>NC_058521.1:65853856-75853856 GCF_904849725.1 Hordeum vulgare subsp. vulgare | reverse complement strand
TTTGCGCGGTTCTATCAATTGCTCGACAGTAATTTGTTCACCCACCATAATACTTGCTATTTTGAGAGAAGCCTCTAGTGAACACTATGGCCCCCAGGGTCTACTCCACACCATATTTTCAGCTATACACTTTTTACTTCGTTGCATTTTCCGCCTTTAGATCTCACTTTGCAAACAATCTTGAAGGGATTGACAACCCCTTTGAAGCGTTGGGTGCAAGCTTGTCTGTGTTTGCGCGGGTACTCTGGACATGACGAGACCCTCCTTCTGGATCGATACCTTGGTTCTCAAACTGAGGGAAATACTTACTGCTCCTGTGCTGCATCACCCTTTCATCTTCAAGGGAAAACCCAACGCAAGCCAAATCTCCGTCAACGTGTCAATTTCTGGCGCTGTTGTTTGAGAAGTAGTAGTAGACACTCTAGGATTTGACTGCATAGGTCGGGGTATTGCGCAACCGACTTGAACATATTATGGACGGAAGCTAGCCTGCAACATGCACATCCATTTTCAAGTTAGCAACTACTCCTACTCTAGTAAGCATGCAGATCTAGACATCCAGTGCAATTTGGTAGCCACGGTCGATCAGGATTTGGGACTCGCTTACTAATTCGTTGCCAACGCAGGGCAGCATGGAGGGCTCGTCGAAGTACGCCATGCGCCTAGCCCTCGCCGACGGTATCAGCAGGTCCACGGCAAGCTGCCCCATGTTGCCGATCGAAACCGCGGGCTGCATGAGGCCGAGAGGGAGCGAGCGGGTCAGCAACATCAGAAACCAGAAGGAGCCACCGTTACCAAAGATAGATTTCGGAGGAAACTGGCATCCGAACCATGACGAGCGTGGAGTAGGAGGGCGAGAACTGCTCGCCGTCGACGAGGGCGAACTCCATCACGGAGGAGAATAAATGCTCGCCGTCGACGAGGGCGAACTCCATCATGGAGGAGCAAAATGCTCGCCCTTCGGCCTTCGCTGACTCGTTTCGGCCTTCGGCCTTCTGCAAGGGATCGGGCGCCATTGGTGGTGGCGGCAGCAAGGAGTCATCGATGGGGAATGCTGACCTTCCCAAGCCCCGCCGGTGCAGAGCGCCTGCTCGATCCAGAGGGAGTGGGGGTGGCGGCGGAGGCACCTAATCGATCCAGAGGGAGGGAGTGGGGGTGGGGCGGCGACGCCTGCTCGATCCAGAGGGAGGGAGTGGGGGTGAGGGATGCTGGCGGCGTGGTCCGAGGCGAGGGAGGAAGAGAGGTCGGCAGCGGCGATGTGGGTGGGGCGAGATCCTGGGAGTCTGTTGAGGAGATGGGAGCGACGGGCTGGGTGGCGGCGCGATGGGTGGACGAGGGGAGGGATGGATCGGGGGAGAGGGCGCAGGCTAGGGTTTTCGGGGTGGGGAGAGGCGATAAGGATGGATCAGAACGGGGTGAGGGCATCCGTTGGATCCGCTAGAGTCCTATGGTATACGATGCATGATTCGTGTGACATGGCTATGGTCCAATCAAAAGACACTATGGGTGTACGACGTTATGACCATTTAAAATTGGTCGTAATCGATTAAAAATAAAGTTTGAATTTTGATTGATCAATCGCTAAGTACTGAAGTTTCTATGTGTGGATTGATCAATGGTCAATCAATGTGTTACCTGATAGTTGAGCAGTGCACCACTGCAAGATTGTAATTTTACTAACACGATGCTAGAGAAGAAAATGTATTTCACTTTTTTCAAGCGAGACGTCAAAGCAAGTTTTCATTTTCGTTGGACGGGAAATTCATTTTTCATTTTTCGAGTGTCCAATATGAGTTTTTTTGTGAAGGACCTACCATATATTTGTTAGAAAATTGGACCAAATCATTTTTCTAACATACTAGGCTACATTTAATGTAGAATTCACCAAATGGTTGGGTGTCAAAAGTTTTGATCCACCTCTCGTGAAAAAGACAAATTTTCGTCGAATCAGCTAGAAGCGGGTCAAATTTGAACTGCAACTGCATTATAGTTTGCTCTTTATTTTTCCGAGAAACAATTTATAGGTACAAAAAGTATCTATTTAATCACAGATCCATATTTTTTTGCAAGATTCAACCCCTAGCTATGAACGGTCATGCCCACCGTTTCGATCGCATTTTGAAACGGGCATATCAAATTAAAAAAAAATCAAAAAATGGAAAATCTTCGCGTTGTGTCATAATATGTGACCAAGTTACCAGGAAAAATAAGAAACTTGTAATACGGTGATTATTTTACAAAAGTGTTCAAAGAAATGGGCTATCGTGTGTGAAGATTCATGGCTTTCAAGCCAAATGATCAACCTTATGGCCACATTCATGGCATAGTTTGTTGAAACGATCTAATATTATGCACAAGCGTGCATATTGAAATGGCAAACAATGTTGATTAAGGAAGTTTACATTTTCCTTGTATGAAAAATTCATTTTCCATTTTTCAAGTGCCCGGAATGAGTTTTTTTGTGAAGGACCTACCATATATTTGTTTCAACATTGTACCAACTCATTTTTCTAAAATACTAGGTCATATTTAATGTATAATAGATCAAAAGGTTCGGTGTTAAAAGCTTTTATCCACCTCTAGTGAAAAAGACAAATTGCCGCCGATTCAGTAGGAAGCGGGTCAAATTTGAACTAGAGGTGCCTCATAGTTTTCTCATAATTTTTTCCTAACATCATTTGAGGTAAAGAACTATCTATTGAGTGAGAGATCCAACAAAATGTTGGCAAGATTCAACACCTAGCTATGAACGGTCCTGCCCGCCGTTTCGACCGCATTTTGAAATGGGCATAACAAATAAAAAAAATCAAAAAAATGGAAAACCTTCGCGTTGTGTGATAGTATGTGACCAAGTTACGAGGAAAAATAATAAACTTGTAATACGGTGATTATTTTAAAAAAGTGTTCTCAGAAATGGGCTATCGTGTGTGAAGATTCATGGCTTTCAAGGGGAATGATCAATCTTATGGCCACATTCATGGCATAGTTTGTTGAAACGATCTAATATTATGCACAAGGGTGCATATTGGAATGGCAAACAATGTTGATTAAGGAACTTTACATTTTCCTTGTATGAAAAATTCATTTTCCATTTTTCAAGTGCCCGAAATGAGTTTTTTGTGAAGAACCTACCATATATTTGTTTCAAAATTGTACCGAATCATTTTTCTAAAATACTAGGTCATATTTAATGTACAATTGACCAAAAGGTTGGGTCTTAAAAGCTTTTATCCACCTCTAGTGAAAAAGACAAATTGTCGCCGATTCAGTAGGAAGCGGGTCAAATTTGAACTAGAGGTGCCTCGTAGTTTTCTCATGGTTTTTTCCTAAAATCATTTTTTGGTAAAGAAGTATCTACTTCATGAGAGATCCAACAAAATTTTGGCAAGATTCAACCCCTAGTTATGAACGGTCAAGCCCGCCGTTTCGACGGCATTTTGAAACGTGCATAACAAATTAAAAAAAAATCAAAAAAATGGAAAGCTTCGCGTTGTGTCATAATATGTGACCAAGTTACAAGGAAAAATAATAAACTTGTAATACGGTGATTATTTGAAAAAAGTGTTCTCGGAAATGGGCTATCGTGTGTGAAGATTCATGGCTTTCAAGGGGAATGATCAATCTTATGGCCACATTCATCGCATAGTTTGTTGAAACGATCTAATATTATGCACAAGGGTGCATATTGGAATGGCAAACAATGTTGATTAAGGAAGTCTACATTTTCCTAGTATGAAAATTCATTTTCAAATTTTCAAGTGCCCGAAATGAGTTTTTTGTGAAGGACCTACCATATATATGTTTCAAAATTGTACCAAATCATTTTTCTAAAATACTAGGCCATATTTAATGTATAATTTTCCAAAAGGTTGGGTGTTAAAAGCTTTTATACACCTCTAGTGAAAAAGACAAAGTGTCCCGATTCAGTAGGAAGCGGGTCAAATTTGAACTAGAGGTGCCTCATAGTTTTATCATTTTTAGGTAATGAAGTATCTATTTAATCAGAGATCCAACAAAATTTTGTCAAAATTCAACCCCTAGCTATGAACGGTCATGCCCGCCGTTTTGACTGCATTTTCAAACGGGCATAACAAATTAAAAAAATCAAACAAATGGAAAACCTTCGCGTTGTGTCATAATACATGACGAAGTTACCAGGAAAAATAATAAACTTGTAATACGATGATTATTTTTAAAACAGTGTTCTCAGAAATGGGCTTTCGTGTGTGAAGATTCATGGCTTTCAAGCCAAATGATCAATCTTATGGTCACATTCATGGCATAGTTTGTTGAAACGTTCTAATATTATGCACAAGGGTGCATATTGGAATGGAAAAAAATGTTGATTAAGGAAGTTTACATTTTCCTTGTAGGAAAAATTCATTTTCCATTTTTCAAGTGCGTGAAATGAGTTTTTTTGTGAAGGACTTACCATATATTTGATTCCAAATTGTACCAAATCATTTTTATAAAATACTAGGCCATATTTAATGTACAATTGACAAAATGGTTGGGTGTTAAAAGCTTTTATCCACCTCTAGTGAAAAAGACAAATTGATGCTGATTCAGTAGGAAGCAAGTCAAATTTGACCTGCAGCTGCATTATAATTTGCTATTTATTTTTCCCAAAAATCATTTATAGGTACATAAGTATCTATTTAATAAGAATTACATTGTGTGGTGACTTGACGTCGAGGTTTGGATGGTGGTCGAGGGCCCCAACTCCAGAGCGCGTGAACTTGCATGCGAGTCGCGTGGTCACTGCGTTACCGTTGTGTTGCCACGCATTCTGGGTGGAATAGGCATGTCTGGTGGGTTAGACACTCCCTTGGTAGGTGTCCGGAAGAAGAATACAATAGAAGAATCTCACGAGGAGACCGAACTAAGCTCAAACATGAATTAGCAGCCAAGTTTTTGATTAGCGGTGCGGGTAATGCACATAGACAATGGGCCTAAATTTTGGCTGAGGATGATCATCTACTAAGGAGACTCTCTTGCCAAAATTTTAGCTCAAATGGATGAACCTAGGTGACACTTGCTTTGCAAAGTACCACAGAGTGTAGAAATATGGATGTTGAAACTGTGATCAAATGAATCAACGGATTGAGCTGAAATTTGGTGTATGATGTTAATTAGGGCATATGAAGGCACTGTAAAAAATTTATACCATTTGGACATGCCAAAGTGACACTTCCTTCACAAAGTGCTATTCCGAACAGAATAGGAAAATGAATATTGCTGAATTATTTTCGAACTATGGAAGGAATGGTTTTCACATATTTGAGGAATATATGATCCAAAGTATTTGTGAGAATTTTTTGAGAATTTTTGGAATGACAGAATAGTAGGTCGCTTCACAAACTAGGCAAAAAATAACACATGGACATGACACGTAGGCAAAACTGATGATTCGGCACCTAGTGATAGCTATGACCATCTATATTGGTCGTAATTAGCTACAAATTAGGCAGCGAAACAAGGCTATCTGCTTTAGGACCTTTTCCAGTAAGAAAGTTACGACCTTTCTGATGAAAAAGGTCGTTAGTTTTGGGGGTTAGGACCCCTCCAGACAGCTTACGACCAATTGGTCTCAAATGGTCGTAGATTTACGACCAATTCTGCGAGTGTCACTAACAGAAGGTCATTAGTTGACATATTTCTTGTAGTGTCACTGCTAGCCGGAGCGGCGGTGTATCTCTTCCACTTGACAGAAGCATGAGGAGGAGGATGACGAGCGCCCTGATCACTCGCCTGAGGAGGAGGATGAGTGCCCTGATCACTCACCGGAGGAGGAGGATGAGTGCCCTGATCATCACTCGCTGGAGCAGGAGGATGAGTGCCCTGATCACTCGCTGAAGGAGGAGGATGAGTGCCCTAATCACTCGACAGAGGAGGAGGATGAGTGCCCTGATCACTAGCCGGAGGAGGAGGATGAGTGCCCTGATCCTCCTCTGGCGGTAGGGTGAAATTTGCCTTCAGCGCGGTCCAAAGATCATCTTTGTGCCTATCGATGACATAATCACCTTCACGCACGTCGTCGCCCTTTGGCTTATTCCATTGCTTGATGCTGATCGGGATGTTGTCCCTTACAATAGCTCCGCACTAAGAAGAAAATGTGTCATTGGTCCGCTTGGGTAGAATCGGTAGGCATCCTCCGCGAGTGCTGTGATCGTGAACTTTTCATGCTTGCGCAACCTTCTCTTTGGGACTGGTCTCGTAATCGAAGTTTGGCTCGATCCGGACTTTGCAACAGCTCCCTCCTCTGTTCGGTCACCGGAGCCGTCATCATGGTCTCATTCTGTCACCGGAGCCATCATGATCATCTCCTTCATCCTCCATTGTTCGATCACCGAAGCCGTCATCCTCTCCTTCCAGACCATCAGTGTCGTTGAGATAATAAGAGACCTCAACTCCGTCGCGGATTATCTCACCCAACAACTGTTCTTCTTCCAAGTTTCTTGAATCCATAGTTTCTCAAATATTACAACATGGCATTAATATACAAACATGAATGTTCGACGTCCGGACCGCCTCTCTCATGAATGTCAAACAACGTATTCTATACCAAAAACTTTCAAGAGTTTATTAGCTTCAACACTTATGGAATTTAGCTTTGATTTGTTACCTGTGAAATTCCCAAGAGTTTAGCTTAGTTTATTCGTGTACTATAATTTCGCATACATTTTTGATATTTTACGAGTTAGTGAAAAGTAAGCAATGAGCTGTGCACGAGTTTTGCAATGCAAAATAAGTTGTGTACTAAATGTCATCTTAGCTATATTTGAAATTTTGAAAATGTGAATATTTGCAAATGTACAAAGAAATTTACAAACACGGCGACGACGGGCTCAGGGTGGCGCGTGCTTTGGGCCGGAAGGGGCGATGACGACGGGCTCGGGGTGGCGCGGGTGACGACGACGACGGGCTCGGGGAGGAGGTGTGGGCCGGCGGTGATAGACTCGGGGCGGCGACGACGGGCTCGGGGGCGACGGCTACGGCGATGGGCTCGGGGAGACGACGAGACGATGGGCTCGGGGGCGACGGCCACGATGATGGGCGAGGGGCGACGACGGGCTCGGGGAGACATCAACGACGATGGGCTCGGGGGCGACGGCGACGACGGGCTCGGGATGACGTCGACGATGATGGGCTCGGGGCGACGACAGGCTCGGCAGCGACCACGATGGCGACGACGGGCTCGTGGAGGAGGGCGGGCCGGTGGCGACTGAAGGGGAACGACGCATGGGAAACAAAAAATTTCCTACGCGCACGAAGACCTATCATGGTGATGTCCATCTACGAGAGGAGATTTCCAATCTACGTACCCTTGTAGATCTCACAGCAGAAGCGTTAAGAAACGCGGTTGATGTAGTGGAACGTCCTGACGTCCCTCGATCCGCCCCGCGAACCATCCCACGAACCGTCCCGCGATCCGTCCCACGATCCGTCCCACGATCCGCTCCGATCTAGTGCCGAATGGACGACACCTCCGCGTTCAACACACGTACAGCTCGATGATGATCTCGGCCTTCTTGATCCAGCAAGAGAGACGGAGAGGTAGATGAGTTCTCCAGCGCGTGACGGCGCTCCGGAGGTTGGTGGTGATCTAATCTCAGCAGGGCTCCGCCCGAGCTCCGCAGAAACGCGATCTAGAGGTAAAACCGTGGAGGTTTGTGGTCGGGCTGCCGTGGCAAAAGTTGTCTCAAATCAGCCCTAATAACTCCGTATATATAGGAGGAGGGGAGGGGAGGCTTGCCTTGAGGCTCAAGGATCCCCAAGGGCTGCGCCACCAAGGGGAGGAGGAGTCCTCCTCCAATCCTAGTCCAACTAGGATTGGAAGGTGGAGTCCTTCTCTTCTTTTCCACCTTTCCCTTTTTTTCTCTTTCTCTTCTTTTGGTTTTCTTTCACTCTTGCGCAAGACAGCCTTGGGCTGACCCCACCTACTTGGTGCGCCACCCTCAAGGTCCTTGGGCCCTCCCGGGTGGGTGGTCCCCCCCTCCCGGTGAAGATCCGCAACCGATTCGTCATTCCCAGTACATTACCGGTAATGCCCGAAAACCTTCCGGTAACCAAATGAAGTCATCCTATATATCAATCTTCGTTTTCGGACCATTCCGGAAACCCTCGTGATGTCCGTGATCTCATCCGGGACCCCGAACAAAACAACGTCGAACCTTAAGTGTGCAGACCCTGCGGGTTCGAGAACTATGTAGACATGACCCGAGTGACTCCTCGGTCAATATCCAATAGCGGGACCTGGATGCCCATATTGGATCCCGCATATTCTACGAAGATCTTATCGTTTGAACCTCAGTGCCAAGGATTCATATAATCCCGTATGTCATTCCCTTTGTCCTTCGGTATGTTACTTGCCCGAGATTCGATCGTCAGTATCCGCATACCTATTTCAATCTCGTTTACCGGCAAGTGTCTTTACTCGTTCCGTAATACAAGATCCCGCAACTTACACTAAGTCATATTTCTTGCAAGGCTTGTGTGTGATGTTGTATTACCGAGTGGGCCCCGAGATACCTCTCCGTCACACGGAGTGACAAATCCCAAGCTCGATCCATACTAACTCGACGAACACCTTCGGAGATACCTGTAGAGCATCTTTATAGTCACCTAGTTACGTTGCGACGTTTGATACACACAAAGCATTCCACCGGTGTCAGTGAGTTATATGATCTCATGGTCATAGGAACAAATACTTGACACGCAGAAAACAGTAGCAACAAAATGACACGATCAACATGCTACGTCTATTAGTTTGGGTCTAGTCCATCACATGACTCTCCTAATGATGTGATCCCGTTATCAAGTGACAACACTTGCCTATGGTCAGGAAACCTTGACCATCTTTGATCAACGAGCTAGTCAACTAGAGGCTTACTAGGGACAGTGTTTTGTCTATGTTTCCACACATGGACTGTGTTTCCAATCAATACAATTATAGCATGGATAATAAACGATTATCATGAACAAAGAAATATAATAATAACTAATTTATTATTGCCTCTAGGGCATATTTCCAACAGTCTCCCACTTGCACTAGAGTCAATAATCTAGTTCACATCACCATGTGATTCCAACGAATCCAACACCCATATAATTATGTGGTCTGATCACGTCTTGCTCGTGAGAGAGGTTTTAGTCAATGGTTCTGAAACTTTCAGATCTGTGTGTTCTTTACAAATCTTTATGTCATCTTATAGATGCTGCTACTATGTGCTATTCGGAAATACTCCAAATATCTACTCTACTATACGAATCCGTTTCACTACTCATAGTCATTCGGATTAGTGTCAAAGCTTGCATCGACGTAACCGTTTATGACGAACTCTTTCACCACCTCCATAATCGAGAAAAATTCCTTAGCCCATCAGTTACTAAGGATAAATTTTGACCGCTGCTAGTGATTCAATCATGGCTCACTCTCTGTACCTCTCAACAGACTTTGAGTTAAGGCGCACATCAGGTGCGGTACCCAGCATGCCATACTTCAGATTCTACGGCCAAGGCATAGAAGACGACCTTCGTCTATTCTCTTTATTCTGCCGGGGTCGGGTTTTGAGCCTTACTCAAATTCACACCTCACAACGCAACCAAGAACTCCTTCTTTGCTGATCTATTTTGAACTCCTTCAAAAACTTGTCAAGGCATGCATCTTGTTGATACTTCTATTAAGCGCTTTCGATCTATCTCCATCGATCTTTGGTGCTCAACGTTCATGTAGCGCAATCCAGGTGTTCCTTTGAAAACAACTTTCAAACAACCTTGTATGCTTTACGGAAATTCTACATTACTTCTGATCCACAATATGTCAACCACATATACTTATCAGAAATTCTATAGTGCTCCCACTCACTTCTTTGGAAATACAAGTTTCTTATAAACCTTGTACAAACCCAAAATCTTTGATCATCTTATCAAAGTGTATATTCCAACTCCGAGATGCTTGCACCAGTCCATCGAAGGATTGCTAGAGCTTGCATACTTGCTAGTATCTTTAGGATCGACAAAACCTCCTGGTTGTATCACATACAATGTTTGCTCAAGGAAACCGTCGAGGAAACAATGTTTTGACATCCTATGTGCAATATTTCATAAATAATGCATCAACTACTAACATAATTCTAACAGACTTTTAGCATCGCTACGAGTGAGAAAGTCTCATCATAGTAAACTGTTTGATCTTGTCGGAAACATCTTTGCGAGAAGTCGAGCTTTTCTTAATAGTGACTTATCACCATCATCGTCTATCATCCTTTTAAAGATCCATCTTTACTCAATAGTCCTATGACCATCAAGTAGTTCTTCCAAAGTCAACACTTTGTTTTCATACATGGATCCTCTCTCGGATTTCATGGCTTCCAGCCATTTGTCGGAATCCGGGCCCACCATTGCTTTCTCCATAACTCGTAGGTTCACTGTTGCTCAACAACATGACCTCCAAGACAGGGTTACCGTACCACTCTGCAGTAGTACGCGATCTTGTCAACCTACGAGGCTTGTAGTAACTTGATCCGATGCTCGATGATCACCATCATCAGCTTTCACTTCAATTGGTGTAGGCGCCACAGGAACAACTTCATGCGCCCTGCTACACACTGGTTGAAGTGATGGTTCAATAATCTCATAAAGTTCTACCACCCTCCCACTCAATTCTTTCGAGAGAAACCTTTCCTAGAGAAAGGATCCGTTTCTAGAAACGAACACTTTGCTTTCGGATCTGAGATAGGAGATGTACCCAACTGTTTTGGATATCCTATGAAGATGCATTTATCCACTTTGGGTTCGAGCTTATCAGACTGAAACTTTTTCACATAAGTGTCGAAGCCCCAAACTTTCAAGAAACGACAGTTTAGATTTCTCTAAACCTCAGTCTATACTTTGTGATCTGAACGGAAATACGCGGTGCCCTATTTAAAGTGAATGTGGTTGTCTCTAATGCATAACCCATAAACGATACTGGTAATTCGATAAGAGACATCATAGCATGCACCATACCAAATAGTGTGTGGCTATGACGTTCAGACACATCATCACACTATGATGTTCCAGGTGGCATGAACTGCGAAACAATTTCCACATTGTCTTAACTGCGTAACAAAACTCGTAACTCAGATATTCATTTCTATGATCATATCGTAGACAGTTTATCCTCTTGTTACGACGAACTTCACTCCGAAACAGAATTGAACTTTTCAATATTTCAGACTTGTGATTCATTAAGTAAATACTCTTCTATCTACTCAAATCGTCATTGAAGTAAGAACATAATGATATTCACTGCGTGCCTCAGCACCCATTGGACTGCATACATCAAAATGTATCACTTCCAACAAGTTACTATCTTGTTTCATCTCAATGAAAACAAGGCCTTGCTCATGTCGTATGATTTGCATGTCACTAGTGATTCAAAATCAAGTGAGTATTAAGATCCATCAGCATGGAGCCTCTTCATGTAATTTATACCAACATGACTCAAGCGGCAGTGCCACAAGTAAGTAGTACTATCATCATTACCTCGTATCTTTTGGCACCAATATCATGAACATGTGTAACACTACGATCGAGATTCAATAAACCATTGAAGGTGATTATTCAAGCAAATAGAGTAACCATTATTCTCTTTAAATGAATAATCGTATTGCAATAAACACGATCCAATCATGTTCATGCTTAATGCAAGCACCAAATAACAATTATTTAGGTTTAACACCAATCCCGATGGTAGAGGGAGCGTGCGATGTTTGATCATATCAACCTTGGAAAAACTTCCAACACGTATCGTCACCTCGCCTTTAGCTAGTCTCCGTTTATGTCGTAGCTTTCATTTCGTGTTACTAATCACTTAGCAACCGAACCGGTATCCAATACCCTCGTGCTACTAGGAGTACTAGTAAAGTACACATCAACATCATGTATATCAAATATACTTCTTTCGACTTTTGCCAGCCTTCTTATCTACCAAGTATCTAGAGTTGCTCCGCCTCAGTGACCGTTCCCCTCATAACAGAAGCACTTAGTCCCGGGCTTGGGTTTAATCTGGGGTCTCTTCATTAGTGCAGCAACTCCTTTGCCGTTTCACGAAGTATTCCTTCTAGGCCTTGCCTTTCTCGAAACTTAGTGGTTTTACTAACCATCAACTATCGATACTCCTTCTTGATTTCTACTTTCGTAGCGTCAAACATCGCGAATCGCTCAAGGATCATTGTATCTATCCTTGATATGTTATAGTTCATCACGAAGCTCTCACAGCTTGGTGGCAGTGACTTTGGAGAACCATCACTATCTTATCTCAAAGATCAACTCCCACTTGATTCAAGCGATTGTCGCACTCAGATAATCTGAGCACACGCTCAACGATTGAGCTTATCTCCTTTACTTCATGGACAAAGAATCTTGTCGGAGGTCTCATACCTCTTAACAAGGGCACAAGCAAGAAATCACAATTTCATCTCTTTAGAACATCTCTTTTGTTCCGTGACGTTTCAAAACGTCTTCGACGCCTTGCTTCTAAGCCATTAAGTATTTTGTACTGAACTATTGTGTAGTCATCAGAAACGTGTATGTCGGATGTTCACAACATCTACACACGACGCTCGAGGTGCAGCACGCCGAGTGGTGCATTAAGGACATAAGCCTTCTGTGCAGCAACGAGGACAATCCTCGGCTTTATAGACTCAGCCTGCAAAGTTTGCTACTATCAACTTTCAACTAAATTTTCTCTAGGAACATATAAAAACAGTAGAGCCATAGCGCAAGCTACATCGTAGTTCGCAAAGACCATTAGACTATATTCATGACAATTAGTTCAATTAATCATATTACTTAAGAATCCCACTCAAAAAGTACATCTCTCTAGTCATTTGAGTGGTACATGATCTCAATCCACTATCTCAAGTCCGATCATCACGTGAGTCGAGAATAGTTTTAGTGGTAAGAATCTCTATGCTAATCATATAAACTATACAATTCATGCTCGACCTTTCGGTCCCATGTGTTCCGAGGCCATGTCTGCACATGCAAGGCTCGTCAAGCTTAACCCGAGTGTTCCGCGTGTGCAACTGTTTTGCACCCGTTGTATGTGAACGTTGAGTCTATCACACCCGATCATCACGTGGTGTCTCGAAACGAAGAACTGTCGCAACGGTGCACAGTCGGGGAGAACACAATTTCGTCTTGAAATTTTAGTGAGAGATCACCTCATAATGCTACCATCGTTCTAAGCAAGATAAGGTGCATAAAGGATTAACATCACATGCAATTCATAAGTGACATGATATGGCCATCATCATGTGCTTCTTGATGTCCATCACCAAAGCACCGGCACGATCTTCTTGTCACCGGCATGACACCATGATCTCCATCATCATGATGTCCATCAACGTGTCGCCATCGGGGTTGTCGTGCTACTCGTTCTATTACTACTAAAGCTACGTCCTAGCAATATAGTAAACGCATCTGCAAGCACAAACGTTAGTTTAAATACAACCCTATGGCTCCTGCCGGTTGTCGTACCATGGACGTGCAAGTCGATATTAACTATTACAACATGATCATCTCATACATCCAATATATCACATCACATCGTTGGCCATATCACATCACAAGCATACCCTGCAAAAACAAGTTAGACGTCCTCTAATTATTGTTGCATGTTTTACGTGGTGACCATGGGTATCTAGTAGGATCGCATCTTACTTACGCAAACACCACAACGGAGATATATGAATTGCTATTTAACCTCATCCAAGGACCTCCTCGGTCAAATCCGATTCAACTAAAGTTGGAGAAACCGACACTCGCCGGTCATCTTTGAGCAACAGAGTTACTCGTAGCGATGAAACCAGTCTCTCGTAAGCGTACGACTAATGTCGGTCCGAGCCGCTTCGATCCAACAATACCGCGGAATCAAGAAAAGACTAAGGAGGGCAGCAAAACGCACATCACCGCCCACAAAAAACTTTTGTGTTCTACTCGAGAAGACATCTACGCATGAACCTAGCTCATGATGCCACTGAAGGGGAACGACGCATGGGAAACAAAAAATTTCCTACGTGTACGAAGACCTATCATGGTAATGTCCATCTACGAGAGGGGATTTCCGATCTACGTACCCTTGTAGATCGCACAGCAGAAGCGTTAAGAAACGCGGTTGATGTAGTGGAACGTCCTCACGTCCCTCGATCCGCCCCGCGCACCGTCCCGCGATCCGTCCCACGATCCGCTCCGATCTAGTGCCGAAGGGACGGCACCTCCGCGTTCAGCACACGTACAGCTCGACGATGATCTCGGCCTTCTTGATCCAGCAAGAGAGACGGAGAGGTAGATGTGTTCTCCGGCAGCGTGATGGTGCTCCTGATCGATCTCAGCAGGGCTCCGCCCGAGCTCCGCAGAAACACGATCTAGAGGTAAAACCGTGGAGGTATGTGGTCGGGCTGCCGTGGCAAAAGTTGTCTCAAATAGGCCCTAATAGCTCCATATATATAGGAGGAGGGGAGGGGAGGCTTGCCTTGAGGCTCAAGGAGCCCCAAGGGCTGCGCCACCAAGGGGAGGAGGAGTCCTCCTCCGATCCTAGTCCAACTAGGATTGGAAGGTGGAGTCCTTCTCTTCTTTCCCACCTTTCCCTTTTTTTTCTCTTTCTCTTCTTTTGGTTTTTCTTTCTCTCTTGCGCAAGACAGCCTTGGGCTGACCCCACCTACTTGGTGCGCCACCCCCAAGGTCCTTGGGCCCTCCCGGGTGGGTGGTCCCCCCTCCCGGTGAAGATCCGGAACCCATTCGTCATTCCCGGTACATTACCGGTAATGCCCGAAAACCTTCCGGTAACCAAATGAAGTCATCCTACATATCAATCTTCATTTCCGGACCATTCTGGAAACCCTCGTGATGTCCGTGATCTCATCCGGGACTCCGAACAACATTCGGTAACCAACCATATAACTCAAATACGCATAAAACAACGTCGAACCTTAAGTGTGCAGACCCTGCGGGTTCGAGAACTATGTAGACATGACCCGAGTGACTCCTCGGTCAATATCCAATAGCGGGACCTGGATGCCCATATTGGATCCCACATATTCTACGAAGATCTTATAGTTTGAACCTCAGTGCCAAGGATTCATATAATCCCGTATGTCATTCCCTTTGTTCTTCGGTATGTTACTTGCCCGAGATTCGATCGTCAGTATCCGCATACCTATTTCAATCTCGTTTACCGGCAAGTGTCTTTACTCGTTCCGTAATACAAGATCCCGCAACTTACACTAAGTCACATTGCTTGCAAGGCTTGTGTGTGATGTTGTATTACTGAGTGGGCCCCGAGATACCTCTCCGTCACACGGAGTGACAAATCCCAGTCTCGATCCATACTAACTCAACGAACACGTTCATAGATACCTGTAGAGCATCTTATAGTCATCCAGTTGGGTTGCGACGTTTGATACACACAAAGCATTCCTCCGGTGTCAATGAGTTATATGATCTCATGGTCATAGGAACAAATACTTGACATGCAGAAAATAGTAGCAACAAAATGACACGATCAACATGCTACATCTATTAGTTTGGGTCTAGTCCATCACATGATTCTCCTAATTATGTGATCCCGTTATCAAGTGACAACACTTGCCTATGGTCAGGAAGCCTTGACCATCTTTGATCAACGAGCTAGTCAACTAGAGGCTTACTAGGGACAGTGTTTTGTCTATGTTTCCACACATGCACTGTCTTTCCAATCAATACAATTATAGCATGGATAATAAATGATTATCATGAACAAAGAAATATAATAGTAACTAATTTATTATTGCCTCTAGGGCATATTTCCAACAGCGACGGGCTCCCCTAAACTGCAGGAGAGAAGAGAACGGGGAAAATGGGAGTTGGTGGAAATTTCGACAAGTCTCGCCATATATGCAAACACCTTTGGTTCCGATTGGTGGCTCCAACCGGAACCAATGAGTCCCTTTAATCCCGTATGGAGCCACCAACCAGGACTAAAGGTAAATTTTCATCAGCCCAAAAGGGCAAGAAGAAGAGTCCTTTAGTACCAGTTGGTGGCACCAACCGGGCCGAAAGTGTGGCATTGGTTCTAGTTGGAGACACCAACCGGGACTACATATCAACTTTCATCAGCCCAATAGGGCGGGATGAAGAGACCTTTAGTATCGGTTGGTGATCACAACCGGGATGAAAGGGAGGTATTGGTCCCGATTAGAGCCACCAACCGGGACCAAAGTGTGGTGCTGGCAGGGCCAAATTTTTAGTCCCACCTCGCTAGCCGAGAGAGCTCGCGAGTGGTTTATAAGAACTGCTGCGAACTGATACGTCTCAAACGTATCTACAATTTTTGATGGTTTCACGCTGTTATCTTGTGAACTTTGGATGTTTTGTTTACCTTTTATATCTTTTTTGGGACTAACTTATTAACTCAGTGCCAAGCACCAGTTCCTGTTTTTCTGTGTTTTTGACTCTTTTCATATCTGATTTTGGAACGGAGTCCAAACGGAATAAAATCCCCGAAATAAATTTTTCCAGAACGGAAGAAGATCGGGAGGCTTGGGGGCCTAGAAAGTGGGCCCACAGGGGGCCCACAAGCCATGTTGCCGCGGCCAGGGGGAGGCCGCGGCAACCAAGATTGTGGCCCCCCTGGCGCTCCCCTGCCCTAGGTCTTTCGCCCATAAATTCCCTAAAAGTCCAGAAAAAATCAGGGCATCCATGAAAACATTTTTCCGCCGCCGCAAGCTTCTGTTTCCGCGAGATCTCATCTGCAGACCCTTCCCGGTGCCCTGTCGGAGGGGACTTTGGAGTTGGAGGGCTTCTTCATCAACATCATCGCTCCTCCAATGACTCGTGAGTAGTTCACTTCAGACCTACGGGTCTGTAGTTAGTAGCTAGATGGCTTCTTCTCTCTCTTGGATCTTCAATACAAAGTTCTCCATGATCTTCATGGAGATCTATCCGATGTAATCCTCTTTGGCGGTGTGTTTGTCGAGATCCGATGAATTGTGGATTTGTGATAAGATTATCTATGATATGTATTTGAGTCTTTGCTGATTTATTATATGCATGATTTGATATCCTTGTAAGTCTCTCTGAGTCTTGGGTTTTGTTTGGCCAACTAGATCTATGATTCTTGCAATGGGAGAAGTGCTTGGTTTTGGGTTCATACCGTGTGGTGACCTTTCCAAGTGACAGAAGGGGCAGCAAGGCACGCATCGTGTTGTTGCCATCAAGGGTAACAAGATGGGCCTTTATCGTAGATATGAGATTGTCCATCTACATCATGTCATCTTGCTTATGGCGTTACTCTGTTCTCATGAACTTAATACACTAGATTCATGCTGGATAGCGGTCGACGTGTGGAGTAATAATAGTAGATGCAGAAAGTATCGGTCTACTTGTTTTGGACGTGATGCCTATAGATATAATCATTGCCATAGATAACGTCACGACTTTGCGCGGTTCTATCAATTGCTCGACAGTAATTTGTTCACCCATCGTCTACTTGCTTTCATGAGAAAAGCCACTAGTGAACACTACGGCCCCCGGGTCTATTCACACCTATGGTTTCCACTGTCGCTTTTACTTTGCTTTGTTCCTTTTTGCTTTCAGTTCTCACTTGGCAAACAATCTATAGGGGATTTACAACCCCTTCATAGCGTTGGGTGCAAGCTCTTTGTGTTTGTGCAGGTACTTGTGATAATCCTTCACTGGATCGATACCTTGGTTCTCAAAACTGAGGGAAATACTTACTGCCGGTGCTACATGACCCTTTCCGATTCACGGGAACACCAATGCAAGGCTCCAAGGCCACGAGGGAATCCTTTGCATATTTAGCAGGGAGTCCCTAAAGGTGTAGCCGTAGCAGAAGGATTCCTGGTGTCGTTGCTGAGGAGTATCAAGACAAGAATAGTCTCCTGACAGCACGCTTGTTTCTCGCGTCGTTGGAAGGTCTTTTGTTGCAGTAGCATGCACACCGTGTCGAGCTCCTCTCAACTGCAGGCTTCCGGGCCTAATCTGCCACTTCAAGTGGGCCTATTGGGCCTTCTGCGGGCCTGAATCGTGGCCCAACCAGCTGGTTGGGTTTCTAGTCGTATTCAGCCCATGGTGGCCGAGTAGGTGCCTTTAAAAAAACTATTTTTTTGTTTTTTTACTTTATTTATTTTATTTTGTTCCTACTTTACTTTTAGGTCACAATTTTTTTAACTGCACCATTCAGAGCCACATCATCGATTTTCAACAATTTGTGACTTCATTTGGTATTTTTCATACATTTACTTCTTTTTGAGCTAAATGGCCATGAAATTGAAAAGCACTACAAATGAACTCTGAAAAGGTTGGAAGTTGACATGGTATCATCATTTCACCCACACAACATATGCTAAAAAGTTGAGAGGGTTACCGCAAAAAATTGAAGCACTTCATGTACAAAACGGACAATCTCTTTCGAAGTATCAGGGTTTCATACGAAAACTCATCTGTTACAAAAGGGATTTCATTTTTTTTAAATTATTTGAACTCCAGACATTTTGTGTGTTCAAAATGCACCTTTCAAAGTCACATCATTAATTTTCAACAATTTTTTACTTCATTTGGTATTTTTCATGCATTTACTGCTTTTTTAATCTAAATGACCATGAAATTGGAAAGCACTACAAATGGACTGTGAAAAGGTTGAAAGTTGGCATGGCATCATCATTTCTCCCACATAGCATGTGCTAAAATTTTGGGAGGGTTATGGCAAAAACTTGATGCACTTTATGTACAAAATGGACAATCTCTTTCGAAGTATCAGGGTTTCATACGAAAACTCATCTGTTGCAAAGAGATTTCATTTTTTTGAAATTTTTAGCACACGGATATGAAAACTCATCTGTTACAAAGAGTTTCATACGATATTTTTTGAAAAGTTGAGAGGGTTACAAATGGCATTTCATTTCTTCACTTTTTCTTCGCTTGTGTTCTTTGCTTATTGCACCGTAACCATATATAATCTTCATCATTTAACAGGGTGCTTGGGTCAGCCTTGACTTTGAAGGGAGGAATTCCATGATATCTCTTTTTCCTGGAAGAACTATGTGGCTCTTTGGCTCATTGTATGATGTATTCCCTGCCATATATTTTCTTTTTCTCGGTTTGGTAGACATGTCCTTCACATAGAAAACCTACGCCACATCATTGGCTAGGATGAATGATTCGTTTGTGTACCCAAGATTTTTGAGATCCACTGTTGTCATTCTGTACTATGGGTATATCTGTACCCCGCCTCCTGACAGATTGATCCATTTGCACTAAAACAAAGGGACCTTGAAATCATGTCCATAGTCAAGTTCCCATATGTCCACTATGTAACCATAGTATGTGTCCTTTTTCCCATTCTCGTTTGTTGCATCAAAGCGGACACCGCTGTTTTGGTTGTTGCTCTTTTGATCTTGGGCGATCGTGTAAAATGTATTCCCATTTATCTCGTGCCCTTGGTAAGTCAATACAGTTGAAGATGGTTCCCTGGCCAATGAGTATAACTCATCAGAAATAGTCTTGTCACCTATGAAACGTTTTTGCAACCAACTGCCAAAAGTCCTGATGTGTTCATATGTAATCCAGTCGTCACACTCCTCCGGGTGTTTGGAGCGATATTCTTGTGTTCATCGACATACGGGGTCACCAAGGTTGAATTCTATAGAACTGTGTAGTATGCTTGAGACCAAGCATGCCCGTCCGTACACATTATTGATTCCGCTCCTAGTGTGCCTTTTCCAGCGAGTCTCCCCTCATACCGCGATTGAGGGAGACCAATCTTCTTAAGGTCAGGAATGAAGTCAACACAAAACCCAATGACATCCTCTGTTTGATGGCCCATGGAGATGCTTCCTTCTGGCCTAGCGTGGTTACAAACATATTTCTTTAAGACTCCCATGAACCTTTCAAAGGGGAACATATTGTGTAGAAATACATGGCCCAAAACGACAATCTCGTCGACTAGATGAACTAGGATGTGCGTCATGATATTGAAGAAGGATGGTGGGAACACTAGCTTGAAACTAACAAGACATTGCACCAAATCACCCCTTAACCTTGGCAGGATTTCTCGATCGATCACCTTCTGAGAGATTGCATTGAGGAATGCACATAGCTTCACAATGGCTAATCGAACATTTTCCGTTAGAAGCCCCATCAGTGCAACCGGAAGCAGTTGCGTCATAATCACGTGGCACTCATGAGACTTTAGGTTCTGGAACTTTTTCTCTGCCTTATTTACTATTCCTTTTATATTCGATGAAAATCCAGAGGGGACCTTCAATCTGAGCAGGCATTCAAAGAATATTTCCTTCTCTTCTTTGGTAAGAGCGTAGCTGGCAGGACCTTCATACTGCTTTGGATGCATGCCTTCTTTTTCATGCACACGTTGATGTTCCTCCCGTGCCTCCGGTGTATCTTTTCTCTTCCCATACACTCCCAAGAAGCCTAGCAGGTTCACGTAAACATTCTTCATCACGTGCATCACGTCGATTGCAGAGCGGACCTCTACGTCTTCACAAGAGGGTAGTTCCCAAAATATAGACTTCTTCTTCCACATGGGTACGCGTCCCGCGTCATCATTACGAACAGATAGTCCGCCAGGACCCTTTCCAAAGATTACTTGTAAATCATTGACCATATCAAGTATGTGATCACCAGTACGGAGGGCGGGCTTCTTCCGGTGATTTGCCTCACCTTTGAAATGCTTTCCTTTCTTTCGACATTGATGGTTGGTCGAAAGAAATCAATGATTCCCCAGGTACACATTCTTCCTGCATTTGTCCAAATATATACTATCGATGTCATCTAAACAGTGTGTGCATGCGTTGTATCCCTTGTTTGTCTGTCCTAAAAGGTTACTGACAGCAGGCCAATCGTTGATGGTTACAAACAACAACGCATGTAGGTCAAATTCCTCTTGTTCGTTCTCATCCCACACACGTACACCATTTCCATTCCACAGCTTTAAAAGTTAATAAATTAATGGCCTTAGGTACACATCAATGTCATTGCGGGGTTGCCTAGGTCCTTGGATGAGCATTGGCATCATAATGAACTTCCGCTTCATTCACAACCAAGGAGGAAGGTTATACACACATAGAGTCACAGGCCATGTGCTATGCTTGCTGCTCTGCTCCCCAAACGGATTAACAACATCTACACTTAAACCAAACCAGACGTTCCTTGGGCCACGTGTAAAGTCGCTCAACTTTCTCTCGATCTTTCTCCACTGCGACCCGTCAGCGGGGCTCTCAACTTCCCATCTTTCTTACGTTTCAACCGTGGTATTATAGGAGCATACCACATCACCTTGGGAGGAACCATCTTCCCGGTGCGCTGGCCCTCAACATCACCAGGTTCATCTCTTCTGATCTTATAGCGCAATGTGCCGCATACCGGGCATGCGTTCAAATCCTCGTACGCACCACCGTAGAGGATGCAGTCATTTGGGCATGCATGTATCTTCTGCACCTCCAATCCTAGAGGGCATAGAACCTTCTTTTCTCCATATGTATTGCCGGGCAATTCGTTATCCTTTGGAAGCTTCTTCTTCATTATTTTCAGTAGCAAATAAATCCCTTATCAGATACACCATTGTGTGCCTTCCATTGCAGTAATTCCAGTGTGGTACCGAGCTTTGTGTTGTCATCTTCGCAATTTGGGTACAACCCTTTTTTGTGATCCTCTAACATGCGATCGAACTTCAACTTCTCCCTTTCACTTTTGCATTCTCTATGTGCATCAACAATGACCCGACGAAGATCATCATCGGGCACATCGTCTGGTTCCTTTTGATCTTCAGCTTCCCCCATTGCAGCATCACCGTATTCAGGGGGTAGGTAGTTGTCATCATCCTCCTTCTTCTACATTGTATTCCATCATAACCCCTCTTTCTTCGTGCTTGGTCCAAACATTATAGTGTGGCATAAAACCCTTTTGAAGCAGGTGGAAGTGAAGGGTTTATAGTCGGATAAATCCTTCGTATTCCCACAGACAGTACATGGACAATGCATAAAACCATTCTACTTGTTTGATCAACCGCTTCGAGAAAATTATGCAGGCCCTTAATATACTTAGAGGTGCGTCGATCACCGTACATCCATTGTCGGTTCATCTACGTGCGTTACATAATAAAGTGTATTAACAACCATTACAACATATCATGAATAGAAAAGTGACCAAATTAATTGAAATTCATCATCACATTAAAGCCAAAGGACAATAGTGACCAAAATAAATAAATAACGTTCATACATAGTTCTCATTATTGAACAACATATAGCTCTCTAGAGCATCTAATTAGAACATACATTGAAACTATAAAATTTAAATGCAACAACAAATGCGATCATAACCGCAACTAAGGTACCAATTGATCCAACGACATAATGATACCAAGCCTGCGTATGAATGGCATATTTTCTAATCTTCCTAATCTTCAAGCATTGCATCCATCTTGATCTTGTGATCGTCACGCACATCGACAACATCCAACTCCAATATCGTCTTCTCCTATTCAACTCTTTGTAATATTTCTTTCAAGTAATTGTTTTCTTTTTCAACCAAATTTAACTTCCCCATAGAATTTCTATGTCGGTTCGAATTTCCGGTTCACATACCTCCTAGATTAAAAAATCTATGTCATGTTGGTTGGTATAATTGTCATAAACACTAAATAAAACAAATAGTTATAAAAGATAATATATATACCACATCCGAATCATAGCCAGGACGAGGGCCGACGGAGGCGGATACCAAAACCATCGCACTATATAATAACAAACAATAATAAAAGTAATAAAATTACATAAGTATCTATCTAAATCATACAAGTAAGAACTTTTTTCTTTTAGAAAAAAGATAAGAAGATGAGACTAACCACGGTGGTGATGACGCCGAGGTGGGCTCGGGCGATCGACGGCGGTGAGGACGGGGACGGGACAGGACGGACCGCCAAAGCTACACAAAACTTGAGGAAAATGGATCTTAGACAAAGATATTCGACTGGAGAAAGCTTAAGTGTGGCTCTGGCATTTCATCGAACACCTCATGTGTATAGGAGGTGAGCTAGAGCACCACAAAGCTCTCCCACGACCGGCCAAAAAATAGAGCAGTGCACTGCTCTGCTCGTGGGTAGGGGGTGTATATAGGCCAACCATTGGTCCTGGTTTGCATCTGGAACCGAGACTAAAGTTCAACATTTGGTCCCCGTTCCAGCCACAAACCGGGATTAATGGTTTTGGGCCAGGAGCGAGGCACATTCGTCCCGGTTTATGTGTGGAACCGAGACCAAAGGGGTCATACGAATCGGGACCAATGGCTCACGTGGCCCGGCCGGCGCCCTGGCCTCATGAACTGGGGCCGATGCCCCCATGGGTCTCGGTTTGTGAGTGAACCGGGACTAATGGGATTTCATCAAGTGTACCAAAGCCCTCTTTTCTACTAGTGCTTGAGGAGTGAGTTGAACATCTTTGATGCTTCGAACTTGAGTTAGACTCACTCGGACGCATGCAAGGGCATGAGCTTGAGTGACTATTCCTTGATGCCATTGATTTGATTGTCTTATATCTTGGAAACTATGCTCCCTTGTATTGCATCTAAACTTTTGTAGGCACTTGGAAGAAATACACACCACAAGATTGCCATAAACTCCAAACAAAAGCAATATTGACATGGCCAAGTATCAACAACCCGTCTTCGAGGATGAAGGAAGAAGACAACAAAATCATATCCTTGACTATCATTTGATGAAGTTATTCACTATTGTCATTTGGATATATTATGGTATTACTTGCATGACTAACCATTGTAGGTGAAAAGTGAACCGAAACGACATGGATTGCTCCCAACTCAAGATGATCTTCATCAACTTTGAGCATCCACAACAAGTTCACCTACATGCCATGTCATCAACATCATTCGAATGTATGTACTCATATCCTTGATAAAGCTCTACACCAATTAATGGAGTAAAGCAACTCAAGTGATATGAAGACCTTGAAAAAGCTTAATCGAAAAATGGAAACCCCATTTTGCGCTTAACGATGAGTATGACCTATGATCAAGCATCCTTGCTTGACTCCTCAAGTCAAATACACTAATATAGGTGACCTTTTCACCGCCCCACATATAGATGGAGATCCTTGTATGGGTCACATTTCATCTTTCACACTCTTAGAACCATTCAACTTTCGTCTACATGTATGTATATATCCTATATCTCTAAAAACACAAAAAAAATCTGTTTTTCTTCTACTTTTGTTTCTCTTTCTCAATTAGTACCTTCTTTTACAATTGGAATCTTGAAACAAAACTTCCGGCCAACCTGTTCTTCTGTTAAAGAGTTAACCATCATTGCAACTCTGTTTCACCCAATTGGGAAACTCGGTCCAACCGATTTCACCCAAGAGGACTGAATATCATACTCGGTTCTACCGAACCATTTAGCCTCGGTGACCCCGATCTTTCTAACAAAAATTATTGCTCTGAAAATATCTTTTGAACGTATGTTTTAGGGGGAGAAAACATCTCTAGGGGGAGAAACACCTTAGTGATCCCATGTTATATAAGAGGGAGAATCATCTAGGATCCCTAACATAGGAGGAGGTAATTCAAGGAACTCTTATTCTTTCCAAAGAGGGAAAAAGACACATTCAAGGAGCTCCTGAAAAAGTGAGAAGTATCCAGGATCCCTTTCTCTCAATGAGCCCTTACCCTCCAACCTTCTTTTTGGTAATTTATGCCAAAGGGAGAGAAATATCAAAGTATCAAAGCTTCCATTCAATAAACCTATTCATAGGGGAGAAATATCACCAAGAAGCTTCTACAAAAGAGGGAGAAACAACACTAAGGGGAGATATTTGTTCCTTAAGGGAGATGTATCAAACCTTACACATTAAGGCGGAGAGAGATAAATATGGCTTTACTGGTTTGAACCTATTTTCCCTACCTATTCCCAATATCTACATGCTATGATTCAGGGGGGGGACCTTACATATTCATCTTCAGGGGAGAAAAGTTCTTGTTCTTTGGAGATATATCCTTTTATCAAAACCTATCTTCAATACGTCTTCAATTTTTTGGTATTTTTGAGGCTCTTTGCATCTTTACAACAGGGTACACTTGTGTTATCTAACATTAGTTTTCCCAAGTGTACTCCTATGTCAAGACGCTCAAGATCCTCAAGGTAAGTATATGCATCATAGTGTTTGCAAGAGGGAGTCTTGAACATGGAACTGCTTCATTTAAATATGTTTGATGCATATAGCCAGGATGTCTATGACTTGTCTTGTCCTTCTACCTTGTGTGTGCACATGCATTCCAAAGCAACTATTCTTTAAAAGGAATTGCACACATTTAAGGGGAGCTTGTACTAGTCATGTTTGTTTCCAAACGGTCATATTGCTATGATTATCTTTATTTGAAGCTTTGATTGTATGTTGTCATCAATTACCAAAAACGGGGAGATTGAAAGCACATATGCTCCCTTGGTGATTTTGATAATTCATGAAAACATACATTGTCTCTTAGACTAACACTTTTACCTAGATATTTCAGGAGAAGTCCATGGAGAGCTATGGTTTAAGGTTTATGTGGAGATGCCCCTGGATGCAAGAAAGGAGCAATATTGGCTCAATCTTAAAGCTAGAAGACTCTTCATTTTATATTTGTGAGTAATCACTTTTGAGTCCATAAGAAAGCCAATACTGTTAAAAGAGGATGAGGTAGTAAAATGAACTCACTGCTCAAATGCTCAAAGTTAGCCACCAAAACACTCAGTCATTTTTCCCACATATCCACTTTGTCAAGATCGACATACACAAATTCGGTGTCACCAACATCTCCATATCAGACCCACCGAGTTTGACCTGAGACAGAAACCCTAGCCATTCCCACCAAACTGGTGCAACTGAAACCAAGTCGGTGCTACCGAGTTCAGTGTGACCAACATTCTGTTGCCAAGATTCACAAAATCGGAATTTACGAGTTTGAGTATCGGTGCAAGTATCGGTGCAACCAAGTTTGTCCAGGTGACAGTTAGTCACCTTTTCGGTGCCACCGAGTTTCATATATCGGTCTCACAGAGATTCAAAAGTTCACACCTTTCTGCTAATCAGTACCACCGAGTTTTCAAGTTTGGTGTCACCGAGTTGGCCCTTTTGTGTGTAACAGTTGGATTTTGGTTGCTGCCTATATATACCCCTTCGACCACCTTTCAATCGTGGGAGAAGCACTCGGAACACGCACTTCACTGCCAGATCCATTTTCTGAGAGAGAACCACCTACGCATGTGCCCAGACCAAGATATTCCAATCCTATCATTTGAAACTTGATCTCTAGCCACCCCAAACTGCTTTCCACCAAATCAACCTCTTCTACCCATGCATATTCTGAGAGAGAGTGATTTGTGTTGAGGATACTATCTTTAGAAGTATCAGAGCAAGGATTTCATTGATCTACCAGATCTATTACCTTTTGGAGGGTGGTGCCTCCTAGATAGATTAGGTGTCGCTTGGGAGCCTCCTACTTCGTGTTGTGGAGTTGAACTAAGTTATTTGTAAGGGCAAGGAGATCACCTACTTCATGGAGACCTACGTGAGTAAGGCTATTCCTCCATGGACGAAAGACGTGGTGGAATAGACAAGGTTGCTTCTTTGTGGACCATCCGTGGGTGGAGCCCTGCATTGACTCTCGTAGTCGTTACCCTTCATGGGTTGAAGTCTCCACTAACATGGGCGTATGATAGCGCCACCTATCGGAACCATGACAAAAATCATCGTGTCAACCTCATGCATTTGATCTTCCTAACCTGTATTCCTTTACGTGTGCAAAGTCATTACTTTTCTGCCGCCATATATGTTGACTAGCAAGTGTAGGGTGCACTACACTTGTTAGAACTGCTGAGTTTCAGCCCTCCTAGAATTTAGGTTGGGCTAGAAATTTTATCTTGACAAATAGTCTATTCACCCCCTCTAGACACATCTTCTATCGATCCCTGATAGGTCCCAAACGTATCTATTATGTCTGCTTGTTCGATGATCTTTTGGGTGACATTGTTATCTGTTTTGCTACACTTCTATATCATTTCACACATATTTGGACTAATCTACTAACTCAGTGCACCGGCTGCCAGTTTTTGTCTACTGATGTCTATTTTGCACGGGCTTTTACCCAATTTTCCAAAGCCCGAAAAAATCCAAAAAATATATAAAAAATCAGCGAAACAGAAGCTTCGGGATCACCGAAGGAGGGCCAAAGGGAGGCCAGGGGCCTCCCAGGCGGCCTGCTAGCGCGGCCTGGCCCTAGGCCACGCCAGGAGGTCGCCTGGGTGGGTGCCACCTCCTCCTGATCCCTCCTTTGGCCTATATTTAGAGATCCATGAGGAAACCCTCGCAGACTTTCTGGAATCGCAAATTTCTCCATCGTTCCACCATCGTATTGCTTCTGAGATCGGGAGCGTCAGGAGACCTCTTCCCGGCACCCTGTCAGAGGAAGGATTGACCTCCGACAGATTCTCCACCTCCATGGATGCTTCTGGGACGTGTCGTGAGTAGTCCTCCTTGGACCATGAGTCCATGACTAGTAGCTATGTGATGTCTAATTTCCAATCTTGTGCTTCAATGGTTAGTCCTTGTGAGCTGCCCTACATGATCAAGGCATCTATGTAATTCTCTTGCTATTGCTATGCTCGGTTTGTTGGGATTTGATGGATTATGAGATTATGTTCAGATTGTTATGAGTTATATATTTGATTATCCTTTTGTATTATATTCCTTAGTGATTCTTGCATGTTCTTAGTTGCTTTTTATTGCTTTGGCCAAGTAGTAGATTGTAACTCCGAGAGGGAGCGTTATGCATGACTATGGATTCGGGCCCCTCGATGTCTAGCTTGAGTGACAGAAACATGAGACTAGGGGATGTGCTTGTTGCCACCGGGGAGAAAACAACGGTGCTTGTGACCACGGTTGCAAGGATTGTTTACCTTACGCATAGTTCGTTAATGCAGTTGTCCGTTGCTTTGAGTTCACACTTTGGGTGGGGCTCGCAACTTAATACCGGAGAGATGTTCTGGATATGTATCTCAAGGTGGATGATTAGTAAGTAGATGCTGATGAACAAACGGTCTACTTGTCTTGGCGTACTGCCCATTACTATTGAACCTCTAACTATCAAGGAGCATAATTAGCATTGCGGTGCGATCATAATTCTGTCAATTGCCCAACTGTGATTTCTTTACCCAAGCATATTTGTTTATCTTCTTTTGGGAGAGAGAGATCACTAGTGAACATCATGTGACTCCGGTCTATATCACCATCATTGTTTACACCTCCATCATTTACCGCTTTCATTTACTTTTCCTTTGCAATTACTTTTACCTTCCCGCTTGTGTTTTGATCCTTTGCAAACTACATGGCCGGAGAGATTGCCAACCACTCTGTACTCATTGGGAGCAAAGTTATTTGTTGTGTGTGCAGGTTCACGTCTTCTGCTAGCGCCAGGGTGGAAGACACCTACTTGTTGAGCCTAGGAGTCCTCCTGGTTCGGTAAACCTTACAGTCTCCGTGTAAGGGAAATTTGCTACTGACTACATCTCCACCTTCCACTTGGGGTATCCAACGAGGGGCGAGAAGTATATTTAACATATCGTCATCAAGCGAACTTCTGCCGCCGTTGCCGGGGACTCCAGTCTTCAAGATAGGGGAGTTGCACACTATCTTTTACCTTTTCTTTTTAGTCTTGTTAGTTTTCTTTCTAGTTTTTGCTTTAGAGACTTATACCAAAAACCACAAAAAAAATTAGTTACTTTGCTTTTAGTTGTCAAGCATGTTAAGGTTTGATGCTTGGAAGGAATCTGAGGTTCTAGATTTCCATCAAAGGAATGGAGAAAATATGAAGGAAGCATTGGATAGAATTTCTGAAGCACACAAAAGAATTATGCCTTGGATACCTATCAAAAAGTTTCTTAGAAATTTTTATCATGGTCGCTTTATATGGTGCAAACACTCTCTTGATATTATAGCTAAAGGAGATTTCTTAGAGTGTGACGAGGCAAGAGCTCTTGATATTATACATGGTCTATCTAATAATCTTGTTTATAATCATGGTTATTACACCATTATAGATAGACTTGCTACTAGTGAAGGGAAAATAGATGCTCTAGACTTAAGAGAAAGAGAGAAACCCATGGTTGATAAGGAGCATATTTTGAAAATAGATGATAACTGAGAACCTTTTGTTAGAATTTGCATCTCTAACCAAGACTCCCTTGCTTATTGTGATATTGGACCCATGGTTTCTACTATGCCAAATGTTGTTTATGATTCTCTCTGGTTAGACCTGGAAAAAATTCATCTTATCAAGAACACGCTAATGGTGATATTTCTGAAATCCAGGGAAAGGTAAAAGATGTCCAGGTTACATTCTCTAAAAGGAATGCAACGGTTGATTTCTTCATCATGGAGCCCAACAAAGGGAATATAATGCTTGGAAGGGACTTCCTCCGAGCCATGAGAAGCTTCATTGATGTAGGTAAAGGACATATACGCTTACGTGGGAGAGTGAAAGGTACGTACTGATACGTCTCCAACGTATCTATAATTTTTTATGGTTTCATGCTATTATCTTGTCAAATTTTGGATGTTTTGTATGCCTTTTATATATTTTTTGGGACTAACTTATTAACTCAGTGCCAAGTGCAGCTTCCTGTTTTTTCCGTGTTTTTGAGCCCTTTCAGAGAAGGATTTTAAATGGAGTCCAAACGGAACGATACTTCCAAAAAGATTTTTTTCCGAAACAGAAGACGATCGGGGAACTTGAGAACCAAGGCAGGGGCCACCAAGGACCCCACAAGCCTCCTAGCCGCGGCCAGGGGGGGCGTGCCTCCCAGGCTTGTGGGCTCCCTGGGCCTCCTCTGTCCTAGGTCTTTCGCCTATATATTCCCAAAAATTCCAGAAAAAATCAGGAGATCATCGAAAGTACTTTTCCGCCGCCGCAAGCTTCTGTCTCCGCAAGATCCCATCTCGGGCACGTTCTGGTGCCATGCCGGAGCGGGGATTCAGATATAGAGGGCTTCTTCATCAACACCATGACCTCTCCGATGATGCGTGAGTAGTTCACCATAAACCTACGGGTCCATAGGTAGTAGCTAGATGGCTTCTTCTCTCTCTTGGATCTTCAATACAAAGTTCTCCATGATCTACATGGAGATCTATCTGATGTAATCTTCTTTTGCGGTGTGTTTGTCGAGATTCGATGAATTGTGGATTTATGATCAGATTATCTATGAATCTTATTTGGGTTTCTTCTGATCTCTTATATGCATGATTTCCTATCCTTGTAATTCTCTTCGAGTTGTGGGTTTTGTTTGGCCAACTTGATCTATGATTCTTGCAATGGGAGAATTGCTTGGTTTTGGGTTCATACCGTGCGGTGACCTCACCCAGTGACAGAAGGGGTAGCGAGGTACACATCGTGTTGTTGCCATCAAGGGTAAAAAGATGGGGTTTTCATCATTGGTTTGAGTTTATCCCTCTACATCATGTCATCTTTCTTAAGGCGTTACTCTGTTCGTCATGAACTCAATACACTAGATGCATGCTGTATAGCGGTCGATGTGTGGAGTAATAGTAGTAGATGCAGAAAGTATCGGTCTACTTGTCTCGGACGTGATGCCTATATGTATGATCATTGCCTTCGATATCGTCATGACTTTGCGCGGTTCTATCAATTGCTTGACAGTAATTTGTTCACCTACCGTAATATTTGCTATTTTGAGAGAAGCCTCTAGTGAACACTATGGCCCTGGGGTCTACTTCACACCATATTTTCAGCCTTACTCTTTTACTTTGTTGCACCTTCCGCCTTCAGATCTCACTTTCCAATCAATCTTGAAGGGATTGACAACCCCTTTATAGTGTTGGGTGCAAGCTCTTTTGTGTTTGCGCAGGTACTCTGGACTTGACGAGATTCTCCTACTGGATTGATACCTTGGTTCTCAAACTGAGGGAAATACTTACTTCTCCTGTGCTGCATCACCCTTTCCTCTTCATGGGAAAAACCAACACAAGCAAGTCTGTGTTAACGTGTCAATTTCTGGCACTGTTGTTTGAGAAGTAGCAGAAGGATTTCTGGCGCCGTTGCCACTGAGGATCAAGTCAAGAACTCATCCAAGTAAGTGTCGCAAACTCATTTCTTGTATTTACTTTTTTGCCTCTTGTTTTCCTCTCCCCCACTTCTGAAAAACAAAAATTTACAAAAATATTTGCCTTTTTCGTTCGCCTTTTTCGTTCACCCTTTTTTCTCGCTTGCTTTCTGTTCGCTTGTGTGCTATGTGCCTTCAATATGCTTGCATCTTTGCTTGCTGAAAATCTATTGATATGGATCCTCATCCACTTGCTAATCTCTTTAAGAGATCCAATTATGTTTATCCTATTACTAGTGAGTTGAGTGCACTTGACTATCTTTATGGAGTTTTGCTTGAGATGCGTGAATCTGAAGTGATTCACGAGGGCTGCTTGAATGAAAAGCATGATTGCAATGGTTTCACTATAAATCCTATTATTGTCAATCATGCTAAAAATATGCAAAACCCTAAGCTTGGGGATGCTAGTTTTGCTATGTCCTCTACTTGTTGCAATGATCATGAATGGGGTGATGAATTTTCTTATGATCTTGAAAATTTGTTTAATCCTCATGATGAATATGATGTTTGCAATATTACTGAAAGTGGGTTTGGAGAAGTCATGACTTTAGTTGATGATAATCCCACTATTTTTGAAGAGCGTCAACTTCGCATGCATGTGGATCATGAAAATAATATCATATGTGATAGCTATATTGTTGAATTTGAATATGATCCCACATGTAATTGCTATGAGAGAGGAAAATATTGTGGTAGAAACTTTCATGTTACCAAATCACCTCTCGTTATGTTGAGATTGATATTGTCTCTTTCTTCTTCCTTGCATATGGTAACTATTGGTTGTCTTGACAATCTGTTTTCCTATAAAATGCCTATGCATAGGAAGTATGTTAGACAATAGCGCTTGTTGGGAGGCAACCCAATGAATTTATCTTTTTCTTTCTGTTTTGTTGCGTCCACACCATCATAATTCTGTTATGATAGTGCCTTTTGTGTTTCTTTTTGTGTTTGAGCCAAGTAAAACCTATATGACTAGTCTTGGTGATGGTTGTTTTATCCTGCTGGAAAAAGACAGAAACTTTTCGCTCACGAGATTATTTTTCATTTTTATTCAGAAAGAGCTTTTGAGTTGATTCTTTTTTGCTTCTAGCTGATATGCCTTTTGCCTAGGCAGTCGTAATATTTCAGAATCTTTGAGGTACCAGAAGTATACGAAGTATACAGGTTGCTACAGACTGGTCTGTTTTTGACAGATTCTATTTTTGTTGAGTTGGTTGCTTGTTTTGATGAAACTATGGATAGTATCTGGGGGTACTAGCCATGGAAAAGTGAGAATACCTTAATCTAACACCAATATAAGTAGAAATCAAGATTGCTATAGTACCTAAAGGGGTGGTAGTTTGTTTTCTTGTGCTAATGTTATCACGAGTTTCTGTTTAAGTTTTGCGTTGTGAAGTTTTCAAGTTTTGGGTGATGTTCTCATGGACAAAGAGATAAGGAGTGGAAAGAGCTCAATCTTGGGGATGCCCAAGGCATCCCAAGCCAAATTCAAGGACACCAAAAAGCCTAAGCTTGGGTATGCCCCGGGAAGGCATCCCCTCTTTCGTCTTCAATCCATCGGTAACATTACTTGGAGCTATATTTTTATTCACCACATGATATGTGTTTTTCGTGGAGCGTCTTGTATCGTAGGAGTCTTTTCTTTTTGTTGTGTCACAATCATCCTTGCTTCACACCTTTTGAGAGAGACATGCACTCATCTTGAATTTGCTAGAATGCTCATTGTGCTTCACTTATATCTTTTGAGCTAGATAATTTCGCTCTATGTGCTTCACTTAGATCTTTTAGAGCACGGCGGTGTGTGACTTGGTAGTTTGCTTGTGCTATGAAAGTAGTCACAAAGGTGATAGATACCCAAAGAGGATACAAAAACGTCCATCTTCATGTTCATTGAGTAGAAAGAAAAGTTTTGATTCCTCTCAATTAGTTTTGAGACATGGATTTGGTAATATTAAGAGTTATGTTAGTAGGGTGTTGTGAACCTAGAAATACTTATGTTGAAGTTAGTGATTCCCGTAGCATACACGTATGGTGAACCGTTGTGTTAGGAAGTCGGAGCATAATTGATCTATTGATTTCCATCCTTTGTGTTGAGGTCGGGATCGCACGATGGTTAACACCTACCAACCATTCCCCTAGGAGTATGCGTTTAGCACTTTGTTTCGATTACTAATAAAAACTTTCGCAACAAGTATGTGAGTTCTTCATCACTAATGTGAGTCCATGGTATAGATGCACTTTCACCTTCTACCATTGCTAGCCTCTCTAGTGCCGCGCAACTTTCGCCGGTACACAAACCCACCATATGCCTTCCTCAAAAGAGCCACCATACCTACCTACTATGGCATTTTCATAGCCATTCCAAGATATATTGCCATGCAACTCCCACCGTTCCGTCTCATGACTAGTGACGTCACTCTCATATTGCCATTGCATGATCGTAAGATAGCTAGCGAGATGTTTCAAACGTCATACGCCAAGCTAGATCGTTGCACATCCCGGTACTATGCCGGAGGCATTTCCTATAGAGTCATCATCGTTCTAAGCTTTGAGCTGTGAGTAAATAAAAGTGTGATGATCATCATTATTAGAGAATTGTCCCATGTGAGGAAATAAAAAAAGGCCAAAGAGCCCAAATAAAAAAAAGAAGAGAGAAAAAAAAGAGGCCAAAGAGCCCAAATAAAAAAAAGAGAGAAGGGACAATGCTACTATCTTTTTCCACACTTGTGCTTCATAATAGCACCATGTTCTTCATGATTGAGAGCTTCTTGCTTTGTCACCACCATATACTAGTGGGAATCTTTATTATATAACTTGGCTTGTATATTCCTATGATGGGCTTCCTCAAATGGCCCTAGGTCTTCGTGATCAAGCAAGTTGGATGCACACCCACTAGTTCTCCTTTTGAGCTTTCACATACGTATAGCTCTCACTACAAGGAATATGCTAATACACGACGCTATATTTTCGTCGCTACATTGTCACGGTTTTTAGTTTACGACGATCTCACGACGAAAAACCAAGCGTCGAAAACGGAGCGTCACAAATGAACAGCAGCGATGTTTTGATCAAAATCGTCGTAACCTTTACGACGATTCCTCGATTGTCGTAACCTTTACGACGATACTAAACCGTCGTTGACAATCTAACCCAGTCCTACGTGGCAGTCCTATGTGGCAAAATTACGACGAAATCAAACGTCATGGTTGAAATCAGCCCAACCCATTTCAATTGATCACATGGGCTGATTTTATTTTTTTTCGGCTTTTTCTTATTGGGCTTCTTTTTGGGCCTTAGCCTATTTATAGCCACTTTTAGTTTTCTTTTCGAAATTTTTTTTGCGCCCTGGCCTTTTAGTGCCCAAATACATTTGGTCCAGTTTCAGTTTTGGCCTTTTCTCATTTTTAAATTCAGCAACTTTTTTTCTTTTATGCTGCTCATACAACTTTAAAGCCCATACACATAAATCTGAGCCCATACAACTTTGAAGCCCATACACATAAATCTGAAGCATCTCAGCCCACATCACAAAGTTTGAAGCACAACCACAAATATATAGCCCACACCATAAATCTGATAATATATAACCCACACCATAAATCTGTAGCACAATCAAAATATGTAGCACAACCACAAATCTCAGCCAACACCATAAATTTGTTGCACAATCAAAATCGAATACCAAAACCACCTAGTTATCAAGTGTACAAGAACTGCTACCAAAATCTAATTCCAAGATTTGTTATCAAGTACTGCTACCAAAATCTATTACCAAAACCACCTAGTTCCCTGTTTTGACTCCAAGCAGTGCCATCAACTAAACGTACTTCGCATCATTTTCTTCCGCCTTCTTGAGCAGCAGCTCATACGACTTGTCGCGTTCGGCTTGTGCAGCTTCAGCTTCTACTGCCTTCCTCTTCATGCATGCCTAAAAAGAAAACAATTGTTGCTGTCATACCATTCAATCTCTCATTTGTAGATCAATGAAAAATAACAGCTACTTGTTGCACGTTTGCACTGAGGAATTAGACCTAAAGCAACAATTGAAAATCAAAATGATCTTTCCATCAGCTAAGTGTGCAGGAAGAATACAGTCAACTGTGCCTGTACATTCAGTCTTACATCTAAAATGAAGATAACTACTTAACACTCTTGAGCGAGGGAAACTAGACGTGAGGCTACAGGATAGTATCAAAATATGCAGAGAATATAAGGTGCAATGTTTTCTCATAATTCAGTGCTAAGGGAGATACATGCAGCTTTTCATTCCTATTACTTGTTTTCAATTCATTATAAGTATTCAGTTATGCCTTGCAAAGATTCAATGCACAAATTAATCAAAGCCAACACAATAGCCATACGAAGGAGACAACCTAGACCTGCCAGTGTATATCAACATTATATATTTTTGCTACGTAATGTTTTTTACATTCACCCTCCTAACAGTATATATCAACATTACAGCAGGTTAACAAAAGAAAAAACATGGCAATAGTAATGTTCTCCTGATATGACTTGTTATATCTCTGTTTTCGACTATTAAGCACAACATGCAAAGTACACATAAATTAATCTAGATAGAATACAACAAATAAACTACAAGCTTCTACTTCGAGCAAGTGAAATAAAATAACTTATGAATTGGGTCAATGAGCAATGAGCAAGTGTTGCATAAGGCAAGTCCATTTCAACCACGTTTATAGCAAAAATCATACAGATGGGACATCTGACTACAAGCTTTTAACTGCTACTGAATGCATATCATTCAGGCAGATTATCATAGTTTCCTCTTCACATCAATATAAACAGATGAGGTTGTCTGATTTAACTACTACCTAATAGCATCACATCATTATAAACAGATGAGCTTGTCTGATTTAACTACTACCTAATACCAGATGAGCTTGTCTGATTTAACTTCTACCTAATAACAGATGAGCTTTTCTGATTTAACTACTTAATGCTTTGGCATGAAGAATTGGTGATGAAGAGCGTGGATTGAGAAAAGCAGATAATTGTGTATTCTGTTTGTATCTATTTTCTATGATGGCTTGAGCTCTTGTGTTGCCAAGTACCAATTTGCATTGCTTTTTTAAAATGCATTTGCATTGCTTTGGTACTCATGTGTTGCTACACCATTATTTCTCAAAGTAAGAAAGAATTGAATGTTTCGTTTTCTGAAACTGCTATGTGTGCATTGTCAAACCATTTTTTGAAAAAATTCCGGCTAAAATGCAAGTGGGTCTCTGCATGACTATATGCCATGTGAAGACATGATTTGCTGAATCTGTTTCGACTGATCGTTGCAGGTGAAACAAATAGCAGAAATAATCAACCTTTCTTATTCCACCTCTTGATGAGGATATATAGGCATGTGCATGTTGGGCTCTTTTTTATATATTTGCGACAGTGTGGAAGGTAGCATAAAGGATGCAGATGCGGGTGTATGCCATCAGCTTGGAAAACGTATAATGTAAGTTGGTGGTCTTATTTCTGTAGTGCAGTTCCACATATGAGAAGAAACCATATATTTATCTAAGAATCTACGTGTATGTCGGATTGTCTGTCTTCTCGCTGAAGTAGAACTCCTCTGAAGGTTGAAGTTAGCAAATATAGTAAATTCACCTATATTTAAATAAGCGTAGATAAGTGTTATCAAGAATTAGATCAGACAACCGCCTCAAGAGACGCGCCCAAGGCGCGCCCTAGGCACTAGTGCAAAACATTACAATGGTGCAGATTATAAAAATAGGAAATTACATGGAATGAATAACTCACATTTGAATCGGTGCGAACCCAGCTGTGATCATCACCATGAAGCTCTGCTTCAAATTCCTACTGAAGCCTCAAGATTTGCTCGGATACATCAGTAATGTGCAAGGATATTATATCAGTGCATGCAAATAATGCATCTGCTTTGCCAGGAAGCACCTAGTAAATATTTCACTCAACATAATGTATATCCCATCGGATGGTTAGGTTGTGCAGATATAACTAACACATAGTTACTGAAGTTGGCTGGACAAAAGATGAGAACACAATTATATCCACAAAGAGAAATGACCCATCCCTATCTAGAACTATTTTTACCATACCATATAGCTGGCAACCCATCATGTGTTAATGCAGTAATTTTAAGAGACGGTACATACAGTATGTTATTCACTTGTACATATGTATGTATGTGAGTTGGGGAATGCGTAATCTAGACGGGCTGCTCCGTTCTTGAGTATCCAGCAATGAATTTCTACCATACTGGAGTAGCAAAATTTCTTTCTCAAAGTTGATCCAGATATGAACCGTTTATAAAAATTTAAACATTTGGAATCTGATTCTTGGTGTTACATTTTAAACCTTTGTATGTACTGTACAAACAATCACTAGCATTTTAGTAACGATACACTTGGTGTTACATTGTTAATAAAACGACAAGAAAGCAGCAGAATGGATGATTACCTGCAGTGCTCGGTGGTATCTCCTAACAATTAACCAAGGTCTGCAGAAAACCCGACTAAAGTTACCTACGAGTATGAAGTCTGCCTATTAGAGAGTAGAAGGGAAAGAAGGGCCTATTAGTTACACACAACAGCTGGACATATCAGCACGCATCCAACGAGAATGAAGGGCCGTCTCCTCCCGTACTTGGAGCGGCATTTGTCACTCCAGACTCCTACACAAGGTTGAACCTGGAGACAGGGCATAAGAAACCATTTAGAGACTGGTGACAGGGCATAAGCAACCATTTAGAGACATAAGGCCTCGTACTAGTAACTCTGAACAAAATCAGCAACTGTGTCGTGGCATGGTCTATTCCTAAAGTCTGCATATACAAGACAAGAGGAACAAACAGCAGGTGAGTGAATACGTAGGACAAGAACGATAGATGTCGTGTAGGACACATTGAGAAGATGAAGTTGTTGCAGTAGAAATTCAGCATTTACAAGAATCTGCATGCATACATAGACACGATCAAGCGACAAAAATAGCACGCCTGCCATCTTGGATATCTACCAGGACAATTGATTCCACACAAATGCGGCCAGGCCAGAATCGCTGCAGACAAATGTGTGGAGTTACCTGGATGTATGGGGTGAGGAGGGAGAGCTGCAGCGCCCAGCCGAACTGCACGCCGACGGCAACCATGCAGGCCAGCACGACCCGGTACTTGGGCGCGCCCGCCCCCGCTCTATGACCGCTGGCCTGCTCCTCCTTGGGCGGCTGGGCGTCGCTGTTGATGCGGACGAGCTCCGTCTCGGCGTCGCGGATGTGGCGGTAGGGCATGCGGATGGTCGTGGCCCCGCCGCCGGAGTCCATGGCCAGCGGTCCACCGCAGATCCGGGGCGGGCTAGGCTAGGGTAGGTCTGGCCCGGCGAGATCTGGTCATAGGTGGGCAGATGCGGCGCAGGACGGCGTGTGGCGGAGATAAGAGAAAGCAAAGGGAAGGGAGGAGGGAAGGAGTATGAAATTGGGGACCATCGGTGTGCTGCCCGTCAACGAGGCACGGGCGACTCACTCCTTTTGTATGGTTTGCTTCTTCATCTCTTCCATGTGACCGCGCGATTGCCGCCGCTGCCTACCTGCAGAGGGATTTGGGGTTGGATCTGGCGCCTTCCTCCTAGGAAGACAAGGATAAGGCGAAGGTGGGGGCGCGACGGCAGCGGGTTGCAGAGCAGAGGCGGGATGTCGACGGTGGGGCTGGAGCAGAAAGGTCGCCGGTGTGGGGGATAGGAGAGGAGGTCGTCGGCTGCGATCTGGAGGAGGTGGCGGCTGCGATCTGGAAGGGAGGAGGAGGGGTATTCGTTCTGGATGGGCTAGGGTTCCCTGCGTGGGGGAGAGAGAGGAGCTGGGTGGGTGAGACCGTGAGAGGGTGAGGGGGTGTGGGCCGTTGGATGTGTACGACTTGGACGGCTCAGATCGTTTTTAATATGGTGATTCGTGGTTCTATTCTGATTGGTCGAGACATGTGTCATTTAAAATAATCTCCAAGTGCTAAAAACAATGAAGATTTATGAAAAAACTATCAATAATATTTTGCAAAATGCCACCACTAAAATTTTCACTGAAGGTATACCACATTTTATGGATAATAACCAACTTCTATGCATTTTCTTTGGACGAAAAATTCTTTTTCCATTTTTCGAGGACCCAAAATGAGTTGTTTTGTGAGGGACCTGCCATATATTTGTTGCAAAATTGGACCAAATATTTTTTTTCTAAAATACTAGGCCATATTAAATGCACAATTAACCAAATGGTTGGGTGTCAAAAGCTTTTATCCACCTCTCGTGAAAAAGACAAATTTTCGTTGAATCAGCTGGAAGCGGGTCAAATTTGAAGTGCAGCTGCCTCATAGTTTGCTTTTTATTTTTCCCAAAAATAATTTATCGGTACAAAAGTATCAATTTAATCATAGAAACATCAAAAGATTTCCAAGATTCAACCACTAGCTAGGAACGGTCATACCCGTCGTTTTGACCCTATTTTGAAATGGCCATGATAAATTCAAAAAAAATCAAAAAAATGGAGAACCTTTGCATTGTGTCATTATATGTGACAAATTTACGAGGAAAAATAATAAACTTGTAATACGGCAATTATTTTTAAAAAAGTGTTCTCAGAAATGGGTTATCATGTGTAAAGATTCATGATTTTCAAGCCAAATGATCAATCTTATGGCCACATTCATTGCATAGTTTGTTCAAAGATCTAATATTATGCACAAGGGTGCATATTGGAATGGAAAACGACGTTGATTAAGGAAGTTTTCATTTTTCTTGTACGTAAAAATTATTTTCCATTTTTCAAGTGTCCAAAATGAGTTTTTTTATGAATGACCTACCATATATTTGTTTCAAAATTGTACCAAATAATTTTTCTAAAATACTAGGCCATATTAAATGCACAATTGACCAAATGGTTGGGTGTTAAAAGCTTTTATCCACCTCTCGTGAAAAAGTCAAATTTTCATCGAATCAGTTGGAAGCTGGTGAAATTTGAACTGCAGCTGCATTACAATTTGATCTTTATTTTCCCCAAAAATCATTTATAGGTACATAAGAATCTATTTAATTATAAATATATGGTGTGGTGTCTTGACGTCGATGTTTAGAAGGTGGGCGAGGGCCCCAACTCTAGAGCGCATAGACTTGCATGCCAGCCACGTGGTCACCGCCTGACCGTTGTGTTGCCACACGTTCGGGGTGGAATAGGCATGTATGGTGGTTTGAAAAATCCCTCGGTAGGTGTTAGGAAGAAGAATACAATAGAAGAATCCCACGTGGAGACCGAACTAAGCTCAAACATGAATTAGCAGTCAAGTATTTGATTAGCGGTGCGGGAAATGCACATAGACAATGGACCTAAATTTTGGATGAGGATGATCATCTACTAACGACACTCTCTTGGTAAATTTTTAGCTCAAATGGATGAACCTAGGTGACACTTGCTTTGCAAAGTACCACACTGTGCAGGAATATGGATATTGAAGCTGAGATCAAATGAATGAATGTATTGAGCTGAAATTTGGTGTATGATGCTAATTTAGGCACATGAAGGCACTGTAAAAATTGTATACCATTTGGACATGCCAAAGTGACACTTCCTTCACAATGTGTTAATCCAGACAGAAAATGGTAACTGAAATTGGGCTCACATACACGATTGGATTGAGCTGAAATTTGAAGGAGGATGATAACTTGGGCACATTAAGGCACTGTAATAATTTCATAAATTTTGGATAAACAAAAATTGTACATCCTTCACAATGCTCTCTACTGAACAGAATATTGAGAAAATATTGACGTAAACTGACCGAATTAAATGAGCTAAAATTTGGTGGAGTTATGTTATATGATAAGTTTTATTCCGTGGTAAATTTCCATCAACTATAAAGCAATATAAAATGTAGTTGCTTCACAAACTGAAAATATTACTAGAAACAAAGATTGGATGCTGAGCTCACATGGATTGTTACATGTGGCTGAAATTTTGTGGAGAGCTATGGTTTTGGCATATAGAAGATGTGGAAAAAAATTCAACTCATCAAGATTTTCCTAGCTAGTACTTCCTTCACAAAGCTGTCAGCTGAACACAAACTTTGGAAATTTTGTGAGAAATATTTACTAGGCAAATGATTACGAAAGTATTCATGAGGCAATGATTTGGATAGGAAAGAGTGCCCAACAATTTTGAGGGCAATCAAGAAAATCGAAATAGAACTTCCTTCACAAAGTGCTATCCTGAACAGAATGGGAAAATGAATATTTTTGAATTATTTTTGATCTATGGAAGGAAGGGTTTTCACATATTTGAGGAATATATGATCCAAAATATTTATGAGAATTTTTTGAGAATTTTTGGAATGAAAGAATAGTAGGTTGCTTCACAAACTAGGCGGGTTTGGCGCATGACATAGAATGGACCCACGAGTGACATGTCAACATAGTTAGAACATGTTATGACATTTTTATAATCGTCGTAAAAGTTATGACGATCTCATCTTATGCGGTTACGACGTTTTTGACTCACATCGTCGTAATTTGTATGTAGATTTGATCCCCTCAAACGGTTTACGACAATCTCGGATGAAATCGTCATAGATTTATGACGAATTCATCAACGACATCTTAAAAAACGTCATGTATGAGCATATTTCTTGTAGTGTCTAGTGCATCCTTTGTATGGCAATCCCTACTCATTCACATTGATATCTATTAATGGGCATCTCCATAGCCCTTAGATACGCCGAGTCAATGTGACCTTCTACTCCTTTTTTGTCTCACAACCACCACCACACTCGATTCCACCTACAGTGCTATATCCATGGCTCACGCTCATGTATTGCGTGATAGTTATAAAAAGTTTGAGAAAGTAAGTGTGCGAAAACAAATACTTGGCCAATACCGGGGTTGTGCATGATTTAAATTAGTTGTGTGAGGATGATGGAGCATAGCCAGACTATATGATTTTCTAGGGATAACTTTCCTTGGCCTTGTTATTTCGAAAGTTCATGATTACCTTGCTAGTTTGCTTGAAGTATTATTGTTTTCATGTCAATAGCAAACTATTGTTTTGAATCTTACGGATCTGAACATTCATGTCACATGAAAGAAGTTACAAAGGACAACTATGCTAGGTACCATTCCACATCAAAAATTCAGTCTTTATCACTTCCCTGCTCGAGGACGAGCAGGAGTTAAGCTTGGGGATGCTTGATATGTCTCCAACGTATCTATAATTTTTATTGGTTTCATGCTATTATCTTGTCAAACTTTGGATGTTTTGTATGCCTTTTATATCTTTTTTGGACTAACTTATTAACTCAGTGCCAAGTGCCAGTTCCTGTTTTTCCGTGTTTTTGACCCCTTTCCGAGATGGATTTTAAACGGAGTCCAAATGGAACGAAACTTCCAAAAAATAATCTGAAACAGAAGACGATCGGGGAACTTGAGAACCAAGGCAGGGGGCCACCAGGGACCCCACAAGCCCCCTAGCCACGGCCAGGGGGCCGCGCCTCCCAGGATTGTGGGCTCCCTGGGCCTCCTCTGCCCTTGGTCTTTCGCCTATATATTCCCACAAATTCCAGAAAAAACCTAGAGATCATCAAAAGTACTTTTCCGCCGCCGCAAGCTTCTGTCTCCGCAAGATCCCATCTGGGGCACATTCTGGTGCCCTGTCGGAGGGGGGATTCGGATACCGAGGGCTTCTTCATCAACACCATGACCTCTCCGATGATGCATGAGTAGTTCACCATAGACCTACGGGTCCATAGCTAGTAGCTACATGGCTTCTTCTCTCTCTTGGATTTTCAATACAAAATTCTCCATGATCTTCATGGAGATCTATCTGATGTAGTCTTCTTTTGCGGTGTGTTTGTAGAGATCCGATGAATTGTGGATTCATGATTAGATTATCTATGAATCTTATTTGCGTTTCTTTTGATCTCCTATATACATGATTTCATATCCTTGTAATTCTCTTCAAGTTGTGGGTTTTGTTTGGCCAACTTGATCTATGATTCTTGCAATGGGAGAAGTGCTTGGTTTTGGGTTCATACCGTGCGGTGACCTCACCCAGTGACAGAAGGGGTAGCGAGGCATGCATCGTGTTGTTGCCATCAAGCGTAAAAAGATGGGGTTTTCATCATTGGTTTGAGTTTATCCCTCTACATCATGGCATCTTGCTTAAGGCATTACTATGTTCATCATGAACTCAATACACTAGATGCATGCTGGATAGCGGTCGATGTGTGGAGTAATAGTAGTAGATGAAGAAAGTATCGGTCTACTTCTCTCGGACATGATGCCTATATGTATGATCATTGCCTTAGATATCGTCATGACTTTGCGCGGTTCTATCAATTGCTCGACAGTTATTTGTTCACCCACCGTAATATTTGCTATTTTGAGAGAAGCCTCTAGTGAACACTATGGCCCCCGGGTCTACTTCACACCATATTTTCAGCCTTACTCTTTTACTTCGTTGCACTTCCCGCCTTCAAATCTCACTTTGCAATAAATCTTGAAGGGATTGACAACCCCTTTATAGCGTTGGGTGCAAGCTCTTTTGTGTTTGCATAGGTACTCTGGAGTTGACGAGATTCTCCTACTGGATCGATACCTTGGTTCTCAAACTGAGGGAAATACTTACTGCTCCTGTGCTGCATCACCCTTTCCTCTTCAAGGGAAAAACCAACGCAAGCAAGTCTCTGTCAACGTGTCAATTTTTGGCGTTGTTGTTTGAGAAGTAGCACGTACTGTTACCAAGGAAAAATAAGGATGAACTTGTTGAGGATCCGTTTGAAGGTTTTTATAATTCCGATCTCTTCAGAGAATCTTGATCCTCCTTCTTACATTGTGCCTAGCTCAAAGGCATAAAAGAAAGCGCTTGTCGGGAGGCAACCCAATTTGTTTTTACTTTCTGTTTTAGTGGTATTGATGTGTGTTACTACTGTAGCAACATCATTGTATCTTTATTTTTAGCTTTGTGCCAAGTTATATCCTCCAATTGCAAGAAAGTTCAAAAATTGTGACATGCTGTCAAGAAACAGATTCTGTCTTCTTGACGGAAAAATTCGCCGAAACTCACCAGATCATCTTTTATATCTGAATTTTTTTGAAAGCATGCTCTATATAATTGTCTTTCTGACATCTGTTCTGAGTTTTTTAATTTGAGTTGCGGAAGTACACTGAATAAATTATTTACTACCTCGTGTTATGTTTTTCCCAGATTCTGCCATGTTTTGTGTTTTCATTGTTTTGCGAATCCTAAGTTTGCTTTTTATTTGCAAAAAACCGTTTGGCAATCATGAGAACAAGTAGCTTTTCATGAAAATCTTTATTTCCAGCAGTTATTGAATTATTTTATTAAGGGAACTTACCACTCTAATCAGCTTATGATGAGTTTTGTATGAAGGGAGTTTTCAAGTATGTGATGGTAGAGATGACGAAAGAAGATGCACGAGTCACAAACGCTCAAACTTGGGGATGCCCCATGCATCTCAAGAAATATTCAAGGAGACTCACACGTCTAAGCTTGGGGATGGCTCCGTGTATCCCCTCCTCTATCAACAATCATCAGTTCGTCCATCTCCATGCTATATTTTTATCACTTCATATGATATGTGCTATGCTTGGAGCATCCCGCTATTTGCTTTTTAGTTTGTTTTAGTTTTTCTTTCTGTTCATAACAAGCCGGAACCTAGCTTACCTTGTTTGGGAGAGACACATGCTCCATTCCACTCTAGAACACAACATAGCTTTTCATGCTTATCCTTTTTTGTGTGTTCTTCATCTTCTCTTAGCTAGTGTCATGCTTAGCTCTTAGTTTTCATGCTTATCTTTTTAAGAGCTTTTATTTAGGTTGATTTTGGAACTCTCTTGAGTTATCATGCTTATCCTTTTTAGAGAGTTGGCTTTTTGCACTGAGTTGCGTGTCTTGCATAAGTAGGTAATTGAGATTGCAATTTAAGTATAGTAGTAACTTGCAATAGTTTTGAGGTATTGCTTTGAGTAATGTCTGGACTATTGGTGCCAAGGGCTTGAGCCTATTAGTGATAGGTGTCATATTTTGGGAAATCTGTGTGTTTTTCGAAAACTAAAAATTAGTTGAGAACTCTAGCTACTAAATTGATCGCTAACCTCTGGAGGGGTTGGAATATATAGAGTACCCTCATTTACCATGAGTCGAGGATGCGCAAGGATAACCAAACCCCGAAACATTCCTCCTCGGGGTACTTGTCTCTTTGTGAATTTCCTAACTAGATAGAGAGTTACCGATAATAAGTGTATGAGTTCTTCGGACTAATGTGAGTATTCGATTTTTGGCACTTCCACCATGCATGTTTTGCTAGCCTCTTCGGTACCGTGCATTGCCCTTTATCACATTGAGAGTTGGTGCAAACTCCGCTGGTGCATCCAAACCCATGACATGATACGCTCTGTCATACATAAGCCTCATTATATTTTTCCTCAAAACAACCAGCATACCTACCTATCAAGGCATTTCCATAGCTTTTTAGAGATACATTGCCATGCAAGATCAACCATCTCATGACGATCTTCATGTCATACATGCTTTTGCTTGATCATGGATCCGCATGCTAGCTGGGCCTTGCCCTCATTACTGCTACATGACGCGCTAGTGTCATTGCATATCCTGCTACACTAGCAGAGGCGTACATTTGCATACATCATGCTAGTTTTCACTTGTCTTTATGTTCAGTACTTCTTATAAAGTGTGATGATTTATCTTTCTATTCATGTAAAACATATAGTGTTGCCCTTAAGTGAGGAAAAGATCCCATAGTGGACAAAACAAAAGATCCCAAAGAGGACAATTGAGAGATAAAAAGAAAGAGCCAAAGAGGCCACAAAAAAAGAGAAAAAGAAAAAGAAAAGAAATAAAAGGAGAGAAGGGGGCAACACTACTATTCCATTTGAAAGATCCACACTCGTACTCCATTGCTATATTGGTACTACATAGAGATTATCATTCATGCATAACTATGTGGGGACCCTTACACTATAGAACTTGGTTTGCATATTGATACGTCTCAAACATATCTATAATTTTTGATGGTTTCACGCTGTTATCTTGTCAACTTTGGATGTTTTGTTTACCTTTTATATCTTTTTTGGGATTAACTTATTAACTCAGTGCCAAGCGCCAGCTCCTGTTTTTTTCTGTGTTTTTGACTCTTTTCAGATCTGATTTTGGAACGGAGTCCAAACGGAATAAAATCCCCAAAATGATTTTTTCCAGAACGGAAGAAGACCAGGAGGCTTGAGGGCCAAGCTAGTGGGCCCACAGCCAGGGGGGAGGCCGCGACAACGAAGCTTGTGGCCTCCCTGGCGCTCCCCTGCCCTAGGTATTTGGCCTATATATTCCCTAAAAATCCAGAAAAAATGAGGGCGTCCACGAAAACACTTTTCCGCCGGCGCAAGCTTCCGTTTCCGCGAGATCTCATCTGGAGACCCTTCCCGGTGCCCTGCCGGAGGGGACTTTGGAGTTGGAGGGCTTCTTCATCAACATCATCGCCCCTCCAATGACTCGTGAGTAGTTCACTTCAGACCTACGGGTCCGTAGTTAGTAGCTAGATGGCTTCTTCTCTCTCTTGGATCTTCAATACAAAGTTCTCCAGCATCTTCATGGAGATCTATTCGATGTAATCCTCTTTGGCGGTGTGTTTGTCGAGATCCGATGAATTGTGGATTTGTGATCATATTATCTATGATATATATTTGAGTCTTTGCTGATTTCTTATATGCATGATTTGATATGCTTGTAAGTCTCTCCAAGTCTTGGGTTTTGTTTGGCCAACTAGATCTATGATTCTTGCAATGGGAGAAGTGCTTGGTTTTGGGTTCTTACCATGTGGTGAGCTTTCCCAGTGACAATAGGGGCAGCAAGGCACACATCGTGTAGTTGCCATCAAGGGTAACAAGGTGGGCTTTGTCGTAAATATGAGATTGTCCATCTACATCATGTCATCTTGCTTAAGGCGTTACTCTGTTCTTTTGGACTTAATACACTAGATGTATGCTGGATAGCAGTCGACGTGTGGAGTAATAGTAGTAGATCCAGAAAGTATCGGTCTACTTGTTTTGGACGTGATGCCTATAGACATAATCATTGCCATAGATGACGTCACGACTTTGCGCGGTTCTATCAATTGCTCGACAGTAATTCGTTCACCCACCGTCTACTTGCTTTCATGAGAGAAGCCACTCGTAAACACTACGGCCCCCGGGTCTATTCACACCTATCGTTTACACCTCCGCTTTTACTTTGCTTTGTTACTTTGTTGCTTTCAGTTCTCACTTGGCAAACAATCTATAAGGGATTGACAACCCCTTCATAGCGTTGGGAGCAAGCTTTTTGTGTTTGTGCAGGCACTTGTGATACTCCTTCACTGGATCGATACCTTGGTTCTCAAAACTGAGGGAAATACTTACCACCGCTGCGCTACATCACCCTTTCCGCTTTGAGGGAACACCAACGCAAGGCTCCAAGGCCACGGGGAAATCCTTTGCATATTTTCCTCGGAAGTACCTAAAGGCGTAGCCGTAGCAGAAGGATTCCTGGTGCCGTTGCTGAGGAGAATCAAGACAAGAACAGTCTCCCGTCAGCACGTGTTTCTGGCGCCGTTGGAAGGTCTTTTGTTTCATCAGCACGTATTCCAATGATGAGCCTCCTCAAATGAGCTCTAGGTCTTGATGAGCAAACAAGTTGGATGCCCCCCACTAGTTCCATTGGAGAGCTTACCTTAGCTCGTACGTGCATCTGTTACATGGCAATCCCTACTCCTCACATCATATCTATCATTTGGCTTTCTCTCGCCTATCGATGTCCTCATTGATGTGAGACTTTCCCACCTTTTTGTCTTCCTTCCCCATCATTATTCTATTTTCCATCCTAAGTGCCAACATATCTTGCTTACACTCATTCATTGCATGAGTGCTCAAAATCAAAGGGGAGAGGATCATTTTGACTTCTGCGTGACAAGTGGTCTGGGGATGAGTCAAAATAAGATTCCGAAGGAGACAAAGTGTGAGGTTTAGTAGATTGAGTTCTCAATTAAAAAATATTATATCTCTGAACCCATCTCCCACTTCTTGCATGCAAACACCATTTGGAGACATTCGAGTCACGGATAACGAGAGCTCTTGCACCTTTATGTTCTTACTTTGATAAATTCAATACTAAATATTGTCTTGACTTGAATTGCATATCTCACTTGCTTTACTTTGAAGTTCTTATGTGTGTGTTAGCATGTCACCACAAAAAATATTGTGTTATCATTTATCTACTCAAGGACGAGCAGAAATTAAGCTTGGGGATGTTGATACGTCCCAAACGTATCTATAATTTTTGCTTGTTCCATGATCTTTTGGGTGACATTGTTATATGTTTTACTACACTTTTATATCATTTTACACATATTTAGACTAACCTACTAACTCAGTGCACCCAGTGCCAATTTCTATCTGCTGATGTCTATTTTGCAGGGGCTTTTACCCAATTTTCCGAAGCCCGAAAAAATCCAGAATATATATATATATATATATATATAAAACCAGCGAAACAGAAGCTTCGGGATCATCGAAGGAGGGCCGGAGGGGGGCTAGGGGCCTCCCAGGCGGCCTGCTGGTGCGACCAGGCCCTAGGCCACGCCAGGAGGTCGCCCGGGTGGGTCCTGATGACCCACAAGTATAGGGGATCAATCGTAGTCCTTTCGATAAGTAAGAGTGTCGAACCCAATGAGGAGCAGAACGATCTGACAAGTGGTTTTCAGCAAGGTAAAATCTGCAGGCGCTGAAATTGTCGGTAACAAGTGATTGTGTGGTGAGATGATTTGTAGCAAGCAACAAGTAACAGAAGTAGCAACGGTGCAGCAAAGTGGCCCAATCCCTTTTGTAGTAAGGGACAAGCCTGGACAAAGTCTTATAGGAGGAAAAACACTCCCGAGGACACACGGGGATTTCTGTCATGCTAGTTTCATCATGTTCATATGATTCGCGTTCGTTACTTTGATAGTTTGATATGTGGGTGTGATACGTCTCCATCGTATCTACTTTTCCAAACTCGTTTGCCCTTGTTATGGACTCTAACTTGCATGATTTGAATGGAACTAACCCAGACTAACGTTGTTTTCACCAGAATTACCATGGTGTTGTTTTTGTGCAGAAATGAAAGTTCTCGGAATGTCCTGAAAATTTACGGAGAATTTTTCTGGAAAATATGAAAAATACCTGCGCAAAGATCCACCAGAGGGGGTGGGCCAGTGGGCCACAAGTCCTGTTGCCACGGCCACCCCCCTGGCCGCGGCAACCAAGCTTGTGGGGCCCACGTGGCTCTGCCGCCCCCAACTCCACCTCTATAAATTCACTTTCGCCCAGAAAAAAATCAGAAGAGAACATTTCGTCGCGTTTGCGATACGGAGGAGCCGCCACATCCTGTTCTTCATCTGGAGGACAGATCTGGAGTCCGTTTTGGGCTCCGGAGAGGGGAAATCGTCGCCATCGTCATCATCAACCTTCTTCCCTCTCCAATTCCATGAAGCTCTTCATCGTTCGTGAGTAATCTATTTATAGGCTCGCGGGGCGGTGATGAGTAGGATGATATCTATCATGTAATCGAGTTAGTTTTGACGGGGATTAATCCCTAGTATCCACAATGTTCTGATATTGATGTTGCTACTACTTTGTCATACTTAATGCTTGTCACTAGGGCCCGACTGCCATGATTTCAGATGTGAAATTATTATGTTGTCACCAATATATGTGTGTTTTAGATCCGATCTTGCAAGTTGTAGTTACCTACTATGTGTTATGACCCGGCAACCCCGGAGTGACAATAACCGGAACCACTCCCGGTGATTATCATAGTTTGAGGAGTTCATGTGTTCACCAAGTGCTAATGCATTGTTCTGGTTCTTTATTAAAAGGAGAACCTTAATATCCCGTAGTATCCTTTTGGACCCCGCTGCCACGGACGGATGGACAATAGATGTCATGCAAGTTCTTTTCCCTAAGCACGTATGACTACGCACGGAATGCATCCCTACATCACATTGACGAACGGGAGCTAGCCACATATCTCTCCGTGTTATAATTGTTGCATGATGAATATCATCCAAACGAATCACCGACCCATTGCCTACGAGTTTGTCCCACTGTTGTTGTTACTTGTCTTGCTCTGCTGCTACTACTTTGCTTGCAGATACTAATCTTTCAGGTGCGGTTGAATCAGACAAATTCAGCTGCTAATACTCGAGAGTATTCTCTCACCTCCTGGCGAATCAACAAATTTGGGTCGAATACTCTACCCTCGAAAACTGCTGCGAACCCACGCGCTGGTGGGCCATCAACAACATTCTTCTAGTTTCGTTCCGGGGAGTGCTAGCAGCATTCTTCTGGTGCCGTTGCAGGGGAAGGTCTGTTGTCACAGAATCAACATTCGTCTAGCTATTGCTAGAGAGTGCCAATCAGCATTTTTCTAGCGCCGTTGCCGGGGAGGTATTGCTATATTCTCTGAGTCACTTGGGATTTATATCTGCTGATCACTATGAAGAATCTGAAAGATCCAAAAACCAAAGTCTTGCCCTCAACTATACGGGGAGGTAAGGAACTGCCATCTAGCTCTGCACTTCATTCACCTTCAGTTATGAGTAAGTTTGCAACATCACCTCCTGCTGGAAATCTTGATATGTCGCCTGTGCTTGATGATGCTTATGAGCTACTATGCTTAATGCTATGCCTGATACTGCTAGAGATGCTATGCCTGATACTGCTTTGCCTGATGATGCTAGAGATGCTATTTTTCCTATGCTATGCTTGATACTGCTAGAGATATTACTTTGCCTGATATGCCACTAGGGGTATTCCTTGATGCTCATATTGCCAGAGTTACTGCCAATGCTCGTGATACTTCTGAAACTGCCGATACTATTGAGATAGAACCTGCTTTTGCTCCTGCTAGATCTAGCTCTCCTAGATATGAATTGCCTGATATACGTGAGGGTTACGTTATGGAGGGAGAGATAGCTGAAGATTTTCTTGCGTGTAAGGATTCCTATGACGCTGAGAAATTACTTCTCAAGTGGAAGCAAAAATCTCTAAAAGCTAGGATGAAACACGACCCGAAGTTTGCCACTTCAGCTATCTTTATCACCGATAAGGATTATGAATTCTCTGTCGATCTTGAGACAATCTCTCTAGTCGAATCTGATCCTTTCGACGGTTATGAGTCTGAAACGGTCGTAGCCCATCTTCCCAAACTACACGATATAGCCACCCTTTTCACTAGTGAGGAGAAGATCCGCCACTACTATAGCCTTAAGTTGTTTCCTTTCTCTCTAAAGGATGACGCTAAAGCTTGGTTCACTTCTCTTGCTCCTGGATGTGTGAGTAGCCCCCAGGTTATGATCTATTACTTGTGTGAAAAATATTTCCCTGCCCATAAGAAGCAAGCTGCCTTGCAGGAAATATACAACTTTGCTCAACTCAAAGAAGAGAGTCTCCCACAAGCTTAAGGGAGGCTCGTCCACCTACAGAATGCTTCTAAGACCACCCTCTTAAGAAGAACGAGATACTTGATATCTTCTATAACGGACTTACTGATGCTTCTAAGACCACCAAGATAGCTGTGCCGGTTGTGTTTTTAGGGAACGAACTGTAGAACAAGCTGAGACTCTACTGAATAACATCTTGATCAACGATAATGCTTGGACTATTCCCGAACCACCTCCTAAGCCAACTCCGAAGAAAAGAGGTATTCTATTCCTCAGTCCCGAAGATATGCAAGAAGCCAAGAAATCTATGCAAGAGAAAGGTATTAGATCTAAAGATGTCAAAAATCTACCACCTATCGAAGAGATCCATGGTCTCGATAACCCGATACAAGTAGTAGAAGTAAATTCTCTGCGTAGGTTTGATGAGAGTGTATTCCTTTTGATAAACCTGCTAGCCTATGCTTTGATAAATTTGACAACTTTGTTGCCAAACAACAAAGTTTCAATGATTATGTTAGCAGACATTTGGAACAAAGCACTTGTATGCTTAGTGACTTAAGTGCTTGTGTAGACAGAAATGTCAATGATCTGAAGCGTCTGAGCAAACATGCCTCTATGATTACTACTCAGGTAGAACAAGTACTTAAAGGTCAGAATGACCTGCTCAATGAATTAAATGACCACGCTGTCAGAGTCATTACTAGAGGAGGCAAAATGACTCAGGAACCTTTGTATCCTGAAGGTCATCCTAAGAGAATTGATCAAGATTCTGAAGGAATTAATGCATATGCACCCAGTCATCCTAAGGAGAAGAATAATGATGATAGAAACCTGCATGTTAGTCCACCAAATACTGCCACACCTGAAGAACCAAATGATATTTCTGCGTGTGATGCAAAAACACAATCTGGTGATGAACATGAACCTGGTGACAATGTGGACAACGATGTTCATAATGATGCTCAACCTAGCAATGATAAGGATGTGGAGATTGAACCTAGAGTTAATCCTGATAACCCACAACCTAAGAGATATGATAAGAATGACTTCACTACTAGGAAGCATGGTAAAGAAAGAGAGCCATGGGTTCAGAGACCTATGCCCTTTCCTCCTAAGCCATCCAGGAAAAAGGATGGTGGGGATTTTGAGCGCTTTATTGAAATGATAAGACCCGTCTTTCTGCAGATGCGGTTAGTTGATATGCTCAAAATGTCTCTGTATGCCAAGTACATGAAAGATATCGTGACCAATAAACGGAAGATACCAGATCTTGAGATCTCCACCATGCTTGCCAATTACACTTTCAAAGGTGGAACTCCTAAGAAACTTGGTGATCCCGGAGTGCCCACTGTACCTTGCTCCATTAAAGGAAACTACGTAAGAACTACCTTATGTGACCTTGGAGCTGGAGTTAGTGTTATGCCTCTTTCTCTTTATCGTAGACTTGAACTAGATAAGTTGACACCCACTGAAATTTCTCTGCAAATGGCCGACAAATCAACTACTTTCCCTGTCGGCATTTGCAAGGATGTGCCGGTTGTGGTTGCTAACACCACTATCTTAACAGATTTTGTTATCTTGGATATTCCCGAGGACGATGCCATGGCAGTCATCCTCGAAAGACCCTTTTTAAACACTTCAGGGGCTGTTATAGATTGCAACAAAGGCAATGTCACTTTCCACGTCAACGGTAATGAGCATACTGTGCACTTTCCGAAGAAACGATATCAAGTACATTGCATCAATGCTATCGAAAAAACTTCATCGATTCTTATTGGGAGCTTTGAATGACATATTCATCGTTTCAAGATGAAGTATGAATTGCTTGTTGGGGAGATTCATATCCCCATTGAGGTGACTTCGTGGCTATTCGAAAATTCTCAGTTCTCTCTTGCGATTCGAGAAAGTTTAGTCATAAGGATTTGATCAACCCCATTGATGGATTTCTTTCGATGACCATGAAATGGATGAACTAAAGAGTCACATACCTCTGTTTTCAGCTTTCATTTTCTTTTGCTTAGAATAAAAATGATAGGTTTAGTTTAGTTTTCCCTGTTTTCTGTTTTAGCATCCCGGAGAGAAAAATACCTCGAAAATAAAAGTTCTCCGATGGTCCTGAAAATCTAGTATGATTTTTTCTGGAATATTTGAAAAATACTGGGACACATAGCTGGCCTGGGGCCACCCGAGTGGGCCACAAGCCCTGTCACCGCGGGCCACCCCCTGGCCGCGGGGAGCAAGCTTGTGGGGCCCACAGGGCCCCCCTCCACTCATTCTAGCTCCTATCCTCTTCTTCTTCCTCCAGAAAAAATTGTTTCGCAGCTCAAACCCGTGTTCTTGCTCATTTGGCAGTGATTTTCGATCTCCTTGCTCAAAGCACCATTCTCCGAACCGTTTTGGGGAAATTGTTCCTTGGTAAGTGACTCCTCCATTGGTCCAATTAGTTTTTACTCTAGTGCTTTATCCTTCGCGTATTCTTGCTACCTTGGTGACCCTGTTGTTGAGCTTGAAATGATGATTTTAGCTGGTCCCAAGTAGTTTTAGCGCGTGATACGGTCTCTAGGCACTAGTTGGAGTAGTTGCTACTAGGTGTGGTTGGTCTTTATTCACTTTTCTCTTGAACTTCAAAAATTTCAGAAAAAGGAATTATGTTCAGGAGGAAGTTTCATGGTGGTTCCTCAAGTAAGAAGGGTCCCCGTCTTTCTTTTCGGGAGCCTGATCCTTATCAACTAAGGGACGCACCGGTACAACCATGTGAATGGCCTTCCGATGAGTTCATGATCGAAGCAAGCTTCAAGGATGAGTTTGATAGACCTGTTCGCAATGCCGGGTTAGAAGAGTTCCTCTCAGATAAACGTGAACAATATGCTATGCTCACTGCCTCTTTCGTGCGTAGATTTAAATTTTCAGTCGGTCGTGACTCATCCATACTGTTTCACTTGTATTATAAATCCTATGCCATGGATTTGGAGGATTTCAATAGGATTTGCAAAATACCCGATGGGGGTAATCTTAAAGATCCTGTTAAATCTTCGGTTAGAGATTTTTTCTCTAGTATATCCATTGGAGAAACTAGAGACATCACACAAGCTACCATAGGAAGCATTCATTTCCCTGCCTTGCACTACTTTGCCCTCTTCATAGGTAGATGCATTAACGGTAAGGTTGAACATTGTCACTTATGCGCTTCCGACCTTAGTATCCTTAAGAGCGCAGTTACGGGTGACAAAATCTTCAACATGGGAGCTATTATAACAAGGAGGCTGAATAAAAACGCTATTGAGGGAGATTTCTTTGGCGGCATCTTTGCCACTCGCATAGCAAATTTACTTGGAGTACCCATCCGCGCAAGAGATCCCCCGCTCCATACAGCTTTCATTGACCGCATCGCTTTGACACGCTACCTGTTTCTTGAGAGGGATGATATTTAACCGACAATGTGTTTTCCATATTACCCTTCCTGCTCCTGCTTTCTTTGACTTTCAGGTTAAACGGAGATACTACATAACTATAGGAGAAGCAGAGGAGTACCAGAGGGAGGCGACGGCTGCTCGTCTTCGTGAGGTAGCTATTCAGGCAGTGGCTGCAGCGCTCCCGTATAACCCCGATTATGATTTTGGATTTCGCCAGGACCGTCCTTGGGAGTAGACCAAGCTAGGCCAAAATCCTAAGCTTGGGGGAGTACGTGTTCTCACCGATCTTACATTCATGCTTATGCTTTTACTTTGTTCGTCGGTGTTCACACTTTGCCACTATATGATCCATGCTAGTATATTTTCGTTTTCTTGTTTTCTTGTTTTGTGTCCTTTTGAGAAAACCCAAAAATATTTTCCTTTCTTCTTTTCCTTGTTGGGAGCTTTCCCGTGTAAATAGTTTTCTTTTTGTTTGGGTCAAGGTAGAAGATATTGGTTACAATGATTAGTGGCTCTTGCATGCATACCTATTTAGCTTTCAAAGAGCCATATTACTTTGTCTTCTCCTTTGTGTTTGCCTGCAGATCCATTGCATGAGAACGCTTATTATTGTTCACATCGTTTGATCATGCAAGTGAAAGGCAATAATGATGATATATGATGAAGTGACTGAGAAGTATGAACTCTATCTATTTTGTTTTTGTAAATATGACTAGCTTGTCATCCTAGATTCAGCTTTGTTGTGAGAGAACCATGTTTGCAATGACAACTTAGATATCATAGTTTCTGATGCCAGGCTTATTCATCTAGGAGCTTATAATGGTTTGTCTTGAATACCAACATAGATTTCGAGATGACTATGATGTAGTATGATAGGATGGTATTCTCCTTTGAAGGTTTCAAGTGCCTTGACTTGGCGCATGTTCATGCATGTAGTTGAAAGAAAATCAACATAGCCTCTATGATGTTCGTGTTCATGGTGATTTATATCCTGTTCATGCTTGCACTCTATGTTAGTCAAACTCATTGCATCTTGATGACCGTTGTCGCTCTCTAGTTGGTCGCTTCCCAGTCCTTTGCTAGCCTTCACTTGTACTAAGCGGAATACTGCTTGTGCATCCACTTCCATAAACCCAAAAGTTTTTCCATGAGAGTCCACCATACCTACCTATTTGCGGTATTTACCTGCCGTTCCAAGTAAATTTGCATGTGCCATTCTCTAAACCTTCAAGACATGATCTGTTTTGCATGCCCGAACCGCTCATGTGGTGACAGGGGGCTATTGGTATCTTCCATGCTAGGCGTGTTATCCACGACATGTGTTTATTCACTGTCATTCACGAGAAAGGGGTCGTTAATTGGAATGCCCAGTTCCATGCTTAAATCGAAAACATAACTGTAAAACAAGGCTCCCCCCGGATTGATGTTAGTATGGACGGTACCCGAGGATTCGGCTAGCCGTGGACTGTGATTGATTGGTGGTGGGGGAGTTAAAACTTTACTTTTTTGTTTGGGAACCACCTATAGCATGAGTAGGGTGGAAGATATTGAGAACTCTTTGTCATTTATTTTCCTGTTGAGTCATCCTCCTCTTACATAAGCACCAATTAGAGAGCACCTCTGTCATTTTTATGCTTTGCTTTTGATTGATATTGAGTATGACTATGACTGGATCTTCGTTGCTATGAATTACAATGTTTAGTCAGCCCTAGATCTTTGAAAGTGCTCTGCATTTATGTTTTGCGGTCTGAGAAAGAGCTAGCGAGATACCACCTATTCATATTGCTTCATGCTTGTTTTGATTGAATTGTTGGTATATGAAACTCATTATTATTTGCTCGCTAGCTGATTATGCCATTGATATTAGTTTACCGTGAGACCTTTGTGTCACTTGCTTATGTGGTTAACTTGTGATCTTGCTGAAATTCTGGTTATGAGTTAGACATAGTTGCATCAACAAGATCAAACAGAGTTTGTCAAAGTTTTTCTTTCTCTCTCAGTTTGTCAACTGAGTTGCTTGAGGATAAGCAAGGTTTTAAGCTTGGGGGAGTTTGATTCGTCTCCATCGTATCGACTTTTCCAAACTCTTTTGCCCTTGTTTTGGACTCTAACTTGCATGATTTGAATGGAACTAACCCAGACTAACGCTGTTTTCAGCAGAATTGCCATGCTGTTATTTTTGTGTCGAAATGAAAGTACTCGGAACGTCCTGAAAATTTACGGAGAATTTTTCTGGAAAATATGAAAAATACCTGCGCAAAGATCCACGAGAGGGGCCGGGCCAGTGGGCCACATGCCCTGTTGCCGCGGCCACCCCCCTGGCCGCGACAACCAAGCTTGTGGGGCCCACGTGGCTCTGCCGCCCCCAACTCTAGCACTATAAATTCACTTCCGCCCAGAAAAAAATCAGAAGAGAAGATTTCGTCGCGTTTGCGATACGGAGGCGCCGCCACATCCTGTTCTTCATCTGGAGGACAGATCTGGAGTCCGTTTTAGGCTCCGGAGAGGGGAAATCATCGCCATCGTCATCATTAACCTTGTTTCATCTCTAATTCCATGAAGCTCTTCATCGTTCATGAGTAATCTATTCGTAGGCTCGCTGGGCGGTGACGAGTAGGATGAGATCTATCATGTAATCGAGTTAGTTTTGACGGGGATTGATCCCTAGTATCCACTATGTTCTGAGATTGATGTTGCTACTACTTTGTCATGCTTAATGCTTGTCACTAGGGCCCGAGTGCCATGATTTCAGATCTGAAATTATTATGTTGTCACCAATATATGTGTGTTTTAGATCCGATCTTGCAAGTTGTAGTTACCTACTATGTGTTATGACCCGGCAACCCCGGAGTGACAATAACCGGAACCACTCCCGGTGATGATCATAGTTTGAGGAGTTCATGTGTTCACCAAGTGCTAATGCGTTGTTCCGGTTCTTTATCAAAAGGAGAACCTTAATATCCCGTAGTATCCTTTTGGACCCCACTGCCACGGGAGGGATGGACAATAAATGTCATGCAAGTTCTTTTCCCTAAGCACGTATGACTACACACGGAATGCATGCCTACATCACATAGATGAACGGGAGCTAGCCACATATCTCTCCCTGTTATAACTGTTGCATGATGAATATCATCCAAACGAATCACTGACCCATTGCCTACGAGTTTGCCCCACTGCTGCTGTTACTTGTCTTTCTTTGTTGCTACTAGTTTTCTTGCAGATACTAATCTTTCAGGTGCGGTTGAATCACACAAATTCAACTGCTAATACTCGAGAGTATTCTCTCACCTCCTGGCAAATCAACAAATTAGGGTCGAATACTCTACCCTCTAAAACTGCTGCGAAGCCATGCACTGGTGGGCCATCAACAACATTCTTCTAGTTTCGTTGCCGGGGAGTGCTAGCAGCATTCTTCTGGTGTCGTTTCAGGGGAAGGTCTGTTGTCACAGAATCAGCATTCGTCTAGCTATTGCCAGAGAGTGCCAATTAGGGTGGACCGGCGCTTGCGTACTGCCTTTACTTGGACAAGCATCCCACTTATGATTGACCCCTCTTGCAAGCACCCACAACTACGAAAGAAGAATTAAGACAAAGTCTAACCATAGCATTAAACTAGTGGATCCAAATCAGCCCCTTACGAAGTAACGCATAAACTAGGGTTTAAGCTTCTGTCTCTCTAGCAACCCATCATCTACTTACTACTTCCCACTGCCTTCCTCTAGGCCCAAATAATGGTGAAATGTTATGTAGTCGACGTTCACATAACACCACTAGAGGAAAAACAAAATACAACATATGAAATTACCGAACGAATACTAAATTCACATGCCTATTATTAGCATGACTTATCCCATGTCCTCAGGAACAAAAGTAACTACTCACAAAGAATAATCATACTCATGATTAGAGAGGCAATGAGTAGCATCAAGGATCTGAACATAAACTCTTCCACCAAATAATCCAACTAGCATCAACTACAAAGAGTAATCAACACTACTAGCAACCTTACAAGTACCAATCAGAGTCGGGAGACGGAGATTGGTTACAAGAGATGAACTAGGGTTTGGAGATGAGATGGTGTTGATGAAGATGTTGATGGTGACAAGTCCCCTCCGATGAGAGGAGTGTTGGTGATGACGATGGTGACGATTTCCCCCTTCGGGAGGGAAGTTTCCCCGGCAGGATCGTCCTGCCGGAGCTCTAGATTGGTTCTGCTCAAGTTCCGCCTCGTGGTGGCGGTGAAACCATGAAAAAGCTCCTCCTTGAATTTTTTCCTGGAAGAAACCCTCCATATAGCAAAAGAGGGGGGCAAGTGGGCCAGTAGGGTGCCCACAAGCCCCCGTGGCGCGGCCTGCGGGGGTGGCCGCACCGTGCAGGCTTGTGGCCACCCCGTGGCGCCCCTCTGGTGCTTCTTCGGCCTAGTATTTTTTATAAATTGGGAAAAATCCCCGTTGATATTCACGGCATTTGTAGTTGCACTGGATAGGTATCTCAACTTTGCTCCACTTTCAGGCCAGAATTCCAGTTGCCGGTATTCTCCCACTTTGTGTAAACCTTGCAAAATAAGAGAGAAAAGGCATAAGAATTCTACCGTGAAGTGAAATAACAGCCAAAGAAGCGATAAATATCAACATGAAAACATGATGCAAAATGGACGTATCAACTCCCCCAAGCTTAGACCTCGCTTGTCCTGAAGCGAAAGTCGAGCTCAATAAATATGTCCACATGTTTAGGAAGAGAGGTGTCGACAAAACAAGATACGAACATGCATGCATCATGATCAAAACCAGAACAGCAATACCAACATATAATCTCTCATGCTAAAGTGATAATTCCTTCAAAAAGTAAAGCATGGATCAAGAACCATAGCGAGAAGTAACAACCGATAGCCTTCAGTCATTGAAGCAATTGCAATTGATCACAACATCAGAAAGAGTCAAATCAGAGCTTGTAAAGCAAATCCACGTACTCAACCATTCTTTTGTTCTCTACAATTGCTACAACTCACGTGGTACTCATGAGATCAAAGTTTCAGCTGGACACAGAGAAAGATAGGGGCTTATAGTTTTGCCTCCCAACTGCTCACCTCAAGGGTAATGTCAACAATAATAACTCATGAATGCCTACCTCCAAGTTGACATATGAATATAGATATTTCCCAAGCATATAACGGTAGCCAAGACAAAGGCAAAATAAGGAATTGGTCAAGATCACCATGACTCTTTCAAGGGTAAAAAGTAAAGGTACAAGATAGGCCCTTCGCAGAGGGAAGCAGAGGTTGTCATGCGCTTTTGAGGTTTGGATGCGTGTCCACTTAGTGCGGACGAACGTCACTTTATATTGCCTCCTGTGATAAAGAACTTTATTATGCTATGCAGTCTGTCGCTTTTATGTCTTCCTCATCACAGGTCCGTATAAAGTTTATTTTCCACACACTAATAGATCATACATATTAGAGAGAAATTTTTATTGCTTGCGCCAATGACAACTTACATTAGGGATCTTATTCAATCCATACGTAGGTATGGTGGACTCACATGGCAAAACTGGTTTGAAGGTTTATGGATGCACAAGTAGTATCTCTACTTAGTGCGGGAATTTTGGCTAATATGAGGTGGAAGCAATCGTCACATGCTAAGGGATCTCTAATCATATAACATTGTTCAGAGCCAAGCAAACACAATTCATTACGTTGTCTTCCTTGTCCAACATCTACTTCTTGGCATGCAATAGTTTGGTGAGTGTTCACAATCATAGATGGTGTCAGAGATGATATATTTATATGTGAACCTCTCCTTCCTTATCACTTCCTATTAATTGCAACAATGACCAAGATCTACGTTTGCCTACCCTCAACAAGTTTCAATCCTCATTCTTTTTATATGTGAAGCCATCACTTCCGATAAGATCATTACATGATCTTTCATGCTTTTGTTCTATTCTCACTCTTTTGATCATGGCAAGAGGCAAAGCCCTTAAACTAAGACACTCTTTATTATATGGCTCACGAGCAAGAATACAACGGGGGTGACACAAAGAAAAACTCAAGACTAAAACACTAAGACTTTAAAACTACTAGAAAAAAAGAAAACTGAAAAGGAAAACTAAAACAAAGGTAAAGGCAAAAGATGTGATGGTGATACGATACCGGGGCAACTCCCCCAAGCTTGGCAAAAGCCAAGGGGATTGCCCATACCAATGCTCAGTTGTCTTCCTTTGGTGGTGATGGTGGTGGAGTCGTTGAGGTTTTGATCTTGTTTAATTTCCACTTGAGCATAAAATTCTGCTCCCTCAGATCATCATTTTCCTCTTCAAGCTTCAGCACCCTTTGGCATAATTCCTGCTTACTCTCCTGCAAGAAACGAGAAGGGATAAACAAGGTCTTAGGCTTCTTCCTTGAGCCAGGGAGGCTCGACATCTTGAAATGGACATGAGTGTGTCCAGGTTGAGGTAGAGGAGCCTCCTCTTCATCGGAACTTGTTTGTTCCTTCCCCTTGGGATCATAGTCTTCTTCCTCATTTGTGGTCCAGCCATATGGATCAAAGTCCCCATAGACCTTGGGGTTCGCAAGGTAATCAGCCACATAGCTCTCCCCTCTGAATCCTGAGAAGACATCTTGACCTAGATCTGCGGCAGAAAACAGGCTCGAAACGAAAAACAGAGGAAATTTGCGTGATGCAGGGGTCACACCAAACGGAAGTATATATAATGATTTTTTCCACACCAGAAGGAGTACCCTGCACGAAAATGGAGTCCGGGAGGCGCACGAGGTGGACACAAGCCCTCACGGCGCGTCCAGGGGGTGGGCCCGCGCCGTGCAGGCTTGTCGCCTCCTCGCGCACTTTCCCGACTACTTCCAAATTTTGTATTTTTTCAAATATTCCAAAACGGAGAAAATTTCCTACTGGAAAAGTTTTGGACTCTGTTTTCTTACCGAATCACATACCTATTTGTTTTCGGAATCTGAAACAGGGCGATAAATATCCCTTAGGTATTCTTCCGGATTTATGGTATTGATGATATTGCTTTCAACATTTATTGGAGTACCTGAGATATAATGCTTGATTCTCTGCCCATTTACAACTCTGGGACAATTACCTTCCGTGTTGTTGATCTTGATAGCACCGGAACGATATACTTCGTCAACAACATACGGACCTTCCCATTTAGAGAGAAGCTTGCCTGCAAAGAATCTTAAACGAGAGTTATATAGCAAGACATAATCGCCTACATTGAACTCACGCTTTTGTATCCTCTTATCATGCCACCTCTTAACCTTCTCTTTGAACAGCTTGGCATTCTCATATGCCTGAGTTCTCCAGTCATCAAGCGAGCTAATATCAAATAACCTCTTCTCACCGGCAGGTTTGAAATCAAAGTTGATCTCTTTGATTGCCCAATAAGCTTTATGCTCTACCTCAAGAGGTAAGTGACATGCTTTCCCATACACCGTTTTGTACGGAGACATGCCCATGGGAGTCTTATAGGCAGTTCTATAAGCCCACAGTGCATCATCGAGCTTCTTAGACAAATTCTTTCTAGACCTGTTGACAGTCTTTTGCAGAATCAGTTTAATCTCTCTATTACTTAGTTGTACTTGACCACTTGACTTAGGGTGATAGGGAGAGGCAATTCTATGGTTGACATCGTACTTAGGAAGCTTTTTACGGAAAGCACCATGAATGAAGTGTGAACCACCATCGATCATTAGATATCTAGGGACTCCAAATCTAGGAAGATAACTTCTTTCAGCATCTTGATAGAAGTGTTGTGATCAGCACTACTAGTGGGGTTAGCTTCTACCCACTTAGTGACGTAATCAACAGCAAATAGGATGTGAGTATACCCATTGGACTTTGGAAAAGGTCCCATATAATCAAAGCCCCAAACATCAAATGGTTCAATGACAAGTGATTAGTTCATAGGCATTTCCTGGCGTTTGCTAATATTACGTATTCTTTGACATTTGTCACAAGACAAGACAAACTTACGGGCATCCTTGAAGAGAGTGGGCCAATAGAAACCTGATTGCAATACCTTGTGTGCAGTTCTATCTCCCGCATGGTGTCCTCCGTAGGCCTCGGAGTGACATTTCTGTAGGATCTGTCCCTGTTCATGTTCAGGTACACAACGTCTAATAACACCATCTACTCCTTCCTTATAAAGGTGAGGATCATCCCAAAAGTAATGTCTCAAGTCAAAGAAGAGTTTCTTGTTTTGCTGGTACGTGAAACTAGGTGGTATGTATTTGGCAACCATATAGTTCGCATAATCAGCATACCACGGTGCACTTAGTGAAGCATTGATGACATTCAATTGCTCATCGGGAAAGCTATCATCAATAGGTTGTGGGTCATCAAGAACGTTCTCCAACCTAGACAAGTTACCTGCTACTGGGTTATCAGCACCCTTTTTGTCGACAACGTGCAAATCAAATTCTTGTAGCAAAAGAAACCATCTGATAAGTCTAGGTTTAGCGTCCTTCTTCTCCATGAGGTACTTAATAGCAGCATGATCAGTGTGAATAGTGACTTTGGAATCAACTATGTAAGACCTGAACTTTTCACATGCAAATACGACTGCTAAAAACTCCTTCTCCATAGTAGCATAGTTTCTCTGGGCAGTGTCTAGAGTTTTGCTAGTGTAGTGAATAACATTCAACTTCTTGTCAAGTCTTTGCCCTAGAACAGCACCAACGGCATAATCACTATCATCACACATAATTTCAAAAGGCAAGTTCCAATCAGGTGGTTGAACAATAGGTGTAGTTATCAAAGCCCTCTTAAGTATTTCGAAGGCTTCCTCACAATCCTCGTCAAAGAGAAAAGGAATATCCTTTTGCAAGAGGTTGGTAAGAGGCCTAGAAATCTTAGAGAAGTCTTTAATGAACCTTCTATAGAAACCAGCATGACCAAGGAAACTTCTTATCCCTTTGATATCTGTGGGGTATGGCATTTTCTCGATTGCATCAACCTTAGCCTTATCGACTTCAATACCTCTTTCAGAAATTTTATGTCCTAAGACGATGCCTTCATTAACCATAAAGTGGCACTTCTCCCAATTCAAGAGAAGATTGGTGTCTTTACATCTCTGCAAGATTCGATCAAGGTTGCTGAGGCAATCATCAAAAGAAGACCCGTAAACGGAGAAGTCATCCATGAAAACCTTAACAATCTTTTCACAAAAGTCAGAGAATATAGCCATCATACATCTTTGAAAAGTGGCAGGTGCATTACATAAGCCAAAAGGCATACGTCTATAGGCAGAGGTACCGAAAGGGCAGGAGAAAGTGGTTTTCTCCTGATCGGATTGTGCAACTGGTATTTCGGAGAAACCAGAATAACCGTCGAGAAAGAAGAAGTGTGTGTGTTTAGACAGTCTTTCTAGCATTTGGTCGATAAAAGGCAGAGGGTAATGATCTTTACTAGTGGCTTTATTCAATTTCCTAAAATCGATAACCATCCTATAGCCAGTAATAATCCTCTGTGGGATCAATTCATCCTTATCATTAGGGACAACAGTAATGCCTCCCTTCTTTGGGACGCAATGCAATGGACTGACCCAATCACTATGAGCAACATGATAGATAATACATGCTTGTAGGAGCTTTAGTATTCCTTTTCTCACTACTTCTTTCATTTTAGGATTTAATCTCCTTTGATGATCAGCAACTGGTTTGAAATCAGGATAAGTTTTAATCGTGTGCTGGCATAGAGTAGGACTAATGCCCTTAAGATCATCAAGAGTATATCCCTTAAAATTTTATGTCCTAAGACGATGCCTTCATTAACCATAAAGTGGCACTTCTCCTAATTCAAAACAAGATTGGTGTCCTTACATCTCTGTAAGACTCGATCAAGGTTGCTGAGGCAATCATCAAAGGAAGACCCGTAAATGGAGAAGTCATCCATGAAAACCTCAACAATCTTTTCACAAAAGTCAGAGAATATAGCCATCATACATCTTTGAAAGGTGGCAGGTGCATTACATAAGCCAAAAGGCATACGTCTATAAGCAAAGGTACCGAAAGGGCAGGTGAAAGTGGTTTTCTCCTGATCATATTGTACAACTGGTATTTGGGAGGAACCAGAATAACCATCTAGAAAGCAGAAGTGTGTGTGTTTGGACAGCCTTTCTAGCATTTGGTCGATAAAAGGCAAAGGGTAATGATCTTTCCTGATGGCTTTATTCAGTTTCCTAAAATGGATCACCATCCTATAGCCAGTGATAATCCTCTGTGGGATCAATTCATCCTTATCATTGGGGACAACGGTAATGCCTCCCTTCTTAGGAATGCAATGCACCGGACTCACCCAATCGCTATGAGCAACAGGATAAATGATACCTGCTTCCAGGAGCTTTAGTATTTCTTTTCTTACCACCTCTTTCATCTTAGGATTCAATCTCCTTTGATGATCAGCAACTGGTTTGAAGACAGGATCAATTTTAATCTTGTGCTGGCATAGGGTAGGACTAATGCCCTTAAGACCATCAAGGGTATATCCAATAGCAGCACGGTGCTTCCTCAGAGTTTTTAGTAACTTATTTTCTTCATGCTCCGAGAGTCTAGCACTAATAATAACGGGATATATCTCCTTTTCATCAAGATAGGCATACTTAAGAGTATCTGGCAAGTGTTTAAGCTCGAACACAGCATCCCCCTTTGGTAGGTGTGGATCCCCAAGTAGTTCAACATGCAAGTTATTCTTAAGGATAGGATATTGTTCTAAGACAACTCTATCTATCTCATCCCTTTCATCCATATGCATATCACTTTCATGCTCAAGCAAGTATTGCTCTAAGGGATCAGTAGGAGGCACGGCAATAGAGGCTAAGGCAATAGTTTCATCCCTACTAGGCAACTCCTTTTCATGAGGTTTTCTACCAAACTTAGAGAAACTGAACTCATGTGACACACCTTCAAAGCCAACAGTGACAGTTTGCTTCTCACAATCAATATGAGCATTGACATATTGAGAAAAGGTCTACCAAATATGATGGGACAAAAGCTATCTTGTGCGGTAGCAAGAACGAGGAAATCAGCAGGATACTTCGTTTTACCTCACAAGACTTCAACATCCCTAACAATTCCCACAGGGCAGATAGTATCTCTATTGGCAAGCTGAATAGTGACATCAATAGGCTCTATCTCAACAGGTGCAATCTCATCTTTGATTTCATCATATAAGGATTGAGGTATTGCACTAACACTAGCACCCACGTCACATAAACCATGATAACAATGATGTCCTATCTTAACAGAAACCACGGGCATGCAAACAACAGGCCTACGTTTGTCTCTAGCGTGAGGTTTAGCAATTCTAGCAGCATCTTCACAGAAGTGAATATTATGTCACTCAACTTCTTCAGACAGAAGATCTTTGATAATAGAAATGCTAGGTTCAACTCTAATTTTCTCAGGGGGTGTAGGTGTTCCAATATAGCCTCTACGTATCACAGTTGAAGCTTTAGAATGATCCTTTATCCTAACAAGGAAAGGTGATTTCTCAATGTAAGCACTCAGAACAACAGGATCATTATAGGCAATGACTTTCTCTTCAACTGGAGTGGGTTTAACTACATTGACTTCTAAAGGAGGATGATATTTAAACCACTTCTCTTTGGGGAGATCAATATGAGCAGCAAAGGATTCACACAATGAAGCTACTATCTCAGAGTCAAGTTCATACTTAGCGCTAAAATCACTAAAGGTATTTGTCTCAACAAAGGATTTAACGCAATCAAACGTGAAATTCATACCTGACTCCTTACCTTCTACAAGCTCCCAATCTTCAGAGTTGCGTTTAATTCTCTCCAATAAATTCCATTTGAAGTCAATGTCTCTCTTCATAAAAGAACCGGTACAAGAAGTGTCAAGCATGGTGCGGTCATCATGAGAAAGCCGAGCATAGAAGTTCTGAATGAAAATTTCTCTCGAGAGCTCATGATTGGGGCATGAATATAGCATTGATTTAAGCCTCCCCCAAGCTTGAGCGATGCTTTCTTTTTCACGAGGCCAAAAATTGTAAATATAATTTCGATCACGATGTACTAAATGCATATGATAAAACTTTTGATGAAATTCCAATTTCAACCGATTGTAGTCCCATGATCCAGTATCATCACATAGCCTATACCATGTCAACGGCTTATCCTTCAAAGATAAAGGAAAGACCTTCTTCTTGACCTCATCCTCGGGCACACCTGCAAGCTTAAATAAACCACAAACTTCATCTACATAGATCAGATGCAAGTCTGGATGTGATGTTCCATCTCCTGTAAAAGGATTAGCCAGCAGTTTCTCAAGCATACCCGAAGGAAATTGAAAGAAAATATTTTCAGTAGGTGCAGCAGGTTGAGGAGCAAATATTCGTGCTTCCGTTCGAGGTGAAGATACCCCGAACAAGCCCCGCAAAGGATTAGTATGCATAGTGACAAGTGACAACAAATTTCAGCACACTATATGAATGTTTCCTTACCAAGTTCCACTTACCAAAGGCGCTTCACTCCCCGGCAACGGCGCCAGATAAGAGTCTTGATGACCCACAAGTATAGGGGATCAATCGTAGTCCTTTCGATAAGTAAGAGTGTTGAACCCAATGAGGAGCAGAAGGATCTGACAAGTGGTTTTCAGCAAGGTAAAATCTGCAGGCACGGAAATTGTCGGTAACAAGTGATTGTGTGGTGAGATGATTTGTAGCAAGAAACAAGTAACAAAAGTAGCAACGGTGAAGCAAAGTGGCGCAATCCCTTTTGTAGTAAGGGACAAGCCTGGACAAAGTCTTATAGGAGGAAAAACGCTCCCGAGGACACACGAGATTTTCTGTCATGCTAGTTTCATCATGTTCATATGATTCGCGTTCGTTACTTTGATACTTTGATATGTGGGTGGACCGGCGCTTGGGTACTGCCCTTACTTGGACAAGCATCCCACTTAGGATTAACCCCTCTCTCAAGCATCCGCAACTATGAAAGAAGAATTAAGACAAAGTCTAACCATAGCATTAAACTAGTGGATCCAAATCTACCCCTTATGAAGTAACGCATAAACTAGGGTTTAAGCTTCTGTCACTCTAGCAACCCATAATCTACTTACTACTTCCCAATGCCTTCCTCTAGGCCCAAATAATGGTGAAGTGTTATGTAGTCTACGTTCACATAACACCAGTAGAGGAAAAACAACATACAACATATCAAATTACCGAACGAATACCAAATTCACATGACTATTATTAGCATGACTTATCCCGTGTCCTCAAGAACAAAAGTAACTACTGACAAAGCATAGTCATACTCATGATCAGAGAGGTAATGAGTAGCACCAAGGATCTGAACATAAACTTTTCCACCAAATAATCCAACTAGCATCAACTACAAAGAGTAATCAACACTACTAGCAACCTTACAAGTACCAATCGGAGTCGGGAGACGGAGATTGGTTACAAGAGATGAACTAGGGTTTGAAGATGAGATGGTGCTTATGAAGATGTTGATGGTGATGAGTCGTCTCCATTGAGAGGAGTGTTGTTGATGACGATGGCGATGATTTCCCCCTCCGGGAGGGAAGTTTCCCTGGCAGGATTGTCCTGCCGGAGCTCTAGATTGGTTCTGCTCAAGTTCCACCTCGTGGCGGCGGCGAAACCACGAAAAAGCTCCTCCTTGATTTTTTCTTGGATGAAACCCTCCATATAGCAAAAGAGGGGGGGAAGTAGGCCAGCAGGGTGCCCACAAGCCCCCATGGCGCGGCCTGGGGGGGTGGCCGCGCCGTGCAGGCTTGTGGCCACCCCGTGGCGCCCCTCTGGCGCTTCTTCGGCCCAGTATTTTTTATAAATTAAGAAAACAATGCCTGTTGATTTTCACGGCGTTTGGAGTTGCGCAGAATAGGTATCTCAAGTTTGCTCCACTTTCAGGCCAGAATTCCAGTTGCCGGTATTCCCCCTCTTCATATAAACCTTGCAAAATAAGAGAGAAAAGGCATAAGAATTGTACCGTGAAGTGAAATAACAGCCAAAGAAGCGATAAATATCAACATCAAAACATGATGCAAAATGGACGTATGAGGTCCCACCTCCTCCAGTGCCCTCCTTTGGCCTATATTTAGAGATCCGTGAGAAAACCCTCACAGACTTTCTAGAATCGTGAATTTCTCCATCGTTCCGCCACCGCGGCGCTTCCGAGATCGGGAGCATCACGAGACCTCTTCCAGGCAGGGTTGACCTCTAGGAGCTTCTCCACCGCCATGGACACTTCCCGTACATGCCATGAGTAGTCCTCCTTGGACCATGAGTCCATGACCAATAGCTATGTGATGTCTTCTGTCCAATCTTGTGCTTCATTGGTTAGTCCTTGTGAGCTGCCCTACATGATCAAGGCATCTTTCTAATTCTCTTGCTATTGCTATGCTCGGTTTGTTGGGATCCGATGGATTATGAGATTATGTTCAGATTGTTATGAGTTACATATTGTATTATCCTTTTATATTATGTTATGTAGTGATTCTTGCATGTTCTCCGTTGCTTTTTATTGCTTTGGCCAAGTAGTAGATCGTAACTCCAAGAGGGAGCGTTATGCATGATTGTGGGTTCGGGCCCCTCGATGTCTAGCTTGAGTGACAGAACCATGAGACTAGGGGATGTGCTTGTTCCCACCAGGAAGAAAACAACGAGGCTTGTGACCATGGTTGCAAGGATTGTTTACCTTACGCATAGTTCGTTAATGCAGTTGTCCGTTGCTTTGAGTTTACACTTTGGGTGGAGGTCGCAACTTAATACCGGAGAGATGTTCTAGATAGATATCTTAAGGTGGATGATTAGTAAGTAGATGGTGATGAATAAACGGTATACTTGTCTTGGCATACTGCCCGTTACTATTGAACCTCTAACAATCAAGGAGCGTAATTAGCATTGCGGTGCAATCATAATTTTGTCAATTGCCTAACTGTGATTTGTTTACCCAAGCATAGTTGTTTATCGTCTTTTGGGAGAGACACATCACTAGTGAACATCATGCGACTCCGGTCCATATCACCATTATTTTTTACACCTCCATCATTTACCGCTTTCATTTACTTTTCCGTTGCAATCACTATTACCATCACGCTTGTGTTTTGATCCTTTGCAAACTACAAGGCCGGAGAGGTAGCCAACCTCTCTATATTCATTGGGAGCAAAGTTATTTGTTGTCTGTGCAGGTCCACGTCTTCTGCTAGCGCCAGGGTGGAAGACACCTACTTGTTGAGCCTAGGAGTCCTCCTGGTTCGATAAACCTTACAGTCTCCGTGCAAGGGGAATTTGCTGCTGACTGATGACCCACATGTATAGGGGATCAATCGTAGTCCTTTTGATAAGTAAGAGTGTCGAACCCAACGAGGAGGAGAAGGCTCTGATAAACGGTTTTCAGCAAGGTAATAACTGCAAGCACTGAAAGTAGCGGTAAATAGTGATGGTGTAGTGAGGTGAAACGTAGCAAGCGAAAAGTGACAAGTAACAAGTAGTAGCAACGGTGCAGCAAGTGGCCCAATCCCTTTTGTAGCAAGGGACAAGCCTGAACAAAGTCTTATAAGAGGAAAAACACACCCGAGGACACACGGGAATTTTTGTCATGCTAGTTTCATCATGTTCATATGATTCGCGTTCGTTACTTTGATAGTTTGATATGTGGGTGGACCGGCGCTTGGGTACTGCCCTTACTTGCACAAGCACCCCACTTATGATTAACCCCTCTCGCAAGCATCCACAACTACGAAAGAAGAATTAAGACAACGTCTAACCATAGCATTAAACTAGTGGATCCAAATCAGCCCCTTACGAAGCAACACATAGACTGGGGTTTAAGCTTCTGTCACTCCAACAACCCATCATCTACTTACTACTCCCCAATGCCTTCCTCTAGGCCCAAATATGGTGAAGTGTTATGTAGTCGACGTTCACATAACACCACTAGAGGAAAAACAACATACAACATATCAAAATACCGAACGAATACCAAATTCACATGACTATTATTAGCATGACTTATCCCATGTCCTCGGGAACAAAAGTAACTACTCACAAAGCATAATCATAATCATGATCAAAGGTGTAATGAATAGCATCAAGGATCTGAACATAAACTCTTCCACCAAGTAATCCAACTAGCATCAACTACAAAGAGTAATCAACACTACTAGCAACCTTACAAGTACCAATCGGAGTCGTGAGACGGAGATTGGTTACAAGAGATGAACTAGGGATTGGAGAGGAGATGGTGCTGATGAAGATGTTGATGGAGATGTCTCCCCTTCGACGAGAGGAGTGTTGGTGATGACGATGGCGACGATTTCCCCTCCGGGAGGGAAGTTTCCCCGGCAGGATCGTCCTGCGGGAGCTCTAGATTGGATCTGCTCAAGTTCCGCCTCGTGGCGGTGGCGAATCCACGAAAAAGCTCCGCCCTGAAATTTTTTTCCGGACGAAACCCTTCATACAGCAAAAGAGGGGGGCCAATGGGCCACCAGGGTGCCCACAAGCCCTGTTGCCGTGGCCAGGGGGGTAGGCCGCGGCAACCAGGCTTGTGGGCCCCTGGTTGCTCCCCTCTGACACTTCTTTCGCCCAGTATTTTTTATAAATTCCATCAAAATCCACGTTGATTGTCACGGAATTTGGAGTTGCGCAGAATAGAGGACTCAGACTTGCTCCTTTTCAAGTCCAGAATTCCAGCTGCCGGTATTCTCCCTCTTCAAATAAACCTTGCAAAATAAGAGAGAAAAGGCATAAGTAAGGTTCCACAAGGTATAATAACAGCCCATAAAGCGATAAATATCAACATGAAAGCATGATGCAAAATGGACGTATCACTGACTACATCTCCACCTTCCACTTGGGGTATCCAATGAGGGGCGAGAAGTATATACATCATCTCGTCATCAATCCCTCACGTTCTCTAGTGTTTTGCAAACAGATTAGGAATATAGGAGCGGAGATAGGTCAAGAGGCATCCGAAGGTGGTCCCAAGCCACCAGGGCGCGCCCTATTGGCTTGGCACCACCACGTCTGGCCTCCTATCTCTCTCTGAAGCTTCCAGGTGTTATTTTGTCCAAAAAATTTATCAAAAATTTTGTTGCATTTGGACTTCGTTTGGGATTGATTTCCTGAAATGCCAAAAAAATGCGGAAAACAATAACTGGCACTAGGCACTGGGTTAATAGGTTAGTTCCCAAGAATGATATAAAACAACATATAAATGCATATAAAGTATCCCAGATTGATAATATAATAGCATGGAACAATCAAGAATTATAGATACATTGGAGACATATTACCTCCTAGTAATTATAGTAGTCAAGATGAGATGGTTGTCAATGCAACGAGGGAAATTAAGAGCTTGACTAAAGAACTAAACAGTCTTAAGTTAGCTCATAAAACTCAAGAAGAAGAGAATAGACATATCCTAAGAACTCATGAGAAGGTACACTTCAGTAAGCTAAATTTAGAGCAAGAGTGTGAGTTTCTAAAAGATATCAATGATGATCTTCGAAAGAATTGTTCCTCTTACGTTGCCAAATGACTCCTCTTGACTACCTTTATGCCAGAAGTTGAATCTAAACAATCTAGTAGCAAGAGCAAGATAGGTTCTATCTCTAGTAGCGACAATAAAAATGCTAAATCTCATGATGTTGCTTTTGGTAGTTCTGTTGATTCCATTAATGATTATCTTGGCCAAGTTACACTTGAGTAAGAAAACTATTTATTGAAAAGAATTATAGATAAGGGTATCTACAAGAGTCTTGTTGGGAGTAAGCAATTTGATGAAATTGTACGCAAGCAAGGATGACACTCGAAGAACCAAGGTGTTGGTTTTGAATGGAAGTTCAGTGCCTACGGAGTTGAATGTGAAGATGATCAATACCACAACACGAAGTGTGCTCCCCAAAAGGAGAAGGATGGTTGTACTTATTTCAAGGGTACTCAAGCTCAAGATAATCTTCCACCACAAGACCAATCTAAAATGTAATGACAAGCTTTGGGAGGAGATTGACTCACATGAAGAACCACCTCAAGATTTGGTCAAGTGGATTGCCAAGACTATTCATGTTCCACTTCATAAAGTACAACCACAACTCCAAGGATTCCCATCAAGTTGATGTGGGTACAAAATAAGAAGAATTAGAGAGTTCTTGAGGGTGACTCTGCCAAAAAAACTGGGGTAGGTTGGGCTGGTCCAAATCCAACCCATAGCCCATGTTCCTACCCTCTACCAATCGAGCAAAGCATCCATGGGCACAAAGTGTGCCCATGCCCAAACCCATTGGATACCGAGATACCCATGGATCTCCACAGGCATAGAAAAATCAGCTTGAAGCCTTCCTAAAGATCCAATTAACTCATAATTGTTTATTAACTTAGATTTGGTTTTGTAATTAGGTTATGGGCTATGTAGGATTAGGGAACATGGGCTAGGCTTTGACCTTCTGTGACCACGAGTGACTTGGGGTTATACATTTTCTTAGTCTAGTGTCACTGTCATATGGTCCCACTTGGGTATCCATTTGATATCCATGTAGAAAAAATTATAACCATGCCCAACCCGGTTGTTTGCGGGTATCCAGATCCATGGATCCATGGGCAGAAATGCGCCCCATAAGCTTTACCAACCGGGTTGGGTATCCACGGGTATCCGGATCCATGGATAAAATTGCCATCCCTATTCATTCAGGGCAAGAACTTGTTCAAACCACTTCAACATCATTCACTAGTTCATCGAGTCACAAACCGTCTTGTTGGTATGTCAAGGGACAAGGTAATCAGTGCATTCTTGGTCATCATCACATGTGTACTTCACTCTATGTCTATGGATATCCTCATTTTTTCTTGTGGGACTAACCCATGTAGGTTTTGAAAGTGCTACCAATCCGGGAAAGCTCTCAACTCTTGCTGATCATCATCGACATTGAGCATCCACAGCTAAAACAACCACATGAAGTCTCTAAGGACAAAACCAAGGTTATTTGCTCTCTCTTAGCACCTCTAGGTGGAGCTTTTCTCTAAGACTTGAGCAAAAGAAACTCTATTCATATGAACACATTAAAGCTTTATGTAAGATGGTAACCCCATTTGTGCTTAAACAATGAGTATCACATATGATAAAATGTTCTCATTTTCCATCTCGAAAAAAATGTTCTCATTTGGATCCTAAGTCAATATACTCATATATAGATGAATTTGTCATTGACCATTGCTTCATAGATACTAAAAAAATTCTAGAAAGTATAAGAATTATTGGAGTGAAGACCCACCAAAGGGGGCCACCTGTCGGTGCCAAGCCAACAGGGCGAGCCTTGTATGGCTTGGGGCCACCTCATGGCTCCTCCGACACTAATTCTAGTCCTATAAATTCACAATGAAGGATAAAAAATAGGAGAGAAGTTTTCATCGTGTTTTATGAGACAGAACCAGCGCCACCCCCTATTCTTCCCCGGGAAGGCTGATCTGGAGTCCATTTGGGGCCCCGAATAGGGGGATTCCTTTCTATTTTCATCACCAACCATTCTCCATCAATAATTCCATGATGCACACTACCGGGAGTGGGTAATTGCTTTGTAGACTTGTTGGACGGTGATGGGATTGGATGAGATTGATCATGTAATCAGGTTACTTTGATAGGGCTTGATCCTTAGTATCCACTATGTTCTGAGATTGGTGTTGCTATGACTTCTCTATGCTTAATGCTTGTAACTAGGGCCCGGGTGTCATGATTTCAGATCTAAACCTATTATGTTTCCATGAATATGAGAGGGTTTTGGATCCTATCGTGCATGCTCTATGCTCTTATTACTTGTCATGATCCGTGATACTTGTGGTATGTGTTGCGTTTTTCCTCGAAGAGGAGGGATGATGCAGTACAATAAATTTAAGTATTTCCACCAGTGAGAATCAAGTTTATCAAACAAATAGGAGGACCTTGTAATTTCCCGTCTTTAGCGCCTAAACACAAAAGAGCAAACACTTGAACCCAACACGGGCAAGAGGGTTGTCAATCCCCTTAAACACGTTACATGCAACCAAGTAAAGTGTGTAGATTATAGTTGATAACTGCAAAAAAAATAGTGTGTAGATACAATGATCATCACAACCTCGCTTTGGTCTATCCGAAGTAATTCTTTTGTGCGGTGAGTTTGTTGGGATCCGATGAATTGTAGGTTTATTTCAGATTATTCATGAAATTATATTAAATATTTGTGTTGGAAATATTCCCTAGAGGCAATGATAAATAGTTATTATTATATTTTCTGTTACAAGATAATCGTTTATTATCCATGCTATAGTTGTATTGAATGAAAACATAGATACATGTGTGGATACATAGACAAAACAATGTCCCTAGCAAGCCTCTAGTTGGCTAGCCTGTTGATCAATGATAGTGAAGGTTTTCTGACTATATGCAAGTGTTTTCACTTGATAACTGGATCACTTCATTAGGAGAATCATTTGATGGACTAGACCCAAGCTATGAACGTAGCATGTTCACCATGTCATTTTATTGCTATTGTTTTCTGCGTGTCAAGTAATTATTCCTATGACCACGAGATCATATAACTCACTGGCACCGGAGGAATACCTTGTGTGCATCAAACGTCGCAACGTAACTAGGTGAATATAAAGGTATTCTACAGGTATCTCCGAAGGTGTCCTTTGAGTTAGTATGGATCAAGACTGAGATTTGTCACTCCGTGTGACGGAGAGGTATCTCGGGGCCCACTCGGTAATACAACATCACACACAAGCCTTGCAACCAATGTGACTAAGTGTAATTCACGTGATCTTGTATTATGGAACGAGTAAAGAGACTTGCCGGTAATGATATTGAAATAGGTATGCGGATACCGACGATCGAATCTCGGGCAAGTAACATACTGAAGGACAAAGGGAATGACATACGGGATTTTATGAATCCTTGACACTAAGGTTCAACCAATAAGATCTTCGGAGAATATGTAGGATCCAATATGGGCATCCAGGTCCCGCTATTGGATATTGACCGAGGAGTGCCTCAGGTCATGACTACATAGTTCTCGAACCCGCATGGTGTGCACACTTAAGGTCCGATGATGTTTTAGTATAGTTGAGTTATATGTGTGGTTACCGAATGTTGTTCGGAGTCCCGGATGAGATCACGGGTGTCACGATGGTTTCCAGAATGGTCCAAAAATGAAGATTTATATATAGGATGGTTTCATTTGGTCACCGGAAAGTTTCTGGCAATTTCAGCAGTGTACCGGGAGTGACGAATGGGTTCCGAGTGTTTACCGGGAGGGGCCCACCCACCCGGGAGTGAGCCCAAGGCCGTAGGTGGCGCCACAAGTCCTTAGTGCGCTGGTGAGTCATCCCGAGAGGGCTATGGTGCCACATAAATAAAATACCAAAATAAAAGAAAAAGAAAAAGGAAACAGGGAGATGGGAAGGAAGAGGAGGACTCCTCCTTCCCAAACCGAATTGGAGGAGTCCTCCTCCTCCTGGCGGTCGGCGCACCTTGAGGGCCTTGTCGCTCAAGGCTAGCCCATCCACCTCCCTCCTATATATAGTGGTGGTGTAGGGCTTTTTGAGACACAACTTTGCCACGTGCAACTCTAGCCTATTCCATATAGTCTTACCTCTAGATCGGATTTCTCCCGAGCTCGGGCGGAGCCCTCCAAGAGTAGATCATCACCACCACTGGAGCGCCATCACGCTGCCGGAGAACTCATCTACTTCTCTGTCTTGCTTGCTGGATCAAGAAGGCCGAGATCATCGTCGAGTTGTACGTCTGCTGAACGCGGAGGTGTCGTACGTTCGGTGCTAGATCGGAACGGATCGTGGGACGGATCCCGGGACGGTTCGTGGGACGGTTCAAGGGACGTGAAGACGTTCCACTACATCAACCGCGTTTCCTAACGCTTCCTGCTGTGCGATCTACAAGGGTACGTAGATCTAATCTCCACTCGTAGATGGACATCACCATGATAGGTATTCGTGTGCGTAGGAATTTTTTTTCCCATGCAACGTTCCCCAACAATGGCATCATGAGCTAGGTTCATGAGTAGATGTTATCTCGAGTAGAACACAAAAGGTATTGTGGACGGTGATGTTCGATTTTCTGCCCTCCTTAGTCTTTTCTCGATTCGGCGGTATTGTTGGATTGAAGCGGCCCGGACCGACATAACTCATACGCTTACGAGAGACTGGTTTCATCGATTGACATGCAACCTCGTTGCATAAAGATGACTGGCGGGTGTCGGCTTCTCCAACTTTAGTTGAATTGGTTTTGACGGAGGCGGTCCTTGGAGAGGTTAAATAGCAATTTGCACATATCCGTTGTGGTTTTTGGGTAAGTAAGATGCGATAATAGTAGATACCCATAGCAGCCACGTAGAACATGCAAGAACAAATTAGAGTACGTCTAACTTGTTTTTGCAGGGTATGCTTGTGATATGATATGGCCTATGACATGATGTGATATATTGGATGCATGAGATGATCATGTTGTAATAGTGAATATCGACTTGCACATCGATGCTACGGCAACCGGCAGGAGCCATACGGTTGTCTTTAAGTAACGTTTGTGTTTGCAGATGTGTTTACTATATTTCTAGGTCGTAGCTTTAGTAGTAATATCATAGATAACATGACAACCTCGATGGCGACACGTTGATGGATATCATGATGATGGAGATCATGGTGTGGCGCCGGTGACAAGAAGATCATGTCGTTGCTTTGGTGATGGAGATCAAGAAGCACAAGTTGATGGCCATATCATGTCACTTATGAATTGCATGTGATGTTAAATCTTTTATGCACCTTATTTTGCTTAGAACGACGGTAGCATTATAAGGTGATCTCTCACGAAAATTTTCAAGACGAAATTGTGTTCTCCCTGACTGTGGACCGTTGCGACAGTTCATCGTTTCGAGACACCACGTGATGATCGGGTGTGATAGACTCAACGTTCACATGCAACGGGTGCAAAACAGTTGCACACGCGGAACACTCGGGTTAAACTTGACGAGCCTAGCATGTGCAGATATGGCGTTGGAACACATGAGACCGAAAGATCGAACATGAATCGTATAGTTGATATGATTAGCATAGAGATGCTTACCTCTGAAATTATTCTCAACTCACGTGATGATTGGACTTGAGTTAGTGAATTTGGATCATGTACCACTCAAATGACTAGAGAGATGTACTTTTTGAGTGGGAGTTTGTTAATAATTTTATTAATTAAACTCGAATTATCTTAAACATAGTCTAAGTCCACTTTGCAATATTTGTGTTGTAGATCAATGGCTCACGCAACTGTCACCCTGAATTTTAATACGTTCCTAGAGAAAGCTAAGTTGAAAGATGATGGAAGCAACTTTGTAGACTCGGCTCGTAATCCTAAGTTGCTCCTGCAAGCTGGGAAGAAGGATTATGTCCTTAATGCTGCGCTAGGAGATGAACCACCCGCTACGGCTGACCAATATGTTAAGAACGCCTGGTTAACACGTAAGGAGGACTACTCAGTAGTTCAATGTGCAGTCTTGTATGGCTTAGAGCCGGGACTTCAACGTTGCTCTGAGCATCATGGAGCATATGACATGTTCCAGGAGTTGAAGTTTAACTTCTAGAAGAACGCCCGGATCGAGAGGTATGATACCTCCAATAAATTTTATGTTTGCAAGATGGAGGAGAATTCGCGTGTCAGTGAACATGTGCTCAAAATGTCTGAGTACTCAAACCGTCTAGTTGAGCTGGGGATTGAACTCCTGCAAGAAGCTATAACTGACAGAATTCTTCAACCACTACCACCAAGCTACAAGAGCTTTGTGTTGAACTATAACATGAAAGGGATGAACAAGTCACCCGACGAGTTATTCGCGATGCTGAAAGTCGCAAAGTCAGAACTCCGGAAAGAGCATCAAGTGTTGATGATCAATAAGACCACTAGTTTCAAGAGAAACGACAAAGGCAAGAAGGGTAACTCCAAGAAGAGTGGCAAGCCTGTTCCCAATCTGACGAAGAAACCCAAGGCTGGACCTAAGCCTGATACAGACTATTATTATTGCAAGGGACTGGGTCACTGGAAGCGCAACTGCCCCAAGTATGTGGCTGGTAAGAAGGTGGCCAAGGAAAAATCAGGTATATTCGATATACATGTTATTGATGTGTACTTAACCTACTCTCGTAGTAGTGACTGGGTATTCGATACCGGTTCTGTTGCTCATATTTGCAACTCGAAACAGGAACTGCAGAATAAACGAAGGCCGGCGAAGGATGAAGTGACGATGCGCGTGGGAAATGGTTCCAAGGTTGATGCAATCACCGTCGGCACAGTTTCACTTCAGATACCATGAGGATTAGTTATGAACTTAAATAATGGTTATTTAGTGTGTGCATTATGCATGAACATTATATCTGGATCTTGTTTATTGCGAGACGGTTACTCGTTTATGTCAGAGAATAATGGTTGTTCTATTTCTATGAATAATATCTTTAAAGGTCATGCACCCAATATGAGAGGATTGTTCATATTGAATCTTGATAGTGATGATACACATATACATAACATTGAGACCAAAAGAGTTAGAGTTAACAATGATAGCACCATGTTTTTGTGGCACTGCCGCTTAGGTCATATTGGTGTAAAGCGCATGAAGAAACTCCATTCCGATGGACTTTTGGAATTACTTTACTTTGATTCACTTGACACGTGTGAACCATGCCTCATGGTCAAGATGACTAAGACTCCGTTCTCCGGAAAAATGGAGCGTCCAAGTGACTTGTTGGAAATCATACATATCGATGTGTGCGGTCCGATGAGTGTGGAGGCGCGACACGGATATCGTTATTTTCTCACCTTCACTGACGATTTTAGTAGGTATGGATATATCTACTTGATGAAGCACAAAGTCTGAAACGTTTGAGAAGTTCAAGCAATTTCAGAGTGAAGTTGAAAATCATCGTAACAAGAAGATCAAGTTCCTACGGTCTGATCGTGGGGGTGAATATCTGAGTTTCGACTTTGGTGCTCATTTAAGACATTGTGGAATTGTTTCACTGTTGACACAGCCTGGAACACCATAGCGTAATGGTGTGTCCGAACGTCGTAATCGTACTTTGTTAAAAATGGTGCGATCTATGATGTCTCTTACCGATTTACCGTTACCGTTTTGGGGTTATGCATTAGAGGCAGTTGCATTCACTTTAAATAGGGCACCATCAAAATCCGTTGAGACGACACCATACGAACTGTGGTATGGTAAAAAACAAAAGTTGTCGTTTCTTAAAGTTTGGGGATGTGATGATTATGTCAAAAAGTTTCAGCCTGAAAAACTGGAACCCAAACCGGAAAAGTGTGTCTTCATAGGTTACCCAAAGGAGACAGTTGGGTACACCTTCAATCTCAAATCCGAGGGCAAAGTGTTTGTTGCTAAAAATGGAGATTTCCTTGAGAAGGAGATTCTCTCGAAAGAATTGAGTGGGAGGAAGATAGAACTTGATGAGGGTGTCGAACCTCTAACCCCTTTATACGGTGGCGCGGGGCAATGGGAAACCCATGTCGTTGCGACGCCGGTTGAGGAGGAAGTTAATGATGATGATCATGAAACTTCGGATCAAGCTCCTATCGGACCTCGCAGGTCGACAAGATCATGTACTACTCCTGAGTGGTACGGTAATCCTGTCTTATCAATCATGTTGTTAGACAACAATGAACCTGCGAATTATGAAGAAGCAATGGTTGGCCTAGATTCCAACAAATGGCTGGAGGCCATGAAGTCCGAGATAGGATCTATGTATGAAAACAAAGTGCGGACTTGTGGCAAATGGTTTTTCACAAGTTCAAGGAGTTGACTACGATGAGATATTCTCACCGGTATCGATGCTTAAGTCCGTCCGGATCATGTTAGCAATCGCTGCATTTTCCGATTACGAAATCTGGCAGATGGATGTCAAAACGGTGTTTCTTAACGGTTTTCTTAAGGAAGAGTTGTATATGAGGCAACTCGAAGGTTATGTCCATCCAAAGAATGCTAACGAAGTATGCAAGATCCAGCGATCCATTTATGGACTGGTGCTAGCATCTCGGAGTTGGAACAAGCGCTTCGATGAGGTGGTCAAAGCATTGGGGTTTATACAAGTGGTTGGAGAATCTTGTATTTACAAGAAAGTGAGTGGGAGCTCTGTAGCGTTTTTAATATTATATGTGGATGACATATTAGTGATTGGAAACAACGTGGAGTTTTTGGAAATCGTAAAGGTTTACTTGAATAAAATTTTCTCTATGAAGTACCTAGGAGAAGCTGCTTACGTTCTAGGCATTAAGATCTATAGGGATAGATCGAGACGCCTGATAGGACTTTCACAAAGCACATTTCTTGATAAAGTTTTGAAGAAGTTTAAAATGGAACAATCGAAGAAAGGGTTCTTGGAAGTGTTAGAAGGTATAAAATTGAGTAAGACTCAGTGCCCAGCAACTGCGGAAGATAGAGAACAAATGAGTTCCTCCCCCTATGCTTCAGCCATAGGTTCTATCATGTATGCAATGTTGTGCACTAGACCAGACGTCAGCTTGGACATAAGTATGGCACGCATGTTTCACAGTAATCCAGGAGTGGATCACTAGACGGCGGTCAATAATATTCTGAAGTACCTGAAAAGGACTAAGGAAATGTTTCTCGTTTATGGAGGTGACGAAGAGCTCGTCGTAATGGGTTACGTCGACGCAAGCTTTGACACCGATCCGGATGACTCTAAGTCGCAAACCGGATACGTATTTATTCTTAATTGGGGTGCGGTAAGCTGGTGGAGTTCCAAACAAAGCATCATAGCAGATTCTAGATGTGAAGCGGAGTACATGGCTGCCTCGGAGGCAGCTAAGGAGGGTGTGTTGATGAAGGAGTTCATGACGGATCTTGGAGTTGTGCCAAGTGCACTAAATCCAATAACTCTGTTCTGTGATAACACTGGTGCCATTGCCTTAGCAAAGGAACCAAGGTTTCACAAGAAGACCAGGCACATCAAACAACGCTTCAACCTCAGCCATGACTACGTCGAAGGAGAGGACGTAAATATTTGCAAAGTGCACACGGATCTGAATGTAGCAGACCCATTGACTAAACCTCTTCCTCGGGCAAAACATGATCAACACTAGAACTGTATGGGTGTTAGACTTATTACAATGTAAATCACATGGCGATGTGAGGACTAGATTATTGACTCTAGTGCAAGTGGGAGACTGTTGGAAATATGCCCTAGAGGCAATGATAAATAGTTATTATTGTATTTCCTGCTACAAGATAATCCTTTATTATCCATGCTGTAATTGTATTGAATGAAAACATAGATACATGTGTGGATACATAGACAAAACAATGTCCCTAGCAAGACTCTAGTTGGCTAGCCAGTTGATCAATGATAGTCAAGGTTTTCTGACTATATGCAAGTTTTGTCACTTCATAACTGGATCACGTCATTAGGAGAATCTTGTGATGCACTAGACCCAGGCTATGAACGTAGCATATTGATCGTGTCGTTTTATTGCTATTGTTTTCTGTGTGTCAAGTATTTATTTCTATGACCATGAGATCATATAACTCAATAGCACCGGAGGAATACCTTGTGTGCATCAAATGTCGCAACGTAACTAGGTGAATATAAAGGTGTTCTACAGGTATCTCCGAATGTGTCCGTTGAGTTAGTATGGATAAAGACTGGGAATTGTTAACCCATGTGACGTAGAGGTATCTCGGGGCCCACTCGGTAATACAACATCATACACAAGCCCTGCAACCAATGTGACTAAGTGTAAGTCACGGGATCTTGTATTACGGAACGAGTAAAGAGACTTGCCGGTAATGAGATTGAAATAGGTATGCGGATACCGACGATCGAATCTCGGGCAAGTAACATACCGAAGGACAAAGGGAATGACGTACGAGATTATATGAATTCTTGACACTAAGGTTCAACCGATAAGATCTTTGGAGAATATGTAGGATCTAATATGGGCATCCAGGTCCCGCTATTGGATATCGAACGAGGAGTGCCTCGGGTCATGTCTACATAGTTCTCGAACCCGCAGGGTCTACACACTTAAGGTTCGATGATGTTTTAGTATAGTTGAGTTATATGTGTGGTTACCGAATGTTGTTCGGAGTCTCGGATGAGATCACGGGCGTCTCGAGGGTTTCCCGGAACTTTGCCACATGCAACTCTATCCTATTCCACATAGTTTTACCTCTAGATCGGATTTCTGCAGAGCCCGGGTGGAACCCTGCAGGAGTAGATCATCACCACCACCGGAGCGCCATCACGCTGCCGGAGAACTCATCTACTTCTCCGTCTTGCTTGCTGGATTACGAAGACCGAGATCATCGTCGAGTTGTACGTGTGTTCAACGTGGAGGTGCCGTCCGTTCGGTGCTAGATCGGAACGGCTCGTGGGACGGATCGCGGGACGGTTCGTGGGACGATTCGAGGGACGTGAAGACGTTCCACTACATCAACCGCGTTTCTTAACGCTTCCTGCTGTGTGATCTAAAAGGGTACGTAGATGTAATCTCCACACGCAGATGGACGTCACCATGATAGGTCTTCGTGTGCGTAGGAAACTTTTTGTTTCCCATGCAACGTTCCCCAACAATTTGCTGGTTATATATATGCATGATTATCATAGCTTCGCATTTATCTCCGATCTATCGGCTTGATTTGGCTAATTAGATTGATTTATCTTCAGGGGGAGTGTTGCGATGTAATGGGTTCAATCTTGCGGTGCTCAATCCTTGTGATAGAAGGTTCATAATACTTATTTGTATTTCTTCCATTAAGGATAAAAATATGGGATTTGTTCATATTAGTTGACTTTACTTTGTCTACAACATGTCATCTCGCTTCAAGCATTCTCTGTTTTTACTTAATACTCTAGATGCATGTTGGATTATGGTCGATGGGTGGAGTAGTAGTAGAAGATGCAAGTAGGAATTAGTCTACTTGCTTGTGGAAGTTATGCCTATATATCTGACAATTGTCGTGAATAAATATCGCATAACTATGCGCTTTTCTATCAGTTGCCCAACAGTAATTTGTTTACCCATCGTATGCTTTCTTCGAGCGAGAAGCCTCTAACAAAAACTAACGGCCACAGGGTCTTCACAAATATTACTAAATCCCTAAAAATATTGCCGCCTTTTATTCATAGTTATGTTATTTTGTATTTATATAATCTATCTATCACTACTTATCGCTTGCAAGCAATGAGTTGAAGGGGATTGACAACCCTCTTGCCCGCGTTGGGTGCAAGTGTGTGCTATTTTGTGAGTAGGCGATAAAGAAGGGAACTTGCGTGGTTCTCCTATTGGTACGATAGGCTTGGTTCTCACTGAGGGAGATACTTATCTCTATTGTGTTGCATCTCCCCTCCTCTTCGGGGAAAATCCCAACGCAGTTTACAAGTAGTAGGGAGAGTTTCTGGCGCCATTGCCGGGGAGTATCACCAAATTCCTATCAAGTACCTGCATTCAAATTATCTTTTGTGCATTTTAATTGTATTTATATTTGTTATCCTAAAAATATCAAAACACAAAAATATTTATCTTTGCTAGTTTACTCGTTTGCTTGCTACATTGCTTGTTTCGTCACTATGTCTCAAGATAATACCAAGTTGTGTAACTTCTCGAACACTAATAATAATGATTTTATTAGTACACCTATACCACCCGCCACTAGTGTGGAGTTTTATGATATTAATGTTGCATTGCTAATTTTTTTTATGAAACATCAACTTTCTGGAAGTCCTAATGCGGAACCGGCTCCGCATCTAAATACTTTTTGGTGAATTATGTGATATGTAAAAGAAAAAGGATATGGATAATGATGTAGTCAAATTGAAATTATTTCCCATTTCAGTAACAAACAAAGCTAAAGCTTGATTTTCATCTTTACCTATAATAGTATTGGAACATGGGATAAGTGTAAGGATGCTTTAAGTGCCAATTATTTTCCTCGTGCTAAGGTAATCTCTCTTCGTCATAAAATTATGTAAATGAAACAACATGAGCAAGAACATGTTGCACAAGCATGGGAGAGAATGAAATTGATGATTAGGAATTGTCCCACTCATGACTTAAGTTTATGGATGATTATACATAATTACTATGCGAGACTAATTGTGTCTAAAATCTTCTAGATTCTGCTCGAGGTAGTACCTTCATGGAGCTGACAATGCGAGAGGCAACAACACTTCTGGAAAATATCATGACAAATTATTATCAATGGCACACCAAAAGAGCTGCAACTAGTAAGTAGGTAAATTCTATTGAATAAATTACCACTTTGAGTAAAAAAGATGGATACTCTTATGAATATGGTTGCTAGTAAACATGCTCATGTTGATCCCAATGATATGTCATTATGTACTTTGATCGAGCAAAATAATGATGCTATTGATATGAACTTGGTCTCTCGAAATAATTTCAACAACAATGCTTATAAAGGTAATTTCAATGCTAGATCGTACCCCGGCAATTCCTCTAATAATTATGGTAATTCGCACAGAAATTATTCTACTACTAATAATAGTATACCCTCTGATCTTGAGAACACCATTAAAGAATTTGTTAGTTCTCAAAAAGTTTTCAATACTATGGTAGAAGAAAAATTGCATAAAGTTGATAATATGCCTAGACATATGGAGAGAATTGCTCATGATTTGGAAAATGTTAAAACTAAAAATATGCCACCCAAGCATTATATTAATGATTCCATTAAATCTATCCAAGCCTCTATTAATGAAAGCAAGGAGAGGTCCGCCAGGGTGAGAGCTAAGCAAGAATTATTACAAAAACCTCTTCCACCCGATTTTTACCATAATCATGATGAATATATTAAAATGAATTGTGTTTCTCCTATTGAGAATTTATTTACTAACCCAAAAATTGATGATAAATGGACTTTAGATGAGTCAACTTTAGCAAGAAGGTGTCCCGTTTGTTCGTAGGGTGATGATCCTAATGATAAAAATGAAAAAAGTGAGTTTGGAGAGGTCAAAAATTTAACTAGTGATGTACCCACTATCTTGAATTACAAGTACTTTAATTATTAAATTTTTTATTTAGTAGAATGTATTTTCTTGCTGCAATCCATAGTTTGCTCACCCAATGCCTATTAAAGATAAAGCTTTTACTAAACATATCGTGGAAGCGATGATAAAAGCTTATGATGAGAAACTTGAACTAGAAGTTTCTATACGTAGAAAATTTCATGATGACTCGGAACCTACTGTTAAAATCGAGCTTAAATAATATGAATGTAATGGTTTGTGTAACCTTGGTGCTAGTGCACAAACTATACTTATATCTCTTTGTGATGTGCTTGGTCTCACCGATATAGAAGATTGTTCCCTTAACTTGCATCTTGGAGATTCTACCATTAAGAAACCTTTGGGTAAATTAATGTCGTGATTATTATTGCTAATAGAAATTATGTGCCTTTAGATTTCATTGTGCTTGATATTGAATGCAATCCGTCTTGTGCAATTATACTTGGTAGACCCATTTTACGAACTATATGTGCTATTATTGATATGAGGGAGGGAAATATAAGATTCCAATTCAGATTAAAGAAAGGGGTGGTACACTTCCGTACGAAGAGAATTAAACAACATTATGAATCTATTATGAGGGACACTTATCGAATAAATTTCAAGGATGACAACACTTCAAACTATGCATTATGCCTAGCTAGGGGCATAAAACGGCAGCGCTTGTTGGGAGTCAACCCAATAGTTATCTTATTTATTTTGTTCTAATTTTTGTTATTTTGTGTTCAAATGATTATTTCTACTGTAATGCTTCTGTTTTTATATTTTGATTAGCGTTTATGCCAAGTAAAGCCTTTGTGATGTTTTGGATGATAAGTAGAATTGATAAGGTGTAAAAAACATAAAATTTTACATCCACTACAGAATTCAGTGATTTTACTGGAACGTCTTTTTCATCTGAATTTTTGATAAAGTATTGGTATACAAATTTCTCAAGTTTTCCTACTTTTCAGAAAAATGGAGTTACAGAAGCATGGTTTTAGTGCTGATCATTACAGACTGTTCTATTTAGATGAAGGAATAAGGAGCGGCAAGACCCTAAGCTTGGGTATGCCCAAGGAACTACAAGGTAATGTCCTAGCAATACTCAAGCGTCTATTCTTGTGGAAGCCGTGGAAGGCATCCCCTCTTTCGTCTCCATTCCATAGGTATGTCACATGGAACTATAATTTTATTGATCACGTGGTATGGGCTTTGCTTGGAGCGTCGTCTATTATAGTTTGATTTTGTTTTTGTTTTCCACAATCATTGTTTGTTGGACACACCTATTTGAGAGAGACACATGTTCATCATGATTTGTTAGAATACTCTATGTGCTTCACTTATATCTTTTGAGATAAGGAGTTTCTATAGTGCTTCACTTATATCTTTTAGAGCACGATGGCATGTAGTTTTATAGAAACAACTGCACTCACGTTATTAACTTATATTTGTTTGAGAGTCTCATAGGGGGTAATGGTAATTTGCATCGGTTATAATAGTAGTTAAAAATGATAGTTATTCAATGAGGGTATAATAAAAACTTTCATGTAGCGCATAAAAGAGAAATTGTGGGTTAGTGATATTGATGTGGTAATATGAAAGGGTGTGAGTACTTGTTGTTGGTTAGTATAAATATCGATAATTAAAGGGTGCTAACTGGTTGTTCATCTAAATTTTGGTTATGGCATGGTTGTTTAGGTCTGGGGCGAGCGAATAAGTATATGAGTTATTTATGACTAATATGAATCCACGGATGTATGCACACTCACATTTGCATATTTGCTAGCTTCTTTGGTACCGTGCATTGTGTAACGCCCCGGACACACCTACCGGCGGTTGTTACTCCTGGCGGGATCTAAACTCGCCAAACATATCAATACTAGTCTTTTCTGCGCACTTTGTCCTCACTCATGCGCACCCGGGATCAACTTCTCGATCGGTCACCCATCTTAGAACTACTCCAAGCCGAGCATGCTTAACCTAGGAGTTCTGTTCGAATGGGCTCCCGAAAAAAGGAATTCCTTATTGATATGAGTAGTTTGTCATCCCTAATAAGCCAGGCTATCACATACACCATCACTCAGAGGAACCAATGTCCTCGTCGGGCCATAGGAGTATTTCCTCTTGGCACAAACGTATGTGCATCTAGTCCAGTACATGTGCCATGTCGTGTGCCACGACGGGTCACAAACGTCATGAACAACATGACCGCACACCTGTGTACAAACATCCGTGTAACCGCGAGGGTCGGTTCTGATACCAACTTGTAACACCCCGGACACACCCGTCGGCGGTTGATACTCCTGGCGGGATTTAGACTCGCCCCACATATCAATACTAGTCTTTTCTGCACACATTGTCCTCACTCATGCGCACCCAGGATGAACTTCCCGGCCGATCACCCATCTTATAACTACTCCAAGCCGAGCATGCTTAACCTGGGAGTTCTCTTCGAATGGGCTCCCAGAAAAAAAAGGAATTCCTTATTGATATGAGTAGTCTATCATCCCTAATAAGCCACGCTATCACACATTGCACATTATCACGTCGAGGATCGGTGCAATCTTTGTTGATGCATCCAAACCCTGCGACATGATACACTATGTTGCACATAAGCCACCTTATATCTTCCTCAAAACAGCCACCATACATACCCATCACGTCATTTCCATAATCATTCCGAGATATATTGCCATGCAACTTCCACTGTTACATCACATGACTTGTGTGTTCATCATCATAATGCTTTGCATGATCATGTACCTGACATAGTATTTGTGGCAAAGCCACCGTTCATCATTGTTTTCATGTTACACTAGATCATTGCACATCCTGATACACTACGAGAGTCACTCATATAGAGTCATCTCTTTCATCATCATTGAGTTTCTATATCGAGTTGTAAGTAGATAGAAGTGTGATGTTCATCATTATTAGAGCACTCTCTCAGTGAGGAAATGATGATGAAGACTATGATTCCCTCACAAGTAGGGAAGAGACTCCGGGCGAAAAAATTAAAAAGGAGAAAATGGAAAAACAAAGAAAAAGAGAAAGAAAAAAGCACAAAGAAGACAAAAAAATGAGAGAAACGAGAGAAGGGATAGTGCTACTATCCCTTTTTCCACACTTGTGCTTAGAGAAAGCACCATGTTTTTAATATAGAGTGTCTCATGATTTTATCATTTTCACATGCTAGTGGAAAAATTTCATTATAGAACTTGGCTTGCATATTTCGATGACACGCTTCCTCAAATGCCCGAGGTCTTCACGAGAAGTAAATTTGGGTGCACACCACTTAGCTTCATTTAGATCTAGTGCATCTATTGCATGGCAATCCCTACTCCTCACATTGATATCGATTGATGGGCATCTCCATAGTCCGTTAGTCCGCCTATTTGACGCAAGACTTTCTTCTCCACTTTTTGTCATTCGATACCTACCACCATATTCTATTCCACATATATGTTATGTCCATGATTCACGCTCATGTATTGAGTGAGGTTGAAAATGATGAAGTGTGTTAAGAAGTATGATCCAGTTGCGTGACCTAACACCATGGTGCTAAACATTTGTATTTATGTGTTTAAGACGGACCCATGCCATGTTAATATGATACTATGAATGGGGAGTATCATTCTTTAGGGGTTGTATTTTTTGAAAGATGATTATTGTGTTACTTATGTTTGTGGATATTACTATGTTGATGTTTATTAGTTCATCGTTTCTCAATGATCATACCTGAATAAGATTACATGTTAGGTAGCGTGTCACATCAAAAGTCATGTTTTTATCATTTACCTACTCGAGGATGGGCAGGAACTAAGCTTGGAGATGTTGATACGTCTCCAACGTATCTATAATTTGTATTGTTCCATGCTACTCCCTCTGTTCCTCAATATAAGTGTTTTTAGAGGTTTCACTTCACACTACATACAAAGGCATATAAACATACTTTAGAGTGTAGATTCATCCATTTTTCTTTGTATGTAGTCTCTAGTGGAATCTCTAAAAAGACTTATATTTAGGAATGAAGGGTGTATTATATTATCAATCTTGGATACTTTATATGTTATCTTATATCATTTTTGCGAATTACGCTCTTAACCGAGTGCCTAGTGCGAGTTGTTGTTTTTTACATGTTTTTGGCTTTTCAGGAAATCAGTACCAAACAAAGTCCAAATGCAACAAAACTTTTTCATGAATTTTTCGACAACAATAAGACCTTGAAGTTTCGAAGGGAGACCAAAGGCCACACGGGGTGGCGCCAAGCCAACAGGGCGCACCCAGGGGGTGGTTGCGCCATGATGGCTTGGGACCACCTCCCGACGCCTATTGACATATCTCCTCACTTATAAATTCGAATATGTTGGGAAAACAACAGCGAGACACCCGAAACACTTGTTTTCCCTGCCGCAAGTCTCTGTTCAGCCATGATACCATCTGGAGCCCTGTTTCGACGCATTGTCAGAGGGGGGATCAATCACGGAGGTCCTCTACATCAACCTTGTTGCTCCCATGGTGATATGTGAGTAGTTTACCACAAACCTACGGGTTCGTTGTTAGTAGCTAGATGACTCTCTCTCTCTCTCTCTCTCTCTCTGTGTGTGTGTATGTTCTTCAATGCAAAGATCACCGCGATTCCCGTGGTGATCTATCTTGTGTAATCATCTTTGCGATGTGTTTGTTGGGATCCAATGAATTGTGGGTTTATGTTCAAATTATTCATGAAACTATACTGAATCTTTGCTGGTTATATATACGCATGATTATGATATCTTTGTATTTATCTCCAATCTATCGGTTTGGTTTGGCCAACTAGATAGATTTATCTTCAACGGAAGTGGTACATTGTAATGGGTTCAATCTTGTGGTGCTCATTCCCAATGATAGAAGGGTACATGTCACGTATTTGTATTGTTGCCATAAAGGATGAAAACATGGGGTTATTTCATATTAGTTGAGTTTATTTTGTCTAGATCATGTCATCTTGCTTCAAGCATTACTCTATTTTTACTTAATACTCTAGATGCATGTTGAATAACAGTCGGTGGGTGGAGTAATAGTAGTAGATGTAGGCAAGACTAGGTGTACTTGCTTATGGATGTGATTCCTATATATATGACCATTGCTTGAATAAATATTGCATAACTATGTGCTTCTCTATTAATTGTCGAATAGTAATTTGTTTACCCACCACATGCTTTCTTCGAGAGAGAAGCCTTTAGCGAAAACTATGGCCCGTGAGTCTTCACAAATATTACTAATTCCATAAAAATATTGCTGCCTTTTATTTATTGTTATTTCGTTTTATATTTATATTATCTATCTATCAGTACTTCTCGCTTAAAAGTAATGAGCTCAAGGGGATTGACAACCCTGTTGCCCGTGTTGGATGCCAGTTTGTGCCCTTTTGTGTGTAGGCGCTGAAGACAAGAACTTGTGTAGTTCTCCTATTTGTTAGATAACCTTGGTTCTCACTATGGAAAATACTTATCTCTATTGTGATGCATCTCCCGTACCCTTCGGGGGAAATCCCAACGTAGTTTACGAGTAGCCGCAGGTTCATCATAGCTAACTTCACTAGTTTTATCATCGAGCAAGTCATCATCATCACTATTGAATTCGATGAATTTTAAGTGAGTTACCATGGGCATTTTAGCCACGAAGCATCTTATAGTTCCTATTTTTTGTTAATCAAATAAATCATGGGACTTGGAGGATACGAGAGCTAGTCTGACAACACCTTCCTATTGACAATAGTTGGAGTTGGAGTGATATATTCTCTCGGATTGGTTATCGGAGTTAGATTCGGATATCCATTCACCAACATCAGCTTGAGGTCTTTTTATTGAGTAAATCTTGGTGGACTTTTCTTTCCTCTATGAATCCTTTATTCTCTAGGAAGATCTTCGTTCATATCGATCTTCTCTACTACTTCTCTCTCTACCAGTCGAATGATGTCTTCTACTCCTTCTTGGTAACTCATCTTTTTTCTTGAGACGTTGTGTGCACTCGTTTGAGTAGTTTTCGGGTGTTCCACAATTATAGCAATATCGTTCATTACTTGAAGATCTTTTCTCATAATGTCATGAGTTGGAGCTTCTTTCTTTGACTCTACTCTTATAGAATTTATTGAAGTTCTTGACCATGAGGCTTATCTCTTCATTAGGCACAAGACTATCACTTGAAGTTGTTAGAGCACCACTTGAAGCCTTGTAAGCACCACTAGACTTGTTGTGGAGCTCCTCTTTGTCAGTGAGTGGCATTTCATGAGCGATAATCCTACCAATGACTATTGTGGGCTCGATAACTTTGTAATTTGAAATCATTTGGACCAATGTACACACGATATCATACTTTCCATCCAAGTCTCTAAGGATCTTGTTGATGGTGAATTTGTGGGTCGTCTGTTCATTTCCTAAGCCGACAATCTGCTTTGTGATAAGAGCGATCCTAGTGTACATTTCCGCGACTCCTTCACTATTCTTCATCTTGAACTTGTCAAGTTGAATGTGGAGCACATCCAACTTGGATTCCTTGACGGACTCGGTACCTTCATGCATATCAACCAAAGTATCCCAAATTTCCTTTGCATTCTCAAGATGACTTATCTTGTTGAACTCCTCGCGACCCAAGCACTTGAAGATAAAGTCATAGCTTGAGGATTGTGTTGCAACATATTTAATTCTTCAAAGAATTCGCCTTGCAAGCCAACACAAACAACAACCCAAACGGCAGGCTAGCTATGACCAAGAATATGCATTTTCATCTTATGCTTCCAACCAACAACGTTCGTACCATCAAAATATTGACCACTACGGTGATAATTTCCCTCGCTAGACGCCATACTCTCCTTGCTGGTTAAACAAAATTAATGGAAACCAATTCTTTGGTACCACTTGTAGGATCATAAGTAGGTCTACAGGGCGTGATTAGACAAATGGACCAAATAAAACCTAGTCTTTTCCCATTTTTTAGTTCTTGGCAAACTTTAGCAATTCACACAAGTGTAGAAACACCCTACACATGCAAGTCTAGATGGTAGATAGCAGAAAGTAAATAATATGCATAGGAACGTAAAGGAGGGATGACAGAAATCAAACACAATTGAGACACCGTTATTTTTGGAGTGGTTCCGGTAGGTGTTGCTATCGTACATGCACATTGATGGAGACTTCAAACCACTAAGGGCAACGCATGTGTGAATCCATGTAGGGCTCCACCCACAAAGGGTACACGAAGAAGCAACCTTGTTTGTGCTATCATCGCTTACATCCACGAAGTACTAGGCTCACTCAAGGTAGATCTTCATGAAGTAGGCAATCCCCGTGCAGTTACAAACTCCTTGGTTCAACACCACAAGGTTTGGAGACTCCCAAGTGACACCTAATCAATATAGGAGACACCACTTTCCAAAAGGTAATAGATGTTCTTTATTATGAACTCCTTGCTCTTGTGGTTTAAAAGATAGTCTTCTAAACACTCAGTCATCCTCTCACATATTTTCCATGGTAGTAGGAGAAGGATTGGAGCAGAAAGCAACATGAAGTGGCTAGAAATCAAGGATCAACTATTGGAGTGGAATCCCCTTGATTTCAACACAAGTGTAGGCGGTTCTCTCTCAGAAAATAGATATGGAAAGTGGTATATTTGTTCTGTTTGTTCTCTCTGAGATGGTAGAGTGGGTGAGGGTATATCTGCATCATAGAAAATCCAATCATTACACACCTTATACAAAACTCGGTGGGACTGTGTGAAACCACTCATGAGACCAACCAAAATAAAATGTTTGAACTTTACACTTTTCATTGAGACCAGATGAATCCACTTGGAGGGTACGAGGAGTGAGGACCTAAGCACTTTCCACACTTCAGTGACAACGATCGAAACCACTCAGAAATTCCCAGATGAAATCGATTAGTTACATAAGGTCGACACACGCACTTCGGTGAGACGAAATGTATTCTCGTTGACACCGAGTTTCTAGGGTTTAGGAAGTGCCTCTGTTAAGTGTATCCCGGGGGGTCTGGGCTAGGTGAGTTCAGTGGGAGGGAGATATGCTTTGTCCTTTCATTTGAGGGTTCCACATGTCTTTGCCATAACTAATTGAACTTTCCTGAAATATTCTTTGAATATGCATTAGTTCAATGATGTATATGTTGTTATGAATTACCAAAACCACCCGAGGATTAGTTGCACTTTTAGGACGATAGTAAGCATATAAAACAAGTATCACGCGGGAACAGATTAACCAGGAGTGAGTCAAGGACACACAATTATTCCAAAGTGCACATTCTTTGGGGAGGGCTAATCTCCATTGGAGAGGTGCCAAAGCCAAAGCTCTGGAGCAACATGAACTAACTCATATTATGCTCCATTTTTTAGTCATTCCCAACCGATGAGCCTCAAATCACTCAGGTTAGTTCTCATAGAGGCCACCACATCTTTACAAAATTCCTAGAGCACACCGGAGGAAAGGAAACTTACCAAACTTTACTTATGTCTACTAATATCTCGGATCCCTAGGAGTAACAAGTGTTGGAGAATGAATCGAACAGGAAACACGATTCTGTTTGATGGAAGTGTAGATAGTGCCTTGCTGTCGCAAATGCCAAAGTATCAAAGAGTTTAGATGAACGGATAGTGAGTATTGAGAAATGTGAAGTTGTAGCAATAGAGGTAGATCTCAAGATATTAGTGTTAGGGTTGGAGGTAGGAGAAGGCGACTTTTTATACCCCACTCTAACATGTAGCCATTGGGAGCTTGGATACCCAATGTGTATGGTCTCCAATAGGTTTTAATAGACCTCGTGTACTCTGTGTGCACAGGGTAGGCAACCAAAAGACACATTTTAGGTGGGTATTTTATGAAGTAGGGTGGATAGTGTATATAGTGTTGCATGTTCCCTCCCTTTTATTCAACCATCTAGACCCCTCTTAATAGTCTGGTTGTCATATGACTCAAATAAACTCAAAACAAACTCTCAAGTGTTCAAATAACCACACATTTGCCCCTCTTAAAGTGTGTGTGTGTGTGGGTGGGAGGGGGTCAAGCATCTCCCTATAAGAATCTCTGAGGTACCAATGACCTCACATTCACACTAAAAAACATAGGGACTAAATGCTCTTTCATTCGGATTTCACGTCCCCCATCTCGACCCACGTGAATAGCTCTCTATATTTGCTGAGCTTTTAATCCCCAAAAAAGCTCATCCCACTACTGTTGATGCAACAAAAGACCGTCCAACGGCGCCAGAAACACGTGCTGACGGGAGACTGTTCTTGTATTGATTCTCCTCAGCAACGGCACCAGGAATCCTTCTGCTACGGCTACGCCTTTAGGGACTTCCTAGGCAAATATGCAAACGATTTCCCCGTGGCCTTGGAGCCTTGCGTTGGTGTTCCCTCGAAGCGGAAAGGGTGATGTAGCGCAGCCGTGGTAAGTATTTCCCTCAGTTTTGAGAACCAACGTATCGATCCAGTGAAGGAGTATCACAAGTGCCGGCACAAACACAAAAAGCTTGCTCCCAATGCTATGAAGGGGTTGTCAATCCCTTAAAGATTGTTTGCCAAGTGAGAACTGAAAGCAACAAAGTAACAAAGCAAAGTAAAAGCGGAGGTTTAAACGATAGGTGTGAATAGACCCGGGGGCCGTAGTGTTTACTAGTGGCTTCTCTCATGAAAGCAAGTAGACGGTGGGTGAACGAATTACTGTCGAGAAATTGATAGAACTGCGCAAAGTCGTGACGTCATCTATGTAAATGATTATATCTATAGGCATCACGTCCAAAACAAGTAGACCGATACTTTCTGCATCTAGTACAATTACTCCACACGTCGACCGCTATCCAGCGTGCATCTAGTGTATTAAGTCCAAAAGAACAGAGTAACGCCTTAAGCAAGATGACATGATGTAGATGGACAATCTCATATATACGACAAAGCCCACCTTGTTACCCTTGATGGCAACTACACGATGTGTGCCTTGCTGCCCCTACTGTCACTGGGGAAGGTCACCACACAGTAAGAACCCAAAACCAAGCACTTCTCCCATTGCAAGAATCATAGATCTAGTTGGCCAAACAAAACCCAAGACTCGGAGAGACTTACAAGGATATCAAATCATGCATATAAGAAATCAGCAAAGACTCAAATATATATCATAGATAATCTGATCACAAATCCACAATTCATCGGATCTCGACAAACAAACCGCCAAAGAGGATTACATCGGATAGATCTCCATGAAGATCATGGAGAACTTTGTATTGAAGATCCAAGAGAGAGAAGAAGCCATCTAGCTACTAGCTATGGACCCGTAGGTCTATGGTGAACTACTCATGCATCATCGGAGAGGTCATGGTGTTGATGAAGAAGCCCTCCAACGACAAAGTCCCCTCCGGCAGGGCAGCGGGAAGGGTCTCCAGATGAGCTCTCGCGGAAACGGAAGCTTGTGGCGGCGGAAAAGTGTTTTCATTGACGCCCTAATTTTTTCTAGATTTTTAGGGAATATATAGGCCAAAGACCTAGGGCAGGGGAGCGCCAGGGAGTCCACAAGCCTGGTTGCCGCGTCCTCCCCCCTGGCCACGGCAACAGGGCTTGTGGGCTCCCTGTGGGCCCACTTGCTTGGCCCTCAAGCCTCCTGATCTTCTTCCGTTCTGGAAAAAAATATTTTGGGGATTTTATTCCGTTTGGACTCCGTTCCATAATCAGATCTGAAAAGAGTCAAAAACACAGAAAAAACAGGATCTGGCGCTTGGCACTGAGTTAATAAGTTAGTCCCAAAAAAAGATATAAAAGGTAAACAAAACATCCAAAGTTGACAAGATAACAGTGTGAAACCATCAAAAATTAGAGATATGTTTGAGACGTATCAAGCATCCCCAAGCTTAACTCCTCCTCGTCCTCGAGTAGGGAAGTGATAAAGAATGAATTTTTGATTCTTTCATTCTACCTAGCATAGATGTCCTTTGTAACTCCTCTTATGTGACGTGAATGTTCAGATCCATTAGATTCAAAACAATAGTTTGCTATTGACATGGAAACAATAATACTTCAAGTAAACTAGCAAAGTAATCATGAACTTTCAAAATAACAAGGCCCAAAGAAAGTTATCCCTACAAAATCATATAGTCTGGCTATGCTCTATCATCATTGCACAATGAATTTAAATCATGCACAACCCCGGTATTGGCCAAGTAATTGTTCTCACACCTTTACTTTCTCAAACTTTTTCAACTCTCACGCAATACATGAGCGTGAGCCATGGTTTTAGCACTATAAGTGGTGTGGAGTGTGGTGGAAGTTGCAAGACAAACAAGGAGAATATGATCACATTAACTAGCCATATCAATGAGCTGTGGAGATGCTCATCAATAGATATCAATATGAATGAGTAAGGATTGCCATACAAATGATGCACTAGAGCTATGAGTATGTGAAATCTCTTAAAGAAAACTAGTGGGTGTGCATCCAACTTGCTAGCTCACGAAGACGTAAGGCAATTTTGAGGAAGCCTATCATTGGAATATACAAGCCAAATTATATAATGAAAATTTCCCACTAGCTATATGGTGGTGACAAAACGAGAGACTCTCAATCATGAAGATCATGGTGCTTAATATGCACAAGTGTGGAAAGGTCGTAGCATTGTCCCTTCTCTCTTTTTCTCTCATTTTTTTAGATGGGCTCTTTGGCCTCTCTTTTTTTATGGGCATCTTTGGCCTCTTTTATTTACTCACATGGGACAATGCTCCATCAATGATAATCATCACACTTACAACTCAAAACTTAGAGCAATGATGACTCTATATGGAATGCCTTCGGTAGTGTACCATGACAATGATCTAGCATGGCATAGACATAAATGGAAACACCATGCTAGCTAATTATGATCATGCAATGGCAATGTAGACGTGGTGGCACATGTCATGGTGGTAGTTGCATGGCAATATATCTCGAAATGACTTTGAAAAAGCCATAGTAGGTAGGTATGGTGGCTATTTTTAGGGAGGCTAATGGTGGGTTTTATGCACCGGCGAAAGTTGCACGGCACTAAAGAAGATAGTGATGGTGGAAGGTGAAAGTGCATCTAAACCATGGACTCAACATTACTCATGAAGAACTCATATACTTGTTGCAAAGGATTTATTAGTAATCGAAACAAAGCATTCAACGCATACTCCTAGGGGAAGGGTTGGTAGGTATAAACCATCGCGTGATCCCGACCGCCACACAAAGGATGACAATCAATAGACTAATCATGCTCAGACTTCATCACATAGCGGTTCACCATACGTGCATGCTACGGGAATCACTAACTTGAACACAACTATTTCTAGATTCACAACACCTTACTAATATAACTTCAATGTTACCATAACCACAACTCAAAACTAGTTGAGATGAATCAAACTTCTCTAATCATTCAATGCACATGAAGGTGGAAGTTTTTGTATCCCTTTGGATAACTACCCCTTTTGAGACTACTTTCGTAGCATAGATCAACTACCAAGCCATGCACCGCCGTTCTCTAAAAGATATAAGTGAAGCACAAAGAGCAAAATCAACTAGCTCAAAAGATATAAGTGAAGCACATGTGAGCTGAATTGTCTAACCAAAGGATATAAGTGAAGCTCGACAAAATCACGGTGAGTGCATGTATCTCTCTCTCTAGGTGTGCAGAAAGGATGATTGTAACACAACAAAAATAAAAGACTCCTACGATACAATACGCTCCAAGCAAAACACATAACATGTGGTGAATAAAAATATAGCCCCAAGTAACGTTACCGATGGATTGAAGACGAAAGAGGGGATGCCTTCCCGGGGCATCCCCAAGCTTAGGCTTTTACGGCATCCTTGAATCTCTTGGGGTGCCTTGGGCATCCCCAAGCTTGAGCTCTTGCCACTCTTTATCTTTTCGTCCATAAGAACTTCACCCAAAACTTGAAAACTTCACAACACGAAACTTAAACAGAAACTCATGATAACATTAGTATAAGAAAGCAAACCACCACTTCCTTAGGTACTGTAGCAAACTTGAATTCTACTTATGCTGATGTTGGGTTACTGTATTTTCAATCTTCCATGGCTAATACCCCCCGATAATATCCATAGTTTCATCAGCATAAGCAACCAACACATCAAAAACAGAATCTGCTAACAGCAGACTAGTCTGTAGCAATCTGTATACTTCGTATACTTCTCGTACTTCACAAATTCTGAAAAATTACGACAGTCTGAAGAACTAGCATAGAAATTAGCACAAAAAGAATCAACTCAAAAACACTTACAGAAAAAGAAAAAAAATTCTTTTCGTGAGCAGAAAGTTTATGTCTTTTCCAGCATGACCAAACGATCATCCCCAAGACTAATCATAACGATTTTGCTAGGCACAAACGCAAAAAGAAACACAAAAAACAAAATCATAACAGAATTATGAAAGTGCGGAAAACACAAAACAGAAAGAAAAATTATAGATTCGTTGGGTTGCCTCCCAACAAGCGCTATTGCTTAACGCCCTTAGCTAGGCATAAGGTGATGGAATCACGAATAGTCATCTTTGGTGCTCAAACCATAAGTAGCGCTCATCATAGATTCATAAGGCAATCTTATTTTCTTTCTTGGAAAGTGCTCCATGCCCTTCTTTAAGGGAAATTGAAATCTAATATTCCCTTTCTTCATATCGATGATAGCACCAATAGTCCTTAGGAAAGGTCTACCAAGAATAATGGGACATGAAGGATTGCAATCTATGTCAAGTACAATGAAATCAACGGGTACATAGTTCTTATTTGCAACAATAAGAACATCATCGATCCTTCCCATGGGTTTCTTGACAGTAGAATCCGCAAGATGCAAATTAAGAGAACACTATTCAATCTCATGAAAACCAAGAATATCACATAAAGACTTTGGAATCGCGGAAACAATAGCACCCAAATCACACAAAGCATTGCACTCATAGTTTTTGATCTTGATTTTGATAGTAGGTTCCCACTCATCATGAAGTTTTCTAGGTATAGAGACTTCTAGTTCGAGCTTATCTTGAAGAGATTTCATCATAGCATCTACGATATGCGCGGTAAAGGCTTTGCTTCGGCTATAAGCATGTGGAGAGTTTGCAATGGATTGCATCAAAGAGATGCATTCAAACAAGGAACAACTATCATAATTGAAGTCCTTGAAATCCAAAGTGGGAGTTTCATTACTACCCAAAATCTTGATTTCTTCTACTCCACTCTCCACACCTTTATCATCAAGATAGGTGGACTCCGAATCATTGGGGCGTTTTTCAACCAAAGTGGATTCATGTCCAGCCCCTTCATCAATAGGTTTGACACGCGAAAACAAAGATTCAAGAGGAGACACACCAAGCACCTTAAGATCTTCGTGATTTGCATCACTAGAACGCACCCTTTTAAACCATTCATGCCTAGCCCGAATTTGGGCGGTTCTTTCTTTGCTCTCATTCATGGAGACACGCATAGCTTTCAAAGTTTCATCCAAGTTGAACTTGGGAGGAGCACATCTAACTTTCAAAGCATCAATATCACAAGACATCCTATCAACGCTCTTAGCCAAATCGTCTATTTTGAGTAGTTTTTCCTCTATGGATGCATTGAAAATATTTTGAGAGTTGATGAACTCTTTGATATTACTCTCTAAATCAGAGGGTAATTTGTTGTGATTTCTATAAGTGTTGTTGTAGGAATCGCCATAATTCTTAGAGGAGTTACTAGGAAAAGGCCTAGGAACATAGTTTCCTCTAAAAGCATTATTGTTGCCAAAGTTGTTCCTACCAACAAAGTTAACGTCCAAACTAGCGTTGCTACTCTCAATCAAGGAAGATAGTGGCATGTCATTAGGATCTAAAGGAGCGTTTCTAATAGCAACCAAATTCATCAACTCGTCCATCTTAGCACTAAGCGAGTTAATTTCTTCTATAGCGTGTACCTTTTTGCTAGCAGGCGACCTTTCAGTATGCCACTGAGAGTAGTTGGTCATGATATTGTTTAGGAGTTTTGTAGCATCTCCTAACGTGATTTCCATGAACGTTCCACCTGAGGCGGAGTCCAAGATATTTCGAGAAGCGAAATTCAAACGAGCATAAAAGATTTGTATAATCATCCACAAACTCAAGCCATGAGCGGGACAATTTCTAATCATAAGCTTCATCCTCTCCCAAGATTGTGCAACGTGTTCATGATCAAGTTGCTTGAAATTCATGATATCGTTACGTAAGGAGATGATCTGAGCCGGCGGAAAATACTTGGATATGTAAGCATCTTTGCACTTATCCCAAGAATCGATACTATTTTTAGGCAAAGAAGAACACCAAGTTTTTGCGCGATCTCGCAACGAGAAAGGAAAAAGCTTCAACTTGATCACGTCATTATCCACATCTCTTTTCTTTTGCATATTGCAAAGCTCAATGAAGGTATTGAGATGGGATGCGGCATCTTCACTAGGAAGGCCAGAGAATTGCTCTTTCATAACATGATTCAGCAAAGCTGGGTTGATTTTATACGAGTCCGCACTAGTGGCGGGAGCAATCGGAGTACTAATAAAATCGTTATTATTGGTACTCGAGAAGTCGCAAAGTTTGGTGTTTTCAGCCATGATGACTTCAACAAAGAAACAAGCAAACAAGCAAGCAAGAAAAGCGGCAAAGGAAAACGGCAAAGGCAAAAGAAAACTGCAAATGAGAAAGGCAAATGAAAACGGCAAATGTGTAGTGGGGGAGAGGAAAACGAGAGGCAACTGGCAAAAAAGTAAATGCAAGAGATGAGTTTGTGAGACCTACTTGGATAGATCTCTCCTTCCCCGGAAACGGTGCCGTAAATACTTCTGCTGATGCAACAAAAGACCGTCCAACGGCGCCAGAAACACGTGATGACGGGAGACTGTTCTTGTATTGATTCTCCTCAGCAACGGCACCAGGAATCCTTCTGCTACGGCTACGCCTTTAGGGACTTCCTAGGAAAGTATGCAAACGATTTCCCCGTGGCCTTGGAGCCTTGCGTTGGTGTTCCCTCGAAGCGGAAAGGGTGATGTAGCGCAGCGGTGGTAAGTATTTCCCTCAGTTTTGAGAACCAAGGTATCGATCCAATGAAGGAGTATCACAAGTGCCGGCACAAACACAAAAAGCTTGCTCCCAATGCTATGAAGGGGTTGTCAATCCCTTATAGATTGTTTGCCAAGTGAGAACTGAAAGCAAGAAAGTAACAAAGAAAAGTAAAAGCGGAGGTGTAAACGATAGGTGTGAATAGACCCGGGGGCCGTAGTGTTTACTAGTGGCTTCTCTCATGAAAGCAAGTAGACGGTGGGTGAACGAATTACTGTCGAGAAATTGATAGAACCGCGCAAAGTCGTGACGTCATCTATGGAAATGATTATATCTATAGGCATCACGTCCAAAACAAGTAGACCGATACTTTCTGCATCTACTACAATTACTCCACACGTCGACCGCTATCCAGCGTGCATCTAGTGTATTAAGTCCAAAAGAACAGAGTAATGCCTTAAGCAAGATGACATGATGTAGATGGACAATCTCATATATACGACAAAGCCCACCTTGTTACCCTTGATGGCAACTACACGATGTGTGCCTTGTTGCCCCTACTGTCACTGGGAAAGGTCACCACACAGTAAGAACCCAAAACCAAGCACTTCTCCCATTGCAAGAATCATAGATCTAGTTGGCCAAACAAAACCCAAGACTCGAAGAGACTTACAAGGATATCAAATCATGCATATAAGAAATCAGCAAAGACTCAAATATATATCATAGATAATCTGATCACAAATCCACAATTCATCGGATCTTGACAAACAAACCGCCAAAGAGGATTACATCGGATAGATCTCCATGAAGATCATGGAGAACTTTGTATTGAAGATCCAAGAGGGAGAAGTAGCCATCTAGCTACTAACTATGGACCCGTAGGTCTGAAGTGAACTATTCACGAGTCATTGGAGGGGCGATGATGTTGATGAAGAAGCCCTCCAACTCCAAAGTCCCCTCCGGCAGGGCACCGGGAAGGGTCTCCAGATGAGCTCTCACGGAAACGGAAACTTGTGGCGGCGGAAAAGTGTTTTCGTTGACGCCCTGATTTTTTCTAGATTTTTAGGGAATATATAGGCCAAAGACCTAGGGCAGGGGAGCGCGAGGGAGTCCACAAGCCTGGTTGCCGCGGCCTCCCCCCATGGCCACGGCAACAGGGCTTGTGGGCTCCCTGTGGGCCCACTTGCTTGGCCCTCAAGCCTCCTGATCTTCTTCCGTTCTGGAAAAAAATATTTTGGGGATTTTATTCCGTTTGGACTCCGTTCCATAATCAGATCTGAAAAGAGTCAAAAACACAGAAAAAACAGGATCTGGCGCTTGGCACTGAGTTAATAAGTTAGTCCCAAAAAAAGATATAAAAGGTAAACAAAACATCCAAAGTTGACAAGATAACAGTGTGAAACCATCAAAAATTAGAGATATGTTTGAGACGTATCAAGCATCCCCAAGCTTAACTCCTCCTCGTCCTCGAGTAGGGAAGTGATAAAGAATGAATTTTTGATTCTTTCATTCTACCTAGCATAGATGTCCTTTGTAACTCCTCTTATGTGACGTGAATGTTCAGATCCATTAGATTCAAAACAATAGTTTGCTATTGACATGGAAACAATAATACTTCAAGTAAACTAGCAAAGTAATCATGAACTTTCAAAATAACAAGGCCCAAAGAAAGTTATCCCTACAAAATCATATAGTCTGGCTATGCTCTATCATCATTGCACAATGAATTTAAATCATGCACAACCCCGGTATTGGCCAAGTAATTGTTCTCACACCTTTACTTTCTCAAACTTTTTCAACTCTCACGCAATACATGAGCGTGAGCCATGGTTTTAGCACTATAAGTGGTGTGGAGTGTGGTGGAAGTTGCAAGACAAACAAGGAGAATATGATCACATTAACTAGCCATATCAATGAGCTGTGGAGATGCTCATCAATAGATATCAATATGAATGAGTAAGGATTGCCATACAAATGATGCACTAGAGCTATGAGTATGTGAAATCTCTTAAAGAAAACTAGTGGGTGTGCATCCAACTTGCTAGCTCACGAAGACGTAAGGCAATTTTGAGGAAGCCTATCATTGGAATATACAAGCCAAGTTATATAATGAAAATTTCCCACTAGCTATATGGTGGTGACAAAACGAGAGACTCTCAATCATGAAGATCATGGTGCTTAATATGCACAAGTGTGGAAAGGTCGTAGCATTGTCCCTTCTCTCTTTTTCTCTCATTTTTTTAGATGGGCTCTTTGGCCTCTCTTTTTTTATGGGCATCTTTGGCCTCTTTTATTTACTCACATGGGACAATGCTCCATCAATGATAATCATCACACTTACAACTCAAAACTTAGAGCAATGATGACTCTATATGGAATGCCTTCGGTAGTGTACCATGACAATGATCTAGCATGGCATAGACATAAATGGAAACACCATGCTAGCTAATTATGATCATGCAATGGCAATGTAGACGTGGTGGCACATGTCATGGTGGTAGTTGCATGGCAATATATCTCGAAATGACTTTGAAAAAGCCATAGTAGGTAGGTATGGTGGCTATTTTTAGGGAGGCTAATGGTGGGTTTTATGCACCGGCGAAAGTTGCACGGCACTAAAGAAGATAGTGATGGTGGAAGGTGAAAGTGCATCTAAACCATGGACTCAACATTACTCATGAAGAACTCATATACTTGTTGCAAAGGATTTATTAGTAATCGAAACAAAGCATTCAACGCATACTCCTAGGGGAAGGGTTGGTAGGTATAAACCATCGCGTGATCCCGACCGCCACACAAAGGATGACAATCAATAGACTAATCATGCTCAGACTTCATCACATAGCGGTTCACCATACGTGCATGCTACGGGAATCACTAACTTGAACACAACTATTTCTAGATTCACAACACCTTACTAATATAACTTCAATGTTACCATAACCACAACTCAAAACTAGTTGAGATGAATCAAACTTCTCTAATCATTCAATGCACATGAAGGTGGAAGTTTTTGTATCCCTTTGGATAACTACCCCTTTTGAGACTACTTTCGTAGCATAGATCAACTACCAAGCCATGCACCGCCGTTCTCTAAAAGATATAAGTGAAGCACAAAGAGCAAAATCAACTAGCTCAAAAGATATAAGTGAAGCACATGTGAGCTGAATTGTCTAACCAAAGGATATTAGTGAAGCTCGACAAAATCACGGTGAGTGCATGTATCTCTCTCTCTAGGTGTGCAGAAAGGATGATTGTAACACAACAAAAATAAAAGACTCCTACGATACAATACGCTCCAAGAAAAACACATAACATGTGGTGAATAAAAATATAGCCCCAAGTAACGTTACCGATGGATTGAAGACGAAAGAGGGGATGCCTTCCCGGGGCATCCCCAAGCTTAGGCTTTTACGGCATCCTTGAATCTCTTGGGGTGCCTTGGGCATCCCCAAGCTTGAGCTCTTGCCACTCTTTATCTTTTCGTCCATAAGAACTTCACCCAAAACTTGAAAACTTCACAACACGAAACTTAAACAGAAACTCATGATAACATTAGTATAAGAAAGCAAACCACCACTTCCTTAGGTACTGTAGCAAACTTGAATTCTACTTATGCTGATGTTGGGTTACTGTATTTTCAATCTTCCATGGCTAATACCCCCCGATAATATCCATAGTTTCATCAGCATAAGCAACCAACACATCAAAAACAGAATCTGCTAACAGCAGACTAGTCTGTAGCAATCTGTATACTTCGTATACTTCTCGTACTTCACAAATTCTGAAAAATTACGACAGTCTGAAGAACTAGCATAGAAATTAGCACAAAAAGAATCAACTCAAAAACACTTACAGAAAAAGAAAAAAAATTCTTTTCGTGAGCAGAAAGTTTATGTCTTTTCCAGCATGACCAAACGATCATCCCCAAGACTAATCATAACGATTTTGCTAGGCACAAACGCAAAAAGAAACACAAAAAACAAAATCATAACAGAATTATGAAAGTGCAGAAAACACAAAACAGAAAGAAAAATTATAGATTCGTTGGGTTGCCTCCCAACAAGCGCTATTGCTTAACGCCCTTAGCTAGGCATAAGGTGATGGAATCACGAATAGTCATCTTTGGTGCTCAAACCATAAGTAGCGCTCATCATAGATTCATAAGGCAATCTTATTTTCTTTCTTGGAAAGTGCTCCATGCCCTTCTTTAAGGGAAATTGAAATCTAATATTCCCTTTCTTCATATCGATGATAGCACCAATAGTCCTTAGGAAAGGTCTACCAAGAATAATGGGACATGAAGGATTGCAATCTATGTCAAGTACAATGAAATCAACGGGTACATAGTTCTTATTTGCAACAATAAGAACATCATCGATCCTTCCCATGGGTTTCTTGACAGTAGAATCCGCAAGATGCAAATTAAGAGAACACTATTCAATCTCATGAAAACCAAGAATATCACATAAAGACTTTGGAATCGCGGAAACAATAGCACCCAAATCACACAAAGCATTGCACTCATAGTTTTTGATCTTGATTTTGATAGTAGGTTCCCACTCATCATGAAGTTTTCTAGGTATAGAGACTTCTAGTTCGAGCTTATCTTGAAGAGATTTCATCATAGCATCTACGATATGCGCGGTAAAGGCTTTGCTTCGGCTATAAGCATGTGGAGAGTTTGCAATGGATTGCATCAAAGAGATGCATTCAAACAAGGAACAACTATCATAATTGAAGTCCTTGAAATCCAAAGTGGGAGTTTCATTACTACCCAAAATCTTGATTTCTTCTACTCCACTCTCCACACCTTTATCATCAAGATAGGTGGACTCCGAATCATTGGGGCGTTTTTCAACCAAAGTGGATTCATGTCCAGCCCCTTCATCAATAGGTTTGACACGCGAAAACAAAGATTCAAGAGGAGACACACCAAGCACCTTAAGATCTTCGTGATTTGCATCACTAGAACGCACCCTTTTAAACCATTCATGCCTAGCCCGAATTTGGGCGGTTCTTTCTTTGCTCTCATTCATGGAGACACGCATAGCTTTCAAAGTTTCATCCAAGTTGAACTTGGGAGGAGCACATCTAACTTTCAAAGCATCAATATCACAAGACATCCTATCAACGCTCTTAGCCAAATCGTCTATTTTGAGTAGTTTTTCCTCTATGGATGCATTGAAAATATTTTGAGAGTTGATGAACTCTTTGATATTACTCTCTAAATCAGAGGGTAATTTGTTGTGATTTCTATAAGTGTTGTTGTAGGAATCGCCATAATTCTTAGAGGAGTTACTAGGAAAAGGCCTAGGAACATAGTTTCCTCTAAAAGCATTATTGTTGCCAAAGTTGTTCCTACCAACAAAGTTAACGTCCAAACTAGCGTTGCTACTCTCAATCAAGGAAGATAGTGGCATGTCATTAGGATCTAAAGGAGCGTTTCTAATAGCAACCAAATTCATCAACTCGTCCATCTTAGCACTAAGCGAGTTAATTTCTTCTATAGCGTGTACCTTTTTGCTAGCAGGCGACCTTTCAGTATGCCACTGAGAGTAGTTGGTCATGATATTGTTTAGGAGTTTTGTAGCATCTCCTAACGTGATTTCCATGAACGTTCCACCTGAGGCGGAGTCCAAGATATTTCGAGAAGCGAAATTCAAACGAGCATAAAAGATTTGTATAATCATCCACAAACTCAAGCCATGAGCGGGACAATTTCTAATCATAAGCTTCATCCTCTCCCAAGATTGTGCAACGTGTTCATGATCAAGTTGCTTGAAATTCATGATATCGTTACGTAAGGAGATGATCTGAGCCGGCGGAAAATACTTGGATATGTAAGCATCTTTGCACTTATCCCAAGAATCGATACTATTTTTAGGCAAAGAAGAACACCAAGTTTTTGCGCGATCTCGCAACGAGAAAGGAAAAAGCTTCAACTTGATCACGTCATTATCCACATCTCTTTTCTTTTGCATATTGCAAAGCTCAATGAAGGTATTGAGATGGGATGCGGCATCTTCACTAGGAAGGCCAGAGAATTGCTCTTTCATAACATGATTCAGCAAAGCTGGGTTGATTTTATACGAGTCCGCACTAGTGGCGGGAGCAATCGGAGTACTAATAAAATCGTTATTATTGGTACTCGAGAAGTCGCAAAGTTTGGTGTTTTCAGCCATGATGACTTCAACAAAGAAACAAGCAAACAAGCAAGCAAGAAAAGCGGCAAAGGAAAACGGCAAAGGCAAAAGAAAACTGCAAATGAGAAAGGCAAATGAAAACGGCAAATGTGTAGTGGGGGAGAGGAAAACGAGAGGCAACTGGCAAAAAAGTAAATGCAAGAGATGAGTTTGTGAGACCTACTTGGATAGATCTCTCCTTCCCCGGAAACGGTGCCGTAAATACTTCTGCTGATGCAACAAAAGACCGTCCAACGGCGCCAGAAACACGTGATGACGGGAGACTGTTCTTGTATTGATTCTCCTCAGCAACGGCACCAGGAATCCTTCTGCTACGGCTACGCCTTTAGGGACTTCCTAGGAAAGTATGCAAACGATTTCCCCGTGGCCTTGGAGCCTTGCGTTGGTGTTCCCTCGAAGCGGAAAGGGTGATGTAGCGTAGCGGTGGTAAGTATTTCCCTCAGTTTTGAGAACCAAGGTATCGATCCAATGAAGGAGTATCACAAGTGCCGGCACAAACACAAAAAGCTTGCTCCCAATGCTATGAAGGGGTTGTCAATCCCTTATAGATTGTTTGCCAAGTGAGAACTGAAAGCAAGAAAGTAACAAAGAAAAGTAAAAGCGGAGGTGTAAACGATAGGTGTGAATAGACCCGGGGGCCGTAGTGTTTACTAGTGGCTTCTCTCATGAAAGCAAGTAGACGGTGGGTGAACGAATTACTGTCGAGAAATTGATAGAACCGCGCAAAGTCGTGACGTCATCTATGGAAATGATTATATCTATAGGCATCACGTCCAAAACAAGTAGACCGATACTTTCTGCATCTACTACAATTACTCCACACGTCGACCGCTATCCAGCGTGCATCTAGTGTATTAAGTCCAAAAGAACAGAGTAACGCCTTAAGCAAGATGACATGATGTAGATGGACAATCTCATATATACGACAAAGCCCACCTTGTTACCCTTGATGGCAACTACACGATGTGTGCCTTGCTGCCCCTACTGTCACTGGGAAAGGTCACCACACAGTAAGAACCCAAAACCAAGCACTTCTCCCATTGCAAGAATCATAGATCTAGTTGGCCAAACAAAACCCAAGACTCGAAGAGACTTACAAGGATATCAAATCATGCATATAAGAAATCAGCAAAGACTCAAATATATATCATAGATAATCTGATCACAAATCCACAATTCATCGGATCTTGACAAACAAACCGCCAAAGAGGATTACATCGGATAGATCTCCATGAAGATCATGGAGAACTTTGTATTGAAGATCCAAGAGAGAGAAGAACCCATCTAGCTACTAACTACGGACCCGTAGGTCTGAACTGAACTACTCACGAGTCATTGGAGGGGCGATGATGTTGATGAAGAAGCCCTCCAACTCCAAAGTCCCCTCCGGCAGGGCACCGGGAAGGGTCTCCAGATGAGCTCTCACGGAAACGGAAACTTGTGGCGGCGGAAAAGTGTTTTCGTTGACGCCCTGATTTTTTCTAGATTTTTAGGGAATATATAGGCCAAAGACCTAGGGCAGGGGAGCGCGAGGGAGTCCACAAGCCTGGTTGCCGCGGCCTCCCCCCATGGCCACGGCAACAGGGCTTGTGGGCTCCCTGTGGGCCCACTTGCTTGGCCCTCAAGCCTCCTGATCTTCTTCCGTTCTGGAAAAAAATATTTTGGGGATTTTATTCCGTTTGGACTCCGTTCCATAATCAGATCTGAAAAGAGTCAAAAACACAGAAAAAACAGGATCTGGCGCTTGGCACTGAGTTAATAAGTTAGTCCCAAAAAAAGATATAAAAGGTAAACAAAACATCCAAAGTTGACAAGATAACAGTGTGAAACCATCAAAAATTAGAGATATGTTTGAGACGTATCAAGCATCCCCAAGCTTAACTCCTCCTCGTCCTCGAGTAGGGAAGTGATAAAGAATGAATTTTTGATTCTTTCATTCTACCTAGCATAGATGTCCTTTGTAACTCCTCTTATGTGACGTGAATGTTCAGATCCATTAGATTCAAAACAATAGTTTGCTATTGACATGGAAACAATAATACTTCAAGTAAACTAGCAAAGTAATCATGAACTTTCAAAATAACAAGGCCCAAAGAAAGTTATCCCTACAAAATCATATAGTCTGGCTATGCTCTATCATCATTGCACAATGAATTTAAATCATGCACAACCCCGGTATTGGCCAAGTAATTGTTCTCACACCTTTACTTTCTCAAACTTTTTCAACTCTCACGCAATACATGAGCGTGAGCCATGGTTTTAGCACTATAAGTGGTGTGGAGTGTGGTGGAAGTTGCAAGACAAACAAGGAGAATATGATCACATTAACTAGCCATATCAATGAGCTGTGGAGATGCTCATCAATAGATATCAATATGAATGAGTAAGGATTGCCATACAAATGATGCACTAGAGCTATGAGTATGTGAAATCTCTTAAAGAAAACTAGTGGGTGTGCATCCAACTTGCTAGCTCACGAAGACGTAAGGCAATTTTGAGGAAGCCTATCATTGGAATATACAAGCCAAGTTATATAATGAAAATTTCCCACTAGCTATATGGTGGTGACAAAACGAGAGACTCTCAATCATGAAGATCATGGTGCTTAATATGCACAAGTGTGGAAAGGTCGTAGCATTGTCCCTTCTCTCTTTTTCTCTCATTTTTTTAGATGGGCTCTTTGGCCTCTCTTTTTTTATGGGCATCTTTGGCCTCTTTTATTTACTCACATGGGACAATGCTCCATCAATGATAATCATCACACTTACAACTCAAAACTTAGAGCAATGATGACTCTATATGGAATGCCTTCGGTAGTGTACCATGACAATGATCTAGCATGGCATAGACATAAATGGAAACACCATGCTAGCTAATTATGATCATGCAATGGCAATGTAGACGTGGTGGCACATGTCATGGTGGTAGTTGCATGGCAATATATCTCGAAATGACTTTGAAAAAGCCATAGTAGGTAGGTATGGTGGCTATTTTTAGGGAGGCTAATGGTGGGTTTTATGCACCGGCGAAAGTTGCACGGCACTAAAGAAGATAGTGATGGTGGAAGGTGAAAGTGCATCTAAACCATGGACTCAACATTACTCATGAAGAACTCATATACTTGTTGCAAAGGATTTATTAGTAATCGAAACAAAGCATTCAACGCATACTCCTAGGGGAAGGGTTGGTAGGTATAAACCATCGCGTGATCCCGACCGCCACACAAAGGATGACAATCAATAGACTAATCATGCTCAGACTTCATCACATAGCGGTTCACCATACGTGCATGCTACGGGAATCACTAACTTGAACACAACTATTTCTAGATTCACAACACCTTACTAATATAACTTCAATGTTACCATAACCACAACTCAAAACTAGTTGAGATGAATCAAACTTCTCTAATCATTCAATGCACATGAAGGTGGAAGTTTTTGTATCCCTTTGGATAACTACCCCTTTTGAGACTACTTTCGTAGCATAGATCAACTACCAAGCCATGCACCGCCGTTCTCTAAAAGATATAAGTGAAGCACAAAGAGCAAAATCAACTAGCTCAAAAGATATAAGTGAAGCACATGTGAGCTGAATTGTCTAACCAAAGGATATAAGTGAAGCTCGACAAAATCACGGTGAGTGCATGTATCTCTCTCTCTAGGTGTGCAGAAAGGATGATTGTAACACAACAAAAATAAAAGACTCCTACGATACAATACGCTCCAAGCAAAACACATAACATGTGGTGAATAAAAATATAGCCCCAAGTAACGTTACCGATGGATTGAAGACGAAAGAGGGGATGCCTTCCCGGGGCATCCCCAAGCTTAGGCTTTTACGGCATCCTTGAATCTCTTGGGGTGCCTTGGGCATCCCCAAGCTTGAGCTCTTGCCACTCTTTATCTTTTCGTCCATAAGAACTTCACCCAAAACTTGAAAACTTCACAACACGAAACTTAAACAGAAACTCATGATAACATTAGTATAAGAAAGCAAACCACCACTTCCTTAGGTACTGTAGCAAACTTGAATTCTACTTATGCTGATGTTGGGTTACTGTATTTTCAATCTTCCATGGCTAATACCCCCCGATAATATCCATAGTTTCATCAGCATAAGCAACCAACACATCAAAAACAGAATCTGCTAACAGCAGACTAGTCTGTAGCAATCTGTATACTTCGTATACTTCTCGTACTTCACAAATTCTGAAAAATTACGACAGTCTGAAGAACTAGCATAGAAATTAGCACAAAAAGAATCAACTCAAAAACACTTACAGAAAAAGAAAAAAAATTCTTTTCGTGAGCAGAAAGTTTATGTCTTTTCCAGCATGACCAAACGATCATCCCCAAGACTAATCATAACGATTTTGCTAGGCACAAACGCAAAAAGAAACACAAAAAACAAAATCATAACAGAATTATGAAAGTGCGGAAAACACAAAACAGAAAGAAAAATTATAGATTCGTTGGGTTGCCTCCCAACAAGCGCTATTGCTTAACGCCCTTAGCTAGGCATAAGGTGATGGAATCACGAATAGTCATCTTTGGTGCTCAAACCATAAGTAGCGCTCATCATAGATTCATAAGGCAATCTTATTTTCTTTCTTGGAAAGTGCTCCATGCCCTTCTTTAAGGGAAATTGAAATCTAATATTCCCTTTCTTCATATCGATGATAGCACCAATAGTCCTTAGGAAAGGTCTACCAAGAATAATGGGACATGAAGGATTGCAATCTATGTCAAGTACAATGAAATCAACGGGTACATAGTTCTTATTTGCAACAATAAGAACATCATCGATCCTTCCCATGGGTTTCTTGACAGTAGAATCCGCAAGATGCAAATTAAGAGAACACTATTCAATCTCATGAAAACCAAGAATATCACATAAAGACTTTGGAATCGCGGAAACAATAGCACCCAAATCACACAAAGCATTGCACTCATAGTTTTTGATCTTGATTTTGATAGTAGGTTCCCACTCATCATGAAGTTTTCTAGGTATAGAGACTTCTAGTTCGAGCTTATCTTGAAGAGATTTCATCATAGCATCTACGATATGCGCGGTAAAGGCTTTGCTTCGGCTATAAGCATGTGGAGAGTTTGCAATGGATTGCATCAAAGAGATGCATTCAAACAAGGAACAACTATCATAATTGAAGTCCTTGAAATCCAAAGTGGGAGTTTCATTACTACCCAAAATCTTGATTTCTTCTACTCCACTCTCCACACCTTTATCATCAAGATAGGTGGACTCCGAATCATTGGGGCGTTTTTCAACCAAAGTGGATTCATGTCCAGCCCCTTCATCAATAGGTTTGACACGCGAAAACAAAGATTCAAGAGGAGACACACCAAGCACCTTAAGATCTTCGTGATTTGCATCACTAGAACGCACCCTTTTAAACCATTCATGCCTAGCCCGAATTTGGGCGGTTCTTTCTTTGCTCTCATTCATGGAGACACGCATAGCTTTCAAAGTTTCATCCAAGTTGAACTTGGGAGGAGCACATCTAACTTTCAAAGCATCAATATCACAAGACATCCTATCAACGCTCTTAGCCAAATCGTCTATTTTGAGTAGTTTTTCCTCTATGGATGCATTGAAAATATTTTGAGAGTTGATGAACTCTTTGATATTACTCTCTAAATCAGAGGGTAATTTGTTGTGATTTCTATAAGTGTTGTTGTAGGAATCGCCATAATTCTTAGAGGAGTTACTAGGAAAAGGCCTAGGAACATAGTTTCCTCTAAAAGCATTATTGTTGCCAAAGTTGTTCCTACCAACAAAGTTAACGTCCAAACTAGCGTTGCTACTCTCAATCAAGGAAGATAGTGGCATGTCATTAGGATCTAAAGGAGCGTTTCTAATAGCAACCAAATTCATCAACTCGTCCATCTTAGCACTAAGCGAGTTAATTTCTTCTATAGCGTGTACCTTTTTGCTAGCAGGCGACCTTTCAGTATGCCACTGAGAGTAGTTGGTCATGATATTGTTTAGGAGTTTTGTAGCATCTCCTAACGTGATTTCCATGAACGTTCCACCTGAGGCGGAGTCCAAGATATTTCGAGAAGCGAAATTCAAACGAGCATAAAAGATTTGTATAATCATCCACAAACTCAAGCCATGAGCGGGACAATTTCTAATCATAAGCTTCATCCTCTCCCAAGATTGTGCAACGTGTTCATGATCAAGTTGCTTGAAATTCATGATATCGTTACGTAAGGAGATGATCTGAGCCGGCGGAAAATACTTGGATATGTAAGCATCTTTGCACTTATCCCAAGAATCGATACTATTTTTAGGCAAAGAAGAACACCAAGTTTTTGCGCGATCTCGCAACGAGAAAGGAAAAAGCTTCAACTTGATCACGTCATTATCCACATCTCTTTTCTTTTGCATATTGCAAAGCTCAATGAAGGTATTGAGATGGGATGCGGCATCTTCACTAGGAAGGCCAGAGAATTGCTCTTTCATAACATGATTCAGCAAAGCTGGGTTGATTTTATACGAGTCCGCACTAGTGGCGGGAGCAATCGGAGTACTAATAAAATCGTTATTATTGGTACTCGAGAAGTCGCAAAGTTTGGTGTTTTCAGCCATGATGACTTCAACAAAGAAACAAGCAAACAAGCAAGCAAGAAAAGCGGCCAAGGAAAACGGCAAAGGCAAAAGAAAACTGCAAATGAGAAAGGCAAATGAAAACGGCAAATGTGTAGTGGGGGAGAGGAAAACGAGAGGCAACTGGCAAAAAAGTAAATGCAAGAGATGAGTTTGTGAGACCTACTTGGATAGATCTCTCCTTCCCCGGAAACGGTGCCGTAAATACTTCTGCTGATGCAACAAAAGACCGTCCAACGGCGCCAGAAACACGTGATGACGGGAGACTGTTCTTGTATTGATTCTCCTCAGCAACGGCACCAGGAATCCTTCTGCTACGGCTACGCCTTTAGGGACTTCCTAGGAAAGTATGCAAACGATTTCCCCGTGGCCTTGGAGCCTTGCGTTGGTGTTCCCTCGAAGCGGAAAGGGTGATGTAGCGCAGCGGTGGTAAGTATTTCCCTCAGTTTTGAGAACCAAGGTATCGATCCAATGAAGGAGTATCACAAGTGCCGGCACAAACACAAAAAGCTTGCTCCCAATGCTATGAAGGGGTTGTCAATCCCTTATAGATTGTTTGCCAAGTGAGAACTGAAAGCAAGAAAGTAACAAAGAAAAGTAAAAGCGGAGGTGTAAACGATAGGTGTGAATAGACCCGGGGGCCGTAGTGTTTACTAGTGGCTTCTCTCATGAAAGCAAGTAGACGGTGGGTGAACGAATTACTGTCGAGAAATTGATAGAACCGCGCAAAGTCGTGACGTCATCTATGGAAATGATTATATCTATAGGCATCACGTCCAAAACAAGTAGACCGATACTTTCTGCATCTACTACAATTACTCCACACGTCGACCGCTATCCAGCGTGCATCTAGTGTATTAAGTCCAAAAGAACAGAGTAACGCCTTAAGCAAGATGACATGATGTAGATGGACAATCTCATATATACGACAAAGCCCACCTTGTTACCCTTGATGGCAACTACACGATGTGTGCCTTGCTGCCCCTACTGTCACTGGGAAAGGTCACCACACAGTAAGAACCCAAAACCAAGCACTTCTCCCATTGCAAGAATCATAGATCTAGTTGGCCAAACAAAACCCAAGACTCGAAGAGACTTACAAGGATATCAAATCATGCATATAAGAAATCAGCAAAGACTCAAATATATATCATAGATAATCTGATCACAAATCCACAATTCATCGGATCTTGACAAACAAACCGCCAAAGAGGATTACATCGGATAGATCTCCATGAAGATCATGGAGAACTTTGTATTGAAGATCCAAGAGAGAGAAGAACCCATCTAGCTACTAACTACGGACCCGTAGGTCTGAACTGAACTACTCACGAGTCATTGGAGGGGCGATGATGTTGATGAAGAAGCCCTCCAACTCCAAAGTCCCCTCCGGCAGGGCACCGGGAAGGGTCTCCAGATGAGCTCTCACGGAAACGGAAACTTGTGGCGGCGGAAAAGTGTTTTCGTTGACGCCCTGATTTTTTCTAGATTTTTAGGGAATATATAGGCCAAAGACCTAGGGCAGGGGAGCGCGAGGGAGTCCACAAGCCTGGTTGCCGCGGCCTCCCCCCATGGCCACGGCAACAGGGCTTGTGGGCTCCCTGTGGGCCCACTTGCTTGGCCCTCAAGCCTCCTGATCTTCTTCCGTTCTGGAAAAAAATATTTTGGGGATTTTATTCCGTTTGGACTCCGTTCCATAATCAGATCTGAAAAGAGTCAAAAACACAGAAAAAACAGGATCTGGCGCTTGGCACTGAGTTAATAAGTTAGTCCCAAAAAAAGATATAAAAGGTAAACAAAACATCCAAAGTTGACAAGATAACAGTGTGAAACCATCAAAAATTAGAGATATGTTTGAGACGTATCAAGCATCCCCAAGCTTAACTCCTCCTCGTCCTCGAGTAGGGAAGTGATAAAGAATGAATTTTTGATTCTTTCATTCTACCTAGCATAGATGTCCTTTGTAACTCCTCTTATGTGACGTGAATGTTCAGATCCATTAGATTCAAAACAATAGTTTGCTATTGACATGGAAACAATAATACTTCAAGTAAACTAGCAAAGTAATCATGAACTTTCAAAATAACAAGGCCCAAAGAAAGTTATCCCTACAAAATCATATAGTCTGGCTATGCTCTATCATCATTGCACAATGAATTTAAATCATGCACAACCCCGGTATTGGCCAAGTAATTGTTCTCACACCTTTACTTTCTCAAACTTTTTCAACTCTCACGCAATACATGAGCGTGAGCCATGGTTTTAGCACTATAAGTGGTGTGGAGTGTGGTGGAAGTTGCAAGACAAACAAGGAGAAGATGATCACATTAACTAGCCATATCAATGAGCTGTGGAGATGCTCATCAATAGATATCAATGTGAATGAGTAAGGATTACCATACAAATGATGCACTAGAGCTATGAGTATGTGAAAGCTCTTAAAGAAAACTAGTGGGTGTGCATCCAACTTGCTAGCTCACGAAGACGTAAGGCAATTTTGAGGAAGCCTATCATTGGAATATATAAGCCAAGTTATATAATGAAAATTTCCCACTAGCTATATGGTGGTGACAAAACGAGAGACTCTCAATCATGAAGATCATGGTGCTTAATATGCACAAGTGTGGAAAGGTCGTAGCATTGTCCCTTCTCTCTTTTTCTCTCATTTTTTTAGATGGGCTCTTTGGCCTCTCTTTTTTTATGGGCATCTTTGGCCTCTTTTATTTACTCACATGGGACAATGCTCCATCAATGATAATCATCACACTTACAACTCAAAACTTAGAGCAATGATGACTCTATATGGAATGCCTTCGGTAGTGTACCATGACAATGATCTAGCATGGCATAGACATAAATGGAAACACCATGCTAGCTAATTATGATCATGCAATGGCAATGTAGACGTGGTGGCACATGTCATGGTGGTAGTTGCATGGCAATATATCTCGAAATGACTTTGAAAAAGCCATAGTAGGTAGGTATGGTGGCTATTTTTAGGGAGGCTAATGGTGGGTTTTATGCACCGGCGAAAGTTGCACGGCACTAAAGAAGATAGTGATGGTGGAAGGTGAAAGTGCATCTAAACCATGGACTCAACATTACTCATGAAGAACTCATATACTTGTTGCAAAGGATTTATTAGTAATCGAAACAAAGCATTCAACGCATACTCCTAGGGGAAGGGTTGGTAGGTATAAACCATCGCGTGATCCCGACCGCCACACAAAGGATGACAATCAATAGACTAATCATGCTCAGACTTCATCACATAGCGGTTCACCATACGTGCATGCTACGGGAATCACTAACTTGAACACAACTATTTCTAGATTCACAACACCTTACTAATATAACTTCAATGTTACCATAACCACAACTCAAAACTAGTTGAGATGAATCAAACTTCTCTAATCATTCAATGCACATGAAGGTGGAAGTTTTTGTATCCCTTTGGATAACTACCCCTTTTGAGACTACTTTCGTAGCATAGATCAACTACCAAGCCATGCACCGCCGTTCTCTAAAAGATATAAGTGAAGCACAAAGAGCAAAATCAACTAGCTCAAAAGATATAAGTGAAGCACATGTGAGCTGAATTGTCTAACCAAAGGATATAAGTGAAGCTCGACAAAATCACGGTGAGTGCATGTATCTCTCTCTCTAGGTGTGCAGAAAGGATGATTGTAACACAACAAAAATAAAAGACTCCTACGATACAATACGCTCCAAGCAAAACACATAACATGTGGTGAATAAAAATATAGCCCCAAGTAACGTTACCGATGGATTGAAGACGAAAGAGGGGATGCCTTCCCGGGGCATCCCCAAGCTTAGGCTTTTACGACATCCTTGAATCTCTTGGGGTGCCTTGGGAATCCCCAAGCTTGAGCTCTTGCCACTCTTTATCTTTTTGTCCATAAGAACTTCACCCAAAACTTGAAAACTTCACAACACGAAACTTAGACAGAAACTCATGATAACATTAGTATAAGAAAGCAAACCACCACTTCCTTAGGTACTGTAGAAAACTTGAATTCTACTTATGCTGATGTTGGGTTACTGTATTTTCAATCTTCCATGGCTAATACCCCTCGATAATATCCATAGTTTCATCAAAATAAGCAACCAACACATCAAAAACAGAATCTGCTAACAGCAGACCAGTCTGTAGCAATCTGTATACTTCGTATACTTCTCGTACTTCACAAATTCTGAAAAATTACGACAGTCTGAAGAACTAGCATAGAAATCAGCACAAAAAGAATCAACTCAAAAACACTTACAGAAAAAGAAAAAAAATTCTTTTCGTGAGCAGAAAGTTTCTGTCTTTTCCAGCATGACCAAACGATCATCCCCAAGACTAATCATAACGGTTTTGCTAGGCACAAACGCAAAAAGAAACACAAAAAACACAATCATAACAGAATTATGAAAGTGCGGAAAACACAAAACAGAAAGAAAAATGATAGATTCGTTGGGTTGCCTCCCAACAAGCGCTATTGCTTAACGCCCTGAGCTAGGCATAAGGTGATGCAATCACGAATAGTCATCTTTAGTGCTCAAACCATAAGTCCTTAGGAAAGGTCTACCAAGAATAATGGGACATGAAGGATTGCAATCTATGTCAAGTACAATGAAATCAACGGGTACATAGTTCTTATTTGCAACAATAAGAACATCATCGATCCTTCCCATGGGTTTCTTGACAGTAGAATCCGCAAGATGCAAATTAAGAGAACACTATTCAATCTCATGAAAACCAAGAATATCACATAAAGACTTTGGAATCGCGGAAACACTAGCACCCAAAACACACAAAGCATTGCACTCATAGTTTTTGATCTTGATTTTGATAGTAGGTTCCCACTCATCATGAAGTTTTCTAGGTATAGAGACTTCTAGTTCGAGCTTCTCTTGAAGAGATTTCATCATAGCATCTACGATATGCGCGGTAAAGGCTTTGCTTCGGCTATAAGCATGTGGAGAGTTTGCAATGGATTGCATCAAAGAGATGCATTCAAACAAGGAACAACTATCATAATTGAAGTCCTTGAAATCCAAAGTGGGAGTTTCATTACTACCCAAAATCTTGATTTCTTCTACTCCACTCTCCACACCTTTATCATCAAGATAGGTGGACTCCAAATCATTGGGGCGTTTTTCAACCAAAGTGGATTCATATCCAGCCCCTTCATCAATAGGTTTGACACGCGAAAACAAAGATTCAAGAGGAGACACACCAAGCACCTTAAGATCTTCGTGATTTGCATCACTAGAACGCACCCTTTTAAACCATTCATGCCTAGCGCGAATTTGGGCGGTTCTTTCTTTGCTCTCATTCATGGCGACACGCATAGCTTTCAAAGTTTCATCCAAGTTGAACTTGGGAGGAGCACATCTAACTTTCAAAGCATCAATATCACAAGACATCCTATCAACGCTCTTAGCCAAATCGTCTATTTTGAGTAGTTTTTCCTCTATGGATGCATTGAAAATATTTTGAGAGTTGATGAACTCTTTGATATTACTCTCTAAATCAGAGGGTAATTTGTTGTGATTTCCATAAGTGTTGTTGTAGGAATCGCCATAATTCTTAGAGGAGTTACTAGGAAAAGGCCTAGGAACATAGTTTCCTCTAAAAGCATTATTGTTGCCAAAGTTGTTCCTACCAACAAAGTTAACGTCCAAACTAGCATTGCTACTCTCAATCAAGGAAGATAGTGGCATGTCACTAGGATCTAAAGGAGCGTTTCTAATAGCAACCAAATTCATCAACTCGTCCATCTTAGCACTAAGCGAGTTAATTTCTTCTATAGCGTGTACCTTTTTGCTAGCAGGTGACCTTTCAGTATGCCACTGAGAGTAGTTGGTCATGATATTGTCTAGGAGTTTTGTAGCATCTCCTAACGTGATTTCCATGAACGTTCCACCTGAGGCGGAGTCCAAGATATTTCGAGAAGCGAAATTCAAACCAGCATAAAAGATTTGTATAATCATCCACAAACTCAAGCCATGAGCGGGACAATTTCTAATCATAAGCTTCATCCTCTCCCAAGATTGTGCAACGTGTTCATGATCAAGTTGCTTGAAATTCATGATATCGTTACGTAAGGAGATGATCTGAGCCGGCGCAAAATACTTGGATATGTAAGCATCTTTGCACTTATCCCAAGAATCGATACTATTTTTAGGCAAAGAAGAACACCAAGTTTTTGCGCGATCTCGCAACGAGAAAGGAAAAAGCTTCAACTTAATCACGTCATTATCCACATCTCTTTTCTTTTGCATATTGCAAAGCTCAATGAAGGTATTGAGATGGGATGCGGCATCTTCACTAGGAAGGCCAGAGAATTGCTCTTTCATAACATGATTCAGCAAAGCTGGGTTGATTTCATACGACTCCGCACTAGTGGCGGGAGCAATCGGAGTACTAATAAAATCGTTATTATTGGTACTCGAGAAGTCGCAAAGTTTGGTGTTTTCAGCCATGATGACTTCAACAAAGAAACAAGCAAACAAGCAAGCAAGAAAAGCGGCAAAGGAAAACGGCAAAGGGAAAAGAAAACTGCAAATGAGAAAGGCAAATGAAAACGGCAAATGTGTAGTGGGGTAGAGGAAAACGAGAGGCAACTGGCAAAAAAGTAAATGCAGGAGATGAGTTTGTGAGACCTACTTGGATAGATCTCTCCTTCCCCGGAAACGGTGCCGTAAATACTTCTGCTGATGCAACAAAAGACCGTCCAACGGCGCCAGAAACACGTGATGACGAGAGACTGTTCTTGTATTGATTCTCCTCAGCAACGGCACCAGGAATCCTTCTGCTACGGCTACGCCTTTAGGGACTTCCTAGGAAAATATGCAAACGATTTCCCCGTGGCCTTGGAGCCTTGCGTTGGTGTTCCCTCGAAGCGGAAAGGGTGATGTAGCGCAGCGGTGCTAAGTATTTCCCTCAGTTTTGAGAACCAAGGTATCGATCCAATGAAGGAGTATCAGAAGTGCCGGCACAAACACAAAAAGCTTGCTCCCAATGCTATGAAGGGGTTGTCAATCCCTTATAGATTGTTTGCCAAGTGAGAACTGAAAGCAAGAAAGTAACAAAGCAAAGTAAAAGCGAAGGTGTAAACGATAGGTGTGAATAGACCCGGGGGCCGTAGTGTTTACTAGTGGCTTCTCTCATGAAAGCAAGTAGACGGTGGGTGAACGAATTACTGTCGAGAAATTGATAGAACCGCGCAAAGTCGTGACGTCATCTATGGAAATGATTATATCTATAGGCATCACGTCCAAAACAAGTAGACCGATACTTTCTGCATCTACTACAATTACTCCACACGTCGACCGCTATCCAGCGTGCATCTAGTGTATTAAGTCCAAAAGAACAGAGTAACGCCTTAAGCAAGATGACATGATGTAGATGGACAATCTCATATATACGACAAAGCCCACCTTGTTACCCTTGATGGCAACTACACGATGTGTGCCTTGCTGCCCCTACTGTCACTGGGAAAGGTCACCACACAGTAAGAACCCAAAACCAAGCACTTCTCCCATTGCAAGAATCATAGATCTAGTTGGCCAAACAAAACCCAAGACTCGAAGAGACTTACAAGGATATCAAATCATGCATATAAGAAATCAGCAAAGACTCAAATATATATCATAGATAATCTGATCACAAATCCACAATTCATCGGATCTTGACAAACAAACCGCCAAAGAGGATTACATCGGATAGATCTCCATGAAGATCATGGAGAACTTTGTATTGAAGATCCAAGAGAGAGAAGAACCCATCTAGCTACTAACTACGGACCCGTAGGTCTGAACTGAACTACTCACGAGTCATTGGAGGGGCGATGATGTTGATGAAGAAGCCCTCCAACTCCAAAGTCCCCTCCGGCAGGGCACCGGGAAGGGTCTCCACATGAGCTCTCGCGGAAACGGAAGCTTGTGGCGGCGGAAAAGTGTTTTCGTTGACGCCCTGATTTTTTCTAGATTTTTAGGGAATATATAGGCCAAAGACCTAGGGCAGGGGAGCGCGAGGGAGTCCACAAGCCTGGTTGCCGCGGCCTCCCCCCATGGCCACGACAACAGGGCTTGTGGGCTCCCTGTGGGCCCACTTGCTTGGCCGTCAAGCCTCCTGATCTTCTTCCGTTCTGGAAAAAAATATTTTGGGGATTTTATTCCGTTTGGACTCCGTTCCATAATCAGATCTGAAAAGAGTCAAAAACACAGAAAAAACAGGAACTGGCGCTTGTCACTGAGTTAATAAGTTAGTCCCAAAAAAGATATAAAAGGTAAACAAAACATCCAAAGTTGACAAGATAACAGCGTGAAACCATCAAAAATTATAGATACGTTTGAGACGTATCAACTACCAATCCACTCATAAGTTCTCAAAGCCAGCCAGACCGAAAAAACTTGAAATATCAACCATAATGTTGGGAGAATACATGATTTTTCCTTTCCCCCACGATAAGGCAGCTAGGGGAAAGTTCTCCACCTGTAGATTGTCCTCCCCTCTGCTTGCCGCTCCAAAGACTGGTCATGGGGATGGGAAACCCGATGCCTCGGCTCCAGCTAGTATTTTTGGTTAGATATGACGCTCGGATGGATGGCGGAGTTTCACCTTTGTGATGGTTTTACATGCTATGATCTGCCTCAAATTTATACGTCAAGACAGAATCGACGGAGCCGTAACTTGGATTCATGGCGTCTCCTTGGGGGTGGCCAGGTTAAGATTCTCGTCATCCTTGTGCGATAGTAAGATGTATTATCACATGCTTTATACCAATTCAAGGGTTCAACTAAAACAATTACGACTCCAGAGCGCTGACCCTTAGGGGCACACGCATAAAAACTTCGTGCCTTTCATCAACAAGGTCAGGTCGGCGCCTCTATGGAAGCGGCGACAACAATATTTCGGCACTCATTTTGGCAGGGGTAGTGATCATTCGTTAGTTCATAGACCTCAATATAAATTTTATTATGTTTAGGTTATTTTTGTACTTCTGATGAACTTCTATTACATATGGGTATTTCCTAAAAAACAAACAAACATAATATCATCTACTACTATTTTAATACTGGATTTTCTGGTTACAAAAAGGGTTTCCCCCGCTTTGTATTACAAAGCAACTAACCGATATAGCCAACGATAGGTGCTGGGGCAGAAGCAACACAGTCACACCCAAAAGATACGGAAGAGAAAAAACTAAAGAAATAAATGTCGACAACGGCGGATCGGCAAAAACGAAGAAGCCTTGTGACCACTTCGCCGATCGAAGAACTCCCACCAAGCAAGAAGACTCTGAAGCATCGGTTCTAATCAACACCTCCAAGACGGACCGCAACGATGATGACACTACTGCCAAGAGTTCCCCCGGTACGCGATGAGGTGAGAGGAAGCGTAGCCCCCGACGCCCTACAGGAAGGTCCGGCGACACCCATAGGTGCCACCGCGTCAGTGTCGTCCAGGCCGACACGGGTTTCCCCCGATCCCAACCTTCACCTCGGATGCTCCAGAGCCTGCCACCAACCGACCACCACCCTACGGAGATGCAGTCTTGAAGACTCCATGTTGTCTCACCACGGCACCGCGATTTGAGGTGTGCACAACGACGAATAGGAGTCGGGACTAGGGACAGCAGCACCGTCGGCACGCGGGGTAGCTCAACGTCCACCATCAACGACGGTACCCGACTAGGCACAATAGGAGGAGCATATCAGGCACGTGGGCCCGCAGGCCCGACAGATCCCTCATACGCCCGTAAAGCTCCCGCCTTCACGCTGTAGCACGTACGCCGCAGTGATGCCGCCCCTCGTCTGAGATGCTGCTCCTCCGCACCACACATAAGATAACAAAGCCACCCGGGTGGCGGCTTGCTAGGACCCATATGGGGCCCGCAAGGCCCAGATCTTGGTCGGGAGCACGCCGTCAGAAACCTACGCCACCACATCGTCCTGCCGCCAAGTGGCCACGCCACCACCTCGCGCGCCGCTCGCCACCGTCACTTGTTCGTCGGACCACCGCCAAGCCAAGGAACACCGACCGCCGTCCCTTCCCCGGGAAGGGGAGACGTGCATGCGGGAACAGGAGGTCCCACCGCCGCCGACCCCTCCTGGACCAGGGCCGGGGCGCCCATCGGTAGCGGCGAGGGGGAGGGCGATGAGGGGGTGGAGCGCGCTGCCCCGGCCGCCTCCCGGGGAGGCAACGCTAGGGCGGGAACGGGAGGAGGTTAGGGGGCTTAGGGCGGGAACCCAACCAACGGTCGCGATGTCACTAGGGGGGAAGGCCGGCGGCGGCAGGCGGGGGCGGGGGGGCTACCCTAGAAGGAGTCGCGGTCAGGGGCGAGTCGTTTGGTTCCGGTCCGATTGTGTGGTCACTAATATTTATAAGGAGCGTTCTTATCATGGAGTAAGTTTAACTTTTAAATTAGCAAGACAATACAGATCTGTCTCCATTTCAGGAAGCAAATTTACGAAAGAATCACCCCTCTTTCTTCATTTCTAGAAATTAATAATACGGTGTACTCGCCCCATTCCTTACTTTGCGTATTAGATTTGTGTGAAGTCTATTTTTAAAAAAAATTGTTCAAATTTATATTTAAAATATTAACATCTAAAATACCAAATACGTATACAATGTATCTAACAATAATTATTTGGTATTCTGAATATTGATATTTCAAATCTTCTTTGGTACACCCCCTAACACAAGGATGGTCCACATCGCACGATACACTTTCATAATCACGGGCACGATCGGCATATTTAGAAAAGTTCGCTCTGCCTGCCCTCATCTGATACGTATACGCGTATTTTTTTGCTGAACAATGATGCACGACGCGCGGGCGACTCCGCGGTTAGCGCTTACATGCATGCGCCTGCCTCATGTTGGGGAACGTCGCATGGGAAACAAAAAAATTCCTACGCGCACGAAGACCTATCATGGTGATGTCCATCTACGAGAGGGGATATTCGATCTACGTACCCTTGTAGACCGCACAGCCGAAGCGTTAGTGAACGCGGTTGATGTAGCGGAACGTCCTCACGTCCCTCGATCCGCCCCGCGAACCGTCCCACGAACCGTCCCGCGATCCGTCCCACGACCCGCTCCGATCTTGTGCCGAACGGACGGCACCTTTGCGTTCAGCACACGTACAGCTCGACGATGATCTCGGCCTTCTTGATCCAGCAAGAGAGACGGAGAGGTAGATGAGTTCTTCGACGGCGTGACGGCGCTCCGGAGGTTGGTGGTGATCTAATGTCAGCAGGGCTCCGCCCGAGCTCCTAGAAACGCGATCTAGAGGTAAAACCGTGGAGGTATGTGGTCGGGCTGCCGTGGAAAAGTCGTCTCAAATCAGCCCTAAAACCTCCGTATATATAGGGGGAAGAGGGGGAGCCTTGCCTTGGGGCTCAAGGAGCCCCAAGGGGGTCGGCCGAGCCAAGGGGGGAAGGTCTCCCCCCCCCCCCAAACCGAGTCCAACTTGGTTTGGTGGGTGGAGTCCTTCTTCCCTTTCCCACCTCCTCCTTTTTTTTCTCTTTGATTTTCTTCTTATGGCGCATAGGGCCTTCTTGGGCTGTCCCACCAGCCCACTAAGGGCTGGTGTGCCACCCCCAAGGCCTATGGGCTTCCCCGGGGTGGGTTGCCCCCCCCCCCCCCGGTGAACTCCCGGAACCCATTCGTCATTCCCGGTACATTCCCGATAACTCCGAAAACCTTCCGATAATCAAATGAGGTCATCCTATATATCAATCTTTGTTTATGGACCATTCCGGAAACCCTCGTGACATCCATGATCTCATCCGGGACTCCGAACAACATTCGGTAACCAACCATATAACTCAAATACGCATAAAACAACGTCGAACCTTAAGTGTGCAGACCGTGCGGGTTCCAGAACTATGTAGACATGACCCGAGAGACTCCTCGGTCAATATCCAATAGCAGGACCTGGATGCCCATATTGGATCCTACATATTCCACGAAGATCTTATCATTTGAACCTCAGTGCCAAGGATTCATATAATCCCGTATGTCATTCCCTTTGTCCTTCGGTATGTTACTTGCCCGAGATTCGATCGTCAGTATCCGCATACCTATTTCAATCTCGTTTACCGGCAAGTATCTTTACACGTTCCGTAATACAAGATCTCGCAACTTACACTAAGTCACATTGCTTGCAAGGCTTGTGCGTGATGTTGTATTACCGAGTGGGCCCCGAGATACCTCTTCGCCACACGGAGTGACAAATCCCAGTCTCGATCCAGACTAACTCAACTAACACCTTCAGAGATACCTGTAGAGCATCTTTATAGTCACCCAGTTACGTTGCGACGTTTGATACACACAAAGCATTCCTCCGGTGTCAGTGAGTTATATGATCTCATGGTCATAGGAACAAATACTTGACACGCAGAAAACAGTAGCAACAAAATGACACGATCAACATGCTACGTCTATTAGTTTGGGTCTAGTCCATCTCGTGATTCTCCTAACGACGTGATCCAGTTATCAAGCAACAACACCTTGTTCATAATCAGAAGACCCTGACTATCTTTGATCAACTGGCTAGCCAACTAGAGGCTTGCTAGGGACAGTGTTTTGTCTATGTATCCACACATGTATATAAGTCTTCATTCAATACAATTATAGCATGGATAATAAACAATTATCATGAACTAAGAAATATAATAATAACTAATTTATTATTGCCTCTAGGGCGTATTTCCAACACCTTAATGCCCTCGCATGACGCCGCACCCTGCGGACGCCCTGGCCCGCCGCGCCACGCTCACACCCTCGCCCGACGGACCACCGCAGCCCCGCTGCTCGTCCCGCCCTGCTGACGCTGCCCTCGCCCGCCGCGCCCTCAGCACGCCCTCGCCCAACGTGCCCACTGTAGCACCGCTGCCATCACGCCCCGCTGACGCCGTGAATGCCCCCTTGCACGCACGCCTATATAAGGGGCCTCGCATTCCACCTCGCCCAAAACCCATTCCCATTTTCTCTCTCACGCAACATCTTATCTCCATCGCGATGCCAAGTGGAAGTGGCTGTTTTGGGAGGCTGTGGTTCGGCGGCGGAGGCGGCACCGGCGGCAGCCGCGGCGGAGGCGGCACCGCACCAGCCGGCATGTGGCCGTCAAGCCTCACATGTGGGTACAGCCAACGTAGTCTACCACGCAAGGTTGGAACGAAATCGGACACCGAATGAACGTTGTGTCACGTCCGGCTAGTGTTTTAGGGTTTTTTTCACCGGGAAAATCCTAGGAAATGCATTCTTCATTGGAAAATATGCAAACTGGCATGCATGGTGTCGTTGGTGATGCCAACGCATGGCAAAAGTTTGGGGCCAGTTGGCGGAGTAAAAAAACTCCTTCGGAACCCCCTACCGACACACCAAAACGATGGTGGTTGAACATGGTCTATGTGATCGCATGTATGCAATTTCAAGAAACTATGCACACATGTGGGCACGGCTGTGTAGGCTCCCATGCAAGGTTGGAACGAAATCAGACACCGAACAAACATTGCGTCACGTCCGGCTAGTGTTTTACGGTTTTTTCACCGGGAAAATCCTAGGAATTGCATTGAGCTTCAAAAAAATATGCAAACTGGCATGCATAGTGTCGTTGGTGATGCCAACGGGTGGAAAAAGTTTGGGGCCATTTAGCGGAGTTGGGAAAAAACTCCTTGGGACCCCCCTCCGACACACTGAAATGATGGTGGTTGCAACATGTGCAGCTTCTGTTGTTTTTATGCTCACTTGCGTATACCGTTCTCTTTCCTCTGGCTGATACGTCTCCAAGGTATCTATAATTTTTTATTAGGCCATGCTATTATATTATATTTTTTGGATGTTTTATATGCATTAATATGCTATTTATATTATTTTTGGGACTAACCTATTAATCTAGAGCCTAGTGCCAGTTTCTGTTTTTTCATGTTTTGGAGTATTGCGGATAAGGAATATTAAACGGATTCCAAATGGAAAAAAATCTCCAGAATAATTTTTCTTGGACCAGAAGACTTGGAGTAGGCGCCCCCTGGCTTGTGGGTCCCCTACAGGTCTCCTAACCCTATTCTTTAGCCTATAAATTCTCAAATATTCCCCCAACGCTAAAGAGAGCCACGAAAATACTTTTCCGCCGCTAGGAACCTCTATTCCCGTGAGATCCAATCTCGGAGCCTTTTCCGGTAATCTCTAGGAGAGGGAATTGATCACGGAGGGCATCTACATGAACTCGATTGCCCCTCCAATGATGCGTGAGTATTTCACCACAGACCTACGGGTCCATAGCTAGTAGCTAGATGGCTTCTTCTCTCTCTTTGTTCTTCAATACCATGTTCTTCATGATCTTCATGGAGATCTATCCGATGTAATACTCTTTTGTGATGTGTTTGTCGAAATCCAATGAGTTGTGGGTTTATGTTCAGATTATTTATGAATATTATTTGAATCTTCTCTAAATTCTTATACGCACAATTTCATGTCTTAGTAAGTCTCTTGGAGTTATTGGTTTGGTTTGGCCAACTAGATTGGTAATTCTTGCATTGGGAGAAGTGCTTAGTTTTGACTTCAATCTTGCGGTGTCCTCACCCAGTGACAAAGTAGGGGTAGCGAGGCACGTATTGCATTGTTGCCCTCGAGGATAAAAAGATGGGGTTTTCATCATATTGTTTGAGTTTATCCATCTACATCATGTCATCTTACTTAATGCGTTACTATGTTCTTCATGAATTTAATACTCTAGATGCACGAAGGAGTTGGTCGATGTGTGGAGTAATAGTAGTAGATGCAGAATAGTTTCGGCCTACTTGACACGGACGTGATGCCTATATGCATAATCATTGCCTTGGATATCTTCATAATTATTCAAGAAGCCTCTAGTGAAACCTATGGCCCCGGGTCTATTTTCCATATTATATTTTTAGATCTATAAACCAAAAATATATTACTTCTATTTATTTACTTTTGTTTACTTTTAGTTCTAGCAATCTTTTATATATCTCTATCAGATCTCATCCTTGCAAATAACCCTGCAGGGATGGACAAACCCTTTTTAGCGTTGGGTGCAAGTGTTTGATTATTTGTGTAGGTACTACGATTGGGCCCTTGCTTCTTCCTCCTACTGGATTGATACCTTAGTTCTCAACAAACTGAGGGAAATACTTATCTACTTTGCTGCATCACCCTTTCCTCTTCAAGGGAAAACCAACACAAGCTCAAGAGGTAGCACTGGCCCAGACCAACCGAGCCAAAAGATCACTCTTGCGTTGCAGTGGCAACCCATCTCTCGCATTTTTCGACAACCGATTGAGGACACATGACTTTGGTATTTCAGATAATTTAAGATGATGGGGAACAAAGATAATGTGTTTGCAAGGAAGCCATTTCCGAACCATCTTAAGACACGTGCATGATATAGTTTCTTCTGAGTTACCTGGTTTATACACAACATTGTACCTGAACTTGTGGTGCTCCTGCCATGTCACGGTGAATGTGTGATGCTCAATTCCTACTATCATCCCAAATATCTCGAGTTGTCCCATATTCATCAGATCATCTTGAGGAATGTAGAAATTAGCAGGAGTGAATACTTTCACAACATGCTCCTCAATGGCCTTATATTCAGTAGCCGTCGATGGTACTTTCTGATTAGCCTCACAGTCATCATGCACCTCGTTCTCACGGAGGCTAACTATGCAATTCTCATAATGCACTACCAAATCAACTATGGTCTTACCATAGTCGAGGTGAAGTTGTTGGGAGGAGTTGAGGCTTTCACTCCTCTGGTTACTACGCATGCCAAGAAATAAGCCATCTGAAAGATATGAAGTTGCCAAAAGTCTCCTCTTCCTATACATATTGTTCACCCACTCTTCAGTTTTACCTGTCTTCCATTTATCGACAAAGGTGGTCCATCTCTGCTCAAAGTTGTCTTGAGAGGTGGCATAGTACAGGAGCGATCTGAACTCATCTAGTGACTTGTAATATAGGTGCCTCTGCATATTTTTCTCGATATGCCACAAACAAATATGATGGAGCACATCTAAAAGGATACTCTGAATCGCTCGGATCATTACAGCGTCACCGTGTGTGATTATTGACTTTGGCTTCTGCTGACAGTTTTCCCTCATAAAAGTCTAAAGGAACCACACATACGTCCCTTTGGTCTCATCGGAAACAATGGCGCAATCAAAAATAGTTGTGCATCGGTGGTTATTAACACCAACAAAGGGGATGAAGGGCATACCATATCTGTTCATCTTATATGTGTTGCCAAACATGACCACATCTCCATAGTTCTGATAGTCCCTCCGCAACTGTGCATCGCACGAGAACATACTCTTCAACCGCCCTTCCTTATCTAGCTCATACTCGAAGAAGAAGTCTTGGTCCTTCGCCTTTCTGCTCCTAATAATGCCCACTGTTGTCTCAGCATCACCCTTTACAATCAGCTTCATTTTCTCTCTGCAGCAAAGATTGTACACGTCCCACCTAATAAGTCCACATTTATCGTATGAACCGTAACTAATGATGAAGTTTTCCACCATTATATGCTTCCTGACTCCATCCCCTTGCATAGCTAGTATCTCTGCACTTGTGCCATCTCCAGTCCGTCTGTGTGACCATAAAAATGAAACCTCGTCGGTCCTGAAAACTCCCCACCCCCCACCTCTCGCTCTCGTGATCGCATAGCCCCCGTGGGCGACCGACCGGCCACGTCCCGCCTAATAAATCCAGCCATAAAATGTGCAAGCATAGATTCATTATCCTCAACAATACCACAACTAATCATGCCACTTTGTAATTCCTGATAATATTCTTCTATAAAAAAATCCTTGTCTTAGACGCTGCAATTTTTGAAGTACGGAAATAATTTTGTACCCATGGTGGTAGCTACACACGACCCAAAATTTTATCTCTAATTATTTTGGACTTTGATAAATGATTCTATACTGAAAATATAGTGACTTTGGACCATTCAAACAAGCAAACATGCAATTATGCCAAAAAGGCAAGCAAAAAGACTGAGAGAAGTCAAAAACGTCATTTCTACACAAAGAAAAGAGAGTTGTGTCAAAAAGGTAAATAAAAAAGACAAACATAAGTGAGAAAAGGTCACTTCTATACATCAAACATGCATTTGCGCCAATACCATTTTAACCCGACGCCGCATATATAAAAAAGGCACTTATGCCACACGGAGTGTAGCTACCACCATGCATAGGAAATTGCTTCTCTTTTGAAGTAATTTATGTTGATAATATGGTGGAACCCAACGAGTACGCATAGCAATTTTTATTGAAAATATGCCCTAGAGGCAAGAATAAATTGGTTATTATTATATTTCCTAGTTCATGATAATTGTCTATTATTCATGCTATAATTGTATTAACCGGAAACCGTAATACATGTCTCAATATATAGATCACAATGTGTCCCTAGCGAGCATCTAGTTTTCTAGCTCGTTGGTCAATAGATGGTCATGGTTTCCTGATCATGAACATTGGATGTCATTGATAACGAGATCACATCATTGGGGAATGATGTGATGGACAAGACCCAACCCTAAGCATAGCACTAGATCGTATTGTTCGTATGCTAAAGCTTTTCTAATGTGAAGTATCATTTCCTTAGACCTTGAGATTGTGCAACTCCCGCATACCGTAGGAGTGCTTTGGGTGTACCAAACGTCACAACGTAACTAGGTGATTATAAAGGTGCACTACAGGCATCTCCGAAAGTGTGTGTTGGGTTGTACGAATCAAGAATAGGATTTGTCACTCCGTGTGACCGAGAGGTATCTCCGGGCCCACTCGGTAATCCATCATCATAATGACCTCAATGTGACTAAGGAGTTAGCCACGGGATTATGCGTTACAAAACTTGTAAAGAGACTGGCCGGTAACAAGATTGAACAAGGTATAGGGATACCGACGATCGAATCTCGGGCAAGTGTCATACCGGTAGACAAAGGAAATTGCATGCGAGATTGATTGAATCCCTGACATCATGGTTAATCCGATGAGATCATCGTGGAACATGCGGGAACCAACATGGATATCCAGACCCCGCTGTTAGTTATTGACCGGAGAGGTGTCTCGGTCATGTTTGGATGGCTCCCGAACCCGTAGGGTCTACACACTTAAGGTTCGATGATGCTAGGGTTATGATGGGAATAAGTATGTGGTTATCGAAGGTAGCTTGGAGTCCCGGATGAGATCCTGGACGTCACAAGGAGTTCCAGAAGAGTCTGAAGGTAAAGATTCATATATATAGGAAGTGGAGATTTGATCGCGGAAGTATTTCGGGGATCACCAGTAATGTATCCGGACCACCGGAAGGGTTCTGGGGGTCCACCGGGAAGGACCACCAGCCCCAAAGGCCTACATGGGCCAAGAGTGGAAGGGAACCATCCCCTATATGGGCTGGTACGCCTCCCATCTCAGCCCAAGGCACACAAGGGGTGGAGGGGGGCAAACCCTAGGCTTGGGAGGCTACCTTGGGCGCCAAGCCCACCCTAGGGCATCATCCCTCCTTCCCATCTTGCCCCCCGCCCCTCCTAGGGTTTCCCTTGGGGTGGCAGGACCTCCTCCTCGTCCCTCCTATATATAGTGGAGGGTTTTGGGGCTGCAAAGAACACAATTCCACCTCTCCACGGTGCAGACCTACCTCCTCTCTTCCTCGTCCTCCATAGAGCTTGGTGAAGCCCTGTCGGAGTGCCACGCAACTCCACCGCACCACGCTCTCATGCAGCCGGAGCTCTCCCTCACCCTCTCCTCTCTCCTTGCTGGATCAAGGCGTAGGAGACGTCACCAGGCCGCACGTGTGTTGAACGCGGAGGTGCCGTTGTTCGGTGCTTATATCAGAATCCACCGTGATTTGAATCGATGCGAGTACGACTCCATCAATCGCGTTCTAGTAACGCTTCCACTTAGCGATCTTCAAACGTATGAAGATGCTCTACCACATTGCTCGTTGGTGGTTTCTCATAGATAGGTCCTTGTGAAGCATAGGAAATGTTCTGAATTTACTACGTTCCCCAACAGTGGCATCTGAGCCAGGTTCTATGTGTAGATTCTATGCACAAGTAGAACACAAAAGTTGTGGGCGATTATTTTGTCAATGTCTTGCCGTTACTAGTCTTATCTTGATTCGGCGGCATCGTGGGATGAAGCGTCTAGGACCGACTATACACGTAGTCTTACGTGAGACTGGTTCCACCGACCGACATGCACTTGTTGCATAAGGTGGCTAGCGGGTGTGTGTCTCTTCCACTTTAGTTGGATCGGATTCGATGAAGAGGGTCCTTATGAAGGGTAAATAGCATTGGCATATCAACATTGTGGTTGTCACTTAGGTAAGAAGCGTTCTTGCTAGAAACCCAAATCAGCCACGTAAAACTTGCAACAACAATTAGAGGACATCTAACTTGTTTTTGGAGGGTATGCTACGTGATGTGATATGGCCAAAAGGATGTGATTTACATATGTGATGTATGAGATTGATCATGCTCTTGTAAAAGGATTCATCACTTGCATGTCGATGAATAAGACAACCGACAGGAGCCATAGGAGTTGTCTTAATCTATTGTATGAGATGCAAACGCCATGTGATTACTTTTCTTTATTGCTAAACGTTAGCTATATTAGTAGACGTAATATATTGGTGCGACAACTTCACCGAGACACAATGATGGAGATCATGGTGTCATGTCGGTGATAATGATGATCATGGTGCCCCGAAGATGGAGATCCAAGGAGCAAGATGATAATGGCCATATCATGTCACTATATGATTGCATGTGATGTTTATCATGTTTTACATCTTATTGCTTAGAAAGACGGTAGCAAAGATAAGATGATCCCTCATGAAAATTTCTAGAAAGTATTCCCTTAAGTGTGGACCGTTGCGAAGGATCATTGTCTCGAAGCACCACGTGATGATCGGGTGTGATAGATTCTAACGTTCGCATACAATGGGTGTAAGCCAGTTTACACACACAGAACACTTAGGTTGACTCGACGAGCCTAGCATGTACAGACATGGCCTCAAATACGGGAGACCGAAAGGTCGAACATGAGTCGTATGGTTGATACGATCAGCATGGAGATGCTCACCATTGATGACTAGTCCATCTCACGTGATGATCGGACATGGGCTTGTCGATGTGGATCATGTTTGACTTGGATAACTAGAGGGATGTCAATCTGAGTGGGTGTTCATTGAATAATTTAATTAGATGAACTTAATTATCATCAACATAGTCAAAAGGTCCTTGCAAATTATAAATTGTGCTACAGCTCTACGGGTTTTTGATATGTTCCTAGAGAACACTTAGTTGAAAGATAGAAGTAGCAATTGTGTGGACTGGGTCCGTTAACTGAGGATTGTCCTCATTGCTAAGCAGAAGGCTTATGTCCTTAATGCACCACTCGGTGTGCTGAACCCCAGGCGTGATTTGTGGATGTTGCGAACATCCGACATACAAGTTTTTGATAACTACATGATAGTTCAGTGCACATTATTTCTTAAACGGCTTAGAATTGAGGCGCTAAAGACGCTTCAAATGTCACGAGACAAATTGGGATTACATGCTTCTGGCCTTGTTGAGAGGTAAAAGACCGCCGACAAGATTCTTTGCCTACAAAGAAAGGGAGAAAAACTCAATCGTTGAACATGTGCTCAGATTGTCTGAGTACTACAAGTCACTTGAATCAAGTGGGAGTTAGTCTTCCAGATGAGATAGTGATGGTTCTCCAAAGTCACTGCCACCAAGCTGCTAGAGCTTTGTGATGAACTATAACATATCAGGGATGGATATGCTAACCCTTGACCTATTCACGATGTTTGACACTGTGAAAGTAGAAATCAAAAAGGAGCATCAATTGTTGTTGGTTTGTAAAACCGCTAGTTTCAAGAAGGGCAAGGGCATGAAGGGATACTTCATTAAACAGAAAACCAGTTCCTGCTCTATGAAGAGATCCAAGGTTGAACCCAAACCCGAGACTAAGTGCTTCTATAAAGAGGGGAATAGTCACTGAAGGGAAACTACCCTAGATGCTTGGTAGATGAGAAGGCTGGCAAAGTCGACAAAAGTATATTTGATATACATGATATTGATATGTACTTTACTAGTACTCCTAGTAGCATGAGGGTATTAGATACCGGTTTGATTGCTAAGTGTTAGTAACTCGAAATAAAAGCTGCAAAATAAACGGAGACTAGCTGAAAGCGAGGTGACGATGTGTGTTGGAAGTGTTTCCAAGTTTGATGTAATCAAACGTCGCACGCTCCCTCTGCGTTGGGATTAGAGTTAAACCTAAATAATTGTTATTTGGTGTTTCGTTGAGTACAGACATGATTAGATTATTTATTGCAACACGGTTATTCATTTAAAAGAATAATGGTTATTCTGTTTACTTGAATAATACCTTCAATAGTCTTGCACCTAACATGAATGGTTTATTGAATCTCGATCATAGTGGTGCACATGTTCATAATATTGTTGCCAAAAGATACAAAGTAGTAATGATAGTACCATTTACTTGTGGCACTCCTACTTAAGTCATATTGGTATAAAATGCATGAAGAAGCTCCATGTTGATGGATCTTTGTACTCACTCATTTTTGAAACGTTTGAGACATGCAAACCATGCCTGATGGTATAAACGCGTGAATAAACTCCATGCGGATGGATCGTTTTGGACTCACTTGATTTTTAAATCACTTGAGATATGCAAATAATACCACATAGGCAAGATGACTGAAGACCTCGTTTTCAAGTGATATGGAACAAGAAAGTAACTTCTTGGAAGTAATACATTTTGATGTGTGCACTCCAATGAGTGTTGAGGCACGCAGTGGATATCATTATGTTCTTACTTCACAAATGATCTGAGTAGATAATGGTGTATTTAGTTGATTAAACACAAATCTGAATTATTGAAAGATTCAAGTAATTTCAGAGTGAAGTTGAAGATCATCGTGACAAGAGGATAATATATCTATGATGTGATCGTGGAGGCAAACATATATGTCTGAGTTCCGAGTTTGGTAAACATCTAAGACAATGTGAGAATTGTTTCACGTGAAAATTGTTTCACAACTCATGCCGCCTCGAACACCATAGTCTGATATAGTGTCCGTATGTCATATTTGTGCCCTACTAGATATAGTGCATAATATGATGTCGCTTATCAAATTAGCACTATCTTGTATGGGTTAGATATTAGAGACAACCACATTCACTTTAAATAGGGCACCACGTAATTCATTGACATGACACCGTATGAATTATGGTTTAGAAACCTAAGATGTCGTTTCTTAAAAGTTTGGGGATGCGATGCTTATGTGAAAGAGTTTTAGTCGGATAAGCTAGAACCCAAAGAGGATAAATGCATCTTCATAGGACACCCAAAACAGTTGGGTATACCTCCTATCTTAGATCCGGAAACGAAAGTGTGTGTTTCTAGAAACCGGTCCTTTCTCGAGGAAAAGTTTCTCTTGAAAGAATTGAGTGGGAGTATGGTAGAAACTTGACGAGGTTATTGAACCATCACTTAAACTAATGTGTGTAGCAGGGCGCAGGAAGTTGTTCTTGTGGCACCTACACCAATTGAAGTGGAAGCTGATGATGGTGATCATGAAGCTTCACATCAATTCACCACCAAACCTCGTACATCGACAAGGACGTGTACTACTCCACATGATGCAGTAACCCTGTCTTGAAGGTCATGTTTATGGGCAACAATGAAACTACGAGCTATGGAGAAGCGATGGTGGGCCCGGATTCCGACGAATGGCTGGAGGCTATGAAATCCGAGAGAGGATCCATGTATGAAAACAAAGTATAGACTTTGGAAGGATTACTTCATGATCGTAAGACTATTAAGTACTGGTGGATCTTTAAAAGCAAGACAGACGATAATGGTGAAAAGTCACTCTTAAAAAAGCTCGACTTGTCGCAAAGATGTTTCCGACAAGTTCAAAGGGTTGACTATAGTAAGACTTTCTCACTCGTAGCGATGCTGAAAGTCTGTTGGAATTAAGTTAGCAGTTGTTGCATCATTTATAAAATCTTGCAGATAGGATGTCAAAATATTGTTTCCTCGACGATTTCCTTGAGGAAAGGTTGTATGTGATACAACCAGAAGATTTCCTTGATCCTAAAGGGTGCTACCAAGTATGCAAAGCTCCAGCGATCCTTATATGGACTGGATCAAGCATCTTGGAGTTGGAATATACACTTTGATGAGATGATCAAAGTTTTTGGTTTTATACAAAGTTTATGAGAATCTTGTATTTCCAAAGAAGTGAGTGGGAGCACTATATAATTTCTGATGAATATATGTTGTTGACGTATTGTTGATCGGAAATATTGTAGAATTTTTGGAAAGCATAAAGGGTTGTTTGAAAAGGAGCTAATATAAAGGGTCAAAGAAAAAACCTGGATAAGCTACTTGAACAGTGAGCATCAAGATCTATGTAGATAGATCAAAGTGCTTAATGTAACTTTCAAACAAAATGCATGCCTTGACAAGTTTTTGTAAGTGTTCAAAATAGATCGGCAAAAGAAGGAGTTCTTGGATGTGTTATAATGTGTGAATTTTGAGTACGACTCAAAAGCCCGACCACGGCAGAAGAAAGAGAAACGACGAATGTCGTCTCCTATGCATTAGCCGTAGGCTCTATAAGTATGCTATGTTGTGTACCGCACCTAATGTGTGCATTGCCGTGAGTCAGTCAAGGGGTACAAGAGTGATCCAGGAATGGATCACTGGACAGCGGTCAGAGTTATCCTTAGTAACTAATGGTCTAAGGAATTTTTCTCGATTATGGAGGTGATTAAAGAGTTCGTTGTAAAGGAGTTACGTCGATGCAAGCTTTGTCACTAATCCGGATGACTCTGAGTAGTAAACCGGATTTGTATAGTAGAGCAGTCAGTTGGAATAGTTCCAAATGGTGCATGGTACCAGTATCTATATGAAGACATAGAGATTTGTAAAGCACACACGAATCTGAAAGGTTCAGACCCGTTGACTAATAAACCTCTCTCACAACCAAGACATGATTGAACCCCAGAATTGTATGGGTGTTGGATTCATTGCAATCATATAGTGATGTCAACTAGATTACTGACTCTAGTTCAAGTGGGAGACTATTGGAAATATGCCCTAAAGGCAACAATAAAGTTGTTCTTATTATATTTCCAGTTCATGATATTTGTCTATTATTCATGCTATAATTGTATTAACCAGAAACCGTAATACATGTGTAAATATATAGATCACAATGTGTCCCTAGTGAGCCTCTAGTTGGCTAGCTCGTTGATCAATAGATGATCATGGTTTATTCATCATGGACATTTATGTCATTGACAACGGGATCACATCACTGGGGAATGATGTGATGGACAAGACCCAATCCTAAGCATAGCACTAGATCATGTTGTTCGTCTGCTAAAGCTTTTCTAATGTCAAGTATCATTTCCTTAGACCGTGAGATTTGCAACTCCCGGATACCGTAGGAGTGCTTTGGGTGTACCAAACGTCACAACGTAACGGGGTGATTATAAACGTGCACTACGGGTATCTCCGAAAGTGTATGTTGAGTTGTACGAATCGAGACCGGGATTCGTCACGCCGTGTGATGGAGAGGTATCTCTAGGCCCACTCGGTAATCCATCATCATATTGAGCTTAGTGTGACTAAGGGGTTAGCCACAGGATGATGTGTTATGTAACGAGTAAAGAGACCTACCGGGTAACGAGATTGAACAAGGTATAGGGATACCGACGGTCGAATCTCGGGCAAGTATCATACCGATATACAAAGGGAATTGCATACAGGATTGATTGAATCCTTACATCGTGGTTCATCCGACGAGATCATCGTGGAACATGTGGGAAGCACCATGGATATCCGGACCCCGTTGTTGGTTATTGGCCGGAGAGATGTCTCGGTCATGTCTGCATGTCTCCCGAACCCGTAGGGTCTACACACTTAAGGTTCGATGACACCAGGGCTATAGGGAAATAGTGTATGTGGTTACCGAAGGTTGTTCAGAGAAGCGGATGAGATCCCGGACATCACCAGGAGCTCCGGAATGGTCCGGAGGTAAAGATTGATATATAGGATGAGGGGTTTTGGACACCAGAAATGTTTCGGACGTCACCGGTAACGTACCGGGAACACCGGAAGGGTTCCGGGGGTCCACCGGGAGGGGCCACGAGCCCCAAATGCTAGAATGGGCCAAAAGGTGGAAGGGAACTAGCCCAGAGTGGGCTCGTGAGCCTCCCACCTAGGCCCAAGGTGCAGCAAGAGAGGGAAGGGGGGAAACCCTAGCGCAGATGGGCCTATGGCCCATCTGGGTACGCCACCCCCCTCTCCCTTGCCCTGGCCTCCACCTCCCACCCCAGATAGGGTTGCCGCACAGCTTGTTGGAAATATGCCCTAGAGGCAACAATAAATTAGTTATTATTATATTTCCTTGTTCATAATAATCGTTTATTATCCATGTTAGAATTGTATTGATTGGAAACTCAAATACATGTGTGGACACATAGACAACACACTGTCCCTAGTGAGCCTCTAGTTGACTAGTTCGTTGATCAAAGATGGTCAAGGTTTCCTGGCCATACGCAAGTGTTGTCACTTGATAACGGGATCACATCATTAGGAGAATCATGTGATGGACAAGACCCAAACTATGAGCGTAGCATATTGATCGTGTCGTTTTATTGCTATTGTTTTCTGCATGTCAAGTATTTGTTCCTATGACCATGAGATCATATAACTTATTCGCACCGGAGGAATACCTTGTGTGCATCAAACGTCGCAATGTTACTGGGTGACTATAAAGGAGCTCTACAGGTATCTCCAAAGGTGTCCGTTGAGTTAGTATGGATCAAGATGGGATTTGTCACTCTGTGTGACGGAGAGGTATCTCGGGGCCCACTCGGTAATACATCATCACACACAAGCCTTGCAAGCAATGTGACTAAGTGTAAGTCACGAGATCTTGTATTACGAAACGAGTAAAGATACTTGCCGGTAACGAGATTGAAATAGGTATGCGGATACCGACGATCAAATCTCGGGCAAGTAACATACCGAAGGACAAAGGGAATGACATACGGGAATATATGAATCCTTGACATTGAGGTTCAGCCGATAAGATCTTTGGAGAATATATAGGATCCAGTATGGGCATCCAGGTTCCGCTATTGGATATTGACCGAGGAGTGTCTCGGGTCATGTCTACATAGTTCTCGAACCCGAAGGGTCTGCACACTTAAGGTTCGGTTTGTTTCGGTATAGTTAAGTTACAGGTGTTGGTAACCGAAAGTTGTTCGGAGTCTTAGATGAGATCCAGGACGTCACGAGGAGCTCCGGAATGGTCCGAAGGTAAAGATGTTGGAAATATGCCCTAGAGGAAATAATAAATTAGTTATTATTATATTTCTTTGTTCATGATAATCGTTTATTATGCATGCTATAATTGTATTGATTGGAAACACAGTGCATGTGTGGATACATACATAAAACACTGTCCCTAGTAAGCCTCTATTTGACTAGCTCGTTGATCAAAGATGGTCAAGGTTTCCTGACCATAGGCAAGTGTTGTCACTTGATAACGGGATCATATCATTAGGACAATCATGTGATGGGCTAGACCCAAACTAATAGACGTAGCATGTTGATCTTATCATTTTGTTGCTACTGTTTTCTGCGTGTCAAGTATTTGTTCCTATGACCATGAGATCATATAACTCACTGACACCGGAGGAATGCTTTGTGTGTATCAAACGTCGCAACGTAACTGGATGACTATAAAGATGCTCTACAGGTATCTCCGAAGGTGTTCGTTGAGTTAGTATGGATCGAGACTGGGATTTGTCCCTCCGTGTGATGGAGAGGTATCTCGGGGCCCACTCGGTAATACAACATCACACACAAGCCTTGCAAGCAATGTGACTTAGTGTAAGTTGCGGGATCTTGTATTACGGAACGAGTAAAGAGACTTGCCGGTAAACAAGATTGAAATAGGTATGCGGATACTGACGATCGAATCTCGGGCAAGTAACATACCGAAGGACAAAGGGGACGACATACGGGATTATATGAATCCTTGGCACTGAGGTTCAAACGATAAGATCTTCGTAGAATATGTAGGATCCAATATGGGCATCAAGGTCCCGCTATTGGATATTGACCGAGGAGTCACTCGGGTCATGTCTACATAGTTCTCGAACCCGCAGGGTCTGCACACTTAAGGTTTGACGTTGTTTTATGCGTATTTGAGTTATATGGTTGGTTACCGAAGGTTGTTCGGAGTCCCGGATGAGATTATGGACGTCACGAGGGTTTCCGGAATGGTCTGGTAACGAAGATTGATATATAGGATGACTTCATTTGGTTATCGAAAGGATTTCGGGCATTACCGGTAATGTACCGGGAATGACGAATGGGTTCCGGATCTTCACCGGGAGGGGGAACCACCCACCCAGGAGGGCCCAAGGACCTTGGGGGTGGCGCACCAAGTAGGTGGGGTCAGCCCAAGGCTGTCTTGCGCAAGAGAAAGAAAAAACCAAAAGAAGAGAAAGAAAAAAAAAGGAAAGGTGGGAAAAGAGAGAAGGACTCCACCTTCCAATCCTAGTTGGACTAGGATTGGAGGAGGACTCCTCCTCCCCTTGGTGGCGCAGCCTTTGGGGCTCCTTGAGCCTCAAGGCAAGCCTCCCCTCCCTCCTCCTATGTGTATGGAGCAATTAGGGCTGATTTGAGACAACTTTTCCAAGGCAGCCCGACGACATACCTCCACGGTTTTACCTCTAGATCGCGTCTCTGCGGAGCTCGGGCGGAGCCGTGCCGAGATTAGATCATCACCAACCTCCGGAGCGCCGTCACGCTGCCGGAGAACTCATCTACCTCTCCGTATCTCTTGCTGGATCAAGAAGGCCGAGATCATCGTCGAGTTGTACGTGTGCTGAACGCGGAGGTGCCATCCGTTCGGCACTAGATCGTGGGACGGATCGCGGGACGGTTCGTGGGACGGTTCACGGGGCGGATCGAGGGACGTGAGGACGTTCCACTACATCAACTGCGTTCACTAACGCTTCTGCTGTGCGATCTACAAGGGTACGTAGATCGGAAATCCCCTCTTGTAGATGAACATCACCATGATAGGTCTTCGTGCGCGTAGGAAAAGTTTTATTTCCCATGCGACGTTCCCCAACAAAAGATAGATATATATAGGAAGTCATGTTTTGGTCACCGGAAAAGTTTCGGGCTCATTGGAAGTGTACCAGGAGTGTCGGGAGGGTTGCCGGGGACCATCAGGAGGGGTATCACGCCCCAAGGGGTCTCATGGGCTATGGAAAGAGATAAACGAGCCCCTAGTGGGCTGGAATAAGTTCCCACTAAGGCCCATAAGGTTTGAGAAGGAAAAAACACAAGGTGGAAAGAGTTTCCAAGTGGGAAGGTGGAATCCTACTCCAAGTAGGATTGGAGTTGGGCTCCTCCACCTCCAATTTCAGCCAAACCTTGAGGGTTTGAGGCTGCCTCCTCCCCTCCCTACCTCCTATATATCCTAGAGGCATTGAGGGTTTTTGAGACACAACTTTGCCACGTGCTGCTCGACCCTATACCACGCAGTTTTTCATCTAGATCGTATCTCTGCGGAGCTTAGGTGAAGCCCTGCCGGAGTAGATCATCACCACCACCGACGCGCCGTCACGCTGCCGGAGAACTCTTCTAACTCTCTGCCCCCTCTTGCTGGATCAAGAAGGTGGAGATCGTCATCGAGTTGTACGTGTGCTGAACGCGGAGGTGACGTCCGTTCGGCACCAGATCGGGAAGGATCGTGATGAACTTCGCGGGACGCATCGTGATGAAGTTCGCGGGATGCATCGTGATGAAGTTTGCGAGACGCATCGTGATGAAGTTCGCGGGACGGATCGTGATAAAGTTCGCGGGACGGGTCGTGATGAGATAGTACGACTACGGCGATCTGAATCGCGGAAACGTTCCACTACATCAATCGTGTTATATACGCTTCCGCTTAGCGATCTACAAGGGTACGTAGATCCAATCTCCCTCTCGTAGATGATCATCACCATGATAGGTCTTCGTGCGCGTAGGAAAATTTTTGTTTCCCATGCGACGTTCCCCAACACCCCTTGGGGGTGGGAACCCTAAGGGAGGCACCCCCTTCCCTCTCCCCCTATATATAGTAGAGGTTTTGCCCTTCGGAGAACACAGAAATTTATCTCTCTCGGCGTAGCCGTTCCTCTCTTTCTCCTCGTCCTCCGCATAGCTTAGCGAAGCTCTGCCGGAGAACCACGTAGCTCCATAGACACCACGTCGTCGTGCTGCCGGAGCTCTCTCCATCAACCTCTCCTTCCTCCTTGCTGGTTCAAGGTGTTGGAGACGTCAACGGGCTACACATGTGTTGAACACGGAGGTGCCATGGTTCGGCACATAGATCGGAATCCACCGCAATCTGAATCGCTGCCAGTACGACTCCATCAACCGCGTTCATAGTAACGCTTCTGCACACGGGAAGCATCGTGATGAAGTTCGCGGGACGGATCGGGAAGAAGTTCACGGGACGGATCGTGATGAAGTTCATGGGACAGATCGTGATGAGATAGTACGACTACGGCGATCTGAATCGCGAAAACGTTCCACTACATCATCCGCGTTATATATGCTTCCGCTAAGCGATTTACAAGGGTATGTAGATCCAATCTCCCTCTCGTAGATGTTCATCACCATGATAGGTCTTCGTGCGCGTAGGAAAATTTTTCTTTCCCATGCGACGTTCCCCAACAATGGCATCATGAGAAACGTTCATGCATAGATGTTATCTCGAGTAGAACACAAAGGGTTTTGTGGACGGTGATGTTAGATTTTCTGCCCTCCTTACTCTTTTCTCGATTCGGCGGTATTGTTGGATTGAAGCGGCCCGGACCGACACTATTCGTACGCTTATGAAAGACTGGTTTCATCGATTGACATGCAACCTCGTTGCATAAAGATGACTGGCGGGTGTCAGTTTCTTCAACTTTAGTTGAATTGGTTTTGACCGAGGTGGTCCTTGGAGAGGTTAAATAGAAATTTGCACATCTCCGTTGTGGTTTTTGCGTAAGTAAGATGCGATCATACTAGATACCCACAGCAGCCACGTAAAACATGCAACAACAAATTACAGGACGTCTAACTTGTTTTTGCATGGTATGCTTGTGATATGATATGGCCAATGACGTGATGTGATATATTGGATGTATGAGATGATCATGTTATAATAGTTAATATCGACTTGCACGTCGATGCTACAGAACCGGCAGGAGCCACAGGGTTGTCTTTAAGCTAACGTTTGTGTTTGCAGAGGTGTTTACTATATTGCTAGGACGTAGCTTTAGTAGTAATAGCATAGATAGCACGACAACCTCGATGGCAAGAAGATCAAGCCGGTGCTTTAGTGATGGAGATCAATAAGCACAAGATGATGGTTGATACGTCCATTTTGCATCATGCTTTTATGTTGATATTTATCGATTCTTGGGCTGTTATTTCACTTCACGGTACCATACTTATGCCTTTTCTCTCTTCTTTTGCAAGGTTTACATGAAGAGGGAGAATGCCGAAAGCTGGAATTCTGGCCTGAAATTGGAGCAAGTTTGAGATACCTATTCTGCGAAACTCCAAACGCCGTAAAAATCAACGATGATTTTTTCTGGATTTATAAAAAATACTAGGTCGAAGAAACGCCAAAGGGGCGCCAGCAGGTGGCCACAAGCCTGCTAGGCGCGGCCACCCCTGGTCACGCCTAGGGGGCTTGTGGGCAGCCTGCTGGCCCACTAACCCCCCTCTTCTGCTATATGAAGGGTTTCGTCTGAAAAAAATCAGGGAGGAACTTTTTCGTGGATTCACTACCGCCACGAGGCAGAACTTGAGCAGAACCAATCTAGAGCTCCGGCAGGACGATCCTGCCGGGGAAACTTCCCTCACGGAGGGAGAAATCGTCGCCATCGTCATCACCAACACTCCTCTCATCAGAGGGGACTCATCACCATCAACATCTTCATCAGCACCATTTCATCTCCAAACCCCAGTTCATCACTTGTAACCAATCTCCGTCTCGCGACTCCGATTGGTACTTGTAAGGTTGCTAGTAGTGTTAATTACTCTTTGTAGTTGATGCTAGTTGGATTACTTGGTGGAAGAGTTTATGTTCAGATCCTTGATGCTACTCATTAACTCTCTGGTCATGAATATGATTATGCTTTGTGAGTATTTACTTTTGTTCCTGAGGACATGGGATAAGTCATGCTAATAGTAGTCATGTGAATTTGGTATTCGTTCGATATTTTGATGTGTTGTATGTTGTTTTTACTCTAGTGGTGTTATGTGAACGTCAACTACATAACACGTCACCATTATTTGGGCCTAGATGAAGGCATTGGGATGTACTAAGTAGATGATGGGTTGCTAGACTGACAGAAGCTTAAACCCTAGTTTATGTGTTCCTTCGTAAGGGGCTGATTTGGATCCACTAGTTTAATGCTATGGTTAGACTTTGTCTTAATTCTTCTTTCATAGTTCCGGATGCTTGCGAGAGGGGTTAATCATAAGTGGGATGCTTGTCCAAGTAAGGGCAGTACCCAAGCGTCGGTCCACCCACATATCAAACTATCAAAGTAACGAACGTGAATCATATGAACATGATGAAAACTAGCATGACAGAAATTCCCGTGTGTCCTCGGGAGCGTTTTTCCTCCTATAAGACTTTGTCCAGGCTCGTCCCTTGCTACAAATGGGATTGGGCCACTTTGCTGCACCATTGCTACTTTTGTTACTTGTTGCTTGCTACGAATCATCTCACCACACAATCACTTTTTACCGATAATTTCAGTGCTTGCAGATATTTCCTTGCTAAAAACCACTTGTCAGATCCTTCTGCTCCTCGTTGGGTTCGACACTCTTACTTATCGAAAGGACTACGATTGATCCCCTATACTTGTGGGTCATCAAGACTCTTTTCTGGCGCCGTTGTCGGGGAGTGAAGCGCCTTTGGTAAGTGGAACTTGGTAAGGAAACATTCATATAGTCTGCTAAAATGTATTGTCACTTGTCACTATGGATACTAATCCTTTGAGGGGCTTTTTTGGGGTATTTTCACCTCCAACGGAAGCACAAATAGTTTCTCCTCAACCTGCTGCACCTACTGAAAATATTTTCTTTGAATTTCCTTCGGGTATGCTGGAGAAACTCCTCGCTAATCCTTTTACACGAGATGGAACATCACATCCAGAGTTGCATCTAATCTATGTAGATGAAGTTGTAGGTTTATTTAAGCTTGTAGGTTTGCCCGAGGATGAGGTCAAGAAGAAGGTATTTCCTTTATATTTGAAGGATAAGGCGTTGACATGGTATAGGCTATGTGATGATACTGGATCATGGGACTACAATCGGTTGAAATTGGAATTTCATAAAAAGTTTTATCCTATGCATTTAGTACATCGTGATCGGAATTATATTCATAATTTTTGGCCTCGTGACAGAGAAAGCATCGCTCAAACTTGGGGGAGGCTTAAATCAATTTTATATTCATGCCCCAATCATGAGCTTTCGAGGGAAATTATCATTCAGAACTTCTATGCTCGGCTTTCTCATGATGATCGCACCATGCTTGACACTTCTTGTACCGGTTCTTTTATGAAGAGAGCTATTGACTTCAAATGGAATTTATTGGAGATAATTAAACGCAACTCTGAAGAATGGGAGCTTGAAGAAGGTAAGGATTCAGGTATGAATTTCAAGTTTGATTGCGTTAAATCCTTTGTTGAAACAAATACCTTTAGTGATTTTAGCGCTAAGTATGGACTTGATTCTAAGATAGTAGCTTCATTGTTTGAATCTTTTGCTGCTCATATTGATCTCCCCGAAGAGAAGTGGTTTAAATATCATCCTCCTTTAGAAGTCAATGTAGTTAAACCCAATCCAGTTGAAGAGAAAGTCATTGCCTATAATGATCCTATTGTTCCCAGTGCTTACATTGAGAAACCACCTTTCCCTCTTAGGATAAAGGATCATTCTAAAGCTTCAACTGTGATACGTAGAGGCTACATTAGAACACCTACACCCCCTGAGCAAATTAGAGTTGAACCTAGCATTGCTATTATCAAATATCTTTCTGTCGGGCGATGTTGAGGGACATAATATTCACTTCTGTGAAGATGCTCCTAGAATTGCTAAACCTCATGCTAGAGACAAACATAGGCCTGTTGTTGGCATGCCTGTTGTTTCTGTTAAGATAGGAGATCATTGTTATCATGGCTTATGTGACGTGGGTGCTAGTGTTAGTGCAATACCTCAATCCTTATATGATGAAATCAAAGATGAGATTGCACCTGTTGAGATAGAGCCTATTGATGTCACTATTCAGCTTGCCAATAGACATACTATCTGCCCTGTGGGAATTGTTAGGGATGTTGAAGTCTTGTGTGGTAAAACAAAGTATTCTGTTGATTTCCTCGTTCTTGCTACCGCACAAGATAGCCTTTGTCCCATCATATTTGGTAGACCTTTTCTCAATACTGTCAATGCTCATATTGATTGTGAGAAACAAACTGTCACTGTTGGCTTTGAAGGTGTGTCACATGAGTTCAGTTTCTCCATGTTTGGTAGACAACCTCATGAAAAGGAGTCGCCTAGTAGGGATGAAACTATTGCCTTAGCTTCTATTGTCGTGCATCCTACTGATCCCTTAGAGAAATACTTGCTTGAGCATGAAAATGATATGCATAAGGATGAAAGGGATGAGATAGATAGGGTTATCTTAGAACAATATCCTATCCTTAAGAATAACTTGCCTGTTGAACTGCTTGGGGATCCACCCCCACCAAAGGGTGATCCTGTGTTCGAGCTTAAACAGTTGCCTGATACTCTTAAGTATGCTTATCTTGATGAAAAAGAGATACATCCTATTATTATTAGTGCTAGCCTCTCAGAGCATGAAGAAAAGAAGTTACTAAAAACTCTGAGAAAGCACCGTGCTGCTATTGGATATACTCTTGATGATCTTAAGGGCATTAGTCGCACTCTATGCTAGCACAAGATTAAAACTGATCCTGACTACAAACCAGTTGTTGATCATCAAACGAGATTAAATCCTAAGATGAAAGAGGTAGTAAGGAAAAAAACACTAAGGCTCCTGGAAGCAGGTATTATTTATCATGTTGCTCATAGCGATTGGGTGAGTCCGGTGCATTGCATCCCTAAGAAGGGAGGCATTACCGTTGTCCCTAATGATAAGGATGAATTGATCCCACAGAGGATTATTACTGGCTATAGGATGGTGATCGATTTTAGGAAATTGAATAAAGCCACTAGGAAAGTTCATTACCCTTTACCTTTTATCGACCAAATGCTAGAAAGGCTGTCTAAACACACACACTTCTGCTTTCTAGATGGTTATTCTGGTTTCTCCCAAATACCAGTTGCACAATCTGATCAGGAGAAAACCACTTTCACATGCCCTTTCGGTACCTTTGCTTATAGACGTATGCCTTTTGGCTTATGTAATGCACCTGCCACTTTTCAAAGATGTATGATGTATATATTATGTGACTTTTGTGAAAAGATTGTTGAGGTTTTCATGGATGACTTCTCCGTTTACGGGTCTTCTTTTGATGATTGCCTCAGCAACCTTGATCGAGTCTTGCAGAGATGTAAAGACACCAATCTTGTCTTGAATTGCGAGAAGTGCCACTATGGTTAATGAAGGCATCGTCTTAGGACATGAAATTTCTGAAAGAGTTCTTGAAGTCGATAAGGCTAAGGTTGATGCAATCGAGAAAATGCCATACCCCACAGATATCAAAGGTATAAGAAGTTTCCTTGGTCATGCTGGTTTCTATAGAAGGTTCATTAAAGACTTCTCTAAGATTTCTAGGCCTCTTAACAATCTCTTGCAAAAGGATATGCCTTTTATCTTTGAAGATGATTGTGAGGAAGCCTTCGAAATACTTAAGATGGCTTTGATAACTTCACCTATTGTTCAACCACCTGATTGGAACTTACCTTTTGAAATCATGTGTGATGCTAGCGATTATGTTGTTGGTGTTGTCCTAGGGCAAAGAGTTGATAAGAAGTTGAATGTTATTCACTATGCTAGTAAAACTCTAGACGGTAACCAAAGAAACTATGCTACTACTAAAAAGGAGTTTTTAGTAGTCGTGTTTGCATATGAAAAGTTCAGGTCTTACATAGTTGATTCCAAAGTCACTATTCACACTGATCACGCTGCTATTGAGTACCTCATGGAGAAGAAGGACGCTAAACCTAGACTTATCAGTTGGGTTCTCTTGCTACAAGAATTCGATTTGCACGTTGTCGACAGGAAGGGTGCTGATAACCCCGTAGCAGATAACTTGTCTAGGTTAGAGAACGTTCTTGATGACCCACAACCTATTGATGATAGCTTTCCCGATGAGCAATTGAATGTCATCAATACTTCACGTAGTGCACCGCGGTATGCTGATTATGCAAACTATATCGTTGCCAATTATATACCACCTAGTTTCACATACCAGCAAAAGAAGAAATTCTTCTTCGACTTGAGACACTACTTTTGGGATGATCCTCACCTTTATAAGGAAGTAGTAGATGGTGTTATTATACGTTGTGTACCTAAACATGAATAGGGACAGATCCTACAGAAGTGTCACTCCGAGGCCTACGGAGGACACCATGCGGGAGATAGAACTGCACACAAGGTATTGCAATCAGGTTTCTATTGGCCCACTCTCTTCATGGATGCCCGTAAGTTTGTCTTGTCTTGTGACGAATGTCAAAGAGTAGGTAATATCGGTAAACGTCAGGAAATGCCTATGAACTATTCACTTGTCATTGAACCATTTGATGTCTGGGGCTTTGATTATATGGGACCTTTTCCAAAATCCAATGGGTACACGCATATCCTAGTTGTTGTTCATTACGTCACTAAGTGGGTAGAAGCTATCCCCACTAGTAGTGCTGCTCACAACACCTCTATCAGGATGCTTAAAGAAGTTATTTTCCCTAGATTTGGAGTCCCTGGATATCTAATGACCGGCGGTGGTTCACATTCCATTCATGGTGCTTTCCGTAAAATTCTTGCGAAGTACGATGTCAACCATAGAATTGCGTCTCCCTATCACGCTCAGTCTAGTGGTCAAGTAGAGCTAAGCAATAGAGAAATTAAACTAATTCTGCAAAAGACTATCAACAAGTCTAGAAAGAATTGGTCTAAGAAGCTCAATGATGCACTGTGGGCTTATAGGACTGCGTATAAGAATCCCATGGGCATGTCTCCGTACAAAATGGTGTACGGTAAAGCATGTTATTTACCTCTTGAGTTAGAGAATAAAGCTTATTGGGAAATCAAAGAGCTCAACTTTGATTTCAAACTTGCCGGTGAGAAGAGGTTATTTGACATTAGCTCGCTTGATGAATGGAGAACTCAGGCATATGAGAATGCCAAGTTGTTCAAAGAGAAGGTTAAGAGGTGGCATGATAAGAGGATACAAAAGCGTGAGTTCAATGTAGACGATTATGTCTTGCTATATAATTCTCATTTAGGATTCTTTGCAGGCAAGCTTCTCTCTAAATGGGAAGGTCCCTATGTTGTTGAGGAAGTATATCGTTCCAGTGCTATCAAGATCAACAACACGGAAGGTAATTGTCCGAGAGTTGTAAATGGGCAGAGAATCAAGCATTATATCTCAGGTACTCCCATAAATGTTGAAAGCAATATCATCAATACCATAACTCCGGAAGAATGCCCGAGGGACATTTATCCGCCTCTTTCGGACTCCGAAAACGAAGAGGTATGTGATTCGGTAAGAAAACAGACTCCAAAACTATTCTAGTAGGAATTTTTCTCCGTTTTGGAATATTTGAAAAAATAGAAAAATTGGAAGTAGTCTCGAAAGTGCGCGAGGAGGCGACAAGCCTGCCCGGCGCGGGCCCACCACCTGGCCGCGCGTGGGGGGCTTGTGGCCACCTCGTGCGCCTCCCGGTCTCCGTCTTCGTGCGGAATACTCCTTCTGGTCTGGAAAAATCAATATATATTATCCCGTTCGGTATGACCCCTGTATCACGCAGATTTCCTCTGTTTTTCATTTCGAGCCTGTTTTCTGCCACAGATTTAGAGCAAGATGTCGTCTCTGGAATCTGTGGGGGGAACAATCTCCCTCGAGCCTATGGAGAAGTAAATGCTGATCTGAAAATAATGGAGGCCAAGGAGAGGCCACCTAAAGAAACCAAGGGCAAAACTAAGGAGAGGAATCAGGCGTGGGATGAAGCACAATATGCGTTCAACAAGGAAGAAGTTGAAGAAATGGATTTCCTCCAACCCTACCTCCACCTATTGTGTCCATCCTTGATTGAACTATTGAGGTTTTGTGAAACAACTCGTGCTCGCAATACTTATCTCACTCGTGAAGTTGTTTTGCTGGAGAAACATATCACAGATCTCCAAGGCATAAATCAAAGATTGATGGCCCTCTTGGAATCAAAGATTACAACAACTCCACCACCATCACCTCCAAAGGAAGATAACAAAACATGGGTATGGGCAATCCCCTTGGCTGGTGCCAAGCTTGGGGGAGTTGCCCCGGTATCGTATCACCATCACTTCTTCTGCCTTTACCTTTGCTTTAGTTTTCCTTTTCAGTTTTCTTTTTCTCTAGTAGATTAAAAGTCTTAGTGTTTTAGTCTTGAGTTTTGCTTTGTGTCACCCCTGATGTATTCGAGCTCGTGAGCCATATAATAAAGAGTGTCTTAGTTGAAGGGCTTTGCCTCTTGCCATGATCAATAGATTAAGAAAAGAACAAAAGCATGAAAGATCATGTAATGATCTTATGGGAAGTGATGGCTTCACATATCTAAAGAATGATGATTGAAACTTGTTGAGGGTAGACAAACATAGACCTTGGTCATTGTTACAATTAATAGGAAGTGATAAGGAAGGAGAGGTTCACATATAAATATATCATCTTTGACACCATCTATGATTGTGAACACTCACTAAACTATTACATGACTAGAAGTAGATGTTGGGCAAGGAAGACAACATAATGAATTGTGTTTGCTTGGTTCCGAACAATGTTATATGATTGGAGATCCTTGAGCATGTGACGATTGCTTCCACCTCATATTAGCCAAAACTCCCGCACCAAGTAGAGATACTACTTGTGCATCCATAAACCTTCAACCCAGTCTTGCCATAAGTGTCCACCATACCTACCTATGGATTGAATAAGATCCCTCAAGTAAGTTGTCATCGGTGCAAGCAATAATAATTGCTCTCTAATATGTATGATCTATTAGTGTGTGGAAAATAAGCTTTGTACGAACCTGTGATGAGGAAGACATAAAAGCGACAGACTACATAATAAAGTTCTTTATCACAGGAGGCAATATAAAGTGACATTCCTCCACACTAAGAGGACACGCATCCAACCCTCAAAAGCGCATGACAACCTTTGCTTCCCTCTGCGAAGGGCCTATCTTGTAGCTTTACTTTATGTCCCTGAAAGAGTCATGGTGATCTTCAGCAATTCCTTGTGTCGCCTTTATCTTGGCTAACGGCATATGCTAGGGAAAGATCTATATTCATATGTGAACTTGGAGGTCAGCATTCATGAAGTATTATTGTTGACATTACCCTTGAGGTAAGCAGTTGGGAGGCGAAACTATAAGCCCCTATCTTTCTCTGTGTCCAGCTGAAACTTTGATCTCATGAGTACCACGTGAGTTGTAGTAATTTTAGAGAATGAAAAGATGATTGAGTATGTGGATTTGCTTTACAAGCTCTTATTTGACTATTTCTGATGTTGTAATATATTGCAATTGCTTCAATGACTACAGGCTATCGGTTGTTACTTCTCGGTAAGGTTTGTGATCCATGCTTTACTTTGTGTAGGAATTATCACTTTAGCATGAGAGATTATATGTTGGTATTGTTGTTCTGATCATGATCATGATGCATGCATGTTTGTATCTTGTTTTGTCGACAGCTCTCTCCCTAAACATGTGGACATATTTATTGAGCTAGGCTTTCTCTTGACGACAAGCGAGGTCTAAGCTCGGGGGAGTTGATACGTCCATTTCGCATCATGCTTTTATATTGATATTTATCGCTTCTTGGGCTGTTATTTCACTTCATAGTACAATACTTATGCCTTTTCACTCTTATTTTGCAAGGTTTACATGAAGAGGGAGAATGCCGATAGCTGGAATTCTGGCCTGAAATTGGAGCAAGTTTGAGATACCTATTCTGCGCAACTCCAAACACCGTAAAAATCAACGATGATTTTTTTCGGATTTATAAAAAATACTGGGCTGAAGAAGCGCCAGAGGAGCGCCAGCAGGTGGCCACAAGCCTGCTAGGCGCGGCCACCCCCCTGGTCGCGCCTAGGGGGCTTGTGGGCAGCCTGCTGGCCCACTGGCCCCCCTCTTCTACTATATGAAGGGTTTCGTCCGAAAAAATCAGGGAGGAGCTTTTTCGTGGATTCGCTGCCGCCACGAGGCGGAACTTGAGCAGAACCAATCTAGAGCTCCGGCAGGACGATCCTGTCGGGGAAACTTCCCTCCCGGAGGGGGAAATCGTCGCCATCGTCATCACCAACACTCCTCTCATCGGAGGGGACTCGTCACCATCAACATCTTCATCAGCACCATCTCATCTCCAAACCCTAGTTCATCACTTGTAACCAATCTCCGTCTCGCGACTCCGATTGGTACTTGTAAGATTGCTAGTAGTGTTAATTACTCTTTGTAGTTGATGCTAGTTGGATTACTTGGTGGAAGAGTTTATGTTTAGATCCTGGATGCTACTCATTACCTCTCTGGTCATGAATATGATCATGCTTTGTGAGTAGTTACTTTTGTTCCTGAGGACATGGGATAAGTCATGCTAATAGTAGTCATGTGAATTTGGTATTCGTTCGATATTTTGATGTGTTGTATGTTGTTTTTCCTCTAGTGGTGTTATGTGAACGTCGACTACATAACACTTCACCATTATTTGGGCCTAGAGGAAGGCATTGGGAAGTAGTAAGTAGATGATGGGTTGCTAGAGTGACAGAAGCTTAAACCCTAGTTTATGCGTTGCTTCGTAAGGGGCTGATTTGGATCCACTAGTTTAATGCTATGGTTAGACTTTGTCTTAATTCTTCTTTCATAGTTGCGGATGCTTGCGAGAGGGGTTAATCATAAGTGGAATGCTTGCCCAGGTAAGGGCGGTACCCAAGTGCCGGTCCACCCACATATCAAACTATCAAAGTAACGAACGTGAATCATATGAACATGATGAAAACTAGCATGACAGAAATTCCCGTGTGTCCACGGGAGCGTTTTTCCTCCTATAAGACTTTGTCCAGGCTTGTCCCTTGCTACAAAAGGGATTGGGCCACTTTGCTGCATCTTTGCTACTTTTGTTACTTGTTGCTTGCTACGAATCATCTCACCACAAAATCACTTGTTACCGATAATTTCAGTGCTTGCAGGTATTTCCTTGCTGAAAACCACTTGTCAGATCCTTCTGCTCCTCGTTGGGTTCGACACTCTTACTTATCGAAAGTACTACGATTTATCCCCCATACTTATGGGTCATCAATGGCCATATCATGTCACTTATGAATTGCATGTGATGTTAATCCTTTTATGCACCTTATTTTGCTTTAGAACGACGGTAGCATTATGAGGTCATCTCTAACTAAAATTTCAAGACGAAATTGTGTTCTCCCCGAGTGTGCACCGTTGCTACAGTTCGTCGTTTCGAGACACCACGTGATGATCGGGTGTGATAGTATCAACGTTCACATACAACGGGTGCATAACAGTTGCTCGCGTGCAACACTCGGGTTAAGCTTGACGAGCCTAGCATGTGCTGACATGGCTTCGGAACACATGAGACCGAAAGGTCGAGCATGAATCATATAGTTGATATAATTAGCATAGAGATGCTTACCACTGAAACTATTATCAACTCACGTGATGATCGGACTAGAGTTAGTGGATTTGGATCATGTACCACTCAAATGACTAGAGAGATGTACTTTTTGAGTGGGAGTTCTTAAGTAATATGATTAATTGAACTAATTATCATGAACATAGTCTAATGGTCTTTGCGAATTATGATGTAGCTTGCGCTATAGCTCTACTGTTTTTTATATGTTCCTAGAGAAACTTTTAGTTGAAAGTTCATAGTAGCAACTTTGCGGACCAAGTCCGTAAAACTGAGGATTATCCTCATTGTTGTGCAGAAGGCTTATGTTCTGAATGCACCACTCGATGTGTTGCACCTCGAGCGTCGTCTATGGATGTTGCGAACATCTTACATACACGTTTTTGATGACTACGTGATAGTTCAGTGCATAATACTTAATGGCTTAGAAGCAAGGCGCCAAAGACGTTTTGAAACGCCGCAGAACATAAGAGATGTTCTAAAAGATGAAATTGAGATTTCATGCTCGTGCCCTTGTTGAGACGTAAGAGACCTCCAACAAGATTCTTTGTCTACAAAGTAAAAGAGAAAAGCTCAATCGTTGAGTGTGTGCTCAGATCGTCTAAGTGCAACAATCGCTTGAATCAAGTGGGATTTAATCTTCCAGATGAGATAGTGATGGTTCTCCAAAGTCACTGCCACCAAGCTGCTAGAGCTTCGCGATGAACTATAAACATATCAAGGATAGATATGATGATCCTTGAGCGATTTGCAATGTTTGACACTGCAAAAGTAGAAATCAAGAAGGAGCATCACTTGTTGATGGTTAGTAAAACCACTAGATTCAAGAAGGGCAAGGACTAGAAGGGATACTTCATGAAACGGCAAACTAGTTTCTACTCCAATGAAGAAACCCAAGATTGAACCCAAACCCGAGACTAAGTGCTTGTGTTATGAGGGGAACGGTCACTGAGGCGGAGCTACCCTAGATACTTGGTAGATAAGAAGGTTGGCAAAGTCGACAGAAGTATATTTGATATACATGATATTGATGTGTACTTTACAGGTACTCCTAGTAGAATGAGGGTATTGGATACCGGTTCGGTTGCTAAGTGATTAGTAACTCGAAATGAAAGCTACGGTATAAACGGAGACTAGCTAAAGGCAAGGTGACGATACGTGTTGGAAGTGTTTCCAAGGTTGATGTGATCAAACATCACACGCTCCCTCTATCATCAGGGTTGTTGGTAAAACCTAAATAATTGTTATTTGGTGTTTGCTTTGAGCATGAACATGATTGGATCGTGTTTATTGCAATACGATTTTTCATTTAAAGAATACTAGTTATTCTATTTGCTTGAATAAATACCCTCAATGGTTTATTGAATCTCGATCGTAGTGCTATGCATGTTCATAATATTGGTGCCAAAAGATACAAAGTAATAATTCATAGTACCACTTACTTGTGGCACTCCCGCTTGAGTCATGTTGGTGTAGAACGCATGAAAAAACTCCATGCAGATGGATCGTTTGGACTCACTTGATTTTGAATCACTTGAGGCATGCAAATCATACTGCATGGGCAAGATGACTGAAGGCCTTGTTTTCATTGTGATGGAACAAGAAAGTAACTTGTTGGAAGTAATACATTTTTTATGTGTGCAGTCCAATGAGTGTTGAGGCATGAAGTGGATATCGTTATGTTCTTACTTCACTGACGATTTGAGTAGATACAGGAGTATTTACTTGATGTATCACAAGTCTGGAATATTGAAAAGTTCAAAGCTATTTCAGACTGAAGATCGTCATGACAAGAGGATAAACTGTCTACGATATGATCATAGAGATGAATATCTCAGTTGCGAGTTTTGGTACATAGTTAAGACTGTCACACCCTGTTTTTCACCCAAGTATTCTATGTTGCAAAAATCAGAGCTTGTTAAAACTTTTTCAAATAATGTTGTGAGTGCAGTGTGAACCCTTGTTTGAGTATATGCTTGTTTGTTTGATGACTCAAATCTATGAAAATTTATTATTTTGCTCTCCTCAAAAACCCTTTCTCCTTTATATCAAGATCACCATCATCATGTTGGGATACACTACTAGCTCATGAAGCCAAGTGGCACTTCCAACCAAAGTTGGTGATCTGATCCAAATATTATTTTCATTCATTAAAAACATTAATTGGTGATTTAAAATATTATTTTCCTATTTTATATCTATATCTGTTTCTAAGGCCAGTAATGACATTCCCACAAGGAAAATTGCTTTCCTGCCTTAGAAAATTCTGAGTAAATTCATGGAAGCTCAGAAGGACATATATTTTCCATATATAAGATTTTCAACCCTATTTTATATTAATATTATTTGAGTAAAACCCTGAAAACCATTTCTGCCTGTTTTAGCTTTTTGAGATGTTTCCAAAGGAAATTATCTCAATAAAATCCCATAAAATTACACGAGCCCTTCCAAGCCATATTAGGTGCTCACCTAAAATCTCACCTTGATCCAAGGTGGGGTAGTGCACCTAATGAGCCCAAAACCCTCTCTGTCCAGGGTAGAGTTGGAACAACTCTACATTGCAAAGTTTCTCCAATGGAGCTGAAACTTTGCAGAGGTGTTTCACACCCCAAATGAGGACTCCACACCAAAGATGGGATTTGTGAGACTCTGTTTGGCCACACTCCCTTTGTAAAGGACAGTACTGGTCATTTTGAGACATTTTCAAGTTTACAAAGTCAAACTTGTTCAATGGAGCTCAGATTTGGTGGAACCCCATGTTTTTACCCCAAGACCAAACCTGTTAAGTTTCATTTACAGTGGTGGAGTGGAAGCACCCCAAGTCAATGTCGAACACCTACTGACATGAAGGTAAAAACCCTCCTAGCCACTGTTTTACCCAATGTCAAGGCCCCAAACTTGGTGGGATAGAGGACCAGAACACCCTGAGCACCCAGTCAATCAGCCCCTCCCCAACTCGAAGCACAAGTGACAAGAACTCCAATTTGAGCTACAGGGCGGTACTGGCAACACTAGTGTTCCTTGCTCCCTTGACCAACTCGAGCTCCCACTAAGCCACAACGGCTAGGAACACTCCCAGCAACACTCAGGACATGAAGGACATGTCCCAAGTGCCCAGAGCGAGCCAGCATGTCGTGGAATGCCAAAACTGCGCTCTGGGCGCGCTGTAGAGAGAGACCAGCAAGGGGACGACGCTCCGGTCGGTCCCAACCTCCCCAGTTATGTCCAAACGCTCCCCCGACAACCGTTCAGTGCAAACCTACCCCAGGGACCCTCTCCCCCTCGCGCAAGAGCTCAGGCGACGCGTGCCCGTGCGCGCCCGACACGGCCAAGCATGCACGATCGTTGCGGCTCGACCCCACTTGCTTTCCCTCTGCGGCCATTGCACTAGGAGGTCCTAAACCACGTCCCGAACCCGTGGTTTCGCAGCCAGCACCTCACTGTGCTCGCACGCACGCCACGGTGAATGACCGGCGCGCCCGAGTCGGGTCACCATCGTTGGCCTATAAATAGGTCCCCCCGGCACCCCAGCACCCTCCAAGCAGCTTCAGCACAACCAGTATACACTCCCTAGCCACCCAACCGAGCTCGTAGAGCCCCGGTGCTCGAGATCGACCGAGGCCCCTCCGCCTCGAAGCTCCGGTCGATCTCCGGCTACACGTCGGCTCCTGCGCTGCCCGACCTCCCATTACACTCCCCTTGACACCAGGAACATTTCCCCTAACTTTCCCGAGCGAATCCGTACCCCTAGCCCCTAGTTCAACACCAACCCGGAACCCTTCCGCCACGGGCACCTCGTCGCCGGCGACCCAGACCACCTCCGGTGACGTCCCGACCACGAGCAGGTAGGCGGAGGCACGAGGGACCCGTTCCCGTTCCTAGATTGGCCTGAGGACAACGGCAGCCTCGCCGGCTTCCATCTCCACCTCTCTGGCTGGAGGTAGGAGAAGGACCCGACAGGTGGAGCCCACCTGTCGGTGTCCTGGGGCAGCCAGCGCGCGCAGCCACTGACGATGACCCCAGGGGCCCGCAGGTCAGGTTTGAACCTGGCCCGCGCGCGCCTGGTGGCCAGGCCTGCTGGCTGGGCCGGCTGGATCTGTTCCCTGGCCTTTTCCTTTTATTTTAATCCAGTAACTTAAATGATTTTTATAAAAAGATTTAGCCAGTAGAAAAATATAATTCTTCCACCAATAATTTTCTAAAAATGAGTAGTATTTGATTCTGCAATAGTTGACATTTATCAAAAACAGAAACTATTTTGATATTATAAAATGATATTAAAAAGCACTTGTTTGCTTCTGTTTGCTTTTAAATAAATATGCTTAGCTAATAAAACTATAGGAAACATTTTCCAAAATAATAAACTGAATTTATTCAAGCCTTGCAACATTTTTAAAAGCACTTTGTGATCTGTTTTAGTGAGAGCTAGTATTTATTTATTCCTTTCTCGATGGTAGAGTTACCGAGTGACGAAGGATCCGGAGGGGAAGATCTCGAAGACCCCGGATACCTAGCTGACCAAGGCAAGCAGCCCTTTGACCATGACTTAAGCATATGAAATGATGCATGCTAGTATAGCAAGTACTTTCCGTTGCATGTGATCACAGTGCCGGTTCATCATTGATGTGATGGTACCGAAGGCTTCATCGAAGCACTTGCACGATAGTAATGATATTCACATGGCTCCTCGGAGCACAAACATGATGAGCTGACCCTACTATCTATGAGGATCATGCTACTGTCATGTTGATTAGTAAAGATATAAGATCATTGCATTGAGCTTGACCCTACCCCGTGAGGGTCATGTTATTACCATGATGACAAGTAAAGATAGAGTATATTATCACAAGCATGATGATGAGTTAAATAAAGAGTTTATGAAAACCTAGTCGGGTGCCACTAATGCCCAAGGGTGATGATGAGTTGGTGATCACTTTTGGTGAAGTGATGCACCAGTGTTTTTGTGTGAGTATGCTTTCGGAAATGAGATTAGATTTATGATGTGTCGACCGTCCCAACCTTACCAGTACGACCACGATACCCCTTTATGGGACGGGGCTTTGTTGATTACTCTGGTCGGTACTAGCAAAGAGCCACATTACTAGTGGCGGGAGTGATCGGTGTCACTCTCGTGATGGGGTCGTGCCAGGTAGGATGACTATGCCATTATTATGAGTTCCAGACACACCGTTGGTCCCTGCATGGTTGATACAGTCCTGAGTCGGTTCTCGTAAGACGTACAACATGTGGGCTGGGTACCAATCGAGTGGACCTCTTTGTCTAGTATCGTCAGGGGAAAGATGATGATTGGGTACTTACCTCGGGTATATGTGATATATCGCGAGTCGTGGATGACACGGAAGTTTCCCGTTTCTCGTGGGTCCAGCGTACTACCACTGCAGAGTGTAAACTATTCGAATAGCCGTGTCCACGGTCAAGGACAGTTGGGTGGTGCTGCTTAAACTACGTCAAGTGTTTCCGCATAAACCAGGTGTGTGTGTGTGTGTGTGGTGTTAAAAAGGTGTTGTTATGATAATCACAATAATATGATCAAGTTCGGTGACTTGACATATAGGGTAAACCCGGATGGTTTAGCCCTCATTGATACCTTGGAGGTTATGACAAGTCCGATGACTTGGCATACAAGGTGAACCCGGTGTGTTCAACCCTTGTCAGATATGTTGGTATGTGTAACCTGTTCTTAAAAAGTAATTCTTTAACTTGTTGCATATACATGATCATGTCCCACATTGCATTCCACTAAAGATACATATTACTGTTATTCCTTACTATATATTCATATCATGGGCTGTTTGCGAGTACATTCAAAGTACTCATTGGCTTGCCACTGGTTATATTATTGACCAGACATGGAAGGACCGGAGTTTGGCGATGAGTACGTCGTCGGAGATGAACCTGCGATCTAGGACGCTTCCAAGTGAGAATGCCTGTCGGTGTAGGCTTGATGGCATGGGCACCGCTTAGCCCTTACGAGTTTCCGCTACTCGATGTATCTGTTTAATTTGGCCTTAGGCCTTGCTCTTGAACCCGACCTTCTGGTAGTTTGATGTAATAATTTTGGTACTTGGATGTAAGACTCTATTATTCAGTATCTGTGTTCAGTGAACATTGATCCTTGGGGTCACTGGGCACGGCGAACTCGACTTGCTAGTCGGGGTCCCCACAGAACTGGTATCAGAGCCATCCTGACTACAGGAAGCCTTAGATAGCATGGACGTTAGACGAGAACGTTAGAACGCCAGCCTTGCACAAGACTTTTGCACATACAACCTTCTGACTTCTCTCCTATGCCTTGTAGATGGCTGCCGTACCCGAGACGCTTCTGGAAACCGGCTTCAAACTACTTCCGGTGGATTGTCTTGAGAAGTGCCACGTACGACGCACGCCCATCTTCCTCTACCACGAGCACTGGGTCAACGCCGACACCAAGGAATATCACGTGGACGTGATAGTGAAGGCTAATGACTCCCCGTCTAGTTGGTTCTTCGGAGGACCACAGATGGGAGAGCTGATTTTGGCAGTGAAGACGGCTGCACGAGAGGCGCTCGTGCAACTCCGCAGCATCCTCCCTGAGATGGCTGATGAGCCTGTCACTCGCCACCTACCTTTCATTAAGGAAGGAGTGGATGGGAGTTGGACACTCACCCCAGCCATGGAGGATGGAATGCCATTAAGGTTTCAGACCTACTTCAGTCTCTCGTCGGACACCCTGACGCACTTCCTGGTCAAGGAATCAGTCAAGCTTCGCCCAGAGCTGCACCTAGTCAATGGCCTGCTCCACACCGAGAAGATGCAGAACCGCAAAGTAAAGAAGGAAGGCGCACCTGAAGGGAGGGCAACTGTTGCCACTAGGGGTGGTGTGTTACCCATCCAGGCAGTCCCTCTTCGGAGTTGCCGCCTGACAGCGGAAGAGTACACTGAGATCTTCGCCGCCTCGCCCAAGAGACGCCGTGATGTGCGGATTCTTTCTTCCACTCCTATAAAGGAAGAAGATGTTGATGAAGATGAGGATCCTGCTGAATCCGTCTTTGAGACCGAGCAGTCCGCCGCTTAGGTTTTAGCGTAGGCGATTAGGAGTACCCCGAGCATAGGGTATCCGTGTATCCGTTTCTAATTTGTGTATGTGTGCTTGATGTAAGTCACCTATTGCCGTAGGCAGCCTGTAAGTGACTACATCACCTAGTTGTTATGAACGCAATTTCCAGTTTGTCAAAAACTTGGTTTTGAAAACTTGGCACATGCACGTTTTGGACCACCCTCTTACTAGGAACGAGTCCTTGTATTCCCGAAGAAGGTGGCATTTTGACCTGTCTGTTTCTATAATAGGATGGTGAATGTAACCCGCAACAGCACCTTCGGCAACCCCAGCGCTGGCTCCTCAGGGAACCGAAGGAGAAGCTCACGCTGGAGGTCACCACGAGCAGCCTAGAGACCTTCCGCCACCACCTCCTCCTGAGAACTTGACGATGGCTCAGTTCCTTCAAGCCCTTCGGGAGGAGCGTCAAGCCAGCAATGCCGCTATCCAGCAGCTGACTCAAGTTCTGGTGGACAACCCGCCGCGAAATGGGAATGGTGGTGGTCGCTCTACTCTTTCTGAGTTCATGCGGACTACGCCCCCCATATTCACGGAGTCGACTGAACCACTGGACGCCGATGACTGGATTCGCACCATCGAAGACCTCCTTGCGCTGGTCAAGTGCACCGATGATCATGAGAAAGTCCTTTATGCTTCTCACTGTCTCGGAGGCACTGCCAGGGCATGGTGGGATGGATTCCAGATCATGCGGGCAGGGCAAGTCATCACTTGGGAGATGTTCAAGGAAGTATTTCACGCGGCTCACATTCCATCTGGACTGATGACCATTAAGAAGCGGGAAATCCGAGCCTTGAGGCAGGGCAGTGGAACTGTTAAGGAGTACCTGCAGAAGTTTAACCTCTTGTCGAGATACACGCCTGAAGATGTTAACACTAAGGCCGCTAAGGTGGAACGCTTCATGGAAGGGTTACATCAGTCCCTGCAATACCAGCTGGTGGTTTGCGACTGCCAGACTTTCAGCGAGCTGGTTAACAAGACACTTATGCTGGAAGACAAGCATCGTGCGATGGACGACACCCGCAAGCGCAAACTGATAGGCAGTGGAGGACCCGGTAACGCAAGACCAAGACCATGGCAGTCAGCACCTGCAAGACCCAACTTTCAGAAGCAGCAGTACAAGTATCCGGTGTTCCGCCAGAATTATCAGCCTCAGCACCAAGCCAAGCCAGCAGTCAACCCGCCGAACAACGGTGGAGTCAAGACCAACCCTGCGGGGCAAGTCACCTGCTTTGGGTGTGGTCAGACTGGGCACTATTCCAGGCAGTGTCCCAACAAGAAGCCTGACGCACCGCGTCCCAATGCACCCAACCCCGGTCAAGGTGCACCAGGAAGGAACCAGCCCCCCCGCAATCAACAGTTCAATGGCAGGGGCCGGATCAATCACATCACTGCAGAAGAAGCACAAGAAGAGCCGGACTGCATTCTGGGTACGTTCCTCGTCAACTCAACTCCAGCAACAGTGTTGTTTGATTGTGGTGCCTCGCATTCTTTTGTTACTCAAGGGTTTGCGGAGAAGTGCAGTTTAAAACCCACTTTACTCCGTGGGCAGATGGCAATTCAAACCCCGGGAGCAGTATTGAGGACCAACCTAGGGTGTAGAAGGGTCAAGATAGTTATCAATGGGACGAGTTTCTTGGCAGACCTCATTGTGCTTAAATCGCAAGGTGTAGAAGTAATCCTTGGCATGGATTGGTTGGCCAAGCACCAGAGTCTTTTGGACTGTGCCAACAGGGCCATTACCATGATAAGCAACCAAGGGGTCAAGGTCAAGTTTGTCTCCGAACCAGTATCGGCTCACGCATCTCGAGTCAACAGTCTATCCGAGATAGAGCTTGATCAAGTGCCTATAGTCTGTGAATACCCGGACGTCTTTCTTGACGAGCTACCCGGAATGCCTCCTGACCGAGACATCGAGTTCATCATTGAGCTCATGCCCGGATCAAGGCCTATATATAAAAAGCCTTACAGGATGGGTCCCGAAGAGCTGGCAGAGCTGAAGAAACAGCTGGATGAGCAACTGAGGAAAGGGTTCATCCGTCCGAGTGCATCACCTTGGGGATCACCTGTTCTATTTGTTTCAAAGAAGGATGGTACCATTCGACTCTGCTCGACTACCGTTCTCTTAATGAAGTCACAATTAAGAACAAGTACCCGCTCCCCAAGATCGAAGACCTGTTTGACCAGTTAAACGGGGCCAGGGTATTTTCCAAGATCGATCTTCGATCGGGATACTACCAGTCGAAGATCCGACCCGAAGATATACCCAAGACTGCATTCGTGACCCGGTACGGTCTATATGAATGCACTGTCATGCCTTTCGGTTTGACTAATGCCCCAGCCTGCTTCATGTACCTCATGAACAAGGTCTTCATGGACTATTTGGACAAGTTTGTCGTCGTGTTCATCGATGACATATTGATCTTCTCCAAGTCCGAAGAAGAGCATGAGCAACACCTGAGGCTAGTTCTGGGAAAGCTTCGAGAGCACCAACTTTATGCCAACTTCAGCAAGTGTCAGTTCTGGCTGAACGAAATTGGATTTCTGGGTCATACCCTGACAGCACGCGGTTTGGCCGTAGATCAGTCCAAGATTACTACAGTGACCAACTGGGAATCACCAAAGGACGTGAAGGATGTCAGGAGTTTCCTCGGGCTCGCGGGATACTACCGCAAGTTTGTCGAAGGATTCTCCAGCAATACCCGACCTATGACTCAGCTCTTGAGGAAGGGCCGGAAGTTCGAGTGGACACCGGCATGTGAAGCAAGCTTCCAGGAGTTGAAGAAGAGGCTAACTACCGCCCCGGTATTGGCTACCCCAGACATCAGCAAGGAATTCGTAATATATTGTGATGCCTCTGGAACCGGGCTCGGTGGAGTCCTGATGCAAGATGGCAGGGTCGTGGCGTACTTGTCACGGCAACTGCGACCGCATGAGGAGAACTACGCCACCCATGATCTCGAGCTAGCAGCTGTAGTGCATGCTGTGAAGACGTGGCGACATTACCTTCTCGGAAAGCGATGTGAGATATATACAGACCATAAAAGTCTGAAATATACCTTCACTCAAAGGGAGCTGAATATGAGACAGCGGAGATGGCTTGAGTTAATCAAGGATTACGACCTCAGCATTCAGTACCATGCCGGCAAGGCGAACGTGGTAGCCGATGCCTTGAGCCGGAAGGCAGGCTCCTTGAATGTCACGCTCAAGGAAAGGTTACCCGTCTTGTATGAAGAGATGGAGGGCTTCGGACTTGACATAGTCAAACCAGGGTACCTGGCCAACCCTGAAGTCAAGCCTACTCTGGCAAACGACATCAAGGAAGCCCAGAAGGGGCACAAGAGTATCGAAGGCCTCAAGAGGAAGGTGCGAGAAGGCAAAGCCCCAGGATTCTCGATTGATGAGCAAGGAGTACTGTGGTACGGGAAGCGCTTATGCATACCTAACAAGGCCAAACTTAAGGACTTGATCATGCAAGAGGCTCATGACACAACGTACTCTATCCATCCAGGTGGTACCAAGATGTACCAAGACATCCGAGAACGATTCTGGTGGCATGGCATGAAGAGGGAATTTGGCTCCTATGTCGCTAGATGCGATGTATGTCAGCGAGTCAAGGCTGAACACCAGCGACCTGCTGGATTACTGCAACCTCTTCAAGTGCCGGAATGGAAGTGGGATAAAGTCGGCATGGACTTCATCACCGGGTTGTCTCGGTCGAATAAGGGTCATAACTCCATTTGGGTCATAGTTGATCATTTGACCAAGGTGGCCCATTTCATCCCCGTTAACACCACCTATGATGGCAGCCAGCTGGCCAGTCTATACACTCATCGAGTGGTGAGTCTCCATGGAGTTCCCAAAGAGATCGTGTCCGACCGTGGCACACAATTCACCTCAAAATTCTGGAAGAAGTTTCAAGAAGCTCTCGAGACCAAACTCTCCTTTAGTACGGCTTTCCACCCGCAAATGGGCGGACAAACCGAGAGGGTAAACCAGATACTTGAGGACATGCTCCGTGCTTGTGTTTTGGCCCATGGTGCCAAGTGGGAAGACTGCCTGCCGTTTGCTGAGTTTTCTTACAACAACAGCTTCCAGTCCAGTCTTCAGATGGCCCCATTCGAAGAATTATATGGGCGGAAGTGCCGCACCCCGCTCAATTGGTCCGAAACCGGTGAAGGATTAGTTTTCGGACCAGAAGCACTGCAGGAAGCAGGGGACAAGGTTCAACTTGTCCGAGAGAACTTGGAGGCAGTTAAGTCAAGGCAGAAGAGCTATGCGGACCCTCGCCGCAGAAACGTGGAGTTTGTTCCCGGAGACCAGGTGTACTTGCGAGTCACGCCTCTCAAGGGGACCAAGCGTTTCCACGTCAAAGGGAAGCTAGCTCCAAGGTTCATTGGACCCTTCAAGATCACGACAAGGTGCGGGGTAGTAGCTTATCAGTTGGAGCTACCTCCTGAGCTTTCGGGTGTGCACAACGTGTTCCACGTGTCACAACTCCGGAAGTGTTTGCAAGTGTCGAACCGTCCCGATCTTTACAAGGACATTGATCATCAAGCTATTAACCTTCAACCAGATCTTACCTACCGCGAGAGACCGATCCGCATTTTGGATGAAGCCGAACATTGTACCAGAAGCCGCACCATCAAGTTTTTCAAGGTTCAGTGGAGCAACCATACCGAAGCAGAAGCCACATGGGAACGTGAAGACTATCTCCGATCAGAATTTCCCGAGCTATTTAGCGCTTAGCTTAGGAATCTCGGGGACGAGATTCTTGTAAGAGGGATAGGTCTGTCACACCGTGTTTTTCACCCAAGTATTCTATGTTGCAAAAATCAGAGCTTGTTAAAACTTTTTCAAATAATGTTGTGAGTGCAATGTGAACCCTTGTTTGAGTATATGCTTGTTTGTTTGATGACTCAAATCTATGAAAATTTATTATTTTGCTCTCCTCAAAAACCCTTTCTCCTTTATATCAAGATCACCTTCATCATGTTGGGATACACTACTAGCTCATGAAGCCAAGTGGCACTTCCAACCAAAGTTGGTGATCTGATCCAAATATTATTTTCATTTATTAAAAACATTAATTGGTGATTTAAAATATTATTTTCCTATTTTATATCTTGTGGAAAAGGTTGGAAGCGTATACTCTTAGCAGGGACGCGTGCATGTTTATATAGGCGGCATAAGCCGAAGAGATATACATCAAGAGAGGTTTAAGATCAATCTATCTTATCTACAGTTTCAACACAAGGAGATAGAAAGAGATCCTAACCTATATGTGTTATACAAGTCACGTATAATACAAAGAGTTTGTTTCGTCTAACATCCCCCCTCAATCACAACTGCCTAAGTTGAGATTGCGACGAAAAACATCCAGTTGCCGAGCTGTCAATGGTTTAGTGAACCCATCCGCCACTTGATCACCAGTAGGAATAAACCTGATATTCAACAACTTGTTGGCAACCCTTTCCCGAACAAAGTGATAATCAACCTCAATGTGCTTGGTGCGAGCATGAAAGATAGGATTAGCAGACAAGTAAGTACCACCCAAATTATCACACCAAAGAGAAGCTGCTCGAGGATGAGGCACACCAAGTTCTGTCAACAGAGTTTGTACCCAAATAACTTCAGCAGTAGAATTGGCCAGTGCTTTATACTCAGCTTCTGTACTGGAATGAGAGACAGTGGGTTGTTTGCAAGCAATCCAAGAGACAAGATTACTACTAAGAAAAACTGCAAAACCTCCTGTGGAGCGGCGATCATCAGGACAACCAGCCCAGTCTGCATCTGAAAAGGCACTAACCAGCATAGAATCTGTCTTACTAATACGGAGACCATGATGCATGGTTCCCTGTAAATAACGAATAATGCGCTTAACCAAGGTCCAATGAACAGTGGTAGGAGCATGTAAGAACTGGCAAACTTTGTTGACAGAAAAAGAGATGTCTCGACGAGTTAAAGTCACATATTGCAAGGCACCAACAATGCTTCTGTACTTCGTGGAGTCCTCATCACAAAGTGGCTCACCATCATACAGAGATGATTTTTCTGCTGTTGGGAGTGGAGTAGAAACAGGTTTGCAACCTTTCATGTTCATACGAGTGAGGAGATCTACCAAATACTTGCCTTGAGAGAGAACAATACCATCAGGAGTAGGTTTTACCTCAATGCCCAGAAAGTAGTGAAGTGTACCAAGATCTTTGAGGGCAAAGTCCATACGAAGATCTTTTAAGAGAGCATCAACCGCATGAGCAGAGCAACTAGTGACAATAATATCATCAACATAAATAAGCATGAAAATTGTGACTCCATGTCTGGAATAGAAAAATAGGGAGGTATCTGCTTGTGAAGGATAAAATCCAAGAAACTGAAGTTTAGAGGACAAACGAGAATACCATGCCTGAGGTGCTTGTTTTAGGCCATAGATCGCTTTGTCAAGCTTGCAAATAAAGGTAGGTGACTGTGAACTTTTATACCCAGGTGGTTGTCTCATAAAAACATCCTCTTCCAGAACACCGTGTAGAAACGCGTTCTTGACATCAAGTTGTCGCATAGACCAATTACGAGACACAGCAATAGACAGGATTAAACGAATGGTTGCAGCTTTGACAACTGGGCTAAACGTATCCTCATAATCAATACCATAACGTTGCTTAAATCCTTTTGCAACAAGACGAACCTTATATCTATCAATGGTACCATCAGAGTGTCGTTTTACCTTATAAACCCATTTGCAGTCAATGATATTTTGTCCAGGACGCGGGGGTACCAAATGCCATGTGTTATTGGACAAAAGTGCACCAAATTCCTCATCCATAGCAGCTTTCCACTTAGGATCAGCAATAGCCTCCTTGAGATTTTCTGGTTCACCTGTAGCACAAAAAGAGCCCCAACGAATACAACCATCGGTGTGAACTTTGGGTTTAAGAATACCACTTTGAGATTGAGTATGAGCCCGAGGAGGTGGAGGTGCTGGCGGCGTTGGTTGCATGTTGTGCTGGACACGACGGGCCAGCGCGGAAGCAGATGATACCTCAGCAGGAGACAAACCAGAGGAAACAGCAGGGGAATCCATCTATGACTGCTCGGTCGATGCGGCAGGTGATGCAGACGCGGCGGGAGAAGTCGTCGTGTCGTCCTGTGGCGATGCACCACGTCCAGAGGAAATGCCGACACCTGGTGCAGGGGACAGGGCAGGCCCGCCGCATGATGGAGACAGTGGCAGATCCGAGGCGCGGGGGTGAAACAAACCCACTGCAGACACGCCATGTGGGGGGGGACAGCACCAGGGCCGATGCGGGGAACAGCCATGTCCCAACGGTCGCAATCGACGGGTGCGTCGGGTCCGAGGTGGATGCAGGGGACCGGTCGGCAGGCGCGGCAGATTGGCGCATGGAACACGGAGGGGAGCCATGTGCTGCGGAAGCCGATCCCGAGGCCTGGAGGGCGGGATTCCCTGACCCAGGTGCTGCAGTTGTTGATCCCGGGGCATGCAGCCCGGGATTGTCTGTGGCCACCAGATCTGTAGGAGGGTTAGGCTGCATAAAATCATTAGAAAAACCTGCTGAGTCATGCACACTGTTAGCAGAGGTGGGTTCATAAGTAGTGGAAATTGCCATGGGGTCCTTTGGTGCTGCGGAAGGGGTGGGAAGACTTGATGAATTTAGAAGGGTGGGTGGAAGGAGCACAAGTTCAGCACAGAGTTGAGCTCCGGCATTGGGATGTAAAGATGCAAAGGGAAAAATATGTTCATCAAAGATAACATCCCGAGACACATAGACCCTTCCGGTTGAGACATCAAGGCATTTATATCCTTTGTGTAGATCACTGTAACCAATGAAAACACATTGTTTTGAGCGGTACTCAAGTTTATGTTTGTTGAACGGGCGCAAATTGGGCCAAACAGCACAACCAAATATACGAATAAAGGTGTAGTTAGGTGTGAGACCAAAATGACGTTCCAAAGGGGTTTGATTGTGAATAACACGACTAGGAACACGATTAATAAGATAGACCGCCGTAGAGAAGGCCTCATCCCAAAACTTTAGAGGCATGGAGGCATGAGCAAGTAGGGAAAGGCCAACTTCTACAATATGGCGATGCTTACGTTCTGCAGAGCCATTTTTTTGGTGAGCATGAGGGCATGATACATGATGTGTAATGCCAAGTTGTTGAAAAAATTGGTTCAACTTTTGATACTCACCCCCCCCCTAATCGGTTTGCATAGCAATAATTTTGCGGGCAAACAAACGTTCAACAAGTGCTTGAAAAAGATGAAATTTTTGGAAGACATCGGATTTGTGTTTGATAAGATAAAGCCAACTAAATTTGCTGAAATCATCAATGAAGCTAACATAATATTTTTGTCTACCAACTGAAAGAGGCCCAGGGCCCCAAACATCAGAATAAATGAGCTCTAAAGGAGCTTGAGAAACACTAGTTGAACGAGAGTAGGGTAACTGATGGCTTTTAGCCATTTGACAAGCATCACACACAAGGTGATGATCTACTTTATTGGACACTGGGAGACTATGACTACGAAGAATCTGTTGCACCACAGGAAAGGACGGATGACCTAGGCGTCTATGCCACCTAGAAGTAGATGGTTTGATTGCTCCAAGGATGTGACGCCCATGAGCACCCGGTTGGCCAGCAGCAATAGGGTACAACCCGTTCTTACTCGGACCGTGAAGAATTGTGCCCCCCGTTTCCTGATCGTGAATAGAAAAGAATTCAGGGTAAACAACAAGGTAGGCATCATTATCTTTTATGAGTTGAGAACCAGAGAGGAGATTCTTGGATTTGGGAACATGAAGGATGTTGTTTAGATGTAAAGGTTTATGTGGAGTAGGAAGCAACGAATGACCAACATGTTTAATCTCCATACCTTGACCACTTGCGGTGTGGATTTGCTCCGGTCCAGTGTAGCGATCATGCACATCAAGTTTCTCCAATTCACCGGTTACATGGTCCGTAGCACCAGTGTCGAGATACCAGTTGGTATCGACACCGTAGGCTGCAGAGACGGTATTTGCGGACTTGGTGTTACTACCGCCGCTGTTTCTACCGCCGCCGCCGCTGTTTCTGCCACCACCACCTTGCCGCTTGGGAGGAGGATTGAAATTCTTGTCGTAGCGCTTGAAGCAGCGCCAGGCAGCGTGGCCCTGCCGCTTGCAGATCTGGCACGTCTCATCTTGTCCACCAGACGGAGGAGGGGCAGTAGCATTGGGGAAGGAACCCCCACCACCACCGCGGTAGGCGGCACCAGGATTGCCACCGTCGTGGCCAGGGGAGCGAGCGTCGTTGCTATTGCGGTAGCCCCCCTTGGAGGCGAGATTGATGGAGAAGGAGTTGGTGTTGCTCCCGTTTTGTGCATCGATGCGGGCCTCCGCCGTTTTGAGCAAGGAAAATAGCTCGGTGAGGCCGATCTTCTGATAAGCCTCGGGACAAGATGAGAGGGCGGCAACGTACGGGTTGTAGTCAGAGTCCAATCCTTGCAGGATATAGGAAACCAACTCGTCGTCGTCAATAGGTTTGCCTGTCGCCGCCATCTCATCTGCAAATCCCTTCATCTTGGTGAAGTAGATGGCAATGGGAGAGTCCCCCTTCTTGGTGTTGCCGAGCTGCCCCCGGAGTTGGATGTGGCGCGCCCTGGAGTGGGACGCGAACATCTGCTGGATCGCCGTTCACACGCCGGTTGCAGAAGCCAGGGAGTGCACCTGAAGAAGGACATCACGGGACAAGGAGGCAATGAGAAAAGTGAGGACCTGCTGGTCCTGCGTGTACGAGAGAACATGGGCAGGATTCGGAGTCGAGGTGATCTCCTTCTTCCCTGCAACATCAGTCTTGGTGGTTAAAACGGCGGGTGGCTCGGCCATGGTGCCATCAAGATAGCCCATGAGACCAGCGGCGCGCACATGTGGAAGAACTTGCGCCTTCCACACCAAAAAATTATCCCTAGCTAGCTTTTCGGCTATGCTGTGGCCGAGCGCAGCGAGGGAGGCAGCCATGGTGGAGCTAGAGGAGGAAGATGACATGTCGATAGGAAGAGGTGCCTCTTATACCATGTGGAAAAGGCTGGAAGCGTATACTCTTAGCAGGGACGCGCGCATGTTTATATAGGTGGCATAAGCCGAAGAGATATACATCAAGAGAGGTTTAAGATCAATCTATATTATCTACAGTTTAAACACAAGGAGATAGAAAGAGATCCTAACCTATACATGTTATACAAGTCACGTATAATACAAAGAGTTTGTTTCGTCAAACATATCTATGTCTGTTTCTAAGGCGAGTAATGATATTCCCACAAGGAAAATTGCTTTCCTGCCTTAGAAAATTCTGAGTAAATTCATGGAAGCTCAGAAGGACATATATTTTCCATATATAAGATTTTCAACCCTATTTTATATTAATATAATTTGAGTAAAACCCTGAAAACCATTTGTGCCTGTTTTAGCTTTTTGAGATGTTTCCAAAGGAAATTATCTCAATAAAATCCCATAAAATTACAGGAGCCCTTCCAAACCATATTAGGTGCTCACCTAAAATCTCACCTTGATCCAAGGTGGGGAAGTGCACCTAATGAGCCCAAAACCCTCTCTGTCCAGGGTAGAGTTGGAACAACTCTACATTGCAAAGTTTCTCCAATGGAGCTGAAACTTTGCAGAGGTGTTTAACACTCCAAATGAGGACTCCACACCAAAGATGGGATTTGTGAGACTCTGTTTGGCCACACTCCCTTTGTAAAGGACAGTACTGGTCATTTTGAGACATTTTCAAGTTTACAAAGTCAAACTTGTTCAATGGAGCTCAGATTTGGTGGAACCCCATGTTTTTACCCCAAGACCAAACCTGTTAAGTTTCATTTACAGTGGTGGAGTGGAAGCACCCCAAGTCACTGTCGAACACCTACTGACAGGAAGGTAAAAACCCTCCTAGCCATTGTTTTACCCAATGTCAAGGCCCCAAACTTGGTGGGATAGAGGACCAGAACACCCTGAGCACCCAGTCAATCAGCCCCTCCCCAACTCGAAGCACAAGTGACAAGAACTCCAATTTGAGCTACAGGGCGGTACTGGCAACACTAGTGTTCCTTGCTCCCTTGACCAGCTCGAGCTCCCACTAAGCCACAACGGCTAGGCACACTCCCAGCAACACACAGGACATGAAGGACACGTCCCAAGTGCCCCAGAGCGAGCCAGCATGCCGTGGCATGCCAAAACTACGCTCTGGGCACGCTGCAGAGAGAAACCAGCAAGGGGACGACGCTCCGGTCGGTCCCAACCTCCCCAGTTATATCCAAACGCTCCCCCGACAATCGTTCAGTGCAAAGCTACCCCAGGGACCCTCTCCCCCTCGCGCAAGAGCTTAGGCGACGCGTGCCCGTGCGCGCCCGACGTGGCCGACCATGCACGGTCGCTGCGGCTCGACCCCACTTGCTTTCCCTCTGCGGCCATTGCACCAGGAGGTCCTAAACCACGTCCCGAACCCGTGGTTTCGCAGCCAGCACCTCACTGTGCTCGCACGCACGCCACGGCGAGTCACCGGCACGCCAGAGTCGGGTCACCGTCGTTGGCCTATAAATAGGTCCCCCTGCACCCCAGCACCCTCCAAGCAGCTTCAGCACAACCAGTATACACTCCCTAGCCACCCAATCGAGCTCGCAGAGCCCCGGTGCTCGAGATCGACTGAGGCCCCTCCGCCTCGGAGCTCCGGTCGATCTCCGGCTACACGTCGGCACGTGCGCTGCCCGGCCTCCCATTACACTCCTATTGACACCAGGAACATTTCCCCTAACTTTCCCGAGCGAATCCGTACCCCTAGACCCTAGTTCAACACCAACCCGAAACCCTTCCGCCACTGGGCACCTCGTCGCCGGCGACCCACACCACCTCCGGTGACGTCCCGACCACGAGCAGATAGGGGGAGGAACGAGGGACCCGTTCCCGTTCCTAGATTGGCCTGAGGACAACGGCAGCCTCGCCGGCGTCCATCTCCACCTCTCTGGCTGGAGGTAGGAGAAGGACCCGATAGGTGGAGCCCACCTGTCGGTGTCCTGGGGCAGCCAGCGCGCGCAGCCGCTGTCGCTGACCCCAAGGGCCCGCAGGTCAAGTTTGAACCTGGCCCGCGCGCGCCTGGTGGCCAGGCCTGCTGGTTGGGCCGGCTGGATCTGTTCCCTGGCCTTTTCCTTTTATTTTAATCCAGTAACTTAAATGATTTTTATAAAAAGATTTAGCAAGTAGAAAAACATAATTCTTCCACCAGTAATTTTCTAAAAATGAGTAGTATTTGATTCTGCAACAGTTGACATTTATCAAAAACAGAAACTATTTTGATATAATAAAATGATATTAAAAAGCACTTGTTTGCTTCTGTTTGCTTTTAAATAAATATGCTTAGCTAATAAAACTATAGGAAATATTTTCCAAAATAATAAACTGAATGTATTCAAGCCTTGCAACATTTTTAAAAGCACTTTGTGATCTGTTTTAGTGAGAGCTAGTATTTATTTATTCCTTTCTCGACGGTAGAGTTACCGGGTGACGAAGGATCCGGAGGGGAAGACCTCGAAGACCTCGGATACCTAGCTGACCAAGGCAAGCAGCCCTTTGACCATGACTTCAGCATATGAAATGATGCATGCTAGTATAGCAAGTACTTTCCGTTGCATGTGATCACAGTGCCGGTTCATCATTGATGTGATGGTACCGAAGGCTTCATCGAAGCACTTGCATGATAGTAATGATATTCACATGGCTCCTCGGAGCACAAACATGATGAGCTGACCCTACTATCTATGAGGGTCATGCTACTGTCATGTTGATTAGTAAAGATATAAGATCATTGCATTGAGCTTGACCCTACCCCGTGAGGGTCATGTTATTACCATGATGACAAGTAAAGATAGAGTATATTATCACAAGCATGATGATGAGTTAAATAAAGAGTTTATGAAAACCCCGTCGGGTGCCACTAATGCCCGAGTGTGATGATGAGTTGGTGATCACTTTTGGTGAAGTGATGCACCGGTGTTTTTGTGTGAGTATGGTTTCGGAAATGAGATTAGATTTATGATGTGTCGACCGTCCCAACCTTACCAGTACGACCACTATACCCCTTTATGGGACGGGGCTTTGTTGATTACTCTGGTCGGTACTAGCAAAGAGCCACATTACTAGTGGAGGGAGTGATCGGTGTCACTCTCGTGATAGGGTCGTGCCAGGTAGGACGACTATGCCATTATTATGAGTTCCAGGCACATCGTTGGTCCCTGCATGGTTGATACAGTCCAGAGTTGATGCTCGTAAGACGTACAACATGTGGGCTGGGTACCAATCGAGTGGACCTCTTTGTCTAGTATCGTCAGGGGAAATATGATGATTCGGTACTTGCCTCGGGTATATGTGATATACCGCGAGTCGTGGATGACACGGAAGTTTCCCGTTTCTCGTGGGTCCAGCGTACTACCTCTGCAGAGTGTAAACTATTCGAATAGCCGTGTCCATGGTCAAGGACAGTTGGGTGGTGCTGCTTAAACTACGTCCAGTGTTTCCGCATAAACCAGGTGTGTGTGTGTGTGTGTGTGTGTGTGTGTGTGGTGTTAAAAAGGTGTTGTTATGATAATCACAATAATATGATCAAGTTCTATGACTTGACATATAGGGTAAACCCGGATGGTTTAGCCCTCATTGATACCTTGGAGGTTATGACAAGTCCGATGACTTGGCATATAGGGTGAACCCGGTGTGTTCAACCCTTGTCAGATATGTTGGTATCTATAACCTGTTCTTAAAAATTAATTATTTAACTTGTTGCATATACCTGATCATGTCCCACATTGCATTCCACTAAAGATACATATTACTGTTATTCCTTACTATATATTCCTATCATGGGCTGTTTGCGAGTACATTCAAAGTACTCATTGGCTTGCCACTGGTTATATTATTGACCAGACATGGAAGGACCGGAGTTTGGCGATGAGTACGCCGTCGGAGACGAACCTGCGATCTAGGACGCTTCCAAATCAGAATGCTTATCGGTGTAGGCTTGATGGCATGGGCACCGCTTAGCCCTTACGAGTTTCCGCTACTCGATGTATCTGTTTAATTTGGCCTTAGGCCTCGCTCTTGAACCCGACCTTCTGGTCGTTTGATGTAATAATTTTGGTACTTAGATGTAAGACTCTATTATTCAGTATCTGTGTTCAGTGAACATTGATCCTTGGGGTCACTGGGCACAGCGAACTCGACTTGCTAGTCAGTGTCCCTACAAAGACAATGTGGAAATTGTTTCGCAATTCCTGCCACCTAGAACACCATAGTGTGATGGTGTGTCCGAACGTCATAGTCGTGCCCTATTGGATATAGCGCATACTATGATGTCTCTTATCGAATTACCACTATCGTCTATGGGTTATGCATTAGAGACAAGCGCATTCACTTTAAATAGGGCACCGCGTATTTCCGTTGAGATGACACAATATAGAATATGGTTTGGAGAAACCTAAGCTGTCGTTTCTTAAAAGTTTGGGGCTGTGATTCTTATGTGAAAAAGTTTCAGTGTGATAAGCTTGAACCCAAAGCGGATAAATGCATCTTCATAGGATATCCAAAACAGTTGGGTGCATCTCCTATCTCAGATCCGGAAGCGAAGTGTTTGTATCAAGAAATGGGTAGTTTCTCGAGGAAAGGTTTCTCTCAAAAGAATTGAGTGGGAGGGTAGTGGAACATGATAAGGTTAGTGAATCGTTACTTCAACCAGTGTGTAGCAGGGCGCGGGAAGATGTTCCTGTGGCGCCTACACCAATTGAAGTAGAAACTAATGATGGTGATCATTGAGCTTCGGATCAAGTTAATACAAACCTCGTAGGTCGACAAGGTCGCATACTACTACACAGTGGTACAGTAACCCTGTCTTGGAGGTCATGTTGTTGAACAACAATGATCCTACGAGCTATGGAGAAGCGATGATGGGCCCGGATTCCGACAAATGACTGGAGGCCATGAAATCCGAGAGAGGATCCATGTATGAAAACAAAGTGTAGACTTTGGGAGAACTACTTGATGGTCGTAGGACTATTAAGTAAAGATGGATCTTTGAAAGGAAGACAGACGATGATGGTGAAAAGTCACCATTAAAAAGGGCTCGACTTGTCGCAAAGATGTTTTCGACAAGATCAAAGAGTTGACTATGATGAGACTTTCTCACTCGTAGCAATGCTAAAAGTCTGTTGGAATTATGTTAGTAGTTGCTGCATTATTTATGAAATATTGCACATAGGATGTCAAAACATTGTTTCCTCGACAGTTTCCTTGAGGAAAGGTTGTATGTGATACAACCAGAAGGTTTTGTCGATCCTAAGGATACTAACAAGTATGCAAGCTCCAACGATCCTTTTATGGAATGGTGCAAGCATCTTGGAGTTGGAATATACGCTTTGATGAGATGATCAAAGCTTTTTGGTGTGTGCAAGGTTTATGAGAAACTTGTATTTCCAAAGAAGTGAGTGGGTGCACTATAGAATTTCTGATAAGTATATGTGGTTGACATATTGTTGATTGGAAGTAATGTAGAATTTTTGTATAGCATAAAGGTTGTTTGAAAGGGGTTTTTCAAAGGAAGACCTGGATAGAGCTTCTTAAACATTGAGCATCAAGATCTATGGAGATAGATCAAAAATGCTAAACAGAACTTTCAAATGAAATGCCTGCCTTGACAAGTTTTTGAAGGAGTTCAAAATAGATCAGCAAAGAAGGAGTTCTTGGCTGTGTTGTAAGGTGTGAATATGAGTAAGACTCAAAAGCCTGACCACGGCAGAAGAAAGAGAAAGGACAAAGGTCGTCCCCTGTGCCTTAGCCATAGACTCTACAGTATGACATGTTGTGTACCGCAACAGATGTGTGCCTTGCCACAAGTCTGTTAAGAGGTACAGAGAGTGATCCAGGATTGAATCACTGAATAGCGGTCAAAGTTATCCTTAGTAACTAATAGACTAAGGAATTTTTCTCGATTATGGAGGTGGTTGAAGAGTTCGTCGTAAAGGGTTACGTTGATGCAAGCTTTGACACTAATCCGAATAACTATGAGTAGTAAATGAATTCGTAGAGTAGAGTAGATATTTGGAGTATTTCGGAATAGCACGTAGTAGCAACATCTATAAGATGACATAAATATTTGTAAAGCACACACGGATCTGAAAGATTCAGAACCGTTGATTAAACCTCTCTCACGAGCAAGAAATGATCACACCCCAGAACTATATGGGTGTTGGATTCGTTAAAATCACATGGTGATGTGAACTAGATTATTGACTCTAGTGCAAGTGGGAGACTGTTGGAAATATGCCCTAGAGGCAATAATAAATTAGTTATTATTACATTTCCTTGTTCATAATAATCTTTTATTATCCATGCTAGAATTTTATTGATTGGAAACTCAAATACATGTGTGGATACATAGACAACACACTGTCCCTAGTGAGCCTCTAGTTGACTAGTTCGTTGATCAAAGATGGTCAAGGTTTCCTGGCCATAGACAAGTGTTGTCACTTGATAACAGGATCACATCATTAGGAGAATCATGTGATGGACAAGACCCAAACTATGAACATAGCATATTGATCATGTCATTTTATTGCTATTGTTTTCTGCGTGTCAAGTATTTGTTCCTATGACCATGAGATCATATAACTCACTGGCACCGAAGGAATACCTTGTGTGCACCAAACGTCACAACGTAACTGGGTGACTATAAAGGTGCTCTACAGGTATCTCTGAAGGTGTCCGTTGAGTTAGTATGGATCAAGACTGGGATTTGCCACTCTGTGGGACGGAGAGGTATCTCGGGGCCCACTCGGTAATACAACATCACACACAAGCCTTGCAAGCAATGTGACTAAGTGTAAGTCACGAGATCTTGTATTACGGAACGAGTAAAGAGACTTGCCGGTAACGAGATTGAAATAGGTATGCGGATACCTACGATCAAATCTCGGGCAAGTAACATACTGAAGGACAAAGGGAATGACATACGGGATTATATGAATCTTTGACACTGAGGTTCAACCGATAAGATCTTCGAAGAATATATAGGATGCAATATGGGCATCTAGTTCCCGCTATTGGATATTGACCGAGGAGTGTCTCGGGTCATGTCTACATAGTTCTCGAACCCGTAGTGTGATAGTCTGGCTTATTAGGGATGATAGACTACTCATATCAATAAGGAATTCCTTCTTTTTTGGGAGCCCATTCGAACAAAACTCCCGGGTTAAACGTGCTTGGCTTGGAGTAGTTCTAGGATGGGTGACCGACCGGGAAGTTGATCTTGGGTGCGCATGAGTGAGGACAAAGTGCGAGAAAAGACTAGTATTGATATGTGGGTCCAGTCTAGATCCCGCCAGGAGTAACGACCGTCGGCGGGTGTATCTGGGGCGTTACAAGTTTGGTATCAGAGCCGACCCTCGCGGTTACACAGATGTTATTGATATGTGGGGCCAGTCTAGATCCCGCCAGGAGTAACGACCGTCTGCGGGTGTGTCCGGGGTGTTACAAGTTTGGTATCAAAGCCGACCCTCGCGGTTACACGGATGTTTGCGGACAGGTGTGCGGTCATGTTGTTCATGACGTTTGTTACCCGTCGTGGCACACGGGATGGTACATCTACTGGACTGGATGCACAGACGTTTGTACCAAGAGGGAACGCTCCTGTGGCCCGACGAGGACGTTGGTTCCTCTGAGTGGTGGTGTATGTGATAGCCTCGCTTATTAGGGATGATAGACTACTCATATCAATAAGGAATTCCTTCTTTTTTGGGAGCCCATTCGAACAGAACTCCCAGGTTAAGCGTGCTTAGCTTGGAGTAGTTCTAGGATGGGTGACCGACCGGGAAGTTGATCCCGGGTGCGCATGAGTGAGGACAAAGTGCACAGAAAAATCTAGTATTGATATGTGGGGCCAGTCTAGATCCCGTCAGGAGTAACGACCGCCGGCGGGTGTGTCTGCGGCGTTACACGCAGGGTCTGCACACTTAAGGTTCGGTGAGTTTTGGTATAGTTGAGTTATAGGTGTCGGTAACCGAAAGTTGTTTGGAGTCCCAGATGAGATCCTGGACGTCACGAGGAGCTCCGGAATGGTCCGGAGGTAAAGATTGATATATATATATAGGAAGTCCTGTTTTAGTCACCGGAAAAGTTTCGGCTCATCGGTAGTGTACCGGGAGTGTCTGGAGGGTTGCCTGGGACCATCGGGAGGGGTTTCACACCCCAAGGGGTCTCATGGGCTATGGGAAGAGATAAACCAGCCCCTAGTGGGCTGGAATAAGTTCCCACTAAGGCCCATAAGGTTTGAGAAAGAAAAAACACAAGGTGGAAAGAGTTTCCAAGTGGGAAGGTGGAATCCTACTCCAAGTAGGACTGGAGTAGGACTCCTCCACCTCCAATTTCGGCTAAACCTTGAGGGTTTGAGGCTGCCTCCTCCCCTGCCTCCCTCCTATATATACTAGAGGTATTGAGGGTTTTTGAGACACAACTTTGCCACGTGCTGCTCGACTCTATACCACATAGTTTTTCCTGTAGATCGCATTTCTGTGGAGCTTAGGCGAAGCCCTGCTGGAGTAGATCATCACCACCACCGACGCGCCATCACGTTTCCGGAGAACTCTTCTACCTCTCCGTCCCCTCTTGCTGGATCAAGAAGGTGGAGATCGTCATCGAGTTGTACGTGTGCTGAACGCGGAGGTGTCGTCCGTTCGGCACCAGATCGGGAAGGATCGTGATGAACTTCGCGGGACGCATCGTGATGAAGTTCGCGGGACGCATCGTGATGAAGTTTGCGAGACGCATCGTGATGAAGTTCGCGGGACGGATCGTGATAAAGTTCGCGGGACGGATCGTGATGAGATAGTACGACTACGGCGATCTGAATCGCGGAAACGTTCCACTACATCAATCGTGTTATATACGCTTCCGCTTAGCGATCTACAAGGGTACGTAGATCCAATCTCCCTCTCGTAGATGATCATCACCATGATAGGTCTTCGTGCGCGTAGGAAAATTTTTGTTTCCCATGCGACGTTCCCCAACACCCCTTCGGGGTGGGAACCCTAAGGGAGGCACCCCCTTCCCTCTCCCCCTATATATAGTAGAGGTTTTGCCCTTCGGAGAACACAGAAATTTATCTCTCTCGGCGTAGCCGTTCCTCTCTTTCTCCTCGTCCTCCGCATAGCTTAGCGAAGCTCTGCCGGAGAACCACGTAGCTCCATAGACACCACGCCGTCGTGCTGCCGGAGCTCTCTCCATCAACCTCTCCTTCCTCCTTGCTGGTTCAAGGTGTTGGAGACGTCAACGGGCTACACATGTGTTGAACACGGAGGTGCCATGGTTCGGCACATAGATCGGAATCCACCGCAATCTGAATCGCTGCCAGTACGACTCCATCAACCGCGTTCATAGTAACGCTTCTGCTTAGCGATCTTCAAAGGTATGAAGATGCTCTACCCCATCACTCGTTGCTGGTTTCTCCATAGATAGATCCTTGTTTGGCGTAGGAATTTTTTTGAAATTACTACGTTACCAAACAACAGCCGGAAGGTTTTGTCGATCCTAATAATGCTGACAAGGTATGCAAGCTCCAGTGCTCCATCTATGGGCTCGTGCAAGCCTCTCGGAGTTGGAACATTCGCTTTGATGAGGTGATCAAAGCATTAAGAAAGTAAGTGGGAGCTCTGTAGCATTTCTCATATTATATGTGGATGACATATTGTTGATGGGAAATGATATAGAACTATTGGAAAGAATAAAGGCCTATTTGAATAAGAGTTTTTCAATGAAGGAGCTAGGAGAAGCTGCTTACATATTAGGCTTCAAGATCTATAGATATAGACCGAGACACCTCATAGGTCTTTCACAAAGCACATACCTTGACAAGATATTGAAGAAGTTCAATATGGATAAGGCTCTATTATGTATCGTCCCCTATGCTTTAGCCATAGGCTCTATTATGTATGCCATGTTGTGTACCGGACCTGATGTGTACCTTGCCATAAGTTTGGTAGGGAGGTACCAAAGTTATCCAGGAGTGGATCACTGGAGATCAATCAAGAACATCCTTAAGTACCGGAAAAGGACTAAAGATATGGTTCTCATTTATGGAGGTGTCGAAGAGCTAGTCGTAAAGAGTTACATCGATGCTAGCTTCGACACAGATTCGGATGACTCCAAGTCACAATCTGGATACATGTGAAGCGGAGTACATAGCTAATTCGGAAGCAACATGGGAAGGTATGTGGATGAAGGAGTTCATCACCGACCTAGGAGTGATTCCCAGTGCGTTAGGTCCAATGACTCTATTCTATGACAACACTAGTGATATTGCCATTGCCAATGAGCCCAGGTTTCACAAGAAGACCAAGCACATCAAGCGTTGCTCCAACTCCATTCGTGGATACATCCAGGATGGAGATATAGATATTTGTAAACTGCATACGGATCTGAATGTCGCAGATCCGTTGACTAAACCTCTTCCACGAGCGAAACATGATCAGCACCAGAACTCTATGGGTTCTCGATTCATCACAATGTAACTATATTATTGACTCTAGTGCAAGTGGGAGACTGTTGGAAATATGCCCTAGAGGCAATAATAAAGTGGTTATTATTCTATTTCCTAGTTCATGATAATTGTCTATTATTCATGCTATAATTGTATTAACCGGAAACCGTAATACAGGTGTGAATATATAGATCACAACGTGTCCCTAGTGAGCCTCTAGTTGGCTAGCTCGTTGATCAATAGATGATCATGGACATTGAATGCCATTGATAACGGGATCACATCATTGTGGAATGATGTGATGGACAAGACCCAATCCTAAGCATAGCACTAGATCGTATTGTTCGTCTACTAAAGCTTTTCTAATGTCAAGTATCATTTCCTTAGACCATGAGATTGTGCAACTCCCGAATACCGTAGGAGTGTTTTGGGTGTACCAAACGTCACAATGTAACTGGGTGATTATAAAGGTGCACTACAGGTATCTCTGAAAGTGTCTGTTGGGTTGTACGAATCGAGACTGGGATTTGTCACTCCGTGTGACGGAGAGGTATCTCTGGGCCCACTCGGTAATTCATCATCATAACGAGGTCAATGTGACTAAGGAGTTAGTTACGGGATGATGCGTTACGGAACGAGTATAGAGACTTTCCGGTAATGTGATTGAACAAGGTATAGGGATACCGACGATCGAATCTCAGGCAAGTGTCATACGGGTAGACAAAGGGAATTGCATGTGGGATTGATTGAATCCCAGACATCATGATTCATCTGATGAGATCATCGTGGAACATGCGAGAACCAACATGGATATTCAGACCCCGCTATTGGTTATTGACCGGAGAGGTGTCTTGGTCATGTCTGCATGGTTCCCGAACTCGTAGGGTCTTCACACTTAAGGTTCGATGATGCTAGGGTTATAATGGGAATAAAAATGTTGTTACCGAAGGTAGTTGAGAGTCCCGGATGAGATCTCGGACGTCACAAGGAGTTCCGGAAGAGTCCAGAGGTAAAGATTCATATATATAGGAAGTGGAGATTTGATCGCGGGAAGTGTTTCGTGGATCACCGGTAATGTACCGGGAACACCGGAAGGGTTCCGGGGGTCCACCGGGAAGGGCCACCAGCCCCAAAGGCCTACATGGTCCAAGAGTGGAAGGGAACCAGCCCCTAGATGGGCTGGTGCGCCTCCCATGTCAGCCCAAGGCGCACAAGGCGTGGAGGGGGGCAAACCCTAGGCGTGGGAGGCTGCCTTGGGCGCCAAGCCCACCCTAGGGCGCCGCCCCTCCTTCCCATCTTGCTCGTCGCCCCTCCTAGTGTTTCCCTAGGGGTGGACGGCCCTCCTCCTCCCTCCTATATATAGTGGAGGGTTTTGGGGCTGCAAAGAACACAATTCCACCTCTCCATGGCGCAGCCCTACCTCCTCTCTTCCTCGTACTCCGTAGAGCTTGGTGAAGCCCTGTCGGAGTGCCACGCAGCTCCACCATCACCATGTCGTCGTGCTGCCGGAGCTCTCCCTCAACCTCTCCTCTCTCCTTGCTGGATCAATGCATAGGAGACGTCACCGGGCTGCACGTGTGTTGAATGCGGAGGCGCCGTTGTTCGGCGCTTAGATCGGAATCCACCGTGATCTGAATTGCTGCGAGTACGACTCCATCAACTACATTCTAGTAACGCTTATGCTTAGCAATCTTCAAAGGTATGAAGATGCTCTACCCCATTGCTCGTTGTTGGTTTCTCATAGATAGATCCTTGTGAAGCGTAGGAATCTTTTTGAATTTACTACGTTCCCCAACAATTTTCAAAGCAGACCAAGTAGTTAGAATATTAGCATGATGTATTTGACAATGTTCAGACCATCAAACACAAGCAAAACTAGTGAATGAACAAATAGCACCATCCACACGTCTATCCTCAGGAAATTGTTAGCATGTAAAATGTTGCTTTGTTTCTAACTCCCAAGTAAGATATATCAAGAAAATATTGTCCCTCAAATGTAGGAATATTCAATTTAAGTTTAGGGAGATGGTCATGATCCCGTACCTGAGGTGGTAGTGCATCCCTACCATTGCGATTGTATCCATGTGGACAACATGCGGCTTGTGGTGGTGGTTGTTGTCCCTAGTGCTGATTTGGAGCAACCTCTCCCTCATCATCGTAATCACCATCATAATCCTCATTCTTCTTAGAGACATAAATCTCAATAGTAGCAGCAGGATCAACAACATCTGAATTCTGAACTTGGCCGGAAGGCACACGTCGCACTTGTCCATCAAAATCTGGGCCTCGTTGTTGTCGTTGTTGTTGTTGTTGTTGTTGGAGAGGGACGGAAGCTGCAGCTGGTGGTGGTAGACGGGCAAGCACCTCATTGTACTTGGCGTCCATCTTGGTGTCAAATGTCTTCTCCAAACCGTCTAGCTTCTCCATGGCCTCTCCATGGCTGGTCACGAAGTCTTGTACCTGGTCAGCCATAATTTGTTGAAATTTATCATGGACCTCCCGGTTGGTCAGGCTCTCCCAGTCGATCTCATCGTCTTGTGATCCTAGCATGGTTAGCAACAATAGGAACACAGAAGAATATGAACCTATAGACTACTAGGAAGTGGTGGTGGTGGTGGTGGTGTGTCACAAATCCATCAAGCAAATCTCAAGTTCTTACCAGTTCTTACCCAGCAGCAGGTGGTGATCGGCGACCGGTATAGTCAAAACTCTCAAAGCTTGGATAGATTGATTGCTAAGTGGTGCCAAAAACATGATGTAGATGTATGTGGATCTAGGAAGGCTTATAATATCGTAGCAAAAAGGGTCAGCAATAATCAGTTCAGAGGTGCAAAGTTGAAAGGACGCTCAACGACGGTACCGTGCTGGTCCTAGTCTAGACCGTACTAGAGACGCGAGCCTAGAACACCAACAAAATCACGATGATAAACGTAATCAAGGGAAGAGCCACTCTGATTTTATTTTTCTTTGTTTTTTGTGCTCTTTTTTCGGAAAATCACTATAATGGTGAGTGTCTCAAAACTCTTCCGAAGGACTAAAAATAGGATAGGCACGAAATTTTCTGTTGACAACTTTTTTTCTAGAGTAATTCGGGGCTGCGACGACCAAAAATTGCGACAAAAATCACTATGGTGGCGAGTTTTTCAAAACTCTAAAAATCCTAACAAAACGATAGGGAAAAAATTCACCCTTCGAAATTTTGGCCTAAAAAGTGCTTAGAAAAAGAGTGCTAGACTCTCTTTTCGCCCCGAAACCTGGTCAGGTAAGGAAAGGCGAAACTGAAAACAAGAGGATCTCGAAATTCACCTAACACATAAAGGACTCGGACTAGGATTTGTGGTGGATATGTGGTGGTGATATATGGCAGCCAGGATGATGGTGGCGTGGTGGTGGTATATGGCAGCAGCGATGATGGTAGCGTGGTGGTGGTATATGGCAGCGATGAAAGATGGCGCGGTGGCAGCATGAAAAGTTGTGAAGAGAACTCGTAACTCGAAAGGATTAGACACTAAGACCAGCAACTCAACACGATGATGTAACCGAAAATTCAACAACGCAAAATACTGAAAAGACTATGCAAAGGCTTAGATTGGTTTGGATATGATGATCTAACCCTATTTTTTTGCAGCTTTTCTGTGGACTATAGGTATGAAAAACAGATACGATCTAACTACAAAAAACCAGTAAAATCTCACCAAGCAACCTGGAAATCTGATACCACTTGATAGAGGCAAAGTTATCCCTGTCTTTCGATGAGATGGTGGTTATCATTTTTGGTGCAGTAGACTTTGACGATCCAACTACAAATGTGTGAGGATGTCGCACCTTAGCAATCGCTAAACCAACTATGAGAGGTTATTGACCACGCCAAAGCATGATCAACCTAACCACGAGGGTCTGTTTTCTGCATGCAAACAAAGAACAAGCAAGAAACTAAGATTGCAATCTGGATATTGGGAATATAAGAGGAAATATTTATTGATGAAAGTGGAGTTATGTGACGCCTTTCTCTGGTCGTGGAATACAAACGAAGAACGCGAAGTTGTAGTTATGGTGAACTTGTAATCTAAACAAAACCCAATTCTAAACGGCGCCCTAAGGGTTGTATATATTGGGGGATAGAGGAGGAATTTCGTGACCACTTGGAGGAGGGGTTTGAAACCGACCCTGACTCAGTTTCCCCACACACACGGACTCTAAAAATAGCCTACAATATGGTATTTTGAAATTACATGGGCCTTGCCCAAAAATAAGGTGGTGCAACACCTATAATAGCCTATGGACGAAATTTATTAAGTGGCGTCTTGAATATTTCTTTCAAGCCTTCATGCTCTCCTTATGGTGGCTTCAATGTTCGAAAATCACCAGTGGAAACTCCATTGTTCTTTCCCGCGCGTGCACCTTCTCTCCATGCTTGATCCCACTCCAACGGATATCCTTCTTGTCCATGCTAGGTCCTTTATTCATAAGTATAACAAAATTATCTAACTTAGGCAGCATCATATGTTCATGAACATTCGAAGGATTTCCAAGAAACGGAAGTACCTCGTAATTCAATTGGCGTGCGCGAGCTCTAGTAACTGGTGCAGTTTGTATAGCAGTTGGGGGTGTGGGTGTAACAATGGTATTGATGTCCTCGTCAAATGACGCGACGAACCAAAGTCCACGTGCCATGTCCAATTTCACCACCATTTGCGGACCACACTCACATCGAGTCTCGAATCTAAGCTTGCGGGTGCGACCCTCCATGGTTATGAATTTGCTTTCCCTTCTCCCTGCCCTAGAGCAAACGAATCGCCTCAACCTTATACTCCTGAAGCATCCTTCCTTCATTTCACCTTCTCTCTTCTCATGTTGAACCCACGCTCTTTGGCGTGCTTGTTGTAGAACTTGTATGCATAACCTTGGAACCAAAAAGTCATCGCCATAACCTTCCAATGTGTATCCAACATTTGTTGAGGGTATTGAGCCTCCCCAGTATCCATCTTTGCTCCGTCTTCAGAACCATCTGAGCCCACCTACAAAATTACATATGAAACTATTGTTGGAAATATGCCATAGAGGCAATAATAAATTAGTTATTATTATATTTCCTTGTTCATAATAATCGTTTATTATCCATGCTAGAATTGTATTGATTGGAAACTCAAATACATGTGTGGATATATAGACAATACATTGTCCCTAGTAAGCATCTAGTTGACTAGCTCGTTGATCAAAGATGGTCAAGGTTTCCTGGCCATATGCAAGTGTTGTCACTTGATAACGGGATCACATCATTAGGAGAATGATGTGATGGATAGGACCCAAACTATAAACGTAGCATATGATCGTGTCAGTTTATTGCTAGTATTTTCTGCATGTCAATGTATCTCTTCCTATTACCATGAGATCATGCAACTCCCGGACACCGGACGAATACCTTGTGTGTATCAAACGTCGCGACGCAACTGGGTGACTATAAAGGTGCTCTACAGGTATCTCCAAAGGTGTCTGTTGGGTTGGCATGGATCAAGACTGGGATTTGTCACTCCATGTGACGGAGAGGTATCTCGGGGCCCACTCGGTAATACAACATCACAACAAGCCTTGCAAGCAATGTGACTAAGGAGTTAGTTACAAGATCTTGTATTACGGAACGAGTAAAGAGAGTTGCCAGTAAGGAGATTGAACTAGGTATGGAAATACCGACGATCGAATCTCGGGCAAGTAACATATCCAATGACAAAGGGAATAGTATACGGGATTATATGAATCCTTGACATAGAGGTTCAACTCATAGAGATCTTCGTAGAATATGTAGGAGATAGTATCGACATCCAAGTCCCGTTGTTGGTTATTGACCGGATAGTGTCTCAGGTCATGTCTGCATAGTTCTCGAACCTGCACGGTCTGGACACTTAAGGTTCGGTGACGTTTCGGTATAGTTGAGTTATATGTGTTGGTGATTGAAGTTTTGTTCGGAGTCCTACATGAGATCCTGGACGTCACAAGGAGTTCCGAAATGGTCCTGAAATGAAGATTGATATATAGGAAGTTGTTGTTTGGATTCCGGAAGGTTTTCGGGCATTGCCTGCTGTGTACCGGGAGTGACGAATGGGTTCCAAGGGCCCACTGGGTGGGCCCACCACGCCCCAAGGGGTCCACGTGGGTTTATTGGATGCGCAATAAGGCATAATGGGCTAACAAAGTCATCCAAGGAAAGCCCGTGAGGAAAAAGTGGAAAAACCAAAACAGGTGGGAAATTTAGGAAGGAGTCCTAATCCAATTGGGATTGGAGGAGGACTCCTCCCTCCTCCACTTCGGCCGACCCAAGGGGGGCTCCCTTGTGGCGCCAAGGCTGCCTCCTCCCTCCGCCTGTATATACTAGAGGTTTAGGGCTTTTTGAGACACAACTTTGCCACGTGCTGCCCTCTCCTCTAGATCGTAGTTCTTCCTCTAGATCGGTATCCTGCGGAGCTCGGGTGGAGCCGTGCAGGAATAGATCACACCACCACCGGAGCGTCATCGCGCTGCCGGGGAACTCATCTACATCGCCGTCTCTCTTGCTGGATCAAGAAGGCGGAGATCGTCATCGAGTTGTACGTGTGCGGAACGCGGAGGTGTCGTCCATTCGACACTTTATCGGGACGGATCTTGAGACGGTTCATGGACGGTTCATGGGACGGAACGTGAATACTACCACTACATCAACCGCATTTATTAATGCTTCCGCTTAGCGATCTTCAAGGGTATGTGGATCTGTTCTCCCTCTCGTAGATGATCATCACCATGATAGGTCTTCGTGTGCGTAGGAAATTTTTTGTTTCCCATGCAACGTTCCCCAACAATGGTATTAGAGCCAGGTTCATGCGTAGATGTAATCTCGAGTAGAACATAGAAGTTTTTGTGGACGTTGATGTTCGATTTGCTGGCCTCCTTAGTCTTTTCTCAATTTGGCGGTATTGATGGATTGAAGCGGCCCGGACCAACCTTACTCGTATGCTTACGAGAGACCAGTTTCATCGACTAACATGCAACTTGTTGCATAAAGATGACAGGCGGGTGTGTGTTTCTTCAACTTTAGTTGAATCGGATTTGACCGAGGCGGTCCTTGGAGAAAGTTTAAATATCAATTTTCATATCACCGTTGTGGCTTTGCGTAAGTAAGATGCGATCATACTAGATACCCATAGCAACCACGTAAAACATGCAACAACAAATTAGAGGACGTCTAACTTGTTTTTGCAGGGTATGCATGTGATGTGATATGGCCAAATACATGATGTGATATATTGGATGTATGAGATGATCATGTTGTAATAGTTGAATATCGACTTGCACGTCGATGCTACGGCAACCGGCAGGAGCCATAGGGTTGTCTTTAAACTAACATTTGTGCTTGCAGATGCGTTTACTATATTGCTAGGTTGTAGCTTTAGTAGTAATAGCATAGATAGCACGACAACCTCGATGGGGGCACGATGATGGAGATCATGATGATGGATATCATGGTGTGGCGCCAGTGACGATGAAGATCATGCCGGTGCTTTGGTGATGGAGATCAAGAAGCACAAGATCATGGCCATATCATGTCACTTATGAATTGCATTATAAGGTAATCCCTCACTAAAATTTCAAGATAAAATTGTGTTCTCCCCGACTGTGCACCGTTGCGAAAGTTCATCATTTCGAGACACCACGTGATGATCGGGTGTGATAGACTCAACGTTCACATACAACGGGTGCAAAACAGTTGCACACGTGGAACACTCGGGTTAAACTTGACGAGCCTAGCATGTACAGACATGGCCTCAGAACACAAGAGATAGAAAGGTCGAGCATGAATCATATAGTTGATATGATCAACAAGGAGATGTTCACCACTGAAACTGTACTCAACTCATGTGTTGATCGAACTTGAGTTAGTGTATCTGGATCATGCGCCACTCGAATGACTAGACGGATGTCTATTTGAGTGGGAGTTCTTAAGTAATATCATTAATTGAACTAATTATCATGAACATAGTCAAAAGGTCTTTGCATATTATGTTGTAGCTTGCGTTGTAGCTCTACTGTTTTTAAATGTTCCTAGAGAAAATTTAGTTGAAAGATGATAGTAGCAACTTTGCGGACTCAGTCCGTAAACTGAGGATTGTCCTCATTGCTGCGCAGAAGGCTTGTGTCCTTAATGCACCGCTCAGTGTGCTGCACCTCGAGCATCATCTGTGGATGTTGCGAACATCTGACATACACGTTTTTTATGACTACGTGATAGTTCAGTGTGTAATACTTAATGGCTTAGAATTGAGGCGCTGAAGACGTTTTGAACGTCACGAAACATATGAGATGTTCTAGGAGATGAAATTGGGATTTCATGCTCGTGCCCTTGTTGAGAGGTATGAGACCTCCGACAAGATTCTTTGTCTACAAAGTAAAGGATAAAAGCTCAATAGTTGATCATGTTCTCAGATTGTGTGAGTGCAATAGTCGCTTGAATCAAGTGGGAGTTGATCTTCCAGATGAGATAGTGATGGTTCTCCAAAGTCACTGCCACCAAGCTACTAGAGGTTTGCGATGAACTATAAACATATCAAGGATAGATATGATGATCCTTGAGCGATTCGCAATGTTTGACAATGCGAAAGTAGAAATCAAGTAGGAGCATCAATGGTTGATGGTTAGTAAAACCACTAGTTTCTAGAAGGGCAAGGGCTAAAAGAGATACTTCATTAAACGGAAAAACCAGTTGCTGCTCTAATGAAGAAACCCAAGGTTGAACCCAAACCCGAGACTAAGTGCTTCTATTATGAGGGGAACGGTCACTGAGGTAGAACAACCCTAGATACTTGGTAGATGAGAAGGTTGGCGAAGTCGACAAAGTATATGAGATATACATGATATTGATGTGTACTTTACTAGTACTCCTAGTAGCACGAGGGTATTAGATACCGATTCAGTTGCTAAGTATTAGTAACTCGAAATAAAAGCTACGAAATAAATGGAGACTAGCTAAAGGCAAGGTGACGATATGTGTTGGAAGTGTTTCCAAGGTTGATGTGATCAAACATCGCACACTCCCTCTACCATCGGGATTAGTGTTAAACCTAAATAATTGTTATTTGGTGTTTGCGTTGAGCATGAACATGATTAGATCGTGTATATTGCAATACGATTATTCATTTGAACAGAATAATGGTTGTTCTATTTGCTTGAATAAATACCTTCAATGGTTTATTGAATCTCGATTATAGTGATAGACATGTTCATAATATTGATCCCAAAAGATACAAAGTAGTAATGATAGTACCTCTTACTTGTGGCACTGCCGCTTGAGTCATGTTGGTATAAAATGCATGAAGACGCTCCATGCGGATGGATATTGGTACTCACTCATTTTTGAAATGTTTGAGACATGCAAACCATGCCTATTGGTATAAATGCATGAAGAAACTCCATGCAGATGGATCGTTTGGACTCACTTAATTTTGAATCACTTGAGACATGAAAATCATACCACATGGGCAAGATGACTGAAGACCTCATTTTCCAGTGAGATGGAACAAGAAAGTAACTTGTTGGAAGTAATAAATTTTTAATGTGTGCAGTCCAATGAGTGCTGAGGCACGCAGTGGATGTCGTTATGTTCTTACTTCACAGATGACTTGAGTAGATACTACTGTATTTGCTTGATGAAACACACGTCTGAAATATTGAAAGGTTCAAATAGTTTCTGAGTGAAGTTGAAGATCGTCGTGACAAGAGGGTAACATGTCTACGATATGATCATAGAGATGAATATCTTAGTTGCAAATTTGGTACACAGTTAAGACAATGTGAAAAAATGTTTCACATCTCATGCCACCTAGAACACCATAGTGTGATGGTGTGTCCGAACGTCATAGCCGCGCCCTATTTGATATGGTGCATACTATCATGTCTGTTATCGAATTACCACTATCGTTTTTGGGTTAGGCATTAGAGACAACCGCATTCACTTTAAGTAGGGCACCACGTAATTCCATTGAGATGACATCGTATGAACTATGGTTTGGAGAAACCTAAGCTGTCGTTTCTTAAAAGTTTGGGGCTGTGACGCTTATGTGAAAAAGTTTTAGCGTAATAAGCTCGAACCCAAAGCGGATAAACGCATCTTTATAGGACACCCAAAACAGTTGGGTATACCTCCTATCTCAGTTACGGAAGCAAAGTGTTTGTTTCTAGAAATGGGTCCTTTCTCGAGAAAACGTTTATCTCAAAAGAAAATTGTGGGATGATGGTGAAAACTTGATGAGGTTATTGAACTGTCACTTCAACCAGAGTGTAGCAGGGCGCAAGAAGTTGTTCATGTGGTGCCTATGCCAATGGAAGTGGAAGCTAATGATAGTGATCATGAAGCTATGGATCAAGTTACTATAAAAATCGTAGGTCGACAAGGTCACGTACTGCTCCAGAATGGTACGATAACCCTGTGTTGGAGGTCATGTTGTTGAACAACAATGAACCTACGAGCTATGGAGAACCGATGGTGGGCTTGGATTCCGACGAATGGCTAGACGCCATGAAATTCGAGGTAGGATCCATGTATGAAAACAAAGTGTAGACTTTGGAAGAACTACTTGATGGTCGTGAGGCTATTATGTATAGCTGGATCTTTAAAAGGAAGACAGTCGATGATGGTGAAAATTCACCATTAAGAAAGCTCGACTTGTCGCAAAGATGTTTCAGATAAGTTCAAGGAGTTGACTATGATGAGACTTTCTCACTCATAGCGATGCTAAAAGTCTGTTGTAATTATGTTAGCACTTGCTGCATTATTTATGAAATATTGCACATAGGATGTCAAAACATTGTTTCCTCGACGGTTTCCTTGAGGAAAAGTTGTATGTGATACAACCAGAAGGTTTTGTCGATCCTAAGGATGCTAACAAGTATGCAAGCTCCAACGATCCTACTATGGACTGGTGCAAGCATCTCGGAGTTGGAATATACGCTTTGATGAGATGATCAAAGCTTTTGGGTTTATACAAGGTTTATGAGAAACTTTTATTTCCAAAGAAGTGAGTGGGAGCACTATAAAATTTCTGATGAGTATATGTGGTTGACATATTGTTGATCGGAAATGATGTAGAATTTCTGGAAAGCATATAGGGTTGTCTAAAAGGTGTTTTTCAAAGGAAAACCTAGGTTAAGCTACTTGAATAGTGATTATCAAGATCTATAGAGATAGATCTGATAAAAACTTTTAATGAAATGCATACCTTGACAAGTTTTTGAAGGACTTGAAAATAGATCAGCAAAGAAGGAGTTCTTGGCTGTGTTGTAAGGTGTGAATTTGAGTAAGACTCAAAACCCGACCACGGCAGAAGAAAGAGAAAGGAAGAAGGTCGTCCCCTATGCCTTAGCCGTAGGCTCTAAAGTATGCCATGTTATGTACCGGCCCTGATGTGTGCCTTGCCATGAGTCTGTCAAGGGGTACAAAGAGTGATCCAAGTTTGAATCACTGAACAGCAGTCGAAGTTATCCTTACTAACTAGTGGACTAAGGAATTTTTTCTCGATTATGGAGGTGTTAAAAGAGTTAGTCGTAAAGGGTTACGCCGATATAAGCTTTGACACTAATCCGGAAAACTCTAAGTAGTAAACCGGATTCGTATAGTGGAGCAGTCATTTGGAAATTTTCCAAAATGGCACATTGGTAGCAACACCTACACGATGACATAGAGATTTGTAAAGCACACTCGGATCTGAAAGGTTCACACCCGTTGACTAAAACCTCTCTCACAAGCAAGACATGATCAAACCCCAGAACTGTATGGGTGTTAGAATCATCAAAATCACATGGTGATGTGAACTAGATTATTGACTCTAGTGCAAGTGGCAGACTGTTGGAAATATGCCCTAGAGGCAATAATAAATTAGTTATTATTATATTTCCTTGTTCATAATAATCGTTTATTATCCATGCTAGAATTGTATTGATTGGAAACTCAAATACATGTGTGGATACATAGACAACACACTATCCCTAGTAAGCCTCTAGTTGACTAGCTCGTTGATCAACGCAGGTCAAGGTTTCCTGGCCATATGCAAGTGTTGTCACTTGATAACGGGATCACATCATTAGGAGAATGATGTGATGGACAAGACCCAAACTATAAATGTAGCATATGATCGTATCAGTTTATTGCTACTGTTTTCTACATGTCAATGTATTTGTTCCTATGACCATGAGATCATGCACCTCCCGGACACCGGAGAAATACCTTGTGTGTATCAAACGTCGCAACGTAACTGGGTGACTATAAAGGTGCTCTATGGGTATCTCCAAAGGTGTCTGTTGGGTTGGCATGGATCAAGACTGGGATTTGTCACTTCGTGTAACGGAGAGGTATCTCGGGGCCCACTCGGTAATACAACATCACAACAGGCCTTGCAAGAAATGTGAATAAGGAGTTAGTTATGGGATCTTGTATTACGGAACGAGTAAAGAGACTTGTCGGTAACGAGATTGAACTAGGTATGGAAATACCGACGATCGAATCTCGGGCAAGTAACATACCGAAGGACAAAGGGAATAGTATACGGGATTATATGAATCCTTGACAAAGAGGTTCAACCAATAGATATCTTCGTAAAATATGTAGGAGACAGTATGGATATCCAGGTCCCGCTGTTGGTTATTGACTGGAGAGTGTCTCAGGTCATGTCTGCATAGTTCTCGAACCCGCAGGGTCTACACACTTAAGGTTCGATGACGTTTCGGTATAGTTGAGCTATATGTGTTGTTGACCGAAGTTTTGTTCGGAGTCCCGTATGAGATCCCGTACGTCACGAGGAGTTCCGGAATGGTCCTGAAACGAAGATTGATATATAGGAAGTTGGTGTTTGGATTCCGGAAGGTTTTCGAGCATTGCCGACAGTGTACCCGGAGTGAAGAATGGGTTCCGGGGGCCCACTGGGTGGGCCCACGACGCCCCAAGGGGTCCACGTGGGTTTATTGGATGCGCAATAAGGCATAATGGGCTAACAAAGTCATCCAAGGAAAGCCCGTGAGGAAAAAGTGGAAAAACCAAAAGAGGTGGGAAATTTAGGAAGGAGTCCTAATCCAATTGGGATTGGAGGAGGACTCCTCCCTCCTCCACTTCGGCCGACCCAAGGGAGCCTCCCTTGTGGCGCCAAGGCTGCCTCCTCCCTCCTCCTGTATATACTAGAGGTTTAGGTCTTTCGAGACACAACTTTGCCACGTGCTGCCCTCTCCTCTAGATCGTAGTTCTTCCTCTAGATCGGTTTTCTGCGGAGCTCGGGCGGAGCCCTGCAGGAATAGATCACCACCACCACCGGAGCACCGTCACGCTGCCGGGGAACTCATCTACATCCCCGTCTCTCTTGCTGGATCAAGAAGGCGGAGATCGTCATCGAGCTGTACGTGTGCGGAACGCGGAGGTGCCGTCCGTTCGGCACTTGATCGGGACGGATATTGAGACGGTTCGTGGGACGGATTATGGGACGGTTCGTGGGACGGATCGTGAAGACGTGCCACTACATCAACCGCGTTTATTAAGGCTTCCGCTTAGCGATCTACAAGGGTACGTGGATCTGATGTCCCTCTCGTAGATGATCATCACCATGATAGGTCTTCGTGCGCGTAGGAAAAATTTTGTTTCCCATGCAACATTCCCCAACAACTATGACAGTTATTATCACCTATTAAAAACTACCGTACACGGTACAAAATGTCTGAACGAACCTGGCTCACGTTATCGGCCCCCGATTCCTCATAATTATTTTGCTCATTCTCAACGTCCACATCTTCCTGTAAATTAAAAACACAAACAAATAATTACATGTACGATACTCTCTCAGTTGAAAAATGAAATCAAAAAGACCACTTACGTTTTCACTATTTGCACCATGTTCATTATTTTCAAAATCCTCTAAAGGTAAGATATCATATGATGACCACAATTCGCTATCGCTGTTGTCATTATCTTCATTACTAGGATCGTTATTGCTCCGACTGACCTTATTCGTACCATTATCATCGAACGTAAATGTGGTTTCTTCGTTCATTTAAACACACATTACTACCAACATTGCACATCATTGACAACAAAAAAAACATTCCCACGTTAAATTCTAAGTTCATACACTGGGTCATACATGTTGGAAATATGCCCTGCAGGCAGTAATAAATTGGTTACTATTATATTTCCTTGTTCATGATAATCATTTATTATCCATGCTAGAATTGTATTGATTGGAAACTCAAATACATGTGTGGATACATACACAACACACTGTTCCTAGTGAGCCTCTAGTTGACTAGCTCGTTGATCAAAGATGGTCAAGGTTTCCTGGCCATAGACAAGTGTCGTCACTTGATAACGGGATCACATCATTAGGAGAATGTTATGATGGACAAGACCCAAACTATGAACGTGGCATATGACCGTGTAAGTTTATTGCTACTGTTTTCTCCATGTTAATGTATTTGTTCCTATAACCATGAGATCACGCAACTCCCGGACACCGGAGGAATACCTTGTGTGTATCAAACGTCGCAACGTAACTGGGTGACTATAAAGGTGCTCTACAGGTATCTCCGAAGGTGTCTGTTGGGTTGGCATGGATCAAGACTAGAATTTGTCACTCTGTGTGACGGAGAGGTATCTCGGAGGCCACTCGGTAATACAACATCAGAACAAGCCTTGCAAACAATGTGACTAAGGAGTTAGTCACGAGATCTTGTATTAGAGAACAAGTACACAGACTTTCCGGTAACGAGATTGAACTAGGTATGGAGATACCGACGATTGAATCTCAGGCAAGTAACATACCGAAGGACAAAGGGAACAGCATACGGGATTAACTGAATCCTTGACAAAGAGGTTCAACCGATAGAGATCTTCATAGAATATGTAGGAGCCAATATGGGCATCCAGGTCCCGTTATTGGTTATTGACCGAGGAGTGTCTCAGGTCATGTCTGCACAGTTCTTGAACCCGCAGGGTCTGCACACTTAAGGTTCGGTGACGTTTTGGTATAGTTGAGTTATAGGTTTTGATGACTGGAGGTTGTTCGGAGTCCCGGATGAGATCACGGACGTCACAAGGAGCTCTGGAATGGTCCGAAGGTAAAGATTGATATATAGAAAGTCCTATTTTGGTCACCGGAAAAGTTTCGGGCTCATCGGTAGTGTACTGGGAGTGTCAGGAGGGTGCCGGAGGATCACCGGGAGGGGTGTGACGACCCAAGAGCCTTATGGGCTGTGAGAGGATGTAGACCAGCCCTTGGTGGGCTAGCCTAAGCCTCTCTCAAAAGCCCATGCGGTTAGGAGTGGATATAAAAGGTAAAAGTCCTTTAAAAGGAAAGGAAGGAGGAGTCCTCCCAAAGTAGCCCACCTCCCTTGTGGGAAGGTGGACTCTTCCTTGTAGGGTTCGGCCAACCCTTTATCCTTGGAGTAGGGGCCAAGGTTGCCTCCTCTCCCCTCCTCCTATATATACTAGAGGTTTTGAGGGTTTTGACACATAGAAATCAGCCACTGCTGCCTCTACTTCTCTCTAGATCTGTTTCTCCTCTAGTCTAGTTCGGCTATGCTTAGGTGAAGCCCTGCTGGATTAGTTCACCACCACCACCACGCCGCCGTGCTAGAGAACTCATCTACCTCTCCGCCCCTCTTGCTGGATCAAGAAGGCGGGGATCGTCATCGAGTTGTACGTGTGCTGAACGCGGAGGTACCGTCCGTTCGACACTAGATCGGGATGGATCGTGATGGGATCGTGGGACGGATCGTGATGAGATCACAGGACGGGCTGCGATTTGGATCGTGAAGATGTTCCACTACATCAACCGCGTTATATACGCTTCCGCTTAGCATCTACAAGGGTATGTAGATTCACTCTCCCCTCTCGCACATGATCATCGCCATCGATAGGTATTGTGTGTGCGTAGAAAATTTTTTATTTCCCATGCAACATTCCCCAACAATACCGATGAATAAATTGCAACATTTAACCTATGAGCATTTAAAATGATTTATTTTCTAAATCTAACTCATTTGGATACGTGGTACAAGGGTTAGATGACAAACCTTGCGTGGCGGTGTCGACGTCTCCGGCGTGATTCAAGACGGCGGCGACGTGGAAGACGACGAATCCACCCGAGTGATTACCAGACGGATCCGCGTCAGAGGACGAGTGTGGTCACTGCCGGCGTTGGACGAGTGCGATGGCCGGCGTGGGATGTTGGGATGGTTAGAGGCGGCGTGGGATGCGGGGTGGTTACAGGCGGCGAATGCGGAGTCGATGCGGAATACGGCGACGTCCAAGACATGGCCGGCCAGTTCCGTGATGGCCGACCGTGTCGTGGGACACGACGTGTTGGAACGGGCGGCGTGGGAGCTCGGAGTGGTTATAGGCGGCGGACGCGGCGTTGATGCCGAAAACAACGTGATCGTCGGGAGCTCAGGGTGGTTATAGGTGGCGGACGCGGCATGGGAGCTCGGGGTGGTTAGAGGCGGCAGACGCTGCGTGGGAGCTCAAGGTGGTTAGAGGCGGCGGACGTCAGGCGACCCGGCGACGATCCAGATCAGCAGTCGCGTGATCGCCAGGCTGCAGGCTAGATTGATCGGAGCTCGAGGTGGTTACAGCCGGCGGACATGGCGTGGGAGCTTGTGGTGATTAGAGGGCGGACGTCAGTAGACCCCATGACGATCCACATCAACAGTTGCGTGATCGCCGGGCTCGATCTATTTTTTCTTCTTAAGCATGTGTATTTGTACGGCCGGAGGTAAGCATGTACATCTACGATACCAGATGGGTATATGATTTTCACCGTATGACTCTTTTGTCCTTCTACATTTTTTTAGTGGGGTGTACCGAAGTATTTCTCTTGATATTTTTATTATAAGTTTGGCAAAGTGGAGATATTTTGATCTTGAAGAAAACTTATATGGAGACTAGTGAGTACAATGAATTCCATTATTTTAAGTAAGCAGTCAGATAAGTTTTTTTTTACCGTGAGAATCAATGGTGAGGGACTACAGCAAAACGTATGTAGAATAGGTCTATAAAATGCTATGAACTTTGCTTATGCACCTGGTTGATTCCGTCTATTTGTGTTAGAAAAACCACGGATTCAACTCAAATTAATTGGAATCCGTGGAGATTCCGGTCGCTATGTTGATGTGTATGCATCATGCATGACATTTACTAGACGCGTACCCGCAAATATACTTCAAACAAATCCTGCGAGCTGCAATTAGTACGACTAAATTAATCGATTAACTATCTGATTCGGTTGATCATTACAGCCAAACCAAGCAAGGACCAGAGCTCCTTTGAGTTAAACAATACTCAGAAACAAAACTAAAATAAATGTATGTGGCGCTAGGGCGCCGTGGTTTCGAAGAATCTGCATCAGGCTGGATCAATTTAACTTTTCCTGTACATCGATCCAGTCAGCTCGCATAAAATAAAAGTTTCATAAGGAAATAAACCACGGCAACTAAGTACCACATACTATTGAGTAACCATTAAGCATTCAGATTATAGTAATGGATGTGGCATCATGCCGCCGTTGTTGCCACCAAATCAGCACAAGTGTTTATCTTCTAAGCAACACTCATCTATATGTCGACTTGTCTATGCCATCGATCGCTGGTGGGATGTGGACGGGTTCATGGCAAGGTGCTGTGTACCGTGGAAAAGATCAATCATTCGAGTGGACGTCACTGCACCCTTTTCCAATAATGCTTGTTTTATAACCGCGTTAATATGTTTGTCTCGTGGTCATTCGCCGCAACTTGCATGCGGGCCTGCCAATACTGTTGTTATTGCGTCTCAAGAAGGGCGGATTGTTGTTGGAGTTTTTTTGGACATAGGTTTGTTGGTCTACAGATTGGCGTGATTTTCGGAAATTCGTTTTCAAGATGATGGTTGAAACAACATCGCTTATGGTCTTGACATCTAGGATGAAAATCCTTGTTTTGATCGTCTTTGGCCGAACATGACGACCGTATTAAGAGGGCGCATATTCTTTTTCCAAAGCGTTGCTTCGGAAAAATTCAACTTAGTCATAGACGATGTTTTATTTCATATCTATCCCCTCATACTGATATCCGGGACCATAGGATAATTGTTTGCATATGCACCGATGCACGTGAAGTAGGGGGTGAGATACGTGGGAAACCCCCGGAGTTTTTCATCTACGCGGGGAACCGCTCGAGTTTTCATCTACGTGGCTCGAGTAAGAATGCGTGCGTGGCTTGGCTCCCAGTTCTTTATTTCCCTCAAAAAGACTCACCACACCAGTCTAGTCTTGGGTGGGTCGAGCATGAGCATAAACAATGGCGTGTGACTCGAGTCTGACTCTGAACCGGGGTGCAGTAGCGGCGGTGGAATCCGTTGACGGGACCGACGAGGGACCTTGGTGGCCAAGGCAGTGCTCTACGTACCAAGATTCCAGCGACAACACAAGGGAACCAGCCGGCGACAAAGCAAGGATAAAGAAAGGCGAGATTATGTGGCGACGCGATCGCGATCGAGGGTTTACCATAACATAACAAGATGGGCGGGCATGTGGATGTGGGCTACCTCGTTGCCGCGGCGGGGGGCGACGAGGCGCCGCATGCGCGCGGGCCCCACCACCTTGGGATGCTGTACGGCTGGGAGCCGTGTGAACCCTCAACCTTGGCATATGCGACGAGTGTACCAAATGGCAGCTAGGAGCAGTGAACTTGACTGAAGTTTAGAGACATGGAGGCTGGGCATGCAAAGACGTGCATGCACGCGTCATCTTTTGAGATACTCGCGGTGTCCTCTCTAATTCCAGAATTTTCTTTCGTCTAGAGCAAGTGTGGAGGAAGCACAGGTCTTGGCATGCCTCAAAGTTCATCATTTATTTCTGGAATGCATTAACATGCCAAACATCATCGAAGCATACTAGAAAGGTGGTCATCCAGGGCAATATTGGATGGCAACGGGTCTATGCTCTTTTCTGAAAGGGGGGTAACCGTTAACTTTGGTCTTTGCATCATGGTGGACACATTTGTTTTTATAGGAGTAATAAAAGTTTGAAGTAGACAATATACATCAAATAAAGGTTACAACCATAAGGCATACCATAATACGAGTAACTAAGGTAGTATCATGTACTTGGGACTAGTATACTGATGTGGCAGACAATTAAAGAAAGAGAGAGAGGGTTACAGTACGTAGTAACATACTAGATAGATACCGTAACATGTTAAATGTTATGCTACTATGTGTCATGCAAGTCAATATATGATGTCATCTATGATACTAGTTTATGATACTATGCATTATAAAGATAGTATGGAGTACAATAGTATCATATGCATGATACTACTATATGATACTCTCCACTATGACCAGCCTAGCCGAACAGTAAAGATTACAAGACTGATGCACATAACATATTAATGACTCGCCAGCCAAGCTTGTTGAATAAATCATGGTTGCACCCAAAGGTCATACATCCTGGGAGTCTACATGCTAAAGTAATGACCACGTATGAATTCACGATGTCGCCTTAAAGATGATTTGCAAAGAAAAACATATTGGATATGTTAACCACATTGTCGTTCCGACGATTCCAAATTGCCCACTAGGCACACAACAACTCCCACCCGAAGACAACCCTTGAGTTTTGGTCGAGTACCCGCCAACTAATACCCGAGCCGATTTGGTATACTTGCCGGAGATGACTCGTACGCCAAATTAAAGTGGCAAGCATGCAACATAGAAACAAGGTGGTGAATATGTTTATTCTTGATTATAAAAGTAATAGCTTTTATTTCTTGCAAAAAAAAGAACATTTTTTAAAACCTCGACGGTTTCTTTTCACTAGATTATCTTTACAGAGATGAGGAGGTTTGAGGATGATGACGATAAATGTTTCTAATTGTAGATTCTTGAAGGTGGGTTGAGAATGTTAAGGACAAACACCACCATAGTTTTGTGGCTTGTCGCTCCTTCCTATGTAGATCGATGAACTACTTCCTCTTTCACATGTGCCATGAAAAAAAATCAATGAGTATTTTGATTGTGCTAGATCATCACCCGCAAAAAAAAACATGGTCACTGCCTGGGAGAGTAGCTAGTGAAAAGAAAGTTCGAAAACACCACCAAGGAAGATAACGACCGTTGGTGTCGTCGTTACCATCATCGACCCCCCGTTGAAGCCCAGCCCTGGCTCGCACAAACAGCCCCCGCAAACCTTTGTGAAGAGTTCAGTTACACAAAACAACAGTCACACCTTGTGTATTACTAAGCAGAGATATATTTTTTTTGAAAATGTTTGTTTTTAATGCATGGAAGCAGAGAAAGCATATTTTTTTACATGCCGCTAGTTCACTCATGTGGGCTTCTTGTCGTAGGACCTCGACATGTCCACCAATGTAAAGTGGCCACACATAGCATTTGCTCCCCATTTGCATTATGTAATACTCCGACAGTAAATTACAACGAACTAACCGATGATTGGATAGCTAGAAAAACAATGGTTTCCTAGCCATCAGAGTTCAAGTTCTAGACTTGACACTGGTGTTCATATTTTTTGAATTTATTTTACTCTTTTTGATGATGTACGTTTAATGAGAAGTGACATTTTCATCGACTACGAATGCTTCTGTGCCTTCTTTATCAATTTTAAAATGATGTGTTGACTTAGTCTTTCGAAAGTGTCCATAAAAATATGACATACATACGTTCATAAAGATGTATGTATTTGTATATGTCTAAGCATGTGCATTTATACTGTGATAAGAAGAATAATGTTACATCCATAAAGGCTTATTTAAATATTTTACGACAAACTGATATGTAGGATTGTGATTGGTAATAGGGGTGAGGGGTCCATCCCCACTAAAAATCACAAAAAGAGAAAGAATTAGTAGTTTGGAAGGTAAGTAAACATTTATAAGTCTTTATAGATCTAACATTATTAATAAGAAATAGTTGTACCAACCAAACTATACGCGGCGATGCAAAGCCGCCTGCCAGTCGAAGGCCCGGCCGTAGTCTGAATCAGGTCACTCGACGACACTGTCGCGTGGGACCGGAAATGTCTGAGCCCACCTGCCATGAGACAGCAGCATGCATGCATGCATAATTAGGCACGCCAACCAAGCGAGATGAAATGAAATCAAAAGCACCCGTCGATATTGGTTTGACGCGGCGAGCATGAGCCGTCCTCCCCTTTTCACCAGTTTTACGTCCACGTCGATGTCGTCGCATTTTTCTATCCGAGGCGTGTCGGGCGTGATGACCCTTGCCGATTTCTTTTGGATGCACAGCTTGCCTCTTGGGCGCCATTGACGATGGTTCTCTACCTCCTGCGCGGCTACCAAGAGCCGCTGATCTGGAATCTTTGGATCTTCTGCTCCTCTTCGTCAAACTAACGCTCCCAGATTCCAGAACTCCGTCGTCTGATTCGACACCGTCATTTTCGGCCTTGCTGGACTGGCCGTGAATTTCAGATTTATTATAATTTCCGGGTTACGTCGTTGTTCCGAACGATGATAGGAGGGCGCTCGTTGCTGTCCCCTCTCAGTCTTTTCATTGGCGGCTGCCGGGAGTAAGACTTGTGGCATTTGACATCATCGATGACGTTTTTTTGGTTAACAGCGTTTTATTTATAGGAGTAACAAAAATGGAGTCCAAACGCTGCGTTTTAGGCTATGTTTGAAACCACCCAGATTATATAATCCAGTTTTTATAATCTGTTATGTCTCCAAACAGGACAACTTATGATGTAGATTATAAAAACTAGATGGATAGATTATTAAAAACTCATAATCTACTCTATACCAGCTAAAATCAGATTATGAATTGATAATGACCCATTACCCTTATAAAGTTGGAGATAATTACATTCCTACCACCGCCTTCCTTTTCTTTTTTCAAAAAAAAAACAGAGGGCAGACAGGTCATTATGCAATGTAAAACCTTTATTACAGTTTATATAATCTGGCCTCCAAACATGTCCACTTAGATCATTTTTATAAACCAGATTATATAATCTATCTTCATAATCCAGATTATTATAATCTATTATGGTTCCAAACAGGGCCTTATTCAAGCTATGTTTTAGTTGCCAGATGTCTACTTCTTCTGCCATATGATTCGGCTTCGCTGTACGACGGGCTGTTTAGTTTCATCACCGCGCAAAACGACGTTTGCACATTTTGTTCCATTATAGTACAAGTTACCCTTGGTAAAAAATCATGTACTTCCTTCGTTCTTATATACTATATATTTTCTAAAAATTCACTAAAGAAAAGGATGTATATATACATAATTTAAAGTATATATTCGTTCATTTTAATTTATATATAGTCTTTTAATAAATATTTTTAAAAATGTATATATAGAAACGGAAGAAGTATGTTGAACGTTGAAAGGGAATAGTGGTTATATTGCTTAAGGCTCATGGACATATATATATGAGTACAATGATCAACTTGGAGTACAAGGCAAGGTAGGATAAATCCTAATCTATCTCATATTTCCTAATAATCAATATACTCAACATCCCCCGCAGTCATAACGGTAGCGACGAAAATGGTGAGACTGGAGAAGAATCCGAAGGTAAGCCAACGATCACCCCCCCCCCCACAGTCGTAACGGTTGATGCATCGCGGAAGTTGTGGTTGGAGTAGAAACCGACGAGGTTGCTCAAGCAAGGCGGTACCCCTTTGTGTCGATGTTGAGGTAACCGAGAGCGTAGGGTGGTGTAGCCGTGCGAAGAACGTCGTGGTCGATGTCGAGTCGATGTAGCCGGTGTCCAGGAAGTCGCCGTGGAGCCGCGGGCGCAAGGAGGCGCCGAGTTAGTCATGGGTGCAGAGGTGCGCCGGAAAGAAGACGTAGTTGACGATGCGTAGCACCGGTTTTGCCAAGCTCGGGGACACATCGTGGACGAAGGCACGTATCGGTGTTGCCAACACCGCGCATGCGTAGACGGACGAAGTCGATGTTGGTGATGTTGGAATTATGCCCTAGAGGCAATAATAAATATAGTTATTATTATAATTCCTGTATCAAGATAATAGTTTATTATCCATGCTATAATTGTATTGAATGAAGACTCATTTACATGTGTGGATACATAGACAAAACACCGTCCCTAGCATGCCTCTAGTTGGCTAGCCGGTTGATCAATGATAGTCAGTGTCTTCTGATTATGAACAAGGTGTTGTTGCTTGATAACTGGATCACGTCATTGGGAGAATCACGTGATGGACTAGACCCAAACTAATAGACGTAGCATGTTGATCGTGTCATTTTGTTGCTACTGTTTTCTGCGTGTCAAGTATTTATTCCTATGACCATGAGATCATATAACTCACTGACACCGGAGGAATGCTTTGTGTGTATCAAACGTCGCAACGTAACTGGGTGACTATAAAGATGCTCTACAGTTATCTCCGAAGGTGTTAGTTGAGTTAGTATGGATCAAGAATGGGATTTGTCACTCCGTGTGACGGAGAGGTATCTCGGGGCCCACTCGGTAATACAACATCACACACAAGCCTTGCAAGCAATGTAACTTAGTGTAAGTTGTGGGATCTTGTATTACGGAACGAGTAAAGAGACTTGCCGGTAAACGAGATTGAAATAGGTATGCGGATACTGACGATCGAATCTCGGGCAAGTAACATACCGAAGGACAAAGGGAATAACATACGGGATTATACGAATCCTGGGCACTGAGGTTCAAACGATAAGATCTTCGTAGAATATGTAGGATCCAATACGGGCATCCAGGTCCCGCTCTTGGATATTGACCGAGGAGTCTCTCGGGTCATGTCTACATAGTTCTCGAACCCGCAGGGTCTGCACACTTAAGGTTCGACGTTGTTTTATGCGTATTTGAGTTATATGGTTGGTTACCGAATGTTGTTCGGAGTCCCGAATGAGATCACGGACGTCACGAGGGTTTCCGGAATGGTCCGGAAACGAAGATTGATATATAGGATGACCTCATTTGATTACCGGAAGGTTTTCGGAGTTACCGGGAATGTACCGGGAATGACGAATGGGTTCCGGGAGTTCACCGGGGGGGGGGGGGCAACCCACCCCGGGGAAGCCCATAGGCCATAAGGGTGGCGCACCAGCCCTTAGTGGGCTGGTGGGACAGCCCAAGAGGGCCCTATGCGCCAAGGATAAGAAATCAAAGGAAAAAGGAAAAAAAGGAGGAGGTGGGAAGGGAGGGGGACTCCCTCCCACCAAACCTAGTCCAACTCGGTTTGGGGGGGGGGAGAGTCCTCCCCCTTGGCTCGGCCGACCCCTTGAGGGTCCTTGGACCCCAAGGCAAGGCCCCCTCCCTCCCACCTATATATACGGACGTTTTAGGGCTGATTTGTGACGACTTTTCCACGGCAGCCCGACCACATACCTCCACGGTTTTTCCTCTAGATCGCGTTTCTGCGGAGCTCGGGCGGAGCCCTGCTGAGACAAGGTCATCACCAACCTCCGGAGCGCCGTCACACTGCCGGAGAACTCTTCTACCTCTCCGTCTCTCTTGCTGGATCAAGAAGGCCGAGATCATCGTTGAGCTGTACGTGTGCTGAACGCGGAGGTGCCGTCCGTTCGGTACTAGATCGTGGGACTGATCACGGGATTGTTCGCGGGGCGGATCGAGGGACGTGAGGACGTTCCACTACATCAACCGCGTTCTCTAACGCTTCTGCTGTACGATCTACAAGGGTACGTAGATCACTCATCCCCTCTCGTAGATGGACATCACCATGATAGGTCTTCGTGCGCGTAGGAAAATTTTGTTTCCCATGCGACGTTCCCCAACAGTGGCATCATGAGCTAGGTTCATGCGTAGATGTCTTCTCGAGTAGAACACAAAAGTTTTTGTGGGCGGTGATGTGCGTTTTGCTGCCCTCCTTAGTCTTTTCTTGATTCCGCGGTATTGTTGGATTGAAGCGGCTTGGACCGACATTACTCGTACGCTTACGAGAGACTGGTTTCATCGTTACGAGTAACCCCCTTTGCTCAAAGATGACTGGCAAGTGTCGGTTTCTCCAACTTTAGTTGAATCGGATTTGACCGAGGAGGTCCTTGGATGAGGTTAAATAGCAACTCATATATCTCCGTTGTGGTGTTTGCGTAAGTAAGATGCAATCCTACTAGATACCCTTGGTCACCACGTAAAACATGCAACAACAAAATTAGAGGACGTCTAACTTGTTTTTGCAGGGTATGATTGTGATGTGATATGGCCAACGATGTGATGTGATATATTGGATGTATGAGATGATCATGTTGTAATAGAAATATCGACTTGCATGTCGATGGTACGGCAACCGGCAGGAGCCATAGGGTTGTCTTTATACTAACGTTTGTGCTTGCAGATGCGTTTACTATTTTGCTAGGATGTAGCTTTAGTAGTAATAGCATAAGTAGCACGACAACCCCGATGGCAACACGTTGATGGATGATCATGGTGTGGCGCCGGTGACAAGAAGATCGTGCCGGTGCTTTGGTGATGGAGATCAAGAAGCACGTGATGATGGCCATATCATGTCACTTATGAATTGCATGTGATGTTAATCCTTTTATGCACCTTATTTTGCTTAGAACGACGGTAGCATTATGAGGTGATCTCTCACTAAAATTTCAAGATGAAATTGTGTTCTCCCCGACTGTGCACCGTTGCTACAGTTCGTCGTTTCGAGACACCACGTGATGATCGGGTGTGATAGACTCAACGTTCACATACAACGGGTGCAAAACAGTTGCGCATGCGGAACACTCGGGTTAAGCTTGACGAGCCTAGCATGTGCAGACATGGCCTCGGAACACATGAGACCGAAAGGTCGATCATGAATCATATAGTTGATATGATTAGCATAGGGATGCTTACCACTGAAACTACTCTCGACTCACGTGATGATCGGACTTGGGATAAGTGTAAGTGGATCATGAACCACTCAAATGACTAGAGAGATGTACTTTTTGAGTGGGAGTTTAGCATATAATTTGATTAAGTTGAACTCTAATTATCTTGAACATAGTCTAAGTCCACTTTGAATATATTTGTGTTGTAGATCATGGCTCACACGACAGTCATCCTGAATTTTAATACGTTCCTAGAGAAAGCTAAGTTGAAAGATGATGGAAGCAACTTTGTAGACTGGGCTCGTAATCTTAAGCTAATCTTACAAGCTGGGAAGAAGGATTATGTCCTTAATGCTGCGCTAGGAGATGAACCACCCGCTACGGCTGATCAGGATGTTAAGAACGCTTGGTTAGCACGTAAGGAGGACTACTCAATAGTTCAATGTGCAGTATTGTATGGCTTAGAACCGGGACTTCAACGTCGCTTTGAGCGTCATGGAGCATTTGAGATGTTCCAGGAGTTGGAGTTTATCTTTCAGAAGAACGCCCGGATCGAGAGGTATGAGACCTCCGATAAATTCTATGCTTGCAAGATGGAGGAAAACTCGTCTGTAAGTGAACATGTGCTCAAAATGTCTGGGTACTCAAACCGTCTAGCTGAAGTGGGGATTGAACTCCCGCAAGAAGCTATCACTGACAGAATCCTTCAATCACTGCCGCCAAGCTATAAAGGCTTTGTGTTGAACTACAACATGCAAGGGATGAACAAGTCTCCCGGCGAGTTGTTTGCGATGCTGAAAGTCGCAGAGTCTGAACTCCGTAAAGAGCATCAAGTGTTGATGGTGAGCAAGACCACTAGTTTCAAGAGAAACGGCAAAGGCAAGAAGGGCAATTCGAAGAAGAGCGGCAAGCCTGTTGCCAATCCGCCGAAGAAACCCAAGGCTGGACCTAAGCCTGAAACAGAGTGCTTCTATTGCAAGGGTATGGGTCACTGGAAGCGCAATTGCCCCAAGTATCTGGCAGATAAGAAGGCGGGCAAAGAAAAATCAGGTATATTTGATATACATGTTATTGATGTGTACTTAACCGGCTCTCGTAGTAGTGCCTGGGTATTTGATACCGGTTCTGTTGCTCATATTTGCAACTCGAAGCAGGAACTGCGGAATAGACGAAGGCTGGCGAAAGACGAAGTGACGATGCGCGTAGGAAATGGTTCCAAGGTTGATGCAATCGCCGTCGGCACAGTGCCACTTCAGCTACCATCGGGATTAGTGATGAACTTAAATCATTGTTATTTAGTGCCTGCGTTGAGCATGAACATTATATCTGGATCTTGTTTATTGCGAGACGGTTACTCTTTTAAGTCTGAGAATAATGGTTGTTCTATTTCTATGAGTAACATCTTTTATGGTCATGCACCGAATGTGAGAGGATTGTTCATATTGAATCTTGATAGCGATACACATATACATAACATTGATACCAAAAGAGTTAGAGTAAACAATGATAGCGCCATATTTTTGTGGCACTATCGCTTGAGTCATATTGGTGTAAAGCGCATGAAGAAACTCCATGCTGATGGACTTTTGGAGTCACTTGATTTTGATTCACTTGACACGTGCGAACCATGCCTCATGGGCAAGATGACTAAGACTCCGTTCTCCGGAACAATGGAGCGTGCAAGTGACTTGTTGGAAATCATACATACCGATGTGTGTGGTCCAATGAGCGTAGAGGCACGCGGCGGATATCGTTATTTTCTCACCTTCATTGACGATTTAAGTAGATATGGTTATGTCTACTTGATGAAGCACAAGTCTGAAACATTTGAAAAGTTCAAGCAATTTTAGAGTGAAGTGGAAAATCATCGTAACAAGAAGATCAAGTTCCTACGGTCTGATCGTGGGGGTGAATATCTGAGTTTCGAGTTTGGTGCTCACTTAAGACAATGTGGAATTGTTTCGCAGTTAACACCGCCTGGAACACCACAGCGTAATGGTGTGTCCGAACGTCGTAATCGTACTTTGTTAGAGATGGTGCGATCTATGATGTCTCTTACTGATTTGTCGTTATCTTTTTGGGGTTATGCATTAGAAACAGCTGCATTCACTTTAAATAGGGCACCATCAAAATCCGTTGAGACGACACCATACGAACTGTGGTATGGCAAAAGGCCAAAGTTGTCGTTTCTTAAAGTTTGGGGATGTGATGCTTATGTCAAAAAGCTTCAGCCTGAAAAGCTGGAACCCAAAGCGGAAAAGTGCGTCTTCATAGGTTACCCAAAAGAGACAGTTGGGTACACCTTCTATCTCAAATCCGAGGGCAAAGTGTTTGTTGCTAAAAACGGAGCTTTTCTCAAGAAGGAGTTTCTCTCGAGAGAATTGAGTGGGAGGAAGATAGAACTTGACGAGGTTGTCGAACCTCTCATCCCTTTGGATGGTGGCGCAGGGCAAGGGGAAACCTCTGTCATTGCGACGCCGGTTGAGGAGGAAGTTAATGATGATGATCATGAAACTCCAGTTCAAGTTTCTGTTGAACCACGCAGGTCGACGAGATCACGTGCTGCTCCAGAGTGGTACGGTAATCCCGTCTTATCAATCATGTTGTTAGACAACAATGAACCTGCAAATTATGAAGAAGCAATGGTGGGCCCAGATTCCAACAAATGGCTAGAAGCCATGAAATCCGAGATAGGATCCATGTATGAGAACAAAGTGTGGACTTTGGAGATACTACCTGAGGGCCGCAAGGCTATTCAGAACAAATGGATCTTTAAGAAGAAGACGGACGCTGACGGTAATGTGACCGTTTATAAAGCTCGACTTGTGGCAAAGGGTTTTTCACAAGTTCTAGGAGTTGACTACGATGAGACTTTCTCACCCGTAGCGATGCTTAAGTCCGTCAGAATCATGTTAGAAATAGCTGCATTTTTCGATTATGAAATCTGGCAGATGGATGTCAAAACGGCGTTCCTTAATGGTTTCCTTAAGGAAGAGTTGTATATGATGCAACCCGAAGGTTTTGTCGATCCTAAAAATGCTGACAAGGTGTGCAAGCTCCAGCGATCCATTTATGGACTGGTGCAAGCATCTCGGAGTAGGAACAAACACTTTGATGAGGTGATCAAAGCATTTGGGTTTATACAAGTGGTTGGAGAATCTTGTATTTACAAGAAAGTGAGTGGGAGCTCTGTGGCGTTTCTAATATTATATGTGGATGACATATTACTGATTGGAAACAACGTAGAGCTTTTGGAGAGCATAAAAGGTTACTTGAATAAAAGTTTCTCTATGAAGGACCTAGGAGAAGCTGCTTACATTCTAGGCATTAAGATCTATAGGGATAGATCAAAACGCCTGATAGGACTTTCACAAAGCACATACCTTGATAAAGTTTTGAAGAGGTTCAAAATGGAACAGTCCAAGAAAGGGTTCTTGCCAGTTTTACAAGGTACGAGATTGAGTAAGACTCAGTGCCCAGCAACTGATGAAGACAGAGAGCATATGCGCTCCGTCCCCTATGCTTCAGCCATAGGTTCTATCATGTATGCGATGTTGTGCACTAGACCGGATGTTAGCCTGGCCATAAGTATGGCAGGTAGGTTCCAGAGTAATCCAGGAGTGGATCACTGGACAGCGGTCAAGAATATCCTGAAGTACCTGAAAAGTACTAAGGAGATGTTTCTCGTGTATGGAGGTGACGAAGAGCTCGCCGTAAAAGGTTACGTCGATGCAAGCTTTGACACAGATCCGGACGACTCTAAGTCGCAAACCGGATACCTATTTATTCTTAATGGGGGTGCAGTAAGCTGGTGCAGTTCCAAGCAAAGCGTCGTAGCAGATTCTACATTTGAAGCGGAGTACATGGCTGCCTCGGAGGCGGCTAAGCAGGGTGTCTGGATGAAGCAGTTCATGACAGATCTTGGAGTGGTGCCAAGTGCACTGGATCCAATAACCTTGTTCTGTGACAACACGGGTGCCATTGCCTTAGCAAAGGAACCACGTTTTCACAAGAAGACCAGACACATCAAACGACGCTTCAACCTCATCCGTGACTACGTCGAGGAAGAGGACGTAAATATATGCAAAGTGCACACGGATCTGAATGTAGCAGACCCGCTGACTAAACCTCTTCCACGGCCAAAACATGATCGACACCAGAACTGTATGGGTGTTAGATTTATTACAATGTAATTCACATGGTGATATGAGGGCTAGATTATTGACTCTAGTGCAAGTGGGAGACTGTTGGAATTACGTCCTAGAGGCAATAATAAATATAGTTATTACTATAATTCCTGTATCAAGATAATAGTTTATTATCCATGCTATAATTGTATTGAATGAAGACTCATTTACATGTGTGGATACATAGACAAAACACCGTCCCTAGCATGCCTCTAGTTGGCTAGCCAGTTGATCAATGATAGTCAGTGTCTTCTGATTATGAACAAGGTGTTGTTGCTTGATAACTGGATCACGTCATTGGGAGAATCACGTGATGGACTAGACCCAAACTAATAGACGTAGCATGTTGATCGTGTCATTTTGTTGCTACTATTTTCTGCGTGTCAAGTATTTATTCCTATGACCATGAGATCATATAACTCACTGACACCGGAGGAATGCTTTGTGTGTATCAAACGTCGCAACGTAACTGGATGACTATAAAGATGCTCTACAGGTATCTCCGAAGGTGTTAGTTGATTTAGTATGGATCAAGACTGGGATTTGTCACTCCGTGTGACGGAGAGGTATCTCGGGGCCCACTCGGTAATACAACATCACACACAAGCCTTGCAAGCAATGTAACTTAGTGTAAGTTGCGGGATCTTGTATTACGGAACGAGTAAAGAGACTTGCCGGTAAACGAGATTGAAATAGGTATGCGGATACTGACGATCGAATCTCGGGCAAGTAACATACCGAAGGACAAAGGGAATAACATACGGGATTATACGAATCCTGGGCACTGAGGTTCAAACGATAAGATCTTCGTAGAATATGTAGGATCCAATATGGGCATCTAGGTCCCGCTATTGGATATTGACTGAGGAGTCTCTCGGGTCATGTCTACATAGTTCTCGAACCCGCAGGGTCTGCACACTTAAGGTTCGACGTTGTTTTATGCGTATTTGAGTTATATGGTTGGTTACCGAATGTTGTTCGGAGTCCCGGATGAGATCACGGACGTCACGAGGGTTTCCGGAATGGTCCGGAAACGAAGATTGATATATAGGATGACCTCATTTGATTACCGGAAGGTTTTCGGAGTTACCGGGAATGTACCGGGAATGACGAATGGGTTCCGGGAGTTCACCAGGGGGGGGGGGCAACCCACCCCGGGGAAGCCCATAGGCCATAAGGGTGGTGCACCAGCCCTTAGTGGGCTGGTGGGACAGCCCAAAAGGGCCCTATGCGCCAAGGATAAGAAATCAAAGGAAAAAGGAAAAAAAAAGGAGGAGGTGGGAAGGGAGGGGAACTCCCTCCCACCAAACCTAGTCCAACTCGGTTTGGGGGGGGGAGAGTCCTCCCCCTTGGCTCGGCCGACCCCTTGAGGGTCCTTGGACCCCAAGGCAAGGCCCCCCTCCCTCCCACCTATATATACGGAGGTTTTAGGACTGATTTGTGACGACTTTTCCACGGCAACCCGACCACATACCTCCACGGTTTTTCCTCTAGATCGCGTTTCTGCGGAGCTCGGGCGGAGCCCTACTGAGACAAGGTCATCACCAACCTCCGGAGCGCCGTCATGCTGCCGGAGAACTCTTCTACCTCTCCGTCTCTCTTGCTGGATCAAGAAGGCCGAGATCACCGTCGAGCTGTACGTGTGCTGAACGCGGAGGTGCCGTCCGTTCGGTACTAGATCGTGGGACTGATCGCGGGATTGTTCGCGGGGCGGATCGAGGGACGTGAGGACGTTCCACTACATCAACCGCGTTCTCTAACGCTTCTGCTGTACGATCTACAAGGGTACGTAGATCACTCATCCCCTCTCGTAGATGGACATCACCATGATAGGTCTTCGTGCGCGTAGGAAAATTTTGTTTCCCATGCGACGTTCCCCAACAGGTGATGCACCGCGCCAGGCTTGCCAGGCCTAGGAGCACATCAGGGACGAAGGCACACGCCGGTGTTGCCAGCACCGGGCATGCGGAGACGGGGACCTGCACACAACCTGTACGCCATATCGAGGAGGCTAGCAGAGAAGGACTCTACGATGGTTGCGGCGCAAATCGGCGGGGGCCGATGTTGCCTGTAGTGGTCGGAGTAGATGAAGTGGCCGGGGAAGACGACGACGACGCTAGCGATGAGCTGGTGCTGGACGAAGATGAAGGAGGTGGATGGACGGTGCGGCTCGGGTGAGCGAGCTGCAGCAGTGCCAAAGGAGAACGGCAGCTGCGGCCTGATGGCGGCTGCGGCGGTTGGTTAGGCGTGTAGCGGTGATGCTCGAAGTGGGCGAGGAAGAGGCCGACAACATGACGAAGACCGGCCCAGACCATGGTGTTCCCGCGCCGAAGGAGATGGCGCGGCGCATACCACAGGAAGCCGACGCGTGGGGACGGCGGAGTGGATCGTGCGCCACGTTGCTACGACCCGAAGGGGTAACGAAGCGGCAACACGCGGGTCAGGGCGACGACGGGAAGACCTCGGGGTGACGACGTAAACCATGTGCCGCAACGCTATGACCCTAAGGGGCAAAGCAGCGACGGTACGCGGGTCGGTGCAGCCATGAAGATGGCCTCGGGCGGCGTCGGGGACCGCGTGCCGCTGCACTACAGCCCGGCGGGGCGGTGTAGCAGCGGCTCGCGTGTCGAGGCAACCGCGGGGAGAACTACTGAGCAGCGGCGCTGCCGCCCGACGGGGCAACGCAACGGCAACCCGTTGCTCGATCGATGGAGGGACGCGATGTACTCGGGACAACCTTCACAGGACCTGCGGAGGCGCATGCAACCGACTGATCATGTCAGTCGCACGACGCGGATGGTGTCGATTGCGGCGGGCAGGTGATCAATTCGATCGCACGCGAGGTCGGGGGGCACTGCTCGGTGATGATGATGGCGTCATGGACGATGATGTGGGGTTGCCGAGCAGACCAAGGCGACGACAGCCAACGGGGAACGACATGCCAGAGGAGGCCGGCGATGGGCCGGGGAGCCCGAGACAGCCGGTAGGCCCCACGCAGCCGGCAAGCTGAGGTAGCCGGCAGGCCCGTTGCAGCTGGCAAGCCGAGGCAGCTAGCAGTCCCGGCACAGCGGCAAGCCCGACAACCGGCAAGGGGGGCGGCAGATGAGGCAGCCGGCAGGCCTAGGGCAACCGATGTTCCCGAGGCGGCCGACATGTGGCGACGAAGACGAAAGGTGGGTGATGCACGTATCCTGTTCATCGCCGGGCGGCGACGATGGCGTAAAGTGACGGGCCGACAGATGCGCGGACGACGACCATGATGGGTCGCCGCGTCACGCGAGGCCGTCGGGTCGAAGTAGAGGTCGGCTGGTCGCGCCTAGGTCGGAGTAGAGGCGGCATGTGTCGACAGCGACAGCGGGCGAAGCAACCCGATCTTATATCGGAAAACTAAAAAGGAAGAATGCCGATTAAGAGACCGGCAAAAGAGAGAAAATTCAGATTAAGAGATCAGGGAAAAAACTCTCTAGGGCAGCTAGTCAACAAGACCGATGGACGAACCCTAGGTAAGGGCGACGCGGGCCCCGGCGGCGGTCATGGAGGCCGACCGCCCCGAGGGTGGCGCGTGGTGCGAAAGCGGCTCGCGGCGTCTAGGCCTAGAAACGTACGATAGATACCATGTTCAAAGGGAATAAAGGTTGTATTGCTTGAGCCTCATGGACATATATATATATATATAATACAATGATCAATTTAGAGTACAAAACAAGGTAGGACAAATCCTAATCTATCCCATATTTCCTAATAATCAATATACTCAACATTGAATATATTGTTGTGTGCGTCATCCCATGCAGAGCCGAGGGTATTTCCCTCTTTTCAAAAATAAATAAATAAATCATGGATTACACATTTGTAAGGTCTCTATGTACCTCGCTTGCATGGTCAAATACTCCTATTTTCGGAGTTAAACCGTCGCTCTTTTGACGTGAAATTCAATAGGAATGGAAGCCAACATATATATATTCTTCCTAGCCAGGTCCAAGGTAATGAATCACGGTAGTACACCTGGTTGATTCCGTCGATTTTTTTTTTTTTTTTTTGAGAAAACAAGAATTCATCCTCTAGGGGATTCAACCGAGATGGGATGGGAAATCAATGGAGATTCCGGTCGATATCATATGCATAACATTTACTAGACGCATACTCCTCTGATAGCATCTCTCTCGTATTATACTCAACTGAGTACTTAAAACTAATGCTGCAAGTGGCAGTTATTAGTAGGCCCAACTGATTACGTGGTGATCATCTTCATTACAGCGAAACCAAGCAAGGACAGTTAAACAATCCCCCGAAAAGAAAACTAAACAAAGCATATGTGGCGTTGCGTCGCCGTGGTTTGTGTGGAATCTGCATCAGGCCGGGCCAGTATAGTTTTCCGGCGGTTTGACCTGCCCGGCTTGTATTAATTATGCGCCTCATTAGTTAAGTACCAGGGCATTACCAGATAAGACCAACTAAGCACTCACTTAAAGTATGGTATATGTGGCAACATGGCGCCGTTGGTGCGATCGAATCGGCACGACGTTTTTTTGTTGCTTTTATTTTCCTGCAAGCAATTATCATCTAGACGCTTCTGACTTGTCCATGTCGACATCTCTTGCGAGACGTGGACAGGTACATGGCAAGGTGCGGTGCACCGTGGAAACAATCAATCAGTTATATATACTCGCACGTTGCACAAGGCAAATACTGCGTGTTGTATTACCATGCATACAAGTTTGTCATCTCGTATCGGAAAGTGCAGCAAATTCACCATCCGGCGGGCTAGACCGCCAGGTATCTCCTGGTCAACTTCTTTAAAATCTTTAGATGTTGTACTTTATTTTTTTTGTGTAAATGTCAAAACCTGGGAGTATATACCATCAGGAATCCATTTCTTTTTTATAGAATGCAGCGCCAATATATCTAGTACTGCTAGCACGTTGAAGCTAGGATCAGGGTCTATGCTCACAAACCCATCACTTGTGTGCCGTATAATTTATCTCTATGCAAACATGACTCTAGTTAGGCCGGCGGGCAGGTGATATGTGGGGAACCGCTGGAGTTTTTCTTAATGTTGTTTGCCCAGGAGTACATATGTGAGTGCGTGGCTCGATGCGGACGGGTATGGTCCCCTGCAGTCCGATCCCATCCCAGGTTGGCGTATACTACTTACCATAAGATGATAGTACAACAACAAACAAGTAAACAATGGCGTGTGACTCGATAATCGACTCTAATCGGGGTGCACTAGCAGCGGTGGGATCCGTTGTCATTCCTGTAGTTCTAGATCACCGATTTAAGGAATTAAATATGTGTTATATATCATGAAAAGTATATCATTAAATTTCTACACGGATGAATTTTTTAAATATATATTTTTTATCACATATGATACATATTTAGATTGTTAAATTGTTGATCTAGAACTACGCGAGTGACTTAGAGCAAGTACAATAAGGTACAGTCAGCAGACTGTAAAGATAAAAATACTATATTTTTGTTGATTTGGATGAGAGAGAAGAGGAGAGAGAAGAGAAGCGGGCTCTTCGTGAAGAGCCAGCCCTAGCACGTGCTCCCAGGTGCTTTGTGAGAATGAAAGATGGTTCATATATGATAAAAATAGTACTCTTTTATTGCTAACTATTGTACAAGTTAGCTATAAGATCGGAAATTGCTTTTGGTGGCCGAGCTCCATGGAGGCCTTTAAATTTGAAATTCAAATTTCATGAAAATTCATATTTTTATATTTTAAAAAATTATGAAAAAAAATACAGGGATAAGTGAAGGCGTAACACACATGTGTGTAAATTTTCAGAAAAAATACATTAAAATGAGGGCTGTGCAAAAAAGATAAATCTGAGGCTTTTTTACACATGACACTATTCATCATTTCAGGTCATGAATTTGTCTTTTTTGTGCAGATCGTATTTCATCCTAATTTTTTGCACACATACGCATAACATCCTTCTTTACTTCCATATTTTTTTCAGATTTTTTTGAAACCAAAAAATTTGAATTTTGAATTATTCAAAAATTTCGGCCTTCATAAAGACCGAGCTCCAAACGTCCGCACTCTTATAAAATGGGTTATAAAACTGCTTACAGGCAGCAGTTGGCTATACTGGACGGAGGTAGTAGCAAATATAACTACTCGAGATCCATGGGAGCTGTGGTTAAATAGTGGACGTGACAAAAAAAAGGGGAACAAAACGGGAAGAAAGAAAACAGAAGAAGAGATTTTGTGGTGAGACGGTTGCACGGGCTTGCCCTTTTCCGTGCCCTATAAGAGAATGGTCAGGTGATGGGTACGCAGACTGTAACCTACGCGGTGCAGCAGCAGGTTCATCAGTGATGGGCCCTGCAGTGCTTCTCGCGAAGCCGAAATATGCTTCCAGAAGGAGCAAATCTGTGCTTCTTGTGAAGGCCCATTTTTTCCGAGAAGCATAATTAGGCTTTCTGAAAAATTATATAAATGTGTATATGATAAAAGTATAAACGTGCATATGAGAAAATATAAACATGTATATAAAAAAGTCTGTGACGTACATACAAAAAAACGAATGTTTACTAGAAAAGTAGACATAGAAATAATATTTTTTGCGATATCTTAATCACGTATTTGAATAGCATTAAAATATATATATAAATGCGAAAGGTATTTATAAAAAATATTCCTGATGTAAAAACAATGTACACATAAAACAATTAATTATCAATAGTGTGTGTTTAGAAAATTAATAAATAAATTTTAAAAATGCCTATATTCATTACCAAAAAGAAAACGGAACACAAAAAAGACAATAAACCTGAAAAGATAGAAGCAAAACCAAACAGAAACAACAACAAAAATAGAATAATCCGAAGAACCAGAAACAATCTAAAAACTGGTGAAATCCGTAAATAAAAAACATCTCTACTATTAAAAGCACGAGAGGACAGATCTAACTTAACATATTAACCGTCTAATCACAAATTTAATGGTCTAAAATACTTTAACGTTATTAAGCACAAACGAAAACAAAAGTTGAACGACACTAACCCATCGATCCCACTAATCACGTCGTGCCACTTCGTGGGCGAGATAAACAACTCCCTCATATGGATGAGAAAACAACTTCCCCAAACCACCTGACCCTCCGCCGCCGCTCGAGTCGCCTATGTTCCGACATGGCTGCCGCCCCTCCTCTCAGCTTTCGCCTCCACCCCTCGCCAACAGTCGCCTCCGCCCCACGCCCGCCATCGTGGCCACCTCGAACCACCATGCGCGGGTCTCCGCTCGCCGATCGGCCGCCGGCCCACGTCTAGCCGACCCTTTCGCCCTCCCTAACGTGGCAAAAGCAAGGTGTTGTGGCAACAACTCGAACAGGAGCTGCCTGCACGGGCGCACACGTCAGGTGAGGAGCAGAGCACACGAGTGTGCCTCCAGTTTTTCTTCAGCTAGATCTTCCAGTAGTTCAGAACGGGGATATGATCTTATTACCGTTGCTGGACACTGAATTGGGATGCAATGCATTCTCTCTTGCGGTGTGGCCGTCTGGGGATATCTATGCTCTTGCTTCTTCTAAATTTATTCTCAAGTTGTAGGTTCGTCCTTTCTTTTTCCAATTTCAGGTTCAAGGAGGCTGCCCAACAACTTCTTGTATCAATGCCTGAATGAAAAAGCTTTATGCTTCTTTTCGTCTTTCCGATTATATCTCTCTATTTGTATCCCGTGGAGTCTTAACCCATCAGAAGCAAATTTAGTATAACAATACATTATGGAACACCATTGGCTTCATATGCAATTTGATTTTATTTTTTCATAAAGATACGCACTGAAACCACAAGTTCTTTTATTAGGACGAATTCTTATATCTAATTTACTACTTTTTGTATGATGCATGGATGATGTGCTCAGGTAATTTTGGAGATCATGAGGATCATATGATTACATGCAAGGAACTAGGCGAAGAGAGGATTACTGAGCCGTACCTGTAGATACATGCAACGGCATTGATACGTCTCCGTCGTATCTACTTTTCCAAACTCTTTTGCCCTTGTTTTGGACTCTAATTTGCATGATTTGAATGAAACTAACCCGGACTAACGTTGTTTTCAGCAGAATTGCCATGGTGTTGTTTTTGGCAGAAATAGAAGTTCTCGGAATGACCTGGAAATTTACGAGGATTTTTTGTGGAATATATAAAAAATACTGGCGCAAGAATCAACCGAAGAAGTGGAGCGTGGAGCCCACAAGTCCACCAGGCGCAGACCCCCCTGGCCGCGCCTAGCAGGCTTGTGGGGCCCACGTTGCTCCACCGCCTCCAATTCCAGCTCTATTTAGTCCCTTTCGTTCGAAAAAATAAAGGAGAAGAGTTCATCACGTTTTACGATACGGAGGCGCCGCCACCACCTGTTCTTCCTCTCAAAGGTAGATCTGGAGTCCTTCTGGGCTCCAGAGAGGGGAGATCGTCGCCATCGTCATCACCAACCTTCCTTCATCGCCAATTCCATGATGCTCTTCACCGTTCGTGAGTAATCTCATCGTAGGCTTGCTGGACGGTGATGGGTTGGATGAGATCTATCATGTAATCGAGTTAGTTTTGACGGGGATTGATCCCTAGTATCCACTATGTTTTGAGATTGATGTTGCTACTACTTTGCCATGCTTAATGCTTGTCACTAGGGCCCGTGTGCCATGATTTCAGATCTGAACCTATTATGTTCTCATCAATATATGTGTGTTCTAGATCCTATCTTGCAAGTTGTAGTCACCTACTATGTGTTATGACCCGGCAACCCCGGAGTGACAATAGCCGGAACCACTCCCGGAGATGACCATAGTATGAGGAGTTCATGTATTCACTAAGTGTTAATGCGTTGGTCCTGTTCTTTATTAAAAGGAGAACCTTAATATCCCGTAGTTTCCATTAGGACCCCGCTGCCACGGGAGGGATGGACAATAGATGTCATGCAAGTTCTTTTCCCTAAGCACGTATGACTACATACGAAATACATGCCTACATTACATTGACGAACTGGAGCTAGTTACATATCTCTACGTGTTATAACTGTTGCATGATGGATACCATCCGACATAATTATCCATCACCGATCCAATGCCTACGAGTTTTTCCTACTGGTCCTTGTTACGTTACTTTGCCGCTACTGCTGTCACTGCTGCTACTGTTACGTTGCAGCTACTTGTGTCACTCCTGCTACTGTTACTCTGTCGCTATTGCTGTCACTGCTGCTACTATTACCGTTGCTACTGTTGCTATGACACTACTCTGCTATTGATACTTTTCTGTAGATACTAAGTCTTTCAGGTGTGGTTGAATTGACAATCAACTGCTAATACTTGAGAATATTCTTTGGCTTCCCCTTGTGTCGAATCAATAAATTTGGGTTGAATACTCTACCCTCGAAAACTATTGCGATCCCCTATACTTGTGGGTTATCAAGACCTTTTTCTGGCGCCGTTGCCGGGGAGGCATAGCTATATTCTCTGAGTCACTTGGGATTTACGTCTACTGATCACTAGGAGGAATCCGAAAGATCCAAGAACTAAAGTCTTGCCCTCAACTACGAGGACAGGTAAGGAACTAACATCTAGCTCTGCACTTGATTCACCATCAGTTATGAGTAAGTTTGCGACACCACCTCCTGCTAGAAATCTTGATATGTCGCATGTGCTTGATAATGCTACTTCTGCTGTTCATGATGCTTGTGATGATGCTATGCTTGATACTGCTTTGCCACTAGGTGCATTCCTTGATGCACAAATTGCTAGAGTTGCTGCTAGATGTGATGATACTTCTGAAACTACTGAGATTATTGAAGTAGAACCTGCTATTTTGCCTGTTAGGACTAGCTCTCCTAGATATGAATTGCCTGATAGGCCTGAGGGTTATGTTATGGAGGGAGAGATAACTGAGGACTTTCTTGCTTGTAAGGATAGCTATGATGTTGAGAAATTACTGCGCAAGTGCAAAGAAAAATCTTTGGACGCTAGGATGAAATACGACTCGAAGTTTGCTACTTCGCCTATCTTTGTGACCGATAAGGATTATGAATTCTCTGTCGACCCTGAGTTAATCACTTTGGTCGAATCTGATCCTTTTCACAGTTATGAGTCTGAAACGGTTGTATCACATCTTACCAAACTGCATGATATAGCCACGCTATTCACGAGTGAGGAAAAGATCCGCCACTACTATATCCTTAAGTTGTTTCCTTTCTCGCTAAAGTACGATGCTAAGACTTGGTTCACTTCTCTTGCTCCTGGTTGTGTGCGTAGCCCCCAGGATATGATCTACTACTTCTCTGAAAAATATTTCCCTGCCCATAAGAAGCAAGCTGCCTTGCAGGAAATATACAACTTTGCGCAAGTTGAAGAAGAGAGTCTCCCACAAGCTTGGGGGAGGCTCGCCCAGCTATTGAATGCTTTGCGTGATCACCCTCTTGAGAAGAATGAAATACTGGATATCTTCTATAATGGACTGACAGATGCTTCTAGGGACCACCTAGATAGTTGTGGCGGTTGTGTTTTCAGGGAACAAACCGTAGAACAAGCTGAGATTCTATTGAATAACATCTTGTGCAATGAGAATGCTTGGACTATTCCCGAACCACCTCCGAATCCAACTCCTAAGAAAAGAGGTATCCTATTCCTCAGTCCTGAAGATCTGCAAGAAGCTAAGAAATCTATGAAAGAGAAAGGCATTAAATCTGAAGATGTCAAACATCTACCACCTATCGAAGAGATCCATGGTCTCGATAATCCGATACATGTAGTAGAGGTAAATTCTCTTCGTAGATTCAATGAGAGTGATATTCCTTTTGATAAACCTGCTAGCTTATGCGTGGATGAATTTGATAAGTTTGTTGCCAAACAACAAAGTTTCAATGATTATGTTGCTCGTATGCTTAGTCATTTAAGTGTTTGTGTGGACAAAAACGTCAATGATCTTAAGTTGTTGAGTAAACATGCCTCTATGGTTACTACTCAGGTAGAACAAGTACTTAAGGCTCAGAATGACTTGCTCAATGAGTTGAATGACAATTTGTCAGAGTCGTCACTAGAGGCGGTAGAATGACCCAGGAACCTTTGTATCCTAAGGGTCATCCTAAAAGAACTGAACAAGATTCTAAAGGAGTTAGCACAGATGCACCTAGTCATCCTAGGAAGAAGAAGAAAGATGATAGGAACTTGCACGCTAGCAACCCTATCACTGTTAGACCTGAGAATCCAAACGATATCTCTGTTTCTGGTGCCGAAACACAATCTGGTGATGAACATGAGCCTAGTGATAATATCGATAGTGGTGTTCAACATGATGCTAAATCTAGCAATGATAAGGATGTGGAGATTGATCATGTTGATCTTGATAACCCATAACCTAAGAATAGGAGATACGATAAGAACGATTTCATTGCTAGGAAGCATGGTAAAGAAAGGGAACCATGGGTTCAGAAACCCATGCCCTTTCCTCCCAAACCATCCAAGAAAAAGGATGATGAGGATTTTGAGCGCTTTGTTGAAATGATTAGACCTGTCTTTCTACAAATGCATTTGACATATATGCTCAAAATGTCTCCGTATGCTAAGTACATGAAGGATATTGTTACTAATAAGAGGAGGATACCTGAGGTTGAGATTTCCACCATGCTCGCTAATTATACCTTCAAGGGTGGAACTCCTAAGAAAGTAGGTGATCCTGGAGTGCCCACTATACCTTGCTCCATTAAAGGCAACTACGTTAGAACTGCTTTATGCGACCTTGGAGTCGGTGTTAGTGTTATGCCTCTCTCTCTCTTTATCATAGACTTGAACTCGATAAGTTGACACCCACTGAAATCTCTCTGCAAATGTCTGAAAAATCAACTGCTTTCCCTATCGGCATTCCCAAGGATGTGCCTGTTGCGGTTGCGAACGTTACTATCTTAACGGACTTTGTTATCCTGGATATTCCCGAGGATGATGCCATGGCGGTCATCCTTGGAAGACCCTTTTTAAACACTGGAGGAGCTGTTATTGATTGCAACAAAGGCAATGTCACTTTCCATGTCAACGGTAATGAGCATACGGTGCACTTTCCGAAGAAACAATATCGAGTACATTGCATCAATGCTATCGAAAAGACTTCATCGATTCTTATTGGGAGCTTTGAATGCCCTATACCTACTATTAAGATGAAGTATGATTTGCTTGTTGTGGATATGCACATCCCCATTGAGGTAACCTAGTGGCTATTCGAAAATTCTCCGTTTCCTTTTGCGATTCGAAAAAGTTTGTCAAGGAGACTTGATCAACCTCATTGACGGATTTCTTTCGATGACCATGAGATGGATGTATCGAGGAGTCACAAACCTGTGTTCCAAGCTTGCACCTTTGGTAGCTTAGAAGAAAAATGATAGATTTAGCTTTAGTTTTCCCTGTTTTCTGTTTTTTTGCATCCTGTAGAAAAGTGCCCCGAAAATAAAAGTTCTGTGAATGTCGTGAAAATCAAGTATGATTTTTTCTGAAATTTTTGAAAAATTCTGAGACGGAGAGCTAGTCAGGGGGTTGCATCAGTGGGCCACAAGCCCTCGAGCCGCGGGCACCCCTGGCTACGCCTACCAGGCTTGTGGGGCCCACGTGTACCCCCTCCACTCATTCTAGCTCCCATCTGCTTCTCCTACCTCCAGAAAAAATCGTTTCGCAGCTCAAACCCATGTTCTTGCTCTTCTTGCTGCGATTTTCGATCTCCTTGTGCAAAGCCCCATTCACCAAACTGTTTTGGGGAAATTGCTCCTTGGTATATGACTCCTCCATTGGTCCAATTAGTTTTTGCTCTAGTGCCTTATTCGTTGCGTATTTTTGCTGCCTTGGTGACCCTGTTCTTGAGCTTTGCATGCTAATTTTAGCTGGTCCCAAGTAGTTTTGATGCGTGATATGGCCTCTAGGCACTGGAAGGAGCAGTTGCTATGAGTTTTGTTGAGCCTTGTTCAATTTTCCTTTGAGTCTCTGAAAATTTCAGAAAAGGAAGATGTTCAGGAGAAACTATCATGGTGGTTCCTCAAGCAAAAGAGGTCCCCGTCTTGCGATTCGGGAACCCAATCCTTACCAACCGAGGAACGCACATGTACAACCATGTGAATGGCCTTCTAATGAATTCATGATTGATGCAGGTTTCAAAGATGAGTTTGATACACTTGTTCACAACGTTGGACTTGAGGAATCCATCTCCGATAAATGTGAACAGTATGTTACTCTCACTGCCTCTTTTGTTCGTAGATTCAAATTTTCAGCTGGCCGTGACACATCTGTGCTGTTTGATCTCTATGACAAATCGTATACGATGGATTTAGAGGATTTCAATAGAATTTGCAAGATACCTGATTGGGGTAGTCTCAATGATCTTTCTAAATCTTTCGTTAGAGATTTTTTTTCTCTAGTATAACTGTTGGAGAAACTAGAGATATTACGCACGCTACCATGGCGAGCACTCATTTTCCTGCCTTGCATTACTTTGCGCTCTTCATAGGTAGATCCATTAACGGCAATATTGATCATTGTCACCTCTGCTCACTGATAACACACAAGTGTAGGGGATCGCAACAGTTTTCGAGGGTAGAGAATTCAACCCAAATTTATTGATTCGACACAAAGGGAAGAGAAATTATATTCTCAAGTATTAGCAGCTGAGTTTGTCAGTTTCAACCACACCTGAAAGATTAGTGTCTGCAAGCAAAGTATCAGTAGCAAAGTGGTATGATAGCAACGGTGCCAGAAAAGATCTATTGACGGCAGACTATTCCTTACTTGTTGTATCAATGGCGTCAGCAAATAGCACGTTGACAGGGGACTTATTCTTCCCCAGTAACGGCTCCAGAAAAGTCTTGCAACAAGTAATAGAAAAGTAGCAAGTAATAGCAGTAGTGACAGCAGTAGCAAGGAACAACAGTAGTGACAGCAGCAGCAAGTAACAACAGCAGCAACAGTAGTAGCGACAAAGTAATGTAGCAAGGACCAGTAGTAAAAGACTCGTAGGTAGTGGATCGGTGATGGATGAGTATGACAGATGCGATTCATCATGTAACAACTATAACACAAAGAGATAAGTAACTAGCTCCCGTTCGTCAATCTAATGTAGGCATGTATTCCGTATGTAGTCATACGTGCTTAGGGAAAAGAACTTGCATGACATCTATTGTCCATCCCTCCCGTTGCAGCGGGGTCCTAATGGAAACTACGGGATATTAAGGTTATTATTTTAATAAAGAACCGGACCAACGCATTAACACTTGGTGAATACATGAACTCCTCATACTATGGTCATCTCCGGGAGTGGTTCCGGCTATTGTAACTCCGGGGTTGCCGGGTCATAACACATAGTAGGTGACTACAACTTGCAAGATAGGATCTAAAACACACATATATTGGCGACAACATAATAGGTTCAGATCTGAAATCATGGCACTTGGGCCCTAGTGACAAGCATTAAGCATGGCAAAGTAGTAGCAACATCAATCTCCGAACATAGTGGATACTAGGGATCAATCCCCGTCAAAACTAAGTCGATTACATTATAGATCTCATCCAACTCATCACCGTCCAGCAAGCCTACGATGAGATTACTCACGAATGATGAAGATCATCATGGAATTGGCGATGGAGGAAGGTTGATGATGACGATGGCAATGATCTCCCCTCTCCGGAGCCCAAAACGGACTCCAGATCTGCCCTCCAGATGAAGAACGGGAGGTGGCGGCGCCTCCAAATCGTAAACGCGATGAACTCTTCTCTTTGATTTTTTTTCTGGACGAAACAGACTAAATAGAGCTGAGATTGGAGGCGGTGGATCTTTGCGCAGGTATTTTTCATTCATTCCAGAAAAATTGTCCGTAAATTTTTAGGACATTCCGAGAACTTTTATTTCTGCACAAAAACAACACCATGGCAATTCTGCTGAAAATAGCGTCAGTCCGGGTTAGTTCCATTCAAATCATGCAAATTAGAGTCCAAAACAAGGGCAAAAGAGTTCGGAAAAGTAGATACGACGGAGACGTATCAACTCCCCCAAGCTTAAAGCCTTGCTTGTCCTCAAGCAATTCAGTTGACAAACTGAAAGAGACAAAAGAAAAACTTTGACGAACTCTGTTTGATCTTGTTGTTGCAACTATGTCTAACTCATATCTAGAGTTTCAGCAAGATCACAAGCAAACCACATAAGCAAATGACATCTAGGTCTCACGGTAAACTCATATCAATGGCATAATCAACTAGCGAGCAAATAATAATAAGCCTCAAATGTCAACACTTCAATCAAAACAACATGAAGCAGTGCGAACAGATGGTATCTCGCTAGCTCTTTCTGAGATCGCAAAACATAAATGCAGAGCACCTTCAAAGACCAAGGGCTGACTAAACATTGTAATTCATGGCAAAGAAGATCCAGTCATAGTCATACTCAAGACAGTTAAAAGCAAAGCATAAAAATTGACAAAGGTGCTCTCTAATTGGTACTTTTGTAAGAGGAGGATGACTCAACAGGAACATAAATAAACAGGCCCTTTGCAGAGGGAAGCATTGATTTGCAGAGGTGCCACAGCTCAAGCTTTGAAAACAGAGATAATAATTTTGGGTGGCATGCTTTCATTGTCAACGCAATGACTAAGGGTTCTCAACATCTTCCACGCTACACATGCTATAGGCGGTTCCCAAACAGAAAAGTAAAGTTTTGACTCCCCCAACCACCAATCAATCACACTCCATGGCTAGCCGAATCCTCGGGTACCGTCCATACCAACATCAATCCTGGGGGAGTTTTGTTTGCAATTATATTTTCGATTTGAGCATGGAACTAGGAATTCCAATTACCGGCCCCTTTCTCGTTAATGATAGTGAATAAACACATATCGAGGATAACACGCCTAGCATGGAAGATACTAATAGCCCCCTGTCACCACATGAGTGGTTTGGGCATGCAAAACAGATTATTTCTTGAAGGTTTAGAGAGTGGCACATGCAAATTTACTTGGAACGACAGGTAGATAACGCACATAGGTAGGTATGGGGGACTCATATGGAACAACTTTGGGTTTATGGAAGTGGATGCACGAGCAGTATTCCCGCTTAGTACAAGTGAAGGTTAGCAAAAGACTGGGAAGCGACCAACTAGAGAGCGACAACAGTCATCAAAATGCATTGAGATTAACTAACATTGAGTGCAAGCATGAGTAGGACACAAATCACCATGAACATGAACAACATAGAGGATATGTTGATTTTGTTTCAACTACATGCGTAAACATGCGCCAAGTCAAGCCACTTGAAACATTCAAAGGAGGATACCATCCTATCATACTACATCATAGTCATCTCAACATTCATGTTGGCAACCAAGACAAACCATTATAAGCTCCTAGATAAGTAAGCATGGCATAAGCAACTATGATCTCTAAGTTGTCATTGCAAACATGTTTTTCTCACAACAAAGCTGAACTAGGAACAATGAGCTAGTCATATTTACGAAAACAAAATAGATTGAGTTCATACCAGCTTTTCCAGGCTCAGTCACTTCATCATATATCGTCATTATTGCCTTTCACTTGCACGACCGAACGATGTGAAGAATAATAAGAGTGCTCGTGCATTGGACTAAAGCTAGAATCTGTAGGCAAACACAAAGGAGAAGACAAAGTAATATGGCTCTATGAAATCTAAACAGGTATGCATGCAAGATCCACTAGACATTGTAACCAATATCGTCTACCTTGACCCAAAGAAAAAGAAAACTATCTACACGGGAAAGCTCCCAACAAGCAAAAGAAGAAAAAGAAAATCTTTTTGGGTTTTCTCAAACTAGACAGACACACGAAAAGAAAACGAGAAAAAGAAAATAAACTAGCATGGATGATACAGTGGCAAAGTGTGAACACCGGCTAACAAAGTGAAAGCATAAGCAAAAATGTAAAGTCGGTGAGAACACGTACTCCCCCGAGCTTAGGCTTTTGGCCTAAGTTGGTCTACTCCCAAGGAGGGAAATAACCAGCTCCGGGGTGCTGTGTGAGTTCCTGTGTCTCCCACTGATAAACTGGCGTCCGGTACTCGACTGGTGGCTCGGGCACGGGCACCTGTGGTTGGGCCAAGCCCCAATATGTGTAGATGTCCGAGGGCATAATAATGTACCTGCCTGCATGAAGATTGAACAACGAAGGAGCAGGCAAAGTAATAGCCTCACGAGTACCCTGACTACTACCAGGTTATAAATCATCCTTCTATTTATATCTCTATCAAGAAAGTCATGGCGAACCATGCTATCGTAATCTATATATCTCTCGGGAAGAAAAATCTCTTCTTCCTCTTCTAGTCTAATAGGTATCTCAAAGTGTCTAGCAAGACGGGTAGCATAGATACCTCCATAGACAACACCTTTAGAACGGTTCAGGTTCAACCGTTGAGCTACTATAGCGCCCAAGCTATAAGTTTTATCGTTAAAAAGGGCTTCGCGCAAGACCGCAAGATCTCGGGAACTAAGTGACCCAGCTTTCCCATGGCCAATCAAACATTTTCCCTCAAATAATGAGAAGTACCGAAGCACGGGAAAATGAATGCTAGCAGCTCTAGCACAAGACACTCCTCTCTCCTCTCATACAACAATTTAATCGATGAAAGCTTCCAAGTCCCGTGGACGAGGTTCATGAATATCCCCAACAAAAGGAAATTTGCAAACATTGCGAAAATCCTGAAGTGACATGCGCTGGGGGATATCATAAAGTTTAAACTCAACCATAGGAGGATTCTTCCTCGGATAGAAGTTAAAGCTGTGTACGAAGATATTAGTGAGGAGGAGGTATTGCGGACACTTATCTTCAACGAAGGCGGTAAGGCCTGCGTTTTCCACCAAGTGATAAAAGTCCTTATAAATTCCAGCGGCGCGTAAGAACACGTCGCTTGGCCACTAGCACGCTCGAACTTCTGCGACTCGAGGGACCACATACTTGGGCTTCTTCTCACTCCCATCATCCTTGGGGTCACGGCTTGACGAGCCTCTTAAGAACCTCCTCATCTTTTCCCTTTTCTATCTCTGAAAATTTCTGAAATTTATAGTGATTCTAAGGAAAAGTGAATAAGGCTCAACGAAACTCGTAGCAACTACTCCAATAAGTGCCTAGAGGCCATATTACGCATCAAAACTACTTGGGACCAGCTAAAATCAGCATGCAAAGCTCAAGAACATGGTCACCAAGGCATCAAAAATACGCGGAGTATAAGGCACTAGAGCAAAAACTAATTGGACCAATGGAGGAGTCACTTACCAAGGAGTAATTTCCCCAAAACAGTTCGGAGAATGGTGCTTTGAGCAAAGAGATCAAAACTCCGAGCAAGAGGAGCAAGAACACGGGTTTGAGCTGCGAAACGATTTTTTATGGAGGTAGGAGAACCAGATGAGAGCAAGAATGAGTGGAGGGGGTGCTTGTGGGCCCCACAAGCCTGGGTGGCATGGCCAGGGGGGTGCCCACACCATCAGGGCTTGTGGCCCACTCGTACAGCCCCTAGACAAGCTCTTCGTCTCAGTATTTTTCAAAAAAATCCAGAAAAAATCATACTTGATTTTCAGGACGGTCGGAGAACTTTTATTTTCGGGGTACTTTTCTACCGGACGCTAAAACAGAAAACAGGGAAAACTAAACTAAATCTATAATTTTTCTTCTAAGCAACCGAAGGTGAAAGCTTGGAACAGAGGTTTGTGACTCCTCGATTCATCCTTCTCATGGTCATCGAAAGAAATCCGTCAATGGGGTTGATCAAGTCCCCTCGGCAAAAAATTTTGAATCGCAAAAGAGAATGGAGAATTTTCGAATAGTCACTAGGTTACCTCAATGGGGATTTGTATCTCCCCAACAAGCAAATCATACTTCATCTTGACACGAGGAATAGGGCATTCAAAGCTCCCAATAAGAATCGATGAAGTTTTTTCGATAGCGTTGATGCAATGTACTCGATATTGTTTCTTCGGAAAGTGCACCGTATGCTCATTACCGTTGACATGGAAAGTGACATTGCCTTTGTTGCAATCTATAACAGCCCCTGCAGTGTTTAAAAAGGGTCTTCCGAGGATGACCGCCATGGCATCGTCCTTGGGAATATCCAAGATAACAAAGTTTGTTAAGATAGTGACGTTAGCAACCACAACAGGCATATCCTTGCAAATGCTGATAGGGAAAGCAGTTGATTTGTCGGCCATTTGTAGAGAGATTTCACTGGGTGTCAACTTATCCAGTTGAAGTCTACTCCCTCCGTCCGAAAAAAGCTGTCCCCATGGCTTTTTTTTAGAAAACCCCTTGTAGAAACTCCGACCGAACCCGCAGTCCTGCTCCCTTTCCTCAAACTCCTTCCTCTCTCGCGACGCCGGCGACACCCCTCGCCCCCGCCCCACCCCGACGATGACCACGCCCCCGCTCCACACCGGTGACGCCCCTCCTTCCCCCTCCCCCTTCCCTGTCGCCCATGTCGTCGCTGCCGCCTTGCTTCGGCCAACTCCGCACTACCGCCTCGTTCCCCTCCGTCAAGTGTCGATTTTTGTGTCGATCTGTGGCGAGGCGGAACAACGGGGCCGTGCCGGAGCAGCGCCAGCGTACCGGAGCAGCGGCGAGCCAGAACCGGGCCTCGACGGGGAGGTTGGGTCCGTCATGATGGCTTGCCTCCGCATCAGAGATTGCCCCCTTGCCGGAGATCCCCCGCTTGCCCCCGCGTCGGAGAACCACGGCGAGGAAGGCTAGATGTTTTGTTTAGTGGGACCACGCCGGAACACGCCGTGCGCCCCGCCGGCGGCGCCGCTTCCCCCGTCGGCTTCCATCCCCACCCTCGCCCTTCGCAATGCCTCCACGCCGCGACCACATGCGCCGCCTCCCGACCCTCCTCTCCGACTCCCAAAGCCCTAACCGCGTCTCTCCTTCGCAGGGCAAGCAGGCGCAGCAGACGGCCACTCCCACCCCGCCCCCGCCCCCTCGTCCACGGCCGTCGGGGGCATCGAGGAGAAGACGACCCCTGCGCCACCCAACACGGACACCGTCGGGGTCGCGGCCGAGCAGGCCGGCGCCGGCGCCGAGCTCTCCGCTCTGTTGAACGAGTTCTCAGCTGACAGCAGCAGCGCCTTCGCCGAGGCGCGGATCCGGGCCACCTTCTACCCCAAGTTCGAGAACGAGGAATCCGACCAGGAGGTGCGTGCTTTGTTGGCTATACAGGAGATGTTTCAGTGACAGCGGGTTCTGGCTCATTAGGGGTCTCTTATCCCCATTCACTAAACAAGACATTAACTGCCGTCTGCGTGACTGCAGTCAAGAACCTGGATGATTGAGATGGTGTCGCAAGGATTAGCTACCATGGAGGTATACCTAATTCGTCATTTTCCCTCCATTCTAATTAACTGTTCTGAAATTAGAGCTTATGCTGACTGTTCAATGTTTTTGCCCTCCTTCCTTAAAAGAAAGTGTTTATCCTGCTTAAGATGTTTTGTTTTCTTCAGGTTATGCTCAAGCATTCAGGGTCTTTGTTCATGTATGCTGGTAACCATGGTGGTGCATATTCCAAGAACTGCTTTGGATATAGTCCTTCTGTACTAGCATGGATAGATATTTGGGAGCCGGTGTAAATGTTGTTTTCAATGGATTTTGTATGTTGGGGCTCTGTTTTCATCGAGATTGAAAACAACAGCAATGTTTACAAAGAGAAAACAATTGCTCTGAGAAATGGCTTCACTTCTGTCTAACTTCAGCATGGCCGGCCAGCTCCCGCTGTCGATTATCTGTGTGCAGTACTTGCTAATCCGCAATGCCCAGGATGGTTGTACAAGAAAATAGTTCGTGATCATAGCAGAGCATTCTGAATTTGAAGTGGTATGATCCAATCAAAGGTGGCTTTTTAGACAGGTGGTTTGTACCTGTAGTTAGATGATTATGTGCCTGTTTAGTTGCAATGGTATTGGAGTCACATGGTATTGGAGTTTCTGCAATGGTTGAAAAGATAACATTTTGTTTGTGTACTGCAGAATTTTTTGGAGAATAGGAAACTATCCTGTCTATTGAAGAAGAAGAAGAAGAAGAAGAAGAAGACTATGAAGAAGAAGAAGAAGAATATGAAGAAGAATAAGAAGAATATGAAGAAGAAGAAGAAGAAGAATATGAAGAAGAAGAAGAAGACGAAGAAGAAGAAGAAGAAGAAGAAGAAGAAGGAGAAGAATTTATTCTAATGATCTTATACAACTTGTAATGACCCTTATGAAGATATTTCTCTTCTTCCAACTCCTTGTAATGACCTTGTACATGTTGTAGTGACTCTTAATAAAGATATTATTTCTCTCAAATAATTCAAATAAATTCATAAAAATCCAAATAATTCAAATAAATACAAATAAATTCATAAAAACCAAATAAATCCAGATAAATTCATAAAAAACCAAATAATTCAAATAAATCCAAATAAATTCATTAAAACCAAATAAATTCAAATAAATTCATAAAAATGCAAATAATTCAAATAAATTCAAATAAATCACATGACATACTCCAATCTTATCTCATTGAACACATGACACAAGACATACATATCACACATGGCATACACATGACACATGACACGAATTCCTATCCTTTCTTTTCATATCCTTTCTTTTCATTTTCCTATCTACTGCTTTCCCTTTCCTTAGTCTACTGCTTTCCCGTTCCTCTATCTCTGTTTTGACTGTTCCGTTGTGCCTCTGTCTCAACAACAAACGCCCAAGTTCCGATCTTTCCATCAAATGTCAGCTGTCCTTCATCATTGTACCGGGGCTTTGCCACGGCGGTCAAGAACATGACCTTCCCAATACTGTTAGTGTTTGACACGGTGCGCTCAGGTTCACGTTCTCCGGGCAGTACATAGTAAGTGTTCTTAACCCTGGTCATGTCATACCATTTCTCGTCTATATGAACCATATTATTCATTGATTTGAAGCTAGGATAGGGGGTTGATATCGAGTGCTCATCCATCATGGATATGCAGAATTTCAGTCTCGCTATCTTGTTGGCTGGCTTGAGGAAGGGCTTGACAGTGTTAGTGATGCGTTTTAGCTCTTTTAACTGAAACCTATCATGTAGCGTCGAGTAGGGAACACCCAAACACCTTGCAAGAGATCTGATTGTCCTTCTTCTGTTCAGTGGGATCGTAGCTGTTCTCGCCATGTCTAGCTCTTTTCTCTTTCTACCAACATTCCCCTTCTTCTTGCTTGAAACGTTCACTTCTTGGCCTAAGTCAAGTTGTTCTTTTGCTAGATTCCATATTCTTGAAACTGTTCTTACGCATACATTCATCAGCGTTGCGACGAGCACCTTGTCATATAGATGAACCTCCCCATCTCTGAGCTCGATTACTCGCAGAGCAAAGTAAATACCAAACCTCTCATTGTCTGTTAGCTCCTTCTTTTTTGCATTACCTTGTGCATCTGCTTCTTCCTCTCGAGCTTGTTCCTCCTCTTCAACCATCAAGTTCGTATCCATAGCATGACCCTCTCGAGCTCCTTCCTCCTCTTCAGCCATCAAGTTCAAATCAATAGCATGACCATCTCGAGCTCCTTCCTCCTCTTCAGCCATCAAGTTCAAATCAATAGCATGACCATCTCGAGCTCCTTCCTCCTCTTCAACCATCAAGTTCGTATCCATAGCATGACCCTCTCGAGCTCCTTCCTCCTCTTCAGCCATCAAGTTCAAATCAATAGCATGACCATCTCGAGCTCCTTCGTCCTCTTCAGCCATCAAGTTCAAATCAATAGCATGACCATGTCGAGCTTGTTCCTCCTCTTCAGCCATCAAGTTCAAATCCATAGTTGTTCCTCTGCTTCTATCTATAATCAATGATAAATGGAAAACATCACAAGCCATCATAAAACTGAAACCAATTAGAAGTACAACAGGAAAAATACTGCAATAGAAAACCAACTAAACCTGATAGAACCAAAATAAACACCATGTCCATGCATGCTAAACCAAGTGACAAGCAATCTAGCACAAAGTAGTCATAAACTCGCATAGAAGAAGCTATTGCTAATCACATGAGGCATCACATACAGCACTAACTGAAAATACACTAACTGAAAATATTGGGCACGACCACATAGGTTCCATCATTTGTCTACTCCATATAGAGATGTGACCCCGTAACTCATTACATCACGCTAGTAACTGCTAAGATTCAGCTAGTAACTGCTAAGATTCAGCAAAATTGGCCTGAACTCATGAAACTCATATAATCCCTATGCGGATTTCTAACAGTTAGCCGGTTGCTAACAATTACTAGCCGGTTGTTAACAGTAGAAACACTTTGGTGTTACTAGCCGGTTGAATATAATGCTGTTGAAGGGAATCTATCATATTTTGCTTAGAGATGATGCTGCTGCTGCCAAGCTCATTCCTGAATATGGCAAAGCTCGGTTACTAAATTCCTGAATATTCTCTCCATAACAAGCAGCAGCACATTTAACTTCAAAAATGGCAAAGCTCGGTTACTAAATTCAGTGTCCACATATGGTTTCAAGTTCCGATTCCAGATTACATGAAACACTACATGAGATTTCGACAGTAATTACTCAGAGCACACTCAAGCAGGCTCATTCCTGAATATTAACAGGACCTACAGCCAACACTACCTACAGCCAATAGTACAGGCGCCAGCAGTGGTACCTTCCTCGGCGCGGGAGGATGCACTCCTCCTCTGGGGCGCCTAACGCTGCCCGCACTCCTTCCTGGAAGCAGTGGAGGTCCGTTCCTGTAGAGGCTGATGCGCACCAACACAGGAGAACAATACAACCGTAACTGATGGCGCCTGTATTGTCCGCCGCAGAGGAGGTCCGTTCCTCCTGGGGCCGGCGGGGGTCCTGCGTCGTATCCGCGACGACGACGGCGACTCCGAGGGGAGGCCACAGACGCGGGTCCGTACGCTGATGCACACCGACCGTCGAGGGTCCGTTCCTCCTGGGGCTGACGGGGACGGTGGCGGGGGAGAGCAGGCGGGCTGGTGGGGTGCCTGCGGGCCGAGGCGGCGGGCGGAGCGGCAAACGGGCTGAGCGGCGCAGGTGGGCGGCGGTCACCCGCTACATCAACGACGGGTGCCGACGGTGGCGAAGATGGACGCTTGGTCCAGCCACGGGCGAAGGAAGAAGAAGCAGAGGAGGGGGGATTAGCACGAGATTTAAAACCAAAAGGGTGTATTTGCAAAATTAAAAATGAACTAGGCTTTGGACAGCCTTTTCCGGACGGAGGGAGTTTGATAAAGAGAGAGAGGCATAACACTAACACCGGCTCCAAGATCGCATAACGCAATTCAAACGTAGTTGCCTTTAATAGAGCAAGGTATAGTGGCCACACCGGGATCACCTAGTTTCTTGGGAGTTCCACCCTTGAAGGTATAGTTAGCAAGCATGGCGGAAACCTCAACCTCAGGTATCCTCCTCCTATTAGTCACAATATCTTTCATGTACTTAGCATACGGAGACATTTTGAGCATATCTGCCAGACGCATATGCAGAAAGACAGGTCTGATCATTTCAACGAAGTGCTCAAAATCTTCATCATCCTTTTTCTTGGATGGTTTGGGAGGAAAGGGCATGGGTTTCTGAACCCATGGTCCCCTTTCTTTACCGTGCTTCCTAGCAGCGAAGTCATTCTTATCGTATCTCTTATTCTTAGGTTGTGGGTTATCAAGATCAACAGGTTCAATCTCCACATCCTTACCATTGCTAGGTTGAGCATCTTCATGAACATCACTATTGATATTATCATTAGGCTCATGTTCATCACCAGATTGTGTTTCAGCATCAGAGACAGAGGCATCGTTTGGACGCTTAGGTGTAGCAGCAACAAGGTTGCTAGCGTACAGGTTCCTATCATCTTTCTTCTTCTTTCTAGGATGACTAGGTGCATTAGTGCTAACTTCTTGAGAATCTTGTTCAATTCTATTCGGATGTCCCTCAGGATACAAAGGTTCCTGGGTCATTCTACCACCTCTAGTGATGACTCTGACAAAATTGTCATTCAACTCATCTAGCAAGTCATTTTGAGCTTTAAGTACTTGTTCTACCTGAGTAGTAACCATAGAAGCATGTTTACTCAGAAGTTTAAGATCATTGACGTTTCTGTCCACACAAGCACTTAAATGACTAAGCATACGAGCATTCTATTCCAATTTTCTCCTAACATAATCATTGAAACTCTGTTGTTTGGCAACAAAGTTATCAAATTCATCCATGCATAAGCTAGCAGGTTTATCAAAAGGAATATCACTCTCATCAAACCTACGCAGAGAATTTACTTCTACTACCTGTATCGGGTTATCGAGACCATAGATCTCTTCGATAGGTGGTAGATTTTTGACATCTTCAGATTTAATGCCTTTCTCTCGCATAGATTTCTTAGCTTCTTGCATATCTTCGGGACTGAGGAATAGAATACCTCTTTTCTTCGGAGTTGGCTTAGGACGTGGTTCGGGAATAGTCCAAGCATTCTCATTGCACAAGATGTTATTCAATAGAATCTCAGCTTGTTCTACGGTTCGTTCCCTAAAAACACAACCGACACAACTACCTAGGTGGTCTTTGGAAGCATCGGTAAGTCCATTATAGAAGATATCAAGTATTTCATTCTTCTCAACAGGGTGATCACGCAAAGCATTCAGTAGCTGGATAAGCCTCCCCCATGCTTGTGGGAGACTCTCTTCTTCAGCTTGAGCAAATTTGTATATTTCCTGCAAGGTAGCTTGCTTCTTATGGGAGGGAAATATTTTTCAGAGAAGTAGTAGACCATATCCTGGGGGCGACGCACACAACCAGGAGCAAGAGAAGTGAACCAGGTCTTAGCATCATCCTTTAGCGAGAAAGGAAACAACTTGAGGATATAGTAGTAGCGGATCTTTTCCTCACTAGTGAATAGGGTGGCTATATCGTGCAGTTTGGTAAGATGGGCTACAACCGTTTCAGACTCACAACCGTGAAAGGGATCAGATTCGACCAGAGTGATTAACTCAGGATTGACACAGAATTCATAATCCTTATCGGTCACAAAGATAGGCGAAGTGGCAAACTTCGAGTCGTATTTCATCCTAGCGTTCACAGATTTTTCTTTCCACTTGCGCAGTAAATTCTCAACATCATAGCTATCCTTACACGCAAGAAAGTCCTCAGCTATCACTCCCTCCATAACATAACGCGTATCAGGCAATTCAGGCATAAGAGAGCTAGTTCTAGCAGGAAAAATAGCAGGTTCTACTTCAATAGTATCAGCAGTTTCAGAAGTATCATCACATCTAGTTGCAACTAGCAATATGTGCATCAAGGAATGCACCTAGTAGCAAGGCAGTATCAAGCATAGCATCATCAGGCATAGTATCAAGCATAGCAGAAGTAGCATCATCAAGCACAGACGAAATATCAAGATTTCTAGCAGGAGGTGATGTCGCAAACTTACTCATAATTGAAGGTGAATCAAGTGCAGAGCTAGATGGCAGTTCCTTACCTGTCCTCGTAGTGGAAGGCAAGATTTAAGTTCTTGGATCTTTCGGATTCCTCATAGTGATCAGCAGACGTAAATCCCAAGTGACTGAGAGAATATAGCTGTGCCTCCCTCGCAACGGCGCCAGAAAATAGTCTTGTGATACGTCTCAAACGTATCTATAATTTTTGATGTTTTCACGCTGTTATCTTGTCTTCTTTGGTTGTTTTATGTACCTTTTATATCTTTTTGGACTAACTTATTAATTCAGTGCCAAGTGCCAGTTCCTGTTTTTTCCGTGTTTTTGACTCTTTTCAGATCTGATTTTGGAACGGAGTCCAAACGGAAGAAAAACCCCGAAATGATTTTTCCCGAACGGAAGAAGACCAGGGAGCTTTTGGGCCAAGCCAGGTGGGCTCCAGGGAGCCCACAAGCTCCCACTCCGCCACCAGGGGGAGGCGGCGGTGGGCAGGCTTGTGGCCTCCCTGGCCTCCCCCTGACCTAGGTCTTTGGCCTATAAATTCCCAAATATTCCGCAAAAAATCAGGGGAGCCTCGAAAATACTTTTCCGCCGCCATAAGCTTCCGTTTCCGCGAGATCTCATCTGGAGACCCTTCCCGGCGCCCTGCCGGAGGGGACTTTGGAGTTGGAGGGCTTCTTCATCATCATCATCGCCCCTCCAATGACTCGTGAGTAGTTAACTTCCGACCTACGGGTCCGTAGTTAGTAGCTAGATGGCTTCTTCTCTCTCTTGGATCTTCAGTACAAAGTTCTCCATGATCTTCTTGGAGATCTATCCGATGTAATCTTCTTTGGCGGTGTGTTTGTCGAGATCCGTTGAATTGTGGATTTGTGATCAGATTATCTATGATATATATTTGAGTCTTTGCTGATTTCTTATATGCATGATTTGATATCCTTGTAAATCTCTCCGAGTCTTGGGTTTTGTTTGGCCAACTAGATCTTTGATTCTTGCAATGGGAGAAGTGCTTGGTTTTGGGTTCTACCATGTGGTGACCTTTCCCAGTGACAGTAGGGGCAGCAAGGCACACATCAAGTAGTTGCCATCAAGGGTAAAAAGATGGGGTTTTTATCATTGGTTTGAGATTATCCTTCTACATCATGTCATCTTGCTTAAGGCGTTGCTCTGTTCTTATGGACTTAATACACTAGATGCATGCTGGATAGCGGTCGACGTGTGGAGTAATAGTAGTAGATGCAGAAAGTATCGGTCTACTTGTTTTGGACGTGATGCCTATAGATACAATCATTGCATAGATATCGTCATGACTTTGCGCGGTTCTATCAATTGCTCGACAGTAATTTGTTCACCCACCGTCAACTTGCTTTCATGAGAGAAGCCACTAGTAAACACTACGGCCCCCGGGTCTATTCACATCCATCATTTACACCTCCGCTTTTACTTTGCTTTGTTACTTTGTTGCTTTCAGTTCTCACTTGGCAAACAATCTATAAGGGATTGATAACCCCTTCATAGCGTTGGGTGCAAGCTTTTGTGTTTGTGCAGGATATTGAGATACTCCTCCACCGGATTGATACCTTGGTTCTCAACTGAGGGAAATACTTACCATCACTGTGCTACATCACCCTTTCCGCTTGAAGGGAACACCAACGCAAGGCTCCAAGGCCACGGGGGAAATCCTTTGCATACTTGCCTAGGAAGTCCCTTAAGGTGTAGCCGCAGCTGAAGGATTCCTGGTGCCGTCGACACACCTGTTTCTGGTGCCATTGTAGGGGATACACAACAAAACATCATCTTGATAACCCACAAGTGTAGGGGATCGCAATAGTTTTCAAGGGTAGAGTATTCAACCCAAATTTATTGATTCGACACAAAGGGAAGCGAAATAATATTCTCAAGTATTAGCAGCTGAGTTTGTCAGTTTCAACCACACCTGAAAGATTAGTGTCTGCAAGCAAAGTATCACTAGCAAAGTGGTATGATAGCAATGGTGCCAGAAAAGATCTGTTGACGGTAGACTATTCCTAACTTGTTGTATCAATGGCGCCAGTAAATAGCACGTTGGCGGGGGACTTATTCTTCCCCAGTAACGGCTCCAGAAAAGTCTTGCAACAAGTAACAGCAAAGTAGCAAGTAATAGTAGTAGTGACAACAGCTGCAAGGAACAGCAGTAGTGACAACAGCAGCAAGTAACAGCAGTAGTGACATCAGCAGCAACAGTAGTAGCGACAAAGTAATGTAGCAAGGACCAGTAGTAAAAGACTTGTAGGCAGTGGATCGGTGATGGATGAGTATGACGGATGTGATTCATCATGTAACAGCTATAACACGGAGAGATAAGTAACTAGCTCCCGTTCGTCAATCTAATGTAGGCATGTATTTCGTATGTAGTCATACGTGCTTAGGGAAAAGAACTTGCATGACATATATTGTCCATCCCTCCCGTGGCAGCGGGGTCCTAATGGAAACTACGGGATATTAAGGTTCTTCTTTTAATAAAGAACCGGACCAACGCATTAACACTTGGTGAATACATGAACTCCTCATACTATGGTCATCTCCGGGAGTGGTTCCGGCTATTGTCACTCCGGGGTTGCCGGGTCATAACACATAGTAGGTGACTACAACTTGCCAGATAGGATCTAAAACACACATATATTGGCGACAACATAATAGGTTCAGATCTGAAATCATGGCACTTGGCCCCTAATGACAAGCATTAAGCATGGCAAAGTAGTAGCAACATCAATCTCAGAACATAGTGGATACTAGGGATCAATCCCCGTCAAAACTAACTCGATTACATGATAGATCTCATCCAACTCATCACCGTCCAGCAAGCCTACGATGAGATTACTCACGAACGATGAAGGGCATCATGGAATTGGCGATGGAGGAAGGTTGATGATGACGATGGCGACGATTTCCCCTCTCCGGAGCCCAAAACGGACTCCAGATCTGCCCTCCAGATGAAGAACAGGAGGTGGCGGCGCCTCCGTATCGTAAAACGCGATGAATCCTTCTCCCTGATTTTTTTCCGGGCGAAACAGAATATATAGAGCTGAGTTTGGAGGCGGGCGACACGTGGGCCCCGCAAGCTCTCACGGCGTGGCCAGGGGGGTGGCTGATGTCAACTGTTCTTCCCCATGCGACGGCACCAGAAGAATGCTGATTGCAATCCCCGGCAACCGAAACTAGAAGAATGTTGTTGATGCCCACCAACGCGTGGGATCGTAGCAGTTTTCGAGGGTAGAGTATTCGACCCAAATTTGTTGATTCGCACGACGGGAGGTGAGAGAATACTCTCAGGTATTAGCAGTTGAATTGTCAGATTCAACCACACCTGAAAGATTAGTATCTGCAAGCAAAGTAGTAACAGCAAAGTAGCGCGTAACGGGAGTGGCAAGGAATAGCAGTAGTGACAGCAGTGGCAAGTAGCAACAGTAGCAAGCGACGATAGTAGCAACAGTAGCAGCAGATGAAGACAAGTAACAACAGTAGCAACAGTAGTAGCAGTAGCAGAGCAAGACAAGTAACAACAGTAGTAGGACAAACTCGTAGGCAATGGGTCGGTGATTTGTTTGGATGATATTCATCATGCAACAGCTATAACACGGAGAGATATGTGGCTAGCTCCCATTCGTCAATGTGATGTAGGAATGCATTCCGTGTGTCGTCATACGTGCTTAGGGAAAAGAACTTGCATGACATCTATTGTCCATCCCTCCCGTAGCAGCAGGGTCCAAAAGGAAACTACGGGATATTAAGGTTCTCCTTTTAATAAAGAACCGGACCAACGCATTAGCACTTGGTGAACACATGAACTCCTCAAACTATGGTCATCACCGGGAGTGGTTCCGGTTATTGTCACTCCGGGGTTGCCGGATCATAACACATAGTAGGTAACTACAACTTGCAAGATCGGATCTAAAACACACATATAATGGTGACAACATAATAATTTCAGATCTAAAATCATGGCACTCGGGCCCTAGTGACAAGCATTAAGCATGGCAAAGTAGTAGCAACATCAATCTCAGAACATAGTGGATACTAGGGATCAATCCCCATCAAAACTAACTCGATTACATGATAGATCTCATCCTACTCATCACCGCCCAGCGAGCCTACGAATAGATTACTCACGAACGACGAAGAGCTTCATGGAATTGGAGAGGGAAGAAGGTTGTTGATGACGATGGTGACGGTTTCCTCTCTCCGGAGCCCAAGACGGACTCCAGATCTGCCCTCCAGATGAAGAACACATGGTGGCGGCGCCTCCGTATCGCAAACGCGACGAAAACTTCTCTTTTTTTTTCTGGGACGAAAGGGGATTTATAGACCTGAGGTTGGGGGCGGTAGAGCCGTGTGGGCCCCACAAGCCTGCCCATCGCCACCATGGGGGTGGTGGCGGAGCCAGGGCTTGTGGCCCACTGGCCCACCCCCTCAGGTGGAACTTGTCGGAGATATTTTTTTATATTTTCCAAAACTGCTCCCATAAATTTTCAGGACGTTTGGAGAACTTTGATTTCTGCACAAAAATAACACCAAGGTAATTCTGCTGAAAACAGCGTCAGTCCAGGTAAGTTCCATCCAAATCATGCGAATTAGAGTCCAAAACAAGGGCAAAAGAGTTTGGAAAAGTAGATACGATGGAGACGTATCAACTCCTCCAAGCTTGAAACCTTGCTTGTCCTCAAGCAACTCAGTTGACAAACTGAGAGAGAAAGAAAAACTTTGACAAACTCTGTTTGATCTTGTTGTTGCAACTATGTCTAACTCATAACCAGAATTTCAGATCACAAGTTAACCACATAAGCAAATGACACAAAGGTCTCACGGTAAACTAATATCAATGGCATAATCAGCTAATGAGCAAATAATAATGAGTTTCAAATACCAACACTTCAATCAAAACAAGCATGAAGCAATCTGAATAGGTGGTATCTCGCTAGCTCTTTCTGAGACCACAAAACATAAATGCAGAGCACTTTCAAAGATCAAGGGCTGACTAGACATTGTATTTCATAGCAACGAAGATCCAGTCATAGTCATACTCAATATCAATCAAAAGAAAAGCATAAAAATGACAGAGGTGCTCTCTAATTGGTGCTTATATAAGAGGAGGATGACTCAACAGGAAAATAAATAGACAGGCCCTTCGCAGAGGGAAGCATTGATTTGCAGAGGTGCCAGAGCTCAAGCTTTGAAAACAGAGATAATAATTTTGGGTGGCATGCTTTCATTGTCAATGCAATGACCAAGAGTTCTCAATATATTCCATGCTACTCATACTATAGGCGGTTCCCAAACAGAAAAGTAAAGTTTTAACTCCCCCACCACCAATCAATCACAATCCACGGCTAGCCGAATCCTCGGGTACCGTCCATACTAACATCAATCCGGGGGGAGTCTTGTTTTACAGTTATGTTTTTGATTTAAGCGTGGAACTGGGCATTCCAATTACCGGCCCCTTTCTCGTGAATGACTGTGAATAAACACATGTCGAGGATAACACTCCTAGCATGGAAGATACCAATAGCCCCCTGTGACCACATGAGCGGTTCGGGCATGCAAAACAGATTATTTCTTGAAGGTTTAGAGAGTGGCACATGCAAATTTACTTGGAACGGCAGGTAGATACCGCAAATAGGTAGGTATGGTGGACTCTCATGGAAAAACTTTTGTGTTTATGGAAGTGGATGCACAAGCAGTATTCCGCTTAGTACAAGTGAAGGCTAGCAAAAGACTGGGAAGCGACCAACTAGAGAGCGACAACAGTCATCAAGATGCATTGAGTTTAACTAACATTGAATGCAAGCATGAACAGGATATAAATCACCATGAACACGAACATCATAGAGGCTATGTTGATTTTGTTTCAACTACATGCATGAACATGCGCCAAGTGAAGCCACTTGAAACATTCAAAGGAGAATACCATCCTATCATACTACATCATAGTCATCTCAAAATCTATGTTGGCATTCAAGACAAACCATTATAAGCTCTCAGCTAAATAAGCATGGCATCAGAAACTATGATCTCTAAGTTGTCATTGCAAACATGGTTCTCTCACAACAAAGCTAAATCTGGGTCGACAAGCTAGCCATATTTACAAAAACAAAATAGATAGAGTTCATACCAGCTTTTCAGTCTCAGTCACTTCATCATATATCATCATTGTTGCCTTTCATTTGCATGATCGAACGATGAAAACGATAATAAGTGCATTGGACTAAGCTGAATCTGCAGGCAAACACAAAGGAGAAGACAAAGTAATATGGCTCTTTGAAAGCTAAAGAGGTAAGCATGTAAGAACCACTAAACATTGTAACCAATATCTTCTACCTTGACCCAAAGAAAAAGAAAACTATTTACATGGGAAAGCTCCCAACAAGCAAAAAAAGAAATAAAAATCTTTTTGGGTTTTCTCAAAAGGACACAAAACAAGAAAACAAGAAAAGGAAAATAAACTAGCATGGATAATACAGTGGCGAAGTGTAAACACCTGCTAACAAGGTGAAAGCATAAGCATGAATGTAAAGTTGGTGAGAACACGTACTCCCCCAAGCTTAGGCTTTTGGCCTAGCTTGGTCTACTCCCAAGGTGGGAAATAACCAGCTCCAGGATACTCCGGAGCAGAATGTGCATGCCACTGCTGTGTGAGCTCCTCTGGCTCCCACTGATAAACTGGCGTCTGGTACTCAACTGGCGGCTCGGGCACGGGCGCATGTGGTTGGGCCAAGCCCCAATATGCGTAGATGTCCGCGGGCATAATAGTGTACCTGCCTGCATGAAGATCGAACAAAGAAGGAGCAGGCAAAGTAATAGTCTCTCGAGTACCCTGACTAAATACCAGGTTATAAATCATCCGTCTACTAGCATCTCTATCCAGAAAATCATGGCGGACCATGCTGTCATAATCCAGATATTTCTCAGGAAGAAGCATCTCTCCTTATTCTCCTAGTCTAATGGGTATCTCAAAGTGTCTGGCAAGACGGTGTTGGAATTATGCCCTAGAGGCAATAATAAATATAGTTATTATTATAATTCCTGTATCAAGATAATCGTTTATTATCCATGCTATAATTGTACTGAATGAAGACTCATTTACATGTGTGGATACATAGACAAAATACCGTCCCTAGCAAGCCTCTAGTTGGCTAGCCAGTTGATCAAAGATAGTCAGTGTCTTCTGATTATGAACAAAGTGTTGTTGCTTGATAACTGGATCACGTCATTAGGAGAATCACGTGATGGACTAGACCCAAACTAATAGACGTAGCATGTTGATCGTGTCATTTTGTTACTACTGTTTTCTGCGTGTCAAGTATTTATTCCTATGACCATGAGATCATATAACTCACTGACACCGGAGGAATGCTTTGTGTGTATCAAACGTCGCAACGTAACTGGGTGACTATAAAGATGCTCTACAGGTGTCTCCGAAGGTGTTAGTTGAGTTAGTATAGATCAAGACTGGGATTTGTCACTCCGTGTGACGGAGAGGTATCTCGGGGCCCACTCGGTAATACAACATCACACACAAGCCTTGCAAGCAGTGTAACTTAGTGTAAGTTGCGGGATCTTGTATTACGGAACGAGTAAAGAGACTTGCCGGTAAACGAGATTGAAATAGGTATACGGATACTGACGATCGAATCTCGGGCAAGTAACATACCGAAGGACAAAGGGAATGACATACGGGATTATATGAATCCTTGGCACTGAGGTTCAAACGATAAGATCTTCGTAGAATATGTAGGATCCAATATGGGCATCCAGGTCCCGCTATTGGATATTGACCGAGGAGTCTCTCGGGTCATGTCTACATAGTTCTCGAACCCGCAGGGTCTGCACACTTAAGGTTCGATGTTGTTTTATGCGTATTTGAGTTATATGGTTGGTTACCGAATGTTGTTCGGAGTCCCGGATGAGATCACGGACGTCACAAGGGTTTCCGGAATGGTCCGAAAACGAAGATTGATATATAGGATGACCTCATTTGATTACCGGAAGGTTTTTGGAGTTAGAGGGAATGTACCGGGAATGACGAATGGGTTCCGGGAGTTCACCGGGGGGGGCAACCCACCCTGGGGAAGCCCATAGGCCTTGAGGGTGGCACACCAGCCCTTAGTGGGCTGGTGGGACAGCCCAAGAGGGCCCTATGCGCCTAGAGAAGAAAATCAAAGAGAAAAAAAAGAGGAGGTGGGAAGGGAAGGAAGGACTCCCTCCCACCAAACCAAGTCCAACTCGGTTTGGGGGGGGAACCTTCCCCCTTGGACTCGGCCGACCCCCTTGGGGCTCCTTGAGCCCCAAGGCAAGGTCCCCTCCCTCCCACCTATATATACGGAGGTTTTAGGGCTGATTTGAGACGACTTTTCCACGGCAGCCCGACCACATACCTCCACGGTTTTTCCTCTAGATCGCGTTTCTGCGGAGCTCGGGCGGAGCCCTGCTGAGACAAGGTCATCACCAACCTCCGGAGCTCCGTCACACTGCTGGAGAACTCTTCTACCTCTCCGTCTCTCTTTCTGGATCAAGAAGGCCGAGATCATCGTCGAGCTGTACGTGTGCTGAACGCGGAGGTGCCGTCCGTTCGGTACTAGATCATGGGACTGATCGCGGGATTGTTCGTGGGGCGGATCGAGGGACGTGAGGACGTTCCGCTACATCAACCGTGTTCACTAACGCTTCTGCTGTACGGTCTAAGGGTACGTAGATCACTCATGCCCTCTCGTAGATGGACATCACCATGATAGGTCTTCGTGCGCGTAGGAAAATTTTTGTTTCCCATGCGACGTTCCCCAACAGACGGGTAGCATAGATACCTCCATAGATGACACCCTTGGAACGGTTGATGTTCAACCGCTGGGCCACTATAGCACCTAGGCTGTAAGTCTTATCGTTATAAAGGCCTTCACGCAAAACTGCAAGGTCTGGAGAACTAAATGATCCAGCCTCCCCACGACCAATCAAACATTTTCCCAAAAATAGTGAGAAGTACCGAAGCACAGGAAAATGTATGCTAGCAATTCTAGCGCGAGACACTCCTCTCTCCTCTCCAACAGCAATAGAACCAATGAAATCCTCCAAGTCCCGTGGACGAGGGTCGCAGATATCCCCAACATAAGGTAATTTGCATACATTGCAAAAATCATGTAGTGTCATGCACTGGGGAACATCGTATATCATGAACTCAACCATGGGAGGATTCTTCCTCGGATAAAAGTTGAAGCTTTGAACGAAAATGTTGGTGAGGAGGAGGTATTGTGGGCACTTATCTTCAACGAACGCAGTGAGACCTGCGTTCTCCACCAAGTAATAAAAGTCTTCATAAAGTCCGGTGGCGCACAAAAATTCATCACTTGGCCACTCGCACGCTCGAACTTCTGTGACTCGAGGGACTGCGTACTTGGGGTGGTTCTTCTCATCCTCCTTGGGGTTACGGCTTGAAGAGCCTCTCAAGAACCTCCTCATCTTTTCCTTTTTCTAGCTCTGAAAATTTCTGAAATTTTTAGAGACTTCGAAATAAAAGCGAATAAAGATTAACCCAACTTGTAGCAACTACTCCTACTAGTGCCTAGAGACCGTATCACACGCTAAAACTACTTGGGACCAGCTAAAATCAACTTTTCAAGCTCAAGAACAGGGTCACCAAGGTAGCAAGAATTCGCGAAGGATAAAGCACTAGAGCAAAAACTAATTGGACCAATGGAGGAGTCACTTACCAAGGAGTAATTTCCCCAAAATGGTTCGGAGAATGGTACTTTGAGTAAGGAGATCGAGAATCACAGCCAAATGAGCAAGAACATGGGTTTGAGCTGCGAAACAATTTTTTCTAGAGGTGGAAGAAGAGGTTGAGAGCTGGAATGAGTGGAGGGGGTGCCTGTGGGCCCCACAAGCTTGCACCCCGCCACTAGGGGGTAGGTGGCGGTGGCAGGGCTTGTGGCCGACTGGTCTGGCCCCCAGGCCAGCTCTCAGGCCCATAAATTTTCAAAAATTCTAGAAAAAATCATACAAAATTTTCAGGACCATTGGAGAACTTTTATTTTTGAGGTATTTTTCTCCTGGACGCTAAAACAGAAAACAGGAAAAACTAAACTAATTCTATCATTTTTCTTATAGGCAAAAGAAAATGAAAACTCAAAACAAAGGTATGTGACTCTTTGATTCATCCGTTTCATGGTCATCGAAAGAAATCCGCCAATGGGGTTTATCAAGTCCTTATGACAAAACCTTCTCGAATCGCAAGAGAGAACGGAGAATTTTCGAATAGCCACTAAATCACCTCAATGGGGATATGTATCTCCCCAACAAGCAAATCATACTTCATCTTGACACGAGGAATAGGGCATTCAAAGCTCCCAATGAGAATCGATGAAGTCTTTTCGATAGCATTGATGCAATGTACTTGATATCGTTTCTTCGGAAAGTGCACTGTGTGCTCATTACCGTTGACATGGAAAGTGGCATTGCCTTTTTTGCAATCTATAACAGCCCCTGCAGTGTTTAAAAAGGGTCTTCCGAGGATGACAGCCATGGCATTGTCCTCTGGAATATCCAAGATACCAAAGTCTGTTACGATAGTGGTGTTAGCAACCACAACAGGCACATCCTCGCAAATGCCGATAGGGAAAGCAGTTGATTTGTCGGCCATTTGTAGAGAAATTTCAGTGGGTGTCAACTTATCCAATTGAAGTCTACGATAAAGAGAGAGCGGCATAACACTAACACCGGCTCCAAGGTCACATAAGGCAGTTCTTACGTAGTTTCCTTTAATGGAGCAAGGTATAGTGGGCACTCTCGGATCACCAAGTTTCTTAGGAGTTCCACCTTTGAAAGTATAATTGGCAAGCATGTTGGAGATCTCAAGATCTGGCATCTTACGTTTATTAGTCACGATATCTTTCATGTACTTGGCATACGGAGACATCTTGAGCATATCAGTTAACTGTTGGGGAACGTCGCATGGGAAACAAAAAATTTCCTACGTGCAGGAAGACCTATGATGGTGATGTCCATCTACGAGAGGGGATTTCCGATCTATGTACCCTTGTTGATCGCACAGCAGAAGCGTTAAGAAACGCGGTTGATGTAGTGGAACGTCCTCACGTCCCTCGATCCGCCCCGCGAACCGTCCCACGAACCGTCCCGCGATCCGTCCCACGATATAGTGCCGAACGGACGGCACCTCCGCGTTCAGCACACGTACAGCTCGACGATGATCTCGGCCTTCTTGATCTAGCAAGAGAGACGGAGAGGTAGACGAGTTCTCCGGTAGCGTGATGGCGCTCCGGACGTTGGTGGTGATCTAATCTCAGCAGGGCTCCGCCCGAGCTCCGCAGAAACGCGATCTAGAGGTAAAACCGTGGAGGTATGTGGTCGGGCTGCCGTGGCAAAAGTCGTCTCAAATCAGCCCTAATAGCTCCATATATATAGGAGGAGGGGAGGGGAGGCTTGCCTTGAGGCTCAAGGAGCCCCAAGGGCTGCGCCACCAAGGGAGGAGGAGTCCTCCTCCAATCCTAGTCCAACTAGGATTGGAAGGTGGAGTCCTTCTCTTCTTTCCCACCTCCTTTTTTTCTTTTCTCTTTGATTTTCTATCTATGGCGCATAGGGCCTTCTTGGGCTGTCCCACCAGCCCACCAAGGGCTGGTGCGCCACCCCCAAGGCCCATGGGCTTCCCCGGGGTGGGCTACCTCCCCCTCCGGTGAACACCTGGAACCCATTCGTCATTCCCGGTACATTCCCCGTAACTCCGAAAACCTTCCAGTAATCAAATGAGGTCATCCTATATATCAATCTTCGTCTCCGGAACATTCCGGAAACCCTCGTGACGTCCGTGATCTCATTCGGGACTCCGAACAACATTCGGTAACCAACCATATAACTCAAATACGCATAAAATAACGTCGAACCTTAAGTGTGCAGACCCTGCGGGTTCGAGAACTATGTAGACATGACCCGAGTGACTCCTCGGTCAATATCCAATAGCGGGACCTGGATGCCCATATTGGATCCCACATATTCTATGAAGATCTTATCGTTTGAACCTCAGTGCCAGGGATTCATATAATCCCGTATGTCATTCCCTTTGTCCTTCGGTATGTTACTTGCCCGAGATTCGATCGTCAGTATCCGCATACCTATTTCAATCTCATTTACCGGCAAGTCTCTTTACACGTTCCGTAATACAAGATCCCGCAACTTACACTAAGTTACATTGCTTGCAAGGCTTGTGTGTGATGTTGTATTACCGAGTGGGCCCCAAGATACCTCTCCGTCATACGGAGTGACAAATCCCAGTCTCGATCCATACTAACTCAACGAACACCTTCGGAGATACGTGTAGAGCATCTTTATAGTCACCCAGTTACGTTGCGACGTTTGATACACACAAAGCATTCCTCCGGTGTCAGTGAGTTATATGATCGCATGGTCATAGGAACAAATACTTGACACGCAGAAAACAGTAGCAACAAAATGACACGATCTACATGCTACGTCTATTAGTTTGGGTCTAGTCCATCACGTGATTCTCCTAATGACGTGATCCAGTTATCAAGCAACAACACCTTGTACATAGTCAGAAGACCCTGACTATCTTTGATCAACTGGCTAGCCAACCAGAGGCTTGCTAGGGACAGTGTTTTTTCTATGTATCCACACATGCATATAAGTCTTCATTCAATAGAATTATAGCATGGATAATAAACGATTATCTTGATACAGGAATTATAATAATAACTATATGTATTATTGCCTCTAGGGCATAATTCCAACAGTCTCCCACTTGCACTAGAGTCAATAATCTAGCCCTCACATCACCATGCAAATTACATTGTAATAAATCTAACACCCATACAGTTCTGGTGTTGATCATGCTTTGCCCGTGGAAGAGGTTTAGTCAGTGGGTCTGCTACATTCAGATCCGTGTGCACTTTGCATATATTTACGTCCTCCCCTTTGACGTAGTCGCGGATGAGGTTGAAGCGTCGTTTGATGTGTCTGGTCTTCTTATGAAACCGTGGTTCCTTTGCTAAGGCAATGGCACCCGTGTTGTCACAGAACAAGGTTATTGGATTCAGTGCGCTTGGCACCACTCCAAGATCCGTCATGAACTGCTTCATCCACACACCCTCCTTAGCCGCCTCCGAGGCAGCCATGTACTCCGCTTCACATGTAGAATCAGCTACGACGCTTTGCTTGGAACTGCACCAACTTACCGCACCCCCATTAAGAATAAATACGTATCCGGTCTGCGACTTAGAGTCGTCCGGATCTGTGTCAAAGCTTGCATCGACGTAACCCTTTACGGCGAGCTCTTCGTCACCTCCATACACGAGAAACATCTCCTTAGTCCTTTTCAGGTACTTCAGGATATTCTTGACCGCCGTCCAGTGATCCACTCCTAGATTACTCTGGAACCTGCCTGCCATACTTATGGCCAGGCTAACGTCCGGTCTAGTGCACAGCATTGCATACATGATTGATCCTATGGCTGAAGCATAGAGGACGGTGCTCATATGCTCTCTCTCTTTATCAGTTGCTGGGCATTGAGTCTTACTCAATCTCGTACCTTGTAAAACTGGCAAGAACCCTTTCTTGGACTGTTCCATTTTGAACCTCTTCAAAACATTATCAAGGTATGTGCTTTTTTAAAGCCCTATCACGCGTTTCGATCTATCCCTGTAGATCTTAATGCCTAGAATGTAAGCAACTTCTCCTAGGTCCTTCATAGAGAAACTTTTATTCAAGTAATCCTTTATGCTCTCCAAAAACTCTACGTTGTTTCCAGTCAGTAATATGTCATCCACATATAATATTAGAAACGCCACAGAGCTCCCACTCACTTTCTTGTAAATACAAGATTCTCCAACCACTTGTATAAACCCAAATGCTTTGATCACCTCATCAAAGCGTTTATTCCAACTCCGAGATGCTTGCACCAGTCCATAAATGGATCGCTGGAGCTTGCATACCTTGTCAGCATTTTTAGGATCCACAAAACCTTCGGGTTACATCATATACAACTCTTCCTTAAGGAAACCGTTAAGGAACGCCGTTTTGACATCCATCTGCCAGATTTCATAATCGAAAAATGCAGCTATTGCTAACATGATTCTGACGGACTTAAGCATCGCTACGGGTGAGAATGTCTCATCGTAGTCAACTCCTTGAACTTGTGAAAAACCCTTTGCCACAAGTAGAGCTTTATAAATGGTCACATTGCCGTCAACGTCCGTCTTCTTCTTAAAGATCCATTTGTTCTGAATAGCCTTGCGGCCCTCAGGTAGTACTTCCAAAGTCCACACCTTGTTTTCATACATGGATCCTATCTCGGAATTCATGGCCTCCAGCCATTTGTTGGAATCTGGGCCCACCATTGCTTCTTCATAATTTGCAGGTTCATTGTTGTCTAACAACATGATTGACAAAACGGGATTACCGTACCACTCTGGAGCAGCACGTGGTCTCGTCGACCTGCGAGGTTCGATAGGAACTTGAACCGGAGTTTCATGATCATCATCATTAACTTCCTCCTCAACCGGCGTCGCAACGACAGGGGTTTCCCCTTGCCCTACACCACCATCGAGAGGGATGAGAGGTTCAACAACCTCATCAAGTTCTATCTTCCTCCCACTCAATTCTCTCGAGAGAAACTCCTTCTCAAGAAAAGCTCCGTTTTTAGCAACAAACACTTTGCCCTCGGATTTGAGATAGAAGGTGTACCCAACTGTCTCTTTTGGGTAACCTATGAGGATGCACTTTTCCGCTTTGGGTTCCAGCTTTTCAGGCTGAAGCTTTTTGACATAAGCATCACATCCCCAAACTTTAAGAAACGACAACTTTGACCTTTTTCCATACCACAATTCGTATGTTGTCGTCTCAACAGATTTTGATGGTGCCCTATTTAAAGTGAATGCAGTTGTGTCTAATGCATAACCCCAAAACGATAACAGCAAATCGGTAAGAGACATCATAGATCGCACCATCTCTAATAAAGTATGATTACGACGTTCGGACACACCATTACGCTATGGTGTTCCAGGCGGTGTCAACTGTGAAGCAATTCCACATTGTCTTAAGTGAGCACCAAACTCGAAACTCAGATATTCACCCCCACGATCAGACCGTAGGAACTTGATCTTCTTGTTACGATGATTTTCAACTTCACTCTGAAATTGCTTGAACTTTTCAAATGTTTCAGACTTGTGCTTCATTAAGTAGACATAACCATATCTACTCAAATCGTCAGTGAAGGTGAGAAAACAACGATATCCGCCGCGTGCCTCCACGCTCATCGGACCGCACACGTCGGTATGTATGATTTCCAACAAGTCACTCGCACGCTCCATTGTTCCGGAGAACGGAGTTTTCGTCATCTTGCCCATGAGGCATGGTTCACACGTGTCAAGTGAATCAAAGTCAAGTGACTCCAAAAGTCCATCGGTATGGAGTTTCTTCATGCGCTTTACACCAATATGACCTAAGCGGCAGTGCCACAAAAACATGGCGCTATCATTGTTAACTCAAACTCTTTTGGTCTCAATGTTATGTATATGTGTATTATCACTATCAAGATTCAATATGAACAATCCTCTCACATTGGGTGCATGATCATAAAAGATGTTACTCATAGAAATAGAACAACCATTATTCTGTGACCTAAAAGGGTAACCGTCTCGCAATAAACAAGATCCAAATATAATGTTCATGCTCAACGCAGGCACTAAATAACAATTATTCAAGTTCATAACTAATCCTGATGGTAACTGAAGTGAAACTGTGCCGACGGTGATTGCATCAACCTTGGAACCATTTCCTACGCGCATCGTCACTTCATCTTTCGCCAGCCTTCGCCTATTCCGCAGTTCCTGTTTCGAGTTGCAAATATGAGCAACAGAACCGGTATCGAATACCCAGGCACTACTACGAGAGCCGGTTAAGTACACATCAATAACATGTATATCAAATATACCTGATTTTTCTTTAGCCGCCTTCTTATCAGCAGATACTTGGGGCAGTTGCGCTTCCAGTGACCCATACCCTTGCAATAGTAGCACTCTGTTTCAGGCTTAGGTCCAGCTTTGGGTTTCTTCGTCGGATTGGCAATGGGCTTGCCGCTCTTCTTTGAATTACCCTTCTTCCCTTTGCCGTTTCTCTTGAAACTAGTGGTCTTATTCACCATCAACACTTGATGCTCTTTACGGAGTTCAGACTCTGCGACTTTCAGCATCGCAAACAACTCGCCGGGTGACTTGTTCATCCCTTGCATGTTGTAGTTCAACACAAAGCCCTTATAGCTTGGCGACAGTGATTGAAGAATTCTGTCAGTGATAGCCTCTTGCGGGAGTTCAATCCCCAGCTCAGCTAGACGATTTGAGTACCCCAGACATTTTGAGCACATGTTCACTGACAGACAAATTCTCCTTCATCTTGCAAGCATAGAATTTATCGGAGGTCTCATACCTCTCGATCCGGGCGTTCTTCTGAAAGATAAACTTCAACTCCTGGAACATCTCATATGCTCCATGATGCTCAAAGCGACGTTGAAGTCCCGGCTCTAAGCCATACAAGACTGCACATTGAACTACTGAGTAGTCCTCCTTACGTGTTAACCAAGCGTTCCTAACATCTTGGTCAGCCGTAGCGGGTGGTTCATCTCCTAGCGCAGCATTAAGGATATAATCCTTCTTCCCAGCTTGTAGGATCAACTTAAGATTACAAGCCCAGTCTACAAAGTTGCTTGCATCATCTTTCAACTTAGCTTTCTCTAGGAACGTATTAAAATTCAGGGTGACTGTCGCGTGAGCCATGATCTACAACACAAATATATTCAAAGTGGACTTAGACTATGTTCAAGATAATTAGAGTTTAACTTAATCAAATTATTTGCTAAACTCCCACTCAAAAAATACATCTCTCTAGTCATTTGAGTAGTTCATGACCCACTTACACTAGCTCAAGTCCGATCATCACGTGAGTTGAGTATAGTTTCATTGGTAAGCATCCCTATGCTAATCATATCAACTATATGATTCATGATCGACCTTTCGGTCTCATGTGTTCCGAGGCCATGTCTGCACATGCTAGGCTCGTCAAGCTTAACCCGAGTGTTCCGCGTGTGCAACTGTTTTGCACCCCTTGTATGTGAACGTTGAGTCTATCACACCCGATCATCACGTGGTGTCTCGAAACGGCGAACTGTAGCAACGGTGCACAGTCGGGCAGAACACAATTTCGTCTTGAAATTTTAGTGAGAGATCACCTCATAATGCTACCGTCGTTCTAAGCAAAATAAGGTGCATAAAAGGATTAACATCACATGCAATTCATAAGTGACATGATATGGCCATCATCATGTGCTCCTTGATCTCCATCACCAAAGCACCGGCACGATCTTCTTATCACCGGCGCCACACCATGATCTCCATCAACGTGTCGCCATCGGGGTTGTCGTGCTACTCATGCTATTACTACTAAAGCTACATCCTAGCAAAATAGTAAACGCATCTGCAAGCACAAACGTTAGTTTAAAGACAACCCTATGGCTCCTGCCGGTTGTCGTACCATCGACATGCAAGTCGATATTATCTATTAGAACATGATGATCTCATACATCCAATATATTACATCACATCGTTGGCCATATCACATCATAAGCATACCCTCTAATTTGTTGTTGCATGTTTTACGTGGTGACCATGGGTATCTAGTAGGATCGCATCTTACTTACGCAAACACCACAACGGAGATATATGAATTGCTATTTAACCTTATCCAAGGACCTCCTCGGTCAAATCCGATTCAACTAAAGTTGGAGAAACCGACACTCGCCGGTCATCTTTGAGCAACGGAGTTACTCGTAGCGATGAAACCAGTCTCTCGTAAGCGTACGAGTAATGTCGGTCCGAGCCGCTTCGATCCAACAATACTGCGGGATCAAGAAAATACTAAGGAGGGCAGCAAAACGCACATCACCGCCCACAAAAACTTTTGTGTTCTACTCGAGAAGACATCTACGCATGAACCTAGCTCATGATGCCACTGTTGGGGAACGCCGCATGGGAAACAAAAATTTTACTACACGCACGAAGACCTATCATGGTGATGTCCATCTACGAGAGGGGATTTCCGATCTACGTACCCTTGTAGATCGCACAGCAGAAGCGTTAAGAAACGCGGTTGATGTAGTGGAACGTCCTCACGTCCCTCGATCCGCCCCGCGAACCGTCCCACGAACCGTCCCGCGATCCGTCCCACGATCTAGTGCCGAACGGACGGCACCTCCGCGTTCAGCACACGTACAGCTCGACGATGATCTCGGCCTTCTTGATCCAGCAAGAGAGACGGAGAGGTAGATGAGTTCTCCAACAGCGTGACGGCACTCCGGCGGTTGGTGGTGATCAAATCTCAGCAGGGCTCCGCCTGAGCTCCGCAGAAACGCGATCTAGAGGTAAAACCGTGGAGGTATGTGGTCGGGCTGCCGTGGCAAAAGTCGTCTCAAATCAGCCCTAATAGCTCCATATATATAGGAGGAGGGGAGGGGAGGCTTGCCTTGAGGCTCAAGGAGCCCCAAGGGCTGCGCCACCAAGGGAGGAGGAGTCCTCCTCCAATCCTAGTCCAACTAGGATTGGAAGGTGGAGTCCTTCTCTTCTTTCCCACCTCCTTTTTTTTCTTTTCTCTTTGATTTTCTATCTATGGCGCATAGGGCCTTCTTGGGCTGTCCCACCAGCCCACCAAGGGCTGGTGCGCCACCCCCAAGGCCTATGGGTTTCCCCGGGGTGGGCTGCCCCCTCGGTGAACACCCGGAACCCATTCGTCATTCCCGGTACATTCCCGGTAACTCCGAAAACCTTCCGGTAATCAAATGAGGTCATCCTATATATCAATCTTTGTTTCCGGACCATTCCAGAAACTCTCGTGACGTCCGTGATCTCATCCGGGACTCCAAACAACATTCGGTAACCAACCATATAACTCAAATACGCATAAAACAACGTCGAACCTTAAGTGTGCAGACCCTGCGGGTTTGAGAACTATGTAGACATGACCCGAGTGACTCCTCGGTCAATATCCAATAGCGGGACCTGGATGCCCATATTGGATCCCACATATTCTACGAAGATCTTATCGTTTGAACCTTAGTGCCAGGGATTCATATAATCCCGTATGTCATTCCCTTTGTCCTTCGGTATGTTACTTGCCCGAGATTCGATCGTCAGTATCCGCATACCTATTTCAATCTCGTTTACCGGCAAGTCTCTTTACTCGTTCCGTAATACAAGATCCCGCAACTTACACTAAGTTACATTGCTTGCAAGGCTTGTGTGTGATGTTGTATTACCGAGTGGGCCCCAAGATACCTCTCCATCATAAGGAGTGACAAATCCCAGTCTCGATCCATACTAACTCAACAAACACCTTCGGAGATACCTGTAGAGCATCTTTATAGTCACCCAGTTACGTTGCGACGTTTGATATACACAAAGCATTCCTCCGGTGTCAATGAGTTATATGATCTCATGGTCATAGGAACAAATACATGACACGCAGAAAACAGTAGCAACAAAATGACACGATCCACATGCTACGTCTATTAGTTTGGGTCTAGTCCATCACGTGATTCTCCTAATGACGTGATCCAGTTATCAAGCAACAACACCTTGTACATAGTAAGAAGCCCCTGACTATCTTTGATCAACTGGCTAGCCAACTAGAGGCTTGCTAGGGACAGTGTTTTGTCTATGTATCCACACATGCATATAAGTCTTCATTCAATACAATTATAGCATGGATAATAAACGATTATATTGATACAGGAATTATAATAATAACTATATGTATTATTGCCTCTAGGGCATAATTCCAACATTAACCGCATATGCAGAAAGACGGGTCTTATCATCTCAACGAAGCGCTCAAAATCCTCATCATCCTTTTTTTTGGATGGCTTAGGAGGAAAGGGCATAGGTCTCTGAACCCATGGCTCCCTTTCTTTACCATGCTTCCTAGCGGTGAAGTCATTCTTATCGTACTTCTTAGGTTGTGGGTTATCGGGATTAACCATCGGTTCAATCTCCACATCCTCATTATTGCTGGGTTGAGCATTATTATGAACATCATTGTCCATATTGTCACCAGGTTCATGTTCATCACCAGATTGTGTTTCTGCATCAGACGCATAAATATCATTAGGTTCTTCAGGTGTGATAGTATTTGGTGAACTGCATGTAGGTTTCTATCATCCTTCTTCTTCTCCTTAGGATGACTGGGTGTATCAGCATTGATTCCTTGAGAATCTTGATCAATTCTCTTAGGATGACCTTCGGGATACAAAGGTTCCTGAGTCATTTTGCTTCCTCTAGTAATGACTTTGACAGAGTTGTCATTCAATTCATTGAGCAGGTCATTCTGAGCTTGAAGTACTTGTTCTACCCGAGTAGTAATCATACAGGAATGTTTACTCAGAAGCTTCAGATCGTTGACATTTCTGTATACACAAGCACTTAAATGGCTAAGCATATGAGTACTTTGTTCCAAATGTCTGCTAACATAATTATTGAAACTCTGTTGTTTGGCAACAAAGTTGTGAAATTCATCAAAGCATAGGCTAGCAGGTTTATCAAAAGAAATATCACTCTCATCAAACCTACGCAGAGAATTCACTTCTACTACCTGTATTGGGTTATCGAGACCATGGATCTCTTCGATAGGTGGCAGATTCTTGACATCTTCAGATCTAATGCCTTTCTCTTGCATAGATTTCTCGGCTTCTTGCATATCTTTGGGACTGAGGAATAAAATACCTATTTTCTTCGGAGTTGGCTTAGGAGGTGGTTCGGGAATAGTCCAAGCATTATCATTGATCAAGATGTTATTCAGTAGAGTCTCACCTAGTTCTATAGTTCGTTCCCTAAAAACACAACCGGCACAACTATCTAGGTGGTCTCTAGAGGCATCGGTAAGTCCGTTATAGAGGATATCAAGTATCTCGTTCTTATTAAGAGGGTTATCACGCAAAGCATTTTGTAGCTGGAGAGCCTCCCCCAAGCTTGTGGGAGACTCTCTTCTTCGAGTTGAGCAAAGTTATATATTTCCTGCAAGGCGGCTTGGTTCTTATGGGCAGGGAAATATTACTCACAGAAGTAATAGACCATCTCCTGGGGACTACGCACACATCCAGGAGCAAGAGAGGTGAACCAGGCTTTAGCGTCATCCTTTAGAGAGTAAGGAAACAGCTTAAGGATATAGTAGTGGCGGATCTTCTCCTCATTAGTGAAAAGGTTGGCTATATCCTGTAGTTTGGCAAGATGGGCTATGACCATCTCAGACTCTTATCCGTGAAAAGGATCATATTCGACTAGAGAGATTATCTCAGGATTGACAGATAATTCATAATCCTTATCGGTGATAAAGATAGGTGAAGTGGCAAACTTCGGGTCATATTTCATCGTAGCTTCCCGAGATTTTTCCTTCCACTTGAGAAGTAATTTCTCAGCATCATAGGCATCCTTACACGCAAGAAAATCCTCAGCTATCTCTCCCTCCACAACGTAACCCTCAGGTATATCAGGCAATTCATATCTAGGAGAGCTAGATCTAGCAGGAGCAAAAGCATGTTCTATCTCAATAGTATCGGTAGTTTCAGAAGCATCACGAGCATTGGCAGTAATAGCATCTCTAGCATCATCAGGCAAAGCAGTATCAAGCATAGCATCTCTAGCAGTATCAAGCATAGCATCATCAGCCATAGTATCAAGCATAGCATCATCAGGCATAGTATCATAAGCATCATCAAGCACATGCGACATATCAAGATTTCTTGCAGGAGGTGATGTCGCAAACTTACTCATAACTGAAGGTGAATCAAGTGCAGAGCTAGATGGCAGTTCCTTACCTCCCCTCGTAGTTGAGGGCAAGACTTTGGTTTTTGAATCCTTCAGATTCTTCATACTGATCAGCAGATATAAATCCCAAGTGACTCAGAGAATATAGCAATACCTCCCCGCCAACGGCGCCAGAAAAATGCTTGATGTCACCTGTTCTTCCCCTTGCAACGGCACCACAAGAATGCTGATTGCAATCCCCGACAACCGAAACTAGAAGAATGTTGTTGACACCCACCAGCGCGTGGGATCGTAGTAGTTTTCGAGGGTAGAGTATTCGACCCAAATTTGCTGATTCGTACGACGGGAGGTGAGAGAATACTCTCAAGTATTAGCAGTTGAATTGTCAGATTCAACCACACCTGAAAGATTAGTATCTGCAAGCAAAGTAGTAACAGCAAAGTAGCAAGTAATGACAGTGGCAAGGAACAGCAGTAGTGATAGCAGTAGAAAGCGACAATAGTAGCAACTTGTCACGCCCAAGATGCGACCCTATCCTCGATTTGGCACGAAGGCCTCGTCAGGCATAGAAGCGCATCTCGTCGTGTCGCAAGAATGGATATTGTTACAAGTACATGTACTGAAAAGATGATATATATATAAAGAATTGGCTTACACTCGCCACAAGCTACATCAGAGTCACATCAGTACATTACATAAACATCAAGAGTAAGAGCAGGGTCGACTACGGACGAAAAACAAACGACAAAAGAAGAACGACGTCCATCCTTGCTATCCCAGGCTGCCGGCCTGGAACCCATCGTAGATCGATGAAGAGGAAGAAGAAGAAGCAACTCCAAATGAACAATCAACGCGCTCGCGTCACGTGACCTTTACCTGTACCTGCAGCTGGTGTTGTAGTAATCTGTGAGCCACAGGGGACTCAGCAATCTCATTTCCAAAGGTATCAAGACTAGCAAAGCTTGTTAGGTGAGGCATGGTTAAGTGGTGAGGTTGCAGCAGCGGCTAAGCATATATTTGGTGGATAACTTACGAGTACCAGGAATAAGAGGGGGAAGATCTACGCATAACGGACGTGAACTACTGATGATCAAAAGCATGATCCTGAACCCCTACCTACGTCAGACATAACCCCACCGTGCCCTCGATCGGAGAAGGAACTCACGAAAGAGACAGTCACGGTTACGCACACAGTTGGCATGTTTTAATTAAGTTAACTTCAAGTTGTCTAGAACCAGTGTTAAACAAAGTTTCCACGTTGCCACATAACCGCGGGCACGGCTTTCCGAAAAGATTTAACCCTGCAGGGGTGCTCCAACTAGTCCATCACAAATTACCACAAGCCGCATAGAAATCCTCAATCACGAAGCTCGCGATCTCGTCGGATTCCCTAGTGGAAAACCTCAACTCTGAGATTACCCAAAGCATCACCGGAATCCCGATGCACAAGATATCTCGTCAAAGGTAAAACTAATCCAGCAAGGCCGCCCGACGTGTCGACGATCCCGATAGGAGTCGCGTACCTCGTTCTCAGGACACGACGGATAAGCACGGCGTACGGTGGCCTGATAGAAATCTCCCGAGTTGCCCCGGGTTGGCCCCGCAAACGGCTCTAGTTTGGACCAACACTCATGAGGAGCACTGGCCCGGGGGTTGACTAAATTTCCTCGGGTTAATTACTCCCTATGCAGTTCATTAGTTATTAGGCAAATGTAGTACCAAAGTTGGGCCCTGCCAGACCAGCTTTAATCTAAAACGAATTATCAAGGGGGTCCCCATAACAACCCCGATCGTGTTAGGAGCGCTCGTTTATGGAACATAACACCGGTAGCCGAAAACTAAGGGGGCAAAGGTGGAACAAAACACCAGGCTAGAAAGGCCGAGCCTTCCACCTTTTACCAAGTATATAGGTGCATTAAATTAAATAGCATTAATATAGTGATATAACAAGGTACCCATGTTTTCACATGGAAGCATCTGCACCTGCAACTAGCAACGCTAACAACAGGGTTAAGCAAGCAGTAACATAGCCAATCAGTGGTTTGCTAGGTCGAACAGGTTGAGGGTAATCATGGCATTGTTGAGAGGCTGATATTTAACAGGTGGTAGGCAACGAGACGTAAACGGTAGCAACGAAATAACTAGCATGGCAATGATAGTAATGGTATCTGGGGAAATGATCATCTTGCCTGAGATCCCGCTTGGAAGAAGAACAACTCGGTGAAGTCAGCGAACCGACGTAGTCGAACGGGTACTCACATTCCGACACGCTTGCGGAACTCTATCGAGACGGAGGAAACCGTAAACAACATCAACACAAGTATTCACCACCACAAAGCAAGACATGATGCATACCCTAATATGATGCATGAACAGGTCATCGATGCACGGGATGGCACGACAAAACACCTCACACATACACTACACATTAAATGAAGCTCGATATGCCACGGGTTGCATATCGACGAAACTCCACGTTTAAAATATTTAATTAACTCCCGTTACTTATCACGGCAATATTAAATGTTGTTAACATGGCAAGGGGTGAGCGATGATCCTACATGACAACCTAGTCGACAACACGTCGGACTTTGAACGGAGCTACGGCACAAGAACAAGCAACACAGAATAAATATGCCATGGATGCATTATGCATGCGAGTTCAACACATCACGACAAGGAGGGAAATAAGCATGGTGTCGCCATGGCGAGCGAGAGGAAACCATGGCGGCAAATCGGAAATGATGCCACGGCAACGTTCCTATCACGACAACTTGGCGAGCAAACGTGCCAACGAATTGGGAGCGTGTGCGGGTACGTTAAATAAAGGTGGGGTGATCCCGATTACCGGGTTCCCATGTGTCGAGGGCACGACGGAAAGGAAGACAACGTGCACGGGCAAACAACGGTGCATACATGCATTCAACTCAAACAACTCATACATCCGTACATCACTAGCACACGGTACACGACATGTCCCCTCGGTATACCTTCGACGCGGTGAAGGGGTACAAGATCGTCGTGGTCGTCGTGGAAGTAGTCGTACACGCACCGGTAGTTGAAGTAGTGGTACACGGTCTCGTCGACGGTAGTCGTTCGCTCGGCGTCGTGGTTCCCGGTCTTCGGCGTCGGTAGTCATTCACGTATCCGCAGATGTCCGGGGTCGTCGAGGTCGTTGTTGTACTCGCCGAACTTGTTGGTTCCATGAAGGAGGGGTTGGAGCTAGCGAACTTTGGCGACATAACTAGCGACAGGAAAACAACGATGCGACGCAACCAGCAAGGCGGCAGCAGGACAGCTCCAAGCAGCGAACGGTAACAGGCACAACCACTGGCACGGCAGCAGCTCGGCACAGCAACAACAAGGCACACTCAGCGACGCGAGCAGGCAGCGGCTAGCACCTACAGCAACTACCAACATGGTGCGCAGGCACGCATCACCAACAGCAACTGGCAGCAGCACAACCTGGCATGCATCAACATCTATTGCAGCAGCAGCTAAAACGCAGGCAGGCAGCAAATTGGGACAGCAGCAAAATGCAGCAACAGCAACATCCGGCATGGCAACGCGCACGGGACCAAGGCGGCGCGGTGAGCTCCGGCGTGGGGCCGCGGTGGCTGGAGCTAGGCCTTGGCACTCGGATGGATCCCAGGTGAGTGAACCCGAGGTCAAAGACCACGAGCGGTGCTGGCGTCCGTCTCAATCTGACGAGCAGAGGCAGGCTATGCAACTCCATGAAGCTAGGTCTTGGGGACGCAGAGGAGGTCCCGTAACAGTGGGCAACGCAGAGACGACGGGTGGACTGAGGTGGAGGCGGCGACCGGGTCGAGGTCGCCGGCGGGGTGATGTCGATCGGCTCGGGTAGGGGAGCTCGCTGCGCCGGGGCGAGCCGGGGCTTCGGTCACTGGCAACAGCTGCTCTAGAGGCGGCGGCGCGCGGCTAGGGCGAGGCCAGGCGAGGGGAACGGGCGAGCACGCGGGGCTGGGGTGCAGACGCGCGGCGGCGGGCATGGCGGGGCGAGGGGGTCGCGGGGAAGACGACGGCGGCCAGCTGAGGCCGGCGCGGGGCTGACGAGGGACTCCGGCGGCGAGGCGACAGCGGCACGGGTGGCGGCCATGGCGCTGGGGGGGCGCCGGCGCTGCGATACAGGGAGGCGAGCGGGGGAGAGGAAGCGGCGGCAGGAGGGCGGCGCAGGAGCTTGGGGCTAGGGCGGCATATTGGCGGCGGCAGGACGGGGCATGGCGGCGGAGGCGCGCGCAGAGGAGCTGCTGGCGCTGCGGGGAAGAGGAGGCGAGGGAGGAGGCGCTGGGACAGGAGCCACGAGGGGATGGGGGCGGCGCTAGGTCAGGGGAGAGGGCTGGCTGGGCCTCGGCCTGGCCGGTTGGGCCCCCTCTCACATTTTTTTTATATAAAACACTTTTAAAACAAACCGTTTTTTAACTAAAAAAAGGCTTTTAACCAAATAAAATAAAAAATGTTTCACCCCTTTTGAAAAAAAAAACTATACCCCAACTCTAAAGATAGTTCGGGCATTTTCTTAAACAAATAAAATGAAACTCTTTTAAGATTTAAACTAAAACCCTTCTTTAAAGAATTAAAAATCAGAACCCTTTTGAAGAATTAAATTAAAACTCTTTTAACAAGAAAATAAAAATAACCCCTTTTAAGGAATTAAATAAAACCTCTCTATTTAAAGGATAAACAAGAGCCTTTTAAAAGAGAAAATAAAACGGTAGGGTTTTAAAATAAGACAAACAGAGAGTTAAAATTAAAACCTAAGGGTTGCCCCTACATTTAATAAAAGGACTTTTTAAAAAGAAGACGAATATTTTGGAAGAGGGGTAAAGTTAGAAATCTTTAGCAAAACCACAAAACAACTTAGGAGGGGAGAGGAGGGGAGAAGGTTTAGGTCGGCGGTGCAACGGGGTTTAACGGTGGCTCTCTCGCTCCCTCTCTCATCGCACCAACAAACGACGCCACTCACGAAACACTAACACCCAACAACACGAAGCAACAAACAACACCGATAAAACACAAATGACATGATGCCATGCATGATGCGATGATGCAACTACATGACGATGCAACGAATAAAAACTAAACACACGAGAAAATGGAATAAATGGGGGGATCTTCTGGAACGTCGGTCTCGGGCTGTCACAACTCTCCCACACTACAAGAAGATCTCGCCCCGAGATCCAAGAATGAAAGGGGGAAGAGGATGAGAACGAACAAGAGGTAAAAATTTAGTCGCTTCTTTGACAAACGAGTGACACCCACGACCCTTGAAGGTTGCAAGGAGTTGAGGAATGACATGAGAAAGAAGCCAGAATTCACGGAAATTTTCGGCAGCACTTCGGTAGGAAAATGGGACAAAAAATTCGATAAGAAGAGAGAATTACACAATATTCATAACAAACAACTAAATATAGCAAGGGAACACCATGATCTTGAAAGAACAACAAGATTGACCCAAATGAGAATCATCACAATGCCTCCGGAACAATAGAATATGAACTAGCTCAAGCAGAAGAAGAGAATGAGGAAAAGAATGCCAACTATCATCACAATAGAATTGAAGAGCCTCCGGATAGAAGAATAGACGGAGTAGTTGGAAAACCAACAACGAAAATAACAAGATAGTAGTGGGCTTATGAAAATCATCTCAACAAATATGAGGTGACAAACAACCACTAAAAGAAACAAGGACGTATTGGGAGCAACAAGATAAGAACAATTCTTACACCAAAAGGACGCATTGAGAACTTGGATTAATGACAAGCACCATGATAGCAACAATCCATAGGAAAAGCTTTAGGTGAAATCCAAACCAAGATAGCTCAATGAAGAAATCATGGGTTGCAGATATCTCATGATCAAGGAATTGGTGGGTTAAATTATCTCATACTTGAAAGGAAATCTCTTCGAGGCTCCTACACTAACAAGAAGGCTATAATACCACCTCAAAGGATAAAGGAAGAACAATTGCACATATGAATGCAAGAGAAAGGATGCTAGAGGTACTCCAACAAGAATCTTGAAGAACACATGAGAATGAATTGAAACCTTGATAAAGCACCATGAAGGACCTCCGTATACACAAGAATGATGCAAAGATATCAAGGTAGAAATGAATAAGATTAAAGGCCTTGCAATGATATAGATGAAGCTTTACAAGGAGATACTGATAGACTTGGAACTTCGGACAAGAAAGATGAGCACTTGAGAAAACAATTATATCAAGAGCCACTCCGGAAGAAGAATTGAAATCTCTTGGAAGAAGGAAGAACAATAAGAATTATGTTATGCTCATCCTTCATCAAGCATAATTGATGACAAGCAATGGATCTAGCGTACAACTTATTCCTCTAAAATGAATCTAGAAGAGGCAGAGAGATAAGCACCACGTGAAGCCAAAATGAAAGAAGCACGGGTAAGAATTCCAATTGAATGGGAATACCAAGAAAGCATGGATAAACATGAGAATGAAGAGATCTTGACCCACCTGAGAGAGAAATTTAACCAAGACACCAAAATAATTGAGAGACGAACGAAGAGACAACAATTGAGAAGATTTGAGGATGAAAGCTGAAAGCTGAGAACGAAAAAGTCTTCTGAATTGATGGCCTTCGGAGGAACGAGAAATAAAAACAACTCAGAAATGCACCGGATAGCAAGAAAGGGATACTCATGATTGGAACAAATAAGATGACGACCCCAAGCTGAAATGAAGAATATCCAAGAGAATGAACCAAGATTCGAGAAAAACACTCCTTCAAATTTGCAAACTGAGAATGATGACGAGAAACAACACCAAGAATACTGAGACACTCCGGAATAATGAAGAATGAAAGATTGAGCGAAAGACGAGAATAAATCCAAATTGAACTTGGAGAAAGAATATGACCGATGAAATTCATACTTACGTCATAGTTGAAAAGAATTAAGGACCTCCGGAAAAGATTAAAGAGCCAGGTAAGATCCTGGGAAGAACCTGTGGGTTATGGGCCCACTCAAAGAAAAATCACCGTTAGAAAAGATTGCTAGACCGAGAGATATTGCACCGGTACAAATGAAAACTAGATGAGGTTGAGAATCTCGAAACAATTAAAAGAATTGAAACTCGAAACTCAGAGATATCTTCAGCACTCCGGATGAAAAGAGAGGAATGAATAACCAAGATAGCCTGAAAGAATCTCCAACATGAAAAAGAATTACAAGGATAATTAGGATATGATGAACACGGACAACTGAATTAAATTCCCCGGAAAAGATGACAAGATTGAACAAATATGACACGAAGCTCCTGAGAATCTTCACAACGAATCACCGGTTACGAAAGAAAGAAGAGATAGCGAAAGCATCACTGAAATGAAATGCAGTTGGATGAAATCCAATCACTGAAGAAAAGGGCGGGGAGGGCGGGGAAAAACAAAGACAACTTGGGACGGATGAGATGAACTCCGGAATAAGATGAGAGAATGATCTGCAAAAATTGGAGAGGATAGAATTCACTAGAGAATCACACCGGTTGGAAAGAATTGATACGATGACTCCGGTTGACAAGAATTGATAAGACAACTGATTGAACAAACGAATTAGCGCTCACATAAAAATATGAGAACACAAATTAGTAAGGATCTGAAAACACCACTTGACATCGAAGCAACTGAATTACCATATCCAACAAAACAAAGGATGAGGCTTATGAAACAAGCCCGAACAAACTCATGAGAAAGATTTCCGTTCGATATTTTCGTGGACAGGATCGCACGGGCATGATTTACAGTAGTCATCAAGTGCAGGGCAGTGCACCCGACATACGAAGCGTCCCCGAGTCGTAGCAAGCTACAAGGACTCTTTAAGACACGACGTGTACTGCTGTAAGTCGATCGTGAACAAATGAATCCACTAGATGTCGAACCCCAACCTAACGTCATTCATTTGTTGGAAGATTATCCTATAAGCAACTACTTGAATTCCCACCTATGAATTCCCGAAATATCTGGTCATGCAATATGGTACACGGATACAAGGAGTAACATCACACAACTCCTATACTACCCGTCACTTGTATCACATCCCTCAACACACGACCAGAATCTCGGACCTTCATCTAAAAAAAACCCTCGTGATCACAACGATACAAAGTATGGCAGTACCCCCGAACAATCTGCACCAGTACTGGGGACGTCGGGGTTATCTCGCCACTACTAGTATTGAAGCAATTACGAACATCCTTCGTTCTTAGATACCAAGAAATCTGAATGATAACGATGTGCTCAAGAATCCCCTGGAGCTCAACTCCCCGGAAGAAGATCAAGTCAGACAGGAGGCACCAAGACAGAACTCCGTCACATCGGCATCATATAGATCCCAAGAATATCCGCGTGATCCAAATTTTTTTTTTTGAGTGAGAAGAGGAGTAGAGTAAATTATTACGTCAAGATTCCTCACGAGAGCATAGAAGAGGAGAAAAAAGAATCCTACTCTCCGATATATAACTAAGACTCAAATAGTTTTTCACTAGACTCGACTCGGCCAATTTCGATCAATCAAGGGGGCTCCTAGGTCGGTCCTTGCTCTGATACCAACTTGTCACGCCCAAGATGCGACCCTATCCTCGATTTGGCACGAAGGCCTCGTCAGGCATAGAAGCGCATCTCGTCGTGTCGCAAGAATGGATATTGTTACAAGTACATGTACTGAAAAGATGATATATATATAAAGAATTGGCTTACACTCGCCACAAGCTACATCAGAGTCACATCAGTACATTACATAAACATCAAGAGTAAGAGCAGGGTCGACTACGGACGAAAAACAAACGACAAAAGAAGAACGACGTCCATCCTTGCTATCCCAGGCTGCCGGCCTGGAACCCATCGTAGATCGATGAAGAGGAAGAAGAAGAAGCAACTCCAAATGAACAATCAACGCGCTCGCGTCACGTGACCTTTACCTGTACCTGCAGCTGGTGTTGTAGTAATCTGTGAGCCACAGGGGACTCAGCAATCTCATTTCCAAAGGTATCAAGACTAGCAAAGCTTGTTAGGTGAGGCATGGTTAAGTGGTGAGGTTGCAGCAGCGGCTAAGCATATATTTGGTGGATAACTTACGAGTACCAGGAATAAGAGGGGGAAGATCTACGCATAACGGACGTGAACTACTGATGATCAAAAGCATGATCCTGAACCCCTACCTATGTCGGACATAACCCCACCGTGTCCTTGATCGGAGAAGGAACTCACGAAAGAGACAGTCACGGTTACGCACACAGTTGGCATGTTTTAATTAAGTTAACTTCAAGTTGTCTAGAACCAGTGTTAAACAAAGTTTCCACGTTGCCACAAAACCGCGGGCACGGCTTTCCGAAAAGATTTAACCCTGCAGGGGTGCTCCAACTAATCCATCACAAATTACCACAAGCCGCATAGAAATCCTCAATCACGAAGCTCGCGATCTCGTCGGATTCCCTAGTGGAAAACCTCAACTCTGAGATTACCCAAAGCATCACCGGAATCCCGATGCACAAGATATCTCGTCAAAGGTAAAACTAATCCAGCAAGGCCGCCCGACGTGTCGACGATCCCGATAGGAGTCGCGTACCTCGTTCTCAGGACACGACGGATAAGCACGGCGTACGGTGGCCTGATAGAAATCTCCTGAGTTGCCCCGGGTTGGCCCCGCAAACGGCTCTAGTTTGGACCAACACTCATGAGGAGCACTGGCCCGGGGGTTGATTAAATTTCCTCGGGTTAATTACTCCCTATGCAGCTCATTAGTTATTAGGAAAATGTAGTACCAAAGTTGGGCCCTGCCAGACCAGCTTTAATCTAAAACGAATTATCAAGGGGGTCCCCATAACAACCCCGATCGTGTTAGGAGCGCTCATTTATGGAACATAACACCGGTAGCCGAAAACTAAGGGGGCAAAGGTGGAACAAAACACCAGGCTAGAAAGGCCGAGCCTTCCACCTTTTACCAAGTATATAGGTGCATTAAATTAAATAGCATTAATATAGTGATATAACAAGGTACCCATGTTTTCACATGGAAGCATCTGCACCTGCAACTAGCAACGCTAACAACAGGGTTAAGCAAGCAGTAACATAGCCAATCAGTGGTTTGCTAGGTCGAACAGGTTGAGGGTAATCATGGCATTGTTGAGAGGCTGATATTTAACAGGTGGTAGGCAACGAGACATAAACGGTAGCAACGAAATAACTAGCATGGCAATGATAGTAATGGTATCTGGGGAAATGATCATCTTGCCTGAGATCCCGCTTGGAAGAAGAACAACTCGGTGAAGTCAGCGAACCGACGTAGTCGAACGGGTACTCACATTCCGACACGCTTGCGGAACTCTATCGAGACGGAGGAAACCGGAAACAACATCAACACAAGTATTCACCACCACAAAGCAAGACATGATGCATACCCTAATATGATGCATGAACATGTCATCGATGCACGGGATGGCACGGCAAAACACCTCACACATACACTACACATTAAATGAAGCTCGATATGCCACGGGTTGCATATCGACGAAACTCCACGCTTAAAATATTTAATTAACTCCCGTTACTTATCACGGCAATATTAAATGTTGTTAACATGGCAAGGGGTGAGCGATGATCCTACATGACAACCTAGTCGACAACACGTCGGACTTTGAACGGAGCTACGGCACAAGAACAAGCAACACAGAATAAATATGCCATGGATGCATTATGCATGCGAGTTCAACACATCACGACAAGGAGGGAAATAAGCATGGTGTCGCCATGGCGAGCGAGAGGAAACCATGGCGGCAAATCAGAAATGATGCCACGGCAACGTTCCTATCACGACAACTTGGCGAGCAAACGTGCCAACGAATTGGGAGCGTGTGCGGGTACGTTAAATAAAGGTGGGGTGATCCCGATTACCGGGTTCCCATGTGTCGAGGGCACGACGGAAAGGAAGACAACGTGCACGGGCAAACAACGGTGCATACATACGGTGCATACATGCATTCAACTCAAACAACTCATACATCCGTACATCACTAGCACACGGTACACGACATGTCCCCTCGGTATACCTTCGACGCGGTGAAGGGGTACAAGATCGTCGTGGTCGTCGTGGAAGTAGTCGTACACGCGCCGGTAGTTGAAGTAGTGGTACACGGTCTCGTCGACGGTAGTCGTTCGCTCGGCGTCGTGGTTCCCGGTCTTCGGCGTCGGTAGTCATTCACGTATCCGCAGATGTCCGGGGTCGTCGAGGTCGTTGTTGTACTCGCCGAACTTGTTGGTTCCATGAAGGAGGGGTTGGAGCTAGCGAACTTTGGCGACATAACTAGCGACAGGAAAACAGCGATGCGACGCAACCAGCAAGGCGGCAGCAGGACAGCTCCAAGCAGCGAACGGTAACAGGCACAACCACTGGCACGACAGCAGCTCGGCACAGCAACAGCAAGGCACACTCAGCGACGCGAGCAGGCAGCGGCTAGCACCTACAGCAACTACCAACATGGTGCACAGGCACGCATCACCAACAGCAACTGGCAGCAGCACAACCTGGCATGCATCAACATCTATTGCAGCAGCAGCTAAAACGCAGGCAGGCAGCAAATTGGGACAGCAGCAAAATGCAGCAACAGCAACATCCGGCATGGCAACGCGCACGGGACCAAGGCGGCGCGGTGAGCTCCGGCGTGGGGCCGCGGTGGCTGGAGCTAGGCCTTGGCACTCGGATGGATCCCAGGTGAGTGAACCCGAGGTCAAAGACCACGAGCGGTGCTGGCGTCCGTCTCAATCTGACGAGCAGAGGCAGGCTATGCAACTCCATGAAGCTAGGTTTTGGGGACGCAGAGGAGGTCCCGTAACAGTGGGCAACGCAGAGACGACGGGTGGACTGAGGTGGAGGCGGCGGCCGGGTCGAGGTCGCCGGCGGGGTGATGTCGATCGGCTCGGGTAGGGGAGCTCGCTGCGCCGGGGCGAGCCGGGGCTTCGGTCACTGGCAACAGCTGCTCTGGAGGCGGCGGCGCGCGGCTAGGGCGAGGCCAGGCGAGGGGAACGGGCGAGCACGCGGGGCTGGGGTGCAGACGCGCGGCGGCGGGCATGGCGGGGCGAGGGGGTCGCGGGGAAGACGACGGCGGCCAGCTGAGGCCGGCGCGGGGCTGACGAGGGACTCCGGCGGCGAGGCGACAGCGGCATGGGCGGCGGCCATGGTGCTGGGGGGGCGCCGGCGCTGCGATGCAGGGAGGCGAGCGGGGGAGAGGAAGCGGCGGCAGGAGGGCGACGCAGGAGCTTGGGGCTAGGGCGGCATATTGGCGGCGGCAGGACGGGGCATGGCGGCGGAGGCGCGCAAAGGAGCTGCTGGCGCTGCGGGGAAGAGGAGGCGAGGGAGGAGGCGCTGGGACGGGAGCCACGAGGGGATGGGGGCGGCGCTAGGTCAGGGGAGAGGGCTGGCTGGGCCTCGGCCTGGCCGGTTGGGCCCCCTCTCACATTTTTTTTATATAAAACACTTTTAAAACAAACCGTTTTTTAACTAAAAAAAGGCTTTTAACCAAATAAAATAAAAAATGTTTCACCCCTTTTGAAAAAAAAAACTATACCCCAACTCTAAAGATAGTTCGGGCATTTTCTTAAACAAATAAAATGAAACTCTTTTAAGATTTAAAATAAAACCCTTCTTTAAAGAATTAAAAATCAGAACCCTTTTGAAGAATTAAATTAAAACTCTTTTAACAAGAAAATAAAAATAACCCCTTTTAAGGAATTAAATAAAACCTCTCTATTTAAAGGATAAACAAGAGCCTTTTAAAAGAGAAAATAAAACGGTAGGGTTTTAAAATAAGACAAACAGAGAGTTAAAATTAAAACCTAAGGGTTGCCCCTACATTTAATAAAAGGACTTTTTAAAAAGAAGACGGATATTTTGGAAGAGGGGTAAAGTTAGAAATCTTTAGCAAAACCACAAAACAACTTAGGAGGGGAGAGGAGGGGAGAAGGTTTAGGTCGGCGGTGCAACGGGGTTTAACGGTGGCTCTCTCGCTCCCTCTCTCATCGCGCCAACAAACGACGCCACTCACGAAACACTAACACCCAACAACACGAAGCAACAAACAACACCGATAAAACACAAATGACATGATGCCATGCATGATGCGATGATGCAACTACATGACGATGCAACGAATAAAAACTAAACACACGAGAAAATGGAATAAATGGGGGGATCTTCTGGAACGTCGGTCTCGGGCTGTCACACAACAGTAGCAGCAGAGCAAGACAAGTAACAGCAGTAGCAACAGTAGTAGCAGTAGCAGGGCAAGGCAAGTAACAACAGTAGTAGGACAAACTCGTAGGCAATGGGTCGGTGATTTGTTTGGATTATATTCATCATGCAACAGCTATAACACGGAGAGATATGTGGCTAGCTCCCGTTCGTCAATGTGATGTAGGCATGCATTCCGTGTGTCATCATACGTGCTTAGGGAAAATAACTTGCATGACATCTATTGTCCATCCCTCCTGTGGCAGCAGGGTCCAAAAGGAAACTACGGGATATTAAGGTTCTCCTTTTAATAAAGAACCGGACCAACGCATTAGCACTTGGTGAACACATGAACTCCTCAAACTATGGTCATAACCGGGAGTGGTTCCGGTTATTGTCACTCCGGGGTTGCCGGATCATAACACATAGTAGGTAACTACAACTTGGAAGATCGGATCTAAAACACACATATATTGGTGACAACATAATAATTTCAGATCTGAAATCATGGCACTCGGGCCCTAGTGACAAGCATTAAGCATGGCAAAGTAGTAGCAACATCAATCTCAGAACATAGTGGATACTAGGGATCAATCCCCATCAAAACTAACTCGATTACATGATAGATCTCATCCTACTCATCACCGCCCAGCGAGCCTACGAATAGATTACTCACGAACGACGAAGAGCTTCATGGAATTGGAGAGGGAAGAAGGTTGATGATGACGATGGCGATGATTTCCCCTCTCCGGAGCCCAAGACGGACTCCAGATCTGCCCTCCAGATGAAGAACAAGTGGTGGCGGCGCCTCCGTATCGCAAATGCGACGAAAACTTCTCTTTTTTATTTTTTTCTGGGACGAAAGGGGACTTATAGACCTGAGGTTTGGGGCGGCAAAGCCGTGTGGGCCCCACTAGCCTGCCCACCGCCACCAGGGGGGTGGTGGCGGAGCCAGGGCTTGTGGCCCACTGGCCCACCCCCTTAGGTGGAACTTGGCGCAGATATTTTTTATATTTTCCAAAACTGCTCCCCGTAAATTTTCAGGACGTTTGGAGAACTTTGATTTCTGCACAAAAATAACACCAAGGTAATTCTGCCGAAAACAACGTCAGTCCAGGTTAGTTCCATTCAAATCATGCAAATTAGAGTCCAAAACAAGGGCAAAAGAGTTTGCAAAAGTAGATTCGATGGAGACGTATCAGTGGCCGCGGCCGAGGGGCTTGTGGCCCACTGGCACACCTCCTCCGGTGGATCTTTGCGCAGGTATTTTTCATTAATTCCTGAAAAATTCTCCGTAAATTTTCAGGACATTCCGAGAACTTTTATTTCTGCACAAAACAACACCATGGCAATTCTGCTGAAAACAGCGTCAGTCCGGGTTAGTTCCATTCAAATCATGCAAATTAGAGTCCAAAACAAGGGCAAAAGAATTCGGAAAAGGAGATACGATGGAGACGTATCATGCACCCGACCTTAGTATTCTTAAGAGCGCAGTAACGGGTGATAGAAGTTTCAACATGGGAGCTATAGTAGCAAGGAGGCTGAATAATAATGCTAAGGAAGGGGATTTCTTTGGTGGGATCTATGCCACTCGCATAGCAAATTTTCTTGGAGTACCCATCCGCGAAGGAGTTCCCCCAGTCCATACAGCTTTTTCATTAATTTTCTTGGAGTACCCATCCGCGAAGGAGTTCCCCCAGGACACGCTATCAGTTCCATGAGAGGGATAATGAATCCCTCCTATACCAGTTAATATTTAACCGACATCGTATTTTCCATATTACCCTTCCTGCCCGTGCCTTCTTTGACTTTCAGGTAAAACGGAGATATTACATAACCACAGGAGAGGCAGAGGAGTATGAGAGGGAGGCAAAGACTGCTCGCCTCCGTGAGGCAGCTATTCAGGCAGTAGCTGCAGCCCTCCCGTACAACCCCCATTATGATTTTGGGTATCGTCCGGACCAGGCATGGGAGTAGACCAACTTAGGCCAAAAGCCTAAGCTTGGGGGAGTACGTGTTTCTCACCGACTTTATATTCTTGCTTACACTTTCACTTTGTTAGTCGGTGTTCACACTTTGCCACTGTATCATCCATGCTAGTTTATTTCCTTTTCTCGCTTTCTTCTCGTGTGTTTGTCTAGTTGAGAAAACCCAAAAAGATTTCTCGTTCTTCTTTTGCTTGTTGGGAGCTTTCCCGTGTAAATAGTTTTCTTTTTCTTTGGGTCAAGGTAGAAGACCATGGTTACAATGTTTAGTGGCTCTCGCATGCATATCTGTTTATCTGTCAAAGAGCCATATTACTTTGTCTTCTCCTTTGTGTTTGCTTGCAGATTCCAGCTTAGTCCAATGCACAAGCACTCTTATTATTGTTCACATCATTCACTCGTGCAAGTGAAAGGCAATAATGACGATATATGATGAAGTGACTGAGCCAGGAAAAGCTGGTATGAACTCGATCTATTTTGTTTTTGTAAATATAACTAGCTCATCATTCTAGATTCAACTTTGTTGTGAGAGAAACATGTTTGCAATGCCAACTTAGAGATCATAGTTTCTGATGCCATGCTTAATTAGCTAGGAGCTTATAATGGTTTGTCTTGGATGCCAACATGAATTTCGAGATGATTATGATGTAGTATGATAGGATGGTATCCTCCTTTGAAGGATTCAAGTGGCTTGACTTGGCACATGTTTACGCATGTAGTTGAAACAAAATCAACATAGCCTGTATGATATTCATGTTCATGGTGATTTATGTCCTACTCCTGCTTGCACTAAATGGTGGTTAATCTCAATGCATTTTGATGAGTGTTGTCGCTCCCTAGTTGGCCGCTTCCCAGTCTTTTGCTAGCCTTCACTTGTACTAAGCGGGAATACTGCTTGTGCATCCACTTCCATAAACCCAAAGTTGTTCCATATGAGTCCACCATACCTACCTATATGCGGTATCTAACTGCCGTTCCAAGTAAATTTGCATGTGCCACTCTCTAAACCTTCAAGAAATAATCTGTTTTGCATGCCCGAACCGCTCATGTGGTGACAAGGGGCGATCAATATCTTCCATGCTAGGCGTGTTATCCTCGATATGTGTTTATTCACTATCACTCACGAGAAAGGGGCCGGTAATTGGAATGCCCGGTTCCATGATCAAATTGAAAACAAAACTCCCCATGGATTTTTGTTGGTATGGACGGCACCCGAGTATTCGGCTAGTCGTGGAGTGTGATTGATCGGTGGTGGGGGAGTCAAAACTTTACTTTTCTGTTTGGGAACCGCCTATAGTATGTGTAGCATGGAAGATGATGAAAACGCTTGGTCATCGCGTTGACAATGAAAGCATGCCACCCAAAATTATTTGTCTGTGTCTTCAAAGCTTGAGCTCTGGCACCTCTCCAAATCAATGCTTCCCTATGCGAAGGGCCTGTCTATTTATGTTTCTGTTGAGTCATCCTCTTCTTATAAAAGCACCAATTAGAGAGCACCTCTGTCATTCTTATGCGTTGCTTTTAATTGTTATTGAGTATGACTGTGACTGGATCTTCTTTGCCATGAATTGCAATGTTTAGTCAGACCTTGGTCTTTGAAGGTGCTCTGCATTTATGTTTTGCGGTCTCAGAAAGAGCTAGCGAGATACCATCTGTTCATATTGCTTCATGATTGTTTTGATTGAAGTGTTGACATTTGAAACTCATTATTATTGCTCGCTAGTTGATTATGCCATTGATATGAGTTCACCGTGAAACCTAGATGTCATTAGCTTATGTGGTTAGCTTATGATCTTGCTGAAATTCTGGATATGAGTTAGACATAGTTGCAACAACAAGATCAAACAGAGTTCGTAAAAGTTTTTCTTTTGTCTCTTTCTGTTTGTCAACTTAATTGCTTGAGGAGAAGCAAGGCTTTAAGCTTGGAGGAGTTGATGCGTCTCCGTCGTATCTAGTTTTCCAAACTCTTTTGCCCTTGTTTTGGACTCTAATTTGCATGATTTGAATGGAACTAACCCGGACTAACAATGTTTTCAGTAGAATTTCCATGGTGTTGTTTTTGCACAGAAATAAAAGTTCTCGGAATGACCTGGAAATTTACGAGGATTTTTTGTGGAATATATAAAAAATACTGGCTCAAGAATCAACCGAATAAGTGGAGCGTGGAGCCCACAAGCCCATCAGGCGCGGGCCCCCTGGCTGCGCCTAGCAGGCTTGTGGGGCCCATGTTGCTCCATCGCCTCCAATTCCAGCTCTATTTAGTCACTTTCGTCCGGAAAAAAATAAAGGAGAAGAGTTCATCGCGTTTTACGATACGGAGGTGCCGCCACCACCTCTTCTTCCATTGGAGGCAGATCTGGAGTCCGTTCTGGGCTCCGGAGAGGGGAGATCGTCGCCATCTTTATCACCAACCTTCCTTCATCGCCAATTCCATTATTCTCTTCACCGTTCGTGAGTAATCTCATCGTAGGCTTGCTCGACGGTGATGGGTTGGATGAGATCTATCACGTAATCGAGTTAGTTTTGACGGGGATTGATCCCTAGTATCCACTATGTTCTGAGATTGATGTTGCTACTACTTTGCCATGCTTAATGCTTGTCACTAGGGCCCGAGTGCCATGATTTCAGATCTGAACCTATTATGTTCTCGTCAATATATGTGTGTTCTAGATCCTATCTTGCAAGTTGTAGTCAGCTACTATGTGTTATGACCCGGCAACCCCGGAGTGACAATAGCCGGAACCACTCCTGGAGATGACCATAGTATGAGGAGTTCATGTATTCACTAAGTGTTAATGCATTGGTCCGGTTCTTTATTAAAAGGAGAACCTTAATATCCTGTAGTTTCCATTAGGACCCCGCTGCCACGGGAGGGATGGACAATAGATGTCATGCAAGTTCTTTTCCCTAAGCACGTATGACTACATACGAAATACATGCCTACATTACATTGACGAACTGGAGCTAGTTAGATATCTCCCCGTGTTATAACTGTTGCATGATGAATACCATCCGGCATAATTATCCATCACCGATCAAATGTGAAAGGATCGATATGGTTGACTAGAGGGGGGTGAATAGGCAACGACCACTTTTTAATTAATCGTAACAAGTTAGGGTAAGCAACATATGGGTTCACTAAAATAGCAACAACGAGGTGAACCTATATGATGCTAACAACAAGAACAACTAAGACAAGTAAGAGATAGACAACAACATAAGCATACACATAGTAAAGGTTAGAGATAACCACAAGTGGAACCAATGAAGACGAGGATGTGTTACCGAAGTTACTTCCCTTTGACAGGAAGTACGTCTCCGTTGGAGCGGTGTGGAGGCACAATGCTCCCCAATAAGCCACTAGGGCCACCGTATTCTCCTCACGCCCTCACACGATGCAAGGTACCGTGATTCCACTATAGGTGCCCTTGAAGGCGGCGACCGAACCTTTACAAACAAGGTTGGGGAAAACTCCACACAAAGCTTGGAGGCTCCCAACAAGACCACGAAGCTTCACCACAATGGAATGTGGCTCCGAGGTGACCTCAACCGTCTAGGGTGCTCAAACACCCAAGAGTAACAAGATCCGCAAGGGATTGGTCGGGGAATCAACTTTTCTCTTGGTGGAAGTGTAGATCTAGGCCTTCTCAACCAATCCCTAAAGAATCAACAAGTTTGATTGGCTAGGGAGAGAGATCGGGCACTTTTTAGCTTAGGGAGCAACAATGGAGCTTGGGAGGGTAAGAGATAGGGTTCTACAACAAGAAGAACCCCTTATATAGTGGGAGGGAAAATCCAACCGTTTTCCCACTCACAGCCCGAGCCTAGCGGTACTACCGCTGGCACTCCCGCGGTACTACCGCTGGGCCCATGGTAGTGCACAAGCACTACCAGGCCAACCACCGCCAAGAAAGTCTTCGCCAAAAGGTCCGACGAAGTACAGCCGCTAGGAAGGCGGTACTAAGCACGTGGAGCGGTACTACCGCTGACCAGGGGCGATACTACCACCAGCACAACGGTACTACCGCCAACATTAGCGGTACTACCGCCAGTTCCAGCGGTACCACCGCTAGGCACAGCGGTACCACCGCTAGGCACAGCGGTACTAACGCTGAGAGACCTTTTGCTTAGATGAGATAAAAACAGAGGCGGGAGCCACTTCAAAGTTGCAGGTAAGGGGAAAGGAGATAAAGTATGTGCGTGTAAAATTGATTCCACCCAAACCTTTCCACTACGGGTCCCCTCTTAATAGTACGACGTTCCTATGACTCAAAGAAGGAGAATCATGGAGTACACCGTGCTTCTGTTCCATGGAAAGAGGGGGCGAGTCGTCTTGTGCCGTTGACATGTGTTATATGAAATCTTAACACACACGATTAGTCCTTTGCGGTACTGTCATCAATCACCAAAATTACTTAGGCATAAAATATGCCCTAACACAATGCCTACGAGTTTTTCCTACTGGTCCTTGCTACGTTACTTTCCCGCTACTGCTGTCACTGCTGCTACTGTTACTTTGCCGCTACTGCTGTCACTGCTGCTACTGTTACTCTGTCGCTATTGTTGTCACTGCTGCTACTATTACCGTTGCTACTGTTGCTATCACACTACTCTGCTACTTATACTTTTCTGCAGATACGAAGTCTTTCAGGTGTGGTTGAATTGACAACTCAACTGCTAATACTTGAGAATATTCTTTGGCTTCCCCTTGTGTCGAATCAATAAATTTGGGTTGAATACTCTACCCTCAAAAACTGTTGCGATCCTATATACTTGTGGGTTATCAGGCATGCAAAGATGGTATGTATAATCATATGGTTTTGATCATGTATAAAAGATAGCAAAATCTCATAAAATAGTAAGAGCAAAAAGCATCTATTAGATCATGGCTTTCTATATTACTCATGAGGGGAAGCAATTAAACCTGTAGAAACCATGAATGAAAAAATATCTTATTCCTAAACTATGTATACCGTATATTACTTAGCCATATGTTTGATTCATTTAGCCGCATTATCACCTGACTAATGGCAACTGGTTCATGGAAATTCCTTAATAGTCAGCCAAAGAAACCTCGTCGCGTGGGCACCCGATTGGCCTTGCTGGGGCCGTGTGTTACACGCCTGTTTCACTCGAAGCCGGGACCAGGAGCGTGTCAATGGTGGTTGCCTGCCTCACGCCGAGCTCATTGCTTTGTAATTGTTAGGCATAGGTCATTGTGGTCAGGTGGACACCGCGGCTACCATCGGCTTACAACGGGAAGGAGGATAAATAGGGCCTAGGATGGGAAGAAGGATAAGCGGTGACAAGGGTGGGACACCATGCTAAAGTTGTGAGTGTGAACATTTGTGTGGAAGGAGGTGTTGAGATATGCTTATATTGTCTCGGAGCCTATCATATCGTTTCTCCCATAATGATGTCCTGAATACTATACGGAATGTGAAACAACATTACTTACATTAATTTGAATGGAGCTGACTTTTAAAAACCTGGTTGTTTATGTTCAGGTTGTTACTGTTGAGCAAGAGTTGTGATTTGGAAGGTATGATGTGATTCTCTATCATCTCTGGTTTCCTTTGGCTTGTCCACTTAGATCCATGGTCATTAGTATTTTCTTCCTCAAAATTTAACTGCTGGCACTTCCAGATATTCCAAGCTTATGATGTTTTCTTTGTTTGTTTTTGTGTCAATATTTGAATATTTGCCTTGAAATATGAAAGATTATAGTTTCATTTATGAGTATGATGCATGATTATCACTTATAAAGTTTCATACTTGTACCGATATCTTACTTAACTTAAATCTCAGTTCGGTTTCAAGAATACTTTGTTGAATTCTCATTGGTTTCATGGTTTCTACAAAATAAAACATCCACTTTACTTCTGAACTTCTAATCGGTATCATGGTTTTTAGGAAACGAAATACATCCACTTTTTCAATCACTCAAGATGGATATGTATGCAGTTTCCCTGAAAGTTAAGTCTGAAGTAGTCAACATTACGTATTCATAGATGAACTTGTCTAGTGGACTTGAACTTTGATTAGTGAAAAGATATTTTTTAACTTTGTAAGTTTTATTCACACATTTTTGTGACTTAGAAAGCATACCATACAACTTCTTTTTGAAAATGACCGAGGCTCTGATCATGTATGGATCCAAGTGCACCACCTTCCACTCAATTTTGGAGAAATATGATAGTCCCTATCATTGTTTTTTCCTTTTCCTTTATTATAGCTTGCTCATTTCGCATTTTTGTATAAACATTGTGTGCTATTTTTTTCCTTCACTTCAGCCTTTTGCTACCATGAATGTGAAATATACTTTTGCTACCATAGTTTAGGGCATAAGTCGATGCTATTTAAATGTACACACAGTAAGTTTGAACTTAAAAGCCGAGGTTGTCAAGTCTGAAATCAACCATCAGCATTTTACATTTTGACCTTGTAAAGTTTTATTTTAACTGCAAATGGACATGCATTTGTTTTCTTAGGATAATTTGGTATGTACTATATTGTATTGTTTCTTTTTCTCCTCTCTCAATTATTTAACTTTAGGGTGTGTTACCACATGATCATGGTGTAGATTTATCCTTTTCCCTTGTTTGATTTACTCATGTTTCATTTAGCTGTGTTAGTGATCATATCTAGGAGATTGATTTATTATATTTTTATTTCCATTTAGCATGTAGGGGTCTAAGATAGAGGATGCTAGGAAATATGATCAGTTCTCGTCTTTCAGGTCCCTCATGCTTCTATTTTGCCAGCGACGCAATCATCTTCTTCAAGCCAGACAACAAAGACCAAGAGGTGATTCTTCGCATCCTGGACATTTTCATTTGCATCTCGAGGCTCCATGTTAATCTACAGAAGAGCACCATGACAAGCATTGGTCGTAGGGAGGAGCAGGCTTAGGGCGTTGCTCGGTTCATGCACTGCAAGCTCCAATTCTTCCCAATCAAATACATGGGCCTCCCTCTAATAATGGGCCGCCTAACCTTGGTCAAATCAGTTATGATAGCGCTTCCCCTTCATATTATGGCAGTGCTGCCAGCGCTGTGTTGTGCTATTAACATCATCAACCGTAAATGTAGAGGTTTTATTTGGAAGAGGGAAGCGGAGGTTAACGACGGACATTGTGTGCTGCCGTGGCCCCGTGTTTGCATGCCTATGCAGCATGGAGGACTCGGAGTGCTGAACCTGCGATACTTTGGCACGACGCCCCGTTGCCGATGACAATGGCTTCGCTGGGATCAAGAGCCCCGCCCATAGCACTTGGTGCCGGCTGACCCTGATGATGCGGCATTCGCCCTTTTCAGAGTCTGTTCCTACGTAAGCTGGGTGATGGGGCGACAACTGATTTATGGGAGGGCAAATGGTTGTCGGGTGGGCGTTCCTTTTAGGACCTGGTGCCGACACTCCTCACTCTTGTACCCAAGAAACGTCACGGTAGCTCATGGCCTGTCCAACAGAAACTGGATCAGAGACATCAAGGCCTCTCTCTGCTGGCGTTAGCCAATATCTCCTTCGGCATGTTATCACCGAAGTGATCACCTCGCCGGATATCCAAGGCTCCATCATGTTGCAAGTTCTTTATGTGGCTCGCGGTTTACAGGCGATGTCTTACGGTTGACAATCTCGTGCTTTGGGGTTGGTCACACTCCATCACATGCCAGCTTTGCCGCCTTCAACCTGAATGTGGCACACATCTCTTCATTCACTATAGGTTCACCAGACTGGTCTGGAACAAGGTGCGTGGCTGGGCGGATGCTGATTTTCCAATTCCATGGGGGCGGTTTCGCTGGCACGGAGGAGTGGTGGATCAAAGCTAGAAAGGTTGCACCCAAAGCATTTGAGGAAGGATTTCGACACTATGATGATCATGGTGCACTGGAAGATGTGGAAGGAGAGAAACACGAGGATCTTTGATGGCGTTCTAGCTTTGTTCGGGAGGTCTTCAAAGTCATTCTAGAAATTTTAGCATGTGCCGAATTGTGCGTTGTTTCTATCAGTTTAGGTAATTTCTGCTTCTGTTGTATTTGTAGACGTGAGCAACACCATCTCTGTGTAGCCAGATGGTTCTTCATGTAACTCATCTTTTCTATTTTAATAAAGATCAGCAAAGGCCTTTGGAGTGGCCGTCTGTCATGCTCATCCCCCTCCCTTATCTCTTGTTCGATGTGTTAGTTTGTGTCAACATGTTCAAGATTTTGCTATCTTTTAGCTCAAGCAACTAAATTGTGCTCTCTTCTAAGCATGCAAAATGATTCTTTGATTTCTGTGGTATATGATGGGTCATGTGGTGCATTTTTTCTTCTTCGGGATTTCACTAATGAGGTTGACATTTCCGGATGATTTTTTACCTCGACAGAGTGGCCTACATATCAAGCATTGAAGGCCAACCTTTGTGGTGTTTGTCTATACATTCAATAGTTGGCCACTATGGTTTTTCAGCTCTCAGTACCCATAACGATATGCAAAGGATCTTCTCAAAACCATATTTTAATTAGCAGAAGTGTCTTGTTAACATCAAAGTAGTTACAAACTGAATTTATGGAGAAGGAAATAACATTTTCCAACAAGCGATATGAAAATAATTCGTAAATATGTGATTATTTGGCTTTTCAAAAGCGTATGTACACGTCTGTATTTGCTTGATAATTAAATATGAGTTATTTGCAACTATCAATAGCAAATTTTAGATTTATACATCGGCCTAGACGTGCTTTGCATATGCAGGAATTAAAATATCTTAAAGTGTATGTTGGTTCTTATGTATGTTTGTAATATTAGTCAAAATATGCATTTACACGTGCTCAATTACTAGTGTACAGAAAGGGAAGAAAAAGGCAAAAAATGGCATAACGTGAAATAGAAAGAGTAACAATGAAAAGAAAACGTGAAAGAAAAGAAAAGGAAAGATAAACATGTAAAACCCAAAAAATAAATAAATAACTGTGAAAAAAGTCATAACGATAAAAAAAATGGTGGAAATAAAATAACAAAAGCAACGCAAAAAAGTAAAAAATAAAAATCGAAGAAAATAAGTCCTAAACTGAATCTATAATGATCAGAGAAAACTACGCTAGAAGGCCCGGCATCACTTTAGGCGAGAAAGGAACCTCCAAGTTCCCTATTTGTCACCTCCTGTGTTAAACTGTCAGAAAATCCTATTTACCGCTCTTTACGACAAGTTATCGTTATTTCGCAGAATCAAGATAATGACCATTAGGGTATGGCCCGGCTGTTTAACATATCCTCTATTATGGTTTTATGAAACCTCTATCATGTTTCTAGCCGGTTTTTTTTCACATTTTGACAACCTTCTAGAAGGTTCATGAACCGTTTTTCTTTCTTTTCCAGTTTTTTTTCTTCATTCCAAAATTATTTCTGTTTTTCAACAAATCTTCTAAAATTTTAAAATGATTGATTTTTCTAACTTATATTTGCATTTTCGAAATAAACCTTTGTTTTCTAGTTTTCTTCAGCAATTCGGAAAAAATTCAAATTTCAAAATTTGTTTGCTTATTTTCAGAAAAGATTTGATAATTAGGAAAATATTTGTATTTAAAATATTATTTGAATTTTATAGTTTTCACATATTAAAAAGTTGTTTAAGGATTTCCAATTTTTTTCCCATTTTCCAAAAAAAAATCAAGGATTTCAAAAAAAATATTCCCCATTATCATAATTGTTCCCATTTCCAAAAATATATTCAAGGATTTCAAAATAATTCTTCTGTTTTCAAAAATGGTTCACACATTCAGACAATGTACGTGTTCCAAAATATGTTCAATAATTCAAAAAAGTGAATTTCTAAGTTTAGTTAACAAAATTTAAAAATATTTGGGAACTGAAAAAATGTTTGATTTTTGTAAATATAAAAAAATCATGTTTTAAATTTTTTTGCACAACTACAAAAATAATCGGTGGGAAATTTTGATTTTTTTTTATAATTGTTCATAATTTATAAAATATGTTCATGTTTTCACTTTGTTGTTGTTTTTTCTAAAAAATATCTTGTTGCCAATTTATTTTCCAGAAATTCAAAAAATGCTACCAAATTTTATAAATCTACACTTTAATAAAAATTAACTTTTAAAATAAACTATCACCACAGTATTTAATTATAGTTCGTCACAATATCTTATTCAAACTCACTAAAGAGGAGCAGTCCGGTTCTACACTACGTTCATTATTTAGGTTGTGCGCTGCAATACAAATAACAGAAGTTTTTTGGTGTTGTGGCTATGAGGTCGCAATCGGAAGCGGCAGTTCTGGTGATCGAATCCTCGCATTGTGTTGCCATTGGCGTTGAGCGTTAAGTAGAGACTTCTCAAACTGCTGCTGCTTCGCACATGCGAGCAACCAACCAGCGATGCGATAGACCGGCCTGTTTAAGTGTTTCAACCTAACTTCTCAACCGGTTTTTTCTTGTTTTCGGAAACATTTAGAAGATTCCTGCATCAGTTTTTTTTTCTGTTTTTTTGTATTCTTTCTAGCAACTTTTAAAACTGATTGGAATGTCAAAAAACATTCCTGCTTTCAAAATTAGTTCACAATTTAAAAAAAGTCATGTTTCCCTTTTTGCAAGACAAAAAATGTCCGTCATTTCATATTTTCTTTGGGTTTTTGAAAAATTGTTTGTAAGGTTATTAAGAAATTATTTGGAACTTCAAAAAACGTTCGCTTTCCAAAACTTGTTAACATGTTCATGTTTGGATTTTTTTGGACTTACAAAAAATGTTGCAACTTTAAAAATTGTTCGCAAATTTAATTCTTTTTTTATTTTAAATTATATTTTAACTTATTTTGCAAAGTTCATGACTTGAATTTTTTTGAAAACAAAAAAAAGTTTGTTGTTAAAAAAGAATACAAATTTTAAAAAATGTCTGTGTTTTCAGAAATTGTTAGTAAATTCAAACTATATTCGCATCTTGAACAAAAATGTTAGGGTATTTCGAAATATGTTCTCACTTTTTTATAAATTGTTCAAAAGTTTTTTGTTCCAAATTTTCTGAAAAATTCAAATAATGATCGGGATTTCAAAAAATGTACCTACTTTCATGAATTCTTCACCATTTTCACAAAATGTTGTTGTTTTCACATTTATTTTCACGTATTGAAAAGTTATTTTATTTGTATAATTTTAACTAATTCACAAATATTCACGTTTTCGAAAAATGGTTGAAGGTTTAGAGTTTTGTTAAAAATACAGAACATTTTTTGAAACTCCCTAACATTATTTTGAAAAATTACATTTTTTTAAGAAACAACAATATTTTGAAATTTTGAACATTCAATAAAAGAAAAACCACTTTTCAAAATTTAAGAACAATTTTCTAACATGAACTTAGTTTTAAAAAGATAAAAATGTGCTTGAAAAAATAAAAAGGAAGATAGAAAAAAGAAACAAAAAATAAAGAATAAGGAAAAAGAAACAGAAGGAAGCGAACACTCGCTCACTCGCGCGCAAAACAACAAAAAGTGAAAACGGCCTAGAAAGCGCGCCAAGTGGAGGCTCCGTGCGAAATTGCAGTAACTTGGCGTGGGAGCAACAAGTTGAGGGTTTTTCTCTCACGCTAGGGTTTCTTTCCTCCGAAGGCAATTGCGCCGCCGATGAGGTTATGAGCTTCCATGCCGCCGATCTCCTGCAGTTCTCAGTCGTGCGCTTCGCTAGTGATCTTGAGATCACGATGGGGCGTGGACGATTTGCCCGCGTAGCGACGGACTTAGGGTTCTACCACAAAAACCTAGTCGATCTACATCAGGTTAGGAATTCTCATGGCTTTGGGAGACGCATCGGGATCAGCTGAGATCAACGACGTCGACAGGATGATGAAGGAATTGGGGCTGCGTGAAGATGATGTGGATGACATAGTCTTCGACGAGAAGGATGCTCCACCGGTGGACGCACGTTGGATGGCCCTGACTAGGGTTCACTCTGAAAAAACCAATAGCCAAACATGGTTTTTTGGAAACATGCGCGCAACGTGGGATCTAGCGCAGGAGGTAAAGTTCAGACCGCTACAAGAAAATCTATATACCATCCGGTTCTCATGGTTTGGGGATTGGGAAAGAGTGATACAAGCTGGACCATGGAACTTCCGAGGCGATGCTGTTATCATCAAGGAATATGATGGGGTGACCAAGCCATCAACGATCAATTTGGACACCATAGAGATATGGATTCAGATCCATTACGTCCCTGACCTCTATGTCCATCTAGTTCCTGCACTGGCGGCCAAGGTGGGAGAGGTCTTGTTTTATGAAAACCCATCCCAAGATCTCACGGGTAACTTCTACTGTGTGTGGGTCCGAATCAATGTCACGAAGCCACTCAAGAACACGGTGTCCATGATACGGGTTTCGAAGCGCCAAATCTATAAGGTGAAGTATGAGAAGTTGCATGACTCGTGCACTGTGTGCGGTATGCTATGGCATCTCTACAAGGAACATGGCAATGGGATTCACCCCCCGTCGACCTTGATTTTCAAGGAACTCAGAGTTGAATGGTTTATGAGGACAGGTCACGGCCCAGGTAGGGGGCGGGGCCGCAGGGGAGGTCATCGATGAGGACGCAGCGGAGTCTGGGATAATGCAAGAAGGTGGGATATGGAGGAGGACCTGGCGGGTGAGCTAAACGATGTTAACATGAAGGATACCAACAGGAAAAGATATAACACCAATGTGATCGGAGGGGATGGAGCTAGTACCAAGCAGATGGGGAAGGGCGAGCATAACAACCAACAAGCTATAATCCCCCATGGCTCCTCAATGGACAGTCCACCACTGAAGAGGGACCAGAAGAGATTAAGGGCAAATGTTGATGCTAAAGAGAACTTGACAACAGTAACAAAAAACTTGACGAGCTCACTAGATGTGTGCCGCCGGGCTCAGTGTGTATCATAAGTTCGAACTATCGCGGTGCTCGCGAAACCGCGATAGTTCGAGAGCCTCGTGATCTAACGAGGCGTTTTGCCCCCTCTATATTTTGTATCCTTGAAACTCAGCTAGAGGGATCAAGAGTAGAAAGTTTGGTAGACACTCTAGGGTTCAATAAAAGTTTTGCAGTTGGTAGTTCAGGCACGAGTGGTGGCCTTGGTGTATTTTGGAAAGATTCAATAAAAGCAAAAGTTATTGCTTACTCTTAGTATCACATAGACATGGAAGTTGAGGATGTGGCGGCTTCTCCCTTCCGCATCACATTTGTTTATGGCGAGGCTCAAGTTCATGAGCCGTATCAAACTTGGGACATGAGGAGAGGTATTGTGACAGCAAGTACGCTCCCGTGGGCAGCTATGGGCGATTTTAATAAAGTGCTTCACGCCAATGAACATGATGGAGTTGGCAGCCATAGTCAGGCTCAGATGGATGCATTTAGAGATGCCCTATATACATATGGTCTTTCAGACATACGCTATAAGGGGAATTCGTGGACTTTCGAGAAGGTGGCAGGTGGGACTTTCACTCGGATCAGGCTCGACATATGGTAGCCTTGGCAAATTGGGTTCTTGCTATGCCACAAGCAGAGTTGAGCCATGAAACAACTGCTTCCTCTGATCACGCAACTTTGCTGCTCCGCTTGATCTTCATGTAAGCACCCCATTGAACTTCGTGGAAGCTGCAGCTGGTGGTGGTAGACGGGCAAGCACCTCATTGAACTTCGTGGATATCTTGGTGTCAAATGTCTTCTCCGAACCGTCTAGCTTCTCCATGGCCTCTCCATGGCTGGTCACGAAGTCTTGTGCCTGGTCAACCATAATTTGCTGAAATTTATCATGGAGCTCCCGGTTGGTCAGGCCCTCCTAGTCGTTTTCGTCGGCTTGTGATCCTCACATGGTGATGCGAGATGATGTATATACTTCTCCCTCCTCATTGATTACCCCAAATGGAAGGTTGAGATGTAGTCAGCAGCAAGTTTTCCCTTACACGGAGACTGTAAGGTTTATCGAACCAGGAGGACTCCTAGGATCGACAAGTAGGTGTCTCCCACCCTGGCGCTAGCAGAAAACGTAGACCTACACACACAAATAACTTTTCTCCCAACGAGTACAGAGAGTTTGTCAATCTCTCCGGCCTTGTAGTTTGCAAATCATCAAAACACAAGTGGGAATAGTAATAGTGATTGCAATGGGAAAGTAAATGAAATCAGTAAATGATGGAGGTGTAAGCAAGGGTGGTGATATGGACCGGAGTCACATGATGTTCACTAGTGATGTCTCTCTCCCAAAATACGATAAACAACTATGCTTGGGTAAACAAATTACAGCTGGGCAATTGATAGAATTATGAACGCACCGCAATGTTAATTATGCTACTTGAAAGTTAGAGGCTCAATAGTAATGGGCAGTACGCCAAGACAAGTAGAACGTTTATTCATCAACATCTACTTACTAATCATCCACCTTGAGGTATCTATCCAGAACATCTCGCTGGTATTAAGTTGCGAGCCCCACCCAAAGTGTAAACTCAAAGCAACGGACAACTGCATTAACGAACTATGCGTAAGGTAAACAATCCTCGCAACCGTGGTCACAAGCACCGTTGTTTTCTATCTGGTGGCAACTACACATCCCTAGTCTCATGTTTTTGTCACTCAAGCTAGACATCATGAGGCATGAACCCACAATCATGCATAACGCTCCCTCTTGGAGTTACAATCTACTACTCGGCCAAAGCAATAAAGAGCAACGGAGAACATGCATGAATCACTAAAGAACATAATATAAAAGGATAATCAATTATATAACTCATAACAATCCGAACATAATCTCATAATCCATCGGATCCCAACAAACCGAGCATAGCAATAGCATGAAAATTACATAGGTGCCTTGATCATGTAGGGCAGCTCACGAGGACTAATCATGGAAGCACAAGATTGGAGAGAAGACATCACATAGCTACTGGTCATGGACTCATGGTCCAAGGAGGACTACTCACAGCACGTCCGGGAAGCATCCATGGCGGTGGAGAAGCTCCCAAAGGTCAATCCTCCCTCCGGCAGGGTGTCGGGAAGAGGTCTCCTCATGCCCCCGATCTCGGAAGCGCTGCGGCGGCGGAACGTTGGAGAAATTTGCGATTCTAGATCATGTATAGGGTTTTCCTCGACGAGGGGTAAATATAGGCGCAAGGAGGGCACCAGAGGGCATGGGCCCCACCCAGGCGGCCTCCTGGCGCGGCCTAGGGGTGGGCCATGCCGACAGGTCGCTTGGGCGGCCCGTGCCCCCCCTCGACCCCCTTTCGTGCTTCGTGAAGCTTCTGGTGCGCTGATTTTTATATATTTTTCTCGGGATTTTTGGGGCTCCGGAAAATTGGGTAAAAGCCCTTGCAAAAAATACATCAGCACACATAAACTGGCACTGGGTGCACTGAGTTAGTAGGTTAGTCCAAATATGTGTAAACAGGTATAAAAGTGTAGCAAAACATAGGGTGGTTGAATTGTTCAATATAGAAGAGATACTCTCGCGTCAAAGGGCACAAGTGGACCGGTTAACACATGGTGATAAGAACACTTACTTTTTCGACAAGTAGACGGAGGAAAAAGAATCAGATCAAGGCTCTATGTGTGCCAGATGGGAGGCTGACCGAGGTTGTAGCCGATATGGAAGAGCATGTCGGAAATTTTATAGAAAAAATTACTGAATAAAGTACCTCAAAATTAGCAAGAGATGGAACCGAAAGCTTATCCCTGCGATGATTTTCTCAACAAGTAATTCAAGGAAACAAATAAGAATGAGATACATAAGCACCGTAATCACAGTAATCAATTGAATATGTTTCGTTAAGTACCACCAATGAAGTGGGTCACAAGTTACAAATTTAATCCAACGCTGCATCAGGAATTGATCGAACGGTTGTGCATTGGTATGATATAGTACTAGGATCAGTTGTCTGATCACTAGCGGTTTTCAAAATACAAGAGTCTCTCCCCCACAACTTGTCAAAAATAAGAAGAGGCCGGCCATTTTGACGCCACGTGGGTATTTTCGGTTCCATAGGGCGCGTTTGGTTGCCCTCATCGATTTTGGGGTGTTTGCGTAGCATTCTCACATGGGCCTGCTTGAGGAAAAACAACCTCAAAACCACCATATCCACATTGATTGGTTGCCTGCATATAGGTTAGCTCCATGGGGAAACTAATTTTGACCTGTTGTTTTGATTGGCCACATTAGATTAGGTACACATAGGACATCGATGTTTGGTTGCAACCTGCATTAGGTGCTCTTGTTGGAAATATGCCCTAGAGGCAATGATAAAATAGTTATTATTATATTTCCTGTTTCAAGATAATCATTTATTATCCATGCTATAATTGTATTGAGTGAAAGCATAGATACATGTGGGGATATATAGACAAAACAATGTCCCTAGTAAGCCTCTAGTTGGCTAGCCAGTTGATAAAGGATGGTTAAGGTTTTCTCACCATATGCAAGTGTTGTCACTTGATAACTGGATAACATCATTAGGAGAATGATGTGATGGACAAGACCCAAACTATAAACGTAGCATGTGATCGTGTCATTTTATTGCTGTTGTTTTTTGCGTGTCAAGTATTCATTCCTATGACCATGAGATCATGTGTAACGACCAAGATGCGGTCCTTACCGATCTGGGGGTCGAGGCCCCGAATAGGAAAGAAGCGCATCTAAGCGTTTCGCAAACAGGTAACACAACACAAATAATAATAAAGGTAGACAATCCGGGATTCAATTGTCTTCTCATAAATATCTCAGAGTGCATCACAGATACAACCAAGGTAGTTCCGCTACGGGCTACAAAACATAGAAATGCTATGCTACCCTGCCTGCAGGCCCACGATCACGACCACGCCTCAATCCTCCGGATAGTTCACGTAAAGGCGGTCTGTCTCCTCATCGTACTGCCACGCTAGCTGAGTGCCGTCGGGATCATCTGTCTCTGGGTACCTGAACCTGCTGCGAGTTTTGGAGGAATCCGCGAGCCACGAGGACTCAGCAATCTAAGACCTTGGTGCCAGAACTAGTCAAGTTATTAGGTAGGGTAAGGTGAAGTGTTTAAGGTTGCAGCATCCTAAGCTCGATTTAGTGGCTAACTTACGTAAAGCAATTATGAAGGTGGTTTACACTAGCGGTCGTGATTGTGATCCTGAACACCTACCTACGGCATTCATAACCCCACCGTGTTCCCGATCGAAGAGAGATCTTCGAGGGGACAGTCACAGTTACGCACACAGTTGGCCATTTTATTAGCTTTTGTTTAAGTTATCTAATACCGGATGTTAACAAAATATTCCAAGTTGCCACATAACCGCGGGCACGGCTTTCCGAAAGATTAAACCCTGCAGGGGTGCTCCAACTAGTCCATCACAAACGTACACGGGCCGCAAAGTAATCCTCTATCACGGATCTCGTGATCTCGTCAGATTCCTTAGAGGAAAACCTCAACTCTGGGGGAAACCAAAGCTTCACCGGGATTCCTATACGCAAGATATATCGCTAAGGTAAGGCGAGGCTAGCAGGACCTCCCGACGTGTCGATGACCCCGATAAGAGCCGCGTACCTCAGTCTCAGGACACTCCGGATGGAACTAGCTACAGGTACCAAACCTCAAGTTTCCTTGTGGTGGCCCCGCAGGCAGACCAGTTTGGACCAACACTCATGAGGAGCTCTGGCCCGGGTTGTTGATTAAAGATCCTCGGGGTGATCATTCCGTATGCAGTTTATTAAGTGATTAGCAAATTAACACCAATGTTGGGTCCTGCCGGACAAGCCTTAACACTACGCGATTTATCGAGGGGGTCCCCATAACAACCCCGAACGTGTTAGGAGAGATCATTATGGAATCAAACACCGGTAACCGGTAACTAAGGCGGCAATAACGGAACAAATCACCCGGCAAAGGCTAGACCTTCCGTCATTTACCAAGTATATAGGTGCATTAATTAAATAACAGAATTTAAAATAATGATATCAAGCTCATGTTAACACATGAGACAAAGCACCTGCATCTAGCAACGCTAACATTAGTAGCTGAGCAAAGCCTACTTAGCCATTCAAGTTTTGCTAGGAAGGAATCAGTGTATGGGTTCATGGCATATCAAGAGGCAAATATTTCAGTGGTAGGCAGCGAGCAATATGACATGGAAACGCAAACTAGCATAACAAGTCTAGAGATGGAATCAAGGTCATATCATCTTGCATGTGATATCCTCAGCTTGGAATGGTTCTTGTTCGTCCTGCACGTACCCTCCCGAATCCACGTACTCGTTCTCCGATACCGGTGCTACCCAACATAAGAATAACATCCAGTGAACAACAGCACCTCAAGATGCAACAAGCACATGATGCATGAGATGAAAGATGAGCATGCATCACTATTTCTATCACTAGCACAAGCAAAATGAATTGCTACAAGTTTCTGGACAGAACTGTCCACTAACCTATTTTGACATACATGACAAGGACATGATCAGACGCGTCTCGTGAAAACGATGCAAAACCATATAAAGAACATTACAATCGGAGCTTCGGATCAACGGGAATCAACGAAACAAGATATGAAGCCCTACGTGTAAGAATCAACACCACACAATTAAATGGCACAAATCTGGTATTCCCAGGTTGCCAAGACATATACCAGCCCAACATGAACGGATTGGAGCAAGGAAGAACACCACAACATCAACTAAGCACCCACAATCATCAAAATGATAAAACTACACAATCTGCCATAATCTGCATCTTAGCACTTTGTGAGCTACATGCAACATAGATACATCCCACCAAATATGACAAATAATAAATGTGGCTGTAGCCAACCAAGAACACTACAAGCACCAGCAAGAATCACACCAAAAGGAATTAAACACAAGAAGACACAAGGTTGCAAACTTTCCCAAAACCATCAGATCTCAGGGACTTAGTGAAAATTCCTGGACCTGACTTTCTATCTTTGTTCTGAAGCTTTTTGACAGCAACCAAAACATAACTTACAGTACTCCAAATTAGATGAAATTTGACAGGGAGCTTCACAAACATATCAGGTCCAAATTCCTAGCACTTAACTAAGGCTAGATCACAACAAAATGACCAACACAACCTCATCTATAGGAGAAGAAAATGTTTCCAGATTCCCAGACTTGGTGAAATTCCAGATTTCACTAAGCTGGAATTTCCAGCCACATGCCCACTTTGTCTAGGCATAGCTTGCACACAAGTAACACCAAGTGATAAATGACACCACTATTGTGTAGAGCAAAACCCCTACTACTACCACACAAAAGCTCATGCCCTTGGGCTCCACCTATTCCATGGAAACAAAGAGCAAACTTGCAACAAATCTGAATATGTCAACTCCATAAAGTATCCTAATGGCAAAACTAACTTCACCACTGGATTCCTTGGGAGATTCTAGCCCAAAATCATATATAATATGTGGGCACTTACTTGGAACAAGTGACCACAAATTAAGGAAGAGAAAACTACTCCAAATCATGCCTAGTGAATAGGGCATCATTTCATGTAGTTCCACTATATCAACAAATACATAGTTGAGCTCATGTGCACAATGACAAAGTGACATGTGGGTTTGAACCCCATGTTTGTGTCATGCACATCAACTTCACAACCACTCCTGCCCGTCGTTGTGGTCGCTCCCCGACCTCAACGACGGCGGGAATGGAGCGCGGGCACCCTCCCCAAGCTCCTGGACATGGTAGCCGTGCCGCTCTACGGTGCATGTGGGGGTAGACGTCGGCGTTCCTCCTCTTCCTCTCTGCAACTGGCTACAGACTTACCTCTGGGAAAGAAAGAGAGAGGAGGGAGATGGGGAATGGAGTGGCGGCGGCGGATGGGAGAGAGGGGGAACCCTAGGCCGAGGGGGGCACGAACGCCAACAACATATGGGGGGCCTCGACGTTTGTGCACGGCGTCAACTCTCTCTGTCTCTCAGCGAGCTGACGGAAAGGGGGAAGAAAGGAGACGGCGTCAGGAAAGGAGAAGGGGGTCGCGCACCTGGGATCTCGCTGGACAGAGAGGAACATGGGCCACACCGACGGGGGAAAGCCCATGCTACGCTAGGGGGAGAGAAGTAATTCGCTGGGGGGGTCTATTTAGAAAACAACAGAGAAAGGGAAAAATAATACAAGACAAAACTACTGGGATAATTCAAAAGTAAATACCCCCTGGTCATATAAAAATATGACCTACTTAAATAAAATAAGATCAAGATTTTAGGAGCAAATAATATTTCACAAAAGAGAATTAATGTCTCTGTTTTGTGATCATTGCACCTGCTTAAAACACTTTTAAAAATCACCAAGCTAGCACAACTTCACACTCACATTAATCCCTAAACATTGGACATTTTAAAATAGGGAAGGAAGGAGTGTATCTTGACTTTAAGATGAAATAGAGAGGGAGGGAGGATGGTTTGTAACCCTAGCAACTTACTATCACATGCACTAATAGTAGCCCTCAACACACACACATAAGAACACATGCAACACTAGGTATCTAACCACAAGATCACCACACCACATGAAATGCTAAGATCATATAGCAACACACAAGTCAAGGGCATGCAATGATATGCTATGCATGCATGCATGAGAGGGAAGTAGTAAGGAACACACATGAAATCATGGTACCAAATATAACATCATAATCTCTGACAAGGTGGACCCACTTGCAATGGTTCCAAATAGGGAAGGTTACATATGGGGCACTACAAACTCTCCCACACTGCAAAGAAGATCTTGCCCTCGAGATCTAAGACTGAAAGAAATCGGGAAATTCGGAACGGAGGTGATCCTCGCGTTCCCACGTAGCCTCTTTATCGGAATGGTGAGACCACTGCACTTTCAGAAATTTGACAGTCTAGTTACGGGTCTTGCGCTCAGTCGCCTCGAGAACCGCAACTGGATGCTCACGATAAGAAAGGTCAGGCTCAAGGTCGATATCTTGAAGATGCACAGTGCACTCGGGGGTCTTGAAACACCTCCGAAGCTGAGAAACATGGAACACATCATGGACATTCGCAAAGGTTGACGGAAGCTCGAGCTGGTACGCAAGGTCGCCCCTCTTGCCAACCACTCTGAACGGACCAACGAAACGAGGCGCAAGCTTGCCTTTGATGCCAAAGCGCTGCATACCCTTCATAGGTGACACCTTGAGATAGACAAAGTCATCAAGCTCATAAGACATGTCACGGTGCTTGCTATCGTAATAGCTCTTCTGACGGGACTGAGCTGCTCTGAGGTTGTCGCGAATGATCCGACACATCTCCTCAGCTTCTTCTATCATATCATTCCCAAGGATCGGGCGCTCGCCGGTCTCGGACCAGTTGAGCGGAGTACGACACTTTCTACCATAGAGAATCTCAAACGGAGCCTTGCCAGAACTAGCTTGATAACTGTTGTTATATGAGAACTCCGCGAAAGGCAGATAATCTTCCCACTTCATGCCAAAAGAGATAACACAGGCCCTCAGCATATCCTCAAGAACTTGATTCACTCTCTCCACTTGACCACTAGTCTGAGGATGGAACGCTGTGCTGAAGCGGATCTTCGTGCCCATAGAAGACTGAAAGGAGTCCCAGAACTTGGAAGTGAAGATACTTCCGCGATCTGAAGAGATCATCATAGGCATGCCGTGCAAAGAGACAATCCTGGAGGTGTACAACTCTGCCATCTGAGCTGCTGAAATGGACTCCTTGACTGGAAGGAAATGAGCCACTTTACTCAATTTGTCGATGACGATGAAGATAGCATCATTGCCCTTCTTGGACTTCGGAAACCCGGTGACGAAATCCATCTCAATGTGATCAAACTTCCACTCGGGAATCGACAAAGGCTGCAAGATGCCTGCTGGGCGTTGATGTTCTGCTTTCAACCTTCAACATACATCACACTCATTTACGAACTGAGCAATCTCATGTTTCATACGAGTCCACCAGAAAGTCTGCTTCAAGTCATGGTACATTTTGGAGCTTCCAGGATGAATATAGAGCAGAGAGTTATGAGCTTCTTCCATGATCACCTTCCTGAGATCACCTTTCAGAACGACAAGGCGATCCTCGAAAAACAACATGTCCCTGGCATCAACAGTGAAGCACTTATACTTGGGGAGACTCTTTCTCACGCCAATCTTGACCTTCTTCACCATAGCGTCAAGAAGCTGAGCTGCTCTGACCTGATCTTCCAAGGTAGGAGAGATCTGAAGGTTCGCAAGGAAACCCTGAGGTACTAGCTGAAGGTTAAGCTTCCTGAAAGACTCATAAAGACCCGGCTGGAGAGGTTGCAGAATCAGACTGTTGCAATATGCCTTCCTGCTCAATGCATCTGCCACAACATTTGCCTTGCCTGGCGTGTACTCAACACTCGGATTAAAATCCTGGAGCATTTCCACCCAACGTGTTTGCCGAAGATTCAAGTTAGGCTGAGTGAAGATGTACTTGAGACTCTTGTGATCGGTGAAAACTTCAACCTTACGTTCCAATAAGAGATGTCTCCAAGTCAGCAAGGCGTGTACAACAGCTGCTAACTCGAGATCATGCACATGATAGTTCTTCTCCGCAGGCTTCAACTTCCTGGAGGTATAAGCAACCACCTTCCTATCTTGCATCAAGACTGCACCAAGACCCTGGAGAGAAGCGTCGCAAAAGACCTGGTATGGCTTGGAATCATCCGGAGGGGCCAAGACCGGAGTGGAGATAAGCTTCTCTTTGAGTGTATCAAAAGCCAGTTGACACTCTGGAGACCAAACATACTTAATACTCTTCTGAAGAAGACTAGAGAGCGGCTTGGCGATCTTGGAGAAGTTCTCAACGAACCTTCTGCAATATCTAGCAAGCCCGAGAAAGCTTCGAAGCTACTTCACATTCGACGGAGGTTCCCATTCAACAATGTCTTGAACCTTGGACGGATCAACCTTAATGCCCTCGTCAGAGATAATATTCCCAAGATAAACCACTTCTTTCAGCCAGAACTCGCACTTGGAAAACTTAGCATACAGCTTGTACTCTCTCAGTTTATCAAGCACCAATCTGAGATATTTTCATGTTCTTCCTCAGTCTCAAAAAAGACCAGAATGTCGTCGAGATAGAGCAAGTAAATTCATTCTTGTATGGGGAGAAAATATAGTTCATCAATCGACAAAATGTCGGAGGAGCATTAGCCAGACCAAAAGACATGACCGTATACTCATACGAGCCAAAACTAGTCCTGAATGCCGTCTTCGGAATGTCTTCCTCGCGAATGCGAATTTGATGATAGCCCATTCTGAGATCAAGCTTGGAGAGTACTTTAGCACCTTTCAACTGTTCGAACAACTCAGTTATGTTCGGAAGTGGATATTTGTTCTTGATTGTCTTCTTGTTCAATGGACGGTAATCGACACACAGCCGGTCCGAGCCATCCTTCTTATTGACAAATAGAACACCACATCCCCACGGAGACGAGCTCGGTCTGATCAAACCCAAACGCTCCTGCTCATCGAGTTGCCTCTTAAGTTCCTTCAATTCTTCTGGACCCAGCTTGTATGGCCGTTTGCACACTGGCTCTGTGCCTGGCTCAAGCTCAATGACAAACTGAACTTCACGGTGCGGAGGCATGCCTGGTAGCTCTTCAGGAAACACATCTTGATATTCGCAGACCACTGGGACTTGCTCAATAGGATTGATCTCACCCTTTTCATTCAAGGAGAACAGACGGATTGTATCATCGCGCGCCGCGAATATAATCACATCATCCGAAGAGTGGGTAAGCTTGACTTATTTGGCTTCAAAATCAATTGACTCCTTGTTCATGGCCAACCAGTCCATACCAAGGATCAAATCAATGTCGGAATTGCCCAAGACAATAGGATATGAGAAAAGTATAAGCGCCCATCTTGACAGAAACATCTGGGACGAACAACTGAGAGCTCATCTGCATACCCGGAGACACAACTTGCAATCACTTGGGAAGGAACTCGGTCGCAATATTATTACCAAATGCAAAGGGGTATGATATGGAGGAATGCGAAGCACCAGAATCAAATAACACTTTCGCAGGGATATCATTGACGAGGAGGTTACCCATGATCACATCAGAGGAGTTGTCTGCTTCAGCTGTGTTCACCATGTTGACTCGAGCTGATCTGGGGTTGAATTTGACAAGAGCGTTGCTTGGAGGTTTGCCTGGAGGAGGAGGCGGCAGACGGAGCTGAGAAGTACATTTGTTGGCATAGTGACCCTTCTGCCCACATTTGTGACATGTGACATCTGCTGGCTGCCGGAACTGAGTCTGAGGAGGCCCTTGCTTCTGATGCTGGTATCTCTGCTGGAAGCCAGGGTTGGGTGGGTGGGAAGAACCACGACCACCTGAGTGCTTCAGCTGCTGTGAGTGCTGAGGAGGAGGAGGAGAAACCCAAAACCTCGGTTGCTTCTGAACCACCTGAGTCTAGGAAGAGATGGAATCTCTGAAGCGCTTCTTGGATTTTTCCACCCTGAGCAAGGCTGCCTCTGCTCTGAGAGCTAGGTTGTAGAACTTGTCAAATTCCTCAGGATCGTGCAAGGCAAGAGCTAACTGCAAGTCTTCTTTCAAGCCACCCCTGAACTGGTAGATCTTGCTCTTCTGATCCGGGATATCCTGCAGCACATAACGGGCCAGCTCGTGGAACTCGACATTGTACTTGTACACAGAATTGCTGCCCTGCTCCAAACGCCTGAACTTCTCACGCATCTCCTCTACAAAACTGGAAGGGATGTAGTGGGACCTGAAGTCACGACAAAACTCGTCCCAAGACATCACCCTGGCGCCTCTGGAGTCCTTGAGCTGCTGGCACCATATAGAAGCATGTCCCTTCAACTGAAAAGTTGTAAACTTGACATAGTCCTCCGGACGCACATTGCTACACTCGAAATGTTTGTTCATATCACGGATCCAATCTTCTGCATCAAATAGCTGGTCGCAAGAAGTGAACGTCTTAGGTTGGTTTGACAGGAACTGACTCAGATTGGCGAAGCGATTGCCACCCTGCTGGAAATTGCCCTGCTGTTGATTGGCTCTCTCCTGGATCAACTGTAACAGCATCTGAGTGTTTGCATTAGTAGCTGCTATCATCGCCTGCCAGGCCTTTGCAGGAGGAGGCGGCGGCGGAGGAGGAGGAGGAGGTGGTGGAGGCGGCATATCCTCACGCCCTGGGGTCTGACGAGTCGGTGGAGCCATCCTGAAGACGAACATCATATTAGTCCACAGAATAATTGAAGATATTGATGAATCAAAAGACAGAATATCTGAACAGAATTTAGCAATTGCACTTGAACAACATAGTAAGAATGCATCCTCAAAGTGACGGATGACAAAATTCCCGTAAGGACCACTGCAAACAAGTGTGAGCTAGAATCGCTCGGAACAAACATATGATCGAGATTTCCCAAACCTCAATCAAGCGTCTGTAGGAAGATAGTCCTATAAGATACTACTTGATATCCCACCTATAAATTCCCGAAATAACTGGTCATGCAATCTGGTACATGGATACAAGGAGTATTTCACACAACTCCTAAACTAACCCGTCACCTGTATCACATCCTTCAACACACAACCAGCATCTCAGACCTTCATCTACAACAGATCCTCGTGATCACGATGATACCAAGTGTGGTAGTACCCCCGAACAATCTACACCAGTACTGGGGACATCGGGGTTATCTCACCACTACCAGTATTGAAGCAATAACGAACATCCTTCGTTCTTAGATACTCAGAAATCAGAATGATGGCGATGTGCGCAAGAATCCCCCGGAGCTCAACTCCCCTGATACTTAGAGCAGATAGGAGGCACCAGGACAGGATTCCGTCACATCGAAATCATATAGATTTCACAAATACCCGCGTGATCCTAAAAAAACATTTGAGCGAGCAAAGGAGTAGAGTTAAGGATTTCCTAAACCGGGAACCTCACCAGAGCATACAGAGGAGAAAAAAGAATTATACTCTCCGATATAACTAAGATTCAAAACATTTTCTAGACTCGACTCGGCCAAGTACGATCACACAAAGGCTCCTATGGTCGTAAGGCTCTGATTACCAACTTGTAACGATCAAGATGCAGTCCTTTCAGATCTGGGGGTCGAGGCCCCGAATAGGAAAGAAGCGCATCTAAGCGTTTCGCAAACAGGTAACATAGCACAAATAATAATAAAGGTAGACAATCCGGGATTCAATTGTCTTCTCATAAATATCTCAGAGTGCATCACACATACAACCAAGGTAGTTCCGCTATGGACTACAAAAACATAGAAATGCTATGCTACCCTGCCTACAGGCCCACGATCACGACCACGCCTCAATCCTACGGATAGTTCACGTAAAGGCGGTCTGTCTCCTCGTCATACTGCCACGCCAGCCGAGTGCCGTCGGGATCATCTGTCTCTGGGGTACCTGAACCTGCTGGGAGTTTTGGAGGAATCCGTGAGCCACGAGGACTCATCAATCTAAGACCTTGGTGCCAGAACTAGTCAAGTTATTAGGTAGGGTAAGGTGAAGTGTTTAAGGTTGCAGCATCCTAAGCTTGATTTAGTGGCTAACTTACGTAAAGCAATTATGAAGGTGGTTTACACTAGCGGTCGTGATTACTTGATCACTAAGTGATTCTGAACACCTACCTACGGCATTCATAACCCCACCGTGTTCCCTATCGAAGAGAGATCTTCGAGGGGACAGTCACGGTTACGCACACAGTTGGCCATTTTATTAGCTTTTGTTTAAGTTATCTAATACCGGATGTTAAGAAAATATTCCAAGTTGCCACATAACCGCGGGCACGGCTTTCCGAAAGATTAAACCTTGCAGGGGTGCTCCAACTAGTCCATCACAAACATACACGGGACGCAAAGTAATCCTCTATCACAGATCTCGTGATCTCGTTGGATTCCTTAGAGGAAAACCTCAACTCTGGGGGAAACCAAAGCTTCACTGAGATTCCTATACACAAGATATATCGCTAAGGTAAGGCGAGGCTAGCAGGACCTCCCGACGTGTCGACGACCCCGATAAGAGCCGCGTATCTCAGTCTCACGACACGCCGGATGGAACTAGCTACAAGTACCAAACCTCAAGTTTCCTTGTCGTGGCCCCGCAGGCAGACCAGTTTGGACCAACACTCATGAGGAGCACTGGCCCGGGTTGTTGATTAACATTAGTAGCTGAGCAAAGCCTACTTAGCCATTCAAGTTTTTCTAGGAAGGAATCAGTGTATGGGTTCATGGCATATCAAGAGGCAAATATTTCAGTGGTAGGCAGCGAGCAATATGACATGGAAACGCAAACTAGCATAACAAGTCTAGAGATGGAATCAAGGTCATATCATCTTGCCTGTGATATCCTCAGCTTGGAATGGTTCTTGTTCGTCCTGCACGTACCCTCCGGAATCCACGTACTCGTTCTCTGATCTCGGTGCTACCCAACATAAGAATAACATCCAGTGAACAACAGCACCTCAAGATGCAACAAGCACATGATGCATGAGATGAAAGATGAGCATGCATCACTATTTCTATCACTAGCACAAGCAAAAGGAATTGCTACAAGTTTCTGGACAGAACTGTACACTAAGCTATTTTGACATGCATGAGAAGGACATGATCAGATGCGTCTCGTGAAAACGATGCAAAACCATATAAAGAACATTACAATCGGAGCTACGGATCAACGGGAATCAACGAAACAAGATATGAAGCCCTACGTGTAAGAATCAACACCACACAATTAAATGGCACAAATCTGGTATTTCCAAGTTGCCAAGACATATACCAGCCCAACATGAATGGATTGGAGCAAGGAAGAACACCACAACATCAACTAAGCACCCACAATCATCAAAATGATAAAACTACACAATCTGCCATAATCTGCATGTTAGCACTTTGTGAGCTACATGCAACATAGCTACAACCCACCAAATATGACAAATAATATATGTGGCTGTAGCCAACCAAGAACACTACAAGCACCAGCAAGAATCACACCAAAAGGAATTAAACACAAGAAGACAGAAGGCTGCAAACTTTCCCAAAACCATCAGATCTCAAGGACTTGGTGAAAATTCCTGCACCTGACTTTCTGTCTTTGTTCTGAAGCTTTTTGACAGCAACCAAAAAATAACTTACAGGACTCCAAATTAGATGAAATTTGACAGGGAGCTTCACAAACATATCAGGTCCAAATTCCTAGCACTTAACTAAGGCTAGATCACAACACAATGACCAGCACAACCTCATCTATAAGAGAAGAAAATGTTTCCAGATTCCCAGACTTAGTGAAATTCCAGATTTCACTAAGCTGGAATTTCCAGCCACATGCCCACTTTGTCTAGGCATAGCTTGCACACAAGTAACACCAAGTGATAAATGACACCACTATGGTGTAGATCAAAACCCCTACTACTACCACACAAAAGCTCATGCCCTTGGGCTCCACCTATTCCATGGAAACAAAGAGAAAACTTGCAACAAATCTGAATATGTCAACTCCATAAAGTATTCTAATGGCAAAACTAACTTCACCACTGGATTCCTTGGGAGATTCTACCCCAAAATCATATATAATATGTGGGCACTTACTTGGAACAAGTGACCACAAATTAAGGAAGAGAAAACTGCTCCAAATCATGCCTAGTGAATAGGGCATCATTTCAGGTAGTTCCACTATATCAACAACTACATGGTTGAGATCATGTGCACAATGACAAAGTGACACAAGGGTTTGAACCCCATGTTTGTGTCATGCACATCAACTTCCCAACCACTTCTACCAAGCTATCCACACATACAAATCACCATGCCCTCTCACATATGGACATGTGAAGGTGCTTAGCTTTACTTACAAAGGTGGGGTGTCCCACACACACACATCCACTCCACTACACACATCAAAACATGTTTCACAAGAGGAGCACTAGAATAACATCAATGTGCTTGTACCACACTCATGCACATGAACTCTTGTTCATATGTGTGGCAAGCATACTCACACTACAACCTCAAGCACCACTAGCTTGGGTGCTACCACACACACACATATGCACTCTAGCAATCTAACTCCATATGCACAAGCTCATACACTACACCTAGTGCACACACACAATCACATATAGGCTACACATGCAACAACAAGGACACAACACAAGATATAATGCAAAACTATCCCAATACACTCTAATCACATGCCTCTGCAGTTGCTGTTGCTAGCAACAAATTTAACACAGCAAGGAAATAAAATTCAGAGAAGAGCAAAAAAAAAGAGGCTTTGGGGGGGGGGGTTTGAACCCAAGTCCTCTTCTACACCGCACTGCTGTTGTTGCCACCCTACTAGTCACCATGCTACTGACAGAGTAAGTTCAACTAGCAAGAAAAACCCCTGATGCTGCACCTTCTGCCGGCAGGAAAAGGAAAAAACCCAAAAAAAGGGGTGCACCAAGGGGACTCGAACCCTGCATCTCAAGGGCACATACAAGGACAACAACCACTGCGTTACGAATCGACTACTGACAGAACAGGGGACTGAATCTAGGTATACACCCTGCTGCTTGCCTGCCCTGCATAGACAGAGTACCGCCGGCGACAGGGAGGTTGCCGGGCTAACTGCTATTGCTGTCGCGCTGTGCCATAGAGGTGGGCAAACGCCTGCACTTGCCACGGCTGCTTCTACTCTATCTGCACCACCACATCACCTAACTACACATAGCAACCCGTCTCAAACAACACATCAGACCCACGGCTGCTACTCGGGACAAGGGTGCAACGCTGTTGCGCCTAGTCGGATCTGCTCGAAGGATAGGGGAGGAAGGCGCTGGCTCACCTAGGGAGGAACAAGGGTGCCGATCGGGAAGAAGGAGCCGCCTGGAGACGACGAGGACGCCCTGATGATGGCCTGATGCAGAACCGACGTAGAGGAAGGAGATCGCCGGGTTCGCGTCGAAGACGAGCTCCTGCCCGTCGCTGTGGTCGCTCCCCGACCTCAACGACGGCGGGAATGGAGCGCGGGCACCCTCCCCAAGCTCCCGGACATGGTGGCCGTGCCGCTCGACGGTGCACGAGGGGGTAGACGTCGGTGTTCCTCCTCTTCCTCTCTGCAACTGGCTACAGACTTACCTCTGGGAAAGAAAGAGAGAGGAAGGAGATGGGGAATGGAGTGGCGGCGGCGGATGGGAGAGAGGGGGAACCCTAGGCCGAGGGGGGCACGTACCCCAACAATATATGGGGGGCCTCGATGTTTGTGCACGGCATCAACTCTCTCTGTCTCTCAGTGAGCTGACGGAAAGGGGGAAGAAAGGAGACGGCGTCAGGAAAGGAGAAGGGGGTCGCGCGCCTGGGCTCTCGCTGGACAGAGAGGAACATGGGCCACACCGAAGGGGGAAGGCCCATGCTACGCCAGGGGGAGAGAAGTAATTTGCTGGGGGGGGTTCTATTTAGAAAACAACAGAGAAAGGGAAAAATAATACAAGACAAAACTACTCGGATAATTCAAAAGGAAATACCCCCTGGTCATATAAAAATATGACCTACTTAAATAAAATAAGATAAAGATTTTTCGGAGCAAATAATATTTCACAAACCAGAATTAATGTCTCTGTTTTGTTATCATTGCACCTGCTTAAAACACTTTTAAAAATCACCAAGCTAGCACAACTTCACACTCACATTAATCCCTAAACATTGGACATTTTAAAAACAGGGAAGGAAGGAGTGTATCTTGACTTTAAGAAGAAATAGAGAGGGAGGGAGGATGGTTTGTAACACTAGCAACTTACTATCACATGCACTCATAGTAGCCCTCAACACACACACATAATAACACATGCAACACTAGGTATCTAACCACAAGATCACCACACCACATGAAATGCTAAGATCGTATAGCAACACACAAGTCAAGGGCATGCAATGATATGCTATGCATGCATGCATGAGAGGGAAGTAGTAAGGAACACACATGAAATCATGGTACCAAATATAACATCATAATCTCTGACAAGGTGGACCCACTTGCAATGGTTCCAAATAGGGAAGGTTACATATGGGGCACTACATCATGTAACTCACTGACACCGGAGGAATACCTTGCGTGTATCAAATGTCACAACGTTACTGGGTGACTATAAAGGTGCTCTACAGGTATCTTCGAAGGTGTCGTTGAGTTAGCATGGATCAAGACTGGGATTTGTCACTCCGTTTGACGGAGAGGTATCTCGGGGCCCACTCGGTAATACAACATCACATATAAGCCTTGCAAGCAATGTGACTCACGTGTAAGTCACGGGATCTTGTATTACGGAACGAGTAAAGAGACTTGCCGGTAACGAGATTGAAATAGGTATAGAGATACCGTCGATCAAATCTTGGGCAAGTAATATATCGAAGGACAAAGGGAATGTTATACGGGATTATATGAATCCTTGGCACAGAGGTTCAACCGATAAGATCTTCGTAGAATATGTAGGATCCAATATGGACATCCAGGTCCTGCTATTGGATATTGACCGAGGAGTGTCTCGGGTCATGTCCGCATAGTTCTCGAACCCACAGGGTCTGCACACTTAAGGTTCGGTGACATTTTAGTATAGTTGAGTTATAGGTGTTGGTGACCGAAGGTTGTTCGAAGTCCCGGATGAGATTACGGATGTCACGAGGGTTTCCAGAATGGTCCCGAAATAAAGATTGATATATAGGATGGTTTCATTTGGTCACCGAAAAGATTTCGGGCATTACCGGGAGTGTACCGGGAGTGACGAATGGGTTTCGGGTTTTCACCGGGAGGGGCCCACCCACCCGAGAGTGAGCCCAATAGCCCTAGGGTGGCGCGCCAGCCCTTAGTTGGCTGGTGAGGCCAGCCCAAGTGGGCTATGGCGCCACAAGGAGAAAAACCAAAAGAAAGGGAAAAAAGAGAGGGAGGTGGGAAGGAAGAGGAGGACTCCTCCTTCCCAAACCGAATTGGAGTGGGAGTCCTCCTCCTCCCTTCGGTTGGCGCCCTTGGGGCTCTCTTGAGCCCCAAGGCTAGGCCCTCCCCTCCTCCTATATATACTGGTGGTTTTAGGGTTTTTGAGACACAACTTTGCCACGTGCAACTCAAACCTATACCTCGTAGTTCTTCCTCTAGATCGGATTTCTACGGAGCTCGGGCGGAGCCCTGCAGGAATAGATCATCACCATCACCGGCGTGCCGTCGTGCTGCCAGAGAACTCATCTACTTCCCCATCTCTCTTGCTGGATCAAGAAGGCGGAGATCGTCATCGAGCTGTATGTGTGCTGAACGCGGAGGTGTCGTTCGTTCGGTGCTAGATCGGAACGGATCGTGGGACGGATCGTGGGACGACGATGATTCGAATAACGAAGTTGTACCACTACATCAACCGTGTTTCTTAATGCTTCCCGCTTAGCTGTACCGGTAGTGATGAATGGGTTCCGGGTTTTCGCCGGGAGGGGCCCACCCACCGGGGAGAGAGCCTAATAGTCCAAGGGTGGCGCACCAGACCTTAGTGGGATGGTGAGACTAGCCCAAGTGGGCTGTGGCGGCTCAGGAGAAAAAACCAAAGAGAGAAAAAAAGAGGGAGGTGGGAAGGAAGAGGAGGACTCCTCCTTCCCCAAACCGAATTGCAGTTGGAGTCCTCCTCTCCTCTCTCGGCCGGCGCCCTAGGGGCTCCCTTGAGCCCAAGGCTAGCCCCTCCCCTCCTCCTATATATACTAGAGGTTTTAGGGTTTTTGAGACACAACTTTTGCCACATGCAACTCAAACCTCTACTTCGTAGTTCTTCGTCTAGATTAGTTTTCTGCAGAGCTCGGACGGAGCCCTGCAGGAATAAATCATCACCATCACCGGCGCGCTGTCACGCTGCCGGAGAACTCATCTACTTCCCCGTCTCTCTTGTTGGATCAAGAAGGCAGAGATCTTCATCGAGCTGTACGTGTGCTGAACGCGGAGGTGCCGTCCGTTCGACGCTAGATCGAAACGGATCGCGGGACGACGGTGATTTGAATCACGAAGCTGTACCACTACATCAACCACGTTTCTTAACGCTTCCCGCTTAGCGATCTACAAGGGTATGTGGATCTGATCTCCCTCTCGTAGATGAACATCACCATGATAGGTCTTCGTGTGTGTAGGAATTTTTTTTGTTTCCCATGCGATGTTCCCCAACAGTGGCATCATGAGCTAGGTTCATGCGTAGATGTAATCTCGTGTAGAACACAAAAGTTTTTGTGGGTGTTGATGTTTGATTTGCTGCCCTCCTTAGTCTTTTCTCGATTCGGCGGTATTGTTGGATTGAAGCGGCCCGGACCAACATTACTCGTACGCTTACGAGAGACCGGTTTCATCGAACAACATGCAACTCGTTGCATAAAGATGACTGGCGGGTGTCGGTTTCTTCAACTTTAGTTGAATTGGATTTGACCGAGCCGGTCCTTGGATAGAGGTTAAATAGCAATTTGCACATCTCCGTTGTGGTTTTTGCGTAAGTAAGATGCGATCATACTAGATACCCATAGCAGCCACGTAAAACATGCAACAATAAATTAGAGGACGTCTAACTTGTTTTTGCAGGGTATGCTTGTGATGTGATATGGCCAAAAACATGATGTGATATATTGGATGTATGAGATGATCATGTTGTAATAGTTAATATCGACTTGCACGTCGATGCTACGGCAATCGGCAGGAGCCATAGGGTTGTCTTTAAACTAACGTTTGTATTTGCAGATGCGTTTACTATATTGCTAGGTTGTAGCTTTGGTAGTAATAGCATAGATAACACGACAACCTCGATGGCGGTACGATGATGGATATCATGATGATGGAGATCATGGTGTGGTGCCGGTTACAAGAATATCATGCCGGTGCTTTGGTGATGGAGATCAAGAAGCACAAGATCAGGGTCATATCATGTCACTTATGAATTGCATGTGATGTTAATCCTTTTATGCACCTTATCTTTCTTAGAATGACGATAGCATTATAAGGCGATCCCTCACTAAAATTTCAAGATAAAATTGTGTTCTCCCCGACTGTGCACCGTTGCGACAGTTTGTCGTTTCGAGACACCACGTGATGATCGGGTGTGATAGACTCCACGTTCACATACAACGTGTGCAAAATAGTTGCACACGCGGAACACTCGGGTTAAACTTGATGAGACTAGCATGTGCAGACATGGACTCGGAACACAAGAGACCGAAAGGTCGAGCATGAATCGTATAGTTGATATGATTAGCATAGAGATATTTACAACTGAAGCTATACTCAACTCACGTGATGATCTGACTTGAGTTAGTAAATTTGGATCATACCACACTCAAGTAACTAGAGGGATGTCTATTTGAGTGGGATTTTATTAGTAATTTGGTTAGCTAAACTCTAATTGTCTTGAACCTAGTCTAAGTCCACTTTGCAATATCTTATGTTGTAGATCAGTGGCTCACGCAGTAGCAACCCTATATTTCAATACGTTCCTATAGAAAGCTAAGCTGAAAGATGATGGTAGAAACTTTGTAGACTGGGCTCGTAATCTTAGGCTCATCCTACAAGCTAGGAAAAAGAATTATGTCCTTGATGTAGCGCTAGGAGATGAACCACCCGCTACGTCTGACCAAGATGTTTTGAACGCTTGGCAATCGCGTATGGAGGACTACCCAGTAGTTCAATGTGCAATCTTGTATGGCTTGGAACCAGGACATCAACGGCTCTTTGAGTGTCATGGAGCATATGAGATGTTCCAGGAGTTGAATTTTATCTTTCAGAAGAACGCCCGAATCGAGAGGTATGAGACCTCCGATAAATTCTATGCTTGCAAGATGGAGGAGAATTCGTGTGTCAGTGAACATCTGCTCAAAATGTGTGGATTGAACTCCCGCAAGAGGCTATCACTGACAGAATTCTTTAATCACTGCCACCTAGCTATAAGAGCTTTATGTTGAGCTATAACATGCAAGGGATGAACAAGTCACCCGACGAGTTATTCGCGATGCTGAAAGTCGCAGAGTCAGAACTCCGGAAAAAGCATCAAGTGTTGATGGTCAATAATACCAATGGTTTCAATAGAAACGGCAAAGGCAAGAAGGGTAACTCCAAGAAGAGCGGCAAAACTGTTGCCAATCCGACGAAGAATCCCAAAGCTGGACCTAAGCCGGAAACAGAGTGCTATTATTGCAAGGGGATGGCTCACTGGAAGCGCAACTGCCCCAAGTATTTGGCTGATAAGAAGGCGGACAAAGAAAAATCAGGTATATGTGATATACATGTTATTGATGTGTACTTAACCAACTCTGGTAGCAGTGCGTGGGTATTTGATACCGGTTCTTTTGCTCATATTTGCAACTCGAAGCAGGAACTGCGGAATAAATGAAGGCTCGTGAAGGATGAAGTGACGATGCGCGTGGGAAATGGTTCCAAGGTTGATGCAATCGCCGTCGGCACAGTCTCACTTTAATTACCATCAGGATTAGTTATGAACTTAAATAATTGTTATTTAGTGCCGGTGTTAAGCATGAACATTATATCTGGATCTTGTTTATTGTGAGACGGTTACTCATTTAAGTTAGAGAATAATGGTTGTTCTATTTTTATGAGTAATATCTTTTATGGTCATGCACCCAATGTGAGAGGTTTGTTCATATTGAATCTTGAAAGAATTGAGTGGGAGGAAGATAGAACTTGATGAGGTTGTAGAACCTCTGCTCCCTCTAGGTGGTGGCTCAGGGCACGGGGAAACCTCTGTCGAGGCGACACCGGTTGAGGAGGAAGCTAATGATGATGATCATGAAGCTTCGGATCAAGTTACTATCGGACCTCGCAGGTCCACAAGATCACGTACTGCTCCTGAGTGGTACGGTAATCCTGTCTTATCTATCATGTTGTTAGACAACAATGAACCTGCGAATTACGAAGAAGCAATGGTGGGCCCGGATTCCAACAAATGGATGGAGGCCATGAAGTCCGAGATAGGATCTATGTATGAAAACAAAGTGTGGAATTTGGAAGTATTACCTGAAGGTCGCAAGGCTATTCAGAACAAATGGATCTTTAAGAAGAAGAAGAACCCTGACGGTAATGTGACCGTTTATAAAGCTCGACTTGTGGCAAAGGGTTTTTCACAAGTTCAAGGAGTTGACTACGATGAGACGTTCTCACCGGTAGAGATGCTTAAGTCCGTCCGAATCATGTTAGCAATAGCTGCATTTTTCGATTATGAAATATGGCAGATGGATGTCAAAACAACGTTCCTTAATGGCTTTCTTAAGGAAGAGTTGTATATGATGCAACCCGAAGGTTTTGTCGATCCAAAGAATGCTAACAAAGTATGCAAGCTCCAGCGATCCATTTATGGACTGGTGCAAGCATCTCGGAGTTGGAATAAGCGCTTTGATGAGGTGATCAAAGCATTTGGGTTTATACAAGTTGTTGGAGAATCTTGTATTTACAAGAAAGTGAGTGGGAGCTCTGTGGCGTTTCTGATATTATATGTGGATGACATATTGCTGATTGGAAACAATGTGGAGTTTTTAGAGAGCGTAAAAGATTAGTTGAACAAATGTTTTTCAATGAAACACCTAGGAGAAGCTGCTTACATATTAGGCATTAAGATCTATAGGGATAGATCGAGGCGCCTAATAGGACTTTCACAAAGCACATACCTTGATAAAGTTTTGAAGAAGTTCAAAATGGAGCAGTCCAAGAAGGGGTTCTTGCCAGTATTACAAGGTATGAAGTTGAGTAAGACTCAGTGTCTAGCAACTGCGGAAGATAGAGAAAAGATGAGTACCGTCCCTATGCTTCAGCCATAGGGTCTATCATGTATGCAATGTTGTGCACTAGACCGGACGTCAGCCTGGCCATAAGTACGGCAGGCTGGTTTCAAAGTAATCCAGGAGTGGATCACTCGACGACAGTCAAGAATATTCTGAAGTACCTGAAAAGGACTAAGGAAATGTTTCTCGTTTATGGAGGTGACGAAGAGCTCGTCGTAAAGGGTTACGTCGATGCAAGCTTGCACACTGATCCGGATGACTCTAAGTCTCAAACCGGATACGTATTTATTCTTAATGGGGGTGTGATAAGTTGGTGCAGTTCCAAGCAAAGCGCCGTAGCAGATTCTACATGTGAGGCGGAGTACATGGCTCCCTCGGAGGCAGCTAAGGAGGGTGTCTGGATGAAGCAGTTCATGACGGATCTTGGAGTTGTGCCAAGCACATTAAATCCAATAACTCTGTTCTATGACAACACTGGTGCCATTGCTTTAGCAAAGGAACTAAGGTTTCACAAGAAGACCAGACACATGAAACGACGCTTCAACCTCATCCGCGACTATGTTGAAGGAGAGGACGTAAATATTTGCAAAGTGCACACGGATCTGAATGTAGCAGATCCACTGAACAAACCTCTTCCACGAGCGAAGCATGATCAACACGAGAACTGTATGGGTGTTAGATTCATTCCAATGTAAATCGCATAGCGATGTGAGACTAGATTATTCACTCTAGTGCAAGTGGGAGACTGTTGGAAATATGCCCTAGAGGCAATGATAAAATAGTTATTATTATATTTCCTGTTTCAAGATAATCGTTTATTATCCATGCTATAATTGTATTGAATGAAAGCATAGATACATGTGTGGATATATACACAAAACATTGCTCCTAGTAAGCCTCTAGTTGGCTAGCCGGTTGATCAAGGATGGTTAAGGTTTTCTCACCATATGCAAGTGTTGCCACTTGATATCTCGATCACATCATTAGGAGAATGACGTGATGGACAAGACCCAAATTATAAACGTAGCATGTGATCGTGTCATTTTGTTGCTATTGTTTTCTGCGTGTCAAGTATTCATTCCTATGACCATGAGATCATGTAATTCACTGACACCGGAGGAATACCTTGTGTGTATCAAACGTCACAACGTTACTAGGTAACTATAAAGGTGCTCTACAGGTATCTCCGAAGGTGTCCGTTGAGTTAGCATGGAGCAAGACTAGGATTTTTCACTCTCTGTGACGGACAGGTATCTCGGGGCCCACTCGGTAATACAACATCACATATAAGCCTTGCAAGAAATGTGACTCAAGTGTAAGTCACGGGATCTTGTATTACGGAACGAGTAAAGAGACTTGCCGGTAACAAGACTGAAATAGGTATAGAGATACCGACGATCAAATCTCGGGAAAGTAACATACCGAACGACAAAGGGAATGTTATACGGGATTATATGAATCCTTGGCACAAAGGTTCAACCGATAAGATCTTCGTAGAATATGTAGGATCCAACATGTACATCTAGGTCCCGCTATTGGATATTGACCGACGAGTGTTTCTGGTCATGTCTGCATAGTTCTCGAACCCGCGGGGTCTGCACACTTAAGCTTCGGTGACATTTTAGTATAGTTGAGTTATAGGTGTTGGTGACCGAAGGTTGTTCGGAGTCCCGGATGAGATCACGGATGTCACGAGGGTTTCCAGAATGGTCCGGAAACAAAGATTGATATATAGGATGGTTTCATTTCGTCATCAGAAAGATTTCGGGCATTACCAGGAGTGTACCAGGAGTGACGAATGGGTTCCGGGTTTTCATCGGGAGGGTCCCACCCACCCGGGTGTGATAGCCCGATGCCGACGTTCCAGAATATTCCCCCTTTATTCCGTTTTCGTCGTGTGTCTATTTTATTTTGTCGCATCATCATCGCATCATGCGCATCATCAGCATTGCATCGGCATCTCCGTTGCCGCCAGTTTACAAAACTTGCATCTGTTGCTAGTTGCCGGTTCTCGTCGTTGTCCGTTCCGAGCCCGACCGCACTCGCACACGCACGCGGCGTCGTCAAATCTTATTTTCAAAGGTGTGCGTAAAACTTTCTCTGATTGGGTTGAGATTTGACGTGTGGTCGTAATTAGTTATAGCTAGGCGCGTGTCAAATTTCGTCGCGATCGGAGTCCGTCTGGTACCCGAACGGTCGAACGTAGTGGCACCGTATTCGGTCTATCGTCGGATGGTTATCGGTGCTTTAAAAATTGTTGCCGCGCCGCCCGTTCTCCCTCTCATCTCCGGATATCCCCTCTAAACGGCCTCGTAACCGTTCCCGCGTTCGGAATTATCCGAATCCGACCCCGCGGTTGAATCCGGAACGAAATTCCGGTTAACCTAGCCCCCCCATTTGTCTATGAATAGACCCCCCTCCTATTTTTAAGGCAGCCAAACCCCCCTCTCTCCTCGTTTCCCGTGCCTTCCCAAACCCTAGACGCCAGCCTACCCTCCTCTCTCCTCGAGCGGGCTCGCCAGGCCCAGATCCGGCCCGCCCGGGCCCGGATCGCCCCGCAGCCGCCGCCAGGACCCCGAGGTCCCTCCCATGGAGCCCTTGCCCGAGGCAGCAGCCTCCTCCCTGATCCCGAGCCCCGCACCCGAGCTTCCCGCCTCGCCTTCGTCCCTGCGCCGCCCCTCGGCGGCTCTGCCGCCTTGCCGCCGGCGAGCGCCCCCGCACGAGCGCCTCCCAAGGTTGGCTTCGTCCCGATCTACTGCCTCACGCAGCCGGGCTCCAGCGCCGCCTCCTGAGCCCCGTCGCCGCTGAGAATGGGTTCCCCCCCGACCTGGAACCACCGGGATCCGGTCAACCTTCGCCGGAGACCTCAGCCGTCGCCGGATGCGTGCTAGAGTCTTCAGCCGCCGCCCCTCGCTCGTCCCGAGAAGGAGCCGACGAGAGGTGGACGACGCTCCAGGCAGGCCACCAACCGCCTCGCTCGGGTGGGCCTCCTGCCCAACGAGCCGCCGGCCCACTCCACCGACGCCTCGGCCTCCTTCGGCCTCTTCCGCGGCCCAGTCCGCCTCCTCTTCCACCGGGGCAGGCCCGAGGTGATTTTTTTTATTTTCTTCCTTGTGCCCTTTAATCGGTGCCCGTGTGCGTTTTAGTTAAACCGTGCTTGCTCCTATGTATCCCATTAGGAATAGTTTCGTCCCGTGTAGTTTATTAGGAATTTTCGGAATTATATTAAATTCCATATTATAGACGTATAGTAATATGCCCGTAACTTTAGTTCCGTAAGTCGGTTCACGACGTATTGTATAGGGTTTTGGTGTAGTTTTGCGCGTAGAATCCGATTATAAAACTTGCATATTTGTTTGATGTGGTTTGCCGTGCCAAATGCATAGATTAACGTGTTGTTCCAATAGTATAGACGTCCGTATTTATTTTTTCGCACAAGACCGGATAGCTCGAATGCCATAGTAGAAATGTTCATGTTTTAGGAACCACTTTTCCATGTATTTTAGAGTAGACGTTGGTATTTTTGCGCGTAGGGATTTGCCGTTAGTTTATTTTCCGTGTTTAGATTTTTATCTCGCATTTACGTGTGGTAATATTTTTTGTGTTGCAACCCCACATATTTTATATGTTTTCGGGGTAGAAAAATCCATTAGTTTTAGCTTTTGAGTAAGTTAGTTCGCGCAATATTTTTGCCATGTTGCCCTCTTGTCTATTTCGTAGGATTTATTCCGTGCTTCGTTTGATTAAGTTGTCAACTAGGGAGTTGTTCTTGGGTGTTTAGACTAGCCCCTGGTAATTTTGGTTGCAATAGAAATGCATGTTTAGGTGTGGTTTGCTTGCTCTCAAGTTGCTAGAAATAGTGTAGTTTTAGTGATGCTGAAATATTTCTAAGTCTAAATCTGTTATATTTTGTTGCTGTCTTGTCTTGCTTGTATCTTGTGATCTGTAGCTCTTTTGAGGTTGGTGCAATGGAGTCAGTTGTAGACTTTGTGTTTCTCTAGCATGTTGTGAATTTTCATGCCATTTGGAGTCCTGTAGCTATTGGTTTTGCTGCTGTCAATATGCCTTCAGACCGAAAACTGCACTTTCATGAAGTGTTATTTTCACTAAGTCTGAAGCAGTGTGTGAGATGCCATTTTGTGACTTCTTTCTCTAGTAATCCATGATGCCATGCTAGTTGTTGTTAGTTGTTTGTTGTAGTGCTTCTTGCCCTCTTTCGTGTCATGCCTTGCTTGAGTTTATCGGAGTTTTGTAGCTCGTAGTTGTGGGGTGTAGAAAATGCTATGTGGCTGATTTGACAGATTGTTGTGATTTCTTGTTTTGCTCGTAGTTTGTGATCCGTAGCTCCGATTTGATCGTGTCCTATATGAAATTTGCTTAGAATCTTATCTAGTTTTATTTTCTCTTGTTGGTTGTATGTTTTGAAGTGCTGGTGATCGTCGTTGCACACATATTGCATTCATGCCATCATATCTTGCGGTGTCCGTATCTTTTGAACCGTAGCTCCGTTGGAGATGATCTCTATGTGTAAATTGCTTGTCTCGATGCGTAGAATCACGTGAACCTATTTGTTTTGCTGTTTAACAACTAATTAAATGTGCTAGTTCAGATCTGGACAGAATTGTAAACTAACATGTGAGGTCGTCTCGGAGGTGCTATATGGCATTTCCGACCTCATTTAAAATGCCTAGTTAGATAGTTTAATTACGCTTCACCTCTTGCCATGTTTAACCACATTTAATATTGCCGTGTATCTAATCGGGATAGAACTAAATAAATAAACGTGGAGTTTCGTCAATATGAAACTCGTTGCATATTGAATTTCACTTAATGTGTAGTGTTTGATTGTATGAATTGTCATGCCGTGACTTGCATGTATTCAGCTGCTCATGCATCAGTTGTGTTGTGCATCGTGTGGTGAATACCGTGTGTTGATTTGTGTTTTCGTTTTGCTTCGTCTCGATAGAGTTCCGTAAGCGTGTCGGATTGTGAGGACCCGTTCGACTACATCGGTTCGTCTGCTTCACGGAGGCATTCTTCTTCCAAGCGGGATCTCAGGCAAGATGACCATTTCCCCAGATACCATTACTATCATTGCCATGCTAGTTTTACTGTTTCTATCGATTATGTCTCGTTGCCTACCACATGTTAAATATCAGCCTCTCAACAATGCCATGAAAACCTTCAACCTGTTCAACCTAGCAAACCACTGATTGGCTATGTTACCGCTTGCTTAACCCTGGTTAGCGTTGCTAGTTGCAGGTGCGGTTGCTTCCATGTGATAACATGGGTTCCTTGTTATATCACCCTATTAATGCTATTTTAATTTAATGCACCTATATACTTGGTAAAAGGTGGAAGGCTCGGCCTTTCTAGCCTGGTGTTTTGTTCCAGCTTTGCCCCCTTAGTTTCGGCTACCGGTGTTATGTTCCATAATTGAGCGCTCCTAACACGATCGGGGTTGTTATGGGGACCCCCTTGATAATTCGTTTTAGATTAAAGCTGGTTGGCAAGGCCCAACATTGGTACTACATTTTCCCAACATAATAATTCTGTTAAACTGAAATGCATAGGGAGTTAGCGCTACCCGAGGAGTAATTTTACATAAACAGGGGGGCAGTGCTGATGGTGTTGGTCCCAAACGGTCTGCCTACGGGGCCACCGCGAGGAAACTCGAGGTTTGGCACTCGTATCTAGTTCCATCTGTCGTGTTCTCAGAACGAGATATGCGGCTCCTATCGGGTACGTCGACACGTAGGGCGGCCTTGCGGGATTAGTTTTACCTTTGACGAGATATCTTGTGCATCGGGATTCCGGTGATGCTTTGGGTAATCTTAGAGTTGAGGTTTTCCACTAAGGAGTCCGACGAGATCGCGAGCTTCGTGATCGAGGATTTCTATGCGGTTTGTGGTAATTTGTGATGGACTAGTTGGAGCACCCCTGCAGGGTTAAATCTTTCGGAAAGCCGTGCCCGCGGTTATGTAGCAACGTGGAAACTTTGTTTAACACTGGTTCTAGATAACTTGAAGTTAACTTAATTAAAATATGCCAACTGTGTGCATAATCGTGACTGTCTCTTTCATGAGTTCCTTCTCCGATCGAGGACATGGTGGGGTTATGTCTGACGTAGGTAGGTGTTCAGGATCATTCATTTGATCATCAGTAGTCACGTCCGCTATGCGTAGATCTTCCCCCTCTTATTCTTGTACTTGTAAGTTTAGCCACCAAATATATGCTTAGTCGCTGCTGCAACCTCACCACTTTACCATACCTCATCCATTAAGCTTTGCTAGTCTTGATACCTTTGGAATTGAGATTGCTGAGTCCCCTGTGGCTCAAAGATTACTACAACACCAATTGCAGGTACAGGTAAAGATTACTTGATGCGAGCGCATTGATTGTTCATTTGGAGTTGCTTCTTCTTCTTCTTCTTCATCATCGATCTAGGATGGGTTCCAGGCCGACAACCTGGGATAGCAAGGATGGACGTCGTTCTTCTTTTCTCGTTTGTTTCGTCCGTAGTCGGACCCTGCTCTTCTTCATGATGATTAAGTATTGCACTGCCGTGACTCTGATGTAGCTTGTGGCGAGTGTAAGCCAATTCTATATATATCTCTCTTCTTTTCAGTACATGTACTTGTAACGATATCCATTCTTGTGACACGACGAGATGCGCTTCTATCCCTGACGAGGTCTTCGTGCCAAATTGAGGATAGGGTCGCATCTTGGGCGTGACACCGGGAATGAGACAATAGCCCTAGGGTGGCGCGCCAGCCCTTAGTGGGCTGGTGAGGCCAGCCCAAGTGGGATATGGCGCCATAAGGAGAAAAACCAAAAGAAAGGGAAAAAAAGAGAGGGACGTGGGAAGGAAGAGGAGGACTCCTCCTTGCCAAACCGAATTGGAGTGGGAGTCCTCCTCCTCGCTTCGGCCGGCGCCCTTGGGGCTCTCTTGAGCCCCGAGGCTAGCCCCTCCCCTCCTCCTATATATACTGGTGGTTTTAGGGTTTTTGAGACACAACTTTGCCACCTGCAACTCAAACCTATACATCGTAGTTCTTCCTCTAGATCGGATTTCTGCGGAGCTTGGGCGGAGCCCTGCAGGAATAGATCATCACCATCACCGGCGCACCGTCACGCTGCCGGAGAACTCATCTACTTCCCCGTCTCTCTTGCTGGATCAAGAAGGCGTAGATCGTCATCGAGCTGTACGTGTGCTGAACGCGGAGGTGCCGTTCGTTCTGTGCTAGATCGAAACGGATCGTGGGATGACGGTGATTTGAATCACGAAGCTATACCACTACATCAACCGCGTTTCTTAACGCTTCCCGCTTAGCGGTCTACAAGGGTATGTGGATCCGATCTCCCTCTCGTAGATGAACATCACCATGATAGATCTTCGTGTGCGTAGGAATTTTTTTGTTTCCCATGCGATGTTTCCCACCAGGTCTCACCACTTCTCACTAGTGGTGACCTTACCACACACGATCTGAGAATCACTCCTAGCTACGAAACAAATTACGGTCCATCCTAACTACTATCAAATGGAAGTACACATTATTAAGAATCAATTGGCTGAATGGGAAGCTTCATCACGCATCATCTTCCTATTACCTCTTATATTCATGTTGTTGTTCCTCTACCTCTGCTGCTGTTGTTACTCTTCCCCTGCTACTGCTGCTGCTTCCTCTTCTGTTGTTGCTCTTGTTCTTCTTCTTGTTCTTGTTCTTGTTCTTGTTCTTCTTCTTTCTCACATCCTTTTCTAGCCTCTGTTATCGCACATTGCGTGTGTCCATTCTAGCCTTTTGGTCTTTCAGGCTTCATTGTCAAATGCCTCCACACCATGGCCACTCAGGTCAAGATTGTCAAGTGTTACATATTCCTCCTCACGCACTAGTTCATCAAAACCACATTGCAGGATCCAGTTATGCAGAATGCAACATGCAAGAACAAGCTTAACCTATGTCGGGTAAGGGTGCAATGGCTTTTGATCCAAGATCTTGAACCCATTCTTCAGAGCTCCAAATGCCCTCTTAATGATTACTCTAAGGTTGGAGTGTCTGAGATTGAACAACTCCTGTGGAGTCCTAGGGTAATTCCTACCACAAAACTCGTTAAGATGGTACTTGGCCTTCCTCAAGGGTGGAAGAACACCTGGTTTACATGCATAGCCAACATCTTCTAGGTAGAACTTTGAAAGGACGTGGATGTCCCCTAGAGGGGGGGGGGTGAATAGGCACTTTAAAATAATTATGGTTTAGGCTTGAACAAATGCAGAATAAAACTAACATTTAATTTGTCAAGCACAAAACCTACAACAACTAGGCTAACCTATGTGCACCAACAACTTATGCTAAGTAAGATAAACAACTAAGTGATAGCTCAGGGAGGAGCGGTACTACCGCTAGGCCTGGCGGTACTACCGCTAGCCCTTGGCGGTACTACCGCTAAAGAAAGTCTTCGCAAAAAGTCCAACAGAGAACAACCGCTCAGAGAGAGGTACTACCATCCCGAAGCGGTACTACCGCCCACCTGGAGCGGTACTACCGCTGCCCCTGGCGGTACTACTGCTAGGAATGGAGCGGTACTACCGCTCGCCACTGAAACAACATAACTTTCGCATACGAGCTCCGAATCGAGCAAACCCAAGCTTGTTGGATTCAAGACGACAAGAGCTATCCAAACAGCGATATAGAGATGTGAGTCCTCTATGAATGAAGAACCGGAAAAAAATCCAACATCGAAAACATCATAGTAGATGCATATGGACTCCGTTTTCGATGAACTCGAGCTTGTCATGAAGATGACCCTAAGCTCTAAAACTCACAAAGAAAAACACCAAATAAGAACCAAGAAGTATGATGCAAGGATGGAAATGGTTTGAGATCTCAACGAACGATACGATCGAGCTAGTCACTTGAGAACCCCCCTTGACAGAACGACAATCTATCCTAAAATAGAAAACCTATCAAGGGCAAACCTATACCTTGCACCTCGTTCTCTTGAGCTAGATGACGATGATCTTGGCTTCCTCAAGATGGACCACCTTCTTGATTGCGTTGGCTTGATGAAGACTAGTTGATTGATCCCGCATACACAACATGGGTGAGCCGCTCTTCAGTATATCTTCACAAGTCCATTGCCACCACAATGGACGGCAGGCTTCAAGCATTATATCTTCGTGTTGATCCACTTGAACTTGCACACCGCCATCTTGATGACGATCACCACTTGACGTCATCCTTCATGGGTTGTATGATATCTTCCTCTAGACGCAAGCCCATGGAGACACACCTAACCTGTCACGCCCAAGATGCGACCCTATCCTCAATTTGGCACGAAGGCCTCGTCAGGGATAGAAGCGCATCTCGTCGTGTCGCAAGAATGGATATCGTTACAAGTACATGTACTGAAAAGAAGATATATATATATATATAGAATTGGCTTACACTTGCCACAAGCTACATCAGAGTCACATCAGTACATTACATAATCATCAAGAGTAAGAGCAGGGTCCGACTACGGACGAAAACAAACGAGAAAAGAAGAACGACGTCCATCCTTGCTATCCCAGGCTGCTGGCCTGAATCCATCCTAGATTGATGATGAAGAAGAAGAAGAAGAAGCAACTCCAAATGAACAATCAACGGGCTCGCGTCAAATAACCTTTACCTGTACCGGCAACTGGTGTTGTAGTAATCTGTGAGCCACAGGGGACTCAGCAATCTCATTTCCAAAGGTATCAAGACTAGCAAAGCTTAATGGGTGAGGTATGGTTAAGTGGTGAGGTTGCAGCAGCGACTAAGCAAATATATATGGTGGCTAACTTACGAGTACAAGAAATAAGAGGGGGAAGATCTACGCATAGCGGACGTGAACTACTGATGATCAATGAATGATCCTGAACACCTACCTACGTCAGACATAACCCCACCGTGTCCTTGATCGGAGCAGGGGCTCACGAAAGAGACAGTCACGGTTACGCACACAGTTGGCAAGTTATAATTAAGTTATCTTCAAGTTATCTAGAACCAGTGTTAAATAAAGTTTCCACGTTGCCACATAACCGCGGGCACGGCCTTCCGAAAATATTTAACCCTGTAGGGGTGCTCCAACTAGTCCATCACAAATTACCACAAGCCGCATAGAAATCGTCAATCACGAAGCTCGCGATCTCGTCGGATTCCTTAGTGGAAAAACCTCAACTCGGAGATTACCCAAAGCATCACCGGAATCCCGATGCACAAGATATCTCATCAAAGGTAAAACTAATCCAGCAAGGCCACCCGACGTGTCGACGATCCCGATAGGAGCCGCGTATCTCGTTCTCAGGACACGACGGATAAGCGAAGCGTACGGTGGCCTGATAGACATCACCCGAGTTGCCCCGGGTTGGCCCCGCACGGTGCTCTGTTTTGGACCAGCAACATCAGCACTGGCCCTCCCTGTATTATGTGAAATTACTCCTCGGGTTCATGACGCCCTATGCTTTCAGTATTAACAAAATTATTATGTTGGGCAAATGTAGTACCAATGTTGGGCCTTGCTAGACCAGCTTTAGTCTAAAAGGAATTATCAAGGGGGTCCCCATAACAACCCCGATCGTGTTAGGAGCGCTCAATTATGGAACATAACACCGGTAGCCGAAACTAAGGGGGCAAAGGTGGAACAAAACACCAGGCTAGAAAGGCCGAGCCTTCCACCTTTTACCAAGTATATAGGTGCATTAAGTTAAATAGCAATAATATGGTGATATGACAAGGAACCCATGTTTTCACATGGAAGCAATGCACCTGCAACTAGCAACGCTAACAACAGGGTTAAGCAAGTAGTAACATAGCCAGTCAATGGTTTGCTAGGTCGATCAGGTTGAAGGTTATCATGGCATTGTTGAGAGGCTGATATTTAACATGTGGTAGGCAACGAGACATAATCGATAGAAGCGATAAAACTAGCATGGCCGTGATAGTAATGGTATCTGGGCGACATGGTCATCTTGCCTGAGATCCCGCTTGAAAGAAGAATGACTCCGAGAAGTCGGCGAACCAACATAGTCGAACGGGTCCTCACATTCCGACACGCTTGCGGAACTCTATCGGAACGGAGCAAACCGGAAACAAACATCAACACAAATATTCACCACACGATGCACAACATGATGCATAACCTACTATGATGCATGATCAGGTTAAAATGCAAGGGATGGCATGGCAAATCACCTCATGCAAACACTACACATTAAGTGAAGCTCGATATGCAACGGGTTGCATATCGACGAAACTCCACGTTTAATTATTTAGTTCACTCCCGATTATTTACAAGGCAATATTTAATTGTTGTTAACATGACAAGGGGTGAAGCGACGACTGTACGTGGCATCCTAGATGGTTTAACTCGCGGAACATAGAACGGAGCTACGGCACAAGAACATGCAACACAAGATGTATATGCCATGAATGCGTCATGCATGAGAGTTCATCAACACCACGGCAAGAAGAGACAAAAACAAGTGTCGCCACGGCGAGCGAAAGGGGACCATGGCGGCAAGACGGAAACGATGCCACGGCAACGTACCTATCCCGATAACTCGTCGAGATATCATGCCAACATATAGGAAGCGTGTGCGGGAACGTTAAGTAAAGATGGGGTGATCCCGTATCTCGGGTTCCCATGTGTCGGGGCACAACAAAAGTGAGACAACGTGCTACGGCAACATACGACGCAAACATACATACAACTCATACATCACATTCGTTCGGTACACGACACGTCTCATCGGTATACCTTCGAAGCGTGCGATTCGAAGCGGATCGGTTCGTAGCGGACGTCGTGGAAGTCATGGTCGTCATGGAAGTCGAGGTACTCGATCTCGTCGACGGTAGTCGTACACGGTTCTTCTCGTCGGTAGTCGAACATGTCTCCGGGGGTCGTCGAGGACGACGTGGTGCTCGGCGAGCTCGTCGTCGGCCCACGGCAGGCGGGGATGGTGCACGCGGCGACGACAAACGCAACACAAGCTAGCAACAGCAATCTACCGCAGCACGGGCAACATCAACACGCAAGCAAGCAATAGCATCTACAACAACTAGCTATCTAGCAGCAAGGCTCGGCATAGCAGCTAGCAACCTAGCATCTAACAGCAAAAACTACTAGCACAAGCTATAGCAACTACAGCTAGCAGCAAGCAAGCATCTACAGCAGCAGCAACAAGCATCAGCAAGCATCAACCGGCAGCAGCAACGGCAGCAGGTATAGCAAGCATGCCAAGCAGCTACTGCAGCAGCTAGCACTAAGCACGGGAAGGCACAAGGGACTCCAGCAGCTAGCACAGCAACACGGGATGGCACGCAACAGCATGGCAGCAACAGCACACACAAGAACATGGCTAGCAGCACAACGCACAGCAACCTACAACAACTAGGCCACGGCGGCAGGGCATGGCAGCCGGCGGTGGGGGAGAGGGCCAAGGGCGGCGGTGAGCAGACGGAGGCATAGCGACGACGGCGAGCTCGTCATGGGGCCGCGGGAGGCGAGCACGGCGGGGCGCGCGGGAACGGCGGCCGACTCGGGCTCGGCTGAGGCTGGCCAGCGGGCGACGGAAGGCCGGAGCGCGGGGAGACGAGCACGGCGGGGCGGCGCATAAGGTGCTGGCGGCGGGCAGCTGAGGCCGGATGCGGCGCGAGGCTGACGAAGGTGGCTCGCGAGCACGGTGGGGCAGCAGTGCAGGGCAGAGCCCCGGCAAGCACGACGGGTCGAGGGGGCGTGGAGGGGAGAAACCGGCAGGAGAGGGGGGACCAAGGCGGCGGCCGAGGTGAGGGGCGAGGCCATGGTGAGCGCGGGGCCGGAGGGGATCGAGGAGAAGGGGATCGGGGCTTGGTCGGCTCGGCAAGGGAGGACGTCGCGCTTGGGGAGGACGAGGATGGATCGAGGGGACGAGGTGATCGATTCGCTAGGGCAGGGGGAGTTGGGCCTTGGCCTGCTCGGCTGGGCCTGCTCCCTCCCCCTATTGTTCTTTTCCTTTTTTAAATCAGAGAAACACACACAAAAAATAAAAATAAAAGGATTAAACAAGCCAGGGAAATACTTTTGCTCCTTTGAAAAAAATATACCCCAACTATAAAATAGATTGGGCTTTTTTTTAAACAAAATAAAAATGAAAACTTTTTAAGAATTAAAATTAAAACCCTTTTTTTACTAAATAATAAAATCAAACCCCATTTATTTAAAGAATAAAATAAAAGCCCTTTAAAAGGGAAAAGAAAACGAGACGGTTTTAAAATAAAACAAAAGGAGAAAATAAAGAAAACCCAAGGGGTTGCCCCCACATTTAATAAAAGGACATTTTCAAAGAAGACGAATTTTTTAAAAGGGGTTAAAATGGAACTTAGCAAAAGCACAAAAATGAAATAAGAGGAGAGAGAGGGGGAGCTACTATCGCTCTATGACTCGGTGATCTCTCGGAGTACAACACCCAAAACACCACGCGCGACCGACGATGCAAGATGCCATGCATGATGCGACAATGCAAACTAAATGGCGATGCAACAAATAAAACTAAGCACACGAGGGAAACGGAAATACAGGGGAATCTTCTGGGGCGTCGGTCTCGGGCTGTCACATAACCCTACATAGAACTCTCACGAAAACCATGGGTTAGTACACAAACACGTAATGGACAATGCTTACCATACCATGGGATCACTTGATCCTTCTCGGTACATCTTGTACGCTTTGTGTGTTGATCATCTTGATTTACTCTTTGTTTGAGATCTTGATCAACCTTGTGTGTCTATGACCATTCTTTGGATAATACCTTGAATACCATCTTGGTCATCATATAAACTCCTTGAACCCAACAAATGGACTTCAAGAAGTGCCTATGAACAAATCCTATAAATATAACTTAAGGCAACCATTAGTCCATAGGAATTGTCATCAATTACCAAAACCACATATGGAGATGTATGCTCTAACAAACTTGCCATCAAGGATGTTGATATCAGGAAGAGTCATGTTGTCATTGAGTATGTTAGCATCATGTGCTGACCCTTCTCAGCCAGCCAACACATATTTGAACTTCATATCGAAGTCAACAAGAGCAAGCACATTCTGGCTTGTGTAGTGCTTCCTCCCCCTAAATGTTGCACCTTGTGACCTCAACACTCTAGCAGTGACATGAGTACCATATGTTAACCCAATGCAATCGTGAAATGGCAATGCAAAACTGTGTTAGTACTCACCTTGACCAACCCTAGCATATGAAGGAATGAACTACATACTGCATTGCTTATCTTGAAGTATGTATACCATGTTGGACTAGTGCAGATCTTGGTAGAACTTCGTCCAGCTGGTGACCTGATCATCTCTCCTCTCAGCTCCCCAACAACATACAACACTTGCTTGAAGTATTTTGAGATGGTCTCCATTGATCTTCTGAACAGGTTGCGAATAACTCTGAATCTCTGGTTATGGCTAACAATATAAAAGAACATGGCTATTTGCTCTTCCACACTAGTGTGGATGCTATGGTATATGTAGTTCAGATTGAAGATCCTCTCTTGCTCCCGCATAAGCAGTGAAGCATATGTGATGATAGGTCTTTCAGCACGGCTAACAACTCTCTTATGCATGAAGATGATCCATGCGTGAATCACAAATATCAGCGCTGATGCCTGAACTACCAGCCGCATCCGTGCGTCCATAACCTAGTCCACATCGAGGATGCGTTGAGCAATGGGGAAATCGATTGTACACCTTGCCTAACGGCCTTATAACGGAACCTAACATTGGGGAAAGGGGTGTTGCTTACCGGCATTGGAGACGAGGACGACGAATGGGGGGCCATGGCTGAGTCAAGGGCGAGCAGCCAGGGACGAAGCCAACATGCAAAGATAGGGGGGCAAGTTTGTTCATGGAGGGGGCAAAGTTCATATAAAGTAAAAAAAAAATAGCTACAAGAACAATTATTATAGTAGAAAAATCAATTTGTTAGGGGGGTCTAGCCCCCCCCCTTGTCCCCTCCTAGAATCGTCCTTCCGAGCAGCAACATCACCTACTATCATATCTGTCGTCGTCGTCGTCGTCGCCGTCATCACCGCTTGCACAGATCTAAGTCGCCGCTGTAGGTGGTGATGAGGCTAGAGGAAGAGGTTGTCCTACAGGTAGTGGTGATTGAATAAATGGGGTGGGGGGGGGGGGAGGTCAACCTAGACTTGACGCCGTGCGGCCACACCCGATTTACATCTCCCGTCATCCCCACTCGTTTTCTGACGCCGTGCGGCCACACCCAATTTACATCTTCCATCATCCCCACTCGTTTTCACCCTGCCTCACAACGTGCGAGCTTAAGCTTCGTGCGGATACGAACCCAGCTCATTTTTAACCAAACACACATTTTATGAATCAAGTGGACTTGATTAGACCGGATAAAGGCAAGTAAACGCTCATGCATAGTTTCCATGCATGCGCGTAGTCGGGCAAAGGCAGTCCAGTCCCACACGCAGGAAACACCTACCAAACAGCGCACCCACTTGGATTGGATGACACCCCGCCCACGCCAGTGCACAGCACGTGCGCTGCGAATCTCACGGCGGAGGCGACGCCCACGTGCGCGCGCTCAGGCGCAACCGCTGCACAGCCGACCTGCCGGACGAGAAGCAGACCCACGCTCCACGGAGCACTACTCGTGCTCCAGCAGCAGGACCCACGCTGTGAGCGCGAGGCGTACGGCACGGGGGCTTCATTTATCACTGGCACTGCGACGCATCCGCAGCGGGTTTGCTGTCGCGGCCGGCCTGGAACTAACGGACCAACGTTCGGAGCTTCATTCACCTGGAACTGACAGGGGCTTCATTTACTCCGTCTGGCCCTGGCGCTCTAGAAGCCGGCCGACACGTACACGCCGGGCGGTGCCATGCAGGTGAAACTGGCGCGCCAACTCCAACCGAAGTTAAGCTCCCTCCCGTGTACGCGTGGCACGTCATCATCCTCTCTCTCTCTCTCTCTCTAAATCGCGATCGAGGCGAGAAGGAAACCCAGCGCGGTTTGTTGTGTTAATGAATTCGGCGACTGCACTCTTGCAGGTAACTGATGGCAGGCAGCTGTTGCTTTCAACGGCACGGCGAACATACTCCATGATTTATTATAATTCTGAGCTGCATACTCCATGATTCCCGTTTGCGTGTACCCCGCATGTCTTGTGTTTTCTTTTTTGTACTATACTACTGTACTTCGTCTAAACATTCGTGTTGCCGTGCGAACGTTGGTCTTTATTAGCTCAATAATGAAGAAAAAGAAAAGGAAATATAGCTAAAGCGTCTCAGGCGTGGTGGGCCATCCTCATGGAGCTAGCGCGCGTGCATACGGAGCGCGCTACTGACGGACCGGTCGAGAAAAGGGGAATCAGACCGACCGCCCTGGCGATAGGCATAGGTCACGCACATGCGCGCGCGATGCATGTGATGCGCGTCCTTCATCACAGGTGCTGCTTCGAGACAAAGACCGGATGGGCGATGCTGCTAGTACTCCATGGATTCTTCTCACCTCACGACGAAACCCAAGTTATCAATATTCATTCATGCAAAAGAATAGTGAATTCTATTTGTCAGTTTGGGGGAGATTTGTCAAAAGAGCATCCTATGTCATCAAGTTTTTTCTAAAACACCAACCCATATATTAGTAATTAAACAAGGTATTAGAGCAACTCCAACCAACCGACCCAAACGAACGACGATATTGTCCGTTTGGGTCCCAGGCGGATACAAACGTTCACTTCCGTGTTTGGATCGCCGCATGCATCCAACGATGGTCCGATCCAGTTTTACAGCGTGAGAAAAAAATGCATGCATATTTAAAATAAAACAACATTAATTAAACATTAAAGCCGGCCACGAAGGTCGACGAAAGTCCACGCGTCCACATTTACATTTAAAAAAAATAAAAATAAACTAAACTACGAGGCATCGTGCTGCCCTGAGCGACGACGTCGTCGTCCTTGCGGTCCGTGAGGTCGATGAGTGTCGGCGCAGGACCGGCCCAGGGGAACGCCGTGTTCGAGAGGGCATTCATGTCGGGCACGGGCTATGCCACCGCGGCCTGGCGCGCCTCTTCCTCGGAGTCGCACTGCTCCTCCTCGGCTTCACGCTCGAGCATCTCGAGGTACTCGCCGTGGCGGCGCTCCTCGACCAGCTGTCGTTGGCGCCAATGTTCGAGGTACGCTCCAACCCAGACCGGTGGCGCGTTGAACCACTCGCGCACTACTCTCGTCCAGGAGTAGCGCTCGATGGGGGACGGCTCCGGCTCCGGCTCGACTTTGACAGGGGACGACGGGGTCACCGGCGGCAGGACGCAGTCGCCCGCCGAGGAGAGGGCCATGGCGTGCGCCATGGCTGCCTCGTATGCCGCCTCCTCTTGCTCGGCCACCGCCGCCCTGCGCCGCTCGTCCACCTCGCTCTCCCGATAGACCGCTGCAAGGGCTGCCTAGTAGGCGGCCTCCGCCGCCTGGTCCTCCTCGCCGTAAACAAAGATAAGAACACCACTATCCTTAAAACGAAATTTTGCAATCTCATCTACCATCGAATTTGTCGGACGGTTGACTTCAGACAATTTAAAGTCTTCAACAAGTCTAATCAAGACAACCATTTTCCTTTTCAGGTCCACGAGGTTGGACCTGATAAGCGTATCATTTACAAAAAGGGCACAAGAACAATCAGTTTTTAAAATAATAGACTTGTGAAGAGTAATACCAATATAAAGGTCGTCATGGCACGTCCGAAGTTTTACTTCATACACACTAGAGCAAAGCCCAGAAAAATTGCAAGAAGAAACAAAGACATCTAATGAGGAGTTCGGATAACAACCGCACCCTTGCAACATTGGTGCACTCCATGAAGCTAGCGTCAACATAATCTTTATGCACTCATAATTTGAAAGCTCTGAGACGTCATGCTTCCTTTGAGAAGTGGTGTTCGCCCTTAAGCCAAACACCATCCCTTACCTTTTTTGCAGTAAATCAGAGAGTTAATACCACAATTAGTACACAAACTTGTAGAGGCGGGAAGAGATTCATACAAGAATTAAAAATACCACATAACCCCAACTCGATTGCTGTAACAAATTCATACAAACCAGCCCGAACTAATCATGTGGCATGGCATGTGGAAGGTGTCGGGTAACAGAATCACGCATTTGCATAAATCCCCTTGTGTTGGGCGAAATCACGCATTTACATGTAGGGCTGCCCGTATATAACATTTGTACATAACCCCCCATCGACGCCTTCGAGGCAAACCCTTCCAAAACCTTCTCCTTTCGTGTTGGCCTCCACCTCGACGTTGCTGAGGCGAACTAGGGTAACGCTGTCATGGGCCTCATCGGCGGCGACAATGTGCGGCGGCATGGAGCCGCGGCGAAGGGAAACTATCGAATTCCCTCCTGAATATGGCAAGCTTCTCCCATGTTCCCTCCCCTGCCCCCCCATGTTTAGGTCTTTGTTGTGCGCATTGGTACTAGTAGGAAGGAGGAACTATTAGAGGTTAGCATGGCTAGGGTTTATGTGATGTTGAATTGGGGATTTGGGGGTGAAGCTGAATTGGGGATTGTGTGATGCCGAATCCGCAAGAATTGAGGGATTTGAGGGGATTTGTAGATGTGGTAATGGAGGGGGACTGAAAGGTGCAATCCATGGGAATTATAGGTGATATCTTGATGTGATTATGTGGGGAAAGTTTGTGAAATAAGGGTGCAAATGTTAAATTGAAGGTGCAAATGTTCGAAAATATGGGGTATTTGGATTGTATGCACATTTCCACTTTAATTTTTAGGCTTTGGATTTTAGTTTTATTGTCTAATTATGCTGAAAGGGTGGTCCTTTAGGTGGTATTCAGTGCATATTATCAGTTTGAATATGAATATGTGTGCATTGTAATTTATGAATATATGCGCACTTCATGTGTTCGACATTTTTAGTGCTTTCAACTAATTGTGCAGTGTACAATGGAGAACCAAGTGAGTTGTTCTCAGTGGAGTTTGAACACAATGGAATTTTCATAGGGCAATGCACAAATGGAGTGATGGAATTTTATTACTATGGGTGCACTCATGAAGTTTTTGACTACTGCCATGCACACACATTGTCATTGTGTATGCTCAAGTATTGCTTGTCGAGGCCGGACTATGACCCCAGACACACTCAAGTCACGGCGTATAGGTTTTGCCAGGGAAGGACATAGTGGATGGCCTTGTATGTGTGGACGATCTAGATATTATAGCTGCTATGGTGAGGGCTAGTAGAGAATGCAAGACACTACAGGTCATAGTTGATAAGTAGAAGAAGATAAGACACACTATGATTATGTCATAGTGAAATAATGCCCAACATTCCCCGATACAACAACTGCAGAAGGAAATGAGGGTGTAGAGAATGACATGATAACGAGGTAGGAGGGAATGCAGAGGAAAGAGAGGAAGGAGAGAATGCAGAGGAAAGAGAGGAGGGAGGAAATGTAGAGGAAATAGACGAGGGAGAGAATGCAAAGGAAAGAGATGAGGGAGAGAATAAAAAGGCTGGAGGAGAAGAGTGCAGTGAAATAGACTCTGAGTTTCATGAGAGTGACTATGATTGTGAAGATGGAGATGACGATCTATTTGAACAGAATGTTGACAAAACTTTGAATGACAACAATGAACATGAGAAAGAGATTTGTGAGGAGGAAGATTCATTGGATTTGGGTACATTTGGAAGAAAAGTTCAGCAGAAGTACAAGCTTAATCTAGTAAGAATGAAACTTGGTAGGGCTAGGATTGCAACACTCAAGAACATACATGGAGATGAGAAAGCACAATATGATATGTTATGGGACTATGGACAAGAATTGAGACGAAGCAACCCAGAGCAAATTCATTGTTTGCACAACCAAGGTGAAGGAAAAGGGTGACTTGCTTCCAAAGGATCACCTATGATCCTCATTGTATTTGTCATATGATGCTTGCAAGAGAGGATTCTTGAGTGGGTGTAGGCCAATTATTTTCGTTGATGGGTGTAACCAAAATAGCAAACATAAAGGTGTGTTACTCATAGCTATTGTCATTGATCCCAATGATTGCATATTTCCAATTGCAATGGGGATGGTGGAAGTAGACTCAACTTACTATTGGCAATGGTTTCTCACCACTTTCAAGAATGATTTAAAAATAATCAACACATCACCTTTCACTATAATGAGTGATAAGCAAAATGTTACTTTAAAACTATGTATGACATGTTTGAGTAACTAATTATTGCAGGGTTTGATAAATACTGTTGAGAAGATCTTCGAGATGCGGAACACAAATTTTGTGTTAGACATGTTTATCAAAACTTCCATCAGAAGTTCAAAGGGGAAACACTGAAGAATATGTTGTGGGACATTGCTATGTCAACGATTGTGGACAAGCGGACCTTGAACAAAGATAAACTGAGAGAACAGAACATAGAGGCATACAATTGGTTGGATGGAAAGCCCCATAATCAATGGGTCAAAGCATATTTCAGAGATTTTCAAAAATGTGATATCTTGTTGAACAACATGTCAAAAGTCTATAATAGGCAAATCAAGGTGGGAGTGCTTATCCGGCTTGATGTTGTCCAGTGTTCCACCGCATGTAGAGCCGATGGATTCCCTGCCCTTCCTATCTCCATGGCTAGGGTCAAACTGACAGTCCAACCGAGATAAGATCAGAGAGAAGTGTGAGTTAACGCGAGTTCTTTGAATTTATTAATTGTGAGCAAAGAGCAAGGAGAATTGGGTCAATGTGCTGGTGTGAGAAGTGTATCTGAATTTCTAAATTGTTAGTTCTATGAATTTGTAAATTGTCTGAATTTGTGCATCTGTGAATCTGTGAAATAGGAGTTTTCTCTTAAATTTTTAGTTCTCTGAAATATGTCAAAAACATAGAGCTCTGATTGCTGAAGCACACTCACATTTTATTTTATTTCATATCATTTCTATGGAAAATAGAGAGCTTTGAGTTCCGTGAAATATGTGAAAAACATGCAAGTGCTGTCATTTCATTTCATATGAATCCAAACAGAGTTAAAGAATTATAGCTAATAGGCACCCAATGATTTCATTTCATATGATTCCGTCATAATCAATATAACTTGCAAATATTTATTTAATGATAACATAGTCTCGGTGCTAACATACTTCCAAATGGTTGATTACCACACTCACACAAAATCCCTTATCATGAGAGCTACAACACCATACAGAACTGCACAACAACAAACCAAACCAACTATACAAAGTCCCCTTGTATCCCTTGTCTTGAGTCCTTCTAATGTTTCATGTTAATGGCCTTTCTCTCTTCCTTCATTGTCGGGGGGATAACCCCGGGGTAGGCTCATCAAGCCTGTTCCTTTATTTCCTGCCCAAAGGATATGAACAAATACAGTTCCCTAAGGCCCAAGTCTTCTGGCCGGCTAGGTCGCGCCTACCGGATGGAGGACGAGGCGGTCATCCCTCTGGCCGGCCAGGCAACCCATGCCGCCTAGAGTCGAGACGGTTACCTCTTCCTGGCCAGCCTGGTCCAGCCAAGCGGCTAGGAACGAGGCAGCCGGGCCCAAGCCGGCTGGCCAAGCAAGCTAGCCGGCCGGGAATCACAAGTCACATCAGATCGTAGGTCAGGATGAGACCTTACGATTAAAGGTAGCTACGCGTCAGCAAAGGTACTGGATCGGAGTGTCCGACAGGTACGAGCGACGGCGGCCACGCCGCTGACCTACCCCGGCTCTGATCCATCACCTAGCATAGTGTCGGACCGTCACACTCCCACTCAATTACTGCACTCGGCGTGAAGAACAGTGGAGGCGGTCGTACTACCTGCCCATGATGAATCTCGCTGGACGACGCTCGACGTACAACGCGTGCTCGGCGTCAACCTTACGCGAGAGCTTCATTGGCCAGCCGGCGGGTCCCACAGCCAATCGAGACCATGCAACCGGCGGGGCCCTCAAGCGACAAGACAAGACTCTCGTGGGCCCCTGGTCAGTCGGCGAGGCTGCTAGCCGGGTACACTCTTGTACCCTTTATCCATATTGTAGGCCGGTGGGTTCGTCTATAAAACCCCCCGGTCACCCTCCATGCAGAGGGTCGGTCGAACAACACTACACACCCACCAACCACATAGAGAGAGGCAGAGACGAGCCATCTACTCCCCTCTTCCTCCTCCCAACACAGCTCCAGGAGCAACCCTGTAATCCTTTCATACGCATCAAACACTGCGGCAGGACTAGGGGTCTTATCTCTACGGAGAGCCCTGAACCTGGGTACATCGTGCGTTCCATGCTTGTACCAACCTCGTTCCCAGCGCCCTCCTTTGTACCTTCGGTTCTCACCGACTTTAGCCTACCTATGGCATATGTTGTGAGTATTCACCAACATTCATCCTCATAAGTTTAGTATCCTTGTCAAACACACATTTTTGCAGAGCCAAATTCACTTCAGCAAGCTTGCCAATCGCCTGCCTAGGCCTCCCCTGCCACTCCGTATCCACCCACTTGAGCTAAGCACATGTATCATAACCCTGCACAACACATAAAACCAATAGTTGGTAACAAGTGTTCAGTACAATGATACGCCTCCAACGTATCTATAACTTTTTATTGTTCCATGCTGATATATTATCATTCTAGGATACTCTTGGGGGTATTTATTTACCCATTTATATTATTTTTTAGGACTAACCTATCGACCCAGTGCCCAGTGCCAGTTGTTGTTTTCAACATGTTTTTCAATTTTCAGGTTTTCCATACCAAATGAAGTCCAATTGCCCTGAAATTTTCTGGTGATTTTTTCTCAACCAAAAGAAGACCAACGAGCATCGGAAGAAGGCTGGAGGACCCACTAGGGGCCCACAAGCCAACAGGTCTTGACCGAGGGGGGCTAATGGTTTGTGCCTCCCTCGTGGCCCTCCAGACTCCGTTCTTTGGCCTATAAATTCACATCTACCGTAAAAATATCCGAGGGAGTCCCAAAACACTTTTCACACCGACGCAACTCTCTCTTCCGATGGGAGGCCATCTGGAGCTCCGTTCTGACACCCTCCCGGAGGGGGGATCGATCACGGAGGGACTCTACATCAAGCTTGATGCCCTCACTATGATGTGCGAGTAGTTCACCACAGACCTACGGGTCCATGGCAATCTCTCTCTCTTGATCTTCAATAAAATGATCATCACATCTTTGCTTTGATCCACATGATATAATTCACTTTTGTGATGTGCGTTTGTTAGGATCCGATGAATTATGGGTTTATGTTCATCTTATTCATGATAAATATTTGAGTCTTCTCTGAAATCTTATGTGATTCTTATGTGCATGATTGTGATAGCTTCGTAATTATCTCCGATCTATTGAAATAGTTTGTCCAACTAGACTGATATTTCTTCAGTGAGAGAGGTGCATTGTAGTAGGTTCAACCTGGAGAATTTCTATATCCGAGTGATAGAAGGGGACAAGATGCGTCATTGTGTTGCTGCTACTAAGTATAAAACGACGAGTTTTATACATATTGCTTGAGTTTACTTTGTCTACATCATGTCATCTTTCTCGAGGCATTACTCTATTTTACTTAATACTCTAGATGCATGATGGATAGCGGTCGATGAGTGGAGTAATAGTGATAATTGCAGACAGGAGTTGTCCTATTTGTTAATGGACGTGATGCCTATATACACATGATCATTGCAGTGAAAATCGCATAACTATCCACTTTTCTATCAATTGCCAACAGTAATTAGTTTACCCACCGTATGCTATTTTTCATGAGAGATGCCACCAGGAAAAGCTATGGCCCCGTGGTCTATTCACAACAAATGGATTAAACCTTCAATACCTTGCTGCTATTTATTTGTTTTATTTTTATTTTTCAATTTACAATTATCTACAACTATACACATCTCACTTGCTTGCAAATAAAAAGACCAAGGGGATTGACAACCCTCTTGGCCGCGTTGGGTGCATGTTGTTTGTTCTTTTGTGTGCACCCACCGAAGACGGTTGTGGTCGATATTCCTATTGGTTATATAAACCTTGCTTCATAAATGAGGGAAATACTTACCCAAATTGTGTTGCGATAACCCGTTCCTCTTCATGAAAAACCCAACGCAGATCACAAGTATCAGGAAGGATTTCTGGCGCCATTGTCGGGGAATATCATCACCAACTACCAAGTGACTCATCACAAATTTTCATTCACTTTTTTCTCTTTAGATTTCTTGGTATATTTAGTTCGTCTCATAAAAAAATAAAAAAAATAAAAAATTTACCTTTGCTTGCTTTGCTTGTCACTAGTTTGCATCTTTGCTCTCTAGTTTACTTGTCTAGCTATGCTATTTTTATCTTTGTCACACTAAAACAGAAAGTAAAATGCAAAAATTAAGATAAATGGATCCTCATCCACTAGCTAATATTTTCAAAGACCCACTTATGTTGAAACAATTGCTAGTGAGAGTGCACTAGATTATCTTTATGAGGTCTTGCTTGAAAATCATGAATCCAAAAGTTGTGAAATTTATAAAGTGATTCATGATAGTTACTTGAATGAAAAGCATGATTGCTATATTTTTGAATTTTAATATGATCCTATATGTAATAATTATGAGAGAGGCAAGTATGGTATTAGAAATTTTTATGTTACTCACATACCTCTCTTGATATTCAAATTGTTAATGCTTCATTCTTCCTACGTGCTTATGCTAGACACTTCTTGTCTAGATAATTTGGTTGCTTATAAAATGCCTATGCATAGGAAGTATGTTAGACTTAAATGTTCTTGTCGCATGTTTTATGATGCTCTCTTTGTGATCCAATTCTTGTCTTTTATATGAGCATCATTGAAATTTCAAGCCTATCTTAATGGCTATAAAGAAAGAGCTTGTTCGGAGACAACCCAATAGTTATCATTTATTTCTGTTAGTTTGTGTTAACATGATTATTGCTACTATAATCATTGTGTTTTTTTGTTTTAATTAGTGTTTGTGCCGAGTAAAGCCTTTGGGATGATTTGCATGATGAGTAAAATTGATATGGTGCAAAAACAGAAACTTTGACGTCCAGTACATAATTTCTCTGATTTTACCGAAACGTCTTTTTAAGCTGAATTTTTTACACACTATTGTTACAGGTTCATTATAACTTACTACACACTATTTTGTTTTGGTCAGATTCTGTTTTTTGCATGTATAGTTTGCTTGTTTTGATGATGCTATGGATTGTATCGAGGGGTATAATCCATGGAGGAGTTAAGATACAATAACCTATGCTAAAATAAAATAAGAATCAACTTATAAGAGTACGTTAAAGTATTTGATATGTTGCTTATACTAATGGATCTCATGAAGCTTTGCTGAGTTTTGTGCGATTGAAGTTTTCAAGTTTTGGGTATTGTCGCAATGGACAAAGGATTGAGGTGTAACAAAAGCCTAAGCTTGGGGATACCAAAGGCACCCAACGTAATATTCTAGGAATACTCAAGCGTCTAAGCTTGAGGATGCCCTGGAAGGCATCCCCTCTTATCGTCTCAGCAGGTGCCCCCTCGGGGGTTCTTGTCTCCAATATTTTTAATATATTCCATAAAAATCGCCAAAAAGTTTTGGGTGATTCGAAGAACTTGTATTTGCTGCACAAAAAACAACACCACCGTAATTCTGCTGAAAACAACGTCAATTCGGGTTAGTTCCAATTAAATCATATAAAGTGTATCAAAATCATACAAAAATATTGTAAACATAGGTGAATATGGCATTAGTACTTCATAAATTATCGATGCGTTGGAGACGTATCACGCATATAAATACTTTGTAACATATATTTATTATAAATAGAAAGCAACAGTAGGAGCCTCTCCTGTTATTTTAATGTTCCAAAAACACGCCATATAAGGCCATTCTTTAACAAAACTAGGCCATGTTCAATCCTTTTCCACACTGACGAGGAGTTAGAGAGAATATCGTATCTACAAGATTTTCTTTGGAAAACATGTTGCTTTGAGAAGACGTGCACACAAGCTATTAAGTGTTCCACTAAACACCAAGCTTGTTTTTCCAAGAGGTCCTGGTTAAATGCTCACATATCTCTGAAAGCCAAACGTTCTTTATGTTTCCAACCAAGCTAGTTTACTTGTTTCCTCTTCCACTCCCCACTACTACCGCCTCATCATCTTAGTGAGGTCATTGCAGAGGTTAAAAGGGATTTTAAAAACACTCGTAACATATGTAGAGCTAGCTTGAGCTCCTGACTTGATTAGTATTTCCTTACTAGACGATGCCATAAACCTTCCACTCCAATCCACTTGCCTTTTACTCAGTCTGGATTGAACTATTTGGAATCTTTCTTTGTGCATTCTACCTTCGGGTGTAGTAAGTCAAACATATTTTGGCTCAAATACTTCTTTAGTAATCTCCAATATGATTTTAACTTCTTGAGAAACTTGAGTAGTACAGTTCCCAAAGAATAGGATGTAGCACTTAGACGGATTAATGAGTTGTCCTGTTGCCATCACAAAAGAGTTCAAAGCATCCTTCGCAATGGCTGCTTGTTCACTAAATGGTCGAAAAACATAAGAGAGAGTCATCCACAAACAAGAGATGAGTCCATTCTGGCAGATGATTACTCGTCCTTGCCCACGGTCCAACATTGCCTTGTTCAACAAACAAGATAGAGCATCAACCACAAATAAGAATAAGAATGGGGACAAAGAACTACCTTGTCGAAGTCCTCGAGATGGAGAAAATTGTTCATAATTTTCTATTGAACTTCTCCAAATTATTAACCTATGTGACACATTCCATAATAATAGATACCCATGGCGGTGAGAAACCACATTTGAGACGATCCCTACCCAAAAACCTCTAGTCAACCCTGTCATAGGCCTTCAAAAGGTCCAATTTATAAGCACAATATGGGGAACCAGAACCTCGCAAGGATTCAATATACTGCATGCACTCAAAGGAAATATTCACATAAATCACCTTTGTTATTAGAAAATCCAACAGAGACGATGAAGTGACAGAACGCAAAGGATGACCGATAAGTAGCCACAAAATGAACAGAGATGGATATAGATTCGAAACTGTTGCCAAAAATTAAGTCATCCCTTAAATGCCAAGTTCTACAGAGGGTAAATAAACTTTTCTCTCGCATCATGGCACTCAACTGATACAACAAAATAAGCAACCAATCCGGCCGAGAAAATATAAAAAACTCTTCCCTAGAAATATTTCAAATGTCTTTCATAGCCATTCGAGCCTTAAGACAAACCACAAGGGCATGAAAAATATTTGCCTCTTCTATACCACAAATCAAAAACATACACAAATTAGACTCGTGATGCGTGTAACTTGTAAAACCACACTATTAGAAGATTAGAAGCGGCAAGTGATGCAAAAATTATAATCTTATGGGTACATTGGCCTTCCAATTAATATCTTACAACCTTTTTGTCGTGTCAAAACCGACTGATCTCGAGTAGGGTGCCCGAACTGTGGATCTAGGATCTATGGGTAACAAGGGGACAAAGGAGACGTCGTTTACCTAGGTTTGGGCCCTCTTAAGGGAGGTAAAACCCTACGTCCTGCTCTTGTTGTATTGATGAAGTAGTACAAAGTACAGATTTGATCCATGTCGAGATCGGATGTTATGGTCTAGAACCCTAATCATAATGAATGTAAGTCCCCCATGAACTACAACCCCTGGTTTATATAGATACCAGGGTTGTTAGGGTTTACATAACAATGGTTACATTAAGGAAATAAATATTTGGATTTGTACATTGTCTTGGATCGATGCCAAGTCTTCCGAAGAGTCCACCCTGATCTTAGTGTCTTCAGCGGCGGTCGAACGGCTAGTACGGCTCACAAGAACATATAGGTGGCCCAAAGACCCCCTTAATCTCGGACTCCCTCAGTAGCCCCCGAACTAGCCTCCAATGCCGCAGTATAGGTTCGCCATCTTCACGCTTTCATAATATTTGGCTTTCGGGGCGAGTTCTACCCTATGTTTGGCTGACCTTAGTTCGGATAGTTCCTCATTTGTGATTGACGAAACATTGCAGGCCCACATGAATGGTTTTTCCATCACAGGGGTAACTTCCTCCTCGATTCACGTGCACCAATGAGAAATAGACGGTTCCTTCCCAAGAGAAGAAAGATAAGTTACTTACATAACATGTGCGTGCCTTCGCAATGCTCCCCATCCCTTCCAAACGTCGAGAAGAACACCAGAGAGACACGGACATGGAGAATGCTCCAGGCTCATCCTCGCACCCCCATGGCTCTCTTCAAGGTGATTGAGCCAGCTGTTTTGTTTTTCTCTTTGCTTGCGCTAGCTCTAGGTGCAGGGATACTTGCCTGACTCAGATGTGGCACCTTCTTGCTCTGATCTAACCTCCGCCAATGGCGATGCCTTTGTAGAGTATTTCCCCACACCCAATATGGCAAAGAGAGTATGCTTTGTTTCGTTCCTCTTACGAGCCCTGGGCTTCCCCATTCACCCCTTTTTACGGGGTTTATTGGAGTTTTATGGAATCCAGGATCATCACCTTACTTCTGGATCCATCATCCACATCTCGGGGTTTGTTGCTCTTTGTGAGATGTTCCTTGGTTCTGAGGCCCATTTCTATCTGTAGAGAGAAAAATTCTGCCTTGTCCCCCAAACAGAGGGATGGAATATTTGTGAAGTAGGCGAAGCCGAAGTATGGTGTATAGGGGAAACCGGATATCCGGTAGGGACTCTGAGGGTAGATCCCAAAGAGTGGACCTCATAATGGTTCTATATCAAAGATATACCTTTATTTGACCATGTTCAGAGGGCCCTGCCTGAATTCTCATCCGCTCCGCTTAAGAAGCGGTTCAAGAGGCGCCCGAGGAGTCCTTATCAAGAAGACAACTCAGAGGTGAAGCAGTTGGTTGCTAAGGTAAAACCGCTGACACATTTTTGGCTTACCATGATCGACGTAATGGCCGCGGCCATAAACCGATATGTTCGGCCTCTTCAACAAAGGTCCCATCCCTTGTGGCAGTACAATGGTTCAAGTGATGCCACTCGATGCAAACGGGAAGGTCCTGCGAGTCCAGCAACCTTGGCTGCCATTTTGGCTGACCTCTACAAAGGTGAAAAATAGGATTTCATCAGTTTGAACACCAAGGAAGGCTACTTGAGTCATAACCCCATCGAATGGGTTAGTATAACTTTCTTACCTTTTAATTCAGATTTTTATTTGTAGTGATCCTTAGCTAATAAAGTATCTGAAACTTTATTCAAATATGAATGAAGACGCTAGGTAGAGAAAATCAATTGCCCTCCTCCCCAGCCAGAAAATTATGACAAGGATGAAGATCCAGGATTCCATGACGACCCTGATATGTAAATTACCTTTGAGGATAGGTTCTTTTTTCATATGAGCATTAACGGTACTGAGGTTACCCTCATATATGAGTATCCTAGGATACCTCTGTTGGAATTATGCCCTAGAGGCAATAATAAATGTATAGTTATTATTATAATTCCTGTATCAAGATAATAGTTTATTATCCATGCTATAATTGTATTGAATGAAGACTCATTTACATGTGTGGATACATAGACAAAACACCGTCCCTAGCATGCCTCTAGTTGGCTAGCCAGTTGATCGATGATAGTCAGTGTCTTCTGATTATGAACAAGGTGTTGTTGCTTGATAACTGGATCACGTCATTGGGAGAATCACGTGATGGACAAGACCCAAACTAATAGACGTAGCATGTTGATCGTGTCATTTTGTTGCTACTGTTTTCTGCGTGTCAAGTATTTATTCCTATGACCATGAGATCATATAACTCACTGACACCGGAGGAATGCTTTGTGTGTATCAAACGTCGCAACGTAACTGGGTGACTATAAAGATGCTCTACAGGTATCTCCGAAGGTGTTAGTTGAGTTAGTATAGATCAAGACTGGGATTTGTCACTCCGTGTGACGGAGAGGTATCTCGGGGCCCACTCGGTAATACAACATCACACACAAGCCTTGCAAGCAATGTAACTTAGTGTAAGTTGCGGGATCTTGTATTACGGAACGAGTAAAGAGACTTGCCGGTAAACGAGATTGAAATAGGTATGCGGATACTGACGATCGAATCTCGGGCAAGTAACATACCGAAGGACAAAGGGAATGACATACGGGATTATACGAATCCTTGGCACTGAGGTTCAAACGATAAGATCTTCGTAGAATATGTAGGATCCAATATGGGCACCCAGGTCCCGCTATTGGATATTGACCGAGGAGTCTCTCGGGTCATGTCTACATAGTTCTCGAACCCGCAGGGTCTGCACACTTAAGGTTCGACGTTGTTTTATGCGTATTTGAGTTATATGGTTGGTTACCGAATGTTGTTTGGAGTCCCGGATGAGACCACGGACGTCACGAGGGTTTCCAGAATGGTCCGGAAACGAAGATTGATATATAGGATGACCTCATTTGATTACCGGAAAGTTTTTCGGAGTTACCGGGAATGTACCGGGAATGACGAATGGGTTCCGGGAGTTCACCGGGGGGGGGGGGGGGGGGGGCGGGCAACCAACCCCGGGGAGGCCCATAGGCTTTGGGGAGACACACCAGCCCTTAGTGGGCTAGTGGGACAGCCCCAAGGGGGCCTATGCGCCAAGAGAAGTAAATCAAAGGAAAAGAAAAAAAAAGAGGGAGGAAGTGGGAAGGGAGGGGGACTCCTACCACCAAACCAAGTCCAACTCGGTTTGGGGGGGGGAGTCCTCCCCCCCTTGGCTCGGCCGAGCCCTTGAGGGTCCCTTGGACCCCAAGGCAAGGTCCCCCTCCCTCCTCCTATATATATGGAGCTTTTAGGGCAGATTTGAGACGACTTTCTCACGGCTGCCCGACCACATACCTCCATAGTTTTTCCTCTAGATCGCGTTTCTGCGGAGCTCGGGCGGAGCCCTGCTGAGACAAGGTCATCACCAACCTCCGGAGCACCGTCACGCTGCCGGAGAACTCTTCTACCTCTCCGTCTCTCTTGCTGGATCAAGAAGGCCGAGATCATCGTCGAGCTGTACGTGTGCTGAACGCGGAGGTGCCGTCCATTCGGTACTAGATCGTGGGACTGATCGCGGGATTGTTCGCGGGGCGGATCGAGGGACGTGAGGACGTTCCACTACATCAACCGCGTTCTCTAACGCTTCTGCTGTACGATCTACAAGGGTACGTAGATCACTCATCCCCTCTCGTAGATGGACATCACCATGATAGGTCTTCGTGCGCGTAGGAAATTTTTTGTTTCCCATGCGACGTTCCCCAGCAGTGGCATCATGAGCTAGGTTCATGCGTAGATGTCTTCTCGAGTAGAACACAAAAGTTTTTGTGGGCGGTGATGTGCGTTTTGCTGCCCTCCTTAGTCTTTTCTTGATTCTGCGGTATTGTTGGATTGAAGCGGCTTGGACCGACATTACTCGTACGCTTACGAGAGACTGGTTTCATCGTTACGAGTAACCCCCTTTGCTCAAAGATGACTGGCAAGTGACGGTTTTCCAACTTTAGTTGAATCGGATTTGACCAAGGAGGTCCTTGGATGAGGTTAAATAGCAACTCATATATCTCCGTTGTGGTGTTTGCGTAAGTAAGATGCGATCCTACTAGATACCCTTGGTCACCACGTAAAACATGCAACAACAAAATTAGAGGACGTCTAACTTGTTTTTGCAGGGTATGATTGTGATGTGATATGGCCAACGATGTGATGTGATATATTGGATGTATGAGATGATCATGTTGTAATAGAAATATCGACTTGCACGTCGATGGTACGGCAACCGGCAGGAGCCATAGGGTTGTCTTTATACTAACATATGTGCTTGCAGATGCGTTTACTATTTTGCTAGGATGATGTAGCTTTAGTAGTAATAGCATAAGTAGCACGACAACCCCGATGGCAACACGTTGATGGATGATCATGGTGTGGCGCCGGTGACAAGAAGATCGTGCCGGTGCTTTGGTGATGGAGATCAAGAAGCATGAGATGATGGCCATATCATGTCACTTATGAATTGCATGTGATGTTAATCCTTTTATGCACCTTATCTTGCTTAGAACGACGGTAGCATTATGAGGTGATCTCTCACTAAAATTTCAAGACGAAATTGTGTTCTCCCCGACTGTGCGCCGTTGCTACAGTTCGTCGTTTCGAGACACCACGTGATGATCGGGTGTGATAGACTCAACGTTCACATACAACGGGTGCAAAACAGTTGCGCACGCGGAACACTCGGGTTAAGCTTGACGAGCCTAGCATGTGCAGACATGGCCTCGGAACACATGAGACCGAAAGGTCGATCATGAATCATATAGTTGATATGATTAGCATAGGGATGCTTACCACTGAAACTATACTCAACTGACGTGATGATTGGACTTGGGATAGTGTAAGTGGATCATGAACCACTCAAATGACTAGAGAGATGTACTTTTTGAGTGGGAGTTTAGCATATAATTTGATTAAGCTGAACTCTAATTATCTTGAACATAGTCTAAGTCCACTTTGAATATATTTGTGTTGTAGATCATGGCTCACGCAAGTGTCATCCTGAATTTTAATACGTTCATAGAGAAAGCTAAGTTGAAAGATGATGGAAGCAACTTTGTAGACTGGGCTCGTAATCTTAAGCTAATCTTACAAGCTGGGAAGAAGGATTATGTCCTTAATGCTGTGCTAGGAGATGAACCACCCGCTACGGCTGATCAGGATGTTAAGAACGCTTGGCTAGTGCGTAAGGAGGACTACTCAATAGTTCAATGTGCAGTCTTGTATGGCTTAGAACCGGGACTTCAACGTCGCTTTGAGCGTCATGGAGCATTTGAGATGTTCCAGGAGTTGAAGTTTATCTTTCAGAAGAACACCCGGATCGAGAGGTATGAGACCTCCGATAAATTCTATGCTTGCAAGATGGAGGAAAACTCGTCTGTCAGTGAACATGTGCTCAAAATGTCTGGGTACTCAAACCGTCTGGCTGAACTGGGGATTGAACTCCCGCAAGAAGCTATCACTGACAGAATCCTTCAATCACTACCGCCAAGCTATAAAGGCTTTGTGTTGAACTACAACATGCAAGGGATGAACAAGTCTCCCGGCGAGTTGTTTGCGATGCTGAAAGTCGCAGAGTCTGAACTCCGTAAAGAGCATCAAGTGTTGATGGTGAGCAAGACCACTAGTTTCAAGAGAAACGGCAAAGGCAAGAAGGGAAATTCGAAGAAGAGCGGCAAGCCTGTTGCCAATCCGTCGAAGAAACCCAAGGCTGGACCTAAGCCTGAAACAGAGTGCTTCTATTGCAAGTGTATGGGTCACTGGAAGCGCAATTGCCCCAAGTATCTGGCAGATAAGAAGGCGGGCAAAGAAAAATCAGGTATATTTGATATACATGTTATTTATGTGTACATAACCGGCCCTCGTAGTAGTGCCTGGGTATTCGATACCGGTTCTGTTGCTCACATTTGCAACTCGAAACAGGAACTGCGGAATAGACGAAGGCTGGCGAAAGACGAAGTGACGATGCGCGTAGGAAACAGTTCCAAGGTTGATACAATCGCCGTCGGCACAGTGTCACTTCAGCTACCATCGGGATTAGTGATGAACTTAAATCATTGTTATTTAGTGCCTGCGTTGAGCATGAACATTATATCTGGATCTTGTTTATTGCGAGACGGTTACTCTTTTAAGTCTGAGAATAATGGTTGTTCTATTTCTATGAGTAACATCTTTTATGGTCATGCACCGAATGTGAGAGGATTGTTCATATTGAATCTTGATAGCGATACGCATATACATAACATTGAGACCAAAAGAGTTAGAGTGAACAATGATAGCGCCATATTTTTTTGGCACTGCTGCTTGGGTCATATTGGTGTAAAGCGCATGAAGAAACTCCATGCTGATGGACTTTTGGAGTCACTTGACTTTGATTCACTTGACACGTGCGAACCATGCCTCATGGGCAAGATGACTAAGACTCCGTTCTCCGGAACAATGGAGCGTGCAAGTGACTTGTTGGAAATCATACATACCGATGTGTGTGGTCCAATGAGCATGGAGGCACGCGGCGGATATCGTTATTTCCTCACCTTCACCGACGATTTAAGTAGATATGGTTATGTCTACTTGATGAAGCACAAGTCTGAGACATTTGAAAAGTTCAAGCAATTTCAGAGTGAAGTGGAAAATCATCGTAACAAGAAGATCAAGTTCCTACGGTCTGATCGTGGGGGTGAATATCTGAGTTTCGAGTTTGGTACTCACTTAAGACAATGCGGAATTGTTTCGCAGTAAACACCGCCTGGAACACCACAGCGTAATGGTGTGTCCGAACGTCGAAATCGTACTTTGTTAGAGATGGTGCGATCTATGATGTCTCTTACTGATTTGCCGTTATCATTTTGGGTTTATGCATTAGAAACAGCTGCATTCACTTTAAATAGGGCACCATCGAAATCCGTTGAGACGACACCATACGAACTGTGGTATGGCAAAAGGCCAAAGTTGTCATTTCTTAAAGTTTGGGGATGTGATGCTTATGTCAAAAAGCTTCAGCCTGAAAAGCTGGAACCCAAAGCGGAAAAGTGCGTCTTCATAGGTTACCCAAAAGAGACAGTTGGGTACACCTTCTATCTCAAATTCGAGGGCAAAGTGTTTGTTGCTAAGAACGGAACTTTTCTCGAGAAGGAGTTTCTCTCGAGAGAATTGAGTGGGAGGAAGATAGAACTTGACGAGGTTGTCGAACCTCTCATCCCTCTGGATGGTGGCGCAGGGCAAGGGGAAACCTCTGTCATTGCGACGCCGGTTGAGGAGGAAGTTAATGATGATGATCATGAAACTCCAGTTCAAGTTTCTGTTGAACCACGCAGGTCGACGAGATCACGCGCTGCTCCAGAGTGGTACCGTAATCCCGTCTTATCAATCATGTTGTTAGACAACAATGAACCTGCAAATTATGAAGAAGCAATGGTGGGCCCAGATTCCAACAAATGGCTAGAAGCCATGAAATCCGAGATAGGATCCATGTATGAGAACAAAGTGTGGACTTTGGAGATACTGTCTAAGGGCCGCAAGGCTATTCAGAACAAATGGGTCTTTAAGAAGAAGACGGACGCTGACGGTAATGTGACCGTTTATAAAGCTCGACTTGTGGCAAAGGGTTTTTCACAAGTTCCAGGAGTTGACTACGATGAGACCTTCTCACCCGTAGCGATGCTTAAGTCCGTCAGAATCATGTTGGCAATAGCTGCATTTTTTGATTATGAAATCTGGCAGATGGATGTCAAAACGGCGTTCCTTAACGGTTTTCTTAAGGAAGAGTTGTATATGATGCAACCCGAAGGTTTTGTCGATCCTAAAAATGCTGACAAGGTGTGCAAGCTCCAGCGATCCATTTATGGACTGGTGCAAGCATCTCGGAGTTGGAACAAACGCTTTGATGAGGTGATCAAGGCATTTGGGTTTATACAAGTGGTTGGAGAATCTTGTATTTACAAGAAAGTGAGTGGGAGCTCTGTGGCGTTTCTAATATTATATGTGGATGACATATTACTGATTGGAAACAACGTAGAGCTTTTGGAGAGCATAAAAGGTTACTTGAATAAAAGTTTCTCTATGAAGGACCTAGGAGAAGCTGCTTACATTCTAGGCATTAAGATCTATAGGGATAGATCAAAACGCCTGATAGGACTTTCACAAAGCACATACTTTGATAAAGTTTTGAAGAGGTTCAAAATGGAACAGTCCAAGAAAGGGTTCTTGCCAGTGTTACAAGGTACGAGATTGAGTAAGACTCAGTGCCCAGCAACTGATGAAGATAGAGAGCATATGCGCTCCGTCCCCTATGCTTCAGCCATAGGTTCTATCATGTATGCAATGCTGTGCACTAGACCGGATGTTAGCCTGGCCATAAGTATGGCAGGTAGGTTCCAGAGTAATCCAGGAGTGGATCACTGGACAGCGGTCAAGAATATCCTGAAGTACCTGAAAAGGACTAAGGAGATGTTTCTCGTGTATGGAGGTGACGAAGAGCTCGCCGTAAAAGGTTACGTCGATGCAAGCTTTGACACAAATCCGGACGACTCTAAGTCGCAAACCGGATACGTATTTATTCTTAATGGGGGTGCAGTAAGCTGGTGCAGTTCCAAGCAAAGCGTCGTAGCAGATTCTACATGTGAAGCAGAGTACATGGTTGTCTCGGAGGCGGCCAAGGAGGGTGTCTGGATGAAGCAGTTCATGACGGATCTTGGAGTGGTGCCAAGTGCACTGGATCCAATAACCTTGTTCTGTGACAACACTGGTGCCATTGCCTTAGCAAAGGAACCACGGTTTCACAAGAAGACCAAACACATCAAAAGACGCTTCAACCTCATCCGCGACTACGTCGAGGAAGAGGACGTAAATATATGCAAGGTGCACACGGATCTGAATGTAGCAGACCCGCTGACTAAACCTCTTCCACGGCCAAAACATGATCGACACCAGAACTGTATGGGTGTTAGATTTATTACAATGTAATTCACATGGTGATGTGAGGGCTAGATTATTGACTCTAGTGCAAGTGGGAGACTGTTGGAATTATGCCCTACAGGCAATAATAAATGTATAGTTATTATTATAATTCCTGTATCAATATAATAGTTTATTATCCATTGCTATAATTGTATTGAATGAAGACTCATTTACATGTGTGGATACATAGAAAAAACACCATCCCTAGCATGCCTCTAGTTGGCTAGCCAGTTGATCGATGATAGTCAGTGTCTTCTCATTATGAACAAGGTGTTGTTGCTTGATAACTGGATCACGTCATTGGGAGAATCACGTGATGGACTAGACCCAAACTAATAGACGTAGCATGTTGATCGTGTCATTTTGTTGCTACTGTTTTCTGCGTGTCAAGTATTTATTCCTATGACCATGAGATCATATAACTCACTGACACCGGAGGAATGCTTTGTGTGTATCAAACGTCGCAACGTAACTGGGTGACTATAAAGATGCTCTACAGGTATCTCTGAAGGTGTTAGTTGAGTTAGTATGGATCAAGACTGGGATTTGTCACTCCGTGTGACGGAGAGGTATCTCGGGGCCCACTCGGTAATACAACATCACACACAAGCCTTGCAAGCAATGTAACTTAGTGTAAGTTGCGGGATCTTGTATTACGGAACGAGTAAAGAGACTTGCCGGTAAACGAGATTGAAATAGGTATGCGGATACTGACGATCGAATCTCGGGCAAGTAACATACCGAAGGACAAAGGGAATGACATACGGGATTATACGAATCCTTGGCACTGAGGTTCAAACGATAAGATCTTCGTAGAATATGTAGGATCCAATATGGGCATCCAGGTCCCGCTATTGGATATTGACCGAGGAGTCTCTCGGGTCATGTCTACATAGTTCTCGAACCCGCAGGGTGTGCACACTTAAGGTTCGACGTTGTTTTATGCGTATTTGAGTTATATGGTTGGTTACCGAATGTTGTTCGGAGTCCCGGATGAGATCACGGACGTCACGAGGGTTTCCGTAATGGTCCGGAAACGAGGATTGATATATAGGATGACCTCATTTGATTACCGGAAAGTTTTTTGGAGTTACCGGGAATGTACCGGGAATGACGAATTGGTTCCGGGAGTTCACCGGGGGGGGGCAACCCACCCCGGGGAGGCCCATAGGCTTTGGGGAGACACACCAACCCTTAGTGGGCTGGTGGGACAGCTCCAAGGGGGCCTATGCGCCAAGAGAAGTAAATCAAAGGAAAAGAAAAAAAAAGAGGGAGGAAGTGGGAAGGGAGGGGGACTCCTCCCACCAAACCAAGTCCAACTCGGTTTGGGGGGGGAGTCCTCCCCCCCTTGGCTCGGCCGACCCCTTGAGGGTCCCTTGGACCCCAAGGCAAGGTCCCCCTCCCTCCTCCTATATATATGGAGCTTTTAGGGCATATTTGAGACGACTTTCTCACGGCTGCCCGACCACATACCTCCATAGTTTTTCCTCTAGATCGCGTTTCTGCGGAGCTCGGGCGGAGCCCTGCTGAGACAAGGTCATCACCAACCTCCGGAGCGCCGTCATGCTGCCGGAGAACTCTTCTACCTCTCCGTCTCTCTTGCTGGATCAAGAAGGCCGAGATCATCGTCGAGCTGAACGTGTGCTGAACGCGGAGGTGCCGTCCGTTCGGTACTAGATCGTGGGACTGATCGCGGGATTGTTCGCGGGGCGGATCGAGGGACGTGAGGACGTTCCACTACATCAACCGCGTTCTCTAACGCTTCTGCTGTATGATCTACAAGGGTACGTAGATCACTCATCCCCTCTCGTAGATGGACATCACCATGATAGGTCTTCGTGCGCGTAGGAAAAATTTTGTTTCCCATGCGACGTTCCCCAGCAACCTCCTTCCTCGATCAAGGGAAAGAGGAAAACTTCTTTCCGAAAAGGACGCTCGCCTGCTATAACGGCAACCCCTGCCACAACCGATCATCGCCCCACACGTGGGGCACCTATTAACATAGAGTATGCCAAGCCCGTGCCAAATAGTGGCAGGTCATCTAAGGGTGCTGCAGTCACACGGACTACTTCAATTGCTCTTCCTGCCAAGAGGTAATGAATTCACTTCAAGCATTGTTTTTTCAATCAGTGACAATCATTTACGTGTGTGATGTGTTGCCATATTTTATAGGAGCTGAACACAGCCACCCCAATCAATAGCAGGGGATAATGCAGAGGTACCTCCTGCCGATCAGCTGCCTGAGGATCACGATGAGGTTTCGGTTAGAAACTCTGAAGTTCAGAGCATAATGAACCAGAGTTGTCGGAAAGAATCACCGCGCCATCCTGAATTTTCCAAACATGAGTTTAATGCTTTGAGTTTGGTAGATGCGCACCTCGGAGCCGCCTGAGCAGGACTTGAGGGAGTCGCCAGCCGTATGTCAACAAGCCTTAAGGTATGTATTTAAAATTTTGCCATTGTGTACAAATCCCAAGCCACTAGCCCTCGATCCTTGATTGGGAAATATGATTGATATGAGGGTCTAATCTACACTTTTCTACATACTTTTTAAGCTCTGAGGGACAACAATAAGGAGTTGTCCGAGGAGGTTGGGATGTACCGAACACAGCCGAGGCTGCGAAGGGCGAACTAGAGCAAGTGAAGAGTTTCACAAGAGAAGCACATGGTGATAATTTTATTTTTAAATCCTGTCCATAGTTGGCCTATTATATTTCTTAAACAAAAGTGAATTTTGTAGCAGTTGAATCTCTAGGTCAACTGCAAAGAGATCCGGAAGCGGCTAGAGAATCACAAAGATACGCCGAATCTCAGAATGAGGCCAACTTTAACTTGTTATTCCAAAGCATTGATGAAAATAAAAAAACTTAAGGTTGAGAAATAAGCACAAATCAGACAAATTGAGAGTCTAAAGACTCATCTCGCACACGCGACCGAAGAAAACAAGAGATTGAAGGGTGGTATATTCGATAAGCAATATGCCGAACTCATAAATATACTAATATGTGTTCTGAAATTGATAGATATTCCACTCCTATTTATAGCACTCCTGACTGGGCGGCCTGAAGAAGAAGCCAGTTCATTCAGTGGTGACCTGCTAAAGGAATTGTCTGCAGTTTATGAACGAGAGCGAAAGGCGATGAAGAGCATGCTAAAGGCATTATGGACAGTCGAGAAGCCTCCAGAAGGGATGACCGAATTGGCTGAGCGCTTTAAGGGAGCTTGGCGCCAATTGGAATTGTGGAAAACATCGGTCTGCCATGATGGTGCTCGGAAGGCATGGGCAATGGAGAAGACGAGGTTCACTAAGCTTGAACCCGAAGAATTATCACGAGTCGGGGCGGCGGGGCTCGATGGTCAAGAGGTGGCTCTTCACTTAGTTTATGATCAAGTGATGCCCGCCGCACGCTTGTCACAACAAGATTGTCGCGTGGATGTAATAATAGACAACCTAGACCAGCAGCGAGATGTGTAATTTTATGTAACTAAGTATTTATTTCACTTTGTTCTCCGTCTCATGTGTTAATAATGTCTTAATTGGCCATCCGCTTTTGCCTCCCTTGATAGAAATTAGGAAGTATTCTGTGCTATGTAACCTATGAAATAGGTAAACAGTTTGGTGAACCGGTCAATTTGGCCATACGGTGCTAAGAGACAAACCATTATCGTGGAGTTATGTTATATTAATTATATTTAGTAAGAAACATATTTCCAAAAAATAGTTACTTTATGGGTTCCTTTCTTTAGGTTTTGAAATATCCGACGTATGTGGATCAAGAGTATACTTTGGAAATTTAACCCTTGGTGATGACCACCTGATTATTGTAACCTTCCTCATGTCGGACTAATTTGTCATTAAGAACCCTAGCTTTCGGCTTCACCCGTATGAGGTACATATCTGGATTAATTGGTCGTAACAATCGCAGAGGTGCTTCCTTTATCCTATAGCCAAACAATCGGGAACAAACATGATAAACATATGAGCTAGGCAACCCAGCTTGGCGAAATATTAAGTCAAATTTAGTGCATATAGAGGCTTAAGTATAGGAAGGGTAGACACATCATGAAATAGATGCACCAATGTACTATTATCGGCTTTTGGAAAGCCCCCAGGTGTCTACGGAGAATATATGTTGATGGACACAATTTGGTTTATTCGAACGTAAGTTGGGATATGTTAATCCACTTGAAAGAGGAAAAAGGATACAGAAAAAATGAAAAAGATAATAAGGGTCTAAATCAGTATGACTGCACCAGTTTTGGCGTACATACGCCAAAAACGAGCCGCGTTCCATGGGTTTGGTTCAAGACGATTATCTCACAGATTGCATAGATGATACACCCCTCGTGTAAGCACGTAGTCGATGATGAAAGGGCCCTCCCACTTGAGTGCAAGTTTATTCTTTTTCTTCTCAGGGAGATGCAACACAAGCTCACTCACATTGTAAGTCTGAGCCCGAACTTCCCTGCTCTGATAGCGCCGAGCCTGATGTTGATAGAAGCTGGAACATACGAGAGCAATATCACGCTCTTCTAACAGTGCGTCCAACTCATCCTGCCGATCCAACTCAGCTTCTTTTTCCTCATACATGCGCACTCTAGGTATGTCATGGATGGTATCACACGGGAGGATTGCTTCCTCCTCGTACACCATGAATAATGGCATGTAACCCGTTGATAAGTTCAGGGTGGTGCGTAAACCCCGCAATACGGGGTCGAGCTCTTCTACCCAATGGAAATCGGATTCTTTCAAAGATCAAACTAGAAATTCCGCTCATGATGAGACCATTAGCCCGTTCAACGTGTCCGTTTGTTTGCGGGTGATACACAAAGGCGTAGTCGAGCTTAATGCCCAAGTTCATGTACCCAATCCTTAACTTCCTTCGCTGTGAAATTGGATCCTTTGTCTGTTATTATATGATGAGGGACCCCATAACTGTGAACCACATCTAGTATAAGATCGATGACTAGTCCGGACATGGAAAAATTTAGTGGTTTAGCTTTGATCCACTTATTGAACTTATCGACCATAACGAGTAAATACTTCTTTTTCTTGGATCCTCCTTTGAGAGGTCCAACCATGTCCAGCCCCCAGGCCGTGAACGACCAAGTGATCGATATTGTCCAAAGAGCCGTTGTAGGCATGTGGCTTTGATTTGCAAAAAAGTTGACACCCAACACAATGCTGGACGAGTGTATGACCGTCTACTCGAGTCGTTGGCCAAAAGAAGCCAGTTCAGAATGCCTTGCTTACCAGATCTCTAGCCGCTGCGTGGTGGCCGCCCATACATGCGTGTATTTCAGCCAAAAGTTATTTACCTTCTTCTTCGGATATGCATCACTTGAGGACTCCGGTAGTGCTTTTTTGTATAGAGTTCCCCTTCATGAACCTTGTAAGACTTGGATCGTCTAACTATCTGTCTCGCTTCTGTTTGGTCATCGAGGAGTTCCTGGCGGAGAAGATAAGCCAGGAAGGGTTCGGTCCATGGCGTGATTATGACCATAATTTCGTAGGCCTAGAGTGTTTCTTCCAGTGCGAAGCCGCCGATTATTTGATCATCTGGCTCAACTATAGGGGTAACTTGTTCCTTTTCTGTGACTCCGATGTTTTCATTTCCGTCCTTCCATACCAAGGAAGGCTTGAAAAGTCGTTCCAGAAAGGTATCTTTAGGGAGGGGTCATGCTTGGCGCCCATACGAGCAAGGACATCGGCAACCTGATTATTGTCTCTCAAGACATGGTGGAATTCAAGGACTTAGAACCGACCTGACATCTTGAGGACGGAGTTCCTATAAGCTGCCATCTTTGTATTTTTGGCATCAAACTCCCCATTATTTGAGAGATAGCAAGGTTCGAATCCCCTCGTACGTGCAACCTTTGTACGCCCATAGAAGTTGACATTCGTAGACCTTGTAGCAAAGCCTCGTATTCAGACGTATTATTAGAATCAGTGTACATGATTTGTAATACGTACCAAATATTATCACCGGTGGGGGCGTAAGTATGACACCAGCCCTGAGGCCAACAAGCATCTTGGAGCCGTCAAAATACGTCGTCCAATGGGAATATGTACCATAATCTTTAGGGAGTTTAGTGATACGTCTCCAATGTATCCATATTTTTTAATGTTCCATGATGTTATATTATCATTATTGATTTTTCATAATCATTTTATAGTAACTCTATATCATTTTTGGGGACTAACCTATTGACATAGTGCCTAGTGCCAGTTGTTGTTTTTGCTGTTTTTTCCTTCGCAGAAAATGCATATTAGATGAGGTCCAATTGCCACAAAACTTTGCAAAGAATTTTCTGGACCAGAAGGAAAGATGGGAACCAAGAATGAGAGCACACAAGGCCCAGGGGGGGCACTAGACATCCGAGCACGCTAGAGGCCCCTGGTGTCGGTGTAAAACCGGCGGATCTCGGGTAGGGGGTCCCGAACTGTGGACCTTGGATTGATGGGTTGAGGAGATGAAGGAGACAGTTTTTACCCAGGTTTAGGCCCTCTTGAGGAGGTAGAACCCTACGTCCTACTTGATTATATTGATGGTGTATGAGGATTATAGAGATGATCTACCTTGAGATCGTATGAGCTAAACCCTAGATTAATCAACCTCGCTATGCGGACGAAACTCTCTGGTTTATATAGACACAAGGGGTCCGTAGGGTTACATACATCCGACCTCCAGTTGGGGATAGATGCGCCGATCTAGCCTACTCAACTTGGATGACAGGCCAGTCTTTGGAGCTTTCCTTCCTTGATATGAAGTCGTTATGGAGTCCGGTCTTAATAACACGACCCATATGGTTGCCCTCTAGGAGATAGGCGGACCATCCGAGGACCAGTGAATCTAGGACTTCCTCAGTAGCCCCTGAACTTGGATCCAATGCTGATGTATATGGTCTTCGGCAGCTTCTTGCATCAAAAGTAATTGGCTTGTGAGGCGAGTTCCTCTAATATTCGTCTGGTTTACACTTGGTCATTTGGTGATGTTTATGCCTTTAAACACGCACTAGTTAATGAGAAGGTCAAAGGGCCCCAAGTGTGAATAGTTCCTCATCTGACGTCCTTTCTGATGAAAGGTCACAATAGTGTGACAAAAACTCGATTCGCGGCTCGAGGTAACTTCCTCCCGGGCACGTCTTGTCAATCGTGGAAATCGTGCTGCGCATTTAAGAGCATATGGGTAATGGTTTGGATAATCCCACACACCTTCACCGACGCGGTTGTTTTGGGAAGTGGCCGGGCCAGCGACACAATTAATTGGATCCCTTGCCTAGCGCCCCCCATAAAAGGGAAAAAAGATCCACAGAGCCGCCACACGCATTCCAGACTCGAGCCCCTCCCATTCTAGGTTCGAAGCGCCCAGATCCATTTGACTTTCCATCCTCTCCGAGCCATCCTCCCCCAATCCCAGCCATGGCAGGCTCATGTTCTCATGGCAAGTCGGAGATCTCATGCAACTCCGACCAAGATATCCGAGAACTCAAGGACGTCGGCTATCTTTCACCGGTTATTGCTCACCGCATGCCAGGGGAAGGCCAGGTGGTGCCCACTCCAAGGTGAGGCGAGAGAGTGGTGTTCGTCCCTAGTTCATACAGGGACTAGGCTTCCCACTCCACCCCTTTGTCAGGGGCTTGATGATATACTACGGGCTATATTTCATGATTTTCCACCGAACTCTCTCATGCACATCTCTTCATTCATCATCCTCTATGAGGCATTCCCGTGGGTCCATCCACACTTCAGCTTATGGGGCAACACTTTCAATGTCAAGCCAAAGTTGGTCAGCGGTCAACATGCCGACTGTGGCCAGGCCATGATTAGCAAGTTCCCTCGGGTCGAATGGCCGGAGGGTACTTTCATCGACACCATTAAGGCCTGGCAAAAGGAGTGGTTTTACATCACCGAGCCTCAGGAAGCAAGCCAGTTGGTCCCTGCCGAGTGTAGATCCACACCCCCGAGAGGCTAACCTCATGGGTGAAAAAGGGCCTCGACTGGGGATCATCCTCAGAGGTGAAAGCGCTACAGAGGCGCATCAGGCAGATAATGGAGTCAAATGTCGAGCCGATGGCGTGGTTTAGGTCATGCTCCACCGTCGCATCCTTCCCTGCCAGTGTTGGGACACTCCGATGTGGTCCTACAAGCTCGGTGATCCTGCCAGGGTGACCCAATTCTACCACACTAACCTCGACAAATTGTGGAAAATGTTGTTCAAACCTCAACAAGGATGGCCGGCCGAGGAGGAATACATCGACTTGGATGTCGTTCACCGTCCCTTGGAGGTATGACCAGGCCTTTATTCTTTATTAAATCTTTTAGTCTTTATAAGAAATCTTGTCTTTTCTCGCACTGTCCCTGCAGGGCTGGCTAGAAAAGGACAAGAAAATAAATGGCCTAGCCCGAGAACCCTAGGTCGCAATTGCAGACGGCGATGCTCGTGGTGGCGCCATTCACGGTGCCACAGAAAAAAGGAGAAGAAGAAAAGGGATACCCGCACGGGTCTCCGCTCAGGGGATCTCTCGGCTACCAATTTTGGAGACACCCATGCCTCCTTTGTCTACGAGGACGAGGAGGCGGAGGATGGAGAGGAAAAGGATTCTCTCCAAACAAGAAAGAGGGCGGCGCTGGAGGAGGCCAAGGAGGGCTTGCCTCCCATACACCGAAGATACCTTGCATAGGCAAGGTCATCCTGTCCAACGACATCCCAGATTTCGATGAGGACTCTGAGGCCTTCGAGAGGGTTCCCCAAAGGACCCCGAGGGCCAAGCTTGATACATCTCCAAGGTATCTATAATTTTTGATTGTTACATGCTATTATATTATGTGTTTTGGATGTTTTATATGCATTAATATGCTATTTTATATTATTTTTGGGACTAACCTATTAATCTAGAGTCTAGTGTCAGTTTGTGTTTTTTCCATGTTTTTTAGTATTGCAGATAAGAAATATTAAACGGAGTCCAAACAACATAAAATCTCCGGAATGATTTTTCTTGGACCAGAGGACACCTGCCATACTTGGAGAAGGGGGAGGAGACCTGCCGGGAGGCGACAAGACTGCAGGGCGCGCGCTAGGGGGGGGGGGTCGCGCCCCCTGGCTTGTGGCCCCCCTGCAGATCTCCTAACCCTAATCCTTGGCCTATAAATTCCCAAATATTCCCCCAACACCAAAGAGAGACCAAAAAATAATTTTCCTCCGTCGGGGGCCTTTGTTCCCGTGAGATCCAATCTAGGAGCCTTTTCCGGTAATCTGTCGGACAGGGAATTGATCACGGAGGGCAACTACATCAACTCCATTGCCCCTTCGATGATGCATGAGTAGCTCACCACAGACCTACGGGTCCATATCTATTAGCTAGATGGCTTCTTCTCTCTCATTGTTCTTCAACACCATGTTCTTCATGATCTGCATGGAGATCTATCCGATGCAATACTCTCTTGCGGTGTGTTTGTTGAGATCCGATGAATTATGGGTATATGTTCAGATTACCTACGAATATTATTTGAATCTTCTATGAATTCTTATATGCATGATTTCATATCTTAGCAAGTCTCTTCGAGTTATTAGTTTGGTTTGGCCAACTATATTGGTAATTCTTGCAACGGGAGAAGTGCTTAGTTTTGGGTTGAATTTTGTGGTGTCCTCACGCAGTGACAAAGTAGGGGTAGCAATGCACGTATTGCATAGTTGCCATCAAGGATAAAAAGATGGGGTTTTCATCATATTGCTTGAGTTTATCCCTCTACATTATGTCATCTTACCTAATTTGTTACTGTGTTCTTCATGAACTTAATACTCTAGGTGCAGGCAGGAGTCGGTCGATGTGTGGAGTAATAGTAGTAGATGTAGAATCGTTTCGGTCTACTTGACACGGACGTGATGCCTATATGCATAATCACTGCCTTGGATATCTTCATAATTATTCGCGTTTCTATCAATTGCTCGACAGTAATTTGTGCACCCACCGTATTATTTTCCTTCATGAGAGAAACCTCTAGTGAAACCTATGGCCCTCGGGTCTATTTTCCATATTATACTTTCAAATCTATAAACCAAAAATACCAAAAATATATTTCTTCCATTTATTTACATTTAGTTCTAGCAATCTTTTATCTATCTCTATGAGATCTCATCCTTGCAAATAACCGTGATTGGATTGACAACCCCTTTTTAGCGTTGGGTGCAAGTGTTTGATTGTTTGTGTACGTGCTAAGATTGGGGCCTTGCTTGTTCCTCCTACTGATTTGATACCTTGGTTCTCAAAAACTGAGGGAAATACTTATCTACTTTGCTGCATCACCCTTTCCTCTTCAAGGAAAAACCAACGCAAGCTCAAAAAGTAGCAAGAAGGATTTCTCGTGCCGTTGCGAGGGGGATACATAGCAAGATCAAGCCTACCAAGTACCCATCTCAAACTGATCTCTTGCATTTACATTATTTACCACTTCACCAATTTACCATTTTATTTGCCTTTTTCTAGCCGGATCTCTTTTTGTCTACTTGTGTTACCATGTGCCTTCTATTTGCTTGCATGTTTGATTGGTAAAAATCTATTGATATGGGTCCTCATCCACCTGCTAATCTCTTCAAGAGATCCAATTATGATGAACCAATTTTTATTGAGTTCAGTGTACTTGATTATCTCCATGAAGTTTTGCTTGCGATTCGTGAATCTGAAAATTGTGATGAAGTGATTCACGATGTTTCCTTGAATGAAAAGCACGATTGCAATGATATGGTTATAAATTCTATTAATATCAATTGTGCTAATGATATGCAAACCCACAAGCATGGGGATGCTATATTTGATGAGTTTCCATGGCCACTAGTTATTGCAATTATCTAGATTGGGGTGATAATGCTTCTTATGATATTGATAATTTATTTAATACTCTTGATGAATATGATATCGAAAGTGGGTTTGGAAGAGTGCCAACTTTAGGTAAAAAGAATCCCACATATTTGGAGAGTGTTCAATCTTATGATTTTTTTTGATAAAAGTGGGTTTGGAGAGGTCATGACTTTAGTTAATGTTAATCCCACTACCTTGGAAGACTGTAAGACTTTTATGCACGTGGATCATGAAAATAACAAGTCCGCGTTCACGCACATCATCGAGAACACCAAGTCCAGCAGCGGCGCCGTCGTCATCTCCATGGCCGACGTGCCCCTTGGATTTGCGGCAGGAGTTTGCATGGATGTAGGGTCCATCTGGATGCTATATCCAAGGAGTCCATTGATCCTTTACAAAATTGGTTTGATCTGATTGTCCATTGATTCATCAAGCTGATCCGAGGCTTTTGGAGTAGCAACTTTAGATTGGTGTTCATGTACATCTACATATTTGAGAATACTCTATAGAGGTCAAATCTCAAAATAAATGGCACATTCTGACCATAATTATGCCAAAAATATTGATAGGCGTTTCAAAACATCAAGATTGCTAAATATTGATCATTTGTGCAAGTACCTAAAATATGCTTTAGTCCGTCAGGAGTGTCCAAATTTCAAATGGGTATGTTTGTTTAGATTTTCCTCATTTTTATGTTCTGTGAAGTGTTGTTGGTAACTCAACTAGCTCATGTACGTGTCATTAACAATGTTGCTCATGGAGAATAATTCGTGATATAGCTTGCTGCTATATGTGTCTTTGACAATTTTGCTTGTGGAGAGTAATAAGAACTTAGCTAGCTCATGATGTGTCATTAAAATTATTCTCTCAATAAGGACATTGGTTTAGTGCCAATTGTGGAGCTAGTGATTTTTCCTAATGGTGACTGTCGGATTAAGATAACTCTTTTGGTGGCAGAGAAGTGCAGTATGAGCCTCTGAGGTACTCTTCAACCTAGCCGAAAATGATGTTCTTTTTTTGGCATCCTGGTTTGCTTTGAGTTCTTTTTGATTTATATGCAGGTTGACGATTATGAAGTCATTGGGTTTGTTCTTCGAACAGAAATAATTCCTTTATGTGTGAGTACTATGGAGATGGACAGCGAAGTTCCCAAAACACTATGAACTCAACTCCTTTTCTGAATTTAATTCTTTTATGATGGTTTCCAAAGCCAATGATGACCATCCTCCAGACCGAGATGATGGAGAAAATGGATGTCGGACACGGATACGATGATGGTCGTGGCTCCATCGATGACGATGGTCACAAGGTGCATTCGCATGACTGGACAACAAACAAGCCAAGTACTACCTGGTAGTCATCATGATTCGAATGGGAGGCGGGTCGCTGCCGCTACAACACACGAAGAAGCTAACCAACTTTTGGTAAGTATTGTAGTTGTTGTTGTTGTGTGTTAACAAGAGTTCTTCTTTGTGCAAGAGCAAGAAGAACTACATGACCCATTCACTATTGTTTGTTCATTTTCAGAGAGAGTATCAGAGAGAAATGGAAGTTGTGCTTCAGGATCAATGCACTTCTGTTGATGAGCCTATGCATGAGAAGGGAAGGATCTCAATGTGACGCCCTCGGCTTAATCGTACGCTAATCATACACGCAAATGCGTACGATCAAACCCAAGGACTCACGGGAAGATATCACAACACAACTCTAGACACAAATAAAATAACATCAGCTTCATATTACAAGCCAGGGGCCTCGAGGGCTAGAATACGAAAGCTCGATAAGCACACGAGTCAGCGGAAGCAACAAATATCTGAGTACAGAGATAAAACAACATGGGGTGCCTTAGAGAAGGCTAGCACAAAAGATACAACGATCGAACGAGGCGAGGCCTCCTGCCTGGGAACCTCCTAACTACTCCTGATCATCAGCGGCCTCCACGTAGTAGTAGGCACCATCGGGGTAGCAGTCATCGGCGGCGGGGACCTCCATCTCCTGGGCTTCATCATCTGGTCGTAGCAAACGGATCAAGGGGACAAGGGGGGAGCAGAGCAGCGGTGAGTACTCATCCAAAGTACTCGCAAGTCTTACATCAGAACTATGCTAATTATGCACCAGTATCAAAGAAGGGGGGTTATATGTGGACTGACTGCAGCAATGCGAGAAAAGAGAGAGAAGGCCTAGTCCTATCGAAGACTAGCATCTTCAGAGTCTTGCAGCAATAGACGAGAGTAGAACAGGGGTAACACATTAATAGTCATATTGTTGCAGCAAAATTGAAGTGAGGTCACGCCTAAAGATCCTCCCTCGACTCCCGGCGAGGAAGCAATCCCGAGGCAAACTAATTCCAGTTAAGTAACAATTGTAGTTGTAAAAGATCAGGGCACAACTCCAAGTCATCCTGTAACCGTGGACACGGCTATCCGAATAGTTAATTTTCATCCCTGCAGGGGTGCACCACATGTCCCGTCACGCTCGATAACACTCTGGCCGGACATACTTTTCTGGGTCCTGCCTGGCCTCGGAATATCGACACGTCACAGCCCCACCTAAGACTAATCAGAGAGGCCAGCCCGCCGGTCTAAATCCTAAGCACAAATGGTTCGTGGGCCCAATTCCCCATCACGCTCCTGCACGTGGCGTGGGCGGCCGACGTCAGTCCTAGCATCCCTTAATCACAAGCGCGATGCATCTCGGGACCATTCGGGCGCGCGCCGCTACATTGCTGGCATCTGAAAAGCTTCGGCTGATACCGCGACGCCGAGTACCCATAATTCTTCCCGCGTAGCCGGTTAGTGCGAAAAGGTCTCCGACCAACCCAGATCAAATACCCAAATCCATTAGTATTTTAATTAGGCCACCAACACAATCTCACGGGAATCCACTCGTCTTACAACTAATCACCAATGATCCCAGTAACATGGTCGAGTAACTGTGTGGTTGTAACATCGGGGGGAATCCGAGGTATCACCCTCGTTGGATTCCGAACGATGTACCCGTCAAGGTGGGCGTAGAGGAATCACCCTCGGGGGTCCCACACTCGCGGGGTTGCACGACAGAGGCGTCATCGGGAATGGTGAAAGAGAAATCACCCTCGATAACCACGACCGACTAGCTATACTACAGAGATATCATCAGGAGTACTTAGCGAGGTGTCACCCTCGGTACCCGATAGTATCTCTGTAGCGTCGTACAACGAAGGGGGTGAATGTGCTGTGTCGGGTCTGGCTCGTCGATCAAAGATCGAGAATTGAAAACAAGCGGGGCAACTGAACTACGGGGTCAGAGGGGATGACTGCTCCACCTATACTAAGCATATTTAAAGTACAGGACTGAAAGTAGCAGTTCATCAAAAACAGGCTATGCATCAGATATAGGAGCTAACTACAACAGTAGCAAAAATACTAATGCAAGCAGTAGAAAGAAAGACATAGGCGATATAGGAATGATCAAGGGGAATTTGCTTGCCTTGCTGCTCTGCGGCAAAGGACTGATCGGCAGGGTCGTAGATGTACCCGGCAGCAGCGTCAGTCTCGGGGTCTACCGGTAAGAAGAGGGTGAAGAAACAATAAATAATAGCACCGATGCAACACAAAGCATGACATGGCAAGATGCAGGCTAGACATGAGCTAACGCAGCAACATCCGTCATAGACGGGTCGGAAGAATATCTGATGATATTTTCCGGGTCTCGGGCTACTACCGGTTATACTGGAAACCATGGAAAAGTTCCATGTTTGCTATGCTAGGGACGCGTGACAAACGAACGGGCCGTGTATCCGGGTTCGTCTCGCTTTGCTGATCAACTTTCATGTTGAAAATATTTCGATCTGACTTACGGATTATTTTATATTAATTTTCAAAGTTTTATTAATTATTTAGGAATTAAAAACAGATTTAAAAGATTTAATAAAATCCCATTATGACATCATCGCGATGTCAGGCTGACATCAACCTTTGACCGGTCAACTGACCCGCGGGTCCCGAACGTCATAGGCACAAGTTTTTATTAAGATTAATTATTTATTAATCATATTAATTCAACGAGGGACCCACGTGTCATACTCTAATTATTCTAATTAATTAATTTAACTAAATATATCTATTTATTTATTTATTTAATAAAACATTATTTTTAATTATCGCGTGGGGCCTCCCTGTCATTGACAGCGGGTGCATTGGCCCCACCGGTAAGTGGCCTAAGGTTATTTTCTCATTTTATTATTAGATACCTAACCGTGCAAATACCGTATTCCTCTAAATATCCATATACGCAAATACATACATCACATCTCATACATACATACATACATAGCATTTAATACATCATTTGTTTTTATTTTTTTCTCTCAAAACTCTCAACACTCATCTCTCTCTTTGTTAACACAGACACAGGACTCTCTCTAACTCCACCTAGAAGAACACAAACTTCAAATCCTCCTACCGGAGTCCACCGTCGACGGATCGAGGCCCCGTTTGCCGGAACGGAACCGGGACGTCGAGGAGAACGACAAGGTGGGAGGAGCCCGAGGAGGGGCTCACCGACGGTGACGAGACGGCCCGGTGAAGCCGGAGTTCGCACGAAGGTGACGGTGGAGACGGCGTGGAGGCGGACGAGGCGGTGACGGTGACGGTGACGGCGCGGTTCCGGCAAGGAGGAGGCGTAGGGGAGGCCCGGTGGGGGGGGGGCTCGCCGGCGTGGTGAAAGGGCCGAGGGAGGCCGGTCTCCCTGCCCGGTTCCTCCTGGACCGAGCGGGAGGAGGGGGGGGGGGCGCGACGGGGAGGGGGGGCCCCCTCGGTGAGGAGAGGCAGGGGGGTTCGCCGGCGTGGTGAGGTGGCGCGCCGGCCGGGGAGGGGGCTCGCCGTGAGGTGGGGGGCTGCCGGGGGAGGGATAGGCCGTGGGGAGGGGGGCCGCGAGGGGTGGTGGCCGGTGAAGGGCTGCTCGCCGGTGGGGGGGGGGGGCGAGAGGTGGCAGGGGCCGCCGGCGTGGTGAGGTGGCGCGCCGGCCGGGGAGGGGGCTCGCCGGGGGAGGAGGAGGCCGTGAGGTGGTGGCCGCCGGGGGAGGAGGGCCGTGGGGAGGGGGGCCGCGAGGGGTGGTGGCCGGTTAAGGGCTGCTCGCCGGCGGGGGGGCGAGAGGTGGCAGGGGCCGCCGGCGGGAGGAGGCGGAGGGATCTGGGAGGGAGGAGGAGGAGTGGATCGGCAGGGGAGGGAGGTCACGGGAGAGATGGGAGAGAGCGCGTGGGAGGGGGGCTCTCGCGGGGGTGGTTGTCGGTGGGGTGGGGGGGCCGAGACGAGGGAGTGGGGGGGGGGGCGCTGACGGCGCGTGGGGTGGGGCCCCCCACGAGGGGGGGTGGCTGGCGGCGGCGCACAGGGGGGGGGAGGGAGCTGGCGTGGGGGGGCTGCTCCCTCGCCAGGGGCTAGGGTTTGGCCGGTTGGGCCGGTGGGTGGCCCAGCTGGGCCGGGGGAGTGGGGTTGTTTTTTTTTTTTGTGTGTGTTGTTTTGTTTTACCTTTTCCCTTTTTTTATTATTTCTTTCTTTCAATTTTCTTTTCTATCTTTTATCATTTTTTTAATGCTTTCCTTTTTTACATATATAATCTTTTGATATTTAACATGAATTTATAATATACTTTTCTTTTGTCCTCAAATTTTGAATCCGGACAAAACTCCAATCAACGCGGGTCTGAGATGGAAATTCGATGACGTGGCATCACCAGCGGTTGATCACTGTAGCTTAATTACAATCACTACTGTAGCAAAAGTCGAGGATGTCACAATTCTCCCCTACTAACAAGAATTCTCGTCCCGAGAATTAAGAGGTAGAGGGAAAGAGCCCGGGGTATTCATCAGGAAGATGATCCTCGCTTTCCCAAGTGGCTTCATCTTCAGAGTGATTTGACCACTGCACCTTAAGGAACTTGATGACCTTGCGACGAGTCTTACGTTCAGCTTGGTCGAGAATGCGGACCGGATGCTCTTTATAAGAGAGGTCTTGTTGTAGCTCAAGCATATCGTGATCCACTGCTCGAATAGGGTCCTTGAAGCAGCGACGGAGCTGAGAAACATGGAAGACATCGTGAACCTGAGAAAGGTTCGCCGGCAGTTCCAATTGATAAGCCACTCTTCCACGCCTTTCGAGAACAGTGAAAGGACCAATATAACGAGGAGCTAACTTGCCCTTGATTCCGAAACGGTGTGCACCTCTCATTGGTGTGACACGAAGGTAAGCCTTTTTGCCAGGTTGATAGACCATATCTTGATGATGACGGTCATACTGACTCTTCTGACGAGACTGAGCAGCCTTCAGATTCTCATGAATAATGCGGACTTGATCTTCGGCATGTTGAATAATATCCGGACCGAAGAGTGATCGTTCCCCAGTTTCTGACCAATTCAGAGGAGTTCGACACCTTCGCCCATACAATACTTCGAAAGGGGCCACCTTCAGACTAGCTTGATAGCTATTGTTGTAAGAGAACTCGGCATACGGAAGAGATTCCTCCCATTTCTTACCGAAAGAAATGACACAAGCTCGAAGCATGTCCTCGAGAATTTGGTTGACTCGTTCAACTTGTCCCTGGGATTGAGGATGAAATGCAGTGCTGAAGGACAGATGAGTCCCCATAGCCTTCTGAAAACTTTCCCAGAATTTTGAAGTGAACAAGCTGCCACGGTCCGAACTGATTACCAATGGAATACCGTGAAGTGAAACAACTCTTGACATATAAAGATCTGCCAGCTAACTAGCATTAATCGTTTCTTTGACGGCCAGGAAATGTGCAACTTTGGACAGTCGATCAATGACGAGAAGAATAGCATCATTACCTTTCTGAGACCTGGGAAAACCAGTGACGAAGTCCATTTCAACATGGTCCCATTTCCATTCGGGAATAGAGATAGGCTGCAGAGTTCCAGCAGGCTTCTGGTGTTTTGCTTTGATACGCCGGCATATATCACATTCTGCCACATAGCGTGCAATGTCTTGTTTCATATTGGGCCACCAGAATCTTTGTCGGATGTCTTGGTACATCTTGGTACTACCCGGATGAATAGACAATGGTGTGCCATGAGCTTCTTCCATCACCTTCCCAGTCATCCTGAGATTTTCCTTCTTATTTGGGACGAATAGGCGACCCTTGAAATACAAGGCGCCACCTTCATCAATAGTGAAAAAGGAGGGTTTACCCTTTGCAATATAGCTCTTAACCCTGTCGACATCATCGTCAAAGTCTTGTATATTCTTTATGGAGCTCACAAGATCTGGTTCAACCACTAGGTTACTGAGGGATCCCTGATTAACAACACGAAGGTTCATCTTTTGATACTCTTCAGGAGGGGGAACAAGGTAACCCTGAGGAACAATGTGGAGGTTCAGCTTACGGAATTCCTCTTGCAAACGATCGTGAACCTGATGAACCTGGAGGTGGTTGCAGTATGACTTGCGACTTAAGGCATCAGCCATTACATTAGCCTTACCAGGGGTATATGATATACTACAGTCAACATCTGCTATACGCTCCATCCATCTTTGTTGACGCAGGTTCAGCTCCGGTTGAGTGAACAAGTACTTCAGACTTTGATGGTCGGTGTAGATTTCACAGCGATTACCGACAAGGTATTGTCGCCATTCCTTCAATGCATGAATGACTGCGGCAAGCTCGAGATCATGAACTGGGTAGTTCTCTTCTTGAGCACGCAGTTGACGTGAAGCATAAGCGATCACCTTGCGATCCTGCATTAGGACACAACCTATTCCTTGACGAGAAGCATCACAGTATATGAAGAAATCCCTTTTCGTATCTGGAGGATCAAGTACTGGAGCGGACGTCAGTTTGTCCTTGAGCACCTGGAAACTTTCCTGACATTTATGAGTCCATTCATACTTAACACCTTTGTGAAGCAGGTTGGTTAAGGGCTTCGCACTCTTGGAGAAGTTCTCGACGAATCGACGGCAATAGCTGGCGAGTCCGAGAAAACTTCTGACTTGCTTGACATTCTTTGGGGGAGTCCAGTCAAGAATAGCTTGAATTCGTTCGGGGTTGACCGCAATACCATCCTTGGAAATCACATGACCAAGGTAAGTCACTTCGTCTAGCCAAAACTCACATTTGGAATACTTCGCATAGAGTTTATGCTCCCGAAGCTTATCCAGTACAAGACGAAGATGTTCAGCATGCTCTTCTTTGTTCTTCGAAAATACCAGAATATCATCTAGATATACCACGAAAAATTTGTCGAGGTAGTCCATGAATATATAATTCATCAATCGAGAGAAAGTTGCCGGTGCATTGGTTAAGCCGAAGGACATGACGGTGTACTCGTATGATCCATATCGAGTAACAAAGGCGGTCTTTGGAATATCCTCCTTGCGAACACGGATCTGGTGGTATCCCAATCTCAAGTCGAGCTTAGAGAAAACGGTGGAACCAGCAAGTTGATCATACAAATCATTTATCCAAGGGAGAGGATATTTGTTTTGAATAGTGGCCTGGTTGATAGGACGATAGTCTTGAACCAATCGATTTGTCCCATCCTTCTACTTAACGAAGAGAGAAGGTGCTCCCCAAGCAGAGGAACTCGGACGGATGAAACCCAGACGGAGCGAGTTGTCAATTTCTTGCTTAAGTTCAAGGAGTTCATGTGGTGGCATTTTATAAGGGCGCTTGGCAATAGGGGTGGTACCGGGTACCAAGTCAATGACAAACTCGACAGCTCGAGCAGGGGGAATCCCCGGGAGTTCTTCTGGAAAAACATCTTGGAATTCTCGGACCACCGGTATGTTTTCAATCCCTTCAAGAGGCGACGGATTTAATGCATTCAAAGCATACAGCCGTGCCTCAGCATTACGGAAGAGATGAGCATGGTAGCTTACTAGTTCATCTGAAGGGTGTAGTAGGTGGACGGTTTTGGTGGCACAAACGATCGATGTCGTATGAGCTTTCAACCAGTCCATCCCCAATATGAGATCAATGTTGGATGACTTTAGTAGGATGGGGTTGGCAAGGAATTCTAATCCTTCAGTTTCAACTGGACCATGGGGGCAAACCACAGAGGTTCGGCATTCGCCCCCAGGGGTGTTTACCACTATCGGGATGTTCATCTCTTCGCTCCTAATGTCATGCATGTATGCAAAATTTTCCGACATAAAGGAATGCGATGCTCCTGTATCAAACAATACAGAAGCAGGTACTGAGTTAACGAGAAGTGTACCCATCACGGTAGCAGGCTGGTCTTGAGCTTGACCCATATCAATGTTGTTGGCCTGACCACGAACATAAGCAGGCTTAGTGTTGAAGTTGCGGTTCTGGTTGTTGCCACGGCCAGTTGCGGGAAGTGCCAGCTGATTCGGATTCTGCCTGCAGTCTCTAGCACGGTGACCTGGACGGCCACACTTGAAGCACAACCCGTCCTCAGGGCGGGAAGGAGGAACTCGAGGCGATGGAGCTGGAAGCCTCGGCTGCCTAGGTGGTGGAGGAGGCAGGCGAGGTGCAAAATAGGACGGCCTCGGAGTAGGAGCAGGTGCATGATACATGTTGTTGGGAATCCAGATCTTCCGCTTCTGTGCAGATGAGCCCGAAGATGAGCCCATGTCACGGTTGCGCTTGCTGCTATCTTTGTATTCCTGCAGACCAGTCTCAACCTGAATAGCCTTGTTCACGAGGGTGGAGAAATTAGCATAGTCCTGAACGAGGAGTGTCAGCTTGACATCAGGGTGGAGGCCTTCACGGAACTTCTCCTGCCTGCATGCATCAGTCGCAATGTCTTCTTCAGCATAGCGAGATAATTCCAGAAATTCCCGCTGATAAGCATCCACAGTCTTGTTGCCCTGGACCAAGTTGCGGAACTCACGCTTCTTCCGATCCATGATTCCCTGGGGAATGTATCGAGCACGGAAAGCAGCCTTGAACTCTGCCCAAGTGATGATAGTTCCATCGGGCTGAGAGCGCCTGTGGCTGTCCCACCATTGAGCAGCGGGACCCTTCAGAAAGTAGGCGGCAAAGTTGACATAGCTCGCCAGGGGCACATTGGCAGACTCTAGCTCATAAGAAATGTCACGGAGCCAGTCATCAGCATCAAGAGGCTGAATTGAGCTGCGGTAGATCGCAGGGTTGAGACGGCAGAAGTCTTGCAGTGTCACGCCTTGTGGTTGGTTCATGTTCGGCCTTTGGAACTGATCCATGAGACCTTGCATAAACTGGCGGTTCAGCTCAAACTGTTGGATCATCCCCGCCATATACTCAGGAGGCGGGGGTGGTGCATCGTTGGCAGGGCCACGCGGGCGGCCAACTGGTCTAACCATCCTGTTAAATATTTAGCAGGGGTAGTTTAGCTTAAAGTAATTGAAAGGCATCGCACGCAATCATGACGTAATCAAGCATAATGAAAGGGAAATGCGATAGATACTCCATAGTAGTTGAGTTCGACATACAGACCCATACATAAGTTCGATTACAGACTAGCGATTAAAAACTCGAAATTTGGCGATAGCCCGGACGCATTTGACGATACCCTGGACTCGCTAGGCGGCGCGCAGGCACGCGGTGGAAGAGTACCACAACGAGATGTAGCGATAAGGCTACATCAACATCGGAGAGGACGATCGAATCCTGGTAGCTGGCGGTGATAGAAGGTAGGGACAGGACCCTGTGTCCCGTTGTGACTCTGGTGAGGGTACCGCATCCAGTCGAGCAGCTGAGGTCCAAGTGCAGGGGTTCTACCCCCAACATCAGTCCACTCGAGAGCTGGTGGTAGCTCTGTCCTGCTCGGCTCGCGGATGCGCATAGGTGGAACCCTCGGACAGTGTGATGGCTGCAGCTCTGTCAAGGCGTCGTAAAGACGAGCGCGCGTAGCATACATCTCCAAAGTCCGAGCTCGGAAAGCACGATCCATTGCCTCAGTGTACTGCACCAGAATCCGCGCGTCGTAGCGACGCGCCACGTAGGGGGCGCAGTCAGCGACGTAGGAACGGTCGCTGCGCTCCCGAACGTCATAAGCGTAGGCAGTTAGATCAGACCCAGTCTCATCCCCAGCAGGAGCATGCGGGATGTATCTGAAAGGGCTCTCCTCCAGGTGAGGGTACGCTCCACGGAGACGGGTGATGGCGATGTAGGCCGCATCATGGAAGGCCATCTCGACCGACACTCCAATACCACACAACACGTGGCGCTCGAGGGTCTCGCCGCCCCTCTGGTCGAAGATGCGAACCTCAGCCTGGTACTGGTACTGGTTGTACTCGCGGAAATCCTCGAACACAGTGTACTCGGGGTACCAGCGATATCCCAGCCTGGTCAGGAGATCGACCAAAATGGCCGGGAACCCAGTCGTCTCGGTGGCCTGTGTCAGGCGCACGTGCTGTCTTGCGGGACGCATCTGAAAATAAGATTTGACGGATGTCAATGACAGTGTGTGTAATACATATTCAGGAGAAAAAGAGTAGATAGTCCAGTGCTCCGGATTGATGTGATTCCAGAACCTAATGTTAGAGTTAGTAAAATCTTTGACCCGAAAGAGAAGAGAAAGTAGAGCCCAGAGTATAGAAAAGGAGTAAAAGATACTAATACCACCCAATTGTGATGTGGGCCCGTAAGCCACAACATCAGTGTTAGTAAAGTTTTTCAAACACTAGACTCAACTTCGGCCAAGGAGTTGGAAAGGGGGCTACCTACAGGCAGTTGGCTCTAATACCAACTTGTGACGCCCTCGGCTTAATCGTATGCTAATCATACACGCAAATGCGTACGATCAAACCCAAGGACTCACGGGAAGATATCACAACACAACTCTAGACACAAATAAAATAACATCAGCTTCATATTACAAGCCACGGGCCTCGAGGGCTAGAATACGAAAGCTCGATAAGCACACGAGTCAGCGGAAGCAACGAATATCTGAGTACAGAGATAAAACAACATGGGGTGCCTTAGAGAAGGCTAGCACAAAAGATACAACGATCGAACGAGGCGAGGCCTCCTGCCTGGGAACCTCCTAACTACTCCTGATCATCAGCGGCCTCCACGTAGTAGTAGGCACCGTCGGGGTAGCAGTCGTCGGCGGCGGGGACCTCCATCTCCTGGGCTTCATCATCTGGTCGCAGCAAACGGATCAAGGGGACAAGGGGGGAGCAGAGCAGCGGTGAGTACTCATCCAAAGTACTCGCAAGTCTTACATCAGAACTATGCTAATTATGCACCAGTATCAAAGAAGGGGGGTTATATGTGGACTGACTGCAGCAATGCGAGAAAAGAGAGAGAAGGCCTAGTCCTATCGAAGACTAGCATCTTCAGGGTCTTGCAGCAATAGACGAGAGTAGAACAGGGGTAACACATTAATAGTCATATTGTTGCAGCAAAATTGAAGTGAGGTCACGCCTAAAGATCCTCCCTCGACTCCCTGCGAGGAAGCAATCCCGAGGCAAACTAATTCCAGTTAAGTAACAATTGTAGTTGTAAAAGATCGGGGCACAACTCCAAATCGTCCTGTAACCGTGGACACGGCTATCCGAATAGTTAATTTTCATCCCTGCAGGGGTGCACCACATGTCCCGTCACGCTCGATAACACTCTGGCCGGACATACTTTTCTGGGTCCTGCCCGGCCTCGGAATATCGACACGTCGCGGCCCCACCTAAGACTAATCAGAGAGGCCAGCCCGCCGGTCTAAATCCTAAGCACAAAGGGTTCGTGGGCCCAGTTCCCCTTCACGCTCCTGCACGTGGCGTGGGCGGCCGACGTCAGTCCTAGCATCCCTTAATCACAAGCGCGATGCATCTCGGGACCACTCGGGCGCGCGCCGCTACATTGCTGGCATCTGAAAAGCTTCGGCTGATACCGCGACGCCGAGTACCCATAATTCTTCCCGCGTAGCCGGTTCGTGCGAAAAGGTCTCCGACCAACCCAGATCAAATACCCAAATCCATTAGCATTTTAATTAGGCCACCAACACAATCTCACGGGAATCCACCCGTCTTACGACTAATCACCAATGATCCCAGTAACATGGTCGAGTAACTGTGTGGTTGTAACATCGGGGGGAATCCGAGGTATCACCCTCGTTGGATTCCGAACGATGTACCCGTCAAGGTGGGCGTAGAGGAATCACCCTTGGGGGTCCCACACTCGCGGGGTTGCACGACAGAGGCGTCATCTGGAATGGTGAAAAAGGAATCACCCTCGATAACCACGACCGACTAGCTATACTACAGAGATATCATCAGGAGTACTTAGCGAGGTGTCACCCTCGGTACCCGATAGTATCTCTGTAGCGTCGTACAACGAAGGGGGTTGAATGTGCTGTGTCGGGTCTGGCTCGTCGATCAAAGATCGAGAATTGAAAACAAGCGGGGCAACTGAACTACGGGGTCAGAGGGGATGACTGCTCCACCTATACTAAGCATATTTAAAGTACAGGACTGAAAGTAGCAGTTCATCAAAAACAGGCTATGCATCAGATATAGGAGCTAACTACAACAGTAGCAAAAATACTAATGCAAGCAGTAGAAAGAAAGACATAGGCGATATAGGAATGATCAAGGGGAATTTGCTTGCCTTGCTGCTCTGCGGCAAAGGACTGATCGGCAGGGTCGTAGATGTACCCGGCAGCAGCGTCAGTCTCGGGGTCTACCGGTAAGAAGAGGGGGAAGAAACAATAAATAATAGCACCGATGCAACACAAAGCATGACATGGCAAGATGCAGGCTAGACATGAGCTAACGCAGCAACATCCGTCATAGACGGGTCGGAAGAATATCTGACGATATTTTCCGGGTCTCGGGCTACTACCGGTTATACTGGAAACCATGGAAAAGTTCCATGTTTGCTATGCTAGGGACGCGTGACAGACGAACGGGCCGTGCATCCGGGTTCGTCTCGCTTTGCTGATCAACTTTCATGTTGAAAATATTTCGATCTGACTTACGGATTATTTTATATTAATTTTCAAAGTTTTATTAATTATTTAGGAATTAAAAACAGATTTAAAAGATTTAATAAAATCCCATTATGACATCATCGCGATGTCAGGCTGACATCAACCTTTGACCGGTCAACTGACCCGCGGGTCCCGAACGTCATAGGCACAAGTTTTTATTAAGATTAATTATTTATTAATCAGATTAATTCAACGAGGGACCCACGTGTCATACTCTAATTATTCTAATTAATTAATTTAACTAAATATATCTATTTATTTATTTATTTAATAAAACATTATTTTTAATTATCGCGTGGGGCCTCCCTGTCATTGACAGCGGGTGCATTGGCCCCACCGGTAAGTGGCCTAAGGTTATTTTCTCATTTTATTATTAGATACCTAACCGTGCAAATACCGTATTCCTCTAAATATCCATATACGCAAATACATACATCACATCTCATACATACATACATACATAGCATTTAATACATCATTTGTTTTTATTTTTTTCTCTCAAAACTCTCAACACTCATCTCTCTCTCTGTTAACACACACACAGGACTCTCTCTAACTCCACCTAGAAGAACACAAACTTCAAATCCTCCTACCGGAGTCCACCGTCGACGGATCGAGGCCCCGTTTGCCGGAACGGAACCGGGACGTCGAGGAGAACGACAAGGTGGGAGGAGCCCGAGGAGGGGCTCACCGACGGTGACGAGACGGCCCGGTGAAGCCGGAGTTCGCACGAAGGTGACGGTGGAGATGGCGTGGAGGCGGACGAGGCGGTGACGGTGACGGTGACGGCGCGGTTCCGGCAAGGAGGAGGCGTAGGGGAGGCCCGGTGGGGGGGGGGGGCTCGCCGGCGTGGTGAAGGGGCCGAGGGAGGCCGGTCTCCCTGCCCGGTCCCTCCTGGACCGAGCGGGAGGAGGGGGGCGCGACGGGGAGGGGGGCCCCCTCGGTGAGGAGAGGCAGGGGGTTCGCCGGCGTGGTGAGGTGGCGCGCCGGCCGGGGAGGGGGCTCGCCGTGAGGTGGGGGGCCGCCGGGGGAGGGATAGGCAGTGGGGAGGGGGGCGCGAGGGGTGGTGGCCGGTGAAGGGCTGCTCGCCGGTGGGGGGGCGAGAGGTGGCAGGGGCCGCCGGCGTGGTGAGGTGGCGTGCCGGCCGGGGAGGGGGCTCGCTGCGGGAGGAGGAGGCCGTGAGGTGGGGGGCCGCCGGGGGAGGAGGGCCGTGGGGAGGGGGGCCGCGAGGGGTGGTGGCCGATGAAGGGCTGCTCGCCGGCGGGGGGGCGAGAGGTGGCAGGGGCCGTCGGCGGGAGGAGGCGGAGGGATCTGGGAGGGAGGAGGAGGAGTGGATCGGCAGGGGAGGGAGGTCACGGGAGAGATGGGAGAGAGCGCGTGGGAGGGGGGGCTCTCGCGGGGGTGGTTGTCGGTGGGGTGGGGGGCCGAGACGAGGGAGTGGGGGGGGGGCGCTGACGGCGCATGGGGTGGGGCCCCCCACGAGGGGGGGTGGCTGGCGGTGGCGCACAGGGGGGGAGGGAGCTGGCGTGGGGGGGCTGCTCCCTCGCCAGGGGCTAGGGTTTGGCCGGTTGGGCCGGTGGGTGGCCCAGCTGGGCCGGGGGAGTGGGGTTGTTGTTTTTTTTGTGTGTGTTGTTTTGTTTTACCTTTTCCCTTTTTTTATTATTTCTTTTTTTCAATTTTGTTTTCTATCTTTTATCATTTTTTTGAATGCTTTCCTTTTTTTACATATATAATCTTTTGATATTTAACATGAATTTATAATATACTTTTCTTTTGTCCTCAAATTTTGAATCCGGACAAAACTCCAATCAACGCGGGTCTGAGATGGAAATTCGATGACGTGGCATCACCAGCGGTTGATCACTATAGCTTAATTACAATCACTACTGTAGCAAAAGTCGAGGATGTCACACTCAATCAGGTTTGTCTATATTTAACTCCTGCGATGCGGTTGAAATAAATTCAGACTCTTTGCACGCCAAAGTGCTTTATTTATTTATTTTCATTTTGCACATCTAAACCAGTGTTGAAGATACTTGGCACTGAAGTGTAGCGAACCAATGTATATGACCCACTACATACCCTTAGTTTAGTCATTGTTGATGTATGCCGATATTGTTATATCTCATTCAGTCATTCTTTTGTTACTACATATGCTCCTATAGTTTACCTGCCTGCTCACCATACTATTATGTTTTATTCTAATTGTAGGCATACTATAAAGCATATTGGAGCTGAACACATGAAAGGAGAAGAAGATGCTGACATGCATGCTGCAAATATAATTATGCAGAATAAGCATTACGACGTGTCTAGACTCGTAGAGGACGAGTATGATGATTTAGGTGATGCTCCCACAAGTAAGAGTGGAGATGCAGGTGAGGAGAACAAGAGCACAAATTAACACTTAACCTAGAAAGAGTGTTGTCTGTATTGTTTTGGAAACCTGTCCAGGCCGAAGCATATCCTTGTTGTTGTAGAAAACCTCACTTACTCGATGCTGCCATAGTTCAAGCCCATTTTTCCAGGGCACTATGCCATTCTTAAGTGTCTACCGGTGCCTATTCCTGAGGAGATACGCATATTTAAGTGTCTACTTTCTACATAACTATCGGTGTTGAAAGAAACTCTGATTTATTTTTCTAACACCTCCCCTAAGCATCTTGCATTGTACAAGGCCTAGCGACGCTCGAGACATCTCAAACTCCAAAGCGAGTGCCTTTCTTGGTTGTCAAAGGCGAGCCTAGCACCTTGAGGTTGGAGGGTACCCTAACGCCTTAGGGACGCCTTGAAAACAATGGTTTGCTCTACATTATTGACCAACATGAGGACAAATATGCCGTGTCTATATTTTTTCTCTATTGGCTTTAGTTGCTTGGAGTATGTTTAGGGGCCAAAATAAGTAAATTTTTTATCTCCTGCCATGTTTAGCTATTCTATTGAGGATGCTCTGAGAGTGACTTTAATGAGAGAGAAGCTAATGAAAGTGCCTTTCTTTTGGCAAATAATGGGATGCTCTCAGCGACACCACATAAAGGGCTTATATGGAATAATAACAAGCATGCCACAGTCGGGCATCTCAGCGACACCACATAAAAGGCTTATATGAAATAATAACAAACATGCCATAGTCGGGCGTCTCAGCGACACCACATAAAGGGCTTATATGAAATAATAATAAATATGCCACAGTCGGGCGTCTCAACGACACCACATAAAGGGCTTATATGAAATGATAAAGAATATCCAGGAGGTAGAACCGTCCTAGGGATATTCAACAATCAAAATCATAAGGGTTAGTCCACAAAAATTAATATTTATGATCATCCACCATATTTCCCGATTAGTCTCATACTCTGTTAACTACCTCCGATGACCGACACTTAGACCGACACTTGACTAGTCAACCAACGTCCTTGACCGTGGACACGACTACTCGAATAGTTTTGGCTCTGCAGAGGGTGTACTCTTTACCCATAGTTCATGGTTATCAGTAGCAATCGTGACTAATCCCGTGTACGGTATTTTAGAAGTGGATACTCAGAATCAGCACACACCCACTTTACCTCCACGAAGCCAGGATTCACCCGGACTACACCGCCAAGGGAAAACCATAAGACGGGGAAGCTCCGACCTCGAGTAGCATGGGATCAAAAATATTTATACCGCGCGCTCACACGGAGTGCCCTCCCTTCCGGTCCTAGACCGGAAACACCCATGCCCCCTGACCGTATGACTGGATTTATACCACGGCCGTGGATACCTTCATCCCGACCCCTCTACTGGTGTGTGACTGATAATAGGTCTGCAACTGACTGTACCGAATCCATTATCCAGGAAGCTATGGTAGCATGCAAATAAGGAGACATACCGACAAGACTCGATCTAGGGTCAACTTAGGAGGTTTAAGTATTATCTGCATGATTAGTACAAACCATGTGCAAACAGAGTCACTACCCACCTAACATGCCTTATTGACCACTCTCGTCCACGAGATGTCAATCCTACGGTCGTGTCTCCACAAGACACCGACTCTCACAGAATCCCATCCGGTAGGAATGTAGGGTAGGAAAGAGTGACCACTTTCCATGCACCGTAATCATAGAAATTTTTACTTTAAAAATCATGAAACCACATGCATGATTTGCCACATGAAATAACACCACAATTATAACATAACCCTATGTTACTTTCACCAAGCAAACACACATAACCAAGTTAAAAGTAGGTTCAGGATGCTTGCCTTCCAAGTGTAGAGAGGTGGGCTTCACCACAAAAAAACTTTAGCAAGTTTTAACTCCTCTCCCCAAAGCCTATTTAAAAATATATGCTAATTAACACACAATTTGAAAACAACACATAAAGTTGTCTTGGAAATTTTTCAAATAAATACTATAATTAACTAGGCATAATTTGAAAGAGGTGAGAAAAAGATCAACTCATTTGGAGTTTTCTATAAAAAAGTTATAGCGAGTCAAAGTTCTCGTGAAAATCTATTTTCAAAAAATCAAAAAGAAAAGAAAAACACTACGGATGGAAATGCCCTAGCGCAATAGGGAAAACGTACTTGACCAAAGACGTTTCCACCAGCGCGGGCTCTTGCTGGACACAGACGCTGACGCGCGGGTCCCACGTGCAGGTTTGACTCGGGCTCCTTCTTCCTCCTCTGGACGAAGGAAGGAGGGACTCTGGCGAGGCTCACCGGCGACAGGATCCTCCATTCAAGGAACAGAGGGCATCGGCGTGCTCAGGGGACCGAGGCGCATCCATTCCACGGTCTTGGGGCTGCGGCGGCTGCCGGAGTCGAGCAGCCCTTCCTCCACGGCGGAGGAGGGTTTGGATTCGACGGGGTACTGGCTAGGAGGGGTCCTAGGTGCACGGCGAGGGTTGGGGCAGCTCCGCTAGGTCCAAGAGGTTCGAGCGGAAGCCTCGGGCACGGGTAAGGCTCACTGGCAGGACCGAATTGACCCGAGGGGCTGCGGTGACCGAAAGTCGCCGGAGTTGGGAACGAAGGGTCTCGGCCTTAAATTGGAGCTAGAGGGGTTGTCTACGGCTATCAGGGTGAACTTGCGATCGTCTACAACTGTCGGGGTCTATTTATAGCCTCGGAGTGTCGGTGCCGCGACGAAAGTGGATGAGATCGTCGGGGACAGCCACTGGCGAGAGCATAGGCATGGCTTGCTGCAGCTATAGGGCGGGGAAACTGCGGCTCATCGCAGGGAGGTGGTCCACGGGGCAGGTGGCGCTCGAGGAGGGCTTGGGCGGCGCTGCGACGCTGTGCTGCCACTGCGTCTTGATGACGGCCGACGCGGCTGCGGCGATGTAGGGACGACAGGGGCAGCAGGAGCAACAGGAGTGCACGAGGATCTCGTGCGAGTGTGCCCACGTGCTGAGGCTGCTTCGGGCAACGAGGGGGCGGCAGGGGCTGCGACGCGGCGGCTCGGTGTGGTGGTTGCAAAAGGCGCGCTCTGGAGCACGCTCAGGCACATCTGCGAGGTGCTCGACGAAATGCCAAGGTAGGCTAGGGCTTGGGGATGAAGGGGATACTTCCCAGGATGGCTCAGGGTTCTACTAGGGATCTGCTGGACATGCTGGATTGGTCTGGGGAACAAGTCTTGAATACAATCAAAAGATGATGCCAAAACTGGTCATGGGCACCAGATGCTCGACAGAATACCAAGGGCATCTAAGAACACTTGCTGGCCACAAGAATTACTAGACAAGGGCCTCACTTGAGGGGCACAAGGATGGCAAGATTTGATCTAGCAACTCAACAACTTCACAATGCAGTTTTAGCAAAAATTCATTTCTGGACAGTAACAAGAAGATGATGCAAGATAGATCAAAACAATTCCAATGGGGCTGAAAATTTATACTTAAGGGTTTCACACGGTGGACTACAAGCACAAAATTTTTCAAGGCCATTCGAAAATAAAACAATGGGGTTGCAGTACAAAAGACCAATCTGGTCCAGAACATAAAACAAGAAGGGGTGCTCAAACTTTCCAAAAGACAAACATTTATTTTTGCAGAAAAATCGTTCATATAAACATCTGGACCTCTCCAAATTTTTATAGAATTTTTGAAGACTTTATTAAAGGGGTTGTAGTGCAAATCTACAATTGGACCAGAAAGCAAGATTAATTAATTTTCTTAATTCTAATAAAACAGTTGGCTATATTATTATATAAAGTTGATCCAGAAACATAGGAGGTAATTGTCAAGCTTATTGTGGAATTTTTAGAAGAGGTTAACAAGTAGCTGTAGTTCAAAATTGGACCCTTAAGAAAATAAAAAGCAGTTTGAATAATTGAGTTGGAAGATAATAATCAAATGAAAAATCCTTTTATGAAATAATTAGTAGAGAGGAAATATTTGAGTCAACCCTCAAGTCACATAAAAGTTCTCAAAAAGCTTTGTTTCTTAGATGAGGTATTCACAAAACCAAGAATAGGAGAGGTTTTGAAATCAATAGAAAACCCAAAAATAAAAATTTAAAACCATTCAGGGCAAATTTATTAAATAAGAATCTTCGCAAAAATTTAGGGTGTTACAAACTCTACCCCCCTTAAGAAAAATCTCGTCCTCGAGATTTGCTAGAAACAAACCTCAAGTGGTATTTAAACAAAGCAAGGGGATCACAGTAGAAACAATAATCGGTGTAGCTACATTGCGGTACTCGTGATACAGACAAAAGCTATGGTTTGGCAAAACGAGGTGTTGCTACAAATGGCTACGACCATAAAATTTCAAAAAAGGAAAATTCCCAATTTCCGAATATGCCTGTCGTACCCGAGTGCATAGTGTTATCTCTCGCTGACATGTGGGTCCAGGGCCCACTGTTAGTCTCTTATTCTTCCTCCGTCTCTCCTCTTTCCTCTCTCTCGCGCGCTTTACCCTGCTTCCTCCACGTGTGGCGTCTAGCTCGTAGACATCTAGGGTCGTACCGTGCTAGTGCATGGCGTGCTAGTTGTCGGCGCAGCGAGCACTCACATCACGGGACCGTGCTTTGTCGGCACTGCTCGTGGATTCGTTTCCAAACACCGGCGATTGAGCGACGAGCAGCGCTGGTGGACTGCATCCATCACACACCGATCTCGGGCTATAAAATGGTCGCGTCGCTCTCTCCTCTACCTCACTCTCGGCCTCACTCTTCTTGTCTCCTCCTCTTCCTCCTTTCTGCTTGCACGAGCTCGAAGCGAGGCTCCATTGTCGGAGGAGTACCCGGGGTGGCTGATCATCCTGCTGGTCGGAGGGGTGGCGGCGTCGATCGGTTTCTCGGCGCTGCTGTGCGCGATGATCCAAGATGATCATCGTGACACTGCTGCACGGGTGGCAGCTCTCCACAAGGGTGAGGAACACGAAGACTAAACGCAAGTAAAATGTGTTGGAAATATGCCCTAGAGGCAATGATAAAACAGTTATTATTATATTTCCTATTTCAAGATAATCATTCATTATCCATGCTATAATTGTATTGAATGAAAGCATAGATACATGTGTGGATATATAGACAAAACAATGTCCCTAGCAAGCATATAGTTGGCTAGCCAGTTGATCAAGGATGGTTAAGGTTTTCTGAACATACGCAAGTGTTGTCACTTGATAATCGGATCACATCATTAGGAGAATCATGTGATGGACTAGACCCAAACTATGAACGTAGCATGTGATCGTGTCATTTTATTCCTATTGTTTTATGCATGTCAAGTATTCATTCCTATGACCATGAGATCATATAACTCACTCACACCGGAGGAATACCTTCTGTGTATCAAACGTCACAACGTAACTGGGAGACTATAAAGGTGCTCTACAGGTATCTCCGAAGGTGTCCGTTGAGTCAGTATGGATCAAGACTGGTATTTGTCACTCCGTGTGACGGAGAGGTATCTCGGGGCCCACTCGGTAATACAACATCGCAAACAAGCCTTGCAAGCAATGTGACTCAAGTGTAAGTCATGGGATCTTGTATTATGGAACGAGTAAAGAGACTTGCCGGTAACGAGATTGAAATAGGTATACGGATACCGACGATCAAATCTCGGGCAAGTAACATACCGAAGGACAAAGGGAATGACATACGGGATTATATGAATCCTTGGCATGGAGGTTCAACCAATATGGACATCCAGGTCCTCCTATTGGATATTTACCAAGGAGTGTCTTGGGTCATGTCTACATAGTTCTCGAACCCACAGGGTCTGCGCACTTAAGGTTCGATGATGTTTTAGTATAATTGAGTTATATGTGTGGTTACCGAAGGTTGTTCGGAGTCCCAGATGAGATCGCGGATGTCACGAGGGTTTCCGGAATGGTCCAGAAACGAAGATTGATATATAGGATGGTTCCATTTGGTCATCGGAAAGTTTCGGGCATTACCGGGAGTGACGAATGGGTTCCGGGTATTCACCGGAAGGGGCCCACTCACCCGGGAGTGAGCCGAGTGACCCTAGGGAGGCGTACCAGCCCTTAGTGGGCTGGTGAGGCCAGCCCAAGAGGGCCATGGCGCCACAAGGGAAAAATACCGAAGGAAAGAAAAAAAAAGGAAAGAGGGAGGTGGGAAGGAAGGAGTGGACTCCTTCCCCCAAAGCGAATTGGGGTGGGAGTCCACCTCCTCCCTTCGGCCGGCGCCCTTGGGGCTCCCTTGAGCCCCAAGGCTAGCTCCTCCCCTCCTCCTATATATATTGGTGGTTTAGGGCTTTTTGAGACACAACTTTGCCACGTGCAACTCAAACCTATACCACCTAGTTCTTCCTCTAGATCGGATTTCTGCGGAGCTCGGGCGGAGCCCTGCAGGAGTAGATCATCACCACCACCGGAGCGCCGTCATGCTGCCGGAGAACTCATCTACTTCTCCGTCTCTCTTTCTGGATCAAGAAGGCCAAGATCGTCATCGAGTTGTACGTGTGCTGAACGCGGAGGTGTCGTCCGTTCGGCGCTAGATCAGAATGGATCGTGGGACGGATCGTGGGACGACGGTGATTTCAATCACGAAGCTGTACCAGTACATCAACCATGTTTCTTAATGCTTCCCGCTTAGCGATTTACAAGGGTATGTGTATCTAATCTCCTCTCATCGATGGACATCACCATGATAGGTCTTCGTGTGCGTAGGAATTTTTTTGTTTCCCATGCAACGTTCACCAAGAGTGGCATCATGAGCTAGGTTCATGCGTAGATGTTATCTCGAGTAGAACACAAAAGTTTTTGTGGACGTTGATGTTTGATTTGCAGCCCTCCTTAGTATTTTCTTGATTCGGCGGTATTGTTGGATTGAAGCGGCCCGGACCGATATTACTCGTACGCTTACGAGAGACTAGTTTCATCGACCAAAAGATGACTGGCGGGTGCCTGTTTCTTCAACTTTAGTTGAATTGGATTTGACCGAGGCGGTCCTTGGAGAGAGGTTAAATAGCAATTTGCACATCTCCGTTGTGGTTTTTGCGTAACTAATATGCGATCATACTAGATACCCATAGCAGCCACGTAAAACATGCAACAATAAATTAGAGGACGTCTAACTTGTTTTTGCACGGTATGTTCGTGATGTGATATGGACAAAGACATGATGTGATATATTGTATGTATGAGATGATCATGTTGCAACAGTTAATATTGACTTGCACGTCGATGCTACGACAACCGGCAGGAGCCATAGGGTTGTCTTTAAACTAAGTTTGTGTTTGCAGATGCGTTTACTATATTCCTAGGTTGTAGTTTTAGTAGTAATAGCATAGATAGCACGACAACCTCGATAGCGGCACGATGATGGAGATCATGATGATGGAGTTCATGGTGTTGCGCTGGTGACAAGAAGATCATGCCGGTGCTTTGGTGTTGAAGATCAAGAAGCACAAGATCATGGCCATATCATGTCACTTATGAATTGCATGTGATGTTAATCCTTTTATGCACCTTATTTTTCTTAGAATGACGGTAGCATTATAAGGTGGTCTATCACTAAAATTTCAAGATGAAATTGTGTTCTCCTCGACTGTGCACCGTTGCGACATTTCGTCGTTTCGAGACACCACGTGATGATCGGGTGTGATAGAATCAACGTTCACATACAACGGGTGCAAAACAGTTGCACACACGGAACACTCGGGTTAAACTTGACGAGCGTAGCATGTGCAGACATGGCCTCGGAAAACAACAGACCGAAAGGTCGAGCATGAACCGTATAGTTGATATGATTAGCATAGAGATGCTTACCACTGAAACTATACTCAACTCACGTGATGATCGGACTTGAGTTAGTGGATTTGGATCATGTACCACTCAAATGACTAGAGAGATGTACTTTTTGAGTGGGAGTTTATTAAGTAATTTGATTAGTTAAACTCTAATTATCTTGAACATAGTCTAAGTCCACTGTGCAATATTTTATGTTGTAGAGCAATGGCTCACGCAGTAGCAACCCTGAATTTCAATACGTTCCTAGAGAAAGCTAAGTTGAAAGATGACGGAAGCAACTTTGTAGACTGGGCACGTAATCTTAGGCTCATCCTACAAGCTGGGAAAAATAATTATGTCCTTGATGCTGCGCTACGAGATGAACCACCCGCTACGTCTGACCAAGAAGTTTTGAACGCTTGGCAATCGCGTAAGGAGGACTACTCAGTAGTTCAATGTGCAGTCTTGTATGGCTTAGAACCGGGACTTCAACGTCGCTTTGAGTGTCATGGAGCATATGAGATGTTCCAGGAGTTGAATTTTATCTTTCAGAAGAATGCCCGTATCGAGAGGTATGAGACCTCCGATCAATTCTATGCTTGAAAGATGGAGGAGAATTCGTGTGTCAGTGAACATGTGCTCAAAATGTTTGGGTACTCAAACCGTCTAGCTGAGCTGGGGATTGAACTCCCACAAGAGGCTATCACTGGAAAAATTCTTCAATCACTGCCACCTACCTACAAGAGCTTTGTGTTGAACTATAACATGCAAGGGATGAACAAGTCACCCGGCGAGTTATGCGCGATGCTCAAAGTCGCATAGTCAGAACTCCGGAAAGAGCATCAAGTGTTGATGGTCAATAAGACCACTGGTTTCAAGAGAAACGGCAAAGGCAAGAATGGTAACTCCACGAAGAGCGGCAAACCTGTTGCCAATTTGACAAAGAAACCCAAGGCTGGACCTAAGCCGGAAACAGAGTGTTATTATTGCAAGGGAATAGGTCACTCGAAGCGCAACTGCCCCAAGTATTTGGTTGATAAGGAGGCGGCCAAAGAAAAATCAGGTATATTAGATATACATGTTATTGATGTGTACTTAACCAACTCTCATAGTAGTTCCTAGGTATTTGATACCGGTTTTGTTGCTCATATTTACAACTCGAAGCAGGAACTGCGGAATAAACGAAGGCTCGCGAAGGATGAAGTGGCGATGCGCGTGGGAAATGGTTCCAAGGTGGATGCAATCGCCGTCGGCACAGTCTCACTTCAGTTACCATCAGGATTAGTTATGAACTTAAGTAATTGTTTTTTAGTGCCTGCGTTAAGCATGAACATTATATATGGATCTTGTTTATTGCGAGACGGTTACTCGTTTAAGTCAGAGAGTAATGGTTGTTCTATTTCTATAAGTAATATATTTTATGGTCATGCACCCAATGTGAGAGGATTGTTCATATTGATTCTTGATTGTGACGACACACATAACATTGAGACCAAAATATGTAGAGTTAACAATGATAGCGCCACGTTTTTGTGGCACTACCGCTTAGGTCATATTGGTGTAAAGCGCATGAAGAAACTCCCTTCCCATGGGATTTTGGAGTCACTTGATTTTGAATCACTTGACACGTGCGAACCATGCCTCATGGGCAAGATGACTAAGACTCCGTTCTCCAGAACAATGGAGCGTGCAAGTGACTTGTTGGAGATCATACATACCAATGTGTGCGGTCCAATGAGCGTAAAGGCGCGCGGTGGATATCGTTATTTTCTCACCTTCACTGACAATTTGAGTAGGTATGGATATATCTACTTGATGAATCACAAGTATGAAACGTTTGAAAAGTTCAAGCAATTTCGGAGTGAAGTTGATAATCATCGTAACAAGAAGATCAAGTTCCTACGTTCTGATCGTGGGGGTGAGTATGTGAGTTTCGAGTTTGGTGCTCACTTAAAACAATGTGGAATTGTTTCACAGTTGACACCGCCTGGAACACCACAGCGTAATGGTGTGTCTGTACGTCGTAATCGTACTTTGTTAGAAATGGTGCGATCTATGATGTCTCTTACCGATTTGCCGTTATCATTTTGGGGTTATGCATTAGAGACAAGTGCATTCACTTTAAATAGGGCACCATCAAAATCCATTGAGATGACACCATACGAACTGTTGTATGGCAAGAGGCCAAAGTTGTCGTTTCTTCAAGTTTGGGGATGTGATGCTTATGTCAAAAAGCTTCAGCCTGAAAAGCTAGAACGCAAAGCGGAAAAGTGCGTCTTCATAGGTTACCCAAAGGAGACAGTTGGGTACACCTTCTATCTCAAATCTGAGGGCAAAGTGTTTGTTGCTAAGAACGGAGCTTTTATTGAGAAGGAGCTTCTCTCGAAAGAATTATGTGGGAGGAAGATAGAACTTGATGAGGTTGTCGAACCTCTAATCCCTCTAGATGGTGGCGCAGGGCAGGGGAAACCTTTGTCGAAATGACGCCGGTTGAGGAAGAAGTTAATGATGATGATTGATACGTCTCCAACGTATCTATAATTTTTGATGGTTCCATGCTATTATCTTGTCAAACTTTGGATGTTTTGTATGCCTTTTATATCTTTTTTGGGACTAACTTATTAACTCAGTGCCAAGTGCCAGTTCTTGTTTTTACCGTGTTTTTGACCCTTTATAGAGGAGGATTTTAAACGGTGTCCAAACGGAATAAAACTTCCGAAAAGATTTTTTCCGGAACAGAAGATACGCACGGGACGTGAGAACCAAGGCAGAGGCCACTAGGGGACGCCACAAGCCCCCTAGGCGCAGCGAGGGAGGCTCGTGCCTAGCAGGCTTGTGGGCCCCGTGTGGCTCGTCTACCCTACCTCTTCCGCCTATAAATTCCTGAAAAATCCAAAACTGCGAGAGAGATCCACGAAAATATTTTTCCGCCGTCGCAAGCTTTTGTCTCCACAAGATCCCATCTGGGCACGTTCTGGTGCCCTGTCGGAGGGGGATTCGGATACAGAGGGCTTCTTCATCAACACCATGACCTCTCTGATGATGTGTGAGTAGTTCACCATAGACCTTCGGGTCCATGGCTAGTAGCTAGTTGGCTTCTTCTCTCTCTTGGATCTTCAATACAAAGTTCTCCATGATCTTCATGGAGATCTATCCGATGTAATCTTCTTTGCGGTGTGTTTGCAAGATCCGACGAATTGTGAATTTATGATCAGATTATCTATGAATCTTATTTGTGTTTCTTCTGATCTCTTTTATGCATGATTTCATATCCTTGTAATTCTCTTCGAGCTCTGGGTTTTGTTTGGCCAACTTGATCTATGATTCTTGCAATGGGAGAAGTTTTTGGTTTTGGGTTCGTATCGTGCAATGACCACCTCACCCAGTGACATAAGGGGTAGCGAGGCACGCATCGTGTTGTTGTTATCAAGGGTAAAAAGATGGGGTTTACATCATTGGTTTGAGTTTATCCCTCTACATCATGTCATCTTGCTTAAGGCATTAGTCTGTTCGTCATGAACTCAATACACTAGATGCATGCTGGATAGCGGTCGATGTGTGGAGTAATAGTAGTAGATGCAGAAAGTATCAGTCTACTTGTCTCGGACGTAATGCCTATATGTATGATCACTGCCTCAGATATCGTCATGACTTTGCACGGTTCTATGAATTGCTCGACAATAGTTTGTTCACCCACCGTGATATTTGCTATTTTGAGAGAAGCCTCTAGTGAACACTATGGCCCCCAGGTCTACTTCGCATCATATTTTCAGCCTTACACTTTTTTACTTCATTGCACTTTCCGCCTTCAGATCTCACTTTACAATCAATCTTGAAGGGATTGACAACCCCTTTATAGCGTTGGGTGCAAGCTCTTTTGTGTTTGCGCAGGTACTCTGGACACTTGGCTTGATTCTCCTACTGGATTGATACCTTGGTTCTCAAACCGAGGGAAATACTTATTGCTCCTGTGTTGCATCACCCTTTCCTCTTCAAGGGAAAAACCAACACAAGCTCAAGAGGCAGCAGAAGGATTTCTCGCACCGTTGCCGGGGAGGATCATGTTCTAAGTGAAGCTCATCCAAGTAAGTGTCGCAAACTCATCTCTTGCATTTACTTTTTTGCCTCTCGTTTTCCTCTCCCCCACTTCTGAAAAAAAAATTACAAAAATATTTGCCTTTTTCGTTTGCCTTTTTCTCTCCCTTGCTTTCTGTTTGCTTGTGTGCTTGTTTGCTTGCTGAAGTCACCATGACTGAAAACACCAAACTTTGTGACTTCTCGAATAAAAATAATAATGATTCTATTAGTACTCCGATTGCTCCCGTCACTAGTGTGAAATCATACGAAATCAATGCTGCTTTGCTGAATCTTGTTATGAAAGAGCAATTCTCCGACCTTCCTAGTGAAGATGCCACATCCCATCTTAATACCTTCATTGAGCTTTGCAATATGCAAAAGAAGAAAGTTGTGGATAATGATGTGATTAAATTGAAGTTTTTTCCGTTCTCGTTGCGAGATCGAGCAAAAACTTGGTTTTCATCTTTGCCCAAAAATAGTATTGATTCTTGGAACAAGTGCAAAGATGCTTATATATCCAAGTATTTTCCGCCGGCTAAGATTATCTCTCTCCGTAATGATATCATGAATTTTAAGCAACTTGATCATGAACATGTTGCACAATCTTGGGAGAGAATGAAATTGATGATTAGAAATTGTCCCGCTCATGGCTTGAGTCTTTGGATGATTATACAAATCTTCTACGTTTGTTTGAATTTTGCTTCTAGAAATATCTTGGACTCCGCCTTAGGTGGAACGTTCATGGAAATCACATTAGGAGAAGCCACAAAACTCCTAGACAATATCATGACAAACTACTCTCAGTGGCACACTGAAAGGTCACCTACTAGTAAGAAGGTACACCCTATAGAAGAAATTAACTCGTTGAGTGCTAAGATGGATGAGTTAATGAATTTGGTTGCTAGTAGAAGTGCTCCTTTAGATCCTAATGATATGCCCTTGTCTTCCTTGATTGAGAGTAGTAATGCGAGCTTGGACGTTAATTTTGTTGGTAGGAATAATTTTGGTAACAACAATGCTTTTAGAGGAAACTATGTTCCTAGGCCTTTTCCTAGTAACCCCTCTAATAACTTTAGCAACTCCTAAAACAATACTCATGGAAATTACTATAAATTACCCTCTGATCTAGAGAGTAATTCCAAAGAGTTTATCAACTCGCAAAAGATTTTCAATGCGTCCATAGAGGAAAAACTACTCAAAATTGATGATTTGGCTAGGAGCGTTGATAGAATGTCTATTGATATTGATGCTTTGAAAGTTAGATGTGCTCCTCCCAAGATCAATATGGATGAAACTTTGAAAGCTATGCGTGTTTCCATGAATGAGAGCAAAGAAAGAACCGCCCAAATTCGTGCTAGACATGAATGGCTTAAAAAGGCGTGTTCTCGTGATAAGAATCAAGAAGATCTTAAAGTGCTTGGTTTGACTCCCATTGAATCTATGTTTTCTAGTGTCAAACCTAATGATGATGGGGCTGGATATGAATCCACTTTGGTTGAAAAACGCCCTAATGATTCGGAGTCCATCTATCTTGATGCTAAAAGCATTGAAAGTGGAGTAGAAGATATCAAAACTTTAAGTAGTAATGAAACTACTACTTTCGATTTCAAGGAATTCAATTATGATAGTTGCTCCTTGATTGAATGCATTTCCTTGATGCAATCCATGCTAAACTCTCCACACGCTTATAGCCAAAACAAGGCCTTTACCGATCATATCGTCGAAGCTATGATAAAATCTCTTGAAGAGAAACTTGAGTTGGAAGTTTCTATTCCTAGAAAGCTTCAATGTGAGTGGGAACCTACTATCAAAATCAAAATCAAAAACTATGAATGCAATGCTTTGTGTGATTTGGGTGCCAGTGTTTCCGCGATTCCAAAGTCTTTATGTGATGTTCTACGCTTTAATGAGATTGAGGAGTGTTCTCTTAATTTGCATCTTGCGGATTCTACTGTCAAGAAACCCATGGGAAGGATCAGTGATGTTCTTATTATTGCAAATAGGAACTATGTACCCATGGATTTCATTGTGCTTGATATTGATTACAATCCTACTTGCCCTATCATTCTTGGTAGACCTTTCCTAAGGACTATTAGTGCTATCATCGATATGAAGGAAGGGAATATTAGATTTCAATTTCCTTTAAAGAAGGGCATGGAGAACTTTCCTAGAAAGAAAATAATGTTGCCTTATGAATCCATGATGAGTGCTACTTATGGTTTGAGCACCAAAGACGACGATACGTGATTCCATCACCTTATGCCTAGCTAAGGGCGTTAAACAATAGCGCTTGTTGGGAGGCAACCCAATGAATTTATCTTTTTCTTTCTGTTTTGTTGCGTCCACACCATCATAATTTTGTTATGATTGTGTTTTTTGTGTTTCCTTTTGTGTTTGAGCCAAGCAAAACCTTTATGACTAGTTTGGTGTTGGTTGTTTGATCCTGCTGGAAAAAGACAGAAACTTTTCGCTCACGAAATTATTTTTCATTTTTATTCAGAAAGGGATTTTTAGTTTAATCTTGTTGCTGCTGGTTGATATGCCTTTTTCCCAGGCTGTCGTAATTGTTCAGAATTTTTGAGGTACCAGAAGTATACAAAGTATACAGATTGCTACAGAGTGGTCTATTTTTGACAGATTCTGTTTTTTGTTGTGTTGGTTGCTTGTTTTGATGAAACTATGGATAGTATCGGGGGGTACTAGCTATGGAAAAGTGAGAATACAGTAATCTAACACCAATATAAATAGAAATCTAGATTGCTACAGTACCTCAAGAGATGGTAGTTTGTTTTCTTGTGCTAATGATATCATGAGTTTCTGTTTAAGTTTTGTGTTGTGAAGTTTTCAAGTTTTGGGTGATGTTCTCATGGACAAAGGGATAAAGAGTGGAAATGTATCAATCTTGGGGATGCCCAAGGCATCCCAAGCCAAATTCAAGGACACCAAAAAGCCTAAGCTTGGGGATGTGCTGGGAAGGCATCCCCTCTTTCGTCTTCAATCCATCGGTAACATTACTTGGAGCTATATTTTTATTCACCACATGATATGTGTTTTGCTTGGAGCGTCTTGTATGTAGGAGTATTTTATTTTTGTTGAGTCACAATCATCCTTGCTTCACACCTTTTGAGAGAGACATGCACTCATCGTGAATTTGCTAGAATGTTGATTGTGCTTCACTTATATCTTTTGAGCTAGACAATGTTGCTCTATGTGCTTCACTTACATCTTTTAGAGCACGGCGGTGCGTAACTTGGTAGTTGGCTTGTGCTATGAAAGTAGTCCCAAAGGTGATAGGTATCCAAAGAGGATACAATAAAACTTCCATCTTCATGTGCATTGAGTAGAAAGAGAAGTTTGATTCCTCTCAATTAGTTTTGAGACGTGGATTTGGTAATATTAAGAGTTCTGTTAGTACGGTGTTATGAATCTAGAAATACTTGTGTTGAAGTTAGTGATTCCCGTAACATGCACGTATGGTGAACCGCTATGTTAGGAAGTCGGAGCATAATTGATCTATGGATTGTCATCCTTTGTGTTGCGGTCGGGATCGCGCGATGGTTTACACCTACCAACCCTTCCCCTAGGAGTATGCGTTTAGCACTTTGTTTTGATTAATAATAAAAAAATTCGCAATAAGTATGTGAGTTCTTCATGACTAATGTGAGTCCATGGTATAGATGCACTTTCACCTTCCATCATTGCTAGCTTCTCTAGTACCGCGCAATTTTCGTCGGTGCACAAACCCACCATATGCCTTCCTCAAAACAGCCACCGTACCTACCTACTATGGCATTTTCATAGCCATCCCGAGATATATTGCCATGCAACTCCCACCGTTCTGTCTCATTTCCATTGCATGGTCATAAGATAGCTAGCGAGATGTTTCAACGTCATACGCTAAGCTAGATCGTTGCACATCCCGGTACACTGCCGGAGGCATTTCATATATAGTCATCATCGTGCTAAGCTTTGAGCTGTGAGAAAATAAAAGTGTGATGATCTTCATTATTAGAGCATTGTCCCATGTGAGGAAATAAAAAAAGAGAGGCCAAAGATGCCCACCAAAAACGAAAGAAAAAAGAGAGGCCAAAGAGCCCAAACAAAAAAAATTGAGAAGGGACAATGCTACTATCTCTTTCTACACTTGTGCTTCATAATAGCACCATGTTCTTCATGATTGAGAGCTTCTTATTTTGTCATAACCTTATGCTAGTGGGAATCTTGATTATATAACTTGGCTTGTATATTCCAATGATGGGCTTCCTCAAAATTGCCCTAGGTCTTCGTGAGCAAGCAAGTTGGATGCACACCCACTAGTTCTCTTTTTGAGCTTTCACATACTTATAGCTCTAGTGCGTCCTTTGTATGGCAATCCCTACTCATTCACATTGATATCTATTAAAGGGCAACTCCATAGTCCTTTGATACGCCGACTCAATGTGACCATCTCCTCCTTTTTGTCTCACACCCTCCACCACACTCTATTCCACCATAGTGCTATATCCATGGCTCACGCACATGTATTGCGTGAGAGCTGAAAAAGGTTTGAGAAAGTAAGAGTGTGAAAACAATTACTTCGCCAATACCGGGGTTGTGCATGATTTAAATTAGTTGTGTGGGGATGATGGAGCATAGCCAGACTATATGATTTTGTAGGGATAGCTTTCTTTGGCCTTGTTATTTTGAAAGTTCATGATTACCTTGCTAGTTTGCTTGAAGTATTATTGTTTTCATGTCAATAGCAAACTATTGTTTTGAATCTTACAGATCTGAATATTCATGTCACATGAAAGAAGTTACAAACGACAACTATGCTAGGTAGGATTCCACATCAAAAATTCATTCTTTATCACTTCCCTACTCGAGGACGAGCATGAGTTAAGCTTGGGGATGCTTGATTCGTCTCCAACGTATCTATAATTTTTGATGGTTCCATGCTATTATCTTGTCAAACTTTGGATGTTTTGTATGCCTTTTATATCTTTTTTGGGATTAACTTATTAACTCAGTGCCAAGTGTGAGTTCCTGTTTTTTTCCGTGTTTTTGCCCCTTTTCAGAGGAGGATTTTAAACGGTGTCCAAACTGAATAAAACTTCCGAAAAGATTTTTTTTGGAATAGAAGATACGCACGAGACGTGAGAACCAAGGCAGAGGCCACCAGGGGACGCCACAAGCCCCCTAGGCACGGCCAGGGGGCCCGCGGCTAGCAGGCTTGTGGGCCCCCTGTGGCCCCCTACCTCTTCCGCCTATAAATTCCTCAAAAATCCAAAACTGTGAGAGAGATCCACGAAAATACTTTTCCGCCGCCGCAAGCTTCTGTCTCCGCAAGATCCCATCTAGGGCACGTTCTGGTCTCCTGCCGGAGGGGGGATTCAGATACAGAGGGCTTCTTCATCAACACCATGACCTCTCCGATGATCCGTGAGTAGTTCACCATAGACCTTCAGGTCCATATCTAGTAGCTAGATGGCTTCTTCTCTCTCTTGGATCTTCAATACAAATTTCTCCATGATCTTCATGGAGATCTATCCGATGTAATCTTCTTTGCGGTCTGTTTGTCGAGATCCGATGCATTGTGGATTTATGATCAGATTATCTATGAATCTTATTTGATTTTCTTCTGATCTCTTTTATGCATGATTTCATATCCTTGTAATCCTGTTCGAGTTCTGGGTTTTGTTTGGCCGACTTGATCTATGATTCTTGCAATGGGAGAAGTGCTTGGTTTTGGGTTCATACCGTGCGGTGACCTCACCCAGTGACAGAAGGGTAGCGAGGCACGCATCATGTTGTTGCCATCAATTGTAAAAAGATGGGGTTTACATCATTGTATTGAGTTTATCCCTCTACATCAAGTCATCTTGCTTAAGGCGTTACTCTGTTCGTCATGAACTCAATACACTAGATGCATGCTGGATAGCGGTCGATGTGTGGAGTAATAGTAGTAGATGCAGAAAGTATCAGTCTACTTGTCTCGGACGGGATGCCTATATGTATGATCATTGCCTTAGATATCGTCATGACTTTGCGAGGTTCTATCAATTTCTCGACGGTAATTTGTTCACCCACCGTGATATTTGCTATTTTGAGAGAAGCCTCTAGTGAACACTATGGCCCCCGGGTCTACTTCACATCATATTTTCAGCTTTACACTTTTTACTTTGTTGCACTTTCCGCCTTCACATCTCACTTTGCAATCAATCTTGAAGGGATTGAGAACCCCTTTATAGCGTTGGGTGCAAGCTCGTTTGTGTTTGCGCAGGTACTCTAGACACTTGCCTTGATTCTCCTACTGGATTGATACCTTGGTTCTCAAACTGAGGGAATAATTACTGCTCCTGTGCTGCATCACCCTTTCCTCTTCAAGGGAAAAACCAACGCAAGCTCAAGAGGCAACAATGATCATGAAACTTCGGATCAAGTTCCTATCGGACCTCACAGGTCTACAAGATCACGTACTGCTCTTGAGTGGTACGGTAATCATGTCTTATCAATCATGTTGTTAGAGAACAATGAACCTGTGAATTATGAAGAAGCAATGGTGGGCCCGGATTCCAACAAATGGGTGGAGGCCATGAAGTCCGAGATAGGATCTATGTACGAAAACAAGGTGTGGACTTTCGAAGTATTACCTGAAGGCCGCAAGGCTATTCAGAACAAATGGATCTTTAAGAAAAAGACGCACGCGGACGGTAATGTGACCGTTTATAAAGCTCGACTTGTGGCAAAGGGTTTTTCACAAGTTCAATGAGTAGACTACGATGAGACATTCTCACCGGTAGCGGTGCTTAAGTCCGTCTGAATCATGTTAGCAATAGCTGCATTTTTCGATTATGAAATCTGGCAGATGGATGTCAAAACGGCGTTCCTTAACGGTTTTCTTAAGGAAGATTTGTATATGATGCAACCCGAAGGTTTTGTCGATCCATAGAATGCTAACAAAGTATGCAAGCTCCAGCGATCCATTTATGGACTGGTGCAAGCATCTCGGAGTAGGAATAAGTGCTTTGATGAAGCGATCAAAGCGACTGGGTTTATACAAGTTGTTGGAGAATCTTGTATTTACAAGAAAGTGAGTGGGAGCTCTGTGGCGTTTCTAATATTATATGTGGATGACATATTGCTGATCGGAAACAATGTGGAGTTTTTAGAGAGCGTAAAAGATTACTTAAACAAGTGTTTCTCTATGAAGGACCTAGGGGAAGCTGCTTACATTCTAGGCATTAAGATCTATAGGGATAGATCGGGATGCCTGATAGGACTTCCAAAAAGCACATACCTTGATAAAGTTTTGAATAAGTTCAAAATGGAACAGTCCAAGAAGGGGTTCTTGCCAGTATTACAAGGTATAAAATTGAGTAAGACTCAGTGTCCAATAACTGCGAAAGATAGAGAAAAGATGAGTATCGTCCCCTATACTTCAGCCATAGGGTCTATCATGTATGCAATGTTGTGCACTAGACCGGACGTGAGCCAGGCCATAAGTATGGCAGGCACGTTTCAAAGTAATCCAGGAATGGATCACTAGACGGTGGTCAAGAATATTCTGAAGTACCTAAAAAGGACTAAGGAAATGGTTCTCATTTATGGAGGTGATGAAGAGCTCGTCGTAAAGGGTTACGTCGACACAAGCTTTGACACTGATCCAAATGACTCTAATTCTCAAACCGGATACATATTTATTCTTAATGGGGGTGCGGTAAGCTGGTGCAGTTCCAAGTAAAGCGTCGTAGGAGATTCTACATGTGAAGCGGAGTACATGGCTGCCTCGGAGGCACCTAAGGAGGGTGTCTGGATGAAGCAGTTCATGACGGATCTTGGAGTTGTGTTGAGCACACTAAATCCAATAACTCTGTTCTGTGACAACACTAGTGCCATTGCTTTAGCAAAGGAACCAAGGTTTCACAAGAAGACCAGACACATCAAACGACGCTTCAACCTCACCCGCGACTACGTCGAAGGAGAGGACGTAAATATTTGCAAAGTGCACACAGATGTGAATGTAGCAGATCCGCTGACTAAACCTCTTCCACGAGCGAAGCATGATCAACACCAGAACTGTATGGGTGTTAGATTCATTACAATGTAAATCGCATAGTGATGTGAGGACTAGATTATTGACTCTAGTGCAAGTGGGAGACTATTGGAAATATGCCCTAGAGGCAATGATAAAATAGTTATTATTATATTTCTTGTTTCAAGATAATCGTTTATTATCCATGCTATAATTGTATTGAATGAAAGTATAGATACATGTGTGGATATATAGACAAAACAATGTCCCTTGCAAGCCTATAGTTGGCTACTCCTACGGCAACAAACAACAGCGCCAGAAATTGACACGTTGGCGGAGACTGGGCTTGCGTTGGTTTTTCCCTTGAAGAGGAAAGGGTGATGCAGCACAGGAGCAGTAAGTATTTCCCTCAGTTTGAGAACCAAGGTATCGATCCAGAAGGAGGGCCTCGTCAAGTCCAGAGTACCTACGCAAACACAAACAAGCTTGCACCCAATGCTTCAAAGGGCTTGTCAATCCCTTCAAGATTGTTTGCAAAGTGAGATCTGAAGGCGGAAATTGCAACGAAGTAAAAAGTGTAAGGCTTAAAATATGGTGTGGAGTAGACCCAGGGGCCATAGTGTTCACTAGAGGCTTCTCTCAAAATAGCAAATATCACGACGGGTGAACAAATTACTGTCGAGCAATTGATAGAACCGCGCAAAGTCATGACGATATCTAAGGCAATGATCATACATATAGGCATCACGTCTGAGACAAGTAGACCGATACTTTCTGCATCTACTACTATTACTCCACACATCGACCGCTATCTAGCATGCATCTACTGTATTGAGTTCATGACGAACAAAGTAACGCCTTAAGCAAGATGACATGATGTAGAGGGATAATCTCATACCAATGATGAAAACCCCATCTTTTTACCCCTGATGGCAACAACAAGATACGTGCCTCTCTACCCCTTCTGTCACTGGGTGAGGTCACCGCACGGTATGAACCCAAAACCAAGCACTTCTCCCATTGCAAGAATCATAGATCTAGTTGGCCAGACAAAACCCACAACTCGAAGAGAATTACAAGGATATGAAATCATGCATAAGAGAGATCAGAAGAAACTCAAATAAGATTCATAGATAATCTGATCATAAATCCACAATTCATCGGATCTCGACAAACACACCGCAAAAGAAGATTACATCGGATAGATCTCCATGAAGATCATGGAGAACTTCGTATTGAAGATCCAAGAGAGAGAAGAAGCCATCTAGTTACTAGCTATGGACCCGTAGGTCTATGATGAACTACTCACGCATCGTCGGAGAGGTCATGGTGTTGATGAAGAAGCCCTCCGTATCCGAATCCCCCCTCCGGCAGGGCACCAGAACGTGCCCCGGATGGGATCTTGAGGGGACAGAAGCTTGCGGCGGCGGAAAAGTACTTTCGATGTTCTCCTGATTTTTTTTGGATTTTTAGGGAATATATAGGCACAACCCCTAGGGAAAAGGGTGTCCAGGGGGCCCACAAGCCTGTGGGCCGCGGCCTCCCCCCTGGCCACGGGGTGAGGGCTTGTAGGGCCCCTAGGCCCCCCTGCCTTGGCTCTCAGGTCTCCTGATCTTCTTCGGTTACGGAAAAATTCTTTTCAGGGACTGGCACTTGGCACTGAGTTAATAAGTTAGTCCCAAAAAATATATAAAAGGCATGCAAAACATCCAAAGTTTGACAAGATAATAGCATGAAACCATAAAAAATTATAGATACGTTGGAGACGTATCAAGCATCCCCAAGCTTAACTCCTGCTCGTCCTCGAGTAGGGAAGTGATAAAGAATGAATTTGTGATGTGGAATGCTACCTAGCATAGTTGTTCTTTTCAACTCCTTTCACGCGACATGAATGTTCAGATCCGTATGATTCAAAACAATAGTTTGCTATTCACATGAAAACAATAATACTTCAAGCAAACTTGCAATGTAATCATGAACTTTCAAAATAAAAAGGCCAAGGAAAGTTATCCCTATAAAATCATATAGTCTGGCTATGCTCCATCATCCTCACACAACTAATGTAAATCATGCACAACCCCGGTATTGTCCAAGTAATTATTTTCGCACTCTTACTTTCTCAAACGTTTTATAACTATCACGCCATACATGAGCGTGAGCCATGGATATAGCACTATAGGTGGAATAGAGTGTGGTGGTGGTTGTGAGACAAAAAGGAGGAGATGGTCACATTGACTCATCGTATCAAAAGGCTATGGAGATGCCCATTAATAGATATCAATGTGAATGAGTAGGGATTTCCATACAAGAGATTCACTAGAGCTATAAGTATGTGAAAGCTCAAAAGGAAAAATAGTGGGTGTGCATCCAACTTCCTTGCTCACGAAGACTTAGGGAAATTTTGAGGAAGCCCATCATTGGAATATACAAGCCAAGTTACATAATGAAGATTCCCACTAGCATATGGTAGTGACAAAGCAAGAAGCTCTCAATCATGAAGAACATGGTGCTATTATGGAGCACAAGTGTAAAAAAAGATAGTAGCATTGTCCCTTCTCTCTTTTTCTCTCCTTTTTTTCAATTGGGCTCTTAGGCCTCTCTTTTTTATCTCTTTCATTTTTATTTTTGGGCTCTTTGGCCTCTCTTTTTTTATTTCCTCACATGGGACAATGCTCTAATAATGATGATCATCACACTTTTATTTACTCACAGCTCAAAATGATGATGACTCTATAGGAAATGCCTCCGAGAGTTTACCGGGATGTGCAACGATCTAGCATGGCGTATGACGTTGAAACATCTCGATAGCTATGTTACGATCGTGCAATGGAAATATGAGAGTGACGACACAAGTCATGAGACGGAACGGTGGGAGTTGCATGGCAATATATCTCGGAATGGCTATGAAATTGCCATAGTAGGTAGGTATGGTGGTGTTTTGAGGAAGGCATATGGTGGGTTTGTGCACCGGCGAGAACTGCGCGGCACTAGAGAGGCTAGCAATGGTGGAAGGTGAAAGTGCATCTATACCATGGACTCACATTAGTCATGAAGAACTCACATACTTGTTGCGAAAGTTTTTATTAGTAATCGAAACAAAGTGGTAAACGCATACTCCTAGGGGAAGGGTTGGTAGGTGTTAACCATCGCGCGATCCCGACCTCAACACAAAGGATGACAATCAATGGATCAATTATGCTCCAACTTCCTAACATAGCAGTTCACCATACGTGCATGCTACGGGAATCACTAACTTCAACACAAGTATTTCTAGATTCACAACACCCTAGTAACATAACCCTTAATATTACCGAATCGACGTCTCAAAACTAATTGAGAGGAATCAAGACTTCACTTTCTACTCAATGCGCATGAAGATGGAGGTTTTTGTATCCTCTTTTGGTACCTATCTATTGGAAATATGCCCTAGAGACAATAATAAATTAGTTACTATTATATTTCCTTGTTCATAATAATCGTTTATTATCCATGCTATAATTGTATTGATTGGAAACACAATACATAGACAAAGCACTATCCCTAGTAAGCCTCTAGTTCACTAGCTCGTTGATCAAAGATGGTCAAGGTTTCCTGACCATAAGCAAGCGTTGTCACTTGATAACGGGATCACATCATTAGGAGAATCATGTGATGGACTAGACCCAAACTAATGGACGTAGCATGTTGATCGTGTCATTTTTGTTGCTACTGTTTTCTGCGTGTCAAGTATTTATTCCTATGACCATGAGATCATATAACTCACTCGCACCGGAGGAATACCTTGTGTGTATCAAACGTCACAACGTAACTAGGTGACTATAATGATGCTCTACAGGTATCTCCAAAGGTGTCCGTTGAGTTAGTATGGATCAAGACCGGGATTTGTCACTCCGTGTGACGGAGAGGTATCTCGGGGCCCACTCGGTAATATAACATCACACAGAAGCCTTGCAAGCAATGTGACTTAGTGTAAGTCACGGGATCTTGTATTACGGAACGAGTAAAGAGACTGCCGGTAAACGAGATTGAAATAGGTATGCGGATACCGACGATCGAATCTCGTGCAAGTAACATACCGAAGGACAAAGGGAATGGCATACAAGATTATATGAATCCTTGGCACTGAGGTTCAACCGATAAAGATCTTCGGAATATGTAGGATCCAATATGGGCATCCAGGTCCCGCTATTGGATATTGACCGAAGAGTCCCTCGGGTCATGTCTACATAGTTCTCGAACTCGCAGGGTCTGCACACTTAAGGTTCGGCGAGGTTTTATGCGTATTTGAGTTATATGGTTGGTTACCGAACCGAGTCCCGAATGAGATCAAGACGTCACGAGGGTTTCTGGAATGATCCGGAAACGAAGATTTATATATAGGATGACCTCATTTGATTACCGGAAAGTTTTCGGCATTACCAGGAATGTACCGGGAGTGACGAATGGGTTCCGGATGTTCACCTCGGGGGGCAGCCCACCCGGGGGAAGCCCACAGGCCTTAGGAGTGCTGCACCATCCCTTACTGGGCTGGTGGGACAGCCCAAGAGGCCCTATGCTCATGGGAGAAAGAAATCAAATGAGAAAAAAGGGAAGTGGGAAAGTGGAGAAGGACTCCACCTTCCAATCCTAGTTGGACTAGGATTGGAAGGGGAGGACTCCTCCTTGCTTCGGCCGACCCCTTGGGGCTCTCTTGAGCCTCAAGGCAGGTCCCTCCCCCTCCCTCCTATATATACTGAGGTATTAGGGCTGATTTGAGACAACTTTGCCACGGCAGCCCGACCACATACCTCCACGGTTTTTCCTCTATATCGTATTTCTGCGGAGCTCGGGCGGAGCCCTGCTGAGATAGATCACCACCAACCTCCGGAGCGCCGTCATGCTGCCGGAGAACTCATCTACATCTCCGTCTCTCTTGCTGGATCAAGAAGGCCGAGATCATCGTCGAGCTGTACGTGTGCTGAACGCGGAGGTGTCGTCCGTTCGGCACTAGATCGGAGCGGATCGTGGGACGGTTCGTGGGACGGTTCGCAGGGCGGATCGAGGGACGTGAGGACGTTCCACTACATCAACCGTGTTTCTTAACACTTCCTGCTGTGCGATCTACAAGGGTATGTAGATCCAAATCTCATCTCGTAGATGGACATCACCATGATAGGTTTTCGTGCGCGTAGGTATTTTTTTGTTTCCCTTGCAACGTTCCCCAACAGTGGCATCATGAGCTAGGTTCATGCGTAGATGTTATCTCGAGTAGAACAGAAAAGTTTTTGTGGGCGGTGATGTGCGATTTGCTGCCCTCCTTAGTCTTTTCTTGATTATGCGGTATTGTTGGATCGAAGCGGCTCGGACCGACATTACTCGTACGCTTACGAGAGACTGGTTTCATCGCTACGAGCAACCCCGTTGCTGAAAGATGACTGACGAGTGTCGGTTTCTCCAACTTTAGTTGAATCAGATTTGACCGTGGAGGTCCTTGGAGAGAGGTTAAATAGAAATTCATACATCTCCGTTGTGGTGTTTGCGTAAGTAAGATGCGATCCTACTAGATGCCCAAGGCAACCATGTAAACAGTGTAACAACAATTAGAGGACGTCTAACTTGTTTTTGCAGGGTATGTTTGTGATGTGATATGGCCAACGACGTGATGTGATATATTGGATGTATGAGATGATCATCTTGTAATAGTTAATATCGACTTGCACGTCGATGCTACGGCAACCGGCAGGAGCCATAGGGTTGTCTTTAAACTAACGTTTGTGTTTGCAGATGTGTTTACTATATTGCTAGGACGTAGCTTTAGTAGTAATAGCATAGCATACACAACAACCTCGATGGCGGCACGATGATGGAGATCATGATGATGGGGATCATGGTGTGGCGCCGGTGACAAGAAGATCATACCGGTGCTTTGGTGATGGAGATCAAGGAGCACTTGATGATGGCCATATCATGTCACTTATGAATTGCATGTGATGTTAATCCTTTATGCACCTTATCTTGCTTAGAACGACGGTAGCATTCAAGACGAAATTGTGTTCTCCCCGATTGTGCACCGTTGCGATAGTTCGTCGTTTCGAGACACCACGTGGTGATCAGGTGTGATAGACTCAACGTTCACATACAACGGGTGCAAAACAGTTGCACACGCGGAACACTCGAGTTAAGCTTGACGAGCCTAGCATATGGAGACATGGCGTCGGAACACATGAGACCGAAAGGTCGAGCATGAATCATATAGTTGATATGATTAGCATAGAGATGCTTACCACTGAAACTATTCTCGACTCACGCGATGATCGGACTTGAGATAGTGGATTTGGATCATGTACCACTCAAATGACTAGAGAGATGTACTTTTGAGTGGGAGTTCTTAAGTAATATGATTAATTGAACTAATTGTCATGAACATAGTCTAATGGTCTTTGTGAATTACGATGTAGCTTGCACTATAGCTCTACTGTTTTTATATGTTCCTAGAGAAAATTTAGTTGAAAGTTGATACTAGCAAACTTTGCGGACTGAGTCTGTAAAACTGAGGATTGTGCTCGTTGCTGCGCAAAAGACTTATGTCCCTAATGCACCACTTGGTGTGCTGCACCTCGAGCGTCGTCTGTGGATGTTGTGAACATCTGACATACACATTTCTGATGACTACGCGATAGTTCAGTGCAAAATACTTGATGGCTTAGAAGCAAGGCGCCGAAGACGTTTTGAAACGTCACAGAACATAAGAGATGTTCTAAAGAGATGAAATTGTGATTTCATGCTTGTGCCCTTGTTAAGAGGTATGAGACCTCCGACAAGATTCTTTGTGCACGAAGTAAAGGAGAAAAGCTCAATCGTTGAGCGTGTGCTCAGATTGTCTGAGTACGACAATCGCTTGAATCAAGTGGGATTTAATCTACCAGATGAGATAGTGATGGTTCTCCAAAGTCACTGCCACCAAGCTATGAGAGCTTCGTGATGAACTATAACATATCAAGGATAGACACGATGATCCTTGAGCGATTCGTGATGTTTGACACTGCGAAAGTAGAAATCAAGAAGGAGCATCAATAGTTGATGGTTAGTAAAACCACTAAGTTTCAAGAAAGGCAAGGGCTAGAAGGGATACTTCATGAAATGGCAAAATAGTTGTTGCACTAATGAAGAGACCCAAGATTAAACTCAAACCCGAGATTGAGTGCTTCTGTTATGAGGGGAACGGTCAGTGAGGCGGAACTACCCTAGATACTTGGTAGATAAGAAGGCTGGCAAAGTCAACAGAAGTATATTTGATATACATGATATTGATGTGTACTTTACTAGTACTCCTAGTTGCACGAGGGTATTGGATGCCGGTTCGGTTGCTAAGTGATTAGTAACTCGAAATGAAAGCTGCGGTATAAACGGAGACTAGCTAAAGGCGAGGTGACGATACGTGTTGGAAGTGCTTCCAAGGTTGATGTGATCAAACATCGCATGCTCCCTCTATCATCGAGATTGGTGGTAAAACCTAAATAATTGTTATTTGGTGTTTGCGTTAAGCATGAACATGATTGGATCGTGTTTATTGCAATACGATTATTCATTTAAAGAGAATAATAGTTATTCTATTTGCTTGAATAATTACCCTCAATGGTTTATTGAATCTCGATCGTAGTGTTACACATGTTCATAATATTGGTGCCAACAGATACAAAGTAATAATGATAGTACCATTTAGTTGTGGCACTACCACTTGAGTCATGTTGGTATAAAATGCATGAAGAATCTCCATGCCGATGGATCTTTGTACTGACTCATTTTTGAAACGTTTGGGACATGCAAACCATACCTGTTGGTATAAAATGCATGAAGAAACTCCATAGAGATGGATCATTTGGACTCACTTGATTTTGAATCACTTGAGACATACAAAACATGCCACATGAAACAAGGGAGTAACTTGTTCGGAGTAATGCATTTTTGATGTGTGTGCAGTACAATGAGTGCTAAGGCACGTAGTGGATATCATTATGTTCTTACTTCACTAACGATTTGAGTAGATACAGGAGTATTTACTTGATGGATCACAAGTCTGAAATACTGAAAATTTCAAAGCACTTTCAGAGTGAAGATCATCGTGACAAGAGGATAATCTGTCTACGATATGATCATAGAGATGAATATCTGAGTTACGAGTTTTTGGTACGCAGTTAAGACAAAGTGAAAATTGTTTCGCAGTTCATGCCACCTGGAACACTATAGTGTGATGATGTGTCTGAACGTCATGGCCACGCCCTATTTGATATGGTGCATACTATGATGTCTCTTATCGAATTACCACTATCGTTTATGGGTTATACATTAGAGACAATCGCATTCACTTTAAATAGGGCACCGCGTATTTCCGTTGAGATGACACAGTATAGGCTATGGTTTAGAGAAACCTAAGCTGTCGTTTCTTGAAAGTTTGGGGTTGCGATGCTTATGTGGAAAAGTTTCAGTATGATAAGCTCGAACCCAAAGCGGATAAATGCATCTTCATAGGATGTCCAAAATAGTTGGATACATCTCCTATCTCAGATCCGGAAGCAAAGTGTTTGTTTCTAGAAAACGGGTCCTTTCTCGAGGAAAGGTTTCTCTTGAAAGAATTGAGTGAGAGGGTGGTAGAACTTGATGAGGTTATTGAAACCATCACTTCAACCAGAGTGTAGCAGGGCGCAGGAAGTTGTTCCTGTGGCGCCTACACCAATTGAAGTGGAAGCTGATGATAGCGATCATTGAGCATCAGATCAAGTTACTACACACCTCGTAGGTCGACAAGGTCGCGTACTACTACAGAGTGGTACGGTAACCCTGTCTTGGAGGTCATGTTGTTGAACAACAATGAACCTATGAGTTATGGGGAAGCAATGGTGGACCTGGATTCCGACAAATGGCTGGAGGCCATGAAATCCGAGAGAGGATCCATGTATAAAACAAAGTGTAGACTTTGGAAGAACTACTTGATGGTAGTAAGACTATTAAGAAAAGATGGATCTTTAAAAGGAAGACATACGATGATGGTGATAAGTCACTATTAAGAAAAGATCGACTTGTCGCAATGATGTTTTCGACAAGATCAAAGAGTTGACTATGATGTGACTTTCTCACTCGTAGCGATGCTAAAAGTCTATTGGAATTATGTTAGTAGTTGTTGCATTATTTGTGAAATATTGCACATAGGAATACAAAACATTATTTCCTCGACGGTTTCCTTGAGGAAAGATTGTATGTAATACAATCAGAAGGTTTTTTCGATCCTAAGGATACTAACAAGTATGCAAGCTCCGACGATCCTTTATCGACTGGTGCAAGCATCTCAGAGTTGGAATATACGCTTTGATGAGATGATCAAAGCTTTTGGGTTTGTACAAGGTTTATGAGAAAGTTGTATTTCCAAAGAAGTGAGTGGGAGCACTATAGAATTTCTGATAAGTATATGTGGTTGACATATTATGGATCAGAAGTAATGTAGAATTTCGGTAAAGCATAAAAGGTTGTTTGAAAGGAGTTTTTCAAAGCAATACCTGGATTGTGCTACTTGAAACATTGAGAATCAAGATCTATCGAGATAGATCGAAACGCATAATAGAAGTTTCAACAAGATGCATGCCTTGACAAGTTTTTGAAGGAGTTCAAAATAGATCAGCAAGGAAGGAGTTCTTGGTTGTGTTGTAAGATGTGAATTTGAGTAAGACTCAAAACCCGACCCCGGCAGAATAAAGAGAATAGGCAAAGGTCGTATTCTATACCTTAGCCGTAGACTCTAAAGTATGCCATGCTGAGTACCGCACCTGATGTGTGCCTTGCTACAAGTCTGTTAAAAGGTACACAGAGTGATCCAGGATTGAATCACTGATCAACGGTCAAAATTATCCTTAGTGACTAATGGACTAAGGAATTTTTCTCGATTATGGAGGTGGTTAAAGAGTTCGTCGTAAAGGGTTACGTCGATGCAAGCTTTGACACTAATCCGAATAACTATGAGTAGTGAAACGGATTCGTATAGTAGAGTAGATATTTGGAGTATTTCCGAATAGCACGTAGTAGCAGCATCTATAAGATGACATAAAGATTTGTAAAGAACACACGGATCTGAAAGTTTCAGAACCGTTGACTCAAACCTCTCTCACGAGCAAGACGTCATAAGACCCCAGAACTATATGGGTGTTGGATTCGTTGAAATCACATGGTGATGTGAACTAGATTATTCACTCTAGTGCAAGTGGGAGACTGTTGGAAATATGCCCTAGAGGTAATAATAAATTAGTTATTATTATATTTCCTTGTTCATAATAATCGTTTATTATCCATGCTATAATTGTATTGATTGGAAACACAATACATGTGTGGATACATAAACAAAACACTATCCCTAGTAAGCCTCTAGTTGACTACCTCGTTGATCAAAGATGGTCAAGGTTTCCTGACCATAGGCAAGTGTTGTCACTTGATAACGGGATCACATCATTAGGAGAATCATGTGATGGACTAGACCCAAACTAATGAACGTAGCATGTTGATTGTGTCATTTTTGTTGCTACTGTTTTTTGTGTGTCAAGTATTTATTCCTATGACCATGAGATCATATAACTCAGTGGCACCGTAGGAATACTTTGTGTGTATCAAACATCACAACGTAACTGGGTGACTATAAAGATGCTCTACAAGTATCTCCGAAGGTGTCCGTTGAGTTAGTATGGATCAAGACTGGGATTTGTCACTCCGTGTGACGGAGATGTATCTCGGGGCCCACTCGGTAATACAACATCACACACAAGCCTTGCAAGCTATGTGACTTAGTGTAAGTCACGGGATCTTCTATTACAGAACGAGTAAAGAGACTTGCCGGTAAACGAGATTGAAATAGGTATGCGGATACCGACGATCGAATCTCGGACAAGTAACATACCGAAGGACAAAGGGAATGACATACGGGATTATATGAATCCTTGGCACTGAGGTTCAACCGATAAAGATCTTCGGAATATGTAGGATCCAATATGGGCATCCAGGTCCCGCTATTGGATATTGACCGAGGAGTCCCTCGGGTCATGTCTACATAGTTCTCGAACACGCAGGGTCTGCACACTTAAGGTTCGGCGATGTTTTATGCGTATTTGAGTTATATGGTTGGTTACCGAATGTTGTTCGGAGTCCTGGATGAGATCACGGACGTCACGAGGGTTTCAGGAATGGTCCGTAAACGCAGATTGATATATAGGATGACCTCATTTGATTACCAGAAAGTTTTCGGCATTACCGGGAATGTACCGGGAGTGACGATTGGCTTCTGGATGTTCACCGAGGGGGGGGCAGCCCACCTGGGGGAAGCCCATAGGACTTAGGGGTGTCGTACCAGCCCTTAGTTGGCTGGTGGAATAGCCCAAGAGGCCCTATGCGCAGGGGAGAAAGAAATCAAATGAAAAAGAAAAAAAAGGGGAAGTGGGAAAGTGGAGAAGGACTCCATCTTCCAATCCTAGTTGGACTACGATTGGAAGGGGATGACTCCCCCCTTGCTTCGGCCGACCCCTTGGGGCTCTCTTGAGCCTCAAGGCAGGTCCCTCTCCCTCCCTCCTATATATACTGAGGTATTAGGGCTGATTTGAGACAACTTTTCCACGGCAGCCCGACCACATACCTCCACGGTTTTCCTCTAGATCGTGTTTCTGCGGAGCTCGGGCGGAGCACTGCTGAGATAGATCACCACCAACCTCCGGAGCATCGTCACGCTGCCGGAGAACTCATCTACCTCTCCGTCTCTCTTGCTGGATCAAGAAGGCCGAGATCATCGTCGAGCTGTACGTGTGCTGAACACGGAGGTGTCGTCCGTTCGGCACTAGATCGGAGCGGATCGTGGGACGGATCACGGGACGGTTCGTGGGACGGTTCGCGGGGTGGATTGAGGGACGTGAGGACGTTCCACTACATCAACCAAGTTTCATAACGCTTCCTGTTGTGCGATCTACAAGGGTACGTAGATCCAAATCCCCTCTCGTAGACGGACATCACCATGCAAGGTTTTCGTGCGCATAGGAATTTTTTAGTTTCCCTTCCGACGTTCCCCAACACTATCACCTTTGGGACTACTTTCATAGCATAAGCGAACTACCAAGTCACGCACCACCGTGCTCTAGAAGATACAAGTGAAGCACATAGAGCAAAATTATCTCGCTCAAAAGATATAAGTGAAGCACTATGAGCATTCTAGCAAAATCACGATGAGTGCATGTCTCTCTCTGTCAAAAGGGTGTGCGGCAAGGATGATTGTGACACAACAAAAAGAAAAGACTCCTACGATACAAGACGCTCCAAGAAAAACACATATCATGTGGTGAAGAAAAACATAACTCCAAGTAATGTTACCGATGGATTGAAGACGAAAGAGGGGATGCCTTCCCGGGGCATCCCCAAGCTTAGGCTTTTTGGTGTCCTTGAATTTGGCTTGGGATGCCTAGGGCATCCCCAAGCTTAGGCTTTTTGGTGTCCTTGAATTTGGCTTGGGGTGCCTTGGGCATCCCCAAGCTTGATCTCTTTCCACTCCTTATCTCTTTGTCCATGAGAACATCACCCAAAATTTGAAAACTTCACAACACAAAACTTAAACATAAACTCGTGATAACATTAGCACAAGAAAACAAACTACCACCTCTTTTGGTACTGTAGCAAACTTGAATTATATCTATATTGGTGTTGGGATACTGTATTATCACTTTTCCATGGCTAGTACCCCCCGTTACTAACCATAGTTTCATCAAAACAAGCAACCAACTCAAAAAAAAACAGAATCTGTCTAAAACAGACCAGCCTGTAGCAATTTGTATACTTCGTATACTTCTGGTACCTCAAAAATTATTAAAAATTACGAATGCCTGTGAAAAAGGAAGATCAACCAGCAGCAAAAAGAATCAACTCAAAAGCTATTTCTGAATAAAAATGAAAAATCATCTCCTGAGCACAAAGTTTCTGTCTTTTTCCAGCAGGATCAAACAACCATTACCAAAACTAGTCATAAAGGTTTTGCTTGACTCAAACACAAAATAAAAACAAAAAACACAATCACAACAGAATTATGATAGTGTGGACGCAACAAAACAGAAAGAAAAAGAAATAAATTCATTGGGTTGCCTCCCAACAAGCGCTATTGTTTAACGCCCTTAGCTAGGCATTGATAATTCAATGATGCTCACACAAAAGACAAGAATTGAAGCACAACGAGAGCATCATAAAGCATGTAAAAATCACATCTAAGTCTAACATACTTCCTATGCATAGGTATTTTATAGGAAAACAGATTGTCAAGACAACAATAGTTACCATAAGCAAGGAAGAAGAAAGAGAAAATAGCAATCTCAACATAACGAGAGGTGATTTAGTGATATGAAAGTTTCTACCACCATATTTTCCTCTCTCATAATGATTACATGTGGGATCATATTACAATTCAACAATGTAACTATCACATAGGATATTCTTTTCATGATCCACATGCATGCAAAGTTGATGCTCTTCCAAAATAGTGGGATTATCTTCAACTAAAGTCATGACTTCTCCAAACCCACTTTCAATAATATTGCAAATATCATATTCATCATGAGGCTTAAACAAATTTTCAAGATCATAAGAAAAATCATCGCCCCACTCATGACCATTGCAACAAGTAGTGGACATAGCAAAACTAGCATCCCCAATCTTAGGGTTTTGCATATTTTTAGCATGATTGTGACTAATAGAATTTATAGTGAAACCATTGCAATCACGCTTTTCATCCAAGGAGCCCTCGTGAATCACTTCATAAATTTCTTCCTCACAATTTTCAGATTCATGCATCTCAAGCAAAACTCCATAAAGATAGTCAAGTGCACTCAACTCACTAGCAAATTGGATCAACATAATTGGATCTCTTAAAGAGATTAGCAAGTGGATGAGGATCCATATCACTAGATTTTCAGCAAGCGAAGATGCAAGCATATTGAAGGCACATGGCACACAAGCGAACAGAAAGCAAGCGAGAGAATAGGGCGAACAAAAAAGGCAAACGAAAAAAAGGAAAATTGGTGAAGTGGGGGAGAGGAAAACGAGAGGCAACTGGCAAACAAAGTAAATGCAAGAGATGAGTTTGAGACACCTACTTGGATGAGTTCTTGACTTGATCTTCCTCCCCGGCGACGGCGCCAGAAATTCTTCTGCTACGGCAACAGACAACAGCGCCAAAAATTGACACATTGACGGAGACTGGGCTTGCGTTGGTTTTTCCCTTGAAGAGGAAAGGATGATGCAGCACAGGAGCGGTAAGTATTTCCCTCAGTTTGAGAACCAAGGTATCGATCCAGAAGGAGGGTCTCGTCAAGTCCGGAGTACCTGCGCAAACACAAACAATCTTGCAAACAACGCTTCAAAGGGGTTGTCCATCCCTTCAAGATTGTTTGCAAAGTGAGATCTGAAGGCGGAAAGTGCAACGAAGTAAAAAGTGTAAGACAGAAAATATGGTGTGGAGTAGACCCGGGGGGCATAGTGTTCACTAGAGGCTTCTCTCAAAATAGCAAATATCACGGTGGGTGAACAAATTACTGTCGAGCAATTGATAGAACGGCGCAAAGTCATGACGATATCTAAGGCAATGATCATACATATAGGCATCACGTCCGAGACAAGTAGACCGATACTTTCTGCATCTACTACTATTACTGCACACATCGACCGCTATCCAGCATGCAGCTAGTGTATTGAGTTCATGACGAACAGAGTAACGCCTTAAGCAAGATGGCTTGACGTAGAGGGATAATCTCAAACCAATGATGAAAACCCCATCTTTTTACCCTTGATGGCAACAACACGATACGTGCCTCGCTACCCCTTCTTTCACTGGATGAGGTCACCGCAAGGTATGAACCCAAAACCAAGCACTCCTCCCATTGCAAGAATCATAGATCTAGTTGGCTAGACAAAACCCACAACTCGAAGATAATTACAAGGATATGAAATCATGCATAAGAGAGATCAGAAGAAACTCAAATAAGATTCATAGATAATCTGATCATAATTCCACAATTCATCGGATCTCGACAAACACACCGCAAAAGAAGATTACATCGGATAGATCTCCATGAAGATCATGGAGAACTTTGCATTGAAGATCCAAGAGAGAGAAGAAGCCATCTAGTTACTAGCTATGGACCCGTAGGTCTATGGTGAACTACTCACGCATCATCGGAGAGGTCATGGTGTTGATGAAGAAGCCCTCCGTATCGGAATCCCCCTCCGGCAGGGCACCAGAACGTGCCCCAGATGGGTTCTTGCGGAGACAAAAGCTTGCAGCGGCGGAAAAGTACTTTCAATGATCTCCTGATTTTTTTGGTATTTTTAGGGAATATATAGGCGCAACCCCTAGGGAAAAGGGTTTCCAGGGGGGCCACAAGCCTGTGGGCCGCGGCCTCCCCCTGGCTGCGGGGTGAGAGTTTGTAGGGCCCCAGGGCCCCCCTGCCCTGGCTCTCAAGTCTCCTAATCTTCTTCCGTTACGGAAAAATTCTTTTCGGGGATTTTATTCCGTTTGGACTCCGTTTCAAAATCTCCTCTAGAAGGGGTGAAAAACATGGAAAAATCAGGAACTGGCACCTGGTACTGAGTTAATAAGTTAGTCCCAAAAAATATATAAAAGGCATGCAAAACATCCAAAGTTTGACAAGATAATAGCATGAAACCATCAAAAATTATAGATACGTTGGAGACGTATCAAGCATCCCCAAGCTTAACTCCTGCTCGTCCTCGAGTAGGGAAGTGATAAAGAATGAATTTGTGATGTGGAATGCTACCTAGTTGATCAAGGATGGTAAAGGTTTTTTGACCGTACACAAGTGTTGTCACTTGATAACTGGATCACATCAATAGGAGAATCATGTGATGGACAAGACCCAAACTATGAATGTAGCATGTGATCGTGTCATTTATTGCTATTGTTTTCTGCGTGTCAAGTATTCATTCCTATGACCATGAGATCATATAACTCACTAACACCGGAGGAATAGCTTGTGTGTATGAAATGTCACAACGTAACTGGGTGACTATAAAGGTGCTCTACAGGTATCTCCGAAGGTGTCCGTTGAGTTAGTATGGATCAAGACTGGGATTTGTCACTCCGTGTGACGGAGAGGTATCTCGGGGCCGACTCGGTAATACAACAACACAAACAAGCCTTGCAAGAAATGTGACTCAAGTGTAAGTCATGGGATCTTGTATTACGGGACTAGTAAAGAGACTTTCCAGTAACGAGATTGAAGTAGGTATATGGATACCGACGATCAAATCTCGGGCAAGTAACATACCGAAGGACAAAGGGAATGACATACGGGATTATATGAATCCTTGGCACAGAGGTTCAACCGATAAGATCTTCGTAGAATATGTAGGATCCAATATGGACATCCAGGTCCCGCTATTGGATATTGACCGAGGAGAGTCTCGGGTCATGTCTACATAGTTCTCAAACCCGCACGGTCTGCACACTTGAAGTTCGATGATGTTTTAGTATAGTTGAGTTATATGTGTGGTTAACGAAGGTTGTTTGGAGTCCTGGATGAGATCACATACGTCGCGAGGGTTTCCGGAATGGTCCAGAAACGAAGATTGATATATAGGATGGTTTCATTTGGTCACCGGAAAGTTTCGGGCATTACCGGCAGTGTACTTGGAGTGACGAATGGGTTCCGGGTATTCACCGGGAGGGTCCCACCCACGGGGGAGTGAGCCGAGTGACCCTAAGGTGGCGCACCAGCCATTAGTGGGCTGGTGAGGCCAGCCCAAGAGGGCCATGGTGCCACAAGGGAAAAATACCAAAGGAAAGAAAAAAAGGAAAGGGGGAGGTGGTAAGGAAGGAGTGGACTCCTTCCCCCAAACCGAATTGGGGTGGGAGTCCACCTCCTCCCTTCGGTCGGCGCCCTTTGGGCTCCCTTGAGCCTCAAGCCTAGCCCCTCCCCTCCTCCTATATATATTGGTGGTTTAGGGTTTTTGAGACACAACATGGCCACATGCAACTCAAACCTATACCACGTAGTTCTTCCTCTAGATCGGATTTCCGCGGAGCTCGGGCGGAGCCCTGCAAGAGTAGATCATTGCTACGGCGCCAGGAATCCCCGGCGGCCTCTTGAGATTGCGTTGGTTTTTTCCTTGAAGAGGAAAGGGTGATCCAGCACAGGAGCAGTAAGTATTTCCCTCAGTTTGAGAACCAAGGTATAAATCCAGTAGGAGAATCAAGCCAAGTGTCTAGAGTACCTACGCAAACACAAACGAGCTTGCACCCAACACTATAAAGGGGTTGTCAATCCCTTCAAGATTGATTGCAAAGTGAGATCTGAAGGCGAAAAGTGCAACGAAGTAAAAGTGAAAGGCTGAAAATATTGTGTGAAGTAGACACGGGGGCCATAGTGTTCACTAGAGGCTTCTCTCAAAATAGCAAATAATACGGTGGGTGAACAAATTATTGTCGAGCAATTGATAGAACCACGCAAAGTCATGACGATATCTAAGGCAATGATCATACATATAGGCATCACGTCCGAGACAACTAGACCGATACTTTCTGCATCTACTACTATTACTCCACACATCGACCGTTATCCAGCATGCATCTAGTGTATTGAGTTCATGACGAACACAGTAACGCCTTAAGCAAGATGACATGAAGTAGAGGGATAAACTCAAACCAATGATATAAACCCCATCTTTTTACCCTTGATGGAAACAACATGATGCGTGTCTGCTACCCCTTCTGTCACTGGGTGAGGTCACCGCACGGTATGAACCGAAAACCAAGCACTTCTCCCATTGCAAGAATCATAGATCAAGTTGGCCAAACGAAACCCACAACTCAAAGAGAATTACAAGGATATGAAATCATGCATATAGGAGATCAGAAGAAACTCAAACAAGATTCATAGATAATCAGATCATAAATCCACAATTCATCGGATCTCGACAAACACACCGAAAAGAAGATGACATCGGATAGATCTCCATGAAGATCATGGAGAACTTTGTATTGAAGATCCAAGAGAGAGAAGAAGCCATCTAGCTACTAGATATGGACCCGTAGGTCTATGGTGAACTACTCACGCATCATCGGAGAGGTCATGGTGTTGATGAAGAAGCCCTCCATATCTGAATCCCCCTCCAGCAGGGCACCAGAACGTGCCCCAGATGGGATCTTGCGGAGACAGAAGCTTGCGGAGGCGGAAAAGTATTTTTGTGGAACTCTTGCGCAGTTTTGGATTTTTCCTGAATTTATAGGCGGAAGAGGTAGGGCAGACGAGCCACAGGGGGCCCACAAGCCTGATAGGCACGGGCCCCCTGGCCGCGCGTAGGGGGCTTGTGGGGTCCCCTGGTGGCCTCTCCCTTGGTTCTCAAGTCCCGTGCATATCTTCTATTCCGGAAATAATCTTTTCGGAAGTGTTATTCCGTTTGGACACCATTTTAAATCCCCTCTGAAAAGGGTCAAAAACACGGAAAAAAATAGGAACTGGCACTTGGCACTGAGTTAATAAGTTAGTCCCAAAAAAGATATAAAAGGCATACAAAACATCCAAAGTTTGACAAGATAATAGCATGGAACTATCAAAACTTATAGATACGTTGGAGACTTATCAAGCATCCCCAAGCGTAACTCAACTATCAAAAAAATTGATGTGGAATGCTACCTAGCATAGTTGTCCTTTGTAACTTCTTTCATGTGACATGAATGTTCAGATCCGTAAGATTCAAAACAATAGTTTGCTATTGACATGAAAACAATAATAATTCATGCAAACTAGCAAGGTATTCCTGAACTTTCGAAATAACAAGGCCAAAGAAAGTTATCCATACAAAATCATATAGTATGGCTATGCTCCATCATCCCCACACAACTAATTTAAATCATGCACAACCCCGGTATTGGCAAAGTAATTGTTTTCGCACTCTTACTTTCTCAAACCTTTTTCAACTCTCACGCAATACATGAGCGTGAGCCATGGATATAACACTGTGGTGGAATAGAGTGTGGTGGAGGTTGTGAGACAAAAAAGGAGGAGATGGTCACATTGACTCGACGTATAAAAGGGCTATGGAGATGCCCATTAATAGATATCATTGTGAATGAGTAGGGATTGCCATACAAAGGATGCCCTAGAGCTATAAGTATGTGAAAGCTCAAAAGGAGAACTAGTGGGTGTGCATCAAACTTGCTTGCTCACGAAGACCTAGGGCAATTTTTGAGGAAGCCCATCATTGGAATATACAAGCCAAGTTATACAATGAAAATTCCCACTAGCAAATGGTGGTGACAAAACAAGAGACTCTCAATCATGAAGAACATGGTGCTATTATGAAGCACCAGTGTGGAAAGATAGTAGCATTGTCCCTTCTCTCTTTTTCTCTCTCTTTTTTTGTTTGGGATCTTTGGCCTCTTTTTTCTGTTTTTTTTATGTGGGCAACTTTGGCATCTTTTTTTTATTTCCTCACATGGGACAATGCTCTAATAATGATGATCATCACACTTTTATTTACTCACAGCTCAAAGCTTAGAAATGACTCTATAGGAAATGCCTCCGACAGTGTACCGGGATGTGCAACGATCTAGCTTGGCGTATGATGTTGAAACATCTCTCTAGCTATCTTACAATTATGCAATGGCAATATGAGAGTGACGACACAAGTCATGAGATGGAATGGTGGGAGTTGCATGGCAATATATCTCGGAATGGCTATTAAAATGCCATAGTAGGTAGATATGGTGGCTGTATTGAGGAAGGCATTTGGTGGGTTTGTGCACCGGCGAGAATTGCGCGGCACTAGAGAGGCTAGCAATGGTGGAAGGTGAAAGTGAATATATACCATGGACTCACATTAGTCATGAAGAACTCACATACTTGTTGCGAAAGTTTTTATTAGTAATCGAAACAAAGTGCTAAACGCATACTCCGATGGGAAGGGTTGGTAGGTGTTAACCATCGCACGATCCCGACCTCAACACGAAGGATGACAATCAATATATCAATTATGCTCCGACTTCCTAACATAGCGGTTCACCATACATGCATGCTACGGGTATCACTAACTTCAACACAAGTATTTCTAGATTTACAACACCCTACTAACATAACTCTTAGTATTACAAAATCCACGTCTCAAAACTAATGGAGAGGAATCAAAACTTCTCTTTCTACTCAATGCACATGAAGATGGAGGTTTTTGTATCCTCTTTGGGTACCTATCACCTTTGGGACTACTTTCAAAGCATAATCCAACTACCAAGTCTCGCACCACCGTGCTCTAAAAGATCTAAGTGAAGCACACAGAGCAAAATTATCTAGCTCAAAAGATATAAGTGAAGCACAATGAGCATTCTAGCAAAATCACGATGAGTGCATGTCTCTCTCTAAAGGTGCGCAGCAAGGATGATTGTGACACAAAAAAAGAAAAGACTCCTAAGATACAAGACGCTCCAAGCAAAACACATATCATGTGGTGAATAAAAATATAGCTCCCAGTAATGTTACCGATGGATTGAAGACGAAAGAGGGGATGCCTTCCGGGGGCATCCCCAAGCTTAGACTTTTTGGTGTCCTTGAATTTGTCTTGGGATGCCTTGGGCATCCCCAAGCTTGATATCTTTCCACTCCTTATCTCTTTGTCCATGAGAACATCACCCAAAACTTGAAAACTTCACAACACAAAACTTAAAGAGAAACTCGTGATATCATTAGTACAAGAAAACAAACTACCACCTCTCTAGGTACTGTAGCAATCTTGATTTCTATTTATATTGGTGTTGGGCTACTGTATTCTCTCTTTTCCATGGTAGTACCCCCCGATACTAACCATAGTTTCATCAAAACAAGCAACCAACTCAACAAAAACAGAATCTGTCAAAAACAGACCAGTCTGTAGCAATTTGTATACTTCGTATACTTATGGTACCTCAAAAAATCTGAAAACTTACGACTGCCTGGGAAAAAGGCATATCAACCAGCAGCAAAAAGAATCAACTCAAAATCTCTTCCTGAATAGAAATGAAAAATCATCTCGTGAGCGAAAAGTTTCTGTCTTTTTCCAGTAGGATCAAACAACCATTACCAAGACTAATCATAAAGGTTTTGCTTGGATCAAACACAAAAAGAAACACAAAATATATAATCATAACAGAATTATGATAGTTTGGACGCAGCAAAACAGAAAGAAGAAGAAATAAATTCATTGGGTTGTCTCCCAACAAGCGCTATTGTTTAACGCCCTTAGCTAGGCATAAGGCGATATAATCATGTATCGTCGTCTTTGGTGCTCAAACCATAAGTAGCGTGATCACTTATCATCTTAAGATTTTCATCTTTCTTGCTAGATGATTCACCACTACTTTTAGGAACAACAAGAGACTTGGTGATTTTATTGTGGGCAAAATTTGGAGTATTCTGCATAGCGGCATTGATTTCGTATGACTCCGCACTAGTGGCGGGAGCAATCGGAGTACTAATAAAATCATTATTATTAGTATTCGAGAAGTCACAAAGTTTGGTGTTTTCAGTCATGGTGACTTCGGCAAGCAAGCAAGCACACAACCAAACAAAGAGCAAGCGAGAAAAAGGGCGAACGAAAAGGAGACCAAAAAAGGCAAATTGGTGAAGTGGGGGAGAGGAAAACGAGAGGCAACTCGCAAACAAAGTAAATGCAAGAGATGAGTTTGCGACACTTACTTGGATGAGTTCTTGACTTGATCCTCCCCGGCAACGGCGCCAGAAATCCTTCTGCTACTTCTCAAACAACAGCGCCAGAATTTGACACGTTGAGGAGACTTGCTTGCGTTGGCTTTTCCCTTGAAGAGGAAAGGGTGATGCAGCACAGGAGCAGTAAGTATTTCCCTCAGTTTGAGAACCAAGGTATCAATCCAGTAGGAGAATCTCGTCAAGTCCAGAGTACCTGCACAAACACAAAGAGCTTGCACCCAACGCTATAAAGGGGTTGTCAATCCCTTCAAGATTGATTGCAAAGTGAGATCTGAAGGCGGAAAGTGCAGCAAAGAAAAAGTGTAAAGCTGAAAATACAGTATGGAGTAGACCCGGGGTCCATAGTGTTCACTAGAGGCATCTCTCAAAATAGCAAATATTATGGTGGGTGAACAAATTACTGTCGAGCAATTGATAGAACCGCGCAAAGTCATGATGATATCTAAGGCAATGATCATACATATAGGCATCACGTCCGAGACAAGTAGACCGATACTTTCTGCATCTACTACTATTACTCCACACATCGACTGCTATCCAGCATGCATCTAGTGTATTGAGTTCATAACGAACAGAGTAACGCCTTAAGCAAGATGACATGATGTAGAGGGATAATCTCAAACCAATGATGAAAACCCCATCTTTTTACCCTTGATGGCAACAACACGATGCATGCCTCGCTACCCCTTCTGTCACTAGGTGAGTTCACCGCACGGTATGAACCCAAAACCAAGCACTTCTCCCATTGCAAGAATCATAGATCTAGTTGGCCAAACAAAACCCACAACTCGAAGAGAATTACAAGGATATGAACTCATGCATAAGAGAGATCATAAGAAACTCAAATAAGATTCATAGACAATCTGATCATAAATCCATAATTCATCGGATCTCGACAAACACACCGCAAAATAAGATTACATCGGATAGATGTCCATGAAGATCATGGAGAACTTTGTATTGAAGATCCAATAGAGAGAAGAAGCGATCTAGCTACTAGCTATGGACCCGTAGGTCTATGGTGAACTACTCACGCATCATTGGAGAGGTCATGGTGTTGATGAAGAAGCCCTTCGTATCCGAATCCCCCCTCCGGCAGGGCACCAGAATGTGCCCCAGATGGGATCTTGCGGAGACAGAAGCTTGCGGCGGCGGAAAAGTACTTTCGATGATCTCCTAATATTTTCCGGGATTTTAGGGAATTTATAGGCGAAAGGCCTAGGGCCGAGGAGGCCCAGGGAGCCCACAAGCCTGGGAGGCGCGGCCCCCCTGGCCGCGGCTAGGGGGCTTGTGGGGTCCCTGTTGGCCCCTTGCCCTGATTCTCAGGCTCCCCGATCTTTTTCTATTTCGGAAAAATCTTTTTGGCAGTTTCATTCCGTTTGGACTCCCTTTAAAATCCTCCTCTGAAAGGGGTCAAAAACATGGAAAAAACAGGAACTGACACTTGGCACTGAGTTAATAGGTTAGTCTCAAAAAAGATATAAAAGGCATACAAAACATCCAAAGTTTGACAAGATAATATCATGAAACCATCAAAAATTATAGATACGTTGAAGACGTATCAAGGAGCTGCTCGACAAAGGTTATATACGTGAATCTCTTAGTCCTTGTGTTGTTCCTATTATTCTAGTGCCAAAAAAGGATGGTACATCGCGTATGTGTGTTGATTGTGGAGGCATTAATAATATTACTATTCGTTATCGTCATCTTATTCCTAGGCTAGATGATATGCTTGATGAATTAAGTGGCTCTACAATTTCCTGTAAAAATGATTTGCGTAGTGCATACCATGAAATTTGCATGAAATTGGGAGATGAAGGAAAACTTCATTTAAAACTAAGTTTGGCTTATATGAGTTGTTAGTTATGCCTTTTGGATTGACTAATGCACCTATGAGTTTCATGAGATTAATGAATGAGGTTTTACGTGCTTTCATTGGACGATTTGTGGTAGTCTACTTTGATGATATATCAATTTATAGTAGATCTTTGGAGGAACATTTGGATCATTTGCGTGCTGTTTTTATTGCTCTACGTGATGCACGTTTGTTTGGTAACCTTGGGAAGTGCACCTTTTGCAGAGACCGAGTATATTTTCTTGCCTATGTTGTTACTCCATAGGGAATTGAAGTTGATAAAGCCAAGATTGAAGCTATTGAGAGTTGGCCGCAGCCCAAAACGGTCACACAAGTGAGGAGTTTCCTTGGACTCGCCGGGTTTTATAGGCGTTTTGTCAGAGATTTCAGCACCATTGCTGCACCTCTCAATGAGCTTACAAAGAAGGATGTGCCTTATTCTTGGGGTACCGCACAGGAAGAAGCCTTCACGGTTTTGAAAGATAAGTTAACACATGCTCCTTTACTCCAACTTCGTGATTTTAATAAGACTTTCGAGCTTGAATGTGATGCTAGTGGAATTGGATTAGGAAGTGTGTTATTACAAGATGGTAAACTTGTTGCATACTTTTCTGAAAAATTAAGTGGACCGAGTCTGAATTATTCTACTTATGATAAGGAATTATATGCTCTTGTTCGGACTTTGGAAACATGGCAACATTATTTATGGCCAAAGAATTTGTCATACATTCTGATCATGAATCTTTGAAACGTATTAAAAGTCAAGCAAAACTCAACCGTAGACATGCTAAATGGGTTGAATTCATTGAGACTTTCCCGTACGTCATTGAACACAATAAGGGTAAAGAAAATGTTATTGCTGATGCTTTGTCTCGTCATTATACTATGCTTTCACAACTTGATTTTAAAATATTTGGTTTGGACACCATCAAAGATCAATATGTGCATGATGCTGATTTCAAAAATGTGTTGGAGAATTGTAAAAAGGGAGAACATGGAACAAGTTCATCATTAATAATGGAGTTGTGTTTCGTGCTAACAAGCTATGCATTCCAGCTAGCTCTGTTCGTCTTTTGTTGTTACAAGAGGCGCATGAAGCAGGATTGATGGGACACTTTGGCGTAAAAAGACGGAGGACGTACTTGCTACACATTTCATTTGGCCACAGATGCGACGGGATGTTGAGCATTTTGTTGCTCGCTGCACGACATGTCAAAAAGAAAAGTCACGACTCAATCCTCATGGTTTATATATGCCTTTGCATGTACCTAGTGTTCCTTGGGAGGATATATCTATGGACTTTGTTTTAGGTTTACCTCGAACAAAGAAGGGGACAGATTTTCAAAACTGGCACACTTTATACCATGTCATAAAAGTGATGATGCCGCTAATGTGGTTGATTTGTTCTTTTGTGAAATTATTCGCTTGCATGGTGTGCCAAATACGATTGTTTCATATCGTGATGCTAAATTTCTTAGCCACTTTTGGCGATGTTTATGGGCTAAGTTGGGGACAAAATTGCTTTTTAGTACTACATGTCACCCTCAAACTGATGGACGAACTGAAGTAGTCAATAGATCTTTGTCTACTATGCTTAGGGCTGTTTTGAAGAACAATCTAAAGCTGTGGGAAGAATGCTTGCCTCATATTGAATTTGCTTATAATCGTTCACTGCATTCTACTACAAAGATGTGTCATTTTGAAGTTGTGTATGGTTTCCTACCTCGTGCACCTATTGATTTGTTACCTCTTACATCTTCGGAGGTTAATTTTGATGCTAAAGAACATGCTGATTTGATATTAAAGATGCATGAGTTAACTAAGGAAAACATTGAGCGAATGAATGCTAAATATAAACTTCCTGGAGATAAGGGTAGAAAACATGTTGTCTTTGCACCTGGAGATCTTGTTTGGTTGCATTTGCGTAAGGATAGGTTTCTTGATTTGCGCAAGTCAAAGCTAATGTCGCATGTTGATGGACCTTTCAAAGTCTTAGAGAAACTAAATGATAATGCATATACACTTGAGCTGCCTGCAGATTTTGGGGTTAGTCCCACTTTTAACATTCCAGATTTGAAGCCATATTTGGGTGAGGAACATGAGCTTCCGTCGAGGACGACTTCAGTTCAAGAAGGGGAGGATGATGAGGACATCAACACCATTGTTACACCCACAGCCCGAGCTGCTATATATACTGGACGAGTTACCGGAGCTCATGCACGCCAATTGAATTACCAGGTACTTTCGTTTCTGGGGATACTACTAATGTTCATGAACATGAGATTCTGCCTAAGTTAGATACTTTTGTTGTGCTCATGAATGAAGGACCTACCATGGACAAGAAGGATATCCGTTGGAGTGGGATCAAGTATGGAGAAGAAGGTGCACGCGCGGGAGAAAACAATGGAGCTTCCATTGGTGATTTTCGCACTCTAAAGCCACCATAAGGAGAGCATGAAGGCTTTGAACGAAATATTCAAGACGCCACTTTATAAATTTCGTTGATGGGCTATTATAGGTGTTGCGCCACCTTATTTTTTGGGCCAGGCCCATGTCATTTCGAAATACCATAATATAGTCTATTTTTAGAGTCCGTATATGTGGGGCAACTCAGTTTAGGGCTGTTTTCGGGCCCCTCCTCCAAGGGTCACGAAATTGCCTCTTTGTTCCCTCATATATACAACTCTTAGGGCACCGTTTAGACTTGGGTTTTGTTTAGATTACAAGTTTACCATAGCTGCAACTTCGCGTTCTTCGTTTTGTGTTCTACGACCAGACAAAGGCGTCACAGAACCCCACCTTCATCAATAAAGCTTTGCTCTTATATTCGCAATATCTTGATTGCAATCTTGGTTTCTTGCTTGTTATTCATTTGCGTGCAGGAAACATACCTTCATGGTCAGGTTGATCGTGCTCCGACGTGATCAATAACCTCTCGGAATTGGTTTAGCAATTGCTAAGGCGCGACGTCCTCACACGTTCGTAGTCGGACCGTCAAAGTTTACTCCACCAAAACGATACCCACGATCTCATCAAATGACAGGGACACCTTCACCTCTATCATGCAGTGCCTCCAGCGTCGGTGGCCATGGGCTGCCTATACACTCTGGCCCATGATGGCTGCCCCGCCCACTCCCCTCGGTCGTGCATCGCCTTCCTTAGATCCGCATTCTCGTTCACGTCTGCTCCTGCGGGGTGAATGCTCAACGGGCGTCGGTGCAATTATTGGCGTGGATCCGGAGGTGCTGGCAGATCCTAGAACGCTACCTCCTAGCCGCCTTAAGTCCATCATCGTAGATCCCGCCGCTGGCTCAATGGATCTTGACGTGCAACCCCCCCCCATCGCCTTCAGTCCATCATCGTTGCGCCGATCCCTGTGGTTAACCCTCCCCCTTCTAGGGCGGACGGTGGGTGGAAGGATGTCACCTTGAAGAAAAACCGCGGGCGCAGCGTGGCCCTGTCGGTCCATAGCAGGGCTCCTCCGCCTCCCTCTTCGGACTGCCGAATGGCTCTCATTGCGGCACATGGCCATGAGGCCTTCTTAAGACGCTTCCGTGGTCGCTGCTTTCGCTTCCTGAGCAAGATACACCGCCGAAAAGACTATAGAGATCCTCTGCACTGCATCATCTGCGGGCGCGCGGGGCACTTCGGCCATGAGTGTCACCAAAATCCACGCAAGGGCCCGGGTGGCCCCACCTCTGCTAGACTAGGACCTCTGGCGCCTCGTCCACCGGCTCACTCCCGCATGTGTAACCCGTCTCCGCCCCCGCCTCCCGGGCCCACTCCACCACCTCCGATGTGTCAGCTGCCCCTCCCTACACCTCCAGTGCAGGAGCTTAGCTTAGTTAATCCTGCTCGTCGTCCCTGCACCAGTCACAAGGTGGGTGTCTCAACGGTGGAGGTCGAACGGGTAGTCTTCTTCCTCACACAGCTCACAGTTACGTTGTGTGCTGTCGAGGGGGTGGTGGCCACGTCCTCGATGGCGGTTGGCTGGACTCTGAAAGCTTAGCTGGGCGTTCCACCGCACCAACTGGGGCCACTGCTCACCAGCCGGAAGACTTCCTCGTCATCTTCATCCAGCCGGCCCACCACGCCAATGTCATGCGACGCGTCACCCTGAGGGTTGACGACGCCAACTGATGACGAGTTGATGGATATACTTCTCGCCCCTCGTTGGTTACCCCCAAGTGGAAGGTGGAGATGTAGTCAGCAACAGATTTCCCTTACACGAGGACTCTAAGGTTTATCGAACCAGGAGGACTCCGAGGATCAACAAGTAGGTGTCCGTTGCTCTGGCGCTAGCAGAAGACGTGGACCTGCATACACAACAAATAACTTTGCTCCGAATGAGTTCAGAGAGGTTGTCAATCTCTCCATCCTTGTAGTTTGCAAAGGATCAAAACACAAGCGGGAATAGTGATAGTGATTGCGTCGAAAAAGTAAATAAAAGCGGTAAATGGTGGAAGTTGTAAACAATGGTGGTAATATGGACCAGAGTCACATGATGTTCACTAGTGATGTCTCTCTCCCAAAAGACGGTAAACTGTCATGGAACGTTGCATGGGAAACAAAAAATTTCCTACGCACACAAAGACCTATCATGGTGATGTTCATCTACGAGAGGGAGATCGGATCCACATACCCTTGTAGATCGCTAAGCGGAAGCATTAATAAACACGGTTGATGTAGTGGTCGTCTTCACGATCCGTCCCTCGAACCGTCCCACGATCCGTCCCACGAACCGTCTCGTGATCCGTCCCACGATCCGTTCCGATCTAGCGCCGAACGGACGGCACCTCCGCGTTCAGTACACGTGCAGCTTGATGACGATCTCGGCCTTCTTCATCCAGCAAGAGAGACGGAGAAGTAGATGAGTTCTCCGGCAACGTGACGGCGCGCCGGTGTTGGTGATGATCTATTCCTGCAGGGCTCCGCCCGAGCTCCGCAGAAATCTAATCTAGAGGAAGAACTACGAGGTGTAGGTTTGAGTTGCACGTGGCAAAGTTGTGTCTCAAAACAGCCCTAAACCTCTAGTATATATAGGAGGAGCCAAGGGGTGGGGCAAAGCCCTAGGACGCCGGCCAGGCCTCCTTGGGTCGGCCGACTTGGGGAAGGGAGGAGTCCTTCTCCAATCCCACTTGGATTAGGACTCCTTCCTTATTTTCCCACCTCTTTTGGATTTTCCACTTTTTCCTCATGGGCTTTCCTTGGATGACTTTGTCAGCCCATTATACCTTATTGTACATCCAATAAACCCATGTGGACCCCTTGGGGCATGGTGGGCCCACACAGTGGGCCCCCGGAACCCATTCGTCACTCTGGGTATACTCCCAGCAATGCCCGAAAACTTTCCAGGATCCAAACACCAACTTCCTATATATCAATCTTCGTCTCCGGACCATTCTGGAAACCATCGTGACGTCCCTGATCTCATCCGAGACTCCGAACAACCTTCAGTCACCAACACATATAACTCAACTATACTAAAACATCATTGAACCTTAAGCGTGTAGACCCTGCGGGTTCGAGAACTATGTAGACATGACCCGACACACTTCTCGGTCAATATCCAATAATGGGACCTGGATGCCCATACTGGATCCTACATATTCTACGAAGATCTTATCGGTTGAACCTCTGTGCCAAGGATTCATATAATCACGTATGTCATTCCCTTTGTCCTTCGGTATGTTACTTGCCCGAGTTCGATCGTCGGTATCCGCATAACTATTTCAATCACGTTACCGGAAAGTCTCTTTACTCGTTGGGTAGTACAAGATCCCGTGACTTACACTTAGTCACATTGCTTGCAAGGTTTGTGTGTGATGTTGTATTACCGAGTGGGCCCCGAGATACCTCTCCGTCACACGGAGTGACAAATCACAGTCTTGATCCATACTAACTCAACGGACACATTCGGAGATACCTGTAGAGAACCTTTATAGTCACCCAGTTACGTTGCGACGTTTGATACATACAAGGTATTCCTCCAGTGCCAGTGAGTTATATGATCTCATGGTCATAGGAATAAATACTTGACACGCAGAAAACAATAGCAACAAAATGACACGATCACATGCTACGTTTATAATTTGGGTCTTGTCCATCACATGATTCTCCTAATGATGTGATCCCATTATTAAGTGACAACACTTGTCTATGGTCAGGAAACCTTGACCATCTTTGATCAATGAGCTAGTCAACTAGAGGCTTACTAGGGACAGTGTTTTGTCTATGTATCCACACATCTATTTGTGTTTCCAATCAATACAATTATAGCATGGATAATAAACGATTATCATGAACAACGAAATATAATAATAACCAATTTATTATTGCCTCTAGGGCATATTTCCAACAGTCTCCCACTTGCACTAGAGTCAATAATCTAGTTCACATCACCATGTGATTTTAATGAATCCAACACCCATACAGTTCTGGGGTTTGATCATGTCTTGCTCATGAGAGAGGTTTTAGTCAACGATTCTGAATCTTTCAGATCCGTGTGTGCTTTACAAATCTTCATGTCATCTTATAGATGCTCCTACTACGTGCTATTCGAAAATACTCCAAATATCTACTCTACTATACGAATCCGTTTTACTACTGAGAGATATTCGGATTAGTGTCAAAGCTTGCATCGACAGAACCCTTTGCGATGAACTCTTTAACCACCTCCATAATCGAGATAAATTCCTTAGTTTATTAGTTACTAAGGATAACTTTGACCGTTGTTTATTGATTCAATCCTGGATCACTCCTTGTACCCCATGACAAACTCATGGCAAGGCACACATCAGGTGTGGTACACAACATGGCATACTTTAGAGTCTACGGCTAAGGCATAGAAGACGACCTTCGTCCATTATCTTTATTCATCCGTGGTCGGGCTTTGAGTCTTACTCAAATTTACACCTTACAACACAGCCAAGAACTCCTTCTTTGCTGATCTATTTTGAACTCCTTTAGAAACCTGTCAAGGCATGCATTTCTTTGAAAGTTCTATTTAGTGTTTTGATCTATCTCTATAGATCATGATGCTCAATGTTTCAAGTAGCTCTATCCAGGTCTTCCTTTGAAAAACTCCTTTCAAACAACCTTCTATGCTTCATAGAAATTCTACATTATTTCAAATCAACAATATGTCAACCACATACACTTATGAGAAATTCTATAGTGCTCCCACTCACTTCTTTGGAAATACAAGTTTCTCATAAACCTTGTACAAACCCAAAAGCTTTGATCATCTCATCAAAGTGTATATTCCAACTCCGAGATGCTTGCACTAGTCCAAAGAAGGAACGCTGGAGCTTGCATATTTGTTAGCATCCTTAGGATCGATAAAACCTTCTGGTTGTATCACATACAACCTTTCCTCGAGGAAACCGTCGAGGAAACAATGTTTTGTCGTCCTATGTGAAATATTTCATAAATAATGCAACAACTGCTAGCAGAATTCCAACAGACTTTTAGCATCGCTACGACTAAGAAAGTCTCATCATAGTCAACTCTTTGAACTTGTCGGAAACATCTTTGCGATAAGTCGAGCTTTTCTTAATGGTGACTTTTCACCATCATCGTCTGTCTTCCTTTTAAAGACCCATCTTTACTTAATAGTCCTACGACCATCAAGTAGTTCTTCCAAAGTCTACACTTTGTTTTCATACATGGATCCTCTCTCGGATTTCATGGCCTCCAGCCATTTGTCGGAATCCGCGCCCACCGTCGCTTCTCCATAGCTCGTAGGTTCATTGTTGTTCAACAACATGACCTCCAAGACAAGGTTAACGTACCACTCTGTAGTAGTACGCGACCTTGTCAACCGACGAGGTTTGTAGTAACTTGATCCAAAGCTCAATGATCACCATCATCAGTTTCCACTTCAATTGGTGTAGGTGCCACAGAAACAACTTCCTGCAACCTGCTACACACTGGTTGAAGTGACGGTTCACTAACCTCATCAAGTTCCACCACCCTCCCACTCAATTCTTTTGAGAGAAAACTTTCCTCGAGAAAGGACCCGTTTCTAGAAAGAAACACTTCACTTCCGGATCTGAGATAGGACATGTACCCAACTATTTTGGATATCCTATGAAAATGCATTTATCCGCTTTGGGTTCGAGCTTATCAGACTGAAACTTTTTCACATAAGCATCGCAACCCCAGAATTTTAAGAAACGACAGCTTAGGTTTCTCCAAACCATAGTCTATATTGTGTCATCTCAACGGAAATACGCAGTGTCCTATTTAAAGTGAATGCGGTTGTCTCTAATGCATAACCCATAAACGATAGTGGTAATTCGATAAGAGACATCATAGTATGCACCATATCAAATAGGGCGCGGCTATGACGTTCGGACACACCATCACACTATGGTATTCTAGGTGGCATGAACTGCGACACAATTTCTACATTGTCTTAACCATGTACCAAAACTTGCAACTCAGATATTCATCGCTATGATCATATCGTAGACAGTTTATCCTCTTGTCACGATGATGTTCACTCTGAAATAGATTTGAACTTTTCAATATTTCAGACTCTGTGATTCATCAAGTAAATACTCTTGTATCTACTCAACTCATAAGTGAAGTAAGAACATAACGATATCCACTGTGTGGCTCGGTACTCATTGCACTACACACATCAAAAATGTATTGCATCCAACAAGTTACTTTCTTGTTCCATGTGGTATGATTTTGCATGTCTCAAGTGATTCAAAATCAAGTGAGTCCAAACGATCCATCTGCATGGAGTTTCTTCATGTGTTTATACCAACAGGTATGGTTTGCATGTCTCAAACGTTTCAAAAATGGCTGAGTACAAAGATCCATCAGCATGGAGCTTCTTCATGCATTTAACACCAACATGACTCAAGCGGCAGTGCCACAAGTAAGTGGTACTATTGTTATTACTTTGTATCTATTGGCACTAATATTATGAACATGTGTAACACTACGATCGAGATTCAATAAACCATCGAAGGTGATTTTTCAAGCAAATAGAATAACCATTATTCTCTTTAAATGAATAATCGTATTGCAATAAACACGATCCAATCATGTTCATGCTCAACGCAAACACCAAATAACAATTATTTAGGTTTAACACCAATCCCGATGGTAGAGGGAGCGTGCGATGTTTGATCACATCAACCTTGGAAACACTTCCAACACGTATCGTCGCCTCGCCTTTAGCTAGTCTCCGTTTATTCCGTAGCTTTCATTTCGAGTTACTAATCACTTAGCTACCGAACCGGTATCCAATACCCTTGTGCTACTAGGAATACTAGTAAAGTACACATTAATATCATGTATATCAAATATACTTGTGTCGACTTTGCCAGACTTCTTATCTACCAAGTATCCAGGGTAGCTTCGCCTCAGTGACCATTCCCCTCATAACAGAAGCACTTAGTCTCGGGTTTGGGTTCAATCTTGGGTTTCTTCATTAGAGCAGCAACTGGTTTTCCATTTCATGAAGTATCCCTTCTAGCCCTTTGCCCTTTTTGAAACTAGTGGTTTCACTAACCATCAACAATTGATGCTCCTTCTTGATTTCTACTTTCGCAGTGTTAAACATCGCAAATCGCTCAAGGATCATCATATCTATCCTTGATATGTTATAGTTCATCATGAAGCTCTAGCAGCTTGGTGGCAGTGACTTTGGAGAACCATCACTATCTCATCTCGAAGATTAACTCCCACTTGATTCAAGTGATTGTTGTATTCAGACAATCTGAGCACCTGCTCAACGATTGAGCTTTTCTCCTTTACTTTATAGACAAAGAATCTTGTCGGAGGTCTCATACCTCTCAACAAGGGCACGAGCATGAAATCTCAATTTCATCTCTTATAACATCTCTTATGTTCCATGACGTTTCAAAAACGTCTTCGGTGCCTTGCTTCTAAGCCATTAAGTATTATGCACTGAACTATTACGTAGTCATTGATGTCCCACAAGCGTATGGGATCGCAACAGTTTTCGAGGGTAGAGTATTCAACCCAAATTTATTGATTCGACTGAAGGGGAAGCGAAATAATATTCTCAAGTATTAGCAGTTGAGTTGTCAATTCAACCACACCTGAAAGATTAGTGTCTGCAAGCGAAGTATGAGTAGCAAGGTAGTATGATAGCAACGGTGCCAGAAAAAGCCTTGGTTGACGGGATTGTTAGCACCGCTTACCTAGCCTCGGCAACGGCGCCAGCAAAATCTTGCAACAAGTAACAGCAGGGTAGCAAGGAACAGTAATAGCAGCAGCAGCAAAGTAACAAGTAACAGTAGTAGCAACAGTAGCAAAGTAACAGCATCAAAGTGGCCCAATCCCTCTTGTAGCAAGGGACAAGCCTAGGCAAAGTAACATAGAGAGAACCAGTAGTAAAAGACTCGTAGGCAGTGGAGTGGTGATGGATGAGTGTGACGGATGTGATTCATCATGTAACAGCTATAACACGGAGAGATATGTGACTAGCTCCGGTTCGTCAATCTAATGTAGGCATACGTGCTTAGGGAAAAGAACTTGCATGACATCTATTGTCCATACCTCCCGTGGCAGCGGGGTCCTAACGGAAACTACGGGATATTAAGGTTCTCCTTTTAATAAAGAACCGGACCAACGCATTAAGACGCGGTGAATACATGAACTCCTCATACTATGGTCATCTCCGGGAGTGGTTCCGGCTATTGTCACTCCGGGGTTGCCGGGTCATAACACATAGTAGGTGACTACAACTTGCAAGATAGGACCTAAAACACACATATATTGGCGACAACATAATAGGTTCAGATCTGAAATCATGGCACTCGGGCCCTAGTGACAAGCATTAAGCATAGCCAAGTAGTAGGAGCATCAATCTAGAACATAGTGGATAGTAGGGATCAATCCCCGTCAAGAACTAACTCGATTACATGATAGATCTCATCCAACTCATCACTGTCCAGCAAGCCTACGATGAGATTACTCACGAACGCTGAAGAGCATCATGGAATTGTCGATGGAGAAAGGTTGATGATGACGATGGCGACGATTTCCCCTCTCCAGAGCCCGAAACGGACTCCAGATCTGCCCTCCAGATGAAGAAAAGGATGTGGCGGCGCTTCCGTATCGCAAAACACGATGAAACCTTCTCTCTGATTTTTTTTCCAGGCGAAACGGAAGATATAGAGTTGAGACTGGGGGTTGTGGTGCCACGTGGGCCCCACAAGCCCTCATGGCGCGGCCATAGGGGGTGGACGCGGCCCAGGGGCTTGTGTCCCACTCGCATGCCCCCTCCGGTGGATCTTTGCGCGGGTATTTTTCTTTTATTCCAGAAAAAATCTCCGTAAATTTTCAGGACGTTCCGAGAACTTTCATTTCTGCACAAAAACAACACCATGGCAATTCTGCTGAAAACAGCGTCAGTCCGGGTTAGTTCCATTGAAATCATGCAAGTTAGAGTCCAAAACAAGGACAAAAGAGTTCGGAAAAGTAGATACGACGAAGACGTATCAACTCCCCCAAGCTTAAAGCCTTGCTTGTCCTCAAGCAACTCAGTTGACAAACTGAGAGAGACAAAAGAAAAACTTTGACGAACTCTGTTTGATCTTGTTGTTGCAACTATGTCTAACTCACAACCAGAATTTCAGCAACATCACAAGCAAACCACAAAAGCAAATGACATCTAGGTCTCATGGTAAACTCATATCAATGGCATAATCAACTAGCGAGCAAATAATAACAAGCCTCAAATGTCAACACTTCAATCAAAACAACATGAAGCAGTACGAATAGATGGTATCTCGCTAGCTCTTTCTGAGACCGCAAAACATAAATGTAGAGCACCTTAAAAGACCAAGGGCTGACTAAACATTGTAATTCAAGGCAATGATGATCCAGTCATAGTCACACTCAACACAGTTAAAAGCAAAGCATAAAAATGACAGAGGTGCTCTCTAACTGGTGCTTTCGTAAGAGGAGGATGACTCAACAGGAACATAAACAGACAGGCCCTTCGCACAGGGAAGCATTGATTTGCAGAGGTGCCAGAGCTCAAGCTTTGAAAATAGAGATAATAATTTTGGGTGGCATGCTTTCATTGTCAACGCAATGACTAACAGTTCTCAACATCTTCCACGCTACACATGCTATAGGCGGTTCCCAAACATAAAAGTAAAGTTTTGACTCCCCCACCACCAATCAATCACACTCCATGGCTAGTCGAATCCTCGGGTACCGTACAAACCAACATCAATCCTGGGGGAGTTTTGTTTGCAATTATCTTTTCGATTTGAGTATGGAACTGGGAATTCCAATTACCAGCCCCTTTCTTGTGAATGATAGTGAATAAACACATATCGAGGATAACACGCCTAGCATGGAAGATACCAATAGCCCCCTGTCACCACATGAGCAGTTCGAGCATGCAAAACAGATTATTTCTTGAAGGTTTAGAGAGTGGCACATCCAAATTTACTTGGAACGGCAGGTAGATACCGCACCTAGGTAGGCATGGTGGACTCATATGGCACAACTTTTGGGTTTATGGAGGTGGATGCACAAGGAGTATTCCCGCTTAGTACAAGTGAAGGCTAGCAAAATACTGGGAAGCGACCAACTAGAGAGCGACAAGAGTCATCAAAATGCATTGAGAGTAACTAACATTGAGTGCAAGCATGAGTAGGGCATAAATCACCATGAACATGAACATCATAGAGGCTATATTGATTTTGTTTCAACTACATGTGTGAACATGCGCCAAGTCAAGTCACTTGAAACATTCAAAGGAGGATACCATCCTATCATACTACAACACAGTCATCTCAACATTCATGTGGGAACCAAGACAAACCATTATAAGCTCCTAGCTAAGTAAGCATGGCGTAAGCAACTATGATCTCTAAGTTGTCATTGCAAACATGTTTCTCTCACAACAAAGCTAAATCAGGCATGATGAGCTAGTCATATTTACAAAAACAAAATAGATCGAGTTCATACCAGCTTTTCCAGGCTCAGTCACTTCATCGTATATCGTCATTATTGCCTTTCACTTGCACGACCGAACGATGTGAACAATAATAAGCGTGCTCGTGCATTGGACTAAAGCTGGAATCTGCAGGCAAACACAAAGGATAAGACAATGTAATATGGCTCTTTGAAAGCTAAACAGGTATGCATGCAAGAGCCACTAAACATTGTAACCAATATCTTCTACCTTGACCCAAAGAAAAAGAAAACTATCTACATGGGAAAGCTCCCAACAAGAAAAAGAAGAAAAATAAAATCTTTTTGGGTTTTCTCAAACTAGACAAACACACGAAAAGAAAACGAGAAAAAGAAAATAAACTAGCATGGATGATACAGTGGCAAAGTGTGAACACCGGCTAACAAAGTGAAAGCATAAGCAAGAATGTAAAGTCGGTGAGAACACGTACTCCCCCAAGCTTAGACTTTTGGCCTAACTTGGTCTACTCCCAAGGAGGGAAATAACCAGCTCCTGGGTACTCCGGAGTGGACTGTGGATGCCACTGTTGTGTGAGCTCCTCTAGCTCCCACTGATAAACTGGCGTCTGGTACTCGACTGGTGGCTCGGGCACGGGCACCTGTGGTTGGGACAAGCCCCAATATGCGTAGATGTATGAGGGCATAATAGTGTACCTTCCTGCATGAAGATTGAACAAAGAAGGAGCGGGCAAAGTAATAGTCTCACGAGTACCCTGACTAAATACCAGGTTATAAATCATCCTTCCACCTATATCTCTATCAAGAAAGTCATGGCGAACCATGCTATCGTAATCTAGATATCTCTCAGGAAGAAGCATCTCTTCTTCCTCCTCCAGTCTAATGGGTATCTCAGAGTGTGTGGAAAGACGGGTAGCATAGATACCTCCATAGACAACACCTTTAGAACGGTTAAGGTTCAACCGTTGAGCTACTATAGCGCCCAAGCTATAAGTTTTATCGTTATAAAGGGCTTCGCGCAATATCACAAGATCTAGGGAACTAAGTGACCCAGCTTTCCCACGGCCAATCAAACATTTTCCCACAAATAGTGAGAAGTACCGAAGAACGGGAAAATGAATGCTAGCAGCTCTAGCGCAAGACACTCCTCTCTCCTCTCCTACAGCAATTGTACCGATAAAAGCTTCCAAGTCTCATGGACGAGGTTCATGAATATCCCCAACATAAGGTAATTTGCAAACATTGCAAAAATCCTGGAGTGACATGCGTTGGGGGACATCATAAAGTTTAAACTCAACCATAGGAGGATTCTTCCTCGGATAGAAGTTAAAGCTTTGTACGAAGATATTAGTTAGGAGGAGGTATTGCGAACACTTATCTTCAACGAAGGCGGTATTGGCCTGCGTTTTCCACCAAGTGATAAAAGTCCTCATAAACTCCAGCGGCGCGTAAGAACACATCGCTTGGCCACTCGCACACTCGAACTTCCGCGACTCGAGGGACCGGAAACTTGGGCTTCTTCTCACTCCCATCATCCTTGGGGTCACGGCTTGACGAGCCTCTCAAGAACCTCCTCATCTTTTCCCTTTTCTATCTCTGAAAATTTCTGAAATTTTTAGTGATTCTAAGGAAAAGTGAATAAGGCTCAACGAAACTCGTAGCATCTACTCCCACAAGTGCCTAGAGACCATATTATGCATCAAAACTACTTGGGACCAGCTAGAATCAGCATACAAAGCTCAAGAACATGGTCACCAAGGCAGCAAAAATACGCGGAGTATAAGGCACTAGAGCAAAAACTAATTGGACCAATGAAGGAGTCACTTACCAAGGAGTAATTTCCCCAAAACAGTTCGGAGAACGGTGATTTGAGCAAAGAGATCGAAAATCCTAGCAAGAGGAGGAAGAACACCGGTTTGAGCTGCGAAACAATTTTTTCTAGAGGTAGGAGAAGGAGATGGGAGCAAGAATGAGTGGAGGGGTGCTTGTGAGCCCCACAAGCCTGGGTGGCGCGGCCAGGGGGGTGCCCGCGCCCCTAGGGATTTTGTCCCACTGGTGTGGCCCCCAGACAGACTCTTTGTCCCAGTATTTTTCAAATATTCCAGAAAAAATCATACTAGATTTTCACCGCATTCGGAGACCTTTTATTTTCGGGGTACTTTTCTACCGGACGCTAAGACAGAAAACAGGAGAAACTAAACTAAACCTGTCATTTTTATTCTAAGCAACCTAAAGTGAAAGCTTGGAACACAGGTTTGTGACTCCTTGATTCATCCATCGCATGGTCATGGAAAGAAATCCGTCAATGAGGTTGATCAAGTCTCTTTGACAAACTTTTTCGAATCGCAAAAAGAGAACGGAGATTTCTCGAATAGTCACTAGGTCACCTCAATGGGGATGTGTATCTCCCCAAAAAGGAAAACCTACTTCATCTTGACACGAGGAATACGGCATTCAAAGCTCCCAATAAGAATGGATGAAGTTTTTTCGATAGCATTGATGCAATGTACTCGATATTGTTTCTTCAGAAAGTGCACCGTACGCTCATTACCGTTGACATGGAAAGTGACATTGCCTTTGTTGCAATCTATAAAAGCCCCATGCAGTGTTTAAAAAGGGTCTTCCGAGGATGACCGCCATGGCATCGTCCTCAGGAATATCCAAGATAACAAAGTCTGTTAAGATAGTGCTGTTAGCAACCACAACAGGCACATCCTCGCAAATGCCGATAGGGAAAGCAGTTCATTTGTCGGCCATTTGCAGAGAGATTTCAGTGGGTGTCAACTTATCCAGGTCAAGTCTACGATAAAGAGAGAGAGGCATAACACTAACACCGGCTCCAAGTCGCATAACGCAGTTCTCACGTAGTTGCCTTTAATGGAGCAAGGTATAGTGGGCACACCGGGATCACCTAGTTTCTTAGGAGTTCCACCCTTGAAGGTATAATTAGCAAGCATGGCGGAGATCTCAAGATCAGGTATCCTCCTCTTATTAGTCACAATATCTTTCATGTACTTAGCATACGGAGACATTTTGAGCATATCTGTCAAACGCATCTGCTGAAAGACAGGTCTGATCATTTCAACGAAGCGCTCAAAATCTTCATCATCCTTTTTCTTGGATGTTTTGGGAGGAAAGGGCATGGGTCTCTGAACCCATGGTTCCCTTTCTTTACCATGCTTCCCAGCAGTGAAGTCATTCTTATCGTATCTCTGATTCTTAGGCTGTGGGTTATCAAGATCAACACTAGGTTCAATCTCCATATCCTTTTCATTGCTAGGTTGAGCATCTTCATGAACATCACTATTGATATTATCATTAGGCTCATGTTCATCACCAGATTGTGTCTCGGCATCAGAGACGGAGGCATCGTTTGGACTCTCAGGTGTAGCAGCAACAGGGTTGCTGGCGTGCAGGTTCCTATCATCTTTCTTCTTCTTTCTAGGATGACTAGGTGCATCAGTGCTAACTCCTTGAGACTCTTGTTCAACTCTCTTTGGATGACCCTCAGGATACAGAGGTTCCTGGGTCATTCTACCGCCTCTAGTAACGACTCTGACGGAATTGTCATTCAACTCATTGAGCAAGTCATTTTGAGCTTTAAGTACTTGTTCTACCCGAGTAGTAACCATAGAGGCATGTTTACTCAGAAGTTTAAGATCATTGACATTTTTGTCCACACAAGCACTTAAATGACTAAGCATACGAGCATTCTTTTCCAATTGTCTGCTAACATGATCGTTGAAACTCTGTTGTTTAGCAACGAAGTTATCAAACTCATCCATGCATAAGCTAGCAGGTTTATCAAAAGGAATATCACTCTCATCAAACCTACGCAGAGAATTTACTTCTACTACCTGTATCGGGTTATCGAGACCATGGATCTCTTTGATAGGTGGTAGATTTTTGACATCTTCAGATTTAATGCCTTTCTCTCGCATAGATTTCTTGGCTTCTTGCATATCTTCAGGACTGAGGAATAGAATACCTCTTTTCTTCGAAGTTGGCTTAGGAGGTGGTTCTGGAATAGTCCAAGCATTCTCATTGCACAAGATGTTGTTTAGTAGAATCTCAGCTTGTTCTATGGTTCGTTCCCTAAAAACACTACCGGCACAACTATCTAGATGGTCTTCGGAAGCATCGGTAAGTCCATTATAGAAGATATCAAGTATTTCATTCTTCTCAAGAGGGTGATCAGGCAAAGCATTCAGTAGCTGGATAAGCCTCCCCCAAGCTTGTGGGAGACTCTCTTCTTCAGCTTGAGCAAAGTTGTATATTTCCTACAAGGCAGCTTGCTTCTTATGGGCAGGGAAATATTTTTCAGAGAAGTAGTAGACCATATCCTGGGGGCTACGCACACATCCAGGAGCAAGAGAACTGAACCAGGTCTTAGCATCATCCTTTAGCGAGAAAGGAAACAGCTTGAGCATATATAGTGCGGATCTTTTCCTCACTACTGAATAGGGTAGCTATATCGTGCAGTTTGGTAAGATGGGCTACAACCGTTTGAGACTCATAACCGTGAAAAGGATCATATTTGACCAGAGTGATTAACTCAGGGTCGACAGAGAATTCATAATCCTTATCGGTCACAAAGATGGGCGAAGTGGCAAACTTCGGGTCGTATTTCATCCTAGCGTTCAGAGATTTTTCTTTCCACTTGCGCAGAAGTTTCTCAACATCATAGCTATCCTTACACGCAAGAAAGTCCTCGGCTATCTCTCCCTCCATAACATAGCGCGTATCAGGCATAACAGGCAATTCAGGCATAGTAGCATGTTCTACTTCAATAGTATGAGCAGTTTCAGAAGTATCATCACATCTAGCAGCACCTCTAGCAAGTTGTGCATCAAGGGCACCAAGTGGCAAAGCAGTATCAGGCATAACAGGCATAGTATCAAGCATAGCATCATCAGGCTTAGTATCAAGCATAGCATCATAGGGCATAGTATCGAGCATAGCATCCTAAGCATGATGGGCAACAGAAGTAGCATCATCAAGCAAAGGCGACATATAAAGATTTCTAGCATGAGGCGAAGTTGCAAACTTACTCAAAACTGAAGGTGAATCAAGTGCAGAGCTAGATGGCAGTTCCTTACCTCTCCTCGTAGTGGAAGGTAGGATTTTAGTTCTTGGATCTTTCGGATTCCTCATAGTGACCAGCAGACGTCAATCCCAAGTGACTCACAGAATATAGTTGTGCTTCCCCGACAACGGCGCGAGAAAAAGCCTTGATGTCCCACAAGCGTATGGGATCGCAGCAGTTTTCGAGTGTAGAGTATTCAACCCAAATTTATTGATTCGACTCAAGGGGAAGCGAAAGAATATTCTCAAGTATTAGCAGTTGACTTGTCAATTCAACCACACCTGAAAGATTAGTGTCTGCAAGCAAAGTATTAGTAGCAAGGTAGTATGATAGCAACGGTGCCAGAAAAAGCCTTGGTTGACGGGATTGTCAGTACCGCTTACCTAGCCTCGGCAACGGTGCCAGCAAAGTCTTGCAACAAGTAACAGCAGGGTAGCAAGGAACAGTAATAGCAGCAGCAGCAAGGTAACAAGTAACAGAAGTAGCAACAACAGCAAAGTAACACCAGCAAAGTGGCCCAATCCCTCTTGTAGCAAGGGACAAGCCTAGGCAAAGTAACGTAGCGAGAACCAGTAGTAAAAGACTCGTAGGCAGTGGATCGGTGATGGATGAGTGTGACGGATGTGATTCATCATGTAACAGCTATAACACGGAGAGATATGTGACTAGCTCCCGTTTGTCAATCTAATGTAGGCATGTATTCCGTATGTAGTCATACGTGCTTAGGGAAAAGAACTTGCATGACATCTATTGTCCATCCCTCCCATGGCAGCGGGGTCCTAATGGAAACTACGGGATATTAGGGTTCTCCTTTTAATAAAGAACCGGACCAACGCATTAACATGCGGTGAATACATGAACTCCTCATACTATGGTCATCTCCGGGAGTGGTTCCGGTTATTGTCACTCCGGGGTTGCCGGGTCATAACACATAGTAGGTTACTACAACTTGCAAGATAGGATCTAAAACACACATATATTGGCGACAACATAATAGGTTCAGATCTGAAATCATGGCACTCGGGCCCTAGTGACAAGCATTAAGCATAGCCAAGTAGTAGCAACATCAATCTAGAACATAGTGGATACTAGGGATCAATCCCCGTCAAGAATTAACTCGATTACATGATAAATCTCATCCAACTCATCACCGTCCAGCAAGCCTACGATGAGATTACTCATGAACGATGAAGAGCATCATGGAATTGTCGATGGAGAAAGGTTGATGATGACGATGGCGACGATTTCCCCTCTCCGGAGCCCGAAACGGACTCTAGATCTGCCCTCAGATGAAGAACAGGATGTGGCGGCGCCTCCGTATCGCAAAACGCGATGAAACCTTCTCTTTGATTTTTTTTCAGGCGAAACGGACAATATAGAGCTGAGACTGGGGGCGGTGGTGCCACGTGGGCCCCACAAGCCCTCATGGAGCGGCCATAGGGGGTGACCGCGGCCCAGGGGCTTGTGGCCCACTGGCACGCCCCCTCTATTGGATCTTTCCGCAGGTATTTTTCTTTTATTCCAGAAAAAATCTCCGTAAATTTTCAGGACATTCCGAGAACTTTCATTTCTGCAGAAAAACAAGACCATGGCAATTCTGCTGAAAACAACGTCAGTCCGGGTTAGTTCCATTCAAATCATGCAAGTTAGAGTCCAAAACAAGGGCAAAAGAGTTCGGAAAAGTAGATACGACGGAGACGTATCAGTCATCAAAAAACGTGTATGTCAGATGTTCGGAACATCCACAAACGACGCCCGAGGTGCAGCACACTGAGTCGTGTATTAATGACATAAGCCTTCTGCGCAGCAATGAGGACAATCCTCAGTTTTACGGACTGAGTCCGCAGAGTTGCTACTATCATCTTTCAACTAAATTTTCTCTAGGAACATATCAAAACAGTAGAGCTATAGCGCAAGCTACATCATAATTTGAAAGACCTTTTGAACATGTTCATGATAATTAGTTCAATTAATCATATTACTTAAGAACTCCCACTCAAAAAATACATCTCTCTAGTCATTTGAGTGGTACATGATCGAAATTCACTAACTCAAGTCCGATCATCACGTGAGTTGAGAATAGTTTCAGTGGTAAGCATCTCTATGCTAATCATATCAACTATGCGATTCGTGCTCAACCTTTCAGTCTCATGTGTTCCGAGGCCATGTCTGCACATGCTAGGCTCGTCAAGTTTAACCCGAATGTTCCTCGTGTGCAACTGTTTTGCACCCGTTGTATTTGTACGTTGAGTCTATCACACCTGATCATCACGTGGTGTCTCGAAACGATGTACTGTCGCAACGGTGCACAGTTGGGGAGAATACAATTTCATCTTGAAATTTTAGTGAGAGATCACATTATAATGCTACCATCGTTCTAAGCAAGATAAGGTGCATAAAAGGATTAACATCACATGCAATTCTTAAGTGACATGATATGGCCATCATCTTGTGCTTCTTGATCTCCATCACCAAAGCACCGGCATGATCTTCTTGTCACCGGTGCCACACCATGATCTCCATCATCGTGCCGCCATCGAGGTTGTTGTGCTATCTATGCTATTACTACTAAAGCTACGGCCTAGCAATATAGTAAACTCACCTGCAAACACAAACGTTAGTTTAAAGACAACCCTATGGCTCCTTCCGGTTGCCGTAGCATCGATGTGCAAGTCGATATTAACTATTACAACATGATCATCTCATACATCTAATATATCACATCATGTCTTTGGTCATATCACATCACAAGCATACCATGCAAAAACAAGTTAGACGTCCTCTAATTTGTTGTTGCATGTTTTACGTGGCTGGTATGGGTATCTAGTATGATCGCATCTTACTTACGCAGAAACCACAACGGAGATGTGCAAATGGCTATTTAACCTCTCTCCAAGGACAGCCTCGGTCAAAACCAATTCAACTAAAGTTGAAGAAACAGGCACCCGCTAGTCATCTTTATGCAACGAGTTGCATGTTAGTCGATGAAACTAGTCTCTCGTACGTGTACGAGTAATGTCGGTCCGGGCCGCTTCAATCTAACAATACCGCCGAATCAAGAAAAGACTAAGGAGGGAAGCAAATTAAACATCAACGCCCACAAAACCTTTTGTGTTCTACTCGAGATAACATCTGCGCATGAACCTAGCTCATGATGCCACTGTCGGGGAACGTTGCATGGGAAACAAAAATTTCCTACACACACGAAGACCTATCATGGTGATGTTCATCTACGAGAGGGAGATCGGATCCACATACCCTTGTAAATCGCTAAGAGGAAGCGTTAATGAACGCGGTTGATGTAGTGGTACGTCTTCACGATCCGTCCCTCGAACCGTCCCACGGTCTGTTCCACGAACCGTCTCACGATCCGTCCCACGATCCGTTCCGATCTAGCGCCGAACGGACGGCACCTACGCATTCAGCACACATAAAGCTCGATGACGATCTCGGCCTTCTTGATCCAGCAAGAGAGACGGAGAAGTAGATGAGTTCTCCGGCAGCTTGACAGCGCGCCGGTGTTGGTGATCATCTATTCCTGTAGGGCTCCGCCCGAGCTCCGCAGAAATCTATTCTAGAGGAGGAACTACGAGGTGTAGGTTTGAGTTGCACGTGGCAAAGTTGTGTCTCAAAACAGCCCTAAACCTCTAGTATATTTAGGAGGAGCCAAGGGGTGGGGCAAAGCCCTAGGGCGCCAGCCAAGGAGGCCTCCTTGGGTCGGCCGACTTGGGGAAGGGAGGAGTCCTTCTCCAATCCCACTTGGATTAGGACTCCTTCCTTATTTTCCCACCTCTTTTGGATTTTCCACTTTTTCCTCATGCGCTTTCCTTGGATGACTTTGTCAGCCCATTATACCTTATTGTACATCAAATAAACGCATGTGTACCCCTTGGGGCGTGGTGGGCCCACCCAGTGGGCCCCAGGAACCCATTCGTCACTCCTAGTATACTGCCGGCAATGCCCGAAAACTTTCTGGAATCCAAACACCAACTTCCTATATATAAATCTTCGTCTCCGGACCATTCCAGAAACCCTCGTGATGTCCGTGATCTCATCTGGGACTCCGAACAACCTTCAGTCACCAACACATATAACTCAGCTATACTAAAACATCATCGAACCTTAAGCGTGCAGACCCCGCGGGTTCGAGAACTATGTAGACATGACCCGAGACACTTCTCGGTCAATATCCAATAGCGGGACTTGGATGCCCATATTGGATCCTACATATTCTATGAAGATCTTATCGGTTGAATCTCTGTGCCAAGGATTCATATAATCATGTATGTCATTCCCTTTGTCCTTTGGTATGTTACTTGCCCGAGATTCGATCATCGGTATCCCCATACCTATTTCAATCTCGTTATCGGCAAGTCTCTTTACTATTCCGTAATACAAGATACCGTGACTTACACTTAGTCACATTGCCTGCAAGTCTTGTGTGTGATGTTGTATTACCGAGTGGGCCCCGAGATACCTCTGCGTCACACGGAGTGACAAAGCCCAGTCTTGATCCATACTGACTCAATGGACACCTTCGGAGATACCTGTAGAGGACCTTTATAGTCACCCAGTTATGTTGCGACGTTTGATACACACAAAGTATTCCTCCGGTGCTAGTGAGTTATATGATCTCATGGTCATAGGAATAAATACTTGACACGCATAAAACAATAGCAATAAAATGACACGATCACATTCTATGTTTATAATTTGGGTCTTGTCCGTCACATGATTCTCCTAATGATGTGATCCTGTTATCAAGTGACAACACTTGTCTATGGTGAGGAAACCTTGACCATCTTTGATCAACGAGCTAGTCAACTAGAGGCTTACTAGGGACAGTGTTTTGTCTATGTATCCACACATGTATTTATGTTTCCAATCAATACAATTATAACATGGATAATAAACGATTATCATGAACAAAGAAATATAATTATAACCAATTTATTATTGCCTTTAGGGCATATTTCCAACATAAACAACTATGTTGTGTAAACAAATTACTGTTGGGAATTGACAGAATTATAAATGCACCGTAATGCTAATCATGCTACTAGAAAGTTAGAGGCCCGAAAGTAATGGGCAGTACGCCGAGACAAGTCGACCGTTTATCCATCAGCATCTACTATCTAATCATCCACACCTTGAGATATCTATCAAGAACATCTCGCTAGTATTAAATTGGGAGCCCCACCCAAAGTGTAAACTCAAAGCAACGGACAACTGCATTAACGAACTTTGCGTAAGGTAAACAATCCTTCCAACCGTGGTCACAAGCACCGTTGTTTTCTCCCTGGTGGCAACAACACATCTCCTAGTCTCATGTTTCTGTCACTCAAGCTAGACACCAGGGGGCATGAACCCACAATCATGCATAACGCTCCCTCTTGGAGTTACAATCTACTACTCAGCCAAAGCAATAAAAAGCAATGGAGAACATGCATGAATTACTCAAGAACATAATATAAAAGGAGAACCAAATATATAACTCATTACAATCTGAACATAATCTCGTAATCAATCGGATCCCAACAAACACAGCATAGCAATAGCAGGTAAATTACATAGATGCCTTGATCATGTAGGGAAGCTCACAAGGCCTAGGCATTGAAGCACAAGATTGGAGAGAAGACATCACATTGCTACTGGTCATGGACTCATGGTCCAAGGAGGACTACTCACGGCACTCCGGGAAGTGTCCATGGTGGTGGAGAAGCTCCCGATCTCGGAAGCGCTCCGGCGGCGGAACGATGGAGAAATTCGCGATTCTAGATCTGTCCTTGGGGTTTTCCGTCTGAGGGGTAAATATAGTCCAAAGGAGGGCGCGAGGAGGTGGACCAGCTGCCCAGGTGACCTGGTGACGCGGCCAGGATGGGGTCCGCGCCAGGTGGCCGCCTGGGTGAGGCGTGGCTCCCCTCTGGCCCATCTTGGTGCTTCGTGAAGCTTCCGTCATGCTGATTTATATATTTTTTTCTCGGGATTTTTGGGGCTCTGAAAATTGGGGTAAAGTCTGTGCAATTAAAACACATGAGATAACACAAACTGGCGCTGGGTGCACTGAGTTAGTAGGTGATACGTCCCAAACGTATCTATAATTTCTGCTTGTTCCATGATCTTTTGGGTGACATTGTTATATTTTTTGCTACACTTTTATATCATTTTACACATATTTGGACTAACCTACTAACTCAGTGCACCCAGTGCTAGTTTCTGTCTGCTGATGTCTATTTCGGAGGGGCTTTTACCCAATTTTCCGAAGCCCGAAAAAATCAAGGAAACATATATAAAGAATCAACGAAACGGAAGCTTCCGGATCACTGAAGATGGGCCAGAGGGGCCAGGGGCTGCCAGGCGACCTGCTGGCGCGGCCAGGCCCTTGGCCGCGCCAGGAGGCCGTCTGGGTGGGCCCCACCTCCTCCGGTGCCCTCCTTTGGCCTATATTTAGAGTCCCGAGAGGAAACCCTTCCAGAAATTCCAGAATCACGAATTTCTCCATCGTTCCACCGCCGCAGCGCTTCTGAGATCGGGTGCGTCAGGAGACCTCTTCCTGGCACCCTGCCGGTGGGAGGATTGACCTCCGAGAGATTCTCCACCGCCATGGACGCTTCCCGAACGTGCCGTGAGTAGTCCTCCTTGGACCATGAGTCCATGACCAGTAGCTATGTGATGTCTTCTCTCCAATCTTGTGCTTCAATGTTTAGTCCTTGTGAGCTGCCCTACATGATCAAGGCATCTATTTAATTCTCTTGCTATTTCTATGCTCGGTTTGTTGGGATCCGATGGATTATGAGATTATGTTCAGATTGTTATGAGTTATATATTTGATTATCCTTTTATATTATGTTCCTTAGTGATTCATGCATGTTCTTCGTTGCTATTTATTGCTTTGGCCGAGTAGTAGATTGTAACTCCAAGAGGGAGCGTTATTCATGATTGTGGGTTCATGCCCCTCGATGTCTAGCTTGAGTGACAGAACATGAGACTAGGGTATGTGTTGTTGCCACCAGGGAGAAAACAACGGTGCTTGTGACCACGGTTGCAAGGATTGTTCACCTTACGCATAGTTCGTTAATGCAGTTGTCCGTTGCTTTGAGTTTACACTTTGGTGGGGCTCGCAACTTAATACCGAAGAGATGTTCTAGATATATATCTCAAGGTGGATGATTAGTAAGTAGATGCTGATGAATAAACGTTCTGCTTGTCTTGGCGTACCGCCCATTACTATTGAACCTCTAACTATCAAGTAGCATAATTAGCATTCGGTGCGTTCATAATTATGTCAATTGCCCAACTGTGATTTGTTTACCCAAGCATAGTTATTTAGTGTCTTTTGGGAGAGAGACATCACTAGTGAACGTCATGTGGCTTTGCTCCATATCACCATCATTGTTTACACCTCCATCATTTACCGCTTTCATTTACTTTCCCGTTGCAATCACTATTACCTCCCCGCTTGTGTTTTGATCCTTTACAAACTACAAGGCCGGAGAGATTGACAACCTCTCTGTACTCGTTGGGAGCAAAGTTATTTGTTGTGTGTGCAGGTCCACGTCTTCTGCTAGCGCCCGGGTGGAATACACCTACTTGTTGATCCTAGGACTCCTTTTGGTTCGATAAACCTTACAGTCTCCGTGTAAGGGCAAACTTGTTGCTGACTACATCTCAACCTTCCACTTGGGGTAACCAACAAGGTGCGAGAAGTATATACATCATATCGTCATCAGTTGGTTAGTCCAAATATGTGTAAAAAGATATGAAAGTGTAGCAAAACATATAACAATGTCACCCAAAAGAGCATTGAACAAACATAAATTATAGATACGTTTGGGACGTATCAACATCCCCAAGCTTAATTCCACCTCGTCTTCGAGTAGGTAAATGATAACACAAATAATTTCTGTGGTGACATGCTAACACACATATAAGAACTTCAAAGTAAAGCAAGTAAGATATGCAATTCAAGTCAAGACAATAACAAGCAAGAGTCTATATTTTGTATCGAAAATAGCAAAGTAAGAACATAAAGGTGCAAGAGCTCTCGCTGTCCGTGACTCGAATGTCTCCAAATGGTGTTTGCCTGCAAGAAGTGGGAGATGGGTTTAGAGCATAAAAATATATTATATAGTTTAATTGATAACTCAGTCTACTAAAACTTCGCACTTGGTCTCCTTCGAAATCTTATTTTGACTCATCCCGAGACCACTAGTCAGGCACAAGTTAAAATGATCCTCTCCCTTTCGACTTTGAGCACTCATGCAATGGATGAATGCAAGAAAGATATGTTGGCACTTAGGATGGCAAAGAGAATAATGATGGGGAAGGAAGACAAAAAAAGGTGTGAAAGGCTCACATCAATGAGGACAACCATAGGCGAGAGAAAGCCAAATGATAGATATGATGTGAGGAGTAGGGATTGTCATGCAATGGATGCACATATGAGCTAAGGTAAGCTCTCCAATGGAACTAGCGGGGGTGCATCCAACTTGCTTGCTCATGAAGACCTAGAGCTCATTTGAGGAGGCTCATCATTGGAATATACAAGCCAAGTTCTATAGTGTAAGGGTCCCCACATAGTTATGCATGAATGATAATCTCTATGGAGTACAAATATAACAATGGAGTACGAATGTGGATCTTTCAAAAGGAATAGTAGTGTTGTCACCTTATCTATTTTTATTTCTTTTTATTCTTTCTCTTTTTATTTTTATTTTTTTGTAGCCTCTTTGGCTATTTCCATTTATCTCTTATTTGTCCTCTTTGGGATCTTTTCATGTGTCCTCTTTTGGGATCTTTTAATTTGTCCTCTTTGGGATATTGTCCTCACTTAAGGGCAACACTCTATGTCTTACAAGAATAAAAAGAAGATCTTCACACTTTATAAGAAGTACTCAACATAAAGACAAATGAAAACTATCATCATGTATGCAAATGTATGCCTTTGTCAGTGTAGCAGGATATGCAATGAAACTAACGCACCATCTAGCAATAATAAGGGCAAGGCCCAACTAGCATGCGGCTCCTCGATCAAGCAAAAGCATGTATGACATGAAGATCAAGTCATGATATGGTGGATGTTGCATGGTAATGTATCTCAGAAAGGCTATGGAAATGCCTTAATAGGTAGGTATGGTGGTTGTTTTGAGGAAGGATATAATGAGGCTTATGATGACAGAGCGTATCATGCCAAGGATTTGGATGCACGAGCGAAGTTTGCACCAACTCTCAAGATGAGAAAGGGCAATGCACGGTAACGAAGAGGCTAGCAAAATATGGATGGTGGAAGTGCCAACAATCGAATACTCGCATTAGTCCGAAGAAATCATGCACTTATTATCGGTAACTCTCTATCTAGTTAGGAGATTCACAAAGAGACAAGTACCTCGAGGAGGAGTGTTTGGGGATTTGGTTATTCTTGCACATCCTCAACCCATGATAACGTGAGGGTACTCTATATATTCCAACCCCTCCAGAGGTTAGCGATCCACCTAGTAGCTAGAGTTCTCAACTATTTTTTTAGTTTTTGAAAATACACACAGATTTCCTAAAATACAACACCTATCACTAATAGGCTCAATCTCTTGACACCAATAGTCCAAACATTACTCATATCAATACCTCAAAACTATTGCAAGTTACTACTATACTTAAATAGCATCCTCATTTACCTACTCATGCAAGACACACAACCAATGCAACAAAACAACTCTCTAAACAAGATAAGCATGATAACTCAAGAGAGTTCCAAAAGCAACCTAAATAAAAGCTCTTAAAAAGATAAAGCATGAAAACTAAGAGCTAAGCATGACAACAGTTATGAAAAGATAAAGAACAACAAAAAGATAAGAATGAAAACCTATGTTGTGTTCTCGGGTGGAGTGGAGCGTGTTTATCTCCCAAACAAAGGAGGCTAGGTTCCAACTTGTTATGAACATCAAGCAAAACTAAAACAAACTAAAAAATAAAGAGCGGGACGCTTCAAGCATAGCACATAACATATGAAGTGATAAAAATATAGCATGGAGAAGGGCGAACTGATGATTTTTGATGGAGAAGGGGATGCACGGGGGCATCCCCAAGCTTAGACGCTTGAGTATCCTTGAATATTTCTTGGGGGTGCATGGGGGCATCCCCAAGCTTGATCGCTTGATACTCCTGGATCTTCTTTCATCATATTCCATCGCATACTTGAAAACCCCCTTCATACGAAACTCATCCTAAGCTGATTAGAGTGGTTAGTGCCAATAATAAAATAATTTATTATCTACTAGAAATAAATATTTTCATGAAGAGCTACTGTTTCTCAAGATTTCCAAAAGGTTTTTGCAAAGAAAAAAAAGCTTAAGATTTGCAAAACAATGAAAACGCAAAACATGGCAAAATCTCGGAAAAATAGAACAACATGTAGTAATTAATTTTTTCGGGGCACTTTTGTAACTTAAATCAAAAAACTCAGAACAGACACTAGAAAGACAATTATATAGAGTATACTATCAAAACAATTCAGACCAAAAAGATGATTTGGTGATTTCTAGCGAATTTTTCTATCAAGCAGACAAAATATGTTTCTGGACAACATGTCACAGCTTTTGAACTTTCTTGCAATCGGAGGCTAAAACTTGGCACAAAGCTTGAAAATAAAGATACAATGATGTTGCTATAGTAGTAAAAAGTATCAAGACCACTAAAACTTAAATTAAAAACAAATTGGGTTGCCTCCCAACAAGCGCTTTCTTTTATGCCTTTGAGCTAGGCATGATGCAAAAAGATCAAGTATTATCAACTCCAAAAGAATAACTTGCGCGAATAACGGACTCATAAGGTAACTTCATCTTCTTTAAATGGAAGTGTTACATTCCCTTTTTAAGGGGAAATTGGAATCTAATGGTCCCTTATTTCATGTCTATGATAGCACCAATAGTGCGGAGAAAAGGACGTCCCAGAATAATTGGACATGAGGGATCACACTCAATGTCGATAATAAGAAAATTAACGGGAACATAATTATCATTGACAACAATAATAACATCACCAATCCTCCCTAAAGGTTTATTTATGGAAGAATCAACAAGATGAACACCAAAATAACATTGATCAAAAGGTTTCAAATCAAGCATATCATACATTCTTTTGGGCATAACGGAGGCACTAGCTCCAACATCACATAAAGCAAAGCAAGAGAAATTATTCAATGTAATCTTGACCATAGGATCCCAACCATCTTCTAGTTTCCTAGGAATAGAAGTATCTAGCTTGAGCTTCTCCTCCCTAGCTTTGATAAGAGCATTGGTAATATGCTCGGTAAAGGCAATATTGAGTGCACTAGTGTAAAGGCCACTCTTTGCAAAAAAGTGATAACTTCGGAAAGACTACAATTATCAAAATCAAGATTACTACCATTAATTAAAGTGGTGGTGATGTCATCTAAGCTCATTCTTTTGGTAGACTCTAAGTTCAAAGGACCTTCTTGTCCTAAAGTTGAGGTATTAGCATCACCATTAATAGGTCCATTGGGACTAGGGATGTGATGGGTGCTAATAGTTTTGAGACCCTCAACAACTTGTATAGTAGCAAGGTTAGTGTGTGTAGGAAGGCTCTTAATCCTATCTTCCTCTTCTTTTTCTCTAGCCCATCTATCCTTAAGTTTGGCTAGCATTCTAATGTTATCATTAATTTGGACTTCGATAGCATTCATGGGTATGGTTTTCCTTTCCTCACGGGGGGAAGTTCTAATTTTAAGCATCTCTACATCATGAGCTATGTTGTCTACCTTCAAAGAGAGACTCTCTAATTTTTCTAATTTCTGTTCTACACTCTTGTTGAAGGCTTTTTGAGAAGTGATAAAGTCTTTAAGCATACTATCTAATTCATAAGTGGAGTTTTTGGTTCTAGGATAAGTGTTGTTGTTCCCATAGTTGTTGGATGGGAAAGGTCTAGGATTGCCACCAAAATTACTCCTATAAGCATTATTATTAAAGTTGTTCCTAGAGATGAAATTAACATCAACTTTATCTCTTTCTTGAGCAACCAAAGAATATAAAGGAACATCATGAGGATCGATAGGAGCTTGCTCAGTAAGTAAAGTCATGATCATTCAACCTTATCATTAAGGGAGGAGATCTCCTGAACAGAGTCTACCTTCCTACCTGTTGGAGCTCTCTCGTTGTGCCATTGAGAATAATTTGCCATCATCTCGTCCAATAGTTTCGTGGCAGCACCAAGTGTAGTTGACATAAAGGTCCTCCCGCGGCCGAGTCCAACAGATTCCACGAGGTAAAGTTCAATCCTGCATAGAAAGTTTGGATAACCATCCAAGTAGTCAAACCACGTGTAGGGCAATTCTTAACAAGAGATTTCATATGTTCCCAAGCTTGGGCAACGTGTTCATTATCCAGCTGCCTAAAATTCATAATGTTACTTCTTAACTGGATAATCTTAGCAGGCGAGTAATACTTCCCAATAAAGGCATCTTTCCACTTATCCCAAGAATCTATGCTATTCCTAGGCAAAGATTGAAGCTACACTTTAGCTCCTCCTCTCAAGGGGAAAGGAAAAAACTTAAGTTTCACAATATCACCATCTACTTCTTTGTACTTTTGCATATCACAAAGCTCAGTAAAATTATTCAAGTGCAAAGCAGCAGCATCTCGAGCACTGGAGAATTGATCTTTCATAACGAGTTTCAGTAAAGCACTTTAATCTCATAGGAAGTCGCCTCAGTGGCGGGAGCAGAAATAGGAGTGTAGATAAAGTCATTGTTGTTGTGACTAGTGAAGTCACACAACTTGGTGTTCTCAGTAGAACCCATAACAGCAGCAACAAGCAAGAACAAAGAAACTATTTTTTTTGTGGTTTTTGCTATAAGATTCTAAAGCAAAAACTAGAAGGCAAACTAACAAGACTAAAAAGCAAAGGTAAAAGATAGCGTGCAACTCCCCTATCTTGAAGACTGGAGTCCCCGGCAACGGCGCCAGAAATTTTCTTGATGACGACTTGATGGATATACTTCTCGCCCCTCGTTGGTTACCCCAAGTGGAAGGTGGAGATGTAGTCAGCAATAGATGTCCCTTACATGGGGACTGTAAGGTTTATCGAACCAGGAGGACTCCGAGGATCAACAAGTAGGTGTCCGCTGCTCTGGTGCTAGCAGAAGACGTGGACCTGCACACACAACAAACAACTTTGCTCCCAACGAGTTCAGAGAGGTTGTCAATCTCTCCGGCCTTGTAGTTTGCAAAGGATCAAAACACAAGCGGGAATAGTGATAGTGATTGCAACGGAAAAGTAAATAAAAGCGGTAAATGGTGGAGGTGTAAACAATGGTGGTAATATGGACCAGAGTCACAAGATGTTCACTAGTGATGTCTCTCTGCCAAAAGATGATAAACAACTATGCTGGGCAATTGATAGAATTATAAACGCACCGCAATGCTAATCATGCTTAGAAAGTTAAAGGCTCAAAAGTAATGGGCAGTGCCCAAAGACAAGTAGACCGTTTATCCATCAACATCTACTATCTAATCATCCACCTTGAGATATCTATCCAAAAAATCTCTCCGGTATTAAGTTGCGAGCCCCACCCAAAGTGTAAACTCAAAGCAACGGACAACTGCATTAACGAACTTTGTGTAAGGTAAACAATCCTTGCAGCCGTGGTCACAAGCACCGTTGTTTTCTCCCTGGTGGCAACAGCACATCCCCTAGTCTCATGTTTCTGTCACTCAAGCTAGACATGAGGGGGCATGAACCCACAATCATGCATAACGCTCCCTCTTGGAGTTACAATCTACTACTCGGCCAAAGCAATAAAAAGCAACGAAGAACATACATGAATTACTCAAGAACATAATATAAAAGGAGAACCAAATATATAACTCATCACAATCTGAACATAATCTCGTAATCGATCGGATCCTAGCAAACGCAGCATAGCAACAGCAGGTAAATTACATAGATGCCTTGATCATGTAGGGTAGCTCACAAGGCCTAGGCATTGAAGCACAAGATTGGAGAGAAGACATCACATAGCTACTGGTCATGGACTCATGGTCCAAGCAGGACTACTCACGGCACGTCCGGGAAGCGTCCATGGTGGTGGAGAAGCTCTCGGAGGTCAATCCTCCCTCCGGCAGGGTGCTGGGAAGAGGTCTTCTGGCGCTCCTAATCTCGGAAGTGCTGCGGCGCCGGAACGATGGGGAAATTCGCGATTCTGGATCTGTCCTCAGGGTTTTCCATCCGAGGGGTAAATATAGGCCAAAGGAGGGCGCCAGGGGGTGGACCAGCCGCCGAGGCGACCTGGTGGCGCGGCCAGGAGGGGGCCCGCGCCAGGTGGCCGCCTGAGTGAGGCCTGGCTCCCCTCTGGCCCATTGATACGTCCATTTTGCATCATGTTTTCATGTTGATATTTATCACTTCTTGGGCTGTTTTTTCACTTGATGATACAATACTTATGCCTTTTCTCTCTTATTTTGCAAGGTTTACATGAAGAGGGAGAATGCCGGCAGCTGGAATTCTGGCTTGAAAGTGGAGCAAGTTTGAGATACCTATTCTGCACAACTCCAAACACCGTGAAAGTCAACGAGGATTTTTTTTTCCGGATTTATAAAAAATACTGTGCCGAAGAAGCGCCAGAGGGGCGCCATCACGTGGCCTCAAGCCTGCTAGGCGCGGCCACCCCCCTAGCCGCGCCTAGGGGGCTTGTGGGCAGCCTGCTGGCCCGCTGGCCCCCCTCTTATGCTATATGAAGAGTTTCGTCCGGAAAAAAAATCAGGGAGGAGCTTTTTCGTGGATTCGCCGCCGCCAAGAGGCGGAACTTGAGCAGAACCAAACAAGAGCTCCGGCAGGACGATCCTGCGGAGGAAACTTCCCTCCCGGAGGGGGAAATCGTTGCCATCGTCATCACCAACACTCCTCTCATCGGAGGGGACTCATCACCATCAACATCTTCATCAGCACCATCTCATCTCCAAACCCTAGTTCATCACTTGTAACCAAGCTCCGTCTCGTGACTCCGATTGGGACTTGTAAGGTTGCTAGTAGTGTTGATTACTCTTTGTAGTTGATGCTAGTTGGATTACTTGATGGAAGAGTTTATGTTCAGATCCTTGATGCTAATCATTACCTCTCTGGTCATGAATATGATTATGCTTTGTGAGTAGTTACTTTTGTTCCTGAGGACATGGGATAAGTCATGCTAATAGTAGTCATGTGAATTTGGTATTCGTTCGATATTTTGATGTGTTGTATGTTGTTTTTCCTCTGGTGGTGTTATGTAAACGTCGACTACATAACACTTCACCATTATTTGTGCCTAGAATAAGTCATTGGGAAGTAGTAAGTAGATGATGGGTTGCTAGAGTGACAGAAGCTTAAACCCTAGTTTATGTGTTGCTTCGTAAGGGGCTGATTTGGATCCACTAGTTTAATGCTATGGTTAGACTTTGTCTTAATTCTTCTTTCGTAGTTGTCGATGCTTGCGAGAGGGGTTAATCATAAGTGGGATGCTTGTCCAAGTAAGGGCAGTACCCAAGCGCCGGTCCACCCACATATCAAACTATCAAAGTAACGAACGTGAATCATATGAACATGATGAAAACCAGCATGACAGAAATTCCCGTGTGTCCTCGGGAGCGTTTTTCCTCCTATAAGACTTTGTCCAGGCTTGTCCCTTGCTACAAACGGGATTGGTCCACTTTGCTGCACCGTTACTACCTTTGTTACTTGTTGCTTGCTATGAATCATCTCACCACATATTCACTTGTTACCGATAATTTCAATGCCTGTAGATTTTACCTTGCTGAAAACCACTTGTCAGATCCTTCTGCTCCTCGTTGGGTTCGACACTCTTACTTATCGAAAGGACTAAGATTCATCCCCTATACTTGTGGGTCATCACCCATCTTGGTGCTTCGTGAAGCTTCCGTCACGCAGATTTTTATATATTTTTCTCGGAATTTTTGGGGCTCTGAAAATTGGGGTAAAGTCCTTGCAATTAAAAGACATCAGCAGACAGAAACTGGCACTGGGTGCACTGAGTTAGTAGGTTAGTCCAAATATGTGTAAAAAGATATGAAAGTGTACCAAAACATATAACAATATCACCCAAAAGAGCATGGAACAAACAGAAATTATAGATACGTTTGGGACGTATCACCAACCTCGCCATTCGACCGTGGCGCGAGGACGACCATGCGGGTTTCGCCACCTTCAACCTGCATGTTTGCTGCATCATCGAGCACATGCCAATGCAGTACTGTTCCATCGAAGGGGCGCGGGAGGTGTCCGACAACAAGGTGGGTGTCGACTGCCTCAATAGCCGCACGTTGGAGCGCGGCCACACCAAGACCTTCACTTGCTCGGTCTGGGTGTGGGATATGGCATTCATCCCCACCAGGCACACCTACTGGGAGCTTCCCCGGGGTGCTGGACATGTGGAGGAGATGGATGGCTATTCACCGCCAGACTGAAGGGTGGCCCTGCCACAAGGAGCTACGCAGTTTGACCTTCTCATCCACGTCGACTGTGTCGAAGACTGGACGCCAAGATCCCCGCACTCCTCCCACTCGGCGCACAGCGGCCTGCCTTCCTCTAGTTCTGAAGACAACGATGCTCTGTCCATATTTTCCCAGTGTCTTGGAGCTTGCACGTGGAAGATGGCCAGCGCGAGGAGCCGCTTCGGCGGCTGGCCGATGCCCGGTGGTGGACGCGGGCTGTCGGGGTATGCCCCTCGGAGGCCCAAGTCGCGATCATGACAACAACGAGGCTAGTAGAAGGTCCTCGAAGGACACTCTCCTGGGACGCCGCTACGGCCGCCAAGCTCAGTCCAAGGCCACATCCAAGGAGCGTCGCGCCCGCAGCCGCTCCCCTCTGGCGCGTCACTGCTGCGGCAGCTCCAAGGGACGCACGCACAAGGCCGCCCCAAGGGACCAAGAAGCAAAGCAACATCACGGAGCGGGTACCGTTGCGCCAGTACTGTCCTCCAAGACATGCTCGCGCTAGACTAACGACATTGAGAAGTTCTTCTCTGCTACCAAGAACTCCATCGACGCCATCGGGTCAGCCAGCATCAACGACACTGTCCTGAACGAGGACATTGAAGCAACCCTGGCGTTCCCGCTTGAGTTCTCCGACAAGCCAGTGATGCACGAAGATGAGGTCCAGATGGTGACCCCATCTTTGGGCCAACATTGTCCGGACCAAGATGTAACCCGTCCAGCTTCAGTTGTCGCACGCCCACTGATGCGACCACGGTGGAGGTTCAGCTTGGGGAGGTCACGGAGCAAGTATGCGAGTTGGAGCTCAGAGATTCAAGCCCTGTCTCCCGCCAACTATTCGTCCACCCACCCCCTGCACTGTTGCCGCTGCCACCTTCCAAGAGATACTCCGCTCCAGCCAAGACTAGAGTGACCTTGGTGCCACCTCCAAGACAGAGCGCACGCCAGGCTGCGCAGAACAACACTGCCCGGTGGCTGAGCGTGCCATGCTACGCGTGGTGAAGGGACTGAGGCTGCTGGGGCCAAAAGAGAAGATGACGACAAAGGCCGCTGAAGCCATCTTCCAGAGATTCGACGAACGTCCCACTGACGACGACATCAACATCATTGCCAAGCTGACCAAACTTAGCAGCGAGGCGCTTCGTGACGCTGTGGGCCTGGCAAGTCCAGATGCTGCTGCCGATGAGGCCGTAGTGTAATCATGTTAGTTCGTCATTGTTGCCGTAGTAGTTTCCGATAGCGGTCAACAGTAGGTCGGCTTGATCTAGGTTTAGTTTCTACTCATATTAGTAGGGATAGGTGGTGTAGCTTGCGTTGTCGAGGTTTGGGGCCTATTGGTGGTCGGCGCGCCCCCAGTGTGCTTGGTTGTGTACTTCTCTGCTATCAATATATTTAGTTGTCGGACATTGATGTTGTTGTTTCTGGAGATGCAAATTGTGCCAAATGAGTAGCACAACGTGCACAATCTTAAGATGGAATGTTAAGGGTTTGAATTTTCCGGCACGGAGAACGGCTGTTCATGAGATTGCTGAAGCCCACCGTGTTGCCATCGTCTCCCTACAAGAGACTAAGCTAGAAATTTGGACACCTAGTATTGTCAAAGAGCTCGGAGGGTCCAAGCTCAAGGGCTTCACTATGTTGTCGGCCACTGGTACTAGGGGAGGCATTGCTATCCTTTGGGACAAAAGCACAGTCATTTTTGCGACAAACGCAGTTGCTAGCTTCTCCATCACACGGAAGGTCGCCCTGCTTCAGGATGGATCAGGTTTTTGGATGACGACGGTGTATAGGTCGGTTGAAGATGCAGCAAGGACGCCTATTTGGTTGAGCTTGCGCATGCTGCACCGCTGTTGGGAGAGGCTTGTCTTCTAAATGGGGATTTCAACATCATCTACGAAGCACGCGACAAAAAAAACTCAACTTCAACAGAAGAATCATAGGCATGTTCAGATCGGCAATCGATAGGGAAGGACTGAGAGAAATCAAGTGTAAAAACAAAAGGTTTAGCTGGTCAAATCAAAGGGAAAACCCGACGATGATAGCATAGACAAGATGTTCTCCAACTTGGAATGGGATGCCCTCTTCCCCTCCATGCTGATGGCTGTTGGTACTGCTTGCTCAAACCACTGTTCATTGTTGCTAGCAAACACGGTCGCCCCTCGTAGAAGACCTATGTTCCGCTTTGAATCCTTTTGGCCGAGCTTCCCCCTCTTTCATGAGACTGTCGACGGAGCTTGGCAGCGGCCTGTTAATCACACCTTCCCAATCATTAAACTGAAGAAGAAGATGCAAAGGACAACCTATGACCTAAAAATTTGGGCCAAATCACTCTTCAGCGATGCAAAGGTCTAGTTTCACCTGGACTGTGATGTGATCCTTCGTCTTGACGTCTCGCAGGAGCATAGAAGATTAACCCAAAATGAATTCGCTTTAAGGAAGCAGCTCAAGCTCAGGGACCTCGGCCTGACTGAAGTGGAAAGGGCAAGGAAGAGGCAGGCATCTAGGATCACGTGGCTCAAGGCAGGGGACACACACAAAACATGTTTTCAAGCTAAAACCAACTCAAGAAGGAGGAAGAACTTCATTCATTCCCTGCAAACTGACACGACCACAACCACTGCACACCACGACAAAGCTAAAATTGCTCATAGCCATTTCAAAAATCTGCTAGGAAAAAAGAGGAAAGGTTGTGCTCCATTAATTGGGAGGAATTGTACATGCCACGTTTTCAAAATGAGGGTCTCGATAACCCTTTCTCCGAATCAGAGGTTTGGGCTACTGTCATGGCTTCCCCGGCCGAGAAAGTGTTGGAATTATGCCCTAGAGGCAATAATAAATATAGTTATTATTATAATTCTTGTATCAAGATAATCGTTTATTATCCATGCTATAATTGTATTGAATGAAGACTCATTTACATGTGTGGATACATAGACAAAACACTGTCCCTAGCAAGCCTCTAGTTGACTAGCCAGTTGATCAACGGTAGTCAGTGTCTTCTGATTATGAACAAGGTGTTGTTGCTTGATAACTGGATCACGTCATTAGGAGAATCACGTGATGGACTAGACCCAAACTAATAGACGTAGCATGTTGATCGTGTCATTTTATTGCTACTGTTTTCTGCGTGTCAAGTATTTATTCCTATGACCATGAGATCATATAACTTACTAACACCAGAGGAATACTTTGTGTGTATCAAATGTCGCAACGTAACTGGGTGACTGTAAAGATGCTCTACAGGTATCTCCGAAGGTGTTCGTTAAGTTAGTATGGATCGAGACTGGGATTTGTCACTCCGTGTGACGGAGAGGTATCTCGGGGCCCACTCGGTAATGCAACATCACACACAAGCCTTGCAAGCAATGTGACTTAGTGTAAGTTGCGGGATCTTGTATTACGGAACGAGTAAAGAGACTTGCCGGTAAACGAGATTGAAATAGGTATGCGGATACTGACGATCGAATCTCGGGCAAGTAACATACCGAAGGACAAAGGGAATGACATACGGGATTATATGAATCCTTGGCACTGAGGTTCAAACGATAAGATCTTCGTAGAATATGTAGGATCCAATATGGGCATCCAGGTCCCGCTATTGGATATTGACCGAGGAGTCTCTCGGGTCATGTCTGCATAGTTCTCGAACCCGCAGGGTCTGCACACTTAAGGTTCGACGTTGTTTTATGCGTATTTGAGTTATATGGTTGGTTGCCGAATGTTGTTCGGAGTCCCGAATGAGATCACGGACGTCACGAGGGTTTACGGAATGGTCCGGAAACAAAGATTGATATATAGGATGACCTCATTTGATTACCGGAAGGTTTTTGGAGTTACCGGGAATGTACCGGGAATGACGAATGGGTTCCGGGAGTTCACCGGGGGGGCCACCCACCCCGGGGAAGCCCATAGGTGTTGGGGGTGCCGCACCAGCCCTTAGTGGGCTGGTGGGACAGCCCAAAAGAGGCCTATGCGCATTGGGAAGAAAATCAAAGAGAAAAGGAAAAAAAAAAAGGAGGAGGTGGGAAAGGGAAGAAGGACTCCACCTTCCAAACCAAGTAGGACTCGGTTTGGGAGGGGAATCCTTCCCCCCTTGGCTCGGCCGACCCCTTGGGGGTTCTTGGACCCCAAGGCACGGCTCCCCCTTCTCTCTCCTATATATAGTGGGGTTTTAGGGCTGATTTGAGACAACTTTCCCACGGCAGCCCGACCACATATCTCCACGGTTTTACCTCTAGATCGTGTTTCTGCGGAGCTCGGGCGGAGCCCTGCTGAGACGAGATCATCACCAACCTCCGGAGCGCCGTCACGCTGCCGGAGAACTCTTCTACCTCTCCGTCTCTCTTGCTGGATCAAGAAGTCCGAGATCATCGTCGAGCTGTCTGTGTGCTGAACGCGGAGGTGCCGTCCGTTCGGCACTAGATCGTGGGACTGATCGCGGGATAGTTCGCGGGGCGGATCGAGGGACGTGAGGACGTTCCACTACATCAACCGCGTTCACTAAGTCTTCTGTTGTACGGTCTACAAGGGTACGTAGATCACACATCCCCTCTCGTAGATGGACATCAGCATGATAGGTCTTCGTGCGCGTAGGAAAATTTTTGTTTCCCATGCGACGTTCCCCAACAGTGGCATCATGAGCTAGGTTCATGCGTAGATGTCTTCTCGAGTAGAACACAAAAGTTTTTGTGGGCGGTGATGTGCATTTTGCTGCCCTCCTTAGTCTTTTCTTGATTCCGCGGTATTGTTGGATCGAAGCGGCTCGGACCGACATTACTCGTACGCTTATGAGAGACTCGTTTCATCGCTACGAGTAACTCCGTTGCTCAAAGATGACTGGCGGGTGTCAGTTTCTCCAACTTTAGTTGAATCGGATTTGACCGAGGAGGTCCTTGGATGAGGTTGAATAGCAACTCATATATCTCCGTTGTGGTGTTTGCGTAACTAAGATGCGATCCTACTAGATACCCCATGGTCACCACGTAAAACATGCAACAACAAAATTAGAGGACGTCTAACTTGTTTTTGCAGGGTATGCTTGTGATGTGATATGGCCAAACGATGTGATGTGATATATTGGATGTATGAGATGATCATGTTGTAATAGATAATATCGACTTGCATGTCGATGGTACGGCAACCGGCAGGAGCCATAGGGTTGTCTTTATAACTAACGTTTGTGCTTGCAGATGCGTTTACTATTTTGCTAGGATGTAGCTTTAGTAGTAATAGCATGAGTAGCACGACAACCCCGATGGCGACACGTTGATGGAGATCATGGTGTGGCGCCGGTGACAAGAAGATCGTGCCGGTGCTTTGGTGATGGAGATCAAGAAGCACGTGATGATGGCCATATCATGTCACTTATAAATTGCATGTGATGTTAATCGTTTTATGCACCTTATTTTGCTTAGAACGACGGTAGCATTATGAGGTGATCTCTCACTAAAATTTCAAGACGAAATTGTGTTCTTCCCGACTGTGCACCGTTGCTACAGTTCGTCGTTTCGAGACACCACGTGATGATCGGGTGTGATAGACTCAACGTTCACATACAACGGGTGCAAAATAGTTGCGCACACGGAACACTCGGGTTAAGCTTGATGAGCCTAGCATGTGCAGACATGGCCTCGGAACACATGAGACCGAAAGGTCGATCATGAATCATATAGATGATATGATTAGCATAGGGATGCTTACCACTGAAACTATACTCAACTCACATTATGATCGGACTTGAGCTAGTGTAAGTGGATCATGAACCACTCAAATGACTAGAGAGATGTAATTTTTGAGTGGGAGTTTAGCGAATAATTTGATTAAGTTAAACTCTAATTATCTTGAACATAGTCTAAGTCCACTTTGAATATATTTGTGTTGTAGATCATGGCTCACGCGACAGTCATCCTGAATTTTAATACGTTCCTAGAGAAAGCGAAGTTGAAAGATGATGGAAGCAACTTTGTAGACTGGGCTCGTAATCTTAAGCTAATCTTACAAGCTGGGAAGAAGGATTATGTCCTTAATGCTGCGCTAGGAGATGAACCACCCGCTACGGCTGATCAGGATGTTAAGAACGCTTGGTTAGCACGTAAGGAGGACTACTCAATAGTTCAATGCGCAGTCTTGTATGGCTTAGAACCGGGACTTCAACGTCGCTTTGAGCGTCATGGAGCATTTGAAATGTTCCAGGAGTTGAAGTTTATCTTTCAGAAGAACGCCCGGATCGAGAGGTATGAGACCTCCGATAAATTCTATGCTTGCAAGATGGAGGAGAACTCGTCTCTCAGTGAACATGTGCTCAAAATGTCTGGGTACTCAAACCGTCTAGCTGAGCTGGGGATTGAACTCCCGCAAGAAGCTATCACTGACAGAATCCTTCAGTCACTGCCGCCAAGCTATAAAGGCTTTGTGTTGAACTACAACATGCAAGGGATGAACAAGTCTCCCGACGAGTTGTTTGCGATGCTAAAAGTCGCAGAGTCTGAACTCCGTAAAGAGCATCAAGTGTTGATGGTGAATAAGACCACTAGTTTCAAGAGAAACGACAAAGGCAAGAAGGGTAATTCGAAGAAGAGCGGCAAGCCTGTTGCCAATCCGACGAAGAAACCCAAAGCTGGACCTAAGCCTGAAACAAAGTGTTACTATTGCACGGGTATGGGTCACTGGAAGCGCAATTGCCCCAAGTATCTGGCTGATAAGAAGGCGGCCAGAGAAAAATCAGGTATATTTGATATACATGTTATTGATGTGTACTTAACCGGCTCTCGTAGTAGTGCCTGGGTATTCGATACCGGTTCTGTTGCTCATATTTGCAACTCGAAACAGGAACTGCGGAATAGACGAAGGCTGGCGAAAGACGAAGTGACGATGCGCGTGGGTAATGGTTCCAAGGTTGATGCAATCGTCGTCGGCACAGTCTCAATTCAGTTACCATCAGGATTAGTTATGAACTTAAATCATTGTTATTTAGTGCCTGCGTTGAGCATGAACATTATATCTGGATCTTGTTTATTGCGAGACGGTTACTCTCTTAAGCAGAGAATAATGGTTGTTCTATTTCTATGAGTAACATCTTTTATGGTCATGCACCCAATGCGAGAGGATTATTCATATTGAATCTTGATAGTGATACACACATACATAACATTGAGACCAAAAGAGTTAGAGTTAACAATGATAGCGCCATATTTTTGTGGCACTGCCGCTTAGGTCATATTGGTGTAAAGCGCATGAAGAAACTCCATGCCGATGGACTTTTGGAGTCACTTGACTTTGATTCACTTGACACGTGCGAACCATGCCTCATGGGCAAGATGACTAAAACTCCGTTCTCCGGAACAATGGAGCATGCAAGTGACTTGTTGGAAATCATACATACCGATGTGTGTGGTCCGATGAGCGTAGAGGCACGCGGCGGATATCGTTATTTTCTCACCTTCACTGACGATTTGAGTAGATATGGTTATGTTTACTTAATGAAGCACAAGTCTGAAACATTTGAAAAGGTCAAGCAATTTCAGAGTGAATTTGAAAACCATCGTAACAAGAAGATCAAGTTCCTACGGTCTGATCGTGGGGGTGAATATCTGAGTTTCAAGTTTGGTGCTCACTTAAGACAATGTGGAATTGTTTCACAGTTTACACCGCCTGGAACACCACAGTGTAATGGTGTGTCTGAACATCGTAATCGTACTTTATTAGAGATGGTGCGATCTATGATGTCTCTTACCGATTTGCCATTATCATTTTGGGGTTATGCATTAGAAACAGCTGCATTCACTTTAAATAGGGCACCATCAAAATCCGTTGAGATGACACCATACGAACTATGGTATGGCAAAAGGCCAAAGTTTTCGTTTCTTAAAGTTTGGGGATGTGATGCTTATGTCAAAAAGCTTCAGCCTGAAAAGCTGGAACCCAAAGCGGAAAAGTGCGTCTTCATAGGTTACCCAAAAGAGACAGTTGGGTACACCTTCTATCTCAAATCCGAGGGCAAAGTGTTTGTTGCTAAAAACGGAGCTTTTCTCGAGAAGGAGTTTCTCTCGAGAGAATTGAGTGGGAGGAAGATAGAACTTGACGAGGTTGTCGAACCTCTCATCCCTCTGGATGGTGGCGCAGGGCAAGGGGAAACCTCTGTCGTTGCGACGCCGGTTGAGGAGGAAGTTAATGATGATGATCATGAAACTCCGGTTCAAGTTTTTGTCGAACCACGCAGGTCGACGAGACCACGTGCTGCTCCAGAGTGATACGGCAATCCCGTCTTATCGATCATGTTGTTAGACAACAATGAACCTGCAAATTATGAAGAAGCAATGGTGGGCCCAGATTCCAACAAATGGCTAGAAGCCATGAAGTCCGAGATAGGATCCATGTATGAGAACAAAGTGTGGACTTTGGAAGTACTGCCTGAGGGCCGCAAGGCTATTCAGAACAAATGGATCTTTAAGAGGAAGACTGGCGCTGACGGCAATGTGACCGTTTATAAAGCTCGACTTGTGGCAAAGGGTTTTTCACAAGTTCAAGGAGTTGACTACGATGAGACATTCTCACCCGTAGCGATGCTTAAGTCCGTCAGAATCATGTTAGCAATAGCTGCATTTTTTGATTATGAAATCTGACAGATGGATGTCAAAACGGTGTTCCTTAACGGTTTCTTTAAGGAAGAATTGTATATGATACAACCCGAAGGTTTTGTCGATCCTAAGAGTGCTAACAAGGTGTGCAAGCTCCAGCGATCCATTTATGGACTGGTGCAAGCATCTCGGAGTTGGAACAAACGCTTTGATGAGGTGATCAAAGCATTTGGGTTTATACAAGTGGTTGGAGAATCTTGTATTTACAAGAAAGTGAGTGGGAGCTCTGTGGCGTTTCTAATATTATATGTGGATGACATATTGCTGATTGGAAACAACGTAGAGTTTTTGGAGAGCATAAAGGATTACTTGAATAAAAGTTTCTCTATGAAGGACCTAGGAGAAGCTGCTTACATTCTAGGCATTAAGATCTATAGGGATGGATCAAAACACCTGATAGGACTTTCACAAAGCACATACCTTGATAAAGTTTTGAAGAGGTTCAAAATGGAACAGTCCAAGAAGGGGTTCTTGCCAGTTTTACAAGGTACGAGATTGAGTAAGACTTGGCGCTCAGCAACTGATGAGGATAGAGAGCATATGCGCTCCGTCCTCTATGCTTCAGCCATAGGCTCTATCATGTATGCAATGTTATGCACTAGACCGGACGTTAGCCTGGCCATAAGTATGGCAGGTAGGTTCCAGAGTAATCCAGGAGTGGATCACTGGACAGCGGTCAAGAATATCCTGAAGTACCTGAAAAGGACTAAGGAGATGTTTCTCGTGTATGGAGGTGACGAAGAGCTCGCCGTAAAAGGTTACGTCGATGCAAGCTTTGACACAGATCCGGACGACTCTAAATCGCAAACCGGATACGTATTTATTCTTAATGGGGGTGCGGTAAGCTGGTGCAGTTCCAAGCAAAGCGTCGTAGCAGATTCTACATGTGAAGCGGAGTACATGGCTGCCTCGGAGGCGGCTAAGGAGGGTGTCTGGATGAAGCAGTTCATGACGGATCTTGGAGTGGTGCCAAGCGCACTGAATCCAATAACCTTGTTCTGTGACAACATGGGTGCCATTGCCTTAGCAAAGGAACCACGGTTTCACAAGAAGTCCAGACACATCAAACGACGCTTCAACCTCATCCGTGACTACGTCGAAGGAGAGGACGTAAATATATGCAAAGTGCACACGGATCTGAATGTAGCAAACCCGCTGAGTAAACCTCTTCCACGGCCAAAGCATGATCAACACCAGAACTGTATGGGTGTTAGATTTATTACAATGTAATTCGCATGATGATGTGAGGGCTACATTATTGACTCTAGTGCAAGTGGGAGACTGTTGGAATTATGCCCTGGAGGCAATAATAAATATAGTTATTATTATAATTCTTGTATCAAGATAATTCTTTATTATCCATGCTATAATTGTATTGAATGAAGACTCATTTACATGTGTGGATACATAGACAAAACACTGTCCCTAGCAAGCCTCTAGTTGGCTAGCCAGTTGATCAACGATAGTCAGTGTCTTCTGATTATGAACAAGGTGTTGTTGCTTGATAACTGGATCACGTCATTAGGAGAATCACGTGATGGACTAGACCCAAACTAATAGACGTAGCATGTTGATCGTGTCATTTTATTGCTACTGTTTTCTGCGTGTCAAGTATTTATTCCTATGACCATGAGATCATATAACTTACTAACACCAGAGGAATACTTTGTGTGTATCAAATGTCGCAACGTAACTGGGTGACTGTAAAGATGCTCTACAGGTATCTCCGAAGGTGTTCGTTAAGTTAGTATGGATCGAGACTGGGATTTGTCACTCCGTGTGACGGAGAGGTATCTCGGGGCCCACTCGGTAATGCAACATCACACACAAGCCTTGCAAGCAATGTGACTTAGTGTAAGTTGCGGGATCTTGTATTACGGAACGAGTAAAGAGACTTGCTGGTAAACGAGATTGAAATAGGTATGCAGATACTGACGATCGAATCTCGGCCAAGTAACATACGGAAGGACAAAGGGAATGACATACGGGATTATATGAATCCTTGGCACTGAGGTTCAAACGATAAGATCTTCGTAGAATATGTAGGATCCAATATGGGCATCCAGGTCCCGCTATTGGATATTGACCGAGGAGTCTCTCGGGTCATGTCTACATAGTTCTCGAACCCGCAGGGTCTGCACACTTAAGGTTCGACGTTGTTTTATGCGTATTTGAGTTATATGGTTGGTTGCCGAATGTTGTTCGGAGTCCCGGATGAGATCACGGACGTCACGAGGGTTTCCGGAATGGTCCGGAAACGAAGATTGATATATAGGATGACCTCATTTGATTACCGGAAGGTTTTCGGAGTTACCGGGAATGTACCGGGAATGACGAATGGGTTCCGGGAGTTCACCGGGGGGGCCACCTGTTGGAATTATGCCCTAGAGGCAATAATAAATATAGTTATTATTATAATTCCTGTATCAAGATAATAGTTTATTATCCATGCTATAATTGTATTGAATGAAGACTCATTTACATGTGTGGATACATAGACAAAACACCGTCCCTAGCATGCCTCTAGTTGGCTAGCCAGTTGATCGATGATGGTCAGTGTCTTCTGATTATGAACAAGGTGTTGTTGCTTGATAACTGAATCACGTCATTGGGAGAATCACGTGATGGACTAGACCCAAACTAATAGACGTAGCATGTTGATCGTGTCATTTTGTTGCTACTATTTTCTGCGTGTCAAGTATTTATTCCTATGACCATGAGATCATATAACTCACTGACACCGAAGGAATGCTTTGTGTGTATCAAACGTCGCAACGTAACTGGGTGACTATAAAGATGCTCTACAGGTATCTCCGAAGGTGTTAGTTGAGTTAGTATGGATCAAGACTGGGATTTGTCACTCCGTGTAACGGAGAGGTATCTCGGGGCCCACTCGGTAATACAACATCACACACAAGCCTTGCAATCAATGTAACTTAGTGTAAGTTGCGGGATCTTGTATTACCGAACGAGTAAAGAGACTTGCCGGTAAACGAGATTGAAATAGGTATGCGGATACTGACGATCGAATCTCGGGCAAGTAACATACCGAAGGACAAAGGGAATGACATACGGGATTATACGAATCCTTGGCACTGAGGTTCAAACGATAAGATCTTCATAGAATATGTAGGATCCAATATGGGCATCCAGGTCCTGCTATTGGATATTGACCGAGGAGTCTCTCGGGTCATGTCTACATAGTTCTCGAACCCGCACGGTCTGCACACTTAAGGTTCGACGTTGTTTTATGTGTATTTCAGTTATATGGTTGGTTACCGAATGTTGTTCGGAGTCCCGGATGAGATCACGGACGTCACGAGGGTTTCCGGAATGGTCCGGAAACGAAGATTGATATATAGGATGACCTCATTTGATTACCGGAAGGTTTTCGGAGTTACCGGGAATGTACCGGGAATGACGAATGGGTTCCGGGAGTTCACCGGGGGGGCAACCCACCCCGGGGAAGCCCATAGGCCTTTGGGGAGACACACCAGCCCTTAGTGGGCTGGTGGGACAGCCCACAAGTGCCCTATGCGCCAAGGAGAAGAAAATCAATAGAGAAAGAAAAAAAAGGAGGAGGTGGGAAGGAAGGGGGACTCCCTCCCACCAAACCTAGTCCAACTCGGTTTGGGGGGGGAGAGTCCTCCCCCTTGGACTCGGCTGACCCCCTTGGGGCTCCTTGAGCCCCAAGGCAAGGCCCCCTCCCTCCCACCTATATATACGGAGGTTTTAGGGCTGATTTGAGACGACTTTTCCACGGCAGCCCGACCACATACCTCCACGGTTTTTCCTCTAGATCGCGTTTCTGCGGAGCTCGGGCGGAGCCCTGCTGAGACAAGGTCATCACCAACCTCCGGAGCGCCGTCACGCTGCCGGAGAACTCTTCTACCTCTCCGTCTCTCTTGCTGGATCAAGAAGGCCGAGATCATCGTCGAGTTGTACGTGTGCTGAACGCGGAGGTGCCATCCGTTCGGTACTAGATCGTGGGACTGATCGCGGGATTGTTCGCGGGGCGGATCGAGGGACGTGAGGACGTTCCACTACATCAACCGCGTTCTCTAACGCTTCTGCTGTACGATCTACAAGGGTACGTAGATCACTCATCCCCTCTCGTAGATGGACATCACCATGATAGGTCTTCGTGCGCGTAGGAAAATTTTTGTTTCCCATGCGACGTTCCCCAACACCACCCACCCCGGGGAAGCCCATAGGTGTTGGGGGTGCCGCACCAGCCCTTAGTGGGCTGGTGGGACAGCCCAAAAGAGGCCTATGCGCATTGGGAAGAAAATCAAAGGGAAAAGGAAAAAAAAGGAGGAGGTGGGAAAGGGAAGAAGGACTCCACCTTCCAAACCAAGTAGGACTCGGTTTGGGAGGGGAATCGTTCCCCCCTTGGCTCGGCCGACCCCTTGGGGGTTCTTGGACCCCAAGGCAAGGCTCCCCTCTCTCTCTCCTATATATAGTGGGGTTTTAGGGCTGATTTGAGACAACTTTCCCACGGCAGCCCGACCACATATCTCCACGGTTTTACCTCTAGATCGCGTTTCTGCGGAGCTCGGGCGGAGCCCTGCTGAGACGAGATCATCACCAACCTCCGGAGCGCCGTCACGCTGCCAGAGAACTCTTCTACCTCTCCGTCTCTCTTGCTGGATCAAGAAGTCCGAGATCATCGTCGAGCTGTCCGTGTGTTGAACGCGGAGGTGCCGTCTGTTCGGCACTAGATCGTGGGACTGATCGCGGGATAGTTCGCGGGGCGGATCGAGGGACGTGAGGACGTTCCACTACATCAACCGCGTTCACTAACGCTTCTGCTGTACGGTCTACAAGGGTACGTAGATCACACATCCCCTCTCGTAGATGGACATCACCATGATAGGTCTTCGTGCGCGTAGGAAATTTTTTGTTTCCCATGCGACGTTCCCCAACAGAAAGCCCCCGGTACAAATGGATTTTCGGGGAATTTCTTTAGAGCTTGCTGGGGCACAATAAAGGGAGATGTGATCACCGTCTTTGATCACTTCTTTAGGCTGGCTCATCGAAACTTTTCAGAGCTTAACACGGCCATGATTGCGCTCATCCCGAAGAAGGATGGTCCCGCTAGAATGAGTGAGTTCAGACCTATCAGCCTCGTTCACTCCATCTCAAAGTTGATCACAAAGGTCCTCTCAATGAGATTAGCTACTGTCATTGATAAGTTAATCTCTCCTGCGCAGACGGCTTTCCAGAGAAATAAGTGCATCCACGATAGCTACTTGTATGTTTAGAACTCTATCAGAGCGCTTCACCGGAACAAAACACCAGGGCTCCTACTCAAATTGAACATTGCCCGGGCCTTCGACAGTGTTTCATGGGAGTACATCATGGAGTTACTACAACAGCTTGGCTTCCCACCTCAGTGGAGAGATTGGATAGCTCTGCTTCTATCATCTTCCTCTTCGGCATGCCTGCTCAATGGTGTTGCGGGTGATCGCATCGTACATCAGCGAGGGCTACGGCAAGGAGACCCCCTCTCACCTTTGTTGTTCATCCTATGCATCGACCATCTCCACCGTTTGCTCGATGCGGCCTCCAGGACGGGTGTGTTGCACAACATCCCGGACACGGCGCAAATGCGTACAAGCTTGTACGCCGACAATGTCGTCATCTTCATAAACCCGATACATCAGGAAATAGATAGTCTTCTAGAGTTGCTCGAGCGGTTTGGGGATGCCACGGGCCTACACATCAATTTCTCCAAGTCCTTCGCGGTACCCATTAGATGTGACGACATAGTTGTAGGAGTTGTTCTACATAACTTTAACGAAAACACGATGACCTTTCCGATTAGATAGGTAGGTCTACCTGTTACAATCGGGTGTGCTAGACTAGTCCATCTCCAGCACATTGTCGACAAGATCAGAGCTCAGCTAGCGGGTTGGAAGGGTAGGCTTATACCGCTGGCAGGAAGGCGTATCCTCGTATGATGCGTCCTCTCGTCCATGCCAACCTTTGCGCTCACGACCATGGGTGTGCCAAAGAAGTTCTTCAAAGACGTAGATAAATCACGACGTCGCTTCCTCTAGGCCGGAGACGACGAGCTTACTGGAGGTAAATGCAAAGTGCAATGGAGCTCCGTGGCCACGCCAGAGCAACAAAGTGGGCTGGGCGTACACGACCTCCCACGTTTCGCCCGCGCCCTTCGCCTGCGTTGGCTATGGCATGCATGAAGACAGCCGGGTAGACCCTGGGTCGGTACTGGCTCACCATGCGACACCGACGACATGAAGTTTTTCACGGCCCCTACTGCGGTGACGATCGGCGACGGGAATACATCCCACTTCTGGACCTGCTCTTGGCTGGGGGGCAGCTTCACCAAGTTTTTCTTGCCCTCTTCGCCAGATCAATCAAGAAGAATAAAACGGTGAGAGTTGCGCTTCATGAAGACAGTTGGATCCTAGACATGCGACAAGGAAACTCGGAGAGAAATTGCTCAACAAGTAGTACAGCTTGCAAGAGAAATCAGGCAAGCTGGCATAATCGGGGAGCAGGGAACCCCAGACACAATCAACTGGACGCTATGCAGCTCGGGGATATACTCAACGAGCTCTGCATACAAGGGGCAGTTCATCAACAACCAACCTTGCAACCTCAAAGCGCTCATCTGGAAAGCTTGGGCTCCAGGGAAAGTCAAGATGTTCCTATGGCTCCTACATCTCGACAAGCTCTGGTGCAATGACACGCTGCTAAGGAGGGGTGGGGAGAACGGATACTTCTGCCCTTTGTGCCTGCGCAACCTTGAGGCTTCTATTCACCTGCTGTGGGAATGCCCGGTTGTCGTGCATGTGTGGAGCATCGGGACGACCTGGAATGGCTGCGGTTCCCTTAATGAACGTGTATGGTGCACGAGCACATCAACAACCGACCGAGTATAAAAGATCGTAGCTGCTGCTGCACCCGGCCACAAAAAGGGCACGAAATCTATTGCGGCTCTCATTTCCTGGCACATCTGGCTGGAGCGCGACTCATGCGTTCTCAGAGGAAAGCAGGCGAGCGCGGGTCACATTTTTGTCGCATGCAGACGAGACATGGAGCAATAGATGATGGGAGGTGCAAGATGCATAGAGCAGCCCTTCGGGGATGTAACGTGAAATCGATTACCTTCTTCGGACTAGCTGTAATTTTTCTTTGCTCCTCTTGATCGCTTGATCACACCTTTGTCATCTCTCTCTGCTTAAATCAATGCAAGGCCAGCTATGCTGGATATTCTAAAGAAACATGTACACGGTAGCAATCAATTTGTAATTCACTGGTTGAAAAAAATGGCTTATTCTGAGTTTGTTTTAAATCTTTTGATTGATAATGTGCGTTCCGTGAAAAAAGACATGCACATCGCAGTGTGCCAGCGTGTGTGCGCGCCCCTGCGTGCGTGTGTTCACAGGGTATGTGCGTATGTACAAGGGTTGCAAGCAAATGTTTCTTTAAAAGGAAGATGGACTAAATTAGCCTGATCCGTACACAGCAGCCGATCGAGTAATGAATTGTTTCTCCATTCCGCGTCATATCGCACCACATGGATCGGCTTGGGTTTGGGTGCACGTAGTCCAAAGAAAGAGACGGGGAGGAAAGGAAGGAAGGATAGGAGCCAACAAAACTCCATGCCGCCCGCGCCTCGCTGCCTCCTCCGGCCTCCTGCGATCCTGTCTGCGTCACCCGCAAGATTCCAACGAGCGCATAGATAGCTAGACATAGTCGATGGAGAAAAAAAAGTCTAAACAGATCTCATCCGCCGGCCGGTGGAGAAAATATCAACAGCTTAATGGAGTATATATCTTTCGTTTATCTTATTAATATACAGTACATAATCTGATCTTATTTTCAAACCAACGCAACAAACCAATCAGGGCGTATATATAGGGAAGGGTCCAAGGTCCATCTCCATCTCCATCTCCATCTCCATCCCCGGGTGCACACTTCTCTCCTACCCCCACCATCCCTCCCCTGTTTCTCGCCTTATCTCCATTGCCGCCTGCCGCCACTTCAGCCTGGGCTTGAGCTAGCCATGGAACCGGAGCGAGCTGTTGTCATGGAGCCGACGGCGGCGGCGTTGATGGCGGAGCTGCGGGGCAGCTTCAGGGAGGGCCGGACGCGGCCGGCCGAGTGGCGGACGGCGCAGCTCAGGTCGCTCGTCAGGATGATCGAGGAGAAGGAGGACGACATCAGCGACGCGCTCCACGCCGACCTCGCCAAGCCGCGCATGGAGGCCTACCTCCACGAGGTATGCACGCACTTCCATCCAATCTCCATGTCCAATCTATTGCTCCTCAAGTTGACTCGAACTGGATAGCAGGATTCCTGGGCTGGTAAGAACTGGAATTCCACCTCTGTTTCCATGATTCTCTTGCCGTTGCCGGCGCTGGATCAGTGAAGTTATCCTTACGCAGCAGTACAATTGGTCCCGTGAAAGAAAAAGAAAAAAACAGTTCGATTGCCTCCAGTTCGTCTTGACTTTCTCCGTATCTGATCTCCAATGGATCAGTGAAGTTCTTCCCATTAATTGTTCGTCTTGCACAGATACTCCTTCGCAGCTCACAAGATTAGTTTCTTCTTTGGACCATCTTTCCTTCTCCTCGGCCGAATTTGCTCAATCAGGCTACTCGATTAATCGAATCCTTGGTGGGGTTGTGGGTCAGCGGTGTCTTTAGGAAAGTTAGGCGTGTTTAGTCCCTTTCCGTCACATGTCTCGGAAAGGGTTGCGTGCCAAAATGATTACTCCACCATTGCCGGCGGCGTTCCTTGCAAGAAAACCCTCGTTTTGTTTGCCGGACAAAGTCTTCGTCGGTCAAATATCGCCGCCTGCACATCTATATTTTTGTCGTTGCAAATTTTCAACTTCGGCAGCAGATGCAACTCGCATCGGTTTCTACTACTTGCTCTCTTCTTGCAGAGAGACAGAGAAAGGCTTCCGTCGAAATATCATATTCGTTCAAGGCAGGGGTTCCTAAGCTGGGCAGTCACAGTCACAGCCTTTACTGTCAAGCTAGGACTAGGAAGCCATACTAGTCAAATTTGGTGATTGCAATCTGTAAAACAACAGAAATAAATGAACAGAAAAGCCTGATTGCTTCACAACTTCTGTAAGAAAATATCACATTTTTGCCTGCCTAGTAACTGATAACCACATGTTGCTGCCATTTGTCTGTTCATGACTCAGATATCGCTAGCGAAAGGGGCCTGTATGTTTGCCCTGAAGGGGCTCAAGAATTGGATGAAGCCTGACAAGGTAGGCAAATCCATTCTCCACATACTACTGATAACACTCGTTTGTAAATAAATTCCTTTTTTTTTTGAACTGGGAACATCTCATTCCATTAACCACTGTGCCGCGCCAGATCGCCGGCAACCAATTAATAAATTCCATTGGTTTTGCTGATATGCGATGTGTGCCCTTCACTGCTTTATTATTCAGGTACCTTCTGCCATAACTACATTCCCATCCACTGCTCAAATCGTGCCGGAGCCCATGGGTGTCGTTCTCGTCATATCAGCCTGGAACTATCCTTTCTGTAAGTCAATGGTATTGAAGATAGTATGTACTATTATATGGCAAGACTGTTGAGTAGGGATCTAATCCATGCGATTTGTGTGGGAGAGGCTACGAGGATACAATAGTTAACCACTGATTAAATGTGTTTCCTGATGGTGCTGGAGGTTTATGCCATGAGTTTGATATGCTCCCGTGTCCTGTGCTCAAGGACTGCCAATCTGTTTCGTAGTTGGTATCTTTCCTTTTCGTCAAACAGACATCGATTTCTGCAATTATGCTGGAACGCAATCTTATGTCACGAGTCCTGATTTTTCTTCAACACATGCGCATTATGACGTCAGGTTTCGACAGTCTTATTTATGGTACCATTACATTTTTTATGACGACCAAAAACATAATTTTGATTAGCTTAGGTACCCCCCCCAAACGTATAAAGGAGAACGTATACTCACCTCGTATTGTACACTACAGGCCGCCGTACGTATGCAATACGAGGTGGGTATACGTATGTCTTCCTGTAGTGTACAATAGTGTACAATACGAGGTGGGTATACGTTTCCCCTTTTACGTTTTGTTGGGGGGAGGGTGTACCGAAGCAAAAGTGTAATTTTGATTATTATTTTACCATCTAAGCACTTAATATCTTGGGATTGTTCTTTCGACCAGTTGAATGTAATCAAGAAATGTAAATTGATCTCCCCCTTTTATTTTGAGTATTTTTGCCTGTCAGCTTCCTGGATGACTGTTCAGTAGTATTAATTAAGATGAATAATAATCTCACCTTCGTTATAGTGCTATCTATCGAGCCCGTCATTGGAGCAATTGCTGCTGGGAATGCTGTTGTGCTCAAGCCATCGGAAATTTCGCCAGCGACATCTTCATTGTTCGCGAAGCTGCTACCAGAGTACCTTGATAGATCATGTATAAAAGTTGTGGAGGGAGGTGTCTCTGAAACAAGTGCACTCTTAGAACAAAAATGGGATAAGATCTTCTACACAGGTTAAGTTCTTACCTGTCAAATACTTTCTGCTTCTTCAATTAATGTTGTGTTTCTAACAGTGCACATGTTCATTTGAACTGCAGGAAATGGATATGTCGCTCGCGTAGTGTTGACAGCAGCTGCAAAGCATCTAACCCCTGTTGCTCTGGAGCTCGGTGGAAAATGCCCTGTTATTGTCGACTCTAACGTCGATCTGCATGTAAGCGACATCTAAAAACATTTTCAATTCTTAAAGAAAAAAAAAAGTCTTTTGGCCTCCTTAACAGAGTTTTTCCTTCTAGGTTGCTGCTAAGAGGATTGCTGTTGGTAAATGGGGATGTAACAATGGCCAGGCATGCATTGCTCCGGATTACATCATAACGACAAAAGCGTTTGTTACAGAGCTGGTACCTACACTACTGTTATAAGTTATAACTACCAGCCAAATAATTGCTTGTGCCAACTGAAGTTCTATATATTTGCTTACTTATGAAATAAACTTTCTACAGGTCGACTCTTTGAAAAGAGTCTTGGAAAGGTTCTACGGGGAGGATCCGTTGCAATCGGCGGACCTGTCTCGTATTGTAAATATTAGCCATTTCCACCGATTAGCAAAGTTGCTAGATGATAAGAAAGTCGCCGAAAAGATTCTGCTCGGTGGCCAGACAGATATGGAGCAACTGTGAGAACTTGACAATTTATAGCGTGAACTTTCAGTCACAAACTCATAACTGGGTTTCAGAAGGTGTTTAATCGAGCGCTAACTTTTTCTTTCTTATGTCACAGAAAAATAGCTCCTACGGTGCTGGTAGATGTTCCTCTTGATACAGAACTCATGAAGGGGGAAATATTTGGCCCCATGCTTCCAATTATAACGGTTAGTACTCCTCTGCCTTGATTTCAGACAATAAGTAATGTTCCTAGAGTGCACGGAAATCTGCTTGACAGTATTCAGAACTAAACCTAGTACCCAACTCGGATTCTTCGAACTGTGGCTGTCAGGTCGACAAGATTGAAGAAGGCATCACGCACATCAACGCCGGGGCGAAGCCACTCGCGGCCTACCTCTTCACCAAGGACAAGAAACTGCAACAAGATTTCGTCTCAAACGTCTCGGCAGGAGGCATGCTCGTCAACGACGTCGCCCTACACGTACGTAACTGCTCATGAACCCTGTGAATCAATCTCCTGAACCAAAAAACATGCAATTCCTCCTGAAACACAATCACATTTTGCAGCTGACGAACCCGCATTTGCCGTTCGGCGGCGTGGGCGACAGCGGCACGGGGTCGTACCACGGCAAGTTCAGCTTCGACTGCTTCACTCACCGGAAGGCGGTGCTGATCCGCGGGTTTGGCGGCGAGGCGAACGCGAGGTACCCACCCTACACGGCAGAGAAGCAGAGGATCCTCAGGGGCCTCATCAAGGGCAGCTTCTTTGCGCTGATCCTTGCGCTCCTGGGATTCCCAAGGGAGAAGCGCTAGCTGAGCTGAGCCCCCTCCCTTCTCCAGTACAGCATAGCAGGATTATTCATGTTCTGCACTGTAAAGTGTTAGTGCGCGAGCGTGTTCAACAGGTGTAAAATATGGGACTACTATCCGATATCTGGATGTAAGTCGATTTAATTTCTTACATAAACAAACCTTGTTTGCCGGTTAATCCAGCGTGAAGGATGAAGAGGATAACGCCCTGCTTGCAAGAATTGTCCGTTTTGTCAGTAACGATTCATCATTTCATTGCACTGTGAGACAACCTTTTTATTAAAAAGCAAAAGACTCGTGGCATTCATTAATTAAGAGAGAGTTTAGAATAATTTTGATAGCCCGAAATCAAGTAACCAGTCATTCAAAAACCTACTCTCCCGACATAATATTACGCAAATGAGTTGTACCCGGTGACTCCCAATTCTTCGTCTTACATCGGATTTTTGACAAATAATTGGCCTTGCGTGTGATTTACCTATCTAAATAAACTTTAGGATTTTATTTGTTCATCACTTATTTAAAATCCAAAGATGGAAGGGAAAAAAATTCAAAACTCACATGGGATGGAGGAGCTTGGACAAACAACGAGGTGAACGACAGAACCTTGCGTTCCTTTTAAGGGGATGTTTCTTTCAAGGGATTTTTTGATGTAGAGACTAAAAAAAGTCTCTTTTAGTCCCATGTGAAAGAAACAGGAGGGACTTTTAGGGACTAAAAGGAGGTATTTGGGACTAAAGGAAGAAGTACCTATGGGAGGGACTTTTTTGGACTTTTTGACACTTTTTCCAACAGTGCCCCTGCTTTTAGCATGTCATTTAATAACTTCTAGTATATTACTAGGGGTAACATGGTCTTTTTGCATGTCATTTAATGACCTCTAGTCCATGTTTAGTCCTTGAAAAGAAACGGATAGGGACTAGAGACTTTTTAGTTGGGACTAAAAAAAGTCCTAGGACTTTTTAAAGAAACGGGGCCTAAGTAGGAGAGAAGAGATATGTGTAATGGCACAAACTTATTGTTGAAGATCCTTAAATTGTGTTCATTCCAAATCTCCCAAGCCACAAGATTTATGGGGTGTTTGGTTATAGGGACTTATTAGGGACTTAGAACTTATAATAAGTCCCATCTAAACCGAACATGAGGTACTTATAGGAACTTAAAGTGTGCATTTGGGACTTCTGAAATAAGACTCTCAAGGAGAGTCTTATATGGACTTATAGTTGTAATATGGTCTTTTAGTCCATGTTAAGTCCTAGGAACCAAACAGGTAGGAACTTTTTAGGGACTTATGACTTATAAGTTGGGACTAAAAAAAGTTCTAGGACTTATGAACCAAACAGGGCCTTAACGTCTCGGAAGTCATACCAACCGTCTAAATGAAAGTCTTGCAGCGGAAGCTAGTCCTTAACCAAGCAACACACCCTAATAGAGAATTTGCGGTAGAAGAGGGGGTGCAACCTTGGTACATCTCAAAGTTATTTATAATCTTTGATTGTTTTATATTATTATAATGTTACTTTCAAATACTTTTATAGTAACTTTATTGTTATTTCTGAACTAACCGATTAATTCAGTGACTAGAGTCGGTTGTTATTTCTGCATATCTTGACTTTTCATAAAATCCATATTTAGGAGCCTCAAAACCCTCGAGGATATTTTTATGATTTTTTCAAATCGAGAGGATTCCAGAAAGTGTCGGGAGGGACCAAGGCGCCACCCCTGACCTCCACGCGGCCAAGTGGTGCGGCTAGGGGCCCACCCACAAGGGGCGGCCACATGGGGCCCCTAAGCACCGCCTTATGTCACTTCTTTCACCTAAAATCCCTTATTTCAATAAACCAATGGTACCATTTTTTCGTGATTTTTTTCGTCGTCGCAAGTTCCTATTCCAGGGTGATCCTATCTGGAGGTCTGTTCCGGCACCTTAGCAGAGGGGAAATCCATCACCAGGGTCATCTTCATCAACCTTGGTGCCACCATGAACATGTGTGAGTAGTTTAGAACCTTAGGGTCCATAGCAGTACCTAGTTGTCATCCTCTCTCCTTTGTGATTGAATACAAAGTTTCCGTGAGCTGCCTCACATAATCGGAATCAAGATGATGTAATCGGCAGTTGTTTTTATTGGGATATGATGAATTATCACTTTATAATTAGATTGTTCATTGGATTATATTGAGTATTATGAAGTTTATTTGCAACATAATTAAGTAGCCATGTATGATTTCTGATCTATCTTAAATTTGGATATGAAAATTTGAAAGTATGGATACGAAATGTTGTTGAATTATTTTTTGACGTCGAATCCCGAAAACCTTGGCATATATTGATGTGAATCGACATTGAGTGTATATGCACAGAACAGAACAGAACAGAAGAAAATATGATTTGATGTTTTTGAACGGAGGGAACCGTTGATTCATAAAAGAGCACATGCACAGACGGGAGACTGGTGGGGTGCTGCATGCGGAAGCAACGAAACCGGGGAGTGTCCTCCACTTGTCTCCCCTCACTCCCCGCTTAACGCTCCCTTCCCTCCGTCCAAGCTCCCCTCCCCTTTGAAAGCCACGCAATTATTCCGACAGCCCAAGGACAAGCACAGGCTAACGCCATGCATCCACGCTCTTGTCGCTAGGAATCCAAGTGATCGGGAGATCATTGCGGGCCGGTGTTCCTCATCAGGAGAAATCGTGCCGCTAATTCCCGAGGTATTATCATCTTGTTTAGTTCCTGATGAAACACTGCTCTTCTTCCTAGAGTAGGAATCATCATCGGCATGGCGGCATTTTGAGTGCTGTGTGTGATGCTTCAGGATCTGGCCTCTGCGTGCGGGCAGAGGGCGAGGAAGCATATATATATGAACGGTGCTGCATGAGGTGAAGAGGGGGACGAGACCACCATGGCCCTGTTCGATCGGAACCAGAGGCAGCGGTCGTCGCTCTTCTCGACGGCGACCATCGTCGTGTTCGCCGCGCTCTGCCTCGTCGGCTTCTGGATGGTCTCCCCTCCGTCGCCGGAGGCCGTCCCGGTGGCCACGGTGACCGCGTCCACGGCAGACGTCAAGAAGGCCGCGGAGGCCGTCGTCAAGGAGAAGGAGGAGGACCGCTCCATCGACGCCACCAACAACTTCAAGCAGGACAGTGCCAACGTCGTCGCGGAGGCCACCACGGCCGCTGTGGACGCCGAGAAGCCCGCCGTGGACGTCGCCAAGGGCGGCGAGGCCGACGGCGAGAAGCCGGCGTCCAAGAACCAGTCCTTCGATGACGAGAACGGCAGGACGGAGGGCGGGGAGCTCGTCAAGCCGGAAACCGCCGAGACGGACGGCGCCGGCGCCGCCGCTGCCGCCGTGGCTGCTTCCCAGGGGAAGAGCGTGGAGGACACGGTGACGGACGTAAAGGAGCAGGCTTCTACGGACACCAAGGAAACCGTAGGCAGCGGCGGTCAGGACGCGAACGCCGAGAGGACGCCGGTTGACACCAAGGAGAGCATCGTCAGCCCGGAGGAGAACCCGAAGGATGCCAGCGGCGGCGGCTCGTCCAAGAAGCAGACCTTCGACGACGAGAACGGCAAGATGGAAGGCGTCGACGTGGTCAAGGATGACGGCAACAAGACGTTCATCTCAGATGACAGTGCCAAGCCGATCCTGGAGGAGACGACCACCGCCGCCACGGACAAGACGGAGGACGCGGCGGCGGTCGGGGTATCAACCGAAGCCTCCGCCGCCACTAATCCGGACGATACGAAGACGTCAGACATTGTCGAGGAAGAGCAGAAGCTTCTTCCGGAGGCGCTGCCGAACGGGCAGGCGGAACTGCTGACGGAGCGGGCGGCGCAGAACGGGTCGTTCACGACGCAGGCGGCGGAGTCGACAAACGAGCAGAAGACGCGCGACGAGAGGAAAAAGAATAAGAAGAAGAAGAAGAAGAAAGCGGCAGGCAAGGCGGAAGCGGAGGCGGCGGTGTCGTCGACGGCGCACGTCTGGAAGCTGTGCAACACGAGCACAGGCGAGGACTACATCCCGTGTCTAGACAACGAGGCCGCCATCAAGAAGCTCAAGACCGACATTCACTACGAGCACCGGGAGCGGCACTGCCCCCCCGAGCCGCCGACGTGCCTCGTCCCGGCGCCGCCGTCCTACAAAGACCCCATCCGGTGGCCAAGCAGCCGCAGCAAGATCTGGTACCACAACGTTCCGCACACGCAGCTGGCGGAATTCAAGAAGCGCCAGAACTGGGTGAAGGTCTCCGGCGAGTACCTCACGTTCCCCGGCGGAGGCACGCAGTTCAAGACCGGCGGCGCGCTGCATTACATCGACCTGATCCAGCAGGCGTTCCCGGAGGTGGCGTGGGGCCACCGGAGCAGGGTGGTGCTGGACGTGGGATGCGGCGTGGCCAGCTTCGGCGGGTTCATGTTCGAGCGGGACACGCTGACCATGTCGTTCGCGCCCAAGGACGAGCACGAGGCGCAGGTGCAGTTCGCGCTGGAGCGCGGCATCCCGGCCATCTCCGCCGTCATGGGCACGAAGCGGCTCCAGTTCCCGAGCAACGTGTTCGACGTGGTCCACTGCGCGCGGTGCCGCGTCCCATGGCACATCGACGGCGGGCTGCTCCTCCTGGAGGTGAACCGGCTGGTCCGGCCCGGCGGTTTCTTCGTGTGGTCCGCCACCCCGGTGTACCAGAAGCTCCCCGAGGACGTGGAGATCTGGGAGGAGATGGTGAAGCTGACCAAGGCCATGTGCTGGGAGATGGTGGCCAAGACCAGGGACACCATCGACCGGGTGGGCCTCGTCATCTTCCGGAAGCCGGTGAGTAACCATTGCTACGAGACACGGCGGCAGACGGAGCCGCCGCTGTGTGACCCCTCGGACGACCCCAACGCGGCGTGGAACATCTCGCTGCGGGCGTGCATGCACCGCGTCCCCACCGACCCGTCGGTGCGCGGGTCGCGGTGGCCGCAGCAGTGGCCGGAGCGGGCGGAGAAGGTGCCCTACTGGCTGAACAGCAGCCAGGTGGGCGTGTACGGGAAGGCGGCGCCCGAGGACTTCGCGGCGGACTACGCGCACTGGAAGAAGGTGGTCCAGCACTCGTACCTGGACGGCATGGGCATCGAGTGGAAGAGCGTCCGGAACGTGATGGACATGCGGGCCGTCTACGGCGGGCTGGCGGCGGCGCTGCGGGACATGAACGTGTGGGTGATGAACACGGTGAACATCGACTCGCCGGACACGCTGCCGGTGATCTACGAGCGGGGCCTGTTCGGGATATACCACGACTGGTGCGAGTCCTTCAGCACCTACCCGCGCTCCTACGACCTCCTCCACGCCGACCACCTCTTCTCCAAGCTCAAGGCCAGGTAGGCATGCATTTCACCCTCCACGCCGTCGATCGGACTGATCGATATTGGACAAGCAGAACTAAGGAATTTGTGCGTGCGTGCGTGCATGTGGTAGGTGTAAGGTGTTGCCGGTGCTGGTGGAGGTGGATAGGATCCTGAGGCCCAACGGGAAGCTGATCGTGCGGGACGACAAGGAGACGGTGGACGAGATCGTGGAGGGGGTGAAGTCGATGCACTGGGAGGTGAGGATGACGGTGTCCAAGCGCAAGGAGGCCATGCTCTGCGCGAGGAAGACCATGTGGCGGCCCACGGAAATGGAGCCGGGGCCGCCCACCAGATGACCTCGCCTCGCCACGCCTCGCCGGTGATCGGAATTAACAGCTAGCGCGCCACTCGCGAGTAATTGATCTGATTGATTGGCTGATATAGGTTTCAAGAAATAAGCTTGTCTAGATGAAGATGAAGTGCGTACATAGGTTCTGTTGGTGTCGGTCGGTGTCTAATTAGTTCTTCTTTCTAAGGTTTTTCCCTCCCGTGTGAACTGCCATGTGTTGTATTGCGATGGAAGAGAAGTACATAGATATCATGTTTGTATGTATGTATGCAGTATATATTATGGGAGCACCTAAAACTCAGCTAGCTGAGATTTGTCTATGGTCTCATTCACATGACATCATCATATATATTGGTTGGACTTTTTTATTTTCCCCATGGTTTGCACATGTCGTGTTATTTTTTCTGGGCTTAGCCTTTCCATTTCTATTGCCACTCATGCAAGAGCGAAATATTGGGCTAATCTGTACAACATATTTTAGTTGCCATAACACAGTTGTGGAGTGTGCTCTTCTTAAGCTATATCCTGTCATAAGAAGAACAATAGGAGTTGTCTTAAAAATATGTTTTCTTTGTAGTTTTTCAGTTTTGACTCAGTTCAACAGTAATCACCGGCATGATACGTCTGGCGTACATGATCTATCCCGGTCTTGTCCCATGCATTATTTATTTATATGTTTATTAAAATTCATCTTTTTTTTAAATGATGGAATCTGAACTATGAAAACTTGCACTTGTGACTCTCTTTTAATATTTGCAATTGCGACCTTACTAAGAAATTTACGGTTGTGACCCGACTTTGAAAATTCGACTCCAAAATTTGTACTAACACCCCTCTTTTAATACTTGCCATTGTGCCTCCACTTGAATACTTGCAATTGCACCCCGACTTTGAGAACTTGCAGTTGGGCCCGACTTTAGAAACTTGCAGTTGCGACCCGACTTTAGAAACTTGGAGTTGCGACCTGACTTTGGAAACTTGCCGTTGCGAACCGATTTTGAAAACTTGCAATTGCGAACCAACTTTGGAAACTTGCAGTTGCGACCCGACTTTGGAAACTTGTGTTGCGACCCGACTTTGAGCACTTTCAGTTCGTCCCGACTTTGAACAGTTGCAGTTGCTACCCAACTTTGAAAACTCACAGTTACAACCCGACTTCGAGTACTTGCAGTTACAACCACGATATGAAAACCCGTAGTCGCGGCCACATTTGAAAGACGGTGTTCGCGTACAATTTTGAAAAACCTCACGGTTGCGACTCCACCTAAAACCTAATAGTTGCAACCCGAGTTGATAGATTGCAATTACAACCCAATTTCAGAAACTAGCAGTTGTGACCAGAGTTAAAAACTTTGATAGCACAAAAAATTTGACGGAAAAACTCATGAAAAAAACATTTCTACCAAAAAGGAGGCATTGGCTTTGATATCATTAAAAATATACACACAAAAATAAATAAATAAGAGGAATAAAAATAGAAAATAAACTAAAATTGAAAATATGAAACAAAAATATAGAAAATGAATAAATGGAAGAGAAAAAAAATAGTGAAATCCCTTAATATCAATTATCCAATCTATGGTAACAAATGAATATTAATTTAAAAAACAAAATGAATACACTAATTTAGTTAAAGGGAGAAGAGTGGAATTGTATTCTACTACATATTAGTGAAATAATAAAAAATAAACAGCAATTAATCAGGAGAGAAATATATATGAAAAGAAAGCTGTTGCAAAGAACTGACCCTAGAAGCTACGGTAAATAGATGACACGAACATGCTTTAAAAATGAAAACAAGTGACAATAACATGCAATTAGCACAGCAACGATTCACATCATTCGATCATATCCTCCTTCCCTTTTTTCGTTGAGTAAAAAAGAAAAAAAGAAGAAGAATAAAAGCCCAGATAGCCTAGCTCCATAAACGAAAAACAAAAAAACTACTACTCATGCACATGCTACACATCCTATACGAGACTAGAGCCGCCTTGCTCGAACAAAACCAAGGAAAATAATAACGCGCTATACAAAATAGCATCACCCCTGAAAATATGTTATTAACGTGCTATTAGCAAGATATTATACACTAATTAATTTAACGAGATAATTCTTTATACGCGCTGTAACATACTATTAACGACGGTATAGCGTCTTATTTTTCTCCGTGGACAGAACACACAACCACTATAATGCGTTTTCTGACGATTGGAGGGTAAAACAAAAAAAAACCTTATAAAGTGCTATAGTGAAGAAATGATAAAACATGAAAGTAGCAGCGTTACATTCATATCTCTGACCCCCATCATTTTTCCATTCGGCTGGAAAACATGAAGAAAAGAAAATCCCATATAGCCCAGCCCAATAGTCAAACAAACAAAGGAAAGAGAAAAAATTCAACCCACATGGGGCTGCCCTATACGAGACGAGCCATGCAGCCTGCCACGCGAAACAAACGATTAGCACGAATCTTAAAACCCAGATCTAATGGCTACAACGGTGAATGATACCATAACAAAAACTCATCCAGCTGAGTCTTAGCAAAACCGATATATTATATATATTGGGAATCAACACTTATGGACTTACAATCCCATACTGTGTGTTCAGATAGTGGAAGTTTCTTACAATTCTTAGAAATTGTACCTTGATGTTAGATGAATGGAAAAAGTGATAATACTACTAGTGTCGGTCCCCTAGCGCTCGAAGCCTAGGGTTTCCCTATCCTCCAGCGGCGGCGGCTTGAGTTTCCCCATCCGTGATCGATTCTTGTGGCGATTGCATTCTCCTCACATCTCCCTTGCTCGTCCTGTCGTATCGAACCAACTTGCTTGGCCCAGGACGAGTCTAAGGTTTCTGGGAGAGTTTCGTTTGGGAGATGGCTACGCCTTCGGTGGCTAGCGGAGCTCGGCCGAATTTGCCAGAGGACCCCAATGCTCTAGTGAACCGGCTACACCTTGAAGATGTTGAGCTTTACAACCTAGTTTGGGAGGAGGAGGTTGAAGAATCGGATGAGAAACCAAAGTGGCTTCGCTGGCCAGGGTGTTGACGACCAAGACTTTTGGACAGGGAGCTTTGATTGTAGATATGAGGGTGGCTTGGAATCTTGCGCAAGTACTGGTGTGAAGAAAGACAAATTCTAACTTGTTCTCAATGCAATTTGTTGTATTGCCATGTGTTATATTGTGATGGAAGAGAAGTACATAGACATCATGTATGTATGTATGTATGTATGTATGTATGTATGTATGTGTGTATGCTATATATATTGAGAACCAACACTTATGGACTTATAATCATCTATTGTACATAGCTAAGAGGTTCATTGATCCCCACTAAGTTTGTTCTATGGTTTCTCTGCTCTTCAATAATTTGATAAGTGGTCTGCTCAATTCCGCACCTCGCCATGGTTTCGTGCACTTTTACTTCTGGTAACAGACTTCATTTATGACAAACTCTCCACTTCTCATCGCCCACGTTGTGTTCATATCTCTAATATTTACCCTCGTCCAAGCAGGTGATATCTTGAGCACAACTTATTTTGCAGTTTGTTTCATTGGAGGATCCAATTGTTGGTCCAGTATGTCCTTGGAAATATCATCTTTTTGTAATGAGGGTCCAATTGTTGTGTTGGTCCAATATGTCCTTGGAAATATCATCTTTTTGTAATGAGGGTCCAATATGTCCATAGGTAGAGAAAAGTTGCATATCAACTACGAGAAAGTTCGTTGGGGCAACACACGAAGTTGCACATCTCACTAGAGGGAGTAGTTTGGGATGGAGGTGCCATCACTGAAAACTACATGTCCACGGGTGGAGAAAATGTTGCATATCGACTATTAGGTAGTTGCACATAGACTACTAGGCAATTGCACCTAACATGGACTGAATTGCACACATGCAAAAATTATCTAAACGCACCCATGCAGAATCTAGTTTAAAGAACACGACGCGAGGGTTCCAACGGTGAAAACGAAACTTAATTCTGTTGCACGGGTTAAAATAAACGGTTTTTAAAAATAGAAAATCCAAATTAAATGTGCTCACACACGTTCACATGGATGCTTTGTAATTTCTTTTTTCTCTTTTTTTGTCCACACCTGTTCACTTTTCCTCATACGAATTAGGACGGACAAACTATTTTAATTTATAGGTTAGGGGGCAGAGATTTCCTTTTTAGGCTTGTTACTCTCGGGCGCTAGTGGGCCAATGGCTGCCCGTGAGGCGCGTCCAACTATTTTCATATACAGATCACGGATCAGAGATTTTCTTTTTCGGGCGGTCACCCTGGAGCGCTAGCGAGCCAATGGCTGCTCGCTAAACGCGTCCATATCTTTGACGTTGGCTGCCAAACCTTGATTCGTTGGACCATTATGATGTTACTACTCACATACTCCCTCCGTTTTAAAATAAATGTCTTAAGCTTAATTTAATTTTATACTAGAGCTAGTACAAAGTTAAGACAGTTATTTTGGGACAGAGGAAGTAATACTTACTCCCCAACCAGTATATAAAGTGAATCACAACTAAAACTAGGAGAGCGGGAGAATAAAAGGGGGAAGGTGATTCCCATGTCACAATAATTAAAATGTTTGGCGCCTCTCTGCTCGACCACTCCCCAACCATGGTCCATCGACCATGACTTTTGAAAGCGCCATCCTCTACAAAAATCTCATTCGTTCTATGCGATCTAGCCTAGCTTGGTAAATCCTATATGGCGTCCACAACGCTCATTTATGTTGGGGAACATTGCATGGGAAATAAAAAAATTCCTATGCACACGTAATACCTATCCATGGTAATGACCATCTACGAGAGGGGAGAGTGAATCTACATACCCTTGTAGATCGCTAAGCGGAAGCGTATATAACGCAGTTGATGTAGTTGAACATCTTCGCGATCTAAATCGCAGCCCGTCCCACGATCTCATCATGATTCGTCCCGCGATCCCATCTCGATCTAGTGCCGAACGGACGACACCTCCGCGTTCAGCACACGTACAACTCGATGACGATCCCCGCCTTCTTGTTCCAGCAAGAGAGGCGGAGAGGTAGATGAGTTCTTGATAACCCACAAGTATAGGGGATCGCAACAGTTTACGAGGGTAGAGTATTCAACCCCAAATTTATTGATTCAACTCAAGGGGAAGCGAAAGAATATTCTCAAGTATTAGCAGTTGAGTTGTCAATTCAACCACACCTGAAAGATTTAGTGTGTGCAGCAAAGTATCAGTAGCAAATTAGTGTGATAGCAGCAGTAGCAACGGTAACCAGTAGCAGCAGAGTAACAACAGTAGCAACGGAGTAACAGTAGCAGCAGCAACATTAGTAGCGGCAAAGTAACGTAGCAAGGACCAGTAGTAAAAGACTCATAGGCATTGGATCGGTGATGGATGATTATGCCGGATGTGATTCATCATGCAACAGTTATAAAACAGAGAGATAAGTAACTAGCTGCAGTTCGTCAATCTAATGTAGGCATGTATTCCGTATGTAGTCATACTTGCTTAGGGAAAAGAACTTCCATGACATCCATTGTCCATCCCTCTCGTGGCAGTGGGGTCCTAATGGAAACTAGGGGATATTAAGGTTCTCCTTTTAATAAAGAACCGGACCAATGCGTTAAGACTTGGTGAATACATGGACTCCTCATACTATGGTCATCTCCGGGAGTGGTTCCGGCTATGGTCACTCCGGGGTTGCCGGGTCATAACACATAGTAGGTGACTACAACTTGCAATATAGGATCTAAAACACACATATATTGGCGACAACATAATAGATTCAGATCTGAAATCATGGCACTCGGGCCCTAGTGACAAGCATTAAGCATGGCAAAGTAGTAGCAACATCAATCTCAGAACATAGTGGATACTAGGGATCAATCCCCGTCAAAACTAACTCGATTACATGATAGATCTCATCCAACCCATCACCGTCCATCAAGCCTACGATGAGATTACTCACAAACTGTGAAGAGCATCATGGAATTGGCGATGAAGGAAGGTTGATGATGACGACGGCGACGATCTCCCCTCTCCGGAGCCCAAAACGGACTCCAGATCTGCCCTCCAGATGAAGAACAGGAGGTGGCGGCACCTCCGTATCGTAAAACGCGATGAACTCTTCTCCTTGATTTTTTTTCCGGGCGAGACGGACTAAATAGAGCTGGATTTGGAGGCGGTGGAGCGTCGTGGGCTCCACAAGCCTGTTAGGCGCGGCCAGGGGGGCGCGCCTGGTGGGCTTGTGGGCTCCACGCTCCACATCCTCTGCTGATTCTTGCGCCAGTATTTTTCATAAATTCCAGAAAAATTCTCCGTAAATTTTCAGGTCATTCCGAGAATTTTTATTTCTGCGCAAAAACAACACGATGGCAATTCTGCTGAAAACAGCGTTAGTCCGGGTTAGTTCCATTCAAATCATACAAATTATAGTCCAAAACAAGGGCAAAAGAGTTCGGAAAAATAGATACGACGGAGGCGTATCAGTTCTCCAACACGACGGCGTGGTGGTGGTGGTGGTGGAGCTGATCTGGCAGAGCCTTGCTAAGTTATACCGAACAGATCTAGAGGAAGAAGAGGGCAGCACGTGGCAATTAGGGGCTGCCCTCAAAATACCTCAATATATACAGGAGGAAGGGGAGAGGAGGCATCCTTGGCCCCTACTTCAAGCAGGATCGACCGAACCAAACAAGGGAGGAATCCACCTCCCACAAGGGAGGTGGAATCCTATTAGGACTCCTTAATTTGGAAACTCTTTCCACCTTTTGGCTTTTTGCCTTATCCCTCCACTCCAGCCGCATGGGCCCTTAGGGGAGGCTTCGGACAGCCCACTAGGGGCTGATATGCCTCCTCTCACAGCCCATGAAGCCATTGGGTCGTCACACCCATCTCGGTGGTCCCCCAGTACCCTCCCGGCACTCCCGATACACTACCGATGAGCCCGAAACTTTTCCGGAGACCAAAATAGGACTTCCTATATATCAATCTTTACTTCCACACCATTCCGGAGCTCCTCGTGACGTCCAGGATCTCATCCGGGACTCCGAACAACCTTCGGTTACCAACACACACAACTCACTAATACTGAAATGTCATCGAACCTTAAGTGTGCACACCCTGCGGGTTCGAGAACTATGCAGACATGACCTGAGACACTGTGTGGTCAATAACCAATAGCGGGACCTAGATGCTCATGTTGGCTCCTACATATTCTACGAAGATCTTTATCGGTTGAACCTCTATGTCAAGGATTCAGTTAATTTTGTATGCTATTCCCTTTGTCTATCGGTATGTTACCTGTCCGAGATTGGATCATCAGTATCTCCATACCTAGTTAAATCTCGTTATCGGCAAGTCTCTTTACTTGTTCCGTAATACAAGATCACGTGACTAACTCCTTAGTCACATTGCTTGCAAGGCTTATTGTGATGTTGTATTACCGAGTGGGCCCCGACATACCTCTCCGTCACACGGGGTGACAAATCCCAGTCTTGATCCATGCCAACCCAACACACACCTTGGGAGATACCTCTAGAGCACATTTATAGTCACCCAGTTACGTTGCGACATTTGATACACACAAGGTATTCCTCCGGTGTCCGGGAGTTGTATGATCTCATGGTCATAGGAACATATACATTAACATGCAGAAAACAGTAGCAACAAACTCACACGATCATATGCTACGTTCATAGTTTGGGTCTTGTCCATCACATCATTCTCCTAATGATGTGATCCCGTTATCAAGTGACTAAATTTGTCTATGGACAGGAAACCTTGACCATCTTTGATCAACGAGCTAGTCAACTAGAGGCTCACTAGGGACAGAGTGTTGTCTATGTATCCACACATGCATTTGAGTTTTCAATCAATACAATTCTAGCATGGATAATAAACGATTATCATGAACAAGGAAATATATTAATAACCAACTTATTATTGCCTCTAGGGCATATTTCTAACAATTTATTCATTTCACGCAAACGGACGCTTCCTCCCCCCACCCACCCCTTCCCACCCATCTGCGTTGGGCTAGACCGTTTTCACTTTTTCTGTTTTCAAACTACAAAAAAAATCTGTGAGGTGAGATTTGAACCCGTGTTGTAGGGTAAAACGAGATAAGCAACCTAGACACATCACCTTATGTGATCACATATATCTTTTTTTTTACTCTTTTCTTCTTTTGTTTTTTTACTGTCACTTTTTTCTTTCTTTTTCAAACTCATGAGTTTTTTTTAAATTGATGAACTTTTTCCAAAAATCTATGATTTTTTTACAAATTTGTGAACTTTTTTTAAAATAAATGCCCAAATATATCATCTTCTTCAATTTTGACTAACTTTTTTTTTCAAATTTGATGAACTTTTTTCCAAATTGGTGAATTCATTTTCAAATTCGATGAAGAAATTTAATGAATTTAAAAAATGAATTTTTTTTCATAGAATTCATGAACTAGTTTTTGAAGTTTGTGAACTTTTTTAAAAGAGTGAACATATTTTGAATTCATGATTTTTTAAATTTTTTCAAAGTCAATGATTGACGTGTCCATTGGCGAATCACAATTAGTTAATGCAATCAAGCGAACCAAGAAAACTAGTTGTCTTCTTCATAGAGGAGCGGTTTGTCCTTTTAAAAAGAGACTCGTGAGAATACGTGGGCATCTCCAGCCCGGCCCGGCCGGCCCGCCCAGGCGCGGCTCCAAAATCCATGGCCTAGGCCTTATGGGCTTGCCCGTGGGCGGGGCTAGGGTATGAGTTTTGGGCCCATCAGCAGAGCCGGGCTGGGCTTGGGCTTGACATATTGGGATTTTAAGAAAGAGGCCCGGCAAACGGACCCAAGCCCGGCGAGCTTTTCAATAGATGGGTCGGGCTTGGGCTTCAAAATAGGCCCGATGGCAGTGTTTTTTTGTTTCTTTTCTTTTTTGTTTTATTCTTTGTTTTTTTACAAATCACTTCATTTCTTTAGGTTTTTGTTTTGTTTTTATTGGTTTTTCTCTGTTTTATTGGGTTTTTCTTTTCTTTTTTAGTTGCCTTTCTTCCGTTTTCTTCAAATATTTCTTGGTTTTCACTTTTTATTATTTTCTTTATTTTTTTCTTTCTTGTTTTCCATCAGTTTTCTTTGAGTACCACGTTAACATTCTTTGAATACATGTAAACACTTTTATACATATTTGACATTTTTTAAAGTTCTCGATTAACATTTTCAATACATGATCAAATAAATGTCTACACATTAAGATTTTCAAATGCTTGATCAACATTTCCTAAATATTTGTTCAACAATTTTAAAAGCTTGATTAACATATTTTTAATAAATGATCAAAAACTTTCATCATTTTTAAGAAATGTTCAATAATTTTTCTATAAACATTTAACATGTTCCAAATGGTTCATTCACTTTTTTCAAATAATTATTCAACATATTTTAAAATGCTTGATTAATATTTTTATATACATGATTAAAAAAATCATGACTTTTTAAAACATGTTTAATATTTTTTATTCATGCTTGATTAATATTTCTCAAATGTTTGAGTAACATTTTTCAAAAAAAAAATAATGCTTGATTAATATTTTTACACACTTTATGAAAATCATCCATTTTTAAATACATGATCAACAAATCTTTAATTTACATTAAACTTTTTCTATTAATGTATTTTGTAGAGTGTTTTTTCTAATATTATATATATATAAGTGCAAATAAAAGCAAAAAACAAAAACCGAAAATGAAAAAAAGAGCATGTGGCCTGCCGCTTGCATGGGCCAGCCCATCTCGATCGCCCCTTCAACAAGTGGCCCACCGGGAGGGTCCACCTGCCCCGGAGGGCCTCATGGGCTGTGAGAGGGGTGCACCAGCCCCTGGTGGGCTGGCGGCCCCTCCCACCAAGCCCATGCAGCGAAAGGTGGGGGCTAATCCCACATAGGGGTCGGCCACCCTTGCCTTGGGTGGCAAGGCACCCCATGGGGCCGCCGCGCCACACCCCTTGGCCACCGCCCCCCTTGTGGGCGTCAAAACCGGCGGATCTCGGGTAGGGGGTCCCAAACTTTGGACGTTGGATCGATGAGTTGCAGAAGACGAAGGAGATGATGTTTTACCCAGGTTCGAGCCCTCTTGATGGAGGTAAAACCCTACGTCCTGCTCTTGTTGTATTGATGATGATGTATCGAGTATAGAGTTTATCTACCTCGAGATCGTATGTTGTGGTCCAAACCGTAATGATATAGACGTTTTGTCTAATCAATCTCTATCAACTAGCCTGGCCTCGGCTTATATAACACACCAAAGACCTAGGATAACAAGAGTCCTAGTCGACTACATGGGGTGTAGAGGAGTCCTTGCCTTGATCACCAAGTCTTGTGGAATCTTCCTCGTGTATGTCATCGGCTGCCCAAAGTAGCTCAGGAGTTTGGCCCGTATAGATAGGCTGGCGGCCCGAGGACCCCTTAGACCACGACTCCCTCAGTAGCCCCCGCACTGGCCGCCAATGTTGTAGTCTTGATTCTCAACACCTTCACGCGTACAAAGTCTTCGGCTTGTGGGGCGAGTTCTTCTCCCCATTTATGTTTGGCCAACACGAGTCCGGTCGCCAATGCCTTCCTGATTTCCGAATATAGGTCTTCAAGTTGGGGATGCTCCTCGGTTCTTCCGGATTGTTCTTCATCTTCGGTCATCGGTCTTGAAAATTGGTTCAACAAATCTTCCCATCTTCGATCTTGAGGATCACCGAAGTGTATCCGAAGAGTTCACATGTCGCGCATTCGAGGAGCCCCTTTAAGTTATCAGCCTTTATTAATGTGTTGTAATTTTTCACTCCACACCCCAGGTTTGAAATGTTTCCTGTGTGGCGGTATCGTCTTATGTTCAAGGTCCAATGCCGAACTGCATCTTAGGTGTCCTCTTGCGTCCGAGCTCCAACACCGAACAACATTCGAGGTGTCTTTTTGTAGCCGAGCTCCAACGCTCGTCGGCACCCGAGGTGTCATAGATTACCTCGGTCTGCGAAAATTTGAAGGAATTCATCCGAGCTTAAATGTCAAAATAGTCTTTGATGGAGCCAGCCATTCGCATCCGAACTATATGTCGGACTACTTCTAAGGTGGTGCACAACCTCGACCGTGGGTTGATTTCGATCAGTGCAATTCAATTACTATCGATATATATAGCTAGTAGCCCTCAAGGTGCGAGTGAGTCTAAAACATGAGATGCTCCTGAAGGGGAAAAAATAAATCCGCTGATCCCAGTAGCCCGTGAGACTCGGGTCAATTCGTGAAATCGATGTGAGGATCAATTCCTTGGTCGATAGCATACTTTAGGGATTAAAACACGGTGTGCAATAGCCCCCGAGACTCAGGTTGGGTGCGGCCGACCGACCTGAGGATCAAATCTCCTCAGAAACTGTTGGGGATATTATATGTTGATAACCCACCCTAGTTGGGCCGGGTCACCAAATCTGGCGATTCATCTAAAATATGGTTCGGACCTTGGCCTGGTAGGACCGAAGGTTGTATGGCAGTTTACAACTTCCGGAAGGAGTCCATGACAGAGAAGGCCTCCAAGCTTTGGAAAGGTGGTGACTTAGAGATCCTAAGAGTAACGGTTTGGAAAAAGGAAAGGACCCTTGTAAACCCTAGGGACTCGACCTGTATATAAAGGCGAGTCCCAAGGAGGAAGAGCGGAGGTTAGAAATCATCGAGTGCTAGGTCTGGCGAGTTACGCCGTCCTTGTAATCGAAACTCCATCAATACAACACAAAGAAGGACGTAGGCTTTACCTGCTCACGAGGGGCCGAACCTGGGTAAATCCAGGGCCGGCTCTATATTTTTCGGGGCCCTGGGGCGAAGTTCAAAAATAAGCCCTTAGGTAAATAAATGTGTACGCATTTATAGATATACAAACGTAAAATATTAAAGTTTAAATCTAATCATACATTATTATTTAGATACATCTATAAATAATTGATAAACGTTTAAGTTATGTCATATCACCATAAAAAAAATAGAGTAGCGAAATATAACAAATAATATTCTATGCTAGTTTGATTACCTTAAATAAGAACCAAGTTTTTATGAGTTCATCGACAATAATGTAATCAGATCAACCAGGGCCTAAGATCAACTGATCTAAAAGGACTAGGACACTAGGCAAATATATATGTAGACATGCAGTATTTAAATTACCTTGAGCGAATGGGCGCAGGGATCAGGGCATTGTTATTTGTTAATCACCAGGCCTGATCACGTGCTGCAGTGCTGGGTGATCTTCAGTTCTCCACCAGGCCTGATCTCCACTACAGAAAGTATATACAAATTGCAGATACATATATACCAGTTCCCCTCTTTCTCTGTCAGGGTCGGACGTGCCTGCCGGAGTGCCAGAGGTGCAACCGCGCATGCGCAGGCGCAGCGATGTAGGCACGCGGCCAAGGCGAGGCGATGATCGAACATGCGTGGATGGATCGATGCCTTCTCCTCTTCCAAAGTCCCGATCAGATATTTTTCTCTCCCAATCAGATACCTTTTATCAGCCCATATAACAGCAGAAGTATACTTACACATATGCGGTGATGGGCCCCTCCGAAACATGGGCCCTTGGGCGTCGCCCATGTTCGCCTAGGGCGAGAGCCGGCCCTGGGTAAATCGCCGTCTCACTCCCGTTCAACCCCTTTGAGTCGCCACCAAAGTGCGATGGCTCCAATACTAAGTCCTTTCATGAGGACATCTGCCATGACAAAACCACGACAGTTGGCGCCCACCGTGGGGCCTGCGCACGGTGGAGTTCAGTTCTCAAAGGGAGCCCTACTAGGGTTTGGGAGCTATGCGACGGGGCTCATGACTCGGAGCCACCGTGGGAAGTACTACATCAACAACTCGCTATGGGGGCCCGAGGCGGATTCGATCGAATCTGGTTACAGGGTCCCCTTCGGCAAGATCAGCATTTTCATCGGCATGATTAGATCGCCCGTGCCTGAGCCAGACGCCTCCTCCGACATCGTCGAGCCGGCCAGGTACGTCCGCCCGGTCGTGACGCCAAACCTAACCCGCCCGGTCTTTGTTGGGTTCACGCAGGGATCTGAGGAGCCTGAACACTCAACGACCGAGGAAACCACGCTGGTCAACACCGACGACGAATCATCTAAGGGCGATTCAGATTCAATCCAATCGTTGCATGGGGGCTGCCTTGCGGGCTTATCACTGGCCATGGACCCCGAAGTTCTTGACAGGACTCGCCGTCAGATCGCCGTTTACATGGCAGGGGCGACTCAACCCTCGCCAAATCCGGCTGGCGGAGTTGGAACTGGTGAGACGTCTAGAAGCCTAACCGCGATTTTGGTGGAGCTAGAAGCGGAAATAACAAGGCTCATGGCGACCCCCATCACACCGGAGAACCAGGAGGCGGTGAACACGGAATTAACGAAGCTAAGAGAAGGGGTGGCAAAGGCTCAGCGGGATGCCGAGGTGGAGTCCGTCAGGATTGAGACCCGGCAAGCTCAAATTACCGCCGAGATAGCTCGCTTAAATACTGACAACTGGCGGCTAGAAAGGCACCAACGCGCATCTGACGCCGTCCATCAGCTGAGGCACCAGGGTCGCTTGCCCCCTGATCTCAACCCGACCCACCTGTTTGACACTCCGCGAACTCCCGGGACGGGAGCCGCCCCGGGGGGAGGGCCGGGCCAGCCACCTAACCCGCCGCTCCATCCAGTTGTGGATCGCGTCCCTCGATTCCGGACACCTCAAGGTCACTTTTCCAACCCCGTGGACAACGTCCTTGCCGCAACTCGCCATTTTGAATCACTTCCGATTCACGACAACACTCCTGCCGAGATAGAGGCGAGGAACACCATTGAGATGTTGAAGACGACAGTGCTTCAAAACGCCCAGTTCTCACATAGCCTAGATAGGCTGCATTCCACTCCCCAGGCAAGCCGCACTAGGAGTCGGCCAGATGACCATCCCGCTATAACCAGCGGACCGCGGCTCATCCCCCAGGACAACTCGCCTGATCATCAAGACCCGCCAGGCCAGGATCATCCGGACATCCAAGTCGCCCCAGCCCCTCTTGCCGGGAGCGGCGGACGAGTGGGGGTGCCATGCTTGGCCCCCTCCCTTTGCAACGAGCGAATGCCCAAGGATTTTAAAGGGCCAAGAAAGGTGCCTAATTACACTCCGGACCTTGAGCCGGTGTCGTGGGTTGAGAGTTATGAAATCGCCATGGACATGCTCGACGTAAACGAAGCAGTTTGCGCCAGATACTTCACAATGATGCTCGAAGGAACGACGCGTACTTGGTTAAAAAACTTGCCTCCCAACTCCATCCAGACTTGGGCTGAATTGAAAGAGCGTTTCATTAAAAACTTCCGAGGAACTTGCAAGCGTCCAATGACAATTGTCGATCTACAACACTGCGTTCAACGCCCCGATGAGTCGGCCCACCACTGGTCGCGGCGGGTCGCGGAAATCATTCACTCGTCAGACGTATTACGGCGGCTCAGGCTGTGCTGATCCTCGAGCAGAATTGCCACTACGAACCTTTGGTGCAAAAGTTGGGGCGACTCAAACGAAAGGTCCAAGACATGGGGGAGCTAATGGATACCCTCACCAGGTACGCTGAGGCGGACGACACCAAAGATCCCGGCGAGGATGGTAAAGCTAACTCGCCAAGGGAGGGCGAGTCATCCAAAAATCATACCCGTTTCCAGGGACGCGCCCGCCACAATCAGGGAGCGAATAGCAAGAGAAGGCAACAGGAAGAATCTTCGGACTTAGTCGCCAACACCAACACCAATAATGGCAACCAACGCCAGAAGAAAAGCAGGGGATACAGTGGTAAAAATCCGCGCAACTATAATGAGTTACTCAAGGGCCCCTGCTCGCACCACGCCATGGCAGACGGACCGGCGACTCATTCCTGGGAGGACTGTTATGTGATGCGGGAGTTTCGGGCGGAGGCGATAAAAAAGGGGCAAAGCGGTAACCCGGACCAACGGCAGGAACAGTTCGGCGCGCCCAATCAACGTCAGAACCCCTTCGGCGGTTCCCTGAACCGGGGGCTCAGGGTGGCCCGTAGCCGAACAGCGGCCAATATCCGGTGCATCACCAGCGATGGTATAACCCGCCCGAAGCGTTTCAACAACCACCCCCGCAGGGGGCTTCGTAGGGGCAGGGGTATAATGGCGGCTTCCGCAACAATCCCAAGTAGTTAAGCAATGGGCAGTACCACGTTTTCACCACCAATGCTTGCAGGCGTGATAAAAAGGTGAGTCACCGAGCGTACAGTGTTTCTGAGCCGGCACTCCCTAGGTACCTCCACTGGTCCGAGCAGACCATATCATGGAGTAGGGAGGACCACCCGCCAAGAGTTGACAATCCCGGCGACTTAGCGTGGGTCGTGGCTCCCCAAGTTGGGGGGTATACCTTGTCGAAAGTACTGATGGATGGTGGCAGCAACATCAATATTTTGTATTTCAACACTTTCCAAAGGATGAACCTGTTGGAAAAAGATTTGATGCCTTCAACCATGGTATTCCACGGAATCGTCCCAGGCAAATCGGCGTACCCCATAGGCCGGGTCAGGCTCACAGTTGCATTTGAAACAACATCTAATTACAGGAGTGAGTCGCTGATGTTTGAGGTGGTCAAATTAAAAAGCTCCTACCATGCGCTGTTTGGGCGGCCGGCTTACGCCCGGTTCATGGCTCGTCCATGCTATGTTTACCTTAAACTCAAGATGCCTGGTCCTAAAGGACCCATCACGGTTGATGGTGATAGAAGGATTGCAAGAGAATGTGAAGAAGGGGACGCGGCTGACACCGAAGTCGCCTGCGCTGCGGAGGAGCTCAAATATCATCAGGCCAATGTTGATCCGGCTGATATGTCACCCTTAAAAAAGCCAACGACAGATGCTGAGCTGCCCCTCAAGTTCAAATCAACGGATGACACTAAAATGGTTGATTTCGTCCCTGGTGACTCAACCAAGCAGTTCACTATTGGGACGGGTCTGGATCCCAAATAGGAAAGCGCGCTCATCGAATTCATCCGTGAGAATCGGGGCATCTTCGCATTGAAACCTTCTGACATGCCTGGTGTGCCGAGAGAATTCGCTGAGCACCATCTTAATGTTGACCCAAAGGCAAAACCAATCCAGCAATATCTTCGTAGGTTTAACGAGGAACGACGCAAGGCAATCGGGGAAGAGGTTGCCTGTCTCTTGGCCGCCGGATTCATCGTAGAGATTTTCCACCCCAAATGGTTGGCTAACCCGGTCTTGGTGCTCAAGAAGAATGGTACCTTCCGTATGTGCATTGATTACACGGACCTCAACAGAGCTTGTCCAAAAGATCCTTTCGCTCTTCCCCACATCGACCAGATTATTGATTCGGTGGAGGGATGCGAACGTTTGTGCTTCTTGGACGATTACTCTGGATATCACCAAATCAAGATGGCCGTGGAGGATCAAGAGAAAACAACTTTTATAACCCCCTTTGGGGCTTTTTGCTATGTGTCCATGCCATTTGGACTCAAGAGTGCAGGGGCGACTTATCAACGCTGCATCCAGAATTGCCTCCGTGGCCAAATCGGACGCAACGTCCACGCCTATGTCGATGACATTGTGATTAAAACCCGCCAGGGGGAGACGCTATTGGAAGATCTCAAGGAAACTTTTGATAATCTGCGGGTATATCAGATGAAGCTAAATCCCACCAAGTGTGTTTTTGCTGTTCCTGCAGGAAAATTGTTGGGCTTCCTGGTGTCTGAGCGCGGCATCGAAGCTAACCCAGACAAAATCGAAGCGATTACTTCCCTTGGGAAGCCAGCAAATGTTAAACCAAGTCCAACGGATGGCGGGTCGCATTGCGGCCTTAAGTCGCTTCATAAGCCGCCTGGGAGAAAAGGCGATTCCCCTTTATCAATTGCTAAAGAAATCTGACCATTTTGTTTGGACAGATGAAGCTGATGAAGCCTTCGAAGCCTTGAAACGGCATCTGGTCAACCCGCCGGTCTTGGCCGCCCCGACTGAGAAAGAGCCCATGCTTTTATATATTGCGGCAAACTCCAAAGCAGTAAGTGTGGCGGTGGCCGTTGAAAGGAAGGAGGAAGGAAAGGAATACCCCGTGCAGCGCCCGGTGTATTTTATCAGCGAAGTGCTAACTCTTTCCAAGCAGCGATACCCACATTGGCAGAAATTAGTGTATGTGGTGTTTATGGCGAGCCGGAAGCTTAAACATTATTTTCAAGAACATCCCATCACGGTGGTTAGTTCCGCCCCCCTCGGGGACATAATGCAGAATTGGGAGGCAACGGGGCGGATTGCCAAGTGGGCGATTGAACTTGTGCCGCATCACGTACGATACACCCCTCGCACGGCCATCAAATCTCAAGCCTTGGTTGATTTCGTCAATGATTGGACCGAGTTACAGGCCCCGGAAGACAGGCCTGATCTTACATACTGGACTATTTATTTTGACGGATCCAGACAGTTGGAAGGCTCGGGGGCTGGCGCGGTACTGGTATCTCCTCAAGGAGACAAATTCTGTTATGTCCTCCGACTCATGTTTCCGTGCACCAACAATGATGCAGAATACGAAGCTTTACTTCACGGCTTGCGACTCTCCAAGGAGATGAACCTTACACGGGTCAGATGTTTTGGCGACTGTGATCTAGTCGCTCAGCAAGTTTCAAGCACTTGGGACTCTCGAGACCCCGTGATGGCGGCTTACAGGAGGGTTGTGTCCGATGTGGCGGGTCATTTCCATGGCTATGAGGTTGATCACATTGACCGGCGCCTTAACGAGGCGGCTGATGCCCTTTCGCGTCTCGGTTCCCAGCGAAAGCCGGTTCCCCCCAATGTTTTTCTGGATACTTTGCATAATCCCTCCGTAAGTTTGCCATCATAGAAGGAGTTAGCGATACCAGATCCTGAGACCCAATTTGTGGCGGCTCTCCACGTTACGTCGGATTGGGTTCTTCCCTATCTGGCCTATCTCGCCCGAGGCGAGTTACCTACACATGAAATTTTGGCCCGCCAAATTGTTCGGCGAAGCAAATCCATGGTGATCATCAACGGCGAATTATATAAGCGAAGTACCTTCGGGGTTTTTCTACGATGCGTTTCCTCCGAAGAAGGGTGCATAATTCTAAATGACATTCATTCCGGAGATTGTGGGCATCACGTCGGGCCATGTTCTTTGGTTTCAAAGGCGTTCCGTCATGGTTTCTTTTGGTTGACGGCTCATGCAGATGCAGAGGAGATAGTTCGTCGATGCGATGGATGCCAGCGTTATGGGCGACATGCTCATGTGCCGGCTCAAGAACTAAGGATGATTCCCATCACTTGGCCTTTCGTGGTCTGGGGGTTAGACATGGTTGGCCCCTTTAAGATGGCATCCAACAAGAAAACCCATTTGCTGGTGGCGGTTGATAAATTCACCAAGTGGGTTGAGCCAGAGCCTATTGGACCTTGCGATGCGGAGACGGCGGTCAAATTCTTGAAAACGTTGATCTTCCGGTTTGGATATCCGCACAGTATCATTACTGACAATGGCACTAATCTGTCTCAAGGGGCGATGCATGAGTTTTACTGTCGAGAGCACATCCGGCTTGATGTTTCTGGGGTTGCTCACCCACAATCTAACGGACAGGTGGAGCGAGCGAACCAGGAATTTTTACGGGGAATCAAGCCCCAACTCATGGTTCCCTTGGAAAGAACCCCGGGGTGTTGGGTTGAGGAGTTGCCTTCAGTGCTATGTAGCATCCGGACCACCCCGAACTGGTCCACGGGTTTTACCCCTTTCTTTCTGGTCTATGGAGCAGAAGTTGTTCTTTCCACTGACATAAGGCATGACTCACCTAGAGTCGTCGCTTATGTGGAATAGGACAACGAACTGGTGCGTCAAGACTCTTTGGATGCCTTAGAGGAGGCGCGTGATTTGGCTGCAGCCAGATCGGCCATTTATCAGCAGGACTTACGGCGTTATCACAGCTTTCGGGTCAAGAGCCAAACCTTTCAGGAAGGCGACTTAGTGCTTCGGCTGATACAAGATCGCGCTGGCATGCATAAGTTATCACCACCATGGGAAGGACCGTTCCTCGTCAGCAAAAATCTTCACAACGGGTCTTACTATGTGGTGGATCTCCGGCCTAACCGGCCAACCACGGAGGCTGAGTCGACTTGCCCCTGGAATATTTCCCACTTGCGGCCTTATTACACTTGAGCTCTTAAGCTCTACATTTTGTAGTTTTTCATTTCTTATAAAGCAATAAAATTAAACGCCTCCCGACTTGGGGGCTTCCTCTCACTGAGATCAGCTTTACTACCCATTTGGCCTGCGAAAAATTACTGCATTACAAATGCTTATACTGGACTGTGTGTTGGCCGAATCGCCATATGGACCCATGAACTCTTGGCGAGTTATTCCGCTAATGGACCCTGAACTTGTTTTGGTTAAAACATGTCTGGTACCGGCAAGCGCCTCACATGGAAAATAGAGAAACCATTGGTTCATTGAACCCGCTTCACTGAAGCTTGACTTGTGGCTGATCAGCCGGTCTAAATACTTGGGCTTTTGATACAAAAGTCTCCCTTGGGTGGCGCTTGAGCTTGTTTGACTCGCCCTATCCTGTCGCGACCTTATGAGCCGATGAAATTATTATTTTGGGTGGCGCTTGAGCTTGTTTGACTCGCCATATCCTGTCGCGACCTTATGAGCCGACGAAATTGCTATTTTTTACCTCCCTGGCACTGCCACAAGGTTTTTCAGACTTTTTTCTGACTCGCCTCAAAATATCTTGGGGCGATTGCTATTTGTTATCACCTATTACTCACTGAGATGGTTTGATATATGTTTTCAAGTTTAGAACAGGTTGATGATCAAAATCACTCTAGCCATGGCGGATCAAGCATCATAAAAACGCCTCAATGGCGGGTCAAGTATTATGATAAAAGCCTCAAACGGCGGATCAAGTATTTCAAAACGCCTTAAAGGCGACATAAGGGTTTTTAAGATATCACAGAAGCAGTTTTCATTCCTAAAGAGACCTATTACATGGCTCTCATGGCCAAATCAATGAGGTGTTATTCTGCTGATGCCCTTGGATCAGCTTGCTGCGAGCTTTGGCCAACTTCAATTTGCAAGTCGCCCAGTACCCAGTTACATTTGGATAACGCGGCGAACTCATCTTCATCGGTCAGAACTGATGAGAGATCTGCGTCCAAGTCAAAAGGATTCTTGGGTCGACGCGGAGTTAAGCTGGTCGTCACAAAGGTTGGCGGGTTAACCTTCTTGTTTTTGTTGTCGTAGGTGGCTTGGTATTTTGATAAATCTAGGCTTGCAGCAAGCTGAGTCGCCGCCAAACGGGAGTCCTTGACGACACGTTGATAGTCCTCTTCAGCGAATTCTGACCCATCATCCTTGAGTTGAGGAAAGCCCGCCGCTACTTCTTCTGGGTTTATCTCTGGAGCATATGCTAAGCACCAACTCAGAGTGGTTAGTGCTCCTTTCCGGGCGGCTGACCGAGTTAACTCGCCAATTTGGAGAGGAATAGTGGATAAGCAGCCAAGCATCTACTTTATTGATGTTATAGGTTCCTTGGCGCCTATCACTGCTTTCACAGTCAGCACACTCCCGGTATATAGCTGCTCCGTCAACGTGTAAATCGCCTTCAGCATCAGGACGCAATCATCCTGAAGGTTGGCGGCTCTCGGACCTGTATAAGAGGTAATGATAGTCAGCGATTTATATAAAGCTATTGGTTTACAAAGGTCAAGAGTTGGATTTTACCGAAGACAGCTTGCGCCATGTTTGAGATGTGTCGCTTTAAGCCGGACAACTCCTGTTGCATAGTGTCCAACTTGGCTTCAGCTTTTTCTGCTCGCTTTGTTAAAGCATCTTGATCAGCTTGAGCCCTTTTTAAGTCGGCTTTTAGCTTCTCCATCTCAGATAAGATCAGTTGATACTTCTCTTCTGATTTGGCTCGGGCATCCTGCTGATCGGATAAATTTTTCTTCAAGTCGCCAAGTGCTGATTCAGTTTGGATAAGTGATTCCTGTTGAAGCATATAGTTAAGGGGCAAGTGTCAGAATTATTGCAAGCAACATCCCTGACACTTGGGGGCTAATGTATAATTTTTTAGACAAAATTATACAGTATCAAGACCCGACTCATCTTTTTACTGATGACCCGACCCTTGGGGGTTACAGGTCGAAAGTTTTTCAAATCATCAAGACCCGACTCATCTTTTTACTGATGACCCGGCCCTTGGGGGTTACAGGTCGAAAGTTTTTCAAATCATCAAGACCCGGCTCATCTTTTTACTGATGACCCGGCCCTTGGGGGTTACAGGTTGAAAGTTTTTCAAATCATCAAGATCCGGCTCATCTTTTTACTGATGACCCGGCCCTTGGGGGTTACAGGTCGAAAGTTTTTCAAATCATCAAGACCCGACTCATCTTTTTACTGATGACCCGACCCTTGGGGGTTAATGAGGATAATATAGTGTACAACAAAATGTACCTCATGTTTGTTCTTCAGCATCCGAAGCAGGCTCTTCTCCATCTCATAACTCGCCTCCAGGCGACTTGCAAAGCCAGAGCAAAGTTCTTTGAATTCCAGATTTTCATATTGGGAGAGCTTAGCCTTGGAGAGTTCATGCTCAAGAATAGGTTGAGCTGATGATGATACATGCTTCGATAAAGCCGCTGTGGCCGGTTTAGAGAAGCGAGTACTGGTGATAACCACAGCGTCCGGGTCTTCTGCTGTTATCAATGGACTTGGCGGGTTAGGTGCACCCATGTTTTCCTTGGGAGAGTTGGGGAGATCCACTTGATCTTCAGGTTTGTCTTGGTCCGGGTAATCCTGGATCGGCGCCGACTTTCCGATAGGCTCCATAGTTGTAATGGGAGTTGACCCGCCGGTTTTTCTTTTCTTCGCCTGTGCCCTGAAAGGAGAAGGGGCTGCGTTTAAAGGACTGAAAATTTATAGCCATCAGACTAAAAGTAAAAATTATCAAAAGTTTACCGAGGGACACGGATCATCGGTGGAAGTGCCGACATTACTGAGTCGCCAGATGTAGGAGGAGAACTCTGCAAAAAGTTATACTTCGAAGATATGAGCGAGTTACAAATGCGATCCAAAAAGACCCAAAGAAGTGTTATTAAAAGATACCTCATTTGGCCTTTTCTTGTTTCTTGGTGGTAAACCGGACACCAGATCGTCAGAATGACTTCGAGTTTTCCGATTTGAGGTGTGTTGTGCTTTCTTCAGAAGAAAATTTGGATCCAAACAAGCATTTGGGTGTGAGAAGGGAACTTTCCCACAAATTCGCCTGGCCGGCTTAGGTGGAGAAGGAGATGAGTCGGAGGAAACAGAAATTACCTCTACAGAATCCTCCTGGCTTTCATAGTCTTCATTCTACGCAAGAGATGCAGAGGTGTAAATACAAAGTTATCAGTAATGGATGGCGAGTTAAAAGAGGATAGTTTTTTTACCTCCGAAGGTGCGTCGCCGACTTTGGATTCATCGGCCTCAGATGGTTCGGTAACAACAGCTTTGCCCTTGCCCTTGGATTTCTTCTTTGGAGGCGGCCTAGCTTGCTTCATGGCTGACTTTTTTGGCCTCTTGGACCAAAATTTATCACCTTTCTGAAATGGCGTATTTTATAAGAGGTCATAGTTCGAATAAGACGTAAGGAGTAAAAGACAAAAGGCGGGTTAAAGTTATTTACCTTTGGTGCCGGGTTAATCTTGCAGAAAGGTTTAAGACCTATTTGGCCGCATTTTCCCGCGGGCTCGCCGGTCAGCTTCTTGATGATGGTTACAATATCATTTTCCGTTAGAGCCGTGTGGAAGTAGCACTAAGGATGATGTAGGGTGCCGTCGAATTCAAACATTAACCCATCCCGGCGACTTAAAGGGAGGATACGCCATTCGACCTAGCAGTGGATCAAGTCAACTCCAGTAAGGCCGTTGTTTGTCAAAGATCTTAACTCGGACAATACTGGGATAAAGTCTGACTCCTCCTCTTCGGTGAGCTTGTCTAGGAGTTTGAAATTTGTTGGAAGGCGATCGTCCCTATAACCCAGAAGTTTGTTCTCGCCCTCAGGCGAAGTATCATGGCAGTAGAACCAAGACTCTCCCCAGCCTTTGGGGTGGCTTGGCATGGCGAGTGACGGAAATGGGCTATCCCTGCGGCGCTGAACATTGACACCGCCAAGCTCCAGGCTGGGGCCATTGTGAAATTATGTTTGGCGATTTAAGTGGAAGAAGTACCAGAATAAGGGAACTGAGGGCTCCATCCACAAGTAAGCCTCACAAAACACCTGGAACTGGCATAGATTGCTTATCGAGTTGGGCCCTAGATCTTGGAGGCGGACATTCATAAAAGCCACGGCGTCTCTGAGGAATTTCGATCCAGGCGGCTTAAAGCCCCGCTCAAGGTGTTCAACAAAAACAGCTATTTCCCTTCCTTGGGATTGGGGATTTCTTCTCCTAACCCGGTGCGCCAACCGATAATCTCCTAAGGGTCCAAATTTCCCGTTTTCACATAATCATCTAGTATAGCATCATTAACCTTGGTGGGGAGCCAGTCGCTTTTGAAAACGGCGCCCATGCTACAAAGGGATAAAATTACGGGTGAATTGACACGCCAAACATCTACTAAAAAGGTGAAACAATTTCATTTGACTCACCAAATAATTTGCCCGATGGCTGAGGAATTTTTTTGATCCGCCAACGAAGGTCCGGGTCAGGTTGCCAGGGCGACTTACCAAACTTTTGCTACTTAAGGGAGCGGTGTTTCAAAGCATCAGTGGTATTTGTCAAAATGGTGAAGTATGAGACTACAAACAGTTTTCACTTGACAAGCGATAGATTATGGATCTACCGGGCAGACGGAAATGAACGCGGAAAATGACTAGATACAGTAACCTGCGACTAAGGTGGGACAATACTGTTGATTTTGTGAAGCCCTGCTCTAAGTATGCAAGTAGAGGCCAAAGAAATAAAGGTATGAAAGACATTGATTTTCTCGTTATCATCGCCACCAACTAATCGGGAACAAGTAAAGCTATTCGGGAAGCACCAAGAACGCGGCAGTGATGAACTTCGAAAAGGAACTTGGATCTGCTCTTGAATGACAGAAACCTAACCTAGTGGATTCGGGTAGAGACGATCGACGGCGATGAAGGTCTCGGATGGGCGTGAAAACCTCGGGCGGCGACGAAGTGTTCTGCGGCGGCGAGGTGCTCGATGACGGCGAGACGGTCGACGGCGGCGAACTGCTCGGCCACGGCGAAGTGCTTGACGGCGACGAAGTCCTCGGGCAGCACCGAAGCTTTCGGATGGCGACGAGGTCCTCGGGTGGCGGCGGAGCTCTCGGAAGACGATGAGGGTTTTTCGCTGTGATAGTGGGGAAGAGAAGGGCGACAAGACTGGTAGGTGGAATGCGCCCAGTCCCTTCCTCCCGCCTATTTATAAGGGCAGGCGCTAGGATCGAGGCGCCACGAGCGGGAACCACCAAAATATAAAGATTCGCCATGATGGCACCCCGAAAATTTTGGGATAACGATACCGAAGGATCCGTTGGGGATTACGTCATTATGTTTTTCGGGATTCAAGGGATAAGGAGGTACCAAAAAGAAATGGTTTGGCGACTCAAGTTTTTCCGCAACAGATGGCGGGTTAAGTTCATGGCGTATAAAAGGGGTGAAGATGAATCATCCTTAATTGAGTAAGGATATTGGTGTGAAGGAAATTCAAGTCAATCTGGGGCCTAATGTTGGGGATATTATATGTTGATAACCCGCCCTAGTTGGGCCGGGTCACCAAATCTGGTGATTCATCTAAAATATGGTTCGGGCCTTGGCCTGGTAGGACCGAAGGTTGTATGGCGGTTTACAACTTCCGGAAGGAGTCCATGACAGAGAAGGCCTCTAAGCTTTGGAAAGGTGGCGACTTAGAGATCGTAAGAGTAACGGTTTGGAAAAAGGAAAGGACCCTTGTAAACCCTAGGCACTCGACGTGTATATAAAGGCGAGTCCCAGGGAAGAAGAGGGGAGGTTAGAAATCATCGAGTGCTAGGTCTGGCGAGTTACGCCCTCCTTGTAATCGAAACTCCATCAATACAACACAAAGCAGGACGTAGGCTTTTACCTCCTCACGAGGGGCCGAACCTGGGTAAATCGCCGTCTCACTCCTGTTCAACCCCTTTGAGTCGCCACCAAAGTGCGATGGCTCCAATACTAAGTCCTTTCACGAGGACATCTGCCGTGACAAAACCACGACAGAAACCATATTGCACTGGTTGTGTGTCGGGGATATACCCCGCAGTGTAACCCGGCTTGGAGTATGACCCGCCAAAGGACTTGGCGATTCACCGGCGACTCAGCAGTGACCTGGCGGGCGACTCATACTTGTCCCCACAGGCGACTTAGATAAATGACGAAGGCCCAAGGCCCAGCGTGCACCCTGGCATAAGGCGACTCATAGAGAGGCCAGGAGGGCCGACTCACAAGAGAAGACCCAAGAAGAGGAAAGACTCTCACAAAAAGGAAACAAGACCCGGATTAGGATTCAAGAGAGACTAGTCCTATTCCTACTACTAGTAGGACTCTACATGTAAACCTACCCCTTCCACCTATATAAGGAGGGGTAAGGCGCCCCAAGAGGGACAAAGATTCACAACTTAGGTATAGACAAGACAAATCATGAGATAGACAGATTAGACATCCACGAGATTAGAGGTGGCGAGTCCGCACTCTTGTAATCGAGATCATCATCCTCATCAATGCAACACAAGAAGGACGTAGGCTTTTACCTCCATCGGAGGGGGCCGAACCTGGGTAAACTCGCGTCTCTCGATTCCGACCAACCCCTTCAAGCCGCCACATGGTTGCGATGGCCTCACACCTAAAGTTCTCTCACGAGAACATCTGCCGTGACAAAACCACGACAGTTGGCGCCCACCGTGGGGCTGATCGCACGGTGGAATTGTGTTCTTGGAGGAAAATTTTCAAGGATCAAGATGCTCGCGATGGATCGGATGAAGAAGAACTACTGCTGGATCAAATTCCCAGATTGAATATGTGAGTCGCTCGTGGTCAAAATACATAGTGCTGCAAACTCACGTGAAGGCCGGATCAAGAAATAAACTACCAGCGAACAGGAGAATCGCCATTGATCAAATGAAGAAGAACCGTCATGAAGCAGTCACACGAGATAACCTCACATTGGATGACCTTGGACAGAGCGGACGAGCCGACAAATTCATCGCTTGGTGATGAAAATATGAATCGCACGACTCTTTTAGAATTCAGCTGCCAGTCGGGTTAATTAAATTCTGCTGATTAACTTTGGAGCTGGCAGTACAAGATTTGAGCTCAAGAAAAAATAAAGATCGCTGCTTGTTCATTGGTGCGTGTGCGATCCGTCAACTCACAGACCCTGCCAAAGATCTGCAGGTGTTTGTTTCCTCCACTGGTTCATCAATCCGAGCAACAACCGTACGTTACTGCAATACCAACCGAAACAAAGCCAGCTGACGGATCAAGTCCCGAGGATCGATCCGGGTTGCTCGTGGCTGATGTTTCACGGTGCTACAACCTCATCACGAGACCGAATCCAGTTCAAATTGCTTGGTAGTTCCTGGGGATAGATGTTGACGCGGACCTGGCTCCGCCCCCTGTGGCTCCGCTCCGTCTTCATCCACGCCTCTGCGCGCTTGCGGCTTCACCACCTCACGTCGGCCTCACTCCCCATCGCACGCGCGCGCCGACTCATCACCCTATCGCCGCCGTCCGCCTTAGCCCTGCCTCTGTTGCCGCCTTGCCGCACGCCTCCATAGACGCGGCCTCACCTCAAGGTGGCCTCGCCTCGCCATGGCCGATACACCATGATGGAGGGAGCCAGCTACAATTTCCAGGAGATTGACGCCAACGTGGACTCGGTCTTTCCCCGCTCGCTCATTACTTCGCCGCCGTCCGTCTGCGCTGCCTGAGATCAGTCTCATCCGGTGGAACTGTTGTTTGCTGTTGGAGATAAGAAATAATATGTGAATCAAGAAGATACACCCACGTGAGGTCTCCAGGACCACCTGATAAGGCGTCACTTTACTCTTGCGCGTCCAAGACATAACAAAATCATTGAGGAACAAGCGGGTTGCATCACCGCGTCGCGCAAGCCGCCGGTCACCTCGCCTGGTCGGCGCAACCCGGCGAGCCGCCGGCCACGACGCGCCACGGTCGTCCTGCGTCGTTCCATCATCACCGCGCCGCGCAAGCCGCCGATCACCTCGCCTGGTCGGCGCAACCCCGCGAGCCGCCGGCCAAGACGCGCCGCGGTCGTCCTGCGCCACTCCGTCATCACCGCGCCGTGCAAGCCGCCGGTCACTTCGCGTGCTCGGCGCAACCCCGCGAGCCGCCGGCCACGACACGTCGCGGTCGTCCTACGCCCGTCCGTCATCATCGCGCCGCGAAGACCGCCTGGTCGCCTCACTTGGACGGAGCAACCCCGTTAGCCGCCGGCCACGACCCGCCGTGGTCGCCCTACACCGGTTCTCCACCGAGCCGATGTGCCGATCCACCATGTTTCTTCTGTTACACATGCTGCGGTGAGGGTCAAGTTAGATATGATCATGGTGTCACACTACTACACAATGCATGCAGTTGGTGGGAACCATGGAGCTGAATGTCTACAGGCATAGATGAGCATGACCGCTTAACCAGAGGCACTATCAGTCAAGGACAATCTAGCTGCTGAATTTCACGAGAAGGAAGAAATACAAAGGAAGATCACGTGGTGTTTGGAGCTACAGCAGATCGGCCAAATTTAGACGTACATATACTATTTGTCTAATTACGTGCTGAATTGACCAACACCAGCTTTTCCATTGCATCCCACAAAAATATATCAGGTGATATCTTACCATATATTTTGTTATACATTTTAATTTCCTTCGAGAACAATTACTCTCGCCTGCAATGTTTTACTACACAGGATAATTACTCATTATAAGAGCGGCGTCATATTGCGAGTACGAAGCTCGTGTCAATCAAACGGGCGACTCACCCTCCGCGTCAGTTTACAATGACACCGTCAATTCTCACGTCCGCGCAACCAAGATGATTTACAACGACGCGACCAATTCTCACGTCCGCGCACCAAGGCGGTTTACAATGCCACGGTTGATTCTCGAGTCCATGCCAAAATGCCAGACAACTCTCGCACTCAAGTCGCCACCCTCACGGCCCGGATTACATCAACCTGCCGGTGCAGTGCTCGCCTGTATGAGCCGCCCAACAGAAGGACGCAAGTCGCCGTCCTCACGGCCCGGATTACATCAACCTGCCGGTGCAGTGCTCGCCTGTATGAGCCGCCCAACAGAAGGACGCAAGTCGCCGTCCTCACTGTCCGGATTATATCAACCCGCCGGTGCAGTGCTCGCTTATACGAGCCGCCCAACAAAGGATGCAAGACGCCACCCTCACGGCCCGGATTACATGAACCTACCGGTGCAATGCTCGCCTGTACGAGCCGCCTAACAGAAGGACGCAAGTCGCCACCCTCACGGTCCGGACAACATCAACTTGCCGGTGCAGTGGCTTTATATCTCGGAGATGGAGCGAGTACGAGTGTCTTTTCTCTGCCGGTTTATGCCACAATCAAGTATGGAGACTCTCAAGCCGCCTCCTTGAGTCGACTTAACACTCGGGGGCTACATGGACATGGCTTGGCAGGCTCAACTGGGATGAATAATTCAAGAACCCCGGGTCATTACAGAAAGATTAAGCCGGTCTTGGGGGCTGATGCCTCATTGACGAGAAGATTTAAGAATCGCCAAGAAGACAAGTCACCATGATGCGACCGCCCAAACATGGGTGCCCGACCTTATTGGCGGATGATTCATAAAGTCGACCAAGCATGGACGCTATCAGTATCAAAGAGCATAAGTCGCCATGCTGCACTTATTTCAAACTGGATACTGGTAAGCCAAAGAGGACCAAAGTTGCCACGTTGCACGGTTCAAACATGGGCGCCTTATATGATTATGTGGATTAGGCCGGCTTACTTGGGGGCAATTTTTTCCCAAGTTGTTTTGTGGTAATAGCGTATACGCTTCTACAATCCTATGACCGGTGTTTCCCCTAATCATAGGTCACTTGGGGGCTTCCTCTCACTGAGATCAGCCTTACTACCCATTTGGCCTGCAAAAAATTACCGCATTACAAATGGTTATACTGGACTGTGTGTTGGCCGAATCGCCATATGGACCCATGAACTCTTGGCGAGTTACTCTGCTCTATGGACCCTGAACTCGCCTTGGTTAAAACATGTTTGGTACCGGCAAGCGCCTCACATGGAAAATAGAGAAACCATTGGTTCATGGAACCCGCTTCACTGAAGCTTGACTTGTGCCTGATCAGCCGGTCTAAATACTTGAGCTTTTGATACAAAAGTCTCCCTTGGGTGGCGCTTGAGCTTTTTTGACTCGCCCTATCCTGTCGCGACCTTATGAGCCGACGAAATTGCTATTTTGGGTGGCGCTTGAGCTTTTTTGACTCGCCCTATCCTGTCGCGACCTTATGAGCCGACGAAATTGCTATTTTGGGTGGCGCTTGAGCTTTTTTGTCTCGCCCTATCCTGTCGCGACCTTACGAGCTGATGAAATTGCCATTTTGGGTGGTGCTTGAGCGTTTTTGACTCGCCCTATCCTGTCGCGACCTTATGGGCCGACGGAATTGCTATTTTGGGTGGCGCTTGAGATTTTTTGACTCGCCCTATCCTGTCGCGACCTGATGAGCCGACGAAATTGCTATTTTTTACCTTCCTGGCACTGTCACAAGGTTTTTCAGGCTTTTTTCTGACTCGCCTCAAAATATCTTGGGCCGATTGCTATTTATTATCACCCATTACTCACTGAGGTGCTAGCCACCGTGACTCACTGAGCCGACTTATTTAAAATAGCTTGATGCCATACTTATCATATCATATACATGCATCATATTGCATTGCATCATACATCATACATACATATCATGCCGGTCTTCAAACCGGGTCAAAGCATAAATTCTTGCAGGTGCAAATAAATCTTTGAATAGCCAATTTGGCTGGATTTTTATCATGGTTTATCATAACCAGTGTTAAATGATTGGGTGTTTTTAAAGCCAGCTCGGAAGAATTGACTATTGTCAAAGAGCCGCCCTATCACATATAATGCCGAGTCATCTAATTGACCGACCCTTGGATTTCTTCAACTTGTGTTCTGTAGTAAACTACAACACTTATGGATTTCTCCGACATATGGATTTCTCAAGGATATATTTGCCGGGTTACATTGCAACCACGATCAAGGATTTCTTTTATCACAAAGGCATCATCAGCTCACAGAGTGGATATGATTTTATTCTACAATGGAAGGAATAGTCCCGAGTCGCTGCAGGCACACAACCTGACACTTGGGGGCTACATTATTCAAATCAAGATTACATCAAAGTATGAAAGTCCCATGTCGCTGCAAGCATACACCATGACACTTGGGGGCTAATACAATCCGTTTTTCAAATCATCACATCATCAACAGACCCGGCTACCTCAAGGAGATAAGTCGGCCTTGGAAGGCTACATACCGCTCTTTATTCAAGATAAGAACATGGAAGTCCCGAGTCGCCGCAAGCAATCGACCCGTCACTTGGGGGTTACACTATTCAGATCATAATTTCTAAAGTCCCAGGTTGCTGTAGGCAAGACAACCCGACCCTTGGGGGTTACAACACTAAGTTGTTTCATAGACCATGAGGTTCAAATTGATGACCCAACCCATCACACACTGATGACCCGGCCCTTGGGGGCTACAGGTAATATGGATATATCAAAAAAATTAAAGAGCACATTTCATTCTGTCATGGAGGTGAAGTATTGGGAGACCGGTTCAGCATATTTTTATCTAGTTGAAGCACTGAAAGACCGGCTCAACATCACACGGATTTGTCAATTGGAGTTCAGTTGTTTGACGGGGCACTACTAATAATGATGACCCTCCATTGTCAATCATGACCCGCCATTGTTAATCATAACCCGCCGAAGCAAGAGAAGATAGTTCAACATTGTGTGGGTTTCTTATTTCCCAAATTTTCATCAAGCCAAAGCATTGGAGGCCGACTCAATGGCATATGTATTTTATTACAAAGGACACGTACCAACAAGATGATTGTGAAGACGGCTCGAAGAAACCCGAATTTTTCAAGGAGCCACTTCAGTAAATCAAGCCGGCCAGAGGAGCAAGCCGGTCCCTTAACTTATTTATTATTCTTATTTCAAGAGCTTACCATGAATAAATTCAAGATAACCTTGGGGGCTAATGTCGGGGATATACCCCGCAGTGTAACCCGGCTTGGAGTATGACCCACCAAAGGACTTGGCGATTCACCGGCGATTCAGCAGTGACCTGGCGGGCGACTCATACTTGTCCCCACAGGCGACTTAGATAAATGACGAAGGCCCAAGGCCCAGCGTGCACCCTGGCATAAGGCGACTCATAGAGAGGCCAGGAGGGCCGACTCACAAGAGAAGGCCCAAGAAGAGGAAAGACTCCCACAAGAAGGAAACAAGACCCGGATTAGGATTCAAGAGAGACTAGTCCTATTCCTACTACTAGTAGGACTCTACATGTAAACCAACCCCTTCCACCTATATAAGGAGGGGTAAGGCGCCCCAAGAGGGACAAGATTCACAACTTAGGTCTAGACAAGACAAATCATGAGATAGACAGATTAGACATCCACGAGATTAGAGGTGGCGAGTCTGCACTCTTGTAATCGAGATCATCATCCTCATCAATGCAACACAAGAAGGACGTAGGCTTTTACCTCCATCGGAGGGGCCGAACCTGGGTAAACTCGCGTCTCTCAATTCCGACCAACCCCTTCAAGCCGCCACTTGGTTGCGATGGCCTCACACCTAAAGTTCTCTCACGAGAACATCTGCCGTGACAAAACCACGACATTGTGTATGTTTTAACAACGGTGACATGCAGATCGGCAGGAAAGATGTTGAACTACGGGTCAGAAAAGATTTTTTGGTTGGTGTAATTTATTCTCTAACAAGCTATATAACCAGTAGCCCCCGAAACTTGGGTTGGGCAAGATGGTCGGCCCTAGGATCGTATCTGCTCGGGAACTATTTCATCCATTAAGTGTGTTTTGACAACACCGAGGTGGAGCTCGGCAGGGAAGAATCACCACGCAGAACACCTCAAACAAGAGGATGTCCCGCCTCCTGAAAGAAAAAACATATAAATAAGTTAAAGGTGCCATAAGCTTAGCAATACCAAAATACTTTAGCAAAACCATTACGTTTTGAACTAAATCAAGTTTCTTTTACGTGTGTTGTTGCCTCCGAGACTCAGGTTGGGTGCGGCCGACCGACCTGATGATCGAATCTCCTCAGAAACCTTATTGCACTTTGAATTTTCTGCATTAAATAAGCAATGAGTAGCCCCCGAGCCTTAATTTGGGCACGGGTGGTCGAATTAAGGATCGATATTTGTTTGACACAAACTTTTTTACGTTTGACACAATTTAAGTGTAATGATTCTATGTATCCAAGTACTATACATCATTAATGCTCGGATCCGCATTGTACAACACTTTGTTGATCGACCATCGGCTTTAACCTCCTAGTCCAGTAGTCGAGGAGTGTTTGTCCCACTTTATAAAGCCTTTATAAGGGAAAAGATTTATGGCAATCAAGGCAATCCGGCCATACAGTTTGTTAGAGCATATATCTCCATATGTGGTTTTGGTAATTGATGACAATTCCTATGGACTAATGGTTGCCTTAAGTTATATTTATAGGATATGTACATAGGCACTTCTTGAAGTCCATCTGTTGGGTTCAAGGAGTTTATATGATGACCAAGGTAGTATTCAAGGTATTATCCAAAGAATGGTCATAGAGACACAAGGTTGATCAAGATCTCAGACAAAGAGTAAATCAAGATGATCAACACACAAAGCGTACAAGATGTACCGAGAGGGATCAAGTGATCCCATGGTATGGTAAGCATTGTCCATTACGTGTTTGTGTACTAACCCATGGTCTTCGTGAGAGTTCTATGTGGGGGTTAGGTGTGTTTCCATGGGCTTGCGTCAAAGAGAAGATCTCATACAACCCATGAAGTATGACGTCAAGTTGTGATCGCCATCAAGATTGCGATGTGCAAGTTCAAGTGGATCAACACGAAGATATCATGCTTGAAGCTTGCCGTCCATTGTGGTGGCAATGGGCTTGTGAAGATACGCTGAAGATTGGCTCCCCCATAGTCGCTCACCCATAGTGAGTATGGGGGAGCAATCAACTAGTCTTCATCAAGCCAACACAATCAAGAAAGGTGGTCCATCTTGAGGAAGCCAAGATCATCATCTTCTAGCTCAAGAGGACGAGGTGCAAGGTATAGGTTTGCCCTTGATAGGTTTTCTGTTTAGGATAGATTGTTGTACTATCATGGGGCGCTCTCAAGTGAGTAGCTTGATCGTATCGTTCGTTGAGAGCTCAAACCATTTGCATCCTTGCATCATACTTCTTGGTTCTTGTTTGGTGTTTCTCTTTGTGAGTTTTAGAGCTTATGGTCATCTTCGTGACAAGCTCGAGTTCATCGAAAACAGAGTCCATATGCATCTACTATGATGTTTTCGATGTTGGAGTTTTTGCCGGTTCTTCATTCATAGAGGACTCACATCTCTATATCATTGGAGTTTTTGCTGTTTGGATAGCTCTTGTCGTCCTGAATCCAACAAGCTTGGGTTTGCTCGATTCGGAGCTCGTATGCGAAAGTTATGGCTGTTTCAGTGGCGAGCGGTAGTACCGCTGGACCTAGCGGTAGTACCGCTGGACCTAGCAGTAGTACCGCTAGAGTTGGCGGTAGTACCGCTGGCCCTAGCGGTAGTACCGCTGGCTGGCGGTAGTACCGCCCCTGGTCAGCGGTAGTACCGCTCCAGGAGCTTAGTATCGCCTGCCTAGCGGTTGTTCATGGACGGACCTTTTTGCGAAGACTTTCTTGGCGGTGGTAGTGCCTTTGCACTACCAGGGGCCCAGCGGTAGTACCGCTGGGGCCAGCAGTAGTACCGCTGGAGTGCCAGTGGTAGTACCGCTGCAGCCAGCAGTAGTACCGCTAGCTGGCGGTAGTACCGCTGCAGTCAGCGGTAGTACCGCTGGAGTGCCAGCGGTAGTACCGCTGGAGCTCGGGCAGAGAGTGGGGGTAACGGTCTGATTCCTTCCCCCACTATATAAAGGGGGTCTTCTTCCCCCTTAGCCTTATCTATCTGTTGAGCTCTTGTTCTACCTCCATTGTTGACATTCTTAGAGCTTGCTAACTCTCAATCCCTCCAATGATTATTGCTTGTTCTTGAGGGAAAAGAGAGAGGAGATCTAGATCCACATCTCCACCAATCACTTTCTCCTCTATGTGAGGGGAACCCCTTGGATCTAGATCTTGGAGTTCTTTGTGAACTCCTTGTTCTTCCTCTCATATTTCTCCATAGCTTTTGTTGTTGTGGAGGGATTTGAGTGTGAGGGACTTGACCACTTCGTGTGTTCTTGCCATTGCATTAGTTGCATCGGTTTGAGTTCTCCACGGTGATACGTGGAAGTGAGAAGTTGAGAAGCTTACTACCTTTGGTACTTAGTACCCTAGATATTGTTCTTCGTGGATGCTTTGGAATCCTAGAAGCTTGGTGGTGTCTCGGAGCTCAATCATTGTGGTGTGAAGCTCCGGGCAAGCGTCGGGGCCTCCAATTAGGTTGTGGAGATAGCCCCGAGCAATTTGTACGGGTACCGGTAACCGCCCCCAAGGGTTGCCACGTGTACGGGTTCGGTGACCGCCCCCAAGGTTTGCCATTTGTACGGGTTCGATGACCGCCCTCAAGGGTCCCTTAGTGGAATCACGACATCTTGCATTGTGCGAGGGCGTGAGGATATTACGGTGGCCTTAGTGGCATCTTGGGGAGCATTGTGCCTCCACACCGCTCTAACGGAGATTAGCATCCGCAAGGGTGTGAACTTAGGGATACATCATCGTCTCCTCGTGCCTCGGTTATCTCTTACCCGAACCCTTTACTTATGCACTTTACTTTGTGATAGACACATTGTTTATTGTAATATATCTTGCTATCACTCAGTTGTTTATCTTGCTTAGCATAAGTTGTTGGTGCACATAGGTGAGCCTAGTTGTTTGTAGGTTTTGTGCTTGACATATTAAATGTTAGTTTTATTCCGCATTTGTTCAAGCCTAAACCTTAATTATTTTAAAGCGCTTATTCACCCCCCCTCTAGGCGACATCCACGTCCTTTCACAGTTTTATAAACAAAGGTATGCAGAGAGATTACTTATTTAACATAAAGATATATTCTGGGAAAAATAGTTCATTTATAAGTTTATTTTCTGAGGATATCATGTTTGACCATGATTGTGAAACCTCAACTCCGACCAATGTGGGAGTAAAATATTGAGGATTTAGTTCGGGGAATGTTCCCGAACTCTCTGGTCTTTAATGAACTGAAATGTTCACTTCCGTCGTTGCCGACCAATTATATTCTTAAGATGGCTAGCTTTCGGCTTCACCGAGTCTGTGGTACTAACCTGGATGACCCGGAAGTAACAATCTCAGAGCTACTCCCTTTACCCCCTAGCCGAGCAATCAGGAACGTAGGGCGTAAGCACAGGAGGCAGGCAACCCATCTTGGCTAAAATCTTAAGTCACATTGATGCATATTTATGGCTTTATAACGATGATTACGAAAGGTAGCACTCGCATATTGAATACAAATGCTTTTATTCTATATGCTATTTTGACTCCATTGTGACTGTTTATAATCTGAAAGTGGCCCATCGTCGGCTTACACCCCTTTGTAGATACTACGCATGGTGTGTCCGTACTAACAAGACAACCCTTAGTCGACGTCTTGATGCCCGGAGGCGGTTGTGTTAGCACAAACAAGGCAATCAGATATCTAGGCTTTATAACTTTCACTTAGTCATAGGAGCTTAAAGTTTGGGAGGCCAGTGACACCCCCGGTTAGTGTTTGGCATCAACCAAGGTCAAGCCATTAACACTTCGGCCGATTTTTATGAGAGGCCTACATGATAACTTCTTTCGGTCTATAGTTTGGTAGAGTCATCGGATCGCTGACCGGCTTTGCGCTCATTGTGACATTCAATTTTTGGCTTTCTCCACTGAGGTACTTGACGAGTTAAACCAGAAGTACAATCGCACTGGCTCTCCCTTTGCACACCTAGCCGAACAAAGCGGAATATAGGAGGCAATCACAGGAGCCGGGCAACCCAACTATTGACCTAAGACACAATTCGAAAGTGATGCATATAAAGCAATATCCGAGAACGTTTTGCCAAGGACTCCTTGGAGTACCTTGGCTCTTGGTTGGTTTGGCTCTAGTTGCAATCCCTCATTTATTTTGCCGATACTTTAAAGGCATGTGACATTGTATTACGAGAGTTATGCTGGCGACACACAGTATCCCGAGACTCAGGTTGGGTGCGCCCGACCAACCTGAGGATCGAATCTCTCGGGAACTAGTCCAGATGTCATGAGAGTTTCACCAACGCCAAGGCGTAGGTCGGCAGCAAAGATGTCGAGCTGCGTGTGAGAGAAGATCTCCCGAGCTGAATTATTACGCAGGGCACCTCGGTCATGAGTATGCCCCGCCTCTTAAACGAAAAGCACAAAAATAGGTTAATGGTGTCTAAAGCAAGGAAAACCAAAAACAAAATTTGTAAAAACTTTACGTCCAAACTAAATCCCGTTTCTTGGTGCCAATCCGAAAATTGGTCTTAAATTAATATGTGTTTCAATCGTGCTTTAACATGATACATACGATCAGTCACACTTCAAGCGGGTCAGCCTTTGGCTTCAACCTCCATATCCTGAGGGCGGAGTGTTTCTGTGAGGCATGGTTAGCAAACTAAACTCAAGCGGCTTTAGAAAGAAACTAGGCTACCCGACTATTGACCAAACACTCCTGCCGGAAAAAGGGGTAGTATAAAAAGTCTTTGCAACGACCAGGAAGAAAATATTTATTATAAAACGGTTCATATAAATTTTTAAGAGCCCCAGGTAACATGGGTAAAGGAAGTGTTTTTAACAAACAAAGTTGTTAACAAGCTAAGTTTTTCACAAATAGCTTGTGTGTTTAACACAAATATAATGCTGGGCTGAAACGCATAGAAATTAAAAATGAAAAACGTTGAGCATGAAAGCGACTTAGCTGGTTAATTTGCTCGGCGTGACATGGTTCGAGCTTGCAGCGGTTCGAGATCCCAGCCCCCAAGCCTGTCACGAGGTAGCTGATGAAGAACTCGGCTTGATGAAGTGACAACACAACACTTCAGAAGGGTCGGGGCGAAATCCCCGGTCCAGCCGAGGAGACAGAGTAGTTCGGAAGTGTGACATCGAAGCCCCCACGTTAGTCGACCATGTCGATGATGCAATTGGGTTGATGGAGGCGTGATGACGATGTCGGCGAGCCGAGGTGACTGTCTAGCACGATCGGAGATGATCACCAGTGCGCATAAAATAGTGGAAGCCAAAAGTAATATCAAATAATAAAAATCCTCTACTTAATAAACTTAAGTGAAGTAAATAATTAGAAAAAATATAGCCTGAGTGCGGAGGTGCCCGAGCGAAGAGATCGGCTTGATGAAGTCGCGATGCGACGCGACTGATGTGGTGAGGCGAAGCCCTCCGTCCAGCCAAGGTGACGAAGTTGGTCGGCCGATAACGCCGAAGTCCCTACATGAGGTTGATGAAGAGATAACGAAGTTGTAATGGCCCAGAGTGTAACTTGCCTTATTTGGAACCTTCTATATGTGGGTCCATCTTGTCATTGCCATGGGAGATCAATGCATGTGTTATTTCATGTGATGCTTACCTTGTCCTGTTTCCTTTTGCATGCATGCATCCATTCCATTCATCCATGCCTCTTTGTATTTGTTGTTCTTGTGATCCATGCATGTGGTGTGTCATGTGATGATGTGATGATGATATGTGAAGTGATGTGGGTGTTGTTTGAAGGTAGGAAGCATCTATGTTAGTTTGCAATAGGTTTTAAAAACTCCCCTTCTTTATTTTCTTAAAGCTCAAGATTCACTTGCTTCAACCCTGTTTCAAAAATGCCCATGTTTTAGTATGAATTATGGTGGATGTGATGCTATGTTTTTAGTGTTTTGAAACTTTGTTTGAGTGGTGTTAATATTCACAAAACAGATTAATTAATTATGTTTTGTAAATATTTAAAGGCTCCAAAAATTCCTTTTACATTTTATTTAATTGGGTCATAATTCCCTTATGACCAGGAGCATTTTGTTTTATTTTTAGCATCAACAGTGTAGCCTGTGCTTTATTTTTGTCTCTGTTTGTTTCAAAATAGAAAACCCCAGTGGGTTATCTTTTTCTCTACCTGGCGCCTCGAGCGGGCTTTCTCCCCCTGGCTGGCCCAGCAACTCCTCCTCGCGCGCATCCCACTTTCTCCCCTCTCCTGTAGATGGCGTCGCCTTCCTCCGTCAGTCTTCTTCAGAGACAGCGCGACACACACGACGCCGTCTCACGGACGTCGAGTCCGCGCGTCCCTCGCCTCCTCCTCCTCCTATAAAGAACCCTTGGCGTCCTTGCTGTGGCCTAGGGTTCCTCCCTAGCCGCCGCCACTTCTTTCCCCATCTCCTCCTCCCTCTCCCTCGTCGGCAGCAGGTAAGCGAGGGCCTCCTCCGCCATGGCCGAGCCGTGAGAAGCTCCTCGCCGTCGCTACCGTGCCCCTGCGTCCTCTCCAAGCTTTCGGCGAGCACGCGGGACCTTAAGGGGATCCGTTCCCGCAGCTAGGAGGAGCAGATCGGGGCTGCTTCCCCTACATCGACGACGGCTTCTTCCTCGCCGATGTTCTCCTCCGCCTCGGCTTCTTCCTCTTCTTCCCCGACTTCCTCTCCGGCAGGCTCGGCTTCCTTCACTAGTGGGTGAGCACGAGCATCATACCCTTCCCCCGTATCTAGATCATGTGCCTAGGAACTGTAGCCACGCCGCCGTTCCTCTTTCTGTCGCCGACGCCGCCGCGTAACGTCGAGCAGTAGGTGTAGGCCTTCCCGTGGCGATCTTAGTGTAGAAATGGAACCCTGGGAGCCCCTTCTCCCTTCCATCGACGAGCCGTAGGCCAATTTGAAGTAGGTCGTCGGCGTTGTGCTTCCCCTGTTCCGGCCACCGTCGAGCAGAGGTAGAACTAGAGGGGTTGCTCAAAAGAGCAGAGCCCCTCTCTCTGTTAAGATTTGTAGCAGCAGCGTAGTGGTGGAGAGTGTTTTGCGCAGCGTTTGGTCGCGGATTCGAGACCCAGTGGCGACACCCTTTTGCTTATTTGATTTTCGGGCACAGTAGCGCAGGAGAGACAGCTTACCCTGTAAGTCTCCTCTGTTCTTTCAAGTGACTGAGAAGTAGCGCAGTGGTGATGGTTCTGTGGGTTATACCAGCAGGTTTGGGGTTCGAATCCCCCAAGCCCTTTTATTTTTTTGCCTATTTTCTTTTGTTGTTTTTCTTTTGCTTGCTAGTTTGTTGCTGCAGCTTGCTTGGACAACACTAGTGTGGCCTAATATTCCTATACCAGTAGGTTGTCTCTAGTTTATGTTTCTAGCATGTGTAGTAATGCATGTGTAGGGACTTTGAGGCATGTGTGTGTGTGTGTGTGAGCAAGCCCCCATGATGTGTATGTCTGTGGTGCATCACCCAAGAGTTGTGTAGTTGATGTATGTGGAGAGTGCTTGTGTGGTTTAAGCACCCATGAGCGTGTGTGTGGTGTGTGGGTTCCTCCCCCCACATACTTTGTGTGTAGGAGTATTGATTCTTGTGTGTGTGTGTGGGTTCCTCCCCCCACATACTTTGTGTGTAGGAGTAGTGATTCTTGTGTGTGTGTGTGTAGGTGATCATGTGATGTTTGTGTGTGCATGTGTGTGTGTGACACCCACATGCCAAGTTTGCCTTGATAAGCACTTATGTGCAAGCTTGTATGTGTAGGTGTAGGAATGCGTGATGTGAGTGTAAGTAAGTGTGGTGTTTTAACTAGCATGTGTAGGTGCTTGATATATGTGTGCTTGATGTATGTGTGTGTGTGTGTGTGGTGTGCTAAGGCACATGGACATGAGGTCTACCCCTCATGTCACCATTGGAGTTGTGAGAGTGTGCAAGTGCATGTGTAGGTATGAACTAGTGTGCAACACATGTGATATAGCACTATTCACCTCTGTGTGATTCCATGTAGGTTTTCTTCTTAGCTTTGTGCCTAGTTGTTCTATGCAAGTACCTAGGTATTATATATGTTTTTGGGGTAGAATCATCCCAGGAATCCAATGGTGGAATCAGATTTCCCTTTGGAACACTTTCTGGGAATGTCATATTTCTGTTTTGTTCAATGTTTAGAGCTTGGTTCCATGTGATGTGATGAGCCCAAGAGGATGATTCCTTGTTGTGGTAGTAGAGGGTGAACCCCTCTACAGCATGGTGGTTTTGTTTTATTATTAGGATTTTATATGTGCAAGTTGTTCTTAGTCAAAGTAGGCATGTGGCTGAAATTTTAGCTTAGTGAAAATCTGTGATTTTCACTAAGTCTGAGAAACTGCTGATATTTTCTTCCCTTGTAGTTGTGCTTGCAAAAGTTCATGTGTTGGGAATAAGCCCTTGCAATCAACTAGAAAGTTGGAGATTTTGTGTTTGTCTAGCTGTCTGTCAATTTTCATTCCATTTGACTTCCTGTAGATTTTGTTTTGGGGGCTGTCAAAATTCTTCAGAGCATAAACAACTAGTGAGAATCTGAGAATTTCACTAAGTCCCTGAAAACTGATATTTTTGTCCAAGTTAGCAGTTGTAGAACTTTCTATGTGAAACTCCTTTGTAATATCTTTCTGCTCATGCTTGTAGAGATTTTGAATAGCTTCTACCACACATCTTATTTGGCACATTTGTGTGGTTGTAGGTGCTTTGCATGTTGCTCTCAAACTGCTATGTTGCTGTTTAGGACAGAACGTATAGTTTTGTTGTTTTGATGCTTGTGAGTGCATAGTTGATGGTGTGGTGAGTTTCTTTGCACCACCCCATCTATACTTGTTTGTTTTGTGATTTGGTAACCTCAGAATACCAAAAGTATGCCATTGGAGTGTGTTTGTGATGGATTTGATCTGTAGGACTCCATTTCTTGTTTCGTTGTTTCCGGTTGATCCGTAGCTCCGTTCGTAACGTTCTTTATATGTTTTTGCATCATTTTCGCGTGATGCATCTGTTCATGTCATCTTCGTGTATGTCAAGATAGCTTAGGGTGAAGTTCTGTCCAGAAGTCGTAGTTTCTTCTCATGCATATGCAAGTGATTAGAAAAGAGATGCATGATCATTCTCATCTCATGCATCATGTGTTTGATGCATCATGTGGTGTTGTTGTTCATTGGATGCTATTTTTATGTTGGGTAGCACCGGGATCGGAGAGCGAGTACGTGGAATTGGGGGAGTACGTGCAGGACGAACAAGAGCAGTTCCAAGCTGAAAACATCACAGGCAAGATGACATGACCTTGATACCATCTCTAGTCTTGTTATGCTAGATTCACGCTTCCTTCGTCATATGCTCGCTGCCTACCACTGAAATAATTGCCGCCTGATTTTTCCATGAAAACCCAAACACTTCCCCCCTCCTAGCTAACATTGAATGGCTAAGTAGGCTTGCTCAGCTTCTAATGTTAGCATTGCTAGTTGCACGTGCATTTGTCTCATGTGATAACATGAGTTTGATATCATTATGCTAAATCTGTTTTTTAATTAATGCATCTATGTACTTGGTAAATAGCGGAAGGCCCAGCCTCTTGCCGGGTGTTTTGTTCCGTTATTGCCGCCATAGTTTCCGGCTACCGGTGTTTGATTCCATAACTGATCGCTCCTAACACGTTCGGGGTTGTTATGGGGACCCCCTTGATAAATCGTGTAGTGTTAAGACTTGTCCGGCAGGACCCAACATTGGTTTTAATCTGCTAATCACTTAATAATAATCTGCAAAGGGAATAGCTCCCCGAGGAATTAATCAACAACCCGGGCCAGTGCTCCTCATGAGTGTTGGTCCAAACTAGAGCACTGTGCGGGGCCGACTCAGGGCAACTTGAGAGATTTCTATCAGGCCACTGTACGCGTCGCTCATCCGTCGTGTCATGAGACTGAGATACGCTGCTCTTATCGGGGTCGTCGACACGACGGGAGGTCCTGCTAGTCTTGTCTTACCTAAGCGATATATCTTGCGTATAGGAATCCCGGTGAAGCTTTGGTTCTCCCTAGAGTTGAGGTTTTCCTCTAAGGAATCCGACGAGATCACGAGATTCATGATAGAGGATTACTTTGCGGCCCGTGACTGTTTGTGATGGACTAGTTGGAGCACCCCTACAGGGTTTAATCTTTCGGAAAGCCGTGCCCGCGGTTATGTGGCAACTTGGAATATTTGTTAACACCCGGTTCTAGACAACTTGAACTAATTCTAATAAAATTGCCAACCGTGTGCGTAACCATGACTGTCCCCTTCGAAGACCTCTCTTCGATCGGGAACACGGTGGGGTTATGTTTGACGTAAGTAGGTGTTCAGGATCATTTAGTGATCAGCTAGTCTTCGCCCGCTAGTATAGACCACCATAAATAACTTGTTCTACGTAAGTTAGACACCATAAATGCTTAGGATGCTGCAACCTAAACACTGAACCTTCCTTACCTAATAACTTGACTAGTTCTGGTACCGAGGTCATAGATTGTTGAGTCCCTGTGACTCATAGATTACTTCCACACCCCAACAGGTACAGGTACGCCCGACACAGGTGATCCCAATGGCACGTGATAAGTCCATTTTGCATCATGCTTTCATGTTGATATTTATTGCTTTATGGACTGTCATTATACTTTGTGGCACCATACTTATGCCTTTTCTCTCTTATTTTGCAAGGTTTATTTGAAGAGGGAGAATACCGGCAGCTGGAATTCTGGAACGGAAAAGGAGCAAGTCTTTGTCCTCTATTTTGCGCAACTCCAAATGCCCTGAAAATCAACGTGGAATTTTTTTGGGAATATATAAAAAATACTGGGTGAAAGAAGTGCCAGAGGGGAGCTTACAGGGGCCCACAAGCCTGGTAGACGCGGCCTGCCCCCTGGCCGCGGCTACAGGGCTTGTGGGCACCCTGGTGGCCCACTGGCCCCCCTCTTCTGCTATATGCAGGGTTTCCTCCGGGAAAAAAATCAGGGCGGAGCTTTTTCGTGGATTCTCCGCCGCCACGAGGTGGAACTTGAGCAGAACCAATCTAGAGCTCCGGCAGGACGATCCTGCGAGGGAAACTTCCCTCCCGGAGGGGGAAATAATCGCCATCATCATCACCAACACTCCTCTCGTCGGAGGGGAGTCATCTCCATCAACATCTTCATCAGCACCATCTCCTATACAAACCCTAGTCTATCTCTTGTAACCAATCGCCGTCTCGTGACGCCGATTGGTACCCGTAAGGTTGCTAGTAGTGTTGATTACTCTTTTTAGTTGATGCTAGTTGGTTTACTTGGTGGAAGATTATATGTTCAGATCCATTATGATATTCATTACTTCTCTGGCATGAATATATCCATGCTTTGTGAGTGGTTACTTTTGTTCCCGAGGACATGGGATAAGTCTTGCTATTAATAGTCATGTGAATTTGGTATTCGTTCGGTATTTTGATATGTTGTATGTTGTCTTTTCTCTAGTGGTGTTATGTGAACGTCGACTACATAACACTTCACCATATTTGGGCCTAGAGGAAGGCATTGGGGAGTAGTAAGTAGATGATGGGTTGCTAGAGTGACAGAAGCTTAAACCCCAGTCTATGCGTTGCTTTGTAAGGGGCTGATTTGGATCCACTAGTTAATGCTATGGTTAGACGTTGTCTTAATTCTTCTTTCGTAGTTGCGGATGCTTGCGAGAGGGGTTAATCATAAGTGGGATGCTTGTCCAAGTAAGGTCAGTACCCAAGCGCCGGTCCACCCACATATCAAACTATCAAAGTAACGAACGTGAATCATATGAACATGATGAAACTAGCATGACAGAAATTCCCGTGTGTCCTCGGGAGTGTTTTTCCTCCTATAAGACTTTGTTTAGGCTTGTCCCTTGCTAAAAAAGGGATTGGGCCACTTTGCTGCACTGTTGCTACTCTTGTTACTTGTTACTTTTCACCTACTATGTTTCACCTCACTACACCATCACTTGTTATCGCTACTTTTAGTGCTTGCAGTTATTACCTTGCTGAAAACCGTTTATCAGAGCCTTCTGCTCCTCGTTGGATTCGACACTCTTACTTATCGAAAGGACTACGATTTATCCCCTATACTTGTGGGTCATCAAGATTCTTTTCTGGCACCATTGCCGGGGAGTGAAGCGCCTTTGGTAAGTGGAATTTGGTAAGGAAACATTTATATACTATGCTGAAATTTATTGTCACTTGTCACTATGGAAAATGTTCCTTTGAGGAGTTTGTTCGGGGTATCTTCACCACAAACGGAAGCACGAGGAGTTGCTCCTCAACCTAAGGTACCTACTGAAAATATCTTTTATGAAATTCCTTCACGTATGCTTGAGAAACTGCTGGCTAATCCTTTTAGAGGAGATGGATCATCACATCCAGACTTGCATCTATTCTATGTAGATGAAGTTTGTGGTTTATTTAAGCTTGCAGGTTTGCCCGAGGATGAGGTAAAGAAGAAAGTCTTTCCTTTATCTTGCAGGTTACATTAGACCACTTGCACCCCGTGTGGAAATTCGAGTTGAACCTAGTGTTTCTATTATCAAAGATCTCTTAGCCGAAGACATAGACGGGCATGTTATCAAATTCTGTGAGGACTCCGCTAGAATTTCTAAACCTCATGCGAAAGACAAATACGGACCTGTAGTTGGCCTGTTCGTTGTTTCTGTCAAGATAGGAGATCACTGTTATCATGGTTTATGTGATATGGGTGCTAGTGTTAGTGCAATACCCCGGTCCCTATATGATGAAATCAAAGATGAGATTGCACCTGCTAAGTTAGAACCCATTGATGTCACTATTACGCTAGCTAATAGAGACACTATCTTCCCTGTGGGAATTGTGAGAGACGTAGAAGTCCTGTGTGGTAAGACGAAGTATCCTACTGATTTCCTCGTCCTTGCTACTGCACAAGATAGCTTTTGTCCCATCATATTTGGTAGACCCTTTCTCAACACTATCAATGCTCATATTGATTGCGTTAAACAGACTGTCACTGTTAGTTTCGAGGGTGTGTCTCATGAATTTAACTTCTCCAAGTTTGGAAGACAACCCCATGAAAAGAGTCGTCAGGTAGGGATGAAATCATTGCTCTTGCCTCTATTGCCGTACCTCCTACGGATCCTTTAGAGCAATATCTGTTTGAGCATGAAAATGATATGCATATGGATGTAAGAGATGAGATAGATAAAATTGTTTTAGAACAATATCCTATTCTTAAGAATAATCTGCCTGTTGAACTGCTTGGGGATCCTCCCCCACCAAAGGGTGATCCTATGTTCGAGCTAAAACAGTTACCAGATACACTTAAGTATGCCTATCTTGATGAGAAGGAGATATATCCTGTTATTATTAGTGCTCACCTCTCGAATCATGAAGAGAAGAAGTTATTAAAAACTTTGAGGAAGCACCGTGCTGCTATTGGATATACTCTTGATGATCTTAAGGGTATTAGTCCCACTCTATGTCACCACAAGATTAAAACCGATCCTGATTCTAAGCCAGTTGCTGATCATCAACGGAGATTAAATCCTAGGATGAAAGAGGTCATGAGAAAGGAAATATTAAAGCTTCTGGCAGCAGGAATCATTTATCCTGTTGCTCATAGTGATTGGGTAAGTCCAATACATTGCGTACCTAAGAAGCAAGGTATCACCATCATTCCTAATGATAAGAATGAACTAATCCCATAGAGGATTATTACTGGCTATAGGATGGTGATAGACTTCCGGAAACTGAACAAGGCAACCAGGAAAGACCATTATCCTTTGCCGTTTATCGACCAAATGCTAGAAAGGCTATCTAAACACACGCACTTCTGCTTTCTAGACGGTTATTCAGGTTTCTCGCAAATACCTGTTGCACAATCTGATCAGGAGAAAACCACTTTCACCTGCCCCTTCGGTACCTTTGCTTATAGACGTATGCCTTTTGGCTTATGCAATGCATGTGCCACCTTTCAAAGGTGTATGATGGCAATATTCTCTGACTTTTGTGAAAAGACTGTTGAGGTTTTCATGGATGATTTCTCTGTTTACGGTTCTTCCTTTGACGATTGCCTCAGCAACCTTGATCGAGTCTTATAGAGATGCAAAGATACCAACCTCGTCTTGAACTGGGAGAAGTGCCACTTCATGGTTAATGAAGGCATCATCTTAGGACACAAAATCTCTGAGAAAGGCATTGAAGTTGATAAGGCTAAGGTTGATGCAATTGAGAAAATGCCTTGCCCCACAGATATCAGAGGTATACGAAGTTTCCTAGGTCATGCTGGTTTTTACAGAAGGTTCATTAAAGACTTCTCTAAGATTTCTAGGCCTCTTACCAACCTCTTGCAGAAGGATGTTCCTTTTGTTTTTGACGAGGATTGTGAGGAAGCTTTCGAAATACTTAAGAGGGCCTTGATAACCGCACCTATTGTTCAACCACCTGATTGGAGCTTGCCCTTTGAAATCATGTGCGACGCTAGTGATTATTCTGTTGGTGTTGTTCTAGGACAAAGAGTTGACAAGAAGTTGAATGTTATTCACTACGCTAGTAAAACTCTAGACAGTGCCCAAAGAAACTATGCCACTACGGAGAAGGAATTTTTAGCAGTCGTGTTTGCATGTGAAAAGTTCAGATCTTATATAGTTGACTCCAAAGTCATTATTCATTCTGATCATGCTGCTATTAAGTACCTTATGGAGAAGAAGGACGCTAAACCTAGGCTAATCAGATGGGTTCTCCTGCTACAGGAATTTGATCTGCACGTTGTTGACCGAAAGGGTGCTGATAACCCTATAGAAGATAACTTGTCCAGGCTAGAGAATGTCCTTGATGACCCACGACCTATAGATGACGGCTTTCCTGATGAGCAACTGAATGTCATCCGTACTTCACATAGTGCACCGTGGTATGCTGATTACGCAAACTATATTGTAGCCAAATACATACCACCCAGTTCCACCTACCAGCAAAAGAAGAAGTTCTTCTTTGATTTGAGACACTACTTTTGGGATGATCCTCACCTTTATAAGGAAGGAGTAGATTGTGTTATTAGACGTTGTGTGCGTGAACATGAACAGGGACAGATCCTGCAGAAGTGTCATTTCGAGGCCTACGGAGGACACCATGCTGGAGATAGAACTGCTCATAAGGTATTGCAATCAGGTTTCTATTGGCCCACTCTCTTCATGGATGCCCGTAAGTTTGTCTTGTCTTGTGACGAATGCCAAAGAATAGGGAACATCAGTAAACATCAGGAAATGCCTATGAACTATTCACTTGTCATTGAACCATTTGATGTCTGGGGCTTTGATTATATGGGACCCTTCCCGAGTTCCAATGGGTATACTCACATCTTAGTTGCTGTTGATTGCGTCACTAAGTGGGTAGAAGCTATCCCCACTAGAAATGTTGATCACCACACCTCTATTAAGATGCTTAAAGAAGTCATTTTCCCAAGATTTGGAGTCCCTAGATATCTGATGACTGATGGCGGTTCACACTTCATTCATGGTGTTTTCCGCAAGATGCTCGCTAAGTATGATGTCAACCATAGAGTTGCATCTCCTTATCATCCTCAGTCTAGTGGTCAAGTGGAGTTGAGTAATAGGGAGATCAAATTGATCTTACAAAACGCTGTCAATAGATCTCGAAAGAATTGGTCTAGCAAACTTGACGATGCACTATGGGCTTATAGGACTGATTATAAGAATCCCATGGGCATGTCGCCGTATAAAATGGTTTACGGTAAGGCCTGTCATTTACCTCTTGAGCTAGAACACAAAGCTTATTGGGCAATCAAAGAGCTCAACTTCGATTTCAAACTTGCCGGTGAGAAGCGGTTGTTTGATATCAGCTCATTAGATGAATGGAGGGCCCAGGCATATGAGAATGCCAAGTTGTTCAAGGAAACGGTTAAGAGATGGCACGATAAAAGAATACAAAAACGTGAGTTCAATGTAGGTGATTATGACCTGCTATACAATTCTCGCTTAAGATTCTTCGCAGGCAAGCTTCTCTCTAAATGTGAAGGTCCCTACGTTGTCGAGGAAGTATATCGTTCCGGTGCCATCAAAATCAATAACACGGAAGGTAATTTTCCTAGAGTGGTAAATGGGAAAAGAATCAAGCATTATATCTCTGGTACTCCCATAAATGTTGAGAGCAATATAATCAATATCATAACTCCAGAGGAGTACATAAGGGATGTTTATGAGCCTGTTTCAGACTCTGAAAACGAAGAGGTATGTGTTTCGGTAAGTAATTGGACTCCAAAACTTTTCCAGTAGGAAATTTTCTCCGTTTTGGAATATATGGAAAAATAGAAAAATAAAAAGCAGTCCGGAGAGCGCACGAGGTGGCCACAAGCTTGGTAGCCGCGGCCTACCCCCTGGTCGCGGCTACAGGGCTTGTGGGCACCTCATGTGCCTCCCGGACTCCGTTTTCTTGCGGAGCACTCCTTCTGGTCCAGAAAAAACCATTATATATACGCCCGAGGGTTTTGATCTCCGTATCGCGCAGTTTTCCCTGTTTTCGTTTCGAGCCTGCTGTGTGCCGCAGATTTAGAGTAAAGATGTCTCAGGAATCTGTTTGGGAGAATAATCTCCCTCAAGTTCATGAAGAAGTAGATGCTGATATGAAAAGAGTAGAAGTCACGGAAGCCAGGGACAAAGCTAAGGAGAAAACCCAAGCTAGGGAGGAAGTTCAACCTATGTTCAACATTGAAGACGTTGAAGGAGTGGATTTCCTCCAACCCTTCCTCCACATGTTGTCTCCATCCTTGATTGAACTCTTGAGGTTTTGTGAAACAACTCGTGCTCGCAATATTTCCCTTTCTCGTGAAGTTGTTTTGCTGGAGAATCATGTCGCAGATCTCCGAGGTATAAATCGAAGATTGATAGCTCTCTTGGAATCAAAGGCAAAAACTCCACCACCATCACCACCAAAGGAAGACAACTAAGCATTGGTATGGGCAACTCCCTTGGCTTGTGCCAAGCTTGGGGGAGTTGCCCTGGTATCGTATCACCTTTATATCTTTTGCTTTTACCTTTGTTTTAGTTCTTTCCTTTTCAGTTTTTATTTCTTCTCTTAGTGGAATAAGTATTTAGTGTTTAGTTTGAGTCTTTTGCCTTGTGTCTCCCCCGATGTATTCGAGCTTGCGAGCTATATAATAAAGAGTATCTTAGTCAAGGGCTTTGTTTTGTGCCGTGATCAAAAGTATGAAAAGAACGATAGCATGAAAGATCATGAGATGATCTTATGGAAAGTGATAGCTTCACATATAAAAAGTAAGATGATTGAAACTTGTTGATAATAGACCAACATAGACCCCAGTCATTGTTGCAATTAATAAGAAGTAATAAGGAAAGAGAGGTTCACATATAAATATATCATCTTAGACACTTTCTATAATTGTGAGCACTCACCAAACTATTACATGCTTAGAAGTAGATGTTGGACAAGGAAGACAACATAATGAATTGTGTTTGCTTGGTTCCAAACAATGTTATATGTATAGAGATCCCTTAGCATGTGATGATTGCTTCCACCTCATATTTGACAAGGTTCCGGTACACCGGAGATTCCTCCATTGAAACGCGACGAAATTTTGCAGGGTTATTGTAGATACAATTCCACACAATCTTACTGAAGCAATCGTCAAATTTACGCTCGAGGAAACGGGGACGACGAACACAAATTTGTTGTCCAGAAAAAACTGCAATCAATCTGCAAACGAGTCATCAATCCTTCTACTGATCACACAGCGGAACTCTCAATGAAAGCACCAATGTCGTCGTCAAAATCGGCGGATCTTGGGTAGGGGATCCCGAACTATGGACCTTGGATCGATGGGTTGGAGAAGACGAACAAGACGATATTTTACCCAGGTTCGGGCCCTCTTAATAGAGGTAAAACCCTACGTCCTGCTCTTGTTGTATTGATGATGATGTATCGAGTACAGAGTTGATCTACCTCGAGATCATATGTTATGGTCCAAACCCTAATGATGTAGATGTTGTGTCTAATCGATCTCTATCAGCTAGCCTGGCCTCGGGTTATATAACACACCGGAGGCCTAGGATAACAAGAGTCCTAGTCGGCTATGTGGGTGTAGAGGAGTCCTTGCCTTGATCATCAGGTCTTGTGGAATCTTCCTCGTATATGTCATCGGCTTTCCAAAGTAGCTCAGGAGTCCGGCCCCTAGAGATAGGCCGGCGGCCCGAGGACCTCTTAGTACATGACTCCCTCACCCCTTGAAGGGGGAACCCCTGGACAAGTCGGCCACCCCCATCCTCCTATATATATGTGAGGGGAGGGAGGGCTGCAACACACATGCCACGACGCAGCCCCTCCCTCTCCTCCTCTAATTTTCTCTGTGTTGCTTGGCGAAGCCCTACGGGGATAGCTACTCCACCACCACTACCACGTCGTCGCGCTGTCAGGGAGCTCATCTACCACTACGCCCTCGCTTGCTGGATCGAGGAGGCGGAGACGTCATAAAGTTGTATGTGTGTTGAACGTGCAGGTGACGTCCGTTCGGTGTTCGATCGAGAGTTCGTGGGACGGATTGTGATAGGATCGCGAAGATGTACCACTACATAAACCACGTTCTTTAATGCTTCCTCTTAGCGATCCACAAGGGTTTGTAGATTCAATCTCTCCTCTCGTAGATGTGCATCTCCTAGATTGATCTTGATGAGCGTGGGAAATTTTTTGTTTCGCGTGCAACGTTCTCCAACAGTGGCATCATGAGCTAGGTTTATGCGTAGATGACATCACCAGTAGAACACAAAGGAGTTTGTGTGTGTTGATATTCAGATTGCTTCCCTCCTTAGTCTTTTCTCGATTCAGTGGTATTATGGGATGAAACATCCCAGACCAACTTTACTCATCCACGTACGAGAGACCGGTTCCATCGACTGACATGTAACTGTGTTGCATAAGATGGCTAGCCGGTGTCTATCTCTCCCACTTAGTTGAATCGGATTCAATAAAGGCGGTCCTTGTAGATGGTTAAATAGCAACTTGTATATCACTATTGTAGTTTTGCGTAGGTAAGAAGTGTTCTTCCTAGATACCCATAGCAGCCATGTAAACATGCAACAACAAATTAGAGGACGTCTAACTTATTTTTTGAGGATATGTTGTGATATGATATGGACAAAGACAGGATAATATATATTTGATGTATGATATGATCATGTTGTAATAGTTAATATCGACTTGCATGTTGATGTTATGGCAACCGGCAGGAGCCATAGGGTTGTCTTTAATTATTGTATGACATGTGTGTCAATCATTAAGCGCTATGTAATGCTTTACTTTATCACTAAATGGTATCAATAGTAGTAGAGGCATGGTTGGCGCGACAACCCTGTCGACAACACGATGATGGAGATCATGGTGTCATGCCAGTGACGATGGAGATCATGTCGGTGCTTTGAAGATGGAGATCAAAAGCACAAGTTCATGGCCATAACATGTCACTTATGATTTGCATGTGATGTTAATACTTTTATGCACCTTGTTTTTCTTAGGATGACGGTTTGCATTATAAGGTGATCCCTCACTAAATATTTCAAGATAAAATTTGTTCTCCCCTAGTGTGCACTGTTGCGAAAGTTTGTTGTTTCGAAGCACTGCGTGATGATCGGGTGTGATAGGCTCAATGTTCACTGATTTGCACATGCGGAACACTCGAGTTAAACCTGACGAGCCTAGCATGTACATACATGGCCTCGAAACACAAGAGACTGAAAGCTCGAACATGAGTCGTATAGTAGATATGATGAAGATGTTCACCATTGAAACCACCTCATCTCATGTGATGATCGGACTTGGGTTGGTGAATTTGAATCATGTAACACTCGAATGACTAGGGGGATGTCAATTTGAGTGGGAGTTTTTAGTGATATGATTAACTAAACTCATTATCTTGAACAATAGTCTAAGTAATCTTTGCAAATTTATGTTGTGGATCAATGGCTTGCACAGTAGCACCCCTGAATTTTAATGCGTTCCTAGAGAAATCCAAGTTCAAATATGGTGCAAGTAACTTTGTAGACTGGGCCCATAATCTGAGGATTGTCCTCACAGTTTCCCAAAAGGCTTATGTCCTTGATGCACGTCTTGGTGAGGCACCCCCCTCCCCGCGATTGAAGACGTTATGAATGTCTGGCACGCACGTTCTAATGACTACTCAATAGTTTAGTGTGCAATCTTATATGGCTTAGAACTGGGACTTCAAAGACGTTTTTGATGTCATGGAGCATATGAGATGTTCCGGGAGTTGAAGTTTATTTTTGAAAAGAATGCCCGGATCGAGAGGTCTGAAACCTCTGACAAGTTATATGCTTGCAAGATGGAGGAGAACGGATCTATCAGTGAGCACATACTCAAAATGTCTAGGTACTCCAACCGTTTGGCTGAGTTGGGAATTGTTCTCCCACCATAGGCAATCACTAACAGAGTCTTCAATCACTGTCACCTAGCTACAAAAGCTTTGTGATGAACTATAACATGCAAGGGATGAACAAATCAGTCATCGAGCTGTTTGCGATGCCGAAAGTCGTAGAGTCGGAAATTCAAAAAGAGCATCAAGTGTTGATGGTCAATAAAACCACTAGTTTCAAGAAGAATGGCAAGGGCAAGAAGGGTAGCTCTACCAAGATTGGCAAAGCAGTTCCCCTCCCGTGAAGGAACCCAAGGCTGGACCCAAGCCAGAAACTGAGTGCTTTCATTGCAAGGCAACTAGCCACTCGAAACGGAACTGCTCCAAGTATCTGGCCGACAAGAAGGCGGACAACACCAAACAAGGTATATATGATATGCATGTTATTGACGTGTACCTTATCAACTCTCGTTGTAGTGCATGGGTATTTGATACTGGTTCGGTTGCTCAGATTTGCAACTCAAAGTGGGAACTACGGAATAAACGAAGGTTGGCGAAGGATGAAGTGGCGATGCGCGTGGGAAATGGTTCCAAGGTTGATGCAATTGCCGTCGGCACGCTCGCTCTTCTATTACCATCGGGATTAGTGATGAACCTGAATACTTGTTATTTAGTGCCTACATTGAGCATGAACATTATATCTAGATCTTGTTTAATTCGATACGGTTACTCATTTAAATCAGAGAATAATGGTTGTTCTATTTATATGAGTAATATCTTTTATGGTCATGCACCCAATGTGAGGGGTTTATTCTTATTGAATCTTGATAGTGATAGCACACATGTTCATAACATTGATGCCAAAAGATGTAAAGTTAATAATGATAGTACCACTTTCTTGTGGCACTACCGCTTAGGTCATATTAGTGTAAAACACATGAAGAAGCTCCATACCGATGGACTTTTGCAGTCACTTGATTTTGAATCACTTGACACATGTGAACCATGCCTCATGGGCAAGATGACTAAGACCCCGTTTTCTGGAATAATGTAGCGGGAAAGTGACTTATTGGAAATCATACATACTGATGTGTGCGGTCCGATGAGCATTGAGGCACGCGGTGAATATCGTTATTTTATCACCTTCACTGATGACTTAAGTAGATATGGGTATATATACTTAATGAAACACAAGTCTGAAACGTTTGAAAAGTTCAAGCAATTTCAAAGTGAAGTTGAGAATCATCGTAACAAGAAGATTAAATTCCTACGATCTGATCGAGGAGGAGAATATATGAGTTATGAGTTTGGCACTCACATAAGAAAATGTGGAATTGTTTTACAATTGACACCACCTAGAACACGACAATGTAATGGTGTGTCCGAACGTCATAATCGTACCTTATTGGATATGGTGCATTCTATGATGTCTCTTGCCGGTTTGTCGTTATCATTTTGGGGTTATGCTTTAGAGACAGCTGCATTCACTTTAACCTCATCAAGTATAAATTATGGTTTGGCAAGAAACCAAAGTTGTCATTTCTTAAAGTTTGGGGATGTGATGCTTATGTCAAAAAGCTTCAGCCAGAAAAGCTGGAACCCAAAGCGTGGAAATGCGTCTTCATAGGATACCCAAAAGAGATAGTTGGGTATACCTTCTATCTCAGATCCGAAGGCAAAGTGTTTGTCGCTAAGAAAGGAACATTTCTTGAGAAAGAGTTTCTCTAGAAAGAATTGAGTGGGAGGATGATAAAACTTGATGAGGTTATTGAACCCTCACTTCAACCAGAGAATAGTGCAACGCACAAATATGTTTATGTGGAGCCTACATCAATTGAAGAGGAAGCTAATTATGATGATCATGGAGCTTCGGATCAAGTTGCTATCGAACCTCGTAGGTCAACAAGGGCACACACTGCTCCTCAGTGGTACGGTAACCATGTCTTGACAGTCATGTTGTTAGGCAACAATGAACCTACGAGCTATGGAGAAGCAATGGTGGGCCTAGATTCCAACAAATGGTTAGAAGCCGTAAAATCCGAGATATGATCCATGTATGAAAACAAAGTATGGACTTTGTAAGTATTACCTGAAAGGCGAAAGTCCACTCTAAATAAATGGATCTTCAAGAAGAAGACGGACGTGGACGGTAATGTTACTGTCTATAAAGCTCGACTTGTGGCAAAGGATGTTTCAAAAGTTCAAGGAGTTGACTATGATGAAACTTTGTCACCCGTAGCGATGCTTAAGTCCATCACAATCATGTTAGCACTAGCTACATTTTTTTGATTATGAAATTTGGCATATGGATGTCAAAATAGCGTTCCTTAACTGTTTCCTTAAGGAAGAGTTGTATATGATGCAACCGGAAGGTTTTATCCATCCAGATAATGTTGACGAAGTATGCAAGCTCGAGTGATTCATTTATGGACTGGTGCAGGCATTTCGGAGTTGGAATCAGCGTTTTGATGAGGTGATCAAGGCGTTTGGGTTTATACAAGTTTATGGAGAAGCTTGTGTTTACAAGAAAATGAGTGAGAGCTCCATAGCGTTTCTAATATTATATGTGGATGACATATTGCTAATTGGAAACAATATAGAACTTTTGGGAAGCGTAAAAGAATATTTGAACAAGAGTTTTTCAATGAAGGGCCTAGGAGAAGTTGCTTTCATATTAGGCATCAAGATCTATAGAGTTAGATCGAGACGCTCAATAGGACTTTCACAGAGCACATACCTTGACAAAGTTTTGAAGAAGTTCAAAATGGATCAGTCCAAGAAAGGGTTCTTGCCTGTATTGCAAGGTGTGAAGTTGAGTAAGACTCAATGCCGAGTGACTGCAGAAGCTAGAGAAAAGATGAGTGTCGTCCCCCATGCGTCTGCCATAGGCTCTATCATGTATGCAATGTTGTGCACAAGACCTGATGTCAGCCTTGCCATAAGTATGGCGCAAAGGTTTCAAAGTGATCCAGGAATGGACCACTGTACAAGGGTTAAGAATATCCTGAAGTACCTGAAAAGGACTAAGGAAATGTTTCTCGTTTATGGAGGTGATCAAGAGCTCCTCATAAAGGGTTACGTCGATGCAAGATTTGACACTGATCCAGATGACTCTAAGTCTCAAACCGGATACGTATTTATTCTCAATGGGGGAGCGGTAAGCTGGTGCAGTTCCAAGCAAAGCATGGTAGCTAACTCTACATGCGAAGCGGAGTACATAGCTTCCTCGGAGGCGACTAAAGAAGGTGTCGGAATGAAGGAGTTCATGACAAATCTTGAAGTTGTGCCCAGTGCATTGGATCCAATGACTCTGTTTTGTGACAACAATGGTGACATTGCTCTAGCCAAGGAACCAAGGTTTCACAAGAGGACCGGACACATAAAGCGACGTTTCATTTCCATCCGTGATTACATCAAGGAGGAGGAAATAAATATTTGCATAGTGCACACGGATCTGAATGTTGCAGATCCATTGACTAAGCCTCTTCCATGAGCGAAGCATGATCAACACCAGAACTGTATGGGTGTTAGATTCATTACAATGTAAATCACATAGTGATGTGAGCTAGATTATTAACTCTAGTGCAAGTGGGAAACTGTTGGAAATATGCCCTAGAGGCAATAATAAATTGGTTATTATTATATTTCCTTGTTCGTAATAATCGTTTATTATCCATGCTAGAATTGTATTGATTGAAAACTCAATTACATGTGTGGATACATAGACAACACACTGTCCCTAGTTAGCCTCTAAAAGGACTAGCTTGTTGATCAAAGATGGTCAAGTTTTCCTGGCCATGGACATGAGTTGTCGTTTGATAACGGAATCACATCATTAGGAGAATGATGTGACGGACAAAGACCAAAACAATGAACGTAGCATATGACCGTGTAAGTTTATTGCTATTGTTTTCTGCATGTCAAGTATGTGTTCCTCTAACCATGAGATCATGCAACTCACTGACACCGAAAGAGTGCCCTGTGTGTATCAAACATCGCAACGTAATTGGGTGACTATAAAGGTGCTCTACAGGTATCTCTGAGGGTGTGTGCTGAGTTGGCATGGATCAATACTGGGATTTGTCACTATGTGTGACAGAGAGGTATCTCACGGCCCACTAGGTAATACAACATCACAACAAGCTTGCAAGCAATGTGACTAAAGAGTTAGCCACGGGATCTTGTGTTACGGAACGAGTAAAGAGACTTGTCGGTAACAAGATTGAACTAGGTATAGAGATTGATGGGGGGATAACCCCGAGGTGGGCTCATCAAGCCTACTCCTCTGTACTTTGGTACAGAAAGGAGCAATAGTATCCTCAACTGTCGGCTCCTCCTGGCCGGCTACGAAGTACTTGCCACCTAGGGGAGTAGTCGTCTACTCTCTGGCAGGTTGACCAAGCCTCCAGCCGGCTAAAGGGCACCTGTCGCATCAATCCCCAAGATGTGACAGGGGCCTTCGACTAAAGGTGAAGGTACCTCAGCACGAGTACGATGGAGAAGCGCACGCATGACTACACTGGTGGCGTACATACCGCTGACCGACGTCGGCTCCGATCCGTCAACCATGCACAGTACCCGCGCGCCACAGCCTACTCCACTACCTGGCCTGGCATGGCGCCGGATCCCACTAGACGACACCGGTCGTACCGCATGCGTCCTGCGTGGGGAGCACGCACCAATCCCATAGGCTAGCCGGCGGGTCCCTTGGCCAGATGGGACCTTGCAGCCGCCGGGCCCCTCAAGCGACAAGACTTAACCTCAGTGGCCCCCCTGGACGGCCTGAGAGGCTGCCAGTCGGGTTCCCCATAATGTACCTGATACGTCTCAAACGTATCTATAATTTTTTATGGTTTCACGCTGTTATCTTGTCTTCTTTGTATGTTTTATGTACCTTTTTATATCTTTTTGGGGACTAACTTATTGATTCAGTGCCAAGTGCCAGTTCCTGTTTTTCCGTGTTTTTGACTCTTTTCATATCTGATTTTGGAACGGGGTCCAAACGGAATAAAATCCCCGAAATGATTTTTTCCCGAACGAAAGAAGATCAGGGAGCCTTTGGGCCAAGCCAGGTGGGCCCCAGGGAGCCCACAAGCTTGCACCACGCCACCAGGGGGAGGCGGCGGTGGGAAAGCTTGTGGCTTCCCTGGCCGCCTCCTCACCTAGGTCTTGCGCCTATATATTCCCAAATATTCCGCAAAAAATCAGGGGAGCCTCTAAAATACTTTTCCGCCGCCGCAAGCTTCCGTTTCCGCGAGATCTCATCTGGAGACCGTTCTCGGCGCCCTGCCGGAGGGGACTTTGGAGGTGGAGGGCTTCTTCATCATCATCATCGCCCCTCCAATGACTCGTGAGTAGTTCACTTCAGACCTACGGGTCCCTAGTTAGTAGCTAGATGGCTTCTTCTCTCTCTTGGATCTTCAATACAAAGTTCTCCATGATCTTCATGGAGATCTATCAGATCTAATCTTCTTTGGCGGTGTGTTTGTCGAGATCCGATGAATTGTGGACTTGTGATCAGATTATCTGTGATATATATTTGAGTCTTTGCTGATTTCTTATATGCATGATTTGATATCCTTGTAAGTCTCTCAGAGTCTTGGGTTTTGTTTAGCCAACTAAATCTATGGTTCTTGCAATGGGAGAAGTGCTTGGTTTTGGGTTCTGCCATGTGGTGACCTTTCCCAGTGACAGTAGGGGCAGCAAGGCACACATCAAGTAGTTGCCATCAAGGGTAAAAAGATGGGGTTTTTATCATTGGTTTGAGATTATCCCTCTACATCATGTCATCTTGCTTAAGGCGTTACTCTGTTCTTATGGACTTAATACACTAGATGCATGATGGATAGCGGTCGACGTGTGGAGTAATAGTAGTAGATGCAGACAGTATCGGTCTATTTGTTTCGGACGTGATGCCTATAGAAATAATCATTGCATAGATATCGTCACGACTCTGCACAGTTCTATCAATTGCTCGACAATAATTTTTTCACACACCGTCTACTTGCTTTCATGAGAGAAGCCACTAGTAAACACTACGGCCCCCGAGTCTATTCACATCCATCGTTTACAACTCCGCTTTTACTTTGCTTTGTTACTTTGTTGCTTTCAGTTCTCACTTGGCAAACAATCTATAAGGGATTGACAACCCCTTCATAGCGTTGGGTGCAAGCTTTTGTGTTTGTGCAGGATCATGAGATACTCTTCCGCCGGATTGATACCTTGGTTCTGAAACTGAGGGAAATATTTACCACCGCTATGCTATATCACCCTTTCCGCTTCGAGGGAACACCAACGCAAGGCTCCAAGTCCGCGGGGGAAATCCTTTGCATACTTGCCTAGGAAGTCCCTTAAGGCGTAGCCGCAGCAGAAAGATCAAGCCAAGTATTCTCCCGTCAACGTGCCTATTTCTGGCGGCATTGCTAGGATACCGAGCAAACGTCAGAAGTATTTCTGGCGCCGTTGGAAGGTCTTTTGTTGCAGTAGCAGAAGTATTTCTGGCGCCGTTGCCGGGGAGGAGAAATCAAGATCTATCCAAGTAGGTCTCACAAACTCTTCTCTTGCATTTACTTTTGTTGCGAGTTGCCTCTCGTTTTCCTCTCCCCCACTTCACATTTGTCGTTTCCATTTGCCTTTCTCCTTCGCCGTTTCCATTTGCCTTTTTCCGTTCGCCCTTCTTCCGCTTGCTTTCTGTTCGCTTGTGTGCCATGTGCCTTCAATATGCTTGCATCTTTGCTTGCTGAAAATCTAGTGATATGGATCCTCATCCACTTGCTAGTCTCTTTATGAGACCCACTCGTGTGGAACAAATTGCTATTGAGTTGAGGGCAATTGACTATTTCTTTGGAGTTTTGCGTAAGATGCGTGAATCTGAAAATCGTGATGAAGAAATTCATGAAGTGATTCACGAGGGCTCCTTGGATGAAAAGCATGATTGCAATGATTTCACTATAAATCCTATTAGTGACAATCATGCTAAAAATATGCAAAACCCTAAGCTTGGGGATGCTAGTTTTGCTTTGTCCATTACTTGTTGCAATAATCATGATTGGGGTGATGATCTTTCTTATGATCTTGAAAATTTGTTCAAACCTCATGATGAATATGATATTTGCAACACTACTGAAAGTGGGATTGGAGAAGTCATGACTTTATTTGATGATAATCCCACTATTTTTGAAGAGCGTCAACTTTGAATGCATGTGGATCATGAAAAGAATATCCTATGGGATAGCTATATTGTTGAATTTGAATTTGATCCCACATGTAATTGCTATGAGAGAGGAAAATATTGTGGTAGAAACTTTCATGTTACCCAATTACCTCTCGTCATGTTGAGATTGATATTGTCTCTTTCTTCTTCCTTGCATATGGCAACTATTGGTTGTCTTGAAAATCTGTTTTCCTATAAAATGCCTACGCATAGGAAGTATGTTAGACTTAGATGTGGTTTTCACATGCTTTAGGATGCTCTCGTTGTGCTTCAATTCTTGTCTTTTGTGAGAGCATCATTGACTTCCTAGCTAAGGGCGTTAAACAAAAGCGCTTGTTGGGAGGCAACCCAACGAATCTATCCTTTTTCATTCTGTTTTCTGTTTTCCACACTTTCATAATTCTGTTATGATTGTGTTTTTTTTGCGTTTGTGCCAAGCAAAACCGTTATGATTAGTCTTGAGGATGATCGTTTGGTTATGCTGGGAAAGACAGAAACTTTCTGCTCACGAAAAGAATTTTAATTTTTTTCTGTAAGAGCTTTTGAGTTGATTCTTTTTGCTGCTGATTGCTACGCAAATTCTTCAGACTGTCGTAATTTTCAGAATTTTTGAAGTACCAGAGTTATACGAAACATACAGATTGCTACAGACTGGTCTGCTGTTAACAGATTATGTTTTTGTTGTGTTGGTTGCTTATTTTGATGAAACTATGGATAGTATCGGGGGGTATTAGCCATGGAAGATTGGAAGTACAGTAACCCAACATCAACACAAGTATAATTTAAGTTTGTTACAGTACCTAAGGAAGTGGTGGTTTGCTTTCTTGTACTAATGTTATCACGAGTTTCTGTATAAGTTTCGTGTTGTGAAGTTTTCAAGTTTCGAGTGAAGTTCTTATGGACAAAAACATAAAGAGTGGCAAGAGCTCAAGCTTGGGGATGCCCAAGGAACCCCAAGAGATTCAAGGATGTCATAAAAGCCTAAGCTTGGGGATGCCCCGGGAAGGCATCCCCTCTCTCGTCTTCAATCCATCGGTAACGTTACTTGGGGCTATATTTTTATTCACCACATGTTATGTGTTTTTGCTTGGAGCGTCTTGTATCGTAGGAGTCTTTTATTTTTGTTGTGTCACAATCATCTTTGCTGCACACCTAGAGAGAGAGACATGCACACAACGTGATTTTTTCGAGCTTCACTTATATGTTTTGGTAGACAATTCAGCTCACATGTGCCTCACTTATATCTTTTGAGCTAGATACTTTTGCTCTATGTGCTTCACTTATATCTTTTAGAGCACAGCGGTGCCTGGCTTGGCAGTTGATCTATGCTTTGAAATTAGTCTCAAAAGGGGTAGTTATCCAAAGGGATACAAAAACTTCCACCTTCATGTGCATTGAATAGTGAGAGAAGTTTGATTCATCTCAATTAGTTTTGAGTTGTGGTCATGGTAATATTGAAATCATGCTAGTAAGGTGTTGTGGATCTAGAAATACTTGTGTTGAAGTTAGTGATTCCCGTAGCATGCACGTATGGTGAACCGCTATGTGATGAAATTTGAGCATGATTAGTCTATTGATTGTCATCCTTTGCATGGCGGTCGGGATCGCGCGATGGTTTATACCTACCAACCCTTCCCCTAGGAGTATGCGTTGAATGCTTTGTTTCGATTACTAATAAAACTTTTGCAACAAGTATATGAGTTCTTCATGACTAATGTTGAGTCCATGATTTAGATGCACTTTCACCTTCCACCATCACTATCTTCTTAGTGTCGTGCAACTTTCGCCGGTGCACAAAACCCACCATTAGCCTCCCTCAAAACAGCCACCATACCTACCTACTATGGCGTTTTCAAAGTCATTCCGAGATATACTGCGATGCAACTACCACCATGATATGTGCCACCACGTCTACACTGCCTTTGCATGATCGTAAGATAGCTAGCATGATGTTTCCATTGATGTCTATGCCATGCTAGATCATTGCCACGGTACACTACCGAAGGCATTCCCTATAGAGTCATAATTGCCCTAAGTTTTGAGTTGAAAGTGTGATGATCATCATTATTGGAGCATTGTCCCATGTGAGGAAATAAAAGAGGCCAAAGAAGCCCATAAAAAGAGGCCAAAGAGTCCACCAAAATAAAAATAAAAAAGTGAAAACGAGAGAAGGGACAATGCTACCACTTTTTCCACACTTGTGCATTTTGAGCACCATGATCCTCATGATTGAGAGTCTCTCGTTTTGTCACCACCATATAGCTAGTGGGAAATTCTCATTATATAACTTGGCTTGTATATTCCAATTATAGGCTTCCTCAAAATTGCCTTAGGTCTTCGTGAGCAAGCAAATTGGATGCACACCCACTAGTTTTCTTTAAGAGCTTTCACATACTTGTAGCTCTAGTGCATCATTTGTATGGCAATCCCTACTCATTCACATTCATATCTATTGATGAGCATCTCCACAGCTCATTAATATGCCTAGTTAATGTGACTATCTTCTGCTTTTTGTCTTGCAAACTCCACCACATTCCACACCATCTATAGTGCTATAACCATGGCTCACACTCATGTATTGCGTGAGAGTTGAAAATGTTTGAGAAATTAAAGGTTTGAAACAATTACTTGGCCAATACCGGGGTTGTGCATGATTTAAATTCGTTGTGCAATGATGATAGAGCATAGCCACACTATATGCTTTTGTAGGGATAACTTTCGTTTGGCCTTGTTATTTTGAAAGTTCATGATTACTTTGCTAGTTTGCTTGAATTATTATTGTTCCCACGTCAATAGAAAACTATTGTTTTGAATCTAATGGATCTGAACATTCACGTCACATAAGAGGAATTACAAAGGACACCTATGCTAGGTAGCATGAAAGCATCAAAAATTCATTCTTATCACTTCCCTACTCGAGGACGAGCAGGAGTTAAGCTTGGGGATGCTTGATACGTCTCAAACGTATCTATAATTTTTGATGGTTTCACGCTGTTATCTTGTCTTCTTTGTATGTTTTATGTACCTTTTTATATCTTTTTGGGGACTAACTTATTGATTCAGTGCCAAGTGCCAGTTCCTGTTTTTCCGTGTTTTTGACTCTTTTCAGATCTGATTTTGGAACGGAGTCCAAACGGAATAAAATCCACGAAATGATTTTTTCCCGAATGAAAGAAGACCAGGGAGCCTTTGGGCCAAGCCAGGTGGGCCCCGGGGAGCCCACAAGCTTGCACCATGCCACCAGGGGGGAGGCGGCGGTGGGCAAGCTTGTGGCTTCCCTGGCCGCCTCCTGACCTAGGTCTTGCGCCTATATATTCCCAATTATTCCACAAAAACTCAAGGGAGCCTCGAAAATACTTTTCCGCCGCCGCAAGCTTCCGTTTCCGCAAGATCTCATCTAGAGACCCTTCCCGGCGCCCTGCCGGAGGGGACTTTGAGGTGGAGGGCTTCTTCATCATCATCATCGCCCCTCCAATGACTCGTGAGTAGTTCACTTCAGACCTACGGGTTCGTAGTTAGTAGCTAGATGGCTTCTTCTCTCTCTTGGATCTTCAATACAAAGTTCTCCATGATCTTCATGGAGATCTATCCGATGTAATCTTCTTTGGCAGTGTGTTTGTCGAGATCCGATGAATTGTGGACTTGTGATCAGATTATCTATGATATATATTTGAGTCTTTGCTGATTTCTTATATGCATGATTTGATATCCTTGTAAGTCTCTCCGAGTCTTGGGTTTTGTTTGGCCAACTAGATCTATGATTCTTGCAATGGGAGAAGTGCTTGGTTTTGGGTTCTGCCATGTGGTGACCTTTCCCAGTGACAGTAGGGGTAGCAAGGCACACATCAAGTAGTTGTCGTCAAGGGTCAAAAGATGGGGTTTTTATCATTAGTTTGAGATTATCCCTCTACATCATGTCATCTTTCTTAAGGCGTTACTCTGTTCTTATGGACTTAATACACTAGATGCATGCTGGATAGAGGTCGACGTGTGGAGTAATAGTAGTAGATGCAGACAGTATTGGTCTACTTGTTTCGGATGTGATGCCTATAGAAATAATCATTGCATAGATATCGTCACGACTCTGCACAGTTCTATCAATTGCTCGACAGTGATTTGTTCACCCACCGTCTACTTGCTTTCATGAGAGAAGCCACTAGTAAACACTACGGCCCCCGGGTCTATTCACATCCATCGTTTACAACTCCGCTTTTACTTTGCTTTGTTACTTTGTTGCTTTCAGTTCTCACTTGGCAAACAATCTATAAGGGATTGACAACCCCTTCATAGCGTTGGGTGCAAGCTTTTGTGTTTGTGCAGGATCTTGAGATACTCCTCCGCCGGATTGATACCTTGGTTCTCAAACTGAGGGAAATACTTACCACCGCTACGCTACATCACCCTTTCCGCTTCGAGGGGACACCAACGCAAGGCTCCAAGGCCACGGGGGCAATCCTTTGTATACTTGCCTAGGAAGTCCCTTAAGGCGTAGCCGCAGCAGAAAGATCAAGCCAAGTATTCTCCCGTCGACGTGCCTATTTCTGGCGCCATTGCCAGGCATACCCAGTAAACGTCAGAAGTATTTCTGGCGCCGTTGGAAGGTCTTTTGTTGTAGTAGTAGTACCTAATATCCATTTTGTAGGCTGGTGGGTTCAACTATAAAACCCCCCGGTCCCCCTCCATGCAGAGGGTCGGCCATTCTTGCACCTACACACACCACACAAGAGAGGTAGAACGCGAGTCGGCTGCTCCTTCTTCCTCCTCCATCGAACAGTTCAAGGAGCATATTGTAAACACTTTGGTTCATCAACCACTCCGGTGGGAATAGGGGTATTATCTCCCACGGAGAGCCCCGAACCTGGGTACATCATGCGTCTTGCATTGCTAGTTACTAATCCCGTTCCCCAAGCCCGCTGGTGTCCTTTCGGTCCCAACCACCCTCGATAAGCCTACATATGGCATCTGTCGTGAGAAAAAAACGATAGTTGGCGCCCACCGTGGGGCCGTCCGCGGCACTGGTCGGAGTTACGCTCCGGGCGGGACCCTCCGCCAACTTCCCTCGATGCCTCGCGTCCGGACTGATCAGCACGCCTGTGGAGCATGCCCCTGCGGAGGTTTCCGTGGTGTTGATCGACGAATTGGTTCGCTCTGCAGGCTCTGCCGAAGAGATCGCCAACAAGCCGCTCAGCGGTGACGTCGCTCTCGATGTTGCTCGCCTCTGCGCTCTCCTAAAAAACCTATGCCTCGATGAGGAGCCTCGCCACCTTCACGGGGACATCGACATCGACGCTCTCTGTGCGCACTTCAGCAGGCTCAGCCTCGAGGAGGCACCTGCACTCGACGAGTACCCCAGCGACGTACTCGACTGCAGCGCTCCATCGTCGATCGCCGGGTGTCTTGCCCCGCACGACTTCGCCATTCCCTCTGATTTCATGGAGATGATGGTTGCTCGCACTAGCACCAGCTCGGGCCGCGGCAAGGCCGCAGTGGATGCGGTTGAGCCCCCACCAGGCCCTTCCGACCAGCTTCATGTCACCCTTGTCGGGTTGACCACTGCCATCGCCATGACGACGAACACAACCACAGCAAGGGCTGAGCTGGAGAAAGCTCGCAAACAACTCCTGATAGAGGGCACTGCCCTTGCCACTGCCAAGCGTCGGATGGAGGCCGCACAACCTCAGTACAACTCCGCTTACGACTTCACTCCGGCTATCGATGGTCCCAGCCGGCGTGGAGAGGTCCGCGGCCGCGGTCGGGTCATCGCCGAAATCCTAAGCGGAAAGTTGCCCATCTACGACACTCCTACGGCCAACATGCGGGCCACCCAAGCATCCTTTGAAGAAATGGGTGCTCTGGGGGCGAGGAACGTGTTCGCCAAGGAAAGCGCGCCAAGGACCTCCTCGACGCCGCCAACGAGCAGCACGCTCGCCTTGATCCTGCTCGTGCCTTCTCAGTGTCTCCGGGTCTTGACCCCGAAGGTCACCATGTCCCCAGCGGCCGTTAGCAGGCTCAACATTCTTAAGCCCCTCACGCCTTTGGTCCGAAGGCTGAGGGAAGCCACGATCGGCGTTCCGAATGCCAAAGCAAGCCATGAGAAGTTTCTAGCCGGCATCACGAGGCGGCTGGAGATGAAGGAGATTCGGTCCACGAAGTTCCCCCGCCTGAGCGTCGGGAAAGGGCCAACATGCCCGCGCCCCTGATCCAACCCGAACTCGCGGCCCGGATTGGCCCTGGCGTCCCTTGCAGCGAGAATGATGCACGCGCCCGCCTTGACCTTCTGGCGCAGTCGGCCCTCCTAGAGGAGGAGGGTCCTATTGGTCCGGCGTGCTTCGGCCCCTGGATCCGAGGGGAGCCATTCCCTTCCGACTTCACCCTCCCCCGCGATACTCCAAAGTACAACGGCTCCGCCAAGCCGGAAGACTGGCTGATCGACTAGACAACTGCAGTCGGCATCGCCCGCTATGTGTCACTCATGTTGACCGGATCGGCAAGGACTTGGCTTAACAGCCTGCCACCCGGCAGCGTCAACTCTTGGGTTGACTTTGAAGAGGCGTTCGTCCGCAATTTCACTGGCACCTACAAGCGCCCTGCCCGTCCCCGCGAGCTAGCCATGTGCGTTCAGAAGCCTGACAAACCCCTTCACGACTACGTCACGCGCTGGATGAAGCTGGATGGAGTTGTGTAACTCCTGTGAAGGAGTGCATGAGGTACAAGCTATTCAATACTTCATTGACTTCTGCCGAGACGACACCCTTCTCAAGCACAAACTCATGTGCTCCAAGCCGACCTCTTTGGCGGTTCTCATGGCCAAGGCGGATAAGTACGCTACCGCCGACTCCACAATGAGGATCAAGATCGGTGCGATGGACAAGCCCGTCCAATCGCCGTCTACGACTAAGCCGGTTGGCGACAACCGAGGCAGGCAAAACAACGAGCTCAAGGCGGATCAACTAGATCCGCGACCTGGAAGCAAGCAGGTGCCGAGCCTGGAGGAAGAGCAGCCGGCTGCTCAAGCCGGCGCTCAGCGGCAGCGAGCCGGCAAGAACGCGTGGCAGCCCAAGCTCACCTTGGAGCAGATGCTTGACGCGCCCTGCAAAATGCATTGCGGGGCGAAGCCGACCACCCACACACTCCGACAGTGCAGCCTCTCGCAGCGCTTGGCCCGGGGTGAGGGTCTGTCGGCTCCCCCGGGTGCGGCTCCACGAGGTCCGGCTCCAGCTCAGCCGCCTCCCAATGATGGTTGTCTCCACGACCAATTCCCCGAGCAGGATGGGGCATACGTTGTCTTCACTAGCAAAGGCGACGACAAGCACAGCCAGCGTCAATGCCGGCATGAGGTGAATGCAACGGTCCCCTCGGTTCCCCAATACATGCATTGGTCTGAAAAGCCAATTACATGGAGCTGGGCGGATCATCCTGTGGTGATGCCAAATCCTGGCACGTACGCGCTCGTCCTCGACCCCACCCTCGCCTCCAAGAGACTCGCCTGCCGGTTCTCGCGGGTGATGGTCGATGGCGGCAGCAGCATCAACATCCTCTACCGAGAAACTCTGCTCAAGCTCGGGCTGAAGGACAAGGCCCTGTAGCCGACCAGGACTGTCTTCCATGGAATTGTGTCGGGACAGTCTTGCTCACTGATCGGCAAAATCCAGCTAGAAGTCCTCTTCGGCAACAAGGCGCACTTCCGCCACGAGCCGGTCTGGTTCGAGGTGGTGGACCTCAACAGCCCCTACCACACGTTGTTGGGCAGGCCGGCATTAGCCAAATTCATAGAGATCCCCCATTACGCCTACCTCAAGACGAAGATGTTGGGTCCCAAGGGCATCATCATTGTTGCCCGCGACTAAAAGAAGTCTCTTGAGTGCACGCGTGATAGAAGCTGGCTCGCCGAGGCACTCGTGATTGCTTAGGAGAAGAGGCAGCTTGACCGGCCGTGGCTCACGCTACCGAGCAGCCGGCAATGCCCACTCCTCCATCCCAGTCGGCCAGTGAGGCCTCCTTCGATCCATCCAAGGAGACCAAGCAAGTGCCACTCGACCCGGCCAACCCCAAGCAATGCGTCACCATCGGCGCCACCTCAGCCCCAAATAGGAAGGCTACCTCGTCGACTTCCTCCGTGAGAATCGAGATATCTTTGCATGGTCCCCAAAGGACATGCCGAGAGTTCCAAGGAAGTACGCCGAGCACAAGCTTCGTGTGCAGCCAGATGCAAAGCCGGTCAAAGAACCTTTCGCCGCTTTGCTGAGGGGAAGTGGTGCACAATTGGAGAAGAGATCACCCGGCTCCTCGCAGCCGGCTTTATCATGGAAGTTTTCCACCCGAACTGGCTCGCCAACCCAGTCCTGGTGCTGAAGAAGAACAAGACATGGCGCATGTGTATCGATTACACAAGCCTGAATAAGGCATGTCCGAAAGGCCCCCTTCACCCTGCCACGGATAGATCAAGTGATCGACTCCACGGTCGGCTGCAAATTGTTGTCATTTATAGACGCTTATTCCGGCTACCACCAGATCAAGATGGACCCGGCCGACCGGCTCAAGACATCCTTCATCACACCATTTGGAGCCTACTTCTACACGATGATGACGTTCGGCCTGAAGAACATCGGTGCCACCTTCTAGCACTGCATGCAACAATGCCACCTGCCGCAAATCGGCAGGAACATTCACGTCTACGTCGACAACATCGTCGTCAAGACCAAGCAGAATTTCAGTCTCCTTGATGATTTGCGGGAGACCTTTGCCAACTTGTGCGAGTACAAGATCTGGCTCAATCCGGAGAATTGCGTCTTTGGAGTACCAGCCGGCAAGCTCTTGGGTTTCTTCGTGTTGGCTCGCAGCATCGAAGCTAACCCTGAGAAGATCAGAACCATCCAGCGCATGGCCAAGCCGGCTCGACTCCTCGACGTCCAGAAGTTTGCCAGTTGCCTGGCATCCCACAGCCGGTTCGTCAGCCGGCTGGGCGAGAAGGCGCTACCACTCTATCAATTGATGAAGAAGACAACCAAGTTCGAGTGGAATGATCAAGCAAACGAAGCTTTCCGCGACCTCAAGCGCGTCATCTCCAGCACGCCAATATTGGCCGCGCCAGCAGAGAGGGAGCCCATCCTCATCTACATTGCTGCAACCACGCGTGTGGTTAGTGTGGTCTTGGTATTGGAGAGCAAGGAGGAGGGCAAGGTGCTGCTGGTTTAGCGCCCTGTCTACTATCTGAGTGAGGTCTTGTCCGCCTCCAAGCAAAACTACCCCCACTATCAAAAGATGTGCTATGGCGTGTATTTTGCCTCCAAGAAACTGAAGCAATACTTCCAGGAGCACGCCATCACGGTGGTGAGCACAACTCCACTTTCAGAAATCATAGGCAATCGTGATGGCACGGGCCGGATCGCCAAGTGGTCCATCGCCATGGCCGACCACGACATCCGCTACGAGCCGCACACCACAGTCAAGTCTTAGGTGGTGGCCGGCTTCCTCGTCGGTTGGGCTAAGACCCAGTTCCTGCCATTGGCGGATGCACTTCGACGGCTCAAAGATGCGAACCGGTATGGGAGTCGGCATCGTCTTGACGTCTCCGAAAGGAGACCAGCTCAAGTACGCTCTCCAGATACACTTTGCCGCCTCCAACAACGTCGCCGAGTACGAGGCGCTCGCACACGGCCTTCGGCTTGCCAGAGAAACCAGCATCCGGCGGATCCTTTGCTTCGGCGACTCTAATCTTGTGGTGCAGCAAGTCTCTGGCGAATGGGACGCCAAGGACGCTAACATGTCCAGCTATTGCTTCCTCATCCAGCAACTCAGTGGCCCCTTCGAGGGCTGCGAGTTCCATCATGTCCCCCGAGCGGACAACGAGGCGACTGATACATTGGCAAAAATCGGCTCCACAAGGCAAGCAATCCCGGTCGGCGTCTCCCTCGAGCAGTTGCACAAGCCCTCCATCAAGTCGTCTCCGGAGTCGGCATCAATCTTCGTGCCTGCGTACCCATCCATCCCAACGACTTTGGGTCCGGAGAAACTGTTGGAAACATCAACTCCACCGGCTCCACTCGCTCCGCAGGCTCCGCCAACCTCGCCGGCTCCAGTGACTCCGCCGGCTACGCGAAACCTCGAACCCAGATGGATCAACACCCAGTGGGTGGCCGTCATGGAGGTTGACGGCATGCCGGCTACCACGACGGTACCAGAGACAGAAGGTCTCGAACCCAGGACCACAATGACAAACTCGGGGGCTTCAGATGCCCCTGACATTCACGTCGAGCCGGAGCCGGCTCCCGTGTCGGCTCCCTCATGGGCACACCCCATCCTGGCTTTCCTTATTCAAGGCGAGCTCCCTCAAGACAAGGCGGAGGCGTGGCAGATCCAACGTCGATCTCCCGCGTATGCCATCATCAACTGTGAGCTGGTTCGACGTAGTGTAACAGGCGTATTCCAACGCTGCATCAAATCAGAAAAAGGGCAAGAAACTCTCAAGGACATACACCAGGGTGAGTGCGGACATCATGCCGCCTCCAGAACCCTAGTGTCCAAGGTGTTTCGCCATGGATTCTACTGGCCCACAGCATTGGTCGACAAGTGCGAAGGCTGCCAGCGCTTCCGCATGCAAAGCCACTTGCCGGCCTCGGCTCTCAAGACCATCCCCCTATCATGGCCCTTCGTCGTCTGGCGACTGGATATGGTGGGTCCATTCAAGACCGCTCGAGGCGGCATGACGCATCTCCTGGTAGCCGTCGATAAGTTCACCACTTGGATTGAAGCCGGGCCAATCAAGAAACTTGACGGTCCCACGACCGTCAGGTTCATCAAGGACATCACCGTCCGCTACGGCGTCCCCCGCAGCATCATCAGCGACAACGGAACCAACTTCACCAAGGGTGAAATGGCGCTCTTTTGTGCCAAAGAGGGCATCCGGCTCGATCTGGCGTCGGTGGCGCACCCGCAGTCAAACGGCCAGGCGGAGAGGGAAAATGGTCTAATCTTGGCTGGCATCAAGCTAAGACTCGTGGCGCCGCTCGTCAGGTCAGTCAGCTGCTGGATCAAAGAGTTGCCGGCTGTGCTATGGATCCTCTGCACCACACCAACCAGTCAACCGGCTTCACGCAATTCTTCCTCGTGTATGGGTCTGAGGCAATCATCCCCGCGGATGTCGAGTTCGACTCGCCTCGTGTCACCCTGTACATGGAGGCGGATCCAAAAGAGGCAAGACAAGATTGATGGAAATATGCCCTAGAGGTAATAATAAAGTGGTTATTATTATATTTCCTAGTTCATGATAATTGTCTATTATTCATGCTATAATTCTATTTACCAGAAACCGTAATACATGTGTGAATATATAGATCACAATGTGTCCCTAGTGAGCCTCTAGTTGGTTCGCTCGTTGATCAATAGATGATCATGGTTTCCTGGTCATGGACATTGGATGCCATTGATAACGGGATCACATCATTGGGGAATGATGTGATGGACAAGACCCAATCCTAAGCATATCACTAGATCGTCTTGTTCGTCTGTTAAAGCTTTTCTAATGTCAAATATCATTTCCTTAGACCATGAGATTGTGCAGCTCCCGGACACAGTAGGAGTTCTTTGGGTGTATCAAACGCCACAACGTAACTTGGTGATTATAAAGGTGCACTACGGGTATCTCCGAAAGTTTCTGTTGGGTTGTGCGAATCGAGACTGGGATTTGTCGCTCCATATGACGGAGAGGTATCTCTGGGCCCACTCTGTAGTGCACCATCATAATGAGCTCAATGTGACTAAGGGTTTAGCCATGGGATGATGTGTTACGAATGGAGTAAAGAGACTTGCCGGTAACGAGATTGAACAAGGTATAGAGATACCGACGATCGAATCTCGGGCAAGTATCATACTGATAGACAAAGGGAATTGCATACGGGATTGATTGAATACTTCACATCGTGGTTCATCCGATGAGATCATCATGGAACATGTGGGAACCAACATGGATATCCAGACCCTGTTGTTGGTTATTAACCGGAGAGATGTCTCGGTCATGTGTGCATGTCTCCCGAACTCGTAGGGTCTACACACTTAAGGTTCGATGATGCTAGGGTTATAGGGAAATAGTGTATGTGGTTACCGAATGTTGTTCGGAGTCCCGGATGAGATCCTGGGCATCACGAGAAGCTCCGGAATGGTCCGGAGGTAAAAATTGATATATAGGAAGTCTTGTTTTGGTCACTTGAAAAGTTTCGGGCTCATCGGTAGTGTACCGGGAGTGCCGGGTGGGTGCCAGAGGACCCCCGGGAGGGGTGTGTGTTGGGGAACGTCGCATGGGAAACAAAAAAATTCCTACGCGCACGAAGACCTATCATGGTGATGTCCATCTACGAGGGGGATTTCAGATCTACATACCTTTGTAGATCGCACAGCAGGAAGCGTTAATAAACGTGGTTGATGTAGCGGAACGTCCTCATGTCCCTCGATCCGCCCCGCAAACCGTCCCGCGATCCGTCCCACGATCCACTCCGATCTAGTGCCGAACGGACGGCACCTCCACGTTCAGCACACGTACAGCTCAACGATGATCTCAGCCTTCTTGATCCAGCAAGAGAGATGGAGAGGTAGATGAGTTCTCCGGCAACGTGACGACGCTCCGGAGGTTGGTGATGATGTTGTCTCAGCAGGGCTCCGCCCGAGCTCCGTAGAAACGCGATCTAGAGGAAAAACCATGGAGGTATGTGGTCGGGCTGCCGTGGCAAAGTTGTCTCAAATCAGCCCTAATACCTCACTATATATAGGAGGGAGGGGAAGGGAGGGGCCGTGCCTTGAGGCTCAAGAGAGCCCCAAGGGGTCGGCCGAAGGGGGGGAGGATTCCTCCTCCAATCCTAGTCCAACTAGGATTGGAAGGTGGAGTCCTTCTCTTCCTTCCCACTTTCCGTTTTTTCTCTTTGATTTTCTTATGTCCTACGCAGGGGCCTTCTTGGGCTTGCCAACCAGCCCACTAAGGGCTGCTGCGGCACTCCGGAACCCATTCGTCACTCCCGGTAATGCCGAAAACTTTCCGGTAATCAAATGAGGTCATCCTATATATCAATCTTCGTCTCCGAACCATTCCGGAAACCCTTGTGACTTCCATGATCTCATCCGGGACTCCAAACAACATCCGGTAACCAACCATATAACTCAAATACGCATAAAACAACACCGAACCTTAAGTGTGCAGATCCTGCGGGTTCGAGAACTATGTACACATGACCCGAGGGACTCCTCGGTCAATATCCAATAGAGGGACCTGGATGCCCATATTGGATCCTACATATTCTACGAAGATTTATCGTTTGAATCTCAGTGCCAAGGATTCATCTAATCCCGTATGTCATTCCCTTTGTCCTTCGGTATGTTACTTGCCCGAGATTCGATCGTCAGTATCCGCATACCTATTTCAATCTCGTTTATCGGCAAGTCTCTTTACTCGTTCTATAATACAAGATCCCGTGACTTACACTAAGTCGCATTGCTTGCAAGGCTTGATAAATTGGCTAGCCAACTAGAGGCTTGCTAGGGACAGTGTTTTGTCTATGTATCCACACATGTATCTAAGTCTTCATTCAATACAATTATAGCATGGATAATAAACGATTATCTTGATACAGGAATTATAATAATAACTTATTTATCATTGCCTCTAGGGCATAATTTCAACAGTCTCCCACTTGCACTAGAGTCAATGATCTAGCCCTCACATCACCATGCGAATTACATTGTAATAAATCTAACACCCATACAGTTCTGGTGTTGATCATGCTTTGCCCGTGGAAGAGGTTTAGTCAGCGGGTCTGCTACATTCAGATCCGTGTGCACTTTGCATATATTCACGTCCTCCTCCTCGACGTAGTCGTGGATGAGGTTGAAGCGTCGTTTGATGTGTTTGGTCTTCTTGTGAAACCGTGGTTCCTTTTCTAAGGCAATGGCACCCGTGTTGTCACAAAACAGGGTTATTGGATTCAGTGCGCTCGGCACCACTCCAAGATCTGTCATGAACTGCTTCATCCAGACACCCTCCTTAGCTGCCTCCGAGGCAGCCATGTACTCCGTTTCACATGTAGAATCAGCTACGACGCTTTGCTTGGAACTGCACTAGCTTACTGCAACCCCATTAAGAATAAATACGTATCCGGTCTGCGACCTAGAGTCATCCGGATCTGTGTCAAAGCTTGCATCGACGTAACCCTTTACGGCGAGCTCTTTGTTACCTCCATATACGAGAAACATCTCCTTAGTCCTTTTCAGGTACTTCGGGATATTCTTGACACCGTCCAGTGATCCACTCCTGGATTACTCTGGAACCTGTGTGCCATACTTATGGCCAGGCTAACGTCCGGTCTAGTGCACAACATTGCATACATGATTGAACCTATGGCTGAAGCATAGGGGACGGAACTCATTGTCTTTCTATCTTCCTCGGTTGCTGGGCACTGAGTCTTACTCAATTTCATACCTTGTAACACTGCCAAGAACCCTTTCTTGGACTGATCCATTTTTAACTTCTTCAAAACTTTATCAAGGTATGTGCTTTGTGAAAGTCCTATCAGGCGTTTTGATCTATCCCTATAGATCTTAATGCCTAGAATGTAAGCAGCTTCTCCTAGGTCCTTCATAGAGAAACTTTTATTCAAGTAACCTTTTATGCTCTCCAAAATCTCCACGTTGTTTCCAATCAACAATATGTCATCCACATATAATATTAGAAACGCCACAGAGCTCCCACTCACTTTCTTGTAAATACAGGATTCTCCAACCACCTGTGTAAACCCAAATGCTTTGATCACCTCATCAAAGCGTTTATTCCAACTCTGAGATGCTTGCACCAGTCCATAAATGGATTGTTGAAGCTTGCACACTTCGTTAGCATTTTTAGGATCGACAAAACCTTTGGGTTGCATCATATACAATTCTTACTTAAGGAAACCGTTAAGGAACGCCGTTTTGACATCCATCTGCCAGATTTCATAATCGAAAAATGCATCTATTGCTAACATGATTCTGACGGACTTAAGCATCGCTACGGGTCAGAATGTCTCATTGATGTCCCACAAGCGTATGGGATCGCAGCACTTTTCGAGGGTAGAGTATTCAACCCAAATTTATTGATTCGCTCACAAGGGGAAGCTAAAGGATATTCTCGAGTATTAGCAGCTGAGTTGTCAATTCAACCACACCTGAAAGATTAGTGTCTGCAAGCAAAGTATCAGTAGCAAGGTAGTATGATAGCAACGGCACCAGAAAAAGCTTTGGCAATTCCCAGCATGGCGCCAGAAAAAGGCACGTTGACGGGATGTTAGCGCCAACAAAGTATTGCAACAAGTAACATCGGAGTAGCAAGGAATAGTAGTAGCAGCAGCAGCAAAGTAACAAGTAATAGCAGTAGCAACAGTAGCAGCAAAGTGACAGCAGCAAAGTGGCCCAATCCCTCTTGTAGCAAGGGACAAGCCTAGGCAAAGTAATGTAGCGAGGACCAGTAATAAAAGACTCATAGGCAGTGGATCGGTGATGGATGAGTGTGACGGATGTGATTCATCATGTAACAGCTATAACACGGAGAGATATGTGGCTAGCTCCCGTTCATCAATCTAATGTAGGCATGTATTTCGTATGTAGTCATACGTGCTAAGGGAAAAGAACTTGCATGACATCTATTGTCCATCCCTCCTGTGGCAGCGGGGTCCTAATGGAAACTACGGGATATTAAGGTTCTCCTTTTAATAAAGAACCGGACCAACACATTAACACGCGGTGAATACATGAACTCCTCATACTATGGTCATCTCCGGGAGTGGTTCCGGCTATTGTCACTCCGGGGTTGCCGGGTCATAACACATAGTAGGTGACTACAACTTGCAAGATAGGATCTAAAACACACATATATTGGCGACAACATAATAGGTTCAGATCTAAAATCATGGCACTCGGGCCCTAGTGACAAGCATTAAACATAGCCAAGTAGTAGCAACATCAATCTAGAACATAGTGGATACTAGGGATCAATCCCCGTCAAGAACTAACTCGATTACATGATAGATCTCATCCAACTCATCATCGTCCAGCAAGCCTATGATGAGATTACTCACGAACGATGAAGAGCGTCATGGAATTGTCGATGGAGAAAGGTTGATGATGATGATGGCGACGATTTCCCCTCTCCGGAGCCCGAAACGGACTCCAGATCTGCCCTCCACATGAAGAACAGGATGTGGCGGCGCCTCCGTATCGCAAAACGCGACGAAACCTTCTCTCTGATTTTTTTACCACGCGAAACGGAAGATATAGGACTGAGATTGGGGGCGGTGGTGCCACGTGGGCCGCACAAGCCTGCATGGCGCGGCCTAGGCGGGTGGCGGAGCAGTGTGGGCTTGTGGCCCACTGGCACACCCCCTCACGTGGATCTTTGCGCAGGTATTTTTCTGTTAATCCAAAAAAAATCTCCGTAAATTTTCAGGACGTTCCGAGAACTTTCATTTCTGCACAAAAACAACACCATGGCAATTCTGCTGAAAACAGCGTGAGTCCGGGTTAGTTCCATATAAATCATGCAAATTAGAGTCCAAAGCAAGGGCAAAAGAGTTCGGAAAAGTAGATACGACGGAGACGTATCAACTCCCCCAAGCTTAAAGCCTTGCTTGTCCTCAAGCAACTCAGTTGACAAACTAAGAGAGACAAAATAAAAACTTTGACGAACTCTATTTGATCTTGTTGTTGCAACTATGTCTAACTCACAACCATAATTTCAGCAACATCACAATCAAACCACATAAGCAAATGACATCTAGGTCTCACGGTAAACTCATATCAATGGCATAATCAACTAGCGAGCAAATAATAATGAGCCTCAAGTGTCAACACTTCAATCAAAACAACATGAAGCAGCACGAATAGATGGTATCTCTCTAGCTCTTTCTCAGACCGCAAAACATAAATGCAGAGCACCTTAAAATACCATGGGCTGACTAAACATTGTAATTCATGGCAATAAAGATCCAGTCATAGTCATACTCAACACAGTTAAAAGCAAAGCATAAAAATGACAGAGGTGCTCTCTAGTTGGTGCTTTTTGTAAGAGGAGGATGACTCGACAGGAACATAAATAGACATGCCCTTCGCAGAGGGAAGCATTGATTTGCAGAGGTGCCAGAGCTCAAGCTTTTAAAACAGAGATAATAATTTTGGGTGGCATGCTTTCATTGTCAACGCAATGACTAAGAGTTCTCAACATCTTCCACGCTACACATGCTATAGGCGGTTCCCAAACAGAAAAGTGAAGTTTTGACTCCCCCACCACCAATCAATCACACTGCACGGCTAGCCGAATCCTCGGGTACCGTCCAAACCAACATCAATCCTGGGGGAGTTTTGTTTGCAATTATCTTTTTGATTTGAGCACGGAACTGGGAATTCCAATTGTTGGAAATATGCCCTAGAGGCAATAATAAAATGGTTATTATCATATTTCCTTGTTCATGATAATCGTCTATTGTTCATGCTATAATTGTATTAACAGGAAACAGTAATACATGTGTGAATAAATATATCACAATGTGTCCCTAGCAAGCCTCTAGTTGGCTAGCTCGTTAGTCAATAGATGATCATGGTTTCCTGATCATGGGCATTAGATGTCATTGATAACGGGATCACATCATTGGGAGAATGATGTGATGGACAAGACCCAATCCTAAGCATAGCACTAGATCGTATTGTTCGTATGCTAAAGCTTTTCTAATGTCAAGTATCTTTTCCTTCGACCGTGAGATTGTGCAACTCCCGGATACCGTAGGAGTGCTTTGGGTGTATCAAACGTCACAACGTAACTGGGTGACTATAAAGGTGCACTACGGGTACCTCCGAAAGTGTCTGTTGGGTTGGTACGAATCGAGATCGGGATTTGTCACTCCGTGTGACAGAGAGGTATCTCTGGGCCCACTCGGTAGAACATCATCATGAGCTCAATGTGACTAAGGAGTTAGTCACACGATGACGTGCTACGGAACGAGTAAAGAGACTTACCGGTAACGAGATTGAACAAGGTATAGGTATACCGACGATCGAATCTCGGGCAAGTTCTATACCGACAGACAAAGGAAATCGTATACGGGATTGATTGAATCCTTGACATCGTGGTTCATCCGATGAGATCATCGTGGAGCAAGTGGGAGCCACCATGGGTATCCAGACCCCGCTGATGGTTATTGGCCGGAGAGGCGTCTCGGTCATGTCTGCCTGTCTCCCGAACCCGTAGGGTCTACACACTTAAGGTTCGATGACGCTAGGGTTATAGGGAATTGTTATACGAGGTTACCGAAAGTTGTTCGGAGTCCCAGGTGAGATCCCGGACGTCACGAGGAGCTCCGGAATGGTCCGTAGGTAAAGATTGATATATAGGACGGATGGTTTCGGATACCGGAACTGTTTCGGGCATCACCGGTAACGTACCGGGACCACCGGAGGTGGCCCCGGGGGTCCACCGAAGGGGGCAACGACCCCGGGAGGTAAGGTGGGCCAAGTGGGGAAGGGAACCAGCCCCTAGGTGGGCTGGTGCGCCTCCCCACTCAGCCCAATGCGTGGGGGAGAGAAAAGGGGGGGCAAACCCTAAGCCAGGTGGGCCTAAGGCCCACCAGGTGGTGCGCCACCCCCTCCCCACCCTAGCCGCCGCCCCCTTTCCCATCTGGTGGCCGCCGGCCCCTAGGGAGGGAACACTAGGGGTGGCGCAGCCCCTCCCCCTCCTCCTATAAATAGAGAGGGGTTTTGGCCCTTGGGAGACAGACTTCTCCCTCTCCCTCGGCGCAACCCTGCCCTTCTTTCTCCTCCTCTCTGCCGGTGCTTGGCGAAGCCCTGCCGGGAGACCTCGTCTCTCCATAGACACCACACCGTCGTGCTGCTGGAGTTCTTCCCCAACCTCTCCCTCCTCCTTGCTGGATCAAGGTGCGGGAGACGTCACCGGGCTGCACGTGTGTTGAACGCGGAGGTGTCGTAGTTTGGCACTAGATCGGAATCGCTGCGAGTACGACTCCATCAACCGCGTTCTAGCAACGCTTCCGCTTAGCAATCTTGAAAGGTATGAAGATGCTCTTACCCCTCTCTCGTTTCTGGTCTCTCCATAGGAAGATCTGAATATGCGTAGGAAAATTTTGCATTTATGCTACGTAACCCAACAGTGGCATCCGAGCCAGGTTTTCTATGCGTAGATTCTATGCACGAGTAGAACACAAAAGTTGTGGGTGATGATTTGTCAATTTGCTTGCCGCTACTATTCTTATTCTTTTCCGGCGGTATTGTGGGATGAAGCGGCCCGGACCGACTTTACACGTACGCTTACGTGAGACTGGTTCCACCGACAGACATGCACACCGTGCATAAAGGTGGCTAGCGGGTGTCTGTCTCTCCTACTCTAGTCGGATTGGATTTGATGAAAAGGGTCCTTATGAAGGGTAAATAGCTTTGGCATATCATCGATGTGGCTGTCACGTAGGTAAGAAGGCGTTCTTGCTAGAAACCCAAATCAGCCACGTAAAACTTCAACAACAATTAGAGGACGTCTAACTTGTTTTTGCAGGGTTTGGCATGTGATGTGATATGGCCAAAGTTGTGATGTTGCATGTATGATGTATGAGATGATCATCTTATTGTAATAGGTTTCACGACTTGCATGTAGATGAGTATGACAACCGGCAGGAGCCATAGGAGTTGTCTTTATTTATTGTATGAGATGCAACGCCATGTGCTTACTACTTTTACTTCATTGCTAACGGTTAGCTATAGTAGTAGTGATAGTAGTAGTTGGCGTGACGACTTCACGGAGACACGATGATGGAGATCATGATGATGGAGATCATGGTGTCATGCCGGTGACCATGATGATCATGCGATGCCTGAAGATGGAGATCGAAAGGGCGAAGATGATAATGGCCATATCATGTCACTATATGATTGCATTGTGATGTTTATCATGTTTTACATCTTATTGCTTAGAACGACGGTAGCATAATAAGATGATCCCTCTTAAAATTACAAGAACGTATTCCCCTAAGTGTGCACCGTTGCGAAGGTTCGTTGTCTCGAAGCACCACGTGATGGTCGGGTGTGATAGATTCTAACGTTCGCATACAACGGGTGTAAGCCAGATTTACACACGCGAAACACCTAGGTTGACTTGACGAGCTTAGCATGTACAGACATGACCTCGAATACAAGAGACCGAAAGGTCGAACATGATTCGTATGGTTGAATATGATTAGCATGAAGTTGCTCACCATAGTGACTAGTCCGCCTCACGTGATGATCGGACACGGGTTAGTCAACATGGATCATGTATCACTTAGATGACTAGAGGGATGTCGATTTAAGTGGCAGTTCATACTTAATTTGATTAAATGAACTTAATTGTCATGAACTTAGTCTAAAAGTTATCTTTATAAATATTGTAGATGGCCAACGTCAACCTCAATTTCAACGCATTCCTAGAGAAAAACAAGCTGAAAGATGATGGTAGCAACTATGCGGACTGGGTTCGCAACTTGAAGCTCATCCTTGAAGCAGCTAAAAAGGCTTATGTCCTTGATGCGCCGCTAGGTGACCCTCCTGCTCCCGCAACAGCCCAGGACATTCTGAACGTCTGGCAAATGCGGAGTGATGACTACTCTCTGGTTAGGTGTGGAATGTTATACAGTTTAAAAACGGGGCTCCAAAGGCGTTTTGAGCAACACGGAGCATATGAGATGTTCCAGGAGCTGAAGCTAGTTTTTCAAGCTCATGCCCGTGTCGAGAGATATGAAGTCTCCGACAAGTTCTTTATTTGTAAGATGGAGGAGAACAGTTATGTCAGTGAGCACATACTCAAAATTTCTGGGTTACACGGTCGTCTGACTTCACTTGGAGTCGAACTTCCGGATGATGCTATAATTGACAGAATCCTCCAGTCTCTCCCACCAAGCTACGAAGGCTTTGTGCTTAACTACAACATGCATGGGATGGAAAAGACCATTCCCGAGTTGTACTCGATGCTCAAGTCTGCAGAAGTAGAAATCAAGAAAGAGCATCAAGTGTTGATGGTCAACAAGACCACCAGTTTCAAGAAAGGCAAGGGTAAGAAGAACTTCAAGAAAGACGGCAAAGCTGTTGCCGCGCCCGGTAAGCCAGATGTCGGGAAGAAGAAAAAGAATGGACCCAAGCCTGAGACTGAGTGCTTCTATTGCAAGGGAAAAGGTCACTGGAAGCGGAACTGCCCCAAATACTTAGCGGACAAGAAGGCCGGCAACGTTAAAGGTATATGCGATATACATGTTATTGATGTGTACCTTACCAGCGCTCGTAGTAGCTCCTGGGTATTCGATACCGGTGCTATTTCTCACATTTGCAACTCAAAGCAGGAACTGCGGAATAAGCGGAGACTGGCCAAGGACGAGGTGACGATGCGCGTGGGGAATGGTTCCAAAGTCGATGTGATCGCCGTCGGCACGCTACCTCTACATCTACCGTCGGGATTAGTTTTAAACCTTAATAATTGTTATTTAGTACCAGCTTTGAGCATGAATATTGTATCAGGGTCTTGCTTAATGCGAGACGGCTACTCATTTAAGTCAGAGAATAATGGTTGTTCTATTTATATGAGTGATATGTTTTATGGTCATGCTCCGCTGGTGAATGGTTTATTCTTGATGAATCTCGATCGTGATGTTACACATATTCATAGTGTGAGTACCAAAAGATGTAAAGTTGATAATGATGGTCCCACATACTTGTGGCACTGCCGCCTTGGTCATATCGGCGTTAAGCGCATGAAGAAGCTCCATACTGATGGACTATTAGAGTCTCTTGACTTTGAATCATTTGACACATGCGAACCGTGCCTCATGGGCAAGATGACTAAGACTCCATTCTCGGGAATAATGGAGAGAGCAACCGACTTATTGGAAATAATACATACTGATGTGTGTGGTCCAATGAACGTTGAAGCTCGCGGTGGCTATCGTTATGTTCTCACTCTGACCGATGATTTGAGTAGGTATGGGTATATCTACTTAATGAAGCACAAATCTGAGACGTTTGAAAAGTTCAAGGAATTTCAGAGTGAGGTTGAGAATCAACGTGACAGAAAAAATTAAATGTCTGCGATCTGATCGTGGAGGAGAATATTTGAGTCACAAGTTTGGCACACACCTAAGGAAGTGTGGAATCGTTTCACAACTGACGCCGCCTGGCACACCGCAACGCAACGGAGTGTCTAAACGTCGTAATCGCACTTTATTAGATATGGTACGATCTATGATGTCTCTTACCGACCTACCGCTATCATTTTGGGGATACGCATTAGAAACTGCAGCATTCACTTTAAATAGGGCACCGTCTAAATCCATTGAGACGACACCGTATGAACTATGGTTTGGCAAGAAACCTAAGTTGTCGTTTCTTAAAGTTTGGGGCTGCGATGCTTATGTGAAGAAACTTCAACCAGAAAAGCTCGAACCCAAAGCGGAGAAATGCGTATTCATAGGATACCCTAAGGAAACTATTGGGTATACCTTCTATCTTACATCCGAAGGTAAGACCTTTGTTGACGAGAACGGATCCTTTCTAGAGAAAGAGTTTCTCTCGGAAGAAGTAAGTGGGAGGAAGGTAGAACTTGATGAGGTAATTACACCCCCTCTCGAATAGGATAGTAGCGTAGCGCGGGAAGTTGTTCCTGTGGCGCCTACACCAACTGAAGAGGAAGTTAATGATGATGATCATGAAACTTCGGATCAAGTTACTACTGAACCGCGAAGGTCCACAAGGGCACGCTCCGCACGAGAGTGGTACGGCAACCCTGTGATGGAAATCATGTCGTTAGACAACGGTGAACCTTCGAACTATGAAGAAGCGATGGCGGGCCCGGATTCCAACAAATGGCTTGAGGCTATGAAATCCGAGATAGGATCCATGTATGAGAACAAAGTATAGACTTTGGTGGACTTGCCCGATGACCGGCGAGCCATAGAAAATAAATGGATCTTCAAGAAGAAGACTGATGCAAACGGTAATGTAACCATTTACAAAGCTCGACTTGTCGCAAAGGGTTTTCAACAAATTCAAGGAGTTGACTACAAAGAGACTTTCTCTCCCGTAGCGAGGCTGAAATCAGTCTGAATCATGTTAGCAATTGCCGCCTTTTATGATTATGAAATTTTGCAAATGGACGTCAAAACAGTGTTCCTTAACGGGAACCTTAAGGAGGAGTTGTATATGATGCAACCAGAAGGTTTTGTCGACCCTAAGGGTGCTAACAAAGTGTGCAAGCTCCTGCGCTCCATCTATGGGCTGGTGCAAGCATCTCGGAGTTGGAACATTCGCTTTAATGAGGTGATTAAAGCGTTTGGGTTCATACAGGTTTACGGAGAAGCTTGTCTGTACAAGAAAGTGAGTGGGAGCTCTGTAGCTTTCCTCATACTGTATGTGGATGACATATTATTGATGGGGAATAATATAGAGATGTTGGAGAGCATAAAGGCCTATTTGAACAAAAGTTTTTCAATGAAGGACCTTGGAGAAGCTGCATACATATTAGGCATCAAGATCTATAGAGATAGATCAAGACGCCTCATAGGTCTTTCGCAAAGTACATACCTTGACAAGATATTGAAGAAGTTCAATATGGAAAACTCAAAGAAAGGGTTCTTGCCAGTTTTGCAAGGTGTGAGATTGAGTAAGACTCAGTCGCCGACCACGGCAGCAGATAGAGAGAAGATGAGTTCTGTCCCCTACGCATCAGCCGTGGGCTCTCTAATGTATGCCATGCTGTGTACCAGACCTGGTATAAACCTTGCCATAAGCTTGGTAGGGAGGTAACAAAGTGATCCCGGTATGGAACACTGGACAGCGGTCAAGAATATCCTTAAGTACCTAAAAAGGACTAAGGAAATGTTTCTCGTTTATGGAGGTGACGAAGAGCTCGTCGTAAAGGGTTACGTCGATGCTAGCTTCGACACAGATCCGGATGACTCTAAGTCACAGACCGGATACGTATATGTGTTGAATGGTGGGGCAGTGAGCTGGTGCAGCAGCAAGCAAGAAGTCGTGGCAGCATCTACATGTGAAGCAGAGTACATAGCTGCTTCAGAAGCAGCTCATGAAGGAATTTGGATGAAGGAGCTCATCACCGACCTTGGAGTGGTTCCAAGCGCGTCGGGTCCAATGACACTCTTGTGTGATAACACAGGGGGCATTGCCATAGCTAAGGAGCCCAGGTTTCACGGGAAGACGAAGCACATCAAACGCCGCTACAACTCCATCCAGGACCATGTCAAGAGTGGAGTGATAGATACTTGTAAAGTACACACGGATCTGAATATTGCAGACCCGTTGACTAAACCTCTTCCACGAGCAAAACATGATCAACACCATAATGCTATGGGTGTTCGATACATCACAATGTAACTAGATTATTGACTCTAGTGCAAGTGGGAGACTGTTGGAAATATGCCCTAGAGGCAATAATAAAATGATTATTATCATATTTCCTTGTTCATGATAATCGTCTATTGTTCATGCTATAATTGTATTAACAGGAAACAGTAATACATGTGTGAATAAATAGATCACAATGTGTCCCTAGCAAGCCTCTAGTTGGCTACCTCATTAGTCAATAGATGATCATGGTTTCCTGGTCATGGGCATTAGATGTCATTGATAACGGGATCACATCATTGGGAGAATGATGTGATGGACAAGACCCAATCCTAAGCATAGCACTAGATCGTATTGTTCGTATGCTAAAGCTTTTCTAATGTCAAGTATCTTTTCCTTCGACCGTGAGATTGTGCAACTCCCGGATACCGTAGGAGTGCTTTGGGTGTATCAAACGTCACAACGTAACTGGGTGACTATAAAGGTGCACTACGGGTACCTCCGAAAGTGTCTGTTGGGTTGGTACGAATCGAGATCGGGATTTGTCACTCTGTGTGACAGAGAGGTATCTCTGGGCCCACTCGGTAGAACATCATCATGAGCTCAATGTGACTAAGGAGTTAGTCACACGATGACGTGCTACGGAACGAGTAAAGAGACTTACCGGTAACGAGATTGAACAAGGTATAGGTATACCGACGATCGAATCTCGGGCAAGTTCTATACCGACAGACAAAGGGAATCGTATACGGGATTGATTGAATCCTTGACATCGTGGTTCATCCGATGAGATCATCGTGGAGCAAGTGGGAGCCACCATGGGTATCCAGACCCCGCTGATGGTTATTGTCCGGAGAGGCGTCTCGGTCATGTCTGCCTGTCTCCCGAACCCGTAGGATCTACACACAAGGTTCGATGACGCTAGGGTTATAGGGAATTGTTATACGAGGTTACCGAAAGTTGTTCGGAGTCCCGGATGAGATCCCGGACGTCACGAGGAGCTCCGGAATGGTCCGAAGGTAAAGATTGATATATAGGACGGATGGTTTCGGATACCGGAACTGTTTCGGGCATCACCGGTAACGTAACGGGACCACCGGGACCACCGGAGGTGGCCCCGGGGGTCCACCGAAGGGGGGCAACGACCCCGGGAGGTAAGGTGGGCCAAGTGGGGAAGGGAACCAGCCCCTAGGTGGGCTGGTGCGCCTCCCTACTCTGCCCAATGCGTGGGGGAGAGAAAAGGGGGGCAAACCCTAAGCCAGGTGGGCCTAAGGCCCACCAGGTGGTGCGCCACCCCCTCCCCACCCTAACCGCCGCCCCCCTTTCCCGTCTGGTGGCCGCCGGCCCCTAGGGATGGAACCCTAGGGGTGGCGCATCCCCTCCCCCTCCTCCTATAAATAGAGAGGGGTTTTGGCCCTTGGGAGACAGACTTCTCCCTCTCCCTCGGCGCAGCCCTGCCCTTCTTTCTCCTCCTCTCTGCCGGTGCTTGGAGAAGCCCTGCCGGGAGACCTCGTCTCTCCATCGACACCACGCCGTCGTGCTGCTGGAGTTCTTCCCCAAACTCTCCCTCCTCCTTGCTGGATCAAGGTGCGGGAGACGTCACCGGGCTGCACGTGTGTTGAACGCGGAGGTGCCGTAGTTCGGCACTAGATCGGAATCGCTGCGAGTACGACTCCATCAACCGCGTTCTAGCAACGCTTCTGCTTAGAGATCTTCAAAGGTATGAAGATGCTCTTACCCCTCTCTCGTTGCTGGTCTCTCCATAGGAAGATCTGAATATGCGTAGGAAAATTTTGAATTTGTGCTAGGTAACCCAACACCAATTACGGCCCCTTTCTCGTGAATGATAGTGAATAAACACATATCGAGGATAACACGCCTAGCATGGAAGATACCAATAGCCCCCTGTCACCACATGAGTGGTTCGGGCATGCAAAACAGATTATTTCTTGAAGATTTAGAGAGTGGCACATGCAAATTTACTTGGAACGGCAGGTAGATACCGCACATAGGTAGGTATGGTGGACTCATATGGCACAACTTTGGGTTTATGGAGGTGGATAGACAAGCAGTATTCCCGCTTAGTACAAGTGAAGGCTAGCAAAAGACTGGGAAGCGACCAACTAGAGAGTGACAACAGTCATCAAAATGCATTGAGATTAACTAGCATTGACTGCAAGCATGAGTAGGACATAAATCACCAAGAACATGAACATCATAGAGCCTATGTTGATTTTGTTTCAACTACATCGTGAACATGCGCCAAGTCAAGCCACTTGAAACATTCAAAGGAGGATACCATCCTATCATACTACATCATAGTCATCACAACATTCATGTGGGCAACCAAGACAGACCATTATAAGCTCCTAGCTAAGTAAGCATGGCATAAGCAACTATGATCCCTAAGTGTCATTGCAAACATGTTTCTCTCACAACAAAGTTGAATCAGGCATGATGAGCTAGTCATATTTACAAAAACAGAATAGATCGAGTTCATACCAGCTTTTCCAGGCTCAGTCACTTCATCATATATCGTCATTATTGCCTTTCACTTGCACGACCGAACGATGTGAACAATCATAAGTGTGCTCGTGCATTGGACTAAAGCTGGAATCTGTAGGCAAACACAAAGGATAAGACAAAGTAATATGGCTCTTTGAAAGCTAAACAGGTATGCATGCAAGAGCCACTAAACATTGTAACCAATATCTTCTACCTTGACCCAAAGAAAAAGAAAACTACTTACACGGGAAAGCCCCCAACAAGCAAAATAATAAAAAGAAAATCTTTTTGGTTTTTCTCAAACTAGACAGACACACGAAAAGAAAACGAGAAAAAGAAAATAAACTAGCATGGATGATACAGTGGCAAAGTGTGAACACCGACTAACAAAGTGAAAGCATAAGCAAGAATGTAAAGTCAGTGAGAAACACGTACTCCCCCAAGCTTAGGCTTTTGGCCTAACTTGGTCTACTCCCAAGGAAGGTCATGGCAAAACCCAGAATCATAATCGGGGTTATACGGGAGCGTTGTTGGGGAACGTCGCATGGGAAACAAAAAATTTCCTACGCGCACGAAGACCTATCATGGTGATGTCCATCTACGAGAGGGGATGAGTGATCTACGTACCCTCATAGACTGTACAGCAGAAGCGTTAGAGAACGCGGTTGATGTAGTGGAATGTCCTCACGTCCCTCGATCCGCTACGCGAACAATCCCGCGATCAGTCCCACGATCTAGTACCGAACGGACGGCACCTCCGCGTTCAGCACACGTACAGCTCGACGATGATCTCGGCCTTCTTGATCCAGCAAGAGAGATGGAGAGGTAGAAGAGTTCTCCGGCAGCGTGACGGCGCTCCGGAGGTTGGTGATGACCTTGTCTCAGCAGGGTTCCGCCCGAGCTCCGCAGAAACGCGATCTAGAGGAAAAACCGTGGAGGTATGTGGTTGGGCTGCCGTGGAAAAATCGTCTCAAATCAGCCCTAAAACCTCTGTATATATAGGTGGGAGGGAGGGGGCCTTGCCTTGGGGCTCAAGGAGCCCCAAGGGGGTCGGCCGAGTACAAGGGGGAGGACTCTCCCCCCCAAACCGAGTTGGACTAGGTTTGGTGGGAGGGAGTCCCCCTCCCTTCCCACCTCCTCCTCTCTTTTTTCTCTTGATTTTTCTTCTCTTGGTGCATAGAGCACTTGTGGGCTGTCCCACCAGCCCACTAAGGGCTGGTGTGTCTCCCCCAAGGCCTATGGGCTTCCCCGGGGTGGGTTGCCCCCCCCCCCCCCCGGTGAACTCCCGGAACCCATTCGTCATTCCCGGTACATTCCCGCTAACTCCGAAAACCTTCCGGTAATCAAATGAGGTCATCCTATATATCAATCTTCGTTTCCGGACCATTCCGGAAACCCTCGTGACGTCCGTGATCTCATCCGGGACTCCGAACAACATTCGGTAACCAACCATATAACTCATATACGCATAAAACAACGTCGAACCTTAAGTGTGCAGACCCTGCGGGTTCGAGAACTATGTAGACATGACCCGAGAGACTCCTCGGTCAATATCCAATAGCGGGACCTGGATGCCCATATTGGATCCTACATATTCTACGAAGATCTTATCGTTTGAACCTCACTGCCAAGGATTCGTATAATCCCGTATGTCATTCCCTTTGTCCTTCGGTATGTTACTTGCCCGAGATTCGATCGTCAGTATCCGCATACCTATTTCAATCTCGTTTACCGGCAAGTCTCTTTACTCGTTCCGTAATACAAGATCCCGCAACTTACACTAAGTTACATTGCTTGCAAGGCTCGTGTGTGATGTTGTATTACCGAGTGGGCCCCGAGATACCTCTCCGTCACACGGAGTGACAAATCTCAGTCTTGATCCATACTAACTCAACTAACACCTTCGGAGATACCTGTAGAGCATCTTTATAGTCACCCAGTTACGTTGCAACGTTTGATACACACAAAGCATTCCTCCGGTGTCAGTGAGTTATATGATCTCATGGTCATAGGAATAAATACTTGACACGCAGAAAACAGTAGCAACAAAATGACACGATCAACATGCTACGTCTATTAGTTTGGGTCTAGTCCATCACGTGATTCTCCCAATGACGTGATCCAGTTATCAAGCAACAACACCTTGTTCATAATCAGAAGACACTGACTATCATCGATCAACTAGCTAGCCAACTAGAGGCATGCTAGGGACGGTGTTTTGTCTATGTATCCACACATGTAAATGAGTCTTCATTCAATACAATTATAGCATGGATAATAAACTATTATCTTGATACAGGAATTATAATAATAACTATATATTTATTATTGCCTCTAGGGCATAATTCCAACAGTCTCCCACTTGCACTAGAGTCAATAATCCAGCCCTCACATCACCATGTGAATTACATTGTAATAAATCTAACACCCATACAGTTCTGGTGTCGATCATGTTTTGGCCGTGGAAGAGGTTTAGTCAGCGGGTCTGCTACATTCAGATCCGTGTGCACTTTGCATATATTTACGTCCTCTTCCTCGACGTAGTCGCGGATGAGGTTGAAGCGTCGTTTGATGTGTCTGGTCTTCTTGTGAAACCGTGGTTCCTTTGCTAAGGCAATGGCACCCGTGTTGTCACAGAACAAGGTTATTGGATCCAGTGCACTTGGTACCACTCCAAGATCCGTCATGAACTGCTTCATCCAGACACCCTCCTTAGCCGCCTCCGAGGCAGCCATGTACTCCGCTTCACATGTAGAATCTGCTACGACGCTTTGCTTGGAACTGCACCATCTTACTGTACCCCCATTAAGAATAAATACGTATCCGGTTTGCAACTTAGAGTCGTCCGGATCTGTGTTAAAGCTTGCATCGACGTAACCTTTTACGGCGAGCTCTTCGTCACCTCCATACACGAGAAACATCTCCTTAGTCCTTTTCAGGTACTTCAGGATATTCTTGACCGATGTCCAGTGATCCACTCCTAGATTACTCTGGAACCTTCCTGCCATACTTATGGCCAGGCTAACATCCGGTCTAGTGCACAGCATCGCATACATGATAGAACCGATGGCTGAAGCATAGGGGACGGAGCGCATATGCTCTCTATCTTCATCAGTTGCTGGGCACTGAGTCTTACTCAATCTCGTACCTTGTAAAACTGGCAATAACCCTTTCTTGGACTGTTCCATTTTGAACCTCTTCAAAACTTTATCAAGGTATGTGCTTTGTGAAAGTCCTATCAGGCGTTTTGATCTATCCCTATAGATCTTAATGCCTAGAATGTAAGCAGCTTCTCCTAGGTCCTTCATAGAGAAACTTTTATTCAAGTAACCTTTTATGCTCTCCAAAAACTCTACGTTGTTTCCAATCAGTAATATGTCATCCACATATAATATTAGAAACGCCACAGAGCTCCCACTCACTTTCTTGTAAATACAAGATTCTCCAACCACTTGTATAAACCCAAATGCTTTGATCACCTCATCAAAGCGTTTGTTCCAACTCCGAGATGCTTGCACCAGTCCATAAATGGATCGCTGGAGCTTGCACACCTTGTTAGCATTCTTAGGATCGACAAAACCTTCGGGTTGCATCATATACAACTCTTCCTTAAGGAAACCGTTAAGGAACGCCGTTTTGACATCCATCTGCCAGATTTCATAATCGAAAAATGCAGCTATTGCTAACATGATTCTGACGGACTTAAGCATCGCTACGGGTGAGAAAGTCTCATCGTAGTCAACTCCTGGAACTTGTGAAAAACCCTTTGCCACAAGTCGAGCTTTATAAACGGTCACATTACCGTCAGCGTCCGTCTTCTTCTTAAAGATCCATTTATTCTGAATAGCCTTGCGGCCCTCAGGTAGTATCTCCAAAGTCCACACTTTGTTCTCATACATGGATCCTATCTCGGATTTCATGGCTTCTAGCCATTTGTTGGAATCTGGGCCCACCATTGCTTCTTCATAATTTGCAGGTTCATTGTTGTCCAACAACATGATTGATAAGACGGGATTACCGTACCACTCTGGAGCAGCGCGTGATCTCGTCGACCTGCGTGGTTCAACAGAAACTTGAACTGGAGTTTCATGATCATCATCATTAACTTCCTCCTCAACCGGCGTCGCAACGACAGAGGTTTCCCCTTGCCCTGTGCCACCATCCAGAGGGATGAGAGGTTCGACAACCTCGTCAAGTTCTATCTTCCTCCCACTCAATTCTCTCGAGAGAAACTCCTTCTCGAGAAAAGCTCCGTTCTTAGCAACAAAAACTTTGCCCTCGGATTTGAGATAGAAGGTGTACCCAACTGTCTCTTTTGGGTAACCTATGAAGACGCACCTTTCCGCTTTGGGTTCCAGCTTTTCAGGCTGAAGCTTTTTGACATAAGCATCACATCCCCAAACTTTAAGAAACGACAACTTTGGCCTCTTGCTATACCACAGTTCGTATGGTGTCATCTCAACGGATTTTGATGGTGCCCTATTTAAAGTGAATGCAGCTGTTTCTAATGCATAACCCCAAAATGATAACGGCAAATCAGTAAGAGACATCATAGATCGCACCATCTCTAACAAAGTACGATTACGACGTTCGGGCACACCATTACGCTGTGGTGTTCCAGGCGGTGTTAACTGTGAAACAATTCCACATTGTCTTAAGTGAGCACCAAACTCGAAACTCAGATATTCACCCCCACGATCAGACCGTAGGAACTTGATCTTCTTGTCACGATGATTTTCCACTTCACTCTGAAATTGCTTGAACTTTTCAAATGTTTCAGACTTGTGCTTCATCAAGTAGACATAACCATATCTACTTAAATTGTCAGTGAAGGTGAGAAAATAACGATATCCGCCGCGTGCCTCCACGCTCATTGGACCACACACATCGGTATGTATGATTTCCAATAAGTCACTTACACGCTCCATTGTTCCGGAGAACGGAGTTTTAGTCATCTTGCCCATGAGGCATGGTTCGCACGTGTCAAGTGAATCAAAGTCAAGTGACTCCAAAAGTCCATCAGCATGGAGTTTCTTCATGCGCTTTACACCAATATGACCCAAGCGGCAGTGCCACAAAAATATGGCGCTATCATTGTTTACTCTAACTCTTTTGGTCTCAATGTTATGTATATGCGTATCGCTATCAATATTCAGTATGAACAATCCTCTCACATTCGGTGCATGACCATAAAAGATGTTACTCATAGAAATAGAACAACCATAATTCTCAGACTTAAAAGAGTAACCGTCTCGCAATAAACAAGATCCAGATATAATGTTCATGCTCAAGGAAGGCACTAAATAACAATGATTTAAGTTCATCACTAATCCCGATGGTAGCTGAAGTGACACTGTGCCGACGGCGATTGCATCAACCTTGGAACCATTTCCTACGCGCATCGTCACTTCGTCTTTCGCCAGCCTTCGTCTATTCCGCAGTTCCTGCTTCGAGTTGCAAATATGAGCAACAGAACCGGTATCGAATACCCAGGCACTACAACGAGAGCCGGTTAAGTACACATCAATAACATGTATATCAAATATACCTGATTTTTCTTTGCCCGCCTTCTTATCTGCCAGATACTTGGGGCAATTGCGCTTCCAGTGACCCATACCATTGCAATAGAAACACTCCATTTCAGGCTTAGGTCCAGCTTTGGGTTTCTTCGGCGGATTGGCAACAGGCTTGCCGCTCTTCTTCGAATTTCCCTTCTTGCCTTTGTCGTTTCTCTTGAAACTAGTGGTCTTATTCACCATCAACACTTGATGCTCTTTACGGAGTTCAGACTCTGCGACTTTCAACATCGCAAACAACTCGCCGGGAGACTTGTTCATCCCTTGCATGTTGTAGTTCAACACAAAGCCTTTGTAGCTTGGCGGCAGTGATTGAAGGATTCTGTCAGTGATAGCTTCTTGCGGGAGTTCAATCCCCAGTTCAGCTAGACGGTTTGAGTACCCAGACATTTTGAGCACATGTTCACTGACAGACGAGTTTTCCTCCATCTTGCAAGCATAGAATTTATCGGAGGTCTCATACCTCTCGATCCGGGCGTTCTTCTGAAAGATAAACTCCAACTCCTGGAACATCTCAAATGCTCCATGATGCTCAAAGCAACGTTGAAGTCCCGGTTCTAAGCCATACAAGACTGCACATTGAACTATTGAGTAGTCCTCCTTACGCGCTAACCAAGCGTTCTTAACATCCTGATCAGCCGTAGCGGGTGGTTCATCTCCTAGCGCAGCATTAAGGACATAATCCTTCTTCCCAGCTTGTAAGATTAGCTTAAGATTACGAGCCCAGTCTACAAAGTTGCTTCCATCATCTTTCAACTTAGCTTTCTCTAGGAACGTATTAAAATTCAGGATGACTGTTGCGTGAGCCATGATCTACAACACAAATATATTCAAAGTGGACTTAGACTATGTTCAAGATAATTAGAGTTCAACTTAATCAAATTATATGCTAAACTCCCACTCAAAAAGTACATCTCTCTAGTCATTTGAGTTGTTCATGATCCACTTACACTATCCCAAGTCCGATCATCACGTGAGTTGGGTATAGTTTCAGTGGTAAGCATCCCTATGCTAATCATATCAACTATATGATTCACGATCGACCTTTCGGTCTCATGTGTTCCGAGGCCATGTCTGCACATGCTAGGCTCGTCAAGCTTAACCCGAGTGTTCCGCGCGCGCAACTGTTTTGCACCCGTTGTATGTGAACGTTGAGTCTATCACACCCGATCATCACGTGGTGTCTCGAAACAACGAACTGTAGCAACGGTGCACAGTCGGGGAGAACACAATTTCGTCTTGAAATTTTAGTGAGAGATCACATCATAATGCTACCATCGTTCTAAGCAAAATAAGGTGCATAAAAGGATTAACATCACATGGAATTCATAAGTGACATGATATGGCCATCATCACGTGCTTCTTGATCTCCATCACCAAAGCACCGGCACGATCTTCTTGTCACCGGCGCCACACCATGATCATCCATCAACGTGTTGCCATCGGGGTTGTCGTGCTACTTATGCTATTACTACTAAAGCTACATCCTAGCAAAATAGTAAACGCATCTGCAAGCACAAACGTTAGTATAAAGACAACCCTATGGCTCCTGCCGGTTGCCGTACCATCGACGTGCAAGTCGATATTTCTATTACAACATGATCATCTCATACATCCAATATATCACATCACATCGTTGGCCATATCACATCACAATCATACCCTGCAAAAACAAGTTAGACGTCCTCTAATTTTGTTGTTGCATGTTTTACGTGGTGACCAAGGGTATCTAGTAGGATCGCATCTTACTTACGCAAACACCACAACGGAGATATATGAGTTGCTATTTAACCTCATCCAAGGACCTCCTCGGTCAAATCCAATTCAACTAAAGTTGGAGAAACCGTCACTTGCCAGTCATCTTTGAGCAAAAGGGGGTTACTCGTAACGATGAAACCAGTCTCTCGTAAGCGTACGAGTAATGTCGGTCCAAGCCGCTTCAATCCAACAATACCGCGGAATCAAGAAAAGACTAAGGGGGGCAGCAAAACGCACATCACCGCCCACAAAAACTTTTGTGTTCTACTCGAGAAGACATCTACGCATGAACCTAGCTCTGATAACACTGTTGGGGAACGTCGCATGGGAAACAAAAAATTTCCTACGCGCACGAAGACCTATCATGGTGATGTCCATCTACGAGAGGGGATGAGTGATCTACGTACCCTCGTAGACCGTACAGCAGAAGCGTTAGAGAACGCGTTTGATGTAGTGGAACGTCCTCACGTCCCTCGATCCGCCCCGCGAACAATCCCGCGATCAGTCCCACGATCTAGTACCGAACGGACGGCACCTCCGCGTTCAGCACACGTACAGCTCGACGATGATCTCGGCCTTCTTGATCCAGCAAGAGAGACGGAGAGGTAGAAGAGTTCTCCGGCAGCGTGACGGCGCTCCGGAGGTTGGTGATGACCTTGTCTCAGCAGGGCTCCGCCCGAGCTCCGCAGAAACGCGATCTAGAGGAAAAACCGTGGAGGTATGTGGTCGGGCTGCCGTGGAAAAGTCGTCTCAAATCAGCCCTAAAACCTCCGTATATATAGGTGGGAGGGAGGGGGCCTTGCCTTGGGGCTCAAGGAGCCCCAAGGGGGTCGGCCGAGTACAAGGGGGAGGACTCTCCCCCCCAAACCGAGTTGGACTAGGTTTGGTGGGAGGGAGTCCCCCTCCCTTCCCACCTCCTCCTCTTTTTTTTCTCTAGATTTTTCTTCTCTTGGCGCATAGAGCACTTGTGGGCTGTCCCACCAGCCCACTAAGGGCTGGTGTGTCTCCCCCAAGGCCTATGGGCTTCCCCGGGGTGGGTTGCCCCCCCCCCCCCCGGTGAACTCCCGGAACCCATTCGTCATTCCCGGTACATTCCCGGTAACTCCGAAAACCTTCCGGTAATCAAATGAGGTCATCCTATATATCAATATTCGTTTCCGGACCATTCCGGAAACCCTCGTGACGTCCGTGATCTCATCCGGGACTCCGAACAACATTCGGTAACCAACCATATAACTTATATACGCATAAAACAACGTCGAACCTTAAGTGTGCAGACCCTGCGGGTTCGAGAACTATGTAGACATGACCCGAGAGACTCCTCGGTCAATATCCAATAGCGGGACCTGGATGCCCATATTGGATCCTACATATTCTACGAAGATCTTATCGTTTGAACCTCAGTGCCAAGGATTCGTATAATCCCGTATGTCATTCCCTTTGTCCTTCGGTATGTTACTTGCCCGAGATTCGATCGTCAGTATCCGCATACCTATTTCAATCTCGTTTACCGGCAAGTCTCTTTACTCGTTCCGTAATACAAGATCCCGCAACTTACACTAAGTTACATTGCTTGCAAGGCTTGTGTGTGATGTTGTATTACCGAGTGGGCCCTGAGATACCTCTCCGTCACACGGAGTGACAAATCCCAGTCTTGATCCATACTAACTCAACTAACACCTTCGGAGATACCTGTAGAGCATCTTTATAGTCACCCAGTTACGTTGCGATGTTTGATACACACAAAGCATTCCTCCGGTGTCAGTGTGTTATATGATCTCATGGTCATAGGAATAAATACTTGACACGCAGAAAACAGTAGCAACAAAATGACACGATCAACATGCTACGTCTATTAGTTTGGGTCTAGTCCATCACGTGATTCTCCCAATGACGTGATCCAGTTATCAAGCAATAACACCTTGTTCATAATCAGAAGACACTGACTATCATCGATCAACTGGCTAGCCAACTAGAGGCATGCTAGGGACGGTGTTTTGTCTATGTATCCACACATGTAAATGAGTCTTCATTCAATACAATTATAGCATGGATAATAAACTATTATCTTGATACAGGAATTATAATAATAACTATATATTTATTATTGCCTCTAGGGCATAATTCCAACAAGCGCTGCAGCCACTGCCTGAATAGCTGCCTCACGGAGACGAGCAGCCGTCGCTTCCCTCTCATACTCCTGTGCCTCTCCTCTGGTTATGTAATATCTCCGTTTTACCTGAAAGTCAAAGAGAGCAGGAGCAGGAAGGGTAATATGGAAAACACGATGTCGGTTAAATATCAATCGGTATAGGAGGGATTCATCATCCCTCTCAAGGAACTGGTAGCGTGTCATAGCGACGCGATCAAGGAAAGTTGTATGGAGCGGGGGATCTCCTGCGCGGATGGATACTCCGAGAAAACTCGCTATGCGAGTGGCATAGATCCCACTAAAGAAATCCCCATCAATAGCATTCTTATTCAGCCTCCTTGCTATAATAGCTCCCTTGTTGAAGCTTTTGTCACCCCTCACTGCGCTCTTAAGGATACTAAGGTCGGGTGCGCAGAGGTGACAATGCTCAATCTTGCCATTAATGCATCTCCCTATGAAGAGGGCAAAATAATGCAAGGCAGGAAAATGAATACTCCCCATGGTAGCTTGCGTAATGTCTCTAGTTTCTCCAACCGTAATACCAGCGCAAAAATCTCTAACCAAAGATTTAGGAGGATCATTGAGGTTACCCCAAATAGGTATTTTGCAAATTCTACTAAAATCCTCTAAATCCATGGTATACGATTTATCATAGAGATCAAACAATACCGATGGCTCACGGCCAGCTGAAAATTTGAATCTACGAACAAAAGAGGCGGTGAGAGCAACATACTGTTCAAATTTATCGGAGATGAATTCTTTGAGTCTAACGTTGCAAACAAATGCATCAAACTCATCTTTGAAGCTTGCCTCAATAATAAATTCATCAGAAGGCCATTCACATGGTTGAACCTGCGCGTCCCTAGGTTAGTAAGGATCAGGCTCCCGAATCGCAAGACGGGGACCTCTCTTGCTTGAGGAACCACCATGATAGTTTCTCTTGAACATCTTCCTTTTCTGAAATTTTCAGTGACCCAAAGGAAAGGTGAACAAGGTTCAACTAAACTTGTAGCAACTACTCCCACAAGTGCCTAGAGACCATATCACGCATCAAAACTACTTGGGACCAGCTAGAATCAGCATGCAAAGCTCAAGAACATGGTCACCAAGGAAGCAAAAATACGCAGAGTATAAGGCACTAGAGCAAAAACTAATTGGACCAATGGAGGAGTCACTTACCAGGGAGTAATTTCCCCAAAACAGTTCGGAGAACGGTGATTTGAGCAAAGAGATCCAAAATCCCAGCAAGAGGAGCAAGAACACGGGTTTGAGCTGCGAAACGATTTTTTCTAGAGGTAGGAGAACTGGATGGAAGCAAGAATGAGTGGAGGGGGTGCCTGTGGGCCCCACAAGCCTGGGTGGCGTGGCCAGGGGGTGCCCGAGCCCCTAGGGCTTGTGGCCCACTGGTGTGGCCCCCAGACAGACTCTTTGTCCCAGCATTTTTCAAATATTCCAGAAAAAATCATACTAGATTTTCACAGCGTTCGGAGAACTTCTATTTTCCGGGTACTTTTCTACCGGACGCTAAGACAGAAAATAGGGAAAACTAAACTAAACCTATCATTTTTCTTCTAAGCAACCTAAAGTGAAAGCTTGGAACAGAGGTTTGTGACTCCTTGATTCATCCATCTCATGGTCATCGAAAGAAATCCGTCAATGGGGTTGATCAAATCCCCTCGACAAAACTTCTCGAATCGCAAAAGAGAACGGAGAATTTTTGAATAGTCACTAGGTCACCTCAATGGGTATGTGTATCGCCCCAACAAGCAAATCATACTTCATCTTGACACGAGGAATAGGGCATTCAAAGCTCCCGATAAGAATCGATGAAGTTTTTTCGATAGCATTGATGCAATGTACTCGATATTGTTTCTTCGGAAAGTGCACCACATGCTCATTACCATTGACATGGAAAGTGACATTGCCCTTGTTGCAATCTATAACAGCCCCTGTAGTGTTTAAAAAGGGTCTTCCGAGGATGACATCCATGGCATCGTCCTCGGGAATATCCAAGATAACAAAGTCTGTTAAGATAGTGGTGTTAGCAACCACAACAGCCACATCCTCGCAAATGCCGATTGGGAAAGCAGTTGATTTGTCAGCCATTTGCAAAGAGATTTCAGTGGGTATCAACTTATCCATTTCAAGTCTACGATAAAGAGAGAGAGGCATAACACTAACACCGGCTCCAAGGTCGCATAAGGCAATTCTAACGTAGTTGCCTTTAATGGAGCAAGGTATAGTGGGCACACCGGGATCACCTAGTTTCTTAGGAGTTCCACCCTTGAAAGTGTAATTGGCAAGCATGGCGGAGATCTCAAGATAAGGTATCCTCCTCTTATTAGTCACAATATCTTTCATGCACTTAGCATACGGAGACATTTTGAGCATATTTGTCAATCTGCAGAAAGACAGGTCTGATCATCTCAACGAATCGCTCAAAATTCTCATCATCCTTTTTCTTGGATGGTTTGGGAGGAAAGGGCATAGGTTTCTGAACCCATGGTTCCCTTTCTTTATCGTGCTTCCTAGCAGCGAAGTCATTCTTATCGTATCTTCTATTCTTAGGCTGTGGGTTATCAAGATCAACACTAGGTTCAATCTCCACATCCTTTTCATTGCTAGGTTGAGCATCTTCATGAACATCACTATTGATATTATCATTAGGCTCATGTTCATCACCAGATTGTGTTTCAGCATCAGAGATAGAGGCATCGTTTGGACTCTCAGGGGTAGCAGCAACAGGGTTTCTCGCGTGCAGGTCCCTATCATATTTCTTCTTCTTTCTAGGATGACTAGGTGCATCAGTGCTAACTCCTTGAGACTCTTGTTCAACTCTCTTCGGATGACCCTCAGGATACAGAGGTTCCTGGGTCATTCTACCGCCTCTAGTGACGACTCTGACGGCATTGTCATTCAACTCATTGAGCAAGTCATTCTGAGCTTTAAGTACTTGTTCTACTTGAGTAGTAACCATAGAGGCATGTTTACTCAAAAGCTTAAGATCATTGACATTTCTGTCCACACAAGCACTTAAATGACTAACCATACGAGCATTCTTTTCCAATTGTCTGCTAACATAATCATTGAAACTCTGTTGTTTGGCAACAAAGTTATCAAATTCATCCATGCATAAGCTAGCAGGTTTATCAAAAGGAATATCACTCTCATCAAACCTACGTAGAGAATTTACTTCTACTACATGTATCGGTTTATCGAGACCATGGATCTCTTCGATAGGTGGTAGATTTTTGACATCTTCTGATTTAATGCCTTTCTCTCGCATAGATTTCTTGGCTTGTTGCATATCTTCAGGACTGAGGAATAGAATACCTCTTTTCTTCGGAGTTGGCTTAGGAGGTGGTTCGGGAATAGTCCAAGCATTCTCATTGCACAAGATGTTATTCAACGGAATCTCAGCTTGTTCTACGGTTTGTTCCCTAAAAACACTACCGCCACAACTATCTAGGTGGTCTTTAGAAGCATCGGTAAGTCCATTATAGAAGATATCAAGTATTTCGTTCTTCTCAAGAGGGTGATCGGGCAAAGCATTCAGCAGCTGGATGAGCCTCCCCCAAGCTTGTGGGAGACTCTCTTCCTCAGCTTGAGCAAAGTTGTATATTTCCTGCAAGGCAGCTTGCTTCTTATGGGCAGGGAAATATTTTTCAGAGAAGTAGTAGACCATATCCTGGGGGCTACGCACACAACCAGGAGCAAGAGAAGTGAACCAGGTCTTAGCATCATCCTTTAGCGAAAAAGGAAACAGCTTGAGCATATAGTAGTGGCGGATCTTTTCCCGGATCTTTTCCTCACTAGTGAATAGGGTGGCTATATCATGCAGTTTGGTAAGATGGGCTACAACCATTTCAGACTCGTAACCGTAAAAAGGATCAGATTCGACCAGAGTGATTAACTCAGGATCGACAAAGAATTCATAATCCTTATCGGTCACAAATATAGGTGAAGTGGCAAACTGCGGGTCGTATTTCATCCTAGCGTTCAGAGATTTTTCCTTCCACTTGCGCAGAAGTTTCTCAACATCATAGCTATCCTTACACGCAAGAAAGTCCTCAGCTATCTCTCCCTCCATAACATAGCGCGTATCAGGCATAACAGACAATTCAGGCATAGTAGCAGGTTCTACTTCAATAGTATCAGCAGTTTCAGAAGCATCATCACATCTAGCAGCAGATCTAGCAATTTGTGCATCAAGGAATGCACCTAGTGGCAAAGCAGTATCAGGCATAGTATCTAGCATAGCATCGTCAGGCATAGTATCAAGCATAGCATCATCAGGCATAGGCGACATATCAAGATTTCTAGCAGGAGGCGAAGTCGCAAACTTACTCAAAACTGAAGGTGAATCAAGTGCAGAGCTAGATGGCAGTTCCTTACCTCTCCTCGTAGTGGAAGGCAAGATTTTAGTTCTTGGATCTTTCGGATTCCTCACAGTGATCAGCAGACGTCAATCCCAAGTGACTCGGAGAATATAGATGTGCTTCCCCGGCAACGGCGCCAGAAAAATCCTTGATGTCCCACAAGTGTATGGGATCGCAGCAGTTTTCGAGGGTAGAGTATTCAACCCAAATTTATTTATTCTCTCACAAGGGGAAGCTAAAGGATATTCTCAAGTATTAGCAGCTGAGTTGTCAATTCAACCACACCTGAAAGATTAGTCTCTGCAAGCAAAGTATCAGTAGCAAGGTAGTATGATAGCAACGGCACCAGAAAAAGCTTTGGCAATTCCCACCAATGGCGCCAGAAAAACGCACGTTGACGGGATGTTAGCGCCAACAAAGTCTTGCAACAAGTAACAGCGGAGTAGCAAGGAACAGTAGTAGCAGCAACAGCAAAGTAACAAGTAACAGCAGTAGCAACAGTAGAAACAAAGTGACAGCAGCAAAGTGATAGCAGCAGCAAAGTGGCCCAATCCCTCTTCTAGCAAGGGACAAGCCTAGGCAAAGTAACGTAGCGAGGACCAGTAGTAAAAGACTCGTAGGCAGTGGATCGGTGATGGATGAGTGTGACGGATGTGATTCATCATGTAACAACTATAACACGGAGAGATATGTGGCTAGCTCCCGTTCATCAATCTAATGTAGGCATGTATTTCGTATGTAGTCATACGTGCTTAGGGAAAAGAACTTGCATGACATCTATTGTCCATCCCTCCCGTGGCAGCGGGGTCCTAATGGAAACTACGGGATATTAAGGTTCTCCTTTTAATAAAGAACCGTACCAACGCATTAACACGCTGTGAATACATGAACTCCTCATAATATGGTCATCTCCGGGAGTGGTTCCGGCTATTGTCACTCCGGGGTTGGCGGGTCATAACACGTAGTAGGTGACTACAAGTTGCAAGATAGGATCTAAAACACACATATATTGGCAACAACATAATAGGTTCATATCTGAAATCATGGCACTCGGGCCCTAGTGACAAGCATTAAGCATAGCCAAGTAGTAGCAACATCAATCTAGAACATAGTGGATACTAGGGATCAATCCCCGTCAAGAACTAACTCGATTGCATGATAGATCTCATCCAACTCATCACCGTCCAGCAAGCCTATGATGAGATTACTCATGAACGATGAAGAGCATCATGGAATTGTCGATGGAGAAAGGTTGATGATGACGATGGCGACGATTTCCCCTCTCCGGAGCCCGAAACGGACTCCAGATCTGCCCTCGAGATGAAGAACAGGATGTGGCGGCGCCTCCATATCGCAAAACGCGATGAAACCTTCTCTCTGATTTTTTCCCAGGCGAAACGGAAGATATAGGACTGAGATTGGGCGCGGTGGTGCCATGTGGGACCCACAAGCCTGCATGGTGCGGCCTAGGGGGTGGCCGCGCCGTGTGGGCTTGTGACCCACTGGCACACCCCCTCACGTGGATCTTTGCGCATGTATTTTTATTTTATTCCATAAAAAATCTCCGTAAATTTTCAGGACGTTCCGAGAACTTTCATTTCTGCACAAAAACAACACCATGGCAATTCTGCTGAAAATAGCGTCAGTCCGGGTTAGTTCCATTCAAATCATGCAAATTAGAGTCCAAAACAAGGGCAAAAGAGTTCGTAAAAGCAGATACGACGGAGACGTATCACTCATCGTAGTCAATTCCTTGAACTTGTGAAAAACCCTTTGCCACAAGTCGAGCTTTATAAACGATCACATTACCGTCAGCGTCCGTCTTCTTCTTAAAGATCCATTTGTTCTGAATAGCCTTGCGGCCTTTAGGTAGTACTTCCAAAGTCCACACTTTGTTCTCATACATAGATCCTATCTCGAACTTCATGGCCTCGAGCCATTTGTTGGAATCCGGGCCCACCATTGCTTCTTCATAATTCGCAGGCTCATTGTTGTCCAACAACATAATTGATAAGACGGGATTACTGTACCACTCTGGAGCAGTACGCGATCTCGTCGACCTGCGAGGTCTAATAGGAACTTGATCCGGAGTTTCATGATCATCATCATTAACTTCCTCCTCAACCGGTGTCGCAATGACAGGGGTTTCCCCTTGACCTGCGCCACAATCCAGAGGGATGAGAGGTTCGACAACCTCATCAAGTTCTATCTTCCTCCCACTCAATTATCTCGAGAGAAACTCCTTCTCGATAAAAGCTCTGTTCTTAGCAACAAACACTTTGCCCTCGGATTTGAGATAGAAGGTATACCCAACTGTCTCTTTTGGGTAACCTATGAAGACGCATTTTTCCGCTTTGGGTTCCAGCTTTTCAGGTTGAAGCTTTTTGAATAAGCATCACATCCCCAAACTTTAAGAAACGACAACTTTGGTCTTTTGCCATATCACAGTTCGTATGGTGTCGTCTCAACGGATTTTGATGGTGCCCTATTTGAAGTGAATGCAGTTGTTTCTAATGCATAACCCCAAAACGATAACGGCAAATCGGTAAGAGACATCATAGATCGCACCATCTCTAATAAAGTACGATTACGACGTTCGGACACACCATTACGTTGTGGTGTTCCAGGCAGTGTCAACTGTGAAACAATTCCACATTGTCTTAAGTGAGCACCAAACTCGAAACTCAGATATTCACCCCCACGATCAGACCGTAGGAACTTGATCTTCTTGTTACAATGATTTTCAACTTCACTCTGAAATTGCTTGAACTTTTCAAATGTTTCAGACTTGTGCTTCATAAAGTAGACATAACCATATCTACTCAAATCGTCAGTGAAGGTGAGAAAATAACGATATCCGCCGTGTGCCTCCACACTCATCGGACCACACACATCGGTATGTATGATTTCCAACAAGTCATTTGCATGCTCCATGTTCCGGAGAACGGAGTTTTAATCATCTTGCCCATGAGGCATGGTTCGCACGTGTCAAGTGAATCAAAGTCAAGTGACTCTAAAAGTCCATCGGTATGGAGTTTCTTCATGCGCTTTACGCCAATATGACCTAAGCGGCAGTGCCATAAAAACATGGCGCTATCATTGTTAACTCTAACTCTTTTGGTCTCAATGTTATGTATATGTGTATTATCACTATCAAGATTCAATATGAACAATCCTCTCACATTGGGTGCATGACCATAAAAGATATTACTCATAGAAATAGAACAACCATTATTCTCTGACTTAAACGAGTAACCGTCTCGCAATAAACAAGATCCAGATATAATGTTCATGCTTAACATAGGCACTAAATAACATTTATTTAAGTTCATAACTAATCCTGATGGTAACTGAAGTGAAACTGTGCCGACGGCGATTGCATCAACCTTGGAACCATTTCCCACACGCATCGTCACTTCATCCTTCGCCAGCCTTCTCTTATTCCACATTTCCTGTTTCAAGTTGCAAATATGAGCAACAGAACGGTATCGAATACCCAGGCACTACTACGAGAGCTGGTTAAGTACACATGAATAACATATATATCAAATATACCTGATTTTTCTTTGGCCGCCTTCTTATCAGCCAGATACTTGGGGCAGTTGCGCTTCCAGTGACCCATACCCTTGCAATAATAGCACTCCGTTTCAGGCTTAGGTCCAGCTTTGGGTTTCTTCGTTGGATTGGCAACAGTTTTGCCGCTCTTCTTTGAATTGCCCTTCTTTCCTTTGCCGTTTCTCTTGAAACTAGTGGTCTTATTCACCATCAACACTTGATGCTCTTTACGGAGTTCTGACTCTATGACTTTCAGCATCACGAATAACTCGTCGGGTGACTTGTTCATCCCTTGCATGTTATAGTTCAACACAAAGCCCTTATAGCTTGGTGGCAGTGATTGAAGAATTCTGTCAGTGATAGCCTCTTCGGGAATTGAATCCCCAGCTCAGCTAGACGGTTTGAGTACCCAGACATTTTGAGCACATGTTCACTGACAGACGAATTATCCTCCATCTTGCAAGCATAGAATTTATCTGAGGTCTCATACCTCTCGATCCGGGCGTTCTTCTGAAAGATAAACTTCAACTCCTGGAACATCCCATATGCTCCATGACGCTCAAAGCGACGTTGAAGTCCCGGCTCTAAGCCATACAAGACTGCACATTGAACTACTGAGTAGTCCTCCTTACGTGCTAACCAAGCGTTCTTAACATCTTGGTCATCCATTGCGGGTGGTTCATCTCCTAGCGTAGCATTAAGGACATAATCCTTCTTCCCAGCTTGCAGGAGCAATTTAAGATTACGAGCCCAGTCTACAAAGTTGCTTCCATCATCTTTCAACTTAGCTTTCTCTAGGAACGTATTAAAATTCAGGGTGACTGTCGCATGAGCCATTGATCTACAACACAAATATATTCAAAGTGGAATTTCACTATGTTCAAGATAATTAGAGTTTAACTAATCAAATTACTTGCTAAACTCCCACTCAAAAAGTACATCTCTCTAGTCATTTGAGTGGTTCATGATCCAATTCCACTAGCTCAAGTCCGATCATCACGTGAGTTGAGGATAGTTTCAGTGGTAAGCATCCCTATGCTAATCATATCAACTATATGATTCATGATCGAACTTTCGGTCTCATGTGTTTCGAGGCCATGCCTGCACATGCTAGGCTCGTCAAGCTTAACCCGAGTGTTACGCGTGTGCAACTGTTTTGCACCCGTTGTATGTGAACGTTGAGTCTATCACACCCGATCATCACGTGGTGTCTCGAAACGACGAACTGTAGCAACGGTGCACAGTCGGGGAGAACACAATTTCGTCTTGAAATTTTAGTGAGAGATCACCTCATAATGCTACCGGCGTTCTAAGAAAAATAAGGTGCATAAAAGGATTAACATCACATGCAATTCATAAGTGACATGATATGGCCATCATCACGTGCTTCTTGATCTCCATCACCAAAGCACCGGCACGATCTTCTTGTCACCGGCGCCACACCATGATCTCCATCAACGTGTCGCCATCGGGTTTGTCGTGCTACTCATGCTATTACTACTAAAGCTACATCCTAGCAATATAGTAAACGCATCTACAAGCACAAACATTAGTTTAAAGACAACCCTATGGCTCCTGCCGGTTGCCGTAGCATCGACGTGCAAGTCGATATTAACTATTACAACATGATCATGTCATACATCCAATATAACACATCACATCGTCGGCCATATCACATCACAAGCATACCGTGCAAAAACAAGTTAGATGTCTTCTAATTGTTGTTGCATGTTTTACGTGGTGACCATGGGTGTCTAGTAGGATCGCATCTTACTTACGCAAACACCACAACGGAGATGTATGAATTGCTATTTAACCTCATCCAAGGACCTCCTCGGTCAAATCCGATTCAACTAAAGTTGGAGAAACCGACACTCACGAGTCATCTTTGAGCAACGGGGTTGCTCGTAGCGATGAAACCAGTCTCTCGTAAGCGTACAAGTAATGTCGGTCCGAGCCGCTTCGATCCAACAATACCGCGGAATCAAGAAAAGACTAAGGAGGGCAGCAAATCGCACATCACCACCCACGAAAACTTTTGTGTTCTACTCGAGATGACATCTACTCATAAACCTAGCTCATGATGCCACTGTTGGGGAATGTCGCATGGGAAACAAAAAAATTCCTACGCGCATGAAGACCTATCATGGTGATGTCCATCTACGAGGGAGATTTCAGATCTACGTACCCTTGTAGATCGCACAGCATGAAGCGTTAATAAACGCGGTTGATGTAGTGCAACGTCCTCACATCCCTCGATCCGCCCCGCGAACCGTCCTGCGATCCGTCCCACGATCCGCTCCGATCTAGTGCCGAACGGGCGGCACCTCCGCGTTCAGCACACGTACAGCTCGACGATGATCTCGACCTTCTTGATCCAGAGAGACGGAGAGGTAGATGAGTTCTCCGGTAGCGTGACGGCGCTCCGGAGGTTGGTGATGATCTTATCTCAGCAGGGCTCCGCCCGAGCTCCACAGAAATGCGATCTAGAGGAAAAACCGTGGAGGTATATGGTCGGGCTGCCATGGCAAAGTTGTCTCAAATCAGCCCTAATACCTCAGTATATATAGGAGGGAGGGGAGGGGCCTTGCCTTGAGGCTCAAGAGAGCCCCAAGGGGTCGGTCGAAGGGGGGGAGGATTCCTCCTCCAATCCTAGTCCAACTAGGATTGGAAGGTGGAGTCCTTCTCTTCCTTCCCACTTCCCCTTTTTTCTCTTTGATTTTCTTATCTCCTGCGCAAGGGCCTTATTGGGCTTCCCACCATCCCACTAAGGGCTTGTGAAGCACCCCTAAGGCCTATGGTCTTCCCCCGGGTGGGCTGCCCCACCACCCCCCCCCCCCCCTCCCCGGTGAACATCCGGAACCCATTCGTCACTCCCGGTACATTCCCGGTAATGCCGAAAACTTTCCGGTAATCAAATGAGGTCATCCTATATATCAATCTTCGTCTCCGGACCATTACAGAAACCCTCGTGACATATGTGATCTCATTCGGGACTCCGAACAACATTCGGTAACCAACCATATAACTTAAATACGCATAAAACAACGTCGAACCTTAAGTGTGCACACCCTGCGGGTTCGAGAACTATGTAGACATGACCCGAGGGACTCCTCGGTCAATATCCAATAGCGGGACCTGGATGCCCATATTGGATCCTACATATTCTACGAAGATCTTATCGTTTGAACCTCAGTGCCAAGGATTCGTATAATCCCATATGTCATTCCCTTTGTCCTTCGGTATGTTACTTGCCCGAGATTCGATCGTCGGTATCCGCATACCTATTTCAATCTCGTTTACCGGCAAGTCTCTTTACTCGTTCCGTAATACAAGATCCCGTGACTTACACTAAGTCACATTGCTTGCAAGGCTTGTGTGTGATGTTGTATTACCGAGTGGGCCCCGAGATACCTCTCCGTCACATCGAGTGACAAATCCCAGTCTTGATCCATACTAACTCAACAGACACCTTCGGAGATACCTGTAGAGCATCTTTATAGTCACCCAGTTAAGTTGTGATGTTTGATACACACAAAGCATTCCTCCGGTGTCAGTGAGTTATATGATCTCATGGTCATAGAATAAATACTTGACACGCATAAAATAGTAGCAACAAAATGACACGATCAACATGCTACGTCCATTAGTTTGGGTCTAGTCCATCACATGATTCACCCAATGATGTGATCCAGTTATCAAGCAACAACACCTTGTACATAGTCAGAAGACCCTGACTATCCTTGATCAACTGACTAGCCAACTAGAGGCTTGCTAGGGACAGTGTTTTGTCTATGTATCCACACATGTATCTAAGTCTTCATTCAATACAATTATAGCATGGATAATAAACGATTATCTTGATACAGGAATTATAATAATAACTTATTTATCATTGCCTCTAGGGCATAATTCCAACAGTGTGACGACCAAAGGACTTCTTGGGCTGTTAGAGGAGGTGGACCAGCCCTTATTGGGCTGGCCAAGGCCTTCCCTAAAGGCCCATGCGGCTGGGGATAAGGAGATAAGGCTAAAGGAGATTTAAAAGGAAGAGATCCACCTCCCTTGTGGGAGGTGGACTCCTCCCTTATCTCGGCAGAACCTCTCCTCCTTGGAGGAGGGGCCAAGGCAGCCTTCCCTCTCCCTCCTCCTATATATCTTGAGGTTTTGGGATTTTTGAGACACAATTATCTCTCTCCCACGGCGCAGCCCTACCTCTCTCTTCTTCCTCCTCCGCAACGTTTGGTGAAGCCCTGCCGGAGAACCACATAGCTCCATCGCCATCACGCCTTCATGCTGCCGGAGCTCTTCCTCAACTTCTACTCTCTCCTTGCTGGATCAAGAAGGAGGAGACGTCACCGGGCTGTACGTGTATTGAACGCGGAGGCACCGTCGTTCAGTGCATAGATCGGAATCTACCGCGATTTGAATCGCAGCAAGTACGACTCCATCAACCGCGTTCAAGCAACGCTTCCGCTTAGCGATCTTCAAAGGTATGAAGATGATGTACTAATTCAATTGTTGCTGGTTTCTCCATAGATAGATCCTTGTATGGCGTAGGACTTTTTTTGAAATTACTACGATCCCTAACAGTGGCGTCCGAGCCAAAGTTCTGTGCGTAGATTCTATGCACGAGTAGAACACAAAAGTTGTGGGCGCTGATTTGTTAATTTGCTTGCCTTTACTAGTCTTATCTTGATTCGGCGGCATCGTGGGATGAAGCATCCCGGACCGACTTTACACATACTCTTATGTGAGACTGGTTCCACCGACCGACATGCACTTGTTGCATAAGGTGGATATCGGGTGTCTGTCTCTCCCACTTTAGCCTGATCGGATTCGATGAAGAGGTTACATATGAAGGGTAAATAGCATTGGCATATAAACATTGTGTCTGTCACGTAGGTAAGAAAAGTTCTTGCTAGAAACCCTAACCAGCCACGTAAAACTTGCAACAACAATTAGAGGACGTCTAACTTGTTTTTGCAGGATATGCTATGTGATGTGATACGGCCAAAAGGATGTGATGTTACATATGTGATGTATGAGATTGATCATGTTCTTGTAATAGGATTCACGACTTGCATGTCGATGAGTATGATAACCGACAGGAGCCATAGGAGTTGTCTTGATTTATTGTATGAGATGCAACGCCATGTTGATTACTTTACTTTATCGCTAACGGTTAGCTATAGTACTAGAAGTAATAATTGGTGAGACGACTTCGCGATGACACAATGATGGAGATTATGGTGTTATGCCGGTGACGATGATGATCATGGTGCCCCGAAGATGGTGATCAAAGGAGCAAGATGATATTGGCCATATCATGTCACTATATGATTGCATGTGATGTTTATCATGTTTTACATCTTATTGCTTAGAACAACGGTATCAAAGATAAGATGATCCCTCATTAAAATTTCGAGATATGTATTCCCCTAAGTGTGCACCGTTGTGAAGGTTCGTTGTTTTGAAGCACCACGTGTTGATAGGGTGTGATAGATTCTAATGTTCGCATACAACGGGTGTAAGCCAGTTTACACACGCAGAACACTTAGGTGCACTTAACGAGCCTAGCATGTACAGACATGGCCTCGAATACGGGATACCGAAAGGTCGAACATGAGTAGTATGGTTGATACGATCAGCATAGAGATGCTCACCATTGATGACTAGTCCGTCTCACGTGATGATCGGACACGGGCTAGTCGACGTGGATCATGTGTCACTTGGATGACTAGAGGGATGTCGATCCAAGTGGGAGTTCATTAGTAATTTGATTAGTTGAACTTAATTATCATGAACTTAGTCTAATAGTGTCTTTACAAATATTGTAGATCAAATGGCCAACGCAAATGTCTCATTCAACTTCAACGCGTTCCAAGATAAAACCAAGCTAAAAGACGATGGGAGCAACTATGCGGATTGGGCTCGTAACTTAAAGCTCATCCTCAATGCTGCCAAGAAGCCATATGTCCTTAATGCACTGCTAGGTGATCCTCCCGTTCCCGCGGCAGACCGGGACGTTAGGAACGCGTGGCAGTCGCGGAGTGATGACTACTCTCTCGTTCAGTGCGGCATGCTTTATAGTTTAGAACCGGGGCTCCAAAGCGTTTTAAGCATCAGGGAGCATATGAGATGTTCGAGGAGCTGAAACTTGTTTTTCAAGCTCATGCCCGGGTCGAGAGATATGAAGTCTCCGACAAGTTCTTTAGCTGTAAGATGGATGAGAATAGTTCTCTCATTGAGCACATACTAAGAATGTCTGGGTTGCACAACCGCTTGACTCAGCTAGGAGTTGAACTTCCGGATGATGCGGTTATTCACAGAATACTCCAGTCGCTTCCACCTAGCTATGAAGGCTTTGTGATGAACTACAACATGCAAGGGATGGAAAAGACTATTCCTGAGTTGTATTCAATGCTGAAATCTGCAGAGGTAGAAATCAAGAAAGAGCATCAAGTGTTGATGGTCAATAAGACCACCAGTTTCAAGAAGGGCAAGGGTAAGAAAAGCTTCAAGAAATAAGACAAAGTAGTTGCCACGCCCGGTAAACCAGTTGCCGGGAAGAAGTCAAAGAAAGGACCCAAGCATGAGACTGAGTGCTATTACTTCAAGGGAACTGGTCACTGTAAGCGGAATTGCCCCAAGTACTTAGCGGACAAGAAGGCCGGCAACGTCAAAGGTATATGTGATCTCCTTGTTATTGATGTGTACTTACCAGCGCTCGTAGTAGTGTTGGGTAACATAGCATAAATTCAAAAATTTCCTACGCATATTCAGATCTTCCTATGGAGAGACCAGCAACGAGAGAGGGGTAAGAGCATCTTCATACCTTTGAAGATCGCTAAGCGGAAGCATTACTAGAACGCGGTTGATGGAGTCGTACTCGCAGCGATTCGGATCGCGGTGTGATCCTGATCTAGTGCCGAACTACGGCACCTCCGCGTTGAACACACGTGCAGCCCAGTAACGTCTCCCACACCTTGATCCAGCAAGGAGGAGGGAGAGGTTGGGGAAGAACTCCAGCAGCACGACGGCGTGGTGTCGATGGAGAGACGAGGTCTCCCGGAAGGGCTTCACCAAACACCGGCAGAGAGGAGGAGAAAGAAGGGCAGGGCTGCGCCGAGGGAGAGGGAGAAGTCTATCTCCCAAGGGCCAAAACCCCTCTCTATTTATAGGAGGAGGGGGGTGCGCCACCCCTAGGGTTCCCCCCTTCCCTCTCCCCTGCGCATTGGGCTGAGTGGGGAGGCGCACCAGCCGACCTAGGGGCTGGTTCCCTCCCCCACTTGGCCCACCTTACCTCCCGGGGTCGTTGCCCCCCTTCGGTGGACCCCCGGGGCCACCTCCGGTGGTCCCGGTGGTCCCCGTACGTTACCGGTGATGCCCGAAACACTTTCGGTATCCGAAACCATCCGTCCTATATATCAATATTTACCTCGGGACCATTCCGGAGCTCCTCGTGACGTCCAGGATCTCATCCGGGACTCCGAACAACTCTCGGTAACCTCGTATAACAATTCCCTATAACCCTAGCTTCATCGAACCTTAAGTGTGTAGACCCTACGGGTTCGGGAGATAGGCAGACATGACCGAGACACCTCTCTGGCCAATAACCATAAGCGGGGTATGGATACCCATGGTGGCTCCCACTTGCTCCACGATGATCTCATCGGATGAACCACGATGTCAAGGATTCAATTAATCCCGTATACGATTCCCTTTGTCTGTCGGTATAGAACTTGCCCGAGATTCGATCCTCGGTATACCTATACCTTGTTCAATCTCGTTACCGGTAAGTCTCTTTACTCGTTCTGTAGCACGTCATCATGTGACTAACTCCTTAGTCACATTGAGCTCATGATGATGTTCTACCGAGTGGGCCCAGAGATACCTCTCTGTCACACGGAGTGACAAATCCCGATCTCGATTCGTACCAACCCAACAGACACTTTCGCAGGTACCCGTAGTGCACCTTTATAGTCACCCAGTTACGTTGTGACGTTTGATACACCCAAAGCACTCCTACGGTATCCGGGAGTTGCACAATCTCACGGTAGAAGGAAAATATACTTGACATTAGAAAAGCTTTAGCATACGAACAATACGATCTAGTGCTATGCTTAGGATTGGGTCTTGTCCATCACATCATTCTCCCAATGATGTGATCCCGTTATCAATGACATCTAATGCCCATGATCAGGAAACCATGATCATCTATTGACTAACGAGCTAGCCAACTAGAGGCTTGCTAGGGACACATTGTGATCTATTTATTCACACATGTATTACTGTTTCATGTTAATACAATTATAGCATGAACAATAGACGATTATCATGAACAAGTAAATATGATAATAACCATTTTATTATTGCCTCTAGGGCATATTTCCAACAGTCTCCCACTTGCACTAGAGTCAATAATCTAGTTACATTGTGATGTATCGAACACCCATAGCATTATGGTGTTGATCATGTTTTGCTCATGGAAGAGGTTTAGTCAACGGGTCTACAATATTCAGATCCGTGTGTACTTTACAAATATCTAACACTCCACTCTGGACATGGTCCTGGATGGAGTTGTAGCGGCGATTGATGTGCTTCGTCTTCCAGTGAAACCTGGGCTCCTTGGCTATGGCAATGGACCCAGTGTTATCACAGAAGAGTGTCATTGGACCCGACGCGCTTGGAACCACTCCAAGGTCGGTGATGAGCTCCTTCATCCAAATTCCTTCATGAGCTGCCATGTACTCCGCTTCACATGTAGATGCTGCCACGACTTCTTGCTTGCTGCTGCACCAGCTCACTGCCCCACCATTCAACACATATACGTATCCGGTCTGTGACTTAGATTCATCCGGGTCTGTGTCGAAGCTAGCGTCGACGTAACCCTTTACGACGAGCTCTTCGTCACCTCCATAAACGAGAAACATTTCCTTAGTCCTTTTTAGGTACTTAAGGATATTCTTGACCGCTGTCCAGTGTTCCATACCGGGATCACTTTGGTACCTCCCTACCAAACTTATGGCAAGGTTTATATCAGGTCTGGTACACAGCATGGCATACATTAGAGAGCCCACTGTTGAAGCGTAGGGGACAGAACTCATCTTCTCTCTATCTGCTGCCGTGGTCGGCGATTGAGTCTTACTCAATCTCATACCTTGCAAAACTGGCAAGAACCCTTTCTTTGAGTTTTCCATATTGAACTTCTTCAATATCTTGTCAAGGTATGTACTTTGCGAAATACCTATGAGGCGTCTTCATCTATCTCTATAGATCTTGATGCCTAATATGTATGCAGCTTCTCCAAGGTCCTTCATTGAAAAACTTTTGTTCAAATAGGCCTTTATGCTCTCCAACATCTCTATATTATTCCCCATCAAAAATATGTCATCCACATATTAATGAGGAAATCTACAGAGCTCCCACTCACTTTCTTGTACAGACAGGCTTCTCCGTAAACCTGTATGAACCCAAACGCTTTAATCACCTCATTAAAGCGAATGTTCCAACTCCGAGATGCTTGCACCAGCCCATAGATGGAGCGCTGGATCTTGCACACTTTGTTAGCACCCTTAGGGTCGACAAAACCTTCTGGTTGCATCATATACAACTCTTCCTTAAGGTTCCCGTTAAGGAACGCTGTTTTGACGTCCATTTGCCAAATTTCATAATCATAAAAGGCGGCAATTGCTAACATGATTCGGACTGATTTCAGCTTCGCTACGGGAGACAAAGTCTCTTCGTAGTCAACTCCTTGAATTTGTCGAAAACCCTTTGCGACAAGTCGAGCTTTGTAAACGGTTACATTACCATTTGCATCAGTCTTCTTCTTGAAGATCTATTTATTTTCTATGGCTCGCCGGTCATCGGGCAAGTCCACCAAAGTCCATACTTTGTTCTCATACATGGATCCTATCTCGGATTTCATAGCCTCAAGCCATTTGTTGGAATCCGGGCCCGTCATCGCTTCTTCATAGTTCGAAGGTTCACCGTTGTCTAACAACATGATTTCCATCACAGGGTTGCCGTACCACTCTGGTGCGGAGCGTGCCCTTGTGGACCTTCGCGGTTCAGTAGTAACTTGATCCGAAGCTTCATGATCATCATCATTGACTTCCTCTTCAGTTGGTGTAGGCGCCACAGGAACAACTTCCCGCACTGCGCTACTATCCTGTTCAAGAGGGGGTGTAATTACCTCATCAAGTTCTACCTTCCTCCCACTTACTTCTTTCGAGAGAAACTCTTTCTCTAGAAAGGATCCGTTATTGGCAACAAAGGTTTTACCTTCGGATCTAAGATAGAAGGTATACCCAATAGTTTCCTTAGGGTATCCTATGAATACGCATTTCTCCGCTTTGGGTTCGAGCTTTTCTGGTTGAAGTTTCTTCACATAAGCATCGCAGCCCCAAACTTTAAGAAACGACAACTTAGGTTTCTTGCCAAACCATAGTTCATACGGTGTCGTCTCAACGGATTCAGACGGTGCCCTATTTAAAGTGAATGTTGCAGTTTCTAATGCGTATCCCCAAAATGATAGCGGTAAGTCGGTAAGAGACATCATAGATCGTACCATATCTAATAAAGTGCGATTACGATGTTCACACACTCCGTTGCGTTGCAGTGTGCCAGGTGGCGTCAGTTGTGAAACGATTCCACACTTCCTTAGGTGTGTGCCAAACTCGTGACTCAAATATTCTCCTCCACGATCAGATCGTAGACACTTAATTTTTCTTTCACGTTGATTCTCGACCTCACTCTGAAATTCCTTGAACTTCTCAAACGTCTCAGATTTGTGCTTCATCAAGTAGATATACCCATACCTACTCAAATCATCGGTGAGAGTGAGAACATAACAATAACCACCGCGAGCTTCAACGTTCATTGGACCACACACATCAGTATGTATTATTTCCAATAACTCGGTTGCAATCTCCATTATTCCTGAGAATGGAGTCTTAGTCATCTTGCCCATGAGGCACGGTTCGCATGTGTCAAATGATTCAAAGTCAAGAGACTCTAATAGTCCATCAGTATGGAGCTTCTTCATGCGCTTAACGCCGATATGACTAAGGCGGCAGTGCCACAAGTATGTGGGACCATCATTATCAACTTTACATCTTTTTGTACTCACACTATGAATATGTGTAACATCGCGATCGAGATTCATCAATAATAAACCATTCACCAACGGAGCATGACCATAAAACATATCACTCATATAAATAGAACAACCATTATTCTCTGACTTAAATGAGTAGCCGTCTCGCATTAAGCAAGACCCTGATACAATGTTCTTGCTTGAAGCTGGTACTAAATAACAATTATTAAGGTTTAAAACTAATCCCGACGGTAGATGTAGAGGTAGCGTGCCGACGGCGATCACATCGACCTTTGAACCATTCCCAACGCGGATCGTCACCTCATCCTTGGCCAGTCTCCGCTTATTCCGCAGTTCCTGCTTTGAGTTGCAAATGTGAGCAACAACACCGGTATCAAATACCCAGGAGCTACTACGAGCGCTGGTAAGGTACACATCAATAACATGTATATCACATATACCTTTAACGTTGCCGGCCTTCTTGTCCGCTAAGTATTTGGGGCAGTTCCGCTTCTAGTGACCTTTTCCTTTGCAATAGAACCACTCAGTCTCAGGCTTGGGTCCATTCTTTTTCTTCTTCCCGGCATCTGGCTTACCGGGCGTGGCAACAGCTTTGCCGTCTTTCTTGAAGTTCTTCTTACCCTTGCCTTTCTTGAAACTAGTGGTCTTGTTGACCATCAACACTTGATGCTCTTTCTTGATTTCTACTTCTGCATACTTGAGCATCGAGTACAACTCGGGAATGGTCTTCTCCATCCCTTGCATGTTGTAGTTAAGCACAAAGCCTTTGTAGCTTGGTGGGAGAGACTGGAGGATTATGTCAATTATAGCATCATCCGGAAGTTCGACTCCAAGTAAAGTCAGACGACCGTGTAACCCAGACATTTTGAGTATGTGCTCACTGACAGAACTGTTCTCCTCCATCTTACAGCTAAAGAACTTGTCGTAGACTTCATATCTCTCGACACGGGCATGAGCTTGAAAAACTAGCTTCAGCTCCTGGAACATCTCATATGCCCCGTGTTGCTCAAAACGCCTTTGGAGCCCCGTTTCTAAACTGTATAACATGCCACACCTAACCAGAGAGTAGTCATCACTCCGCGTTTGCGAGACGTTTAGAATGTCCTGGGCTGCTGCGGGAGCGGGAGGGTCACCTAGCAGCGCATCAAGGACATAAGCCTTTTTAGCTGCTTCAAGGATGAGCTTCAAGTTGCGAACCGAGTCCGCATAGTTGCTACCATCATCTTTCAACTTGTTTTTCTCTAGGAATGCGTTGAAATTGAGGTTGACGTTGGCCATCTACAATATTTATAAAGACAACTTTTTAGACTAAGTTCATGAAAATTAAGTTCATTTAATCAAATTAAGTATGAACTCCCACTTAAATCGACATACCTCTAGTCATCTAAGTGATACATGATCCATGTTGACTAACCCGTGTCCGATCATCACGTGAGACGGACTAGTCACCATGGTGAGCAACTTCATGCTGATCGTATTCAACCATACGACTCATGTTCGACCTTTCGGTCTCTTGTATTCGAGGTGATGTATGTACATGTTAAGCTCGTCGAGTCAACCTAGGTGTTTCGCGTGTGTAAATCTGGCTTACACCTGTTGTATGCGAACGTTAGAATCTATCACACCCGATCATCACGTGGTGCTTCGAGACAACGAACCTTCGCAACGGTGCACACTTAGGGGAATACGTTCTCGAAATTTTAAGAGGGGTCATCTTATTATGCTACCGTCGTTCTAAGCAATAAGATGTAAAACATGATAAACATCACAATGCAATCATATAGTGACATGATATGGCCATTCTCATCTTCGCCCTTTCGATCTCCATCTTCAGGCATCGCATGATCATCATCGTCACCGGCGTGACACCATGATCTACATCATCGTGTCTCCGTGAAGTCGTCACGCCAACTACTACTATCACTACTACTATAGCTAATCGTTAGCAATGAAGTAAAAGTAGTAATCACATGGTGTTGCATCTCACACAATAAATTAAGACAACTCCTATGGCTCCTGCCGGTTGTCATACTCATCGACATGCAAGTCGTGAAACCTATTACAATAACATGATCATCTCATACACCATACATGAAACATCACAACTTTGGCCATATCACATCACATGTCAAACCCTGCAAAAACAAGTTAGACGTCCTCTAATTGTTGTTGCAAGTTTTACGTGGCTGATTTGGGTTTCTAGCAAGAACGCCTTCTTACCTACGTGACAGCCACAACGATGATATGCCAAAGCTATTTACCCTTCATAAGGACCCTTTTCATCAAATCCAATCCGACTAGAGTAGGAGAGACAAACACCCGCTAGCCACCTTTATGCACGGTGTGCATGTCTGTCGGTGGAACCAGTCTCACGTAAGCGTACATGTAAAGTCGGTCCGGGTCGCTTCATCCCACAATACCGCCGGAAAAGAATAAGACTAGTAGCGGCAAGAAAATTGAAAAATCATCGCCTACAACTTTTGTGTTCTACTCGTGCATAGAATCTATGCATAGAAAACCTGACTCGGATGACACTATTGGGTAACGTAGCATAAATTCAAAATTTTCCTATGCATATTCAGATCTTCCTATGGAGAGACCAGCAACGAGAGAGGGGTAAGAGCATCTTCATACCTTTGAAGATCGCTAAGCGGAAGCGTTATTAGAACGCGGTTGATGGAGTCGTACTCGCAGCGATTCGGATCGCGGTGTGATTCCGATCTAGTGCCGAACTATGGCACCTCCGCGTTCAACACACGTGCAGCCCGGTGACGTCTCCCGCACCTTGATCCAGCAAGGAGGAGGGAGAGGTTGGGGAAGAACTCCAGCAGCATGACGGCGTGGTGTCGATGGAGAGACGAGGTCTCCCGGAAGGGCTTCGCCAAGCACCGGCAGAGAGGAGAAGAAAGAAGGGCAGGGCTGCGCCGAGGGAGAGGGAGAAGTCTATCTCCCAAGGGCCAAAACACCTCTCTATTTATAGGAGGAGGGGGAGGGGGGTGCGCCACCCCTAGGGTTCCCCCCTTCCCTCTCCCCTGCGCATTGGGCTGAGTGGGGAGGCGCACCAGCCCACCTAGGGGCTGGTTCCCTCCCCCACTTGGCCCACCTTACCTCCCGGGGTCGTCGCCCCCCTTCGGTGGACCCCCGGGACCACCTCCGGTGGTCCCGGTACGTTACCGGTGATGCCCGAAACACTTCCGGTATCCGAAACCATCCGTCCTATATATCAATCTTTACCTCCGGACCATTCCGGAGCTCCTCGTGACATACGGGATCTCATCCGGGACTCCGAACAACTTTCGGTAACCTCGTATAACAATTCCCTATAACCCTAGCGTCATCGAACCTTAAGTGTGTAGACCCTACGGGTTCGGGAGATAGGCAGACATGACCGAGACACCTCTCTGGCCAATAACCATAAGCGGGGTATGGATACCCATGGTGGCTCCCACTTGCTCCACGATGATCTCATCGGATGAACCACGATGTCAAGGATTCAATTAATCCCGCATACGATTCCCTTTGTCTGTCGGTATAGAACTTGCCCGAGATTCGATCCTCGGTATACCTATACCTTGTTCAATCTCGTTACCGGTAAGTCTCTTTACTCGTTCCGTAGCACGTCATCGTGTGACTAACTCCTTAGTCACATTGAGCTCATGATGATGTTCTACCGAGTGGGCCCAGAGATACCTCTCCGTCACACGGAGTGACAAATCCCGATCTCGATTTGTACCAACCCAACAGACACTTTCGGAGTTACCCGTAGTGCACCTTTATAGTCACCCAGTTACGTTGTGACGTTTGATACACCCAAAGCACTCCTACGGTATCCGGGAGTTGCACAATCTCACGGTCGAAGGAAAAGATACTTGACATTAGAAAAGCTTTAGCATACGAACAATACGATCTAGTGCTATGCTTAGGATTGGGTCTTGTCCATCACATCATTCTCCCAATGATGTGATCCCGTTATCAATGACATCTAATGCCCATGATCAGGAAACCATGATCATCTATTGACTAACGAGCTAGCCAACTAGAGGCTTGCTAGGGACACATTGTGATCTATTTATTCACACATGTATTACTGTTTCCTGTTAATACAATTATAGCACGAACAATAGACGATTATCATGAACAAGGAAATATGATAATAACCATTTTATTATTGCCTCTAGGGCATATTTCCAACAAGTAGCTCCTGGGTATTTGGTACCGATGATGTTGCTCACATTTGCAACTCTAAGCAGGAACTGCCGAACAAGCGTAGGCTGGCTAAAGACGAGGTGACGATGTGCGTCGGGAATGGTTCCAAGGTCGATGTGATCGCCGTCGGCACGCTACCTCTACATCTACCTTCGGGATTAATTATAAACCTTAAAAATTCTTATTTAGTACCAGCTTTAAGCATGAACATTGTATCGGGATCTCGCTTGATGCAAGATGGCTACTCATTTAAATCTGAGAATAATGGTTGTTCTATTTATATGAGTGGTATGTTTTATGGTCATGCCCCGCTGGTAAATGGTTTATTCCTGATGAATATCGATCGTGATGATACACATATTCATAGTGTGAGTACCAAAAGATGTAAGGTTGATAATGATAGTCCCACATACTTGTGGCACCGCCGCCTTGTTCATATCGGTGTAAAGAGCATGAAGAAACTCCGTACTGATGGACTTTTTGAGTCTCTTGATTTTGAATCAGTTGACACATGCGAGCCATGCCTCGTGGGGAAGATGACCAAGACACCATTCTCCAGAATAATGGAGCGAGCAACCAACTTGTTGGAAATAATACATACCGATGTATGCGGTCCAATGAGTGTTGAAGCTCACGGAGGCTATCATTATGTTCTCACCCTCACTGATGATTTGAGTAGATATGGGTATGTCTACTTAATGAAGCACAAGTCTGAAACCTTTGAAAAGTTCAAGGAATTTCAGAGTGAGGTGGAGAATCAACGTGACAAAAAAATAAAGTTTCTACGATGTGATCGTGAAGGAGAATATTTGAGTCACGAGTTTGGCACGCACCTAAGGAAATGTGGAATTGTTTCACAACTCATGCCGCCTGGCACACCGCAGCGTAACGGTGTGTATGAACGTCGTAATCGCACTCTATTGGATATGGTACGATCTATGATGTCTCTTACCGATTTACCGTTATCATTTTGGGGCTATGCATTGGAAACTGCCGCATTCACTTTAAATAGGACACCGTCTTAATCCGTTGAGATGACCCCGTATGAATTATGGTTTGGCAAGAAACCTAAGTTGTCATTTCTAAAAGTTTGCGGATGCGATGCTTATGTGAAGAAACTTCAACCAGAGAAGCTCGAACCCAAAGTGGAAAAATGCGTCTTCATCAGATACCTTAAGGAAACTATTGGGTACACCTTCTATCTTAGATCCAAAGGCAAGATCTTTGTTGCTAGGAATGGATCCTTTCTAGAGAAAGAGTTTCTCTCGAAAGAAGTAATTGGGAGGAAAATAGAACTTGATGAGGTAATTGTATCTCCTCTCGAACAGGAAAGTAGCACAGCGTAAGAAAATGTTTCTAAAGTGCGTGCACCGGCAAGAGAAGAAGTTAATGATGATGATCATGACACTTCAGATCAAGTTACTATTGAACCTCGAAGGTCAACAAGGGTACATTCCGCACCAGAGTGGTACGGCAACCCTGTCATGGAAATCATGTTGTTGGACAACAGTGAACCTTCGAACTATGAAGAAGGGATGGCGGGCCCAGATTCCAACAAATGGCTTGAGGCCATAAAATCCGAGATAGGATCCATGTATGAGAACAAAGTATGGACTTTGGTGGACTTGCCCGATGATCGGCGAGCCATAGAAAATAAATGGATCTTCAAGAAGAGGACTGACGCAGATGGTAATGTGACCATCTATAAGGCTCGACTTGTTGCTAAGGGTTATCAACAAGTTCAAGGGATTGACTACGATGAGACCTTCTCACCGGTAGCGATGCTAAAGTCGGTCCGAATCATGTTAGCAATTGTCACATTCTATGATTATGAAATCTGGCAAATGGGCATCAAAACAGCATTCCTGAACGGCTTTCTTAAGGAAGAATTGTATATGATACAGCCGAAAGGTTTTGTCGATCCTAGCAATGCTAACAAGGTATGCAAGCTCCAGCACTCCATCTATGGGCTGGTGCAAGCATCTCGAAGTTGGAACCTTCGTTTTGGTGAGGTGATCAAAGCGTTTGGGTTTATACAAACTTATGGAGAAGCCTGTATTTACAAGAAAGTGAGTGGGAGCTCTATAGCATTTCTCATGTTATATGTGGATGACATATTGTTGATGGGAAATGATATAGAACTATTCAAAAGCATAAAGGCCTATTTGAATAAGAGTTTTTCAATGAAGGACCTTGGAGAAGCTGCTTACATATTAGGCATCAAGATCTATAGAGATAGATCGAGACACCTCATTGGTCTTTCACAAAGCACATACCTTGAGAAGATATTGAAGAAGTTAAATATGGAGAAGGCTAAGAAGGGGCTCTTGCTTGTATTACAAGGTGTGAGGTTGAGTGCGACTCAAGAGAAAAGATGAGTACCGTCCCCCATGCTTCAGCCATAGGCTCTATCTTGTATGCCATGTTGTGTACCAGACCTGATGTGAACCTTTCCATAAGTTTGGTAGGGAGGTACCAAAGTGATCCAGGAGTGGATCACTTGAGAGAGGTCAAGAACATCCTTAAGTACCTGAAAAGGACTAAAGATAAGTTTCTCGTTTATGGAGGTGTCAAAGAGCTCGTCGTAAAGGGTTACGTTGATGCTAGCTTCGACACAGATCCGGATGACTCCAAGTCACAAACCGTATATGTGTACATTTTGAATAATGGGGCAGTTAGCTGGTGCAGTTGCAAGCAAAGCGTCGTGGCGGCATCTACATGTGAAGCGGAGTACATAACTGCTTCGGAAGCAGCACAGGAAGGAGTCTGGATGAAGGAGTTCATCACCGACCTACGAGTGATTCCAAGTGTGTCGAATCCGATGACTCTGTTCTGTGACAACACTGGAGCTATTGCCATTGCAAAGGAGCCCAGGTTTCACAAGAAGACCAAGCACATCAACCGCCGCTTCAACTCCATCCGTGGATACATCCAGGATGGAGATATAGATATTTGTAAAGTACACACGGATCTGAATGTCGCAGACCCGTTGACTAAACCTCTTCCACGAGCAAAACATGATCAACACCAGAACTCTATGGGTGTTCGATTCATCACGATGTAACTAGATTATTGACTCTAGTGCAAGTGGGAGACTGTTGGAAATATGCCCTAGAGGCAATAATAAAGTGGTTATTATTATATTTACTAGTTCATGATAATTCTCTATTATTCATGATATAATTGTATTAACCTGAAACCGTAATACATGTGTGAATATATAGATCACAATGTGTCCCTAGTGAGCCTCTAGTTGGCTAGCTCGTTGATCAATAGATGATCATGGTTTCCTGATCATGGACATTGGATGTCATTGATAACGGGATCACATCATTGGGCAATGATGTGATGGACAAGACCCAATCCTAAGCATAGCACTAGATCGTGTTGTTCGTGTGCTAAAGCTTTTCTAATGTCAAGTATCATTTCCTTAGACCATGAGATTGTGCAACTCCCGGATACTGTAGGAGTGCTTTGGGTGTATCAAACGTCACAACATAACTGGGTGATTATAAAGGTGCACTACTAGTATCCCCGAAAGTTTGTGTTGGGTTGTGCGAATCGAGACTAGGATTTGTCGCTCCGTATGATGGAGAGGTATCTCTGGGCCCACTCAGTAATGCATCATCATAATGAGCTCAATGTGACTAAGGAGTTAGCCATAGGATGATGTGTTAGGGAACGAGTAAAGAGACTTGCCGGTAACGAGATTGAACAAGGTATAGGGATACCGACGATCGAATCTCGCGCAAGTATCATACCGATAGACAACGGGAATTTCATACGGGATTGATTGAATCCTTGACATCATGGTTAATCCGATGAGATCATCGTGGAACATGTGGGAACCAACATGGATATCCAGACCCCGTTGTTGGTTATTGACCGGAGAGATGTCTCGGTCATGTGTGCATGTCTCCCGAACCTGTAGGGTCTACACACTTAAGGTTCGATGACGGTAGGGTTATAGGGAAATAGTGTACGTGGTTGCCGAAGGTTGTTCGGAGTCCCGGATTAGATCCCGGACGTCACGAGGAGCTTCAGAATGGTCCAGGGATAAAAATTGATATATAGGAAGTCCTGTTTTGGTCACGGGAAAAGTTTCGGGCTCATGGGTAGTGTACCGGGAGTGCGAGGAGAGGGGCAGAGGACCCCGGGGAGGGGTGTGATGACCAAAGGACTTCATGGGCTGTTTGAGGAGGTGGACCAGCCCTTATTGGGCTGGACAAGGCCTTCCCTAAAGGCCCATGCGGCTGGGGATAAGGAGATAAGGCTAAAGGAGATTTAAAAGGAAGAGATCCACCTCCCTTGTGGGAGGTGGACTCCTCCCTTATCTCGGCCGAACCTCTCCTCCTTGGAGGAGGGGCCAAGCCAGCCTTCCCTCTCCCTCCTCCTATATATACTTGAGGTTTTGGGATTTTTGAGACACAATTATCTCTCTCCCACGGCGCAGCCCTACCTCTCTCTTCTTCCTCCTCCGCAGCGTTTGGCGAAGCCCTGCCGGATAACCACATAGCTCCACCGCCACCACGCCGTCGTGTTGCCCGAGCTCTTCCTCAACTTCTCCTCTCTCCTTGCTGGATCAAGAAGGAGGAGACGTCACCGGGTTGTACTTGTGTTGAACGTGGAGGCACCGTCGTTCGGTGCATAGATTTGAATCGCAGCGAGTACGACTCCATCAACCGCGTTCTAGCAACTCTTCCACTTAGTGATCTTCAAAGGTATGGAGATGCTCTACTACTTCACTCTTTGTTGTTTTCTCCATAAATAGATCCTTGTATGGCGTAGGAAATTTTTTGAAATTACTACGATCCCTAACAAAGACGGGGTCGATCTACTCGAGGAGGCACGGGAGCTGGCCCTGAGCCGGACAGCCATCTACCAGCAGAAGCTGAGGCACTACCATACCAAGAAGATCATACCTCTCTCCTTTCGTGAGGGAGACCTGGTACTCAGAAGAATCCATCGAACAGCCGGCTAGCACAAGCTCTCGTCTCCATGGGAGGGACCCTTCATCATCAGCAGGGCGTTGCACACAATGCATACTATCTAATTGACACCCAGAAGCCGCAGAAGTGCAAGAGATACGACTCCGGCGAAGAAATGGAGCGTCCATGGAATGTGGCATTGCTCCACCTGTTCTACTGCTAGAACAAGAGAGAAAACGTGTACGTATGTATCCTTTACCCTTTTCGGGATTTCAATGAATGCAATGAGTGCTCCAAGCCATTACTTGGGGCATGCCTTTTTCAAGTTCACGAAAAGAGTTGTCATTACAAGAGTGAGATCTACGGTCTGACTCCTCGGGCTCGGGGGCTCGCTAGCAGGCCCGAGCTACTTAGTCGTAGTCGAATATATAATGCACGTCGAGCCGAAACCCTTACCACCCCGCACAAGCTACAGGTCGGTTCCCGGCTGTCCGGTTAACATGATCGTGGGAAGGAAGGTCGGCTGCACGAAAAATCCGACTACAAAAGGGGTCGCCGACTCGGGTTGGTTCGATCGCTTCCGATCTTCATTTCTAGCCGTCATGTGCTGACTCGCTCCAAGTCTAAGTATCTTGGCGGCTTCAAAAAAATACGAGGCTGACGCCTTCGAAGGCAGAAGCCCCGTCCCAGTCACAGACTGGCTCCCGGCTGTCGGGCTGGCGGGGTGGGTGGTGGAGGAGGCAAGCTGTTGGACAGACGGAAGCCAAAGGGAAACAAAAGACAGAAAAGCGAGCCGGCAAGCACAGCCTTCACACGCACAATGCAAATAGATAAACATATATTACATTCAAAAGCATGAAAAGGCTCACGGGCGGAGTTCATTACATTACACCCGTGGTGGGTGGAACTGCTGGACAAACAAAAGACGTGCAGAAAATTAAAAAAGCTTCAGTTGGTGGCGGCTCCACCTGTGGCTCCGGTGTCACCAGCGGCACCTCGGACGGAGGCACCGGTATCGCCAGCTCCGCCTGAGGTAAAGGCGGCGTCATCCACCCGAGCGCCTTCGGCACCGCCCCTCGCGACGGAGTCAACATAGGCCTCGTCGCTGGAGTCGCATCCTCAAATGTCGTCTCGTCGGAGCTGCCATCGGCGTCGTAGAGAGCTAGCTGGAATTGATCCTCCGAGATCACGTTGTCGCAGCCTCCCGCTCTAGGCTGAACTCGTTCCAAGCAGCGAAGGAAGCGAGGTCGCTGGCCCGCACCTGTAGCTCGTCCTCGACGGCTGCCAGCTTTGCTTCTGTGCTGACGTGTTGTGCTGCGAGCAGGCTCAAGTTCAGGTTTTTATACCATGACTTGGCCAAGCGGAGCGCCATGTATGCTCCAGCTCGTGTAGCCAACGCACGCCAGGCGTCAAGATGAGAGCTTCCGGCTTCAAGCCAGCGGGACAGCCGGCTCATTGACGCCGGCTCCATCGTATCAGGCCAAAGGGCCTTCACCATCGCTAGCCCGGCGTCCTGGAGTCGGGTCAGAGACTACGCCAGCTCCCGCATACGGGCCCTGGCGCCAATGGCTATCTCCTCCACGGTCCAGCCAGTGGTGGCGTCCACCTCAACACCGGCAGCACGTCGCTCGTCGCGGTTGGCCTCCACGTCTACGTCCGCCGCATCATGTGTCCCTGGGAAGAATTCTTAGGAGCATGGACGGGGGTGTGGCGTGAGAAAAAGAGAAAAGAGAAGATAACAACATTGAAAAAGAACAAGGCAAGGACGGCTTACGGTCGAGGAGAATGTCGGCCTCGCCCGCCTCCTCTAGAGCCTCGCGGTCCCGAATCACTCACTCTTGAGCCAGGAAGGTGATCTTGCCCCGAAGGGCCTGGGCCGCCTCGGTCTCCTTCATCAGTTGGGCGTTCAGATCCTTGGTGACGGTATCCTGCTGCACCTTCTCGTCAAGGCGCGGCTTCTCCACGCGCTCCAAGTCGGCGGCATGGGAGGCATCCTTCTATGTCAGGGCAACGTCACGAGCGATACGCAGCTGCTCCAGCTTCGTCTGGTGGGCTGCCTCGCGGTCCTTCTTCTCCGTCTGGAGAAGCTCCACCTCCTGACGGAGCCGACCGTCTTCACCACGCAAGGCATCGCACTCTGTGATGGCTTGGTCCAGCCAGCCTTGAAGTTCGTTGGTCCGACTCTCGGCCTCTTGGAGCCGAGCCAGCAACGCGTTATGAGCTTGCGCTTGGCTGTTGTGAAGATCCTACGGAAAAAAGAAGCAAAACAAGTCAAGAATAAGATTCGGCCCGACGGATTCCCAACCGGCCCGATTCTCGGGGGCTACACCCAGTGGATGTGCTTGCGCGCCCCCAGTGAAAAGAGAAATAAGAAGACAAGCCGCTGCGAGTAAGACTCGGCCCAGCTAACTCTCAGCCGGCCCGACTCTCGGGGGCTACACCCAGTGGGTGCGCTGGTGCACCTCCACTGAAGCAAAGAAAGAAGAAGAAGAAAAAACTCGACAAAAGGTGCGGGAATTAGAAACATACCGCGGTCCACACCTCGAGGAGGTTCATGTCTTCCCGGGCCACCAAGGACACCTGCGCCACCTTGTCACGGCTGCGGGAATACGCCGCCACCAGCGCTCGGACCCCACTCAGCGTGGTGCTAGGAGGCAAGGTCGCGTGGCTTTCCCTGGCCGCGTTCCAGGACTCTACGGGACGGCTCCGGAGGCGGAAGGGCTGCGGCCAGACGTTGTTATGGTATCGTCTCCTCGCGGCATGCTTCGGGTCGGCTCCCTCGAAGCATCGGCCCGGCGAGGCGCCTGCGGACCCTCGGTCCGCACGGTCTTATCCTTCACTACCAGGGCCGTCTCCGTGTTGGGTGGCGGGTTCTCTGCTCGAGGTGCATCCATTTGCACCTCCGGTGAGGTGTCTGTGTTGGAAATATGCCCTAGAGGCAATAATAAATTAGTTATTATTATATTTCTTAGTTCATGATAATCGTTTATTATCCATGCTATAATTGTATTGATTGGAAACACAATACTTGTGTGGATACATAGACAAAACACTGTCCCTAGTAAGCCTCTAGTTGACTAGCTCGTTGATCAAAGATGGCCAAGGTTTCCTGGCCATAGGCAAGTGTTGTCACTTGATAACGGGATCACATCATTAGGAGAATCATGTGATGGACTAGACCCAAACTAATAGACGTAGCATGTTGATCGTGTCATTTTGTTGCTACTGTTTTCTGCGTGTCAAGTATTTGTTCCTATGACCATGAGATCATATAACTCACGGACACCGGAGGAATGCTTTGTGTGTATCAAATGTCGCAACGTAACTGGGTGACTATAAAGATGCTCTACAGGTATCTCCGAAGGTGTTCGTTGAGTTAGTATGGATCGAGACTGGGATTTGTCACTCCGTGTGACGGAGAGGTATCTCGGGGCCCACTCGGTAATACAACATCACACTCAAGCCTTGCAAGCAATGTGACTTAGTGTAAGTTGCGGGATCTTGTATTACGGAACGAGTAAAGAGACTTGCCGGTAAACGAGATTGAAATAGGTATGCGGATACTGACGATCGAATCTCGGGCAAGTAACATACCGAAGGACAAAGGGAATAACATACGGGATTATATGAATCCTTGGCACTGAGGTTCAAACGATAAGATCTTCGTAGAATATGTAGGATCCAATATGGGCATCCAGGTCCCGCTATTGGATATTGACCGAGGAGTCTCTCGGGTCATGTCTACATAGTTCTCGAACCCGCAGGGTCTGCACACTTAAGGTTTGACGATATTTTATGCGTATTTGAGTTATATGGTTGGTTACCGAATGTTGTTCGGAGTCCATGATGGGATCACAGACGTCACGAGGGTTTCCGGAATGGTCCGGAGACGAAGATTGATATATAGGATGACCTCATTTGGTTACCGGAAAGTTTTCGGGCATTACCGGGAAAATTTCGGACTCATCGGTAGTGTACTGGGAGTGCCGGGAGGGGTGACGGGGACCATCGAGAGGGGTGTCATGCCCCAAGGGGTCTCATGGGCTATGGGAAGAGATAAACCAGCCCCTAGTGGGCTGGAATAAGTTCCCACTAAGGCGCATAAGGTTTGAGAAGGGAAAAACGCAAGGTGGAAAGAGTTTCCAAGTGGGAAGGTGGAATCCTACTCCAAGTAGGATTGGAGTAGGACTCCTCCACCTCAAATTTCGGCCAAACCTTGAGGGTTTGAGGCTGCCTCCTCCCTTCCCTCCCTCCTATATATACTGAGGTATTAGGGCTGATTTGAGACAACTTTGCCACGGCAGCCCGACCACATATCTCCACGGTTTTACCTCTAGATCGCGTTTCTGCGGAGCTCGGGCGGAGCCCTGCCGAGACAAGATCATCACCAACCTCCGGAGCGCCGTCACGCTGCCGGAGAACTCTACTACCTCTCCGTCTCTCTTGCTGGATCAAGAAGGCCGAGATCATCGTCGAGCTGTACGTGTGCTGAACGCGGAGGTGCCGTCCGTTCGGCACTAGATCGTGGGACTGATCGCGGGACGGTTCGCGGGGCGGATCGAGGGACGTGAGGATGTTCCACTACATCAACCGCGTTCACTAACGCTTCTGATGTACGATCTACAAGGGTACGTAGATCACTCATCCCCTCTCGTAGATGGACATCACCATGATAGGTCTTCGTGCGCGTAGGAAAATTTTTGTTTCCCATGTGACGTTCCCCAACAGTGGCATCATGAGCTAGGTTCATGCGTAGATGTCTTATCGAGTAGAACACAAAAGTTTTTGTGGGCGGTGATGTGCATTTTGCTGCCCTCCTTTGTCTTTTCTTGATTCCGCGGTATTGTTGGATTGAAGCGGCTTGGACCGACATTACTCGTACGCTTACGAGAGACTGGTTTCATCGCTACGAGTAACCCCGTTGCTCAAAGATGACTGGCAAGTGTCAGTTTCTCCAACTTTAGTAGAATCGGATTTGACCGAGGAGGTCCTTGGATGAGTTTAAATAGCAATTCATATATCTCCGTTGTGGTGTTTGCGTAAGTAAGATGTGATCCTACTAGATACTCATGGTCACCACGTAAAACATGCAACAACAAAATTAGAGGACGTCTAACTTGTTTTTGCAGGGTATGCTTGTGATGTGATATGGCCAACGATGTGATGTGATATATTGGATGTATGAGATGATCATGTTGTAATAGATAATATCGACTTGCACGTCGATGGTACGGCAACCGGCAGGAGCCATAGGGTTGCCTTTAAACTAACGTTTGTGCTTGAAGATGCGTTTACTATTTTGCTAGGATGTAGCTTTAGTAGTAATAGCATGAGTAGCACGACAACCCCGATGGCGACACGTTGATGGAGATCATGATGATGGAGATCATGGTGTGACGCTGGTGACAAGAAGATCGTGCCGGTGCTTTGGTGATGGAGATCAAGAAGTGCATGATGATGGCCATATCATGTCACTTATGAATTGCATGTGATGTTAATCCTTTTTGCACCTTATCTTGCTTAGAACGACGGTAGCATTATGAGGTGTTCTCTCACTAAAATTTCAAGACGAAATTGTGTTCTCCCCGACTGTGCACCGTTGCGACAGTTCTTCGTTTCGAGACACCACGTGATGATCGGGTGTGATAGACTCAACGTTCACATACAACGGGTGCAAAACAGTTGCGCACGCAGAACACTCGGGTTAAGCTTGACGAGCCTAGCATGTGCAGACATGGCCTCGGAACACATGAGACCGAAAGGTCGAGCATGAATCGTATAGTTGATATGATTAGCATAGAGATGCTTACCACTGAAACTATTCTCGACTCACGTGATGATCGGACTTGAGATAGTGGATTTGGATCATGTACCACTCAAATGACTAGAGAGATGTACTTTTTGAGTGGGAGTTCTTAAGTAATATGATTAATTGAACTAATTGTCATGAACATAGTCTAATGGTCTTTGCGAATTACGATGTAGCTTGCGCTATAGCTCTACTGTTTTTTATATGTTCCTAGAGAAAATTTAGTTGAAAGTTGGTAGTAGCAAACTTTGCAGACTGAGTCTGTAAAACCGAGGATTGTCCTCGTTGCTGCGCAGAAGGCTTATGTCCTTAATGCACCACTCGGAGTGCTGCACCTCGAGCGTCGTCTGTGGATGCTATGAACATCCGACATACACGTTTCTGATGACTACACGATAGTTCAGTGCAAAATACTTAATCGCTTAGAAGCAAGGCACCGAAGACGTTTTTGAAACGTCACGGAACATAAGTGATGTTCTAAAGAGATGAAATTGTGATTTCATGCTCGTGCCCTTGTTGAGAGGTACGAGACCTCCGACAAGATTCTTTGTCCACAAAGTAAAGGAGAAAAGCTCAATCGTTGAGCGTGTGCTCAGATTGTCTGAGTACGACAATCACTTGAATCAAGTGGGAGTTAATCTTCCAGATGAGATAGTGATGGTTCTCCAAAGTCACTGCCACCAAGCTATGAGAGCTTCGTGATGAACTATAACATATCAAGGATAGATACAATGATCCTTGAGCGATTCGCGATGTTTGACACTGCGAAAGTAGAAATCAAGAAGGAGCATCAAGAGTTGATGGTTTGTAAAACCACTAAGTTTCAAGAAAGGCAAGGGCTAGAAGGGATACTTCGTGAAACGGCAAAACAGTTGTTGCACTAATGAAGAGACCCAAGATTAAACCCAAACCCGAGACTAAGTGCTTCTGTAATGAGGGGAACAGTCACTGAGGCGGAGCAACTCTAGATACTTGGTAGATAAGAAAGCTGGCAAAAGTCGAAAGAAGTATATTTGATATACATGATGTTGATGTGTACTTTACTAGTACTCCTAGTAGCATGAGGGTATTGGATACCGGTTCGGTTGCTAAGTGATTGGTAACACGAAATGAAAGCTACGGCATAAACGGAGACTAGCTAAAGGCGAGGTGACGATACGTGTTGGAAGTGTTTCCAAGGTTGATATGATCAAAACGTCGCACGCTCCCTCTACCATCGGGATTGGTGTTAAACCTAAATAATTGTTATTTGGTGCTTGCGTTAAGCATGAACATGATTGGATCGTGTTTATTGCAATACGATTATTCATTTAAAGAGAATAATGGTTGCTCTATTTTCTTGAATAATCACCTTCAATGGTTTATTGAATCTCGATCGTAGTGTTACACATGTTCATGATATTGGTGCCAAAAGATACGAGGTAATGATGATAGTACAACTTACTTGTGGCACTGCCGCTTGAGTCATGTTGGTATAAATTGCATGAAGAGGCTCCATGCTGATGGATCTTTATACTCACTTGATTTTGAATCACTAGTGACATGCAAATCATACCACATGAGCAAGGCCTTGTTTTCATTGAGATGAAACAAGATAGTAACTTGTTGGAAGTGATACATTTTGATGTATGCAATCCAATGGGTGCTGAGGCACGCAGTGGATATCATTATGTTCTTACTTCAATGACGATTTGAGTAGATACAAGAGTATTTACTTAATGAATCACAAGTCTGAAATACTGAAAAGTTCAATTCTGTTTCAGAGTGAAGTTCGTCGTAACAACAGGATAAACTGTCTACGATATGATGATAGAAATGAATATCTGAGTTACGAGTTTTGGTACGCAGTTAAGACAATGTGGAAATTGTTTCGCAGTTCATGCCACCTGGAACATCATAGTGTGATGATGTGTCTGAACATCATAGCCACACACTATTTGGTATGGTGCATGCTATGATGTCTCTTATCGAGTTACCACTATCGTTTATGGGTTATACATTAGAGACAACCGCATTCACTTTAAATAGGGCACCGCGTATTTCCGTTGAGATGACACAGTATAGACTGAGGTTTAGAGAAATCTAAAGTGTCGTTTCTTGAAAGTTTGGGGTTTCGACACTTATGTGAAAAAGTTTCAGTCTGATAAGCTCGAACCCAATGCGGATAAATGCATCTTCATAGGATATCCAAAACAGTTGGGTACATCTCCTATCTCAGATCCGAAAGCAAAGTGCTTGTTTCTAGAAATGGATCCTTTCTCGAGGAAAGGTTTCTCTCGAAAGAATTGAGTGGGAGGGTAGTAGAACTTGATGAGGTTATTGAACCATCACTTCAACCAGTGTGTAGCAGGGCGCAGGAAGTTGTTCATGTGGCGCCTACACCAATTGAAGTGGAAGCTGATGATGATGATCATTGAGCTTTGAATCAAGTTACTACAAACCTCGTAGGCCGACAAGGTCGCGTACTGCTGCAGAGTAGTACGGTAACCATGTCTTGGAGGTCATGTTGTTGAGCAACAATGAACCTACGAGTTATGGAGAAAGCGATTGTGGGCCCAGATTCTGACAAATGGCTGGAAGCCATGAAATCCGAGAGAGGATCCATGTGTGAAAACAAAGTGTAGACTTTGGTAGAACTACTTGATGGTCATAGGACTATTGAGTAAAAATGGATCTTTAAAAGAAGACAGACGATGATGGTGATAAGTCACTATTAAGAAAAGCTCGACTTGTCGCAAAGATGTTTTCGATAAGATCAAACAGTTGACTATGATGAGACTTTCTCACTCGTAGCGATGCTAAAAGTCTGTTAGAATTATGTTAGTTGTTGATGCATTATTTATGAAATATTGCACGTAGGATGTCAAAACATTGTTTTCTCGACGGTTTCCTTGAGCAAACATTGTATATGATACAACCAGAAGGTTTTGTCGATCCTAAAGATACTAGCAAGTATGCAAGCTCCAGTGATCCTTCAATGGACTGGTGCAAGCATCTCGGAGTTGGAATATACACTTTGATGAGATGATCAAAGATTTTGGGTTTGTACAAGGTTTATGAGAAACTTGTATTTCCAAAGAAGTGAGTGGGAGCACTATAGAATTTCTGATAGGTATATGTGGTTGACATATTGTGGATCAGAAGTAATGTAGAACTTCTGTAAAGCATACAAGGTTGTTTGAAAGAAGTTTTCAAAGGAGTACCTGGATTACGCTACTTGAACGTTGAGCATCAAAGATCTATGGAGATAGATCGAAAGCGCTTAATAGAAGTTTCAACAAGATGCATGCCTTGACAAGTTTTTGAAAGAGTTCAAAATAGACCAGCAAAGAAGGAGTTCTTGGTTGCGTTGTGAGGTGTGAATTTGAGTAATACTCAAAACCCGACCATGGCAGAATAAAGAGAAAAGACGAAGGTCGTCTTCTATGCCTTAGCCGTAGAATCTAAAGTATGCCATGCTGTGTACCGCACCTGAAGTGTGCCTTGACTCAAAGTATGTTGAGAGGTACAGAGAGTGATCCATGATTGAATCACTAGCAGCGGTCGAAATTTATCCTTAGTAACTAATGGACTAAGGAATTTTTCTCGATTATGGAGGTGGTTAAAGAGTTTGTCGTAAAGGGTTACGTCAATGCAAGCTTTGACACTAATCCGGATAACTATGAGTAGTGAAACGGATTCGTACAGTAGAGTAGATATTTGGAGCATTTCCGAATAGCACGTAGTAGCAGCATCTATAAGATGACATAAAGATTTGTAAAGAACGCACGAATCTGAAAGTTTCAGAACCGTTGACTAAAACCTCTCTCACGAGCAAGACGTGATCAGACCCCATAACTATATGGGTGTTGGATTCGTTGGAATCACATGGTGATGTGAACTAGATTATTGACTCTAGTGCAAGTGGGAGACTGTTGGAAATATGCCCTAGAGGCAATAATAAATTAGTTATTATTATATTTCTTAGTTCATGATAATCGTTTATTATCCATGCTATAATTGTATTGATTGGAAACACAATACTTGTGTGGATACATAGACAAAACACTGTCCCTAGTAAGCCTCTAGTTGACTAGCTCGTTGATCAAAGATGGCCAAGGTTTCCTGGCCATAGGCAAGTGTTGTCACTTGATAACGGGATCACATCATTAGGAGAATCATGTGATGGACTAGACCCAAACTAATAGACGTAGCATGTTGATCGTGTCATTTTGTTGCTACTGTTTTCTGCGTGTCAAGTATTTGTTCCTATGACCATGAGATCATATAACTCACAGACACCGGAGGAATGCTTTATGTGTATCAAATGTCGCAACGTAACTGGGTGACTATAAAGATGCTCTACAGGTATCTCCGAAGGTGTTCGTTGAGTTAGTATGGATCGAGACTGGGATTTGTCACTCCGTGTGACGGAGAGGTATCTCGGGGCCCACTCGGTAATACAACATCACACTCAAGCCTTGCAAGCAATGTGACTTAGTGTAAGTTGCGGGATCTTGTATTACGGAACGAGTAAAGAGACTTGCCGGTAAACGAGATTGAAATAGGTATGCGGATACTGACGATCGAATCTCGGGCAAGTAACATACCGAAGGACAAAGGGAATAACATACGGGATTATATGAATCCTTGGCACTGAGGTTCAAACGATAAGATCTTCGTAGAATATGTAGGATCCAATATGGGCATCCAGGTCCCGCTATTGGATATTGACCGAGGAGTCTCTCGGGTCATGTCTACATAGTTCTCGAACCCGCAGGGTCTGCACACTTAAGGTTTGACGATGTTTTATGCGTATTTGAGTTATATGGTTGGTTACCGAATGTTGTTCGGAGTCCATGATGGGATCACAGATGTCACGAGGGTTTCCGGAATGGTCCGGAGACGAAGATTGATATATAGGATGACCTCATTTGGTTACCGGAAAGTTTTCGGGCATTACCGGAAAAATTTCGGACTCATCGGTAGTGTACTGGGAGTGCCGGGAGGGGTGACGGGGACCATCGAGAGGGGTGTCATGCCCCAAGGGGTCTCATGGGCTATGGGAAGAGATAAACCAGCCCCTAGTGGGCTGGAATAAGTTCCCACTAAGGCGCATAAGGTTTGAGAAGGGAAAAACGCAAGGTGGAAAGAGTTTCCAAGTGGGAAGGTGGAATCCTACTCCAAGTAGGATTGGAGTAGGACTCCTCCACCTCAAATTTCGGCCAAACCTTGAGGGTCTGAGGCTGCCTCCTCCCTTCCCTCCCTCCTATATATACTGAGGTATTAGGGCTGATTTGAGACAACTTTGCCACGGCAGCCCGACCACATATCTCCACGGTTTTACCTCTAGATCGCGTTTCTGCGGAGCTCGGGCGGAGCCCTGCCGAGACAAGATCATCACCTACCTCCGGAGCGCCGTCACGCTGCCGGAGAACTCTACTACCTCTCCGTCTCTCTTGCTGGATCAAGAAGGCCGAGATCATCGTCGAGCTGTACGTGTGCTGAACGCGGAGGTGCCGTCCGTTCGGCACTAGATCGTGGGACTGATCGCGGGACGGTTCGCGGGGCGGATCGAGGGACGTGAGGATGTTCCACTACATCAACCACGTTCACTAACGCTTCTGCTGTATGATCTACAAGGGTACGTAGATCACTCATCCCCTCTCGTAGATGGACATCACCATGATAGGTCTTCGTGCGCGTAGGAAAATTTTTGTTTCCCATGTGACGTTCCCCAACAGTCTGCTCCAGCGTCGGGTGCGTCGGGTGCGGCATCGAGATCCACCTGCGCGGAGGCAGGCTCTGGCCCGGTGGTCTTGGCGGTCTCGGCCGCCATTGCTGTGGCGCGTGCTGGCTCGCTGGTTTGGGCCTCCACACTCGCCCGCGAAGCGGGATCGTGCTTCGTTTTGGATCACCTCTCCTTGCTGGCAGGCTTCTAAGCAGTGCCGGTTGCGCGCTTGCCGGGCTGGTCCCGTCCTGCAGTTGCCTCTTGGGACGCCTCCTCCCAGGGACGGCGTTCCTGCTCAAATAACGCCTCCTGGCGGCATCTGCCTCAGCCCAGGCGGCCTGCTCTACGGCGGCGACATCATCCTCCTCCGTTGTCTGGGTGTCCCTGCTTGCCATAAATTGGTAAGGAGGGATTTTCTTCAGAAGAATCAAACATGAGGGAAAGAAGAGAAGAGAAACATGATTACTTACCCGATGACGACGGGAATCGACCGTCTCCCGACGACGGTCGGGATGACTCGCCGCTTCTTCGAGCCCCCCCCCCCCCCGACCTCCAGCCGGAGGCCCTGCTGCGGTTCGTTTGGGAGTCGGCTTGGCGGTGGCGACCTGCTTGCCTTTCCTCCGCGCTCCTTCGCCATCCCTGGCCGACCCACAGGCGGCTCGACGTTGCCGCGTCAAGGGAAGACTTGAGACCTCCTCTAGCTCTTTGAGGTCTTCCACGTCGACTACACTGCGCAAGGAAGGTGACACCTCGTCATCGTCTGTCCAGTCAAGCAACCGAGATGCCACAAACTCACCGGCCGACTCGGTTCCCTCCGACTCCGCCACCCCCTCCACGTCTTCGGAGGCGGATGGTTGAAGCTCCACCTGTTCGTCATCCTCGATCTCGACGGGGTCCGACGCTTCCACGTTGGCAGCCGACGGCTGGTAGACTTGCAGACGCTTGAATAGCTGAGGACGTAGCCGGCGTCCGGTGTCAGGAGCCGGATGGTATTTAAAGAAAAACAAGAAACACAATCAATGAAGAAGCATACCGTCGGAGCCGGATGGTTTCGATCATAAGGGGCCATGCCCCACTCCCGTTCACCGCCTTCATTCAGGGAGGCGGATGAGATCAAGTTCACCTGATGAACCACCCTGCCGGCTCGCAGGTTCTTTGTCGAGAGCCAGCATGGATCATGCCGGCCACCCATCTGGCAGATCAAGTGCGGCCGGCACTGTAGAGGCAGGATCCGGCGTGCCACCATGGTGGCCAGCAAATCTTCGGCCAGAAGTCCTCGAGCCTTCAAAACCTCGAGGTGGGCGCATATTTGCTTCACATCTAGGATTGGCTTCAGAAGAGAGCTCTTCCAGTTCTACTTTGCGGTCGGTGGAGAGATGGCGAAATGGGGCAGGTTGATGTAGTCGAGGAGGGGATTCACATTCTTCACGTAGAAGAATCCCCTCTGCCACTTCTTCACCGAGTCCTGGAGGGGAAGCTTCGGGAAGCCGGAAGCGGATCGATGATGAACCAGGGCGGCACCGCAAGGGGTCATCTTCATGACGTCGGGAACATCAGTTGGCGCCGACTACTGCTTGAAGAAGAACAGTTCTCACCACAGGTCAAATCGGGGTTCAATCCCCACAAATCCCTCGCACAGGGTGACGAAGGCCACCAACTGGAGGACGTCATTCGGCGCAAGGTGGTGCGGCTGCAGGCTGAAATGCACCAAGAAGCGCGAGAAGAAATCGCTGGCGGGGAGCCCAAACCCGCAGAAGAAATGCTCTTTGAAGACCACCACTTCACCTTTGCGAGGGGTCGGAGATCCTTCGGCGTCAGGGAGGCGCATCGCGACGAGCTCCTCCGAGGGAAGCATACGGCGGTGGCGGAGCACCTCAATATGCCCCTCGGTGACGTCGCTGCTTTCCCAGGCGCCCCGAGATTTCGCCTTCTCAGCGGCGGATTGAGACATGGCAGAACGGCGGCAAGAAGCTCTACGGAATGCGCGAAGCTCCGCCAGCGAACGGTGGCGAAAGCGCAAGCGGTGTCTCTCTCTCTCTCTCTTGCTCTAAGAGGGAGGGGGCGTTGGAACGGAGCAGGACGAGGGCAAATGGCCTCTTCGGCACCCCCGCCCCTCCATTTAAAACACAGAGGAGATCGTGGGGAGGGGATCCAGTGCGCATGATCCCCACCCCCTCTGGATCGTGCGGGAGCTTTAATGCGCTCCAAAATACCAACCGTCGCCGCGTATCCACGGAGGATCCCCACGCGCGGGCCGAGGGCGCGGTGTGGCGTGCCCCATGACGCAGACCCCGTCCCATCATGCGCGTGGCTTGTCAGGGCGTGGTGCCCAAAGCCCAACATGTGGCGCACCAGTGTTGCATGCGAAGAAGTCGAGGCGTTCGCCGGAAGCCGACCGTCTCCCGGCCCAATCGCCTCCCATACAACGGCTCCCGAAGCCCGCAAGCCGGATACTCAAGCCGGCGAGGCCCTTCGCCTCAAGACGTCGTACCTCCCTTGCTTCGGGGACTACTGGCGGGGGGGATAACCCCGGGGTAGGCTCATCAAGCCTACTCCTCTGTACTTTAGTACAGAAAGGAGCAATAGCATCCTTAACTGCCGGCTCCTCCTGGCCGGCTACGAAGTACTTGCCAGCTAGGGGAGTAGCCGTCTACTCTGTGGCCGGCTGAAGGGCACATGTCGCATCAATCCCCAGGATGTGACGGGGGCCTTCGATTAAAGGTGAAGGTACCTCAGCACGGGTACGATGGAGAAGCGCATGCATTGCTACAGTGGCGGCGGTCGTACCGCTGACCAACGCCAGCTCCGATCCGTCAACCATGCACAGTACCCATGCGCCACAGCCCACTCCATTACCTGTCCCAGCGTGGCTACGGTGGAGACGGCCGTACAGCTGACCGGCGCTGGATCCCGCTAGACGACGTCGGTTGTACCGCACGCGTCCTGGTGGGGAGTACGCACCAATCCCATAGGCTAGTCGGCGGGTCCCATGGCTAGATGGGACCTTGCAGCCGGTGGGCCCCTCAAACGACAAGACTTAACCTCAGTGGGCCCCCTGGCCGCCCTGAGAGGCTGCCAGCCGGGTCCCCCATAATGTACCTAATATCCATTTTGTAGGCCGGTGGGTTCGACTATAAAAGCCCCCGGCCCCCCTCCATGCAGAGGGTCGGCCATTCTTGCACCCACACACACCACACTGGAGAGGTAGAACGCGAGCCGGTTGCTCCTTCTTCCTCCTCCGTCGAACACCTAAAGGAGCATACTGTAAACACGTTGGTTCATCAACCACTCCGGCAGGACTAGGGGTATTATCTCCCACGGAGAGCCCCGAACCTGGGTACATCGTGCGCCTTGCATTGCTAGTTACCAATCCCGTTCCCGAAGCCCGCTGGTGTCCTTTCGGTCCCAACCACCCACGATAATCCTACCTATGGCATCTGTCGTGAGAAAACGACGACACAGATACCAACAACCGAATCTCGCGCAAGTAACATACCGATGAACAAAGGGAGCTGTATACGGGATTGAATGAATCCTTGACATTGTGGTTCGACCGATAAAGATCTTCGTAGAATATGTAGGAGACAATATGGACATCCAGGTCCCGCTATTGGTTATTGACCGAAGGGTGTCTTGGTCATGTATGCACAGTTCTCCAACCCACAAGGTCTGCACACTTAAGGTTCACTGACGATTTGGTATTAATAAGTTATGTGTGGTGATAACTAAAAGTTGTTCGGAGTTCCGGATGAGATCCTGGACACTGAAAGTTGTTTAGAGTTCCGGATGAGATCCCGGACGTCACGAGGAGCTCCAGAATGGTTCGGAGGTAAAGATTGATATATAGGAAGTTGATATTCGAAGTCCGAAAAAGTTTCGGGTTATGCCGGTTTTGTGACGTGAGTGCGGAAGTGTTCCGTGGGGTCCACCTGCCCCGGAGGGACCATGGGCTGTGAGAGGGGGTGCACCAGCCCCTGGTGGGCTGGCCGCCCCTCCCAAGAAGGCCCATGCGGTGGAAGGTGGGGGCTAAGCCCACATAGGGGCCGACCACCCTTGCCTTGGGTGGCAAGGCACCCTATGGGGCCGCCACGCCCCACCCCTTGGCCGTCACCCCCCTTGAGGGGGGAACCCTAGGTCGAGTCGGCCACCCCCCCCCCTCATCCTGTATATATGTGAGGGGAGGGAGGGTTGCAACACACACACACCACGGCGCAGCCCCTCCCTCTAGATCGTGTCCTCCTTTAGTTTTCTCGGTGTTGCTTGGCGAAGCGTGCCGGAACAACTACTCCACCACCACCGTCACGCCGTCGCGTTGTCGGGAAACTCATCTACCACTCCACCCTTGCTTGCTGGAAGATGTATGTGTGCTGAACGTGAAGGTGTTGTCCATTCGTCGCTCGGGAGTTCGTGGGACGGATCGTGATAGGATCGCGAAAACGTACCACTACATCAACCGTTTTCTTTAACGCTTCCGCTTAGCGATCTATAAAGGTATGTAGACTCAATCTCTCCTTTCATAGATGTGCATCTCCTAGATTGATCTTAATGATCGTAGAAAAAAAATGATTTCCTATACAACGTTCTTCAACAGGAACGCACACCTGCAATCCTTTTTTTTTTAAGGTGTGAGGAAGTTTTTGGGCCAAGGTCCAGTAAGCTCTCGCATGGGCGCGAGGAACCTGCTCTGGCACTAAAGGAGCCAAACAGGAGCTCCCGTCCGGTTTCAGCTCCGGCACTAAAGAAGCTGAACAAGAGCTCCCGCCCGGTTTTAGATTGCAAGGTTCTGGCGGATGATATCAAGCAAGGGAATCCGTTAAACTATGAAGTTATATTGCATGAAACTATAGATCATGAAAACTCATTTATCTCCTATACTTTTGTTCATGAGTTTAGGAGTTCGGATTTCGAGACTAGCAATTTAATGAAGCGTGTCATTAGGTTAGGGGTTAGCCATCATTTGTGGTTAGACAATCCCGATGATTTTTCTTTCATTCCTATAAACATTGGTCACGGTTAAATAAAGCTTCACAAGATTGTCTCAAAAAAAAAGAGCTCCCGCCCAGCTCTGCATGCATGTGCTTCCTTCGTCTTCACAACTCCCAAAACACAATCAAGATATTTTAGGATCAACAATTCGAGGAACTCTCCAAGTTTACAAAACAAACAAAAAACTCATGCATAATGTAGAACACAAATGATTTTTTTAAATCTTTTCTCAAATATAATTGGGCAGGACAAATTACAAAAACATGTGCTACATACAAGTTCTGACCAAGTTACAAGATGAGTTGTTCTACTTCTAGTTACGCATCAGCAGTCCGGCACAATTAGGCAGGCAGCAATTAACCGTCTTGCAGGGTTGATACTCCGCCCAACTAAGCAGACACACACATGAACCATACAAGGGCCTACCTCAAACCCCATTCCAACTCAGAGCAAACACTGCCGATCTCCAACCGTAGCCCTGGCCCATCATGCATCATGATGCATTTACGTGATCTTAGCAGCAGCGTGCCATTTGCAATTACACCCTCACAAGTTGGCGGAGGCTGCCAGTTTTCAGAGCATTTAGAGGACTCAGAAGTCCCAGCGGTCAAGCTGCACCCTAGCTTCAGCCATGTCCTTCTGTGCCTTCCTCCGCCGGTAGAAAATAGGGCAGTCCCGACTACAACGGTATGATACCAACAGGAGTTTTAAGCTTTTGGTTCAAGTTCAAAGATTAGAGTGTGCTGGTGAACAAATTTTAGTGAGCAAACCTGGTGCACAGAACGTCCTGGTGTAGGGAGCCTTGGCACTCCTGGCATTGCGTCCATAGCTTCCCAAAGAGCATCTCCAGATCAGAAACTGTGGATGTTAAAGATAAACCAGTGGGTCATCAGACGCTTGGAGACAGTGCCTTTTACCATTTTGAGAAACATTTCAGAGGATTGATATCCTACCATTTGCTACTGTTTTGCAGTATAACTCTGCTTCCCTTCCCTTGCAATGTGAGCACAGTGTTTGGTTAGGACCACTGCAGGGTGACAATGGGTCGGTTAGAAGACTGGGTCATTACAGAGAAGGTAGTAAAATTATGGTTTTACTGCTGGAATAGGAATATTAGAATGAAGGAAGCCACTATATAGTATATAGCTGCGCCGCATGAGCGCCTTCCCGTGCGGTGGTTTACCGTCATACATGCAAGCTAATCCATGATTCTTTTAATGTTGAATTTTCAAAAAGTTTCATCTCTTGAACTACAAATCCAATTGACGATCCGTTTTCACCGTTAGCTTTCTCGCAACGAGATCTTCTAAACTAGATCCATGTCGACATGTTTCGACAACTTTTTTTTTCATTTATAGTTGCCAGATTACTATTATTTAGTTGTTAAGATTATGAGACACTTAGTAGCCATATTTAATTAACTTAGTTGTCAACTTGGCAACTGTGTGTATAGATTTTTGTCAACTACGCTTGCTTAAACCCGACGACCGTGTTTGACAAATGATTGTTGTCTTGTAGCAATTTTCATTATACATGATATAAACGCATGTCATAGGTTTGGTTTGCCAATTTAAATATGTTAACTTGTCATATTTACATACAACTTTGTCAGAAAAATATTTTGTGTGTTTGCTAGTTTAATTATGCCGACTTGTCATATTTACTAACAATTACAAAAAAATATATTTCTTGTGGTCGTCGATTTTAAATATGCTGAGTTGTCATATTTTTACACGTTATCGTCCTAAAAATGTTGTTTGTGCTTGCTCGTTCGATTATGTCAAGATGTCATATTTATACGTAATTTTTAAAAAATTATGACGATTAAGTTATTTTTTATCAAACAAGTAAGTACTTACTAATATGACAAGTACGTACAACAAATATGATAAGTACAAGAAACAAAAAAGTTGTCGAAACATGTCGACATGGGATCTAGTTTTAAAGATTTCATCGAAACAAAGTCAACGGCGAAAACGGATCATCGATCGAACTAACGGTTTCAAAGATAAAACTTTTTGAATTTCGATCATTTAGAACGAATCTGCATGCATCCATGACGAAGAGTGCGCAAGCCGCCGCACGCTAACAACAAGATGCGGCGCAGTTAGTTAGATTTTCCCTAGAATGAAAGGTCGTTTTACGGTAAGAGGGCATCTCCACTGCAGAATTAAATATTGGGAAGCAAATGCTCACAGGTCCACCAGAAGGAAAATAGAGTGCATAATGTCTTGCAGCATTGTAGGAGAATTACCTTATAACTGCTTTGCATCCAAGGCAAGTCAGTTGTTTCTTTGCAAATTTCATTATCCCGCTGTTTGAAGGTGTTGAGATTGAAACAGCTCTGGTATGACTTCCATGAAGCAGTTCTCTGCTTGCGTTCTTCAGAATTGGCTCAAATATTCTCAACAGTGGCTGACAATAACATTTTATAATTCATTAGAAGTGGAAAAAAATAAGTTTTGGATATAAAGAAGGGTGTTCTGGACAAACTTTGCTAATTTGATTCTCAAGGTAGTACTGAGGATCTATTGGAATGTTATTATCCAGAACGTAAATTGGATCCTCTGACTTCTCATATGCCTGTATGCAGAAAGACAATTGTATCAAAACAGCTACTACTATAACACAAGTAATATACGACTCAAACAGCAAGTACACATGAGTTACCTTTGCCCCTTTTGCTGCTTTTATTATAACGTAAGGAACCCGGTCGCCAACAGTTGGTGCAGTGGCAGCATCCCTCTGCTCAAAAGAATCAGAATTAATCTCATCAATGCCAGTCACATGTTCCCAATCTACGCAAGAAATGAACAAAGATTATCAAGTGTCCGTACCTTCCGCATCCTCTCAGCAAGCTCCACATGGGCAGCTTTTACAGCGTAGTCTTCTCCTGTTTTTGTCAAACCCTGCAGATCAGAGCCATTGTGAGTAACCAGAGGATTTCAAGCTTTAGTAATATTTATGGGTGAATTGCATACTAAGTCACCTTCGTTATAACTAGAAGTGACAAGTCCACACGGTTCATTAATAGATCAGATATGGTATTCTTGACATATTGAACAGCACCAGGAACATCTCGGTCCACTAGTATTTTATGAAGGCACTCAGTCACCAGGTTCTTTACCAATAAACAGTTGTCCCTTCTAACTGTTTCAATACCTGTACGTAAAGGTAGAAGAACACATGTTAAAGCAGGAAAGTAGGATGACACCTCAGACAACTATGTAATACACAAATTACCTTTTGTGTCCATTTTGTCAAATTTCTCAGGATTTGTCCAGTACAAACCAGCATATCTCTTCTTGCTGATCAGTAGGTATGGGAAATATACTTTCTCAAACTCTAGCTTGATGGGCTGCACGACAGATGTAAAAATCAACCAATATTAAAATTAAAAGTTATTAGTTTAACAAAATTGGATACTTGGGTTATAAACTTAGAACAGGAAGACAAGGACTTAAATTCAGCTAGAGCTTATTACAGGAACGAACATACTATAATATGACACTGTACTAATGTGCAGCAGTTACAGGATCTGATCTGATATAATGAGATACCAAACAAGCATGCAACTGCCAAGAACAAAGTGGATGAGCCTCGTAGCAAGAACCAAATTAATGGTGATAAAACACTCACAACAGATGAGAAAGAGCTGGTGAAGCTGGCCACAAATTCCTTAGCACAACGTAGACTATAGCTCCCTCACAACCCCACCTGAACCATTTACAACCCTTGGATCTTGGCCCTATTAAATGAATATAATTCTAAAGAAAATGTAGCCCCTGATCCCCTCAACGCCCCAATTCCTTCTACTTTTACACATTGCTTCTAATGGGATCACCAATTGCTTGACTAACTGGTTGGATTTATCTTTCCCAATGGCCAGGCCTTCAATCCAAGTAGAATTAGTCTAGAAATACTCCTTACACACATCTCCAAGCCCTGATCAGATTGAAAGATACGAGTCACCTTAGAGGGTGACCAGGCTTGTGACTATTAGGGAAGGACACTAGAGACTTAGGATGAATGTCACGGGGTACATACTATCCCTATTATAGAGATGACCTACTTATACCTCTCTTATCTAAAAAGAACGTAACTCTCCATCGTGCGTCTTCTTTTCGTCCGCCTCTCCCCATGTCACCCGTTCTGTCCATCCGTCCTCCATGCTTCCCACCGATTTTGTTGTGTCCAGTTTGTCCGGAGTTTTCGGCAGTGTGCATGCGAGCTTGTTATATGGCTGCCTGCTCGCCTGCGAGCAAATACACCCATCTTTTACGGGGGGCATAGGCCCATCTACGTACATGCAGTAGAGAAATTGAACAGGCCAGAAGGCCCAACCTATTAACGTGATAGGGCTCAATTTTTTCCTTTTCACTTCCCGTCAAAAAATGAAAATGCTGCTGCTACCTTTCTTTACTGCTGTTGCATTTCTTCAAGCATATCGCCTCTTTTAGACCATTCATGTTCCTCAAGCAAGGGGCTAATCAATAGATATAACCTTTGCAATGGTTCCTGCAACTCAACTTTTAATATATTTATTTCATACTCCCTCCGTCCCAAAAAAATTGTCTTAGATTTGTCTACAAATTAATGTATCTAGTCACGTTTTAGTATGTTGATACATTCATTTTTAGACAAACCTAAGACAAGAATTCTGGGACGGAGGGAGTAGTTGATTTTCTTCGTCTATTACTTCTTATATTGATATTTTGTGCGAGCCATCCGGACTGGTGTCAGGTGCACACAATCTGCAGTTCAGGGCAAGCTGTCAATTCTGGCATTATTTTCTACACTTTCCTTGTACGGTGTTTCTCTTCTTTGATTTATGATGCACGTACAGATGGATCTATATGCCCTGATTTATTTTCCGTGTGTGACATATGCATTTTTCTTCGAGATTTAAAGATTAGACAATATTTTAATTTCTTGTTTCAGCTCTTATTTCAGAAATTTTATTTGGTTTAGAATTAAAAATGTTTTCCTGAAATTGTTGAATCTATTGGAAGTTATTATGTGGCAATGTATACAGCTTATCATAAACATTTTTTAGGCATGGATACAAAAGAGGGAATAATTTTGTTTTACTATAAGAGGTATGCGCATTGTTCAAAATTCGCCCTAGGGCCTCCTGAATATCAGGACCGGTTTTGCCGAGGTGTATCCTTATCAGAGACACGCTGATCCGAGCAGATGAGGCAAACCATGCGGATGCTGGCGGCGCTGAGAAAAGGGAATCACTCCCACTCGCCACAGCACTTCTCCTCGCAACTACCACGTTGTAGCTCATGCTGTCCTCGGCCCAGGCCCCCGTGGCTTCTTTCTCCCCCGCGCAATCTTTTGCGGTGGCAGGGGATGAGTCATGCTACGTCGGCATTTGCTAATTATAACAAAAAATGATATTGGACGACAATAACGTATGATGTGCATGAGGAGACATGATTGTGTTGAACCACTAAAATATGTATGCTCCTATTGCAATGCACGGGCAATTAGCTAGTCCTCTAAGAAATTAATACTTAACATATCAAGCTAACATAACAAACTGGATCTTATCACTAACACACTAACATACCTCTAAATTCTAATGGGCTTAAGGCCAGTGCTAACTAAATGACTAATTTTAATTATCAGGTTGCCGCTCCTTTTGGGACGGTGGCCCTACAATGGTCGCTCCCTGGCACTAAACTGATAACACCCTGGCTCAGGTTGGGGACACGCCCATGACACAATTATAAGATCAGCAAAGGGATAACCTAGGGCATTACCCAAATCAGGATAAGATCTAGTCAATTAATAGGATAATAGAAGTTCTCGGAGGTAACAGTCAAAAAATGTTTATATATCATTTGCAATGTACTGGAGACCACACTATTTTGTGGTATTCTAAGAAACATCTGACAATTATCCTGAATTTGGCACAAGATAAAATAAAATTCAAACAAACTGAACAGGTTGAACCAGGATTAGAATAAAAAGTTTTATCGGCTGAAAAATGCTAGAGGATGGAAATAACACCAGTAACCTAGCACTAAGTAGTTTTGTTTATATAAATACTGGATTCACTATTGCTAATAAGTTTTGGCAATGGTATGGGCGGAACCTCAGTTGCAATGGTTCTACATGGATAACATGGCAATTAGATTCAACTGTACTTATAAGATGTGTATAGCTCAGCTCACAAGGTCATATTAGAGACCATTTGTTTTCTGGGTGCCCCTTTGCTAACGTCTGATGGGGATTTCTGTGTCCAAGTCGGGTTATTGGACTATCTGTCCAAGATCTTTTAAGTTTCAGAATATACTACTCCCTCCGTCCCAAAATAAGTGTGGCGGATTTAGTACTAAACTAGTACAAATTTTATACTAGATCAACGACACTTATTTTAGGACAGAGGGAGTATAAGTGTATAACACTAATCTCCCTAGAATTGGAGAGCCCACATTCAATTCAGGTATCCAATTGACATTGTGACACCCGATTTTTGATCTGGTCAACAATTTCTCAAAGCTCTTTCATTTAATTATTTATTTATACCTCTATAACACTATACTCCTTAGTTTTAAAGAGTCGCATTCAATTGAGGTCTCCAAGTCTCCAATTAAAACTGGGTCACCCGATTTTGACCGGGTCAACAATTTCTCAGAACTCTCTCGTTCAATTCTTTAGACAAATACACTATGCTTCTTAATGGGTTTGGTTTACAATTTTGATCAAACCAACAGTTTTTCAAATCAATCGACAGCAACCGACCTATAAAAACATATCAATCATGCCCATGCAGCCGTCGATGTAGAAATTTTCCCACATATATAAAGTTGGTTAGCATATAATATAGAATCACACCACGAAAGGCTCATCAAATTACCGAATTATAATTAAAAATAAAACACACTATGTCATCTCCCCCACACATCAAACGAAATATTCCATTAGTTTCAAAATATAAGGGGTATTAGTCTTTTGGAAAGTCAAATTCTTCAACTTTGACCAAGTTGAGAGCAAAAATATCGACATCCATAATATTAAATAAAAAATATGAAAATTCATTTAACGATGAATCTAATCACGAGGAGATGGCACATGCGGCATTCGCGCACTTCAACAGGCTGCTGGGCACTGCCGTGGACCGGGCGCACACGCTTGACCTTGAGCAGCTCATCGCGCCCGGTGACCTTGGCAGCCTGGAGGCGCCATTTACCCCTGAGGAGATCTGGGCTGCGGTGAGACGCATGTCGGCGCATAAGGCACCAGCGCCAGACGGGTTCACCGTCGAATTCCTGCGCTCCTGCTGGGGCATCGTCAGGCAAGACATCATGGACGTCTTTGAGCAGCTATACATGCTACGAGGGAGAGGGTTTGGTAAGCTCAACCAAGCCCTACTCACCCTGCTGCCGAAGCGCGCAGATGCCCACAAGCTCGGCGACTACCGGCCGATTTGCCTGATACACATCGCGGCCAAGATATTCGCGGAAGTTCTATCGTTGCGCATCGCTCCTAAGCTTGATAGCCTGGTTAGCCGCAACCAGAACGCCTTCATCGCCGGACGCTCGCTCCACGACAATTTCATGCTCGTCCGGCAGTCTCTTCGGATGCTCCACCTGGGCGCGCCGTGCATTATGCTCAAGCTCGATCTCACGCGGGCTTTCGATTCCATATCCTGGCCGTTCCTCTTCGAGGTTCTGCGCCAATATGGGTTCGGGGACAGGTTCATGGAATGGCTGGCCATTCTCTTATCTTCGGCCAGCACACGAGTCATGCTCAATGGAGTGCCTGGCCCCCCGATCTGGCACCGTCGCGGGCTGCGCCAAGGTGACTCCACATCGCCGCAGTTATTTGTCCTGGCAGTCGACACGCTTGCCCGCCTCATGCACCGGGCGCTCCAGACCGGCATCCTTCGGCGCCTGCACCCCCGCCACAACATCCCGGCCATTTCTCTATATGCCGACGAGGTGATGCTGTTTTACCATGCTGAGATGGATGAGGTGCTCGCGGTGAAGAGCATTCTGGGTATCTTCGAGACTGCATCGGGCCTGCAGGTCAACTACAGCAAGAGCTCGGGCACGACCCTGCATGGCGACGAGGATGGCGCCGCCCTGCTGGAGGCGCTGGGCTGCCAGTCGGCGGACCTGCCCATCACTTACCTGGGCATCCCGCTCACCACCCGTCGACCCTCGGCGGCACAGATGCAGCCGCTGGTCGACGCTGTGGCTGGCCGCCTCCCGTCATGGAAAGCATGGCTCATGAACAAGGCCGGGGGGCTGGCATTGGTTAAATCGGTCCTCAGCGCGATTCCAACTCACCAGATGCTTGCCTTAGCGCCCCTGAAGAAGACTCTGAAGCAACTAGAGAAGATCCAGCGTGGCTTTCTCTGGGTTGGTCGCGAGGCTGCGCTTGGAGGACACTGCCACGTGAACTGGCGCGCGGTCAACCGGCCGCTCGCATATGGCGGGCTGGGCATCCGAGACCTCGAGCGCACGGGGCTCGCACTCAGACTCCGATGGCTCTGGCTATCTAGGACGGACGCTGACCGAGCTTGGCAAGGCCTCGACCTGCAGTTCTCCCACGAGGAGCTCGGCCTTTTCTACGCCTCCACCTTCATGGTGGTAGGCGATGGTCACACGGCGCTGTTCTGGGAAGACCACTGGCTGCACGGGCAGTCTATACGCGAGCTAGCACCCCTGCTATACCTTTGCATTCCCAAGAACAGAAGAAGAGCGCGGACGGTGGCGGAAGGCATCGCCGGCAATGACTGGGCACGAGACATTCGCGGCGTAGTGGGTCTGCAAGAGATCGGCCAATACCTGAGGACATGGCAGCTTGTGGCGCACACTATACTGTCCGCCGAGCCGGACAAGCTCGTCTGGAAATGGACGGCCAACGGTGTCTACTCGGCGAGGTCTTGCTATCAGGCAACCTTCCACGGATCATTGACATGCCGTTCATGGCAGCTCATCTGGAAGGGATGGGCCCCGCCGAAGGTCAAGTTCTTTCACTGGCTTGCGAACCTGGACCGATGCTGGACCGCGGAAAGACTCGCTCGCCGAGGCCTTCCCCATCACACCCGCTGCCTGCTATGCGACCAAGAGCCGGAGACCATCCGACACCTGCTGCTCACCTGCCCCTTCGCGTGGCAGGCCTGGCACGAGGCCCTATCTTGGCTGCGCCTACTGGCCCCTCCGCCGGAGCATGATGTCTCCATCCAGGACTGGTGGATGAGGGCGAGAGATGCCACACCACCATCGCTCCGCAAGGCGCTGAGGTCTGCCGCGCTACTGGTGCCCTGGATGATCTGGAAACATAGGAATGTGTGTGTATTCGACCATATTACTCCGTCGCTCGACGAGCTCTTGGATAGGATCAAAGATGAGATGAGGTGTTGGGCTAGAGCCGGGGACAAAGGGCTTAGGTAGTCTTGCCCCCATCCTGGGATGTCCACTAAACCCCTTGTAACCATGCTGTAATCGCCTCTTAGGAGGCTGTAATCCCCCTTCTTTTCAATACAAAGAAACGCAAGGCTCTTTGCGTTTTCTCAAAAAAAAAAATTTATCTACAAATTTAATCAAATTTAAAAGTTTTGACATTTTAAAAACGTAATACACATTGTATTTTGAAACAAAGTGATTAGGTTTTTTTAATCTAATGGCGCAGCAAAGCGCGCCCAGTCCTTCTAGTGGGCAGCCATTTCATAAGGAGGTCATTATACTAGCATCATGAAGCATCTGACTACAAGAAATAGTAACATCTTGAAGAACATGGTCCTTTTTTACGGAATCATAAGAACGTCAAGAGTAAACTTCATGATTGTAAGATGGGGTCCTACTATCTATTTAAAAATAGATAGCTGATGATAGTTCATAGATTTTGTCTTTGTTGCTTTACTTATGTATGTGGCCACACAAGAAAGGATCAGGTCCGGAATTATGGCATACGTGATAAGAGTCGGGGTAGCACCAATTGAAGAGAAGCTTGTCCAACATCGTCTGAGATGGTTTGGGCATATACAACGCAGGCCTCCAGAAGCATCGATGCATCGCGGAAGATTAAAGTGTGCTGATAATGTCTAGAAAGGTCAGGGTAGACCAAACTTGACATGAGAAGAATCCGTAACTTGAAGAACTGGAATATCACCAAAGAACTAGCCGCGGATAGCTATCCATGTGCCACAACAATGACTAGGTTTCAAGATCTTATGGGTTTCAAATCTAGCCTACCCCAACTTGACAGGGCTTTGTTGTTGCTGCTGCTTTACTTATGTATCTCCAAACTTCCCTTCTTACTGATATAAACTTATAGAGTGGGATATTCCCCCCTGTTTTCCCTCAAAACAATGTTACAATACCAAGTGAATGAAAATAGTATTTCTGTAGTCACCTTAATAAATGTTCCACTAATATATTCTGCAGCTTCTCTTCCCAATTTCATTGCGTCCTTGACTGTAGAAACACCAAACTGTACCATCACAGAATCGGTATCACCATAAATCACCTGGAATGTCCAAAAGAATTTGCGTCAACCATCAGAACATGAATGAGAAGTGTGAAAATTCCAACAGATAGACTAACCAAGTGCATATACAGGAAAAAGGAGCTTGCATACAGATCGAAAGTGATTATTATGCTGATATCTAGCCTGCAAACTAACTGAATGTGTGGAAGCAAGATATCACATGAACAAGGTCCTGAGGTTGCTACTTGCATATAAAATTTGGGAAAAATAAGAAACATGCCACTGCAAAGTTGTATTTTGGAAAAATGACACCAGCTGTGAGAATACCATGTGGGTCCAGGTCCCACATGTCATTTGAGACTAATGACACTTCACAAAACTGCCAGCTTTGCAGGGACATAACAAATAGTTCTGAGCCAACATTGTGCTAATATCCAGCCAAAATTAATGTTATGTAGTTCCGACACTCCTTTATGGGAAGGATCTGCCACCATGTCTCACTGAGATGGCCAGATCTACAGGTAGTAAATGCTAAGGAACTGAGTGTGCAAATACAAGTCATCGGTTCGAATCTGACATAGAATGCCTCATGGATTCATATCTGGTGTATCAGATGGAAATGGGTAACTGAAGGCTTGACAACTTGCTAATGTAGAGCAGACAAGTTAACATGGAATATTGCAAGCTTATACAAACACAGGATACAGTAACTGATAGTACACCTCTGCATTATGCTCATAGCCTCCAACTGTTGTGAATTTATCTTCAACAAGCTTCTTTGTATGCTCAATCATCTGTCTACCTGTAGAATAAAAATGCTTCAGTACCACACAATTCAACATGTTTTTGCATTTTTCAGGTTACTACACAATGTACACGTGAACTATATTAAATGAAGAATTCATGCTCACCATAACTTGTAACACTAGAAGAAATCTCTAAACAGGGCAATTGACCAACAGTAGCACCAGTAAAACCATAAACTGAATTTGCACTTATCTGAAATAGAACCATTAAACAATGTCAAGATCTGAGGAGTCCGTGTTTTATGTACCACTGTTTGAGGGGGCCAAGAGTGTTAGGAAATAAATATTTAAGTACTTTTAGGGCAAGCTGGCGACCATCAAGAACCGCCCTTTCGAATGGGTCCTTTGCTTCCTGAAAAGGTTACTGGTGATTATAATATAGGATTGAAGACATGTAATGCACAATGTTTAGCATTTACAAATCTAAAGAGTCTGGACTATAACTTTCCCACAGTAATAACATGGGAGAAATATACCTTCAAATCTGCTTTTGCTCTTTTTCGAGCAGCCAACAGTTCTTCAAGGATTTCAGGAAGTATACCCTGATATTGGATATTGGTTAGGGAACACTGCTTCTGTCACGAAGATTGCTTACCGTGCCAGGAAACAAAAAAATATAATAGAACATAGAAGTGGTACCCCAGCCCCGGTCCATGCACATAACCGTCACTTTTTCCACGGAATTGTTAGAAGAGTCAATTGTCGGGAAAGAAATACCTTTTGCAACTCTGGTTTCACAAATATTTCACCAGATGGAGTTTTGTAGAGGCTTTCTGGAGGCAAGTTGTGTTTACGGACATCCTCAGGGGGAACCTTAAAAACCATTTGAATACACATTAACCCAATTTCCATACAGTATTGCTTTTTTAGATATTAGCATAGCAATTAAAAGAATTATGTTTACCAAAGTGCAGTAGCATAGGTTATGGGCCATCATGATGGATGGATACAGAGAAGCAAAGTCCAAAGTTGCAATGGGCTTCTCATAAAATCCAGCCCTTGCCTCCAAAACCTAAATTGAAGGGTGACAGATGTCAGAAAACAAGAATCATTGGACAATAAAACAGAAAAAAGAATTGTATTTTTCATTGTATGACCAGTTTAGAAAATGGAGAAGTAAACAATATTGTTGAATGCTTCCTTACTTCCCAGGTGGAAAGAGAGTTGGTATACTCAAATATGTGTTCATGGTAAGCAATGAAGATGCGTTACACATGCATCCACAGTAGTTTTTTTACATTAGTGGTGATAACTTGACAGTATGGAAATTTTACTTAGCTCACATAACAAATATCTATATGGTCACTTCAAGGCAAGCAATTCAAAGGGTCGTAATGTGCAATTGATGTTTTCGTGGCATGATAAATAGGAGTATGTAGCAAGTGTAATAGCTGCTACTGCAGCATGACAAGAAAAACAATGAGGTAGGAAAATGCAGATCATGTCCATCGACTTACAGTTGCACCCTCAAAGGTATCTTGCCCAGAACTTTGGCCCTTTATGTTTGGTATAACAAGGTTTCTCTGTTTTGCTTTCCTCAGTAACTGTGAGAGGACCTGAAGACCAAATTGAAATTCCTGTTAGAATGCTGAAGTGGAATATATCTATTGGCAGAATTTGATGTTGTTGTCACCTTAATGCTCTGTCCCCTCGAGAGCAGGAAAGAAATGGGAACTCCTGTGACCCTCGCCATCTCTACGTAGTTGTAGATGTACATCAATTTATCTAACAGTCGTTGTGGAAGATAAGCATCCTGTGTGTACAGAAATGGAAAAGAGCATGTTGGAAACATACTTCGAGGAAAGGGCAAAAGGCTAGTGATCAACTCAAAGATAGGAGTACAAAATTTACAGGTCATTTTGCACAACTATCATCCTAGCTGACAACTAAGACACCGGCAGACCTACTGACCAGAGATAAGGAGCAAATGTTTCCATGTACTGCAACTGTTTTTCAAAAGAATTGTTGCTCATTCATCAGACGATAACATAATTTTGGGGAAAGTATACATAATGCAAGTTGCAAGGTAAGTCTTCAAGTGAAAGAGATTATTAGACAAATAAATATTAATATGTATGTTGTCCCGATTCAAAATTATCTTTTATCATTCTAGACATCTAGATCAATGGTAATCTTGCCTCCCAAACGACTACTGTGTTTAGAAAATGACATCGGTGAATCATAAAATTGCAATCTCGGACTAATGATGGTGTTGAAAGCATGAACCACAGTCCACTAGGTACAAATCTTATGATAAGTGTGAGAGCAATATATATGTTTTAAGCTGGCCCAAATTAGTCTGAATCCTTCTGAGAACCTACAAGGACATCATTTGAAAAGAAAAGAAAAAAAGGAAATAAACTCAAAGCCCGATCAGATATGTAGAACAAAATGCCCATAACTAAGCCAGCTACTTCATAAGCACATTTCAGCAGTTTATTAGCAGATGACAAAGAACAATTAAGCTGACCTTCAAGCAATAAACCGCAAGCCGCCTTCGTGTCTCTGAGTTTCCATTTTGAAGATCAGATATGATTGAATGATGGACATCCTCTTTCTGCGCATAAAAATCTAGTATCAGAACAATAAAAAGAAAGAGTATTAAATCAATATACTCAGTCTGTCTCGAAATGTAAGACGTTTTTTGACACGTTTCGAGACAGGGGGGTACTATAGAGCCATTTGCATCAAATTAGGCAAATTAGCACAGTTTCAAGTTATTTTAGTGAAGTCAAACTGAGTTCCAGTCCGACGTGTTCTGGACCATGGTTCACAACGGAATAATTTGGTAGGTTAAGAGTCAAAGGTTAGAAATAGTGCACTTGTCCTCGACAACTGGTAGGGCTCATCCTTGATGTGTTAGAAAGACTCTGAGACTGAGGGAACTTCTAATTATTTCATTGTTTAATTCAAATAATTACATGATAGAACTTTATATAAGCAACTTAGCTTGTCCCACAGGAGTAAGATCTTCACTTTCTAATAAACTTTTATCTTGATTCCCCTAACTAAACCAATCTCCTTTTCTAAGAGCATAACTCTTCCCCAAATTCTAATTTGTTTGATTCCATCAGTACTAATGAACAGATGGGACTTAAGGCATGCGCCCTTGTATAGGCATAGATACCATTTTAGCTCACAACACAACAAGAGTTTGAATAATAACTGCATGAATATGAGTGAGTAGAATACTTGGGATGCGCTGACAGCAACTAAGGCCACTTAAAATGGTTGGACTTACTTGCTCCCCTAGAAAATGTGCAGATACAGAGTTCAATGAATAAGAACTGAGCTTGTAATCCCTTTGCATAGCCTGCCCACATGCAGAAAGTAAAGGGAAGATGAGATACTGTCATGTAACTAAAAGTAATAAAAACTACTGGTCTAGTTGTTGTGCAAAACAGTAGATCACAACCTGCAGAAGATCAAATTGTACCCTTCCCTCCACTGTTACATCTTTACTTTCACGCATACCATATTGCCTGGATAAGAGTAATGAATACGCAATTAATAATTCGTTCATGTTCTACTAGTAAATTCTTGAGTTTTATTTGCTCAATGCTATGTACAGTATATGCCATTGCACCTTGCAGGGTCATAAAATCTTGTAGCATTAGCATGTAACAATTAAGGCAGGGTGCAAAATTGCAAAGCATAGTGAAGTCCATAATATCATATGGTATTTCCCTAATTATCCTTCATTGCAAAGAATGACATATAAACAGCAAACCTGGTGTTTACTCAAAGATTGCATTGTACAAAGCCCATTATAGACCACAGAAAAAATACAGGGGATATCTATGGATGACCATGTAAACATGAATGCAGAAAACTTGTGGATAAAATATCTGAGAATGGCAATGCTAAAACTTACTAGAGGACACTGAAACAAGGATTAATCAGTCATCATTTGTATCAAATTAGCATGATCAGCATATTTTCAGCTAAATCTGAAATCAGAAATTATACATCAATGGAACCAATCAAACATGGACTGCATATGTAAGCACGCAAGTTTATGAAAAAAGGGAAGCAGCAACATAGTGGCTTGCTGGAAGGAACCAAACAGAACTTGAAGAATTGCACAGCTATTTAAACATAAATGGGCAAACACAAATGATACTGAATACTTGTTGTCTACAATGCAATAGGGGCAAACTAACATGGACCAGAGCAAACAAATATAAAATGCACAAAGACTAGCACTTAAAACAGGTAACCTTGAGTTGAAGGTGGTATCACGGACACGGACACGGCTATTTCTGATTCGACCAAGTAGCGGAAACTCCACTATCTTGAGAACTTCAGCTCTCTGTAAATATGCAAAACCATATTGTACTAAGAGATAGAAAATTGCCAGGTTGGGCAAAGAGTAAGAGTGTTGCGAACTTTACAAAGTTGGTGTACCTCAATAAGATATGGCAGGTCAAATTTGCAGATATTGTATCCAATTATAATATCAGGATCTGCCTCACGTATTAAATCCTGCAAAATACCAAAGCAGAACCAGGTTGGTATCAATAAAGTTACTTGTCAGCCATCAGATATGTATTTAACTTTGGAAGAGTGTAATACTGGAAAAAGAAAGCAAACTGTATATACAAAGAAACTATCAAACAAAAACATGTTTATTAACCATGGATACAGGTTATATCTGTATACAATCATAGATCACAAAAAGAACTGACACTGTGAACTTAGAATGAGGCAACACTCACCCTCCAAGCAAGTAGAATATCTCGCTCTGTGTCAAATGACATTACATCCACTCCGACAATGGGAGAACATGATTTAAGAGTCATGACATTCCGTACAAAAGGCTGGGCTTCGCCTTGAAGCGTGAGTAAATTAGCAATCTATTTCAATCCAAGGAAGCAAGTCAAGATAATATGCACATAAAGGCATTCACATCGGAAATTAAATGTGGTAGCTTATCAAAACACAAATGTAATGAAATAAACCTGAATAACCGGATCATGAGTTGGTTCTGGGAAGTGTCCTTTGCGACCAGCACATTCGATGTCAAAACTTAATATGCGAAAGGGGGCCATCTTAGAGTATTCCCCTTCAGGAGCATGGCTTACCAAATCTGAATATCTGTTGGTCGACTTAAGGAATGACCAAATGAACAATATCACGATTTAGAAATAAGGATGGAGGCATTAAATTCAGTTTGGATACAGGCAATCCAACTCTAGCTGGCAATAGGACATGACTCGAGTTGCTTTGCTATACTTCCCAGCAGGAAGTTCAATCCAATTGCCACCAACAATGTTGCAGTCAATCATAAAGCGAAGGGCAAAGAGAATGTTGCTTTCATATGTCAGGAAACTCTTTGAACCAAGATTGCCAATCGATATGCCCCTTTCAAGGATACCTATAATGCACACAAAAAATATGCCAATTGTGGTAAGCCGTAAAAATACGATGATGCTGCTAGCCGCAGATAAAGATTCACACAATAAGTAGCAGACAAGCAACTGAATATCTTCTTTAGGCTATAAAGGTTATTCATTGAAAATAGAGGTAACGAAGTTAATTGACAACAAAGGAAAATAAGTGTACTGTTCTTAAACTACCACTGACCACGACAGCTAGCAACCATTGTAGGTAGGGCAACTACTATCTTGAGGAAGGACTGAGATTTATTTGGCTGGTAGTGCATAATTGTCTGCTTCTGCAGAAGCTCAACACTCTTCACAAATCTTTGCACACTGCTATTCCTATTTGATTCCTTCATCCTCGCCTGTAGTACATTGTGAAGAATGTATAAGGAAAGAATGAACTTCCAAAGTACCTTCATTGAGCAGAAGGGTCAACTTAAAATAGAAGTAAAAAACCTCTAGTGTTTGTTTGAAGCCTGAAATATCATCAGGGCTCATTCCTGGCGGGCAGCTGATGTAGAAATATGGTTCAAACCCGTGCACCTGACAGCACACACTGTGACCTGAGAACATAATAAGATAGTATTACACGTCAGCAGAAGCCACATGATAAAGAATAATCATTTGAAGACAGAAACGTATAACCTTCTCTGGTGACACCAAAAATCCTGATGATAGCTGCAGGACCAGAAGAGTTGGGCAGAAACTCTTTGTGGCTCTCACCAATAACATAATCTATATCCAGCTGCTGAAAAGCTATAAAAATCAAACAGAATAGAACAGCATCAATAATAAGATTAAGCTGTGTAGGTAACATATAGATTTATCCAATTTACATTAACAAAACTACTAGCAACTATTAGTACTATGACAAGTAGTCCTTCCAAAGCACAGCCTGAAACTTCTATTTCATTTTGCCATCGGAGGATGCGTCATCTCCTCTTTGTGTCCCGATGTAATTAACATATTATAAAATCATACAAAGTGTGCAGACTGTATGGAGGTTCATGGACCCTTATAAGGGAGAGGGACACTTCAGAGCCCAGTTCATGAGCTTTAAACTTTATATAATCTGTAGAAACTAGAAAGCAAATCAACAATTATACACGCATGCAGTTATGTGTATCAATCCAAAATGATAATTATTTGAGACCCAATGACACAACCCAGATCGCGAGCAGAAATGTGAGAAGCAATGTGAGAAGCGCATCCAAAACAGGGGAGGATTTTATGCCTCTTTGAATATCAAAGCTTTGCTAATTCCAGACCAGAAATAACTCCATTTGACTTTTGAATATAATCTCACAACCCACAATTCATCAGTTATAGGTTTACATTCAATCACCTCCCACGCATCCAGTGTAAAACCATTTATTTTTTAGTATAAAGCACACCTTCAAAAGGTCCATATCCAACAGCAACAAAAATAAAGTTATTAGTGCTCATTAATCCAATCGACACATCAACCAAAATGTGGAACTTAACTAAACCTAAACTGCGCTGAATCGCCAGGCTGTATGCGCAAAATCCCAGGGCTCCCGACTCCAGGCATCAACGAGATGACTTCGGTTAAAGCGGCATTGTGGACAAAAGAACACCAAACCCCTAGCCAATTGGCAGTTACTTAAGAGCAAAATACTCGATCCGCCCCAAGTTACACCTTCCACGCAGACCTGAACTAGCCAGGCTCGGGATGGAAGACGAGCGGGTGGAGGGAATGGGGCCGTACCGACGGAGCGGGAGCAGCCAGAGACGAGGTCGGCGGGGAGGGCGGGGCGCTTCCACCTGGAAAGACGGGAGGCGAGGGCCTCGTCGCGGTCGAGCAGTAGCAGCGCCGCCTCGTCCTCCGCGAGGATAGTCTCGTCCAGGAAAACGTCCTCGTCCATCATATCCTCCTCCTCCGCCGCGGCGGCGGCCGGCGGAGGCGGCTGTGGGGCGCCAGGCGGCATGGGTTGGGCCCGCTTCGCCGCCAGCGGGGATGGCGCTGCGGGAGGCCCCGCCCGTCGTTTGCCACCGCGCCCGACTGAGCTCATCGCCGGAGAGGGCGGAAGGAGAGAGGGGGTGGGGACTGGAGGAGCGGAAAGGCGGGGAACGGGGGGAAGTGGAATTGGGGGTTCCCGCCATTGCTGGAGATGTAGGGTTTATACGGGAGGCGGCACCGAAATACACCAACCCTATAGCGTTTACGTAAACCGGTCTGGCGTGAACGTTTGGGCGCGGTTAGTAGGGGTTGTTTGATAGTTGTTCTCGTTCTAGCATAGTTGTTCCCTTTTAACACATGTTAAGTTGGGACATATTGTATGCATGCATGTGTGATTGTTTTGTAGTGATGTATTTGTTGAAACATGTTGACTTTAGACTGTGTTTGGTAGCCACTGCGGCGGGGTTGAAACATGTTGACTTTAGACTGTGTTTGATAGCCACTGCGGCGGGGTTGAAACATGTTGAGTTCAGGTGGCGGGTAGATCGACGGTGACGGCGGGGTAGACCCTGCTACTCCACCACCGTGACCTCGTCGGATCCGCAGCCTCACACCGCCTAGCGACGGAATCCGCCCGAATTCACCGAACCACCAGCCTCACCTAACTTGCACCTGCACCAGATCCAGGCGCCGCTGATGGCCACCGGACAACGAAGAGAAGGAAGGCGAGGTGGAGGGGCTGGCGTTCTGGAGGATCAGCGACCCGGTGGCACGAGACAGAAGAGGAGGAGGATGAGCGGCGGCGGCCATGCGGTGGAGATCGAGGAGGAGGAGAGAGGGTGAGGACCGTCGGGGCTCGGGAAGGGCGCGGCGGGGCTCGGGCGATGCGCGACAGGGCTCGGGCGAGGCTGTCGGAGCTCGCGCGAGGCCACCGGGGCTCGGGAGGGGCGCAGGAGGGCGAGGGCGAGGCGGTCGGGGAGCGGCAGGGCGAAGGCGAGGCAGCGGGGGAGCGGCGGGGCGAAGGCGAGGCGAGGTGAGTGTGCATGGGCTCGGCATAGCTCTCCTCAGCTCGCCTCCGTGGTGGTGCTCGGCTCAGCTATGTTGAGGCCCTTGCATCAGTTGATGCGTGCTCTCCTCAGCCCATACACTCTACCAAACAGGAAAAAGTAGGTCGGGGAGGGAACTTTTGGGCCCATGCACCCTCCGTGCAGGCTACCAAACACGCCCTAGGTGTACAAATGTGTAACAACATCTACAACCGCAATTGCCTAAATCCCGTCCCAAATCGTCCGCACACCACGTGTCCATTAACAGTGACCGAACAACATACAAAATATTGATTACACGATCACAAGCATCATTTTTAAATCATCAAAAAATATATTATTGCATCTAACATATAACACAAACTAAGTGGATATCAGTCGGCTCTGCTATGAGCATGTCCGGCGGCAAATTGCGCCCCTAGAAGTGTTGGTCGGGTCATTGGCGAGGTAGAGTAGGACATGGAACGCAGATCGGCGCATGGGAGTCGAGGCGCCGTCTCTCATGTCCTACTCTTCCTCGTCAGAGTTTGTAACTTTCGTGGCATCGGTGGACGTAAGATCGGTGATAGATCTGTCCTAGAGGAGCCGGCGACTGTCGGGCCCGTGAGACTAGGGGTATCCAGGCCCGTATGCGTGTAGGCCCACACACGACACATGCTAGGGGCCGAGCATGATCCTTCTTTGAACTTCATGGCCACGGCCCTCGCGAGGGGCCCCGCCTCGCGAGGCGGATGTCAGCATACGTCGCGAGGGTGACTCGAGACCCTCGCGGGGCGGGCTAATCGAAGGTGACTCGGCAGGGTGATACATCCATTTTGCATCATGTTTTGTTACTGTTATTTTTAGTATTTTATGCATTATACCACTTTGTGGGGTAATTCCAATGTCTTTTCTCTCATAATATGCAAGGTTTATATCAAGAGGGAGAATGCCGGCAGATGGAATTATGGACTTGAAAAAGCTACGTCAAATATACCTATTCTGCACATCTCCAAATGGGTTGAAACTTCACGGAGATTTGTTTTGAAATAAATTAAAAATACTGTAAGAAAGAAGTACGAGAGGGGGGCTACCACATGCCCACTAGGCACAAGGGCACGCCAGGCCCCTGGCGCGGCCTTGTGGTTAGTGGGCCCCCTGGCCCACCTCTGGCGACCATCTTCCGGTATAAATTATCTTTTAACCTGAAAAATCAGGAGAGGACTTTCGGGACGAAGCGCCACCGTCTCGAGGCGGATCTTCGGCAGGAGCACTTTTGCCCTCTGACGGAGCGATTTCGCTCGAGGAACTTCCCTCCCAGGTATAGGGGGAAATCGAAATCATCGTCATCACCAACAACCCTCTCATCTTGGGGAGCCAATCTTCATCAACATATTCATCAGCATCATCTCCTCTCAAAACCCTAGTTCATCTCTTGTGCTCAATCTAGTACCGGAACCTGAGATTGGTACCTGGGATGTGACTAGTAGTGTTGATTACATCTTGTAGCTGATGCTTTATGGTTTATTTGGTGGAAAATCGTATGTTCAGATACAATATGCTATTTAATGCCTCTCTAATCATGAGCATGTTTAACACTTGTGAGTAGTTACTTTTGTTCTTGAGGCCACGAGAGAATTCATGTTGCAAGTAGTCATGTGAAGTTGATATTTGTTCGATGTTTTGATGATATGAATGTTGTGATTCCCTTAGTGGTGTTATGTGAACGTCGACTACATAACACTTCATCATCTTTGGGCCTAAGGGAATGCACTGTGGAGTAGTAATTATATGGTGGGTTGCGAGAGTGACAGAAACTTAAACTCCAGTTTATGCGTTATTCCGTAAGGGGTTGATTTGGATCCCTGTGCTATGGTTAGAATTTATTTTTAATACTTTTCTCATAGCTGCGTATGTTTGCGGGGGGGGGGGGGTAATCATAAGTGGGAGGCTTGTTCAAGTTAGAACAGCACCCAAGCACTAGTCCACCCACATATCAAATTATCAAAGTACCGAACGCGAATTAACCTGACATGACGAAAGTGACTAGATGAAATTATCGTGTGCCATAGAGAACACTTTGCCTATTATAAGAAACCGCTCCGTCCTGTTCTTTGCCACAAAGGATTGGGCTACCTTGCTGCACCTATTGTTACTATTGCTACTCGTTATTTGTTATAATTATCTTGCTATCAAACAACTTGTTACCGCTATTTTAGTGCTTGCAGAAATTACCTTGTTGAAAACCGCTTGTCACTTCCTTCTGCTCCTCGTTGGGTTCGACACTCTTACTTAACGAAATGACTATGATTGATCCCCTATACTTGTGGGTCATCAAGACTCTTTTCTAGCGCCATTTCCTGGGAGTGAAGCGTCTTTGGTAAGCGGAATTTGGCAAGGGAAAATTTATGTTACGTGCTGAATTTTACTATTACTTGTCACTATGGAAAGTAATCCTTTGAGGGGTTTGTTCGGGGTATATTCACCTCGACCGGAAACACCAAGAGTTGTTCCTCAACCTACTAAACCTACTGAAAATGTTTATTCTGAAATTCCTTCGGGTGTGATAGAGAAACTGCTAGCTAATCCTTATGCAGGAGATGGAACAAAATATCATGATATGCACCTAATCTATGTGGATGAAGTTTGTGGATTATTTAAGCTTGTAGGGTTATCCGTAAATGAAGTCAAGAAGAAGGTTTTCCCTTTATCTTTGGAGGGAAAGCATTAGCATGGTATAGGATATGTGATGATACAGGATCTTGGAACTGGAATCGATTGCAATTGGAGTTTCACCAAAAAAAATCATCTGCATCTTGTTCATCGTGATCTAAATTTTATCAATAATTTTTGGCCTCATGAAGGAGAAAGTATCGCTCTAGCTTGGTGGAGGTTGAAGTCAATGTTATATTCATGCCCCAATCATGAGCTCCCGAGAGAAATTATTATTCATAATTTTTATGCTCGATTTTCTTGTAATGATCAAACCATGCTCGATACTTCTTGTTCTCGTTCTTTTATGAAGAAGATTATTGAATTCAAGTGGGATATTTTGGAAAGAATTAAACACAACTCTGAAGATTGGGAACTCAAGGAAGGTAAAGAGTCAAGTATAAAACTTAAGTTTGATCGTGTTAGATCTTTTATGAACACCGATGCTTTCAATTATTTTAGCATTAAATATGGACTTGACTCTGAGATAGTAGCCTCATTCTGTGAAACCTTTGCTACTCATGTTGATCTCCCTAAAGAGAAATGGTTTAAATATCATCCACCTATTAAAGAAAAAGTTGAAGAACCAATTAAAGTTGAGGATGAAACTATCATTACAATGTTGACCTAGTTGTGCCTATTGCTTATATTGATAAACCACATTTCCCTGTTATGATAAAGGAACATGCTAAAGCTTCAACCATGGTTAACAAAAGTTATGTTAGAACAATCAAACCCTGTGAGCAAATCAAGGTAGAACCTAGTATTGCTATGGTTAAGGATCTCTTGGTCGATAATATTGATGGGCATATTATTTATTTTTGTGATGAAGATGCTATAATTGCCAAACCTGAGACTAAGGATAAAAATAGACCCGTTGTTGGCATGCTATCGTTTCAGTCAAAATAGGAGATCATTGCTATCATGGTTTATGTGATATGGGTGCTAGTGTTAGTGCTATTCCTTTTACCTTATATCAAGAAAATATGCATGAGATAGCACCTGCTGAAACAGAAGACGTAGATGTTACTATTAAATTTGCTAATAGAAACACCATCACACCACTTGGGATTGTTAGAGATGTTGAAGTCTTGTGTGGAAAAGTAAAATACTGTACTGATTTTCTAGTACTTGTCTCACCACAAGATGATTTTTGTCCCGTAATATCTAGTAGAATCTTCTTGAACATCGTCAATGCTCAAATATATTGCAAAAGGGAAACTATTAGTGTTAATTTTGGTGGTATGTCTCATGACTTTCATTTCTCCAAATTTGGTAAGCAACCCCATGATAAAGAATTGCCTAGTAAAGATGAAGTAATTGGTCTTGCTTCTATTGCCATTCCTCCTACTGATCCATTAGAACAATATTTGCTAAACCATGAAAATGATATGCATATGCGTGAAAGAAATGAACTAGATAATGTGTTCTTTGAGCAAAAATCTACCCTTAAACAGAACTTGCCTGTTGAAACTCTAGGAAGTCCTCCTCCACCCAAGGGTGATCCTGTGTTTGAATTAAAGCAATCACCTCACACTTTGAAATATGCTTATCTTAATGAAAGGAAGATATATCATGTTATTATCAGTGTTAACCTTACAGAGCATGAAGAAGAAAGGTTGTTAAAAACTTTAAGGAAGCACCGAGCTGCTATTGGGTATACTCTTGATGAACTTAAGGGCATTAGTCCCACTCTCTGTCAGCACAAGATTAATATGGAACCATATGCTAAAATCATTGTTGATCACCAACGAAGACTGAATCCCAAATGAAAGAAGTGGTAAGAAATGAAATATTAAAGCTTCTGGAAGCAGGTATACTTTATCCCATAGCTGATAGTAGATGGATAAGTCTTGTTCATTGTGTTCCTAAGAAAGTAGGTATTACCGTTGTTCCTAGTTATAGAAATGAACTCATTCCACAAAGAGTTGTGACTCATTATAGAATGGTAATTGATTTTCGAAAATTAAACAAAGCTACTAGAAAATATCATTATCCTTTACCTTTCATAGACCAAATGCTAGAAAGATTATCGAAGCACACACATTTTTGCTTTCTAGATGGTTATTCTGGTTTCTCTCAAATACCCGGGTCACAACCTGATCAAGTGAAAACCACCTTTACTTGTCCTTTTGGAACCTATGCTTATAGACGCATGCCTTTTGGATTATGCAATGCACCTGCTACCTTTGAAAGATGTATGAATGTTATATTCTCTTATTTTTGTGAAAATATTGTTGAGGTTTTCATGGATGATTTTTCCGTTTATGGAACTTCTTTGATGATTGCTTAAGCAACCTTGATCGAGTTTCGCAAAGATGTGAGCAAACTAACCATGTCTTGAATTGGGAGAAGTGACACTTTATGGTAAATGAAGGTATTGTCTTGGGTCATAAAATTTCCGAACGAGGTATTGACATGGATAAGGACAAAGTTGATGCAATTGAGAAGATGCCATGTCCTAAAGATAATAAAGGTATCCGTAGTTTCCTTGGTCATGTTGGTTTCTATATGAGGTTTATTAAAGACTTCTCTAAAATCTATAGGCCTCTTACTAATTATTACAAAAGGATGTTCCTTTCATTTTTCTGCACCTATTGTTCAACCACCTGATTGGAACTTGCCTTTTGAAATTATGTGTGATGCTAGTGATTATGATGTTGGTGCTGCTCTATGACAAATAGTTGATAAGAAATTAAATGTTATCCATTATGATAGTAAAACTCTAGACGGTTCCTAGAGAAATTATGCGACAACTTAAAAAGAATTCTTAGCAGTTGTATTTGCTTGTGATAAATTTAGATCCTACATTATTGATTCTAAAGTAATTATTCACACTAATCATGATGCTATTAAATATCGTATGGAAAATAAAGATGCTAAGCCTAGACTTATTAGGTGGGTTCTTTTGGTACAAGAATTTCATTTGCATATAATTGATAGGAAAGACCCTGAGAACCCCATAGGTGATAACTTGTCTAGGTTAGAAAATGTTCCTGATGACCCACCACCTATTGATGATAGCTTCCCTGACGAACAACTAGTTGTGGTTAATGTTTATCGTAGCACACCATGGTTTGTTGCTTATGATAATTACATTGTTGCTAAATAAATACCACCTAGTTTCACCTATCAGCAACAGAAAAAATTCTTCTTCGATTTAAGACATTACTTTTGGGATGACCCACACCTTTATAAAGAGGGAATATATGTTATTATTAGAAGTTGTATACCTGAGCATGAACATGACCAAATCCTTCGAAAGTGTCACTCTGAGGCTTATGGAGGAGACCATGCGAGAGATAGAACTGCACACAAGGTATTATAATCTGGATTTTATTGGCCTACTCTTTTCAAAGATGCTCGTAAGTTTGTTCTCTCTTGTGATGAATGTCAAAGAATTGGTAATATTAGTAGACTCCAAGAAATGCCTATGAATTATTCACTTGTTATTGAACCATTTGATGTTTGAGGATTTGATTATCTGGGACCTTTTCCTTCCTCTAATGGGTATACATATATTTTGGTTGTTGTTGATTATGTCACTAACTGGGTAGAATCTATTCCAACCAGTAGTGCTAATCATAACACCTCTATTAAAATGCTTAAGGAAGTTATTTTCTCACATTTTGGAGTCCATAGATACTTAATGACAGATTGTGGTTCACATTTTATTCATGGTGCTTTTCATTAGTTGCTTGCTAGATATGATGTTAACCATAGAATTGCATCCCCATATCATCCTCAATCTAGTGGTCAAGTAGAATTAACCAATAGAGAAATAAAAATAATATTGCAAAAGACTGTCAATGGGCCCCGTAAGAATTGGTCTAAGAAATTAGATGATGCATTATGGGCCTACATAACAACTTATAGAATTCCTATGGGTATGTCTCCTTATAAAATGGTTTATGGAAAAGCACGCCATTTAACTCTTGAGTTAGAACATAAAGCTTACTGGACAATTAAAGAACTCAATTATGATTTCGAACTTGGTGGTGAAAATAGGTTATTTTATATTAGCTCACTAGATGAATGGAGAACCCAAGCTTATGAAAATGCCAACTTATTCAAAGAAAAGGTTAAAATATGGCATTATAAAAGAATCCAAAAGTGGGGATTCAAAGTCGGTGAATATGTTCTATTGTACAATTCTCGTCTTAGATTTTTTGCAGTAAAACTTCTCTCCAAATGGGAAGGACCATATATCATCGAAGAAGTTTATCGGTCTGGATCCAGTAAGATTAATAATGCCGAAGGCACTAACCCGAAGGTGGTTAATGGACAAAGAATAAAGCACTATATTTCAGGTACACCTATTAATGTTGAGACAAATATTATTCAAACCATGACACGGGAGGAACACATAAAGGGGACCTTCTAGAACACTCCTGAACCCTTAAAAGGAAGAGGTATGTGATATGGTAAGTAAACGACTCCGAAAAATCCGCAAAAGTATTTTCTGTTAGTTTTAGAATATTAGAGAAATTAGGAAATTGATAAACACACGGGAAGGCAACCCACGTGCCCACTAGGCACCAGGGCGTGCCAGCCCCCGTGGTGCGGCCTGGTGGGTAGTGGGCCCCTCAGGCACCTTCCTCGCTCCGTTTTCTTGTAGGACAAGTATTTCCTTGTATAAAATTTCTTTATATATCTCTCTTGATGATTTGACCCCAGTACCACGGATAAATCCTCTGTTCTTGTTTCGTGTTGTTTTTCTGACAGATCTAGATCACCATGGCCTCATAAAGCTCCTCCAAGGACAAGTTCTTCAAGAGGGTCATCAACCCCTACTCACCGGAGGTGATGAAGCACCCTCAAACCATTTAGATGCGTGAGGGGGTGCTCCACATATGGGATGTTCAAGGGGCCAAGAATACGAGAACCGTGGAGCCCACGCTCGAGGTGGTGGAGTAGGAGATCTTCACATACCAAGGCATGGTGGAGCGTGGACTCGGTGCCAATCACCTCATGATCACGAAATTCACCCATGATCAAAAGGTGGATGCCAGGTCCTTGAAGGATATTGTCTTCACCCTCAACAAGCAAATCAATTTTCTGCAAGGCTAAATCTTCGATCTTCAAAACCGAATCTTTGAGTATGAAGCAAGGTTTAAAGGTATGAGTTTAGCTGTCGGTTGCAGGACTTTGGAGACTCATGCCTCCTCTTATAATGGTGAGCCACTACCATGGAAACCGGAGGACAAGTTTTCTTCTACTTCATCATCTACACCACCACCTTCATCTTCATCACCAAAGAAGGAGATTTGAGTACATGGGTATGGGCACTCCCCTTGGCTTGTGCCAAGCTTGGGGGAGGAGCCCCAATATCGTATCACCATCACTCTTATTATCTTCATCCATCTTAGTTCGATCTTTAGTTATTTTGTGAATTAGTCAAATGAAAGTTTAGTTCGATCAATCTTTTTGAGTGCTAGTTTCGTGATCTATCTATGTATCTATGTAATCGAGTGAGACTTGTATAATAAAGTTTAGCTTGAGTTTTTGCTTTTTGACTTTCTTGCTGCAATCAAAATAAAGGTAAATAATGAAAAATATCATATGCCAATCTTATAGTAAGTAGTGACATCACATAAGGAAAAGTATAAGTGGTAAATTTTGTTGAAGGTTGACAAACATAGCATTGGTCGGTGATGCAACACATGAAAGAATTAACAAGGGAAGAGAAGATTTACAAGCAAATACACTATCCTCGACATCTTTTATGATTGTGAGCCCCCATTAATTATAATATGTTCGAATTGTCGACGTTGTCAAGGAAGACAACGTAATGATTTATGTTGATCACATTCACATAGAAGTTATATTGATATAGATCGTCTAACATGTGGTGCTTTCCCAACATCTTTGCTAGCCAAAACTCCGCACTAAGTAGAGATACTACTTGTGCATCCAAAAGCTTAAACCCAAATCCATGTTTTAAGAGTCCACCATACCTACCTATGGATTGAGTAGGATCCTTCAAGTAAGTTGTCATCGGTGCACAAGGCAATAAAAATTGCTTCTAAACGTGTTTGATCATTTAGCATAAGGGAAATTAAGCGTTGTACGAACTTGTGATGGTAATAATACAAGCAATAAACTGCATAATAAAGGCTTCCATCATAAGAGACAATATAACGTAATGTTCCTTTGCACTAAGGGATTTGGCATATAACCAAAAAGCGCATGACAACCTCTATTTCCCTCTCCGACGGGCTTATCATTTACTTTTATGTATTTACTTTTATGCCAGGGTCAAAGTATTCTTCTCTACTCCTCTTTATTTTCTCTTTGGCAAGCATCATGTGGTGGGGAAATATCTAGACATATATATCCACTTGAATGTGGCTGGTCATGAGTTATTATTGTTGACATCACCCTTGAGGTGAATACATTGGGAGGCGACACTTTAAGCCCCCTATCTTTCTATGTGTTCGGTTGAAACCTTTTGCTCATATGTACGCGGTGAGTGTTAGCAATCATAGAAGACTAAATGATGGTTGAGTATCTGTGACATCCTCAACTGTTGCTACAGTAAACCTATGCAAAGGATGCCATGTAATCGTGATTGCTATCATTGATCTCGCGTTAGTTCAAACGGTTCGAATTTAAATTTAAAAAGTCGAACTAGAAAAGTTTTCGAATGTTAAAATAAAAATGTCGGATGAGTTACAAATATTCCTTAATTATTTATAGAATTTAATCAGGCATTTTTGGAATTATTTAAAACCCCTATATATTTAAACAGAAACTATATAAAAACTAATAACAAAAAAAAGGCCCCGGCCCACCTAAGCCAAGTGGCCCAGCCGGCCACACCCCAGCAGCCCACCCACCTAGGGGTATAAGACCCCCACGGGAAACCCTAAGCCCTAACGCGCCAGCCTCCCCACTCCCACCTGCCCCGCCGCCACTTCCTCCCGTCGCCCCACCCATCGCCAGATCCCACGAGGGGATCGGGCCCCTCGTCAGTCCCCCACGTCACGCTCCCTCCTCTCTCTCGCCCCGCACCCCACGTCCCAACGCTCGATCGCCCCCATCTCCTTCCTCCCTCGCGCGAGCCTCTTCCTCTGCCCCTCGCGCTCGTCAGACCCCACCGCGCCGCACCACCTCCTCCTGTCGTGTTGGAGCCCCCTTCCCTCCGTCACCGCGCCCGAGCCCTCGTGCGCCCCTCTCCACTCCCCTCGTCCCTGGCCCCGTCATTCTCCCCTCGATCCTCCCTGGTTCGAGGCCCCCTCCCCACGTCACCTCTCTCCTCTCCCCTCACCTCCCTAAGCCCTCATGGCTCCATGGGCCGAAGCCCCTCACCTCCGGCGCTCCCTGCCTCTCACCGCCACCGGCCCCGCGCCGGAGCCGCACCAGGGCTGCGCCGGATCCGCCCCATCGCCGGCCCCTCGTTGCCGGATCCACCGACATCCTCCTCCCCAACCTCCTCCCCGCCGGCCACCTCTACACCGAGCCTCGGCATCCCTGGCAACGCCGGTGAGACTCTGGGCTCCGGCCTCCTCCCGTTTCGCCCCTCTGGCTGCGTTTGCATACCCCTCCATGCAGGAAGAACACCCATGATGTTTTGGCAAAATTGTATGCAGGTGTAGATATGTTTTTATGCACATATATATGTATGTGAAAATGCATGTGTATAAAAGCATATGAAAATACGTATGCATGTATAAAAGATTTGTATGTATGTATGCATATGTGTATATGTGTGCTGTATATGTGTGTGCGTAGCCGGTGGTTCACTATCATGTGGGGCCAAACACCCCACCCCACTGACACGGAGACCCCATACCCTCTGTTGAAAATAATAATAATAATAATATAAAATAATATTTAATAAATACTTTAATTAATTAAATAATTAATTTAGGTAATTGTAATGATTATGAGTGATTAGAATAATTAAGTAAATATGCTAATATAGATAAGTATTTATCGTAATAAAATATGACACGTGGGCCCCCTACTAAATTAATTTGATTAATTAATATTTAACCTTAATTAATAAATTGTGTCAATGACACGTAGGACCCACTGGTCAGTTGACCAGTCAACTGCTGATGTCAGCATGACATCATGCTGATGTCATAATAGCATTTAATAATTAATTAAATCCATTTTTAATTCCTAATTATTGAATGAAATTTTGAAAATTAATATAAAATAAACCGTAAGTGAGATCAAAATATTTTCAACATGAAAGTTGATCACCACAACGAGACGAATCCGGATACACTATCCGTTCGTCTCTCTCGCGTCGCTAGCATAGCAAACATGGAACTTTTCCATCGTTTTCAGTCTGTCCGGTATTAGGCAGAGACCCGGGAAATATCATGTGATATTCTCCCGACCCGTCTATGATGGACTTTACTTTGTTAGCTCATGCCTAGCCTGCATATTGCCATGTCATGCTTAGTGTTGCACCTGTTGCTGTTATTTATTGTTTCTCCCCCCTCTTCTTACCGGTAGACCCTGAGACTGACGCTACTGCCGGGTGCATCTACCCTCCTGTCGACCAGCCCTTTGCCGCAGAGCAACAAGGCAAGCAAACCCCCCTTTGATCATTCCTATATCGTCTATGTCTTTCTTCCTCCTGCTTGCATTAGAATTTTGCTACTGTTGTAGTTAGCTCCTACATCTGATGCATAGCCTAATTTTGATGAACTGCTACTTTCAGTATTGCACTGTAAAACTGTTTAGTATAGGTGGAACAGTCTTTCCCGCTGACCCCTTAGTCCAGTTGCCCCGCTTTATTGTCAAGCCTCGATCCCTGATCGACGAGCTACAACCGACACATCACTCACACCCCCTTAGTTGTGCGGCGCTATAGAGCTACTATCGGGTACAGAGGGTGACACCTCGCGAAGTATTCAGGATGATACCTGTGTAGTGTAGCTAGTCGGTCGTGGTTATCGAGGGTGATTCCTCCTTCACCACTCCCGACAATGTCTCTGTCGTGCAACCCCTCAAGTGTGGGACCCTAGAGGGTGATTCCTCTAAGCCCACCTTGACGGTTACATCGTTCGGGATCCAACGAGGGTGATGCCTCGGATCCCCCTGATGTTACAATGATAACTCACAAGTATAGGGGATCGCAACAGTTTTCGAGGATAGAGTATTCAACCCAAATTTATTGATTCGACTCAAGGGGAAGCAAAAGAATATTCTCAAGTATTAGCAGCTGAGTTGTCAATTCAACCACACCTGAAAGATTTAGTGTCTGCAACAAAGTATGAGTAGCAAAGTAAGGTGATAGCAGCAGTAGCAATAGTAACCAGTAGCAGCAGTGACAGCAGTAGCAACAGAGTAATGTAGCAAGGACTAGTAGTGAAAGACTCGTAGGCATTGCATCGGTGATGGATGATTGTGCCGGATGTGATTCATCATATAACAACTATAACACGGAGAGATAAGTAACTAGCTCCAGTTCGTCAATCTAATGTACGCATGTATTCCGTATGTAGTCATACGTGCTTAGGAAAAAGAACTTGCATGACATCTATTGTCCATCCCTCCCGTGGCAGCGGGGTCCTAATGGAAACTACGGGATATTAAGGTTCTCCTTTTGATAAAGAACCGGATTAACACATTAACACTTGGTGAATACATGAACTCCTTATACTATGGTCATCTCCGGGAGTGGTTTCGGCTATTGTCACTCCGGGGTTGCCGGGTCATAACACATAGTAGGTGACTACAACTTGCAAGATAGGATCTAAAATACACATATATTGGCGACAACATAATAGGTTCAGATCTGAAATCATGGCACTCGGGCCCTAGTGACAAGCATTAAGCATGGCAAAGTAGTAGCAACATCAATCTCAGAACATAGTGGATACTAGGGATCAATCCCCGTCAAAACTAACTCGATTACATGATAGATCTTATCCAACGCATCACCGTTCAACAAGCCTACGATGAGATTACTCACAAACGGTGAAGAGCATCATGGAATTGGCTATGAAGGAAGGTTGGTGATGACGATGGCGACGATCTCCCCCCTCCGGAGCCCAGAACGGACTCCATATCTGCCCTCCAGAGGAAGAACAAGAGGTGGCGGCGCCTCCATATCGTAAAACGTGATGAACTCTTCTCCTTGATTTTTTTCGGGCGAGACGGACTAAATAGAGCTGAGTTTGGAGGCGGTGGAGCAACATGGGCCCCACAAGCCTGGTAGGCGCGGCCAGGGGGGTGGCCGCGCCTCTTGGGCTTGTGGCCCACTGGCTCACCTCCTCCGGTGGATCTTTGCGCAGGTATTTTTCATTAATTCCAGAAAAATTCTACGTAAATTTTTAGGTCATTCCGAGAACTTTTATTTCTGCACAAAAATAACACCATGGCAATTCTGCTGAAAACAGCGTTAGTCCGGGTTAGTTCCATTCAAATCATGCAAATTAGAGTCCAAAACAAGGGCAAAAGAGTTCGGAAAAGTAGATACGACGGAGGCGTATCAACTCCCCCAAGCTTAAAGCCTTGCTTGTCCTCAAGCAATTCAGTTGACAAACTGAAAGAGACAAAAGAAAAACTTTGACGAACTCTATTTGATCTTGTTGTTGCAACTATGTCTAACTCATATCCAGAGTTTTAGCAAGATCACAAGCAAACCACATAAGCAAATGACATCTAGGTCTCACGGTAAACTCATATCAATGGCATAATCAACTAGCGAGCAAATAATAATAAGTCTCGAACGTCAACACTTCAATCAAAACAATCATGAAGCAGTACGAATAGATGGTATCTTGCTAGCTCTTTTTGAGACCGCAAAACATAAATGCAGAGCACCTTCAAAGACCAAGGGTTGACTAAACATTGTAATTCATGGCAATGAAGATCCAGTCACAGTCATACTCAACATAGTTAAAAGCAAAGCATAAAAATGACATAGGTGCTCTCTAATTGGTGCTTTTGTAAGAGGAGGATGACTCAACAGGAACATAAATAGACAGGCCCTTCGCAAAGGGAAACATTGATTTGCAGAGGTGCGAGAGATCAAGCTTTGAAAACAGAGATAATAATTTTGGGCGACATGCTTTCATTGTCAACGCAATGACCAAGAGTTCTCAACATCTTCCATGCTACACATGCTATAGGCGGTTCCCAAATAGAAAAGTACAGTTTTGACTCCCCCACCACCAATCAATCACACTCCATGGCTAGCCGAATCCTCAGGTACCGTCCATACCAACATCAATCCAGGGGGAGTTTTGTTTGCAATTATCTTTTTGATTTGAGCATGGAACTGGGAATTCCAATTACCAGCCCCTTTCTCATGAATGATAGTGAATAAACACATATCAAGGATAACACGCCTAGCATGGAAGATACTAATAGCCCCCTGTCAGCACATGAGCGGTTCGGGCATGCAAAACAAATTATTTCTTGAAGGTTTAGAGAGTGGCACATGCAAATTTACTTGGAACAACAGGTAGATACCGCACATAGGTAGGTATGGTGGACTGATATGGAACAACTTTGGGTTTATGGAAGTGGATGCACAAGCAGTATTCCCGCTTAGTACAAGTGAAGGCTAGCAAAAAACTGGGAAGCGACCAACTAGAGAGCGAAAACAGTCATCAAAATGCATTGAGATTAACTAACATTGAGTGCAAGCATGAGTAGGACATAAATCACCATGAACATGAATATCATAGAGGCTATGTTGATTTTGTTTCAACTACATGCGTGAACATGCGCCAAGTCAAGCCACTTGAATCATTCAAAGGAGGATAGCATCCTATCATACTACATCATAGTCATCTCAAAATTCATGTTGGCAACCAAGGCAACCCATTATAAGCTCCTAGTTAATTAAGCATGGCATCAAAAACTATGATCTCTAAGTTTTCATTGCAAACATGTTTCTCTCACAACAAAGCTGAACTAGGAACAATGAGCTAGTCATATTTACAAAAACAAAATAGATCGAGTTCATACCAGCTTTTCCAGGCTCAGTCACTTCATCATACATCGTCATTATTGCCTTTCACTTGCACGACCGAACGATGTGAACAATAATAAGAGTGCTCGTGCATTGGACTAAAGTTGGAATCTGCAGGCAAACACAAAGGAGAAGACAAAGTAATATGGCTATATGACAGTTAAACATGTATGCATGCGAGAGCCACTAAACATTGTAACCATTATCTTCTACCTTGACCCAAAGAAAAAGAAAACTATTTACACGGGAAAGCTCCCAACAAGCAAAAGAAGAAAAATAAAATCTTTTTTGGGTTTTCTCAAACTAGACAGAGACAGGAAAAGAAAACGAGAAAAAGAAAATAAACTAGCATGGATGATACAGTGGCAAAGTGTGAACACCGACGAACAAGGTGAAAGCATAAGCAAGAATGTAAAGTCGGTGAGAACACGTACTCCCCCAAGCTTAGGCTTTTGGCCTAAGTTGGTCTACTCCCAAGGAGGGAAATAACCAGCTCCGGGGTACTCCGGAGTGGACTCGGGATGTGATACGTCTCAAACGTATCTATAATTTTTGATGGTTTCATGATGTTATCTTGTCAACTTTGGATGTTTTATATACCTTTTATATCTTTTTTGGGACTAACTTATTAATTCAGTGTCAAGTGCCAGTTCTGTTTTTTTCTGTGTTTTGACTCTTTTCAGATCTGATTTTGGAACGGAGTCCAAACGGAATAAAATCTCCGAAATAAAATTTTCCAGAACGGAAGAAGATCGGGAGGCTTGAGGGCCAAGGCAGGGGGGCCACAGGGAGCCCACAAGCCGTGTAGCCGCCACCAGGGGGGAGGCGGCTACCAGGCTTGTGGCCTCCCTGGCGCTCCCCTGCCCTAGATCTTTGGCCTATAAATTCCCTAAAATCCCCAAAAAATCAGGGCATCCACGAAAACACTTTTCCGCTGCCGCAAGCTTCCGTTTCCACGAGATCTCATCTCGAGACCCTTCCCGGTGCCCTGTCGGAGGGGACGTTGGAGCTGGAGGGCTTCTTCATCAACATCATCGCCCCTCCAATGACTCGTGAGTAGTTCACTTCAGACCTACGGGTCCGTAGTTAGTAGCTAGATGGCTTCCTCTCTCTCTTGGATCTTCAATACAAGTTCTCCATGATCTTCATGGAGATCTATCCGATGTAATCCTCTTTGGCGGTGTGTTTGTCGAGATCCGATGAATTGTGGATTTGTGATCAGATTATCTATGAATTATATTTGAGTCTTTGCTGATTTCTTATATGCATGACTTGATATCCTTGTAAGTCTCTCTAAGTCTTGGGTTTTGTTTGGCCAACTAGATCTATGATTCTTGCAATGGGAGAAGTGCTTGGTTTTGGGTTCATACCATGTGGTGACCTTTCCCAGTGACAGAAGGGGCAGCAAGGCACGCATCGTGTTGTTGCCATCAAGGGTAACAAGATGAGCTTTTATCGTAGATATGAGATTGTCCATATACATCATGTCATCTTGCTTAAGGCGTTACTCTGTTCTTTTGGACTTAATACACTAGATGCGTGCTGGATAGCGGTCGACGTGTGGAGTAATAGTAGTAGATGCAGAAAGTATCGGTCTACTTGTTTTGGACGTGATGCCTTTAGATACAATCATTGCCATATATATTGTCACGACTTTGCGCGGTTCTATCAATTGCTCGACAGTAATTCGTTCACGCACCGTCTACTTTCTTTCATGAGAGAAGCCACTAGTGAACACTACGGCCCCCGGGTCTATTCACAACTATCGTTTCCACCTTCACTTTTACTTTGCTTCGTTTACTTTTTGCTTTCAGTTCTCACTTTGCAAAAAATCTATAAGGGATTGACAACCCCTTCATAGCGTTGGGTGCAAGCTCTTTGTGTTTGTGCAGGTACTTGTGACTTGATGCAATCCTTCACTGGATCGATACCTTGGTTCTCAAAACTGAGGGAAATACTTACCGCCGCTGTGCTACATCACCCTTTCCGCTTCGAGGGAACATCAACGCAAGGCTCCAAGGCCATGGGGAGATCCTTTGCATATTTGCCAAGGAAGTCCCTAAAGGCGTAGCCATAACAGAAGGATTCCTAGCGCCGTTGCTGAGGAGTATCAAGACAAGAATAGTCTCCCGTCAACACGCTTGTTTCTGGCGCCGTTGGAAGGTCTTTTGTTGCAGTAGCAGGATGCCACTATTGTGTGAGCTCTTCTAGCTCCCAGTGATAAACTGCATGTGGTACCCGACTGGCGGCTCGGGCACGGGCACCTGTGCTTGGGCTAAGCCCCAATATGCGTAGTGTTGGGGAATGTCGCAAGGGAAACAAAAATTTTCCTACGCGCACGAAGACCTATCATGGTGATGTCCACCTACGAGAGGGGATGAGTGATCTACGTACCCTCGTAGACCGTACAGCAGAAGCGTTAGAGAACGCGGTTGATGTAGTGGAACGTCCTCACGTCCCTCGATCCGCCCCGCGAACAATCCCGCGATCAGTCCCACGATCTAGTACCGAACGGACGGCACCTCCGCGTTCAGCACACGTACAACTCGACGATGATCTCGGCCTTCTTGATCCAGCAAGAGAGACGGAGAGGTAGAAGAGTTCTCCGGCAGCGTGACGGCGCTCCGGAGGTTGGTGATGACCTTGTCTCAGCAGGGCTCCGCCCGAGCTCCGCAGAAACGCGATCTAGAGGAAAAACCGTGGAGGTATGTGGTCGGGCTGCCGTGGAAAAGTCGTCTCAAATCAGCCCTAAAACCTCCGTATATATAGGTGGGAGGGAGGGGGGCCTTGCCTTGGGGTCCAAGGACCCTCAAGGGGTCGGCCGAGCCAAGGGGGAGGACTCTCCCCCCCCAAACCGAGTTGGACTAGGTTTGGTGGGAGGGAGTCCCCCTCCCTTCCCACCTCCTCCTTTTTTTTCCTTTTTCCTTTGATTTCTTATCCTTGGCGCATAGGGCCCTTTTGGGCTGTCCCACCAGCCCACTAAGGGCTGGTGCGCCACCCTTATGGCCTATGGGCTTCCCCGGGGTGGGTTGCCCCCCCGGTGAACTCCCGGAACCCATTCGTCATTCCCGGTACATTCCTGGTAACTCCGAAAACCTTCCGGTAATCAAATGAGGTCATCCTATATATCAATCTTCGTTTCCGGACCATTCCGGAAACCCTCGTGACGTCCATGATCTCATCCGGGACTCCGAACAACATTCGGTAACCAACCATATAACTCAAATACGCATAAAACAACGTCGAACCTTAAGTGTGCAGACCTTGCGGGTTCGAGAACTATGTAGACATGACCCGAGAGACTCCTCGGTCAATATCCAATAGCGGGACCTGGATGCCCATATTGGATCCCACATATTCTACGAAGATCTTATCATTTGAACCTCAGTGCCAAGGATTCGTATAATCCCGTATGTCATTCCCTTTGTCCTTCGGTATGTTACTTGCTCGAGATTCGATCGTCAGTATCCGCATACCTATTTCAATCTCGTTTACCGGCAAGTCTCTTTACTCGTTCCGTAATACAAGATCCCGCAACTTACACTAAGTTACATTGCTTGCAAGGCTTGTGTGTGATGTTGTATTACCGAGTGGGCCCCGAGATACCTCTCCGTCACACGGAGTGACAAATCCCAGTCTTGATCCATACTAACTCAACTAACACCTTCGGAGATACCTGTAGAGCATCTTTATAGTCACCCAGTTACGTTGCAACGTTTGATACACACAAAGCATTCCTCCGGTGTCAGTGAGTTATATGATCTCATGGTCATAGGAATAAATACTTGACACGCAGAAAACAGTAGCAACAAAATGACACGATCAACATGCTACGTCTATTAGTTTGGGTCTAGTCCATCACGTGATTCTCCCAATGACGTGATCCAGTTATCAAGCAACAACACCTTGTTCATAATCAGAAGACACTGACTATCATTGATCAACTGGCAAGCATGGTGGAAATCTCAACCTCACGTATCTTCCTATTATTAGTCACAATATCTTTCATGTACTTAGCATACAGAGACATTTTGAGCATATCTGTCAAACGCATTTGCAGAAAGACAGGTCTGATCATTTCAACGAAGCGCTCAAAATCCTCATCATCCTTTTTCTTGGATGATTTGGGAGGAAAGGGCATGGGTTTCTGAACCCATGGTTCCCTTTCTTTACCATGCTTCCTAGCAGCGAAGTCATTCTTATCGTATCTTCTATTCTTAGGTTGTGGGTTATCAAGATCAACATGTTCAATCTCCACATCCTTAACATTGCTAGATTGAGCATCATCATGAACATCACTATTGATATTATCATTAGGCTCATGTTCATCATCATATTGTGTTTGAGCATCAGAGACAGAGACATCGTTTGGGCTCTCAGGTGTAGCAGCAATAGGGTTGCTAGCGTGCACGTTCCTATCATCTTTCTTGTTCTTTCTAGGATGACTAGGTGCATCAGTGCTAACTCCTTGAGAATCTTGTTCAATTCTCTTTGGATGACCCTCAGGATACAGAGGTTCCTGGGTCATTCTACCGCCTCTAGCAACGACTCTAATGGAATTGTCATTCAATTCATTGAGCAAGTCATTCTGAGCTTTAAGTACTTGTTCTACCTGAGTAGTAACCATAGTGGCATGTTTACTCAGAAGTTTAAGATCATTGACCTTTCTGTCCACACAAGCACTTAAATGACTAAGCATACGAGCATTCTGTTCCAATTGTCTGTTAACATAATCATTGAAACTTTGTTGTTTGGCAACGAAGTTATCAAATTCATCCAGGCATAAGCTAGCAGGTTTATCAAAAGGAATATCACTCTCATCAAATCTACGCAGAGAATTTACTTCTACTACCTGCATCGGGTTATCAAGACCATGGATCTCTTCGATAGGTGGTAGATTTTTGATATCTTCAGATTTAATGCCTTTCTCTCGCATAGATTTCTTAGCTTCTTGCATATCTTCGGGACTGAGGAATACAATACCTCTTTTCTTTGAAGTTGGCTTAGGGGGTGGTTCGGAAATAGTCCAAGCATTCTCATTGCACAAGATGTTATTCAATAGGATCTCAGCTTGTTCTACAGTTCGTTCCCTAAAAACACAACGAGCACAACTATCTAGGTGGTCTTTAGAAGCATCGGTAAGTCCATTATAGAAGATATCAAGTATTTCATTCTTCTCAAGAGGGTGATCAGGCAAGGCATTCAGTACCTGGACGAGCCTCCCTCAAGCTTGCAGGAGACTCTCTTCTTCAGCTTGAGCAAATATGTATATTTCCTACAAGGCAGCTTGCTTCTTATGGGCAGGGAAATATTTTTCAGAGAAGTAGTAGACCATATCCTAGGGGCTAAACACACAACCAGGAGCAAGAGAAGTGAACCAGGTCTTAGCATCATCCTTTAGCGAGAAAGGGAACAACTTGAGGATATAGTAGTGGCGGTGTTGGGGATATTACCTGTTAATAACCCGCCCTAATTGGGCCGGGTCACCAAATCAGGCGATTGACCTGAACAGTGGTTTGGGCCTTGGCCTGGCCAGATCAAGGTCATATGGCGGTTTATGATTTCTGGAAGGTCTCCAAGCTTTGAAGGACGGCGACATAGAGACCACAGGGGGCACGATTTGTAGGAAAGGAAAGTACCCTTGTAAACCCTAAGGATTCGACCTGTATGTAAAGGCGAGTCCCAGGGAAGGAGAGGGCAGGTTAGAAATCATCGAGTGCTAGGTTCGGTGAGTTACGCCCTCCTTGTAATCGAAACCACATCAATACAAACCAAAGCACGACGTAGGCCTTTACCTCCTCACGAGGGGCCGAACCTGGGTAAATCGCCGTGTCTCTCCCGCTTAACCCCTTGGAGTCGCCGCCAAGGTGTGATGGCTCCAGTACTAAGTCCTTTCACGAGGACATCTGTTGTGACAAAACCACGACAGTTGGCGCCAAATCCGACTCGCCTGGTCTTTGTGGGGTTCACGCAGGGATCGGAGGAGCCAAAGCGCTCGGTGACTCAGGAAACTACACCGGTCAACTCTGATGACGAATCATCCATGGGCGATTCAGATTCAATCCGGTCTCTACATGGGGATTGTCTAGGGAGCTTGTCGCTGGCCATGGACCTCGAAGTCCTTGACCGAACCCGCCGCCAGATCGCCATTTACATGGAGGGGGCGACTCAACCCACACAAAACCCCATCGGAGGCGATGGAGCCGGCGAGACGTCTAGAAGCCCGGCCGCAGTCCTGGTGGATTTAGCGGCAGAGATCACAAGGCTGATGGCGACTCCCCTCACACCAGAAAACCAGGAGGAGATAAACACGGAGCTGGCGAAACTCAGAGAGGCAGTGGCAAAGGCTCATCGGGATGCCGAGGTGGAGTCCGCCAGGATCGAGACTCGGCAAGCTCAAATTGCGGCCAAAAGGATGCGCTTAAACACTGACAACTGGCGGCTCGAAAAACACCAGCGCGCATCTGACGCCGTCCATCAACAGAGACACCAGGGTCGCCTGCCCCATGATCTCAACCCGACCCGCCTGTTCGACACTCCACGAACCCCTGGGGCGGGAGCCGCCCCGGGGGGAGGACTGGGTCGCCGGCCTAACCCGCCGGTTCAGCCGGTCGAGGATCGCATTCCTCGATTCCGGACGCCTCAAGGCCACTTTTCCAACCCGATGGACAACGTCCTTGCCGCAAATCGCCATCTGGAATCTCTTCCGATTCACGGCAACACTCCTGCCGAGATAGAAGCAAGGAACGCCATCGAGATGTTGAAGACGGCAGTGGTTCAAAACGCACAATTCTCACACAACCTTGAGAGGCTGCATTCCACTCCCCAGGCAAGTTACACAAGGAGTTGGCCAGAGGACCAGCCCGCCGTAAACAGCGGGACGCGACTCGTCCCACAGGACAACCCGCCTGATCAGAACCCGCTGGGACGAGATCTTCCGAACACCCAAGTCGCCCCGGCCCCCCTCGTCGGGGGCGGTGGGCGTGTGGGGGTGCCATGCTTGGCACCCGCCCTTCGTAACGAAAGGATGCCCAAAGATTTTGAGGGACCAAGAAAGGTGCCTAATTACACCCCGGACCTTGAGCCGACATCGTGGGTCGAGAGTTATGAAATCGCCATGGACATGCTCGACGTAAACGTGGCGGTTTGCGCCAGATACTTCACGATGATGCTCGAGGGGTGAGCACGTACTTGGTTGAAAAACTTACCTCCCAACTCCATCCAGACCTGGGCCAAGTTAAAAGAGCGTTTCATCAAAAACTTTCGAGGAACTTGCAAACGTCCGATGACGATCGTCGATCTACAACACTTTGTTCAGCGCCCTGATGAGTCAGCTCACCATTGGTCACGGCGGGTTGCGGAAATTATCCATTCGTCAGATGGTATTACGGCGGCTCAGGCTGTGCTGATCCTCGAGCAGAATTGCCATTACGAACCCTTGGTGCAAAAATTGGGGCGACTCAAGCGAAAGGTCCAAGACATGGGAGAGCTGATGGACACCCTCACTAGGTATGTTGAGGCAGATGACACCAAAGATCCCGGTGAGGACGGTAAGGCTAAATCGGCCAAGAAGGACGAGTCATCCAAAAACCATACCCGGTTCCAGGGACGTAACCGCCACAATCAAGGGGCCAATGGCAAGCGACGACCGCAAGAGGAGTCCTCGAACTTAGTCGCCAATACCAACACCAACAATGGCAACCAACGCCAGAAGAAAAATAGGGGGTTTAGCGGGAAGAGGCCGCGTAACTATGAAGAGCTACTCAAAGGCCCTTGCCCGCACCATGCCACGGCAGACGGTCCGGTGACTCACTCCTGGGAGAACTGCTTCGTAATGCGGGAGTTTCGGGCGGAGGCGATCAAGAAAAGTCAAAACGATGACCCGGACCAGCGCCAGGAGCAGTTTGCCGCACCCAACCAGCGACAGAACCCTTCGGCGGCTTTCCTGAGCAGGGGGCTCAGGGAGGCCCACAGCCAGGCGGCGGCCAGTACCCGTGCACCACCAGCGACGGTATAACCCGCCAGGAGCCTTTCAGCAGCCACCTCCACAGGGGGCTCCGCAGGGTCAGGATGATAACAGGGGGTTTTCGCAGCAACCCCAAACAGTTAAGTAATGGGCAGTATCATGTTTTCACCACCAATGCTTGCAGGCGTGATAAGAAGGTGAGTCACCAGGCATACAATGTATCGGAACCAGCGCTTCCCAGATACCTCCATTGGTCTGAGCAAACCATATCATGGAGCAGGGAGGACACCCCTCAAGAGTTGATAACCCAGGCGATTTAGCGTTGGTCGTGGCTCCCCAAGTTGGGGGTTACACCCTGTCCAAAGTGCTGATGGATGGTGGCAGCAACATTAATATCTTATATTTTGACACTTTCCAAAGGATGAACCTATTGGAAAAGGACCTGATGCCTTCAACCACGGTTTTCCATGGAATCGTCCCGGGCAAGTCGGCCTACCCCATAGGCCGAGTCAGGCTCACAGTGGCGTTTGGAACTGTGCAGAATTACAGGTCGGAGTCACTGATTTTCGAGGTGGTCAAATTGAAAAGCCCCTACCACGCGTTATTTGGGCGGCCGGCTTACGCCCGTTTCATGGCTCGCCCCTGCTATGTTTACCTCAGGATCAAGATGCCTGGTCCCAAAGGACCTATCACGGTTGATGGAGATAGAAGGATTGCAAAGGAATGTGAAGAAGGGGACGCGGCTTATGCGGAAGTCGCCTGCGCTGCAGAGGAGCTCAAACACCATCGGGCCAATGTTGACCCGGCGGACATGTCACCCCTAAAGAAGCCAACTACAGATGCTGAGTCGCCCCTCAAGTTCAAGCCAACGGATGACACTAAGACAATCGATTTTGTTCTCGGCGATTCATCCAAGCAGTTCACCATTGGGACGGGTCTGGACCCCAAATAGGAAAGCGCGCTCATCGAATTCATCCGTGAGAATCGGGACATCTTCGCATGGAAACCTTCTGACATGCCTGGTGTGCCGAGGGAATTCGCTGAGCACCATCTTAATGTTGACCCAAAGGCAAAACCCATCCAGCAGTACCTTCACATATTTAATGAGGAGCGACGCAAGGCGATTGGGGAAGAGGTCACCCGTCTCTTAGCCGCCGGATTCATCATGGAAGTTTTCCACCCCAAATGGCTGGCTAACCCGGTTTTGGTACTCAAGAAGAACGGTACTTTTCGTATGTGCATTGACTACACGGACCTCAACAGAGCTTGTCCAAAAGATCCCTTCGCTCTTCCTCGCATCAACCAAATCATTGACTCGATGGCGGGATGCGAACGATTGTGCTTTTTGGACGCCTACTCAGGATATCACCAAATCAAGATGGCCGTGGAGGATCAAGAGAAAACAGCCTTTATAACCCCCTTCGGGGCTTTTTGTTATGTGTCCATGCCTTTTGGACTCAAAAGTGCGGGGCGACTTATCAGCGCTGCATCCAGAATTGCCTTCGCAACCAAATCGGTCGCAATGTCCATGCCTATCTCGACGATATTGTGATCAAAACCCGCCAGGGGGAGACACTACTGGAGGACCTCAAGGAAACATTCGATAATCTACGGGTATATCAGATGAAGCTGAATCCCACCAAATGTGTTTTTGGTGTGCCTGCAGGGAAATTGTTAGGCTTCCTGGTATTGGAGCGCGACATTGAAGCTAACATGGACAAGATCGAAGCAGTTACATCCCTTGGAAAGCCGGCGAACTTTAATCAAGTTCAAGGACTGGCGGGTCGCATTGCGGCCCTAAGTCGTTTCGTAAGTTGCCTGGGTGAAAAGGCGATTCCTCTTTATCAGTTACTAAGGAAATCTGATCGGTTTGTTTGGACGAATGAGGCAGACGAGGCGCTCGAAGCCCTGAAACGCCAATTGGTTAACCCGCCGGTCCTGGCCGCCCCGACTAAAAAAGAGCCCATGCTTCTGTATATCGCGGCAAATTCCAAAGCAGTAAGTGTGGCAGTGGTTGTTGAAAGAAAGGAAGAGGGGAAGGAGTACCCAGTGCAACGTCCGGTGTATTTTATCAGCAAGGTGTTAACCCTTTCCAAGCAGCGATACCCACACTGGCAGAAGCTGGTATATGGGGTGTTTATGGCGAGTCGGAAACTTAAGCATTATTTCCAAGAACACCCTATCACAGTGGTTAGCATTATTTCCAAGAACACCCTATCACAGTGGTTAGCTTTGCTTCATGGCTTGCGACTCGCCAAGGAGATGAATCTAACGCGAGTCAGATGTTTTGGCGACTCTGATTTGGTGGCGCAGCAAGTTTCGGGTACCTGGGATTCTCGGGACCCCATGATGGCAGCTTACAGAAGAGCTGTTTCCGATGTGGCGGGTCATTTTCATGGTTATCAGGTGGACCACATTGATCGGCGCCTCAACGAGGCAGCTGACACCCTCTCACGACTTGGTTCCCAGCGAAAGCCAGTTCCTCCCAATGTTTTTCTGGATATTTTGCATAAGCCATCCGTGATTCTACCATCGGAGGAGGAATTGGCAATACCAGATCCTGAGTCTCAGCTCGTGGCGGCTCTCCACGTCACGCCGGATTGGGTTCTTCCTTATCTGGCTTATCTTGCCCGGGGCGAGTTACCAACAGACGAAGTTTCGGCTCGTCAAATCGTTCGGCGCAGCAAGTCCATGGTCATCATCAATGGCGAGTTATATAAGCGAAGCGCCTCTGGAGTTTTTCAGCGATGCGTTTCCCCCTAAGAAGGATGCATAATCTTAAATGACATTCATTCCGGAGACTATGGGCATCATGCCGGGTCACGCTCTTTGGTATCAAAGGCTTTCCGTCATGGTTTCTTTTGGCTGACGGCTCATGCATATGCGGAAGATATAGTACGTCGGTGCGAAGGATGCCAGCGTTATGGGCGACAGGCTCATGTGCCGGCTCAAGAATTAAGAATGATCCCCATCACTTGGCCTTTTGCGGTCTGGGGGCTAGACATGGTCAGCCCCTTTAAATTGTCCTCCAACAAGAAGACCCATCTGCTGGTGGCGGTTGATAAGTTCACCAAGTGGGTTGAGGCGGAACCTATTGGAGCTTGCGATGCGGAGACATCGGTCAAATTCTTGAAAAAGCTGATTTTCCGGTTTGGATATCCGCACAGTATCATTACTGATAATGGTACTAACTTGTCCCAAGGGGCGATGCGGGAATTTTGCCGTCGAGAACATATCCGGCTTGATGTTTTTGCAGTCGCTCACCCACAATCTAATGGGCAGGCGGAGCGGGCGAATCAGGAGGTTTTGCGAGGAATTAAGCCCCCGACTCATGGTTCCCCTGGAGAAAACCCCAGGGTGTTCGGTTGAAGAATTACCTTCAGTACTGTGGAGTATCCGGACCACCCCGAACCGGTCCATGGGTTTCACCCCTTTCTTTCTGGTCTACGGAGCAGAAGCCGTTCTTCCTACTGATATAAGGCATGACTCACCCAGAGTCGCCGCATATGTGGAACAAGACAATGAGCTGGCGCGTCAAGACTCCTTGGACGCCATAGAAGAGGCACGTGACCTGGCTGCGACCCGTTCAACTATCTATCAGCAGGATCTACGGCGTTATCACAACCGCCGGGTTAAGAGCCGGACCTTTCAGGAAGGCGACTTGGTTCTACGGTTGATACAAGATCGTGCTGGTATGCATAAGTTGTCGCCACCTTGGGAAGGACCGTTCGTCGTCAGCAAGAATCTCCGCAATGGCTCTTATTATCTGGTGGATCTTCGGCCTAACCGGCCAACCACGGAGGCTGAGTCGACTCGCCCCTGGAATATTGCCCACTTGCGGCCTTATTACACCTGATCTCTTAAACTCTGCATTTTTGTAAGTTTTTCAGTTTCATTATGAAGTAATAAAATTTAAAAATGCTCCCCGACTTGGGGGCTTCTTCATTAAAAATCAATTCTCATCCTGTTGCGACCTTATGAGCCGACAGAATCATCATCTTAGGGTGTGTGCTTGAGCTTTCTGACTCGCCCATCCTCTCGCGACCTTATGAGCCGATGAAACCATCATCTTAGGGTGTGTGCTCGAGCTTTCTGACTCGCCCCATCCTGTCGCGACCTTATGAGCCGACGAAAACATCATCTTAGGGTGCGTGCTTGAGCTTTCTGACTCGCCCCATCCTGTCGCGACCTTATGAGCCGACGAAAACATCATCTTAGGGTGTGTGCTCGAGCTTTCTGACTCGCCCCATCCTGTCGCGACCTTATGAGCCGACGAAAACATCATCTTAGGGTGTGTGCTTGAGCTTTCTGACTCGCCCCATCCTGTCGCGACCTTATGAGCCGACGAAACCATCATCTTAGGGTGTGTGCTCGAGCTTTCTGACTCGCCCCATCCTGTCGCGACCTTATGAGCCGACGAAAACATCATCTTAGGGTGTGTGCTTGAGCTTTTTGACTCGCCCCATCCTGTCGCGACCTTATGAGCCGACGAAATTGCTGTTTTTATTTTCCTTCATGGCATGGCAACGAGGGTTTCAAAACCTTTTTCCAGATTCATCTTGAAAATATTTGTTATCATTTATTTGGTTTCACATATGTTGTTTTCAAAGCCTAAGTCAGGTTGATGATCAAAGTCACTTCATCCATGGCGGATTAAGCATTATAAAGGATTCTCAAAATGGCGGATCAAATATTTCAAATCACTTTAAGGGCGATATAAAGATTCTTTCGAGAGTATCACAAAAGCAGTACCGACTTATGAAAAAGACCTATTACATGGCTCTCAGGCCAAATCGATGAAGTTTATTCTGTTGGCGCCTTCGGATCATTTTGCTGCGAACTTTGGCTGACCTCGATTTGCAAGTCGCCCAGTACCCAGTTACACTTGGCCAGAGCCGCGAAGTCATCTTCATCGGTCAGGATTGATGCCAGATCTGCTTCCAAGTCAAAAGGGTTCTTGGGTCGCCGAGGAGTTAAACTGGTCGTCACAAAGGTTGGCGGGTTGACCTTCTTGTTCTTGCTGTCATAAGCAGCCTGATACTTTGATAAATCCAGACTTGCAGCGAGTTGGGTTGCCGCCAGCCGGGAGTCCTTGACAACACGTTGATAGTCCTCTTCGACGAATTCTGACCCATCATCTTTGAGTTGAGGAAATCCTGCCGCTACCTCTTCCGGGTTGATCTCTGGAGCATACGCCAAGCAGCGACTTAAGGTAGTGAGTACCCCCTTCTGGGCGGCTGACCGAGTCAACTCGCCAATCTGAGGGGAAGCATGGATAGGCAGCCAAGCATCTTCTTTATGGAAGTTATAGGCTCTTTGGCACCCATCACAACTTTAACAGTTAAAACACTGTCGGTGTATTACTGCTCTGTCAGCGTGTAAATCGCCTTCAGCATCAGCACGCAATCATCCTGAAGGTTGGCGGCTCTCGGACCTGTGTAAGGGGTCATGATAATCAGCGACTCACAATAAGAGTTATTGATAAAAAAGGAGAAAAGATCAAAAGTTTGAGTAAGTTTACCAAAGACGGCTTGCGTCATGTTTGAGATGTGACGCTTCAAGCCGGACAATTCTTGTTGCAAAGTAGCCAGCCTGGCTTCAACCTTCTCTGCTCTTTTTGTTGGAGCATCTTGGTCAGCTTGAGCTCTTTTCAAATTGGCTCTGAGTTTTTCCAGCTCAGCCAGGACCAATTGATACTTCTCCTCTGACTTAGCTCGGGCATCTTGCCGACCAGATAAGTTTTTCTTTAAATCGCCAAGCGCCGATTCAGTCTGAGCAAGAGTTTCCTGTTGAAAGTACATAATAAGGGGCAAGTCTCAGAACTATTGCAAGCAATATCCCTGACATTTGGGGGCTAATGTATAATTTTTTCTTTTTAGATGGATTTATACAATATCAAGACCCGACTCATCTTTTTACTGATGACCCGGCCCTTGGGGGTTACTGGTCGAAAGTTTCTCTAAATTTATCAAGACTCGGCTCATCTTTTTACTGATGACCCGACCCTTGGGGGTTATGGTCGAAAGTTTCTCTAAATTTATTAAGACCCGGCTCATCTTTTTACTGATGACCCGACCCTTGGGGGTTACTGGTCGAAAGTTTCTCTAAATTTATCAAGACCCGGCTCATCTTTTTACTGATGACCCGGCCCTTGGGGGTTAATGGGAGTAATACAATATAACAAAGCTTACCTCATGTTTATTTTTTAGCATCCGGAGCAGGCTTTTCTCCATCTCATAACTCGCCTCCAGGCGACTTGCAAAACCAGAACAAAGCTCTTTGAACTCCAGATTTTCATATCCAAAAAGCTTGGCCTTGGAGAGTCCAGACTCGGGAAGGGTTTGAGAGGGGGACGTCACATTCTTTGACAAAACCGTTGTTGCCGGTTTGGAGAAGTTGGTACCAGTAATAACTACAGCATCCGGGTCTTCTACTGTCATCAATGGACTTGGCGGCTTAGGGGCATCCATTGTTTCCTTAGGCGAGTTTGGAGGATCCATTTGATTCTCAGGCTCGCCTTGATCCGGGTTATCTTGGAACGGCACTGATTCTTTGATAGGCTCTAAAATTATGACAGGAGTTGACCCGCTGGTTTTCCTTTTCTTGGCCCATGCCCTAAAAGAGGGGAGAAGCGCATTAAAAAACTGAAAGTTTATCACCTTCAGATTCAAAGTAAAATTATCAAAAGACTTACCAAGGGACTCGAATCATTGGCGGAAGTGTCGACATTACTGAGTCGCCACATGTAGGAGGAGAATTCTGCAAGAATTATACGTCAAAGATATAGGCGGGTTACAGATGTGATCCAAAGAAACATGAAGAATTATTATTCATGGGTACCTCATTTGGTTTCCTCTTGTTCGTTGCTGGTAAGCCGGACACCAGATCACCGGAATGACTTCGGGTTTTCCGATTTGAAGTATGATGTGCTTTCTTCAGTAGAAAATTTGGGTCCAAACAAGCATTTGGATGTGAGAAGGGAACTTTCCCACAAATTCGCGTGGCCGGCTTAGGTGGAGAAGGAGATGAATCGGAGGAAACATAAATTACCTCTACAGAATCCTCCTGGCTTTCGTTGTCTTCATTCTATTCAAAAGAGGCAGAGATATAAATACAAAGTTAACAGTAGTGGATGGCGAGTGAAAAGAGGATAGGTGTTTACCTCCGAAGGTGCATCGTCGACTTGAGACTCGTCGGTTTCGGAATGCTCGGCCGCAGCAGCTTTGCCCTTGCCCTTGGTTTTCTTTGGGGGCGGCTTAGCGTGCTTCATGGCTGGCCTTTTGGGTTTCTTGGACCAAAATTTATCACCTTTCTGAAATGGCGTGTGTTACAAAAAGCCACAATTCAAATGAAACATAAGAAGTAAAGACAAAAGGCGGGTTAAATTTGCTTACCTTGGGCGCCGGATTAATTTTGCAGAAAGGCTTGAGGCCGATTTGGCCGCATTTTCCCGCAGGCTCGCCAGTCAGCTTCTAGATGATGGTGACAATATCCTTTTCCGTTAAAGCCATATGGGAATAACATTGAGGATGATCTAAGGTGCCATCGAATTCGCACATTAGCCCATCCCGGCGACTCAGAGGGAGGATGCGCCATTTGACCCAGCAGCGGATCAAGTCAACCCCAGTAAGACCATTGTTTGTCAAAGATCTTAACTCGGACAATACTGGGATGAAATCTGATTCCTCCTCCTCGGTGAGCTTATCTGGGAGCTTGAAATTCGTTGGAAGGTGATCTTTCCTATAGCCCAGAAGCTTGTTTTCGCCTGCAGGCGAGGTCTCTTGACAATAGAACCAAGACTCGCCCCAACCTTTGGGATGGCTTGGCATGGCGAGTGAGGGAAACGGGCTATCCCTGCGGCGCTGAACATTGACACCGCCGAGTTCCAGGCTGGGGCCGTTGTGAAATTCCGTTTGGCGATTTAGGTGGAAAAAGTGCCAGAATAAGGGAACTGAGGGTTCAATCCACAGATAAGCCTCACAGAACACTTGGAATTGGCATAGGTTACTTATCGAGTTAGGTCCCAAATCCTGGAGGCGGACGTTCATGAAAGCCATGGCGTCTCCAAGAAACTTTGATCCGGGCGGCTTAAATCCTCGCTCAAGGTGTTCGACGAAAACGACTATCTCCCCTTCTTTGGGGTTGGGGAGATCCTCTCCGAGCCCGGTACGCTAGCCGATAACATTCTGAGGGTCCAAGTTGCCCGTTTTCACATAGTCTGCTAGTATGGTGTCGTTGACTTTGGTAGGGAGCCAGTTACTTTTGAAGACGGTGCCCATGCTACAAAGAAGTAAAGTACGGATGAATTTACACGTCTCGAACATCTAGTGTAAGGGGTGAAATAAGTTCATTTAACTCGCCAAGTAATTTGTTCACGGACTGAGGGAAAAAACTTGACCCGCCACATTAAGAACCGGGTTGGGTTGCTATGGCGACTTACGAAGTTTGGCTATTCATGAGAACTACGTTTTAAAGGAGTCGGAGACGTTCGTTCAAAACAGTGAAGTATGAAGACTACAAACAGCTTTACGCAGTCAGTGGGTAAATTATGGATCTATTGGACAGATGAAAAAACATGAGAAAAATGGTGGATGCAACAATTTACTACCAGGACAAGGTGATGTCGTTCGCTTGACAAAACATTACTCTGGATTCGCAAGTTAAGAGCGGATAAATGAAGGCATTCAAAACATTTGCTATCTCGTCAACATTTGCGTTAATCAGTCCGGGACAGGCAACAGATATTCACGAAGAACATCAAGAACATGGCGATGTTGGAACTTCGAACAAAGATTAGATCTGTTCTCAAATGGGCGGTGGTCTAACCTGATGCTTTCGGTCGGAAGTGGTCGACAGCGACGGAGGCTGTTGGAGAAGCACGGAGGTCCTGTTGAGCGAAGAAAACTTCGGTGGTGACACAGTGTTTGGCAAACGGCGAGGTAGTCGACGGCGACGCGGTGGTCAATGGCGGCGAGCGGATCGGCCACGGTACGAAGCTTGACGACGGTGAAGATCTATGGGCGGCGCCGAAGCCTTTCGGGCGAAGACAGGAAGTGCGGTCAGCGACGGAGCCCTCGGGAGGCGATAAGACTTCCTCGCTGTGATAATGGGGAGGAGATTGACGAGACTGGTAGGTGGGAAGCGCCAGTCCTGTCCCCCCATCTATTTAATAGGACGGGCGCTGGAATCGAGGCGCTGTGAGAGGGAACCACCGGGGAATAAAAGATTCGCTATAATGGCGTTCCGAAAGTTTTGGGATAACGATGCGCCAGGATCCGTTGGGATTATGTCAGTCTTCCCGGAATTCAAGGGATAAGAAGATGCCAATAAGAAATGGTTCGGCGACTTGAAGATTTTCAGTGCCAGATGGCGGGTTACAATTTCTGACGTATGGAGGAAAATGAGGAATGAATCACCTTTAACTGAGCAGAAATATTGGCATGAAAAGAATTCAAGTCAATTTGGGGCCTAATGTTGGGGATATTACCTATTAATAACCCGCCCTAATTGGGCCGGGTCACCAAATCAGGCGATTCACCTGAACAGTGGTTTGGGCCTTGGCTTGGCCAGATCAAGGTCATATGGCGGTTTATGATTTCTGGAAGGTCTCCAAGCTTTGAAGGACGGCGACTTAGAGACCATAGGGGGCACAATTTGTAGGAAAGGAAAGTACCCTTGTAAACCCTAAGGATTCGACCTGTATATAAAGGCGAGTCCCAGGGAAGGAGAGGGTAGGTTAGAAATCATCGAGTGCTAGGTTCGGCGAGTTACGCCCTCCTTGTAATCGAAACCACATCAATACAAACCAAAGCAGGACGTAGGCCTTTACCTCCTCACGAGGGGCCAAACCTGGGTAAATCACCGTGTCTCTCCCGCTTAACCCCTTTGAGTCGCCGCCAAGGTGCGATGGCTCCAGTACTAAGTCCTTTCACGAGGACATTTGCCGTGACAAAACCACGACATGCGGATCTTTTCCTCACTAGTGAATAGGGTGGCTATATCGTGCAGTTTGGTAAGATGGGCTACAACCGTTTCAGACCCATAACCGTGAAAATGATCAGATTCAACTAGAGTGATTAACTCACGGTCGACGGAGAATTCATAATCCTTATCGGTCACAAAGATAGGCGAAGTAGCAAACTTCGAGTCGTATTTCATCCTAGCGTTCAGAGATTTTTCTTTCCACTTGCGCAGTAATTTCTCAACATCATAGCTATCCTTACACGCAAGAAAATCCTCAGCTGTCTCTCCCTCCATAACATAACGCTCAGGCATATCAGGCATAGGAGAGCTAGTTCTAGCTGGCAAAATAGCAGGTTCTACTTCAATAGTATCAACAGTTTCAGAAGTATCATCACATCTAGCAGCAACTCTAGCAGTTTGTGCATCAAGGAATGCACCTAGTGGCAAAGTAGTATCAAGCATAGGATCATCAGGCAAAGCAGTATCAAGCATAGCATCATCAGGCAAAGCAGTATCAAGCATAGCATCATCATAAGCATGATGGGCAGCAGAAGTAGCATCATCAAGCATAGGCGACATATCAAGATTTCTAGCAGGAGGTGATGTCGCAAACTTACTCATAACTGATGGTGAATCAAGTGCAGAGCTAGATGGCAGTTCCTTACCTGTCCTCGTAGTTGAGGGCAAAACTTTAGTTCTTGGATCTCTTAGATTCTTCATAGTGACCAACAGATGTAAATCCCAAGTGACTTAGAGAATATAGCTGTGCTTCCCCGGCAACGGCGCCAGAAAAATGTTTTGATAACCCACAAGTATAGGGGATCGCAACAGTTTTCGAGGGTAGAGTACTCAACCCAAATTTATTGATTCGACTCAAGGGGAAGAGAAAGAATATTCTCAAGTATTAGCAACTGAGTTGTCAATTCAACCACACCTGAAAGGTTTAGTGTCTGCAGCAAAGTATAAGTAGCAAAGTAAGGTGATAGCAGCAGTAGCAACAGTAACCAGTAGCAGTAGAGTAACCACTAGCAGCAGTGACAGCAGTAGCAATAGAGTGACATAGCAAGGACCAGTAGTGAAAGACTCGTAGGCATTGCATCGGTGATGGATGATTGTGCCGGATGTGATTCATCATGTAACAGCTATAACACGGAGAGATAAGTAACTATCTCTAGTTCTTCAATCTAATGTAGGCATGTATTCCGTATGTAGTCATACGTGCTTAGGGAAAAGAACTTGCATGACATCTATTGTCCATCCCTCCCGTGGCAGCGGGGTCCTAATGGAAACTACGGGATATTAAGGTTCTCCTTTTAATAAAGAACCGGACCAACGCATTAAAACTTGGTGAATACATGAACTCCTCATACTATGATCATCTCCGGGAGTGGTTCCGGCTATTGTCACTCCGGGGTTGCCGGGTCATAACACATAGTAGATGACTACAACTTGCAAAATAGGATCTAAAACACACATATATTGGCGACAACATAATAGGTTCAGATCTGAAATCATGGCACTCGGGCCCTAGTGACAAGCATTAAGCATGGCAAAGTAGTAGCAACATCAATCTCAGAACATAATGGATACTAGGGATCAATCCCCGTCAAAACTAACTCGATTACATGATAGATCTCATCCAACCCGTCACTGTCCAGCAAGCCTACGATGAGATTACTCACAAACGGTGAAGAGCATCATGGAATTGGCGATGAAGGAAGGTTGGTGATGACGATGGCGACGATCTCCCCTCCACAGGAAGAACAGGAGGTGGCGGCGCCTCCGTATCGTAAAACGCGATGAACTCTTCTCCTTGATTTTTTTTCGGGCGAGACGGACTAAATAGAGGTGAGTTTGGAGGCGGTGGAGTAACATGGGCCCCACAAGCCTAGTAGGCGCGGCCAGGGGGGTGGCCGCGCCTCCTGGGCTTGTGGCCCACTGGCTCACCTCCTCCGGTGGATCTTTGCACACGTATTTTTCATTAATTCCAGAAAAATTCTCCGTAAATTTTCAGGTCATTTCGAGAAATTTTATTTCTGCACAAAAACAACACCATGGCAATTCTGGTGAAAACAGTGTTAGTCCGGCTTAGTTCCATTCAAATCATGCAAATTAGAGTCCAAAACAAGGGCAAAAGAGTTCGGAAAAGTAGATACGACGGAGGCGTATCATACAACCACACAGTTACTTGACCATGTTACTGGGATCTCTGATGAATAGATGTTAGGCGGGTGGATCCCCGTGTGGTTGTGTCTTTGACTTAATTAAAATGATAGTGGATTTGGGTAATTGATCTGGGTTGGTCGGAAGGCCTTATTACGCACTAACCGTCTGCGTGGGAAGAATTATGGGTACTCGACGTCTCGGTATCAGCTGAAGCTCTTCAAACGTCAGCGATGGAGCGGTGCGCGCCCGAGTGGTCCTGAGATGCATCAGCTTGTGATTAAGGGGTTCTAGGACTGACATCGGCCACCCACGCATCGCGCAGGAGCGCGGAGGGCAAGTTGGCCCACGAACCCTTTGTGCTTAGGAGTTAGACCGACGGGCTGGCCTCTCTGCTGAGCTTAGGTGGGGCTGCGACGTGTCGATATTCCGAGGCCGGTCATGACCCAGAAAAGTGTGTCCGACCAGAGTGTTATGGAGCGTGATGGGGAATATGTTGTGCATCCCTGCAGGGAAGAACTTATTTATTCGGATAGCCGTGTCCACGGTTACAGGACGACTTGGAGTTGTGCCCTGATCTTATACAACTACAACTGTTACTTAACTAGAATTGTTGCCCTGGGATTGCTTCCTCGCACGGAGTCGAGGAAGGATCTCTCGGCGTGACCTCATATTAATATCGCTGGAACAGTATGACTATTACTTGTGTTACCTGTTCTACTCTCGTCTATTGCTGCAAGACCCTGAAGATGCTAGTCTTCGATAGGACTAGGCCTTATCTCTCTTTCTCGCATTGCTGCACTCAGTCCACATATAAAACCCCTTCTTTGATACTGTTGCATACTTAGCATAGTTCTGATATAAGTCTTGAGAGTACTTTGGATGAGTACTCACTGTTGCTTTGCTCCCCCTTTGTCCCCTTGATCCGTTGCTGCGACCAGATGATGGAGCCAAGGAGATGGAGTTTTCCTGCCGACGCCTGTCAACCCGATGGTGACTTCTTCGTGGAGGCCGCTCAAGACCAGGAGTAGTTTAGGAGGTTCCCAGGCAGGAGGCCTCGCCTCGTTCGATCGTGTTTCTTTGGTGCTAGCCTTCTCTAAGGCACCCCATGTTTAATGTCTGTACTCAGATATTATTGCTTCCGCTGACTCGTGTGTTTATCGAGCCTCTGTATTCTTGCCCTCGAGGCCCCTGGCTTGTAATATGAAGCTTGTATGTTTTATTTGTGTCTAGAGTTGTGTTGTGATATCTTCCCGTGAGTCCTTGAGTTTGATCGTACGCATTTGCGTGTATGATTAGCGTACGATTTAATCGAGGGCGTCACAAGTTGGTATTATAGCCGACTGCCTGTAGGTAGCCCCCTTTCCAACTCCTTGGCCGAAGTTGAGTCTAGTATTTGAAAAACTTTACTAACACTGATGTTGTGGCTTACGAGCCCACATCCCAATTGGGTGGTATTAGTATCTTTTACTCCTTTTCTATACTCTGGGTTCTACTCTCTCTTCTTTTTCGGGTTAAATATTTTACTAACTCTAACATTAGGTTCTCGTAAATACTTCCTCCCGGAGAGCCCCGTATTCCAGATGATGACTTTATCCGTCAGAAGAACTGCAGATACTCTATGATGTTTCTCTCAAGAACTTGTGCCCATTGCTCTTGTGATTCCCCTTCCTCCATCAACCACTATGGATGACTACATAGAAATGTCATTCATACTTTCTTGTTCAATTGCTCTTGTTTTATGAGATGCAACGAAATATCTTATCAGGGATTCGTCCGTCATCAGTTGTCATGGGTTTCGAAAGTTCTTCGAATTACTATTTGATCTTTCGGAATCCCGAGTAGCCTGTTGCTTTTGACCTTTTGTCACCTGCTTGCATTATGGTTAAACCCATATGTCTAGCCACATTCGTTAAGATCCTTTTTGAATTTCCTATGATATTATTGATTCTACCTTTGAGTGAATGCACGCAATCATCTGTTGGTACTCATAATTTATCTTTCCGGTTCAGACGTCCTTCCAGTTAGAGCTGGTTCTCGACAAATCAACCTTCATTGATTGTCCAACTAAGTCCATTCAACTTACTTGTATTTGATCAGAGCATATGATTATGATACACCAACCTGGAAATCCTAATTCCTTTGATAATTAAGTATCGATATTTTTCAGATGTTCTATAACCCGATGCATTGCATCCTATCTCCCTCTGATTGAGTATCGATACTCACATCAGGTCCTTTGTGGATCACCATACCCATTGCTGGGTTATCATCCGACGACATCCTTTACATTCAAAAATTCTTGATATATTGTTCCCCTAATACATAATGCCATTGGTAAATTGTGTCTTTTCCCTTTGATAAGTTGTATCCTATGCTTTTGTCGGCCATGCTCTGTTGTCAAACATGTGTTGATTACTCTTGAAGTTTGTGGTATAGGTTCCTAAGATTCCCCGATGGGTTGAACCTATGCCTTCCTAAATCAATATGACCCGAAGAGTTTTCACGAGTGTTACTCTTCTGGTGTTTTACCAGATAATCTTTCCAAGCTACAACTTCATCAAAGGTGAGGAGTAGATGGCAGGTGATGCATTGATGAAGTGGGAGTCGACCTTGAACTTTGCGTTCATGCCCATGGAAACGACGTTGATCCTATCATAGAAGCTTCTCGTATCAATAATCATTCATTGTGTGGTTTAAAACTGGTATCTGTGATCTTGTCCTTTGCAATCGTGGTTCCAACCATGTTGTCCTACCTTGATTTCATTCTCAGACGAGTTAAAGTACTTGTTTTCTTCAGATCAATACATCGGTCCAAGCTTTAATGTTGATCTACCTCCGAGTACTGTCCCTGGTATCTCAAAAATATCATGGAGCTATACCACTTCTTATGAGCTCCTCATCAACTATGACATTTCACTTAATTCTAGTTTTCTAGTGCTTCGAGTTGTTGGACACGCAAGTACATCGATAATTGAATCGAGTATACATTGCGATTCGACAACTCTTGGTAGTCTTCCTTGTTTATGAGTTTGTACTTGATCTTGTCACTCCAAGCTGTTAGGCTACATCATCATCGTCATGCTAAAGCTTGACCATGCTATCTATGTCCTCCATCTCTGGAGCATATTTCCAACTGTGGGTTGAGCTCACATCGAGCTTTCCACATCATATTGGTTATTTTGAAAGGCAATTTTGATTCTGAGCTAGCAGTCTAAACTGTGTTTCCGACAACCTTTAGCTTCACCATTCCCTTGCTTGATGTCGTCGCTGAACGATTACATCTTCGTGGAACTTCTTGACAAATGTGTCGTGATCATCATCAACATTCCGAGATCTTCCAGGGTATCGATCGAATGCATGATGAGAAATACTATCCTTGCCCCTCGATGATTTGTATTATCATTGACATCCTTGTTTGCCTTCCCTCCAACACAAACGTGTTCATGTTTTGTGTTGTCCCTTAAGTTCCTTGCTATCCAGCTTATGTTATCTTCTACCTTGGAGTATTACCATCTTTATGTCAAGAATGTTGTGAGAATCATTGCACACGTCTTAAGAATTCTTGATATAGTAATACTTCTCACCATCACCATTCATTTCTTGGTCCCCTGTTATTTCAAACCGGAATACCAACGAGTGAACTTGATGTGTGATCCCAATACTTCTGGCAACCCTATTGCCTTGAGGTTAACAATTGATTGTTTCATTCTTGGTGTGTCGGATGTCAACTCACCATTCTAGAAATGGTTGTGCTACTCATTCAGTATTTCCGAGTGCACCCTTTGACCAATGATTATTTGTTGTTGTTCCCTCAAGCATACGACATTCTATCATTTGAGTTGACAAATGGTACCTCCTTGTCCTTATAATTTTGGTAATTGAAAAAATTCATCCCTATCGAAATCTTGTGGGATTGTTACTGAGCCCGACGATCACGCCGTCAACTTTCTCTTTGTTCGACAATGAAGCTCTTGAAAGCATTATCCTTGTGCCTAGCTCATGAAGAATGTGCTTGATAGTAGAAATGTTTTCCGAAAGTTTACGTGCATTCTTGCCACCGTGAATATGTGGAAGTTTGGTTTTGCTTCCTCTAGGATCTTCCCAAGTCATTCACGCATGTGCGAAGTGTTATATGTTTTGAAGATTTGCTATCTTCACTCCATATAATTTCTCTTAGCACCCCAAGCCACTGACTGATTTGATCAAGGGACAAGAAGTTCCTTCATAAGAGCTAATCCATATTTACACATGGAACCTTGATATCCTTGATGGTGGTTCTCAAATCAGAACTCAGTTGCATTGTGTTGTGAGAATTCCATGTGGGCACGAATGTGTTGACATTGTTTCCATATGTCTTACAATCGAACTCATGATTCAAGAATTGCTTGTGTAGCTCATATCATGAGAACCTTGCATCTTCATCTTTTCTTCTCAGGCATCTTGAGTCTGAGGTATCCTAACCCAATCAGATCTGAATCTCGGGCAGATATGGTGGTTGGAACATTTCCCAATAATTATAACTTTGGTCTTTAGGTAAACCGGTACGGTGCTATCTTTCCAACACACCGGGCCGAAGGACCTATTGTTATAAATTCTTCCATACGTAAGGTTAGCCATTCTACCATGCGGAAACTATATGACTTATTTCATAAGTTGTTCCTCATGGATCCTCTTTGTGTACCCATTGGTCCGGCCTTTACCTGATGACCATGTCGTTGCTACCCCGAAGCACGGATGTGGTACTTCAAATTTCAACAGGAACATTGGAAGCGCAATGCTAAATTGTTCCTGGTCAATTATCCAAACCACGTGGTATGGGTAAACATCATGATTCTTCTTGCCTCTTTAACAAAATGATTATGTACTGGATGACCTATCATGTATACCATACTCTATGTTTTTCTCGGGAACGGTATACTCTAATATTTGTGTGTGTGAACAGATTTTCCTTCACACTGGTCTGTTTGACCTTTCTTGTGGCATAACTTAGCTAAGCAGTGTTAATTCCCTGCTTAGGTAATACATCGGTATACAACTATGTCAGTAAGACCCCGTTACTATTGTGGATAACATTCCGGTAGCCGCCAGTGGACGAGAACCTTGCCTATTGGTCCGCCTTGTTTCAATGAGCAGGAAAACTGTTCTGTTCGTCCCCCGCCCTTGATACCGATGTTGTTGCCAACATAACTGACAGGTTATCCTATGACATGTCTTGCTACCAATACTGTACAAGATGTCACTGCTCTGTCTACTCTTGGTCCACACGATGGACCCATGACCCAAAGTTCCACAGGATTGAAACCTGACTCTACTATACACTCTTGACTCCAAAGTATCCTTTGCACTTGGCTCGTATGAAATTCCCGAGCCACCGTTCAAAGTACCGATCACTCTTCGGTCCAGATGTTATCCAACATGCCGAAGATCAAGTCCGCATTATCCATGAGAATCTGAAGGCTGCTCAGTCTCATCGGAAGGGTCGGTATGACCGTCATCATCAAGATATGGTCTATCAAACCCGGCGAAAAGACTTATCTTTGTGTCACACCAATGAGAGGTGCACACCGTTTTGGGATCAAGAGCAAGTTATCTCCTCGCTATATTGGTCCTTTCACTGTTCTCGAAAGGCGTGGAAAAGTAGCTTATCAATTGGAACTACCGGCGAACCTTTCTCAGGTTCACGATGTCTTCCATGTGTCTCGGCTTCGCTGCTGCTTCAAGGATCCTATTCAAGCAGTGGATCATAATATGCTTGAGCTGCAACAAGACCTCTCTTATAAAGAGCATCCGGTCCGCAGTCTCGACCAGGATGAACGTCAGACTCGTCGCAAAGTCACCAAGTTCCTTAAAGTGCAGTGGTCAAATCATTTTGAAGATGAAGCCACTAGGGAACGCGAGGGTCATCTTCGTGATGAATATCCAGAGCTCTTTCCTCCTACCTCTTAATTCTCGGGACGAGAATTCTTGTTAGTAGGGGAGAGTTGTGACATCCTCAACTGTTGCTCCAGTAACCTATGCAAAGGATGCCACGTAACCGTGATTGCTATCGTTGATCTCGCGTTAGTTCAAACGGTTCGAATTTAAATTTAAAATAAAGTCGAACGAGAAAAGTTTTCGAATGTTAAAATAAAAATGTCGGATGAGTTACAAATATTCCTTAATTATTTATAGGATTGAATCGGGGCATTTTTGGAATTATTTAAAACCCCTATATATTTAAAACAGAAACTATATATAAAAAATAATAACAAAAGAAAAAAAAGAAAAAGAAAAGAAAGAAAAACTCAAAAGGCCCCGGCCCAACTAAGCCAAGTGGCCCAGTCGGCCACACCCCACCGGCCCACCCACCCGGGGGTATAAGACCCCATGGGAAACCATAAGCCCCAACGCGCGAGCCTCCCCACTCCCACCTCCCTGCCGCCACTTCCTCCCGTCGCCCCACCCATCACTGGATCCCGCGAAGGGATCGGGCCCCTCGTCAGCACCCCCCACACCGCGCTCCCTTCTCTCTCGCCCCGTACCCCACGTCCCAATGATCGCTCGCCCCATCTCGTTCCTCCCTCACGCGAGCATCTTCCTCTGACCCTCGCGCTCGCCAGACCCCACCGCACCGCACCACATCCCCCTGTCGCGCTGGAGCCCCCTTCCTTGCGTCACCGCGCCCGAGCCCTCCCGCGCCCCGCTCCACTCCCCTCGTCCCTGGCCCCGCCGTTCTCCCCTCGATCCTCCCTGGTTTGAGGCCCCCTCCCCACATCACCTCTCTCCTCTCCCCTCGCCTCCCCAAGCCCTCCTGGCTCCATGGGCCGAAGCCCCTCACCGCCGGCGCTCCCTGCCTCCCACCGCCACCGGTCCCGCACCGGAGCCGCACCGGGGCTGCGCCGGATCCGCCCCGTCGTCGGCCCCTCGTCGCCGGATCCGCCGTCATCCTCCTCCTCAACGTCCTCCCCGCCAGCCACCTCTACACCGAGCCTCGGCATCCCCGGCAACGCCGGTGAGCCTCTGGGCTCCGGCCTCCTCCCGTTTCGCCCCTCCGGTTGCGTTTGCATACCCCTGCATGCGGGAAGAACACCCATGATGTTTTGGCAAAATTGTATGCAGGTGTAGATATGTGTTTATGCACATATATATATATATATATGTATGTCAAAATGCATGTGTATAAAAGCATATGAAAATACGTATGCATGTATAAAAGATTTGTATGTATGCATACGTGTATATGTGTGTTGTATATGTGTGTGTGTGGCCGGTGGTTCACTATCATGTGGGGCCAAACCCCCCATTCCCACTGACAGGGAGGCCCCATACCCTGTGTTGAAAATAATAATAATAATAATAATAATAATAATAATATAAAATAATATTTAATAAACAGTTTAGTTAATGAATTAAATAAATTATTAATGAATTAATTTAGGTAATTGTAATGATTATGAGTGATTAGAATAATTAAGTAAATATGTTAATATAGATAAGTATTTATCCTAAGAGAATATGACTTGTGGGTCCCTCACTAAATTAATCTGATTAATTAATATTTAACCTTAATTAATAAATTGTGTCAATGACACGTAGGACCCACTGGTCAGTTGACCAGTCAACTGCTAATGTGAGCATGACATCATGTTGATGTCATAATATCATTTAATAATTAATTAAATTTGTTTTTAATTCCTAATTATTGAATAAAATTTTGAAAAATAATATAAAATAAACCGTAAGTCAGATCAAAAAATTTCAACATGAAAGTTGATCAGCAGAACAAGACGAATCCGGATACACTATCCCTTCGTCTCTCTCGCGCCGCTAGCATAGCAAACATGGAACTTTTCCATCTTCTTCAGTGTGTCCGGTATTAGGGCGAGACCCGGGAAATATCATCTGATATTCTCCTGACCCGTCTATGACGTATTTTACTTCGTTAGCTCATGCCTCGCCTGCATATTGCCATGTCATGCTTAGTGTTGCACCTCTTGCTGTTATTTATTGTTTCTCCCCCCTCTTCTTACTGGTAGACCCCGAGACTGACGCTGCTGCCGGGTGCATCTACCCTCCTATCGACGAGCCCTTTGCCGTAGAGCAACAAGGCAAGCAAACCCCCCCTTGATCATTCCTATACCGCCTATGTCTTTCTTCCTCCTGCTTGCATTAGAATTTTGCTACTGTTGTAGTTAGCTCCTACATCTGATGCATAGCCTAATTTTGATGAACTGCTACTTTCACTATTGCACTGTAAAACTGTTTAGTATAGGTGGATCAGTCTTTCCCTCTGACCCCTTAGTCCAGTTGCCCCACTTTATTGTCAAGTCTCGATCCTTGACCGACGAGCCAGAACCGACACAACACTCACACCCCCTTAGTTGTTCGGCGCTACAGAGCTACTACCGGGTACAGAGGGTGACACCTCGCGAAGTACTCATGATGATACCTGTGTAGTGTAGCTAGTCGGTCGTGGTTATCGAGGGTGATTCCTCCTTCACCACTCCGGACGATGTCTCTGTCGTGCAACCCATCAAGTGTGGGACCCTCGAGGGTGATTCCTGTAAGCCCACCTTGACGATTACATTTTTCGGGATCCAACGAGGGTGATGCCTCGGATCCTCCTGATGTTACAACCACACAATTACTTGACCATGTTACTGGGATCTCTGATGAATAGATGTTAGGCGGGTGGATCAACGCGTGCTTGTGTCGTTGATGACCCACAAGTATAGGGGATCTATCATTGTCCTTTCGATAAGTAAGATTGTCGAACCCAACGAGGATCAGAAGGATCTGACAAGTGGTTTTTAGCAAGGTAATATCTGCAAGCACTGAAATTATCGGTAACAAGTAGTTGTGTGGTGAGATGATTCGTAGCAAGCAACAAGTAACAAAAGTAACAACGGTGCAGCAAAGTGGCCCAATACCTTTTGTAGCAAGGGACAAGCCTGGACAAAGTCTTATAGGAGGTAAAGCGCTCCCGAGGACACATGGGAATTTCTGTCAAGCTAGTTATCATCATGTTCATATGATTCGCGTTCGTTACTTTGATAATTTGATATGTGGGTGAACCGGCGCTTGGGTACTGCCCTTACTTGGACAAGCGTACCACTTATGATTAACCCCTCTTGCAAGCATCTGCAACTACGAAAGAAGAATTAAGACAAAGTCTAACCATAACATTAAACTAGTGGATCCAAATCAGTCCCTTACGAAACAACGCATAAACTAGGGTTTAAGCTTCTGTCACTCAAGCAACCCATCATCTACTTACTACTTCCCAATGCCTTCCTCTAGGCCCAAATAATGGTGAAGTGTTATGTAGTCGACGTTCACATAACACCACTAGAGGAAAAACAACATACAACACATCGAAATATCGAACGAATACCAAATTCACATGACTACTTATAGCAAGACTTACCCATGTCCTCAGGAACAAAAGTAACTACTCACAAAGCATAATCATATTCATGACCAGAGAGGTAATGAGTAGCATCAAGGATCTGAACATAAACTCTTCCACCAAGTAATCCAACTAGCATCAACTACAAAGAGTAATTAACACTACTAGCAACCTTACAAGTACCAATCGGAGTCGTGAGACGGAGATTGGTTACAAGAGATGAACTAGGGTTTGGAGATGAGATGGTGCTGATGAACATGTTGATGGTGATGAGTCCCCTCCGATGAGAGGAGTGTTGGTGATGATGATGGCGGCGATTTCCCCCTCCGAGAGGGAAGTTTCACCGGCAGGATCGTCCTGCCGGAGCTCTAGATTGGTTCTGCTCAAGTTCCGCCTCGTGGCGGCGGCGAATCCTCCGAAAAGCCTCCTCCTGATTTTTTCCAGACCGAAAGCCTTCTTGTAGCAAAAGGGGGGAGCCAGAGGGCCAGCTGGGAGCCCACAAGCTCCCTAGGCGCTGCCAGGGGGTGGCCGCGCCTAGCAGGCTTGTGGCCCCCTGCTGGCGCCCCTCCGGCATTTCTTCAGCCCAATATTTTTTTATAAATCCCAAAAAAATCCACGTTGATTTTCACGGATTTTGGAGTTGCACAGAATAGGCATCTCAAACTTGCTCCTTTTTCAGGCCAGAATTACAGCTGCCGACATTCTCCCTCTTCATGTAAACCTTGCAAAATAAGAGAGAAAAGGCATAAGTATTGTATCGTGAAGTGTAATAATAGCCCAAGAAGCGATAAATATCAAGATGAAAGCATGATGCAAAATGGACGTATCAACCCCCCAAGCTTAGACCTCGCTTATCCTCAAGCGAAAGCCTAGATCAATAAACATGCCCACATGTTTAGGGAGAGAGGTGTCAACAAAACAAGATACGAACATGCAGGCATCATGATCATGATCAGAACAGCAAAACAATCATATCATCTCTTATGCTAAAGTGACAATTCCTTCACAAAGTAAAGCATGGATCAAGAACCTTACCGAGAATCAACAACCAATAGCCTTTAGTCATTGAAGCAATTGCAATTTATCACAACGTCGGAAAGAGTCAAATAAGAGCTTGTAAAGCAAATACACATAGTCAATCATCCTTTCGTTCTCTACAATTGCTACAACTCATGTGGTACTCATGAGATCAAAGTTTCAGCTAGACACAGAGAAAGATAGGGCTTATAGTTTCACCTCCCAACCATTTACCTCAAGGGTAATGTCAGCAATAATAATTCATGAATACTTACTTCAAAGCTGACATATGAATATAGATCTTTCCCTAGCATATGACGTTAGCCAAGATAAAGGCAAAATAAGGAATTGGTGTAGATCACCATGACTCTTTCAAGGGCAAAAAGTAAAGGTACAAGATAGGCCCTTCGTAGAGGGAAGCAGAGGTTGTCATGCACTTTTGAGGTTTGGATGCGTGTCCTCTTAGTGTGGAGGAACGTCACTTTATATTGCCTCATGTGATAAAGAACTTTATTATGCAGTCTGTCGCTTTTATGTCTTCCTCATCACGGGTTCGTACAAAGCTTATTTTCCACACACTAATATATCATACATATTAAGGAGCATTTTTTATTGCTTGCACCGATGACAACTTACTTGAGGGATCTTATTCAATCCATAGGTAGGTATGGTGGACTATCATGGCAAAACTGGGTTGAAGGTTTATGGATGCACAAGTAGTATCTCTACTTAGTGCAGGAGTTTTGGCTAATATGAGGTGGAAGCAATCGTCACATGCTAAGGGATCTCTAGTCATATAACATTGTTCGGAACCAAGCAAACACAATTCATTATGTTGTCTTCCTTGTCCAACATCTACTTATAAGCATGTAATAGTTTAGTGAGTGTTCACAATCATAGATGGTGTCAAAGATGTTATATTTATATGTGAACCTCGCCTTCTTTATCACTTCCTATTAATTGCAACAATGACCAAGGTCTATGTTTGTCTATCCTCAACAAGTTTCAATCATCATCCTTTTTATGTGTGAAGCCATCACTTTCCAGAAGATCATTACATGATCTTTCATGCTTTTGTTCTTTTCTCACTCTTTTGATCATGGCAAGAGGCAAAGCCCTCAACTTAGACACTCTTTATTATATGGCTCACAAGCTCGAATACATCGGGGGTGACACATAGCAAAACTCAATACTAAAACACTAAGACTTTTAATCTACTAGAGGAAGATAAAACTGAAAAGGAACAAACTAAAACAAAGGTAAAGGCAAAAGATGTGATGGTGATACGATACCGGGGCAACTCCCCCAAGCTTGGCACAAGCCAAGGGGATTGCCCATACCCATCCTTAGTTGTCTTCCTTTGGAGGTGATGGTGGTGGAATTGTTTTGTCCTTTGATTCCAAGAGGGCCGTCAATCTTTGATTTATACCTTGGAGATCTGTGATATGTTTCTCCAGCAAAACAACTTCACGAGTGAGATAAGTATTGCGAGCACGAGTTGTTTCACAAAACCTCAAGAGTTCAATCAAGGATGGAGACAGTAGGTGGAGGTAGGGTTGGAGGAAATCCACTTCTTCAACTTCTTCCTTGTTGAACATAGATTGTACTTCGTCCCACGCCAGATTCTTCTCCTTAGTTTTGCCCTTGGCTTCTTTAGGTAGCCTTTCCTTAGCCTCCATGACCTCCATTCTTTTCAGATCAACATTTACTTCTCCATAGACTTGAGGGAGATTGTTCTCCCTGACAGACTCCTGAGACGGCATCCTTGCTCTAAATCCGCGGCAGAAAACAGGCTCGAAACGAAAACAGAGGAAAATCGCGCGATACGAAGATCAGACCCTTCGGGAGAATATATAATGATTTTTTTCTACCAGAAGGAGTACTCCGCAAGAAAACGGAGTCCGGGAGGCACACGAGGTGGCCACAAGCCCCCCAGGCGCGGCCAGGGGGTGGGCCCGCGCCTGGCAGGCTTGTCGCCTCCTCGTGCGCTTTCCAGACTACTTCAAAATTTTCTATTTTTCTAAATATTCCCAAACGGAGAAAAAATCCTACTGGAAAAGTTTTGGAGTCTGTTTACTTACCGAAACACATACCTCTTTGTTTTCGGAGTTTGAAACAGGCTGATAAATATCCCTTAGGTATTCCTTCGGAGTTATGGTATTGATAATATTGCTTTCAACATTTATGGGAGTACCTGAGATATAATGGTTGATTCTCTGCCCATTTACCACTCTCGGACAATTACGTTCCGTGTTGTTGATCTCGATAGCACTGGAATGATATACTTCCTCAACAATATAGGGACCTTCCCATTTAGAGAGAAGCTTGCCTGCAAAAAATCTTAAACGAGAATTTTATAGCAAGACATAATCACCTACATTGAACTCACTCTTTTGTATCCTTTTATCGTTCCACCTCTTAATCTTTTCTTTGAACAACTTGGCATTCTCATATGCCTGAGTTCTCCACTCATCAAGCGAGCTAATGTCAAATAACCTCTTCTCACCAGCAAGTTTGAAATCAAAGTTGAGCTCTTTGATTGCCCAATAAGCCTTATGCTCTAGCTCAAGAGGTAAATGACATGCTTTACCGTACACCATTTTGTACGGAGACATGCCCATAGGATTCTTATAGGCAGTTCTATAAGCCCACAGTGCATCATCGAGCTTCTTAGACCAATTCTTACTAGACCTGTTGACAGTCTTTTGCAGAATTAGTTTAATATCTCTATTACTTAGTTCTACTTGACCACTGGACCGAGGGTGATACGGAGACACAATTCTATGGTTGACATCGTACTTAGCAAGCGTTTTATGGAAAGCACCATGAATGAAATGTGAACCACCGTCGGTCATTAGATATCTAGGGACTTCAAATCTAGGGAAAATAACTTCTTTAAGCATCCTAATAGATGTGTTGTGATCAACACTACTAGTGGGGATAGCGTCTACCCACTTAGTGACGTAATCAACAACAACTAGGATATGAGTATACCCGTTGGATTTTGGAAAAGGTCCCATATAATCAAAGCCCCAAACATCAAATGGTTCAATGACAAGTGAATAGTTCATAGGCATTTCCTGACGTTTACCGATATTACCTATTCTTTGACATTCATCACAAGACAAGACAAACTTACGGGCATCCTTGAAGAGAGTGGGCCAATAGAAACCTGATTGCAATACCTTGTGTGCAGTTCTATCTCCCACATGGTGTCCTTCGTAGGCCTTGGAGTGACACTTCTGTAGGATCTGTCCTTGTTCATGTTCATGTACACAACATCTAATAACATCATCTACTCCTTCCTTATAAAGGTGAGGATCATCCGAAAAGTAATGTCTCAAGTCAAAGAAGAATTTCTTCTTTTGCTGGTATGTCAAACTAGGTGGTATATATTTGGCAACGATATCGTTTGCATAATCAGCATACCACGGTGCACTACGTGAAGTATTGATGACATTCAGTTGCTCATCAGGAAAGCTATCATCAATAGGTTGTGGGTCATCAGGAACATTCTCCAACCTAGAGAAGTTATCTGCTACTGGGTTATCAGCACCCTTCCCATCGACAACGTGCAAATCAAATTCTTGTAGCAAGAGAACCCATCTGATAAGTCTAGGTTTAGCGTCTTTCTTCTCCATTAGGTATTTAATAGCAGCATGATTAGTGTGAATGGTGACTTTGGAATCAATTATGTAAGACCTGAAATTTTCACATGCAAACACGACTGCTAAAAATTCCTTCTCCGTAGTAGCATAGTTTCTTTGGACACTGTCTAGAGTTTTACTAGCATAGTGAATAACATTCAACTTCTTATCGACTCTTTGCCCTAGGACAACACCAACAACATAATCACTAGCATCACACATGATTTCAAAAGGTAAGTTCCAATCAGGTGGTTGACAAATAGGTGTAGTTATCAAAGCCTTCTTAAGTATTTCAAAGGCTTCCTGACAATCATCGTCAAAGACAAAAGGAATATCCTTTTGCAAGAGATTGGTAAGAGGCCTAGAAATCTTAGAGAACTCTTTAATGAACCTCCTATAGAAACCAGGATGACCAAGGAAACTTCTTATACCTTTGATATCTCTGGGGTATGGCATTTTCTCGATTGCATCAACCTTAGCCTTATCGACTTCAATACCTCTTTTAGAAATTTTATGTCCTAAGACGATGCCTTCATTAACCATAAAGTGGCACTTCTCTCAATTCAAGACAAGATTGGTGTCTTTACATCTCTGTAAGACTCGATCAAGGTTGCTGAGGCAATCATCAAAAGAAGACCCGTAAACGGAGAAGTTATCCATGAAAACTTCGACAATCTTTTCACAAAAGTCAGAGAATATACCATCATACATCTTTGAAAGGTGGCAGGTGCATTACATAAGACAAAAGGCATACGTCTGTAAGCAAAGGTACCGAAAGGGCAGGTGAAAGTGGTTTTCTCCTGATCAGATTGTGCAACTGGTATTTGGGAGAAACCAGAATAACCGTCTAGAAAGCAGAAGTGTGTGTGTTTAGACAGTCTTTCTAGCATTTGGTCGATAAAAGGCAAAGGGTAATGATCTTTCCTAGTGGCTTTATTCAATTTCCTAAAATCGATCACCATCCTATAGCCAGTAATAATCCTCTGTGGGATCAATTCATCCTTATCATTAGGGACAACGGTAATGCCTCCCTTCTTTGGGACGCAATGCACCGGACTCACCCAATCACTATGAGCAACATGATAGATAAACCTGCTTCCAGGAGCTTTAGTATTTGTTTTCTTACTACCTCTTTCATCTTAGGATTTAATCTCCTTTGATGATCAGCAACTGGTTTGGAATCATGATCAATTTTAATCTTGTGCTGGCATAGAGTGGGACTAATTCCCTTAAGATCATCAAGAGTATATCCAATAGCAGCACGGTGCTTCCTCAGAGTTTTTAGTAACTTATTTTCTTCATGCTCTGAGAGGCTAGCACTAATAATAACAGGATATATCTCTTTCTCATCAAGATAAGCATACTTAAGAGTATCAGGAAACTGTTTAAGCTCGAACACAGGATCACCTTTTGGTGGGGGTGGATCCCCAAGCAGTTCAACATGCAAGTTATTCTTAAGGATAGGATATTGTTCTAAGACAACTCTATCTATCTCATCCCTTTCATCCATATGCATATCATTTTCATGCTCATGCAAGTATTGCTCTAAGGGACCAGTAGGAGGCACATCAATAGAAGCAAGGCAATAATTTCATCCTCATTAGGCAGCTCATTTTCATGAGGTTGTCTACCAAACTTGGAGAAATTGAACTCGTGTGACACACCTTCAAAGTCAACAGTGTCAGTTTGCTTCTCACAGTCAATATGATCATTGACAGTATTGAGAAAAGGTCTACCAAATATGATGGGACAAAAGCTATCTTGCGTGGTAGAAAGAACGAGGAGATCAGAAGGATACTTCATTTTACCACACAAGACTTCAACATCCCTAACAATTCCCACAGGGCAGACATTATCTCTATTGGCAAGCTGAATAGTGACATCAATGGGTTCTATCTCGATAGGTGCATTCTTGTCTTTGATTTAATCATATAAGGATTGAGGTATTGCACTAACACTAGCACCCACATCACATAAACCATGATAACAATGATCTCCTATCTTAACAGAAACAACAGGGGTGCCAACAAGAGGCCTATGTTTGTCTCTAGCGTGTGGTTTGGCAATTCTATCAGCATCTTCACAGAAGTGAATGTTATGGCCATCAACATTGTCGGACATGAGATCTTTGATAATAGTAATGCTAGGTTCAACTCTAATTTTCTCACGGGGTGTAGGTGTTCTAATGTAGCCTCTACGTATCACAGTTGAAGCTTTAGAATGATCCTGTATCCTAACAGGTAAAGGTGGTTTCTCAATGTAAGCACTGGGAACAACATGATCATTATAGGCAATGACTCTCTCTTCAACTGGATTGGGTTCAACTACATTGACTTCTAAGGGAGGATGATATTTAAACCACTTCTCTTTGGGGAGATCAATATGAGCAGCAAAAGATTCACACAATGAAGCTACTATCTCAGAGAAAAGTCCATACTTACGCTAAAATCTTAAAAAGTATTTGTTTCAACAAAGGATTTAACGCAATCAAACATGAAATTCATACCTGACTACTTACCTTCATCAACCTCCCAATCTTCAGAGTTGCGTTTAATTCTCTCCAATAAATTCCATCTGAATTCAATATATCTCTTCATAAAAGAACCGGTACAAGAAGTGTCAAGCATGGTGCGATCATCATGAGAAAGCCGAGCATAGAAGTTCTGAATGATAATTTATCTCGAGAGATCATGGTTGAGGCATGAATATAACATTGATTTAAGTCTCCCCCAAGCTTGAGCGATGCTTTATCTGTCACGAGGCCAAAAATTATAAATATAATTCCGATCACGATGTACTAAATGCATAGGATAAAACTTTTGATGAAATTCCAATTTCAACCGATTATAGTTCCATGATCCACTATCATCACATAGCCTATACCATGTCAACGCCTTATCCCTCAAAGATAAGGGAAAGACCTTCTTATTGACCTCATCCTCGGGGAAACCTGGAAGCTTAAATAAACCATAACTTCATCTACATAGATTAGATGCAAGTCTGGATGTGATGTTCCATCTCCTGTAAAAGGATTAGCCAGCAGTTTCTCAAGCATACCCGAAGGAAATTCAAAGCAAATATTTTCAGTAGGTGCAGCAGGTTGAGGAGCAGTAGTGACAATAAATTTCAGCACACTATATAAATGTGTCCTTACCAAATTCCACTTACCAAAGGCGCTTCACTCCCCGGCAACGGCGCGAGAAAAGAGTCTTGATGACCCACAAGTATAGGGGATCTATCGCAGTCCTTTCGATAAGTAAGAGTGTCGAACACAACGAGGAGCAGAAGGATCTCACAAGTGGTTTTCAGCAAGGTAATATCTGCAAGCACTGAAATTATCGGTAACAAGTAGTTGTGTGGTGAGATGATTCCTAGCAAGCAACAAGTAACAAAAGTAACAACGGTGCAACAAAGTGGCCCAATCCCTTTTGTAGCAAGGGACAAGCCTGTACAAGTCTTATAGGAGGTAAAGCGCCCCCGAGGACACATGGGAATTTCCGTCAAGCTAGTTTTCATCATGTTCATATGATTCACGTTCGTTACTTTGATAGTTTGATATGTGGGTGGACCGGCGCTTGGGTACTGCCCTTACTTGGACAAGCATCCCACTTATGATTAACCCCTCTCGCAATCATCCGCAACTGCGAAAGAAGAATTAAGACAAAGTCTAACCATAGCATTAAACTAGTGGATCCAAATCAGCCCCTTACGAAGCAACGCATAAACTAGGGTTTAAGCTTCTGTCACTCTAGCAACACATCATCTACTTACTACTTCCCAATGCCTTCCTCTAGGCCCAAATAATGGTGAAGTGTTATGTAGTCGACGTTCACATAACACCACTAGAGGAAAAACAACATACAACACATCAAAATATCGAACGAATACCAAATTCACATGACTACTTATAGCAAGACTTATCCCATGTCCTCAGGAACATAAGTAACTACTCACAAAGCATAATCATATTCATGACCGGAGATGTAATGAGTAGCATCAAGGATCTGAACATAAACTTTTCCACCAAGGAATCCAACTAGCATCAACTACAAAGAGTAATTAACACTACTAGCAACCTTACAAGTACCAATTGGAGTCGCGAGACGGAGATTCGTTACAAGAGATGAACTAGGGTTTGGAGATGAGATGGTGCTGATGAAGATGTTGATGGTGATGAGTCCCCTCCGATGAGAGGAGTGTTGGTGATGACGATGGCGACGATTTCCCCCTCCGGGAGGGAAGTTTCCCCGACAGGAACGTCCTACCGGAGCTCTAGATTGGTTCCGCTCAAGTTCCGCCTCGTGGCGGCGGCGAATCCTCCGAAAAGCCTCCTCCTGATTTTTTCCAGACTGAAACCCTTCTTGTAGCAAAAGGGGGAGCCAGAGGGCCAGCTGGGAGCCCACAAGCCCCCTAGGCGCGACCAGAGGGGTGGCCGCGCCTAGCAGGCTTGTGGCCCCCTACTGGCACTTCTTCGGCCCAGTTTTTTTATAAATCCCAAAAAAATCCACGTTGATTTTCACGGCTTTTGGAGTTGCGTAGAATAGGCATCTCAAACTTGTTCCTTTTTCAGGCCAGAATTCCAGCTGTCGGCATTCTCCCTCTTCATGTAAACCTTGCAAAATAAGAGAGAAAAGGCATAAGTATTCTACCATGAAGTGTAATAACAGCCCAAGAAGCGATAAATATCAACATGAAAGCATGATGCAAAATGGACGTATCGGTCATTGACTTAATTAAAATGATAATGGATTTGGGTATTTGATCTGGGTTGGTCGGAAGGCCTTATTACGCACTAACCGTGTGCGTGGGAAGAATTATGGGTACTCGACGTCGCGGTATCAGCCGAAGCTCTTCAGACGTCAGCGATGGAGCTGTGCGCACCCGAGTGATCCCGAGATGCATCTCGCTTGTGATTAAGGGGTGCTAGGACTGACATCGGTCGCCCACGCATCGTGAGGAGCACGGAGGGCAAGTGGGCCCATGAACCCTTTGTGCTTAGGAGTTAGACCAGCGGGCTGGCCTCTCTACTGAGCTTAGGTGGGGCTGTGACGTGTCGATATTCTGAGGCCGGGCATGACCCAGAAAAGTGTGTCCGGCCAGAGTGTTATCGAGCGTGACGAGGAATATGTTGTGCACCCTGCAGGGAAGAACTTATCTATTCGAATAGCCGTGTCCACGGTTACAGGACGACTTGGAGTTGTGCCCTCATCTTATACAACTACAAGTGTTACTTGACTGGAATTGTTGCCCTGGGATTGCTTCCTCGCAGGGAGTCGAGGAAGGATCTCTCGGCGTGACCTCATATTAATATTGCTGCAACAATATGACTATTACTTGTGCTACCTATTCTACTCTCGTCTATTGTTGCAAGACCCTGAAGATGCTAGTCTTTGATAGGACTAGGCCTTCTCTCTCTTTCTCGCATTGCTGCAGTCAATCCACATATAAAACCCATTCTTTGATACCGTTGCATACTTAGCATAGTTCTGATATAAGTCTTGCAAGTACTTTGGATGAGTACTCACCGTTGCTTTGCTCCCCCTTTGTCCCCTTGATCTGTTTCTGTGACCAGATGATGGAGCCCAGGAGATGGAGTTTTCCTGCCGACGCGTGTCAACCCGATGGTGACTTCTTCGTGGAGGCCGCTCAAGACGAGGAGTAGTTTAGGAGGTTCCTAGGCAGGAGGCCTCGCCTTGTTCGATCGTGTTTCTTTTGTGCTAGCCTTCTCTAAGACACCCCATGTTTAATGTCTGTACTCAGATATTGTTGCTTCCGCTAACTCGTGTGTTTATCGAGCTTCTGTATTCTAGCCCTCGAGGCCCCTGGGTTGTAATATGAAGCTTGTATGTTTTATTTGTGTCTAGAGTTGTGTTGTGATATATTCCCGCGAGTCCTTGAGTTTGATCGTACGCATTTGCGTGTATGATTAGTGTATGATTAAATCTAGGGCGTCACAGTATGTAGGCTTGTTTAAAAGCTCCTATATGTGACCCTTCCTGAAAATGTGATGAATTGTGTTGCAAAGTTGACTGAAAACATAGTTTGTTAGTTTCCAATATATTTTATGCTTCGTACTTCGATGTTGTGATGAATTGTTACTTATTTATAATAAGTTTTTATGATGGAAATGTTGTGATGAAGCATTTTATAAAGTTTATTTGTTGTTATAATGAGCATGATGCTACTATGTCCGTATTTTGTTTTTATTGACACCTCTCTCTCAAAGCATGTGGTCAGGATTTTCGTTATCGGCTTTCGCTTGAGAACAAGCAAGGTCTAAGCTTGGGGGAATTGATATGTCCATTATGCATCATGTTTTATTATTGTTATTTATAGTGCTTTATGCATTATACCACTTTATGGAGTAATTCTAATGCCTTTTCTCTCATAATATTCAAGGTTTGCACCAAGAGTGAGAATGCCGGCAGATGGAATTCTAGACCTGAAAAAGCTACGTCATAGATACCTATTCTGCACATCTCCAAATGGGCTAACAGTTTACAAGGACTTTTTTATGGAATAAATAAAATATACTAGAGGAAATAAATACCAAGGGGGGGGGGCTGCCAGGTGGCCACTAGGCACCAGGGCACGCCACCCCCCCTGGCGGGGCCTGGTGGGTAGTGGGCCACCCAATATAGAGAGGACTTTTGGGATGAAGCGCCGCCATCTCGAGGTGGAACCTGGGCTGCAACACTTTTGCCCTTCGGCGGAGCAATTCTGTAGGAGGAACTTCCCTCCTGGAGGGGGAAATCGAAGCTATTGTCATCACCAACAACCCTCTCATCTTGGGGAGGCCAATCTTCATCAACATCTTCAATAGCACCATCTCGTCTCAAAACCCTAGTTCATCTCTTGTGCCCAGTCTTGTAGCGGAACCTCAGATTGGTAAGTGGGGGGGGGGGTGAATAGTAGTGTTGATTACATCTTGTAATTGATGCTTTATGGTTTATTTGGTGAAAGATCATATGTTTAGATCCTATATGCTATTTAATACCTCTCTTATCATGAGTATGTTTGTCATTTGTGAGTAGTTACTTTTGTTCTTGAGGCCACGAGAGAAGTCATGTTGCAAGAAGTCATGTGAAGTTGATATTCGTTCGACATTTTGATGATATGAATGTTGTGATTCCCTTAGCGGTGTTATGTGAATGTCAACTACATAACACTTCACCATCTTTTGGCCTAAGGGAATGCATTGTGGAGTAGTTATTAGATGATGGGTTGCGAGAGTGACAGAAACTAAAACCCTAGTTTATGTGCTATTCCGGCAGGGGCTGATTTGGATCCCTATGTTTAATGCTATGGTTAGAATTTATTCTTAATACTTCTCTTGTAGTTGCAGATGCTTGCGGGAGGGTTAAACATCAGTGGGAGGCTTGTTAAAGTAAGAACAACACCCAAGCACTTGTACACCCACATATCAAATTATCAAAGTACCGAACGCGAATTAACCCAACATGACGAAAGTGACTAGATGAAATGTGCCCTCAAGAATGCTTTGCATATTATAAGAAACTTTGCAGGCTTGTGCTTTGCCACAAAAGGATTGGGCTACCTTGCTGCACTTATTGTTACTATTGCTACTCGTTACTTGTTACAATTATCTTGCTATCAAACAACTTGTTACCGCATTTTCAGTGCTTGCACAAATTATGTTGGTAAAAACCGCTTGTCATTTCCTTCTGCTCCTCGTTGGGTTCGACACTCTTACTTATCGAAAGGACTACGATTGATCTCGTTTACTTGTGGGTCATCAATCATCACTACTAGTTGGAATACTTCTACCCACTTAGTAACGTAATTAATAGCAACTAAAATATTAGTATACCCATTAGAGGAAGGAAATGTCCCATAAAATCGAAGCCCCAAACATCAAATGGTTCAATAGCAAGTGAATAGTTCATAGGAATTTCCTGACGTTTACTAATGTTACCAACTCTTTCCCATTCATCACATGAAATGACATACTTACAAGCATCTTTAAAAAGAGTAGGCCAATAGAAACCAGATTATAATACCTTGTCTGCAGTTTGTCACCAGCACGGTGTCCTCCGTAGGCCTCGGAATGACACTTCCTTAGGATATGTTCGTGTTCATGCTGAGGGATACAACATCTAATAACACCATCTACTCCTTATTTATAAAGATGTGGGTCATCCCAAAATTAATGTCGTAAATCATAGAAGATTTTTTTTATTTCTTGATAGGTGAAGTTAGGTGGAATATATTTAGCAACAATGTAATTAGCATAATCCGCATACCAGGGAGTACTATGTGAAATATTTATAAAAACAAGTTTCTCATCAAGAAAATTATCATCAATAGGAAGTGGGTCATCAAGAACATTTTCCATCCTAGACAAGTTATTTGCTACACGGTTTTACGCTCCCTTCCAATCAACGACATGCAAGTCAAATTCTTGGAGTAAAAGCACCCACCTGATAAGTCTAGGTTCGACACCTTTCTTTTCCATAAGGTATTTAATAGCAACATGATCAGTGTGAATAGTTACTTTACAATCAACAATGTAAGGTCTAAACTTATCACATGCAAACACAACTAGTAATATTTTTTATTAGTAGCATAATTTCTTTGGGAACTATCGAGGGTCTTACTAGCATAATGAATAACATTCAATTTTTTGTTTAATCTTTGTCCTAGAACAACACCAACATCATAATCATTAGCATCACACATGATTTCAAAAGGTAAGTTCCAATTAGGTGGTTGAACAATAGGTGCAGAAATTAAGGCTTTCTTAAGTATTCCGAAGACTTCTACACAATCATCATAAAAAACAAAAGGAATATATTTTTGAATAAGATTAGTTAATGGCCTAGAAATCTTTAATGAAACACCTATAGAAACCAGCATGACCAAGGAAACTTCGTATACCTTTGACATCTTTTGGGCATGGCATTTTCTCTATTGCATCAACTTCGTTCTTGTCCACCTCAATACCTTGTTCGGAAAATTTATGACCAAGTACTATACCTTCATTCACCATAAAGCAACACTTCTACCAATTCAAGACAAGATTAGTTTCTTCACATCTCTACAAAACTCGATCAAAGTTTCTCAAGCAATCATCAAAAGAAGTCCCGTAAACGGAAAAATCATCCATGAAAACCTCAACAATATTTTCACAAAATTCAGAGAATATAGTAATCATACATCTTTGAAAGGTAGCAGGTGCATTGCGTAGACCAAAAGGCATACACCTATAAGCATAAGCTCGAAAAGGGCAAGTAAATGTAGGTTTCTCTTGGTCCTCTTTTGACATAGATATTTGAGAGAATCCAGAATATCCATCAAGGAAACAAAAGTGTGTGTGCTTGGATAATATTTCTAACATTTCATCAATAAAAGGCAAGGGGTAATGATATTTTCTAGTAGCTTTATTCAATTTCCTGAAACCAATTACCATTCTATAACTAGTTACTATTCTTTGTGGATTAAGTTCATTTTTGTCATTAGGAACAATAATTATACCACCTTTCTTAGGAACACAATGAACATGACTTACCCATCTACTATCAGCAATAGGATAAATTATACGTGCCTCCATAAGTTTTAGTATTTCTGTTCTTACTGTTGGAAATATGCCCTAGAGGCAATAATAAATTGGTTATTATTATGTTTCCTTGTTCATGATAACCATTTATTATCCATGCTAGAATTGTATTGATTGGAAACTCAAATACATGTGTGGATACATAGACAATACACGGTCCCTAGTGAGCCTCTAGTTGACTAGCTCGTTGATCAAAGACGGTCAATATTTCCTGGCCATAGACAAGTGTTGTCACCTCATAACGGGATCACATCATTAGGAGAATGATATGATGGACAAGACCCAAACTATGAATGTAACATATGATCGTGTCAGATTATTGCTACTGTTTTGTGCATGTCAATGTATCTGTTCCTATGACCATGAGATCATGAAACTCCCGGACACAGGAGGAATACCTTGTGTGTATCAAATGTCACAATGTAACTGGGTGACTATAAAGGTGCTCTACAGGTATCTCCGAAGGTTTCTATTGGGTTGGCATGGATCAAGACTGGGATTTGTCACTCCGTGTGACGGAGAGGTATCTCGGGGCCCACTCAGTAATACAACATCACAATAAGCCTTGCAAGCAATGTGACTAAGGAATTAGTCATGGGCTCTTGTATTATGGAATGAGTAAAGAGACTTGCCGGTAACGAGATTGAACTAGGTATGGCGATACCGACGATCGAATCTCGGGCAAGTAACATACAGATGGACAGAGGGAACTGCATACAGGATTGATTGAATCCTTGACATCGTGGTTCGACCGATAAATATATTAGTAGAATATGTAGGAAACAATACGGGCATCCAGGTCCCGCTATTGGTTATTGACCTTAGAGGTGTCTCGGTCGTGTCTGCATAGTTCTCGAACCCACAGGGTGTGCACACTTAACGTTCGATGATGCTAGAGTAGTATTGGGATATGTATGTTGGTGACCGAATGTTGTTCGAAGTCCTAGATGAGATCCCGGACATCACGAGGAGCTCCGGAGGTAAAGATTTATATATGGGAAGTCATATTTTGGCTACCGGAAAAGTTTCAGGTTTTATCGGTATTGTACCGGGAAGGTTCCACAAGGTTCCAAAGGGTTCCAGAGAAGTCCGGAAGGGTCCCTCCAGCCCCTAGGACGTGCATGGTCTGTAAGGGGGCATCCAATCCTTGTTGGGCCAGCCCCCAAGGGCCCATGCAGTTGGGAGGGAAGAGTCCCGAAAGGGGAAGACACCTCCTAGGTGCCTTGGGGAGGGAGGAAACCTGCCTAGGCCCATGCCCCCTCCTTGGAGGAGGGGATAGGGCTATAACCCAACCCTCCTCCTAGCCTCCTATATATAGTGGGGGAGAGGGAGGGGCTGAGCACATCAATTCCCACGCCCCGGTGGCAGCCCTACCTCTCTCGTAACTCCGTTTTCTCCTCATATCGGTTCCGACAACGCTTGGTGAAGCCCTGCTGGCACTGCTCCACCATCATCTCCACCATGCCATCATGCTGGTTGAGATCCCATAGACTTCTCCTTCCTCTCTTGCTGGATCAAGAAGGAGGAGACGCCATCGAGTCATACATGTGCTGAATGCGGAGGTGCCGTCCGTTCTGCGCTAGATCGGGAAGTATCGTGATGAGATTGTATGACGGATCGTGATGAGATCGCGGGACGGGCTGCGATTTGGATCGTGAAGATGTTCCACTATATCAACCACGTTATATACGCTTCCGCTTAATGATCTATAAGGGTATGTAGATTCACTCTCCCCTCTCGTAGATGATCATCACCATGGATAGGTCTTGCGTGTGCGTAGGAATTTTTTTGTTTCCCATGCAACGTTCCTGAACACTTACCACCCCTTTCATCTTAGGATTGAGACGACATTGATGATCAATGGCAGGCTTAGCATCTAATTCCATATTAATCTTCTGCTGGCAGAGAGTGGGACTTATGCCCTTAAGATCATCAAGAGTATATTCAATAGCATCCTTATGCTTCTTTAGAGTTCTGAGTAATCTCTTTTCTTCATGGTGTAAAAGGTTAGCACCGTAATAACAAGATATATATTCTTTTCATCAAGGTAAGCGTATTTCAAAGTATCAGGTAATGTCTTAAGCTCGAACACGGGATCTCCCTTGGGTGGAGGAGAATGCTCTAAAATATCAACTAGTAGGTTGTGCTTAAGGATATGTTGTTGATCAAATAATATGTTATCTATTTCATTACTTTCATTCAGATGCATATCATTTTCATGGTCTAGCAAATATTGTTCTAGCGGATCGGTAGGAGGTACATCAATAGAAGCACGACCAATTATTTCATCCTTATTAGGCAATTCTTTTTTCATGTGGCTGTTTACTAAACTTGGAGAAATTAAACTCATGATACACATCACCAAAACTCACTTTGACCTTCTGAGTATCATAATTAATTTCAGCATTAACAATATTCAAGAAAGGTTTACCAAATATAATGGGACACAAGTTATCTTGTTCTGAACTAAGTACTAGGAAATTAGTGTGGTACTTGACTTTTACACACAAGACTTCAACATCTATAAAAATCCCAAGTGGTGAAATAGTATCACTGTTTGCAAGTTCTATAGTGACATCAATATTTTCAATATGAGAGGGTGCTATATCATGCATAATCTCTTTATATAATGTAAAAGGTCTAGAACTAACACGAGCACCAATATCACACAAGCCATGATAGCATCGATCTCGAATTTTAACTGAGATGACACGCATGCGTACAACTGGTTTATTTTATTGAGCTCATCTCTCTTGTTTCTAACAGGCTTTGCAATTCTAGCAGCTTCATGAGAGAGGTAAATAACTTGCCCATCAATATTATCAACTAGGCGATCTTTAACTATAGCAACATTAGGCTCGACATTTATTTGTTTATAAGGTTTAGGTGCTTAAACATAAGTTTTATTAATCACAATTGTAGCTTTAGCATGTTCCCTGATCCTAACAGAAAAAGGAGGTTCCTCAATGTAAGCAGTATGAACAATTGGATCAACATGGTTAACAATTATTTATTCCTTCTTAATTTTAATAGGTTCCTCAGATAATTTTTCTATGGGAGGATGATATTTAAACCACTTATCTTTGGGAGGATCAACATAGGTAGCAAACAATTCACAGCTAATATCCCAGAGTCGAGACCATATTTATTGCTAAACTCATGGAAAGAAGCAGTTTCCATAAAAGATTTAATGCAAGCAAAATTAAGCTTTATACCCCGACTCTTCACCTTCACCGAGTTCCCAATCTTCATAGTTGCATTTAATCTTTTCGAGAAGATCCCATTTGAATTCAATAGTCTCCTTCATATAGTAAATAGTAGCACAAGAATCAAGTAATGTTTGATCAAGGAAGTGAGCCTAGCTCACTTGGCTAGTGGAGTGGATGTACAACCCAGCCACCCAAGTTCAAGTCCCCAGGGGCGCGAATTTGGGTTCTTATTATTTAAAAAACTCACTGTGAGGGGTTTCCCTTACAGTTTTCCTTCAAAAAAAAGTAATGTTTGATCATCATGAGAAAGTCGAGCATAATTTTTTTGTATAACCACTTATCTTGAGAGATCATGATTGGGGCAAGTTTGCATCATAGATTTAAGACTCCTCCAAGATTGAGCAACACTTTCTCCTTCACGAGGCCAACAATTATAAGTAAAGTTCCAATCATGATGAATTAGATGCACAAGATAAAACTTTTGATGAAATTCCAGCTTCAAGCGATTCCAGTCCCATGATCCAATATCATCCAATATCATGTACCACATTAATGCTTTTTCCCTCCAAATATAAAAGGTGAAAATTTCTTCTTAACTTTGTCTCTGGGTAGACCTAAAAGCTTGAACAATCCACAAATCTCATCGACATATATCAAATGATAATCAGGATGAGCTGAACCGTTATAAGGATTAGCAAACAGTTTCGCTACCATACCAGAAGGAATCTCATAATAAATATTTTTAGTAGGTTCAGTAGGTTTAGGAACAAATTTCTCAACTTCTGTTTGAGGCGAATATGCCCCGAACAAGCCACTCAAAGGGTGTCCGTTCATAATGACAATCAATAGTAAATTTTTGCACGTACCAAAAATGTTTCCTTACCAAAGGCGCTTCACTCCGCGGCAACGGCGCCATAAAAGATCTTGCTCACCCACAAGTATAGGGGATAAATTGTAGTACTTTAGATAAGTAAGAGTGTTGAACCCAATGAGGAGCACAAGGAAATGACAAGCGGATTTCAGCAAGGTATTCTCTACAAGTGATGTAACTAATAGTGGTAGATAATTTTGTAGAAAGATAGTTCATAACAAGTGAAAAGTAACAATAGTAGCAAAGGTTGAAAGCACAATTGCTCCCTAGGGTGGTTTTGATAATTGATCACAACATATGCATCATTGGACTAATGTGTTTTCCAAGTATATTTTAGAAAAAGTTCAAAAGATGTTATGGCATAAGGTTTATGTGGAGATGCCCCTGGATGCAAGAAAGGAACAATATTGTCTCAAGCTTCATGCTAGAAGACTCTTCATTTTATATTTGTGAGAAAACACTTTTTGAGTCCATAGGAAAGCCAATACTATTAAAAGGGGTGAGGTAGTAAAATGAACTGATTGCTCAAATGCTCAAAGTTAGCCACCAAAACACTGAGTCATTTTTTCCCACATATCCACTTTGTCAAGTTCCACATTCAAAAATTCGGTGTCACCAACATTTCCATATCGGACCCACTGAGTTTGAACCTCATACAGAACCCTAGACATTCCCACCGAATCGGTGCAACCAAAACTACATCGGTGCTACCAAGTTTCGGTGACCAACATTCGGTTGCCAAGATACACAAAATCGGATTTTCCGAGTTTGGGTATCGGTTCCACCGAGTTTGGCCATCTGACCGTTAGTCACCTTTTCGGCGCCACTGAGTTGTATATATCGGTCTCACCGAGATTCAAAAGTTCACACCTTTAGTGCTAGTCGGTACCACCGAGTTTCCAACTTCGGTGTCACCGAGTTTCTCTTTTGTGTGTAACGGTTGGATTTTGGCTGCTGTTTATATATACCCCTTCACCCACCTCTCATTCGTGGGAGAAGCACTCAGAACACACACTTCATTTCCAGATCCATTTTCTGAGAGAGAACCACCTACTCATGTGTTGAGACAAACATATTCCAATCCAATCATTTCAAACTTGACCTCTAGCCTCCCCAAACCGCTTTCCACCAAATCAATCTCTCCTACCCATGAATATTCTGTGAGAGAGTGATTTGTGTTGAGGAGACTATCTTTAGAAGCACAAGAGTGAGGAGTTCATTCATCTACCCCATATATTACCTTTTGGAGGGTGGTGCCTCCTAGATTGGTTAGGTGTCGCTTGGGAGCCTCCTACTTCGTGTTGTGGAGTTGAACCAAGATGTTTGTAAGGGCAAGGAGATCACCTACTTTGTGAAGATCTACTGTGAGTAAGGCGAGTCCTCCATGGACGGATGCCGTGGTGGTATAGACAAGGCCGCTTCTTTGTGGACCCTCCGTGGGTGGAGCCCACCGTGGAGTCCCGCAGTTGTTACCCTGCATGGTTTGAAGTCTCCACTAACATGGACGTACGATAGCGCCACCTATCAGAACCATGCCAAAAATTGCCGTGTCAACCTCATGCGTTTGATCTCCCTACCTTACTCCTCTATTTACACTTGCATGTTTAGTTTTCGTTGCTATACTATTAGAACTGCATGTGTAGGGTGTACTTGACTTTTTATAACTGTCGTAGCTGCCTCTCAAGTAAAATTGGGAAAAGGCAAAAAAATATCTTGTCAAGTAGTCTAATCACCCCCCTCTAGACATACTTTGGATCCTACAAGTGGTATCAGAGCTTTGGTCTCCATTTCATTGGTTTAGCAACCTAGGAGAGTATGGCATCTAGTGAGGGAAATTATCATCATAGATGTCCTTACTTCGACGGCACTAATTTTGCTAGTTGGAAGCATAAAGTGAAAATGCATATACTTGGATTAATCCTCATGTTTGGGCTGTTATTCGTGTTGGTGTGCAAGGTAACTTCTTTGGAGAAGGGCATGAACCAGATCGTGATACGACAACACATGAACTGAAGATGTTGCAACTTAACCATCAAGCCTGCGATATCATCTTCAACCGCCTTTGCCCCGAAGAATTCAACAAAATCAGTCGTCTTGAGAATGCAAAAGAAATTTGGGATACTTTGGTTGATATGCACGAAGGTACTGATTCTGTTAGAGAATCTAAGTTGGATGTGCTTCAAAGTTAGCTTGACAAGTTCAAGATGAAGGATGGTGAAGGAATCACTGAAATGTACTCTAGGCTAGCTCTCATCACCAATGAGATTGCCGGCTTAGGAAGCGAAGAGATGACCGACAAATTCATCATCAAGAAGATACTTGGAGCTCTTGATGGCAAGTATGACACAGTGTGCACATTGATCCAAATGATGCCAAATTGCAAAGATCTCAAGCCAACTGAAGTCATTGGTAGGATTGTTCCTCATGAGATGTCACTCAAGGACAAATATGAGTTGCACAACAAGTCAAGTGGTGCTTATAAAGCTTCATGTGATGCTCCCATTACTTCAAAAGACAATCTTGTCACTGATGAAGAGATAAGCCTCATGGTTAGAAATTTCAACAAGTCCTTCAAGAGTAGAGGCAAAAATAGAGGCTCAAGTTCAAGACATGATGAGAAGCGTTCGTCCAGTCGTGGCCGAAACTGCTACAATTGTGGGAAGCCCAGACACTACTCAAATGAGTGCTCGACTCCCTACAAAAGAAGAGAAGAGTCACCTCGAATACGAAGCTCAAGAGACAAGTCACCTCATAGAGAGAGAAGATCACTATGAACAAATACACTCACGGAGAGGCAAGGAATCAGAGAAGAAGGACAAATACAACAAGAGCAGTTCAAGAATAAGACATCAAGCTCATGTTGGTGAATGGGTCTCTGGATCCGAGTCTGATCACCACTCCGAGAGAAGCTGTCACTCCAACTCCGACTATAGTCAAGATGAAGGTGTTTCCAGGATTGCGCTTGTTTCCACCAACTCCTATGAGTTATTTGTTTCACCAAATGAGGGAGTCGGAAACTGCTTCATGGCTAAAGGCCCCAAGGTATCACATCCTGAGTATCTTGATTTCAATAGTAATGAGGATGACTTGTTAGGAGAAGATGACTTGCTTCTAGATAAAACTAGTGAATGCACTGTAAATGAACTTGCTATTTATCATGTTAGTCAAGAGAAATCGAATGATGATGATAAGAAAGAAATTGAACGACTAACTCAAGAACTAAACACTCTTAAGTTAGCTCATGAGACTACTCTAGAAGATCATAGAGAGCTTGCAAGAACCCATGAGAAGCTACGCTTCGAGAAGCTCAACTTGGAGCAAGAGCATGAGTTCTTAAAAGCAATCAATGATGATCTTCGAAATAAGAGTTCTTCTTATCTAGCCAAATGATTACTCTTGTCTAACTTTGTTCCACAAGTTAAACCTAGGAACACTAGTAACAAAGGCAAGAAGGTTTCTTCATCTAGTAACAACAATAATAAAGCTAAATCCAATAATGTTGTTGCTAGTAACTCTGTTGATTCCACTGATGATTCTCTTAGCCAAGTTACACTTGAGCAAGAAAATGATCTATTGAAAGATATTATAGAGAGAGGTGTCTTCAAGAGTCTTTCCGGAAGTAAGCAATTTGAGGAAATTGTGCGCAAGCAAGGAGGACATCGGAAGAAACAAGGTGTTAGCTACTTCAACGTCAACGGAGATGTTTGGGAAGAAGGTCCATATCCCACTCCCAAGTTTGTTCCCCAAGAAGAGAAGTGTGATTCCACTTCTTCTTAAGGAACAAGCTCATAAGATGGCCTTCTACCACAAGACCACAAAGGCAAGGGAAAGCTTCAAGATGACATTGACCTATTTGTAGAAGAACCCCAAGCCAAGGTCAAGTGGATTCCCAAGGATACTACTAGCTCTACCTCAACAAGTTCCACCACAACTCTAAGGACTCCCAAGAGGAAGAACTAGAAGTTATTTAGGGGTGACTCTGCCAATGAAATACACTCTTATTCATTTTGGCAAGAACTATATGCAATCAACCTCAACCATATGCATTAGTTCAAGGAGTCATACATTCCCTCAAAGGTAAGCAAGAAACAAGGTAATTAATGCATCTCTGGACATTATCCCATGTGTGCTTCACTCCATGTCCATAGATATTCATGCATATGTTCCTTTTGCTTTGGGACTAACCCATGTAGGTGAAATGAGTATGAAAACAACAAGGATTTCTCCCAACTCAAGATGATCTTCATCAACAGTGAGCATCCACCACTACTTCACCTATTTGAAGTCTTCTATGACATAACCCAAAGTTAGTTGACCCCTCTTAGTGGGGATATCATATCAAGGGGGAGCTTTACTCTAAGACTTGAGTATAAACATCTCCTAAGGATATGCACACATTAATGCTTATGTAAAAGTGGTAACCCCACTTGTGCTTAACAATGAGTATGACCTATGATCAAGTATTCTTACTTGGCTCCCATGTCAATATACTCATATATAGATGACTTTGTCATCACCCAAGTGCTTGATGGCTTCTAAGATGTTTCTGCATGTTCACCATGTTTTATTCATCATTCTTATTGTGTGAGCATGTTGGTCTGCATGTGTTTGATCTTTCAAGGACATCCAATTGTTGTTAATTGGCTTTTGATTTATCTTTTGCCAATTGGATGGACAAGAATGCCTAGGACCCTTTGATACGTCTCCAACGTATCTATAATTTTTGATTGTTCCATGCTATTATATTATCAACTTGGGATGTATTATATGCATTTATATGCCATTTTATATCATTTTTGGGACTAACCTATTAACTTAGTGCCTAGTGCCAGTTTATGTTTTTTTGACCTTTTTCAAAAAAGAATATTAAACGGAGTCCAAACGGAATAAAACCTACGGGATGATTTTTCCATAACAGAAGATACGCGGAGGACTTGAGAACCAAGGCAAGAGATCTCGGGGGAGGTCACGAGCCCCCTAGGCGCTCCCTAGGGGGGGCACGCTTAGCAGGCTCGTGGGCGCCCCGTGGCTCCTCTACCCTACCTCTTTCGCCTATAAATTCTCTAAAATCCAGAAACCAACGAGGAGAGCTACAAAAATACTTTTCCGCCGCCGCAAGCTTCTGTCTCCGCGAGATCCCATCTGGGGACCGTTCTGGTGCCCTGCCGGAGGGGGATTCAGACATGGAGGGCTTCTTCATCAACACCATTACCTCTCTGATGATGCGTGAGTAGTTCACCACAGACCTTTGGGTTCATAGCTAGTAGCTAGATGGCTTCTTCTGTCTCTTAGATCTTCAATACAAAGTTCTCCATGATCTTCATGGAGATCTATCCGATGTAAATTTGTTTTGCGGTGTGTTTGTCGAGATCCGATGAATTGTGGATTTATGATCAGATTATCTATGAATATTATTTGAGTCTCCTCTGATTTCTTATATGCATGATTTCGTATCCTTGTAATTCTCTTCGAGTTATGGGTTTCGTTTGGCCAACTTGATCTATAATTCTTGCAATGGGAGAAGTGCTTGGTTTTGGGTTCATACCGTGCGGTGTCCTCACCTAGTGACAGAAGGGGTAGCGAGGCACACATCGTGTTGTTGCCATCAAGGGTAAAAAGATGGGGTTTATATCATATTGCATGAATTTATCCCTCTACATCATGTCATCTTGCTTAAGGCGTTACTCTGTTAGTTACGAACTCAATACACTAGATGCATGCTCGATAGCGGTCGATGTGTGGAGTAATAGTAGTAGATGCAGACAATATCGGTCTACTTGTCTCGGACATGATGCCTATGTGTATGATCATTGCCTTCGATATCGTCATGACTTTGCGCGATTCTATCAATTGCTCGACAGTAATTCGTTCACCCACCGTAATACTTGCTATCATGAGAGAAGCCTCTAGTGAACACTATGGCCCCCGGGTCTATTTTACACATCATATATTCAAATCTACATACAAAAATACCAAAAATACCTTGCCGCACTTTTATCTATTTACCTTTCATAACCTTCGATCTCACCTTGCAAGTAATCGTGAAGGGATTGACAACCCCTTTATCGCGTTTGGTGCAAGTTTGTTTGTTTTTGCGAAGGTTCACTGGTGCCTCATCTTGATACTCCTATTGGATTGATACCTTGGTTCTCAAACTGAGGGAAATACTTATCTCTACTTTGCTGCATCACCCTTTCCTCTTCAAGGAAAAAACCAATGCAAGCTCAAGAAGTAGCACCCTTCTCTACCTATCTATGCTATATCATCTCAAGTTCTATTCATGCTTCATCACAAAACTTGAAGAAACACCTGTCGATCCCTCTGTGTGAAGGTGCACTCGAAGTTTCATATCGTCAAAGGCTGCCTTCCAAAACCTCTTTGAAAAACTCGGTGTGACCAACTCCAGAAACTTGGTGCCATCGATTTTTCGAAGTTGATCAGGTTTTCCTATCTTGGTACCACCAAAATCGCCAACTCGGTTACATCGAGTTTCACTGTCTACTGACACTTGAGGAACTCGGTGACACCGATTTTGCCATCTTGGTGACACCGACAATGCACATGTATCTATATCCGCGAACTGAATCTTTTTTACTTCACTTTGTCAAAATCGTTCGTTCGCCAAACCCTCGCTGCCCCCGAGACCCGAGGTCACCGCCTTTGCCTCCCCGAGCGCCTCTGCCTCTGGGATTTGCCACCGTCAACGCAATCAACTCTGTCGTTGCCGCCGTAGCTGGACCGCCACCAAGTTAGGTTACAGATCTGATTTCCTTTTGCGTTCCCCTATCTGATTCTTATGCATTGGGAAGAATTTTCTTCGAGCCACCATGTGAAAACCCTTCCTTCCACCAGATGAATCTCGTAGTGTAGAAGAAGTAGAAATTTTGGATCTCATCTACCACAGTATGCAACTCGGTGAGACCGAGTATGTAATATCGGTTCCACCAATTCTTGTTTTAGGGTTCCTGAGAAGCAACTCGGTGAGACCGAGAAGCTCTTTTTGGTGCTACCAAAAATGACCGCCAAGTTTGTGTTAAGCGAGTAAGCTTTCTCGGTGACTCCGAAAATGCCAACTCAGTGCTACCGATTTACATCCTGCAGAAGATCATACCCTAAGTTTCAGACTTCAAATTTTCCAAAATATCTGAATTTTGTGATGATCATCCATTCTGTCTTTCCTATATCCACTTCACAGGTTTTGTTGCTTGCTGGTGAGCATGTCTGTCAGTATGTCAGGTTCAAAAAATAGTTAGAATGACTTCAGAGAGCATAGTGTTGAGATGGACTCGGGCACTAGTCGAGAGAAGTCTGCTTCCGACCCAAGTTCTCCCAGCTCTCATGGCTTGCCCAAGGCAGCCACGAGGCAAAGGAAGAAGCTAGTTTCTGATGAAGAGGACTTAGATTTTATGCCAGAAGAAACTTCAGCTCCTTCAAAGGCTCCAAGGAAAGCTGTCAGGAAAGTAACTGCTACCCCTGCCGATGTGAGAGCACCTGAATATGCGAGGAAGAGCACAACACTTTCCAAGGATGCACCTGCCAAGAAGGCTGGTGTGAAGAGTCCCAGGAAGAGAACTATCCATCTTGTTGGCAGAAAGACTTCAATGTTTGAAGATCGAGAAGATGCCAAGGAAGAAGCTCCTGAGGAGATCCCAGTTCCTCCCAAGAAAAAGAAACTGATGGCTGATGCAATGAATTCTGCTCCTAAGACTGCTGCTAAAGCAATGAAGGCTCTAGCTTCTAGAAAGACCACCAAATACATACCTGCAGGTGCCAAGAGCAAAGGCCCTGCATCCAGTGCCCATGCATCCAGTGTCACCGAGTTTGCTCTTTTGTGTGTAACGGTTGGATTTTGGTTGTTGCCTATATATACCCCTTCACCCACCTCTCATTCGTGGGAGAAGCACTCAGAACACACACTTTATTTTCAGATCCATTTTCTGAGAGAGAACCACCTACTCATGTGTTGAGACCAAGATATTCCAATCAAATCATTTGAAACTTTATCTCTAGCCTCCCCAAACTACTTTCCACCAAATCAACCTCTCCTACACATGCATATTCTGTGAGAGTGATTTGTGTTGAGGAGACTATCTTTAGAAGCACAAGAGCAAGGAGTTCATTGATCTACCCCATCGATTACCTTTTGGAGGGTGGTGCCTCCTAGATTGGTTAGGTGTCGCTTGGGAGCCTCCTACTTCGTGTTGTGGAGTTGAACCAAGATGTCTGTAAGGGCACGGAGATCGCCTACTTTGTGAATATCTACCGTGAGTAAGGCTAGTCCTCCTTGGACGGAAGCCGTGTTGGGATAGACAAGGCTGCTTCTTTGTGGACCCTCCATGGACTCTAGCAGCCGTTGCCCTCCGTGGGTTGAAGTCTCCACTAACATGGACGTACGATAGCGCCACCTGTCGGAACCATGCCAAAAATCGCTGTGTCAACCTCATGCGTTTGATCTCCCTACCTTACTCCTCTATTTACACTTGCATGTTTACTTTCTGCTCCTATACTATTAGAACTTCATGTGTAGGGTGTACTTGACTTGTTATAACTGTCGTAGCTGCCTCTCAAGTAAAATTGGAAAAAGGCAAAAAGTTTATCTTGTCAAGTAGTCTAATCACCCCGTTTAGATATATTTTCGATCCTACAAAGGTGCAGCAAGGTAGCCCAATCCCTTGTGTAGCAAAGCACATGCCTGAAAGTACTCTTATATTAACCAAGCGCTCCCGAGGACACATGGGAATTTCTGTCTAGTCATGTTCATCATGGTGAGTTGATTCATGTTCGCTACTTTAATAATTTGATATGTGGGTGGATCGATGCTAAGGTGTTGTTCTTACTTGAACAAACAACCAACTTATGATTGCCCTCTCTCGCAAGCATCCACAACTACGAAATAAGAATTAAGATAAATCTAACTATATCATTAAACGTGTGGATCCACATCCCCTCATGATGTAACGCATAAACTGAGGTTTAAGCTTGTGTCACTCTCACAACCCATCATCTACTTGTTACTCCACAATGACTTACCTTAGTCCCATAACATGGTGAAATGTTATGTAGTCGACGCTCACATGACACCACTAATATAAGTAAATATCATCAAAATATTGAACGAATACCAACTTTATATGCTTACTTATAACAAGACTTCTCCCATGTCATCATTAACAAAAGTTACTACTCACACCTCATCAACAAGTTCAAGATTAGAGGTATAATAATAGTGATTAAAGATCTGAACGTAATATCTTCCACCAAGTAATCCAACAAGCATCAACTACAAGATGTAATCAACACAACTAGTAACCATAGGCACCAATCTGATGTTTTGAGACAAAGAATGAATACAAGTGATGAACTAAGGTTGGACATGAGATAGTGTTGGTGAAGATGTTGATGAAGATTGGTACTCCCACGAAGGAGGAAGCGTTGGTGATGACGATGGTTTCGTTTTACCCCTCTTGGAGAGAATTTTCCCCAACAGAATCTCTCTACGAGAGAGCAAAAGGTCCTATGGCCAGGTTTTCGCCTCGAGACGGCGGTGCTTTGTCTCGAAAGGTTGCTTATGATCTTTCTAGGTCAAACCACACCATCTGGAGAAGAGGGACGTTAGAGGGCCAGCAGGGGCCCACAAGCCATCAGGGCACGCCGAGGGGTTGGTCATGCCCTCTTGGCTTGTGGCCAATAGGTGCCCCCCTATGGTATGTTTTTGGCCCAATAATTTTTAAATATTCCACAAAAATTCTCCGTGAAGCTTCAGGTCATTTGAAATTTGTTGTTTTTCTTCCTTTTTCTCGGTTTCCCGGTCCAGAATTCGAGTTTCCACATATTTCCCTCTTTGTGATGTACCTTGCATATTTAAAGAGAAAGGGCATAAGAATTGTATGATAATAGTGAATAATGGATAAGAAGAACACAAATATGAATAATAATTCATGATGCAAAAGGGACGTATTAGTAGTCTCTAGAAGCATATGTTCGTCCATTATAAAAGATATCAAGTATTTCATTTTTCTTAAGAGGATGATCAGGCAAAGCTCTTAGTAGCTGGAGAAGTATCCCCCAAGCTTGAGGGAGATTCTCTTCTTCAATTTGCACAAAGTTAAACATTCCTGTAAAGCAACTTGTTTCTTATGAGCAGGAAAATATTTTTCACAGAAGTGATAAAGCATGTCTTGGGGACTACGTACACAACCAGGAGCAAGAGAAAGGAACCATTCTTTAGCATTGACTTTTAGCAGGAAAATAAAAAAAGCTTAAGGATACAATAGTATTGCATCTTTACCTCATGAGTAAACAAAGCAACAATACCATTCAATTTAGTGAGGTGTCCAACAACAATTTTAGTTTCATAACCATGGAAAGGATCATATTCTACCATACGGATTAACTCAGAGTATACAATGAATTCATAATCCTTATGAGTAACAAATATAGGAGAAGTAGCAAATTTAGGATCATATTTCATTTTATCCATCATCGATTTTTATTTCAGTTTGCATAGTAGTTCCTTCAAGTCATCTCTATTTTCACAAGCAAGAAGATCCCTAGCTACTTCTCCATTCATAGCATATCACTCAAGCACGTAAGGCAATTCATATTTATTCGGAGAGAAAGGTGTAATAGGTGATTCAAACACTTCGTTAATTTCAGCATTTTCAAGTTCCTTAGCTTTAGCAATATGAGCATCAAGTAATTCATTCAGTGGCACAATTTCAATTTCATCAAATATAGCAGTAGTATCATCATTAATTTCGGAAGTAGCATCATCAAGTTCATGCGATATGTCATAACGAGTAACAGGCGATGGTGTAATAAGCTAATTCAAAACAGTAGGTGAATCAAAAGCAAATCTAGATGGCAGTTCCTTACCTCCTCTCGTGCGATATGGGATGATCTTGGTTCAAGTATTCTTCATAGTAGCAATTGGATATCCTCAAGTTAACACAATAAATATAGCTATGCTCCCTAACAACGACGCCAGAAAATGGTCTTGATAACCCACATGTGTATGGGGTGCAATAGTCTTCGCGATTTGACACAAGGGGAGCTAATGAATATTTATCGGCCTTAGGAGTTGAGTTGTTAATTCAAGCACACGTGCGATATCTCTTGCAGCGAAGATTTAGTAGCAAAGCAAGTAATAGTAGTAATAGTAACACCGATATATAGCAATAGTTTTGTAGCAGTTGTGACAATAGCAATGGTAGTAACTTAGCAAGATTTAGTATATGTAAAGCATAGGCACGCGGATCAGTGATGGATAGATATGGATCCATTCATCATGTAATACTTACACACTAGAGCGATACTGAACTAGCTTCAATTCATCAATATAATGTAGGCATGTATTCAGTATATAGTCATACATGCTTGCGATAAGAACTTGCATGACATGTTTTTTCCTAACCTCCCGTGGCAGCGATTTCCTAATGGAAACTAAGGGATATTAAGGCCTCCTTTTAATAGGGAACCAGAATAAAGCATTAACACATGTTGAATACATGAACTCCTCATACTACGACAATCACCGGAAAGAATCCCCATTAATGTCACCTTGGGGATTGCGGATCATAACACGTAATAGGTGCATACAACTTGCAAGATAGGATCTAAACACTTCCATATTCCGACAAAACATAATAGGTTCAGATTTGAAATCATGGCACTCGGGCCCTAGTGACAGGCGTTAAGCATAGCAAAGTCACAATAACATCAATCTTAGAACATAATGGATACTAGGGCTCAAGCCCTATCAACTTAACTCGATTACATGATCAATCTCATCCAAACCCCATCACCATACATCGAGCCTACAAAGGATTGGTGATGACAATGGCGATGAGTCCCCCTCTTTGGAGCCCAAAACAGACTCCAGATCAGCCCTCCCGAGGAAGAACATGAGGTGGCGGCAGCTCCATCTCGTCAAACACAATTAAATCTTCTCTCCAATTTTTTTGTTCGGAGATGTGAATTTATAGGACTGGATTTAGGGTCGGGGAGCCACGTGGGCCCCACCACACAAAAGGGCATGCCTAGGGGGGTGGACGCGCCCTATTGCCTTGTGGTCCACAGGTAGCCCCCATCTGGTATTTCTTTGCTCCATAATTCCTCATATATTCGAGAAATAATTCACAAAAAGTTTCATCCTTTTCTGAGAACTTTTATTTCTGCACAAAAATAACACCATGGTAGTTCTGCTGAAAAGAGCGTTAGTCCGGGTTAGTTTGCTTCAAATCATGCAAATTAGAGGGCAAAACCAGAACAAAAGTGTTTGGAAAAGTACATACATTTGAGACGTAACGACTTCCTCTTGAATTGGTGTAGGCATCACAAAAACATCTTTCTATGTCGTGCTACTCTCTAGTTGAGGTGACGGTTCAATAACCACATCAAGTTCTACCTTCCTCCCACTCAATTCGTTCGAGAGAAACTCCTTCTCCAGAAGATATAAGGTGTACCCAATTGTTTCCTTAGGGTATCCTATGAAGATGAACTTCTCTGCTTTGGGTTCGAGCTTATCAGGATGAAGCCTTTGCACATAAGTGTCGCATCCCCAAACTTTGAGAAATGATAGCTTATGTTTCTTCCCAAACCATAATTCATACGGTGTCGTTTAACGGGATTTTGATGGTGCCCTATTTAAAGTGAATGTACGTGTGTTGGGGTAGACAAACAGGGGTGTTTATTCCCCCCTGACCCATGCACGGACAATAAGCCTCCAACCCGACGGCCTAAGGCTGCCGGGGAATGCTACTTCTCCATCAAGACCTGGCCCAGGCAAGAGAAAACGCTCTATGAGAGATCAAGGAGCGCATCAAGAAGACCAAGACCCCGTCAGAAGTAGCCTCCGATGGCTAACAACGTCGGGAAGACCAACGCAACAACCCAAGAGGGGTTCAAAATGCGCCAAACGCATCCCCGACGCTTGTCGGGGGCCAAGGCGCACTCCTCTTCCAGAAGACCCGGCAAGCTATCCCCCGCCAGACGTGAGTCGATCGCCACCACTACACCGCATCACAATGCTAGTCGCTTGTCGATGCGGTGTCGATCCCTCAAGTGGCTAAGTGGATCTCGCTTGACACGTGATGACGTGCTAGAAAACAGGTTACGACCAGTTGACACCCATCCAGAGGCGTGTCAAGACACCAAGCAACGACCAACTAAGAGGTGGCATGAGCTTGTCGGGGATGCGCCCCCGCTCGCCACCTAAAGCTGCATTTATGGCATTTTGTCTTGAGTGTGAGAGTTAGGTATGATAGCACTGTTAGCTATCTAATCATGTTTGTTTGCCACTGTGGACGCCCCTTGAGGTATAAAAGGAGGCCCAAGCCAACCTAGCATAGGATTCGGACCCCATGGGATTTAGGATTATAGAGTATCAACGTGCACAGTAGCTCCCTGCGGCAACCCTTGCCAGGGCAGAACGTCGTGTAAACTCCAAATTCCCCAAATCAATCCAACAAAGCAGGGGTAGGGTTTTACGCTTCTTAGTGGCCCAAACCTGGGTAAGCACCCCGAGTCTCATCATCGTGCTGCCTCGTAGTTTCTCCTCTTTGTGCCACGCGATCTCCCCCCGAACCACGAAGGGGCCAATGGTCCCATAGGTGATCGAGTGCACACACATGCCCCAACATCTTTGGCGCGCTAGGAAGGGGGAATCGTTCACGCAAACCTGAGATTACGAGCAGTGTGCTGATCTTTGTCGCTGTTCCTTTTCCTCATGGCTCCTAGTAAGAAGACCGACACAGACGCCCATCCTTCTACTTCGAAGGCCACGACACTTGCCGCTGCGGACGCTGCTGGCGCCGCGGTCGGTGCAGGAGGCGCCACCGTCATGTACCCCACGACCGAAGCGAGAACAAAGAATGCCGGAGGCGAGTAGCAGCAACGTCCTCGTGAGCTTGGCCCTGGTGTTGTGGGTGAAAGGGACACCCAGGCTCCACGCTTTCGCGGCATCAGTGGCCCCAGCCACAACAGCGATGCCCGACCCGAAGCAAGCTGCGATCCATCGACTACACCTGTCATGGGTGCTGCTACTGGGCGCATGCCTCGTCCAGAGCAAGATGGGGTGTTGAGTGGGGCCACAGATCCATGAGCTCAACCTCCCCCATGTCATACCACCACGATGATCGGTGCACGATGACAAGGGTGTGACGATGCTCCTCTTGGTTCCACTAGGAGTCGAGCAACGTCGTGGTCCGCCTTTATGCCCATGCTGGACACGGCCGTGGAGGCAATGGCGTGGGCTCAGCTGCTGTTGAAATTTCCACCAGCGGCTGACAAGATGGACGAGTGGAGGGCCACCATTCAGAGTTTGATTGGCTTCGCCGAAGCCAGCAAATCACAACATGCAAGACCGTCCCATCATCCTCGGACGACAACAACGGCTCGTGATGATGGTCGCGTTGAGGGGGCCACACCAACGGTGCAATCCCCTCATCGACAACAAACCCAAGGGTAGCCGCAACAAGCTCCACGCATTGATGGGCCCAACGAGGCATCCATGGACTCGTCCAGCCCGCGCGACCAACGAGACCAGTGGCATGTCCTAGATGACTCGCGGAAGGAGGACACGCCTATCACCAATGAACAACGTCGAGAAGCACACTGTCAATTCGACATGTGCAATGGTGTATACGTTGGCGACCCCGCACCCAATGCTGACGGATACCTACCTTACGAGGTCGGCTGTCCCGCCTTCTCTCGCGAGCTGTGACGGGTCCACTAGCCATCGAGCCGAGCTTTTAAGCCTGGACTAATGGAGAAGTATGACAGGAAGCTCAACCCGGTAGAATTCCTCGGCATCTACACGATAGTCGTCCAAGCTGCCGGAGGAAGAGATGAGAAGGTGCTCGCCGACTATTTCCCTTTGGCACTCAGGACAAATGTGAGGTCATGGCTGATGCACTTGCTGGAGAATTCCATTTATTCATGGGCTCACTTGTGCAACGAGTTCATTGGCGCTTTCACAGGTGGCCACCGTGAGCCGGGACAGCCCAGTGACTTGCAAGTCCTCCCGTAGAAGGAGGGGGAAACTGTGCGGAAGTACATTGAGATGTTCAGTAGAGTGCACGGCAACATTCCTGAAATACACCCCGTAGCCATGATTGCCGCATTCCATTCTAACGTGCACAACACGAGGATGCGGGCCAAGATGAATGTCAAACTCCCAAAGACCGTTGATACGTCTCCAACGTATCTATAATTTTTGATGGTCCCATGCTATTATATTATCAACTTGGGATGTCTTATATGCATTTATATGCCATTTTATATCATTTTTGGGACTAACCTATTAACTCAGTGCCTAGTGCCAGTTTCTGTTTTTTTCCCTGTTTTTGACCTTTTTCAGAAAAGAATATTAAACAGAGTCCAAAAGGAATAAAACCCGTGGAATGATTTTTTCCATAACAGAAGATACGCAGAGGACTTGAGAACCAAGGCAGGAGGTCTCATGGGAGGTCACGAGCCCCCTAGGCGCGCCCTAGGGGGGAGCGCCTAGCAGGCTCGTGGGCCCCCCTCGTGGCTTCTTTGCACTATCTCTTTCGCCTATAAATTCCCAAAAATCCCGAAACCACAAAAGAGAGCCACGAAAATACTTTTCCACCGCCGCATGCTTCTGTCTCCGCAAGATCCCATCTGGGGACCGTTCTGGTGCCATGCCAGAGGGGGATTCGGACACGGAGGGCTTCTTCATCAACACCATTGCCTCTCCGATGATGCGTGAGTAGTTCACCACAGACCTTCGGGTCCATAGCTAGTAGCTAGATGGCTTCTTCTCTCTCTTGGATCTTCAATACAAAGTTCTCCATGATCTTCATGGAGATCTATTCTATGTAACTTTCTTTTGTGGTGTGTTTGTCGAGATTCGATGAATTGTGGATTTATGATCAGATTATCTATGAATATTATTTGAGTCTCCTCTGATTTCTTATATGCATGATTTCGTATCCTTGTAATTCTCTTCGAGTTATGGGTTTTGTTTGTCCAACTTGATCTATAATTCTTGCAATGGGAGAAGTGCTTGGTTTTGGGTTTGTACTGTGCGGCGTCCTCGCCTAGTGATAGAAGGGGTAGCAAGGCACGCATCATGTTGTTGACATCAAGGGTAAAAAGATGGGGTTTATGTCATATTGCATGAATTTATCCCTCATGTCATCTTGCTTTAGGCATTAATCCGTTTGTTATGAACTTAATACACTAGATGCATGCTGGATAGCGGTCGACGTGTGGAGTAATAGTAGTAGATGCACACAATATCGGTCTACCTTTCTCAGACGTGATGCCTATATGTATGATCATTGCCTTAGATATCGTCATGACTTTGCGCATTCTATCAATTTCTCGACAGTAATTCGTTCACCCACCGTAATACTTGCTATCATGAGAGAAGCCTCTAGTGAACACTATGCCCCCCGGGTCTATTTTACACATCTTATATTCAGATCTACCAAAAATACTTTGATGCACTTATATTTCCATTTACCTTTCATCTCCTTGAGATCTCACCTTACAAATAATCGTGAAGGGATTGACAACCCCTTTATCGCGTTGGGTGCAAGTTTGTTTGCTTTTGCGTAGGTTCATTGGTTCCTCATCTTGATACTCCTACCGGATTGATACCTTGGTTCTCAAACTGAGGGAAAACTTATCGCTACTTTGCTGCATCACCCTTTCCTCTTCAAGGGGAAAACCAACGCAAGCTCAAGAAGTAGCAAGAAGAATTTCTGGCACCGTTGCCGGGGAGTATTCAAGTGAAGCATATCCAAGTAACTATCACAAACCCATCTCTTGCATTTACATTATTTGCCTTTGCCTCTCGTTTTCCTCTCCCCACTTCTAAAAAATTTACATTTTTTTGCCATTTTCGTTCGCCCTTTCTTTTGCTTGCTTTCTGTCTGCTTGTGTGGGTTAGTCTACTTATCCTTATGGCTAGCTCTATCGCTATGATCGTTACTCCCGAGAGCGAAGTTCTTAATTTCAAACAAAATGAGGGAGAAAACTTAAAAGATGCTTGGTATAGAATTTGCAATGCTCAGAATAGATCTACTCGTAAGCAATCTACTATCGTTCTACTTCGAAATTTTTATGTGGGTATTTCCCCTTGGAATAGGTATGTTCTTGACACCATCGTAGGCGGGAATTTCTTGGGTAGCCATACCGTTGATTCTTACGGTGCTTTACTAAATTTGGTAGGCTCACCCCCACTCATGGTTAATGGAACTACTCTAACTTTGGAAAATGTGATGCGTAGGCTGGATATTATTGAGAATAAAGTTGCTACGATAGAACTCATTGAAAATTTGGATAAAAAGATCCACAATCAAATCACTCAATATGGATCCAAGGTGGGAATGACTTTGAAAAATTTAAAGGAGAAGGAACCCACAGTTAACGAAAAACTAGAGCATGATCCCGCTAGAATTGGCAAACTAGAGGATGTTATAACCAACTTGGGTTCCGCTTTTGCTGTTGTTCAGAACGCTCCAAATTTTGCCCACAATAAAGCCACTAAGTTTGTTTATGTTCCTAAAAGCAGTGGTGAACCATCTAGTAAGAGAGATGAAGATCTTAAAATATTGAGTGTTCACCCTATCTATCTTGATATCTCAAAAAAACCTATCATCACTAATGATTATCTTTGTTGCCTATCTAGGAGTATAATTATTGATAAAATTAAAGAACTCCCTAGTAATGACGATGGTTGATACGTCTCCAACATATCTGTAATTTTTGATGGTTCCATGCTATTATCTTGTCAAACTTTGGATGTTTTGTATGCCTTTTATATATTTTTTTGGGACTAACTTATTAACTCAGTGCTGTAGCGACCCGACTCAAAACGAGTCAAGCCTCTGTGTTTCTGTGCCATCCCTGGATCAGTATGCTGGCACACACAGTACATCAATGTATATATCAAAGTGCAATCACATGTAAATAGCGTAAAACTGATATATACCTTAAATATTTCAGTGGAAGCAGTCAAGGGAGTGGAGTCCCAATAAACACCAACGGCAAGTTGAGTGTAGACCGTAACCCTGAATCGTACTCTTACTCGTCGAAGAAAAATATCTGCAACATAAGACGTTGCAGCCGTGTAGGTCAGCATATTGAATATGCCGGCAAGTCACATAAGAGAGGGATGAAAAGTAATCATCTATACTATATGCATATATGGCAGGTGGTGTTGTAAGTTTTAGCGTAAAGCAAATTTTCTCCTACAACAAGAGAGGGGCTAAAAGCAAAATATTACTACGCTGTTGGTTATTAATGAGATGGTTCCGCCAACCAGTTCTCATACCCATGTTGTCAATAATTCCCACATCAATATTATTATTTGTGTTGAGAATTTCAGATAACTTCAGTTCCTTTGGCTCAAGTTGTCCATGACCGTGGACACGGCTAATCGATTAGGTTTGAGTACTTTGCAGAGTTTTGCACACGTTCCCCACAAGATTTGATCGCCTCCGTGTATGTCCTCGCACTTCAGGGTGTTTGAAGACCGGATGATCAAAACATGGTCTTTCAACGGGTCCCTCTGAATCCCTTTCGGTGCCCATCCAATCCTACCGTTCTTCTACATCTGCTAGCACCGCCTGTCCAGAGTCGTCGCGTTGTCCAACCAAGCCAGAGCCCATAATGACTTGTGGCTGTGCAGGTAAGCCTTGGGTCTTGAAAATATCCGTCCGTCTCTTTGAGCCTGGGTGAAGCTTTCCGCAGGATGTCATGGCCGTCTCCAGCATCCCGGGTCATCCACTGGTTTCTCCAGGGAGCCGATCCAACGTCCTTCACCCAGAGTTGCATTGCATCATGAGGTCTTGAAAAGTCTTGACTTAACCAGTCTTGGTTATTAAATTATTCTCGCATCACTCGTGATAAACTCTCAACCAGAATCCCGTCTACTCAAGCATAGCAATATGAAATTTGTCGTCCCGGGCCAAGTAACGGGGTTGTTGGGTGCCTACCACATGATACTACAATATGTAACCATAATTTCCAAGTACCTACTCAGCATGCAATTGGGCATAGGATGGTAGAACTACGATGCATAAAACATAGGTGATACATGATCAAATGACTTGCCTGGTATTACTTGATGAAGATAGTCGCTCTCAAAATCCTGATAATTCTACTCGCCACACTCCGAGCAATCTATCGTAAATGAATAGCATTCAATAAACATTCATGCCAAAAAGGAAGAACCAAGAGAACATAAGAACAAAGCATGTCTTGGTACAAAATAACAACGTACTAAGGTTTAATAAAAAGGTCCTAAGTGTGTTGTAAAGTGAAGGTGCATGAATGAGATCAAAAGAGGTAATGGACGATGAACTATTGCTATATAAGCTCGACTTGCATACACTATGGGAGATGATCAAAAATATTGAGAGAACAACATGAATGTTATTTGACAAATAGTATAAGACATACGAATTTATTTGTAGAAAGAATTATTTGAAATGGAGCACTATAACGCAAGTTATAGCGAATTGAAGTATGAATTGAATTTGCATTCAAAAGGTCAAGAGAAGTTGAACTGAAGTACGATGGTTACGTATAAAAATATATGACATGAGTGTTTAGGGGTAAAAGGAATCAATTGAAAAGGTGGTACGATTTGCAAGATAAGATCAAATGAATGTTCGAATACAAATTTGAATCGCTCAAATTTGTAAGGTTCAAAGGTCGAAACTAATGATGCTACTGGATATAGGAGATCAATATGAGCGTGTAGAAAAAAAGAATTACTAGATTTGAACTAGCGGATCAAAAGATACAAATACGTCAATATAACATTGAATCGGCTTAAAACGATGTGAACACTTTTGGGCACTAATAGATAAATCTGATTTGATCAAAATTATAAGTTAAAAAGTTAAAACTAATGATACAAACAGGAATATTACTTTGATACGAATCCGACGCAATTGGATTCATCTAAAACAGAGCTACGGATAAAAAGATATGATCAAAAGAAGTTTGAATATGAATATGAACAAATTTCGAAATTTGAAAATTTCAAAAAGTTGATATGATAGGTTCACAGGATAGGTGGGATCAAGACGAAACTCTAGGCGTTGGTTTCATCTAATTCGGATATACGAGTAAAGAGTTATGGCTATTTGAAAAATCAGGGCCAAGCTGTTTTACGGAATAAAAGTGCTACGTCTAAAAGAATTTTAGTACTAATGTGGAAATACGAAGACTAATTAATATATCTAATTACTCTACCGTATACTAGTGTAGGAATACTAGTCTAGAAATAATAAACTACGGAAGTATGAAAAATATACGAAGAGAAATACCTTTAGAATGCAGAGTAAGAATTAATTCCAATGAAGAGACGACTTCGAGAAATCCCGCCGAAGAGAAGAAAACATATTTTTATTTTATAAATCTAGTTAGACCAAAAGATTGATTTAACCCGAATAGATGATTTTTGGATGCTCCTATGGGTCTATACTTATAGGTGGAAGGGAGGTCTAATGGTCCATAAATAAGCAATGTGGGACTAAACATATACGTAGTGTAGGGAAAATAGAAAAAAAAGGGACAAAGATGTCTCATGGGCCAAAGGAATCGGCCGGCCACATGAGTAGTACGGCGAGGCGCGGCCTTTTTTTTTGTTTTTTTGCGAACGAACAATTTTTTTTTTAAACAGAGAACAAAAACGTATAAACAAAAAAGAGAGAAAATTTTATATAGCCATATTATATATCAAAATTTTCTAAAACATGAACATATTTTCAAAACCAAAAAAATACTTTTTAAAAAAAATATTTTTTTGCAATAACTTTAAAATGAAAAGGAATTTGAATTTCAAATAAATTTCAGATACTTAAAATTTGAATCAAGACATAGTCTCTCATTTTGGAGGGTCATTTTCCTCCTCTCGTTTGATTTTTTTAATCAAAGGGTTTTGAAAATATTCAAACTCAAAATTGAAAAGGGATTCAAAATAGAAAATTTTGGGAAAGTCATTTTATTCCCTCTCATTTTATTGAGAAGTTTCAAATTCCACTCAAGTTTCAATCACTCAAACAAACAAACAATCAATCTAATAATTATATTAACATTCCAAAATTTATAATTTTGGGATGTTACAAGTGCCAAGTGCCAGTTCCTGTTTTTTCCGTGTTTTTGACCCTTTTCAGAGGAGGATTTTAAACGGTGTCCAAACGGAATAAAACTTCCGAAAAGATTTTTTCCGGAACAGAAGATACGCGTCAGACTTGAGAACCAAGGCACAGGCCAACAGGGGACCCCACAAGCCCCCTAGGCATGGCCAGGGGGGCCCGTGCCTAGCAGGCTTGTGGGCCCCTTGTGGCACGTCTGCCCTACCTCTTCCGCCTATAAATCCCGAAAAATTCCAAAACTGAAGAAGAGATCAACGAAAATACTTTTCCGCCGCCGCAAGCTTCTGTCTACGCAAGATCCCATCTGGGCACGTTCTGGTGCCTTGCCGGAGGGGAGATTTAGATATGGAGGGCTTCTTCATCAACACCATGACCTCTCCGATGATGCGTGAGTAGTTCACCATAGACCCTCGGGTCCATAGCTAGTAGCTAGATGGCTTCTTCTCTCTCTTGGATCTTCAATACAAAGTTCTCCATGATCTTCATGGAGATCTATCCAATGTAATCTTCTTTTGCGGTGAGTTTGTCAAGATCTGATGAATTGTGGATTTATGATCAGATTATCTATGAATCTTATTTTAGTTTCTTCTGATCTCGCTTATGCATGATTTCATATCCTTGTAATTCTCTTCGAGTTGTGGGTTTTGTTTGGCCAACTTGATCTATGATTCTTGCAATGGGAGAAGTGCTTGGTTTTGGGTTCATACCGTGCGGTGACCTCTCTTAGTGACAGAAGGGGCAGCGAGGCACGCATCGTGTTGTTGCCATCAAGGGTAAAAAGACGGGGTTTTCATCATTGGTTTGAGTTTATCCCTCTACATCATGTCATCTTGCTTAAGGCGTTACTCTGTTCGTCATGAACTCAATACACTAGATGCATGCTGGATAACGGTCGATGTGTGGAGTAATAGTAGTAGATGGAGAAAGTATCGGTCTACTTGTCTCGGACGCGATGCCTATATGTATGATCATTGCCTTAGATATCGTCATGACTTTGCGCGGTTCTATCAATTGCTCGACAGTAATTTGTTCACCCACCGTATTATTTGCTATTTTTAGAGAAGCCTCTAGTGAACACTATGGCCCCCCGGGTCTTCTTCACACCATATTTTCAGCCTTACAATTTTACTTCGTTGCACTTTCCGCCTTCAGATCTCACTTTGCAATCAATCTTGAAGGGATTGACAACCCCTTTATAGCGTTGGGTGCAAGCTCTTTTGTGTTTGCGCAGGTACTCTAGACTTGACGCGATTCTCCTACTGGATTGATACCTTGGTTCTTAAATTAAGGGAAATACTTACTGCTCCTATGCTGCATCGCCCTTTCCTCTTGAAGGGAAAAAACAACGCAAGCTCAAGAGACGACAGAAGGATTTCTGTCACCGTAGCAGAAGAATTTCTGGCGCCGTTGCCGGGGAGGATTAAGTCAAGAACTCATCCAAGTAAGTGTGGCAAACTCATCTCTTGCATTTACTTTTTTGCCTCTCGTTTTCCTCTCCCCCACTTCTGAAAAACAAAAATTTACAAAAATATTTGCCCTTTTCTTCGTTTGCCTTTTTCGTTTGCCCTTTTCTCTCGCTTACTTTCTATTCGCTTGTATGCTTGCTTGCTTGGTGAAGTCACCATGACTTAAAACACCAAACTTCTTGACTTCTAAAAACACTAATAATAATGATTCTATTAGTACTCCGAATGCTCCCGCCACTAGTGTGGAGTCATACGAAATCAATGCTGCTTTGCTGAATCTTGTTATGAAAGAGCAATTCTCCGGCCTACCTAGTGAAGATGCCACATCCCATCTTAATACCTTCATTGAGCTTTGCGATATCCAAAAGAATAAAGATGTGGATAATGATGTGATTAAATTGAAGCTTTTTCCTTTCTCGTTGCGAGATCGAGCAAAAACTTGGTTTTCGTCTTTGCCCAAAAATAGCATTGATTCTTGGAATAAGTGCAAAGATGCTTACATATCCAAGTATTTTCCGCCGGCTAAGATTATCTCTCTCCATTATGATATTATGAATTTTTAGCAACTTGATCATGAACATGTTGCACAATCTTGGGAGAGAATGAAATTGATGATTAGAAATTGTCCCGCTCATGGCTTGAGTCTTTGGATGATTATACAAATCTTTTACGCTGGCTTGAATTTCGCTTCTAGAAATATCTTGGACTCCGCCTCAGGTGGAACGTTCATGGAAATAACGTTAGGAGAAGCTACAAAACTCCTAGAGAATATCAGGACGAACTACTCTCAATGGCAAAGTGAAAGGTCACCTACTAGTAAGAAGGTACACGCTATAGAAGAAATTAACTCGTTAAGTGCTAAGATGGATGATTTAATGAATTTGGTTGCTAGTAGAAGTGCTCCTTTAGATCCTAATGACATGCCCTTGTCTTCCTTGATTGAGAGTAGCAACGCTAGCTTGGACGTTAATTTTGTTGGTAGGAATAATTTTGGCAACAACAATGCTTTTAGAGGAAACTATGTTCCTAGGCCTTTTCCTAGTAACCCCTCTAATAACTTTGGCAACTCCTACAACAATACTCATGGAAATTACAATAGATTACCCTATGATCTAGAGAGTAATATCAAAGAGTTTATCAACTCGCAAAAGATTTTCAATGCGTCCATAGAGGAAAAACTACTCAAAATTGACGATTTGGCTAGGAGCATTGATAGAATGTCTAGTGATATTGATGCTTTGAAAGTTAGATGTGCTCCTCCCAAGATCAATATGGATGAAACTTTGAAAGCTATGCGTGTTTCCTTGAGTGAGAGCAAAGAAAGAATCACCCAAATTCGTGCTAGACATGAATGGCTTAAAAGAGCATGTCCTCGTGATAAGAATCACGAAGATCTTAAAGTGCTTGGTGTGACTCCCATTGAATATTTGTTTTCTTGTGTCAAACCTAATGATGATGGGGCCGGATATGAATGCACTTTGGTTGAAAAATGCCCCAATGATTCGGAGTCCATCTATCTTGATGCTAAAAGCATTGAAAGTGGAGTAGAAGATATTAAACCCTTGAGTAGTAATGAAATTACTACTTTGGATTTCAAGGAATTAAATTATGATAGTTGCTCCTTGATTGAATGCATTTTCTTAATGCAATCCATGCTAAACTCTCCACATGCTTATAGCCAAAACAAGGCCTTTACCGATCATATCGCCGATGCTATGATAAAATATCTTGAAGAGAAACTTGAATTGGAAGTTTCTATCCCTAGAAAGCTTAATGATGAGTGGTAACCTACTATCAAAATCAAAATCAAAAACTATGAATGCAGTGCTTTGTGTGATTTGGGTGCTAGTGTGTCCGCGATTCCAAAGTCTTTATGTGATGTTCTGGGTTTTAATGAGATTGAGGAGTGTTCTCTTAATTTGCATCTTGTGGATTCTACTGTCAAGAAACCCATGGGAAGTATCAATGATGTTCTTATTATTGCAAATAGGAACTATGTACCCATGGATTTCATTGTGCTTGACATTGATTGCAATCCTACATGCCCTATCATTCTTGGTAGACCTTTCCTAAGGACTATCGGTGCTATCATCGATATGAAGGAAGGGAATATTAGATTTCAATTTCCTTGAAAGAATGGCATGGAGCATTTTCCTAGAAAGAAAATAAGATTGCCTTATGAATCTATGATGAGGGCTACTTATGGTTTGAGCACCAAAGACGATGATACGTGATTCTATCGCCTTATGCCTAGCTAAGGGCGTTAAACAATAGCGCTTGTTGGGAGGCAACCCAATGAATTTATATTTTTCTTTCTGTTTTGTTGTGTCCACACCATCATAATTCTGTTATGACTGTGTCTTTTGTGTTTGAGCCAAGCAAAACCTTTATGACTAGTCTTGGTGATGGTTGTTTGATATTGCTGGAAAAAGGCAAAAACTTTTCGCTCACGAGAGTATTTTTCATTTTTATTCAGAAAGCGCTTTTGAGTTGTGTAGCGACCCGACTCAAGACGAGTCAAGCCTCTGGTGTTTCCGTACCATCCCAAGATCATGCTGGTACACACTCAGTACATAATGTATATATTCAAGAGTTCAATCACACAGCTTTATTAATCGAAATCTCATAAAGAGTACTTTATTACAATAAAGGATTACAATAAAGTGGCTGAAGGCCATCTCATGATATATCTAACGAAGACTAGTGGAAGCTTCAGGTAGACGAGTCCATCCGACTCCAGGGCATGTCGCTGAGCGTAGATCGTAGCCTCACTCCTGGTCAGAAAAGTACTCTGCAACATGATACGTTGCAGCCGTGTAGGTCAGCATATGGAATATGCCGGCAAGTCATCAAAGAGAGGGGTAAAATAATAATCAACTATCTCTACATGCATATTTGGCAGGTGGGGCTATAAGTTTTGCATAAAGCCAATTTTATCCTACAACAAGAGGGGCTCGAAGCAAAATATTACTACATTGTTTATTGTTAACGAGATGGTCCCGCCAACCAATTCTCGTACCCGAATAGTTGTTAACACCCACATCATTATTAAGTTGTGTCGAGAGTTCAGGGGAATTTCAATGCCTTCGGCTCAAGTTGTCCATGACCGTGGACACGGCTAATCGATTAGGTTGGGCACTCTGCAGAGTTTTGCACACGTTCCCCACAAGATTTGATCGCCTCCGTGTTTGTCCTCACACTTCAGGGTGTTTGAAGACCGGATGATCAAAACATGGTCTTTCAACGGGTCCCTCTGAATCCCTGTCGGTGCCCATCCATTCCTACCGTTCTTCTACATCTGCTAGCACGGCTTGTCCAGAGTCGCCTCGTTGTCCAACCAAGCCAGAGCCCATAATGACTTGTGGCTGTGCAGGTAAGCCTTGAGTCTTGAAGTCTCCGTCCGTCTCTTCGAGCGTGGGTGAAGCTTTCCGCAGGATGTCATGGCCTCTCCAGCATCCCGGGCCATCCACTGGTTTCTCCAGGGAGCCGATCAACCGTCCTTCACCCAGAGTTGCATTTCGTCCGAGGTCTTGAAAATCTTGTCTTAACCGGTCTTGATTATTTAATCAATCCTCGCATCACTCGTGTTATGCACTCGACCGAAAACCCGTGTACTCAAGCATAGCATATATGAAATTGTCGTCCCAGGGCCAAGTATCGGGGTTGTTGTGTGCCTACCACATGATACTACAAACTATACTAAAATTTCCAAGTACCTAAGCAGCATGCAATTGGGCAAAGAAAGGTGAAACTACCATGCATCGAAAACATAGGAACTAACATGATCAAAATGACTTGCCTTGATGATAGTTATCTTGATTGAGCGCTTCTAAGTAACACGCTTCGCACTCCGGGTGATCTACCGATACAAACAAATACACACCATAAGCACTACAATCAATCAACAAGTAAAAAATAACATGACAAGTAAAAGTTTGCTATGGCCTAAGTGAAAGAATTTAATACACGTCACTAGGGCAGAAACTTGTTTCTGTTAAAAACTCAAGTAAAAATATTTAAAAAATTTGAAACTTCTATCACAGTAAGATATAATCACTAGGAAGCAGTAGCAAAAAGAATCAACTCAAAATCATTTTTTAAACTCCTGGAATAAGCAAAACAAGGTATAAACTAAATCTAATCTAATTCATATTTAAAAATTTCAAACATAGACAAATTATATGTTTTTAAACACTACAGAAAAATTGGGATCTACTGGAACAATAATCAACATCATTGGACTTCGGGATCAAAAGCTATGGTCAAAACAAAACTGAAACTTTGCTGTTTTTGGAACTAGACGGAAAAAGAAAAATAATTGCTAACAGACAGGGGGTACACGTGGCGCTCTGTGAATGGCTGCGGGGGTGTGTGTTGCTAGTGTTAGGAGCAAACGGCCAAAGCCTAACAAGAACCCGCTGGCTAAAAGTGAAGTGAAATAAAACCCGAGCGGTTTTGTTAGAAAACCGAAGGGGTATCTAGGAACTAATCTAACGCGTTTGTGAATGATCCAACGGTGCTGGAGGGAGATGGAGGTGCTCACCGGCGGGATGAACTCCGGCAGGAGCTCGACGACGGCCGAAGGTGGTGGAGGTGGCTCCGGTGCGTCCCGATGGCGGCCGAAGGCTTGGGGGGCGGCGGTGAATGTCCCGCGTTCAGTGGCTGCGTCGGCGAGGCGAGGGGTGGCCGGAGGCGGCTACCTCGGGTGCGGCCGAAGGTGGTGGAGCTCGGTGCTCGCCGGCGAGATGCAGCCGGGGGCTTGGGGGGGCGGCGGGACGGCGTGGCGATGGGGAACGGGGTGCGGGCGGCCAGGGCAGCTTTTATAGGCGGGGTGGGGGCTCGGGAAGGGAAGGGGCAGGGGATCCAGGGAGATCCCGGCGAACTGGGAGGGGCTCGGGGTCGGTTTCAGTTTTAGGAAAGGAGAGGAGGGAGATGACCGAGGGGAGGGGCAGGTCGGGCGGTGGGGCCTACCTGGCAGGGAGAGGGAGGGGGCACTGGGGGTGCGGGCGGCCGATCCGAAAGGGAATCGGATCCCGGGCTCTGGGGGATTCGGCCCACTCTAAAACGCGCCGGCTGCGGTTGCCTTTTAAAAAAAAATTGCTTTCCTATTTTAGTCTTTTTTCCGAAACAGAAATTAAAAAGGTATAAAAAGGAAACAAATAAAATATTTAATATGGGGTATTATATACCAAAAAAATCAGAAAAATATCCTCTACTCGAATAACATTTTTCCAAAGTAAAAATAAAAACTTTTTAAAAAATGTTTTTTTCAGAAAAAATCCCCTAAATGCTTTATTTCTTTTTGCAAATATTCTCACGATAAAACTTTGGATTTCTTGGCTCCAAATATTTCAGAAATGCCCGCACTTTGGAGGGTCATTTTCCTCCGCTCTCTCTCTTGCGTGCAAGAGAGTATTTTCCCGGCATTTCTCGTGTGAGGAAAAATGGTAATGCAAAAACAAAAGTCGAAAGAATTCAAATGCCAACTTTATTTAAATCAATATGCATAGATGCTTAGCTACAATGTAAAACATTCCCAATTAGGAAAATTGGGATGTTACAAGTTGATTCTTTTTGCTGCTGGTTGATATGCCTTTTGCCCAGGCAGTCGTAATTGTTCAGATTTTGAGGTACTAGAAGTATACGAAGTATACAGATTGCTAGAGACTGGTCTGTTTTTGACAGATTCTGTTTTTCTTGAGTTGGTTGCTTGTTTTGATGAAACTATGGATAGTATCGGGGGGTACTAGCCATGGAAAAGTGAGAATAGAGTAATCTAACACCAATATGAATAGAAATCAAGTTTGCTACAGTACCTAAAGAGGTGGTAGTTTGTTTTCTTGTGCTAATGATATCACAAGTTTCTGTTTAAGTTTTGTGTTGTGAAATTTTCAAGTTTTGGGTAAAGTTCTCATGGAAAAAGGGATAAAGAGTGGAAAGAGCTCAAGCTTGGGGATGCCCAAGGCATCCCAAGCCAAATTCAAGGACACCAAAAAGCCTAAGCTTGGGGATGCCCCGGAAAGGCATCCCCTCTTTCGTCTTCAATCCATCGGTAATATTACTTGGAGCTATATTTTTATTCACCACATGATATGTGCTTTGCTTGGAGTGTCTTGTATCGTAGGAGTATTCTCTTTTTGTTGTGTCACAATCATCCTTGCTGCACACCTTTTGAGAGAGACATGCACTCATCGTGATTTTGCTAGAATGCTCATCGTGCTTCACTTATACCTTTTGAGCTAGATAATTTTGCTCTATGTGCTTCACTTAGATCTTTTAGAGCACGGCGATGTGTGACTTGGTAGTTGGTTTGTGCTATGAAAGTAGTCCCAAAGGTGATAGGTACCCAAAGAGGATACAAAAACTTCCATCTTCATGTGCATCGAGTAGAAAGAGAAGTCTGATTCCTCTCAATTAGTTTTGAGACATGGATTTGGTAATATTAAGAGCTATGTTAGCAAGGTGTTGTGAATCTAGAAATACTTGTGTTGAAGTTAGTGATTCTCGTAACATGCACGTATGGTGAACCTCTATGTTAGGAAGTCGGAGCATAGTTGATCTATTGATTGTCATCCTTTGTGTTGCGATCGGGATCGCGCGATGGTTAACACCTACCAAACCTTCCCCCAGGAGTATGCCTTTAGCACTTTGTTTCGATTACTAATAAAAACTTTCGCAACAAGTATGTGAGTTCGTCATGACTAATGTGAGTCCATGGTATAGATGCACTTTCACTTTCTGCCATTGCTAGCCTCTCTAGTACCGCGCAATTTCCGCCGGTGCACAAACCCACCATATGCCTTCCTCAAAACAGCCACCATACCTACCTACTATGGCATTTTCATAGCCATTCCGAGATATATTGGCATGCAACTCCCACCGTTCCGTCTCATGACTTGTGCTGTCACTTCCATATTTCCATTGCATGATCATATCCCGGTATACTGCCGGAGGCATTCCTTATAGAGTCATCATCGTTCTAAGCTTTGAGCTGTGAGTTAAGAAAAGTGTGATGATCGTCATTATTAGAGCATTGTCCCATGAGAGGAAATAAAAAAAAAGAGGCCAAAGAGCCCAAATAAAAAAAAGATAAGAGAGAAAAAAAGAGGCCAAAGAGCCCAAACAAAAAAAGGAGAGAAAAAGAGAGAAGGGACAATGCTACTATCTTCTTCCACACTTGTGCTTCATAATAGCACCATGTTCTTCATGATTGAGAGCCTCTTGTTTTTTCACCACCATATGCTAGTGGGAATTTTCATAATATAAATTGGCTTGTATATTCCAAGGATGGGCTTCCTCAAATTGTCCTAGGTCTTCGTGAGCAAGCAAGTTGGATGCACACCCACTAGTCCTCCCTTTGAGCTTTCACATACTTATAGCTCTAGTGCATCCTTTTTATGGCAATCCCTACTCATTCACATTGATATCTATTAATGGGCATCTCCATAGCCCTTTAATACGCCGAGTCAATGTGACCATCTCCTCCTTTTTGTCTCACAACCACCACCACACTCTATTCCACCTATAGTGCTATATCCATGGCTCACGCTCATGTATTGCGTGATAGTTGAAAAAAGTTTGAGAAAGTAAGAGTGCGAAAACAATTACTTGGCCAATACCGGGGTTGTGCATGATTTCGATTAGTTGTGTGAGGATGATGGAGCATAGCCAGACTATATGATTTTGTAGGGATAACTTTCTTTGGCCTTATTATTTCGAAAGTTCATGATTACCTTGCTAGTTTGCTTGATGTATTATTGTTTTCATGTCAATAGCAAACTATTGGTTTGAATCTTACAGATCCAAACATTCATTTCACATGAAAGAAGTTACAAAGGACAATTATGCTAGGTAGCATTCCACATCAAAAATTCAGTCTTTATTACTTCCCTACTCGAGGACGAGCAGGAGTTAAGCTTGGGGATGCTTGATACGTCTCCAACGTAACTATACTTTTTGATGGTTGCATGCTATTATCTTGTCAAACTTTGGATGTTTTGTATGCCTTTTATATCTTTTTCTGGGACTAACTTATTAACTCAGTGCCAAGTGCCAGTTCCTGTTTTTTCCGTGTTTTTGACGCTTTTCAGAGGAGGATTTTAAACGGTGTCCAAACGGAATAAAACTTCCGAAAATATTTTTTCCGGAACAGAAGATACGCGTCAGACTTGAAAACCAAGGCAGGGGCCAGCAGGGGACCCCACAAGCCCCCCAGGCGCGGCCAGGGGGGCCGCGCCTAGCAGGCTTGTGGGCCCCCTGTGGCACGTCTGCCCTACCTCTTCCGCCTATAAATCCAGAAAATTCCAAAACTGAAGAAGAGATCAAAAAATACTTTTCCGCCGCCGCAAGCTTCTGTCCCTGCCGGAGGGGGGATTCGGATACGGAGGGCTTCTTCATCAACACCATGACCTCTCCGATGATGCGTGAGTAGTTCACCATAGACCTTCGGGTCCATAGCTAGTATCTAGATGGCCTCTTCTCTCTCTAGGATCTTCAATACAAAGTTCTCCATGATCTTCATGGAGATCTATCCGATGTAATCTTCTTTTGCTGTGTGTTTGTCGAGATCCGATGAATTGTGGATTTATGATCAGATTATCTATGAATCTTATTTGAGTTTCTTCGGATCTCTCTTATGCATGATTTCATATCCTTGTAATTCTCTTCGAGTTGTGGGTTTTGTTTGGACAACTTGATCTATGATTCTTGCAATGGGAGAAGTGCTTGGTTTTGGGTTCATACCGTGCAGTGACCTCTCTCAGTGATAGAAGGGGCAGCGAGGCACGCATCATGTTGTTGCCATCAAGGGTAAAAAGATGGGGTTTGCATCATTGGTTTGAGTTTATCCCTCTACATCATGTCATCTTGCTTAAGGCGTTACTCTGTTCGTCATGAACTCAATACACTAGATGCATGCTGGATAGCGATCGATGTGTGGAGTAATAGTAGTAGATGCAGAAAGTATCGGTCTACTTGTCTCGGACGTGACGCCTATATGTATGATCATTGCCTTAGATATCGTCATGACTTTGTGCGGTTCTGTCAATTGCTCGACAGTAATTTGTTCACCCACCGTACTATTTGCTATTTTGAGAGAAGCCTCTAGTGAACACTATGGCCCCCGGGTCTACTTCACACCATATTTTCAGCCTTACAATTTTACTTCATTGCACTTTGCGCCTTCATATCTCACTTTGCAATAAATTTTGAAGGGATTGACAACCCCTTTATAGCGTTGGGTGCAAGCTCTTTTGTGTTTTCGCAGGTACTCTGGACTTAACACGATTCTTCTACTGGATTGATACCTTGGTTCTCAAACCGAGGGAAATACTTACTGCTCGTGTGCTGCATTGCCCTTTCCTCTTCAAGGGAAAAACCAACGAAAGTGCAAGAGACGACAGAAGGATTTCTGTCGTTGTAGCAATGGTATGAGTGGTTTGAGCACTAAAGATGACGATACTTGATTCTATCGCCTTATGCCTAGCTAAGTGCGTTAAACGACAGCGCTTGTTGGGAGGCAACCCAATGAATAAATTTATTTTTTCTTTTTTACTTTCTGTTTTGTTGAGTCCACGTCATCATGATTCTGTTATGATTGTGTTTTTTATATTTTAATTAGTGTTTGTGCCAAGTAGAACCTTTATGATTAGTTTTGGTGATAGTTGTTTAATCATGCTGAAAAAGACAGAAACTTTGTGCTCACGAAATTATTTGTAATTACTATCCAGAAAGAGATTTTGAGTTGATTCTTTTTGCTGCTGATTGATATACAAATTTCCCTAATTTTCATAATTTTTCAGAATTTTTGGGATAGCAGAGGTATACAAAATATACAGATTTCTACAGACTGGTCTGTTTTTGATAGATTCTGTTTTTATTGTGTTGATTACTTATTTTGATGAAACTATGGTTATTATCGGGGGGTATGAGCCATGAAAAAGTGAGAATACAGTAATATAACATCAATGTAAATGGAAATCAAGTTTACTATAGTACTCAAAAAGTTGGTGGTTTGTTTTCTTATGCTAATGATATCACGAGTTTCTGTTTAAGTTTTGTGTTGTGAAGTTTTCAAGTTTTGGGTGATGTGCTTATGGACAATGGAATAAAGAGTGGAAAGAGCCTAAGCTTGGGGATGCCCAAGTCATCCCAAGACGAATTCAAGGACACCAAAAAGCCTAAGCTTGGGGATGCCTCTTTCGTCTTCAATCCATCGGTAACGTTAGTTGGAGCTATATTTTTATTTACCACATGATATGTGTTTTGCTTGGAGCGTCATGTATTATAGGAGTCTTTGCTTTTTTTTTATCACAATCATCCTTGCTGCACACCTTTTTGAGAGGGACATGCACTCATCGTGAATTTGTTAGAATACTCAATGAGCTTCACTTATATCTTTTGAGCTAGATAATTTTGCTCCCATGAGCTTCACTTATATCTTTTGAGCTAGATAATTTTGCTCTAGTGCTTCACTTAAATATTTTTAGAGCACGACGGTGTCATATTTTGTAGAAATAAAAACTCTCTATCTTCACTTATATCATTTTGAGAGTGCTCTCTCTAAGTAACTTGGTAATTGGCGTGTGCTATGAAATTAGTCCTAAATATGATAGGCATCCAAAGAGGATATAATAAAAACTTTCATATTCAAGTGCATTGATTAGTAAGAGAAGTTTGATTCCTCACAATTAGTTTTGACATATGGATATGGTAATATTAGAGTTATGTTCGTAGGGTGTTGTGAATCTAGAAATACTTGTGTTGAGGTTAGTGATTCCCGTAGCATGCACGTATGGTGGACCTCCATGTTAGGAAGTCGGAGCATAATTGATTTATTGATTGTCATCCTTTGTGTGGCGGTCGGGATCGCGCGATGGTTAACACTTACCAACCCTTCCCCTAGGAGTATGCGTTTAGCACTTTGTTTCGATTACTAATAGAACTTTCGCAATAAGTATATGAGTTCTTCATGACTAATGTGAGTCCATGGTATAGATGCACTCTCACCTTCCACCATTTCTAGCCTCTCTAGTGCCGCGCAACTTTCGTCGGTGCACAAACGCACCATATACCTTCCTCAAAACAGCCACCATACCTACCTATTATGGCATTTTCATAGCCATTCCGAGATATATTGCCATGCAACTTCCACCGTTCCGTCTCATGACATGTGCCATCATTTTCATTTTGCCATTGCATGATCGTAAGATAGCTAGCGAGATGTTTCAACGTCATATGCTAAGCTAGACCGTTGCACATCCCGGTACACTGCCGGAGGCATTTCATATAGAATCATTATTGTTCTAAGTATTGACTTGTAAGTAAATGGAAGTGTGACGATCATAATTGTTAGAGCATTGTCCCATGTGAGGAAAAAAGAGAGGCCAAATAGCCCAAACAAAAAAAAATGATGAGAGAAAAAGAGAGAAGGGACAATGCCACTATCTTTTTCCACACTTGTGCTTCAAAATAGCACCATGTTCTTCATGATAGAGAGTCTCTTGTTTTGTCACTTTCATATACTAGTGGGAATTTTCATTATATAACTTGGCTTGTATATTCCAATGATGGGCTTCCTCAAAATTGCCCTAGGTCTTCATGAGCAAGCAAGTTGGGTGCACACCCACTAGTTTTCTTTTTGAGCTTTCACACACTTATAGCTCTAGTGCATCCGTTGCATGGCAATCCCTACTATTTCACATTGATATCTATTGATGGGCATCTCCATAGCCCATTGATACGCCGAGTCGATGTGACCATCTCCTCCTTTTTGCCTCACAACCTCCACCACACTCTATTCCATCTATAGTGTTATATCCATGGCTCATGCTCATGTATTGCGTGAGAGTTGAAAAAGTTTGAGAAAGTAAGAGTGCGAAAACAATTACTTGGCCAAGACCGGGGTTGTGCATGATTTAAATTCGTTGTGTGGGGATGATGGAGCATAGCCAGACTATATGATTTTGTAGGGATAACTTTCTTTGGCCTTTTTATTTCAAAAGTTCATGATTACTTTGCTAGTATGCTTGAAGTATTATTGTTTTCATGTCAATATTAAACTATTGTTTTGAATCTTACGGATCTGAACATTCATGCCACAATAAAGAAGTTACAAAGAACAAATATGTTAGGTAGCATTCCACATCAAAAATTCGGTCTTTATCACTTCCCTACTCGAGGACGAGCAGGAGTTAAGCTTGGGGATGCTTGATACGTCTCCAACGCATCTATAATTTTTGATGGTTCCATGCTATTATATTATCAACTTGGGATGTATTATATGCATTTATATGCCATTTTATATCATTTTTGGGACTAACCTATTAACTCAGTGCCTAGTGCCAGTTTCTGTTTTTTCCGTGTTTTTGAACTTTTTTAGAAAAGAATATTAAACGGAGTCCAAACGGAATAAAACCTGCGGAATGATTTTTTCCATAACAGAAGATACGTAGAGGACTTGAGATCCAAGGCAGGAGGTCTCGTGGGAGGTCACGAGGCCCCTAGGCGCACCCTAGGGGGGGGCGCCTAGCAGGCTCGTGGGCCCGCCATGGCTCCTTTGCCCTACCTCTTTTGCCTATAAATTCCCAAAAATCCCGAAACCACAAAAGAGAGCCACGAAAATACTTTTCCGCCGCCGCAAGCTTCTGTCTCCGCAAGATCCCATCTGGGGACCGTTCTGGTGCCCTGCCGGAGGGGGATTCGGACACAGAGGGCTTCTTCATCAACAACATTTCCTCTCCGATGATGCATGAGTAGTTCAACACAGACCGTCGGGTGCATAGCTAGTAGCTCGATGGCTTCTTCTCTCTCTCTTGGATCTTCAATACAAAGTTCTCCATGATCTTCGTGGAGATCTATCCGATGTAACTTTCTTTTGCGGTGTGTTTGTGGAGATCCGATGAATTGTGGATTTATGATCATATTATCTATGAATATTATTTGAGTCTCCTCTGATTTCTTATATGTATGATTTCCTATCCTTGTAATTCTCTTCGAGTTATGGGTTTCGTTTGGCCAACTTGATTTATAATTCTTGCAATGGGAGAAGTGCTTGGTTTTGGGTTCATACCGTGCAGTGTCCTCTGTTGGAATTATGCCCTAGAGGCAATGATAAATAAGTTATTATTATAATTCCTGTATCAAGACAATCGTTTATTATCCATGCTATAATTGTATTGAATGAAGACTTAGATACATGTGTGGATACATAGACAAAACACTGTCCCTAGCAAGCCTCTAGTTGGCTAGCCAGTTGATCAAGGATGGTCAGGGTCTTCTGACTATGTGCAAGGTGTTGTTGCTTGATAACCGGATCACATCATTGGGAGAATCATGTGATGGACTAGACCCAAACTAATAGACATAGCATGTTGATCGTGTCATTTTGTTGCTACTGTTTTCTGCGTGTCAAGTATTTGTTCCTATGACCATGAGATCATATAACTCACTAACACTGGAGGAATGCTTTGTGTGTATCAAACGTTGCAACATAACTGGGTGACTATAAAGATGCTCTACAGGTATGTCCGAAGGTGTTCGTTGAGTTAGTATGGATCGAGACTAGGATTTGTCACTCCGTGTGATGGAGAGGTATCTCGGGGCCCACTCGATGATACAACATCACACACAAGCCTTGCAAGCAATGTGACTTAGTATAAGTCACAGGATCTTGTATTACGGAACGAGTAAAGAGACTTGCCGGTAAATGAGATTGAAATAAGTATGCGAATACTGACGATCGAATCTCGGGCAAGTAACATACCGAAGGACAAATGGAATGACATACGGGATTATATGAATCCTTGGCACTGAGGTTCAAACGATAAGATCTTCGTAGAATATGTAGGATCCAATATGGGCATCCAGGTCCCGCTATTGGATATTGACCGAGGAGTCCTTTGGGTCATGTCTACATAGTTCTCGAACCTGTAGGGTCTGCACACTTAAGGTTCAACGTTGTTTTATGCGTATTTGAGTTATATGGTTGGTTACTGTCGTGGTTTTGTCACGACAGATGTCCTCGTGAAAGGACTTAGTGTTCGAGCCATCGCACCTTGGTGGCGACTCAAAGGGGTTGAACGGGAGCGGAACTCAGATTTACCCAGGTTCGGCCCCTCGTGAGGAGGTAAAAGCCTACGTCCTGCTTTGTGTTGTATTGATGATGATTCGATTACAAGGAGGGCGTAACTCGCCTGACCTAGCTCTCGATGATTTCTAACCTGCCCTCTCCTTCCCTAGGACTCGCCTTTATATACAGGTCGAGCCCTTAGGGTTTACAAGAGTCCTTGCCATTACGCAAGTCATGATTCTTTCTATCTCTAAGTCGCCGTGCTTTCCAAGACTTGGAGATCTTCCCAATGATTGATTCTCCATGAGGATCTTGAACCGCCATCTAGCTCCTGGGCTTATGAGTCGCCCGCTTGGTGACCCGGCCCAACTAGGGTGGGTCACACAACAGATAATATCCCCAACATTAGGCCCCAGATTGACTTGAACCTGTTCACGCCAACTCTCACCTAGTTAGGGGCGACTCACTCTGCTCTTTTTACGCATCATACACTTAATCCGCCACCCTTCGTGGAAATATCCAAGTCGTCGAACCGTTTCTTGTTGACACCATCTTATCCCTTTAATCTCGGTAGAAATGATGACGCAATCCCCAACGGATCTTTCGGCATAGATATCCCGAAAATCTTGGCGCTATTATAGCGAATCTTTATCCTGTCTTCAGTTCCCGCGCGAGGTGCCTTGATTCCAGCGCCCGACCCAATAAATAGGCTCGGGGAAGGGGCAAGGAACATCCCCACCTACCCATTTCGTCGACCCCTTCTTCCTCGCGACTGCACCAAGAACTCCATCGCCGCCCGAGGACCTCCGTCTCCGGCCATCGTGTCCGGCGCATCTCCAGGCCGACCAAGCGCGCAACACTCGTCGCGAATCTTCCTCGATCGCCTTCGGACGCCATCATCAGGTCAGTCCTTCGCCATTAGACATAGATCTTAGCTCCTCGATGTTCATCGCCTGCCGGTTCCTTAGAACACCTCGAGCGCCCCCATAGACGATGATTAGTTCACAATAACAGTAGTAGGCATGGTAGAATCGACCATATCCTCAATCGATTAGCTCCTGTTTGAGGATCTGAAAAGGGCTTCTGTCAAATCTCGTTCAATGTTTTTATCCTATCCATAAACTGTTTTACCTTATCCAGTCCTTTTTCCATTCATTTTATCTTGCTCGTAGATCTATATTTTGTGGCCTGTCGTGTAGAAACCTGTTTATAGATCCTGATGCCCTGAGATGTCTTTTCTAACAATAGGAAATTCTTAAGTCGCTTCTGTGCCCGGATCTGGTCCTTTATTGGCGAGTTAACAAACTCCTTTAACCACTCAACAAATATTCGGCGGGTTAATAGATCCTCTTAACCACTCAATAAGCATTCGGCGGGTTAATAGATCCTCTTAGCCACTCAATAAGCATTCAGCGGTTTAATAGATCCTCTTAGCCGCCCAACAGGTATTCGGCGAGTTAATTTACCCATGAACCTTTCCTCTATAGCTATGGGCACCGTGTTCAAGGCCGATTGGCTCCAGACCAAAGTTGATGACGCCTTCCTCAACGACTGCGTGAAAACGAGGAATCTTGACCCGAAAGAAGTTATCGTGTGGCGATCCGGATTAGGCGAGGAAATCCCCAACCCAAAGGAAGGGGAGATAGTTGTTTTTGCTGAGCACCTCGAATGGGGTTTTAAGCCGCCAGGATCAAAATTCCTCAGAGATGCTATGACCTTTAGGAACATCCGCCTCCAAGACCTGGGCCCTAACTCGATCAGCAACATATGCCAGTTCCAAGTGTTCTGTCAAGCCTACTTGCGGATGGAACCATCGGTCCCTTCGTTTTGGTATTTCTTCCATTTAAATTGCCAGACCGAATTTGCCAATGGCCCTATCTTAGAACTTGGAGGGGTCAACGTTCAGCGCCGCAGGGACAACTCATTCCCGTCACTCGCCATGCCTAGCCATCCCAAAGGCTGGGGCGAGTCTTGGTTTTACTGCCAGGAAACTTCCCCTCCGGGTGAGAACAAACTCCTTGGCTATAGGAAAGAACGTCTGCCCACGAACTTCAAACTCCCAAACAAGCTCAGTGAAGAGGACGAGGCGGATTTTATCCTAGTGCTATCCGAGTTACGGTCCTTAACAAACAATGGTCTTACTGGAGTTGACTTGATCCGCTGCTGGGTGTAGTGGCGCATCCTTCCCTTGAGTCACCGAGACGGCTTGATGTGCGAGTTTGATGGGACTTTGGACCACCCCCAATGTTACTTCCGCACAACACTTACAGAAGAATACATTGTGCTCATCATCAAGAAGTTAACTGGCGATCCTTTGGCCAAGTGCAGCCTGATAGGGCTCAAGCCGTTCTGCAAGATTAACCCGGCACCCAAGGTAAATAATTTGACCCGCCCTTGGTTCATTCCTTCCGACTTACTCAAATTCTGACTTGCATACTAAAAATTCCTCCTCAGAAAGGTGACCGATTCTGGTCAAAGAGGCCGAAAAAGATGGCCCTGAAACAAACCAGAGCACCTCCAAAGAGGAAAACCAAGGGAAAGAACAAAGCCGTCATCACCGAATCGTCCGATGTGGACGAATCCCAAGTGGGCGATGCGTCTTCAGAGGTAAAAATTCTATCTTCTTTGTCTTGACATCTGTTGCTCTAATTTGTGTTTACATCTCTGCATCTCTTTATGTATATAATGATGGTAACGAAAGCCAAGATGACACCGTAGAGGTAATTTCTATTTCTTCCGACTCATCTTCTCCTCCGCCTAAGCCGGCCAGGCGGGTTTGTGGGAAAGTTCCCATGTCTCACCCGAATGTTTGTTTGGATCCTAATTTCCTCTTGAAGAAGGCGCAACACGCTTCCTATCGGAAGACTCGGAGCCACTCAGGAGATTTGATGTCCGGGTTACCAGCAAAAACTCCTACCAAGAAACGGCAGAATGAGGTATCCTTTAGCAACGTCCCCCTTTATTTTCTTCTGGATCATACTTGTAACTTGCTCATACTTTGAGATATTACTTTTGCAGAATTCTCCCCCTTCGTCGGGCGACCCAGTGATGTCAGCCCTTCCGCCAATGATTCGCGTTCAAGGGCAGGTCCTTATAATACTTACATTTGTCCTCATGATGATGATGTTTGATTTTAAGCATAACCCTTTCTCTTTTAGAGCGCAAGCAAAGAAGAGGAAAACTGGCGGATCAACTTCCACTCCGGCTCCAGAGCCTAAAGGAAACCCGGCGCCGGCTCATACTAACCCGGCAAAGGATAAATCTGATGACCAGGCGGGCCTTCCAAGTTCTCCCAAGGAAGGCACGAAAACGCCCAACCCGTCAAGTCCGTTGAAAACAGCTGAAGATCCGGATGCTGTAATCATCACTGGTACTGGCTTCTCTAAGCCGGCTTCGATAGTCTTGTCTAAGCATGTATCAACATCATCCCAGCCTTCTTCTGGACATGAAATGTCCAAGGCCAAACTTTCTCAGTATGAGAATCTTGAATTTAAAGAGCTCTGCTCCGACTTCGCAAGTCGCCTGGAGACAAGTTATGAAATGGAGAAGAATCTGCTCCTTATGATGAGGAATAAACATGAGGTACGCCTTAATGCATACCCTCCTCATTAGCCCCAAGGGCCGGGTCATCTTTTGAAAGATGAGACGGGTCTTGATGTTAGAAAACTTTCGACCTGTAACCCCCAAGGGCCGGGTCATCTTTTGAAAAATGAGCCGGGTCTTGATGTTAGAAAACTTTCGACCTGTAACCCCCAAGGGCCGGGTCATCTTTTGAAAGATGAGCCGTGTCTTTATTTTAGAAAAAGCTTTTGACCTGTAACCCCCAAGGGCCGGGTCATCTTTTGAAAGATGAGCTAGGTCTTTGATGTTTAGAAAACTTTCGACCTGTAACCCCCAAGGGACGGGTCATCTTTTGTAAGATGAGCCGGGTCTTGATATGGCATAATTTTGTCTAAAAAATTATACATTAGCCCTCAAGTGTCAGGAGTGTTGCTTGCAATAATTCTGAGACTTGTCCCTTGATAATATGTTTGACAGGAATCTCTCGCCCAAGCTGAGTCAACGTTAGGCGACTTAAAGAAAAGTTTAGCCGACCAACAAGACGCGCGGGCTAAAGCGGAAGAAAAATATCAGGTGATCTTATCTGAGATGGAAAAGCTGAAGGCTGCCCACAAGAAGGCTCAAGCTGACCAAGCCGCGGCGCTAAAGCGAGCGGAAAAAACTGAAACAAAACTGGAAGCCATGCAACAAGAGCTGGCCGGCTTAAAGCAACATATCTCCAACATGGCACATGCTATCTTTGGTAAGAAGCAACCCCTGATCTTGTACTTTGTAAAAGAAAAACTTAGTGTGAAGAAATTACTGACCATTATTGTCCCTTATACAGGTCCGAGAGCCGCAAACCTTCAGGACGACTGTATCTTGAGGTTAAAGGCGATTTACACATTGACGGAGCAACTGTATACTGGAAGTGCGCTGACCGTGAAGGCAGTGATGGGCGCCAAGGAACCCATAACATCAATAAAAAAGATGCTTGGCTGCTTATCTACCCATCCGCCTCAGATAGGTGAGCTAACCCGATCAGCCGCCCGGAAAGGGGTGCTGACTACGTTGAGTCGGTGTTTAGCATATGCTCCAGAGCTGAAACCCGAAGAAGTAGCAGCAGGTTTTCCACAGCTCAAGGACGACGAGTCAGAGTTTACTCAAGATGATTATCAGCGTGTTGTCAAAGAATCACGCTCGGCGGCGACTCAGCTGGCAGCAAGCCTAGATTTGTCAAAGTACCAAGCTGCTTATGATGACAAGAACAAGAAAGTAAACCCGCCAACCTTTGTGACAACCAGCTTGACTCCTCGTCGGCCCAAGAACCCTTTTGATTTGGAGGCGGACCTCTCGATATTCTTGAATGATGAAGATGAATTCGCCACTCTATGCAAGTGCAATTGGGTGTGGGGCGACTTACAACTTGAAGTCGGCCAGAGCTCAGGGCAAGATGACCTGGAAGCACCAGCAGAGTAGATCTTTACTGAATTGGCCATCCGAGCCATGTAATAGGTTATTGTAGAAAACAATCCCTTCCTGCGATCTTTGTTAAAAACCTTATGTCGCCCTTGGGGCGTCTTATGATGCTTGACCCGCCATGCTAGTAGAGATTTTGATCATCGACCCGTTGGGCTAAAAACATACATCAAACCATCTCAATGAGTAATGGATGATAAATAATAACCGACTCAAGGTGTTCTGGCGAATTATATGCAGAAGAGCCTGGTTCAAAAAAGACCCAGCGAGTCATAATAATTTGTGAAACCTCGTGGCAGTGCCAGGAAGGTGAGAATAAGAATTTTGTCGGCTCGTTCAAGTCGCGACAGGATAGGACGAGTTAGATAAACTCAAGTGCTACCCGAAGGAGACTTCTTTGTGTAAAAAAGTTCAAGTATTTAGACCGGCTGATCAGGCACGAGTCAAGCTTCAGTGAAGCAGGTTCAATGAACCAATGGTTTCTCTATTTTCCATGTGGGGCGCTAGCCGGTACCATACATGTTTTAACCAAGGCGAGTTCAGGGTCCATAGAGCGGATTGACTCGCCAAGAGTTCATGGGTCCATATGGCGATTCGGCCAACACACAGTCCAGTATAACCATTTGTAATGCGGTAAATTTTCGCTAGCCAAATGGGTAGTTAGGCTGATCTCAGTGAGAGGAAGCCCCCAAGTGACCAATGATTAGGGGAAAGGCCGGTCATAGGATTGTAGAAGCGTATACGCTCTTACCACAAAATGACCCGGGAGCTGATAGCCCCCAAGTAAGCCGGCCTGATCCTCAAAATCATATAAGGCGCCCATGTTTGAATCGTGCGCTTGTAGCGACTTGATCCTCTTTGGCTTATCGATACCCAGTGTTGTAATAAGTGCAGCATGGCGACTTATGCTCTTTGGTATCGATAACGTCCATGCGTGGGCGACTTTATCGAAGAGCGATAAAGATCCATGCTTTCAAGAAGATGAAGTGGCAGGAAAGACCCATAATTTCTTGGGTATCAACTTTATTGCTTTATATAACTGAAAGACTTACAATCTTAAAAGATGAGAGAGAGAAGATAAAACGGAGCGAAAGCTCAAGTGTAGTAAGGCCGCAGGTGGGCTATGTTCCAGGGGCGAGTTGACTCAGCCTCCGTGGTTGGCCGATCAGGCCGAAGATCCACCAAATAGTATGACCCGTTGCGAAGGTTTTTGCCGACGACGAACGGTCCTTCCCATGGTGGTGACAACTTATGCATGCCAGTGTGATCTTGGATCAATCGGAGTACTAAGTCGCCCTCCTGAAAAGCTCGGCTCTTGACCCGACGGCTATGATAACGCCGCAAGTCCTGCTGATAGATAGCCGATCGGGAGGCCGCCAAGTCTCGTGCTTCCTCCAAAGCGTCCCAAGAATCCTGACGTGCCAGCTCGTTGTCCTGTTCCACATAAGCAGCGACTCTGGGCGAGTCATGCCTAATGTCACTGGGAAGAACAGCTTCTGCTCCGTACACCAGAAAAAAGGGAGTGAAACCCGTAGAACAGTTTGGGGTGGTTCGGATGCTCCATAATACTAAAGGCAACTCCTCAACCCAACACCCTGGGGTGCACTCCAGGGGAACCATAAGTCGGGGCTTGAGTCCTCGCAGTACTTCTTGATTCGCCCGTTCCGCCTGCTCATTAGATTGCGGATGAGCGACCGCAGATACATTGAGCCGGATGTGCTCACGGTGGCAAAACTCCTACATCGCTCCTTGTGATAGATTGGTACCGTTATTAGTGATAATGCTATGTGGATATCCAAACCGGAAGATCAACTTTTACAAGAATTTGACTGCTGTTTCTGCATCACAGGTGCCAACAGGTTCTGCTTCGACCCACTTGGTGAATTTATCAACCGCCACCAGTAGATGAGTTTTTTTATTGGACGACATCTTAAAGGGGCCAACCATGTCTAACCCCTAGACCGCAAAAGGCAAAGTGATAGGTATCATCCTTAGTTCTTGAGCCGTCACATGAGCCTGTCGTCCGTAACATTGATAGCCATCACATCGACGAACTATCTCTTCTGCATCCGCATGGGCCGTCAACCAAAAGAATCCATGTCGGAACGCCTTTGAGACCAGGGAACGTGACCCGACATGATGCCCACAATCTCCGGCATGGATGTCGTTTAGAATTACGCATCCTTCATCGGAAGAAACGCATCATTGGAATACCCCAAAAGTACTTCGCTTGTATAGTTCACCATTGATGATGACCATGGATTTGCTCCGACGAACGATTTGGCGAGCCAACACCTCATCCGAAGGTAACTCGCCTCGTGTAAGGTATGCCAAATCCAATCCGGCATAACACGGAGAGCCGCCACAAACTGGGACTCCGGATCTGGTATTGCCAACTCCTCTTCTGAGGGCAACCGCACGGAAGGATTATGCAAAATATCCAGAAAAACATTAGGAGGGACCGGCTTACGTTGCGAGCTGAGACGTGAGAGGGCCTAGGACTTGATGGCCATGCGAGGTGTATACCGTACGTGGTGCGGCCCAAGCTCAATCGCCCATTTGGCGATTCGCCCCGTTGCTTCTCGGTTCTGGATGATGTCCCCAAGAGGGGTGGATCTAACCATCGTGATAGGATGTTCTTGGAAATAGTGTTTGAGCTTCCGACTTGCCATAAAGACCCCGTAAACCAACTTCTGCCAGTGCGGGTAACGTTGTTTGGAGAGGGTCAGCACTTCGCTGATAAAATACACCGGACGCTGCACTGGGTATTCCTTTCCTTCTTCCTTTCGTTCGACAGCCACTGCCACGCTCACCGCTTTGGAATTCGTCGCGATGCATAAAAGCATAGGCTCCTTTTCAGTCGGGGCGGCCAGAACCGGCGGATTGACCACTTGCTGCTTCAAAGTTTCAAAGGCTTCATTGGCTTCATCAGTCCAAACAAAACGATCGGCCTTTTTGAGCAACTGATAGAGGGGAATCGCTTTCTCCCCCAGGTGGCTTATGAAGTGACTCAAGGCCGCAATACGACCCACCATGCGTTGAACTTGATTAATATTTGCTGGTTTCCCGAGCGAAGTAATTGCCTCGATTTTGTCCGGGTTGGCTTCAATTCCGCGTTCAAACACTAAGAAACCCAACAGCTTCCCTGCGGGAACGCCAAAGACACATTTGGTGGGATTAAGCTTCATCTGATATACCCGCAGATTGTCAAAAGTTTCCTTGAGATCCTCCAAGAGCGTATCCTTCTTGCGAGTTTTAACTACGATGTCATCGAGGTAAGCATGAACGTTGCGTCCGATTTGACCGCGGAGGCAGTTTTGGATACAGCGCTGGTAAGTCGCCCCAGCGCTCTTGAGCCCGAACGGCATGGATACATAGCAAAAAGCCCCAAACGAGGTTATGAAAGCTGTCTTCTCTTGATCTTCTATAGCCATCTTGATTTGGTGATACCCGGAGTAGGCGTCCAAGAAACACAAACGCTCGCAGCCTGCCACCGAATCAATGATTTGATCAATGCGAGGAAGGGCGAAAGGATCCTTTGGGCAAGCTCTGTTGAGGTCTGTGTAGTCGATGCACATGCAAGTGCCATTCTTTTTTAGCATCAGGACCGGGTTAGCCAACCACTTAGGGTGAAAAACCTCCACGATGAATCCGACGACCAAAAGACGGGCGACTTCCTCTCCGATCGCCTTTTGTCGCTCCTCATTGAACCTGCGAAAATACTGCTGAATCGGCTTTGATTTAGGGTCAACATTAAGATGGTGCTCAACGAATTCTCTCGGTACACCCGGCATGTCAGAAGTTTTCCATGCGAAGATGTCCTGATTCTCATGGATGAATTCGATGAGCGTGCTTTCCTATTTGGGATCCAGACCCGCCCCGATGGTGAACTGCTGGGATGAATCGCCAGGAGTAAAGTCCACCATTTTAGTGTCATCGGTCGGCTTAAATTTGAGGGGTGGTTCGGCATCAGTCGTTGGCTTCTTGAGAGGTGACATGTCTGTCGCGTCAACTTTGGCTTGGTGATACTTGAGCTCTTCTGCCGCACATGCGATTTCCGCATAAGTTGCGTCCCCTTCTTCGCACTCCTTTGCTATCCTCCTGTCACCATCAACTGTGATGGGTCCCTTAGGGCCAGACATCTTGAGTTTAAGGTAGACATAACAGGGGCGAGCCATGAACCGAGCGTAAGCCGGCCGCCCGAACAACGCATGATAAGGGCTCTTTAGCTTGACCACCTCGAATAAAAGCGACTCGCTCCTGTGATTGGATGATGTACCAAAACCAAATTAAGTTTGACCCGCCCAATTGGATATGCCGACTTACCTAGGACGATACCATGGAATACCGTGGTAGACGACATTAGGTCTTTCTTCGAAAGGTTCATCCTTCGAAAGGTGTCGAAATATAATATGTTGATGCTGCTGCCACCATCCATAAGAACCTTCGAGAGGGTATATCCCCCGATTTGGGGGGCCACGACTAATGCCAAGTCACCGGGATTCTCGATTCTGCGCGGGTGATCCTCCCTACTCCACGAGATAGTCTGCTCAGACCAGTGGAGATACCTAGGGAGTACCGGCTCGGACACGCTATACGTCCTGTGCTTCACCTTCTTGTCTCGCTTACACGCGCTGGTGGTAAAAACATGGTATTGTCCGCTGCTTAACTGTATGGGATTGCTGCAGAACCCACCATTATCATCTTGCCCCTGCGGAGCCCCCTGTGGGGGTGGCTATTGAAACAATCCGGGCGGGTTATACCGCTGCTGGTTATGCACAGGGTACTGGCCACTGCTTGGTTGCGGGCCGCCCTGGGCCCCTGGTTTGGGAAAGCCGCTGAACGGGGTCTGACGTTGATTAGGCGCACCGAGCTGTTCCTGCCGTTGGCCCTGGTCGCCGGTTTGGCCCTTCTTGATTGCCTCCGCCCGAAATTCCTGCATTACGTAACAGTCTTCCCAAGAGTGAGTCACCGGCCCGTCTGCCATGGCGTGGTGTGGGTAGGGGCCCTTAAGTATCTCGTCGTAGTTGCGCAGCTTCTTGTCGCTGTAACCCCTCTTCTTCTGGCGTTGATTGCCGTTGTTAGCATTGGTGTTGGCGACGAAGTCCATGGATCCTTCGTGCTGCCTTCTCTTGCCATTTCCACCATGGTTATGGTGAGCGCATCCCTGGAACCGGGAGTTATTCTTGGATGACTCGCCTTTCCTCGGCGAGTTGGCCTTGCTGCCGTCCTCTCCTGGATCTTTGGTATCGTCCGCTTCGGCGTACCGAGTGAGGGTGTCCATCAATTCTCCCATGTCCTGGACCTTGCGCTTGAGTCGTCCCAGCTTCTGTACCAAGGGCTCATAGTGGCAGTTTTGCTCCAGGATTAGCACGGCTTGAGCCGCCGTGATGCCATCTGATGAGTGAATGATTTCTGCAACCCGCCGCGTCCAGTGGTGGGCTGACTCATCGGGACGCTGAACGCAGTGTTGTAAGTCGACGATCGTCATCGGGCGTTTGCAAGTTCCCCGGAAGTTTTTGATGAATTGCTCCTTCAGTTCAGCCCAAGTCTGGACGGAATTGGGTGGCAGGTTTTTCAACCAAGTGCGCGCCGTCCCTTCGAGCATCATTGTGAAGTATCTGACACAGACTGCTTCACTTACGCTGAGCATGTCCATTGCGAGTTTGTAGCTCTCTACCCATGATGGTGGCTCAAGGTCCGATGTGTAGTTGGGCACCTTCCTCGGTCCTTTAAAGTCCTTTGGCATCCGCTTGTTGCGTAGGGCAGGGGCCAAACATGGCACCCCTACTTGCCTGTCGCCTCCTCTAAGTGGCGCTGAGCGGGTTTGGATGTCCTGGTGATCCTGGCGAGGCGGGTCCCGAAGGTCAGGCGGGTTACCCTGAGGTAGGTGTCACTGTCCGCTGGTTATGGCGGGTTGGTCGTCAGGCCGGCTTCTGGTGCGACTTGCCTGGGGGGTGAAGTGGAGCCGATCAAGGCTGTGTGAGAATTGCGCGTTCTAAACCACCGCCGTTTTCAACATCTCAATGGCGTTCCTTGCTTCTATCTCTGCCGGAGTGTTGCCACAAATCGGAAGGGATTCTAGGTGGCGAGGCGTGACAAGCACGTTGTCCACGGGGTTGGAAAAGTGGCCCTGAGGCGTCTGGAAACGGGGGACGTGATTATCTGCTGGCTGAAGCGGCGGGTTTGGTGGCTGAGCCGGCCCTCCTCCCGGAACGGTTCCGGCCCCGGGGGTGTGCGGAGTGTCGAAAAGGCGGGTTGGGTTCAGATTAGGGGGTAGACGCCCCTGGTGTCTCCTCTGATGGACAGCGTCGGACGAGCGCTGATGCCTTTCAAGTCGCATATTCTCGGTGTTCAAGCGTGCCATCTCAGCGGTGATCTGAGCTTGCCGTGTCACGATTCTGGCGGCCTCTTCCTCTGCGTCTCGGTGGGCTTTTGCCAACTCCTCCCACATTTTTGCCAACTCGGCGTTTATCGTTCCTTGGTTCTCCGCCGTTACCGGGGCCGCCATGATCCTTGCTATCTCCGCCGTCAGGTCCACCAGGACCGCAGCTGGGCCCTTGGATGTTTCGCCAGCCTCGTTGTTGCGTGCGGGATTTTGCTAGGACAGTGTCGCCCCTGCCATATACACGGCGATCTGGCAGTGGGTCCGGTCGAGGACTTCGGGATCCATCGCGAGGGACAGGTCTCCGAGGCGGCCTTCGTGCAGAGACTGAATTGAATCTGTGTCGCCCATGGATGACTCGTCATCGGTGTTGACCGGCGTAGTCTCCTGAGTTGCCGATCGCTCTAGTTCATCACACCCTTGCGTGAAGCCGACAAAAACTGGGCGCGTCAGGTTCGGCATCGCGACAAGATAGACATACCTGGCCGGCTCAACGATGTCGGTGGAGATGTCCGGCTCAGGCACGGGTGATCCAAACATGCCGACGAAGATGTTGATCTTGCCGAAGGGGACTCTGTAGCTGGATTCGATTGACTCGGCCTTGGGCTCCCACAATGAGTTGTTGATGTAGTACTTTCCGCGGCGACTCCGGGTCATGAGCCCAGCCGCGTAGCTCCCTGACCCTGGTAGGGCTCCCTTTGAGAACTCAACTCCACCATGCGTAAGCCCCACGGTGGGCGCCAACTGTCGTGGTTTTGTCACGGCAGATGTCCTCGTGAAAGGACTTAGTGTTGGAGCCATCGCACCTTGGTGGCGACTCAAAGGGGTTGAACGGGAGCGGAACTCAGATTTACCCAGGTTCGGCCCCTCGTGAGGAGGTAAAAGCCTACGTCCTGCTTTGTGTTGTATTGATGATGATTCTATTACAAGGAGGGCGTAACTCGCGTGACCTAGCTCTCGATGATTTCTAACCTGCCCTCTCCTTCCCTGGGACTCGCCTTTATATACAGGTCGAGCCCTTAGGGTTTACAAGAGTCCTTGCCATTACGCAAGTCATGATTCTTTCTATCTCTAAGTCGCCGTGCTTTCCAAGACATGGAGATCTTCCCAATGATTGATTCTCCATGAGGATCTTGAACCGCCATCCAGCTCCTGGGCTTATGAGTCGCCCGCTTGGTGACCCGACCCAACTAGGGCGGGTCACACAACAGATAATATCCCCAACAGTTACCGAATGTTGTTCGGGGTCCCGGATGAGATCACGGACGTCACGAAGGTTTCTGGAATGGTCCGGAGACGAAGATTGATATATAGGATGACCTCATTTGATTACAGGAAGGTTTTCAGAATTATCGGGAATGTACCGGGAATGACGAATGGTTCTGGATGTTCACCGGGGGGGGGGGGGCAGCCCACCCCAAGGAAGCCCATAGGCCTTAGGGGTGCCGAACCATCCCTTAGTGGGCTGGTGGGCAAGCCCAAGAAGGCCCCTACGTAGGAAGGAAGAAAATCAAAGAGAAAAGAAAAAAAGGGGAAGTGGGAAGGAAGGGAAGGACTCCACCTTCCAATCCTAGTTGGACTAGGATTGGAGGAGGAATCCTCCTCCCCCCCTTCGGCCGACCCCCTTGGGGCCCCTTGAGCCTCAAGGCAAGGCCCCTCCCCTCCCACCTCTATATATGGAGGTTTTAGGGCTGATTTGAGACAACTTTGCCACGGCAGCCCGACCACATACCTCCACGGTTTTTCCTCTAGATCGCGTTTCTGCGGAGCTCGGGTCGAGCCCTGCTGAGATTAGATCACCACCAACCTCTAGAGCGCCGTCACGCTGCCGGAGAACTCATCTACCTCTCCGTCTCTCTTGCTGGATCAAGAAGGCCGAGATCATCGTCGAGCTGTACATGTGCTGAATGCGGAGGTGCCGTCCGTTCGGCACTAGATCGGAGCGGATCGTGGGACGGATCGCGGGACGGTTCGCGGGGCGGATCAAGGGATGTGAGGACGTTCCACTACATTAACCGCGTTTATTAACGCTTCTGCTGTGCGATCTACAAGGGTACGTAGATCTGAAATCCCCCTCGTAGATGGACATCACCATGATAGGTCTTCGTGCGCGTAGGAATTTTTTTGTTTCCCCTGCGACGTTCCCCAACATCCTCACCTAGTGACAGAAGGGGTAGCAAGGCACACATCATGTTGTTGCCATCAAGGGTAAAAAGATGGGGTTTATGTCATATTGCATGAATTTATCCCTCTACATCATGTCATCTTGCTTAAGGTGTTACTCCGTTTGTTATGAACTTAATACACTAGATGCATGCTGGATAGCGGTCGATGTGTGGAGTAATAGTTGTAGATGCAGTCAGTATCGATTTACTTGTCTCGGACGTGATGCCTATATGTATGATCATTGCCTTAGATATCATCATGACTTTGCGCGATTCTATTAATTGCTCGATAGTAATTCATTCACCCACCGTAATACTTGCTATCATGAGAGAAGCCTGTAGTGAACACTATGGCCCCCGGGTCTATTTTACACATCTTATATTCAGATCTACCGAAAATACTTTGATGCACTTTTATTTCCATTTACCTTTCATCTCCTTCAGATCTCACCTTGCAAATAATCGTGAAGGGATTGACAACCCCTTTATCGCGTTGGGTTCAAGTTTGTTTGCTTTTGCGCAGGTTCATTGGTGCCTCATCTTGATACTCCTACTGGATTGATACCTTGGTTCTCAAACTGAGGGAAATACTTATCGCTACTTTGCTGCGTCACCCTTTCCTCTTCAAGGGAAAAACCAACGCAAGCTCAAGAAGTAGCAACCATCAACGAGTTGTACACGTTGGCGAACAAGTGTATATGATATGAAGAAGGAAGTCGACTCCCCGGAGAGGAGGCAGGTGTCGGAGTCGACTCTGATGACGACGACGACGATACCCCTGGATCGAAGGGGAGGAACCGAAAGGGCAACAAGAAGCGCAAGGGAAAGGTAGTATTGGCTATCGAACGTTCTGGTGATCTTAGCGCCAACAAGAAGGCGAAAGCCGAGACCCCCGACAAGGGAGCTTCCTCGTGCGCTAATTACCGAGAGGCCGCAGCGGCAGACAAAACCGGGAAGTCCGATGGGCCATATGACAAGATTGATCGCACGAAGGGCGATGATCTCCAAGAATGCCGCCATGTTGAGCAGCTTGCTGAAAAGCAAAAGGCAGAGTACGAGAAGAGATACAAGGAGAAGGGTCAAAATGGTGCTGCCGGGAAGGGCCGCGGTGGTAGAGGAGGCCGCCACGACAAGGCCCCGCGGAAAAAGGAAAAGCCTGCCACAGGCCGTGAGAAGGAAGAAAAGATGACGTGAGAGATGATGAAGATGATGGAGAGGATTCTAGTGATAAAGAATTCCACATGGCAACCAATGCCATGTGTATTTACAGGGGTGAATCCCTGCACTCCTCTCGCCGCCAACTCAAACAGTGGGTGCGCAAAGTTAATGCCATGGATCCAGCGGCAGAGTCTCAAAGGTCTCTCGAATGACCCCACACGCCTATCATCTTTGACGAAGAGGATCACCCTGATCGCATTACTGTGGTCGGGTGTCTTCCATTGTTGGTTTCTCCGACAGTCCGCAACCTCAAAGTTAGTAAGATGTTAGTTGACGGTGGGGCAGGGTTGAACCTGATTTCCCCCGAGGTGGTTAAGATGCTACAAATCCCTGACGACGAGCTCAAGCCTACAAGTTCATTCCAAGGAATTAACCCCGGCAGAGGCCAGCCCAAGGGAAAGATAACTTTGCCCATTACATTTGACGCAGAGTTCAATTACCGGACTGAGAAGGTCGTATTTGATGTGGTCGAACTCTCCCTGCCGTACAATGGAATTCTTGGTCACCTGGCCTTGGCAAAATTCATGGAAGTATCCTACTATGCTTACAACATTTTGAAGATGCCATGCCCCATGAGAGTAATCTCCATCCCATCTGACAAGAAAGATGCAGTCATTTGCGTAGATCAGATGTATCGAGATGCAGTAGAAACTGAAGCCGTGGAAGGAGCCCCTCGTGCGAGAAGCCAAAATAAGGAAAATAAGTCTAGCAGGAACACCGACAAGGACTCTGGGAAGCGTGCCTCCATGGGGTGCGCTGTGCATGTCGATGACCTTCCGGAGAGTTCCACTAGCATGAAGTCCAAGGTTTATTACCCTACGACAAAGAAAGTCCCGACAAGGGAGGATGGCTCTGACGGTACGTTTACCATTAGTGCCACCCTTAACAACAAATAGGAAAGCGTGCTCATTGCCTTTTTATGGGTGAATGTTGATGTGTTTGCCTAGCAACCTTCTGACATCACTGGTGTTCCCAGAGAGGTAATTGAGCACCACCTTGCTGTCTACCCTCACGCCAGACCCGTCAAGCAAAAAGTTAGAAAACACGCCTTGGGGAGACAACAATTCATTGCCGAAGAAATCAAGAAACTAGAAGCAGCTGGTTTAGTCCGAGGAGTACTGCATCCAACGTGGTTAGCTAACCCGGTTGTGGTGCGCAAGGAAAATGGGAAATGGAGGCTTTGCATTGATTCCGCTGACTTAAACGAAGCATACCTGAAGGACCCATTCCCCTTGCCGCGCATTGATCAGATAGTTGATGCCACTTACGGATGCGACCGACTTACCTTCCTGGATGCATATTCCGGGTACCATCAGATATTCATGGCCAAAGAAGACAAGGAAAAGACTGCATTCATAACTCCATGCAGCATGTACTGCTTTGTACGAATGCCCTTCGGGTTAAAGAGCATTGGTTCTACCTTTGCGAGGGCCATGTAGATTGGATTTGAACCCCAGTTGCATAGAAATGTGGAAGCTTACATGGATGACATAGTGGTCAAAACTAGAGACGAAGCTACCCTTGTACAAGACCTGGAAGAGACCTTTGCAAACCTGCGCAAGATCAACGTGAAGCTCAACCCAGAGAAATGTGTGTTTGGTGTTTCATTCGGCAAGCTGCTTGGATTCTTTGTGTCTCAACGAGGAATAGAAGCCAATCCCGACAAGATCAAAGTTATCGAGCAGATACAAGCACCCAAGAGAGTCAAAGACGTGAGGCGTGTAACCGGATGCGTTGCCGCGTTGAGTAGATTCATCTCCAAATCCGCTGAGCGCGCCTTGCTGTTGTTCAGAATACTGAAGAAGGCTGGCCCAATGAAGTGGACCCCGGAAGCGGACGCAACGCTGCCAGATCTGAAAACATATATTTCTTCCGCTCCCACCTTTGTCCCTCCTTAGCCACAAGAGCCTTTGCTGTTATACCTGGCGGCAATGAATCAAGTAAGTAGTGCAGCCCTGGTGGCACAGCGGGAAGTAGATGAAGATGCAACCGTCATGGCAGATGCTATAGGGTATGAAGTCAAGGTATATGCGGCAACGCCCAACACAAATTTAGAAGAACCCGAGCAGGCTCACAGAGGGATTACCAAAGAGATGGCGAAGAAGAAAGTGGTAAAGTGGCCGGTATACTTTATCAGCTCTGTGTTACAGGGGGATAGGTCAAGATACTTTAGAGTACAAAAGCTAATCTTTGGCCTCATCATGGCCTCGAGGAAGCCGCACCACTACTTCCATGCCCATGAGATCACGGTTGTCATACGTTTTCCACTAAAACATATCGTGAGGAACCCCGAAGCCACTGGCAGGATAGTTGAGTGGGCGCTAGAGCTGTCAAGTTTTGAATTGAAGTACGAATGCACTTCCGTCATTCAAAGCAGAGCACTAGCAAAATTCATAGATGAATGGACGCCCACACCAGATGAAGAAGTCCAAGAAACAATTCTCCCCGGAAGGGATGCACCTAAGGAATGGGTCATGTATTTTGACGACACCTTCTCACTCGAGGGTGCCGGTGCGGGTGTGCTCCTCATTGCCCCCACCGAAGAGCACCTCAAATACATGGTCCAAATGCACTTTCCCCGGGAGGAAGCTACCAACAACACAACCGAATATGAAGGACTCCATGTAGGACTCAGAATCGCGGTGGAGTTGGGAATCAAGAAGCTGATCATCACAGGAGACTCTCAGCTCGTTGTGAAGCAGATCAACAAAGCTTATCAGAGTCCGTTGATGGAGGATTACATAGAGGAAGTGGGGAAGTTGGAGGAATGCTTTGACAGATTACAAGTAGAACATGTGTCACGTTGATATGTCTCCATCGTATCTACTTCTCCAAACTCTTTTGCCCTTGTTTTGGACTCTAATTTGCATGATTTGAATGGAACTAACCTGGACTCACGCTGTTTTCAGCAGAATTGCCTTGGTGTTGTTTTTGTGCAGAAATGAAAGTTCTCCAAACGTCCTGAAAATTTACGTAGATTATTTTTGGAAAATATGAAAAATACCTGCGCAAAGATCCACCTGAGGGGGTGGGATAGTGGGCCACAAGCCGTGTAGCCGCCACCCCCTCGTGTCGGATGGCAAGCTTGTGGGGCTCACGTGGCTCTGCCGCCCCCAATCTCAGCTCTCTAAATTCACTTTCGTCCCAGAAAAAAATAAGAAGAGAAGATTTCTCGCGTTTGCGATACGGAGGCGCCACCACAACCTGTTCTTTATCTGGAGGGCAGATCTGGAGTCCATTTTGGGCTTCGGAGATGGGAAATCGTCGCCATCGTCATCATCAACCTTCTTCCCTCTCCAATTCGATGAAGCTCTTCGTTGTTCTTGAGTAATCTATTCATAGGCTCGCTGGGCGGTGATGAGTAGGATGAGATCTATCATGTAATCGAGTTAGTTTTGACGGGGATTGATCCCTAGTATCCACTATGTTCTGAGATTGATGTTGCTACTACTTTGTCATGCTTAATGCTTGTCACTAGGGCCCGAGTGCCATGATTTCAGATCTGAAATTATTATGTTGTCACCAATATATGTGTGTTTTAGATCCGATCTTGCAAGTTGTAGTTACCTACTATGTGTTATGATCCGGCAACCCCGGAGTGACAATAACCAGAACCACTCCCGGTGATGACCATAGTTTGAGGAGTTCATGTGTTCACCAAGTGCTAATGCGGTGGTCCGGTTCTTTATTAAAAGGAGAACCTTAATATCCCGTAGTTTCCTTTTGGACCCCGCTGCCACGGGAGGGATGGACAATAAATGTCATGCAAGTTCTTTTCCCTAAGCACGTATAACGACACACGGAATGCATGCCTACATCACATTGACGAACGGGAGCTAGCCACATATCTCTCTGTGTTATAACTGTTGCATGATGAATATCATCCAAACAAATCACCGACCCATTGCCTACGAGTTTGTCCCACTGCTGCTGTTACTTGTTTTGCTCTGCTGCTGTTACTACTGTTGCTGCTGCTGTTACTTGCTACTGCTGTTACTTCCTACTGTTGCTACTTGCTACTGCTGTTACTTGTCTTGCTCTGCTGCTACTGTCGCTTGCTACTGTTGCTACTTGCTACTGCTGTCACTACTGTTGTTCCTTGCCACTGCTATTACTCGTTACACTGCTGCTACATGCTACAATACTTTTTCTCGCGCCGTTGACAGGAAAGAATATTTTCCGTCCACGGGCAACTTCTGGCGCCATTGATACGACAGTTAGGAATAGTCTGCCGTCAACAGATCGTTTCTGACACCGTTGTTATCATACTACTTTGCTGCTGATACCTTGCTTGCACATACTAATCTTTCAGGTGTGGTTGAATCTGACATATTCAGCTGCTAATACTTGAGAGTATCCTCTCACCTCCTATAGGCGTATCAACAAATTTGGGTCGAATACTCTACCCTCGAAAACCGCTACGATCCCACGCGCTGGTGGGCAGTCAACAACATTCTTCTAGTTTTGATTGCCAGAGAGTGCTAGCTGCATTCTTCTGGTGCCGTTGCAGGGGAAGGTCTGCTGTCACGGAGTCAACATTTTTCTGGCACCGTTGCCGGGGAGGTATTGCTATATTCACTGAGTCACTTGGGATTTGTATCTGCTGATCACTATGAAGAATCTGAAGGATCCAAAAACCAAAGTCTTGCCCTCAACTACGAGGGGAGGTAAGGAATTGCCATCTAGCTCTGCACTTGATTCACCTTCAGTTATGAGTAAGTTTGCAACATCACCTCCTGCTAGAAATCTTGATATGTCACATGTGCTTGATGATGCTTATGATGCTACTACTAGAGATACTATGCCTGATACTGCTTTGCCTGATATTGCTAGAGATGCTATGCTTGATACTGCTAGAGATGCTATGCCTGATGATGCTATGCTTGATACTGCTAGAGATACTACTTTGCCTGATGTTCCACTAGGGGCGTTCCTTGATGCTCATATTGCTAGAGTTACTGCCAATGCTCGTGATGCTTCTGAAACTGCCGATACTATTGAGATAGAACCTACTTTTGCTCCTGTTAGATCTAGCTCTCCTAGATATGAATTTCCTGATATACATGAGGGTTACGTTATGGAGGGAGAGATAGCTGAGGACTTTCTTGCGTGTAAGGATGCCTATGACGCTGAGAAATTAGGATGAAATACGACCCGAACTTTGCCACTTCACCTATCTTTATCACCGATAAGGATTATGAATTCTCTGTCGATCCTGAGATAATCTCTCTAGTCGAATCTGATCCTTTTCACGGTTATGAGTCTGAGACGGTCGTAGCCCATCTTACCAAACTACACGACATAGCCACCCTTTTCACTAGTGAGGAGAAGATCCGCCACTACTACATCCTTAAGCTGTTTCCTTTCTCTCTACAGGATGACGCTAAAGCCTGGTTCACCTCTCTTGCTCCTGGATGTGTGAGTAGTCCCCAGGATATGGTCTATTACTTCTGTGAGAAATATTTCCCTGCCCATAAGAAGCAAGCTGCCTTGCAGGAAATATACAACTTTGCTCAACTCCAAGAAGAGAGTCTCCCACAAGCTTGGGGGAGGCTCGTCCAGCTAAAAAATGCTTTGCCTGATCACCCTCTTAAGAAGAATGAGATACTTGATATCTTCTATAGCGGACTTACCGATGTCTCTAGAGACCACCTAGATAGTTGTGCCGGTTGTGTTTTTAGGGAACGAAATGTAGAACAAGCTGAGACCCTACTAACTAACATCTTGATCAACGATAATGCTTGGACTATTCCCAAACCACCTCCTAAGCCAACTCCGAAGAAAAGAGGTATTCTATTCCTCAGTCCCGAAGATATGCAAGAAGCCAAGAAATCTATGCAATAGAAAGGCATTGGATCTGAAGATGTCAAAGATCTACCACCTATCGAAGAGATCCATGGTCTCGATAACCCGATACACGTAGTAGAAGTGAATTCTCTGCGTAGGTTTGATGAGAGTGATATTCCTTTTGACAAACTTGCTAGCCTATGCTTTGATGAATTTGATAACTTTGTTGCCAAACAACAGAGTTTCAATGATTATGTTAGCAGACATTTGGAACAAAGTACTCGTATGCTTAGCCATCTAAGTGCTCGTGTAGACAGAAATGTCAATGATCTGAAGCTTCTGAGTAAACATGCCTCTATGATTACTACTCAGGTAGAACAAGTACTTAAAGCTCAGAATGACTTGCTCAATGAATTAATGACAACTCTGTCAGAGTCATTACTAGAGGAGGCAAAATGACTCAGGAACCTTTGTATCCTGAAGGCCATCCTAAGAGAATTGATCAAGATTCTCAAGGAATTAATGCTGATGCACCCAATCATCCTAAGGAGAAGAAGAAGGATGATAGAAACCTACATGCCAGTTCACGAAATACTGTCACACCTGAAGAACCTAATGATATTTCTGCGTCTGATGCAGAAACACAATCTGGTGATGAACATGAACCTGGTGACAATATGGACAGTGATGTTCATAATAATGCTCAACCTAGCAATGATGAGGATGTGGAGATTGAACCTATGGTTAATCCTGATAACCCACAACCTAAGAAATACGATAAGAATGACTTCACTGCTAGGAAGCATGGTAAAGAAAGGGAGCCATGGGTTCAGAGATCTATGCCCTTTCCTCCTAAGCCATCCAAGAAAAAGGATGATGAGGATTTTGAGCGCTTCGTTGAGATGATAAGACCCATCTTTCTGCAGATGCGGTTAACTGATATGCTCAAGATCTCTCCGTATGCCAAGTACATGAAAGACATCGTGACCAATAAACGGAAGATACCAGATCTTGAGATCTCCACCATGCTTGCCAATTACACTTTCAAGGGTGGAACTCCTAAGAAACTTGGTGATCCCGGAGTGCCCACTATACCTTGCTCCATTAAAGGAAACTACGTAAGAACTGCCTAATGTGACCTTGGAGCCGGTGTTAGTGTTATGCCGCTCTCTCTCTATCGTAATCTTGAATTGGATAAGTTGACACCCAGTGAAATTTCTCTGCAAATGGCCGACAAATCAACTGCTTTCCCTATCGGCATTTGCGAGGATGTGCCTGTTGTGGTTGCTAACACCACTATCTTAACAGACTTTGTTATCTTAGATATTCTTGAGGACGATGCCATGGCTGTCATCCTCGGAAGACCCTTTTTAAACACGGCAGGGGCTGTTATAGATTGCAACAAAGGCAATGTCACTATCCATGTCAACGGTAATGAGCACACAGTGCACTTTCCAAAGAAACGATATCAAGTACATTGCATCAATGCTATCGAAAAGACTTCATCGATTCTCATTGGGAGCTTTGAATACCCTATTCCTCGTGTCAAGATGAAGTATGATTTTCTTGTTGGGGAGATACATATCCCCATTGAGGTGACTTAGTGGATATTTGACAAATCTCCGTTCTCTCTTGCGATTCGAGGAGGCTTTGTCATGAGGACTTGATCAACCCTATTGACAGATTTATTTCAATGACCATGAAATGGATGAATCAAAGAGTCAAATACCTCTGTTTTGAGCTTTCATTTTCTGTTGCTTAGAAGAAAAATGATAGATTTAGTTTAGTTTTCCCTGTTTTCTGTTTTAGCGTCCCGGAGAAAAATACCCCGAAAATAAAAGTTCTCCGATGGTCCTGAAAATTTAGTATGATTTTTCTAGAATATTTGAAAATTACTGGGCTTGAGAGCTGGCCTGGGGGCCTGACCAGTGGGCCACAAGCCCTGCCACCGCCACCCCCATGGTGGCGGCTAGCAAGCTTGTGGGGCACACAGGGACCCCCTCCACTCATTCCAGCTCCCATCCTCTTCTTCCACCTCCAGAAAAAATTAGTTTCGCAGCTCAAACCCGTGTTCTTGCTCTTTTGGCTGTGATTTTCGATCTCCTTTCTCAAAGCACCATTCTCCGAACCGTTTTTGGGAAATTACTCCTTGGTAAGTGACTCCTCCATTAGTCCAATTAGTTTTTGCTCTAGTGCTTTATCCTTCGCGTATTCTTGCTACCTTGGTGACCCTGTTCTTGAGCTAGAAATGTTGATTTTAGCTGGTCCCAAGTAGTTTTAGCGCGTGATACGGTCTCTAGGCACTAGTAGGAGTAGTTGCTACAAGGTGTGGTTGGTCTTCATTCACTCTTCTCTTGAACTTCAAAAATTTCAGCAAAAGGAAATTATGTTTAGGAGGAAGTTTCATGGTGGTTCCTCAAGTAAGAAGGGTCCCCGTCTTTCTTTTCGGGAGCCCGAACCTTTTCAACTAAGGGACGCACCGGTACAACCATGTGAATGGCCTTCCGATGAGTTCATAATCGAAGCAGGTTTCAAGGATGAGTTTGATACACTTGTTCGCAATGTCGGGTTAGAAGAATTCCTCTCAGATAAATGTGAACAGTATGCTATGCTCACTGCCTCTTTCGTGCGTAGATTTAAATTTTGAGTTGGCCGTGACTCATCCATACTGTTTGATCTGTACGATAAATCCTACGCCATGGATTTGGAGGATTTCAATATGATTTGCAAGATACCCGATGGGGGTAGTATTAATGATCCTTCTAAGTCTTTGGTCAGAGACTTTGTCTCCAGTATAACTGTTGGAGAAACCAGAGATATCACGCAAGCCACCATAGGAAGCATCCATTTCGCTGCCTTGCACTACTTTGCCCTCTTCATAGGTAGGTGCATTAACGGCAAGGGTGCACATTGTCACCTATGCGCTTCTGACCTTAGTATCCTTAAGAGCGCAGTAACAAGTGACAGGAGCTTCAATATGGGAGCTATAATAGCAAGGAGGCTGAATAATAATGCCAGTGAGGGGGATTTCTTTGGTGGAGTTTATGCTACACACTTAGCAAATTTTCTTGGAGTATCCATCCGTTCAGAAGATCCTCCTCTCCGTACAACCTACCTTGATCGTGTCGCTCTAACACGCTACCAGTTCCTTCAGAGAGATCATGGATCCCTCCTATACCGCTTGATATTTAACCGGCAGCGTGTTTTCCATGTTACCCTTCCTGCTCCTTCTTTCTTTGACTTTCAGGTAAAACAAAGATACTACATAACCATAGGAGAGGCAGAGGAGTATGATAGGGAGGCGACGGCTGCTCGACTACGTGAGGCAGCTATTCAGGCAGTGGTTGCAGCACTCCCGTATAACACCCATTATGATTTTGGGTTTCGCCAGGACCATCCATGGGACTAGACCAAGCTAGGCCAAAAGCCTAAGCTTGGGGGAGTACGTGTTCTCACCGACTTTATATTCATGCTTATGCTTTCACTTTGTTAGCCGGTGTTTACACTTTGCCACTGTATTATCCATGCTAGTTTATTTTTGTTTTCTTGTTTTGTGTCCTTTTGAGAAAACCCAAAAAGATTTTTCTTTCTTCTTTTGCTTGTTGGGAGCTTTCCCGTGTAAATAGTTTTCTTTTTCTTTGGGTCAAGGTAGAAGATATTGGTTACAATGTTTAGTGGTTCTTGCATGCATACCTGTTTAGCCTCCAAAGATCCATATCACTTTGTGTTCTCCTTTGTGTTTGCCTGCAGATTCAGCTTAGTCCAATGCTCTTATTATTGTTCACATCGTTTGATCGTGCAAATGAAAGGCAATAATGATGATATATGATGAAGTGACTGAGACTGGAAAAGCTGGTATGAACTCTATCTATTTTGTTTTTGTAAATATGACTAGCTTGTCAAACTAGATTCAACTTTGTTGTGAGAGAACCATGTTTGCAATGACAACTTAGAGATTATAGTTTCTGATGCCATGCTTAATTAGCTGAGAGCTTATAATGGTTTGTCTTGAATGCCAACATAGATTTTGAGATGACTATGATGTAGTATGATAGGATGGTATTCTCCTTTGAATGATTCAAGTGGCTTGACTTGGCGCATGTTCATGCATGTAGTTGAAACTGAATCAACATAGCCTCTATGATGTTCGTGTTCATGGTGATTTATATCCTGTTCATGCTTGCATTTAATGTTAGTCAAACTCATTGCATCTTGATGACTGTTGTCGCTCTCTAGTTGGTCGCTTCCTAGTCTTTTGCTAGCCTTCACTTGTACTAAGCGGAATACTGCTTGTGCATCCACTTCCATAAACCCAATTTTTTTTCCATGAGAGTCCACCATACCTACCTATTTGCGATATCTACCTGCCGTTCCAAGTAAATTTGCATGTGCCACTCTCTAAACCTTCAAGAAATAATCTGTTTTGCATGCCCGAACCGCTCATGTGGTGACAGGGGGCTATTGGTATCTTCCATGCTAGGAGTGTTATCCTCGACATGTGTTTATTCACTGTCATTCACGAGAAAGGGGCCAATAATTGGAATGCCCAGTTCCATGCTTAAATCGAAAACATAACTGTAAAACAAGACCCCCCCGGATTGATGTTAGTATGGATGGTACCCGAGGATTCGGCTAGCCGTGGAGTGTGATTGATTGGTGGTGGGGGAGTTAAAACTATACTTTTCTGTTTGGGAACCGCCTATAGCATGAGTAGCATGGAAGATATTGAGAACTCTTGGTCATTGCGTTGACAATGAAAGCATGACACCCAAAATTATTATCTCTGTTTTCAAAGCTTGAGCTCTGTCACCTCTGCAAATCAATGCTTCCCTCTGCGAAGGGCATGTCTATTTATTTTCCTGTCGAGTCATCCTCCTCTTATATAAGCACCAATTAGAGAGCACCTTTGTCATTTTTATGCTTTGCTTTTGATTGATATTGAGTATGACTATGACTGGATCTTCGTTGCTATGAATTACATTGTTTAGTCATCCCTTGATCTTTGAAAGTGCTCTGCATTTATGTTTTGCGGTGTCAGAAAGAGCTAGCGAGATACCACCTAATCATATTGCTTCATGCTTGTTTTGATTGAAGTGCTGGTATTTGAAACTCATTATTATTTGCCCGTTAGCTGATTATGCCATTGATATTAGTTTACCGTGAGACCTTTGTGTCACTTGCTTATGTGGTTAACTTGTGATCTTGCTGAAATTCTGGTTATGAGTTAGACATAGTTGCAACAACAAGGTCAAACAGAGTTTGTCAAAGTTTTTCTTTCTCTCTCAGTTTGTCAACTGAGTTGCTTGAGGACAAGCAAGGTTTTAAGCTTGGGGGAGTTGATACGTCTCCATCGTATCTACTTTTCCAAACTCTTTTGCCCTTGTTTTGGACTCTAATTTGCATGGTTTGAATGGAACTAACCTGGACTGACGTAGTTTTCAGCAAAATTGCCTTGGTGTTGTTTTTGTGCAGAAATGAAAGTTCTCCAAACGTCCTGAAAATTTCCGTAGATTATTTTTGGAAAATATGAAAAATACCTGCGCAAAGATCCACCTGAGGGGGTGGGCCAGTGGGCCACAAGCCCTATAGCCGCCACCCCCTGGTGGCGGATGGCAAGCTTGTGGGGCCCACGTGGCTCTGCCGCCCCCAATCTCAGCTCTATAAATTCACTTTCGTCCCAGAAAAAATAAGAAGAGAAGATTTTGTCGCGTTTGCGATACGGAGGCGCCGCCACAACCTGTTCTTCATCTGGAGGGCAAATCTGGAGTCCGTTTTGGGCTCCGGAGAGGGGAAATCGTCGCCATCGTCATCATCAACCTTCTTCCCTCTGCAATTCCATGAAGCTCTTCGTCGTTCCTGAGTAATCTATTCGTAGGCTCGCTGGGCGGTGATGAGTAGGATGAGATCTATCATGTAATCGAGTTAGTTTTGATGGGGATTGATCCCTAGTATCCACTATGTTCTGAGATTGATGTTGCTACTACTTTGCCATGCTTAATGCTTGTCACTAGGGCCCGAGTGCCATGATTTCAGATCTGAAATTATTATGTTGTCACCAATATATGTGTGTTTTAGATCCGATCTTGCAAGTTGTAGTTACCTACTATGTGTTATGATCCGGCAACCCCGGCGTGACAATAACCGAAACCACTCCAGATGATGACCATAGTCTGAGGAGTTCATGTGTTCATCAAGTGCTAATGCGTTGTTCCGGTTCTTTATTAAAAGGAGAACCTTAATATCCCGTAGTTTCCTTTTGGACCCCGCTGCCACGGGAGGGATGGACAATAGATGTCATGCAAGTTCTTTTCCCTAAGCACATAAGACGACACACGGAATGCATGCCTACATCACATTGACGAACGGGAGCTAGCCACATATCTCTCCGTGTTATAACCGTTGCATGATGAATATCATCCAAACAAATCACCGACCCATTGCCTACGAGTTTGTCCCACTGCTGCTGTTACTTGTTTTGCTCTGCTCCTGTTACTACTGTTGTTGCCGCTGTTACTTGCTCTGCTCTTACTTGCTACTATTGTTACTTGCTACTGCTGTTACTTGCTACTGCTGCTACTTGCTATTGCTGTTACTTGTCTTGCTCTGTTGCTACTGTCGCTTGCTACTGTTGCTACTTGCTACTGCTGTCACTACTGCTGTTCCTTGCCACTGCTATTACTGTTTACACTGCTGCTACCTGCTACAATACTTTTTCTCACGCCGTTGACGGGAAAGAATATTTTCCGCCCACGGGCAACTTCTGGTGCCATTGATATGACAGTTAGGAATAGTCTGCCGTCAATAAATCGTTTCTGACACCGTTGTTATCATACTACTTTGCTGCTGATACCTTGCTTGCAGATACTAATCTTTCAGGTGTGGTTGAATCTGACACATTCAGCTGCTAATACTTGAGAGTATCCTCTCACCTCCTATAGGTGTATCAACAAATTTGGGTCGAATACTCTACCCTCGAAAACTGCTACGATCCCACGCGCCGGTGGGCCGTCAACAACATTCTTCTAGTTTTGATTGCCGGAGAGTGCTAGCAGCATTCTTCTGGTGCTGTTGCAGGGGAAGGTCTGCTGTCACGGAGTCACACGTGCAGAGAACAGCGTTGCCGATCACCTATCAAAGTGTGTCGTACATAAACTTCCCGTGGAACCAGGAATTTTTGTCCTTCACCTCACTCAACCATTTGCATCCCCTTCAACTATGACTAGAAAAGGAAGAAAGCTAAACTCCGGCAAACATTTCCCAGCAGTGCTTCCTCAAGCCCCCGGTAGAGAAGTTGCCGGAGGCAGTTTCGTTTCACGTGGTGAGCCACTCCCTCCCACGGAACCCCAGGTTCTCACAGTAGAGGCAAGCTCTCCCAGGAAAGAGGAGATGCCTTTAGTCCTTGCTGTCGAGCCACATGCTCCAGCTTGGCACAACATATTGTCTGATTCCTTCAAACACGAGAACTTCTCAAAGAGCAAGAAGAGACCGAAAATGTAGCCCGTCGGTCTAGTATGTACAGTTTGTTGACGACACTCTGTATAGAAGGAGACCCAACGGTGTGAAATTAAGGTGCATTTGTCGGGAGGAAGGACTAAAGCTGTTGTCAGAGATTCACGGAGGCGTATGTGGGTCATGCATAGGATCAAGGGCTCTTGCCGGGAAAGCTTTCCGGTAGGCTTTCTATTGGCCCACAACCCTCCAAGATGCAACTGATCTAGTCACCAAGTCCGAGGCCTGCGAGTTCCATTCCAAGAACATTCATCATCCAACACAAGCCCTCCAGATGATCCATTTATCTTGGCCATTCTTGGTCTAGGGGCTCGATATCCTGAGCCCCTTCCCCCACGCTGTCGGGGGTTTCAGGTTCTTGTACATAGCAATCGACAAGTTCACAAAATGGCTTGAGGTGGAGCCAGTGAGAAAGGTGACCGTGCAGTTAGCTATCAAGTTCATGAAAGAACTAGTGTGCCGCTTTGGAGTACACAACAGAGTAATCACTGAAAACGACACCCAGTTCACAAGCCGCATATTCATGCAGTACATCCAAAATCTTAGAAGCAAGGTCTCCTTCGCCTCTGTTGCACACCCAAGGAGCAACGGGAAAGTCGAGAGGATGAATGTTGAAGTGTTGCGAGGACTCAGAACAAGAACTTGTGATAGACTGCAAAGATGAGGCAAGCGCTGGATTGATGAGTTGCTGGTAGTTTTTTGGTCCCTCAGAACGACACTGAATCGAGCTACCGGCCAGATACCTTTCCCCCTAGTATATGGGGTAGAAGCAGTTATCCCCATGGAACTCATATATGGGTCACCTTGAGTGCTTGCCTACGATGAAGTGGAGCAACAACAGCTGCAGTGTAACATCCCAAAATTATAAATTTTGGAATGTTAATATAATAATTATTAGTTTGTTTGTTGGTTTCCTGAGTGATTGAAACTTGTGTGAAATTTGAAACTTCTCGAAACTTTTGAATGAGAGGGAATAAAATGACTTTCCCCATCTCCGGTAAATTCAAATTCAATCTTTTAAAAGCAAAGAGAGAAGATGACATGACTTCTTCAACTATAAATAATTTGAACGGAGATATTTGCATTTGAATTCTTTTGCATTTCCATTTGTTTTCTTCGTGCAAGAAATGCCGGGAAATACATTCTAGAGAGGAGGAACATGACCCTCAAAACCCACGGGCATTTTGAAAGTTATTTGAACCCTAAAACTTAGAGGGTCATTTGACAATTATTTGCAAAAGAAAATAAACCTTTTAGGCAATTTTGTGAAAATAATTTTTTCTCAAGTTTTTATTTTGCCGTGGAAAAATGCCCATCATCTATATTTTATTTTTCTGATAATTTTAGTATATAAAAACTCTTTATTCCGAATTGATTTGATTTCCTTTTTATCGTTTTAGTTTCCTAGTTTTGAAAATAGGAATAGAATCACTTTTATTAGGAAATAGGAGCTGGCCCATTAAGCACTTTCCAAATTTGGCCCAGGAGATTTTCTTCTTCCTCCTCTCTTCTTCACGTGACAGGAAAAACCTTCCTTCCATGGAGAGGAGATCCCCACCTCCGGGATTCGCGACGCACATACCTTCCTAGCGCCTCCCGTCACCTCTATAAGAAGCCCCACGTCCTCCTTGTTCCATTCCCGTTGAAACCGCCGCCTCTCCTCGCCCCTAGCCCGTGCACCCTTCGCCGGAATCGTCACCGAAAAACTCACCAGAGAGCTGCCAGGAACTCCACCTCGCCACCCCTGCACCCCTCCACCCTTCGGCCACCTCCCCCACCACTTCGGCCTCACCACTCCACCCCCTCCACCGCCCCCTACTGCCCCTTCTCCACCTCCCCATCGCCATTACCACGAGCAGCAGAAAAACCAGCAGTTTTCACCTCGCCCCGCCCCCTACAGCCACCCTCCACCTCGCCTCCCTCCCCTCCCAGGAAAGCCACCCCTCCCTTCGCCCCCCCCTGCCACCCCACCCCCCCGCCGGCCCCTCCCCACCCCACCGGAGCCCCCCTCCACCTCGGCCAGCAGCCAGCCACGGGAGCTCTCCCAGCCGAAGGTAACTCCCTCCTCTTCTCTGTTTTTTTCTTTTGTTTTGTACCTTAGATCCTATTGAGATGGTTAGATTAGATTCTTAGAATAACCTTTCGGTTTAGATTAGAAAACCAGCGGTTTATTTTCACTTATTCTTTTAGCCAGTAGTTTTTGCTTAGCCTCGGCCGTTTGCTCCTAAGTTTGCAACAAACGTCCCCCGCAGCCTATAGTAGCATGCCACGTGTACCCCCTATTTGTAGATAGTTAGCTTCAGTTTTTTTCTGTCTAAATTGCAAAAACAGAAAGTTTCAATCTTGTTTTGGCCACAGCTTTTGATCCCGAAGTCCAATGATAGTGATTCTTTTTCCAGTAGCTCAAAAATTTCCTGTAGTTTTTAAAAACATATAATTTGTCTATGTTTGAATTTTTCAAATGTAAGTTAGATCAGATTTAGTTTAAACCTTGTTTTGCCTATTCCAGGAGTTTAAAAATAGCTTTTAATTTGATTCCTTTTGGTACTGATCACTAGTGATCTTATTTATCAGTGGTAAAAATTCCAGATTAGTTTGAGTATTTTAGCTCACTGTTTCATGTGAAACAATTTCTGTTTCACCTCTTTTAGGATTGCGGCTAATTCCTCTTCTAGAATTGTTTTCAAAATATTTTATTTATTATTTCAGAAATATTATGTTTTGTTTCTGTTAGTTAAACAGTAGTTTTGCAACAAGTTTTTATTTTAGTTTTATTTGTTTTCATGAAATCAATTCTAGTTCCTTAGTAACTTACAATTGGTTTCCGCATTGTTTCAAATCCCGTTCGGGAATACTTTCAAAAAGTTTGGTGAAAAATACTTTATTTTATCTTAGTTAGATTTATATCTTAGTTCCTTGTTATTATTTTCTGTTAGACAAAACTATTTAGTGTTTGACGTAGTAGAAGACTCCCTAGTCTTATTTGAAGTTTCTTTCAGTTTCCTATTCGCTCTCTCTTTTGTTTGATTGCTAGAATGATCGCTAGTATGAGTGCTTATGTGAATGATATGTTTGTTATATAGATTTCATCGGAGAGTGACGAGTAGTCTATCAAGTTATTTTCTCGAGAAATTCTTCTTCGTCAACATCACAGGCAAGTCACTTTGATCATACTACCACCTATGTTTTATGCATCGTAGTTCTACCATCCTATGCCCAATTGCATGCTGCTTAGGTACTTGGAAATTTTAGTATAGATTGTAGTATCATGTGGTAGGCACACAACAACCCCGATACTTGGCCCCGGGATGACAAATTTCATATTGCTATGCTTGAGTAGACGGGATTTCGGTTGAGTACATAACACGAGTGATGCAAGGTTGATTAAATAATCAAGACCGGTTAAGACAAGATTTTCAAGACCTCGTACGCAATGCAACTCTGGGTGAAGGACGGTTGATCGGCTCCCTGGAGAACCCAGTGGATGCCCGGGATGCTGGAGAGGCCATGTCATCCCGCGGAAAGCTACACCCAGGCTCAAAGAGACGGACGGATATTTTCAAGACCCAAGGCTTACCTGCACAGCCACAAGTCATTATGGGCTCTGGCTTGGTTGGACAACGCGCGACTCTGGACAGGCGGTGCTAGCAGATGTAGAAGAACGGTAGGAATGGATGGGCACCGACAGGGATTCAGAGGGACCCGTTGAAAGACCATGTTTTGATCATGCGGTCTTCAAACACCCTGAAGTGCGAGGAAAAACACGGAGGCGATCAAATCTTGTGGGGAACGTGTGCAAAACTCTGCAGAGTACTCAAACCTAATCGATTAGCCGTGTCCACGGTCATGGACAACTTGAGCCAAAGGAACTGGAGTTATCTGGATTTCTCAACACCATTAAATATATTTGATGAGGGTAATTATTGACAACTCGGGTACGAGAATTGGTTGGCGGAACCATCTCGTTAACAACCAACAATGTAGTAACATTTTGCTTCTAGCCCTCTCTTGATGTAGGATAAAACTTGCTTTTCGCTGAAAACTTATAGCCCCACCTGCCATATATGCATATAGTTTAGATGATTACTTTTCACCCCTCTCTTATGTGACTTGCCGGCATATTCAATATGCTGACCTACACGGCTGCAACGTCTTATGTTGCAGATATTCTTCTTCGACGAGTAAGAGTACGATTCAGGGTTACGGTCTACACTCAACTTGCCGTTGGTGTTTATTGGGACTCCACTCCCTTGACTGCTTCCGCTGAAATAATTAAGGTATATATCAGTTTTACGCTATTTACATGTGATTGCACTTTGATATATACATTGATGTACTGTGTGTGCCAGCATACTGATCCAGGGATGGCACAGAAACACAGAGGCTTGACTCGTCTTGAGTCGGGTCGCTACATGCAGCATGATGATGCCACACTCCTCGAGGAAGATCGTCTCCAGGCTGTTGTGCGTGCCACACGCTACGAGCAGGCCCTGCGCCGCTATCATAGCCGCAAGGTCCACGCTCGGAGGTTTGAGGAAGGTGACCTTGTCCTTAGGCACGTTCAGTCCGCCAAGGGTTCTAACAAGTTAACGCCAAAGTGGGAGGCCCTTATCGGGTAGTACAAGTCACCAGACCAGGCGCAGTCTGTCTGGAGACCGAAGATGGCATCAATGTGCTTAATTCATGGAACATTGAGCATCTTCGCAAGTTCTACCCGTGAGGCACAGTTGCCGGGCTCAGTCCCCAACAAGCAACTTTTGTACAGGCCTTGCCATAGTGCGTGTAACACTTCATACAAAGCCAGGCGCACACCCTGTGCATGCAATAATGAAGCTAGGTATTGCATCATCTCGTCGAACTGCATATTCACCTTGCATTTTTTATGTTGCAATGCCATCGCTTTTAAGTTCTAGAAATTTGCCAAAGTGCTTGATGAGCCTATGATCCTTATTACCGCCTTTTCTCTCTCCAAGGTATAGAGGATCTTAGCCTTACGTGTTTGCTGACAGGAAAGCAAAGAAGAAGGGCGCGAAAACAAGGACAGCAACCCGTCAACGATGAGAAGTAAAATAAGAAAGGTGAACTGCGACAAGCATTTCCCGACAGAGCTTCGTGAAGCCACTGGTAGAGAGGCTGCCGGGGGCAGTCCCGTTTCGCCTCGTGAGCAGCTCGCTCCTGCAGAACCCCAGGTTCTTGCATTAGAGGTAAGCGCTCCCACGAACGAGGAGATTCCTTTAGTCCTCTTTGTCGAGCCACATGATCTAGCTTGGGTGCAACATATACTCCACTTCCTTCAAATAGAAGAAATGGACACGAATGAGCAGCGCCCCCTGCACGATACCCTTTTATTGGGAACCCGCGCGGGGGTTGGCTCTTGTTATCTTTTTCGGAAAAATGCCAATTTCTGACGTTTTTACTTTCGATAGACCTGGCTACAATTCCGCGCTCCCACAACCGGCAGTGATTACGTGGAGTGGACGTGGGATTGACAAGTCATTGCAATCAAGTACGTGAGGGCAGCATTTCCTCGACGCGTGTCTGTGCACTATTTGGGGCCTAACCCAACGATGCCCAACGACATGTATGGCTCAGGCCCGGGGGCTTCTGTCGGGGTACACAAATAGGAGTGTTCGTTTCCTCCTGACAAGCCTCCAACCCTATGGCCTAAGGCTGTTGAGGAATGCTACCGATCCATCAAGACCTGGCCCATGCCATAGAAGCCCCTCTACGATAGATCAAGGAGCGCATCAAGAAGACCAAGACCCCGACAAATGTAGCCTCCGATGGCCAACAACGCCAGCAAGACCAACAAAACATCCCATGAATGGCTCAGAACGCGCCAATCGCATCCTCAACACTTGCCGGGGGCCAAGGCGCACTCCTCTTCGAGAAGACCCGACCAGCTATCCCCCGGTAGACGTGAGCCGGTGGACCACCGCTGCATTGCATCACAATGCTAGTCACTTGTCGATGCGGTGTTGAGCCCTCAAGTGGCTAAGTGGCTCTTGCTAGACACGTGAAGACATGTCGGAAGTCAGGTTACGATCTGTTGACACCCGTCCAGAGGTGTGTCAAGACACCAAGCAACGACTAGCTAAGAGGTGATAGGAGCTTGCCGGGGACGCACCCCCACTCGCCACCTAAGGCTACATTTATGGCATTTTTTCTTGAGTGTCAGAGTTAGGTATGATAGCATTATTAGCTATCTAATCATGTCTATTTGCCACTGTGGATGGCCCTTGAGCTATAAAAGGAGGCCCAAGCCAACCTAGCACATGATTGGGACCCCAGGGGATTTAGGATTCTAGAGTATTAGCACAGACGGTAGCTCTCCGCGGCAACCCTTGCCGAGACACAACGCCATGTAAACTCCGTCTTCCCCAAATCAATCCACCAAAGTAGGAGTAGGGTTTTACGCTTCTCAGCGGCTTGAACCTGGGTAAACACCCCGAGTCTCACCATCGTGCTGCCTCGTAGTTTCTGCTCTTTGTGCCACGCGATCTCCCCGCTGAACCACAAACGACCAATGGTCCCATAGGTGATTGAGTGCACACACCTGCCCCGACAACCTGTCTCTAATGCATAAGCCAAAAATGATAGTGGGAAATCGGTAAGATACATCATAGAACACACCATATCTAATAAAGTACTTTTACAATGTTCGGACACACCATTACATTGTGGTGTTCCAGGTGGCATGAGTTGTGAAACGATTCCACACTGTCTCAAGTGTGTGCCAAACTCATAACTAAGATATTCACCGCCGTGACCAGATCGTAGAAATTTTATATTCTTATTATGATGATTTTCAACTTCACTCTGAAATTGCTTGGACTTTTCAAAAGTTTCAGAGTTGTGTTTCATTAAGTAAATACACCCCTTTCTACATAAGTCATTAGTGAAGGTAAGAAAATAACGATATCCATCGCGTGTCTCAACACTCATTGGACCACACACATTAGTATGTATGATTTCCAACAAGTCACTTGCCTCCTCCATTGTTCCAGAAAATGGGTTTTGGTCATCTTGCCCCTGAGGCATGGTTCACACGTATCAAGCAATACAAAATTGAGTGATTCCCAAAGTCCATCAACATGGAGGTTTGGTATTTGTGATCTGCGTTGTGTTTTCCGTGAAGAGGAATGGGTATGTATTTATCTTAGTAGAGAACCAAGGTTTATCGAACCAATAGGAGTAACAACCAACACCCGTCTTCAGTGGCTACACACAAAACAGCAAACACTTGCACCCAACGCGGGCAAGAGGGCTCTCAATCCCCTTGGACTCGTTATTTGCAAGCTTGTAAGTAGGGTGGTTGGTAGTAGATAATTGTAAATTGCAAAATAAAATAAAAAGTAAATAAGAGCAGCAAGGTATTGTAGTGTTTGTAAAATTATAAGTGAATAGACCCATGGGCCATAGTTTTCCCTAGTGGCATCTTTCATGAAAGTAAGCATGCAGTGGGTAAAAATATTATTGTTGGGCAATTGATAGAAAATCACATATTTATATGATATTCACGTCAACGATCATGTTTATATAGGCATCATGTCCATAAGCAAATAAGCCAACTCCTGTGTGCACCCATTACTATTACTCCACCCATCTACCGCTATCCAAAATGCATCTAGAGTATTAAGTAAAACATAGTGATATTTGGAATACAATGACATGATGTAACAAAGATAATTCAATTAATATGAACTAACCTCATCATTTTATCCTTAGTGGAAATAATAAAAATATGTATATTAGTCCCCTTTGGTCACTGGGATATAGAAAACCGTCAGATTGAACCCACTACAACACACCCCTCTCACTGAAGAAAGATCAATCTACTTGGTGATACGTCCATTTTGCCTCATGCTTTCATGTTGATATTTATCGCTTTATGGGCTGTTATTACACTTCACGGTACAATACTTATGCCTTTTCTCTCTTATTTTGCAAGGTTTACATGAAGAGGGAGAATGCCGGCAGCTGGAATTCTGGCCTGAAAAAGGAGCAACTTCGAGATACCTATTCTGCGCAACTCCAAAATCCGTGAAAATCAACGTGGATTTTTTTGGAATTTATAAAAAATACCGGGCCGAAGAAGTACCACAGGGGCGCCAGCAGGAGGCCACAAGCGTGCTAGGCACGACCTCCCCCCTGGCCGCGCCTAGGGGGCTTGTGGGCTCCCACTTGGCCCTCTGGCTCCCCCCTTTTGCTACAAGAATGGTTTCGTCGCCGCCGCCACGAGGCGGAACTTGAGCAGAACCAATCTAGAGCTCCGGCAGGACGATCCTGCCGGGGAAACTTCCCTCCCGGAGGGGGAAATCGTCGCCATCGTCATCATCAACACTCCTCTCATCGGAGGGGACTCATCACCATCAACATCTTAATCAGCACCATCTCATCTCCAAACCCTAGTTCATCTCATGTAACCAATCTCCGTCTCGCGACTCTGATTGGTACTTGTAAGGTTGCTAGTAGTGTTAATTACTCTTTGTAGTTGATGCTAGTTGGATTACTTGGTGGAAGATTATATGTTCAGATCTTTGATGCTCCTCATTACCTCTCTGGTCATGATTATGATTATGCTTTGTGAGTAGTTACTTTTGTTCCTGAGGACATGGGATAAGTCATGCTATAAGTAATCATGTGAATTTGGTATTCGTTCGATAATTTGATGTGTTGTATGTTGTTTTTCCTCTAGTGGTGTTATGTGAACGTCGACTACATAACACTGCACCATTATTTGTGCCTAGAGGAAGGCATTGAGAAGTAGTAAGTAGATGATGGGTTGCTAGAGTGACAGAAGCTTAAACCCTAGTTTATGCGTTGCTTCGTAAGGGGCTGATTTGGATCCACTAGTTTAATGCTATGGTTAGACTTTGTCTTAATTCTTCTTTCGTAGTTGCGGATGCTTGCGAGAGGGGTTAATCATAAGTGGGATGCTTGTCCAAGTAAGGGCAGTACCCAAGCATCGGTCCACCCACATATCAAACTATCAAAGTAACGAACACGAATCATATGAACATGATGAAAACTAGCTTGACAGAAATTCTCATGTGTCCTCGGGAGCGCTTTACCTCCTATAAGACTTTGTCCAGGCTTGTCCCTTGCTACAAAATGGATTGGGCCACTTTGCTGCACCGTTGCTACTTATGTTACTTGCTACAAATCATCTCACCACACAACTACTTGTTACCGATAATTTCAGTGCTTGCAGATATTACCTTGCTGAAAACCACTTGTCGAATCCTTCTGCTCCTCGTTGGGTTCGACACTCTTACTTATCGAAAGGACTACGATAGATACCCTATACTTGTGGGTCATCACTTGGCCAAAGCAAGTCAATAGATCGGCGAGATTTACAAAGCTATGATGATCATGCACATAAGAATCATAATAGATTTAAGATGACTCAAATATTTTTCATGAATAATCTAAACACAAACCCACAATTCATCGGATCCTAACAAGCACACCGGACAAAATAATTACATTGGATAGATGAAAGAGAAGATGTGATGATCATTTTATTGAAGATCACTGATACGTCTCCAATGCATCTATAATTTTTTATTGTTACATGCTGTTATATTATCATCCTAGGATAGTTTTTGGGTCATAATTTACCAATTTATATTATTTTGAGCACTAACCTAGTAACCAAGTTCCCAGGGCCAGTTTTTGCTTTCTGCGTGTTTTTTGTTTTTCAGGTTTTCAGTACCAAACGAAGTCCAATTACCATGAAACTTTTTTATGATTTTTATGGACCAAAAGAACACCTGGAAGCTTCGGGAGGGAGACGTGAAGCCACACGAGGGAGGCACAAGCTACTAGGGGGCGACCAGGGGGTGGTTTCACCGTGATGGCTTGTCCCTCGCTGGTGGCCCCTCTTGCTCCGTTCCGTGGCCTATAAATTCACATATATTCTAGAAACCCTAAAAAAAGAGATAAACACTTTTTCCTCTGCAGCAAGTCTCTGTTCCACGACGATCCCATCTGGAGCTCCGTTCCGGCACCATACCGGAGGGGGATCGATCTCGGAGTGCCTCTTCATCAACCTTGCTGCCCTCGTGATGCTGTGTGAGTAGTTCACCATAGACCTACGGGTCCGTAGTTAGTATCTAGATGGCTATCTCTCTCTCTCTTGATCTTCAACACAATGATCATCGCATCTTCGCTTTGACCTATCCAATGTAATTCATGTGTATGGTGTGTTTATTGGGATTCGATGAATTGTGGGTTTATGTTCAGATTATTCATGAAAAGTATTTGAGTATTCTTTGAAATTATTATGATTCTCATTTGCATGATCATCATACCTTTGTAATTCTCTTCGATCTATTGAATTTCTTTGGCCAAGTAGTTTGGTATTTATTTAGTGAGAGGGGTGCGTTGTAGTGGGTTCAACCTCGCGAGTTTCTATATCCCAGCGACAAAAGGAGACAAGTTGCGTCTTTGTATTTCTACCACTAAGGATAAAATGATGGGGTTTATTCATATTGGTTGAGTTTACTTTGTCTACAACATGTCATTGTTCTCCAAGCATGACTGTGTTTTACTTAATACTCTAGATGGATGGTGGATAGCGGTCCATGGGTGGAGTCATCATAGTAGGCGCAGGCAGGAGTCATCCTATTTGTTTATGGATGTGATTCGTATATACACATGATCATTGCCGTGAAGATCGATCCGTTGTTCTATCAATTTCCCAACTATAATTTCTTTACCCACAGTATGTTGCTTTGGCCACTAGAGAACATTATGGCCTCGGGGTCTATTCACTTATATATTCAGAAAACTTATAATTTCCTTGTTGTTATTATTTGTCTTTTATTTTATTTTTCAAGTTACAATTATCTAGACCCCTCATTCGCTTGCAAATAACGAGATCAAGGGGATTGACAACCCTCTTGCCCGCGTTGGGTGCAAGTTGTTTGCTCTTTTATGTGCAGCCGCCGAAGACGGTTGAGGATTGATATTCCTATTGGTTCTATAAACCTTGGTTTCTTAATCGAGGGAAATACTTACCCGCATTGCACTGCAATTATCTGTTCCTCTTCACGAAAAACCCAACACAGATCACAAGTATTAGGAAGGATTTGTGGTGCCGTTGCCGGGGAATATCATCACCAAATATCAAGTAACTTCACAGAAATTATCATTAACTTGTTCTTATTTTTATTTGCTGTTATATCTAGCTTGCTACAAAAAAAATCAAAAATTCAAAAATATTTAACTTTGCTTATCACTAGTTTGCATCTTCGCTCTCTAGTTTACGTGTCGTGCTTGTTACTTTGATTGTTTGGTCACCATGTCTCAAGATACTACTAAGTTGTCTAACTTCTCAAATACTAATAATAATGATTCTATTATTACTCCAATATCACCTGCCACTAGTGCGGATCCTTTTGATATTAATCATGCATTGCTGAATCTTGTCATGAAAGAACAATTTTCGGGAAGTTCTAATGTGGATCCGAGTGCTCATCTTAATACATTTGCTAAACTTTGTGATACGCAAAAGAAAAAGTACATGGTTAATAATATCTTGAAATTAAAAGTATTTCCTTTTTCACTAAGAGATAAAGCTAAGGCTTGGTTTTCATCTTTAGCACGTAATAGTATTGGAACATGGGATAAGTGTAAAGATGCTTTTATTGCCAAGTATTTTCATCCTGCTAAGATAATCTCCCTTAGAAATCAAATAATGAATTTTAAACAACAATATCATGAACATGTTTCACAATCTTGGGAGAGGATGATATTAATGATTAATTCTTTCCTACTCATGGTCTAAATTGTGGATGATTATCCAAAACTTCTATGCTGGACTAAACTTTGTATCTAGCAATCCTCTAGATTCTGCCGCATGTGGTACCTTCATGGAGGTGACCTTAGGAAAGGATACCAAACTTTTGGACAACATCATGGCCAACTATTCTCAATGGCATACCGAAAGAGCTCCAACTGGTAAGATGGTAAATTTTGTTGAGGAAATTTCTACTTTGAGTGAAAAAGTAGATGCTCTTATGAATTTGGTTGCTAATAAAAATTCTCATGTTGATCCTAATGACATGCCCTTGGCTACTTTGATGTAGAAAATTCATAATTCCATTGATGTGAGTTTTATCTCGCGGAATAATTTCAATAACAATACCTATAAGGGTAATTACAATGCTAGGCCATATCGTGGTAATCCTTCTAGTGGTTATGGTAATTCTTGTGGAAATTCTTATGGAAATATTTCAACCAATAATAATAATTTCTCCTCTTATATTTAACACGCCATTAAATAATTTACTAATTCTCAATTTTTTTCAATACTATGGTAGAGGAAAAACGACATACAATCGATTCTTTGGCTACGAACATGGATAAAGTTGCTCTTGATGTAGAAACTCTTAAAAGTAAAGATTTACTAGTGAAGGGTGATTTTAATGATACTATTAAATCTATCCAAATATCTATGAATGAAAGTAGGTAGAGGACCTCTAATTTGAAAGCTAAGCGGGAATTCCTAGAAAAGGCTCTCCCACTCGGTTTTTACCGAAATCATGATGAAGATGTTAAAATTATTGGCATTTCTCCTATTGAATATTTATTTACTTCTCTGAATATAAATGACAAAGGGACTTTATATGAGTCAACTTTAGTTAGAGAGCACCCCGTTTGCTTGGAGGGTGATGATTCTAATGCTAAAACTGAAGAAAGTGGGTTTGTAGAGGTCAAAACTTTAACTAGTGATGTGCTCACTGTATTGGATTACAAGGAATTCAATTATGAAAGTTTCTACTTAATTAAATGTATCCTTGTTTCAAACCATTATTATCTCACCCAATGCTTATGAACAAAACAAGCCTTTCACTAATCATATAGTGGAAGCGATGATAAAGGCATATGATGAGAAACTTGAACTTGAAGTTTCTATTCCTAGAAAGTTGCATGATGAGTGGGAACCTACTATCAAAATAAAGATGAATAAATATGAATGCAATGATTTGTGTGGCTTTGGTGCTAGTGTTTCAACAATACCTAAATCTCTTTGTGATGTGCTTGGTCTCACTAATATTCAAGAGTGTTCCCTAAACTTGCATCTTCTGGATTCTACCATCAAGAAACCCTTCGGTAGAATTAATGATGTTCTCATTATTTCAAACAAATACTATTTGCCTCTATATTTCATTGTGCTTGATATTGATTGAAATACTACTTGTCCAATAATACTTGGAAGACCTTTCATACAAACTCTATGTGCAGTTATTGATATGAAAGAAGGCAACATAAGGTTCCAATTTCCATTAAAGAAAGGGATGGAACACTTCCTGAGAAAGAGAATCAAACCACGTTATAATATATCACGATGACTAATTATTAGTTGAGTGTCAAAGATGACAACACTTAATCATATGCATTATGCCTAGCTAGGGGCATAAAACAATAGAGCTTGTTGGGAGGCAACCCAATAGTTATCTTACTTTTTTCCATTTACTTTTTATCTTGGTGTCATTACATGATTATTTACTTTGTAATGATTTCGATTTTACTTTTAAATTAGTGCTTGTTCCAAGTAAAGACTTTGGGATGAATTGTATGATAAGTATAATTGATACGGTGGAAGACCAGAAACTTTGACGTCTAGTGCAGAATTTCTCTGATTTTACTGGAACGTCTTATTAAGCTGATTTTTACACAACATTTATGTACAAATTCCTTAGGTCATTTTAATTTTTCGGAATTTTTGGAGTCGCAGTAGCATAGATTCATTACAGATCACTACACACTTTTCTCTTTTAGACAAATTCTGTTTTTCCTTGCATAGTTTGCTTGTTTTGATGATGTTATGGATTGTATCAAGGGGTATAAGCCATGGAGAAGTTAAAATATAGTACCTTTTATGCAATAATAAAATATGAATCAATTTACAACAATACCTAAGTATTTTATATGTTGCTTATACTAACAGATCTCATGAAGTTTTATTGAGTTTTGTGTTATTGAAGTTTTCAAGTTTTGGGTGTTATCACGATGGACAATGGAATAAGGAGCGGCAAGAGCCTAATCTTGGGGATGTACAAGGCACCCCAAGGTAATATTATAGGAAGACTCAAGCGTCTAAGCTTGGGGATGCCCCGGAAGGCATCCCCTCTTTCGTCTCAATCCATCGGTATGTCACTTGGAGCTACATTTTTATTCATCACATGATATGAGTTTTGCTTGGAGCATCGTTTGCTTTTTATTTTTTGTTTGCTGTAATCTTCATTTTCTGGGCAAACCAACTTGAGAGACACACACATCCATCATGGTTTGTTAGAATACTCTATGTGCTTCACTTATATGTTTTGAGCTAAGCAGCTTCTCTAGTACTTCACTTATATCTTTTTGAGTACGATGGCATGTAGATTTTATAGAAATTTTTTCACTCTCGTTCTTCACTTATATTTGTTTGAGAGTTAATAAGCAGTAGCGGTAATTTATGTGGGTCATAAAGCTAGTCCAATAATAATAGGTATTCAATGAATGATAATGAAAACCATCATGCAGCTCATAAAGAGAAATCATGGGTTAATGATATTGATGTGGTAATATGTAAAAGGTGAGAGTGCATCATTGTTGATTTGTACAAGTATCGGTATTAAGAGGTGTTAATTTTTTGTTTGTCTAAATATTAAAAAGGCATGGCGTGGATGTGTGATCATCTCTATTCCTCGTTGAAATCCTAGTGCTGTTTTGAGTTGGAGTCGTGCGATGGTTAACTCCTCCCAACCCTCTCCCTCGGGGCATGCGGGTAGTGCTTTGATTTGTGATGAAATTAATAAAACTTTGCAATAAGTATATTAGTTCTTCATGACTAATGTGAAACCATGGACATATGCAATCTCACCTCCTCCTATTTTTCTAGCCTCTTCGGTACCGTGCATTGCCCATTCCCACCTCAAGGATCGATGCAAACTTCGTTGGTGCATCCAAACCCCATGGCATGATATGCTCTGTCACACATAAACCTTCTTATATCTTCCTACAAACAGCCACCATACCTACCTATCATGGCATTTCCATAGCCACTCCGAGATATATCTCCATGCAAATCCCACTGTTACATCATATGATTAGTTCATTCATCATCATATTGATTTGCATGATTTTATAGATCTGACATAGCATTTGAGGCAAAGCCACCATTCATTATATTGCTGATATATGTCATGCTAGATCATGGCACATCCTGGTGAACTGCCACAATCATTCATATTGAGTCAAAGTTCTTCATATCGAGCTTTCATGAGTTGTAAGTAAATAAAAGTGTGATGATCATCATTATTAGATGATTGTACCAGTGAGGAAAGGATGATTGAGACTATGATTCGCCCACAAGTCGGGAAGGTACCCTGGACGAAAAATAAAAATGGGGGAGGCCAAATGAGCCCACCATATAAAAATGATGAAAAAATGAATGAGAAAAAAGGGAGAAGGGACTTTGCTACTATCCTTTACCACACTTGTGCCGCAAAGTGGCACCATGTTCCTCATATAGATAATCTCATGATATGTCATTTTCATATGCTAGTGGGAATCTTATTATCATTGTTATAAACTTGGCTTGCATATTCCGATGACGGGCTTCCTCAAATGCCCGATGTCTTCATGATCAAGCAAGTTGGATGCACACCCCACTTAGCTTCATTTGAGCTCTCATACACATATAGCTCTAGTGCATCATTTGCATGACAATCCCTACTCCTTGCATTGCCATCTATCGATGGGCATCTCCATATCTTGTTGGTACGCCTAGTTGATGTGAGACTATCTTCTCCACTTTTACCCCTTTGATATCTACCACCTTATTCTATTCCACCCTTATGCTATGTACATGGCTCACGCTCATGTATTGCGTGAAGAATACAAATTTGATTCACTTTGAAAAAGTATGATCCAATTGCCTCACTTGGGAACCATGGTGCTTGAAATTTGTATTAATGTGGTGAAGATAGAGCCATGCTTTGCTAATACGAAAGATAAATGGGGTAAACATTCTTTTAGGATCATATACTTTCAAATATTGATATTTTGTTGCTTGTACTTATGATTATTACTATTTTGATGTTTGTAAATTCATCATTTCTTCATGAGCATACATGCAAAAGATTATATATTGGGTAGCATGTCACATCAAAATAGTAATAATCATAAGTACTCTGCAGAAACTTGGAAAGCCAAAATCATGCAGAAAACAACAAGTGGCACTAGGCACTGGGTTAATAGGTTAGCACTCAAAAATAATATTAACTGGTAAATGAACACCCGAAAAGAATCCTAGAATGATAATATAATATCATGGAACAATCAAAAATTATAGATTCGTTCGATACGTATCTGCATCCCCAAGCTTAATTCCCACTTGTCCTCGAGTAGGTAAATGATAAAAAAGAATTTTTTTGATGTGACATGCTACCCAACATGTAATCTATTGCAGGTTTGATCATTTAGAAACGATGAATCAATAAACATCAACATAGTAACACTCATAAACATAAGCAACATAATCATCAAGTTTCAAAGCATACAATGCTTAAAGAATGTTCACCCCTAATCATTTTTATATAAATATAGCATGGCTCCATCCTCAGCACATAAATATAAATTTTAAGCACCACGGTGTCGAGTCACGCAATTGGATCATACTTTCTAACGCGCTTCAACTTTTTATTACTTGCACAATATATAAGCGTGAACCATGGATATAGCATAAAGTTTGAATACAATAAGGTGGTAGGTTTCAAAGGGGTGAAAGTGGAGAGGAAAGTCTCGCATCAACTAGGTGTATCAATGGGCTATGGAAATGACCATCAATAGCTATCAATGAGTGGAGTAGGGATTGCTATGCAATGGATGCACTAGAGATATAAGTGTATGAAAGCTCAAATGAAGATAAGTGGGTGTGCATCTAACTTGCTTTCTCATGAAGACCTAGGGCATTTGAGGAAGCCCATCAATGGAATATACAAGCCAAGTTCTATAATGAAAAATTCTCACTAGCATATGGAAGTGAAAAAACAAGATACTCTTTATATGAAGAATATGGTACCACTTTGAGGCACAAGTGTGGAATAAGAGGTAGTAACACTGTCCCATCTCTCTTTTCTTTCATTTATTTATTTCCTTTTCTTTTTTTTCTTTTTTTCTCTCTTTTTCCCTATTTTTATTTTTATCATCCGAAGTCTCTTCCCAACTTGTGCGGGAATCATTGTATCCATCATCCTTTCCTCACTAAGACAGTGCCCTAAATAATGATGATCATCACACTTTTATTTACTTACAACTCAGTATGAAAAACTGATAAGATGATATGACTCTATATGAACGCTTATGGCAGTGTACCAAGATGCAATGATCTAGCCTAGAAAAAGATATAAAAAGCGGACAAGACTTGTAAATATCATGCTAGCTATCTTATGATCATGCAAAGCAATATGACAATGGAAGTATAAGTCATATGATGTGACGGTGGAAGTTGCATGGCTATATATATCTCGGAATGGCTATGCAAATGCCATGATAGGTAGGTATGGCGGCTTTTTTGATGAAGATATAATGAGGCTTACGTGCAACAGAGCGTATCATGTTGATACGTCTACAACATATCGATAATTCATGTTTGCCTATGTTTACAATACTTTTATATGTTTTTGATGCAGTTTATATGATTTATTTAGAACTAACCCGAACAGACGCTATTTTCAGCACAACTACCGTGGTGTTGTTTTTTGTCCACAAATAAGTGCTCACTAGGCACCAGGGTGCGCAAGCCCCCCTAGCTCGCCGTCGTACCTACCGGGCCACTTGTGGCCCATCTTGGCATGATACCAACGTCCAAAAATCCTATAAATATAGAAACCTCCAGAAATAACCCTATATGAGAAGTTTCGCCGACACAAGCCTTTGTAGCCACGAAAAACCAATTGGGAGCCTGTTCCGGCACCCTGTCGGAGGGGGAGATCATTTCCGGTGGCCATCTTCATCATCTCGTTGGAGGCCATGACGAGGAGGGAGGAGTCCACCCTCGGGGCTGATGGTTTGTACGAGTAGCTATGTGTTTAATTTCTCCTCTCTCTTGTGTTATTGAGATGCCATGATCTTGATATATCACACGCCTTGTTAATATAGTTGGATCATATGGTGTTTGTCCCATGCTATTGTTGTGATTAATTGAGTCTTTCACTTTAAGATCTCGTTATGTTGGATTGAATATTCAGGTTTGAGAGCACATGATGTATGTCTTGCATGCGGATACCCGTAGTGACATTGGGTATTCAAGTGATTCACTTGATATATGTTTTGACACTCAACTCGTGGATTACCGAGGTGACATTGGGGTAATCTATGCATAGGGGTTGATGCACGTTGTCATACTATGTTCTCTGATAGAAATCTTGGGGTGCTCCTTGAAGTTCTTTGTGTTGGATTGAATATGAAGAATCTGAAATTGTTTGATGCACGTCGTATAATTAGCCCATAGATACTTGAGGTGACATTGGAGTATCTAGGTGACATTAGAGTTGATTGATATGTATTAATGGTGTTATTTTAGTACGAACTCTTGAATAGATCGATCGGAAAAAATAACTTGTTATTTTAGTACAAACTCTTGGAAAGATTGACCGGAACGAATAACTTTGAGGTGGTTTCATAACCTACAAACAATTTCTTCTTATTTTCTCCGCTAGATAGGAACTTTGGAGTGATTCTTTATCGCATGTTGAGGGATTGTTACGTGATCCAATTATATTAGCATTGTTGAGAGATTGCATCGGCGAAAGTACGGACCCTAGGCCTCATTTTCAAGCATTGCAATACCATTTATGCTCACTTTTGTTACTTGCTACCTTGTTGTTTCTTATTGTTCCTATTACAAAAATCAATATCTACTATCATTACTACACTTGTACCACCATCTCTTCGCCGAACTAGTGCACCCATACAATTTACCATTGTATTTGGTGTGTTGGGGACACAAGAGAATTTTTATTATTTGGTTGTAGGGTTGTTTGAGGGAGACCATCTTCATCCTACACGTCCCACAGATTGATAAACCTTAGGTCATCCACTTGAGGGAAATTTTCTATTGTCCTACAAAACTCTCCCCTTGGAGGCCCAACACGAGTCTACAAGAACAAGTTGTGTAGTCGACATCAAGGTCTTTTCTCGCGCCGCTGCCGGGTATGTGAGTGCTTGAAGGTATATCTTTAAATCCTGCAATCAAATCTAATAGTTTCTTTTTTTACTAGTTTGGTTTTATAAAAGTAAAATTACAAAAAATGAAATTGAGGTGGTCTCATATTGTTCATATTTATCATGTCTTTCTTGAAAATGATGGAAAGGAAAATTGTACTCAAGTGAAAGAAGAAGAATTCAATAAAATGTTTGGCATAAAATCCTTGAATTATGGGCATGATAATAATATTGTTAATATGAATTCTCTGAATATTCATCATGCTAATGATATGCAAAGCCACAAGCTTGGGGATGCTATGTTTGATGAAGATGATATTTTTAGACCCCCAAGTTTTGATGAGCAAATTTATTATGATGAAAGCATGCCTCCTATTTATGATGATTATATTGATGAAAGTGGGTTTGGAAGAGTGTCAAATCTAGGTGCTAATGATCCCACTGTTTTGGAGGGTGTTTAATCTTCTCATAATAATAAAAGTGAAGTTGGAGAGTTCGTGACTTTATTTAGTAACGAGTCCACTATTTTTGGAAGAGGTTTAAATTGACTATGACAACAAAGTTGTTATCTATGATGATTATCGTGATGACATGTATGCTATTGATAATAATGATTACCATGAAACTTGTCATCATGATTTTATTTTTAAATTGGAACACATCAATGAAGTATCTCATGATAGTTATTTTGTTGAGTTTGCTCCCACTACTATGAATGATAAGAATTTTGCTTGTGTGGCTAGTAATAAAAATTCTATGCTTGTGCATCATTAAAATAATGCTTTATGTAATATCTATATTGTTTAATTCCTTCATGATGCTACTGAAAATTATTATGAGGGAGGGACATATGCTTGTAGGAATTGCAATAATATCAAGCTTCCTCTCTATGTGTTCAAAGTTTTGAATTTATGCTTGTTTTTCCTTCCTATGCAAGATGATTATTGATACAATAAATTGTTTTATTACATAATACCTATGCATAGGAAGTGTGTTAGACTTAAATGTTCTTCCCATGTGATACATGATGCTCTCTTGCATGTTTCAACTATTATTCCTATATGAGCAGCATTAAAATCATCATGCCTAGCTAAAAGGCATTAAAGAAAAGCACTTGTTGGGAGACAACCCAATATTTAACCTTTATGTGTACTGTATTAATCATGTTTTATAGATTTTATTTCAATGAAGTGCCAAGTAAAGCCTTTGGGATAGTGTGGATACTTGCTTGTTTGATTTTGCGCGAAAACAGAAACTTTCGTCCAATGCAGAATTTTTCTGATTATACTAGAGAGTCAAAAAATTCTGATTTTTTACACAGTTTTGGTATGCACATCCTCTGCGTTTTTCTAATTTTTCAGAATTGTTAGAGGCAGGAAAGTATGGATTGCTTGCCGATATTCACAGAGTGTTCTATTTTTAACAAATTCTATTTTTCATGCATAGTTTACTTGTTTTAGTGTTTCCATAGCTTATATTTAGTGATATAAATTTTGATAATGATAGAATACAGTAGGTATTATGTGAGAACAATTATGAATCTTGTCTTGACAGTACCTAAGTGAATGATCTATATTTATCATACTAACCCATATCACGAAGTTCCGTTAAGTATTGTGTGATTGAAGTTTTCAAGTTTAAGGTGATATGCCAATATGAGAAGAATAAAGAGCAGAAAAAACCTAAGATTGGGGATGCCCAATGCACCCCAAGGTAATATCCAAGGAAGGATCAAGCGTCTAAGCTTGGGGATGCCCTGGTAGGCATCCCCTCTTTCATCCCCAACATTGTCGGTATATCTTACTTGGAGCTATATTTTTATTCATCGCATGACATGTGTTTTGCTTGGAGCGTCATTTTATTTTATTTTTATCTATGATATTTTATTTATAATCTTGTTTTTCAATAAAAAGTTCCAAGAATGGCCTATAGAATGCTTGAATTGCATGTGTGATGTGTGTTGTACAAAAACACAAACTTTTGTTGTAGTATTTGAATTATAAAAATTTACTAGAACATGGAAAGTTTCTAAAATTTAAAACAGTACTTTCATACAAATTATTTATCATGTACTAAATTTTCAGAATTTTTGCAGATACAAAAGTACACATTTTAAACACACTAAAAAGTAAAGAGCTGGACGCTCCAAGTATAACACATAACATATGAAGTGATAAAAATATAGCATGAAGATGGACGAACTGATGATTGTAGATAGAGAAGGGGATGCACGGGGGCATCCCCAAGCTTAGACGCTTGAGTCTCCTTGAATATTTCTTGGGGGTGCATGGGGGCATCCCCAAGCTTGAGCAGTTGACACTCCTGGATCTTCTTTCATCATCTCCCATCGCATACTTGAAAACTCCCTTCATACGAAACTCATCATAAGCTGATTAGAGTGGTTAGTACCCAGGATAAAATAATCCAATACCTACTTAAAATAATTAGTTTCATGAAAAGCTACTATTTCTCATGATGTCCAAAAGGTTTTTGCAAAGCAAAAGCAAGCTTAAGATTTGCAAAATGATGAAAATGCAAAATGTGACAGAATCTGTAAAAAACAGAACAACATGTAGTAAATAATTTTTGCGGGGACTTATGCAACTCAAATAAAAAAACTCAGAACCGATGCGAGAAAGAAAATTATACAGAGAAAGCTTTCAAAAAAATTCAGATCAAAAAGATGATCTGGTGATTGTTAGCGATTTGTTCCGTCAAGAAGACAAAATCTATTTCTCAACAGCATGTCACAACTTTTGAACTTTCTTGCAATCGGAGGCTAAAACTTGGCACAAAGCTTAAAAATAAAGATACAATGATGTTTCCACAGTAGTAACAAGTATCAAGACCACTAAAACTGAAAGTAAAAACAAATTGAGTTGCCCCCCAACAACCGCTTTCTTTTATGCCTTTGAGCTAGGCATGATGCAAAAAGATCAAGTTGTATCAACTGAACCATCATCAAGATCATCAAAAGCTCTTCAATAGTACAACTAGTCTTAAGAGGACTCTCAAAGAGAGGCTTAGTGGTAACACTTCTAGGAACAAAAGCAAAGGTAGTAAGACCAATTGGAATTTCATTTCTAATTCTATTTAAGAGAGGTATCTCTTCCAAGGTCTTCACAGTTTCAACACCCCTAGCAATAGGTATACTTGTTTTGGGTTGAGGAACCTTGGGTACGTTAACGAACCTAGGTCCCTTCCTTGCAGGGGTTTATACCTTTTTAGTCTTGATGGAGGATAGAGTAGTTCCTAAAGTTTCAAAAATATCCTCGATCTTATCAATCCTAGAAGGTTCCAAATCATGGGATTTAAGGGTCTCCAAGGTTTTGAAAATTTTGTGCATGGAGCTATCAAGTCTATTTAAGTTCCTTGAATCCTACGATCTACTTCATTTATTTTACTCATGCTTGGCATCTCTGTCTCTATCTTCTCAAGTTTACTCATAATGTGAGCTAAAGTGATATCATCCTTTATGTAAACAATAGGTGGGATCCTGACAAGATTTTCCATAACGTTAAGAGCCTCCCCAACGGGAGCTTCCAAGAAATTCCCTCCTATTGCTATGTCTAGAACAAACCTATGCCAAGAAGTAATACCAAGATAAAAATTTCTACGCAAAATAGTGGTGGATTGCTTCTTGGTGGCTCTATCTTGAGAATTTTTAATTCTATACCAAGAATATTTCAAACTTTCTCCCACCCTTTGTTTAAAGGTGAGAATCTCTCCTTCGGGTGCAATACTAGAGGAAAATGACTTAGGCATACTAACTAAACAAAGCAAAGTAACTAATTTTTTTGTGGTTTTTGGTATAAGACTCTAAAGCAAAAACTGGAAAGCAAACTAACAAGACTAAAAAGCAAAGGTAAAAGATAGCGTGCAACTCCCCTATCTTGAAGACTGGAGTCCCTGGCAACGTCACCAAAAAACTTTGCTTGACGACGAGATGATGTATATACTTCTAGCTTCTTGATGGTTACCCCAAGCGGAAGGCTGAGATGTAGTCAGCAACAAGTTTTCCCTTACACGGAGACTGTAAGGTTTATCAAACCAGGAGGACTCCTAGGATCAACAAGTAGGTGTCTCCCACCCTGGCGCTAGCAAAAGACATGGACCTGCACACACACAAATAACTTTGCTCCCAACGAGTATAGAGAAGTTATCAATCTCTCCGGCCTTGTAGTTTGCAAAGGATCAAAACACAAGCGTGAAAAGTGATAGTGATTGCAACGAAAAAGTAAATGAAAGCAGTAAATGATGGAGGTGTAAGCAATGGTGGTGATATGGATCGGAGTTACATGATGTTCACTAGTGATGCCTCTCTCCCAAAAGACGATAAACAACTATGCTTGGGTAAAAAAATTACAGCTGGGCAATTAACAAAATTATAAACGCACAACAATGCTAATTATGCTACTTGAAAGTTAGAGGCTCAATAGTAATGGGAAGTACGCCAAGATAAGTAGACCGTTTATTCACCAGCATCTACTTACTAATCATCCACCTTGAGATATCTATCCAGAACATCTTGTTGGTATTAAGTTGCGAGCCCCACCTAAAGTGCAAACTCAAAGCAACGGACAATTGCATTAATGAACTATGCATAAGGTTAACAATCCTTGCAACCGTGGTCACAAGCACCATTGTTTTCTCCCTGGTGGCAACAATACATCCCCTAGTCACATGTTTCTATCACTCAAGAAAGACATGAGGGGGCATGAACCCACAATCATGCATAACGCTCCCTCTTGGAGTTACAATATACTACTCGGCCAAAGCAATAAAGAGCAAAGGAGAACAGGCATGAATCACTAAGGAACATAATATAAAAGGATAATAAAATATATAACTCATAACAATCTGAACATAATCTCATAATCCATCAGACCCCAACAAACCGAGCATGGCAATAGCAAGAGAATTACATAGATGCCTTGATCATGTAGGGCAACTCACAAGGGCTAAACATGGAAGCACAAGATTGGAGAGAAGACATCACATAGCTACTGGTCATGGACTCATGGTCCAAGGAGGACTACTCATGACACGTCCGAGAAGCGTCCATGGCGGTGAGAAGCTCCCGGAGGTTAATTCGCCCTCCGACAGGGTGCCGGGAAGAGGTCTCCTAACGCTCCTGATCTCGGAAGCGGTGCGGCGGTGGAATGATGGAGAAATTCGCGATTCTAGATCCCCTATAGGGTTTTCCTTGTCAAGGGGTAAATATAGGCGAAAGGAGGGCACCACAGGGCATGGGCCCCACCCAGGCAGACTGTTGGCGCGGCCTAGGGGTGGGCCGCGCCCACAGGTCGCCTCGGCGGGGATACATCTCCAACGTATCCATAATTTTTGATAGTTCCATGCTATTATCTTGTCAAACTTTGGATGTTTTGTATGCCTTTTATATCTTTTTTGGGACTAACTTATTAACTCAGTGCCAAGTGCCAGTTCCTGTTTTTTCCGTGTTTTTGACCCTTTTCAGAGGCGGATTTTAAACGGTGTCCAAACGGAATAAAAGTTCCGAAAAGATTTTTTCCGGAACAGAAGATACACGCCAGACTTGAGAACCAAGGCAGGGCCAGCAGGGGACCCCACAAGCCCCCTAGGCGCGGCCAGGGGGCCCGCGCCTAGCAGTCTTGTGGGCCCCCTGTGGCACGTTGATATGTCTCAAACGTATCTATAATTTTGGATGGTTTCACGCTGTTATCTTGTCTTCTTTGGTTGTTTTATGTACCTTCTATATCTTTTTTGGGACCAACTTATTGATTCAGTGCCAAGTGTCAGTTCCTGTTTTTTCCGTGTTTTTGACTCGTTTCAGATCTGATTTTGGAACGGAGTCCAAACGGAATAAAAACCCCGAAATGATTTTTCCCGAACGGAAGAAGACCAGGGGGCCTTTGGGCCAAGTGAGGTGGGCTCCAGGGAGCCCACAAGCTCCCACCACGCCACCAGGGGGGGAGGTGGTGGTGGGCAAGCTTGTGGCCTCCCTGGCCGCCCCCTGACCTAGGTCTTTGGCCTATAAATTCCCAAATATTCCGCAAAAAAATCAGGGGAGCCTCAAAAATACTTTTCCGCCGCCGCAAGCTTCCGTTTCCGCGAGATCTCATGTGGAGACCCTTCCCGGCACCCTGCCGGAGGGGAATTTGGAGTTGGAGGGCTTCTTCTTCATCATCATCGCCCTCCAATGACTCGTGAGTAGTTCACTTCAGACCTACGGGTCCGTAGTTAGTAGCTAGATGGCTTCTTCTCTCTCTTGGATCTTCAATACAAAGTTCTCCATGATCTTCATGGAGATCTATCCGATGTAATCTTCTTTGGCGGTGTGTTTGTCGAGATCCGATGAATTGTGGATTTGTGATCAGATTATCTACGATATATATTTGACTCTTTCCTGATTTCTTATATGCATGATTTGATATCCTTGTGAGTCTCTCCGAGTCTTGGGTTTTGTTTGGCCAACTAGATCTATGATTCTTGCAATGGGAGAAGTGCTTGGTTTTGGGTTCTACCATGTGGTGACCTTTCCCAGTGATAGTAGGGGCAGCAAGGCACACATCAAGTAGTTGCCATCAAGGGTAAAAAGATGGGGGTTTTATCATTGGTTTGAGATTATCCCTCTACATCATGTCATCTTGCTTAAGGCGTTACTCTGTTCTTATGGACTTAATACAATAGATGCATGCTGGATAGTGGTCGACGTGTGGAGTAATAGTAGTAGATGCAGAAAGTATCGGTCTACTTGTTTCGGACGTGATGCTGTCGGGACCCCGATTCTAAGCCATAGGAATCCAGCCTGTAACACATCGCATCCCTTTGCGGTCTCACGCACGGTTAACTCCACGGCTGCAGCCTTACCTTAGCCGGGACCGTTTGCGTGTTTTGACTCACGTATGCAATAGTGTCGCTAGCATTCCAATGTCAAAGAACCTGGATCGACAAGTCTAGTCATAAACCAAAGTAGCAGTACCGCACAAGGACAGGCATACATGACCCAACAAAGCAGGCGTCGGTCACCAGCGAGTGTAGACGAGTCGTAGCAAGCTACAAGGACTCCATTACATCGCGTGACATTGCCCCAAAGGGGACAGACACAACAGCTAAGAAGGACACATGCCGGTCAACCAATGTGTCCGGAGCAATAGCGAGCTACCATGGCTCGTTGGATCACAAAGGGGCATTTCCTTGTAAGGAGTGCTACTAAAATTCACGACTAGGTAATCGAACCCCATACATATCAAGTACGACACACGTACGCATGGCATACCGATATGTATAGATACATCGATGGCATCACAACATAACCATAAACATACAAGCTTTATTTAAGAGGCTCGGAAGAGCCCCACACATAATATTACACAGTAAGGGTCTCACGACCCATAATAGCAGTCATTCAGTTACAAGCCAGCGGAAGAGTTTAAAACTGTCTGAGTACAGACACGTGCAACTAGAAGGCACATGGCCTGACTATACTACAGACCCAACCTAGGGCCATATCGTAGCTGGGACACCAGCTACTCGTCGTCGTCGATGTCTATGAAGAACCCTCCGTTAGGGTCATTAGCAACCTCTGCAACATTTATTAAGCAAACATGAGTACGGAAGTACTGAGCAAGACTTTAGGATAACTAACTACTCATGCAATGTATCAACAAGGTATGGTGGGGTTTCATGCGGGAAGCCAACATTTGACTCGTGGCTAGATAACTTGCATTTTAAAATAATTTTGACAACTTGATTTCTCGCACACGAGTCCACTAACACCACAACAATACACCATCGTGGAATCATTCCGTCTCCAACGGAAATACCGTCCACGACACTCACGCTTATCTTGACAATTTTATGAGTAGCCATTTAAGTTATCTATGAACAACATATGTCTCCAAGTAGTCCATATCCGCGGACGCGGCTATTCGAATAAATCATAACCCTGCAGGGGTGTACTTCTTCACACACGCTCTCGCCACTTATCGCCATGTGCACGTCATGCACCTGGCAACCTTCAAGCGGAAGCCCAGCGAGGGAGTCGGCTACGACCGTTAACCACACTAGTACCTAGTCCTGGTTTATCGCCTATCTGAGAGTAACACGTACGGAAGTCCGGCCGAGGTTTCCATCACGGTCCCAAACGATGTGCGCAGGGTTCCCAATCCCACCATCCGGGTGCCACTTGGTACACCGTGCCACTGCCTACCGCATCACAGCCCACCTCTCAGGTCAGCACCATGCACAGCCTCCGGCATGACTATAAACACCAGAAACTACTTGCAACTCCTGGACCGAGTACTAAGCGATTAATAAGCCGTGCGGGGTCATATTTCAGAGCCTAGCATGTGGTAGTATCTCGTCTTGGATTACATACACGGAACTCAGTTCCTAAGGAGGATTCCAATGAAACAACCCGCCATGTACTCCTACACAGCCTTTCACCGCTACCTTTACCAAATCAGGTTCAACGCACAACCTTTACTTACCGAACACATTCTCACAATTCTGTTCATCTCCCAGATGACAGACAATACACAACTCTAAGCATAGCAGGATAATGCACATCATGGATCAAGCAACTACAGGTATGCTAGGTTACAAGGTTCAGCTATTTACTGTGACAAGGATAGGTCATGCAAAGGAAGTGGGTTCAACTAACGTGGCAAAAGCATTTGAAGCATTTGATCCTAATGCAATAAATAAGTGCAGGAGCAAGAATATGGGATTTATCGGGATGATCAAAATGGTTGCTTGCCTTGTTGCTCAGAGGAGTGACAATATCCGTCAGACGGATATTCGGTGGAATCCGGGGGAGCGGAGCCTACCGAAAGGAATGACAACAATCAATAACAAACATATGCAATCAAGATGATGCATGAGCATGGCATGAGGATGCAAGGTGATAAACTAATATAGCTAGCATGTATTAGGTTTGAAGTTGATTTGAATCAAATTCAAATATCACTTCAAACGAGGTATTCTCGGATACCATTTTAATTGATTCGACCTGATGCTCAGATCAACTTGATGTTAACATGCATGGGATGACATGTTAGGTTGCTGGTTTGTAATTAGGACAGTATTTGATCATGTCAATCATAGTGCAATTCAAATATTTTCCATATTCCATTTATAAAGTATTTATAAGAATTGACTTATTCAATAATCTACATGTTTGGGTTCTGTAACATTTTCAAACATGTTTGAAAATGACATATTCAGATTCTTTGAATTTTTGTGATACTTTTTCATATATAAATTATTTTCATTGGAGTTACAGATTAATTTCTATGAATTTTTGAAGTTTTAAACATTTCTGGAATTATTCTTATACTCGAAAATCCCTTTATTGCGTCAGCCTGACATCAGCAGGTCAACTGACCTGTTCAGGTCAAACTTGACAGGGGGAACCCACTGGTCAGCCTCTCAGGGGTTAATCCCGCGCTGACCAGCCCCTAAGTGTGTTTGACTTGGCCTTGGGCCCACTGCCAGTGAGTGTTTAAGCATTTAAACTACTGGATTAGGCTGGCCACGTCGGCCCTCGCCAGAGCCTGGCCGGCGGCGACCAGATCCGCGGCAGAACCTCGCAGGAGACACGCTAAAACGTGTTGTGGTTCTCGGAAAAGGAGGCTGAGAGCACTAGAGTGATCTCCAGGCTCGACCACATCCATTGCTGGCCTCAGGGAGAGCTATAGGTGGCCGGAGTAAGCCGGCGACGAGCCGGAGCGGCTGCCGGAGTACGGGTTCGATGGTCCAGTGGCTAGGGGGCTCGGATCCGAGGGGAAAGAGAGGGGAATTGATCGCAGGCTCACGGGGAGTGCAGAGAAGGGCCTAGACGGCTCGGGGAAGGGCTGTTGCCGGCGTTTCACCGTCGATTTGTCGGCGTCCGAAGGTAGACGATGGCGTTGGGGACGTTGCAGAGCTCGGGGAGACTTCGGCCGTTGCAGAGAGAACCAGCTCGACGAGGCGAAGCTACTGGACTACTCGGAAGGGGGGTCCTGTGGCTAGAGGTGCGGCGGCTCGAGCTCGAGCTCGTGGCAATGGCGGCAGAAGGAGGGAGGAGAGATCCCGAGAGGAGGGGGGAACTGGAGCTGGGGAACGGATAGGGTCGGGCTCGGGGTGGATATCCCCATGCTTGCCATCGCGAGGCGGCGGCCAGGCAGCCACGGAGCTGCGTGGAGGCGCGCGGCGACGCGGCGGCCACCTCCTGCTCCTACTGGCGAGGAGGAAGACGACAGGAGAAGATGGGCCGGGCCAGGTGAGCGTCAGGTAATTTCTTTCTCTTTTTTTCTGATTTGTTTCTGTTTTTCTATTTCATTAACTTGCTATTTATTTTAGCTCCCAAATAGTTTGTAAAAGCTATTTTAAACACACGAGAATATTTGTTGGAATATTTCCAACCATTCCTAAAGTTTTCAACATTTTTGAAAGTTTAAAGTTTCTGATTTCAAATTTAAAACTTGAAACCAGTAGCTTTTTGCATTTATTTAAAATGCTTAAAGTGTCAAGAAAAAGGTTTTCTTCATTGCTTATTTACTTTCATGATTTATCAGAAAGATTGAACTTTTCTTGAGGCCACTTTGGGTTCATTGATTTTAACTAGTTTGAATTTTCCTTTATTTTTAGAAGTGGCTAGGGTTTTAGCATTTTCCTTCATCACTTGCTTGTTCTTGTTGAAAATTTCCTAGATGCAATGCAAAGAAAACATGAGCACAAAGCTAACTTGCTAAAGGTGTCAGGGATGTGACAACTCACCCCCACTCAAAAGAATCACATCCCGAGATTTAGAAGTCGTCATGAATAACGCATGATACTCAAGTCGGAGACGATCCTCTCTTTCCCAAGTTGCCTCCTTTTCAGAATGATTTGACCATTGAACTTTAAGAAACTTGAGGTTTCGACGTCGAGTGGTACGCTCAGCTTGATCAAGAATATGCATGGGGTATTCTCGGTATGAAAGGTTATCTTGGAGATCAAGCGTTTCGTGGTCCACTTCACGGATAGGATCCGAAAAGCAACGCCTGAGTTGCGAGACGTGGAAGACATCATGAACCTTGGAAAGATGCGGAGGAAGTTCCAACTGGTAGGCAACTTCTCCTCGTTTGGCAAGAATGCGAAAAGGACTAATGTAACGAGGAGCCAACTTGCCCTTGATACCGAATCGATGGGTACCCTTCAAAGGTGTAACCCGAAGGTAAGCCTTCTCGTCAACTTCAAAGGTCACAGCCTTATGATGACGATCATATTGGCTCTTTTAACGAGACTGGGCTGTTTTCAACTTTTCACGAATAATGCGAACCTGCTCTTCTGCATCCTGGATCATGTTTAGGCCAAAGAGTTGCCTCTCCCCGGTTTCTGACCAGTTAAGAGGTGTTCAACATCTTCGTCCATAGAGAACTTTGAAAGGAGCTTTGGCCAAGCTTGATTGATAACTATTGTTATAAGCGAATTCGGCAAATGGAAGGCACTTCTCCCAATTCATACCGAACGATATAACACAAGCTCGGAGCATATCTTCTAGGATTTGGTTCACTCTTTCTACTTGACCACTTGATTGAGGATGGAAAGCAGTGCTAAAAGATAGGTGAGTCCCCATGGCATTCTGAAAACTTTCCCAGAAGCGAGAAGTAAAGATACTTCCACGGTCCGAGTTAATCTCGAGGGGAACACCATGAAGAGACACTATTCGAGAGATATATAACTCCGCTAGCTGGCTAGCTGTTATACTCTCACGAACGGGAAGAAAATGAGCCACTTTGGAAAGACGGTCAATGACCACAAAGATAGCATTATTTCCTTTCTTGGTCTTGGGAAATCCGGTAATGAAATCCATACTAACTTTATCCCATTTCCATTCAGGAATAGCTAAAGGTTGAAGGGCGCCAGCAGGCCTTTGATATTCCGCCTTAACTCGACGTCAAACGTCGCAGTTAGCGACGAACTCAGCAATTTCTCTCTTCATCCTAGTCCACCAGAACCTCTGGCGTAGGTCCTGATACATCTTAGTACTACCGGGATGAATGGTGAGAGGAGAATCATGGGCCTCCTTAAGGATTAACTGCCTTAGATGTGGGTTCTTAGGAACCACTAGACGATTGTGGAAGAACACAACACCTTGATCGGTCATGGAAAATTCTTTAGCGTTTCCGCTAAAAATATTCTCCTTGATCCATGATATACCTTTGTCACGCTTTTGGCCGGCTATAATTTGATCCTGAAGGGTAGGCTTCGCCACGAGGGTAGAAAGGAATCCTTGAGGAACAATATGAAGATTCAACTTCCGAAAGTCCTCATAGACATGTGGTTGACCTTGTTGTAGCATCAAATTGTTACAATAAGATTTATGACTTAGTGCATCGGCCATAACATTGTCCTTTCCCGGGGTGTAAGTTATCCCTAAGTCGTAATACGAGATCAACTCAACCCACCGTCTTTGCCTGAGATTCAAATCCGGCTGGGTGAAGATATATTTCACACTTTGGTGATCAGTGAATATTTCGCAACGATTACCCAAAAGGTAATGTCGCCATGTTTTTAGTGCATGGACTACAACTGCAAGTTCAAGGTCATGTGTGGGATAATTATCCTCATGTGGACGCAACTATCGAGATGCGTATGCGATCACATGACGATCTTGCATGAGAATGCAACCTAATCCTTGTCGCGAGGCGTCGCAATAGATAACAAAGTCCTTAGAAAAATCTGGTGGTAGCAACACAGGTGCGGAAGTCAGGCGTCTTTTCAGTTCCTGAAAACTATGCTCACACTCTGGTGTCCACTCAAACTTTTTATCCTTCTTGATGAGTTCAGTTAGAGGCTTTGCAACCTTGGAGAAATTCTCGACGAAGCGACGACAATAGCTCGCTAGACCAAGAAAACTCCTAACTTGCTTAACCGATTCAGGTTGAGTCCAATCAAGGACAGCTTGAACTCTCTCGGGATTGACAGCAATAACCTTACCAGAGATTACGTGACCTAGATAGGTCACTTCTGGTAACCAAAATTCACATTTTGAAAACTTGGCATAAAGGCGATGCTCTTGAAGTTTCATCAATACCAGCCTTAGATGCTCGGCATGTTCTTGTTCGTTCTTCGAGTAGATGAGAATATCATCGAGGTATACCACGACGAATTTATCCAAATACTCCATGAAGATTGAATTCATCAGACGAGAGAAGGTGGCTGGGGCATTGGTTAAACCGAAGGACATGACGGTGTACTCGTATTGGCCATAACGGGTAACAAAGGCCGTTTTTGGAATGTCCCCGTTCTTGATCTTGATTTGATGGTATCCCAACCTCAAATCCATTTTGGAGAAGACTGAGGATCCAGCGAGCTGATCATACAGATCGTTGATCCTGGGGAGCGGATACTTGTTCTTTATGGTGACCAGATTAACTGGTCGGTAATCTACAACCATCCGATCCGTTCCGTCTTTCTTCTTGACGAAGAGGACGGGGCAAGCCCAAGGAGAAGAGCTAGGACGAATGAAACCTTTATTCAAGGCCTCATCTAGTTGCTTCTCAAGTTCAGCTAGCTCCAGTGGTGCCATCTTATATGGTCTTCTGGCTATTGGGACAGTTCCCGGAACAAGATCTATCACAAACTCCACATCTCTGTCAGGTGGAATTCCTGGCAGTTCCTCTGGAAAAACATATGGGAAGTCACAGACTACCGAAATGTCTTCAAGTTCCGGAAGAGGGTTGGCATTTAGGGAATAGAGTTGGCATTTGGCAACTCGAGTAGAGACATTTACTATCTCACCCGAGGGATGGGTAAGCTGGACATTTCTAGAATGAGTATCAATCTTGGCATAGTGAGCTGACATCCAGTCCATACCCAAGATGATATTAATATCCAAAGATTTGAAGGCTATCAATGAGGCTAGAAAAACTAGCCTGTCTACTAGAATTTCATTGTCATAGGTTATCCTAGAGGTTTGCCATTTACTACCAGGAGTTTGGACAACCAACGGAATTGGCATATCACAAAAAGACATGTTATGCAACTGTGCACAACTTTCTGAAATGAAGGAATGAGAAGACCCAGTGTCAAAGGGAACAGACGTCGGGTGATGATTTACAAGAAGCGTACCCAACATGACGTCGGGATCCTCTGCAGCTTCTTCTGCTGAGACATAGTTCACACGACCACGTGCAGGAGTTGGCTTCACATAGTAAGCTTTGCCCGACGGACTTTCCGGGTTGCTTGGCACCCACATTTTGAGGACACTCACGGGAATAGTGCCCTGGTTCTCCACACTTGTAGCATATCACTTGGTTGGCACGTGGTGCAGCATTGCTAGCTGGACCACCGTAAATTTTTGCTGGAGGGTTGGTCTGATTCGTCTGAGGCGCCACGTCGGATGGCCTCGGAGTGTATCTTGGCGGCAGAGAACTGTTCGGAACCCACAGCCTGCATTTTGGAAACGCGGAACCAGAAGACGAGCCAAAGTCACGGGAGTGCTTCCTTGTGGCTTCAAAGTCAGTATGGCCAGTCTCGGCACTGATCGCCTTGTTGACCAGGGATTGAAAGCTTGCACACTCGTGGAGGTGCAGATCACGACGAAGCTCAGGGCTCAGACCCTTACGGAACCTTGCTTGCTTCTTGGCGTCAGTAGACACCTCCTCTGTTGCATAGCAGGCGAGGTTACCAAACTCATGGCTATAGGCATCCACGGTCAACTTGCCCTGAGTGAAGGCACAAAACTCTTCTCTCTTTCTGTCCATCAGGCCCTCTGGAATATGGTGCAGACGAAAAGCTGCACTGAAGTCTGCCCATGTGGCTGCTGGTTCAGTGGGACGCATAGCTTCAAACTTCTCCCACCACAGATTGGCGGGTCCTTCCAGGAAATACGCCGCAAAGGTCACCTTGTCGGCCTCAGAAACATTCGCAGAGCGAATCTTGCGTGCGATGCTGCACAACCAGTCATCAGCGTCGAGGGGATCGACGGAATGATGAAACTTTGGAGGATTCAGCTTCACAAAGTCGTTGAGGGTCACTGCAGCATTCCTAGGCTGACGAGCTGTATTCTGCTCAATACGCTCTAACAGTCGGTTGGTCTCCCTTTTGTTTCTCTCTGCCTCAAGCATAACTTCCGCCAGAGAGGGCGGGTGAGGCAGGTCTTCCTGCGACGCTTGACTACCCTCTCCTTGCTCATGACCAGGGGCACGGTTCAACCTGGTGAACACCATCCTGACAAACAAACTCACAGTTTAGACCAATATCATATCAATACTAGCTATGGATTAAGAATGTACTGAACACACTGAATGCGGAAATGAATATCCGAACAACATGGTAACAAGCAACTGCTATATATACACCATGGTTCATACACACCCTTACATAGTTCAGTACAACCTTAACCGAAGAGCAAACTACTGAAATTATGAAACTACTCATTAGAGGCTTACAAGCTTCCTATACATTATTTATCTAGGCCTCCGCAATTCATTTCACATCACAGGCATACTTCACAAGTCACGCAGGACTGTGAATGTACGGCTACTATCATACAATCCTTCCGCTCATAGCTCAGGCATCCGCATAGAACATCTCATAGAGATTACCTCCATGATCTGGAAGCTCAACCTGCGGATCAGGAAACACTCTAGCCTGAGATCCTTGGGATCCATAAGGACACGAATGTGGCCTTGATCCCCTGACTGGTGGTAAGAGGGGCCCCCAAAGAGGGGTGACTCCTCCTATAGCTGGCCAGTCAACGTGGGCCAAAAGATGGGTCCTAACAGGGTTCAGCATCTCCATATCTCCGTACCCTGTCTGGACTACCGGTGCCAGCTGCGTCAAACCCGTCCACATGCGGGCACGGGTAGCATAAAGCTCCATGCGGAGAGCACGAGCATCCCTGTCTCTGTTCTCTAGCATCTCAACAGTGGACTGCAGTAGTGGATCCTCCATAGAAGAATCAAAATAGACTCCGCTGAGGTATCCCCCTTCACCAGGCTGAGAGGCCGGAACATAGCAGAACTCTGAATTCTGCAGCAGTGCGTGTCTTTCTCTCATAATGGTCAGCATTGAATAGGCAGCATCTTGTACTGCCATGTCAACAGTGACTCCCAACCCATAGGACCAATGGATTGGCTCCTCAGCTCCAGGGTAGTCTGGAAATACCCTAACAGTGCAGATATACTGGCTCTGGTTGAAGTCTCGGTACTGTTCCTCCACTATGTACTCGGGGTTCGAGCGGTAACCGCACATCGACATCACCCTGACCAGCATGGCCGTATGACCCGGTACATCAATGCACCTGGTCAGATGTACCACCTGACGAGAAGGACGGCCAGGCATCTATAAATAGAGAGTAATGCAAAAGCATTAGAGCTCCGAATGCAAAATTGAGCAGCATAACGGCTGTAGATGCTCAAAAGCAAATTTTGAGACAACCCAAAATGGAATAGCGTAACCACTCAACTATCAAGTTCAACTCTCTGATCATCAAACTTACTTCCTTTTTCCTAGGAATGAAAGAAACCTAATATCTCTTGACTCGTAGTCCTATAATCTACCGATCAGAAACACGAGCCTAGAAGAAGATGAGTAACCTAGTCCTTAATTCCCGCAGAAAAGACGAGGATGACCAGAATAGAATAACTTGAGAAGAGAACAAGAGTCTTACGTTCCCTTCCACAAACAATTCCCTTATATATAACTAAAGCAATTCTAGACTCAACTTCGACCAGTTTGGCTTAGTAATCCTACAGTCAGTCAGGCTCTGATACCAACGCTGTCGGGACCCCGATTCTAAGCCATAGGAATCCAGCCTGTAACACATCGCATCCCTTTGCGGTCTCACGCACGGTTAACTCCACGGCTGCAGCCTTACCTTAGCCGGGACCGTTTGCGTCTTTTGACTCACGTATGCAATAGTGTCGCTAGCATCCAATGTCAAAGAACCCGGATCGACAAGTCTAGTCATAAACCAAAGTGGCAGTACCGCACAAGGACAGGCATACATGACCCAACAAAGGAGGCGTCGGTCACCAGCGAGTGTAGACGAGTCGTAGCAAGCTACAAGGATTCCATTACATCGTGTGACATTTCCCCAAAGGGGACATACACAACATCTAAGAAGGACACATGCCGGTCAACCAATGTGTCCGGAGCAGTAGCGAGCTACCATGGCTCGTTGGATCACAAAGGGGCATTTCCTTGTAAGGAGTGCTACTAAAATTCACGACTAGGTAATCGAACCCCATACATATCAAGTACGACACACGTACGCATGGCATACCGATATGTATAGATACATCGATGGCATCACAACATAACCATAAACATACAAGCTTTATTTAAGAGGCTTGGAAGAGCCCCACACATAATATTACACAGTAAGGGTCTCACGACCCATTATAGCAGTCATTCAGTTACAAGCCAGCGGAAGAGTTTAAAACTGTCTGAGTACAGACAGGTGCAACTAGAAGGTACATGGCCTGACTATACTACAGACCCAACCTAGGGCCAGATCGTAGCTGGGACACCAGCTACTCGTCGTCGTCGATGTCTATGAAGAACCCTCCGTTAGGGTCATTAGCAACCTCTGCAACATTTATTAAGCAAACATGAGTACGGAAGTACTCAGCAAGACTTTAGGATAACTAACTACTCATGCAATGTATCAACAAGGTATGGTGGGGTTTCATGCGGGAAGCCAGCATTTGACTCGTGGCTAGACAACTTGCATTTTTAAATAATTTTGACAACTTGATTTCTCGCACACGAGTCCACTAACACCACAACAATACACCATCGTGGAATCATTCCGTCTCCATACGGAAATGCCGTCCACGACACTCACGCTTATCTTGACAATTTTATGAGTAGCCATTTAAGTTATCTATGAACAACATATGTCTCCAAGTAGTCCATATCCGCGGACGCAGCTATTCGAATAAATCATAACCCTGCAGGGGTGTACTTCTTCACACACGCTCTCGCCACTTATCGCCATGTGCACGTCATGCACCTCGGCAACCTTCAAGCGGAAGCCCAGCGAGGGAGTCGGCTACGACCGTTAACCACACTAGTACCTAGTCCTGGTTTATCGCCTATCTGAGAGTAACCCGTACGGAAGTCCGGCCGAGGTTTCCATCACGGTCCCAAACGATGTGCGCAGGGTTCCCAATCCCACCATCCGGGTGCCACTTGGTACACCGTGCCACTGCCTACCGCATCACAGCCCACCTCTCAGGTCAGCACCATGCACGGCCTCCGGCATGACTATAAACACCAGAAACTACTTGCAACTCCTGGACCGAGTACTAAGCGATTAATAAGCCGAGCGGGGTCATATTTCAGGGCCCAGCATGTGGTAGTATCTCGTCTTGGATTACATACACGGAACTCAGTTCCTAAGGAGGATTCCAATGAAACAAGCCGCCATGTACTCCTACACAGCCTTTCACCGCTACCTTTACCAAATCAGGTTCAACGCACAACCTTTACTTACCGAACACATTCTCACAATTCTGTTCATCTCCAAGATAACAGACAATACACAACTCTAAGCATAGCAGGATAATGCACATCATTGCTCAAGCAACTAGAGGTATGCTAGATTGCAAGGTTCAGCTATTTACTGTGACAAGGATAGGTCATGCAAAGGAAGTGGGTTCAACTAACGTGGCCAAAGCATTTGAAGCATTTGATCCTAATGTAATAAATAAGTGCAGGAGCAAGAATATGGGATTTATCGGGATGATCAAAATGGTTTTTTGCCTTGTTGCTCAGAGGAGTGACAATATCCGTCAGACGGATATTCGGTGGAATCCGGGGGAGCGGAGCCTACCGAAAGGAATGACAACAATCAATAACAAACATATGCAATCAAGATGATGCATGAGCATGGCATGAGGATGCAAGGTGATAAACTAATATAGCTAGCATGTATTAGGTTTGAAGTTGATTTGAATCAAATTCAAATATCACTTCAAACGAGGTATTCTCGGATACCATTTTAATTGATTCGACCTGATGCTCAGATCAACTTGATGTTAACATGCATGGGATGACATGTTAGGTTGCTGGTTTGTAATTAGGACAGTATTTGATCATGTCAATCATAGTGAAATTCAAATATTTTCCATATTCCATTTATAAAGTATTTATAAGAATTGACTTATTCAATAATATACATGTTTGGGTTCTGTAACATTTTCAAACATGTTTGAAAATGACATATTCAGATTCCTTGAATTTTTCTGATACTTTTTCATATATAAATTATTTTAATTGGAGTTACAGATTAATTTCTATGATTTTTTGAAGTTTTAAACATTTCTGGAATTATTCTTATACTCGAAAATCCCTTTATTGCGTCAGCCTGACATCAGCAGGTCAACTGACCTGTTCAGGTCAAACCTGACAGGGGGAACCCACTGGTCAACCTCTCAGGGGTTAATCCCGCGCTGACCAGCCCCTAAGTGTGTTTGACTTGGCCTTGGGCCCACTGTCAGTGAGTGTTTAAGCATTTAAACTAATGGATTAGGCTGGCCACGTCGGCCCTCGCCGGAGCCTGGCCGGAGGCGACCAGATCCGCGGTAGAACCTCGCCGGAGACACGCTAAAACGTGCTGTGGTGCTCAGAAAAGGAGGCTGAGAGCACTGGAGTGATCTCCAGGCTTGACCACATCCATTGCTGGCCTCAGGGAGAGCTATAGGTGGCCGGAGTAAGCCGGCGACGAGCCGGAGCGGCTAACGGAGTACGGGTTCGATGGTCCAGTGGCTAGGGGGCTCGGATCCGAGGGGAAAGAGAGGGGAATTGATCGCAGGCTCACGGGGAGTGAAGAGAAGGGCCTAGACGGCTCGGGGAAGGGCTGTTGCCGGCGTTTCACCGTCGATTTGCCGGCGTCCGAAGGTAGACGATGGCGTTGGGGACGTTGTAGAGCTCGGGGAGACTTCGGCCGTTGCAGAGAGAACCAGCTCGACGAGGCGAAGCTACTGGACTACTCGGAAGGGGGGTCCTCTGGCTAGAGGTGCGGCGGCTCGAGCTCGAGCTCGTGGCAATGGCGGCAGAAGGAGGGAGGAGAGATCCCGAGAGGAGGGGGGAACTGGAGCTGGGGAACAGATAGGGTCGGGCTCGGGGTGGATATCCCCGTGCTTGCCAGCGCGAGGCGGCGGCCAGGCAGCCAGGGAGCTGCGTGGAGGCGCGCGGCGACGCGGCGGACACCTCCTGCTCCTACTGGCGAGGAGGAAGACAACAGGAGAAGATGGGCCGGGCCAGGTGAGCGTCAGGTAATTTCTTTCTCTTTTTTTTGTGATTTGTTTCTGTTTTGCTATTTCATTAACTTGCTATTTATTTTAGCTCCCAAAAAGTTTGTAAAAGCTATTTTAAATACACCAGAATATTTGTTGGAATATTTCCAACCATTCCTAAAGTTTTCAACATTTTTGAAAGTTTAAAGTTTCTGATTTCAAATTTAAAACTTGAAACCAGTAGCTTTTTGCATTTATTTAAAATGCTTAAAGTGTCAAGAAAAAGGTTTTCTTCATTGCTTATTTACTTTCATGATTTATCAGAAAGATTGAACTTTTCTTGAGGCCACTTTGGGTTCATTGATTTTAACTAGTTTGAATTTTCCTTTATTTTTAGAAGTGGCTAGGGTTTTAGCATTTTCCTTCATCACTTGCTTGTTCTTGTTGAAAATTTCCTAGATGCAATGCAAAGAAAACATGAGCACAAAGCTAACTTGCTAAAGGTGTCAGGGATGTGACAACTCACCCCCACTCAAAAGAATCTCATCCCGAGATTTAGAAGTCGTCGTGAATAACGCAGGATACTCAAGTCGGAGACGATCCTCTCTTTCCCAAGTTGCCTCCTTTTCAGAATGATTTGACCATTGAACTTTAAGAAACTTGAGGTTTCGACGTCGAGTGGTACGCTCAGCTTGATCAAGAATACGCACGGGGTATTCTCGGTATGAAAGGTTATCTTGGAGATCAAGCGTTTCGTGGTCCACTTCACGGATAGGATCCGAAAAGCAACGCCTGAGTTGCCAGACGTGGAAGACATCATGAACCTTGGAAAGATGCGGAGGAAGTTCCAACTGGTAGGCAACTTCTCCTCGTTTGGCAAGAATGTAAAAAGGACCAATGTAACGAGGAGCCAAGTTGCCCTTGATACCGAATCGATGGGTACCCTTCAAAGGTGTAACCCGAAGGTAAGCCTTCTCGTCAACTTCAAAGGTCACAGCCTTATGATGACGATCATATTGGCTCTTTTGACGAGACTTGGTTGTTTTCAACTTTTCCCGAATAATGCGAACCTGCTCTTCTGCATCCTGGATCATGTCCAGGCCAAAGAGTTGCCTCTCCCCGCTTTCTGACCAGTTAAGAGGTGTTCGACATCTTCGTCCATAGAGAACTTCGAAAGGAGCTTTGCCCAAGCCTGATTGATAACTATTGTTATAGGCGAATTCGGCGAATGGAAGGCACTTCTCCCAATTCATACCGAACGATATAACACAAGCTCGGAGCATATCTTCTAGGATTTGATTCACTCTTTCTACTTGACCACTTGATTGAGGATGGAAAGCAGTGCTAAAAGATAGGTGAGTCCCCATGGCATTCTGAAAACTTTCCCAGAAGCGAGAAGTAAAGATACTTCCGCGGTCCGAGTTAATCTCCAGGGGAACACCATGAAGAGACACTATTCGAGAGATATATAACTCCGCTAGCTGGCTAGCTGTTATACTCTCACGAACGGGAAGAAAATGAGCCACTTTGGAAAGACGGTCAATGACCACAAAGATAGCATTATTTCCTTTCTTGGTCTTGGGAAATCCGGTAATGAAATCCATACTAACTTTATCCCATTTCCATTCAGGAATAGCTAAAGGTTGAAGGGTGCCAGCAGGCCTTTGATATTCCGCCTTAACTCGACGACAAATGTCGCAGTTAGCGACGAACTCAGCAATTTCTCTCTTCATCCTAGTCCACCAGAACCTCTGGCGTAGGTCCTGATACATCTTAGTACTACCGGGATGAATGGTGAGAGGAGAATCATGGGCCTCCTTAAGGATTAACTGCCTTAGATGTGGGTTCTTAGGAACCACTAGACGATTCTGGAAGAACACAACACCTTGATCGTTCATGGAAAATTCTTTAGCGTTTTCGCTAAAAATATTCTCCTTGATCCATGATATACCCTTGTCACGCTTTTGGCCGGCTATAATTTGATCCTGAAGGGTAGGCTTCGCCACCAGGGTATAATGGAATCCTTGAGGAACAATATGAAGATTCAACTTCCGAAAGTCCTCATAGAGATGTGGTTGACCTTGTTGTAGCATCAAATTGTTACAATAAGATTTATGACTTAGTGCATCGGCCATAACATTGGCCTTTCCCGGGGTGTAAGTTATCCCTAAGTCGTAATCCGAGATCAACTCAACCCACCGTCTTTGCTTGAGATTCAAATCCGGCTGGGTGAAGATATATTTCAGACTTTGGTGATCAGTGAATATTTTGCAACGATTACCCAAAAGGTAATGTCGCCATGTTTTTAGTGCACGGACTACAACTGCAACCTCAAGGTCATGTGTGGGATAATTATCCTCATGTGGACGCAACTGTCGAGATGCGTATGCGATCACATGACGATCTTGCATGAGAATGCAACCTAATCCTTGTCGCGAGGCGTCGCAATAGATAACAAAGTCCTTAGAAAAATCTGGTGGTAGCAACACAGGTGCGGAAGTCAGGCGTCTTTTCAGTTCCTGAAAACTATGCTCACACTCTGGTGTCCACTCAAACTTTTTATCCTTCTTGATGAGTTCAGTTAGAGGCTTTGCAACCTTGGAGAAATTCTCGACGAAGCGACGACAATAGCTCGCTAGACCAAGAAAACTCCTAACTTGCTTAACCGATTCAGGTTGAGTCCAATCAAGGACAGCTTGAACTCTCTCGGGATTGACAGCAATAACCTTACCAGAGATTACGTGACCTAGATAGGTCACTTCTGGTAACCAAAATTCACATTTTGAAAACTTGGCATAAAGGCGATGCTCTCGAAGTTTCATCAATACCATCCTTAGATGCTCGGCATGTTCTTGTTCGTTCTTCGAGTAGATGAGAATATCATCGAGGTATACCACGACGAATTTATCCAAATACTCCATGAAGATTGAATTCATCAGACGAGAGAAGGTGGCTGGGGCATTGGTTAAACCGAAGGACATGACGGTGTACTCGTATTGGCCATAACGGGTAACAAATGCCGTTTTTGGAATGTCCCCGTTCTTGATCTTGATTTGATGGTATCCCAACCTCAAATCCATTTTGGAGAAGACTGAGGATCCAGCGAGCTGATCATACAGATCATTGATCCTGGGGAGCGGATACTTGTTCTTTATGGTGACCAGATTAACTGGTCGGTAATCTACAACCATCATATCCATTCCGTCTTTCTTCTTGACGAAGAGGACGGGGCAAGCCCAAGGAGAAGAGCTAGGACGAATGAAACCTTTATTCAAGGCCTCATCTAGTTGCTTCTTAAGTTCAGCTAGCTCCAGGGGTGCCATCTTATATGGTCTTCTGGCTATTGGGACAGTTCCCAGAACAAGATCTATCACAAACTCTACATCTCTGTCAGGTGGAATTCCTGGCAGTTCCTCTGGAAAAACATATGGGAAGTCACGGACTACCGAAATGTCTTCAAGTTCCGGAAGAGGGTTGGCATTTAGGGAATAGAGTTGGCATTTGGCAAATCGAGTAGAGACATTTACTATCTCACCCGAGGGATGGGTAAGCTGGACATTTCTAGAATGAGTATCAATCTTGGCATAGTGAGCTGACATCCAGTCCATACCCAAGATGATATTAATATCCGAAGATTTCAAGGCTATCAATGAGACTAGAAAAACTAGCCTGTCTACTAGAATTTCATTGTCATAGGTTATCCTAGAGGTTTGCCATTTACTACCAAGAGTTTGGACAACCAACGGAATTGGCATATCACAAAAAGACATGTTATGCAACTGTGCACAACTTTCTGAAATGAAGGAATGAGAAGACCCAGTGTCAAAGGGAACAGACGTCGGGTGATGATTTACAAGAAGCGTACCCAACATGACGTCGGGATCCTCTGCAGCTTCTTCTGCTGAGACATAGTTCACACGACCACGTGCAGGAGTTGGCTTCACATAGTAAGCTTTGCCCGACGGACTTTCCGGGTTGCTTGGCACCCACATTTTGAGGACACTCACGGGAATAGTGCCCTAGTTCTCCACACTTGTAGCATATCACTTGGTTGGCACGTGGTGCAGCATTGCTAGCTGGACCACCGTAAATTTTTGCTGGAGGGTTGGTCTGATTCGTCTGAGGCGCCACGTCGGATGGCCTCGGAGTGTATCTTGGCGGCAGAGAACTGTTCGGAACCCACAGCCTGCGTTTTGGAAACGCGGAACCAGAAGACGAGCCAAAGTCACGGGAGTGCTTCCTTGTGGCTTCAAAGTCAGTATGGCCAGTCTCGGCACTGATCGCCTTGTTGACCAGGGATTGAAAGCTTGCACACTCGTGGAGGTGCAGATCACGACGAAGCTCAGGGCTCAGACCCTTACGGAACCTTGCTTGCTTCTTGGCGTCAGTAGACACCTCCTCTGTTGCATAGCGGGCGAGGTTACCGAACTCGTGGCTATAGGCATCCACGGTCAACTTGCCCTGAGTGTAGGCACAAAACTCTTCTCTCTTTCTGTCCATCACGCCCTCTGGAATATGGTGCAGACGAAAAGCTGCACTGAAGTCTGCCCATGTGGCTGCTGGTTCAGCGGGACGCAAAGCTTCAAACTTCTCCCACCACAGATTGGCGGGTCCTTCCAGGAAATACGCCGCAAAGGTCACCTTGTCGGCCTCAGAAACATTCGCAGAGCGAATCTTGCGTGCGATGCTGCACAGCCAGTCATCAGCGTCGAGGGGATCGACGGAATGATGAAACTATGGAGGATTCAGCTTCACAAAGTCGTTGAGGGTCACTGCAGCATTCCTAGGTTGACGAGCTGTATTCTTCTCAATACGCTCTAACAGTCGGTTGGTCTCCCTTTTGTTTCTCTCTGCCTCAAGCATAACTTCCGCCAGAGAGGGCGGGTGAGGCAGGTCTTCCTGCGACGCTTGACTACCCTCTCCTTGCTCATGACCAGGGGCACGGTTCAACCTGGTGAACACCATCCTGACAAACAAACTCACAGTTTAGACCAATATCATATCAATACTAGCTATGGATTAAGAATGTACTGAACACACTGAATGCGGAAATGAATATCCGAACAACATGGTAACAAGCAACTGCTATATATACACCATGGTTCATACACACCCTTACATAGTTCAGTACAACCTTAACCAAAGAGCAAACTACTGAAATTATGAAACTACTCATTAGAGGCTTACAAGCTTCCTATACATTATTTATCTAGGCCTCCGGAATTCATTTCACATCACAGGCATACTTCACAAGTCACGCAGGACTGTGAATGTACGGCTACTATCATACTATCCTTCCGCTCATAGCTCAGGCATCCGCATAGAACATCTCATAGAGATTATCTCCATGACCTGGAAGCTCAACCTGCGGATCAGGAAACACTCTAGCCTGAGATCCCTGGGATCCATAAGGACACGGATGTGGTCTTGGTCCCCTGACTGGTGGTAAGAGGGGCCCCCAAAGAGGGGTGACTCCTCCTATAGCTGGCCAGTCAACGTGGGCTGGAAGATGGGTCGTAACAGGGTTCAGCATCTCCATATCTCCGTACCCTGTGTGGACTACCGGTGCGAGCTGCGTCAAAGCCGTCCACATGCGGGCACGGGTAGCATAAAGCTCCATGCGGAGAGCACGAGCATCCCTGTCTCTGTTCTCTAGCATCTCAACAGTGGACTGCAGTAGTGGATCCTCCATAGAAGAATCAAAATAGACTCCGCTGAGGTATCCCTCTTCACCAGGCTGAGAGGTGGAACATAGCAGAACTCTGAATTCTGCAGCAGTGCGTGTCTTGCTCTCATAATGGTCAGCATTGAATAGGCAGCATCTTGTACTGCCATGTCAACAGTGACTCCCAACCCATAGGACCAATGGATTGGCTCCTCAGCTCCAGGGTAATCTGGAAATACCCTAACAGTGCAGATATACTGGCTCTGGTTGAAGTCTCGGTACTGTTCCTCCACTACGTACTCGGGGTTCCAGCGGTAACCGCACATCGACATCACCCTGACCAGCATGGCCGTATGACCCGGTACATCAATGCACCTGGTCAGACATACCACCTGACGAGAAGGACGGCCAGGCATCTATAAATAGAGAGTAATGCAAAAGCATTAGAGCTCCGAATGCAAAATTGGGCAGCATAACGGCTGTAGATGCTCAAAAGCAAATTTTGAGACAACCCAAAATGGAATAGCGTAACCACTCAACTATCAAGTTCAACTCTCTGATCATCAAACTTACTTCCTTTTTCCTAGGAATGAAAGAAACCTAATATCTCTTGACTCGTAGTCCTATAATCTACCGATCAGAAACACGAGCCTAGAAGAAGATGAGTAACCTAGTCCTTAATTCCCGCAGAAAAGACGAGGATGACCAGAATAGAATAACTTGAGAAGAGAACAAGAGTCTTACGTTCCCTTCCACAAACAATTCCCTTATATATAACTAAAGCAATTCTAGACTCAACTTCGACCAGTTTGGCTTACTAGTCCTACAGTCAGTCAGGCTCTGATACCAACTCTGTCGGGACCCCGATTCTAAGCCATAGGAATCCAGCCTGTAACACATCGCATCCCTTTGCGGTCTCACGCACGGTTAACTCCACGGCTGCAGCCTTACCTTAGCCGGGACCGTTTGCGTCTTTTGACTCACGTATGCAATAGTGTCGCTAGCATTCCAATGTCAAAGAACCCGGATCGACAAGTCTAGTCATAAACCAAAGTGGCAGTACCGCACAAGGACAGGCATACATGACCCAACAAAGCAGGCGTCGGTCACCAGCGAGTGTAGACGAGTCGTAGCAAGCTACAAGGATTCCATTACATCGCGTGACATTTCCCCAAAGGGGACATACACAACATCTAAGAAGGACACATGCCGGTCAACCAATGTGTCCGGAGCAGTAACGAGCTACCATGGCTCGTTGGATCACAAAGGGGTATTTCCTTGTAAGGAGTGCTACTAAAATTCATGACTAGGTAATCGAACCCCATACATATCAAGTACGACACACGTACGCATGGCATACCGATATGTATAGATACATCGATGGCATCACAACATAACCATAAACATACAAGCTTTATTTAAGAGGCTCAGAAGAGCCCCACACATAATATTACACAGTAAGGGTCTCAAGACCCATTATAGCAGTCATTCAGTTACAAGCCAGCGGAAGAGTTTAAAACTATCTGAGTACAGACAGGTGCAACTAGAAGGTACATGGCCTGACTATACTACAGACCCAACCTAGGGCCAGATCGTAGCTGCGACACCAGCTACTCGTCGTCGTCGATGTCTATGAAGAACCCTCCGTTAGGGTCATTAGCAACCTCTGCAACATTTATTAAGCAAACATGAGTACGGAAGTACTCAGCAAGACTTTAGGATAACTAACTACTCATGCAATGTATCAACAAGGTATGGTGGGGTTTCATGCGGGAAGCCAGCATTTGACTCGTGGCTAGACAACTTGCATTTTTAAATAATTTTGACAACTTGATTTCTCGCACACGAGTCCACTAACACCACAACAATACACCATCGTGGAATCATTCCGTCTCCATACGGAAATGCCGTCCACGACACTCACGCTTATCTTGACAATTTTATGAGTAGCCATTTAAGTTATCTATGAACAACATATGTCTCCAAGTAGTCCATATCCGCGGACGCGGCTATTCGAATAAATCATAACCCTGCAGGGGTGTACTTCTTCACACACGCTCTCGCCACTTATCGCCATGTGCACGTCATGCACCTCGGCAACCTTCAAGCGGAAGCCCAGCGAGGGAGTCGGCTACGACCGTTAACCACACTAGTACCTAGTCCTGGTTTATCGCCTATCTGAGAGTAACCCGTACGGAAGTCCGGCCGAGGTTTCCATCACGGTCCCAAACGATGTGCGCAGGGTTCCCAATCCCACCATCCGGGTGCCACTTGGTACACCGTGCCACTGCCTACCGCATCACAGCCCACCTCTCAGGTCAGCACCATGCACGGCCTCCGGCATGACTATAAACACCAGAAACTACTTGCAACTCCTGGACCGAGTACTAAGCGATTAATAAGCCGAGCGGGGTCATATTTCAGGGCCCAGCATGTGGTAGTATCTCGTCTTGGATTACATACACGGAACTCAGTTCCTAAGGAGGATTCCAATGAAACAACCCGCCATGTACTCCTACACAGCCTTTCACCGCTACCTTTACCAAATCAGGTTCAACGCACAACCTTTACTTACCGAACACATTCTCATAATTCTGTTCATCTCCAAGATAACAGACAATACACAACTCTAAGCATAGCAGGATAATGCACATCATGGCTCAAGCAACTACAGGTATGCTAGGTTGCAAGGTTCAGCTATTTACTGTGACAAGGATAGGTCATGCAAAGGAAGTGGGTTCAACTAACGTGGCAAAAGCATTTGAAGCATTTGATCCTAATGCAATAAATAAGTGCAGGAGCAAGAATATGGGATTTATCGGGATGATCAAAATGGTTTCTTGCCTTGTTGCTCAGAGGAGTGACAATATCTGTCAGACGGATATTCGGTGGAATCCGGGGGAGCGGAGCCTACCGAAAGGAATGACAACAATCAATAACAAACATATGCAATCAAGATGATGCATGAGCATGGCATGAGGATGCAAGGTGATAAACTAATATAGCTAGCATGTATTAGGTTTGAAGTTGATTTGAATCAAATTCAAATATCACTTCAAACGAGGTATTCTCGGATACCATTTTAATTGATTCGACCTGATGCTCAGATCAACTTGATGTTAACATGCATGGGGTGACATGTTAGGTTGCTGGTTTGTAATTAGGACAATATTTGATCATGTCAATCATAGTGAAATTCAAATATTTTCCATATTCCATTTATAAAGTATTTATAAGAATTGACTTATTCAATAATCTACATGTTTGGGTTTTGTAACATTTTCAAACATGTTTGAAAATGACATATTCAGATTCCTTGAATTTTTCTGATACTTTTTCATATATAAATTATTTTCATTGGAGTTACAGATTAATTTCTATGAATTTTTGAAGTTTTAAACATTTCTGGAATTATTCTTATACTCGAAAATCCCTTTATTGCGTCAGCCTAACATCAGCAGGTCAACTGACCTGTTCAGGTCAAACCTGACAGGGGGAACCCACTGGTCAGCCTCTCAGGGGTTAATCCCGCGCTGACCAGCCCCTAAGTGTGTTTGACTTGGCCTTGGGCCCACTGCCAGTGAGTGTTTAAGCATTTAAACTACTGGATTAGGCTCGCCACGTCGGCCCTCGCCAGAGCCTGGCCGGCGGCGACCAGATCCACGGCAGAACCTCGCGGTGCTCGGAAAAGGAGGCTGAGAGCACTGGAGTGATCTCCATGCTCGACCACATCCATTGCTGGCCTCAGGGAGAGCTATAAGTGGCCGGAGTAAGCCGGCGACGAGCCGGAGCGGCTGCCGGAGTACGGGTTCGATGGTCCAGTGGCTAGGGGGCTCGGATCCGAGGGGAAAGAGAGGGGAATTGATCGCAGGCTCACGGGGAGTGCAGAGAAGGGCCTAGACGGCTCGGGGAAGGGCTGTTGCCAGCGTTTCACCGTCGATTTGCCAACGTCCGAAGGTAGACGATGGCGTTGGGGACGTTGCAGATCTCGGGGAGACTTCGACCGTTGCAGAGAGAACCAACTCGACGAGGCGAAGCTACTGGACTACTCGGAAGGGGGGTCCTGTGGCTAGAGGCGCGGCGGCTTGAGCTCGAGGTCGTGGCAATGGCGGCAGAAGGAGGGAGGAGAGATCCCGAGAGGAGGGGGGAACTGGAGCTGGGGAACAGATAGGGTCGGGCTCGGGGTGGATATCCCCATGCTTGCCAGTGCGAGGTGGCGGCCAGGCAGCCAGGGAGCTGCGTGGAGGCGCGCGGCGACGCGGCGGCCACCTCCTGCTCCTACTGGCGAGGAGGAAGACGACATGAGAAGATGGGCCGGGCCAGGTGAGCGTCAGGTAATTTCTTTCTCTTTTTTTTTCTAATTTGTTTCTGTTTAGCTATTTCATTAACTTGCTATTTATTTCAGCTCCCAAATAGTTTGTAAAAGCTATTTTAAACACACCAGAATATTTGTTGGAATATTTCCAACCATTCCTAAAGTTTTCAACATTTTTGAAAGTTTAAAGTTGCTGATTTCAAATTTAAAACTTGAAACCAGTAGCTTTTTGCATTTATTTAAAATGCTTAAAGTGTCAAGAAAAAGGTTTTCTTCATTGCTTATTTACTTTCATGATTTATCAGAAAGATTAAACTTTTCTTGAGGCCACTTTGGGTTCATTGATTTTAACTAGTTTGAATTTTCCTTTATTTTTAGAAGTGGCTAGGGTTTTAGCATTTTCCTTCATCACTTGCTTGTTCTTGTTGAAAATTTCCTAGATGCAATGCAAAGAAAACATGAGCACAAAGCTAACTTGCTATAGGTGTCAGGGATGTGACAAATGCCTATAGAAATAACCATTGCATAGATATCGTCACGACTTTGCGCGGTTCTATCAATTGCTCGATAGTAATTTGTTCACCCACCGTCTACTTGCTTTCATGAGAGAAGCCACTAGTAAACACTACGGCCCCCGGGTCTATTCACATCCATCGTTTAAATCTCCGCTTTTACTTTGCTTTGTTACTTTGTTGCTTTCAGTTCTCACTTGGCAAACAATCTATAAGGGATTGACAACCCCTTCATAGCGTTGGGTGCAAGATTTTGTGTTTGTGCAGGATCTTGAGATACTCTTCCACCGGATTGATACCTTGGTTCTCAAACTGAGGGAAATACTTACTGTCGCTGTGCTACATCACCCTTTCCTCTTCGAGGGAGCACCAACGCAAGGCTCCAAGGCCACGGGGGAAATCCTTTGCATACTTGCCTAGGAAGTCCCTTAAGGCCTAGGCGCAGCTGAAGGATTCCTGGTGCCGTCGACACAACTATTTCTGGTGCCGTTGCAAGGGATACACAACAAACATCAGAAGTATTTTTGGTGCCGTTGCCGGGGAGGAGAGATCAAGATCTATCCAAGTAGGTCTCACAAGATCATCTCTTGCATTTACTTTTGTTGCCAGTTGCCTCTCGTTTTCCTCTCGCCCACTTCACATTTGCCGTTTTCATTTGCCTTTCTCCTTTGCCTTTTTCGTTTGCCTTTTTTGTTCGCCCTTTTCTCTCGTTTGCCTTTCCGTTGCTTGTGTGCTATGTGCCTTCAATATGCTTGCATCTTCGCTTGCTGAAAATCTAGTGATATGGATCCTCATCCACTTGCTAATCTCTTTAAGAGACCCACTTATGTGGAATGAATTGCTAGTGAGTTGGGGGCACTTGACTATTTTTATGGAGTTTTGCTTGAGATGTGTGAATCTAAAAATCGTGATGAAGAAATTCATGAAGTGATTCACGAGGGTCCTTGGATGAAAAGCATGATTGCAATGGTTTCACTATAAATTCTATTAGTGTCAATCATGCTAAAAATATGCAAAACCCTAAGCTTGGCGATGCTAGTTTTGCTATGTCCACTACTTGTTGCAATAATCATGATTGGGGTGATGATCTTTCTTATGATCTTGAAAATTTGTTCAAACCTCATGATGAATATGATATTTGCAATAATATTGAAGTGGGTTTGGAGAAGTCATGACTTTAGTTGACGACAATCCCACTATTTTTGAAGAGCGTCAACTTTGCATGCATGTGGATCATGAAAATAATATCCTTTGTGATAGTTACATTGTTGAATTCGAATATGATCCCACATGTAATTGATATAAGAGAGGAAAATATTGTGGTAGAAGCTTTCATGTTACCAAATTACCTCTCGTTATGTGGAGATTGCTATTGTCTCTTTCTTCTTCCTTGCATATGGCAACTATTGGTTGTCTTGAAAATCTGTTTTCCTATAAAATACCTATGCATAGGAAGTGGGTTAGACTTAAATGTGGTAGCCATATGCTCCATGATGCTCTCGTTGTGCTTCAATTCTTGTCTTTTGTGTGAGCATCATTGAAATCAATGCCTAGCTAAGGGCGCTAAACAAAAGCGCTTGTTGGGAGGCAACCCAACGAATCTATCCTTTTTCTTTCTGTTTTGTGCTTTCCACACTTTCATAATTTTGTTATGATTGTGTTTTTTGTGTTTCATTTTGCGTTTTTGCCAAGAAAAACCGTTATGATTAGTCTTGGGGATGATCGTTTGGTCATGCTGGAAAAGACAGAAACTTCCTGCTCACGAAAAGAGTTTTTTTTTCCTGTAAGATCTTTTGAGTTTATTCTTTTTGCTGTTGACTGCTACGCAAATTCTTCAGACTGTCGTAATTTTTCTGAATTTTTGAAGTACCAGAGATATACGAAATATACAGATTGCTGCAGAATGGTCTGCTGTTAACATATTCTGTTTTTGTTGTGTTGGTTGCTTATTTTGATGAAACTATGGATATTATCGGGGGGGTATTAGCCATGGAAGATTGAAAGTACAGTAACCCAACATCAGCACAAGTAGAATTTAAGTTTTCTACAATACCTAAGGAAGTGGTGGTTTGCTTTCTTGTACTAATGTTATCACGAGTTTCTGTTTAAGTTTCTGTTGTGAAGTTTTCAAGTTTTGGGTGAAGTTCTTATGGACAAAGAGATAAAGAGTGGCAAGAGATCAAGCTTGGGGATGCCCAAGGCACCCCAAGAGATTCAAGGATGCCGTAAAAGCCTAAGCTTGGGGATGCCCCGGGAAGGCATCCCCTCTCTCGTCTTCAATCCATCGATAACGTTACTTGGGGCTATATTTTTATTCACCACATGTTATGTGTTTTTGCTTGGAGCGTCTTGTATCGTAGGAGTCTTTTATTTTTGTTGTGTCACAATCATCTTTGCTGCACACCTAGAGAGAGAGACATGCACACACCGTGATTGTGTCGAGCTTCACTTATATCTTTTGGTAGACAATTCAGCTCACATGTGCTTCACTTATATCTTTTGAGCTAGATACTTTTGCTCTGTGTGCTTCACTTATATCTTTTAGAGAACAGTGGTGCATGGCCTGGTAGTTGATCTATGCTTTGAATGTAGTCTCAAAAGGGGTAGTTATCCAAAGGGATACGAAAACTTCCACCTTCATGTGCATTGAATAGTTAGAGAAGTTTGATTCATCTCAATTAGTTTTGAGTTGTGGTTATGGTAATATTGAAGTCATGCTAGTAAGGTGTTGTGAATCTAGAAATACTTGTGTTGAAGTTAGTGATTCCCGTAGCATGCACGTATGGTGAACCGCTATGTTATGAAATCTGAGCATGATTAGTATATTGATTGTCATCCTTTGCGTGGCGGTCGAGATCGCGCGATGGTTTATACCTACCAACCCTTCCCCTAGGAGTATGCGTTGAATGCTTAGTTTAGATTACTAATAAAACTTTTGCAACAAGTATATGAGTTCTTCATGACTAATGTTGAGTCCATGGTTTAGATGCACTTTCACCTTCCACCATCACTATCTTCTTAGTGCCGTGCAACTTTCGCTGGTGCACAAAACCCACCATTAGCCTCCCTCAAAACAGCCACCATACCTACCTATTATGGATTTTTCAAAGTCATTCCGAGATATATTGCCATGCAACTACCACCATGACATGTGCCACCACGTCTACTTTGCCTTTGCACGATCGTAAGATAGCTAGCATGATGTTTCCATTGATGTCTATGCCATGCTAGATCATTTCCACGGTACACTACCGAAGGCATTCCATATAGAGTCATAGTTGCTCTAAGTTTTGAGTTGAAAGTGTGATGATCATCATTAATGGAGCATTGTCCCATGTGAGGAAATAAAAGAGGCCAAAGAAGCCCATTGAAAAAGAGGCCAAAGAGCCCACCAAAAAAAATGAGAGAAAAAGAGAGAAGGGACAATGCTACCACGTTTTCCACACTTGTGCACATTAAAGCACCATGATCTTCATGATTGAGAGTCTCTCGTTTTGTCACCACCATATAGCTAGTGGGAAATTTTCATTATATAACTTGGCTTGTATATTCCAATGATAGGCTTCCTCAAAATTGCCTTAGGTCTTCGTGAGCAAGCAAGTTGGATGCACACCCACTAGTTTTCTTTAAGAGCTTTCGCATACTCGTAGCTCTAGTGCATCATTTGTATGGCAATCCCTACTCATTCACATTGATATCTATTGATGAGCATCTCCACAGCTCATTGATATGCCTAGTTAATGTGACTATCTTCTCCTTTTTTGTCTTGCAACCTCCACTACATTCCACACCATCTATAGTGCTATAAGCATGGCTCACGCTCATGTATTGCGTGAGAGTTGAAAAGGTTTGAGAAAGTAAAGGTGTGAAACAATTACTTGGCCAATACCGGGGTTGTGCATGATTTAAATTCGTTGTGCAATGATGATAGATCATAGCCAGACTATATGCTTTTGTAGGGATAACTTTCTTTTGGCCTTGTTATTTTGAACATTCATGATTACTTTGCTAGTTTGCGTGAATTATTATTGTTTCCACATCAATAGCAAACTATTTTTTGAATCTAATGGATCTGAACATTCACGTCACATAAGAGGAATTACAAAGGACACCTATGCTAGGTAGCATGAAAGCATCAAAAATTCATTGTTATCACTTCCCTACTCGAGGATGAGAGGAAGTTAAGCTTGGGGATGCTTGATACGTCTCAAACGTATCTATAATTTTTGATGGTTTCATGCTGTTATCTTGTCTTCTTTGGTTGTTTTATGTACCTTTTATATCTTTTTTGGGACTAACTTATTGATTCAGTGCCAAGTTCCAGTTCCTGTTTTTTCCGTGTTTTTGACTCTTTTTAGATCTTATTTTGGAACGGAGTCCAAACGGAATAAAAAACCCGAATTGATTTTTTCCCGAACGGAAGAAGACCAGGGGGCTTTGGGCCAAGCCAGGTGGGCTCGAGGGAGCACACAAGCTCCCACCACGCCACCAGGGGGAGGCGGCGGTGGGCAAGCTTGTGGCCTCCCTGGCCGCCCCCTGACCTAGGTCTTTGGCCTATAAATTCCCAAATATTCCGCAAAAAATCAGGGGAGCCTCGAAAATGCTTTTCCGCCGCCGCAAGCTTCCTTTTCCGCGAGATCTCATCTGGAGACCCTTCCCGGCACCCTACCGGAGGGGACTTTGGAGTTGGAGGGCTTGTTCATCATCATCATCGCCCCTCCAATGACTCGTCAGTAGTTCACTTCAGACCTACGGGTCCGTAGTTAGTATCTAGATGGCTTCTTCTCTCTCTTGGATCTTCAATACAAAGTTCTCCATGATCTTCATGGAGATCTATCCGATGTAATCTTCTTTGGCGGTGTGTTTGTCGAGATCTGATGAATTCTGGATTTGTGATCAGATTATCTATGATATATATTTGAGTCTTTGCTGATTTCTTATATGCATGATTTGATATCCGTTTAAGTCTCTCCGAGTCTTGGCTTTTGTTTGGCCAACTAGATCTATGATTTTTGCAATGGGAGAAGTGCTTGGTTTTGGGTTCTACCATGTGGTGACCTTTCCCAGTGATAGTAGGGGCAGCAAGGCACACATCAAGTAGTTGCCATCAAGGGTAAAAGGATGGGGTTTTTATCATTGGTTTGAGATTATCCCTCTACGTCATGTCATCTTGCTTAAGGCGTTAATCTGTTCTTATGGACTTAATACACTAGATGCATGCTGGATATCGGTCGACATGTGGAGTAATAGTAGTAGATGCAGAAAGTATCGGTCTACTTGTTTCGGACGTGATGCCTATAGAAATAATCATTGCATAGATATCGTCACGACTTTGCGCGGTTCTATCAATTGCTCGACAGTAATTTGTTCACCCACCGTCTACTTGCTTTCATGAGAGAAGCCACTAGTAAACACTACGACCCCCGGGTCTATTCACATCCATCGTTTAGATCTCCGCTTTTACTTTGCTTTGTTACTTTGTTGCTTTCAGTTCTCACTTGGCAAACAATCTATAAGGGATTGACAACCCCTTCATAGCGTTGGGTGCAAGCTTTTGTGTTTGTGTAGGATCTTGAGATACTCTTCCGCCGGATTGATACCTTGGTTCTCAAACTGAGGGAAATACTTACCGTCGCTGTGCTACATCACCCTTTCCGCTTCGAGGGAACACCAACGCAAGGCTCCAAGGCCACGGGGGAAATCCTTTGCATACTTATCTAGGAAGTCCCTTAAGGCGTAGCAGCAGCTGAAGGATTCCTGGTGCCATCAACACAACTATTTCTGGCACCGTTGCAAGGGATACACAGCAAACATCACACGTCTGCCCTACCTCTTCTGCCTATAAATTCAGTAAAATTCCAAAACTGCGAGAGAGATCCACGAAAATACTTTTCTGCCGCCGCGAGCTTATGTCTCCGCAAGATCCCATCTGGGGCATGTTCTGGTGCCCTGCCGGAGGGGGATTCGGATACGGAGGGCTTGTTCATCAACACAATGACCTCTTCGATGATCTATGAGTAGTTCACCATAGACCTTCGGGTCCATAGCTAGTAGCTAGATGGCTTCTTCTCTCTCTTGGATCTTCAACAGAAAGTTCTCCACGATCTTCATGGAGATCTATCCGATGTAATCTTCTTTTGCGGTGTGTTTGTCGAGATCCGATGAATTTTGGATTTATGATCAGATTATCTATGAAACTCATTTGAGTTTCTTCTGATCTCTTATATGCATGATTTCATATCCTTGTAATTCTCTTCGAGTTGTGGGCTCTGTTTGGCCAAGTTGATCTATGATTCTTGCAATGGGAGAAGTGCTTAGTTTTGGGTTCATACCGTGCGGTGACCTCACCCAGTGACAGAAGGGGTAGCGAGGCACGTATCGTGTTGTTGCCATCAAGGGTAAAAAGATGGGGTTTTCATCATTGGTTTGAGTTTATCCCTCTACATCATGTCATCTTGCTTAAAGCATTACTCTGTTCGTCATGGACTCAATACACTAGATGCATGCTGGATAGCGGTCGATGCGTAGAGTAATAGTAGTAGATGCAGAAAGTATCGATGTACTTATCTCGGGCGTGATGCTTATATGTAGGATCATTGCCTTAGATATCGTCATGACTTTGCGCGGTTCAATCAATTGCTCGGCAGTAATTTGTTCACCCACCGTAATATTTGCTTTTTTGAGAGAAGCCTCTAGGGAGCACTATGGCCCCCGGGTCTACTTCCCACCATATTTACAGCCTTACACTTTTACTTCGTTGCACTTTCCCCATTCAGATCTAACTTTGCAATCAATCTTGAAGGGATTGACAACCCCTTTATAGCGTTGGGTGCAAGCTCTTTTGTGTTTGCGCAGGTACTCTGGACTTGATGCGATTCTCCTACTGGATTGATACCTTGGTTCTCAAACTGAGGGAAATACTTACTGCTCCTGTGCTGCATCACCCTTTCCTCTTCAAGGGAAAAATCAACGCAAGCTCAAGAGGCAGCAGAAGGATTTCTGGCGCCGTTGCCGGGGATTTCTGTCGCCGTAGGAGAAGGATTTCTGGCGCCGTTGCCGGGGAGGATCAAGTCAAGAATAGTCTCTCATCAACGTGTCAATCTGTGGCACCGGGGATTATTCTAAGTGAAGCTTATCCAAGTAAGTGTCGCAAACTCATCTCTTGTATTTACTTTTTTGCCTCTCGTTTTCCTCTCCCCCACTTGTGAAAAACAAAAGTTTACAAAAATATTTGCCTTTTTCGTTCGCCCTTTCTTTCGCTTGCTTTCTATTCGCTTGTGTTCTATGTGCCTTCAATATGCTTGCATCTTCGCTTGCTGAAAATCTATTGATATGGATCCTCATCCACTTGCTAATCTCTTTAAGAGATCCAATTATGTTGAACCATTTGCTAGTGAGTTGAGTGCACTTGACTTTCTCTATGGAGTTTTGCGTGAGATGCGTGAATCTGAAAATCGTGATGAACAGATTTATGAAGTGATTCATGAGGGCTCCTTGAATGAAAAGCATGATTGCAATGGTTTCACTATGAATCCTATTAATGTCAATCATGCTAAAAATATGCAAAACCCTAAGCTTGGGGATGCTCGTTTTGCTATGTCAACTACTTGTTGCAATGATCGTGATTGGGGTGATGATTTTTCTTATGATATTGAAAATTTGTTTAAGCCTCATGATGATTATGATATTTGCAATAATATTGAAATTGGGTTTGGAGAAGTCATGACTTTAGTTGATGATAATCCCACTATTTTTGAAGAGCGTCAAATTTGCATGCATGTGGATCATGAAAAGAAATATCCTTTGTGATAGCTATATTGTTGAATTTGATTATGATCCCACATGTAATTATTATGAGAGAGGAAAATATTGTGGTAGAAACTTTCATATCACTAAATCACCTCTCGTTATGTTGAGATTGCTATTGTCTCTTTCTTCTTCCTTGCATTTGGTAACTATTCGTTGTCTTGACAATCTGTTTTCCTATAAAATGCCTATGCATAGGAATTATGTTAGACTTAGATGTGATTTTCACATGCTTTATGATGCTCTCATTGTGCTTCAATTCTTGTCTTTTGTGTGAGCATCATTGGATTATCAATGCCTAGCTAAAAGGATTTAAAGAAAAGCGCTTGCTGGGAGGCAACCAAATGAATTTATCTTTGCTTTTTTGCTTTCTGTTTTGTTGTATGAACACCATCATAATTTTTTTATGATTGTGGTGTTTGTGTTTCTTTTTGTGTTTGAGCCAAGCAAAACCTTTATGATTAGTTTGGTGATGGTTGTTTAATCGTGCTGGAAAAAGACAGAAACTTTTCGCTCACGAAATTATTTTTCATTTTTATTCAGAAAAAGATTTTGAGTTTATTCATTTTGCTGCTGGTTGATATGCCTTTTTCCCAGGCATTCTTAATTTTTTCAGAATTTTTGAGGTACCAGAAGTATACTAAGTATACCGATTTCTACAGACTAGTCTGTTTTTGACAGATTCTATTTTTTGTTGACTTGGTTGCTTGTTTTGATGAAACTATGGATAGTATCGGGGGGGGGGTACTAGCCATGGAAAAGTGAGAATACAGTAATATAACACCAATATTAATAGAAATCAAGATTGCTACAGTACCTAAAGAGGTGGTAGTTTGTTTTCTTGTGCTAATGATATCACGAGTTTTTGTTTAAGTTTTGTGTTGTGAAGTTTTCAAGTTTTGGGTGATGTTCTCATGGAAAAATGGATAAAGAGTGGAAAGAGCTCAAGCTTGGGGATGCCCAAGGCATCCCAAGCAAAATTCAAGGACACCAAAAAGCCTAAGCTTGGGGATGCCCCGGGAAGGCATCCCCTCTTTCGTCTTCAATCCATCGGTAACATTACTTGGAGCTATATTTTTATTTACCACATGATATGTGTTTTGCTTGGAGCTTCTTGTATCATAGGAGTCTTTGCTTTTTGTTGTGTCACAATCATCCTTGCTGCACACCTTTTGAGAGAGACATGCACTCATCGTGAATTTCCTAGAATGCTCATCGTGCTTCACTTATACCTTTTGAGCTAGATAATTTTGCTCTATGTGTTTCACTTAGATCTTTTTAGAGCACGGCGGTGCGTGACTTGGTAGTTGGTTTGTGCTATGAAAGTAGTCCCAAAGGTGACAGGTACCCAAAGAGGATACAAAAACTTCCATCTTCATGTGCATTGAGTAGAAGAGAAGTTTGATTCCTCTCAATTAGTTTTGAGACGTGGATTTGGTAATATTAAGAGTTCTGTTAGTAGGGTGTTGTGAATCTAGAAATATGTTAAAGTTAGTGATTCCTGTAACATGCACGTATGGTGAACCGCTATGTTAGGAAGTCGCAGCATAATTGATCTGTTGATTGTCATCCTTTGTGTTGCGGTCGGGATCGCCTGATGGTTTACACCTACCAATCCTTCCCCTAGGAGTATGCGTTTAGCACTTTGTTTCGATTACTAATAAAATTTTCGCAACAAGTATGTGATTTCTTCATGACTAATGTGAGTCCATGGTATAGATGCACTTTCACCTTCCACCATTGCTAGCCTCTCTAGTGCCGCGCCATTTTCGCCGGTGCACAAACCCACCATATGCCTTCCTCAAAACAACCACCATACCTACCTACTATGGCATTTTCATAGCCATTCTGAGATATATTGCCATGCAACTCCCACCGTTCCGTCTCATGACCTGTGCCGTCACTCTCATATCGCCATTGCATGATCGTAAGATAGCTAGCGAGATGTTTCAACGTCATACGCCAAGCTAGATCGTTGCACATCCCGGTACACTGCCAGAGGCATTTCCTATAGAGTCATCATCGTTCTAAGTTTTGAGCTGTGAGTAAATAAAAGTGTGATGATCATCATTATTAGAGCATTGTTCCATGTGAGGAAATAAAAAAAAGAGGTCAAAGTTGCCCACAAAAAAAGAGAGAAAAAAGAGAGGCCTAAGAGCCCAAAAAAAGAGAAGGGACAATGCTACTATCTTTTTCCACACTTGTGCTTCATAATAGCACCATGTTCTTCATGATTGAGAGCTTATTGCTCTGTCACCACCATATACTAGTGGGAATCTTTATTATATAACTTGGCTTGTATATTCCAAGGATGGGCTTCCTCAAATTTCCATAGGTCTTCATGAGCAAGCAAGTTGGATGCACACCCACTAGTTCTCCTTTTGAGCTTTCACATACTTATAGCTCTAGTGCATCCTTTGTATGGCAATCCCTACTCATTCACATTGATATCTATTAATGGGCATCTCCATAACCCTTTGATACGCCGAGTCAATTTGACCATATCCTCCTTTTTTGTCTCACAACCACCACCACACTCTATTCCACCTATAGTGCTATATCCATGGCTCACGCTCATGTATTGCGTGATAGTTGTAAAAGATTTGAGAAAGTAAGAGTGCAAAAACAATTACCTGGCCAATACCGGGGTTGTGCATGATTTAAATTAGTTGTGTGGGGATGATGGAGCATAGCCAGACTATATGATTTTGTAGGGATAACTTTCTTTGGCCTTGTTATTTTGAAAGTTCATGATTACCTTGCTAGTTTGCTTGAAGTATTATTGTTTTCATGTCAATAGCAAACTATTGTTTTGAATCTTACGGATCTGAACATTCATGTCACATGAAAGAAGTTACAAAGGACAACTATGCTAGGTAGCATTCCACATCAAAAATTCAGTCTTTATCACTTCCCTACTCGAGGACGAGCAAGAGTTAAGCTTGGGGATGCTTGATACGTCTCCAACGTATCTATAATTTTTGATAGTTCCATGCTATTATCTTGTCAAACTTTGGATGTTTTGTATGCCTTTTATATCTTTTTTGGGACTAACTTATTAACTCAGTGCCAAGTGTCAGTTCCTATTTTTCCGTGTTTTTGACCCTTTTCACAGGAGGATTTTAAATGGTGTCCAAACGGAATAAAAGTTCCAAAAAGATTTTTTCTGGAACAGAAGATACGCGCCAGACTTGAGAACCAAGGCAGGGGCCAGCAGGGAACCCCACAAGCCCCCTACGAGCGGCTAGGGGGGCCCGCGCCTAGCAGGCTTGTGGGCCCCATGTGGCACGTCTGCCCTACCTCTTCCACCTATAAATTTAGAAAAAATCCAAAACTGCGAGAGAGGTCCACGAAAATACTTTTCCGCCGCCGCCAGCTTCTGTCTCCGTAAGATCCCATATGGGGCACATTCTGGTGCCCTGCCAGAGGGGGGATTCGGATACGGAGGGCTTCTTCATCAACACCATGACCTCTTCGATGATCTGTGAGTAGTTCACCATAGACCTTCGGGGTCCATAGCTAGTAGCTAGATGGCTTCTTCTCTCTCTTGGATCTTCAATACAAAGTTCTCCATGATCTTCATGGAGATCTATCCGATGGAATCTTCTTTTGCGACTTGTTTGTCGAGATCCGATGAATTTTGGATTTATGATCAGATTATCTATGAATCTTATTTGAGTTTCTTCTGATCTCTTATATGCATGATTTCATATCCTTGTAATTCTCTTCAAGTTGTGGGTTTTGTTTGGCCAAGTTGATCTATGATTCTTGCAATGGGAGAAGTGCTTGGTTTTGGGTTCATACCGTGCGGTGACCTCACCCAGTGAGAGAAGGGGTAATGAGGCACGCATTGTGTTGTTGCCATCTAGGGTAAAAACATGGGGTTTTAATCATTGGTTTGAGTTTATCCCTCTACATCATGTCATCTTGCTTAAAGCGTTACTCTATTCGTCATGAACTCAATACACTAGATGGATGCTGGATAGCGGTCGATGGTGGAGTAATAGTAGTAGATGCATAAAGTATCGGTCTACTTGTCTCGGACGTGATGCCTATATGTATGATCATTGCCTTAGATATCGTCATGACTTTGCGCGGTTCTATCAATTGCTCGGCAGTAATTTGTTCACCCACCGTAATATTTGCTATTTTGAGAGAAGCTTCTAGTGAACACTATCGCCCCCGGGTCTACTTCACACCATATTTTCAGCCTTACACTTTTACTTCGTTTCACTTTCTGCCTTCAGATCTCATTGCAATCAATCTTGAAGGGATTGACAACCCCTTTATAGCGTTGGGTCCAAGCTCTTTTGTGTTTGCGCAGGTACTCTGGACTTGACGCGATTCTCCTACTGGATTAATACCTTGGTTCTCAAACTGAGGGAAATACTTACTGCTCCTGTGCTGAATCACCCTTTCCTCTTCAAGGGAAAAACCAACGCAAGCTCAAGAGGCAGCAGAAGGATTTCTGGCGCCGTTGCCGGGGATTTCTGTCGTCGTAGCAGGTGGCCCCTGGCACCCCTCTGGCCCCCTTTCGTGCTTCGTGAAGCTTCTGGTGCGCTGATTTTTATATACTTTTCTCGGGTTTTTTGGGGCTTCAGAAAATTGGGTAATTGCTCCTGCAAAAAAGACATCAGCAGACAGAAATTGGCACTGGGTGCACTGAGTTAGTAGGTTAGTACAAATATGTGTAAAAAGATATAAAAGTGTAGCAAAACATATAACAATGTCACCCAAAAGATCATGGAACAAGCAGAAATTATAGATACGTTTGGGACGTTTCACTTGACACATGTGAACCCTGCCTCATGGGCAAGATGACTAAGACCCCATTCTCCGGAACAATGGAGTGGGCAAGTGGCTTATTGTAAATCATACATACTGATGTATGTGGTCCGATGATCATTGAGGCGCGTAGTGGATACCGTTATTTTATCACCTTCACTGATGACTTAAGTAGATATGGGTATATTTAATTAATGAAACACAAGTCTGAAACGTTTGAAAAGTTCAAGCGATTTCAGAGTGAAGTTGAGAATCATCATAACAAGAAGATTAAACTCCTACGATCTGATCAAGGAGGAGAATATATGAGTTATGAGTTTGGCGATCACCTAAGACAATGTGGAATTGTTTCACAGTTGACGCCACCTGGAACACCACAGTGTAATGGTGTGTCCGAACGTCTTCATTGAACCTTATTGGATATGGTGTCTTCTATAATCTCTCTTGTCGATCTTCCATTATTGTTTTGGGGTTATGCATTAGAGACATCATCATTAACTTTAAATAGGGCACCATGTAAACCCATTAAGACGACATCGTATGAACTATAGTTTTGTAAGAAACCAAAGTTGTCATTTCTTAAAGTTTGTGGATGCGATGCTTATTTCAAAAAAATTCAGCCAGAAAAGCTCGAACCCAAAGTGGAGAAATGCGTCTTCATAGGATACCCAAAAGAGACGATTGGGTATACCTTCTATCTCAGATCTGAAGGAAAAGTGTTTGTTTCTAAAAACGGAACATTTCTCGAGAAAGAGTTTATCTCGAAAGAATTGAGTTGGAGGAAGATATAACTTGATGAGGTTGTTGAACCTTTACTTCAACCAGAGAGTGGCGCAACACAGAAAGATGTTTATGTGGAGTCTACATCAGTTTAAGAGGAAGCTAATGATGGTGATCATGAAGCTTCCGATAAATTTACTATAGAACCTCCCAGGTCTACAAGGGCATGCACTGCTCCTCACTGGTACGGTAACCCTGTCTTAATGGTCATGCTGTTGGACAACAATGAACCTACGAGATATGGAGAAGAGATGCTGGGCCCGTATTCCAACAAATGGTTAGAGGCCATGAAATCCGAGATAGGATCCATGTATGAAAATAAAGTATGAACTTTGGAAGTATTAGCTAAAGGGTGAAAGGCCATTCAGAATAAATGGACCTTTAAGAAGAAGACACACAGACGGTAATGTCACCATATATAAATCTCGACTGGTGGCAAAAGGTTTTTCATAAGTTCAAGGACTTGACTACAATGAGTCTTTCTCACCTGTAGCGATGCTTAAGTCCATCAGAATCATGTTAACAATAGCTGCATTTTTTGATTATAAAATTTGGCAGATGGATGTCAAAACAGCATTCCTTAATGGTTTTCTTAAGGAAGAGTTGTATATGATGCAACCAGAAGGTTTTGTCGATCCAAAGAATGCTGACAAAGTATGCAAGCTCCAACGATCCATTTATGGACTGGTGAAAGTATCTCGGAGTTGGAATCAACGCTTTGATGAGGTGATCAAAGTGTTTGGGTTTATACAAGTTTATGGAGAAGCTTGTATTTAAAAGAAAGTGAGTGGGAGCTCTATAGAGTTTCTAATATTATATGTGGATGACATATTGCTGATTGGAAACAATATAGAATTTTTGGGAAGTGTAAAGGAATATTTGAACAAGAGTTTTTCAATGAAGGACCTAGGAGAAGTTGCTTTCATATTAGGCATCAAGATATATAGAGATAGATCGAGACACTTAATAGGACTTTCAGATAGCACATACCTTGACAAAGTCTTGAAGAAGTTCAAAATGGATCAGTCCAAGAATTGGTTATTTCCTGTATTGCAAGGTGTGAAGTTGAGTAAGACTCAATGCCCACTGACTGCAGAAGATAGAGAAAAGATGAGTGTTGTCCCCTATGCTTCTGCCATAGCCTCTATCATGTATGCAATGTTATGCACAAGAGGAGACGTCATCCTTGCCATAAGTATGGTCAGAAGGTTTCAAAGTGATCCAGGAATGGAACACTCGACGGCGGTCAAGAATATCCTTAAGTACCTCAAAAGGACTAAGGAAATGTTTCTCGTTTATGGCGGTGACCAAGAGCTCGTTGTAAAGGGTTACGTCGATGCAAGCTTTGACACTGGTCTAGATGACTATAAATCTCAAACCGGATACATATGTATTCTCAATGGGGAAGCAGTAAGCTGGTGCAGTTCCAAGTAAAGCTTGGTAGCTGATTCTACATGTGGAGCAGAGTACATAGCTGCCTTAGAGGCGGATAAGGAAGGTGTATGGATGAAGGAGTTCATGACACATCTTGGAGTTGTGCTCAGTGCACTGGATCCAATGACTCTATTCTATGACAACATTGGTGCCATTGCTCTAGCGAAGGAACTAGGGTTTCACAAGAGAACCAAACACATAAAGCAACGGTTCAATTCCATCTGTGATTACATCAAGGAGGAGTACATAAATATTTGCAAAGTGCACACGAATCTGAATGTCACAAACCTGTTGACTAAGCCTCTTCCACGAGCGAAACATGATCAACACCAAAACTGTATGGGTGTTAGATATATTACAATGTAAATCACATGGTGATGTGAGCTAGATTACTGACTCTAGTGCAAGTGGGAGACTGTTGAAAATATGCCCTAGAGGCAATATTAAAATGGTTACTATTATATTTCCTTGTTCATGATAATCATTTATTTAGAATTGTATTGATTGGAAACTCAAATACATGTGTGGGTACATAGACAACACTGTGTCCCTAGTGAGCCTCTAATGGACTAGCTCGTTCATCAAAGATGGTCAAGGTTTCCTGGCCATAGACATAAGTTGTCATTTGATAACGAGATCACATCATTAGGAGAATGATGTGATGGACAAGACCCAAACTATGAACGTAGCATATGCCGTGTCAGTTTATTGCTATTGTTTTCTGCATGTCAAGTATATGTTCCTATGACCATGATATCATGCAACTCACTCATACCGGAGGAGTACCTTGTGTGTATCAAATGTTGCAACGTAACTTGGTGAGTATAAATATGCTCCGCAGGTATCTCCGAGGGTGTGTGTTGAGTTGGCATGGATCAAAATTGGGATTTGTTACTCCGTGTGACACAGAGGTATCTCAGGGCCCACTCGGTAATGCAACATCACATTCAGATTTCAAGCAATGTGACTAAAGAGTTAGTCACGGGATCTTGTATTACTGAATGAGTAAAGAGATTTTCCGGTAACAAGATTGAACTAGGTATGGTGATACCGATGATCGAAACTCGAGCAAGTAACATACCGATGGACAAAGGGAACTGCATATGTGATTGATTGAATCCTTGATGTCGTGGTTCAATCGATAAAGATCTTCGTAGAATATGTAGGAGCCAATATGGGCATCCAAGTTCCGTTATTGGTTACTGATCGGAGAGTGTCTCGGTCATGTCTGCATAGTTCTCGAACCCGTAGGGTTTGCACAGTTAATGTTCAGTGATGATTTGGTATTGTTATGTTATGTATGTTGGTGTCCCAAGGATATTCGGAATACCGTATGAGATTCCGGACGTCACGAGTAATATCGAAATGGTCTGGAGGTAAAGATTGATATATGGGAAGTTGGTATTTGAGGTCCGAAAAAGTTTCGGAACATATCGATTTTGTGACACGAGTGCCGGAAGTGTTCCGGTGGTCCACCTGCCTCGGAGGGCCCCATGGGCTGTGAGAGGGGAAACACCAGCCCCTGGTGGGCTGGTCGACCCTCAAACCTAGGCCCATGCGGCAGGAGGTGGAGGGCTAAGCCCATAAGGGGCCGACCACCCCTTGCCTTGGGTGGCAAGGCACCCCAAGGGCCGCCGCCCCTCCTATTGGCCGCTGCCCCTCCTAGGGTGGGGAATACTAGACTGATCGACCCCCTCGTCTCCTCCTATATATATGTGAGGGGAGGGAGGGCTACAGGAGCACAAGCCACGGCGCAGCCTCTCCCTCCCACTCTAGATCAATTTTTCCTCTAGTTCGTCGCGGCAGCGTTTGGCGAAGCCCCGTCGGGACAACTCCACCACAACCGCTGCCACGCCATCTTATTGTCGGTAAACTCATCTACCCCTTCTCCCTCGCTTGCTGGATCAAGGATGCAAAGACGTCATCAAGATATACATGTGTTGAACACGGAGGTGCCATCCGTTCGGCACTTGATCGGGAGTTCATGGGACGGATCGTGATTGGATCGTGAATACGTTCCACTACATCAACCGTGTTCTTTAACGCTTCTGTTAAGTGATCTACAAGGTTATGTAGATACAATCTCTCCTCTCGTAGATGTGCATCTCCTAGATTGATCTTGGTGAGTGCAGGAAATTTTTGTTACCCATGCAATGTTCCCCTACAAAGGGAGTAGTCCACCCTCGGGGCTCAGGGTTTGTACGAGTAGCTATGTGTTTAATCTCTCTCTCTCTCTCTCTCTCTGTCGTGTTCTTGAGATGTCATGATCTTGATATATCACGGGCCCTATTGATATATTTGGATCGTATGGTGTTTGTCCAATGCTATTGTTGTGATGAATTGAGTCTTTCACTTTAAGATTTCGTTATGTTGGATTGAATATTCAGGTTTGAGAGCACATGATGTATGTCTTGTATGCGGATACCCGTAGTGACATTGGAGGTATTCAAGTGATTCACTTGATATATATTTTGGCACTCAACTCGTGAATTCCCGAGGTGACATTGGAGTAATCTATGCATAGGGGTTGATTCATGTTTTCATACTATGTTCTCTGATAGAAATCTTGGGGTGCTCCTTGAAGTACTTTGTGTTGGATTGAATATAAAGAATCTGAAATTGTTTGATGCATGTTGTATAATTAGCCCACGGATACTTGAGGTGACATTGGAGTATCTAGGTGCCATTAGGGTTGATTGATATGGATCAATGGTGTTATTTTAGTACTAACCCTTGAATAGATCAATTGGAAAGGATAACTTGTTATTTTAGTATGAACTCTTGGAAAGATTGATCGTAAATAATAACTTTGAGGTTGTTTCATACCCTCCAAAAATTTCTTCTTAAGTTCTCCGCTAGATAGGAACTTTGGAGTGATTCTTTATCACACGTTGAGGGATTGTTTTGTGATCCAATTGTATTAGCATTATTGAGAGTTTGCTCTAGCGAAAGTACGAACCCGAGGCCTCATTTTCAAACATTACAATATCGTTTATGCTCACTTTTATTACTTGCTACCTTGCTGTTTTTTATTGTTCTTATTATAAAAATCAATATGTACTATCACTACTACACTTGTATCACCATATCTTCGCCGAAGTAGTGCACCTCTACAATTTACCATTGTATTTGGTGTGTTGGGGACAAGAGACCTTTTATTATTTGGTTACGGGGTTGTTTGAGAGAGACCATCTTCATCCTATGCCTCCCACAGATTGATAAACCTTAGGTTATCCAATTGAGGGACATCTGCTACTATCCTACAAAACTTTGCACTTGGAGGCCCGACACAAGTCTACAAGAACAAGTTGTGTAGTAGACACCACGTGTCACGGGATTTGGATGCACCAGTGAAAGTTACACCGGTCCTCGAGGTAAGAATGGGCAATGCATGGTACCGAAGAGGCTAGCAAATATGTGGAGGCGAGAGTGCATATATCCATGGACTTACATTTGTCATAAAGAATTCACATACTTATTGCAAGATTTTATTAGCTCTCTCGAAGAAAAGCACTACTCGCATGCCCATAGGGAGGAGGTTGGTTGGAGTTAACCATCGCGCGCACTCGACTTAAACAACACTAGGATTTCAACAAGGAATAAGTATGCTCACACATCATCACCATGCCATCAAAATATTTGGATGAATAGAAAATAAAAAACCTCTAATTCATGATACTCTTATCAACCAATGATCACACATTCATGATCTTTCACATTACCACATTAATATCATTAACCATGATTTCTCTTTTATGTGCTACATGTGGTTTTGATTATGCACTCATTGAATACCTATTATTTATGAACTAGTCTTATAACACATGCAAATTACCATCACTATTTATTAACTCTCCAACAAATATAAGTGAAGAACAAGAGTGGAATTATTTTAACAAAATCTATACGCAACCATGCTCTAAAAGATATAAGTGAAGCACTAGAGCAACTGCTAAGCTCAAAAGATATAAGTGAAGCACAAAGAGTATTATAATAAATCATCGTGATCGTGTGTCTCTCTTAACTAGGTGTATTCAGGGAACAATTATTGTGGTAAACCAAAACAAAAACCAAACGATGCTCCAATCCCCTGCAGTATTTAAGAAAGGTTTACCAAGGATAATTGACATGTAGTCGTCCTCGAGCATATCAAGTATAACAAAGTCTGTCAAGATAGTAACATTTTCAACAACAACGGCCATATCCTCACAAATACCGATAGGTATGGCAGTTAATTTGTCAGCCATATGCAATGAAATTTCAGTAGATGTGAGTTTATTCAAATCAAGTCTTTTATATAAAGAGAAAGGCATAACACTAACACCGGCTCCTAGATCACATAAAGCAGTTTTCACATAGTTTCTTTTGATGTAACATGGTATAGTTGGTATTCCTAGATCTCCTAGTTTTTTAGGTACTTCATGCTTAAAAGAATAAATAGCAAGCATGGTGGAGATTTCAGCTTCACGTATTTTTATTTTATTAGTGATGATGTCTTTCATATACTTAGCATAAGGGGCCATCTTTAAAAGATCAGTTAAATTAATACGCAAAAAGACTGGGCTGAGCATTTCAGCAAAGCGCTCAAATTCTTCATCATCTTTCTTCTTAGTTGGTTTGTGTGGATATGGCATGGATTTCTGAACCCATGTCTCTCTTTCTTTGCCATGTTTTCTAGCAACAAAATCTCTTTTATCATATCGTTTGTTCTTAGGTTGTGGGTTATCAAGAACAACAACATGTTCTATATCAACATCATTATCTTGTTCTTTATCATTTTCACGTTGATCATCATGATTATCATTTTCATTATCACTAGATGAATGCTCACTACCAGATTGAGTTTCAGCAACTGAGATAGAGATATCATTAGCATTATCAGAAGGTTTTTCTACTTCCGGTTCACTAGAAGTATGCAAAGTCCTATCATTTTTGTTTTTCTTTTTCTTTCTAGATAGACTATGTGCATCTCTATTAATTCTTTGTGAATCTTGTTCAGTTCTTTTAGGATGACCTTCTGGATATAGTGGATCTTGAGTCATTGTACCTCCTCTAGTCATTACTCTAACAACATGATCATTCATATTATTATTCATTTCATGAAGTAGCTCACTTGGAGATATACCAACTTGTTCTAATTGAGTTTGAACCATAGAAGCATGCTTCCCTACGCCTCTTACATCGTTGGTGATTCTAAATAACAAGTCACTTAGGCAAGCAATCATATCATAGTTTTGTTTCAATTGTTTCATAACATAGGAGTTGAAATGATCTTGCTTTCTAATATAATTACCGAACTCATATAAGCATTGACTAGGATGTTTATTATAAGGGATGTGACCTTCATCAAATTTGAAAATAGAACTTACCTCCACCACCTGTGGTAGTGTGTTGAAACCATGTATTTCTTCAGTAGGTGGTAATTTCTTAACATCTTCAGCTTTACTGTCTTTTCCTTCATACATTTCTTTGCCTCTTGCATAGTTTCAGGACTAAGGAATAAGATACCCCTCTTATTTGGAGTGGGTTTAGGCGGTGGTTCAGGAAGTGTCCATTCATCATGATTCTTCAATATATTAGTCAATAAATCCCCAGCTTGTTCGATAGTTCGTTCCATGAAAACACAACCAACACAACTATCTAGGTGGTCCCTAGAAGCATCACTTAGTCCATTATAAAATATATCAAGTATTTCATTTTTCTTAAGAGGATGATTAGGAAAAGCATTAAGTAATTGGAGAAGCCTCCCCTAAGCTTGTGGGAGACTCTCTTATTCAATTTGCACAAAGTTAAATATTTCCTGTAAGGCAGCTTGTTTCTTATGAACAGGAAAATATTTTTCAGAGAAGTAATAAATCATATCTCGGGGACTACACACACAACCAATAGTAAGAGTATCGTATCATATCTTAGCATCACCCTTTAATGACAACAGAAATACTTTGAGAATATAGTAGTAGTGAATTTTTTTGTCATGAGAAAATAGGGTGGCTATATCATTCAACTTAGTGAGATGTGCCACAATAGTTTCAATTTCATAGCCATGAAAAGGATTAGATTCAACCAAAGTAATTAACTCTGTGTTGACAAAGAATTCATAATCCTCATCGATAATAAAGATAGGTGAAGTAGCAAACTTAGGATCATATTTTATTCTAGCATTCAAGGATTTTTCTTTCAACTTGCATAGTAGTTTCTTAATCCTCATCGATAATAAAGATAGGTGAAGTCTTCAGCTATTTGTTCATCCATAACATAGCCTTTAGGTACTTTAGGCATTTCAATTCTAGGATAGCCATGTCTAAAAGGTGTTTCAATATTTTGAGTTTGAAATACTTCATCAGTTTCAATAATATCATCAGTTTCAACATGCTCAATTTCTTTAGCTCTAGCAAGTTGTTCATCAAGAAATTCACTTAGTGGCACATTATAATCAAGCAAGGTACTAGCATCATCATAAGCATCATTCATAACAGAAGTAGCATCATCAATAACTTGCGACATATCAGGATTAATAACATGTGGTGGTGGTGTTGCAAGTCTTCTCAAAAAAGAAGGTGGATCAAGTGCATAGCTAGATGACAGTTCCTTGCCTCCCTCGCCTTAGAGGGAACGATCTTGGTTCTAGTATCTTCCAGATTCTTCATAGTGATTAATAAATAGAAATCCCAAGTAACTCAACCAATATAGCTATGCTATCCGGCAACGGCGCCAGAAAAAGGTCTTGATAACCCACAAGTATAGGGGATCGCAATAGTTATCGAGGGTAGAACATTCAACCCAAATTTATAGATTCGACACAAGGGGAGCCAAAGAATATTTGTAGGTATTAGCAGTTGAGTTGTAAATTCAACCGCACTTAGAGATTTAATATCTGCAACACAGTGATCAATAGCACAGTAATATGATAGTTTTGATAGCAGTAGTAATAGTAGCAATAGTAACGGTAACAATGATAGGAGTTTTGTAGCAGTTGCAACAATAGTAACTTAGCAAGAGTAATATGTGAAAAACTCGTAGGCATTGTATCGGCGATATTGTTGGATAATATTCATCATATAGGAGTCATAACCTAGGGCGACATATAAATAAATCACGTTCATCAATATACTATAGACATGTATTCCGTAAATAGTCATACGTGCTTATGGAAAAGAACTTGCATGACATCTTTTGTCCTACCCTCCCATGGAAGCGGGGTCCATAAGGAAACTAAGGGATATTAAGGCCTCCTTATAATAGAGAATCAGAAGAAAGCATTGATACATATCCAACGTATCGATAATTTATGAAGTATTCATGCCATATTCACCTATGTTTACAATACTTTTATATGATTTTAATGCACTTTGCATGATTTATTTAGAACTAACCCGGATTGACGTTGTTTTAAGCAGAACTACCATAGTGTTGTTTTTGTGCAGAAATCAAAGTTATCCAAATGCAACGAAACTTTTTGACGATTTTTTCGAAATAAAAGAGGCACTAGATACTTCGTTGGAGGCCTTGAAGAGCCACGAGGTGGGCACAACCCACCAGGGCACACCTGGGGCCAAGCGTGCCCTGGTGTCTTGTGCTCTCCTCGTGGCCCATCTTCGCGTGAAATCAACGCCCAAAAATCCTATAAATACAGAAATCTCCTGAAATAACCGAAGACAAGAAGTTCCTCCACCATAGGGCCTCTATATCCATGAAAAACCAATCTGGAGACGTGATAATGGGGTAATCTAGGCATAGGGTTGATTGCATGTTTTCATACTATGTTTTGTGGTAGAAATCTTGGCGTGCTCCTTGAAGTTCTTTGTGTTGGATTGAGTATTATGAATCTGAATTTGTTATGTTGTTATTTTAGTACGAACTCTTGATAGATCGACCGGAAAGGATAACTTGTTATCTTAGTATGAACTCTAGGAAATATTGATTGAAAAGAATAACTTTGAGGTGGGTTCGTACCCTACAAATAATTTCTTCGTATGTTCTCTGCTAGATAGGAACTTTGGAATGATTCTGTCACAACCCTAGAATAATTGCTTGCAATTAGTTGCATCGTCATATTGCGTCATGTTAAATTCAAATTTAATTGAAATGGGGATGATCAAACACTAGCATCAATATAACTCAACTATGTTCAACTTAATATAATTTTCAACTAACCTAAAATGTCTTTAAAAATGTCTTTTATTTCTGGAAAATGTTGGGAACATCAACCAGAGGTGATGCACGTTTTTCTTAGTCATTTGGGCTTTTGAATTAACACATTTTATTTTTGTTTTGGGCCTTCTAAAATTCTATAGGTAGTTCGTTGGCTCCAATAATTTTGAAACTTGTTGAGGGCCTCTAGAATAAATCTTTTATTGCCCACAAAAAGTCCTAGGATTTTTATGAATGATTTGGTTAGTAAAACAAATCCCAAACAATTGCAGAAAAAAGAAACAAAATAGAAAAATAGGAAAAGGGGCAAACTTACGTGTGCTCACCTCATGCCCAGGAGCAGGCCGACCCACTTGGCCCGTGCCAGTCATCTCCTACCTCTGCGAGTCGGCAGAGGTGAGGGAAGACATGGAGAACATGACGTGGGCGCTACGCCTCCTGCCTGCCTGCCTCATCGCCCCTCTCCCTTATCCCCGCACCGCTGGACCACCGTCGACCTCCTCTGTCCATTCCCCCCTCTCTGCTCTTCCCTCTCGTTGCCCTCGAGCTCTTCTTCTTTTCCACGGCAACCGGGAGCTGCCGTCGATCCGCTGCCCACAGGCCTCCCCCGAGCTCGCCGTCGCCTCCGCTGGAACCTCCATGGGCTCCTGCACCTCCCCCTCTAACCCCATGCCCGATTTTGCCCAGTAGTCGCCGCGCCACGAGCTCCGAGCTCCCGCCGCCGCCATGGCCGGTGAGCTATGAATTCCTCATTCCGCCCGGTTGCGTTCGTTGCATCGTTGTGCTCCTGGTCTCCCAAGGAAGATGTTGAGCCCCTCAACCGGCCTCCCCTTGCCCCGCAGCCCCTCGCTCGAGACCGAGCTCCGCCCGCCGTGACTGAGCCTGGCGCCGTCGTCTTCGGCCACCTCACGACCTCCCATCGCCTCCTATGGATGCGGGCGAGTGTGAGCTACTCGCCGGTAGCTTCAGCTTGTCGAATGATCGCGTATGGGCGAAACCCGATGAACCCCGCCATGTTCTGTGGTCGCCAGCATTAACCTCGTCGGCATGAGCCACTTCCATGTGGGCCCGACCGGTTAGGGATTAGTTTAGAGCCTAATTACTGTGCTAATCAACACCACTCACACTGATAGAGGGCCCCACCTCACTAATTAACAGTAGGTTAAAATTAGTTAAATCTTGCTTAAACCCTGAGACACTAACGTGTGGGACCTAGGTGTGACAGTTGACCCTGGATAGTCCAGTTAACCGCTGACGTCACAGATGCCTAAAACTCCTAAAAATCATAGAAATTAATCTATAACTCCAATGGAAATAAATTATATATGAAAAGTTATCAATTTTTTTTGCAAGGAATCTGTTTATGGCATTTTCATGCATGTTACAATAATATATGTCCTCTGTTTTGGAGAAATGAAATGAATGCCATTTAAATAACCGCATATGATGTTTGAATTTGAACCTTGGTTCAAACCAACTTCATTTAATGTTGTTGCTAGATGCATTAGCTCAATCAACAACATATTGCCATGACATGATCATGCATCATAGTGTTGCATTTCTATGAAGTAAATGTTATTCTTTTCGGTTTGCCAGTGTTGATTCCCCCTCAGTAGATGATGGTTCCATGACTGTTGACATTAATGAAGAGAAGTACTATCTTTAGAACTGCCAGGAAAGAAAACCCCCCTTGAGCATACTGATATTAACCCACTCTCTCGCCCATGTTCTCTTTTACTACATTAGGATAACAACAATTCAACTGTTACATGTCTTGGTAGTTGAACCATTCCTTTGCATGACCTGTTTTTGCCACAATAAATAGTTGAAACCACTTAGCATGAGTAGCAACTTCTTGAGCCTTGATGTGCCTAGTCATCCATTCTTGCTTACTATGCCTGCTATGCTTAGAGTTGTGTTGGGTATGATCCATCTGGACGATGAATCAAAATGGTTGTGTGCGTGTCCTATTGTGTGAGAGTAAAGTGTGTGAATCCAATTTGGTAAAGGTAGCGATGAGAGGCCATCTAGGAGTACATCGCGGGTTGTCTCATTGGTACCGTCCTTAAGAGCTGAGTTATGTGTATGTTATCCAAGACAAGATACTACCACTCATTGGGCTCCGGTAACTCGACCCCTCTCGGCTTATTAACCGCCTAGTTCTCTTTCCAGGAGTTGCAACTAGTTCCTGGTGTTTGTAGGAAAAGTGTTGGCGGCCGTGTTTAGCTTTGCCCGACGGGGTAGGCTTCAGTGCGGTAGATAGACAGTGGCACGGTGTACCAAGTGGCACCCGAATGGTGGGCTTGTGGAACCCTGCGCACATCATTTGAGGCCGTTGAGGAAACTTCGGCCGGACTTCCTTGTGGGTTCAGTCTCAAATAGGCGATAAACCTGGACTAGGGTCTTGTGTGGTTAACGGTCGTGGTCGACACCCGCGCCAGTGCTTCCGCTTGAAGGTTGCTGAGATGCATGACATGCATACGGTGATAAGTGGTGACAGTGTGTGTGAAGAAGTATACCCCTATAGGGTGAATTAATCTATTCGAATAGCCGCGTCCTTGGATATGGACTACTTGGAAACATTATGTGGTACATAGACAGCTTGAAGTGGATACTCTAAAACATGCAAGATAAGTGTGAGTGCTATGGATGGCCTTCTCATAGGGAGACAAGAGTGGATCCATAGTGGTGCCTTGATTTGGTGATTATGTGGACTCGCGTCCGCTACCCCACATCAAAGAAAGTGTTCATGGTCATAGTACAAGTTAGCCAAGAGTCAACGCTGGCTTGCTGCAAATAAACTCCACAACCCCCTTTGTTAACAATGATGCATATGTAGATAGTTCTGATGTAAGTCTTGCCGAGTACCTTCGTACTCATGGTTGCTTAATTATGTTTTTGCAGAGGAGACCTCAATCTCATTAAAGGTTTCTACGCGATGAGTTTGACGTTGACCGGAATAGCTTGGGAATCCCAGACAAAGGTCTGACTCCTTTGGTAGGGTCGTTGTAGCTTTTCAGGCTCTTCCAATCGCTTTAATAGATGTCTGTACCCAGACATGTAACTTTTGCTTGATGTTTGTATGATCTGAATGTTGGGTCATGTGACCCCCTCTGTTTGTAACATTATACTATGTTGGATATTTGGAGCCTTCTAAATAAATGATATGTTGTAGAGTTATGTTGTGATGCCATGTTGTATCTACACATATCGTGCACATTGTGTGTATGTTTGAAATGCATTGGTATGTGTGGGCTTCGAGACCTAGTTGTGTTCCTATAGTAGTACTCTTTACGGGGAAATGCCTCTTGTGCTTTGACTGCACTCTCTGGCAATTGCTAGACGGGTGCTATTCTCGATTGCTCAACAATTAGAAATTGTCTTGCAATAACCCACCAGCGCGTGGGATCGAGGCAGTTTTCAAGGGTAGAGTATTCAACCCAATTTGTTGATTTGCCAAAGGAAGTGAGAGGATACTCTCGAGTATTAACAGCTGAATGTGTCAGATTCAACCACAGTTACAGTAGTGGTAGCAGCAACAAGTAGTAACAGTAGCAAGTAACAGCAGAGCAAGTAACAGCAGCAGCAACAGTAGTAACAGCAGCAGAGCAAAACAAGTAACAACAGCAGTAGGACAAACTCGTAGGCAATGGGTCGGTGATTTGTTTGGATGATATTCATCATGCAACAGTTATAACACGAAGAGGTACATGGCTAGCTCCCGTTCGTCAATGTGACGTAGGCATGCATTCCGTGTGCCGTCATACGTGCTTAGGGAAAAGAACTTGCATGACATCTATTCTCCATCCCTCCCATGGCAGCGGGGTCCAAAAGGAAACTAAGGGATATTAAGGTTCTCCTTTTAATAAAGAACCGGACCAACGCATTAGCACTTGGTGAACACATGAACTCCTTAGACTATGATCATCACCGGGAGTGGTTCCACTTATTGTCACTCTGGGGTTGCCGGGTCATCACACATAATAGGTAATACAACTTGCAAGATCGGATCTAAAACACACATATATTGGTGACAACATAATAATTTCAGATCTGAAATCATGGCACTCGGGCCCTAGTGACAAGCATTAAGCATGGCAAAGTAGTAGCAACATCAATCTCAGAACATAGTGGATACTAGGGATCAATCCCCATCAAAACTGACTCGATTACATGATAGATCTCATCCTACTCATCACCGCCCAACGAGCCTACGAATAGATTACTCACGAAAGACGAAGAGCTTCATGGAATTGGAGAGCAAAGAAGGTTGATGATGACGATGGCAACGATTTCCCCTCTCTGGAGCCCAAAACAGACTCCAGATCTGCCCTCCAGATGAAGAATAGGATGTGGCGGTGCCTCCATATCGCAAACGCGACGAAATCTTCTCTTTTTATCTTTTCTAGGACAAAAGTGAATTTATAGAGCTGAGATTGGGTGCGGAAGAAGCCACGTGGGCCCCACAAGCTTGCTAGCCGCCACCGGGGGGTGGCGGCTACAGGGCTTGTGGCCCACTGGCCCATCCCCTCCAGTGGATCTTTGCGCAGGTATTTTTCATATTTTCCAGAAATAATCTCTGTAAATTTTTAGGACGTTCGGAGAACTTTCATTTCTGCACAAAAACAACACCAAGGCAATTCTGCTGAAAACAACGTCAGTCCAGGTTAGTTCCATTCAAATCATGCAAATTAGAGTCCAAAACAAGGGCAAAAGAGTTTGGAAAAGTAGATACGATGGAGACGTATCAACTCCCCCAAGCTTAAAACCTTGCTTGTCCTCAAGCAACTCAGTTGACAAACTGAGAGAGAAAGAAAAAGTTTGACAAACTCTGTTTGATCTTGTTGTTGCCACTATGTCTAACTCATAACCAGAATTTCAGCAAGATCACAAGTTAACCACATAAGCAAGTGACACAAAGGTCTCACGGTAAACTAATATCAATGGCATAATCAGCTAACAAGCAAATAATAATTAGTTTCAAATACCAACACTTCAATCAAAGCAAGCATAAAGCAATATGAATAGGTGGTATATCGCTAGCTATTTCTGAGACCGCAAAACATAAATGCAGAGCACTTTCAAACATCAAGGGCTGACTAAACATTGTAATTCATAGCAACGAAGATCCAGTCATAGTCATACTCAATATGAATCAAAAGCAAAGCATAAAAATGACAGAGGTGCTCTCTAATTGGTGCTTATATAAGAGGAGGATGACTCAACAGGAAAATAAATAGATAGGCCCTTCGCAGAGGGAAGCACTGATTTCTAGAGGTGCCAGAGCTCAAGCTTTGAAAACAGAGTTCTCAATAATTTTGGGTGGCATGCTTTCATTGTCAACGCAATGACCAAGAGTTCTCAATATCTTCCATGCTACTCATGCTATAGGCGGTCCCAAAACAGAAAAGTGAAGTTTTAACTCCCCCACCACCAATCATTCACAATCCACGGTGAGCCGAATCCTCGGGTACCATCCATACTAACATCTATCCGGGGGGAGTCTTGTTTTACAGTTATGTTTTCGATTTAAGCGTGGAACTGGGCATTCCAATTACCAACCCCTTTCTCGTGAATGACAGTGAATAAACACATGTCGAGGATAACACTCCTAGCATGGAAGATACTAATAGCCCCCTCTCACCACATGAGCGGTTCGGGCATGCAAAACAGATTATTTCTTGAAGGTTTAGAGAATGGCACACCAAAATTTACTTGGAATGGCAGGTAAATACCGCAAATAGGTAGGTATGGTGGACTCCCATGGAAAAACTTTTGGGTTTATGGAAGTGGATGCACAAGCAGTATTCCGCTTAGTACAAGTGAAGGCTAGCAAAAGACTGGGAAGCGACCAACTAGAGAGCGACAACAGTCATCAAGATGCAATGAGTTTGAGTAACATTGGATGCAAGCATGAACATGATATAAATCACCATGAACACGAACATCATAGAGGCTATGTTGATTTTGTTTCAACTACATGCATGAACATGCGCCAAGTCAAGCCACTTGAATCATTAAAAGGAGAATACCATCCTATCATACTACATCATAGTCATCTCAAAATCTATGTTGGCAATCAAGACAAACCATTATAAGCTCTCAACTAGTTAAGCATGGCATCAAAAACTATGATCTCTAAGTTGTCAATGCAAATATGGTTCTCTCACAACAAAGCTGAATCTAGGACAAGCTAGTCATATTTACAAAAACAAAATAGATAGAGTTCATACCAGCTTTTCCAGTCTCAGTCACTTCATCATATATCATCATTAATGCCTTTCATTTGCACGGCGAAACGATGTGAACATTAATAAGAGTGCTCGTGCAATGGACTAAGCTAAATCTACAGGCAAACACAAAAGAGAAGACAAAGTAATATGGCTCTTTGAAAGCTAAACAGGTATGCATGCAAGAGCCACTAAACATTGTAACCAATATCTTCTACCTTGACCCAAAGAAAAAGAAAACTATTTACACGGGAAAGCTCCCAACAAGCAAAAGAAGAAAGAAAAATCTTTTTGGGTTTTCTCAAAAGGACACAAAACAAGAAAAACAAAAATAAACTAGCATGGATAATACAGTGGCAAAGTGTAAACACCGGCTAACAAAGTGAAAGCATAAGCATGAATGTAAAGTCGGTGAGAACACGTACTCCCCCATGCTTGTGTTTTTGGCCTAGCTTGGTCTACTCCCAAGGATGGTCCTGGCGAAACCCAAAATCATAATCGGTGTTATACGGGAGTGCTGCAGCCACTTCCTAAATAGCTGCCTCACGAAGTCGAGCAGTCGTCGCCTCCCTCTGATACTCCTCTGCCTCTTCTATGGTGATGTAGTATCTTCGTTTTACCTGAAAGTCAAAGAAAGCAGGAGCAGGAAGGGTAATATGGAAAACACGCTGCCAGTTAAATATCAAGCGGTATAGGAGGGATCCATGGTCCCTCTCAAGGAACTAGTAGCGTGTTAGAGCGATATGATCAAGGTAAGATGTACGGAGAGGAGGGTCTTCTGAAAGGATGGATACTCAAGGAAAATTTGCTAAGCGTGTAGCATAAATTCCACCAAAGAAATCCCCCTCAATGGCATTATTATTCAGCCTCCTTGCTATTATAGCTCCCATATTGAAGCTCTTGTCACATGTTACTGTGCTCTTAAGGATACTAAGGTCGGAAGCGCATAGGTGACAGTGTGCACCCTTGCCGTTAATGCACCTACCTATGAAGAGGGAAAAGTAGTGCAGGGCAGGGAAATGAATGCTTCCTATGGTAGCTTGCGTGATAACTCTAGTTTCTCCAACAGTTATACTAGAGACAAAGTCTCTGACTGAAGACGTAGAAGGATCATTAATACTACCCCCATCGGGTATCTTGCAAATCCTATTGAAATCCTCCAAATCCATGGCGTAGGATTTATCATACAGATCAAACAGTATGGATGAGTCACGGCCAACTGAAAATTTAAATCTACGCACGAAAGAGGTAGTGAGCATAACATACTGTTCACATTTATCTGAGAGGAATTCTTCTAACCCGGCATTGCGGACAAGTGTATCAAACTCATCCTTGAAGCCTGCTTCGATCATGAACTCATCGGAAGGCGATTCACATGGTTGTACCGGTGCGTCCCTTAGTTGAAAAGGTTCAGGCTCCCGAAAAGAAAGACGGGGACCCATCTTACTTGAGGAACGACCATGATACTTCCTCCTGAACATAATTTCCTTTTGCTGAAATTTTTGAAGTTCAAGAGAACAGTGAATGAAGACCAACCACACCTTGTAGCAACTACTCATACTAGTGCCTAGAGATCGTATCACACGCTAAAACTACTTGGAACCAGCTAAAATCAACATTTCTAGCTCAAGAACAGGGTCACCAAGGTAGCAAGAATACGCGAAGGATAAAGCACTAGAGCAAAAACTAATTGGACCAATGGAGGAGTCACTTACCAAGGAGTAATTTCCCCAATACGGTTTGGAGAATGGTGCTTTGAGCAAGGAGATCGAAAATCACAGCCAAATGAGCAAGAACACGGGTTTGAGCTGCGAAACAATTTTTTCTGGAGGTGGAAGAAGAGGATGGGAGCTGGAATGAGTGGAGGGGGTCCCTGTGGGCCCCACAAGCTTGCTAGCCGCCACCAGGGGGCGGCGGCTGCAGGGCTTGTGGCCCACTGGTCAGGCCCCCAGGCCAGCTCTCCGGCCTAGTATTTTTCAAATATTCCAGAAAAAATCATACTAGATTTTCAGGACCATCGGAGAACTTTTATTTTCGGGGTAATTTTCTCCGGGACGTTAAAACAGAAAACAGGGAAAACTAGACTAAATCTATCATTTTTCTTCTAAGCAATAGAAAATGAAAGCTTAAAATAGAGGTATGTGACTCTTTGATTCATTCATTTCATGGTCATCGAAAGAATTCCATCAATGGGGTTGATCAAGTCCTCATGACAAAACCTTCTCGAATCGCAAGAGAGAACGGAGAATTTTCGAATAGTCACTAAGTCACCTCAATGGGGATATGTATCTCCCCAACAAGCAAATCATACTTCATCTTGACATGAGGAATAGGGCATTCAAAGCTCCCAATAAGAATCGATGATGTCTTTTCGATAGCATTGATGCAATGTACTTGATATCGTTTCTTCGGAAAGTGCACTGTGTGCTCATTACCGTTGACATGGAAGGTGACATTGCCTTTGTTGCAATCTATAACAGCCCCTGCAGTGTTTAAAAAGGGTCTTCCGAGGATGACAGCCATGGCATCGTCCTCGGGAATATCCAAGATAACAAGGTCTGTTAAGATAGTGGTGTTAGCAACCACAACAGGCACATCCTCACAAATGCCGATAGGGAAAGCAATTGATTTGTCGGCCATTTGCAGAGAAATTTCAGTGGGTGTCAACTTATCCAATTCAAGTCTACGATAAAGAGAGAGCGGCATAACACTAACACCGGCTCCAAGGTCACATAAGGCAGTTCTTACGTAGTTTCCTTTAATGGAGCAAGGTATAGTGGACATTTTGAGCATATCAGTTAACCGCATGTGCAGAAAGACGGGTCTTATCATCTCAACGAAGTGCTCAAAATTATCATCATCCTTTTTCTTGGATGGCTTAGGAGGAAAGGGCATAGGTCTCTAAACCCATGGCTCCCTTTCTTTACCATGCTTCCTAGCAGTGAAGTCATTCTTATCGTATCTCTTAGGTTGTGGGTTATTAGGACTAACCGTAGGTTCAATCTCCACATCCTCATCATTGCTAGGTTGAGCATTATTATGAACATCACTGTCCATATTGTCACCAGGTTCATGTTCATCACCAGATTGTGTTTCTGCATCAGACACAGAAATACCATTAGGTTCTTCAGGTGTGACAGTATTTGGTGAACTGGCATGTAGGTTTCTATCATCCTTCTTCTTCTCCTTAGGATGACTGGGTGTATCAGCATTAATTCCTTGAGAATCTTGATCAATTCTCCTAGTATGGCCTTCAGGATACAAAGGTTCCTGAGTCATTTTGCCTCCTCTAGTAATGACTTTGACAGAGTTGTCATTTAATTCATTGAGCAATTCATTCTGAGCTTTAAGTACTTGTTCTACCTGAGTAGTAATCATAGAGGCATGTTTACTCAGAAGCTTCAGATCATTGACATTTCTGTCTAGTCAAGCACTTAATTGGCTGAGCATACGAGTACTTTGTTCCAAATGTCTGCTAACATAATCATTGAAACTCTGTTGTTTGGCAACAAAATTGTCAAATTCATCAAAGCATAGGCTAGCAGGTTTGTCAAAAGGAATATCACTCTCATCAAACCTACGCAGAGAATTCACTTCTACTACCTGTATCGGGTTATCGAGACCATGGATCTCTTTGATAGGTGGTAGATTTTTGACATCTTCAGATTTAATGCCTTTCTCTTGCATAGATTTCTTGGCTTCTTGCATATCTTCGGCACTGAGGAATAAAATACCTCTTTTCTTCAGACTTGGCTTAGGAGGTGGTTCGGGAATAGTCCAAGCATTATCGTTGATCAAGATGTTATTCAGTAGGGTCTCAGCTTGTTCTAGAGTTCGTTCCCTAAAAACACAACCGGCACAACTATCTAGGTGGTCTCTAGAGGCATCGGTAAGTCCGTTATAGAAGATATCAAGTATCTCGTTCTTCTTAAGAGGGTGATCAGGCAAAGCATTTTGTAGCTGGACGAGCCTCCCCCAAGCTTGTGGGAGACTCTCTTCTTGGAGTTGAGCGAAGTTGTATATTTCCTGCAAGGCAGCTTGCTTCTTATGGGCGGGGAAATATTTCTCACAGAAGTAATAGACCATATCCTGGGGACTACTCACACATCCAGGAGCAAGAGAAGTGAACCAGGCTTTAGCGTCATCCTTTAGAGAGAAAGGAAACAACTTAAGGATATAGTAGTGGCGAATGTTCTCCTTACTACTGAAAAGGGTGGCTATATCGTGTAGTTTGGTAAGATGGGCTACGACCGTCTCAGTCTCATAACCGTGGAAAGGATCAGATTCGACTAGAGAGATTATCTCAGGGTCGACAAAGAATTCATAATCCTTATCGGTGATAAAGATAGGTGAAGTGGCAATTTTTGGGTCGTATTTCATCCTAGCTTTCAGAGATTTTTCCTTCCACTTGAGAAGTAATTTCTCAGCGTCATAGGCATCCTTACACGCAAGAAAATCCTCAACTATCTCTCCCTCCATAACGTAACCCTCAGGTATATCGAGCAATTCATATCTAGGAGAGCTAGATCTAGCAGGAGCAAAAGCAGGTTCTAGCTCAATAGTATCGGTAGTTTCAGAAGCATCACGAGCATTGGCAGTAACTCTAGCAATATGAGCATCAAGGAACACCCCTAGTGGCACATCAGGCAAAGTAGTATCTCTAGCAGTATCAAGCATAGCATCATCAGGCATAATTTCAAGCATAGTATCTCTAGCAGTATCAGGCAAAGCAGTATCAGGCATAGCATCTCTAGCAGTATCAGGCAAAGCAGTATCAGGCATAACATCATCAGGCATAATATCAAGCATAGTATCTCTAGCAGTATCAGGCAAAGCAGTATCAGGCATAGCATCTCTAGCAGTATCATAAGCATCATCAAGCACATGCGACATATCAAGATTTCTAGCAGGAGGTGATGTCGCAAACTTACTCATAACTGAAGGTGAATCAAGTGCAGAGCTAGATGGCAGTTCCTTACCTCCCCTCGTAGTTGAGGGCAAGACTTTGGTCTTTGGATCTTTCAGACTCTTCATAGTGATCAACAGATATAAATCCCAAGTAACTCAGAGAATATAGCAATACCTCCCCGGCAACGGCGCCAGAAAAATGCTGACTGCACTCTCTGGCAATTGCTAGACGGGTGCTATTCTCGATTGCTCAACAATTAGAAATTGTCTTGCAATAACCCACCAGCGCGTGGGATCGAGGCAGTTTTCGAGGGTAGAGTATTCAACCCAATTTGTTGATTCGCCAAAGGAAGTGAGAGGATACTCTTGAGTATTAGCAGCTGAATGTGTCAGATTCAACCACACCTGAAATATTAATATCTGCAAGCAAAGTAATAGTAGTGGCAGCAGCAGCAAGTAGTAATAGTAGCAAGTAACAACAGAGCAAGTAACATCAGCAGCAACAGTAGTAACAGCAGCAGAGCAAAGCAAGTAACAACATCTGTAGGACAAACTCATAGGCAATGGGTCGGTGATTTGTTTGGATGATATTCATCATGCAACATTTATAACACGGAGAGATATGTGGCTAGCTCTCGTTCGTCAATGTGATGTAGGCATGCATTCCGTGTGTCGTCATACGTGCTTAGGGAAAAGAACTTGCATGACATCTATTCTCCATCCCTCCCGTGGCAGCGGGGTCCAAAAGGAAACTAAGGGATATTAAGGTTCTCCTTTTAATAAAGAACCGGACCAACGCATTAGCACTTGGTGAACACATGAACTCCTTAGACTATGATCATCACCGGGAGTGGTTCCACTTATTGTCACTCTGGGGTTGCCGGGTCATCACACATAATAGGTAACTACAACTTGCAAGATCGGATCTAAAACACACATATATTGGTGACAACATAATAATTTCAGATCTGAAATCATGGCACTCGGGCCCTAGTGACAAGCATTAAGCATGGCAAAGTAGTAGCAACATATATCTCAGAACATAGTGGATACTAGGGATTAATCCCCATCAAAACTGACTCGATTACATTATAGATCTCATCCTCCTCATCACCGCCCAGCGAGCCTATGAATAGATTACTCACGAACGATGAAGAGCTTCATGTAATTGGAGAGGGAAGAAGGTTGATGATGACGATGGCGACGATTTCCCCTCTCCGGAGCCCAAAACGGACTCGGGATCTGCCATCCAGATGAAGAACAGGATGTGGCGGTGCCTCCGTATCGCAAACGCGACGAAATCTTCTCTTTTTATTTTTTTTCTAGGACGAAAGTGAATTTATAGAGCTGAGATTGGGGGTGGAGAGCCACGTGGGCCCCACAAGCTTGCTAGCCGCCACCAGGGGGTGGAGGCTACAGGGCTTCTGGCCCACTGGCCCATCCCCTCTGGTGGATCTTTGCGGAGGTATTTTTCATATTTTCCAGAAAGAATCTCCATAAATTTTCAGGACGTTCGGAGAACTTTTATTTCTGCACAAAAACAACACCAAGGCAATTCTGCTGAAAACAGCGTCAGTCCAAGTTAGTTCCATTCAAATCATGCAAATTACAATCCAAAACAAGGGCAAAAGAGTTTGGAAAAGTAGATACGATGGAGACGTATCATGCTTCCACCGAGCCTTGGTAGCTTGCTACTGGTTTGGACACATTGATTGACCGACATGTATCCTTATTTGCTGTTGTGTCTGTCCCCTCAGGGAAATGTCACGCGGTGTAATGGAGTCCTTGTAGCTTGCTATGACTCGCCTACACACGCTGTTAACCGACACCTGCTTTGTTGGGTTATGTATGTGTGTCCCTATATGAATGCGCCACTCGGGTTTATAACTAGTCATGTCGACCCTCGTTCTCTGTCGTTCGAATGCTGGCGACATATACGCATACGTGAGCCAAAAGACGCAAACGGTCCCGACCAGGTAAGCTGGCAGCCGTGGGTTTAACCGTGCGTGAGGCCGCAAAGTGATGTGTTGTGTTACAGGTTGGGTTCTTATGACTTAGGATCGGGGTCCCAATAGATTCTTTATCGTACGTTGATGGATTGTTATATGATCTAACTGTGTTAACATTGTTGAGAGATTGCACCAGCGAAAGTATGGACCCTAGGCCTCATTTTCAAACATTGCAATACCGTTTATGCTCACTTTTGTCACTTGATACCTTGCTGTTTTTATATTTTTGGATTACAAAAATCAATATGTACTATCATTACTACACTTGTATCAGCATCTCTTCGCCGAACTAGTGCGCCTATACAATTTACTATTGTATTGGGTGTGTTGGCGACACAAGAGAGTTGTTATATTTGGTTGCGGGTTTCTTTGAGAAAACTCTCCGCTTGGAGGCCCAACACGAGTCTACAAGAACAAGTCGTGTAGTAGAAATCAAGCTCTTTTGGGGCGCCGTTGCCGAGGAGGTGAGTGCTTGAAGGTATATCTTTAGATCTTGCAACTGAATCTTTTAGTTTCTTGTTTTATCACTACTTTGGTTTATATTCAAAACTACAAAAAAATGGAATTGAGGTGGTCTCATATTGTCCATCTTTATCATGTCTTTCTTGAAAATGATGGAAATGAAAATTGTGATCAATTGCTAGAGAAATATTTATGAAAATGCTTAATGTGAATTCCTTGAATGATGAGCATGATAGTGATATTGTTAGTATGAATTCTAAGAATATCCATGATGCTAATGATATGCAAAGCCACAAGCTTGGGGATGGTATGTTTGATGAAGATGATATTTTTAGTCCCACAATTTTTGATGAGAAACTTTATTATGATGAAAGCATGCCTCCTATTTATGATGATTATATTGATGGAAGTTTGTTTGGAAGAGTGTCAACTCTAGGTAGTAATGATGCCACTATTTTGGAGGGTGTTGAATCTTTTCACAATGATAAAAGTGGAATTGGATAGGCCGTGACTTTATTTAGTGATGATTCCACTATTTCGGCAGATGTTTGAATTGACTATGACAACAAAGTTGCTATCCATGATGATTATGATGATGACATGTATGTTACAAATATTAGTAAAACCACGAAACTTGTCATCATGATTTTAATTTTAACATGTATTATATCAAACAAGTATCTCATGATAGTTATTTTGTTGAGTTTGCGCCCACTATTATGAATGAAAAGAAATTTGCTTATGTGGAGATTAGTAAAAATTATATGCTTGTGCATCATGAAAACAATGTTGCATGTGATAGTTATATTGTTGAATTTCTTCATGATGCTACTGGAAATTATTATGAGGAAGTAACATATGCTTGTAGGAATTGCAATAATATCATGTTTCCTGTGTACGTGTTCAAAGTTTTGAAGTTATGCTTGTTTTGCCTTCCTATGCAAAATGATTCTTGCTACAATAAATTGTTTTCTTTCAGTATCCATATGCATAGGAAGTGGGTTAGACTTAAATGTGCTTGCCATGTGATTCGTGATGCTCTCTTGCACGTTTCAACTATTATTCCTATACGAGCATCATTGAAATCATCATGCCTAGCTAAAAGGCATTAAATAAAATCTCTTGTTGGGAGACAACCCAATATTTACTCTTTCTTTTTCTGAGTGTTCACATGATTAAGATAATGTAGTAATCATGTTTTGTATCTTTTATTTCAATAAAGTGCCAAGTAAAGCCTTTGGGATAGTGTGGATACTTGCTTGTTTGATTATGTGCAAAAACAGAAAGTTTTGCATCCAGTATATGAATTATGTGATTTTACTGGAGTATAAAAAAATTCTGAAATTTTTACACAGTTTTGGTATGCAAATTCTCTGCGTTGTCCTAATTTTTGGAGTTAGGAAAGTATGGTTTTAATGCAAATCTTCACAACCTGTGCTATTTTTGTCAGATTTTGTTTTGCGTGCATAGTTTGCTTGTTTTAGTGTTCCATAACTTATATTGAGTGATAAAAATTACAGCAACGATATAATTCAGTAGGTATTATGTGAGAACAATTATGAATCTTGTCTTGGCAGTAGCTAAGTGAATGATCTATCTTTATTATACTAACCCATCTCACGAAGTTCCGTACAGTTTTGTGTGATCGAAGTTTTCAAGTATTGGCTGAGATACTGATATGAGGTGAATAAGAAGCAGCAAGAACCTAAGCTTGGGGATGCCCAAGGCACCCCAAGGTAATATAAAAGGAATACTCAAGCGTCTAAGCTTGGGGATTCCCCGGAAGGCATCCCCTCTTTCGTCTCCAGCATTATCGACATATCTTACTTGAGGCTATATTTTCATTTGTTACATGATATTTGTTTTTCTTGGGGAATTATTTTAAATTGTTGTTATATGTTATATGTTATTTATAATCTTGTGTATTAATAAAAAGTTCCAAGAGTTGCAGTTACAATGCTTGAATTGCATGTGTGATGTGTGCTGTATAAAAACATAAACTTTTGCTGTAGTATTTGAATTATGACATTTTATTGGAACATTAAATGGTTCTGAAATTTTAAAACATTACTGTCAATAAAAAATATCTATTAAGTCATTATTTTTGGAGTTACATAAGTACACTGTTTTAATAGATTTCTATAGGCTGTTCTGTTTGGACAGATTGCTGTCATGGTGTCATTATGTACTTATCCTAGAGTTTTGATGGCTTATATTGATAGTTATAAATTGTGGAAATCATAGTATATAGTACCTAATGTTTGAAAATTATTATGCACCTTGTCTTGACAGTACATGAAGTGTGGATTTATTCTTATGTGTACTAACCTATCTCATGAGTTCTTTTTGAGTTTTGTGTGGATGATTTTTTATAGAATAGGTGAAACCGTGATATGATAGGATTGAACGAGATACAAAATCTCAAGATTGGGTATGCCCAAGGCACCCCAAGTAAATATTTCAAGAAGTTCCAAGCATCTAAGCTTGGGGATGCTATGCATCCCACCTCTCTTCATCAACAATTATCGGTTAGCCTATGTTGAGCCTAAATTTTTATTTGTCCACATGATATGTGCTATTCTTGGAGTGTTCATTTTTATTTTTCTTGATGTTTAATAAAATACTCGTAGCTGAAAATATTTATTGAGAGAGAAAGCCCTCACATAGCTACTTTATTGTTTACCTACTCATTGATCTTCACTTATATATTTTGAAAAGTAGTTTGATGTTTACTCTTGAGCTTCACTTATATCCTATGAGTAAATTGTGAATCAATGAAATATAATAAATATGAAATTATCAATGTGCTTTATGCTTAGTAGTAGCTTAACCTCTGGTTTATAAAGTAAAATCTATTGAAGTTTGACAATCACAATATTGGTCATACAAGAAATTCATGAGTGATTGGTATAAGGAAGAGAATTTTCACATATAAATATATTATCTTGGACATATTCTATGATTGTGAATACCCATTAATTGTTTTCAAACTTGAGAAAATTAGTTGAAGTTGGACAAGGAATAAAACGTAATGAGTTATGGTTGTGTATATTTGCATAGAAGTTATATTGTTATGGATCCTCCAACATGTGGTGTTTGCTTAGAACCTTTTTCTAGCCAAAACTTCGTACTAAGTAGAGATACTACTTGTGCATCCAAAAACCCTTAAACATAATTTCTTGCCACGAGAGTCCACTATATCTACCTATATGCGGTATTACCCTGCTGTTCCAAGTAAATTTGTATGTGCCACCTCTAAAATTTCAAATGAGCATATGTTTTGTGTGCCTAGACTGCTGATGGAGCGACAGGGGGAGGTCGATATCTTCCATGTTAAGCGGGTTATCCTCATGATGAGTGTTTATTAAACAAAACTCCCCCAGGAATGTTGTTGGTATGGACAGTACCCGTGGATTCGGCTAGCCGTGGAGTGCTTTTGTTGGTGGAGGGGGGTAAACCTTTACTTCTACTACTTGGTAACCGCCGCTAATGTGTTTAACACGGAAGATATTGATAGCTCTTGGTCGTAACATTGACATGAAGGGTGCACCTCCCAAAATTACATATTCACCTCTATTTTAAACAATGAGCTCTGGCATATACGCAAATCCCTGCTTTCCTCTACAAAGGGACAATCTATTACTTTCATGTTATTTATTTTTCATGTTGAGACAACTGCCTATTCGAACCTCAATCTATTAATTTGCAAGCATCATGTGGTGGGGAATGATCTAGGCACATATGGCGAGTCCAATATATTTGATCATGACTTATTATTGTTGACAATTATCTCTATAAAAATGAGTTGGGAGGCGAAACATTAAGCCCCTATCTTTCTCTGTGTTCGATGGATGCCATTTTTCTAAAAATATGATTTGAGTACTAGCAATCATAGAAGACTATATGATGATTGAGTATGTGAATCTCTTACTTACACTTTGTTGAGAATAAGTTGAATTGGAATTGTTTGGTGACTAAGAACATAGGTTGTTAAGTTTCAAGAGAATTCGTTGTTTGAACCATAACATGTGATTTGGTTGCTACTTTATCACGATAAGTTTTATGAGAAATAGTTGTTGTTATGATGCTAGGAAAAGTGGTTGAAATTATCACTGATCAAACTTATGCACTATGCTAGCATTCACACTTCATAAATTATTTATGTTATCATTTACCTACTCGAGGGCGAGTAGGAATTAAGCTTGGGGATGCTGATACGTCTCCAGCATATCGATAATTTATGAAGTATTCATGCCATATTCACCTATGTTTACAATACTTTTATATGGATTTGATGCACTTTGCATGATTTATTTAGAACTAACCCGGACTGACGCTGTTTTCAACAAAACTACCGTGGTGTTGTTTTTTGTGGAGAAATCAAAGTTCTCCAAATGCAACGAAACTTTTCGATTATTTTTGGAATAAAAGAGGCACTAGATACTTCATTGTAGGCCCAGAAGAGCCACGAGGTGGGAAAAACCCACCAAGGTGTGCCAGAGGCCCCAGACTCGCCGTGGTGTCTTGTGGTCTCCCCGTGGCCCATCTTCACGTGAAACCGACGCCCAAAAATCCTATAAATATAGAAATCTCCAGAAAATAACCCAAGACGAGAAGTTACACCGCTGAAGGGCCTCTATATCCATGAAAAAACAATCTGGAGATGTTCCAGTACCCTATCGGAGAGGGGAGATCATCTCCGGTGGCCATCTTCATCATCCCGGCGGAGGCCATGACGAGGAGGGAGTAGTCCACCCTCGGGGCTGAGGTCTTGTAACAGTAGATGTGTGTTTAATCTATCTCTCTATCGTGTTCTTGAGATGTCATTATCTTGATATATCACTGGCCTTGTTAATATAGTTGGATCATATGGTGTCTGTCCCATGCTATTATTGTGATGAATTGTATCTTTCACTTTAAAATCTCGTTATATTGGATTGAACATTCAGATTTGAGAGCACATAATATATGTCTTGCATGCGGATACCTGCAGTGACATTGCTGTATTCAATTGATTCACTTGATATATGTTGTGGCATCAACTCGCGGATCCTGAGGTGACAGTTGGGGTATTGCATGTTTTCATACTATGTTCTTTGGTAGAAATATTGTTGTGCTCCTTGAAGTTCTTTGTGTTGGATTGAGTATTATGAATCTGAATTTGTCATGGTGTTATTTCAGTACAAACTCTTGATAGATCAATCAGAAAGGATAACTTGTTATCTTAGTATGAACTCTTGGAAAGATTGATCAGAAAGAATAACTTTGAGGTCGTTTCGTATCGTACAAACAATTTCTTCTTATGTTCTCTGCTAGATAGGAACGTTGAGGGATTGTTATATGATCTAACTATGTTAGCGTTGTTGAGAGATTGCACTAGCGAAAGTACGGAACCTAGGCCTCATTTTCAAGCATCGCAATTCCGTTTGTGCTCACTTTTGTCACTTGCTACCTTGCTGTTTTTATATTTCCAGATTACAAAAATCAATATCTACTATCATGACTACACTTGTATCACCATCTCTTCGCTGACCTAGTGCAACTATACAATTTACCATTGTATTGGGTGTGTTGGGGACACAAGAGACTTGTTATTATTTGGTTGCTTGGTTGTTTGAGAGAGACCATCTTCATCCTACACCTCCCACGGATTGATAAACCTTACGTCATCCACTTGAGGGAAATTTTCTACTGTCCTACAAAAATTTGTGCTTGGAGGTCCAACACGAGTCTACAAGAACAAGTTGTGTAGTAGACATCAAGCATTAACACATAGTGAATACATGAACTCCTCAGACTACAGTAATCAGTGAAAAGAATCCCAATTATTATCACTTTGGGGTATGCGTATCCTAACATGTCGTAGGTGCATATGACTTGCAAGATCAGATCAAAAACATAATATAATGGTGAAAACATAAACAGTCCAGAATCAAAATCATGGCACTCGGCCCCTAGTGACAAGCATTAAGCATGGCAAAGTCATAGCAACATCAATCTCCAAACATAGTGGATACTAGGGATCAAGCCCTTAATAAACTAACTCGATTACATGATGAATCGCATCCAACTCCTCACTGATTAGCGAGCCTACGAAGGAATTACTCAGTCCCGGTGGGGAGCATCATGGAATTGGTGATGAAGAAGGGTTGATGATGATGAAGACGGAAGATTCCCCTCTCCGGAGCCCCAAACGGGCTCCGGATCTGGACTCCCGATGAAGAATAGGAGGTGGTGGCGGCTCCGTATCGTGAAACGCGATGAAACTTCCTCCCCTATTATTTTATCAAAAAATAGGATTTTATAATTCTTAGATTAGGGTGAGAGGAGCCCCGAGGGCCCCACTACCCGTCAAGGCGCGCCAAGGGGTGGCGCGCTATGGTGCCTAATGGGTGCCTGCCCCCCTCTAATGGGTCTTGGTTCTAGTATTTTTCTTTTATTCCACCACAAATCTCTAGAAAGTTTCGTCCAATTCCATCGTCCTTCGCGATAGCACCCAAAACTAGAAAACTTCAGCACACAAAACACAAGAGAAACTTCGTGAGATCAATTAGTATAATAAACATATCAAATATTTTAGGTACTGTTATAAATTGATTGATATTTTATTATTGCATAAGGTACTATGTTGTAACTTCTCCATGACTTATACACCCCGATATAATCCATATCATCCTCAAAACAAGCAAACTATGCAAGAAAAAATAGAATCTGCCTAAAACAGAACAGTCTGTCAATATATAGTTAAGTACCATACTTCTGTAACTTCAAAAATTATGAAACGTTAGGACGACCTAGGTAATCTGTATAGGAATACTTTGTGACCATTTCAGATCAAAAATATGTCCTAGTAAAATCTGAGAAACTCTGCACTAGACATTAAAGTTTCTGTTTTTGCACCATATCAATTCTACTCATCATGCAAGTCACCCCAAAGGTTTTACTTGGCACAAACACTAATTTAAACACAACCACACAATCATTATCGTATAAATTATCATGTTATGACACAGAAATAGAAATTTAAAAGTAAAATTAAAGATATCTATTGGGTTGCCTCCCAAGTAGCGCTATTGTTTTATGCCCCTAGCTAGCCATAATGCATATGATCAAGTGTTCAAAATGATATATAAATAACCTATGTCAAAATGCCCCTTCACGTCCTTCAAAATTTGCTCCTCCAAAATTTTAATTAATAAATAACCTATGTCAAACCTAGTTGAAGATCTCAAGTGTTCAAAATGATATATAATATCATTACTCACATCACTATCATCAAAGTGTTCTTCATGTAAGACATGGATTTCATCACTGATAGGTTCCCTAATAGTGTTTTCTTGCCAATATTCACTAAACCCTTCCTTAAATCCTTTAGAATCCATTAAAATTTATCACAAGAATGTAGAAATAAGGATTTATTTAATTCTTCGAGTAGCACATTCCTCCTCATATTCATATCAAATCTATGATAGTCATTAGATTCCAACCTACGCATAGCATCTCTATTATGGAGGATTGCTTATATGGGAGGATGTTCAGATTTTATTCCATATAAGTAAAAAAAATCTTTCGCTTCATGCATAGTATAATCAAATTCATGCATAATGATAGTGATAGAAAATTTCTTAATCTCGGGATCGTGTAAGCTTGAGAGTCCCAAAAATATCTTTTGAAGCATAGGATGGAGATGCGCAAATTTTCTTTCCATTTTCAAAATAAGCATGGTAATATAATCCACATAAAAATTGTTTCATCAAATATGGAGCCTTTAATAAGAGGGGAAACTACCGAATACTCAAATAATTCTTGGATGACATGCTTTCCAATAATGTGCCCACTGCCCACATGATAAATTTTGGAATTTAGAGTCGTGTGAGTATTACTAGTAGGGACTTGATTTGCCGGAGGATCATGAGTGGAACCAAAAAAATATATTCTTTCCTGATCCAAGTCACTAGTGCTATGTTCACTAATGATTTCAACGATAACTTTCCCAAATTCAGACATGATAGCAACTTTGAAGCAAATGTAACAAGAAGACAAGTAAACTAGCAACTAGAAAAGATATTTTTTTTTGTTTTTTATGAAGCAAGAAAAATATAATAGCTGATAAAAAGAAGAACAAGTGAATGATAATTTGTGCGAATTTACTTGTTAGTAGGTTGGTGATACTCCCCGGCAACGGCGCCAAAAAACCTTCCTAATACTTGTGATCTGCATTGGGTTTTCCGTGAAGAGGAACGCGTGATGCAAAACAATATAGGTAAGTATTACTCTTAGTAGACAACCAACGTTTATCGAACCAATAGGAGTAACAACCACCCCCCATCTTCAGCGGCTACACACAAAAGAGCAAACACTTGCACCCGACATGGGCAAGAGGGTTGTCAATCTCCTTGGACTCGTTATTTGCAAGCTTGTAAGTAGTGTGGTTGGTAGCCGATAATTGTAAATTGCAAAGTAAAATAAAAAGTAAGTAAGAGCAGCACGGTAGTGTAGCTTTTGTAAACTTATAAGTGAATAGACCCGGGGGCCATAGTTTTCCCTAGTGGAATCTCTGATGAAAGTAAGCATATGGTGGGTAAATAAATTACCTTTGGGAAATTGATAGATGTAGCGACCCGACTCAAGACGAGTCAAGCCTCTGTGTTTCTGTGCCATCCCTGGATCAGTATGCTGGCACACACAGGACATCAATGTATATATCAAAGTGCAATCACATATAAATACCGTAAAACTGATATATACCTTAATTATTTCAGCGGAAGAAGTCAAGGGAGTGGAGTCCCAATAAACACCAATGGCAAGTTGAGTGTAGACCGTAACCCTGAATCGTACTCTTACTCGTCGAAGAAAAATATCTGCAACATAAGACGTTGCAGCCGTGTAGGTCAGCATATTGAATATGCCGGCAAGTCACATAAGAGAGGGGTGTAAAGTAATCAGCTATACTATATGCATATATGGCAGGTGGGGCTATAAGTTTTTAGCGAAAAGCAAGTTTTCTCCTACATTAAGAGAGGGTTAAAAAGCAAAATGTTACTACGTTGTTTGTTGTTAACGAGATGGTTCCGCCAACCAATTCTCGTACCCGAGTTGTCAATAATTACCCTCATCAAATATATTTAATGGTGTTGAGAAATCCAGATAACTTCAGTTCCTTTGACTCAAGTTGTCCATGGCCGTGGATACGGCTAATCGATTAGGTTTGAGTACTCTGCAGAGTTTTGCACACGTTCCCCACAAGATTTGATCGCCTCCGAGTATGTCCTCGCACTTCAGGGTGTTTGAAGACCGGATGATCAAAACATGGTCTTTCAACGGGTCCCTCTGAATCCCTGTAGGTGCCCATCCATTCCTACCTTTCTTCTACATCTCCTAGCACCGCCTGTCGAGAGTCGCCGCGTTGTCCAAATAAGCCAGAGCCCATAATGACTTGTGGCTGTGCAGGTAAGCCTTGGGTCTTGAAAATATCCGTCCGTCTCTTTGAGCCTGGGTGAAGCTTTCCGCAGGATGTCATGGCCTCTCCAGCATCCCGGGTCATCCACTGGGTTCTCCAGGGAGCCGATCAACCGTCCTTCACCCAGAGTTGCATTTCGTCCGAGGTCTTGAAAATCTTGTCTTAACCGGTCTTGATTATTTAATCAACCTCGCATCACTCGTGTTATGCACTCAATCGAAATCCCGTCTACTCAAGCATAGCAATATGAAATTTGTCGTCCCGGGGCCAAGTATCGGGGTTGTTGTGTGCCTACCACATGATACTACAACCTATACTAAAATTTCCAAGTACCTAAGCAGCATGCAATTGGGCAAAGAAAGGTGAAACTACCATGCATAAAACATAGGTGATAGTATGATCAAAGTGACTTGCCTGATGATGTTGACGAAGAAGAATTTCTCGAGAAATAACTTGATAGACTACTCGTCACTCTCCGATGAAATCTATATAAAAAACATATCATTCACATAAGCACTCATACTAGCAATCATTCTAACAATCAAAACAAAAGAGAGAGCGAATAGGAATCCGAAAGAAACTTCAAATAAGACTAGGGAGTCTTCTACTATGTCAAACACTAAATAGTTTTGTCTAACAGAAAATAATAACAAGGTACTAAGATATAAGTTTAACTAATATAAAATAATGTATTTTTCACAAAACCTTTTGAAAGTATTCCCAAACGGGATTTGAAACAGTGGTGAAACCAATTGCAAGTTACTAAGGAACTAGAATTGATTTCATGATAACAATTAAAAATAAAATAAAAACTTGTTGCAAAACTACTGTTTAACTAACATAAACAAAACAATAATCTTTCTGAAATAAAAATAAAATATTTTAAAACAAAAATAGAAAATGAATTAGCCGCAATCCTAAAAGAGGTGAAACAGAAATTGTTTCACAAGAAACAGTGAGCTAAAATACTCAAACAAATTTGAAATTTTCACCACTGATAAATAAGATAACTAGTGATCAGTACCAAAAGGAATCAAATTAAAAGCTATTTTTAAACTCCTGGAATAGGCAAAACAAGGTTTAAACTAAATCTGATCTAACTCAAATTTGAAAATTTCAAATATATACAAATTATATGTTTTTAAAAACTACAGGAAATTTGTGAGCTACTGGAAAAATAATCAACTCCATTGGAGTTGTGGATCAAACGTTATGGGCTAAACAATATTGGAACTTTTCTGTTTTTGCAACTAGACAGAAAAAAAAGAAGAAGCTAACTTGCTAACAGACAGGGGTATACGTAGCGCGCTGTGATAGGCTAAGGGGGTGTTTGTTGCTAACGTTAGGAGCAAACGGCCGAGATCTAACTAAAACTTACTGGCTAAAAGTTAAGTAAATAAAAACCAGTGTGGTTTTTTGTTTAAAAACCGAAAGGGTAAGTTACTCTAATCTACACCGTTGAAATTAGATATAAGGGTAAAGCTAAAAAAACAAAACAAGTAAAAAAAGAGAAAGGAAAGAGGGGGGGGGCCTTACCGTGGCTGGGAGTAACTCCCGTGGCTGGAGCCTTCTCCGGCGAGGGTGGGGGTGGCCGGCAAGGGTGGGGAAGGGCCGGTGGAGTGGGGGATCCGGCGGAGGAGGGTTGGGGTGGGGCTCCTGGGGGGAGGCGAGGGGGAGGTGGAGACCTGCAGGGGGGGCGACGGGAGGAGTTCTGCTGGCGGTATGGGCTCCTGGCAGGAGCTTCGTGGGGATGGGGAGGGGCCGACGGGAGGGTGGTGGAGGAGGTGCAGGGAGGTGGCGACGGGGTGGGGTGGGTGCAGCGAGGTGGAGGAGGGGTGCAGGGGCGATGTGGAGGAGTTCCTGGCGAGCTTCTAGTGCCGACTCCGGCGATGTGCAGGGGGAGGAGGAGGTGGGGAGAGACGGTGGTTTCAACGGGAATGGAACGAGGATGCCATGGGGGTTCTTATAGAGGCGACGGGAGGTGCTGGGAGGGAAGGTGCTTCGCGAATCCCGGAGGTGGAGATCTCCCTGTCCATGGCAGGGAAAGTTCTGTGACGTGAGGGAGAGGAGAGGTAGGAGATGATCTTCTGTTGGGCCAAAATAGGGAAAGGTCTTAATGGGCCACCTGGAGTTTCCTAATAAAAGTGATTTCCTTTCCTATTTTAAAACTAGGAAACTAAAACGATAAAAGGGAATTCAAATCAATTCGGAATAAAGAGTTTCTATATATTAAAATTATCAGAAAAATAAAATATAAATGATGGGCATTTTTCCACGGCAAAAATAAAAACTTCAGAAAAAATTATTTTCACAAAATTGCCTAAAAGGTTTATTTTCTTTTGCAAATAATTTTCAAATGACCCTCTAAGTTTTAGGGTTCAAATAGCTTTCAAAATGCCAGTGGGTTTGAGGGTCACGTTCCTCCTCTCTTTTCTGTTTGACAGAATGTATTTCCCGGCATTTCTTGCACGAAGAAAACGAATGGAAATGCAAAAGAATTCAAATGCAAATATCTCCGTTCAAATTATGTATAGTTGAAGAAGTCATGTCATCTTCTCTCTTTGCTTTTAAATGATTGGATTTGAATTCACCAGAGAAGGGGAAAGTCATTTTATTCCCTCTCATTCAAAAGCTTTTGAAAAGTTTCAAATTTCACTCAAGTTTCAATCACTCAAGCAAACAAACAATCAATCTAATAATTTATTAACATTCCAAAATTTGGGATGTTACAATAGAAAAGGGCATGTTTATGTGGTATTCGCGACAATGATCATGTGTGTATAGGCATCATGTCCATTAGAAAATATGTCGACTCCTGCGTGCATCTATTACTATTACTCCACCCATCGACCACTATCCAACATGCATCTAGAGTATTAAGTACAATAGATTAATGCTCGGAGAACAATGACATGATGTACACAAAGAGAATTCATTTAATATGAACTAAGCCCTTTGTTTTATCCTTAGTGGCAACAATAAAAAGACGTATCTTGTCCCCTTCTGTCACTGGATATAGAAACCCGTCACACTGAACCCACTACAACACACCCCTCTCATGTAAGAAAGATCAATATACTTAGCCAAAGCAAAACAACAGATTGGAGAGATTTACGAAGCTATGATGATCAAGCACATAAGAATCATAATAGATTTCACAGAAGACTCAAATATTTTCCATGAATAATATGAACATAAACCTGTTGGAAATATGCCCTAGAGGCAATAATAAAGTTGTTATTATTATATTTCCAGTTCATGATAATTGTCTATTATTCATGCTATAATTGTATTAACTAGAAACCGTAGTTCATGTGTGAATATATAGATCACAATGTGTCCCTAGTGAGCCTCTAGTTGGCTAGCTCGTTGATCAATAGATGATCATGGACATTGGATGTCATTGATAACGGGATCACATCATTTGGGAATTATGTGATGGACAAGACCCAATCCTAAGCATAGCATTAGATCGTGTTGTTCGTCTCCTAAAGCTTTTCTCCGAAAGTGTTTGTTGGGTTGTACGAATCGAGACCGGGATTTGTCACTCCGTGTGATGGAGAGGTATCTCTGGGCCCACTCGGTAATCCATCATCATATTGAGCTCAGTGTGACTAAGGAGTTAGTCACGGGATGATGTGTTACAGAACGAGTAAGGAGACTTTCCGGTAACGAGATTGAACAAGGTATATGGATACCGATGATCGAATCTCGGGCAAGTATCATACCGGTAGACAAAGGGGATTGCGTACGGGATTGATTGAATCCTTGCCGTCGTAGTTCATACGATGCGATCATGGTGGAACATGTGGGAACCAACATGGATATCCAGACCCCGCTGTTGGTTATTGGCCGGAGAGATGTGTCAGTCATGTCTGCATGTGTTCCGAACCCGTAGGATCTACACACTTAAGGTTCGATGACGCTAGAGTTGTAAAGGGAATGGTATGTGGGTACCGAAGGTTGTTCATAGTCCCGGATGAGACCCCAGACGTCACTCGGAGCTCCGGAATGGTCCGGAGGTAAATATTGATATATAGGGAGTCTTGTTTTGGTCACCGGAAAAGTTTCGAGCTCATCGGTAGTGTACCGGGAGTGCCGGCAGGGTGTCGGAGGACCCCCGGGAGGGGTGTAACGACCAAAGAGGTGCATGGGCTGTTAGAGGAGGTGGACCAACCCTTATTGGGCTAGCCAAGGCCTTTCCTAAAGGCCTATGCGCATAGGGATAAAAGAGATAAGGCAAGGAAGCTTAAAAGGGAAGGAGGAAGAGTCCTAACCTAGGTAGTCCACCTCCCTTGTGGGAGGTGGACACCTCCCTAGCTTCGGCCGAAGCTCCTCCTCCTTGGATGAGGGGCCAAGGCAGCCTCCCTCTCCCTCCTCCTATATATATTGAAGGGTTTTGGCCTTTTGGAGACACACAATTGATCTCCCACGGCGCAGCCCCACCTCTCCCTTCTTCCTCCTCCACAGCGCTTGGCGAAGCCCTGCCGGAGAACCACATAGCTCTAGAACCACCACGCCGTCGTGCTGCCGGAGCTCTCCTCAACTTCTCTCTCCTCGCTGGATCAAGAAGGAGGAGACATCACCAGGCTGTACGTGTGCTGAACGCGGAGGTGTCGTAATTCGACACATAGATCGGAATCCACCGCGATCTGAATTGCTGCGAGTACGACTCCATCAACCGCGTTCATAGTAACACTTCCGCTTAGCGATCTTCAAAGGTATGAAGATGCTCTACAACCTCTCTCGTTGCTGGTGTCTCCATAGATAGATCCTTGTATAGCGTAGGATTTTTTTTGAATTTACTATGATCCCCATCAAAACCCACAATTCATTGGATCCCAACAAACACACCACACAAAATAATTACATCGGATAGATCAAAGCAAAGATGCGATGATCATTGTATTGAAGATCAAGAGAGAGATAGAGACAACCCTTTAGGTACTAATTATGACCTGTATGTCTGTGGTGACCTACTCACACATCATCATGGGAGAAACAAGGATGATGTAGAGGCCCTCCGTGATCGATCCCCACTCCAAAAGGGCACCGAAACAGGGCTCCAAATGGGACATGGCGGCACAGAAGCTTGCGGCGGCAGAAAACGTGTGGGAGGTGGACACCTCCCTAGCTTCGGCCGAAGCTCCTCCTCCTTGCTGGAGGGGCCAAGGCAGCCTCCCTCTCCCTCCTCTTATATATATTGAAGGGTTTTAGCCTTTTGGAGACACACAATTGATCTCCCACGGCGCAGCCCCACCTCTCTCTTCTTCCTCCTCCGCAACGCTTGGCGAAGCCGTGCCGGAGAACCACATAGCTCCACCGCCACCACGCCGTCATGCTGCGAGAGCTCTCCCTCAAATTATCCTCTCTCTCCTTGCTGGATCAAGAAGGAGGAGACGTCACCGGGCTGTACGTGTGTTGAACACGGAGGTGCCGTGATTCAGCAACATAGGTCGGAATCCACCGCGATCTGAATCACTGCGAGTACGACTCCATCAACCGCGTTCATAGTAACACTTCCGCTTAGCGATCTTCAAAGTTATGAAGATGCTCTACAGCCTCTCTCATGGCTGGTTCCTCTATAGATAGATCCTTGTATGGCGTAGGATTTTTTTTATTTCCCACGATCCCCATCAGTGGCATCCGAGCCAAGGTTCTATGCGTAGATTCTATGCACGAGTAGAACAAAAAGGTTGTGGGCGCTGATTTGTCAACTTGCTTGCCGTTACTAGTCTTATCTTTTTTCGGCAGTATTGTGGGATGAAGCGGCCCGGACCCACCTTACACGTACGCTTACATGAGACTGGTTCCACCGACAGACATGCACTTGGTGCATAAGGTGGCTGGCGGGTGTGTGTCTCTCCCACTTTAGTCGAATTGGATTCGATGAAAAGGGTCCTTATGAAATGTAAATAGCATTTGCATATCAACATTGTGGCTATCACGTAGGTGAGAAAGGTTCTTGCTAGAAACCCTAACCAGCCACGTAAAACTTGCAACAACAATTAGAGGACATCTAACTTGTTTTTGCAGGGTATGCTATGTGATGTGATATAGCCAAAAGGATGTGATGTTATATATGTGATGTATGAGATTGATCGTGTTCTTGTAATAGGATTCACGACTTGCATGTTGATGAGTATGACAACCGGCAGGAGCCTTATGAGTTGTCTTAATTTATTGTATGAGATGCAATGCCATGTTGATTACTTTACTTTATCGCTAACGGTTAGCTATAGTAGTAGAAGTAATAGTTGGCATGACGACTTCACAGAGACACAATGATGGAGATCATTGTGTCATGTCGGTGAAGATGATGATCATGGTGCCCCGAAGATGGATATCAAAGGAGCAAGATGATATTGTCCATATCATGTCACTATAATTGCATGTGATGTTTATCATGTTTTCAAATTATTACTTGGAACGACGGTAGAAAAGATAAGATGATCCCTCATTAAACTTTCGAGATAAGTATTCCCCTAAGTGTGCATGGTTGCGAAGGTGCGTTGTCTCGAAGCACCACGTGATGATCGGGTGTGATAGATTCTAACGTTCGCATACAACGGGTGTAAGCCAGTTTACACACGCAAAACACTTAGGTTGACTCGATGAGCCTAGCATGTACAGACATGTCCTCGAATACGGGAGACCAAAAGGTCGAACATGAGTCGTATAGTTGATATGATCAGCATGGAGATGCACACCATTGATGACTAGTCCGTCTCACGTGATGATCGGACCCGGACTAGTCGACCTGGATCATGGAACACTTGGACGACTATAGGGATGTCGATCTAACTGGGAGATGAGACGTCTCCAACGTATCTATAATTTTTTATGGTTCCATGTTATTATCTTGTCAAACTTTGGATGATTTGTATGCCTTTTATATATTTTTTGGGACTAACTTATTAACTTAGTGCCAAGTGCGAGTTCCTGTTTTTTTTCGTGTTTTGACCCTTTTCAGAGGAGGATTTTAAATGGTGTCCAAACGGAATAAAACTTCCGAAAAGATTTTTTCCGGAACAGAAGATACGCACCAGACGTGAGAACCAAGGCACGAGCCAGCACGGGACCCCACAAGCCCCCTAGGCGCGGCCAGGGGGCCCCGCGCCTAGCAGGCTTGTGGGCCCCCTATGGCTTGTCTGCCGTACCTCTTCCACCTATAAATTCAGAAAAATTCCAAAACTCCAAAAGAGATCCACGAAAATACTTTTCCGCTGCCGCAAGCTTCTGTCTCTGCAAGATCCCATCTGGGGCACATTCTGGTGCCCTGCCATAGGGGGGATTCAGATACGGAGGGCTTCTTGATCAACACCATGACCTCTCCGATGATGCGTGAGTAGTTCACCATAGACCTTCGGGTCCATAGCTAGTAGCTAGATGGCTTCTTCTCTCTCTTGGATCTTCAATACAAAGTTCTCCATGATCTTCATGGAGATCTATCTGATGTAATCTTCTTTTGCGGTGTGTTTGTCGAGATCCGATGAATTGTGGATTTATGATCAGGTTATCTATGAATCTTATTTGAGTTTCTTCCGATCTCTTATATGCATGATTTCATATCCTTGTAATTCTCTTCGAGTTGTGGCTTTTGTTTGGCCAACTTGATCTATGATTCTTGCAATGGGAGAAGTGTTTGGTTTTGGGTTCATACCGTGCGGTGACCTCACCCAGTGATAGAAGGGGTAGCGAGGCACGCACCGTGTTGTTGCCATCAATGGTAAAAAGATAGGGTTTTCATCATTGGTTTGAGTTTATCCCTCTACATCATGTCATCTTAATTAAAGCGTTACTCTGTTCATCATGAACTCAATACACTAGATGCATGCTGGATAGTGGTCGATGTGTGGAGTAATAGTAGTAGATGCAGAAAGTATCGGTCTACTTGTCTCGGACATGATGCCTATATGTATGATCATTGCCTTAGATATCGTCATGACTTTGCGCGGTTCTATCAATTGCTTGACAGTAATTTGTTCACCCACCGTATTATTTGCTATTTTGAGAGAAGCCTCTAGTGAACACTATGGCCCCCGGGTCTACTTCACACCATATTTTCAGCCTTACAATTTTACTTCGTTGCACTTTCCGCCTTCAGATCTCACTTTGCAATCAATCTTGAAGGCATTTAGAACCCCTTTATAGCGTTGGGTGCAAGCTCTTTTTTGTTTGCGCAGGTACTCTGGACTTGGCCCGATTCTCCTACTAGATTGATACCTTGGTTCTCAAACTGAGGGAAATACTTACTGCTCCTGTGCTGCATCGCCCTTTCCTCTTCATGGGAAAAACCAACACAAGCTCAAGAGGCAGCAGAAGGATTTCTGTTGCCGTAGCAGAAGAATTTCTGGCGCCGTTGCCGGGGAGGATCAAGTCAAGAATAGTCTCCCGTCAATGTGCCAATTTCTGGCGCCGTTGCCGGGGAGGATCAAGTCAAGAACTCATCCATGTAAGTGTCGCAAACTCATCTCTTGCATTTACTTTTTTGCCTCTCGTTTTCCTCTCCCCCACTTCTGAAAAACAAAAATTTACAAAAATATTTTCCCTTTTCTTCGTTTGCCTTTTTCGTTCGCCCTTTTCTCTCGCTTGCTTTTTGTTTGCTTGTGTGCTTGTTTGCTTGCTGAAGTCATCATGACTGAAAATACCAAACTTTGTGACTTCTCGAATACTAATAATAATGATTTTATTAGTACTCCGATTGCTCCTACCACTAGTGTGGAATCATACGAAATCAATGCTGCTTTGCTGAATCTTGTTATGAAAGAGCAATTCTCCGACCTTCCTAGTGAAGATGCCGCATCCCATCTTAATACCTTAATTGAGCTTTGCGATATGCAAAAGAAGAAAGATGTGGATAATGATGTGATGAAATTGAAGCTTTTTCGTTTCTCGTTGCGAGATCGAGCAAAAACTTGGTTTTCGTCTTTGCCCAAAAATAGTATTGATTCTTGGAATAAGTGCAAAGATGCTTATATATCCAAGTATTTTCCGCCGGCTAAGATTATCTCTCTCCGTAGTGATATTATGAATTTTAAGCAACTTTATCATGAACATGTTGCACAATCTTGGGAGAGAATGAATTTGATGATTAGAAATTGTCCCGCTCATGGCTTGAGTCTTTGGATGATTATATAAATCTTTTATGCTGGCTTGAATTTCGATTCTAGAAATATCTTGGACTCCGCCTCAGGTGGAACTCTCATGGAAATCACGTTAGGAGAAGTCACAAAACTCCTAGACAATATTATGACGAACTACTCTTAGTGGCACACTGAAAGGTCACCTACTAGTAAGAAGGTACAAGCTATAGAAGAAATTAACTCGTTGAGTGCTAAGATGGATGAGTTAATGAATTTGGTTGCTAGTAGAAGTGCTCCTTTAGATCCTAATGACATGCCCTCGTCTTCCTTGATTGAGAGTAGCAACGCTAGCTTGGACGTTAATTTTGTTGGTAGGAATAATTTTGGCAACAACTTTAGAGGAAACTATGTTCCTAGGCTTTTTCCTAGTAACCCCTCTAATAATTTTGGCAACTCCTACAACAATGCTCATGGAAATTACAATAGATTACCCTCTGATCTAGAGAGTAATATCAAAGAGTTTATCAACTCGCAAAAGATTTTCAATGCGTCCATAGAGGAATAACTACTCAAAATTGACTATTTGGCTAGGAGCGTTGATAGAATGTCTAGTGATATTGATGATTTGAAAGTTAGATGTGCTCCTCCCAAGATCAATATGGATGAAACTTTGAAAGCTATGCGTGTTTCCATGAGTGAGAGCAAAGAAAAACCGCCCAAATTTGTGCTAGACATGAATGGCTTAAAAGGGCGTGTTCTCGTGATAAGAATCACGAAGATCTTAAAGTTCTTGGTGTGACTCCCATTGAATCTTTGTTTTCTTGTGTCAAACCTAATGATGATGGGGCTGGATATGAATCCACTTTGGTTGAAAAAACGCCCCAATGATTCGGAGTCCATCTATCTTGATGCTAAAAGCATTGAAAGTGGAGTAGATGATATTAAAACCTTGAGTAGTAATGAAACTACTACTTTGGATTTCAAGGAATTCAATTATGATAGTTGATCCTTAATTGAATGCATTTCCTTGATGCAATCCATGCTAAACTCTCCGCACGCTTATAGCCAAAACAAGGCCTTTACCGATCATATCGTCGATGCTATGATAAAATCTCTTGAAGAGAAACTTGAATTGGAAGTTTCTATCCCTAGAAAGTTTCATGATGAGTGGAAACCTACTATCAAAATCAAAATCAAAAACTATGAATGCAAGGCTTTGTGTGATTTGGGTGCTAGTGTTTCCGCGATTCCAAAGTCTTTATGTGATGTTCTAGGTTTTAATGAGATTGAGAAGTGTTCTCTTAATTTGCATCTTGCGGATTCTACTGTCAAGAAACCAATGGGAAGGATCAATGATGTTCTTATTATTGCAAATAGGAACTATGGACGTGTGGATTTCATTGTGCTTGACATTGATTGCAATGCTACATGCCCTATCATTCTTGGTAGACCTTTCCTAAGGACTATCGGTGCTATCATCAATATGAAGGAAGGGAATATTAGATTTCAATTTCCTTTAAAGAAGGGCATGGAGAATTTTACTAGAAAGAAAATAAGATTGCCTTATGAATCTATGATGAGGTCTACTTATGGTTTGAGCACCAAAGACGACGATACGTGATTCTATCGCCTTATGCCTAGCTAAGGGCGTTAAACAATAGCGCTTGTTGGGAGGAAACCCAATGAATTTATCTTTTTCTTTCTGTTTTGTTGCGTCCACACCATCATAATTCTGTTATGATTGTGTCTTTCATGTTTCTTTTTGTGTTTGAACCAAGCAAAACCTTTATGACTAGTTTTGGTGATTGTTGTTTGATCCTGCTGGAAAAAGACAGAAATTTTTCGCTTACGAGATTATTTTTCATTTTTATTCAGAAAGAGATTTTTAGTTGATTCTTTTTTATGCTGGTTTATATTCCTTTTTCCCAGGCAGTCGTAATTGTTCAGAATTTTTGAGGTACCAGAAGTATACGAAGTATACAGATTGCTACAGACTGGTCTGTTTTTGACAGATTCTGTTTTTGTTGAGTTGGTTGCTTGTTTTGATGAAACTATGGATAGTATCGGGGGGTACTAGCCATGGAAAAGTGAGAATACAGTAATATAACACCAATATGAATATAAATCAAGTTTTCTACAGTACCTGAAGAGGTGGTAGTTTGTTTTCTTGTGCTAATGATATCACGAGTTTCTGTTTAAGTTTTGTGTTGTGAAGTTTTCAAGTCTTGCGTGATGTTCTCATGGACAAAGGGATAGAGAGTGGAAAGAGCTCAAGCTTGGGGATGCCCAAGGCATCCCAAGCCAAATTCAAGGACACCAAAAAGCCTAAGCTTGGGGATTCCCCAGGAAGGCATCCCCTCTTTCGTCTTCAATCCATCGGTAACATTACTTGGAGCTATATTTTTATTCACCACATGATATGTGTTTTGCTTGGAGCATCTTGTATCGTAGGAGTCTTTTCTTTTTGTTGTGTCACTATCATCCTTGCTGCACACCTCTTGATAGAGACATGCACTCATCGTGATTTTGCTAGAATGCTCATTATGCTTCACTTATATCTTTTGAGCTAGATAATTTTGCTCTATGTGCTTCACTTAGATCTTTTAGACTACGGTGGTGCGTGACTTGGTAGTTGGTTTGTGCTATGAAAGTAGTCCCGAAGGTGATAAGCACCCAAAGAGGATACAAAAAACTTCCATCTTCATGTGCATTGAGTAGAAAGAGAAGTCTGATTCCTCTCAATTAGTTTTGATACGTGGATTTGGTAATATTAAGAGTTATGTTAGTAGGGTGTTGTGAATCTAGAAATACTTGTGTTGAAATTAGTGATTCCCGTAACATGCACGTATGGTGAACCGCTTTGTTAGGAAGTCGGAGCATAATTAATCTATTGATTGCCATCCTTAGTGTTGTGGTCGGGATCGCGCGATGGTTAACACCTACCAACCCTTCCCCTAGGAGTATGCGTTTAGCACTTTGTTTCGATTACTAATAAAAACTTTCGCAACAAGTATGTGAGTTCTTCATGACTAATGTGAGTCCATGGTATAGATGCACTTTCACCTTCCACTATTGCTAGCCTCTCTAGTACCGCGCAATCTTCGCCGGTGCAGAAGCCCACCATATGCCTTCCTCAAAACAGCCACCATACCTACATACTATGGCATTTTCATAGACATTCCGAGATATATTGCCATGCAACTCCCACCGTTCCGTCTCATGACTTGTGCCGTCACTCTCATATTGCCATTGCATGATCATAAGATAGCTAGCGAGATGTTTCAACGTCATACGCCAAGCTAGATCGTTGCACATCCCGGTACACTGTCGGAAGCATTTCCTATAGAGTCATCATCGTTCGAAGCTTTGAGCTGTGAGTAAATAAAAGTGTGATGATCATCATTATTAGAGCATTATCCCATGTGAGGAAAAAAAGAGGCCAAAGTTGCCCACATAAAAAAAAGAGAGGCCAAAGAACCCAAATAAAAAGAGAAAAAGAGAGAAGGGACAATGCTACTATCTTTTTCCACACTTGTGCTTCGTAATAGCACCATGTTCTTCATGATTGAGAGCCTCTTGTTTTGTCACCACCATATGCTAGTGGGAATTTTCATTATATAACTTGGCTTGTATATTCCAAGGATGGGCTTCCTCCAATTGCCCTAGGTCTCAGTGAGCAAGCAAGTTGGATGCACACCCACTAGTTCTCCTTTTGAGCTTTCACATACTTATAGCTCTAGTGCATCCTTTGTATGGCAATCCCTACTCATTTACATTGATATCTATTAATGGGCATCTTCATAGCCCTTTAATACGCCGAGTCAATGTGACCATCTCCTCCTTTTTGTATCACAACCACCACCACACTCTATTCCACCTATAGTGCTATATCCATGGCTCACGCTCATGTATTGCATGAGAGTTGAAAAAGGTTTGAGAAAGTAAGAGTGTGAAAACAATTACTTGGCCAATACCGGGGTTGTGCATGATTTAAAATAGTTGTGTGGGGATGATGGAGCATAGTCAGACTATATGATTTTGTAGGGATAACTTTCTTTGGCCTTGTTATTTTGAAAGTTTATGATTACCTTGCTAGTTTGCTTGAAGTATTATTGTTTTCATGTCAATAGAAAACTATTGTTTTGAATCTTACGGATCTGAACATTCATGTCACACGAAAGAAGTTACAAAGGACAACTATGCTAGGTAGCATTCCACATCAAAAATTCAGTCTTTATAACTTCCCTACTCCAGGACGAGCAGGAGTTAAGCTTGGGGATGCTTGATACGTCTCCAAGTATCTATAATTTTGATGGTTCCATGCTATTATCTTGTCAAACTTTGGATGTTTTGTATGCCTTTTATATCTTTTTTCGGACTAACTTATTAACTCAGTGCCAAGTGCCAGTTCCTGTTTTTTCCGTGTTTTTGACCCTTTTTAGAGGAGGATTTTAAACGGTGTCCAAACGGAATAAAACTTCCGAAAAGATTTTTTTCGGAATAGAAGATAGGCACCAGACTTGAGAACCAAGGCAGGGGCCAGCAGGGACCCCACAAGCCCCCTAGGCGCGGCCAAGGGGGCCCGCGCCTAGCAGGCTTGTGGGCCCCCTGTGGCTCGTCTGTCCTACCTCTTCCACCTATAAATTCAGAAAAATTCCAAAACTGCAAAAGAGATCCACAAAAATACTTTTCCTCCGCCGCAAACTTCTGTCTCTGCAAGATCCCATCTGGGGCACGTTCTGGTGCCCTGTCGGAGGGGGGATTCAAATACGGAGGGCTTCTTCATCAACACCATGACCTCTCCGCTGATGCGTGAATAGTTCACCATAGACCTTCGGGTCCATAGCTAGTAGCTAGATGGCTTCTTCTCTCTCTTGGATCTTCAATACAAAGTTCTCCATGATCTTCATGGAGATCTATCCGATGTAATCTTCTTTTGCGATGTGTTTGTCGAGATCCGATGAATTGTGGATTTATGATCAGATTATCTATGAATCTTATTTGAGTTTCTTCTGATCTCTTATATGCATGATTTCATATCCTTGTAATTCTCTTCGAGTTGTGGCTTTTGTTTGGCCAACTTGATCTATGATTCTTGCAATGGGAGAAGTGCTTGGTTTTGGGTTCATATCGTGCGGTGACCTCACCCAGTGACAGAAGGGGTAGCGAGGCACGCATCGTGTTGTTGCCATCAAGGATAAAAAGATGGGGTTTTCATCATTGGTTTGAATTTATCCCTCTACATCATGTCATCTTGCTTAAAGCGTTACTCAGTTCGTCATGAACTCAATACACTAGATGCATGCTGGATAGCGGTCGATGTGTGTAGTAATAGTAGTAGATGCAGAAAGTATCGGTCTACTTGTCTCGGACGTGATGCCTATATGTATGATCATTGCCTTAGATATCGTCATGACTTTGCGCGTTTCTATCAATTGCTCGACAGTAATTTGTTCACCCACCGTATTATTTGCTATTTTGAGAGAAGCCTCTAGTGAACACTATGGCCCGCGAGTCTATTTCATGCCATATTTTTGAGCCTTACAATTTTACTTCGTTGCACTTTCCGCCTTCAGATATCACTTTGCAATCAATCTTGAAGGGATTGACAACCCCTTTATAGCATTGGGTGCAAGCTCTTTTCTGTTTGCGCAGGTACTCTGGACTTGGCGCGATTCTCTGTCGGGACCCCGATCCTAAGCCATAGGAATCCAGCCTGTAACACATCGCATCCCTTTGTGGTCTCATGCGCGGTTAACTCCACGGCTGCAGCCTTACCTTAGCCGGGACCGTTTGCGTCTTTTGACTCACGTATGCGATAGTGTCGCTAGCAATCCAATGTCAAAGAACCCGGATCGACATGTCTAGTCAGAAACCAAAGTGGCAGTACCGCACAAGGACAGGCATACATGACCCAACAAAGCAGGTGTCGGTCATCAGCGAACGTAGACGAGTCGTAGCAAGCTACAAGGACTCCATTACGTCGCGTGACATTTCCCTAAAGGGGACAGACACAGCAGCTAAGAAGGACACATGCCGGTCAACCAATGTGTCCGGAGCAGTAGCGAACTACCAAGGCTCGTTGGATCACAAAGGGGCATTTCCTTGTAAGGAGTGCTACTAAAGTTCACGACTAGGTATTCGAACCCCATACATATCAAGTAAGACACACGTACGCATGGCATACCGATATGTATAGATACATCGATGGCATCACAACATAACCATAAACATACAAGCTTTATTTAAGAGGCTCGGAAGAGCCACACACATAATATTACACATTAAGGGTCTCACGAACCATAATAGCAGTCATACAATTACAAGCGAGCGGAAGAGTTATAAACTGTCTGGGTACAGACAGGGCAACTAGAAGGCACATGGCCTGACTATACTACAGAGCCGACGTAGGGCCAGATCGTAGCTGGGACACCAGCTACTCGTCGTTGTCGAAGTCTACGAAGAACCCTCCATTAGGGTCATTAGCAACCTCTGCAACATTTATTAAGCAAACATGAGTACGAAGGTACTCAACAAGACTTTAGGAGAACTAACTACTCATGCAAGGTATCAAAGGGTATTGTGGGGTTTCATGTGGAAAGCCAGCATTTGACTCGTGGCTAGACAACTTGCATTTTTAAATAATTTTGATAACTTGATTTCTCGCACACGAGTCCACTAACACCACAACAATACACTATCGTGGAATCATTCCGTCTCCGTACGGAAATGCCGTCCACGACACTCACGCTTATCTTGACAATTTTATGAGTAGCCATTGAAGTTATCTATGATCAACATATGTCTCCAAGTAGTCCATATCCGCGGACGCGGCTATTCGAATAGATCATAACCCTGCAGGGGTGTACTTCGTCACACACGCTCTCGCCACTTATCGCCATGTGCACGTCATGCACCTCGGCAACCTTCAAGCGGAAGCCCAGCGAGGGAGTCGGCCACGACCGTTAACCACACTAGTACCTAGTCCAGGTTTATCGCCTATCTGAGAGTAACCCGTATGGAAGTCCGGCCGAGGTTTCCGCCACGGCCTCAAACGATGTGCGCAGGGTTCCCATGCCCACCATCTGGGTGCCACTTGGTACACCGTGCCACTGCCTACCGCATCACGGCCCACCTCTCAGGTCAGCACCATGCACGGCCTCCAGCATTACTATAAACACCAGAAACTACTTGCAACTCCTGGACCGAGTACTACGCAATTAATAGGCCGAGCGGGGTCATATTTCAGGGCCCAGCATGTGGTAGTATCTAGTCTTGGATTACATACACGGAACTCAGTTCCTAAGGACGGTTCCAATGAAACAACCCGCCATGTACTCCTACACAGCCTTTCACCGGTACCTTTACCAAATCAAGTTCAACACACAACCTTTGCTCACCAAACACGTTCCACAATTCTGTTCATCTCCCAGATGACAGACCATACACAACTCTAAGCATAGCATGCATAGCAGGATAAGGCACATCACAGCTCAAGCAACTACCAGGTATGCTAGGTTGCAAGGTTTGGCTATTTACTGTGACAAGGTTAAGTCATGCAAAGGAAGTGGGTTCAACTATCGTGGCAAAAGCAGTTCAAGCATTTGATCTTAAATGCAATAATTAGGTGCAGGAGCAAGAACATGGGAGTTATCGAAATGATCAAAGGGGTTGCTTGCCTTGTTGCTCAGAGGAGGAACGATATCCGTCAGACGGATATTTGGTGGAATCCGGGGGTGCGGAGCCTACCGAAATGAATGGCAACATTCAATAACAATCATATGCACTCAAAATGATGCATGAGCATGGCATGAGAATGCAAGGTGATAAGTTATTAGTTTCAACATGTATTAGGTTTAAAGTTTATTTGAATCACATTCGAATAGCAATTCAAACGGGGTATGCTCGGATACCGGTTTAATTGATTCGACCTGATGCTCAGATCAACTTGATGTTAACATGCATGAAATGTCATGTTATGGTACTGATTTATAATTAGGACAGTGGTGAACATTGTATATATAATGAAATTTGAATATTTTTGCAAATTCCATTTAAAAGTGATTATAAGAATTGAATTATTCCTTATTCCACAATTTAGGGTTCTGTAACTTTTTCAAACATAGTTGAAAATAGCATAATCAGAATCCTTGAATTTTTCTGATACTTTTTCATATATAAATTATTTTCATTGGAGTTACAGATTAATTTCTATGAATTTTACAAGTTTTAGCAATTTCCTAGAATTATTTCTATACTGGAAATACTTTTATTGCATCAGCATGACATCAGCAGGTCCATCTGGCCGTTGAAAGTCAAACCTGACCAGTGGGACCCACTGGTCAGTCTCTCTGGTCAATTTTAGATTAAGATTAAACTTAATTAATTGATTAAACTTGCTGGACCCACATGTCAGTGACTGATTAACTTATTTGATTAATTTTTATTAGTTTTAAACTTGCCAGAGGCGGGGAGCCTCCGGCGACCACCAGCACGGCGGAGGGGCTCGGAAACGGTGCACAGGGGGCCAAATGCTGCGCGGAGAGCACCAGAGGAATGGCACATCTCCCGCAGCTTCATTTCTACACTTAGCCGAGGCTGATCTGGCCGGAGATGACGCCGGCGACGAGCTTGGCGGCGGCCAAGGCTCGGGCGTCATCGAGGTCTTTGATCCAGAGGAAACTACGCTCGGTTCTTAGCTGCTACAGCATCTACGCGTCGACCTGAAGCTGTTGGTGCCCTCGGAAGGACGAGCTGATCATCGGAGGGCTACCGGCGACGAGCGGCAGCGGCGGTCCTCGTCGAGCTCCGGTGAAACTAGAGCTAGAGGAGGGGATCGACGGGAAAAACTTAGGGGAAACGACCGCATGCTCACGGGGAGTGCAGAGCAGGGCTTAGACGGCTCGAGGAAGGCCTGGGGGCGACGAATCGACGGGAGAGTTCCGGCGGCCGGAGGTGGAAGACGACGGCGTTGGGGGCGATGCAGAGCTTGGGGAGACGTCAGCTTCTGCAGAGATGACCAGGGCGACGAGGCGGAGCTAACAGACTACTCGGAGGCGGGATCCCATGGCTAGAGGTGCTGCGGCTCGAGCTCAAGCTCGGCTCCAATGGCGGCAGCAAGGAGGAGGAAGAGATCCGGGAGGAGAGGAAGAACGGTGCTGGGGAATGGATAGGGGAGGCCTCAGGGGGCTTATCCCCGGCCTTGCCAGCGCGAAGCGGCGGCCAGGCAGGCGCACAGGTGCGTGGCCGCGCCGGAGGAGGCGGCGGCCACCTCCTGCTGCCTACTGGCGCGAGGGAGGGGACGAGCCAGGGATGGGCCGGGCCAGGCTTAGGCGACAGGTAAGGATTTCCCATTTTTTTCTGTTTTTGTTTTTCTGTTTTGCTAATTATTTCAGCTCCAAAACAAAAAGTAAAAACTATTTTAGACCTCCTGAAATATTGTTATAGCATTCCCAACCATTTCCAAAGTTTCCAACATTTTTGGAAATTTATAGATTCTGATTTCAAATTTAAAACTTGAAACGAGTAGCCTTTTGCATTTATTTAAAATGCTTAAAGTGTCAAAAACATAGTTTTCTCCAATGCTCATTTACTTTCATGATTTATCAGAAAGTTTGAACATTTCTTGAGGCCATTTTGGGTTCATTGATTTGAACTAGTTTGAGATTTTCTTTAATTGAAATAGTGGCTAGGGTTTTGAGTTTTTCCTTTGCCACTTTGTTGTTTTTGTTGAAACTTCTTAGATGCAAATGCAAAGAAGACATGAGCACAAGACTAACTTGCTTAAGGGTTAGGGATGTGACAACTCACCCCCACTCAAAAGAATCTCGTCCCGAGATTTAGAAGTCGTCGGGAATAACGCAGGGTATTCAAGTCGGAGACGATCCTCTCTTTCCCAAGTTGCCTCCTTTTCAGAATGATTTGACCATTGAACTTTAAGAAACTTGAGGTTTCGACGTCGAGTGGTACGCTCAGCTTGATCAAGAATACGCGCGGGGTATTCTCGGTATGAAAGGTTATCTTGTAGATCAAGCGTTTCGTGGTCCACTTCACGGATAGGATCCGAAAAGCAACGCCTGAGTTGCGAGACGTGGAAGACATCATGAACCTTGGAAAGATGCGGAGGAAGTTCCAACTGGTAGGCAACTTCTCCTCGTTTGGCAAGAATGCGAAAAAGACCAATGTAACGAGGAGCCAATTTGCCCTTGATACCGAATCGATGGGTACCCTTCAAAGGTGTAACCCGAAGGTAAGCCTTCTCGTCAACTTCAAAGGTCAGAGCCTTATGATGACGATCATATTGGCTCTTTTGACGAGACTGGGCTGTTTTCAACTTTTCACGAATAATGCGAACCTGCTCTTCTGCATCCTGGATCATATCCGGACCAAAGAGTTGCCTCTCTCCGGTTTCTGACCAATTAAGAGGTGTTCGACATCTTCGTCCATAGAGAACTTCAAAAGGGGCTTTGCCCAAGCTCGATTGGTAACTATTGTTATAAGCGAATTCGGCGAATGGAAGACACTTCTACCAATTCATACCGAATAATATAACACAAGCTCGGAGCATATCTTCTAGAATTTGATTCACTCTTTCTACTTGACCACTTGATTGGGGATGGAAAGCAGTGCTAAAAGATAAGTGAGTCCCCATGGCATTCTGAAAACTTTCCCAGAAGCAAGAAGTAAAGATACTTCCACGGTCCGAGTTAATTTCCACGGGAACACCATGAAGAGACACTATTCGAGAGATATATAACTCTGCTAGCTGGCTAGCTGTTATACTCTCACGAACAGGAAGAAAATGAGCCACTTTGGAAAGACGGTCAATGACCACAAAGATAGCATTATTTCCTTTCTTGGTCTTGGGAAATCCGGTAATGAAATCCATGCTAACTTTATCCCATTTCCATTCAGGAATAGCAAGAGGTTGAAGGGTGCCAGCAGGCCTTTGATGTTCTGCCTTAACTCGACGACAAACGTCGCAGTTGGCAACGAACTCAGCAATTTCTCTCTTCATCCTAGTCCACCAGAACCTCTGGCGTAGGTCCTGATACATCTTAGTACTACCGGGATGAATGGTGAGAGGAGAATCATGAGCCTCCTTAAGGATTAACTTCCTTAGATGTGGGTTCTTAGGAACCACTAAACGATTCTGGAAGAACACAACACCTTGATCGTTCATGGAAAATTCTTTAGCGTTTTCGCTAAAAATATTCTCCTTGATCCGTGATATACCCTTGTCACGCTTTTGGCCAGCTATAATTTGATCCTTAAGAGTAGGCTTCACCACCAGGGTAAAAGGAATCCTTGAGGAACAATATGAAGATTCAACTTCCGAAAGTCCTCATGGAGATGTGGTTGACCTTGTTGTAGCATCAAATTGTTACAATAAGACTTACGACTTAGCGCATCGGCCATAACATTGGCCTTCCCCGGGGTGTAAGTTATCCCTAAGTCGTAATCCGAGATCAACTCAACCCACCGTCTTTGCCTGAGATTCAAATCCGGCTGGGTGAAGATATATTTCAGACTTTGGTGATCAGTGAATATTTCGCAACGATTACCTAGAAGGTAATGTCGCCAGGTTTTTAGTGCATGGACCACAGCTGCAAGCTCAAGATCATGTGTGGGATAATTATCCTCATGTGGACGCAACTGTCGAGATGCGTATGCGATCACATGACGATCTTGCATGAGAATGCAACCTAATCCTTGTCGCGAGGCGTCGCAATAGATAACAAAGTCCTTAGAAAAATCTGGTGGTAGCAACACAGGTGCGGAAGTCAGGCGTCTTTTCAGTTCCTGAAAACTATGCTCGCACTGTGGTGTCCACTCGAACTTTTTATCTTTCTTGAGGAGTTCAGTTAGAGGCTTTGCAACCTTGGAGAAATTCTCGACGAAGCGGCGACAATAGCTCGCTAAACCAAGAAAACTCCTAACTTGCTTAACCGATTCAGGTTGAGTCCAATCAAGGACAGCTTGAACTCTCTCGGGATTGACAGCAATACCCTTACCAGAGATTACGTGGCCTAGATAGGTCACTTCTGGTAACCAGAATTCACATTTTGAAAATTTGGCATAAAGGCGATGCTCCCGAAGTTTCATCAATACCAGCCTTAGATGCTCGGCATGTTCTTGTTCATTCTTCGAGTAGATGAGAATATCATTGAGGTATACCACGACGAATTTATCCAAATACTCCATGAAGATTGAGTTCATCAGCCGAGAGAAGGTGGCTGGGGCATTGGTTAAACCGAAGGACATAACGGTGTACTCATATTGGCCATAACGAGTAACAAAAGCCGTTTTCGGAATGTCCCCGTTCTTAATCTTGATTTGATGGTATCCGAACCTCAAATCCATTTTGGAGAAGACTGAGGATCCAGCGAGCTGATCGTACAGATCGTTGATCCTGGGGAGCGGATACTTGTTCTTAATGGTGACCAGATTAACTGGTCGGTAATCTACAACCATCCGATCCGTTCCGTCTTTCTTCTTGACGAAGAGGACAGGACAAGCCCAAGGAGAAGAGCTAGGACGAATGAAACCTTTGTTCAAGGCCTCATCTAATTGCTTCTTAAGTTCGGCTAGCTCCAGGGGTGCCATCTTATAAGGTCTCCTGGCTATTGGGACAGTTCCCGGAACAAGATCTATTACAAACTCTACATCTCTGTCAGGTGGAATTCCTGGCAGTTCCTCTGGAAAAACATCCGGGAAGTCACGGACTACCGGAATGTCTTCAAGTTCCGGAAGAGGGTTGGCATTTAGGGAATAGAGTTGGCATTTGGCAACTCGAGTGGAGACATTTACTATCTCACCCGAGGGATGGGTAAGCTGGACATTTCTAGAGTGAGTATCAATCTTGGCATAGTGAGCTGACATCCAGTCCATGCCCAAGATGATATTAATATCCGAGGATTTCAATGCTATCAATGAGGCTAGAAAAACTAGCCTGTCTACTAGAATTTCATTGTCATAGGTTATCCTAGAGGTTTGCCATTTACTACCAGGGGTTTGGACAACCAATGGAGTTGGCATATCACAAAAAGACATGTTATGCAACTGTGCATAACTTTCCTAAATGAAGGAATGAGAAGACCCAGTGTCAAAGAGAACGGATGCTGGGTGATGATTAACAAGAAGCGTACCCAGCATGACGTCGGGATCCTCTGCAGCTTCTTCTGCTGACACATAGTTCACACGGCCACGTGCAGGAGTTGGCTTCACATAATAAGCTTTGCCCAACTTGGCCTGCCTGACGGACTTTCCGGGTTGCTTGGCACCCACATTCTGAGGACACTCACGGGAATAGTGCCCTGGTTCTCCACACTTGTAGCATATCACCTGGTTGGCACGTGGTGCAGCATTGCTAGCTGGACCACCATAAGCTTTTGCTGGAGGGTTGGCCTGATTCGTCTGAGGCGCCATGTAGGATGGCCTCGGAGTGTATCTTGGCGGCAGAGAACTGTTTGGAACCCACAGCCTGCGTTTTGGAAACGCGGAACCAGAAGACGAGCCAAAATCACGGGAGTGCTTCCTTGTGGCTTCGAAGTCAGTATGACCAGTCTCGGCACTGATCGCCTTGTTGACCAGGGCTTGAAAGCTTGCACACTCATGGAGGCGCAGGTCACGACGGAGCTCAGGGCTCAGACCCTTACGGAATCTTGCTTGCTTCTTGGCGTCAGTAGACACCTCCTATGTTGCATAGCGGGCGAGGTTACCGAACTCGCGGCTATAGGCATCCACAAACAACTTGCCCTGAGTGAAGGCACATAACTCCTCTCTCTTTCTGTCCATCAGGCCCTCTGGAATATGGTGCAGACGGAAAGCTGCACTGAAATCTGCCCATGTGGCCACTGGTTCAGCGGGACGCATGGCTTCAAAATTCTCCCACCACAGATTGGCGGGTCCCTCCAGGAAATACGCCGCGAAGGTCACCTTGTCGGCCTCAGACACATTCGCAGAGCGAATCTTGCGTGAGATGCTGCACAGCCAGTCATCAGCGTCGAGGGGATCGACAGAATGATGAAACTTTGGAGGATTCAGCTTCACAAAGTCATTGAGGGACACTGCAGCAGTCCTAGGCTGTCGAGCCATATTCTGCTCAATACGCGCTAGCAGTCGGTTGGTCTCCCTTTTGTTTCTTTCTGCCTCAAGCATCACTTCTACCAGAGAAGGTGGGTGAGGCAGGTCTTCCTGTGATGCTTGACTACCCTCACCTTGCTCATGAGCAGGGGCACGGTTCAACCTGGTGAACACCATCCTGACAAACAAACTCATAGCTTAGACCAATATCATATCAATACTAACTATGGATTAAGAATGTACTGAACACATGGAATGCGGAAATGAATATCCGAACAGCATGGTAACAAGCAACTGCTATATATTCACCATGGTTCATACACACCCTTACATAGTTCAGTACACCCTTAACCGAAGAGCAAACTACTCAAATTGTGAAACTACTCATCAGAGGCTTACAAGCTTCCTATACATTATTTATCTAGGCCTCCGGAATTCATTTCACATTACAACCACACTTCACAAGTCACGCAGGACTGTGAACGTACGGCTACTACCATACTATCCTTCCGCTCACAGCTCAGGCATCCGCATAGAACATCTCATAGAGATTACCTCCATGACCTGGAAGCTCAACCTGCGGATCAGGAAACACTCTAGCCTGAGATCCCTGGGATCCATAAGGACACGGATGTGGCCTTGGTCCCCTGACTGGTGGTAAGAGGGGTCCCCGAAGAGGTGTGACTCCTCCTATAGCTGGCCAGTCAACGTGGGCCGGAAGATGGGTCCTAACAGGGTTCAGCATCTCCATCTCTCCATACCCTGTCTGGACTACCGATGCCAGCTGCGTCAAAGCTGTCCACATACGGGCACGGGTAGCATAAAGCTCCATGCGGAGAGCACGAGCATCCCTGTCTCTGTTCTCTAGCATCTCAACAGTGGACTGCAGAAGTGAATCCTCCATAGAAGAATCAAAATAGACTCCACTGAGGTATCCCTCTTCACCAGGCTGGGAGGCCGGAACATAGCAGAACTCTGAATTCTACAGCAGTGCATGTCTCGCTCTCATAATGGTCAGCATTGAATAGGCAGCATCCTGTACTGCCATGTCAACGGTGACCCCCAACCCATAGGACCAATGGATTGGCTTCTCAGCTCCAGAGTAGTCTGGAAATACCCTAACAGTGCAGATGTACTGGCTCTGGTTGAAGTCGCGGTACTGTTCCTCCACTGTGTACTCGGGGTACCAGCGGTAACCGCACACCGACATCACCCTGACCAGCATGGCCGTATGACCCGGTACATCAATGCACCTGGTCAGACGTACCACCTGACGAGAAGGACGGCCAGGCATCTGTAAATAGAGAGTAATGCAAAAGCATTAGAGCTCCGAATGCAAAATTGGGCAGCATAACGGCTGTAAATGCTCAAAAACAAATTTTGAGACAACCCAAAAATGGAATAGCGTAACCACTCAACTATCAAGTTCAACTCTCTGATCATCAAACTTACTTCCTGCTTCCTAGGAATAAAAGAAACCCAATATCTCTCGACCCGTAGTCCTATAATCTACCGATCAGAAACACGAGCCTAGGAGAAGATGAGTAACCTAGTCCTTAATTCCCGCAGAAAAGACGAGGATGTCCAGAATAGAATAACTTGAGAAGAGAACAAGAGTCTTACGTTCCCTTCCACAAACAATTCCCTTATATATAACTAAAGCAATTCTAGACTCAACTTCGACCAGTTTGGCTTAGTAATCCTACAGTCAGTCAGGCTCTGATACCAACGCTGTCGGGACCCCGATCCTAAGCCATAGGAATCCAGCCTGTAACACATCGCATCCCTTTGTGGTCTCACGCACGGTTAACTCCACGGCTGCAGCCTTACCTTAGCCGGGACCGTATGCGTCTTTTGACTCACGTATGCGATAGTGTCGCTAGCAATCCAATGTCAAAGAACCCGGATCGACATGTCTAGTCATAAACCAAAGTGGCAGTACCGCACAAGGACAGGCATACATGACCCAACAAAGCAGGTGTCGGTCATCAGCAAACGTAGACGAGTCGTAGCAAGCTACAAGAACTCCATTACGTCGCGTGACATTTCCCCAAAGGGGACAGACACAGCAGCTAAGAAGGACACATGCCGGTCAACCAATGTGTCCGGAGCAGTAGCGAACTACCAAGGCTCGTTGGATCACAAAGGGGCATTTCCTTGTAAGGAGTGCTACTAAAGTTCACGACTAGGTATTCGAACCCCATACATATCAAGTAAGACAAACGTACGCATGGCATACCGATATGTATAGATACATCGATGGCATCACAACATAACCATAAACATACAAGCTTTATTTAAGAGGCTCGGAAGAGCCAGACACATAATATTACACATTAAGGGTCTCACGAACCATAATAGCAGTCATACAATTACAAGCCAGCGGAAGAGTTATAAACTGTCTGGGTACAGACAGGGCAACTACTCATGCAAGGTATCAAAGGGTATTGTGGGGTTTCATGCGGAAAGCCAGCATTTGACTCGTGGCTAGACAACTTGCATTTTTAAATAATTTTGATAACTTGATTTCTCGCACACGAGTCCACTAACACCACAACAATACACTATCGTGGAATCATTCCGTCTCCGTACTGAAATGCCGTCCACGACACTCACGCTTATCTTGACAATTTTATGAGTAGCCATTGAAGTTATCTATGATCAACATATGTCTCCAAGTAGTCCATATCCGCGGACGCGGCTATTCGAATAGATCATAACCCTGCAGGGGTGTACTTCGTCACACACGCTCTCGCCACTTATCGCCATGTGCAAGTCATGCACCTCGGCAACCTTCAAGCGGAAGCCCAGCGAGGGAGTCGGCCACGACAGTTAACCACACTAGTACCTAGTCCAGGTTTATCGCCTATCTGAGAGTAACCCGTACGGAAGTCCGGCCGAGGTTTCCGCCACGGCCTCAAACGATGTGCGCAGGGTTCCCAAGCCCACCATCCGGGTGCCACTTGGTACACCATGCCACTGCGTACCGCATCACGGCCCACCTCTCAGGTCAGCACCATGCACGGCCTCCAGCATTACTATAAACACCAGAAACTACTTGCAACTCCTGGACCGAGTACTACACGATTAATAGGCCGAGCGGGGTCATATTTCAGGGCCCAGCATGTGGTAGTATCTAGTCTTGGATTACATACACGGAACTCAGTTCCTAAGGACGGTTCCAATGAAACAACCCGCCATGTACTCCTACACAACCTTTCACCGGTACCTTTACCAAATCAAGTTCAACACACAACCTTTGCTCACCAAACACGTTCCACAATTCTGTTCATCTCCCAGATGACAGACCATACACAACTCTAAGCATAGCATGCATAGCAGGATAAGGCACATCACAGCTCAAGCAACTACCAGGTATGCTAGGTTGCAAGGTTTGGCTATTTACTGTGACAAGGTTAAGTCATGCAAAGGAAGTGGGTTCAACTATCGTGGCAAAAGCAGTTGAAGCATTTGATCTTAAATGCAATAATTAGGTGCAGGAGCAAGAACATGGGAGTTATCGGAATGATCAAAGGGGTTGCTTTCCTTGTTGCTCAGAGGAGGAACGATATCCGTCAGACGGATATTCGGTGGAATCCGGGGGTGCGGAGCCTACCGAAATGAATGGCAACATTCAATAACAATCATATGCACTCAAAATGATGCATGAGCATGGCATGAGAATGCAAGGTGATAAGTTATTATTTTCAACATGTATTAGGTTTAAAGTTGATTTGAATCACATTCGAATAGCAATTCAAACGGGGTATTTTCGGATACCGGTTTAATTGATTCGACCTGATGCTCAGATCAACTTGATGTTAACATGCATGAAATGTCATGTTATGGTACTGATTATAATTAGGACAGTGGTGCACATTGTATATATAATGAAATTTGAATATTTTTGCAAATTCCATTTAAAAGTGATTATAAGAATTGAATTATTCCTTATTCCACAATTTAGGGTTCTGTAACTTTTTCAAACATAGTTGAAAATAGCATAATCAGAATCCTTGAATTTTTCTGATACTTTTTCATATATAAATTATTTTCATTGGAGTTACAGATTAATTTCTATGAATTTTACAAGTTTTAGCAATTTCCTGGAATTATTTCTATACTGGAAATACTTTTATTGCATCAGCATGACATCAGCAGGTCCATCTGGCCGTTGAAAGTCAAACCTGACCAGTGGGACCCACTGGTCAGTCTCTCTGGTCAATTTTAGATTAAGATCAAACTTAATTAACTGATTAACCTTGCTGGACCCACATGTCAGTGACTGATTAACTTATTTGATTTATTTTTATTAGTTTTAAACTTGCCACAGGCTGGCCCCACCAATCAGTGGCTCAGGCCAGCCGAGATCCACCGGCGGCGAGGTCGTCCTCGCCGGCGGGGAGCCTCCGGTGACCACCAGCACGGCGGAGGGGCTCGAAAACGGCGCACAAGGGGCCAAATGCTGCGCGGAGAGCACCAGAGGAACGACACATTTCCCGCAGCTTCATTTCTGCACTTAGCCGGGGCTGATCTGGCCGGAGATGACGCCGGCGACGAGCTTGGCGGCGGCCAAGGCTCGGGCGTCATCGGGGTCTTTGATCCAGAGGAAACTACGCTCGGTTTTTAGCTGCTACAACATCTACGCGTCGACCTGAAGCTGCTGGTGCCCTCAGAAGGACGAGCTGATCATCGGAGGGCTACCGGCGACGAGCGGCAGCGGCGGTCCTCGTCGGGCTCCGGTGAAACTAGAGCTAGAGGAGGGGATCGACGGGAAAAACTTAGGGTAAACGACCGCATGCTCACGGGGAGTGCAGAGCAGGGCTTAGACGGCTCGGGGAAGGCCTGGGGGCGACGAATCGACGGGAGAGGTCCGGCGGCCGGAGGTGGAAGACGACGGCGTTGGGGGCGATGCAGAGCTTGGGGAGACGTCAGCTTCTGCAGAGATGACCAGGGCGACGAGGCGGAGCTAACAGACTACTCGGAAGTGGGATCCCATGGCTAGAGGTGCTGCGGCTCGAGCTCGAGCTCGGCTCCAATGGCGGCAGCAAGGAGGAGGAAGAGATCCGGGAGGAGAGGAAGAACGGTGCTGGGGAATGGATAGGGGTGGCCTCAGGGGGCTTATCCCCGGCCTTGCCAGCGCGAAGCGGCGGCCAGGCAGGCGCACAGGTGCGTGGCCGCGCCGGAGGAGGCGGTGGCCACCTCCTGCTGCCTACTGGCGCGAGGGAGGGGACGAGCCAGGGATGGGCCGGGCCAGGCTTAGGCGACAGGTAAGGATTTCCCATTTTTTTCTACTTTTGTTTTTCTGTTTTGCTAACTATTGTTTTGCTAATTATTTCAGCTCCAAAACAAAAAGTAAAAACTATTTTAGACCTCCTGAAATATTGTTATAGCATTCCCAACCATTTCCAAAGTTTCCAACATTTTTGGAAATTTATAGATTCTGATTTCAAATTTAAAACTTGAAACGAGTAGCCTTTTGCATTTATTTAAAATGCTTAAAGTGTTAAAAAAATAGTTTTCTCCAATGCTCATTTACTTTCATGATTTATCAGAAAGTTTGAACATTTCTTGAGGCCATTTTGGGTTCATTGATTTGAACTAGTTTGAGATTTTCTTTAATTGAAATAGTGGCTAGGGTTTTGAGTTTTTCCTTTGCCACTTTGTTGTTTTTGTTGAAACTTCTTAGATGCAAATGCAAAGAAGACATGAGCACAAGACTAACTTCCTTAAGGGTTAGGGATGTGACATTCTCCTACTGGATTGATACCTTGGTTCTCAAACTGGGGGAAATACTTACTGCTCGTGTGCTCCATCGCCCTTTCCTCTTCAAGGGAAAAACCAACGCAAGCTCAAGAGGCAGCGGAAGGATATCTGTTTCCGTAGCAGGAGTTCATTAGTAATTTGATTAGATGAACTTAATTATCATGAACTTAGTCCAAAATTGTCTTTACAAATATTGTAGATCCTGTGGACAACGCAAATGTCTCATTCAACTTCAACGCGTTCCTAGAGAAAACCAAGCTGAAAGACGATGGTAGCAATTATGCGGATTGGGCTCGTAACTTGAAGCTCATCCTCGTGGCTTCTAAGAAGGCATATGTACTTGATGCACCGCTGGGTGATCCTCCCATTCCCGCGGCAGACCAGGACGCTAGAAACGCGTGGCAGTCGTGGAGTAATGACTACTCTCTCGTTCAGTGCAGCATGATTTACAGTTTAGAACCGGGGCTCCAAAGGAGTTTTGAGCAACACGGAGCATATGAGATGTTCGAGGAGCTGACACTTGTTTTTCAAGCTCATGCCCGGGTCGAGAGATATGAAGTCTCCGACAAGTTCTTTAGCTGTAAGATGGAGGAGAATAGTTCTGTCAGTGAGCACATGCTCAGAATGTCTGGGTTGCACAACCGCTTGACTCAGCTCGGAGTTGAACTTCCGGATGATGCGGTCATTGACAGAATCCTCCAGTCGCTTCCACCTAGCTACAAAGGCTTTGTGATGAATTACAACATGCAAGGGATGGAAAAGACTATTCCCGAGTTGTGTTCAATGCTGAAATCCGCGGAGGTAGAAATCAACAACGAGCATCAAGTGTTGATGGTCAATAAAACCACTAGTTTCAAGAAGGGCAAGGGTAAGAAAAGATTCAAGAAATACGACAAAGTTGTTGCCGTGCCCGTTAAGCCAATTGCCGGGAAGAAGTCGAAGAAAGTACCTAAGCCAGAGACTGAGTGCTACTACTGCAAGGGAACCGGTCACTGGAAGCGGAATTGCCCCAAGTACTTAGCGGACAAGAAGGCCGGCAACGTCAAAGGTATATGTGATATAATTGTTATTGATGTGTACCTTACCAGCACTCGTAGTAGCTCCTGGGTATTTGATACCGGTGTTGTTGCTCACATTTGCAACTCTAAGCAGGAACTACGGAACAAGCGTAGGTTGGCTAAGGATGAGGTGACGATGCGCGTCGGGAATGGTTCCAAGGTCGATGTGATCGCTGTCGGCACACTACCTCTACATCTACCTTCAGGATTAGTTATAAACCTTAATAATTGTTATTTAGTACCTTATTTAAGCATGAACATTGTATCGGGATCTCGCTTGATGCAAGATGGCTACTCATTTAGATCATAGAATAATGGTTGTTCTATTTATATGAGTGGTATGTTTTATGGTCATGCTCCGCTGGTAAATGGTTTATTCCTAATGAATCTCGATCGTGATGATACACATATTCATAGTGTGAGTGCTAAAAGATGTAAGGTTGATAATGATAGTCCCACATACTTGTGGCACAGCCGCCTTGGTCATATCGGTGTAAAGCGCATGAAGAAACTCCAAACTGATGGACTTTTGGAGTCTCTTGATTTTGAATCACTTGACACGTGCGAACTATGCCTCATGGGCAAGATGACCAAGACTCCATTCTCGGGAACAATGGAGCGAGCAACTAACTTGTTGGAAATAATACATACCGATGTATGCGGTCCAATGAGCGTTGAAGCACCCGGTGGCTATCGTTATGTTCTCACCCTCACTGATGATTTAAGTAGATATGGGTATGTCTACTTAATGAAGCACAAGTCTGAAACCTTTGAAAAGTTCAAGGAATTTCAGAGTGAGGAGGAGAATCAACGCGACAAGAAAATAAAGTTTCTACGATCTGATCGTGGAGGAGAATATTTGAGTCATGAGTTTGGCACACACCTAAGGAAATGTGGAATTGTTTCACAACTCACGCCGCCTTGCACACCGCAGCGCGATGGTGTGTCTGAACATCGTAATCGAACTTTATTGGATATGGTGCGATCTATGATATCTCTTACTGATTTACCGTTATCATTTTCGGGATATGCATTGGAAACTGCCTCATTCACTTTAAATAGGGCACCGTCTAAATCCGTTGAGACTACACCGTATGAATTATGGTTTGGCAAGAAACCTAAGCCGTCGTTTCTTAAAGTTTGGGGCTGCGATTCTTATGTGAAGAAACTTCAACCAGAGAAGCTCGAACCCGAAGCAAAAAAATGTGTCTTCATAGGATACCCTAAGGAAACTATTGGGTACACCTTCTATCTTAGATCCGAAGGCAAGATCTTTGTTGCTAAGAACGGATCCTTTCTAGAGAAAGAGTTTCTCTCGAAAGAAGTAAGTGGGAGGAAAATAGAACTTGATGAGGTAATTGTACCTCCTCTCGAATCGAGAGTAACACAGCGCAAGAAAATGTTTGTGAGGCGCCTGAGCCGGCTAGAGAAGAATTTAATGATGATGATCATGACACTTCGGATCAAGTTGCTCTTTAACCTCGAAGGTCAACAAGGGTACGTTCCGCACCAGAATGGTACGGCAACCCTGTCATGGAAATCATGTTGTTAGACAACACTAAAGCTTCGAACTATGAAGAAGCGATGGCGGGCCCGGATTCCAACAAATGGCTTGAGGCCATGAAATCCGAGATAGGATCCATGTATGAGAAGAAAGTATGGACTTTGGTGGACTTGCCCGATGATCGGCGAGCCATAGAAAATAAATGGATCTTCAATAAGAAGACTGACGCGGATGGTAATGTGACCATCTATAAATCTCGACTTGTCGCTAAGGGTTATCGACAAGTTCAAGGGATTGACTATGATGAGACCTTCTCACCCATAGCGATGTTGAAGTCGGTCCAAATCATGTTAGCAATTGCCGCATTCTATGATTATGAAATCTTGCAAATGGACGTTGATGTCTACTACGCAACCTTCTCCTTGTAGACATTGTTGGGCCTCCAAGTGCAGAGGGTTGTAGGACAGTAGCAATTTTCCCTCAAGTGGATGACCTAAGGTTTATCAATCCGCGGGAGGAGTAGGATGAAGATGGTCTCTCTCAAGCAACCCTGCAACCAAATAAAAAAGAGTCTCTTGTGTCCCCAACACACCCAATACAATGGTAAGTTGTATAGGTGCACTAGTTCGGCGAAAAGATGGTGAAACAAGTGCAATATGGATGGTAGACACATGTTTTTGTAATCTGAAATTACAAAAACAGCAAGGTAACAAATGGTAAAAGTGAGCACGAACGGTATTGCAATGCCTGGAAACAAGGCCTAGGGTTCATACTTTCACTAGTGAAGTTCTCTCAACACTGATAACATAATTGGATCATATAACTAGCCCTCAACATGCAACAAAGAGTCACTCCAAAGTCACTAATAGCGGGGAACAAACGAAGAGATTATTGTGGGGTACGAAACCACCACAAAGTTATTCTTTCTGATTGATCTATCATAGAGTTCGTACTAGAATAACACCTTAAGATACATATCAACCAAGACCCTAATGTCACCTAGATACTCCATTGTCACCTCAAGTATACATGGGCATGATTATACGATATGCATCACATAATCTCAGAATCACCCATTCAACCAACACATAGAACTTCAAAGAGTGCCCCAAAGTTTCTACCAGAGAGTCAAAACATGTGCCAACTCCTGTGCATAGGTTCCCAATGTCACGAACCCGCAAGTTGATCACCAAAACATACATAAAGTACTCACATGAATCCACGTGTGCCAACCCGTATGCATAGGTTCCCAATTGTCACAAACCCGCAAGTTGATCACAACAGATAGACACGTGCAAGACATACATCAAGTGTTCTCAAAGAGTCAATCCGATAAGATAACTCCGAAGGGGAAACTCAATTCATTACAAGAGGGAGAGGGGGAAGAACATCATAAGATCCAACTATAGTAGCAAAGCCCATGGTACATCGAGATCAAGACATCTCAATAACAAGAGAGAGAGAGATCAAACACATAGCTACTGGTACATACCCTCAGCCCCGAGGGAGAACTACTCCCTCCTCGTCATGGAGATTGCCGGGATGATGAAGATGGCCACCGGAGATGGATTCCCCCTCCGGCAGGGTGCCGGTACGGGCTCCAGATTGGTTTTTGGTGGCTACAGAGGCTTGCGGCGGTGGAACTCCCGATCTAGGTTTCTTTCTGGAGGTTTCTGAATTTATAGGCATTTATGGCGGTGGAATTGCATCAGTTGGGCCCACGAGGAGGTCACAAGCCAGCGCGCCACCACCGGGGCGGTGGTGGCGGCGTGAGGGCTTGTGACTCCCTCGTGGCCCATCTGGCCTTCTCCCAAAGCTTCGGGGGTCTCTTTTGGTCCCAAAAAATCATCGTAAAGTTTCATTCCATTTGGACTCCGTGTGAAAATGGGCCAAAAACACGGAAAAACAGAAACTGGCACTTGGCACTGAGTTAATAGGTTAGTCCCAAAAAAGATATAAAATAGCATATTCATGCATATAAAACATCCAAAGTTGACAAGATAATAGCATGGAACCATCAAAAATTATAGATACGTTGGAGACGTATCAAGCATCCCCAAGCTTAACTCCTGCTCGTCCTCGAGTAGGGAAGTGATAAAGAATGAATTTTTGATGTTGCATGCTACCTAGCATAGATGTCCTTTGTAACTCCTCTCACGTGACATGAATGTTCAGATCCGTTAGATTCAAAACAATAGTTTGCTATTGATGTGGAAACAATAATAATTCAAGCAAACTAGCAAAGTAATCATGAACTTTCAAAATAACAAGGCCAAAAGAAAGTTATCCCTACAAAAGCATATAGTCTGGCTATGCTCTATCATCATTGCACAACGGATTTAAATCATGCACAACCCCGGTATTGGCCAAGTAATTGTTTCACACCTTTACTTTCTCAAACCTTTTCAACTCTCACGCAATACATGAGCGTGAGCCATTGTTTTAGCACTATAAGTGGTGTGGAGTGTGGTGGAGGTTGCAAGACAAAAAAGGAGAAGATGATCACATTAACTAGGCATATCAATAAGCTGTGGAGATGCTCATCAATAGATATCAATTTGAATGTGTAGGGATTGCCATACAAATGATGCACTAGAGCTAAGAGTATGTGAAAGCTCTTAAAGAAAACTAGTGGGTGTGCATCCAACTTGCTTGCTCACGAAGACCTAAGGCAATTTTGAGGAAGCCTATCATTGGAATATACAAGCCAAGTTATATAATGAAAATTTCCCACTAGCTATATGGTGGTGACAAAAAGAGAGAGACTCTCAATCATGAAGATCATGGTGCTTAATATGCACAAGTGTGGAAAACTGGTAGCATTGTCCCTTCTCTCTTTTTCTCTCATTTTTTTGTGGGCTCTTTGGCCTCTTTTTTTGGGTGGGCATCTTTGGCCTCTTTTTGTAAATAGGCTTCGCTGGCCTCTTTTATTTCCTCAAATGGGACAATGCTCCATCAATGATGATCATCACACTTACAACTCAAAACTTAGAGCAATGATGACTCTATATGGAATGCCTTCGGTAGTGTACCGTGACAATGATCTAGCATGGCATAGACATTAATGGAAACATCATGCTAGCTACCTTACGATCATGCAATGGAAATGTAGACGTGGTGGCACATGTCATGGTGGTAGTTGCATGGCAATATATCTCGGAATAACTTTGAAAAAGCAATAGTAGGTAGGTATGGTGGCTGTTTTGAGGGAGGCTAATGGTGGGTTGTGTGCACCAGCGAAAGTTGCACAGCACTAAGAAGATAGTGATGGTGGAAGGTGAAAGTGCATATAAACCAAGGACTCAACATTAGTCATGAAGAACTCATATACTTGTTGCAAAAAATTTATTAGTAATCGAAACAAAGCATTCAACGCATAGTCCTAGGGGAAGGGTTGGTAGGTATAAACCATCGCGCGATCCTGACCGCCATGCAAAGGATGACAATCAAAAGACTAATCATGCTCAGACTTCATCACATAGCGGTTCACCATATGTGCATGCTATGGGAATCACTAACTTCAACGCAATTATTTCTAGATCCACAACACCTTACTAGCATGACTTCAATATTACCAAAACCACAGCTCAAAACTAATTGAGATGAATCAAACTTCTCTAACTATTCAATGCACATGAAGGTGGAAGTTTTCGTATCCCTTTGGATAACTACCCCTTTTGAGACTACTTTCAAAGCATAGATCAACTACCAAGCCACGCACCGCTGCACTCTAAAATATATAAGTGAAGCACATATAGCAAAAGTATCTAGCTCAAAAGATATAAGTGAAGCACATGTGAGCTGAATTGTCTACCAATGGATATAAGTGAAGCTCGACAAAATCACGGTGAGTGCATGTATCTCTCTCTAGGTGTGCAGCAAGGATGATTGTGACACAACAACAAAAAATAAAAGACTCCTATGATACAATACGCTCCAAGCAAAACACATAACATGTGGTGAGTAAAAATATAGCCCCAAGTAACGTTACCGATGGATTGGAGACGAAAGAGGGGATGCCTTCCCGGGGCATCTCCAAGCTTAGGATTTTTCAGCATCCTTGAATCAACTTGGGGTGCCTTGGGCATCCCCAAGCTTGAGCTCTTGCCACTCTATATCTCTTTGTCCATAAGAACTTCACCCAAAACTTGAGAACTTCACAACACGAAACTTAAACAGAAACTCGTGATAACATTAGTATGAGAAAGCAAACCACCACTTCCTTAGGTACTGTAGAAAACTTAAATTCTACTTATGTTGGTGTTGGGTTACTATATTTTCAATCTTCCATGGCTAATACCCTTCGATACTATCCATAGTTTCATCAAAATAAGCAACCAACACAACAAAAACAGAATCTGTTAACAGCAGACCAGTCTGTAGCAATCTGTATATTTCGTATACCTCTGGTACTTCACAAATTCTAAAAAATTACGACAGTCTGAAGAAATTGCAACGAAATCAGCACCAAAAATAATCAACTCAAAATATCTTACAGAATAAAAACTAAAATTCTTTTCGTGAGCAGAAAGTTTCTGTCTTTTTCCAGCATGATCAAACAATCATCACCAAGACTAATCATAACGGTTTTGCTTGGCACAAACACAAAAAGAAACACAAAAAACACAATCATAACAGAATTATGATGGTGTGGAGAAAACAAAACAGGAAGCAAAAAGCAAAGAAATTTTTTATTCATTGGGTTGCCTCCCAAGAAGCGCTATTGTTTAACGCCCTTAGCTAGGCATTGATTTCAATGATGCTCACATAAAAGGTAAGGATTGAAACACAACGAGAGCATCATGGAGCAAATGGCTAGCACATTTAAGTCTAACCCACTTCCTATGCATAGGGATTTTGTGATCAAACAATTTATTGGAGCAAGGATCAACTAGCATAGGAAGGCAAAACAAGCATAGCTTCAAATATTTCAACATATGGAGAGGGAGCTTGATACTATTGCAATAAGTAGAAGCATATGATCCTCTTTCATAGTAATTTTCAGTAGCATCATGAATGAATTCAACAATATAACCAGCACCTAAAGCATTCTTTTCATGATCTACAAGCATATAAATTTTACTACTCTCCACGTAAGGAAATCTATTCTCAAGAATAGTAGTGGGAGTATCATAAAAGACTTGAGCACTACAAATTGTGTCCACAATGAAAAAGCAAGGTTTAGCAAAGGGGTTTTCGAAATTGTGACAAGTTTTATCATCCCTTTTCTTTAAAGCATAAGTATCCTCACAATAATCATCATAGATAGGGGGCATGCTTTCATCAAAATAATTTTGATCATTCAAAGTGGAAGAACTAAAAAGACCATCATTATCAAATATAACATCCCCAAGCTTGTGGCTTTGCATATCATTAGCACCATGGGTATTCAAAGAATTCATGCTAAGAACATTGCAATCATGCTCATCATTCACATATTCTATGCCAAGCATTCTATGTAATTCTTCTTTCAACACTTGAGCACAATTTCCGTTCCCATCATGCTCACGAAAGACATTGAAAAGATGGAGCATATGAGGCATCCTCAATTCCATTTTTTTGTAGTTTTCTAGCGAAAGAACAAGAAACAAAAAGATTCGATTGCAAGATCTAAAGATATACCTTCAAGCGCTAACCTCCCCGGCAACGGCGCCAGAAAAGAGCTTCGTTGACGGGATGTTAGTGCCGCTTACCTAGCCTCCCCGGCAACGGCGCCAGAAAAGAGCTTGATGTCTACTACGCAACCTTCTCCTTGTAGACGTTGTTGGGCCTCCAAGTGCAGAGGGTTGTAGGACAGTATCAATTTTCCCTCAAGTGGGTGACCTAAGGTTTATCAATCCGCGGGAGGAGTAGGATGAAGATGGTCTCTCTCAAACAACCCTGCAACCAAATAACAAAGAATCTCTTGTGTCCCCAACACACCCAATACAATGGTAAGTTGTATAGGTGCACTAGTTCGGCGAAGAGATGGTGAAACAAGTGCAATATCAATGGTAGATATAGGTTTTTGTAATCTGAAATTACAAAAACAGTAAGGTAACAAATGGTAAAAGTGAGCACGAACGGTATTGCAATGCGTGGAAACAAGGCCTAGGGTTCATAATTTCACTACTGAAGTTCTCTCAACAATGCTAACATAATTGGATCATATAACTAGCCCTCAACATGCAACAAAGAGTCACTCCAAAGTCACTAATAGCAGGGAACAAGCGAAGAGATTATTGTTCGCGTACGAAACCACCACAAAGTTATTCTTGCTGATCGATCTATCATAGAGTTCGTACTAGGATAACACCTTAAGATACATATCAACCAAGACCCTAATGTCACCTAGATACTCCATTGTCACCTCAAGTATCGATGGGCATGATTATACGATATGCATCACCTAATCTCAGAATCATCCATTCAACCAACAATAGAACTTCAAAGAGTGCCCCAAAGTTTCTACCAGAGAGTCAAAACTTGTGCCAACCCCTGTGCATAGGTTCCCAATGTCACGAACCCGCAAGTTGATCACCAAAACATACATCAAGTACTCACATGAATCCACGTGTGCCAACCCATATGCATAGGTTCCCAATCTCAGAAACCCGCAAGTTGATCACAGCAGATAGACATGTGCAAGACATACATCAAGTGTTCTCAAAGACTCAATCCGATAAGATAACTCCAAAGGGGAAACTCGATTCATTACAAGAGGGAGAGGGGGAAGAACATCATAAGATCCAGCTGTAGTAGCAAAGCCCATGGTACATCGAGATCAAGACATCTCAAGAACACGAGAGAGAGAGAGATCAAACACATAGCTACTCGTACATACCCTCAGCCCCGAGGGAGAACTACTCCCTCCTCGTCATGGAGATCGCCGGGATGATGAAGCTGGCCACCGGAGATGGATTACCCCTCTGGCAGGGTGCCGGAACGGGCTCCAGATTGGTTTTTGGTGGCTACAGAGGCTTGCGGCGGCGGAACTCCCGATCTAGGTTTCTTTCTGGAGGTTTCTGAATTTATAGGAATTTATGGTGGTGGAATTGCGTCAGTTGAGCCCACGAGGAGGTCACAAGCCTGGTCGCCTCCACCGGGGGGGGGGTGGCGGCGTGAGGGCTTGTGACTCCCTCGTGGCCCATCTGGCCTTCTCCCAAAGCTTCGGGGGTCTCTTTTGGTCCAAAAAAAATCATTGTAAAGTTTCATTCCATTTGGACTCCGTCTGAAAATGGGCCAAAAACACAGAAAAAATAGAAACTGGCACTTGGCACTGAGTTAATAGGTTAGTCCCAAAAAAGATATAAAATAGCATATTCATGCATATAAAACATCCAAAGTTGACAAGATAATAGCATGGAACCATCAAAAATTATAGATACGTTGGAGACATATCAGACGTCAAAATAGCATTCCTGAACGGCTTTCTTAAAGAAGAATTGTATATGATACAACCGGAAGGTTTTGTTGATCCTATCAATGCTAACAAAGAAAGCAAGCTCCAACGCTCCTCTATGGGCTGGTGCAAGCATCTCGGGGTTGGAACATTCGCTTTGGTGAGGTGATCAAAGCGTTTGGGTTTATACAAACTTATGGAGAAGCCTGTATTTACAAGACTTTGGGAGCTCTGTAGCATTTCTCATATTATATGTGGATGACATATTGTAGATGGGAAATGATATAGAACTATTGGAAAGCATCAAGGCCTATTTGAATAAGAGTTTTCCAATGAAGGACCTTGGAGAAGATTCTTACATATTAGGCATCAAGATCTATAGAGATAGATCGAGGCGCCTCATAGGTCTTTCACAAAGCACATTCCTTGACAAGATAGCGAAGAAGTTCAATATGGAGAAGGATAAGAAGGGGTTCTTGCGTGTATTGCAAGGTGCGAGGTTGAGTGCGACTCAACGACCGACCACGGCGAAAGATAGAGAAAAGACGAGTATTGTCCCGTATGCTTCAGCCATAAGCTCTATCATGTATACCATGCTGTGTACCAGACCTGATGTGAACCTTGCCATAAGTTTGGTAGGGAGGTACCAGAGTGATCCAGGAGTGGATCACTGGACAGCGGTCAAGAATAACCTTAAGTACCTGAAAAGGACTAAAGATATGTTTCTCGTTTATGGAAGTGCTGAAGAGCTCGTCGTAAAGGGCTACGTCGATGCTAGCTTTGACACAGATCCGGATGACTCCAAGTCACAAACCGGATACGTGTATGTTTTGAATAACGGGGCAGTTAGCTAGTGCAGTTGCAAGCAAAGCGTCGTGGCGGCATCTACATGTGAAGCGGAGTACATAGCTGCTTCGGAAGCAGCACATGAAGGAGTCTGGATGAAGGAGTTCATCATCGACCTAGGAGTGATTCCAAGTGCGTCGGGCCCGATGACTCTGTTCTGTGACAACACTGGAGCTATTGCTATTGCAAAGGAGCCCAGGTTTCAAGAAGACCAAGCACATCGAGCGTCGCTTGAACTCCATTCGTCGATACATCCACGATGGAGATATAGATATTTTTAAAGTACATACGAATCTGAATGTCGCAGACCCGTTGACTAAACCTCTTCCACGGGAAAAGCATGATCAGCACCAGACCTCTATGGGTGTTCGATTCATCACAATGTAACTAGATTATTGACTCTAGTGCAAGTGGGAGACTGTTGGAAATATGCCCTAGAGGCAATAATAAAGTTGTTATTATTATATTTCCAGTTCATGATAATTGTCTATTATTCATGCTATAATTGTATTAACTAGAAACCGTAGTAAATGTGTGAATATATAGATCATAATGTGTCCCTAGTGAGGATCTAGTTGGCTAGCTCGTTGATCAATAGATGATCATGGACATTGGATGTCATTGATAACGGGATCACATCATTTGGGAATTATGTGATGGACAAGACCCAATCCTAAGCATAGGATTAGATCGTGTTGTTCGTCTCCTAAAGCTTTTCTAATGTCAAGTATCATTTCCTTAGACCGTGAGATCGTGCAACTCCCGGATACCATAGGAGTGCTTTGGGAGTACCAAACATCAAAACATAACTGGGTGATTATAAAGGTGCACTACGGGTATCTCTGAAAGTGTTTGTTGGGTTGTACGAATCGAGACCGGGATTTGTCACTCCGTGTGATGGAGAGGTATCTCTGGGCCCACTCGGTAATCCATCATCATATTGAGATCAGTGTGACTAAGGAGTTAGTCACGGGATGATGTATTACAGAACGATTAAGGAGACTTTCCGGTAACAAGATTGAACAAGGTATATGGATACCGACGATCGAATCTCGGGCAAGTATCATACCGGTAGACAAAGGGGATTGCATACGGGATTGATTGAATCCTTGCCATCGTAGTTCATCCGATGCGATCATGGTGGAACATGTGGGAACTAACATGGATATCCAGACCCCGCTGTTGGTTATTGGCCGGAGAGATGTGTCGGTCATGTCTGCATGTGTTCCGAACCCGTAGGGTCTACACACTTAAGGTTCGATGACGCTAGAGTTGTAACGGGTATGGTATGTGGGTACCGAAGGTTGTTCATAGTCCCGGATGAGACCCCGAACGTCACTCGGAGCTCCGGAATGGTCCGGAGGTAAATATTGATATATAGGGAGTCTTGTTTTGGTCACCGAATAAGTTTCGAGCTCATCGGTAGTGTACCGGGAGTGCCGGCAGGGTGTCGGAGGACCCCCGGGAGGGGTGTAACGACCAAAGAGGTGCATGGGCTGTTAGAGGAGGTGGACCAGCCGTTATTGGGCTAGCCGAGGCCTTTCCTAAAGGCCTATGCGCAATGGGATAAAAGAGATAAGGCAAGGAAGCTTAAAAGGGAAGGAGGAAGAGTCCTAACCTAGGTAGTCCACCTCCCTTGTGGGAGGTGGACACCTCCTTAGCTTCGGCCAAAGCTCCTCCTCCTTGGATGAGGGGCCAAGGCAGCCTCCCTCTCCCTCCTCCTATATATATTGAAGGGTTTTGGCCTTTTGGAGACACACAATTGATCTCCCACGGCGCAGCCCCACCTCTCCCTTCTTCCTCCTCCACAGTGCTTGGCGAAGCCCTGCCGGAGAACCACATAGCTCTAGAGCCACCACGCCGTCGTGCTGCCGGAGCTCTCCTCAACTTCTCTCTCCTCGCTGGATCAAGAAGGAGGAGACGTCACCAGGCTGTACGTGTGTTGAACGCGGAGGTGTCGTGATTCAACACATAGATCGGAATCCGCCGTGATCTGAATTGTTGCGAGCACGACTCCATCAACCGCGTTCATAGTAACGCTTCCGCTTAGAGATCTTCAAAGGTATGAAGATGCTCTACAACCTCTCTCGTTGCTGGTGTCTCCATAGATAGATCCTTGTATAGCGTAGGAATTTTTTTGAATTTATTACGATCCCCATCAAAACCCACAATTCATTGGATCCCAACAAACACACCACACAAAAGAATTACATCGGATAGATCAAAGCAAAGATGCGATGATAATTGTATTTAAGATCAAGAGAGAGATAGAGACAACCATCTGGGTACTAATTATGACCTGTATGTCTGTGGTGACCTACTCACACATCACCATGGGAGAAACAAGGATGATGTAGAGGCCCTCCGTGATCGATCCCCACTCCGAAAGGGCACCGAAACAGGGCTCCAAATGGGACATGGCGGCACAGAAGCTTGCGGCGGCAGAAAACGTGTTTCAGGTGTATCTCTAGGGTTTTGGAATATATGTGAATTTATAGGCAAGATAGGGGCACCGAGAGGTAACCAACGGGGCACGAGGCAATAGGGCACGACCTGCCCCCAGGGCACGCCCTGTTGGCTCGTTCTTCCCTCGTGAGACCTCTGGTCTCCTCCCAAAGCTTCCACGTCTTCTTTTGGTCCACAAAAAAATAATATTAAAGTTTTGTGGCAATTGGACTATGTTTGGTATTGTAAACCTGAAAAGTCAAAAACATGTAGAAAACAACAACTGTCATTAGGCACTGGGTTAACTGGTTAGTCCCCAAAAATGATATTAATTGGTAAATAAACACCCAAAAATTATCCTAGAATGATTATATAATAGCATGGAACAATAAAAAAAATATAGATACGTTGGTGACATATTAAGTTTCTTCATGTGTTTTCACCAATATGACATAAGTGACAGTGCCACAAGTAAGTGGTACTACCATCATTAACTTTGCATCTTTTGGCATCAATGTTATGAACATGTGTATCACTACGATCGAGATTTAACAAGAATAAACCATTCACATTGGGTGCATAACCATAAAATATATTACTCATATAAATAGAACGACAATTATTCTCTGATTCAAATGAATAATCGTCACAATAAAAAAGATCCATATATAATGTTCATGCTCAACGCAGGCACAAAATGACAATAATTTATGTTTAAACTAATCCTGGTGGTAATTGAAGAGCGAGCGTGCCGACGGCGATCACGTCAACCTTGGAACCATTTCCAACGCACATCATCACCTCGTCCTTTGCCAGCCTCCATTTATTCCATAGTTCCTATTTCAAGTTACTAATATGAGCAACCGAACCAGTATCAAATACACAGAAACTGCTAAGATAGCTAGTTCAGTACACATCAACAACATGTATATCAAATATACCTTTGTTGACGTTGCCAGCCTTCTTATTAGCCAGGTACTTTGGGGTGGTTCCACTTCGAGTTGCCAGTCCCCTTGAAGTAGAAGCACTTAGTCTCAGTATTAGGTCTAGCCTTGGGTTTCTTCACGGGAGCGGGAACTCGCTTGCTGGTATTCTTTAAGTTTCCCTTGTTGTCCTTGCCTTTCTTGAGACTAGTGGTCTTGTTCACCATCAACATTTGATGCTCCTTTCTGATTTCTATTTTCCCAGATTTAAGCATCATGAACAATTCAGAGATCATCTTGTCCATCCCTTGCATGTTATAGTTCATCACAAAGCTCTTGTAGCTAGGTGTCAGTGACTGGAGAACTTTATCAACCACTACCTCATTCAGAAGATTAACTCCCAATTGGATTAAGCAGTTATAGTACCCATACATTATGAGCACGTGTTCACAAACAAAGTTGTTCTCCTTCATCTTGTAGCTAAATAACTTGTCGGAGGATTCATACCTCTCAACCCGGGCATGAGCCTGAAAAACCAGTTTTAGCTCTTGGTACATCTCATATGCTTCATGGTGCTCACAATGTCTTTGGAGCCCCGGTTCTAAACTGTACAACATGGCGCACTGAACTATAGAGTAGTCATCAGCTCGCGCCTGCCAGACGTTCACAACGTCCACATGCAATGCTAGAGGGTGTGGCACACCAAGCGGCGCATCAAAGTCATAAGACTTTTGTGCTGTTGTGAGGATAATCCTCAGATTACAGACCCAGTCCGCATAGTTACTTCCATCATCTTCCAGCTTATCTTTCTCTAGGGAACACATTAAAATCAGGGGAGATACTGAGCGAGCCATTGATTTACAACATAATTTGCAAAGTCATTTAGACTACGTTCATGCTAATTAGTAGGGTTAATCAGATTACTAATGAAATCCCACTCAAATCAACATCCCTTAGGTTGTCTAAGTGTTACATGATCCAAATTCTCCAGCACAAGTCCGATCATCATCTGAAATGAGCTGGTTTCAATGGTGAACATCTCCATGTTGATCATATCTACTATATGGCTCATGTTCGACCCTTCAGTCTCGTGCGTTCCGAGGTCATGTTTGTACATGCTAGGCTCGTCAAGTTTAACCCAAGTTTTCTGCATGTGCAAAACTGACTTACACCCGTTGTATGCGAATGAAGAGTCTATCACACCCGATCATCACAAGGTGCTTCAAAATGACGAACTTTTGCAACGGTGAGAACAAAATTTTATCTTGAAATTTAGTGAGGGATCATATTATAATGCTACCTTCGTCCTAAGCAAAATAAGATGCATAAAAGATAAACTTCACATGCAAATCAAATAAGTGGCATGATATGGCCATCGTGCTTTCGATCTCCATCTTCAAAGCACCGATATGATCTCTATCATAACTGACATTACACCGTGATCTCCCTCACCGCGTCATCATATGGTTGTCGTGCCCACTCTTGCTTCTACAACTATTGCTAACTCATCGTGATAATGTATAACAAATGGCATAAAATAAAGTAAAGACAACCCTATGGCTCCTGCGGGTTGTCGTACTCATCGACATGCAAGTCGTGATAACTATTAAAAACATGATAATCTCATACATCATATATACCATATCACGTCTTGGCCATATCACATCACAACATACCGTGCAAAAACAAGTTAGACGTCCTCTACTTTCTTGTTGCAAGTTTTACGTGGCTTCTGTGGACAACTAGTAAGAACCATTATTACCTATGCAAAGCCTCAACAGTGATAATCAAGTTGCCTTTTAACATTCTACAAGGACCGCCTTCGTCGAATAAGATTCAAATAAAGTGGGAGAGAGAAACACCCGCCAGCCACCTTTATGAAAACAAGTTGCGTGTCAGCCGGTGGAACCGATCTCTTGTGCAAGGACAAGTAAGGTTGGTCCGAGCCGCTTCATCCCACAACACTAGTAGAAAAAGGGCCCTTTGTCCCGGTTTGTAAGGGCCTTATGTCCCAGTTTTGGAACCGGGACAAAAAGGTCGTTACTAATGCCCTTTTCCTTTAATCCCGGTTCTTACATGAACCGGGACAGATGGGCCTCCACGTGGCCGCTGCGGCCAGGCCAGGCAGGGGGGGGGGGCTTTAGTCCCGGTTGGTGACACCAACCAGGACCAAAAGGCATCCACGCGTCAGCACCTGGCTGGAGCTGAGGTTTTTTTTTGAAAGGGGCTGGTTTAGGGGTTAATTTAGGTTGTTATTAGCTAGCTAATAGAGAAAAGTTTCCTCCCTTATATATCTCCGTGCTTTGTCATCCGTCGTGCTTTGTCGAACATATTTACAAAATGTAGACACGAGTTACATGCACATATATGTATCTTTTTTACACTATATCATTTCATATCATTTCCGTCGAATGGCAATAGTATTCTAATCGATCATCTAAGAACTCATCATCAACTTAATCATATACCAAGTTATCATATGATACACATAAAATAAAACAGAGAAACATCATAATATATATAGTCATCATATGCATCATGCATCCTAATTAATCGATCATGTCAAGTAATAATATAAACTAGAATAACTTGTCTCTCTGTAACATCCCAAAATTATAAATTTTGGAATTTTAATATAATTATTAGATTGATTGTTTGTTTGTTTGCTGAGCGACTGAAACTTGTGTGAAATTTGAAACTTTTTGAAACTTTTGAATGAGAGGGAATAAAATGACTTTCCTCTTCTCCGGTGAATTCAAATTCAATCATTTAAAAGCAAAGAGAGAAGATGACATGACTTCTTCAACTATAAAGAATTTGAACGGAGATATTTGCATTGAAATTCTTTTGCATTTCCATTCGTTTTCTTCGTGCAACAAAATGCCGGGAAATACATTCTAGAGCGGAGGAACATGACCCTCGAACCCACGGGCATTTTGAAAGTTATTTGAACCCTCAAACTTAGAGGATCATTTGAAAATTATTTGCAAAAAGAAATAATGCTTTTAGGGATTTTTGGAAAAATAATTTTTTCTGAAGTTTTTATTTTTGCCGTGGAAAAATGCCCATCATCTATATTTTATTTTTCTGATAATTTTAGTATATAAAAACTCTTTATTCCGAATTGATTTGATTTCCTTTTTAACGTTTTAGCTTCCTAGTTTTGAAAATAGGAAGGAAATCACTTTTATTAGGAATACCTCCTGGCCCATTAAAACCTTTCCCTATTTTGGCCCAACAGAGATCATCTTCTTCCTCCTTTCTTCTTCACGTGACAGGAAACCTTCCATCCATGGAGAGGGAGATCCCCACCTCCGGGATTCGCGAAGCACATCCCTTCCCAGCGCCTCCCGTCGCCTCTATAAGAAGCCCCACGTCCTCCTCGTTCCATTCCCGTTGAAACCGCCGCCTCTCCTCGCCCCTAGCTCGTGCACCCCTCGCCGGAGTCGGCACCGGAGAACGTCACCAGAAACTCCTCCACCTCGCTGCACCTCGCCAGGGACTCCTCCAGCAGCAACACCGCCCCATCGCCATTCCCACGAGCAGCAGCAACACCAGCAGTTTTTCCTACTCCACCTCGCCCCCTACAGCCCCCCCTCCACCTCGCCACCACCCCCTCCCTGGAGCCCCACCTTCGCCCCCCCCTTCCCCAACCCGCCGGAGTGCCCCCTCCCCACCGGAGCTCCACCACCACCCTTCCCCTCGGCCACCATCAGCCACGGGCAGCTCTCCGAGCCGAGGTAACTCTCCTCCCTTTTCTTATTTTTACTGGGTTTTTTTCAGTTTTAGCCCTTAGATCCTTATTAGACGGTGTAGATTAGGAAGTACATACCTCTTCGGTTTAGATTAGAAAACCAGCGGTTTTATTTCACTTAATCTTTTAACCAGCAAGTTTTGTTAGCCTCGGCCGTTTGCTCCTAAGTTTGCAGCAAACACCCCCCACAACCTATAGTAGCATGCCACGTGTACCCCTTGTTAGATACTAGTTAGCTTCAGTTTTTTCTGTCTAAATTGCAAAACAGAAAGTTTCAATGTTGTTTTGGCCACAACTTTTGATCCCAAAGTCCAATGACATTGATTCTTTTTCCAGTAGCTCACAAATTGCCTGTAGTTTTTTAAAACACATAATTTTTCTATGTTTGAAATTTTCAAATATAAGTTAGATCAGATTTAGTGTAAACCTTGTTTTTCTTATTCCAGGAGTTTAAAAATAGCTTTTAATTTGATTCTTTTTGGTACTGATCACTAGTGATCTTATTTATCAGTGGTAAAAATTTCAGATTTGTTTGAGTATTTTAGCTCACTGTTTCATGTGAAACAATTTCTGTTTCACCTCTTTTAGGATTTCGGCTAAATTCCTTTTCTAGCTTTGTTTTAAAATATTTTATTTATTATTTCAGAAATATTATGTTTTGTTTCTGTTAGATAAACAGTAGTTTTGCAACAAGTTTTTATTTTATTTTTATTTGTTTTCATGAAATCAATTCTAGTTCCTTAGTAACTTGCAATTGTTTTCACCTTTGTTTCAAATCCCGTTTGGGAATACTTTCAAAAAGTTTTGTGAAAAATACTTTATTTTATCTTAGTTAAACTTATATCTTAGTTCCTTGTTATTATTTTCTGTTAGACAAAAACTATTTAGTGTTTGACGTAGTAGAAGACTCCCTAGTCTTATTTGAAGTTTCTTTCGGTTTCTTATTCGCTCTCTCTCTTTTGTTTTGATTGCTAGAATGATTGCTAGTATGAGTGCTTATGTGAATGATATGTTTGCTATATAGATTTCATCGGCGAGTGATGAGTAGTCTATCAAGTTATTTTCTCGAGGAATTCTTCTTCGTCAACATCACCAGGCAAGTCATTTGACCATGTATCACCTATATTTTATGCATCGTAGTTCTACCATCCTATGCCCAATTGCAAGCTGCTTAGGTACATGGAAATTTTAGTATAGATTGTAGTATCATGTGGTAGGCACACAACAACCCCGATACTTGGCCCCGGGACGACAAATTTCATATTGCTATGCTTGAGTAGACGGGATTTCGGTTGAGTGCATAACACGAGTGATGCGAGGTTGATTAAATAATCAAGACCGGTTAATACAAAATTTTCAAGACCTTGGACACAATGCAACTCTGGGTGAAGGACGGTTGATCGGCTCCTTGGAGAACCCAGCGGATGACCCGGGATGCTGGGGAGGCCATGACATCCTGCGGAAAGCTTCACCCAGGCTCAAAGAGACGGACGGATATTTTCAAGACCCAAGGCTTACCTGCACAGCCACAAGTCATTATGGGCTCTGGCTTGGTTGGAGAACGCGGCGACTCTGGACAGGCGGTGCTAGTAGATGTAGAAGAACGGTAGGATTGGATGGGCACCGACAGGGATTCAGAGGGACCCGTTGAAAGACCATGTTTTGATCATCCGGTCTTCAAACACCCTGAAGTTCGAGGACATACTCGGAGGCGATCAAATCTTGTGGGGAACGTGTGCAAAACTCTGCAGAGTACTCAAACCTAATCGATTAGCCGTGTCCACGGTCATGATCAACTTGAGCCAAAGGAACTGAAGTTATCTGGATTTCTCAACACCATTAAATATATTTGATGAGGGTAATTATTGACAACTCGGGTACGAGAATTGGTTGGCGGAACCATCTCGTTAACAACCAACAATGTAGTAACATTTTTCTTTTAGCCCTGTCTTGATGTAGGAGAAAACTTGCTTTTCGCTAAAAACATATAGCCCCACCTGCCATATATGCATATAGTATAGATGATTACTTTTCACCCCTCTCTTATGTGACTTGTCGGCATATTCAATATGCTGACCTACACGGCTGCAACGTCTTATGTTGCAGATATTTTCTTCGACGAGTAAGAGTACGATTCAGGGTTACGGTCTACATTCAACTTGCGATTGGTGTTTATTGGGACTCCACTCCCTTGACTGCTTCTGCTGAGATATTTAAGGTATATATCAATTTTACGCTATTTACATGTGATTGCACTTTGATATATACATTGATGTACTGTGTGTGCCAGCATACTGATCCAGGGATGGCACAGAAACACAGAGGCTTGACTCGTTTTGAGTCGGGTCGCTACAGAAATGGTATCAGAGCACATGTTGACTGTAGGACGTGACCCTAGAAACTGGAAATTTCTTAGGATAGGATCACTCAAAAAAAATCTTATTTTCGAGAACACCTTTCACTTCTCATCTCTTCTGATTTCATCAAATGTTCTCTCTCACCTCCAATAGTTAGACAATACCCTTACCCCTTTGACCTCATGAAGAATCAACGGAGTTCTACTTCAAAGTAAAGAGGATTTCATCATGCATTTGAAGAATTGAAGCTGCGCCAATTGTAGACTCTCAAGACCCGAAGAACTCGAGGACCCTGAAGTGTTCGAATAATTATATGACCATTAGAAGTCCAATCCCCTTTTATGTACCCATGTTAGATACGATGATTTGTGAGCCATCATTGGTGTGTGTTTTCCGACGGCCACAAATAAAACCTATTCTCAAAAATATTGTCTGTATTGTGTGTATCTCTCTCCCTCTCTTATACGTCTCATCCCCAAAACCTCAACCCTACCAGATGGAGTATGAAGCTGGACTTGTAGTCTCTGGACCAATGACCCAGCTGGAAGCTGAAATATGGATTCAGAACATGGAGAACCACTTCGGGAGCAACTTGATCTCAAGGAAGTATGAAGTGGAACACGCTCTTTAGTACTTTACACAAAGTGCTGCAATCTAGTGGAAAATGCATCATGCCATACAAGGATTTAGTGGAGCAGAAACCTGGGACGAATTCAACAAGACTTTGTTAAGATCTCGTCTTATTCAGAAGTGCTATGATAACCCGAAGAAGAAGACTTGTGCATGCAAGATCTATGGAGAAATAGGACACACCCAGGAAGAACACAAGGATGGATGCACTCATTGTGAAGAAAATCACCCACCTGAGGAGTGCCCAAGTAGTTAGGTGACTTGTTTCCTTTGTGAAGGAACCAACCACAGCTCAGTGTCACATTTACCCCAAGGTGCAACAAGTTGTCAAGCAGCAGAAAGGTGCAGTGAAGGAAACCCTCAAGAAGAAGATTCTAGAAGAACCGGTGATGAACGAAAATATTGAAGACCCTGATGGACAAGGTCTGACCCGATTTTTCTCCAATGCATGCTACTCATGTAGAGAAGAAGGACATTATTCAGAGGACTGCACGAAGAGAAGCCAAGAGTATCTGGGATACTTCCCGACGGAAGAAGTGGAGTTTGATCCACTTGAAATAGAAGAACTCGCCAAGATAAAGGAGTCCGGAAAGAAGAAAAAGTACCCTCGGAAGAACCAAATATCTGCGAACATAGACCTGAGTCATGTCAGATGTTACAAGTGTATGAAATTTGGCCACCACAAATACATGTGCTCAGGAAGGAAGCCGGGAACCCAAGGAGCAAAAGCAGAAGCTAAGAAGCCTCGAGACTTGTCAGAGATCATTTGTTTTGTTGCAAGGAAGCAGGACATTTTGCCAGCGATTGCCCACAAAGGAAGAAAGCTAGAATGGAGTAGTTAAGTTTTGTCCGCGGCAATTAGTGTAATCTGAAGCACTCTTGTTTTTCATGAGATCATGGAGTGAAATTTTTGTAACAGAAGTCCCGGAGATTGTAATAACATCATGAATAAATGGAATTTATTGCCTCATGATTGTCTATGTTGAAACGGTATGCGTTGTTTCTCTTCGAGCAAAGATCTCTGAACATTATGAGGACATGAGAAAATATGGTCTATGCAGGCATGAGTATAATTCAGTTAAGTGTGGTAATAATCGGTAAACCCACAGGAACAATTGAGTAGGAGTGTACCATGATTACCAAGGAGACATATACATTCCTCTGAGTACCTATTTACTGACACCTACAGATGACAACTCTCTACGAGTCATTCCTCAAGGGCCCAGAAACGATCATGACCCTGACCAGGGATCATGATTACCCGAAAATCCTGAAGGACATGATGAAGCACATTCACCTTGAAGGAGATGCAGTCTACAAAGGCTACCCATTCATGGAAAATGGAGTGGAACTTTGGTACGTGGAAGTACACCTCCACCATGTGAAAGGAGTTTGTCCAAAGACTACGGGGCAATACTTTTTCATTTCACATGTACCATGAGCAACCTTCTTTGATGCTGTTCATGAAGCTGCCATGGAAGCCATACGTCAGATCGAAGAAATCCTTGAAGCAAGACTCCGTCATACCCAGGAATACCTGAGTGAAGTACGTGCGGAGATGATGGAGATGAAGCTCATGACCACCATGATGAAGCAAAAGATGGATGATTTCAAGGAGCACCTCGGAAAGTTCGAGTGGAACTAAGTACCTCCAAGAGAGGCAGATGAATAAAGTTGGCAGAAATGCTTGACCATACCGAACAATGTGGATGGCAGCATTTGTAATAGAGTACTTTTGAATTGGAGTTTTTGAGGATAAATTAAGGATGTAATAAAGGATTGATTATGAAATGGATATGATTTATGGAAGAAGCTATGATGGATCAGCACACGTTTTCTTAGGAGCATACGAAAACCTGAGAGTGGTGAAGATACGATAGATGTTTCGTTCAGCTTGCGGAACCAATGGATTATCCGAACTCCGTTCGTGGACAAGAGAAATTCTGCTACGCTTGTGAGGATGCCCAAGTGTTAGAATGCGAGATTCGCTAAACCTTATACAGAGAAATGATTTGGGTGCGGAATGGATTGATCACCATGACGACTTACTCTTATCATTTATCTTGCTATTCGGAATGGTAAATCTGAGAGACTTACCCATAGTGAGAGACGACGTTTCTTTGAAGCTTTTGTTTAAGCCTTAGAGTGGTATAAGAAAAGCCCATGTACATGGCACTTGTTGTCACGCGTAGGAAAATTTTACGGCGAGGATGAAACCAAGACCCCTCTCTCTGCAGGATAACCACAAATGGTAGACCACCATGAGAACCATCGATATGTTATTTAGAATTGACCACGAGACTGTCAGTTAAGAAGACCCAATGATGTAAGAAGCTTATATCAACGGGAGAGCATCACCAAAGGATTTAATATGAAGACTGTGCGACGTCAGTTGCCAAAACCCAGAGGATCGTTAAAGCATTTTTGAGGGACCAGTATCTCTCATTTTAAGTGGGGTAGCATCCCACCTTGCCGGAGATTGGATTTGTTAGAAGACCCCAAACCCTAACCTTTCTTTCTAGCCTCTTCGAATCTCGAGGACGAGATTCATTTTAAGTGTGGTAGTTTGTAACATCCCAAAATTATAAATTTTGGAATGTTAATATAATTATTAGATTGATTGTTTGTTTGTTTGCTGAGCGACTGAAACTTGTGTGAAATTTGAAACTTTTTGAAACTTTTGAATGAGAGGGAATAAAATGACTTTCCCCTTCTCCGGTGAATTCAAATTCAATCTTTTAAAAGCAAAGAGAGAAGATGACATGACTTCTTCAACTATAAAGAATTTGAACGGAGATATTTGCATTGAAATTCTTTTGCATTTCCATTCGTTTTCTTCGTGCAACAAAATGCTGGGAAATACATTCTAGAGCGGAGGAACATGACCCTCGAACCCACGGGCATTTTGAAAGTTATTTGAACCCTCAAACTTAGAGGATCATTTGAAAATTATTTGCAAAAAGAAATAATGCTTTTAGGGATTTTTGGAAAAATAATTTTTTCTGAAGTTTTTATTTTTGCCGTGGAAAAATGCCCATCATCTATATTTTATTTTTCTGATAATTTTAGTATATAAAAACTCTTTATTCCGAATTGATTTGATTTCCTTTTTAACGTTTTAGCTTCCTAGTTTTGAAAATAGGAAGGAAATCACTTTTATTAGGAATACCTCCTGGCCCATTAAAACCATTCCCTATTTTGGCCCAACAGAGATCATCTTCTTCCTCCTTTCTTCTTCACGTGACACGAAACCTTCCATCCATGGAGAGGGAGATCCCCACCTCCGGGATTCGCGAAGCACATCCCTTCCCAGCGCCTCCCGTCGCCTCTATAAGACGCCCCACGTCCTCCTCGTTCCATTCCCGTTGAAACCGCCGCCTCTCCTCGCCCCTAGCTCGTGCACCCCTCGCCGGAGTCGGCACCGGAGAACATCACCAGAAACTCCTCCACCTCGCTGCACCTCGCCAGGGACTCCTCCAGCAGCAACACCTCCCCATCGCCATTCCCACGAGCAGCAGTAACACCAGCAGTTTTTCCTACTCCACCTCGCCCCCTACAGCCCCCCCCCCTCCACCTCGCCACCACCCCCTCCCTGGAGCCCCACCTTCGCCCCCCCTTCCCCAACCCGCCGGAGTGCCCCCTCCCCACCGGAGCTCCACCACCACCCTTCCCCTCGGCCACCATCAGCCACGGGCAGCTCTCCCAGCCGAGGTAACTCTCCTCCCTTTTCTTATTTTTACTGGTTTTTTTTTTTCAGTTTTAGCCCTTAGATCCTTATTAGACGGTGTAGATTAGGAAGTACATACCTCTTCGGTTTAGATTAGAAAACCAGCGGTTTTATTTCACTTAATCTTTTAACCAGCAAGTTTTGTTAGCCTCGGCCGTTTGCTCCTAAGTTTGCAGCAAACACCCCCCACAACCTATAGTAGCATGCCACGTGTACCCCTTGTTAGATACTAGTTAGCTTCAGTTTTTTCTGTCTAAATTGCAAAACAGAAAGTTTCAATGTTGTTTTGGTCACAACTTTTGATCCCAAAGTCCAATGACATTGATTCTTTTTCAAGTAGCTCACAAATTTCCTGTAGTTTTTAAAAACACATAATTTGTCTATGTTTGAAATTTTCAAGTATAAGCTAGATCAGATTTAGTGTAAACCTTGTTTTTCTTATTCCAGGAGTTTAAAAATAGCTTTTAATTTGATTCTTTTTGGTACTGATCACTAGTGATCTTATTTATCAGTGGTAAAAATTTCAGATTTGTTTGAGTATTTTAGCTCACTGTTTCATGTGAAACAATTTCTGTTTCACCTCTTTTAGGATTTCGGCTAAATTCCTTTTCTAGCTTTGTTTTAAAATATTTTATTTATTATTTCAGAAATATTATGTTTTGTTTCTGTTAGATAAACAGTAGTTTTGCAACAAGTTTTTATTTTATTTTTATTTGTTTTCATGAAATCAATTCTAGTTCCTTAGTAACTTGCAATTGTTTTCACCTTTGTTTCAAATCCCGTTTGGGAATACTTTCAAAAAGTTTTGTGAAAAATACTTTATTTTATCTTAGTTAAACTTATATCTTAGTTCCTTGTTATTATTTTCTGTTAGACAAAAACTATTTAGTGTTTGACGTAGTAGAAGACTCCCTAGTCTTATTTGAAGTTTCTTTCGGTTTCTTATTCGCTCTCTCTCTTTTGTTTTGATTGCTAGAATGATTGCTAGTATGAGTGCTTATGTGAATGATATGTTTGCTATATAGATTTCATCGGCGAGTGACGAGTAGTCTATCAAGTTATTTTCTCGAGGAATTCTTCTTCGTCAACATCACCAGGCAAGTCATTTGACCATGTATCACCTATATTTTATGCATCGTAGTTCTACCATCCTATGCCCAATTGCAAGCTGCTTAGGTACATGGAAATTTTAGTATAGATTGTAGTATCATGTGGTAGGCACACAACAACCCCGATACTTGGCCCCGGGACGACAAATTTCATATTGCTATGCTTGAGTAGACGGGATTTCGGTTGAGTGCATAACACGAGTGATGCGAGGTTGATTAAATAATCAAGACCGGTTAAGACAAAATTTTCAAGACCTTGGACACAATGCAACTCTGGGTGAAGGACGGTTGATCGGCTCCGTGGAGAACCCAGCGGATGACCCGGGATGCTGGGGAGGCCATGACATCCTGCGGAAAGCTTCACCCAGGCTCAAAGAGACGGACGGATATTTTCAAGACCCAAGGCTTACCTGCACAGCCACAAGTCATTATGGGCTCTGGCTTGGTTGGAGAACGCGGCGACTCTGGACAGGCGGTGCTAGTAGATGTAGAAGAACGGTAGGATTGGATGGGCACCGACAGGGATTCAGAGGGACCCGTTGAAAGACCATGTTTTGATCATCCGGTCTTCAAACACCCTGAAGTTCGAGGACATACTCGGAGGCGATCAAATCTTGTGGGGAACGTGTGCAAAACTCTGCAGAGTACTCAAACCTAATCGATTAGCCATGTCCACGGTCATGATCAACTTGAGCCAAAGGAACTGAAGTTATCTGGATTTCTCAACACCATTAAATATATTTGATGAGGGTAATTATTGACAACTCGGGTACGAGAATTGGTTGGCGGAACCATCTCGTTAACAACCAACAATGTAGTAACATTTTTCTTTTAGCCCTGTCTTGATGTAGGAGAAAACTTGCTTTTCGCTAAAAACATATAGCCCCACCTGCCATATATGCATATAGTATAGATGATTACTTTTCACCCCTCTCTTATGTGACTTGTCGGCATATTCAATATGCTGACCTACACGGCTGCAACGTCTTATGTTGCAGATATTTTCTTCGACGAGTAAGAGTACGATTCAGGGTTACGGTCTACACTCAACTTGCGGTTGGTGTTTATTGGGACTCCACTCCCTTGACTGCTTCTGCTGAGATATTTAAGGTATATATCAATTTTACGCTATTTACATGTGATTGCACTTTGATATATACATTGATGTACTGTGTGTGCCAGCATACTGATCCAGGGATGGCACAGAAACACAGAGGCTTGACTCGTTTTGAGTCGGGTCGCTACAGAAATGGTATCAGAGCACATGTTGACTGTAGGATGTGACCCTAGAAACTGGAAATTTCTTAGGATAGGATCACTCAAAAAAAATCTTATTTTCGAGAACACCTTTCACTTCTCATCTCTTCTGATTTCATCAAATGTTCTCTCTCACCTCCAATAGTTAGACAATACCCTTACCCCTTTGACCTCATGAAGAATCAACGGAGTTCTACTTCAAAGTAAAGAGGATTTCATCATGCATTTGAAGAATTGAAGCTGCGCCAATTGTAGACTCTCAAGACCCGAAGAACTCGAGGACCCTGAAGTGTTCGAATAATTATATGACCATTAGAAGTCCAATCCCCTTTTATGTACCCATGTTAGATACGATGATTTGTGAGCCATCATTGGTGTGTGTTTTCCGACGGCCACAAATAAAACCTATTCTCAAAAATATTGTTTGTATTGTGTGTATCTCTCTCCCTCTCTTATACGTCTCATCCCCAAAACCTCAACCCTACCAGATGGAGTATGAAGCTGGACTTGTAGTCTCTGGACCAATGACCCAGCTGGAAGCTGAAATATGGATTCAGAACATGGAGAACCACTTCGGGAGCAACTTGATCTCAAGGAAGTATGAAGTGGAACACGCTCTTTAGTACTTTACACAAAGTGTTGCAATCTAGTGGAAAATGCATCATGCCATACAAGGATTTAGTGGAGCAGAAACCTGGGACGAATTCAAGAAGACTTTGTTAAGATCTCGTCTTATTCAGAAGTGCTATGATAACCCGAAGAAGAAGACTTGTGCATGCAAGATCTGTGGAGAAATAGGACACACCCAGGAAGAACACAAGGATGGATGCACTCATTGTGAAGAAAATCACCCACCTGAGGAGTGCCCAAGTAGTTAGGTGACTTGTTTCCTTTGTGAAGGAACCAACCACAGCTCAGTGTCACATTTACCCCAAGGTGCAACAAGTTGTCAAGCAGCAGAAAGATGCAGTGAAGGAAACCCTCAAGAAGAAGATTCTAGAAGAATCGGTGATGAACGAAAATATTGAAGACCCTGATGGACAAGGTCTGACCCGATTTTTCTCCAATGCATGCTACTCATGTGGAGAAGAAGGACATTATTCAGAGGACTGCACGAAGAGAAGCCAAGAGTATCTGGGATACTTCCCGACGGAAGAAGTGGAGTTTGATCCACTTGAAATAGAAGAACTCGCCAAGATAAAGGAGTCCGGAAAGAAGAAAAAGTACCCTCGGAAGAACCAAATATCTGCGAACATAGACCTGAGTCATGTCAGATGTTACAAGTGTATGAAATTTGGCCACCACAAATACATGTGCTCAGGAAGGAAGCCGGGAACCCAAGGAGCAAAAGCAGAAGCTAAGAAGCCTCGAGACTTGTCAGAGATCATTTGTTTTGTTGCAAGGAAGCAGGACATTTTGCCAGCGATTGCCCACAAAGGAAGAAAGCTAGAATGGAGTAGTTAAGTTTTGTCCGCGGCAATTAGTGTAATTTGAAGCACTCTTGTTTTTCATGAGATCATGGAGTGAAATTTTTGTAACAGAAGTCCCGGAGATTGTAATAACATCATGAATAAATGGAATTTATTGCCTCATGATTGTCTATGTTGAAACGGTATGCGTTGTTTCTCTTCGAGCAAAGATCTCTGAACATTATGAGGACATGAGAAAATATGGTCTATGCAGGCATGAGTATAATTCAGTTAAGTGTGGTAATAATCGGTAAACCCACAGGAACAATTGAGTAGGAGTGTACCATGATTACCAAGGAGACATATACATTCCTCTGAGTACCTATTTACTGACACCTACAGATGACAACTCTCTACGAGTCATTCCTCAAGGGCCCAGAAACGATCATGACCCTGACCAGGGATCATGATTACCCGAAAATCCTGAAGGACATGATGAAGCACATTCACCTTGAAGGAGATGCAGTCTACAAAGGCTACCCATTCATGGAAAATGGAGTGGAACTTTGGTACGTGGAAGTACACCTCCACCATGTGAAAGGAGTTTGTCCAAAGACTACGGGGCAATACTTTTTCATTTCACATGTACCATGAGCAACCTTCTTTGATGCTGTTCATGAAGCTGCCATGGAAGCCATACGTCAGATCGAAGAAATCCTTGAAGCAAGACTCCGTCATACCCAGGAATACCTGAGTGAAGTACGTGCGGAGATGATGGAGATGAAGCTCATGACCACCATGATGAAGCAAAAGATGGATGATTTCAAGGAGCACCTCGGAAAGTTCGAGTGGAACTAAGTACCTCCAAGAGAGGCAGATGAATAAAGTTGGCAGAAATGCTTGACCATACCGAACAATGTGGATGGCAGCATTTGTAATAGAGTACTTTTGAATTGGAGTTTTTGAGGATAAATTAAGGATGTAATAAAGGATTGATTATGAAATGGATATGATTTATGGAAGAAGCTATGATGGATCAGCACACGTTTTCTTAGGAGCATACGAAAACCTGAGAGTGGTGAAGATACGATAGATGTTTCGTTCAGCTTGCGGAACCAATGGATTATCCGAACTCCGTTCGTGGACAAGAGAAATTCTGCTACGCTTGTGAGGATGCCCAAGTGTTAGAATGCGAGATTCGCTAAACCTTATACAGAGAAATGATTTGGGTGCGGAATGGATTGATCACCATGACGACTTACTCTTATCATTTATCTTGCTATTCGGAATGGTAAATCTGAGAGACTTACCCATAGTGAGAGACGACGTTTCTTTGAAGCTTTTGTTTAAGCCTTAGAGTGGTATAAGAAAAGCCCATGTACATGGCACTTGTTGTCACGCGTAGGAAAATTTTACGGCGAGGATGAAACCAAGACCCCTCTCTCTGCAGGATAACCACAAATGGTAGACCACCATGAGAACCATCGATATGTTATTTAGAATTGACCACGAGACTGTCAGTTAAGAAGACCCAATGATGTAAGAAGCTTATATCAACGGGAGAGCATCACCAAAGGATTTAATATGAAGACTGTGCGACGTCAGTTGCCAAAACCCAGAGGATCGTTAAAGCATTTTTGAGGGACCAGTATCTCTCATTTTAAGTGGGGTAGCATCCCACCTTGCCGGAGATTGGATTTGTTAGAAGACCCCAAACCCTAACCTTTCTTTCTAGCCTCTTCGAATCTCGAGGACGAGATTCATTTTAAGTGTGGTAGTTTGTAACATCCCAAAATTATAAATTTTGGAATGTTAATATAATTATTAGATTGATTGTTTGTTTGTTTGCTGAGCGACTGAAACTTGTGTGAAATTTGAAACTTTTTGAAACTTTTGAATGAGAGGGAATAAAATGACTTTCCCCTTCTCCGGTGAATTCAAATTCAATCTTTTAAAAGCAAAGAGAGAAGATGACATGACTTCTTCAACTATAAAGAATTTGAACGGAGATATTTGCATTGAAATTCTTTTGCATTTCCATTCGTTTTATTCGTGCAACAAAATGCTGGGAAATACATTCTAGAGCGGAGGAACATGACCCTCGAACCCACGGGCATTTTGAAAGTTATTTGAACCCTCAAACTTAGAGGATCATTTGAAAATTATTTGCAAAAAGAAATAATGCTTTTAGGGATTTTTGGAAAAATAATTTTTTCTGAAGTTTTTATTTTTGCCGTGGAAAAATGCCCATCATCTATATTTTATTTTTCTGATAATTTTAGTATATAAAAACTCTTTATTCCGAATTGATTTGATTTCCTTTTTAACGTTTTAGCTTCCTAGTTTTGAAAATAGGAAGGAAATCACTTTTATTAGGAATACCTCCTGGCCCATTAAAACCTTTCCCTATTTTGGCCCAACAGAGATCATCTTCTTCCTCCTTTCTTCTTCACGTGACAGGAAACCTTCCATCCATGGAGAGGGAGATCCCCACCTCCGGGATTCGCGAAGCACATCCCTTCCCAGCGCCTCCCGTCGCCTCTATAAGAAGCCCCGCGTCCTCCTCGTTCCATTCCCGTTGAAACCGCCGCCTCTCCTCGCCCCTAGCTCGTGCACCCCTCGCCGGAGTCGGCACCGGAGAACGTCACCAGAAACTCCTCCACCTCGCTGCACCTCGCCAGGGACTCCTCCAGCAGCAACACCTCCCCATCGCCATTCCCACGAGCAGCAGCAACACCAGCAGTTTTTCCTACTCCACCTCGCCCCCTACAGCCCCCCCTCCACCTCGCCACCACCCCCTCCCTGGAGCCCCACCTTCGCCCCCCCCCCCCTTCCCCAACCCGCCGGAGTGCCCCCTCCCCACCGGAGCTCCACCACCACCCTTCCCCTCGGCCACCATCAGCCACGGGCAGCTCTCCCAGCCGAGGTAACTCTCCTCCCTTTTCTTATTTTTACTGGGTTTTTTTTCAGTTTTAGCCCTTAGATCCTTATTAGAAGGTGTAGATTAGGAAGTACATACCTCTTCGGTTTAGATTAGAAAACCAGCGGTTTTATTTCACTTAATCTTTTAACCAGCAAGTTTTGTTAGCCTCGGCCGTTTGCTCCTAAGTTTGCAGCAAACACCCCCCACAACCTATAGTAGCATGCCACGTGTACCCCTTGTTAGATACTAGTTAGCTTCAGTTTTTTCTGTCTAAATTGCAAAACAGAAAGTTTCAATGTTGTTTTGGCCACAACTTTTGATCCCAAAGTCCAATGACATTGATTCTTTTTCCAGTAGCTCACAAATTTCCTGTAATTTTTAAAAACACATAATGTGTCTATGTTTGAAATTTTCAAGTATAAGTTAGATCAGATTTGCTTGAGTATTTTAGCTCACTGTTTCATGTGAAACAATTTCTGTTTCACCTCTTTTAGGATTTCGGCTAAATTCCTTTTCTAGCTTTGTTTTAAAATATTTTATTTATTATTTCAGAAATATTATGTTTTGTTTCTGTTAGATAAACAGTAGTTTTGCAACAAGTTTTTATTTTATTTTTATTTGTTTTCATGAAATCAATTCTAGTTCCTTAGTAACTTGCAATTGTTTTCACCTTTGTTTCAAATCCCGTTTGGGAATACTTTCAAAAGTTTTGTGAAAAATACTTTATTTTATCTTAGTTAAACCTATATCTTAGTTCCTTGTTATTATTTTCTGTTAGACAAAAACTATTTAGTGTTTGACGTAGTAGAAGACTCCCTAGTCTTATTTGAAGTTTCTTTCGGTTTCTTATTCGCTCTCTCTCTTTTGTTTTGATTGCTAGAATGATTGCTAGTATGAGTGCTTATGTGAATGATATGTTTGCTATATAGATTTCATCGGCGAGTAACGAGTAGTCTATCAAGTTATTTTCTCGAGGAATTCTTCTTCGTCAACATCACCAGGCAAGTCATTTGACCATGTATCACCTATATTTTATGCATCGTAGTTCTACCATCCTATGCCCAATTGCAAGCTGCTTAGGTACATGGAAATTTTAGTATAGATTGTAGTATCATGTGGTAGGCACACAACAACCCCGATACTTGGCCCCGGGACGACAAATTTCATATTGCTATGCTTGAGTAGACGGGATTTCGGTTGAGTGCATAACACGAGTGATGCGAGGTTGATTAAATAATCAAGACCGGTTAAGACAAAATTTTCAAGACCTTGGACGCAATGCAACTCTGGGGGAAGGACGGTTGATCGGCTCCGTGGAGAACCCAGCGGATGACCCGGGATGCTGGAGAGGCCATGACATCCTGCGGAAAGCTTCACCCAGGCTCAAAGAGACGGACGGATATTTTCAAGACCCAAGGCTTACCTGCACAGCCACAAGTCATTATGGGCTCTGGCTTGGTTGGAGAACGCGGCGACTCTGGACAGGCGGTGCTAGTAGATGTAGAAGAACGGTAGGATTGGATGGGCACCGACAGGGATTCAGAGGGACCCGTCGAAAGACCATGTTTTGATCATCCGGTCTTCAAACACCCTGAAGTGCGAGGACATACTCGGAGGCGATCAAATCTTGTGGGGAACGTGTGCAAAACTCTGCAGAGTACTCAAACCTAATCGATTAGCCGTGTCCACGGTCATGGACAACTTGAGCCAAAGGAACTGAAGTTATCTGGATTTCTCAACACCATTAAATATATTTGATGAGGTTAATTATTGACAACTCGGGTACGAGAATTAGTTGGCGGAACCATCTCGTTAACAACCAACAATGTAGTAACATTTTGCTTTTAGCCCTCTCTTGATGTAGGAGAAAACCGTCTTTTCGCTAAAAACTTATAGCCCCACCTGCCATATATGCATATAGTATAGATGATTACTTTTCACCCCTCTCTTATGTGACTTGCCGGCATATTCAATATGCTGACCTACACGGCTGCAACGTCTTATGTTGCGGATATTTTCTTCGACGAGTAAGAGTACGATTCAGGGTTACGGTCTACACTCAACTTGCCGTTGTTGTTTATTGGGACTCCACTCCCTTGACTGCTTCCGCTGAGATATTTAAGGTATATATCAGTTTTACGCTATTTACATGTGATTGCACTTTGATATATACATTGATGTACTGTGTGTGCCAGCATACTGATCCAGGGATGGCACAGAAACACAGAGGCTTGACTCGTTTTGAGTCGGGTCGCTACACTCTCATAAGACCTAGTCCTCGCTCTTAGATATAATGTCATAAAACAGAATGAGACCTATGGCTCCATGATGAATCACAGAGATCCAACAGTCTCCAGCTTGTGGCTTGCCAACCTTCTTTATTTCTCTCCATGCTTCAATTTGGAGTCTTTTTTATCTTGATTTGAAGTTAATCAAGTATGGAGCATAGAACTCAGCCCTCAGCGGGCTTCTAATTCTCATTTGACCTTCTGGGTCCATTAACAAAGGCACTACATCATGTGGTAGTTGCTGTTGAAGAACATAATAATAACCTAGTTAGCAATGTAATCAACACCATTTATGCAATAGTGGAGCGTACTTAATTAGGAAACTCTTACCAAGACATTTCGGCGAATGTCATCTGGACTCAACCTATGCACTAGTGGCATGTAAAATGAATAAGTTTGGCCAATTCCAAAATTATATGGGAAGGTATCCCTAGAAGCCAGAACACCAGCAACAAGAAAGTGGAGAAGATCATCCTTCTCCTCCCAAGTTAGATGTGACCCATACGTGTAGTGTGTCGTGTCAATTAATTTCCGTAATTCAATCGAAGCAACGAAATAAGCTGTAAATTATAATTTAACAAATTTAGTATATAGATGAACACCAACTATTTCTAAATATAAATGCAAATTACTTCACATGGAGGTAAAACAGGAAGCATATCATCGACAACCACCCAAATTTTGTAATAATTGAATGTTTAAAAAATACTTAGAAATTTTGTAATTGTCCACAAGATATGAGTATAACTTGTTAAAACATCAAATTCAATTTTGTAATAGTAAACCTTGAGCTCTAAACAGTTCCACACAATGTGGGCATTATATAAACCATTCAAAACGACCACATGTGCTACGATCATTCAAAAGACAATTTGGGTTGTTGTTGTTGTTTGTACAACATGTAACATGAGACAATTATAACTATGGCCCAATAACTAGGAACCTGCAACGTGTGGCCAAAGTTTTAATAGACGATGAACACCACATGACATGTAAATTGCGAGAGGAAAACAGGTTGACTACACCAACTATTTCTAAATATAAATGCAAATTACTTGATAAATATTGTTGAGAAACTCACATGGAGGTAAAACAGGTAGCATATCGTCGACAACCACCCAAATGTCGATGTTGTCTGGCATATTATCTTCAGGAGGAAGATCGAAGGTGATTTCTATTCACTTCTGAAATCCATATGCCTTGCAAAGATCTTCCCACTTTGGGCACCCAAATTATGTTTGAAAAACTGGATTAAATACTTGGATAACAAATGTGTGACCATGTATAGTCCTCAGCTTAGCGCTCCTCGTCTCAATTCTCTCATGGTCTTCGAAACCGAGCCTCTCCAACACATATCTTCTTGCATGGCAAGGGAGGCACATATCGCCGTTCTCATCAAGCTCCATGCTGAAGAACCTATCGTCTCGCAGGTGAGGCATGTCGCACATACCCCGAGAGTCGCCGCAATGTTCACACTCGCAATATCCATCGTCAGACATTTCCTGTTTTAATGTGGTAAATGTGTGTAAACAATAATATAATCGTGACACACTATATATATCGAAAGAATTGAACATCTATATATAATAACTCTTCATGCTTGCATCATGCATCATCATATATAATAACAAGTACTACTAATTAATCATCATCATACAACTTCTACTCGTTATTAATAACAAGATATACATTTTTATAAAAAAAGCAAAAACATCATATTCTATAAAAAAAATCATATACATATAATCTGAAAAAAACATCATATTCTATAAAAAATCATCATATATATGAACAAAAACAATTATCACATATATTAAAAGAACAGGGGAGGGCGCCGCAGGACCAAGGTGAGGAGGGGCAGGGGCGCGGGGTCGGGGCAGGGTGGCGAGCGGCGACGACGAGGGCGTCGGGCAGGGCCGGGGCGGCGAGCGGCGCGACGGCGACGGCGTCGGGGCCGGGCGGTGAGCGGCAACGGCATCGGGCGAGGGCGTCGGGGCAGGGCTCGGCGGCGACGAGGAGGGGCGTGGGGGCAGGGCTCGGCGGCGACGGCGACGAGGAGCAGCGTGGTGGCGTCGGGGAGGAGAAGAAGTGATTTTTGCAGAAACTGCTAAGTGTTTCTTATATACCCAAGGCATTGGTACCGGTTCGTGGCACCAACCGATACCAATGCCACCCTTTAGTCCCGGTTGGTGGCACCAAGGTCACTTTTCAGCAGCCCAAAGGGCGGGAAGCGGCGGCCTTTGGTCCCGGTTGGTGGCACCAACCGGGACCAAAGGTCACTTTTCAGCAGCCCAAAGGGCAGGAAGCGGCGGCCTTTGGTTCCGGTTGGTGCCACCAACCGGGACCAAAGGCCCCTGTGCTGCCCGCGACGCGGCCAAAGTTTAGTCTCACCTCGCTAGTTGAGAGGGGCGCGCAGTGGTTTATAAGCCCCACTGCCGCACCCCTCTCGAGCTCCTCTCCACTTCAGGCTTACGGGCCTACTTGCTACTGCTTTTCCTGATGGGCCTTCTGGGCCTACTGCGGGCCTGAATCCTGGCCCATGGATGGGTTTCTAGTCCTATTCACGCCGTGGTGGCCGAGTTGGTGGCAATTTTTTTTATTTTTTCCCAGTTTTTTTGTTTTCTTTTTTGCTTTATTTACTTTGTTTTGTTTCTACTTACAACAAAATACTTATTTATTTTATTTTATTTTGATTATAGTTACTTATTAATTTTATTTTATGATAATTTGTTTTGCTTTATGAAAATTCTTTTTGCTTTTAATGATTTTGAACAGAAAATACTTTGATAATTTTAGTTGCATGAATTTTATATAATTTTAGTTTCAATAATACTAGAAGTTGCTTATAATGTTTTGAACAGAAAATACTTTGATAATTTTAGTTGCATGAATTTTATATAATTTTAGTTTCAATAATACTAGAAGTTGCTTATAATGTTTTGAACAGAAAATACTTTGATAATTTTAGTTTGAAAAATTTTATTTATGTTATTAAAGTTTTTTTGTTTCTACTTATATATTTTATTAAAGTTTATATTATTTTGTTTCAAATTACTTATTTATTTTATTTTATTTTGTTTCTAACTACATTTGTTATTTTTCATGCATTTACTTATTATTTTGAGCTATAAGACCATGAAACTTATTTGAACCCCCTTGTTACAAAGGGATTTCAATTTTCTTGAACTTATTTGAACCCCCTTGTTTTTCTGTGTTCAAAATGCACCATTCAAAGCCACACCATCAATTTACAACCATTTCTGACTTCATTTGTTATTTTTCATGTATTTACTGATTATTTTGAGCTATAAGACCATGAAATTGAAAAGTATTTGAAATGAACTCTGAAAAGGTTCCAAGTTGGCATGGTATCATCATTTCACCCAATAGCATGTGCAAGAAAGTAGAGAGGCTTACGGCAAAAACTGGAAGCACTTCGTGTACAAAACAGACAATCTCCTATGAAGTATCAGGGTTTCATACGGAAACTCGTCTGTTACAAAGGGATTTCAATTTTTTTGAACTTATTTGAACCCCCTTGTTTTTCTATGTTCAAAATGCACCATTCAAAGCCACGTCATCAATTTACAACCCTTTCTGACTTCATTTGTTATTTTTCATGTATTTACTGATTATTTTGAGCTATAAGACCATGAAATTGAAAAGCATTTGAAATGAACTCTGAAAAGGTTCCAAGTTCGCATGGTATCATCATTTCACCCACATAGCATGTGCAAGAAAGTAGAGAGGCTTATGGCAAAAACTGGATGCACTTCGTGTACAAAACTGACAATCTCTTCCGAAGTATCAGGGTTTCCTACGGAAACTCGTCTGTTACAAAGGGATTTCAATTTTTTTGAACTTATTTGAACTCCCTTGTTTTTCTGTGTTCAAAATGCACCATTCAAAGCTATAAGACCATGAAGTTGAAAAGCATTTGAAATGAACTCGGAAACCAAAGTACATACATAGTTCTCCAGAGCATTAAAACCAAAGTACATACATAGTTCTCATTGAACAACATATAGCTCTCCAGAGCATCTAATTAAACCATACATTGAAATTATGTAAAACATTCCAATGCAAAAAACAAATGCGATCATAACCGCAACCAAGGTAACAACTGATCCAACTGCATAATGATACCAAGCCTCGGTATGAATGGCATATTTTCTAATCTTTTTAATCTTCAACCGCATTGCATCCATCTTGATCTTATGATCATCGACGACATCCGCAACATGCAACTCCAATATCATCTGCTCCTCCTCAATTTTTCTTATTTTTTCCTTCAAGTAATTGTTTTCTTCTTCAACTAAATTTAACCTCTTGACAATAGGGTCGGTTGGAATTTCCGGTTCAACAACCTCCTAGATAAATAAAATCTATGTCACATTGGTCGGCATAATTGTCATAAACAATAAATGAACCAAATAGTTATGAAAAGATAATATATACCACATCTGAATCATAGACAGGACGAGGGCCGACGGGGGCGGATACCAAAACCATCGCACTATATAATAACAAGGAATAATAAAAGTAAGAAAATTAGACAAGTATCTATCTGAAGTCAGAATTTTTTTCTTTCAGAAAGAAGATAAGAACAAGAGGCTCGCCACGGTGGTGCCGGCGACGAGATCGGCACGGGCGATCAACGGCGGTGAAGACGGGGCGGGACGGACCGCTAAATCTAGACAAATCTCGTTGAACATGGAGCTCGGAGGTCGAGTTTCGAGAGGAGAAAGCTTAACTAGTGTGGATCGGGCATTTCATCGAACACCTCATGTGCATAGGAGGTGAAGTAGAGCACCCAAATACCATCTCCAAGCCGGCTTGACAAAAACTCGTGGCATGAACCGGGACTAAAGCCAAACCTTCTGTCCTGGTTCAAGCCACGAACCGGGACCAATGGTTGTGGGCCAACAGCGAGGACCATTGGTCCCAGTTCTTGGCTCGAACCGGGACAAATGGTTCCACACGAACCGGGACCAATTCCCATGAGGCCCCGGCCGGCCCCCTGGGCTCACAAACTGGGTCTAATACTCCCCATTGGTCCCAGTTCTTGAAGAACCGGGACTAATGGGCTGGCCAGGGCCGAACGGTAGCCCTGTTTTCTACTAGTGCAAGACCGCTGAATCAAGATAAGAGTAAGGAGGTAAGAAATCTAAACATCAATGCCCACAACTTCTTTGTGTTCTACTCGTGCATATCATCTATGCATAGACCTAGGTCATGATGCCACTGTTGGGGAACGTTGCATGGGAAACACAATTTTCTTGCGAACACCCAAGATGTATACATGAAGATGCATAGCTATGAGAGGGACAGTGTGTCTACATACCCTTGTAGATTGCTAACCAGAAGTGTTTATAGCGCAGTTGATGTAGTCGTACGTCTTCATGATCCAATCGTGATCCATCCTGATCAAGCACCGAATGGACGTCACTTCCACGTTCAACATACGTGCAACTGGATGACGTCCCCGCCTCCTCGATCCTGCGAGTGAGGGCGGAGTAGTAGATGGTTTCTCCGACAACACGACAACGTGGTGGAGATGGTGGTGGAACTAGTCCAGCGGTGATTCGGCAAGCACTACTAGAACTACGAACAGAGGAGCAACGGAGCAACACGGGAGATGGACGCGCCAAGGGGTTGGTGTGTCCTCTTGGGGATGCCCCTCCCCTCCATATATAGGTGGAGCGTCATGGTGGACAGCCTTCCAAGCCCTAGGGGCGCACCAAGGGGAGGAGTTGAACTCCTAGTCGAACTCCCTCCTTTCAATACACATGTGGACTTTCCACCTTTCCCAGTTGCATGGGCCTTCACGGACTTGTGCGTATGACTCAATAAGGACAGAACGCCTCCCCTCGCCCCGTGCTGACCCTTGGAACATGGTGGAACCCTTGGTGGACTTACGGAATCCTCGGAAAGTTTCTGGAACCTTCCCGATACAATATTGAAAAAACTATAACTTTTTCCGGAACCTGAAAAACAACTTTCCATATATAAATCTTTACCTCGGACCATTCTGGAGCTCCTCGTGACGTCCAGAATCTCATCTGGGACCCCGAACAACATTTGGTCACCAATGTACATATCCCAATACTACTCTAGTGTCATGGAACATTAAGCGTGCGGACCCTACGGGTCCGAGAATCACGTAGACATGACCGAGACACCTCTTCGGTCAATAACAAATAGCTGGACCTAGATGACCATATTGATACCTACATATTCCTTAAAGATCTTTATTGGTCGAACCACGATGTCAAGGATTCAGTCAATCCTATATGCAGTTCCCTTTGTCTAGTTGTATGTTACGTGCCCGATATTCAATCGTAGGTATCTCCATACCTAGTTCAATCTCGTTACTTGCAAGTCTCTTTACTCGTTCCACAATACAATATCCTGTGACTAACTCCTTCATCACATTTCTTGCAAGCTTCTTGTGATGTTGTATTACCGAGAGGGCCCAGAGATACCTCTTCGTTATACGGAGTGACAATATGAAAGAACAACTTCTCGCTAAGGTGGTTTTGGTAATTAATAACAACATATGTGTCATTAAACTAATGATTCTAGCTAAGTATGTTTCGGAAAAGTTCAAAGATGCATTTTCTAAGGATTGTGACGAGAACCCCTAGATGCAAGGAACATCTATTGACATCAAGCTTCAAGAATGTATATTTTATATTTTATGAGAAATCACACTTGAGTCCATAAGAAAGCTAATACTATTAAAAGGGAATGAGGTGACAATGATGATCTGGTTGCTCAAGTGCTTAGAAATAGCCACCAAAAATACTCATAAAATTCTCCCACAAAGTTATCTCTCCAAAGCCTAAACATCAAAATTGGTGCCGTTAACTTTATCCACTCGTCCATACCAATTTTCATCTGAGACAGAACCTATGCGAAAACCTAGAATCTCGATACCACCAACATTCTTGTTAGTGCCAACGAAATCAGTGACCAACTTTTTGGTATGCTATTTTCAATAATAGGAATTTCCGAGTTTTGGAACCGGTCACACCGAGATTTAGAAACTACCCTAGGTCACCCATATCGATACCACCGAGATTCCTATTCGGTCTCACCGAGAAGACAAAAGTTGCCACATTTTGCACTAGTCGATGCCACCGAGTTTCACTTCAGTTTTAGCGAGTTCGGCTATAATGTTGTAACGTTTGATTTTTGGAGATGTATATACCTATACATATATATGTATATATATACACACACACACACACATATATATATATATATATATATATATATATCCCGTCTATTCTGTTAATATTAATAGAATAGTTATTCTGCTAACACTTCCCAACTGCATGCTTAATGGTAGTGCACTACATCCCTTTCAAAACAAGCACTGCAATGTCTCAGTTTTTTCTACACTGCTTTGGCTTCATTTCTTAAACCGTTAGTTGGAATGAGGCATATAATATACCATTGGATTGCTACGGAATATTCCCAACTCTGTCATGTTGTGCACTTTTCACGATTCCTCGCGGTTTAAGAGCAGTTTCGAAAATAATGGTCGTATGACGGGCTGCAGTGAGCGCATTTTCTCGATTTTTTCTAAACCACTTGTCGGAATGAAGCAAACAATATGGCATTGAAAATATATCATCGATCCGCATCTTTTTCATGTAGATTTCTCTTTCTAATTCCTTACGGTTTGAGAGTAATTTTCAAATTTACTAAAAAATGAAATTATGTTTTTCAAATTTTCTATTTTTTCGGGCTGCAACTTTTAAACCATTCTTCGGAATGAGTCTGATGATATGGCATTTAAAATCTATAAAATAGGCAAAACTTTCATATGTTGGTCATTTTTTGAGATTCCTCATGGTTTTAAACGAATTTTGAAAACGGTGCCACTGCCTACGAGTGGCTGCGAGCATATTTTCATAAATTTTCCCAAACCATTCGTCGAAATGTAGCAAATGATACGACATTGGAAATATATCGACGAGGAGCAACTTTTTCATGTAGATCACTCTATCTAATTCCTTACGGTTTAAGAGCATTTTTAAAATTACCGAAACGCGGACACTCTGTTTTTTGCGACAACCAAATCGCGGCGTGAACCGCATCAGGCAGAAGAACATAGTGCTTTGGACGAGAGAAGCGCACTACATCACACGATCAAGCGAACTTCATGGATACTTTTCTTAGATGTAAAATTTTCCCACACGAGGAAGTGGATTGAGCTTCATTTCGGGCGTAAGTAAACTACAACATTACCAAGAAGTAAACCACATTGTTATTTTTTGTCGTCTCTTTAACATTTTTCTATACTTCATATAGGGAGAAAGTAAACCGCGACAATACCAAAACGAACCGTAAATAGGCAATAAGATTACTGCATCATGTTTTTTCCTTCTTTGTGTTGTTACTTGCCACTCTTTTTGTTTGATTTTCTATGGTGCACAAGTACATCGAGAACTGACTCGCCATGAAAAGTGAACCACACCACATTTCCCAAAGCAAAACAACAAACCAAGGGAGAACAAAAAAATTAAGTACACAAAATCTTGCTTCCACCAGACCAAGTATATTGCATGTAGCACGCATCCGTAGTACAACATTGCTAGGCGGAGCCAAAACCGATCTCCCACGCATGAGGGAACTGCACGCTAGTTGCCCTCTCAGTCGCATCACAGTGAAGACCCAGGAAATCTGCAATTTCATGCCAAAGCAAAACACGAGCAAGGAAAAACAATCCTGAACTTCAAAAATGAGTCAGCCGCACCGCATCTTTTTTCATAGTGAGCTGCAGTGGTCGTCGAGACCCTAGTGAAGTACACGTGTCTCCCGCCACCGACGAAAAGCAAGGAGTGGAAGAGAGAGGTGTAGGTGAGGGTCATAGTCAGCTAGCCCAGATCCGCACGGCCATCGTCGTCGGGAACGAAAACCACCACATTGGAAATGGACTTCACACGGTGAACCTCTACAGCATAACCTACAAACTGCACAACACAACAAAAGACACTAAAATTGTAGTTTGTGGGGAACGCAAAGTGTGTTCCGTGCTGCAATATAGAGACGTGAAAGGGGAGTTTGCTGGTGGCCAAGCCATTTATGTGGTTGGCTTGACTGCTGCATCGTGGAGGGTGGTCTTGTCATCTAGTGTTACTCATCGTGGAGGCGATGGTGGTGGTGGTGGTGAAGGTGGAGTGGGAGGGTTGGGCTTTGGGTTACTACAGTTTTATCGGGTTGTCGTGTAGTCCGGGTCAGATTGACGGAGCAGTGTTAGAAGTGTTAGCAGAATAAGCGAAAGTGTTATGAGAATAAGGTCTTAAGGGGTGTTATTAGAATAGACCCACCATATATATAGGGTGGGTATATTCTACAAACACCCCCTAAGACCCTTATTCTGCACACACCTCCCACCCCGTTCTCCTCTATCCGCGCCACCTCCCGTCCCACGCGAGCATATAGAGAAAATACCCAAAAAACAAAAGTGAACTTCCCCCACACTATCCCACCTTCCTCTCTCTCATCCCAACTACCGCACCACCCTGCCCCCAATCCCCCTCATCTTCTTCCGCCATTGCCGCGCCGACAGGCCACCCGCCACCGATCGGCCTTCCCCGTCGGCACCCACCCCCGCCGAGATCTTCCCAAGCCACAAGGGCCTCCTCCACAGTACCCCGCCTGGATCATCCGTGGGCCTCCTTCCCCTGCATCGCCGGATCCAGCCTCTGGCCCCTCCCTCTCGCCGGTAACCATGCCCGACGACCCCTCGGTCCAGATCAGCTTTCCCAGCAACCAAATCCCACCTCCACCCTCTCTCGCCTCCATCTGTTGGCCAAGAAAGGAGCCCCCGCCCCCTCAATCCACCTTCTTTCCCCGTCAGGCCACGACCCCCGCACCCTCAACCCACTTTCTTCCCCCGTCGGTACCAGGTCACTAGCACGGGATCCTAGCTCTGCCGCCCACTCCACCGCCTCCATGTGAAGGATCCTAGCATCGCAGCCCACCCCCAACCCTCTTACACGTCGGCGGATCCGCCGTCTTCTACCATGGCTCGACCTCCCCAGACCGGTAGCCAAGCCCCCGGGCTCGCGTCGTCCCCCTGACCAGCCTTCTTCCAGAGACCCAGCGAGGCACCGTCAAACCTCCCTCTCGCGTGACACCGCATGTCTGTGCCAGCCCCGATCTAGCTCGTGCTCCCCTCTCCAAGCCCGTTCCAAAAATCGGGATCGAGCCCCTCCTCTCTGTTCTCGATGTGGTTCACTCGCCATCGTGACTGAGTGCAACTCCTCGGTGTGTGCACCTGCAGCCCTGGCAGGCAGTTTCGTTTGCCAAACAAAGTTTGTTGGCCCTGGTGCGGGGGTCAATAGGAACCCCGGTTGCTTTGTATTTTCTTTTTCATGAATATTCTGGGAACTTGGTTTCAGTCCCATGGGCACGACATGTGTAGTGCTGTGGAGGTGGACATGCAGTGCACGAGCGATCGGCTTGAGTTTCACGATTTTTTTTGATTTATTTCTTAATGTGGCCAATTTGTGAGGGTGGACCTGCAGTGCGCAGGCGACCAATTTGTGGATTGGTTTGCGTCTCCCTGTACCTCGAGTTGTACACGCACGAGTGAGATGTGCAGCTCACTGTAGCTAAACTGTGCAACTGGATGGACCTGTTTGAAGGTCTAAAAAATGGATATTTTCTTTTGTTTTTTTGATTTTGTAGTCATGCAAAAAAACATAGTTCATTTCTGTGAATATAGTTTGGTGCACTACAGATTAGTCAAAAACAAAGTTACGGTTTGGTTACGTTGTGCAAGATGTATATATTGCATGGTTTAAAAAACCATAATGCACGCATCTGGTTCTCTTTGTATCAAGAAGAAAAATATCGCAAGAAGTTTGCTTCGTATTGAATGTAGTTCACTAGTAAAGAAATCTTGGAGGACCGTGGTCTTAAACAAAGTTCACTACTAAGGACTCTTTGGTACACTCCATTTAAAACAAAAAATGCATTAATAATATGAAGTTCGTTTTTTCCGTTGGATGTTGTGCGGTTTTTTGTGTGATATAATACAGTTGTGTGTGTGATGTAGTTCATTTCATCGATTTGGTGCCATAAAAAGTATAGTAAGAACAAACAAAAAAGAAAACCATGCAGTTCGCTTTCCCGTATGTTGTAGTGTAGTTTTTCATCAAAAAAGCAGTACACTCTTCTATCCGATGCGGTTCACGCGTTGATTTGGTTGTCGCAAAAAATAGAGTGTGTGCATTTTGGTAATTTCAAAACTGCTCTTAAAACATAAGGAATTGGAGAGGGTGTTCTACATGAAAAAGTTTCTCCTCGTCGATATCTTTCCAACGCCGTATCATTTAAATCTTTCCGACAAGAGGTTTGATTTTTTTTACAAAAATACACTTGGTGCCACTCGTAGGCATCCACACCGTTCTCAAAATTCATTTAGAAGCGCGAGGAATCTCAACAAAGGACCAACATATGGCAGGTGCGCCTATTTCATAGCTTTTCAACTTCGTATCACACGCCTTGTTCCAACGAACGGTTTAAAAATGCAGCAAAAACAGTCCAAAAACGAAAAAAAATCAAAAAACAGAATTCCGTTTTTTAGTAAATTTGAAATTACACTCGAACCACAAGGTATTAGAGAGATCAATCTACACAAAAAGATGCAGCTCGACGATATCTTTTCAACGCCATATCGTTTGCTTCATTCCGACGAGCAGTTTAGAAAAAATCACGAAAATACGCTCGTTCCAGCCCGTCATCCGCCCACCATTTTCGAAACTGCTCTCAAAACCGCGAGGAATCGCGAAATAATGTTCAACACGAGGAGTTGGGGATTTTCCGTAGAAGTCCAACGGTATATTATATGCCTCATTCGAACAAACGGTTTAAAAACTTGAGCGAAAACGGTGTCGAAAAAGCACGTGCAATTTTTTGGTGACATTTGAGTGTTTCGTTGGATAGTGATGCAGCGCACTATCGTTGAGAGTGTAGTTGAAAAGTGTGTGTAGAATAACTATTCCGCTATATATATATATATATATATATATATATATATATATATATATATATATATATATCATCCAGGGTGCAGAATGAGTTAATCTTCACCCAAGGTAACCTTACAATTGTTTTATAAATAAATTTTGTTTTGTATACAAACAATTACATGCATATTGATTCATTATGTAAAATTTGGCATAAGAGAAATATATATAGGTCATAAGAGTAGAAAAAATTGCATTTTATGTATATTTCACACTATATTTTTACGTTCATAATTTTACATAGCATATTTTTTTATGCACATTTAATATTTTCTTAAATTTCCTTTTGATGTATGAAATAAGAAAAAAAAATCGGATCAGAAAAATATGGTCAATTGATGATGAAATAGAGAGGGGTGAAGAAGAATACATATTCCTAAGTCAGGGCAACGAACAGCGCAACCCTATATATGGGGCATCTAGGACCCAAGCTCTTTACCTAAATGCCGTTGGATCATACTTGACTTCGTTGTAAGATGGATTTAAATTTTGCATGCATACCCACATTATTACTTTCCTACTATTGTGTGCATGTCGCTACTCCTTGATAAGTAATAAATAATGCCTAATTAATACGTGTCTCCATTTATTGTAGGTGCAAGATAATTAATTAGAAATACATCACACAACGGTTTTAGCACATACATCAACACGTACATTTTTTTATGTATAACACCAATGTATACATATTTTTATTGTATATAACATCAACACATACATATTTACATTAGGTATAATAACCACTAATTGTTATCACAGTCTAAGAAAATATACACGTGATATCTCGGGTACATACATAAAAACGTGACATTTATAGGTATATATACAAATAAAATTCTCATCAAGATATTTATATTTATGTGTATGTTTTATTAGATATAACACCAACATGTACATATTCATTTGTATATTCACATCAAGGTATGTATATATTCATGTGTATATTCACATCAATGTATGTATATTTTTATTTGATATAACACCAACACGTAGATATTAAAAGTATGACATTTATGTCTACATTTTCATTGGATATAACACATATTTTCGTTAGGTATAATACCCACTAACTTGTATCACGGTCTACATGGATATATCGGGTACATGTACATATGTACGTATCCAAGTATGAGCCTTCATATCATATTTGTTTACGAAAGCAATTATTGACCATTTAATATACTAGTACATGCAAATAAAACATGGAAAGTCATTATTTTGTCTACTGAACGTCATGCACTAATGAATTTGACTTGCCATAACGAGCCTAGGTGTCCAGGCTCCTAGGTGCCCCAAATAATTTACCTATATATATATATAAATATATATATAGCCATCCACTACCTTTCATTTGTAGAGGAAGCACTCAAAACACACATACATTTGTCATATCCATTTTTTTGAGAGAGAGCCACCTACTCATGTGTTGAGATCAAGATATTCCAATCCATGCATTTGAAACTTGATCTCTAGCCTCTCCAACTTGCTTTTAACCCAATCATTTTCTTCTACCCAAGCAAAATATGTGACACAGTGATTGAGTTTTGATGAGACTATCTTTTGAAGCACAAGAGCAAGGAATTCACCGTACTACCGTAACTATTACCTCTTAGGGGGTGGTGCCTCCTAGATTGGTTAGTTGTCGATTGGGAGCCTCCTACCTCGTGTCATGGAGTTGAACCAAGAAGTTTTGTAAGGGAAAGGAGATCGCCTAATTCGTAAAGATCTACCCCGAGTGAGGCTAGTCCTTCGTGGACGTAAGCCATGATGGAATAGACAAAGTTGCTTCTCCGTGGACCCTTTGTGGGTTGAGCTCTCCATGGGCTCTCATGAACGTTACCCTCCATGGGTAGTAGTCTTCGTCAACATGGACGTATGATACCACCACCTATCGAAACCACGCCAAAAATCGCCGTGTCAATCTTTGTGTTTGATCTTCCTATCCCTACCCTCTATTTATATGTGCATGTATGTACTTTCCGCTACTATAATATTAGACTTGCATGTGTAGGTGTGCTTGACTTACGACAATTGCTAAAACTTGCCCACGACTAAAATTGGGAAAAGTCCAAGTCTTTATTTGGTCAAGTAGTCTAATCACCCCCTCTAGACATACTTCGGATCCTATAAGTGGTATCAGAACTTTGGTCTCCATTGCATTGGTTTCACAACATAGGAGGGTATGGCGTCTACTGAGGGAAATTACCATCGTAGAGGTCCATATTTTGATCGTATAAACTTTGCTAGCTGGAAGCATAAGATGAAAATCATATTCTTTGTCATAACCCTGTCATTTGGGCTGTTGTTCGTGTTGGTTTGCAAGGTGAATTCTTTGGTGATGGAAGGGAACCAGATCATGAAGCAACTACGAAAGAATTGAAGATGTTGCAATACAACGCTCAAGCATGCGGCATTCTATTCAATTGCCTATGCCCCAAAGAGTTCAACCAAATTAGTCGTCTTGAGAATGCCAAGGAAATTTAGGACACTTTGGTTGATATGCACGAAGATACCGAATCCGTTAGGGAATCTAAGTTAGATGTGCTACAAATTCAACATGATGAGTTCGAGATGAAGGATGGTGTAGGAGCAGTGAGATATATTCGAGGCTTTCTCTCATCACAAATGAGATGACCGACAAATTCATCATCAAGAAGATACTTAGAGCCTTGGATGGAAAGTATGACACTGTGTGCACATTTATCCAAATGATGCCAAACTACAAAGATCTCGAGCCAATGGAAGCCATTGGAAGGATTGTTGCTCATGAAATGTCACTCAAGGACAAAGAAGAGCTTCAAAACAAGGCAAGCGGTGCTTACAAAACTTCAAGTGATACTCTCGCTACTTCAAATGACAACCTTGTCACCAATGAAGAAATAAGCCTGATGGTCAAGAAATTCAACAAGTTCTACAAGAGTAGAGGCAACGAGAGAAGCTCCAATTCAAGATATGAAGAGAAGCGTTCATCTAGTCATCACCAAAACTACTACAATTGTGGAAGGACCGCACACTACTACAATGAGTGCTCGCCCCCACAAAACAAGAGAATAGTCACCTAGAAGACGGATCTCAAGAGATGAGTCACCTCAAAGAGAGAAAAGGAGTAGAGAAGATCAGTATGAATGAAGACCCTCCCGGAGAAGCAATGAATCAAAGAAGGACCGGTACACCAAGAACCACTCAATAAGAAGACATCAAGCTCATGTTGGTGAATGGGTATCCGGCTTCGAGTTAGACAACCGATCCAGGAGAAGCTACCACTCCAACTCCAACTATAGTCAAGATGAAGGTGTTGCCGCTCTTGCACTCGTATCCTCAAACTCCTATGAAATATTTTGTTCACCAAATGAAGGGATTGGAAACTGCTTCATTGCTAATGGCCCCAAGGTATCACACCCCTACTACTTTGACTTTGATAATGATGAGCATGACTTACTTGGAGATGATGACTTGTTATTTGATAAAACTAGTGATAAAAATGAAAATGAACTTGATGATAATGATGCTAGTCAAGATAAGTCGTGTGAGGATGATAAGAAGGAGATTGAGCGTCTAACTAAAGAATTAAACACTCTTAAGTTAGCCCATGAATCTACCCTAGAAGATCATAAAGAGCTTCCATTAACTCATGAGAAGCTATGTTTTGAGAATCTAAATTTAGAGCATGAGTTTCTAAAAGCAAACAATGATGATCTTCGAAAGAAGAGTTCTTCTTATCTAGCCAAACGATTGCTCATGTCTACTTTTGTTCCACAAGTTAAACTTAAGCATTCTAGTAACAAGGGAAAGAAAGTTTCTTCATGTAGTAATACCAACACTAATGCTAAATCAAATGATTTCGTTGCTAGTAGTTCTCTTGATTCCACTAATGATTCTCTTAGCCAACTTACACTCGAGAAAGAAAATGATTTATTGGAAGGGATTATTGAGAGAGGTGTATTCAAGAGTCTTGCTGGAAGTAAGAAATTTGAGGAAATTATGTGCAAGCAAGGAGGACATCGAAACAAACAAGGCATTGCCTACTTAAATGCCAATGGAGTTGAATGGGAAGAAGGTGAGTGCCCCAACCCTAAGTTTGTTCCCCAAAAGGAGAAGTATGATCCTACTCTCCCAAGGGAACACATGCTCAATATGACCTTCCACCACAAGGCCACAAGCTCAAGGGCAAGGACGAACTTCAAGAGGAAATTGACTCATTTGAAGAAGAATCCCAAGCCATGGTCAAGTGGATTCCCAAGGCCACCACTGGCTCTACTTCAACAAGCGCTACCTCAACTCCAAGGATCCCCATCAAGTTGATGTGGGTCCCTAAGAAGAAGAACTGGAGAAGTTATTGAGGGGCAATTCCACCAATAAAATTCACTCTTATTCCTTTTGGCAAGAACTATTTACAATCAACTCCAACCATATGCATTAGTTCAAGGAATCACACATTCCCTCAAAGGTAAGCAAGGGACAAGGTAATCAATGTATCAATTGACATCGTCTCATATGTACTTCATTCTGTGTCCATAGATATCCTTGTATTTGTTCCTTGTGTGGGACTAACCCATGTAGGTGACAAGAGTAAGACACAATAAGGATTGCTCCCAACTCAAGTTGATCTTCATCAGTAATGAGCATCCACCACTACTACACCTACATGAAGTATTCTATGATAAAATCCAAGTTTAGTTTATCCCTCTTAGGGGGGATGCCACATCAAGGGGGAGCTTTACTCTAAGACTTGAGTAAAAGCATATCTTAATATGTGAACACATTGAAAGCTTTATGTAAAAGTGGAAACCCCAATTGTACTTAAACGATGAGTATGACTTATGATCAAGTATTCTTGCTTGGATACTAAGTCAATATACTCATATATAGATGACTTTGTCCTTGCCAAAGTGCTTGATAGATACTAGAGTGGTTGTGCATGTTTGCGATGTTTTATTTGACATCTTACTTTGTGAGCATGTTAGTATGCATAATTTTGCTCATCCGAGGATATCCAATTGTTGTTATTCGCCTTTTTCTTTTGCCAATTGGATATACAAGAATGCCTAAGTACCCCTGTGTAGCTATCTATGCTTTCTCATCTCAAATTCGATTCATGCTACATCACAGAATTTGAGCAAGCACTTTGGGGACAATCTCTGTGAGGAGCACTCGGAGTTCCATCTTGACAGCTGACTTCCAAAACCTCCATTGTGCCACTCGATGTGACCAACTCCAAATATTGGGTCCCACCGAAGCACTAGGGTTGATCTGGTTTTAAGAACCTCGGTACCACCCATTCGTAAATCTCGTCCTCCCTGAGTTTCGCTGTCACCTGACAGTTATGAAACTCGGTGGCACCGATATTTTCAAACTGGTGTCACCTAAATCTATAGGGTATATATTCTTAGCACACCTGAGACTGAAAACTACTTCATCTCCTCGGCTTTTTTACCCCTGTGGTACTGCGGCCCTTGTCTACGGACTTCCGTCTCGTCTCCAGCGCGTCTTCACTGCCAGATTCCATTGTTGTCGTCGTCAATCTCCACCGCCGATGTTGTCATAGTGGAACTTCGCTGAATTACGGTAAAGTTCCGGTCCCTCCTATGCTCGTTGTTCTGATTCTTGCACATGGGTTTTCACTATTTATCTTTCCATAGATTGCAATGAATTCAACCACAGAACAAATCCCGTATGTAGACAAACGAAAGATTTTAGGGTTAGGTATCCACTTTTTGTGTCTCGGAGTCACTGAGTCGAACCAAAAAGTGTGGCCAAGTCTCTGTTAAGCAGATGGTCAGTCTCAAAGGTTGTGATTTATTTAACTCGGTGGAACCGAAACACACATAGTTGATACTTAAGACTAATTTTTTTTGAAAATTTCTATGTTTTGTGATGCTCATGCATTCCTACTCTTCTATAACTATTCACACGGTCAGCTTGCCAGCATGTCAGGGTCTGAAGATAGCCAGAATAATTACAAAGAGCAGAGCATGGAAGTGGACTCATGCACTAGTCCTCAGAAGATTGATTTTGATCCAGATACTCCAAGCTCTCATGATATGCCCAAGGAAGTTACCAGGTCCAGGAAAATGTTGAACTCAGATGAGGAGGTGCTGGTTTCATTCCTGAGGAAAGCATTCCACACAAGCAGAAGGAGAGGGCCACAATCAAAATTACTGATTTGGTGCTTATACCCATAAGTATTGTTGTGTTAATATTTGTTAATTCATCATTTCTCAATGAGCATACATGCATACGGTTACATCATGGATATCATGTCACATCAAAAATTATGTTTTTACCATTTACCTACTCGAGGACGAGCAGGAATTAAACTTGGGGATGCTTGATACGTCTCCAACGTATCTATAATTTTTTATTGTTCCATGTTGATATATTATCATTCTATAATACTTCTGGGGTATTTATTTACAAATTTGTATTATTTTTGAGCACTAACCTATTGACCCAGTGCCTAGTGCTAGTTGTTGTTTTCTGCATGTTTTTCACCTTTCAGGGTTTCCATACCAAACAAAGTCCAGTTGCCCTGAAACTTCTTGGTCATTTTTTCTGGACCAAAAGAAGACCAACGAGTATCGGAAGAAGGAAGGATGCCTCACAAGGGGCCCACAAGCCAACATGGGCGGCCTGGGGGCATCCTGATGGCTTGTGCATCCCTCGTGGTTCTCGCAACTTCGTTCTCTGGCTTACAAATTCTCATCTACCCTAAATACATCAAGGGGAGTCTCGAAACACTTTTTATGCTGCCCGAAGTCTCTGTTCTGACGGGAGGCCATATGGAGCTCTATTCCAGCACCCTGCCGAAGGGGGGATCTATCACGGAGGGCCTATTCATCAACCTTTCTGTCCTCACGATGATGTGTGAGTAGTTCAACATAGACCTAACGGATCCATAGCCAGTACCTAGATGGCAATTTCTCTCTCTTTGATCTTCAATACAATGATCATCACATCTCCGCTTTGATCCATATGATGTAATTCCTTTTGTACAGTGCATTTGTTGGGATCCGACGAATTGTGGGTTTATGTTCATATTATTCATGATAAATATTTGAGTCCCCTATGAATATTTATATGATCCTTATGTGCATGATTATGATAACTTCCTAATTCTCCCCCATCTATTGAAATAGTTTTGCCAACTAGATCGATATTTCTTCGGTGAGAGAGGTGCGTTGTGGTAGGTTCAACCTGGTGAATTTCTATATCCTAGTAACAAAAGGGGACAAGATGTGTTGTAGGATCGAAATTATGTCTAGAGGGGGGGTGATTAGACTACTTGACAAGATATTTTTTTGCCTTCTCCCAATTTTACTTGAGATGAAGCTACAACAGTTATCATAAGTCAAGTACACCCTACGCATGCAGTTCTAATAGTATTGCAGCGGAAAGTAAAACATGCAAGTGTAAAGTAGAGGAGTAAGGTAGGAGATCAAACGCATGAGGTTGACATGGCGATTTTTGGCATGGTTCCGATAGGTGGCGCTATTGTACGTCCATGTTAGTGGAGACTTCAACCCACGGAGGGTAAGGGTTGTGAGAGTCCACGGAGTGCTCCACCCACGGAGGGTCCACAAAGAAGCGACCCTGTCTATCCCACCATGGCTTCTGTCCACGGAGGACTATCCTTACTCACCGTAGATCTTCACGGAGTAGGCGAACTCCTTGACCTTACAAACATCTTGGTTCAACTCCACAACACGAAGTAGGAGGCTCCCAAGCGACACCTAACCAATCTAGGAGGCACCACCCTCCAAAAGGTAATAGATGGGGTAGATGAATGAACTCCTTGCTCTTGTGCTTCTAAAGATAGTCTCCTCAACACAAATCTCTCTCTCACAGAATATGCATGGGTAGGAGAGGTTGATTTGGTGGAAAGTAGTTTGGGGAGGCTAGAGATCAAGATTCAAATGATTGGATTGGAATATCTTGGTCTCAACACAAGAGTAGGTGGTTCTCTCTTAGAAAATGGATCTGGAAATGAAGTGTGTATTCTGAGCGCTTCTCCCACAAATGAGAGGTGGATGAAGGGGTATATATAGGCAGCAGCCAAAATCCAACCGTTACACACAAAAGTGCAAACTCGGTGACACCAAAGTGGACAACTAGTGGTACCGACTAGTACTAAAAGTGTGAACTTTTGAATCTCGGTGAGACCGATATATAGAACTCGGTGGCACCGAAAAGGTGACTAACGGTCAGATGGCCAAACTTGGCGGCATCGATACTCAAACTCAGAAATTCCGATTTTGTGTATCTTGGCAACAGAATGTTGGTCACACTGAACTCGGTAGCCCCGATGCAATTTCGGTTGCACCGATTTGGTGGGAATGGCTAGGGTTTTGTCTTAGGTTCAAACTCGATGGGTCCGATGTGACAATGTTGGTTACACCGAACTTGTGTATGTGGAACCTGACATAGTGGATATGTGGGAAAAATGACTCAGTGTTTTGGTGGCTAACTTTGAGCATTTGAGCAATCAGTTAATTTTACTACCTCGTCCCCTTTTTAATAGTATTGGCTTTCCTATGGACTCAAAAGTGATTTCTCACAAATATAAAATGAAGAGTCTTCTAGATTGAAGCTTGAGCCAATATTATTCCTTTCTTGCATCGAGGGCATCTCCACATAAACCTTAAGCCATAGCATATTTTGAACTTTTCTGAAATATACTTGGAAAACACATTAGCCCAATGATGCATATGTTGTGATCAATTATCAAAACCACCCTAGGGAGCAATTGTGCTTTCAATCTCCCCCTTCTTGGTAATTGATGACAACATATAGATCAAAGCTTCTGCAAAAGATATAATCAATGATTAGCATAGACGCTTTGAGAAGTATGTGAAAAGCAAGAGCTCCCACTTAATTTGTGCATTATTTAAAATTTGCGTTTGAATGCAAATGCACAATCGATTAGGATCATGGGTTACTCTTCCATGTCACATACATCTTGGTGGTGCATAAAAGGAATAACAATGCACATGACACCAACAAGATAAGTGAATCATCACATGGATAGCTAAAAGATAATATCATAGCATCACACAGGATAAATCATATGATCACACACAGATAGGATAATGTCATCCAAAAAATAAGGTTTTTAAAACCAAACGAGAGCAAATAATGTCAAAAGCTCTCTCTCACACATGAAGTCTATGATCTATACATTTCTCTCCCTTTGGCAACAAGTTACCAAAAAGTTCAAAAGTATAGAACTACTCGCCTCTCTGGGCAGCTGATGATGGAGTTGATAGAACGGCGTCTGCGAAGACTTCTGTTGACCTCCCTAGAGCTAGAGGAGTTGATACTGAATGAGCTTGAGCTGGAGCTGGTGTTGAAGGTGTTGAAGCTTGTGCTGAAAATGTCTGTCTTGTTTCCTGAACAGGAACATCAACTGACCGGGGCCTAGTGTTGTACGGTGTGGTAGTGGGAGGAGGAGACTCATCCTCGTCATCATCATCTTCATCTTCATCTTCATCCTCTCAGTGTGGAATCTCCACAAAGTCAATTCATGTTGAAGTTGTTTGACAATGGTGCTCAACTCAGTTACCTTCATATCCATGTTGTGGAATTTTGTCCCCACAACTCTCTCAAGGCTCTTATGATTTTGCATAATCTCCTGAATGTTCTTCTCCATGCCTTGGGCGGTGCTTACTAGAAATGGCATTTGCTCAGCTTGAGTTCTGAGCTGTGGAACTGGAGGTGGCATGTTTCTAGCAGCTTCAACCTTTGTGCCTCTGCTCCCATTCTTGCTGCAGCTGAGTTAGGATCATTGTCATCCATCGCAACCTCGTTATCTTCAAATTATGGTTGAAGAGATAGATGGGGACGATCAAGTTGATATGCATGCTTGCCTAGCTTGGCATTGATAAACATCTGAATATAAGGTGCATATCCACAGGATCTCTTTTGATCTGCAGCAGTCCTTCAGATAGTCTCAACTATCAAGTCCATCACTCTAAATCTGGTATGGGTATCAAGTAGGTGTAGCAGGTTGATTGAATATCCTCTAATCATCTTCTCATCTCCTGACTTAGGCATGAGAGTGTATCACAGTATAGTGTCTATCGTGAGAATACTAGCTTGCAGAAAATACACTAAACCAAACTTGTGACTGGCCAAGTACTGATGTGGAATGGTCTTGTACATGTTGTCCATGGAGTTGTGATTCCATTTAGCATGTGCATACACATCTACATCTGCTTCTTCCTGCTTGGGAACACCAATGATAGCAGCCCATTCAACAATTGTGGCGACGTACCTGTGTCTATCGGTCATCCAAACTAAAGAGTCATCATAGAAATGAACCGTTGCATGGAATTGCATAATCTTCTCGTCATTCGATGGGGTCATCTCCTTCCCAACAAAATCTTCTATGTCAACTAGCCTGAAGTTCTCTTGAACATGTGAAAAGAAATTCTCATTCTCCTTGAAATATGCCCAGTCGACATACCTCATATCACTGGAGCAGGAATCTTGTCATACAAGACAGTCTAATAAAAATCTTGTTGTTCCTTGATGTGAAACCTTGGATCAACAACAGTTCTTCTTCTCACAGCATATGGATCAGCAGCTCTCCACTTTCTTAATCCGGCATCCTTCCTATTTTTCATGTTTTCTGCTACATGATGAGCATCATTATGGAGTGGTACGTATGGTCTGAGATTCGTGAGAACTGTTGCATTCTCATCTTCTTCCTCTTCTGGAGCATGGGCATTGGATGCAGGGCCTTTGCTCTTAGCAGCTGCATGTATATCTTTAGTGGTCTTCCTGGAAACTACAACCTTCTTATCTTTAGGAGCAGGCTTTGGAGCAGACTTCATTGCATCACCCATCAGCTTCTTCTTCTTGGGAGGAACTGGGATCTCCTCAGGAGCTTCTTCCTCATCTTCTTCTGGGTCTTCAAACATAGAAGTCTTTCTGCCAACAAGATGGATAGTTCTCTTCCTGGGCCTTGATACGTCTCCAATGTATCTATAATTTTTTATGGTTTCATGCTATTATCTTGTCAAACTTTGGATGTTTTGCATGCCTTTTATATATTTTTTGGGACTAACTTATTAACTCAGTGCCAAGTGCCAGTTCCTGTTTTTTCCATGTTTTTGACCCCTTTCAGAGGAGAATTTAAAACAGAGTCCAAACGGAATAAAATCCCCGAAAAGATTTTTTTCCATAACGAAAGAAGATCAGGAGACTTGAGAGCCAAGGCAGGGGTCCCTAGGGGCCCCACAAGCCCCCACCCCGCGGCCAGGGGGGAGGTCGCGGCTCTCAGGCTTGTGGGCCCCCTGGACCTCCTTTGCCCTAGGTTTTGCGCCTATATATCCCCAAAAATTCCACAAAAAATCAGGAGATCATCAAAAGTACTTTTCCGGTGCTGCAAGCTTTTGTCTCCGCAAGATCCCATCTGGGGCACGTTCTGGTGCCCTGCCGGAGGGGGATTCGGACACGGAGGGCTTCTTCATCAACACTATGACCTCTCCGATGATGCGTGAGTAGTTCACCATAGACCTACGGGTCCATAGCTAGTAACTAGATGGCTTCTTCTCTCTCTTGGATCTTCAATACAAAGTTCTCCATGATCTTCATGGAGATCTATCCGATGTAATCTTCTTTTGCAGTGTGTTTGTCGAGATCCGATGAATTGTGGATTTATGATCAGATTATCTATGAATCTTATTTGAGTTTCTTCTGATCTCTCTTATGCATGATTTCATATCCTACGCATCTCAAGCAAAACTCCATAGAGAAAGTCAAGTGCACTCAACTCACTAGCAATTGGTTCAACATACTCGAATCTCTTAAAGAGATTAGCTAGTGGATGAGGATCCATATCAACAGATTTTCAGCAAGCGAAGATGCAAGCATATTGAAGGCACATGGCACACAAGCGAACAGAAAGCAAGCGAGAGAAAAGGGCAAACGAAAAAGGCAAAGGAGAAAGGCAAATGAAAACAACAAATGTGAAGTGGGGGAGAGGAAAACGAGAGACAACTGGCAAAAAAGGTAAATGCAAGAGATTAGTTTGTGACACTTACTTGGATAGATCTTGACTTGATCTCTCCTCCCCGCCAACGGCGCCAAAAATCCTTCTACTACTGTGACAACAGACCTTCCCTGGTAACGGCGCCAGGAATCATGCTGCTACGGCTACGCCTATGGGGACTTCCTTGCCAAATATGCAAAGGATTTCCCCGCGGCCTTGGTGCCTTGCGTTGGTGTTCCCTTGAAGAGGAAAGGGTGATGTAGCACAGCGGCGGTAAGTATTTCCCTCAGTTTGAGAACCAAGGTATCGATCCAGTGGAGGTTCGCGTCAAGTCGCAAGTACCTGCACAAACACAAAGAGCTTGCACCCAACGCTATGAAGGGGTTGTCAATCCCTTATAGATTGTTTGCAAAGTGAGAACTGAAAGAAAAAAAGGAAAACAAAGCAAAGTAAAAGTGAAAGTGGAAACGATAGTCGTGAATAGACCTGGGGGCCGTAGTGTTCACTAGTGGCTTCTCTCATGAAAGCAAGTACACGGTGGGTGAATGAATTACTGTCGAGCAATTGATAGAACCGCGCAAAGTCATGACGTTATCTAAGGCAATGATTATATCTATAGGCATCACGTCCAAAACAAGTAGATCGATACTTTCTGCATCTACTACTATTACTCCACACGTCGACCGCTATCCAGCATGCGTCTAGTGTATTAAGTTCATGAGAACAGAGTAACGCCTTAAGCAAGATGACATGATGTAGATGGACAATCTCATATCTACGATAAAAGCCCATCTTGTTACCCTTGATGGCAACAACACGATGCGTGCCTTGCTACCCCTTCTATCACTGGGAAAGGTCACCACACGGTATGAACTCAAAACCAAGCACTTCTCCCATTGCAAGAATCATAGATCTAGTTGGCCAAACAAAACCCAAGACTCGGAGAGACTTACAAGGATATCAAATCATGCATATAAGAAATCAGCAAAGACTCAAATATAATTCATAGATAATCTGATCACAAATCCATAGTTCATCGGATCTCGACAAACACACTGCCAAAGAGGATTACATCGGATAGATCTCCATGAAGATCATGGAGAACTTTGTATTGAAGATCCAAGAGAGAGAGGAAGCCATCTAGCTACTAACTACGGACCCGTAGGTCTGAAGTGGACTACTCACGAGTCATTGGAGAGGCGATGATGTTGATGTAGAAGCCCTCCAACTCCAAAGTCCCCTCCGGCAGGGCACCGGGAAGGGTCTCCAGATGAGATATCGCGGAAACGGAAGCTTGAGGCAGCGGAAAAGTGTTTTCGTGGATGCACTGATTTTTCCTGGGATTTTAGAGAATTTATAGGACAAAGAGCTAGGGCAGGGGAGCGCCAGGGAGGCCACAAGCCTGGTAGCCGCCGGCCCCCCTCGTGGCGGCTACAGGGCTTGTGGGCCCCCTGTGGCTCTCCTGCCTTGGCCCTCAAGTCCCCCTATCTTCTTCTGTTCTGGAAAAATTTATTTCGGGGATTTTATTCCGTTTGGACTCCGTTCCAAAATCTGATCCGAAAAGAGTCAAAAACACAGAAAAAACAGGAACTGGCACTTGGCACTGAATTAATAAGTTAGTCCCAAAAAAAGATATAAAAGGTATATAAAACATCCAAAGTTGACAAGATAACAACATGAAACCATCAAAAATTATAGATACGTTTGAGACATATCAGTCCCCAGGGGCCCCACAAGCCCCCACCCCGTGGCCAGGGGGAGGCCGCGACCCTCAGGCTTGTGGACCCCCTGGACCTCCTTTGTCCTAGGTTGTGCGCCTCTATATCCCCAAAAATTCCACAAAAAATCAGGAGATCATCGAAAGTACTTTTCCGCCGCCGCAAGCTTCTGTCTCCGCAAGATCCCATCTGGGGCACGTTCTGGTGCCCTGTCGGAGGGGGATTCAGACATGGAGGGCTTCTACATCAACACCATGACCTCTCTGATGATGCGTGAGTAGTTCACCATAGACCTACAGGTCCATAGCTAGTAACTAGATGTCTTCTTCTCTCTCTTGGATCTTCAATACAAAGTTCTCCATGATCTTTATGGAGATCTATCCGATGTAATCTTCTTTTGCAGTGTGTTTGTCGAGATCCGATGAATTGTGGATTTATGATTAGATTATCTATGAATCTTATTTGAGTTTCTTCTAATCTCTCTTATGCATGATTTCATATCCTTGTAATTCTCTTCGAGTTGTGGGTTTTGTCTAGCCAACTAGATCTATGATTCTTGTAATGGGAGAAGTGCTTGGTTTTGGGTTCATACCATGCGCTGACCTCACCCAGTGACAGAAGGGGTAGCGAGGCATGCATCGTGTTGTTGCCATCAAGGGTAAAAAGATGGGGTTTTCATCATTGGTTTGAGATTATCCCTCTACATCATGTCATCTTGCTTAAGGCGTTACTCTGTTCGTCATGAACTCAATACACTAGATGCATGCTGGATAGCGGTCGATGTGTGGAGTAATAGTAGTAGATGCAGAAAGTATCTGTCTACTTGTCTCGGACGTGATGCCTATATGTATGATCATTGGCTTAGATATCGTCATGACTTTGCGTGATTCTATCAATTGCTCGACAGTAATTTGTTCACCCACCGTACTACTTGCTATTTTGAGAGAAGCCTCTCGTGAACACTATGGCCCCCAGGGTCTACTCCACACCATATTTTCAGCCTTACACTTTTTACTTCGTTTCACTTGCCGCCTTTAGATCTCACTTTGCAAACAATCTTGAAGGGATTAACAACCCCTTTACAGCGTTGGGTGCCAGCTCTTTTGTGTTTGCGTAGGTACTCTGGACTTGACGAGATTCTCCTACTGGATTGATACCTTGGTTCTCAAACTGAGGGAAATACTTACTGCTCCTATGCTGCATCACCCTTTCCTCTTCAAGGAAAAAAACCAACGCAAGCTCAAGAGACGACAGAAGGATCTCTGGCACCACTGTCGGGGAAGGACTTTTGTTGACATAGCAGGCCTCTTCACACCAGCCTTATTTGCAGGTGCATCCTTGGCAATAGCTTTGCCCTTCCTGACATACTCAGGTGCTCTCTATTCAGCAATACTGGCAGACATCTTCCTGACAACTTTCCTTGGAGGAATCTTAGGAGGGGATGAAGTTTCTTCTGGCAAAAAGTCCGAGTATTCCTCATCAGAAACTATCTTCCTCCTTTGTCTGATGGCTGCCTTGGGCAAGCTATGGGAACTGAGAGAACTAGGGTCTGAAGCAGTCCTTTCTGGACTAGTGCCAGCATCCATCTCGACACTCTACTCTCAGAAATCATTCTGACTGTCATCTGAACCTGACATACTGACAGACAAGCACAACAGCGAACAAGAGAACGTGTGAAGTAGATATAGGAAAGACAGACTCGATGAGCATCACAAAATTCAAATATTTTTTGAAAATTTGAAATCTGAAACTCGGGGTATGATCTTCTGCAGGATGTAAATCGGTGGCACCGAGTTGACATTTTTGGAGTCACCGAGAAAACAGACTCGCTTAACAAAAACTTGGCAGTCATTTTCAGTGGCACCGAAAATAGCTGCTCGGTCTCAAAGAGTTGCTTCTCATGAACCCTAAATAGGAATCGGTGGAATCAGCTTTACAAACTCGGTCTCACCGAGTTGCATTCTACGGCAGATCAGATCCAAAATTTCCTACTTCTACCAATCTACTGATTTTATCTGGAGGACAGGAGGTTTGCACACAGTGGAAAGAAGAATTAAAAGATCCAATGCGTGAGAATCATACGAGGAACGCAAAGTGGATCGAACCATACCCTAGCTAGGTGTCGGTTTGGCTACGGCAGCGACGAAGGGGAAGATTTCATCAACGACGGTGAGTCCCAGCGGCGGCGGCGCTTGGGGAGTCAAGGCGATGACTTAGGGTCTTGGGGGGCAGCGAGGGTTTGAGGAACGAATCGTTTTGAAGATGTGAAATCAAAATGTCCGGTCCGCAGGTATATATATAGCCGTGCGCTGTCGGTGACACCGAAGTGGCAAAATCGGTGTCATCGAGTTCCTCAACTGTCAGTAGAGAGGGAAACTCGGTGTATCCGAGTTGGCGATTCCGGTGGTACCGAGATGAGAAAACCTGATCAACTTTGGAAAATCACTGGCTCTGAGTTTGTGGAGTTGGTCACACCGAGTTTTTCAAAGAGGTTTTGGAAGGCAACCTTTGACGATACTGAACTCTGAGTGCACCTTAACACAGAGGGATCGACAAGTGCTTGTTCAAGTTTTGTGATGAAGCATGAATATAACTTGAGATGAGATAGCATAGATAGCTAGAGAACGGTCCTAGGCATTCTTGTCCATCCAATTGGCAAAATATAAAACATCAGCCATATAACAACAATTGGATGTCCTCGAATGATTAAAATCATGCAGACCAACACGCTCACACAATAAGAATAATGATACAAACATGGTGAACATGCACAAACATCCTAGCAGCTATCAAGCACTTGGGTGATGACAAGGTCATCTATATATGAGTATATTGACATATGAGCCAAGGAAGAATACTTAATCATAGGTCATACTCTTCGTTAAGCACAAGTGGAGTTACCACTTTTACATAAACATTAATGTGTTCGTATCCTTAGGAGATGCTTATACTCAAGTATTAGAGTAAAGCTCCCCCTTGATATGATATCCCCACAAAGAGGGATCAACTAACCTTGGGTTTTGTCGTGGAAGACTTCAAGTAGGTGAAGTAGTGGTGGATGCTCAAAGTTGATGAAGATCATCTTGAGTTGGGAGCAATCCTTGTTGTTTTCATACTCTTCTCACCTACATGGGTTAGTCCCAGAGCAAAAACAAACATATGCAAGCATATCTATGGACATGGAGTGAAGCACAAATGGGTTGATGTCCAAAGATGCATTTATTACCTTGTTCCTTGCTTACCTTTGAGGGAATGTGTGACTCCTTGAAATAATGCATAAGGTTGAGGTTGATTATATATAGTTCTTGCCAAAATGAATAAGAGTGAATTTCATTGGCAGAGTCACCCCTCAAGAACTTCTAGTTCTTCCTCTTGGAAATCCACATCAAATTGATGGGAATCCTTGGAGTTGTTGTAGCACTTGTTGAGGCAGAGCTAGTAGTATCCTTGGGAACCCACTTGACCTTGGCTTGGGGTTCTTCTTCAAATAGGTCAATGTCATCTTGAAGTTTCCCTTGCCTTTGTGGTCTTGTGGTGGAAGGTCATCTTTTGAGATTGTTCCTTCGGAAGGAGTGGACTTCTCCTCTCGGGGAACGAACTTGGGAGTGGGATATGGACCTTCTTCCCAAACATCTCCGTTGGCATTGAAATAGCCAACACCTTGTTTCTTCCGATGTCCTCCTTGCTTGCGCACAGTTTCCTTGAATTGCTTACTTTCGGCAAGACTCTTGAAGACACATCTCTCTATAATCCCTTTCAATAAATCATTTTCTTGCTCAAGTGTAACTTGGCTAAGAGAATCGTTAGTGGAATCAATAGAGTTACTAGCAACAAAATTATTGGATTTAGCTTTAGCATTGCTATTACTAGGTGAAGAAACCTTCTTGCCTTTGTTACTAGTGTTCTTAGGATTAACTTGTGGAACAAAATTAGACAAGAGTAATTGTTTGGCTAGATCAGAAGAACTTTTCTTTCGAAGGTCATCATTGATTGCTTTTAACAACTCATGCTCTTGCTCCAAGTTGAGCTTCTCGAAGCGTAGCTTCTCATGGGTTCTTGAAAGCTCTCTATGATCTTCTAGAGTAGCCTCATGAGCTAACTTAAGAGTTTTTAATTCTTGAGTTAGTCGTTCAATCTCTTTCTTATCATCATCATTCGATTTCTCTTGACTAGCATGATAATTAGCAAGTTCGTTTTCAGTGCAATCACTAGTTTTATCTAGAAGCAAGTCATCTTTCTGTTGTTGCTACTAAGGATAAAACGATGGGGTTTATTCATATTGCTTGAGTTTACTTTGTCTACATCATGTCATTGTTCTCCATGCGTTACTCTGTTTTACTTAATACTCTAGATACATGTTGGATAGCGGTCGATGAGTGGAGTAATACTAATAGGTGAACGCAGGAGTTGGCCTATTTGTTTATCGACGTGATGCCTATATACACATGATCATTGCCATGAATATTGCATAACTATCCGCTATCCTGTCAACTTCCCAATAGTAATTTGTTTACCCACTATATGCTATTTTTCATGAGAGATTCCATTAGGGAAAACTATGGCGCACCGGGTCTATTCACAACATATTGATAAAACCTTCAATACCTTGCTGCCATTTAGTTATTTTTATTTTATCTTGCTATCTACAATTATATACACACCTCACTTGCTTGCAAATAACAAGACAAGAGGATTGACAACCGTCTTGCCCGTGTTGGGTGCAAGTTGTTTGTTCTTTTGTGTGCAGCCGCTGAAGACGATTATGGTTGATATTCCTATTGGTTTGATAAACCTTTGTTTCATAACTGAGGGAAATACTTACCCACATTATGCTGCGATAACCCGTCCCTATTCATGGAAAACCCAACCCAAATCACAAGTATCAAGCCTAAACATCAAAATCGGTACCACCAACATTACCCACTCGGCCATACAAGTTTTCATCTAAGACGGAACCTACGCCAAAACCCTAGAATCTGAGTACTGCCAACATTTCTTTCGGTGCCACCGACATCAGTGACCAACTTTCTGTTATGCCATATTCAAGAATCAGAATTTTCGACTTTTGGAACCGGTCACACCGAGATTTGGAAACTTCCCTAGATCACACATATCGGTACCATCAAGATTCCTATATCGGTCTCCCCGAGAACATAAAAGTTGCCATATTTTGCACTAGTCGGTGCTACCGAGTTTCACTTCGGTTTCACCGACTTGGGAAATAATGTTGTAACGGTTGGATTTTTGGAGATACCTATATATATACCCATCCACCACCTCTCATTCGTAGAGGAAGCAGACAGAACACACATACACTTGCCATATCCATTTTTCTGAGAGAGAGCCACCTACTCATGTGTTGAGATCATGATATTCAACCCATACATTTGAAACTTGGTCTCTAGCCCCCCCCCCAAGTTCTTTCCACCCAATCAATCTCTTCTACCCAAGCAAAATCTATGAGAGAGTGATTGAGTTTTGAGGAGACTATCTTTTGAAGCACAAGAGCAAGGAGTTCATCGTACTACCGCATCTATTACCTTTTAGAGGGTCGTGCCTCCTATATTGGTTAGGTGTTGATTGGGAGCCTCCTACCTCGTGTTGTGGAGTTGAACCAAGAAGTTTTGTAAGGGAAAGGGGATCACCTACTTCATAAAGATCTACCCCAAGTGAGGCTAGTCCTTCATGGACGCAAGCCATGATGGAATAGACAAGGTTGCTTCTCCGTGGACCCTTCGTGGGTTGATCCCTCCATGGACTCTCACGGTCGTTAACCTCCGTGGATTGAAGTCTCTGTCAACATGGACGTATGATAGCACCACCTATCGGAACCAAGCCAAAAATTGTTGTGTCAATCTTTGTGTTTGATCTTCCTATCCCTACCCTCTATTTACATGTGCATGTCTTTACTTTCCGCTGATATACCCTTAGACTTGCATGTGTAGGGTGTGCTTGATTTACAAGAATTGCTAAAACTTACCCACAACTAAAATTGGCAAAAGGCTAAATTTTTATTTGCTCAGGTAGTCTAATCATCCCCCCTCTAGACATACTTCGGATCGTACACAATCCTAGTCTCGATCCATGCCAACACAACACACACCCTCAAAGATGTGTGTACAGTACCGTCATGATCACCCAGTTACAAAGTAACATTTGAGAGACAAAGGCATTCCTCCGGTGTCAGGGAGTTGCATGATATCATGGTCTTAGGAACAGATAATTGACACGAAGAAAGCAATATCCATAAACTAAGTGATACACTCAAATGCTATGCTTACGGTTGGGTCTTGTCTATCACGTCACTCTCCTAATGATGTGATCCAGTTATCAAATTACAACTCATGTATATGGTTAGGAAACCTTAACCATTTTTTATCAACGAGCTAGTCTAGAAGAGGCTCATTAGGGACACGATGTTGTTCATATATCCACACATTTATTTAAGTTTCCGGTCAATACAATTCTAGCATGGATAATGAATGATTATCATGAACAAGGAAATATAATAATAACCACTTTATTATTGCCTCTAGGGAATATTTCCAACAATATCAAGTGCAAATAAGGATGAGTTGTACCGTCTCCTACATAATGATTAGCTAGCAGGTTCTCTAACATACGCGAAGCAATTTCGTAGTAAATTTTTAGTACGATCAGTAGGTTGAGGGGCAACTTATTCCACTTATGGTAGGGGTAAAGATACCACAAACAGGCCCTTCAAAGGATTATCTTCCATAATAACAAACAATAGTAAATTTCGAAACGTACCAAAAATGTTTCTTCACCAATTTCCACTTATCAAAGGCGCTTCACTCCCCGGCAACGGTGCCAGAAAAGAGTCTTGATGACCCACAAGTACATGGTATCAACCATAGTCCTTTTGATAAATAAGAGTGTCGAACCCAATGAGGATCATAAGGAAATTATAAGCAATTTTCAACAATGTATTTTCTGCTAGTGCTGTGAGTAATGGTGATAGATAGTTTTATAGCAAGATAATTGGTAACATGTAACAAGTAAAAAAAGTATCAATCATGTAGTAAGATGTCCCAATCCTTTTTCTAGCAAAGGACAAGACTGAAAGTTCTCTTAGATATAGTAAGGCGCTCTCGAGGACACATGTGAATTATCTTCTAGTCATGTTCATCATGTTGAGTTGATCCACGCTCGTTACTTTGATAATCTAATGTGTAGGTGGACTGGTGCTTAGGTGATGTTCTTACTTGAACAAGAAACCTGCTTATGATTATCCTCTATCGCAAGCATCCACAACTACGAAAGAAGAATCAAGATAAATCTAACCATATCATGAAACATGTGGATCCAAATGAGCCCATTATGGAATAATGCATAAACTAGGGTTTAAGATTCTGTCACTCTAGCAACCCATCATCTAATTATTACTCCACAATGTTTTCCCTAAGGCCCAAAGATGGTGAAGTATCATGTAGTCGACGTTCACATGACACCACTAAAGGAAGCAACAACATACACATCAAAATATCGAACGAATACCAACTTCACATGATTACTTATAATTAGACTTCGCACATGTCCCCGAGAACAAAAGCAACTACTCACAAATCATCACCATGTTCAAGATCAAAGGTATAATGAATATGATAAATGATCTAAACATATTATCTTCCACCAAGTAAACCAACAAGCATCAACTACAAGATGTAATCAACACTACTAGTAGGCCCAGGTACCAATATGAAGTTTCGAGACAAAGATTGCAGACAAGAGGTAAACTTGGGTTTGATATGAGATGGTGCTCATGAAGATGTTTATGAATAATGGCCCTCCCATGAAGGAGGAAGCGTTGGTGATGACGTTGACTTTGATTTCCCCCTCCGAGAGGGAAGTTTCCCCGCAGAACTCCGCCAGAGAGGCAAAGGCCCTTTACCTAGGTTTCCGCCTCGCGATGGCGGAGATTTATCCCAAAAGTATCTTATTAATTTATTCTAGGTAAAAACCCATCATATACCAGAAGAGGGGGGCCGGAGGACGCCTGTTGGCCTACCAAGCCATCAGGGCGCGCCGAGGGGGGTGGCTGCTCCTTGTTGGCTTGGCACCAATAGGTGGCCCCGTCTGGTATTTTTTGCTCCAAAAATTCTTATATATTCAATAAATATTCCTCGTGAAGTTTTAGATCATTTGGAGCCCAGAGAATTCCAGCTTTTCCATGGCTTTCAGGTCCAGAATTCCAGTTTCTGACAATTTCCCTCTTTGTGTGGATCTTGCAAATTAAGAGAGAAAAGGCATTAGAATTGTATCATAAAGTGCAATAATGACCAAGAACAATATAAATATCAAGAAGAAATCATGATGCAAAACAGACGTATCAGGTCGTAGTGTCGCGGCTCGTGGTCTACTACCGCCCCGAGGTCGTACGCTCCAGGTTGTCTCCGTGGCTGCCCCGACCCCCGCGATGCCGCTGCATCGCGCCATCGGGCCGTAGCGAGCGTGGTACGCGGTCTCTGCCCGCCCGAGGTAGTCGCCGCAGCTTCACTGACTTGCACGCCGATGTCTACTACGCAACCTTCTCCTTGTAGACGTTGTTGGGCCTCCAAGTGCAGAGGGTTGTAGGACAATAGAAATTTTCCCTCAAGTGGGTGACCTAAGGTTTATCAATCCGCAGGAGGCATAGGATGAAGATGGTCTCTCTCAAGCAACCCTGCAACCAAATAACAAAGAGTCTCTTGTGTCCCCAACACACCTAATACAATGGTAAGTTGTATAGGTGCACTAGTTCGGCGAAGAGATGGTGAAACAAGTGCAATATGGATGGTAGATATAGGTTTTTGTAATCTGTAACTACAAAAACAGCAAGGTAACTAGTAACAAAAGTGAGCACGAACGGTATTGCAATGCGTGGAAACAAGGCCTAGGGTTCATACTTTCACTAGTGAAGTTCTCTCAGCAATGATAACATAATTGGATCATATAACTAGCCCTCAACATGCAACAAAGAGTCACTCCAAAGTCACTAATAGTGAGGCACAAACGTAGAGATTATTGTCGGATACGAAACCACCACAAAGTTATTCTTTCTGATCGATCTATTCAAGAGTTCGTACTAGAATAACACCTTAAGATACATATCAACCAAGACCCTAATGTCACCTAGATACTCTGTTGTCACCTCAAGTATCCATGGGCATGATTATGCGATATGCATCACATAATCTCAGAATCATCTATTCAACCAACACATAGAAGTTCAAAGAGTGCCCCAAAGTTTCTACCAGAGAGTCAAAACGTGTGCCAACCCCTGTGCATAGGTTCCCAATGTCACGAACCCGCAAGTTGATCACCAAAACATACATCAAGTACTCACATGAATCCATGTGTGCCAACCCATATGCATAGGTTCCCAATGTCACAAACCCGCAAGTTGATCACAGCAGATAGACACGTGCAAGACATACATCAAGTGTTCTCAAAGACTCAATCCGATAAGATAACTCCAAAGGGGAAACTCAATTCATTAAAAGAGGGAGAGGGGGAAGAACATCATAAGATCCAACTATAGTAGCAAAGCCCATGGTACATCGAGATCAAGACATCAAAAGAACACGAGAGAGAGAGATCAAACACATAGCTACTGGTACATACCCTCAGCCCCGAGGGAGAACTACTCCCTCCTCGTAATGGAGATCGCCGCGATGATGAAGATGGACACCAGAGATGGATTCCCCTCCGGCAGGGTGCCGGAACGGGCTCCAGATTGGTTTTTGGTGGCTACAGAGGCTTGCGGCGGCGGAACTCCCGATCTAGGTTTCTTTTTGGGGGTTTCTGAATTTATAGGAATTTATGGCGGTGGAATTACGTCGGTTGGGCCCACGAGGAGGACACAAGCCTGGTCCCCACCACCTAGGGGGGGTGGTGGCGTCAGGGCTTGTGACTCCCTCGTGGCCCATCTGGCCTTCTTTTGGTCCAAAAACAATCATCGTAAAGTTTCATTCCATTTGGACTCCGTCTGAAAATGGGCCAAAAACACGAAAAAACAGAAACTGGCACTTGGCACTGAGTTAATAGGTTAGTCTCAAAAAAGATATAAAATAGCATATTCATGCATATAAAACATCCAAAGTTGACAAGATAATAGCATGGAACCATAAAAAATTATAGATACGTTGGAGATATATCAAGCATCCCCAGGCTTAACTCCTGCTCGTCCTCGAGTAGGAAAGTGATAAAGAATGAATTTTTGATGTTGCATGCTACCTAGCATAGTTGTCCTTTGTAACTTCTCTCACGTGACATGAATGTTCAGATCCGTTAGATTCAAAATAATAGTTTGCTATTGATGTGGAGACAATAATACTTCAAGCAAACTAGCAAGGTAATCATGAACTTTCAAAATAACAAGGCCAAAAAGAAAGTTATCCCTACAAAATCATATAGTCTCGCTATGCTCTATCATCCTTGCACAACAAATTTAAATCATGCACAACCCCGGTATTGGCCAAGTAATTGTTTTGACACCTTTACTCACTCAAACTTTTTCGACTCTCACGCAATACATGAGCGTGAGCCATGGTTTTAGCACTATAAGTGGTGTGGAGTGTGGTGGAGGTTGCAAGACAAAAAAGGAGAAGATGATCACATTAACTAGGCATATCAATGAGCTATGGAGATTCTCATCAATAGATATCAATGTGAATGAGTAGGGATTGCCATACAAATGATGCACTAGAGCTAGGAGTATGTGAAAGCTCTTAAAGAAAACTAGTGGATGTGCATCCAACTTGCTTGCTCACGAAGACCTAAGGCAATTTTGAGGAAGCCTATCATTGGAATATACAAGCCAAGTTATATAATGAAAATTTCCCACTAGCTATATTGTGGTGACAAAACGAGAGACTCTCAATCATGAAGATCATGGTGCTTAATATGCACAAGTGTGGAAAAGTGGTAACATTGTCCCTTCTCTCTTTTTCTCTCATTTTTTATTTTTTTGGTGGTCTCTTTGGCCTATTTTTTTGGTGGGATTCTTTCGCCTCTTTTATTTCCTCAGATGGGACAATGCTCCATCAATGATGATCATCACACTTTCAACTCAAAACTTAGAGCACTGATGACTCTATATGGAATGCCTTCGGTAGTGTACCGTGGCAATGATCTAGCATGGCATAGACATTACAGCAAACATCATGCTAGCTATCTTATGATCATGCAATGGAAATGTAGACGTGATGGCACATGTCATGGTGGTAGTTGCATGGCAATATATCTCGGAATGACTTTGAAAAAGCCATAGTAGGTAGGTATGGTGGCTGTTTTGAGGGAGGCTAATGGTGGGTTTTGTGCACCGGCGAAAGTTGCACGGCACTAAGAAGATAGTGCTGGTGGAAGGTGAAAGTGCATCTAAACCATGGACTCAACATTAGTCATGAAGAACTCATATTCTTGTTGCAAAAGTTTTATTAGTAATCGAAACAAAGCATTCAACGCATACTCCTAGGGGAAGGGTTGGTAGGTATAAACCATCGCACGATCCCGACCGCCACACAAAGGATGACAATCAATAGACTAATCATGCTCAGATTTCATCACATAGCGGTTCACCATACGTGCATGCTACGGGAATAACTAACTTCAACACAAGTATTTCTAGATCCACAACACCTTACTAGCATGACTTCAATATTACCAAAACCACAACTCAAAACTAATTGAGAGGAATCAAACTTCTCTAACTATTCAATGCACATGAAGGTGGAATATTTCGTATCCCTTTGGATAACTACCCCTTTTGAGACTACTTTCAAAGCATAGATCAACTACCAAGCCACGCACCGCTGTGCTCTAAAAGATATAAGTGAAGCACACAGAGCAAAAGTATCTAGCTCAAAAGATATAAGTGAAGCACATGTGAGCTGAATTGTCTACCAAAAGATATAAGTGAAGCTCGACAAAATCACGGTGAGTGCATGTCTCTCTCTCTAGGTGTTCAGCAAGGAAGATTGTGACACAACAAAAAAATAAAAGACTCCTACAATACAATACGCTCCAAGCAAAAAACACATAACATGTGGTGAATAAAAATATAGCCCGAAGTAACGTTACCGATGGATTTGAAGACGAAAGAGGGGATGCCTTCCCCCGGCATCCCCAAGCTTAGGATTTTACGGCATCCTTGAATCTCTTGGGGTGCCTTGTGCATCCCCAAGCTTGAGCTCTTGCCACTCTTTATCTCTTTGTCCATAAGAACTTCACCCAAAACTTGAAAACTTCATAACACGAAACTTAAACAGAAACTCGTGATAACATTAGTATGAGAAAGCAAACCACCACTTCCTTAGGTTGTGTAGCAAACTTAAATTCTACTTATGCTGATGTTGAGTTACTGTATTTTCAATCTTCCATGGCTAATACCCCCCGATACTATCCATAGTTTCATCAAAATAAGCAACCAATACAACAAAAACAGAATATGTTAACAGCAGATCAGTCTATAGAAATCTATATATTTCGTATACCTATGGTACTTCAAAAATTCTGAAAACTTATGACAGTCTGAAAAATTTGTGTTGCAATCAGCAGCAAAAGAAATCAACTCAAATTCTCTTACAGAAACAAAATGAAAATTCTTTTCGTGAGCAGAAAGTTTCTGTCTTTTGCAGCATGACCAAACGATCATCCCCAAGACTAATCATAACAGTTTTGCTTGGCACAAACGCAAAAAGAAACACAAAAAACACAATCATAAAAGAATTATGAAAGTGTGGAAAACACAAAACAGAAAGAAAAAGGATAGATTCGTTGGGTTGCCTCCCAACAAGCGTTATCGTTTAACGCCCTTAGCTAGGCATTGATTTCAATGATGCTCACATAAAAGGTAAGGACTGAAGCACAACGAGAGCATCATGGAGCAAATGGCTAGCACATTTAAGTCTAACCCACTTCCTATGCATAGTGATTTTGTGATCAAACAATTTATTGGAGCAAGAGTCAACTAGCATAGGAAGGCAAAACAAGCATAGCTTCAAATATTTCAACATATGGAGAGGAAGCTTGATACTATTGCAATAAGTAGAAGCATATGATCCTCTCTCATAGTAATTTTCAATAGCATCATGAATGAATTCAACAATATAACCAGCACCTAAGGCTTTCTTTTCATGATCTACAAGCATAGAAATTTTACTACTCTCCACATAACGAAATCTATTCTCAAGAATAGTAGTGGGAGTATTGTAAAAGACTTGAGCACTACAAATTGTGTCCACAATGAAAAGGCAAGGTTTAGCAAAGGGGTTCTCGAGAGTATGACAAGTTTTATCATCCCTCTTCTTTAAAGCATAAGTATCCTCGCAATAATCATCATAGATAGGGGGCATGCTTTCATCAAAATAATTTTGATCATTCAAAGTGGAAGAACTAAAAAGATCATCTTCATCAAATATAGCATCCCCAAGCTTGTGGCTTTGCATACCGTTAGCATCATGGGTATTCATAGAATTCATGCTAACAACATTGCAATCATGCTTAGCATTCACATATTCCAAGCCAAGCATTCTATGTAATTCTTCTTTCAGCACTTGAGCACAATTTTCCTTCCCATCATGCTCACGAAAGACATTGAAAAGATGGAGCATATGAGGCATGCTCAATTCCATTTTTTTAGTTTTCTAGCGAAAGAACAAGAAACAAAAAGATTCGATTGCAAGACCTAAAGATATACCTTCAAGCGCTAAGCTCCCCGGCAACAGTGCCAGAAAAGAGCTTGATGTCTACTACGCAACCTTCTCCTTGTAGACGTTGTTGGGCCTCCAAGTGCAGAGGGTTGTAGGACAGTAGCAATTTTCCCTCAAGTGGGTGACCTAAGGTTTATCAATCCGCGGGAGGCGTAGGATGAAGATGGTCTCTCTCAAGCAACCCTGCAACCAAATAACAAAGAGTCTCTTGTGTCCCCTACACACCTAATACAATGGTAAGTTGTATAGGTGCACTAGTTTGGCGAAGAGATGGTAAAACAAGTGCAATATGGATGGTAGATATAGGTTTTTGTAATTTGAAATTACAAAAACAGCAAGGTAACTAGTAACAAAAGTGAGCACGAACGGTATTGCAATGCGTGGAAACAAGGCCTAGGGTTCATACTTTCACTAGTGAAGTTCTCTCAACAATGATAACATAATTGGATCATATAACTAGCCCTCTACATGCAACAAAGAGTCACTCCAAAGTCACAAATAGCGGGGAACAAACGAAGAGATTATTGTCGGGTACGAAACCACCACAAAGTTATTCTTTCTGATCGATCTATTCAAGAGTTCGTACTAGAATAACACCTTAAGATACATATCAACCAAGACCCTAATGTCACCTAGATACTCCATTGTCACCTCAAGTTTCTGTGGGCATGATTATACGATATGCATCACATAATCTCAGAATCATCTATTCAACCAACACATAGAACTTCAAAGAGTGCCCCAAAGTTTCTACCAGAGAGTCAAGACGTGTGCCAACCCCTGTGCGTAGGTTCCCAATGTCACAAACCCGCAAGTTGATCACCAAAACATACATCAAGTACTCACATGAATCCACGTGTGCCAACCCATATGCCTAGGTTCCCAATGTCAGAAACCCGCAAGTTGATCACAGCAGATAGACATGTGCAAGACATACATCAAGTGTTCTCAAAGACTCAATCCGATAAGATAACTCCAAAGGCAAAACTCAATTCATTACAAGAGGGAGAGGGGGAAGAACATCATAAGATCCAGCTATAGTAGCAAAGCCCATGGTACATCGAGATCAAGACATCTCAAGAACACGAGAGAGAGAGAGAGAGATCAAACACATAGCTACTGGTACATACCCTCAGCCCCGAGGGAGAACTACTCCCTCCTCGTCATGGAGATCGCCGGGATGATGAAGCTGGCCACCGGAGATGGATTACCCCTCCGGCAGGGTGTCGAAACAGGCTCCAGATTGGTTTTTGGTGGCTACAGAGGCTTGCGGCGGCGGAACTCCCGATCTAAGTTTCTTTTTGGGGGTTTCTGAATTTATAGGAATTTATGGCGGTGGAATTACGTCAGTTGGGCCCACGAGGAGGTCACAAGCCTGGTCGCCACCACCTAGGGGGTGGTGGCGGCGTCAGGGCTCGTGACTCCCTTGTGGCCCATCTAGCCTTCTTCCAAACCTTCGGGGGTCTCTTTTGGTCCAAAAAAAATCATCGTAAAGTTTCATTCCATTTGGACTCCGTCTGAAAATGGGCCAAAACCACGGAAAAAATAGAAACTGACACTTGGCAGTGAGTTAATAGGTTAGTCCCAAAAAAGACATAAAATAGCATATTCATGCATATAAAACATCCAAAGTTGAGAAGATAATAGCATGGAACCATCAAAAATTATAGATACGTTGGAGATGTATCACACGCCACCGCTTCGTCGCCCCTTTGGCTTGAGGCCTTAGCGTCGCGGCACGCGGTCCCTACCACTTCCCCGAGGCCGTTCCCGCTGTTGCAACGATCCTCACGCCGCTGCTACGTTGGCCCTTTGGGCTGTAGCGCCATGACAGAGGATCACTGTCGCTGCTACGGGGTCTTCCCACCGTCTCCCCGACCCACCTACTGTCATGTCGTTGCCCCTTCTGGCCATAGTGCCGCGATACGTGGCCCACTCTATTGTCATCGTGCGTTGACCTCTCCGTGGTATGCGCCGCGCCAGCCCGCTCTGCGTGGAGCACCACTATCCGCGTGGGTCTTCGCCATGTTGTTGGGTTCTTGCTCACCTACTTCGAGCATCGCCGTCGCATTCCTAACCAGCCACGACAACCGCTCTTCTTCGGTATCGCTCCAGCTCGCTCACCCGAGCCGTGCTGCCGTCCACCTCCTTCATCTTCGTCCAGCACCATCTCATAGCCAGTGTCCCCGTCGTCTTCCGTGACCACTTCATCTACTCCAAACTTCACAGGCGAGACCGACTCCTCCCCCCCGACGCCGATTTAGGCTGCAGCCGTTGTCGAGTCCTTCTCTGCTAGCCCCCCACGACATGGCATACTAGCTTTTGCAAGTCCCCATCTATGCATGTCCGGTGCTAGCAACACCGACGCGTGCTTTCGTCCCCGATCTGTTCCCAGACCTGGCAAACTTGAAGCGGCGCATTCTCAACATCGCCTTCATACGTCTACGTATGCCCAGTGCTGGCAACACCAGTGTGTGCCTTCGTCCATGTAGTGTCCCGGGGTTTGGCAAACCCGGCACGACGCATCATCAACAACATCTTTTTTCCCGGCGCACCACTACTTCGACACCACTTCGTCCATGACTAACTCAGTGTCTCCTTGCACTCGCGACTCCACAATAACTTCCTCGACACCGGCCACCCCGGCTCCACATTGACCATGACGTTCTTCGCAAGGCTACCCCGACCATGTTACACTGTCCTACGCTCTTGGCTACCTCATATCGACACAAAGGGCCACCGCCTTGCTTGAGTAACCTCGTCGGTTTTCACTCCAGCCACGACTTCTGCGATGCATCAACCGTTATGACTGTGGGTGGCTGTCTGTCAGCTTACCTTTGGATTCTTCTCCAGTCTCACCATCTCCGTCACTATCAATGTGACTGCGAGGGATGTTGAGTATTATGATCAGTTAGGAAATATAAGATAGACTAGGAATTATTTTGGCTTGACTTATACTTCAAGTTAATCACATACTCCTATATATATATATATATATATATATATATATATATATATATATATATATATATATATATATATATATGCCTACGAGACTCAAGCAACAAACGTCAATCCCATCAATCCTTTTCTATCTCATCTAACACTAAGCAACCCACAATTGTAAACATATCGTCAATGGATTTAATGGTTCAAGAGATAAATCAAAAGACCATTGCAAGCAATCTAACATTACTGCATCGCACGCGCTATTTGTACTTTTACATCGAGTTTACGCAGCCACAATATCTATATATTCCCTCCGTCCTAAAATAAGTGTCTCAACTTTGTATTAGATCTAGTACAAAGTTGTACTAAGCTTGAGACAGTTATTTAGTACAAAGTTGAGACACTTATTTTAGGACAGAGGGAATATAAAGTAATTGAATTTGGGGCCAATTACATGAAAGTTATATGTAAATTTATTCTGGTTAAATCGATTTTCTAGATCATGGACTAAGATTCAACGGTCATCCTTCTTTGTTTCTACTCCAACAGTCCAACCCTTGCTATTTCCACGTTACTATATGTCAATGCTCGTGATGCTTCTAAAACTGCCGATACTATTGAGATAGAACCTGCTTTTGCAGACAATACTAGTAGGGCCAGGTACCAATATGAAGTTTTGAGACAAACATTGCAGACAAGAGGTAAACTTGGGTTTCAGATGAGATGGTGCTCGCGAAGATGTTTATGAAGAATGGCCCTCCCATGAAGGAGGAAGCGTTGGTGATGCCGACGGCTTCGATTTCCCCCTCCGAGAGGGAAGTTTCCCCGCAGATCCCCGCCACAGAGGCAAAGAGACTTTACCTAGGTTTCCGCCTCGAGATGGTGGAGCTTTGTCCCAAAAGTATCTTCTTAATTTATTCTAGGTAAAAACCCATCATATAGCAGAAGAGGGGGGTCGGAGGGTGCCTGTGGGCCTGCCAAGCCATCAGGGCGCGTCGGGGGGGGGGGGTGCTCCTTGTTGGCTTGGCACCAATAGGTGGCCCCCTCTGGTATTGTTTTGCTCCAACAATTCTTATATATTCAATAAATATTCCTCATGAAGTTTCAGATCATTTGGAGCCTAGAGAATTCTAGCTTTTCCATGGCTTTCAGGTCCAGAATTCCAGTTTCTGACAATTTCCCTCTTTGTGTAGATCTTGCAAATTAAGAGAGAAAAGGCATTAGAATTGTATCATGAAGTGGAATAATGACCAATAATAATATAAACACCAATAAGAAATCATGATGCAAAACGGACGTATCAGGTCGTAGTGTCGCGGCTCGCACTCTACTACCGCCCCGAGGCTGTACGCTCCAGGCGTCTCCATGGTTGCACCGACCCCCGCGCTGCCGTTGCATCGCGTCATCAGGCCGTAGCGAGCGTGGCATGCGGTCTCTGCCCGCCCGAGGTTGTACCCACAGCATCACTGACTTGTACGCCACCGCTTCGTCGCCCCTTCGGCTTGTGGCCATAGCGCCGCGACACGCGGTCCCTGCCGCTTCCCCGAGGCTGTTCCCGCTGTTGCAATGATACTCGCGCTGCTGTTGTGTTGTCCCTTTGGGTTGTAGCCCCATGACACAGGATCAAGGTCGCTGCTATGAGGTCTTCCCACCGTCTCCCCGACCCACCTACTGCCATGTCGTTGCCCCTTCTGGCCATAGTGCCGCAACACGTGGTACACTCTATTGTCACCGTGCGTTGACCTCTCCGTGGTATGCCCCGCACCGGCCCGCTCTGCGTGGAACGCCACTGTCCGCGTGGGTCTTCGCCATGCTATTGGGTTCTTGCTCACCTACTTCGAGCATCGCCGCCGCGTTCCTAACCAGCCACAACAATCGCTCTTCGTCGGTGTCGCTATAGCTCGCTCACCCGAGCCACGCTGCCGTCCACCTCCTTCATCTTCGTCCAGCACCATCTCATAGCCAGTGTCCCCATCGTCTTTCGCGACCACTTCATCTACTCCAAACATCGCAGACGAGACCGACTCCTCCCCCCACGCCGATTTAGGCCGCAACCGTTGTCGAGTCCTTCTCTGCTAGCCCCCCACGACATGGCATACTAACTTTTGCAATTCCTCGTCCATGCATGTCCGGTGCTGGCAACACCGACGCGTACTTTTGTCCCCGTTCTGTTCCTAAACCTGGCAAACCTGGAGCGACGCATTCTCAACATCGCCTTCATACGTCTACGCATGCCCAGTGCTGGCAACACCAATGTGTGCCTTCGTCCATGTAGTGTCCCGTGGTTTGGAAAACCCGGCACGACGCATCATCAACAACATCTTTTTCCCGGCGCACCACTACTTCGACACCACTGCGTCCATGACTAACTCAGTGTCTCCTTGCACTCGCGGCTCCACAATAACTTCCTCGACACCGGCCACCCCGGCTCCACATTGACCATGACATTCTTCGCAAGGCTACCCCGACCATGTTACACCATCCTACGCTCTTGGCTACCTCATCATCGACACAAAGGGCTACCGCCTTGCTTGAGCAACCTCGTCGGTTTCCACTCCAGCCACGACTTCCGCGATGCATCAACCGTTACGACTGTGGGTGGCTGTCTGTCAGCTTACCATCGGGTTCTTCTCTAGTCTCACCATTTGCGTCACTATCAATGTGACTGCGGGGGGATGTTGAGTATTATGATTAGTTAGAAAATATAAGATATACTAGGAATTATTTTGGCTTGACTTATACTTCAAGTTTGTTGAGTAAATAGGCAATTTTCCGAGTAGATTAATCCATGAAATAATTACTAACATGGCATTGACTAGGTTCATGACATACTGATCACGGAGTATACTAGCAAGTACTACGCATATAGCAGAAACATCTACGTATATAGACAATACTACTAGTGCAGACAGAAACATGAGAGAGATAAACATATCATGCCCTTCGATCGGCCAATTGGCCGTAGCAGCAGCGGTGACGGCAGCAGTATCCTGTGTCGCCTTCTTCTCAGCTTCGGCCTTCTCGCGGACGAGACGGTCAGCTTCGCTTGGTGAAGACATGGCGATGACGAGGGCGACGCAGACGTAGACGAAGCAGACGGACGGAGGCGAGCAGTCGCGTGATCGCTCCCCGAAAACCTAATCGCCCCTCTCCCGTACAAGAACCGAAGAGGCGAGGTTTCGGAGGCCTGCTCTCCCATCGACCGTGTACACGGTAAACGGGACGGAGTCGCCGGCGGTAGCAGCAGTCAAGGAACGAACGCGTGAGGTAGATGTGATCTGGTTCTCGTGATGGCTAGGGTAGGCGATAGCCTGCTTATAAAGGCGTTGGGTGGAGAGACGTGGGCCGAACCCACGTCTGAGTCGGTAACAGCCCACGATCCGACGTCTCGGATCATGCCGTGTCCGTTACGTATTCTCTGTTCCTGACCGGCAAAAATAAGCGCGCAGGTATGAGCTCGGCTCGGCACATTCCCGCAACCCGCGGTGCGTCGTGACGAGGCGTGCCATGGCATGGCGAGGCGGGCGGCGGAGGAGGAGTGCGCTAGGGCACCTTCTCTTCTCACTCTCCAATAGCATGTGGAAGAGAGACCCTTATAAAGGGGTCCAACTTCTCCTCCACTAGCGGGGTGGGACTAAACTTCCCACCACCTTGTCATGCCACCACCTACATGGGCCCTTGGAGATTTTTCTGAAATTTGTCTTATGGGCCTAAGGGCCATCTCTAATTTCAACAATCCCCCACCAGATCTCAAGGGCACATCGTGTTCCCTCGTTCCAATCACTATTTTAATATACCAGCATTTCAGTGAAGACCTGTTAAGGTTGAGCTTCACCTAGAGCAAGTAGCTACACCCCTTTACAACTGAACAATGGACTATGCCTTGAATTGTCAGTTTGGCGTAAAGGAGCTCCACCACAAGTCTTACTAGTACTAGACTGCCGAAGGTGACCCCTCGGGTGGAGCATATTAGTCACACTCCTGGCCTATTCATGAGTTTACTAGAGATCACCCAAATCTCATAGACTGTGACCAGCAGTCAAGCTCATATAGGTGTGTTCCTCCAAAGATCGCTCTGTAGGACAGCATCTTGCTTACATATAAGCCTTAGAACACATTAAGACAGTAGTCATCCTACCATACAGTATCCGAGAGTATTGCATCTCCAACGGAGTGGGTTAGTAAAATTACTCTCCTCAGTTCACCACTGGCTTGTTTTCCCAGGTCCTACTTCACGGGATCTCCGATCATATAGGTTGGGTTACTACCATGGCAACTCATGTGGGTCTCATACCCATCTCCCTCGATGCACTATTATCACAACACGTGATAGCCCTTTAGTAAAGGGATCTGCCAGATTCTTAGCCGTTTGGATGTAATCCAACGCTATCACTCCGGAGTTTCTCAAACGTCTGACAGACTTCAATCTCATTCTTATATGTTTGTTGGACTTCATATTGTCCTTTGAACTCTTCACTTTAACAATAACTGTTTGATTATCGCAGTTCATAAGGATAGCCGGAACCGGCTTGTCAACCACAGGTAAGTCCATCAAAAGATCTCGAAGAAATTCTGCTTCGACACCAGATGTGTCTAATGCTGTTAATTCTGCTTCCATTGTCGATCTCGTTAAGATCGTTTGCTTGCAAGACTTCCAGGAAACAGCACCACCCCCAAGAGTAAACATATACCCAGTAGTGGCCTTCATCTCATCAGCATCAGAGATCCAATTCGCATCACTATACCCTCCAAGTACCGATGGGAATCCCGTATAGTGAAGCCCGTGGTTGACAGTACCTTTCAAGTAGCGCATAATTCTTTCAATAGCACGCCAATGAACATCGCCCGGATTTGCAACAAACCGGCTAAGTTTGCTCACAGCAAACGCGATGTCAGGCCTCGTTGCGCTAGCTAGGTACATAAGCGAACCGATAATTTGAGAGAATCTCAATTGATCTATAGCTGTGCCTTTAAACTTTCGAATAAGCACACTAGGATCATATGGTGTTTGAGAAATTTTGCATTCTGAATATCCAAAGCGACTCAAAATCTTCTCAACATAGTGGGATTGCAGAAGTGTAATCCCACCCTCATCATCTCTCAACATCTTGATGTTCAAGATAACATCAGCCACCCCAAGGTCCTTCATCTCAAAGTTTTGAGACAGAAAAGACTTGACCTCCTCAATTACTTTGAGGTTGGTTCCAAATATCAATATGTCATCAACATACAAGCACAATATAACTCCTTCGCACCCACCATGGCGATAGTATACACATTTGTCAGCTTCATTAACAACGAAGCCAACAGATGTCAGAGTTGTATTAAACTTCTCATGCCATTGCTTAGGTGCTTGTCTGGGACCATATAAAGATTTCAGCAACTTACACACCTTTCCTTCCTGACCTTCTATCACAAAGCCATATGGCTGTTGCATATAGATTTCCTCATTTAGCTCTCCATTCAGGAAAGCCGTCTTAACGTCCATTTGATGAACGAGAAGACCATGAGAGGCCGCCAATGAGAGTAGTACTCGAATGGTGGTCAGTCTAGCCAGAGGTGAATAAGTATCAAAGAAATCTTCTTCTTCTTTCTGGGCATAGCCCTTGGCCACAAGCCTAGCCTTGTACTTTTCAATCGTACCATCGGGCCTAAGCTTCTTTTTGAACACCCACTTGCATCCCAATGGTTTGCAACCATAGGGACGATCAGTGATTTCCCATGTCCGGTTAGCCATGATGGAATCCATCTCACTACGGACCGCAGCTTTCCAGTAATCAGCATCTGGAGAGGCATACGCTTCTAAAATAGAAGTGGGATTATCATCCACGAGGTATACGAAGAAATCATCACCAAAAGTCTTTGCAGTCCTTTGTCTCTTGCCCCTACCAAGGGTTTCCTCGTCATCCTCCTCAGGATTATCATCATGTGTTTGCTCATAATATTCCATAGGAATGGCAGGCTCAGGAGTTATCTCAGATTCCTGTCTAGAAGTGCTTTGCATATCTCTCATGGGAAATATATCCTCAAAGAATGTAGCATCCCTCGACTCCATTATTGCACCGACCTTCACGTCAGGTACCTCAGATTTCACTACAAGAAATCTATAGCCTACACTATTCTTAGCGTATCCCAAATTAATGCAGTCCACAGTCTTTGGTCCAAGCTTACGCTTCTTGGGGATCGGTACATTGACTTTCGCCAAGCAGCCCCAAGTACGTAAGTACAAGAGCGTCGTCCTTCTCTTCGACCACTCCTCATAGGGAGTGACCTCATTATCCTTTGTAGGAACTTTATTCAGGACATGACACGCTGTCAATATAGCCTCCCCCCACCATGCCTTGGATAAACCCGATGTATCTAACATGGAGTTAGCCAAATCAGTTAGAGTACGGTTTTTCCGCTCGGCAACCCCGTTTGACTGGGGTGAATAAGGAGGCGTCCTCTCATGAATAATGCTGTGTTCCGCACAAAATGAATCAAATTCGCTTGAGAAGTACTCTCCACCACGATCAGACCAGACTCGTTTAATTTTCTTTTCAAGTTGATTCTCAACTTTTGCCTTATAGATTTTAAAGTAGTGTTGAGCCTCATCTTTAGTATTTAACAGATACACATAGCAATATCTAGTGGAATCATCTATCAATGTCATGAAGTATTTCCTTCCACCTTTAGTCAACACACCATTCATCTCACAAAGATCAGAATGTATGAGTTCTAATGGTGCCAAGTGTCTCTCCTCTGCAGCCTTGTGAGGCTTGCGAGGTTGCTTTGCTTGCACACACGAATGACACTTAGAACCTTTGGCTAAAGTAAAAGTTGGGATTAAATTCAGTTTTGCTAGCCGCGACATAACACCGAAACTTATGTGACAAAGACGTGAATGCCAAACTTCAGATTCATTAACACTCGAATGAATATTGTTCACGACTTTATTACAAAAATCTGCAAGAGAAAGGCGGAACAGACCTCCGCATTCATAACCTTTTCCAACGAAAAGTCCATATTTCGTAACTACTACTTTATTAGACTCGAATACCAACTTAAACCCTTCTCTACACAGAAGGGAACCACTAACGAGATTCTTCTTGATGGCGGGGACATGCTGCACGTTCTTCAGCTGCACGATCCTTCCCGAAGTAAACTTCAGATCGACCGTGCCAACACCAAGAACAGAAGCACTCGCGCCATCCCCATCAATACGGACCCGTGACCGGTGGCCTGATAAGAAGAAAACAATGATAAGTCAGCACACACATGAATATTTGCACCCGTGTCCACCCACCAATCGGTGGACTGACAAACTGTAAATACAGTAAGTAAGTTACCGTACCCAGATGCACCACTTTCATTGTTGCCCACAATCATATTGGCAGACTTGGAGTCCTGCGTCGGCTTCTTGTACTTGTTTGGGCACTTGTTCGCCCAATGTTCCTCTGAACCACAAGTATAGCAGCCATCTCCCTTCTTATTCTTCTTGAAGGGCTTCTTTCCCTTCTTCTTGAAGTCGGTATTCTGTTGGACAGAATTCTTTCCCTTGGGCTTGTGGGAATTGAGGTTCCTCTGATGTACCATATTGGTAGCAGAAGAGCTTTCCACCATTTTTCCATTGGAGTCCTTTGCTCTCGAGTTCTGCTCAACACTCAGATGGCTGATGATGTCCTCTACTGAGAACTCACGCCTCTGATGTTTCAGAGTAGTAGCAAAGTTCCTCCAGGAATTAGGGAGCTTAGCAATTATACAGCCCGCAACAAACTTGCCCGGCAAATTGCACTTAAGAACCTCAAGTTCTTTAGCTATGCATATTATCTCATGAGCCTGTTCCAATACAGAACGGTTGTCAACCATCTTGTAATCGTGGAACTGCTCCATAACATACATCTCACTCCCAGCATCGGTGGCCCCGAATTTAGAATCGAGCGCCTCCCACAAGTCCTTGGCAACATGCATATGTAAATATGCATCAACCAGCTTATCTCCGATCACGCTAATGACTGCTCCCAGGAATAGGACGGTGGCCTCGTTAAACATCTTCTCCTGTTCAGGAGTGATAGTTTCCGTAGGAGTGACACCGGCTACCCAGAACACGTTCATAGCCGTGAGCCATAAGGTGGTTCTCGTTTGCCAACGCTTGAAAAAAGTACCGGTAAACTTATCCGGTTTCAGTGCAGCAGCAAAACCATTACTCGAAAAATTCCTACACAAATTAGGTTTTTGGATTGTTGAGTAAATAGGCAATTTTCCGAGTAGATTAATCCATGAAATAATTACTAACATGGCATTGACTAGGTTCATGACATACTGATCACGGAGTATACTAGCAAGTACTACGCATATAGACAATACTACTAGTGCAGACAGAAACAGGAGAGAGATAAACAAATCATACCCTCCGATCGGCCAATTGGACGTAGCAGCAGCGGTGGCAGCGGCAGTATCCTCTGCCGCCTTCTTCTCGGCTTCGGCCTTCTCGCGGACGAGACGGTCAGCTTCGCTTGGTGAAGACATGGCGATGACGAGGGCGACGCGGACGTAGACGAAGCAGACGGACGGAGGCGAGCAGTCGCGTGATCGCTCCCCAAAAACCTAATCGCCCCTCTCCCGTACAGGAACCGGAGAGGCGAGGTTTCAGAGGCCTATTCTCCCGTCGACCGTGTACGCGGTAAACGGGACGGAGTCGCCGGCGGCAGCAGCAGACAAGGAACGAACGCGTGAAGCAGATTGATCTGGTTCTCGTGTCGGCTAGGGTAGGCGATAGCCTGCTTATAAAGGCAGCTCCCACGTCCGAGTCGGTAACAGCCCACGATCCGACGTCTCGGATCGTGCCGTGTCCGTTACGTATTCTTAGTTCCTGACAGGCAAAAATAAGCGCGTAGGTATGAGCTCGGCTCATTCCCGCAACCCGTTGTGGCGAGGCGAGGCGTGGCGACACGGGCGGAGGAGGAGGAGTGCGCAAGGGCACCTTCTCTTCTCACTCTACAATAGCATGTGGAAGAGAGACTCTTATAAAGGGGTTCAACTTCTCCTCCACTAGCGGGGTGGGACTAAACTTTCCACCACCTTGTCATGTCACCACCTACATGGGCCCTTGAAGATTTTTCTGAAATTTGTCTTATGGACCTAAGGCCCATCTCTAATTTCAACAAAGTTAACCACATACTCCTATATATATGCCTACAAGACTCAAGCAACAAACATCAATTCCATCAATCCTTTTCTATCTCTTCTAACACTGAGCAACCCACAACTGTAAACATATCGTCAATGGATTTAATGGTTCAAGAGATAAATCAAAAGACCATGGCAAGCAATTGAACATTACTGCATCGCATGCGCTAGTTGTACTTACTTTTACATCAAGTTTACTCAGCCACAATAGCTATATACTCCAACCCTTTAAAGTAACTGAATTTGGGACCAATTACATGAAAGTTATATGTAAATTTATTCTGGTTAAATCGATTTTCTGGGTCATGGACTAAGATTCAACGGGCATCCTTCTTTGTTTCTACTCCAACCCTTGCTATTTCGACGAAGTTGACTTATCTAGACTACAGATAGTCAACTCAGATACATCTACAGTGCTAGATCGAATCTTTTGATGCACGAAATTGACTGAAGAAATGTCAATTACATTGATCAACACAGATAAATTGTACACCGACCTAATCTGTTCTAATCTACTCCCGAAGCAGGAATCGATCACGGCGGCTAGCCGGTGAGGAGCCTCCGGTACCCCTGGGGCGGCCGGGGTAAGAGTGATGAACAGCCGCGACTCTGCTCAACATTGGAGAGCCACTTCTTGGCAGTGCGAAGCAGCCCCGACCTATGCCGCCTCTGCTGCTCGATCTCGATGGCGTCGCTAAGGCGGAGCTCCACCGTGTCGCGCAACGAGGCGTCATGCGGGCAGGCCTTGACGGCCCGTGCCGCCACGGTGCGCGCCCGCCTGGCGTCTCCGTGACGGAGCTCGAACGCGAGGTACGCGCACCAGTAGTCGCCGTACTCGTCGGCGGTGGTGCCGTCGTCATCCTTGCGGAGGTTTCCATCCTTGGCACAGACGGCGCCCCACTGCTCGAAGAGCCACCGGGCAACGCCGACGCCGCCGAGGCCGCCGTCCAGCTCCATGGCGATCCACGTCCTGTAGACGGACGCGTAGTCCTTGACGCAGCAGAGGGCGCCGCGGAGCAGGTCGCGCGCCTCCTTCATGTCGCCGTCGATCCTGCGCATCTCCCGCGCCGTCTCGCACCATCGCAGCGCCTGGGCGCGCGCGGGCTTGGTGGCGCCCAAGAATTCGTAGACGCTCTGCCGCCGTTGCCGCTGGGCCTCGTCGAGCACCGCCATCCCCATCTCTCTCCTGGACGAACGGAAGCAGATGCGCTCTAGATGGACGGATCCCTGGTAAATGTCTACAATCTGGGACTGATGAGACGAATGACATGAGAGGGGGAGAGGGCGGCAATTTGTAATGGGCATCCAGTTCGACCCCAAGCAGGCTTGGATTCTGTGGATTCACGTATCCGTTGCCGACATGGATCCAAGCATATCTGGACGGCTCTGATCATAAACCAGAATTAGTGAATCAATAGACTAATCTTGCTATTTGGATGTTGACGTCACACTTCAACTTATAGGGTAATAATAATTCAACACTACATGATCCTACATCATGTTGGTTTGCCTGTTAATCTTGATCAAATTGAAACTCTGAAAAAGCTTTGGGGATTTTGTGATCTCCAGTGTTTCTATCTTCAAATCAGTAAGGGCTGACATGCATCCTGACAAAGTTTGACGATAAAAATGAAAAATAAATGAATGAACGAAAACTCTTAACTTTAGCGGGCCGATAGCACGCGAGCGATTCGCCGCCTCCTCAATATGACGCATGTACATATGTCCGTCTTATGTAACATCATGTTTGTTGCAAAATTCTCTTCCACAACATCTATGTTGCAAAACAAGAATAAACGACCAATATTTTCTGCAACATTGTTTGTGTTGTAATTTGTTTCCCGCAAGAACACCCATGTTACAAAATGGTGAAAGAAAAAATCTGCAACATCAAACATGTTGCAAAATATTTCTGCAACGTAAACTTTGTTGCAAAGTATTTTCCTAATACTATCCTTGTTGCAATGTATGTCCACGATAGCATCGTTGTTGCAAAAATAAGAACGACACTGAACGCTCGATAGTTGTACATTGTGTGGGTGGATCTTTTAGAAAGATCATCGAGCGCATAAATCAATTAGCATATGATCATAAAAAAAACATGCATTTTGTTAATGATGTGATCACGCAAACAAATGTTACTATTTCAACTCCGAAATCTTCCACTTTCCTCTCCCATAATCTATAAGAAAATTAGTTACACATTAGAGCATCTCCAACAGTCTTTGTATATTAGATTGCTAAAAACTTGTTATAGCAAGAGGAGAGAGAAGATTTACAAAGCCAACATGTCTTTGCTTTGGTAACCCTCGTATATTGGATTGTTATATTCACTACACCACGACACTTTATTCCCTACTGACGTTTGTTGGCAAAAGTCATTTTTACCGACCGACGGTTCATTGGAAAAACTTTTAAGTGACAGTCGGTTGGGAAAACATTTGTACACCAATAAATGGTCGGTCGGAATACATAAGTTGTTTCTATCGAATAGTCGGTCGGGAAAGATCGTATTCCCATCCAGCGATCAGTTGAAAATTATTGCCAACCAACACTGGGTGGTAAATGGGCCTGCGCATGTGGTCGAAAACTTTTAGCGCGCGGTCGAAACCTTTTAGCACACCACAACGTGTGATTTTTTTGTCTCTAAACCTACTACAGGCGCCTCACCCAATCCCCTTTCTCCTCGTCTCAATCCACCCCTTTCTCTAGTACGGCGCCGCTAGGGTTCCGATTCACGTCGTCGCCGCCGCCGACGACGATGACGGCCATCGCAGGGGCCGTCCCTGCTTCCACGTTGATCCACGGTCGAAGTCGTCGCTCCTTCAACCACCAGCCAAGCGACTCGGGAGCGTGCGGCCCTCCTTCCATTGGTCGCCTATTAAGGCCACCTCGGCCGCTCCCTCCCATGGCGCCACTACCCCAACAATGCCCAACTCCCTTTTCCCTCGTTTCCATGGCAGCCGATCTGAAGGGGGGGCAAGGGCCCTTCGCTCCCAGTAGTCTGAAGCGAGGCACACGACCTCTACTCCCTCTGCATCCGGCAAACTAGGAACATGGCGGCAAGTACATGGGTAAGATCTTCCTCCCGCGTATGGTCTCCGTCCTCTCCTCTCTGCCTCTAGTGTGCAGATTTCAGCCCCCAACGATGGACCCATGCACCACATCGGCCCAACAGTTTTATCTCAAAAACACTAGCTCTGCTTTGATACATGGATTGGTTTTTATATGCATAGTTGTGTTTTCTTCTTTCAACATGTTGTCTGTTTTATATATGTTTTACCTGTGTGAATCCTTTGTTTCAGATCTAAAATGTTTTCTTTATGCCATGTGAAACATTGCTCCTATGAATGATGCGTGGTACAGGGAATTCTGAAAGTTCCCTCAAGATTTTACCTGTGTGTACAGAGCTTGGTGGTAGGTGCCCCCTTCTACCCCACTCCAGGAGAACGGGAGCTAGCCATCCATGGTAGAAACAACACCATAAGTCCTCTGTGTGTGTTATGTATGTGTGTTTGTGTGTGTGTGTGTGTGTTCTCTCTCTCTGTCTGTGTGTGTGTGTGTGTGTGTTCAGATTCTAACTCCCACCGGTGGGCCAGATTTTCTTATACTTTGTTGTAAGTTTAATCTTTTTGAAAAACAAATTAAGATGCTTTGGTTCATGGAAGTGGAAGTTCTTGAAGTAGTAAAGTTCAAAGCCTAACATTCTATCACTATTATTGTTTGCATTCTAGGGTTGTTAGCAGATTGAATTTGAAAAATAGTTTTTGCACGGGAAATGTATCCTTATTAAGTTTGGGCAAAAAGGCCACAGGAAGGTGTCCATGGTCATATGCATGCATCACATCGACTATTTATTCTCTCAAGAACCTCTGTAAGTATGTATGTGCGATAGCAAACAATGTTGGGTGCCCTCACTATTTACTTCCGATTGGCATATAGGACTATGTACATGTCTAGTAAACACATCTCCAGTTTTCTATTAATTCTTTGGTACAAACGGAATACATGTAGTGTCGTGGGAATGAGCCTGACAATAGATGAGTAGGGTACGAAAGTAGAGGGCAGAGTCCTAGCTACGGCAAGGTTGTATGAGTTCAGGCCCCTCTGCGGTGGAGGTAATAGCTCTACGTCTCAGTGCTCTGGAGCTTTGTGTCGAGTGGAATACAGGTGTTACAGAATGCGAACCCTTGTGCCAGAGGGGGGTGGCTTATATAGAGTGTGCGGTCCCTCATAAGTGTCCAACCTTTAAAGGTGCAATAAGAGAGATTAAATGCATACGTTACAGGTAACGTGTGCCATAAATGACAATAACTACAGTAGTCTAACGTATGACCGTTAGCCTCGCTGAGGTGGCTTCTTGCCTTCTGTGTCGACTAGCTTCTGGTCTTCGCCGAGTGGAATCCAGTCGTCGAGTATAAGATAATCTTCCGAGTGATTTTCTACCGAGTGGGCAAGAGGTTGTCTTAATCCAGTCGGTAGGTATCTTGTGACCTTCAAGCTAATAATGAGGTGTCCTTGGGGTAGGACTTATATGTCAGGCCTATGACCCTACCCTAGGGCTATAACCCCATCATTAGCCCCCGAATGGATCGAGGTTCGAGTGGTGAATGTGTAGCTGTAAATCTTGATATAGCAGACTGAATTTGAATGCTTCCCAAAGTTTTGCTGAATTGGATGTCGATTGAAATCTTCATCATTCGCCTTGATCTATTCTGCTTGGTCCAAAATATCTGAGTGACTTTGAGGATCCAAGTGAACTAGCGAATCGGCACATCTGACGGGATCTTTTGATGTGACCAGTCACCTTGTCAGCCCTGGATTTTCCGGGATTTGAAAACTTCGGTTGCCGCGCGCTACGCTGCGATGACGTTATCACCATCAAGTGGATCGCGTCGCCTCAATTCTCGCGCCTCTATCTCCGCCACGTAACTCGTGGTGGCCAGCAAAGGGATGAGCTGAGGGTCCACTTGCTAGAGACCCAGTCGGTTGGTTATAAAAGACGCTGGCGCTAGGGTTCGAAATGGCACCAACTCTTTCTTCTCCTTTCATATTCCTTCTCCTTAGCCACCCGCGCAGCTCTCAGCAACCAATCTCGCCGCTGTAGCCCTGACGAAGGGGCAAACCAGCAAGATGGAGAAGGCGAAGAAGAAGGGCGGATCCAAGCCCAGGAAGCAGGCTGTGCTGTCAGGCTGGATCCGGGGGGATTTCCTCCGATCCATCGTGCGGAGGGAGGACCTCCTCGAACTCGTCGAGCACGGCATGCTGGCGGACAAATCTTGGAGGCTTCCTGGCGATGAAGTCGAGCCTGAGCCGCGCGAGGGAGAGCGAGTCCTCCTCCTGACCCACGTCGAAAGAGGTTTCTCTCTGTCGCCTCATCCTTTTATTCGGGGGTTCCTGAACTTTTTCGGGGCGTAGTTGCATCATTTCCCTCCGATTGTCATTGTCCACCTTTCTGCCTTTGTAACTTTATGCGAGTGTTTCTTGGGGTGTGATGACCCACAAGTATAGGGGATCAATCGTAGTCCTTTCGATAAGTAAGAGTGTCGAACCCAACGAGGAGCAGAAGGATCTGGCAAGTGGTTTTCAGCAAGGTAAAATCTGCACGCACTGAAATTGTGGTAACAAGTGATTGTGTGGTGAGATGATTCGTAGCAAGGAACAAGTAACAAAAGTAGCAACGATGCAGCAAAGTGGCACAATCCCTTTTGTAGCAAGGGACAAGCTTGGACAAAGTCTTATAGGAGGAAAAATGCTCCCGAGGATACACGGGAATTTCTGTCATGCTAGTTTTCATCATGTTCATATGATCCACGTTCGTTACTTTGATAGTTTGATATGTGGGTGGACCGGCGCTTGGGTACTGCCCTTACTTGGACAAGCATCCCACTTATGATTAACCCCTCTCGCAAGCATTCGCAACTACGAAAGAAGAATTAAGACAAAGTCTAACCATAGCATTAAACTAGTGGATCCAAATCAGCCCCTTACGAAGCAACGCATAAACTAGGGTTTAAGCTTCTGTCACTCTAGCAACCCATCATCTACTTACTACTTCCCAATTCCTTCCTCTAGGCCCAGATAATGGTGAAGTGTTATATAGTCTACATTCACATAACACCACTAGAGGAAAAACAACATACAACACATCAAATTACCGAACGAATACCAAATTCACATGACTACTATTAGCATGACTTATCCCATGTCCTCAGGAACAAAAGTAACTACTCACGAAGCATAATCATATTCATGACCAGAGAAGTAATGAGTATCATCAAGGATCTGAACATAAACTCTTCCACCAAATAATCCAACTAGCATCAACTACAAAGAGTAATCAACACTACTAGCAACCTTACAAGTACCAATCGGAGTCGCGAGACGGAGATTGGTTATAAGTGATGAACTAGGGTTTGGAGATGAGATGGTGCTGATGAAGATGTTGATGGTGACGAGTCCCCTCTGATGAGAGGAGTGTTGGTGATGACGATGGCGACGATTTCCCCCTCCGGGAGGGAAGTTTCCCCGGCAGGATCGTCCTGCCGGAACTCTAGATTGGTTCTGCTCAAGTTCCGCCTCGTGGCGGTGGCGAAACCACGGAAAAGCTCCTCCCTGATTTTTTTCCTGGACGAAACCCTTGATATAGCAGAAGAGGGGGACCAGTGGGCCAGCAGGCTTCCCACAAGCCCTCATGGCACGGCCTGGGGGGTGGCCCGCCGTGCAGGATTGTGGCCACCTGCTGGCGCCCCTCTGGCGCTTCTTCGGCCCAATATTTTTTATAAATCCGGAAAAAAAATCCTCGTTGATTTTTACAACATTTGGAGTTGCGCAGAATAGGTATCTCAACTTTGCTCCACTTTTAGGCCAGAATTCCAGCTGCCGGCATTCTCCCTCTTCATGTAAACCTTGCAAAATAAGAGAGAAAAGGCATAAGAATTGTATGGTGAAGTGAAATAACAGCCCAAGAAGCGATAAATATCAACGTGAAAACATGATGCAAAATGGACGTATCAACTCCCCCAAGCTTAGACCTCGCTTGTCCTCAAGCGAAAGCCTAACTCAATAAATATGTCCAGATGTTTAAGGAGAGAGGTGTCGACAAAACAAGATAAGAACATGCATGCATCATGATCAAGATCAGAACAGCAATACCAACATATAATCTCTCATGCTAAGGTGATAATTCCTTCACAAAGTAAAGCATGGATCAAGAACCTTACCGAGAAGTAACAACCGATAGACTTTAGTCATTGAAGCAATTGCAATTTATCACAACATCAGAAAGAGTCAAATAAGATCTTGTAAAGCAAATGCACATACTCAATCATTCTTTCGTTCTCTACAATTGCTACAACTCACGTGGTACTCATCAGATCAAAGTTTCAGCTGGACACAGAGAAATATAGGGGCTTATAGTTTTGCCTCCCAACTGCTTACCTCAAGGGTAATGTCAACAATAATAATTCATGAATACTTACCTCCAAGTTGACATATGAATATAGATCTTTCCCAAGCATATGGCGTTAGCCAAGATAAAGGCGAGATAAGGAATTGGTGAAGATCACCATGACTCTTTCAAGGGCAAAGAGTAAAGGTATAAGATCGGCCCTTCGTAGAGGGAAGCAGAGGTTGTCATGCGCTTTTGAGGTTTGGATGTGTGTCCTCTTAGTGCGGAGGAACGTCACTTTATATTGCCCCCCTGTGATAAAGAACTTTATTGTGTTGTCTGTCACTTTTATGTCTTCCTCATCACTGGTTCGTACAAAGCTTATTTTCCACACACTAATAGATCATACATATTAGAGAGCAATTTTTGTTGCCTGCACCGATGACAACTTACTTGAGGGATCTTATTCAATCCATAGGTAGGTATGGTGGACACTCATGGCAAAACTGGGTTGATGGTTTATGGATGCACAAGTAGTATCTCTACTTAGTGCGGGAGGTTTGGCTAATGTGAGGTGGAAGCAATCGTCACATGCTAAGGGATCTCTAATCATATAACATTGTTCGGAACCAAGCAAACACAATTCATTATGTTGTCTTCCTTGTCCAACATCTACTTCTAGGCATGCAATAGTTTAGTGAGTGTTCACAATCATAGATGGTGTCAGAGATGATATATTTATATGTGAACCTCTCCTTCTTTATCACTTCCTATTAATTGCAACCATGACCAAGGTCTATGTTTGCTTACCCTCAACAAGTTTCAATCCTCATTCTTTTTATATGTGAAGCGGTCACTTCCCATAAGATCATTACATGATCTTTCATGCTTTTGTTCTATTCTCACTCTTTTGATCATGGCAAGAGGCAAAGCCCTTCAACTAAGACACCCTTTATTATATGGCTCACGAGATCAAATACATCGGGGGTGACACAAAGCAAAACTCAAGACTAAAACACTAAGACTTTTAATCTACTAGAGAAAGAGAAAACTGAAAAGGAAAACAAAAACAAAGGTAAAGGCAAAAGATGTGATGGTGATACGATACCGGGGCAACTCCCCCAAGCTTGGCACAAGCCAGAGGGGATTGCTCATACCAATGCTCAGTTGTCTTCCTTTGGTGGTGGTGGAGTTGTTGAAGATGTCTTGAGCTTGTTTAATTTCCACTTGAGCATAAAATTCTGCTACCTCAGATCATCATTTTCCTCTTCAAGCTTCAACACCCTTTTGCATAATTCCTGCTTACTCTCCTGCAAGAAACGAGAAGGGATAAACAAAGTCTTAGACTTCTTCCTTGAGTCAGGGAGGCTCGACTTCTTGAACTCCACATGCGTGTGTCCAGGTTGAGGTAGAGGAGCCTCCTCTTCATCGGAACTTGTTTGTTCCTTCCCCTTTGGATCATAATCTTCTTCCTCATCAGTGGTCCAGCCATAAGGATCCAAGTCCCCATAGATCCTGGGATTAGCAAGGTAATCTGCCACATAGCTCTCCCCCTCTGAATCTTGAGAAGACATCTTGCCCTAAATCTGCAGCAGAAAACAGGCTCGAAACGAAAAACAGAGGAAATCTGCGTGATGAAGGGGTCAGACCAAACGGGAGTATATATAATGATTTTTTCCAGACCAGAAGGAGTACCATGCACGAAAACGGAGTCCGGGAGGCGCACGAGGTGGCCACAAGCCCTCACGGCGCGGCCAGGGGGTGGGCTCGTGCCGTGCAGGCTTGTCGTCTCCTCGCGCACTTTCCGGACTACTTCCAATTTTTGTATTTTTTCAAATATTCCAAAACGGAGAAAAATTCCTACTGGAAAAGTTTTGGACTATGTTTTCTTACCGAATCACATACCTCTTCGTTTTCGGAGTCTGAAACAGGCTGATAAATATCCCTTAGGTATTCTTCTGGAGTTATGGTATTGATAATATTGCTTTCAACATTATGGGAGTACCTGAGATATAATGCTTGATTCTCTGCCCATTTACCACTCTCGGACAATTACCTTCCGTGTTGTTGATCTTGATAGCACCGGAACGATATACTTCCTCAACAACATAGGGACCTTCCCATTTAGAGAGAAGCTTGCCTGCAAAGAATCTTAAACGAGAGTTATATAGCAAGACATAATCACCTACATTGAACTCACGCTTTTGTATCCTCTTATCATGCCACCTCTTAACCTTCTCTTTGAACAACTTGGCATTCTCATATGCCTGAGTTCTCCATTCATCAAGTGAGCTAATGTCAAATAACCTCTTCTCACCGGCAAGTTTGAAATCAAAGTTGAGCTCTTTGATTGCCCAATAAGCTTTATGCTCTAGCTCAAGAGGTAGATGACATGCTTTACCGTACACCATTTTGTACGGAGACATGCCCACGGGAGTCTTATAGGTAGTTCTATAAGCCAACAGTGCATCATCGAGCTTCTTAGACCAATTCTTTCTAGACCCGCTGACAGTCTTTTGCAGAATTAGTTTAATCTCTCTCATGCTTAGCTCTACTTGACCACTGGACTGAGGGTGATAGGGAGACGCAATTCTATAGTTGACATTGTACTTAGCAATCATTTTACAGAAAGCACCATGAATGAAGTGTGAACCACCGTCGGTCATTAGATATCTAGGGACTCCAAATCTAGGGAAAATAACTTCTTTAAGCATCCTGATAGAGGTGTTGTGATCAGCACTACTAGTGGGGATAGCTTCTACCCACTTAGTGACGTAATCAACAACAACTAGGATATGAGTATACCCATTGGATTTTCGAAAAGGTCCCATATAATCAAAGCCCCAAACATCAAATGGTTCAATAACAAGTGAATAGTTCATAGGCATTTCCTGACGTTTACCGATATTACCTATTCTTTGACATTCGTCACAAGACAAGACAAACTTACGGGCATCCTTGAATAGAGTGGGCCAATAGAAACCTGATTGCAATACCTTGTCTGCAGTTCTATCTCCCGCATGGTGTCCTCCGTAGGCCTCGGGGTGACACTTCTGTAGGATCTGTCCCTGTTCATGTTCAGGTACACAACGTCTAATAACACCATCTACTCCTTCCTTATAAAGGTGAGGGTCATCCCAAAAGTAATGTCTCAAGTCAAAGAAGAATTTCTTCTTTTGCTGGTATGTGAAACTAGGTGGTATATATTTGGAAACAATATAGTTTGCATAATTAGCATACCACGATGCACTACGTGAAGCATTGATGACATTCAATTTCTCATTGGGAAAGCTATCATCAATAGGTTGTGGGTCATCAAGAACATTCTCCAACCTAGACAAGTTATCTGCTACTGGGTTATCAGCACCCTTCCTGTCAACAACGTGCAAATCAAATTCTTGTAGCAGGAGAACCCATCTGATAAGTCTAGGTTTAGCATCCTTCTTCTCCATGAGGTACTTAATAGTAGCATGATCAATGTGAATAGTGACTTTGGAATCAACTATGTAAGACCTGAACTTTTCACATGCAAACACGAGTGCTAAAAATTCCTTCTCCGTGGTGGCATAGTTTCTCTGGGCACTGTCTAGAGTTTTACTAACGTAGTGAATAACATTCAACTTCTTATCAACTCTTTGCCCTAGAACAGCACCAACAGCATAATCACTAGCATCACACATGATCTCAAAAGGGAAGTTCCAATCAGGTGGTTGAACAATAGGTGCAGTTATCAAAGCCCTCTTAAGTATTTCGAAGGCTTCCTCACAATCATCATCAAAAACAAAAGGAATATCCTTATGCAAGAGATTGGTAAGAGGCCTAGAAATCATAGAGAATTCTTTAATGAACCTTCTATAGAAACTAGCATGACCAAGGAAACTTCTTATACCTTTGATATCTGTGGGATATGGCATTTTCTCGATTGCATCAACCTTAGCCTTATCGACTTCAATACCTCTTTCAGAAATTTTATGTCCTAAGACGATGCCTTCTTTAACCATAAAGTGGCACTTCTCCCAATTCAAGACAAGATTGGTGTCTTTACATCTCTGTAAGACTTGATCAAGGTTGCTGAGGCAATCATCAAAATAAGACCCATAAACGGAAAAGTCATCCATGAAAACCTCGACAATCTTTTCACAAAAGTCAGAGAATATAGCCATCATACATCTTCGAAAGGTGGCAGGTGCATTACATAAGCCAAAAGGCATACGTATATAAGCAAAGGTACCGAAAGGGCAGGTGAAAGTGGTCTTCTCCTGATCAGATTATGCAACTGGTATTTCGAAGAAACCAGAATAACCGTCTAGAAAGCAGAAGTGTGTGTGTTTAGACAGTCTTTCTAGCATTTGGTCGATAAAAGGCAAAGGGTAATGATCTTTCCTAGTGGCCTTATTTAGTTTCCTGAAATCGATCACCATCCTATAGCCAGTAATAATCCTGTGTGGGATCAATTCATCCTTATCATTAGGGACAACTGTAATGCCTCCCTTCTTAGGGACGCAATGCTCCTGACTCACCCAATCACTATGAGCAACAGGATAGATAATACCTGCTTCCAGGAGCTTTAGTATTTCTTTTCTTACTACTTCTTTCATATTAGGATTCAATCTCCTTTGATGATCAACAACTGGTTTGAAATCAGGATCAGTTTTAATCTTGTGCTGGCATAGAGTGGGACTAATGTCCTTAAGATCATCAAGAGTATATCCAATAGCAGCACGGTGCTTCCTCAGAGTTTTTAGTAACTTCTTTTCTTCATGCTCTGAGAGGCTAGCACTAATAATAACAGGATATATCTCTTTCTCATCAAGATAAGCATACTTAAGAGTATCAGGCAACTGTTTAAGCTCGAACACAGGATCACCCTTTGGTGGGGGTGGATCTCCAAGCAGTTCAACAGGCTAGTTATTCTTAAGGATAGGATATTTTTCTAAGAAAACTCTATCTATCTCATCCCTTTCATCCATATGCATATCATTTTCATGCTCAAGCAAGTATTGCTCTAAGGGACCAGTAGGAGGCAGGGCAATAGAAGCTAAGGCAATAGTTTCATCCTTACTAGGCAACTCCTTTTCATGAGGTTGTCTACCAAACTTGGAGAAATTGAACTCATGTGACACACCTTCAAAACCAACAGTGACGGTTTGCTTCTCACAGTCAATATGAGCATTAACGGTATTGAGAAAAGGTCTGCCAAATATGATGGGACAAAAGCTATCTTGTGCAGTAGCAAGAACGAGGAAATCAGCAGGATACTTCATTTTACCACACAAGACTTCAACATCCCTAATAATTCCCACAGGGCAGATAGTATCTCTATTGGCAAGCTGAATAGTGACATCAATAGGCTCTATCTCAACAGGTGCAATCTCATCTTTGATTTCATCGTATAAGGATTGAGGTATTGCACTAACACTAGCACCCATGTCACATAAACCATGATAACAATGATCTCCTATCTTAACAGAAACCACAGGCATGCCAACAACAGGCCTATGTTTGTCTCTAGCATGAGGTTTAACAATTCTAGGAGCATCTTCACAGAAGTGAATATTATGTCCCTCAACATCGTCGGACAAAAGATCTTTGATAATAGCAATGCTAGGTTCAACTCTAATTTGCTCGGGGGGTGTAGGTGTTCTAATATAGCCTCTACATATCACAGTTGAAGCTTTAGAATGATCCTTTATCCTAACAGGGAAAGGTGGTTTCTCAATGTAAGCACTGGGAAACACAGTATCATTATAGGCAATGACTTTCTCTTCAACTGGAGTGGGTTTAACTACATTGAATTCTAAAGGAGGATGATATTTAAACCACTTCTCTTTGGGGAGATCAATATGAGAAGCAAATGATTCACACAATGAAGCTACTATCTCAGAGTCAAGTCCATACTTAGCGCTAAAGTCACAAAAAGTATTTGTCTCAACAAAGGATTTAACACAATCAAAAGTGAAATTTATACCTGACTCCTTACCTTCTTCAAGCTCCCAATCTTCAGAGTTGCGTTTAATTCTCTCCAATAAATTCCATTTGAAGTCAATATCTCTCTTCATAAAAGAACTGGTACAAGAAGTGTCAAGCATGGTGCGATAATCATGAAAAAGCCGAGCATAGAAGTTCTGAATGATAATTTCTCTCGAGAGCTCATGATTGGGGCATGAATATAGCATTGATTTAAGCCTCCACCAAGCTTGAGCGATGCTTTCTCTGTCACGAGGCCAAAAATTATAAATATAATTCCGATCACGATCTACTAAATACATAGGATAAAACTTTTGATGAAATACCAATTTCAACCGATTGTTGTCCCATGATCCAGTATCATCACATAGCCTATACCATGTCAACGCCTTATCCTTCAAAGATAAAGGAAAGACCTTCTTCTTGACCTCATCCTCGGGCAAACCTGCAAGCATAAATAAACCACAACTTCATCTACATAGATTAGATGCAAGTCTGGATGTGATGTTCCATCTCCTGTAAAAGGATTAGCCAGCAATTTCTCAAGCATACCCGAAGGAAATTCGAAGCAAATATTTTCAGTAGGTGCAGCAGGTTGAGGAGAAACTCTTTGTGCTTCCTTTCGAGGTGAAGATACCCCGAACAAACCCCTCAAAGGATAAGTATCCATAGTGACAAGTGACAATAAATTTCACCACACTATATGAATGTTTCCTTACCAAGTTCCACTTACCAAAGGCGCTTCACTCCCCGGCAACGGCGCCAGAAAAGAGTCTTGATGACCCACAAGTACAGGGGATCAATCATAGTCCTTTCGATAAGTAAGAGTGTCGAACCCAACGAGGAGCAGAAGGATCTCACAAGTGGTTTTCAGCAAGGTAAAATCTGCACGCACTGAAATTGTCGGTAACAAGTGATTGTGTGGTGAGATGATTCGTAGCAAGCAACAAGTAACAAAAGTAGCAACGGTGCGGCAAAGTGGCCCAATCTATTTTGTAGCAAGTGACAAGCCTGGACAAAGTCTTATAGGAGGAAAAACGCTCCCGAGGACACACGGGAATTTCTGTCATGCTAGTTTTCATCATGTTCATATGATCCGCGTTCGTTACTTTGATAGTTTGATATGTGGGTGGACCGGCGCTTGGGTACTGCCCTTACTTGGACAAGCATACCACTTATGACTAACCCCTCTCGCAAGCATGCGCAACTACGAAAGAAGAATTAAGACAAAGTCTAACCATAGCATGAAACTAGTGGATCCAAATCAGCTCCTTACGAAGCAACACATAAACTAGGGTTTAAGCTTCTGTCACTCTAGCAACCCATCATCTACTTACTACTTCCCAATGCCTTCCTCTAGGCCCAAATAAAGGTGAAGTGTTATGTAGTCGACGTTCACATAACACCACTAGAGGAAAAACAACATACAACACATCAAATTACCGAACGAATACCAAATTCACATGACTACTATTAGCATGACTTATCCCATGTCCTAAGGAACAAAAGTAACTACTCATGAAGCATAATAATATTCATGACCAGAGAGGTAATGAGTAGCAACAAGGATCTGAACATAAACTCTTCCACCAAATAATCCAACTAGCATCAACTACAAAGAGTAAACAACACTACTAGCAACCTTACAAGTACCAATCGGAGTCGCGAGACAGAGATTGATTACAAGTGATGAACTAGGGTTTGGAGATGAGATGGTGTTGATGAAGATGTTGATGGTGATGAGTCCCCTCCGATGAGAGGAGTGTTGGTGATGACGATGGCGACGATTTCCCCCTCCGGGAGGTAAGTTTCCCCGGCAGGATCGTCCTGCCGGAGCCCTAGATTGGTTATGCTCAAGTTCCACCTCGTGGCGGCGGCGAAACCACGAAAAAGCTCCTCCCTGATTTTTTCCTGGACGAAACCCTTCATATAGCAGAAGAGGGGGCCAGTGGGCCAGCAGGCTGCCCACAAGCCCTCATGGCGCGGCCTGGGGGTGGCTGCGCCGTGCGGGCTTGTGGCCACCTGCTAGCGCCCCTCTGGTGCTTCTTCGACCTAGTTTTTTTATAAATCCGGAAAAAAATCCTCGTTGATTTTTACGGCATTTGGAGTTGCGCATAATAGGTATCTCAACTTTGCTCTTCTTTTAGGCCAGAATTCCAGGTGCCGGCATTCTCCCTCTTCATGTAAACCTTGCAAAATAAGAGAGAAAAGGCATAAGATTGGTACCGTGAAGTGAAATAACAGCCCAAGAAGCGATAAATATCAACGTGAAAACATGATGCAAAATGGATGTATCAGGGTGTCCTCCTCACTAGGGACTCTTTAAATCTATCTTCAATGTGCGTTCTCAGTCGGTAAAGAAGGTCAATCCGACTGATGACAAGACACATGTCATCCAATTGTGTGGGGCCTTAGGACTTCAAAAGAGAGCCAAAAGTAGTTATCCTGTCATGACCTTTCCCGAGTCGGTTCGCAACTGGCAAGCCACTTGGTTTTACTGTAATGATGTCGCTTGCCCAAATATGTCGAGTGGACTCCCTCACTTTACTTTAGAGAGACCGAGTGCTCCGAGGATGTTAGTGTCGATGAAGAAGGAGAAAGCCCAGGTGGAGCCTTTAGTCAAACCGCTGATTGGTCTGGTCCGCAACGAAGTGACAGGAATGAATCTGTTAGAGACCTTCCTTGGCAGACGCATCCAGCCTCTCCAAGCTCGGGACACACAATGTGGCATTACACTGGCCCTGAAGACTCCACTCGGTCTCATCCTGAGGAAGTGGATGAAGACACAGTAGCGAAGTGGACCCGCGGAATAGCTGGTCCTTGTGATAATCCGATGGGGGGCGAAGAGGGTCCTGCCCTTCTCTGCTCAAAACCCGCCGACAAACAAGGTTAGTTCTGTTGTGTTGAATATTTTTTCGTTTAGACCGAGTGCTCACAATTTCCTTGTCGACTGAGCTTGTGGATTGCATCTTGCAGGCATGGACGAACTTGCATTCTCCGGTCCCGAATGGCAACGCACTCGAGCTCGAGGAGGGGAGCATGGAGGATAGCACGGAGAGCGAGGAATATGTCGAAGACAGCGAAGAGACCGAGGAGGAGGAGGAGGAGGAAAGCGAGGAGGAGGACTCATCTCCTTCTCGCCACGAGCCCCGGTCCAAGCTGCGTCATGATTCCAGGGGCACTCCGAGCAAGCTTTTTGCGTCGAGTGGCAGGAGTGCCAAACGCGTCACGGGATCGTCTGGTGAACCAGTGGAGCGGCCTGCAAAGGTGTCCAAGCCCAGCGGACCCAAACCTCGAAAGGCTCTTCCTAGAATGAGGATCGCCTGCCAGTCGCCTCTGTGTAAGTACTTAACCTTCTCCTCTTATCTGAGTGAACTGTTCTTGTTGATGATGACCGAATGGAATTGCATTGACAAAGCTGCTACCTCTGTAACATCGCCGCCGCGAGGGAGCGAAGACCCCATGGAGGTTGATACCGCGAACACAGCCACTTCACATCTAGGTATTACGGATTTTTCACTCTGTGTTACTCTTCCATGTGTATGATTTTCTGGCTGTAACTTCTGGTGTTTCTGTCTGCCAGCCGCGCCTCCAACAGAGGTCATCCAACTGGATGACGATGATCAGAGACAACCTGTTGCTGAGGTGGAACCCATTGTGTCTGAGGTGCATGTGGCAGAGATGCCTGTAGCGAGTGCTCCGCCTGTCAGTTCGGTTGTTGTCACCACAACGCCGACTGGGTTACAGTCGGGCGCTCCAGTTGTTTCTGTTGCAGCCTTAGGATTGATGTCGCCCACAACCGTGCACACGACACGTCGTATCCCTGAAGATCAGACTGGTGCCACCAAGGAAGCTATGATCCAGGCGGAGTTGATGACACAACAAGCGAAAGGAGCCTATGACGCCATCTTCTCGGTGTATAACAACAGTGTGGTGCTCCAAGAAAACGTCCGAGTAAGTGCAACAGTAAGTTTGAATTCCGACTCACACCCAGTGTGTGTTTTTGTAGAAATGTCTTTGTTTTATTTGTGTTCCAGTGGGGTCACTCCGAGTGAACCCACTAGGTGTAGTCTCCGAGACCGCTGTCGAGTGCTTGCACTGGCAGTGGTCTTAATCAGTAGAGACTTTTCTTTTTTGATGATCACAGTCAGCCAGAGCTGATCTGGTTGAGTTTTGAATCTAGTGGGGGCACGCTAAGTGAACCCACTGGGTATAGTCCCCGAGACTATTATTAGTCGGTAGTGAATGATAATAGTCTGAAGCACTTGAGTGTATAATATTTTTGGCTCGTCAGGACAGACCTAATCGAGTGATAAGCCAGTGGGGTCACTCTGAGTGAACCCACTTGGTGTAGTCCCCGAGACCGCTGTTGAGTGCTTGCATCGGCAGGGTTCTGATCGGAAACATATCTTTTCCTTCAATCGAATGAAGTTTTTATCACTCGGAAGTGAATTTACTTTGACCATATATCACTCGGAAGTGAGATATACGTTGACTGATGTTTGTCTTCTGATTCTTTCAGAAAGCTTGTGAAGTAGGCTCTGCTATGCTACCTTGGCTGCAGAAAAGACTCAACTGGCTGCGAACCTGGAGGCGGCTACAAATGAAATAGCTGCTTTGAAGAAAAAGCTAGAGGAGAAGGACAAAGCATTGGTGGAGGCCCAGGCAACCAGTAAGAGCTTGCAGGTGGAGGTGGAGAAAATGCAGAAAGAATGGTACAAGTGGATGAACTAATTGAAGGATATGAGCAAGAGGGCGAATGCTCAAGTAAAATACGTGGGAGACTTTGCCACCAAGATGCTGGAGTTACTCACTGGTAAGTGTCTTGTCGAGTGAATCTTGTAATTGATTGTGTGTTATTTTGATGATGACCTTGAAACTTCTCCCCCACAGAATTTTGTCAAGACTTGGGGAAGGAAACTCAGGAGGTCGAGCCCTCGCTTGACCCAATCGATACTCCACTCGGTGACGACCTAGCTCTGAATCTGTTCCATCTGAACTCCCCACTGACGGAGGTGGAGAAGTACGTCACGTGACTGAGGGCGGCTGTGAGCAAGATCGACAAGGAGCTATGGCCAGAGGATGATCTCCACCATGAGCTGGAGGCGATGATGACTCGAATGGAGCAGATTCCTCAGCGGTTTCAACCATGGAAGAAGTCTGCTGCTCGGTGTGGGGCTGACGTGGCTTTGTCACTCGTCAGGGTCCATTGTAAGGACACTCGGAAGGAGAAGCTGAAGGCACTGCAGGTTGCAAACACAAAGAAGCTTCGGTTTGAAGACTTCATGGAGACCTTCGTTGATACTTCAACTCGTATCACCGACGTCATCGACATCGACACCTTCGTGGAACCGGCCAGTCTAGGTGAGCCGTGAGGAAGTCGAACACTCGTGAGAAAAACATTTATTTGCCTCGGTATGCCGAGTGGTTCTGTAAACACTTTAAACTTTGTTCGGGTAATAAACCGAGTGCTTTTGTCCTACGCGGATAACCTTGATCTGCGCCGGGTATCATTGATGTGCTCGTTTCGACTGAATTTAAGTTTATCTTTGTCGACTGAATTTTTCTTTTTGGGTATGCTCTGGGCATACGCAAAGTGTTCCCACCTAAGTGAAGCTTGATTCGCAGTTGGGTTGGGGCTAAGCGAAGTCTGATTCGCAGTTGGGCGGGGTTTCGTCACTTAGGCGAATCTGGTTCGCGGCTAAGTCTCCGAGTGTGAGGGTTGCTCTTCACTCGAAGAAGTATTCTAACTTAGGCGAATCTGGTTCGCGGCTAAGCCCCCGAGTGAGATTGTAGCTCTTCACTCGGAGAAGTTTTTTAACTTAGGCAAATCTGATTCGCAGCTAAGTCCCCGAGTGAGAGGGTAGCTCTTCACTCAGAGAAGTTTTTTTAACTTAGGCGAATCTGGTTCGCGGCTAAGCCCCCGATTGAGAGGGTAGCCCTTCACCCGGAGAAGTTTCTTAACTTAGGCGAATCTGGTTCGCGGCTAAGCCCCCGAGTGAGAGGATAGCTCTTCACTTGGAGAAGTTTTTTAACTTAGGCGAATCTGGTTTGCGGCTAAGCCCCTGAGTGAGAGGGTTGCTCTTCACTCGAGAAGTTTTTTAACTTAGGCGAATTTGGTTCGCGGCTAAGCCCCCGAGTGAGAGGGTAGCTGTGACAGCCCGATGCAGACGCCCCAGAAGATTCCCCTGTTATTTCCGTTTCCGTCGTGTGATATTTTGTTTGTTGCATTCATCTTGCGCATCATGGAATCATGCATGGCATCATGTCAACTGTTTTTTGTCGGTGTTGCTTGTTGCCATGTTGTTGGGTGTTAGTGCCTTGTGAGTGACGTTGTTTTGTTGGAGTGTTGAGACAAGGTGCGTGAGAGCCACCGCTAAACCGTGTTGCACCGCGAACCACTCCCCTCCTCTCTTCTCTTTAATTTTGTTTTCGGGTTGTGTAAAAGTTCCGTTTTAACTCCTTTTAAAAATCGTCTTCTTTCAAAACTCCTTTTATTAAATGTGAGGGCAACCCTTGGGTTTTTATTTTATTTCTCCCTGTGTGTTATTTTAAAACCCTCTCATTTTCTTTTCTCTTTTAAAGGGCTTTTATTTTATCCTTTAAATAAAGAGGTTTTATTTAATTCTTCAAAGGGGTTTGATTTTTATTCTTTTGTAAACGGGTTTTAATTTTAATTCTTCAAAAGGTTCTATATTATTTAAAAAAAAATCCCAATCTATTTCTTATATATGGGGTGTGTTTTTAAAGAGTCAAAAGTATTTTTTTTACTATTTTATTTTATTTTGTTTAATTCTTTTCTTTGTGTGTTTCCTGTTTTAAAAATAAAAACAAGATGAGAGTGGGAGAGAGGCCACGTTGCACGCCACTTGGGCCTCTAGACCGGGCCGCAGCCGAGCTTCCTGGCCCCAACCCTAGCGTAGCCCCTCGTCCCGATCCCCTCTCCTTCTCCCCGTGCGTCTCCCTCCTCCAGCCCGATCCCTCTTCTCTCCCCGTTCCTCCCCTGCGCCGTTTCCCCCAGGCCCGATCCCCTCCAGCCCCGCGACGCCCCTGGCGTCCCGTGCTCGCGCTGCCCCGCGTCCTCGCCTCCCAGGTCGCCGCCTCCCCTTTGCCTCCAGCCACCAGAGCCCCATGCGCGCTCGACCCCAGTAGTTGCGTGCAGCTTGTGATGTGGTGCGGGAGCACCCAAGCTCCTGTGCCAGCTTCCGCTCAGTGGCCTCGCCGGACCGGCCGTCGCCGGCGACCACCTCCAGGTCGGCCATGTCGTCCTCTTCCTTCTCCTCCCACTGGTTCCCTCTCTCTCCCTCACCCCACTCTCTTTTCCTTTTCTTCAGGAACATCACGCCATGGCCGTGCTTGAAGGAAGCCAGCACCAGCCAGCAGGTCGCCCGTGCCTTCCTCTTCGTCGCCCCGGGCATCTACTTCCTCTCCTTCCCCATTTCTTCTTCTGCTCTCCCTCTCTCTCATGCTCCCCCTTTCTCTGTTTCTCTGAACAACAACTGCAGGTGCAGCCATGAACGCGCCCTGCGAGCTCCATCTCTGCGGATCGAGCCCCATAGCCACCGGGAATGGAGTAGGTGCTCCGGGATCCGCCCATCCCGCTGGTGCCCGCTGGATCTAGATGCCTTGACCTGCATCCCCGACCTGCATCCGAACCTGTCAATGGTGTTGTCTCCGTTTCGTGTTTCAGTTTCGTCAGGTTCGCCACAGGATATGTTCATTTGAGTAGAAATTCAGTTAATACCACAGTTAGTTCGTAGCCCAACTCGTCAGCCGCAATAGCACATACATAGAGGTCTGGGGTTCGAATCCCTCTCACCCCGATTTTTCCTTTTGATATTTTGATGCTTTAGGTTGCCCACGGTTCAATCTTATCTAGCCCAATGCTCATATGTTGGACACTATCACAGCGCTAGCACACTCGCGTGTGCCTTGTAGTGAGACCGAGAGGTCTTGTGTTCAAATCCCAGCTCCCAATGTTATTTTTTTCATGCTTGGGCCTGATCTGGCGCTTGGTTGGGCTGTGTCTCCACTTTCGGCCCATTTCTTTTTTTAATCTTTGCTAGGAATTTTGCTTTTCAGAAAAAATCAACATATTTTCAAATGCCCGTAGTTTCTAATCCGTGCATCGCATTGTGATGAGTTATATATGTAACTTGGCTAGAATTTCACGTAGGTTCATATTTTCCAGCTCTCATGCATAATCAGAACTGTTTAAAAATTACAGCCATTTGCATCGGTTTGCGTGTCGACGTGTTGAAAACGATTTAGGTCGTAACTATTTGTCCGTAGCTCCGTTGGAGATGTGCCATATATGTAAATGGACCAGAACGACGAGTAGAATCACGTGAACCACTTTGTTTTGCCGTTTAACAAACCTAAAATGTGATTAGGACAAATCTCGACAGAATTAAGATTTAACACGTGGGGTCATTTCGGACATGCTATATGTCGTTTTTGGCCTCATTTAAAATGCCTAGCTAGGTAGATTAATTTGTGATTCACCCCTTGCCATGTTAACAACCTTTTAATATATCCGTGTACTTGAACGGGAGTGAACTAAATAATTCAACATGGAGTTTCGTCGATATGCAACTCGTTGCATATCGAGCTTCACTTAATGTGTAGTGTTTGCGTGAGGTGAATTGCCATGCCGTGCCTTGCATTAGACCGTTCATGCATCATATGTGTCTTGCATCGTGTGGTGTATACTTGTGTTGATGCTTGTTTCCGGTTTGCTTCGTCTTGATAGAGTTCCGCAAGCGTGTCGGGAAGTGAGGATCCGTTCGAACACGTCGGTTCGTCTGCTTCACGGAGTCATGCTTCTTCTCAGCGGGATCTCAGGCAAGATGACCATTTCCCCAGATACAATTACTATCATTGCCATTCTAGATTTATCGCTTCTACCGATTATGTCTCGTTGCCTACCACATGCTAAATATCAGCCTCTCTACAATGCCATGAAACCTTCAACTGTTCAACCTAGCAAACCAATGATTGGCTATGTTACTGCTTGCATAACCATGTTGTTAGCGTTGCTAGTTGCACGTGCATTGCTTCCATGTGAAAACATGGGTTCCTTGTCATAACACCATATTAATGCTATTTAATTTAATGGACCTATATACTTGGTAAAAGGTGGAAGGCTCGACCTTTCTAGCCTGGTGTTTTGTTCCACCTTTGCCCCCTTAGTTTCGGCTACCGGTGTTATGTTCCATAATTGAGCGCTCCTAACACGATCGGGGTTGTTATGGGGACCCCCTTGATAATTCGTTTTAGATTAAAGCTGGTCTGGCAATGCCCAACTTTGGTACTACATTTGCCCAACATAATAATCTTGTTAATACTGAAAGCATAAGGCGTCATGAACCCGAGGAGTAATTCTACATAATACAGGGAGGGCCAGTGCTGATGGTGCTGGTCCAAAACAGAGCACCGTGCGGGGCCAACCCGGGGCAACTCGGGTGATGTCTATCAGGCCACCGTACGCTTCGCTTATCCGTCGTGTCCTGAGAACGAGATACGCGACTCCTATCGGGATCGTCGACACGTCGGGTGGCCTTGCTGGATTAGTTTTACCTTTGCTGAAATATCTTGTGCATCGGGATTCCGGTGATGCTTTGGGTAATCTCAGAGTTGAGGTTTTACACTAAGGAATCCGACGAGATCGCGAGATTCGTGGTCGAGGATTTCTATGCGGCTTGTGGTAATTTGTGATTGACTAGCTGGAGCACCCCTACAGGGTTAAATCTTTCGAAAAGCCGTGCCCGCGGTTATGTGGCAATGTGGAAACTTTGTTTAACACTGGTTCTAGATAACTTGAAGTTAATTAATTAAAATAATGCCAACTGTGTGCGTAACCTTGACTGTCTCTTTCGTGAGTTCCTTCTCCGATCGAGGACACGGTGGGGTTATGTCTGACGTAGGTAGGTGTTCAGGATCATTCATTTGATCATCAGTATTTCACGTCCGCTATGCGTAGATCTTCCCCCCTCTTATTTCTTGTTCTCGTAAGTTTAGCCACCAAATATATGCTTAGTCACTGCTGCAACCTCACCACTTAACCTGATCTCACCCATTAAGCTTTGCTAGTCTTGATACCTTTGGAAATGAGATTGCTGAGTCCCCTGTGGCTCACAGATTATTACAACACCAGTTGCAGGTACAGGTAAAGGTTACTTGACGCGAGCGCGTTGATTGTTCATTTGGAGTTGCTTCTTCTTCTTCTTCATCATCGATCTAGGATGGGTTCCAGGCCGACAGCCTGGGATAGCAAGGATGGACGTCGTTCTTCTTTTATCGTTTGTTTTCGTCCGTAGTCGGACCCTGCTCTTACTCTTGATGAATATGTATTGTACTGATGTGACTCTGATGTAGCTTGTGGCGAGTGTAAGCCAATTCTATATATATATATATATATATATATATATATATATCTTCTTTTCAGTACATGTACTTGTAACGATATCCATTCTTGCGACACGACGAGATGTGCTTCTATCCCTGACGGGGCCCTTGTGCCAAATTGAGGATAGGGTCGCATCTTGGGCATGATAGTAGCTCTTCACTCGGAGGAGTTTTATAACTTAGGCGAATCTGGTTCGCGGCTAAGCCACCGAGTGAGAGGGTAGCTCTTCACTCGGAGAAGTTTTCTAACTTACGTGAATCTGGTTCGCGGCTAAGCCCCCGAGTGAGAGGGTAGCTCTTCACTCGGAGAAGTTTTTGAACTTAGGCAAATCTGGTTCGCGGCTAAACCCCCGAGTGAGAGGGTAGCTCTTCACTCGGAGAAGTTTTTTAACTTAGGCGAATCTGGTTCGCGGCTAAGCCCCCTAGTGAGAGGGTAGCTCTTCACTCGAAGAAGTTTTTTAACTTAGGCAAATCTGGTTCACGGCTAAGCCCCCGAGTGAGAGGGTAGCTCTTCACTCGGAGAAGTTTTTAACTTAGGCGAATCTGGTTCGCGGCTAAGCCCTCGAGTGAGAGGGTAGCTCTTCACTCGGAGAAGTTTTCTAACTTAAGAGAATCTGGTTCGCGGCTAAGCCCCCGAGTGAGAGGGTAGCTCTTCACTTGGATAAGTTTTCTAGACCGGAGTCAACAGATCTATTGCAGTAATCAAAACTTATGGCAAGTAAATTGCTTTAGGGAATCTTGTTCATTACATCAAAACAGTCGTTAATCAAGCATAAAACGCTTAAGTAGATCTCCATTCCACGCCCACGACTCGTCGATCCTCTTCTCGAGATTGTAGAGTTTGTAGGCTCCGTTGTTCAGCACCTTGGAGACAATGAAGGGTCCTTCCCAGGCGGGAGCCAACTTGTGTGGTCTGTGTTGATGCACTCGAAGCACCAAATCACCTGCTTGGAACGTACGACTCCTGACGTGTCTTGAATGGAACCTCCGTAAATCTTGTTGGTAGATCGTCGATCGAATCAGGGCCATCTCGCACTCCTCCTCCAAAAGATCAACTCTGTCCTGTCGGGCTTGTTCAACTTCGGCTTCTGAGAAGAGTTCGACTTTGGGAGAATTGTGAAGCAAATCACTTGGAAGGACAGCTTCTGCTCCGTATACGAGAAAAAAAACGGAGACCACCGAGTCGACCTGTTCGGGGTCGTTCTGAGTCCCCAGAGCACAGAAGACAACTCGGTGACCCAAGCGCCTGCAGCATGTCCAATTTCTCGCATGAGACGAGGCTTTAATCCTTGAAGTATGAGTCCATTTGCCCGTTCAACCTCGTCGTTGGTTTGGGGGTGAGCAACGGATGCATAATCCACTCGAGTTCCTTGGTTGGAGCAAAAACTCTTGAATTCATCCGAGTCGAAGTTCGATCCATTGTCCGTCATGATGTTGTGCGGAACTCCAAATTTGAAATAGATTTCCCTCATGAACTTGATTGCAGTACGTGCATCTAGCTGTTTGATTGGTTTGGCCTCTATCCACTTGGTGAATTTGTCGACTGCAACTAGTAAATGAGTGAATCCGCCCTGTCCTGTGCGGAAGGGTCCGACCATGGCCAAGCCCCACATGGAAAATGGCCATATGAGAGGGATTGTCTTCAGAGCAGACGATGGCTTGTGCGATTTGTTGGACTAAAACTGGCAACCTTCGCAGGAGTCCACAATCTCTTTGGCTATTTCACTCGCACGTGGCCAGAAGAATCCAGCTCAGAATTCTTTGGCAACGATGGCCCTGTAGGATGCATGATGATCACAGGTTCCCGAGTGGATTTCCTCCAAAATCAATCGGCCTTCCTCAGGGGAAATGCACCGCTGAGCTACGACAGTCACACTTTCCTTATAGAGCTGATCTCCCATGACCGTGAAGGCCTTTGACCTACGGACGATCTGTATAGCTTCGCCTTCATCTTCGGGTAGCTCTCGCCTCAGGATGTATGCGATATACGGAACAGTCCACTCGGGCGTGATCACTCGAATTTCCATGATCAAATCAACAACTACTGGGATTTGAACTTTAGTCGGATCAGATGTACTTGCAGGCTGAGAAGGTTCTTCGGTGAATGGATCTTCCTGGACCGAAGGAGCATGTATGTGCTCTAAACAAACATCACTGGGCACAATTTTCCGAGTGGATCCGATTTTTGCCAACTCATCAGCAGCTTGATTCTTCAATCGAGGAACATGGTGAAGTTCTAAACCTTCAAACCTTTTCTCAAGCTTTCTTACTGCGTTTCAGTACCCAGTCATGGCAGGATTTCTCACATCCCACTCTTTCATCACTTGATTAACCACTAAATCTGAGTCATCATATACCATCAAGCGTCGGACGCCGAGTGAAATGGCCATACGCAACCCGTAGAGGAGAGCTTCATACCCTGCCTCATTGTGAGAAGAATCAAAGTGAATCTGTAATACGTAACTAAGCTTGTCGCCCTTCGGGGATATAAGAACTACGCCTGCACCAGAACCACTCGGCATCTTTGAGCCATCAAAGAACATAGTCCAGTGTGCTGAGTGAATCGGAGTTGGTTGTTGTTGTTCCACCCATTCGTCCATGAAATCAGCCAGAGCTTGAGATTTGATGGTTTTTTGGCTTCGAACTTTATGTCACAGTATAGTAGCTCCATTGCCCATTTTGCCACTCGGCCCGATGCATCCCGATTGTGAAGGATTTCTAACAATGGGGCATCGCTGACAACAGACACCGAGTGATTTTGAAAATAATGAGCCACCTTCTTTGCAGTCATGTAAATCCCATAGAGAAGCTTCTGATAGTGGGGATATCTCTGCTTGGAAGGAGTCAATACCTCAGAAACATAATACACTGGGCGCTGAATTTTATAAGCCTTGCCTTCCTCCTCTCGCTCGACTGTTAGGACTGTATTGACTACTTGATTTGTAGCCGCGATATATAAGAGGAGTGGATCTTTGCTGTACGGAGCAGCAAGAACCGACTGGGTGGATAGCAGAGTCTTTAACTCGACGAATGCAGCTTCTGCTTCGGGAGTCCACTCGAAGGTATCTGACTTCTTCATGAGACGGTATAATGGTAAGGCTTTCTCTCCGAGTCGAGATATGAATCTGCTTAATGCTGCTAAACATCCTATAAGCTTTTGGACATCATGTACTCGCACAGGGCTTTTCATTCGGACGATTGCCCTGATCTTTTTGGGGTTAACATCGATTCCTCATTCGGAAACGAGAAAACCGAGTAACTTTCCGCTGGGGACTTGATACGTCTCCGTCGTATCTACTTTTCCGAACTCTTTTGCCCTTGTTTTGGACTCTAATTTGCATGATTTGAATGGAACTAACCCGGACTGACGCTGTTTTCACCAGAATTGCCATGGTGTTGTTTTGTGCAGAAATAAAAGTTCTCGGAACGTCCTGAAAATTTACGGAGATTTTTTCTGGAATAAAAGAAAAATACATGCGCAAAGATCCACCGGAGGGGGTGTGCCAGTGGGCCACAAGACCACACGGCGTGGCCACCCCCCTAGGCCGCGCCATGCAGGCTTGTGGGGCCCACGTGGCACCACCGCCCCCAATCTCAGTCCTATATCTTCGATTTCGCCTGGAAAAAAATCAGAGATAAGGTTTCATCACGTTTTGTGTTACGGAGGCGCCGCCACATCCTGTTCTTCATCTGGAGGGCAGATCTGGAGTCCGTTTCGGGCTCCGGAGAGGGGAAATCATCGCCATCGTCATCATCAACCTTTCTCCATTGACAATTACATGATGCTCTTCATCGTTCGTGAGTAATCTCATCGTAGGATTGCTGGACGGTGATGAGTTGGATGAGATCTATCATGTAATCGAGTTAGTTCTTGACGGGGATTGATCCCTAGTATCCACTATGTTCTAGATTGATGTTGCTACTACTTGGCTATGCTTAATGCTTGTCACTAGGGCCCGAGTGCCATGATTTCACATCTGAACCTATTATGTTGTCGCCAATATATGTGTGTTTTCGATCCTATCATGCAAGTTGTAGTCACCTACTATGTGTTATGACCGGACAACCCCGGAGTGACAATAGCCGGAACCACTCCCGGAGATGACCATAGTATGAAGAGTTCATGTATTCACCAAGTGTTAATGCGTTGGTCCGGTTCTCTATTAAAAGGAGAACTTTAATATCCCGTAGTTTCCATTAGGACCCCGCTGCCACGGGAGGGATGGACAATAGATGTCATGCAAGTTCTTTTCTCTAAGCAGTATGACTACATACGGAATACATGCCTACATTAGATTGACGAACGGGAGCTAGTTACATATCTCTCCGTGTTATAGCTGTTACATGATGAATCACATCCGTCACACTCATCCATCACCGATCCACTGCCTACGAGTCTTTTACTACTGGTCCCGCTACGTTACTTTGCCTAGGCTTGTCCCTTGCTACAAGAGGGATTGGGCCACTTTGCTGCTGCTGCTACTGCTGTTACTTGTTACTTTGCTGCTGCTACTACTGTTCCTTGCTACTCCACTGTTACTTGTTGCAAGACTTTGTTGGCATTAAAATCCCGTCAACAAGGCCTTTTCCAGCGCCGTTGCAGGGAATTGCTAAAGCTTTTTCTGGTGTCGTTGCTATTGTACTACCTTGCTACTGATACTTTGCTTGCAGACAATAATCTTTCAGGTGTGGTTGAATTGACAACTCAGCTGCTAATACTTGAGAATATCCTTTAGCTTCCCCTTGTGAGCGAATCAATAAATTTGGGTCGAATACTCTACCCTCGAAAACTGATGCAATCCCATACGCTTGTGGGACATCAGGACTCCGAATGTGCACTTGGCTGGGTTGAACTTGATGTCGTACCTTCGAAGATTGGCAAATGTTTCTGCCAAGTCAGTCAGCAGGTCAGAACCTTTGCGTGACTTGACTACGATATCGTCCATGTATGCCTCCACGTTCCGACTAATCTGATTGAGGAGGCATTTCTGAATCATGCGCATAAAAGTAGCTCCTGCATTTTTAAGACCGAACGGCATAGTGATGTAGCAGAAGCACCCAAACGGGGTGATGAAGGCCGTTTTTATTTCATCGGGGCCATACAGACGGATCTGGTGGTACCCTGAGTAAGCATCTAAAAAAGACAATCGCTCGCATCCCGCAGTCAAGTCAACAATCTGATCTATGCGGGGGAGCGGGAAATGGTCTTTCGGGCAAACCCGATTGATATGCTTGAAGTCGATGCACATTCGGAGTGACTTGTCCTTCTTAGGCACCATGACGACATTCGCGAGCCACTCGGAGTGGTAAATCTCGCGAATGAACTTGGCCTCTAGGAGCTTAGCCACTTCCTCACCGATTGCTTTCCTCTTCTACATGGCAGTCCGACGCAGATGTTCCTTGACAGGTCGAGATTTGGGGTCGACCCTCAGTCGGTGCTCAGCCAGTTCCCTGGGCACACCAGGCATGTCAGTGGGCTTCCATGCAAAGATGTCCTAGTTCTCATGGAGGAACTGCATGAGCTCGACTTCCTATTTAGGATCAAGAGTTGTTGAGATGTTGGTCGGGGCGACGGTGGGGTCCGTCGGGTGGATGCTGACTTTCTTGATTTCGCCTCCCGACTGGAATGCTATCACACCCAAGATGCGACCCTATCCTCAATTTGGCACGAGGGCCTCGTCAGGGATAGAAGCGCATCTCGTCGTGTCGCAAGAATGGATATCGTTACAAGTACATGTACTGAAAAGAAGAGATATATAAAGAGTTGGCTTACACTCGCCACAAGCTACATCAGAGTCACATCAGTACATTACATAATCATCAAGAGTAAGAGCAGGGTCCGACTACGGACGAAAACAAATGACAAAAGAAGAACGACGTCCATCCTTGCTATCCCAGGCTGCCGGCCTGGAACCCATCCTAGATCGATGAAGAAGAAGAAGAAGAAGCAACTCCAAATGAACAATCAACGCGCTCGCGTCAAGTAACCTTTAACTGTACCTGCAACTGGTGTTGTAGTAATATGTGAGTCACAGGGGACTCAGAAATCTCATTTCCAAAGGTATCAAGACTAGGAAAGCTTAATGGGTGAGGCATGGTTAAGTGGTGAGGTTGCAGCAGCGGCTAAGCATATATTTATGGTGGCTAACTTACGAGTACGAGAAAAATAAGAGGGGGGAGATCTACGCATACGGATGTGACTACTGATGATCAAATGAATGATCCTGAACACCTACCGACGTCAGGCATAACCCCACCGTGTCCTCGATCGGAGAAGGAACTCACGAAAGAGACAGTCACGGTTACGCACACAGTTGGCATATTTTAATTAAGTTAACTTTAAGTTATCTAGAACCAGTGTTAAACAAAGCTTCCACGTTGCCACATAACCGCGGGCACGGCTTTCCGAAAGATTTAACCCTACAGCGGTGCTCCAACTAGTCCATGACAAATTACCACAAGCCGCATAGAAATCCTCGATCACGAAGCTCGCGATCTCGTCGGATTCCCTAGTGGAAAACCTCAACTCTGGGATTACCCAAAGCATCACCGGAATCCCGATGCACAAGATATTCCGTCAAAGGTAAAACTAATCCAGCAAGGCCGCCCGGCATGTTAACGATCCCGATAGGAGCCGCGTATCTCGTTCTCAGGACACGACGGATAAGCTACGTGCACGAGTGCCAAACCTCGAGTTTCCTCGCGGTGGCCCCGCACAGTGCTCTGTTTTGGACCAACACTCATGAGGAGCACTGGCCCGGGGGTTGATGAAATTATCCTCGGGGTCCGGAAAGTCTCTATGCAATTTATTAGGTGATTAGGCAAATGTAGTACCAATGTTGGGCCTTGCCAGACCAGCTTTAATCTAAAACGAATTATCAAGGGTGTCCCCATAACAACCCCGATCGTGTTAGGAGCGCTCGTTTATGGAACATAGCACCGGTAGCCGAAACTAAGGGGGCAAAGGTGGAACAAAACACCAGGCTAGAAAGGCCGAGCCTTCCACCTTTTACCAAGTATATAGGTACATTAAATTAAATAGCATTTAAATATGGTGATATGACAAGGAACCCATGCTTTCACATGGAAGCAACTGCACCTGCAACTAGCAATGGTAACACAGGGTTAAGCAAGCAGTAACATAGCCAATTAGTGGTTTGCTAGGTCGAACAGGTAGAAGGTTTTCATGGCATTGTTGAGAGGCTGATATTTAACATGTGGTAGGAAACGGGGCATAATCGATAGCATCAAAATAACTAGCATGGCAATGATAGTAATGGTATCTGGGGAAATGGTCATCTTGCCTGGGATCCCGCTTGGAAGAAGAATGACTCCGTGAAGCAGACGAACCGATGTAGTCGAACGGGTCCTCACAATCCGACACGCTTGCGGAACTCTATCAAGACGAGGCAAACCGGAAACAAGAATCAAAACATGAGATTCACCACACGATGCACAACACATATGATGCATGAGCAGCGGAATACATGCAAGTCACGGCATGATAATTCACACAAACAGACACTACACATTAAGTGAAATTCAATATGCAACGAGTTGCATATTGACGAAACTCCACGTTAATTAAACTACCTATCTAGGCATTTTAAATGAGGTCGGAATTGACATATAGCACCTCTGAGACGACCTCACATGTTAATTTACAATTCTGTCCAGATCTGAACTAATGCAATTAGTTAGTTGTTAAACAGCAAAACAAATAGGTTCACGTGATTCTACGTGTCATTTCAAGCAATCTACACATAAAGAACTTCTCCAACGGAGCTACGGATCAAAAGTTACGAGCACCGCAAGATATGATGGCATGAATGCAATATGTGTGCAACGGCGGCTACGAGCACTTCAACACATGCAACCAGCAAGAGAAAATGAAACTACACGAGATTCTAAGCAAGTTTCATGTAGGACACGATCAAAACGGAGCTACGATTCAAAAACTACGAGCAAAACAAGAACTGACTACAATCTGCCAAAATCAGCCACATGGCATTTTCTACGCCCCACAACTACGGCTACACAACTCCGATATGCTCAAGCAAGGCATGGCACGGAAGAGGGAAAGAAGCACTACTACAAACAACTAACAACAACTAGCATGGCATCATGTATCACTAGGGAAAGAAGACACAAAATGGCTTCCCACACACTATTTCAGACTTAGTGAAAATTACACCTCGTGAAAGTGCAGTTTTCGATCTGAAGCCACATTTACAGCAGCAAAACCTATAGCTACAGGACTCCAAATGGCATGAAAATTTACAGCATGTTGGCGAAACACAAGGGGTACAACTAACTCCATTGGACCAACCTCAAAAGGGCTACAGATCACCAAATGCAAGCAAGACAAGACAGCAACAAAATATAACAGATTCCAGACTTAGAAATATTTCAGCTCCTCCAAATCAGCACTAGTTCTAGCAACTTGAGAGCAAGCAAATCACACCTAAACATGCATCTCTATTGCAACTAAAAATACCAGGGGCTAGTCTAAACACCCAAGATCAACTCTTTGGTTGACAACTCCGTCAAACGAAGAACGGAATAAATCCTACGAATTAACCAAAAGGGCATCACGGCAAAATATCGCGCGAACTAACTTACTCAAAAGCTAAAAATAATTGCATAGAAAAATCTACCCCGAAAACATATAAAATATGTGGGGTTTGCAACAAAAAATAATACCGCACATAAATGCGAGAAAAATAACCTATACGCGGGAAAATAAATTACCGGCAATCCCTACACGTAAAAATACCAATGACCGCTCTAAAATACATGGAATAATGGTCCTTAAAACATAGGCATTTCTAATACGCCATACGAACAATCCGGACTTGCGCGAAAAACAAATACGGGGTGTATCCTATTAAAACAACACGTTACTCTAGGCATCCGGCGCGCTAAACAACGTCAAACAATTATGCATGTTTCAAATTCGTATTCTACGCGCAAAACTACCACAAAACCATATATTACACGTCTCGATCCGATTTACGGTTTTAAAGTTACGGGCATTTATATATCGTCTAATTACTGGAATTATCTAAAACGAAATAAAAAACCTAAAAGACTACATGGGCCGACAGGGGCGCAAGATAGTTAAAAAGATGCTCAGGCGCGGGATTACCTTGGGGGAGGCCACTGGGCCGGTTGGAGGGCGCTGGTGGAGTGGCCCACATGGGAGGCCTCGGCCTGGGATGGATCTGGGCCTCGGGTCGGGGCGAGGCAGGCCTCGGCCTAGCCGCGAGTGGGCCGGCGAAGGGTGGCGCTGACGTGGCCCGTTCGGCGATGGGGCGATGTGCTCGTCTCCCTCGCCTCGCGAGACCGACGCCGGCGATGCCTTGGGGACCCGGCGAGGACGAGGGGTGGCGCTGGCCGGAGATGGTTCCCCGGACCGGATCCGGCCGACGGCACCCTTGGGCGACGGCGCAGCTACAGGGAGGCGAGGTGGCGGCTGCTGTAGGCAGAGGGCGGCGCGGCTGCGGCGCAGATCGGGGCAGGTTGCGGCGCTCTCCGGCAAGCGGCTGCCGGCGGCGGGGCACGGGGCGATATGGTGGCGCACGGGAGGAACTCCGGCGAGGGTTGCGGGGCACCGGTGCAAGGTGGCGGAGCAAGGCGCGGAGGACAAGGACGATGGGGCAGAGCAGCAGCTCAGGAGGAGCGGGACGGCTCGGATCTAGGCCCACGCGGGCCTAGATCGGGCCTGGCGGGCCGGCGGCGCTAGTGGGACGAGAGAGAGCAGGTGGAGGCTGGCTAGGGTGTCGGGGGGGTTGCACGGAAATCGAGGAGAGGGAGAGAGACTGCTAAGAAATGCATGGGGTCCTATTTATAGACAAAGGGGGGCTAGGTTTAGCGAAATTTCGACCCGGATCCAACCGTGCGGTCGGATTTGACTAATTCCGAAGCGGGACGGACGAGCGGCTGTGTAGAGTATGTATCCAGAGACGAGAGGGAAAGCGGGCGGCATGGCAACGTAATTAACAACACCGAAAGACGTCCGACGGTAGACCGAATACGGTGCCGCTACGGTCGACCGTTCGGGTACCAAGACGGACTCCGATCGCGACGAAACTTGACAGGCGGACTAGTTATATCTAAATAAGACCGCACGTCAAATCTCAACCCGATCAGAGAAAGTTTTACGCATGCTTGAAAAACAGGGTTTAGACGGTGCCGCGGGCGCGTGCGAGTGCGGTCGGACTCAGAACGGGCAACGTCGAGAACCGGCAACTACTAACGGATGCAAGTTTGAAAACTGGCGGCAACGGAGATGCTGATGCAATGCACATGATGCAAATGATGCGATGATGATGCGACAAAAGAAAATACCCACACGACGAAAACGGAAAGAAAGGGGAATCTTCTGGAACGTCGGCATCGGGCTGTCAGAACTCTCCTACACTACAAGAGGATCTCGCCCCGAGATCCAAGAATGAAAGGGGGAGAGGATGAGAAAAGCAAAAGGTAAAACTTTAGTCGCTTCTTTGACAAACGAGTGAAAACAATGAACCTTGAAGGTTGCAAAGCGTTGAGGAATGATATGAGAAAGAATCAAGAAAATTTCGGCAACATTTCAGTAGGAAAATGGGACAAAAAGAATTCGAAAAGGTGGAAGAAATAGACAATATTCACAACAAACAACTAAATAGAACAAGGGAACGCCATGATCTTGATAGAACAACAAGATTGAGCCCAAATGAGCAACATCACAATGCCTCCGGAACAATAGAATAGGAACTAGCTCAAATGGAAGAAGAGAATGAAGAAAGGAATGACAACTACTAACTCCAATGAACTTGGCAAGCATCCTTGCAAGAAGAATTGGACGGAGTTGTTGGACAAACAACAACGAAAAGAACAAGATAGTAGTGGGCTTATGGAAACCTTTTAAACTAATGAAGTGACAACCAGCCACTAACAGAATTAAGGATTGCTAGGGAGAAACAAGACATGAACAGTTTCTTACACCAAGAGGACATATTGAGAACTTGGATTAATGACAAACACCATGATAGCAACAATCCATAGGAAAGGCTTTAGGTGAAATCCAAACCAAGATAGCTCAATGAAGAAATCATGGGTTGAAAATATCTCATGATCAAAGAATTGGTGGGTTTAATTATCTCATTCCTGAAAAGAAATCTCTTCGAGGCTCCTACACTAACAAGAATGCTATAATACCACCGCAAAGGATAAAGGAAGAACAATTGCATATATAAATGCAAGAGAAAGGATACTTGAGGTTCTCCAACAAGAATCTTGAAGAACACTTGAGAATGGATTGAAACCTTGATGAACCACCTTAAAGGACCTCCGTATACAAATGAATGATGCAAAGATATGAAGGTAGAAAGAGAATAAGATTATGACCTTACCAAGATTTAGATGAAGCCTCACAAAAAGATACTTTAGAGAACTTGGAACTCCGGAAAAGAAAGATAAGAACACTAGAGAAAAGGAATTGATATCAAGAGCCACTCCGCAAGAAGAATTGAAAACATTTTGAAACAGGAATAAGAATTATGTTATGCTTATCCTTCATCAAGTTTAATTAATGACAAGCAACGGATTTAGCATACAACTTATTCTACTTGAGAGAACCTAGAAGAGATAGAGAGATAAGCACTACTTGAGGCAAAATTGAAGGAAGCACCGGTAAGAATTCACAATTGAATGGGAACTCCAAGAATTAATGGAGATACATGAGAATGGAGAGATCATGAGCCACCTGAGAGAAAACTTGAACAAGGCACCGTATAATCGAGAGACGAACGAAGAGACAACAAAGGAGAAGATTTGAGGATGAAAGCTGCAAGCTGAGAACGAAGAAGTCTTCTAAAATGATGGCCTTCGGAGGAACGAGAAATAAAAACAACTCAGAGAAGCACCGGATAGCACGAAAGGGATTACTCATGATTGGAGCAAATAAGATAATGCCACGAAGCTGAAATGACAATCTTCACAAGAATGGAAAAAGACTGAGAGAAACACTCCTTCGAATTTGCAAACTGAGAATGATGACGAGGAACAACACCAAGAATAGCTGAGACACTCCGGAATAAAGAAGAATGAAAGGTTGATCCAATATGAGAATTAATATAAATGGATCTTGAAGAAGGGATATGACTGATGAAATTGATACCTACGTCAAAGTTGAAAAGAACAAGATAACTCCGGAAGGATTACAAGAGTCAGATAAGATCCTCGGAAAGAACCTGTGGGTTATGGGCCCCCTCAAAGAAACCACCGTTGAAAAGATTGCTAGGAGGATTGATATGGCACCGGTAAAAATGACAACTAGATGAGGCTGAGCACCTTGAAATAAATGAAAGAATTGAAAACAAGAATTTCTGAAATATCTTTAACACTCCGGATAGAAAGAGAGAGGAATTAATAACAAGATAGGCTGATAAAAATTCCCAACATGAGAAAGAATTACAAGGAAGAATAGGATATAATGAACACGGATAGCTGAATTAAATTCACCGGAAAAAAATAACAAGATTGAAGGAATGATGCACTAGAACTCCTGAGAATCATCACAATGACACACCGGATAGGACACGGAAGAAAAGATAGCGGGAGCACAAAGAAAAGAAAACTCTTGGATGAAAATTGAATCACTAAAGAAAAGGGTGGGAGGGCGGGGAAAAACAAAGACAACTTGGGCTAGATGAGATGAACTCCGGAATAAAATGAGAGAATGATCTCGCAAAAATTGGAGAGGATTGAATCCACTTGGAGAGAAACACACCGGTTGGAAAAGAATTAACATGACGACTCCGGTTGACAAGAATTGATAAGACGACCTGATTGAGCAAAAGAATTAGCATTCACATAAAAATATGAGAACACCTCTTGGAAAGGCCTGAAATCACCACTTGACATTGAAGCAACTTGAATTACCAAACTCCAACAAAACAAAGGGAGAGGCTTATGAAGCAAGCCAGAACAAACTCATGAGAAAGATTTTGCCCGATATTTTCATGGACAGGAATCCACTAGATGTCGAACCCCAACCTAACATCATGCATTTGTTTGAAGAATGTCCTATAAGTAACTACTTGAATTCCCACCTATGAATTCCCGAAATATCTGGTCATGCAATCTGGTACACGGATACAAGGAGTAATATCACACAACTCCTATACTAACCTGTCACCTGTATCACATCCGTCAACACACGACCAGAATCTCGGACCTTCATCTACAACAGACCCTCGTGATCACAACGATACAAAGTATGGCAGTACTCCCGAACAATCTACACCAGTACTGGGGACATCGGGGTTATATTGCCACTACTAGTATTTAAGCAATTATGAACATCCTTCGTTCTGAGATACTAAGAAATCTGAATGATAACGATGTGCTCAAGAATCCCTTGGAGCTCAAATCCCCCGAGACTTAGAGAAGATAGGAGGCACCAAGACAGAACTCCGTCACATCGGCATCATATAGATCCCAAAATATCCGCGTGATCCTAAAAAAAATTGAGTGAGAAGAGGAGTAGAGTAAATTATTACGTCAAGATTCCTCACCAGAGCATAGAAGAGGAGAAAAAAGAATCCTACTCTCCGATATATAACTAGACTCAAAGTATTTTTTCACTAGACTCGACTCGGCCAAGTTCGATCAATCAAGGGGACTCCTAGGTAGGTACTGCTCTGATACCAACTTGTCACGCCCAAGATGCGACCCTATCCTCAATTTGGCATGAGGGCCTCGTCAGGGATAGAAGCGCATCTTGTCGTGTCGCAAGAATGGATATCGTTACAAGTACATGTACTGAAAAGAAGAGATATATAAAGAGTTGGCTTACACTCGCCACAAGCTACATCAGAATCACATCAGTACATTACATAATCATCAAGAGTAAGAGCAGGGTCCGACTACGGACGAAAACAAACGACAAAAGAAGAACGACGTCCATCCTTGCTATCCAAGGCTGTCGGCTTGGAACCCATCCTAGATCGATGAAGAAGAAGAAGAAGAAGCAACTCCAAATGAACAATCAACGCGCTCGCGTCAAGTAACCTTTACCTGTACCTGCAACTGGTGTTGTAGTAATTTGTGAGTCACAGGGGACTCAGAAATCTCATTTCCAAAGGTATCAAGACTAGCAAAGCTTAATGGGTGAGGCATGGTTAAGTGGTGAGGTTGCAAGAGCGGCTAAGCATATATTTATGGTGGCTAACTTACGAGTACGAGAAAAATAAGAGGGGGGAGATCTACGCATACGGACGTGACTACTGATGATCAAATGAATGATCCTAAACACCTACCTACGTCAGACATAACCCCACCGTGTCCTCAATCGGAGAAGGAACTCACGAAAGAGACAGTCACGGTTACGCACCCAGTTGGCATATTTTAATTAAGTTAACTTTAAGTTATCTAGAACCAGTGTTAAACAAAGCTTCCATGTTGCCACATAACCGCGGACACGGCTTTCCGAAAGATTTAACCCTGCAGGGGTGGTCCAACTAGTCCATCACAAATTACCACAAGCCGCATAGAAATCCTCGATCACGAAGCTCTCGATCTCGTCGGATTCCCTAGTGGAAAACCTCAACTCTGGGATTACCGAAAGCATCACCGGAATCCGGATGCACAAGATATTCCGTCAAAGGTAAAACTAATCCAGCAAGGCCGCCCGGCATGTTGACGATCCCGATAGGAGCCGCGTATCTCGTTCTCAGGACACGACGGATAAGCTACGTGCACGAGTGCCAAACCTCAAGTTTCCTCGCGGTGGCCCCGCACAGTGCTCTGTTTTGGACCAACACTCATGAGGAGCACTTGCCCGGGGGTTGATTAAATTATCCTCGGGGTCCGGAAAGTCCCTATGCAATTTATTAGGTGATTAGGAAATGTAGTACCAATGTTGAGCCTTGCCAGACCAGCTTTAATCTAAAACGAATTATAAAGGGGGTCCGCATAACAACCCCGATCGTGTTAGGAGCGCTCGTTTATGGAACATAACACCGGTAGCCGAAACTAAGGGGGCAAAGGTGGAACAAAACACCAGGCTAGAAAGGCCGAGCCTTCCACCTTTTACCAAGTATATAGGTGCATTAAATTAAATAGCATTTAAATATGGTGATATGACAAGGAACCCATGATTTCACATGGAAGCAACTGCACCTGCAACTAGCAACGGTAACATAGGGTTAAGCAAGCAGTAACATAGCCAATCAGTGGTTTGCTAGGTCGAACAGGTAGAAGGTTTTCATGGCATTGTTGAGAGGCTGATATTTAACATGTGGTAGGCAACGGGACATAATCGATAGCATCGAAATAACTAGCATGGCAATGATAGTAATGGTATCTGGGGAAATGGTCATCTTGCCTGGGATCCCGCTTGGAAGAAGAATGACTCCGTGAAGCAGACGAACCGATGTAGTCGAACGGGTCCTCACAATCCGACACGCTTGCGGAACTCTATCGAGACGAGGCAAACCGGAAACAAGAATCAACACAAGATATTCACCACACGATGCACAACACATATGATGCATGAGCAGCGAAATACATGCAAGTCACGGCATGACAATTCACACAAACAGACACTACACATTAAGTGAAGTTCAATAAGCAACGAGTTGCATATTGACGGTACTCCATGTTAATTATTTAGTTCTATCCCGAGTTGATACACGGCAATATTAAATGTGATTAAACATGGCAAGAGGTGAAGTGCAATTAAACTACCTATCTAGGCATTTTAAATGAGGTCGGAATTGACATATAGCACCTCCGAGACGACCTCACATGTTAATTTACAATTCTGTCCAGATCTGAACTAATGCATTTAATTAGTTGTTAAACAGCAAAACAAATAGGTTCACGTGATTCTACGCGTCATTTCAAGCAATCTACACATAAAGAACTTCTCCAACGGAGCTACGGATCAAAAGTTACAAGCACCGCAAGATATGATGGCATGAATGCAATATGTGTGCAACGGCGGCTACGAGCACTTCAAAACATGCAACCAGCAAGAGAAAATGAAACTGCACGAGATTCTAAGCAAGTTTCATGTAGGACACGATCAAAACGGAGCTACGGTTCAAAAACTACGAGCAAAACAAGAACTGACTACAATCTGCCAAAATCAGCCACATGGCATGTTCTACGCCCCACAACTACGGCTACACAACTCCGATATGCTCAAGCAAGGCATGGCACGAAAGAGGGCAAGAAGCACTACTACAAACAACTAACAACAACTAACATGGCATCATGGATCACTAGGGAAAGAAGACACAAAATGGCTTCCCACACACTATTTCAGACTTAGTGAAAATTACACCTCATGAAAGTACAGTTCTCGATCTGAAGCCATATTGACAGCAGCAAAACCTATAGCTACAGGACTCCAAATGGCATGAACATTTATAGCATGCTGGAGAAACACAAGGGGTACAACTAACTCCATTGGACCAACCTCAAAAGGGCTACATATCACCACATGCAAGCAAGACAAGACATCAACAAAATATAACAGATTCCAGACTTAGAAATATTTCAGCTCCTCCAAATCAGCACTATTTCTAGCAACTTGAGAGCAAGCAAACCACACCTAAACATGCATCTCTATTGCAACTAAAAATACCAGGAGTGGCCCACATGGGACGCCTCGGCCTGGGATGGATCTGGGCCTCGGGTCGGGGTGAGGCAGGCCTCGGCCTAGCCGCGAGTGGGTCGGCGAAGGGTGGCGCTAACGTGGCCCGTTCAGCGCTGGGGCGATGTGCTCGTCTCCCTCGCCTCGCGAGACCGACACAGACGACGTCGGCGACGCCTTGGGGACCCGGCGAGGATGAGGGGTGACGCTGGCCGGAGATTTTTCCCCGGACTGGATCCGGTCGACGGCACCCTTGGGCGACGGCGCAGCTACAGGAAGGCGAGGTGGCGACTGCTGTAGGGAGAGGACGGCGCGGGTGCGACGCAGATCGGGGCAGGTTGCGGCGCTCTCCGGCGAGCGGCTGCCGGCGGCGGGGCACGGGGCGATACGGTGGCGCACGGGAGGAACTCCGGCGAGGGTTGCGGGGCACCGGTGCAAGGTGGCGGAGCAAGGCGTGGAGGACAAGGACGGCGGGGCAGAGCAGCAGCTCGGGAGGAGCGGGCGGCTCAGATCTGGGCCCAGGCGGGCCTGGATCAGGCCTGGCGGTCCGGCGGCGTTGGTGGGACGAGAGAGAGCAGGTGGAGGCTGGCTAGGGTTTCGGGGGGTTGCACGGAAATCGAGGAGAGGGAGAGAGACTGCTAAAAAATGCATGGGGGTCCTATTTATAGACAAAGGGGGGCTAGGTTTAGCGAAATTTCGACCCGGATCCAACCGCGCGGTCGGATTCGACTAATTCCGAACGCAGGACGGTCGAGCGGCTGTGTAGAGTATGTATCCAGAGACGAGAGGGAAAGCGGGCGGCATGGCAACGTAATTAACAACACCAAAAGACGTCTGACGATAGACCAAATACGGTGCTGCTACGGTCGACCGTTCGGGTACCAGACGGACTCCGATCGCGACGAAACTTGACAGGCGGCCTAGTTATATCTAAATAAGACCGCACGTCAAATCTCAACCCGATCAGAGAAAGTTTTACACACGCTTTAAAAACAGGGTTTAGACGGTGCCGCGGGCGCGTGCGAGTGCGGTCGGACTCAGAACGGGCAACGTCGAGAACCGGCAACTACTAACGGATGCAAGTTTGAAAACTGGCGGCAACGGAGATGCTGATGCAATGCACATGATGCAAATGATGCGATGATGATGCGACAAAAGAAAATACCCACACGACGAAAACGGAAAGAAAGGGGAATCTTCTAGAACATCGGCATCGGGCTGTCACAAATGCAGACTCGGAAGCTGGCTTGTTTGAGAGCATCAGTTCGGCGGGGTCTGCTGTCTGCCGGTACTCGTCGAGCTCCGCCATCGCCAGCTGCCGGTCGGCGATCCTAGAACCCTGCTGCAAACACTCTTCTGCTCTCTGCCGACTGCTGGTGATGGTGATGACTCCCTTTGGCCTTGGCATCTTCATCTTCAGATAGACGTAACATGGTCGGGCCATGAAACATACATAAGTTGGACGACCAAGTATGGCGTGATAGGCACTCTGGAAGTCCACCACCTCGAACATGAGTTTCTCTTTGCGGAAGTTCTTGTCAGAGCCGAAAACAACGTCTAACGAGATCTGGCCGAGTGACTTGGCTTTCTTCCCTGGGATCACTATGTGAAACTGCATATTGCTCTCACTGAGTTTGGACATCGGAATGCCCATCCCCTTGAGAGTGTCGGCGTACATGATGTTCAAGCCACTCCCTCCGTCCATCAACACCTTGCGGAGTCGAACTCCTTCAACCAGTGGATCGATAACAAGAGCTTGACGTCCCGGGGTGGGTACATGGGTCGGATGATCCGACTGGTCAAAGGTGATGGCAGTCTGCGACCACTTGAGATATGTTGGGGCGGGAGGAGCTGCCATGTTGACCTCTCGGTTGACCACTTTCAGTCGACTCTTGCTTTCGACCTCAGCAAAGATCATCAGAGTGGCATGGACCTTGGTAAAAGGGTCTTCTTGCTCGTCGTCCTCCTTCTCTTGGTCTTTCTCACTCGACTGATCTTCTCCGAATTTCTGGATCAAGAGACGACACTGTCGAGTAGTATTCTTAGGCACTATAGTGTTGCCTTCTTCATCTATTTTCGTGTGGATTGCACACGGCTGATCAAGGATATCTGGTCCCGACTGCTTCTTGAATTTCTTGGGGGGGAATTGGCTCTTAGCCTTTCCCTTGAACTTTCCTGCTCCCAGAACGTCTGCTTCTGTCAGCGGTGTGCGCTCCACCTTCTACTTCTGCTTTCGGTTGGAATTGGCATCTCTGTCGACTGCTTTGCCTTTGCCGCTGCGGAGGTGATCTTCTTCTTCCCCATTGGCATAGCGGGTTGCTATCTCCATCATCTTGCTCATGGACATGTCTCCTGTCCGACCAAACTTCAAGTACAATTCACGGTACCTAACGCCTTCTTTGAAAGCGCGGACTGCCTGATGCTCGGTGACATTCTCCACCGTGTGGTGGAGAGTGGTCCAACACTGGATGAAATCGTGCAATGACTCACTCGGCATCTGGATACAATGTTATAGCTCGGAGAGACCAGAAGGGCACTTGTAGGTGCCTTCGAAGGTCTTGATGAACACTCGGGCCAAGTCTGCCCAGCAGTATATGCTTGAAGGAGCTAGTTGATTCAGCAAGGCTCGGGCCGAACCGTCCAGCATCAGGGGCAAATGCTTAATTGCGATGTTGTCGTTGCCGCCGCCGATCTGAACCGCCACTCGGTAATCATCTAGCCATGTTTCCGGCTTGGATTCTCCGGTGAACTTGCTTATTCCAGCCAGCAACCTGAAGTTGGGGGGAATATCAGCGGAGCGGATTGCTTGGCTGAAACACTTGGGGCCGGAGATGACACAGCCACTTCCACTCGGACGATCACCGTCGTATCCGTCACGGTGGGCTCGACCTCTATCAACCCTCTTGTGAGTGAGATAGTTCCTTACATCACGCCTTTGGTCATGTTCATCACCCACAGATCGCCTTTCGTCGTAGCGTCGGGGCGCGTACGAACCACTCCGCGGAGGAGAACGTGAGCGATGTCGATCATCGTGATTGAACCGAGGGGAAGCGGATTCCGCCCCAGGTCTCTGTATCAATCTTCTCGGCGATCTCCCCCTCTGCGATGCTGGGGAGAACACGGGCTGTAAACCGATTGAACTGTGTCTGCTCGGACAGAATTGTTGTGCAGTCTGCTGTAAGACGGAGAAACATCGGAATTCTACTGCTGCGCCGCCTGTTACAGCGCGCGGATCTGCTCCAAACCTTTGCCCGCTTCTGAATTTGTTGGTTGGATGGTGTCTGCAATCCTTGCGGCCGCAACCAAGTTGAGGACGGGCATGCGGAATACCTCGACATTGTTATGATGAGAATGCCGACTGATGGGGTTATAGTCCTAGGGTAGGGTCATAGGCCTGCCCTGTAAGTCCTACCCAAGGACTACCCCCCATAAGGGACAAGGCCCTTAGTCAGTTCCGATTGAACTAAGGAGTTTCCATCATCCAGTCGGTAACAGGCCCTCGACCACCCAGTCGGAGACTAGCATTCGAAGAATATCAAACTAACCGACTGGATTCCACTCCGTACATCATAACCCCCCTGGAGGGAAACGGTCGTACGTTTCCAGGTGCATTTATTAGCATTTAGGACGTGCGTTACCTGTAACGTAGGCATTCAATCGCCACTACTCCACCCCTGTATCAGAACCGTTGTGGAGGGCAGCGCACTCTATATAAGCCACCCTCCCCCGCTGGTGCAGGGGTTAGCAAATCATTGTATTCCATATTCCACTCGACAACAAGCTCCCAGAGCACTGAGACGTAGGGATATTACCCCCACCGTAGAGGGGCCTGAAATCATACAACCTCGCCATAGCTGGGACTCTGCCCATCCTTTTCGTACCCTACACATCTACTGTCGGGCTTATACCCACGACAGTTGGCGCCCACCGTGGGGCAGGCGTCTAAGCGACTTCCGGCGAGTTTGCGACTACTTCCTTTCGTCATGTCATCCGGTGGAGATTCGAGCATGGGTCATCAGATCTTCTTCGGCGCTTCGGCGCTCTCTCCTTCATCATCGACGATTCGGCGTGGCTTCGGGATGCTCCTCTCGACGTCGAGGCGCTTCCCCGTCGTGGAGCTACGCACTTCCGTGCCGGCGCCCGCGGCATTCTTCTTCCTCAGCAGTCGGCTCCGGTGTCGATCTTCACCATCGTCACGCGCCGCAACAAGCGGTCTCACCGTCTGCGGCTCCAGCGTTGGGTGCAACATGCCCACGCGCGTCAGAACGCGTCTTCACAAGTGGCGGTTCTAGAGTCTGTTGTGGTTGCCCCGCTGTCCCTGCACTCGGACTCGGTTCCGACTGAGTTTCCTTCCGAGTACGCGGGTCGCGGGTCTGCAGCAGAAGTACACATGGCCAATTCTCATGAAGACCCCCGTCAAGCTGGCCGGAACGAGCACGAGGTCGGCGAAACGTCCGGCTCGCGACGTCCACCTCGCCGTTCTGCCAGTCGGCACACTCGGCGGAGCAACGTGGAGTTGTTCCGTACACCCCTCCTCAACTTGGCTGCGGCTGCCAAGATCGCCGATTCCCTCCAGCCGACTGATTCAGAGGCTGGTAGAGGGATCGAGCAAATCCGCGCCCTATTGCACACGGTGCAGCAGCAGAATTCGGCAGTCTCCCAGTCGCACAACAGGATCCACAATAGTTCTGTTCATGCGAATACGCATCGGTTAGTTCACAGCCCTGGCTCCCAGCAGCGGCACAGGGGACGCAGCCGTTCCATAAATCACGAAGATCGTCGCCGTTCACGCACCCCTCCGCGGGGTGGGCCCTACGGGCCCTGACTTCATGATGATCGGCGTTCAGTCGGCGACACTTACGACCCAAGGCCCGACGCAATAGGGCGTATCGCCCAGCGAAGGGTCGACACGGGCCGAGCCCACCGTGATGGTTACGATATGGACCGTCCGAGTGGAAGCAGGACCATCATGTCCGGCCCCGAGTGTTTCAGTCGAGTCATCCGTTCGGTTGACATCCCGCCCAACTTCCGATTGGCGACGGGAATCAGCAAGTTTAAAGGAGAGTCCAAGCCAGAAACATGGCTGGATGACTACCGAGTGGCAGTCCAGATCGGAGGGGGGGCGACCCTGTCGCCATGAAGCACCTCCCTCTGATGCTCGACGGCTCGGCACGGGCATGGCTGAATCAGTTGGCCCCCTCAAGCATCTACAGTTGGGCAGATCTGGCCCGAGTGTTCATCAGGACCTTCGAAGGGACGTGCAAGCGCCCTGCGGGCCTCGTGGAGCTCCAGCATTGCGTCCAGAAGCAGAATGAGCCCCTGCGTGACTTCATTTAGCGTTGGACAACTCTCTACCACACGATGGAGAACGTCACCGAGCATCAAGCAGTCTGCGCCTTCAAGGCAGGCGTGCGGTACAGGGATCTGTACCTAAAGTTCGGCCGAACAGGTGACATCTCCATGAGCAAGATGATGGAGATAGCAGCACGCTATGCAAATGGCGAAGAAGAGGACCGCATCCGAAGCGGCAAGCACAAGACAGTCGGTGATAGAGATGGGAGTAACACTCGGAAGCAGAAGCAGAAAGCTCCATCCACTCCGCAGGCGGAAGCTGCAGTTGTGACCAATGCTAAGTTCAAGGGCAAAGGGAAGGCGCGGTTTACCCCCAAGAAGAAGCAGTTCAATAATCCCATCCTGGACCAGCCATGTCCGGTTCATACGAAGACGGACGAAGAAGGCAACCCCATATATCCAAAGCATACCACTCGACAGTGTAGCCTCCTGATCCAGGGGTTCGGCGAAGGGCAACCGAGTGAAAAGGACAACGAACAGGATGAAGAGGATAAGAAGGATCCGTTCCCCCAAGTCCATGCAACACTCATGATTTTTGCTGACGTTGAGAGAAAGAGTCGACTGAAGCTGGTGAACAGGGAGGTGAACATGGCCACCCCTACCAAACCCAAGTTCCTCAAATGGTCTCAGACTGCGATCACCTTCGACCAGTCGGATCATCCGGCACATGTACCCACCCCGGGGAGACAGGCTCTGGTCGTCGACCCGGTGGTGGAAGGAGTCCGACTGCGCAAAGTCCTCATGGATGGCGGCAGCGGCTTGAACATCATGTACGCCGACACACTCAAGGGGATGGGCATCCCGATGTCCAAACTCAGCAAGAGCAGCATGCAGTTCCATGGAGTCGTCCCTGGACGGAAGGCCAAGTCACTCGGCCAGATCGCGTTGGACGTCGTTTTCGGCTCCGACAAGAACTTCCGCAAGGAAAAGCTGACGTTCGAAGTGGTGGACTTCCAGAGCGCTTACCACGCAATTCTGGGCCGCCCAGCGTATGCGCGTTTCATGGCCCGTCCATGTTACGTATACCTGAAGCTGAAGATGCCAGGCCCGAAAGGCGTGATCACCATCACGGGCAATCGACAGCGAGCTGAAGAGTGTCTGCAGCAGGGATCAAGAATCGCCGATCAGCAGATGGCCGTCCTCGAGCTCGACGAGTACAAGAAAACAGTCGACCCCGCCAACCTGATCCGCTCGAAGAAGAAAGCTTCATAGTCTGCATTCCAGTCGGCGGGAGAAACGAAGAAGGTTGGCATCCACCCGACGGACGACACTGTTGCCCCGACAAACATCTCCACCACCCTCGATCCTAAATAGGAAGCCGAGCTCACCCAATTCCTCCGTGAGAACTGGGACATCTTCACATGGAAACCCTCTGACATGCCAGGTGTACCCAGGGAGTTGGCTGAGCACCGACTGCATGTGGATTCCACTGCTCGGCCCGTCCGAGAGCGCCTGCGCCGGTCCGCCGCGCACAAGAGGAAGGCAATCGGGGAAGAGGTGGCCAAGCTGCTGGCAGCCAACTTCATTCGCGAGGTTCACCACTCCGAGTGGCTCGCCAATGTTGTCATGGTGCCCAAGAAGGACAAGTCGCTCCGAATGTGCATCGACTTCAAGCATCTCAATAAGAATGCAGGAGCTACCTTTATGCGCATGATCCAAAAATGCCTTCTCGACCAGATCGGTCGGAATGTGGAGGCATATATGGACGATATCGTAGTCAAGTCACGCAAAGGTTCCGACCTGCTGACTGACTTGGCAGAAACATTCGCCGACCTTGGTAGGTACATATCAAGCTCAACCCCGCCAAATGTTCATTCGGCATTCCCAGCGGGAAGTTACTTGGTTTCTTCGTTTCCGAACGAGAGATCGATGTCAACCCCGAAAAGATCGGGACCATCGTCCGAATGGAGAGGCCGGTCAGAATACACGATGTTCAACGGCTCACAGGTTTCCTAGCGGCTTTGAGCAGGTTCATCAGTCGACTTGGCGAGAAAGCACTTCCTCTGTACCGACTCATGAAGAAATCAGATACTTTCGAGTGGACAGACGAAGCCCAAGTCGCATTCGACGACCTCAAAGTCCTACTTTCCACCCAGCCGGTTCTTACTGCTCCGCTCAGTAAAGAGCCCCTTCTTCTGTATATCGCGGCTACAAATCAAGTCATCGGTACTGTTCTTAAAGTCGAACGAGAAGAAGAAGGCAAAGCATACAAAGTTCAGCGGCCAGTGTACTCTCCAAAGTCCTGACTCCTTCCAAGCAGAGGTATCCCCACTATCAAAAACTTATCTACGGGATCTACATGACTGCGAAGAAGGTGGCCCATTATTTCCAAGACCACTCGGTGTCTGTCGTTTCTGATGCTCCGTTGTTGGAAATTATCCACAATCGAGACGCGTCAGGCCGAGTGGCGAAGTGGGCAATGGAGATGCTGTTCTACGATATCAAGTTCGAGGCCAAGAAAGCTATTAAGTCTCAAGCTCTGGCTGACTTCATAGCAGAATGGGTAGAACAACAGCAACCGACCCAGATCTACTCGGCCCATTGGACAATGTTCTTCGATGGGTCCAAGATGTTGAATGGCTCCGGCGCTGGCGTTGTGATCATATCGCCAAAGGGCGACAAACTCAAGTACGTGCTACAGATACACTTCGATTCCTCCAACAACGAGGCAGAGTATGAAGCTCTCCTCTACGGATTGCGCATGGCCATCTCACTCGGCGTCCGTCGCCTGATGGTCTACGGCGATTCGGATTTGGTGGTCAATCAAGTGATGAAAGAGTGGGACGTCAGGAACCCCACCATGACCACATACTGCAATGCAGTGAGGAAGCTTGAGAAGAAGTTTGAAGGTCTAGAACTTCACCATGTTCCGAGACTGAAGAACCAAGCAGCTGATGAGTTGGCAAAACTCGGATCCACTCGGAGACCAGTCCCGAGTGACGTCTGCCTCGAGCACCTTCACCTTCCCTCAGTCACAGAAGATCCTTTTACAGAGGAACCAGTACAACCAAAGAGTTCAACAGATCCGACTGAAGTCGATGTACCTGCTGTGGTCGATCTGGTCATGGAGATTCTTGCTGTCATCCCCGATTGGACTGTGTCGATCATTGCATATATCCTGAGGCAGGAACTACCAGAAGCGGAAGTCCAGGCCAGGCAGATAGTCCGCAGGTCGAAGTCATTCACTGTCATTGATGGTCAATTGTACAAGGAAAGTGTTTCAGGTGTTCTTCAATGATGCATCTCCCCAGAGGAGGGGCAGCTAATCCTGGAAGATATTCACTCAGGAACCTGCGGTCATCACGCCTCTTCAAGAGCAATCGTCGCCAAGGCATTCAGGGCTGGTTTCTTCTGGCTGCAGGCAAACGAGATGGCTAAAGATATGGTCGACCGATGTGAGGGCTGTCAGTTCTACTCCAACAAGTCCCACAAGCCGACATCTGCGTTGAAGACAATCCCTCTTGTTTGTCCATTTGCAGTACGGGGATTAGATTGTCGGGACCCCGATCCTAAGCCATAGGAATCCAGCCTGTAACACATCGCATCCCTTTGTGGTCTCACGCACGGTTAACTCCACGGCTGCAGCCTTACCTTAGCCGGGACCGTTTGTGTATTTTAACTCACGTATGCGATAGTGTCGCTAGCAATCCAATGTCAAAGAACCCGGATCGACATGTCTAGTCATAAACCAAAGTGGCAGTACCGCACAAGGACAGGCATACATGACCCAACAAAGCAGGTGTCGGTCATCAGCGAACGTAGACGAGTCGTAGCAAGATACAAGGACTCCATTACGTCGTGTGACATTTCCCCAAAGGGGACAGACACAACAGCTAAGAAGGACACATGCCGAACCAATGTGTCCGGAGCAGTAGCGAACTACCAAGGCTCGTTGGATCACAAAGGGGCATTTCCTTGTAAGGAGTGCTACTAAAGTTCACGACTAGGTATTCGAACCCCATACATATCAAGTAAGACACACGTACGCATGGCATACCGATATGTATAGATACATCGATGGCATCACAACATAACCATAAACATACAAGCTTTATTTAAGAGGCTCGGAAGAGCCACACACATAATATTACACATTAAGGGTCTCATGACCCATAATAGCAGTCATACAATTACAAGCCAGCGGAAGAGTTATAAACTGTTTGGGTACAGACAGGGCAACTAGAAGGCACATGGCCTGACTATACTACAGAGCCGACGTAGGGCCAGATCGTAGCTGGGACACCAGCTACTCGTCGTCGTCGATGTCTACGAAGAACCCTCCATTAGGGTCATTAGCAACCTCTGCAACATTTATTAAGCAAACATGAGTACGAAGGTACTCAGCAAGACTTTAGGAGAACTAACTACTCATGCAAGGTATCAAAGGGTATTGTGGGGTTTCATGCGGAAAGCCAGCATTTGACTCGTGGCTAGACAACTTGCATTTTTAAATAATTTTGATAACTTGATTTCTCGCACACGAGTCCACTAACACCACAACAATACACTATCGTGGAATCATTCCGTCTCCGTACGGAAATGCCGTCCACGACACTCACGCTTATCTTGACAATTTTATGAGTAGCCATTGAAGTTATCTATGATCAACATATGTCTCCAAGTAGTCCATATCTGCGGACGCGGCTATTCGAATAGATCGAAACCCTGCAGGGGTGTACTTCGTCACACACGCTCTTGCCACTTATCGCCATGTGCACGTCATGCACCTCGGCAACCTTCAAGCGGAAGCCCAGCGAGGGAGTCGGCCACGACCGTTAACCACACTAGTACCTAGTCCAGGTTTATCGCCTATCTGAGAGTAACCCGTACGGAAGTCCGGCCGAGGTTTCCGCCACGGCCTCAAACGATGTGCGCAGGGTTCCCAAGCCCACCATCCGGGTGCCACTTGGTACACCGTGCCACTGCCTACCGCATCACGGCCCACCTCTCAGGTCAGCACCATGCACGGCCTCCAGCATTACTATAAACACCAGAAACTACTTGCAACTCCTGGACCGAGTACTACGCGATTAATAGGCCGAGCGGGGTCATATTTCAGGGCCCAGCATGTGGTAGTATCTAGTCTTGGATTACATACACGGAACTCAGTTCCTAAGGACGGTTCCAATGAAACAACCCGCCATGTACTCCTACACAGCCTTTCACCGGTACCTTTACCAAATTAAGTTCAACACACAACCTTTGCTCACCAAACACGTTCCACAATTCTGTTCATATCCTAGATGACAGACCATACACAACTCTAAGCATAGCATGCATAGCAGGATAAGGCACATCACAGCTCAAGCAACTACCAGGTATGCTAGGTTGCAAGGTTTGGCTATTTACTGTGACAAGGTTAAGTCATGCAAAGGAAGTGGGTTCAACTATCGTGGCAAAAGCAGTTGAAGCATTTGATCTTAAATGCAATAATTAGGTGCAGGAGAAAGAACATGGGAGTTATCAGAATGATCAAAGGGGTTGCTTGCCTTGTTGCTCAGAGGAGGAACGATATCCGTCAGACGGATATTCGGTGGAATCCGGGGGTGCGGAGCCTCCCGAAATGAATGGCAACATTCAATAACAATCATATGCACTCAAAATGATGCATGAGCATGGCATGAGAATGCAAGGTGATAAGTTATTATTTTCAACATGTATTAGGTTTAAAGTTGATTTGAATCACATTCGAATAGCAATTCAAACGGGGTATTCTCGGATACCGGTTTAATTGATTCGACCTGATGCTCAGATCAACTTGATGTTAACATGCATGAAATGTCATGTTATGGTACTGATTTATAATTAGGACAGTGGTGAACATTGTATATATAATGAAATTTGAATATTTTTGCAAATTCCATTTAAAAGTGATTATAAGAATTGAATTATTCCTTATTCCACAATTTTGTGGTTCTGTAACTTTTTCAAACATAGTTGAAAATAGCATAATCAGAATCCTTGAATTTTTCTGATACTTCTTCATATATAAATTATTTTCATTGGAGTTACAGATTAATTTCTATGAATTTTACAAGTTTTAGCAATTTCTTGGAATTATTTCTATACTGGAAATACTTTTATTGCATCAGCATGACATCGGCAGGTCCATCTGGCCGTTGAAAGTCAAACCTGACCAGTGGGACCCACTGGTCAGTCTCTCTGGTCAATTTTAGATTAAGATTAAACTTAATTAACTGATTAACCTTGCTGGACCCACATGTCAGTGACTGATTAACTTATTTGATTTATTTTTATTAGTTTTAAACTTGCCAGAGGCTGGCCCCACTAGTCAGTGGCTCAGGCCAGCCGAGATCCACCGGCGGCGAGGTCGTCCTCGCCGGCGGGGAGCCTCCGGCGACCACCAGCACGGCGGAGGGGCTCAGAAACGGCGCACAGGGGGCCAAATGCTGTGCAGAGAGCACCAGAGGAACGGCACATCTCCTGCAGCTTCATTTCTGCACTTAGCCGGGGCTGATCTGGCCGGAGATGACGCCGGCGACGAGCTTGGCGGCGGCCATGGCTCGGGCGTCATCGGGGTCTTTGATCCAGAGGAAACTACGCTCGGTTCTTAGCTGCTACAGCATCTACGCGTCGACCTGAAGCTGCTGGTGCCCTCGGAAGGACGAGCTGATCATCGGAGGGCTACCGGCGACGAGCGACAGCGGCGGTCCTCGTCGGGCTCCGGTGAAACTAGAGCTAGAGGAGGGGATCGACGGGAAAAACTTAGGGGAAACGACCGCATGCTCACGGGGAGTGCAGAGCAGGGCTTAGACGGCTCGGGGAAGGCCTGGGGGCGACGAATCGACGGGACAGGTCCGGCGGCCGGAGGTGGAAGACGACGGTGTTGGGGGCGATGCAGAGCTTGGGGAGACGTCAGCTTCTGCAGAGATGACCAGGGCGACGAGGCGGAGCTAACAGACTACTCGGAGGCGGGATCCCATGGCTAGAGGTGCTGCGGCTCGAGCTCGAGCTCGGCTCCAATGGCGGTAGCAAGGAGGAGGAAGAGATCCGGGAGGAGAGGAAGAACGGTGCTGGGGAATGGATAGGGGAGGCCTCAGGGGGCTTATCCCCGGCCTTGCCAGCGCGAAGCGGCGGCCAGGCAGGCGCACAGGTGCGTGGCCGCACCGGAGGAGGCGGCGGCCACCTCCTGCTGCCTACTGGCGCGAGGGAGGGGACGAGCCAGGGATGGGCCGGGCCAGGCTTAGGCGACAGGTAAGGATTTCCCATTTTTTCTGTTTTTGTTTTTCCGTTTTGCTAACTATTGTTTTGCTAATTATTTCAGCTCCAAAACAAAAAGTAAAAACTATTTTAGACCTCCTAAAATATTGTTATAGCATTCCCAACCATTTCCAAAGTTTCCAACATTTTTGGAAATTTATAGATTCTGATTTCAAATTTAAAACTTGAAACCAGTAGCCTTTTGCATTTATTTAAAATGCTTAAAGTGTCAAAAAAATAGTTTTCTCCAATGCTCATTTACTTTCATTATTTATCAGAAAGTTTGAACATTTCTTGAGGCCATTTTGGGTTCATTGATTTGAACTAGTTTGAGATTTTCTTTGATTGAAATAGTGGCTAGGGTTTTGAGTTTTTCCTTTGCCACTTTGTTGTTTTTGTTGAAACTTCTTAGATGCAAATGCAAAGAAGACATGAGCACAAGACTAACTTGCTTAAGGGTTAGGGATGTGACAACTCACCCCCACTCAAAAGAATCTCGTCCCGAGATTTAGAAGTCGTCGGGAATATCGCAGGGTATTCAAGTCGGAGACGATCCTCTCTTTCCCAAGTTGCCTCCTTTTCAGAATGATTTGACCATTGAACTTTAAGAAACTTGAGGTTTCGACGTCGAGTGGTACGCTCAGCTTGATCAAGAATACGCACGGGGTATTCTCGGTATGAAAGGTTATCTTGTAGATCAAGCGTTTCGTGGTCCACTTCACGGATAGGATCCGAAAAGCAACGCCTGAGTTGCGAGACGTGGAAAACATCATGAACCTTGGAAAGATGTGGAGGAAGTTCCAACTGGTAGGCAACTTCTCCTCGTTTGGCAAGAATGCGAAAAGGACCAATGTAACGAGGAGCCAATTTTCCCTTGATACCGAATCGATGGGTACCCTTCAAAGGTGTAACCCGAAGGTAAGCCTTCTCGTCAACTTCAAAGGTCACAGCCTTATGATGACGATCATATTGGCTCTTTTGACGAGACTGGGCTGTTTTCAACTTTTCACGAATAATGCGAACCTGCTCTTCTGCATCCTGGATCATATCCGGACCAAAGAGTTGCCTCTCTCCGGTTTCTGACCAATTAAGAGGTGTTCGACATCTTCGTCCATAGAGAACTTCAAAAGGGGCTTTGCCCAAGCTCGATTGGTAACTATTGTTATAAGCGAATTCGGCGAATGGAAGACACTTCTCCCAATTCATACCGAATGATATAACACAAGCTCGGAGCATATCTTCTAGAATTTGATTCACTCTTTCTACTTGACCACTTGAATGGGGATGGAAAGCAGTGCTAAAAGATAAGTCAGTCCCCATGGCATTCTGAAAACTTTCCCAGAAGCGAGAAGTAAAGATACTTCCACGGTCCGAGTTAATTTCCAGGGAACACCATGAAGAGACACTATTCGAGAGATATATAACTCTGCTAGCTGGCTAGCTGTTATACTCTCACGAACAGGAAGAAAATGAGCCACTTTGGAAAGACGGTCAATGACCACAAAGATAGCATTATTTCCTTTCTTGGTCTTGGGAAATCCGGTAATGAAATCCATGCTAACTTTATCCCATTTCCATTCAGGAATAGCTAGAGGTTGAAGGGTGCCAGCAGGCCTTTGATGTTCTGCCTTAACTCGACGACAAACGTCGCAGTTGGCAACGAACTCAGCAATTTCTCTCTTCATCCTAGTCCATCAGAACCTCTGGCGTAGGTCCTGATACATCTTAGTACTACCGGGATGAATGGTGAGAGGAGAATCATGAGCCTCCTTAAGGATTAGCTGCCTTAGATGTGGGTTCTTAGGAACCACTAAATGATTCTGGAAGAACACAACACCTAGATCGTTCATGGAAAATTCTTTAGCGTTTCCGCTAAAAATATTCTCCTTGATCCGTGATATACCCTTGTCACGCTTTTGGCCAGCTATAATTTGATCCTTAAGAGTAGGCTTCGCCACCGGGGTAGAAAGGAATCCTTGAGGAACAATATGAAGATTCAACTTCCGAAAGTCCTCATGGAGATGTGGTTGACCTTGTTGTAGCATCAAATTGTTACAATAAGATTTACGACTTAGCGCATCAGCCATAACATTGGCCTTCCCCGGGGTGTAAGTTATCCCTAAGTCGTAATCCGAGATCAACTCAACCCACCGTCTTTGCCTGAGATTCAAATCCGGCTGGGTGAAGATATATTTCAGACTTTGGTGATCAGTGAATATTTCGCAACGATTACCCAGAAGGTAATGTCGCCAGGTTTTTAGTGCATGGACCACAGCTGCAAGCTCAAGATCATGTGTGGGATAATTATCCTCATGTGGACGCAACTGTCGAGATGCGTATGCGATCACATGACGATCTTGCATGAGAATGCAACCTAATCCTTGTCGCGAGGCGTCGCAATAGATAACAAAGTCCTTAGAAAAATCTGGTGGTAGCAACATAGGTGCGGAAGTCAGGCGTCTTTTCAGTTCCTGAAAACTATGCTCGCACTGTGGTGTCCACTCGAACTTTTTATCTTTCTTGAGGAGTTCAGTTAGAGGCTTTGCAACCTTGGAGAAATTCTCGACGAAGCGGCGACAATAGCTCGCTAAACCAAGAAAACTCCTAACTTGCTTAACCGATTCAGGTTGAGTCCAATCAAGGACAGCTTGAACTCTCTCGGGATTGACAGCAATACCCTTACCAGAGATTACGTGGCCTAGATAGGTCACTTCTGGTAACCAGAATTCACATTTTGAAAATTTGGCATAAAGGCGATGCTCTCGAAGTTTCATCAATACCATCCTTAGATGCTCGGCATGTTCTTGTTCATTCTTCGAGTAGATGAGAATATCATCGAGGTATACCACGACGAATTTATCCAAATACTCCATGAAGATTGAGTTCATCAGCCGAGAGAAGGTGGTTGGGGCATTGGTTAAACCGAAGGACATAACGTGTACTCATATTGGCCATAACGAGTAACAAAAGCCGTTTTTGGAATGTCCCCATTCTTAATCTTGATTTGATGGTATCCGAACCTCAAATCCATTTTGGAGAAGACTGAGGATCCAGCGAGCTGATCGTACAGATCGTTGATCATGGGGAGCGGATACTTGTTCTTAATGGTGACCAGATTAACTGGTTGGTAATCTACAACCATCCGATCCGTTCCGTCTTTCTTCTTGACGAAGAGGACGGGACAAGCCCAAGGAGAAGAGCTAGGACGAATGAAACCTTTGTTCAAGGCCTCATCTAATTGCTTCTTAAGTTCGGCTAGCTCCAGGGGTGCCATCTTATAAGGTCTCCTGGCTATTGGGACAGTTCCCGGAACAAGATCTATTACAAACTCTACATCTCTGTCAGGTGGAATTCCTGGCAGTTCCTCTAGAAAAACATCCGGCAAGTCACGGACTACCGGAATGTCTTCAAGTTCCGGAAGAGGGTTGGCATTTAGGGAATAGAGTTGGCATTTGGCAACTCGAGTGGAGACATTTACTATCTCACCCGAGGGATGGGTAAGCTGGACATTTCTAGAGTGAGTATCAATCTTGGCATAGTGAGCTGACATCCAGTCCATGCCCAAGATGATATTAATATTCGAGGATTTCAATGCTATCAATGAGGCTAGAAAAACTAGCCTATCTACTAGAATTTCATTGTCATAGGTTATCCTAGAGGTTTGCCATTTACTACCAGGGGTTTGGACAACCAATGGAGTTGGCATATCACAAAAAGACATGTTATACAACTGTGTATAACTTTCCGAAATGAAGGAATGAGAAGACCCAGTGTCAAAGAGAACGGACGCTGGGTGATGATTAACAAGAAGTGTACCCAGCATGACGTCGGGATCCTCTGCAGCTTCTTCTGCTAACACATAGTTCACACGGCCACGTGCAGGAGTTGGCTTCACATAATAAGCTTTGCCCGACTTGGCCTGCCCGACGGACTTTCCGGGTTGCTTGGCACCCACATTCTGAGGACACTCACGGGAATAGTGCCCTGGTTCTCCACACTTGTAGCATATCACCTGGTTGGCACGTGGTGCAGCATTGCTAGCTGGACCACCATAAGCTTTTGCTGGAGGGTTGGCCTGATTCGTCTGAGGCGCCACGTAGGATGGCCTCGGAGTGTATCTTGGCGGCAGAGAACTGTTTGGAACCCACAGCCTGCGTTTTGGAAACGCGGAACCAGAAGACAAGCCAAAATCACGGGAGTGCTTCCTTGTGGCTTTGAAGTCAGTATGACCAGTCTCGGCACTGATCGCCTTGTTGACCAGGGCTTGAAAGCTTGCACACTCATGGAGGCGCAGGTCACGACGGAGCTCAGGGCTCAGACCCTTACGGAATCTTGCTTGCTTCTTGGCGTCAGTAGACACCTCCTCTGTTGCATAGCGGGCGAGGTTACCGAACTCACGGCTATAGGCATCCACAGACAACTTGCCCTGAGTGAAGGCACAGAACTTCTCTCTCTTTCTGTCCATCAGGCCCTCTGGAATATGGTGCAGACGGAAAGTTGCACTGAAATCTGCCCATGTGGCCACTGGTTCAGCGGGACGCATGGCTTCAAAATTCTCCCACCACAGATTGGCGGGTCCCTCCAGGAAATACGCCGCAAAGGTCACCTTGTCGGCCTCAGACACATTCGCAGAGCGAATCTTGCGTGAGATGCTGCACAGCCAGTCATCAGCGTCGAGGGGATCGACGGAATGATGAAACTTTGGAGGATTCAGCTTCACAAAGTCATTGAGGGACACTGCAGCATTCCTAGGCTGTCGAGCCGTATTCTGCTCAATACGCTCTAGCAGTCGGTTGGTCTCCCTTTTGTTTCTTTCTGCCTCAAGCATCACTTCTACCAGAGAAGGTGGGTGAGGCAGGTCTTCCTGCGACGCTTGACTACCCTCACCTTGCTCATGAGCAGGGGCACGGTTCAACCTGGTGAACACCATCCTGACAAACAAACTCATAGCTTAGACCAATATCATATCAATACTAACTATGGATTAAGAATGTACTGAACACACGGAATGCGGAAATGAATATCCGAACAGTATGGTAACAAGCAACTGCTATATATACACCATGGTTCATACACACCCTTACATAGTTCAGTACACCCTTAACCGAAGAGCAAACTACTGAAATTGTGAAACTACTCATCAGAGGCTTACAAGCTTCCTATACATTATTTATCTAGGCCTCCGGAATTCATTTCACATTACAACCACACTTCACAAGTCACGCAGGACTGTGAACGGCTACTACCATACTATCCTTCCGCTCACAGCTCAGGCATCCGCATAGAACATCTCATAGAGATTACCTCCATGACCTGGAAGCTCAACCTGCGGATCAGGAAACACTCTAGCCTGAGATCCCTGGGATCCATAAGGACACGGATGTGGCCTTGGTCCCCTGACTGGTGGTAAGAGGGGTCCCCGAAGAGGTGTGACTCCTCCTATAGCTGGCCAGTCAACGTGGGCTGGAAGATGGGTCCTAACAGGGTTCAGCATCTCCATCTCTCCATACCCTGTCTGGACTACCGGTGCCAGCTGCATCAAAGCTGTCCACAGACGGGCACGGGTAGCATAAAGCTCCATGCGGAGAGCACGAGCATCCCTGTCTCTGTTCTCTAGCATCTCAACAGTGGACTGCAGAAGTGGATCCTCCATAGAAGAATCAAAATAGACTCCACTGAGGTATCCCTCTTCACCAGACTGAGAGGCCGGAACATAGCAGAACTCTGAATTCTGCAGCAGTGCATGTCTCGCTCTCATAATGGTCAGCATTGAATAGGCAGCATCCTGTACTGCCATGTCAACGGTGACCCCCAACCCATAGGACCAATGGATTGGCTTCTCAGCTCCAGGGTAGTCTGGAAATACCCTAACAGTGCAGACGTACTGGCTCTGGTTGAAGTCGCGGTACTGTTCCTCCACTGTGTACCCGGGGTACCAGCGGTAACCGCACACCGACATCACCCTGACCAGCATGGCCGTATGACCCGGTACATCAATGCACCTGGTCAGACGTACCACCTGACGAGAAGGACGGCCAGGCATCTGTAAATAGAGAGTAATGCAAAAGCATTAGAGCTCCGAATGCAAAATTGGGCAGCATAACGGCTGTAAATGCTCAAAAACAAATTTTGAGACAAGCCAAAAATGGAATAGCGTAACCACTCAACTATCAAGTTCAACTCTCTGATCATCAAACTTACTTCCTGCTTCCTAGGAATAAAAGAAACCCAATATCTCTCGACCCGTAGTCCTATAATCTACCGATCAGAAACACGAGCCTAGGAGAAGATGAGTAACCTAGTCCTTAATTCCCGCAGAAAAGACGAGGATGTCCAGAATAGCATAACTTGAGAAGAGAACAAGAGTCTTACGTTCCCTTCCACAAACAATTCCCTTATATATAACTAAAGCAATTCTAGACTCAACTTCGACTAGTTTGGCTTAGTAATCCCACAGTCAGTCAGGCTCTGATACCAACGCTGTCGGGAACCCCGATCCTAAGCCATAGGAATCCAGCCTGTAACACATCGCATCCCTTTGTGGTCTCACGCACGGTTAACTCCACGGCTGTAGCCTTACCTTAGCCGGGACCATTTGCGTCTTTTGACTCACGTATGCGATAGTGTCGCTAGCAATCCAATGTCAAAGAACCCGGATCGACATGTCTAGTCATAAACCAAAGTGGCAGTACCGCACAAGGACAGGCATACATGACCCAACAAAGCAGGTGTCGGTCATCAGCGAACGTAGACGAGTCGTAGCAAGCTACAAGGACTCCATTACGTCGCGTGACATTTCCCCAAAGGGGACAGACACAACAGCTAAGAAGGACACATGCCGGTCAACCAATGTGTCCGGAGCAGTAGCGAACTACCAAGGCTCGTTGGATCACAAAGGGGCATTTCCTTGTAAGGAGTGCTACTAAAGTTCACGACTAGGTATTCGAACCCCATACATATCAAGTAAGACACACGTATGCATGGCATACCGATATGTATAGATACATCGATGGCATCACAACATAACCATAAACATACAAGCTTTATTTAAGAGGCTCGGAAGAGCCACACACATAATATTACACATTAAGGGTCTCACGACCCATAATAGCAGTCATACAATTACAAGCCAGCGAAAGAGTTATAAACTGTCTGGGTACAGACAGGGCAACTAGAAGGCACATGGCCTGACTATACTACAGAGCCGACGTAGGGCCAGATCGTAGCTGGGACACCAGCTACTCGTCATCGTCGATGTCTATGAAGAACCCTCCATTAGGGTCATTAGCAACCTCTGCAACATTTATTAAGCAAACATGAGTACGAAGGTACTCAGCAAGACTTTAGGAGAACTAACTACTCATGCAAGGTATCAAAGGGTATTGTGGGGTTTCATGCGGAAAGCCAGCATTTGACTCGTGGCTAGACAACTTGCATTTTTAAATAATTTTGATAACTTGATTTCTCGCACACGAGTCCACTAACACCACAACAATACACTATCGTGGAATCATTCCGTCTCCGTACGGAAATGCCGTCCACGACACTCACGCTTATCTGGACAATTTTATGAGTAGCCATTGAAGTTATCTATGATCAACATATGTCTCCAAGTAGTCCATATCCGCGGACGCGGCTATTCGAATAGATCATAACCCTGCAGGGGTGTACTTCGTCACACACGCTCTCGCCACTTATCGCCATGTGCACGTCATGCACCTCGGCAACCTTCAAGCGGAAGCCCAGCGAGGGAGTCGGCCACGACCGTTAACCACACTAGTACCTAGTCCAGGTTTATCGCCTATCTGAGAGTAACCCGTACGGAAGTCCGGACGAGGTTTCCGCCACGGACTCAAACGATGTGCGCAGGGTTCCCAAGCCCACCATCCGGGTGCCACTTGGTACACCGTGCCACTGCCTACCGCATCACGGCCCACCTCTCAGGTCAGCACCATGCACGGCCTCCAGCATTACTATAAACACCAGAAACTACTTGCAACTCCTAGACCGAGTACTACGCGATTAATAGGCCGAGCGGGGTCATATTTCAGGGCCCAGCATGTGGTAGTATCTAGTCTTGGATTACATACACGGAACTCAGTTCCTAAGGACGGTTCCAATGAAACAACCCGCCATGTACTCCTACACAGCCTTTCACCGGTACCTTTACCAAATTAAGTTCAACACACAACCTTTGCTCACCAAACACGTTCCACAATTCTGTTCATATCCCAGATGACAGACCATACACAACTCTAAGCATAGCATGCATAGCAGGATAAGGCACATCACAGCTCAAGCAACTACCAGGTATGCTAGGTTGCAAGGTTTGGCTATTTACTGTGACAAGGTTAAGTCATGCAAAGGAAGTGGGTTCAACTATCGTGGCAAAAGCAGTTGAAGCATTTGATCTTAAATGCAATAATTAGGTGCAGGAGCAAGAACATGGGAGTTATCGGAATGATCAAAGGGGTTGCTTGCCTTGTTGCTCAGAGGAGGAACGATATCCGTCAGACGGATATTTGGTGGAATCCGGGGGTGCGGAGCCTACCGAAATGAATGGCAACATTCAATAACAATCATATGCACTCAAAATGATGCATGAGCATGGCATGAGAATGCAAGGTGATAAGTTATTATTTTCAACATGTATTAGGTTTAAAGTTGATTTGAATCACATTCGAATAGCAATTCAAACGGGGTATTCTCGGATACCGGTTTAATTGATTCGACCTGATGCTCAGATCAACTTGATGTTAACATGCATGAAATGTCATGTTATGGTACTGATTTATAATTAGGACAGTGGTGAACATTGTATATATAATGAAATTTGAATATTTTTGCAAATTCCATTTAAAAGTGATTATAAGAATTGAATTATTCCTTATTCCACAATTTAGGGTTCTGTAACTTTTTCAAACATAGTTGAAAATAGCATAATCAGAATCCTTGAATTTTTCTGATACTTTTTCATATATAAATTATTTTCATTGGAGTTACAGATTAATTTCTATGAATTTTACAAGTTTTAGCAATTTCCTGGAATTATTTCTATACTGGAAATACTTTTATTGCATCAGCATGACATCGGCAGGTCCATCTGGCCGTTGAAAGTCAAACCTGACCAGTGGGACCCACTGGTCAGTCTCTCTGGTCAATTTTAGATTAAGATTAAACTTAATTAACTGATTAACCTTGCTGGACCCACATGTCAGTGACTGATTAACTTATTTGATTTATTTTTATTAGTTTTAAACTTGCCAGAGGTTGGCCCCACCAGTCAGTGGCTCAGGCCAGCCGAGATCCACCGGCGGCGAGGTCGTCCTCGCCGGCGGGGAGCCTCCGGCGACCACCAGCACGGCGGAGGGGCTCGGAAACGGCGCACAGGGGGCCAAATGCTGCGCGGAGAGCACCAGAGGAACGGCACATCTCCCGCAGCTTCATTTCTGCACTTAGCCGGGGCTGATCTGGCTGGAGATGACGCCGGCGACGAGCTTGGCGGCGGCCATGGCTCGGGCGTCATCGGGGTCTTTGATCCAGAGGAAACTACGCTCGGTTCTTAGCTGCTACAGCATCTACGCGTCGACCTGAAGCTGCTGGTGCCCTCGGAAGGACGAGCTGATCATCGGAGGGCTACCGGCGACGAGCGGCAGCGGCGGTCCTCGTCGGGCTCCGGTGAAACTAGAGCTAGAGGAGGGGATCGATGAGAAAAACTTAGGGGAAACGACCGCATGCTCACGGGGAGTGCAGAGCAGGGCTTAGACGGCTCGGGGAAGGCCTGGGGGCGACGAATCGACGGGAGAGGTCCGGCGGCCGGAGGTGGAAGACGACGGCGTTGGGGGCGATGCAGAGCTTGGGGAGACGTCAGCTTCTGCAGAGATGACCAGGGCGACGAGGCGGAGCTAACAGACTACTCGGAGGCGGGATCCCATGGCTAGAGGTGCTGCGGCTCGAGCTCGAGCTCGGCTCCAATGGCGGCAGCAAGGAGGAGGAAGAGATCCGGGAGGAGAGGAAGAACGGTGCTGGGGAATGGATAGGGGATGCCTCAGGGGGCTTATCCCCGGCCTTGCCAGCGTGAAGCGGCGGCCAGGCAGGCGCACAGGTGCGTGGCCGCACCGGAGGAGGCGGCGGCCACCTCCTGCTGCCTACTGGCGCGAGGGAGGGGACGAGCCAGGGATGGGCCGGGCCAGGCTTAGGCGACAGGTAAGGATTTCCCATTTTTTTCTGTTTTTGTTTTTCTGTTTTGCTAACTATTGTTTTGCTAATTATTTCAGCTCCAAAACAAAAAGTAAAAACAATTTTAGACCTCCTAAAATATTGTTATAGCATTCCCAACCATTTCCAAAGTTTCCAACATTTTTGGAAATTTATAGATTCTGATTTCAAATTTAAAACTTGAAACCAGTAGCCTTTTGCATTTATTTAAAATGCTTAAAGTGTCAAAAAAATAGTTTTCTCCAATGCTCATTTACTTTCATGATTTATCAGAAAGTTTGAACATTTCTTGAGGCCATTTTGGGTTCATTGATTTGAACTAGTTTGAGATTTTCTTTAATTGAAATAGTGGCTAGGGTTTTGAGTTTTTCCTTTGCCACTTTGTTGTTTTTGTTGAAACTTCTTAGATGCAAATGCAAAGAAGACATGAGCACAAGACTAACTTGCTTAAGGGTTAGGGATGTGACATAGATACAGTCGGTCCATTCAAGACAGGCCAAGGAGGATACACACATCTGTTGGTGACAGCCGACAAGTTCTAAAAATGGATTGAAGCCAAGCCCATCAAGAAGCTCGACGCCCTAACAGCCATCAAGTTTGTTAGGGACATCATCTCCAGATTCGGTGTGCCTCACAGCATAATCACGAACAACGGAACAAACTTCGACTCGGACAGATTCAAAGGTTTCTGTGCAAGCCAAGGTATTCGAGTGGATTTTGCTTCCGTAGCACATCCTCAATCCAATGGACAAGCAGAGCGGGCGAATGGACTTATTCTGCAAGGTTTGAAGCCCCGACTCCTGCGGGAGGTGGGACATGCCGCTGGCGCATGGGTCACCGAGTTACCTTCAGTGCTTTGGGGTCTCCGCACAACCTCGAACAGATCTACAGGACGATCACCGTTCTTCCTCGTTTATGGAGCAGAAGCGGTCCTTCCGAGTGACTTGCTTCACAATGCTCCACGAGTCGAACTCTTCTCCGGAGCTGAAGCAGAACAAGCAAGGCAAGACGGAGTGGACCTTCTAGAGGAGGAGCGCGAGATGGCACTGACTCGCTCAACCATTTTATCAACAAGATCTGCGGCGTTTTCACGCGCGACACGTCAGGAGTCATACGTTCCAAGCAGGCGACCTGGTGCTCCGAGTGGATCAGCAAAGACCTCACAAGTTGGCTCCTGCCTGGGAAGGACCCTTCATCATCTCAAAGGTGCTGAACAATGGAGCATACAGACTCTACAACGTCGACAGGGAGATAGACGAGCCGCGAGCATGGAACGGAGATCTCCTGAAGCGCTTCTACACGTGACCGTCGACTGAAGCAATGTAAAGAACAAGTATTGGTGAAATAATATAAAGCAGATTGAGTTTTTTGCAGGTTCAAAGTTCTTCCGCCGTCGCACACTCCGGTCTCCAAAAAAAACTTAGATGCGATCCAGAATCGCCTAAGTATTAACTTTCTCCGAGTGTGCACTTAACGTCACACTCGGGGACTTAGCTGCGATCCAGAATCGCCTAAGTATTAACTTTCTCCGAGTGTGCACTTAACGTCACACTCGGGGACTTAGCTGCGATCCAGAATCGCCTAAGTATTAACTTTCTCCGAGTGTGCACTTAACGTCACACTCGGGGACTTAGATGCGATCCAGAATCGCCTAAGTATAACTTTCTTCGAGTGTGCGCTTAACATCACACTCAGGGACTTAGCTGCGATCACGAATCGCCTAAGTATTAACTTTCTTCAAGTATGCGCTTAACATCACACTCGGGGACTTAGCTGCGATCCAGAATCGCCTAAGTATTAACTTTCTCCGAGTGTGCACTTAACGTCACACTCAGGGACTTAGCTGCGGTCCAGAATCGCCTAAGTATTAACTTTCTACGAGTGTGCACTTAACGTCACACTCGGGGACTTAGCTGCGATCACGAATTACCTAAGTATTAACTTTCTTCGAGTGTGCACTTAACGCCACACTCGGGGACTTAGCTGCGATGCAGAATCGCCTAAGCACCCACATGCCTTCGACTGTATCCTACAGGTACACTCGGGAACTCCACAGACCCTCATTGAGGCTCATGTGGATGTCAAAACAATTGACAACTACATGAGTTGCAGACCCTCATTGAGGCTCATGTGGATGTCAAAACAACTGACAACTACATGAGTTGCAGACCCTCATTGAGGCTCATGTGGATGTCAAAACAACTGACAACTACATGAGTTGTTGACCCTCATTGAGGCTCATGTGGATGTCAAAACAAGTGACAACTACACGAGTGGCAGACCCTCATTGAGGCTCATGTGGATGTCAAAACAACTGACAACTACATCAGTTGCGGCCCCTCATTGAGGCTCATGTGGATGTCAAAACAACTGACAACTAAATCAGTTGCGGCCCCTCATTAAGGCTCATGTGGATGTCAAAACAACTGACAACTACATCAGTACCAACTCGCCCCGAGTGCGACCTGATAGTCGCACTCGACAACCTAGCTGCGATCCCGCATCGCCCAAGTACTCTTTGACCTCCGAGTATGTCCTACCAATCCACTCGGCGATCCTACCGATCCACTCGGTGATAATACAGATCCAATCAGAAATTCCAGGACCCTCAATGAGGCTCATGCAGATGTCAAGACAACTGACATGTTCCGAATGTTTGCCTTTGGCTTCACCAAGAAACGCCAAACAAAAACTCGAGTCAAAATTGCAACAGAAGAGCAAAGGATTCGATTGAAAGTTCAAACAAAGATAGTGGCTCGGTGTGGATCAAGCTTACCCACACCGAAACAAGAATGTGACGGCCAACAGCAGTGGCCAAAGTTTCTTACAAATCAACACTCGGCATACCGAGGATAAAGTTTTCTTACGCGTCGTCTGGATTGGCGCCAGGTTGGAGGGCTCCACGAAGGTGTCCAGGTCGATTCCGTCGGCGATGCGGGTGGCACTTTCAAGGAAGGTTTCCATGAAGTCTTCGAATCGAAGTTTCTTCGTGTTGGCGACCTTCAACGCTTTCAGCTTCTCCTCGCGCACCTCCTTGCAATGCACTCGGACCAAGGACAGAGCAACGTCTGCACCACAGTGAGCCGCAGATTTCTTCCATGACTGCACTCGGTTGGGGACCTCCTCCAGTCGACTCATCAAGTTTTCCATCTCCTGCCGTGACTCATCTTCCGGCCAAAGCTCCTTGTCGATCCGGCCGACGACTTCTCTCAGTCGACCGATGAAAGGACCAACTTTTCCCACGCGCATGTGCGCTGCGAGCAGGTCTCGATTGGCGTCCTCGCCGAGTGGAATGTTCTCGCGAATCGACCGCTCCACGTCAGCTGCTTCAGCTTCAGCGTCCACGCAAAAATCTGCAAACACAGGGCAAGCAAACAATCAGCGCCGAGTGTAACGCACGTACCACAAGCACTCGGAAAAACAGGACTTACCACCCAGACGCGTCATCATCTGCCGAGCCCAGTCACTGACGTATTTCTCCTGCGCTATACACCGTTTTTTCAGCACATCCATTTGTCCCATCAGCGTGGACCTTTGCTTCCCCATCTTCTCAACTTCAGCAGTCAGCGCTTTGTTCACTTCACGAGCCTGCTCCAACGACTTCTCTCGTTCCGCCAGCACTTCCTTCATTCCAGCCATTGCAATCAGTGCCGCATCCAGCTCACCAGCAAATTGCACCTTTTCTGCCCTGAGAGTCTCATATGATGTCCCCATCTCGCAAGTTTTCTGCCAGTCAGCGCCAAGAGACGATCAGACAAATCCAACAATACCAAGTCTAAGTTCTTCAGACCCCTGCCGACGCAAGCAGTGACAGCGGTCTCGGGGACTACACCCAGTGGGTTCACTGAGAGTGACCCCACTGGCATGCAACTCAAACAGGTCTGCCCTATTGAGATTCATGACAACACCTACGCCTACAAGGCTAATACCACCCGACCTGAGTAAAATTACTCTCGGAGACTCTTACAGTAGGTGCACTCCGAGTGCCTCAACTGTTAGCAGTCGACCATATTATTTACGAATATGACTAAGTCAGAGACAATATGCATAAAGACAACTGTCGGTGCAAGCACTCGACAGAAGTCTCGGGGACTACACCCACTGGGTTCACTCAGAGTGAACCCATTGCAAACATCATACGGTATCCGAGCACACCGAGTGGGTTACAAGAGAAACAAGAGAAAAGCAAATACTTACTAGACTACTTACTCGGATATCGTCCCGCAGCTCCAAGCTTCGCTGGTACAGAGAAGCGATGGAGTCGTACGCCTTCTTGGCTTCTCCCGCCATCAGCTCTGCCTGCACCATGGATGCGGGGGCAGAGAGAAACCTCGATAGACATGACTGAGCAGCAGGACGCGCTCCCCTCCCGGGGCGCCGGCTCGACCTCATTCTCCGCCGGCAGCCTCCAAGACCTGTGCACGATCATCCCGTGCTCCACCAGCTGCAGCAGATCCCCCTCCGTCACCGTGGAGGGGGCGAAGTCGCCTTGGATCCACCCCGCCGGCAACGGCCGCTGCCGCCGCTGAGCAGGAGCCGCCGCCTTCCCCTTCTTCTTCCTCGCCTCCATCTTGCTGGTCTGACCCTTGGTCATGGAGGAAGCTGCGAATCCGCGGAGGGGAAGGAGGAGTGGGGAGGTTAGGTGCGCTGGAGGCGGCGAGAAGGACGAAGCAAAGGCAAAAGATCCGGCGGGCGTAACGAAAAACCCTTGCCGCTGGGATTTAAGTAAGGTTCCGACTGGGTCGCTGGCAGGTGGCCCCGAAACCTTATCCCCGACCGACCGCGGCGATATCAGTGGAGAGGATGAAGGCGCGAGAATCGAGGCGTCAGGCGCTACTCGAGCGTGCTGGCGTCATCCCCGTTGAGCGCGCGGAAACCGAAATTTGAGGATCCCGGAAAATCCGCCGCTGTCAGTTGACTCGTCATGTCAAGAGATACCCTGGAAGCACTCGGTTTCCGACAGTTTGTTCCACAAAGATTTCCACTCGGATCGTTGGTCAGAGAAGATAAAATGGATCGAGGCAAGAAACGCCAAAGTCACATCCATTCCAGTCGGATCCAAACTTCAAGCATCGCTTCGTCGTTCCAACCCCAATCCATTCGGGGACTAATGATGGGGTTATAGTCCTAGGGTAGGGTCATAGGCCTGCCCTGTAAGTCCTACCCAAGGACTACCCCCCATAAGGGACAAGGCCCTTAGTCAGTTCCGACTGAACTAAGGAGTTTCCATCATCTAGTCGGTAACAGGCCCTCGACCACCCAGTCGGAGACTAGCATTCGGAGAATATCAAACCAACCGACTGGATTCCACTCCGTACATCGTAACCCCCCTGGAGGGAAACGGTCGTACGTTTCTAGGTGCATTTATTAGCATTTAGGACGTGCGTTACCTGTAACGTAGGCATTCAATCGCCACTACTCCACCCCTGTATCAGAACCGTTGTGGAGGGCAGCGCACTCTATATAAGCCACCCTCCCCCACTGGTGCAGGGGTTAGCAAATCATTGTATTCCATATTCCACTCGACAACAAGCTCCCAGAGCACTGAGACGTAGGGCTATTACCTCCACCGTAGAGGGGCCTGAACTCATACAACCTCGCCGTAGCTGGGACTCTGCCCATCCTTTTCGTACCCTACACATCTACTGTCAGGCTTATACCCACGACACCGACCGAACGCTGGAGGGCGCTGATGATGACGCGCACCCGAAGTCTCGCCGATTTCCCGCTTGTCCCGATTGGTCCTTGGCAGGCTCTCGTGTGAGCCGTCCATGAAGATCTCTGCCACAGGGCTGCAGCTCTCGCACTCGGAAGAAGAGCCAGACGGATCTGACACCGAGTGGGAGGTAGCACACGGAGGTGTAGCAGGTTCTATGGCCGCCACCTGCGGCGAAGACCCTTGACGCGCGAGTGCATGACACACCCAGCGCTCTAGCCGCGAGCGACCGGATCGCTTGTTGCGACGCGCAATGGGGAGCACAATCGACGGCGGAGTCGACGATTGGCGAAGAAGAACTCCGCAGGAACTAGCGCAGAAGAACGTCGTTCCGCGAACTGGAAGCACCTCGACGTCGAGAGGCGCCTCCCTAAGACATGCCGAATCGTCGGCGACGAAAACGAGTGCGCCGAAAACGATCTCGTGACCCAAGCACAAAACACCGCCGGAAGACATAGTGAAGGAGAAAAAACGCAAACTTGCCGGAAGTCGCCTAGACGCCTGCCCCACGGTGGGCGCCAACTATCATGGGAATAAGCCTGAGAGTAAATGAGTAGGGTACGAAAGTAGAGGGCAGAGTCCTAGCTATGGCAAAGTTGTATGAGTTCAGGCCCCTCTGTGGTGGAGGTAATAGCCCTACGTCTCAGTGCTCTGGAGCTTTTGTGTCGAGTGGAATACAGGTGTTACAGAATGCGAACCCTTGTGCTAGAGGGGAGGGGTGGCTTATATAGAGTGCGTGGCCCCTCATAAGTGTACAACCTTCAAAGGTGCAATAAGAGAGATTAAATGCATACGTTACAGGTAACGTGTGCCATAAATGACAATAACTAAAGTAGTCTAACATATGACCATTAGCCTTGCTGAGGTGGCTTCTTGCCTTCTGTGTCGACTGGCTTCTGGTCTTCACCGAGTGGAATCCAGTCGTCGAGTATAAGATAATCTTCCGAGTGGGCAAGAGGTTGTCTTAATCCAGTCGGTAGGTATCTTGTGACCTTCAAGCTAATAACGAGGTGCCCTTGGGTAGGACTTATAGGTCAGGCCTATGAACCTACCATGGGGCTATAACCCCATCATGTAGCACTTTGTAAATGTTTCCTTGTGAAAATATCATACCTTTATGTGAATTGGGCAGTTTTCACGACCTTAAGTTCAAAGCTATGTAAAGTTGTCATGCTTTTATAAGTAGGCAGTACACAGAGTTGCTGTTATGACCTTAACAATCCAAATCTAATGGAAAATTGTGTTGTGCTAGTGTGTATACTATATTGGAACATAATGCATGGTTGACATAAATGCTATTGGAATTATTTAGCTGTTATGTTGTTCCTAATAACTTAATACCGTTGTCAAGATGAACTAAACCAAATTACTCTCAAACTAGAGAGCAAGAAATTGGGAGATAGTATCATGTAGAGTAATAGTTCCTGTATGTGAAGCAGTTCAATTGCCTTGTGAAGTAAATATTAAAATAATTTTTCATATAGTATTGTTCCATTGGTGAAGTGAATATTGAAATGATTTATCTCGAGGAGAAACTGAAAGAATTCCAGATCTTGGTGAATGTATACCTCGGTTTGTGAGGATCTGAAGAAACCGTTTTCCCCTTCGCAAGTAGTGGAGCAAGATTTCTTATATGTGGGTGAGGGCATCAATCAAAGTTGGGACAAGGAATCTCGTCACTTTAATATACAGTTACCACATTGGACTAGGCGTGTTTATCTCGAGTATAGCTATACAGAAAAACATCTTTCTTGACCTGACATGTGAAGGTAACTTGACCCATCCTGTTTATTTTGTGAAATTTAATGTCAAAATAAGGGATGTATTCACGAGCTAGTCAATCTCCTTCCAGGAAGAATAGTAGAAAAAACTCTATGCTTAGCACTGTAGTTTTTTTGTCTATGTCAATAGAGTAATTTATCTTATTTTAATGAGAAGAAACAAACGCCTTTGCTGACCTATCAACTCCTTATGGAGATGATGGGTCGGCTGGGGTGATCTTAGCCGAGGATCAACGTTAGTATTAACACATGGCTATTGAATTCTCTGTATTTATTACTATTTATATTTTTGAGAATGTGATGATCCTCTATGTTTGATTTTGTGTGTTGTAGTGTAGTTTCTAATAGTGTATTATAATTGAGAATTGTTTAAATTTTGTACGAAGCAAGCAAAAGGAATTCACTCCCACGGAACCATGAAGCCAATGATCTATGTCAGCTAGATGTTTTAGATTTCATTTTGTACAACTCATGTCTCATGCATGCATCTTTTACCTGTACTTTTGTGAACCTCATGTATGGTCATTTTGACCCAGACACTATTGTGGGCGGAGAGCCCCTTGGACTAGGAACTTATGAGGTTCTTGTCAACGTTGTGTTTAGAAGGGATGCTACGATGCCTTTTTAATATGATGGTTTACAAATTATCGATGATGCTGTCACAAGGTCCATTCCATGGCCATCTAGCAAGGTAATCATCAACAACGTGTGTTTCGTCCACTTATTTTGAATTGTTTGATGTGTGATATATAGTGACTCATGATCACTTTGTTAGATGAAACCCTACAAACCAGGTACATCTTCCTTCTCTCACCGCTAAGGTATTTTTGAATCCTGAGCTAGTATTTATTTTTGAGCTACGAAAACAGGGGACCAGAATGAACTTAACTAGATCTTGTATGTAACAAAGTCTGCCTAGCTCACTGCCACTTCTTACATGGTGATGGTGTATAATTTTTTTGTTGGTTATTCTTTAAATTTTGCCTAAGATAATGTACATATCATAACTTACATGGTTTAGTAGAATTACTTTATTCATCTGCCCTCTGCTTGATGCACTGGAAATGTACAGTTCATAATGTACATCAATAAATTTTTATCCTTTATAGAAAAGGCATAGAAAAGGAGCAAGAAGGAACTAGGAAAATGTTAGCTCGCATCAGCTGGAGTTCTGTAATGGAGCAAAAACAATGTGTTTTTAGGTCTCATTTTGTAAACCTATATGGCATCTTGTCATGTGGGCATTTTGTGCAATGGAGCAAACAATGAATCTTGGACATGCATCTATCATTTTGTAAACCTATTGGATGATCCGGTGACTTGTGAGAAGTAATTAATACGTTATCTATATTTGGTCATGATTTAGTATTTGTCGAGTACATGCAAGTTACTGTACTTGATTGATATCATGAGATATGCAACCTAATTGATATTGTATTGTAAGGCAGATGGGAAATCAAGGATGGATATTGTATTGCTCAGCTAAACAAAATCTTGTCAAATTGTTGGTTGGCAAAACAAAACAATGTCCTATTATTGGTCAGCAAAGGCTAATGCCAGGACCAACGGAAAGTAAGTCAGTAAAAAGGCCACCATCACACAGTTGGTCGAGAAAAGATCAGGATAGAGCCAAGGGAATATCGGTCGGCATAAACAATACTGCCAAAAGTCGGTCAGGAAAGATTCAACGAAAACGCCAACTACAAGTCGGTTGGGAAAGATCCCTGCCAGTGCCATCAGAAAGTCGACCCACAATGCTCTTTATAGGCGTCAAACAATTGGTCGGAAAAGATATGTCGGTCGGGAAAAGGCTTTCCCGTTTGGACTTACCCAAATAGACGCTTTCGGTCGGCAATACTCTTTCCCAACTGACTATATGTCGGCAAAGGCGGTTTTTCCGACCAACCTGTTTGTTGGAAATGCAGTGTCGTAGTGTAATGATTTGCACAAAACACACAATGACATGTGGGGACAGTTTGTCATAGACACATTACACACTAACATACGTACATGTATATGTATACTAGCACAACTCATGTCTACGTACACATGCACACACGCGTACACTTACACACATGCAGCGCGCGCACACGTACACATGCAGCACACACAGTACACGTACACAAAAAAACACGTACACATACACACACATCACACACACTAATACACGGACCCATCTATCATTGAGACAAAGTGAGGCTTGCTAAAAATTTACAAAGTGGCCTTTGGCTTGACAAATATGCAAAGTATGTGTGCAAATATAGCAAACTTTGTAAAAAAATAATAATGGGGGCCACTTATACAAAGGCTGTTGAAGAAGGTTTTTTGACCAAGATTTGTAAAATAGCAAGTGAGTACAAATATACAAAGGCTATTGGAGATGCTCTTGTGATGCCTTTCGTTTCTCAAACGAATCCCCTTGTTCTGTCTAAAATGCAAATTCACTGCAGAAAGGGAACAAACACACTAACAAGGTTATCTAAGGTGGCCACGAGATTTACAAGACAGTATGCGGCAAATCATATCCAGGGCATCATCATAGTTTGAGGTTCAGGGACCTGACTGCCTCGGCCACTGAGGCCTGAAGGTACTCCTGGATGGAAGAACGGAGTGCGCGATTAGGGATGAGAACACGATCTGGAAGTGCCAAGTTGGTCATTGGAGACCTATTGCTCCCGCCATCAAGCCAGCGTCTTATGGCTTCCGCTTCATAGGTGAATCCATCAGATGCCATTTGAGGATCGTTCATGATCTCCTGAAATACAGAAAGTCACCACACAGACATCATCTATCTAGTCTAGAGAGGAAGAAAAGGGGGAATGATGTTGATATAAGTTGTACTACGCACATATAGAAGTTTCAGAAACATGTGTCCAGACTCCAGATTATCACAAATGCTGACAACAGGTTATTTACCTGGAGGATTGGACAAATGAAGTGGGCAGGGCATGAGGATGCAGGAGGCTTTCTGACGAGGGACTCAACAACGGTCCAAACCTCAGTCAGATGAGGCCGCATTTCCCTCGTCATTTCAACACACCTAAGGCCAAGGAGTGCTAACTGCTTGGCTTGCGTGTAAGGCCAGTCCCCGGCTGATTTATTTATCAGCAAGTGCAGGTTATCACTTTGAAATGCTTCTCTAACTTTTTTGGCGATAGCCAAAGGGGGCATTCCAGTCAAAAGGCGAAGGATAATAACACCCAGTGAGTAGACATCAGAAAGGGGTGTGAGGTCCCCAATGGTGAGGAACTCCGGATCCATGTATGGAAGCCTTGCCGTTAGGTTTGGTGGACAGCTGCCAGGCTGGAGACATAAGGTGGACATGCCAAAGTTGTAGAGCTTGCTTCTGTAGTTGGCACCGATGAGGATGTTGCAAGGCCGGAGATCGCCGTGGACCAAAGCATTAGGCTTGTGTGAATGAAGGAAGAGAAGTGTGCAGCAAACCTCACCAATGATCTGCGTACAGGTGTGCCATGATAGAGGTGGAGTGTCATCGGCACACACAATGCGGTCTTCAAGGTTTCCCTTAGGTAACCACTCGTACACAAGAGCCAAAGCTTCAGAGCACATTCCAACAAAGGTGACAATGTCTGCATGTCTCCCTCCTTGACGAAGAACAGAGACCTGCATTACTCTCATGTTAAATCACAGAATCAAAGCTAAGTACCACAATCTCAATAGGCGAAGGCTACCTCTTGTTGAAACAAACTCTCGGATTTGGACAGCTTGATTGCTACCGTAGTGTTGTTTATAATGCCTTTATACACACATCCATATTCATTTTCCTCGATCTTGCACAGATCCTTGAAATGCTCTGTTGCTTGTTCCAAACATGTAAGGCGGAACTCAAGAATAAATTAAGAATTCCTATCCCGTAATTCATCCACCTGTCGAACTGCATTATCTCGTTCATGTTTTAACTGACTACATTCTCCATTTACAAATGCAGGTTATATATTACAGCTACCAACTTACGTTTTAGAGCAACTGAAGAATGAAAAGAAAGGCGAGAGGTTTTTGCAGTTGATATACCCATGTTTGCCTCTTCTATTTGGCGGCGACCCACAGTATTCTGATTCAGTAATGCATCTATCTGTCGCACTGCATTGTCTCGTTCATCTCTCAACTGATTACACTCTGCATTAAATAAATGAAGATTACTTACTGCTGCTACCAAGCTATATTTTCGGAAAGGAAAGAATGAAAAGCAAGATAAGATAAATTTTCGCAATTATTCATCCACCTTTTTTTGCCTCTTCTATTTGAAGGCGAACTAAATCATTCTGACCCCGAAACCCGTCCACCTGTTGCATTGCATTGTCTCGTTCATGTCTCAACTGGTTACACTCTGCATTATATATGTGAAGATTACTTACTGCTGCTACCAAGCTATATTTTCGGAAAGGAAAGAATGAAAAGCAAGACAAGATGAATTTTTGCAATTATTCATCCACCTTTTTTTGCCTCTTCTATTTGAAGGCGAAATAAATCATTCTGACCCCTAAACTCATCCGCCTGTCGCATTGCACTGTCTCGTTCATGTCTCAACTGAGTACATTCTGCATTATATAATGGCATGTTATATATTGCTGTAGCAATTGATATCTTCCATCAATTGGAATGTAAAACAAGACAAAAGAAGTTCTCGCGAAGTTGATCTACCCAATTTTGCAGCTATATTAAGATCAGAAAGACGTCTGAATTCAACAATCTCCTCTTCTAGAGCACATATCTTCCTTCCTTCTTTCTACATGTCGTTACGTTAATAATGTTTTCTCGGTGGTTTACACTACAAAGTACAAGAATTATACATAAAGGGAGGTAATAAACTAGCATCATAAAATCATTAACAAAAAAATGTATGTCTTTTCTACCAGATTAGAAAGAGCCTAGACTTAGGTTTTCTCTCCCACTACTACAAGAACGGTGTGTTACTTAATCACCTGAAGCTAATCTGGATAGTAAGAATTAAGAAAAACAAAAAACAAACCAAGGAATCATAGAGTAAACTTTCAAATTTGAAAATTCTTACATATAACATTTGAATTGTTTAACATATATTCTTACAACTGAATATGACAGTATATACCACTCCCTCCGATCATACTTGTCGCTGGTTTAGTATAAAGTTGTACTAAACCAACCAAAGTTGTACTAAACCAACGCCAAGTAATATGGATCGGTTGGAGTACTATATTGACATATTTTGTACAGAAAGATTGTTTGTAAGTAACCATCCCATGGTACCAGTTTTACCCAATCCCACCTGGTTTGGTTAGGAAACTAAGAGACAATTGTTTGTCTGTATCCAGACAGAAGGTGGATACCAAATAAAATAAACAATGCAATCTTCTGAGATCAAACAAGAAATTATCTCTCCAAATCGCTCAGATAACATTGTACCACTAACCTAACTACGAAATATACTTGTCAGATGAATCGATCGGTAAGGGTTAGATACCAGGGTTCTCAGCACTCGCCACAACAGGGCCTAATCCTGTAGTGGTAAGCGAAGCTTTAAGGTTTTAGTTATGTCTTTTGACTAAATTCATTGCTTAATCCATACATAAACAAGTAAACGGTGTCCCTTTTACCAAGAACACTTGACTTGACCCTTAGGGGCATCCACAATCTGTGTGGTAGAATATGACCTTATGATGGGACTCATAAACTATGACCATAGCTGAGAAAAACATCATATTGTACATGGTAAAACAGCCAATAAGCTGTGACCTACATGGTAGACAGAGAGGTGGTTGAACGGGAGAGAGCAGAGTGAAAGGATGATATTCTAAGGTGAAATCACAGGAAGTATAAGGTCACTTTTTCTTATGACCCACTCCTACATTGCAGACGCCCTAAGAATAGAATATCAACATTCCTAACAAACCATGTCCTTCAAACCCTATTTAAACCAATCTATTCCCCAAGTCAGTAGATATACCCTTACTAACTAAGCAACCATCTAAACTTTATCCCCTTAATTCAGCAGCCATCGTTCTGTTCACGTGAATAGTAACTCCTATTGCATCATTGGGCCTTGACCCAATTCCCATTATAATACTATCCAGCAAGATTGTATGCTGAAAAGTTAAATCATAGAAGGCACAACAAGATTCAAAATTAACTGGAAATGCTATCCTGCAGCTAGCAGGAAGCCGCAATTTGAGTCTTGGAAGTAGAACACTAGAAAGGCTACCGTCAGTTCATGAACATGTTCGAGGAACAATTTAACAGTAGGGTATAAATGCTGGTTGCATGGCTTGGGTCTTTTCTGGAAGCAGATGATGTCCCCATTTTGAATCTGAAGAACGGGAGTGAGGAAAGTAAGTACTTGGGCGTAGGAGTAAGTGGAAAAGCAAAAAACATGTATAACAAAACCAGACCTGGTTGACTGTAAAGGTATGATGAATGTCTAAGGCTTCACACATCACATTTGGTTCGAATTTGACTTCCTGAATGTAAAAGTGATAAAGTAGTGAGATATGGTGCAAAATCGTATCCATCTGACATTAGGAGTAGCAGCTTGCACTTGTGCAAAACCTGACCTCATACAATTCCATTTCCTCGTCTGCACAAAAACCAGTTAAACTTCTTAGTTTTGGGAGAATATCTAAAGGCCTGGATGAAGAACTCACAAACAGTGTTCCGATATATCTGTGTGCCACATTTTCAAGAACAAGATATAACTAAGAATTCCCAATTGCTAAAAAGGACAAAATAATGAATTTTAAACAGGTGCTGACCGTAGCTGTGTTTGTTCTGGGTCATAGAACTTTAAAAACACCAATAGATATTCCTTGTTTAGATTTCGTGGAGAACAAGGATTGAGCACCTACAAGGAATTAATATTGAGGGAACTTCATGAATACAAAGATCACTGGATGGAACAAGAAAGGTCCCAAACAGCAAGGCCACAAAGAAAAGGATAGAACTAGCATGTATCTGTGGGCTTTAGGATCTACCTCCAAAAACAGCTTCACATCAGCCGAAAAAACCCTTCCGATCTACAAGAGTGATTATTTATAGTTTAGCATGTCATGAAGAAAATGGAATTATCTTTGTGCAGGAGGCAATATGAAAACACAGCATTGTTCATTTGATATCCCTCAATAGAAAGAACATAAGACGATCACATTGCATACTTACAGATAGTTTCTTTTCTTTGGAATTCAATGGCCTGCTAGGGCGGCGTGTCCCGTTTTGCCGTCGCTGGCACAACCAGAGGCGTTGAAACTTAACAGGGGTACCAAGTTCTTTTGCAAGTTCCTCCTGTGCACAGTTTAACCAATCAGTATTCTGAACTCATTATGAACCATGAGAAACAATAGGCTAGAGGAATAAATAGAGAGGCACTTTTATCTGCTTAAGCAAGTTATATCTAGAGGCAGCACAAAATCATAAGTACATCATTCCTTACAAGGAGTGAAGGTATATATCAGATGGGAACTTCAATCATCTGTATATTTTTTAAAATTAAGAAGGAAACTTTATTCCAGGGGCAAATTTAAGTTAATAAATAAATAACACAGTGAAGGCTAACAGTAAGAAGTATTTAAAAGAATGGAACTGTAGTAAGGCTTGAGTAATCCTCATGCATGGTTCTCGAACAAACCGGTATCTTGGTAGTTTTCCCACAGTTGGCACTGTCATGAAGTGTGTAGGGTACTAGGGTTGTTACTGATTAAACATCAAATGAAGTAGGGTGTCTTGGTAGTTTTCCCATCGTTGACCTTTTTTCATATAGGCAATTTTCAGCCCAGCTACCAATTAAACAAGCTCTTGTGACCTAGGAAGCATCTAGTTTGCTACATAGCATCATCACAGGAATAAATCCACTGTTGACCATTGGAAGTGATAAAGAGCAATGCTGACGTGTGTTTATTAGTGGCAAATACAAAAATATGCAATGGCAGGTGCAACATTTCTCAAACTGCTGTGGCATTTAAGCCATTCCTAAAAAGGCCTGATTAGAGTCAATGTAGCAAGCTCATGAACATTAATGTTTAATTTCTGAGCTAGAAGCTAAATAGAATTATAAAACCATGAATCCATGATATAAGAATAAGACAATTTTTTGAGGGTACTACGGCTGGCAAAAGCCGGCCTCAACCCATTTTATTAAAATTGGTGCTTTACAGAGAATATATACAAAGGTGGAGTAGAGCAGAGCATAGAGAATTTAGAGCTATGTTACATCAAGTCTTGACAACATAATACACCAATCAATTAGTAGTTGTTTGTGGTCTTCGTTGTGACATCAATTAGCCCACAGGAAGATATCATCTGGCGCACGTTGAAGGACGAATTCAAGGGATTGCACTTCATGGTTGAACACTTATGCATTTCTTCTTTTCCAGAGATTCCATAGGATAGCCAAAATAACCGTGTTCCGAACCTTGCAAAAAGGCTGAGGATTCTGAATGTCATGGATGGTGGAGCAACCTGCCGGGTTTATGAGGAGGGTGTCGAACATTTACCAAGCTTCAGAAGCGACGGAGCAGTGGAGAAGAATAAGACAATTCCTTATAATGTAGTGTTAAGCTTGCCAAGTAGTTAGCAAATATGTAGAATCTTAGCTAAGTATACTTTTGTAGCACCACCAGAAGATAAATTGATATCACCAAGCCCGAGTCATGAGTCCTCATTCGCTGCCGAACACATCGCACGTCGCCAGCCTCATCATGTTGTTGCTTGCTGACGCACGCGCTCCAACTCCACCGCCACCGCCATGGCCAAGGACATCGCACGAGGATGACCTGACGGTGCTGGAGAACCTCGTGGGCTTCAACGCCATCGCGAAGGCCAGGGACAAGATCACGCACAACCTCCTTCACTGTGGCCTGGCCGGCTCTGACTAGGGGAGGAGCGCCGCCAGGCTACGGAATACGAGGAGGAGCGCCGCCAGGCTACAAAATACGAGGAGGAGCGCCTTCGTGGACGGAGACAATTGGAAGGACGAAAAAATAATAAAAAAGATCGCGAGAAACTCGTCAGAATTTGACGGCGGGAGGTCGGCAGGGCTGCGGGGTGTCGGCGGTGGCAAGGAGGGCGGTGCCAGAGTGGATGCGGCCGAGAGGGACAGAGCGGTGGGGGAGAATGGGTGCAAATTGTTTTTACTCCACAAGTGGGCAGATGAGTATATTTACTTCCCAGAGAGGCTGCGAAATTATCCTCCTCTAACCGTTGTAGGGGATTGGTTAGAGATCCTCTAAGCAACGTGGGAATTTTGGAACTGCCGCAGTGGTTATTTTCTCAATTGACTTGCTTCGATTACGAAATAACACTTCACACGAAAATGGACTGGAATTGTTCTTTGCACACACTGAAAGTAGAGCACAAAAGCAGAGCCTGAAGTTGCTGAATTATTTGCAAGGCGCCATATACAGTAACACACAAATACTATCTTACGCAGCAGATTCTTTTTAAAAGAAAACAAAAATATGTCCATGATATATGCCAAGAGACGTCAATTGCTACTTAATTGAGAAGTCATCTTCCTCGATGCCTTATAATTGCTTACTTATATCTGAGGATTCATTCTCATTTCCTAAAATTGGTAAGGCCTGTTACAGTTTGGAGGGCCTATTATAGCGTCTCAAAAAACTACTCCCTCTGTATCTAAATAATTGTAGTTGGAGAGAACTAGTCTAGTTCTCTTGTTACGAAAAAGGGTTTCCCCCGCTTTGTATTACAAAGCAACCAACCGATACAGCCAACGATAGGTGCTGGGGTGGAAGCAGCACACTCACGCCCAAAAGAAAAGCAAAAGAAAACACAAAAGAAACAAATGCCGACACCGGTGGATCGACAAAAACGGAGAAGCCTCGCGATCTCCCACCAAGCTCCAAGACTCCGAAGCGCCGGTACCAATCAACACCTCCAAGAAGGACCGCGACGATGACGACGCTGCTGACAAGGGTTTCCTCCGGTACGCGATGAGGCGCGAGGAAGGGTAGCCCCTGAGACCCTCCAGGAAGGTTTGGCAACACCCACAGGCGCCGCCGCGTCGGTGTCGGCCAAGCCGATAGGGGTTTCCCCCGATCCCAACCTGCACCTCGAGCGCTACGGAGCCTGCCACCAAACCGACCTTCATCCTGCGTCAACACAGTCTTGAAGCCCCCACGCCGTCTCACCACGACACTGTAAGGTGAGGCCTGCACAACGACGAAAAGGACCCGGGACTAGGGATAGCAGCACCGTCGGCATGTGGGAGGGATCAACCTCCACCGCCAACGACGATCGCCGGCCGGACGCAATAGCAGGAGCATACCAGGCCCGTGGGCCCATAGGCCTGGCCGGGATCTCACAGCCCATGAAGCTCTCGCCATCGCGCTGTAGCAGGCACGCCGTCGGCGTCACCGTCTCCCGCCCAAGCTGCTCCTCCTCACCACGCATAGACGAAGCCGCGTCGAGAGTCAGCCAGTTAGGACCCAGATGGGGCCTGCAGGGCCCAGATCTAGGCCGGCCGCGACGCCAGCCACCCCGCACAACCACTCTGCCTTGCCGCCAAAGAGCAACGCCGCCACCTCGCTCGCTGCCGGCCACCACCGCCGGGTCTCCGTACCACTGCCTAGCCGAGCATCACTGCAGTCAGCACCCATCGCCTGACGACCAGGGTCACCAGGTCGCGCCGCTCCCATCCCTCGTCGTAGGGCGCCGTCGTGCGCCAGATCCGCAGCGACAGCGCGCCACACCGCCCGGCGCCCACGCTGCGCCCTAGCCGGAGAAGACGGCCCACGCCACGCCACATCCAGCAGGGAACACGAGCACCCCGCCGCCGGTGGCTCCGATCGAGCTTTGCTCTGCCGAGCCCCCCTGCAACGACAGGGGAGGGGGGAGGGGGGGGTTGGGGGCGGAGACCGGCGAGCCCCCGTCGCCTCACGGGCGGCGGCGCGGAAGGGGATATGGTTTCGAGGACTGTCCTTCTATGAGTGTGCCCCCTTCAGTCTAGTTGTCTCCAAATACAAAGGGAATAGAAACTTAGTAAGGCCGGCCGCTTAAAATCTCACAGAACGATTTTTAAAAGCAAAATTGAAGACCCCTTAACCCAAATTTGGAAAAGGATGTCGGGAGTTGGTTGAAGAAGGCAGGCAGGATGTGGATATTACCATGAAAAGGATTACGGTGGTGTCAACCGGGACCTGGAAAGCCCTCACTCTGTCGAAGTCGACGAGATCAAAATAGAAGCCCCCGCTCCCAATCTGCGACCGCAAATCTTCGTCCCTCGCCACCTGGAGGAAGAGACGAAGCCACCCAATTATCAGGATCGGTTCGGTTTACCCTCGAAGCAAAGCTGCGGGAGGAAAGGGAGCAAGAGCATACATACCCTGATAGTCCGATGATCCTGCGCCATGGCAGCGGCGGCGACGGGGAGAGCTTCCGCCAGTCTGTTGGGTGTTTTGCCTTTTTGGCCGGCGCCGCGCGCTGCGGCCGCGGATTGTTGCCGCTGAAAAGGGAAACGTACGGAATTGTGTATGGGAGAAGCAGAAGTACCTTCCAGGGAAAAAAAATAAAGAGAGAGGGAGGTAACGGGGCTGGGCCTAAGTCAGAGAGAGGGGTTCCAATGGGCCTAAATGATAGCCCAGCCCGTTTAATATTTCCGGTGTCCCACGGGCCACGGGTCCGATCCAGCCGCCTGCTTCGACCTGTCTTCTCTTCTTCACGAGGAAGAAAGGATACAGAGGGAGCGAGACCACCATCCCCAGCCCCAGCCCCAGCCGAGCCGAGGTCTTCCTCCGACGAGCGAAACAAAGCCGCATCAACCCCCCACGCGAACCGATGGACGCGGGCGCGGCGGCGGCGGCCGTTGGAGGGGACGGAACGCAGAGGACACTGTAAGCACCCCCACTCCCACCCCCGATTCCTCCGATCTGGTTTCCCCCTTGCTTGTCTGTCTGTTCCGGTGCTCGCGTCGCCTGGCAGTGGGTTGCGATCCGGAGGCTCGACTACGAGGCGCCCGGTCAGGCGGCCGGGCGGATCTAGCTAGGGGTGAGGGAGGAAACTAGGGTTTTGCCGGTGGCGATGCGATTTAGAATGCGATGTGGGACGGCGCGTTATCCGTGAGAATCTGCTAGCGGAGCTTGCTCTGTGGAGCTTCTTATGCATTGACAGTATGGATGAATTTCTTGGTGGTGTTGATGTACACGCCTCTAGTTAGTCTCAGCTCATGACGAACCAGCCCAACAGTTGCAAATGCTTTTTACATACATTTATTTTTGTGAACTTGTTTCCACAGCTTGTTGTCTGAAATTTTTACCTTGATAGAATGGATCAATTTTTTGGTGTTAGTATATATAGAAGCTTCTCATTTGTCTCAGCTTATGTTAACTAGCCCAACAGATATAATAGCCTTCTGTGATTGTAGAAGATGGTCATAACAATTGTGTGCATGCTAATTGTTTTATTTTGCGAAATACCTTCATTATCCAAGTTGTCTCATAGTGTGCAACTGCAACTTTTTTCCTGGTGCCATGTTTTGTGTCTTTCAGTAAATTTGTATATGCACGTGATTAACTCTTGATGCCTTATTGCATCATCAGGAACCCTTATGTGACTGGTAACTCGGTGATTGCAATGAAATACAAGGATGGTGTGATCATGGCATGTGATACTGGAGGTTAGTTGCCACTTCTTCTGCACAGGTAAATGTAGCTCCAGTGGCATGGAAGTCATTATGTACTTTCTTGTGCAGCCTCTTATGGGTCAACCTTGCGATACAAGAGTGTGGAGCGTATCAAGGAGGTTGGAAAGCATAGCCTTATTGGAGGGAGTGGGGAGTTCAGTGATTTCCAGGAGATTTTGCGCTATCTGGATGAATTAACGTAAGTTGCCTTTGGTGGTGGTTAGCTCATGTTTTCCTTCTCTCTGCTATGTAAAATCCATTGACATGTTCATCTCTCTTCCTTTTCAGTTTGAACGATCATATGTGGGATGATGGGAACTCATTGGGCCCCAAGGAAATCCATGCCTACCTGACAAGAGTAATGTACAACAGGCGCAATAAGTTTGACCCTCTATGGAACTCCCTGGTGCTTGGTGGAGTGAAAAAGGGCCCAAAGGGCGATGAGAAGTATCTTGGCATGGTATATTATTCGTTCAAAAGAACAGTACTGTTCCTTTTACTGCTGCCGCCTGCCGGTTTGTCAGCATTTTATCTTATGCCTATTTTTTGGTGTTTAGGTTAACATGATTGGTACACACTTTGAGGAGAATCACATTGCCACTGGATTTGGGAACCATATGGCAATCCCAATCCTTCGTGGTGAATGGCGTGAGGACATGACTTTTGAAGAAGCTGTTAAGCTCATTGAGAAGTGCTTGCTTGTCCTGCTGTACCGTGACCGATCATCTATCAACAAATTCCAGGTTACAGCTTGTCATTCTTATTAGTGAACTCACGAACGCCTAGTAGAAAGTTTGCCAGATTACGGCTTGCAGCTACTGAATTGTTGTAACGTTATGGTTTTGCACGACAGATTGCCAAGATCACGACCGAGGGATCGACCATCTACCCACCGTATGCCCTGAAGACCAACTGGGGGTTTGCTGCCTTTGAGAACCCGTCCAAGGGTGCTGTAGGAACATGGTAGGCCATGAGCTAGGAAACGAAGCAAACTGTGCTGCTGAAACAGTTTCAGCCCTCGTGAGCGTTTGATCCGAATACGACTGAACTCCACATTTGCTCTGTATGACATGTTTATAATTTGACTTAAAGTCTTGTGAACGTTTAAGGTAAATCTTGTCTTGTATGATGATGCCTCTTCACTCTAGGTCAACCTGGAGTGCTGGCCGAGGGTGCCTGCTCGCAAAGACGTGCTCCCTTTGACTTGTTTTGGCTGCCCTTTCATAGTCGAAACCTGTTCATTTTTCTCTTGAAGATAATTTTTTTCGTGTCGTTTGTCGGTCCTTGGCTTGTTGCACCGTTCACCCAAGATCACCATGGTGGCAGAAGTAACGATTCATGACGGCATTTACAATCTGGAGCAACAGTTTGGACCCCTCGACAGGAGCAACAAAAGATAGTGTAGTTGGTCGATGTGGTGCTGAATGTGGTGTAAGCTTTTGGATCTAGTAACTACGTGCGTGTGTGCTCTTTCTTAATTCCATCTTTCTCATGCTTCCTTAATTTGTTGGTGTGTGTGTGAGGTCGTTGTCTCTAAGTGTTATCGTTTGTGTTGGTAAGGAGGTGGTGCATTACATATGACGATGTATTTTTTTTTTTTTGCGAGGTCATATGATGTGTGAGATAGACCATTGCCGTGGTGTTCTCTTCTGAGTAACATCTACCGTCTTGCTCAAAAAAAGTAAGAAAAGGGGTACTGTAAAATCTACCGTCAAATTGGATGATCCTTAGCCGACTATCGTGGAACACAGGAACAGATGCTGAAAATTAAAATCACAGCAGAACTTGCTACTCAAAACGGACTCAGAATTTCAGAGAAGGCATGGACAGCAGGCACAGCACCACCCCAGGGTTGTTCCACTATTTTTCTTGTTCCAAGAGACAAAATAATGTACACAGAGAAAACTGCCCGGCGTTAAAATTGTCGTTGTTGAGAGGGGTGAGTATATGCATGGATTTAAACATCTGTGATTGTACTATGTTTAGAAAAAAAATGTCGTTCTCAACAAATGCCTAACATCTATCTTCTATAGTCCTTGTTGATTTCTTTACCTCCCAACTCTATTGCGCCTTCCATCATACGGGAGTAGAGCCTCTCGAGCAGCGGCATCCCGTAGCCTGCAGTGACGGCTAACGGCTGTTATAGCATGTTGCCGCTGGAAGACATGGCAGCATCTTCGCGAGTGTTTGGTTGAGCTTTTACTTGGCCTTTTTTATTTTGGCTAAGGGCATGAGCTATGGAGCAGTTAAATTCATCCGCGGTTATTGTATTTGATCGGGAAATTCAGTTTGACCACTCGACTGCCGAATGCCTAAATTAGGATTCTTAATGTCACATCAATGAACATCGTTGGTCACCACACATGCTGTATCAGTATATCTAACACACGTGGCACATCATTTGACCCTTTGACCAGCCACGCAAGCTAGGCATGGGTTCTTCTCTCGCCAGTTGATTTGGGAGGCTAATTTGTAAATTTTGTGTCGTGGTGGCTGCATAATAAAGCTCCTATTTTATGCACTGTTCCTTCTTTGTTGCGCTCGAGGCGGGGAGACCATTGGTTTTCCTCTCATTGGGAAGCGGTGACCGGAGGCGGAGGTGATCGGAGGTTTCTCCTCTCGTCGGGAGGCGGTGATCGGAGACGGAAGTGATCGAAGCCTTCTCCTCTCATCGGGAGCGAGGCTTTGGGAGGTCGTGTCGTCGACAGAAAGGGCGCCGCGCGGTTACTTTGGCGATGGCACCTGTTCATCGCCCGGAGCACTTGCTTCACTTCATCACTAGTATCAGACATAGCACATCCAGAAGCACAACTACTACCACAACTATCTTCAACAGAAGTATAATCTGCCTGCCAACCTGCAACAACGATGCATTCATCCTCTCCTCAGAGCATGAACCGCTAAATCGTATTGCCATTTTCTCTCTAGCTCTTCTCTGTTCATTGTGTCGCTCCAGCTCTTCTCTCCTGTCTTCAGAGCACCCAATTGCATCCACAACATTATCTCTAGTGAGAAACATCTTCTTTACCAAGAAAGCAACATACTCCCTCTCCCAATGCTAGAAATTGCATCCATTCTGTCAAAATGAATGCAAAATCAAAGACCAAATGTGGCAAACCCCTAGATTTTGCAGAACAACCGAGACCATATGCGAAAGAACTTACACCATGGGCGGGGCAGCGGTAGTACACCTATTCAGGGTGATCCTTAGTGTTGCAAACATGCTTCTTCACCACGCACCCCCCCCGGCAGTCGATGAGGGGGATGAATGGACCTCTGCGGCCATGAGAAGAGCGGAATGAGCTCGATGTAGACATGCTTGCAGAAGCGGCGACGCCGTCGGTGAGCGGTGTTGGGCGGGTGACGGTAGTAGTGCTCTACGGGCGACAGATTGGATTGCCGGCGACGAAAGAGGAATACTACTGGGATTTGGACAAAGATGACAGAGTTTTTTTTTTAATAAAATGAAGGTTTCGCAAATTAGCACCCCAAATCAACGGGCGAGAGAAAAATAACCCCTGCCTAGCTTGTGTGGCTGGTCAAAGGGTCAAACGATGCGCCACGTGTGCCAAATACGCCGATACAACGTGTGCGGTGACCAGCGTTATTCATTGATGTGACATTAAGCACCGTAATTATGGTATTCCGCAGTCTAGTGATCAAAATGAATTTCCTGATCAAATAGTGACAATGGGTGAATTCACTAGAATGGTATGGTCTTAAGTTGTCCACATAGTTAAAGTTAAATGAAGCTATTGGTTTGTATCACACTCACCCAATACAGGCTACTCCCTGTCACCATCTTTTGCTCTTTTTCCGTTTCCCCTCTTTTCCAACGCATGTGACCTCCCCTCCTTGTAAGAAATCCTTCTCTCTCTCCCGCCTTTTTAGCTGAGGATGTAGCCTCTTCTGCAAGATCCCTTTTTGGTTTCCAGGCTATAGATTTTTTGCCAACGCATCATTTGAGCTGAGCTCGCACATGGGGCATCACCAATTGAGGCAACACATTGGTCATGCCCTTATAAGCCAAAAGGCACCTAACCATGGGCCCGGGAGGAGAACCAGGTATTAGGGGTGCTTCACTCAACAACCGGTGCTCTGTTAGGGTCTTTCAAAGCGCCATTGAACTTGGACCTTTTGGAGATTCTTATGAGATAGTCGACTTTGACAAATCTACATCACATGCCAAGGTGGAGCCAAAGTGTAAGGCTTTCATGTGGCTTTTCCTCCACAAGAAAGCCCCTATATATGGCGGACCGCCTCTCCATTCGAGAGTTGCTACACGATGACGTTTGCAAGCTTTGCCTCACCGGATTTAGAACAAATGATCACCTCACACATGAGAGTGCGTCTTCTCTCGTGGTGTTTAGGGCATCGTCTCATCTTGGCTATCCATACCTCATGGATTCGCGTACATGCTTTCCAGTCTCGAGAAATAATGGAACTCAAACATTAGCAACAAGGACGCGGCCTCGCGCAAGTGTTTCGAGCAATCGATCATGTGTGTGTCATGTGGAATGTTTGGAAGGAGGGAGATAGACAGATTTTCAACAATTGCTCACAATCCATGGTTGATATTGCTTATCCTGCCATAGAGAGTAATTATAAAACCACCATAATTATGGCGCATTAGTAGTTTACCAATAAAATTAGACAAAAAGACACCACACACAACGCTAGAGTTTTACATAATGCACTAAACGAGCATTGAGAGCAACTCCAACCACGCGACCCATTTCGTCCACGCGTGTCCGCTGGGTTGCCGCGGACAGAAAACACCGCCCAAGGCGTCAATCCAAATGGATGTGCATCCGCTTTTTGTCTGCCCGTGACCCATTCCAGGCTCAAATTTGGGCCATATTTGCGTCGGCACATACACGAAACGGACGCCCGCGTCGCGTGCCCTCCTCTTCCCCCTGGTCCGCTAGTTGGTGGCACATACGCCATTCTCCTCTTCTCCCTTCCCCTCCAATGCTCCCACCCGCCCCGCCTCCCACTCCTACCGCCCACTTTCGCTGTCACCGCCAGCCAACCGGCCGTAGACTGAGCCCTCCCGACAGCCTCATCTCCCACTGCCACCGTCCCCTCCGCCCAGCTCTGCTACTTTGTCTCGGTGGGACACGAGGCTCCTCACCGACCGGATTTGCCCAAGACACCCGCAAGCTCTTCGACGATCTTCCCGCAAGGTACAAATCGATTCCACCGATGATTTTTTCTTCTACAACGTTATTCATGATTCTGATGATTCTTCATCCGACGACGAGGAGATCATGGCAGCTACATTGGTCGTCCATGACAACCTTAGTATGGAGTGGCCGCAGTTTAAGGGCTCCATACCGTGGCACACGTTGGCGCTGAATCGCAACCGGGAGAGTGGTCATTTCCTACTCTGGAAGGACTACTTCGAGACTCCAAACCCACTCTTCATACATCACATGTTTCAACACCATTTTTGTATGGCTAGGCATGTATTCAACCATATTCGGGGGGGGGGGGAGGGGTCGAGTACAATAACTATTTTGAGTGCAAGAGGGATGGCCTTGTAAAGATTGGCTTCTCCTCTTATCAAAAATGCACTGCTGCCATTCAGATGCTTGCATACAAAGTTGTCGGTGATCTCATTAATGAGTACGTCTAAATGAGTGAGTCGACATGTCTTGAGTCCATGTATAGGTTTTGCAAAGCTGTCATGGCTGTGTTTGGAACGAAGTACTTGAGAGAGCCAATTGCTGCTGATACAACACGGTTGCTGGCGATGAATGATAGCAGGGGCGACTAGTCTACTAGAGGCCTACTAGGGACAGTGTGTTGTCTATGTATCCACACATGTATATGATTTTTCATTCAATAGAATTCTAGCATGGATAATAAACTATTATCTTGAACAAGGAAATATAATAATAACTATTTTATTATTGCCTCTAGGGCATATTTCCAACAGTCTCCCACTTGCACTAGAGTCAATAATCTAGCTCACATCACTATGTGATTTATATGTAACGAATCTAACACCCATACAATTCTGGTGTTGATCATGTTTTGCTCGTGGAAGAGGCTTAGTCAACGGGTCTGCAACATTCAGATCTGTGTGCACTTTGCAAATATTTATGTCCTCCTCTTTGATGTAATCGCGGATGGAATTGGAGCGTCGCTTTATGTGTCTACTCCTCTTGTGAAACCTTGGTTCTTTGGCTAGAGCAATGGCACCAATGTTGTCACAAAGCAGAGTCATTGGATCTAGTGCACTCGGCACAACTCCAAGATATGTAATGAACTGCTTCATCCACACACCTTCTTTAGCCACCTTTGCGGCAGCTATGTACTCCGCTTCGCATGTAGAATCAGCTACCCCACTTTGCTTGGAACTGCACCAGCTTACCGCACCCCCATTAAGAATGAATATGTACCCGGTTTGCGATTAGAGTCATCCGGATCAGTGTCAAAGCTTGCATCGGTGTAACCCTTTATGACGAGCTCTTTGTCACCTCCATAAATGAGAAACATGCCCTTAGTCCTTTTCAGGTACTTCAGAATATTCTTGACTGTTGTCCGATGCTCCATTCCTGGATTACTTTGAAACCTTCCTGCCATACTTATGGCAAGGCCGACATCAGGTCTTGTGCACAACATTGCATACATGATAGAGCCTATGGCTGAAGCATAGGGGACGACACTCATCTTTTCTATATCTTTTGCAGTTACTGGGCATTGAGTCTTACTCAACTTCACACCTTGTAGCACATGCAAGAACCCTTTCTTGGACTATTCCATTTTGAACTTCTTTAAAAAAAATTCAAGGTATGTGCTCTGTGAAAGTCCTATTAAACATCTTGATCTATCTCTATAGATCTTGATGCCTAATATGTAAGCAGCTTCTCCTAGGTCCTTCATTGAAAAAAATTTATTCAAATAATCCTTTACGCTTCCCAAAAGGTCTATATTGAGTCAGCAATATCTCATTCACATATAATATTAGAAATGTTATAGAGCTCCCACTCACTTTCTTGTAAATATACGCTTCTCCATAAACTTGTATAAACCCAAACGCCTTGATCACCTCATCAAAGCGTTGATTCCAACTTCGAGATGCTTGCACGAGTCCATAAATGGATCGCTGGAGTTTGCATACTTTGTCAGCATTCTATGGATCAAAAAAACCTTTTGGTTGCATCATATACAACTCTTCATTAAGGAAACCGTTAAGGAACGTTGTTTTGACATCCATCTGCCAAATTTCATAATCGTAAAATGTAGCTATTGCTAACATGATTCTAACGGACTTAAGCATCGCTACGGGTTAGAAAGTCTCATCGTAGTCAACTCCTTGAACTTGTGAAAAACCCTTTGCCACAAGTCGAGATTTATAGACGGTGCATTACTGTCCGTGTCCGTCTTCTTCTTAAAGATCCATTTTGTTCTGAATGGCCTTTCGCCCTTTAGGTAATACTTTCAAAGTCCATAGTTTGTTTTTATACATGGATCCTATCTCGGATTTCATGGCCTCTAACCATTTGTCGGAATCCAGGCCCATCATTGCTTCTCCATAGCTCGTAGATTCATCGTTGTCTAACAACATGATTGATAAAACAGGGTTGTTGTACCACTCAGGAGCAGTATGTGCCCTTGTCGACCTACGAGGTTCGATAGCAACTTGATCTGAAGTTTCATGATCATCATCATTAGCTTCCTATTCAACTGATGTAGCTTCCACAGAAACATCTTTCTGTGTTGCGCTACTCTCTGGCTGAAGTAAAGGTTCTATAACCTCATCAAGTTCTATCTGCCTCCCACTCAATTCTTTCGAGAGAAACTCTTTCTTAAGAAAAGCTCCATTTTTAGCAACAAACGCTATGCCTTCGGATCTGAGATAAAAGGTATACCCAACTGTCTCTTTTGGGTATCCTGTGAGGATGCACTTTTCTGCTTTGGGTTCCAGCTTTTTAGGCTGAAGCTCTTTAACATAAGCATCACATCCCCAAATTTAAGAAACGACAACTTTGGCTTCTTGCCAAACCATAGTTTATATGTCGTCGTCTCAACGTATTTTGATGGTGCCCTATTTAAAGTGAATGCAGCTGTCTCTAATGCATAATCCCAAAACGATAACGACAAATCGGTAAGAGACATCATAGAATGAACCATATATAATAAAGTGTTATTACGATGTTCGGACACACCATTACGCTGTGGTGTTCGAGGTGGTGTCAACTGTGAAGCAATTCCACATTGTCTTAAGTGAGTGCCAAACTCATAACTCGGATATTCACCTCCTCGATCAGATCACAGGAATTTGATCTTCTTGTTATGATGATTCTCAACTTCACCCTAAAATTGCTTGAACTTTTCAAACGTTTCAAACTTGTGTTTCATCAAGTAAATATAACCATATCTACTCAAATCATCTATGAAGGTGAGAAAATAACGATAACCACCGCACGCCTCTATGCTCATTGGTCCGCACATCAGTATGTATGATCTCCAACAAGTCACTTGCACGCTCCATTGTTCCGGAGAACGGAGTCTTAGCCATCTTGCCCATGAGGCATGGTTCACATGTGTCAAGTGATTTAAAATCAAGTGACTCCAAAAGTCCATCAACATGGAGTTTCTTCATGCGTTTTATACCAATATGACCTAAGCGGCAGTGCCACAAGAAAGTGGTTCTATCATTATCAACTCTACATCTTTTGGCATCAGTGTTATGTATATGTGTGTCATCACTATCGAGATTCAATATGAACAAACCCCTTACATTGGGTGCGTGACCATAAAAGATATTACTCATATAAATAGAACAACCATTATTCTCTGACTTAAATGAGTAATCGTCTCGCAATAAACAAGATCCAGATATAATGTTCATGCTTAACGCAGGCACTAAATAACAATTATTCAGGTTCATGACTGATCCCGATGGTAACCGAAGTGAGAGCGTGCCGACGGCGGTCGCATCAACCTTGGAACCATTTTCCACGCGCATTGTCACTTCATCCTTCGCCAACCTTAATCTATTCCGTAGTTCCTTCTTTGAGATGCAAAATATGAGCAACCGAATCAGTATCAAATACCCAAACACTACAATGAGAGCTGGTGAGGTACACATCAATAACATGTATATCAAATATACCTTGTTTGGCATTGGTCGCCTTCTTATCGGCGAGATACTTGGGGCAGTTCCGCTTTCAGTGACCAGTCCCCTTGCAATGAAAGCACTCAATTTCCATCTTAGGTCCAGCCTTGGGTTTCTTCGTGGGAGGAGCAACTGTTTTGCCACTCTTCTTGGAGTTACCCTTCTTGTCTTTGCCGTTGTTCTTGAAACTAGTGATTTTTGTTGACCATCAACACTTGATGTTCTCTCTAGATTTCTGACTCAGCGACTTTCAGCATAGCAAAACAGCTCGGCGATTGACTTATTCATCCCTTGCGTGTTTTAGTTCAACACATTGCCTTTATATCTAGGTGGCAATGATTGAAGAACTGTGTCAGTGATTGCCTCTGGCGGGAGAACAATTCCCAATTCAGCGAGACGGTTAGAGTACCCAAACATTCTGAGTATGTGTTCACTGACAGGCCCGTTCTCCTCCATTTTGCAAGCATATAACTTATCGGAGGTTTCATACCTCTCGATCCGGGCGTTCTTCTCAAAGATAAACTTCAAATTGTGGAACACCTCATAGGCTCCCTGACGTTTAAAACGTCTTTGAAGTCCTGGTTCTAAGCCATACAAAATTCCACATTAAACTACTCAGTAGTCATCCAGACACGATTGCTAGATGTTCATATCATCTTGGGTCATCGGTTGGGGTGGCATGTCACCTAACGGTGCATCAAGGACATAAGCCTTTTGAGAAACTGTGACAACAAGTCTCAGATTTCGGGCCAAGTCTACAAAGTTACTTCCATTATCTTTCAGCTTGGCTTTCTCTAGGAACGCATTAAAATTCAAGGGTGCTACTACGCGAGCCATTGATCTACAACATAAATTTGCAAAGATTACTTAGACTATTGTTCAAGATACTGAGTTTAGTTAATCATATTACTAATAAACTCCCACTCAAATTGACATCCGTCTAGTCATTCGAGTGACACATGATCCAAATTCACTAACTCAAGTCCAATCATCACGTGAGTTGAGTTGGCTTTAATGGTGAACATCTCTATGTTGATCATATTTACTATATGACTCATGTTTGACCTTCCGGTCTCTTGTGTTCCGAGGCCATGTCTGTACATGCTAGGCTCGTCAAGTTTAACCCGAGTGCTCCGCGTGTGCAAAACTTTCTTGCACCCGTTGTATGTGAACGTAGAGTGTATCACACCCGATCATCACGTGGCGTCTCGAAACGACGAACTTTTGCAATGGTGCACACTCGGGGAGAACACAGTTTTACCTTGAAATTTTAGTGAGGGATCACCTTATAATGCTACCATCGTCGTAAGCAAAATAAGGTGCATAAAAGGATTAACATCACATGCAAATCATAAGTGACATGATATGGCCATCATCTTGTGCTTTTGATCTTCATCTCCAAAGCATCGACATGATCTCCATCGTCACTAGCGCCACACCATGATATCCATCATTGTGCTGCCATCGAGGTTGTCATGCACACTATGCTATTACTACTAAAGCTACTGAACTAGCGATAAAGCAAAGCATCACCAAGCGCAAAATAATTAAAGACAACCCTATGGCTCCTGCCGGTTGCCGTAGCATCGATGTGCAAGTCGATATTTAACTATTACAACATGACCATCTGATACATCAAATATATCATATCATGTCTTTGGCCATATCATATCACAACATACCTTGCAAAAACAAGTTAGACGTCCTCTAATTTGTTGTTGCATGTTTTACGTGGCTGCTATGGGTATCTAGCATGATTGCATCTTACTTACGCAAAACCAGAACAGTGATATACAAGTTGCTATTTAACCTTCTCCAAGGATCGACATTGTCAAATCTGATTCAATTGAAGTAGGAGAAACAGACACCCGCCAGCCATCTTTATGCAACAAGTTGCATGTTAGTCGATGAAATCGGTCTCTCGTAAGCGTACGAGTAATGTTAGTCCGGGCCGCTTCATCCAACAATACCGCCGAATCAAGAAAAGACTAAGGAGGGAAGCAATCTGAATATCAACGCCCACAAACTCCTTTGTGTTGTACTCGAGATGTCATCTACGCATAAACCTAGATCATGATGCCATTGTTGGAGAATGTTGCATGGGAAACAAAAAAAATTCCTACGCACACATAAGATCTATCCATGGTGATGACCATCTACGAGATGAGAGATAGGATCCACATACCCTCGTATATTACTAAGAGAGAAGCATTAAGAAACGCGGTTGATGTAAGCGGGTGGCCCCTCTTGGTGAAACCCCGAAACCCATTCGTCACTCCGGGTACTTTAGCGGTAATGCCCGAAATCTTTCCAGAAGCCAAATGCACCTTTCCTGTATATCAATCTTTACCTCTGGACCATTTCGAAGCTCCTCGTGACGTTCGAGATCTCATCCGGGACTCCGAACAACTTTCGGTCACCAACATACATAACTCAATAATACCGAAACGTCACCGAACCATAAGTGTGCAGACCCTGCGGGTTCGAGAACTATGTAGACATGATCAAGACACTCTCCGATCAATAACCAATAGTGGGACCTGGATGTCCATATTGGCTCCTACATATTCTACGAAGATCTTTATCGGTTGAACCTCCATGTCAAGGATTCAGTTAATCCCGTATAACATTCCCTTTGTCCTTCGGTATGTTACTTGCCCGAGATTTGATCATCGGTATCTCTATACCTATTTGAATTTCGTTACCGGAAAGTCTCTTTACTCGTTCCGTAATACAATATCCTGTGGCTAAACCTTTAGTCACATTGCTTGCAAGGCTTGTTGCGATGTTGTATTACCGAGTGGGACCCAAGATACCTCACCGTCATACGGAGTGCCAAATCCCAGTCTTGATCCATGCTAACTCAATGGACACCTTAGGAGATACTTGTAGAGTACCTTTATAGTCACCCAGTTACGTTGCGACGTTTGATATACACAAGGCACTCTTTCGGCATTAGTGAGTTACATGATCTATGGTCATAGGAATAGATACTTGACATCCGTAAAAACAGTAGCAATAAAATGAAACGATCACATGCTACGTTCATAGTTTGGGTCTTGTCCATCACATCATTCTCCTAATGACGTGATCCCGTTATCAAGTGACAACCCTTGTCTATGGGCAGAAAACCTTGACCATCTTTGATCAACGAGCTAGTCTACTAGAGGCCTACTAGGGACAGTGTGTTGTCTATATATCCACACATGTATCTGAGTTTCCATTTAATACAATTCTAGCATGGATAATAAACGATTTTCTTGAACAAGGAAATATAATAATAACTATTTTTTTTATTGCCTCTAGGGCATATTTCCATCACCTACCACCTAGGTGGTGGTGGCGGCGGTGTCTTCTCCTTCACATTGATGGCGGCCTCTGAAGAAGTGCATCGGACGTTGCACCACCTGGGTCTTGGCGGACCCGCGTTTGTTAAGGAATGCCCATTGGCCCGTGCAAAACCATGGTAGAGACCTTCCCCATATTGGCAACTAATGCGTCCATTTCGCATGATGCTTTTATATCGATATTTATTGCATTATGGGCTATTAATACATATTATGGTACAATACTTATGCCTTTCTCTCTTATTTTACAAGGTTTACATGAAGAGGGAGAATGCCGACAGCTGGAATTCTGGACCGGAAAAGGACCAAATCTGAGAGACCTATTCTGCACAACTCCAAAAGTCCTGAAAACTTACGGAGAATTATTTTGGAATATATAAAAAGTATTGGGTGAAAGAAATACATCAGGGGATCCACCAGGTGGCCACAAGCTAGGGGGCACGACCTAGCCCCTGGGTGCGCCCTGCATGCCTATGGTCTCCCTGGCAGGTCTCCGGTGCCCATCTTCTGCTATATGAAGGGTTTTGACATGGAAAAAATCATATCAGAACTTTCGGCGCGAAGCGCCGCCGTCTGGAGGTGGAACTTCGGCACAACCAATCTAGAGCTCCGACCGAGCTATTCTGCCGGGGAAACTTCCCTCTCGGAGGGGGAAATCGAAGCCATCGTCATCACCAACGATCCTCTCATCGAGAGGGGGTCAATCTCCATCAACATCTTCATCAGCACCATCTCCTCTCCAAACCGTAGTTCATCTCTTGTATCCGATCTTTGTCTCAAAACCTCAGATTAGTACCTGTGGGTTGCTAGTAGTGTTGATTACTCGTTGTAGTTGATGCTAGTTGGTTTACTTGGTGGAAGATCATATGTTCAGATCCTTAATGATTATTAATACTCCTCTGATTATGAACATGAATATGCTTTGTGAGTAATTACGTTTGTTCCCGAGGACAAGGGATAAGTCTTGCTATAAGTAATCATGTGAATTTGGTATTCGTTCGATATTTTGATGAGATGTATGTTGTCTCTCCTCTAGTGGTGTCATGTGAACGTCGACTACATGACACTTTGCCATTATTTGGGCCTAGGGGAAGGCATTGGGAAGTAATAAGTAGATGATGGGTTGCTAGAGTGACAGAAGCTTAAACCCTAGTTTATGCATTGCTTCGTAAGGGACTAATTTGAATCCATATGTTTCATGCTATGGTTAGATTTATCTTAATTCTTCTTTCGTAGTTGCGGATGCTTGCGAGAGAGGTTAATCATAAGTTGGATGTTTGTCCAAGTAAGGGCAGCACCCAAGCACCGGTCCACCCACATACCAAATTATCAAAGTAACGAACGAGAATCATATGAGCATGATGAATACTAGCTTGACAGGAATTCCCATGTGTCTTCGGGAGCGCTTTGCTTTATATAAGAGTTTGTCCATGCTTGTCCTTTGCTACAAAAGGATTGTGCCACGTTGGTGCACCATTGTTACATTTGTTACTTGCTACCCGTTACTAATTACCTTATCACAAAACTATCTGTTACCGATAATTTCAGTGCTTGCAAAGAATACCTTACTGAAAACCTCTTGTCATTTCCTTCTGCTCCTCGTTGGGTTCGACACTCTTACTTATCTAAAGGACTACGATAGATCCCCTACACTTGTGGGTCATGAGAAACCAACTCCTCGTTGTGGGGATAGAGGAGTCCGAGCGGTTGCCCGCCACATAGACGGGTGACGCAGGGTGGAGACCGTTGTCATGAACGACCATCCCGAGTAGGCAAAGGCTCTGTGCTGGGTGGTTGCATCGTAAGTGTGACGCGGCACGCGATCAGGGTTGTCGCGATGCTTGGCGGTGTTAGAGCATGTACAGTTGCAACTTGCAAATACGGCCCCTCACACGCCCACGAATGCGTACAGACTACTCATCAAGACATCTCATATTGATTCCTCAAATTCATACAGAATGCATGCAACATATAAATCTACGTAGAAACTATCTACTCTTCCTTGGAAATATCGACTATCTATCTGCCCTCTGGCGGATAAATGTGCGATAGCTGCAGCTCCGCCCCCTCCGACACCTCTACTGGCCCCCCCTCCGACGCCTCCTACTGCTCCGTTGCGGCTTCCTTCGCCGCTATGTCCGCCTCGAGCTCATCGTTGATGGTGTCAGCCTCCGCCTGCCTCTACCGGATGAGCCGGCGGTTGCCCTCCACCTTGGCCTCATCCCATATGGAATCCATGATGGACTGCTGCTCCGTCATCTCCACGACTTGGGTGACAGCGATCTCCGGCTCCGCCATGTTCAAGCATGGAGCATGGATCTCCTCCTCCTCCTCCTCGATGGCCTCCGACTGCTGCTCCTCCTCCTCCTCCTCCATTTCCGACGAGTCCGGAGGAAGACCCACATCGATGCGGGTGGTGCGTCGCGCCTGGATCTTTGCCTTGATATGCATCTGTCGCTCCAGCTTGAGCTGAGTGTAGGTGGTGATCTTTCGGTGGACTATACTCAGGTCATAGAGCGGGGAGGCGGATGGGTTCGGATGGCGGCGGAGGGAGGGAGGAGGTGGATTTGCTAGGGTTGGGGGATGCCGGTCGGCTTAAATAGCCGACTATGGCCTCGGGCGGCGAGCTGGAGCAGTGCCACACGACGTTCACACCACGACGATGGTCGAGGCGCCCGTCAGACTTTTGGTTTTTGGGCGAGTCCGTCTGGGGCCACACTGTCAGGCTGACGTGGCGGGCGTGCCCGGGCTCCCCCATATCCGTCCCATATTTGGACTGGATATGAGGGGTGTCAGTCAATCCGGACGTTTGAGGCCCGTTTGAGGGGTACGACTTGGTCGATTTTTTGTGACCGAAAGGCCTAACCGGACGTTTGAGACGGGTATGAGGGATTGGTCGTAGATACTCTTACGACATTAGAAAGACTATGATAATGATAGCTCATGCGTCATTGATGATGACATGAACGACGAAGAAGCTAGCGTCCTCTCATGACATGCCTTCGAGGTCATCATCCGTACCTCACCTAGTTTACATTAGTTTTAGAAAATAATCTTTTGATTCAGTTGAAACTTTTTTTAGTTTTACCCTTTGATTTTAATTTATCAAATATTATCCGTTCCATGGATTTCGTCTACGTTTGTTAAATATCTGTTTAAATTTAGCCAAACATTTGGTGGCTTTGTTGGATGGCGACCAACTCTATCATTGTTCGCGCAAACATTTGGTGATGTACTTTTTGATGAACAACATTGGAGTTGCCCTAGTGATTTCTTTGGAAAAATCTCTAAATCAACTGACTGGATTTTTCATCTCGTAAACCCCCTCCTCCGCGCGCCATGTGGCGAGCGTTAGGCGGTCCACCGCTTCCCCCGACCTTATCTCCAAGGACAAAGTTGTCTCGTGCACATGTTTCTTTTCTTTCCCTTTCCAATCTCACTCATCCTGACAGCGAGATGAGTGTATCCATGGCGAGGACCACCATAATAGCTAGAAATTCCGCAGGGGCTGCCGTCGCCGCCTTGTTCCATCCTCCGCTCAACCTGGTCAGTGTTTGACAGCAGAGAGGACGACCTAGCCACATCGCTGGTGCATCCTTGCCATGGGTTGCGATTGGAAAAAGGAGAAGGGCTACGCCGGCCACCACAACCGAACGGTTGTTGCAAGGCCAGGGGAGGGCGACTCCTACCACATGAGGTGCAAGGTTTCAGTGTGCACCCGTCGCGCGTGCAACCCCTGTGTTTCTGGAGCACACTATTGCTACGACGGTGGTAGCGGAAGGAAGCGGTTTGTGCAGCAACGATGACAAATTGATTTGATGTCCTGTTGTGTTGGCGCGGTAGCGACTTCGACGGTGCTGCGTGGCTGTGATCCAGCGCTTGCTAGTGCTTCCTTCCGGTGATCCAATGGAGTGCTTGCCGGCACTCCCGACGCTGCAATGGAGCGCTCACCGGCGGTCTCTGAGCTCTCGTGTGGCTAGTCGGCGCTGTAATGGAACGCTCACCGTGATCCCCCCGGCTCTGCAATGAAGCGCTCACCGGCGGTCTTGAAGCTACAATGGAGTGCTCGCTAGTGGTCTCCAAGCTTCGATGCAGCTCGCCGACGCTCCCTCCCGGCGTTGCAATGGAGGTCTTGCCAGCGCTCTCGACGCTGCAATGGAGCGATCACCGGTGATCTCGGGGTTGTGATGCACCTCTCGACGCTGCAATGGAGCGCTCACTGGTTGGGTCCGAGTGTTGCAGTGAAACACTAGGCGGCGCCTCTGACGGCCATGAGCAGTGGCGACCCGTCGCATCAGCAGTGTTATGGGATGCGTGTTAAAGCATCACCGTCGAACGACAAACAACGGAGGTCGTGGTGTACTACATCAGGACCAAGCGGTGGCGAGCTGTCGAGACTGAACAGGGGCGATGGTGGCTTGTATTGCGGGAGAGAGATGCAGGTTCTGCAAGGGGCCCAAGCGACGGTTGTGATGATACACATCTAACGACCATAAAGGCGGCTTATGTTTTTATTCAGATAACTAGTAAAAGTGCACGTGCAACGCACGTGTAATCGAATGAATTTTTCAGTCATTGATGACCCGCAAGTATAGGGGATCTGTCATAGTCCTTTCGATAAGTAAGAGTGTCGAACCCAACGAGGAGCAGAAGGATCTGACAAGTGGTTTTAAGCAAGGTAATATATGCAGGCACTGAAATTATCGGTAACAAGTGGTTGTGTGGTGAGATGATTCGTAGCAAGTACCAAGTAACAAAAGTAAGAACGATGCAGCAAAGTGGCCCAATCCCTTTTGTAGCAAGGGACTCGCCTGGACAAACTCTTATGGGAAGAAAAACGCTCCCGAGGACACACGGGAATTTCTGTCATGCTAGTTTTCATCATGTTCATATGATTCACGTTCGTTACTTTGATAGTTTGATATGTGCGTGGACCGACGCTTGGGTACTGCCCTTACTTGGACAAGCATCCCACTTATGATTAACCCCTCTCGCAAGCATCCGCAACTACGAAAGAAGAATTAAGACAAAGTCTAATCATAACATTAAACTAGTGGATCCAAATCAGCCCCTTACGAAGCAACACATAAACTAGGGTTTAAGCTTCTGTCACTCTAGCAACCCATCATCTACTTACTACTTCCCAATGCCTTCCTCTAGGCCCAAATAATGGTGAACTTTTATGTAGTCGACGTTCACATAACACCACTAGAGGAAAAACAACATACAACACATCAAAATATCGAACGAATACCAAATTCACATGACTACTTATAGCATGACTTATCCCATGTCCTCAGGAACAAAAGTAACTACTCACAAAGCATAATCATATTCATGACCAGAGGGGTAATGAGTAGCATCAAGGATCTGAACATAAACTCTTCCACCAAGTAATCCAACTAGCATCAACTACAAAGAGTAATTAACACTACTAGCAACCTTACAGGTACCAATCGGAGTCGCAAGACGGAGATTGGTTACAAGAGATGAACTAGGGTTTGGAGATGAGATGGTGCTGATGAAGATGTTGATGGTGACGAGTCCCCTCCGACGAGAGGAGTGTTGGTGATGACGATGGCAACGATTTCCCCCTCCGGGAGGGAAGTTTCCACGGCAGGATCGTCCTGCCGGAGCTCTAGATTGGTTCTCCTCAAGTTCCGCCTCGTGGCGGCGGCGAATCCTCTGAAAAGCGTCCTCTCGATTTTTTCCAGACCGAAACCCTTCTTGTAGCAAAAGAGGGGGGCCAGTGGGCTGGCAGGGAGCCCACAAGCCCCCTAGGCGCGGCTAGTGGGGGTGGTCGCGCCTAGCAGGCTTGTGGCCACCCGTTGGCGCCCCTCTGTCACTTCTTCGGCCCAGTATTTTTTATAAATCCCAAAAAAATCCACGTTGATTTTCACGGCTTTTGGAGTTGCGCAGAATAGGCATCTCAAACTTGCTCCTTTTTCAGGCCAGAATTCGAGCTGCCGACATTCTCCCTCTTCATGTAAACCTTGCAAAATAAGAGAGAAAAGGCATAAGTATTGAACCGTGAAGTGAAATAACAGCCCAAAAAGCGATAAATATCAACATGAAAGCATGATGCAAAATGGACGTATCAACTCCCCCAAGCTTAGACCTCGCTTGTCCTCAAGTGAAAGCCTAGATCAATAAACATGACCACATGTTTAGAGAGAGAGGTGTCGACAAAACATGATACGAACATGCAGGCATCATGATCATGATCAGAACAGCAATACCAACATATAATCTCTCATGCTAAAGTGACAATTCCTTCACAAAGTAAAGTATGGATCAAGAACCTTACCGAGAATTAGCAACTGATAGCCTTTAGTCATTGAAGCAATTTCAATTTATCACAACATCACAAAGAGTCAAATAAAAGCTTGTAAAGCAAATCCACATACTCAATCATCTTTTCATTATCTACAATTGCTACAACTCACGTGGTACTCATGAGATCAAAGTTTCAGCTGGACACAGAGAAAGATAGGGGCTTATAGTTTCGCCTCCCAACTGCTTACCTCAAGAGTAATGTCAACAATAATAATTCATGAATACTTACCTCCAAGTTGACATATGAATATAGACCTTTCCCAAGCATATGACGTTAGCCAATATAAAGGCGAAATAGGGAATTGGTGAAGATCACCATGACTCTTTCAAGGGCAAAAAGTAAAGGTACAAGATAGGCCCTTCGCACAGGGAAGCAGAGGTTGTCATGCGCTTTTGAGGTTGGGATGCGTGTCCTCTTAGTGCGGAGGAACGCCACTTTATATTGCCTCCTGTGATAAAGAACTTTATTATGCAGTCTGTCGCTTTTATGTCTTCCTCATCACAGGTTCGTACAAAGCTTATTTTCCACACACTAATAGATCATACATATTAGGGAGCAATTTTTATTTCTTGCACCGATGACAAGTTACTTGAGGGATCTTATTCAATCCATAGGTAGATATGGTGGACTCTCATGGAAAAACTGGGTTGAAGGTTTATGGATGCACAAGTAGCATCTCTACTTGGTGCGGGAGTTGTGGCTAATATGAGGTGGAAGCAATCGTCACATGCTAAGGGATCTCTAGTCATATAACATTGTTCGGAACCAAGCAGACACAATTCATTATGTTGTCTTCCTTGTCCAACATCTACTCCTAAACATGCAATAGTTTAGTGAGTGTTCACAATCATAGATGGTGTTAAAAATGATATATTTATATGTGAACCTCTCCTTCTTTATCACTTCCTATTAATTGCAACAATGACCAAGGTCTACGTTTGTCTACCCTCAACAAGTTTCAATCAACATTCTTTTTATATGTGAAGCCATCACTTCCCATAAGATCATTACATGATCTTTCATGCTTTTGCTCTTTTCTCAATCTTATGATCATGGCAAGAGGCAAGACCCTTCAACTAAGACACTCTTTATTATATGGCTCACGAGCTCGAATACATCGAGGGTGACACAAAGCAAAACTAAAGCCTAAAACACTAAGACTTTTAATCTACTAAAGAAAGATAAAACTGAAAAGGAACAAACTAAAACAAAGGTAAAGGCAAAAGATGTGATGGTGATACGATACCGGGGCAACTCCCCCAAGCTTGGCACAATCCAAGGGGATTGCCCATACCCGTACTCATTTGTCTTCCTTTGGAGGTGATGGTGGTGGAGTTGTTTTGTCCTTTGATTCCAATAGGGCCATCAATCTTTGATTTATACCTTGGAGATCTGTGATATGTTTTTCCAGGAAAACAACTTCACGAGTGAGATAAGTATTGCGAGCATGAGTTGTTTCACAAAACCTCAAGAGTTCAATCAAGGATGGAGAGAGTAGGTGGAGGTAGGGTTGGAGGAAATCCACTTCTTCAACTTCTTCCTTGTTGAACATAGATTGTACTTCGTCCCATGCCTGATTCTTCTCCTTAGCTTTACCCTTGGTTTCTTTAGGTAGCCTTTCCTTGGCCTCCATGACCTCCATTCTTTTCAAATCATCATTTACTTGTCCATAGACTTGAGGGAGATTGTTCTCCCCCACAGATTCCTGAGACGACATCTTGCTCTAAATCTGCGACAGAAAACAGGCTCGAAATGAAAACAGAGGAAATCTGCGTGATACGAGGGTCACACCTTACGGGAGAATATATAATGATTTTTTCTAGACCAGAAGGAGTATTGCGCATGAAAACGGAGTCCGGGAGGCACACGAGGTGGCCACAAGCCCCCAGGCGCGGCCAGGGGGTGGTCCCGCGCCTGGCAGGCTTGTCGCCTCCTCGTGCGCTCTCCGGGCTACTTCCAATTTTTCTATTTTTCTAAATATTCCAAAATAGAGAAACATTCCTACTTGAAAAGTTTTGGAGTTTGTTTACTTACCGAAACACATACCTCTTCGTTTTCGGAGTCTGAAACAGGCTGATAAATATCCCTTAGGTATTCCTCCGGAGTTATGGTATTGATAATATTGCTTTCAACATTTATGGGAGTACCTCAGATATAATGCTTGATTCTCTGCCCATTTACCACTCTCGTACAATTACCTTCCATGTTGTTGATCTTGATAGCACCAGAACGATATACTTCCTCAACAATATAGGGACCTTCCCATTTAGAGAGAAGCTTGCGTGCAAAAAATCTTAAATGAGAATTATATAGCAAGACATAATCACCTACATTGAACTCACGCTTTTGTATCCTCTTATCATGCCACCTCTTAACCTTTTCTTTGAACAACTTGGCATTCTCATATGCCTGAGTTCTCCATTCATCAAGCGAGCTAATTTCAAATAACCTCTTCTCACTAGCAAGTTTGAAATCAAAGTTGAGCTCTTTGATTGCCCAATAAGCTTTATGTTTTAGCTCAGGAGGTAAATGACATGCTTTACCATACACCATTTTGTACGAAGACATGCCCATGGGATTCTTATAGGCAGTTCTATAAGCCCATAGTGCATCATCGAGCTTCTTAGACCAATTCTTTCTAGACCTGTTGACAGTCTTTTGTAGAACTAGTTTAATCTCTCTATTGCTTAGCTCTACTTGACCACTGGACTGAGGGTGATAGGGGGACGCAATGCTATGGTTGACATCGTACTTAGCAAGCGTTTTACGGAAAGCACCATGAATGAAATGTGAACCACCGTCGGTCATTAGATATCTAGGGACTCCAAACCTAGGGAAAATAACTTCCTTACGCATCCTGATAGAAGTGTTGTGATCAACCCTACTAGTGGGGATAGCTTCTACCCACTTAGTGACGTAACCAACAGCAACTAGGATGTGAGTATACCCGTTGGATTTTGGAAAAGGTCCCATATAATCAAAGCCCCAAACATCAAATGGTTCAATGACAAGTGAATAGTTCATAGGCATTTCCTGACGTTTACCGATATTACCTATTCTTTGACATTCGTCACAAGACAAGACAAACTTACGGGCATCCTTGAAGAGACTGGGCCAATAGAAACCTGATTGCAATACCTTGTGTGCAGTTCTATCTCCCGCATGGTGTCCTCCGTAGGCCTCGGAGTGACACTTATGTAGGATCTATCCCTATTCATTTTCAGGTACACAACGTCTAATAACACCATCTACTCCTTCCTTATAAAGGTGAGGATCATCCCAAAAGTAATGTCTCAAGTCAAGAAGAATTTCTTCTTTTGTTGGTATGTGAAACTAGGTGGTATATATTTGGCAACGATATAGTTTGCATAATCAGCATACCACGGTGCAATACGTGAAGTATTGATGACATTTAATTGCTCATCAGGAAAGCTATCATCAATAGGTTGTGGGTCATCAAGAACGTTCTCCAACCTTGACAAGTTATCTGCTACTGGGTTATGAGCACCCTTCCTGTCAACAACGTGCAAATCAAATTCTTGTAGCAAGAGAACCCATCTGATAACTCTAGGTTTAGCGTCTTTCTTCTCCATGAGGTACTTAATAGCAGCGTGATCAGTGTGAATAGTGACTTTGGAATCAACTATGTAAGACCTGAACTTTTCACATGCAAACACGACTGCTAAAAATTCCTTTTCCGTAGTAGCATAGTTTCTTTGGGCACTGTCTAGAGTTTTACTAGCATAGTGAATAACATTCAACTTCTTATCAACTCTTTGCCCCTAGGACAACACCTACAATATAATCACTAGCATCACACATGATTTCAAAAGGTAAGTTCCAATCAGGTGGTTGAACAATAGGTGCAGTTATCAAGGCCTTCTTAAGTATTTCGAAGGCTTCCTCACAATAATCATCAAAGACAAAAGGAATATCCTTTTGCAAGAGATTGGTAAGATGCCTAGAAATCTTAGAGAAGTCTTTAATGAACCTCCTATAGAAACCAGCATGACCAAGGAAACTTCTTATACCTTTGATATCTGTGGGTGATACGTCTCAAACGTATCTATAATTTTTGATGGTTTCATGATGTTACCTTGTCAACTTTGGATGTTTTATATACCTTTTATATATTTTTTGGGACTAACTTATTAATTCAGTGCCAAGTGCCAGTTCCTATTTTTTCTGTGTTTTTGACTCTTTTCAGATCTGATTTTGGAACGGAGTCCATACGGAATAAAATCCCCGAAATGAATTTTTCCAGAACAGAAGAAGATCGGGGGACTTGAGGGCCAAGGCAGGAGGCCCACAGGGAGCCCACAAGCCCTGTTGCCGGGGCTTGGGGGGCCCGTGGCGACCAAGCTTGTGGCCTCCCTGGCGCTCCCCTGCCCTAGCTCTTTTGCATATATATTCCCTAAAATCCCAGAAAAAAATCAGGGCGTCCACGAAACCACTTTTCCGCCGCCGCAAGCTTCCGTATCCGCGAGATCTCATTTGGAGACCCTTCCCGGTGCCCTGCGGGAGGGTACTTTGGAGCTGGAGGGCTTCTACATCAACATCATCGCCCCTCCAATGACTCGTGAGTAGTCCACTTCAGACCTATGGGTCCGTAGTTAGTAGCTAGATGGCTTCTTCTCTCTCTTGGATCTCCAATACAAAGTTCTCCATGATCTTCATGGAGATCTATCCGATGTAATCCTCTTTGGCGGTGTGTTTGTCGAGATTCGATGAATTGTGGATTTGTGATCAGATTATCTATGAATTATATTCGAGTCTTTGCTGATTTCTTATATGCATGATTTGATATCCTTGTAAGTCTCTTCGAGTCTTGGGTTTTGTTTGGCCAACTAGATCTATGATTCTTGCAATGGGAGAAGTTCTTGGTTTTGGGTTCATACCATGCAGTGACCTTTCCCAGTGACAAAAGTGGCAGCAAGGCACGCATCGTGTTGTTGCCATCAAGGGTAACAAGATGGGCTTTCATCATAGATTTGAGATTGTCCATCTACATCATGTCATCTTGCTTAAGGCGTTACCCTATTCTTATGAACTCAATACACTAGATGCATGTTGGATAGCGGTCGACGTGTGGAGTAATAGTAGTAGATGCAGAAAGTATTGGTCTACTTGTTTTGGATGTGATGCCTATAGATATGATCATTCCCATAGATAACGTCATGACTTTGCGCGGTTCTATCAATTGCTCGACAGTAATTCGTTCACCCACCGTCTACTTGCTTTCATGAGAGAAGCCACTAGTGAACACTACGGCCCCCGGGTCTATTCACAACTATTGTCTCCACTTTTACTTTTGCTTTGCTTTGTTTACTTTTTGCTTTCAGTTCTCACTTTGCAAACAATCTATAAGGGATTGACAACCCCTTCATAGCTGTAGCGACCCACTTCATACTTCCCTGAGATCAAGTTGCTCCCGAAGTGGTTCTCCATGTTCTGAATCCATATTTCAGCCTCCAGTTGGGTCATTGGTCCAGAGACTACAAGTCCAGCTTCATACTCCATCTGGTAGGGTTGAGGTTTTGGGGATGAGACGGGTAAGAGAGGGAGGGAGATACACACAATACAAACAATATTTTTGAGAATAGGTTTATTTGTGGCCGTCGGAAAACACACACCAATGACGGCTCACAAATCATCGTATCTAACGTGGGTATATAACAGGGGTTTGGACTTCTAATGGTCATATAAATATTCGAACGCTTCGGGGTCTTCGAGTTCTTCGGGTCTTGAGAGTCTTCAATTGGTGCACCTTCAATTCTTCAAATGCATGTTGAAATCCTCTTTACTTTGAAGTAGAGCTCCGTTGATTCTTCATGAGGTCAAAGGGGTAAGGGGATTGTATAACTAGTGGAGGTGAGAGAGAATATTTGATGAAATTAGAAGAGATGAGAAGTGAAAGGTGTTCTTGAAAATAAATTTTTTGAGAGATCCTTTCCTAAGCAATTTCCAGTTTCTAGGGTCACGTCCTACAGTCAACATGTGCTCTGATACCATTTCTGTAGAGACTCGACTCAAGACGAGTCAAGCCTCTCTGTTTCTATGCCATCCCTGGATCAGTATGCTGGCACACACAGTACATCAATGTATATATCAAAGTGCAATCACATGTAAATAGCGTAAAACTGATATATACCTTAAATATCTCAGCGGAAGCAGTCAAGGGAGTGGAGTCCCAATAAACACCAACAGCAAGTTGAGTGTAGACCGTAACCCTGAATCGTACTCTTACTCGTCGAAGAAAAATATCTACAACATAAGACGTTGCAGCCGTGTAGGTCAGCATATTGAATATGCTGGCAAGTCACATAAGAGAGGGGTGAAAAGTAATCATCTATACTATATGCATATATGGCAGGTGGGGCTATAAGTTTTCAGTGAAAAGCAAGTTTTCTCCTACATCAAGAGAGGGCTAAAAGCAAAATGTTACTACATTGTTGGTTGTTAACGAGATGGTTCCGCCAACCAGTTCTCGTACCCGAGTTGTCAATAATTACCCTCATCAAATATATTTAATGGTGTTGAGAAATCCAGATAACTTCAGTTCCTTTGGCTCAAGTTGTCCATGACCGTGGACACGACTAATCGATTAGGTTTGAGTACTCTGCATAGTTTTGCACACGTTCCCCACAAGATTTGATCGCCTCCGAGTATGTCCTCGCACTTCAGGGTGTTTGAAGACCGGATGATCAAAACATGGTCTTTCAACGGGTCCCTCTGAATCCCTGTCGGTGCCCATCCATTCCTACCGTTCTTCTACATCTGCTAGCATCGCCTGTCCAGAGTCGCCGCGTTGTCCAACCAAGCCAGAGCCCATAATGATTTGTGGCTGTGCAGGTAATCCTTGGGTCTTGAAAATATCCGTCCGTCTCTTTGAGCCTGGGTGAAGCTTTCCGCAGGATGTCATGGCCTCTCCAGTATCCCGGGTCATCCACTGGGTTCTCCAGGGAGCCGATCAACCGTCCTTCACCCAGAGTTGCATTGCATCCGAGGTCTTGAAAATCTTGTCTTAGCCGATCAACCTCGCATCACTCGTGTTATGCACTCAACCGAAATCCCGTCTACTCAAGCATAGCAATATGAAATTTGTCGTCCCGGGGCCAAGCATCGGGGTTGTTGTGTGCCTACCACATGATACTACAATCTATACTAAAATTTCCAAGTACCTACTCAGCATGCAATTGGGCATAGGATGGTAGAACTACGATGCATAAAACATAGGTGATAGTATGATCAAAGTGACTTGCCTGGTATTACTTGATGAAGATAGTTGCTCTCAAAATCCTGATAATTCTACTCGCCACACTCCGAGCAATCTATCGTAAACAAATAGCATTCAATAAACATTCATGCCGAAAAGGAAGAACCAAGAGAACATAAGAACAAAGCATGTCTTGGTGCAAAATAACAACGTGCTAAGGTTTAATAAAAAGGTCCTAAGTGTGTTGTAAAGTGAAGGTGCATGAATGAGATCAAAAGAGGTAATGGACGATGAACTATTGCTATATAAGCTCGACTTGCATACACTATGGGAGATGATCAAAAATATTGGGAGAACAACATGAATGTTGTTTGACAAATAGTATAAGACATAAGAATTTATTTGTAGAAAGAATTTCTTGAAATGGAGCACTACAATGCAAGTTATAGCGAATTGAAGTATGAATTGAATTTGCATTCAAAAGGTCAAGAGAAGTTGAACTGAAGTACGATGGTTACGTACAAAAATATATGACATGAGTGTTTAGGGGTAAAAGGAATCAATTGAAAAGGTGGTACGATTTGCAAGATAAGATCAAATGAATGTTTGAATACAAATTTGAATCGCTCAAATTTGTAAGGTTCAAATGTCGAAACTAATGATGCTACTGGATATAGGAGATCAATATGAGCGTGTAGAAAAAAGAATTACTAGATTTGAACTAGCGGATCAAAAGATACAAATACGTCAATATAACATTGAATCGGCTTAGAACGATGTGAACACTTTTGGGCACTAATAGATAAATCTGATTTGATCAAAATTATAAGTTGAAAAGTTAAAACTAATGATACAAACGGAAAGATTACTTTGATACGAATCCGACGCAATTTAATTCATCTAAAACGGAGCTACGGATAAAAAGATATGATCAAAAGAAGTTTGAATATGAATATGAACAAATTTCGAAATTTGAAAATTTCGGAAAGTTGATATGATAGGTTCACATGATAGGTGGGATCAAGACGAAACTCTAGGCGTTGGTTTCATCTAATTCGGATAAACGAGTAAAAAGTTATGGCTATTTGAAAAATCAGGGCCAAGCTATTTTACGGAATAAAAGTGCTACGTCTAAAAGAATTCTAGTACTAATGTGGAAATACGAAGCCTAATTAATATATCTAATTACTCTACCGTATACTAGTGTAGGAATACTAATCTAGAAATAATAAACTACAGGAGTATAAAAAAAATACGAAGAGAAATACCTTTAGAATCCAGAGTAAGAATTAATTCCAATGAGTAGACGACTTCGAGAAATCCCGCCGAAGAGAAGAAAAAATATTTTTGTTTAATAAATCTAGTTAAACCAAAAGATTGATTTAACCCGAAATAGATGATTTTTGGATGCTCCTATGGGTCTATACTTATAGGTGGAAGGGAGGTCTAATGGTCCATAGATAGGCAATGTAGGACTAAACATATACGTAACGTGGAGATAAAAGAAACAAAGCCTCTCATGGGCCAGGTAAAGGTTCGGCCGGCCGCAAGAGGCGATGCATGCGAGCCGTGCCTTTTTTTTGAACAATGTTTTTTTTCTTTTTTAAAAAAAAGTGAAGAAAACGTGAAAAAACGAAAATAGAGAGAACATTTTATATAGGCATATTATATATCAAAATTTTCAGAATAAAATTTTCTAAAACATGAACATATTTCCAAAACCAAAAAAATACTTTTTAAATTTTTTTTGCAATAAATTTAAAATGAAAAGGAATTTGAATTTCAAATAAATTGCAAATACTTAAAATTTGAATCAAGACATTGTCTCTGATTTTGGAGGGTCATTTTCCTCCTCTCGTTTGATTTTTGTTAATCAAAGGGTTTTGAAAATATTCAAACTCAAAATTGAAAAGGGATTCAAAATAGAAATTTTTTGGAAAGTCATTTTATTCCCTCTCATTTTTTTGAAAAGTTTCAAATTCCACTCAAGTTTCAATCACTCAAACAAACAAACAATCAATCTAATAATTATATTAACATTCCAAAATTTATAATTTTGGGATGTTACAATAGCGTTGGGTGCAAGCTCTTTGTGTTTGTGCAGGTACTTGTGACTTGACGCAATCCTCCTACTGGATCGATACCTTGGTTCTCAAACTGAGGGAAATACTTACTGCCGCAGTGCTGCATCACCCTTTCCTCTTCAAGGGAACACCAAAGCAAGGCTCCGAGGCCGCGGGGGAATCCTTTGCATATTTGCCAAGGAAGTCCCTGTAGGCGTAGCCAGCAGCAGAAGGACCTCTGACGCCGTTGCCGGGGAAGGTCTTTTGTTGCCGTAGCAGTGGGGTATGGCATTTGCTCGATTGCATCAACCTTAGCCTTATCGACTTCAATACCTCTTTCAGAAATTTTATGTCCTAAGATGATGCCTTCATTAACCATAAAGTGGCACTTCTCCCAATTCAAGACAAGATTGGTATCTTTACATCTCTGCAAGACTCGATCAAGGTTGCTGAGGCAATCATCAAAAGAAGATCCGTAAACGGAGAAGTCATCCATGAAAACCTCAACAATCTTTTCATAAAAGTCAGAGAATATAGCCATCGTACATCTTTGAAAGGTGGCATCTGCATTACATAAGCCAAAAGGCATACGTGTATAAGCAAAGGTACCGAAAGGGCAGGTGAAAGTGGTTTTCTCCTGGTCAGATTGTGCAACTGGTATTTGGGAGAAACCAGAATAACCGTCTAGAAAGCAGAAGTGTGTGTGTTTAGATAGTCTTTCTAGCATTTGGTCGATAAAAGGCAAAGGGTAATGATCTTTCCTAGTGGCTTTATTCAATTTCCTAAAATCGATCACCATCCTATAGCTAGTAATAATCCTTTGTGGGATCAATTCATCCTTATCATTAGGGACAACGGTAATGCCTCCCTTCTTAGGGACGCAATGCACCATACTCACCCAATCACTATGAGCAACATGATAGATAATACCTGCTTCCAGGAGCTTTAGTATTTCTTTTCTTACTACCTCTTTCATCTTAGAATTTAATCTCCGTTGATGATCAAGAACTTGCTTGGAGTCAGGATCAGTTTTGATCTTGTGCTGGCATAGAGTGGGACTAATGCCCTTAAGATCATCAAGAGTATATCCAATAGCAGCATGGTGCTTCCTCAGAGTTTTTAATAACTTATTTTCTTCATGCTCTGAGAGGCTAGCACTAATAATAACTGGATATATCTCTTTTTCATCAAGATAAGCATACTTAAGAGTATCAGACAACTGTTTAAGCTCGAACACATGATCACCCTTTGGTGGGGGTGGATCCCCAAGCAGTTCAACATGCAAATTATTCTTAAGGATAGGATATTGTTCTAAGACAACTCTATCTATCTCATCCCTTTCATCCATATGCATATCATTTTCATGCTCAAGCAAGTATTGCTCTAAAGGATCAGTAGGAGGCACGGCAATAGAAGCTAAGGCAATAGTTTCATCCTTACTAGGCAACTCTTTTTCATGAGGTTGTCTACCAAACTTGGAGAAATTGAACTCATGTGACACACCTTCAAAGCCAACAGTGACAGTTTGCTTCTCACAGTCAATATGACCATTGACAGTATTGAGAAAAGGTGTGCCAAATATGATGGGACAAAAGCTATCTTTAGTGGTAGCAAGAACGAGGAAATCTGAAGGATACTTTGTTTTACCACACAAGACTTCAACATCCCTAACAATTCCCATAGGGCAGATAGTATCTCTATTGGCAAGCTGAATAGTGACATCAATAGGTTCTATCTCAATAGGTGCAATCTCGTCTCTGATTTCATCATATAAGGATTGAGGTATTGCACTAACACTAGCACCCACGTCACAAAAACCATGATAGCAATGAGCTCCTATCTTAACAGAAACAACAGGCGTGCCAACAACATGCCTATGTTTGTCTCTAGCGTGAGGTTTAGCAATTCTAGCAGCATCTTCACAGAAGTGAATATTATGTCCCTCAACATCGCCGGACAGGAGATCTTTGATAGTAGCAATGCTAGGTTCAACTCTAATTTTCTCAGGGGTTGTAGGTGTTCTAATGTAGCCTCTACGTATCATAGTTGAAGCTTTAGAATGATCCTTTATCCTAACAGGGAAAGGTGGTTTCTCAATGTAAGCACTGGGAACAATAGGATCATTATAGGCAATGACTTTCTCTTCAACTGGATTGGGTTTAACTACATTGACTTCTAAGGGAGGATGATATTTAAACCACTTCTCTTTGGGGAGATCAATATGATCAGCAAATGATTCACACAATGAAGCCGCTATCTCAGAGTCAAGTCCATACTTAGCGCTAAAATCACAAAAAGTATTTGTTTCAACAAAGGATTTAACGCAATCAAACTTGAAATTAATACCTGACTCCTTACCTTATTCAAACTCCCTATCTTCAGAGTTGCATTTAATTCTTTCCAATAAATTCCATTTGAAGTCAATATCTCACTTCATAAAAGAACTGGTACAAGAAGTGTCAAGCATGGTGCGATCATCATGAGAAAGCCGAGCATAGAAGTTCTGAATGATAATTTCTCTCGAGAGCTCATGGTTGGGGTATGAATATAACATTGATTTAAGCCTCCCCCAAGCTTGAGCGATGATTTCTCTGTCACGAGGCCAAAAATTATAAATATAATTCCGATCACGATGTACTAAATGCATAGGATAAAACTTTTGATGAAATTCCAATTTCAACCAATTGTAGTTCCATGATCCAGTATCATCACATAGCCTATACCATGTCAACGCCTTATCCCTCAAAGATAAGGGAAAGACCTTCTTCTTGACCTCATCCTCGGGCAAACCTGCAAGCTTAAATAAACCACAAACTTCATCTACATAGATTAGATGCAAGTCTGGATGTGATGTTCCATCTCCTGTAAAAGGATTAGCGAGCAGTTTCTCAAGCATACCCGAAGGAAATTCAAAGCAAATAATTTAAGTAGGTGCAGAAGGTTGAGGAGCAACTCTTTGTGCTTCCGTTCGAGGTGAAGATACCCCGAACAAGCCCCTCAAAGGATTAGTTTTCATAGTGACAAGCGACAATAAATTTCAGCACACTATATGAATGTTTCCTTACCAAGTTCCACTTACCAAAGGCGCTTCACTCCTCGACAACGGCGCCAGAAAAGAGTCTTGATGACCCACAAGTATAGGGGATCTGTTGTAGTCCTTTCGATAAGTAAGAGTGTCGAACCCAACGAGGAGCAGAAGGATCTGATAAGTGGTTTTCAGCAAGGTAATATCTGCAGGCACTGAAATTATCGGTAACAAGTGGTTGTGTGGTGAGATGATTCGTAGCAAGTAGCAAGTAACAAAAGTAACAACGGTGCACAAAGTGGCCCAATCCCTTTTGTAGCAAGGGAGAAGCCTGGACAAACTCTTATAGAAACAAAAACGCTCCCGAGGACACACGGGAATTTCTGTCATGCTAGTTTTCATCATGTTCATATGATTCGCGTTCGTAACTTTGATAGTTTGATATGTGGGTGGACCGGCGCTTGGGTACTGCCCCTACTTGGACAAGCATCCCACTTATGATTAACCCCTCTCGCAAGCATCCACAACTACGAAAGAAGAATTAAGACAAAGTCTAACCTTATCATTAAACTAGTGGATCCAAATCAGCCCCTTACGAAGCAACGCATAAACTAGGGTTTAAGCTTCTGTCACTCTAGCAACCCATAATCTACTAACTACTTCCCAATGCCTTCCTCTAGGCCCAAATAATGGTGAAGTGTTATGTAGTCGACGTTCACATAACACCACTAGAGGAAAAACAACATACAACACATCAAAATATCGAACGAATACCAAATTCACATGACTACTTATAGCATGACTTATCCCATGTCCTCAGGAGCAAAAGTAACTACTCACAAAGCATAATCATATTCATGACCAGAGGGGTAATGAGTAGCATCAAGGATCTGAAAATAAACTCTTCCACCAAGTAATCCAACTAGCATCAACTACAAAGAGTAATTAACACTACTAGCAACCTTACAAGTACCAATCAGAGTCGCGAGACGGAGATTGGTTACAAGAGATGAACTAGCGTTTGGAGATGAGATGGTGCTGATGAAGATGTTGATGGTGACGAGTCCCCTCCGACGAGAGGAGTGTTGGTGATGATGATGGCGATGATTTCCCCTTCTGGGAGGGAAGTTTCTCCGACAGGATCGTCCTGCCTGAGCTCTAGATTGGTTTTGCTCATGTTGTGCCTCGTGGCGGTTGTGAATCCTCCAAAAAGCCTCCTCTCGATTTTTCCAGACCGAAACCCTTCTTGTAGCAAAAGAGGGGGGCCAGTGGGCCAGCAGGGAGCCCACAAGCCCCCAAGGCACGGCCAGGGGGTGGCCGCGCCTAGCAGGCTTGTGGCCACCTGCTGGCGCCCCTCTGGCACTTCTTCGGCTTAGTATTTTTTATAAAACCCAAAAAATCCATGTTGATTTTCACGGCTTTTGGAGTTGCGCGGAATAGGCATCTCAAACTTGCTCCTTTTTCAGGCCAGAATTCCAGCTGCCGGTATTCTCCCTCTTCATGTAAACCTTGCAAAGTAAGAGAGAAAAGGCATAAGTATTGTACCGTGAAGTGAAATAACAGCCCAAAAAGCGATAAATATCAACATGAAAGCATGATGCAAAATGGACGTATCAGTCATCAGGTTTACAACCGGTTAATATAGAATGAAAACAATGGATATGAGAACCATATTGTATGACACATGCATGAGCTCATTCTTGGTTGCAGTAATCATCTTCCTTTGAGCAAATACACAAGCAAAATCTCAACATATAACACATTGATACTTGTACTTTATTAACATTACACACTTAGAAACAACATAACATATAAAACTTACGTCTACACTCTTAGCAGCATGTATATATGAAACCTCATGAACTACCGAACGTAGTATATCCACATCAAAGAATATGCTAAGCCTAGCTAGAAATGTGATCGAGAAAGATGAAAAACATGGAACTCATGGCAGGTCAGAGAATAGAAAAGCAGAGATGAACCGATCGTGGTAGAAGAGTAGCATGAAGACGGGTTGCTAGATGATGTAGAGCTTGATTTAATACTCTCTCTGCATCGTGCAAAGCAATAGTTTTAGTAGTACGAAGTTGAGTGTGCAAATGCTCTATATCACCCCAAATAGGAAATAAGATAACAAAAATGCCGTTCAGAGCTCGACCACCATGGAGGCCGATTTTTTTTAAAACCCAAAATTCATTTTTTTATTTCAAAAAAATGGAAAGAAATACACATATACATGGAGGTATAACACACATGTGTGTAAAGTTTTAGGAGGAAATACATTGAAATTCGGAGTGTGTAAAAAAGACAAATTTGTAGCTTTTTAACATATGATACTATTCATCCCGAAAGTCCATGGATTTGTTTTGTGTGCATAGATCATATCTCGAGGTATTTCATCCTGAATTTTTACACACATATACAATTCATCCTTTTTCAGATTTTTTTAAACCAGAAAGTTTGATTTTTTAAAATAAAGGGCTCCATAGAGGCCGATCTCCAAAAGGCCTTACTCATAAGATAAGAGGGACATCTTAAACGCGTAGGTGTGGGGTTAATTTAGAATATATTATATCGGAAAGCAGAAAGAGTGTTGCAGTTCAACATAAAAGATTGGACAACAAATTCACATCAGTATAAAAGAACAACAAGATTTTTCTAAGTCAAGACTTTATCAATGCTATGCGCTAAAGGGCTACCCAAATATGTCCCATGTTAAAACATTTTCACACACTCCAAACTTCAATGCACGTCAATAAATGGCTTTTATGAGAACTCGAAGGCAATTCTCACATTTGGAGACACTGGTTAAGAAAAAGGAATAATTATGATAGTTAATTCTTGGGCAGAAATTTCTCGAATATTTGAGAAGTAATACAGACCACAAGAAGATGGAAGGTGCAAGGCTCTAAACTAACCTTTGACACGTTTTTACTGTAACTCCTTGTAGCTTTTTGGTCAACACAATCATAACCATAGGAGTTAGCCATTTTGTAAGACATCTAATGCAAGCTCTAAATAGAATTGAACCATTTCATACCCATTCTTCATGTTTTGTTTCTTCACATATCAACCTATAGATGAAAGGGTCGATATGGTTGACTAGAGGGGGGGGGGGTGAATAGGCAACTACCACTTTTTAACTATTCTTAACAAGTTAGGGTTAGCAACATAAAGGTTCTCTAAAATGACAACTAGGTGATCAACCTATATGATGCTACCAACTATAAGCGCTAAGGCAGGTAAGAAATAGTCTACAACAATTACATACACAATGTAAAGATTAGAGGTAACCACAAGTGGAACCGATGAAGACGAGGATGTGTTACCGAAGTTCCTTCCCTTTGACAGGAAGTACGTCTCCGTTGGAACGGTGTGGAGGCACAATGCTCCCCAATAAGCCACTAGGGCCACCGTATTCGCCTCATGCCCTCACACAATGCAAGGTGTCGTGATTCCACTATGGGTGCTCTTGAAGGCGGCGACCGAACCTTTGCAAACAAGGTTGGGGCTAACTCCACACAATGCTTGGAGGCTCCCATCACGACCACGGAGCTTCACCACAATGGAATGTGGCTCCGAGGTGACCTCAACCGTCTAGGGTGCTCAAACACCCAATAGTAACAAGATCCGCAAGGGATTAGTGGGGGCAATCAATTTTCTCTTGGTGGAAGTGTAGATCTTGGCCTTCTTAACCAATCCCTAGGAAATCAACAAGTTTGATTGGCTAGGGAGAGAGATCAGAAACTTATGAGCTTAGGGAGAAACAATGGAGCTTGGGAGGGTCGAAGGTAGGGTTCTTGAGAAAGAAGAACCCTTTATATAGTGAGGGAATGGATCCAACCGTTATCCTCACTCACAGCACGAGCCCAGTGGTACTACCGCTGGCAGCAGCGGTACTACCGCTGGCTCCAACGGTACTACCGTCGTGCCCATGGTAGAGGAAAGATACTACCGGGCCAACCACCGCCGAGAAAGTCTTTGCAAAAAGTCTAACATAGTACAACCACAAGGATGGCGGTACTAAAGTCCTGGAGCGGTACTACCGCTGACAAGGGGCGGCACTACCGTTGGGCCAGCGGTACTACCGCCAGCTCCAGCGGTATTACCGCTAGGTCCAGCGGTAGTACCGCAAGAGGACATTTTTTCAAGAAGAGAAAGACCAGAGAGGGGAAAAGCTCCATAGCTGCAAGGAAAAGGAGATGGAGAAAAAGTGTGTGCGTGCAAGATTGATTCCACCCAAACCTTCCCAATACGGATCCCCTCTTAATAGTATGGCGTTCCTACGACTCAAAACCACCAAAGAGAATCGTAGAAGACACCGTGCTTCTATTCCATGGAGGGTGTCGAATCGTCTTGTGCCTTTGTCATGTATTATCTGAAATGCTCAATGCACACGATTAGTCCACTAAGGTACTGTCATCAATCACCAAAATTACTTAGGCATAAATATGCCCTAACAATCTCCCCCTTTTTGGTGGATTGATGACAATACCGGATTTGCACTGTAGAAAGTATGTGAGCATAAAGATAATTTAGTAGAGATAATTGAAGAGCATATGACTCACAACATATGACTAAAATAGGTCTCACAATAAAAACAAGTCTCACATCACACCTAGTAAAGATAGAAACACGATCAAACCAAGTTCAAAGCAAACACGATAAAGCAAGCAAATCCAACTCCTAGACTCTCTCCCCCTTTGGCACCAAAACACCAAAAAGGGGCACACCTAAGACACAGGTGGTTACTCCTCATCACCAGACTCATTCATGGCATCTGGATCCTGCTCGCCCTGCTCCTCCTCAATGTCCTTGTCAGAAACATCCTCCTCAGCATCAGACCCATTCAACTAGTAACCTTGATCCCTCATCCATTCAGTCTCTGGAGTGATGTCGTCCTCTAGGACGCTCGAGATCGCCACATCAAGTGTCCTTAAGACACGCTTGTGCCTCTGACGGTTCTCCTTCTGGGCCACATGGGATTGATACTGTCCCTTGGCCTGCATACAAAAGAGAGTCTTCATCTGATCCTTCAGCTTCACAGCCCAAGATGGCATAGCAGAAGAGCGGGTATGCGAAGCAGGTCCTCCTCCAGCAGGAGTCTCTGTGTCAGTCTCCATGAGTTGAGAAGAAGTCGAGGTGTTGGCCCATTTGTCCTTTAGACGCAGCTTGATTGGATCATGCACAAAGTAGTCAGCTTCAACACGGAGGTCCTCGTCTGGATAGGTATCTTTCCACTTCTTCTGAATAAAAGCGAACAGGTAAGGCCCGTAGATGGGAACCTTACGGTTCATGATGCAATTCCAGAGCTCACAGAACATCACATAAGATATGTCGAGAGGCGCAATGTCCTTATTCCTTGCCTCCTCACATAGCAGAAGCATCTCAACCAGATATCCATGCACCACGCCCTTGTTGCCAATACGAGGGAACATGGTCTTGCGGAAGATCCGATGCATGACATCCAGATGCGGGGGGAGCACACCCTTTTTTATGTAAAGATGTTGCAGCCTATCCTTGGGGGTGTAAGTAGACTTAGTTGGAGCATGAGGACGTAGCCCAAGAACAGTTTCTTGCCCCTGGAAGTCGACCTTCAGGAGCTTCGTAAACTCCACCCAGGTACCAGTCAACTTCCGACCACACGTCATCCAGGTCATGGTGCGCTCGTCATCTGGGTGAAAGTGAACGGTGACATAAAACTGGGCCACAAGATCTGGATCGAAGTCATTTCTGAAGGTGATGACTTCCGTAATGCCAAGCTTCTCAACCAAGGTGAGGGCCTCGCCAAAGTATTCACCATGCCGCTGAAGGTGAGAGAGGTCGATCCACTGCACTGGGACATAGATCTTCTTGAAGGGCACGATGATGTCACAAAAGATCATTGCCTGTTCCCGTGACCAAACATGATCACAACCCTTGAGTTGAACCTTTTCATTAACATAGGGGTCATGGCTACGGAGTGCCAGAAAGTCCTTAGGAGGCATAGTGCGGATGTTGGGCCCTTTGGACTTGTGGAAACCTTCTTGAATGACTTCTTTGTAGGGTTCAGACTGGAAGTTGCGGAACCTTCTAGAGCTTCTGGATTGCGGTACTGCTTTGAGTGAGTGTTACGTACAGGATTCGAGCGACGAGAACCACCTGTGATACACAAGACACACACACAAAAAGAGCGACAAAAGGAGTCATGACAATGTTCAAAAATCATAAGAAGAAACAAACATTGCCAAGGGAAATAAAAAATAAAAAAGCCGAGGGCGGCAGTACCACTTGCCCTGGCGGTAGTACCACTTTCCCTGGCGGTAGTACCACTAGGGTCATAACGGTAGTACCGCGGGGCTAGCGGTAGTACAACTACCCCTCAGCGGTAGTACCGCTGCCCCTCAGCGGTAGTACCGCTAGGATGGCAGTAGTACCAGTGCCTCCTTAGCGGTAGTACCGCCCGAGCGGAGCGGTAGTACCGCTAGGGGTTGACTTTCAGATTAGTCAGATTTTAAGCAACTAAAAAAAATACTAGATTCGATTCAAGAGATCCGCGGCTAACAGATAAACTTATCACAAGAATCACCATAGTTCTAAAACATGTGGAACTCTAGATCATATAGATGGAGACAAGCCTAGTCAATGGGATCCAAGATTAGATCAAATCCATGATATGTATGATAAGAGCTACCAGATCTAAAAGATGATGAACTAGGGCATGTCAAAATATTTGCAATGAAGAACATTAGACCTAAAATCACCTAAGATGTCCCCCCCGTTCCATCCAAAAACTAATCAAAAAGCATATCCATGGATCCAATGCAACAAGCTCCTAACCCTAGAAACAAACACACCAACCAAGAGAAGAAGGGGAGGAGCTTTACCGGAGTCCATGGCACTTGAAGGAGGAAAGGGGGAGGGGAGCAAGCCCTCCAACTGGAAAGAGAGGGGAGGCTCCACAGAAGGAGATCCAAGCAGGGAGATTTTGGGTAGAGGGAGAGAGCACCACGAAGAAGATGAAATAGGGGCAAGAAAAATGGCCCCCTCTCCCTTTATATAGCCCTCAGGTCACGGGCGGAACGGTAGTACCGCTGGGTCATAGCGGTAGTACTGCTCCCCCTAGCGGTAGTACCGCTGGGGTCATAGCGGTAGTACCGCCACCCTGGTGGTAGTACTGTTGGAAATATGCCCTAGAGGCAATAATGAATTAGTTATTATTATATTTCTTAGTTCATGATAATCGTTTATTATCCATGCTATAATTGTATTGAATGAAGACTTATATACATGTGTGGATACATAGACAAAACACTGTCCCTAGCAAGCCTCTAGTTGGCTAGCCAGTTGATCAAAGATAGTCAGGGTCTTCTGATTATGAACAAGGTGTTGTTGCTTGATAACTGGATCACGTCATTAGGAGAATCACGTGATGGACTAGACCCAAACTAATAGACATAGCATATTGATCGTGTCATTTTGTTGCTACTGTTTTCTGCGTGTCAAGTATTTGTTCCTATGACCATGAGATCATATAACTCACTCACACCGGAGGAATACTTTGTGTGTATCAAACGTCGCAACGTAACTGGGTGACTATAAAGATGCTCTACAGGTATCTTCGAAGGTGTTCGTTGAGTTAGTATGGATCAAGACTGGGATTTGTCACTCCTTGTGACGGAGAGGTATCTCGGGGCCCACTCGGTAATACAACATCACACACAAGCCTTGCAAGCAATGTGACTTAGTGTAAGTTGCGGGATCTTGTATTACGGAACGAGTAAAGAGACTTGTCGGTAAACGAGATTGAAATAGGTATGCGGATACTGACGATCGAATCTCGGGCAAGTAACATACCGAAGGACAAAGGGAAAGACATACGAGATTATATGAATCCTTGGCACTGAGGTTCAAACGATAAGATCTTCGTAGAATATGTAGGATCCAATATGGGCATCCAGGTCCCGCTATTGTATATTGACCGAGGAGTCTCTCGGGTCATGTCTACATAGTTCTCGAACCCGCAGGGTCTGCACACTTAAGGTTCGGCGTTGTTTTATGCGTTTTTGAGTTATATGGTTGGTTACCGAATGTTGTTCGGAGTCCCGGATGAGATCACGGACGTCACGAGGGTTTCCGGAATGGTCCGGAGACGAAGATTGATATATAGGATGACCTCATTTGATTACCGGAAGGTTTTCGGAGTTACAGGGAATGTACCGGGAATGACGAATGGGTTCCGGGTGTTCATCGGGGGGGGGGGGGGGGGGAACCCACCCCGGGGAAGCCCATAGGCCTTGGGGGTGGCGCACCAGCCCTTAGTGGGCTGGTGGGACAGCCCAAGAAGGCCCTATGTGCCATAGGAAGAAAATCAAAGAGAAAAGAAAAAAAGGAAGAGGAGGTGGGAAAAAGGGGAAGGATTCCTCCTTCCAAACCTAGTTGGACTCGGTTTGGAAGGGGAGGGTTGCGCCCCTTGGCTCGGCCGACCCCCTTGGGAGTCCTTGGACCTCAAGGCAAGGCCCCCCCTCTCCCCCTATATATACGGAGGTTTTAGGGCTGATTTGAGACAACTTTGCCACGGCAGCCCGGCCACATATCTCCATGGTTTTACCTCTAGATCGCGTTTCTGCGGAGCTCGGGCGGAGCCCTGCTGAGATAAGATCGCCACCAACCTCCGGAGCGCCGTCACGCTGCCGGAGAACTCATCTACCTCTCCGTCTCTCTTGCTGGATCAAGAAGGCCGAGATCATCGTCGAGCTGTACGTGTGCTGAACGCGGAGGTGCCGTCTGTTCGGCACTATATCGTGGGACTGATCGCGGGACGGCTCGCGGGGCGGATCGAGGGACGTGAGGACGTTCCACTACATCAACCGCGTTCACTAACGCTTCTGCTGTGCGATCTACAAGGGTACGTAGATCAAATATCCCCTCTCGTAGATGGACATCACCATGATAGGTCTTCGTGCGCGTAGGAAAATTTGTGTTTCCCATGCGACGTTCCCCCATGAGTGGCATCATGAGCTAGGTTCATGCGTAGATGTCTTCTCGAGTAGAACACAACAGTTTTTGTGGGCGGTGATGTGCGTTTTTCTGCCCTCCTTAGTCTTTTCTTGATTCCGTGGTATTGTTGGATTGAAGCGGCTTGGACCGACATTACTCGTACGCTTACGAGAGACTGGTTTCATCGCTACGAGTAACCCCGTTGCTCAAAGATGACTGGCAAGTGTCAGTTTCTCCAACTTTAGTTGAATCGGATTTGACCGAGGAGGTCCTTGTATAAGGTTAAATAGCAATTCATATATCTCCGTTGTGGTGTTTGCGTAAGTAAGATGCGATCCTACTAGATACCCATGGTCACCACATAAAACATGCAAGAACAAAATTAGAGGACGTCTAACTTGTTTTTGCAGGGTATGCTTGTGATGTGATATGGCCAACGATGTGATGTGCTATATTGGATGTATGAGATGATCATGTTGTAATAGTTAATATCGACTTGCACGTCGATGGTACGGCAACCGGCAGGAGCCATAGGGTTGTCTTTAAACTAACGTTTGTGCTTGCAGATGCGTTTACTATATTGCTAGGACGTAACTTTAGTAGTAATAGCATGAGTAGCACGACAACCCCGATGGCGACACGTTGATGGAGATCATGATGATGGAGATCATGGTGTGACGCCGGTGACAAGAAGATCATGCCGGTGCTTTGGTGATGGAGATCAAGAAGCGCATGATGATGGCCATATCATGTCACTTATGAATTGCATGTGATGTTAATCCTTTATGCACCTTATCTTGCTTAGAACGACGGTAGCATTATGAGGTGATCTCTCACTAAAATTTCAAGACGAAATTGTGTTCTCCCCGACTGTGCACCATTGCGACAGTTCTTCGTTTCGAGACACCACGTGATGATCGGGTGTGATAGACTCAACGTTCACATACAACGGGTGCAAAACAGTTACACACGCGGAACACTCGGGTTAAGCTTGACGAGCCTAGCATGTGCAGACATGGCCTCGGAACACATGAGACCGAAAGGTCGAGCATGAATTGTATAGTTGATATGATTAGCATAGAGATGCTTACCACTGAAACTATTCTCGACTCACGTGATGATCGGACTTGAGATAGTGGATTTGGATCATGTACCACTCAAATGACTAGAGAGATGTACTTTTTGAGTGGGAGTTCTTAAGTAATATGATTAATTGAACTAATTGTCATGAACATAGTCTAATGGTCTTTACGAATTACGATGTAGCTTGCGCTATAGCTCTACTGTTTTTATATGTTCCTAGAGAAAATTTAGTTGAAAGTTGATAGTAGCAAACTTTGCAGAGGATTGTCCTCGTTGCTGCGCAGAAGGCTTATGTCCTTAATGCACCGCTCGGTGTGCTGCACCTCGAGCGTCGTCTGTGGATGCTGTGAACATCCGACATACACGTTTCTGATGACTACACGATAGTTCAGTGCAAAATACTTAATGGCTTAGAAGCAAGGCATCGAAGACGTTTTGAAACGTCACGGAACATAAATGATGTTCTAAAGAGATGAAATTGTGATTTCATGCTTGTGCCCTTGTTAAGAGGTACGAGACCTCCGACAAGATTCTTTGTCCACAAAGTAAAGGAGAAAAGCTCAATCGTTGAGCATGTGCTCAGATTGTCTGAGTATGACAATCGCTTGAATCAAGTGGGAGTTAATCTTCCAGATGAGATAGTGATGGTTCTCCAAAGTCACTGCCACCAAGCTGTGAGAGCTTCGTGATGAACTATAACATATCAAGGATAGATACAATGATCCTTGAGCGATTCGCGATGTTTGACACTGCGAGAGTAAAAATCAAGAAGGAGCATCAATAGTTGATGGTTAGTAAAACCACTAAGTTTCAAGAAAGGTAAGGGCTAGAAGGGATACTTCGTGAAACGGCAAAACAGTTGCTGCACTAATGAAGAGACCCAAGATTAAACCCAAACCCAAGACTAAGTGCTTCTGTAATGAGGGGAACAGTCACTGAGGCGGAGCAACTCTAGATACTTGGTAGATAAGAAGGCTGGCAAAAGTCGAAAGAAGTATATTTGATATACATGATGTTGATGTGTACTTTACTAGTACTCCTGGTAGCACGAGGGTATTGGATACCGGTTCGGTTGCTAAGTGATTAGTAACACGAAATGATAGCTACGACATAAACGGAGACTAGCTAAAGGCGAGGTGACGATATGTGTTGGAAGTGTTTCCAAGGTTGATATGATCAAACGTCGCACGCTCCCTCTACCATCGGGATTGGTGTTAAACCTAAATAATTGTTATTTGGTGCTTGCGTTAAGCATGTACATGATTGGATCGTCTTTATTGCAATACAATTATTCATTTAAAGAGAATAATGGTTACTCTATTTGCTTGAATAATCACCTTCAATGGTTTATTGAATCTCGATTGTAGTGTTACACATGTTCATGATATTGGGGCCAAAAGATACGAGGTAATAATGATAGTACCACTTACTTGTGGCACTGCTGCTTGAGTCATGTTGGTATAAATTGCATGAAGAGGCTCCATGATGATGGATCTTTATACTCACTTGATTTTGAATCACTAGTGACATGCAAATCACACCACATGAGCAAGGCCTTGTTTTCATTGAGATGAAACAAGATAGTAACTTGTTGGAAGTAATACATTTTGATGTATGCAGTCCAATGGGTGCTGAGGCACGCAGTGGATGTCATTATGTTCTTACTTCAATGACGATTTGAGTAGATACAAGAGTATTTACTTAATGAATCACAAGTCTGAAATATTGAAAAGTTCAATTCTGTTTCGGAGTGAAGTTCGTCGTAACAAGAGGATAAACTGTCTATGATATGATCATAGAAATGAATATCTGAGTTACGAGTTTTGGTACGCAGTTAAGACAATGTGGAAATTGTTTCGCAGTTCATGCCACCTGGAACATCATAGTATGATGATGTGTCTGATCGTCATAGCCACGCACTATTTGGTATGGTGCATGCTATGATGTCTCTTATCGAATTACCATTATCGTTTATGGGTTATGCATTAGAGACAACCGCATTCACTTTAAATAGGGCACCGCGTATTTCCGTTGAGATGACACAGTATAGACTGAGGTTTAGAGAAATCTAAACTGTCGTTTCTTGAAAGTTTGGGTCTTCGACACTTATGTGAAAAAGTTTCAGTCTGATAAGCTCGAACCCAAAGCGGATAAATGCATCTTCATAGGATATCCAAAACAGTTGGGTACATCTCCTATCTCAGATCCTAAAGCAAGGTGTTTGTTTCTAGAAACGGACCCTTTCTCGAGGAAAGGTTTCTCTCGAAAGAATTGAGTGGGAGGGTGGTAGAACTTGATGAGGTTATTGAACCATCACTTCAACCAGTGTGTAGCAGGGCGCAGGAAGCTGTTCCTGTGGCGCCTACACCAATTGAAGTGAAAGCTGATGATGGTGATCATCGAGCATCGGATCAAGTTACTACAAGCCTCGTAGGTTGACAACGTCGCGTACTACTGCAGAGTGGTACGGTAACCCTGTCTTGGAGGTCATGTTGTTGAGCAACAGTGAACCTACGAGTTATGGAGGAAGCGATGGTGGGCCCGGATTCCTACAAATGGCTGGAGGCCATGAAATCCGAGAGAGGATCCATGTGTGAAAACAAAGTGTAGACTTTGGAAGAACTACTTGATGGTCATAGGACTATTGAGTAAAGATGGATCTTTAAAAGGAAGACAGACGATGATGGTGATAAGTCACTATTAAGAAAAGCTCGACTTGTCACAAAGATGTTTCCGACAAGATCAAACAGTTGACTATGATGAGACTTTCTCACTCATAGCGATGCTAAAAGTCTGTTAGAATTATGTTAGTAGTTGCTGCATTATTTATGAAATATTGCACATAGGATGTCAAAACATTGTTTCCTCGACGGTTTCCTTGATAAAACATTGTATGTGATACAACCAGGAGGTTTTGTCGATCCTAAAGATACTAGCAATTGTGCAAGATCCAGTGATCCTTCAATGGACTGGTGCAAGCATCTCCGAGTTGGAATATATATACTTTGATGAGATGATCAAAGATTTTGGGTTTGTACAAGGTTTATGAGAAACTTGTATTTCCAAAGAAGTGAGTGGGAGCACTATAGAATTTTTGATAAGTATATGTGGTTGACATATTGTGGATCAGAAGTAATGTAGAATTTCTGTAAAGCATACAAGGTTGTTTGAAAGGAGTTTTCAAAGGAGTACCTGGATTGCGCTACTTGAACATTGAGCAGCAAGATCCTTGGAGATAGATCAAAACGCTTAATAGAAGTTTCAACAAGATGCATGCCTTGACAAGTTTTCGAAGTAATTCGAAATAGATCAGCAAAGACGGAGTTCTTGACTGTGTTGTAAGGTGTGAATTTGAGTAAGACTCAAAAACCGACCACGGCAGAATAAAGAGAATAGACGAAAGTCGTCTTCTATGCCTTAGCCGTAGACTCTGAAGTATGCCATGCTGAGTACCGCACCTGATGTGTGCATTGCAGCAAGTCTGTTAAGAGGTACACAGAGTGATCCAGGATTGAATCACTGATCAGCGGTCAAAGTTATCCTTAGTAACTAAATAGACTAAGGAATTTTTCTCGATTATGGAGGTGGTTAAAGAGTTCGTCGTAAAGGGTTACGTCGATGCAAGCTTTGACACTAATCCGAATAACTATGAGTAGTGAAACGGATTCGTATAGTAGAGTAGATATTTGGAGCATTTCCGAATAGCACGTAGTAGCAGCATCTATAAGATGACATAAAGATTTGTAAAGAACACACGGATCTGAAAGTTTCCGAACCATTGACTAAAACCTCTCTCACGAGCAAGACGTGATCAGACCCCAGAACTATATGGGTGTTGGATTCGTTGAAATCACATGGTGATGTGAACTAGATTATTGACTCTAGTGCAAGTGGGAGACTGTTGGAAATATGCCCTAGAGGCAATAATAAATTAGTTATTATTATATTTCTTAGTTCATGATAATCGTTTATTATCCATGCTATAATTGTATTGAATGAAGACTTATATACATGTGTGGATACATAGACAAAACACTGTCCCTAGCAAGCCTCTAGTTGGCTAGCCAGTTGATCAAAGATAGCCAGGGTCTTCTGATTATGAACAAGGTGTTGTTGCTTGATAACTGGATCACGTCATTAGGAGAATCACGTGATGGACTAGACCCAAACTAATAGACATAGCATATTGATCGTGTCATTTTGTTGCTACTGTTTTCTGCGTGTGAAGTATTTGTTCCTATGACCATGAGATCATATAACTCACTGACACCGAAGGAATACTTTGTGTGTATCAAACGTCGCAACGTAACTGGGTGACTATAAAGATGCTCTATAGGTATCGCCGAAGGTGTTCGTTGAGTTAGTATGGATCGAGACTGGGATTTGTCACTCCGTGTGACGGAGAGGTATCTCAGGGCCCACTCAGTAATACAACATCACACACAAGCCTTGCAAGCAATGTGACTTAGTGTAAGTTGCGGGATCTTGTATTACGGAACGAGTAAAGAGACTTGCCGGTAAACGAGATTGAAATAGGTATGCCGATACTGACGATCGAATGTCGGGCAAGTAACATATCGAAGGACAAAGGGAATGACATACGAGATTATATGAATCCTTGGCACTGAGTTTGAAACGATAAGATCTTCGTAGAATATGTAGGATCCAATATGGGCATCCAGGTCCCGCTATTGGATATTGACCGAGGAGTCTCTCGGGTCATGTCTACATAGTTCTCGAACCCGCAGGGTCTGCACACTTAAGGTTCGACGTTGTTTTATGCGTTTTTGAGTTATATGGTTGGTTACCGAATGTTGTTCAGAGTCCCGGATGAGATCACGGATGTCACGAGGGTTTCCGGAATGGTCTGGAAACGAAGATTGATATATAGGATGACCTCATTTGATTACCGAAAGGTTTTCGGAGTTACCGGGAATGTACCGGGAATGACGAATGGGTTCCGGGTGTTCACCGGGGGGGGGGGGGCAACCCACCCCGGGGAAGCCCATAGTCCTTGGGGGTGGCGCACCAGCCCTTAGTGGGCTGGTGGGACAGCCCAAGAAGGCCCTATGCGCCATAGGAAGAAAATCAAAGAGAAAAGAAAAAAAAGAATAGGAGGTGGGAAAAAGGGGAAGGACTCCTCCTTCCAAACCTAGTTGGACTCGGTTTGGAAGGGGAGGGTTGCCCCCCTTGGCTCGGCCGACCCCCTTGGGAGTCCTTGGACCTGAAGGAAAGGCCACCCCTCTCCCCCTATATATACGGAGGTTTTAGGGCTGATTTGAGACAACTTTGCCACGGCAGCCCGACCACATATCTCCACGGTTTTACCTCTAGATCTCGTTTCTGCGGAGCTCGGGCGGAGCCCTGCTGAGATAAGATCACCACCAACCTCCGGAGCACCGTCACGCTGCCGGAGAACTCATCTACCTCTCCGTCTCTCTTGCTGGATCAAGAAGGCCGAGATCATCGTCGAGCTGTACGTGTGCTGAACGCGGAGGTGCCGTCCGTTCGGCACTAGATCGTGGGACTGATCGCGGGACGGTTCGTGGGCGGATCGAGGGATGTGAGGACGCTCCACTACATCAACCGCGTTCACTAACGCTTCTGCTGTGCGATCTACAAGGGTACGTAGATCAAATATCCCCTCTCGTAGATGGACATCACCATGATAGGTCTTCGTGCGCGTAGGAAATTTTTTGTTTCCCATGCGACGTTCCCCCATCTAGTACCGCTCCCCCTTGAGACAACCCTAAAAAGCCCTAACCAAGCCACGAAGGGCTGGGATCCTGGCGGTAGTACCGCTCCCCCAGCGGTAGTACCGCTTGGGTCCTGGCGGTAGTACCGCTCCCCCTGGCGGTAGTACCTCTGGGGTCCTGGCAGTAGTACCGCTCCCCCTGGCGGTAGTACCGCTCCAGAAAAGCACAAAGAGACTTAGGACTTCGTGGAAATGATGTGGGCAATGACTAGTCAGTGTAGAGAAAAGGGTAACACCAGCAAGATATACTAACTAGTCATTTTGTATCCTTCCTACAACAAGAGAGAAAGCTGGGCGGTGGCAGGAGCCACCTATGTTTGAGACAAAGGTATGACACCGCGAAGAATTATTCTTGGGTTCATGACCAATGCTCGTCTTTGAAGCACAAGTGCCATTTAATAATGGCCAAAGTGAAAGACTTGATCGATTTATGAATGATGGGGGGAGGGAAAGTTCATTGAGAGAACAACACCCCCCTATGTCCATGCCTGCACCTAGAACAAGATATAATGCAGAGTGAGGTGCAAAGTGCCTATTTTCAATCCACATTACTTGAATCAATGATATTTAGCTCATGCCTTAACTCCCGGAACCATGCTTCATCTAGGGCTTAGTGAAAATATCTACAAGTTGCTCTTCAGTGTTGATGAAGTGAACCTCAATATCACCTCGCTTGATATGTTCACGAATGAAGTGATGGCGAATATCAATGTGCTTGGTCTTGCTATGTTGCACCGGATTGAGGGAAATCTTGATAGCACTTTGATTGTCACATAGAAGAGGCACTTTGTCACAAGTGACACCGTAATCCTTTAAATTTTGCCTCATCCATAGCAACTGTGCACAACAACTCGGAGCTGCCACATACTCAGCTTCGGTGGAAGATAGTGAGACACAATTCTGCTTCTTTGAAGACCAACTTACGAGTGAACGACCAAGGAATTGACATCCTCCAGAAGTTAACTTCCTCTCCACACAGTCTCCCGCCCAATCTGAGTCAGAATAGCCCACTAGGTTGAAGTTTGCTCCTTTGGGATACCATAGGCCAAAGTTTGGGGTATGAGCCAAATATCAAAAGATTCGCTTAACAACCATATAATGGCTTTCTTTTGGTGCAGATTGAAACCGTGCACACATCCCTACACTCAACATGATATCTGGTCTAGATGCACAAAGGTAAAGAAGGGATCCAATCATGGAGCCATATACCTTTTGATCCATTGCTTTACCATTGGGATCACTGTCAAGCTTGCATCTTGTTGGCATGGGAAACTTGACCGGCTTGACATCCTCTAGTTCGAACATCTTGAGCATGTCTTGAGTGTACTTGGCTTGTTTGATGAAGGTCCCTTCTAAGCCTTGTTTAATCTCGAACCCGAGGAGGAACTTCAACTCACCCATCATTGACATCTCAAATTTCTCGGTCATTAGTGCAGCAAATTCTTCATTGAAAGATTCGTTAGGGGAACTAAAATGATATCATCAACATATAGTTGGCATATTAACAAATCCCCTTTGACCTTGTTGTTAAAAAGAGTGGGATCTATCTTCCCAATTTCAAACCCACGATCTTGTAGCAACTCAATAAGGTACTCATACCACGCACGTGGGGCTTGTTTATGGACATAGAGTGCCTTATTAAGTTTGTACACATGATTGGGGAGGTTGGGATGTTTGAACCCCGGGGGTTCTTTTACATAAACCAACTCATTTAAAGGACCATTAAGAAAAGCACTTTTTACATCCATTTGTTGTAATTTGAAATTGCATGAGAATCAAATGCAAGCAGCATGCCAATAGATTCTAGATGAGCAACAGGGGCAAAGGTTTCACCGTAGTCGATACCCTCGACTTGGGAGTAGCCTTGAGCCACCAATCTTGCCTTGTCTAGAACCACAAATCCCATTGGAATCTTGCTTGTTTTTGAAGATCCATTTGTTCCCGATGACATTATGTTCCTCCTTTGGTCTTGGCATTAATTTCTAGACTTGATGACGCTCGAAGTTGTTGAGTTCTTCATGCATGGCCATAAGCCAATCCTCATCATCGAGCGCTTCCTATACCTATTGAGGTTCACAATATGAAACAAACGCATGATGCTCACAATAATTCCAAATTTGCTGACGAGTGGATACTCCCCTTTTCAAACTACCAAGCACATTCTTCATAAGATGTGACTTAACTCTCAGCTTGTTTGCAATCTTGGCTACACGACGCTCCAAGAGTTCTGCATTTGATAACTGGGGAGCATCGACTTGATTACTTTGCTTGGCCTTGCATTTTGATCCTCCCTTGGCACCAGTATACCTCTTAGGTGTTGCAGAAGGAAATTGAGAGACAACATCCTGATCAACTTGATTTTCGACTTGAGCAGGCTCACTGGTTTGTACTTGATCTTGCGGTTTCTCTTGATATTGATCTTGTGCCTCTATTTGGTCTGGATCTTGTAGTTGCACTTGATCTTGATCTTGAGAAGATTCGGAACCTTGTGTAAGCACTTGTACATCATGGGGCACATCACCATCTTTGAGCAATTGATCTTGTCCTTGAACTTGTTCAACTGGTTGAGGGTTTTCTCTTTGTTCATCGGAAGCATGTGGGGCTTGTGAGGATGATGGCTCCACTTGAGTAGAGCATTGTCCTTCTCCTTCGGCCACAAGGGGTTCCTAAATGGGGAGTATTTGACCAATCCCCATTCTTCTTATGGCTTGGGAAGGAATTTCATCACCTACATCACAGAGACCACTTTGCTCCACTTGGGAGCCATTATTTTCATCAAACTCCATGTTACACGTTTCCTCAATGAGCCCGGTGGACTTGTTGAGGACACGGTAAGCATGAGAGTTTGTAGCACAATCAACAAAGATGCCCTCTTGAGATCTAGAATCAAATTTAGCTAAACGTGCACCTTTCTTGAGAATGAAACACTTACACCCGAATACCCGGAAGTACTTGAGATTGGGTTTGTTTCCGGTGAGAATCTCATATGGAGTCTTGTTCAAGCCTTTGCGGATATAGAGCCGATTGGATGCATGACATGCTGTGTTGATGGCTTCGGCCCAAAAGTTATACGGAGATTTGAATTCTGCCATCATTGTTCTTGCCGCATCCATCAACATCCGGTTCCTCCTTTTCGCCACACCATTTTGTTGAGGGGTGTATGGTGCTGAATATTGATGTTTCATTCCCTCATCACCTAGAAACTCATCCAAGGTGTAGTTCTTGAACTCGGTGCCGTTGTCACTTCTAATCATCAAAATCTTTTCTTCATGTTGTCGTTGAGCTCCATTAGCAAAGTTGATGACGGTTTGTTGAGCCTCACTCTTCCTCTTGAAGAAATATACCCAGGTGTATCTTGAGTAGTCATCAACAATCACCAAGCAGTACTTTCCGCCCCCAAGACTATCAAATGATGGAGGATCGAAGAGATCCATATGAAGGAGCTCCAACGACCTCTTAGTGTAAATGAGAGTCGTTGGACGATGAGAAGTTTCATGAATCTTCCCTTCAATGCAGGCACTGCAAGCACGATCTCTGGCAAAACTCACATTTGTTAGTCCATGAACATGGTCCCCTTTGAGGATACTTTGCAAAGATATCATATTGACATGAGCTAGTCGGCGATGCCAAAGCCAGCGCACATCAACTTTAGCCATTAGACAAGTCGCAGTCTTAGTGGGTCGCTTTGAAAAGTTCACCACATAGAGACCATTTTCGACATATCCAACATAGGCTACTTTAAGAGTCTTGCTCCACAAAAGGACCACGGTATCAAGATTAAAGAATGTGGAAAAGCCCATAATTGCAAGTTGACGAACCGAAAGTAAATTGTAAGCAAGGGACTCAACAAGCATGACCTTCTCAATAGATAACTCTTGAGAAATGACCACCTTACCAAATCCCAATAACTTTGACATTGATGCATCGGCGAATTGGACATGGGTGGGCATAGATGGGGAAGGATGCACATCTACCACTAAGTCCTTGCTTCCGGTCATATGATTTATTGCTCCACTATCGAGCAACCATGACACCCCACCGAAAGCAAACTCCTGCAATAGATCAAGGCTTGGTTTTAGGTACCCATTTTGGAATGGGTCCTTTAATGTTAGAGATAAGGGTCGTAGGAACCCAAATAGCCCATTCAATGGACTCATAGTAAGAACCAACAAATCTGGCATAAACATGCCCATCACCAGCACGACATAAAACATAGGATGGATTGAGTTTGTCGGCTGTGTTGGTAGGAATGGTTTTGCCCTTCTTGATGCTACCATTCTCCACCTTGTTCCTGTTCTCCTTCTGAGTCCCTTCGCCCTCTTTGACAAAGATGTCCATGAGGGTAGGGGATTGTTTGTTCCTGTTCTTCCTTTTTTCTTTTCAACTTGGATGTAAGTCCAAGTCCCTCCTTTCCTACAACACCCTTTTGATTGCTCAAGAAGTCGTTTAGGTTCTTCTCGCCTTGGATGCATGACACAAGGCCCTTCTCAAGTTGATCCTTCAACTTGGCATTTTCCTCCACAAGATGTACACGCTCACAACAAGGGTTAGTTGTACAAGCATTATCAATTATAACGAAAGGAGGACAAGTAGAGATCTCCTTGGTAAGCTTTGCTTGGAGTTGATCATGAGACTCTTTCAGGAAGAAATGAGCACCTTTCAAGACCTTGTGAGCCTTGTCAAGTGTGTCAAACTCCGCTTTGAGTCTGTCATGGCCAACCCCAAGTGTAGCCTTTTCAAACTTAAGCACATGACTAAGAACAATAGCATGATCTAGTTCCTTTTGCAATTTAGCGCAGTCATCGTTGTATGACTCCTCAACAGCCAAACGAAGAGTGCGCTGCTTTTCTAGTGCAATAGATAATTCAACAATCTCATCGGCATAGTCACGACTATGTCCTTACATCTCGGAGATAGTCTCCTCATGAGACTCGATGAGGTCAATAGCCTCACCCAGTTGTTCCAAAAGAGCAACAAAGTGCTTCTTGGCTTCTCCTTTGATCGTACATAGAAATTTGTCAAGGTCATGCTCATTAAGTTCCACAACATCACTATGATCAACACAATTCAACAATGAAGGAGCAGTAGTGATGGTGGTCTTAATGTTGGGTGTTACCTGATCGATTCCTTTGGCCATGAGGCACTTGGCGATGTGGTTATCGTTGGGGGCGTTGAAGAGATACATATTCTTGGGAGAAGGGGTGGCAATGGCTACAGTCGCATTTTCCACCATATCGTCATCGTCATCATCATCGGAGGGGTAATCTTCAAGTGCCACCATATCCTTTGGGTGGGGTTTCTTGACAAAGTTGTTCTTGTTTGGGAATGACTTGGTTTTGTCTTTGCGAATGAGCTTGCCCCCATTGTCTTCCCTCTTCTCATAGGGAGATTCTGCCACGAAGTGACTCACATTGCCATAGTTATAGCATGTCCTCACACGTTGCTTGGACTTGAACCCACTTGAGTTATTCTTGGAGAAGTTGGGCCTTGAGTTCCTCTTGTTGCCCCAGAATTGCCTTGACACAAGAGCCATGTGCTCGTGATAAGCATACTTAGTGTCTTCAGGGCAGCTCTCCTCTTCCTCATCCTCCTCTTATTCTTCTTCAAAAGCAGCCTTTGCCTTTAAAGCAAGGTTGGGTGAAGCTATCTTTGACCGAACGCGAGCAAGTGCATTATCAGCGGTCTTGCTCATGATTACATTGCAATGAATTCATCCAACACCTCACTGGAAGATAAGGAGTGGAAATCTGGTGGTTGGCGAATGACGGATGACATGGCTTTTCTAAATGGCATTATGGCCTTGAGAAACTTGCGCTTGATCCATGTGTCATCGACATCCTTGCTCCCATGATCCTTGAGAGCAACAGCAATAGCAGTCACCCTTCGATAGAGATCACGAGGGTCCTCATCTTCCTTCATCACAAACTCATCAGCCTCATCAAGCACCACTTCATAGTTGGACCGTCGAATGCTTGGGCTTCCCTTGTACAACACCCTAATGTGCTCCCAACAGTCCTTAGCCAGAGTGAAGGGGCATAAGTGAGGAAGATCTTCAGGAGGCACTCCGGACTGGAGAATAAATAATGCGGAGTGATTATATTGTTTGTCCGCTTCTTATCTTGGAGTGAGGTTGCTTGGGTCATGAGGATAGTAGCCTTGCTTGATGATTCTCCATAAATTTGTTGAGTTGTAATTCAAATGAGACTTAACAGCAAACACCCAGTTAGCAAAATCATCCTTAACAAGCTTAGGAGGAGGACCAACAAGATTAATACGCGGTGTAGGAACCGGTCCTCCATAGACCATGGGAGGTGGAACTGAGGCATAGGTTCCAGTCCCATTATTTTCGAGAGGGGAAGAAGGTCGCGTACCTTTAGCCGCTTCCCTAGAGGAATTGGCCTCTGAATCCGTGTTGGTGGGTTTAACCACCAACGCCGGTTTGGGAGAACTTTTAATTCCCTCAATTAACTCTTTAAGCATGGTCTTGACTTCGTTCGTCAAGGTCGTCCTCAGGTTGGCCATAGCCGCATTCAAGTCGTCCCTTGTGACCGAAGTCAAGGCCATGGCCTCGGGTTGCCCATGGGCTCCTCCCTCATCATCCTCCATACTCTTTGGCTGGTAAAACCCTTAATAAAGAGACGTGGCTCTGATACCAATTGAAAGGATCGATATGGTTGACTAGAGGGGGGGGGGTGAATAGGCAACTGCCACTTTTTTAACAAGTTAGGGTTAGCAACATAAAGGTTCTCTAAAATGACAACTAGGTGATCAACCTATATGATGCTACCAACTATAAGCACTAAGGCAAGTAAGAAATAGTCTACAACAATTACATACACAATGTAAAGATTAGAGGTAACCACAAGTGGAACCGATGAAGACGAGGATGTGTTACCAAAGTTCCTTCCCTTTGACAAGAAGTACGTCGCCGTTGGAGCGGTGTGGAGGCACAATGCTCCCCAATAAGCCACTAGGGCCACTGTATTCGCCTCACGCCCTCACACAATGCAAGGTGTCGTGATTCCACTATGGGTCCTCTTGAAGGCGGCGACCGAACATTTACAAACAAGGTTGGGGCTAACTCCACACAAAGCTTGGAGGCTCCCAAAACGACCACGGAGCTTCAACACAATGGAATGTGGCTCCTAGGTGATCTCAACCGTCTAGGGTGCTCAAACACCCAAGAGTAACAAGATCCACAAGGGATTAGTGGGGGGGGGGGAATCAATTGTCTCTTGGTGGAAGTGTGGATCTTGGCCTTCTCAACCAATCCCTAGGAAATCAACAAGTTTGATTGGCTAGGGAGAAAGATCGGGAACTTATGAGCTTAGGGAGCAACAATGGAGCTTGGGAGGGTCAAAGGTAGGGTTCTTGAGAAAGAAGAATCCTTTATATAGCGAGGGAATGGATCCAGCCGTTATCCTCACTCACAGCACGAGCCCAGCGGTACTACCGCTGGCTCAGTGGTACTACCGCTGGGGCCAAAGCGGTGCTACCGCCGTGCCCATGGTAGCGCAAATATACTACCGGGCCAACCACCGCCAAAAAAGTCTTCGCAAAAAGTCCGACGTAGTACAGCCGCAAGGATGGCGGTACTAAAGTCCTCGAGCGGTACTACCGCCAGCTCCAGCGGTACTACTGCCAGAGGACATTTTTGCAAGAAGAGAAAGACCAGAGAGGGGAAAAGCTCCATAGTTGCAAGGAAAAGGAGATGGAGAAAAAGTGTGTGCGTGCAAGATTGATTTCACCCAAACCTTCCCAATACGGATCCCCTCTTAATAGTACGGTGTTCCTATGACTCAAAACCACCAAAGAGAATCGTAGAAGACACCGTGCTTCTATTCCATGGAGGGTGCCAAATAATCTTCTGCCTTTGTCATGTATTATCTGAAATGCTCAATGCACACGATTAGTCCACTAAGGTACTGTCATCAATCACCAAATTTACTTAGGCATAAATATGCCCTAACAATAGATGATGACAATAACTTTCTTAATTCTAAAAATGCAAGAGGTTACATCAGGAATGGCAAAAAGGGACATTTTTCAATTTGTTTACAACATATCTGCATGGAAAAAACAGTATACATCTTTAGATAGCTGATGACTGATACGTCTCCAACGTATCTATAATTTTTGATGGTTCCATGCTATTATCTTGTCAAACTTTGGATGTTTTGTATGCCTTTTATATCTTTTTGGGGACTAACTTATTAACTCAGTGCCAAGTGCGAGTTCCTATTTTTTCCGTGTTTTTGACCCTTTTCAGAGAAGAATATTAAACGAAGTTCAAACAGAATAAAACTTCCGATTTTTTTTCCCAGAACAGAAGATACGCAGGGGACGTGAGAACCAAGGCAGAGGCCACCAGGGGAGGCCACAAGCCCCCTAGGCACAGCCAGGGGGGCGCCTAGCAGGCTTGTGCCCCCCCCTGTGACTCGTCTGCCCTACCTCTTCCGCCTATAAATTCCTGAAAAATCCAAAACTACGCGAGAGATCCACGAAAGTACTTTTCCGCCGCCGCAAGCTTCTGTCACCGCAAGATCCCATCTGGGGCATGTTCTGGTGCCCTGCCGGAGGGGGGATTCGGATACGGAGGGCTTCTTCATCAACACTATTGCCTCTCCGATGATGCGTGAGTAGTTCACCATAGACCTTCGGGTCCATATCTAGTAGCTAGATGGCTTCTTCTCTCTCTTGGATCTTCAATACAAAGTTCTCCATGATCTTCATGGAGATCTATCCGATGTAATCTTCTTTGCGGTGTGTTTGTCGAGATCCGATGAATTGTGGATTTATGATAAGATTATCTATGAATCTTATTTGAGTTTCTTCTAATCTCTTATATGCATGATTTCATATCCTTGTAATTCTCTTCGAGTTGTGGGTTTTGTTTGGCCAACTTGATCTATGATTCTTGCAATGGAGGAGTGCTTGGTTTTGGGTTCATACCATGCGGTGACCTCACCGAGTGACAGAAGGGGTAGCGAGGCACGCATCGTGTTGTTGCCATGAAGGGTAAAAAGATGGGGTTTACATCATTGGTTTGAATTTATCCCTCTACATCATGTCATCTTGCTTAAGGCTTTACTCTGTTCGTCATGAACTCAATACACTAGATGCATGCTGGATAGCGGTCGATGTGTGGAGTAATAGTAGTAGATGCAGAAAGTATCGGTCTACTTGTTTCGGACGTGATGCCTATATGTATGATCATTGCCTTAGATATCGTCATAACTTTGCGTGGTTCTATCAATTTCTCGACAGTAATTTGTTCACCCACCGTAATATTTTCTATTTTGAGAGAAGCCTCTAGTGAACACTATGGCTCCCGGGTCTACTTCACATCATATTTTCAGCCTTACACTTTAATTCGTTGCACTTTCCGCCTTCAGATCTCACTTTGCAATCAATCTTGAAGGGATTGACAACCCCTTTATAGCGTTGGGTGCAATCTCGTTTGTGTTTGCGCAGGTACTCTGGACACTTGGCTTGATTCTCCTACTGGATTGATACCTTGGTTCTCAAAACTGAGGGAAATACTTACTGCTACTGTGCTCCATCACCCTTTCCTCTTCAAGGGAAAAACCAACTCAAGCTCAAGAGGTATCAAGAAGGATTTCTGGCGCCATTGCCGGGGAGCATCAAGTCAAGAATAGTCTTCCTCCAACGTGTTAATCTCTGGCACCGGGGATTATTCTAAGTGAAGCTTATCCAAGTAACCGTCGCAAACTCATCTCTTGCATTTACTCTTTTGCCTCTCATTTTCCTCTCCCCCACTTCTGAAAAACAAAATTTACAAAAAAATATTTTGCCTTTTTCGTTTGCTTTTCTTTTGCTTGTGTGCTATGTGCCTTCAATATGCTTGCATCTTCGCTTGCTGAAAATCTATTGATATGGATCCTCATCCACTTGCTAATCTCTTTAAGAGATCCAATTATGTTGATCCAATTGCTAGTGAGTTGAGTGCACTTGACTATCTTTATGGAGTTTTGCTTGAGATGCGTGAATCTGAAAATCATGATGAAGAAATTTATGAAGTGATTCACGAGGGCTCCTTGAATGAAAAGCATGATTGCAATGGTTTTACTATGAATTCTATTAATGGCAATCATGCTAAAAATATGCAAGACCCTAAGCTTGGGGATGCTAGTTTTGCTATGTCGACTACTTGTTGCAATGATCGTGATTGGGGTGACAATTTTTCTTATGATCTTGAAAATTTGTTTAAGCCTCATGATGATTATGATATTTGCAATAATATTGAAAGTGGGATTGGAGAAGTCATGACTTTAGTTGACGATAATCCCACTATTTTTGAAGAACGTAAACTTTGCATACATGTGGATCATGAAAAGAATATCCTTTGTGATAACTATATTTTTCAATTTGAATATGATACCACATGTAATTATTATGAGAGAGGAAAATATTGTGGTAGAAACTTTCATGTTACCAAATTACCTCTCGTTATGTTGAGATTGATATTGTCTCTTTATTTTTCCTTGCATATGGTAACTATTGGTTGTCTTGAAAATTTGTTTTCCTATAAAATGCCTATGCATAGGAAGTATGTTAGACTTCGATATGTTTGTCACATGTTTCATGACGCTCTCTTCGTGTCCGATGGCTATCTTTTATGTGAGCATCATTGAATTACCAATGCCTAGCTAAGGGCGTTAAACAATAGCGCTTGTTGGGAGGCAACCCAATGAATTTATCTTTGCTTTTTTGCTTTATGTCTTGTTGCGTCCACACCATCATAATTCTGTTATGATTGTGTTTTTTGTGTTTCTTTTTGTGTTTGAGCCAAGCAAAACATTTATGACTAGTTTGGTGTTGGTTGTTTGATCCTGCTGGAAAAAGACAGAAACTTTTCGCTCACGAAATTATTTTTCATTTTTATCCAGAAAGAGATTTTGAGTTAATTCTTTTTGCTGCTGGTTGATATGCCATTTGTCCAAACTGTCGTAATTGTTCAGAATTTGTGAGATACGAGAAGTATATGAAGTATACAGATTACTATAGACTGGTCTGGTTTTGACAGATTCTGTTTTTGTTGTGTTGGTTGCTTGTTTTGATGAAACTATGGATAGTATCGTGGGGTACTAGCCATGGAAAAGTGAGAATACAGTAATCTAACACCAATATAAATAGAAATCAAGTTTGCTACAGTACCTCAAGAAGTGGTAGAACTGGTAGTTTGTCTTCTTGTGCTAATGATATCACGAGTTTCTGTTTAAGTTTTGTGTTGTGAAGTTTTCAAGTTTTGGGTGATGTTCTCATGGACAAAGGGATAAAGAGTGGAAAGAGCTCAAGCTTGGGGATGCCCAAGGCATCCCAAGCCAAATTCAAGGACACCAAAAAGCCTAAGCTTGGGGATGCCTGATACGTCTCCGTCGTATCTACTTTTTCGAACTCTTTTGCCCTTGTTTTGGACTATAATTTGCATGATTTGAATGGAACTAACCCGGACTAACGCTGTTTTCAGCAGAATTGCCATGCTGTTGTTTTTGTGCAGAAATAAAAGTTCTCGGAATGACCTGGAAATTTACGCAGAATTTTTCTAGCATTAATAAAAAATACCTGCGCAAAGATCCACCGGAGGAGGCAAACTAGTGGGCCACAAGCCCAGGAGGTGCGGCCACCCCCCTGGCCGCGCCATGAGGGCTTGTGGGGCCCACGAGGCTCCACCACCTCCAATCTCAGCTATATGTATTCCGTTTCGCCCAGAAAAAAAATCAGGGAGAAGTAATCATCGCGTTTTACGATATGGAGGCGCCGCCACCTCTTGTTCCTCATCTCGAGGGCAGATCTGGAGTCCGTTCTCGGCTCCGGAGAGGGAAAATCGTCGCCATCGTCATCATCAACCTTCCTCCATCGCCAATTCCATGATGCTCTTCACCGTTCGTGAGTAATCTCATCATAGGCTTGCTGGACGGTGATGAGTTGGATGAGATCTATCATGTAATCGAGTTAGTTTTGACGAGGATTAATCCCTAGTATCCACTATGTTATGAGATTGATGTTGCTACTACTTTGCCATGCTTAATGGTTTTCAATAGGGCTCGAGTGCCATGATTTCAGATCTGAACCTATTATGTTGTCGCCAATATATGTGTGTTTTAGATCCTATCTTGCAAGTTGTAGTCACCTACTATTTGTTATGACCCGGCAACCCCGGAGTGACAATAGCCGGAACCACTCCCAGAGATGACCATAGTATGAGGAGTTCATGTATTCACCAAGTGTTAATGCGTTGGTCCGGTTCTTTATTAAAAGGAGAACCTTAATATCCCGTAGTTTCCATTAGGACCCCGCTGCCATGGGAGGGATGGACAATAGATGTCATGCAAGTTCTTTTCCCTAAGCACGTATGACTACATACGGAATACATGCCTACATTAGATTGACGAACGGGAGCTAGTTACATATCTCTCCGTGTTATAGCTGTTACATGATGAATCACATCCGGCATAATCATCCATCACCGATCCGATGCCTACGAGTCTTTTACTACTGGTCCTCGCTACGTTACTTTGCCGCTACTGCTGTCACTGATGCTGCTGTTACTCTGTCGCTACTGCTGTTACTTTGCTGCTACTGGTTACTGTTGCTACTGCTGCTATGATACTATCTTGCTACTGATACTTTGCTGCAGACACTAAATCCTTCAGGTGTGGTTGAATTGACAACTCAACTGCTAATACTTGAGAATATTCTTTCGCTTCCCCTTGAGTCAAATCAATAAATTTGGGTTGAATACTCTACCCTCGAAAACTGTTACGATCCCCTATACTTGTGGGTTATCAAGACATTTTTGTGGCACCGTTGCCGGGGAAGCACAGCTATATTCTCCGAGTCACTTGGGATTGACGTCTGTTGGTCACTATGAGGAATCCGAAAGATCCAAGAACTAAAGTCTTGCCCTCAACTACGAGGACATGTAAGGAACTACCATCTAGCTCTGCACTTGATTCACCTTCAGTTATGAGTAAGTTTGCGACATCACCTCTTGCTAGAAATCTTGATATGTCGCGTGTGCTTGATGGTGCTACTTCTGCTGTCCATGATTCTTATGATGATGCTATGCTTGATACTGCTTTGCCTGATGATGCTATGCCTGATACTGCTTTGCCACTAGGTGCATTCCATGATGCACAAATTGCTAGAGTTGCTGCTAGATGTGATGATACTTCTGAAACTGTTGATACTATTGAAGTAGAACGTGCTATTTTGCATGCTAGAACTAGCTCCCCTGGTATGCCTGAATTGCCTATTATGCCTGCACGTTATGTTATGGAGGGAGAGATAGCTGAGGACATTCTTGCGTGTAAGGATAGCTATGATGTTGAGAAATTACTCCTCAAGTGGAAAGAAAAATCTCTGAACGCTAGGATGAAATATGACACGAAGTTTGCTACTTCGCCTATCTTTGTGACGGATAAGGATTATGAATTCTCTGTCGACCTTGAGTTAATCACTCTTGTCGAATCTGATGCTTTTCACGGTTATGAGTCTGAAACGGTTGTAGCCCATCTTACCAAACTGCACGATATAGCCACCCTATTCACTAGTGAGGAAAAGATCCGCCACTACTATATCCTCAAGATGTTTCCCTTCTCGCTAAAGGATGATGCTAAGACTTGGTTCACTTCTCTTGCTCCTGGTTGTGTGCGTAGCCCCCAGGATATGGTCTACTACTTCTCTGAAAAATATTTCCCTGCCCATAAGAAGCAAGCTGCCTTGCGGGAAATATACAACTTTGCTCAAGCTGAAGAAGAGAGTCTCCCACAAGCTTGGGGGAGGCTCATCCAGCTACTCAATGCTTTGCCTGATCACCCTCTTGAGAAGAATGAAATACTTGATATCTTCTATAATGGACTTACCGATGCTTCCAAAGACCACCTAGATAGTTGTGCCGGTTGTGTTTTTAGGGAACAAACTATAGAACAAGCTGAGATTCTACTGAATAACATCTTGTGCAATGAGAATGCTTGGACTATTCCCGAACCACCTCCTAAGCCAACTCCAAAGAAAATAGGTATTCTATTCCTCAGTCTTGAAGATATGCAAGAAGCCAAGAAATCTATGCGAGAGAAAGGCATTAAATATGAAGATGTCAAAAATCAACCACCTATCGAAGAGATCCATGGTCTTGATAACCCGATACAGGTAGTAGAAGTAAATTCCCTACGTAGGTTTGATGAGAGTGATATTCCTTTTGATAAACCTGCTAGCGTATGCCTGGATGAATTTGATAACTTTGTTGCCAAACAACAGAGTTTCAATGATTATGTTACCAGACAATTGGAACAAAATGCTCGCATGCTTAGCCATTTAAGTGCTTGTGTGGACAGAAACGTCAATGATCTGAAGCTTCTGAGTAAACATGCCTCTATGGTGACTACTCAAGTAGAACAAGTACTTCAGGCTCAGAATGACTTGCTCAATGATTTGAATGACAATTCGTCAGAGTCGTCACTAGAGGCAGTAGAATGACCCAGGAACCTTTGTATCTTGAGGGTCATCCGAAGAGAATTGAACAAGATTCTCAAGGAGTTAGCACTGATGCACCTAGTCATCCTAAAAAGAAGAAGAAAGATGATAGGAACCTGCAAGCTAGCAACCCTGTTGCTGCTACCCCTGAGAGTCTAAACGATGTCTCTGTCTCTGATGCTGAAAAACAATCTGATGATGAACATGAGCCTAATGATAAAATGAATAGTGATGTTCATGTTGATGCTCAACCTAGCAACGATAAGGATGTGGAGATTGAACCTGTTGATCTTGATAACCCACAACCTAAGACTAAGAGATACGATAAGAATGACTTCGCTGCTAGGAAGCATGGTAAAGAAAGGGAACCATGGGTTCAGAAACCCATGCCCTTTCCTCCCAAACCATCCAAGAAAAAGGATGATGAGGATTTTGAGCGCTTCGTTGAAATGATCAGACCTGTCTTTCTGCAAATGCGTTTGATAGATATGCTCAAAATGTCTGTGTATGCTAAGTACATGAAGGATATTGTGACTAATAAGAGGAGGATACCTGAGGTTGATATTTACACCATGCTTGCTAATTATACCTTCAAGGGTGGAACTCCTAAGAAACTAGGTGATCCCGGTGTGCCCAATATACCTTGCTCCATTAAAGGAAACTACGTTAGAACTGCTTTATGCGACCTTGGAGCCGGTGTTAGTGTTATGCCTCTCTCTCTCTTTATCATAGACTTGAACTGGATAAGTTGACACCCACTGAAATCTCTCTGAAAATGGCCGGCAAATCAACTGCTTTCCCTACCGGCATTTGCGAGGATGTGCCTGTTGTGGTTGCCAACGTCACCATCTTAACAGACTTTGTTATTCTGGATATTCCTAAGGACGATGCCATGGGGGTCATCCTCGGAAGACCCTTTTTAAACACTGCAGGGGCTGTTATAGATTGCAACAAAGGCAATGTCACTTTCCATGTCAACGGTAATGAGCATACGATGCACTTTCCGAAGAAACAATATCGAGTACATTGCATCAATGCTATCGAAAAAACTTCATCGATTCGTATTGGGAGCTTTGAATGCCCTATTCCTCGTGTCAAGATGAAGTAGTGACTATTCGAAAATTCTCCGTTCTCTTTTGCGATTCGAAAAGGTTTGTCTTCGAGACTTGATCAACCTCATTGACGGATTTCCTTCGATGACCATGAGATGGATGAATCGAGGAGTCACAAACCTCTGTTCCAAGATTTCACCTTCGGTTGCTTAGAAGAAAAATGATAGATTTAGATTAGTTTTCCCTGTTTTCTGTTTTAGCGTCCGGTAGAAAAGTACCCCGAAAATAAAAGTTTTCCGAATGTCCTGAAAATCAAGTATGATTTTTTCTGGAATTTTTGAAAAATTCTGAGACGAAGAGCTTGTCTGGGGACTGCACCAGTGGGCCACAAGCCCTGGAGGCGCGGGCACCCCCCTCGCCGCGCCACCCAGGCTTGTGGGGCCCACAGACACCCCCTCCACTCATTCTTGCTCTCATCTGGTTCTCCTACCTCCAGAAAAAATCGTTTCGCAGCTCAAACCCGTGCTCTTGCTCCTCTTGCTGGGATTTTCGATATCTTTGCTCAAATCACCATTCTCCGAACTGTTTTGGGGAAATTACTCCTTGGTAAGTGACTCCTCCATTGGTCCAATTAGTTTTTGCTCTAGTGCCTTATACTTCGCGTATTTTTGCTACCTTGGTGACCATGTTCTTGAGCTTTACATGCTGATTTTAGCTGGTGCCAAGTAGTTTTGATGCGTGATATGGCCTCTAGGCACTTGTGGGAGTAGTTGCTACGAGTTTAGTCGAGCCTTGTTCATTTTTCCTTTGGTTCACTGAAAATTTCAGAAAAGGAAGATGTTCAGGAGAAATTATCATGGTGGCTCCTCAAGCAAGAGAGGCCCCCGTCTTGCGATTCGGGAGCCCGATCCTTACCAACCAAGGGACGCGCAGGTACAACCATGTGAATGGTCTTCAGATGAATTTATGATTGAGGCAGGCTTCAAAGATGAGTTTGATGCACTTGTTCGCAATGTCGGATTCGAAGAATTCATATCTGATAAATGTGAACAGTATGTTGCTCTCACTGCCTCTTTTGTTCGTAGATTCAAATTTTCAGTTGGCCGTGACACATCGGTACTTTTTGATCTCTATGAAAAATCTTATACCATGGATTTAGAGGATTTTAATAGAATTTGCAAAATACCTATTTGGGGCAGCCTCAATGATCCTCCTAAATCTTCGGTTAGAGATTTTTATCTCTGGTATTACTGTTGCAGAAACTAGAGACATTACGCAAGCTACCATGGGGAGTATTCATTTTCCTGCCTTGCATTACTTTGCCCTCTTCATAGGCAGATGCATTAATGGCAAGATTGAGCATTGTCACCTCTGCGCACCCGACCTTTAGTATCCTTAAGAGCGCAGTAAAGGGTGATAAAAGTTTCAACATGGGAGCTATTATAGCAAGGAGGCTGAATAAGAATGCTAATGAAGGGGATTTCTTTGGTGGGATCTATGCCACTCGTATAGCAAATTTTCTTGGAGTACCCATCCGCGAAGGAGATCCCCCGCTCCATACAGCTTTCCTTCACCGCGTCGCTTTGACACGCTACCCGTTCCTTGAGAGGGATGATGAATCCCTCCTATACCGTTTGATATTTAACTGGCAGCGTGTTTTCCATATTACCCTTCTTGCTCCTGCCTTCTTTGACTTTCAGGTAAAATGGAGATATTACATAACCAGAGCAGAGGCAGAGGAGTATGAGAGGGAGGCAAAGGCTGCTCGTCTCCATGAGGCAGCTATTCAGGAAGTGTCTGCAATGCTCCCGTATAACCCCCATTATGATTTTGGGTGTCGCCCGGACCATCCTTGGGAGTAGACCAACTTAGGCCAAAAGCCTAAGCTTGGGGGAGTACGTGTTCTCACCGACTTTACATTCTTGCTTATGCTTTCACTTTGTTCATCGGTGTTCACACTTTGCCACTGTATCATCCATGTTAGTTTATTTCTTTTTCTCGTTTTCTTTTCATGTGTCTGTCTAGTTTGAGAAAACCCAAAAATATTTTCTTGTTCTTCTTTTGCTTGTTGGGAGCTTTCCCGTGTAAATAGTTTTCTTTTTCTTTGGGTCAAGGTAGAAGATATTTGTTACAATGTTTAGTGGCTCTCGCATGCATACCTGTTTAGCTGTCATAGAGCCATATTACTTTGTCTTCTCCTTTGTGTTTGCCTGCAGATTCCAGCGTAGTCCAATGCACGAGCACGCTTATTATTGTTCACATCGTTCGGTCGTGCAAGTGAAAGGCAATAATGACGGTATATGATGAAGTGACTGAGCCTGGAAAAGCTGGTATGAACTCGATCTATTTTGTTTTTATAAATATGACTAGCTCATCATTGCTGATTCAGCTTTGTTGTGAGAGAAACATGTTTGCAATGACAACTTAGAGATCATAGTTGCTGATGCCATGTTTAATTAACTAGGAGCTTATAATGGTTTGTCTTGGATGCCCACATGAATGTTGAGATGACTGTGTTGTAGTATGATAGGATGGTATCCTCCTTTGAATGATTCGAGTGGCTTGACTTGGCGCATGTTCACGCATGTAGTTGAAACACAATCAACATAGCCTCTATGATATTCATGTTCATGGTGATTTATGTCCTACTCATGCTTGCACTCAATGTTAGTTAATCTCAATGCATTTTGATGACTGTTGTCGCTCTCTAGTTGGTCGCTTCCCAGCCTTTTGCTAGCCTTCACTTGTACTAAGCGGGAATACTGCTTATGCATCCACTCCCATAAACCCAAAGTTGTTTCATATGAGTCCACCATACCTACCTATATGCGGTATCTACCTACCGTTCCAAGTAAATTTGCATGTGCCACTCTCTAAACCTTCAAGAAATAATCTGTTTTGCATGCCCGAACCGCTCATGTGGTGACAGGGGGCTATCAGTATCTTCCATGCTAGGCGTGTTATCCTCGATATGTGTTTATTCACTATCATTCACGAGAAAGGGGCCGGTAATTGGAATTCCCAGTTCCATGCTCAACTCGAAAAGATAATTGCAAACAAAACTCCCCCAGGATTGATGTTGGTATGGACGGTACCCGAGGATTCGGCTAGCCGTGGAGTGTGATTGATTGGTGGAGGGGGAGTCAAAACTTTACTTTTCTGTTTGGGAACCGCCTATAGCATGTGTAGCATGGAAGATGTTGAGAACTCTTAGTCATTGCATTGACAATGAAAGCATGCCACCCAAAATTATTATCTCTGTTTTGAAAGCTTGAGCTCTGGCACCCTTGCAAATCAATGCTTCCCTTTGTGAAGGGCCTGTCTATTTATGTTCCTGTCGAGTCATCCTCCTCTTATAAAAGTACCAATTAGAGAGCACCTCTGTCATTTTTATGCTTTGCTTTTAACTGTGTTGAGTATGACTGTGACTGGATCTTCTTTGCCATGAATTGCAATGTTTAGTCACCCCTTGGTCTTTGAAGGTGCTCTGCATTTATGTTTTGCGGTCTCAGAAAGAGCTAGCGAGATACCACCTGTTCATGCTGCTTCATTTTGTTTTGATTGAAGTGTTGACATTTGTGGCTTATTATTATTTTCTCGCTAGTTGATTATGCCATTGATATGAGTTTACCGTGAGACCTAGATGTCATTTGCTTGTGTGGTTTGCTTGTTATCTTGCTGAAATTCTGGTTATGAGTTCGACATAGTTGCAACAACAAGATCAAATAGAGTTCGTCAAAGTTTTTCTTTTGTCTCTTTCAGTTTGTCAACTGAATTGCTTGAGGACAAGCAAGGCTTTAAGCTTGGGGGAGATGATACGTCTCCGTCGTATCTACTTTTTCGAACTCTTTTGCCCTTGTTTTGGACTCTAATTTGCATGATTTGAATGGAACTAACCCGGACTAACGTTGTTTTCAGCAGAATTGCCATGGTGTTGTTTTTGTGCAGAAATAAAAGTTCTCAGAATGACCTAAAAATTTACGGAGAACTTTTCTGGAATTAATGAAAAATACCTGTGCAAAGATCCACTCGAGGAGGTGAACCAGTGGGCCACAAGCCCAGGAGGCGCAGCCACCCCCCTGGCCGCGCCATGAGGGCTTGTGGGGCCCACGAGGCTCCACTGCCTCCAATCTGGGCCTCTCTAGTATGTGAGTATGTGAGTTCTTCATGACTAATGTGAGTCCATGGTATAGATGCACTTTCACCTTCCACCATTGCTAGCCTCTCTAGTGCCGCGCAATTTTCGCCGGTGCACAAACCCACCATATGCCTTCCTCAAAACAGCCACCATACCTACCTACTATGGCATTTTCATAGCCATTCCGAGATATATTGCCATGCAACTCCCACCGTTCCGTCTCATGACTTGTGCCGTCACTCTCATATTGCCATTGCATGATCATAAGATAGCTAGCGAGATGTTTCAACATCATACACCAAGCTAGATCGTTGCACATCTCGGTACACTGCCAGAGGCATTTCCTATAGAGTCATCATCGTTCTAAGCTTTGAGCTGTGAGTAAATAAAAGTGTGATGATCATCATTATTAGAGCATTGTCCCATGTGAGGGAATAAAAAAAAAGCCAAAGTTGCCCACAAAAAAAAGAGATATGGAAAGAGGCCAAAGAGCCCAAAAAAAGAGAGAAGGGACAATGCTACTATCTCTTTCCACACTTGTGCTTCATAATAGCACCATGTTCTTCATGATTGAGAGCCTCTCGTTTTGTCACCACCATATGTGTCACGCCCAACATGTGATCCTATCCTCAATTTGGCACGTGGGCCTTGTCAGGGATAGAAGTGCAGCTCGTCATTTCGCAAGAATGGATATCGTTACAAGTACATGTACTGAAAATATGAGAGATATATATATAGAATTGGCTTACACTCGCCACAAGCTACATCAGAGTCACATCAGTACAATACATAAACATCATGAAGAAGAGAAGGGTCCGACTAGGGACGAAAACAAACGAGAAAAGAAGAACGACGTCCAACCTTGCTATCCCAGGCTGCCGGCCTGGAACCCATCCTAGATCGAAGAAGAAGAAGAAGAAGCAACTCCAAATGAACAATCAACACGCTCGCGTCATGTAATCTTTACCTGTACCTGCAACTGGTGTTGTAGTAATCTGTGAGCCACGGGGGACTCAGCAATCTCATTTCCAAAGGTATCAAGACTAGCAAAGCTTAATGGGTGAGGTATGGTTAAGTGGTGAGGCTGCAACAAGCGCCTAACCATAAATAAGGTGGCTAAACTTACGAGTACAAGAAATAAGAGGGGGGAAGAGCTACGCATAGCGGACGTGAACTACGGTTGATCAAATGAATGATCCTGAACACCTACCTACGTCATACATAACCCCACGCTGTCCTCGATCGGAGAAGGAACTCACAAAAGAGACAGTCACGGTTACGCACACAGTTGGCATATTTTAATTAAGTAACTTCAAGTTATCTAGAACCAGTGTTAAACAAAGTTTCCACGTTGCCACATAACCGCGTGCACGGCTTTCCAAAAGATTTAACCCTGCAGGGGTGCTCCAACTAGTCCATCACAAATTACCACAAGCCGCATAGAAATCCTCGATCACGATACTCGCGATCTCGTCGGACTCCTTAGTGGAAAACCTCAACTCTAAGATTACCCCAAGCATCACCGGAATCCCGATGCACAAGATATTTCGCAAAAGGTAAAACTAATCCAGCAAGGCCACCCGATGTGTCGACGAACCCGATAGGAGCCGCATATCTCGTTATCAGGACACACCGTCTATGCATAGTGGACAATAACCAAACGCTCAAGTTGCCCTGAGGTGGCACCGCCGACTGCTAGGTGGGTGGACCAACACTCATGAGGAACACTGGCCCGGGGTTGATTAAATTTCCTCGGGTTAATTACTCCCTTTGCAGTTCATTAGTTATTAGGCAAATGTAAAACCAAAGTTGGGCCTTGCCAGACCAGCTTTAATCTAAAACGAATTATCAAGGGGGTCCCCATAACAACCCCGATCGTGTTAGGAGCGCTCAAATATGGAACATAACACCGGTAGCCGAAAACTAAGGGGGCAAAGGTGGAACAAAACACCAGGCTAGAAAGCCGAGCCTTCCACCTTTACCAAGTATATAGGTGCATCAAATTAAAACGATTAATATGGTGATATAACAAGGACCCCATGTTTTCACGTGGAAGCAACTGCACCTGCATCTAGCAACGCTAACACATGGTTAAGCAAGCGGTAAACATAGCCAATCAGTGGTTTGCTAGGTTGAGAACATGTTGAAGGTTTTCATGGCATTGTTGAGAGGCTGCTATTTAACATGTGGTAGGCAACGAGACGTAATCGATAGAAACGGTAATGCTAGCATGGCAATGATAGTAATGGTATCTGGGGAAATGGTCATCTTGCCTGAGATCCCGCTTGGAAGAAGAAGAACTCCGTGAAGTCGGCGAACCAACATAGTCGAACGGGTCCTCACATTTTGACACGCTTGCGGAACTCTATCGAGACGGAGCAAACCGGAAACAAGCATCAGTAAAGATATACACCACAGCAAATGCACGACATGAAGCACAACCTAATATGATGCATGAAGAGCTCAATAATGCAAGGGATGGCATGGCAATTCACCTCACACAAACACTACACATTAAGTGAAGCTCGATATGCAACGAGTTGCATATCGACGAAACTCCACGTTTAATTATTTAGTTCACTCTCGTTTATTTACACGGCAATATTAAATGTTGTTTCACATGGCAAGAGGTGAAGCAGGTGATTCTACATGTCATCCTAGTCGCTTAACACACAGGACTTTGAAAGGAGCTACGGTTACAAGAAACATGCAACACAAGATATTATGCCATGCATGCGTCATGCATGCAAGCTTACAACAACACTGTCGAGAAGAAAAAGAAGCATGTGTCGCCATGGCGAACGAAAGGGAACCATGGCGGCAAAACAGAAACGATGCCTCGGCAACGTTCCTATCCTGATAACTCAACGAGATATCGGTGCCAACGAATTGGAAGCGTGTGCGTGTCATGCCAAATAAAGATGGGGTGATCCCGTTTATCGGGTTCCCATGTGTCAGGGGCACAGCAAAAGAGGGACAACGTGCAATAGGCAACATATATGGCGCAAGCATACAGTTACATCTCGTACATCACATGCACTCGGTTGATGACAACATTCCAACGGTATACCTTCGAAGCATGCGTTCGGGCGGATCGGGTCGTTGCGGTGTAGGAGAACACGGGTCGTCATGGACGTCGTGGAAGTCGTGGTACACGGGTCTTCGCGTCGATAATCGTACACTGTTCGCGAAGAACTTGATGAGTCCCATGTCCTACTGGCGGGTCAAGGCGGCGGGCATGGTACAACAGCGGCTAACACAAGCAAGCAACAACAAGCAAGCAGGCAACAACAGCAAGCAGGCACAACAACAGCACCAAGCAACACAACAGCTAGCAGTAGACACAGCTACAGCAGCAGGCAACAGCGGCGCATCAAGCATCAGCCATAGCAGCAGGCATCAGCAGCAAGCAAGCAGGCAACATCGACAGCAAGCATCAACAGCGACAACAAGCAACGCAATGCAACAACAAGCAACATCATAGCGGCGACGGCAGCAGGCAACAAGCGGCAGCAGCAGCTCGAGGCGAGGGGAACAGAGAGGCGGTGCTCGGGTCGGCTATGACTAGCGGCCATGCGCGGCGATGGCGTGCTCGTCTTTGTCAGGGGAGGCGACGGCGGGCTCCTTGCAGCAGGCGACGCAGTAGGCGGCGGGGCGAGCATCCGGCGAGAGGAGGCGAGGTCGAGGGGTTCGAGCGGCAGCAGCGCTGTGGGCGGCGACTCTCTGCAGTAGGCGGTGGGGCGAGCATCCGGCGTCGGCCGTGGGCGGAACGACAGATGGCTCGGGCAGGGGAGCTCCTCCCTGGGCGCGAGCGAGGTGGAGAGGGAGAGGGGAATCGGGACTGGGGGTCCCGAGGAGGGGATCGGGAGGAGGGATCGAGACGGGGGAGGAAGCGGCGCTGGGTGCCCGACGTGGGAGGAGGAAGATGGGATCGGGGCTGTCGGGAGGAGAGGGACGAGAGAGGAGATGGGGATCGGGCAGAGGGTCGATCGCTAAGGCTAGCGGGGGCGCAGGGGCCTTGGGCCGGCTGGAGGCCCAAGTGGCCGGCTGGCTACTCTCTCTCCCTCACTTGCTAGTTTTTTTATTTCTTTTACAGCAACTTGCAAAGAAAGAAAACAATGGATATAGTTGGAATTCCAACAAGAGAGATATTTTCCCAGAGCCAGAAAAATATGGAGGATTTAATAAAATTGGTTTGGGGATTTTTATAGAATTTAAATTTGGACTAGTTTTGAATTTATATCAAACTTGCCTAAATTATAGACCATAACCCAACCAACCCCAAATGGACTGAGATTTTAGATGGAGACCCTATACAATGGATATTATTTATGGGCTCAACAGAAACATTTATTTGAGCCTTTACATCTGCAGCTCAAATAAATGAAAGCAAAGGAAAAAATAAGAAAGTGCAAGGGATATCATGGGAAGAATGTCAAAGGGATTGTGAAAGAGATAATGAGCGAAGTTGGTATGACACACAAGATTCCAATGGATTGAAATAAGTTGAGAATGGTTCAAGGAAAGGAACAAGGAGTGGCTAGGAGAAGAGGTAAACAAAATGAACACAACAAGGGAAACAATCACACCAGAGATGATGGAGATGATGCATGATGCGTGAAGAATGCAACAAACAAAATAAAACACACTGCGACAACGAATTAAAAGGGGAATCTTCTGGAGCGTCGGTGTCGGGCTGTCACAACTCTCCTACACTACAAGAGGATCTCGACCCGAGATCCAAGAATGAACGGGGAAGAGGAAGAGAAAGAACAAGAGGTAAAACTTAGTTGCTTCTTTGACAAACGAGTGAAACCAACGACCCTTGAAAGTTGCAAAGTGATGAGGAATGATATAAGAAACAAGCAAGAATTCACGGAAAATTTCGGCGGCACTTCGGTAGGAAAATGGGACAAAAAATTCGTTAAGATGGGAGAATTAGACAATATTCATAACAAACAACTAAATAGAACAAGGGAACACCACAATCTTGACAGAACAAGATGATAGATCCAAAAGAGCAATATCACAATGCCACCGGAACAATAGAATAGGAACTAGCTCATACGGAGTAAGAGAATGAAGAAAAGAATGACAACTACCATTGCAAATGAACTTGGCAATCATCCTTGCAAGAAGAATTGAACGGAGTTGTTGGAAAAACAACAACGAAAAGAACAAGATAGTAGTGGGCTTATGGAAACCTTTTCAAACTAATGAAGTGGCATCCAGCCACTAACAGAAACAAGGATCGTTTAGGGAAAAAAGATAAGCAAAACTTCTTACACCAAGAGGATACGTTGAGAACTTGGATCAATCATAAACACCATAATAGCCACAAACCTAAGGAAAAGCTTTAGGTGAAACCTAAACCAAGATATCTCAAGGAAGAAACCATGAGTTGAAAATATCTCATGATCATAGAATTGGTGGATTTAATTATCTCAATCTTGAAAGGAAAACTCTTCGAGGCTCCTACACTAACAAGAGTGCTATAATACCACCTCAAAGGATGAAGGAAGAACAAATGCACTGGAGATGCAAGAGAAAAAATACTTGAGGTACTCCAACAGGAATCTTGAAGAACACTTTGAGAAAAATCACATCCTTTAAGAACCACCATGACGAGCCTTCGTATCAAAAGGATGATGCAAGATATGAAGGATGAAAGGATCAGATTGAAGCCTTGCAAAGTCTTCGATGAAGCTTCACGAAGAGTTACTTGAGAAAACTTGGAACTCTGGAAAAGAAAAGATAAGAACACTTGAGAAAAAGGAATTGATATCGTGAGCCACTCCGGAAGAAGAATTAAAATCATTTGATGAAACAAGAATAAGAATTATGTTATGCTAATCCTTCACCAAATTAAATTGACGACAATCAACAGATTTAGCATACGACTTAATGTTCTTGAAAAGATTAAACAGAGATAGATAAAGCACAAACTTAAGAAGTCTTGAAACAACCACCGACAAGAATTGAAACGAATGAGGCAATCATGCATGAATGGAGATACATGAGAATGAAGAGATCATGAGCCACCTGAGAGAAGAAAAACTTAAACAAGGCACCGGAATAATTGAGAGACGAACGAAGAGACAACAAATGATAAGAATTGAGGATGAAAGCTTAAAGCTGAGGATGAAGAATCGTCTGAAATGATGGCCTTCGGAGGATCAATAATGAACCAAATGTGAAATGCACCGGTTAGCAAGAAAGGGATCACTCATGAACGAAAACAACCGAGAAGACAACACAAAGCTAAAATGATAGCTTCAAGAGAATGGACCAAGATTTAAGAGAACACTCCTTCTGTCTTCAAAGATGGAATGATGATGAGAACACCACCAAGAATAACTGAGACACTCCGGAATAATGAAGAATGAAAGGTTGAGCCAATATGAGAATTAATTCAAATAGATCTTGAAGAAGTAATATGACTGATGGAAATCATACTTACGTCATAGTTGAAAAGATTTAGAGATCTCCGGAAAATTAAAAGAGACATATAAGATCCTGGGAAAAACCTGTGGGTTATGGGCCCACTCAAAGAAACCACCGTTGAAAGGATTGCTTAGAAAGAGAGATATTGCACCGGTATAAGGAAAACTAGATGAGGTTGAGAACCTCGAAATAATGAAAGATCTGAAACAAGAAACTCTGAGATATCTTCAACACACCGGATAGAAAAAAGATGAAAGAATAACAGGATAGGCTGATAAGAATCTATAACATGGGAAAGAATTTACAAGGATGAAAAGGATATGATGAACATGGACAACTGAATTAAATTCACCAGAAAAAGATAACCAGATTGAAGGAATGATGCACTAGAACTCGTGATAATCTTCACAATGAATCACTGGCTACGAAAGGAAGAAGAGATAGCGGAAGCATCACTGAAAATAAAGGCACTTGGATGAAATCCAATCCCCGAAGGAAAGGGCGGGAGGGCGGGAAAAACAAAGACAACTTGGGGCAGATGAGAGGAACTCCGGAAAGAAAAGAGAGCATGATCTTGCAAAATTGGAGAGAGTTGAATTAACTGAAGAGACGCACACTGGTTGCAAAAGAATTAACATGACGACTCCGGTTGACAAGAATTGACATGACAATCTGATTTGAGCAAAATGATTGGTACTCTCATAAATATATGAGAACACCACTTAGGAAAGATCTGAAATCACCACTTGACATCGAAGCAACTTGAATTACCATACTCCCAACAAAACAAAGATGCGGCTTGCAATTAGCCAGAACAAACTCATGAGAAAGAGTTCGTCCGATATTTTCGTGGACAGGATCACACGGGCTCGAACCTTATAGTAGCCATCAAGTGCAAGGCAGTGCACCCGACATACGAAGCGTCCCCGAGCCATAGCAAGCTACAAGGACTCTTCAAGACACAACGAGAACCGCTGTAAGACGACCATCAACAAACAAATCCACTAGATGTCGAACCCCAACCTAACATCATGCATTTGTTGGAAGATTGTCCTATAAGTAACTACTTGAATTCCCACCTAAGAATTCCCGAAATATCTGGTCATGCAATCTGGTACACGGATAGAAAGGAGTAATATATCACTCAACTCCTATACTAACCCGTCCAGTGTATCACATCCGTCAACACATAACCAGAATCTCGGACCTTCATCTACTACAGACCCTCGTGATCACAACGATACAAAGTATGGCAGTACTCCCGAACAATCTGCACCAGTACTGGGGACACCGGGGTTATCTCGCCACTACTAGTATTGAAGCAATTACGAACATCCTTTGTTCTGAGATACAAAGAAATCTGAATGATAATGATGTGCTCGAGAATCCCCTGGAGCTCAACCCCCCGGAAGAAATCAAGTCAGACAGGAGGCACCAAGACAGAACTCCGTCACATCGGCATCATATAGATTCCAAAAATATCTGCGTGATCCTAAATTTTTTTTGAGTGAGAAGAGGAGTAGAATTAAAATATTACGTCAAGATTACTCACCAGAGCATAGAAGAGGAGAAAAAAGAATCCTATTCTCCGATATATAACTACACTCAAAGTAGTTTTTCACTAGACTCGACTCGGCCAAGTTCGATCAATCAAAGGGGCTCCTAGGTCGGTACTGCTCTGATACCAACTTGTCATGCCCAAGATGCGATCCTATCTTCAATTTGGCACGTGGGCCTCGTCAGGGATAGAAGCGCATCTCGTCGTTTCGCAAGAATGGATATCGTTACTAGTACATGTACTGAAAATATGAGATATATATATATATATATAGAGAGAGAGAGAGAGAGAATTGGCTACAATCGCCACAAGCTACATCAGAGTCACATCAGTACAATACATAAACATCATGAAGAAGAGAGGGTCCGACTACGGGCGAAAACAACCAAGAAAATAAGAACGACGTCCATCCTTGCTATCCCAGGCTGCCGGCCTAGAACCCATCCTAGATCGATGAAGAAGAAGAAGAAGCAACTCCAAATGAACAATCAACGCGCTCGCGTCAAGTAACCTTTACATGTACCTACAACTGGTGTTGTAGTAATTTGTGAGCCAAGGGGGACTCAGCAATCTCATTTCCAAAGGTATCAAGACTAGCAAAGCTTAATGGGTGAGGTATGGTTAAGTGGTGAGGCTGCAACAAACGCCTAAGCACAAATGAGGTGGCTAAACTTACGAGTACAAGAAATAAGAGGGGCAAGATCTATGCATAGCGGACGTGAACTACGGTTGATCAAATGAATGATCCTGAACACCTACCTACGTCATACATAACCCCACGTTGTCCTCGATTGGAGAAGGAACTCACGAAAGAGACAGTCACGATTACGCACACAGTTGGCATATTTTAATTAAGTAACTTCAAGTTATCTAGAACCAGTGTTATACAAAGTTTCCACGTTGCCACACAACCGCGGGCACAGCTTTCCGAAAGATTTAACCCTGCAGGGGTGCTCCAACTAGTCCATCACAAATTACCACAAGCCGCATAGAAATCCTCGATCACGATACTCGCGATCTCGTCGGACTCCTTAGTGGAAAACCTCAACTCCGAGATTACCCAAAGCATCACCGGAATCCCGATGCACAAGATATTTCGCAAAAGGTAAAACTAATCCAGCAAGGCCATCCGGTGTGTCGACGAACCCGATAGGAGCCGCATATCTCGTTCTCACGACCCACCGTCTATGCATAGTGGACAGTAACCAAACGCTCGAGTTGCCCCGAGGTGGCACCGCCGACTGCTAGGTGGGTGGACCAACACTCATGAGGAGCACTGGCCCGAGGGTTGATTAAACTTCCTCGGGTTAATTACTCCCTATGCGGTTCATTAGTTATTAGGCAAATGCAAAACCAAAGTTGGTCCTTGCCAGACCAGCTTTAATCTAAAACGAATTATCAAGGGGGTCCCCATAACAACCCCGGTCGTGTTAGGAGCGCTCAAATATGGAACATAACACCGGTAGGTGAAAACTAAGGGGGCAAAGGTGGAACAAAACACCAGGCTAGAAAGCCGAGCCTTCCACCTTTACCAAGTATATAGGTGCATTAAATTAAAACAATTAATATGGTGATATAACAAGGACCCCATGTTTTCACATGGAAGCAACTGCACCTGCATCTAGCAACCCTAACACATGGTTAAGCAAGCGGTAAACATAGCCAATTAGTGGTTTGCTAGGTTGTGAACTGGTTAAAGGTTTTCATGGCATTGTTGAGAGGCTGCTATTTAACATGTGGTAGGCAACGAGACGTAATCGATAGAAACGGTAATGCTAGCATGGCAATGATAGTAATGGTATCTGGGGAAATGGTCATCTTGTGTGAGATCCCGCTTGGAAGAAGAACAACTCCGTGAAGTCGGCGAACCAACATAGTCGAACGGGTCCTCACATTCCGACACGCTTGCGGAACTCTATCGAGACGGAGCAAACCAGAAACAAGCATCAACACACATATACACCACGGCAAATGCATGACATGAAGCACAACCTAATATGATGCATGAACAACTCAATAATGCAAGGGATGGCTTGGCAATTGACCTCACGCAAACACTACACATTAAGTGAAGCTCGATATGCAACGAGTTGCATATCGACGAAACTCCACGTTTAATTATTTAGTTCACTCCCGTTTATTTACACGGCAATATTAAATGTTGTTTCACATGGCAAGAGGTGAAACAGGTGATTCTACATGTCATCCTAGTCGCTTAACACACGGGACTTTGAAAGGAGCTACGGTTACAAGAAACATGCAACACAAGATATTATGCCATGAATGTGTCATGCATGGAAGCTTACAACAACACTGGCGAGAAGAAAAAGAAGCATGTGTCGCCATGGCGAACGAAAGGGAACCATGGCGGCAAAATGGAAACGATGCCACGGCAACGTTCCTATCCCGATAACTCAACGAGATATCGGTGCCAACGAATTGGAAGCGTGTGCATGTCATGCCAAATAAAGATGGGGTGATCCCGTTTATCGGGTTCCCATGTGTCAGGGGCACAACAAAAGAGGGACAACGTGCAATGGGCAACATATATGGCACAAGCAAACGGTTACATCTCATACATCACATGCACTCGGTTCACAACAACGTTCCAACGGTATACCTTCGAAGCGTGCGTTCGGGCGGATCGGTTCGTTGCGGTGTAGGAGTACATGGGTCGTCATGGACGTCATGGAAGTCGTGGTACATGGGTCTTCGCGTCGATAGTCGTACACTGTTCGCGAAGAACTTGATGAGTCCCATGTCCTACTGGCGGGTCAAGGCGGCGGGCATGGTACAGCAGCGGCTAACACAAGCAAGCAGGCAACAGCAGCAAGCAGACACAACAACAGTAGCTAGCAGGAGACACAGCTACAGCAGCAGGCAACAGCGATGCAGCAAGCATCAGCGATAGCAGCAAGCATCAGCAGCAAGAAAGAAGGCAACATCGATAGCAAGCATCAACAGTGACAACAAGCAACGCGACAGCAAGCGATGCAACGCAACAGCAAGCAACAACATAGCGGCAACGGCAGCAGGCAACAAGTGGTAGCAGCAGCTCGAGGTGAGGGGAATAGAGAGGCGGCGCTCGGGTCGGCCATGACCAGCGGCCATGCGCGGCGATGGCGTTCTCGTCTTCGTCAGGGGAGGCGGCGGCGGGCTCCTTGGAGCAGGCGACGCAGCAGGCGGCGGGGCGAGCATCCGGCGAGAGGAGGCGAGGTCGAGGGGTTCGAGCGGCAGCAGCGCTGCGGGCGGAGACTCTCTGCAGTAGGCGGCGGGGCGAGCATTCGGCCTGGGCCGTGGGCGGAACGACGGACGGCTCGGGCAGGGGAGCTCCTCCCTAGGTGCGAGCGAGGTGGAGAGGGAGAGGGGAATCGGGACTGGGGGTCCCGAAGAGGGGATTGGGAGGAGGGATCGAGACGGGGGAGGAAGCGCCGCTGGGTGCCCGACGTGGGAGGAGGAAGATGGGATCGGGGCTGTCGGGAGGAGAGGGACGAGAGAGGAGATGGGGATCGGGCAGAGGATCGATCGCTAAGGGTAGCGGGGGCGCACGGGCCTTGGGCCGGCTGGAGGCCCAAGTGGCCGGCTGGCTACTCTCTCTCCGTCACTTGCTTGTTTTTTATTTCTTTTACAACAACTTGCAAAGAAAGAAAACAATGGATATAGTTGGATTTCCAACAAGAGAGATATTTTCGCGGAGCCAGAAAAATATGGAGGATTTAATAAAATTGGTTTGGGGATTTTTACAGAATATAAATTCGGACAAGTTTTGAATTTATATCAAACTTGCCTAAATTATAAACCATAAGCAAACCAACCCCAAATGGACTGAGATTTTGTATGGAGACCCTATACAATGGATATTATTTATGGGCTCAACAGAAACATTTATTTGAGCCTTTACATTTGCAGCTCAAATAAATGAAAGCAAAGGAAAAAAATAAGAAAGTGCAAGGGATATCATGGGAAGAATGTCAAAGGCATTGTGAAAGAGATAACGAGCGAAGTTGGTATGACACACAAGATTCCAATGGATTGAAATAAGTTGAGAATGGGAAAAGGAAAGGAACAAGGAGTGGCTAGGAGAAGAGTGTAAACAAAATGAACACAACAAGGGAAACAATCATACCAGAGATGATGGAGATGATGCATGATGCGTGAAGAACGCAACAAACAAAATAAAACAAACCGCGACAACGGATTAAAAGGGGAATCTTCTGGAGCGTCGGTGTCGGGTTGTCACAATATGCTAGTGGGAATCTTCATTATATAACTTGGCTTGTATATTCCAATGATGGGCTTCCTCAAAATTGCCCTAGGTCTTCATGAGCAAGCAAGTTGGATGCACGCCCACTAGTTCTCCTTTTGAGCTTTCACATACTTATAGCTCTAGTGCATCCGTTGTATGGCAATCCCTACTCATTCACATTGATATCTATTAATGGGCATCTCCATAGCCCTTTGATACGCCGAGTCGATGTGACCATCTCCTCCTTTTTGTCTCACAACCTCCACCACACTCTATTCCTCCATAGTGCTATATCCATGGATCACGCTCATGTATTGCATGAGAGTTGAAAAAGGTTTGAGAAAGTAAGAGTGCGAAAACAATTACTTGGCCAATACCGGGGTTGTGCATGATTTAAATTAAGTTGTGTGGGGATGATGGAGCATAGCCAGACTATATGATTTTGTAGGGATAACTTTCTTTGGCCTTGTTATTTTGAAAGTTCATGATTACCTTGCTAGTTTGCTTGAAGTATTATTGTTTTCATGTCAATAGCAAACTATTGTTTTGAATCTTACGGATGTGAACATTCATGTCACATGAAAGAAGTTACAAAGGAAAACTATGCTAGGTAGCATTCCACATCAAAAATTCAGTCTTTATCACTTCCCTACTCGAGGACGAGCAGGAGTTAAGCTTGGGGATGCTTGATACATCTCCAACGTATCTATAATTTTTGATGGTTGCATGCTATTATCTTGTCAAACTTTGGATGTTTTGTATGCCTTTTATATCTTGTTTGGGACTAACTTCTTAACTCAGTGTCAAGTGCCAGTTCCTGTCTTTCCCGTGTTTTTGAACCTTTTCATAGGAGAATATTAAACAAAGTCCAAACGGAATAACACTTCCGAAAAGATTTTTTCCAGAACAAAAGATACGCAGGGGACGTGAGAACCAAGGCAGAGGCCACCAGGGGAGGCCACAAGCCCCCTAGGCGCGACCGGGGGGGGGGGCGCCTAGTAGGCTTGTGGGCCCCCTGTGGCTCGTCTGCCCTACCTCTTCCGCCTATAAATTCCCGACAAATCCAAAACTTCGCGAGAGATTGATACGTCCATTTTGCATCATGCTTTCATGTTGATATTTATTGCTTTTTGGGCTGTTATATTACCTGTGGTACCATATTTATGCCTTTTCTCTCTTATTTTGCAAGGTTTATTTGAAGAGGGAGAATTCAGGCAGCTGGAATTCTGGATTGGAAAAGGAGCAAATCCTAGTACACTATTCTGCACATCTCCAAATGCCATGAAAAGTTACGTGGATTTTTTTGGGATTATATAAAAAATACTAGGCGAAAGAACTACCGGAGGGGGGCTGCCAGGGCGCCACAAGCCATGACACCGCCACCCCCTGGTGGCGGAGTGGGGGCTTGTGGGCTCCCTGATGGCCCACTAGCCCCCCTCTTTTGCTATATGAGGCGTCTGGGTCCAGAAAAATCAGACGGGAGCTTTTTCGTGGTTTCGCCGCCGCCACGAGGCGGAACTTGAGCAGATCCAATCTAGAGCTCCCGCAGGACGATCCTGCCGGGAAAACTTCCCTCCCGGAGGGGGAATTCGTCGCCATCGTCATCACCACCACTCCTCTCGTCGGAGGGGAGGCATCTTCATCAACATCTTCATCAGCACCATCTCCTCTACAATCCCTAGTTCATCTCTTGTAACCAATCTTCGTCTCGCAACTCCGATTGGTACTTGTAAGGTTGCTAGTAGTGTTGATTACCCTTTGTAGTTGATGCTAGTTGGATTACTTGGTGGAAGAGTTTACGTGCAGATCCTTGATGCTATTCATTACACCTCTGATCATGATTATGATTATGTTTTGTGAGTAGTTACTTTTGTTCCCGAGGACATAGGATAAGTCATGTTAATAATAGTCATGTGAATTTGGTATTCGTTCGGTATTTTGATATGATGTATGTTGTCTTTTCCTCTAGTGGTGTTATGTGAACGTCGACTACATAACACTTCACCATATTTGGGCCTAGAGGAAGGCATTGGGAAGTAGTAATTAGATAATGGGTTGCTGGAGTGACAGAAGCTTAAACCCCAGTCTATGCGTTGCTTCCTGAGGGGCTGTTTGGATCCACTAGTTTAATGCTATGGTTAGACTTTGTCTTAATTCTTCTTTTGTAGTTGCGGGTGCTTGCGAGAGAGGTTAATCATAAGTGGGATGCTTGTCCAAGTAAGGGCAGTACCCAAGCGCCGGTCCACCCACATATCAAACTATCAAAGTAACGAACGCGAATCATATGAACATGATGAAACTAGCATGACAGAAATTCCCGTGTGTCCTCGGGAGCGTTTTTCCTCCTATAAGACTTTGTTCAGGCTTGTCCCTTGCTAAAAATGGATTGATACACTTGCTGCACCGTTGCTACTACTTGTTACTTGTTACTCTTTGCTTGCTACGTTTCACCTCGCTACACAATCACTTTTTGCCGCTACTTTCAGTGCTTGCAATTATTACCTTGCTGAAATCCGTTTATCAGAGCCTTCTGCTCCTCGTTGGGTTCCACACTCTTACGTATCGAAAGGACTATGATTCATCCCCTATACTTGTGGGTCATCAAGACTCTTTTCTAGCGCCGTTGCCGGGGAGTGAAGCGCCTTTGGTAAGTGGAAATTGGTAAGGAAACATTTATATACTGTGCTGAAATTTATTGTCACTTGTCACTATGGAAACTGTTCCTTTGAGGAGTTTGTTCAGGGTATCTTCACCACGAACGGAAGCACGAGGAGTTTTTCCTCAACCTGAGGTACCTACTGAAAATATCTTTTTTGAAATTCCTTCGGGTATGCTTGAGAAACTACTGGCTAATCCTTTCACAGGAGATGGATCTTGACATCCAGACTTGCATCTGATCTATGTAGATGAAGTTTGTGGTTTATTTAAGCTTGAAGGTCTGCCCGAGGATGAGGTAAAGAAGAAAGTCTTTCCTTTATCTTTGAAGGATAAGGCGTTGACATGGTATAGGCTATGTGATGATACTGGATCATGGGGCTACAATCGGTTGAAATTGGAATTTCATCAAAAGTTCTATCCTATGCATTTAGTACATCGTGATCGTAACTTTATTTATAACTTATGGCCTCATGACAGGGAAAGCATAGCTCAGGCTTGGGGGAGGCTTAAATCAATGCTATATTCATGCCCCAATCATGAGCTCTCGAGAGAAATCATTACTCAAAACTTTTATGCTCGGCTTTCTCATGAAGATCGTACCATGCTTGACACTTCTTGTACCGGTTCTTTTATGAAGAAGGATATTGATCACAAGTGGAATTTATTGGAAAGAATCAAACGCAACTCTAAAGATTGGGAGCTGGAGGAAGGTAAGGAGTCAGGTATGAATTTCCAGTTTGATTGCGTTAAATCTTTTGTTGAGACAAACACTTTTAGAGATTTTAGCGCTAAGTATGGACTTGACTCTGAGATAGTAGCTTCTCTATGTGAATCTTTTGCTGCTCATGTTGATCTTCCTAAAGAGAAGTGGTTTAAATATCATCCTCCTGTAGAAAGCAACATAGCCAAAACCAATCTAGTTGAGGAGAAAGTCATTGCTTTTAGTGATCCTGTTGTTCCTTGTGCTTACACTAAGAAATCACCATACCCTGCTAGGATAAAGGATTATTCTAAAGCTCCAACTATGATACGTACGGGTTACATTAGACCACTTGCACCCCCTGAAGAGATTAGAGTTGAACCTATTGTTGCTATTATCAAAGATCTCTTAGCCGAAGACATAGATGAGCATGTTATCAAATTCTGTGAGGACTCCTCTAGAATTGCTAAACCTCACGTGAAAGACAAACACAGACCTATAGTTGGCCTGCCCGTTGTTTCTGTCAAGATAGGAGATCACTCTTGCCATGGTTTATGTGATATGCGAGCTAGTGTTAGTGCAATACCCCGTTCTCTATATGATGAAATCAAAGATGAGATTGCACCTGCTGAGTTAGAACCCATTGATGTCACTATTACGCTAGCTAATAGAGACACTATCTGCCCTCTCGGAATTGTGAGAGACGTAGAAGTCCTGTGTGGTAAGACGAAGTATCCTACTGATTTCCTCGTCCTTGGTATTGCACAAGATAGCTTTTGTCCCATCATATTTGGTAGACCCTTTCTCAACACTGTCAATGCTCACATTGATTGCATTAAGCAGACCGTCATAGTTAGTTTCGAGGGTGTGTCTCATGAATTTAACTTCTCCAAGTTTGGAAGACAACCTCATGAAAGAGAGTCATCTGGTAGAGATGAAATTATTGCTCTTGCCTCTATTTCCGTACCTCCTACGGATCCTTTAGAGCAGTATCTAGTTGAGCATGAAAATGATATGCATATGGAGGAGAGAGATGAGATAGATAAAATTGTCTTAGAACAATATCCTATTCTCAAGAATAATCTGCCTGTTGAACTGCTTGGGGATCCTCCCCCACCAAAGGGTGATCCTGTGTTCGAGCTTAAACAGTTGCCTGATACTCTTAAGTATGCCTATCTTGATGAGAAGGAGATATATCCTGTCATTATTAGTGCTCTCCTCTCAGAGCACGAAGAGAAGAAGTTACTAAGGACTCTGAGGAAGCACCGCGCTGCTATTGGATATACTCTTGATGATCTTAAGGGTATTAGTCCTACTCAATGTCAGCACAAGATTAAAACCAATCCTAACTTTAAACCAGTCGTTGATCATCAAAGGAGATTGAATCCTAAGATGAAAGAGGTCGTTAGAAAAGAAATTTTAAAGCTTCTGGAAGCAGGAATCATTTATCCTGTTGCTCATAATGATTGGGTAAGTCCAGTACATTGCGTACCTAAGAAGGGAGGTATCACCGTCGTTCCTAATGATAAGGATGAACTAATCCCACAAAGGATTATTACCGGCTATAGGATGGTGATAGACTTCCGGAAACTGAACAAGGCAACCAGGAAAGATCATTATCCTTTGCCGTTTATCGACCAAATTCTAGAAAGGTTATCAAAACACACACACACTTCTTCTTTCTAGACGGTTATTCAGGTTTCTTGCAAATACCTGTTGCACAATCTGATCAAGAGAAAACTACTTTTACCTGCCCTTTCGGTACCTTTGCCTATAGACGTATGCCTTTTGGCTTATGCAATGCACCTGCCACCTTCCAAAGATGTATGATGGCTATATTCTCTGACTTTTGTGAAAAGATTGTCGAGGTTTTCATGGATGCCTTTTCCGTTTATGGGTCTTCCTTTGATGATTGCCTCAGCAACCTTGATCGAGTCTTACAGTGATGCGAAGAAACCAACCTCGTCTTGAATTGGGAGAAGTGCCACTTTATGGTTAATGAAGGTATCGTCTTAGGACACAAGATCTCTGAAAGAGGCACTGAAGTTGATAAGGCTAAGGTTGATGCAATTTAGAAAATGCCTTGCCCCACAGATATCAGAGGTATACGAAGTTTCCTAGGTCATGCTGGTTTCTATAGAAGGTTCATTAAAGACTTCTCTAAGATTTCTAGGCCTCTTACCAACCTCTTGCAGAAGGATGTTCCTTTTGTTTTTGATGAGGATTGTGAGGAAGCCTTCGAAATACTTAAGAAGGCTTTGATAACCGCACCTATTGTTCAACCACCTAACTGGAACTTGCCATTTGAAATCATGTGTGACGCTAGTGATTATGCTGTTGGTGTTGTTCTAGGACAAAGAGTTGACAAGAAGTTGAATGTCATTCACTACGCTAGTAAAACTCTAGACAGTGCCCAAAGAAACTATGCCACTACGGAGAAGGAATTTTAACAGTCGTGTTTGCATGTGAAAAGTTCAGATCTTATATAGTTGACTCCAAAGTCACTATTCGCTCTGATCATGCTGCTATTAAGTACCTCATGGAGAAGAAGGACGCTAAGCCTAGGCTAATCAGATGGGTTCTCCTGCTACAGGAATTTGATTTGCACATCTTGACTGTTGGGGATATTATCTGTTGTGTGACCCGCCCTAGTTGGGCCGGGTCACCAAGCGGGCGACTCATCCTTTGGCGATTCAAGCTTTGGCCTGTGAGCCCAGGAGCTAGATGGCGGTTCAGGATCCTCGTGGAGAATCAATCATTGGGAAGACCTCTAAGCCTTGGAAAGCACGACGACTTAGAGATAGAAAGGATCATGACTTGCATGATGGTAAGGACTCTTGTAAACCCTAAGGGCTCGACCTGTATATAAAGGCGAGTCCCGGGGAAGGAGAGGGTAGGTTAGAAATCATCGAGTGCTAGGTCAGGCGAGTTACGCCCTCCTTGTAATCGAAACATCCTCAATACAACACAAAGCAGGACGTAGGCTTTTACCTCCTTACGAGGGGCCGAACCTGGGTAAATCTCTGTCTCACTCCCGTTCAACCCCTTTGAGTCGCCACCAGGGTGCGATGGCTCCAACACTAAGTCCTTTCACGAGGACATCTGCCGTGACAAAACCACGACAGTTGGCGCCCACCGTGGGGCCTGCGCACGGTGGAGTTGAGTTCTCAAAGGGAGCCCTACCAGGGTCAGGGAGCTACGCGGCGGGGCTCATGACTCGGAGCCACCGCGGGAAGTACTACATCAATAACTCGCTGTGGGGGCCCGAGGCCGACTCAATCGAATCCGGCTACAGAGTCCCCTTCGGCAAGATCAACATCTTTGTCGGCATGGTTGGATCGCCTGTGCCTGAGCCGGACATCTTCACCGACATTGTCGAGCCGGCCAGGTATGTCCGCCCTGTCACGTCGTCGAACCTAATCCGCCCAGTCTTTGTTGGTTTCACACAGGGATCTGAGGAACCAGAACGATCGGCAACTCAGGAGACCACGCCGGTCAACACTGATGACGAATCATCCATGGGCGACTCACATTCAATTCAGTCTCTACATGGGGGCTGCCTTGGAGGCTTGTCGTTGGCAATGGACCCCGAGGTTCTCGACCGGACCCGCCATCAGACCGCCGTTTACATGGCAGGGGCGACTCAGCCCCCGCAAAACCTTGTAGGCAACGACGGGACTGGCGAAACATCCAGAAGCCCAGCTGCGATCTTGGTGGATTTGGCGGCGGAGATAACAAGGCTCACGGCGACCCCTGTAACAGCAGAAAACCAGGACGCGATAAACGCCGACTTGACAGAGCTAAGAGATGGGGTGGCAAAGGCTCAGCGAGACGCTGAAGCAGAAGCTGCTAGGATCGAGACCCGGCAAGCTCAAATCACCGCTGAGACAGCCCGCTTGAACACCGAAAACTGGCGGCTTGAGAGGCATCAACGTGCATCTGACGTTGTCCATCAGAGGAGGCACCAGCGGCGTTTACCCCCCGATCTCAACCCTACCCGCCTATTCGACACTCCACGCACCCCCGGGGCAGGAGACGCTCTGGGAGGAGGGCCGGGCCAGCCGCCAAACCTGCCGCTTCAGCCAGCGGTTGATCGCATTCCTCGATTCCAGACACCTCAGGGTCACTTTTCCAACCTGGTGGACAACGTGCTCGCTGCGACTCGCCATTTAGAATCCCTTCCGATTTATGGCAACACTCCGGCCGAAATAGTAGCATGGAACACCATTGAGATGTTGAAGACGGCGGTTGTTCAAAACACCCAGTTCTCACACAGCCTCGATCGGCTGCACTCCACCCCCAAGCAAGCCATTCCAGGAGCCGGCCAGAGGACCAGCCCGCCATAACCAGCGGACCGCGACCCCTTCCCCAGGTTAACCCGCCTGACCATCGGGACCCGCCGGGTCGGGATCACCCGGACATCCAAACCAGCCCAGCGCCACCTGTTGGAGGCGGCAGGCAGGTAGGGGTGCATGCTTGGCCCCCGCCCTTCGCAATGAGCGGATGCCGAAGGATTTTAAAGGACCAAGAAAGGTGTCTAACTACACCCCGGACCTTGAGCCGGCGTCATGGGTTGAGAGTTGCGAAATCGCCATGGACATGCTTGATGTAAATGAAGCAATCTGCGCTAGGTACTTCACAATGATGCTCGAGGGGACGGCGCGTACTTGGTTGAAAAACCTGCCCCCCAACTCCATCCAAAATTGGGCTGAATTGAAAGAGCCTTTCATCAAAAACTTCCGGGAAACTTGCAAGCGCCGAATCACAATAGTCGATTTACATCACTGCATTCATCGCCCTCATGAGTCGGCTCACCACTGGACGCGGCAGGTCGCATAAATCATTCACTCGTCGGACGGCATCACGGCGGCTTAGGCTGTGCTGATTTTGGAGCAAAACTGCCACTATGAGCCCTTGGTATAGAAGTTGGGGCGACTCAAGCGAAAGGTCCAGGATATGGGGGAACTGATGGACACCCTCACTAGGTGCGTCGAGGCGGACGATGCCAAAGATCCAGGAGAGGATGGCGGCAAGGCCAACTCGCCGAGGAAAGGCGAGTCATCCAAAAATCATGCCCGGCTTCAGGGACGCGCCCACCATAATCACGGAGGAAACGGCAAGAGAAGGCAGCAGGAAGGATCCACGGACTTCGTCGCCAACACCAATGCCAACAACGGCAACCAGCGCCAGAAGAAGAGGGGTTACAGTGGCAAGAAGTCGCGCAATTATAACGAGATACTCCCAATGACGCCTTAACGAAGCAGCTGACGCCCTTTCACGTCTCGGCTCACAATGTAAGCCGGTTCCTCCCAATGTCTTTCTGGATATTTTGCATAATCCTTCCGTAAGGTTGCCCTCAGAAAAGGAGTTGGCAATACCAGACCCTGAGTCCCAGTTTGTGGTGGCTCTCCGTGTTATGCCGGATTGGGTTCTTCCGTATTTGGCATATCTTGCACAAGGCAAGTTACCTTCGGATGAGGTGTTGGCTCGCCAAATTGTCCGTCGGAGAAAATCCATGGTCATCATCAATGGCGAATTGTATAAGCGAAGCACTTCTGGGGTATTCCAACGATGCGTTTATTCTGAAGAAGGATGCGTGATTCTGAACGACATCCATGCCGGAGATTGTGGGCATCATGCAGGGTCACGCTCCCTGGTCTCAAAGGCGTTCTGTCACAGATTCTTTTGGTTGACGGCTCATGCAGATGCAGAAGAGATAGTTCGTCGATGTGATGGTTGCGAATGTTACGGACGACAGGCTCATGTACCGGCTCAAGAACTAAGGATGATACCTATTACTTGGCCTTTTGCGATCTGGGGGCTTTCCTGCTATTTCATCTTATTGAAAGTATGGATCTTTTATTTTGCTCCTTAACAAGTCGCTCAAGCATGGACGATATCCATACCAGAGAGCATAAGTCGCCATGATGCACTTATTACAACACTGGGTATCGATAAGCCAAAGAGGATCAAGTCGCTACAAGCGCGTGATTCAAACATAGGCGCCTTATATGATTCTGTGGATTAGGCCGGCTTACTTGGGGACTATTTGTTCCCAAGCCGTTTTGTGGTAAGAGCGTATATGCTTCTACAATCCTATGACCGGTCTTTCCTCTAATCATAGGTCACTTGGGGGCTTCCTCTCACTGAGATCAGCCTTACTACCCATTTGGCCTGCGAAAAATTACCGCATTACAAATGGTTATACTGGACTGTGTGTTGGCCGAATCGCCATATGGACCCATGAACTCTTGGCGAGTTACTCCGCTTTATGGACCCTGAACTCGCCCTGGTTAAAACATGTCTGGTACCGGCTAGCGCCCCACATGGAAAATAGAGAAACCATTGGTTCACTAAACCTGCTTCATTGAAGCTTGAATCGTGCCTAATCAGCCGGTCTAAATACTTGAGCTTTTTTACACAAAAAGTCTCCCTCGGGTAGCACTTGAGTTTATATAACTCGTCCTATCCTGTCGCGACTTGAACGAGCCGACGAAATTCTTACTTTCACCTTCCTGGCACTGCCACAATGTTTTTCAAAATTTTCCGACTCACCCTAACATCTTGAGTCGGTTATTATTTATTATCATCCATTACTCACTGAGGTGGTTTGATGTACGTTTTTAGCCTAACAGGTTGATGATCAAAATCACTATTGCCATGGCGGGTCAAGCATCATAAGATGCCCTGAGGGCGACACAAGGGTTTTAAAGAAATCACGGAACAAGGTTGTTTTCTACGAATGACCTATTACATGGCTCTGATGGCCAAATCCATGAAGAACTACTCCGATGATGTCCCCGGGTCAGCTTGCTTTGAGCTCTAACCGACTTCAACTTGCAAGTCGCCCAGTACCCAATTACACTTGGATAAGGCGGCAAATTCATCTTCATCGTTCAAAAATGATGAGAGATCCCCCTCCAAATCAAAAGGGTTCTTGGGTCGACGCGGAGTCAAGCTGGTTGTCACAAAGGTTGGCGGATTTATTTTCTTATTCTTGTCATCATAAGCAGCTTGATACTTTGATAAATCTAAGCTTGCTGCAAGCTGAGTCGCCGCCAAGCGGGATTCTTTGACAATGCGCTGATAATCCTCTTGAGTAAATTCTGACCCGTCGTCCTTGAGCTGGGGAAAGCCGGCTACTACTTCTTCGGGTTTTAACTCTGGAGTGTATGCTAAGCACCGACTCAACGTAGTCAGTACCCCTTTTCGGGCAGCTCACCGGGTTAGCTCACCTATCTGAGGCGGAAGGGTAGATAAGCAGCCAAGCATCTTTTTGATTGATGTTATGGGTTCCTTGGCGCCCATCACTGCCTTCACGGTCAACACGCTTCCGATATACATTTGCTCTGTTAATGTGTAAATCGCCTTCAGCATCAGGACACAATCATTCTGAAGGTTGGCGGCTCTCGGACCTATATAAGGGATAATGATGGTCAGTAACTTCTTCATACTAAGTTATTTTTTACAAAGTACAAGATCAGGGTTTTGCTTCTTACCAAAGATAGCTTGTGCCATGTTGGAGATATGTTGCTTTAAACCAGCCAACTCTTGTTGCACGACTTCCAGTTTTGCTTCAGCTTTTTCCGCTCGCTTTACCGCGGCGTCTTGATCAGCTTGAGCCTTATTGTGGGCAGCCTTCAGCTTCTCCATCTTAGATAAGATCACTTGATATTTTTCTTCTGATTTTGCCCGCGCATCTTGCTGGTCGGCTAAACTTTTCTTTAAGTCGCCAAATGCCGACTCAGCTTGGGCAAGAGATTCCTGCCAAAATATATTATCAAGGGACAAGTCTCAGAATTATTGCAAGCAACATCTCTTACACTTGGGGGCTAATGTATAATTTTTTAGACAAAATTATACAATATCAAGACCCGGCTCATCTTTCAACAGATGACCCGGCCCTTGGGGGTTACAGGTCGAAAGATTTTTTCTAATATCAAGACCCGGCTCATCTTTCAACAGATGACCCGGCCCTTGGGGGTTACAGGTCGAAAGATTTTTTTTCTAATATCAAGACACGGCTCATCTTTCAACAGATGACCCGGCCCTTGGGGGTTACAGGTTGACAGATTTTCTCTAATATCAAGACCCGGCTCATCTTTCAACAGATGACCCCGCCCTTAGGGATTACAGGTTGAAAGATTTTTTCTAATATAAAGACCCGGCTCATCTTTCAACAGATGACCCGGCCCTTGGGGGTTACAGGTCGAAAGTTTTTTTTCTAATATCAAGACCCGGCTCATCTTTCAACAGATGACCCGGCCCTTGGGGGTTACAGGTTGAAAGATTTTTTCTAATATCAAGACCCGGCTCATCTTTCAACAGATGACCCGGCCCTTAGGGGTTACAGGTTGAAAGATTTTTTTTCTAATATCAAGACCCGGCTCATCTTTCAACAGATGACCCGGCCCTTGGGGGTTACAGGTTGAAATATTTTTTTCTAATCTCAAGACCCGGCTCATCTTTTAACAGATGACCCGACCCTTGGGTTTAATGAGGATGGTATGCATTAAGGCGTACCTCATGTCTATTCTTCATCATAAGGAGTAGACTCTTCTCCCTTTCATAACTCGCCTCCAGGCGACTTGCAAAGCCAGAGTAGAGTTCTTTAAATTCAAGATTTTCGTATCGAGATAGCTTGGCCTTGGAAATCTCATGTTCAATAGAAGGTTGGGTTGATGTTGATACGTGCTTCGACAAGACAGTCGGAGCCGGCTTAGAGAAGCTAGTACCAGTGATGATTACAACATCTGGATCCTCTGCCATTTTCAACGGACTCGGCGGATTGGGCGTTTCCGTGCCTTCCTTGGGAGAATTCGGGAGATCCGCTTGGTCATCAGATTTATCTTTTGCCGGGTTATCCTGAGTCGGCGCCAGTTTTTAAATAGGCTCTGGAGCTGTAATGGAAGTTGACCCGCCAGTTTTCCTTTTCTTCGCTTGTTCCCTAAAAAGAGAAGGGGGTGTGCTTAAAAACAGACATCATCATCATGAGGACAATGTAAGTATTATAAGAATTTACCCTCGAACGTGGATCATCGGCGGAAGGGCCGACATCACTGAGTCGCCTGGCGAAGGGGGAGAATTCTGCAAAAGTAATACCTCAAGATATGAGCAAGTTGTAAGTATGATCCAAAAGGAAACAAAAGTGGACGTTGTTAAAAGGATACCTCATTCTGCCTCTTCTTGGTAGGAGTTTTCGCTGGTAACCCGGACACCAAGTCTCCAGAATGACTCCGAGTTTTCCGATTGGAAGCATATTGCGTTTTCTTCAAAAGAATATTAGGATCCAAACAAGCATTTGGGTGAGACATGGGAACCTTCCCACAAATCCACCTGGCCGGCTTAGGCGGAGGAGAAGATGAGTCGGAGGAAACATAAATTACCTCTATGGAGTCTTCTTGGCTTTCGTTGCCCTCATTCTACACAAAAGATACAGAGGTGTAAACACAAAACTATAGCAATGAATGGCAAGCCAAGGAAGATAGAATTTTACCTTTGAAAATACATCGCCAACTTGGGATTCGTCCGCATCAGACGGTTCAGTAACGGCGGCTTTGCCATTGCTCTTGGATTTCTTTTTTGGGGGCGTCCTGGCTTGCTTCAAGGCCACCTTTTTCGGCCTCTTGGACCAGAATTTGTCACCTTTCTGAAGTGGCATTTTTATTATGAGAATCAGAATTCAAGTAAGTCGGAAAGAATAAAGTAAAGGCGGGTTAAGTTATTTACCTTAGGAGCCAGGTTGATCTTGCAGAATGGCTTAAGACCTATTTGGCCACACTTGGCCAAGGGCTCGCCGGTCAGCTTCTTGATGATGGACACAATGTCATTTTCTGTCAGTGTTGTACGGAAGTAGCACTCGGGATGGTCCAAGGTGCCATCAAACTCACACATTAAGCCATCTCGGTGACTTAAGGGGAGGATGTGCCATTCAACCCAGCAGCGGATCAAATCAATCCCGGTAAGAACGTTGTTTGTCAGAGATCGTAACTCGGATAACACCGGGATAAAATCTGACTCCTCTTCTTCAGTAAGATTGTCTGGAAGTTTAAAGTTTGTAGGAAGGCGTTCCTCCCTATAGCCAAGGAGCTTGTTTTCACCCTCAGGAGAGGTTTCTTGGCAATAAAACCAAGACTCGCCCGAGCCTTTGGGATGGCTTGGCATGGCGAGTGATGGGAATGAGCTGTCCCTACGGCCTTGAACGTTGACACCTTCAATTTCCAAGCTAGGGCCATTGGAAAATTCGGTCTGGCGATTCAAATAGAAAAAATACCAGAACAAAGGAACTGAAGGTTCCATCCGCACGTAAGCTTCGGAGAACACTTGGAACTGACATAAGTTACTAATCGAGTTAGGCCCTAAGTCTTGGAGGCGGACGTTCATGAAAGTCATGGCATCTCTGAGAAATTTTGACCCTGGCGGCTTAAAACCCCGTTCAAGGTGCTCAGCGAAGACAACTATTTCCCCTTCCTTTGGGTTGGGAATTTCTTCTCCAAACCCGGATCGCCATCCGACAACCTCTTTCGGGTCGAGATTTCCCGTCTTCACACAGTCATTGAGAAAAGCTTCAGTGACTTTGGTTGGGAGCCAATCGGCTTTGAAAACGGTACCCTTGGCTACGAAGGAAAAGATTACGGATAAGTTAACTCGCCGAGTGCTTACTGAGTGGTTAAAAAGGTCAATTAACTCGCCGAACGTTTGTCAGGTAACTACGGGAGTTTGTTGACTCGCCAACAAGGGGCCGGGTCAGAATACAAGGGTGATTTAGGAATTTTCTATTTCTCAACAGGAGACAACTCGGAGCTTCAGAGATGTTCGCTAAAATGGTGAAGGGCGGATTTACAAACAGACTTTATACAGCAGGCAGTAACACAAAGATCTATGGGGCAAGCAAAAATGAATGAAAAAAGCCTGGATAAAGTAGAACAGCCTATGGCTAGGGTAAGAATAGTGAAGCTGATTTGACAGGAGCCTTTTTTGGATCTTCAAACAGGAGCTAATCAACTGAGGATATGGTCGATACTACCGTACCTATTATTATCGTTGTGATCCAATCAACGTCTATGGGGGCATTCAAGGTGTTCTAAGAAACCGACAAGCGATGAACCTTGAGGAGCTAAGATCTACTTCTAATGGCGAAAGACTGACCTGATGATGGCGACCGGAGGCGACCGAGGAAGATCCGTGACGAGTGTTGCGCGTTTAGTCGGCCTGGGGATGCGTTGGACACGGCGGCCGGAGACGGAGGTCCTCGGGCGGCGATGGAGTTCTCGGTGCGGTCGCGGGGAAGAAGGGGTCGACGAAATGGGTAGGTGGGGATGTTCCCTGCCCCTTTCCCCAGCCTATTTATTGGGTCGGGCGCTGGAATCGAGGCGCCTCGCGCGGGAACTGACGACAGGATAAAGATTCGCTATAATGGTGCCCAAAATTTTCGGGATATCTGTGCCGAAGGATCCGTTGGGGATTGCGTCATCATTTCTTCCAAGATTAAAGGGATAAGATGATGTCAACAAGAAGCATTTCGGCGACATGGATATCTCCATGATAAGGTGGCGGATAAAGCGTATGATGCGTAAAAAGAGCAGAGTGAGTCGCCCTGGCTAGGTGAGAGTTGACATGAACAGGTTCAGGTCGATCTGGGGCCTAATGTTGGGGATATTATCTATTTTGCGACCCGCCCTAGTTGGGCCGGGTCACCAAGCGGGCGACTCATCCTTTGGCGATTCAAGCTTTGGCCTGTGAGCCCAGGAGCTAGATGGCGGTTCAGGATCCTCGTGGAGAATCAATCATTGGGAAGACCTCTAAGTCTTGGAAACCACGGCGACTTAGAGATAGAAAGGATCATGACTTGCATGATGGTAAGGACTCTTGTAAACCCTAAGGGCTCGACTTGTATATAAAGGCGAGTCCCGGGGAAGGAGAGGGTAGGTTAGAAATCATCGAGTGCTAGGTCAGGCGAGTTACGCCCTCCTTGTAATCGAAACACCCTCAATACAACACAAAGCAGGACGTAGGCTTTTACCTCCTTACGAGGGGCCAAACCTGGGTAAATCTCTGTCTCGCTCCCATTCAACCTCTTTGAGTCGCCACCAGGGTGCGATGGCTCCAACACTAAGTCCTTTCACGAGGACATCTGCCGTGACAAAACCACGACATTGACCGAAAGGGTGCTGATAACCCTGTACCAGATAACTTGTCTAGGTTATAGAATGTCCTTGATGACCCACTACCTATTGATGATAGCTTTCCTAATGAGAAATTAAATGTCATCCGCACCTCACATAGTGCACCGTGGTATGCCGATTATGCAAACTATATCGTAGCCAAATACATACCGCCCAGTTTCACCTATCAGCAAAAGAAGAAATTCTTCTTTGATTTGAGACACTACTTTTGGGATGATCCTCACCTTTATAAGGAAGGAGTAGATGGAGTTATTAGATGTTGTGTGCCTGAACATGAACAGGGACAGATCTTGCAGAAGTGTCATTCCGAAGCCTACGGGGGACACCACGCTGGAGATAGAACTGCCCATAAGGTATTGCAATCAGGTTTCTATTGGCCCACTCTCTTCAAGGATGCCCGTAAGTTTGTCTTGTCTTGTGACGAATGCCAAAGAATAGGGAACATCAGTAAGCGTCAGGAAATGCCTATGAACTATTCACTTGTCATTGAACCATTTGATGTCTGGGGCTTTGATTATATGGGACCCTTCCCGAGTTCCAATGGTTACACTCACATCTTAGTTGCTGTGGATTACGTTACTAAGTGGGTAGAGGCTATCCCCACTAAAAATGATGATCACCACACCTCTATTAAGATGCTTAAAGAAGTCATATTTCCAAGATTTGGAGTCCCTAGATACTTCATGACTGATGGCGGTTCACACTTCATTCATGGTGTTTTCCGCAAGATGCTAGCTAAGTATGATGTCAACCATAGAGTTGCATCTCCTTATCATCCTCAGTCTAGTGGTCAAGTGGAGTTGAGTAATAGGGAGATCAAGTTGATCCTACAAAAGACCGTCAATAGATCTCGAAAGAACTAGTCTAGCAAACTTGACGATGCACTATGGGCTTATAGGACTGCTTATAAGAATCACATGGGCATGTCACCGTATAAAATGGTTTACGGTAAGGCCTGTCATTTACCTCTTGAGCTGGAACACAAAGCTTATTGGGCAATCAAAGAGCTCAACTTTGATTTCAAACTTGCCGGTGAGAAGCGGTTGTTTGATATCAGCTCGTTAGATGAATGGAGAGCCCAGGCATATGAGAATGCCAGGTTGTTCAAGGAAAAGGTTAAGAGATGGCATGACAAACGAATACAGAAGCGAGAGTTCAATGTAGGTGATTATGTCTTGCTATACAATTCTCGTTTGAGATTCTTTGCAAGCAAGCTTCTCTCTAAATGGGAAGGTCCCTATGTTATTGAGGAAGTATATCGTTCTGGTGCCATCAAAATCAATAACACGGAAGGAAATTTTCCTAGAGTGGTAAATGGGCAAAGAATCAAGCATTACATCTCTGGTACTCCCATAAATGTTGAGACCAATATCATCAATGTCATAACTCCAGAGGAGTACATAAGGGATGTTTATCAGCCTGTTTCAGACCTTGAAAACGAAGATGTATCTGTTTCGGTAAGAAATTGGACTTCGATGCTTTTCCAATAGGAAATTTCTTCCGTTTCGGAATTTTTGGAAAATTAGAAAAATAAAAAGCAGTCCGGAGAGCGAACGAGGCGGCGCCAAGCCCTGCCACCGCCCCCTATCCCCCTGGTGGCGGAGGGCAAGCTTGTGGGCACCTTGTGTGACTCCCGGACTCCGTTTTCTTGCGGAGGACTCCTTCCGGTCCAGAAAAAAATCAATATATAGTCGCCCGACGGTTTTGATCCCCGTATCGCGCAGTTTTCCTCTATTTTCGTTTCGAGCTTGTTCTGCCGCGGATCTAGGTCAAGATGTCTTCTCAAGATTCAGAGGGAGAGAGCTATGTGGCTGACTACCTTGCTAACCCCAAGGTCTATGGGGATTTGGAACCATATGACTGGACCACTGATGAGGAAGAGGACTATGAGCCCAAAGGGAAGGAGCAAATGAGTTCCGATGAAGAGGAGGCTCCTCTACCCCAACCTGCAAACACCCATGTGGAGTTCAAGAAGTCAAGCCTCCCTGACCATAGGAAGAAGCCTAAGACCTTGTTTATCCCTTCTCGTTTCTTGAAGGAGAGTAAGCAGGAACTTTGCCATAGAGTGTTGAAACTTGAGGAAGAAAATGACGATTTAAGGGAGGAGAACTTTTTGCTCAAGTGGAAATTAGGCAAGCTCAAGACTACTCCAACAACTCCACCACCATCACCGCCAAAGGAAGACAACTAAGCATTGGTATGGGCAATCCCCTTGGCTTCTGCCAAGCTTGGGGGAGTTGCCCTTGTATCGTATCACCTTTATATCTTTTGCTTTTACCTTTGTTTTAGTTCTTTCCTTTTCAGTTTTTATTTTCTTCTCTTAGAGGAATAAGTCTTTAGTTTTTAGTTTAAGTCTTTTGCTTTTGTCTCTCTCCCGATGTATTCGAGCTTACGAGCTTTATAATAAAGAGTGTCTTAGTCAAGGGTTTTGCTTTGTGCCATGATCAAAAGTATGAAAAGAACGATAGCATGAAAGATCATGAGACGATCTTATGGAAAGTGGTAACTTCACTTATGACACGTATGATGATTGAAACTTGTTGAGAATAAATCAACATAGACCTCAGTCATTGTTGCAATTAATAAGAAGTAATAAGGAAAGAGAGGTTCACATATAAATATATCATCTTAGACACTTTTTGCAATTGTGAGCACTCACCAAACTATTACATGCTTAGGAGTAGATGTTGGACAAGGAAGACAACATAATGAATTGTGTTTGCTTGGTTCCAAACAATGTTATATGATTAGAGATCCCTTAGCATGTGACGATTGCTTCCACCTCATATTAGCCAAAACTCCCACACCAAGTAGAGATACTACTTGTGCATCCATAAACCTCCAACCCAGTTTTGCCATGAGAGTCCACCATAACTACCTATGGATTGAATAAGATCCTTCAAGTAAGTTGTCATCGGTGCAAGCAATAAAAATTGATCTCTAATATGTATGATCTATTAGTGTGTGGAAAATAAACTTTGTACGAACCTGTGATGAGGAAGACATAAAAGCGACAGACTGCATGATAAAGTTATTTATCACAGGAGGCAATATAGAGTGACATTCCTCCGCACTAAGAGGACACGCATTCAAACCTCAAAAGCGCATGACAACCTATGCTTCCCTCTACGAATGGCATATCTTGTACCTTTACTTTTTGCCCTTGTAAGAGTCATGGTGATCATCACCAATTCCCTATTTTTGCCTTTGTCTTGGCTACCGTCACATGTTTGGAAAAGAGCTATATTCATATATCAACTTGGAGTTGAGTACTTATGCTTTATTGTTGTTGACTTTACCCTTGAGGTAAATGGTTGGGAGGCAAAACTATAAGCCCATCTTCCTCTATGTCCAGCTGAAACTTTGACACCATGAGTACCACGTGAGTTGTAACAATTGTGGAAAACAACATAGATGATTGAGTATGTGGGTTTGCCTTACAAGCTCTTATTTGACTCTTCCTGATGTTGTGATAAATTGCAATTGCTTCAATGACTATGGACTATTGTTGGTTACTTCTCGGTAAGGTTTTTGCTTCATGCTTTGCTTTGTGAAGGAATTGTTACTTTCCCATAAGAATCTTTATGATGTATTGATGTTCTATGTGTGATCATCATGCCCTCATGTCCGTATTATGTTTTATTGACACCTTCGTCCCTCAACATGTGGACATGTTTATGGAACTTGGTTTTTGCTTGAGGACAAGCGAGATCTAAGGTTGGGGGAGTTGATACGTCCATTTTGCATCATGCTTTCATGTTGATATTTATTGCTTTTTGGGTTGTTATATTACTTGTGGTACCATATTTATGTCTTTTCTCTCTTATTTTGCAAGGTTTATTTGAAGAGGGAGAATTCAGGCAGCTGGAATTCTGGACTCGAAAAGGAGCAAATCCTAGTCCACTATTCTGCACATCTCCAAATGCCCTGAAAAATTACGTGGATTTTTTTGGGATTATATAAAAAATACTGGGCGAAAGAACTACCGGAGGGGGCTGCCAGGGCGCCACAAGCCCTGACACCGCTACCCCCTGGTGGCGGAGTGGGGGCTTGTGGGCTCCCTGACGGCCCACTAGCCCCCCTCTTTTTCTATATGAAGCGTCTGGGTCCAGAAAAAATCAGACGGGAGCTTTTTCGTGGTTTCGCCGCCGCCACGAGGCAGAACTTGAGCAGATCCAATCTAGAGCTCCGGCAGGACGATCCTGCCGGGGAAACTTCCCTCCCGGAGGGGAAATCGTCGCCATCGTCATCACCAACACTCCTCTCGTCGGAGGGAAGGCAACTTTATCAACATATTCATCAGCACCATCTCCTCTCCAATCCCTAGTTCATCTCTTGTAACCAATCTTCGTCTCGCAACTCCGATTGGTACTTGTAAGGTTGCTAGTAGTGTTGATTACTCTTTGTAGTTGATGCTAGTTGGATTACTTGGTGGAAGAGTTTATGTTCAGATCCTTGATGCTATTCATTACACCTCTGATCATGATTATGATTATGTTTCGTGAGTAGTTACTTTTGTTCCTGAGGACATGGGATAAGTCATGTTAATAATAGTCATGTGAATTTGATATTCGTTCGGTATTTTGATATGATGTATGTTGTCTTTTCCTCTAGTGGTGTTATGTGAATGTCGACTACATAAGACTTCACCATATTTGGGCCTAGAGGAAGGCATTGGGAAGTAGTAAGTAGATGATGGGTTGCTGGAGTGACAGAAGCTTAAACCCCAGTCTATGTGTTGCTTCGTGAGGGGCTGGTTTGGATCCACTAGTTTAATGCTATGGTTAGACTTTGTCTTAATTCTTCATTTGTAGTTGCGGATGCTTGCGAGAGAGGTTAATCATAAGTGGGATGCTTGTCCAAGTAAGGGCAGTACCCAAGCGCCGGTCCACCCACATATCAAACTATCAAAGTAACGAACGTGAATCATATGAACATGATGAAACTAGCATGACAGAAATTCCCGTGTGTCCTCGGGAGTGTTTTTCCTCCTATAAGACTTTGTTCAGGCTTGCCCCTTGCTACAAAAGGGATTGGGCCACTTGCTGCACCGTTGCTACTACTTGTTACTTGTTACTCTTTGCTTGCTACGTTTCACCTCGCTACACAAGCACTTGTTACCGCTACTTTCAGTGCTTGCAGTTATTACCTTGCTGAAATCCGTTTATCAGAGCCTTCTGCTCCTCGTTGGGTTCGACACTCTTACTTATCGAAAGGACTACGATTGATCCCCTATACTTGTGGGTCATCAGAGATCCACGAAAATACTTTTCCGCCGCCCCAAGCTTCTGTCTCCGCAAGATCCCATCTGGGCACGTTCTGGTGCCCTGCCGGAGGGCGGATTTGGATACGGAGGGCTTCTTCATTAACACCATAGACCTTCGCGTCCATAGCTAGTAGCTAGATGGCTTCTTCTCTCTCTTGGATCTTCAATACAAAGTTCTCCATGATCTTCATGGAGATCTATCCGATGTAATCTTCTTTGCGGTGTGTTTGTCGAGATCCGATGAATTGTGGATTTATGATCAGATTATCTATGAATCTTATTTGAGTTTCTTCTGATCTCTTATATGCATGGTTTCATATCCTTGTAATTCTCTTCGAGTTTTGGGTTTTGTTTGGCCAACTTGATCTATGATTCTTGCAATGGGAGAAGTGCTTGGTTTTGGGTTCATACCGTGCGGTGACCTCACCCAGTGACAGAAGGGTTAGCAAGGCACGCGTCGTGTTGTTGCCATCAAGGGTAAAAAGATGGGGTTTACATCATTGGTTTGAGTTTATCCCTCTACATCATGTCATCTTGCTTAAGGCCTTACTCTGTTCGTCATGAACTCGATACACTAGATGCATGCTAGATGGCGGTCAATGTGTGGAGTAATAGTAGTAGATGCAGAAAGTATCGGTCAACTTGTTTCGGACGTGATGCCTATATGTATGATCATTGTCTTAGATATCGTCATGACTTTGCGTGGTTCTATCAATTGCTCGACATTAATTTGTTTACCCACTGTAATATTTTCTATTTTGAGAGAAGCCTCTAGTGAACACTATGCCCCCTGGGTCTACTTCCCATCATATTTTCAGCCTTACACTTTTACTTCGTTGCACTTTCCGCCTTCAGATCTCACTTTGCAATCAATCTTGAAGGGGTTGACAACCCCTTTATAGCGTTGGGTGCAAGCTCGTTTGTGTTTGCGCAGGTACTCTGGACACTTGGCTTGATTCTCCTACTGGATTGATACTTGGTTCTCAAAACTGAGGGAAATACTTACTGCTACTGTGCTGCATCACCCTTTCCTCTTCAAGGGAAAAACCAACGCAAGCTCAAGAGGTAGCAATGACACATGTTAGACCTGACAACATGGGTACGGTTCTAACGACCATCGTTCTTCCTCTCCCCAACAAAAAAAAGGTAACAACCATGGTAAATAACAAGTTATGTAATTCACTAATGGATCTTTGGAATGACATACCTATGAAGTCAAATAAATTACTTGGCCTGGTTGGAGCTCCAACCTCCATGGCCTCCTGCACCTTCGGTATCTCTCAGGCAACAGTGAATCTGAAAGATAAAGTATATGTATACAACAAATGATTGGAGAATTAATAACTTCAAAGTTAAAACAATGGCAATTGCAATATGTCTTAACTTAACTTTTTTCTGCAATCTGAAACAATTAAAGGTCATGACCAAGCCACTATTCCATCGAGGTTTGCAATACACCACAAACTTAGATCCTATTAATGGTAAAAGCATGTGTTCAGTTAGTAATATCACCTACCGTGAAACATAGGGTTCTACTTTAAAACAATGGAATTACACTTAGAACTACCTAAAAATGTGAGAGCCGGTTAGTCAATATAATTTTCTAATGCTTCTTCTTCTAGCAGGCATCCTTAGTGAATGAATAAACATTTGACTGCATAGCATTTTCATTACTAGAATATGGCGGCTCACCAATTTGATTGATATGCATCTTATCGATTGAACAATTCCACCTTCTATCCCGGTCAAAAATTAGCTTGAGAGGGAAATAAAATCCCAATTTCTGAAAGTCTAGCATCGTGCAAATGTACATCCAGGAATCATTTTCTTAGAAGACACCCTACTGCTGAAGCAGGAAGGTAATATGCATTTATTGATAATCAGTAGGTTGCCCAAGGATTTTCTTCTCAAATAGAAAATGTATGGTTATTTTCCAAAGCGCACACCAAATGACCACAATCCCATCACCTGGACGACTTCATTTGAGGGCTTCCTTTGCAAAAACTACAGAGCAAATTCTTCGACCATAAGAATGCATAATAAATTTCCAATATATGATGGAAGTCGCTCCTCAACCACTCTTATGTCAATAGCTTAATAATATTCCTTACAAGACATCGCAAAGAATTCCAATCCTACTTGTAAAATAAGTTGTGAAACGAAGCATAATACAACCTGCCTACATATATAACTGAATATTACTTTGATATTGGACAATATCATTTATGAACATGCAAGCAAGTCATTTGTACACAGAATAAAAGACATTCATGTAATTGAGTTTACATAAGTTATTGGAAATCAATGTGTAAACACCAGTTACCTACTCTTACAAGCTTTGCACATTTTCAAGTACCCTAGAATTCAGCAAGTGAAAAAAAACTTACAACTCTCACAACAGAATTGCAGTTGGTTTGTGGGGCCTCCCGGCTCCTGTTGAGGCTAGCCTTGAAGTCCCTAGCAAGAAAAACATAATCAAGACATACACGCGTCAGGAGAATCCATTAGATCATCCAACAGAAAGACATCACCCCCTCCTCTACATGTTTGTCATCCCAGAACCACCAACCCATCATGAATGAGTATATCGAAGGGATGCATCCATGCGTGTATTACGTAAGCATAATTTTACCTGAATCCAAGTCATGTATGAATCCAGAAAAATAAAACAACCAAAACTTGGAAGAATATAAACAAACAAATACTCTGAATGGTCAATTCATCAACGTGAGATTAGGTTTCTCCTTGTCAGACTCACGCAAATACTTCGACTGATCAGTGGCTCTATGTAACATAAGATTAGGTTTCTCCTTGTCTTTTTTTTGGAGAAGCCATCTCAAGGGTAACTGTAGCAGCACAGATACATATGACATCATTGAACAAAACTGCAACTGTAAATAGTTTTAAATAGCCCGCTATAGCCTTTTCAGCAGGGTGCTTGTAGCGACCCGACTCAAAACGAGTCAAGCCTCTGTGTATCTGTGCCATCCCTGGATCAGTATGCTGGCACACACAGTACATCAATGTATATATCAAAGTGCAATCCCATGGAAATAACGTAAAACTGATAAATACCTTAAATATTTCAGCGGAAGCAGTCAAGGGAGTGGAGTCCCAATAAACACCAACGGCAAGTTGAGTGTAGACCGTAACCCTGAATCGTACTCTTACTCGTCGAGGAAAAATATCTGCAACATAAGACGTTGCAGCCGTGTAGGTCAGCATATTGAATATGCCGGAAAGTCACATAAGAGACAGGTGAAAAAGTAATCATCTATTCTATATGCATATATGGCAGGTGGGACTGTAAGTTTTTAGCGAAAAGCAAGATTTTCTCCTACATCAAGAAAGGGCAAAAAGCAAAATGTTACTACATTATTGGTTGTTAACGAGATGGTTCCACCAACCAATTCTCGTACCCATGTTGTCAATAATACCCACATCAATATTATTATTTGTGTTGAGAATTTCAGATAACTTCAGTTCCTTTGGCTCAAGTTGTCCATGACCGTGGACACGGCTAATCGATTAGGTTTGAGTACTGTGCAGAGTTTTGCACACGTTCCCCACAAGATTTGATCGCCTCCGTGTATGTCCTCGCACTTCAGGGTGATTGAAGACCGGATGATCAAAACATGGTCTTTCAACGGGTCCCTCTGAATCCCTCTCGGTGCCCATCCAAATCCTGCCATTCTTCTACATCTGCTGGCACCGCCTGTCCAGAATCGCCGCGTTGTCCAACCAAGCCAGAGCCCATAATGACTTGTGTCTCCTTGGTAATTATGGTACATTCCTACTCAGTGGATCATGTGGGTTTACCGATTACTACCACACTTAAAATGAATTATACTCATGCCTGAATAGACCATATTTTCTCATATCCTCATAATTGTTCAGAGATCTTTGTTCGTAGAGAAACAACGCATACAGTATTCAACATAGGCAATCATGTGACAATAAATTCCATTGATTCATGATGTTATTACAATCTCAGGGACTTCTGTTACAAAAAATTTCACTCCATGATCTCATGAAAAACAAGAGTTCTTCAGATTACACTAATTGCCGCGGTCAAAACTTAACTACTCCTATTTAGCTTTCTTCCTTTGTGGACAATCGTTAACAAAATGTCCTGCTTCCTTGCAACAAAAGCAAATGAGTTCTAACAAGTCTCGAGGCGTCTTAGTGTTTGCTTTTGCTCCTTGGGTTTTCGGCTTCCTTCCCGAGCACATGTATTTGTGGTGGCCAAATTCCATACACTTGTAACATCTGACATGACTCAGGTCTATATCTGCAGAGATTTGGCTCTTCCGAGGGTACCTTTTTTCCGGACTCCTTTATTTTGACCAGTTCTTCTATTTCAAGTGGATCAAACTCCACTTTTTCCGTCGGGAAGTTTCCCAGCTACTCTTGGCTTCCCTTCGTGCAATCCTATGAATAATGTCCTTCTTCTCCACATGAGTAGCATGCATTGGAGAAAAATCTGGTCAGACCTTGTCCATCAGGGTCTTCAATATTTTCGTTCGTCACCGGCTCTTCTAGAATCTTCTTATTGAGTGTTTCCTTCATTGCTTCTTTCTGTTGCTGGACAACTTGTTGTACCTTGCGGTAAATGTGACATTGAGCTGGGTAGTGGGTGGTTCCTTCACAAAGGAAACAAGTCACCTGACTACTTGGGCATTCCTTAGCTGGGTGATTTTCTTCACAATGAGTGCATCCATCCTTGTGTTCTTCCTGGGTGTGTCCTATTTCTCCACAGATCTTGCATGCACAAGTCTTCTCCTTCGGATTGTCATAGCACTTCTGAATAAGTCGAGATCTTAACAGAGTGTTCTTGAATTCGTCCCAAGTTTCTACTCCACTAAATCATTGTATGGCATGGTGCATTTTCCACCAGGTAGCAGCACTTTGGGTAAACTACTGGAGAGCGTGTTCCACTTCGTAATTCATTGAGATCAAGTTGCTCCCGAAGTGGTTCTCCATGTTCTGAATCCATATTTCAGCCTCCAGCTGGGTCATAGGTCCAGAGACTACAAGTCCCGCTTCATACTCCATCTGGTACGGTTGAGGTTTTGGGGATGAGACGGGAATGAGAAGGAGGGAGATACACACAATACAAACAAATTGTTTTTTGAGAATAGGTTTTATTTGTGGCTGTCAGAAAAGACACGCCAATGACGGCTCACTAATCATCGTAACTAACGTGGGTATATAACAGGGGTTTGGACTTCTAATGGTCATATAAATATTCGAACGCTTCAGGGTCTTTGAATTCTTCGGGTCTTGAGAGTCTTCAATGGGTGTAGCTTCAATTCTTCAAATGCATGGTGAAATCCTCTTTACTTTGAAGTAGAACTCCGTTGATTCTTAATGAGGTCAAAGGGGTACGGGAATTGTATAACCATTTGAGGTGAGAGAGAATATTTGATGAAATCAGAAGAGATGAGAAGTGAAAGGTGTTCTCGAAAATAATATTTTTGAGAGATCCTATCCGAAGAAGTTTCCAGTTTCTAGGGTCATGTCCTACAGTCAACATGTGCTCTGATACCATTTCTGTAGCAACCCGACTCAAAACGAGTCAAGCCTCTGTGTATCTGTGACATCCCTGGATGAGTATGCTGACACACACAATACATCAATGTATATATCAAAGTGCAATCACATGGAAATAGCGTAAAATTGATATATACCTTAAATATTTCAGCGGAAGCAGTCAAGGGAGTTGAGTCCCAATAAACACCAACGACAAGTTGAGTGTAGATCGTAACCCTGAATCGTACTCTTACTCGTCGAGGAAAAATATCTGTAACATAAGACGTTGCAGCCGTGTAGGTCAACATATTGAATATGCCGGCAAGTCACATAAGAGACAGGTGAAAAAGTAATCATCTATTCTATATGCATATATGGTAGGTGGGGCTATAAGTTTTTAGCGAAAAGCAAAGTTTTCTCCTACGTCAAGAGAGGGCTAAAAGCAAAGTGTTACTACATTGTTGTTTGTTAACGAGATGGTTCCACCAACCAATTCTCGTACCCATGTTGTCAATAATATCCACATCAATATTATTATTTGTGTTGAGAATTTTAGATAACTTCAGTTCCTTTAACTCAAGTTGTCCATGACCGTGGACACGGCTAATCGATTAGGTTTGAGTACTCTAAGAGTTTTGCACACGTTCCCCACAAGATTTGATCGCCTCCGTGTATGTTCTCGCACTTAAGGGTGTTTGAAGACCGGATGATCAAAACATGGTCTTTCAACGGGTCCCTCTGAATCCCTGTCGGTGCCCATCCAAATCCTACCGTTCTTCTACATCTGCTAGCACCGCCTGTCCAGAGTCGCCGCGTTGTCCAACCAAGCCAGAGCCCATAATGACTAGCGGCTGTGCAGGTAAGCCTTGGGTCTTGAAAATATCCGTCCGTCTCTTTGAGCCTGGGTGAAGCTTTCCGCAAGATGTCATGGCACGTCTCCAGCATCCCGGGTCATCCACTGGTTTCCCCAAGGAGCCGATCAACCGTCCTTCACCCAGAGTTGCATTGCATCACGAGGTCTTGAAAAGTCTTGACTTAACCGGTCTTGGTTATTAAATTATTCTCGCATCACTCATGATAAACTCTCAACCAGAATCCCGTCTACTCAAGCATAGCAATAAGAAATTTGTCATCCCGAGCCAAGTAACGGGGTTGTTGGGTGCCTACCACATGATACTACAATATGTAACCATAATTTCCAAGTACCTACTCAGCATGCAATTGGGTATAGGATGGTAGAACTACGATGCATAAAACATAGGTGATACATAATCAAATGACTTGCCTGGTGATGTTAACGAAGAAGAATTTTCGTTCTCGATGAATAACTTGATAGACTACTCGTCACTCTCCGATGGAATATATATAACGACCATATCATTCACGTAGGAACTCATACTAGCAATCATTCTAGGAATCAAAAGAAAGGAGAGAGCGAATACGAATCCGAAAGAAACTTCAACTAAAACTAGGAGTCTTCTATTGCATCAAACACTAAATTAGTTTTTGTCTAAAAATAAAATACTTAAATAACAGGGAACTCAGATATAAATTTAACTAAGATAAAAAACATTTCACAAAACTATTTGAAAGTATTTCCAAATGGGATTTGAAAAAGTGAAGAAACCAATTGCAAGTTATTAGAGAACTAGAATTGATTTCATGATAACATATAAAAATAAAATCAAAACTTGTTGCAAACCTACTGTTAAATAACAGAAACAAAACATAATATTTCTTAAATATAAAAGAAAAATAATTTAAAAACAACTAAAGAAAAAATATAGTCATAATCCTAAAAGAAGTGAAACAGAAAGTGTTTCACGAGAAATGATGAGCTAAAATACTCAAACAACTCTGAAACTTTTACCACTGATAAATAAGATCACTAGTGATCAGTAGCAAAAAGAATTAATTAAAAATGTATTTTTAAACTCCCAGAATAAGCAAAACAAGGTTTAAACTAAATCTGATCTAATTCAAATTTGAAAACTTCAAACATAAAAAGAATCAATAATATGTTCTTGAAAACTACAGAAAAATTGTGATCTACTGGAAAAAGAATCAACCTCATTGGATCTCTAGAATAAAAGTTATAAAGGAAATAAAATTTAAACTCTCTCTGTTTTCTAACTAAAACATCAAAAGGAAAATTCGATCTAGCGAACAGGGGGTATGTGGCAGCTCCTGATTGACCTAGATGGTGTGTGCTGCGGAGCTAACTAGCAAACAGCCGATAACTAAACAAAACTCCGGCTAAAAATAAGTGAGACAGAAAACCGTTCGGTTCTTTAACTAAAAACCGAAGGGGTAAGTTGTTTTTCATGTACGCGGTTGGATCTAGATCTAACGGTAGGCTACACAATACAAAAACAAAAACAAAACGAACAAAAGAAAAAAAAAGGAGGAGTTACCTCCCGTGGATGGAGTTGCTTGGCACGACAGAGGTGCTCCGGCGAGAGGGCTACGCCGGTGAGGTGGGGGAGAGCAGCTCCGGCGTTGGGGAAAGGGTCGCCGACGGGGTGGGTGGCGGAGGAGGGGGCCGATGGAGGAAGGGGTCGCTGGTGGGGGGGTCCTGGTGGGGCTCCTGATGCGAGGAGGAGCGGCGGGTTCCTGGTGTCGCTGCTCTCTGGAACGGGCTCGATGGGGTGAGGGATGAAGGGGTGGGGCGCCGTGGGGGTGGGGCGGGGTAGGGGGTGGTGCGGCAGAGGTCCAGGGGTGAATGGACGTGGCCTGACGATGAAGGGGGGCGACGGCAGAGTTCCTGTGGCCGGCTCCGGCGAGGTTCACAGGGGGAGGAGGAGGTGGGGACAGGCGGCGGTTCCAACGGGAATGGAACGAGGAGGACCTGGGCATTCTTATAGGGGCGACGGGAGAAGCTAGGAGGGAAAGAAATCCGCGAATCCCGGGGAAAAAAAATTTGGAAGGAAGCTTCCCTGGAGCGTGGCCATGGCAGAGAAGGAAGGCGCTCGAGGTAGGGGATGACGGAATTCCCTAGGCCGGATCTGTTTCCTTTTGGGCCTAGATGCCTTTCCTAAATAAAAGTTGTTTCCTTTTTATTAAAACTAGGAAAGAAAAACGTGTAATAGGAAATAGTTTAAGCATGGAATATAGGGGTATTATATACCAAAATTTTCAGAAAAATAATCTCTACATGATGAACATTTTTCCACGGCCGAAATAAAAACTTCAAAAAAAATGTTTTTTTTTCAGAAAATCCCCTAAATGCTTCATTTCTTTTCGCAAATATTTTCTCAATTAAATTTTGTTTTCTTGGCTCAAAATACTTCAACAAATGCCCCTGGCTTTGGAGGGTCATGTTCCTCCTCTCTTTTCTGTTTAACATAATATTTTTTCCGACATTTCTTGAGTGAAGAAGAAAACAAAATGCAAAGGAAAAATCGAAAGAAAATTCAAGTGCCACCTTGGTTCAAATTCTTTGTAGTTGAAGAAGTCATGCTATCTCCTCTCGCTGGTTTTAAAAAGATGAATTTGAACTCACAGGAAACGGAAAAGTCATTTTATCCCCGCTCATTCAAAAGTTTTTGAAAAGTTTCAAATTTCACTCAAGTTTCAATCACTCAAACAAACAAACAATCAATCTAACAATTTTATTAACATTCCAAAATTTGGGATGTTACAGTGCCGCTAAATGGTTTCATGTATAAATATGCCGCTATAGCCCGCTATAGCTGATTTAGAGGCTCGCCACTATTTGCCCTAGCCCGCTATTTAAAACTATGTCTGCAATGCTCCCCAAGCTTGGAGTTATTCAAGAACCTAGTCATAAAAACACAAATCATTAAAAGAAAATAGAAACAAATATACATTTATAAGCATCACAGATTTCAATCCTAATAATTGTGTGGAAATATTAGTGAGCTAGACATCGGAGATCTTGAGATAGAGGAAATGTGACTTCCCACCAAAATTTAGCAAAAATTAAAGAAATATTATGGGATAGATTGATAAGATTAGTAAATATAACATATAAATATATTAAGAACGAATTTCAGTGAGACCAGTATTAGGGGAATTGATAGAGATACTTATTTCAATGAGACCGGTATTAGTGAAATGGATAGAGGTTCCAGTATTAAGAAAGAATTTCAGTGAGACCACTATTAGTGGAATGTATAGCCCTACCATGTATAGTCTACCATGACTGACCAAGCATTAACAATAGTAAACAAAGGAAACGAAATTTTTTGAGTGTTTACAAGTGTACATTTCAAACTGACGTCTAACAATGACAACTTTCAGACCTTGAATAACCAGATGAGTTAGGCAAAGCCACATATGCTCTTCTTCATCAGTGCCTCATTGTTAACAACCTCCTTTGAATGGTTGCCTTGATGCTTCAGCAAAACCAATACAATCTATAAAATAAATCCCTTGCTGCTCACATACTTATCCCCTCTTTATAAGGATTGAGTTTTCGACAGTGTGAAGAATAGAGACCAGTACAAAGAGCCGTTTTTTATCATGAATAATCAATTACATAGGCACTAACAAACTGCTGCACACAATTAGTGGTAGTACAAACAAAAAATAAGATGAAAAACATAATCAGATTGTTTTTCTACACACTGGTAACATTTATTTGGGATGAGAAATTGCTTTAACATGATAGGTGGACATTACTCAAAAAATAAAATGAAAAGGAGATAACATATCAGTTAGGTTCAGAAGGGCCTCTAGTGCAACAATGAGCACGCACACTTAGTACGTCGTCCTACAAAAATTTGGTAAGAACTCCTACAGTCCATACTCGAGTACATATGTTTGCATATTTGTTTTAACGATGGGACTCAGAAGTAAGGTTAGAACTGACAGTAGAAGACACTGAAATAGAACATGAGAACAACGAAACAAAAGATTGGCATTTCAATCAGAACGAATCTGAATATCGTTCATCACAAAAATTCAGAAATTTGTTATTCATCAAACAACACGTAGAGAGGGGAAGTGATCCATACCACAAAAAAACAAAGCAAATGTCGGTCAGCTGGCCAGAGGTCCCAAGCCGAGGCGGAGATCAATGGCGGCAAGGTCCAGCCGCGTGGCGTGGAGGCGGGTTATCTGTAGACGGGGCGCGTTCGTCGCCGTCGCGTGGAGCCGAAGGTGTCCGCCGGCTGCGGTACAGAGGGCGCTCCGCCCGTCCGGTGACAGGACGACTCTGGTCAGGCGCACAGGCGAAACAGGGGGGAGGTGGGGCAGCGCGACACGGTGGTCGCCTGCGCGTGGATACGTAGGTCCGGCGAGCGGGGGGATGCGCGGCGAGCGAGAGGAGGAGGCGCGGCGCGGCGAGCGCGGGGAGCAGGGGGATGCGCGGTGCGGCGAGCGCGGGAAGGAGGCGCGGCGCGGCGAGCGCGGGGGGGGGGGGGGGGGGGGGACGAGCAGGGCAAGCGCTGCGAGCGGGGGGAGGACACGCGGCGAGCGGGGGAGGACACGCGGCGAGCGGGGCGAGCGGTGGGAGACTCGGCGTGCGGGGCCAGCAGGGGGAGAACGCGAGAGGCCGGGATTAACCACGAGACGACGTGCGGGGTGTGTGATTAGCGCTAACAAAAACTGTTTAGTTTCGTTAACGTAATATCCATGCCGTTGATTGAGTGTTTAGAGGGTTAAGATTTGAAGATGGATCTACCCTTTCGTGTTTTTAATAGTACAGATACAGATGATTTATAGCACTGGCCGATTTCTTTATATTGGCCGCGTATAAGCTAAACTCTGACATCGACATCCAAATACCGTCTCACCAAATGAAGAAATCCAAATACCACTCCGACTAAATGTCAGACTCTTCTCAATGTACGAGATGAACGCCTGGTGATTCATCGGTTCTGCTTTTCTGTATGATCAGAGCCGTCCAAATGTGCTTGGATTCCTGTCGGCAACGGAGACGTGAATCCACAGAACCCAAAGAGGATTCAGCAGCCTGGCTTCGTCTCCGACGACGGCTTGGGGTCGAACTGGAAGCCCCTTACAAATTCCAGTCCTCCCTCTGCTATTCATCTCATACGCCCTAATTGCTAGACATTTACCAGGGATACAACCATCTGCTTCGGTTCGTCCAGGAGAGAGATGGGGATGGCTGTACTCGACGAGGCCCAGCGGCAACGGCGGCAGAGCGTCTACGAGTTCTTGGACGCCAGCAAGCCCGCGCGCGCCCAGGCGCTGCGATGGTGCGAGACGGCGCGGGAGATGCGCAGGATCGACGGCGACATGAAGGAGGCGCGCGACCTGCTCCGCGGCGCCCTCTGCTGCGTCAAGGACTACGCGTCCGTCTACAGGACGTGGATCGCCATGGAGCTGGACGACGGCCTCGGCGGCGTCGGCATTGCCCGGTGGCTCTTCGAGCAGTGGGGCGCCGTCTGCGCCAAGGATGGAAACCTCCGCAAGGATGACGACGGCACCACCGCCGACGAGTACGGCGACTACTGGTGCGCGTACCTCGCGTTCGAGCTCCGTCACGGAGACGCCAGGCGGGCGCGCACCGTGGCGGCACGGGCCGTCAAGGCCTGCCCGCACGACGCCTCGTTGCGCGACACGGTGGAGCTCCGCCTTAGCGACGCCATCGAGATCGAGCAGCAGAGGCGGCATAGGTCGGGGCTGATTCGCACTGCCAAGAAGTGGCTCTCCAATGTCGAGCAGAGTCGCGGCTGTTCAGCACTCTTACCCCGGCCGCCGCAGGGGTACCGGAGGCTCCTCACCGGCTAGCCGCCGTGATCGATTCCTGCTTCGGGGGTAGATTAGCACAGATTAGATCGGTCTACAATTTATCTGTGTTGATCAATGTAATTGACATTTCTTCAGTCAATTTCGTGCATCAAAAGATTCGATCTAGCACTGTAGATGTATGTGAGTTGACTATCTGTAGTTTAGATAAGTCAACTTCGTGGAAATAGCAAGGGTTGGAGTAGAAACGAGGTAAACGCTTCGAGCTGGCGCATCGGCCGAATCGTTCGGTCCCGCACGGCTCGCTATTGATCAGGAATATACAATATTTTTTTTATCAGATTTGCTGTAACTATGTGTAAAATTGATATAAACGTTTGTCATTTTGCTATAATTTGTTTATTCAAAAAGCTATATTCACGCTTGATTGCAACTCGAGTTCGTTGGATTTTTGCTACAACTGGCGTTTGACTTTTGATACAATCGTGTTAATTTTTGCTACAACCGGTATCCATTTTTGCTGCAACCATTCACTAAAAAAGTTGCATACACGTTCATGAGAGTTGCAATCCGAGTTCACCGGATTGTTTTGCTACAACCCTTATTTTGTTTTGCTACCACGCATCATCAACTTCTTTTTTCTATGATCACGTAGATTTTTTTTTGCTACAACTATATTTTTATTACAACTATTGACAAAAATTGCTGCATCGTGGATGAAATTTATTGCATCGAATTATTTTACTGAATGGAGATCTAACGGTGTGGCCCGCGTGCAGCTGGCGGATCGGGCAGGCCGCGTGCGGCCCCACCGAGTGTTCCGGCCAGTGCACCGGCGCCTGGTTCTGTCCTAGAAACAAAGAAGGATGCCCGTTGAATCTTTGTCCATGACCCAGAAAATCGATTTAACCAGAATAAATTTACATATAACTTTCATGTAATTGGTCCCAAATTCAGTTACTTTATATATAGCTATTGTGGCTGCGTAAACTTGATGTAAAAGTACAACTAGCGCATGCGATGCAGTATTGTTCAATTGCTTGCAATGGTCTTTTGATTTACCTCTTGAACCATTAAATCTATTGACGATATGTTTACAATTGTGGGTCTTTTGATTTATCTGTTGAACCATTAAATCCATTGACGATATGTTTACAATTATGGGTTGCTCAGTGTTAGAAGGGATAGAAATAGATTGATGGAATTGATGTTTGTTGCTTGAGTCTCGTAGGCATATATATATATAGAAGTACATGATTAACTTAAAGTATAAGTCAAGCCAAAATAATTCCTATTCTATATTATATTTCCTAACTAATCGTGATACTCAACATCCCCTCGCGGTCACATTGATAGTGAAGCACATGGTGAGATTGGAGAAGAATCCGAAGGTAAGCTGAGAGACACCCACCCACAGTCGTAACAGTTGATGCATCGCGGAAGTTGTGGCTGAAGTGAAAACCGACGAGGTTGCTCAAGCAAGGCGATAGCCCTTTGTGTCGATGATGAGGTAGGCAAGAGTGTAGGACGGTGTAGCATGGTCGGGGTAGCCTTGCGAAGAACGTCATGGTCAATGTGGAGTCGGGGTGGCTGATGTCGAGGAAGTTGTTGTGGAGCCGCGAGTGCAAGGAGACACTGAGTTAGTCATGGACGCAGTGGTGTCGAAGTAGTGGTGCGCCGGGAAAAAGATGTTGATGATGCGTCGTGTCGAGTTTGCCAAACCCCGGGACACTACATGGACGAAGGCACACATTGGTGTTGCCGGCACTGGGCATGCGTAGACGTATGAAGGTGATGTTGGGAATGCGTCACTTCAGGTTTGCCAGGTCTGGGAACAGATCGGGGACGAAAGCACGCGTCGGTGTTGCCAGCACCGGACATGCATAGACTGGGACTTGCAAAAGCTAGTATGCCATGTCGTGGGGGGCTAGTGGAGAAGGACTCGACAACAGTTGCGACCTAAATCGGCCGGGGGAAGGAGTCGGTCTCGCCTACGATGTTTGGAGTAGATGAAGTGGTCGGGAAAGACGATGGGGACACTGGCTATGAGATGGTGCTAGACGAAGATGAAGGAGGTGGACGGCAACGCGACTCGGGTGAGCGAGCTGCAGCGACACCGAAGAAGAGCGGGTGTCGTGGCTGGTTAGGAACGTGGCGACGATGCTCGAAGTAAGTGAGCAAGAACCCAACAGCATGGCAAAGACCCACGCGGACAGTGGCGTTCCACGCAGAGCGGGCCGACGCGGCGCATACCACGGAGAGGTCAACGCACGGTGACAATAGAGTGGACCACGTGTCACGGCACTATGGCCTGAAGGGGCGACGACATGGCAGTAGGTGGGTCGGGGAGACGATGGGAAGACCCCGTAGCAGTGACATTGATCATGTGTCATGGCGCTACAGCCCAAAGGGCCGACGCAACAGCGGCGCGAGGATCATTGCAACAATGGGGACGGCCTCGGGGAAGCGGTAGGGACCGCATGCCGCGGCGCTATGGTCTTAAGCCGAAGGGGCGACGAAGCGGTGGCGTGTGATGACGAGATGATGTATATACTTCTCGCTCCTCGTTGGTTACCCCAAGTGGAACGTTGAGATGTAGTCATCAGCAAGTTTTCCCTTACTCAGAGACTGTAAGGTTATTGAACCAGTAGGACTCCTAGGATCAACAAGTAGGTGTCTGCTGTCTTGGCTAGCAGAAGAAGTGGACTTGCACACACAACAAATAACTTTGTTCCAACGAGTACAGAGAGGTTGTCGATCTCTCCGGCCTTGTAGTTTGCAAAGGATAAAAACACAAGCGGGAAAAGTAATAGTAATGACAACGGAAAAGTAAATGAAAGAAGTAAATGACGGAGGTGTAAACAATGATGGTGATATGGACCGGAGTCACATGATGTTCACTAGTGATGTCTCTCTCCCAAAAGACGATAAACAACTATGCTTGGGTAAACAAATTACAGTTGGGCAATAGACAGTTTATAAACAAACCGTAATTCTAATTATGCTACTTGAAAGTTAAAGGTTCAATAGTAATGGGCAGTACGCCAAGACAAGTAGACCGTTTATTCATCAGCATCTACTTACTATTCATCCACCTTGAGATATCTATCTAGAACATCTCACCAGTATTAAGTTGCGAGCCCCACCCAAAGTGTAAACTCAAAGCAACGGACAAGTGCATTAACGAACTATGCATAAGGTAAACAATCATTGCAACCATGGTCACAAGCACCGTTGTTTTATCCCTGGTGGCAACAACACATCCCCTAGTCTCATGTTTCTGTCACTCAATCTAGACATCGAGGGGCATGAACCCACAATCATGCATAACGCTCCCTCTTGGAGTTACAATCTACTACTCGACCAAAGCAATAAATAGCAACGGAGAACATGCATGAATCACTAAGGAACATAATATAAAAGGATAATCAAATATATAAGTCATAACAATCTGAACGTAATGTCATAATCCATCGGATCCCAACAAACCGAGCATACCAATAGCAAGAGAATTACATAGATGCCTTGATCATGTAGGGCAGCTCACAAGGGCTAATCATGGAAGCACAAGATTAGAGAGAAGACATCACATAGCTACTGGTCATGGACCCATGGTCCAAGGAGGACTACTCACGGCAGGTCCGGGAAGCGTCCATGGCGGTGGAGAAGCTCTTGGAGGTCAATCCTCCGTCCGGCAGGGTGCCGGGAAGAGGTCTCCAGACGCTCCCGGTCTCGGAAGCGCTGCGGCGGCAGAACGATGGAGAAATTCGCGATTCTGGATCTCCTCGAAGGGCTTTCTCTCGGTGAAGTAAATATAGGCAAAAGGAGAGCGCCGGAGGAGGTGGGACCCACCCAGGCGGCCTCTCGGTGCGGCCTAGGGGTGGGCCGCGCCCAAAGGTCGCCTGGGCGGCCCCTGACCCCCCCCTCTGGCCCATCTTCGGTGAGCTAGAAGCTTCCGGTACGGTGATTTTTTTATATTTTTCTCAGGATTTTTGGGACTTAGGAAAATTGGGTAAAAGCCCGTGCAAAAAGACATCAGCAGAGAGGAACTGACACTGAGTGCACTAAGTTAGTAGGTTAGTCTAAATATGTGTAAAATGATATAAAAGTGTAGCAAAACATATAACAATGTCACCCAAAAGATCATGGAACAAGTAGAAATTATAGATACGTTTTGGACGTATCAACATCCCCAAGCTTAATTTCTGCTCGTCCTCGAGTAGATAAATGATAACACAATAATTTCTGTGGTGACATGCTAACACACATATAAGAACTTCAAAGTAAAGAAAGTAAGATATGCAATTCAAGTCAAGATAATAACAAGCAAGAGTCTATATCTAGTATTGAGATTAGCAAAGTAAGAACATAATAAAGGTGCAAGAGCTCTCGTTGTCCGTGACTCGAATGTCTCCAAATGGTGTTTGCATGCAAGAAGTGGGAGATGGGTTGAGATCATAAAATATTTTTTTAACTGAGAACTCAATCTACTAAAATTTTACACTTGGTCTCCTTCGGAATCTTATTCAGACTCATCCCCAGACCACTAGTCACGCACAAGTCAAAATGATCCTCTCCCTTTCGACTATGAGCACTCATGCAATGGATGAGCGTAAGCAAGATATATTGGCACTTAGGATGGAAAATAGAATAATGATGGGGAAGGAAGACAAAAAGGTGTGAAAGGATTACATCAATGAGGACAACCATAGGCGAGAGAAAGCCAAATGATAGATATGATGTGAGGAGTATGGATTGCCATGTAACGGATGCACATATGAGCTAAGGTAAGCTATCCAATGGAACTAGTGGGGTGCATCCAACTTGTTTGCTCATGAAGACCTAGAGCTCATTTGAGGAGGCTCATCATTGAAATATGCAAACCAAGTTCTATAGTGTAAGGGTCCCCACATAGTTATGCATGAATGATAATCTCTATGTAGTACAAATATAGCAATGGAGTACGAGTGTGGATCTTTCAAAAGGAATAGTAGTGTTTCCCCCTTCTCTCTTTTTATTTCTTTTTTTCTTTCTTTTTCTCTTTTTTTTATTTTTTGTGTGGCCTCTTTGGCTCTTTCTATTTATCTCTCATTTGTCCTCTTTGGGATCTTTTCTTTTGTCCTCTTTGGGATCTTTTCCTCACTTAAGGGCAACACTCTATGTTTTACAAGAATAATCATCACACTTTATAAGAAGTACTCAACATAAATACAAGTGAAAACTATCATGATGTATGCAAATGTATGCCTCTGCTAGTGTAGCAGGATATGCAATGATACTAGCGCGTCGTGTAGCAATAATTTAGGCAAGGCCCAACTATCATGCGGCTCTACGATCAAGCAAAATCATGTATGTCATGAAGATAAAGTCATGAGATGGTGGATGTTGCATGGCAATGTATCTCGGAAAGGCTATGGAAATGCCTTAATAGGTAGGTATGCTGGTTGTTTTGAGGAAAGATATAATGAGGCTTATGTATGACAGAGCGTATCATGTCATGGGTTTGGATGCACCGGCGGAGTTTGCACCAACTCTCGATGTGAGACAGGGCAATGCACGGTACCGAAGAGGCTAGCAAAATATGGATGGTGGAAGTGCCAACAATCGAATACTCACATTAGTCCGAAGAACTCATACACTTATTATCGGTAACTCTCTATCTAGTTAGAAAATTCACAAAGAGACAAGTACCCCGAGGAGTAGTGTTTGGGGGTTTGGTTATCCTTGCGCATCCTCAACTCATGGTAACATGAGGGTACTCTATATATTCCAACCCCTCCAGAGGTTAGCGGTCAATTAAGTAGCTAGAGTTCTCAACTAATTTTTAGTTTTTGAAAAACACACGGATTTCCAAAAATACGACACCTATCACTAACAGGCTCAATCTCTTGGCACCAATAGTCCAAACATTACTCAAATAAATACTGTAAAACTATTGCAAGTTACTACTATACTTAAATAGCAACCTCAATTACCTACTCATGCAAGACACACAACTTAGTGCAACGAGCCAACTCTCTAAACAAGATAAGCATGATAAATCAAGAGAGTTCCAAAAGCAACCTAAATAAAAGCTCTTAAAAAGATATAGCATGAAAACTAAGAGCTAAGCATGACAGTAGCTATGAAAAGTTAAAGGACACACAAAAAAGATAAGCATGAAAACCTATGTTGTGTTCTAGAGTGGAATGGAGCATGTTTCTCTCCCAAACAAGGTAGGCTAGGTTCCGACTATTTATGAACAACAAGCAAAACTAAAACAAACTAAAAAGTAAAGAGCGGGACGCTCCAAGCATAGCACATAACATATGAAGTGATAAAAATATAGCATGGAGATGGACGAACTGATGATTGTTGATAGAGAAGGGGATGCACGGGGGCATCCCCAAGCTTAGACGCTTGAGTCTCCTTGAATATTTCTTGGGGTGCATGGGGGAATCCCCAAGCTTGAGCGCTTGACACTCATGTATCTTCTTTCATCATCTCCCATCGCATACTTGAAAACTCCCTTCATACGAAACTCCTCATAAGCTGGTTAGAGTGGTTAGTACCCATGATAAAATAATTCAATACCTACTGGAAATAAAGATTTTCATGAAAAGATATTGTTTCTCATGATTGTCAAAAGGTTTTTGCAAAGGAAAAGTAAGCTTAAGATTTGCAAAATGATGAAAATGCAAAACGTGGCAGAATTTGTGAAAAACAGAACAACAGGTAGTAAATAATTTATTCGGGGTACTTCTGCAACTCAAATCACTCAGAACAGATGCCAGTAAGGCAATTATATAGAGCATGCTGTCAAAACAATTCAGATCAAAAAGATGATTTCGTGATTTTTGGCGAATTTTTCCGTTAAGCAGACAGAATCTATTTCTGGACAGCATGTCACAACTTTTGAACTTTCTTGCAATCGAAAGCTATAACTTGGCACAAAGCTTAAAAATAAAGATACAGTGATGTTTCTACAGTAATAACACTCATCAAGACCACTAAAAACTGAAAGTAAAAACGCAAAGTAAAGATAACAATGGTTGTCTCCCTAGAGCTCTTTATTTATAGCCATAAAGATAGGCTTAAGATTTTAATGATGCTCTCGTAGAAATAAGAGTTGTAGAACAAAAGAGAGCATCAAGAAGAAAATACCAAACATGTTTAAGTCTAACATGCTTCCTATGCATAGGAGTATTGCAATAGAATAATTCATTGAAACATAGGAAGGCAAAACAAGTGCACCTTCAAAACCTTCAACATAAAGAGAGGGAACTTGATATTATTGAAATATCTATAAGCATATGTTCCCTTCTCATAATAATTTTAAGTGGGATCATGAATAAACTCGACAATATAAGTATCACATAAAGCATTGTTACCATGATCCACATGGACTTCATAAAGAGGATAAAACTTGGAGTAAAAGAGAGACTGAATCTCTTCCTAATCCCGTAGGTGAGAATCATCTAGTAGCCTATACCATTCCAATGCTTTTCCTTTCAGTGACAAGGCAAATAATTTCCTCGTGACTCCATCTCTTGTCAAACCTGAAATCTTAAACAACTCACAAAGTTCTGTAGTTTCAACAAATGAATACTAGGATTGACTATTCCATCTCCTGCATAACAATCATTCCTAATTATTTCAATTATCCCAAGTGGTATTTTGAATGGGATACATTTAGTAGGTGGAGGATACTTCTCTACCACGGGTGTGGTAAAGCGGCCTTCCCCAAGCAGCGAACTAAGAGTGCAGTTTTCCATAAGCCTAACTAGTGAAGTCACACAACTTAGTGTTCTCGGTGGAACCCATAGTAGCAGCAACAAACAATAACAAAGCAACTATTTTTTTGTGGTTTTTGGTATAAGACTCTAAAGCAAAAAAACTAGAAAGCAAAAGTAAAAGATAGCGTGCAACTCCCCTATCTTGAAGACTGGAGTCCCCGGAAATGGCGCCAGAAAACTTTGCTTGATGACGAGATGATGTATATACTTCTCGCTCCTCATTGGTTACCCCAAGTGGAAGGTTGAGATGTAGTCAGCAACAAGTTTCCCCTTTTTCGGAGACTATAAGGTTATCGAACCAGTAGGACTCCTAGGATCAACAAGTAGTTGTCTGTTGTCCTGGCTAGCAGAAGACATGCACCTGCACACACAACAAATAACTTTGCTCCCAACGAGTACAGAGAGGTTTTCAATCTCTCATGCCTTGTAGTTTGCAAAGGATCAAAACACAAGCGGGAAAAGTAATAGTAATGGCAACGGAAAAGTAAATGAAAGCACGAAATGATGGAGGTGTAAACAATGACGGTGATATGGACCGGAGTCACATGATGTTCACTAGTGATGTCTCTCTCCCAAAAGACGATAAACAAATATGCTTGGGTAAACAAATTATAGTTGGGCAATTGACAGAATTATAAACACACCGCAATGCTAATTATGCTACTTGAAAGTTAGAGTTTCAATAGTAATGGGCAGTACGCCAAGACAAGTAGACCATTTATTCATCAGCATCTTACTAATCATCCACCTTGAGATACCGACGAGTTGTTTATATTGTATTTATATTTATATTTTTATTGATATTTATATTGTTCTTGGTCATTATTCCACTTTATGATACAATTCTAATGCCTTTTCTTTCTTAATTTGCAAGATCTACACAAAGAGGGAAATTGCCAGAAACTGGAATTATGGACCTGAAAGCCGTGGAAAAGCTGGAATTCTCTGGGCTCCAAATGATCTGAAACTTCACGAGGAATATTTATTGAATATATAAGAATTTTTGGAGCAAAAAATACCATAGGGGGCACCTATTGGTGCCAAGCCAACAAGAAGCACCCACCCCCCTCGGCGCGCCCTGATGGCTTGGCAGGCCCACAGGCGGCCTCCGGCACCCCTCTTCTGCTATATGATGGGTGTTTACCTAGAATAAATTAAGAAGATACTTTTGGGACAAATCTCCACCATCTCGAGGCAGAAACCTAGGTAAAGGCCCTTTGCCTCTCTAGCGGAGTTCTGCGGGGAAACTTCCCTCTGGGAGGGGGAAATCGAAGCCATCGTCATCACCAACGCTTCCTCCTTCATGGGCAGGCCATTCTTCATAAACATCTTCGCGAGCACCATCTCATCTCAAACCCAAGTTCACCTCTTGTCTCAACTCTTTGTCTCAAAACTTTATATTGGTACCTGGGCCTACTAGTAGTGTTGATTACATCTTGTAGTTGATGCTTGTTGGTTTACTTGGTGGAAGATAATATGTTCAGATCCTTTATCATATTCATTATACCTTTGATCTTGAACATGGTGATGATTTGTGAGTAGTTGCTTTTGTTCTCGAGGACATGTGAGAAGTCGAATTATAAGTAATCATGTGAAGTTGGTATTCGTTCGATATTTTGATATGTATGTTGTTGCTTCCTTTAGTGGTGTCATGTGAACATCGACTACATGATACTTCACCATCTTTGGGCCTTAGGGAAAACACCGTGGAGTAATAATTAGATGATGGGTTGCTAGAGTGACATAATCTTAAACCCTAGTTTATGCATTATTCCATAAGGGGCTGATTTGGATCCACATGTTTCATGATATGGTTAGATTTATCTTGATTCTTCTTTCGTAGTTGCGGATGCTTGCGAGAGAGGGTAATCATAAGCAGGTTGCTTGTTCAAGTAATAACATGACCTAAGCACCAGTCCACCCACATATCAGATTATCAAAGTAACGAGCGTGGATCAACTCAACATGATGAACATGACTAGAAGACAATTCACATGTGTCCTCGAGAGCGCCTTACTATATCTAAGAGAACTTTCAGACTTGTCCTTTGCTAGAAAAAGGATTGGGACATCTTACTACATGATTGATACTTTTGTTACTTGTTACATGTTACCAATTATCTTGCTATAAAACTATCTATCACCATTACTCACAGCACTTGCAAAAAATACATTGCTGAAAATTGCTTATAATTTCCTTATGATCCTCGTTGGCTTCGATACTCTTATTTATCAAAAGGACTATGGTTGATACCCTGTACTTGTGGGTGATACGTCTCCATCGTATCTACTTTTCCAAACTCTTTTGCCCTTGTTTTGGACTCTAACTTGCATGATTTGAATGGAACTAACCCGGACAGACGATGTTTTCAGCAGAATTGCCATGGTGTTGTTTTTGTGCAGAAATGGAAGTTCTCGGAACGTCCTAAAAATTTACGGAGAATATTTCTGGAAAATATGAAAAATACCTGTGCAAAGATCCACCAGAGGGGGTGAGCCAGTGGGCCACAAGCCCTGTAGCCGCGACCTCCCCCTGGCCGTGGCTACCAGGCTTGTGGGACCCACGTGGCTCTGCCGCCCCCAATTCCAGCGCTATTTATTCCCTTTCGTCTCGGAAAAAATCAAGAGATAAGAGTTCATCGCGTTTCACAATCCAGAGGCGCTGACACATCCAGTTCTTGCCCTGGAGGGCAGATCTGGAGTCCGTTTTGGGCTCCGGATCAAGGAGATCATCGCCATCGTCATCATCAACCTTCTTCCCTCTCCAATTCCATGAAGCTCTTCATCGTTCGTGAGTAATCTATTCATAGGCTCACTAGGCGGTGATTGATGTCTACTACGCAACCTTCTCCTTGTAGATGTTGTTGGGCCTCCAAGCGCAGAGGTTTGTAGGACAGTAGCAATTTTCCCTAAAGTGGGTGACCTAAGGTTTATCAATCCGCGGGAGGCGTATGATGAAGATGGTATCTCTCAAGCAACCATGCAACCAAATAACAAAGAGTCTCTTGTGTCCCCAACACACCCAATACAATGGTAAGTTGCATAGGTGAAATTGTTCGGCGAAGAGATGGTGAAACAAGTGCAAAATGGATGGTAGATATAGGTTTTTGTAATCTGAAATTACAAAAACAGCAAGGTAACTAGTAACAAAAGTGAGCACGAACGGTATTGCAATGCGTGGAAACAAGGCCTAGGGTTCATACTTTCACTAGTGAAGTTCTCTCAACAATAATAACACAATTGGAACATATAACTAGCCCTCAACATGCAACAAAGATTCACTCCAAAGTCACTAATAGCGGAGAACAAACGAAGAGATTATTGTTGGGTACGAAACCACCACAAAGTTATTCTTTCTGATCGATCTATTCAAGAGTTCGTAGTAAAATAACACGAAGCTATTCTTTCCGTTCGATCCATCATAGAGTTCGTACTAGAATAACACCTTAAGATACATATCAACCAAGACCCTAATGTCACCTAGATACTCCATTGTCACCTCAAGTATCCGTGGGCATGATTATACGATATGCATCACACAATCTCAGAATCATCTATTCAACCAACACATAGAACTTCGAAGAGTGCCCCAAAGTTTCTACCAGAGAGTCAAAACATGTGCCAACCCCTATGCATAGGTTCCCGATGTCACGAACCCGCAAGTTGATCACCAAAACATACATCGAGTACTCACATGAATCCACGTGTGCCAACCCATATGCATAGCTTCCCAATGTCACAAACCCGCCAGTTGATCACCACAGACAGACACGTGCAAGACATACATCAAGTTTTCTCAAAGACTCAACCCGATAAGATAACTTCAAAGGGGAAACTCAATTCATTACAAGAAGGGAGAGGGGGAAGAACATCATAAGATCCAACTATAGTAGCAAAGCCCACGGTACATCAAGATCAAGACATCTCAAGAACACGAGGAGAGAGAGATCGAACACATAGCTACTGGTACATACCCTCAGCCCTGAGGTAGAAATACTCCCTCCTCGTCATGGGGATCGTCGGGACGATGAAGATGGCCACCGGAGATGGATTCCCCCTCCGGAAGGGTGCCGGAACGGGCTCTAGATTGCTTTTTGGTGGCTACAGAGGCTTGCGGCGGCGGAACTCCCGATCTAGGTTTCTTTCTGGAGGTTTCTGGATTTGTAGGACCAGATGGCGGTGGAGTTGCGTCAAGTGGGCCCGTGAGGGGCCCACAAGCTTGGTTGGTGCGGCCTGGCGGGGAGCACCGACAGGGCTTGTGGCTTCCTCGGGACCCCTCTCCGGTATATTTTTCTTCCGGTATTTTTGATATTTTCCATAAAAAATCATCGCGAAAGAATTATTCCGTTTGGACTCCGCCTGAAAAAGGGTCAAAAACACGGAAATAACAGGAAGTGGCACTTGGCACTGAATTAATAGGTTAGTCCCAAAAAAGATATAAAAGGCATATAAAACATCCAAAGTTTGACAAGATAACATCATGAAACCATCAAAAATTATAGATACGTTGGAGACGTATCAAGCATCCCCAAGCTTAACTCCTGCTCGTCCTCGAGTAGGGAAGTGATAAAGAATGAATTTTTGATGCTTTCATGCTACCTAGCATAGATGTCCTTTGTAACTCCTCTTATGAGACATGAATGTTCAGATCAGTTTGATTCAAAACAATAGTTTTCTATTGATGTGGAGACAATAATACTTCAAGCAAACTAGCAAGGTAATCATGAACTTTCAAAATAACAAGGCCAAAAGTAAGTTATCCCTACAAAATCATATAGTCTGGCTATGCTCTATCATCCTTGCACAACGAATTTAAATCATGCACAACCTCGGTATTGGCCAAGTAATTGTTTTCACAACTTTACTTTCTCAAACTTTTTCGACTCTCACGCAATACATGAGCGTGAGCCATTGTTTTAGCACTATAAGTGGTGTGGAGTGTGGTGGAGGTTGCAAGGCAAACAAGGAGAAGATGGTCACATTGACTAGGCATATCAATGAGCTATGGAGATGCTCATCAGTAGATATCAATGTGAATGAGTAGGGATTGCCATACAAATGATGCACTAGATCTAAGAGTATGTGAAAGCTCTAAAAGAAAACTAGTGGGTGTGCATCCAACTTGCTTGCTCACGAAGACCTAAGGCAATTTTGAGGAAGCCTATCATTGGAATATACAAGCCAAGTTATATAATGAAAATTTCCCACTAGCTATATGGTGGTGACAAAACGAGAGACTCTCAATCATGAAGATCATTGTGCTTAATAAGCACAAGTGTGGAAGGGTGGTAGCATTGTCCCTTCCCTCTTTTTCTCTTTTTTTTGTGGGCTCTTTGGCCTTTTATTATTATTATTTTGGTGGGCATCTTTGGCCTCTTTTATTTCCTCACATAGGACAATGCTCCATCAATGATGATCATCACACTTACAACTCAAAACTTAGAACAATGATGACTCTATATGAAATGCCTTCGATAGTGTACCGTGACAATGATCTAGCATGGCATAGACATCTATGGGCACATCACGCTAGCTATCTTGTGATCATGCAATGGCAATGTAGAAGTGGTGGCACATGTCATGGTGGTAGTCGTATGGCAGTATATATAGGAATAGCTTTGAAAAAGCCATAGTAGGTAGGTATGGTGGCTGTTTTGAGGGAGGCTATATGGGTGGTTCTATGCACCGGCGAAAGTTGCACGACACTAAAGAGGATAGTGATGGTGGAAGGTGAAAGTGCATCTAAACCATGGACTCAACATTAGTCATGAAGAACTCATATACTTGTTGCAAAAGTTTTAGTAGTAATCGAAACAAAGCATTCAACGCATACTCCTAGGGGAAGGGTTGGTAGGTATAAACCATCGCGCGATCCCGACCGCCACACGAAGGATGACAATCAATAGACTAATCATGCTCAGACTTCATCACATAGTGGTTCACCATACATGCATGCTATGGGAATCACTAACTTCAACACAAGTATTTCTAGATCCACAACACCATACTAATATAACTTCAATATTACCACAACCACAACTCAAAACTAATTGAGATGAATCAAACTTCTCTAACTATTCAATGCACATGAAGGTGGAAGTTTTCATATCCCTTTGGATAACTACCCCTTTTGAGGCTACTATCAAAGCATAGATCAACTACCAAGCCACGCACCGCTATGCTCTAAAAGATATAAGTGAAGCACATAGAGCAAAAGCAACTAGCTCAAAAGATATAAGTGAAGCACATGTGAGCTGGATTGTCTAACCAAAGGATATAAGTGAAGCTCGACAGAATCACGGTGAGTGCATGTCTCTCTCTCTAGGTGTGCAGCAAGGACGATTGTGACACAAAAAAAAGACTCCTACGATACAAGACGCTCTAAGAAAAACACATAACATGTGGTGAATAAAAATATAGCCCCAAGTAACATTACCGATGGATCGAAGAGGAAAGAGGGGATGCCTTCCCGGGGCATCCCCAAGCTTAGGCTTTTACGACATCCTTGAATCAAGTTGGGGTTCCTTGGGCATCCCCAAGCTTGAGATCTTGCCACTCTTTATCTCTTTGTCCATAAGAACTTCACCCCAAACTTGAAAACTTCACAACACGAAACTTAAACATAAACTCGTGCTAACATTAGTATAAGAAAGCAAACCACCACTTCCTTAGTTACTGTAGAAAACTTAAATTCTACTTATATTGGTGTTGGGTTTCTGTATTTTCACTTTTCCATGGCTAGTATCCTCCGATACTATCCATAGTTTCATCAAAATAAGCAACCAACTCAACAAAAACAGAATATGTTAACAGCAGACCAGTCTGTAGCAATCTGTATACTTCGTATACTTCTGGTACTTCAAACAATCTGAAAAATTACGACAGTCTGAAGAAATTGCATAGAAATCAGAAGCAAAATGAATAAACTCAAAATCTCTTACATAATAAAAATAAAAATTCTTTTTGTGAGCAGAAAGTTTCTGTCTTTTTCCAGCATGATCAAACAATCATCACCAAGACTAATCATAACGGTTTTGCTTGGCACAAACACAAAAATAAACACAAAATACACAATCATAATAGAATTATGATGGTGTGGAGAAAACAAAACAGGAAGCAAAAAGCAAAGAAAAATTTATTCATTGGGTTGCCTCCCAACAAGCGCTATCGTTTAACGCCCTTAGCTAGGCATTGATTTCAATGATGCTCACATAAAGGGTAAGGATTGAAACACAACGAGAGAATCATGAAGCAAATGGCTAGCACATTTAAGTCTAAGCCACTTCCTATGCATAGGGATTTTGTGATCAAACAATTTATTGGAGCAAGAATCAACTAGCATAGGAAGGTAAAACAAGCATAGCTTCAAAAATTTCAACATATGGAGAGGAAGCTTGATACTATTGCAATAAGTAGAAGCATATGATCCTCTCTCATAGTAATTTTCAGTAGCATCATGAATGAATTCAACAATATAACCAGCACCTAAGGCTTTCTTTTCATGATCTACAAGCATAGGAATTTTACTACTCTCCACATAAGGAAATCTATTCTCAAGAATAGTAGTGGGAGTATCGTAAAGGACTTGAATGCTACGAATAGTTTCCACATTGAAAAAGCAAGGTTTAGCAAAGGGGTACTCAAGAGTATGACAAGTTTTATCATCCCTCTTATTTATAGCATAAGTATCCTCACAATAATCATCATAGATAGGAGGCATGCTTTCATCAAAATGATTTTGATCATTCAAAGTGGAAGAACTAAAAAGATCATCTTCATCAAATATGGCATCCCCAAGCTTGTGGCTTTGCATATCATTAGCATCATGGGTATTCAAAGAATTCATGCTAAGAACATTGCAATCATGCTCATCATTCACATATTCTATGCCAAGCATTCTATATAATTCTTCTTCAGCACTTGAGCACAATTTTCCTTACCATCATGCTCACAAAAGACATTGAAAAGATGGAGCATATGAGGCATCCTCAATTCCATTTTTTTGTAGTTTTCTAGGGAAAGAACAAGAAACAAAAAAGATTCGATTGCAAGATCTAAAGATATACCTTCAAGCGCTAACCTCCCCGGCAACAGCGCCAGAAAAGAGCTTCGTTGACGAGAGGTGAGTGTCTCTTACCTAGCCTCCTCGGCAACGGCGTCAGAAAAGAGCTTGATGTCTACTATGCAACCTTCTCCTTGTAGACGTTGTTGGGCCTCCAAGCGCAGAGGTTTATAGGACATTAGCAATTTTCCCTCAAGTGGGTGACCTAAGGTTTATCAATCCACGGGAGGCGTAGGATGAAGATGGTCTCTCTCAAGCAACCCTACAACCAAATAACAAAGAGTCTCTTGTGTCCCCAACACACCCAATATAATGGTAAGTTGTATAGGTGCACTAGTTCGGTGAAGAGATGGTGAAACAAGGCAAAATGGATGGTAGATATAGGTTTTTGTAATCTGAAATTACAAAAACAGCAAGGTAACTAGTAACAAAAGTGAGCACGAACGGTATTGCAATGCGTGGAAACAAGGCCTAGGGTTCATACTTTCACTAGTGAAGTTCTCTCAACAATAATAACATAATTGGATCATATAACTAGCCCTCAACATGCAACAAAGATTCACTCCAAAGTCACTAATAGCGGAGAACAAACGAAGAGATTATTGTCGGGTACGAAACCACCACAAAGTTATTCTTTCTGATCGATCTATTCAAGAGTCCGTAGTAAAATAACACGAAGCTATTCTTTCCGTTCGATCCATCATAGAGTTCGTACTAGAATAACACCTTAAGATACATATCAACCAAGACCCTAATGTCACCTAGATACTCCATTGTCACCTCAAGTATCCGTGGGCATGATTATACGATATGCATCACACAATCTCAGAATCATCTATTCAACCAACACACAGAACTTCAAAGAGTGCCCCAAAGTTTCTACCGGAGAGTCAAAACGTGTGCCAACCCCTATGCATAGGTTCCCGATGTCAAGAACCCGCAAGTTGATCACCAAAACATACATCGAGTACTCACATGAATCCACATGTGCCAACCCATATGCATAGGTTCCCAATGTCACAAACCCGCAAGTTGATCACCACAGATAGACACGTGCAAGACATACATCAAGTGTTCTCACACACTCAACCTGATAAGATAACTTCAAAGGGGAAACTCAATTCATTACAAGAAGGGAGAGGGGGAAGAACATCATAAGATCCAACTATAGTAGCAAAGCCCACGGTACATCGATATCAAGACATCTCAAGAACACGAGAAAGAGAGAGATCAAACACATAGCTACTGGTACATACCCTCAGCCCCGAGGGAGAACTACTCCCTCCTCGTCATGGAAATCGCCGGGATGATGAAGATGGCCACCGGAGATGGATTCCCCCTCCGGAAGGGTGCCAGAATGGGCTCCAGATTGGTTTTTGGTGGCTACAAAGGCTTGCGGCGGCGGAACTCCCGATCTAGATTTCTTTCTCGAGGTTTCTGGATTTATAGGACCAGATGGCGGTGGAGTTGCGTCAAGTGGGCCCGTGAGGGGCCCACAAGCTTGGTTGGTGCAGCATGGGGGGGGGTGCCGACATGGCTTGTGGCTTCCTCGGTACCCCTCTCCGGTATCTTTTTCTTCCGGTATTTTTAATATTTTCCATAAAAAATCATCGCGAAAGAATTATTCCGTTTGGACTCTGCCTGAAAAAGGGTCAAAAACACGGAAAGAACAAGAACTCGCACTTGGCACTGAATTAATAGGTTAGTCCCAAAAAATATATAAAAGGCATATAAAACATCCAAAGTTTGACAAGATAACATCATGAAACCATCAAAAATTATAGATACGTTGGAGATGTATCAGTGATGAGTAGGATGAGATCTATCATGTAATCGAGTTAGTTTTGATGGGGATTGATCCCTAGTATCCAGTATGTTCTGAGATTGATGTTGCTACTACTTTGCCATGCTTAATGCTTTTCACTAGGGCCCGAGTGCCATGAATTCAGATCTGAAATTATTATGTTGTCACCAATATATGTGTGTTTTAGATCCGATCTTGCAAGTTGTAGTTACCTACTATGTGTTATGATCCGGCAACCCCGGAGTGACAATAACCGAAACCACTCCCGGTGATGACCATAGTTTGAGGAGTTCATGTGTTCACCAAGTGCTAATGCATTGGTCCGGTTCTTTATTAAAAGGAGAACCTTAATATCCCGTAGTATCCATTTGGACCCCGCTGCCACCGGAGGGATGGACAATAGATGTCATGCAAGTTCTTTTCCCTAAGAACGTATGACTACACATGGAGTGCATGCCTACATCACATTGAAGAACGGGAGCTAGCCACATATCTCTCCGTGTTACAACTGTTGCATGATGAATGTCATCCAACAAATCATCGATCCTTTGCCTACGAGTTTGTCCCACTGCCACTATTACTTGCTCTACCATTGCTACTTTTGCTGCTATTGTTACTTGCTTTGTCATGCTGCTGCTGCCACTACTGTTGCTACTACTCTTACTTGCTGTTACTGTTACTTGCTACTGCTGCTACTTGCTACTGCTGTCACTATTGTTGTTCATTGCTACTGATGTTACTCATTACACTTCTTCTACCTGCTACAATACTTTACTCGCGCCATTGATACTTCAGTTAGGAATAATCTGCCGTCAACAGATTCTTTCCTAGCACCGTTGCTATCATACTACCTTTGCTGCTTATACCCTGCTTGCAGATACTAATCTTTCAGGTGTGGTTGAGCCGACAACTCAACTCCTAATACTGGAGAATATCCTTTCACTCCCATCATGTCGAACCAACAAATTTGGGTTGAATACTCTACCCGCGAAAACTGCCGCGATCCCACATGCTGGTGGGCCATTGCAAGAAAATTGCTAACTGTTGAGCAACTGGAAGCAGCTCTTTTCTGGCGCCGTTGCCGGGGAGGATAGCTATATTCTCTGAGTCACTTGGGATTTATATCTACTGATCACTATGAAGAATCTGAAAGATCCAAGAACCAAAGTCTTGCCCTCAACTACGAGGGGAGGTAAGGAACTGCCATCTAGCTCTGCACTTGATTCACCTTCAGTTATGAGTAAGTTTGCGACACCACCTCTTGCTATAAATCTTGATATGTCGCATGTGCTAGATGATGCTAGAGATGCTACTGCTATTGATGATGTTTATGATGCTACTATGCTTGATGATACTATGCCTGATACTGCTAGAGATACTATGCCTGATACTGCTAGAGATGTTATGCCTGATACTGCTAGAGATGCTATGCGTGATACTGCTATCCATGATGCTATGCTTGATACTGCTTTGCCCGATGATGCTAGAGATGCTATTTTGCCTGATGATGCTATGCTTGATACTACTAGAGATACTACTTTGCCTGATATGCCACTAGGGGTATTCCTTGATGCTCATATTGCTAGAGTTACTGCCAATGCTCGTGATGCTTCTAAAACTACCGATACTATTGAGATAGAACCTGCATTTGCTCCTGTTAGATCTAGCTCTCCTAGATATGAATTGCCTGATATACCTGAGGGTTATGTTATGGAGGGAGAGATAGCTGAGAATTTTCTTGCGTGTAAGGATGCCTATGACGCTGAGAAATTACTTCTCAAGTGGAAGGAAAAATCTCTGAAAGCTAGGATGAAATACGACCCGAAGTTTGCCACTTCACCTATCTTTATCACCGATGAGGATTATGAATTCTCTGTCGACCCTAAGATAATCTCTCTAGTCGAATCTGATCCTTTCCACGGTTATGAGTCTGAGACGGTCGTAGCCCATATTACCAAACTACTATATCCTTTTCACTAGTGAGGAGAAGATCCGCTACTACTATATCCTTAAGCTGTTTACTTTCTCTCTAAAGGATGATGCTAAAGCCTAGTTCACTTCTCTTGCTCCTGGATGTTTGAGTAGTCCCCAGGATATGGTCTATTACTTCTATGAGAAATATTTCCCTGCCCATAAGAAGCAAGCTGCCTTGCAGGAAATATACAACTTTGCTCAACTCAAAGAAGAGAGTCTCCCACAAGCTTGGGGGAGGCTCATCCAGCTACAGAATGCTTTGCCTGATCACCCTCTTAAGAAGAATGAGATACTTGATATCTTCTATAACGGACTTACCGATGCTTCTAGAGACCACCTAGATAGTTGTGCCGGTTGTGTTTTTAGGGAACGAACTGTAGAACAAGCTGAAATCCTACTTAATAACATCTTGATCAACGATAATGCTTGGACTATTCCCGAACCACCTCCTAAGCCAACTCCTAAGAAAAGAGGTATTCTATTCCTCAGTCTTGAAGATATGCAAGAATCCAAGAAATCTATGCAAGAGAAAGGCATTAGATCTGAAGAAGTAAAAAATCTACCGCCTATCGAAGAGATCCATGGTCTCGATAACCCGATACAAGTAGTAGAGGTGAATTCTCCGCGTAGATTCAATGCGAGTGATATTCCTTTTGACAAACCTGCTAGCCTATGCTTTGATGAATTTGACAACTTTGTTGCCAAACAACAGAGTTTCAATGATTATGGTAGCAAACAATTGGAACAAAGTACTCGTATGCTTACTCATTTAAGTGCTTGTGTAGAACAAGTACTTGAAGCTCAGAATGACTTGCTCAATGAATTAAATGACAACTCTGTCAAAGTCATTACTAGAGGAGGCAAAATGACTCAGGAACCTTTGTATCCTGAAGGCCATCCTAAGAGAATTGATCAAGATTCTCAAGGAATTAATGCTGATACACCCAGTCATCCTAAGAATAAGAAGAAGGATGATAGAAACCTACATGCCAGTTCACCAAATACTGTCACACCTGAAGAACCAAATGATATTTCTGCGTCTGATGCAGAAACACAATCTGGTGATGAACATGAACCTGGTGACAATATGGACAGCGATGTTCATAATAATGCTCAACCTAGAAATGATAAGGATGTGGAGATTGAACCTACGGTTAATCCTGATAACCCACAAGCTAAGAGATACGATAAGAATGACTTCACTCCTAGGAAGCATGGTAAAGAAAGGGAGCCATGGGTTCAGAGACATATGCCCTTTCCTCCTAAGCCATCCAAGAAAAAGGATGATGAGGATTTTGAGCGCTTTATTGAAATGTTGAGACCCGTCTTTCTGCAGATGCGGTTAATTGATATGCTCAAAATGTCTCCATATGCCAAGTACATGAAAGATATTGTGACCAATAAACGGAAGATACCAGATCTTGCGATCTCCACCATGCTCGCCAATTACACTTTCAAAGGTGGAACTCCTAAGAAACTTGGTGATCCCGGAGTGCCCACTATACCTTGCTCCATTAAAGGAAAGTACGTAAGAACTGCCTTATGTGACCTTGGAGCCGGTGTTAGTGTTATGCCTCTCTCTCTTTATCGTAGACTTGAACTGGATAAGTTGACACCCACTGAAATTTCTCTGCAAATGGCCGACAAATCAACTGATTTCCCTGTCGGCATTTGCGAGGATGTGCCTGTTGTGGTTGCTAACGTTACTATCTTAACGGAATTTGTTATCCTGGATATTCCTGAGGATGATGCCATGGCGATCATTCTTGGAAGACCGTTCTTAAACACCGCAAGGGCTATTATAGATTGCAGCAAAGGCAATTTCACTTTCCATGTCAACGGTAATGAGCATACAATGCACTTTCTGAAGGAACGATATCAAGTACATTGCATCAATGCTATCGAAAATACTTCATCGATTCTTATTGGGAGCTTTGAATGCCGTATGCCTCGTGTTAAGATGAAGTATGATTTGCTTGTTGGGGAGATTCATATCCCCATTGAGGTGACTTAGTGGCTATTCGACAATTCTCCGTTTCCTTTTGCGATTTGAAAAAGTTTTGTCATGAGGATTTGATCAACCCCATTGACGGATTTCTTTCGATGACCATGAAATGGATGAATCAAAGAGTCACATACCTCTGTTTTAAGCTTTCACTTTCTGTTGCTTAGAAGAAAAATGATAGATTTACTTTAGATTTTCTTGTTTTCTGTTTTAGCGTCCCGGAGAAAAGTACCCCGAAAATAAAGGTTCTCCGATGGTCCTGAAAATCAAATATGATTTTTTCTGGATTTTTTGAAAAATACTGGGACTGAGAGCTGGCCTGGGGGCCACACTAGTGGGCCACAAGCCCTGTAGCCGCGGCCTCCCCCCTGGCCGCGGCTACCAAGCTTGTGGAGCCCACAGGGACCCCCTCCACTCATTCCAGCTCCCATCCTCTTCTTCTACCCCCAGAAAAAAATCGTTTCGCAGCTCAAACCCGTGTTCTTGCTCATTTGGCTGTGATTTTCGATCTCCTTGCTCAAAGCACCATTCTCCGAACCGCTTTCGGGAAATTACTCCTTGGTAAGTGACTCCTCCATTGGTCCAATTAGTTTCTACTCTAGTGCTTTATCCTTCGCGTATTCTTGCTACCTTGGTGACCCTGTTCTTGAGCTTGAAATGTTGATTTTAGCTGGTCCCAAGTAGTTTTAGCATGTGACACGGTCTCTATGTACTAGTAGGAGTGGTTGCTACGAGCTGGGTTAATCCTTACTCACTTTTCTTTCGAAGTCTCTAAAAATGTCAGAATTTTTCAGAGTTAGAAAAGGGAAAAGATGAGGAGGTTCTTGATAGTCTCTTCAAGCCGTAACCCCAAGGAGGATGAGAAGAACCACCCCAAGTACGTGGTTCCTCGAGTCACATAAGTTCGAGCGTGTGAGTGGCCAAGTGATGAATTTTTGCGCGCAGCTGGGCTTTATGAAGACTTTTATTACTTGGTGGAGAACGCAGGTCTTACCACGTTCGTTGAAGATAAGTGCCCACAATACCTCCTCCTCGCCAATATTTTCGTCCAAAGCTTCAACTTTTATTCGAGGAAGAATCCTCCTATGGTTGAGTTCATGTTATACGATATCCCCCAGCGCATGACACTACAAGATTTTTGCAATGTGTGCAAATTACCTTATGTTGGGAATATTCATGATCCTCGTCCACGGGACTTGGAGGCTTTCATAGATACTATTGTTGTTGGAGAGGAGAGAGGAGTGTCTCGCGCTAGAATTGCTAGCATAGACTTTCCTGTGCTTTGGTACTTCTCATTATTTGTGGGAAAATGTTTGATTGGCCATGGGGAGGCTGGATCACTTAGTTCTCCAGACCTTGCGGTTTTGTGCGAAGGCCTTTATAACAATAAGACTTATAGCCTAGGTGCTATAGTAGCTCAGCGGTTGAACACAAACCGTTCCAAAGGTGTCGTCTATGGAGGTATCTATGCTACTCGTCTTGCTAGACACTTTGAGATACCTATTATACTTCACGAGGAAGAAGAAATGCTTCTTCCTGAGAAATATCTGGATTATGACAGCATGGTTCGCCATGATTTTCTAGATAGAGATGCTAGTAGACGGATGATTTATAACCTGGTATTTAGTCAGGGTACTCGAGAGACTATTACTTTGCCCGCTCCTTCTTTGTTCAACCTTTATGCATGCAGGTACATTATTATGACCTCGGACATCTACGCGTATTGGGTCCTAGCCCAACCACAGGTGCCCGCGCCTGAGCCACTAGTCGAGTACCAGGCACCAGTTTATCAGTGGGAGCCGGAGGAGCTCGCACAGCAGTGGCACCCTCAGTCCACTCCGGAGGTTCTAGACGGTTACTACTCACCTTGGGAGTAGACCAAGCTAGGCCAAAAGCCTAAGCTTGGGGGAGTACGTGTTTGCACCAACTTTACATTCATGCTTATGCTTTCACTTTGTTAGTCGGTGTTTACACTTTGCCACTGCATTATCCTTGCTAGTTTATTTTCTTTTCTTGTTTTCTTGTTTTGTGACCTTTTGAGAAAACCCAAAAAGTTTTTCCTTTCTTATTTTGCTTATTGGGAGCTTTCCCGTGTAAATAGTTTTCTTTTTCTTTGAGTCGAGGTAGAAGACCATGGTTACAATGTTTAGTGGCTCTCGCATGCATATCTGTTCATTTGTTAAAGAGCCATATTACTTTGTCTTCTCCTTTGTGTTTGCCTGCAGATTCAGCTTAGTCCAATGCACGAGCACTCTTATTATTTTTCACATTGTTCGATCGTGCAAGTGAAAGGAAATAATGATGATATATGATGAAGTGACCGAGACTGGAAAAGTTGGTATGAACTCTATCTTTTTTGTTTTTGTAAATATGACTAGCTTATCGTCCCAGATTCAGCTTTGTTGAGAGAGAACCATGTTTGCAATGACAACTTAGAGATCATAGTTTCTGATGCCATGCTTAATCAGCTAAGTGCTTATAATGGTTTGTCTTGAATGCCAACATAGATTTTGAGATGACTATGATGTAGTATGATAGGATGGTATTCTCCTTTCAATGATTCAAGTGGCTTGACTTGGTGCATGTTCATGCATGTAGTTGAAACAAAATCAGCATAGCCTCTATGATGTTCGTGTTCATGGTGATTTATATCCTGCTCATGCTTGCACTCAATGTTAGTCAAACTCATTGCATCTTGATGACGGTTGTCGCTCTCTAGTTGGTCGCTTCCCAGTCTTTTGCTAGCCTTCACTTGTACTAAGCGGAATACTGCTTGTGCATTCACTTCCATAAACCCAAAAGTTTTTCCATGAGAGTCCACCATACCTACCTATTTGCGGTATCTACCTATCGTTCCAAGTAAATTTGCATGTGCCATTTTCTAAACCTTCAAGAAATAATCTGTTTTGCATGCCTGAACCGCTCATGTGGTGACAGGGGGCTATTGGCATCTTCCATGTTAGGCGTGTTATCCTCGACATGTGTTTATTCACTGTCATTCACGAGAAAGGGGCCAGTAATTGGAATGCCCAGTTCCACGCTTAAATCGAAAACATAACTGTAAAACAAGACACCCCCCCCCCGAATTGATGCTAGTATGGACGGTACCCGAGGATTCGACTAGCCGTGGAGTGTGATTGATTGGTGGTGGGGGAGTTAAAACTTTACTTTTCTGTTTGGGAACCGCCTATAGCATGAGTAGCATGGAAGATATTGAGAACTCTTGGTCATTGCGTTGACAATGAAAGCATGCCACCCAAAATTATTATCTCTGTTTTCAAAGCTTGAGCTCTGGCACCTCTGCAAATCAATGCTTCCCTATGCGAAGGGCATGTCTATTTATTTTCCTATTGAGTCATCCTCTCCTTATATAAGCACCAATTAGAGAGCACCTCTGTCATTTTTATGCTTTGCTTTTGATTGATATTGAGTATGACCATGACTGGATCTTCGTTGCTATGAATTACAATGTTTAGTCATCCCTTGATCTTTGAAAGTGCTCTGCATTTATGTTTTGCGGTCTCAGAAAGAGCTAGCGAGATACCACCTATTCATATTGCTTCATGCTTGTTTTGATTCAATTGTTGGTATCTGAAACTCATTATTATTTGCTCGCTAGCTGATTATGCCATTGATATTAGTTTACCGTGAGACCTATGTGTCACTTGCTTATGTGGTTAACTTGTGATCTTGCTGAAATTCTGGTTATGAGTTAGACATAGTTGCAAAAACAAGATCAAACAGAGTTTGTCAAAGTTTTTCTTTCTCTTTCAGTTTGTCAACGGAGTTGCTTGAGGACAAGCAAGGTTTTAAGCTTGGGGGAGTTGATACGTCTCTATCGTATCTACTTTTCCAAACTCTTTTGCCCTTGTTTTGGACTCTAACTTGCATGATTCGAATGGAACTAACCCGGACTGACGTTGTTTTGAGCAGAATTGCCATGGTGTTGTTTTTGTGCAGAAATGAAAGTTCTCGGAACGTCCTGAAAATTTACGGAGAATATTTCTGGAAAATATGAAAAATACCTGCGCAATGATCCAGCGGAGGGGGTGAGCCAGTGGGCCACAAGCCCTGTAGCCGCGGCATCCCCATGGTCGCGGCTACCAGGCTTGTGGGGCCCACGTGGCTCTACCGCCCCCAATTCGAGCGCTATTTATTCCCTTTCGTCACAGAAAAAATCAAGAGAGAAGAGTTCATCGCGTTTCACGATCCAGAGGTGCCGCCACATCCCGTTCTTGCCCTCGAGGGAAGATCTGGAGTCCGTTTTGGGCTCCGGATCAAGGAGATCGTCACCATCGTCATCATCAACCTTCTTCCCTCTCCAATTCCATGAAGCTCTTCATCGTTCATGAGTAATCTATTCGTAGGATCGCTAGGCGGTGATGAGTAGGATGAGGTCTATCATGTAATCGAGTTAGTTTTGACGGGGATTGATCCCTAGTTTCCACTATGTTCTAAGATTGATATTGCTACTACTTTGCCATGCTTAATGCTTGTCACTAGGGCCCGAGTGCCATGAATTCAGATCTGAAATTATTATGTTGTCACCAATATATGTGTGTTTTAGATCCGATCTTGCAAGTTGTAGTTACCTACTATGTGTTATCATCCGGCAACCCCGGAGTGACAATAACCGGAAGCACTCCCGGTGATGACCATAGTTTGAGGAGTTCATGTGTTCACCAAGTGCTAATGCGTTGGTCCGGTTCTTTATTAAAAGGAGAACCTTAATATCCCGTAGTATCCATTTGGAACCCACTGCCACGGGAGGGATGGACAATAGATGTCATGCAAGTTCTTTTCCCTAAGCACGTATGACTACACACGGAATGCATGCCTACATCACATTGACGAACGGGAGCTAGCCACATATCTCTCCGTGTTATAACTATTGCATGATGAATGTCATCCAACAAATCACCGATCCATTGCCTGCGAGTTTGTCCCACTGCCACTGTTACTTGCTCTGCCGTTACTACTGTTCTTGCTACTGTTACTTGCTTTGTCCTGCTGCTGCTACCACTACTGTTGCTACTACTGTTACTTGTTGTTGTTGTTACTTGCTACTGCTGTCACTATTGATGTTCCTTGCTACTGTTGTTACTCGTTACACTACTACTACCTGCTACAATACTTTACTGGCGCCATTGATACTTAAGTTAGGAATAATCTGCCGTCAACAGATTCTTTCCTAGCACCGTTGCTATCATACTACCTTTGCTGCTTATACCCTGCTTGCAAATACTAATCTTTCAGGTGTGGTTGAGCCGACAACTCAACTGCTAATACTGGAGAATATCCTTTCACTCCCATCGTGTTGAACCAACAAATTTGGGTTGAATACTCTACCCTCGAAAACTGCCGTGATCCCACACGCTGGTGGGCCATTGCAAGACAATTGCTAACTGTTGAGCAACTGGAAGCAGTGGGTCATCAGGACTCTTTTCTGACACCGTTGCTGGGGAGTGAAGCGCCTTTGATAAGTGGAAATTGGTGAAGAAACATTTTTGGTATGTGTTGAAATTTACTATTGATTGTTATTATGGAAGATAATCCTTTGACGGGCATGTTTGTGGTATCTTTACCCCTACCATGAGTGGAATAAGTTGCCCCTCAACCTACAAATCGTATTAAAAGTTTACTACGAAATTCCTTCGCGTATGTTAGAGAACCTGCTAGCTAATCATTATGTAGGAGACTGTACAACTCATCCTTATTTGCACTTGATAATGTTGGAAATATTCCCTAGAGGCAATAATAAAGTGGTTATTATTATATTTCCTTGTTCATGATAATCATTCATTATCCATGCTAGAATTGTATTGACCGGAAACTTAAATACATGTGTGGATATATGAACAACATCGTGTCCCTAGTGAGCCTCTACTAGACTAGCTCGTTGATAAAAAATGGTTAAGATTTCCTAACCATATACATGAGTTGTCATTTGATAACTGGATCACATCGTTAGGAGAGTGACGTGATGCACAAGACCCAACCATAAGCATAGCATTTGATTGTATCACTTAGTTTATTGCTATTGCTTTCTTCATGTCAATTATTTGTTCCTAAGACCATGATAACATGCAACTCCCTGACACCGGAGGAATGCCTTATGTCTCTCAAATGCCACTTTGTAACTGGGTGATCATGATGTTATTGTACACACATCTTTGAGGGTGTCTGTTGTGTTAGCATGGATCGATACTGGGATTGTGTACGATCCGAAGTATGTCTAGAGGGTGGATGATTAGACTACTTGACCAAATAAAAACTTAGCCTTTTCCCAATTTTAGTTGTGGGTAAGTTTTAGCAATTCTTGTAAGTCAAGCACACCCTACACATGCAAGTCTAAGGGTATAGCAGCGGAAAGTAAAGACATGCACATGTAAATAGAGGGTAGGGATAGGAAGATCAAACGCAAAGATTGACACGACGATTTTTGGCGTGGTTCCGATAGGTGGTGCTATCATACATCCATGTTGACAGAGACTTCAACCCACGGAGGGTAACTACCGTGAGAGTCCACGGAGGGATCAACCCACAAAGGGTCCACGGAGAAGGAACCTTGTCTATTCCATCATGGCTTGCATCCACGAAGGACTAGCCTCACTCGGGGTAGATCTTTATGAAGTAGGCGATCCCCTTTCCCTTACAAAACTTTTTGGTTCAACTCCACAACACGAGGTAGGAGGCTCCCAAACAACACCTAACCAATCTAGGAGGCACCACCCCCAAAAAGGTAATAGATGCGGTAGTACGGTGAACTCCTTGCTCTTGTGCTTCAAAAGATAATCTCCTCAAAACTCAATCACTCTCTCATAGATTTTGCTTGGGTAGAAGAGATTGATTGGGTGGAAAGAACTTGGGGGGGGCTAGAGATCAAGTTTCAAATGGATGGATTGGAATATCATGATCTCAACACATGAGTAGGTGGCTCTCTCTCAGAAAAATGGATATGGCAAGTGTATGTGTGTTCTGACTGCTTCCTCTACGAATGAGAGGTGGTGGATGGGAAAATATATAGGCATCTCCAAAAATCTAACCATTACAACATTATTTCCCAAGTCGGTGAAACCGAAGTGAAACTCGGTAGCACCGACTAGTGCAAAATGTGGCAACTTTTATCTTCTCGGTAAGACCGATATAGGAATCTTGATGGTACCGATATGGGTGACCTAGGGCAGTTTCCAAATCTCGGTGTGACCGGTTCCAAAACTTGAAAATTCTAATTTTTGAACATGGCATATCAGAAAGTTGGTCACTGATGTCGGTGGTACTGAAAGGAATGTTGGCGGTACTGAGATTGTATGGTTTTGGCGTAGGTTCCGTCTTAGATGAAAACCTGTATGGCCGAGTGGATAAAGTTGGTGGAACCGATGTTGATGTTTAGGCTTGATACTTGTGATTTGCGTTGGGTTTTCCATGAAGAGGGACTGGTTATCGCAGCATAATGTGGGTAAGTATTTCCCTCAGTTATGAAACCAAGGTTTATCAAACCAATAGGAATATCAACCATAACCGTCTTCAGCGACTGCACACAAAAAAAAACAAAAACTTGCACCCAACACGGGCAAGAGGGTTGTCAATCCTCTTCTCTTGTTATTTGCAAGCAAGTGAGGTGTGTAGATAGTTGTAGATAGCAAGATAAAATAAAAATAACTAAATGGCAGCAAGGTATTGAAGGTTTTATCAATATGTTGTGAATAGACCCGGTGGGCCATAGTTTTCCCTAATTGAATCTCTCATGAAAAATAGCATATAGTGGGTAAACAAATAACTATTGGGCAGTTGACAGGATAGCAGATAGTTACGCAATATTCATGGCAATGATCATGTGTATATAGGCATCACGTCCATAAACAAATAGGCCGACTCCTGCGTGCACCTATTAGTATTACTCCACTCATCGACCGCTATCCAGCATGCATCTAGAGTATTAAGTAAAACAGAGTAATGCATGGAGAACAATGACATGATGTAGACAAAGTAAACTCAAGCAATATGAATAAACCCCATCGTTTTATCCTTAGTAGCAACAATACAAATACGCATGAAAGAACAATTGCTCCCTAGGGTGGTTTTGATAATTGATCACAACATATGCATCATTGGACTAATGTGTTTTCCAAGTATATTTCAGAAAAGTTAAAAAGATGCTATGGCTTAAGGTTTATGTGGAGATGCCCCTGGATGCAAGAAAGGAATAATATTGGATCAAGCTTCAAGCTAGAAGACTCTTCATTTTATATTTGTGAGAAATCACTTTTGACTCCATACGAAAGCCAATACTATTAAAAGGGGGTGAGGTAGTAAAATGAACTGATTGCTAAAATGCTCAAAGTTAGCCACCAAAAAACTCAGTCATTTTTCCCACATATCAACTCTGTCAAGTTCCACATACACAAATTCGGTGTAACCAACATTGCCACATCGGACCGACCGAGTTTGAACCTAAGATAGAACCCTAGCCATTACCACCAAATTGGTGCAACCGAAAGTGCATCGGTGCTACCGAGTTTAGTGTGACCAACATTCTGTTGCCAAGATACACAAAATCGGAATTTCCGAGTTTGAGTATCGGTGCCACCAAGTTTGTCCATCTGACCGTTAGTCACCTTTTCGGTGCCACAGAGTTCTATATATCGGTCTCATCGAGATTCAAAAGTTCACACTTTTAGTACTAATCGGTACCACCGAGTTTGCACTTTCGTGTGTAACGGTTGGATTTCCAGAGCTGCCTATATATACCCCTTCACCCACCTCTCATTCATGGGAGAAGCGCTCAGAATACACACTTCATTTCCAGATCCATTTTCTGAGAGAGAACCACCTACTCATGTGTTGAGACCAAGATATTCCAATCCAATCATTTGAATCTTGATCTCTAGCCTCCCCAAACTACTTTCCACCAAATCAACCTCTCCTACACATGCATATTCTGTGAGAGAGATATTTGTGTTGAGGAGACTATCTTTAGAAGCATAAGACCAAGGAGTTCATTGACCTACCCCATCCATTACCGTTTGGAGGGTGGTGCCTCCTAGATTGGTTAGGTGTCGCCTGGGAGCCTCCTACTTCGTGTTGTGGAGTTGAACCAAAATGTTTGTAAGGGCAAGGAGATCGCCTACTTCGTGAAGATCTACCGTGAGTAAGGCTAGTCCTCTGTGAACAGACGCCGTGGTGGGATAGACAAGGCCGCTTCTTTGTGGACCCTCCATGGATGTAGCCCTCCGTGGACTCTCATAGCTGTTACCCTCCGTGGGTTGAAGTCTCCACTAACATGGACGTACAATAGCGCCACCTATCGGAACCATGCCAAAAATCGTCGTGTCAACCTCATGCATTTGATCTCCCTACCTTACTCCTCTACTTTACACTTGAATGTTTTACTTTCCGCTGCAATACTATTAGAACTGCATGTGTAGGGTGTACTTGACTTATGATAAATGTTATAGCTTCCTCTCAAGTAAAATTGGGAAAAGGCAAAAAAATTATCTTGTCAAGTAGTCTAATCACCCCCCTCTAGACATACTTTCGATCCTACGACGCATCTTATCCCCTGTCACTTGGATATAGAAATTCACCAGGTTGAACCTACCACAATGCACATCTCTCACCGAAGAAATATTGATCTAGTTGGCAAAACTATTTCAATAGATGGGGGAGAATTACGAAGTTGTCATAATCATGCACATAAGCATCATATAAGTATTCATAGGGGACTCAAATATTTATCATGAATAATATGACCATAAACCCGCAATTCGTCGGATCCCAGCAAATGCAATGCACAAAAGGAATTACATCATATGGATCAAAGCGAAGATGTGATGATCATTGTATTGAACATCAAAGAGAGAGAAATTGCCATCTAGGTACTGGCTATGGACCCGTAGGTCTATGTTGAACTACTCATACATCATCGTGAGGATAGAAAGGTTGATGAATAGGCCCTCCATGATAGATCCCCCTTCGGCAGGGTGCTGGAACAGAGCTCCATATGGCCTCCCATCAGAACAGAGACTTGGGGCAGCATAAAAAGTGTTTCGCCCTTGATGTTTTTAGGGTAGATGAGAATTTATAAGCCAGAGAACGAAGTTGGGAGGACCAGAGGGATGCACAATCCATCAGGGCGCCCCCCAGGCCGCCCATGTTGGCTTGTGGTCCCCTCATGAGGCCTCCTTCCTTCTTCCGATGCTTGTTGGTCTTCTTTTGGTCCAAAAAAATGACCAAGAAGTTTCAGGGCAAGTGGACTTTGTTTGGTATGGAAACCCTGAAAGGTGAAAAACATGCAGAAAACAACAACTAGTACTAGGCACTGGGTCAATAGGTTAGTGCTCAAAAATAATATAAATTTGTAAATAAATACCCCAAAAGTATTATAGAATGATAATATACCAACATGGAACAATTAAAAATTATAGATATGTTGGAGACATAATTCCTGCTCGTCCTCGAGTAGGTAAATGATAAAAACATAATTTTTATGTGACATGCTATCCATGATGTAACCATATGCATGTATGTTCATTGAGAAACGATGAATTAACAAATATTAACACAACAATACTTATGGGTATAAGCAGCAAATCATTAATCTTGACCGTGGCCCTCTCCTTCTGCTTGTGAGGAATGCTTTCCTCGGGAACGAAATCAGCACCTCCTCATCTGTGTTCAGCCTTTTCCTGGATCTGGTAGCTCCCTTGGGCATATCATGAGAGCTTGGAGTACCTGGATCAAAATCAATCTTCTGAGGACTAGTGCGTGAGTCCACTTCCATGCTCTGCTCTCGGTAATTATTCTGGCTATCTTCAGACGCTGACATGCTGACAAGATGACAAGATGACCATGTGAATAGTTATAGAAGAGTAGGAATGGATGAGCATCACAAAACATAGAAATTTTCAAAAAAATTAACTCAAAATTTTAGTCTTAAGTATCAGCTATGTGTGTTTCGCTTCCACCGAGATAAAGAAACCAGAGCCTTTGAGACTGACCATCTACTTAACACAGAATTGGCCACACTTTTGGTAGCACCAAAAAGTGAGACTCAGTCTCACCGAGATGGTTCTTAGAAGCCCTAATGCATGAATCGGTGACAACGATCTAGTTCAACTCAGTGACTCCGAGACACAAAAAGCGGATACCTAACCCTAAAATCTTTCGTTCGTCTACACTACATGATTTTTTGTGTGGTTGGATTCATTGCAATTTGTGGAAAGATAAAGGGTGAAAACCCATGTGCAAGAATCAGAACAACAAGCACACGAGGGACCGGAACTTTACCGTAATTCAGCGAAGTTCCACTATGACAATAGAGACGGTGGAGATTGACGACGACAACGATGGAATCTGGCGGTGAAGACGCGCTCGAAACGAGATGGAAGTTCGTAAACAAGGGCAGCAGTAGCACAGGGGTACAGAAAGCTGAGGAGATGAAGTAATATTCAGTCTCAGGTCTGCTAAGAATATATACCCTGTATATTTAGGTGACACCAGTTTGAAAATATCGGTGCCACCGAGTTTCATAACTGTTAGGTGACAGCGAAACTCAGGGAGGCCGAGATTTACGAATCGGTGGTACCAAGGTTCTTCAAACCAGATCAACCCTAGTGCTTCGTTGGGACCCAATTTTTGGAGTTGGCACACCAAGTGGCACAAGGGAGGTTTTGGAAGTCAGCTCTTGTCAAGATGGAACTCCGAGTGCTCCTCACACACAGTGTCCCCAAAGTGCTTGTTCAAATTCTGTGATGTAGCATGGATCGAATTTGAGACAACAAAGCACAGATAGCTACACAGGGGTACTCAGGCATTCTTGTATATCCAATTGGCCAAAGAAAAATCCAAATAACAACAATTGGATATCCTCGGATGAGCAAAAATATGCATACTAACATGCTCACACAGTAAGATGTCAAATAAAACATGGCAAACATGCACAACCACTCTAGTATCTATCAAGCACTTTGGCAAGGACAAAGTCATCTATATACTCCCTCCATTCCTAAATGTAAGGTGTATTAGTTTTTCAAAAAGTCAAAAGTTGTGTATGTTTGACCAACTTTATAGCGAAATATATATGGATCTACAATACTAAATATGTTAAATATAAAAATATATTGCATGGTGAATCTAGTGACAATGATTTGATATTCTACACACTCATATTTTTCGCTATAAACTTGGTCAAAGTTAGAGAAGTTTGACTTTTTGAAAAATAATACACCTTATATTCAGGAACGGAGGGAGTATGAGTATATTGACTTAGTATCCAAGCAAGAATACTTGATCATAGGTCATACTCATCGTTTAAGTACAACTGAGGTTTCCACTTTTACATAAAGCTTTCAGTGTGTTCACATATTAAGAGATGCTTTTACTCCAGTCTTAGAGTAAAGCTCCCCCTTGATGTGGCATCCCCCCTAAGAGGGATAAACTAACCTTGGGTTTTTTCATAGAATACTTCATGTAGGTGTAGTAGTGGTGGATGCTCATTACTGATGAAGATCAACTTGAGTTGGGATCAATCCTTATTGTGTATTACTCTTATCACCTACATGGGTTAGTCCCACACAAGGAACAAATACAAGGATATCTATGGACATGAAATGAAGTACACATGAGATGATGTCAATTGATACATTAATTACCTTGTCCCTTGCTTACCTTTGAGGGAATATGTGATTCCTTGAACTAATGCATATGGTTGGAGTTGATTGTAAATAGTTCTTGCCAAAATGAATAAGAGTGAATTTCATTGGTGGAATCACCCCTCAGTAACTTCTCTAGTTCTTCTTCTTAGGGACCCACATCAACTTGATGGGGATCCTTGGAGTTGAGGTAGCGCTTTTTGAAGTAGAGCTAGTGGTGGCCTTGGGAATCCACTTGACCATGGCTTGGGATTCTTCTTCAAATGAGTCAATTTCCTCTTGAAGCTTGTCCTTGCCCTTGAGCTTGTGGCCTTATGGTGGAAGGTCATCTTGAACATGTGTTCCCTTGGGAGAGTAGGATCATACTTCTCCTTTTGGGGAACAAACTTAGGGTTGGGGCACTCACCTTCTTCCCATTCAACTCCATTGGCATTTAAGTAGGCAATGCCTTGTTTGTTTCGATGTCCTCCTTGCTTGCGCACAATTTCCTCGAATTTCTTACTTCCAGCAAGACTCTTGAATAAACCTCTCTCTATAAGCCCTTCCAATAAATCATTTTCTTGCTCAAGTGTAACTTGGCTAAGAGAATAATTAGTGGAATCAAGAGAACTACTAGCAATGAAATCATTTGATTTAGCATTAGTGTTCGCATTACTACATGAAGAAACTTTCTTACCTTGTTACTAGTATGCTTAAGTTTAATTTGTGGAACAAAAGTAGACAAGAGCAATCGTTTGGCTAGATAAGAAGAACTCTTCTTTCGAAGATCATCATCGTTTGCTTTTAGAAACTCATGCTCTAAATTTAGCTTCTCAAAGCATAGCTTCTCATGAGTTATTGGAAGCTCTTTATGATCTTCTAGGGTATATTCATGGGCTAACTTAAGAGTGTTTAATTATTTAGTTAGACGCTCAATATCCTTCTTATAATCCTCACACGACTTATCTTGACTAGCATCATTATCATCAAGTTCATTTTCATTTTTATCACTAGTTTTATCAAATAACAAGTCATCATCTCCAAGTAAGTCATCCTCATAACTATCAAAGTCAAAGTACTCGAGGTGTGATACCTTGGGGCCTTTAGCTATGAAGCAGTTTCCAATCCCTTCATTTGGTGAATAAAATATGTCATAGGAGTTTGAGGATACGAGTGCAAGACCAGAAACACCTTCATCTTGACTATAATTGGAGTTGGAGTGGTAGCTTCTCCCGGATTGGTTGTCTGACTCGGAGCCGGATACCCATTCACCAACATGAGCTTGATGCCTTCTTATTGAGTGGCTCTTGGTGTACCGGTCCTTCTTTGATTCATTGCTTCTCCGGGAGGGTCTTCATTCATAAAGATCTTCTCTACTCCTCTTTGTTTGAGGTGACTCGTCTCTTGAGATCCGTCTTCTAGGTGACTATTCTCTTGTTTTGTGGGGGCGAGCACTCATTGTAGTAGTGTGCGGGCCTTCCACAATTGTAGTAGTTCCAGTCACGACTAGATGAACGCTTCTCTTCATATCTTGAATTGGAGCTTCTCTTGTTGCCTCTACTCTTGTAGAACTTTTTGAATTTCTTGACCATTAGGATTATATCTTCATTGGTGACAAGGTTGTCATTTGAAGTAGCGGGAGTATCACTTGAAGTTTTGTAAGCACCGCTTGACTTGTTGTGAAGCTCTTCTTTGTCCTTGAGTGACATTTCATGAGCAACAATCCTTCCAATGGCTTCCATTGGCTCGAGATCTTTGTAGTTTGGCATCATTTGGATAAATGTGCACACAGTGTCATACTTTCCATCCAAGGCTCTATGTATCTTCTTGATGATGAATTTGTCGGTCATCTCATTTGTGATGAGAGCAAGCCTAGAATACATCTCACTGACTCCTACACCATCCTTCATCTTGAACTTGTCATGTTGAATTTTTAGCACATCTAACTTAGATTCCCTGATGGATTCAGTACCTTCGTGCATATCAACCAAAATGTCCTAAATTTCCTTGGCATTCTCAAGACGGCTAATCTTGTTGAACTCTTCAGGGCATAGGCAGTTGAATAGAATGTTGCATGCTTGAGCGTTGTATTGCAACATCTTCAATTCTTTCGTAGTTGCTTCACGATCTGGTTCCCTTCGATCACCAAAGAATTCACCTTGCAAACCAACACGAACAATAGCCCAAATGATAGGGTTATGACAAAGAATATGCATTTTCATCTTATGCTTCCAACTAGCAAAGTTTGTACCATCAAAATATGGACCTCTACTATGGTAATTTCCTCAGTGGATGCCATACCCTCATACGTTGTGAAACCAACACGAATTATGTCTAGAGGGGTGATTAGACTACTTGACCAAATAAAAACTTAAATATTTTCCCAATTTTAGTTGTGGGCAAGTTTTAGCAATTGTCGTAAGACAAGCACACCTACACATGCAAGTCTAAGAGTATAGTAGCGGAAAGTACAGACATGCACATATAAATAGAGGGTAGGGATAGGAAGATCAAACACAAAGATTGACACAACGATTTTTGGCGTGGTTCCGATAGGTGGTGGTATCATGCGTCCATGTTGAAGAAGACTTCTACCCATGGAGGGTAATGGTCATGAGAGTCTATGAAGGGCTCAACCCACGAAGGGTCCACAGAGAAGCAACCTTGTCTATTCCATCATGGCTTATGTCCACGAAGGACTACCTCACTCGGGGTAAATCTTTATGAAGTAGGCGATCTCCTTTCCCTTACAAAACTTCTTGGTTCAACTCCACAACACGAGGTAGGAGGCTCCCAATCGAGACCTAACCAATCTAGGAGGCACCACCCCTTAAGAGGTAATAGATGCGGTAGTACGGTGAATTCCTTGCTCTTGTGCTTTGAAAGATAGTCTCCTCAAAACTCAATCACTCTCTCACATATTTTGACTGGGTAGAAGAAATTGATTGGGTGGAAAGCAACTTGGGAAGGCTAGAGATCAAGTTTCAAATGTATGGATTGGAATATCTTGATCTCAACACATGAGTAGGTGGCTCTCTCTCAAATAAATGGATATGACAAGTGTATGTGTGTTCTCAGTGCTTCCTCTACGAATGAAAGGTGCTGGATATATATATATATATATATATAGGGAAAAAAATATATATATATATATTGACCGAGGAGTGCCTCAGGGCATGTCTGCATAGTTCTCGAACCCGCAGGGTCTGCACACTTAAGGTTCGATGATGTTTTAGTATAGTTGAGTTATATGTGTGGTTACCGAATGTTGTCGGAGTCCCGGATGAGATCACAGACGTCACAAGGGTTTCCGTAATGGTCCGAAGACGAGGATTGATATATAGGATGGTTTCATTTGGTTACCGGAAAGTTTCGGGAAATTCCGGTAGTGTACCGGGAGTGACGAATGGGTTCTGGAAGTTCACCGGGAGGGGCCCACCCACCCGGGAGTGAGCCCAAGGCCATAGGGTGGTGCCACAAGTCCCTAGTGGGGTGGTGGAGTCAAACCAAGGGGCCCATGGCGCAACTTAAAGAATTACCAAAAGAAAAGAAAAAGAAAAAGGGAAATTGGGAGGTGGGAAGCAAGAGGAGGACTCCTCCTTCCCCAAACCGAATTGGAGGAGGATTCCTCCTCCTCCTAGCGCCGGCGCACCCCTTGAGGGCTTGGCCCTCAAGGCAAGCCCCTCCCCCTCCCTCCTATATATAGTGGTTTTAGGGCTGATTTGACACAACTTTTGCCACGTGCAAGTCAACCCTAGACCACATAGTTTTACCTCTAGATCGGATTTCTACGGAGCTCAGGCAGAGCCCTGCAGGAGTAGATCGTCACCACCCCCGGAGCGTCTTCACGCTGCCGGAGAACTCATCTACTTCTCTGTCTTGCTCGCTGGATCAAGAAGGCCGAGATCATCGTGGAGCTGTACGTGTGCTGAAGCGGAGGTGCCGTCCGTTTGGCACTAGATCGGAACAGATCGAGAGAAGGATCGCGGGACGGTTCGTGGGGTGGTTCGAGGGACGTGAAGACGTTCCACTACATCAACCTCGTTTCTTAACGCTTCGTGTTGTGCGATCTACAAGGGTACGTAGATCCAAATCTCCTCTCGTAGATGGACATCACCATGATAGGTCTTCGTGTGCGTAGGAAAATTTTTGTTTCCCATGCAACGTTCCCCAACAGGTCCCGCCTCCGGCGCTCTCCTTTGTCCTATATCATCCTCTTGACCTAAAAGTTGCGGGGACAGAAGAGTTTTCGCAATTCTGTCACCGTTCCGCGGTGAAAACCTACACAGAAGAAAAGACCTTTCCGGTGGGCAGATTCCACCGGGGAGAACTCCTCCCGGAAGGGGAGATTATCCTCATTGTCATCACCATCATCACGGGCATCATCGAGATCATCATCACCATCACCAGCACCATCTCCATCTTCATCCCATCTACTTCACCATTGCAATCGGAGTTGTACCTTGCACTATTCATCCCCTCTACTCTACCAGTGTTGATTACTCTTTTGTGGTGAATGCTATTGAGTTTTGTTGGAGAATTATTGTTATGACCAGATTGTTAATCATATTTTCATCACCTCTGATCATGATCTCTTTTATGTCTTGTGAGTAGTCCCGTTAGTTCTTGAGGACATGGGAAAAGTCTAGATGCTAGTAGTCATATGATGTTGAAGTAATATGTGTTGATTGATATTTAAGTTATGGTGTTATTCTTTTACTGGTGTTATGTGAATGTCGACTACATAACACTTCGCCTTTTTAAGGAGCTAGGGGAATGCATCGTGTATAAAGAATGCTTATGGTGGGTTGCCGGAGTGACAAAAACCTAAACCCCAGTTCGCATACTTTTGCATGAGGGAGTATTGGATCCTGAAGCTTATTGCTATGGTTAGGCTTTGCCTTAATTTCTCTCTTGTATTTGCGGATGCTTGCAAGAGGGATTAATCATAAGACTGTACTTGTCTTAGCCTAGACGGTGCACTAGTTAAGATCCACCCACATAACACTTATCAATACAAAACATAGTACTAGACAGAGTATGGCAAAAGCACTTGACTATCTCTCCCGTGTGTCCTCAGGAATGCCTTAGTCTTTATAAGTTTAGTCCCTCGGCTTATCCTTTGTGTTCAAAAGGATTGGGCCACTTGCTGCACCTCGGCACCATTTACTTTCCTTGCATTTATTTCTTTGTTGCTATTACTAGAAAACCCATAAAAAGTTACCTTTCAGTACTTGCAATTATTCCTTGCTCAAGATCACTTGTCAGTACCTTCTGCACCTCGTTGGGTTCGACACTCTTACTTATCGAAAAGGCTAAGATAGATCCCCTACACTTTTGGGTCATCAGGGGCCCACTGGTCATAGGCACCACGACCCCTAGTGTATGACAGGTGGGCCGTGTGGCCCACTTGTCAGTGACAGTGCTACACAACACTAAAAAATTACATAGAGAAAATAAAAGGAGGTGCACGGGGGTTCTAACCCACCACCTCTTGGTTCACACCACTGCTAGACATCACTGGGCTACGGTGTCTGGCCTGCTACTACCGCAGGCTTGATAGAGTAGTACTCTCTTTTCACTCCCTACCGCAACAGAGAGCAAACAAATGCAACAATCACAGCGCGGGGTGGGGATTTGATCCCTTGACCTCTCGGTCACGCGCGCCTCTCGCTTCCAGTCGAGCTACGATGGTGCATCTGCCAAAGTACGGCAGGCTCGCAAGCTAAAGTGGAAGCCCATGACGAGCCGCGTCGTGGCCTCGGTGGAGGGCTCCCGCACACGCCCAAGTGGAAGTCCCTATTCTTCGCACTGGCGGAATGACAGTCGAACCGCGACTATGCCCATGCCCTAGTGGAAGCCCCTTGCATCGCGCCTGGGGAACGATCGAAGAAGACGTCCCACGGGCCATAACTAACCTAGGCTGACCCGTGCTAGACACGACAGCTGCACTTCTTTTAGGCTAACTCGTGCTGGATATGGAAACCGTATTTATTTCTAGGTTGACCCGTGCTAGATATGGGAGCCGCTTTTCTTCCTTTCCTTTTTGACTTGTAAGCAAGCTCACAAGGCTGACCCGTGCTGGACACGGCAACCACACCTCCCCTTTTCGGGCTTGTAAACAAGTTCATCTCTGGTTTTAATAAAGATCTCGGTCTTCTGGTTTTCACGGAGTTTTTTTGGTTTTCTCTTTTCTCACCACGCGTGCATGGCATCTCCCTCTTGAATGTCACACGAGTGGGGGCTGGGGTACGGTGCCCATGCCCAAGATACACGCTTTGTCCAGGGGTCTGTCCCCCCCCCCCCCGCACCACCTCACCGAGGCCTCTAATGCCTAATTCCCTCGTACGAAGCGCAAGAGCGAGCTGACGAGCATGATTCGTGCCCCCAAGGCATAGCGCTCCATGCATGGGAAAGCGCGACATTCGATAAAGGACGGCTTATCGGGCATACCGTCTCCGAAGGCCCCCGGTCTGCTCCGGGCATCCTCGCCGCTTGGACCTACCCACACGATCGCATCCTAGATTCCAGACGACGGCCAAGCCCCGCATACGAGCTACATTCAGATAATACAAGGTATGGGATAGCACCAAAGGAAGCCACACAAAAACAAAAGTATTCATGACGGGAGCACGGAGTTCGAAACTAAATCTGCTGGCTTCACGCCTCAGCGGGACTACAAGCTGGCATGGACATGGGGCCGGGGAAGGCTAGAGGGACGCGTCGCTCTCATCGCCACCGACGTCGCCGTGTGCTTTGGCTCAATCGCCGCCATCGTCGATCGCATGTCCCTCGACACCATCTTGGCCCTTGAGGTTGTGAGGGGAAAATTGCACGCTCAGCGAATCGATGTGGTCTCTCGCCGCCCTACCTAGGGTTTTGTGGGTCTCCCCAGGAACGGGGGCCATTGCGGTCTCGAAGTTAAAGTGGGGATCAACGTGGAGGAGCTTGCTGAAGAAGCATGTCAGCGCCTGAGACAAGAGATCGCGGTTTTCCTCCTCGATCAAGGTGCCCACCTATTGGGAGCCCTCCTCAAGCTGTTCCACGACCTTGGTGAAAAAGTCAAGGTAACTAGCGTCGTCGGGCACAAGAGGGCTAGAGACGCTCCCTGCATAGATGGAACCCAGGGCTCGGCGTGCCCGCCGCTCGAGGCCTTGGAACATCTTCGAGCGTAGGTGCTGCAGCTCCCGGGCCTACTTCGCCTCGTTAGTCGCGCGCTCCACGAGGGAAGCGGCACCACCCACTTGTCCCTCAAGTGGCGCCAGTTCGGCCGCGACGGCGACCTGGGACTGGAGCACAGCTTCGTCTCGGCCTCCCACAAGGGTGGCCTCGGTGACGGTAACGTCTTGATCCAGCGCCTCCAGCCGCTCGCGCTCCAAGTCCAGCTCCGACGATATCAAGGCAAGATGCTATTTGAGGACCCCGAAGATCTGCCTCGCGGAGGGCGAGCTCGTGCGCTCCCTCTGCCTCGAGCCTCCGCCCCTGAAGCCGCTACTCCAAAGCGGTGTTTGAAGTGTGAATCTCCCGCTCACGGGCCTCTGCAGCCTCGCAATGCTCAATCGCTTCTTCGGTTTCGCGGAGAGTGCACTCGCGCGCCTCCTTCGCCGCGGCAGCGGATACTTAGACCTTCGTGTGCGCCGCCTCGTGTTGGCAGCGACTCAGCATGACGGCCACGTCAAGCTGATGCCACCCACGAGCCAAGCGCAGGCGCTCCTCGGTCAAGCGTGCATCAGCGTCCCGAAGCTCTGCCCCGAGCCGCCCCAGCGTGCTCAGGGCGTCCCGCGGGAGGTCGTGACGAATCAAGGTCCGGGGGCCACAAGTGCCAGGGCCCAGTCCGGCTCGGGCCCAGCGTCTTCATCCACCAACGGGGCCCCGGAGGCTCTAGCGCTGCCTGTCGGGGGCTGAGAGCCAGTTGATGCTCGCCCCGTCCCATCAAGGTTGCGTGTCACGCACGGAGGGCTCGGAGCACCCTCTGGGGCAGTTGGCTCCTCGAGCCGTCCGCTCTCGGCTCCGTTCCCTCTGGCCCAACACTCGCCGTGAAGGAGGGCACCCTCGAGGGGCCCGTCGACATGTCTTCACCCGCAGAGCTTCCTGCGGGAGGTGCTGGGGGACTCGCCACCCTACGCACCGCATCCTCGAGGGGCGAGGGTGGAGTCACATCACGACCAGGTGCGGCGTTTGCGCGGTGGTTTGGCACGACTGGACCACTTCACCCGGCCCCGGCCGACAGCCGAACACATACTAGGAAAACGATACACAGAAGAGCTCCTTCCTCCAGCCCAGTTGGCGACGTCCCTTCCCCTAGCCGACCACGACGAACGCGCCCAGCCCCGACGGACATGCCCCATCGCCCACTGGTCGCGCCCCGTCGCCACACCCCGTTCATGTCGGCCTCGCCTCGTCCCCGTCGGCCGCGCCCAGGCCCGCCAGCCACGCCCCGTTCCCCACCGGTTGCACTCTGCTGTGTTGCCGGCCTTGCCGTGCCCCTTTGCCGGCTGCGTCGGGAGGATTCCGACGGCCAGGCTGAGGTCATTGGAGGCCACGAAGAGGTCGAGCTCGTCCAATTCGAACCGGCGGCGGTCGATTTCGGCATCTAGCGGTATTTTTCAGTGTGAGGTGATGAATTCCCGCGAGTTTCACACGGATTATGGTAAATTCCGTGGCGACGTGTTTGCTCTGACGAAGTTTGACCGTTATACGGGACACCCTCAGTTCGGCCTTCCAACCTTTAAATATAAGGATCTCGGGTGTAGTTTTTTCGTGCCCTTTAAAAAAATTACGGATTGGATCACTTTTACAGCATCTGTTCAGGACACTTTTTTGATCAAAATTTTAAAATGCAAAAATTATATGGGTTTTGATCATTTTTAAGGGTTCTGCTAGAGAGATGCTCTTATCATGATATGGCGTATTGTTAGAGTGATCTTATCTTTTGTTCTAATTTGTGTCACGTGCCACAAACAGATAGCAGATTACTTGATTAGAAACAGTGCAGTGAGCATGAGGATTGAAAATCAAAGAGGGTCATTTTCTCAGGATTCCCAAAGAAGTGGCATGCAACGCATGATCATTGTGGGGTTATTGAAAGCTGCCTTTTTAGCCATGTTGATCGCACCAAGAATACAATTCCAAACATCACTTGTATTTTCACCACTTATGTTCTTTGTAGACAATGGAAAACTGGAGGATGCTACATACAGAAGACCATCCAAATCCATATCATGTGGCTCAAGTTACATGCTGAACCTTGATACTTACCCCATTTTTAGATCGTGAATTAAACTATTTGACACCCAGTGTGCTACATACTAGGAAAATGACAGAATGCATTACTAGTACACAACTTTGTCCCTTTTCAAAAGAAAAAGGTACACAACTTTGTCAAGCAGGAATTTGATATAGGTTTTGTAGAACTCCTTTCTTTTACCACAACAAAGGCAATTTGATCAAGAAAATCAAACTACCCTCAGCTCAACCAGATTTCCAGGATTTACAGTTTACATTTGATGATGAACCAACCCCCTTTCTCTACCACACAGATTGAACAATTCTTAATAAACCATTAAGGTTGCAAAAGAAGAAGAGATGGAACTTGGTAAAAGTACTTGTCTTAGTTTGACAAGAGAAAGATTAAGCAGTTGCCATGGCAGCATCAATCTGCGACTGTCCATGTCATGTCGCCCTCAAAGATCCAATGGCAAACCTCTATTTTGCCGGGTTTACCACCAAGGGCGACGAACGCTCCATGAGCCGGGCTCCAGTCAGAAGTGTCAAGGTGACAGATGGCCACCCCGTGATTGATCTTCTGACCCGAGTCGGCGGCGGTGATCTCGGCCTCGTACACCCGGGCCTTGGGCACTGAGTGGCAGTAGTACACCAGGTACGGGAACAGGCTCTGGTGACATGACACGGGCCGTGTCACCTTGCCACCGTGGACTCCGGTGACATTGCCCAGCCTGATGTCCGCGCCGCTGCCCGCCGTGGAGGCCGTGCTGTGCACAACAATGTCACTGCCTAGCATCTCGACAGCAAAGTCGACAATGTCTTCCGCTGAGGTCGCGCACCTCTTGGTCTCGCCCCGGCTGGGCACGCGCTCGCACTCGGCTACCGTGGATGCCACCGCCTTGCCCATCGCCGTGTCCAGAGGCACCCTGAAGACCTCTGACACGGCGTTCGGCTCGAATGGTATCTTCCGGGCAATGTCTCTCGGCAGGAATGCCCTGGGTGGCATCTTGTCCCTGATGTCCGGCATGGGCATTCGGTTCCCGGCCACCAGCTCCCTCTCCCTGAAGAACTTGCCTGGCTCTGGAGACCACTTCATATGCCGATGCTCGGATGTGGTTTCCTCCGGCGACACTGTGGCCGATGTGTTGTGATACTCCTTGAAGTCGACACCCGTCTTGGCGTACCCCTTGAATGTGGTGTTGTCTCTGGCGTACTGCTTGAACCCGATGTGGTGGTTGCGGTTGGTGCCTTCGCCGTAGCCTTTGAAGGCGACGCTCCCCTGGTTGGCGGAGCCACCGTAGCTCTGGAACTCGGCGGCCCCGCCGTTGGCACCCTTGGCGTAGGAGGCGAAGCTGTCGTCCCCGACATTGGCGTCACCGCGGTACCCCTTGAACGTGTCCACTCCGGCATTGCCGCCGGCACCGTAGCTCCGGAACGTGTTCTTGGGTACGTTCGCCTCGACACCGTATCCCGTGAAGGTGTCGGTGGCGCCGTTGGCGGACTCGCCGTAGTTGGCGAAGCCGGAGGTGAGGGTGTTGGTGTCTCCGCCGTACGAGGTGAAGGTCTCCCGCAGGCTGTTGCCGCTCTTGCCATAGCCGGCGAAGCTGTTCTCCCCGTGGTTGGCCTCCTGGGAGTAGGACGTGAACCCGCGTGCCCGGCCATTGGCCCCGGCGTCGTAGTTGGTGAACTGGGATTCCGGGACGTTGGTGTCCGCGGCGTAGGCAGAGAAGGAGCCCGACCCGCCAGTGGCGCCACCGGCGTAGGAGGTGAAGTTGGCGGTGACGACGTTGCCGTTGGCCTCGTAGGTGGCGAAGGAGTCGGCCCGCGCCGACGAGTCCCGGCCGTAGCGGCGGAACGAGTCGCCGGCGACGTTGACGTCCGGGGAGTAGCTGCTGAACCCGTCGGTGCCGGCGCCAGCGCCGGAGCCGTAGTTGGTGAAGTTGGCGTTGCTGTAGCTCTTGAACTGGCCCTTCCGGTCCGCCAGCGACGACACATCAGAGGATGGGCAGAGCAGGGCAGCCTTGGAGCAGAGTGTGGGCAGGCGGGCGGTGATGGCGGGGAGCGAGGAGGGGAAGGACGCAGCGTCCGCGGCGGGCAGCGGGGAGAGCTTGGAGACGAAGAAGGCAGGGTGGGGGCGATTGTTGGGCACCTTGCGGTTCCAGTACCGGATGAAGGCCGCCTTCGCCGTGAACGGGTTCACCGAGGACGACGCGGCCGCGGCACCGGCAGCATTGCGGAGCAGCAGCAGCAGGAGGAGGAGGAGCGGCTGCGTGGCGAGGACGGGGCGGGGAGGAGAAGCCATTGGAGGGGGTGGAGATTTGGGGGCGGAGACAGTGGGGAGGGGACTGAGGGTGGGGGGATTTCCCCGGGTGAGAGTGACGCTGTGGGGTGGGGGGATTGGAGGGGAAGAGAGATTAGTCGATTTCCCCGGGGTTCCATTAGCTGGGTGGAGTGCTTTGGCTAAGCAGACTAGCAGAGGCTGGCCAGGTGCCGACGAAAGTCAGTACTCCCTCCGTGACCTCGTCTCGTGAGATCACAAGTCCATGACTCCATTGTTCCAAATCCAATCTTACGGACGTCCGTGACAAACAGTTTCGCTTGAGCCGCTGGAGGGACATGTTCTTTTTTTCTACGAACGCCGCCGCCTGGACTTAACTGACAGCGGTTGTCCTGCCTCCGCCGGCGCTTGCAGCCAGTCTGACGAGGCGCCGACCTGCCTTGTCTCACCATTCATCATCACGGCAGAGAGCGGATCCAGCGGCGGACGCCGGTTGTCCGCAGCAGGTAGACCGACTCCAACGCGTCGATCCAACCTGAAGACGTTTTTATCTGTTTTTTTTTGTCTGTTTTGGTCGGTTGTCTGTTCGGCGTCCGTCCAGTTTAAGATTTGGATCGACAGTGTGTTCAATGTCCGCAACCCATATTTACCGACGTGGCCGGTTGGATGCAGTGCATTTCTGATAAGATGAGAAGCCAATCTTTTCAAGGGCGTCTTTTTTACATTTGAAATAGTTATCATATCCGACCACCCCTTTCCTAATACGTTTGAAAACATGCCTAGCCATACGGAAACGCCACAAGAATTTTTGATGTTTGAACAATGGATTGGTTGTGTCAAAGTAGTCCTTTCAAAGAAAGAAATGACTGCTCTCTCGGTTACGATTCAACGCTGAAAGGCGTCCCGGGATCGAGCCATGGAACAACAGTCGTTGGCTATTAAGGTGGTGATGGATCAGCACGGCAGCCAAGATCACCTCCTCGTCATCGGACGAGAAATCGTCGGAGTCGTAAAGGAAATTGTGGAAAAAGAACTCGTCGGCGGAGTCCATTTTGTACATTGGCAAACTGTCGAACAGCTTGCACGCGGCGTCGAAGGATATGGCCGACGAAGAGACGCGCGCCTCCCTTGGACCAGGTGGCTGGCCTGGAGAACTCTGGCGGCGCGACGATGGTGGCGGCGAGGTGGCGACGTTGGGGGCAAGTGTGCCGACACCGATAAATGGGTGGTGGCGACGACGCGACGGAGGCGGGCGAGGGTTTGGTTTTGATATGGGGGGAAGAGGATGACCAACGTCCCACCGACTAGCGGGCTAGGGGGAGGAGTAGCTGGGCGCCGCGCGCGTTCGTCTTGTGTCTGTGCCGGCGCAAATCAGGCAAAAAATGGGTTGGAAATGGGTCGGCATGCAGACAAAAAGCGGACGCGCGTCCGTTTGGATCGGCGCGTTGGGCCGAATTTTCTGTCTGTCGCGACCCAAACGGACGTGCTCGCACGAAATGGGTCAGCGCGTTGGAGTTGCTCTTAAAGAACAACTCAAACCGCGTGAGCCAAACAAACGTATGATTTGTCCGTCTTTTGTTCATATGGATCGGTGTGTCCGTCGCGTGTTGCAAATGGATCGATTGTGCGTCCAATGGAGCGACTCATTTTCGTTTGTGCACAACAATTTTTTAAGGGAAAAAAGGCCCGCGGCCACATCATGCCAGCGATCATTACCGAGGGAACAAACTTAACAATAGTATAAGGGGTACGAATGAAGGGGCGGAGCCTAGCTACGATATAAGTGTTACACTCGGATGTACGAGTTCAGGCCCCACTCTAAGTGGTAAAGACCTCACGTCTTGAGCCCAGAGGCTTATTGTTTCTTATGGGTGTGTGAATACATGGGGTGTTTAACCCTTGTTCAGGAGCATCGAGGCAGTTTATATAGAGTTCGCTAGGCCCGCGGCATGCCATAACAAGGGCATTAAATGACTTTAACAATGAAAGTTACTAGTAATAGGAGCTCTAACTGTGGCGTTATTGGTAACGTAAGTCTTCGATGTGCTTCATGTGAGAGGTTAAGTCCCTTGGCCGTTGCAGTCCCTTCGTCGTCCACGCATTTCCTTGGTCCTTGTGCTCGTGTGCATCCGACTGACTGGAGGCTGTCGGATGACTCTATACATTCGAGTGAGACTAAAATTGCATCGGTAGCCCTGGGACTTCAGTGACTGTGTGGGGCACTTGGTGGGCCCTGGATAGCAGGTCCATGGCCCTATCCTTAGTAGGTAACCCCATCAGTAGCCATCAAATCGGTTGAGGTTTGACTGGTCGAGTGAGAGACACTTTGGAGTGTCCCTGGGGGCTCAAAGAAGCTCGGAAAGCACCTCGGGGCTCTTCCACTCGGGTCCAAAGTAAGACACTACAGATTCAGGACTCAAGCATTCCGAATGATTGGACTGGTCCGGATGTCTTCATTCTGTGATATTTGCCTATCTCTCGGGGAGATGGATTGGTGGCTTGGGTGTGCGTTAGCCACGGGCTCCGAGTGATTAGGTGAGATTTAGGACAGATCCCACTCGCACCCCGGCAAGGTTTTCATGACCACTTCTCCACATATATGAGAGACTAGAGTCCTTCCGAGGGACACAGGGTTCGGTGGGCCAACTCATCTTGTTTTTGGAAAGAGGGCGCAGGATTCAAACGGGACGAAACGCGACACAGTTTTTGCGGATTTCGAATCGTGGGTGCGCATGCGAGAGCAGAAATGGCGGCATCTTGGGAACTGGGGAAAGTGGCGCATTTCCTCGATTTCTGTGCATGGAATTTCGCAACGTGCAACAGGTGCGCTGTCCAAGGGATCTTATGGATCTCCCATTGAATGTTGATTGACGGCTGGAGATCTCCTGCCTAGTGTATAAAAGGATTATTTGGAAGGGGAGAGAGAGGCATTCTCAGATCTGGTTTTCCTTCTCCCTCTCGAACTCCGCTACCCCACTCGAGCTGGCGTCTGTTGGAGGAGGGCGAGTGTGACAGCCTCGATTTAATCGTACGCTAATCATACACGCAAATGCGTACGATCAAACTCAAGGACTCACGGGAAGATATCACAACACAACTCTAGACACAAAAAAACAATACAAGCTTCATATTACAAGCCAGGGGCCTCGAGGGCTAGAATAGAGAAGCTCGAAAAACACACGAGTCAGCGGAAGCAACAATATCTGAGTACAAACATTAAACATGGGGTGTCTTAGAGAAGGCTAGCACAAAAGAAACACGATCAAACGAGGCGAGGCCTCCTGCCTGGGAACCTCCTAAACTACTCATGGTCTTCAGCGGCCTCCATGAAGAAGTCACCATCGGGGTGGGAGACGTCGGCAGGAAAACTCCATCTCCTGGGCTCCATCATCTCGTTGCAGCAACGGATCAAGGGGGCAAAGGGGGATCAAAACAACGGTGAGTACTCATCCAAAGTACTCGCAAGTCTTAAATCAGAACTATGCTAAGTATGCAACAGTATCAAAGAAGGGGGTTTTAAATGTGGACTGACTGCAGCAATGCAAGAATAGAGAGAAGGCCTAGTCCTATCGAAGACTAGCATCTTCACGGGGTCTTGCAGCAATAGACGAGAGTGGAGCAAGGTAACACAAAAATAATCATATTGTTGCAGCAATATTAATATGAGGTCACGCCCAGAGATCCTCCCTCAACTCCCTGCGAGGAAGCAATCCCGGAGCAACTATTCCAGTTAAGTAACAGTTGTAGTTGTATAAGATCAGGGCACAACTCCAAGTAGTCCTGTAACCGTGGACACGGCTATCCAAATAGTTAATTTTCATCCCTGCAGGGGTGCACCAAGATTCCCGTCACGCTCGATAACACTGTGGCTGGACACACTTTTCTGGGTCATGCGCGGCCTCGGAATATCGACACGTCGCAGCCCCAGCTAAGCTCAGCAGAGAGGCCAGCCCGCCGGTCTAATTCCTAAGCACAAAGGGTTCATGGGACCACTTGCCCTCTGCGCTCCTGCATGATGCGTGGGCGGCCGATGTCAGTCCTGGCACCCCTTAATACAAGAGCGATACATCTCGGGACCACTCGGGCACGCGCCGCTCCTTCGCTGACGTCTGAAGAGCTTCGGTTGATACCGCGACGTCGAGTACCCATAATTCTTCCCGCGTAGCCGGTTAGTGCGAAAAGGTCTCCGACCAACCCAGATCAAATACCCAAATCAATTATCATTTTAACTAAGTCATCGACACAAACACGCGGGAAACCACCCGCCTAACATCTATTCATCAACGATCCCAGTAACATGGTCAAGTAACTGTGTGGTAGAAACATCAGGGGGAATCCGAGGTATCACCCTCGTTGGATTCCGAATGATGTATCCGTCAAGGTGGAACTAGAGGAATCACCCTCGAGGGTCCCATACTTGAGGGTTTGCACAACAAAGGCTTCGTCGGGAATGGTGAAAGAGGAATCACCCTCGATAACCACGACCGACTAGCTGTACTATAGAGATATCATCAGGTATACTTTGCTAGGTGTCACCCTCGGTACCCGATAGTATCTCTGTAGCGTCACACAACTAAGGGGGTGTAAGTGTTGTGTCGGGTCTGGCTCGTTGATCAGGGATCGAGACTTGAAACAAAGCGGGGCAACTAGACTATGGGGTCAAAGGGGATGACTGCTCCACCTATACTAAGCAGATTAAAAGTACAGTACTGAAAGTAGGAGTTCATCAAAATTAGGCTATGCATCAGATATAGGAGCCAACTACAACAGTAGCAAAATTCTAATGCAAGCATAAGGAACAAAGAGTAGGCGATATAGGGATGATCAAGGGGGTTTGCTTGCCTTGTTGCTCTGCGGCAAAAAGGCTGGTCGACAGGGTCGTAGATGTACCCAGCAGCAGCGTGAGTCTCGGGGTCTACCGGTAAGAAGAGGGGGGAGAAACAAATAAATAATAGCAACGGGTGCAACACTAAGCATGACATGGCAATATGCAGGCTAGGCTTGAGCTAACGCAACAACATATGTCATAGACGGGTCGGAAGAATATCTGATGATATTTCCCGGGTCTCTTGCTAGTACCGGTCAAACTCAAAACGATGGAAAAGTTAAACGTTTGCTATGCTAGGGACGTGTGACAGACGAATGGACCACGTATCCTGGTTCGTCTCGTTCTGCTGATCAACTTTCATGTTAAAAATATTTTGATCTGACTTACACTTTATTTTATATTAATTTTTAAAGTTTTATTCAATATTTAGGAATTAAAAACAGATTTAATTAATTCAATTAATTGCTTTTGCTGATGTCATACTTTCACCAGCAGTTGACTGGTCAACTGACCAGTGGGTCCTACGTGTCATTGACACAAGTTATTAATTAAGGTTAAATATTAGTTAATCAGATTGCCACGTGTCATACTCTAATAGGATAATTTAATTATCCTAATTAATAGATTATCTAATTAATCTATTTACCCATAATTATTATTACGAATACTTAATTATCTAATTAATTAATTCACAAATTAATTAATTAATTAATTTAACTAATTAATTACTTATTTTTTTATTAATAAAATCATATACATATTTTTATTATTTATTTTTAACATTTTTATAGGGGGAGTTTCCTCGGCCCCTTGCTAGTGGGAGTGGGGGGTTGGCCCCACATGGAAGTGAGCCAATGGTCTCACCAGCACAACACAGACACATATACATATCCATACCTATACATAATGTATTTTTCTCTACGTACATGCATACATACCCAAATACATACATACATACATGCACATTTTCTTTTTTTTTATTTTTGTTTCTAACCTCTCCTCCACAACCTACATGAACACTACTACTAACAGAAGGCCGGAAGGGCGCGATGGAGGTCGCCGGAGGCCGCGACACGGAGCATCGGAACGGAACCGAACGAGGCGGTGAACGCCGGAACGGAACCGGAACGGGGAAACGGAGAAGGGGGTGTTCTCACCCACGGTTGTAGTTGAGCCAAGGCTCGATGAAGGTCCTACGGAGAGGGGGTTGATACGTCCATTTTGCATCATGCTTTCATGTTGATATTTATCGCTTTTTGGGCTGTTATTATACTTCACGGTACAATACTTATTCCTTTTCTCTCTTATTTTGCAAGGATTATATGAAGAGGGAGAATGCCGACAGCTGGAATTCTGGCCTAAAAAAGGAGCAAGTTTGAGATACCTATTCTGCGCAACTCCAAAAGCCGTGAAAATCAACGAGGATTTATTTTGGAATTTATAAAAAATACTGGGCCGAAAAAGTACCAGAGGGGAGCCAGCAGGAGGCCACAAGCCAGCAGAGGCCGAAAAAGTACTAGGGGGCTTGTGGGCTCCTTGGTGGCCCTCTGCCCCCCTCTTTTGCTACAAGAAGGGTTTCGTTCCAAAAAAAATCAAGAGGAGGCTTTCGGGAGGAATCGCCGCCGCCACGAGGCAGAACTTGAGCAGAACCAATCTAGGGCTCCGGCAGGGTCGTCGTGTCGGGGAAACTTCCCTCCCGAAGGGGGAAATCGTCGCCATCGTCATCACCAACACTCCTCTCATCGGAGGGGACTCATCACCATCAACATCTTCATCAACACCATCTCATCTCCAAACCCTAGTTCCTCTCTTGTAACCAATCTCCGTCTCGCGACTCCGATTGGTACTTGTAAGGTTGCTAGTAGTGTTAATTACTCTTTGTAGTTGATGCTAGTTGGATTACTTGGTGGAAGATTATATGTTCAGACCATTGATGCTACTCATTACCTCTCTGGTCATGAATATGATTATGCTTTGTGAGTAGTTACTTTTGTTCCTGAGGACATGGGATAAGTCATGCTATAAGTAGTCATGTGAATTTGGTATTCGTTCGATATTTTGATGTGTTGTATGTTATCTCTCCTCTAGTGGTGTTATGTGAACGTCGAGTACATAACACTTCACCATTATTTGGGCCTAGAGGGTTGCTAGAGTGATAGAAGTGTAAACCCTAGTTTATGCGTTGCTTCGTAAGGGGCTGATTTGGATCCACTAGTTTAATGCTATGGTTAGACTTTGTCTTAATTCTTCTTTCGTAGTTGCGGATGCTTGCGAGAGGGGTTAATCATAAGTGGGATGCTTGTCCAAGTAAGTGTTGGGGAACGTCGCATGGGAAACAAAAAATTTCCTACGCGCACGAAGACCTATCATGGTGATATCCATCTACGAGAAGGGATTTCCAATCTACGTACCCTTGTAGATCGCACAATAGAAGCGTTAATAAACGCGGTTGATGTAGTGGAACATCCTCACGTCCCTCGATCCGCCCCGATCCGTCCCACGATCCGCTCCGATCTAGTGTCGAACGGACGGCACCTCCGCGTTCAACACACGTACAGCTCGACGATGATCTCGGCCTTCTTGATCCAACAAGAGAGACGGAGAGGTATATGAGTTCTCCGGCAGCGTGACGGCGCTCCGGAGGTTGGTGGTGATCTAATCTCAGCAGGGCTCCGCCCAGGCTCCGCAGAAACGCGATCTAGAGGAAAAATCGTTTAGGTATGTGATCGGGCTGCCGTGGCAAAGTTGTCTCAAATCAGCCCTAATACCTCAATATATATCGGAGGGAGGCGAGGGGCCTTGCCTTGAGGCTCAAGGAGGCCCCAGGGGTTCGGCCGAAGGGGGGGGGAGGAGTCCTCCTCCAACCCTAGTCCAACTAGGATTGGAAGGTGGAGTCCTTCTCTCTTTCCCCACTTCCCCCTTTTTCCTTTTCTCTTTGATTTTCTCTTATCCTGCACCGGGGCCTTCTTGGGCTTGCCCACCAGCCCACTAATGGCTGGTGCAGCACCCCTAAGGCCTATGGCCTTCCCCGGGGTGGGCTTCCCCCCAATGAACATCCAGAACCCATTCGTCACTCCCGGTACATTCCCGGTAATGCCGAAAACTTTTCGGTAATCAAATGTGGTCATCCTATATATCAATATTCATCTCCGGGCCATTTCGAAAACCCTCGTGACATCCGTGATCTCATCCGGGACTCCGAACAACATTCGATAACCAACCATATAACTCAAATACGCATAAAACAATGCCGAACCTTAAGTGTGCAGACCCTGCGAGTTCGAGAACTATGCCTCTAGGGCATAATTCCAACAGTAAGGCAGTACCCAAGCGTCGGTCCACCCACATATCAAACTATCAAAGTAGCAAACGCGAATCATATGAACATGATGAATACTAGCTTGACAGAATTTCCCATGTGTCCTCGGGAGCGCTTTACCTCCTATAAGAGTTTGTCCATGCTTGTCCGTTGCTACAAAAGGGATTGGGCCACTTTGCTGCACCGTTTTTACTTGCTACTTGCTACGAATCATCTTCCCACACAACTACTTGTTACCGATAATTTCAGTGCTTGCGGAGATTACCTTGCTGAAAACGACTTGTCAGATTGTAACATCCCAATTTTCCTAATTGGGAATGTTTTACATTGTAGCTAAGCATCTATGCATATTGATTTAAATAAAGTTGGCATTTGAATTCTTTCGATTTTTGTTTTTGCATTACCATTTTTCCTCATACGAGAAATGCCGGGAAAATACTCTCTTGCACGCAAGAGAGAGAGCGGAGGAAAATGACCCTCCAAAGTGCGGGCATTTGAAGTTTTATCGTGAGAATATTTGCAAAAAGAAATAAAGCATTTAGGGGATTTTCTAAAAAAAAAATATTTTTTAAAAGTTTTTATTTTTACTTTGAAAAAATGTTATTGGAGTAGAGGATATTTTTCTGATTTTTTGGGTATATAATACCCCATATTAAATATTTTATTTGGTTCCTTTTTATTCCTTTTTAATTTCTGTTTCGGAAAAAGACTAAAACTAGGAAAGTTTTTTTTAAAAGGCAACCGCAGCCAGCGTGTTTTAGAGTGGGCCGAATCCCCCATAGCCCGGGATTCCCGATTCCCTTAAGCACCGCTCGACCGATCCCGGTCACCCCAGCCCCCTATCCCTGCCAGGTAGGCCCCACCGCCCGACCTGCCCCTCCCCTCGGTCATCTCCCTCCTCCCCTTTCCTAAAACTGAAACCGACCCCGAGCCCTCCTAGTTCGCCGGGATCTCCCCGGATCCCCTGCCCCTTCCCTTCCCGAGCCCCCACCCCCGCCTATATAAGCTGCCCCGGCCGCCCGCACCCCGTTCCCCATCGCCACGCCGTCCCGCCGCCCCCCAAGCCCCCTGCTGCACCTCGCCGGCGAGCACCCGAGCTCCACCACCTTCGGCCGCACCCGAGGCAGCCGCCTCCGGCCATCCCTCGCCTCGCCGACGCCGCCACTGGACGCGGGACGTTCACCGCCGCCTCCCCAAGCCTTCGGCCGCCGTCGGGACGCACCGGAGCCGCCTCCACCACCTTCGGCCACCGTCCAGCTCCTGCCGGAGCTCATCCCGCCGGTGAGCACCCCCATCTCCCTCCAGCACCGTTGGATCTAACACGAACGCGTTAGATTAGCTCCTAGATACCCCTTCGGTTTTCTAACAAAACCGCTCGGGTTTTATTTCACTTAATTATTTACCCAATGAGTTCTTGTTAGGCTTCGGCCGTTTGTTCCTAACACTAGCAACACACACCCCCGCAGCCATTCACAGAGAGCCACGTGTATCCCCTGTCCGTTAGCTATTGTTTTCCTTTTTTTCTGTCTAGTTCCAAAAACAGAATAGTTTGAGTTTTGTTTTGACCATAGTTTTTGATCCCGAAGTCCAATGATGTTGATTCTTGTTCCAGTAGATCCCAATTTTTCTATAGTTTTTAAAAACATATAATTTGTCTATGTTTGAAATTTTCAAATATGAATTAGATCAGATTTAGTTTAATCTTGTTTTTCTTAGTCCAGGAGTTTAAAAAATGATTTTGAGTTGATTCTTTTTGCTACTGCTTCCTAGTGATTACATCTTACTGTGGTAGAAGTTTCAAAAATTGGCAAATATTTTTACTTGGGTTTTTAACAGAAACAAGTTTCTGCCTTAGTGACGTGTATTAAATTCTTTCACTTAGGCCTTAGCAAACTTTTACTTGTGATGCTATTTTTACTTGTTGTTTGATTGTAGTGCTTATGGTGTGTATTTTGTTTGTATCGGTAGATCACCCGGAGTGCGAAGCTTGTTACTTAGAAGCGCTCGATCAAGACAACTATCATCAAGGCAAGTCACTTCGATCATACTATCACCTATGTTTTATGCATCGTAGTTCTACCATCCTATGCCCAATTGCATGCTGCTTAGGTACTTGGAAATTTTAGTATAGATTGTAGCATCATGTGGTAGGCACACAACAACCCCGATACTTGGCCCCGGGACGACAAAGTTCATATTGCTATGCTTGAGTAGACGGGATTTCGTTTGAGTGCATAACACGAGTGATGCAAGGTTGAGTAAATAATCAAGACCGCTTAAGACAAGATTTTCAAGACCTCGGACGCAATGCAACTCTGGGTGAAGGACGGTTGATCGGCTCCCTGGAGAACCCAGTGGATGACCCGGGATGCTGGAGAGGCCATGACATCCTGCGGAAAGCTTCACCCAGGCTCAAAGAGACGGACGGATATTTTCAAGACCCAAGGCTTACCTGCACAGCCACAAGTCATTATGGGCTCTGGCTTGGTTGGACAACGCGGCGACTCTGGACAGGCGGTGCTAGCAGATGTAGAAGAACGGTAGGAATGGATGGGCACCGACAGGGATTCAGAGGGACCCGTTGAAAGACCATGTTTTGATCATCCGGTCTTCAAACACCTTGAAGTGCGAGGAAAAACACGGAGGCCATCAAATCTTGTGGGGAACGTGTGCAAAACTCTGCAGAGTGCCCAACCTAATCGATTAGCCGTGTCCACGGTCATGGACAACTTGAGCCGAAGGCATTGAAATTCCCCTAAACTCTCGACACAACTTAATATTGATGTGGGTGTTAAATAACTATTCGGGTACGAGAATTGGTTGGCGGAACCATCTCATTAACAACAAACAATGTAGTAATATTTTGCTTCCAGCCCCTCTTGTTGTAGGATAAAATTGGCTTTATGCAAAACTTATAGCCCCACCTGCCAAATATGCATGTAGAGATAGTTGATTATTATTTTACCCCTCTCTTTGATGACTTGCCGGCATATTCCATATGCTGACCTACACGGCTGCAACGTATCATGTTGCAGAGTACTTTTCCGACCAGGAGTGAGGCTACGATCTACGCTCAGCGACATGCCCTGGAGTCGGATGGACTCGTCTACCTGATGCTTCCGCTAGTCATTGTTAGATATCTCATGAGATGGCCTTCAGCCACTTTATTGTAATCCTTTATTGTAGTAAAGTACTTATTTGAGATTTCGATTAATAAAGCTGTGTAATTGAACTCATGAATATATACATTATGTACTGAGTGTGTACCAGCATGATCTTGGGATGGTACGGAAACACTAGAGGCTTGACTCGTCTTGAGTCGGGTCGCTACAGAAATGGTATTCAGAGCACACGCTGACCATAGGACGTAACCTCTAGGAATGGAAAAGCCTTAGGAAGAAAACTATTTTCTTATGTCTATAAATCCTCTATTTTCTCTTCTGATCATTTCAGACTTCTCTCCGATTTTCCAATGTTTTAGATGGCCAGCTTCATCCCTGTTAAGTTCACGGAGTTTTGCCAGCCCGACGCCACTATGCCTTTCAGAAAGGAGCTCGTACAGATCACCAAGGACTTGAGGATTGCTCTACCGACTATCACAGCGAAGCCGACTTCGTCTTACCCGGAGGATTCATGCTACAGGATCGAGGTGCACGTTCCCGGAAGGACATTCGAGCCGCGCACTGAGCCGGTGGATTTCAAGTTCATCGCACCCAACTGGATTCTCGGAAGGGACATGGCGGTCCATTGTGCACTCAAACGTATCAAGGAAGAGTACAAAGGCTGCCCTATTTCACCAGACCTATTCACGGTATCCCGGAGAAGCGAAGACGGAGAAATCATCTCAAGCAAGACCAAGGACGCTCTCCTGTCTTATTCCCAGACCTTGGAGAAGCACAACGGGACTCTGGAGCATCGTGTGATCAAGGACGCCAGGAAGATCAAGAAACTGTCGCTCCGCGAACTCGAACTCGAAGAAGCAGCCCGGGAAGCCCACTATGAGCACGAACTGGAGGTGAAGGATTTTTTGGAGCGGATCGAGAAGCTGAAGACTCGAGTTGCATACCTGGAGGAGGAACTGGACATGGGCGAGAACCTTCATCCCGAAGGAGACATAGCCCCCTTGATCAGCAATGACGAGGACTATGAAGAAAGCTCCACCGAAGGACCCATCACCATGCTTTTCTGAGGAGGACACTTAGACTAGACCACCAAATTTACTTTATCGTTAAACGTTTAGGCCGATGTTTAGGATTATCGAATTTTGTATCCCCGTGTGAACCTTTGTGATGGTATTGAATAAAATGTGTGGTGTGATACTTGTTTGTTGCATTTCATATGGGTAGAGTAATTACTCTTAGACCATTGTTCTATGCTAATCTCACCCCCCTACAAACACCAGATGCTTCCGAGACGCGCCCCTACCTCCAACTTTCCGCCGGAACTCACCCAGTTGATTCAGCAACAGAACTGTTGGAAATATGCCCTAGAGGCAGTAATAAAATGGTTATTATCATATTTCCTTGTTCATGATAATCGTCTATCATTCATGCTATAATTGTATAACAGGAAACAGTAATACATGTGTGAATGAATAGATCACAATGTGTCCCTAGCAAGCCTCTAGTTGGCTAGCTCGTTAGTCAATAGATGATCATGGTTTCCTGATCATGGACATTGGATGTCATTGATAACGGGATCACATCATTGGGAGAATGATGTGGTGGACAAGACCCAATCCTAAGCCTAGCACTAGATCGTACTGTTCGTATGCTAATGCTTTTCTAATGTCAAGTATCTTTTCCTTCGACCGTGAGATTGTGCAACTCCCGGATACCGTAGGAGTGCTTTGGGTGTATCAAACGTCGCAACGTAACTGGGTGACTATAAAGGTGCACTACGGGTACCTCCGAAAGTGTCTGTTGGGTTGGCTTGAATCGAGATCGGGATTTGTCACTCCGTGTGACGGAGAGGTATCTCTGGGTCCACTCGGTAGAACATCATCATGAGCTCAATGTGACTAAGGAGTTAGTCGCACGATGACATGCTACGGAACGAGTAAAGAGACTTACCGGTAACGAGATTGAACAAGGTATAGGTATACCGACGATCGAATCTCGGGCAAGTTCTATACCGACAGACAAAGGGAATCGTATACGGGATTGATTGAATCCTTGACATCGTGGTTCATCCGATGAGATCATCGTGGAGCTAGTGGGAGCCACCATGGGTATCCAGAGCCCGCTGATGGTTATTGGCCAGAGAGGTGTCTCGGTCATGTCTGCCTGTCTCCCGAACCCGTAGGGTCTACACACTTAAGGTTCGATGACGCTAGGGTTATAGGGAATTGTTATACGAGATTACCGAAAGTTGTTCGGAGTCCCAGATGAGATCCCGGACATCACTAGGAGCTCCGGAATGGTCCGGAGGTAAAGATTGATATATAGGACGGTTGGTTTCGGACACCGGAAGTGTTTCGGGCATCACCGGTAACGTACCGGGACCATCGGGACCACCGGAGGTGGTCCCGGGGAACCACCGAAGGGGGGTGATGACCCCGGGAGGCTAGATGGGCTAAGTGGGGAAGGGAACCAGTCCCTAAGTGGGCTGGTGCGCCCCCACGCAGCCCATGTGCACCAGAAAAAAGGGGAAAGGGGGAACCCTAACTAAGGTGGGCCTTAGGCCCACCAGAGGGGTGCGCCACCCCTCCCCCTTGCCCTGACCGCCACCCCTCTCCCATCTAAGGGCTGCCGCACCCCTTAGGGGTGGGAACCCTAAGGGATGCGCCCCTTCCCTCTCCCCCTATATATAGATGAGGTTCGGGGCTGTTTGAGACACGGTTGAATCTCTCTCTCTCGGCGCAGCCCTGCTCCTCTCCCTCCTCCTCTCTGCCGGCGCTTGGCGAAGCCCTGCCGGGAGACCTCGTCTCTCCACCGACACCATGCCGTCGTGTTGCTGGACTTCTTCCCCAACCTCTCCCTCCTCCTTGCTAGATCAAGGTGCGGGAGACGTCACCGGGCTGCACGTGTGTTGAACGCGGAGGTGCCGTCGTTCGGCACTAGATCGGAATCGCTGCGAGTACGACTCCATCAACCGCGTTCTAGCAACGCTTCCGCTTAGCGATCTTCAAAGGTACGAAGATGCTCTTACCCCTCTCTCGTTGCTGGTCTCTCCATAGGAAGATCTGAATAAGCGTAGGAAAATTTTGAATTTATGCTACGTTACCCAACAGTGGCATCCGAGCCAGGTTTTCTATGCGTAGATTCTATGCACGAGTAGAACACAAAAGTTGTGGGCGATGGTTTGTCAATTTGCTTGTCGTTACTAGTCTTATTCTTTTCCGGCGGTATTGTGGGATGAAGCGGCCCGGACCGACCTTACACGTACGCTTACGTGAGACTGGTTCCACCGACAGACATGCACATCGTGCATAAAGGTGGCTAGCGGGTGTCCGTCTCTCCTACTCTAGTCGGATTGGATTTGATGAAAAGGGTCCTTATGAAGGGTAAATAGCTTTGGCATATCATCGTTGTGGCTGTCACGTAGGTAAGAAGGCGTTCTTGCTAGAAACCCAAATCAGCCACGTAAAACTTGCAACAACAATTAGAGGACGTCTAACTTGTTTTTGCAGGGTTTGACATGTGATCTGATATGGCCAAAGTTGTGATGTTGCATGTATGATGTATGAGATGATCATGTTATTGTAATAGGTTTCACGACTTGCATGTCGATGAGTATGACAACCGGCAGGAGCCATAGGAGTTGTCTTAATTTATTGTATGAGATGCAACGCCATGTGCTTACTACTTTTACTTCATTGCTAACGGTTAGCTATAATAGTAGTGATAGTAGTAGTTGGCGTGACGACTTCATGGAGACACGATGATGGAGATCATGGTGTCACGCCGGTGACGATGATGATCATGCAATGCCTGAAGATGGAGATCGAAAGAGCAAAGATGATAATGGCCATATCATGTCACTATATGATTGCATTGTGATGTTTATCATGTTTTACATCTTATTGCTTAAAACGACGGTAGCATAATAAGATGATCCCTCTTAAAATTTCAAGAACGTATTCCCCTAAGTGTGCACCGTTGCGAAGGTTCGTTGTCTCGAAGCACCACGTGATGATCGGGTGTGATAGATTCTAACGTTCGCATACAACGGGTGTAAGCCAGATTTACACACGCGAAACACTTAGGTTGACTCGACGAGCTTAGCATGTACAGACATGACCTCGAATACAAGAGACCGAAAGGTCGAACATGAGTCGTATGGTTGAATACGATCAGCCTGAAGTTGCTCACCATGGTGACTAGTCCGTCTCACGTGATGATCGGACACGGGTTAGTCAACGTGGATCATGTATCACTTAGATGACTAGAGGGATGTCGATTTGAGTGGGAGTTCATACTTAATTTGATTAAATGAACTTAATTGTCATGAACTTAGTCTAAAAGTTGTCTTTACAAATATTGTAGATGTCCAACGTCAACCTCAACTTCAACGCATTCCTAGAGAAAAACAAGCTGAAAGATGATGGTAGCAACTATGCGGACTGGGTTCGCAACCTGAAGCTCATCCTTGAAGCAGCTAAAAAGGCTTTGTCCTTAATGCGCCGCTAGGTGACCCTCCCGCTCCCGCAGCAGCCCAGGACATTCTAAACGTCTGGCAAGCGCGGAGTGATGACTACTCTCTGGTCAGGTGTGGCATGTTATACAGTTTAGAAACGGGGCTCCAAAGACGTTTTGAGCAACACGGGGCATATGAGATGTTCCAAGAGCTGAAGCTAGTTTTTCAAGCTCATGCCCGTGTCGAGAGATATGAAGTCTCCGACAAGTTCTTCAGCTGTAAGATGAAGGAGAATAGTTCTGTCAGTGAGCACATACTCAAAATGTCTGGGTTACACGGTCGTCTGACTTCACTTGGAGTCGAACTTCCGGATGATGCCATCATTGACAGAATCCTCCAGTCTCTCCCACCAAGCTAGAAAGGCTTTGTGCTTAACTACAACATGCAAGGGATGGAGAAAACCATTCCCGAGTTGTACTCGATGCTCAAGTCTGCAGAAGTAGAAATCAAGAAGGAGCATCTAGTGTTGATGGTCAACAAGACCACTAGTTTCAAGAAAGGCAGGGGTAAGAAGAACTTCAAGAAAGATGGCAAAGCTGTTGCCGCGCCAGGTAAGCCAGATGCCGGGAAGAAGAAAAAGAACGGACCCAAGCCTGAGACTGAGTGCTTCTACTGCAAGGGAAAAGGTCACTGGAAGCGGAACTGCCCCAAGTACTTAGCGGACAAGAAGGCCGGCAACGTTAAAGGTATATGTGATATACATGTTATTGATGTGTACCTTACCAGCGCTCGTAGTAGCTCCTGGGTATTTGATACCGGTGTTGTTGCTCACATTTGCAACTCAAAGCAGGAACTGCGGAATAAGCGGAGACTGGCCAAGGACGAGGTGACGATGCGCGTCGGGAATGGTTCAAAGGTCGATGTGATCGCCGTCGGCACGCTACCTCTACATCTACCGTCGGGATTAGTTTTAAACCTTAATAATTGTTATTTAGTACCAGCTTTAAGCATGAACATTGTATCAGGGTCTTGCTTAATGCGAGACGGCTACTCATTTAAGTCAGAGAATAATGGTTGTTCTATTTATATGAGTGATATGTTTTATGGTCATGCTCCGCTGGTGAATGGTTTATTCTTGATGAATCTCGATCGTGATGTTACACATATTCATAGTGTGAGTACCAAAAGATGCAAAGTTGATAATGATAGTCCCACATACTTGTGGCACTGCCGCCTTGGTCATATCGGTGTTAAGCGCATGAAGAAGCTCCATACTGATGGACTGCTAGAGTCTCTTGACTTTGAATAATTTGACACATGCGAACCGTGCCTCATGGGCAAGATGACTAAGACTCCATTCTCAGGAATAATGGAGAGAGCCACCGACTTATTGGAAATAATACATACTGATGTGTGTGGTCCAATGAACGTTGAAGCTCGCGGTGGTTATCGTTATGTTCTCACTCTCACCGATGATTTGAGTAGGTATGGGTATATCTACTTGATGAAGCACAAATCTGAGACGTTTGAAAAGTTCAAGGAATTTCAGAGTGAGGTTGAGAATCAACGTGACAGAAAAATTAAATGTCTACGATCTGATCATGGAGGAGAATATTTGAGTCACGAGTTTGGCACACAACTAAGGAAGTGTGGAATCGTTTCACAACTAATGCCGCCTGGCACACCGTAGTGCAACGGAGTGTCTGAACGTCGTAATCGTACTTTATTAGATATGGTACGATCTATGATGTCTCTCACCGACTTACCGCTATCATTTTGGGGATACGCATTAGAAACTGCAACATTCACTTTAAATAGGGCACCGTCTAAATCCGTTGAGACGACACCGTATGAACTATGGTTTGGCAAGAAACCTAAGTTGTCGTTTCTTAAAGTTTGGGGCTGCGATGCTTATGTGAAGAAACTTCAACCAGAAAAGCTCGAACCCAAAGCGGAGAAATGCGTATTCATAGGATACCCTAAGGAAACTATTGGGTATACCTTCTATCTTAGATCTGAAGGTAAAACCTTTGTTGCCAAGAACGGATCCTTTCTAGAGAAAGAGTTTCTCTCGAAAGAAGTAAGTGGGAGGAAGGTAGAACTTGATGAGGTAATTACACCCCCTCTCGAACAGGAAAGTAGCGCAGCGCAAGAAGTTGTTCCTGTGGTGCCTACACCGACTGAAGAGGAAGTTAATGATGATGATCACGAAGCTTCGGATCAAGTTACTACTGAACCGCGAAGGTCCACAAGGGTACGCTCCGCACCAGAGTGGTACGGCAACCCAGTGATGGAAATCATGTTGTTAGACAACGGTGAACCTTCGAACTATGAAGAAGCGATGGCGGGCCCAGATTCTAACAAATGGCTTGAAGCCATGAAATCCGAGATAGGATCCATGTATGAGAACAAAGTATGGACTTTGGTGGACTTGCCCGATGACCGGCGAGCCATAGAAAATAAATGGATCTTCAAGAAGAAGACTGATGCAAACGGTAATGTAACCGTTTACAAAGCTCGACTTGCCGCAAAGGGTTTTCGACAAATTCAAGGAATTGACTACGAAGAGACTTTCTCTCCCGTAGCGAAGCTGAAATCAGTCCGAATCATGTTAGCAATTGCCGCCTTTTATGATTACGAAATTTGGCAAATGGACATCAAAACAGCGTTCCTTAACGGGAATCTTAAGGAAGAGTTGTATATGATGCAACCAGAAGGTTTTGTCGACCCTAAGGGTGCTGACAAAGTATGCAAGCTCCAGCGCTCCATCTATGGGCTGGTGCAAGCATCTCGGAGTTGGAACATTTGTTTTAATGAGGTGATTAAAGCGTTTGGGTTCATACAGGTTTACGGAGAAGCCTGTCTGTACAAGAAAGTGAGTGGGAGCTCTGTAGCTTTCCTCGTACTATATGTGGATGACATATTATTGATGGGGAATGATATAGAGATGTTGGAGAGCATAAAGGCCTATTTGAACAAGAGTTTTTCAATGAAGGACCTTGGAGAAGATGCATACATATTGGGCATCAAGATCTATAGAGATAGATTGAGACGCCTCATAGGTCTTTTGCAAAGTACATACCTTGACAAGATATTGAAGAAGTTCAATATGGAAAACTCAAAGAAAGGGTTCTTGCCAGTTTTGCAAGGTATGTGATTGAGTAAGACTCAGTCGCCGACCACGACAGCAGATAGAGAGAAGATGGGTTCTGTCCCCTAAGCTTCAGCCGTGGGCTCTCTAATGTATGCCATGCTGTGTACCAGACCTGATATAAACCTTGCGATAAGCTTGGTAGGGAGGTACCAAAGTAATCCCGGTGCGGAACACTGGACAGCGGTCAAGAATATCCTTAAGTACCTGAAAAGGACTAAGGAAATGTTTCTCGTTTATGGAGGTGACGAGAAGAGCTCGTCGTAAAGGGTTACGTCGATGCTAGCTTCGACACAGATCCGGATGACTCTAAGTCACAAACCGGATACGTATATGTGTTGAATGGTGGGGCAGTGAGCTGGTGCAGCAGCAAGCAAGAAGTCATGGCAGCATCTACATGTGAAGCGGAGTACATAGCTGCTTCGGAAGCGGCTCATGAAGGAATTTGGGTGAAGGAGCTCATCACCGACCTTGGAGTGGTTCCAAGCGCGTCGGGTCCTATGACACTCTTCTATGATAACACTGGAGCCATTGCCATAGCCAAGGAGCCCAGGTTTCACCGGAAGATGAAGCACATCAAGCGCCGCTACAACTCCATCCAGGACCATGTCCAGAGTGGAGTGATAGATATTTGTAAAGTACACACGGATCTGAATATTGCAGACCCGTTGACTAAACCTCTTCCATGAGCAAAACATGATCAACACCATAATGCTATGGGCGTTCGATACATCACAATGTAACTAGATTATTGACTCTAGTGCAAGTGGGAGACTGTTGGAAATATGCCCTAGAGGCAATAATAAAATGGTTATTACCATATTTCCTTGTTCATGATAATCGTCTATCATTCATGCTATAATTGTATTAACAGGAAACAGTAATACATGTGTGAATGAATAGATCACAATGTGTCCCTAGCAGGCCTCTAGTTGGCTAGCTCGTTAGTCAATAGATGATCATGGTTTCCTGATCATGGACATTGGATGTCATTGATAACGGGATCACATCATTGGGAGAATGATGTGGTGGACAAGACCCAATCCTAAGCCTAGCACTAGATCGTATTGCTCGTATGCTAATGCTTTTCTAATGTCAAGTATCTTTTCCTTCGACCGTGAGATTGTGCAACTCCCGGATACCGTAGGAGTGCTTTGGGTGTATCAAACGTCGCAACGTAACTGGGTGACTATAAAGGTGCACTACGGGTACCTCCGAAAGTGTGTGTTGGGTTGGCACGAATCGAGATCGGGATTTGTCACTCCGTGTGACGGAGAGGTATCTCTGGGCTCACTCGGTAGAACATCATCATGAGCTCAATGTGACTAAGGAGTTAGTCACACGATGACGTGCTACGGAACGAGTAAAGAGACTTACCGGTAACGAGATTGAACAAGGTATAGGTATACCGACGATCGAATCTCGGGCAAGTTCTATACCGATAGACAAAGGGAATCGTATACGGGATTGATTGAATCCTTGACATCGTGGTTCATCCGATGAGATCATAGTGGAGCTAGTGGGAGCCTCCATGGGTATCCAGACCCCGCTGATGGTTATTGGCCAGAGAGGTGTCTCGGTCATGTCTGCCTGTCTCCCGAACCCGTAGGGTCTACACACTTAAGGTTCGATGACGCTAGGGTTATAGGGAATTGTTATATGAGATTACCGAAAGTTGTTCGGAGTCCCGGATGAGATCCCGGACGTCACGAGGAGCTCCGGAATGGTCCGGAGGTAAAGATTGATATATAGGACGGTTGGTTTCGGACACCGGAAGTGTTTCGGGCATCACCGGTAACGTACCGGGACCACCGGGACCACCGGAGGTGGTCCCGGGGGACCACCGAAGGGGGGTGACGACCCCGGGAGGCTAGATGGGCTAAGTGGGGAAGGGAACCAGCCCCTAAGTGGGCTGGTGTGCCCCCCACCCAGCCCATGTGCACCAGAAAAAAGGGGAAAGGGGGGAACCCTAACTAAGGTGGGCCTTAGGCCCACCAGAGGGGTGCGCCACCCCTCCCCCTTGCCCTGGCCGCCACCCCTCTCCCATCTAAGGGCTGGCGCACCCCTTAGGGGTGGGAACCCTAAGGGCTGCGCCTCCTCCCTCTCCCCCTATATATAGATGAGGTTCGGGGCTGTTTGAGACACGGTTGAATCTCTCTCTCTCGGCGCAGCCCTACTCCTCTCCCTCCTCCTCTCTGCCGGCGCTTGGCGAAGCCCTGCCGGGAGACCTCGTCTCTCCACCGACACCACGCCGTCGTGTTGCTGGACTTCTTCCCCAACCTCTCCCTCCTCCTTGCTGGATCAAGGTGCGGGAGACGTCACCGGGCTGCACGTGTGTTGAACGCGGAGGTGCCGTCGTTCGGCACTAGATGGGAATCGCTGCGAGTACGACTCCATCAACCGCGTTCTAGCAACGCTTCCGCTTAGCGATCTTCAAAGGTACGAAGATGCTCTTACCCCTCTCTCGTTGCTGGTCTCTCCATAGGAAGATCTGAATAAGCGTAGGAAAATTTTGAATTTATGCTACGTTACCCAACAAGAACACCCTGATGCAGCTGGTCATCCAGAACTAGAACAATAACAACAACCGTCATCCACCCCAGGCCGACAATCTCACCCGTTTCCTGAGGTTGAACCCTCCAACTTTCTCCAGCAGCATTGAGCCCATTGTGGCAGATGATTGGCTCCGCAAGATGGAGCGGGAACTTATCACTGCTGGTTGTACTGAAGCTGAGAAGGTGCGCTTTGCCGCGCATCAACTTGAAGGCCCGGCAGCTGCATGGTGGGAGAACTACACCACCACATACCCCATTGCTGGAGTCACTTGGGAGCAGTTCAAGCAAGCCTTCCATACGGCACATGTCTCAGCTGGTGCAATGAGTCTGAAGAAGCATGAGTTTCGCAACTTACGCCAGGGGAATCGCTCTGTAGCTCAGTATGTCGATGAATTCAGCATGCTCGCCCATTATGCACCTGGAGATGTGGCCGATGATGCGGCCAAGCAGGAAAAGTTCTTGGAAGGACTCAAGGATGAGCTGAGCATTCAGTTGACTGTAGACACCTTTAACAACTACCAGGAGCTGGTGGATAAGGCCCTCATCTTGGAGGGGAAACACCAGCAGATGGAGAACCGCAAGCGGAAGTATGGGATTGGAAAGTTCAACTCCGGCACTCAGCAGAAGCCTCGCTACACCCCCTATTCAGGGAATGCCGGGACTGGATCCGGTAAGTTTGGAGGACACGTCCAGCATAACCACCCAGTGCACAACCATGGAGGCCACATCCATGGAGGAAATGGGAACCACCGCAACAACAACAACTTCAAGAATGGCGGTACTGGCACCCAGTAGCATTCAGCTCCAGCTCAGAAGGATCTGAACCACATCACATGCTTCAAGTGTCAGAAGACGGGACACTATGCCACTGAATGTCCCCAGAACAAGCAGGGAAATGGAAACAGCAACGGCAACTCTGCAGCAAAGAAGCCCAATCCTTTTCCTCGAGCTCAGGTGAATCACATTGATGTTGAAGAGGTCTATGATCACCCCGATACTGTGGTTGGTAAGTTTTTGCTAAATTCACGTCCAGTATTGGTATTTTTTGATTCTGGTGCAACACATTCATTCATATCAAGGGTAGTTGTCGAAAAGTATAGTTTGCCAACTAGAACCCTCAGCCAGCCTATTAAGGTCAGTTCCCCAGGAGGCATGATGACAGCCGGGATAGGATGCCATGCTTTGAGTCTCAACATCGGGAACCATAATTTTCCCACCGACCTCATTGTATTAGAGTCCCAGGGATTGGATGTAATCCTAGGCATGGATTGGTTGGCCAAGTATGAAGGGAATATTGATTGTGCCCTTAAGTCTATTTTGCTCACCACCCCCGAGCAGAAGCGGATTAAGTACATGTCTCAGCGCCCGACACGGAGTAAACGAGTAAACTCTCTCACGGGAGTAGTCCAGGAGGAAGTACCGATTGTACAGGAGTACCCAGATGTATTTCCGGAGGAATTGCCGGGGATGCCACCTGATAGAGAGATTGAGTTCTTGATTGAGCTATTACCCGGAACAGCCCCGATATCCAAGAGACCCTATCGGATGCCCGCAAATGACATGGTAGAAATCAAGAAGCAAATTAAGGAGTTGTTGGACAAAGGGTATATTCGCCCAAGTTCTTCACCTTGGGGAGCCAAAGTGCTCTTGGTTGAAAAGAAGGATAAGTCCTTGAGAATGGTTGTCGATTATCGTGCATTGAACGAGGTGACCATCAAGAACAAGTACCCCTTGCCGATGATCAATGATCTGTTTGGTCAGTTAGTTGGAGCTCGCATATTCTCCAACATCGATCTTCGATCCGGGTATCATCAGCTGAAGATTCGTGAACAGGATATACCCAAGACAGCCTTCACCACTCGGTACGGCTTGTATGAGTACACGGTCATGTCATTTGGACTGACTAACGCTCCAGCATATTTTATGAATCTGATGAACAAGGTATTTATGGAATACTTGGACAAGTTTGTCGTGGTGTTCATCGATGACATACTGATATTCTCCAAAAACGAAGAGGAACACAAGGAACACCTGCGTCTAGTTCTGGAGAAGCTTCGAGAGCATAAGCTGTATGCAAAGTTTAGCAAATGTGAGTTTTGGTTGAAGGAAGTCGGAATCCTCGGACACGTCATCTCAGGAGAAGGAATAGCCGTGGACCCTGCCAAGGTCGCAGCAGTCACCGAATGGGTAGCACCCACTTCAGTCAAGGAGATCCGCAGATTCCTCGGACTTGCCGGATATTACCGGAGGTTCATTGAGAATTTCTCAAAGATCGCCAAGCCCATGACAGAGTTATTGAAGAAGGAATCCAGGTATGTTTGGACCTAGGAATGTGAAACCAGTTTTCAAGAGCTGAAGAAACGTCTTGTTACAACCCCAGTGCTGATATTGCCGAACATTCGGAAGGATTTCCAGGTTTACTGTGACGCTTCTCGTCAAGGACTCGGAGGAGTGCTCATGCAAGAAGGTAAAGTTGTAGCCTATGCATCCAGACAGCTCAGACCTCATGAGTTGAATTATGCCACACATGACTTGGAACTAGCAGCCGTAGTGCACGCTCTCAAGACCTGGAGACATTTCCTGATCGGAAATAGTTGTGATGTTTACACTGATCACAAGAGCCTGAAATATATCTTCACACAGAAGGAGTTGAACCTCAGACAGAGGCGATGGCTAGAGTTGATCAAGGACTATGACATGAGACTGCATTATCACCCAGGCAAGGCAAATGTTGTAGCCGATGCGTTGAGCCGCAAGAGTTATGTGAACACACTCATAGGCGGAGGATTACCCGAGGAGTTAGTTGATGACCTCCGAGAGCTCAAATTGGAAATAGTTCCAAGAGGATTTGTTGCCACACTAGAAATTCAGTCCACTTTGACTGAAAAGATCCGCGAGGCACAGAAATCAGATAAGGAGATAGCTGAGATTAAGCAGAAAATGAAAGACAGGAAGGCTAAAGGTTTTCGTGAGGATGAACACGGAACTTTATGGTTTGAGGATCGCATCTATGTGCCCAATGATCCCGAACTCAGGAAGTTGATACTTCAGGAGGCCCATGATTCCCCGTACTCGATACACCCTGGCAACACCAAGATGTATCTGGCTCTGAAAGAAAGTTTCTGGTGGATAGGAATGAAGAAAGACATTGCCGAGTTTGTAGCAATATGCGATGTTTGTCAGCGAGTAAAAGCCAAGCATCAGAAGCCAGCAGGTTTGCTCCAACCTCTGTCGATACCCGAGTGGAAATGGGAAAAGCTTGGTATGGACTTCATCACAGGATTACCCAGGAACCGTTCTGGCTATGATTCTATTTGGGTTGTGGTCGATCGTTTGACCAAGATAGCTCACTTCATCCCTGTGAAGACTACTTACACGAGTGCCAAGCTGGCCAAGATATATATGACGAGGATCGTATGTCTGCACGGAGTACCGAAGAGCATTGTGTTAGATAGAGGGACTCAGTTCACATCCAAATTTTGGCACCAACTGCATGAAACCTTGGGAACGAGATTGGAGTTCAGTACAGCTTTTCACCCACAGACAGATGGAGAGACCGAGAGAGTCAATCAGATTATGGAGGACATGTTGAGAGCTTGCGCACTAGACTATGGGTCTAGTTGGGATGACAATTTGCCTTATGCCGAGTTCTCATACAACAACAGCTACCAGACCAGTCTGAAGATGGCCCCTTTCGAAGATCTATACGGAAGGAGGTGCAGAACACCGTTGATGTGGGATGGAGTTGGAGACCGACAACTGTTTGGTCTCGACCTTATCCGAGATTCTGAAGAGAAGGTCAAGTTAATTCGTGACCGACTCAAGATAGCTTAGTCCAGGCAGAAGAGTTATGCTGACAGCAAACGCAAGGAAGTAACATACGAAGTGGGAGACCGAGCGTATCTTCGGGTGTCTCCACTTCGAGGAATCAAGAGATTCGGTGTGAAAGGAAAGTTAGCACCCCGTTTCATTGGCCCCTACAAAATTCTTGAACATAGAGGAGAAGTTGCATATAAACTGGAACTGCTGGAAGGATTGTCCGGAGTTCATGATGTCTTCCATGTTTCCCAGTTGAAGAAATGCCACGCTGAGATGGCCGATGTTCCGTTGAGAGATACAGTGCCCCTAGAGGCCATACAGCTTGACAGTGATCTGACGTATGAGGAGAAACCCGTCAGGATTCTCGAGACTGCCAACAGAGTTACCCGCAGCAAGATCATCAAGTTCTGCAAGGTGTTGTGGAGCCATCACACCGAGGAAGAAGCCACCTGGGAACGAGAAGAGGATCTTCGTTGAGACCACCTGCACCTATTTTCTAGCCAACCCGAATCTCGAGGGCGAGATTCATCTTAAGATGGGTAGGTTTGTAACATCCCAATTTTCCTAATTGGGAATGTTTGACATTGTAGCTAAGCATCTATGCATATTGATTTAAATAAAGTTGGCATTTGAATTCTTTCGATTTTTGTTTTTGAATTACCATTTTTCCTCACACGAGAAATGCCGGGAAAATACTCTCTTGCATGCAAGAGAGAGAGCGGAGGAAAATGACCCTCCAAAGTGCGGGCATTTCAAGTTTTATCGTGAGAACATTTGCAAAAAGAAATAAAGCATTTAGGGGATTTTCTGAAGAAAAAAACATTTTTTAAAAAGTTTTTATTTTTACTTTGGAAAAATGTTATTCGAGTAGAGGATATTTTTCTGATTTTTTTGGTATATAATACCCCATATTAAATATTTTATTTGGTTCCTTTTTATTCCTTTTTAATTTCTGTTTCGGAAAAAGTCTAAAACTAGGAAAGTTTTTTTTTAAAAGGCAACCGCACCCGGCGTGTTTTAGAGTGGGCCGAATCCCCCATAGCCCGGGATTCCCGAATCCCTGAAGCACCGCCCGACCGACCCCGGTCACCCCAGCCCCCTCTCCCTGCCAGGTAGGCCCCACCGCCCGACCCGCCCCTCCCCTCGGTCATCTCCCTCCTCCCCTTTCCTAAAACTGAAACCGACCCCGAGCCCTCCCAGTTCGCCGGGATCTCCCCGGATCCCCTGCCCCTTCCCTTCCCGAGCCCCCACCCCCGCCTATATAAGCTGCCCCGGCCGCCCGCACCCTGTTCCCCATCGCCACGCCGTCCCGCCGCCCCCAAGCCCCCTGCTGCACCTCGCCGGCGAGCACCCGAGCTCTACCACCTTCGGCCGCACCCGAGGCAGCCGCCTCCGGCCACCCCTCGCCTCGCTGACGCCGCCACTGGACGCGGGACATTCACCGCCACCTCCCCAAGCCTTCGGCCGCCGTCGGGACGCACCGGAGCCACCTCCACCACCTTCGACCGCCGTCGAGCTCCTGCCGGAGCTCATCCCGCCGGTGAGCACCCCCATCTCCCTCCAGCATCGTTGGATCTAACACGAACACGTTAGATTAGCTCCTAGATACCCCTTCGGTTTTCTAACAAAACCGCTCGGGTTTTATTTCACTTAACTATTTAGCCAGTGAGTTCTTGTTAGGCTTCGGCCGTTTGTTCCTAACACTAGCAACACACACCCCCGCAGCCATTCACAGAGAGCCACGTGTACCCCCTGTCCGTTAGCTATTGTTTTCCTTTTTTTCTGTCTAGTTCCAAAAAACAGAATAGTTTCAGTTTTGTTTTGACCATAGTTTTTGATCCCGAAGTCGAATGATGTTGATTCTTGTTCCAGTAGATCCCAATGTTTCTTTAGTTTTTAAAAACATATAATTTGTCTATGTTTGAAATTTTCAAATATGAATTAGATCAGATTTAGTTTAAATCTTGTTTTACTTATTACAGGAGTTTAAAAAATGATTTTGAGTTGATTCTTTTTGATACTGCTTCCTACTGATTATATCTTACTGTGGTAGAAGTGTCAAAAATGTTCAAATATTTTTACTTGGGTTTTTAACAGAAACAAGTTTCTGCCTTAGTGACGTGTATTAAATTCTTTCACTTAGGGCTTAGCAAACTTTTACTTGTGATGCTATTTTTACTTGTTGCTTGATTGTAGTGCTTATGGTGTGTATTTTGTTTGTATCGGTAGATCACCCGGAGTGCGAAGCTTGTTACTTAGAAGCGCTCGATCAAGACAACTATCATCAAGGCAAGTCACTTCGATCATACTATCACCTATGTTTTATGCATCGTAGTTCTACCATCCTATGCCCAATTGCATGCTGCTTAGGTACTTGGAAATTTTAGTATAGATTGTAGCATCATGTGGTAGGCACACAACAACCCCGATACTTGGCCCCGGGACGACAAATTTCATATTGCTATGCTTGAGTAGACGGGATTTCGGTTGAGTGCATAACACGAGTGATGCAAGGTTGATTAAATAATCAAGACCGGTTAAGACAAGATTTTCAAAACCTCGGACGCGATGCAACTTTGGGTGAATGACGGTTGATCAACTCCCTGGAGAATCGAGTGGATGACCCGGGATGCTGGAGAGGCCATGACATCCTGCGGAAAGCTTCACCCAGGCTCAAAGAGATGGACGGATATTTTCAAGACCCAAGGCTTACCTGCACAGCCACAAGTCATTATGGGCTCTGGCTTGGTTGGACAACGCGACGACTCTGGACAGGCAGTGCTAGCAGATGTAGAAGAACGGTAGGAATGGATGGGCACCGACAGGGATTCAGAGGGACCCGTTGAACGACCATGTTTTGATCATCCGGTCTTCAAACACCCTGAAGTGCGAGGACAAACACGGAGGCGATCAAATCTTGTGGGGAACGTGTGCAAAACTCTGAAGAGTGCCCAACCTAATCGATTAGCCGTGTCCACGGTCATGGACAACTTGAGCCGAAGGCATTGAAATTCCCCTGAACTCTCGACACAACTTAATAATGATGTGGGTGTTAAATAACTATTCGGGTACGATAATTGGTTGGCGGAACGATCTCGTTAACAACAAACAATGTAGTAATATTTTGCTTCCAGCCCCTCTTGTTGTAGGATAAAATTGGCTTTATGAAAAACTTATAGCCCCACCTGCCAAATATGCATGTAGAGATAGTTGATTATAATTTTACCCCTCTCTTTGATGACTTGCCGGCATATTCCATATGCTGACCTACACGGCTGCAACGTATCATGTTGCAGAGTACTTTTCCGACCAGGAGTGAGGCTATGATCTACGCTCAGCGACATGCCCTGGAGTCGGATGGACTCGTCTACCTGATGCTTCCGCTAGTCTTCGTTAGATATCTCATGAGATGGCCTTCAACCACTTTATTGTAATCCTTTATTGTAATAAAGTACTCATTTTGAGATTTCGATTAATAAAGCTGTGTGATTGAACTCGTGAATATATACATTATGTGCTGAGTGTGTACCAGCATGATCTTGGGATGGTACGGAAACACCAGAGGCTTTACTCGTCTTGAGTCGGGTTGCTACACAGATCCTTCTGCTCCTCGTTGGGTTCGACACTCTTACTTATCGAAAGGATTACGATAGATCCCCTATACTTGTGGGTCATCAAGACTCTTTTCTGGCGCCATTGCCGGGGAGTGAAGCGCCTTTGGTAAGTGGAATTTGGTAAGGAAACATTTATATAGTGTGCTGAAATTTATTGTCACTTGTCACTATGGAAACTAATCCTTTGAGGAGCTTGTTCGGGGTATCTTCACCTCGAACGGAAGCACAAGGAGTTGCTCCTCAACCTGCTGCACCTACTGAAAATATTTGCTATGAATTTCCTTTAGGTATGCTTGAGAAACTGCTGGCTAATGCTTTTACAGGAGATGGAACATCACATCCCGACTTGCATCTAATCTATGTAGATGAAGTTTGTGGTTTATTTAAGCTTGCAGGTTTGCCCGAGGATGAGGTCAAGAAGAAGGTCTTTCCCTTATCGTTGAGGGATAAGGCATTGACATGGTATAGGCTATGTGATGATACTGGATCATGGAACTACAACCGATTGAAATTCGAATTTCATCAAAAGTTTATCCTATGCATCTATTACATCCTGATCGGAATTATATTTATAATTTTTGGCCTCGTGACAGAGAAAGCATCGCTAAATCTTGGGGAGGCTTAAATCAATGTTATATTCATGCCCCAACCATGAGCTCTCGAGAGAAATTATCATTCAGAACTTCTATGCTCGACTTTCTCATGATGATCGCTCCATGCTTGATACTTCTTGTACCGGTTCTTTTATGAAGAGAGATATTGACTTCAAATGGAATTTATTGGAAAGAATTAAACGCAACTCTGAAGATTGGGAGCTTGATGAAGGTAAGGAGTCAGGTATGAATTTCAAGTTTGATTGCGTTAAATCATTTGTTGAAACAAATACTTTTTGTGATTTTAGCGCTAAGTATGGACTTGACTCTGAGATAGTAGCTTCATTGTGTTAATCATTTGCTGCTCATATTGATCTCCCCAAAGAGAAGTGGTTTAAATATCATCCTCCCTTAGAAGTCAATGTAGTTAAAGCCAATCCAGTTGAAAAGAAAGTCATTGCCTATAATGATACTATTGTTCCTAGTGCTTACATTGAGAAACCACCTTTCCCTGTTAGGATAAAGGATCATTCTAAAGCTTCAACTGTGATACGTAGGGGCTACATTAGAACACCTACACCCCCTGAGCAAATTAGAGTGGAACCAAGCATTGCTATTATCATAGATCTTCTGTCCGACAATGTCGAGGGTCATGATATTCACTTCTGTGAAGATGCTGCTAGAATTGCTAAACCTCATGCTAGAAACAAACATAGGCCTGCATGCCCATTGTTTCTGTTAAGATAGGAGATCATTGTTATCATGGTCTATGTGACGTGGGTGCTAGTGTTAGTGCAATACCTCGATCCTTATATGGTGAAATCAAAGACGAGATTGCACCTGTCGAGATAGAACCCATTGATGTCACTATTCAGCTTGCCAATAGAGGTACTATCTTCCCTGTGGGAATTGTTAGAGATGTTGAAGTCTTGTGTGGAAAAACGAAGTATCCTGCTGATTTCCTCGTTCTTGCTACCGCACAAGATAGCTTTTGTCCCATCATATTTGGTAGACCCTTCCTCAATATTGTTAATGCTCATATTGATTGTGAGAAGCAAACTGTCACTGTTGGCTTTCAAGGTGTGTCACATGAGTTCAATTTCTCCAAGTTTGGTAGACAACCTCATGAAAAAGAGTTGTCTAGTAAGGATGAAACTATTGCCCTAGCTTCTATTGCTGTGCCTCCTACTGATCCGTTAGAGCAATACTTGCTTGAGCATGAAAATGATATGCATATGGATGAAAGGGATGAGATAGATAGAGTTATCTTTGAACAATATCCTATCCTTAAGAATAACTTGCATGTTGAACTGCTTGGAGATCCACCCCCACCAAAGGGTGATCCTGTGTTCGAGCTTAAACAATTGCCTCATACTCTTAAGTATGCTCATCTCGATGAAAAAGAGATATATCCTGTTATAATTAGTGCTAGCCTCTCAGAGCATGAAGAAAAGAAGTTACTAAAAAATCTGAGGAAGCACCGTGCTGCTATTGGATATACTCTTGATGATCTTAAGGGCATTAGTCCCACTGTATGCCAGCACAAGATTAAAATCGATCCTGATTCCAAACCAGTTGTTGATCATCAAAGGAGATTAAATCCTAAGATGAAAGAGGTAGTAAGAAAAGAAATACTAAAGCTCCTGGAAGCAGGTATTATCTATCCTGTTGCTCATAGTGATTGGGTGAGTCTGGTGCATTGCGTCCCTAAGAAGGGAGGTATTACCGTTGTCCCTAATGATAAGGATGAATTCATCCCACATAAGATTACTACTGGCTATAGGATGGTGATCGATTTTAGGAAATTGAATAAAGCCACTAGGAAAGATCATTACCCTTTGCCTTTTATCGACCAGATGCTAGAAAGGCTGTCTAAACACACACACACTTCTGCTTTGTAGATGGTTATTCCGGTTTCTCCCAAATATCTGTTGCACAATCTAATGAGGAGAAAACCAATTTCACCTGCCTTTTCGGTACCTTTGCTTATAGACGTATCCTTTTGGCTTATGTAATGCACCTGCCACCTTTCAAAGATGTATGATGGCTATATTCTCTGACTTCTGTGAAAAGATTGTTGAGGTTTTCATGGATGACTTCTCCATTTACGGGTCTTCTTTTGATGATTGCCTCAGCAACCTTGATCGAGTCTTGCACAGATGTAAAGATACCAACCTCGTCTTGAATTGGGAGAAGTGCCACTTTATGGTTAATGAAGGCATCGTCTTAGGACATAAAATTTCTGAAAGATGTATTGAAGTCGATAAGGCTAAGGTTGATGCAATCGAGAAAATGCCATGCCCCACAGATATCAAAGGTATAAGAAGTTTCCTTGGTCATGCTGGTTTATATAGAAGGTTCATTAAAGACTTCTCTAAGATTTCTAGGCCTCTTACCAATCTCTTGCAAAAGGATATTCCTTTTGTTTTTGACAATGATTGTGAGGAAGCCTTCGAAATACTTAAGAAGGCCTTGATAACTGAACCTATTGTTCAACCACCTGATTGGAACTTACCTTTTGAAATCATGTGTGTTGCCAGTGATTATGCTGTTGGTGCTGTCCTAGGACAAAGAGTTGATAAGAAGTTGAATGTTATTCACTATGCTAGTAAAACTCTAGACAGTGCCCAAAGAAACCATGCTACTACTGAAAAGGAAATTTTAGCAGTCGTGTTTGCATGTGAAAAGTTCAGATCTTACATAGTTGATTCCAAAGTCACTATTCACACGGATCACGCTGCTATTAAGTACCTCATGGAAAAGAAAGACGCTAAACCTAGACTTATCAGATGGGTTGTCTTGCTACAAGAATTTGATTTGCATGTTGTCGACATGAAGGGTGCTGATAACCCAGTAGCAGATAACTTGTCTATGTTGGAGAATGTTCTTGATGACCCACAACCTATTGGTGATAGCTTTCCTGATGTGCAATTGAATGTCATCAATACTTCACGTAGTGCACCATGGTATGCTGATTATGCAAATTATATCGTGGCCAAATATACCACCCAGTTTCACATACCAGCAAAATAAGAAATTCTTCTTTGATTTGAGACATTACTTTTGGGATGATCCTCACCTTTATAAGGAAGGAGTAGATGGTGTTATTAGACGTTGTGTACCTGAACATGAACAGGGACAGATCCTACAAAAGTGTCACTCCGAGGCTTACGGAGGACACCATGCAGGAGATAGAACTGCACACAAGGTATTGCAATCAGGTTTCTATTTGCCCACTCTCTTCAAGGATGCCCGTAAGTTTGTCTTGTCTTGTGACGAATGTCAAATAATAGGTAATATCGGTAAACGTCAGGAAATTTCTATGAATTATTCACTTGTCATTGAACCATTTGATGTTTGGGGCTTTGATTATATGGGACCTTTTCCAAAATCCAACGGGTATACTCATATCCTAGTTGTTGTTGATTACGTTACTAAGTGGGTAGAAGCTATCCCGACTAGTAGTGCTGATCACAACACCTCTATCAGGATGCTTAAAGACGTTATCTTCCCTAGATTTGGAGTCCCTAGATATCTAATGACTGATGGTGGTTCACACTTCATTCATGGTGCTTTCCGTAAAACGCTTGCTAAGTATGATGTCAACCATAGAATTGCTTCTCCCTATCACCCTCAGTCCAGTGGTCAAGTAGAGCTAAGCAATAAAGAGATTAAACTAATTCTACAAAAGACTGTCAATAGGTATAGAAAGAATTGGTCTAAGAAGCTCGATGATGCACTGTGGGCTTATAGAACTGCGTGTAAGAATCCCATGGGCATGTCTCCGTACAAAATGGTTTACGGTAAAGCATGTCATTTACCTCTCGAGCTAGAGCACAAGGCTTATTGGGCAATCAAAGAGCTCAACTTTGATTTCAAACTTGCTGGTGAGAAGAGGTTATTTGATATTAGCTTGCTTGATGAATGGAGAACTCAGGCATATGAAAATGCCAAGTTGTTCAAAGAAAAGGTTAAGAGGTGGCATGATAAAATGATACAAAAACGTGAGTTCAATGTTGGTGATTATGTATTGCTATATAATTCTCGTTTAAGATTTTTTGCAGGCAAGCTTCTCTCTGAATGGGAAGGTCCTTACATTGTTGAGGAAGTATATCATTCCGGTGCCATCAAGATCAACAACACGGAAGGTAATTTTCCGAGAGTGGTAAATGGGCATAGAATCAAGCATTATATCTCAGGTACTCCCATAAATGTTGAAAGCAATATTATCAATACCATAACTCCGGAGGAGTACATAAGGGATATTTATCAGCCTGTTTCACACTCCGAAAACAAAGAGGTATGTGATTCAGTAAGTAAACAGACTCCAAAACTTTTCTAGTAGGATTTTTCTCCGTTTTGGAATTTTTGGAAAAATAGAAAAATTTAAAGTAGTCTGGAAAGCGCACGAGGAGGCAAGAAGCCTGCCGGGCGCGGACCACCCCCTGGCCGCGCCTGGGGGGCTTGTGACCACCACGTGTGCCTCCCGGACTCCGTTTTCTTACGGAGTACTCCTTCTGGTCGAAAAAAAAATCATTATATATTCACCCGAAAGTTCTGACCCTCGTATCATGCAAATTTCCTCTGTTTTCGTTTAGAGCTTGTTTTCTGCCGCAGATTTAGAGCAAGATGTCGTCTCAGGAGTGTGTAGGGGAGAACGATCTCCCCCAAGTCTATGAAGAAGGAAATGCTGATCTGAAAAGAATGGAGGTCATGGAGGCAAATGAAAGGCTACCTAAAGAAACCAAGGGCAAACGTAAGGAGAAGAATCCGGCGTTGGACGAAGGGCAATCTGTGCTCAACGAGGAAGAAGCTGAGGAAGAGGATTTTCTTCAACCTTACCTCCACCTTTTACCTCCATCCTTGATCGAGCTCTTGAGGTTATGTCAAATAACTCGTGTTCGTAATACTTATCTCACTCGTGAAGTTATTTTGCTGGAGAAACATATCGCAGAGCTTCAAGGTATAAATCAAAGATTGATGGCCCTCTTGGAATCGAAAGACAAAACAACTCCACCACCATCACCTCCAAAGGAAGACAACTAAGCATGGGTATGGGCAATACCCTTGGCTTGTGCCAAGCTTGGGGGAGTTGCCCTGGTATCGTATCACCATCACATCTTTTGCCTTTACCTTTTCTTAGTTCGATCCTTTTTGGTTTTATCTTCCTCTAGTAGAATAAAGTTCTTAGTGTTTTAGGCTTGAGTTTTGCTTTGTGTCACCCCCGATGTATTCGAGCTCGTGAGCCATATAATAAAGAGTGTCTTAGTTAAGGGCCTTGCTTCATGCCATGATCAAAAGAATGACAATAGAACCAAAGCATGAAAGATCATGTATTGATCTTATGGGAAGTGATGGCTTCACAAATAAAAATAATGTTGATTGAAACTTGTTGAGGGTGGACAAACGTAGACCTTAGTCATTGTTGTAATTAATAGGAAGTGGTAAAGAAGGATATATTCACATATAAATATATCATCTTGGACACCATCTATGATTGTGAACACTTACTAAACTATTCCATGCTTAGAAGTAGATGTTGCACAAGGAAGACAACATAATGAATTATGTTTGCTTGGTTCCGAACAATGAATATATGACTAGATATCCCTTAGCATGTGGCGATTGCTTCCACCTCATATTAGCCAAAACTTCCGCACTAAGTATAGATACTACTTGTGCATCTGTAAACCTTCAACCCAGTTTTGCCATGAGAGTCCATCATACCTACCTATGGATTGAATAAGATCCCTCAAGTAAGTTGTCATCGGTGCAAGCAATAAAAATTGCTCCCTAAATATGTATGATCTATTAGTGTGTGGAAAATAAGCTTTGTATGAACCTGTGATGAGGAATACATAAAAGCGACAGACTGCATAATAAAGTTCTTTATCATAGCAGGCAATATAAAGTGACGTTCCTTGACAGTAAGAGAACACACATCCAAACCTCAAAGCACATGACAACCTCTGCTTCCCTCTGCGAAGGGACTATCTTGTACCTTTACTTTTTGCCCTTGAAAGAGTCATGGTGATCTACACCAATTCCTTATTTCGCCTTTATCTTGGCTAACATCATATGCTAGGGAAAGATCTATATTCATATGTCAACTTCGAAGTAAGTATTCATGATTATTATTGTTGACATTACCCTTGAGGTAAATAGTTGGGAGGCAAAACTATAGGCCCCTATCTTTCTCTGTGTCCGACTGAAACTTTGATCTCATGAGTACCACGTGAGTTGTAGCAATTGTAGAAGACAAAAGGATGATTGAGTATGTGGATTTGCTTTACAAGCTCTTACTTGACTCTTTCCGATGTTATGATAAATTGCAATTGCTTCAATGACTAAAGGCTATTGGTTGTTAATTCTTAGTAAGGTTCTTGATCCATACTTTACTTAGCGAAGGAATTATCACTTTAGCATAAGAGATTATATGATGGTATTGTTGTTCTAACTATGATCATCATGCTTGCATGTCCGTATCTTGTTTTGTCGACAACTCTCTCTCTAAACATGTCGGCATATTTATTGATCTCGGTTTTCGCTTGAGGACAAGCGAGGTCTAAGCTTGGGGGAGTTGATATGTCCATTTTGCATCATGCTTTCATCTTGATATTTATCGCTTTTTGGGCTGTTATTACACTTCATGGTACAATACTTATGCCTTTTCTCTCTTATTTTGCAATGATTATATGAAGAGGGAGAATGCCGACAGCTGGAATTCTGGCCTGAAAAAGGAGCAAGTTTGAGATACCTTTTATGCGCAACTCCAAAATCCGTGAAAATCAACGAGGATTTATTTTGGAATTTATAAAAAATACTGGGCCGAAGAAGTCCCAGAGGGGAGCCAGCAGGAGGCCACAAGCCTGCTAGGCGCGACATCCCCTGGCCGCGCCTAGGGGGCTTGTGGGCTCCCTGGTGGCCCTCTGGCCCCCCTCTTTTGCTACAAGAAGGGTTTCATTCCAGAAAAAATCAAGAGGAGGCTTTCGGGAGGGAATCGCCGCCGCCACGAGGCGGAACTTGAGCAGAACCAGTCTAGAGCTCCGGCAGGGTCGTCCTACCGGGGAAACTTCCCTCCCAGAGGGGGAAATCGTCGCCATCGTCATCACCAACACTCCTCTCACCGGAGGGGACTCATCACCATCAATATATTCATCAGCACCATCTCATCTCCAAACCCTAGTTCATCTCTTGTAACCAATCTCCGTCTCGCTACTCCGATTGGTACTTGTAAGGTTGCTAGTAGTGTTAATTACTCTTTGTAGTTGATGCTAGTTCGATTACTTGGTGGAATATTCTATGTTTAGACCCTTGATGCTACTCATTACCTCTCTAGTCATGAATATGATCATGCTTTGTGAGTAGTTACTTTTGTTCCCGAGGACATGGGATAAGTCATGCTATAAGTAGTCATGTGAATTTGGTATTCGTTTGATATTTTGATGTGTTGTATGTTGTCTCTCCTCTAGTGGTGTTATGTGAACGTCGACTACATAACACTTCACCATTATTTGGGCCTATAGGAAGGCATTGGGAAGTAGTAAGTATATGATGGGTTGCTAGAGTGACAGAAGCTTAAACCCTAGTTTATGCGTTGCTTTGTAAGGGGCTGATTTGGATACACTAGTTTAATGCTATGGTTAGACTTTGTCTTAATTCTTCTTTCGTAGTTGCGGATGCTTGCAAGAGGGGTTAATCATAAGTGGGTTGCTTGTCAAAGTAAGGGCAGTACCCAAGCGTCGGTTCACCCACATATCAAACTATCAAAGTAGCAAACGCGAATCATATGAACATGATGAAAACTAGCTTGACAGAATTTCCCATGTGTCCTCGGGAGCGCTTTACCTCCTATAAGAGTTTGTCCAGGCTTGTCCGTTGCTACAAAAGGGATTGGGCCACTTTGTTGCATCGTTGTTACTTTTTTTATTTGCTACTTGGTACGAATCATCTTCCCACACAACTACTTGTTACCGATAATTTCAGTGCTTGCAGAGATTACCTTGCTGAAAAGCACTTGTCAGATCCTTCTGCTCCTCATTGGGTTCGACACTCTTACTTATCGAAAGTACTACGATGGATCCCTTATACTTGTTGGTCATCAGGGGCGTCGGCGTGGTGGAGAAAAATCGGCGGATCTGGCGTGGTGGAGCCCGGGACGGGGCGGAGGCATCGCCGGCGTGGGACGGCGTCAGCGCCGGCGAGGCAGCGGCCGGCGGTGCAGGGGGGCCCGGGCAGCAGCGTGGTGGTGCAGCGCAAGGCGACCGGCGTCAAAGGAGGCCGGGGCAGCTGCTGGAGGAGGCGCCGGGGCCGGTGGGGCGAGCTGGCGACGTGGGGTGGAGGTTGGTGGGGCGACGTTTAGAAGTGGGTGGCGCAGTGAGGCGCCGGGGAGGGGAGCCTGTGCGGGGGAGCGCTGGCGCTCGAGGGGAAAGGGTGCGATAGCGACGGGATCCTAGGCGTGAGGTGCGCTCAAGCGCTAGGGGTGACGAGGGGATCTAGCGAGAGGGGTAGGTGGGGGGGGGAGCGAGGGGATTTCCCTCGGTCCCGGCGGTGGCAGGAGGAAATGGGTGCGAGGGGTTGGTGGCACTAGGGTTCGAGGGGGGCCTTTATACCCCCTAGGTGTAGTTGGTTGGGGGGGGGGGGTGGTCGGCTAGGCCAATTTGGCCCAGTTGGGTCCGGGGCTTTGTCTGTTTTTACTTATTTATTTGTTATTTGTTATTTATTCCTTTTAATTTCTTTTATTTATTTTTATATAGTTTCTGTTTTAAATATATAGGGATTATAAATAATTTCAAAAATGCCCGATTCACTTTCATAACTTATTAGGGAATTTTTATAATTCATCCAACCATATTATTTTTGCATTCAAAACTTTTATTGCTTGACTTTAATTTTAAATTTAAATCAGAATTGTTTTGAACAAACGCGAGATCAACGATAGGAACACGGTGATGTGGCATTCATTGCATAGATTTACTGTAGCTTAATTACATCCAACACTGTAGCAAAAGCTGAGGATGTCACAACTCTCCCCTGCTAATAAGAGTTCTCGTCCCGAGAATTAAGAGGTAGAAGGAAAGAGTTCGGGGTATGCATCATGTAGATCATTTTCGCGTTCCCAAGTGGCTTCATCTTCAGAATGATTTGACCACTGCACTTTAAGGAACTTGGTGACTTTGCGATGAGTCTTATGTTCAGCCTGGTCGAGAATGCGGACTGAATGTTCTTTATAAGAGAGGTCTTGTTGCAGCTCAAGCATATCATGATCCACTGCTCGAATAGGATCTTTGAAGCAGCGACAGAGCTGAGACACATGGAATACATCGTGAACCTGTGAAAGGTTCGCTTGCAGTTCCAATTGAGAAGCTACTTTCCCATTCCCTTTCGAGAACAGTGAAAAGACTGATATCACGAGGAGCTAACTTGCCCTTGATCCCAAAATGGTGTGCACCTCTCATTGGTGTGACACAAAGATAAGCCTTTCCGCCAGGTTGATAGACCATATCTTGATGATGACAGTCATACTGACTCTTCTGACGAGACTGAGTAGCCTTCAGATTCTCATGAATAATGCGGACTTGATCTTCAGCATGTTGGATAATATCCTGACCGAAGAGTGATTGGTCCATTGAACGGTGGCTCTGAAATTCCATACGAAGTCAAGTGTAAAGGATACTTTGGAGTCAAAGACATATATGAGAGTCAGGTTTCAATCCTGTGGAACTTTGGGTTATGGGTCCACCATGTGGGCCAAGAATAGGAAGAGCGACGACATCTTATACGGTCTTGGTAACAAGACATGTCAGAGGATAACCTGTCAGTTATGTTGGCAACAACGTTGGTACCAAGGGCGGGGGACAAATAGAACAATTTTCCTACTCACTGAAACAAGGCGGACTAATAGGCAAAGTTCTCGTCCGTCGGCGGCTACCGGAATGTTATCTGCAATAGTAACAGGATTTTACTGACAAAGTTGTTTACCGAGAATTTTACCTAAACAGGGAATTAAAACTGCTTAGATAAGTTATGCCACAAGAAAGGTCAAACAGACCAATGGGGAAGGAAAATGTGTTCACACACACAAGTTTTTAAAATATACCATTCCCGAGAAAAGCATAGAGTATGGTCTACATGATATGTCATCAAGTACATAACCATTTAGACAAAGAGGAAAGAAGAATCATGGTGTTTACCCATACCATATGGTTTGGATAATTGATCAGGAACAATTTAGCATTGTCCTTACAATGTTCCTGTTGAAATTTGAAGTAACACATCCTTGCTTCGAGGTAGTATCGACATGGTCATCAGGTAAGGGTCGGACCAATGGGTACACAAAGAGGATTCATGAGGAACAACTTATGAAATAAGTCATATATTTTCCGCATGGTAAAATGGCTAACCTTACGCATGGAAGAAATTATAACAATAGGTCCTTCGGCCCGGTGCGTTGGAAAGACATCACCATACTGATTTACCTAAAGGCCAAAGTTATAATTATTGGGAAATGTTCCAAGCATCATATCTGCCCGAGATTCAGATCTGATTGGTGTCGGGACACCTCAGACTCAAGATGCCTGAGAAGAAAAGATGAAGATGCAAGATTCTCATGATATGAGCTACACAAGCAATTCTTGAATCACGAGTTCGACTGTAAGACATATGAACACAATGTCAAGACATTTGTGCCCACATAGAATTCTTACATCAAAATGCAACTGAGTCCTCATTTGGAAACCATCATTGAGGATAACAAGGTTCCATGTGTAAATATGGATTAGCTCTTATGAAGGAACTTCTTTTCCCTTGATCAAATCAGTCAGTGGCTAGGGTTGTTAGAAGAAGTTATATGAAGTGAAGATAGCAAATATTAAAAACATATAACACCACACACATGCGTGAATGATTTGGGATGACCCCGAAGGAAGTGAAACCAAACTTTCAGATATTCACGGCGGCAAGAGTGCACGTGAACTTTGGGAAAAACACTTCTTATATCAAACATATCCTTCAGGAGCTAGGCACAAATATAGTGCTTTCAAAAGCTTCATCACAAACCATGAAGAACTTGAGGGTGCGTCCAATGGGCTCAACAACAATCCCTCAAGATTTTGACAGGGACGAATTTCCAAAATTATAATATCAAGGAGATAACATTTGTCAAATCAAATGGTATAATGTTGTATGCTCAAGGGAACAATAACAATTAAACATTGGTCGAAGGGTGCACTCGGAAATATGGGCTGAGTAGCACAACCAATGTCAAAAATGATGAGTCAACACCCAACACACTAAGAATGAAACAATCAGTTGTTAACCTCAAGGCAATAGGGTTGCCAAAAGTATTGGGATCACACATCAGAATTCACTTGTTGGTATTCCGGTTTGAAACAACACGGAACCAAGAAATGAATGGTGATGGCGAGAAGTATTACTATATCAAGAATTCTTAAGACGTGTGCAAGTTTCACGACATTCTTGACATACCAGATAGTAATACTCCAAGGTAGAAGATAACATAAGCTGAATTAGCAAGGAACTCAAAGGACAACACAAAACATGATCAAGTTTGTGTTGGAGGGGAAGCAAAAAAGGTTGTTGATGAAAGCACAAATCATCGAGGGGCAAGGATGGCATTTGTCATCATGCATTCGATTGATACCTTGCAAGAGCTCGGGATGCTGATGATGATCACGACACATTTGTTGAGAAGCTTCACGAAGATGTAATCGTTCAGTGACGACATCAAGCAAGGGAATGATGAAGCAAGAGGTTGTCGGAATCACAAATAAGGCTGCTAGCTTAGAATTGAGATTGCCTTTCAGGACAACCAACATGATATTGAAAGCTCAATGTAAGCTTATTGCACTGTTGGATTTGGGTAACAGGAATGGAGGACATAGATAGCATAGTCAAGCTCCAACATGACGATGATGATGTAGCTTAACATCTTGGAAAGGCATGATCGAGTACAAACTTATAAGCAAGGAATATAACTAAGAGTTGTCGAATCGCAAGGCATACTCGATTCAGTTATCGGTGTACTTGCGTGTTCAACAACTCAAAACACGAGGAAACTGAAATTAGCGAAATATCGTAGTTTCTGAGGAGCTCACAAGAAGTTATGTAGCTCCGTGATATTCTCGGGATATGAGGGATAATATTCAGATGTAGATCAACATTAAGGCTTGGACCAAGGTATTGATTTGAAGAAGACAAGTACTTTAACTCGTCTGAGAATGAAATCAAGGTATGACAACATGGTCGGAACCACGATTGCAAAGGACAAGATCACAGATACCAGATTTAAACCACAAAATGAATGACTATTTATACGAGAAGCTTCTATGATAGGATCAACGTCGTTTCCATGGGCATGAACACAAAGTTCAAGGTCGACTCCCACTTCATCAATGCATCACCGGCCATTTACTCCTCGCCTTTGAAGAGGTTGTAGCTTGGAAAGATTATCTGGTAAAACACTAGAAGAGTAAGACTCGTAAAAACTCTTCGGGTCATATTGATTAAGGAAGGCATAGGTTCAATCTGTCGGGGCATCTTAGGAACATATATCGCAAACTTCTAGAGTAATTAACACATGCTTGAAGAGCATGGCTGACAAGGGCATCGGATACAACTTATAAGAAGGAGAAGACACAATTTACCAAGGGAATTATTTATCAGGGGAACAATATCACAAGAACTTTTTGAATGTAAAGGATGCCATCGGATAATAACCCAACAATGAGTCTGGCAGTCCACAAAGGACCTAATGTGAGTATCAGTACTCAATCAGACGAAGATAGGATGTAATGCATCGGGTTATAGAACATCTGAAAAATATTGATACTTAATTATCAAAGGAATTAACATTTCCAGGTTGGTGTATCATAATCAGGTGCTCCGATCAAATACAAGTAAGTTGAATGGATTTAGATGGACAACCACCACAGTTGACTTGTCGAGAACCAACTCTGTCTGTAAGGACGTCTGAGCCAGAAGATAATTTACGAGTCTCAACAGATGATTGTGTGAATTCACACAAAGGTAGAATAAATAAGATCACAGGAAAATCACAAAGGATTTTAATGATTGCGGCTAGGCATAATGGATTCAACCATAATGCAAGTAGGTGAGAAAGGTCAAAAGGAATAAGCTACTGGGGATTCCGAAAGATCGAATAGCAATTCAAAGAACTTTTGAAAACCATGACAACGGATAACGAACAAATCCCCTATAATATAATTCGCTGCATCTCGTAAAACAAGAGCAATTGGAAAAGAAAGTATGAACGACATTTGTATGTCATCATCCATAGGGGTTGATGGAGGAAGGGAGATCGTAGAAGCGATGAGAAACAACTCTCGAGAGAACATCAGAGAGTATCTGCAGTTCTACTGACGGATAAAGCCATCGTCTGGAATACGGGGCTCTCCGGGAGGAAGTATTTACGAGAACGTAATGTTAGAGTTAGTAAAATCTTTAACCCGAAAGAGAAGAGAGAGTAGAGCCCAGAGTATAGGAAAGGAGTAAAAGATACTAATACCACCCAATTGAGATGTGGGCCTGTAACCCACAACATAAGTGTTAGTAAAGTTTTTCAAACACTAGACTCAATTTCGGCCAAGGAGTTGGAAAGGGGGCTACCTACAAGCAGCTAGCTCTGATACCAACTTTTGATACCCTTGATTTAATCGTACACTAATCATACACGCAAATGCATACGATCAAACTCAAGGACTCACGGGAAGATATCACAACACAACTCTAGACACAAAAAAACAATACAAGCTTCATATTACAAGCCAGGGGCCTCGAGGACTAGAATTCAGAAGCTCGAAAAACACACGAGTCAGCGGAAGCAACAATATCTGAGTACGAACTTGAAACGTGGGGTGCCTTAGAGAATGCTAGCACAAAAGAAACACGACCGAACGAGGCGAGGCCTCCTGCCTGGGAACCTCCTAAAATACTCCTCGTCTTCAGCGGCCTCCACTAAGAAGTCACCATCGGGGTGGCAGACGTCGGCAGGAAAACTCCATCTCCTGGGCTCCATCATCTGGTCGCAGCAACGGATCAAGGGGGCAAAGGGGGAACAAAACAACGGTGAGTACTCATCCAAAGTAGTCGCAAGTCTTAAATCAGAACTATGCTAAGTATGCAACAGTATAAAAAAGGGGGTTTTAAATGTGGACTCACTGAAGCAATGCAAGAATAGAGAGAAGGCCTAGTCCTATCTAAGACTAGCATCTTTAGGGGGTCTTGCAGCAATAGACGAGAGTAGAGCAAGGTAACACAAAAATAATCATATTGTTGCAGCAATATTAATATGAGGTCACGCCTAGAGATCCTCCCTCAACTCCCTGCGAGGAAGCAATCCCGGAGCAACTATTCCAGTTAAGAAACAGTTGTAGTTGTATAAGATCAGGGCACAACTCCAAGTCGTCGTGTAACCATGGAAACGACTATCCGAATAGTTAATTTTCATCTCTGCAGGGGTGCACCAAGTTTCACGTCACGCTCGATAACACCCTGGCCGGACACACTTTTCTGGGTCATGCCCGGACTCGGAATATCGACACTTCGCAACCCCACCTAAGCTCAGGAGAGAGGCCAGCCCGCCGGTCTAACTCCTAAGCACAAAGGGTTCATGGGCCCACTTTCCCTCCGCGCTCCTGCACGATGCGTGGGTGGCCGATGTCTGTCCTAGAACCCCTTAATACAAGAGCGATGCATCTCGGGATCACTCGGGCGCGCGCCGCTGCATCGCTGACGTCTGAAGAGCTTCGTCTGATATCGCGACGTCGAGTACCCATAATTCTTTCCGCGTAGCCGGTTAGTGCGAAAAGGTCTCCGACCAACCCAAATCAAATACCCAAATCCATTATCATTTTAATTAAGTCATCGACACAAATACGCGGGAAACCACCCGGCTAACATCTATTCATCAACGATCCCAGTAACATGGTCAAGGAACTGTGTGGTAGAAACATCAGGGGGAATCCGAGGTATCACCCTCGTTGGATTCCGAACGATGTATCCATCAAGGTGGAGCTAGAGGAATCACCCTCAAGGGTCCCACACTTGAGGGGTTGCACGACAGAGGCATCGCCGGGAATGGTGAAAGAGGAATCACCCTCCATAACCATGACCGACTAGCTGTAGTACAGAGATATCATCAGGAGTACTTTGCGAGGTGTCACCCTCGGGACCCGATAGTATCTCTGTAGCGTCGCACAACTAAGGGGGTGTAAGTGTTGTGTCGGGTCTGGCTCGTCGACCAGGGATCAAGACTTGAAACAAAGCATGGCAACTGGACTACGGGGTCAGACGGGATGACTGCTCCACCTATACTAAGCAGATTAAAAGTACAGTACTGAAAGTAGCAGTTCATCAAAATTTGGCTATGCATCAGATATAGGAGCTAACTACAACAGTAGAAAAATTCTAATGCAGGCATGAGTAAGAAAGAATAGGCGATATAGGGATGATCAAGGGGGTTTGCTTGCCTTGTTGCTCTGCGGAAAAGGCTGGTCGGCAGGGTCATAGATGTACCCGGCAGCAGCGTCAGTCTCGGGGTCTACCGGTAAGAAGAGGGGGGACAAACAAATAAATAATAGCAACAAGTGCAACAGTAAGCATGACATGGCAATATGCAGGCTAGGCATGAGCTAACGCAGCAACATATGTCGTAGACGGGTCGGAAGAATATCTAATGATATTTCCAGGGTCTGTGGCTACTACCGGTCAGACTGAAAATGATGGAAAAGTTCCACGTTTGCTATGCTAGGGACGCGTGACAAACGAATGGACCGCGTATCCGGGTTCGTCTCGTTCTGCTCATCAACTTTCATGTTGAAAATATTTTGATCGCACTTACAGTTTATTTTTTATATTAATTTTTAGAGTTTTATTAAATATTTAGGAATTAAAAACAGATTTAATTAATTCAATTAATTGCTTTTGCTGATGTCATACTGTCATCAACAGTTGACTGGTCAACTGACCAGTGGGTCCTACGTGTTATTGACACAAGTTATTAAGTAAGGTTAAATATTTATTAATCAGATTACCACGTGTCATACTCTAATAGGATAATTTAATTATCCTAATTAACAGATTATCTAATTAATCTATTTACCCATAATTATTATTACTAATACTTAGTTATCTAATTAATTAATTCACAAATTAATTAATTAATTAACTTAACTAATTAATTACTTATTTATTTTATTAATAAAATCATATACATATTTTTATATTTACTTTTAACATTTTTATAGGGGAGTTTCCTAGGGCCCCTTGCTAGTGGGAGTGGGGGGGGGGGGGGGGTTGGCCCCACATGAAAGTGAGCCAACGGTCTCACCAGCACAACACACACATATACATATCCATACCTATACATAATGTAATTTCTTCTACATACATGCATACATACCCAAATACATACATACATGCACATTTTCTTTTTGTTTTATTTTCGTTTCTAACCTCTCCTCCACAACCTACAGGAACACTACTACTAACAGAAGGGCGGAAGGGCGCGATGGAGGTCGCCGGAGGCCGCGGTGCGGAGCATCGGAACGGAACCGGAACAAGGCGGTGAACGCAGGAACGAAACTGGAACGGGGAAACGGAGAAGGGGGTGTTCTCACCCACGGTTGTAGTTGAGCCGAGGCTCGATGAAGGTCCGGCCGAGAGGGGGCGGCGGCGTGGTGGAGAAAAACTGACAGATCTGGCATGGTGGAGCCCGGGACGGGGCGGAGGCGTCGCTGGCGTGGGACGGCGTCAGCGCTGGCGAGGCGATGGCCGACGGTGCAGGGGGACCCTGGCGGCGGCGTGGTGGTGCAGCGCGAGGCGACCGACGTCAAAGGAGGCCCGGGCAGCTGTTGGAGGAGGCGCCGGGGCCGGTGGGGCGAGCTGGCAACGTGGGGTGGAGGATGGTGGGGTGACGGGGAGAAGTGGCCGGCGCAGTGAGGCGCTGGGGAGGGGAGCCTGTGTGGGGGAGCGCTAGCGCTCGAGGGAAAAGGGTGCGATAGCGACGGGATCCTAGGCGTGGGGTGCGCTCGAGCGCCAGGGGGGTCACGAGGGGATCTGGCGAGAGGGGTAAGTGGAGGGAGCGAGGGGGTTTCCCTCAGTCCCGGCGGCGGCAGGAGGAAATGGGTGCGAGGGGTTGGTGGCGCTAGGGTTCAAGGGGGCCCTTTATACCCCATGGGTGTAGTGGGTTGGGGGGTGGCCGGCTGGGCCAATTTGGCCTAGTTGGGCCAGGGGCTTTGTCTGTTTTATTTATTATATTTTTTTACTTCCTTTCATTTATTGTTTATAGTTTTTGTTTCAAATATATAGGGATTATAAATATTTTTAAAAATGCCCGATTCACTTTCATAACTTATTAGGGAATTTTTATAATTCATCCAACCATATTATTTTTGCATTCAAAACTTTTATCACTTGACTTTAATTTTAAATTTAAATCCGAATTGTTCTGAACTAACGCGAGATCAACGATAGGAACACGGTGACGTGACATTCATTGCATAGATTTACTGTAGTTTAATTACATCCAACACTGTAGCAAAATCTGAGGATGTCATAGTGAGCAGGAGCCCGCGCCGCGAGGAGATGAGCGAGTGCTCCTCATCACTCACGTCGAGAAAGGTTTCTCCATGCCCTCGCACCCCTTATTATGTGCTTTTCTTGATTTTTATGGTGTTTAACTCCACCATCTTCCCCCCAATGCCATCTCGTACCTGGCTGCCTTTGTGTCTTTGTGTGAAAATTTCCTTGGCTGTCATCCCCACTGGGGTTATTCAAGCATCTTTACACTTGCCGAGTGATGACGGAAAATAATTCCTCTCAGTTGAGGGAGAAGACGAATGTAGTGAAGCTCTGCGGGGGCTTAAGCATTCAGCTCAAAGGGAAGAGTAGCTTCCCACAAATGTCATTTCCTGACTCAGTCAAGGTCCATCAAGACTTGTGGTTTTACTGCAAGGACGTCTCAGTCGGTGACGGCCAGTCGGGCCTACCGCTGTACTCGGCGGAGCGAGTGCACTCAGCCCCTTCTATGACCGTGTCAAAGAGTGAGAGGGTAGATGTCGAATTCTTGGTGATAGCTTTAGTCACATTGGTGTGGAAGGGCGTCAATAGGATGTACCTGATGGAAGTCTTATTTGAGCGGAGGATTGAGGTCCTCTAGGCTAGGGCCCGTCCAATGTGGACGTACGTGGGGCCGAATGATCCGACTCGTGTTCCCCCGGAGGAGTTCAGAGTAGAAGAGCTGGAAGCCAAACTCAAGGCCGCCACCCTAGTGCGCGACAACCCTAGGGGACCCGGCAGGTGCCCCCTTCTCAGCTGCGAAATCACCGAATGAGGTCATTTGCCCTTTAACCTGTCCGAGTGGATTCCCAATCGTTTTCTCTTTGATGGTTGACTGTTACTCGATTCTTCCACTCGGCAAGCCTTCACGATGTTTATCAGCTCGGTGCTAGGAGTCGATTGCACGCCCATTGACGTGGCGAGTGACATCGAGTACCCTCAAGGATCAAGAAGCGACGATGATGATGGTGATGACGAGGAATCCGAGGAGAGCAACGACGATGGTAAGGGCGGGACCGAGTTGGAGTCCTCCACGTATGAGGAAGTCCTAGCCGAGGCCCGTTCCAAGGCGCGCCAGGACCAGGGGGTCTGTGCTGGCGGTGCCAAGGTCCGAGTGTTGCCAAGACGACCGCGTCGGCCGTTCCTACTCGGAGCTCTAAGCGAGGGCGGAGTGATCCCATGGCGTCACGAGAGAAGGCCGCCAAGCAACACAATACTACGCCTTCCAGGACTCGAAAGGCCTTCATACCCGTGCATCAAGGTGGACGTGTGTGTGGCCTCAGCATAAGTGTTTTCACCGAGTAACGTACCTTTGGTAGCGCGCAAGTATATGGAATTGCAACAGTCTTCGCGGGTAGTATTTCACCATAATTTATTGATTCGACACAAGGGGAGCCAAAGAATATTTAGAGGCCTTGAAATTCGAGTTGTCAATTCAACTACCACTAGGACATCACTTTGCAGCAAAATATTTAGTAGCACGACAAATAATAGTAGTAGTTGCAATTTTGGTAACAATGGTAACAATAACAATTGAGTAACAAATGTGACACTAACAGCAGCACTAGTAACTTAGCAAGATTCAGTATTTGTAAAGCGTAGGCACATGGATCAACAATGGAAAGGTACGGATGGTATCAATCACGTAAGAGTTACACACTAGAGCGACATAGAACTAGCTCCAATTCATCAATATAATGTAGACATGTATTCCACATATAGTCATATGTGGTTGCGATAAGAACTTGCATGGCATCTTTTGTCCTACCCTCCCATGTTAGCGGGGCCCTATCTGAAACTTAGGGATATTAAGGCTTCCTTTTAATAGAGAATAAGAACAAAGCATTAACACATAGTGAATACATGAACTCCTCAAACAACAACAATCACCGGAAAGAATCCCAATTATTGTCACCTTGGGGTATGCAAATCAAGACACATAATAGGTATATACAACTTGCAAGATAGGACCAAAATACGTTTCATATTCAGAGAGAACATAATAAGTTTAGATCTGAAATCATGGAACTTAGGCCCTAGTGAGAAGCATTAAGCATAGGAAAGTCATAGCAATACCAATCTCAGAACATAGTGGATACTAGGGATCAAGCCCTAACAAACTTAACTCGATCACATGATCAACCTCGTCCAAACCTCATCACCATCCAGCGAGCCTACTAAGGAATTACTCACACCCGGTGCTAAGCATCATGTAATTGTTTATGGAGAAGGGTTGATGATGACGATGGCGACGAATCCCCCTCTCCGGAGCCCCAAATGTACTCCATATCAGCCCTTCCGAGGAAGAACATGAGGTGGCAGCGGCTCGTAATATGCGATGAAATATTCTCTCTTATTTTTTTCCGAGAATAGAAATTTACAAGACTGGAATTAGGGGTCGGAGGAGCCAAGTTCCCCCCAAGGCATCACAGCGCGGCGAGGGGGTGGCCATGCCCACTTGCCTTGGGGCCCACATGTTGACCCCCTAGTGGTTCTTCGCTCTAAAATTCCTTATTTCTTCCAGAAATAATCCACAAAAAATTTCCTCCAATTCTGAGAACTTTTATTTCTGCACAAAAATAACACTAAGGTAGTTCTGCTGAAAATAGCTTCAGCTCGGGTTTGTTCCATTCAAATCATGCAAATTAGAGTCCAAAACTAGAACAAACGTGTTTGGAAAAGTAGATACGTTGGAGACATATAAACTCCCCAAGCATAACTCAATGTTTGAACTCTTTTTGTTCTTGTTCCTGTATATATGCTTAGCTAGTGTTCTGGTTTTCAGCATAAATCATAAGTAATCATATCCATGATAAGAATTAAGCGTCATATTCAATCATAACAGCACATAACTAACTAGCAAGCAATAATAAGAAATCTCATATGCCAACAATGTGTCAAAACAATCATGATATAATATGGTGACATGGTATCTCACTAGCCCTTTCTTAGACCGCAAAACATAATTGCAGAGCACCTCTAAGGTTCAATCAGCGACTAAGCATTATAATTCAGAGTAGAAAAGATCCAGTTCATGCTCAGACCCAACAGTAACTGGACTCAATACATAAGAATGAAAGTGCTCTCCGGTCTGGTGTTTTTAGTAGGAGGGCGATGGCTCAACATAAAAGTAAATAGATAGGCCCTTTGCAGAGGGAAGCATTGATTTGCACAGGTGCGAGAGCTCAAGTTTTAAAATAGGATTGAACATATAGTTTTTGAGTGATGTTCTCTACTGACAATGTTATGCCAAAGGTTTTTGTTATCTTCCATGCTAAACTCATTATTGGTGGTTCCCAAACAAATATGTGAATTTACTCCTATCCACCATTCATACACAACCATGGCTAGTTGAATTCACGGGTGCCCTCCAACATATCAACTTTCACAAGGAGTTTTGTTTTAATTTAATTTTGATTATGCAAGACTGGGCATCCTTTTTACCAAGCTCTCTTGTGCAATGACGGTGAATAAACGCCCGTATTGAGAATAACTTACTTAGCATGGATTATACCGATTTCCCTGTCGCTCCATGAGTGGTACGAGTGCACAAAAGAAATGTTTGTTTGAATATTTAGAGGTGGCACATGCAAACTTACTTGGAATGGTAGGGTAATACCGCATATAGGTAGGTATGGTGGACTAATGTGGAATAATTGGGTTTAAACATTTTGGATGCACAAGCATCATTTCCGCTTAGTACAGGTGAAGGCTAGCAATAGATTGGGAAGCGACCATCCTGAGAGCAACAACAGTCATGAACATGCATTACGAATAATTAACATTGGATAGTATCATGATTAGGTATGAGAACTCTCGATTTAAACATCATGAAGGCTGCATTGGTTTTTAATGAACTACATGTTCGCACATGGGCCATGTCAAACGGCTTATATCACTCACAGGGAAATAACATACTACCATACCACATCATAACTATTTTAATGAATGTTGACACACAAGATAAATAATTATAAAATCCTAGCTATTTAAGCATGTCATGAAAAACTATGATCTCTAATTGTCATCATAAACATGTTCACTCATGATATACTGAATCAAGATCGAGCAAGCTAACAGATTTACAAAAAAGGAAACAAGAAGAGTTCATACATGTTTCCTTTGCCATGATCACTTCATCAAATATCTTCATTATTACCTTTCACTTGCACGACCGAATATTGTGATGAAAATAATAGTGCAAGATTGTCGTGGACTAAGTTGGAATCTGCGGGAAGTTTTATACATACGAGAAGACATGGTAATATTTGCTCTTCGTTTGATCACACACAAAGCATATGAGAGAAACTCAACATTTTCATCATGGTCTTCTTCTTTTGACGACTCAAAGAAAGGAAAAGAAATTCAGAGAAATACACTGAAAATATTTTTGGAGTTTTTGATTTTTCTCACGAGGAAAGAAAACAAGAAGAGAAAAAATAGTAATGAGAAAAACTATTTACATGCGAAAGCTCCCCACAAGTACACAAACTCTTTTTGGATTTTATTTTAACACAACAACTAATAAAAAGGTAAAGAAAAACAGAAAATAAGCAATAAATATTTTTGGATTTTCTGAAGTTTTTCAAACACAGAAGAAGAAAGCGAAAAAATAAAACTAACATGGATTTACAACGAAAGAATATGAACACCCACAATTTATATGAAGTGTGTCAACATGAATGTAATGTCAGTGAGAAATATGTACTCCCCCAAACTTAGGCACTTGCCTAGCTTGGTAATCACCATCGGTGGTCTGGATAGTAGTCGAAGCATTAGCTTGGAGAGACGTTTCGTGTTGCCTCCTCTGCCAAGCGAGCTGCCTCCACTTAGCATTTTTCTCGCGCGCCTCGCTCTCAAGAACATAGTATCTCCGTTTATTCTGAAAAACAAAGAGAGCAGGCACAAACAAAATGAAAAGAACATGCTTATATTAATTAAATATTAATTTGTACTCACATCCTCTGGCATTATTCACAATGAACTCATGATGGCGCATGGCTTCAAGGTCTAAATATCTCTCGGGTAACATAGGGTCATTAGGTTGGGTTGAAATGTTCACACTTGCGGCTACACGTGCAACATAAATACCGCCATATAGGTCGCCACTACCTGCATTAGAATGCAACCTACGGGCCACAATGGCACCGAGGTTATAATGCCTTTCGCCAGTCACTGCAGTGTGAATAAGGCTTAAGGCAGTGTGAAATAGCCCAGTTCTTTTTAGCTTTTGATTCTCGAGAATCAGCTTTTGCAAAACTTCCTCCAGAATCATCTTCCCCCAGAATCAGCCAGAATCAGCCGCCGATTTCTTTTCTGAGATTGTGGTCTGAGATTATGGGACAAGTTGTTCGCTAAAATGTTCATAACGCCCTGAACAAATTTTTTATTGACTGAAACACTATAAGGGCAACACCCCCCATATCCTTAAAGCTTTATTGATCAAAAGATTCCAATATGTACATGGTTACCTCGGTAACCCACTGAAAACAGTGAAAGTTAAAAGGCCTAACATAACACAGATGCTGCATTCGGGGAGGGGGCAAAAAAGAGATCCATTTTAGCAAGTCTTCTTTAAATTTAGCTTAATTGTGTGTGCCAAAAGAGACATGTCAGTTATAAATCCTGACTTCGAGATAGAAAATCTAGGCTGAACATTCTGGAAAACCTTAGCATTTCTCACAAGCCAAATGTTGCAACAGACAATGAACGCCATCTCACAGAAAAAAGCTGTTGAAAAGAGTTTTTAGCATGGGAGGCTGCAACTGTCATATCATTACTATCACCCCAATCAACATGCAAATAGTTCCAGACTCTACTACTAAATAGGTAAGAGAAGAACAAATGATCCATGTCTTCCCTGACTTGTGCATGGTAGATCCTGCAATTAACTCCATCATCCATATGCCAATGCCTCTTTTCTACCATGTCCTTGGTGTTCAATCTATCCATGACAAGCATCCATGCAAATACCTTGATCTTCAGGGTACAACAACTATCCCAAATCCAATTCAGCAAATGATTAAAAGTTTGCTCTCTGTGCACATGTGAATAGAAAGACTTTGGGGTATAAGGTTTATTTGCTCCCATCCAGGACCAAACATCATTCTGGTTGGGTCTGGGTTCAAAGTCCCTTATGAGAGCTTGGAGTGAAGACAACTCCAAAAATGCATGTTTAGAGAGAGGCATGTTAAACCAGAGTGACAGATCATTAGTGCTTAATCCATCCCTCACCATTGTCCAAGGGTCCTCAACAAATGAGAACAGTCTAGAGAATCTGAATTTGAGAGGGATTACTGAACTGCCAATGCTCCATTTATCCTGCCAGAAGAGGACAATATCTCCTTGCTTCACTTGCACCCAAGTGACCTCCCTAAAATTGTCCAATAGCTTCAGGATATTCCTCCACCAATATGACCCACATGGCTGTGTACCCTGTGGTACTCTCTCATGATAGTAAGTGTTCCAGATTAGCTTAACCCATGGGAGATCCAATTTATTCAGAAATTTGTTGGCATTCTTAAATAACAATGCTGCATTTCCTAGCCCCAGCTTGAGAATGCCCAATCCACTGTCTTTGTTGGGTCTACGGATCAACTCCCAAGCAGCAAGAGTTTGTGAATGTTTCTACCTATTCCTTCTGCAGAAACATTGCCTCTAAATCCTTTCCAACTGTTTGAGAATTCCTGGTGGGATAGATAAACTGCAGAGGAAAATGATTGGCAAAGTGGATAAAGCAGAATTCAGATATTGTAGCATTCCCCCTTGGGCCAAAAAAGAACTAGAGGACATCCTTCTTTCCATACATGTAACCAGTGGCATCAGATGTTCCATCTTAGGCTTGGAAGTGCCAACTGGCAAACCAAGGTATATGAAAGGCATAGTACCCACTTTACCACCAAAGACCTGAACAAGCCTATGAGTTTCTTCTATGGAAACATTGATTGACTCCATTGATGACTTCTCATAGTTAATGTGCAGCCCTATTGATCTGGTAAAAACATGTAGCCTCTCTTTCAAGGCCCGCAGTTGTCCTGCCTGAGTAGGGAAAACAATCAAAGTATCATCTGTTGGGGAAGGTCGCATGGGAAACAAAAAATTTCCTACGTGCACGAAGACCTATCATGGTGATGTCCATCTACGAGAGGAGATTTGGATCTAAGTACTCTTGTAGATTGCACAGCAAGAAGCGTTAAGAAATGCGGCTGATGTAGTGGAACGTCCTCACGTTCCTCGATCCGCTCCGTGAACCGTCCCGCGATCCGTCCCATGATCCGCTTCGATCTAGTGCCGAACGGACGGCACCTCCGCGTTCAGCACACGTACAACTCAATGATGATCTCGGCCTTCTTGATCCAGCAAGAAAGACGGAGAAGTAGATGAGTTCTCCCGCAGCGTGACGATGCTCCGGTGGTGGTGAAGGATCTACTCCTGCAGGGCTCCGCCCGAGCTCCGCAGAAATATGATTTAGAGGAAAAACCGTGATGTTTTGTGGTCGGGCTGCCGTGGCAAAGTTGTCTCAAATCAGCCCTAGACCTTCACTATATATAGGAGGAGGGGTTGGGTGACTTTCCTTGGGGTCCAAGACCCCAAGAGCCCGCCGGCCAAGGAGGTGGAGGAGTCCACCTCCAATCCTAGTCCAACTAGGATTGGAAGGTGGAGTCTTTCCCTTCTTTCCCACCTTTCCTTTTTTTTTTCTTTTCCTTTGATTTCTTATCTCCTGTGCATAGGGCTTCTTGGGTTATCCCACCAGCCCACTAAGGGCTGGTGCGGCACCCCTAAGGCCTATGGGCTTCCCCGGGTGGGTTGGCCCCCTCCTGGTGAACATCCAGAACCCATTCGTCACTCCCGGTACATTCCCGGTAATGCCGGAAAACTTTCCGGTAATCAAATGAGGTCATCCTATATATCAATCTTCGTCTCTGGACCATTCCGGAAACCATCATGACGTCCGTGATCTCAACCGGGACTCCGAAAAACATTCGGTAACCACACATATAACTCAACTATACTAAAACATCCCCGAGCCTTAAGTGTGCACACCCTGTGGGTTCGAGAACATTGCAGACATGCCCCGAGGTACTCCTCGATCAATATCCAATAGCGGGACCTGGATGCCCATATTGGATCCTACATATTCTCCGAATAACTTATCGGTTGAACCTCAGTCTCAAGGATTCAGGCAATCCCGTATGTCATTCCCTTTGTCCTTCGGTATGTTACTTGCCCGAGATTCGATAGTCGGTATCCGCACACCTATTTCAATCTCGTTACCGGCAAGTCTGTTTTCTCGTTCCGTAATACAAGATCCCGTGACTTACACTTAGTCACATTGCTTGCAAGGGTTGTGTGTGATGTTGTATTACCGAGTGGGCCCCAATATACCTCTCCATCACACGGAGTGACAAATGCCGGTCTTGATCCATACTAACCCAATGGACACCTTCGAAGATACCTGTAGAGCACCTTTATAGTCACCCAGTTACGTTGTGACGTTTGATACACACAAGGCATTCCTCCGTTGTCAGTGGGTTATATGATCTCATGGTCATAGGAACAAATACTTGACATGCCGAAAACAATAGCAATAAAATGACATGATCAATATGCTACGTTCATAGTTTGGGTCAAGTCCATCACATGATTCTCCCAATGATGTGATCCAGTTATCAAGCAACAACACTTTGCACATAGTCAGAAAACCTTGACTATCCTTGATCAACTGGCTAGCCAACTAGAGGCTTGCTAGGGACATTGTTGTGTCTATTTATCCACACATGTATCTATGTTTTCATTCAATACAATTATAGCATGGATAATAAACGATTATCTTTAAACAAGAAATATAATAATAACTATTTATCATTGCCTCAAGGGCATATTTCCAACAGTCTCCACTTGCACTAGAGTCAATAATCTAGTCCTCACATCGCCATGCGATCTACATTGTAATAAATCGAACACCCATACAATTCTGGTGTTGATCATGTTTTGCCCGTGGAAGAGGCTTTGTCAGCGGGTCTGCTACATTCAGATCCGTAAGCACTTTGCAAATATTCACATCCTCTCCTTCGACGTAGTCGCGGATGAGGTTGAAGCATCGTTTGATGTGTCTGGTCTTCTTGTGAAACCTTGGTTCCTTTGCGAAGGCAATGGCACCAGTGTTGTCACATAACATAGTCAATGGATCCAATGCACTTGGCACAACTCCAAGATCTGTCATGAACTGCTTCATCCAGACACCCTCTATTCCTGCCTCCGAGGCAGCCATGTACTCCGCTTCACATGTAGAATCTTCTACGATGCTCTGCTTGGAACTGCACCAGCTTACTGCACCCCCATTAAATAAATATGTATCCGGTTTGAGACTTAGAGTCATCCGGATCAGTGTCAAAACTTGCGTCGACGTAACCTTTTACGACGAGATCCTTGTCACCTCCATACACGAGAAACATTTCCTTAGTCCTTTTCAGGTACTTCAGAATATTCTTGACCGCCGTCCAGTGATCCACTCCTGGATTATTCCGAAACCTGCCTGCCATACTTATGGCCAAGCTGACGTCTCGTCTAGTGCACAACATTGCATACATGATAGAACCTACAGCTCAAGCGTAGGGTACGGAACTCATTGTCTTTCGATCTTCCACAGTTGCTGGGAACTCAGTCTTACTCAATTTTATACCTTGTAATACTGGCAGGAACCCTTTCTTGGACTGATCCATTTTGAACTTCTTCAAAACTTTATCAAGGTATGTGCTTTGTGAAAGTCCGATCACGCGTTTTGATCTATCCCTATAGATCTTAATGCCTAGAATGTAAGCAGCTTCTCCTAGGTCCTTCACAGAGAAACTTTTGTTCAAGTAACCTTTTATGCTCTCCAAAAGATCCACGTTGTTTTCAATCAGCAATATGTCGTCCACATATAATATTAGAAACGCCATAGAGCTCCCACTCACTTTCTTGTAAATACAAGATTCTCCAACCATTTGTATAAAGCCAAATGCTTTGATCACCTCATCAAAGCGCGTATTCCAACTCCGAGATGCTTGCACCAGTCCATAAATGGATTGTTGGAGCTTGCATACTTTGTTAGCATTCTTAGGATCGACAAAACCTTCGGGTTGCATCATATACAACTCTTCCTTAAGAAAACAGTTAAGGAACGCCGTTTTGACATCCATGTGCCAGATTTCATAATCGTAAAAGGCAGCTATTGCTAACATGATTCAGACAGACTTAAGCATCGCTACCGATGAGAAAGTCTCATCGTAGTCAATTCCTTGAACTTGTGAGAAACCCTTTGCCACAAGCCGAGCTTTATAAATGGTCACATTACCGTCTGCGTAGGTCTTCTTCTTATAGATCCATTTGTTCTGAATAGCCTTGCGGCCTTCAGGTAGTACTTCTAAAGTCCACACTGTGTTCTCGTACATGGATCCTATCTCGGACTTCATGGCCTCCAGCCTTTTGTTGGAATCCGGGCCCACCATTTCTTCTTCATAATTCACAGGTTCATTGTTGTCCAACAACATAATTGTCAAGACAGGATTACAGTACCACTCGGGAGCAGTACGTGATCTTGTTGACCTGCGAGGTCCGATAGTAACTTGATCCGAAGTTTCATGATCATCATCATCAACTTGTTCCTCAACCGGTGCCATAGCAATAGGGGTTTCCCCTTGCCCTACGCCACCATCAAGAGGAATTAGAGGTTCGATAACCTCATCAAGTTCTATCTTCCTCCCACTCAATTCTTTCGAGAGAAACTCCTTCTCAAGAAAAGCTCCGTTTTTAGCAACAAACACTTTGCCCTCAGATTTGTGATAGAAGGTATACCCAACTGTCTCCTTTGGGTAACCTATGAAGACGCACTTTTCCGTTTTGGGTTCCAGCTTTTCAGGCTGAAGCTTTTTGACATAAGCATGACATCCCCAAACTTTAAGAAATGACAACTTTGGTATTTTGCCATACCACAGTTCATATGGTGTCGTCTCAACGGATTCTGATGGTGCCCTATTTAAAGTGAATGCAGCTGTTTCTAATGCATAACCCCAAAACGACAACGGCAAATCTGTAAGAGACATCGTAGATCGCACCATCTCTAATAAAGTACAATTACGACGTTCGGACACACCATTACACTGTGGTGTTCCAGGCGGTGTCAACTGTGAAACAATTCCACATTGTCTTAAGTGAGTACCAAACTCGAAACTCAGATACTCACCCCCACGATTAGACCGTAGGAACTTGATCTTCTTGTTATGATGATTTTCGACATCACTCTGAAATTGTTTGAACTTTTGAAACGCCTCAGACTTGTGCTTCATCAATTAGACATAACCATATCTACTCAAAATCGTAAGTGAAGGTGAGAAAATAACGATATCCACCGCATGCGTCCACACTCATCGGACGACACACATCGGTATGTATGATTTCCAACAAGTCACTTGCACGCAACATTGTTTCGGAGAACGGAGTTTTAGTCATCTTGCCCATGAGGCATGGTTCGCACGTGTCAAATGAATCAAAGTCAAGTGACTCCAAAAGTCCATTGGTATGGAGTTTCTTCATGAGATTTACACCAATATGACCTAAGCGGCAGTGCCATAAAAACATGGCGCTATCATTGTTAACTCTAACTCTTTTGGTCTCAATGTTATGTATATGTGTATTATCACTATCAAGATTCGATATGAACAATCCTCTCACATTGGGTGCATGACCATAAAAGATATTACTCATAGAAATAGAACAACCATTATTCTCTGACATAAACGAGTAACCGTCTCGCAATAAACAAGATCCAGATATAATGTTCATGCTTAATGCAGGCACTAAATAACATTTTTTTAAGTTCATAACTAATCCTGATGGTAATTGAAGTGAAACTGTGCCGACGGCGATTGCATCAACCTTGGAACCATTTCCCACGTGCATCGTCACTTCACCCTTCGCCAGCCTTCGCTTATTCCGCAGTTCCCGTTTCAAGTTGCAAATATGAGCAACCGAACCGGTATCGAATATGTAGGCACTACTACGAGAGCTGGTTTAGTACACATTAATAACATGTATATCGAATATACTTGATTTTTCCTTGGCCGCCTTCTTATCAGCCAAATACTTGGGGTAGTTGCGCTTCCACCGACCCATACCCTTGTAGTAATAGCACTCTGTTTCAGGCTTAGGTCCAGCTTTGGGTTTCTTTGTTGGATTGGCAACAGGCTTTCCGCTCTTCTTTGAATTACCCTTCTTTCCTTTGCCGTTTCTCTTGAAACTAGTGGTCTTATTCACCATGAACACTTGATACTCTTTACGGAGTTCTGACTCTGCGACTTTCAGCATCGCGAATAACTCGCCGGGTGACTTGTTCATCCCTTGCATGTTATAGTTCAACACAAAGCCCTTATAGCTTTGTGGCAGTGATTGAAGAATTCTATCAGTGATAGCCTCTTGCGGGAGTTCAATCCCCAGCTCAGCTAGATGGTTTGAGTACCCAGACATTTTGAGCACATGTTCACTGACATACGAATTCTCCTCCATCTTGCAAGCATAGAATTTATCGGAGGACTCATACTTCTCGATCCGGACGTTCTTCTGAAAGATAAACTTCAACTCCTCGAACAGCTCATATTCTCCATGATGCTCAAAGCGACGTTGAAGTCCCGGCTCTAAGCCATACAAGACTGCACATTGAACTACTGAGTAGTCCTCCTTGCGTGTTAACCAAGCGTTCTTAACATCTTGGTCAGCCGCGGCGGGTGGTTCATCTCCTAGCGCAGCATTAAGGACATAATCCTTCTTCCCAGCTTCCAGGAGCAACTTAAGATTACGAGCCCAGTCTACAAAGTTGCTTCCATCATCTTTCAACTTAGCTTTCTCTAGGAATGTATTGAAATTCAGGGTGATTGTCGCGTGAGCCATTGATCTACAACACAAATATTTTCAAAGTAGACTTAGACTATGTTCAAGATAATTAGAGTTTAACTAATCAAATTACTTGCTAAACTCCCACTCAAAAAGTACATCTCTCTAGTCATTTGAGTGGTTCATGATCCAATTCCACTAGCTCAAGTCCGATCATCACGTGAGTTGAGGATAGTTTCAGTGGTAAGCATCCCTATGCTAATCATATCAACTATATGATTCATGATCGACCTTTCGGTCTCATGTGCTCCGAGGCCATGTCCGCACATGCTAGGCTCGTCAAGCTTAACCCGAGTGTTCCGTGTGTGCAACTGTTTTGCACCCGTTGTATGTGAACGTTGAGTCTATCACACCCGATCATCACGTGGTGTCTCGAAATGACGAACTATAGCAACGGTGCATAGTCGGGGAGAACACAATTTCGTCTTGAATTTTTAGTGAGAGATCACCTCATAATGCTACCGTCGTTCTAAGAAAAATAAGGTCCATAAAAGGATTAACATCACATGAAATTCATAAGTGACATGATATGGCCATCATCATGTGCTTCTTGATCTCCATCACCAAAGCACCGACACGATCTTCTAGCCACCGGCGCCACACCATGATCTCCATCAACGTGTCTCCATCGGGGTTGTCGTGCTACTCATGCTATTACTACTAAAGCTACATCCTAGCAATATAGTAAACACATCTGCAAGCACAAACGTTAGTTTGAAGACAACCCTATGGCTCCTGCCGGTTGCCGTACCATCGACGTGCAAGTCGATATTAACTATTACAACATGATCATCTCATACATCCAATATATCACATCACGTCATTGGCCATATCATATCACAAGCATACCCTGCAAAAACAAGTTATACGTCCTCTAATTGTTGTTGGATGTTTTACGTGGTTGCCATTTGTATCTAGTAGATCGCATCTTACTTACGCAAAAACCACAACGAAGATGTGCAAATTGCTATTTAACCTCTCCAAGGACCGCCTCGGTCAAAACCAATTCAACTAAAGTTGAAGAAACAGACACCCTCCAGTCATCTTTATGCACCGAGGTTGCATGTCAAGCGATGAAACCAGTCTTTCATAAGCGTACGAATAATGTTGGTCCGGGCCGCTTCAATCCAATAATACCGCTAAATCGAGAAAAGACTAAGGAGGGTAGCAAATCGAACATCACCGTCCACAAAACCCTTTGTGTTCTACTCGAAATAACATCTACGCATGAACCTAGCTGATGATGCCACTATTGGGGAACGTCGCATGGGAAACAAAAAATTTCCTACGCGCACGAAGACCTATCATGGTGATGTCCATCTACAGAGGAGATTTGGATCTACGTACCCTTGTAGATCGCACATCAGGAAGCATTAAGAAACGCGGTTGATGTAGTGGAACGTCCTCACGTCCCTCGATCCGCCCCGCGAACCGTCCCACGATCCTTCCCGCGATCCGTCCCACGATCCGCTCCTATCTACTGCCGACCGGACGGCACCTCCGCGTTCAGCACACATACAGCTCGACGATGATCTTGGCCTTCTTGATCCAGCAAGCAAGACGGAGAAGTAGATGAGTTCTCCGGCAGCGTGACGGCGCTTCGGTGGTGGTGAAGGATCTACTCCTGCAGGGGTCCGCCCGAGCTCCGTAGAAATATGATCTAGAGGAAAAACCATGATGTTTTGTGGTCGGGCTGCCGTGACAAAGTTGTCTCAAATCAGCCCTAGACCTTCACTATATATAGGAGGAGTGGTGGGGAGACTTGCCTTGGGGTCCAAGACCCCAAGAGCCCACCGGCCAAGGAGGTGGAGGAGTCCACCTCCAATCCTAGTCCAACTAGGATTGGAAGGTGGAGTCCTTCCCTTCTTTCCCAAATTTCCTTTTTTTCTTTTCCTTTGATTTCTTATCTCCTGCGCATAAGGCCTCTTGAGATGTCCCACCAGCCCACTAAGGGCTGGTGCGGCACCCCTAAGGCCTATGGGCTTCCCCGGGTGGGTTGGCCCCCTCCCGGTGAACATCCGGAACCCATTCGTCACTCCCGGTACATTCCTGGTAATGCCCGAAAACTTTCCGGTAATCAAAGGAGGTCATCTTATATATCAATCTTCGTCTCCGGACCATTTCGGAAACCCTCGTGACGTCTGTGATCTCATTTGGGACTCCGAACAACATTCGGTAACCACACATATAACTCAACTATACGAAAACATCGCCGAACCTTAAGTGTGCAGACCGTGCGGGTTCGAGAACTATGCACACATGCCCCGAGGTACTCCATGGTCCATATCCAATAGCGGGACCTGGATGCCCATATTGGATCCTACATATTCTCCGAATAACTTACCGGTTGAACCTCAGTGTCAAGGATTCAGGCAATTGATACGTCTCCATCGTATCTACTTTTCCAAACTCTTTTGCCCTTGTTTTGGACTCTAATTTGCATGATTTGAATGGAACTAACCTGGACTGACCCTGTTTTCATCAGAATTGCCTTGGTGTAATTTTTGTGCAGAAATCAAAGTTCTCCAAACGTCCTGAAAATTTACGGAGATCATTTTTGGAAAATATAAAAAATATCTGCGCCAAGATCCACCTGAGGGGGTGGGCCAGTGGGCCACAAGCCCTGCCTCTGCCACCCCCTGGTGGCGGTGGGCAACCTTGTGGGGCCCACACAGCCCTGCCACCCCCAACCTTAGGTCTATAAGTTCACTTTCGTCCCAGAAAAAATAAAAAGAGAAGATTTCGTCACGTTTGCGATACGGAGGCGCCGCCACAACCTGTTCTTCATCTGGAGGGAAGATCTGGAGTCCGTCTTGGGCTCCGGAGAGGGGAAATCGTCGCCATCGTCATCATCCATGAAGCTCTTCGTCGTTCGTGAGTAATCTATTCGTAGGCTCGCTGGGCGGTGATGAGTAGGATGAGATCTATCATGTAATCGAGTTAGTTTTGATGGGGATTGATCCCTAGTATCCACTATGTTCTGAGATTGATGTTGCTACTACTTTGCCATGCTTAATGCTTGTCACTAGGGCCCGAGTGCCATGATTTCAGATCTGAAATTATTATGTTGTCACCAATATACGTGTGTTTTAGATCCGATCTTGCAAGTTGTAGTTACCTACTATGTGTTATGATCCGGCAACCCCGGAGCGACAATAACCGGAACCACTCCCGGTGCTGACCATAGTTTGAGGAGTTCGTGTGTTCACCAAGTGCTAATGCGTTGGTCCGGTTCTTTATTAAAAGGAGAACCTTAATATCCCGTAGTTTCCTTTCGGACCCCGCTGCCACGGGAGGGATGGACAATAGATGTCATGCAAGTTCTTTTCCCTAAGCACGTATGGCGACACACGGAATGCATGCCTACATCACATTGACGAACGGGATCTAGCCACATATCTCTCGGTGTTATAACTGTTGCATGATGAATATCATCCAAACAAATCACCGACCCATTGCCTACGAGTTTGTCCTACTGCTGTCACTGCTGATGTTACTTGTTTTGCTCTGCTGCTGTTACTACTGTTGCTGCTACTTACTTGTCTTGCTCTACTGCTGTTACTTGTCTTGCTCTGCTGCTACTGTTGCTACTACTGTCGCTTGCTACTGTTGTTCCTTGCCGCTGCTATTACTTGTTACACTGTGCTATCTGCTACAATCTTGATTCGCTTGTCGTTAACGGGAACTAACAATTTCCGTCAACAACGCAACTTAGCGCCATTGATACAATCGTTAGGAATAGTCTGCCGTCAACAGGTCGTTTCTGACACCGTTGTTATCATACTACTTTGCTACTGATACTTTTCTTGCAGATACTAATCTTTCAAGTGTGGTTGAATCTGACATATTCAGCTGCTAATACTTGAGAGTATCCTCTCACCTCCTATAGGTGTATCAAAAAATTTGGGTCGATTACTCTACCCTCGAAAAACTGCTACGATCCCACACGCTGGTGGGCCGTCAACAACATTCTTCTAGTTTCGATTGCCGGAGAGTGCTAGCAGCATTCTTCTGGTGCCGTTGCAAGGGAAGGTATGCTGTTACGGAGTCAGCATTTTTCTGGCGCCGTTGCCGGGGTGGTATTGCTATATTCTCTAAGTTACTTGGGATTTATATCTGCTGATCACTATGAAGAATATGAAGGATCCGAAGACCAAAGTCTTGCCCTCAACTACGAGGGGAGGTAAGGAATTGCCATCTAGCTCTGCACTTGATTCACCTTCAGTTATGAGTAAGTTTGCGACATCACCTCCTTCTAGAAATCTAGATATGTCGCCTGTGCTTGATGATGCTTATGATGCTACTGCTAGAGATGCTATGCTTGATACTATGCCTGATGATGCTATGTTTGATACTCCTAGATATGCTATGCTTGATACTGCTAGAGATGCTATGCTTGATATTGCTAGAGATGCTATGCTTGATACTGCTAGAGATGCCATTTTGCCTGATGATGCTATGCTTGATACTGCTAGAGATACTACTTTGCCTGATGTTCCACTAGGGGTATTCCTTGATGCTCATATTGCTAGAGTTACTGCCAATGCTCGTGATGCTTCTGAAACTGCCGATACTATTGAGATAGAACCTGCTTTTGCTCCTGCTAGATCTAGCTCTCCTAGATATGAATTGCCTGATATACCCGAGGGTTACGTTATGGAGGGAGAGATAGCTGAGGACTTTCTTGCGTGTAAGGATGCCTATGATGCTGAGAAATTACTTCTCAAGTGGAAGGAAAAATCTTTGAAAGCTAGGATGAAATACGACCCGAAGTTTGCCACTTCACCTCTCTTTATCACCGCTAAGGATTATGAATTATCTGTCGATCCTGAGATAATCTCTCTAGTCGAATCTGATCCTTTTCATGGTTATGAATCTGAGACAGTCGTAGCCCATCTTGCCAAACTACACGATATAGCCACCCTTTTCACTAATGAGGAGAAGATCCGCCACTACTATATCCTTAAGCTGTTTCCTTTCTCTCTAAAGGATGACGCTAAAGCCTGGTTCACCTCTCTTGCTCGTGGATGTGTGAGTAGTCCCCAGGATATGGTCTATTACTTCTGTGAGAAATATTTCCCTGCCCATAAGAAGCAAGCTGCCTTGCAGGAAATATATAACTTTGCTCAACTCCAAGAAGAGAGTCTCCCACAAGCTTGGGGGAGGCTCGTCCAGCTACAAAATGCTTTGCCTGATCACCCTCTTAAGAAGAACGAGATACTAGATATCCTCTATAACGGACTTACCGATGCCTCTAGAGACCACCTAGACAGTTGTGCCGGTTGTGTTTTTAGGGAACAGACTGTAGAACAAGCTGAGACCCTACTGAATAACATCTTGATCAACGATAATGCTTGGACTATTACCGAACCACCTCCTAAGCCAACTCCTAAGAAAAGAGGTATTCTATTCCTCAGCCCCGAAGATATGCAAGAAGCCAAGAAATCTATGCAAGAGAAAGGCATTAGATTTGAAAATGTCAAAAATCTACCACCTATCGAAGAGATCCATGGTCTCGATAACCCGATAAAGGTAGTAGAAGTGAATTCTCTGTGTATGTTTGATGAGAGTGATATTCCTTTTGATAAACCTGCTAGCCTATGCTTTGACGAATTTGACAACTTTGTTTCCAAACAACAGAGTTTCAATGATTATGTTAGCATACACTTGGAACAAAGTACTCGTATGCTTAGCCATTTAAGTGCTTGTGTAGACAGAAATGTCAATGATTTGAAGCTTGTGAGTAAACATGCCTCTATGATTACTACTCAGGTAGAACAAGTACTTAAAACTCAGAATGACCTGCTCAATGAATTAAATGACAACTCTGTCAGAGTCGTCACTAGAGGAGGCAAAATGACTCAGGGACCTTTGTATCCTGAAGGTCATCCTAAGAGAATTGATCAAGATTCTCAAGGAATCAATGCTGATACACCCAGTAATCCTAAGGAGAAGAAGAAGGATGATAGAAACCTACATGCCAGTTCACCAAATACTATCACACCTGAAGAACCTAATGATATTTCTGCGTCTGATGCAGAAACATAATCTGGTGATGAACATGAACCTGGTGACAATACGGACAGTGATGTTCATAATAATGCTCAACCTAGCAATGATGAGGATGTGGAGATTGAACCTTCGGTTAATACTGATAACCCACAACCTAAGAAATACGATAAGAATGACTTCACTGCTAGTAAGCATGGTAAAGAAAGGGAGCCATGGATTCAGAGATCTATGCCCTTTCGTCCTAAGCCATCCAAGAAAAAGGATGATGAAGATTTTGAGCGTTTCGTTGAGATGATAAGACCCATCTTTTTGCAGATGCGGTTAACTGATATGCTCAACATGTCTCCGTATGCCAAGTACGTGAAAGATATCGTGACTAATAAACGGAAGATACCAGATCTTGAGATCTCCACTATGCTTGCCAATTACACTTTCGAAGGTGGAACTCCTAAGAAACTTGGTGATCCCGGAGTGCCCACTATACCTTGCTCCATTAAAGGAAACTATGTAAGAACTACCTTATGTGACCTTGGAGCCGGTGTTAGTGTTAGGCCACTCTCTCTTTATTGTAGACTTGAGTTGGATAAGTTGACACCCACTGAAATTTCTCTGCAAATGGGCGACAAATCAACTGCTTTCCCTATCGGCATTTGCAAGGATGTGCCTGTTGTGGTTGCTAACACCACTATCTTAATAGAGTTTGTTATCTTGGATATTCCCGAGGACGATGCCATGGCTGCCATCCTCGGAAGACCCTTTTTAAAAACTGCAGGGGCTGTTATAGATTGCAATAAAGGCAATGTCACTTTCCACGTCAACGGTAATGAGCACACAATGCACTTTCCGAAGAAACGATATCAAGTACATTGCATCAATGCTATCGAAAAGACTTTATCGATTCTTATTGGGAGCTTTGAATGCCCTATTCCTCGTGTCAAGATGAAGTATGATTTGCTTGTTGGGGAGATACATATCCCCATTGAGGTGACTTAGTGGCTTTTCGAAAGTTCTCCGTTCTCTCTTGCGATTCGAGAAGGTTTTGTCATGAGGACTTGATCAACCCCATTGACGGATTTATTTCGATGACCATGAAACAGATGAATCAAAGAGTCACATACCTCTGTTTTAAGTTTTCATTTTCTGTTGCTTAGAAGAAAAACGATAGAATTAGTTTAATTTTCCTATTTTCTGTTTTAGCGTCCCGGAGAAAAATACCTCGAAAATAAAAGTTCTCCGATGGTCCTGAAAATTTAGTATGATTTGTTCTGGAATTTTTGAAAATTACTTGGCCTCAGAGCTAGGCTGGGGGCCAGACCAGTGGGCCACAAGCCCTGCCACAGCCACCCCCTGGTGGCGGAGGGCAAGCTTGTGGGGCCCACAGGGACCCCCTCTACTCATTCCAGCTCCGAGCCTCTTCTTCCACCTCCAGAAAAAATTGTTTCGCAACTCAAACCCGTGTTCTTGCTCATTTGGCTGTGATTTTCGATCTCCTTGCCCAAAGCACCATTTTCCGAACCGTTTTGGGGAAATTACTCCTTGGTAAGTGACTCCTCCATTGGTCCAATTAGTTTTTGCTCTAGTGCTTTATCTTTCGCGAATTCTTGCTACCTTGGTGACCCTTTTCTTGAGCTAGAAATGTTTATTTTAGCTGGTCCCAAGTAGTTTTAGCGTGTGATACGGTCTCTAGGCACTACTCGGAGTAGTTGCTACAAGGTGTGGTGGGTCTTCATTCACTTTTCTCTTGAACTTAAAAAATTTCAGCAAAAGGAAATTATGTTCAGGAGGAAGTTTCATGGTGGTTCCTCAAGTAAGAAGGGTCCTCGTCTTTATTTTCGGGAGCCCGAACCTTTTCAACTAAGGGACGCACCGGTACAACCATGTGAATGGCCTTCCGATGAGTTCATGATCGAAGTAGGTTTCAAGGATGAGTTTGATACACTTGTCCGCAATGCCGGGTTAGAAGAATTCCTCTCAGATAAATGTGAACAGTATGCTATGCTCACTTCCTCTTTCGTGCGTAGATTTAAATTTTCAGTTGGCCGTGACTCATCCATACTGTTTGATATGTACGATAAATCCTATGCCATGGATTTGGAGGATTTCAATAGGATTTGCAAGATACCCGATGGGGGTAGTATTAATGATCCTTCTAAGTCTTCGGTCAGAGACTTTGTCTCCAGTATAACTATTGGAGAAACCAGAGATATCACGCAAGCCACCATAGGAAGCATCCATTTGCCTTCCTTGCACTACTTTGCCCTCTTCATAGGTAGGTGCATTAACGGCAAGGGTGCACATTGTCACCTATGCGCTTCCGACCTTAGTATCCTTAAGAGCGCATTAACAGGTGACATGAGCTTCAATATGGGAGCTATAATAGCGAGGAGGCTGAATAAAAATGCCAGTGAGGGGGATTTCTTTGGTGGAGTTTATGCTACACGCTTAGAAAATTTTCTTGGAGTATCCATCCATCCAGAAGACCCTCCTCTCCGTACAGCCTACCTTGATCGTGTCGCTCTAACACGCTACCAGTTCCTAGAGAGAGATCATGGATCCCTCCTATAGCGCTTGATATTTAGCCGGCAACGTGTTTTCCATATTACCCTTCCTGCTCCTGCTCTCTTTGACTTTCAGCTAAAACGAAGATACTACATAACCATAGGAGAGGCAGAGGAGTATGATAGGGAGGCGACGACTGCTCGACTTTGTGAGGCAGCTATTCACGCAGTGGCTGCAGCACTCCCGTATAACACCCATTATGATTTTGGGTTTCGCCAGGACCATCCATGGGAGTAGACCAAGCTAGGCCAAAAGACAAAGCTTGGGGGAGTACGTGTTCTCACCGACTTTACATTCATGCTTATGCTTTCACTTTGTTAGCCGGTGTTTACACTTTGCCACTGTATTATCCATGCTAGTTTATTTTTCTTTTCTTGTTTTCTTGTTTTGTGTCCTTTTGAGAAAACCCAAAAAGATTTTTCTTTCTTCTTTTGCTTGTTGGGAGCTTTCCCGTGTAAATAGTTTTCTTTTTCTTTGGATAAAGGTAGAAGATATTGGTTTCGATGTTTAGTGGCTCTTGCATGCATACCTATTTAGCTTTCAAAGAGCCATATTACTTTGTTTTCTCCTTTGTGTTTGCGTGCAGATTCAGCTTAGTCCAATGCACGAGCACTCTTATTATTGTTTACATCGTTCAATCGTGCAAGTGAAAGGAAATAATGATGATATATGATGAAGTGACTGAGACTGAAAAGCTGGTATGAACTCTATCTATTTTGTTTTTGTAAATATGACTAGCTTGTCGACCCAGATTTAGCTTTGTTGTGAGAGAACCATGTTTGCAATGACAACTTAGAGATCATAGTTTCTGATGCCATGCTTATTTAGCTGAGAGCTTATAATGGTTTGTCTTGAATGCCAACATAGATTTTGAGATGACTATGATGTAGTATGATAGGATGGTATTGTCCTTTGAATGTTTCAAGTGGCTTGACTTGGCGCATGTTCATGCATGTAGTTGAAAAAAAATCAACATAGCCTCTATGATGTTCGTGTTCATGGTGATTTATATCCTGTTCATGCTTGCATTCAATGTTAGTCAAACTCATTGCATCTTGATGACTGTTGTCGCTCTCTAGTTGGTCGCTTCCCAGTCTTTTGCTAGCCTTCACTTGTACTAAGCGGAATACTGCTTGTGCATCCACCTCCATAAACCCAAAAGTTCTTCCATGAGAGTCCACCATACCTACCTATTTGCGGTATCTACCTTCCGTTCCAAGTAAATTTGCATGTGCCACTCTCTAAACCTTCAAGAAATAATCTGTTTTGCATGCCTGAACCGCTCATGTGGTGACAGGGGACTATTGGTATCTTCCGTGCTAGGAGTCTTATCCTCTACATGTGTTTATTCACTGTCATTCACGAGAAAGGGGCCGGTAATTGGAATGCCCAGTTCGACGCTTAACTCGAAAACATAATTGTAAAACAAGACTCCCCCGGATTGATGTTAGTATGGACGGTACCCGAGGATTCGGCTAGCCGTGGAGTGTGATTGATTGGTGGTGGGGGAGTTAAAACTTTACTTTTCTGTTTGGGAACCGCCTATAGCATGAGGATCATGGAAGATATTGAGAACTCTTGGTCATTGCGTTGACAATGAAAGCATGCCACCCAAAATTATTATCTCTGTTTTCAAAGCTTGAGCTCTGGCACCTCTGCAAATCAATGCTTCCCTCTGCGAAGGGCCTGTCTAATTATTTTTCTGTTGAGTCATCCTCTTCTTTTACAAGCACCAATTAGAGAGCACCTCTGTCATTTTTATGGTTTGCTTTTGATTGATATTGAGTATGACTATGACTAGATCTTCGTTGTTATGGATTACAATGTTTAGTCAGCCCTTGATCTTTGAAAGTGTTCTACATTTATGTTTTGCGGTCTCAAAAAGAGCTAGCGAGATACCACCTATTCATATTGCTTCGTGCTTGTATTGATTGAAGTGTTGGTATTTGAAACTCATTATTATTTGATCGTTAGATGATTATGCCATTGATATTAGTTTACCATGAGACCTTTGTGTCATTTGCTTATGTGGTTAACTTGTGATCTTGCTGAAATTCTGGTTATGAGTTAGACATAGTTGCAATAACAAGATCAAACAGAGTTTGTCAAAGTTTTTCTTTCTCTCTCAGTTTGTCAACTGAGTTGTTGAGGACAAGCAAAGTTTTAAGCTTGGGTGAGTTGATACGTCTCCATCGTATCTACTTTTCCAAACTCTTTTGCCCTTGTTTTGGACTCTAATTTGCATGATTTGAATGGAACTAACTTGGACCGACGCTGTTTTCTGCAGAATTGCCTTGGTGTTATTTTTGTGTAGAAATCAAAGTTCTCCAAACATCCTGAAAATTTACGGAGATCATTTTTGGAAAATATGAAAAATATCTGCACCAAGATCCACCTGAGGGGGTGGGCCAGTGGGCCACAAGCCCTGCCTCCACCACCCCCTGGTGGCGGTGGGCAAGCTTGTGGGGCCCACACAGCCGTGCCGCCCCCAACCTCAGGTCTATAAGTTCACTTTCGTCCAAAAAAAATAAAAAGAGAAGATTTCGTCGCATTTGCGATACGGAGGCGCCGCCACAACCTGTTCTTCATCTGGAGGGCAGATCTGGAGTCCGTCTTGTGCTCCGGAGAGGGGAAATCTTCGCCATCGTCATCATCAACCTTATTCCCTCTCCAATTACATGAAGCTCTTCGTCGTTCGTGAGTAATCTATTCGTAGACTCGCTGGGCGGTGATGAGTAGGATGAGATCTATCATGTAATCGAGTTAGTTTTGATGGGGATTGATCCCTAGTATCCACTATGTTCTGAGATTGATGTTGCTACTACTTTGCCATGCTTAATGCTTGTCACTAGGGCCCGAGTGCCTTGATTTCATATCAGAAATTATTATATTGTCACCAATATATGTGTGTTTTAGATCCGATCTTGCAAGTTGTAGTTACCTACTATGTGTTATGATCCGGCAACCCCGGAGTGACAATAACCGGAACCACTCCCGGTGATGACCATAGTTTGAGGAGTTCATGTGTTCACCAAGTGCTAATGCGTTGGTCTAGTTCTTTATTAAAAGGAGAACCTTAATATCCCGTAGTTTCCTTTTGGACCCTATGCCACGGGAGGGATGGACAATAGATGTCATGCAAGTTCTTTTCCCTAAGCACGTATGACGACACACGGAATGCATGCCTACATCACATTGACGAACGGGAGCTAGCCACATATCTCTCCCTGTAATAACTGTTGCATGATGAATATCATCCAAAAAAAATCACCGACCCATTGCCTACGAGTTTGTCCTACTGCTGTTACTTGTTTTGCTCTGCTGCTGTTACTACTTTTGCTGCTGCTGTTACTTGTCTTGCTCTGTTGTTGTTACTTGTCTTGCTCTGCTGCTACTATTGCTACTACTGTCGCTTGCTACTGTTGCTACTTGCTAGTGTTGTTCCTTCCGCTGCTATTACTCGTTACACTGTGCTATCTGCTACAATCTTGATTCGCTTGTCGTTGACGGGAACTGACAATTTCCGTCAACGAGGCAAGTTGGCACCATTGATACAATCGTGAGGAATAGTCTGCCGTCAACAGATCGTTTCTGACACCGTTGTTATCATACTACTTTGCTACTGATAATTTGCTTGCAGATACTAATCTTTCAGGTGTGGTTGAATCTGACATATTCAGCTGCTAATACTTGAGAGTATCCTCTCACCTCCTATAGGCGTATCAAAAAATTTGGGTCGAATACTCTACCCTCGAAAACTGCTACGATCCCATGCGCTGGTGGGCCATCAACAACTTTCTTCTAGTTTCGATTGCCAGAGAGTGCTAGCAGCATTCTTCTAGTGCCGTTGCAAGGGAAGGTCTGCTGTTACGGAGTCAGCAATCCCGTATGTCATTCCCTTTGTCCTTCGGTATGTTACTTGCCTGAGATTCGATCGTCGGTATCCGTATACCTATTTCAATCTCGTTACCAGCAAGTCTCTTTTCTCGTTCCGTAATACAAGATCCCGTGACTTACACTTAGTCACATTGCTTGCAAGGCTTGTGTGTGATGTTGTATTATCGAGTGGGCCCCGAGATACCTCTCCGTCACACGGAGTGACAAATCCCAGTCTTGATCCATACTAACCCAACGGACCCCTTCGGAGATACCTGTAGAGCACCTTTATAGTTACCCAGTTACGTTGTGACATTTGATACACACAGGGCATTCCTCCGATGTCAGTGGGTTATATGATCTCATGGTCATAGGAACAAATACTTGATACGCAGAAAACAATATCAATAAAATGACACGATCAATATGCTACGTTCATAGTTTGGGTCTAGTCCATCACATGATTCTGCCAATGATGTGATCCAGTTATCAAGCAACAACACTTTGCACATAGTCAGAAAACCTTGACTATCCTTGATCAACTGGCTAGCCGACTAGAGGCTTGCTAGGGACATTGTTGTGTCTATTTATCCACACATGTATCTATGTTTTCAGTCAATACAATTATAGCATGGATAATAAACGAGTATCTTTAAATAGGAAATATAATAATAACTATTTATCATTGCCCCTAGGGCATATTTCCAACATCATCAGCAAATTGGATAATAGGAAAATACTTATCATGGCAGGGAATTGACAACGGAATTTGCCCTTAGCTAACATGTCATTAACTACAGACTGGAGTAAATCAGCTGCAAAGACAAAAAGAAATGGGGAGATGGAGTCTCCTTGTCTCACACGAGCCTTGCAATGAAATTGCTTCCTAGGAACTCCATTGAGAAGAATGGAAGAGGTCCTAGAGGTGAGGAATTGATGAATCCATCCTCTCCATTTGGTGTTGAATCCTTTACACTTTAGTAGCCCCAATATGACCTCATGTTCAATAGAGTCAAAAGCCTTTTCAGAAGGGGGGTGATCTGCGCCGGCGCGCCGGCCCAGATTTTCGACCGGCCGTGCGCAGGCCGCAGGATCCACCAACCCTGCGTTGTCCGCACCGTTGGATCCGCATGCAACATTTTCCTTCCTATGTAGCAAAATTTCGATGCCATGCAGCAATTTTTTCAACAGTTGCAAAAAAAAATTTTGTAGCAAAAACAATATCTACGTGATCGTAGCAAAAAACAAAGCTGATGGTACGTGGTAGCAAAAGTCAAACGCCGGTTGTAACAAAAAATTACGTGACGTGGATGCAACTTTTTAGTGAACGGTTGCAGCAAAACATGATGCCGGTTGTAGCAAAAATTAACACGGTTGTAGCAAAAAGTAAAAAACATCGATTGTAACAAAAAATGCGACGAACTAGAGTTGCAACCAAACGTATATGCAGCTTTTTTACTGAGACAAAATATAGTAAAAAACGCTTGCAGCAAAAATGATGCAGGTTGCAACATATTTAGACGAAAAATGTTGCATCCATTGACCGGAGAAGCGCACAGATGGTTAAAATGTTGCAAGGGCCCGCACGCGCCAGGGGGCGACCGGCGCGTCGGTTCGGCCGGCGCGCGAGTGGGAAACGATTCCCTTTCCAGAATCTAGTTTAAGTATGATAATGGGTATTTTAGACTGATGACGTTGATGTAAGTACTCCATAGTCCAACCAATGCAATCATGAATGGTTCTAGTCTTGATAAATTCATACTATTTTTTATGAACACAATCAAGAATTACATTTTGGAATCTATAAGCAGCCATCTTGGTGAGGAATTTAATACCCAAACCTGTCATAGATATGGGCCTATAATCCCCAACATGCTCTGGTGAGGGTTTCTTAAGAACTAGGGTAATGAAGGAAGCATTGATGCTTTCTAGATTTGCTTTTCCATCAAAAAGATGGTTAGCAAGGTCATAGAATTCCTGTCTAACTATATGCCAACATTTCTTGAGAAACAATCCATTGAAACCATCTAGGCCTCGTGCTTTGTCAACTCGCATGCATTTTACCACCTGATCCATTTCCTCATGGGTAAAAGGTTCAGTCAGCACATCCAACCCTTGAACTGGCTTAACCAGATTAGGCAACTCAAAGCCCATAACAATTCCTTTGGCAGTACCCATGCGAACTTTATAATAAGACCACAATATTCCTTCCATTTGGCTATGCTCTACAATCACTTTGCCATTAGCCAAGGTCAAGTTTGCAATAGAATTCCTTCTATGTCTCTCAGAGGCCATGGCATGACAAAACTTAGATGTTTTGAACAATTTATCATAAAATATTAGCATGATAATACGATTTAGGAATATCTTAGATATATTAATATTACAATTAAGAAGGTTTCCGCCTTTTGTTTGCTACAAAATAAGTTCCAGTACAAATAGATTGACTAATCTCATGGTACAAGATTGGTAGCAATAGCCTCACGTGTTGCGGCATTGGTACCATCATCTTTGGGTGGTAGAGCGTTGGCACCTATAAATGGCAATGGGTGTTGCACATACGCATCATTACCAAACTTTTTAAAATTCTCATCATGCAACTTGATATCATGAATGAAGTTGTGGAGACACATGCATGCAACAACAATCATATTTTGGGCCTCTGGTTTGTACCATGGTATTCCTCCAAGAATTCGCCATTTCATCTTATGAACACAGAATAATCTTTTGATGACATTTCACAAAGAAGAATGATGATAGTTGAATGTTTCGTGTCTACCAATGGGTGGGTGTTGTTGGAACTCCGGTACATGGTATTGTTGCCCTTTGTAGGGTGCTAGATATCCAACTCTATTTGGATATCCAAATAAGAACATGGCATCTTCTTCCCACTCTTGGCATGCTTTGGGCAAGGTGCAACTTCGACATCATGGCTTTCACAACATGAATCATCATCCATATTGAAGCGAGATGAACCACTCTGACATGTGGGAATTGGCACCATAGCATGCTCATTTATAACACAACAAGCATCAAACACCTCTCTCATTTTTTCCTCCTCTGGTAGTGGAGCATACGGAACTTGACAGCCACCAGATTTTCCTACAATTAAATATTAGAACTCATGGTTAAATAATGAAACAAGAGTATAATACATTATTTGAATAACTCATATGACAACAACATACCTTTATCTCGAATGCGCACCACTCATTCGAAGCTGCAATGGTCTTCGTATATTCATCTCTACCAATGCCACATGCTTTTTGAATCAATGTCTTCCACACACTGTAGTCTTCTCTACATATATCCCATCTATTTTTCAGTTGGTCAGAAGAATAATTTCTACCGGAGCGTTCATTGAACTTTCTAACCATATTAGATTTTCCTAAGTTAGTCAAAGTGGTGTCGCCACGGTTACTAGCTCGGACCTATTCTACACACGCATCCATATAAACAGTATGCGCTATGATTGTTGGCTGAATAACATAGCTTTCTGAATGTTTTTGCTGTAGAGCTGATAACTCGACCACCTGACTCGAGTCCAAGGCCCCGGAGAAGGGTCCGATTGATGCCAACGTCGCATCTTCCAAAGGTAGCACCTGAACTTGCTTGTACTTTATTCAGAAATCTTGTCTTCTCTTGCCATTAATCACCGAGTGACTTTCAATGTTTGAGGTGTCGCATGACGTGATCGAGCTTGACCCGCCCAAGCCTCCAATCGTCAAGGATGTAGTGATGCAGGACGTCACTCCCAGCCAAGTGACTATGTCTTCCAATGCAGAGCTTTTGCTCCCATGTTGATCCAACTAGAGTTGATGACTGGATGACTAAAGAAGGCATATAGCACGAGCGAAGCCCTGGGAAGAACATTCGGGTAAGTACCCTTGTGAATACTGATCTCAGTTGGGAGTTTTCCTCTGCATGTGTTTTTGGTTTTGTTTCCTGAGTGGGTTTGTGTGGGACAAACACAATGGGCGTTCTATTATAGTGGGGGCATGGTGAGTGCACCAACTGGGTGTAGTCCCCGAGACTGCCGTCGACTGAATCAGTCAGCGATAGTCTTAGTTTTTAATTTGATTGGACGTAGACTGCTAGGGTACAAAATGCTTTGTCTATCTCTTCATCTCTCAAGTGGGGGCGCGCTGGCTCACCCACTGGGTGTAGTCCGTGAGATCGTCGTCAACTGAAGCAGTCAATTATAGTCTTAGAGTTTCCATCGCTGAAGTTTGCTTAATTGTGTGTTTTTGCTTCCAGAATGTTTGTGAGCTCGAGAGCCATTACGATTCCATGGGGATGGTGGTTTAGGAGTTGAGCCTCAGTATTGAAGTTGAGAAGAACAAGAATGCTCGCCTCGAGCAGGAGAAGCGCTTACTCGGAGGAAAACACTTCACACCCGACTGCCTTGGCTTTTGCTTTTTTCTTCCCATCCGACTGAGATCGTCTTATTAGATGTCCATAGAGAAAACTGTCATCTTACAGAGAGGTCAAGGACTTGCATTTCTTTAGACACCATAAAAGAAGCCCTTGAGAAAAAGGACACCAAACTTGTATCCGCTTCGAAGGAAGCCAATCAAAAGATTAAGGTAGCCGGCGGCAAGTTGAAGTCGGTCGCAAAACTTAGGAAGAGAAGAAGACCCTTGAGGTTGCCACGAAGAAGTCTGTTGAGGAGCTAGCCGAACCGACGAAGCAGTACGCCAAGTGGGAGTCTAAAATCAAGCTTTTCATGGCCAAGAATCTTGAACTGAAGCAGTTCGTCAAAGAATTTGGCAAGGACATCAGCGAGAAGCTTAAAGGTACCCACTTGACCCGAGTGTCTAGAATTCTGCTTCAGCGTCGATGAGGAGACCGTGAAGTTTGAGAAGGAATTGGACCCATCGTGTGGGCTTTTCAGGGATAGCCTAGCTATGGGTCTTCTCCGACTTGAGCACCGCATCGAGAAGGTGCTCGTCTACTTCAAGTGGCTCGGTTCATCTATCTCGGAGATCAATCGAGAACTTTTGCCTGGCGAGGAATTGTCTAAGGACATGCAGGACATCGTCGACCGAGTGACGGAGGTGCCCAGCCGAGTGAAATTTTAGAAGAAGTTAGCAGCTCAAGCCCGAGCCGACATTGCCCTCTTGCTCATCCACATCTGTTGTAAGGGAGTGGACGAGGAGAAGCCGAAGAACCTCAAGGACATGAAGAACGCCAAGTTTGAGGACTTCATGTAGATGTTCATGGAGGCTGCCACCCGGATTGCAGACGGAATTGAACATGACACCTTCGCTGAAGAAGTGTTTCCATCATCCTCTGAGTGATTCTCGGATACAAACTTTATATTTGATTTGCCTCCGTATGCCGAGTGGTTGCTGTAACCGTAAGCTTTGAGTGAGCCTCAGGCTCTTTCTATCCATACTCTTGCTTTGGACAAAATGCGGTTTCTATTTAGCTTATCTTCATTCGACTTTTGAGTGTGTGAGTGTTTGGCAGGTTCTAGCAGGGAGCACCAAAGTACTTAGGCGACTGATAATTCACAGCTAAGCCACTAGTGTGGATGATGTCCTCACTTGGAGAAGGGTTTAACTTAGCTGAAATCAGGTTTTCAACTAATAACGAAGGTAGTTCTTACAAACAATGACAGTCTTGTCCATCTTGGCATCCGAGTGGGGGTAGTGCTCTCACTCAGAACTGTTTTAACTTAGGAAAAAAGAGGTTCGCAGCTTAGCCCCCAAGTGTGGATGATGTCCTCACTTGGAGCAGGTTTTAACTTAGGCGAAAGCGGGTTTGCAGCTAAGAATGAAGGTAGTTCTTTTGAACAATGGTGGTCTTTCCCATCTTAGTATCGGAGTGGGGGTCGTGATCTCACTCAGAACCGTTTTAACTTAGGAAAAAACAGGTTCACAGCTAAGCCCCCGAGTGTGGATGATGCCCTCACTCGGAGAAGGTTTTAACTTAGGCAAAATTGGGTTCGAAGATAAGAATGAAGGTAGTTATTCCGAACAATGACGGTCTTGTCCATCTTGGCATCCGAGTGGGGGTCGTGCCCTCACTCGAAACCGTTTTAACTTAGGCGAAATCAGGTTCGCGGCTAAGCACCTGAGTGTGGATGATGTCCTCACTTGGAGCAAGTTTTAACTTAGGCAAAATCAGGTTCGTAGCGAAGCTTTTCACTCATTGGGGGTAATAAAGGGGGGTCTTTCACTAGAGCGAAAAAGTACAATTTTGACGAAGTGTAAAGAAGCAAAACTTTTTATTCATCAAAATCACTGAGATTCATTACAGGAATGAAAAAATGAAGAAGGTTTGATATGTTCTATGTGTAGAACTTGTAGAGCACATCCACGTTCTAGGCTCTCGGCTCTTGTGTCCCATTCTGGAAATTGTGGAGCCGATAGGCTCCATTGTGCATGACTTTGGAGACTGTGAACGGCCCTTGCCATGGTGGCGCCACCCTGTGGGGATTTTGCTGGTCCAGTCAAAGAACCAGATAGCGTTCTTGGAAGGCGCGCCCTCTAACTTTCTTATCGTGATAACGCCTTAGATCTTGCTAATACATCGTCGATCTTATTTTGGCTAGCTCCCTCTCCTCTTCTAGGAGATAAATACTGTCTTGAAGTGCTGCCTTGGTTTCAGCTTTATTGTATTGTTCCACTCGGGGGGAATTGTGATGCGGGTCACTCGGCAAAACAACTTCAGACTCGTACACCATGAAGAAAGGAGTGCGCTTAGTGGAGCAATTCAGGGTCGTTCGCATGCCCCATAGGACAGACGACAACCCTTCGACCCATGCACCTGCAGCATACTTTAGGTCCCTCATTAGTTGTGGCTTCAATCCTTGTAATATCACTCTGTTCGCTCATTCTGCGTGTCCTTTCGACTTCGAGTGAGCCACAGAGGCATAGTTAACCCGAGTACCCTGGGTGTAGAAGAACTAGAAAAATTCGTCCGAGTCAAAGTTGGAATCGCTATCAGTGATGAGATCGTGTGGGACTCTAAATCTGAAGATAATCTGGCGAATGAAGTTGATGACAGTTGCTGAATCTAGGCTTTTGATGGGCTTCACTTCAATCTACTTGGTGAACTTATCCACCTCAACTAGCAGGTGGGTAACCCACTCGACCCGGTCCATAGGGGGACGACCATGTTGAGGCCCCATATGGCAAACGACCAAGTCAGCGGAATTGTCTTCACTACAGATGCATCATTTGCGACTTATTCTTGTAGAGCTGGCATCCGGCACATAGCTCAACGGAGTCTCTTCCTGGCGCATTGGCCTGGTGCTAATAAAAACCTCCTCGGAAGGCTTTGGCAACAAATGTCCGAGAGGATATGTGGTGGACACAAGTTCCTCAGTGAATCTCGTGTAAGATTTGCACCCCTTCCTCTCGGGAAATGCATTTCTGGCTAACTTCTATAGTGCTTTTCTTGTATAGATGGTCTCCCATTACTTCGAAAGCTTTAGACCACTAGAAAATTCAGCGGGCTTCCTATTTGTATTCCGGGAGCTCTTGCCAAAGCAAGTATGCTAAATAAGGTTGAGTCCACTCAGGAGTGATTACCATCATCTCCTTAACCAAGTCGATCACTGTTGGAACATCAACCTCGATCGGATTTGATGGGCCGCCTGCCTGTTGGGGATCCTCTGTGAAAGGATCTTCTTTAACTATAGGGGCACGCAGATGTTCTTGGCCCGGGAATGACTCGCTGACTGGATCCAATCTTGGTCAGGTCATCTGTCGCCTGGTTCTTGGCCCGGGGTAGATGGTGCAACTTCAAGCCTTCAAAATTCTTCTCTAGTTTCCTGACTGTGTTGCAATAACCAGTCATGGCTCGGCTGTGAATGTCCCACTATTTCATCACCTAATTGACAAGGAGGTTCGAATCACCGTAGACCATCAAACAACGAATGCCAAGTGAGATGGCCATAAAGAGTCCATACAGGAGGGCTTCATACTCGGCGTCATTGTTAGATGAATCAAAGTGGATCTGTAGTAAGTAGCTCAGACGGTCTCCCTGGGGGAAATGAGAACCACTCCAGCCTCTAAGCCATGGAGCATTTTGGATCCATCGAAGAACATAGTCCAATGCTCGGGGATGCATGGGGCCGACTGCTCTTGTTCTATCCATTCGGCCAAGAAATCTACCAGGGCTTGGGACTTGATCACCTTCTTGGCTTCGAATTTTATCTCCAATTGGGGGATATCAATTTCCCATTTGGCCACTTGGCGAGTGGCGTCTCTGTTATGCAGGATTTCTGACAGGGGGGCATCACTAATAACTGTGACGAAGTGATCTTGGAAATAATGAACCACCTTCTTCATGGTTAGGTAAATACCATAGACCACCTTTTGCTAGTGTGGATACCTTTGCTTGGAGGGGGTCAAGACTTCTCAGATATAATAGATGGGTCTTTAAACCGTGTATGCCTTCCGTGGCTCCTCGCGCTCCACAGTGAGGACGGTGTTGACCACTTGGCTAGTAGCTGCAATATACAGGAGTAATGACTCTCAGCTACCCGGAGCAACTAACACTAGCTGGAAGGATAGCAACGCCTTGACTCGATCGAATGTGACTTGCGCTTCACGAGTCCACTCGAACCTATCAGAACTTTTGATCAATCTGTAAAGAGGCAGTGCCTTTTGACCAAGTCTTGAGATGAAGCGGCCTTGGTCCACAAGGCAACCTGTGATCCTTTGCATGTCATGTATGCACTTTGGCCTTCTCATTTGGACTATAGCACCGATTTTGTCGGGGTTAGCATCGATCCCACGTTTGGAAACAAGGAAACCGAGTAACTTGCCGACCGACACCCCGAAAGTACACTTTGCCGAATTGAGGTTGATCCCGTACCACCACAAGTTCATGATGGTTTTGGCGAGGTCGGTGAGGAGGTCGAAACATTTATATACTTAACCACGATGTCGTCCATATACTCCTCTGGGTTCCGACCGATCTTCTTTTGCAAACACTTCTGGATCATGTGCTGGAAAGTGGCTCCAGTGTTTTTGAGGCTGAATGGCATACTGATGTAGCAGAATCACTTCAATGGGGTGACGAAGGCCGGTTTTATTTCATATGGCATGTACATTCATATTTGGTGGTACCCGGAGTATGCATCCAGGAACGACATGTGTTCACATCCGGCAATAGAATCTACAATCTGATTTATGCGGGGTAGAGGGAAATGATCTTTCGGGCAGGCACGATTGAGGTGCTTGAAGTCAATACACATACGGAGTGAATTGTTCTTCTTGGGCACCATGACCAGATTCGCGAGCCACTCGGAGTGGTAAACCTCGCGAATGAACTCAGCAGCTAGGAGCCGAGCAGCCTCCTCGCCAACCGCCTTGCGCTTTTCCGCGGAGGAACAATGCAAGTGTTCTTTGACGGGCTTGACCTTGGATTCCACTTGGAGACGGTGCTCAGCTAGCTTCTTGGGAACACCCGGAATGTCAGACGGCTTCCATGCGAAGATGTCCTAGTTCTCAAGGAGGAACTGGATGACCTCGGCTTCCTATTTTTCACCGAGTGATGTGGAGATGTTTTTTGCGGAGGCACTCATGTCATTGGTCTGAATGTGGACCTGCTAGGTTTCGCGGGCAGATTGAAAAGCAGATTCAGTAGCCGTCCGCTTTGACTTGAGAAAGTCAGCGGCGTCCACTGTTTTCTTGCATCCGTTGAGCTCAACTGCGAGCACTAGCTCGTTGGCGATTTTGGTGCCCTACTAGAGGCACTCCTCGACGACCTTCCGGTTGCTAGTCACTGTGATTACGCCTCTCGTTCCTAGAATCTTAAGTTTAAGATACACGTAACATGGTTTGGCCATGAAATGTGCGTAGGCGGGCCTACCCAGGAGAGCGTGATAGGCACTGCGGAAGTCCACCACCTCAAAGGTTAGTCACTCCTGGTTATTTTTCTTGCCACCAAACACAAGGTTCAAGGCAATCTGGCCGAGTGACTCTCCCGTCTTCTCGCGAATGACCCCGTGTAAGTGCATGTTGCTCTTGCTCAATTGGGACAATGGAATGTCCATTACGTTGAGTGTATCAGCATAGATGATGTTGAGGCCGCTGCCTCCGTCCATCAGGACCTTGTACAGTCGGATTCCATCACAGCCGGATCAAGAACCAACGCTTGCCGCCCAGGGATGGCTATGTGGGCCATATGATCACACTGATCGAGTGTGACATGCGTCTTTCCCAATTGTGGTATTTGGTGTCGGAACTGCCATGTTAACCACCCGATTGATGCCTTCAATCAAATTTCGCTCTCAACATCGGCGGAGATCATGAGGACCTTTTCGACGATCGAATAGCTGGAGGCATCTTCTCCTTCTTCATCGTTGTCCGTTTCCTTGAAGGGCTCTCCACCCATCTCCTTCCGGAGTGGTCGACAATCTCGAGCGGCGTGCTTGGGGTAGATGGGGTTGCCATTGTCGTCCCTCTTGGTATGGATTTAGCACGGTTGATCCAAGAGGTCACACTTGGGATCAGTCTTGTTTTTGGCCGCCCAATCCTTATTTTTATTTTTCTTAGACTTGCCTTGGCCTTGCGCTGGGACAACAACGACTTCAACCTTGCCTGATGCGTCGACCTTTCATTTCCTCCTTTTCCCTCTGTTACCCCCTGCTGCTGGCTACGCCTATAGGGATTTCCTTGGCAAATATGCAAAGGATTTCCCCGTGGCCTTGGAGCCTTGCGTTGGTGTTCCCTTGAAGAGGAAAGGGTGATGTAGCACAGCGGCGGTAAGTATTTTCCTCAGTTTGAGAACCAAGGTGTCATTCCAGTAGGAGGATCGCGTCAAGTCACAAGTACCTGCACAAACACAAAGAGCTTGCACCCAACGCTATGAAGGGGTTGTCAATCCCTTATAGATTGTTTGCAAAGTGAGAACTGAAAGCAAAAAGTAAACAAAGCAAAGTAAAAGTAAAAGTGGAGATGATAATTGTGAGTAGACCCGGGGGCGGTAGTGTTCACTAGTGGCTTCTCTCATGAAAGCAACTAGACGGTGGGTGAACAAATTATTGTCGAGCAATTCATAGAACCGCGCAAAGACATGACGTTATCTATGGCAATGATCATACATATAGGCATCACGTCCAAAACAAGTAGACCAATACTTTCTGCATCTACTACTATTATTCCACACGTCGACCGCTATCCAGCATGCATCTAGTGTATTGAGTTCATAAGAACAGAGTAACGCCTTAAGCAATATGACATGATGTAGATGGACAATCTCAAATATATGATGAAAGCCCATCTTGTTACCCTTGATGGCAACAACATGATGCATTGCTTGCTGCCCCTTCTGTCACTTGGAAAGGTCACTGCACGGTATGAACCCAAAACCAAGCACTTCTCCCATTGCAAGAATCATAGATCTAGTTGGCCAAACAAAACCCAAGACTCGGAGAGACTTACAAGGATATCAAATCATGCATATAAGAAATAAGCAAAGACTCAAATATAATTCATAGATAATCTGATCACAAATCCACAATTCATCGGATCTCGACAAACACACCGCCAAAGAGGATTATATCGGATAGATCTCCATGAAGATCATGGAGAACTTTGTATTGAAGATCCAAGAGAGAGAAGAAGCCATCTAGCTACTAACTACGGACCCGTAGGTCTGAAGTGGACTACTCACGAGTCATTGGAGAGGCAATGATGTTGATGTAGAAGCCCTCCAGCTCCAAAGTCCCCTCCGAGAGGGCACCGGGAACGGTCTCCAGATGAGATCTCCCGAAAACGGAACCTGGCGGCGGCGGAAAAGTGGTTTCGTGGACGCCTTGATTTTTTCTGGGATTTTAGGGAATATATAGGCCAAAGAGCTAGGGCAGGGGAGCTCGAGGGAGGCCACAAGCTTGGTAGCCGCGGCCCCCCTGGCCGCGGCTACAGGGCTTGTGGGCTCTCTGTGGGCCTCCTGCCTTGGCCCTCAAGTCCCCCGATCTTCTTCTGTTCTGGAAAAATTCATTTCAGGGATTTTATTCCGTTTGGACTCCGTTCCAAAATCAGATCTGAGAGGAGTCAAAAACACAGAAAAAACAGGAACTGGCATTTGGCACTGAATTAATAAGTTAGTCCCAAAAAAGATATAAAAGGTATATAAAACATCCAAAGTTGACAAGATAACAGCATGAGACCATCAAAAATTATAGATACGTTTGAGACGTATCAAGCATCTCCAATCTTAACTCCTGCTCGTCCTCCAGTAGGGAAGTGATAAAGAATGAATTTTTTATGCTTTCATGCTACCTAGCATAGATGTCCTTTGTAACTCCTCTTATGTGACATGAATGTTCACATCCGTTAGATTCAAAACAATAGTTTGCTGTTGATGTGGAGACAATAATACTTCAAGCAAATTAGCAAGGTAATCATGAACTTTCAAAATAACAACGCCAAAAGAAAGTTATCCCTACAAAATCATATAGTCTGGCTATGCTCCATCATCCTTGCACAACGAATTTAAATCATGCACAACCTCGGTATTGGCCAAGTAATTGTTTTCACACCTTTAGTTTCTTAAACCTTTTCAACTCTCATGCAATACATGAGCATGAGCCATGGTTTTAGCACTATAAGTGGAATGGAGTGTGGTGGAGGTTGCAAGGCAAACAAGGAGAACATGGTCATATTGACTAGGCATATCAATGAGCTATGGAGATGCTCATCAATATATATCAATATGAATGAGTAGGGATTGCCATACAAATTATGCACTAGAGCTAAGAGTATGTGAAAGCTCTTAAAGAAAACTGGTGGGTGTGCATCCAACTTGCTTGCTCACGAAGACCTAAGGCAATTTTGAGGAAGCCCATCATTGGAATATACAAGCCAAGTTATATAATGAAAATTTCCCACTGGCTATATGGTGGTGACAAAACGAGAGACTCCCAGTCATGAAGATCATGGTGCTTAATAAGCACAAGTGTGGAAAGATAGTAGCATTGTCCCTTCTCTCTTTCTCTCTCATTTTTTTGGTGGGCTCTTTGGCCTCTTTCTTTTTGTGGGCATCTTTGGCCTCTCTTTTTTAAATGGGCTTTGCTGGCCTCTTTTATTTCCTCACATGGGACAATGCTCCATCAATGATGATCATCACACTTACAACTCAAAACTTAGAGCAATGATGACTCTATATGGAATGCCTTCGGTAGTGTACCTTGACAATGATCTAGCATGGCATAGACATCAATGGAAACCTCATGCTAGCTATCTTATGATCATGCAATGGCAATGTAGAAGTTGTGGCACATGTCATGGTGGTAGTTGCATGGCAATATATCTCGGAATGGCTTTGAAAAATCCATAGTAGGTAGGTATGGTGGCTGTTTTGAGGTAGGCTAATGGTGGTTTTATGCACCGGCGAAAGTTGCACGACACTGAAGAAGATAGTGATGATGGAAGGTGAACGTGCATCTAAACCATGGACTCAACATTAGTCATGAAGAACTCATATACTTGTTGCAAAATTTTTAGTAGCAATCGAGACAAAGCATTCAACGCATACTCCTAGGGGAAGGGTTGGTAGGTATAAACCATCGCGCGATCCCGACCGCTACACAAAGGATGACAATCAATAAACTAATCATGCTAAGACTTCATCACATAGCGGTTCACCATACGTGCATGCTACGGGAATCACTAACTTCAATACAAGTATTTCTAGATCCACAACACCTTACTAGTATAACTTCAATATTACCACAACCGCAACTCAAAAGTAATTGAGATGAATCAAACTTCTCTAACTACTCAATGCACATGAAGGTGAAAGTTTTCATATCCCTTTGGATAACTACCCCTTTTGGGACTAATTTCATAGCATAGATCAACTACCATGCTACGCAATGCCGTGCTCCAAAAGATAGAAGTGAAGCACATCGAGCAAAATCAACTAGCTCAAAAGATATAAGTGAAACACATGTGAGCGGAATTGCCTAACCAAAGGATATAAGTGAAGCTCGACAAAATCACGGTGAGTGCATGTCTCTCTATCTAGGTGTGCAGCAAGGAAGATTGTGACACAACAAAAATAAAAGACTCCTACGATACAAGACGCTCCAAGCAAAACACATAACATGTGGTGAATAAAAATATAGCCCCAAGTAACGTTATCGATGGATTGAAGACGAAAGAAGGGATGCCTTCCTGGGGCATCCCCAAGCTTAGGCTTTTTCGGCATCCTTGAATCAACTTGGGGTGCCTTGGGAATCCCCAAGCTTGATCTCTTGCCACTCTTTATCTCTTTGTCCATAAGAACTTCACCCAAAACTTGAAAATTTCACAACACGAAACTTAAACAGAAACTCGTGATATCATTAGTATAAGAAAGCAAATCACCACTTCCTTATGTACTGTAGAAAACTTAAATTATACTTATGTTGATGTTGGGTTATTGTATTTTTAATCTTCCATGGCTAATACCTCCCGATAGTATCCACAGTTTCATCAAAATAAGCAACCAACTCAACAAAAACAGAATCTGTTAACAGCAGACCAGTCTGTAGCAATCTGTATACTTCGTATACTTCTGGTACCTCAAAAAATCTGAACAATTACGACGGTCTGGGGAAAAAGCATATCAATCAGCAGCAAAAAGAATCAACTCAAAACCTCTTCCTGAATAAAAATTAAAAATCATCTCGTGAGCGAAAAGTTTCTGTCTTTTTCGAGCAGGATCAAACAACCATTACCAAAACTAATCATAAAGGCTTTACTTGGCTCAAACACAAAAAAAAATCACAACAGAATTATGAAAGTGTGGATGCAACAAAACAGAAAGAAAAAGATAAATTCATTGGGTTTCCTCCCAACAAGCGCTATTGTTTAACGCCCTTAGCTAGGCATTGATAAATCACTAATGCTCACACAAAAGACAAGAATTGAAGCACAACGAGAGCATCATAAAGCATGTGAAAATCACATCTAAGTCTAACATAGTTCCTATGCATAGGCATTTTATAGGAAAACAGATTGTCAAGACAACCAATAGTTTCCATATGCAAGGAAGAAGAAAGAGACAATAGCAATCTCCACATAACGAGAGGTAATTTGGTGATATGAAAGTTTCTACCACCATATTTTCCTCTCTCATAATAATTACATGTGGGATCATATTCGAATTCTACAATATAACTATCACATAGGATATTCTTTTCATGATCCACATGTACGCAAAGTTGACGCTCTTCAAAAATAGTGGGATTATCATCAACTAAAGTCATGACTTCTCCAAACCCACTTTCAATAATGTTGCAAATATCATATTCATCATGAGGCTTAAACAAATTTTCAAGATCATAAGAACATTCATCGCCCCACTCATGATCATTGCAACAAGTAGTGGACAAAGCAAAACTAGCATCCCCAAGCTTAGGGTTTTGCATATTTTTAGCATGATTGTCACTAATAGAATTTATAGTGAAACCATTGTAATCATGCTTTTCATCCAAGGAGCCCTCGTGAATCACTTCATAAATTTCATCCTCACAATTTTCAGATTCACGCATCTCAAGCAAAACTCCATAAAGATAGTCGAGTGCACTCAACTCACTAGCAATTGGATCAACATAATTGGATCTCTTAAAGAGATTAGCAAGTGGATGAGGATCCATATCACTAGATTTTTAGCAAGCGAAGATGCAAGCATATTGAAGGCCCATGGCACACAAGCGAACAAAAAGCGCGTGAGAAAAAGGTGAACGAAAGGGCAAACACAAAAGGCAAATTGGTGAAGTGGGGGATAGGAAAACGAGAGGAAACTAGCAAACAAAGTAAATGCAAGAGATGAGTTTGCGTCACTTACTTGGATGAGTTCTTGACTTGATCTTCCTCCCCGGCAACGGTGCCAGAAATCCTTCTGCTGCTGGCTACGCCTATAGGGATTTCCTTGGCAAATATGCAAAGGATTCCCCGCAGCCTTGGAGCCTTGCGTTGGTGTTCCCTTGAAGAGGAAAGGGTGATGCAGCACAACGGCGGTAAGTATTTCCCTCAGTTTGAGAACCAAGGTATCAATCCAGTAGGAGGATCGCGTCAAGTCACAAGTACCTGCACAAACACAAAGAGCTTGCACCCAACGCTATGAAGGGGTTGTCAATCCCTTATAGATTGTTTCCAAAGTGAGAACTGAAAAGCAAAAAGTAAACAAAGCAAAGTAAAAGTGAAAGTGGAGATGATAATTGTGAGTAGACCCGGGGGCCGTAGTGTTCACTAGTGGCTTCTCTCATGAAAGCAAGTAGACAGTGGGTGAACGAATTACTGTCGAGCAATTGAGAGAACCGCGCAAAGTCATGACATTATCTATGGCAAAGATCATACATATAGGCATCACGTCCAAAACAAGTAGACCGATACTTTCTGCATCTACTACTATTACTCCACACATCGACCGCTATCCAGCATGCATCTAGTGTATTGAGTTCATAAGAACAGAGTAACGCCTTAAGCAAGATGACATGATGTAGATGTACAATCTCAAATCTATGATGAAAGCCCATCTTGTTACCCTTGATGGCAACAAAACGATGCGTGCCTTGCTGCCCCTTCTATCACTGGGAAAGGCCACCGCACGGTATGAACCCAAAACCAAGCACTTCTCCCATTGCAAGAATCATAGATCTAGTTGGCCAAACAAAACCCAAGACTCGGAGAGACTTACAAGGATATCAAATCATGCATATAAGAAATCAGCAAAGGCTCAAATATAATTCATAGATAATCTGATCACAATTCCATAATTCATCGGATCTCGACAATGACACCGCCAAAGAGGTTTACATCGGATAGATCTCCATGAAGATCATGTAGAACTTTGTATTGAAGATCCAAGAGAGAGAAGAAGCCATCTAGCTACTAATTACGGACCCGTAGGTCTGAAGTGGACTACTCACGAGTCATTGGAGAGGCAATGATGTTGATGTAGAAGCCCTCCATCTGCAAAGTCCCCTCCGGCAGGGCACCGGGAAGGGTCTCCAGATGAGATCTCGCGGAAACGGAAGTTTGCGGCGGTGGAAAAGTGGTTTCGTGGACGCCTTGATTTTTTCTGGGATTTTAGGGAATATATAGGCCAAAGAGCTAGGGCAGGGGAGCTCCAAGGAGGCCACAAGCTTGGTAGCCGCGCCCCCTGGCCGCGGCTACAGGGCTTGTGGGCTCCCTGTGGGCCTCCTGCCTTGGCCCTCAAGTCCCCCGATCTTCTTCTGTTCTGGAAAAATTCATTTTGGGGATTTTATTCCGTTTGGACTCTGTTCCAAAGTCAGATCTGAAAAGAGCAAAAACACAGAAAAAACAGGAACTGACACTTGGCACTGAATTATTAAGTTAGTCCTAAAAAAGATATAAAAGGTATATAAAACATCCAAAGTTGACAAGATAACATCATGAAACCATCAAAACTTATAGATACGTTTGAGTCGTATCACCCCCTACGTGAGGGGCATCACTTGCTAGACACTTCATGCTATGGAGGCGATCTTCTTCCTTGTTGCTCGCGTACCAATTGGCTATCTCCATGGCCCGACTGAGGACCAGATCACTAGCCCTATCATTCTTCAAGATGAGCTCTTTGTACCGAGTGTTTGCCTTAAAGGTGCCCACAGCTTGGTGCTGAGTCAGATTTTCCACTGTGTTGTGCAGCGTGGTCCATCACTAGATGTACTCGTGGGGAGTTTCATTGCTCTTCTGAACACAATGTTGCCGCTTAGTCAGACCACCCGGGCGCTTGTAAGTGCCCTCGAATGTTTTGAAAAACACTCTGGCTAAGTCATCCTAGCCGTGGATACTACTCGCGGGCAGCTGGTTAAGCCACGCCCTGGCCGACCTCTCCAGCATGAGGGGAAGGTGATTCATCGTGACTAAGTCGTTACCGCAGCCGATCTGGAAGGCCACTCGGTAATCGTCAAGCAAGGTATCCGGCATGGACTCGTCGTTGAACTTACCGATTCCCATAGCCATCCTGTAGTTGGCGGGGATTTCGAACTCACGGATGTTCCTGCGGAAGCACTCGAGGCCGAAGATGCCTCGTCGACCCGAGAGCTCCCTGCCAGGTCGCTATCGGTCAACCATGGCCTAGGCTATAACAGACCTCGCATTAAGTGGGGAAGCGTGATGGTCATCTTCTCCGTAGCCTCTGTGCAAATTAGGGCTTGGCCTGCGGTCTTCAACGTTGGGCCAACTGCCATTGTAGGATCCGTGTCCGAGTGAACCACTCCTTGGAGGAGGTGTCTGATTACGAATCCAATCATCGCGCCTCCGATCCCCATACTGACCTCTCGGAGGAGGAGGGATTCTTCAGTGCCTTCCGGGTGCATGAGGGCTATGAGCCGACTACACCGTGTCCGCGTGGACGGACCTGTTGTGAATGCGGTGATGCGACTAGGACACCGTGGAGTTTTGCTATAAGGCGGTCTTTAGGAGATCCTAGATCTCATGAATCCCTTCCACAACCGCAGAGTAACTCAACTGAATATAATCAGCGATTCGAGTGGCCGCATCCAAGTTCTGCAGCGGTGTGCACATTGATGCTTGTTGTCTGCGTTGAGTTTTGCATGAAGAGGAACGAATTATTGCAACACAATGGAGGTAAGTATTTCCCTGAGTTAACAAATTAATATTTATGGAGTTAATAGGAATATCAATACTTAACCGTCTTCAGCGGCTGCACACAAAAGAGCAAAGAACTTGCACCCAACGCGGACAAGAGGGTTGTCAATCCCCTTGATCTCGTTATTTGCAAGTGAATGGGGTACGTAGATAATTTTTGATAGTTGTGACTTGCAAAGTAAAATAAAAGAAAAATAATGACAGCGAGGAAAACATAATTTTTCTGAATATATAAGTGAATAGACCCCGGGGCCATAGTATTCTCTAGTGTCATCTCTCATGAAAACAACATATGGTGGGTACATAAATTACCGTTGGGCAATTGATAGAACAACAGATAGTTATGCGATTTTCATGGCCATGATCATGTGTATATAGGCATCACGCCCATAAGAAAATAGGTCGATTTGTACGTGCACCTACTACTATTACTCCTCCCATGGACCGCTATCCAGCATGCATCTAGAGTATCAAGTAAATCAGAGTAATGCTTGGAGAACAATGACATGATGTAGACAAAGTAAACTCAACCAATATGAATAAACCCCATTGTTTTATCCTTAGTAGCAACAACACAAAGATGCATCTTGTCCCTTTCTGTCACTGGGATATAGAAATTCACCAGGTTGACCCCACTACAACGCACATCTACCACTCAAGAAATATCAAACTACTTGGCCAAAGCAATTCCATAGATCGGATAGATTTACGGTACTATGATGATGATGCAAATAAGAATCATAAAACTCAAAGAAGATTCAAATATTTATGATGAATAATATAAACATAAATCCACAATTCATCGGATCCCAACAAACACACCATACAAAAGAATTACATAGGATAGATCAAAGCGAAGATGCGATGATCATTGTATTGAAGATCAAGAGAGAGAGAGAGAGAGAGAGAGATAGCCATCTTGATACTAACTACGGACCCGTAGGTCTATGGTGAACTACTCACACATCATCACAAGGGCACCAAGGTTGATGAAGAGGCCCTCTGTGATCGATTCCCCCTCTGGCAGAGTGATGGATTGGAGCTCAAGGTGGAGTCATCGTGGAACACAGACTTGCAGTGACAACGGCGTAAAAGTATTTCGTGGTTTCTAGAATATTTGTGAATTTATAAGCCAGAGAACGAGGCAAGAGGGGGCCACAGGAAGGCGACAAGGCATCAGGGTGTGGCCACCCCCTGGTCGCACCCCGTGGCCTTGGGGACCCCACGTGCGGCATCAGGTTTCCTCCAAAAGCTTCCAGGTTTTCTTTTGATCCAGAAAAAAATATTAAATTTTTTCATGGCAATTGGACTTCGTTTGGTATTGAAAACCTGAAATACAAAAAACACGCAACAAACAACAACTCGCACTAGGCACTCGGTTAATAGGTTAGTGCTCAAAAATAATATAAATTGGTGAATTATGAGCGAAAAACTATCTTAAGATGATAATATAACAACATGGAACAAACAAAAATTATAGATACACTCGAGACGTATCAAGCATCCCCAAGCTTAATTCATGTTCATCCTCGAGTAGGTAAATCATAAAAACGGAATTTTTGATGTGACATGCTATCCAATATGTAATCCTTTGCATGTATGCTCGGTCCGAAACGATGAATTAACAAACATCAATATAGTAATAATTATAAGCACAAGCAACAAAATCATCAATATTTCAAAGTATACGATCCTAAAAGAATGTTTTACCCCATTATTCCTTCGTATTAGCAAAGCATGGTTTTGTCTTCACCACATTAATACAAATGTTAAGCACCACGGTGTCCATGTGAGGCATTTGGATCATAGTTTTTCGTAGTGAATCAACTTTTTATTCTTCGTGCAATACATGAGAGTGAGCCATGGACATAACACATGATGGAATAGAATATGCTGGTAGATATCAAATGGATAAAAGTGGAGAATATAGTCCCACATCAACTAGGCATACCAATGGTCTATGGAGATGCCCGTCGGTAGATGTCAATGCAAGGAGTAAGGATTTTCATGCAAATGATGCACTAGAGCTATAATTGTATGAAAGCTCAAATGAAGCTAAGTGGGGCGCGCATTCAACTTGCTTGCTCATGAAGACCTCAGGCATTTGAGGAAGCACGTCATCGGAATATGCAAGCCAAGTTTATTGTACCGACCCGACTCAAAACGAGTCAAGCCTCTGTGTATCTGTGCCATCCCTGGATCAGTATGCTGGTACACACAGTACATCAATGTATATATCAAAGTGCAATCACATGTAAATAACGTAAAACTGATATATACCTCAAATGTCTCAGCGGAAATAGTCAAAGGGAGTGGAGTCCCAATAAACACCAACGACAGGTTGAGTGCAGACCGTAACCCTAAATCATACTCTTACTCGTCGAAGAAAGTATCTGCAACATAAGACGTTGCAGCCGTGTAGGTCAGCATATTGAATATGCCGGAAAGTCACAAAAGAGAGGGTGAAAATATCATCTATACTACATGCATATATGGCAGGTGTGGTTGTAGTTTAAGTTTTGCGTAAAGCAAATTTTCCTACAACAAGACAGAGAGGGTAAAAGCAGAAACTTACTACATTGTTGGTTGTTAATATGAAGGTTCCACCAACCATTTCTCATACCCAAGTTATAAATATTACCCACATCAATAATAAATGGTGTTGAGAATTCCTGATAATTTCAGTTCCTTTGGCTCAAGTTGTCCATGACCGTGGACACAGCTAATCGATTAGGTTTGATTACTCTCCAGAGTTTTGTACACGTTCCCCACAAGATTTGATCACCTCCATTGAAGTCCTCTCACTTCAGGGTGTTTGAGAACCTGATGATCAAAACATGGTCTTTCAACGGGTTCCTCTGTGCCTCTGTCGGTGCCCATCCAATCCTACCGTTCTTCTACATCTCGTAGCACCGCCCGTCCAGAGTCACCACGTTGTCCAACCAAGCCAGAGCCCATAATAACTTGTGGCTGTGCAGGTAAGCCTTGGGTCTTGAAATATCCATCCTTCTCTTTGAGCCTGGGTGAAGCTTTCCGCAAGATGTCATGGCGCTTCTCCATGCATCCCGGGTCCTCCGCTGGTTATCCAGGGAGCCCATCTGAACCGTCCTTCACACAGAGGTATATTTCATTCTGAGGTCTTGCAAATCTTGGCATCTTCAGGTCTTGATTATTAAGTTTCTCACAACACTCATGATAAACACTCAACCAAACCCCGTCTACTAGGAGCATAGCAAAATAACGTCCCGGCCAAAGTAACAAGGGTTTAGGGGTGCCTATCATAACATACTACTTAATAACCAAGGTTTCCAAGTACCTACTTGCATGCAATGGGTGAAGTAGGTTGAAACTAATGATGCTACTGGATATAGGAGATCAATAAGAACATGTAGAAAAAAAGAATTACTAGATTTGAAATAGCGGATCAAAAGATACAAATACTTCAATATAACATTGAATTAGCTTAGAACGATGTGAACACTTTTGGGCACTAATAGATAAATCTGATTGGATCAAAGTTATAAGTTTAAAAGTTAAAACTAATGATACAAACGGGAAGATTACTTTGATACGAATCGGACGCAATTGGGTTCATCTAAAAAGGAGCTACGGATAAAAAGATATGATCAAAAGAAGTTTGAATATGAGTGTGAACAAATTTCGAAATTTGAAAATTTCAAAAAGGTGATATGATAGGTTCACCGGATAGGTGGGATCAAGACGAAACTCTAGGCGTTGGTTTCATCTAATTCGGATAAACGAGTAAAAGTTATGGCTATTTGAAAAATCAGGGCCAAGCTGTTTTACGGAAGAAAAGTGATATGTCTAAAAGAATTCTAGGACTAATATGTAAATATAGAGACTAATTGATAAATCTAATTACTCTACCGTATACTAGTGTAGGAATATTAGTCTAGAAATAATAAACTACGGGAGTATAAAAGGAAAATATGAAGAGAAATACCTTTAGAATGCACAGAAGAGATAATTCCAAAGAGGAGACCACTTCCAGAAATCCCGTCGGAGAGAAGAAAATATTTTTATTCAATAAACCTAGTCAAACCAAAAGATTGATTTAACCCGAAGTAGATGATTTTTGGATGCTCCTATGGATCTATATTTATAGGTGGAAAGAAGGTCTAAAGGTCAATAGATAGGCAATGTGGGACTAAACATAGACAAATAGAGGAGAAAAAGAGAGAGGAGCCGCATGGGCCAAGAGGTTCGACCAGCCACATTGAACACCGTAGCCCATTTTTTTTCCGGATGAACAGTGTCCGACGTGAATAGTGTTTACAATTTTTTTGAAAAAAAAAACGAAGAAAAATATATAAACGAAATTAAGAGAATATTTTATATAGGCATATTATATATCAAAATTTTTAGAATAAAATGTCCTACAACATGAACATATGTTCAAGACCAAATAAAATACTTTACAAAATATATTTTCTTAGCACTAACTATAAAATGAAAAGGATTTTGAATTTCAAATAAATTGTGAATACTTAAAATTTGAATCAAGACATTGTCTCTGATTTTGGAATGTCATTTTCCTCCTCTCATTTGATTTTTTTAATCAAAGGGTTTTGAAAATATTCAAACTCAAAATTGAAATTCAAAATAGAAAATTTTGGGAAATTCATTTTATTCCCTCTCATTATTTTTTTTAAGAAGTTTCAAATTCCACTCAAGTTTCAATCACTCAAACAAACAAACAATCAATATAATAATTATATTAACATTCCAAAATTTATAATTTTGGGATGTTACATTTATAGTGATGATAGTATGATTCCCACTAGCATATGAAAATGACATATCATGAGGCTTTCTACATGAGGAACATGGTGCCACTTTGAGGCACAAATGTGGTTAACAATAGTACCAAAGTCCCGTCTCTCTTTTTCTCTCATTCATTTTTTCATTCTTTTTATGGTGGGATCATTTGGCCTCCTCCGTTTATTTCATTTTTTGTCCGGAGTCTTTTCCCGACTTGTGGAGTAATCATAGTTCCCATCATCCTTTCTTCACGGGGACAATGCTCTAATACTGATGATCATGACACTTTTATTTACTTACAGCTCATGAAATCTCGATATGACTCAATACGAATGGCTCTTGTAGTGTACTAGGATGTGCAATGATCTAGCATGTCATGTGTCAGCAATGTAATGAATGATGGCTTTGGCACAAATGCTATGTTAGCTCTATATGATGATGCAAATAAAAATGATGATGAATGAACTAGTCATATGATGTAACGGTGGAATTTCCATGATAATATATCTTAGAATGGCTATGGAAATGGCATGATATGTATATATGGTGGCTTTTTTGAGGAAGATAAAGAAAGGTTTATATCTGATAGAGCATATCATGCCATGGGGTTTGAATGCACCGATGAAGTTCGCACCAATCCTCGAGGTGAGAATGGGCAATGCACGGTACCGAAGCGGCTAGCAAAATATGAGGAGGTGAGATTGCGTATGTCCATGGTTTCACATTACTCGTGAAGAACTTATATACTTATTGTAATGTTTTATTAGTTTCATCACAAATCAAAGCCATACCCGCATGCCCCGAGGGAGAGGGTTTGATGGAGTTAACCATCATGCGATTCCGACTCGAAACAACACTAGGATTTCAACAAGGAATAGAAATGCTCACACAGCCCAGCAATACCTTTTTAAATATTCATAGAAACAAGGAATTAACACCTCTTAATACCTCTACTTCTATGAATCAACAATGATGCACTCATACCTTTTTTATATTACCATATCAATATCATTAAACCACAATTTCTCTTCATGTGCTACACGATGGTTTTGATTATCATCCATTGGACACTTATTATTTTTGGAGTAAGTTTATGACACATGCAAATTACCGCTACTGTATATTAACTCTCAAGAAAATATAATTCAAGAACGAGAGTTCAAAGATTTCTATAAAATAACTCAAAAAGATATAAGTGAAGTACGTACTAGTGAAATTGTTTAGCTCAAAAGATATAAGTGCAGCACAAAGAGTATTCTAACAAATCATGATAAATGTGTATCTCTCTATGGTTGGTGTGCCGAGAAAAATATTATTGTGGAAAACTAAAGAGAAAACTCAAACTAACGCAAATGACGCTCCTATAAAAACTCATATCATGTGATGAATAAAAATGTAGCTTCAAGTGACATACCGATGGATTGAGACGAAAGAGGGGATGCCTTCCGGGGCACCCCAATATTAGACGCTTGAGTCTTCATAGAATATTCCTTAGGATTCCTTGGGCATCCCCAATCTTAGTCTCTTGCTATTCCTTATTACATTGTCCATCGCGATAACACCGAAAACTTGAAAACTTCAATCACACAAAACTCAACAAAACATCATGAGATCCGTTAGTATAAGCAACATAGAAAATACTTAGGTACTTCTGTAGATTGATTATTATTTCATTATTGCATAATATGTATTGTATTCTAACTTCTCCATGTCTTATACCCCCTAATAATCTATAGCATCATCAAAACAAACAAACTATGCACGCAAAAACAAAATCTATCTAAAACAAAATAGTTTGTAGTATTCTGTAATGAACCTATATTTATGTAAGTCCCATTTTTTTTGAAAAATTAAGAAGACATGAGGAACTTGCAAAAAAAAATACCGTGTAAAATAATTAGCTGAAAAATACATTCCAGTAAAATCAGAGAAATTCTACACTGGACATTAGAGTTTCTGTTTTTGCATCGTATCAATTATACTTATTTTACAACTCGTCCCAAAGGATTAACTTGGCACAAACACTAATTTAAACACAAAAACATAATAATCACAAAGGCAATAATCATGACATCACACCAAATTAGAAATAAATGATAACTATTGGGTAGTTCTCCCCGAAATCTCTTTCTTTATAGCCATCAAGATAGGCTTGAGATAATAACGATACTCTCGTAAAAGACAAGAATTGAAACACAAAGAGAGCATCATAAATCATGTGAAAAACTCATTTAAGTCTAACATGCTTACTATGCATAGGCATTTTATAAGTAAACAAATTGTCGAGACAAGAAGTGTTTAGCCTATTTTCTAGATCGCGGGTGAACTCGAGGTCGAAGCCAACCACTTGGAACTTGTCCTCAACAAGCAACTGCTCTGTAGTTTAGATGGAGCTCTCCGTCGAGACCAGACCGTTTGTCTACACCACTGAGAGGTCCTTCCCCCTCACGTGGGTGTCCACTACGTGATCGTGCCCCCCGTTGTCATCGTCGGCCATTGGGAGCGCCATTGGAGCCACAGGGAGTACCATTGGAACCGCCGGATATCCTCTCTGTATGTGTCGTCGTGGGTGTGATTATTTTTGTCGTGTGGCACGAGATTTGAAAGTAACTGGCCGCAGGAATAAATGGGAACTGGACGACCTGGACTCTCGGCACGTCTGCATGGCAGTATTTTGCAGCCGGTATACTGCATCATGGCGCCGCTGCCAACACAACCACATGCATGATGGCAGCATGAATGTTCGTGATCATGCTCCGACCCCAAACACTATTAGCGTGCATGGAGGGACGCGGGCAGAGCGCCCGGAGGGAACGAGAGCAGAGGGCACCTGGTAGGACGCGAGCAGAGTGTGTTGCAGCGCCGCAACCGCGAGCAACAACATGCATAGAGCAGTTGAACACACAAGGAATGGTCGTCTACAGGCCGACTGGCAGTTGCGAACCGGCGGCATGATGTGAAACTATGTTGCATTCCACATCACACGGTGGTTGAAAAATCATTCGTGACACTGCGCAGAGCACGGCCGTGTGCTCCTACCTACGTCTTGGTCTATTGGTCCCCTTTATTTTATGTGTCGTTTCTTGAACTTAAATTTAACTAATAAAATGTTGATGCATGTTATAAAAATAATATAATTTCAAACTATGTTCAAATACGGATCCAATGTTATAGTCTTTGGAGACATGCATTCATATTTTAGTACTTAAATCTCTAGTCAAAATTTGGCACAAAAATAGAAAGAGGACTTATAAACCAGGACGGAGGTGGTAGGTCATTAAATCACAAACATTTTTTATTAACCATTTGTGTACATGTCGTTTCATCCTCCTCTCGCACATCTTGTCGCCCCGATGCTACACATGGCTTCGAGCGCAAGCTTGAGGACCGTGTAGGCGTTGGCCAAGCGGTGGCTTGAAGTGGCTCCAATGAATCATCGGTAAGCCCATTCCAGCGCAACCGCACAGGTTCCTGCGCATAGCCGTGCAAGCTTCCCGCCCGACTCGGCGAAATCCCCCAAAACCCTAATGCTTACCAGCCTGCTATATAAACGCTCACGTCCGGTGAGTCCTGCGTGGCATTTTCCCCTCCCTACCTGTGGTTATCTTGTCTACTTCTCCTAGAATCGCCAATGGCACCGACCCATCGTTGTTGTTCAGCCACTCCGCCATCATGAGAGGACAACTCCAACTGGGAGGCTACACCACAGCAGTGGTGCAGTCCCAGACGTAGTGTAGTGCACGTGGCGTCCCGGTTGGGTGTGCGCGCAAAACTCACCACACGCCCCGCCACCGCTGTCTGTCGGCTGCTTTTGCCATCCGCCGTTTCCGCCACCCCATCGTCCACCGTCGTGGCCGCCACGCCACTATCGAAAGCCAGGGCAATCATCCGCTCTGCCAACGTGGCCCGAATGTGGGAGGTGGCCATCGTGGCCGCCAAACCACTCTTGGCCACTGTGGCGATCACCCGCTCTGCCACCGCAACCCAAATGTTGGATGTGGCGGTCTTGGCCGCCACCCCACCGTCGTCCGCCGTGGACGCCAACACACCATCGACCGTTAGGGTCATCACCCGCTCCGTAGCCGCCGCCCGAAGGTGGGAGGTGGAGCCCCGCATGTGCACTAGTGACCTTGCGTGGTACATAGAGTTCCTGTGGGAGGAGGAGGAGCACCTGGTTGAGCATACAAAGAGTCTTAGTGCCTCTGTGGCCGCAACATAGTCCGGCGAGGAGGCTTGGAATCAGGAGATCTACGAGGTGTCCCACCACTTTGATATGGGTCGTCTAGAGAGGTAGAGGGCGTTCAAGGTGAGCGTCGCTAAAGATGGAGCAGCGGCAGGCACCATATTCTAGTCCATCTCGTCGGTAGGCACCTCCTCCTCTGCCTCATACTGAGCGTGCTCGACAGAGGAGAGGCTGCTGGAAGTAGTACAAAGCCCCTCCGTACTAGTAGTATTTAGGGGCTATTTTCTTCAGTTCACCTGGCTGTAGATGTAGTTGCACTGTACAACCTACTTAAAATTAGCTAGTATATATAGTTGAACTAGCTATTTCAGTACATGGTTGGCAACAATAGTGGAAAAGTTTGATCGGTTCAGCTCTCGAGTTGAACTGTTTGTGAAAAGAATGGCTCCTTAATCTATGAAAGAAATCGATGCTTACTAAATTTTAGTTGCAAATATTAGATAGTGCTAGTGATTTTTAGCTGCAAATTTTGAGAAATGGCAGTGTTACAAGGTTGACAAAGGGCAATGCTAATAGATAAACAAATTTCAATCTTTCCAGTTTCACAAATGGCAATATACCTAATATGACAGATGCCAATCTTACCAAATTGTCTATACATGGTTGCACATGGCTCATCTGAACAAATCATATGTGTTGAAGGGATGTACACATCCTGTGCCCCAGATTGTCTCTTGGCTTCGCGGCAAGGGAACCATAGCTCTCGCTTTGCATACCGTCTTCAATTTGAACTGTTTGCGATGAAGAGATGCACAAATCATGCAGGGCACAATTTCTCTTGGCTTACTGGGGAAGGACCATAGCTCTCGCTTTGCAGACGGGTGTTCTATCTAAAATGTCTGTGATGAAGAGCCGCACAAATCCTGCACGTCACATTTGCCCTCGCACGCCTCCCGTCTACTCAAGCACTTGTCCGCGTGGCACCTCATAACCATTAAAAGTGTGACATGTGGCGTCACGTGAATGATTAAAAGAATGCCCATGATTTAGATTATACAAATGTTTGAGACGATAAGGTGGCACCTATTTGTTTCAAAATGCCTTTGTTGGTTGTTGATTCGAGTTCGTCTTCTCTCAAATTGGGCATGAAAAATACCACAAACTTTTTGGTGCCATTCTGTGATAGCATGCCATGTTTCATGATTTTCAAACGAGTTTTGGATTTAATAGAATTTTAAAACCAAGTATCTCGATGTTTGCGGCTGAGGCATGATGCTGAGGTGTTTGAAGTTCATTCCCATTTATTGCATAGGACATAAGCATGAACCCAAGGACACACATTTGATTTTTCAACCCATTATTCTGCTTTGGATCATGTGCATGTAGTTCAAATTTGAATTATGCACATAAAATGCCTAGAAAGTTCAGTTGATGTATAAAAATGTCCAAACGAACCACAAAAAAATCCAAATTTTAACAAGACAGTCAGGTTGCTCTATGTCGCCACTAGGGAAAATTTTGAAAGCAAGAAGAGGCAACGAATATCGTTTCGTCGATGAGTGAGGCACATTCCCTATCGGTACCTTGAGGCGTGTTGTGAGAAGCTCTGGTTTGTTAGAAGCTTATACCCAAACCTTCCACATATGGGACAAACCTTTTACCGTAGCTTGTTGAATCCGTTCAATGATAGCATGCCAAGTTTCAGGAACTTCACAGAAGTTTTGGATTTACTAGAATTTTAAAACCAAGTAACTCAATGTTTGCGATCGAGGCTCGATGCCGAGGTGTTTTAAGTTCATTCCCATTTCTTGCATGGGACCTAGGAATGCACCCAAGGACACACATTTGATTTTTAAACCCATTTTTTCTGCAATTGAGCATGTGCATGTAGTTCAAATTTGAATTATGCACATAAAATGCCTAGAAAACTCAGTTAATGTATAAAAGTGTCCAAACGAACCCGGAAAACTTCCAAATTTTAACAAGACGCTCATGTTGCTCTACTTTGCCGCAAGGAAAAATTTAAAAGCAAGAAGAGGCAACGAATATCATTTCATCCATGAATGATGCACATTACCTACCGGAACCATGAGGATTGTTGTGAGAAGCCCTCGTATGTGAGAAGATTATAACCAAACCTGCCACAAATGCGAAAAACTTTTTACCTTAGCATGTTGATGCTGTTCAATGATAGCATGCCAAGTTTCATGAATTTCATATGAATTTTGGATTTACTAGAATTTTAAAACCAAGTATCTCAATGTTTGTGGCCGAGGCACGATGTTGAGGTGTTTGAAGTTCATTCCCATTTCTTGTATGGGACGTAAGCATGCACCCAAGGACACACATTTGATTTGGAACCCATTTTCTACACTAGAGCATGTGAATGTAGTTCAAATATGAATTATGCAAATAAAATGCCTAGAAAACTCAGTTAATATATATAAATGTCCGAACAAATCCCCCAAAATTCCAAAATTTAATAAGATACTCATGTTGCTCCATGTTGCCACTAGGAAAAAATTTGAAAGCAAGAAGAGGGAACAAATATCATATCAACCATGAAGGAGGCACATTCCCTACCGGAACCATGAGTCTTGTTGTGAGAAGCTCTACTTTGTGACAAGCTTATACACAAACCTGACCCAAATGGGACAAACTCTTTACCACCGCATGGTGATGTCGTTTAATGATAGCATGCCAAGTTTCATGATTTTTAGACGAATTTTGGATTTACTAGAATTTTAAAACCAAGTAACTCAATGTTTGAGATCGAGGCATGATGCCGACGTGTTTGAAGTTCATTTCCTTTTTTTGTATGAGACCTAAGCATGCACGCAAGGACACACATTTGATTTTCAAACCATTTTTCTTCACTAGATCATGTGTCATGTAGTTCAAATTTGAATTGCGCACATAAAATGCCTAGAAAACTCACTTGATGTATAAAAATGTCCAAACGAACCCCAAAATCTAATTTTTTAACACAACACTCTTGTTGTTCTATGTTGACACTACAAAAATTTGAAAGAAAGAAGAGGCAAAGAATATCTTAAGGTGACACGTTCCGTACCGGAACCACGAGGCTTGTTGTGAGAAGATCTCGTTTGTGAGAAGGCTATACCAAAACCTTTCCCAAATGGGACAAGTTTTTACCACCGCATGTTGATGTCATTCCATGATAGCATGCCAAGTGTCATGAATTTTAGATGTGTTTCGGATTTACTTGAATTTTAAAACCATGTATCTCAATGTTTGCAGCCCAGCGACGGTGCCGAGGACATCCATTCCCATTTCTTGCATGGGACCTAAGTATGCAACCAAGGACACACATTTGATTTTTCCACCCATTTTATGCACTGGATCATGTACCATGAAATTCAAATTTTCATTATGCACATAGAATGCCTAGAAAACTCACTTAATGTCTAAAAATGTCCAAACGAAACCCAAAAAATCTAAAATTTAACACTACACTCATGTCGTTCTATGTTGACACTAGAAAAAAATGGAACGCAAGAAGAGGGAATGAATATCGTGTCATCCACAAAGGTGACATGTTCTGTACCGGAACCATGACGTTTGTTGTGAGAATCTCTAGTTCATGAGAAGCTTATACCCAAACCTACCCCAAATGGGACAACTTTTTTACCATAGCATGTTGTTGCCGTTCCATGATAGCATGCCATGTTTCATTAATTTCAGAAAAGTTTTGGATTTACTTGAATTTTAAAACCATTTATCTGAACATTTGCGGCCAAGCGGCGGTGCCGAGGTGTTTGGCATTCATTCCCATTCCTTGCATTGAACCAAGGCATGCAACCAAGGACACACGTTTGATTTTTCAACCCATTTTTATGCACTCGAGCATGTGCCTAAAGTTCAACTTTTAATTATGCACATAAATGACCGGAATATACAGTTTATGTATAAAAATGTCAAAATGAACCATGAAAATTTTAAAATTTAACGAGACACTCCTGTTGTTCTATGTCGACAGTAGAAAAAAATTGAAAGCAAGAAGAGGCAGCGAGTATCATTTCGTTCACAAAGGTGACACGTTGCGTACCGAAACCATGAGGCTTCTTGTGAGAAGCTCTAGTTTGTGAGAAGCTTATAACAAATTCTACCCAACCGGGTCAATTTTTTTACCACAACATGTTGATGCCATTCCATGATAGCATGCCAAGCTTCATGAATTTCGGACGAGTTTTGGATTTACTAGAATTTCAAAACCAAGTATCTCAACATTTTTCCGCGAGCCACGATGCCGAGATGTTTGAAATTCATCCGCATTTCTCGCATGGGACATAAGCGTTAACCCATGGACACATATATGATTTTATGACCCATTTTGGTGCACCGGAGCATGTGCATGTAGTTTAATTTTCAATTGTGCAGCTAAAATGCCTACAAACCAAGTTAATGTATAAAAGTGTCCAAACGAACCCTGAAAGTTCCATTTTTAACGTCATACCTATATTTGCATGTTGACTTGAGATAAAAGTTCTAGCAGTTCAAACACCAACCTTTGCTGGTGTGACCCTATTATGTATTTCAAATCAAGACGAAAAATCAAGTAGATCGTACACAGTTTATTATCACCAACCATGTGAGCTGCAGTACAAAACGTCTTGGAGCATTGTACCATCGGAGTAGTACATATATGATTTATGCGAGAAGGTGCATCGGCTTTAGTCCATAGCCGATGCGTCAAGCACACTAGCTCACTCCCCAAATATCATTTCATTGTTCAATCGTCGCCGGTGAAAGATGGGGACGTGGATTCACGCCGTGAGGGTAACTTCCGTGGGTCACTCCGGCGAAAGCGCAGCCACAGTTGCCATGCGCGTGCTAACAAGCCGCATGAGCATGGTGGGAATCAACGACCGGGCCGCCAAGGCGGCCCAAATGGTCGTTGTTACTGCTCAGGTGGAGGCAACAACATCTATGATGGGGATATCAATTGGTGAGAGCGGCACAGTAGTTGTCCGTCCCGTAGCTGCCGCCTTAGCCCTGATGGAGGCCACCCACGACCATGTTGAGGTCGCGCATGCCCAGCTCTTGGCGATCACATCTCAAATCGAATGAAGCTTCTTTGACAATGGTCGGCAACCCACGACCGAAGAGTTGGCAATCATGGAGAGCATTCGATCAACCGTCTGTTCCTTCGCGACATAGCTTGCCACAACAGATCCCGTCCAAGCCCAGATCGCGGCCGCACACTCCCAACTCGTGGCAGCCTTTCCCAAATTGATGGCTGATACGTCTCCAATGTATCTATAATTTTTAATTGTTCCATGCTTTTATATTATCATTCTTGGAGATCCATATGATGTAACTCTCATTTTTTTCTCAATACAATGGTCTCTTGCAGATCCATATGATGTAACTCGTTCTTTTGCGGTGTATTTGTTGGGATATGATGAATTGTGAGTTTATGATCAGATCTATGAAAACATATTCATGCTTGATTATTATAGCCTCTTATTTCTTCTCTGATATTTGTTTTTGTATGTCCTACTTGATCTTTTATCTTGCAATGGGAAGAGGTGCTTTGTGATGGTTCGGTCTTGTCGTGCTCAATCTCAGTAACAGAAAGAGACATGACATGCATGTATCATTGCTATCAAAGATAAAATGATGGGGTTCTGTTCCTACATGAATAGATCTTGTCTACGTCAGGTCATCGTTCTTAACGCATTACTCCGTTCCTCCATGAACTCAATACACTAGATGCATGTTGGATAGCGGTCAATGTGTGGAGTAATTGAAGTATATGCAGGCAGAAGTCGGTCTACTTGTCTTAGACGTGACGCCTATATACATGATCATTATCTTGTATATCGTCATAATTATTTACTCTTCTATCAATTGCGCAATAGTAATTTGTCTACCCACCATTTTCTATTTTCTCGATATAAGCCAGTAGCGAAACCTGCGGCCCCTAGGTCTACTTCACATCATCTATTTGCAATATCTACTTTGCTATTTGCGCATCTAGTTTATTCGCTCTTTTGTTTTGAGATATATATTATCAAAAAACCCCAAAAATAGCTTGTTGCATTCTATTTGCTATCACTCTTATTTGCGTTTATCAACCTATCCTTACTTTACCCACGAGGGATTGACAACCCCTCCATGCGTTGGGTTGTGAGGATTTGCTATTTTTGTGCAGGTGCTGCTTACATAGTCTTGTGGATCTTCCTACTGGATTGATACCTTGGTTCCTTAAGTGAAGGAAATACTTGTCATCTCTGTGCTACATCAGTCTTTAAGTTTGGAGGGAAACCAATGCATCAGCGAGGAGTAGCAAGATTTCTGGTGATGTTGCCAGGGAAGATAAAGTCAATATCTATTAGGTTCCTACACACAAATCTCATCTCCTTGCAATTACATTATTTGCCATTTGCCTCTCGTTTTCCTCTCCCTCACTTCACAAAAAATTTCCTTTTTATTTGCCACCTTTATGTTTGCCGTTTTCTTGCTAGATCATTTCTTTACTTATTGCTATGGCAAACTCCTCCAACGCTATGAGTATCCATGATATTGAAGTTCTCTATTTTAAGCAAAGGAGAGGAGAAAATTTGAAAGATGTTTTGTGTAGGATTTGCAATGCTGATGCTAGATCTATGCACAAGCAATCTTCTACCGTTCTTCTTCAAAACTTTTATGTGGGAACTACTACTTGGTATAGATTTGTTCTTGATACTATCATCGGGGGAAGTTTCTTAAGTTGTCCACCCTCTGATGCTCTCAATGCCATGGGAAGTCTATTGGGATCTCAGCCTATCATTATAAATGAAACATTTTCAACTCTTGATCATGTTATGCAAAGGATAGATGCTATTGAAAAGAAAATTCTTACCAAAGAACATGTTGAAAATCTGGATAAAAGGGTGCAATATCTCGTTAATCGTATTCGTTCAAGGATTGGAGACGCTCTTAAAATGCTAAAAGAGAAACAACCCATATCTAATGAAAGGGTATTAGAGAGTCCAGCTCGAATTGATAAATTAGAGGAAATTCTCAGTAACTTGAGCAAAGATTTTTATTCCATTGAAAATATTGAAAAACGTCCTCTTTGCAAGAAAACTAGCCAAACTCCCAGGAACAAGGGTGCCTCTTCTAGCAACAACGTAGATCTTAAGATGATTAGGGCTCACTTCAACTTCAATGAACCTCCTCGTATGAATGAATTATTTAACTTTATCCGTAGGAGTGTAATTTTTGAGAATATGCATTCTAAATCTCTAATAAATCAGGGATGTGTGATTGAGGAGTTGGAAAATAAAGTTGATAATACTTAAATCTATGCTATGTGCCTAGCTAGGGGCATAAAACGATAGCGCTTGTTGGGAGGCAACCCAATGAATAAAATTTATTTTCACTTTTAATTTCTACTATTGAGTGTTTGCACAATTATGCTACAGTTATAATTGTGTTTTTGTTGTTTTATTTTGTCTTTGTATCAAGTAAAGCCTTTGGGATCATGTGGGGTGTTAGTTGCTTTAATCCTGTTGAAAAACAGGAACTTTTGCATCCAGTAGAAATAATACTAAAATTGATAGAAACGTCGAAATTATCTGAATTTTTTACACACAATTGACATACAAATTTCCTAATCTGTCCTAATATTTCAGAATTTATGGAGTTACAGAAGTATAAGTAAAATTCGAATCTTTACAGACTATTCTGTTTTTAACAAATTCTGTTTTCTTTGCTTTATGTGCTTGTTTTAATGATTCTATGGTTTGTATCGGGGGGGGGGGGTATAAGCGAAGGTAAATTTGGAATACAGTAGGTATAATGCAAAAACAAAATTGGAATAGGTTTTGCACAGTACGTATAGTAATGTTTGGTTTTCTTATACTAACGGATCTCACGAAAATTTTGTTGAGTTTTGTGTGGTTGAAGTTCTCAAGTTTTGAGTGAGATCATGATGGATGAAGGAACAAGGAGTGATCAAAGGTAATGCTTGGGGATTCCACATGGAACCCCAAGGCAATATTTAAGGAGTACCAAGCAACTAAGCTTGTGGATGCCCCGGAAGGCATCCCCTCTTTCTTCTAAACATCATCGGTAATTTTACTTGGAGCTTTATTTTCATTCGTCACATATCATGAATTTTGCTTGGAGCGTCTTGTGTCATTGATTTCTTTTCTATTTAGTTTTTCATAATAAACCTTGCTGGACACACCCATTTTAGAGAGCTAAATTATGCTATGATTTGTTAGAATCGCTCTTTATGCTTCACTTAATTTTTTGAGCCATGGAATTGCTCAAGTACTTCACTTATTTATTTTTGAGCATGGTGGTGCTGTTATTTTGAAGAAATTTTCTCCCATGCTTCACTTTGATTATTTTGAGAGTTGATGAAATTTTTAAGAAATCCTCTCTTGCTTCACTTATATAATTTCGAGAGTTGAGAACTTGAAAGAAACTTGTGCTCTCGTTCTTTACTTATATTTGTTGAGAGCTTCTTATTTTCAATTGCAATTTTCTTTAAGTGAAAATTAGTTCCAAAGTGATGAATGTCCAGGAAAGTTATAATGATTTTTTTCATGAATATCATTGGATATTAACCTTGATTCTTTGCAATAGTTTTGCCATATGAAGATAGTAATACATGAGTTATGTTCATGAGTAACTAGCAGGGTCACCCGCGCATTTGCGGGGCTAGCTTTAGCACATGTTTTTAAACCTTTGTTTTAGATTTGGGTAAAATTATGTAAATATGCACATTTACAATAATAAATGATATGAACATTGTGGAAACTTTCAATGGTCAAATAAATTATGTTATTTATATATTGGTATAGAAAATAACTACACTTTGGTTGCACAAATTATAGGACACATCCATCTATTTATTATATGTATTTTCTTTAACCATTGCTCGGATTATCTCCTATTTATTATATGTATTGTCTTATATTTTTTAGAGTTCTTACTATGAAAGTTTGAACATTATTTTGTATACAATAATATTTGCAATAAATTGTAAATAGTGATAGTACCAGATAAGTATATGAAAAATAAAACTATATTGTTCTACTTAACTAATATAAATATTTCTTATATATTAATCAAAACATTTGGAGATTTTTTCGAGCACTACTTTTGTATGAATCATTTTTGATATTTAATTTGACATGTATAGTTGTTATCAAGGATAAAACGATGGGATTTATTCCTACATGAATAGATCTTGTCTAAATCATGTCATCATTCTTAAGGCATTACATTGTTTCTCGATGAACTCAATACACTAGATGCATGCTGGATAGCGGTCGATGTGTGGAGTAATAGAAGTCGATGCAGGCACAAGTCGGTTTACTTGTCTTGGACTGGATGCCTATATACATGATCATTGTCTTGAATATCGTCATAATTAATTGCACTTTTATCAATTGCCCAACAGTAATTTGTCTACCCACCGTTTGCTATTTTATCGAGAGAAGCCACTAGTGAAACCTACGGCACCCGGGTCTACTTCACATCATCTATTTGCAATCTCTACTTTGCCATTTGTGTTTCTATTTTATGTGCTCTTTTATTTTCAGATATATATTATCAAAGAACCCAAAAATACCTTGCTGTATTATATTTTCTATCACTCTTATTTGTATCTACCAATCTGTCCTTACTTTACCCACCAGGGATTGACAACCCCTCCACGCGTTAGGATGCCAGGATTTTCTATTTGTGTGTAGGTGCTGCTTACATAGTCTTGTGGATCTTCCTACTGGATTGATACCTTGGTTTCTTAACTGAAGGAAACACTTGTTGTCGCTGTCCTACATCACCCTTAATCCTGGAGGGCAACCAACGCATCAGCGAGGAGTAGCAATGGCGAACACGGATAGCAAGATGCTTGCCGAGTATGGTGCGGCCGATGCCATGGAGCCCCTTCTCTGGGATATCGTCGGGCACGAGCTGGACATGGAGGAGGCAGCGGAGATCGAAGAGCGCTAGCCGGAGTAGTACTCTTTGTTTAATTTAGAGTGTCGGTCTTTAATTTGTTAGAGTAATGTTTAGGTCAACTAGCTCTGTTTAATTGCTGAACTTGCTCGATTAAGAAGCGTGAGTTTGTTGTAGGCTCTTATGTGTACCCAAATTATGCAATGACATGGATTACCACTATAACCAGGGAACTTCAAAGCAAATTTTTGGAAGTTCAAAATCATCACACACGGGGTAAGCTATATGAATCGTTTGTGATGTTCACATGGCGTACACAGTGCTAAATAAGGGACCGTGTGTGATGAAACTTTGCGCGCAAGTTTTTTCGCTGCACCGAGAAAAAAGTTGGCTTCCACGAAAATATGTACCTCCCGGCCCCCCCTTAAGAAAATTCAAATTTCACTTGTTTCTCTCTTCCTTTCCAACTTCAAACCTTCACTCCTTGCTTGAAGCGCCGCCTCCTCACCAGCGACCCTCCTTCACGCTACCCGGCCTCGTCCATCCACGCAGGTAATCCCCACCGACCCCCATCCTCCTCCTCCTTCTACATCCCACATGCCTTGACTGACGACACAACACGTTGCACCCAAACTATTGACCCCTACTCTTAATAAGTGCCGCCCTAAGCCACAGTGCACGCAGTATAGCCAGGAGCTCCAGGAGCATTTGGCAGTGGAGAAGCAAATCATGGCGGCACACGCGAATGCGATCATGATGGCTGCCATTCGTGTGGACCCCCAGATCTTGGAGGAGCACCTAGCCATCGAGGCCACCAATGATGCCTCACGCGTTGATGCTGCGACCCAATTGGCTGCTTTCAACGACAGCCCATAGCATTTTCTCGGGGCCATCATCGGTGCCTTCGATGAAGACTACGAGGTGTTTTCTCAGTGTGCCCGTGCTTACCTCAACTCAAGAGCGAGCAGGTTGGTGCTCGGAGGGGCTCAGGAAACTCACCACTATGAGGAGGACATCCACGACGTGGAGGCCTCGCCCTCTTCCATGTCCAAGGTGCCAATCATCATCGATATATCCAACAATGAGGAGTAGCTTGTCTTATTAGCTCACTATAAAGACATATGTTGAGTTAGCTAGCTATGTCAGTTAAGCATGTGTGCTGCTCCTACCTTTCCTTCACAAATTCTAGAGAATTTTCCTGTGTACTTTTACCATGCAATCTGATCCTCCAGTGTATGAGTTTTATATGTCGTGCAATGTGGCGCTCACTTATTAACTATTTGGTTAATTTATTGTCATGGTGAGTTAAATGTTTGGTTCAATTCTGCAATGTGATGTTCAATTCTTCTGGGTGCAATTTTTTATTGTCTTCCATGTGAGAGATAAATCGAATTTGGTTGTACAAAATATATTAGAAACCAATACAATTGCTATATTTCCAAGTTGTCAAGCATGCTTTGTTTGGTTAACTGTCTGATATTATAGTATCTTATATATTCTGCAATGTGGTGCTCACTTAGTGTTTGTTTCATTTGTTGTCGTGTTTAGTTAACTGTTTGATTGAATTCTGCAATGCGATGTTCAATTGTTGTGGGTGCATTTTTTTTATTATCCACCATGTGAGAAATAAATTGAATTTGGTTGTACTAAATACACGAGAAACAAATGCAATTGCTATATTTCCAAGTTGTTAAGCATGCTTGGTTTGGTTAACTATATAATCTTCTATTAGGAGTATGTTATATTGTGTAATGCGGTGCTTAGTTAATGTTTGGTTCATTTATTGTGGTGTTTAGTTAACTGCTTGGTTCAATTCAGCAATGCGATGTCCATTTGTTGTGGGTACAATTTTGTATTGTTATGCATGTGAGGAATAAATCAAATTTGGATGCACATAATAAATGAGAAACATATACAATTGCTATATTTCCTAGTTCTTAATCATATTTGGTTCGGATAAATGGCTTTTCCATGTGGCTCGGATTAATCTGTTGAATCTGCAATGTGTTTATTTTTCATCAACATAATGTACCGATAGCATGCTAACCCTCACTTAACCTGATCAATAACTACCTTATATGTGTTGTAGGGGAACAATGGAAAGCATTGCTGTTTACAATTGAGGTTTGCACATGCATGGTCATTTGTCTAATACCCCTACATTCCTAACTATAAGCCTTTCTAGAAAGTTCACTATAGACTACATACATAGTAAAATGAGTGAACCTACACTCTAAAGTATGTCTATATACATCCATATGTAGTTTGTAGTGGAATCCCTAAAAGTCTTACATTTTGGAACGAGGGGAGTAGCATATTATTGTGCAATTGTAGGAACCATTCTAATATTTAGGTTTTTTTACAATTTGGTCTTGCACATGTAGGTCCTGCTGTCACAGGTTTTGACCCACTGTTCGACCCTTTTTGCAGATGGGGAAATGAGTTGTCCATGAATACCAGTCAAATCAAGAAACTGAAAAAGATTGTTAGGATAGAGAAACTAGCAACAAAAAACAATAAGATCTTTGTCTGCACAATGAAGAACACATTAGTGCACTAGAGGATGGTACTAACAATTATACCTTGTCTTTGCACCATTTCAAATATAGAGAAGATATTTATGCACATCCTTGTTTCTAGGTCTTTCCAAAGCAGTTCACTCATGATTACCTCTCAAACCACCTGTATGGTCAGGAGGCGAGGAAGATATCCATACAACACCCACGGTATACTATTGAAGTCTTCCTGAAGAGGATAAAGGATGGATGGTCAATCAACCACAGTTACTGGCCTAAAGTTGCAAAGACCTTCAACATCAATGTAGGCTCAGTATTCACCTTCACTTTAACAGTTTTCCACATGGGATTCATCTGTCTATCTACCGTCTATGATGCTAATTTCCAAAGGTCATATATGTTGCATCTGAAACTTGGTGCTGGTGTAGTTGTTTAATGGGGTAGCTAGCTATGTGCCTATATGGTGTAACTGAGTCTGAAGCTATGTGATGTTGTACTCTGATGTATTTCAATTACAAAATCCTTACACAATACGATAAAATATATTGTGCGCCTAATATGAAGGGATTTTTATATCTGTGCCCCTGGTTCCTTAGCTCTACGCATTCATACCTACGCTCTTAAGTTTTGCTCACATTTCCCCACTCCCTTGTCCCAAACACTCAGAAATGGTCACAATGGAGGATGTCGTCGGTTCAAATCAATGAGTGTTAACTCTGATGAGTGGGGCCGCACTGGACTGTGTCACCCGTTTGCCCTGAATAGTGGGGCCACGTTGGACTGTAGCATTGTTCGATGGTTGGGCCATGATTTCTTTGGACTATTCAGCTATTGCATGAAATGCCTGCACATGCCACCATGCCAGAAGCCTGCAATGCATGCAGGATGTACCCACCTAGCCCTGCCTGCATGCGCCGATGCGCGCCGCCATGATGCGCTAACCAAGCTGATTTCCTGCACGCGAGCCACCACATACGCAACGATGGTCGCTGCCGTTGGTTCATCTCTTATCGCACGCGTGTCTCCTCCCTTAAGAGCATCGTTCAAGCTTCTCGATCCACTTGCATCGATTGAGTGTGGCAATTAAAACCGGTTTTAAAGTGGCATATGGATTAATGTGGCTCGTTTGAATATAGCGAATCTAGAGCGCAGCCGGTGCCCTTATTTAAACCGCCCACCCCTCCACCTATTCTCCACACATCCATCTCCGCCGCCGTTCTGTCTTCTTCACCTTTGAGCTGCCATCGACCCTGCAGGAGAGGCGGTGCCCCGCCGGTGTCATCGTGGAGACCATGCTTCGTGTGTCGGCGATCTCACGCTGGAGGGGTGCAAGGGAGTTTGCCCAGTGTTTCCTTGGTGCGGGCTTCGCCCACCTCCCGGCAGGATCGCCGGTGATGTTCCGATTGGAGGAAGTGCGTCCGAACACAAGCACTCCACCGATATGGCTCCTCGTGAACTTCACCAATGGGTCTTATGTGTATTACCTCCTCGTCAAGGTTTTTTGGTTTGGGTGCGAGTTCATCGCATTCACCACCTATAAAATCATCACCGATTTTGATATCATCTTCCCCACCCGCGACGATATGCACAACCTCCCCTACTACCTCGGCAATGACGACACGGAGGAGGAGCAGTGAAGAGGATGAGGTGCAGTGAAGATGGTGGTGAAGGTCTGGTCTCATGAAACTTGTCTTGCCCTAGGGTGTTAGGGCTTTTTATATATTTCTATCTTATGTCGTTGGTTGTACTGTGAATTTTTTTAATCTATGTTGGGATCCCTATCATGTATTATGGATGAACTATGTTATGCCTGCAACTTCTGTTTGTTATGTCGTTGGTCATCTGTGTTATGCTTGCTACTTTTATATGTCGTTGGTTGTACCCTTAATTGACGTGAGATATCGCTAGATGGATATGGTGCCATAGCCGAGCCCTAGACGGCTACATGTAAACTCTCTTCCAACATCCTGATCAATTGATCGTTTTGTAACCTCTCCTTCTGCTAGATCAATGGAAACCAGCAAGCACCGAATATTTAAAACTGAAATTTTGACTAAAAATATGGAAAAATGTCGCTCCATCCAAGTTGTGTGATATTTGTATTTTGACCCATATATTTTATTGGTTCCAAGTTTTGGCACGTGCAGCTAAATCACTAGTTGAGGTGTAAAAAAGGAAACTAAAGCTAGAAAAATGAGCCATGTTGACGTTGAAAAGAAGAAGAAAAATAAGCTCATTTTCTTGAATTGTTGGTGGCCATATATATTGTATGAACAAAAAGAAGCTATTTTTGAATAGTTTGTGGCCATTTTGCATGATGAAAATAATTTTGGCCCTTATATTTTATTGGTTCCAAGTTTTGGCACGTGCGCATAATGCAGTAGTTGAGGTGTCAAAAAGGAAACTAAAGCTAGAAAATGAGCCATGATGATGTTGAAAAGAAGAAGAAAACGAATCTAATTTTTTGACTTGTTCGTGGCCATATATATTGTATGAACGAAATAAAGCTAATTTCTGAATAGTTTGTGGCCATTTTACATGATGAAAATAATTTTGTCCCTTATATTTTATTGGTTCCAAGTTTTGGCACGCGCTGCTAATGGATTAGTTGAGGTGTCAAAAAGAAAACTAAAGCTAGAAAAATGGGCCATGTTGATGTTGAATAGAAGAAGAAAATGAAGCTATCTTTTTGAATTGTCCGTGGCTATATATATTGTATGAAAAAAATAAGCTAAATTTTGAATTATTTGTGGCCATTTGGCATGATGAAAATAAATTTTGGAGGGTAGCCCATGTTTTATCTGTTGGTGGCCATATTGCATGAAACAAAACGCTAACTTTTGACTTGTTGGTGGAAATATCAATTGTTTTTAATTTCAAATGATGTAACCTATTTTTGTAATGTAATCAACATGCACTCAATCTATGTAGGTGCAATGAAAATATTCAAACAAAAAAGAGAGCCAACGCATGCACTATTTTCTAGGTTTCTTTTATCTTTGTGGGCCTTCGACGGTCAATGATATGCGACAGCCCAACCAGAGCTTGGTTTCATTTTGGGCCCAAGAATTATATTTTTTTCTCTTGCGCATGACACCACACTAATAGCATCTTGAACAGTGATGAACATCAAGTAAGAAAATCTTAGAGCAAGTATACAAAAATAAAAACCTAAAGCTATCAGATTTGCCTCCTTGTTCAATTGAATCATCTCCTTCAAGTTCTTGTTCATCTTCTTTAATTCCCCCTTCAGATCTGCATCCCCAACTATCGGAGGGGCACTTTTAGACACCAAATTCTACATGGCTGATGGTGTTGGAAATATGCCCTAGAGGCAATGATAAAATAGTTATTATTATATGTCATGTTTCAAGATAATCGTTTATTATCCATGCTATAATTGTATTGAATGAAAGCATAGATACATGTGTGGATATATAGATAAACAATGTCCCTAGCAAGCCTCTAGTTGGCTACCCAGTTGATCAAGGATGGTTAAGGTTTTCTGACCATATGCAAGTGTTGTCACTTGATAACTGGATCACATCGTTAGGAGAATCATGTGATGGACTAGACGCAAACTATGAACGTAGCATCTGATCGTGTCATTTTGTTGCTATTGTTTTCTGTGTGTCAAGTATTCATTCCTATGACCATGAGACCATGTAACTCACTAACACCGGAGGAATACCTTGTGTGTATCAAACGTCACAACGTTACTGGGTGACTATAAAGGTGCTCTACAGGTATCTCCGAAGGTGTCCGTTGAGTTAGCATGGATCAGGACTGGGATTTGTCACTCCGTGTGACGGAGAGGTATCTCGGGGCCCACTCGGTAATACAACATCACATACAAGCCTTGCAAGTAATGTGACTCAAGTGTAAGTCACGAGATCTTGTATTACGGAATGAGTAAAGAGACTTGTCGGTAACGAGATTAAAATAGGTATAGGGATACCGACGATCAAATCTCGGGCAAGTAACATACCGAAGGACAAAGGGAATGGTATACGGGATTATATGAATCCTTGGCACAAAGGTTCAACCGATAAGATCTCCGTAGAATATGTAGTATCCAATATGGATATCCAGGTCCCGCTATTGGATATTGACCGAGGAGTATCTCGGGTCATGTCTGCATAGTTCTCGAACCCGCACGATCTACACACATAAGGTTCGGTGGCGTTTTAGTTTAGTTGAGTTATATGTGTAGGTGACCGAAGGTTGTTCGGAGTCCCGGATGAGATCATGGACGTCACGAGGGTTTCCATAATGGTTCGGAAACGAATATTGCTATATACCATGGTTTCATTTGGTCACCGGAAAGTTTTCGGGCATTACCGGCGCTCTACCGGGAGTGACGAATGGGTTCCGGGTATTCACCGGGAGGGGCCCACCCACCTGGGAGTGAGCCCAGTAACCCTAGGGTGGCGCACCAGCCCTTAGTGGGCTGGTGATTCCAGCCCAAGAGGGCTATGGCGCCACCAGAGAAAATACCAAAGGAAAGGAAAAAAAGCGGGAGGTGGGAAGGAAGGAGTGGACTCCTTTCCCCAAACCGAATTGGGGTGGGATTCCACCTCCTCCCAATCGGTTGGCGCCCTTGGGGCTCCCTTGAGCTCCAAGGATAGCCCCTCCCCTCCTCCTATATATATTGGTGGTTTTAGGGCTTTTGAGACACAATTTTGCCACGTGCAACTCAAACCTATACCACATAGTTCTTCCTCTAGATCGGATTTCTGTGAAACTCAGGCGGAGCCCTGCAGGAGTAGATCATCACCATCATCGCCGTGGCGTCACGTTGCCGGAGAACTCATCTACTTCTCCATCTCTCTTGCTGGATCAAGAAGGCCGAGATCGTCATCAAGCTGTACGTGTGATGAGCGCGAAGGTGTCGTTCGTTCGGCGCTAGATCGGAACGGATCGTCGGACGACGGTGATTTGAATCATGAAGCTGTACCACTACATCAACCACGGTTCTTAACGCTTCCCTCTTAGCGATCTACAAGGGTATGTGGATCCAATCTCCCTCTCGTACATGAACATCACCATGATAGGTCTTCGTGTGCGTAGGAATTTTTTTGTTTCCCATGCAACGTTTCCCATGAGTGGTATCAGAGCCAGGTTCATGAGTAGATGTAATCTCGAGTAGAACACAAAAGTTTTTGTGGGCATTGATGTTAGATTTGCTACCCTCCTTAGTCTTTTCTTGATTCGGCGGTATTGTTGGACTGAAGCGGCCCGGACCGACATTACTCGTACGCTTACGAGAGACTGGTTTCAGCGACCAACATGCAACTCGTTGCATAAAGATGACTGGCGGGTGCCTGTTTCTTCAACTTTAGTTGAATTGGATTTAAACGAGGCGGTCCTTGGAGAGAGGTTAAATAGCAATTTGTACATCTTCGTTGTGGTTTTTGCGTAAGTAAGATGCGATCATACTAGATACCCATAGCAGCCACGTAAAACATGCAACAACAAATTAGAGGATGTCTAACTTGTTTTTGTAGGGTATGCTTGTGATGTGATATGGCCAAAGACATGATGTGATATATTGGATGTATGAGTTGGTCATATTGTAATAGTTAATATCGACTTGCACGTCGATGCTACGAAAACCGGCAGGAGCCATAGGGTTGTCTTTAAACTAACGTTTGTGTTTGCAGATGCGTTTACTATGTTGCTAGGTTGTAGCATAGAGAGCATGCAAATTTTTATGGTGGAACGATGATGGAGATCATGGTGTGGCGCCGGTGATAAGAAGATCATGCCGGTGCTTTGGTGATGGAGATCAAGAAGCACAAGATCATGGCCATATCATGTCATTTATGAATTGCATGTGATGTTAATCCTTTTATGGACCTTATCTTGCGTAGAACGACGGTAGAATTATAAGGTAATCCCTCACTAAAATTTCAAGATGAATATGTGTTCTCCCCGACTGTGCACCGTTGCGAAAGTTGATCGTTTCGAGACACCACGTGATGATTGGGTGTGATAGACTCAACGTTCACATACAGCGGGTGCAAAACAGTTGCACACGCGAACACTGGGGTTAAACTTGACGAGCCTAGCATGTGCAGACATGGCCTCGGAACACAAGAGACCAAAAGGTCGAGCATGAATCGTATAGTTGATATAATTAGCATAGAGATGTTTACAACTGAAACTATACTCAACTCACGTGATGATCGGCTTGAATTAGTGAATTTGGATCATGCACCACTAAAATGACTAGAGGGATGTATTTTTTGTGTGGGAGTTTATTAGTAATTTGATTAGTTAAACTCTAATTGTCTTGAACATGGTCTAAGTGCACTTTGCAATATTTTATGTTGAAGATCAATGGCTCACGCAGTAGCAACCTTGAATTTCAATACGTTCCTAGAGAAAGCTAAGTTGAAAGATGATGGAAGCAACTTTGTAGACTGGACACGTAATCTTAGGCTCATCCTACAAGCTGAGAAAAAGAATTATGTCCTTGATGTTGTGCTAGGAGATGAACCACCCGCTACGTCTGACCAAGATGTTGCAAACGCTTGGCAATCGCGTAAGGAGGACTACTCAGTAGTTCAATGTGCAGTCTTGTATGGCTTAGAACCGGGACTTCAACGATGTTTTGAGCGTCATGGAGCATATGAGATATTCCAGGAGTTGAAGTTTATCTTTCGTAAGAACGCCCGGATCGAGAGGTATGAGACCTCTGATAAATTCTATGCTTGCAAGATGGAGGAGAATTGGTCTCCCAGCGAACATGTGCTCAAAATGTCTCGGGTACTCAAACCGTCTAGCTGAGCTGGGGATTGAACTCCCGCAAGAGGCTCTCAGTGACAGAATTCTTCAATCACTATCACCTAGCTATAAGAGCTTTGTGTTGAACTATAACATGCAAGGGATGAAGAAGTCACCCAGCGAGTTATTTGCGATGCTGAAAGTCATAGAGTTAGAACTCTGGAAAGAGCATTAAGTATTGATGGTCAATAAGACCACCGGTTTCAAGAGAAACGACAAAGGCAAGAAGGGTAACTCCAAAAAGAGCGGCAAAACTGTTGCCAATCCGACGAAGAAACCCAAGACTGGACCTAAGCCGGAAATAGAGTGTTATTATTGCAAGGGGATGGGTTGCTGGAAGCGCAACTACCCCAAGTATTTGGCTGATAAGAAGGAGGCCAAAGAAAAATCAGGTATATGTGATATACATGTTATTGATGTGTACTTCACCAACTCTCGTAATAGTGCCTGTGTATTTGATACCGGTTCTGTTGCTCATATTTGCAACTGGAAGCATGAACTGCGGAATAAATGAAGGATGGCGAAGGATGAAGTGACGATGCGCGTGGGAAATGGTTCCAAGGTTGATGCAATCGCCGACGGCACAGTCTCACTTCAGTTACCATCAGGATTAGTTATGAACTTAAATAATTGTTATTTAGTGTATGCGTTAAGCATGAACATTATATCTGGATCTTGTTTATTGCGAGACGATTACTCGTTTAAGTCGGAGAATAATGGTTGTTCTATTTCTATGAGTAATATCTTTTATGGTCATGCACCCAATGTGAGACATTTGTTTTTATTGATTCTTGATTGTGATGATACACACATACATAACATTGAGACCAAAAGATGTAGAGTTAACAATGATAGCGCCACGTTTTTGTGGCACTGCCGCTTAGGTCATATTGGAGTAAAGCGCATGAAGAAACTCCATTCCGATGGGCTTTTGGAGTCACTTGATTTTGAATCACTTGACACGTGCGAACCATGCCTCATGGGCAAGATGACTAAGACTCTGTTCTTCGGAACAATGGAGCACGCAAGTGACTTGTTGGAGATCATACATACCGATGTGTGCGGTCCGATGAGTGTGGAGGCGCGCGGCGGATATCGTTATTTTCTCACCTTCACTAACGATTTGAGTTGGTATGCATATATCTACTTGATGAAGCACAAGTCTGAATCGTTTGAAAAGTTCCATTAATTTTAGAGTGAAGTGAAAAATCATCATAACAAGAAGATGAAGTTCCTGCGTTCTGAGCGAGCGGGCAAATATCTGAGTTTCGAGTTTGGTGCTCACTTAAGACAATGTGGAATTGTTTCACAGTTGACACCGCCTGGAACACCACAACATAATGGTGTGTCCGAACGTCGTAATCGTACTTTGTTAGATATGGTGCGATCTATCATGTCTCTTACCGATTTGCCATTATCATTTTGGGGTTATGCATTAGAGACATCTGCATTCACTTTAAATAGGGCACCATCAAAATCCATTGAGACGACACCATACGAGCTGTGGTATGGCAAGAGGCCAAAGTTGTCATTTTTTAAAGTTTGGGGATGTGATACTTATGTCAAAAGCTTCAGCCTGAAAAGCTGGAACCCAAAGTGGAAAAGTGCGTCTTCATAGGTTTCCCAAAGGAGACAGTAGGGTACACCTTCTATCTCAGATCCGAGGGCAAAGTGTTTGTTGCTAAGAACAGAGCTTTTCTTGAGAAGGAGTTTCTCTCGAAAGAATTGAGTGGGAGGAAGATAGAACTTGGTGAGGTTGTAGAACCTCTACTCCCTCTAGATGGTGTCGCAAGGCAGGGGGAAACAAGTGTCGAAGCGAGGCCGGTTGAGGAGGAAGCTAATGATGATGATCATGGAGCTTCAGATCAAGTTGCTATCGGACCTCGTAGGACGACAAGATCACGTACTGCTCCTGAGTGGTACGATAATCCTGTCTTATCAATCATGTTGTTAGACAACAATGAACATGAGAATTATGAAGAAGCAATGGTGGGCCTGGATTCCAACAAATGGCTGGAGGCCATGAAGTCCGAGATAGGATCTATGTATGAAAACAAAGTGTGGACTTTGGAAGTATTACCTGAAGGTCGCAAGGCTATTCAGAACAAATGGATCTTTAAGAAGAAGACAGAGAGGACGGTAATGTGACCGTTTATAAAGCTCGACTTGTGGCAAAGGGTTTTACACAAGTTCAAGGAGTTGGCTATGATGAGACGTTCTCACCGGTAGCGATGCTAAGTCCATCTGTATCATGTTAGCAATAGCTGCATTTTTCGATTATGAAATCTGGCAGATGGATGTCAACACGGCGTTCCTTGACGGTTTTCTGAAGGAAGAGTTGTATATGATGCAACCCGAAGGTTTTGTCGATCCAAAGAATGCTAACAAAGTATGCAAGCTCGAGCGATCCATTTATGGACTGGTGCAAGCATCTCGGAGTTGGAATAAGCGCTTTGATGAGGTGATTAAAGCATTTGGGTTTATACAAGTTGTTGGAGAATCTTGTATTTACAAGAAAGTGAGTGGGAGCTCTGTGGCGTTTCTAATATTATATGTGGATGACATATTGCAGATTGGAAACAATGTGGATTTTTTAGAGAGCATAAAAGATTACTTGAACAAGTGTTTCACTATAATAGACCTAGGAGAAGCTGCTTACATATTAGGCATTAAGATCTATAGGGATAGATCGAGGCGCTTGATAGGACTTTCACCAAGCACATACCTTGATAAAGTTTTGAAGAAGTTCAAAATGGAGCAGTCCAAGAAGGGGTTCTTGCTAGTATTACAAGGTATAAATTTGAGTAAGACTCGGTGTCCAGTAACTGCGGAAGATAGAGAAAAGATGAGTACCGTCCCCTATGCTTCAGCCATAGGGTCTATCATGTAAGCAATGCTGTGCACTAGACCGGACGTCAGCCTAGCCATAAGTATGGCAGGCAGGTTTCAGAGTAATCCAGGAGTGGATCACTAGACGACGGTCAAGAATATTCTGAAATACCTGAAAAGGACTAAGGAAATGTTTCTCATTTGTGGAGGTGACGAAGAGCTCGTCGTAAAGGGTTACGTCGATGCAAGCTTTGACACTGTTCTGGATGACTCTAAGTCTCAAAGTGGATACGTATTTATTCTTAATGGGGGTGCGGTAAGCTTGTTCAGTTCCAAGCAAAGCGTCGTAGCAGATTTTACATGTGAAGCAGAGTAGATGGCTGCCTCAGAGGCAGCTAATGAGGGTGTGTGGACGAAGCAGTTCATGACGGATCTTGGAGTTGTGCCAAGCACACTAAATCCAATAACTCAGTTCTATGACAACACGGGTGCCATTGCTTTAGCAAAGGAACCAAGGTTTCACAAGAAGACCAGACACATCAAACGCTGCTTCAACCTCATCCGCGACTACGTCGAAGGAGAGGACGTAAATATTTGCAAAGTGCACACGGATCTGAATATAGCAGACCCGCTGACTAAACCTCTTCCACGAGCGAAGCATGATCAACACCAGAATTTTATGTGTGTTAGATTCATTCCAATGTAAATCGCATAGCGATGTGAGACTAGATTATTGACTCTTGTACAAGTGGGAGACTGTTGCAAATATGCCCTAGAGGTAATGATAAAATAGTTATTATTATATTTCCTGTTTCAAGATAATCATTTATTATCCATGCTATAATTGTATTGAATGAAAGCATAGATACATGTGTGGATATATAGACAAAACAATGTCCCTAGCAAGCCTCTAGTTGGCTAGCCAGTTGATCAAGGATGGTTAAGGTTTTCTGACCATATGCAAGTGTTGTCACTTGATAACTGGATCACATCGTTAGGAGAATCATGTACTGGACTAGACCCAAACTATGAACATAGCATCTGATCGTGTCATTTTGTTGCTATTGTTTTCTGCGTGTCAAGTATTCATTCCTATGACCATGAGATCATGTAACTCACTGACACCGGAGGAATACCTTGTGTGTATCAAACGTCACAACGTTACTGGGTGACTATAAAGGTGCTCTACAGGTATCTCCGAAGGTGTCCGTTGAGTTAGCATGGATCAGGACTGGGATTTGTCACTCCGTGTGACGGAGAGGTATCTCGGGGCCCACTCGGTAATACAACATCACATACAAGCCTTGCAAGCAATGTGACTCAAGTGTAAGTCACAAGATCTTGTATTACGGAATGAATAAAGAGACTTGTCGGTAACGAGATTAAAATAGGTATAGGGATACCGACGATCAAATCTCGGGCAAGTAACATACCGAAGGACAAAGGGAATGGTATACGCGATTATATGAATCCTTGGCAAAGAGGTTCAACCGATAAGATCTTCGTGTAATATGTAGGATCCAATATGGACATCCAGGTCCCGCTATTGTATATTGACCGAGGAGTGTGTCGGGTCATGTCTGCATAGTTCTCGAACCAGCAGGGTCTGCATATTTAAGGTTCAATGATGTTTTAGTATAGTTGAGTTATATGTGTAGGTGACCGAAGGTTGTTCGGAGTCCCGGATGAGATCACGGACATCACGAGGGTTTCCGGAATGGTCCGGAAACGAAGATTGATATATTGGATGGTTTCATTTGGTGATCGGAAAGTTTTCGGGCATTACCGGCAGTGTACCGGGAGTGAGAAATGAGTTCTGGGTATTCACCAGGAGGGGCCCACCCACCCGGGAGTGAGCCCAGTAACCCTAGGGTGGCGCACCATCCCTTAGTGGGCTGGTGAGGCCAGCCCAAGAGGGCTATGGCGCCACAAGAGAAAATACCAAAGGAAAGAAAAAAAGAGGGAGGTGGGAAGGAAGGAGGGGACTCCTTCCCCCAAACCGAATTAGGGTGGGAGTCCACCTCCTCCCAATCGGCCAGCACCCTTGGGGCTCCCTTGAGCCCCAAGGCTAGCCCCTCCCCTCCTCCAATATATATTGGTGGTTTTAGGGCTTTTGAGACACAACTTTGCCACGTGCAACTCAAACCCATGCCACGCTGTTCTTCCTCTAGATCGGATTTCGGCGGAGCTGAGGCGGAGCCCTGCAGGAGTAGATCATCACCACCACCGGCGCGCCGTCACGCTGTTGCAGAACTAATCTACTTATCTATCACTCTTGCTGGATCAAGAAGGCCGAGATCATCATCAAGTTGTACGTGTGTTGAACGCAGAGGTGTCGTCCGTTTGGTGCTAGATCAGAACGGATCGTGGGACGACAGTGATTTGAATCACGAAGCTGTACCACTACATCAACCATGTTTCTTAACGCTTCCCGCTTAGCGATCTACAAGGGTATGTGGATCCAATCTCCCTCTCATATATGAACATCACCATGATAGGTCTTCTTGTGCATAGGAAATTTTTTGTTTCCCATGCAACGTTTCCCATCAGACGGCACATTGAGCTCCTTGGTTGGTGCCCCATTGAATTGAATCAAGCCCTCCTCTTGAAGCCTCCGAACGTAGTGAGCCAGCCATTCAAAATGTGTGCATTTCTTCAGGATCTGAAAATAAATCATGAACCATAAATCCCAGATCCAACAAAAAAGAATTAAAAGCAAAGTCAAAAAGAAATCAGAGAAAAATCATGAGATCTAACCTGCCTCTCTGGCTTGCTCTCGCATTTAACGAACTCGCGCCCAAAATTGCTATTCTTGTCCTCCTTAGAAGTCAACCATTTTAGTGGCGTGATGTGTGTGTAGTCAGGATATTGCTCCATCGGGAGTGGACCATTCTGGGGCCACGAAGTGCGGGAGGCTGAACTGGAGCTCGAAATATCTAGTCGCCGGAGAGGAAGAAGCAGACGAGTGGCTCCTCTCTTTGATGTAGATGAAGAAGCATAAGCAATGGGAGGCAATGGTGGGCGAGCACAACCAACCAACCTCTTGCGGATCTCCCACCAATCCAGTGATGCAGAGCCGTCCATGTGATCCAATGGCGCAGAGACTACACGTAGCCTGCCTTCGGAATTCCTTCGAGAAGACCATATCTGACGGATGTCGCTTGGCGCTAGTGTATGATCGGACGACTGTTGTTCGGAGCTAGGGTTATGCGAAAGCACGTGGGGTTTAGAGGGGTTTTGAGTTTTTCAACAGTGTTATCTAGGGTTTAACCAATATTCAACTCAGCATAACAAATAAAAGAAGGAAAAAAATATGAAACCTTCGTCGTTCGTTGTTTTATAAGCCACACTAATGAGGAAAAATACTAAACTTGGTCTACGGACATTTAAAAAAAACTAGCTCGCACGATTGAGGTCAAATGAGCACCATTAATTTGAAAAAATCAAAAAATACAAAACCTGCCCACATTATTGTCTTATGTGACATGTTACCAACAGAAAATCATAAACTTGGTCTATGGACATTTTCATGAAAAAACCTTCACATATATGAGCTATCACGTACAATTTTGCATACAGTTCAAGGAGAGGAGGTAGTGTTTAAGTTTTTGAATTTTTTTTAAAAAAATCAAAAAAATCAATAAAGCTTTATTTCAAAGTGAATAAGAAGGATCCGAACTTTTTTTTTTCCATTTTTCATATTTTAAACATGTTTTTAATGATTTTCTATTAAATCATTTATTTTTAAAAATGTAAAAAATGAAGATTATTTCAATAAATAGTGAGACTCCGAATCTACACTATATAGATTGAATAGGTGTTAATATTTTTTTTGGTTATTTATTGTAGGTCTAAAAAAACATGATTACAAATGGGGTTGTTTACCCTTGTTTGGGAGATCATTTGGAGCACATTTCTCATGACTATAAATTTTACCATGCAAAAGATTTCGGATTGGTCACCTCACATTTATAATAATTCAACAAAGATTGCAACATCACACCATAGGACAATGGACTTCAAGTGTTGGTCATAATTCAAAATTTACCTAAATTCGAATTTTGCCTCAAATTTGTATTCTACCTCAAATTTCACATCAAAGTACAAATAGAATTACTGACACCAAATTATCGTAGTAGTTCAAATCGACGATAGAAACGTTAGTACAAATCCTTAAAGTTCAAAGTTTACAACTTGGATTCAATGACCAAACTTCACATCTTTGACATGCTCCTTGTGTTCCGAGACGACTTAACAACCTTGCTCCTGGTTTCTCTAGCTGGGATACCCACCTTTTTCTTATTCTTTTTTATCTTCACTTCGGCTTCATATTCTTCAAATTCTTTCTCTCTTGGCCTTTTCTCTCCTTCCCTCTAATTTTCCTACATCTAGGTCAAACACAAAAAAAGATTATAAGCCATCGATAAAAAGAGAACAAATGCACAAAAAAGGGAAGGTTGTTGCACACATACCAAGGTGTCGGTAGGGCTAGTTCAGTTCCTTCATTCTCGTCTGCGTTAATTGCAATCTTCTTTGCTTCTTCATTTTCCTCTATATTAGCTTCAATCTGCTCTAATGCTGCATTCTCCTCTGCATTAGTCTCAATCTACTTTGCTGCTTCATTTTCCTGTGTATTAGCTTCAATTTGCTGTAATGTTCCATTCTCCTCTGCATTTGTTGCTGCCCATTGGTCCTGTTCTCCAAATGAAGCATCCACTGGAATTGTACATATCTTAGCAATGTGCCCTAGGGTTCCAGATTTTTTGCACTTATGCTATCGTTTTACACGGCCCTATTCACCGCTTGTGTACCTCTTCTTCTTCATTGTTCCTGGTGGTCTAGTTAGTACAGGAGAATGTAGTTTGCACCCTCGATCTACTATGTTCCATTGGTATTTTCCCAAGAGTGTAGGCACATTGGAAACATAAGCAACCCTAAATTTGGCAATAGAAAAATATTCAGAGATGTATTGATCAACTTCACCATCTTCACCACCGATAACAGTCATCAGATGTAGGGCATGTATGCATGGCTTCCCACGGAGCTGCCATTGCCTACAACTGCATTCCCTAGTTGCTAGATTAACAGGATATCTCCGTTCCCTATTTTTACTGTGATTATATGTTACCTTAGCCTAGTATGTTGCCACTCGAATGCATTTCATGTTCAGTCCTCTTGGCTTGGCATGCAATGCGTTAATAACAGATGGGAGCATAAGATGGCCAACATATTATGTTTCTGCAATTCTTTTGCGAAGAGCCATCTTTATCATGATCATCTGCCGAATCTTATGAAATATTTTCCATATCAGAAGCCCTTTCAATGACTTGATCTTTGCATTGAAACACTCTGCCAAGTTACTAGTCACACAGTCTACTTTGCAGATTTCATTGAATTTGCTTCTTGACCATAAGTTCCCGTGATGTGCATCTAGGTACTCCTTCACTAGAGGATTTTGAGCATACAATACTCTGAAATTATGCTCATGCTTCCTTTCACTGCATATGTATGATCCTGGCGATAAGTTCTCATCATAAACTTTACCTTTGAATTTGTTTATGAAATTCTACGCTACGTGCCGCATACATTCCCTATGCTCCACTCCAGGGAATACAATTTCCACTGCACTCTCCAAACCCTTGCAAGCATTTGTGTGTATAGCTAAACCTAGGGGTGTACCTATAAGGTTGATCAACTGCTAAAGAAACCAAACCCAGCTTTCCTCACACTCTGCCTCCACCACACCAAATGCAACTAGGAATAGCCAGTTGCGTCCATCAACTACAGAAGCTGCCACTAGTTGTCCCCTCCACCTTCCATTCAAAGAAGTGCATCAACAACCAAATAGGGCATGCAACCAACCAAAAATCCATGCCAACAAGCCTTGTGATAACCCACAAGTATAGGGCATCGCAACAGTTTTCGAGTGTAGAGTATTCAACCCAAATTTATTGATTCGACTCAAGAGGAAGCCAAAGAATATTCTCAAGTATTAATAGTTGAGTTGTTAATTCAACCACACCTGAAAAATTTAGTATCTGCAGCAAAGTATTAGTAGCAAGGTAGTATGATAGCAGCAGTAGCAACAGTAACCAGTAGCAACAAAGTGATAGCAGTAGCAGCAAAGTAACGTAGCAAGGACCAGTAGTAATAGACTCGTAGGCATTGGATCAGTGATGGATGATTATGCCGGATGTTATTCATCATGCAACAGTTATAACACAGAGAGATAAGTAACTAGCTCGAGTTTGTCAATCTAATGTAGGCATGTATTCCGTATGTAGTCATACGTCATACGTGCTTAGGGAAAAGAACTTGCATGACATCTATTGTCCATCCCTCCCATGGCAGCGGGGTCCTAATGGAAACTATGGGATATTAAGGTTCTCCTTTTAATAAAGAAGCGGACCAATGCATTAAAACTTGGTGAATACATGAACTCCTCATCCTATGTTCATCTCCGGGAGTGGTTCCGACTATTGTCACTCCGGGGTTGCCGGGTCATAACACATAGTAGGTGACTACAACTTGCAAGATAGGATCAAGAACACACTTATATTGGCGACAACATAATAGGTTCAGATCTGAAATCATGGCACTCGTGCCCTAGTGACAAGCATTAAGCATGGCAAAGTAGTAGCAACATCAATCTCAGAACATAGTGGATACTAGGGATCAATCCGCGTCAAAACTAGATCTCATCCAACCCATCACCGTCCAGCAAGCCTACGATGAGATTACTCACGAACGGTGAATAGTATCATGGAATTGGCGATGAAGGAAGGTTGATGATGACGATGGCGACGATCTCCCCTCTCCGGAGCCCAAAACAGACTCCAAATCTGCCCTCCAGATGAAGAACAGGAGGTGGCGGCCCCTCCGTATCGTAAAACGGGATGAACTCTTCTCCTTCATTTTTTTCCGGGCGAGACGGACTAAATATAGCTGAGATTGGAGGCGGTGGAGTTTTGTGGGCCCCACAAGCCTGCGAGGCGCGGCCAGGGGGCGCCTGGTGGGCTTGTGGGCTCCACGCTCCACATCCTCCGCTGATTCTTGCGCCAGTATTTTTTATATATTCCACAAAAATTCTCCGTAAATTTTCAGGTCATTCCAAGAACTTTTATTTGTGCGCAAAAACAACACCATGGCAATTCTGCTGAAAACAGCGGTAGTCCGGGTTAGTTCCATTCAAATCATGCAAATTAGAGTCCAAAACAAGGGCAAAAGAGTTCGGAAAAGTAGATACGACGGAGACGTATCAACTCCCCCATGCTTAAAACCTTGCTTGTCCTCAAGAAATTCAGTTGACAAACTAAAAGAGACAAAAGAAAAACTTTTATGAACTCTATTTGATCTTGTTGTTGCAACCAGGTCTAACTCATATCCAGAGTTTCAGCAAGATCACAAGCAAACGACATAAGCAAATGACATCTATGTCTCACGGTAAACTCATATCAATGGCATAATCAACTAGCGAGCAAATAATAATAAGTCTCAAACGTCAACACTTCAATCAAAACAATCATGAAGCAGTATGAATAGATGGTATCTCACTAGGTCTTTCCGAGACCGCAAAACATAAATGCAGAGCACCTTCAAAGACCAAGGGCTGACTATACATTGTAATTCATGGCAAAGAAGATCCGGTCACAGTCATACTCAATCACAGTTAAAAGCAAAGCAGAAAAATGACAGAGGTGCTCTCTAATTGGTGCCTTTATAAGAGGAGGATGACTCAACAGGAACATAAATAGACAGGCCCTTCACAGAGGGAAGCATTGATTTGCAGAGGTGCCGGAGCTCAAGCTTTGAAAAGAGAGATAATAATTTTTTGTGGCATGCTTTCATTGTCTACGCAATGACTAAGAGTTTTCACCATCTTCCACACTACACATGCTATAGGCGTTTCCCAAATAGAAAAGTAAAGTTTTGACTCCCCCACCACCGATCAATCACACTCCACGACTAGCCGAATCCTCGGGTGCCGTCCATGCCAACTTCAATCCAGGGGGAGTTTTGTTTGTAATTATCTTTTCGATTTGAGCATGGAACTAGGCATTCCAATTACTGGCCCCTTTCTCATGAATGATAGTGAATAAACACATATCGAGGATAACACGCCTAGCATGGAAGATACTGATAGCCCCCTGTCACCACATGAGCGGTCCGGGCATGCAAAACAGATTATTTCTTGAAGATTTAGAGAGTGAGACATGCAAATTTACTTGGAATGGCGGGTAGACACCACATATAGGTAGGTATGGTGGACTCATATGGAACAACTTTGGGTTTATGGAAGTGGATGCACAAGCAGTATTCCCGCTTAGTACAAGTGAAGGCTAGCAAAAGACTGGGAAGCGACCAACTAGAGAGCGACAACAGTCATCAAAATCCATTGAGATTAACCAACAATGAGTGCAAGCATGAGTAGGACATAAATCACCATGAACCTGAATATAATAGAGGCTATGTTGATTTTGTTTCAACTACATGCGTGAACATGCGCCAAGTCAAGCCACTTGAATCGTTCAATGGAGGATACCATCCTATCATACTACATCATAGTCATCTCAAAATTCATGTTGGCAACCGAGACAAACCATTATAAGCTCCTAGCTAATTAAGCATGGCATCAGAAACTATGATCTCTAAGTTGTCATTGCAAACATGTTTCTCTCACAACAAAGCTGAATCAGGAATGATGAGCTAGTCATATTTACAAAAACAAAATAGATCGAGTTCATACCAGCTTTTCCAAGCTCAGTCACTTCATCATATATCGTCATTATTGCCTTTCACTTGCACGACCGAATGATGTGAACAATAATAAGAGTGCTTGTGCATTGGACTAAGCTATAATCTGTAGGCAAACACAAAGGAGAAGACAAAGTAATATGGCTCTTTGACAGCTAAACAGGTATGCATGCGAGAGCCACTAAACATTGTAACCATGGTCTTCTAGCTTGACCCAAAGAAAAAAACTATTTACACGGGAAAGCTCCCAACAAGCAAAAGAAGAAAAATAAAATCTTTGTGGGTTTTCTCAAACTAGACAGACACACGAAAAGAAAACTAGAAGAAGAAAATAAACTAGCATGGATGATACAGTAGCAAAGTGTGAACACCGACGAACAAAGTGAAAGCATAAGCAAGAATGTAAAGTCGGTGAGAAACACGTACTCCCCCAAGCTTAGGCTTTTGGCCTAAGTTGGTATACTCCCAAGGATGGTCCGGGCGATACCCAAAATCATAATGGGGGTTGTATGGGAGCACTGCTGCCACTGCCTGAATAGCTGCCTCACGGAGACGAGCAGCCTTTGCCTCCCTCTCATACTCCTCTACCTCTCCTCTGGTTATGTAATATCTCCGTTTTACCTGAAAGTCAAAGAAGGCAGGAGAAGGAAGGGTAATATGGAAAACACGCTGCCGGTTAAATATCAAATTGTATAGGAGGGATTCATCATCCCTCTCAAGGAACTGATAGCGTGTCAAAGCGGTGCGATCAAGGAAAGCTCTATGGATCGGGGGATCTCCTTCGCGGATGGGTACTCCAAGAAAATTTGCTATGCGAGTGGCATAGATCCCACCAAAGAAATCCCCTTCATTAGCATTATTATTCAGCCTCCTTGCTATAATAGCTCCCATGTTGAAACTTCTATCACCCGTTACTGCGCTCTTAAGAATACTAAGGTCGGGTGCGTAGAGGTGACAATGCTCAATCTTGCCATTAATGCATATTCCTATGAAGAGGGCAAAATAACGCAAGGCAGGAAAATGAATACTCCCCATGGTAGCCTGTGTAATATCTCTAGTTTCTCCGACAGTTATACCAGAGAAAAAAAATCTCTAACCGAATATTTAGGAGGATCACTGAGACTACCCCAAATAGGTATCTTGCAAATTCTATTGAAATCCTCTAAATCCATGGTATACGATTTGTCATAGAGATCAAACAGTACAGATGTATCACGACCAACTGAAAATTTGAATCTACGAACAAAAGAGACAGTGAGAGCAACATACTGTTCACATTTATCGGAGATGAATTCTTCGAGTCCGACGTTGTGAACAAGTGTATCAAACTCGTCTTTGAAACCTGCCTCAATCATGAATTCATCAAAAGGCCATTCACATGGTTGTACGTGTGCATTACTCGGTTGGTAAGGATCAGGCTCCCGAATTGCAAGACGGGGACCTCTCTTGCTTGAGGAACCACCATGATAATTTCTCCTGAACACTTCCTTTTCTGAAATTTTCGGTGACCCAAAGGAAAAGTGAACAAGGCTCAACTAAACTCATAGCAACTACTCCCACAAGTGCCTAGAGGTCATATTATGCATCAAAACTACTAGGGACCAGCTAAAATTAGCATGCAAAGCTCAAGAATAGGGTCACCAAGGCAGCAAAAGTACGCGAAGTATAAGGCACTAGAGCAAAAACTAATTGGACCAATGGAGGAGTCACTTACCAAGGAGTAATTTCCCCAAAACAGTTTGGAGAATGGTGCTTTGAGCAAGGAGATCGAAAATCCTAGCAAGAAGAGCAAGAACATGGGTTTGAGCTACGAAATGATTTTTTCTGGAGGTAGGAGAAGCAGATGGGAGCTCGAATGAGTGGAGGGGGTGCACGTGGGCCCCACAAGCCAGGTAGGCACGGCCAGGGAGGTGCCCGTGCCTCCAGGGCTTGTGGCCCACTGGTGCAGCCCCCAGACTAGCTCTTCGTCTCAGTTTTCAAAAATTCCATAAAAAATCATACTTGATTTTCACGACATTTGGAGAACTTTTATTTTCGGGATACTTTTCCACGGGATGCTAAAAGCAGAAAACAGGGAAAACTAAACTAAATATATCATTTTTCTTCTAAGCAACCGAAGGTGAAAGCTTGGAACAGAGGTTTGTGATTCCTCGATTCATCCATCTCATGGTCATCGAAAGAAATCCGTCAATGAGGTTGATCAAGTCTCCTTGACAAACTTTTTTTAATCGCAAAAGAAGAAGAAGGCGGATGTGTATCTCCCCAACAAGCAAATCATACTTCATCTTAACAGAAGGAATAGGGCATTCAAAGCTTCCAATAAGAATCGATGAAGTTTTTTCGATAGCATTGATGCAATGTACTCGATATTGTTTCTTTGGAAAGTGCACCGTATGCTCATTACCGTTGACATGGAAAGTGACATTGCCTTTGTTGCAATCTATAACAGCCCCTGCAGTGTTTAAAAAGGGTCTTCCGAGGATGACCACCATGGCATCGTCCTAGGGAATATCCAGAATGACAAAGTCCGTTAAGATAGTAACGTTAGCAACCACAACAGGCACATCCTCGCAAATGCCGATAGGGAAAGCAGTTGATTTGTCGGCCATTTGCACAGAGATTTCAGTGGGTGTCAACTTATCCAGTTCAAGCCTACGATAAAGAGAGAGAGGCATAACACTAACACCGGCTCCAAGGTCTCATAAAGCAGTTCTAACATAGTTGCCTTTAATGGAGCAAGGTATAGTGGGCACTCCAGGATCACCTAGTTTCTTAGGAGTTCCACCCTTGAAGGTATAGTTAGCAAGCATGGTGGAAATCTCAACCTCAGGTATCCTCGTTTTATTAGTCACAATATCTTTCATGTACTTAGCATATGGAGACATTTTGAGCATATCTGTCAAACGCATTTGCAGAAAGACAGGTCTGATCATTTCAACAAAGCGCTCAAAATCCTCATCATCCTTTTTCTTGGATGGTTTGGGAGGAAAGGGCATGGGTTTCTGAACCCATGGTTCCCTTTCTTTACTATGCTTCCTAGCAGCGAAGTCGTTCTTATCGTATCTCTTATTCTTAGGTTGTGGGTTACCAAGATCAACAGGTTCAATCTCCACATCCTTATCATTGCTAGGTTGAGCATCATCATGAACATCACTTGATATTATCATTAGGCTCATGTTCATCACCAGATTATGTTTCAGCATCAGAGATAGAGACATCTTTTGGACTCTCAGGTGTAGCAGCAACAGGGTTGCTAGCGTACAGATTCCTATCATCTTTCTTCTTCTTTCTAAGATGACTAGGTGCATCAGTGCTAACTCCTTGAGAATCTTGTTCAATTCTCTTTGGATGACCCTCAGGATACAAAGGTTCCTGGGTCGTTCTACCGCCTCTAGTGACGACTCTGACAGAATTGTCATTCAACTCATTGAGCAAGTCATTCTGAGCTTTAAGTACTTGTTCTACCTGAGTAGTAACCATAGAGGCATGTTTACTCAGAATCTTAAGATCATTGACGTTTCTGGCCACACAAGCACTTAAATGACTAAGCATACGAGCATTCTGTTCCAATTGTCTGCTAACATAATCATTGAAACTTTGTTGTTTGGCAACAAAGTTATCAAATTCATCCAGGCATAAGCTAGTAGGCTTATCAAAAGGAATATCACTCTCATCGAATTTACGAAGAGAATTTACTTATACTACATGTATCGGGTTATCAAGACCATGGATCTCTTCGATAGGCGGTAGATTTTTGATATCTTCAGATTTAATGCCTTTCTCTTTCATAGATTTCTTAGCTTCTTGCATATCTTCGGGACTAAGGAATAGAATACCGCTTTTCTTCGGAGTTGGATTAGGAGGTGGTTCGGGAATAGTCCAAGCATTCTCATTGCACAAGATATTATTCAATAGAATCTCATCTTGTTCTACGGTTCGTTCCCTAAAAACACAACTGGCACAACTATCTAGGTGGTCTTTGGAAGCATCGGTAAGTCCATTATAAAAGATATCAACTATTTCATTCTTCTCAAGAGGGTGATCAGGCAAAGCTTTCAGTAGCTGGACGAGCCTCCCCCAAGCTTGTGGGAGACTCTCTTGTTCAACTTGTGCAAAGTTATATATTTCCTGCAAGGCAGCTTGCTTCTTATGGGCAGGGAAATATTTTTCACAGAAGTAGTAGACCATATCCTGGGGGCTATGCACACAACCAGGAGCTAGAGAAGTGAACCAGGTCTTAGCATCATCCTTTAGCGAGAAAGGTAACAACTTGAGGATAAAGTAGTGGCGAATCTTTTCCTCACTAGTGAATAGGGTGGCTATATCGTGCAGTTTGGTAAGATGGGCTACAACCGTTTCAGACTCATAATCGTGAAAAGGATCAGATTTGACCAGAGTGATTAACTCAGGGTCGATAGAGAATTCATAATCCTTATCGGTCACAAAGATAGGCGAAGTAGCAAACTTCGGGTCGTATTTCATCCTAGCGTTCAGAGATTTTTCTTTCCACTTGCGCAGTAAATTCTCAACATCATAGCTATCCTTACATGGAAGAAAATCCTCATCTATATCTCCCTCCATAACATAACGCTCAAGCATATCAGACAATTCATATCTAGGAGAGCTAGTTCTAGCAGGCAAAATAGCAGGTTCTACTTCAATTGTATCAGCAGTTTCAGAAGTATCATCACATCTAGCAGCAACTCTAGCAATTTGTGCATCAAGGAATGCACCAAGTGGCAAAACAGTATCAAGCATAGCATCATCAGGCAAAGCAGTATCAAGCATAGCATCATCATAAGCATCATGGGCAGCAGAAGTAGCATCATCAAGCACATGCGACATATCAAGATTTCTAGCAGGAGGTGGTGTCGCAAACTTCTCATAACTGAAGGTGAATCAAGTGCATACCTAGATGGCAGTTCCTTACTTGCCCTCGTAGTTGAGAGCAAGACTTTAGTTCTAGGATCTTTCGGATTCTTCATAGTGACCAGCAGACGGAAATCTCAAGTGACTCAGAGAATATAGTTGTGCTTCCCCGGCAACGGCGCTAAAAAATAGTCTTGATAACCCACAAGTATAGGGGATCGCAACATTTTTCGAGGGTAGAGTATTCAACCCAAATTTATTGATTCGACTCAAGGGGAAGCCAAAGAATATTCTCAAGTATTAGCAGTTGAGTTGTCAATTCAACCACACCTGAAATATTTAGTATCTGCAGCAAAGTATCAGTAGCAAGGTAGTATGATAGCAGCAGTAGCAATAGTAACCAGTAGCAACAAAGTGACATCAGTAGCAGCAAAGTAACATAGCAAGGACCAGTAGTAAAAGACTCGTAGGCATTGGATCGGTGATGGATGATTATGCCGGATGTTATTCATCATGCAACAGTTATAACACTGAGAGATAAGTAACTAGCTCTAGTTCGTCAATCTAATGTAGGCATGTATTCCGTATGTAGTCATACGTGCTTAGGGAAAAGAACTTGCATGACATCTATTGTCCATCCCTCCCGTGGCAGCGGGGTCCTAATGGAAACTACGGGATATTAAGGTTCTCCTTTTAATAAAGAACCGGATCAACGCATTAACACTTAGTGAATACATGAACTCCTCATACTGTGGTCATCTCCGGGAGTGGTTCCGGCTATTGTCACTCCGGGGTTGCTGGGTCATAACACATAGTAGGTGACTTCAACTTGCAAGATAGGATCAAGAACACACATATATTAGCGGCAACATATTAGGTTCAGATCTGAAATCATGGCACTTGGTCCCTAGTGACAAGCATTAAGCATGACAAAGTAGTAGCAACATCAATCTCAGAACATAGTGGATACTAGGGATCAATCCCCATAAAACTAACTCAATTACATGATAGATCTCATCCAACCCATCACTGTCCAGCAAGCCTATGATGAGTTTACTCACGAACGGTGAAGAGCATCATGGAATTGGAGATGAAGGAAGGTTGATGATGACAATGGCGACGATCTCCCCTCTCTGGAGCCCAGAACGGACTCCAGATCTTCCCTTCAGATGAAGAACAGGAGGTGGCGGCGCCTCCGTATCGTAAAACGCGATGAACTCTTCTCCTTGATTTTTTTTCCAGGCAAGACAGACTAAATAGAGCTGAGATTGGAGGCAGTGGAGTTTTGTGGGCCCCACAAGCCTGCCAGGCATGGCCAGGGGGGCCGCGCCTGGTGGGCTTGTGGGCTCCACGCTCCAGATCCTCCGCTGATTCTTGCGATAGTATTTTTTATATATTCCACAAAAATTCTCCGTAAATTTTCAGGTCATTCCGAGAACTTTTATTTCTGCGCAAAAACAACACCATGGCAATTCTGGTGAAAACAACGTTAGTCCGGGTTAGTTCCATTCAAATCATGCAAATTAGAGTCCAAAACAAGGGCAAAAGAGTTCGGAAAAGTAGATACGACGGAGACGTATCACCTTGAAACAAACAAAAGCCCTCTTGAAGCACTCCTTCTAAAATGACTTCCCTTTAATTTTATATGTAATATACGATTGTCAATCTCTAAAACACTCCATGGACTAGCAACTTCCACTTTAGCTTTAAATGTGCAGAGCAACTGTAATCTCTTATTCCAAGGACCATTAATCCTATCAAGAGCTATTTCCTTAGGATAGAAAATCTTCATGTAAGGTATATCAATCTTGTACTCAAATAGCTTCCCATGGAGTGTTGTTGGATCTAGTGTTGATTTTTCTCTCAACTAATCCAAAATTGCATCTGCCACCCACCTAGTCTTTGCTAGCTTTGTTTTAGCACTAAGAATGTTTTGGTATATCAATCACATATGTATTTTCACTAAGAATGCAGTATGTAGCCACTGTATTACGAGAGTCCACCATCGACTGGAATATGGTACTGACAATAAGCTGAGGATCTTCCGTGTTCACTCAATTTTTGGCATGTCCTCACCATCATATTGATCTAAAACTAAGCTGTTAATGTTCTCCTGCTTCTCTTCATCATCAGTGTCATCAAATCTAGCACGACTGATAGGTTGCTCCGCATATTCATCTTCCGTTGCTTTTTTATTAGAAATATCTACAAGATCAAGGAATATATTCTCATCCTCATCATCATTTTGGAGCACTTCTTCATCTTGCTCTACATCTTGTTCTACGTCGGCTCCAGTAGCGATAGGAGAAGCGTCACAAGAAGTGGCAGCATACATGTTATGGCTTTCAGAACCACTAGCTTTGCTTTCTTTCGACCTACAAGGAGTGTCGGGGTGCTCGGTATTAGCTGAGACAGAAGATTTTTGAACAACCTTCACTTGTCACATTCATTGCATGGTGAAGCACCTCGATAAGGATTTTAGTGAAGCGGCTTTCACCATTCAAAGTAAGGAGAAATCCAAGATGCTCATCTCAAGTTACTGGGAGAAATATTTGCTCGGTACTGCTGAAATTATTTAGTTCAACAACATCGGTAGGGCTCCACCCATATGAAGGATTTTGGAGCGCCATAAGAAAATCTTTGAACTACATACTTGTTTCTACCACCTTTGGATAGAAAAATCTAGTAACCATATGCGATTTTCTACCTCACAGCACACTAACTTTCATCCTAATCGCCGGCGGGAAAGCAAGCGCTGGATCAATCCTATTTGATTCAAATAAGGAAAGGTTGCAGTTAGGCCGAGAACAATTCAACAAACTTTGATCGATTACAACTAGCTGTCAAAAAGGGCCGAATTTACGAATCGGAAAAATAGCCACAGCGGAAACGATGCTTACCCAGGTGTAATGCATGAATTATCCGCCGCAGATTCGGCCCAATCCTCTCCACGATCGATGGTCTTGAGAGCCTGCTCCCCGGACATCTCTGCTTAATCCTGAGGGGGTGTGGGGTATATCTGGCGGAGGGCACGACGGCGGCGGAGGCAAAATGGGGTTAGATGTTTGTGGGCACGGCGACGGTAGACGCTGCACGATAGTGACAAAGGGGTAGAGCGGTGTTGTGTTGTGGTGGCTCAGGCTTGAGATTCAAACCAGCCACATCTGACGTGTCTCAATGCGGCCCCACATGTCACAATGGTGAAAGGAGGACCTGTTCCAACCCGGCCCCACTCGTCAGGTCCAACAGGCGACACAGTCCAACGCGGACCCACTCGCCACGTCCAATGGGCAACAGACTCCAGCCTGGCCCCACTCATCAGAGTTAACGATCAATGCTTTGACCCAACAATATCATCCATTGTGACCATTTCTGAGGGTTTCGGAGATGGGAGTGGGGAAAGTGAGAAAAAGTTAAGAGTGTGTGGAATAATACTAGGGCTAAGGAACCAGGGGCACAGATATAAAAATCCCTAATATGAAATGTCAATTTCAATAATAAATGCATTATTAATAATAGGACAATTAGCCTGCTAATTGGGGTTTCTATTCCAAACGTTTATTGGGAAAACACCGTGGGCGATGACCTAAGACAACACACACAGTTTCTAGGAAGAAAACTTGTTGTATCAATGAACAATCACACATGACTTCCTCTTCAAAATTGTTTGCGTTAGGCCACCTTGCGCAAACTTTTTCCACATAAGAAGTGTGTGTGATAGACAACCTATGCGAGTCATTTTCTTCTATGCACCATGCCTGATGCATTCAAAACACAAATTATAAAATTGTTAATACCGTGTGCAATGGCAATGCTACACACACGATTTGATGAGGAAAATTGTGTGTGACGTATGTGCGAACGGAAACGCTTGTGTGGGATTCATCGTGTGGGATGTACAAACAAATGAAGATGTTCTTCTTGGATTGACTTTGTGGGATGTACATACAAACAGAAACATATTCTGTGGATTGTCTGTGTGGGATGTACATACAAAGGGAAATGTTCCTCTCGAACTCGCTGTGTGGGATGAACTTACGAACGGAAACAATTGGGCATGTATGATTGTAAGCGATGGCTAGCCCAATCACACATGCGCTGATTTTGCATATCACGTGTGATCGGACGTTCTATCACCGATGATATCTTGGTTGTGTGGGAAGGACCCCCCGATCTCCCACACTCACTAGGGAGTGGTTTAAAATGTCGTCACCAAAAGGGGTTAAAACCCGTTTGTATAGCATGTTGTCACACTAGTGTATGTTTGCCAGCCGCTAGCACGTCGCGAAAGTGAACTCTTGGTTGGCATGGCCACTGGCATGATCCGTGTCTACGAGCCTTTTCTTTATGAAAAAGATAGTTTTCGCGCGGACAAAAAATGGTTCGCCCCATTCGGCGCACGACCGACCTATTTACAAAAGGGGGCTGACAAGCCGACCCAAACGGAGAAAACGCGGACAAATCATGTGTCCATTTTCGTTGGCAAGTTGGAGTTGCTCTAAGGCCAACTCCAATGCTAGACCTCATACGGACGTGTGTTTTTCCCGGATTTCGCCCGTCTAGAGCGGCAAAACAAACGTTCATGTCTACTTTGGGTAGTTGATCAATCGGTGCACCTAATGGACGACCAAATCACAAATTGACTGCATTGCACGAAAAAATTGCCACATATTTTAATAAAAAAGACAAAATTGAATTAAACATTATAAAATCGTAAAAGTCCACAATAGCGCATATCCCATCTCCTAGTTATTGGGGAGGTGCATGTCTGTCCACGGCAATGGCGTGCCCCGTCTCCCAATAGCGCATGCATATCACCGCCCTCACATACAGCCACGTGCGAGGAGCGGTCGCCGGAGGCGAGATGTGGAACGATGGAGGTGGGGATGGAGGAAGAGCGATTGCGATGGCCGGAGGATGACCCTGCCTCATGGTCGTGCTTCCCCTTGTGGCCGGTCATCCAATGCCAGCTCATTTCGCGAGCGGTGAGCTGGAGGAGAGGTGGATACTGGAGCTAGGGTTTGGTGTGTCGGGCATCGAGGAGGAAAAAGGGCTCAGAATTGGAGAAAGGACGTGGATGTAGACTAGAGGGGAGGGGTGAATAGGCCCTTGAAAATAATCACGGTATAGGCTTGAAGAAATGTGGAATAAAACTAGCATTTAATTTGTCAAGCGCAAAACCTAAAACATCTAGGCTCACCTATGTGCACCAACAACTTATGCTAAGCAATATAAATAACTAAGCAATATCAAGATATATAACATAAAACAATATTACTATCACAAAGTAAATTGCATAAGTAAAGGGCTCAACTAAGATATAACTGAGGCACGCATATACGATGATGTATCCCAAAGTTGACACCCTTGCGGGTGCTAATCTCCATTTGGAGTGGTGTGGAGGCACAATGCTCCCCAAGAAGCCACTAGGGCCACCGTAATCTCCTCATGCCCTAGCACAATGCAAGATGTCGTGATTCTAATAAGGAACTCATGAGGGCAGTCACCGAACCCACAAAATAGGCAACCCTTGGGCCGGTCACCGAACCCGTACACTTTGGCAACCCTTGTGGGCGGTCAGCGGAACCCTTACAAATTGCTCGGGGGGACCTCCACAACCTAATTGTTGACCGTGACCCTTGCCCGGAGCTTTACACCATAATGGTTGAGCTCTAAGGCACTACCAATCGTCTAGGGTGCCAAAGAACCCAAGAGGCGCAAGCTCTTGGGTGCCCAAACACCTAAGAGTAATAAGTTTCTCAAATTTTCACTTCCACATATCACTGTGGAAAACTCAAGCTGATGGAACTATTGCAATGGAAAGAAGACATGAAGTGGTCATGTCCCTTACTCCCAAATCCCACCACAACAACAAAAGCTATGGAGGAATATGAGAGGAAGAACAAGGAGCTCACAGGAACTCCAAGATCTCGATCCAAGGGGTTCCCCTCACATAGAGGAGAAAGTCATTGGTGGAAACGTAGATCTAGATCTCCTCTCTCTTTTCCCTCAAGAACTAGCAAGAATCATTGGAGGGATTGAGAGTTAGCAAGTGTGAAGAAGGTCAACAATGGGGGGAAACACAAGCTCAAAGGATAAGAACCATTGGGGAAGAAGACGCCCTTAAATAGGTGTGGGGACCCCGACTAGCAAGTCGAGTTCGCCGTGCCCAGTAACCCCAAGGATCAATGTTCACTGAGCACAGATACTGAATAATAGAGTCTTACATCCAAGTACCGAAATTTTTACATCAAACGACCAGAAGGTCGGGTTCAAGAGCGAGGCCTAAAGCCAATTAAACAGATACATCGAGTAGCGGAAACTCGTAAGGGCTAAGCGGTGCCCATGCCATCAAGCCTACACCGACAGGCATTCGGACTTGGAAGCGTCCTAGATCGCAGGTTCGTCTCCGACGGCGTACTCGTCGCCAAACTCCGGTCCTTCCATGTCTGGTCAATAATATAACCAGTGGCAAGCCAATGAGTACTTTGAATGTACTCGCAAACAGCCCATGATATGAACATTTATAGTGAAGAATAACATGTAACATGTATCTTTGGTGGAATGCAATTTGGTGGAATGATCAGGTATATGCAACAAGTTAAAGAACTACTCTTGAAGAACAGGTTACAGATATCGACATATCTCACAAGGGTTAAACACACCGGGTTCACCCTATATGCCAAGTCATCGGACTTGTCATAACCTCAATGTGTTAATGAGGGCTAAACCATCCGGGTTTACCCTATATGCCAAGTCACCGAACTTGGTCATATTATTGTGATTATCATAACAACACCTTTTTAAACACCACACACACACACTTGGTTTATGCGGAAACGCTGAACGTAGTTTAAGCAACACCACCCAACTGTCCTTGATCGTGGACACGGCTATTCGAATAGTTTGACACTCTGCAGAGGTAGTACGCTGGACCCAAGAGAACCGGGAAACTTCCGTGTCATCCACGACTCGTGGTATATAACATATACCCGAGGTAAGTACCCGATATTCATCTTTCCCCTGACGATACTAGACAAAGAGGTCCACTAGATTGGTACCCAGCCCACATGTTGTACGTCTTACGAGCACCGACTCTGGACCGTATCAACCATGCAGGGACCAACGGTGTGCTTGAAACTCATAATAATGGTATAGTTGTCCTACCTGGCACGACCCCATCACGAGAGTGACACCGATCACTCCCGCCACTAGTAACGTGGCTCTTTGCTAGTACCGACCAGAGTAATCAACAAAGCCCCGTCCCATAAAGGCGTATCGTGGTCGTACTGGTAAGGTTGGGACGGTCGACACATCATAAATCTAATCCCATTTCCGAAACCATACTCACACAAAACACCGGTGCATCACTTCACCAAAAGTGATCACCAACTCATCATCACCCTCGGGAATTAGTGGCACCCGACGGGGTTTTCATAAACTCTTTGATTTAACTCATCATCATGTTCATGATAATATGCTCTATCATTACTTGTCAACATGGTAATAACATGACCCACAAGGGGTAGGGTCAAGCTCAGTGCGATGATCTTACTCTACTAGGCAGCATGACAGTAGCATGATCCTCATAGATGGTCGGGTCAAGCTCATCATGCTTGTGCTCCGAGGAGCCATATGAATAACATCACTACCATGCAAGTGCTTAGAAGAAGCCTTCAGTACCATCACCAGAATGATGAACCGGCATCGTGATCACATGGAACGGGAAAATATCATCTATACTAGCATGCAACAATGTTTATGATCAAGTCATAGTCAAAGGCTGCTTGCCTTGGTCAGCTAGGTATCCGGGGTCTTCGAGGTCTTCCGCTCCGGATCCTCCGTCACTCGATAACTCTACCGTCGAGAAAGGAATAAATAAATAATAGCTCACACCAAAACAGATCACAAGGTGTTTTTAAAAATGTTGCAAAGTTTGAATAAATCCAGTTTATTATTTTGGAAAATGTTTCCTATGGTTTTTATTAGCTAAGCATATTTATTTAAAAGCAAACAGAAGCAAACAAATCCTTTTAATATCATTTTATTATACCAAAACAGTTTCTATTTTTGATAAATATCAAACTCTACAGAATCAATTACTACACATTTTTAGAAAATTGTTGGTGGAAGAATCGTATTTTTCTACTGGCTAAATATTAAAAAAAATCTTTTAAGTTGCAGGTTAAAAAATAAAATAAAAAGGCCAGGGGGGGAGACCCAGCCGGCCCAGCCAGCAGACCGGCCACCAGGCGCGCGCGGGCCAGGTTCAAACCTGACCTGCGGGCCCTTGGGGTCAGTGTCAGCGGCTGCGCGCGCTGGCTGCCCGAGGACACCGGCAGGTGGGCTTCACCTGTCGGGTCCTTCTCCTACCTCCAGCCAGAGAGGTGGAGACGGACGCCGGCGAGGCTACCGTTGTCCTCAGGCCAATCTAGGAGCGGGAATGGGTCCCTCGTTTCTCCGCCTACCTGCTCGTGGTCGGGACGTCACCGGAGGTGGTCTGGGTCGCCGGCGACGAGGTGATCGTGACGGAAGGGTTTCGGGTTGGCGTCGAGCTAGTGGCTAGGGGCACGGATTCGCTCGGGAAAGTTGGGGGAAATGATCCTGGCGTCAAGGGGAGTGCAAAGGGAGGTCGGACAGCGCAGGAGCCGGCGTGTAGCCGAAGATCGACCGGAGCTCCGAGGCGGAGGGGCCTCGGTCGATCTCGAGCACCGGGGCTCTGCGAGCTCGATTGGGCGGCTAGGGGGAGTCTAGTGGTTGTGCTGAAGCTGCCTGGGGGGTGCTGGGGTGCCGGGGGGACCTATTTATAGGCCAGCGACGGTGAGCCGACTCGGGCGCGCTAGTGACTCACCGTGGTGCGCGTGCGTGCATAGTGAGGTGCTGGCCACGAAACCACAGGTTCGGGACGTGGTTTAGGACCTCCTGGTGCATCGGCCGCAGAGGGAAAGCGAGTGGGGTCGAGCCGCATCGATCGTGCATGCTCGGCCGCGTCGGGCGCGCGCGGGCACCCGTCGCCTGAGCTCTTGCGCGAGGGGAGGGGGTCCTTGGTGGTAGCTTTGCACTGAATGGCAGTCGGCGGAGCGTTTGGACATTACTGGGGAGGTTGGGACTGGCCCGGGTGATGTCCCCTTGCTGGAGGCTCTCTGTAGCGCACCCAGAGCGCAGTTTTGGCATGCCACGGCATGCTGGCGCGCTCTGGGGCACTTGGGACGTGTCCTCCATGTCCCGAGTGTTGCTGGGAGTGTGCCTAGCCGTTGTGTGTTAGTGGGAGCACGAGCTGGTCAAAGGAGGCGACGAACACTAGTGTTGCCAGTACTACCCTGCGGCTCAAATTGAAGTTCTTGTCACTAGTGCTTGGAGTTGGGGAGGGGCTGGTTGACCGGGTGCAAAGGGTGTTCTGGGCCTCTAACTCACCAAGTTTGGGGCCTTGCCATTGGGTAAAACAGTGGCTAGGAGGGTTTTTACCTTCCTGTCAGAAGGTGTTCGACAGTGGTTTGGGGTGCTTCCACTCCACCACTGGAACTGGAACTTAACAGGTTTGGTCTTGGGGTAAAAACATGGGGTTTCACCAAATTTGAGCTCCATTTAACAAGTTTAGATTTGTAAACTTGGAAATGCTTCAAAATGACCAGTACTGTCCTTTACAAAGGAAGTGTGGCCAATCAGAGTCTCACAAATCCCATCTTTGGTGTGGAGTCCTCATTTGGGGTGTCAAACACCTCTGCAAAGTTTCAGCTCCATTGGAGAAACCTTGCAATGTAGAGTTGTTCCAACTCTTCTCTGGACAAAGAGGGTTTTGGCCTCATTAGGTGCACTTCCCCACCTTGGATCAAGGTGAGATTTTATGTGAGCACCTAATATGGCTTGGGAGGGCTCCTGTAATTTTATGGGAATTTATTGAGATCATTTCCTTTGGAAACATCTCAAAAAGCTAAAACAGACAGAAATGGTATTGAGGGTTTTACTCAAATAATATTAATATAAAATAGGGTTGAAAATCTTATATATGGAAAATATATGTCCTTCTGAGCTTCCATGAACTTACTCAGAATTTTCTAAGGCAGGAAAGCAATTTACCTTGTGGGAATATCATTCCTGGCCTTAGAAACAGACATAATTATAAAATAGGAAAATAATATTTTAGATCACCAATTAATGTTTTTAATGATTGAAAATAATATTTGGATCAGATCACCAACTTTGGTTGGAAGTGCCACTTGGCTTCATGAGCTAGTAGTTTATCCCAACATGATGAAGGTGATCTTGATATAAAGGAAAAATGGTTTTTGAAGAGAGCAAAATAATAAGTTTTTCATGGGTTTGAGTCATCAAGCAAGCAAGCATTCACTCATACAACAGCTGACATTGCACTCACAACATTATTAGAAAAAGCTTTAACAAGCTCTGATTTTTGCAACATAAAAATACTTGTGGTGAAAAACAGGTTGTGACAGACCTATCCCTCTTACAAGAATCTCGTCCCCGAGATTCCTAAGCTAAGCGTTAAATAGCTCGGGAAATTCTTATCGGAGATAGTCTTCACGTTCCCACGTGGCTTCTGCTTCGGTATGGTTGCTCCACTGAACCTTGAAAAACTTGATGGTGTGGCTTCTGGTGCAACGCTCGGCTTCATCCAAAATGCGGATCGGTTTCTTGCGGTAGGTAAGGTCCGGTTGAAGGTCAATAGCTAGATGATCAATGTCCTTGTAAAGATATGGACGGTTCGGCACTTGTAAAGACTTCCGGAGCTGTGACACGTGAAACACGTTGTGCACACCCGAAAGCTCAGGAGGTAGCTCCAACTGATAAGCTACTTCCCCGCGCCTTGTCGTGATCTTGAAGGGTCCAATGAACCTTGGAGCTAGCTTCCCCTTGACGTGGAAACGCTTGGTCCCCTTGAGAGGCATGACTCGCAAGTACACCTGGTCTCCGGGAACAAACTCCACATCTCTGCGACGAGGGTCCGCATAGCTCTTGTGCCTTGACTTAGCTGCCTTCAAGTTCTCTCGGACAAGCTGAACCTTGTCCCCTGCTTCCTGCAGTGCTTCTGGTCCGAAAACTAGTCCTTCCCCGGTTTCGGACCAATTGAGCGGGGTGCGGCACTTCCGCCCATATAACGCTTCGAATGGGGCCATCTGAAGACTGGACTGGTAGCTGTTGTTGTAAGAAAACTCAGCAAACGGCAGGCAATCTTCCCACTTGGCACCATGAGCCAAAACACAGGCACGGAGCATGTCCTCAAGTATCTGGTTTACCCCCTCGGTCTGTCCGCCCGTTTGCGGGTGGAAAGCCGTACTGAAGGAGAGTTTGGTTCCGAGAGCTTCTTGAAACTTCTTCCAGAATCTTAAGGTGAATTGCATGCCGCGGTCAGACACGATCTCCGTGGGAAATCCATGGAGACTCACCACTCGATGAATGTATAGACTGGCCAGCTCGCTGCCATCGTAGGTGGTGTTAACGGGGATGAAATGGGCCACCTTGGTCAAATGATCGACTATGACCCAAATAGAGTTATGACCCTTATTCGACCGGGGCAACCCGGTGATGAAGCCCATGCCAACTTTGTCCCACTTGCATTCCGGCACTTGAAGAGGTTGCAGCAATCCAGAAGGTCGCTGGTGTTCAGCCTTGACTCACTGGCATACATCGCATTTAGCGACATAGGAGCCAATTTCTCTCTTCATGCCATACCACCGGAATCGTTCTCGGAGGTCTTGGTACATCTTGGTACCACCTGGATGGATAGAGTACGGTGTGTCATGAGCCTCTTGCAGGATCATGTCCTTAAGTTCGGCCTATTTAGGTACGCACAAGCGCTTCCCGTACCACAGTACTCCTTGCTCATCAATCGAGATTCCTGGGGCTTTGCCTTCTCGCACCTTCCTGTTGAGGCCTTCGATACTCTTGTGTCCCTTCTTGGCTTCCTTGATGTCGTCTGCCAGAGTAGGCTTGACTTCGAGGTTGGCCAGGTATCCTGGTTCGACTATCTCAAGCCCGAAGCCCTCCATCTCTTCATACAAGACTGGTAACCTTTCCTGGAGTGTGACGTTCAAGGAGCCTGCCTTCCGGCTTAAGGCATCGGCTACCACGTTCGCCTTGCCGGGATGATACTGAATGTTGAGGTCGTAATCCTTGATTAACTCAAGCCATCTCCGCTGCCTCATGTTCAGCTCCCTTTGGGTGAAGATATATTTCAGACTTTTGTGGTCTGTATATATCTCACATCGCTTCCCCAGAAGGTAACGTCGCCACGTCTTCAGAGCATGCACTACGGCTGCTAGCTCGAGATCATGGGTGGCGAGTTCTCCTCATGCGGTCGCAGTTGCCGTGACAAGTACGCCACGACCCTGCCATCTTGCATGAGGACTCCACCGAGCCCGGTTCCAGAGGCATCACAATATATTACGAATTCCTTGTTGATGTCTGGGGTAGCCAATACCGGGGCGGTAGTTAGCCTGTTCTTCAACTCCTGGAAACTTGCTTCACACGCCGGTGTCCACTCGAACTTTCGGCCTTTCTTCAAGAGCTGAGTGATAGGTCGAGCGATGCTGGAGAATCCTTCTACGAACTTGCGGTAGTATCCCGCGAGCCCGAGGAAACTCCTGACATCCTTCACGTCCTTTGGTGATTCCCAGTTGGTCATTGTAGTAATCTTGGACTGATCTACGGCCAAACCGCGTGCCGTCAGATTATGACCCAGAAATCCAACTTCGTTCAGCCAGAACTGACACTTGCTGAATTTGGCATAAAGTTGGTGCTCTCGAAGCTTTCCCAGAACTAACCTCAGGTGTTGCTCATGCTCTTCTTCGGACTTGGAGAAGATTAATATGTCATCGATGAACACGACGACAAACTTGTCCAAATATTCCATGAAGACCTTGTTCATGAGGTACATGAAGTAGGCTGGGGCATTTGTCAAACCGAAGGGCATGACAGTGCATTCATATAGACCATATCGGGTCACGAATGCAGTCTTGGGTATATCTTCGGGTCGAATGTTCAACTGGTAATATCCCGATGGAAGATCGATCTTGGAAAATACCCTGGCCCCGTTTAACTGGTCAAACAGGTCTTCGATCTTGGGGAGCGGGTACTTGTTCTTAATTGTGACTTCATTAAGAGAACGGTAATCGACGCAGAGTCGAATGGTACCATCCTTCTTTGAAACAAATAGAACAAGTGATGCACTCCGACGGATGAACCCTTTCCTGAGTTGCTCATCCAGCTGCTTCTTCAGCTCTACCAGCTCTTCAGAACCCATCATGTAAGGCTTTTTATATATAGGCCTTGATCCGGGCATGAGCTCGATGATGAACTCGATGCCTCGGTCAGGAGGCATTCCGGGTAGGTCGTGAGGAAATTCGTCCGGGTATTCACAGACTACAGACACTTGATCAAGCTCTACCTCGGATAGACTGTTGACTCGAGGCACTTGAGCCGATACTGGCTCGGAGACAAACTTGACCTTGACCCCTTGGTTGCTTGTCATGGTAATGGCCCTGTTGGTACAGTCCAAAAGTCTCTGGTGCTTGGCCAACCAATCCATGGCGAGGATTACTTCTACACCTTGAGATTTAAGCACAATGAGGTCTGCCAAGAAACTCGTTCCATTGATAACTATCTCGACCCTTCTACACACTAGGTTGGTCCTCAATACTGCTCCCGGGGTTTGAATTGCCATCTGCCCACGGAGTAGAGTGGGTTTTAAACCACACTTCTCCGCAAACCATTGAGTAACAAAAGAATGCGAGGCACCACAATCAAACAACACTGTTGCTGGAGTTGAGTTGACGAGGAACATACCCAGAATGCAGTCCGGGTCTTCCTGCACCTCTTCTGCAGTGATGTGATTGATCCGGCCCCTGCCATTGAACTGCTGGTTGCGGGGGCCTGGTTCCTTCCTGGTGCACCTTGACCGGGGTTGGGTGCATTGGGACGCGGTGCGTCGGGCTTCTTGTTGGGGCACTGCCTGAAATAGTGCCCGGTCTGACCACACCCAAAGCAGGTGACCTGCCCCGGAGGGTTGGTCTTGACTCCACCGTTGCTCGGCGGGTTGACTACTGGTTTGGCTTGCTGCTGAGGCTGATAATTCTGGCGGAACACCGGGTTCTTGTATTGCTGCTGCTGAAAGTTGGGTCTTGCAGGTGCTGACTGCCATGGTCTTGGTCTTGCGCTACTGGGTCCTCCACTGCCTATCAGTTTGCGCTTGCGAGTGTCGTCCATCGCACGACGCTTGTCTTCCAGCATAAGCGCCTTGTTAACCAACTCGCTGAAAGTATGGCTGTCGCAAACCACCAGCTGGTATTGCAGGGACTGCTGTAACCCTTCCATGAAGCGTTCCACCTTAGCGGCCTCAGTGTTAACATCTTCGGGCGCATACCTCGACAAGAGGTTAAACTTCTGCAGGTACTCCTTAACAGTTCCACTGCCGTGCCTCAAGGCTCGGAATTCCCGCTTCTTAACGGTCATCAGTCCAGGTGGAATTTGAGCCGCGCGAAATCCTTCCTTGAACATCACCCAAGTGATGACTTTCCCTTTCCGCTTGATCTGGAATCCATCCCACCATGCCCTGGCGGTGCCTCCGAGACAGTGAGAAGCATACAGGACCTTCTCATGATCGTCGGTGCACTTGATCAGCGCAAGGAGGTCTTCAATGCTGCGGATCCAGTCATCGGCGTCGAGTGGTTCAGTCGTCTCCGTGAATATCGGGGGCGTAGTCCGCATGAACTCAGAAAGAGTAGAGTGACCACCGCCATTCCCATTCCGCGGCGGGTTGTCCACCAGGACTTGAGTCAGCTGCTGAATAGCGGCACTGCTGGCTTGACGCTCCTCCCGAAGAGCTTGAAGGAACTGAGCCATCGTCAAGTTCTCAGGAGGAGGTGGTGGCGGAAGGTCTCTAGGCTTCTCGTGGTGACCTCCAGCGTGAGCTTCTCCTTCGGTTCCCTGCGGCGTCCCTGAGGAGCCGGCGCCGGGGTTGCCGAAGGTGCTATTGCGGGTTGCGTTCACCATCCTGTCATAGAAACAGACAGGTCAAAATGCCACCTTGCTCGGGAATACAAGGATTCGCTCCTAGTAAGAGGGGGTCCAATGCGTGCATGTGCCAAGTTTTCAAAACCAAAGTTTTTGACAAACTGGAAATTGCAATCATAAAAACTAGGTGATGTAGTCACTTACAGGCTGCCTAAGGCAATAGGTGACTTACATCATGCACACATACGTAAATTAGAAACGGATACATGGATACCCTATGCTCGGGGTACTCCTTATTGCCTACGCTAAATCCTACGCGGCGGACTGCTCGGTCTCAAAGGAGGATTCAACAGCATCCTCATCTTTGTCCTAATCTTCATCAACATGTTCTTCCTTTATAGGAGTGGAAGAAAGAATCCGCACATCACAGCGTCTCTTAGGCGAGGCGGTGAAGATCTCAGTGTACTCTTCCGCTGTCAGGCGGCGACTCCGAAGAGGGACTGCCTGGATGGGTAACACACCACCCCTAGTAGCAACAGCTGTCCTCCCTTCAGGTGCGCCTGCCTCCTTTACTTTGCGATTCTGCGTCTTCTCAGTGTGGAGCAGGCCCTTGACTAGGTGCAGCTCTTGCCAAAGCTTGGCTGATTCCTTAATCAAGAAGTGCGTCAGGGTGTCCGACGAGAGGCTGATGTAGGTCTGAAACCTTAATGGCATCCCATCCTCCGTGGCTGGGGTGAGTGTCCAACTCCCATCCACTCCTTCCTTAATGAAAGGTAGGTGACGAGTGACAGGCTCATTAGCCATCTCGGGGAGGATGCTGCGGAGACCCATGAGCGCCTCTCGTGCGGCCGTCTCCACTGCCAACATCAGCTCTCCCATCTGTGGTCCTTCGAAGAACCAACTAGACGGGGAGTCATTAGCGTTCACTATCACGTCCACGTGATATTCCTTAGTGTCGGCGTTGACCCAATGCTCGTGGTAGAGGAAGATGGGCATGCGACGTACGTGGCACTTCTCGAGACAATCCACCAGGAGTAGTGGAAAGCCGGTCTCCAAAAGCGTCTCAGGTACGGCAGCCATCTACAAGGCATAGGAGAGAAGTCAGAAGGTTGTATGTGCAAAAGTGTTGTGCAAGGCTGGCATTCTAACGTTCTTGGCTAACTTCCATGCTAGCTAAGGCTTCCTATAGTCAGGATGGCTCTGATACCAGTTCTGTGGGGACCCCGACTAGCAAGTCGAGTTCGCCGTGCCCAGTGACCCCAAGGATCAATGTTCACTGAACACAGATACTGAATAATAGAGTCTTACATCCAAGTACCGAAATTATTACATCAAATGACCAGAAGGTCGGGTTCAAGAGCGAGGCCTAAAGCCAATTAAACAGATACATCGAGTAGCGGAAACTCGTAAGGGCTAAGCGGTGCCCATGCCATCAAGCCTACACCGACAGGCATTCTGACTTGGAAGCGTCCTAGATCGCAGGTTCATCTCCGACAGCGTACTCGTCGCCAAACTCCGGTCCTTCCATGTCTGGTCAATAATATAACCAGTGGGAAGCCAATGAGTACTTTGAATGTACTCGCAAACAACCCATGATATGAACATTTATAGTGAAGAATAACATGTAACATGTACCTTTGGTGGAATGCAAGTTGGTGGAATGATCAGGTATATGCAACAAGTTGAAGAACTACTCTTGAAGAACAGGTTACAGATATCGACATATCTGACAAGGGCTAAACACACCGGGTTCACCCTATATGCCAAGTTATCGGACTTGTCATAACCTCAATGTGTTAATGAGGGCTAAACCATCCGGGTTTACCCTATATGCCAAGTCACCTAACTTGGTCATATTATTGTGATTATCATAACAACACCTTTTTAAACACCACACACACACTTGGTTTATGCGGAAACGCTGGACGTAGTTTAAGCAGCACCACCCAACTGTCCTTGACCGTGGACACGGCTATTCGAATAGTTTGACACTCTGCATTGGTAGTACGCTGGACCCACGAGAACCGAGAAACTTCCGTGTCATCCATGACTCGCGGTATATCACATATACCCGAGGTAAGTACCCGATCATCATCTTTCCCCTGACGATACTAGACAAAGAGGTCCACTCGATTGGTACCCAGCCCACATGTTGTACGTCTTACGAGCACCGACTCTGGACCGTATCAACCATGCAGGGACCAATGGTGTGCCTGGAACTCATAATAATGGCATAGTCGTCCTACCTGGCACGACCCCATCACGAGAGTGACACCGATCACTCCCGCCACTAGTAATGTGGCTCTTTGCTAGTACCGACCAGAGTAATCAACAAAGCCCCATCCCATAAAGGGGTATCCTGGTCGTACTGGTAAGGTTGGGACGGTCGACACATCATAAATCTAATCCCATTTCCGAAACCATACTGACACAAAACACCGGTGCATCACTTCACCAAAAGTGATCACCAACTCATCATCACCCTCGGGCATTAGTGGCACCCGACGGGGTTTTCATAAACTCTTAGATTTAACTCATCATCATGTTCATGATAATATGCTCTACCATTACTTGTCAACATGGTAATAACATGACCCTCAAGGGGTAGGGTCAAGCTCAGTGCGATGATCTTACTCTACTAGTCAGCATGACAGTAGCATGATCCTCATAGATGGTCGGGTCAAGCTCATCATGCTTGTGCTCCGAGGAGCCATATGAATAACATCACTACCATGCAAGTGCTTCGAAGAAGCCTTCGGTACCATCACCACAATGATGAACCGGCATCGTGATCACATGGAACGGGAAAATACCATCTATACTAGCATGCAACAATGTTTATGATCAAGTCATGGTCAAAGGCTGCTTGCCTTGGTCAGCTAGGTATCCGGGGTCTTCGAGGTCTTCCGCTCTGGATCCTCCGTCACTCGGTAACTCTACCGTCGAGAAAGGAATAAATAAATAATAGCTCACACCAAAATAGATCACAAGGTGCTTTTAAATTTTTTGCAAAGTTTGAATAAATTCAGTTTATTATTTTGGAAAATGTTTCCTATGGTTTTTATTAGCTAAGCTTATTTATTTAAAAGCAAACAAAAGCAAACAAATCCTCTAAATATCATTTTATTATACACAAACAGTTTCTGTTTTTGATAAATATCAAACTCTACAGAATCAATTACTACACATTTTTAGAAAATTGTTGGTGGAAGAATCATATTTTTCTACTCGCTAAATATTTTTTAAAAAATCATTTAAGTTGCAGGTTAAAAAATAAAAGAAAAAGGCCAGGGGGGAGACCCAGCCGGCCCAGCCAGCAGACCGGCCACCAGGCGCGCGCGGGCCAGGTTCAAACCTGACTTGCGGGCCCCTGGGGTCACTGTCAGCGGCTGCGCGCGCTCGCTGCCCCAGGACACCGACAGGTGGGCTTCACCTGTCGGGTCCTTCTCCTACCTCCAGCCAAAGAGGTGGAGACGGACGCCGGCGAGGCTACCGTTGTCCTCACGCCAATCTACGAGCGGGAATGGGTCCCTCGTTCCTCCGCCTACCAGCTCGTGGTCGGGACGTCACCGGAGGTGGTCTGGGTCGTCGGCGACGAGGTGATCGTGACGGAAGGGTTTCGGGTTGGTGTCGAGCTAGTGGCTAGGGGCACGGATTCGCTCGGGAAAGTTGGGGGAAATGATCCTGGCGTCAAGGGGAGTGCAATGGGAGGTCGGGCAGCGCAGGAGCCGGCGTGTAGCCGGAGATCGACCGGAGCTCCGAGGCGGAGGGGCCTCGGTCGATCTCGAGCACCGGGGCTCTGCGAGCTCGATTGGGCGGCTAGGGGGAGTCTAGTGGTTGTGCTGAAGCTGCCTGGGGGGGTGCTGGGGTTCCGGGGGGACCTATTTATAGGCCAGCGACGGTGAGCCAACTCGGGTGCGCCGGTGACTCACCGTGGCGCGCGTGCGTGCACAGTGAGGTGCTGGCCGCGAAACCACGGGTTCGGGACGTGGTTTAGGACCTCCTGGTGCATCGGCCGCACAGGGAAAGTAAGTGGGGTCGAGCCGCAGCGACCGTGCATGCTCGGCCGCGACGGGCGCGCGCGGGCACGCGTCGCGTGAGCTCTTGCGCGAGGGGAGGGGGTCCCTGGTGGAAGCTTCACACTGAATGGCTGTCGGGGGAGCGTTTGGACATTACTCGGGAGGTTGGGACTGGCCGGGGCGACGTCCCCTTGCTGGAGGCTCTCTGTAGCGCGCCCAGAGTGGAGTTTTGACATGCCATGGCATGCTGGCGCGCTCTGGGGCACTTGGGACGTGTCCTCCATGTCCCGAGTGTTGCTGGGAGTGTGCCTAGCCGTTGTGTGTTAGTGGGAGCACGAGCTGGTCAAAGGAGGCAAGGAACACTAGTGTTGCCAGTACTGCCCTGCGACTCAAATTGAAGTTCTTGTCACTAGTGCTTGGAGTTGGGGAGGGGCTGGTTGAATGGGTGCTCAGGGTGTTCTGGGGCTCTAACTCACCAAGTTTGGGGCCTTCCATTGCGTAAAACAGTGGCTAGGAGGGTTTTTACCTTCCTGTCAGAAGGTGTTCGACAGTGGTTTGGGGTGCTTCCACTCCACCACTGGAACTGGAACTTAACAGGTTTGGTCTTGGGGTAAAAACATGGGGTTTCACCAAATTTGAGCTCCATTGAACAAGTTTAGCTTTCTAAACTTGGAAATGCTTCAAAATGACCAGTATTGTCCTTTACAAAGGAAGTGTGGCCAATCAGAGTCTCACAAATCCCATCTTTGGTGTGGAGTCCTCATTTGGGGTGTCAAACACCTCTCCAAAGTTTCTGCTCCATTGGAGAAACTTTGCAATGTAGAGTTGTTCCAACTCTTCTCTGGACAAAGAGGGTTTTGGGCTCATTAGGTGCACTTCCCCACCTTGGATCAAGGTGAGATTTTATGTGAGCACCTAATATGGCTTGGGAGGGCTCCTGTAATTTTATGGGAATTTATTGAGATCATTTCCTTTGGAAACATCTCAAAAAGCTAAAAGAGACAGAAATGGTTTTCAGGGTTTTACTCAAATAATATTAGTATGAAATAGGGTTGAAAATCTTATATATGGAAAATATATGTCCTTCTGAGCTTCCATAAATTTACTCAGAATTTTCTAAGATAGGAAAGCAATTTCCCTTGTGGGAATATCATTCCTGGCCTTAGAAACACACATAATTATAAAATAGGAAAATAATATTTTAAATCACCAATTAATGTTTTTAATGAATGAAAATAATATTTGGATCAGATCACCAACTTTGGTTGGAAGTGCCACTTGGCTTCATGAGCTAGTAGTGTATCCCAACATGATGAAGGTGATCTTGATATAAAGGAAAAAGGGTTTTTGAAGGGAGCAAAATAATAAGTTTTTCATGGGTTTGAGTCATCAAGCAAGCAAGCATTCACTCATACAAGGGCTGACATTGCACTCACAACATTATTTGAAAAAGTTTTAACAAGCTCTGATTTTTGCAACATAAAAATACTTGTGGTGAACAACAGGGTGTGACAATAGGTCCCTCCAAATCATACCATTATGTACTCTCCCCGTGCATACACAGTAGTACTGCTCAGGAGAGCGGTACTTCCGTTGGCACAAAGGACTGAACCGTATCGTGCAACTGAGAGGCTCAAGGAGCCGGTAATGCTGCCAGAGCGGTACTACTGCTCCCACCACCAGTACTACCGCTAGGTGCCGAATTTGCGAGTGAAAATGCGGTGGTAGAGTAGGGCAGCGTGGTAGTATGGCAAAGTGCGGTACTACCGCCCACTAATGTTGTTCTAGTACCGCTCGAAGGAGTGTTCTATACAGAGAGAAAAACATTAGTAGAAATAGTACACAACAGAAGTACGGCCTAAGCGGTACTACCGTGGTACATACGTGTACTACCGCGTGATCAAAGAAAAAATGTTGTCGCACTAAAACTGCCATAACTTCTGCATACAGACTCCGAACTAAGAAAACTCAAGTTTATTGGATAGAGGACGACCTGAGATGATGGAGAATAAATGACAATAGTATAAGGAAGATGACCTTCCCAAATATGATCGAGCAAAATCACCAACACCGAAAACACAATGATGATGCATATGAAATCCATTTTTGATAAGCTTGAGATTATCATGATCAAGACCATAAGCTCCAAAACTCACATAGAGAAAAACCAAACAAGAGACAAGAAAGATGATAGTGCTAAAAAGCCAAACAATTGATCATATAATGCATACTCGCAACTAACACCATGAGGCTGGTAAAATAGAAAACCTATCAAGGACAAACCATTGCCTTGCGCATAGTCCACTTGAGCTACATGATAACGATCTTGTCCTCGTCAAGATGGATCACCTTTCTAGATAGCCCTGTCTTGAGAAGACTAGTAGATTACTCCCTCATACTCCACTATGGGTGAGCCACTCTTCGGCACATCTTCACAAGTCCATTATCATGACAATGGATGGAAAACTTGAAGCATCATCTTTTCATGGTGCTCCACTTGAACTTGCACACCGCAAACTTGATGATGTTCACCACTTGATGTCATCCTCCATGGCTTGTATGAGATATGCCTCTTGACGCAAGCCCATGGACACATACCTAACCCCACATACAACTCCGACGTAGACTATGGGTTAATACACAAAGCGCAATGGACAATGCTTACCATACCATGAGATCACTTGATCCCACTTGGTATATCTTCTATGCTTTGTGTGTTGATCAAACTGAATATTACGTTGTTCATCTCATAAACTCCTTGAAACTAACAAATGGACTTCAAGAAATACCTATGGACAAATCCTTTGAATATGACTCAAGGCAACCCTTAGTCGATAGGGATTGTCTTCAATTACCAAAACCAAAAATGGGGGCACAATGTCCTAACAAGTGGGAGTTGTGGACTGACAGGTCCATGGTTTCCTCATTAAGAAGGACAATGACCAGAGAAGATCGATGGATGACACGTGGGGCCGCTCGTGCATGCGACATAAATGCAGGCGGTGGGAGGTAGGTGTGCGGCTTCCATGAGGGATCGAGGAGGACGCACAAAGGGTGCGTGGGCATCCGTTTGGTGTCTGTTTGGAGAAAAACCATGCACAAGTTTGCATCAGACATGCGGCAGGACAAACGTCAAACATTCAAATAATGTGATTGTGGTTGAGCATTGGACCGTGGTGTATGTCCGTTTGGGCCAAAACGGGCAAACACATACTAGATTTGGTCTAGCGTTGGAGTTGGCCTCTCCAATGCACGCTAGAAGCCTGTTTTATCAGGATTCCTTCATTTGAGTTGAGTCGGGCAATGGGGTGTTGTCCAACCGTCAAATCTGGCCGGTGCACCCAACCAGCGAACCTATTTCACCGAGATACCATGCAAGAAAAAAAACTAAAATAACCCCCGGTCAGAGTCATGTCAGCGTCCAAGTTAATGCTTACCAGAGCGTCAGCGGCCAGCACATATGATAACCTACAACAAATGGTGCATAGTTCACATCAGCACATTAGCCAGCGCCCAACACACTTGCCAACACACACAAAAATGGCCATTGTTCATGTATCATGGCCCTAGTTCATGCCGTTACACAAGCCAACATACAAAATAATGTCGCTCTTGGCCAAAGATCAATCATCAAGATCAAGCATCACCTTTTACTTATTATCAAATCAAAGTCTTCTCCTTTGTGACATCTTTCTTAAGTCCGTCGTCATGACCTCCACCTCCTTTACAAAAGAAGCGAGTGCCACCTATTTTGCTTTGGTGTTCGCATTGATTGCCTCAATCTTGAGCTTCTTCATTCGGACAACCACCTCAATCAAGAGCTTTTTCGTTAGGACAGCCTCCTCCATCTCGATTTGGAGCCCCATGTAGACCTTCACTTGCTCCTTTTTTCTTAGCGCTTCCCATCGCCCCTTGCTTCCTTTTGGGTCATCATGCCTTGTGGAATTTCTTGCAAGGGAATTGATCCCACATCACACTTAACGCTTGATACGTCCGAAACGTATTTACTTTTCCAAACAATTTTACTCTTGTTTTGGACACTATTTTTCATGATTTGAATGAAACTAACCCGGACTGATGCTATTTTCAGCAGAACTACCATGGTGTTATTTTGTGCAGAAATAAAAGTTCTCGGACTGAGCTGAAAATTGACGGATAATATTTTGGAATTAACAAAAAATATTGGCATAAAGATCTACCAGAGGGGGTCCACCTAGGAGCCATGATCCTAGTGGGCGCCCCCAAGGAGCGCCCACCGAGCTCGTGGCTCCCACACACCTCCGACTGACCTAACTCCAACATCATTAGTATCATCTCGTAGGGAAAAATCAGAGTGAGACTTTCATCACGTTTTGCGAGACGGGGTCGCCGCCACCTCTTGTTATTCCTTGGGAGGGCCGACCTGGAGTCTTTTTGGAACTCCGAGGAGGGGGATTCATCACCATCGTCATCATGAACCCTTCTCCATCAACAATTCCATGATGCTCACCATTGGGAGTGCACAATTCCTTCGTAGACTTGGTATTTCTCATGTAATCGAGTCAACTTGCTAGGGCTTGATCCCTAGTATCAACTATGTTTTGAGATTGATGTTGCTGTGACTTTGCTATGCTTGATGGTTGTCACTACGGGCCAATTGTCATGATTTCATATATAAACGCATTATATTTTCACAAATATGAGAGTGTTTTGGATCCTATCTTGCAAGTTATGTGCACCTATTATGTGTTATGATCCGTAGATCCCAAAGTGACAATAATTGGGATCATCTCCGGTGATGTTCGAAGTATGAGGAGTTCATGTATTCACCATGTATTAATGATATGTTCTGTTTCTCTATTAAAAGGAGGCATCACTACTGCAGGAAGGTCCTAAGACGACACATGCATCTGAGACCCTTCGACCAAACATTGTGCCATCCATTAGTCGCAAATGGTATAGTTCTAGCTTTGTCGCCAATAACACGAACTGTGTGCAATGGATGGTCCATCGGGAATGAACTAGATGAGACTCGATTTTGCGATCCATGGCATACAATTGGTCCTCGTAAACTGTTTGTGATTAGACAAGATAACACAAACCGTTGACAAAATACATATGTGTCCGAAGTACATCACATAGTTCACTTGGATTAATTGTTTGCGTTCATCTGGAGAACACAAATGAGTAAGTGTTACAAGGTGTGTGTGATACCCAAAAAATAGTTCGGTAATTAGAATTGTGTGGGAAGACCAATAATAACACAAACGTTTTATTTGACAAGTTGTGTGTGTTGTGGGTAGACGTTTACTCGTAAAACATTGTATGAGATGAGATTTTCTATGTTTGCACAACATCTATGCTTTGTGTACAAAACAACAATATAGTTGCACAACCAACTTGAACATCCAATTACATAAGTGACTACACAACACATTGAAACCCACAAGTGTAGGAGATTTTTTGTTGCATTTTTTGATAAGTAAGAGTGTCGAACCCAACAAGGAGGCAAAGGTAGAATTGACATTCTCTCAAGTTCTATCGACTATCGATACAACTCTATGCACGCTAGCGCTTACTTTACCTAGAACCAGTATCGACCTATTTGGTGGGAAGGAAACTAGAAGTAATTAGTAGGTGTAATAGATAGTTTTGCAACACAATATAGAACACAAAAATAAAAGTAGGTACTGTTTTTGATAAATGTTAACTTAGTTGTTTAGTAGAAATCTTTTTGTAACGCAAGATAAAGATTGTTCATAGGCAATTCAATATAACATGATTGATACTTGTCATATGCATTGAGGGAGAGGCATACACTACCACATGTTCCATACTTGGATCATATGCACTTGTGATTGGACCTAACCATAGCATTAAACATCAAGTCCTCTTTACTCATGTACGCAAACAAATCCCTTACTCGGGTGTAAGCTTCTATCAATCTAGCCTCCCACTATAACCAAATCGTGAACATATTGCAAACCCTCCAGCATGAATACTTCACGTGTGTGCCTCATAGAAGGCACCTTAAGATAGCATCATATTAACATACAAATCGTATCAACAACGTCATACCACAATTAACACGTAGGACAAAATAGATCTACTCAATTATCATAGGATAGCGACACATCATTGAATAATAATACATAGCATTAAGCACCATGTTTAATTACAAATTACAATGGGGAGAAGAGGGTTTGCACTGCTGCATAGATGGGGAGAGATTTGGTGGTGACGACGGAAAAGTTGTTGGTGTAAATCGACGTCATGATGGTTGCCCGAGTGGCTCTCCAGATCCACCTGTCATGGGAATGAACCCAACAGTAGAGGTGTAGGGTACGAAAGGAGAGGGCAGAGTCCTAGCTACGACAAGCTTGTACGCAAGATCTAGGAGTTCACACCCCTCTCATGGAGGTAACAGTCCTACGTCTTAGTGCTCGGGAGCTCTTGCAGTGTGGAATGCATGTTACAGAGGGTGCGAACCCTTGTGCCATAGGGGAGGGGCGGCTTATATAGAGTGCACTGCCCCTCATCAATACCAGGCCACTAAGGGTTCGATCAATGGAGCTTAAATGCGTACCTTACTGATAACGTATGTAATTAATGTTACTTATGACGACCAGCAAATGCTCACCTGTTGGCCTCCCTTGGGTGGCTTCTGGTCTTCTGCGTCGACTGGCTTATGGTTCTTCCGAGTGGAAGTTTATTGTCGAGTGAAGAGGGAAATCCTTCGAGTGATTTCTTACCGAGTGATTTCGACACTATGGCTATCTAGTCGGTATCCTCCTTGTAGTCTTCAAGTCTTTAATGAGGTGCCCTTAGGTAGGACATGTAGGTCAGGCCTATGGACCTACCCTAGGTACACATCCCCATCATTAGCCCCCGAATGGATAGGGGTTCGAGTGAGGAAGGGGTCGATGGAGATTTTGTCGAGGCATACAGATCTTGAACGTGCTTCGGGGATTGGTAAAACTCTGCGTCGATTGAAGTTTTCGTCATTCACCCAGATCGATTCTGTTGTGAAGTATGTCCAAGTGTATTTGAGCATTGAGGTTGATCCGAGTGACTAACGGGGTCTTGAGATGTGACGAATCACTTCGTCAGATCCGGATTTCACGGGATTCGAAATTTTGATTAGCGCGTGCTATGCGGTGATGACGCAACAATCAAGGAAAGTGGGGCGACAATGCCTCGATTATTGCACCGCCATTATCGCCACGTATCGCGCCTCCTCTATTATCGGGATAGACAAAGATCCGGTGGGCCCACCAGTCAGTGACTCACTCAGTGGTTATAAATCCGGCTGACGCTAGGGTTGGAGCAATGCCTTTTCTTGATTCTCCCCTGCTTCCTCTCCATCTCTGCCTCGCGGGTGCTGTTTTGGTCTGTCTCCGCCGCCGCCGAGATGACAAAAGGCAAGATAAGCCAGCTCGAGTGCCCCAAGAAGGGCGGAAAGTCGAAGAAGTTAGGTGGGCGATCCGCGTTGCCGCCAGGGATGATCCAGGGAGATTTTCTCCCGTCAATCCTATGGAAGGAGGATGTTCTGGAGCTCGTTGAACATGGGATGATTTCTGAGAAGTTGTGGAGGCTGCCTGAAGGGGAGGTCGAGCCGGAGCCACACGAAGGAGAACGACTCCTCCTCCTCACTCACATAGAGCGAGGTTTTTCTTTGCCCCCTCATCCTTTAATCCACGGTTTTCTGAATTACTTTGGTGCACAACTTCATCATCTTCCTGTAATTCCATCGCATACCTTGCTGCATTCGTAACACTGTGCGAATGCTTTTTGGGCTGTTCTCCTCACTAGGGGTGTTTCAACTCATCTTCTCTGTGCTCTCTCAAACAGTGAAGAAAGCTAATTCGAGTGATAGTAGGACTCATGTCATTCAGTTGTGTGGTGGTATGGGGATTCAAAAGAGGAGTAGGAGTATGTATCTTCAGATGATCCTTCCTGAGTTAGTGCGGCACTAGAAGTCGACTTGGTTTTACTGTAATGATATTGCATCTCCAAATATGTCGACTGGCCTTCCCCCATTCACCTTGGAGCACCGACTGCTCCTAGGACGATAAACGTGTCGGATGAGGAGAAGATTCAGGTAGGGGTCCTCGTAAATGAGGTGGTTAACTTAGTCCATGGTGGAGTGAGGGGGATGGACTTGCTTGAAATGTTCCTTCGTTAGCGTATTCAGCCTCTTCAGGCGAGGGATCATGCTATGTGCTACTACCCCAGCCCTGAGGATTCCACTCGGTCGCACCCGGAAGAGGTTTCTGAAGAAACTGTGGCTCAGTGGCTCAAAGGCATCACTAGAGCCTGCGACAATCCATTAGGAGCCAAGCGGGTCTTTCCTTACTCTGCTCAATACAAGCCATGAAACCTGGTAAGTTATTTCCTCGCTGATTACTTTCATGTCTTTGTCGAGTGACTAAATCTTCGGACGACTCACTTTGCTATTTTTACATCTTGTAAGAGTGGACAAACATGCATTCACCCGTGCCCAAGGGGGATCAGCTTGACGTTGGCGGGGAAAGTGAAGGTGGCGGCGCCGACAACGACTATGCTGAGGAAACTGAGGGGAGTGAAGACGACTCGGAAGGGAGCGAGGAAGAGATCCAGTCTCCTCCGTGCACCTAGCGTCGATACAAGCAATACCATGATCCGGCGGCTACCACAAGCAAGACCTTAGCGTCTAGCACTAGGAACGTGAAGCGTGACCGAGTTGCCACGAGTGGGTCGGCAGAAAAGGCTGCCAAACAACCCAAACCGGACGCTCCCAAGCCTCGGAAGGCTCTGCCCCAATGAGGATTGATGTGCCGGTTGCTTCAACGTGAGTGTTTACCTTTTTCTTTTTTTGTCATTGTGAAACTTCATGCGTTTGATGTCCGAGTGGAATTTTCTTGCCAAGCTGCTACCTCGGTGACGTCTCCTCCTGTTGATGAAGATCCCATGGACATGGACACTGCAGATATGGCCAGCTCCCAACGAGGTACGACAAGTCTTCATTATGTTCCGTTTTCTAGATATGATTCATCGATTGGACTAACTGACATTGTCGATTGACAGCCACATCGTCATCCTCTTGGATGATGATGAAGACCTAAGATGGTCGACTGGTGAATTAGCTAAAACCATGCCTGAAACGCTGGTGTCGAGTGCTCCTCCAGCCGGTTCAGTTGCTGTGACTACAGCTCCTCCAGCCAGTTCGATTGTTGTGACTTCAGTGCCAACTGCCCCTCTCCCGGTAGCTCCTATTATCTCTAATGCAACGCCGACTGCTTCAATGCTTGCATATCCTATGCACCATGTCCCGGAAGAACATACTGGAGCTGCTAAAGAGGCCATGATTTAGGCCGAACTGATGATGCAGCGGACCAAGGAGGCATATAAGGCTAGCAAGTTGGTGTATGCCATGGAGACGTATCTGGGGGACTTTGTGAGCAAGATGCTCGGCACGCTCACTGGTACGCTTCTTCCACCGAGTGAATATCTTCATATTTTACCAAATGAATTATGACTTACCTTTCATTTTTTCTTCACACAGAATTCTGCCAAGATGTTGATAAGGAGACTGAAGAAGTGGAGCCGCATCTGGACCCTATCAAGTCACCTGTTTCAGATGTGAGTCAATGAATATGATTTTCCACAATGCTCGCCTCTTGAAGGTCCAAGGGTAGGTCACCCAACTGCGAGCCGCGATGGGGAAAATTGACATGGAGTTGTGGCCAAAAGACACCCTCCAGACTGATATGGAGGCAATAATTAGCCGCTTGGACCAGATTCCCAATAGGGTGCAGGCGTGGAAGAAGTTTGTTGCACGTGGCGAAGCTGACGTGACCCTTTCGCTCGTCCATGTCCATTGCAAGGAACCTAGGGAAGATAAGCTGAAGGCATTCCACGTGGCTAATATGAAGAAGCTCCGGTTTGAGGACTTCATGGAAACCGTCATCGACGTGGCCACTCGCATTGCTGATGGGCTCGATCTTGACACCTTCATTGAGCCAGCGAGTCCTGGTGAGCCTTGAAAATAAACTTTGATTAAAATTCAAACTTTAATTCGCCTCGGTATGCCGAGTGTTAACGTATCCATTAAAACTTCGTTCGGGTGCTGATCCTGAGTACTTTCGTCCGCATAGACAAGTTTAATCCGTGCTGGATATCTTTAAGTTTATCTTGTTTGGCTAAGTTTGTTTTGTTTTTTAATGTTCTGGACATTTAGGAAAGTCCGTTACTTAAGGGAAGTCTTATTCGTGGTTAAGTATCCGAGTGGAAAGGTTGCTTTTCACCCAGTCGGAGTCTAACTTAGGCGAAGACTGATTCACTGCTAAGTCTCTGAGTGAATAGGTTGCTATTCAGTCGGCGGGGCTTTCTATCTTAGGCGAAGATGTATTCGCAGCTAAACTCTCGAATGAGAGGATTGCTCGTCACTCGTAGTGACTTCTAAACTTGGGCGAAGACTGGTTCGCGGCTAAGCATCCTTTTGACTAAATCTTTATTCATTCGGGGTATGTTTTGTACTTAGGTGAAGACTAGTTTGCGGCTAAGCATATGAGTGAATAATTTGCTATTCACTCAGAGGGGTTTTTAACTTAGGCGAAAACATGTTCACTGCTAAGCCCCCGAGTGACAGGATTACTCGTCACTCGGAGTAATTTTTATACATAGGCGAAGGCTGGTTCGCAGCTAAGCCCCTGAGTGAGAGGATTACTCGTCACTTGGAGCGGGTTTTATACTTAGGCGAGGACTAGTTCGCAGCTAAGCCCCTGAGTGAGAGGATTGCTCGTCACTCGGAGCGGGTTTCATACTTAGGCGAAGACTGGTTCGCAGCTAAGCCCCCGAGTGAGAGGATTGCTCGTCACTCGGAGTATGTTTTATAGTTAGGTGAAGACTGGTTCGCAGCTAAGCCCCCGAGTGAGAGGATTGCTCGTCACTCGGAGTATGTTTTATACTTAGGCGAAGACTGGTTCGCAGCTAAGCCCCCGAGTGAGAGGATTGCTCGTAACTCAGAGTATGTTTTATACTTAGTGAAGATTCGTTCGCAGCTAAGCCCCCAAGTGAGAGGATTGCTCGTCACTTGGAGTACGTTTTATACTTAGGCGAAGACTGATTCGGAGCTAAGCCCCTTAGTGAGAGGATTGCTCATCACTTAGAGTATGTTTTATACTTAGGAGAAGCCTGGTTCACAGCTAAGCCCTCGAGTAAAAGTATTGCTTGTCACTCGGAGTATGTTTTATACTTAGGAGAAGACTGGTTCGCAGCTAAACTCCCGAGTGAGAGGATTGCTCGTCACTCGTAGTATATTTTGAGAGTGAAATTGCTCGATCGGAATCAACAAAAACTGTAGGAATCATGACTTTGACAAACAACATTGTTTAGAAAACTCTCTTATTACATCAAACCAATCGGTTGTCAAGCATAAAAGTGTCAGAGTAGGTCTTTATTCCAAGCACGGGGTTTGTCGACTCTCTTCTTGAGGTTATAAAGATGATAGGCTCCATTATTCAGTACTTTGTGACTAAGAAAGGTCCTTCCCACGTGGGGGCAAGCTTGTGAGGTCTTTTTTGATCCACTCGGAGCATCAAACCGTCGTCGTGGAACGCCCGACTCGTGGCATGCCTCGTATGGAAGCGACGTAGATCCTGTTGGCATACTGTCGACCGAATCGAGGCCAGGTCACACACATCCTTGAGGAGGTCTACTCCGTCCTTTCGCGCTTGTTCATCCTCATACTCATAATATAAATCCACACGGGGAGAATTGTGAAGGAGATCACTCGGCAAGACGGCTTCAGCTCCATACACCAAGAAGAAGGGTGTGCGTCTAGTCGACCGGTTGGGAGTTGTCCACAAGCCCCACAAAACAGACGGTAATTCAGATACCCAGGCTCCAGCTGCATGTTCCAAGTCTCGCATGAGTTGAGGCTTCAACCCTTGAAGGACAAGGCCATTCACCCGCTCAGCTTGTCCATTGGTTGGAGAGTGTGCGGCGGACACATAATCCACCCGGGTGCCTTGAGCAGAGAAAAAGCGTTTGAACTCTTCCGAGTCAAAGTTAGAACCATTGTTTATTATGATGCTGTGAGGAACTCCGTATCGGAATGTTATTTCCTTCATGAACTTGATGGCGGTGCGCAAGGCCATCTTCTTTATCGGTTTGGCTTTGATCCATTTAGTGAACTTGTCGACTACAACAAGCAGGTGTGTGAATCGACTCTGGCCCGTTTGGAAAGGACCAACCATATCCAAACCCCAAATAGCAAATGGCCAGACGAGTGGGATGGTCTTCAAGGCAGATGCATGATTATGAGGCAAGTTAGAATAGAACTGGCGGCCTTCACAGTGATCAACGACATCTTTAGCCATCTCATTCGCGCGCGGGCAGAAGCACCCATCTCGGTATGTTTTGGCAACAATAGTCCAAGAGGACGCATGATGACCATAGGTCCCCGAGTGGATTTCCTCCAGGATCAGTCGGCCGTCCTTAGGGGAGATGCACCGTTGAGCTATGCGAGTAACACTTTCTCTGTAAAGTTGATCGCCGGTCACAGTAAAAGCCTTTGATCTGTGGAAAATCTGCTTAGCTTCAGCTTTGTCTTCTGGGAGTTCCCGCCTTAGAATGTATGCAACATATGGTACTGTCCACTCGATTATGATCACGAGAATTACCATCACTAAAACAACGACTGCTGGAACATCAATCTCAGTCGTATTGGAGGAGCTTATCGGTTGTGGGAGCTCTTTAGTGAAAGGATCCTCTTGCACCGAAGGAGTATGTAAGCATTCCAGGAACACATAGCTAGGGACAGGTTTCTGAGTGGACCCAATCTTGGCCAGTCCGTCAGCTGCTTCATTTTTCAATCGGGGAACATGATATAGTTCCAGACCTTCGAACTTCTTCTCAAGCTTCCTTACCACATGGCAGTACCCAGTAATGGCGGGGTTTCTGACATCCCATTCCTTCATCACTTGATTGACCACCAGATCCGAGTCGTCGTAGACCATCACGCACCGGACGTCGAGTGAGATGGCCATACACACCTCGTAGAGGAGCACTTCATATTCAGCCTTGTTAGTTGGAGGAATCAAAGTGAATCTGTAGAACATAGTTCAGCTTGTCGCCTTTTGGGGACACCAATACCACACCAGCACCAGATCCATTCAACATTTTAGAGCCATCAAATAACATGTCCAGTGCGCTCAGTGAATTTGAGCTGGCTGCTGTTGTTCCGCCCACTCGGCCATCAAATCAACAAGCCCTCGAGACTTGATGGCTTTCTTTGCTTCGAACTTGATGTCCATGTATATGAGGTCACTCTCTATGAGCAGTGGTCGAAGAGAAGGACAACACTCTCCTACTTACGTACTTGGGATTTTTAGGCGAAAGTCAACGTGTCAATCCCCAAAAAGCGTAACCTTGGACAAAAGATCGTGGAATGTGTTAATTTTGGATATGCTAAGAATAGCGTTGGTTATAGATTTCTAGAAGTGAAATCTGAGGTACATGACGTGAAGGTTGGTACGATTATGGAGTCTAAGGATGCTACATTCTTTGAGGATATTTTCTCCATGAGATATATGCAAAGCACTTCTAGACAGTAATTTATGGAGACCCGTGAGCGTGCCATTCCTATCAAATATTAGGAACAAACACATCATGAAATTTCTAAGGAGGATGACGAGGAAACCCTTGGTAGGGGCAAGAGACAAAGGACTGCAAAGACCTTTGGTGATGATTTCCTCGTGTACCTTGTGGATGATAATCCCACTTCTATTTCAAAAGCGTATGCATCTCCAGATGCTGACTACCAGAAAGATGTAGTCTGTAATGAGATGGATTCCATCATGTCTAACAGGACATCGGAAATCACAAAACATCCCTATGGTTGCAAACCAGTGGGATGTAAGTGGGTGTTCAAAAAGAAGCTTAGGCCTGACGGTACAATTAAAAAGTACAAGGCTAGGGTTATATCTAGAAAGAAGAACATGATTTCTTTAACACTTATGCACCTATGGTCAGACTGCCCACCATTGGAGTACTACTCTGGTTGGCGGCCTCGCATGGTACTCTTGTCCACCAGATGGATGTTAATATGTCTTTTCTGAATGGAGAGATGTACGAGGGAATCTATATGCAAGTGGCTGAAATATTTATATGGCCCAAGGCAAGCACCTAAGCAATGGCATGAGAAGTTTAATACACCTCTCACATATGTTGGCTTCATTGTTAATGAAGCTGGCAAATGTGTATAATATCGACATGGTGGGGGTGAAGGAGTTATACTATGCTTGTATGTTGATGACATGCAAATAATTGAAACCAACCTCAAAGTGATTTAGGACGTTAAGTCATTATTGTCTCAGAACTTTGAGATGAAGGACCTTGGGGTGACTAGTGTTATCTTGAACATCAAGTTATTGAGTGATGATGAGGGTGGGATTACACTTCTGTAATCCCATAATGTTGAGAATATATTGAGTTGATTTGGATATTCAAACTGCAAAATTTCTCAAACCCCATATGATCATAGTGTGTTGATTGGAAAGTTAAAAGGCACGGCTAAAGATCAATTGAGCTACTCTCAAATTATTGGTTCACTAATTTATCTAGTGAGCAGAACAAGGCCTCGGATCATGTTTGTTATGTGCAAACTAAGGCAGTTTGTTGCCAATTCGGGTGATGTACATTGGGATGCAGTTGAAAGCATTATGCGCTATCTCAAAGGTACTATGAACCATGTACTTCACTATACCAGATACTCGTCGATACTTGAAGGGTATAGTGATGCGAGTTGGATCTCTCATGCTGATGAGATGAAGGCCACTATTGGGTATATGTTTACCCTTGGAGGTGGTGTTGTTTCGTGGAACTCTTTTAAGCAAACGATCTTAACAAGATAGACAAAGGAAGAAGAATTAACAACATTAGACACATCTGGTGTCAAAGATGAATTTCTTCGAGATATTTTGATGGACTTGCCAGTGGTTGAGAAGCCAGTTCTGGCTATCCTTACGAACTGCGATAATCAGACAGTTATTGTCAAAGTAAAGAGTTCAAAGGACAACATATAGTCCAAGAAACATATAAGAATGAGACTGAAAGCTATGAAATGTTTAAGAAACTCAAGAGTGATAGCATTGGATTATGTCCAAACGGCTAAGAATCTGGCAGATCCCTTTACTAAAGGGCTATCACGTGTTATGATAGATAATGCATCGATGAAGATGCGTATGAGACCCACATGAGTTTCCATGGTGGTAACCCAACCTATCTTGTGAAATATCCCGTGAAGTAGGACCTGGGAAAACAAGCCAGTAGTGAACTGAGGAGAGTAACTTTACTAACCCATTCCTTTGGAGATGCAATACTCTAGATAATGTATGGTAGGATGACTATTGTCTTAATGTGTTCTAAAGCTTATATGTAAGCAAGAAGTTTTCCTACAGAGCAATCTTTGGAGGAACAAACTTGTATGAGCCTGACTGTTGGTCACAGTCTATGAGATTGGAGTGATTTCTAGTAAGCTTATGAATATGCCAGGAGTGTGACTAATATGCTCCAACCGAGGTGTCAGCCTTCGGCATCCTAGTACTAGTAAGATGTCTGGTGAAACTTCATTATGCCAAATGAAAAATGTTGGAAATATGACCTATAGGCAATAATAAATTGGTTATTACTCCCACTGTTCCTAAATATAATTCTTTTTTGAGATTTGACTAGGGGACTACATACGGGGGAAAATGGATGAATCTACTTTCTATAGCATATCTATATACAGACGCATGTAATCTTTTAGTGGAACCTCTTAAAGACTTATATTTAGGAACGGAGGGAGTATTATATTTCCTTGTTCATGATAATCGTTTGTTATACATGCTAGAATTGTATTGATTGGAAACACAAATACATGTGTGGATACATAGACAACACATTGTCCCTAGTGAGCCTCTAAAGGACTAGCTCGTTAATCAAAGATGGTCAAGGTTTCCTGGCCATACACATGAGTTGTCATTTGATAATGGGATCACATCATTAGGAGAATGATTTGATGGACAAGAACAAAACTATGAACGTAGCATATGATCGTATCTGTTTATTGCTACGATTTTCTACATGTCAACTATCTGTTCCTATGACCTTGAGATCATGCAACTCCCAAACACCAGAGGAATGCCTTAAGTGTTTCTTGGGTTGGCGTGAATCAAGAATGGGATTTGTCACTCCGTATGACGAAGAGGTATCTCTGGGCCCACTCGATGATACAACCTCACAAGAAGATTGCAAGCCACGTGACTAAGGAGTTAGTCATGGGATCTTGTATTACATAACGAGTAAAGAGACTTGCCAGTAACGATATTGAACTAGGTATAGAGATACCGATGATCGATTCTCGGGCAATTAGCATACCGATGGACAAAGGGAACAGTATACGAGATTGATTGAATCCTTGACATCGTGGTTCGACTGCTAAATATCTTTATGGAATTTGTAGGAGCCACGGGCATCCAGGTCCCGCTACTGGTTATTGACCACAGAGTGTCTCAGTCATGTCTACATAGTTTTCAAATCCGCGGGGTCTGCACACTTAAGGTTTGGTGATGATTGGGTATTAATGAGTTGTGTATGATGATAACAAAAAGTTGTTCGGAGTCCCGGATGAGATCCCGAACATCAAGAGAAGCTCCGGAATGGTCCATGTGTAAAGATTCATATATGGGAAGTTGGTATTCGAGTTCCGGAAAAGTTCTGGGATTTATCGGTTTGGTGACACGAGTGCGAGAAGTGTTCCGGGGGTTCATCGGGAGGGTCCACCTGCCTCGGAGGGCCCCATGGGCTGTGAGAGGGGGTGCACCAGCCCCTTGTGGGTTTCCGCCTGTCCCACCTAAGTCCCATGCGGCTAGAGCAAGGGTTAGGCCATGAGAGGAGGCGCCCCACTTGCCTTGGGGGCTAAGGCACCCCCTTGGTCGCCGCCCCACCCCTAGGGGAAACCCTAGTGCACCTCCCTCCTGCTCTCCTCCTATATATATGTGAGGGGAGGGAGGGATGCAGTAAGACAATGCCATGGCATAGCCTCTCCCTCCCCCTCTATACCGTCTCCTCCTTTCGATATTCCGGTAGTGCTTCGCGAAGCCCTACCAGGATAGCTACACCACCACCACCGTCACGCCTCGCACTGACGGGGAACTCATCTACCACTCCGCCTCGCTTGATGGATCAAGGAGGCGGAGACGTAATCAAACTGTACGTGTGCTGAATGCGGAGGTGTCGTCCGTTCGGCACTAGATCAAGACGAATCGTGATGTGATCGCGGGGCGGATCGTGATGTGGTCGCGGGATGACTGCGATTTGGATCGCGAAGACGTTTGACTACATCAACCGTGTTAGATATGCTTCCGCTTAGCAATCTACTAGGGTATATTGATGCACTCTCCCTCTCATAGATGTTAGTCCCCATAGATTGATGTTGGTGAGCGCGGGATTTTTTTTCCATGCAACGTTCCCCAACAATGGCATCATGAGCTAGGTCTATGCATAGCTAGATGACATAACGAGTAGAACACAAAGGAGTTTGTGGGAGTTGATATTCAGATTGCTTCCCTCCTTAGTCTTTTCTTGATTCAGCGCTATTGTGGGATGAAGCGGCCCGGACCAACTTTACTTGTCCACGTACAAGAGGCTAGTTCCATCGAGTGAAATGTAACTTTGTTGCATAAGATGGATGACGGGTGGCTTCCTCTCCAACCTTAGTTGAACCGGATTTAACAAACACGGTCCTTGTAGAAGGTTAAATAGCAACTTGTGTATCACCGTTGTGGCTTTGCGTAGGTAAGAGGTATTCTTCCTAGATACCCATGGAAGCCACGTAAAAGATGCAACACAAGTTAGAGGATGTCTAACTTGTTTTTGTAGGTTATGTTGTGATATGATAAGGCCAAAGACATGATAATATATATTTTATCTATGAGATGATCATGTTGTAATAGTTAATATCAACTTGCATGTCGATGTGTACGGCAACCGGCAGGAGCCATATGGTTGTCTTTTATTATTGTATGACCTACGTGTCAATCACTAAGTGCCATGTAATGCTTTACTTTATCGCTAAATAGTAGCAATAGTAGTAGAAGCCTGGTTGGTGTAACATCCCCATTTTCCTAATTGGGAATGTTTTATATTGTAGCTAAGCATCTAATGCATATTGATTGAATTAAATTTTAGCACGTGAATTTCTTTCGTCCTTTTGATTTGCATTTCCATTTTTCGTCGCACGAGAAATGCCCGGAGAAATACTCTCTTGCACGCAAGAGAGAGAGCGGAGGAAAATGACCCTCCAAAGTGCGGGCAAATTTCTGAAATATTTGAGCCAAGAAACCCAAAGATTATTTGCAAAAATATTTGCAAAGAGAAATAAAGCAATGTGGGAATTTTTGGAAAAAAAACATTTTTTTTAAGTTTTCATTTTTGCTTTGGAAAAATGTTATTCGGGTAAAGAATATTTTTCTGATTTTTTTGGTATATAATACCCTATATTAATATTTTGATTTATTTCCTTTTTATTAGCTTTTGTTTTCTGTTTCGGAAAAAGTTAGAAATTAGGAAGGTACTTTTTTTTCCTTTAGAGCCGCCCCCGAGCTCCTTATAAGCCTGGGCCGAATCCCACAGCCCCCAGGGATTGAATCCCTTAACTCTCGGCCGACCGAGCCTCCCTTCCCCGCCTCCCTCTCGCTGCCAGTGGCCCCCACTAGCCGAGCCGTTCCCACCCCGCGGCCACCTTCTTCTCCCCCTTCCTTTCTTCTACCAAGACCGAGCCCGAGCAGGAACCTTGGGATTTCTTCCCCGATTTCCCTCCCTCCCCTTAGCTCTCCCCTCCCTGGCCTATATAAGAGCCCACCCCCGAGCCGCCCCGTTCCCACCCTCGCCGTCACCCCGCCCCGTCCCCTTGCCACCCGAGCCACCTCGCCGGTGTAGCAAAGCTGCTGCCCTTCAGCCGCCTCCCTGGAGCAGCGCCCCAGGCCCCTCTTCGCTCCGCCCGAGGACCCCCTTCGCTGGAGGACCCCCACCGCCGCCGCCCCGACTCCTCCAACGCCCCGGTGCCCCCTCCCCCCTCGCCGGAGCTACCCCCTCCCAGCCACGATACTCCCTCCATCCCTCTGTTCTTTCTTCTTTTTCTTTTTTTTAGCCCTTAGATCTTAGTTGGATGGCCTAGATTATTTCCCTAGGATACCTCTTCGGTTTATATTAGAAAACCAGCGGATTATTTTCACTTAGTAATTTAGCCAGTAGTTTTTGCTAAGCCTAGGCCGATTGCTCCTAAGTTTGCAGCAAACGCACCCCTCGGCCTATAGCAACATGCCATGTGTACCCTCTTTTTTGTACTAGTTAGCTTCATATTTTTTTGTCTAAATTGCAAAAACAGAAAGTTTATGTTTTGTTTTGGCCACAACTTTTTATTCCGAAGTCTAATGACATTGACTCTTTTTCCAGTAGCTCACAAATTTCCGGTAGTTTTTAAAAACATATAATTTGTCTATGTTTGAAATTTTCAAATATAAGTTAGATCAGATTTAGTTTAAACCTTGTTTTGCCTATTCCAGGAGTTTAAAAAATGATTTTGAGTTGATTCTTTTTGCTACTGCTTCCTAGTGATTAAATCTTACTGTGGTAAGAGTTTCAAAATTATTAATGTATTTTTACTGGTGTTATTTTTACTTGTGGCTTGATTGAAGTACTTATGGTGTGTTTTGTGTTTGTATCGGTAGATCATCCGGAGTGCGAAGCGTGTTACTTAGAAGCGCTCGAGCAAGACAACTATCATCAAGGCAAGTCATTTTGATCATGATATTTTACCTATGTTTTTGATGCATGGTAGATCACCTTTCTTTGCCCAATTGCATGCTACCTAGGTACTTGGAAACTTTAGTATAAGTTGTGGTAGGAACACAAGAATCCTGATACTTGGCCCCGGGACGACAATTTCTTAATGCTATGCTTGAGTAGACGGGTCATCGGTTGAGTGTATACCACGAGTGATGCGAGGTTGATATAATAATCAAGACCGGTTAAGACAAGATTTTCAAGACCTCGGACGCAATGCAACTCTGGGTGAAGGACGGTTGATCGGCTCCCTGGAGAACCCAGTGGATGCCCGGGATGCTGGAGAGGCCATGTCATCCTGCGGAAAGCTTCACCCAGGCTCGAAGAGACGGACGGAGACTTCAAGACTCAAGGCTTACCTGCATAGCCACAAGTCATTATGGGCTCTGGCTTGGTTGGACAACGCGGCGACTCTGGACAGGCGGTGCTAGCAGATGTAGAAGAACGGTAGGAATGGATGGGCACCGACAGGGATTCAGTGGGACCCGTTGAAAGACCATGTTTTGATCATCCGGTCTTCAAACACCCTGAAGTGCAAGGACAAACCCGGAGGCGATCAAATCTTGTGGGGAACGTGTGCAAAACTCTGCAGAGTGCCCAACCTAATCGATTAGCCGTGTCCACGGTCATGGACAACTTGAGCCGAAGGCATTGAATTTCCCCTGAACACTCGACACAACTTAATAATGATGTGGGTGTTAACAACTATTCGGGTACGAGAATTGGTTGGCGGAACCATCTCGTTAACAACAAACATTGTAGTAATATTTTGCTTTCAACCCCTCTTGTTGTAGGATAAACTGGCTTTATGCAAAACTTAGCCCCACCGGCCAAATATGCATGTAGAGATAGTTGATATTTATTTTACTCCTCTCTTTGATGACTTGCCGGCATATTCAATATGCTGACCTACACGGCTGCAACGTATCATGTTGCAGAGTACTTTTCCGACCAGGTGTGAGGCTACGATCTACGCTCAGCGACATGCCCTTGGAGTCGGATGGACTCGTCTACCTGATGCTTCCGCTTAGTCTTCGTTAGATATCTTAGGAGTTGGCCTTCAGCCACTTTATTGTAATCCTTTATTGTAATAAAGTACTCTTTATGAGATTTCGATTAATAAAGCTGTGTGATTGAACTCTTGAATATATACATTATGTACTGTGTGTGTACCAGCATGATCTTGGGATGGTACGGAAAAACTAGAGGCTTGGGTCGTCTTGAGTCGGGTCGCTACAATTGGTGCGACAACCTTGATGGAAACACGATGATGGAGATCATGATGATAGAGCTCATGGTGTTGTGTCGGTGACGACGGAGATCATGTCAGTGCTTTGAAGATGGAGATCAAAAAGCACAAGTTCATGGCCATATCATGCCACTTATGATTTGCATGTGATGTTAATCCTTTTTATGCACCTTGTTTTGCTTAGTACAACGGTAGAATTATAAGGTGACCCCTCACTAAAATTTCAAGATAAAATTGTGTCCTCCCAAAGTGCATACCGTTGCGGAAGTTCGTCGTTTCGAGATACCACGTGATGATTAGGTGTGATAGACTCTACGTTCACATACAACGGGTGCAAGACAGTTTTGCACATGCGGAACACTCGGGTTAAACTTGACGAGCCTAGCATGTACACACATGGGCTCAAAACACAGGAGACCGAAAGTTGAACATGAGTCATATAGTAGATACGATCAACATGGAGATGTCCACCATTGAAACCACCTCATCTCATGTGGTATTCGGACATGGGTTGGTGGATTTGGATCATGTCACACTCGAACAACCTCAGGGATGTTGAGTTGAGTAGGAGTACTTAAGTAATATGATTAATTGAACTCATTGTCATGAACATAGTCAAAATATCTTTGCAAATTATGTTGTAGATCAATAGCTTGCGCTGTAGCTCCCCTATATTTTGATACGTTCCTAGAAAAAACTAAGTTGAAAGATGATAGAAGCAATCATGCGAACTAGGTCCGTAAACTGAGGATTGTCATCATTGCGACATGGAAGGCTTATGTCCTTAATGCACCACTCAGTGTGCTACCCCACCACCAAGCGTCGGTTGTGGATGTTACGAACATATGACAAGCACGTTTTGATAACTACATGATAGTTCAGTGCGTCATGCTTTACGGCTTAGAATTGAGGCTCCAAAACATTTTGAATATCGTGGAACATATGAGATGTTCCAACAGCTGAAATAAGGATTTCAGGCTCGTGCCCATGTTGAGAGGTAAGAAACCTCCGACAAGATTCTTTGCCTAAAAAATAATGGAGAAAAGCTCAATCATTGAGCATGTGCTTAGATTGTTTGGGTGCTACAATCACTTGAATCAAGTGGGAGTTGATCTTCCAGATGAGATAGTGATTGACATAGTTCTCAAAGTCACTGCCACCAAGCTACTCGGCTTCATGATGAACACTAGCATACCAGGGATGGAGAAGATGATCCCTGTGCTATTCGCGTTGTTAGACACCGCGAAGGTAGAAATCAAGAAGGAGCATCAAGTGTTGATGGTTAGTAAAAGCATTAGTTTCAATAAGGACAAGGGAAAGAAGGGAAACTTCGAGAATGACAAGTCAGTTGTCACTCCAATGAATAAACCCAAGGTTGCACCCAAACCCGAGATTAAGTGCTTCTATGATGAGGGGAATGGTCACCAAGGCGGGACTACCCTGGATAGTTGGTAGATAAGAAGGGTGGCAATGTCAACAGAAGTATATTAGATATACATGTTATTGATGTGTATATTACTAGTACTCCTAGTAGCACCTGGGTATTAGATACCGGTTCAGTTGCTAAATGTTGGTAACTCCAAATAAAGGCTACGGAATAAACAAACACTAGCTAAAGGCGAGGTGACGATGTGTGTTGGAAGTATTTCCATGGCTGATGTCATCCCCATCGCATGATCCCTCTACTTTCGGGATTACTGTTAAACTTAAATAAATGTTATTTGGTGTTTGCATTGAGCATGAACATGATTAGATCATGTTTATTACAATGCTTTTATTCATTTAAGTCAACGAATAATGGTTATTCTGTTTACATGAATAATACCTTCAATGGTCATGCCCCTATGTGAATGGTTTATTGAATCTCGGTCGTAGTGATACACACGTTCATAGTATGTATGGCAAAATATACAAATTTAGTAATGATAGTACCACTTCCTTGTGGCACTGCCGCTTATGTCATATTGGTATAAAATGCATGGCGAAGCTCCATACTGATGGATCTTTAGACTCACTCAATTTTGAGACATGCGGACCATGCCTATTGGTGTAAACACATGAAGAAACTCCATGCATATGGATCTTTTGGACTCACTTGGTACATGCAAACCATGTCACATAGGCAAGATGACTGAAGGCCTTGTTTTCCAATGAGAAGGAACGAGCAAGTGACTTATTGGAAATAATACATTTTTATGTATGCAGTCCAATGAGTGGTGAAGCATGCAGTGGATATCGTTATGTTCTTACTTCACAGATGATTTGAGGAGATACACGTGTACTTACTTGATGAATTACGAGTCTGAAATATTGAAAACTTCAAGCAATTTCAGGAGTGAAGTTGAAGATCATCGTAATAAGAGGATGATATGTCTATGATATGATCGTAGAGGTGAATATCTAAGTTGTGAGTTTTGTATACATTTAAGAAAATGTGTAAATTGTTTCACAACTCATGCCATCTGGAACACCATAGTGTAATGGTGTGTCCGAACATTGTAGCCGAGCCGTATTAGATATGATGCATACTATGATGTCTCTTGTCAATTTACCACTATCGTTTTTGGGTTATGCATCAAACACAACCGCATTCACATTAAAAGGGGCACCACATAATTCCGTTGAGGTGACACTGTATGAACTATGGTTTGGCAAGAAACCTAAGCTGTCATTTCTTCAAGTTTGGGGCTATGATGCTTATGTCAAAATGCTTCAGCCAGATAAGCTCGAACCCAAAGAGGATAAATTCATCTTTATAGGATACCCAATACAGTTGGCTATACCTCCTATCTCACACCCGAAAGCCAAGTGTTTGTTGCAGAAAATGGGTCCGTTCTCAAGAAAGAGTTTCTCTTGAAAGAATTGAGTGGGAGGATGGTGGAACTTGATGAGGTTTTTGAATAATCACTTCAACCAGAGAGTACAAGGGCGCATGAAGTTGTTGTTGTAGTGCCTACACCAATTAAAGTGGAAGCTGGTGATGGTGATCATGAAGCTCCGGATAAAGTTACTACCAAACCTCGTAGGTCGACAAGGACACGTATTGCTCCAGAATGGTACGGTAATCATGTCTTGGAGGTCATGTTGTTGGACAACAATGAACCTACGAGCTACGGAGAAGCGATGGTGGGCCCGGATTCCGACGAATGGCTGGAGGCCATGAAGTTCGAGAAAGGATCCATGTATGAAAACAAAGTGTAGTCTTTGGAAGAACTAATTGATGGTTGTAAGCCTATTAAGTACCAATGTATAGTTAAAAGGAAGACATACAATGATGGTGAATGTCACCATTTAGAAAGCTCGACTTGTCGCAAAGAGGTTTCCGACAAGCTCAAGGATTTGACTATGATGAGACTTTCTCACCTTTAGTGATGCTAAAATCTGTTGGAATTATGTTAGAAGTTGCTGCATTTTTCGATTATGAAATCTGGCAGACGGATGTCAAAAGATTGTTTACTTGACGGTTTCCTTGAGGAAAGGTTGTGTGTGATACAACCAGAAGGTTTTGTCCATCCTAAGGATGCTAACAAGTATGCAAGCTCCAGCAATTCTTTTATGGACTGGAGCAAGCATCTCAGAGTTGGAATATACGCTTTGATAAGATGATCAAAGATTTTGGGTTTATACAAAGTTCATGAGAAACTTGTATTTACAAGAAAGTGAGCGGGAGCACTATAGAATTTCTGATAAGTATATGTGGTTGACATATTGTTGATCGGAAATGATGTAGAAAATTCTAGAAAGCGTATAGGGTTGTCTGAAAGCTGTTTTTTCAAAGGAAAACCGGGAGTAAGCTACTTGAACATTGGGCATCAAGATCTATAGAGATAGATCAAGACGCTTGATAAAACTTTCGATGAATACATACCTTGACCAGATTTTGAAGGAGTTCAAAATGGACCAGTCAAAGAAGGAGTTTTTGCCTGTATTGTAAGGTGTGAATTTGAGTAAAACTCAAAGCCCGACCATGGCAGAAGAAAGAGAAAGGAAAAAGGTCATCTCATATGCTTTAGTCCTAGGCTCTATGGTATGACATGATGTGTACCGCACCTGATGTGTGCCTTGCCATGAGTCTGTCGAGGGGTACAAGAGTGACCCAGGAATGGATGAGTGGACAGCAGCCAAAATTATCCTTAGTAACTTGAGGACTAAGGAAATTTTTCTCGATTATGGAGGTGATAAAAGAGTTCGTCGTAAAGGGCTACGTGGATATAAACTTTGACACCAATTCAGATGACTCTGAGCATGAAACCGAATTCACATAGTGGAGTAGTCATTTGGAATAGTTCCAAGTGGAGCATGGTAGCAACATCTACAGTATGACATAGGAATTTGTAAAGTATACACATATCTGAATGTTGCAAACCCGTTGACTAAAAACCTCTTTCACTAGCAAATCATGATCAAACCCCAAAACTTATTGGGTGTGAATCACATGGTGATGTGAACTAGATTATTGACTCTAGTGCAAGTGGGAGATTGTTGCGAATATGCCGTGGAGGCAATAATAAATTGATTATTATTATATTTCCTTGTTCATGATAATCGTTTATTATCCATGCTAGAATTGTATTGATTGGAAATTCAAATACATGTGTGGATACATAGACAACACACTATCCCTGGTGAGCCTCTAAAGGACTAGCTTGTTGATCGAAGATGGTCAAGGTTTCCTCGCCATAGACATGAGTTTTCATTTGATAACTTATCGGATCATTAGGAGGTGATATGATGGACATGACCCAAACTATGAATGTAGCATATAATCATATCAGTTTATTGGTACTATTTTCTGCATGTCAAGTATCAATTCCTATGACAATGATATCATGCAACTCCCGGACACCACAGGAATGCCTTGTGTGTATTAAACGTCAGAACGTAACTGGGTGACTATAAAGGTGCTCTACAGGTGTCTCTGAGGGTGTCTACTGGGTTGGCGTGAATCGAGACTGGGATTTGTCGCTCCGTATGACGGAGAGGTATCTCTGGGCCCACTCGGTAATACAACATGACAAGAAGCTTGCAAGAAATGTGACTAAGAAGTTATTCACGGGATCTTGTATTATATAATGAGTAAATAGACTTGCCGGTAATGAGAGTGAACTAGGTATAGAGATACCGATGATTGAATCTCGGGCAAGTAACATACCGATGGATAAAGGGAACGGTATACGGGATTGATTGAATGCTTGACATTGTGGTTCAACCGATAAAGATCTTCGTATAATATGTAGGATCCAATATGGGCATCCAGGTCCTGCTATTGGTTATTGACCGGAGAGTGTCTCGGTCATGTCTGCATAGTTCCCGAACCCGCAGGGTGTGTACACTTAAGGTACAGTGACGATTGGGTATTAATGAGTTGTGCGTGGTGATAACCGAAAGTTGTCCGGAGTCCCGTATGTGATCCTAGACATAACGAGGAGATCCGGAATAGTCTGGAGGTAAATATTGATATATGGGAAGTTGGTATTCGAGTTCCAAAAAAGTTCCGGGACTTACTGGTTTTGTGACGAGAATGTCGGAAGTGTTCTGGGGTTCACCGGGAGGGTCCACCGGCCCCGGAGGTTCCCATGGGCTATGAAAGGGGCACACCAGCCCCTGGTAGGCTGGCTGCCCCTCCTGCCTAAGGCCCATGCAGCTAGGGAAAGGGTTCGTCCAAGAGGGGAGGTGCCCCACTTTCCTTGGGGTCCAAGGTACCCCCCTTGGCCGTCGCCCCACCCCAAGGGGTAACCCTAGGGCGCCTTCCTCCTCCTCTCCTCCTATATATATGTGAGGCGAGGGAGGTCTGCAGCAAGACAATGCCACGGCGCAGCCTCTCCCTTTCCCTCTAGATCGTCTCCTCCTCTAGATATTCCGGTGGTGCTTAGTGAAGCCCTGCCGGGACAGCTACACTACCACCACCGTCACGCCATCATGCTGATGGGGAACACATCTACCACTCCGCCCCTGCTTGCTGGATCAAGGAGGCGGAGACGTATCAAGATGTACGTGTGCTGAACGCAGAGGTGTAGGATCGAGAGTATGTCTAGAGGGGGTGATTAGACTACTTGACAAGGCAAAAAAATTGCATTTTCCCAATTTTAGTTGAGAGGCTACATTGGCAGTTCTGGTAAGTCAAGTGCACCCTACACGTGTAGTTCTAAGAGTGTAGGAGCGGAATGTAAAACATGCAAGTGTAAAGTAAAGGATTAAGGTAGGGAGATTAAACGATAAGGTTGACACAATGATTTTTTGCATGGTTCCGATAGGTGGTGCTATCGTACGCCCATGTTAGTGGAGACTTCATCCCACGAAGGTCAACGGTTGTGAGAGTCCACGAAGTGCTCCACCCACAAGGGGTCCACGAAGAAGCGGCTTTATCTATTCCACCATGGCTTCCGCCCACGAAGGACTAGCCTTACTCACGGTAGATCTTCATGAAGTAGGCGATCTCCTTGCCCTTACAAACATCTTGCTTCAACTCCACAACACGAAGCAGGAGGCTCCCAAGCGACACCTAACCAATCTAGGAGGCAACACCCTCCAAAAGGTAATAAATGTGGTAGATCAATGAACTCCTTGCTCTTGTGCTTCTAAAGATAGTCTACTCAACACAAAATCACTCTCTCATAAAATAGGCATGGGTAGGAGAGATTGATTTTGTGGAAAGCGGTTTGGGGAGTCTAAAGATCAAGTTTCAAGTGATTGGATTGGAATATCTTGGTCTCAACACATGAGTACGCGGTTCTCTCTCAGAAAATGGATCTAGCAATGAAGTGTGTGTTTCGAGTGCTACTCCCACGAGTGAGAGGTGGGTGAAGGGGTATATATAGACAACACACAAAATCCAACCATTACACCTAAAGTGGGAAACTCGATGACACCGAAGTCATAAAGTTGGTTGCACCGATTCGCACAAAAGGCAGTAACTTTTTATTCTCAGTGGGACTCATATACACAACTCTGTTGCACCGAAAAGGTGGCTAACGGTCAGATGACCAAACTCGGTGGCACCGATACTCAAGCTCGGAAATTCTGATTTTGTTTACCAATGCAACAGAAAGTTGGTCACCCTGAACTTGGTAGCACCAATATGGATTCGCTTGCACCGATTTGGTGGGAATGGCTAGGGTTTCTGTCTGAGGTCAAACTCAGTGGGTCCGAAACATGAAAGTTGGTGACACCGAATTTGAGTATGTGGAATTGGATAGAATGGTAATGTGGGAAAAATGACTGAGTATTTTGGTGATAACTTTGAGAACTTGAGCAATCAATTCATTTTACTACCTCGCCCCCTTTTTATAGTATTGGCTTTCCTATGGACTTAAAAGTGATTTCTCACAAATATAAAATGAAGAGTCTTCTAGCTTGAAGCTTTAGCCTATCTTATTCCTTTCTTGCATCAAGGGGCATCTCCACATAAGCCTTTAGCCAAATCATCTTTTGAACTTTTCTGAAATATACTTGGAAAAACATATTAGTCCAATGATGCATATGTTGTGATCAATTATCAAAACTACCCTAGGGACCAATTGTGCTTTCAATCTCCCCCTTTTTGGCAATTGATGACAACATATAGATCAAAGCTTCGACAAAAGATATAATCAATGATTAGCATAGATGCTTTGTGAAGTATATGAAAATCAAGAGCTCCGCCTAAATTTGTGCATTATTTTAAAATTTGTGTTTGGACACAAATGCACAATCGATTAGGATCATGGGTCACTCTTCCATGTCACATGCATCTTGCTGGTGCGCATACAAGATAAGAATGAATAGCAATGCACATGACACCAACAATATAAGTGAATGATCATCACATGGATAGCTAAAAGGATAATAACGTAGCATCAACCAAGCAAAGCGTATGATCAAACACAGATAACGGGATAAAGTAATCCAAAATACTAAATTTTAAAAACAAAATGAGAGAAAATAAATTCAAAAGTTCTCTCTCTCTCTGTCTCTCGAAGTCTATGATCTATACATTTCTCCCCTTTGGCAACAAGTTACCAAAAAGTTCAAAAAGTATAGAGCAACTCATCTCTCTGGCCAGCTAATGACGGAGTCGTCAGAAGAGCATCCACGAAGGCATCTGTTGAGTGTCCTGGAGCTGGAGGAGTGGATAATAGAGATGCTTGAGAAGGAGTTGGTGCTGAAGGTGCAGATGCTTGAGCTGATGAAGTCTGTCTTGTCTCCTGAGCAGGTACATCAACTGATCTAGGCTGGGTGTTGAACCGTGTGGTAGTGATAGGAGGTGACTCATCATCATCATCTTCATCATCATCCTCATCATCATCATCTGAGCGTGGTATCTCCACCGAGTCACTTCATGTTCAAGTTGTTTGACTATAGTGGTCAACTCCGTTACCTTCATATCCATGTCATGAAACTTTGTTTCCACGACTCTCTCAAGGCTTTTTTGATTTTGCAGCATCTCCTAGATGTTCTCCATACCTTGGACAGAGCTAACTAGAAATGCCATTTGCTCAACTTGAGTTCTGAGCTGTGGAACTAGTGGTGGCGCATTTCTAGCAGCCTCAATTTTTGCTGCTTGTGCTGCCGTTCTTGTTGCAGCTGAGTTGGGATCATTTTCATCCATCACCACAAGATTGTCTTCAAATTATGGTTGAAGGGGTAGATGGGGAAAATCAAGGAGATATGCATGCTTGCCTAGCTTGGTATTGTTAAACATCTGAATGTAAGGGGCATATCCACAAGATCTTTTTTGATCACTAGCAGTCCTCTGGATAGTCTGTACTATCAAGTCCATCCCTCTGAATCTAGTGTGAGAGTCCAAATGGTGCAACAGATTGATGGATTGTCCTCGAATCATCCTATCATCACCTGTTTTAGGCATCAAGGTGTGTCTCAGAATGGTGTTAGTTGTGGGTATCCCTTCTTGCAAGAAGTATACTGAGCCCATCTTGTGACTTGCCAAATACTTGTGAGTAATTGTCTTGTACATATTCTCCATGGTGTTGTGGCGCATCTTTGCGTCAAAATACACATCCACATGACTCTCTTTCTGCTTGGGGCACCAATGATAGTGGCCCACTCATCAATCGTAGACTCGTACTTGTGACCATTAGTCATCCAGACAATAGAACCATCTCCATAGAAATGAACAATTGAGTCAAATTGCATGATCAGCTCATCATTCCATGGGGTCATCTCTTTTCCAACAAAATCTTCAATGTCCACTAACCTGAAATTTTCTAGCACGTGGGGAAAGAAATTTTCATTGGCTTTGATGTAAGCCCAGTCAACATATCTCATATCACTGAGAGTTGGACTCTTGTCATAGGATAGTCTCATAGAAATTGTGTTGTTCCTTGGTGTGAAACCTTGTATCAACAACACTTCTTCTCCTTATAGCATATGGATATGCAGCTCTCCATTTCCTCAAACCTTCATCTTTCCTCTTCCTCATATCTTCAGCTACTGGGTGGGCAGCATTTTGTACTAGCAGATTTGGTCGGAGCTTTCTAAGAATAGGTACATTCTCATCTTTTTCCTCTACAGCAAAGGCACTGGAAGCCGGGCCTTTCTCCTTGGCATCTGTAGGAATATCCTTTGTAGTCTTTCTATGAGCTAGAACCTTCTTTGCCTTGGAAGGAGGCTTAGGAGCAGATTTCCTGGGCATGGCATCCATGAGCTTCTTCTTCTTAGGATTCTTCTTAGGAGGACATGGGATCTCATCTTCACGAGCATCATCTTCACGGTCCTGATACATAGAAGTTTGTCTCCCCACAACATGAACTACCCTCTTCCTGGCTCTCTTCACATGAGCCTTCTTGGCAGGTTTATCTGTGGAGAGTGCTATGTTGAGCCTTGCAAACTCAGGAGCTCTAACATCAGCAGTTCTAGCATACTCTTTCCTGACTGTCTTCTTAGGAGCATTTGGAGGAGCTGAAGTTTCCTCTGGCACAAAGTCTGAGTCTTCTTCATCTCACTTCAGTTTCTTCCTCGGCCTGGTGGCTGCCTTGGGCAAGCCATGGGAGCTGTAAGATCCAGGGTTAAAGTCAGTCTTCACAGGACTAGTGCCCGAGTCCATTTCACCACTTTCTCTCTAAAATCATTCTAGCTATCTTCAGATCCAGACATCTTGGCGGACAAGCAAAAAACTCAACAGCAAATAGAAAACCTGTGAACTAGATATAGGAAAGGTAGAAGGGTTGAGCATCACAAAACACAGAACAATTTTTAAAAATTTGAAGTGTGAAATTGAGGGTATGATCTTCTGCAGGATGTAAATCGGTGGCACAGAGTTGGCATTTTTGGAGTCACCGAGAAGGCCTACTCGCTTAACAGAAACTTGGCAGACTGTTTTGGTGGGACCGAAAAGACCTCCTCGGTCTCACCGTGTTTCTTCTTAGGAACCCTAAAATGGAAATCGGTGGAATCGATTCTACAAACTCGGTCTCACCGAGTTGCATGCTACGGCAGATCAGATCCAAAATTTCATCATTCTCTATGCTATGAGATACTCTGGTGGAAGGGAAGGGTTTGAACGTGGCGTCTTGTAGATAAATTTTCCAAATGCGTATGAGTTAGATAGGGGAACACAGAAGGAGATCGGATACATACTCTAATTTGGTGGCAGTGCGGCTATTGCAGCGACGGCGGCGAAGATTCCGTCGATGGCGGCGATTCCCAACGACGAAGGCACTTGGGGAGGCAAAGGCGATGACCAAGGGTCCTCGGGGCAGCTTAGGGTTTGAGGCAAAAGGTCTTTGACGATCTCAATTCAAAGACCCATCCGTTGGAATTTATACCCGTTCGCTGTTGGTGTCACCGAGATTATGAAATCGGTGTCACCGAGTTCCTCTACTGTCAGCTGACAGGGAAACTCGGTGTAACCGAGTTTGCGATTTCGGTGGTACCGATATTGAATACCAGATCAGCTTTAGAAATTCGATGAAACCGAGTTTGTGAAGTTGGTCTCACCGAGATTTTCTAAGAGGTTTTGGAAGGCAGCCTTTGACGATACGGAACTCCGAGTGCACCTGCACACACAGGGATCAACAAGTGCTTGTTCAAGTTTTGTGATGAAGCATGAATAGAACTTGAGATGAGATAGCATAGATAGCTAGAGAAGGGTCCTAGGATTTCTTTTCCATCCAATTAGCAAAAGATAAATCAAGAGTCAAATAACAACAATTGAATGTCCTCGAATGAGCAAACACATGCACACCAACATGCTCACACAATAAGATGATAGATAAGATATGGTGAACATGCACAAACATCCTAGCAGCTATCAAGCACTTGGGCGATCACAAAGTCATCTATATATTAGCATATTAACTTAGGATCCAAGTAAGAATACTTGATCTTAGGTCATACTCGTCGTTAATCACAAGTGGGGTTATGACTTTTACATAAGAATTAATGTGTTCATATCCTTAGACGATGCTTATACTCAAGATTTAGAGTAAAGCTCCCCCTTGATATGACATCTCCCCTAAGAGGGATAAACTAACCTTGGGTTTTGTCATAGAAGACTTCAAGTAGGTGAAGTGGTGGTGGATGCACAATGTTTATGAAGATCATCTTGAGTTGGGAGTGATACGTCTCAAACGTATCTATAATTTTTTATGGTTTCACGCTGTTATCTTGTCATGTTTGGATGTTTTATGTATCTTTTATATATTTTTTGGGACTAACTTATTAATTCAGTGCCAAGTATCAGTTCCTGTTTTTTCTGTGTTTTTGGCTTTTTCAGATCTGATTTTGGAAGAGAGTCCAAACGGAATAAGATCCCCGAAATGATTTTTTCTCGAACGGAAGAAGATCAGGGGGCATGTGGGCCAAGCCAGGTGGGCTCCATGGAGCCCACAAGCTCCCGCTCCGCCACCAGGGGGGAGGTGGCGGTGTCAGGGCTTGTGGCCTCCCTGGCCGCCCCCTGACCTAGATCCTTGGCCTATATATTCCCTAAAATACAGCAAAAAATCAGGGAGCCTCGAAAATACTTTTCCGCCGCCGCAAGCTTCCGTTTCCGTGAGATCTCATCTGGAGACCCTTCCCGGCGCCCTATCGGAGGGGACTTTGGAGTTGGAGGGCTTCTTCATCATCATCATCGCCCCTCCAATGACTCGTGTGTAGTTCACTTCAGACCTACGGGTCCGTAGTTAGTAGCTAGATGGCTTCTTCTCTCTCTTGGATCTTCAATACAAAGTTCTCCATGATCTTCATGGAGATCTATCCGATGTGATCTTCTTTGGCGGTGTGTTTGTCGAGATCCGATGAATTGTGGATTTGTGATCAGATTATCTATGATATATATTTGAGTCTTTGCTGATTTCTTATATGCATGATTTGATATCCTTGTAAGTCTCTCCGAGTCTTGGGTTTTGTTTGGCCAACTAGATCTATGATTCTTGCAATGGGAGAAGTGCTTGGTTTTGGGTTCTACCATGTGGTGACCTTTCCCAGTGACAGTAGGGTCAGCAAGGCACACGTTAAGTAGTTGCCATCAAGGGTAACAAGATGGGCTCTGGCGTTGATATGAGATTGTCCATCTACATCATGCCATCTTGCCTAAGGAGTTACTTTGTTCTTTTGGACATAATATACTAGATGCATGCTGGATAGCAGTCGACTTGTTTTGGACGTGATGCCTATAGATATAATCATTGCCATAGATATCGTGACGACTTTGCGCGGTTCTATCAATTGCTCAATAGTAATTTGTTCACCCACCGTCGACTTGCTTTCATGAGAGAAGCCACTAGTAAACACTACGGCCCCCGGGTCTATTCACATCCATCGTTTACATCTCCGCTTTTACTTTGCTTTGTTACTTTGTTGCTTTCAGTTCTCACTTGGTGAACAATCTATAAGGGATTGACAACCCCTTCATAGCGTTGGGAGCAAGCTTTTGTGTTTGTGCAGGATCTTGAGATACTCCTCCACTGGATTGATACCTTGGTTCTCAAACTGAGGGAAATACTTACCACCGCTGTGCTACATCACCCTTTACGCTTCGAGGGAACACCAACGCAAGGCTCCAAGGCCACGGGGGAAGTCGTTTGCATATTTTCCTAGGAAGTCCCTTAAGGCGTAGCCGCAGCAGAAGGATTCCTGGTGCCGTCGACACAACTATTCTTGGCGTCGTAGCCAGGGAAGCACAGCTGACATCAGATGTATATCTCGCGCCGTCGCTGGGGAGGAGAGATCAAGATCTATCCAAGTAGGTCTCACAAACTCATCTCTTGCATTTACTTTTGTTGCCAGTTGCCTCTCATTTTCCTCTCCCCCACTTCACATTTGCCGCTTTCATTTGCCTTTCTCCTTGCCGTTTTCTTTTTGCCTTTGTCGTTTTCCTTTCTCGGTTTTCTCGCTTGTTTGTTTGTTGAAGTCATCATGGCTGAAAACACCAAACTTTGCAACTTCTCGAGCACTAATAATAATGATTTTATTAGTACTCCGATTGCTCCCGCCACTAGTGCGGAATCGTATGAAATCAACGCAGCTTTGCTGAATCTTGTTATGAAAGAGCAATTCTCTGGCCTTCCTAGTGAAGATGCCGCATCCCATCTCAATACCTTCACTGAACTTTGTGATATGCAAAAGAAAAGAGATGTGGATAATGACGTGATTAAGTTGAAACTTTTCCTTTCTCGATGCGAGATCGCGCAAAAACTTGGTTTCCCTCTTTGCCTAAAAATAGTATCGATTCTTGGGATAAGTGCAAAGATGCTTACATATCCAAGTATTTTCCGCCGGCTAAGATCATCTCCTTACATAACGATATCATGAATTTCAAGCAACTTGATCATGAACACGTTGCACAATCTTGGGAGAGGATGAAGCTTATGATTAGAAATTGTCCCGCTCATGGATTGAGTTTGTGGATGATTATACAAATCTTTTACGCTGGCTTGAATTTCTCTTCTCGCAATATCTTGGACTCCGCCTCAGGTGGAACGTTCATGGAAATCACGTTAGGAGAAGCTACAAAACTCCTAGACAATATCATGACCAACTACTCTCAGTGGCACACTGAAAGGTCGCCTGCTAGCAAAAAGGTGCACGCTATAGAAGAGATTAACTCGCTTAGTGCTAAGCTGGATGAGTTGATGAATTTGGTTGCTAGTAGAAACGCTACCGTAGATCCTAATGACATGCCACTATCTTCTTTGATTGAGAGTAGCAACGCTAGTTTGGACGTGAATTTTGTTGGTAGGAACAATTTTGGCAACAACAATGCTTTTAGAGGAAACTATGTTCCTAGGCCTTTTCCTAGTAACTCCTCTAACAATTATGGCAATTCCTACAACAACACTTATGGAAATCACAACAAATTACCCTGTGATTTAGAGAGTAATATCAAAGAGTTCATCAACTCTAAAAGATTTTCAATGCGTCCATAGAGGGAAAACTACTCAAAATAGACGATTTGGCTAAGAGTGTTGATAGGATGTCTTGTGATATTGATGCTTTGAAAGTTAGATGCGCTCCTCCCAAGGTCAACTTGGATGAAACTTTGAAAGCTATGCGTGTCTCCATGAATGAGAAAAAAGAAAGAACCGCCCAAATTCGCGCTAGGCATGAATGATTTTAAAGGGTGCATTCTAGTGATGCAAATCACGAAGATCTTAAAGTGCTTGGTGTGTCTCCTCTTGAATCTTTGTTTTCGCGTGTCAAACCTATTTATGGAGGGGCTGGATATGAATCCACTTTGGTTGAAAAACGCCCCAATGATTCGGAGTCCACCTATCTTGATGATAAAGGTGTGGAGAGTGGAGTAGAAGAAGTTAAAATTTTGGGTAGTAATGAAACTCCCACTTTGGATTTCAAGAAATTCAATTATGATAATTGCTCCTTGTGTGAATGCATTTCTTTGATGCAATCCATTGCAAACTCTCCACATGCTTATAGCCAAAGCAAAGCCTTTACCGCGCATATCGTAGACGCTATGATGAAATCTCTTGAAGAGAAGCTCGAACTAGAAGTCTCTATACCTGGAAAACTTCATGATGAGTGGGAACCTACTATCGAAATCAAGATCAAAAACTATGAGTGTAATGTTTTCTGTGATTTGGGTGCTAGTGTTTCCGTGATTCCAAAGTCTTTATGTGATATTCCTGGTTTTCATGAGATTGAAGAGTGTTCTCTTAATTTGCATCTTGCGGATTCTACTGTCAAGAAACCCATGGGAAGGATCGATGATGTTCTTATTGTTGCAAATAAGAACTATGTACCCGTGGATTTCATTGTACTTGACATACATTGCAATCCTTCATGTCCCATTATTCTTGGTAGACCTTTCCTGAGGACTATTGGTGCTATCATCGATATGAAGGAACGGAATATTAGATTTCAATCTCCTTTAAAGAAGGGCATGGAGCACTTTCCTAGAAAGAAAATAAGATTGCCTTATGAATCTATGATGAGGGCTACCTATGGTTTGAGCACCAAAGATGACTATACGTGATTCCATCACTTTTTGCCTAGCTAAGGGCGTTAAACAAAAGCGGTTGTTGGGAGGCAACCCAACGAATCAATCCTTTTTCTTTCTGTTTTGTGTTTTCCACACTTTCATAATTCTGTTATGATTGTGTTTTTTTGTCTTTCTTTTTGCATTTGTGCCAAGCAAATCCGTTATGATTAGTCTTGGGGATGATCGTTTGGTCATGCTGGAAAAGATAAAAAATTTCTGCTCACGAAAAGAATTGTCGTTTTTTTTCTGTACGAGCTTTTGAGTTGATTCTTTGTTCTGATGATTTCTACACAAATGGTTCAGAATTTCATAATTTTTCAGAATTTTTGAAGTACCAGAGGTATACGAAATATACAGATTGCTACAGACTGGTCTGGTGTTAACAGATTCTTTTTTTGTTGTGTTGGTTGCTTATTTTGATGAAACTATGGATAGTATCGAGGGGTATTAGCCATGGAAGATTGAAAATACAGTAACCCAACATCAGCATAAGTAGAATTTAAGTTTGCTACAGTACCTAAGGAAGTGGTGGTTTACTTTCTCATACTAATGTTATCACGAGTTTCTGTTTAAGTTTCGTGTTGTGAAGTTTTCAAGTTTTGGGTGAAGTTCTTATGGACAAAAAGATAAATAGTGGCAAGATCTCAAGCTTGGGGATTCCCAAGGCACCCCAAGAGATTCAAGGATGCCGTAAAAGCCTAAGCTTGGGGATGCCCCGGGAAGGCATCCCCTCTTTCGTCTTCAATCCATCGGTTACGTTACTTGGGGCTATATTTTTATTCACCATATGTTATGTCTTTTTGCTTGGAGCGTCTTGTATCGGAGGAGTATTTTATTTTTGTTGTGTCAAAATCATCCTTGCTCCACACCTAGAGAGAGAGACATGCACCCACCGTGATTTTTTCGAGCTTCACTTATATCTTTTGGTAGACAATTCAGCTCACATGTGCTTCACTTATATCTTTTGAGCTAGATACTTTTGCTCTATGTGCTTCACTTATATATTTTAGAGCACAACGGTGCGTGCCTTAGTAGTTGATCTATGCTTCAAAAGTAGTCTCAAAAGTGGTAGTTATCCAAAGGGATACGAAAACTTCCACCTTCATGTGCATTGAATAGTTAGAGAAGTTTGATTAATCTCAATTAGTTTTGAGTTGTGGTTATGGTAATATTGAAGTCATGCTAGTAAGGTGTTGTGGATCTAGAAATACTTGTGTTGAAGTTAGTGATTCCCGTAGCATGCACATATGGTGAACCGCTATGTGATGAAATATGAGCATGATTAGTATATTGATTGTCATCCTTTGCGTGGCGATCGGGATCGCGCGATGGTTTATACCTACCAACCCTTCCCGTAGGAGTATGCGTTGAATGCTTTGTTTCGATTACTAATAAAACTTTTGCAACAAGTATATGAGTTCTTCATGACTAATGTTGAGTCCGTGGTTTAGATGCACTTTCACCTTCCACCATCACTATCTTCCTAGTGTCTTGCAACTTTCGCCGGTGCACAAAAGCCACCATTAGCCTCCCTCAAAACAGCCACCATACCTACCTACTATGGCTTTTTCAAAGTCATTCTAAGATATATTGCCATCCAACTACCACCATGACATGTGCCACCACGTCTACATTGCGATTACATGATTGTAAGATAGCTAGCATGATGTTTCCATTAATGTCTATGCCATGCTAGATCATTTTCACGGTACACTACCGAATGTTGGAATTATGCCCTAGAGGCAATAATAATATAGTTATTATTATAATTCCTGTATCAAGATAATCATTTATTATCCATGCTATAATTGTATTGAATGAAGACTTATATACATGTGTGGATATATAGACAAAACACTATCCCTAGCAAGCCTCTAGTTGGCTAGCCAGTTGAACAAAGATAGTCAGTCTCTTCTGATTATAAACAAGGTGTTGTTGCTTGATAACTGGATCACGTCATTAGGAGAATCACGTGATGGACTAGACCCAAACTAATAGACATAGCATGTTGATCGTGTCATTTTGTTGCTATTGTTTTCTGCGTGTCAAGTATTTGTTCTTATGACCATGAGATCATATAACTCACTCACACCGGAGGAATACTTTGTGTGTATCAAACTTCGCAACGTAATTGGGTGACTATAAAGATGCTCTACAGGTATCTCCGAAGGTGTTCGTTGAGTTAGTATGGATCGAGACTGGGATTTGTCACTCCGTGTGACGGAGAGGTATCTCAGGGCCCACTCGGTAATACAACATCACACACAAGCCTTGCAAGCAATGTGACTTAGTGTAAGTTGCGGGATCTTGTATTACGGAACGAGTGTAGAGACTTCCGGTAAACGAGATTGAAATAGGTATACGTATAGTGACGATCGAATCTCGGGCAAGTAACATACCGAAGGACAAAGGGAATGACATACGGGATTATTTGAATCCTTGGCACTGAGGTTCAAACGATAAGATCTTCGTAGTATATGCAGGATCCAATATGGGCATCCAGGTCCCGCTATTGGATATTGACCGAAGAGTCTCTCGGGTCATGTCTACATAGTTCTCGAACCCGCAGGGTCTGCACACTTAAGGTTCGACGTTGTTTTATGCGTATTTGAGTTATATGGTTGGTTACCGAATGTTGTTCGGAGTCCCGGATGAGATCACGGACGTCACGAGGGTTTCCGGAATGGTCCAGAAATGAAGATTGATATATAGGATGACCTCATTTGATTACCGAAAGGTTTTCAGAGTTACTGGGAATGTACCGGGAATGACGAATGGGTTCCGGGAGTTCACCGGGGGGGCAACCCACCCCGGGGAAGCCCATAGGCCTTGGGGGTGGCACACCAGCCCTTAGTGGTCTGGTGGGACAGCCCAAGAAGGCCCTATGCGCCATAGGAAGAAAATCAAAGAGAAAAAAAAAGAGGAGGTGGGAAAAGGGGGAAGGACTCCTCCTTCCAAACCTAGTTGGACTCGGTTTGGAAGGGGAGGGCTGCCCCCCTTGGCTCGGCCAAAACCCTTAGGGGTCCTTGGACCCCAAGGCAAGGCTCCCCCTCTTCCCCCTATATATACGGAGGTTTTAGGGCTGATTTGAGACGACTTTTCCACGGCAGCCCGACCACATACCTCCACGGTTTTTCCTCTAGATCGCGTTTCTGCGGAGCTCGGGCGGAACCCTGCTGAGATAAGATCACCACCAACCTCCGGAGCGCCGTCACACTGCCGGAGAACTCTTCTACCTCTCCGTCTCTCTTGCTGGATCAAGAAGGCCGAGATCATCGTCGAGCTGTACGTGTGCTGAACGCGGAGGTGCCGTCCGTTCGGCACTAGATCGTGGGACTGATCGCGGGACGGTTCGCGGGGGTGGATCGAGGGACGTGAGGACATTCCACTACATCAACCGCGTTCACTAACGCTTCTGTTGTACGGTCTACAAGGGCACGTAGATCACACATCCCCTCTCGTAGATGGACATCACCATGATAGGTCTTCGTGCGCGTAGGAAAATGTTTGTTTCCCTTGCGACGTTCACCAACAGTGGCATCATGAGCTAGGTTCATGCATATATGTCTTCTCGAGTAGAACACAAAAGTTTTTGTGGGCGGTGATGTGCATTTTGCTGCCCTCCTTAGTCTTTTCTTGATTCCGCGGTATTGTTGGATCGAAGCGGCTCGGACCGACATTACTCATATGCTTACGAGAGACTGGTTTCATCACTACGAGTAACTCCGTTGCTCAAAGATGACTGGCGGGTTTCAGTTTCTCCAACTTTAGTTGAATCGTATTTGACCGAGGAGGTCCTTGGATGAGGTTAAATAGCAACTCATATATCTCCGTTGTGGTGTTTGCGTAAGTAAGATGCGATCCTACTAGATACCCATGGTCACCACGTAAAACATGCAACAACAAAATTAGAGGACGTCTAACTTGTTTTTGCAGGGTATGCTTGTGATGTGATATGGCCAACGATGTGATGTGATATATTGGATGTATGAGATGATCATGTTGTAATAGATAATATCGACTTGCACGTCGATGGTACGGCAACCGGCAGGAGCCATAGGGTTGTCTTTATACTAACGTTTGTGCTTGCAGATGCGTTTACTATTTTGCTAGGATGTAACTTTAGTAGTAATAGCATGAGTAGCACGACAACCCCGATGGCGACACGTTGATGGAGATCATGGTGTGGCGCTGGTGACAAGAAGATTGTGCCGGTGCTTGGTGATGGAGATCAAGGACCACGTGATGATGGCCATATCATGTCACTTATGAATTGCATGTGATGTTAATCCTTTTATGCACCTTATTTTGCCTAGAACGACGGTAGCATTATGAGGTGATCTCTCACTAAAATTACGAGACGAAATTGTGTTCTCCCCGACTGTGCACCGTTGCTACAGTTTGTCGTTTCGAGACTCAACGTGATGATCGGGTGTGATAGGCTCAACGTTCACATACAACGGGTGCAAAACAGTTGCGCACGCGGAACACTCGGGTTAAGCTTGACGAGCCTAGCATGTGCAGACATGGCCTCGGAACACATGAGACCGAAAGGTCGATCATGAATCATTTAGAAGATATGATTAGCATGGGGATGCTTACCACTGAAACTATGCTCAACTCACGTGATGATCGAACTTGAGCTAGTGTAAGTGGATCATGGACCACTCAAATGACTAGAGAGATGTACTTTTTGAGTGGGAGTTTAGCGAGTAATTTGATTAAGTTAAACTCTAATTATCTTGAACATAGTCTAAGTCCACTTTGAATATATTTGTGTTGTAGATCATGGCTCACGCAACAGTCACCCTGAATTTTAATACGTTCCTAGAGAAAGCTAAGTTGAAAGATGATGGAAGCAAGTTTGTAGACTGGGCTCGTAATCTTAAGCTAATCTTACAAGCTGGGAAGAAGGATTATGTCCTTAATGCTGCGCTAGGAGATGAACCACCCGCTACGGCGGATCAAGATGTTAAGAACGCTTGGTTAGCACGTAAGGAGGACTACTCAGTAGTTCAATGTGCAGTCTTGTATGGCTTAGAACCGGGACTTCAACGTCGCTTTGAGCGTCATGGAGAATTTGAGATGTTCCAAGAGTTGAAGTTTATCTTTCAGAAGAATGCCCGGATCGAGGGGTATGAGACCTCCGATAAATTATATGCTTGCAAGATGGAGGAGAACTCGTGTGTCAGTGAACATGTGCTCAAAATGTCTGGGTACTCAAACCGTCTAGCTGAGCTGGGGATTGAACTCCCGCAAGAGGCTATCACTGACAGAATCCTTCAATCACTGCCGGCAAGCTATAAAGGCTTTGTGTTGAACTACAACATGCAAGGGATGAACAAGTCACCCGGCGAGTTGTTTGTGATGCTGAAAGTCGCAGAGTGTGAACTCCGTAAAGAACATCAAGTGTTGATGGTGAATAAGACCACTAGTTTTAAGAGAAACGGCAAAGGCAAGAAGGGTAAATCAAAGAAGAGCGTCAAGCCTGTTGCCAATCCGACAAAGAAACCCAAAGCTGGACCTAAGCCTGAAACAAAGTGTTACTATTGCAAGGGTATGGGTCACTGGAAGCGCAATTGCCCCAAGTATCTGGCTGATAAGAAGGCGGCCAAAGAAAAAATCAGGTATATTTGATATACTTGTTATTGATGTGAAATTAACCGGCTCTCGTAGTAGTGCCTGGGTATTCGATACCGGTTATGTTGCTCATATTTGCAACTCGAAACAGGAACTGCGGAATAGACGAAGGCTGGTGAAAGATGAAGTGACGATGCGTGTAGGAAATGGTTCCAAGGTTGATGCAATCGCCGTCGGCACAGTTTCACTTCAGTTACCATCAGGATTAGTTATGAACTTGAATCATTGTTATTTAGTGCCTGCGTTGAGCATGAACATTATATCTGGATCTTGTTTATTGCGAGACGGTTACTCTTTTAAGTCAGAGAATAATGGTTGTTCTATTTCTATGAGTAACATCTTTTATGGTCATGCACCCAATGTGAGAGGATTGTTCATATTGAATCTTGATAGCGATACACACATACATAACATTGAGACCAAAAGAGTTAGAGTTAACAATGATAGCGCCATATTTTTGTGGCACTACCGCTTAGGTCATATTGGTGTAAAGCGCAAGAAGAAACTCCATGCCGATGGACTTTTGGAGTCACTAGACTTTGATTCACTTGACACGTGCGAACCATGCCTCATGGGCAAGATGACTAAAACTCCATTCTCTGGAACAATGGAGCGTGCAAGTGACTTGTTAGAAATCATACATACTGATGTGTGTGGTCCGATGAGCGTAGAGGCACGCGGAGGATATCATTATTTTCTGACTTTCACTGACGATTTGAGTAGATATGGTTATGTCTACTTAATGAAGCACAAGTCTGAAACATTTGAAAAGTTCAAGCAATTTCAGAGTGAAGTTGAAAATCATCGTAACAAGAAGATCAAGTTCCTATGGTCTGATCGTGGGGGTGAATATCTGAGTTTCGAGTTTGGTGCTCACTTAAGACAATGTGGAATTGTTTCACAGTTGACACCGCCTGGAACACCACAGCGTAATGGTGTGTCCGAACGTCGTAATCGTACATTATTAGAGATGGTGCGATCTATGATGTCTCTTACCGATTTGCCGTTATCGTTTTGGGGTTATGCATTAGAATCAGCTGCATTCACTTTAAATAGATCACCACCAACCTCCGGAGCGCCGTCACGCTACCGGAGAACTCTTCTACCTCTCCGTCTCTCTTGATGGATCAAGAAGGCCGAGATCATCGTCGAGCTGTACGTGTGCTGAACGCGGAGGTGCCGTTCGTTCGGCACTAGATCGTGGGACTGATCGCGGGACGGTTCGCGAGGCGGATCGAGGGACGTGAGGACGTTCCACTACATCAACCGCGTTCACTAACGCTTCTGATGTACGGTCTACAAGGGTACGTAGATCACACATCCCCTCTCATAGATGGACATCACCATGATAAGTCTTCGTGCGCTTGCGACGTTCCCCAACACCGAAGGCATTCCATATAGAGTCATTGTTGCTCTAAGTTTTGAGTTGAAAGTGTGATGATCATCATTGATGGAGCATTGTCCCATGTGAGGAAATAAAAGAGGCCAAAGAAGCCCACCAAAAAAAGAGAGGCCAAAGAGCTCACCAAAACAAAATGAGAGAAAAAGAGAGAAGGGACAATGCTACCACTTTTTCCACACTTGTGCATATTAAGCACCATGATCTTCATGATTGAGAGTCTCTCATTTTGTCACCACCATATAGCTAGTGGGAAATTTTCATTATATAACTTGGCTTGTATATTCCAATGATAGGCTTCCTCAAAATTGCCATAGGTCTTCGTGAGCAAGCAAGTTGGATGCACACCCACTAGTTTTCTTTTAAGAGCTTTCACTTACTCATAGCTCTAGTGCATCATTTGTATGGCAACCCTACTCATTCACATTGATATCTATTGATGAGCATCTCCACAGCTCATTGATATGCCTAGTTAATGTGACTATCTTCTCATTTTTGTCTTGCAACCTCCACCACACTCCACACCATCTATAGTGCTATAACCATGGCTCACGCTCATGTATTGCGTGAGAGTTGAAAATGTTCAGAAATTAAAGGTGTGAAACAATTACTTGGCCAATACCGGGGTTGTGCATGATTTAAATTCGTTGTGCAATGATGATAGAGCATAGAAAGACTATATGCTTTTGTAGGGATAACTTTCTTTTGGCCTTGTTATTTTGAAAGTTCATGATTACCTTGCTAGTTTGCTTGAATAATTATTGTTTCCACGTCAATAGCAAACTATTGTTTTGAATCTAATGCATCTGAACATTCACGTCACATAAGAGGAATTACAAAGGACACATATGCTAGGTAGCATGAAAGCATCCAAAATTCATTCTTTATCACTTCCCTACTCGAGGACGAGCAGGAGTTAAGCTTGGGGATGCTTGATACGTCTCAAACGTATCTATAATTTTTTATGGTTTCACATTGTTATCTTGTCATCTTTGGATATTTTATGTATCTTATATATTTTTTTTGGGACTAACTTATTAATTCAGTGCCAAGTGCCAGTTCCTATTTTTCTGTGTTTTTGGCTCTTTTTCAGATCTGATTCTAGAACGGAGTCCAAACGGAATAAAATCCCCGAAATGATTTTTTCCCGAACGAAAGAAGATCACGGGGCCTGTGAGCTAAGCCAGGTGGGCTCCAGGGAGCCCACAAGCTCCCACTCCGCCAACAGGGGGGAGGCGCCGGTGTCAGGGCTTGTGGCCTCCGTGGCCGCCCCCTGACCTAGATCCTTGGCCTATATATTCCCTAAAATACAGCAAAAAATCAGGGGAGCCTCGAAAATACTTTTCCGCCGCCGCAAGCTTCCGTTTCCTCGAGATCTCATCTGGAGACCCTTCCAGGCACCCTGCCGGAGGGGACTTTGGAGTTGGAGGGCTTCTTCATCATCATCATTGCCCCTCCAATGACTCGTGAGTAGTTCACTTTAGACCTACGGGTCCGTAGTTAGTAGCTAGATGGCTTCTTCTCTCTCTTGGATCTTCAATACAAAGTTCTCCATGATCTTCATGGAGATCTATCCGATGTAATCTTCTTTGGCGGTGTGTTTGTCGAGATCCGATGAATTGTGGATTTGTGATCAGATTATCTATGATATATATTTCAGTCTTTGCTGATTTCTTATATGCATGATTTGATATCCTTGTAAGTCTCTCCGAGTCTTGGGTTTTGTTTGCCCAACTAGATCTATGATTCTTGCAATGGGAGAAGTGCTTCGTTTTGGGTTCTACCATGTGGTGACCTTTCCCAGTGACAGCAGGGGCAGCAAGGCACACATTAAGTAGTTGCCATCAAGGGTAGCAATATGGGCCCTGGCATTGATATGAGATTGTCCATCTACATCATGTCATCTTGCTTAAGGCGTTACTCTATTCTTTTGCACTTAATACACTAGATGCATGCTGGATAGCGGTCGACGTGTGGAGTAATAGTAGTAGATGCAGAAAGTATCGGTCTACTTGTTTTGGACGTGATGCCTATAGATATAATCATTGCCATAGATATCGTCACGACTTTGCACGGTTCTATCAATTGCTCGACAGTAATTTGTTCACCCACCGTCTACTTGCTTTCATGCGAGAAGCCACTAGTAAACACTACGGCCCCCGGGTCTATTCACATCCATCGTTTACATCTCCGCTTTTACTTTGCTTTGTTACTTTGTTGCTTTCCATTCTCACTTGGTGAACAATCTATAAGGGATTGACAACCCCTTCATAGCATTGGGAGAAAGCTTTTGTGTTTGTGCTGGATCTTGTGATACTCCTCCACTGGATTGATACCTTGGTTCTCAAACTGAGGGAAATACTTACCACCGCTGTGCTACATCACCCTTTCTGGTTCGAGCGAACACCAACGCAAGGCTCCAAGGCCACGGGGCAAATCCTTTGCATATTTTCCTCGGAAGTCCCTTAAGGCATAGCCGCAACAGAAGGATTCCTGGTGCCGTTGACACGACTATTCTTGGTGCCGTAGCCAGGGAAGCACAGCTGACATCAGGGAGAAATCCTTGTTGTTTCTTACTCTTCTCACCTACATGCGTTAGTCTCAAAGCAAAAGGAACATATGCAAGAATATGTATGTACATGGAGTGAAACACACATGAATGATGTCCAAAGATACATTAATTACCTTGTTCCTTGCTCACCTTTGCGGGAATTTGTGATTCCTTGATCTAATGCATATGGTTGAGGTTGATTGCTTATAGTTCTTGCCAAAATGAATAAGAGTGAATTTCTTTGGCGGAGTCACCTGTCAAGAACTTTCTAGTTCTTCCTCCTCGGGATCCACATCAACTTTATGGGAATCCTTGGCATTGTGGTAGCACTAGATGAGGTAGAGCTAGTAGTTTCCTTGGGAATCCACTTGACCTTGACCTGGCGTTCATCTACAAATAGGTTAATGTCATCTTGAAGCTTTCCCTTTCCCTTGTGATCTTGTGGTAGAATGCCATCTTGTGAGCTTTTTCCTTCGGGAGGAGTAGGATCATACTTCTCCTATTGGGAAACAAACTTAGGAATGGGATATGGACCTTCTTCCCAATCATTTCCGTTGACGTTGAAGTAGACAACACCTTCTTTCTTCCGATGTGCTCCTTGCTTGCACACAATTTCCTCAAATTTCTTACTTCCAGCAAGACTCTTGAAGACACCTCTCTCTATAATCCCTCTCAATAAATCGTTTTCTTGCTCAGGTGTAACTTGGCTAAGAGAATCATTAGTGGAATCAAGAGAGCTACTAGCAACAACATTACTGGATTTAGCTTTAACATTGTTCTTACTAGATGAAGAAACTTTATTGCTTATGTTACTAGTGTTCTTAGGTTTAACTTGTGGAACAAAGTTAGACAAGAGTAAACGTTTGGCTAGATAAGAAGAACTCTTCTTTCAAAGATCATCATTGATCACTTTTAGGAACTCATGCTCTTGCTCCAAATTGAGCTTCTCGGAGCGTAGCTTCTCATGAGTTCTTGCAATCTCTCTATGGTCTTCTAGAGTAGTAACATGAGCTAGCTTAAGTGTTTTTAATTCTTGAGTTAGTCGTTCAATCTATTTCTTATCATCATCACTCGATTTGTCTTGACTGGCATAATAATTGGCAAGTTCATTTTCATTGGAATCACTAGTTTTATCAAAGAGCAAGTCATCTTCTCCTAACAAGTCAACCTCATCACTATTAAAATCAAGATACTCGGGGTGTGATACCTTGGGGCCTTTAGCCATCAAGAAGTTTCCGAACCCCTCATTTGGTGAATCAAATAGGCTGTAGGAGTTGGACGAAACAAGTGTCATGCTGGCAACACCTTCATCTTGACTATAGTCAGAATTGGAGTGATAGCTTCTCTCAGAATGGTTGTCAGACTCGGAGCCAGAAACCAATTCTCCAACATGATCTTGATGTCTTCTTCTTAAGCTGTTCTAGGTGTATTTGTCCTTCTTCTCCGATTCCCTGCCTCTCAGTGAGTGTCTTCGTTCATAACGATCTTCTCTAATCCTTCTCTCTCCGCGAGATGACTCATCTCTTGAGCTTCATCTTCGAGATGACTCTTCTCTTCGTTTTTAGGGAGCCGAGCACTCATTGGAGTAGTGTCCGGGCTTCTCACAATTGTAGAAGTTTAGGACACGACTGGACGAACGCTTCTCATCATGTCTTGAGCTTGAGCTTCTCTCTTTACCTCTACTGTTGTAGAACTTGTTGAATTTTCTGACCATGAGGCTTATCTCTTCATCAGTGGCAAGATTGTCCTTTGAATTAGTGGGAGCATCACATGAATCTTTGTGAGAACCGCTTGACTTGTTGTGCAACTCATCTTTCTCCTTTAGTGACATCTCATGAGCAACAATCCTACCAATGACTTCAGTTGGCTTGAGATCTTTGTAGTTTGGCATAATTCGGATCAATGTGCACACAGTGTCATACTTTCCATCAAGAGCTCTAAGTATCTTATTGATGATGAATTTGCCTGTGGGGATCCCGACTTACGAGTCGAGATCGCCGAATGAACGTGCTCAGCGATCCCATAGATCAATGCTCACCGAACACATAGAAACAAAATAACAAGAGTCTTACATCCATACATACCGTTTGATACAATAAATAACCTTTGCGGTCAAGTCTTACATATATTGGGCCATGAAGGCCAGCACACCAAACTGGACCAATAGTGGAAATATTGGTCGAAAGCATGAACCCATGCCATCAGCCTTAACCTATATGCATTCTGACTGGGAAGCATCCTAGCTCGCAGGAACGTCACCAAGTAACTCTTCACCATATCCTGATATCTCATACCTGGTCAATGAAATAACCAGTGGCAAGCCAAAGATTACTTTGAATGTACTCGCAAACAGCCCATGATGCGGATACGCAGTTGGTACGTTAATAAGTGATATGTAGCATTTGCGGAAAGCAAGCTTTGAAGGTAAATAAACATGATCATAGACGGATGTGCAACATAAGCTAGATGGTATTTAGAAGAACATGTTACAGATATCAACATATCTGTCGTGGGCTGAACACTTCGAGTTCACCCAATATGCCAAGTCACCAAACTTGGTCATATCATCACTTACTTAGGTAACTCCTTGAACACACACATACACACTCACACTTGGTTTATGCGGAAATGACTGGACGTAGTTTAAGAAGCACCAACCAACTGTCCTTTACCGTGGACACGGCTATTCGAATAGTTTGACACTCCGCAGAGGTTGTACGTTGTACCCACGAGATCCGGGAAACTTCCGTGTCATCCACGATTCGCGGTATATAGCATACCCGGGGTAAGTACCCGATCAATGCCTTTCCCCTGACGATACTAGACAAAGAGTTCCACCCGATTTGTTCCCAGCCCACATGATCTACGTCTTACGAGCACTAACTCTGGACTGTATCACCCATGCGGGGATCAACGGTGTGTACGGAACACGTAAAAGCGACATAGTCGTCCTACCTGGCAGGACGCCGTCACGAGAGTGACCACATATCAATCCTGCCACTAGTAATGTGGCTCTTTGCTAGCACCCCAAATAAATCAACAAAGCCCCGTCCCATAAAGGGGAAACGTGGTCGCACATGTAAGGTTGGCACGGTCGATACATCATAAATCTAATCCTGTTTCCGAAACCACTCACACAAAAAATACCCGGTGCACCACTTCTTCACAAGTGGCCACCTAACTCATCATCACCCTCGGGCATTAGTGGCACTCGACAAGGTTTCAATAAACCTTTAATATTTACCATCATCATGCTCATGTTTCTACTATCCTTAGCTCTACTTATCAACATGATATTAGTGTGACCCTCATAGGTGGTAGGATCATGCTCAAAATGCAAGTGCTCCGGAGGAGCCATCGGGAACATCATATCGATGATTTACCGAATATTCATGATCATATGCAACGGGAATGTTTTATCTACTAGCATGCAAATAATATTTAGCTCAAACATGGTCAAAAGCATGTTTTCCTTTGCTCAAATAAGTTCTCGGGGTCTTCGAGGTCTTCTAGTCCAACTCCAAGTACTTCGTCTACTCGTCCACTATCGTTGTAAACAAACACAGTAAGCCACATAGCAAGAAGAATAAAAGTGCCATATAAATGGAAGTTATATTTTTCTTGGACCACTCTGGTCAAAATAAAAATACCTAAACCTTGCTAGAGGAGATTTGGGACACTAGGGAAATTTGAATGGATGAAAGGAGGAATAGGTGATCCTTAAAGAAGCCTACAGAAAATATTATGATAAAAATGAGTGGAGTCACTCATTTCACAGAGCATAATTTTAGAGACTTCTAGGAAGTTGTTTCATGGGATTTGGAGTTGAGGTGAATATTCTAGGGATTTTCTAATATCGGATAAATAGTAAAAGGGGAGCTATTTATTTATTGCAACAGAAATATGCCATACAAAAATGTTGACCAAGGCTTCAAAAATAGGGCATGATATAAGAAGGCTCTGGAAATTGGATTCACTCCATTTGGAGTTGATTTGAGTGCTATAGAAATTATACAAAGTGGAGTTTGAATAGATCAAATTTGTATTTGAGTAATAATTTTACAGAAAGTTTACCTGGAAAAAGGTGGAGGGAATATATTTGGATAGGCAAGGATTTTAGGATCCTGCGGAAATTTGAATCAACATTTGTGGAGTTAAGATGAATTTACTATAGAATTTTGAAGTTTGAGGTAAAAGAAAAGGCACACGGGCTGAACCAGAGAATTATATCACGCTTGGGGCGTTAGATAGATGGATGGGCCAACCCAGTAGATCATCCTGGGCGTAGGAGCCACGCAGGTCGCGCATTCTGTGGAATGCGCTTCCCTGGCAGAGAGGCGCAAGAAGAGGAAGGCGCCTCCACTTAAAACGGCCGGGCCCGGCCCCTGGCTCGCCAAAAGGGGGTCCCGCCTATCGGGACCTTCTTCTTCCTCTCGCTAGCAAGGAGGAGCAGGGGAAGGTGAGGCAGCAGCACCAGCCCAGTGCCTCCGGCTAGCACCGGCCAAGGCAAGCGCACCGGCGGGCTCGGGGGGCGCACCGCACCCACCCCCACGCTTGGTGCCTGTAGGGTAACCTCCGGGCAAGCTGCGCCATGGCCGCGGTAGAGGGCGGTGATGGTGGCCTTAGGGAGCGGTGCCCCGGCCACCTGGAGGGGAGAGGAAGGAGGGGGAAGGAGTTGCGGTGGTACAGGGTCCACCGCAGACTAGAGAGGGAGGGGGGAGGAGCCCGTGTGCCCGGAGTGGGAGCTGCTCGTGGAGGGAGACCTTCGTCCATTGGAGGGGTAGGACCAGGAGGAGATCTTGGGAGAGAAGGGGAGGAGGTCCAGGAGACTTCCAGAGAGAGGGGGAGAGATGCAAGGGCAGCAGCGGCTCGGGGGAGGCTTCAAATGGAGAGGGGCGACCGAAGAGAAGCTTGGGAGCTCTTGGAGCTCTCTGGCATGAGGGGAGACACGCGTCCCTGGGGCACTTTGGAGGCTAGCCAGCGTCGGGAAGGGGTTGGACCTTTCAAGGGGGATGCCCTGGTGCTCTAAGACACGCAGCAACGACCGGAAATGAGCTGCAGCAAGAGAACAAGGGGTAGTACACCGATATTGCATGTTGCCAGCGTGGTCACCATGGCCACTCATGTCTATAGGCCCCTCATGAGCAGTCAAACATGTCCTACACGTAGGGCGCACATGCATGAAGGAGACTCTGGAGTTTGGTTGCATTTGGTGCTGGTTATGTGGGGTTTTGACTAAGGTCAAGTTTGCAACAGCAAACTTAGAGCTAAGGAAAGTGGGCCTCAAATGGGTAGTCTTGGGGAAAATCAATGTGTGGCCGTGTTAGCTACGCAAGGACTACAACACAGCCAAGTTTGAGCTCAAGAAAAGGAGGATAGCTAGTACTTGATGTACAAAGCTACAATTCAGCCAAAATTCAACTTGTAGATGTGCTGCTCATTTTTCGTACATAAGCATGCCATCTCTTGGTTTGAAACAATGCCTTGGGATGCTAGGGACCTGATACGTCTCCAACGAATCTATAATTTTTGATCTTTCCATGCTATTATATTATCAACTTTGGATGTTTTATAAGCATTAATACGCTATTTTATATTATTTTTGGGACTAACCTATTGACCTAGAGCCACGAAAATACTTTTCCACCGCCGCGAGCTTCTACCTCCGCAAAATCCCATCTGGGGACCATTCTGGTGCCCTGCCGGAGGGGGATTCGGACACGGAGGGCTTCTTCATCAACACCATTTCCTCTCCGATGATGCGTGAGTCGTTCACCACAGACCTTCAGATCCATAGCTAGTATCTAGATGGCTTCTTCTCTCTCTTGGATCTTCAATACAAGTTCTCCATGATCTTCATGGAGATCTATCCGATGCAACTTTCTTTTGCGGTGTGTTTGTCTAGATCCGATGAATTGTGGATTTATGATCAGATTATCTATGAATATTATTTGAGTCTCCTCTGATTTCTTATATGCATGATTTCGTATCCTTGTAATTCTCTTCGAGTTATTGGTTTCGTTTGGCCAACTTGATCTATAATTCTTGCAATGGGAGAAGTGCTTGGTTTTGGGTTCATACCGTGTGGTGTCCTCACCTAGTGACAGAAGGGGTAGCGAGGCACGCATCATGTTGTTGCCATCAAGGGTAAAAAGATGGGGTTTATATCATATTGCATGAATTTATCCCTCTACATCATGTCATCTTGCTTAAGGCATTACTCCGTTTGTTATGAACTTAATACACTAGATGCATGCTGGATAGCGGTTGATGTGTGGAGTAATAGTAGTAGATGCAGAAAGTATCGGTCTACTTGTCTCGGACATGATGCCTATATGTATGATCATTGCCTTTGATATCGTCATCACTTTGAGCGATTCTATCAATTGCTCGACAGTAATTCGTTCACCCACCGTAATACTTGCTATCATGAGAGAAGCCTGTAGTGAACACTATGGCCCCGGGGTCTATTTTACACATCATATATTGAGATCTACATACAAAAATACCAAAAATACCTTGCTACACTTTGATCTATTTACCTTTCATCACTATCATATCTCACCTTGCAAGTAATCGTGATGGGATTGACAACCCCTTTATCGCGTTGGGTGCAAGTTTGTTTGTTTTTGTGTAGGTTCATTGGTGCCTCATCTTGATACTCCTACTAGATTGATACCTTGGTTCTCAAACTGAGGTAAATACTTATTTCTACTTTGCTGCATCGCCCTTTCCTCTTCAAGGGAAAAACCAACGCAAGCTCAAGAAGTAGCAGGACCCTGTAGAAAGAGGTGGGGATTTGGCTTAAGCACAAGTGGGACCAGAGGGCTAAAAATGGCGACCCAAGGGTAAGAATGAGAGGTAGCTACATGGAGCCTCTCTCCAATAATTGACCAGAGGTCATGGCAATGCTAGTGGAGGTAAAATGTAACTATATAGAGTTGTGGTAAAAGTTTAAGATCAAGGTTAAATGTGGAAGGGGCAAAAGTAGCCACTTTGGGGAGTGCACATAAAGTGTTTAATGAGTGTTAGGGATACCAGATAGACTTCAATTGATATGAAACTTAACAGTACCAAATAATGGGTGAAAATAAGCTTGGACACCAAATTTTTGATTTGGTGGAGAAGGTTTCCAATGTAGACTTGGAAAACCCGTGAAATGGGCAGAAATGGCCTTCTCCGTACAAAATATTGAAATCAATTCCCACAAATCCAATATTTGGTGTGGGGCATTATTTGAGCACTAAAGCATGCCCAAAAAGTTTGGGGTCAATTGGAGACACTTTATAATGTAAAGTTTCCCAAAGTCAGAAATCAATAGATAGGGTTTTGAGGGGTTTGGGACAAGTTCTTCTATTCTCCTTGATGCAACACTTTGTGTGGATGATTTATTGGAGTACCAGAACATGTCCACCAAATTTGAGCACAATTGGAGACACTTGGCAATGTAGAGTTGCTCAAATTTGGATCTGGACATATAGGGTTCTAGAATAATTAGGGGAATCAAATCAACTTGGATTGATATGAAACTTGGCAAGATCATCACATATATCATATGTGACATGCTATAATTTTATAGGAATTTATTGAGAATATTTCTTTTATAAATATTCCAAAAGCTTGAAATAGGTAGGAAGGGTTTTGAAGGGGTTTGCCCAATGTTTTCAACATGACCATGTGTTCAAACTCATATATATATATATGTAATATATATGTCCAGTGAGTTTCCCTAAATTTTCTCAAGTATTTTGGAAGCAATAAAAATAACTTTCCTTCATAAGAGACCATTTCTGGCCTCAAAGGAAGGCATTTAAATAAAATAGTAAAATAATCTTTAAAATAATAATATTGTGGTTTTGGGAAGTGATTTTGATAATGGGTTTTAAATAAAATACTTGGTGCAAAATGACTTTCCTAATTTGAGGACTTGTAGTACAAATCCCAACTCAGGGGTTTTTGAAAGCTTAAATCAAGGAAATTCTTTTTGGTGAAAATAATATTTCGTAAAAATAGTTTCTGGTCGTAAACACATGCATGGCATGATCATTAGGAAAGGGTTTGGGTAAAGGAGCTGAGTCTAGAGAGAAGTAGGAGCATTGGATTCAAACACAAGCAATAAGCAAGCACGCAAACATCACATCAAGCATCACAAGCATTCACAAAAAATTTAGTTGGTCCTAATTTTTGTGAAAGATCATATCAGTCAGGAGAGTTAAAAAAAGGGTGTTACAGACCCTACCCCCTTAAGAAAATCTCGTCACCGAGATTTCTAGGCTAGGTGTTGGAGAGATACAAAATCTTGAGTCGGAGGTGGTCTTCACGTCCCCATGTTGCTTCCGTGGGTCTTGAGGGGCTTGATGATACAGCTTCGAATGCTCCGCAGTCCTTTCCTGACCGTGAGTGGGTTCTCACAATAAGTTAGGCTTGACCGAGGGTCAAGGGCTTGGTGCACTATTTTCGTGCAAGTTTGTGGCTTGCAAGTGCATTCCAAAGTCGAAATATGTGGCAAGATAGTGCGTCTGGATTTTGGTCTCGGGGCTGCTCATGCCGCTTAGAGACATCTAGATGTCTCATGTTAGAACGTATGTTCAAGGTATTCGCGTAGCTCCCTGCTGACATGGAAGTCATTGACTCCCTTAAGGCAGGCAGCTATGGTCGCAGGTGGTTTCATCCTCGAGGGTGTTGCAGTCGTCTTCGAAGGCTTATCATGAAGGGGTCTGGGTTGGGTCCCGCCCATGAGTCCTAAGCTTAGAGACTTAGTGTTCAGGACGGGTCCTACCATCTGGGCTGGTTCTCGAGGGTTCCTGGGTGAGCTGGCTACCCAAGAGTATAGACCAGTCATCCAATCCCAAGGTCTGCGGCTCGGCAAGTGGTGAATCACATTTAGCAGGTTTTCACCATGATCTGATCAGGACCCTCGTCCTTCGTTTGTACCAAGGAGAAGCTCTCCGATTTCCCTTGCTGTCCAAAGGTTTCATCGGCTTGAATCGTCGAGGCTTCTTGACATTGTTGATGTAGTCAACGCAGGATCGGTGGTTGACTTCTATTTCTTCTTCTTCTTTGTCGTGGTTTTCCCAACCATGACGGTCCTTCGTCTTGTCTGGGGTAGGATAGACTTCCGCTGCCTCGTGGTCACTTTGATAAGCCCACCTTCTCGAGATAACACCTTACTCTCGAGGAGCATGGCGATCGGCATCCTTGGGGCTGGCCCAAACAGGACTAAGGTGTTCATCCTCTTATTGGGTGAATAAGTATGTCATCCTTGAGGATAACGACATATTTTGCGAAGCATCACATAAGCATGGTGCTTATGAGACAGGTGAGGAGAGTGGGGACTTGCTATGGGTGGTCACTGGCCGAGAGGTTCGTGGTCCAACACGATCTAGTTCTTCATGCCCATGTTTGTCATGGACACGGTGGTGGTGGTCGGGCGGAATACTTGCCATCTTTCAACGACTCAGAGCCGTTTTCTATGGTCGTAATCCGACCACCTTATGGCTCGGTGAAGCTTTGGGATTCAAGGAACTTAGGACGTGAGTGAACATCTATCATCTTATCCTTAAGCACATTCCTTTGATGCCAATAGTTTGACCTCTTACTTTGGACAAAAATCACCCTATTTCATCAAAGATGCCATCTCACATAAGTCAACTCCACACTGCTCATGCTAGTCAACTCCGGGGTTGAGGGAAGGACTAAACTCAAACACCACAAGTATGGTGTAGCTACATTGCACATGCATTCCAACGTAAGAACCTCGGGAAAGCATACAAGTTGCTAAGATTCAACTCAGATGCTACAATTCCAAGTGCTCAACTAGATTACCCAACAGACAAGGTACTGCATTTCTATATTAAGGAATCATGTAGTATTCCAATCCAAGATCTGGTTTCCTTTCTATGAATCGGATCAAGTGGTCCATCAATCCAGTCGATCATCACTGGACCTATTACAACCACAAATCCAATATTGATGGGGTTCTACATAATCACTTAGAGTCCTCATAATTCACATATTATAGCCAGAACTACGTCTTAGTGTCTGCCAACTTTCAATATCATGGCCAACTAATCTCCGAATCCACTCATATAGGTTCGTAAATCAAGTCGTCAACATCAAATATTCGCACTCGTTATCCATCGAGAAACATGGTATCATGATCGAGATCATCGGGCTAAATCCAGTTTCCTGCAAACCATGTGGTATTTGTCATCATCGATACTCTTTTGAGATTACCTATTTAAATCCAAAAATCAAGTCCAGTAAGAACTCTTACTCGCTACTCCAATCTTATGGTAAAAATCATCAAACCATGTCAACTACTTGATAAAGTCAATTATACTGCCAGGAATTATTGCTCATGATCATAATCGTCCTACTGAATCCATACTTACTCTAGGAACATGTAGGTTATGCTACTATATCTACTTGTTCCACCAAATTCACCTACCTTTGTAAGGGTCTTACGATCCACCAAGATAGTCAAGCTGTATCCTCAAGACAACTATCATCATCACAACAACCTTAGTCTAATACTCTTATATCCGAGAACGGTCCTTCTTATGGCATCAGGGTTATGGTGCTAGCTTAAGAATGAAGGATACTCGCCCACTGTGATCACTCATTTCATAAAGAACCTAGTGCTAAGCGGGGGTTTATCGGGGCTCGACGGGTGTTCTAGAAAATCCTTGTATTAGACACATGACCAGAAACTTGAGCTGAAAAGGCTTGCGGAGGTTAGTCTATAGGGAGGGTTTCCAATCTTGAGGGAAAGCATAACTCCTACGGTTGCCTGTGGTTAAGCATGGTATAGCCAGCGTCTTTAGTGTCGGTGTTTGTCGAAGTGGATCCCTGGTGCATCTTGTCTTGCGGGTCTTCAGTTGTTGAGAGGGGTGAGAGAGAGAGAGTAGTAGCACAGAGGGGAGTGCCTATGGGGTTCTACAGTGTAGGTGGAGTCAAACAAGTGTTGAAAGGTCAACTCAAACATCAAATTGAGGCAGTGATATAACCGCATGCTTGTTTCCTAGAGCAAAAGTGCGACTTATAACAAAGCACAAACAAACAAAAACAAGCAACACACAACATGGTTCCATATCCGAACCATTTCACGGACTCGACTTCGTGTAGGGTATTTACAACTCATCCTACCCTAGGGTTCTGGGACTCAACAGTCGTGCTTGCTCCGTGCTCCGGAGAGGAGTCCACTAAGTCTTCTGGACCTTCTCATGGTGTTGCCACGTCTCCTGTGTTTGCTTGCAGAAACGACTCGGTTGAGTTGAAAGAATTCTCGATGACTTCTCACGTGGTGAGTTGCCGACGAAGGTGGTTCTTCATGGCTGTCGTTGACATGGTCTTCTGTTGTCTTTATAATCTTTCGATCTTCTTCTTGCCTTCCAAGGCGTCGAGAGTTCTAAGTGGACGACCTTTATGCAATGACGTCAGCAAGGCATGATAGAGTTCTGACCCATCAGTCACGTTGATCACAATATCGACACCTAGAGCGGGGGATGAAGAGAACCGTTTTCCTGCTCACTAGGGTGAGGCGTACCAAATGGCGAGGTTCTCATCCGCCGGTGGTGGATGACACAACCTTGATATTGACAGGGTCGCTCTATTAGCAATGTAGATCATGGCCTTTCACATATTACATCATGTTCATCGTAGGTGTAGGTGACATCACTCCGGAACAGTGCCGGGGGTGTTGCCATCTTCTGGGCCTCGATGTCCTAGTTCCTCATGGAGGTACTTCTGTTGGTGTCATTTTGTCGTAGCTTGTCATCCTTGCCCTTCAAGTACATGGGTGGTCGCTCGGGAACGTTTCTTCCTTCCAAGTTTGCATAAGGGTGCTAGCAGCCATTTGCAAGTTTTCTAAAATCACACGAGGAGTGTCAAGAAAATAAGAGTGGAAGTGCTAAGGAAAAAACTTGCTTCTTTTGAAAATTGAGGAGAGGTGAGAAGAAACATGTTTGTAAGTACTTCTAAAGGGCTTGGAAATCAGTTTTGTCCTACCTAACATCCGTGCTAACTAAGGGCTTCCTACAGTTAGGATGGCTCTAATACCAGCTCTCTAGGGACCCTGACTTACGAGTCGATATCGCTGAATGAACGTGCTCAGTGATCCCAGAGATCAATGCTCACCGAACACACAGAAACTAAATAACAAGAGTCTTACATCTCCGTTTGATACAATAAATGACCTTTGCAGTCAAGTCTTACATATATTGGGCCATGAAAGCCAGCACACCAAACTGGACCAATAGCGGAAATAGTGGTCAAAAGCGAGAACCCATGCCATCAGCCTTAACCTGTAGGCATTCTGACATGGAAGCGTCCTAGCTCGCAGGAACGTCACCAAGTTACTCTTCACCATATCCTGATCGCTCCTACATGGTCAATGAAATAACCTGTGGCAAGCCAATGAGTACTTTGAATGTACTCGCAAACATCCCATGATGCGGATAATGTAGTTGGTACGATAATAAGTGATATGCAGCATTTGTAGAAAGCAAGCTTTTAAGGTCAATAAACATGATCATAGATGTATGTGCAACATAAGCTAGATGGTATTTAGAAGAACAGGTTACAGATATCAACATATCTATCATGGGCTGAACACTTCGGGTTCACCCAATATGCCAAGTCACCAAACTTGGTCATATCATCTCTTACTCATGTAACTCCTTGAACACACACACACACACACAGTTGGTTTAGGCCGAAACGACTGGTCGTAGTTTAAGTAGCACCACCCAACTGTCCTTGTCTGTGTCCACTGATGGGGAACGTTGCATGGGAAACAAAAAAATTCCTACGCACATGCAATACCTTTCCATGGTGATGATTATCTACGAGAGGGGAGTGTGAATCTACATACATTGTAGATCGCTAAGCGGAAGCATATATAAGGTTGTTGATGTAGTGGAACATCTTCGTGATCCAAATCGCAGCCCGTCCCGCAATCTCATGATGATCCGTCCTGCGATCCCATCACGATCCATCCCAATCTAGTGCCGAATGGACGACACCTCCACGTTCAGCACACATACATCTCGATGACGATGTCCGCCTTCTTGATCCAGCAAGAGAGACGGGGAAGTATATGAATTCTACGACAGCATGACAGCATGACGGTGATGGTGGTGTATCTATTCCAGCAGGGCTTCGCATAAGCGATGCTGAAAACTGATCTACAGGAAGAACTATGATCTAGAGGAGAGGGTAGCACGTGGATGAAAATGCTATACAAAAACCCACAAAACCTCTAGTATATATAGGACTAAGGAGGGAGGAGGCTTGACCACAAAGGGAAGCCTCCCTTGGTTCGGCCGAAGCAAGGAGGGAAGACTCCTCCTCCAATTCCACTTGGTGGAGGACTCCTCTCCCACTTGTCCACCTATTTTGGATTTTCCACCTTTCTCCTCATGGGTCTTCTTTGGTTGATTGGCCAGCCCAGCAGGGGCTGTTGCACCACCCCAAAGTCAATGTGGCCCTCTCAGGGAGTAGTAGGCCCACTAGGTGGACCCCCGGAACCCATTCGCCACTCCCGACACACTACAGGTAATGGCCGAAACTTTTCCGGAATGCAAATACCAACTTCCTATATATCAATCTTCGTTTCCGGACCATTCCAGAACTCCTTGTGACGTCCTGGATCTCATCCGGGACTCCGAACAACATTCGGTTACCAACATCAATAATTTCAACTATACCAAAAACGTCACCGAACCTTAAGTGTGCAGACCCTGCGGGTTCGAGAACTATGTAGACATGACCGAGACACTCTCCGGTGAATATCCAATAGCGGGACCTGGACGTCCATATTGGATCCTACATATTCTATGAAGATCTTATCGGTCGAACCTCTATGTCAAGGATTCACACAATCCCGTATACCATTCCCTTTGTCCTTTGGTATGTTACTTGCCCGAGATTCGATCGTCGGTATCGCCATACCTATTTCAATCTCGTTACCGGCAAGTCTCTTTACTCATTCCTTAATACAAGACCTCGTGGCTAACTCTTTAGTCACATTGCTTGCAAGGCTTGTTTGAGTCGGCCCCGAGATACCTTTCCGTCAGACGGAGTGAAAAATCCCAGTCTTGATCCATGCTAACTCAATGGACAACTTCAGAGATGCATGTAGAGCACCTTTATAGTCACCCAGTGACGTTGCGATGTTTGATACACACAAGGCATTCCTCCGTTGTCAGTGAGTTACATTATCTCATGGTCATAGGAATGTATACTTGACATGCAGAAAACAATAGCAACAAAATGACACGATCGTATGCTATGTTTATAGTTTGGGTCTTGTCCATCACATCATTCTCCTAATGATGTGATCCTGTTATAAAGTGACAACACTTGTCTATGGCTAGGAAACCTTGACCATCTTTTATCAATGAACTGGTCAACTAGAGGCTCACTAGTGACAGTGTTTTGTCTATGTATCCACACATGTATTTGAGTTTCCAATCAATACAATTATAGAATGGATATATATGATTATCGTGAACAAAGAAATATAATAATAACTAATTTATTATTGCCACTATGAAATATTTCCAATAGTCTCCCACTTTCACTAGAGTCAATAATCTAGTTCACGTCACTATGTGATTGCACTGAATCTAACACCCATACAGTTCTGGGGTTCGATCATGTCTTTCTTGTGAGAGAGGTTTTTAGTCAACATGTTTGAACCTTTCAGATCCGTGTGTGCTTTATCTCTATGTCATCTTATATATGCTGCTACCACACGCCATTTGGAACTATTCCAAATGACTGCTCGACTATACGAATCTGGTTTACTACTCAGAGTCATCCGGATTAGTGTCAAATCTTGCGTCGACATAACCCTTTATGACGAACTCTTTTATCACCTCCCTAATTGAGAAAATTCCTTTGTCCACTAGTTACTAAGGATAACTTTTGACCGTTGTCTGATAAATCATTCCTGGATCACTTCTGTACCCCTTGACACATTCATGGCAAGGCACACATCAGGTGCGGTACACAGCATAGCATACTATAGAGCCTACGGCTAATGCATAGGGGACGACCTTCATCCTTTCACTTTCTTCTTCCGTGGTCGAGCTTTTAGTCTTCCTCAAATTCACGCCTTACAACACAGTCAAGAACTCCTTCTTTGCCTATCTATTTTGAACTCCTTCAAAAACTTATCAGGGCATGCATTTCGTTGAAAGTTCTATTAAGCGCTTTGATCTATCTCCATAGATCTTGATGCTCAATATTCAAGTAGCTTAATCCAGGTTTTCCTTTGAAAAACACCTTTCAAACAACCCTTTATGATTTCCAGAAATTCTACATTATTTCCGATCAACAATATGTCCACCACATATACTCATCAGAAATTCTACAGTGTTCCCACTCACTTCTTTGGAAATACAAGTTTCACACAAACCTTGTATAAACCCCAAAACTTTGATCATCTCATCAAAGCGTATATTCCAACTCCGAGATGCTTGCTCCAGAGCATAGAAGGATCTCTGGAGCTTGCATACTTGTTAGCATCCTTAGGATCGACAAAAACCTTCTCGTTGTATCACATACAACCTTTCCTCAAGGAAACTATTGAGAAAACAATGTTTTGGCATCCTATCTGCGATATTTCATAAATGCAGCAGCTGCAAACATAATTCCAACAGACTTTTAGCATCGCTACGAATGAGAAAGTCTCATCATAGTCAACTCTTTGAGCTTGTCGAGAACATCTTTGCAACAACTCGAGCTGTCTTAATGGTGACTTTTCACCATCATCGTCTGTCTTCCTTTTGAATATCCATGTCTAGTTAACAGTCTTACGACCATCAAGTAGTTCTTCCAAAGTCTACACTTTGTTTTCATACATGGATCCTCTCTCAGATTTCATGGCATCCAACCATTTTTCGCAATCTGGGCCCACCATTGCTTCTTCATAGCTCGTATGTTCATTGTTGTCCAACAACATGACGTCCAAGACAGGGTTACCGTACCATTCCGGAGCAGTACGTGACCTAGTCGACCTACGAGGTTTGTAGTAACTTGATCTGAAGTTTCATGATCACTATCATTAGGTTCCACTTCAATTGGTGTAGGAGCCTGATACGCCCCAAACGTATCGACTTTTCCAAACACTTTTGCTATAGTTTTGGCCTCATTCTTGCGTGATTTAAATGAAACTAACTCGGACTGACGCTGTTTTCAACAAAGCTGCATGTATGGTTTTCTTCTGTGTAGGAAAATGGATATTTAGGCATCCCGGGAACTTCCAATAAAAATAGGGAAAAATCCATGCACCAGGAGGAACCCTGGGCCAGAAGAGGGCCAGAGGGGGGCACCAGGCCTCCAGGCAACCTGTGGGCGCGGCCTGCCCTCTAGCCGCGCCAGGACGCTGCCTGGGTGGGGTCCACCCCCTCTAGTTCCCTACTTTGGATCCTATTTTTACCCGTGATGAAGAAATCCTAGAACAGAAGTCGTTTTGCAAGTTCTCGATGCGGAGCCGCGCCACCCTCGGTTCTTCGAGTGAGAGCTAATCTGGAGGCTGTCTTGGCCTCCGGAGAGGGGAAATCATTGCCATCGTCATCACCATCACCCTTCCATGGCTTCCCTCATCATGTGTGAGTAATTCCTTGATGTAGGTGAAGGGGATTGTAGGGATTGGATGAGTTAGATCATGTAATAGTTCGTCGTATTGTTGGGGCATGATGCCTATCATGTACTATGGTGTTTATCATCTTTGCTACTACTTATTACTCTTAATGCTTGTCACTTTGGGCCCGAGTGCCATGATTTCAGATCTGAATACCTTATGTTTTCATGAATATATTTGTGTTCTTGATCCTATCTATGAGTAGTATGCACCTATTATAGTCCAAAATCGGCGGTCCCAATTGTGACAGCTTCGGAGATCAAAGGAGATAGACTATAGTTTGAGGATTCCATGTATCCATTGATTGTTAATGCTTTCTTCCGGTGCTCTTTGACAGGAGCACCCTAATCTCCATAAGTTCCTTTTGGACCCGTTGGTAGCGGAATGGTAGGACAAAATATGTTGTGCAAGTTCCTATTGCAAGCATGCACGACTACCTTGGGATACATGCCTAATGTTTGATATTTTCCTAGATGATCATTACTTTTCTATGTGGCTTTCCCCAAGTTAAATACATGATATCTCTCATCCATGACCGACCATCCATCTCCCTAGCCTTCAGTGTTTTAATCTTGCTAGTCACAAGTTACTTTACTATTGCTGTTTTACTTTCGTTGCTTTGCCACCCTTATTTCTGTTGCCACCATCACTTCCATATCACCGTTGCTACTAATATTTCGGTTCCAAGCAAGTATCTTTCAGGTGCGGTTGAATTGACAACTCAACTGTTAAAGCTTATAAATATTCTTTGGCTCCCCTTGTGTCGAATCAATAAATTGGGTTATCTTACCCGCGAAGACTGTTGCGATCCCCTACACTTTTGGGTTATCAAGACTATTTTCTGGCACCGTTGCCGGGGACCATAGCTTTATTTACAATTCTACTTGGAGTTATTTTGCTTGCTGCGATTTATCCGCTATGGGTAACAAAGGAAACCCCAAGGTTCCGATTTTACCATCCACTACACGAAAAGGTATTGTTCTTAGCACTAGTGCCATGCTTGATTCACCTTTCACTATGAGTAAGTTTGCTTCACCACCACCACATGCGGCTTCTACCGAGTCCGTCACTATGTCTGATACTATTGATGATGCTTCTACTACTATTGATGAGACTGGTTTACTTGGTTATTTTATTGAGTCTCAGATTGCCAAGGCTGTGAAGCATTATGGAATTCAAATTCCTGTTACACGCTACCCCATTGGTAGATCCTTTGGTTACCTAGACTTGAGTGGTCTCATGGGAAGAATTCTTGATGATGATTATATTGAACTTGATGATGATTTATGCATGGAGCTTGCAGAGTGTGCCGACTCTGACCCTGCTTTTGTTAAGAAGTTGCTTGAAAAGCATTCTATGAAGAACAAATTTACGCCCGATCCTAAATTTGCTTCATCTGCTATTTGCATTGAGGATGTTGATTTTTATTTCTCTGTCGATCTTTCACTTATATCCATAGTTGAAGCTAACCCCTTTTATCACAGAGAAAATGATGACGCTATTGCACACCTTACCAAACTCACTCAGTTGGGTGGCTTATTCACTATAGAGGACAAGAAGAGAAATTATTATGTTACAAAGCTACTTCCTTTTTCTTTGAAGGAATATGCTAAAGCATGGTATGATGCACTGCCATGTGGTTCCATTAAGAGTCCTCAAGATTCAGCTCAATCTTTTGTTGCTAAATATTTTCCTGCTCATAACCAACATGCTGCTTTACAAAGAATATATAACTTTATACAGTTGCAGGATGAGCACCTCCCTAAAGCTTGGGGGAGGTATTGCACTTTACTCAAGGCTAGACCGGGACATGGAGTCCCTAAGAATGAATTCCTTGATATATTTTATGTTGGTCTAACCGATGAATCTAGAACCTATCTCAATAGTTGTGCTGGATGTGTTTTCAGTGAAAGAACACCGGACGATGCTGAAAAACTAATGGGCAAGATAGCTAAGAATCATGATGCACTAATGAAATTCAGAAATTTGCCGTCTGCCAAGGCGGACGGCAAAGGGGGCAACCACGGACGGCAAAGGCTTTGCCGTCTGCCCCCTCATGGCAAAGTAGACGGTAAAAAAAATCTGGTGAAGAGGCTCTTTGCCGTCTGCTTTCACAAAGCGGACGGCAAAGAATCTTTGCCATGAGGGGGCAGACGGCAAAATAAATGGGACGGCATATATTGCAACGTCCCCGTTAAGTGTTAACGGCAGGCCTCCTCTCTTTGCCGTCTGCCTTCCCCCCTTTGCCATGTGGGGCTGACGGCAAAGAGGGGAGAGAGAGGGGGCAGATTCCCCCTTTGCCGTCTGCCTTCCCCCCTTTGCCATGTGGGGGCAGACGGCAAAGAGGGGAGACAGAGGGGGCAGATTCCCCCTTTGCCATGTGCCTCCCCCCCTTTGCCATGTGGGGGCAGACGGCAAAGAGGGGAGAGAGAGGGGGCAGATTCCCCCTTTGCCATGTGCCTTCCCCCCTTTGCCATGTGGGGGCTGACGGCAAAGAGGGGAGAGAGAGGGGGCAGATTCCCCCTTTGCCGTCTGCCTTCCCCCTTTGCCATGTGGGGGCAGACGGCAAAGAGGGGAGACAGAGGGGGCAGATTCCCCCTTTGCCATGTGCCTCCCCCCTTTGCCATGTGGGGGCAGACGGCAAAGAGGGGAGAGAGAGGGGGCAGATTCCCCCTTTGCCATGTGCCTTCCCCCCTTTGCCATGTGGGGGCTGATGGCAAAGAGGGGAACCAGCCCCTTTTTTATTTATTTTTTGTTATATCCAGCATTTTTAACAATAATCAGGATATATATATATATTTGACATAAATAAATTTCTTTCCGTACTCATAACCATATTAAAATAACTCTCATCCATAGTGCATACATATTATGCAAGTTACATCCGTACCAAACCGTATATTACACCAGTTTCATCCACGTGCATACAAAGTTTCATATATTCATATACTACAATAGTTTCAATACAACCCATGGTACAAGAAATCATCTTCAAGCATTCCATCAACCAAGCTTCCCGTGAAGTGAAGGTAATCTGCAAAATGACAAATAAGAAAGTTAGAAAAATAATACTAGATGAAGTAGTGTATATATAGGTTATTTCGGAGAGAAATTAGCTAAGTATAGACCATTTAGGAGCTAACTAAGCTAATTATGTCATTTAGGTGGAACCCTAGCTAACTATAGGAGAAGAGAAAGAGAACAAGAAGTAAAAGAAGGAGGAGGAGGAGGAGAAGGAGAAGGAAGAGGAGAAGAAGAAGAAAAAGGAGGAGGAGGAGGAGGAGGAGGAGAAGGAGAAGGAAGAGGAGAAGAAGAAGAAGGAGAAGAAGGAGAAGAAGGAGAAGAAGGAGAAGAAGAAGGAGAAGGAGCGGGAGCTCCTTCTCCTTCTTCTTCTCCTTCTTCTCCTTCTTCTTCTCCTTCTTCTTCTCCTTCTTCTCCTTCTTCTTCTCCTTCTTCTCCTTCTTCTTCTTATCCTTTTGTCCCCTTCTTTTCATTTTTCCTCTTTTTCTCTTCTTGTCCCCTTCTTCGGCTAAATTGGCTAAGAATGCCTTTTTGGAGCTAATTATGTCATTTCGAGGATAATTAACTAAGTATAGGTCATTTTTTATTAAGTAGGCCATTTTGGAGCTAACTAAGCTAATTATGTCATTTCGTAGGATAATTAGCCAATTTAGCCTTTCTTGGATAAGTCTAAGCTACGTAGAAGAAGAGATAGAGAAGAAGAAGTAAAATAAGGAGGAGGAGGAGGAGGAGGAGGAGGAGAAGGAAGAGGAGAAGAAGAAGAAAAGAAGAAGGAGAAGGAGAAGGAGAAGAATAAGGAGAAGGAGAAGGAGGAAGAAGGAGGAAGAAGAAGGAGAAGGAGGAGCTCCTTCTCCTTCTCCTCCTTCTTTTCCTTCTGCTCCTTCTTCTTCTCCTCCTCCCTCTCCTCCTTCTTCTCCTCATTTTTCCTCTTCCTTCCTTTCATTTTTCCTCTTTTTCTCTTCTTGTCCCCTTCTTCGGGCTAAATTGGCTAAGAATGCCTTTTTGGAGCTAATTATGTCATTTCGAGGATAATTAGCTAAGTATACGTCATTTTTTATTAAATAGGCCATTTTGGAGCTAACTAAGCTAATTATGTAATTTCGTAGGATAATTAGCCAATTTAGCCTTTCTTGGATGAGTCTAAGCTACGTAGAAGAAGAGATAGAGAAGAAGAAGTAAAATAAGGAGGAGGAGGAGGAGGAGGAGAAGAAGAAGGAAGAGGAGAAGAAGAAGAAAAGAAGAAGGAGAAGGAGAAGAAGAATGAGAAGGAGAAGGAGGAAGAAGGAGGAAGAAGAAGGAGAAGGAGGAGCTCCTTCTCCTTCTCCTCCTTCTTCTCCTTCTTCTCCTTCTTCTTCTCCTCCTCCCTCTCCTCCTTCTTCTTCTCCTCATTTTTCCTCTTCCTTCCTTTCATTTTCCTCTTTTTCTCTTCTTGTCCCCTTCTTCGGGCTAAATTGGCTAAGAATGCCTTTTTGGAGCTAATTATGTCATTTCGAGGATCATTAGCTAAGTATAGATCATTTTTTTATTAAATAGGCCATTTTGGAGCTAACTAAGCTAATTATGTCATTTCGTAGGATAATTAGCCAATTTAGCCTTTCTTGGATAAGTCTAAGCTACGTAGAAGAAGAGATAGAGAAGAAGAAGTAAAATAAGGAGGAGGAGGAGGAGGAGGAGGAGAAGGAAGAGGAGAAGAAGAAGAAAAGAAGTAGGAGAAGGAGAAGGAGAAGAAGAAGGAGAAGGAGAAGGAGGAAGAAGGAGGAAGAAGAAGGAGAAGGAGGTGCTCCTTCTCCTTCTCCTCCTTCTTCTCCTTCTTCTCCTTCTTCTTCTCCTCCTCCCTCTCCTCCTTCTTCTTCTCCTCATTTTTCCTCTTCCTTCCTTTCATTTTTCCTCTTTTTCTCATCTTGTCCCCTTCTTCGGGATAAATTGGCTAAGAATGCCTTTTTGGAGCTAATTATGTCATTTCGAGGATAATTAGCTAAGTATAGGTCATTTTTTATTAAATAGGCCATTTTGGAGCTAACTAAGCTAATTATGTCATTTCGTAGGATAATTAGCCAATTTAGCCTTTCTTGGATGAGTCTAAGCTACGTAGAAGAAGAGATAGAGAAGAAGAAGTAAAATAAGGAGGAGGAGGAGGAGGAGGAGAAGAAGAAGGAAGAGGAGAAGAAGAAGAAAAGAAGAAGGAGAAGGAGAAGAAGAATGAGAAGGAGAAGGAGGAAGAAGGAGGAAGAAGAAGGAGAAGGAGCTCCTCCTTCTCCTTCTTCTTCCTCCTTCTTCCTCCTTCTCCTTCTCATTCTTCTTCTCCTTCTCCCTCTCCTCCTTCTTCTTCTCCTCATTTTTCCTCTTCCTTCCTTTCATTTTCCTCTTTTTCTCTCATTGTCCCCTTCTTCGGGCTAAATTGGCTAAGAATGCCTTTTTGGAGCTAATTATGTCATTTCGAGGATAATTAGCTAAGTATAGGTCATTTTTTATTAAATAGGCCATTTTGGAGCTAACTAAGCTAATTATGTCATTTCGTAGGATAATTAGCCAATTTAGCCTTTCTTGGATAAGTCTAAGCTACGTAGAAGAATTGATAGAGAAGAAGAAGTAAAATAAGGAGGAGGAGGAGGAGGAGGAGGATAAGAAGAAGGAAGAGGAGAAGAAGAAGAAAAGAAGGAGAAGGAGAAGAAGAAGGAGAAGGAGAAGGAGGAAGAAGGAGGAAGAAGAAGGAGAAGGAGGAGCTCCTTCTCCTTCTCCTCCTTCTTCTCCTTCTTCTCCTTCTTCTTCTCCTCCTCCCTCTCCTCCTTCTTCTTCTCCTCATTTTTCCTCTTCCTTCCTTTCATTTTTCCTCTTTTTCTCTTCTTGTCCCCTTCTTCGGTCTAAATTGGCTAAGAATGCCTTTTTGGAGCTAATTATGTCATTTCGAGGATAATTAGCTAAGTATAGGTCATTTTTTATTAAATAGGCCATTTTGGAGCTAACTAAGCTAATTATGTCATTTCGTAGGATAATTAGCCAATTTAGCCTTTCTTGGACGAGTCTAAGCTACGTAGAAGAAGAGATAGAGAAGAAGAAGTAAAATAAGGAGGAGGAGGAGGAGAAGAAGGAAGAGGAGAAGAAGAAGAAAAGAAGAAGGAGAAGGAGAAGAAGAAGGAGAAGGAGAAGGAGGAAGAAGGAGGAAGAAGAAGGAGAAGGAGGAGCTCCTTCTCCTTCTCCTCCTTCTCCTTCTTCTCCTTCTTCTTCTCCTCCTCCCTCTCCTCCTTCTTCTTCTCCTCATTTTTCCTCTTCCTTCCTTTCATATTTCCTCTTTTTCTCTTCTTGTCCCCTTCTTCGGGCTAAATTGGCTAAGAATGCCTTTTTGGAGCTAATTATGTCATTTCGAGGATAATTAGCTAAGTATAGGTCATTTTTTATTAAATAGGCCATTTTGGAGCTAACTAAGCTAATTATGTCATTAGATGGAAGTCTAGCTATTTTGGAGCTAACTAAGCTAATTATGTCATTAGATGGAAGTCTAGCTATTTTTTATTAAAACACTAGAAATAACATACCTAAGTTAGGGTGAAGCACGGTGGCTCTGGCTTGTTTCACCTGGAGAAGGCTGCCCTGGAGAAGGCTCGACTGTAGAAGGGTCGTGCGATGCGTTTCGGGACATATTCTGCACCGAACATCGTTTGCAATGTGTAGTTAGCATGAGGACACTCTTAAGATCACTCCACTGAAATGAAACTCACCATCCCCGCCACGTTAATGACTGGCATCGGCGGAGGGACTTGGCCGTTCTTCTCGCACATAGACTGTACATTTGCTTTCGACAGGTCAAACTTTTTATTTATTAATGAAACGGACATTCAAATGCAAGATTTGAAATAGCATGAAGAAGAAACTTACCACGAAGAGCTTGTATATGGCCCTGGTAGACGCTTCATTCCGTGCCCTCTCCGCCTCCACCAACGCAGTCGTCCTCTCCTCCAGCTGCCTAATTTCCTTATCCTTCTCCGCCATAGCCGCCTGCATTGCCGCTCTCTCTTTCTGAATAGCAGCCAGCAACACAACTCATTGTTAGCATTGTAATCATATTGGTTCCAACGCACAACATAATGCGGAAAGATAGTTGAGTCCATTAAACTAACCTCGATGGCGAGCTCGACTGGCCGTGGACGACGTGTTATCTCCGGACAAGAGCTTGTTTGGCGTGCCTTTATCTGCCGGAGAGTGCTAGGACAACGTATAAGGCCGTCTCCAATGGTGATCGAGCCATGGGGCCTCCCGTTGCCAGCTATCATCACCAACTCTGGATCAATAGGCCCCTCGCTCGAGTTAAAGTCCTCCCCTTTCCTTGCCTTCCCGTGATCTCTGTACTTCACGAGCTTGTCGTGGGAGGAGATGTTGGTGAAATTTTCTGGATGCTCGAGGTCAGACTCAGAGAATGCCTTGACCTTCTTGTACGAGGCAGTATGGGCCATCGCATACAGGTCGTACATCTGTGGCGCCTCCGTCTTATTGTGACGCGCCTAAAAGAGAGAGAGCAGAAAATTGTATTGGTAAAGGGCTCAAGATAGCATTAAGAATGAATTGCATGAGGCATGAAGAAAACCACATACCCAGTTCTCGCCAAATTGGATTAAGTTGACGCTCCCTTGATGGTGTGGCACGCCAACCATTTTGCCACGCCTCTCCTTGGCGTTGTTGTGGCTGGTCTCCCACGTTTCGGAGCACCACTGATCCACCAAGGCCTCCCAACAATCCATCTTATCCACACACCATCTCGGGGGCACCTAAGTTAATAAAGAGAAATTTGAGTGCGTAAGAACCAAATCAAGGAAACTAACTACAAAGCCTTAATAATATGTAATTACCTTCATGTAATGCTCCTTCTCCATCTTAGCATCACGGCACTTCGCCTTATCAATCCTAATACGCCGCGTGGCATAGTAGTCTCGAACAGCCTGCACCCGAGCCTCGTGCCGAAAGTTTTGAAGTAGGTGGCGAAATTCGGTTTCGATAACCTTTGCCGCGTCGTCATCGTATCCCTCCTCACACCTGTAGAAGGTCTGCAAACGAGACAACACCGATTAGTACAATAAATAGCTATGGTTAATTTATAATTGTGTGAAAGAGAAATTACCCAGAACTTTCGGATCACCATGTCCGCCCTCGTGTCACACAAAACACCGTCGATCTCCACCTCCGACGGGGCCGGGGCACCCAAGTAGTGCTCCCAGGTCATCCCTACCTCTCGCTCCCGACCGGGCAACGTAACAAACCCTGGGAAGTTTTGACGGCAAAGAACACCAAGGATGCTGTTGGGCTTGCGGACACCCTTGGCAACAATCCAACCCCTACAGTATGACAAATTGAAGCCAAAACATTAGATATTTGAGAAAACGCGAAGGCAAAAGGTTAAATAAGAGTAAATTAACTTACTTGTCCCCATTTGGCCTAATCGACCACCTCTGCTCGGGGGTCGCTGGCACGAGCGGGAGCCCCGAACTACCACGCTGGTAGACGGTATCCCCCTCACCCAGCTCCTCGTCGCTACCAGCATGGCCAGTTGGCTCAGGCCAGGTATCCCACTGGGTCTCTTGGGACGTACCCTCATCCCTGCTGTGCTCCGCAGTCATCTGGAAGGAAGCCTCTGGGACACGAGTCTCGTGGGTCGAAGGCTCGTCGACCTGAGGCTCGTCGACCCGAGGCTCGTGAACCGGAGACCGTGTAGCCTCCACCTCAGACGAATCCACCCTAGAAGTCCTCCTGTGCTCAGGTGAATCAGCTTGGGGTGGTGGCGGAGACCGTGTAGCCCTACCTCTCCCGCGGCCACGTGTACCTTTAGTACAACATAAATACCAACATGAGTAATAAAATGTATATAAATACCAATATGCATACAACATGAGTACAACATAAATACCATCATGAATACAACGTGTACCTTTAGTGCCTCTCGGCTTCGCGGGTGGCCGACCTCCTCTCACGGGGGGCGCTCCTTGCATAGTAGAGAGCAACACTCTCCGAAGAGGCGAGGCAGGAATGGAAGTACCCATCCCATCACCCGCCGACGAAGAAGCAGCCGCGGCGTGCTTTCGACCCTTTCCCACCATCTTTCAACACCTATCATGACAAAGAGTAAATGAAATTAGTACAATATAAATACCAACATGACTAATAAAAGTTGAATACCTAACATGAACTCAAAATTTATATATAGTATAATAGTTGAATACCTGACATGAACTAATAACAATCGTTCTCGTCTATATATTCTTCGGGGTCAATAAATGCATCATGGTCATCACTATCATCAATAAATGCATCATCATCATCACTATCTAGAAGAACACGTGGAAGGCCACCATTATGTAATCGGTCAAGAAGTGACAGGTCGTCCGCAGCAGTAACCTCTTCTTCTTCCAGCTCTTCCTATTCGGGCTCAGGGGTTAAGACGGATTCACTGTCGCTATCTACTTCAATGTTCTGGGGTGAAGTAGAGCGGTTCTTGAAACGTTTCTTGGACATACGTGTTTCTTGGAAGAATTCTCCTTCATATGTGTCTGGGTTAATGTGAGGTTCGTAATCCTCTTCATTGAGGGTAGGTGGTCTAAAATGTGGTGGCACTTCATAAACGACATCCCAACCTTTGAGATTTGGATCAGTTTGGCAGGCCCACGGTAGATAGAAAACTTGTGTCGCCTGTTGAGCCGTAATATAAACATCGGGAACATCTAAGTGGGTGTTTTGGTTGATTTCGACTAGTCCTATATGTTCATGAGTCCTTCTAGTCTCCCTCGGCTCAAACCAATAACATTTGAAGACTACGACGGTCGGTGGGTTTTCACCATAGAATAGAAGTTCATAAATTGCTTCAACCCTTCCATAATACTCGGTGTCTCATTCGCCGATAGCAGAGACAGAACAATTTGTAGTCTTTAGGTCGGGCATAGATAGCTCTTTGCCAAAGGTACGAAAGTGATACCCGGTTATGTTGTATTTGTCAAATGAACGGACCTTATAGTCAAAACCATTAGCGACTTGTCTCAACTCGGCGTCCATAGACTCTGCATCAGCCTACAAGTTTAATACGAAAGAATGGATGCATTAGCCGCAAATTAGACCAATAAATCAAATGGGCCTTCATGGTAATTAATTACCCTTTGTTTGAACCAAGAGATGAAACCAGGATAGTCGCCTCCATGCTTTGCGATAAGCTCATACTCTTCGACGGAATCCTTTTCGATGACCGCTCCATCCGAGAATTCGACGACGTATCGACTATATCAAATATCCGGGAATAAGAGTAGTTCAAAGCAATTAGAAGTTGCGGAACAATAAATTACCGAGAACTTACTCGATGTACGGCCGCACTTCTATTAGGTTGGTGAAGATATACAATGAAATGGTCCGCCATTCTTCGACATCCAACGATTTCCCTTTCGAAGCACCGGATGGTGCGAGCTTACCTTTGAATAGGCTGAGGTTGGATCGAACTTTTTCTCGATCGCCATCATTGTACCGAGGCTTCGGGTTATGCAAATGATGATTTTTGGCTTCGTAGTGTGCTGTCACGAAGTTGCCGCCTCCTCAGTGATGAATGCCTCGGCCATCGATGCTTCAATTCTACGTTTATTTTTACACTTAGCTCGAAGCATCTTCTGCATCCTCTCAGTTGAGTAGCACCATCGATTTTGAACGGGCCCCCCCCCCCATTCTTGCCTCGGTCGGGAGATGCAAAATCAAATGTTGCATTGGATTAAAGAAGCCCGGTGGAAAGATCTTTTCTAATTTGCAGACCAACTCCGGCGCCAACTCTTCCATTTCATCTAGCATGCCAGGCGATAGTTCTTTCGCACAAAGAGAACGGAAGAAATAGCTCAGCTCTGCCAGTACTAGCCATTCATCCTCAGGGATAAAGCCACGCAACATCACCGGCATTACCCGCTCAATCCATATGTGCCAATCATGACTCTTGAGCCCAAATATTTTCAATTTCTCAAGACTCGCTCCCCTCTTTAGATTCGCAGCATACCCATCGGGGAACATCAACCGCATTTTCACCCACAATAGCATTTCCCTCATAGCTGGCCTTTCAAGATTGAACCATGCCTTTGGCTTCGCTATGCTTTGCTTTCCTTTCCGTTGTCGCAAGTTTTGCAACGGTCTATCACATAGAGCCTCCAGGTCGATTCTAGCCTTAGGATTATCTTTTGACTTCCACTCTATGCCGAACAATGTACCAAAAATGGCCTCCGCAATATTCTTTTCAGTGTGCATCACGTCAATGTTGTGTGGGCAAAGGAGGTCTTTGAAGTAAGGGAGATCCCATAAGCATGACTTGTGAGTCCAGGCGTGTTCCGTATTATACCCTTTGAAGTATCCTGGATGCAAAGGATCAGGCTCAAGAGCGTTTAACTGATCAAGGGTCTGTTGGCCTGTCAACGCAGCTGGTGCAGTGTTTTTGACAACTCTACCTTTGATGAAATTCTTCTTGTATTTTCTGAACTTATGGTCAGGATCCAGGAATTGTCTATGCATGTCGAAGCAAGAATACTTGCGACCAGCCTGCAGCCAACGGAACTGAAGAGCTGCCTTGCATGTGGTGCACGGGAACCTTCCATGCACACACCAGCCAGCGAATAGCGCAAACGCCGGATAATCATGCGTCGAGTACATGTACCACACATGCATTTTGAAATTTGTTTTGGTAGCCGCATCGTAGGTCTTGATCCCACTATCCCAGGCTTCTTGCAACTCATCCTTAAGCGGCTGCATGTACACATTCATATTCTTCCCCGGATAGTTGGGCCCTGGAATTATCAACGTCAGGAAAATGTTCTTTCTTTTCATAATCTCTCCGGGTGGCAAATTTAGTGGAATGACAAATACAGGCCAACAACTGTATTGTGCTGCCGTCATACCATACACATTGAACCCATCTGTGCTAATGGCAACTCTAGGTTGCCTTGGATCTTCCGATTTATCCTTATGTAATGCATCGAAGTGCCTCCATGCAAAACCATCTGAAGTGTGTACCAGCATCTTGTTCCCATCCGCATCTAGTTCGGTTCTTTTGCCCAATTTGTGCCATGTCATCTGTCTGGCCGTCTCTTCGACCATGAAAAGACGTTGAAGTCTTGGTACGATTGGCAGATATCGAAGAACACTAATGGGGATTTTGGTCTGATTCTTCTCACCCATGCTGTTGTCTACCACAATATACCTGGAAGAATTGCAAATGGGGCAATAGTTCAAGGCCGCATACTCAAGCCTAAATAAGGCACATCCATTCTCACACGCATGTATCTTCTCATAGGGCATCTTAAGTACACGGAGGATTTTCTCTGACTCGTACAGGTTTGCAGGCAGTACATGGCCTTTGGGTAGAAAGCGTCCAAATATCGTCATCATCGCGTCGTAGCATTCTCTGCCTAGGTTGAATTGAGTCTTCAGAGCCATTACTTGCGCGATGGCATCCAGCTGACAAAGCTCAGTCTTCTCGTGGAGAGGACGTTTTGAAGACTCCAGCATTTCATAGAAGGCCTTTGCAGATTCCTCCATCTCATCGACCGAATCACGAGCATCATCAAAGTCTTGCACCATGTCTTCAATCCCGGTACCATGCTCGTCGGTGCGACGACGAATCACCTCAGCTCTGGCACGTTGGTCAGACTCACCATGAAAAGTCCACATCGTATAATTAGGCGTAAAACCCCACTTATGCAGGTGTTTACCCATTTCAAACTCTGTCTGCTTTTTCCAGTTGTCGCAGTTGGGACAGGGGCACCATGTTTTATGCTGGCCATTTGCAAATGCGGCTCTCACAAACCCCCTGGTTTTTGTTAACCATTCATGGGTCATGTCATTCTGACTAGGGTGACCAGTGTACATCCAAGCACGATCACTCATGTTGCCTAGCTACCTATGGGGGCACAAGAAATAAATATATAATTCATCATCTATATTCATACGCTAATCAAGTTTGTCAGTTTTATTACGTCCATGCAACCTACACGCTAATAGGTAAAGCTAGGTCCTAATCCCACCCGAGTATGTGTAGACTGGGTTCGTTTTCCCATGCTCTGCTCCAGATGCAACGCAGAATTTCGACAGCACCTCCCCGCTGTTCTCCTGATACACGTCTCGGGAATAAGCAGAGAGGATGTGTACCCGGAGAACAACAGGGGAGGAACTGACGAAATTCCGCATCGGATCCGGAGCACAGCATACGGGAAAATAAACCCAATCTACACATACTCGGGCTGTCCATGGATAATGTTGGACAATTCGAAAGGATGGCGGTTATAAATATGCAAATAAATGCATATTTATAGATGTCGCCCTTTCGAATGGGAGACGCATACTGGTCACGCATACTCTTGATTGAAGAAACCTATAGCTAGCAAGTTTCATCGGCACGAAGACCGGGACAGAGCAAATTAAGGGGGTAGGAGGAGAAGTCATTTGTGCTCACGAACAACGCAAGGGCGGAGCTCGTCCAACGCACGTGGAGGTCATCGAACAACTGCACATTGAAATTCACCCGATCAACACAAATATGATGTTTTTATAATTAACATAACTATATGACCTAACTCATAACTATGTGGGTCAGTGTCATCGGGGGTCGAAGGTCACTGGCATTGGGGATTGGGGTCTTTTCGGTCAACAAGAGGCCGAAGAGGTGTCGGGGCTCGGGGGTTGGGGGTCAGTGGCGTCGGGGGTCGGGGTAGGGGGTCGGGGGTCGAGGGTGAGTGTTGTCGGGGGTCGGGGGTCGGTGGTCGAGGGTCAGTGGCGTCGGGCGTCGGGGGTCAGGGGTCAGTGGCGTCGGGGGTCGGGGTAGGGGGTCGGGGGTCGAGGGTGAGTGTTGTCGGGGGTCGGGGGTCGGGGGTCGAGGGTCAGTGGCGTCGGGCGTCGGGGATCGGGGGTCAGTGGCGTCGGGGGTCGGGGTCGGGGGTCGGGGGTCGAGGGTGAGTGTTGTCGCAGGTCGTCGAACAACTGCACATTGAAATTCACACGATCAACACAAATTTGATGGTTTTATAATTAACATAAATATGTGACCTAACTCATAACTATGTGGCTCAGTGTCGTCGGGGGTTGAGGGTCACTAGCGTCGGGGGTTGGGGTCTTTTCGGTCAACAAGAAGCCAAAGAGGTGCACGGGCTCGGGAGTTGGGGGTCAGTGGCGTCACGGTCGGGTAGGGGGTCGGGGGTCGAGGGTGAGTGGCGTCGGGGGTCGGGGGGTCGGGGGTTCGCGTACTATGGCATCTCCTCCAACTTCATCAGCTACCTGACCGGCCCACTCGGGGAGAGCACGGCCGCCGCCTCCGCCGTCAACGCCTGGTCCGGCGCCGCGTCCATGTTTCAAAATTTCATTGTTTTGTCCGGTGGAAGCACACACACCACAACATAGTGCTTCCCACGTCGTTGTGCTCATGAATAAGCTGGACCGGGTCGATCTTTTTTTTTGGAGGGTACTAGGTCGATCTTCGAAGATAGAATAATGTGCTCAACCCTAAACCTTTTTCTTTTCTAATGACACCACTTTTTTCTTGAAACACATCATCAGTACTCCCGAGTCAAAAAAATATATTCTTTTTTAGCATATATAGTACATAATAAGTGTACATAATAAGGTACTATGAGAAAAAAATATTTTTTGTACATAATAAGTGTCACATGTGTGACACAGAACACATCGGCTTTTTCAAACTACAAATACCATTAAATAGAAACAAAACCAAAAAAACACATCATGCTTGACAACTAATGTTATCATCCTCGTGTCATTAATTTTACCATAAACAATTAGCATATATAGTATAACCTAACAAACTAATTACCACAAACTAATTACCATGAACCTAAAAATGACAAATGAGAAAAAAAACAAAAAAAACAGAAATAAATTTACCTAGGGAGGAAGGGCGGTGCAGGGAGGAGGGGCGGCGCAGGGAGGAGGGGTGCCGCAGGGAGGAGGGGCGGCGCAGGAGGGGCGGTGTAGGAGGGGCGGCGCCGGGAGGGGCAGGCGCCAGGGGAGTGGGCGGCGCACGGAGGAGGGGCGGCGCAGGGAGGAGGGGCGGTGCGGGGCAGGCGGAGGCGCGGGGCAGGGAGGAGGAGCGGCGCGGGGCAGGCGACGGCGCGGGGCAGGGAGGAGGAGCAGCGCGGGGTAGGCGGCGGCGCGGGGCAGGGAGGAGGGGCAACGCGGGGCAGCGGCGCAGGGCAGGCGGCGGCGCGGGACGTCGGCAGGCGGCGGCGCGGGGCAGGGATTCGAGCAACGGGTGGGCTACGTGGGAAGGGTTGGAGGGGGCGGGGGTGCGCGTGTACCTGGCAAGGCTGCCGCGCCTTTGCCGTCTGCCGTGCTCCTAGGCGGACGGCAAAGGCCCCCAAGGCCGACGGCAAAGGTCCCGGGGGGGAGGCACCGGGTGGGGGGTTGGGTTGGTGGGCCGCCGTCCCCTTTGCCGTCCGCCGCGCTCCCAGGCGGACGGCAAAGGCCCCCAAGCAGACGGCAAAGGGGAGGGGTGGGTGGGGTGGCGTTTCGGCCGTTGGGGGGGTTTTGCCGTCCGCCCTCCCTTTGTCGTCCGCATAGGGCTTCTTTGCCGTCGGCCAGCGCACGGCAAAGAGGTGGCCGACGGCAAAATAAACTTTTTCCATCTGCCACCTCTTTGTCGTCAGCACTGTGAGAGCTGACGGCAAAGAGTACCTTTGCCATGTGTCAGCTGACGACAAAGGCCAAGCAGACGGCAAATTTTTGAATTCCAGTAGTGATGATTGGTCCATTCCTGAACCACCTTCGACACCAAAGAAGAGGGGTATGCTTTTCCTGAGCCCCGAAGCTATGCAAGAAGCTAAGAAGTCTATTAAACAGAAAGGTATTAAAGTTGAAGATGTGAAGAATCTACCTCCTATTGAGAAATTATGTGACCCTACCACTCACCCACCTATGTTAGAGGTACACTCTCTTTTAGAATTCAATGCAAGTGACATCCCTCATGGTAAGCCTCCTGATCTATGTTTAGATGAGCTTGATAATTTCATTCTCAAGCAAAGTCACTTTAATGAGTGGATTCAAAGCCAATTGCATGATAATTCCCTTGCTATCAAACGTTTGCTTGATGTTTTAAGTAGAACTCTTAATGATGTTAAAGGTCTTGTTAAGCATTTTTCATATGGTTCAAACTCAGCTTGAACAAATTTCTAATGAGCAAAAAGATTTGCTTGATAAAAATACCAAACAAGTTGATACGCAGGCATATGGTATAAAGACCCAAGGTGGTACACACACCCAGTACCCCCTCTATCCGGAGGGGCAACCAAAGAGGATCAAGCAAGATTCTCAATTGCAGGAAGAAGACGTTGTCAGCTCCACGAAGAAGAATAAGAAACACAAGGAAAATGATAACTCCAATGATCCGATAATTCATGAAGAACCTACTGTTGATCCTAATAGTATATCTATTTTCAATGCTGAAACTGAAGACGGTGCTGAACCTGATAAAGATAATGAGAAGAATGATCCTCGTGAGGTACAAGAAGAAGAAGCACCTGAAAAGCGCAAGAGATATACTAGAGAAGACTTTGTTGCAAAAATACATTGGAAGGAAAGAGAACCATGGGTACAGAAATCAATGCCCTTCCAAGGTAAGTCTTTCAAAACCAAAGAAGAAGAGCATTATAATAATTTTTGTGAATGGATGAAACCTCTTTTTCCTCAAATTCCTTTGACTGGTGCTATTAAGTTGCCTCCGCACTCGAGGTATATGAAAGATATTGTTACTAATAAAATAAAAGTTCCTAATGAGGCAATATCTACTATGCTTGCTAATTACTCTTTTAGTGGTGAAGTACCTGAGAAGCTTGGTGATCAGGTATACCCACCATTCCTTGCTCCATAAAACATAATTATGTCAGAATCGCTTTATGTGATCTTGGTGTAGGAGTGACGGTAACATCTTTCTCTCTTCACAAAAGGCTCTGTTTAGATAAAGTAATCCCTACAGATATATCTCTTCAAATGGCCGGTAAGTCAACAGTCGTTCCTGTTGGTATTTGTGAGGATGTTCCTGTTGAAGTTGATAATTGCTTGATCCTTACTAACTTTGTTGTGCGGGACATGCCCGAGGATGGGAGCATGTGTACTATTCTTGGTAGACCTTTTCTTAACATCGCAGGTGCTATTATTGATTGCAATAAAGGAAAGGTGGCTTTCAATGTTAATGAGAAGGAGCACACGGTATATTTTCCGAAGAAGATCGATAAAAGGCATGGCCTTAATTCTATTGAGAATGTTGAGACCGTGAAGGTTGGAGAGTGGGATTATCCTCTACATGTGCACCACAAATACAAAACCATTATGGTGGGGAAAATATCCATTAAAATAAAGGTACCATGATTGCTTTATAATAAATGAAACTTTTTGCTCGATATAACACCTGTTTGGTAGTAAGACTTGATCAACCTTGCTAACAAATATGTTTTATATGAGTAAAAAGAGAAGCTTGATATGTTTTTATTTCTTTTATCTTTCAACCTCCTTGTTGTACCAAAGTTTTATGTTTTTGAAGCTTCATATGTTTAACCATTGTTTTTAGTTTTCCGGAAGTTTTGCAGCTTTCGGCACTTCGATTTTTTTTCAAAAGTGAAGTTGTCAGAAAAATTCCAGAAAAATTAAAATAAAAATTACCATTGAAAAAGAGATGCATGGGCACCTGGGACCAACCAGGGGGCCACCCCTGGTCCAGGCGGCAAGGTGGAGCGGCCTGGCCCCTGGCCGCCCCCACCGGTCGCATGGGCCCACCTGGTCCCCTTTTTAGGTACTTCTTCCAACCTTCTCTCTCTCTCACTCCAAGAATCCCTATTTTCTCCTGGAGGTCAAGTTCTTGTTGTTCTTGTTGGAAAATTTCGATCTCTCCCAACATCCCATCATTTGAATTAAGAATTTGAGCATTTGCTCCTTGGTATGTGACTCCTCCACTCCTCCAATTAGAATTTTGATTGGTAGTCTTAATTGTGAGTATTTAGGAGTTGTTGGTGTTGTTCATATGAGCTTGTATGCATGTTTAAGAATTTATTTATGAAGTTTTTGACACAAGCTTATGCATCAGGGAAGTGAGTAGAATAGTTTTCTCCAACTCATTTTTGCTTAAACCTTCGTTTTTGTTATGCATCAAAAATTTCAGAAATGAGTTTGTTTGGAAAAGAAAAAGGATGGCTTGGGAAGAAGAGACCCGAGTCTACAGATAGACTAACTAGAGGTGCAGCTTCACCCTCTACTATGAGGACAAGTTACAATGATGATATCGTGCCACCGGAGTTGCTCCATGAGACGGACATGGCACGTGCCATGGCATACCCGTGTTCGGATTTCCTTACGGCGGCAGGTATTAAGGATGAGTTTGATAACCTCTGTGCAGCTGCAGGTTTGACATGTCTCGTAACACGACGTGTGCCACAATATCCAAAACTCACCTATTATTCTGTCAACTAGTTTAGATATAATGATATAACTTCCATGATTGAATTAAGATTATATAAGGATGTCTTTACCATGTCTTTGGCAGAATTTTGTGACGTTATAGGTGGGCGGAATGTCGGGAAGACGACCAAAATGAAGATTCAGCCCGACAAGCTGAAATCCCTATTCGCTTCCCTTTGCAGCAAGGATCCGCGAGACATGCATCGGGGGAAGATCTCTATCATCTTGTTTCCCCACATCAGTTATTTCACATACTATATTGCTTGAGGGGTGTTAGCTCGTGACAACACGAGCAACATTTCGGCTCCAGATCTTGCTATCTTGGCAGACGCCCTCTTAGGAGATAACACGTATAATATTGGTGCTTTGATTGCTCGTAGCCTCATCGCTATCAGCGGCAAAGGGCCTCACTTTGGTGGCATTCATGCCACGCTTATCCTCGAGCATCTAAGGCACACTGTACGCACGGATGATACACATTTTTCATTCATAAGCTTTGATCTTACCGCTATGAAGAGGCATGAGTTTGTTACTAGGACTTCTGAGTTTGGTAACCTTGTTTATATTATGAGGTTTGGCGAGCTTACTACTCGCGAGATGCGTCTACCTGCACCACTTTTGTTTGATTACACTAGCAGGAACGGATGGTCCTTCTCCTCGATTGAGCTGGACGATTTTGTGATCCAGCAGGAATTCCACAACCCCATGGAGGGCGTTGTTCCCGAGGAAGAAGAGCCTTCTTCTTGGGAGGACAGTCGGGCATCAGTTTACGCGCCTGAGGCTTCATATGATTCTTGGAGCTAGCCGTACCACTCTGGAGCCGGAGGGAGATCCTGGAGCCCGCAGTAGCCAAGCCCAACTTAGGCCAAAAGCCTAATCTTGGGGGAGTGCGTACCTTTCTCCCCTTCCATTGTATCATCCGTAGTTTCCTTTTTAATCTTTTCAGAGTTTTTGTCTGTTCTTCTTTGTTCTTTCTTTGCCAAAACAACAAAAAGATTTATCTTTTCTTTTTCTTTCGTTTAACCTTTGGAAAACCCAAAAAGATTTCTTTTCTCTCTTTAGTTTGCTTTGTTTGCAGAGTTCAGCTCACGTCCATGGTTTCAATTGCACTTGATTATATCTATCTACGTTCGATCGTGCAAGCGACGATGCAATAATGACGAAGATCGACGGAAGGGATGCAACAAGGAAAGCCGGTATGAATTCTATTTGTTTCTCCTTTTGTACATATGCATGTACTTATGATCAAGAGACCAGCTTTTAGTGACATAGTTCTATGTTTACAATGCTCTCCCAGTAGTTCATGCTTTCTTTGTGACTAGTCTCAAATAGATGGAGTGCATAATGTGTTATTGAAATGATTTGCATGCATTGCATTGTTCATGGTTTGGCATATTGAAGTGCTATCTCCCTTCGGAGAGGTTTAGGATTGACTTGGCACATGCTTACACATGTTTGTGACTAGAAGTATATTAAGCCTTGATCATCTTTTTATTTCATAATAGTTATATCGCTTTCATGCCCGATTCAATTTTTCTTTGTCGCGCTGCATGATTATGACCATTATTGCTCTCTAGTTGGTCGCTTCCCTGTCTTTTGCTAGCATTCGCCTGGACTAAGCGGACTAACTGCTTGTGCATCCAGAAGACTTCAAACAAGTTGCGCCATATGAGTCCACCATACCTACCTATATGCGGCATTTTTGTGTTGTCCTAAGTAAATTTGCACGTGTCGTGTTCTAAATTTTCAAATGAATATTTTGTTTTGTATGCCCAAATCGCTCATGTAGTGACTAGGGCTATCAGTATCTTCCGTGCTAAGTGGGTTATTCTGAAGATATGTGTTGATTCACTATCATTCACGAGAAAGTGGCTGGTAACCGGGATGCCCAGTTCCATGCTCAAAAGTCAAATCAAATTTAATGAAACAAAACTCCCCAGGATTGTTGTTTGTATGGACGATACCCGTGGATTCGGCTCACCGTGGAGTGTGATCGATTAGTGGAGGGGGAGTAAAAAAATTACTATTCTGTTTGGGAACCGCCTATAATGTATTTAGCATGGAAGATATTGAGATCTCTTAGTTGTTATGTTGACAATGAAAGCATACCACCCAAAATTTTGATTCATCTCTGTTTTAAAAGCTCAAGTTCTCGCACCTATGAAAATAAATGCTACCCTCTGCGAAGGGCCTATCTATTTTTTTATTTATTTTTTACTTTTTTTTACTGTTGAGTCTTCCTCTTCCTATAAAAAGCACCAACTATAGAGAGCATAATTGTCATTCTGAGTTTAATGTGCACTATCCCAAAGTACCACATTGTCTTCTGCATGACTGTGATATTACTTATTCTGAAATATTTATTTCTAGTCTCCTTTAATACTCCGAAGGAGCGTCTGCATTTATGTTTTGCATCACTCATGGGGCTAGCGAGATAACACTCTAGTATGTCCGAGCCATGTGCATTGTCATCTCGTCATGATTTTCAGTTGCATATTATTCATTCTTAGTTGTTTGAAACTCTTCACATGATCGAAGGATTGCTTCGTGCATTGTCTTTGTAGCATTGCTTCAATACTTGTTGGACTTGTTTGTGGTGCAAGCTTATATACACCTGACGAAGCAAAAGAGTTTGTCAAAGTTTTCTTTGTCGCGTCTAGTTCGTTGAACTGAATTGCTTTAGGACAAGAAATATGCTAAGCTTGGGGGAGTTGATATGTCCCAAATGTATCGACTTTTCCAAACACTTTTGCTATTGTTTTGGCCTCATTCTTGCATGATTTCAATGAAACTAACCCGAACTGCCGCTGTTTTTAGGAGATGTGCCTGTATGGTTTTCTTATGTGCAGGAAAATGGATATTTAGGCTTCCCGGAAAATTCCAATCGAAAATAGAGAAAATCAACGCACCGGGAGGAACCCTGGGCGAGAAGATGCGCCAGAGGGGGGCCACCAGGCCTCCAGGCGACCTGTTGGCGCGGCCTGCCCCCTGGCCACGCCAGGAGGCTGCTTGGGTGGGGTCCACCCCCTCTGGTGCCCTACTTTGGCTCCTATTTTTACCCGTGACGGAGAAATCCTAGAACAGAAGTCATTTTGCAAGTTCTCGATGCGGAGCCGCCGCCACCCTTGGTTCTTCTCTGGGAGAGCTAATCTGGAGGCTGTCTTGGCCTCCGGAGAGGGGAAATCGTCGCCATCGTCATCACCATCACCACTCCATCACCCTTCCATGGTTTCTCCCATCATGTGTGAGTAATTCCCTGTTATAGGTGAAGGGGATGGTAGGGATTGGATGAGTTAGATCATGTAATAGTTCGTCGGATTGTTGGGGGCATGTTGCCTATCATCTACTATGGTGTTTATCATCTTTGCTACTACTTGTTACTCTTAATGCTTGTCACTTTGGGCCCAAGTGTCATGATTTCAGATCTGAATACCTTATGTTTTCATGAATATATTTGTGTTCTTGATCCTATATATGAGTAGTATGCACCTATTATAGTCCGAAATAGGCGATCCCAATGGTGACAGATTGGGATACCAAAGGGGGTAGATTATAGTTTGAGGATTCCATGTATCCATTGATTGTTAATGCTTTGTTCTGGTTCTCTTAGACAGGAGCACCTTAATCTCCATAAGTTCCTTTTGGCCCTGTTGGTAGCGGGGTGGTAGGACAAAAGATGTTGTGCAAGTTCTTATTGCAAGCGCACATGACTACCTCGAGATACATGCCTAATGTTTGATATTTTCCTAGATGATCATTACTTTTGTAGGTGCCTTGACCCAAGTTAAATACATGATATCTCTCATCCAAGACCTACCATCCATCTCCCTAGCCTACAATGTTTTAATCCTGCTAGTCACAAGTTACTTTACTTTTGTTCTTTTACTTTCGTTGCTTTGCCACCCTTATTTCGATTGCCACCATCACTTCCATATCACCGTTGCTACTAATATTTTGTTGCCAAGTAAGTATCTTTTAGGTGCCGTTGAATTGACACCTCAACTGTTAAAGCTTATAAATATTCTTTGGCTCCCCTTGTGTCGAATCAATAAATTGGGTTATCTTACCCACGAAGACTTTTGCGATCCCCTACACTTGTGGGTTATCAGTGCCACGGCAACAACTTCCTGCGCCCTGCTACACACTGGTTGAAGTGACGGTTCAATAACCTCATCATGTTTCCACCATCCTCCCACTCAATTCTTTTGAGAGAAACTTTTTCTCGACAAAGGATCCGTTTATAGAAACAAACACTTTGCTTGCGGATCTGAGATAGGAGGTATACCAACTGTTTTGGGTGTCCTATGAAGATGCATTTATCTGCGTTGGGTTCAGGCTTATCACGCTAAACCTTTTTCACATATCGTCGCAGCCCCAAACTTTCAAGAAATGACAGCTTAGGTTTCTCCAAACTATAGTTCATACGGTGTCATCTCAACGGAATTACGTGGTGCCCTATTTAAAGTGATTGTGGTTGTCTCTAACGCATAACCCACAAATGATAGTGATAATTCGATAAGAGACATCATAGTATGCACCATATCAAATAGGGAGCAGCAATGACGTTCGGACACACCATCACACTATGGTGTTCTAGGTGGCATGAGATGTGAAACAATTTTCACATTGTCTTAATTGTGTACCAAACTCGCAACTCAGATATTCATCTCTATGATCATATCGTAGACATTTTATCCTCTTGCCACGCCGATCTTTAACTTCACTCTGAAATTACTTGAACCTTTCAATAATTCAGACGTGTGTTTCATCAAGCAAATACACTAGTATCTACTCAAATCATCTGTGAAGTAAGAACATAACGATATCCACTGCGTGCCTCAACACTCATTGGACTGCATACATCAAAATGTATTACTTCCAATAACTTAATTTCTTGTCCCATCTCACTGGAAAACGAGGCCTTCAGTCATCTTGCCCATGTCGTATGATTTGCATGTCTCAAGTGATTCAAAATCAAGTGAGTCTTAACAATCCATCTGCATGGAGTTTCTTCATGCGTTTACACCAATAGGCATGGTTCGCATGTCTCCAACGATTCATAAACGAGTGAGTCCAAAGATCCATCGGTATGGAGCTTCTTCATGCGTTTTACACCAATATGACTCAAGCGGCAGTGCGACAAGTAAGTGGTACTATCATTACTACTTTGTATCTTTTGGCTACAATATCATGAACATGTGTATCACTACGATTGAGATTCAATAAGCCATTGAAGGTATCTATCCAAGCAAATATAATAACCAATATTCTCTTGAAAAGAATAATCATATTGCAATAAACACGATATAATCATGTTCATGCTCAATGCAAACATCAAATAACAATTATTTAGGTTTAACACTAATCCCGATGGTAGAGGGAGCGTGCGATGTTTGATCACCTCGCCTTTAGCTACTCTCTGTTTATTCCATAGCTTTTATTTTGATTTACTAACACTTAGCAACCGAACCGGTATCTAATACCCTCGTGCTACTAGGAGTACTAGTAAAGTACACATCAATATCATGTATATCCAATATACTTTTGTCGACTTTCTCAACCTTCTCATCTACCAAGTATCTAGGGTAGTCGCTCTTCACTGATTGTTCCCCACATTACAAAAGCACTTAGTCTCGGGTTTGGGTTCAACCTTGGGTCTCTTCACTAGAGCAGCAACTGGTTTGCCATTTCATGAAGTATCCCTTCTTGCCCTTGCCCTTCTTGAAACCAGTGGTTTTACTAACCATCAACAATTGATGCTCCTTTTTTATTTCTACATTCATGGTGTCAAACATCGTGAATAGCTCAAGGATCATCATATATATATCCCTCATATGTTATAGTTCATCACAAAGCTCTAGTAGCTTGGTGGCAGTGACTTTGGAGAACCATCACTATCTCATCTAGAAGATTAACTCCCACTCAATTCAAGTGATTGTAGCACTCAGACAATCTAAGCACATGCTCAACGATTGAGCTTTTCTCCCTTACTTTGTAGACAAATAATCTTCTCAGAGGTCTTGTACCTCTCAACACGGGCACGAGCATGAAATCCCAATTTCATCTCTTGGAACATCTCATATGTTCTGTGACATTCAAAATGTCTTTGGCCCCTCAATTCTAAGTCATTAAACATTACGCACTAAACTATCACGTAGTCATCAAAAGCATGTATGTCAGATGTTAGAAACATACACAGATGATGCTCGAGGTTCAGCACACTGAGCGGTGCATTAAGGACATAAGCCTTTTGCGCAGCAATGAGGACAGTCCTCAGTTTATAGACCGAGTCCGCATAATTTCTACTATCATCTTTCAACTAAATTTTCTCTAGGAACATATCAAAAAACAATAGAGCTACTGCGCAAGCTACAACATAATTTGCAAAGACCTTTTGACTATGTTCATTACAATGAGTCTAATTAATCATATTACTTAAGAACTCCCACTCAACTTAACATCCCTCTAGTCATTCGAGTGTCGCATGATCCAAATTCACTAACTCAAGTACGATCATCACGTGAGTTGAGTTGAGCTTCAATGGTGAACATCTCCATGTTGATCATATCAACTATAAGATTCATGCTTGACCTTTCGGTCTCTTGTGTTCCGAGGCCATGTCTGTACATGCTAGGCTCGTCAAGTTTAACTCGAGTTTTCCGCATGTCCAACTGTTTTGCACCCTTTGTATGTGAATGTTGAGTCTATCACACCCGATCATCACGTGGTGTCTCGAAACGATGAACTGTCGCAACGATGCACGGTCAGGTAGAAAAACAATTTTATATTGAAATTTTAGTGAGGGATCACCTTATAATGTTACCATCGTTCTAAGAAAAATAAAGTGCAAAAAAGTATTAACATCACATGCAAATCATAAGTGACATGATATGGCCATCAACTTGTGCTTCTTGATTTCCATCACCAAAGCAATGGCATGATCTCCATCGTCACCGACGTCGCACCATGATCTCCATCATCGTGCCGCCATTGAGGTTGTCGCGCTATCTATTCTATTAGTACTAAAGCTACAACCTAGCGATATAGTAAAAGCATTTGCAAGCACAAACGTTAGCTTAAAGACAACCCTATGGATCCTGCCGTTGCTGTAGCATCGACGTGCAAGTCGATATTTAACTGTTACAACATGATCATCTTCATCTCATACATCCAATATATCATATCATGTCATTGGCCATATCACATTACAAGCATACCCTGGAAAAACAAGTTAGACGTCCTCTAATTTTTTGTTGCATGTATTACGTGGCTGCTATGGGTATCTAGTATGATCGCATCCTACTTACGCACAGCTACAACGGTTATATGCAAATTGCTATTTTACCTTCTCCAAGGACTGCCTCGGTCAAATATGATTCAACTAAAGTTGAAGAAATAGACACGCGCCAGTCATCTTTATGCAGCAAGTTGCATGTCATTCAATGAAACCGGTCTCTTGTAAGCGTACGAGTAAAGTTGGTCCGAGCCGCTTCAATCCAACAATACAGCCGAATCAAGAAAAGACTAAGGAGGGTAGCAAATTGATCATCAACACCCACAAACTATTTTGTGTTCTACTCGAGATATCATCTAGGGATGGACCTAGCTCATGATGTCACTAATGGGGAACGTTGCATGGGAAACAAAAAAAATCCTACGCACACGCAATACCTTTCCATGGTGATGATCATCTACGAGAGGGGAGTGTGAATCTACATACCCTAGTAGATCGCTAAGCAGAAGCGTATATAACACGGTTGATGTAGTGGAACATTTTCGCGATCCAAATTGCAGACCGACCCGCGATCTCATCACGATCCATCCTACGATCCCATCATGATACGTCCTCCGATCCCATCACGATCCATCCCGATCTAGTGCCGAACGGACGTCACCTCCGCGTTCAGCATATGTACAACTGGATGATGATCTCCGCCTTCTTGATCCAGAATGAGAGACGGGGAAGTAGATGAATTCTCCGGCAGCGTGGCAGCGTGCCGATGATGGTGGCGGATCTATTCCAGCAAGGTTTCGCCTAAGCGCTGGTGAAAAACTGATCTAGACGAAGAACTACGATCTAGAGGAGAGGGTAGCACGTGGCTGAAAATTGTGTACAAAAACCCTCAAAACCTCTAGTATATACAGAAGGAAGGAGGGAGGAGTCTTTAACACCAAGGGAAGCCTCCCTTGGTTCAACCGAAGCAAGGAGGGAAGAGTCCTCCTCCAATTCCACCTTGTGGAGGACTCCTCTCCCACTTGTCCACCTGTTTTGGATTTTCCACCTTTTTCCTCATGGGAGTTCTTTGGTTGGTTGGCCAGCCCACCAAGGGCTGTTGCACCACCCCAAAGTCCATGTGGTCCTCTCAGGGAGTGGTGGGCCCACTAGGTGGACCCCCAAAACACATTCGTTACTCCCGCAACACTGTCGGTAATGCCCGAAACTTTTCCGGAATCCAAATACCAACTTCCTATATATCAATCTTCATTTTCGGACCATTTCGGAACTCCTCGTGACGTCCTGGATCTCATCTGGTGCTCCGAACAACATTCGGTTACCAACATCAATAATTCAATTATACTGAAAACGTCACCGAACCTTCAGTGTGTAGACCCTCCGGGTTCGAGAACTATGTAGACATGACCAAGAAACTCTATGGTCAATATCCAATACCAGGATCTGGACGTCCATATTGGATCGTACATATTCTACGAAGATCTTATCGGTCGAACCTCTATGTCAAGGATTCACACAATCCCATATATCATGCCCTTTGTCCTTCGGTATGTTACTTGCCCGAGATATGATCGTCGGTATCGCCATACCTATTTCAATATCGCGACCGACAAGTCTCTTTACTCGTTCCGTAATGCAAGATCTCGTGGCTAGCTCTTTAGTCACATTGCTTGCAAGGCTTGTTTGTGATGTTGTATTACTGAGTGGTCCCCAAGATACCTCTCCGTCACACGGAGTGACAAATCCCAGTCTTGATCCATGCTAACTCAACGGACACCTTCGGATATGCCTGTAGAGTACCTTTATAGTCACCCAGTGACGGTGCGATGTTTGATACACATAAGGCATTCCTCCGGTGTAAGGTAGTTCCATGATCTCATTGTCATAGGAATGTATACTTGACATGCAGAAAACAATAGCAACAAAATGACACGATCATATGATATGTTTATACTTTGGGTCTTGTCCATCACATCATTCTCCTAATGATGTGATCCCGTTATCAAGTGACAACACTTGTCTATGGCTAGGAAACCTTGACCATCTTTGATCAACGAGCTAATCAACTAGAGGCTCACTAGGGACAATGTTTTATCTATGTATCCACATATGTATTTGAGTTTCAATCAATACAATTATAGCATGGATAATAAACGATTATCATGAACAAAGAAATATAATAATAACTAATTTATTATTGCCTCTAGGGCATATTTCCAACAGACACGGCTATTCGAATAGTTTGACACTCTACAGAGGTTGTACATTGTACCCACAAGATCCGAGAAACTTCCGTGTTATCCACGACTTGCGGTATATAACGTACCCGAGGTAAGTACCAGATCAATGCATTTCCCCTTACGATACTAGACAAAAAGTTCCACTCGATTGGTGCCCAGCCCACAAGATGTACGTCGTACGAGCACCAACTCTAGACAGTATCAGTCATGCGGGGACCAACGGTGTGCCCGGAACACGTAAAAACGACATAGTCTTCCTACCTGGCAGGACCCCATCACGAGAGTGACAACATATCACTCCCGTCACTAGTAATGTGGCTCTTTGCTAGAACTAACCAAAGTAATCAACAAAGCCCCGTCCCATAAAGGGGTAACGTTGTCGCACATGTAAGGTTGGGACGGTCGACACATCATAAATCTAATCATGTTTCCAAAACCACTCACACCAAAATACCCGGTGCACCACTTCTTCACAAGTGGCCACCTAACTAATCATCACCCTCGGGCATTAGTGGCACCCAACAGGGTTTTCATAAACCTTTAATATTTACCATCATCATGCTCACGCTTCTACTATGCTTAGCTCTACTTGTCAACATGATATTAGCGTGACCCTCATAGGTGGTAGGATCAAGCTCAAAATGCAAGTGCTACGGAGGAGCCATCGGAAACATCATATCGATGATTTACTGAATATTCATTATCATATGCAACGGGAATATTTGCTCTACTAGCATGAAAATAATATTTCGCTCAAACATGGTCAAAGGGTTGCTTTCTTTTTCTCACATAACTCCTCGGGGTCTTCGAGGTCTTCTGGTCCAACTCCGAGTACTCCGTCTACCCGTCAACTATCGTTGAAAACAAATAAAGTAAGCTACACAGCAAGCAAAAGAAAAGTGCCATATAAATGTAAGTTATATTTTTCTTGGACCACTGTGGTCATAAGAACAATACGTGGAGCTTGCTAGAGGAGATTTGGGCCACTAGGGAAATTTTAATGGACGAAAGGAGGAATAGGTGATCCTTAAATAAGCCTACAAAAAATATTATGATAAAAATGAGTGGAGGCACTCATTTAACAAAGCATAATTTTTTAATATTGGAGTTGAGGTGAATATTCTAGGGATTTGGAGTTGAGGTGAATATTCTAGGGATTTTCTAATATTGGATAAATAGAAAAAGGGGAGCTATTTATTTATAGCATCAAAAATATGCCATACAAAACAAGGCTTCAAAAATAGGGCATGATATAAGTGGCTCTAGAAATTCGATACACTCCATTTGGAGTTGATTTGAGTGCTATAGAAATTTTACAAAGTGGAGTTTGAATAGATCAAATATGTATTTCAACAATAATTATATAGAAAGTTTACTTGGAAAAGGTGGAGGGAATATATTTGGATAGGCAAGGATTTTAGGATCCTGTAGAAATTTGAATCAACATTTTTTGGAGTTAATATGAATTTACTATGGAATTTTAAAGTTTGAGGTAAAAGAAAAGGCACACGGGCTGAACTAGAGAATTATATCGTGCTTGGGGCGTTAGATAGATGGATGGGCCGGCCAAGTAGCTCAGCCTGGGCGCAGGAGCCATGCAGGTCGTGCATTCCGTGGAATGCGCTTCCTAGGAAGAGAGGCGCAAGAAGAGGAAGGCGCCTACACTTAAGACGGCTCGGCCCGGCCCTTGGCTCGCCGACAGGGGGGTCTCGCCTGTAGGGCCATTCTTCTTCCTATCGCTGGCAGGGAGGAGCAGGGGAAGGCGAGGAAGCATCACCGGCCCGATGCCTATGGCCAGCTCCGGCCGAGGGCGCGCACCGGCGGGCTCGGGGGGCCGCACCGCGCCCACCGCCACACTTGGCGCCTACAGGGGAACCTCGGGGCGAGTTGCGCCATGGCCACGGCGGAGGGCGGTGATGGTGGCCGTGGGGAGTGGCGCCCCGACCATCTTGAGGGGAGAGGAAGGAGGGGGAAGGAGTTGCGGTGTTGCAGGGTCCACCGCGGACCAGAGAGGGAGGGAGGAGGAGCCCGTGTGCCCGGAGTGGGAGCTTCTCTCGGAGGGAGAGCTTCGGCCATTGGACGGGTAGGAGGAGGAGGAGAGCTTGGGAGAGAAGGGGAGGAGGTCCAGGAGACTTCCAGAGAGAGGGGAGAGATGCAGGGGCAGCAGCGGCTCGGAGAAGGCTTCAAATAGAGAGGGGCGATCGATGAGAAGCTTGGGAGTTCTCGGAGCTCTCTCGCATAGGTTAAAACACGCGTCCCTGGGGCACTTTTGAGGTGAGCCACCGTCGGGAAGGGCTTGGACGAGTCAAGGGGGATGCTGTGGTGCTGTGAGACACGCAACAACGGCCAGAAATGAGTTGTGGCTAGAGAAAAAGGGGTAGAACGCCAATATTGCATGTTGCCACCGTGGTCACCATGGCCACTCATGTCTACACGGCCCTCATGACCAGTCAAACATGTCCTACATGTAGGGCACACATGCAGGTAGGAGACTGTGGAGTTTGGTTGCATCTGGGGCTAGTTAGGTGGGGTTTTGACTGAGGTCAAGTTTGCGACAACAAACTTAGAGCTAGGGAAAGTGGGTCTCAAATGGGGAGTCTTGGGAAAAATCAATGTGCGGCAATGTTAGCTATGCAAGTAGGCCTATATGCAAGGACTACAACACTGCCAAGTTTGAGCTCGAGCAAAGGAGGGTAGGTAGTACTTGTTGTACAAAGCTACAATTCAGCCAGAATTCAACTTGTAGATGTGTTGCTCATTTTTCCTACATGAGCGTGCCATATCTTGGCTTGAAATAATGTCTTCGGATGCTAGGGACCCTCTGGCAAGAGGTGGGGCTTTGGCTTAAGCAGAAGTGGGACCATAGGGGTAAAAATGGTGACCCAAGGGTAAGAATGAGAGGTAGCTACATGGAGCCTCTCTCCAATAAATGACCAAAGGTGATGGCAATGCTACTGGAGGTAAAATGTAACTATATAGAGCTGTGGTAAAAGTTTAAGATCAAGGGTAAATGTGGAAGGGGCCAAAGTAGCCACATTGGGGAGTGCACACAAGCTGTTCGATGAGTGTTAGGGATACCATATGGACTTCAATTGATATGATACTTAACATGATCAAATAATGGGTGAAAATAAGCTTGGACACCAAATCCTAGGTTTCCAATGTATACTTGGAAAGCCCATGAAATGGGTAGAAATGGCCTTATGCTTACAAAACTATTCAAATGAATCCCCACAAATCCAATATTTGGTGTGGGGGCATTATTTGAGCACTAAAGCGTGCCCAAAAAGTTTGGGGTCAATTGGAGAAACTTTATAATGTAAAGTTTCCCAAAGTCAGAAATCAATAGAAAAGGATTTGAGGGGTTTGGGACAAGTTCTTCTATTCTCCTTGATGCAACACTTTGTGTGGATGCATTATTGGAGCATCAGAGCATGCCAACCAAATCTGAGCACAACTGGAGACACTTGGCAATGTCTAGTTGCTCAAATTTGGATGTAGACAGATAGGGTTTTAGAATAATTAGGGGAATCAAATCAACTTGGATTGAGATGAAACTTGGCAAGATAGTCACACATATCATATGTGACATGCTAGAATTTTACAGGAATTTATTGAGAATATTTCTTATAGAAATATTCTAAAATTTTGAAATAGGCATGAAGGATTTTGAAGGGGTTTCCCCAATGTTTTGAACATGACCATGTGTTGAAACTCATATATATGGAATGTATATGTCCATTGAGTTTCCCTAAATTTTCTCAATTATTTTGGAAGCAATAAAAATAACTTTCCTTCATAAGAGACCATTTCTGGCCTCACAGGAAGGCATTTAAATGAAATAGTAAAATAATCTTTAAAATAATAATATTGTGGTTTTGGGAAGTGATTTTGATAATGGGTTTTAAATAAAATACTTGGTGCAAAATAACTTCCCTAATTTGAGAACTTGAATTACAAATCCCAACTGAGGGGGTTTTTAAAGCTTAAATCAAGGAAATGCTTTTTGGTGAAAATAATATTTGGTAAAAATAGTTTCTGGTCCTAAACACATGGCATGATCATTAGGCAAGGGTTTGGGTCAAGGAGCTTAGTCTGGAGAGAAGTAGGAGCATTGGATTCAAACACAAGCAATAAGCAAGCAAGCAAACATTACATCAAGCATCACAAGCATTCACAAAGATCAAATCAGTCAGGAGAGTTAAAATAGGGTGTTACATTGTCGGTCATCTCTTCGTTTCCTAACCATCAACCTCATTGGTGTGGCGCTCCGCCTGATTACCACTGTAGCCAGACGGTCGCCGTACACACCAGCCCAGGAAATCACTCTTGCATGCACGTTTACAACAAGTATCATGAACACAGGCATTTCTATTAATGAATATAAGAGTTTTACATGATGAACTACAAGGGTGATGCAGCGGGAAAAGCTCTATTTAAGGCAGCATGGTCCTGGTGCGGCTCCAATCCACAGGGATCTGACTCGGTTACGCTCCTAGCCCGCGAGCGCTCTGGCTCTTCGCTGACGGACGACGGATCCTTATGCGAACCTGGCCATGTTAAAAGCCGCTGAGTACTTTTAAATGTACTCACAAGCAAACCAAAACTAACATATACACTAAGCAAAGCAATCTATGGCATTCAAGCATGCATTTGTTATTAGAGCAATATTAATCATTATAACATACCTATCTAGCAATATTAATTATCATGGTATAACAGGATTATCTAGCAAGATAACTACTAAAGTGAATACGATAAGGTAAAGCATATTAGATAAATGATTTATACTCCGACTATTCTCATGATCCAGTCTGAATCTGATCCAAATCCAATCCAACTCATGTGGTCATCTGACCACTCATCTCATAGCCATCCCATGGCTAACATGTCATATACCGTACATCTTCTGATGTCTGCACCAGGCGAGTTCTTCCATCATTATTATCACTAATACGGTTGACCAGTGACTGAGGTCTGGTCAAGCTGTCCAATACCGTGGACTCGACTATTCGAATAGGTTTGACACTCTGTAGAGGTTGCACACTTTACCCGCACTATGGAGCACTGACCTCGTGATCCCATTCGGGTGGACCAGCATTGCTCCAATGAAACTTGTCTAACCCGTGACTCTTTCATCGTACCACCGGCATTCATCCTCCCCCGGAGTCCTGCCCTGGGTGGCACTGTGTCCTCATGACACCTGCCACCGTCGTGGCCAAACTAAACTATCCCAACCGGGGAAGGGACCAAAACAACTCAACTGGGCTCCCAGGGTTATCACCGCCTACCGGGCCAAGGTAGCACGCGTGCATAACCCTCCCTCTTTGGAGGTACCGGTGAAAGAGCATGCAATCAGACCAAGTCAAGGCCGTCCCAGAACGTCAAATGTGGCTGCATGGATAAGCCCAGACAGGTGACTCGAGATCAACCTACTTAAGTTTGGTTTTGTCAACATATCTATTAAGCATGGTTGTTCATCAATAATAACTTAACATGATGATAACTATGTATGAAACAGCAATGGTAAAAACACTACAACCTATCTCCATATCACCATGAGTTATTAATAATACGGGATGTAAATGGCACGTTATTACTTTACAAGTTCTTGTTGTAAGTTATAAACTCGGAACCCTCGCATAAAACCGGCAATAAATCGGTAGCCACCAGAACGGTCTTTACAACGTAGATCTGGGACATTACCAGAATAACTCAACCCCGACTCAAGACGGCTGGAAAGAAGCTCAGAGCATGAGGCGGTGTTGATAAGAAGAATGTAGAAGTTCCCTAAAACGGCCGAAGAAGAGCTCAGAGCATAGGGTCACTACCACGGAAAGAAATTCAACAGCTGCCCGCAACTGCCGAAAAGCAGCTCAGAACACGAGCTAGCTGCTGACAAGAAAATATAAAGTCAGCATCCACCTCGGATGGCCGAAAGCACCTTAGACTCAGGCGTGGTGCTATCATTGAAGAAAATGCGAGCAAGGGTTTGTCAGAGTCACCTACAGCACATTGCTATACATACAATCACAAGCATATTCATTTAAACATGCAGGAACAACATAGAGCAGTGCTTTAGGGTATATATCAGATGGTCGGCTTGCGTGAGGTCGAAGGATACTCCCGGAAGAGGTGTGGAGAGACCGCGGAAAGGAACGCCGAATACCGCTCTCTCTCGAAGGGGGCTGATTGGAGACAAGGGAAAAAGGGTCATTTTCACAGTGTAACCACCTTGTGAAAATGATACCAACATGACAGGCTCGACGAAACGAAGACGTGGGCTTTGGAATCACCTCAATCGGAGTCCCGAGCAAAAAGATATAAGCATTTGAAAAAGAAGGACCAATCTACAATTAAAATTAATTGCCATCGGGTCACTGAGAGAACAGCTGGTGGCACCTTCTGAGAAATACGTTTCCCAGAGGGGGAAACGCACCGGGCAGTTAGCGCCTCCACTAATCCAGCTGGGTAGGCCCTTGGCCATTGACAGGCGGGTCCCACCACATCTTCTCTCTCCTCCCGATCTCCTTCTTCTTCCCCTCGACAGGAACAGGGGAGGCGAGCTCAGGAGCGGCCGCCGACGGGCTCCGGCGACTCGGGCGGGCTCCGGCCAGGGCAAGGCCATGGATAGATGCGTCGGCGTGCGCCGCGTCCATGGGGAGTCGCACGGGCAGCAGGGGAAGCCTGGTGGCGCGGCGACGCGCGGCCGCCGAGGCTCGGCTCAGGCGCAACCCCGGTGACCTAGGGGTCCTCTGGAGCGGCCAATTGGGGGGGTGGACTCTAGGGGCTCTGGTGGTTCTTCTAGAGGGGAAAAGAGGTTCAGGGGAGTCACCGTTAGCTCGAATTCGAGCAAGACCAACGGCGGCCGAAGCTGCCAAATTGGGCGGGGCGGTTGCTCCAATGAGCTTGGGAGAGGTTGGGCTTGCTGGAGAGGGAGTGGGACTCGGGAGGCGCCTTAAATAGGCTCAGGAGGAAGGTTCTGGGCGTCTCTCACCAGCGACCGAAGCTCCAGGAGGATATGCATCACTCCGGTGGTCGGCCAATACGTCCATGGCGTGGAGCAGAGGGGGGAAAGACCGCATGATCACGGGCTAGCTACTGGACATGGAGAGGACTCGAGAAGAAGAGGAAGCAGACGAGGCCGAGGGCCCAAATGCACAGAGCATGCATTTGGCGCACTCTTCTTGTGGTCACCGCATGCACTGCCAGCTCTGGCACTTTCCTGCGTGTCCAATCATGTCCAATAGCTCCCTCACTGCTCACATGGATGAGATCTGGGTCTGGAATAGGCTGGGAGGCTCTAGGATAAGAGAAACTTGCACAAACATGATTTGACAGCAACCTGTTTGTGATATTTTCTAGAATATTGGCTAAAGAGAATATGCTAATTTTTGGTATGTGGCAATGGTTTGCTAAGGTGAGTGCCTTGGCAAATTTCCAGGACAAATAAACCATCCTAGCTAGCATTTCCTTCACACCATGACAAACCGGACAGACATAAAGATGGAGAAGCTGGGGTCAAACGGCTTAATGGATTGGTCTCAAATTTGGTGGAGAGGGTTTGTTTGAATATATGAAGATGCTGGAAAACTTTCAGCTCATTTGGGAATGCCTACATGGTACTTCCTTGACAAAGCTTCCAAATGGGCAGAAACTTAGGAACATTGCTGGGAAAATATTAATAAAGGGCTTGAGCTGATTTTTGGCTTCCATGCGTGATTTAACAATGCAAACCACCATGAAAAGTTTCAGCTCAAGGAGATCAAGGAATAGAGCACTTCCTTTGCAAATTTTCCAACTGGACAAAATTTGCAAATCGATGTTGTGCTCAAATTTTGAACTACGGGGCTTGGGATCTTGATGGAAATGGGGAACATATAGATAGGAGAAGCTCCACAAATTATTTGGGATTTTTCCTAGCTACCAAAATGGTAGTTGCTTTATAAAGTGCCCAAAATACAATATTGGCATTAAATAGGAAAAGGCAATTTTCCTTTATTCAATGATGGCCAATATTTTATGGGAGCTCAGTATGATCACAAAGAATATCTCCACAAGTTTTCATAAGCTTTGGAGATGTATAGCTATTTTCCTGGATTCAATTCCTTAATTTGACACAGAAAGGAGTTAATTATAAATGAGAAATATTGCAAATGACTTAGCAATATTTTTGCATATCCAGGGTTTAAGGATAAGGGATGATCACTGGGAAAAGGTTTGGGACGCAACAGGGCAAAAGAAATTGGGGTTCCTTCGAAACTGGAAGGATTAGGATTTCCCTTCCGGCATTTCGGAAGGTTGGGTTTTGACAGCAAAACCCTAAGAAAAGATCTTGGGTGGAAAGGTTGGACTAGGTGGAAATCTCTGGCTGGATAGGGAAGGCAAGGCTAGATGACCATATTCACATACCCAGGAGTGAAAGAAATCCGATAACACCGAGAAAAAAAGATGGGGGTTAAATCTCGCAAATGAAAAAAACAAGGAGCGAAAACCAGGGTGTTACAATTGGTGATGAGAGCTAGCCTATAGTACATTTCAGTGAGACCTTCACAATCTTTCATCTTGAACTTGTCAAGCTGACTATGAAGCACATCCAACTTAGATTCTCTAACAGAATGAGTATCTTCGTGCATATCGATCAAAGTATCCCAAATTTCTTTTGCATTCTCAAGGCGGTTAATTTTGTTGTATTCTTCAGGGCATAGACATTTGAAGATGATGTCGCACGCTTGAGCATTGAGTTCCAACATCTTCAGTTCATCGGCTGTCGCATCATGATCCGGTTCATGCCCTTCTACAAAGAAGTTACCTTAAACACCAACACAAATAACATCCCAAACATGAGGATTAAAGCCAAGAATATGCATTTTCATCTAATTCTTCCAAGTAGCAAAATTAGTGCCATCGAAATATGCTCCTATATGATGATAATTTCCCTCGCTAGACTTCATATTCTCCTAGGTTGTGAAACCAATGCAATGGAGACCAAAGTTATGATAACACTTGTAGGATCGAAAGTATGTCTAGAGGGGGGCGATTAGACTACTGGACAAGGTAAATTTTTTGCCTTTTACCAATTTTAGTTGAGAGGCAGCTTTGGAAGTTATGGTAAGTCAAGTGCACCCTACACATGCAGTTCTAAGAGTGTAGCAATGAAATGTAAAACATGCAATAGTAAAGTAAAGGAGTAAGGTAGGGAGATCAAACGCATGAGGTTGACACGACAATTTTTGGCATGGTTCCGATAGGTGGCGCTATCGTACATCCATGTTAGTGGAGACTTCAACCCACGGAGGGTAACGGCTGCGAGAGTCTATGGAGGGCTCCAGCCACAAGGGGTCCACAAAGAAGCGACCTTGTCTATTCCACCACGGCTTCCGCCCATGAAGGACTAGCCTTACTCACGGTAGATCGTCACGAAGTATGCGATCTCCTTGCCCTTACAAACATCTTGGTTCAACTCCACAACACGAAGTAGTAGGCTCCCAAGTGACACCTAACCAATCTAGGAGGCACCACCCTCAAAAGGTAATATATGTGGTAGATCAATCATCTCCTTACTCTTGTGCTTCTAAAGATAGTCTCCTCAACACAAAATCACTCGCTCACAGAATAGGCATGGGTAGGAGAGATTGATTTGGTGGAAAGCAGTTTTGGGAGGCTAGAGATCAAGGTTCAAATGATTGGATTGGTCTCAACACATGAGTAGGTTGTTCTCTCTCAGAAAATGGATGTGGCAATGAAGTGTGTGTTCTGAGTGCTTCTCTCACGAGTGAGAGGTGGGTGAAGGGGTATATATAGGCAGCACACAAAATCCAACTGTTACACCTAAAGTGGCAAACTCGGTGACACCAAAGTCATAAACTAGGTGGTACCGATTCACAAAAAAGGCAGTAACTTTTGAATCTCGATGGGACCTATATACACAACTCGGTGGCACCGAAAAGGTGGCTAACGGTTAGATGACCAAACTCGATGGCATTGATACTCAAACTCGGAAATTCCGATTTTGTGTACCGAGGCAACAGAAAGTAGGTCAACCTAAACTCGGTAGCACCGATATGGATTCGGTTGCATCGCTTTGGTGGGAATGTCTAGGGTTTCTGTCTGATATCAAACTCGGTGGGTCAAATATGAAAGTTGGTGACACCGGATTTGAGTTTGTGGAATTTGACACAACGGTTATGTGGGAAAAATGGCTGAGTATCTTGGTGGATAACTTTGAGCACTTGAGCAATCACTTCATTTTACTACCTCATGCCCTTTTAATAGTATTGGCTTTCCTATGGAATCAAAAGTGATTTCTCACAAATATAAAATGAAGAGTCTTCTAGCTTGAAGCTTGAGCCAATCTTATTCCTCTCTTGCATCAAGCAGCATCTCCACATAAGCCTTTAAACAAAGCATCTTTTGAACTTTTCTTAAATATACTTGGAAAAATATATTAGTCTAGTGATACATATGTTGTGAACAATTATAAAAACCACCCTAGGGAGCAATTATGCTTGCAAGAGGTGCCGTCCATTCGACACTAGATTGGGACGAATCGTGATGGGATCGCGGGACGGATCGTAATGGGATCGCAGGACGGATTGCGATTTGGATCATGAGGACGTTCGACTACATCAACCGTGTTATATATGTTGGAAATATGCCCTAGAGGCAATAATAAATTAGTTATTATTATATTTCTTTGTTCATGACAATCATTTATTATCCATGCTATAATTGTATTGATTGGAAACTCAATTACATGTGTGGATACATAGAGAAAACATTGTCCCTAGTGAGCCTCTAGTTGACAAGCTCGTTAATCAAAGATGGTCAAGGTTTCCTGGCCATAGACAAGTGTTGTCACTTGATATCGGGATCACATCATTAGGAGAATGATGTGATGGACAAGACCCAAACTATAAACGTAGCATATGATCGTGTCATTTTGTTGCTATTGTTTTCTGCATGTCAAGTATACATTCCTATGACCATGAGATCATGTAACTCACTGACATAGGAGGAATGCCTTGTGTGTATCAAACGTTGCAATGTCACTAGGTGACTATAAAGGTACTCTACAGGCATCTCCGAAGGTGTCCGTTGAGTTAGCATGGATCAAGACTGGGATTTGTCAATCCGTGTGACGGGGAGGTATCTCGGGGCCCACTCGGTAATACAACATCACAAACAAGCCTTGCAAGAAATGTGACTAAAGAGTTAGCCACGGGATCTTGTATTATGGAACAAGTAAAGAGACTTGTTGGTAACGAGATTGAAATAGGTATGGCGATACCGATGATCGAATCTCGGGCAAGTAACATACCGAAGGACAAAGGGAATGATATACGGGATTGTGTGAATCCTTGACATAGAGGTTCGACCAATAAGATCTTCGTAGAATATGTAGGATCCAATATGAACACCCAGGTCCCGCTAGTGGACATTGACCGGAGAGTGTCTTGGTCATGTCTACATAGTTCTCGAACTCGTAGGGTCTACACACTTAAGGTCCGGTGACGTTTTCTGTATAGTTAAATTATTGATGTTGGTAACAGAGTGCTGTTCGGAGTCCCGGATGAGATCCAGGACGTCACGAGAACTTCCGGAATGGTCCGGAAACGAAGATTGATATATAGGAAGTTGGTATTTGAATTCCGGAAATGTTTCGGGCATTATTAGAAGTGTGTCGGGAGTGACGAATGGGTTCCGGGGGTCCACCTAGTGGGCCCACCACTCCCTGAGAGGGCCAAATGTACTTCGGGGTGGCGCAACAGCCTCCGGTGGGCTGGCCAATCAACCAAAGAAGGCCCATGAGGAAAAAGGTGGAAAATCCAAAAGAGATGGACAAATGGGAGAGGAGTCCTCCACCGAGTGGAATTGGAGGAGGACTCTTCCCTCCTCGCTTCGGCTGAACCAAGGGAGGCTTCCCTTGGTGGGAAAGCCTCCTCCCTCATTCGTCCTATATATACTAGAGGTTTTGAGGGTTTCTTTACAGATTTTTCAGCCACGTGCTACCCTATCCTCTAGATCGTAGTTCTTCCTCTAGATCAGTTTTCAACAGCGCTTTAGGGAAGCTGTGCTGGAATAGATCCACCACCATCACCGGCATGCCATCACGCTGCCGGAGAATTCATCTACTTCCCCGTCTCTCTTGATAGATCAAGAAGGTGGAGATTGTCATTGAGCTGTACGTGTGCTGAACGCAGAGGTGCCGTCCGTTTGGCACTAGATTGGGATGGATCGTAATGGGATCGCATGACGGATCATGATGAGATCGCGGGATGGGCTGCGATTTGGATCGCGAAGATGTTCCACTACATCAACCGCGTTATATATGCTTCTGCTTAGCGATCTGTAAGGGTATGTAGATTCACACTCCCCTCTCGTAGATGATCATCACCATGCATAAGTTTTGCATGTGCGTAGGAAAAATTTTGTTTCCCATGCAACATTCTCCATGAGTGGCATCATGAGCTAGGTTCATGCATAGATGATATCTCGAGTAGAACAAAAAAGAGTTTGTGGGCGTTGATGTTCAATTTGCTGCCCTCCTTAGACTTTTCTTGATTCGGCAGTATTGTTGGATTGAAACGGCCCGGACCAACTTTACTCGCATGCTTACGAGAGACCGGTTTCATCGACTGACATGCAACTTGTTGCATAAAGATGACTGGTGCGTGTCTGTTTCTTCAACTTTAGTTGAATCGGATTTGACCGAGGCGGTACTTGGAGAAGGTTAATTAGCAATTTGCATATCACTGTTGTGGCTTTGCGTAAGTAAGATGCGATCATACTAGATACCCGTAGCAACCACGTAAAGCATGCAACAACAAATTAGAGGATGTCTAACTTGTTTTTGTAGGGTATGCTTGTGATGTGATATGGCCAATGACATGATATGATATATTGGATGTATGAGATTATCATGTTGTAATAGTTAAATATCGACTTGCACATCGATGCTACGGCAACCGGCAGGAGCCATAGGGTTGTCTTTAAACTAACGTTTGTGCTTGCATATGCGTTTACTATATTGCTAGGTAGTATCTTTAGTAGTGGTAGGATAGATAGCGCGACAACCTCAATGGTGCCACGATGATGGAGATCATGGTACGGCGCCGGTGACAATGGAGATCATGTAGGTGCTTTGGTGATGGAGATCAAGAAGCACAAGTTCATGGCCATATCATGTCACTTATGATTTGCATGTGATGTTAATCCTTTTTTGCACCTTATTTTTCTTAGAATGACGGTAGCATTATAAGGTGATCCCTCACTAAACTTTCAAGATAAAATTGTGTTCTCCCCGACTGTGCACCGTTGCGACAGTTTGTCGTTTCGAGACACGGCGTGATGATCGGGTGTGATAAACTCAACGTTCACATACAACGGGTGCAAAACAGTTGCACACGTGAACACTCGGGTTAAACTTGACGAGCCTAGCATGTACAGACATGGCATTGGAACACAAGAGACCGAAAGGTCGAGCATGAATCATATAGTTGATATGAACCTGGAGATGTTCACCATTGAAACTCAACTCAGCTCACGTGATGACTGGACTTGAGTTAGTGAATTTGGATCATGCGACACTCGAATGACTAGAGGGATGTCAATTTGAGTGGGAGTTCTTAAGTAATATCATTAGTTGAACACATTATCATGAACATAGTCAAAACGTCTTGGCAAAATATGTTGTAGCTTGCGCAGTAGCTCTACTATTTTTTGATATGTTCCTAGAGAAAATTTACCTGAAAGATCATAGTAGCAATTATGCGGACTAGGTCCGTAAACTGAGGATTGTCCTCATTGCTGAGCAAAAGGCTTATGTCCTTAATGCACCGCTCTGTGTGTTGAACCTCGAGCGTTGTTTGTGGATGTTGCGAACATCTGACATACACATTTTTGGTAACTACGTGATAGTTCAGTGTGTAATGCTTAACGGCTTAGAATTGAGGCGCCGAAGACTTTTTGAACATCACGGAACATATGAGATGTTCCAAGAGATGAAATTGGGATTTCATGCCCGTGCCTGTGTTGAGAGGTACAAGACCATCGACAATATTCTTTGTCTACAAAGTATGGGAGAAAAGCTCAATCGTTGAGCATGTGCTCAGATTGTCTAAGTGCTATAATCACTTGAATCGAGTGGGAGTTAATCTTCTAGATGAGATAGTGATCATTCTCCAAAGTCACTGCCACCAAGCTACTAGAACTTTGTGATGAACTATAACATATCAGGGATAGATATGATAATCCTTGAGCTATTCACAATGTTTGACACCATGAAAGTAGAAATCAAAAAGGAGCATCAATTGTTGATGGTTAGTAAAACCACTGGTTTCAAGAAGGGCAAGGGCGAAAAGGGGTACTTCATGAAAGGGCAAACCAGTTGCTCCTCTAGTGAAGAGACCCAAGGTTGAACCCAAACTCAAGACTAAGTGCTTTTGTAATGGGGGGAACAGTCACTGAAGATACTTGGTAGATGAGAAGGCTGGCAAAGTCGACAAAAGTATATTGGATATACATGATATTTATGTGTACTTAGATACCGATTCGGTTGCTAAGTGTTAGTAACTCGAAATAAAAGCTATGGAATAAACGAAGACTAGATAAAGGCGAGGTGACGATACGTGTTGGAAGTGTTTCCAAGGTTGATGTGATCAAACATCGCACACTCCCTCTACCATTGGGATTAATGTTAAACCTAAATAATTGTTATTTGATGTTTACGTTGAGCATGAACATGATTAGATCGTGTTTATTGCAATACGGTTATTCTTTTCAAGAGAATAATGGTTATTATATTTGCTTGAATAAATACCTTCAATGGTTTATTGAATCTCGATCATAGTGATACACATGTTCATGATATTATTGCCACAAGATACAAAGTAGTAATGATAGTACCACTTGTAGCACTGCCGCTTGAGTCATATTGGTGTAAAACGCATGAAGAAGCTCCATACTGATGGATCTTTGGACTCACTCGTTTATGAATCGTTTGAGACATGTGAGCCATGCCTATTGGTGTAAACACACGAAGAAAGTCCATGCAGATGGATTGTTTAGAGTCACTTGATTTTAAATCACTTGAGACATGCAAATCATACCACATGGGCAAGATGACTGAAAGCCTGTTTTCCAGTGAGATGGAACAAGAAATTAACTTATTGGAAGTAATACATTTTGATGTATGCAGTCAAATGAGTGTTGAGGCACATAGTGGATATCGTTATGTTCTTACCTCACAGATGATTTGAGTAGATACTAGTGTATTTGCTTGATGAAACACACGTGTGAATTATTGAAAGGTTCAAGTAATTTTAGAGTGAAGTTAAAGATTGTCGTGACAAGAGGATAAAATGTCTACGATATGATCATAGAGATGAATACCTGAGTTGCGACTTTGGTACACAATTAAGAAAATGTGAAAATTGTTCACATCTCATGCCACCTAGAACACCATAGTGTGATGGTGTGTCCAAACGTCATAGTCGCGTCCTATTTGATATTGTACATACTATGATGTATCTTATCTAATTACCACTATCGTTTGTGGGTTATGCATTAGAGACAACCGCATTCACTTTAAATAGGGCACCACGTAATTCCGTTGAGATGACATCGTATGAACTATGGTTTGGAGAAACCTAAGTTGTCGTTTCTTAAAAGTTTGGGGCTGCGACACTTATGTGAAAAAGTTTCAGCGTGATAAGCTTGAACCCAAAGCATATAAATGCATCTTCATAGGACACCCAAAACAGTTGGGTATACCTCCTATCTCAGATCCGGAAGCAAAATGTTTGTTTCTATAAACTGGTCCTTTCTCGAGAAAAAGTTTCTCTCGAAAGACTTGAGCGGGAGGATGGTGGAAACTTGATGAGGTTATTGAACTGTCACTTCAAACAGTGTGTAGCATGGCGCAGGAAGTTGTTCCTGTGGCGCCTACACCAATTGAAGTGGAAGCTAATGATAGTGATCATAAAACTTCGGATCGGGTTACTACAAACCTCGTAGGTCGACAAGGTCACGTACTGCTCCAGAATGGTATGGTAACCCTATCTTGGAGGTCATGTTGCTGGACAACAATGAACCTACGAGCTATGGAGAAGCGATGGTGGGCCCAGATTCTGACAAATGGCTGGAGGCCATGAAATCCGAGAGAGGATCCATGTATGAAAACAAAGTGTAGACTTTGGAAGAACAACTTGATGGTTGTAAGACTGTTAAGTACACATGGATATTTAAAAGGAAGACAGACGATGATGGTGAAAAGTCACCATTAAGAAAGGTCGACTTGTCGCAAAGATGTTTCCGACAAGCTCAAAGAGTTGACTATGATGAGACTTTCTCATTCGTAGCGATGCTAAAAGTATGTTGGAACTATGTTAGCAGCTACTGCATTTATGAAATATTGCAGATAGGATGACAAAACATTGTTTCCTCGATAGTTTCCTTGAGGAAAGGTTGTATGTCATACAACCAGAAGGTTTTTGTCGATCCTAAGGATGCTAACAAGTATGCAAGCTCCAGCGATCCTTCTATGGTCTGGAGCAAGCATCTCAGAGTTGGAATATATGCTTTGATGAGATGATCAAGGTTTGTGAGAAACTTGTATTTCCAAAGAAGTGAGTGGGAGCACTATGGAATTTCTGATGAGTATATGTGGTAGACATATTGTTGATCGGTAATAATGTAGAATTTCTAGAAAGCATAAAGGGTTGTTTGAAAGGTGTTTTTCAAAGGAAAACCTGGATTAAGGTGCTTGAATATTGAGCATCAAGATCTATGGAGATAGATCAAAGCGCTTAATAGAACTTTCAACGAAATGCATGCCCTAACAAGTTTTTGAAGGAGTTCAAAATAGATCGGCAAAGAAGGAGTTCTTGGTTGTGTTGTAAGGTGTGAATTTGAGTAAGACTCAAAGCTCGACCACGGCAGAAGAAAGACAAGGCACCCTTCTGATCACAGCTCGGATGGGCGTTCGCGTCCCACATGGCGACGGCGACGCTCGTATGCGTCTCAACGCCCTGGCGCGATCAGCTCTTCTGGAGGAAGACAGTCCCATCGGTCCGGCGTGCTTCAGCCCCCGGATCCGAGGGGAGCCGTTTCCCCGAGGCTTCACTCTTCCTTGGGACACCGCCAAGTACAATGGCCCAGCCAAGCCAGAAGACTGGATGATCGACTACACCACTACCGTTGGCATCGCCAGGGGGAAAAAGAACGTAGCCGTCCGCTACGTGCCACTCATGCTGGCCGGCTCGGCTCGGACATGGCTTAACAGCCTTCCAGCCGGCAGCGTCAACTCGTGGGTCAACTTCGAGGAGGCGTTCGTCCGCAACTTCACTGGCACCTACAAGTGCCCTGGCCGGCCTCATGAGCTGGCCAGGTGCGTCCAGAGGCCCGACGAAGCACTTCACGACTATGTCACGTGTTGGACGGAGCTTTGCAACTCCTGCAAGGGAGTGCATGAGGTACAGGCCATCCAGTACTTCATCAACGGTTGCCGAGATGGCACTCTCCTCAAGCACAAGCTCATGTGCTCTGAGCCCACCTCTTTGGCGGTGCTCATGGCCAAGGCGGAGAATTACGCCATGCCGACTACTCCCAAGCCGGCTGGCGACAATCGAGGCGGCCAGAACAAGAACAAGCGCAAGGCGGATAAACATGATTCATGCTCCAACAACAGGCTGGTAGCCAACGTGGAGGGAGAGGCACCGGCTACTCAAGCCGGCTATCAACGGAGGCGGACCGGAAAGAACGACTGGCAGCCCAAGCTCAGCTTCGAGCAGATGCTAGATGCACCCTGCAAGATGCACTCTGGGGCGAAGGCCTCTACCCATACCCTTCGATGGTGCAGCTTTGCACGACGACTGTCGCAAGGGGAGGTCCTGCCGGCCGCCCCAGGTGCAACTCTGGCGCCTCACGCTCCGGCTCCCGGTCCAGCTCCGGCTGCGCCGCCGCCACCTCACAACGACGGCCATCTCCACGACCACTACCCCTATCAAGACGGAGCATTTGTGGTCTTCACCAGTGAAGGCGACGACAAGCACAGCCAGCGCCAACATCGGTGCGAGGTGAATGCCACGGTCCCCCCCCCGGTTCCCTAATACATGCATTGGTCTGAAAAGCCCATCACATGGAGCCAGGTTGACCATCCTGTGGTGATGCCAAACCCTGGCTCATACGCGCTCGTCCTCGACCCCACTTTCGCCTCCTAGAGGCTCACCTGCCGGTTTTCCCGGGTGTTGGTCGACGGTGGCAGCAGTATCAACATCCTCTACCTCGACACCCTCCTCAAGCTTGGGCTCAAGGAGAAGGACGTCCTACCGACCAGCACTGTCTTCCACGGCATCGTGCCGGGACAGTCCTGCTCGCCGATCGGCAAAATCCAGCTGGACGTCCTTTTCGGTGACAAGGCTCACTTCTGTCGTGAGTCCATATGGTTCGAGGTGGTGGATCTCAGCAGCCCGTATCACGTGTTGCTGGGCAGGCTAGCTCTGGCCAAATTCATGGCTATTCCCCACTACGCCTACCTCAAGATGAAGATGCCAGGTCCGAAGGGCATCATCACCATCGCTGGCGACTCAAGAAGTCGCTCGAGTGTGCATAGGACAGTAGTCGCTTGGCTGACGCCATGGTGATTGCTGAGGAGAAAAGGCAGATTGACCGGCTCATGGCTCAGGCTACCGAGCAGCCGACGATTCCTACTCCTCCATCCCAGTCGACCTGCGTGGGCTCCTTCAAGCTGGCCAAAGAAACCAAGCAGGTGCCACTCGACCCTGCGAACCCCAAGAAGTGCGTCACCATCGGGGCTAACCTTAGCCCCAAATATGAAGGCGAGCTCGTCGACTTCCTCCGTTAGAATTGGGACATCTTTTCATGGTCTCCCAAAGACATGCCTGATGTTCCGAGGAAGTACGTCGAGCACAAACTCCATGTGCAACCGGATGCAAAGCCGGTGAAACAACCTTCGCGCCGCTTCACCCAGGGGAAGCAGCACACAATCGGAGAAGAGATTGTCCGGCTCCTTGCAGTCGGCTTCATCATGGAGGTTTCCCACCCGGATTGGTTAGCCAATCCAGTCCTGGTGCTGAAGAAGAAGAACACCTGGTGCATGTGTATCGATTACATGAGCCTGAATAAGGCATGCCAGAAGGACCCTTTCGCCTTGCCCACGATAGATCAAGTGATCGACTCCACAGCCGGCTATGAACTGCTGTCATTTCTGGATGCTTATTCAGGCTACCATCAAATCAAGCTGGATCCAGCTGATTGCCTGAAGACCTCCTTCAGCATGCCCTTCGGGTCCTACTGCTACACCACCATGACGTTTGGTATGAAAAACGCTAGTGCAACATTCCAACGCTGCATGTAGCATTGTCTACTGCCACAGATTGGCAGAAACATCCACGTCTATGTGGATGATATCATTGTCAAGACCAAGCAGCCCTTCAGCCTCCTCGATGAGTTGCGGGAGACGTTCGCCAACTTGCGCGAATACAAGATCCTGCTCAAGCCGAAGAAGTGCGTCTTCGGGGTTCCAGGGGGAAAGCTCTTGGAGTTCTTCGTGTCCGCTCGTGGCATCAAAGCAAACCCTGAGAAAATCGGCACCATCGAGCGGATGGTGAAGCCGGCTCCAATCTTCGACGTCTAGAAGTTCGCCGGCTGCGTGGCGTCCCTTAGCCGGTTCGTCAGCCAGCTCGGCGAGAAGGCGCTTCCACTCTACCAACTCATGAAGAAAACAACCAAGTTTGAGTGGAACGACCAGGTGGACGAAGCCTTTCGCGACCTCAAGCGGGTCATCTCAAGCCTGCCAATCTTGGCAGCACCGGCGGAAAGGGAACCCATTCTCATATACATTGCAGCGACCACTCGGGTGGTTAGTGTAGTGCTGGTAGTTGAGCGCAAGGAGTAGGGCAAGGTACTGTTAGTGCAACGCCCTATGTACTACCTCAGCGAGATCTTGTCCGCCTCCAAGCAAAACTACGCCCACTACTAGAAAATGTGTTATGGTGTTTACCTTGTCGCGAAGAAGTTGAAGCAATACTTCCAAGAGCATGCCATCACTGTGGTGAGCACTGCTCCACTTCCAGAAATCATGGGCAACCGTGATGCGACTGGCTGGATTGTCAAGTGGTCCATCTTCATGGTTGACCACGATATCCGCTACGAGCCACGCACTGCCATCAAGTCTCATGTGGTGGCCGACTTCCTTGTCGACTGGGCTGAAACCCAGTTTGAGCCGCCGCCTCCATATTCCACTCATTGGCGGATGCACTTTGATGGCTCGAAGATGCGAACTCGTCTGGGAGCCGGCTTTGTCTTGACATCTCTGAAAGGAGACCAGCTCAAGTATGCTCTCCAGATTCACTTCGCCGCTTCCAACGATGTCGCCGAGTATGAAGCGCTCGCTCATGGCCTCCGGCTTGCCAAGGAGATTAGCATCCGGTGGCTCCTTTGCTTCGACGACTCAGATCTCGTGGTGCAGCAAGTCTCTGGCGAATGGGACGCCATGGACGCCAACATGGCGAGCTATCGCTTCCTCATTCAGCAGCTCAGCGGCCCTTTCGAGGGTTGCGAGTTTACCACGTTCCCAGGGCGGACAACGAGGCGGCTGATACATTGGCCAATATTGGCTCTACAAGACAAGCAATTCCAGTCGGCGTCTCCCTCGAACAGCTGCACAAGTCGTCCATCAAGCCGTCTCCAAAGTTGGCGTCAATTTTTGTGTCGGTTGATCCCTCGGTACAAGCGCCGTTGGCTACGCCAGCTGCGCCGGCTACACTGGCTCTGCCGACTCCATTTGTTTCACCGGCTACAACTACTTCGTCGGCTACGACTACTTCGTCGGCTACAACAACAAATCCGGCTCCGCCAAGCCTCGAATCCTGTCATCTCGACACCCAGTGGGTGGACGTCATCGAGATAGACGGCGAGTTGGCTTCCACGACGGCATCGGAGATAGGGAATCTCGAGCCTGCGACTCCTTCATCAAGCGCGGAGGCTACAGAAGCCCCTAACACTCAGGCCGAGACGGAGCCAACCCTTTTGTCGGCTCCGTCGTGGGCTCAATCGATCCTGGCTTTCCTTCTTTGTGGTGAGCTTCCTCAAGATGAGGCATAGGCAAGGCAGATTCAGCATAGATCAGAAGCCTATGCCATCATCAGTCGCAAGCTAGTTCGGCATAGTGTGACTGGCGTGTTCCAGCGCAGCGTCCAATCAGAAAAGGGGCATTAGATCCTCACAGACATTCACCACGGGAGTATGGGCATCATGCCACCTCTAGAACCCTAGTGGCCAAGGCATTCTGCCATGGATTCTATTGGCCCACGACCCTCAAGGAGCCCATGTACATGGTCAACAAGTGCGAGGGCTGCCAACGCTTTGGCGCGCAGAGCCACATGCCACCTTCGGCCCTCAAAACCATCCCCTTGTCATGGCCATTCGCCGTCTCGGGGTTGGACATGGTGGGACCATTCAAGACCTCTCGAGGCGGCATGACTCATCTCTTGGTAGCCATTGATAAATTTACCAAGTGGATCAAGGCTAGGCCCATCAAGAAGCATGACGGCCCCACGGCAGTCAGGTTCATCAAGGACATCGCTGTCCAATACAGCGTCCGCCACAGCATCATCACCGACAACGACACCAACTTCGCCAAGGGTGCTTTGGCACTCTACTGCTCCAAGGAAGGCATCCGGCTCGACTTGGCGTCGGTGGTACACCCCCAGTCCAACGGCCAGGTAGAGAGGGCTAACATCCTGATCCTGGCCGGCATCAAGCCAAGACTAGTGGCACCACTCGTCAGGTAAGCCGACTGCTGGATCAAAGAGTTGCCGGCAGTATTGTGGAGCCTCCGCACCACGTCCAACCGGTCAACTGGCTTCACCCCATTCTTTCTGGTATATGGGTACGAGGCTATCATCCCTACGGACGTCGAGTTCGACTCGGCTCGGGTCACCCTATATACACAAACAGAAGCAAAGGAGGCAAGAGAAGACGACATCGATCTGCTTGAGGAGGCACGGGATCTAGCCTTGAGCCGGACAACCATTTATCAACAGAAGCTAAGATACTACCACAGCAAGAAGATCAAGCCTCTCTCTTTTAGAGAGGGAGACTTGGTGCTCAGATGAATCCAGCGAACAGCCAGCCATCACAAGTTCTCATCCCTATGGGAGGGACCCTTCATCGTCAGCAGGGCATTGCACAACAATGCATACTACTTGATCGATGCCCAGAAGCCAAGGAAGCGCAAGAGAGACGACTCCGGCTAGGAGACGGAACGTCCATGGAACGCGGCGTTGCCTCGCCCGTTCTATTGCTAGAAGGCAAGTAAGAAAAATGGAAAGTGCATGCACGTATGTATCTTTCTCCCTCTTCAGGATTTCCAATGAATGCGATGGGTGTTTCAATCCTAGGCTTGGAGCATGCCGCTTTTGGATTCATAACTAGAGTCTTCACTCATGCTGTGAGTCCCTTGGTCCGGCCCTAACGGGCTATGGGGCTCGCTAGCCGGCCCGAACGATTTCCCTAGTTATAGAAGAACATATAGTGTGCGTCGGGTCGAACCCTGGCCGTCTCGTAACAGCTATAGACCGGCTCCCGGCTATCCGGCTAGCGAGGCAGCGCTAGATAAGGCTGGTTGCATGGAAAGTTCAACTACAAAAAGGGTTGTCGGCTCAGGTCGGCTTGATCCTTTTTTGCGATCTTATTATTCTAGCCGGCCTCTGCTGGCTTGTGTTTGAGTCTTTAAGTCTTGATGGCTTCGAAAAATCTAAGTCCAATATTCTCAAAGGCAGAAGCCTCGACCCAGTCACGGACCGGCTCCCAGCTGTCGGGCTGGCGGGGTAGATGCTAGAGGGAGTAAAGGGGTTGGAGAAAAAGAAGTCAAGCCGGAATCAAAAGATGAAAATACAAGGCTGCATGCACGGTGTTATGAATTTAATGCAGAATTCATACATTCAAAAACATTTGGCCCACGGCCAAAGTTCATTACACACCCCCAAGTGGGTGGAACTGTTGGACTCACAATGCATTGCAGACAACGAAAAAACAAAAACAGGGCCAGCTAAGGGGCGGCGGCCTCGTCTGTCGCCCCGGCTGCAGCTCCTGAAGTGGTGGCTTCACCATGGCCGGCTGCTCCCGAGGTGGTGGCGCCGTCTCCTCCGCGAGGGCTTTCGGATCCGTCCCTCGCGGAGTCGGCGTAAGCTTCACTGCTGGAGCCGACGTCTTCCTTCTCAAGGGATGCCTCGTCGGAGCTCCCATCGGCAACATATGGCTGAAGACGATACAAGTCCTCAAGGACCACATTGGCGTCTTCATCACGCTCCAAGTTGAGCTCGTCCCACGCGGCATATGAGGCGATGTCACTGGCCCTCATCCGCGGCTCGTCCTCCCTGGCCTGCAGCTCCCCCTCCGAGCCGTCACGCTGGGCGACGAGCTTGCCCAAGTCCAGGTTCCAATACTAGGACTTGGCCAAGTGCAACGCCATGTAGGCACCAGCACGCGCGGCTGAAGCATGCCACGCATCAAGATGATTGCCACCAGCTGCAAGCCAGCGGGAGAGCCGGCTCACCGATGCCGGCTCCACGGCTTCGGGCCACAAAGCCTATATAATCGATTTGCCGGCGCACTGGAGCCGCTCCATGGACGCGTCCAAGACCAGCAGGCGGGGTCTGAGGCCCATGACAATCTCCTCCATAGACCAGCCGGTGCTGGCATCCACCTCCTGCCCGGCAGCGCAACGCTCCTCGCGGCTGACCTCAACAGCCGTTTCAGCTGCTTCCCGTGTCTCGGGGAAGAGTCCTGGGGTAGGGGAAGGGGTGCGAAGAAGAATAAGAGGAGGGAGCAACAAAGAAGAAAAATTCAAGACAAAATGAAAAAAGGGCTTACGGTTGAAATGGGCATTAGTCTCGTGGGCATCCTCCAGGGCCTTGCGCCCCCGCATCGTGCTTGCGTGGGCTGTGTGGGAGAGCTCTTCCTAGAGGGTCACGGCCGTCTCCATCGCCTTGGCCAGCTGCGCCTGCTTCTGGATCAGGGCCTCTTCCTTCCCCTTCATGGCGGCGTCCTTGAGTTTCATCTCCTCGAGATGGGTTGTCTTAAGATGCTCTGTGTCGGCAGCATTGGAGGAGTCCTTCTCCTCAAGAGTGGCGCGCAGCTGGTCCAGTTCGGCATGAAGGGCGCCTCGCGATCCTTCTTCTCCGTCTCGAGAAGACTCAGCTGGTGTTGGAGCCACTGGCCCGCGTCGCACAAGACGTCTCGCTCTGAGACGGGCACGCCCAGCCGGCCCTGAAGATCAGCAACCTGGCCATCAGTCGCCTGGGTCTGAGCCCACAGCGCGTCGTACGCCTGCACTTGGGCGTCATGAAGATCCTACGGGCAAAGCAAAAGAAAGCAAAGGAAATAAGATTCGTCCCGGCTAATTCATAGTCGTCCCGATTCTCAGGGGCTACACCCAGTGAGTGCGCTAGCGCGCCCCCACTAAAAAAGCAAACACAAGGCATAACGCGAAGAGATTCGTCCCGACCAATGCTTGGCCGGCCCGATTCTCGAGGGCTACACCCAGTGGGTGCACTGGCGCGCCCCCACTGACTCAAGAGAAGAAAAAAAATCAAAACCAAGACAATGAAGATGCAAAGGATGAAGCACTCACCCTGGTGCGTTCCTCCAGGTGCTCCAGATCGTTGTGGGCCACCCTGGCCGCTTGCTTCACCTTGTCCCGGCTGCTCGCAAACATTGCCACCAGCTCCGGGACATCGCAGAGCTCGGCACCTCGGGTCATCGTCAAGCGCTCGGCGTTGGCCACACGCCAAGTCTTCATGAGCCGGCTCCCAGTGCTGGAGCCGGCTCCTGGAGCAGACGGGGCACGATGGGTCACGATGAGGGCGCGGGCTTTAGACAGCTGGTTGGTGGCCGGCTCCACCAACGCCCCAGCCGGCATCGTCCATGCGGCAGGGGGAGGATCGGTCGCATCTAGCGCATCCATGGTCACCTCCGACGCCTCCAGGTTCAGCTCCGGCGCGTCGGCCACCTCGGCCTCCGGTGTGTCGGGGATCACCTCAAGGTTCACAGGCATGGAGGCGGCCGGCTCGGATGGCTTGGCTGTCTCGGTTCTCTGGATGCGCCTCGTGGCCGCCTCACTAGCTCGCTCCTCCGCGCGAGTTCACTTGGAGGGGATGGTATCTACTTTTCCAAACTCTTTTGCCCTTGCTTTGGACTCTAATTTGCATGATTTGAATGGAACTAACCCGGACTCACGGTGTTTTCAGCAGAATTGCCACGGTGTTGTTTTTGTGCAGAAATGAAAGTTCTCGGAACGTCCTGAAAATTTACGGAGAATTTTACTCGAAAATATGAAAAATACCTGCGCAAAGATCCACCGGAGGGGATGGGCCACTGGGCCACAAGCCCTGTTGCCACGGCCACCCCCCCTGCCCACGGCAACCAAGCTTGTGGGGCCCACATGGCTCTGCCTCCCCAATCTCAGCTCTATAAATTCACTTTCGCCCAGGAAAAAAATCAGAAGAGAAGATTTCGTCGCGTTTGCAATATGAAGGTGCCGCCACATCCTGTTCTTCATCAGGAGGACACATCTGGAGTCTGTTTTGGGCTCCAGAGAGGGGAAATCGTCGCCATCATCATCACCAACCTTCTTCCCTCTCCAATTCCATGAAGCTCTTCATCGTTCGCGAGTAATCTATTCGTAGGCTCGCTGGGCGGTGATGAGTAGGATGAGATCTATCATGTAATCGAGTTAGTTTTGTCGGGGATTCATCCCTAGTATCCACTATGTTCTGAGATTGATGTTGCTACTAGTTTGCCATGCTTAATGCTTGTCACTAGGGCCCGAGTGCCATGATTTCAGATCTGAAATTATTATGTTGTCACCAATATATGTGTGTTTTAGATCCGATCTTGCAAGTTGTGGTTACCTACTATGTGTTATGACCCGGCAACCCCGGAGTGACAATAACCGGAACCACTCCCGGTGATGACCATAGTTTGAGGAGTTCATGTGTTCACCAAGTGCTAATGCGTTGTTCCGGTTCTTTATTAAAAGGAGAACCTTAATATCCTGTAGTATCCTTTTGGACCCCGCTGGCACGGGAGGGATGGACAATAGATGCCATGCAAGTTCCTTTCCCTAAGCACGTATGACTACACACGGAATGCACGCCTACATCACATTGACGAACGGGAGCTAGCCACATATCTCTCCGTGTTATAATTGTTGCATGATGAATATCATCCAAACGAATCACCGACCCATTGCCTACGAGTTTGTCCCACTGCTGCTGTTACTACTGTCGCTTGCTTTGCTGCTACTTGCTATTGTTGCTACTTGCTACCGCTGTCACTACTGCTGTTCCTTGCCACTGCTGTTACTCGTTACACTGCTGCTACCTGCTACAATTCTGGTTGGCTCGTGGTTGATGGGAAAAGACAATTTCCGTCAACGGGCAACTTCTGGCGCCATTGATACGATCATTAGAAATAGTCTACCGTGTCAACACATCGTTTCTGACACCGTTGTTATCATACTACTTTGCTTCTAATACTTTGCTTGCAGATACTAATCTTTCAGGTGTGGTTGAATCTGATACATTCAGCTGCTAATACTCGAGAGTATCCTCTCACCTCCTGTCTGGTGAATCAACAAATTTGGGTCGAATACTCTACCCTCGAAAACTGCCGCAAACCCACACGCTGGTGGGCCATTGCAAGACAGTTGCTAATTGTTGAGCAACTGGGAGCAGTTCTGGCTCTGTTGTCGCGAAGGCATCAAGTCAGGGACTCGTCAACAACATTCTTCTAGTGTCGTTGCCGGGGACTGCTAAGCAGCATTTTTCTGGCGCCGTTGCCGGGGAGGTATTGCTATATTCTCTGAGTCACTTGGGACTTATATTTGCTAATCACTATGAACAATCTAAAGGATCCAAAAACCAAAGTCTTGCCCTCAACTACGAGGGGAGGTAAGGAACTGCCATCTAGCTCTGCACTTGATTCACCTTCAGTTATGAGTAAGTTTGCGACATCACCTCCTGCTAGAAATCTTGATATGTCGCATGTGCTTGATGATGCTTATGATGCTACTATGCATGATACTGCTATATATGCTATGCCTGATACTGCTAGAGATGCTATGCGTGATACTGCTTTGCCTGATGATACTAGAGATGCTATTTTGCCTGATGATGCTATGTCTGATACTGCTAGAGATGCTATGTCTGATGATGCTATGCCTAATACTGCTAGAGATACTACTTTGCCTGATGTGCCACTAGGTGTATTCCTTGATGCTCATATTGCTAGAGTTACTGCCAATGCTCGTGATGCTTCTGAAACTGCCGATACTATTGAGATAGAACCTGCTTTTGCTCCTGCTAGATCTAGATCTCCTAGATATGAATTGTCTGATATACCTGAAGGTTATGTTATGAAGGGAGAGATAGCTAAGGATTTTCTTGCGTGTAAGGATGCCTATGACGCTGAGAAATTACATCTCAAGTGGAAGGAAAAATCTCTGAAAGCTAGGATGAAATACGACCCGAAGTTTGCCACTTCACCTATCTTTATCACCGATAAGGATTATCAATTCTCTGTCGATCCTGAGATAATCTCTCTAGTCGAATATGATCCTTTCCACGGTTATGAGTCTGAGACGGTCATGGCCCATCTTACCAAACTACACGATATAGCCACCCTTTTCACTAGTGAGGAGAAGATCCGCTACTAATATATCCTTAAGCTGTTTCCTTTCTCTCTAAAGGATGACGCTAAAGCCTGGTTCACTTCTCTTACTCGTGGATGTGTGAGTAGTCCCGAGAATATGGTCTATTACTTTTGTGATAAATATTTCCATGCCCATAAGAAGCAAGCTGCCTTGCAGGAAATATATAACTTTGCTCAACTCAAAGAAGAGAGTCTCCCACAAGCTTGGGGAGGCTCGTCCAGCTACAGAATGCTTTGCGTGATCACCCTCTTAAGAAGAACAAGATACTTGATATCTTCTATAACGGACTTACCGATGCCTCTAAAGACCACCTAGATAGTTGTGCCAGTTGTGTTTTTAGGGAACGAACTGTAGAACAAGCTGAGACTCTACTAAATAACATCTTGATCAATGATAATGCTTGGACTATTCCCGAATCACCTCCTAAGCCAACTCCGAAGAAAAGAGGTATTATATTCCTCAGTCCCGGAGATATGCAAGAAGCCAAGAAATATATGCAAGAGAAAGGCATTAGATCTGAAGATGTCAAAAATCTACCACCTATCGAAGAGATCCATGGTCTCGATAACCCGATACAGGTAGTAGAAGTAAATTCTCTGCGTAGGTTTGATGAGAGTAATATTCCTTTTGATAAACCTGCTAGCCTATGCTTTGATGAATTTGACAATTTGTTGCCAAACAACAGAGTTTCAATGATTATGTTAGCAGACATTTGGAACAAAGCACTCGTATGCTTAGCCATTTAAGTGCTTGTGTAGACATAAATGTCAATGATCTAAAGCTTCTGAGTAAACATGCCTCTATGATTACTACTCAGGTAGAACAAGTACTTAAAGCTCAGAATGACATGCTCAATGAATTAAATGAGAACTCTGTCAGAGTCATTACTAGAGGAGGCAAAATGACTCAGGAACCTTTGTATCCTGAAGGTCATCCTAAGAGAATTGATCAATATTCTCAAGGAATTAATGCAGATGCACCCAGTTATCCTAAGGAGAAGAAGAAGGATGATAGAAACATGCATGTTAGTTCACCAAATACTGTCACACCTGAAGAACCAAATGATATTTCTGCGTCTGATGCAGAAACACAATCTGGTGATGAACATGAACCTAGTGAAAATGTGGACAGCGATGTTCATAATGATGCTCAACCTAGCAATGATAAGGATGTGGAGATTGAACCTACGGTTAATCCTGATAACCCACAACCTAAGAGATACGATAAGAATGACTTCACTGCTAGGAAGCATGGTAAAGAAAGAGAGCCATGGGTTCAGAGACCTATGCCCTTTCCTCCTAAGCCATCCAAGAAAAAGGATGATGAGGATTTTGAGTGCTTTATTGAAATGATAAGACCCGTCTTTCTGCACATGCGGTTAGTTGATATGCTCAAAATGTCTCCATATGTCAAGTACATGAAAGATATCGTGACCAATAAACGGAAGATACCAGATCTTGAGATCTCCACCATGCTTGCCAATTACACTTTCAAAGGTGGAACTCCTAAGAAACTTGGTGATCCCGGAGTGACCACTATACCCTGCTCCATTAAAGGAAACTACGTAAGAGCTGCCTTATGTGACCTTGGAGCCGGAGTTAGTGTTATGCCTCTCTCTCTTTATCGTAGACTTGAACTGGATAAGTTAACACCCACTGAAATCTCTCTGCAAATGGCCGACAAATCAACTGCTTTCCCTGTTGGCATCTGCGAGGATGTGCCTGTTATGGTTGCTAACACCACTATCTTAACAGACTTTGTTATCTTGGATATTCCCGAGGACGATGCCATGGTTGTCATCCTCGAAAGACCCTTTTTAAACAATTAAGGGGATGTATAGATTGCAACAAAGGCAATGTCACTTTGCATGTCAACGGTAATGAGCATACAGTGTAGTTTTCGAAGAAACGATATCAAGTACATTGCATCAATGCTATCGAAAAAACTTCATCGATTCTTATTGGGAGCTTTGAATGCCCTATTCCTCGTGTCAAGATGAAGTATGATTTGCTTGTTGGGGACATTCATATCCCCATTGAGGTGACTTAGTGGCTATTCTAAAATTCTCCGTTCTCTCTTGCAATTCAAGAAAGTTTTGTCATAAGGATTTGATCAACCCCATTGACGGATTTCTTTCGATGACCATGAAATGGATGAATCAAAGAGTCACATACCTTTGTTTTAAGCTTTCATTTTCTTTTGCTTAGAAGAAAAATGATAGATTTAGTTTAGTTTTTCCTGTTTTCTGTTTTAGCGTCCCGGAGAAAAATACCCCGAAAATAAAAGTTCTTTGATGGTCCTGAAAATCTAGTATGCTTTTTTCTGGAATATTTGAAAAATACTGGGACAGAGAGCTGGCCTGGGGGCCACCCCAGTGGGCCACAAGACCTGTCACCGCGACCTACCCCCCTGGCAGCGGGGAGCAAGCTTGTGGGGCGCACAGGGGCCCCCTCCACTCATTCCAGCCTCCATCCTCTTCTTCTTCCTCCAGAAAAAATTGTTTCACACCTCAAACCCGTGTTCTTGCTCATTTGGCTGTGATTTTCGATCTCCTTGCTCAAAGCATCATTCTCTGAACCGTTTTGGTGAAATTTCTCCTTGGTAAGTGACTCCTTCATTGGTCCAATTAGTTTTTGCTCTGGTGCTTTATCCTTCGCGTATTCTTGCTACCTTGGTGACCCTGTTCTTGAGCTTGAAATGTTGATTTTAGTTGGTCCCAAGTAGTTTTAACGCGTGATACAGTCTCTAGGCACTAGTAGGAGTAGTTGCTATGAGTTGGGTTAATCTTTATTCACTTTTCTTTCAAAGTCTCTAAAAAATTTCAGAATTTTTCAGAGCTAGAAAAGGAAAAAGATGAGGAGGTTCTTGAGAGGATCTTCAAGTCGTAACCCCAAGGAGGATGAGAAGAACCTCCCCAAGTACGTGGTTCCTCGAGTCACAGAAGTTCGAGCGTGCGAGTGGCCAAGTGATGAATTAATGCGCGCTGCCGGGCTTCACGAAGACTTTTATCACTTGGTGGAGAACGCAGGTCTTACCGCGTTCGTTGAAGATAAGTGCTCACAATACCTCCTCCTCACCAATATTTTTAGTTCAAAGCTTCAACTTTTATCCGAGGAAGAATCCTCCCATGGTTGAGTTCATGTTGTATGATATCCCCCAGTGCATGACACTATAGGATTTTTGCAATGCATGCAAATTACCTTATGTTGGGGATATTCACGATCCTCGTCCACGGGATTTGGAGGATTTCATAGGTACTATTGCTATTGGAGAGGAGAGAGGAGTGTCTCGCGCTAGAATTGCTAGCATTCATTTTCTTGTGCTTCGGTACTTCTCATTATTTGTGGGAAATGTTTGATTGGCCGTGGGGAGGCTGGATCACTTAGCTCTCCAGACCTTGTGGTTTTGTGCGAAGGCCTTTATAGCACTAAGACTTATAGCCTAGGTGCTATAGTAGCTCAGCAGTTGAACACAAACCGTTCCAAAGGTGTGTTTTATGGAGGTATCTATGCTACTAGTCTTGCTAGACACTTTGAGATACCTATTAGACTTCGCGAGAAAGAAGAGATGCTTCTTCCTGAGAATTATCTGGATTATGACAGCATGGTTCGCCATGATTTTCTTGATAGAGATGCTAGTAGACTGATGATTTATAACCTGGTATTTAGTCAGGGTACTCGAGAGACTATTACTTTGCCTGCCCCTTCTTTGTTTGATCTTCATGCAGGCAGGTACACTATTATGCCCTCGGACATCTATGCATATTGGGGCTTGGCCCAACCACAGGTGCCCGTGCCCGAGCCGCCAGTCGAGTACCAGACACCAGTTTATCAGTGGGAGCCAGAGGAGCTCACACAGCAATGGCATCCACAGTCTGCTCCGGAGTATCCCGGAGCTGGTTATTTCCCTCCTTGGGAGTAGACCAAGCTATCCCAAAAGCCCAAGCTTGGAGGAGTACGTGTTCTCACCGACTTTACATTCATGCTTATGCTTTCACTTTGTTAGCCGGTGATTACACTTTGCCACTGTATTATCCATGCTATTTTATTTTTGTTTCTTGTTTTCTTGTTTTGTGTCCTTTTGAGAAAACCCAAAAAGATTTTCCTTTCTTCTTTTGCTTGTTGAGAGCTTTCCCGTGTAAATAGTTTTCCTTCTTTTTTCTTTGGGTCAAGGTAGAAGATATTGGTTACAATGTTTAGTGGCTCTTGCATGCATACCTGTTTAGCTTTCAAAGAGACATATTACTTTGTCTTCTCCATTGTGTTTGCCTGCAGATTTAGCTTAGTCCATTGCACGAGCACGCTTATTATTGTTCACATCGTTCGATCGTGCAAGTAAAAAGCTGGTATGAACTCTATCTATTTTGTTTTTGTAAATATGACTAGCTTGTCGTCCCAGATTAAGCTTTGTTGTGAGAGAACCATGTTTGCAATGACAACTTAGAGATCATAGTTTCTGATGCCATGCTTATTTAGCAAGGAGCTTATAATGGTTTGTCTTGAATGCCAACATAGATTTTGAGATGACTATGATGTACTATGATAGGATGGCATTCTCCTTTGAATGATTCAAGTGGCTTGACTTGGCGCATGTTCATGCATGTAGTTGAAACAAAATCAACATAGCCTCTATGATGTTTGTGTTCATGGTGATTTATATCATGTTCATGCTTGCACTCCATGTTATTCAAACTCATTGCATCTTGATGACTTTTGTCGCTCTCTAGTTGGTCGCTTCCCAGTCTTTTGCTAGCCTTCACTTGTACTAAGCGGAATACTGCTTGTGCATCCACTTCCATAAACCCAAAAGTTTTTCCCTGAGAGTCCACCATACCTACCTATGTGCGGTATTTACCTGCCGTTCCAAGTAAATTTGCATGTGCCATTCTCTAAACATTCAAGAAATAATCTGTATTGCATGCCCGGACCGCTCATGTGGTGACATGGGCCTATTGGTATCTTCCATGTTAGGCGTGTTATCCTCGACATGTGTTTATTCATTGTCATTCACGAGAAAGGGGCCGGTAATTGGAATGCCCAGTTCCACACTTAAATCGAAAACATAAATGTAAAAGAAGACTCCCCCTAGAATGATGTTAGTATGGTCGGTACCCGAGGATTCGGCTAGCCATGGAGTGTGATTGATTGGTGGTGGGGGAGTTAAAACTTTAATTTTCTGTTTGGGAACCGCCTATAGCATGAGTAGCATGGAAGATATTGAGAACTCTTGGTCATTGCATTGACAATGAAAGCATGCCACCGAAAATTATTATCTCTATTTTCAAAGCTTGAGCTCTGGCACCTCTGCAAATCAATGCTTCCCTCTGCGAAGGGCCTGTCTATTTATTTTCCTATTGAGTCATCCTCTTCTTATATAAGCACCAATTAGAGAGCACCTCTGACATTTTTATGCTTTTCTTTTGATTGATATAGAGTATGACTATGACTGGATCTTCGTTGCTATGAATTACAATGTTTAGTCAGCCCTTGATCTTTGAAAGTGCTATGCATTTATGTTTTGCGGTCTCAGAAAGAGCTAGCGAGATACCACCTATTCATATTGCTTCATGCTTGTTTTGATTGAATTGTTGGTATCTGAAACTCATTATTATTTGCTCGCTAGCTGATTATGCCATTGATATTAGTTTACCGTGAGACCTTTGTGTCACTTTCTTATGTAGTTAACTTGTGATCTTGCTGAAATTCTGGTTATGAGTTAGACATAGTTGCAACAACAAGATCAAACAGAGTTTGTCAAAGTTTTTTCTTTCTCTCTCAGTTTGTCAACTGAGTTGCTGGAGGACAAGCAAGGTTTTAAGCTTGGGGGAGTTTGATTCGTCTCCATCGTATCTACTTTTCCAAACTCTTTTGCCCTTGTTTTGGACTCTAATTTGCATGATTTGAACGGAACTAACCCGGACTGGCGCTGTTTTTAGCAGAATTGCCATGGTGTTGTTTTTGTGCAGATATGAAAGTTCTCGGAACGTCCTGAAAATTTACGGAGAATTTTTCTGGAAAATATGAAAAATACCTGCGCAAAGATCCACCGGAGGGGATGGGCCAGTGGGCCACAAGCCCTGTTGCCGCGGCCACCCCCCCCCCTGGACGCGGAAACCAAGCTTGTGGTGGCCACGTGGCTCTGCCGCCCCCAATCTCAGCTCTATAAATTCACTTTCCCCAGAAAAAAATCAGAAGAGAAGATTTCGTCGCATTTGCGATACGGAGGCGCCGTCACATCCTGTTCTTCATCTGGAGGATAGATCTGGAGTCCGTTTTGGGCTCCGGAGAGGGGAAATCATCGCCATCGTCATCATCAACCTTCTTCCCTCTCCAATTCCATGAAGCTCTTCATTGTTCGTGAGTAATCTATTCATAGGCTCGCTGGGCGGTGATGAGTAGGATGAGATCTATCATGTAATCGAGTTAGTTTTGACGGGGATTTATCCCTAGTATCCACTATGTTCTGAGATTGATGTTGCTACTACTTTGCCATGCTTAATGCTTGTCACTAGGACCCGAGTGCCATGATTTCAGATCTGAAATTATTATGGTGTTACCAATATATGTGTGTTTTAGATCCGATCTTGCAAGTTGTAGTTACCTACTATGTGTTATGACCCGGCAACCCCGGATTGACAATAACCGGAACCACTCCCGGTTATGACCATAGTTTGAGGAGTTCATGTGTTCACCAAGTGCTAATGCGTTGTTCCGGTTCTTTATTAAAAGGAGAACCTTAATATCCTGTAGTATCCTTTTGGACCCCCGCTGCCACGGGACGGATGGACAATAGATGTCATGCAAGTTCTTTTCCCTAAGCACGTATGACTACACACGGAATGCATGCCTACATCACATTGACGAACGGGAGCTAGCCACATATCTCTCCGTGTTATAACTGGTGCATGATGAATATCATCCAAACGAATCACCGACCCATTGCCTACGAGTTTGTCCCACTGCTGCTGTTACTACTGTCGCTTGCTCTACTGCTACTTGCTACTATTGCTACTTGCTACCGTTGTCACTACTGTTGTTTCTTGCCACTGCTGTTACTCGTTACACTGCTGCTACATGCTACAATTCTGGCTCGCTCGTCGTTGACGGGAAAAGACAATTTCCGTCAACGGGAAACTTCTAGCGCCATTGATACAACCGTTAGAAATAGTCTGCCGTGTCAACAAATCATTTCTGACACCGTTGTTATCATACTACTTTGCTGCTGATACTTTGCTTGCAGATACTAATCTTTCAGGTGTGGTTGAATCTGATACATTCAGCTGCTAATACTCGAGAGTATCCTCTCACCTCCTGTCTGGCGAATCAACATATTTGGGTCGAATACTCTACCCTTGAAAACTGCCGCGAACCCACGCGCTGGTGGGCCTTTGCAAGACAATTGCTAATTGTTGAGCAACTGGGAGCAGTTCTGGCTCTGTTGTCACGAAGGCATCAAGTCAGGGACTCATCAACAACATTCTTCTAGTGTCGTTGCCGGGGACTGCTAAGCAGGGGTCATGTCTAGCCTTCGTACGCTTCTCCTTGGGCTTCTCAGCCCGGCTGGGCTGAGATTGGCCCACAACCATCTTCTTCGCTGCCACTTCCCAGCGAAGGGCGGATTGGTCATCCAAAGCGTTCTGGGCATCTTCAGCTGCTTCCCAGCCGGCCCGTTCGGCAGTGGAGGCAGTTTCTTCCTCCACGTCTTCTGCCTCCCTGCCAGGCATGATTTGAGGAATCTATCCTCACTCGACAAAACTAAAATAGAACAGCGAAGGATTCTTACCCCGCCATGACGGGCACCTGCTTCCTGATGGCGCCGGCTCGGCGCTTCTTCGCGCCTCCTACTCGCCGTCCGGCGAGGTCCAGGTGCGGAGCGTTTGGAGGCCGGCTTGGAGGTGGTGGCACCCTTGCCCTTGTTCATGGTCGCCTCGCCAAGCGCGGCCGTCTCGCCAGCATGGCGGCCGCCTCGGGTGATTGGAGGGCTGGTGACTTCCTCCACCTCTTCGGCATCCTCCCCGAAGGCTGCATCATATGAAGATGATGGCGTCTCGTCATCATTTGTCGAGTCAACAACGGGAGGCCTCAGGTGCTCACCAGACGACTTGGAGCCTTCCGACTCCAGCGCCTCCTCCGAGACGGCGTCTCGCGGCTCGATCATCCCCTCATCTTCAATCTCCGAGGGGTCTGACGTATCCACGTCTGGAGCCGGCGGGGTGAGCTCCTGCAGCTTCCCAAACAGCTGATACAACAATACTTGGCAGCTGGCTTAACGAGAAGAAACAACAGTTTCAAGACTCAAAGCAAATACCAGATCCATGAGGACACTCACCATTGGGGGAGGATGGTTCCTATCGTAAGGGACCAGCCCCCACTCCCAGTCTCCTCCTTCATCCATATTGGTGGAGGAGATCTGGTTCACGTTCTTCGCCACCCCTCCAGGGTTGAAATTCTTGGTGGAGAGCCTGCAAGGATCGTGTCGGCCGCTCATCTGACATATCAGATGAGCCACCTCTGCAAAGGCAAGATCGTGTGGGCCATCATGGTGGTAAGCAGGTCGCGGCCTACGAGGCCGTGAGCCTTCAGGGTGTCGAGGTAGACGCCAATGTGCGCTACCTCGGGAGCCGGTCGGGGGTACTTAGCTTGCCAGTTCTTCTTCCCTGTCGGAGGCTCGATGGCGAAGGGGGGCATGTTGATGGCGTCACGGGTGGGGCTGGCATTCTTCACGTAGAAGAACCCCTCTACCACTTCTTGATGGAGTCTTGGAGCAGCATCTGGGGGAAGCCGCACTTCGTCCGGTGATGCACCTGTGCTGCGGGGGTCATCGGACGTGGGCCATCAAGCTTCTCCACCTCGGCCTTGTCCATTTTCTTGGACTGTTGCTTGAAAAATAACAAGTTGTGCGAGAGGTCGAGGTCGGGCTTGATCCCCAGAAACCCCTCGCACAGGACGACGAACGAGGCGAGCTGAAGAATAGCGTTCGGTGCCAAATGGTGCGGCTGTAAGCCGAAGAAGGTGAGGAAGTTGCTGAAGAAGGTGCTCGCCGGAAGCCCGAAGCCTCGGTAGAAGTGTTCATCGAACATGACTACTTCTTCCTCCTACGGCTTTGGAGCATTCTTGGCTCCGGAGATCCGCACGGTCACAAGAGAGGCTGGGGGCAGCATTCGGCGGTGGCGAAGCGCATCAATGTGCTCGGTGCAGATGTCGCTGCCGAGCCAGGCACCGTTATGCTCGCCCTTCTTGGAAGAGCTGCTCGACATGTTGGCGAGCGGCGAGACCCCGAAGGGACGATGACGGTCTGCGCCATGGTGAAGACAAAGAAGAAGACGCGACTCTCTCTGGGCTCAGAAAGGGAGGAGGCGCAACTGTGGGGCGAGAAGGGGGCGAATAGCCTCCTCGATACCCCGCACCCCATTTAAACCCCACGAAGGATCATGGGGAGGGGATCCGGTGCGCACCGGTCCAATTATCTCCGAATATTGCGGAGCCTTTTACAACTCCCGAAACCCAACCGCCGCGGAGTAAATCTGCAAAGCATCCTCCACGCGGGGGCCGAGGGGGCGTCGTGGCGGGACCCAGGGCTCAGGCCTCGTCCCGTCAAACTGAACAAACCATCATCACGCCAGGCCGGGCTTGTCACGTGGCGCAATTTGCGCAACCTACGACGAAGCCGAGGCGCCGCTCGGAAGCTAGCTGGCTCCCGAGCCGGCGTCCCGTGCCACTGGCAGCGGCAGGAACTCATCAGCAAACAACTTAAGTCGGCGAGGCCGCCCGCCCCAAGGCAGCGGGCCTCCCCGGCTTCGGGGACTACTATAGGGGGGATAACCCCGGGGTAGGCTCATCGAGCCTACTCCCTTGCCTTCGACCAAGAAGGAACAACAAGAACCATTCTGCAAAGACCAAGTCCCCCTGGTCGGCTAGGAAACACCTACCGGGTGGGGGCAAGACGGCCAACTCTCTGGCCGCCCACGAAGCACCTGCCAGTTAGAGGTGAGACGGCTACCTCCCCCTGGCCGCCTAGGCCAAGCCATCTGGCTAGGGGCGAGGCGGTCGTGCCCAGGTCGGCGAGTCAAGCAACTAGCCGGCTACGGGGCACAAGTCACATCAGACCGTAGGTCATGACGAGACCCTACGGTTAAAGGTGGCTATGCGTCAGCAAAGGTACTGGATCGGGGTGTACGGCAGGTACAAGCGTCGGCGGCCATGATACGTCTCCAACGTATATATAATTTTTGATGGTTCCATTCTATTATCTTGTCAACTTTGGATGTTTTGTATGCATGAATATGCTATTTTATATCTTTTGTTGGGACTAACCTATTAACTCAGTGACAAGTGCGAGTTAATATTTTTCCGTGTTTTTGACCCTTTTCAGAGAAGAATATTAAACGGAGTCCAAACGGAATAAAACCTTCGGAAAGATTTTTTTTTCCGTAACAGAAGATACGCAGGGGACTTGAGAACCAAGGCAAAGGACCCCAAGGGAGGACACAAGCCCCCTAGCCGCCGCCTGGGGGGTGCGCGCCTAGCAGGCTTGTGGGCCCCTGGTGGCTCCTTTGCCCTGCTTCTTCCGCCTATAAATCCTAGAAAAATCCCAAACTGCCAGAGAGAGCCACGAAAATACTTTTGCGCCGCCGCAAGCTTCTGTCTCCACAAGATCCCATCTGGGGACCGTTCTGGTGCCCTGCCGGAGGGAGGATTCGGACATGGAGGTCTTCTTCATCAACACCATTGCCTCTCCGATGATGCGTAAGTAGTTCACCACAGACCTTCGGGTCCATAGCTAGTAGCTAGATGGCTTATTCTCTCTCTTGGATCTTCAATACAAAGTTCTCCATGATCTTCATGGAGATCTATCTGATGTAATCTTCTTTTGTGGTGTGTCTGTCGAGATCCGACGAATTGTGAATTCATGATCAGATTATCTATGAATATTATTTGAGTTTCCTCTGATCTCTTATATGCATGATTTCGTATCCTTGTAATTCTCTTCGAGTTGTGGGTTTCATTTGGCCAACTTGATCTATAATTCTTGCAATGGGAGAAGTGCTTGGTTTTGGGTTCATACCACGCGGTGTCCTCAGCCAGTGACAGAAGGGGTAGCGAGGCATGCATCGTGTTGTTCCATCAAGGGTAAAAAGATGGGGTTTATATCTATTGCATGAATTTATCCCTCTACACCATGTCATCTTGCTTAAGGCGTTACTCTGTTTGTTATGAACTCAATACACTAGATGCATGTTGGATAGCGGTCGATGTGTGGAGTAATAATAGTAGATGCAGACAGTATCAGTCTACTTGTCTCGGACGTGATGCCTATATGTATGATCATTGCCTTAGATATCGTCATGACTTTGCGCGGTTCTATCAATTGCTCGACAGTAATTCGTTCACCCATCGTAATATTTGCTATCATGAGAGAAGCCTCTAGTGAACACTATGGCCCCCGGGTCTACTTCACATCATATTTTCAGCTCTACACTTTTACTTTGTTGCACTTTCCACCTTCAGATCTCACTTTGCAATTAATCGTGAAGGAATTGACAACCCCTTTATAGCGTTGGGTGCAAGTTTGTTTGTTTTTGCGCAGGTACATTGGTGACTTATCTTGATACTCCTATTGGATTGATACCTTGGTTCTCAAATTGAAGGAAATACTTACTGCTACTGTGCTGTATCACCCTTTCCTCTTCAAGGGAAAAACCAACCGAAGCTCAAGAGGTAGCAAGAAGAATTTCTGGCGCCGTTGCCGGGGAGTATCAAATCAAGGATAGTCTCCCTTCAACGTGTCAATTTCTGGCACCGGGGACTATTCTAAGTGAAGCTTATCCAAGTAACTTTCGCAAACTCATCTCTTGCATTTACTTTTTTTGCCTTTTGCCTCTCGTTTTCCTCTCCCCCACTTCTGAAAAACAAAAATTTACAAGAATATTTGCCTTTTTCGTTCGCCCTTTTCTTTCGCTTGCTTTCTTTTTGCTTGTGTGCTTGTCTGCTTGCTAAGTCACCATGACTGAAAACACCAAGTTGTGTGACTTCTCGAATACTAATAATAATGATTTTATTAGTACTCCGATTACTCCCGCCACTAGTGCGGAATCGTATGAAATCAATGCTGCTTTGCTGAATCTTGTTATGAAAGAGCAATTTGCTTGCCTTCCTAGTGAAGATGTCGCATCCCATCTTAATACCTTCATTGAGTTATGTGATATGCAAAAGAAGAAAGATGTGGATAATGATGTGATTCAATTGAAGCTATTTCCGTTCTCATTATGAGATCGAGAAAAAACTTGGTTTTCATCTTTGCCCAAAAATAGTATTGATTCTTGGAACAAGTGTAAAGATGCTTATATATCCAAGTATTTTCCACCGGCTAAGATTATCTCTCTCCGTAATGATATCATGAATTTTAAGCAACTAGACATGAACATGTTGCACAATCTTGGGAGAGAATGAAATTGATGATTAGAAATTGTCCCCCTCATGGCCAGAGTCTTTGGATGATTATACAAATCTTCTATGCTGGTTTGAAGTTTGCTTCTAGAAATATCTTGAATTCCGCCTCCGGTGGAACTTTCATGGAAATCACATTATGAGAATCCACAAAACTCCTAGACAATATCATGACAAACTATTCTCAATGGCACACTCAAAGGTCACCTACTAGTAAAAAAGTGCATGCTATAGAAGAAATTAACTCTTTGAGTGCTAAGATGGACAAGTTAATGAAATTGTTTGCTAGTAAAAGTGCTCATTTGGATCCAAATGATATGCCTTTGTCTTCCTTGATTGAGAGTAGCAATGAAAGCTTGGATGTTAATTTTGTTGGTAGGAATAATTTTTGCAACAACAATGCTCATAGAGGTAACTTTATTCCTAGGCCTTTTCCTAGTAATCCCTCTAATAACTTTGGCAGTTCCTACAACAATGCTCATGGAAACTACAATAAATTGCCCTCTGATCTTGAGAGTAATATTAAAGAGTTTATCAACTCGCAAAAGATTTTCAATGCGTCCATAGAAGAAAAACTGCTCAAAATTGATGGCTTGGCTAGGACCGTTGATAGAATGTCTCTCGATATTGATGCTTTGAAATTGAGATGTGCTCCTCCTAAGATTAATATGGATGAAACTTTGAAAGCTATTCGTGTTTCCATGAATGAGAGTAAAGAAAGAACCGCCCAAATTCGTGCTAGACATGAATGGCTTAAAAAGGCGTGTTCTCGTGATGAGAATCACGAAGATCTTAAAGTGCTTGGTGTGACTCCCATTGAATCCTTGTTTTCTAATGTCAATCCTAATGATGATGGGGTTGTATATGAATCCACTTTGGTTGAAAAACGCCCCAATGATTCGGAGTCTATTTTTCTTGATGCTAAAGGCATTGAAAGTGGAGTAGAGGATATCAAAACTTTGAGTAGTAATGAAATTATTACTTTGGATTTCAAGGAATTCAATTATGATAGTTGCTCTTTGATTGAATGTATTTCCTTGATGCAATCCATGCTAAACTCTCCACATGCTTATAGCCAAAATAAAGCCTTTACCGATCATATCGTTGGTGCTATGATGAAATCTCTTGAAGAGAAACTTGAGTTGGAAGTTTCTATTCCTAGAAAACTTCATGATGAGTGGGAACCTACTATCAAAATCAAGATTAAAAACTATGAATACAATGCTTTGTGTGATTTGGGTGCTAGTGTTTCCGCCATTCCAAAGTCTTTATGTGATGTTCTAGGCTTCAACGAGATTGATGCGTGCTCTCTTAATTTGCATCTTGCGGATTCAACTGTTAAGAAACCTATGGTCGAGATCAATGATGTTCTTATTATTGCAAATAGGAACTGTGTACCCGTAGATTTCATTGTGCTTGATATTGATTGCAATCCGACATGCCCCATTATTCTTGGTAGACCTTTCCTTATGACTATTGGTGCGATCATCTATATGAAGGAAGGGGATATTAGATTTCAATTTCCATTAAATAAGGGCATGGAACATTTTCCTAGAAAGAAAATAAGATTGCCTTATGAATCCATGATGAGGGCTACTTATGGTTTGAGCACCAAAGACGACGATACTTGATTCTATCGCCTTATGCCTAGCTAAGGGCATTAAACAATAGCGCTTGTTGGGAGGCAACCCAATGAATTTATCTTTGCGTTTTGCTTTCCGTTTTGTTGTGTCCACACCATCATAATTCTGTTATGATTGTGTTTTTGTGTTTCTTTTTGTGTTTTGTCGGGGGGATAACCCCGGGGTAGGCTCATCAAGCCTGCTCCTTCATTTCCAGCCCAAAGGACATGAACGTATACAGATTCCCAAGGCCCAAGTCTTCCGGTCGGCTAGGCAGCACCTACCGGCTAGAGGACGAGGCGTCCATTCCTCTGGCCGGCCAGACAACCCCCGCCGGCTAGAGTCGAGGCGGCTACCCCTCCTGAGCCGGCCTGGTCCCGCCAGCCTGACTCAGAAGGAGGCGGCCGTGCCCAAGCCGGCTAGCCAAGCAGGCTAGCCGGCCAAAGATCACAAGTCACATCAGATCGTAGGTCAGGATGAGACCTTACGATTAAAGGTAGCTACGCGTCAGCAAAAGTTACTGGATCGGGGCACCCGGCAGGTACGAGCGTCGGCGGCCACGCCGCTGACCTACCCCGGCTCTGATCCATCACCTAGCATAGTGTCGGACCGTCACACTCCCACTCCATTACTCCACTCGGCGTGGGGAACAGTGGAGGCGGCCGTACTACCTGCCCATGATGAATCTCGCGGGGCGACGCTTGACGTACAGCGCGTGCTCGACGTCAACCTTACACGAGAGCCTCACTGGCCAGCCGGCGGGTCCGACTGCCAATCGAGACCATGCAGCCGGCGAGTCCCTCAAGCCTCAAGACAAGACTCTAGTGGGCCCCTGGCCAGCCGGCGAGGCTGCCAGCCGGCGAGGCTGCCAGCCGGGTCCCACACTTGTACCCTTTATCCATATTGTAGGCCGGCGGGTTCGTCTATAAAACCCCTCGGTCGCCCTCCATGCAGGAGGGTCGATCATTCCATAACCGAACAGCACTATACGCTCACCAACCACAGAGAGAGGCAGAGACGAGCCGGCTGCTCCCCTCTTCCTCCTCCCAACACAGCTCCAGGAGCAACCCTGTACTCTGTTCATACACATCAAACACTCCGGCAGGATTAGGGGTATTATCTCTACGGAGAGCCCTGAACCTGGGTACATCGTGCGTCCCATGCGTGTACCAACCTTGTTCCCAGCGTCCACCTTTGTCCCTTCGGTTCTCACAGACTTTCGCCTACCTATGGCATATGTTATGAGTATTCACCGACATTTGGCGCCCACCGTGGGGCCGATCGCGACATCGGCTGGCTTTATGCGCTGGGCGCGGCCCCGCACCTACACCACCGGATGCATCGCGTCCGGGTAAGTTAGCATGCTCGTGGAGCCCGCTTTCGACGAGGCAACACCCATGATGATCGACGTCCCCGTCCGCCATGCGGATTCGGACGAAGATTCTGATGACGAGGCGCTCCCTAGCGTCGTCGTTGCTGCTATGGAGAACCTCAGCGTTCTCTTCAGCGACTTACGTCTCAACGATGGTCCGCGCTACTTCGGCGAGGACTTCGACGTTGAGGCGCTCTGCGCCAGCTTCAGCAGGCTCTCTATCGCTGAGATACCTGCCCACGACGTATATCCCAGCAACGTCCTCATCTTTGACGGCCCTCCGCCGTGGGTGGGGTTCTTCACCCCATACCACGTCGCTGCCGTCTCCAACACCGTGGAAGTGATGGTTATCGGCGCCGGCACCAGCACAACTCCCGGCAAGGCCTCAGCAGGCGCTGGTGAGCCTGCCGCTACCGCTGCCGATACTCTTCGGGGCGCCATCACCGGCCTGAAGACACCCGTCACCGCTTCCGCCAACCCTGTTGATGCTCGCGCCTCGCTGGAGGAGGCTCGCAAGCGTATCCTGGAGGAAGGCATTGTTGTAGCTTCAGCAAAACATCGGATGGAGGCTACGCAGCGCGAGTATAACTCCGCATACGGCCTTACTCCGATTTCCGTGGCCCCTAGGCTGCTTGGATCGGTCTGCAGCCGCGACCGGTTCATCGCCGAAGTCCTAGGTGGCGGTCTTCCCGCCTATGAGATCCCTGCAGCCAACATGCGAGCGGCTTAGCCAGCCATGGAGGAGGTGGTGAACTTGGAAGGCGATGAGCGCGCTTTCTAGGAGAAGTGGGTCAAGGACCTCCTTGACGCCGCCAACCAGCAACACGCTCAATGAAACCCTAATCAGGCTGAGTCGGAGTCCCCGGGACCCAACCCCGGGGCACGCCGCAACCCTAGCGGTCAGCATCATGCAGAAGGATCTTCCTCGCATCGCCCTTTCGGCCAGAGGGGCGAGGGAAGCCAAGACCGGCGCTCTCAGCGCCAGAGCGAGCACACTTCGGGCATGCGTCGCGAAGGTGACGAGGGCGATTCGGAGTGTGAGATTCTTCCCCCGCAAAGAACTCCCGTATCTGGTTCGTGAGGCGCCTCCCCTCTCGCCACTCGGGCTGGCGCTCACGCCACCCAGGATGATCGGGACGCTCGCAGATGTCTCATCGTCCTGGCCCAGTCAGCCCTCCTAGAGGAAGACGGTCTCGTCGGTCCGTCCTGCTTCGGCCCCCGGATCCAAGGGGAGCCGTTCCCCCGAGGTTTCACCTTGCCTTGGGACACGCCAAAATACAATGGCGCGGCCAAGCCAGAGGACTGGCAGATTGACTACACCACTGCCATCGGCATTGCCAGGGGCAACAAGCGCGTAGCAGTCCGCTACGTGCCACTCATGTTGCCGAGACTCCTGGGTAGACTTCGAGGAGGCGTTCGTCCGCAACTTCACTGGCACCTACAAGCGCCCTGGCCGGCCCCGCGAGATGGCCATGTGCATCCAGAAGACCGACGAACCCCTTCGCGACTACGTCACCCGGTGGATTGAGCTCCGTAATTCCTGCGAGGGGGTGCATGAGATACAAGCCATCCAGTACTTCATCGATGGTTGCCGAGACGGCACCCTCCTCAAGCACAAGCTCATGTGCTCCGAGCCCACCTCTCTGGCGGTGCTCATGGCCAAGGCGGACAAATACGCCACGGCCGACTCGGTGATGCGCGTCAAGGTGACCTCCTCGGACAAGGCTATACCTACGCCGGCTTCTCCCAAGCCGGCTGGGGACAACCGAGGCGGCCAGAACAACTACAAGCGCAAGGCAGACCAAACAGACTCCCGCTCCAATAGCAAGTTGGTGGCCAGCGTGGAGGGCGAAGCATCGGCTCCTCAAGCCAGCCCTCCGCGAAAGCGCCCCAATAGAAGCAACGCCAACTGGCTGCCCAAGCAGTCCTTCGAGAAGCTGCTCGACGCCCCCTTCAAGATACATTCCGGGGCACAGCCATCTTCCCACACCCTTTAGACAGCGCAGCTTTGCACGCCGGCTGTCGCAAGGGGATGGTCTATCGGCTCCTCCAGGTGCGCAGGCGGCCCCTCGTGCACCGGCTCCCAACCACACTCCGGCTCCGCCGCCGCCGCCTCGCGACGACGGCCACCACCAACACGACTACCCTCATCAAGACGGAGCGTTCGTCGTCTTCACCAGTGAAGGCGACGACAAGCACAACCTGCGCCAGAGGCGGCCCGAGGTAAACCAATCACGTCGAGCCGGGTGGACCATCCTGCGGTGATGCCCAACCCGGGGTCATACGCACTAGTCCTCGACCCCACCTTCGCCTCCAAGAGGCTCACCTGTCGATTCTCCCGGATGTTGGTCGACGACGGCAGCACCATCAACATCCTCTACCTCGACACTCTCCTCAAGCTCGGGCTCAAGGTGACGGACGTCCTACCGACCAGTACTATCTTCCATGGCATCATGTCGGGGCAGTCCTGCTCGCCCATCAGGAAGATCCAGCTGGACGTTCTCTTCGGCGACAAAGCCCACTTCCGCCGAGAGTCCATATGATTTGAGGTAGTGGATCTCAGTAGCCCGTATCACGCGCTGCTCGGAAGACCGGCTCTGGCCAAGTTTATGGCTATTCCGCATTACGCCTACCTGAAGATGAAGATGCCGGGTCTCAAGGGCATCATCACTGTTGTTGGTGACTACAAGAAGTCGCTCGAGTGTGCCCAATATAGCAGTCGCCTTGCCGACCCCTTGGTGATTGCTGAGGAGAAGCGGCAGATCGACCGACTCGTGGCCCAGGCTACCGAGCAGCCGGCGATTCCTTCTCCTCCGTCCCAATCGGCCGGCGAGGGCTCTTTCTAGCCGGCTAAAGAGACCAAGCAGGTCCCACTCGACCCTGCCAACCCAAAGCAGTACTTCACCATCGGGGCTGGCCTCAGTCCCAAATAGGAAGGCGAGCTCATCGACTTCCCCTGTGAGAATCGGGACATCTTTGCATGGTCCCCCAAGGACATGCTGGGTGTTCCGAGGAAGTACGCCGAGCACAAACTTCACGTGCGACCGGATGCAAAGCCGGTGAAACAACCCTTGCGCCGCTTGGCCGAGGGGAAGCGACGCACGATCGGAGAAGAGATTACCCGGCTCCTTGCAGCCGGCTTCATCATGGAGGTTTTCTACCCGGACTGGCTAGCTAATCCACTCCTGGTGCTGAAGAAGAACAACACATGGCGAATGTGTATCGACTACACTAGCCTGAATAAGACCTGTCCGAAAGACCCTTTCGCGTTGCCTAGGATAGATCAAGTGATCGACTCCACTGCAGGCTGCGAACTGCTGTCATTTCTGGATGCTCATTCAGGCTACCATCAAATCAAGCTGGATCCAGCTGATCGCCTGAAGACCTCCTTCATCACGCCCTTCGAGGCCTACTGCTACACCACCATGATGTTTGGTCTGAAGAACGCACGGGCGACGTTCCAACGCTGCATGCAGCATTGCCTACTGCCACAGATAGGCAGAAACATCCACGTCTATGTGGATGACATCGTTGTCAAGACGAAGCAGCAATTTAGCCTCCTCGACGACTTGCGGGAGACATTCGCCAATCTTCGCGAGTACAAGATCCGGCTCAACCCGGAGAAGTGCGTCTTCAAGGTTCCAGGCGGCAAACTCTTGGGGTTCTTCGTGTCCGCCCGCGGTATCGAAGCAAACCCCGAGAAGATCGGCACCATCGACCGGATGGTGCGTCCGGCTCGAATCCTCGAAGTCCAAAAGCTCGCCGGCTACTTGGCGTCCCCTAGCCGGTTCGTCAGATGGCTTGGCGAGAAGGCCATTCCACTCTACCAACTCATGAACAAGCCAACGAAGTTCGAATGGAACGACCAGGCGGACGAAGCCTTCCGCGACCTCAAGTGGGTAATCTCGAGCCTGCCAATCTTGGCAGCGCCGTCTGAAAGGGAACCTATACTCATATACATTGCGGCGACTACTCGCGTGGTTAGCATAGTGTTGGTAGTTCAGCGCAAAGAGGAGGGCAAGGCACTGCCAGTGCAGCGTCCCGTCTATTACCTTAGCGAGGTCTTGTCCGCCTCTAAGCAGAACTATCCACATTATCAAAAAATGTGTTATGGTGTTTACCTTGCTGCAAAGAAGTTGAAGCAATACTTCCAAGAGCATGACATCACCGTGGTAAGCACTGCTCCACTTTCAGAGATCATGGGAAACCGTGATGCCACGGGCAGGATTGCCAAATGGTCGATCGCTATGGCGGATCACGATATCCGGTACGAGCCCCGTACCGCCATCAAATCTCAGGTGGTGGCCGATTTCTTAGTCGACTGGGCCGAGACCCAGTTTGAGCCACCGCCTCCAGACTCCACGCATTGGTGGATGCACTTCGACGGCTCGAAGATGCGGACAGGACTGGGAGCCGGCATCGTCTTGGCGTCTCTGAAAGAGGACCAGCTCAACAGGTCCCTGGCGAATGGGATGCCAGGGACGGCAACATGGCAAGCTACCGCTTCCTCATTCAGCAGCTCAGCGGCCCCTTCGAGGGTTGTGAGTTTCACCACGTTCCCAAGGCAGAAAATGAGGCGGCCGATACACTGGCGAAGATCGGCTACACGAGACAGGCCATTCCAGCCGGCGTCTCCCTCGAGCAACTCCATAAGCCGTCCATCAAGACGTCTCCCGAGTCGGCATCGATCTTTGTGCCGGCTGACTCTACGGTGCAAGCGACGTCGGCTCCATCAGCTACGCCTGCTGCGGTTCCCACGCCGGCTGCGCTGACTACGCCGACTCCAATAGCAGCACCGTCTGAATCCACGGTGCAAGCGCCGTCGGCTCCACCAACTACGCCGGCTGCGGTTCCTATGCCGGCTCTATTTGCCCCGCCGACTCCAAAGGCGGCACCGGCTACGACAACAACCCAGGCTCTGCCTGGACTCGAATCCTGTTGTCTCGACACCCAGTGGGTGGACGTCATGGAGGTAGACGGTGAGCCGGCTGCCGCGACAGCACCAGAGACATTTTGTCTCGAGCCCACAGCCACGACTCCATCAAGCTCGGGGGCTGCAGAAGCCCCCAATAGTCAAGACGAGGCGGAGGCGACCTTTGTGTCGGCTCCATCATGGGCTCAAACTATTATGGCCTTCCTTCTTCACGACGAACTTCCTCAAAACGAGGCGAAGGCGAGACAGATCCAGCGCAGGTCTACCGCCTACGCCATCATCAATCGTGAACTGGTACGCCGCAGCGTGACCGGCGTGTTCCAACGCTGCGTCGAATCAGAAAAGGGACAGGAGATCCTCAGAGACATTCACCAGGGGGAATGTGGGCATCACGCCGCCTCCAGAACCCTGGTGGCCAAAGCATTCCGCCACGGATTCTACTGGCCCACGGCTCTCGAGGAGGCCGTGGATCTAGTCGACAAGTGTGAAGGCTACCAATTCTTCAGCGTGAAGAGCCATATGCCGCCCTCGGCCCTCAAAACCATCCGTCTATCATGGCCATTCGCCGTCTGGGGACTGGACATGGTAGGACCCTTCAAGATGGCTCGCGGTGGGATGACGCATCTCTTGGTGGCCGTCGACAAGTTCACCAAGTGGATCGAAGCCAGACCTATCAAGAAGCTTGATGGCCCCACTGCTGTCAAGTTCATCACATACATATCAGTTCGATATGGCGTTCCCCACAGCATCATCACCGACAACGGCACCAATTTCGCCAAGGGAGCTCTAGCGCTCTACTGTTCCAAGGTAGGCATCCGGCTCGATTTGGCATCAGTGGCGCACCCTCAGTCGAACGGCCAAGCAGAGAGGGCCAACGGCCTGATTCTAGCCGGCATCAAGCCAAGACTGGTGGCACTACTGGTCAGATCAGCCGGCTGCTAGATTGAAGAACTGCCGGCTGTGCTATGGAGCCTCCGCACCACGCCCATCCGGTCGACCGGCTTCACTCCATTCTTTCTGGTATACGGGTCCGAGGCTATTACTCCCATGGATATCGAGTTCGACTCGCCTCGGGTCACCCTGTACACAGAAACGGAGGCGAAGGAGGCAAGAGAAGACGGTGTGGATCTCCTCGAAGAAGCAAGGGACTTGGCCTTGAGCCGGACGGCCATCTATCAACAGAAGCTGAGATACTACCACAGCAAAAAGATCAAGCCTCTCTCTTTCAGGGAGGGAGACTTGGTCCTTAGAAGAATCCAGCGCACTACCGGCCAGCACAAACTCTCATCCCCATGGCAGGGACCCTTCATCATCAGTAGGTAGTTGCACAACAACGCTTACTACTTGATCGATGCCCAAAAGCCAAGGAAGCGCAAGAGGGGCGACTCCGGCCAAAAAATGGAACGTCCATGGAACGCGGCGCTGCTTCGCCCGTTCTATTGCTAAAAGGCAAGAATCAAGCAAGGGAAAGAGCATGCACATGTATCTTTCTCCCTTTTCAGGGAGCAACAACAAATGCAATAAAAAGAGCATGCTTCAAGTTTATTTTTATTGAGAGTTTTCACTCAGTGTACGCCCCCTAACTGGCTTCAATAAGCTCGGGGGCAACACCGCGTACACCTCTTACTGGCTTTATCAAGCTCGGAGGCTACACAGCGCACACCCCTTGCTGGCTTTAACAAGCTCGGGGGCTCGCTAGCCACTCGGACGCCTTCCCTATTGTAAAAGAACACATAGTGTAACCGGCCGATCCCTCGTCACCCCGTACGAGCCTGCGGGCTGGCTCCGGCCGCGTGGTTTGCAAGGTGACGCCAGGTCAGGTCAGATACATGCAAAGTTTGGCTACAAAGGGTAGCCGGCTCGGGCTGGCTCGATCATATATACGATCTCATTCAAGCTGGCCTCTATTGGTTTATGTCTTGTTCTTTAAGTCTTGATGGCTTCGAAAAAGGAGTCAACCAGGAATCAAAAGACAAGAATATAAGACAACCCGCTTGGCAATACGAATATAATGATAAATATATACATTCAAAAAAGCATTGGCCCACCGCCCATGTTCATTACAACCCTCTGGAGGTAGAACAAAACACACAAGACACCGGCTACGGGGTTGCGGCCTCATCGGTCGCCCCGGCCGCTGCTCCTGATGTGGTAGCATCACCATCTCCGACTGCTCCCGAGGCGGTTGCACCGTCTCCTTCGCGAGGGCTCCCGGCTCCGTCCGCACCGGAGTCGGCGTACGCCGCGCCGCTGGAGGTGGCAGCAGATTCCATAGCTCGGGCCGCCTCGTCGGAGCTACCGTCAGGGTCGTAGGGCTGAAGGCCGTGCAGATCTTCAGCGATCACACCGCCATCTTCACCCCGCTCCAAAATGAAGTCGTCCCAGGTTGCGTACTCGGCGATGTCGCTGGCCCTCACACGAAGCGCCTCCTCCATGCCTTGTAGCTCCGCCTCCGAGCCATCACGCTGGGCGGCAAGCTTTCCCAAGTCCAGGTTCCGATACCAGGACTTGGCCAAGCGCAGGGCCATGTAAGCCCCAGCCCGCGCAGCAGAGGTGCGCCAGGCATCCAGGCGTTCTTCGCCTGTTGCAAGCCAGCGGGCGAGCCGGCTCATTGACGTCGTCTCCACGCCTTCCGGCCACAAGGCCGCCACCATCGACGAGCCTGCAATCTAGAGCTGAGCCACAGACTCGCCCAGGGGGCGCAGGCGGGCCTGAAGGTGTAAGTGCATCTAGTGTCCCTTAGTGATTTTGGTGGTTTGAAGACTTATAGGTTAAGTATCTGATGTGTTTATGAGTGTACACAGGATCTATAAGTCACTGAGGAGTTTGAGATATTTGATGAATATCGACCCCTAAAAATGTATATCTTCGGTTGAAGAAATTGGTGTGAAGCTGAAGAATTGAATCGCGAAGAATCTGCGATGAAATTTATATTCCTCATGAAGATATTGAAATTGAGGAATTCGGTGTGTCCTGAAGAAAATAATTCTGAAGACTTTGAAGCATGAAGATTTACTCTTTCTGTTTTATTTTCTTCACACTTGAGTAATAGGAACACCGTACTGTTAAAGGGGGTCGAAGTTACACTTTGGAATGAATTTCCTCATGATGCTCAACCCAAGCCTAATCCTACCAAAAGCCTCAAGTGAGGAATACGAGTGACATGAGGACTCTCACAGTTGAGGGTTCCGACCGTTTCGATAGCCACGCCACATCATTGGTCTTATCCACACTAACGGTCATATTATTTAAGGGCATTAGTGTCAAATCATGTCGGGATGCTCCCAGGCTTTAAATAGCCGCCCCCCACAACCATGAGTTGGTTGGCTGCTCCATTAGAAACTGACATTTGTCATAAGAGCAACCCAATTCCTCAGAGTCTTCGAGAGTAATTCATCAGTGAGGAAATACCCCATACACTGAAACCACAAACCTAGAACCAAGTGATTGAGCATCACTGAAGAAGTTGTTCCTGTGTGGGACTGAGGCCTTTTACCTTTGAGGAATGTGCATCCTCCAGACGGTTAGGCGTTATGGTCTAGAGCAATCCAGCAGTCAATTGTGGATAGCTGGGTGTTTGGAAGTCTGCCAAGAAGACTTACCACGAGTGTTGGGCGAGGACTGTGTGTTCTTAGCCCAAGGAGAACACGGTAGGGACTGTGTGTCCCGGGACTATGTGTCCTTTGGTTTCAATACCAAGCCGCTCCAAACCAGATGTACAATTGTCACAGCAGTTGGAACTGGGTCATCAACTACTGTCTTTGCTGTGAAACGGGTTCTAATTCCTCAACTCCCTATTTTCTTCAAATTATGGGTTGATGACTTTCACCATTACTGTTTGAAGAATTTGCTGAAGACTTTCTCTGAAATTCCTCAACCCCAAATTCTTCACGCTAGTTAATCCTCATCTGTATTCTACGTGCCTGCTCACTGTGCAATCTGTTTTCACATTCCTCACACTGAAAAACTACTGTTGTGGAACTTTGCATTTCTGATCCTTTACTGTTTCCGCTGTAAGTTAGTCATCAGTGAGGAATTTCCTCAGTGATGAAATTTGAAAAATCTCCTATTCACCCCCCCCCCCTAGTCAATATAACGCACTTTCAATTGGTATCAGAGAAGGTACTGCCTTATTCTATGTGATTTTGGTTTAACCACCTGGAGTTTTAGTTATGTCGACTGCAGGCATGTTTAAGGTGACTGCAGCATGTCCTACTTTCGAAGGAAAGAACTTTCCCTTCTGGAAGAACAAGATGCAAATGCATCTACAAGCTATTGATAATGATCTCTGGTATATTGTGGAACATGGCGTCCCCATCATCTCTGCTAGTGTTTCTGCTGCTGATGTGAAGAAATTCAAGCAACTTGATTCTCAAGCGAAGAATATCATTTGTGGCCATCTGAGCCCAGGCCAGTTTGGAAGAGTGAGTGCTTTGGGCTCTGCAACACTGATCTGGGAGAGACTGTGCAAAGTAAATGAAGGAGTATCAACCCAGTGTGACTCTCGTGTTGATATTCTTCGCAATCTCTTCAATCGCTTCAAGAGGCATGACAATGAAAGCTGCCAAGACACCTTTGATCGCCTCACTGACATATCAAATGAACTGGAAGCACTGGGAGCTTGATACATTACTGATCATGAAGTTGTGAAGAAACTGCTAAGATCTTTGGATTCTTCATTTGATACTTTAGTATTGATGATTCAAGAAAGACCAGACTACAAGATGCTTGATCCAGCTGATATACTCGAAAGACTCAATACTCATGAATTCCAACTAGAAGAAAAGAAAGATCTATATGGACCAAGCTATTCTAGACCACGTGCACTGAAGGCTAGAGAAATTTCCTCATGTGAAGAAGAAGATTCGGATGATAGCATTGGTGATCCTGAAGAATTTGGACAGGAGCTTGCAATGCTCGTGAGGAAATTCCAGAGGTTTACACGACGTGGCCAGTTCGGTAAATCTTCAAGAAGAGACATGAGGAAATTAGAATCTTCATCTGAGGACTACAAGAAAAGAACCTGCCACAAGTGCAAGAAATCAGGTCATTACATTGCTGACTGTCCCCGTTGGGGAAAGGAATCAAAGAAGAAGAAATACAAGGATGACAGTTCTGATGACTCGAAGAAGAAGAAGAAATCTTCAAAATCCTCATTTTCAAAGCCCTCATCGCACAAGAAGACTAGTTTCAGAAAGGCTCGGGCACTTATTGGCAAGGAAATGGATTAGAGGCAGAATCAGAGGAATGTGATGAAGAAGAGGGTTCTGATGAAGACTCAGAATCCGGACAGGCTAGTCTTGCACTAGCAACCACCTTCGTCAGCAAGTCAATCTTCAACCTTGAAGAAGATGATAACACCATCCACACTGATGACTATGCTGATGACTTCGCTCCAACCTATTGCTTCATGGCAAAAGGTTCAAAGGTACCTAATGATGCTTCCTCCTCTGATTCAAGTGACTGTGAACCTGATGACTATAAAAAAACCCAGTTATAGTAAACTTGCTATCATTGCCACTAAGCAACAAACTGCCCTGGAAAAGCTTCAGAAACTACTAGATAGAAGCGATGATCTGTTGAATGATGGAATGAATCTTACCCAAATCCTCACTGAAGATGTGAAAAGTCTTCAGTCTAGATTTGATAATCTTCAAGATTGTTATGATACACTCCTCGCTGATCATGAGAAACTTTCCTATGAATTTCTTCAAAGGAAGCTTGATCTAGAGAAGCTGAGGATTTCTCATGATGATCTTCGTATGGAAAATGATTCATTACTAGCTCAACAGATCAGCGCTGCTCAAGCTGAATTCATTCGTCCATGTCTTAAATGCATTGAGCACGAAAGTGCTAATTCTTCACCAGAATCATCAAATGCTTCTGTTACTACAAATTCTTCAACTGCACCTGTAGTGTCTATTTCCTCACTTGAGGAAAACACAAATGTTACTGATGAAAATGCTGGGTTGAAGGAATTGTATGTGACAGGAATATACAAAAGCCTCAAAGGACATCAAACCCTTGGTGATGTGCTCAAAAAGCAGATCTTGAACACGAACCCGAGGAAAGAAGGAATTGCCTTTGAGAGGAAATTAAATGTTGATGGATCTTATTGGAAACCTGAGCAGTATCCCAAAACCTCATGGGTTGCTGCTACTGGGCCTCCTTTTGATCCATCTAATCTAACTGGATTTTCATGTGAATTATCCTATTCCTCAGATGAGTCATTTGACTCCAACTACAAACTGTTCAAAAATCAACCTGGTGAAGTATTTGCTCGATATGTTGGAACTAACTGCAGGAATGGCCCTCCCTTGAGGAAAATCTGGGTTCCCAAAAGCTGTCTTGAAAATCTTCAGGTGAATGTCCTCATGACACGAGCGATGAAGAATCTGAACCCCAGATCAACTTCCTCAGGAGGACCAAAGTCTTCAAGAGGATCAAAACCCTCAACTGGTCAAAACTATGCTCGTACCCGTACTAACGCGTCTAACATGCAGGGAAACTACAAGGAATATGAATATGAGTGTTACTCTTCAAATCATTATGTTCATAAATCCTCAAACCAGTTCTCTGCATATTCATATGAGTACTTTAACCCCCCTACTGTTAAGAAAAGTGCATTAGCTTCAATGCCACCTTTCTCATATGGTGCTCGCAGGATGATGAATGCTTTACCACCCCTTCAGATGTGGGTGGTGAAGAAATCGAACTAATCACTTCTGCAGGTCAGGTCTCCAGATGAAAATCATCATGTGAAGAATTTGTTGGGGACCTGAGGAAATGCTTGATAGGACGCAGGCTAATATTGATGAAATGGAAATATTTCATGAAATTCTTATCTGATGAAATTGATATCATATTCTTCAAATCTGAAGCATATGAGATGGTAAGATGTACTAATTCATGTGCAGGATGATAAACCCAAGAATACTGAGTGGGTTCTTGATAGTGGTTGCACACATCACATGACTGGTGACAAAAGCTTGTTGATGAATATGCCACTAACTCCATCACCTCTGAAGCAAATCACATATGCTGACAAAGGTAAAAGCAAGGTATTGGGACTTGGCAAAGTGGCTATTTCCAAGGATAGGCATATGGACAAAGTGATGCTTGTTGAATACCTTGGTTTTAACCTCATGTCAGTCTCGATGCTTTGTGATCTTGATATGATTGTTATCTTTGGAAGATATAGATGTGTAGTCATCATGGAATCTGACAGATCCAAAGTCTTCAAAGGTGTAAGAAGAGGGGATTTGCACATTGTTGATTTCTCTACAGGTCCTCAACCAGCCACTTGCTTACTAGCAAAAACCTAAGAAGGATGGTTGTGGCACCGAAGACTAGGTCATGCAGGCATGAGAAATTTGCACACGCTCGCGAAGAAGAAGCATGTCATTGGCATTGAATCAGTCAAATTCCTCAAGGATCATCTCTGCGGTGCATGTGAATCTGGGAAAATGACCAGATCCAAGTATCCCTCGAAGACTATCATGACCACTACATGTCCCTTCGAATTGCTTCATATGGATCTATTTGGACCTACTCACTATGCCACACTAACCAATGCAACATCTTTATATGGCTTCTTCATAGTTGATGATTATTCCAGATATACATGGGTGCCTATCATAGTATATAAAACTGAAGTGCAGGAAATCTTCAAACGATTTTCTTCAAGGGCCTCGACGAACTTTGGCATCAAGATCAAACATATAGAAGTGATAATGGAACAGAGTTCAAAAACACTGGTCTTGATGATTATCTTGATGAACTTGGTATTACTCACGAATTATCTGCTCCTTATACTCCTCAGCAGAACGGTGTCGTCGAAAGGAAGAACAGGACTCTGGTTGAGATGGCAAGAACTATGCTTGAAGAATATCAGACTCCTCGTCGCTTTTGGCCTGAAGTAATCAACACTGCATGCCATATCATCAACAGGGTATATCTTCACAAATTCCTCAAGAAAACTCATATGAACTCCCCACTGATAAGAAACCCAATGTAAGTTATTTCAAAGTCTTCGGTGCAAAATATTGGATGAGAGATCCTCACCATAGCTCAAAATTTGCACCTAAGGCACATGAGGGTTTTATGCTCGGATATGGAAAGGACTCGCACACCTACAAAGTCTTCAACAACTATCACAACAAAGTTGTTGAGACTGTAGATGTGCGGTTTGATGAAACTAATGGCTCGCAAAGAGAGCAATTGCCTTCTGATCCAGATAAGTTGTCTCCTGAGGAAGCAATAAAGCTCAAACCTACTGAAGACATTGTTCCCACAGAGGAAATTGATGAATAAACCATCCCCATCACTGATGAAAATCAAGAAGATGCTCCTGAGGAAATTGCACCAGAACCTCTTCCTCAGCCCAGACGAAATCCTCAACAAGCTCATCCGAGGATTGCAAATGAAGTAGAACTTGACAAAATCCTCAACGACATCAAAGCGCCAGGTCCTTTCACTCGCTCAAAAGCTTCACACTTAGTTATCTTTTGTGGGCATTTTTCCTTTGTATCTATCACAGAACCCTCAAAAGTTGTTGAGGCTTTCCTGGAACCGGAGTGGATCCAAGCTATGCAAGACGAACTTCTTCAATTCAAGCTGAATGACGTATGGGAGCTCGTCAAACGACCAGATCCTCGCAAGCACAACATCATCGGTACCAAGTGGATCTTCCGAAACAAGCAAGATGAGGACGGTCAAGTGGTGAGGAACAAGGCACGACTTGTAGCCCAAGGCTACACCTAGGTTGAAGGAATAGATTTTGATGAAACTTTTGCACCTGTTGCTAGACTTGAAGCTATTCGAATACTACTTGCTTATGCTAATCATCATAACATCATCTTATATCAAATGGATGTGAAAAGTGAATTCCTCAATGGTAAGCTTGAGGAAGAAGTATATGTTGCTCAGCCCCCAGGTTTTGAGGATCCAAAGAATCCAAACAAAGTCTTCAGAGTCAAAAAGGAGCTCTATGGTCTCAAGCAAGCCCCTCGGGCATGGTATGATACATTGAAGGAATTCCTCATGAAGAAAGGCTTCAAACCTGGTTCACTCGATCCAACCCTTTTCACTAAATCCTATGATAATGAGCTATTTGTGTGCGAAATATATGTCGATGGTATCATATTTGGTTGTACTGACAAAAGATACAGTGATGAATTTGCTTACATGATGAGTGAAGAATATCAAATGTCTATGATGGGGGAGCTGAAATTCTTCTTAGGTCTTCAAATTCGTCAACAACGCAATGGAATCTTCATATCACAGGAGAAATACCTCAAGGATGTTCTCAGGAAATTCGACATGCATGAATGCAAAGGTGCCAAGACTCCAATGCCTACCAACGGCCATCTCGGCACTGATGAAAATGGTAAAGAATTTGATCAGCAGGTATATCGCTCTATGATTGGCTCTTTATTGTATCTATGTGCATCTAGGCCAGATATAATGCTTATTGTTTGCATGTGCACACGTTTTCAAGCAAAACCGAAGGAATCACACCATAAAGCTGTGAAGCATATTCTTCGATACTTAGCTCACACACCAACACTAGGATTATGGTATCCCAAGGGCTCCAATCTTCATCTGGTAGGATATTCTGATTCTGACTATGCTGGTGATCGTGTGGATCGCAAGTCAACTTCTGGTACATGTCATTTCCTCGGAAGATCACTAGTTTGCTGGTCCTCAAAGAAGCAGAACTGCGTATCACTCTCCACTGCCGAAGTTGAGTACATTGCTGCTGGTTCATGCTGTGCTCAATTACTATGGATGAAGCAAACCCTCAAGGACTACGGCATCAACATGAAGAATGTGCCTCTCTACTGCGACAATGAGAGTGCAATCAAGATTGCATACAATCCAGTACAGCACTCGAAGACTAAGCACATCCAGATTCGTCATCATTTTCTTCTAGACCATGTCCTCAAGGGCAATATCCTCATCAACCATGTGAACACTGATGATCAACTGGCAGATATCTTCACTAAGCCCTTGGATGAGAAAAGGTTTTGCAAGTTGCGGTGTGAGCTAAATATCTTAGGATCTTCAAATGTTTTGTAAAAACATGCACACATCCTAACACTTATGAAAAATTGATGACTTAGATGCGCAACACATGATGAATCGGTTTTCTTCAACTAATGAAGAATGTCACTCTGAATGTGAAGAAATCAATGAAGAAATTGATTCTCAAGGCCCTACGACAATTGTACGCGACGTCTGTAATCAACATTCTTATATGGTGGGTCACGCCACCGCCCAACGTGAAATTCCTCAAGTTGATTTTCTTCAATGTTTCATTTCCTCAAAATGTGCTTTTCTTCAAAACAGTTGTTCTTCATTGTGATGATTATGTAACAAAATCCTCAAGTTACTCAAATCTTCAAAAACACTTGATGACTTTCGTTTGACTAGATAGACTGTGATTTCAAGTCCTCAACAGCATTCACTTATAGCTATTTCTTCAAGTTGATATTTCATCTAAGTGAATGTGATCGGATCCTACTTTCCCTCTATGCTATTCTCATCCAGTCTATTCGATTCTTCATATGCGTTCTACTTGAAACTTTGTTCAAAATCCTCACTGCGTCCCTGTCAGCTGATGATTATGTAACAAAATCCTCAACTCTTCAAAAATGTTTCTTTAATGCACGTAACTGAACCCCACTTCCCACGTTCGGATAGCCACGATCTCCACTATCTCCACCACCTTGCTCAGGAGCTACACGTGTCCTGCGGAGATGTAGAGGCAGGGGTTGTTTGGTCCGAATTCTTCGCGCCAACAGTAACTGTCTGGCTATAAATATGTCCTTATCCCCCTCGGCAAACACTTCTTCGCCCCATCGCTCTCCTGCTACAGCAAAAAGCACCGAACCCTAGCGCCACCGCTGGAAGTCTCGTCGCCGGCGAAGGAGAGCTTCACTGCCTCGACTTCCTCGTCGCCGGAACCACGCCGGAGTCGGACCATCTTCGTCCGCCGCCGCTGTAGACGTCCTCTGCTGTCGGGTTAGGGCGCATTGGACACGCACCAAAGAGCCTCCCTCTACAACTTTTTTGTGTTCTTTGTGCGCGCCTTCAAGGCGTTTCTTGAAGAAAATCTTCAAGTCTCATCACAGTCCTCAAGAATTCAATTTCACCAGCAAAATCCTCAGCTGAAGAAAATGGAGGATGACAGGAAACAGAAGGGAGGGAAGAAACTTGAACAGAACACAGCTTTGGATATCCCTGAGGATATTTACTTGGACTAATGCACACCTGATGAATCTGAAACAATGGCCAAGAGAAAGATTCGGCTTCAGAAGATAGAACGCCGATGGGCAAAGGAGTGGAAGGAATACAGATTTGTCACTCCCAAGTATGCGAAGAAATTCGCTCTGAAGCCTCCTGATAAACGGGCCCCACTTGAGGCTCATCAAGTAGCACACCCCTCAAGCCTCAAGACCCTTGATGACTAACTGATGAAAAGGATAAGCATTTGGCTAAGCTTAAGAAGCAGGCAGATGCTGCGGTGAGGAAATTCAATGAATCCTCAGCTGCTGCCTCAACTGCGGCTACTTCCTCTGCCACCGAGACCTCCTATTTAGCAATTCCTCAACCAACGTCTGTGCCGTCAAAAACAAGGGCTCCAAAGCCTCAAGAGAAACCAGCTCAGGCATCAGTTACAAAACCCTCAGCGCAAAAATCCTCAGCGCAAAAATCCTCAGCACCACCACCAAAGCCTCAAGAGAAACCAGTACTGAAGCCGGTCATGAAGCCAATGCCCGCTACCTCCAGCTCCTCACTCCCAGCTGCAACCAGCTCGGAGACAAAGTCTTCACCACCTCCTGTGAAGACTCACATGTCTGCTGAAAGAGCAACACAACCAAGCCCCAGCAAAATCATCACAGTCCCGTCTGCATCAGAGGGTAGTGATGAATATGATGATCAAACCCTGCAAGCTATAATCAGAAACAAGCAGGAGAGGGTAGCTCAAGCGTTTGGTAGTGCCATTCCTCTGGCCATGGACCCCAAGGTCCTCCTAGACTACATCAACATCTGGTATGAGGACCCAAACACTCCGCTTGATGATTTGAAACTTCCCCTGGCATCAGCCACATGGTGGCCACATTCATCAATGAAGCCAAGTGGAAAGAACAGCAAGCAAAGCAGGCCAAGGTTGCTAAGCTTAAAAAGGGGAAATTCCTCAAGCAGAATCTCCTCAACTTGACGCCTGATGCACTGGTGTCAACACACGCTGAGTTGAAGACTCGGACTGATAAGTACTCCAAGCTATCTGATCGTCAGAGTCTCAAAAGCAGTTTCATCAAATTTGCCACTAAAGTTGTTGATGACTACAACAAGACTGCTACCCCTCTAGTATCAACTCCTCAGCCTCTAATTGAAGAGCCAGTCGATGAATCTCCTCAAGCTGATGAAACTCCTCAAGCTGAGGAAATACCCCAAGAAAGCCGTGTGGATGCACCGTCTATTGAAGAAATTACCATGGAAAATCGAGTTTATGAATCTGCTACAGCTGGTGAGACTGCCCCTGATCCAGCTGCTGCATCAAAGCAAGCTGATGACTCTGCTCCAGCTGGTTCCTCAAAGCCAGCTGATGAATCTGTCGAGAGAACCCCTTCACCAAAAGCTTCAAAGGTGAAGAAGATGACTCCGTCTGCATCAGACGTGAAGAAAACCAGGGCTACTGAGAAGGAAGCCAAAAAGATAAAGGCCTCCTCAGCAGAAGAAGAAACTGAGGCCAAGCGTCTCAAAGCACTTGAAGATAATGCTCCAGTGGACCCTGTACCCCTCAACACCGCTCCTCTTATGAAATGGTCATCCTTGCAGACCAAGAGAAAGGGACAGATGAGGAAATGAAGGATGCCGCATCTGAGGAACACACTGACGAAGAAATTCGTATTGACGACAGTCCTCGGCCCTCCATTCCTCAGGAAGACATTGCACAAGGATCAGCTGCACTAGCTGATGAAACTACCTCTGTCACCAAGCCAGTTGAGGAAGAACAAAGTGAAATTCCTCAGGCTGGTGAAATTCAAAGTCTTGAGAAAAATCCTCAAGATGAGGAACAGGCTGACCCAACTCCTCCACCTGAGCAAGATCTTAACACTGAGGCTAAGAATGAACCTATTCCTCAGCCTGATGCCCAGCCAGATCCCATTCCTCAACATGAAGCACAACTTGAGCAAGCTCCTCAGCCTGAAGCCCAAGCTGATGAAATTCCTCACCCCGAGGACAATGCTAAAGAAAATGCACCTGCTCAAGATAATGCCTTCATCATGCTCAACCCCGAGACTGCAATTGTTGTCTCCCCTCCTGTTCCTCAGCAAAATCTTCAGCCAATGCAGCACCAGCCATTCTCAAAGCGTCCAAAGTTTCAAAAGGAGAACTTCTTTGAAGAACGCATGTACTTCATTGGAGAAAATCCCTATGACAAGCCTCAAATCAGACATCTGAAGTTTTGGATGAGGACACAGCTGAATTAATATGCCTCTGTGTTGTGTGGAAGAAATAAGATATTTCAGCACAGGCATATTCCTCATGTCGAACTTGAAGAATTCCATGCCTGGTCCCAGTCCTCAATGTTCTTCATGAAGCTGGACTGCTACCAATGTGCTCAGACATCTCTGATTGGAATAGTGAGCTCATTCTTCAGTTTTATGCCACTCTTCACATATCTGGCGATCTTGAAGACATTAACACCTGGGTGTTTGACTGGATGACACAAAACACTCACTACAAGGCTCCTGCTACTGAGCTACTACGTGAATTGCCAGTATCAATTTCTTCAGAGGACGCTGTGAAGCTTTATGGTGAGCGTGAGCTGCCCAATGGGATGATGGGGGTCCTCATGAAGCCTTTGGCTAAAGGGCAACCACCGATAAAAACCTTCCTCGTCCACGAGCTCAAGTATGAACCAAGGTCAGTTTACAGAATCCTCTGCAGTGTGCTTGCGCCGATCAAAGGCCATGATGATGAAGAAGATGTCATAGGCATCATGAAGAATATCCTCTTCAACATCATCCATGGTATTCTGATAAACATACATGATTTCTTCTTGAGGAATTTGGCCGACAATGCTATGTGTCCATTTGATCACAAGATATATGCCCCATGGATCATGAGCTTCATCAGGACAAGGACAGACATCAACTTCCACGCTGATTTCAACAACCATGTTGGTTATATGCCTCCTATCAGGGTCAACAAGAAGACTTTCGAGCCAGTTGAAGGAAAAGGCAAGTCAGTGATTGATGAAGGCCGTAGGCCCCTTGATGGACAGTTCAGAAAGCCGGAAGCTTATTCTTCATGGGATGACACTGAGACTCACCCGGCAAGCCCTGTTGCTCCTCACGTGCTGAATACCAGAGAGCTTCTCCTCAGTCTTCACCAGAAGGTGGATCGCAATCACAAGTGGGTCAAACGCCAGTTTGGCGCCATTGTGAAAACCCTCACTAAAACACAGAACTCTGTAAAGCTTAACCATCACTATCTGCATGAGGTTTTTTATCGCACCTGGGCTACACTTTCTCATCTGAAGACTCAGACAGAACTTGAAGAATTGGACTTTGAGCGTGACTTTGACTGGCGTGGCCTCCCAAGAAGAAGTTCAGGCCAATTCTAGTTCCAGACCTTGAAGATAGTTCCTTTTCTTCATTCCGCACTGCTGAATCTGATGAAGAACAGCTCGACACTGCCACCGGTCCAAGGAAGAAGACTACTCCGGAGAAGCATCACGCCTCTTCATCAACTGCCAAGAAATGAAGTCTTCACGGGCGATAGTCCTCAGTTTGTCCCTTTTTGTCACTTGATGACAAAGGGGGAGAAACTTGAGAGTTAGTCTTCAAGCGGGATATTTTGGGGCTTATGAACTATATTTAAGTTACAAACTCTTGGCTCTTTTGAAGTTTTTATGTAATGAGTTGTAACTTAAGCCCGATGGTACTCTGACGCTTTTGAACGTTTTTCTTCGCATGCTTATTCCTCAAGTTTGAAATGCACGCATGCTGGAATTCGTCAGATACCATTTGTCATCATGCATCTTCATTTTCTTCATACTATATGTTACATGTATGCATGATTTACAAGACTCAGGGGGAGATCTCCATGATATAAATCATCAATGTGCATTTGCTGTGAAAAGCAAAATCCTCAAGATATGCACATCTTCGGGGGGAGTCTCTCTGAATCTTGATTTCAAATTCCTCAAATGAGTATTTACACTTCATATTTTTGATCCCTGTTGAAGACTTAACCTAATTGTCATCAACCACAAAAAAGGGGGAGATTGTAAGTGCATCTAGTGCCCCTTAGTGATTTTGGTGGTTTGAAGACTTATAGGTTAAGTATCTAATGTGTTTATGAGTCTACACAGGATCTATAAGTCACTGAGGAGTTTGAGATATTTGATGAATATCGACCCCTAAAAATGTATATCTTCGGTTGAAGAAATTGGTCTGAAGCTGAAGAATTGAATCGCGAAGAATCTGCGATGAAATTGATATTCCTCATGAAGATATTGAAATTGAGGAATTCGGTGTGTCCTGAAGAAAATCATTCTGAAGACTTTGAAGCATGAAGATTTACTCTTTCTGTTTTATTTTCTTCACACTTGAGTAATAGGAACACCGTACTGTTAAAGGGGGTCGAAGTTACACTTTCAAATGAATTTCCTCATGATGCTCAACCCAAGCCTAATCCTACCAAAAGCCTCAAGTGAGGAATACGAGTGACATGAGGACTCTCACAGTTGAAGGTTTCGACCGTTTCGATAGCCATGCCACATCATTGGTCTTATCCACACCAACGGTCATATTATTTAAGGGCATTAGTGTCAAATCATGTCGGGATGCTCCTAGGCTATAAATAGCCGGCCCCCACAACCATGAGCTGGTTGGTTGCTCCATTAGAAACTGACACTTGTCATAAGAGCAACCCAATTCCTCACAGTCTTCGAGAGTAATTCATCAGTGAGGAAATACCCCATACACCGAAACCACAAACCTAGAACCATGTGATTGAGCAGCACTGAAGAAGTTGTTCCTGTGTGGGACTGAGGCCTTTTACCTTTGAGGATTGTGCATCCTCCAGACGGTTAGGTGTCATGGTCTAGAGCAATCCAGCAGTCAATTGTGGATCGCCAGGTGACCAAGTTTGTGAGGGTTTGGAAGTCTGCCCTGAAGACTTACCACGAGTGTTGGGCGAGGACTGTGTGTTCTTAGCCCAAGGAGAACACGGTAGGGACTGTGTGTCCCGGGACTGTGTGTCCTTTGGTTTCAATACCAAGCCGCTCCAAACCAGATGTACAGCTGTCACAGCAGTTGGAACTGGGTCATCAACTACTGTCTTCGCTGTGAAACGGGTTCTAATTCCTCAACTCCCTATTTTCTTCAGATTATGTGTTGATGACTTTCACCGTTACTGTTTGAAGAATTTGCTGAAGACTTTCTCTGAAATTCCTCAACCCCAAATTCTTCACACTAGTTAATCCTCATCTGTATTCTGCGTGCCTGCTCACTGTGCAATCTGTTTTCACATTCCTCACACTGAAAAACTACTGTTGTGGAACTTTGCATTTCTGATCCTTTACTGTTTCCGTTGTAAGTTAGTCATCAGTGAGGAATTTCCTAAAAAGGAATTTCCTCAGTGATGAAACTCTAAAAATCTCCTATTCACCCCCTCTAGTCGATATAACGCACTTTCAGAAGGCCCACCCCAATCTCCTCCACGCTCCAGCCGGAGGTAGTGTCTACCTCCTGCCCGGCCGCGCGGCGCTCCTCGCGGCTCACCTCGGCGGCGGTGTCAGCCGCGATCTGGGTCTCGGGAAAGAGACCTAGAATGGCAGCAGCTAGGACGTAAGAACACAGAAAAAAGAGGAGACAGCCAAAAAGACCAAAAACAAGACAAGGAAGAGAGACTCACGATGGAAGGCGCCATCGGTCTCATGGGAGCTCTCGAGGACCTCGCGCTCCCGCAACTTACTCGCATGAGTAAGGCAGGCAACCTCCTCCTGGAGAGTCGTAGCAGACTCCAAGGCCTTGCCCAGCTGCGTTTTCTTCTGGACAAGGGCCTCCTCCTTCTCCCTCAAGGCCGCGTCCTTGAGGTCCATCTCCTTGAGATGAAGCGACGCGTGGCGATCCACGTCGGCGGAGTAGGAGGCCTCCTTCTCTTGCAGCGTAGCGCGCAGTCGCTCCAGCTCGACCCGGCTGGCCGCCTCGAGCTCCTTCTTCTCCGTCTGAAGAAGGACCAACTGCTCCTAGAGCTGGTTGCCGCATTGCGCAGAGCGTCCCACTCCATGGCAACTTCGCCCAGCCGGACTTCGAGCTCGGCGATCTGGCCATCAGCCCCCAGGTGATGTGTCTGCAGCTCATTATAAGCCTGCGCTTGAGCGTCATAAAGCTCCTGCCAAAAAGCAAAAAGGAACAGGATTAAGATTCGGCCTGGTTAAAACTTAACCAGCCCGATTCTCGGGGGCTACACCCAGTGGGTGCGCTAGCGCGCCCCCACTGAAGAAACAATACAGGGAAAAGGACCTCCAAGAGATTCGGACCGGTCGACGATCGACCGGCCCGATTCTCGGGGGCTACACCCAGTGGGTGCGCTGTCGCACCCCCACTATCGCAAAAAGAAGAAAAAAGTCCAAAAAAGCCAAAGAGGAAACACCTACCTGGGTGCGGGCCTCCAGGCGCTCCATGTCGCCGCACACCACGCGGTCCGACTGCTCCACCTTGGACCGGCTGCTGGTAAACATCATCACCAGCTCCGGGAAGCCGGAAAGCGTGATGCCGGCGGGAAGTCGCAGACGGGCTAGGTTTGCCGCCCGCCATCTCTTCATGGGCTGGCTCCCAGCCTGCCCCCAGCTCCTGGCGCAACAGGGCCGTGCTGGGGAATGATGATGGCACCGGCTCCTGGTGCCAGCTCGGTGGCCGGCTCTGGCGCCATCCCGGCCGACGCTACCTCCTCTGTGGGAGGCGGATGGGCCACATCCGGCGCATCCATGGCTGCCCCTGGTGCGTCAGGGGCCGTGTCTGGCGCAGCTAGGTCCAGGTCCGGTGCGTCGGGTGCCGCCTCGGCCCTAGGGGAGTCAGGGACCATTTCCAGGTCCACCTGCGCCGAGGCTTCCGGCTCCGAAGGCTGGGGCCCCTCGGCCCTTCAGGCCGGCCTTGAAGCGGCCTCGCCAGCTGGCTCCTCCGCACGAGCATGTGTGGAGGAGTCATGTATAGCCTTCGCACGCTTCTCCGCCGGCCTCTCAGCCCGGCTGGGGCGATACTGGCTCACGGCCGCTTTCCCCGCGGCCACGTCCCACCGGCGCTTGGACTCCATCTCAAGCTCCCTCTGGGCAGCATAGGCTGCTGCCCAGCCAGCCCGCTCGACTGCGGAGGCGGTGTCCTCTTCCACATCCTCCGCCTCCCTGTCAAGCAAAGCTCCTAAGGAACAAAGCTCCTCGCAAGAAAAACGAAGAAAAGGGGGAGGAAATCTTACCCCGCTACCACAGGGACCTGCCTCCGGCCAGCACCACGGCGTCTCTTCGTGCCGCCTGCTCGCTGTCCGGCTGGAGGACCTGGCGCCGGCCACTTAGGAGCCGGTCGGGAAGCTGTGGCACCCTTGCCCTTCTTCCCGGCTGCCTCGTCAGCAGCGGTCGCTCCGCCCCTTTGGCGCCTGCCACGCGTCAGTGGCGGGGTGGTGACCTCTTCCACCCCATCGGAGTCCTCCTCGAAGGCTACACCAGAAATGAATGAGGGAATCTCGTCGTCATCCGTCCAGTCCACAACGGACGGCCGTGCGTACTCACCAGACGGCTCTGTCCCTTCCGACTCCAGGGGATTCTCCGAGCCGGCGGAGGAGTCAGAGCGGGATTCAATCATGCCCTCGTCCTCAATCTCCGAGGCGTCGGACACATCCACGTCAGGAGCGGGCGGACGAAGGGACCCCTGCAGATTCTCGAACAGCTGCGGAAAGGGATTCAATCATCGGCTCAGCAACACGACCGGCTTCGAGGCAAATAACAAAGAATAAAGAAGCCACCTACCATCGGAGGCGGATGGGCCCTGTTGAAGGGGGACATCCCCCACGTCCATTCCCCGCTCTCATCCATGCAGGTGATGGAGATCAGGTTCACCCTTTGCGCTACAGCGCCGGGGGTGAACCTCTTGGTGGATAGCCGGCATGGATCATGCCGGCCGCTCATCTGGCAGACCATATGCGGCCGCCTCTGCAAGGGCAGGATCCGGCGGGCCACCATGGTGGTGAGAAGGTCGCGACCAAGGAGGCCGCTCTTCTCCAAAATGTCGAGGTGGGCACAGATCAGCGCCACCTCGGGAATCGGCTTGGGGGTCTTCGCATCCCGGTTCCGCCTCATCGGCGGAGCAATGTCGAACGGGGGCATGTTGAGGACATCCTGGGCCGGGTCGGCGCTCTTCACATAGAAGAAACCCTTCTACCAATGCTTGATGGATTCTTGCAGAGGCATCTGGGGGAAGCCCGACTTCGAGTGGTGGTGCACCAACGCGGCCCCGCGGCGTCATCGGGCGCGGCCCTTGGAGCTTCTCCACCTCGGATTTCTCCATGGCGATAGATTGCTGCTTGAAGAAAAATAGGCTGCGCCACAGGTCGACGCGGGGCTCGATCCCCACGAAGCCCTCGCAGAGGACCACGAAGGACGATAGCTACAGAATGGCGTTCGGCGCCAAGTGATGCGGCTGCATGCCAAAGAAGTGGAGCCATTCGGCGAAGAAAGCGCTGGCCGGAAGCTCGAAGCCCCGGTAGAAATGCTCGACGAAGACCACGACCTCTCCCACGGCGGGTGCAGGAGCGGTCTCGGCGCCAGGGAGTCGCACCAACACTTGGGAGGCCGGGGGCAGTAGTCGGTGGTGACGGAGCGCCTCGATGTGCCCCTCGCCGACGTCACTGCCCAGCCAGGCTCCCTGCGAGGACGCCTTCTGCGCTGAGGGCCTCTTCGAGGAAGAACCATCCGCCATGGCTGCGGATGACGGGAACCCAAAGGGATTGGCGAGTTGGGGACTTCGCGGCGACGAAGACGAAGAAGACGAAGGATACAAGCTCTTTCTCTCTGGGCGCAGGGAGGAAGAGAGCGCGGATGCGAAGCATGGAGGGGGGCGAATGGCCTCCTCAGAACCTCCGCATCCCATTTAAACCCCCACGAAGCGTCGTGGGGAGGGAATCCGGTGGGCGTCGGACCCCCATTAACCCCGTGTATTACGGGCGGTAACGCTTCCCTAAGCCCAACTGTCTCGGAGTAAATCCGTAGAGGATCTCCCGCGCGGAGGCCGAGGGGGCGTCGTGGCGGGACCCAGGGCCCAGGCCCGGTGCCGTCATCACTAATCACCATCATTACGCCAGGCACGGCCTCGCACGTGGCATTCTCCGAGAGAATTACGACAAGGCCGAGGCGTCGCTTCGAAGCCAATCGGTCTCGAAGCCGGCGCCCTTCGTCACGAGTGGCGGCGAAAAATATCAAGACAAATCGACAAGCCGGTGAGGCCGCCCGCCCGTAGACAGCAGGCCTCGCCAGCTTCGGGGACTACTGTCGGGGGATAACCCCGGGGTAGGCTCATCAAGCCTGCTCCTTCATTTCCAGCCCAAAGGACATGAACATATACAGATTCCCATGGCCCAAGTCTTCCGGCCGGCTAGGCAGCGCCTACCGGCTAGAGGACGAGGCGGCCATTCCTCTAGCCGGCGAGGCAACCCCCGTCGGCTAGAGTCGAGGCGGCTACCCCTCCTGAGCCGGCCTGGTCCCGCCAGCCCGGCTCGGAAAGAGGCGGCCACGCCCAAGCCGGCTAGCCAAGCAGGCTAGCCGGCCAAAGATCACAAGTCACATCAGATCATAGGTCAGGATGAGACCTTACGATTAAAGGTAGCTACGCGTCAGCAAAAGGTACTGGATTGGGGCGCCCGGCAGGTACGAGCATCGGCGGCCACGCCGCTGACCTACCCCGGCTCTGATCCATCACCTAGCATAGTGTCGGACCATCACACTCCCAATCCATTACTGCACTCGGCGTGGGGAACAGTGGAGGCAGCCGTACTGCCTGCCCATGACGAATCTCGCGGGGCGACGCTTGACGTACAACGTGTGCTCGGCGTCAACCTTATGCGAGAGCCTCATTGGCCAGCCGGCGGGTCCCACTGCCAATCGAGACCATGCAGTCGGCGGGTCCCTCAAGCGACAAGACAAGACTCTAGTGGGCCCCTGGCCAGCCGGCGAAGCTGCCAGCCGGGTCCCACACTTGCACCCTTTATCCATATTGTAGGCCGACGGGTTCGTCTATAAAACCCCCCGGTCGCCCTCCATGCACGAGGGTCGATCATTCCACAACTGAACAACACTATACGCTCACCAACCACACAGAGAGGCAGAGATGAGCTGGCTGCTCCCCTATTCCTCCTCCCAACACAGCTCCAGAAGCAAACATGTACTCTGTTCATACACATCAAAGACTCCGGCAGGATTAGGGGTATTATCTCTACGGAGAGCCCTGAACCTGGGTACATCGTGCGTCCCATGCGTGTACCAACCTCGTTCCCAGCGTCCACCTTTGTCCCTTCGGTTCTCACCGACTTTAGCCTACCGATGGCATATGTTATGAGTATTCACCGACATGTTTGATCCAAGTAAGACATTTACGACTATTTTTGGTGATGGTTGTTTGATCGTGCTGAAAAAGACAAAAATTTGCGCTCACGAAATTATTTTTCATTCCTATCCAGAAAGAGCTTTTGAGTTGATTCTTTTTTGCTTCTGGTTGATATGCCAATTGCCCTAATTTTCCTAATTGTTCAGAATTGTTGAGATACCAGAAGTATACGGAGTATACAGATTGCTACAGACTGGTCTGTTTTTGACAGATTCTGTTTTTGTTGTGTTGATTGCTTATTTTGATGAAACTATGGATAGTATCGGGGGTACTAGCTATGGAAAAGTGAGAATATAGTAATATAACACCAATATAAATAGAAATAAAGTTTTCTACAGTACCTAAAGAGGTGGTGGTTTGTTTTCTTATGCTAATGATATCACGAGTTTCTGTTTAAGTTTTGTGTTGTGAAGTTTTCAAGTTTTGGGTGATGTTCTCATGGACAATGGGATGAAGAGTGGAAAGAGCTCAAGGTTGGGGATGCCCAAGGCATCCCAAGCAAATTCAAGGACACCAAAAAGCCTAAGCTTGGGGATGCCCCGGGAAGGCATCCCCTCTTTCGTCTTCAATCCATCGGTAACATTACTTGGAGCTATATTTTTATTCACCACATGATATGTATTTTGCTTGGAGCGTCGTGTATTATAGGATTCTTTTCTTTTTTTATGTCACAATCATCCTTCCTGCACACCTTTTTGAAGAGAGACATGCACTCATCGTGAATTTGCTAGAATACTCATTGAGCTTCACTTATATCTTTTGAGTTAGGCAATTTAGCTCGCATGTACTTCACTTATATCTTTTGAGCTAGATAACTTTGCTCTAGTGCTTCACTTAGATCTTTTTAGAGCACGGCGGTGTCATATTTTGGAGAAATGAGAACTCTCGATCTTCACTTATATCTTTTTTAGAGTGCTCTCTCTAAGTAACTTGGTAGTTGGTGTGTGCCATAAAAGAGTCCTAAAGATGATAGGCATCCAAAGAGGATATAATAAAAACTTCCATATTCATGTGCATTGATTAGTAAAGAGAAGTTTGATTCCTCTCAATTAGTTTTGAGATATGGATTTGGTAATATTAGAGTTATGTTAGTAGGGTGTTGTGAATCTAGAAATACTTGTGTTGAAGTTAGTGATTCCCGTAGCATGCACGTATGGTGAACCGCTATGTTAGGAAGTCGGAGCATAATTGATTTATTGATTGTCATCCTTTGTGTGGCGGTCGGGATCGCACGATGGTTAACACCTACCAACCCTTCCCCTAGGAGTATGCGTTTAGCACTTTGTTTTGATTACTAATAGAACTTTTGCAATAAGTGTATGAGTTCTTCATGACTAATGTGAGTCCATGGTATAGATGCACTTTCACCTTCCACCATTGCTAGCCTCTCTAGTGCCGCGCAACTTTTGCAGGTGCACAAACCCACCATATACCTTCCTCAAAACAGCCACCATACCTACCTACTATGGCATTTTCATAGCCATTCCGAGATATATTGCCATGCAACTCCCACCATTCCATCTCATGACTTGTGCCTTCACTCTCATATTGCCATTGCATGATCGTAAAATAGCTAGCGAGATGTTTCAACGTCATACGCTAAGCTAGATCGTTGCACATCCCGGTACACTATCGAAGGCATTTCCTATAGAGTCATCATTGCTCTACGTATTGAGTTGTGAGTAGATAAAAGTGTGTTGATCATCATTATTAGAGCATTGTCTCATGTGAGGAAATAAAAAAAAGAGCCCAAACAAAAAAAGAGAGAGAAAAACAATTCTACTATATTTTTCCACACTTGTGCTTCAAAATAGCACCATGTTCTTCATGATAGAGAGTCTCACGTTTTGTCACCTCCATATACTAGTGGGAATTTTCATTATATAACTTGGCTTGTATATTCCAATGATGGGCTTCCTCAAAATTGCCCTAGGTCTTCGTGAGAAAGCAAGTTGGGTGCACACCCACTAGTTTTCCTTTTGAGCTTTCACACACTTATAGCTCTAGTGCATCCATTGCATGGTAATCCCTACACATTCACATTGATATCTATTGATGGGCATCTCTATAGCCGTTGATATGCCGAGTCAATGTGACCATCTCCTCCTTTTTGCCTCACAACCTCCACCACTCTCTATTCCACCTATAGTGCTATATCCATGGCTCACGCTCATGTATTGCGTGAGAGTTGAAAAGTTTGAGAAAGTAAGAGTGCGAAAACAATTACTTGGCCAATACCGGGGTTGTGCATGATTTAAATTCGTTGTGTGGGGATGATGGGGCATAGCCAGACTATATGGTTTTGTAGGGATAACTTTCTTTGGTCTTGTTATTTCAAAAGTTCATGATCACTTTGCTAGCATGCTTGAAGTACTATTGTATTCATGTCAATAGTAAACTATTGTTTTGAATCTTACGGATCTGAACATTCATGTCACAAGAAAGAAGTTACAAAGGTCAAATGTGTTAGGTAGCATTCCACATCAAAAATTCAGTCTTTATCACTTCCCTACTCGAGGATGAGCAGGAGTTAAGCTTGGGGATGCTTGATACGTCTCCAACGTATCTATAATTTTTTATGGTTCCATGCTATTATCTTGTCAACTTTGGATGTTTTGTATGCATGAATATGCTATTTTATATCTTTGGTTGGGACTAACCTATTAACTCAGTGCCCAGCGCTAGTTCCTGTTTTTTCCGTGTTTTTGACCCTTTTCAGAGAAGAATATTAAACGGAGTCCAAACGGAATAAAACCTTCGGAAAGATTTTTCCGTAACATAAGGTATGCAGGGGACTTGAGAACCAAGGCAAAGGACCCCAGGGGAGGCCACAAGCCCCCTAGCCGCCGCCTGGGGGGCCACGCCTAGCAGGCTTGTTGGCCCCCCGTGGCTCCATTGCTCTACTTCTTCCGCCTATAAATTCCCAAAAAATCCCAAACTGCCAGAGAGAACCACGAAATACTTTTCCACCGCCGCAAACTTCTGTCTCCACAAGATCCCATCTTGGGATCGTTCCGGTGCCCTGCCGGAGGGGGGATTCGGACACGGAGGGCTTCTTCATCAACACCATTGCCTCTCCGATGATGCGTGAGTAGTTCACCACAGACCTTCGAGTCCATAGCTAGTAGCTAGATGGCTTCTTCTCTCTCTTGGATCTTCAATACAAAGTTCTCCATGATCTTCATGGAGATCTATCCGATGTAATCTTATTTTGCGGTGTGTTTGTCGAGATCCGATGAATTGTGGATTCATGATCTGATTATCTATGAATATTATTTGAGTTTCCTCTGATCTCTTATATGCATGATTTCGTATCCTTGTAATTCTCTTCGAGTTGTGGGTTTCGTTTGGCCAACTTGATCTATAATTCTTTCAATGGGAGAAGTGCTTGGTTTTCGGTTCATATTGTGCGGTGTCCTCACCCAGTGACAGAAGGGGTAGCGAGGCACGCATCGTGTTGTTGCCATCAAGGGTAAAAAGATGGGGTTTATATCTATTGCATGAATTTATCCCTCTACATCATGTCATCTTGGTTAAGGCGTTACTCTGTTTGTTATGAACTCAATACACTAGATGCATGCTGGATAGCGGTCGATGTGTGGACTAATAGTAGTAGATGCAGACAGTATCGGTCTACTTGTCTCGGACGTGATGCCTATATGTGTGATCATTGCCTTAGATATCGTCGTGACTTTGCGCGGTTCTATCAATTGCTCGACAGTAATTCGTTCACCCACCGTAATATTTGCTATCATGAGAGAAGCCTCTAGTGAACACTATGGCCCCCGGGTCTACTTCACATCATATTTTCAGCTCCACACTTTTACTTTGTTGCACTTTTCACCTTCAGATCTCACCTTGCAATTAATCGTGACGGGATTGACAACCCGTTTATAGCGTTGGGTGCAAGTTTGTTTGTTTTTTTGCAGGTACATTATTGACTTGTCTTGATACTCCTACTGGATTGATACCTTGGTTCTCAAACTGAGGGAAATACTTACTGCTACTGTGTTGCATCACCCTTTCCTCTTCAAGGAAAAAAACCAACGCAATCTCAAGAGGTAGCAAGCCACGCCGCTGACCTCCTCTGGCTTCGATCCATCACCCTCCACACTGTCATCCCGTCAAACTCCCACTCCATTACTGCACTCAACGTGGGAACAGTGGAGACGGCCATACTGCATGTCCATGATGATTCTCGCTGGACGACGCCGGACGTACCATACGTGTCCTGCCTCAACCTTATGCGAGAGCCTTATTTGCTAGACGGCTGGTCCCATAGCCAGATGGGACCTTGCAGCCCGTGGGCCCCCCCAGCGACAAGACAAGACCCCGTGGGCCCCCTGGCCAGCCGGTGAGGCTGCCAGCCGGGCCCCACTCTTGTACCTTTTATCCATATTGTAGGTCGGTGGGTTCGTCTATAAAACCCCCCGGCCCACTCCATGCAGAGGGTCGGTCAACTCAGCACACACACACCACATAGGAGAGGCACATGCGAGCCGGCACCTCCTTCTTCGTTCCCCGCAATACAGCTCCAGGAGCACTTTGTAGTCCCATTCATACATCATACACTCCGACAGGTTTAGGGGTGTTATCTCTACGGAGAGCCCTGAACCTGGGTACATCGTGCGTTCCATGCTTGTACCAACCTCATTCCCAGCGCCCTCCGGTGCCAATTCGGTTCCCACCATCTTTAGCCTACCCATGGCTTATGTTGTGAGTAAACACTGACATGGACAAGACCCAAACTATAAATGTAGCATATGATCGTGTCATTTTGTTGCTATTGTTTTCTACATGTCAAGTATACATTCCTATGACCATGAGATCATGTAACTCACTGACACCGGAGGAATGCCTTGTGTGTATCAGACATCGCAACGTCACTGGGTGACTATAAATGTACTCTACAGGCATCTCCGAAGGTGTCCGTTGAGTTAGCATGGATCAAGACTGGAATTTGTCACTCTGTGTGACGGAGAGGTATCTCGGGGCCCACTCGATAATACAACATCACAAACAAGCCTTGCAAGCAATGTGATTAAAGAGTTAGCCACGGGGTCTTGTATCACGGAACGAGTAAAGAGACTTGCCGGTAACGAGATTGAAATAGGTATGGCGATACCGATGATCGAATCTCGGGCAAGTAACATACGGAAGGACAAAGGGAATGATATATGGGATTGTGTGAATCCTTGACATAGAGATTCGACCGATAAGATCTTCGTAGAATATGTAGGATCCATTATGGACGTCCAGGTCCCGCTATTGGATATTGATCGAAGAGTGTCTCGGTCATGTCTACATAGTTCTCGAACCCGCAGGGTCTGCACACTTAAGGTTCGGTGACGTTTTCGGTATAGTTGAATTATTGATGTTGGTAACTGAATGTTTTTCGGAGTCCTGGATGAGATCCAGGACGTCACGAGGAGTTCCAGAATGGCCCGAAAACGAATATTGATATATGGTTAGTTGGTATTTGGATTCCAAAAAAGTTTCGGGCATTACCGGTAGTGTGGTGGGAGTGACGAATGGGTTCCGAGGGTCCACCTAGTGGGCCAACCACTCCCTGAGAGGGCCACATGGACTTTGGGGTGGCGCAACAGCCCCTGGTGGGCTGGCCAATCAACCATAGAAGGCCCATGAGGAAAAAGGTGGAAAATCCAAAAGAGGTGGACAAGTGGGAGAGGAGTCCTCCACCAACTGGAATTGGAGGAGGACTCTTCCCTCCTTGCTTCGGCCGAACCAAGGGAGGCTTCCCTGGTGGGAAAGCCTCCTCCCTCCTTCCTCCTATATATACTAGAGGTTTTGAGGGTTTTTGTAAAAAAAATCAGCCACGTGCTACCCTCTCCTCTAGATCGTAGTTCTTCCTCTAGATTTGTTTTTAGCAGCGCTTAGGCGAAGCCCTGCTGGAATAGATCCACCACCATCACCGACACGCCGTCATGCTGCCGGAGAATTCATCTACTTCCCCGTCTCTCTTGCTGGATCAAGAAGGCGGAGATCATCATCGAGCTGTACGTGTGTTGAATGCGGAGGTGTCGTCCGTTCGGCACTAGATCGGGATGGATCGTGTTGGGATCGCATGATGGATCATGATGAGATCGCGGGACGGGCTGTGATTTGGATCGCAAAGAGTTCCACTACATCAACCGCGTTATATACGCTTCTGCTTAGCGATCTACAAGGCTATGTAGATTCACACTCCCCTCTCGTAGATGATCATCACCATGCCTAGGTATCGTGTGTGCGTAGGAATTTTTTGTTTCCCATGCAACGTTCTCCATCAATATACGCTTCCACTTAGCGACCTACAAGGGTATGTCGATGCACTCTCCCTCTCGTAGATGTTAGTCTCCATAGATTGATCTTGGTGAGCGCATGAATTTTTTGTTTCCCATGCAACGTTCCCCAACAGACAATTCAAGGCATGGTCCATTATTCAGTTGTGAAGGAGTGTAGCTACGTGCTCTAGGTGAAGCTCAACCTTAATAGGTCTTCAGTCAAATGTTGGTATATCAAAACAATGGTTCTAATAGAGGACATAATGGACCCTTGAGATCTGGTGGGGGATTGTTGAAATATGAGATGGGCCCGGGCCCACATGACAATTTTAGAAAATCTACAAGGGCCCAGGTGGGTTATATGGCACTAGGGGTAGTGGGAAGTTTAGTACCACCACGGAAGTTGGAGAGTTGGACCTCCTTATAAAGGATTGTCTTCCACATGCTATTGGAGCTTGTGAATAGAAGTGTCCCTCACACATTCCTCCTCCTCCGCCTGCTTCGCCATGCCACGCCTCACCTAGTCACCAGGCGTCGTGGGTTGTGGGATTGAGCCGAGCCCACATCATACCTTGGCACTTTTTTTTGCCGGTCAGGAACAGAGGGTCTGTAACAGACGCGCCACGATCGGAGACGTCGGATCGTGGGTTGTTGCCGACTTGGACGTGGGTCCAGCCCACGTCTCTCCACCTGGACGCGCATATATAGGCGAGGCATCAGCCAACCCTAGCCGCAACGAGAATAGATCACATCTTCTCCATGAACTGCCCCTGTCGTTCCTTTGCTCCTACTGCCGCCGGCGACTCCATCACATTCATCGCTTACACGGTTGAGCGGAGAACATGCCTTCGAAACCATGCTTCTTTGTAACCTATACGGGAGAAGGCCGGTTAGGTTTTTGGGGAGCGATCATACACGACTGCTCGCCTCTGTTCGACTGCTTCCTCTATGTTTGTGTCGCCTTCGTCATCACCATGTATTCGCCAACCAACACTAACCGTGTCATCATTGAGAAGATCGAAGCCGACAAGAAGGTAGCCGATGAGGCTGCCACCTCCACTGTCACGGCTATGGCCAGCTGGCCTATTGGAGGGTATAACACGTTTATCCCGCTTTTGTTTATTTCTGTTGTATCATTACTAGCGCTATACGTAGATGTATTTGTTGTAAGAGTAGTATGTGTTTGCGTGGTCAAATTATCAGCTTATCTATATTTCTGTTAATGCCATGCTAGTGATTTACTCATGGATTAGTTTAATCGAGAAATTGTATATTTACTCAACACTTACATGGAGAAAATCATTATATAACTATTTACAAGGAGAAAAGACTTTGGATACGGATATGTCCTCGGATCCATCAGCCGGCGTGAAGGATAAAAGATAAAACTCGCCTACAAAGTCGAAGATCATGAAGTTGTTCTAAGGAAACAACTAGAGTTCTCGGCTTGAAGACAAGTTAAAGGGCTACTTACGGTGTCCTGAATTAAGGGGTGCACACCACGTCGGACCGTTGTTATTGGGTTGTGTTGAGGATACCCCGACAACTAAAAAATTGGGCCCGCATGCCCTGGTCCTCGGTGTACTCAAGATGAAACCCTCCGAAGATTTGGTGTATGCTTCAAGGCATATTTGAATGATCGACATGCTATCCCTAGTTATAACAGGCATACTTGTAACCCTGCATAATTCGGAGCCTATATAAACCGAGGGGTTTAGTCTATAAAAATAATGCTTTTAGACAAAAAGCTCATTCATACTATTCCTAGGTATATCATTCTGTATTTTATACCTCATCCATAATCGATACAATACAATCAAGATGTAGGGTTTTACCTCTTAAAGGAGTGACGAAGCCACACTTCAGCTGGATAGTCATTTCGCTACATAACTTTTTGCATGAACGACGTATATCAAGTACTCCCTCCGTTTCTAAATATAAGTCTTTTAAGCGATTTCATTAGATGTCTACATACGGAACAAAATGATTGAATGTAAATGCTAAAATATGTCTATATACATACGTATATAGTCCACTAGTGAAAACTCTAGAAAGACTTATATTTAAGAACAGAGGAAGTAGAAACCATGTCAAAAATAATTAAGAATGCATACATGTGACTGCACAACATCAAATTGACCACATATGATCTGATTTTGGCACCTCCACTGTCTTAGAGAGGTTATGATCCTATGTAAAACATCGTGTGTGTTTTTTTGTCATGTTATCATCTAATCAAGGTCCACCAGTTCAAGACCCGCTACATAAGATTCGTCGGTTTTAGCACCGACACTTGTAACTACCACTGAGTACAACGTCCTCCTGTTCGATTCCCGCTTTCACCGGCGAAAAGAGTTGGAGATCTAGTGGTGGTGGTTTGGAGGACGAGAAGAGGGACGAGAAACGACACCATTAGTGGAACGAAATTGCCTATGCACACACAATTTGCAGGGCCGTTGTCCCACGACCTTGTGATCGATGGCTGCGGTCGAGAGTGAACCGAGGTGATCGATTGCTGCTATTATATCTTGTCGTACAGAAATCGGACACATCCCAATTGTTTGTATATCAGTTCTCTTTGTGGAAAGAAAAGCAAGCTCTTATCATTTAATTAATTATCACTGAAATCTCTTATACGTGTGGAACGCAGAGCAGTCCAGCATGACCGCCCGGCCATCCCCCGCCACTAAAATCCAAGCCCTCCACCAGGCGCCAGCACCACCGGCCGTTGCATGACAGACCAAGAAAACCATCATTGTTCGCACCAACCCACCCAACAGAGAGAGCAAAGCAAGACACCGCACGGCACGACACTCTGCCAGTGCCCTGCTTCTGCTGGGAGTGGCGTCCATCGGCCGGCATGTCGACGCCGGGAGGCGTGTCGGGGACGAGGGCGTCGCAGCACGGGGGCGACGGCGGCGGGTGCTGCAGCTCCAGCGGGACGCTGGAGCTCGTGGCGGCGTTCACGGCGGTGTGCCTCGCACTCTACGGGGTGATACTGTACCTCAACTACCTGTACGTGCGGTGGAGCGGGCGGGACGGCGTGCATCGGACGGCATCCGGCACGGCAGCCGGTCCGGCAAGGAAGAGGACCGGCGGAGGGGGCCTCGACAAGGCGGCGCTGGCAGCCATGCCGGTGTTCAGGTTCAAGGCGGAGGCGTGTGGCGACGGCAGCGAGGTAAGGGAGGAGTGCGCGGTGTGCCTGAGCGCCATGCAGGACGGCGACGCGGTGCGCGCCCTGCCCGGGTGCAGGCACGCGTTCCACGTCGGCTGCGTCGACGTCTGGCTGCGCGCGCACGCCACCTGCCCCGTCTGCCGCGCGCGCCCTGCTCTCCCGGTTCCGGCGGCGAAGGACGGCTCCAAGAGGGCGGAGGCCGCCGGACGGGAGCCGGGCCTGGAGAGCCCGGTATAGCATGCGTGCGACACGCCGCCAGCCCGGAGCTGCCGGTATGGCTCGAGGTAGTTAGCTGCTGCATAGGGGTTGCTTCATAGTCTTCCCTTCTTGGAAGCGTGGATGGATGGCTACCGCTGCTTCATGGTTATCCATTTAGTACACGATTTTTGCGTTAGCTTGCTTCAGTCGGGACAGATAATTTCGTGCCGGGACTTTGAAATTATACTCCTACTTGACTTTTGCATTGCTGATGGGTGAAGAGGTTCTCGAAATCACATTGTAATTAAATTTGTATTGGATGTATCCGTATGATATAGCCCCCTTTTTCCCCGAATTTCAGGAATTACCAATCTGGACACGTAGTGACATGGCAGGGGACATCTCTTGGTGCTAATTTACAGGATGGCGAGACAAATGGTCTTTAGTTAAACCTATGGTCTAGGCAATTGGAGCACTGTTAGTTAGGAGTAATTAATAACAAAGCTAGTTGTATTGCCATGGTGACCAGTCAGGTGAGGAAATTGTGGAAGGATGACCTGTATGCACGGCTGAAAGGGACACTACAATTCCTTCAGTGTTAAATACTACTTCTTCCGCCTTGTAGAGATTATACTATAAACTAAATATATAGACATATTTTATAGTGTAGATTTACTTATTTTACTTTATATATAGTCTATAAAAAACTTTAAATGGTTTTATATTTAAAAACAAAGGAAGTAGTACATTTTTTAATCCCATGTGTGAGAGTGGCCAGATATGGATGAGACTGAGGCTTATCATTATCTTATATAGACGACCCCACTAACAATCATTAATTGTTATTTTGGTGCGTTCATGTGAAATCATTAGTTAGCGAATACATCTTTTAATGATTACTCTTACTTTTACCGGTTGTGAAAAGTGGCGCATTGCATGAGTGCCACTTGTTGCAACCTGAGTTTTTTTTTTTTCGTAGATCCGTATTTTAAAAACGTTTTATCTTCTAAACCATGCGTCCAAATCTCGATCCGTTTTCACTGTTGTCTTTCTCACGTCGAGATCTTCAAAACTAGATCCCATGTTTATAGATTTTAACGAACTTTTTTTCATGAAAAAAAACAGAAGAAAAAAACCGGACGAAAAAATCGGGCCTCACGCGATAGGAAAAAACAGAAAACGCGTTTTTTTCCTTTTCAAGAGGCAAGAGTCGTGCCTCTTGCAAAGGCAAAACCATGCCTCTCGCGAAAAAAAGATAGCAGAAAACGCGTTTTTTTCCTTTTCGGGAGAGGCACGGGTGTGCCTCTCGCAAAGGCAAAATCGTACCTTTCGCGGAAGCAAAACCGTGCCTCTCGCAAAGAAAAAACATAAAACACGTTTTTTCCTTTCGGGAGAGGCACGGGCGTGCCTCTCGCGAAGGCAAAACCATGCCTTTCGCGTAAGCAAAATCATGCCTCTCGTAATAAAAACATAAAAAGCGTTTTTTTCCTTTCCGAAAGGCACGGGCGTGCCTCTCACGAAGGCAAAACCGTGCCTTTTGTGAAAAGAAAACCGTGCTTCTCGCAAAAAAAGAAAACACGTTTTTTCCTTTTCGAGAGGCACGGCCGTTCCTTTCGTGAAGGCAAAATCGTGCCTCTTGCTGAGGCAAAACTGTGACTCTCGCAACAAAACAGAAAACGAGTTTTTTCGCCTAAAAAAAAGAAAACGTGTTTTTCCGAGAAAAATTTCGTCCAAAAGTTACCAAAGACCGATGAAAAACCATGACATCAAAACTTTTGGAAAAAAACACTCAAAAAAAGCGAAAACGCGTGCGAAAAAATAAAAAAAAATCCGAAGAGAACGCTCAGAGCATGACGCGTGGCGGCTGCTGGAAACGCGCCAAGTGGAGATGCGCAGGAGCAATCGATGGAAGGCTCTCGAGAAGCGTTCGTTAACTAGTTGCTCCCTCCACGTCCCATCCACGTCCCATTAATTATTTGTAGCCATCTGATTCAAAGGGTGCGCTGTAGATTTGTCCTATTCCGGTCACCTACGTTTCCCTTTGCCATCGGCCCATCATCAATAAAATTCTTTATCCTATGAAATAAATAAATAAGGATACCCCTTGCACTGGTAACTTTCACTTTTTTATTTTATTGATAAGTGGCGCACATGCCCTTGTCGCAAGTTGGGTATTTGTTTTTCCTTTTTTTAGTTTTTTTTAATGTTTTATATTTTCAATCGTGAGTGTAAATCATGAATAATTTTCACTATTGAATTTTCTTGTGCCTCGATCTTTGAAACTAGATTCATTATTAGTATGTTTTGATGATTTTTTTTTCTTCATAGAAAGAACCGCAAATACATGGAGACCAAAATATTAGAAACAAATAAACTAAAAGTCAAATCGACGAAAAGGAGAAAATGAAAACCAAAAAAGGAAACAAAAAAATATACCAGGGCATAGATTTGCCCGGGCCGGGCCAAAAAAAGCCCGACGATGAGAACCCAGGCTCGAGCCCGGCCAAATCCGATTGTTCGGCCCAAACCCGGGCCGAGCCCGAAGAAGCCCGAATGGGCCTGACAAACCCGGCCTGACCGCGGCTTAAATTACGAACCCCTTAAGCCCGACCATCGGGCTTAAATACCAGGCCCGAGCCCGGCCGGATCGCAAGTTTAGGCCCGGCCCGACTCGGGATTTTCGAACGGGTCGGGTCGGGTCGTCCAGACCGGGCTATTCATGGCCAAGTATACGTGGAAGCACAGTTGTGAATTTCAAAAAAATGGAACCAAAGTCGTGCTTTTCTGTTTTCGAAAAGCATAGTTATGCTCGTCGTGAAAGCACAGACTGGGCTTCTTCTTTTTTTTTTTTGAAAAAACAAATGTGATTTATCCTTTCCAAAGAGCACAGGTGAGCTTCTCGCATATGAAAAAAGGCACATCTTCCTGAATAAATAAATAAATAATTGTCGAAACCTAAAAAGCAAGCAAAAGCTAAAAGGCCGAAAAAAGGCACATCTTCCTGAATAAATAAATAAATAATTGTTTCCGTGTTTACTTTCTTTCTTCTCAGTTATTTTTATTTTTTCTATTCTTTTTTCAACTGTTGTACTTTTGTTTCTTTTTTTTACTCTTTGGTTTTCTTTTGTTCCAGTCTTAGCTTTCCTTTGTTTTTCTAATGTGTGTTTACATTTTGTAAACATTGTTCATTGTTCATAGAAGTCAAGAACATTTTCTTAATAGACACTTAACATTTTTAAAATGTTATTAATTTTTTTTCCAAGTAAATGTTTCATTTTTAATGTATTATACACTTTGTACATGTTGGGTATACATCTAAAATATTTTTTAATACATGTTTAACATTTTTCGTATCTATGACTATTTTTTTTAATATATGTGTTGATGTCAAATATTTTCGTACACAACATACATTTATCAAATACATCTGATATAAATTTGTATACATGTCTAACGTTTTATATACACATCTAACATTTTTTAAATATATGATTAAATATTCTAAAATATATTTTTATGTCTACTTTTTTTATTAAATCTATATTTTTGTATACATCAAAAATATTTTTCATGCACATGTTTAATATTTTTCAAATACATGATTAACATTTTTAGAAACTTATTTTTTTATATATCTCCTTTTCCATGTACATAGTACGTTTTTCGTATACATCGGAAACAATTTTTCTATACACACTTTATATTTTTCAAATCAATCTAGGACTTGGAATCTGGAAAACCCCATGTCGCGTACTATCCTCACAACTCAGGGCCAACGGACACATGTGACTTGGATTTTGTCGTGCAAAAACCGAAGGAAACGGTCTGATAGTTCTGGATGCGCTTTTTGTTTGTAAAAAAAATCACAAACTGTTCGGACGGAGAGGTTCCTTCCCGCGACCCAAATTGAGTGATATGATTATGAAGCTTTTTATCCAACTTTTCAATTTATTATTTAGTAGACATTTTATTTTCAATAATATCAAGCCTTTGCACAACATGTTTTAAAGTTAAAATAGTTTCACTAATGATAATAGGTGGTGATCCAATTAAATTTTCCATGGCTTTAAAAGCATCTGAAGTGTGATCATTAAGAAATTACCACCGGTAATAATATCAAGTACAAATCTATATCAAATAGTAATACCCACATAGAAATTACGAAGCAAGATGTTGGATGATTGCTTATGAGTTGATTTATTTTGGGAAATGCAAATCATATGCCAAGCGTCTTTTATACCTTCTCCCCCTTTGTTTAAAATTAAGCACCTCATTATCGAGAGTAAAGGGAACAAAGCAAGCGCTAGCCATATCAACAAGCAAACAAGTAAACTAGTAAAGGTAAATATTTTTTTATTTTTATTATTTTATAGCAAGAAAATTATAACATCAAATAAAAAGTAGACCAAGTGAATGATAATTTGTGAGAAGGTACTTGATAGTAAATTGGTGATACTCTCTCGCAACGACGCGAGAAATCCTCCTAATACTAGTGATATGTGTTGGGTTTTACATGAAGAAGAACGGTTGATGCAACATAATATAGGTAAGTATTTTCCTCACTAGAGAACCAAGGTTTATCAAACCAGGACTAATACACAACCCACGTCTTCAGCGACTGCACACAAAGAAGCAAACGCTTGGACCCAACATAGGCAAGATGGTTGGAAATCTCATTGGACTCGTTATTTGTAAGAAAGTAAAGTGTGTAGATGAAAGTTGATAAATGCAAAGGAAATAAAAATTAAATGAAGGCAACGAGAAAATTGAAACGTTTTTAAACTTATAAGTTAATAGACCGGGGGCAGGTTTCCCTGATGGCATCTCTCATGTAGTAGGCATACGATGGGTAAACAATTTACACTTGGACAATTGATAGAAAAGCGCATACTTATGTGATATTCATCCTGGGTGAAGAATAGTTATACTTCACCCCTCTCTATTTTAACGTCATTGTACCATAATTTTATGTTCCATAAATTTTGTCGTGTTTCAAAAGTAAAAACAGATCATATGAAAATATATAATCATCGTATGAAAATGTTAACAAAATTACAAATATAAAAACATTGTGTAAAATATACATAAAATTTAATTTTTCTAGTTTATGGCCTATATTCTTGTTTTTATACCAAATTTTACGTAGTGGATCAATATGAATGTAATTATTAGTATTCCAAATATAATTTATTTGTAAAACAATCGTAAGATTACCTTGGGTGAAAAATAACTTATTGTACACCCTCGATGATAAATAGTATATATATATATATATATATATATATAGGAAAATGGCCCCATACTCTTGGATGTACGTACTCTCATGTTTAATATACCACATAGATGAACCAACTATAACTCTTTATAATTTTTAATATGCTTAATTATTGAATAGTAGATACCCCAAAGTGAGTTATGTGAAAATATCATTTGAATATCTATATTTTATAGTACTTGCACATATACTGTTTTTTTGTATGTAAAAATGCTATATTAAAAAAACTAATAATTCTACTAATATTTTTTCATGCTATTTAAATTAAGGTATTTTAAAATAATTAATAAGGTATATAAAAAATAAGAAAGGGGTATAGCACACTCGTATGTGAGGTATATCGAACGTGGGAGTACATATATATAGTGACACTAGGAGTTATTCTGATCCCGCATCGCTATATAGGAGCCCCACAGGGCCCGACATGCCGCCCAGCCCGATCCCGATCCAGATCCCGATCCCACCTACCCGGCCTATCGCGAACGACAGGCCACCGTGATTTCTACGTCGTCCACCGCACCACTCTCCCCTCCCATACCTTGTGTCGCCAACCGAATCAATCCACCTCCCGTCCCACTGACGACGCGAGGGGGTCCGAGAGCGAGCGTCGCTGCACGCCGGAGCTAGAGATCGACCATAAAGAGGCGACGAAGCTGCCGGACCACCGGAGTTTTTCTGGGCGCCATGGAACACCGGAGTAACGTTGCCCCTTCCCTCCTAGCTTCCTACCTACGACGCGGTCAACAGAACAACGACGAAGGCCGAACCAAGGTTGGAGAATCATTCGGATCAACGACGGAGCATTCAGATTCAAATCAAACAAGGCACATAGCACCACATGTACTAAAAAGATCAACCATGCCTCCTCCTGCATTGATAAAAATCTTATTGTACGTGAACTTCTGGTCGCAACCAAGTGAACTTGGTATCTTCACCGAGCCATCATCCAGTGTCAAGGGATTCCTCTTCCAACAAGGCGGTTCTTTGTTCTCAAGATAGGCTATCTGCTGCACGAAAAAGACTTGCCGAACTTTTGGCCAATGTATGGTTGAACTTCCTCCTGAGTATTCTTTGCAGATTTGTTTGCCAATGCATGAACAAACAACATTTGTTCTTTCACGGTAAAAGCACTATGTATCTTTGTTTTGCACAATGAGAAGTTCACTTAGTGACTTGCTATCAATACATGCTTAACCAAAATGAAAATATCTTTGTTTACAATTATAACAAGAATAATAATTCAAAGATATCAAACACCACATGAAGTTCATCCAATACTTGAGCGTGAGTTCAGGTTTGTACTAGTACTTTAGCATTAATTAGTACATATGTATCTTTTTTGTGTTATTGAACTTTTCTTACCAGCGATATGTATCTTTGTTTTGCACCGTGAAAAGTTCACTTAGTAACTTAGTATCACTACATGCTTGACCAAAAAAGAAAATCTGTTTGTTTACAGTTATAACAATAAAAATAATTGAGCGATATCAAACACCACATGAAGTTCAGATAGTGACTTGCTATCAGTACACGCTTAACCAAAATGAAAATCTGCTTGTTTACAATTATAACAAGAATAATAATTCAGAGATATCAAACACCACATGAAGTTCACCTAATACTTGAGCATCAGTTCAGGTTAGTGCTAGTACTCAAGCATTAGAACATAGGGTTGTAAAAACTACACGTCTAAGTTCAACCATGCATAGAACTAGTTATACTCACTTTCCAGAATAGAAGTTCGTAATATGAAGAATATTCAGTTCAGCTACAAATAAAAAATGAAGTACTAGATACATGATACTTTTCTGATATATTATTATTTAATTTAGATGTGAAAAAGATGTTTGGATGTTTAGGCTATAAAGAATGTTCAGTTCAGCTAAACAAATTCACATACATGCAACTAGTGCTAACGAAATTATAATGCGGTTGTAAATATTTACAGGAAGAGAAACGAAGAAAAAGTTGTAAAGTTTCAAAGAAGCAAGTATACAACCCTCAACATGTATGTAGCGTGCCTCCCCCTCAATGGGTAACACCTCAAATACATGGGCATCAACATTTTCAATCTGATACACACCCTAGATGGCTGACGCAGGAAAACCTACAACGCCAACCTCACCAGTACACACATCCCCCTTATCGGATGACACCAGAAATTTCCGACGGGTTCTTTGTATCCACAAGCAGATTTCCAAGCACACCGATGGAGGAAGACATTTTCTCACGTTCTGGATATAACTCTAGAGGTTATCGTGGTGTGGATTCAATACCACAAGGAGCACACACACGGAGGAAAGTGTTATGCAGGATACCGTCAAGCAACATTGATACTGCTACTACAGATAATGAGCATACAACACATGGGATTGGTGGATTGTTTCCTGGAAAAAAAGGCAAAATAACACAGGGATTAGCATGCCTCTACAACCACCACAAGCCAAAAGGACACATACAAGAGAGAGGTCGTCTTCAACACTCTTACCTCCTCATGATCCACTCCTGCACCGGGCTATGGTAACTCCGCCCCGCCCCATTCCAACGGGGCAGCAGTAGATACCGGTGGAGCTGCGATCATACAAACACGTGAGTACTTTGTATGCATGTGGCCTGATTTGTCATTTTTTTGCAGCAGGATTAAAAATAAATTTTATGCTGCAGTTTAATGTCATGAGTTTTTTTCCCTGTAGACGCAGGACCTCCCAGATTACCTAATACCAAAAATCAGGATGACATTCAAGAATATATATAAAGCATGGGAATTTTACAACCGGTACGCTAGACACGCTGGTTTTGGCATCAGGAAGACGGGAGGAAGTGGTAATCACAAGTACTTTGTCTCCGCATGCCATGGGAAACACAACACTACTTTTTCTGAAGCAGACATGCAGCGAAACAAAACCTCATGCACGACAGGATGCAAAGCTAGAATGAGGGTGAAAGAGCAAGAGGATAACACGTGTGTGGTTGTGGACATTCAATACAATCATAATCACCGCCTCATCCAGAGTGCTGACATGGTGGTATTCTTACACTCACACAAGAATTATGACCCCACTATTTTGGAGTACAGAAAGCTCTTGCAGTACCATGACGTCAAACATACCACAATTATTTCAATGCTATCGGAAAATGAAGATGGAAGCTTCTTCCTAAGCATGACATGACGATACCTACTAAACTAGTAAGTACTGAAAAATGCACGTACTTGAACGTACAAAAAGCATACTAATTGACCAACCTTCATTAAAAATAATAAAAATAACATATTTGTATATGTTTTGCAGGAAAGCTATGAATGGAAGGAAAAATAACATATTTGTATATGCTTCTTTAATGATGAGTTCTTGTACGGCATACAAGTAGACAACGACGACGCTATAAAGAACAATTTTTTGGGACAACGCAAGTTGTCGGGGGGCTTGTCAAGACTTTGGAGATTGCGTAACATTCGACACAATTTACAAAACAAACAACTTTCGTATGCCTCTAGGAGTGTTTATTGGAACTAACCACCATTTGCGATCAACGATATTTGCTGTTTCCCTCATCAGAGACGAAGATGCAAAATCATTCACATGGATATTCTATACATTCGTACGATGCATGAATAACAAGCACCCAACTTGTATTCTAACATGTACCAATAAAAAAATTGCAAGTTTTATCATTATTTCAATTCTGGCTTTGCTGAGTGCATTAGTGATAATGCAAAATAAAAAACAAGAAGTTCAAACCCATATAGCATAGAAGTCCACCCCCTACACTGCGACAAGACACAAAAAATGTATGAGACAGTGTTACAAAGAACTACCGTTGGATGTGAAGTTCACATACTCTTAGCATAGAAGTTCACAAGTGATGAATGTGAAAAGCAGAATGCATGTGACTCAAAGTTTAGAGAAAACTACTGTTGTCTGTGTGTGAAGTTCAAATACTATACGCTCAGATACTATTAGCATAGAAGTTCATCAGTAGTGTTGGAAGCAATATATTTAAAAGAAACAATGCATGATAAATCAACGAGGTTCAATAATGTTGCATGTTACATTTTATGTACATGCAGACCAGTGTGCGTGAATGGCGAAAGCTATACCACTAGCATTCCCAAATACAGTCCACAAGCTATGACGTTGGCACATCCTCAAGAAGTTCAAGGAACACCTCGCGTGCCTGTACAAAAGGTATCCAACATTTAAAGAGGAGTCCACATCTATCCTGAACTAACCGCTAATGCCAACATAATTTGAAGCTGCCTGGGCTGCACTCGTGCAGAAATACAACCTGCAGAACTACGACATGATGATGCAATTGTGGAGTGATAGGGAAATGTGGATATCAGCATATTACAAAACACATTTTCTATGCTAGGATGACTTCCACCCAACGAAGTGAGAGCATGAATCACACCCTCAGGAGAGGGTTTGTCAAAGGGACCCAGAACCTACACAAGTTTGCTAGACGGGTAAATGCTTGCATTCAAACTTGGCTACACTTGGAGAATGAGAAAACGTTGGCTAGCATGGTATGCCAGACATAAAAACAACCTCTTCTTCAAAACTATGAACAATGAGCACTTGCTGTCAGCATATTACTCGACTGCTCCACTAATATCTTGTTTTTGACATATGCAGAACAATCCAGTTAGAAAAACAAATCACTACTACGAGAAAGACATGGCTAACAAGTACACGAGAGCCGTATACAGCGAGATGAGGGACATGATGAGAAAACAACACACTATTCCATGCAAAAAAGAACATCAGAGGAAAATAAGTACCTTGTATACTACCACAACAAAGGGGACAATGAGAAAAGAGTATTTGCCTGGTCAAAGCATGAATTCCAGGTTGTAGCTGATCTAGATCAAAAATATATGAGTGTGAATGCAAGCTTTGGACCCACACAGGTGAATGTAGGCAGAAATAAAATAATAACCAGCTAAACTACAATTATGCTATCACTATCATATGGTAACTAATTGCTGCCTCACAGATAACAAAGATTTCTGCACTTATCTCATTGCAAGGCTATTTTGCCTTCACATTATGAACATTTTGGACTACCCAAGGGCTGGTGAGTTTACGGAAAAATATATCCTTAAACGATACACCAAGACTTTTAAATTACAATCAACGTTTGACACAAGAGACTACAACACAATAGCGTCCGATGGCAGCTCTAAAATCTCCAGCAAGACACCCTGCTGCAACTAAATTTGATGGTTAATAAGAAAGCAATGAGATGTGACCAACAGTATGACAGAGCATTCTATGTTCAAAATGATGTAAATATGCCCTAGAGGCAATAATAAAATGGTTATTATCATATTTCCGTGTTCATGATAATCGCCTATTGTTCACGCTATAATTATATTAACAGGAAACAGTAATACATGTGTGAATAAATAGATCACAATGTGTCCCTAGCAAGCCTCTAGTTGGCTAGCTCGTTAGTCAATAGATGATCATGGTTTCCTAATCATGGGCATTAGATGTCATTGATAACGGGATTACATCATTGGGAGAATGATGTGATGGACAAGACCCAATCCTAAGCATAGCACTAGATCGTATTGTTCGTATGCTAAAGCTTTTCTAATGTCAAGTATATTTTCCTTTGACCGTGAGATTGTGCAACTCCCGGATACCGTAGGAGTGCTTTGGGTGTATCAAACGTCACAATGTAACTGGGTGACTATAAAGGTGCACTACGGGTACCTCCGAAAGTGTCTGTTGGGTTTGTACGAATCGAGATCGGGATTTGTCACTCCGTGTGACGGAGAGGTATCTCTGGGCCCACTCGGTAGAACATCATCATGAGCTCAATGTGACTAAGGAGTTGGTCACACGATGACGTGCTACGGAAGGAGTAAAGAGACTTACCAGTAACGAGATTGAACAAGGTATTGGTATACCGACGATCGAATCTCGGGTAAGTTCTATACCGACAGACAAAGGGAATTGTATACGGGATTGATTGAATCCTTGACATCGTGGTTCATATGATGAGATCATCGTGGAGCAAGTGGGAGCCACCATGGGTATCCAGACCCCGCTGATGGTTATTGGCCAGAGAGGTGTCTCGGTCATGTCTGCGTGTCTCCCGAACCCGTAGGGTCTACACACTTAAGGTTCGGTGACGCTAGGGTTATAGGGAATTGTTATACGAGGTTACCGAAAGTTGTTCGGAGTCCCGGATGAGATCCCGGACGTCATGAGGAGCTCCGGAATGGTCCGGAGGTAAATATTGATATATAGGACGGATGGTTTTGGACACCGGAAGTGTTTCGGGCGTCACCGGTAACGTATCGGGACCACCGGGACCACCGGAGGTGGCCCCGGCGGTCCACCGAAGGGGGGCAACGACCCCAAGAGGCTAGATGGGCCGAGTGCAGGAGGGAACCAGCCCCTAGGTGGGCTGGTGCGCCTCCCACACCCAGCCCAATGCGCAAGTGGTGGGGAGAGGGGGCAACCCTAGGCGCAGGTGGGCCTTAGGCCCACCAGGTGGTGTGCCACCCCCTCCCACCCTAGCCACCGCCCCCTTTCCCATCTGGTGGCCGCTAGCCCCTAGGGAGGGAAACCTAGGGGTGGTGCAGCCCCTCCCCCTCCTCCTATAAATAGAGAGGGGTTTTGGCCCTTGGGAGACAGACTTCTCCCTCTCCCTCGGCGCAGCCCTGCCCTTCTTCCTCCTCCTCTGTGCCGGTGCTTGGCGAAGCCCTGCCAGGAGACCTCGTCTCTACATCGACACCACGCCATCGTGCTACTGGATTTCTTCCCCAACCTCTCCCTCCTCCTTGCTGGATCAAGGTGCGGGAGACGTCATCGGGCTGCACGTGTGTTGAACACGGAGGTGCCGTAGTTTGGCATTAGATCGGAATCGCTGCGAGTACGACTCCATCAACCGCGTTCTAGCAACGCTTCCGCTTAGAGATCTTCAAAGGTATGAATATGCTATTACCCCTCTCTCTTTGCTGGTCTCTCCATAAGAAGATCTGAATATGCGTAGGCAAATTTTGAATTTATGCTACGTTACCCAACAGTGGCATCTGAGCCAAGTTTTCTATGCGTAGATTCTATGCACGAGTAGAACACAAAAGTTGTGGGCGATGATTTTTCAATTTGCTTGCCGCTACTAGTCTTATTCTTTTCTGGCGGTATTGTGGGATGAAGCGGCCCGGATCGACTTTACACGTACGCTTACGTGAGACTGGTTCCACCGGCAGACATGCACACAATGCATAAAGGTGGCTAGCGGGTGTCTGTCTCTCCTACTCTAGTCGGATTGGATTTGATGAAAAGGGTCCTTATGAAGGGTAAATAGCTTTGGCATATCATCGTTGTGGCTGTCACGTAGGTAAGAAGGCGTTCTTGCTAGAAACCCAAATCAGCCACGTAAAACTTGCAACAACAATTAGAGGACGTCTAACTTGTTTTTGCAGGGTTTGACATGTGATGTGATATGGCCAAAGTTGTGATGTTGCATGTATGATGTATGAGATGATCATGTTATTGTAATAGGTTTCACGACTTGCATGTCGATGAGTATGACAACTGGCAGGAGCCATAGGAGTTGTCTTGATTTATTGTATGAGATGCAACGCCATGTGCTTACTACTTTTACTTCATTGCTAACGGTTAGCTATAGTAGTAATGATAGTAGTAGTTGGCGTGACGACTTCATGGAGACACGATGATGGAGATCATGGTGCCACGCCGGTGACGATGATGATCATGCGATGCCTGAAGATGGAGATCGAAAGGGCAAAGATGATAATGGCCATATCATGTCACTATATGATTGCATTGTGATGTTTATCATGTTTTTCATCTTATTGCTTAGAACGACGGTAGCATAATAAGATGATCCCTCTTAAAATTTCGAGAACGTATTCCCCTAAGTGTGCACTGTTGCGAAGGTTCGTTGTCTCGAAGCACCATGTGATGATCGGGTGTGATAGATTCTAACGTTCGCATACAACGGGTGTAAGCTAGATTTACACACGCGAAACACCTAGGTTGACTCGACGAGCTTAGCATGTACAGACATGACCTCGAATACAACAGACCAAAAGGTCGAACATGAGTCGTATGGTTGAATACGATCAACATGAAGTTGCTCACTATGGTGACTAGTCCGTCTCACGTGATGATCGGACACGGGTTAGTCAACATGGACATGTATCACTTAGATGACTAGAGGGATGTCGATTTAAGTGGGAGTTCATACTTAATTTGATTAAATGAACTTAATTGTCATGAACTTAGTCTAAAAGTTGTCTTTATAAATATTGTAGATGGCCAACGTCAACCTGAATTTCAACGCATTCCTAGAGAAAAACAAGCTGAAAGATGATGGTAGCAACTATGTGGACCGGGTTCGCAACTTGAAGCTCATCCTTGAAGCAGCTAAAAAGGTTTATGTCCGGACCATTCCGGAAACCCTCGTGACATCCATGATCTCATCCAGGACTCCGAACAACATTCGGTAACCAACCATATAACTCAAATACGCATAAAACAACGTCGAACCTTAAGTGTGCAGACCCTGCGGGTTCGAGAACTATGTAGACATGACCCGAGTGACTCCTCGGTCAATATCCAATAGCGGGACCTGGATGCCCATATTGGATCCCACATATGCTACCAAGATCTTATCGTTTGAACCTCAGTGCCAAGGATTCATATAATCCCGTATGTCATTCCCTTTGTCCTTCGGTATGTTACTTGCCCGAGATTCGATCGTCAGTATCCGCATACCTATATCAATCTCGTTTACCGGCAAGTCTCTTTACTCGTTCCGTAATACAAGATCCCGCAACTTACACTAAGTCACATTGCTTGCAAGGCTTGTGTGTGATGTTGTATTACCGAGTGGGCCCCGAGACACCTCTCCGTCACACGGAGTGACAAATCCCAGTCTCGATCCATACTAACTCAACTAACACCTTCGGAGATACCTGTAGAGCATCTTTGTAGTCACCCAGTTACGTTGCGACGTTTGATACACACAAAGCATTCCTCCGGTGTCAGTGAGTTATATGATCTCATGGTCATAGGAACAAATACTTGACACGCAGAAAACAGTAGCAACAAAATGACACGGTCAACATGCTACGTCTATTAGTTTGGGTCTAGTCCATCACATGATTCTCCTAATAATGTGATCCCGTTATCAAGTGACAACACTTGCCTATGGTCAGGAAACCTTGACCATCTTTGATCAACGAGCTAGTCAACTAGAGGCTTACTAGGGACAGTGTTTTGTCTATGTATCCACACATGCATTGTGTTTCCAATCAATACAATTATAGCATGGATAATAAACAATTATCATGAACAAAGAAATATAATAATAACTAATTTATTATTGCCTCTAGGGCATATTTCCAACAGTCTCCCACTTGCACTAGAGTCAATAATCTAGTTCACATCACCATGTGATTCCAACGAATCCAACACCCATATAGTTATGGGGTGCGATCATGTTTTGCTCTTGAGAGAGGTTTTAGTCAACAGTTCTGAAACTTTCAGATCCGTGTGTTCTTTACAAATCTTTATGTCATCTTATAGATGCTGGTACTATGTGTATTCAGAAATACTCCAAATATCTACTCTACTATACGAATCCGTTTCACAACTCATAGTTATTCGGATTAGTGTCAAAGCTTGCATCGACGTAACCCTTTACGACGAACTCTTTAACCACCTCCATAATCGAGAAAAATTCCTTAGTCCATCAGTTACTAAGGATAAATTTTGACCGCTGCTAGTGATTCAATCATGGATCACTCTCTGTACCTCTCAACAGACTTTGAGTCAAGGCACACATCAGGTGCGGTACCCAGCATGGCATACTTCAGATTCTACGGCCAAGGCATAGAAGACGACCTTCGTCTATTCTCTTTATTTTGCCGGGGTCGGGTTTTGAGTCTTACTCAAATTCACACCTCACAACGCAACCAAGAACTCCTTCTTTGCTGATCTATTTTGAACTCCTTCAAAAACTTGTCAAGGCATGCATCTTGTTGAAACTTCCATTAAGCGCTTTCGATCTATCTCCATAGATCTTTGATGCTCAACGTTCAAGTAGCGCAATCCAGGTACTCCTTTGAAAACTCCTTTCAAACAACCTTGTATGCTTTACAGAAATTCTACATTACTTCTGATCCACAATATGTCAACCACATATACTTATTAGAAATTCTATAGTGCTCCCACTCACTTTTTTGGAAATACAAGTTTCTCATAAACCTTGTACAAACCCAAAATCTTTGATCATCTCATCAAAGTGTATATTCCAACTCCGAGATGCTTGCACCAGTCCATTGAAGGATCGCTAGAGCTTGCATACTTGCTAGTATCTTTAGGATCGACAAAACCTCATGGTTGTATCTCATACAATGTTTGCTCAAGAAAACCGTCGAGGAAACAATATTTTGACATCCTATGTGCAATATTTCATAAATAATGCATCAACTACTAACATAATTCCAACAGACTTTTAGCATCGCTACGAGTGAGAAAGTCTCATCATAGTCAACTGTTTGATCTTGTCGGAAACATCTTTGCGACAAGTCGAGCTTTTCTTAATAGTGACTTATCACCATCTTCGTCTGTCTTCCTTTTAAAGATCCATCTTTACTCAATAGTCCTATGACCATCAAGTAGTTCTTCCAAAGTCTACACTTTGTTTTAATACATGGATCCTCTCTCGGATTTCATGGCTTCCAGCCATTTGTCGGAATTCGGGCCCACCATTGCTTTCTCCATAACTCGTAGGTTCACTGTTGCTCAACAACATGACCTCCAAGACAGGGTTACCGTACCACTCTGCAGTAGTACGCGACCTTGTCAACCTACGAGGCTTGTAGTAACTTGATCCGATGCTCGATGATCACCATCATCAGCTTTCATTTCAATTGGTGTAGGCGCCACAGGAACAACTTCCTGCGTCCTGCTACACACTGGTTGAAGTGATGGTTCAATAACCTCATCAAGTTCTACCACCCTCCCACTCAATTCTTTCGAGAGAAACCTTTCCTCGAGAAAGGATCCGTTTCTAGAAACAAACACTTTGCTTTCGGATCTGAGATAGGAGATGTACCCAACTGTTTTGGATATCCTATGAAGATGCATTTATCCGCTTTGGGTTCGAGCTTATCAGACTGAAACTTTTTCACATAAGTGTCGAAGCCCCAAACTTTCAAGAAACGACAGTTTAGATTTCTCTAAACCTCAGTCTATACTGTGTCATCTCAACGGAAATACGCGGTGCCCTATTTAAAGTGAATGCGGTTGTCTCTAACGCATAACCCATAAACGATAGTGGTAATTCGATAAGAGATATCATAGCATGCACCATACCAAATAGTGTGTGGCTATGACGTTCACACACATCATCACACTATGATGTTCCAGGTGGCATGAACTGCGAAACAATTTCCACATTGTCTTAACTGCGTACCAATACTCGTAACTCAGATATTCATTTCTATGATCATATCGTAGACAGTTTATCCTTTTGTTACGACGAACTTCACTCTGAAACAGAATTGAACTTTTCAATATTTCAGACTTGTGATTCATTAAGCAAATACTCTTGTATCTGCTCAAATCTTCATTGAAGTAAGAACATAATGATATCCACTGCGTGCCTCAGCACCCATTGGACTGCATACATCAAAATGCATCACTTCCAACAAGTTACTATCTTGTTTCATCTCAATGAAAAACAAGGCCTTGCTCATGTGGTATGATTTGCATGTCACTAGTGATTCAAAATCAAGTGAGTATAAAGATCCATCAGCATGGAGCCTCTTCATGCAATTTATACCAACATGACTCAAGCGGTAGTGCCACAAGTAAGTGGTACTATCATCATTACCTCGTGTCTTTTGGCACCAATATCATGAACATGTGTAACCCTATGATCGAGATTCAATAAACCATTGAAGGTGATTATTCAAGAAAATAGAGTAACCATTATTCTCTTTAAATGAATAATCGTATTGCAATAAACACGATCCAATCATGTTCATGCTTAACGCAAGCACCAAATAACAATTATTAGGTTTAACACCAATCCCGATGGTAGAGGGAGCGTGCGACATTTTGATCATATCAATCTTGGAAACACTTCCAACACGTATCGTCACCTCGCCTTCAGCTAGTCTCCGTTTATGCCGTAGCTATCATTTCGTGTTACTAATCACTTAGCAACCGAACCGGTATCCAATACCCTCATGCTACTAGGAGTACTAATAAAGTACACATCATGTATATCAAATATACTTCTTTCGACTTTTGCCAGCCTACTTATCTACCAAGTATATAGAGTTGCTCCGCCTCAGTGACTGTTCCCCTCATTACAGAAGCACTTAGTCTCAGGTTTGGGTTTAATCTTGGGTCTCTTCATTAGTGCAGCAACTGTTTTGCCGTTTCACGAAGTAGCCCTTCTAGCCCTTCCCTTTCTCGAAACTTAGTGGTTTTACTAACCATCAACTATTGACGCTCCTTCTTGATTTCTACTTTCGCAGTGTCAAACATTGCGAATCACTCAAAGATCATTGTATCTATCCTTGATATGTTATAGTTCATCACGAAGCTCTCACAGCTTGGTGGCAGTGACTTTGGAGAACTATCACTATCTCATCTGGAAGATTAACCCCCACTTGATTCAAGCGATTGTCGTACTCAGACAATCTGAGCACACGCTCAACGATTGAGCTTTTCTCCTTTACTTTGTGGACAAAGAATCTTGTCGGAGGTCTCGTACCTCTTAACAAGGGCACGAGCATGAAACCACAATTTCATCTCTTTAGAACATCACTTATGTTCCGTGACGTTTCAAAATGTCTTCGGCGCCTTGCTTCTAAGCCATTAAGTATTTTGCACTGAACTATCGTGTAGTCATCAGAAACGTGTATGTCGGATGTTCATAGCATCCACAGACGACGCTCGAGGTGCAGCACATTCAGTGGTGCATTAAGGACGTAAGCCTTCTGCGCAGCAACGAGGACAATCCTCTTCAAAGTTTGCTACTATCAACTTTCAACTAAATTTTCTCTAGGAACACATAAAAACAGTAGAGCTATAGCGCAAGCTACATCATAATTCGTAAATACCATTACACTATGTTCATGACAATTAGTTCAATTAATCATATTACTTAAGAACTCCCACTCAAAAAGTACATCTCTCTAGTCATTTGAGTGGTACATGATCCAAATCCACTATCTCAAGTCCGATCATCACGTGAGTCGAGAATACTTTCAGTGGTAAGCATCTCTATGCTAATCATATCAACTATACAATTCATGCTCGACCTTTCGGTCTCATGTGTTCCGAGGCCATGTCTGCACATGCTAGGCTCGTCAAGCTTAACCCGAGTGTTCCGCGTGTGCAACTGTTTTGCACCCGTTGTATGTGAACGTTGAGTCTATCACACCCGATCATCACGTGGTGTCTCGAAACGAAGAACTGTCGCAACGGTGCACAGTTGGGGAGAACACAATTTCGTCTTGAAATTTTAGTGAGAGATCACCTCATAATGCTACCGTCGTTCTAAGCAAGATAAGGTGCATAAAGGATTAACATCACATGCAATTCATAAGTGACACGATATGGCCATCATCATGCGCTTCTTGATCTCCATCACCAAAGCACCGGCACGATCTTCTTGTCACCGACGTCACACCATGATCTCCATCAACGTGTCGCCATCGGGGTTGCCGTGCTACTCATGCTATTACTACTAAAGCTACGTCCTAGCAATATAGTAAACGCATCTGCAAGCACAAACGTTAGTTTAAAGACAACCCTATGGCTCCTGCCGGTTCCCGTACCATCGACGTGCAAGTCGATATTAACTATTACAACATGATCATCTCATACATCCAATATATCACATCACATCATTGGCCATATCACATCACAAGCATACCCTGCAAAAACAAGTTAGACGTCCTCTAATTTTGTTGTTGCATGTTTTACGTGGTGACCATGGGTATCTAGTAGGATCGCATCTTACTTACGCAAACACCACAACGGAGATATATGAATTGCTATTTAACCTCATCCAAGGACCTCCTCGGTCAAATCCGATTCAACTAAAGTTGGAGAAACTGACACTTGCCAGTCATCTTTGAGCAACGGGGTTACTCGTAGTGATGAAACCAGTCTCTCGTAAGCGTACGAGTAATGTCGGTCCAAGCCGCTTCAATCCAACAATACCGCGGAATCAAGAAAAGACTAAGGAGGGCAGCAAAACGCACATCACCGCCCACAAAAACTTTTGTGTTCTACTCAAGAAGACATCTACGCATGAACCTAGCTCATGATGCCACTGTTGGGGAACGTCGCATGGGAAACAAAAATTTTCCTACGTGCACGAAGACCTATCATGGTGATGTCCATCTACGAGAGGGGATATTCGATCTACGTATCCCTTGTAGACCACACAGCAGAAGCGTTAAGAAACGCGGTTGATGTAGTGGAACGTCCTCACGTCCCTCGATCCGCCCCGCGAACCGTCCCGCGATCAGTCCCACGATCTAGTGCCGAACGGACGGCACCTCCGCGTTCAGCACACGTACAGCTCGACGATGATCTCGGCCTTCTTGATCCAGCAAGAGAGACGGAGAGGTAGATGAGTTCTCGGCAGCGTGACGGCGCTCCGGAGGTTGGTGATGATCTTATCTCGGCAGGGCTCCGCCCGAGCTCCGCAGAAACGCGATCTAGAGGTAAAACTGTAGAGATATGTGATCGGGCTGCCGTGTCAAAATTGTCTCAAATCAGCCCTAAAACCTCCGTATATATAGGGGGAAGAGGGGGAGCCTTGCCTTGGGGTCCAAGGACCCCCAAGGGGTTCGGCCGAGCCAAGGGGCAAGTCCTCCCCTTCCAAACCGAATCCAACTAGGTTTGGAAGGAGGAGTCCTTCCCCCTTTTCCCACCTCCTCTTTTTTTTCTTTTCTCTTTGATTTTCTTCCTATGGCGCATAGGGCCTTCTTGGGCTGTCCCACTAGCCCACTAAGGGCTGGTGCGCCACCCCCAAGGCCTATGGGCTTCCCCGGGGTGGGTTCCCCCCCCCGGTGAACACCCGGAACCCATTCGTCATTCCCGGTACATTCCCGGTAACTCCGAAAACCTTCCGGTAATCAACTGAGGTCATCCTATATATCAATCTTCGTTTCCGGACCATTCCAGAAACCCTCGTGACGTCTATGATCTCATCCGGGACTCCGAACAACATTCGGTAACCAACCATATTACTCAAATACGCATAAAACAACGTCGAACATTAAGTGTGCAGACCCCGCGGGTTCGAGAACTATGTAGACATGACCCGAGTGACTCCTCGGTCAATATCCAATAGCGGGACCTGGATGCCCATAGTGGATCCCACATATTCTACGAAGATCTTATCGTTTGAACCTCAGTGCCAAGGATTCATATAATCCCGTATGTCATTCCCTTTGTCCTTCGGTATGTTACTTGCCCGAGATTCGATCGTCAGTATCCGCATACCTATTTCAATCTCGTTTACCAGCAAGTCTCTTTACTCGTTCCGTAATACAAGATCCCGCAACTTACACTAAGTCACATTGCTTGCAAGGCTTGTGTGTGATGTTGTATTACCTAGTGGGCCCCGAGATACCTCTCCATCACACGGAGTGACAAATCCCAGTCTCGATCCATACTAACTCAACTAACACCTTAGGAGATACCTGTAGAGCATCTTTATAGTCACCCAGTTACGTTGCGACGTTTGATACACACAAAGCATTCCTCCGGTGTTAGTGAGTTATATGATCTCATGGTCATAGGAACAAATACTTGACACGCAGAAAACAGTAGCAACAAAATGACACGATCAACATGCTACGTCTATTAGTTTGGGTCTAGTCCATCACATGATTCTCCTAATAACGTGATCCCGTTATCAAGTGACAACACTTGCCTATGGTCAGGAAACCTTGACCATCTTTGATCAACGAGCTAGTCAACTAGAGGCTTACTAGGGACAATGTTTTGTCTATGTATCCACACATGCATTGTGTTTCCAATCAATACAATTATAGCATGGATAATAAACAATTATCATGAACAAAGAAATATAATAATAACTAATTTATTATTGCCTCTAGGGAATATTTCCAACAACTCATTTAAGTCGGAGAATAATGGTTGTTCTATTTATATGAGTGATATGTTTTATGGTCATGCTCTGCTGGTGAATGGTTTATTCTTGATGAATCTCGATCGTGATGTTACACATATTCATAGTGTGAGTACCAAAAGATGTAAAGTTGATAATGATAGTCCCACATACCTGTGGCACTGCCGCCTTGGTCATATCGGCGTTAAGCTCATGAAGAAGCTCCATACTGATAGACTATTAGAGTCTCTTGACTTTGAATCATTTGACACATGCGAACCGTTCCTCATGGGCAAGATGACTAAGACTCCATTCTCAGGAATAATGGAGAGAGCAACCGACTTATTGGAAATAATACATACTGATGTGTGTGGTCCAATCAACGTTAAAGCTCGTGGTGGCTATCGTTATGTTCTCACTCTCACCGATGATTTGAGTAGGTATGGGTATATCTACTTGATGAAGCACAAATCTGAGACATTTGAAAAGTTCAAGGAATTTCAGAGTGAAGTCGAGAATCAACGTGACAGAAAAATTAAGTGTTTGCGATATGATCATGGAGGAGAATATTTGAGTCACGAGTTTGGCACACACCTAAGAAAGTGTGGAATCGTTTCACAACTGACGCCGTCTGGCACACCGCAACGCAACGGAGTGTCTGGATGTCGTAGTCGCACTTTATTAGATATGGTACGATCTATGATGTCTCTTACCGACCTACCGCTATCATTTTGGGGATACGCATTAGAAACTGCAGCATTCACTTTAAATAGGGCACCGTCTAAATACGTCGAGACGACACTGTATGAACTATGGTTTGGCAAGAAACCTAAGTTGTCGTTTCTTAAAGTTTGGGGCTGCGATGCTTATGTGAAGAAACTTCAACCAGAAAAGCTCGAACCCAAAGCGGAGAAATGCGTATTCATAGGATACCCTAAGGAAACTATTGGGTATACCTTCTATCTTAGATCCGAAGGTAAAACCTTTGTTGCCAAGAACGGATCCTTTCTAGAGAAAGAGTTTCTCTCGAAAGAAGTAAGTGGGAGGAAGGTAGAACTTGATGAGGTAATTACACCCCCTCTCGAACAGGATAGTAGCGCAGCACGGGAAGTTGTTCCTGTGGCGCCTACACCAACTGAAGAGGAAGTTAATGATGATGATCATGAAGCTTCGGATCAAGTTACTACTAAACCGCGAAGGTCCACAAGGGCACGCTCCGCACCAGAGTGGTACGGCAACCCTGTGATGGAAATCATGTTGTTAGACAACGGTGAACCTTTGAACTATGAAGAAGCAATGGCGGGCCCGGATTCCAACAAATGGCTTGAGGCTATGAAATCCGAGATAGGATCCATGTATGTGAACAAAGTATGGACTTTGGTGGACTTGCCCGATGACCGGCGAGCCATAGAAAATAAATGGATCTTCAAGAAGAAGACTGATGCAAACGGTAATGTAACCGTTTACAAAGCTCGACTTGTCGCAAAGGGTTTTCGACAAATTCAAGGAGTTGACTACAAAGAGACTTTCTCTCCCGTAGCAAAGCTGAAATCAGTCTGAATCATGTTAGCAATTGCCGCATTTTATGATTATGAAATTTGGCAAATGGACGTCAAAACAGCGTTCCTTAACGGGAACCTTAAGGAAGAGTTGTATATGATGCAACCAGAAGGTTTTGTCGGCCCTAAGGGTGCTAACAAAGTGTGCAAGCTCCAGCGCTCCATCTATGGGCTGGTGCAAGCATCTCGGAGTTGGAACATTCGCTTTAATGAGGTGATTAAAGCGTTTGGGTTCATACAGGTTTACAGAGAAGCCTGTCTATACAAGGAAGTGAGTGGGAGCTCTGTAGCTTTCCTCATATTGTATGTGGATGACATATTATTGATGGGGAACAATACATAAATGTTGGAGAGCATAAAGGCCTATTTGAACAAGAGTTTTTAAATGAAGGACCTTGGAGAAGCTGCATACATATTAGGCATCAAGATCTATAGAGATAGATCAAGACGCCTCATAGGTCTTTCGCAAAGTACATACCTTGACAAGGTATTGAAGAAGTTCAATATGGAAAACTCAAAGAAAGGGTTCTTGCCAGTTTTGCAAGGTATGAGATTGAGTAAGACTCAGTCGCCGACCACGGCAGCAGAAAGAGAGAAGATGAGTTATGTCCCCTACGCTTCAGCCATGGGCTCTCTAATGTATGCCATGCTGTGTACCAGACCTGATATAAACCTTGCCATAAGTTTGGTAGGGAGGTACCAAAGTGATCCCGGTATGGAACACTGGACAACGGTCAAGAATATCCTTAAGTACCTGAAAAGGACTAAGGAAATGTTTCTCGTTTATGGAGGTGACGAAGAGCTCGTCGTAAAGAGTTACGCCGATGCTAGCTTCGACACAGATCCGGATGACTCTAAGTCACAGACCGGATATGTATATGTTTTGAATGGTGGGGCAGTGAGCTGGTGCAACAGCAAGGAAGAAGTCGTGGCAGCATCTACATGTGAAGCGGAGTACATAGCTGCTTCAGAAGCGGCTCATGAAGGAATTTGGATGAAGGAGCTCATCACTGACCTTGGAGTGGTTCCAAGCGCGTCGGGTCCAATGACACTCTTCTGTGATAACACTGGGGCCATTGCCATAGCCAAGGAGCCCAGGTTTCACTGGAAGACGAAGCACATCAAATGCCGCTACAACTCCATCCAGGACCATGTCCAGAGTGGAGTGATAGATATTTGTAAAGTACACACGGATCTGAATATTGTAGAACCGTTGACTAAACCTCTTCCACGAGCAAAACATGATCAACACCATAATGCTATGGGTGTTCGATGCATCAGAATGTAACTACATTATTGACTCTAGTGCAAGTGGGAAACTGTTGGAAATATGCCCTAGAGGCAATAATAAAATGGTTATTATCATATTTCCTTGTTCATGATAATCGTCTATTGTTCATGCTATAATTGTATTAACAAGAAATAGTAATACATGTGTGAATAAATAGATCACAATGTGTCCCTAGCAAGCCTCTAGTTGGCTAGCTCGTTAGTCAATAGATGATCATGGTTTCCTGATCATGGGCATTAGATGTTATTGATAACGGGATCACATCATTGGGAGAATGATGTGATGGACAAGACCCAATCCTAAGCATAGCACTAGATCGTATTGTTCGTATGCTAAAGCTTTTCTAATGTCAAGTATCTTTTCCTTAGCCACCCCCTCCCACCCTAGCCGCCGCCCCCCTTTCCCATCTGGTGGCCGCCGGCCCCTAGGGAGGGAACCCTAGGGGTGGCGCAGCCCCTGCCCCTCCTCCTATAAATAGAGAGGGGTTTTGGCCCTTGGGAGACAGACTTCTCCCTCTCCCTCGGCGCAACCCTGCCCTTCTTCCTCCTCCTCTCTGCCGGTGCTTGGCGAAGCCCTGTCGGGAGACCTCGTCTCTCCATCGACACCACTCCGTCGTGCTGCTGGAGTTCTTCCCCAACCTCTCCCTCCTCCTTGCTGGATCAAGGTGGGGGAGATGTCATCGGGCTGCACGTGTGTTGAACGCGGAGGTGCCAGAGTTCAGCACTAGATCGGAATCGCTGCGAGTACGACTCCATCAACCGCGTTCTAGCAACGCTTCCGCTTAGCGATCTTCAAAGGTATGAAGATGCTCTTACCCCTCTCTCGTTGCTGGTCTCTGTTGGAATTATTCCCTAGAGGCAATAATAAATATAGTTATTATTATAATTCATGTATCAAGATAATCGTCTATTATCCATGCTATAATTGTATTGAATGAAGACTTATATACATGTGTGGATACATAGACAAAACACTATCCCGAGCAAGCCTCTAGTTGGCTAGCCAGTTGATCAAAGATAGTCAGGGTCTTCTGATTATGAACAAGGTGTTATTGCTTGATAACTGGATCACGTCATTAGGAGAATCACGTGATGGACTAGACCCAAACTAATAGACGTAGCATATTGATCGTGTCATTTTGTTGCTACTGTTTTCTGCGTGTCAAGTATTTGTTCCTATGACCATGAGATCATATAACTCACTGACACCGGAGGAATGCTTTGTGTGTATCAAACGTTGCAACGTAACTGGGTGACTATAAAGATGCTCTACAGGTATCTCCGAAGGTGTTCGTTGAGTTAGTATGGATCGAGACTGGGATTTGTCACTCCGTGTGACGGAGAGGTATCTCGGGGCCCACTCGGTAATACAACATCACACACAAGCCTTGCAAGCAATGTGACTTAGTGTAAGTTGCGGGATCTTGTATTACGGAATGAGTAAAGAGACTTGCCGGTAAACGAGATTGAAATAGGTATGCGGATACTGACGATCGAATCTCGGGCAAGTAACATACCGAAGGACAAAGGGAATGACATACGGGATTATATGAATCCTTGGCACTGAGGTTCAAACGATAAGATCTTCGTAGAATATGTAGGATCCAATATGGGCATCCAGATCCCGCTATTGGATATTGACCGAGGAGTCTCTCGGGTCATGTCTACATAGTTCTCGAACCCGCAGGGTCTGCACACTGAAGGTTCGACGTTGTTTTATGCGTATTTGAGTTATATGGTTGGTTACCGAATGTTGTTTGGAGTGCCGGATGAGATCACAGACGTCACGAGGGTTTCCGGAATGGTCTAGAAACGAAGATTGATATATAGGATGACCTCATTTGATTACCGGAAGGTTTTCGGAGTTACCGGGAATGTACTGGGAATGACGAATGGGTTCCGGGTGTTCACCGGGCGGGGGGGGCAACCCACCCCGGGGAAGCCCATAGGACTTGGGGGTGGCGCACCAGCCCTTAGTGGGCTGGTGGGACAGCCCAAGAAGGCCCTATGCGCCATAGGAAGAAAATCAAAGAGAAAAGAAAAAAAAGAGGAGGTGGGAAAAGGGGGAAGGACTCCTCCTTCCAAACCTAGTTGGACTCGGTTTGGAATGGGAGGGTTGCCCCCCTTGGCTTGGCCGAACCCCTTGGGGGTCCTTGGACCCCAAGGCAAGGCACCCCCTCTCCCCCTATATATACGGAGGTTTTAGGGCTTATTTGACACAACTTTGCCACGGCAGCCCGACCACATATCTCCACGGTTTTACCTCTAGATCGCGTTTCTGCGGAGCTCGGGCGGAGCCCGGCTGAGATAAGATCATCACCAACCTCCGGAGCGCCGTCATGCTGCCGGAGAACTCATCTACCTCTCCGTCTCTCTTGTTGGATCAAGAAGGCCGAGATCATCGTCGAGCTGTACGTGTGCTGAACGCGGAGGTGCCGTCCGTTCGGCACTAGATCGTGGGACTGATCGCGGGACGGTTCGCGGGGCGGATCGAGGGACGTGAGGACGTTCCACTACATCAACCACGTTTCTTAACGCTTCTGCTGTGTGGTCTACAAGGGATACGTAGATCGAATATCCCCTCTCGTAGATGGACATCACCATGATAGGTCTTCGTGCGCGTAGGAAAATTTTTGTCTCCCATGCGACGTTCCCCAACAGTGGCATCATGAGCTAGGTTCATGCGTAGATGTCTTCTCGAGTAGAACACAAAAGTTTTTGTGGGCGGCGATGTGCGTTTTTCTGCCCTCCTTAGTCTTTTCTTCATTCCGCGGTATTGTTGGATTGAAGCGGCTTGGACCGACATTACTCGTACGCTTACGAGAGACTGGTTTCATCGCTACGAGTAACCCCGTTGCTCAAAGATGACTGGCAAGTGTCAGTTTCTCCAACTTTAGTTGAATTGGATTTGACCGAGGAGGTCCTTGGATGAGGTTAAATAGCAACTCATATATCTCCGTTGTGGTGTTTGCGTAAGTAAGATGCGATCCTACTAGATACCCATGGTCACCACGTAAAACATGCAACAACAAAATTAGAGGACGTCTAACTTGTTTTTGCAGGGTATGCTTGTGATATGATATGGCCAACGATGTGATGTGATATATTGGATGTATGAGATGATCATGTTGTAATAGATAATATCGACTTGCACGTCGATGGTATGGCAACCGGCGGGAGCCATAGGGTTGTCTTTATACTAACGTTTGTGCTTGCAGATGCGTTTACTATTTTGCTAGGATGTAGCTTTAGTAGTAATAGCATGAGTAGCACGACAACCCCGATGGCGACACGTTGATGGAGATCATGGTGTGGCGCCGGTGACAAGAAGATCGTGCCGGTGCTTTGGTGATGGATATCAAGGAGCACGTGATGATGGCCATATCATGTCACTTATGAATTGCATGTGATGTTAATCCTTTTATGCACCTTATTTTGCTTAGAACGACGGTAGCATTATGAGGTGATCTCTCACTAAAATTTCAAGACAATATTGTGTTCTCCCCGACTGTGCACCGTTGCTACAGTTCGTCATTTTGAGACACCACGTGATGATCGGGTGTGATAGACTCAACGTTCACATACAACGGGTGCAAAACAGTTGCGCACGCGGAACACTCGGGTTAAGCTTGATGAGCCTAGCATGTGCAGACATGGCCTCGGAACACATGAGACCGAAAGGTCGATCATGAATCATATAGATGATATGATTAGCATAGGGATGCTTACCACTGAAACTATACTCAACTCACGTGATGATCGGACTTGAGCTAGTGTAAGTGGATCATGAACCACTCAAATGACTAGAGAGATGTACTTTTTGAGTGAGAGTTTAGCAAGTAATTTGATTAAGTTAAACTCTAATTATCTTAAACATAGTCTAAGTCCACTTTGAATATATTTGTGTTGTAGATCATGGCTCACGCGACAGTCACCCTGAATTTTAATACGTTCCTAGAGAAAGCTAAGTTGAAAGATGATGGAAGCAACTTTGTAGACTGGGCTCGTAATCTTAAGCTAATCTTACAAGCTGGGAAGAAGGATTATGTCCTTAATGCTGCGCTAGGAGATGAACCACCCGCTACGGCTGACCAGGATGTTAAGAACGCTTGGTTAACACGTAAGGAGGACTACTCAGTAGTTCAATGTGCAGTCTTGTATGGCTTAGAACCGGGACTTCAACGTCGCTTTGAGCATCATGGAGCATTTGAGATGTTCCAGGAGTTGAAGTTCATCTTTCAGAAGAACGCCCAGATCGAGAGGTATGAGACCTTCGATAAATTCTATGCTTGCAAGATGGAGGAGAACTCGTCTGTCAGTGAACATGTGCTCAAAATGTCTTGGTACTCAAACCGTCTAGCTGAGCTGGGAATTGAACTCCCAGAAGAGGCTATCACTGACAGAATCCTTCAATCACTGCCGCCAAGCTATAAAGGCTTTGTGTTGAACTACAACATGCAAGGGATGAACAAGTCACCCGGCGAGTTGTTTGCGATGCTGAAAGTCGCAGAGTCTGAACTCCGTAAAGAGCATCAAGTGTTGATGGTGAATAAGACCACTAGTTTCAAGAGAAACAACAAAGGCAAGAAGGGTAATTCAAAGAAGAGCGGCAAACCTGTTGCCAATCCGACGAAGAATCCCAAAGCTGGACCTAAGCCTGAAATAGAGTGTTACTATTGCAAGGGTATGGGTCACTGGAAGCGCAATTGCCCCAAGTATCTGGCTGATAAGAAGGCGGCCAAAGAAAAATCAGGTATATTTGATATACATGTTATTGATGTGTACTTAACCGGCTCTTGTAGTAGTCCCTGGGTATTCGATACCGGTTCTGTTGCTCATATTTGCAACTCGAAACAGGAACTGCGGAATAGACGAAGGCTGACGAAAGATGAAGTGACGATGCGCGTAGGAAATGGTTCCAAGGTTGATGCAATCGCCGTCGGCACAGTTTCACTTCAGTTACCATCAGGATTAGTTATGAACTTGAATCATTGTTATTTAGTGCCTGCGTTGAGCATGAACATTATATCTGGATCTTTTTTATTGCGAGACGGTTACTCTTTTAAGTCAGATAATAATGGTTGTTCTATTTCTATGAGTAACATCTTTTCTGGTCATGCACCCAATGTGAGAGGATTGTTCATATTGAATCTTGATAGTGATACACACATTCATAACATTGATACCAAAAGAGTTAGAGTTAAGAATGATAGCGCCATATTTTTATGGCACTGCCGCTTAGGTCATATTGGTGTAAAGCGCATGAAGAAACTCCATGCCGATGGACTTTTGGAGTCACTTGACTTTGATTCACTTGACACGCGCGAACCATGCCTCATGGGCAAGATGACTAAAACTCCGTTCTCCGGAACAATGGAGCGTGCAAGTGACTTGTTGGAAATCATACATACCGATGTGTGCGGTCCGATGAGCGTAGAGGCACGCGGCGGATATCGTTATTTTCTCACCTTCACTGACGATTTGAGTAGATAAGGTTATGTCTACTTAATGAAGCACAAGTCTGAAACATTTGAAAAGTTCAAGCAATTTCAGAGTGAAGTTGAAAATCATCGTAACAAGAAGATCAAGTTCCTACGGTCTGATCCTGGGGGTGAATATCTGAGTTTCGAGTTTGGTGCTCACTTAAGACAATGTGGAATTGTTTCACAGTTGACACCGCCTGGAACACCACAGCGTAATGGTGTGTCCGAATGTCGTAATCGTACTTTATTAGAGATGGTGCGATCTATGATGTCTCTTACCAATTTGCCGTTATCATTTTGGGGTTATGCATTAGAAACAACTGCTTTCACTTTAAATAGGGCACCATCAAAATCCGTTGAGACGACACCATACGAACTGTGGTATGGCAAAAGGCCAAAGTTGTCGTTTCTTAAAGTTTGGGGATGTGATGCTTATGTCAAAAAGCTTCAGCCTGAAAAGATGGAACCCAAAGCGGAAAAGTGCATCTTCATAGGTTACCCAAAAGAGACAGTTGGGTACACCTTCTATCTCAAATCCGAGGGCAAAGTGTTTGTTGCTAAAAACGGAGCTTTTCTCGAGAAGGAGTTTCTCTCAAGAGAATTGAGTGGGAGGAAGATAGAACTTGATGAGGTTGTCGAACCTCTCATCCCTCTAGATGGTGTCGCAGGGCAAGGGGAAACCTCTGTCATTGCGACGCCGGTTGAGGAGGAAGTTAATGATGATGATCATGAAACTCCGGTTCAAGTTCCTGTCGAACCACGCAGGTCGACGAGACCACGTGCTGCTCCAGAGTGGTACGGTAATCCCGTTTTGTCAATGATGTTGTTAGACAACAATGAACCTGCAAGTTATGAAGAAGCAATGGTGGGCTCAGATTCCAACAAATGGCTAGAAGCCATGAAGTCCGAGATAGGATCCATGTATGAGAACAAAGTGTGGACTTTGGAAGTACTACCTGAGGGCCGCAAGGCTATTCAGAACAAATGGATCTTTAAGAGGAAGACGGACGCTGACGGCAATGTGACCGTTTATAAAGCTCGACTTGTGGCAAAGGGTTTTTCACAAGTTCAAGGAGTTGACTACGATGAGACATTCTCACCCGTAGCGATGCTTAAGTCCGTCAGAATCATGTTAGCAATAGCTGCATTTTTTGATTATGAAATCTGGCAGATGGATGTCAAAACATCGTTCCTTAACGGTTTCCTTAAGGAAGAGTTGTATATGGTGCAACCCGAAGGTTTTGTCGATCCTAAGAATGCTAACAAGGTGTGCAAGCTCCAGCGATCCATTTATGGACTGGTGCGAGCATCTCGGAGTTGGAACAACCGCTTTGATGAGGTGATCAAAGCATTTGGGTTTATACAAGTGGTTGGAGAATCTTGTATTTACAAGAAAGTGAGTGGGAGCTCTGTGGCGTTTCTAATATTATATGTGGATGACATATTGCTGATTGGAAACAACGTAGAGTTTTCGGAGAGCATAAAGGATTACTTGAATAAAAGTTTCTCTATGAAGGACCTAGGAGAAGCTGCTTACATTCTAGGCATTAAGATCTACAGGGATAGATCAAAACGCCTGATAGGACTTTCAAAAAGCACATACCTTGATAAAGTTTTGAAGAGGTTCAAAATGGAACACTCCAAGAAAGGGTTCTTACCAGTTTTACAAGGTACGAGATTGAGTAAGACTCAGTGCCCAGCAACTGATGAGGATAGAGAGCATATGAGCACCGTTCCCTATGCTTCAGCCATAGGTTCTATCATGTATGCAATGCTGTGCACTAGACCGGACGTTAGCCTGGCCATAAGTATGGCAGGTAGGTTCCAGAGTAATCCAGGAGTGGATCACTGGACGACGGTCAAGAATATCCTGAAGTACCTGAAAAGGACTAAGGAGATGTTTCTCGTGTATGGAGGTGACGAAGAGCTCGCCGTAAAGGGTTACGTCGATGCAAGCTTTGACACAGATCCGGACGACTCTAAGTCGCAGACCGGATACGTATTTATTCTTAATGGGGGTGCGGTAAGCTGGTGCAGTTCCAAGCAAAGCGTCGTAGCAGATTCTACATGTGAAGCGGAGTACATGGCTGCCTCGGACGCGGCTAAGGAGGGTGTCTAGATGAAGCAGTTCATCACGGATCTTGGAGTGGTGCCAAGCGCACTGAATCCAATAACCTTGTTCTGTGACAACACGGGTATCACAAGAAGTCCAAACACATCAAACGATGCTTCAACCTCATCCGCGACTACGTCGAAGGGGAGGACGTAAATATATGCAAAGTGCACACGGATCTGAATGTAGCAGACCCGCTGCCTAAACCTCTTCCACGGGCAAAGCATGATCAACACCAGAACTATATGGGTGTTAAATTTATTACAATGTAATTCGCATCATGATGTGAGGGCTAGATTATTGACTCTAGTGCAAGTGGGAGACTGTTGGAATTATGCCCTAGAGGCAATAATAAATATAGTTATTATTATAATTCCTGTATCAAGATAATCGTTTATTATCCATGCTATAATTGTATTAAATGAAGACTTATATACATGTGTGGATACATAGACAAAACACTGTCCCTAGCAAGCCTCTAGTTGGCTAGCCAGTTGATCAAAGATAGTCAGGGTCTTCTGATTATGAACAAGGTGTTGTTGCTTGATAACTGGATCACGTCATTAGGAGAATCACGTGATGGACTAGACCCAAACTACTAGACGTAGCATATTGATCGTGTCATTTTGTTGCTACTGTTTTCCGCGTGTCAAATATTTGTTCCTATGACCATGAGATCATATAACTCACTGACACCGAAGGAATGCTTTGTGTGTATCAAACGTCGCAACGTAACTGGGTGACTATAAAGATGCTCTACAAGTATCTCCGAAGGTGTTCGTTGAGTTAGTATGGATCGAGACTGGGATTTGTCACTCCGTGTGACGGAGAGGTATCTCGGGGCCCACTCGGTAATACAACATCACACACAAGCCTTGCAAGCAATGTGACTTAGTGTAAGTTGCGGGATCTTGTATTACGGAACGAGTAAAGAGACTTGCCGGTAAACGAGATTGAAATAGGTATGCGGATACTGACGATCGAATCTCGGGCAAGTAACATACCGAAGGACAAAGGGAATGACATACGGGATTATATGAATCCTTGGCACTAAGGTTCAAACGATAAGATCTTCGTAGAATATGTAGGATCCAATATGGGCATCCAGATCCCGCTATTGGATATTGACCGAGGAGTCTCTCGGGTCATGTCTACATAGTTCTCGAATCCGCAGGGTCTGCACACTTAAGGTTCGACGTTGTTTGATGCGTATTTGAGTTATATGGTTGGTTACCGAATGTTGTTCGGAGTCCCGGATGAGATCATGGACGTCACGAGGGTTTCCGGAATGGTCTGGAAACGAAGATTGATATATAGGATGACCTCATTTGATTACCGGAAGGTTTTTGGAGTTACCAGGAATGTACCGGGAATGACGAATGGGTTCCGGGTGTTCACCGGGGGGGGGGGCAACCCACCCCGGGGAAGCCCATAGGCCTTGGGGGTGGCGCACCAGCCCTTAGTGGGCTGGTGGGACAGCCCAAGAAGGCCCTATGCTCCATAGGAAGAAAATCAAAGAGAAAAGAAAAAAAAGAGGAGGTGGGAAAAGGGGGAAGGACTCTTCCTTCCAAACCTAGTTGGACTCGGTTTGGAAGGGGAGGGTTGCCCCCCTTGGCTCGGCCGAACCCCTTGGGGGGCCTTGGACCCCAAGGCAAGGCTCCCCTCTTCCCCCTATATATACGGAGGTTTTAGGGCTTATTTGACACAACTTTGCCACGGCAGCCCGACCACATATCTCCACGGTTTTACCTCTAGATCGCGTATCTGCGGAGCTCGGGCGGAGCCCTGCTGAGATAAGATCATCACCAACCTCCGGAGCGCCGTCATGCTGCCGGAGAACTCATCTACCTCTCTGTGTCTCTTGCTGGATCAAGAAGGCCGAGATCATCGTCGAGCTGTACGTGTGCTGAACGCGGAGATGCCGTCCGTTCGGCACTAGATCGTGGGACTGATCGCGGGACGGTTCGCGGGGCGGATCGAGGGACGTGAGGACGTTCCACTACATCAACCGCGTTTCTTAACGCTTCTGCTGTGCGGTCTACAAGGGTACGTAGATCGAATATCCCCTCTCGTAGATGGACATCACCATGATAGGTCTTCGTGCGCGTAGGAAATTTTTTGTTTCCCATGCGACGTTCCCCAACAGTCTCTCCATAGGAAGATCTGAATATGCGTAGGAAAATTTTGAATTTGTGCTACGTTACCCAACACTAAAAAGGCTCATAGAAGAACTCGATGCCATACATTCAGCAAATCAAACAAATATTGTCGAAAGAAGGGCTGAAGAAGATGTAGAAATAGCTAATGATCTTGCTTATTATGAGGCTGAAATGCTCCAAACAGCTGCTCAAGCCAAACAATGTCACGATGATGCAGGTCATCCAATGCAACAATATGAAAAACAACAACAACAGTAGGTGGTGATGAAACCACCGTTGTACTCTGAGACAAAGGGTAGGAAGAAACATTCTATAGGAAAGAAAAGTGAACATGGATATCAGATAAAGGCGCCAACAGAAGATAGAAGAGATGTCCAGCTGGATGAGAATGGAATGCCACTTGGACAAAGGAAATGCAGTATATGTAACCTGGTTGCAGGACAAAATAAACTAACTTGTCCAACACTCCTAGAAAGAAAAGATGCCATGGAAGTGAAGCAACTGAAAGCTCAAAACATAGCTAGGGGCCACACCCAGAGAAAGCCAGCAGGCTTCGTAGCGTGTGCAAGCAATATTCAAGAACATGCCATAAATGCGATGAAGGAGCTCAAAAGAGGAGTCAAAAGGCAGAAAAGAAAGGGAAAACAAAACATACTGCGAGCAGAAACAAAGTGGTCGGAGATGAAGATGAGCAAGACATTGACGAGGAAGGTGACTACGACGAAGAGGAAATCGAAGACCTCACTGAAGAAGAAAGTGAAGACCTAAGCATAGAAGAAGCAGGAGAAGAAGAGGAAGGAGAAGAAGCAGAAGAAGAAGAGCGGGAGAAAGAGGTGCTATATTGCAAAAAAAGGGTGAGCGGGAAGCAAGAGGAAAAGGAAGAGATACACAACAAAAATAATCCGCAAGAAGCAAATCCTAGGAGGAGCACAAGGCTGATGAACAATTAAAACAATACCAGGAAACAAATAAAATGTTATACTCAACAGTACATTATGTATTTTGTGTTGTTGCACTGCTGAACATAAACAATTTGCCTGCAAAAGTTCACATACTGGCATTTCTGGAGCACATGTCAGCACCAGTTATGTTTATTCACTACATAAAAATAGTATTTATGCATAAAGTTCAATTACTAATACTTCACAAGTTCAAAGAATTCTTGGTGTACAAATTCTGGAGTAACATTACATGTACAAAAAAAAATGCTTGACAGAAAACGGCCTGAAGTACCGAAAATAACATGCGTGCATTTGTGAGGTTCTATTTTGAATCCTCGTATTTGGACTACTCGTGAAGTTCAACTGTAACAACATTCAAAAAAAAGATTAAACCTTAAAAAATAAGTGCAAGGGGAATTTCTTACGTGAAGTTCTACTTGAATGCTATATGCAGTTCATGAATTACAGAAAAAAAGGACATACAAAATTTATACAAAAAAGGCAAAAGTTCAAAATATCAAATTCTTGCAGAAGTTCAACAAAATAACACTAGAGAAGCTGTGGTATACTAAGGAGGTGCTACATTGCATAAAAAAAGAGTATGCAAGAAAAAACAGGAAAAAACTATGAAGTTCATATATTCATACTCGAGAAGTACTCGTATACGAGGAGGTGCTTCAATCGATTAAAAAAAGTATAAGGAGGAAAAACAGAAAAAATCATTGAAGTTTAAATAAATGTTACTCTAGAAGTTGTGGTACAAAAGTGTACATGTGCAGAATGAATATGGTTGACTCAAATAAGAATTTCCCACTAATCTATGTTAGGGAAATATTACAAGGATTTTTTTAAGGAATTATTTAAAAAAAGTGGTTTCAAATTGAAATAGCATCATACACATGATAAGTTCAACTTGCAGCCAAACGGTAGTCCAAGTCGGTCTATCTGCCATGATTACCACCTATACAACCTACAGCTCGGACACGTAAATTCAGAATAGCACTACCATTTGACGCGATGGTAGCAGCAATTAATTCAGGTTGTGGAAAAACCCACTCACGGCTCAGGAACCGAGGATGCCACCACTACCACTCCCATTGGTTGTTGCCACGTATAGAATTGCAACGCCCACTATGATGCTCGGACGAACCACCCCCTCCACTATGAATCAACCGGAGAGAAAAAAACCTTCCTCCCTTCATCTCCACCATCTCCATCGCCATTTTCTCTCCAACTTCCCCATAAAAACTCTGCAACACCACTGTCATGAACACTCCTACGCCTTCCTCTGTGCCCCAGCCTCGCCATTCCCTCCGCTCCATCTTCCCAGAAAAACCACGAGAAGCAATGGCAGTCGTGTGGTACCACAAGTGTCCCCGTGAAGAGTCGTCGGAGTAGGCCGCCAAGCTTGAAGACGACGTTGTCCATGCCGAGAAGCACGACTACACCAAATTACTGAAGGAGGTTGAAGCCCATGGCAAGGATCCCGTGTATGAAGTCTGCACCAGCAATCTCGAAGAAGCCGATGAGATGATCAAGAATAAGGTTGAAGATCAGCGGCATGATCGACAAGATCATTGGCGTTGATGTTCAGTACACGAGAGAAGACGAGTCGAACCAGAGGGCATCAGTTCTACAGCTTTGCCTGGAGAAAATGGTGCTCGTCTTCCACATCACCACATCGACAAAAATGTGAGCAAAACAACTCATTCAACCTATGCTCATGGAAATTTGTGCATTGGTATTGCTGCATGAAGTTTGATTAAACTAGTTTCTAAACTAGATGTTTTTACTAAAGTTCAAATAGAGCGCAAAGGGGAATTTTCTGCGTGAAGTACTACTTATATACTACATGCAATTCATGTATTACAAAAAACATATAAAAATTATAAAAAGGGCAGGAAGTTCAAACATCAAATTCTAGTATTGTAGAAAGTTAAAAAAATCCTAGAGGAGAAGTTCTGCTATACCAATAGATGATATATTACAATAAAAAGGTGTAAGCAGGAGAAACATAAGGAAACAAAAATGAAGTTCAACATTTCCTAGTGAGAAGTCCTCGTGGTAATATTGCATAAAAAGAGTTAGAGGGAGTTTAATTAAAGTAGTTTAACTAATGAGTAGTAGTGCTCCGTGAAGTTCAATGAAACTAGTTTCTGAACTAGGTGTATGTACTAGTGTAGTTTATAGACTACGTGATATTTTTCTCAAGATGTTATGAACATGTTACACAAGGTTAATTAGGAAAAAACATACATACAAAACAAATGAAGTTCAAAGATTTCTACTGGAGAAATTCTGCTATACTAGCAGGTGCTAAATTGCATAAAAATTGTCAGCAGGAAGACATATGTTCATGAGTATTGCTGCCTAAAGTTTAATTAAACTAGTGATGCACTACTATTGTTACAAACTTGCAGGCCCAACTGGCTTGAAAGATTCCTAAAGGAGAAGATGTACACCTTTGTTGGCTTCGACATTGCCATGGAAAAACAGATGCTGAAGAAGTCAGGATTGGAGATCAACCCTGGGAAGTTCATCGACATGCAGAAGAAATGGAGGCATCCATACACGAACAAGCCGTACGACTCCCTGGCAGACGTTGCAAGCAAGGTCGTCCACTCATACTATAAGGACATGAAGAAGAATATCGACCGCAAAAAGACCACAAAATGTGGGCGATAGCACCACTGCGAGACTACCTCATCTAGTATGCAGCGATAGATGCATACGCCACCCACAAGGCTTGAAGACAATCGACATCGTCAACAATGTTTTGTGCAGGCTGAACTATGATAAGCAGTTTGGAACATCCTATGAATACTAGGGATGAAGGAACAACAAAGTTTGGCTTTGAAAAAAAATGCTTGTGCCTTCTTTTGTTCAGTTTGGTAGGTTGCTTTCATTACGTTGAACAACTTTTCTTATGTAATTTGTGTCAGTGTTGTACATCACTTTGCTTATATCATTTTCATATTTTGGCTATGTGGTTCAAACAAATTTGATGGCTTGCTATTCTCTGTATACATCATGTAAACAGTAAGGTAGTTTCAGAATGAAACAATGTGGCTACGCTTCAGCAAAAAGTTATAGGAAAAGGGTAAGCAGAAACATAACTAGCAAAACGATAAAAATAGAATGGAAAGGGAAACTTTCCTTGGTGAAGTTTTAGTTGAATACTATATGAAAAAAATGTTGTAAGAAAGGGTACAACTTCAATGAGTTGAATAACAGTGAAAAGAAACAACACTACAATTGCACAACACATATTTCTCTTGTTAAAAAACTGTGTCCAAGCAGAGAACATGCACAAGTTCTATTCATACTAGCGAATATTCTGGTATACCAGGAGCTGCTAAAATTGCATAAAAATAAGCTACAGTAACCATAAAAAACAATGAAGTTCAAATACTAGTACTTGAGAAGTTCTGGTACAAGTATCAATATAGATAAAATAAATAAGGTTGCAACAAGAAGGTACTGCCGCCTAAAACCTAGTTAGGCAACATAATGACATGGACGTAGTTCAAGAAGTTCTACTTGGACTCCTGAAGGAGTTCAACTATATCAACTATAAAAATTAACTAAAAGATAAAACCATAAAAGGAGTACTAGACAAAATTGTTTATGTGAAGTTTGACATAAATCATGTATAAAGTTCAAGTACTATAAACAGATACATTTCCAATGGGTTGAACAACATTAAAAAACATAGCGCAACACAAGAATGCTCACTGTGATAAAAACATCAGTCCAACAAATGACAGGCAAAAGTTCAAATTGCACACATGGGGCAAAGGAAAACACACCTGACTCCGTAGAAAAACGGTATTGAACACATACAGTAACAAATAAGAATGACATACGAAACCATTTTTTATTCCACGTACAATGATACTTAGTCACAAAGAAGCAGTGCAGTTACATTGGTACAGAAAAGTACTAAACCAAATCTTCAATTTCTCACGCAAACAAAGTTGCTCCACCCGTTTCGAAACTAAATGCATATACTAAGACAAATCTAATTGAAACCAGATCTATACAAAGCCGATGTTCCTAAACTGCAGAGATCATTGCGCCAACTCCCAGGTCTCAGCTGAAATCTCTTCACGCAGAATTTAATTCTTTGGGCTGAAGAATAGGTTGTACATGAATTCGGCCTTCCAATCATCTACAGCAGGACACTGAAAAAAACAGAAAAAATAAAAGAATGAAAAGATGAGTAAGCATAAAAAACTAAAAGAACAGAAGGACAATGTGCGTGATAACAAATACAAAATAAAAAACAATAAAAGTAAAAAGGACATAACAAAAAGTATAAAACATACGCCCAAATCACGAAATCTGCGGTAAGGCCATCTCCGTCATATGTAAATCAGAACTTCACATAGAAGAAACCACACTCATTGGCACCATGCTTTGGAACTTTGACATAAGTAGGCCTCTTTGCAATAGACAACCAGTTTGGTTGATTTCTCGCTTTGTACTCAGCCTTGCCGTACACCTCCTCCAGAAACCGAACAAATCTCTTGAACTGCAAGTCATGACGCGAACACTAAAAATAAGAATATTGAACAAAATAGCTAAGTTCAGTTACATAAATTGGGACTTGCACATAAGTAGAACTAAAAAAATGATATCAGAAGTTCAAGTATCAAGTGATACTCAGTTAAACACACAGAGTTACAGAGGTACATGAAAAAAACGTGACAGAGGTTCGGTTATCAGAACTAACGATATGTGTGTAGTCTGCGTGGAAGCGGGTTCGTGACATGCCCTTCTTAGAGTAAGGAAGTGAGTCGAGGATGTCGATGCTCCCGTGATATCTATTCAGCACATACACATTGTAGTGTCCCAATTTGTCGATGCACTTGCAAAATGGCAAAAAAAACTACAAAAACATAATAAAACACGGGTGAGCAAAGACAAATATGAACTATCATATGAAACTAAACAACACACATGAACAACCCAGACGAACAAAAATGTCCTTTTTGGGATACTCAGAAAATTATATACATAATAAAAAGAAACAGTAGTTATAAAAACCTAACGAGCTTTGCTTTAAGAAGGTCTTCTCCCGGATGAGCAAACAACCTCATCCATAGCTCTGCCAATTTTTTCGCATCGAATTTTGGCATTGGTGAAGATAACACATCGTAATCCAGGCATACTGCATTACAAAACACAACATCAACAAAATTAAGAACATTAAAACTTGACAAATAAAATAGATCACAGTTCCACTTAACAAAAAACTAGGGCAAACATATAGACATAGGGTTACAAAGAAACCTGTATGAAGTAAGGACTTAGAACAACCGTGTCAGCACAAGAAAATATCTCCAAAGTTTCTAGAATATCCTTCCACTTGTTTATTAGTAAGTCCATCACATCTCCTTCCATCTGCTGCCCTTCACCAAAAGGACTCTGAAGGACACGTCCAGTCAGGTCCATCCCGTTGTCACCAGGGAGAGTAAACATGCATTATGATGTCCTGCATAAGTAAAAGTATGGGAGAGCATTAGAAGTGCAACTACATATAAAAAAAGTTTACAAAAGAGAGAAGTTCAGGTAATATAACAATAGAAGTTCACACAAACAAACATATCACCGAGCAAAAAAAGTAGAGGAAAACTCACTCCATGTGCTTATTCAGACCATCTTCACTTAGCACAAAACCTTTCAACTTTTGGGCCTCATGTAGATATGGGAACGTGTGTTTCTTCAGGGGACAGACATGAGAACGTCACTTCATAGGTAGTCTTGCTGCTCTCTTCGAGGAGGTTATGTTTCCAGACTCAAGTGTCGGTTTCCTCCTAGCAATGATGCAATTCTTGCCACCTCGCAGACTTACCAGACTTCCTCATCCTAGCAATCTTCTCAAAATCAGAATCATATGAAATCTCTTTAGCTTGGACTGCAAAGACCTTCCGAGTGCAAGGGGTCTTTGGATCGGCACTCCCTGAGGCTTTAGGAACTTAAATTGAAACAACCTCCTTGTCAATCTTGGAATAGACCGTTCGAGGAGGACTCTATTTTTTTGACAGCAGGGGACTTGGACTTGTGCTCTTCGGTTCCTACGTAGGTTGGTAATTCGGTGTCCCATGAAATGCATAATGGAAGTCGTTGAAATCGAAATCCTCCACCGTGGAAAAAATACCATAAAACCAATTGAAGTTCAATCACAACACAAGCTTCAGTCCAAAAAGAAAAATATAAATGACAAGATTGCTATTCAAGTTCATCTAGAAAATAACGAAGTTCAGATACACCATAAAGATAAGGTCAAACAAAAAACTTATGACATGAAAATCATTCAAGTTATGCAACCAAAAACAAAAGGGTATCACCCGCCTTCGTGTTCGTGCAAGTTAATGTATAATAAAAGCAGGAGTTCAGAAAGAGAAATGGATACAAAACATTTAGGTAGTAGCAAAAACTACCAAAACTGCAGCTACAAAGACTTACATGTATGGTAGCCAAACAACTCCATGAAATTTGTTTCAAACAAGTTAGAAGTAATAATTGCGTACAACCATTTCTTCCTGATATCAGAGATATCTTCATGCGTATAGTATGCAAGATCACCATGGTGAAATGAGTTATCATTCGTGAGCATGAAAAAGCCACAGTCAACGCTGCAACCAACAAAAATAAAAAATGTAAAAAAGAAAACATATATAAAACAGTAACAAAACGCTGCAACAAAAACATACTCATGCATGTAAGCAGAAATAAATAAATAGAGATAAGGTGGAAATCAGACTTGTTATGATGTTGCGGGACATCAATCCAATCCAAGGGGAAGTGGTCAATAGATAATGGATTGAGTGGTGTTTCCCTGTCATTACTGGCATCGCTCCAATGTTTCTTGATGTTATCACTCATCTTTCGAAACAGACGCACTGCTGATTCATCAGTTGGTCCATAATAAGAGTCAAGAAACTGGATCCTTTTGTTTTTCAAGTCAAGAAATACTGAAACCCAATGCCCAACACCGCCCATGTGATCATGAGTTTCACGTGGGTCAAAAGTAGGAAAAATAACCTACAGGAAGATAAACACACACCCACACTTAATAAAACAAATACTAACATAAAGGGCAGAAAAAGGAAAACAGTAAGAAACAAAAAAGGTATTGCTTACAGATTCATGAGCATCCATGCTTTCAGGACCAGTCACATTAAAGAACTTTCTCACACGCCTATCAAATTGCCCACTCAAAATCTTCGCCTAAAAATAAACAGATAACTATTACAAAAGAGATACATATAAATATTTTGAGACGAACAAGTACAAAAAATGTGAAAAGCAAAAAGAGGAAAAAGAAAATCTGTATGGTTCACTTACACAAACCCAATACGGCATTATAAGCTTGTCTGATCCATGGTATTTGAAACATAGACAAAAACGAGCAATCTCGGTGACATTAGATCAAAGCATTCCACGAGGACCAAAAGACGATGCAATATCTTGAACAGTAGCTCCACACTCAATGTTTTGGAACATAATGTTTGATCTAAAAACATGAAAACAATAAAATCAAAGGTCAATTGGTTTTTATCTATGAAAAACTACCCTCCTTACATGCAAAGCTGGACATTTAATAAACAAAGTCAGGAAGTTTAGCTATAAAACATCTGGCAGTTCATAAGTTAGATGCCCTTCTTATATCCAAATAAGAGATCGTATATACACAAAATAAGAAAGGAAGTTCACTTGTAAAACCTCAGGCAGTTCATAAGTTGGATTACCTTCCTAAATTAAAAGCTAGAGCTTTAATAACTAGCAGTTCGTAGATACACAAAAAGAAGTAAAAGGAAGTTCAACTATAAAACCTCAGGCAGTTCAAAAACTAGATGCCTTGAAAATTCTAAAATGTCTGGGCTCACCTCTTAGTACAATGAGTCCTAAGCCTAGTTACACTGTAATAAAAGTAATCAACCTTCTTTTTCATGGCCGCAACATTACTGTCTGCTTAGCAAAAAAATACACAAAATAAGAGTCAGGAAGTGCTACCTAAAAAAGATGTAGATATTGCCAAGCACACACATAACAAAAGAGCCACTTTCAACATAGATATATCGCCGCAGAATCTAGGAACAACACAAACAAAATAAGTTGTTGCACCAAAGATAACCTACAAAAAAATATTGTAAAACTTGACAACCCCGTGCAATACATAAAAATACACAACATGGGAACAAAAATGCACTACATATTATTTACATTCACAGAAAACTTTATGGCAGTTTATGACAAAAAGACAGAAATTCAACTTGAAAAACATAGCCAGTACAACTGGGACATTACAAAAGCCCTGAACAGAAACAAAAAGTGATCGGGATGGGGAAAAGAAGAGAGAAGCGTGATTCTCTCTTCTAAGGATTCTTGCCTAAATCAGCATCAGATCTTGAAACATCTTCCTCCTTTCCAGTAATATCAGTTTCAGTTTTTGAATCATTGGAGTGTCCAGTACACACCGTATTATCATCTTCAGTTCTGCCAGTAGAGCATGGCGATTCTGAAATAAGAACAACAACTGGGTCTGCTACAGTAGCACGAGATGGAGATAAAATGCCAGCAACCACTGAAGGTTGTGTTGCAATCGGATTCAAAGGAACCGCTTGAGTGCTACCAGGCTCAACGGTTGCCTCCATGGAAATTTTCTCAGGAATGTGGGCGTTAATGATGGTATCACCTCTAGTTGACTTTCTCTGCTCACCATCAAAAATGCCATCACAAGTGGAATTTTTTTGTTCAGTTCGATCCAAACCATCGGAACAGCTAATGTCTGATGAATGTTTGTTTGCAACCTTTTCAGAATCAACACTAACACCATGAAACTGCAAAAAAACAAATAAACCCAATCAAAGATGGGCACCTAGAAAAAAAATGCACTAAAAAGAAGGAAAATAGACAAAAAGGATAAATAAGATGCTACCTTAGGAACAATATCATCAACCCCAGCAACAAAAGAATCACTTGTAGGGTCGGGTTCTTCAAGAGGGGCACTTGCATTTTAAGGAAAAATATTATGGTCTCTAACACCATCATCAATATCCTGCAAACACCACACAAAAAACATAGAACAAAGATTATCGGAAGTCCAAGGATACTAAGAAAAGACGGTCAACTTTGAGCAACAACACTCAACAAAGAAGTTCAGATACTCTCGATAAAAAGGCAAAATGTTTGACAACAAAACATATCATGGAACTTCATATACATTAAATATAGATGCTCAACTATTAACTCTACCTTGTCAATGAGGAAGTTCACATAATGAAAAAGAAAGAAAGGACAAATATGAACACTAATACTTAACAAAAAAGAAGTTCAAACACACGAAAAAAATAAGGCCACCTACTAAAAGCAATGAAAAAATAGACAATAACATCAAACATTAAATCTAAAAGAAACAAAACAAAAATCAACATAAAACTAACCTCTCCAGAACGATCCTCGTTGCCTCGACCATGACCCTTATAACCATCACTAGGCTTTTCAATCTGACTAACAACAACCCTAACCTCATCTTCAAAAGGCTTGCAACGAGCATCCTGAAGCTGCTTGAACATTCCAAAGTTGGTACGAACGTGCACCACGCTCTAACGAATCTCAGCAAGAATTTCAGCCTCAATGGACAAAGCATCTTTAGAAGACTCCACATCAAAACCACCACCGAGTGGTACAATACCATCTACGCGATTTAGATGCTCAACCGTCATTGGAACACATTCAATCTCCCCACAAACAGTTTTCAGAAGACCATCGATCCTAACAAGGGAAACAATGGCATCATCAAAGGAACCATTTGCAGCCTCTGAAGAAATACCAGCTGAATCTTTCGTACGGGTGGAAGAACCTCCACGTACTTCATCGGGAACACCAGCAGGGGCATCCTGGGAGGATACAATTCTAGGGGCACCTTCACTTCAAACGCCACTGGCACGGGACAGGGTAAAAATAGGTCATTCAATTTGAACAAAGAACACAACCTCAGCCTGTGTCTTCCACTACATGCAAACAAAAGAAGAAAGGGTCAAAAAAATAATGAAGGGACAAAAAATCAAAGGTAAGCATAGAATCAGAAGTAAATCATAATGAAGAGGAACATAAATATCAGAAGTTCAATTTAAAATGCATAGAAAAAACGATAAATGCATAAATAAGACTCACACACAGATTCCCAAAAACCTAGTTGGCCGGGTCATCATCACCCTTCTTAACCAAGTCAGCAGTAGCAATCTCACATAGCTTTCCCTGGTCCATGAAATTTATGAGAGGAGTTCTTAAATCAACAACAGGCTACTTGCCATGGATAAGGCAGTCTAGATACATAAGAAGCGGAGAAATGCCATAGTCTGTAACATCTTTTCCCCTCGTAGTACCTTGTTGATACCTAATAATAGCCCTTTTAAGATCACCAACAAGCAACAGGCAGTAGTCCATTTGGGACATATCATGGGAGACAAGATTCTCAGCCATTGTTGCCTCCCTGGAAACACGTCTAGACATCCTAGGGATAACAAGCTTCATGAAAAGAATCAAGTAAAACGCATGGAGAGCTAAATCATCATTCTTCTCATCCTTCATAAGACCCTTAAGGATATTCCTCATCTCCTTTTTCTTGTTGTCAGCACTCCTCTTGTACCTATGTTTGGCCTTCAGCCTCATTACAAGAACATCAAAATCATCCTCTGAGGGCTTGGGTGGGGTAGAATCACCTTGTGGGAAACCAAAGAGATGACGGATAGAATCGCTTGTAATGCGCAATTTCTTGTTAGACTCGCCCATGTCTAGGATCATAGTTGAAGGATCAATATTGGTGTAAAGGTGGCCAATCAAAGGATGAGAGATGTTCGAATCAATCTTCAAATCAAAAACACACCCAAAACCAGACTTCACCGCCCTCGCCTTGTGCCTAGGCCGTAGATAATTTGCGCATACCTTCACCTCTTTAAGAGAGCAGCGAACCTTCTTGTTAAAACATTTCACAACAACTTCTCCTTCAGTAGCTCCTTCCATTGGCTTAGGTCCTCTTTTCCTCCTCATAGGTCTTGCCGTAAGAGAATACTGCAAAAAATACAAAAAAGGAACAAACAAACAACATGAAAAATTATTCATCAAAATAATCCAAAAGTTCAGCAAAAAGTTAAAACACGAAAAACTACATAAACAAATAAAGAAAGGGGAAAAGTTCATGAATGCATAAAATACAAAGAAGTTCAGGAATGTATAAAAAACTGTTCAATGGAGAATATGCAAAAAAGTTCAATTGTTTTCCCTGATGAACTGCTGGCAACACTCGTACATTTTATCCTTTGTGGGAGCGTACATATTAACAAGAAAAAAAATACAAGAAGTTAAACAATGCATAACAACATAGTCCAAAATCGAGTATATTCAACAACTCAACAATGTGAAACATAATGCAGGATTACAAACGGAAAAAGTTTTTTTTTTCTGAAAATAAGAAAAACTAGCACAAATGAACATAAGGGAAAACAAACAGTTATACCTGATCAACACGAGAACGCTTCTTGCAACCCTTGTTAACCTTTGCCGACACACCCTTGCGCTTAACGCCACATCTCTTGGCCTTAGCAGATAAATTAGAACCAATCGGGGTGAAGGCTTCACGTAGGCAAAAACACGAGGACTACGACGTGGGGGTAACAACAGCAGCTTCACAACCACTTCCGGGAAGTTCACCTAGACTTGGACTAGCAACTTTACCAGCAAGACGTGGGCTCTTCCGAGGAGTAACTATAGCAACGAGACGCTTCGTCATACAATGCGCTTGGACTTCTTCTTCAAAGGGACAATCAAGTTATCACTGATGAGCATGGGCTCTACAAGATCAACAGATTCATAAGCATTGGAACCCTTCTGTAGGCGGGCCGCCTTCTTCCTCTTGAATGCTACTAGTTTTCTTTTCTTGCGTTGATCCTCTAAAAGAAGCTGCAAGGGCACATCCTCTTCTTGCGTGACCGATTCAGTTCCATCAACAAATTTGAACTGCATCAGTGACAACTGAAGAGAGAAAAAAGGATCCTCAATGCAATCACTGTGTTCAGGTAATGGATCCACCTGCTTAGGTGAGCACTCTTCTCAGCACCGCACAGGCCATATAGAACATCATTGGTAATGTTAACATCATCAATGCTGGCAGCATCTACAGAAATCACAAGAAAAACAGATTAAAAAGGGAAAAGACTCAACAACAAAATAAAACAAAAAACATGATATAAGCAAGCTAAAAACATAGCTCTCCTAATTAAAAAAAGGAGTTGCGCATACTAGATGAAGCAACGGCTGCACACGCAAGATCGTGGAGATTTAATTTTTTGTCAATACTGGATGCAACATGAGTAACTAAATGCAAAGTGGCACTTGATTTAGCTGCATGATACTTTCGACCAACAACAATAACTTCATTTCAACCATCTTGGTCACATCCATTTTTTTCACAATCCTTAAACTCATCAACAACTACAGGGAAAAAAAGGAAAAACAATAGAAGCACGGTTTAAAAAGGGAAACTAAAATTACTTGTGAAAACACAAAAAGCCAAATGTAGTACTATAAAAATAAAGAAAATGGATTTCCAAATAAAACAATCCATAAACACAAAATAGCAAGGACTTGAACAAAAACAAGCAAAAGAAGTGAACCAGAAGTTCAACTAGACCTAACAAGGCATGATTACTAAATTTGTGCATGTACACACGTGTTGGCATGAATTGTATGTCATCCAAACACTATCGCTATGCCGTTGCACTTATATTTAGCTTCCTCATAAAATGTTCAATTTTTGTATCTATAGTACATGACTAAGAAATTATAGCGTTGTTGTAGTTAATTAAAGCTTCTAATGTTTATGAATTTGGTTGTTGTCTCAGTAGCAGTTAATTCATTTGCACACTAATCTTTTTTGAGAAGATATGTCATAATTTACCTGTTTCTTCCATTTTCAAAATATGTATTTGGTTATTTTCTATGTTGCTAGAAACCGATTTTCCCTACAATTGTTACTGATTTAGTTTTAAATATTATAGGATGAACGGAAGTGTTCTTATGTGGAGTGAGTTGATCAAGAGTGGCCACAGTCTTTGAATATGTGCCTAGCAAAGTTCTGGACCATACATGCGGAAGATAACAAAGATAGGCTTAAAGGAAGTGTTGTCAACGTTGAAGATTTTTTCAAGATGCGGGAAAAAAGAGGAAGATGGAGCATGAGCTCATATATTTAGAATTAGACTATACTAAGATGGTGTAACATCCCAATTTTCTTAAATTCGGATGTTAATAGATCATTCATATGCATCTCATATTTTATGCATATTTGTGTTCTTCTGAAAATTCTAATCGTTATGTGACTGCGGGCAATTTATTGGAGTGGAGATAATATGACTTCTCCCCTGTGAGTTAAAGTCACCAATTTGGTTTTGCAAATTTTCTAAACTCCGAATTATTATTTTTTGTTGAGTTTTTCAATCGCGTTGTATGACCTATTGCATAAAACTCATTTTTTGAAAGTTTTGCATTAGGTGGAACTAGGATTCCTATATATATTATATATATATTAGTTGTATATATTTTTCTGTTTTGTTTTTCTCCTAAGTATTCTAGTGTATATACATATATTAGTACATATTTTTTTCTAGTAGTTGTTAGCTAGGAAATATTTTCCTTTACCTTTATGCTGCTGTTTGTTTTTTTTTTGTTTTTTTAAAAAAAAGAAAAGAAGGAAACTGGCCAGGCCGAGCCAGGCTCTAACCCAGCCTTGCACCGAGGCATGCAATCCCATGCAGCCATGCACGCATGCAGCCCCACCGAACCCCACGTCCCAACCCTCTCTCTCTCCCCCACGTAATCTCCTCTCCCTCCTCCTTCCTTCTCCCACCCGATTCTCTCTCTCCTCTCTTTCTTTCCTAGGGAACCAGTGGGAAAGCTTCCACCCCGTGCTCTCTCTCCTGCCTTGTCTACCCCTCTCCTCCCTTATTCTCTCCTCTCTCTCCCCATGCGATCTCCTCCCTCCCTTTCCTTTTCTTTCACCAGGAACCGAGCCGAAGCTCTCCTTCTCCCGTGATTTCTTTCCCAGTGTCCCTCTCCTCCTTCCTTCTTTCTTCTCCCTACTCCTTCCTTCTCCCACCCGAGCCTCTCCTCCCTCTCTTCTCTCCAGCGGTTCTTTCTTTCCTTTCTCTGCCCAGGAACCGAGCTCTCCTCTCTCCCTCGCGATTCCCTTCCCGCGAGCTCCCTCCCCTTCCATAGCCACACCTCCCCAAGGGCTATATAAACCCCCCCTTTCCACCGCCACCCCTCCCCAACCCTAGCCACCACCGCCACCTCATCCCGCCGCCGCCCTAGCCGCCGCCGCGAGCAGCAGCAGCAGCCCGAAAGCTGCTGCACTTCGGCCTCGCCAGGAGGAGGAGCCCTCCCCGAGCTCTCTCTCCACCGCCGCCTCTCCCCCGCGGAGGAGGAACCACTCCCCCGCCGCCCAACGTCTCCACCGCCGGAGCTACTCCCTCCTTCCCCGCCGGCGAACTCTCCTCTCGCCGGTGCAACACCTCCAGCAGCAGGTAGCTAGCCTCCCTTCTCTCTCTCTATTTGCATGCATTAGATTCTAGCCTTTAGATCTCCATGCAACGGCCAAGATCAGATCCCCAGTACCCCTTCGGTTATTCTCAGAAAACCAGTAGGTTTTTCTTGCCACTTATGAATTAATCGGCGACTTTGCTAGCCTTAGGCCGTTTGCCCGAAGCGTAGAAACAAACACCACCGCAGCTTGCCACGTGTTAGTACTAGTAGCATCAGTTTTTCTGTTTTGATAGCAAAAACACAAACTTTCAATTTTGTTTTGGCCACAACTTTTTATCCCTACGTCCAATGACATTGATTCTTTTTCCAGTAGCTCACAAATTTCCTGTAGGTTTTAAAAACATATAATTTGTCTATGTTTGAGATTTTTAAATATAAGTTAGAGCAGATTTAGTTTAAACACTGTTTTGCTTATTCCAGGAGTTTGAAAAATGATACTGAGTTGATTCTTTTTGCTACTGTTTTCTAGTGATAAAATCTTACTGTGGTAGAATTTTCAGAATTTGTAAAGTATATTTACTGGTGTTTTCAACAGAAACAAGTTTCTGCCTTACCGGCGCGCGATAAATTCTTTTGCGTAGTCTTTTGCAAATCATTGTATGTGATGTTATTTTTACTCGTGGCATGATTGAATTGCTTATGGTGTGCTTTGTGTTTGTATTGGTGGATCATCCGGAGTGCGAAGCGTGTTACTTAGAGACGCTCGAGCAGGACAACTATCATCAAGGCAAGTCATCTTTGATCATGTTATTTTTACCTATGTTTTCAATGCATAGTAGATCACCTTCTTTGCCCTATTTGCATGCTGCCTAGGTACTTGGAAACTTTAGTCATAGGTGTAGTGTCATGTGGTAGGAACACCAACACCCCGATACTTGGCCGCGGGACGACAATGTTATATATGCCATGCTCTAGTAGACGGGTTATCGGTTGAGTGTATTCCACGAGTGATGCGAGGTTGATATAATAACCAAGACCGGACTAAGACAAGATTTTCAAGACCTCGGACGCAATGCAACACTGGGTGAAGGACGGTTGATCGGCTCCCTGGAAAACCCAGTGGATGTCCGGGATGCTGGAGAGGCCATGTCATCCTACGGAAAGCTTCACCCAGGCTCAAAGGGACGGACGGAGACTTCAAGACTCAAGGCTTACCTGCACAGCCACAAGTCATTATGGGCTCTGGCTTGGTTGGACAACGCGGCGACTCTGGACAGGCGGTGCTAGCAGATGTAGACGAACGGTAGGATTGGATGGGCACCGACAGGGATTCAGAGGGACCCGTTGAAAGACCATGTTTTGATCATCCGGTCTTCAAACACCCTGAAGTGCGAGGACAAACCCGAAGGCGATCAAATCTTGTGGGGAACGTGTGCAAAACTCTGCAGAGTACCCAACCTAATCGATTAGCCGTGTCCACGGTCATGGACAACTTGAGCCGAAGGCATTGAATTTCCCCTGAACTCTCGACACAACTTAATAATGATGTGGGTGTTAACAACTATTCGGGTACGAGAACTGGTTGGCGGAACCATCTCGTTAACAACACACTATGTAGTAATATTTTGCTTTCAACCCCTCTTGTTGTAGGATAAAACTGGCTTTATGCAAAACTTAGCTCCACCGGCCAAATATGCATTTAGAGATAGTTGATTATTATTTTACCCCTCTCTTTGATGATTTGCCGGCATATTCAATATGCTGACCTACACGGCTGCAACGTATCATGTTGCAGAGTACTTTCCCGACCAGGAGTGAGGCTACGTTCTACGCTCAGCGACATGCCCTTGGAGTCGGATGGACTCGTCTACCTGATGCTTCCGCTTAGTCTTCGTTAGATAATCTCATGAGTTGGCCTTCAGCCACTTTATTGTACTCCTTTATTGTAATAAAGTACTCTTTATGAGATTTCGATTAATAAAGCTGTGTGATTGCACTCTTGAATATATACATTATGTACTGTGTGTGTACCAGCATGATCTTGGGATGGTACGGAAACACCAGAGGCTTGACTCGTTGAGTCGGGTCGCTACAGAAATGGTATTCAGAGCACACGCTGACCTTAGGACGTAACCTCTAGGAATGGAAAAGCCTTAGGAAGAAAACTATTTTCTCTTATGTCTATTTCCCCCTCTGATCATTTCTGACTTCTCTCCGATTTTCCAATGTTTAGATGGCCACCTTCATCCCTGTTAAGTTCACGGAGTTTTGCTAGCCCGACACCACTATGCCGTTCGGAAAAGAGCTGGTGCAGATCACCAAGGACTTGAGGATTGCTCTGCCGACTATCACAGGGAAGCCAACTTCGTCTTACCCGGAGGATTCACGCTACAAGATCGAGGTGCATATTCCCGGAAGGACATTCCAGCCGTGCACTGAGCCGATGGATTTCAAGTTCATCGCACCCAACTGGATTCTCGGAAGGGACATGGCGATTCATTGTGCACTCGGACGTATCAAGGATGAATACAAAGGCTGCCCTATTTCTCCAGACCTGTTCGCTGTATCCCGGAGAAATGAAGACGGAGACATCATCTCAAACAAGACCAATGACGCTCTCTTGTCTTATGCCCAGATCTTGGAGAAGCACATCGGAACTCTGGAGTACCACGCGATCAAGGACGCCAGGAAGATCAAGCAACTGTCACTCCGCGAGCTTGAACTTGAAGATGCAGCCCGGGAAGCCCACTATGAGCATGAGCAGGAAGTGAAGGACTTTCTGGAGCGGATCGAGAAGCTGAAGACTCGAGTTGCATACCTGGAGGAGGAACTGGACACGGGCGAGAACCTTCATCCCGAAGGAGACGTAGCCCCCGTGATCAGCAACGACGAGGACTACGAAGAAAGCTCCACCGAAGGACCCGACACCATGCTATTCTGAGGAGGACATTTAGACTAGACCACCAAATTTTACTTTATCATTTTACGTTTTAGGCTGATGTTTAGGATTATCGAATTTTGTACCCTCGTGTGAACCTTGTGATGATTGAATAAAATGTGTGGTGTGATACTCGTGTGTTGCATTCATATGGGTAGTGTAATTCCTCTTAGACCATTGTTCTATGCTAATCTCACCCCTCTACAAACATCAGATGCCTCCGAGACGCGCCCCTGAGTCCAACTTTCCGCCGGAACTCACCCAGTTGATCCAGCAACAAAACGCCTTGATGCAGCTGATCATCCAGAACCAGAACAACAACAACAACCATCATCCACCCTAGGCTGACAATCTCACCCGTTTTCTAAGGTTGAACCCTCCAACTTTCTCCAGCAGCATTGAGCCCATTGTGGCAGATGATTGGCTTCGCAAGATGGAGCGTGAACTCATCACCGCTGGTTGTTCTAAAGCTGAGAAGGTGCGTTTTGCCGCGCATCAACTTGAAGGCCCTGCAGCTGCTTGGTGGGAGAACTACACCACCACTTATCCCATTGCTGGAGTCACTTGGGAGCAATTCAAGCAAGCCTTCCGCACCGCGCATGTATCAGCTGGTGCAATGAGTCTGAAGAAGCGTGAGTTTCGCAACTTACGCCAGGGGAATCACACTGTGGCCCAGTACATTGATGAATTCAGCATGCTCGCCCGTTATGCACCTGGAGATGTGGCCAATGATGCGGCCAAGCAGGAGAAGTTCTTGGAAGGACTGAATGATGAGCTGAGCATTCAGTTGACGGTAGCCACCTTCAACAACTACCAGGAGCTGGTTGATAAGGCCCTCATCTTGGAGGGGAAACATCAGCAGATGGAGAACCGCAAGCGAAAGTATGGGGTTGGAAAGTTCAACTCCGGCACTCAGCAGAAGCCTCGCTGCACCCCCTATTCAGGGAATATCGGGACTGGATCCAGTAAGTTTGGTGGACACGTTCAGCATAACCACCCTGTGCACAACCATGGAGGCCACAACCATGGAGGAAATGGGAATCACCGCAACAATAGCAACTTCAAGAATGGCGGTACTGGCACTCACAAGAATTCAGCTCCAGCTCAGAAGGATCTGACTCACATCACTTGCTTCAAGTGTCAGAAGAAGGGACACTATGCCACTGATTGTCCCCAGAACAAGCAGGGAAATGGAAACGGCAATGGCAACGGCAACGGCAACTCTGCAGCAAAGAAGCCCAATCCTTTTCCTCGAGCTCAGGTGAACCACATTGATGTTGAAGAGGTCTATGATCACCCTGATACTGTGGTTGGTAAGTTCCTGCTAAATTCACATCCAGTATTGGTACTTTTTGATTCTGGTGCAACGCATTCATTCATATCAAGGGTAGTTGTGGAAAAGTATAGTTTGCCAACTAGAACCCTCAGCCAACCTATTAAGGTCAGTTCCCGAGGAGGCATGATGACAACCGGGATAGGATGTCATGCTTTGAGTCTCAACATCGGGAACCATAATTTTCCCACCGACCTCATCGTACTAGAGTCCCAGGGATTGGATGTAATCCTAGGCATGGATTGGTTGGCCAAGTATGAAGGGAATATCGATTGTGCCCTTAAGTCTATTTTGCTCACCACCCCCGAGCAGAAGCGGATTAAGTACGTGTCTCAGCGCCCGACACGGAGTAAGCGAGTAAACTCTCTCACGGGAGTAGTCCAGGAGGAGGTACCGATCGTATAGGAGTACCCAGATGTATTTCCGGAGGAATTGCCGGGCATGCCACCCGATAGAGAGATTGAGTTCTTGATTGAGCTATTACTCGGAACAACACCGATATCCAAGAGACCTTATCGGATGCCCGCAAATGACTTGATAGAAATCAAGAAGCAAATTAAGGAGTTATTGGACAAAGGGTATATCCGCCCAAGTTCTTCACCTTGGGGAGCCCCAGTGCTCTTGGTTGAAAAGAAGGACAAGTCCCTGAGAATGGTTGTCGATTATCGTGCATTGAACGATGTGACCATCAAGAACAAGTACCCCTTGCCGATGATCAATGATCTGTTTGATCAGTTAGTTGGAGCTCGCGTATTCTCCAAGATCGATCTTCGATCCGGGTATCATCAGTTGAAAATTCGTGAACATGATATACCCAAGACAACCTTTACCACTCGGTACGGCTTGTATGAGTACACGGTCATGTCATTTGGACTGACTAATGCTCCGGCATATTTTATGAATATGATGAACAAGGTATTTATGGAATACTTGGACAAGTTTGTCGTAGTGTTCATCGATGACATACTGGTATTCTCCAAGAACGAAGAGGAACACAAGGAACATCTGCGTCTAGTTCTGGAGAAGCTCCGAGAGCATAAGCTATATGCAAAGTACAACAAATGTGAGTTTTGGTTGAAGGAAGTCGGATTTCTCGGACACGTCATCTCAGGAGAAGGAATAGCAGTGGACCCTGCCAAGGTAGCAGCAGTCACCGAATGGGTAGCACCCACTTCAGTCAAGGAGATCCGCAGTTTTCTCGGACTTGCCGGATATTACCGGAGGTTCATTGAGAATTTCTCAAAGATTGCCAAGCCCATGACAGAGTTATTGAAGAAGGAATCCAAGTATGTTTGGAATGAGGAATGCGAAACCAGTTTTCAAGAGCTGAAGAAACGTCTTGTGACAGCCCCAGTGCTGATATTGCCGAACATTCGGAAGGATTTCCAGGTTTATTGTGACGCTTCTCGTCAAGGACTTGGAGGAGTGCTCATGCAAGAAGGCAAAGTTGTAGCCTATGCATCCAGACAGCTCAGACCTCATGAGTTGAATTATGCCACACATGACTTGGAACTAGCAGCCGTAGTGCACGCTCTCAAGACCTGGAGACATTTCCTAATCGGAAATAGTTGCGATGTTTACACTGATCACAAGAGCCTGAAATATATCTTCACGCAGAAGGAGTTGAACCTCAGACATAGGCGATGTCTAGAGTTGATCAAGGACTATGACATGAGATTGCATTATCACCCAGGCAAGGCAAATGTTGTAGCCGATGCGTTGAGCCGCAAGAGTTATGTGAACACGCTCACAGCAGGAGGATTTCCCCAAGAGTTAGTCGATGATCTCCGAGAGCTCAAGTTGGAGATAGTTCCAAGAGGATTTGTTGCCACTCTGGAAATTCAGTCTACTTTGACGGAAAAGATCCGTGAAGCATAGAAAGCTGACAAGGAGATAGCCGAGATTAAGCAGAAAATGGAAGACGGGAAAGCTAAAGGTTTTCGTGAGGATGAACACGGAACTTTATGGTTGAGGATCGCATATATGTGCCCATTGATCCCGAACTCAGGAAGTTGATACTTCAGGAAGCTCATGATTCCCCGTACTCGATACACCCCGGTAACACCAAGCTGTATCTGGATCTGAAAGAAAGTTTCTGGTGGACAGGATTGAAGAAAGACATTGCCGAGTACGTAGCTATATGCGATGTTTGTCAGCGAGTAAAAGCCGAGCATCAGAAACCAGCAGGTTTGCTCCAACCTCTACCGATACCCGAATGGAAATGGGAAAAGCTTGGTATGGACGTCATCACAGGATTACCTCGGACCCGTTCTGGCTATGATTCTATTTGGGTTGTGGTCGATCGTTTGACCAAAGTAGCTCACTTCATTCCGGTGAAGACTACTCACACGAGTGCCAAGCTGGCCAAGATTTATATGACGAGGATCGTATGTCTGCACGGAGTACCTAAGAGCATTGTGTCTGATAGAGGGACTCAGTTCACATCAGAATTTTGGCACCAACTGCACGAAACCTTGGGAACAAGATTGGAGTTCAGCACAGCATTTCACCCGCAGACAGATGGACAGACCGAGAGACTTAATCAGATTCTGGAAGACATGTTGAGAGCTTGCGCCCTAGACTATGGGTCTAGTTGGGATGACAATTTACCGTATGCCGAGTTCTCATACAACAACAGCTACCAGACCAGTCTAAAGATGGCCCCTTTCGAAGCTCTATACGGAAGGAGGTGCGGAACACCGTTGATGTGGGATGGAGTTGGAGACCGACAACTTTTTGGTCCCGACCTCATCCGAGATTCTGAAGAGAAGGTCAAGCTTATTCGTGACCGACTCAAGATAGCTCAGTCCAGGCAAAAAAGTTAGGCCGACAGCAAATGCAAGGAAGTAACGTACGAAGTGGGAGATCGAGCATATCTTCGGGTGTCTCCACTTCGAGGAATCAAGAGATTCTGTGTGAAAGGAAAACTAGCACCATGTTTCATTGGCCCCTACAAAATTCTTGAACGTAGAGGCGAAGTTGCATACAAACCGGAACTGCCGGAAGGATTGTCCGGAGTTCATGATGTCTTCCATGTTTCCCAGTTGAATAAATGCCACGCTGAGATGGCCGATGTTCCGTTGAGAGATACAGTGCCCCTAGAGGCCATACAGCTTGACAGTGACCTGACGTATGAGGAGAAACCCGTCCGGATTCTCGAGACTGCCAACAGAGTTACCCGCAGCAAGATCATCAAGTTCTGCAAGGTATTGTGGAGCCACCACACCGAGGAAGAAGCCACCTGGGAACGAGAAGAGGATCTTCGTCGAGACCACCCGCACCTATTTTCTAGCCAACCCGAATCTCGAGGGCGAGATTCACCTTAAGGTGGGTAGGTTTGTAACATCCCAATTTTCTTAAATTCGGATGTTAATAGATCATTCATATGCATCTCATATTTTATGCATATTTGTGTTCTTCTGAAAATTCTAATCGTTATGTGACTGCGGGAAATTTATTGGAGTGGAGATAATATGACTTCTCCCCTGTGAGTTAAAGTCACCAATTTGGTTTTGCAAATTTTCTAAACTCCGAATTATTATTTTTTCTTGAGTTTTTCAATCGCGTTGTATGACCTATTGCATAAAAATCATTTTTTGAAAGTTTTGCATTAGGTGGAACTAGGGTTCCTATATATATTATATATATATTAGTTGTATATATTTTTCTGTTTTGTTTTTCTCCTAAGTATTCTAGTGTATATACATATATTAGTACATATTTTTTCTAGTAGTTGTTAGCTAGGAAATATTTTCCTTTACCTTTATGCTGCTGTTTGTTTTTTTTTTGTTTTTTTTTTAAAAAAGAAGGAAACTGGCCAGGCCGAGCCAGGCTCTAACCCAACGTTGCACCGAGGCATGCAATCCCATGCAGCCATGCACGCATGCAGCCCCACCGAACCCCACGTCCCAACCCTCTCTCTCTCCCCCACGTAATCTCCTCTCCCTCCTCCTTCCTTCTCCCACCCGATTCTCTCTCTCCTCTCTTTCTTTCCCATGGAACCAGCGGGAAAGATTCCACCCCGTGCTCTCTCTCCTGCCTTGTCTACCCCTCTCCTCCCTTATTCTCTCCTCTCTCTCTCCCCACGCGATCTCCTCCCTCCCTTTCCTTTTCTTTCACGAGGAACCGAGCCGAAGCTCTCCTTCTCCCGTGATTTCTTTCCCAGTGTCCCTCTCCTCCTTCCTTCTTTCTTCTCCCTCCTCCTTCCTTCTCCCACCCGAGCCTCTCCTCCCTCTCTTCTCTCCAGTGGTTCTTTCTTTCCTTTCTCTGCCCAGGAACCGAGCTCTCCTCTCTCCCTCGCGATTCCCTTCCCGCGAGCTCCCTCCCCTTCCATAGCCACCCCTCCCCAAGGGCTATATAACCCCCCCCCTTTCCACTGCCACCCCTCCCCAACCCTAGCCACCACCACCACCTCACCCCGCCGCTGCCCTAGCCGCCGCCGCGAGCAGCAGCAGCAGCCCGAAAGCTGCTGCACTTCGGCCTCGCCAGGAGGAGGAGCCCTCCCCGAGCTCTCTCTCCACCGCCGCCTCTCCCCCGCGGAGGAGGAACCACTCCCCCGCCGCCCGACGTCTCCACCGCCGAAGCTACTCCCTCCTTGCCCGCCAGCCAACTCTCCTCTTGCCGGTGCAACACCTCCAGCAGCAGGTAGCTAGCCTCCCTTCTCTCTCTCTATTTGCATGCATTAGATTCTAGCCTTTAGATCTCCATGCAACGGCCAAGATCAGATCCCCAGTATCCCTTCGGTTATTCTCAGAAAACCAGTAGGTTTTTCTTGCCACTTATGAATTAACCGGCGACTTTGCTAGCCTTAGGCCGTTTGCCCGAAGCGTAGAAACAAACACCACCGCAGCTTGCCACGTGTTAGTACTAGTAGCATCAGTTTTTCTGTTTTGATAGCAAAAACAGAAACTTTCAATATTGTTTTGGCCACAACTGTTTATCCCTACGTCCAATGACATTGATTCTTTTTCCAGTAGCTCACAAATGTCCTGTAGTTTTTAAAAACATATAATTTGTCTATGTTTGAAATTTTTAAATATAAGTTAGAGCAGATTTAGTTTAAACACTGTTTCGCTTATTCCAGGAGTTTGAAAAATAATATTGAGTTGATTCTTTTTGCTACTGTTTTCTAGTGATAAAATCTTACTGTGGTAGAATTTTCAGAATTTGTAAAGTATTTTTACTGGTGTTTTCAACAGAAACAAGTTTCTGCCTTACCGGCGCGCGATAAATTCTTTTGCGTAGTCTTTTGCAAATCATTGTATGTGATGCTATTTTTACTCGTGGCATGATTGAATTGCTTATGGTGTGCTTTGTGTTTGTATCGGTGGATCATCCGGAGTGCGAAGCGTGTTACTTAGAGACGCTCGAGCAGGACAACTATCATCAAGGCAAGTCATCTTTGATCATGTTATTTTTACCTATGTTTTCAATGCATAGTAGATCACCTTCTTTGCCCTATTTGCATGCTGCCTAGGTACTTTGAAACTTTAGTCATAGGTGTAGTGTCATGTGGTAGGAACACCAACACCCCGATACTTGGCCCCGGGACGACAATGTTATATATGCTATGCTCTAGTAGAAGGGTTATCGGTTGAGTGTATTCCACGAGTGATGCGAGGTTGATATAATAACCAAGACCGGACTAAGACAAGATTTTCAAGACCTCGGACGCAATGCAACACTGGGTGAAGGACGGTTGATCGGCTCCCTGAAAAACCCCGTGGATGCCCGGGATGCTGGAGAGGCCATGTCATCCTGAGGAAAGCTTCACCCAGGCTCAAAGGGACGGACGGAGACTTCAAGACTCAAGGCTTACCTGCACAGCCACAAGTCATTATGGGCTCTGGCTTGGTTGGACAACGCGACGACTCTGGACAGGCGGTGCTAGCAGATGTAGACGAACGGTAGGATTGGATGGGCACCGACAGGGATTCAGAGGGACCCGTTGAAAGACCATGTTTTGATCATCCGGTCTTCAAATACCCTGAAGTGCGAGGAAAAACCCGGAGGCGATCAAATCTTTTGGGGAACGTGTGCAAAACTCTGCAGAGTACCCAACCTAATCGATTAGCCATGTCCACGGTCATGGACAACTTGAGCCGAAGGCATTGAATTTCCCCTGAACTGTCGAAACAACTTAATAATGATGTGGGTGTTAACAACTATTCGGGTACGAGAACTGGTTGGCGGAACCATCTCGTTAACAACACACTATGTAGTAATATTTTGCTTTCAACCCCTCTTGTTGTAGGATAAAACTGGCTTTATGCAAAACTTAGCTCCACCGGCCAAATATGCATGTAGAGATAGTTGATTATTATTTTACCCCTCTCTTTGATGATTTGCCAGCATATTCAATATGCTGACCTACACGGCTGCAACGTATCATGTTGCAGAGTACTTTCCTGACCAGGAGTGAGGCTATGTTCTACGCTCAGCGACATGCCCTTGGAGTTGGATGGACTCGTCTACCTGATGCTTCCGCTTAGTCTTCGTTAGATAATCTCATGAGTTGGCCTTCAGCCACTTTATTGTACTCCTTTATTGTAATAAAGTACTCTTTATGAGATTTCGATTAATAAAGCTGTGTGATTGCACTCTTGAATATATACATTATGTACTGTGTGTGTACCAGCATGATCTTGGGATGGTACGGAAACACCTGAGGCTTGACCTGTTGAGTCGGGTCGCTACAGATGGTGTCGGTCAATGCAAAACAGGTTCTTACTAAACTGAAAGCAAAGGTGGAGAAGACGAACCTGGTTGATTATGCATTAGTCGATTAGGGAAATGAATATATTGTTCTAATATTGTTCTTATGTATGAAGGTGAACTAGCTATATGTTGTACTTCGCTGTTTTCAGGTAGCTATCATACCATGATGTTAAAATATATTTATGTGCCTGATATGAAATTGGCAAACAACTGTTAGATATGAAAAGTAAATTTGCATAATACTAGAATCATTAATTGTAAACTAATAACCTGCTAAATGGGTCATGGAAATTTGAAAAACGGTTCTAGCAGTAAAAGTGATTGTGGTGGATACCGCAATGCCATACAGTTTTCTTCATCAAACCGTGTGTGATATAGTGGAAAAAATAAAATGGTTAATGGAGGGAGAGCATGTGTGATCGTTACACCTTTCACACACGAGGCTATACATAAAACTATGTGGGATGCATATACAAACAAAGACGTTCATCTGGGATTCACTATGTGGGATGTGCACACAAACGAAAATGTTTTTCTGGGATTCACTATTTGGGATATGCAGATGAATGGAAACGTTTCTTGTGGATTGACTGTGTGGGTTCCGCAGATGAAGGGAAACGTTTCTCTGCGAATCACTGTGTGGTAAATACCTACGAGCGGAAACAATGGCTAGACTGATCGCACACGAGCTCATTTTGCGCAGCGTGTGTGCCAGAGGGCCTATCCCCGACGGTTTGTGGGTCGCATGTGAAGGACCCCCCTATCTCCCACACTCACTAGGCGACAGTTTAAAATGCCATCATCGGAAGGGGTTAAAAACCGTCTATATAGCACCTTGACGCACCAGTGCCTAGACCTTTCACATCATTAGCAATTCTAACCATCAAGTCACTTAAGCTGTCTCTCATCATGGCATTACGTCTTAATTGATACTTAACATGATTATTGAAGTGCTTTTTCTTAACAATGTAATTATCAAATTCATCCAAGCATTGACTCGGAGTCTTAGTATAAGGTATATCACTTTCATTAAAGGAACAACATGTTTTTACCTCTACTACGTGTGTTGGGATATCAAGTCCATGAATTTCTTCAATAGGTGATAATTTCTTGACATCTTTAGTTTTAATATTTTTCTCTTTCATAGATATTTTTGCTTCTTGCATATGTTTAGGGCCGAGGAATAGAATACCTTTCTTATTTTGAATAGGTTCCAAAGGTGGTTCAAGGAGTGTCCAATCATCGACATTTTGCAATATATTATTCAAGAATTCTTTAGTTGGCCAATAGTTCTTTCCCTGAAAACACAACCAACGCAACTATCTAGGATGACCCTAGAAGCATCGGTTAGACCATTACAAAATATATCAAGAATTTCATTTTTGTTAAGAGGATCATCTGGAAAATCTTTAAGTAACGGGAGAAGCCTCCCCCAAGCTCGAGGGAGATTATCTTCTCCAATTTGCACAAAGTTAAATATTTCATGTAAGGCAGCTTGTTTCTTATGAGCAGAAAAATATTTTTCAGAAAAGTAATAAAGCATATCCTGGGGACTACGATATAACCAAGAGACACAGAAAGGAACCATTCCTTGGCCTCACCTTTTAGCGAGAAAGGAAAAAAGCTTAAGGATATAATAGTAGAGTATATTTTCATCATTAGTAAACAAACCAACAATATCGTTCAGTTTCATGAGGTGTTCGACAACAGTTTCATTTTCATGGTTTTCCTAAAGGATCAGACTCTTCTATAGGAATCAATTCAAGGTCTATAGAGAATTCATATTCCTTATTAGTGACAAATAAAGGAGAAGTGGCAAATTTAGGATCATGTTTTATTTTCTCCATCATAGTTTCTTCTTTTAGTTTGCATAGTATTTTTTTCAAATCATCTCTATTTTCACAAGCAAGAAAGTCCCTAGCTACTTCCTCATCCATAACATAATCTTTTGGTACATAAGGTAATTCATATCTATTAGGAGAGCGAGGTGTAACAGTCAATTCAAAATCTTCATCAGTTTAAACAATTTCAAGTTCTCTAGCTTTTGCAATATGAGCATCAAATAATTCATTCAGTGGCACAGTATCAGTTTCACCAAATATATCAGTAGTATCATCATTAATTTCAGAAGTAGCATCATAAAGTTCATGTGACATATTAGTACGAGCAATAGGTGATGGTGTAATAAGCTGATTCAAAACAGTAGGTGAATCAAAAGCAGAGCTAGATGCCAGTACCTTACCTCCTCTCGTACGAGAGTGGATGATCTTAGTTCAAGTATCTTTCAGATTATTCATAGTAGAAATTGGATATCCTTAAGTTAACACAATAAATGTAGCCATTCTCCCCTGCAACGGCGCCATAAAAAGGTCTTGATAAGCTACAAGGATAGGGGATTGCAACAGTCTTCACGGGTAGTATTTCACCGTAATTTATTGATTCGACACAAGGGGAGCCAAAGAATATTTATAGGCCTTGACAGTTGAGTTTTCAATTGAACCGCACCTGGGATATCTCTCTGCAACAAAGGTTTACTAGCATGGCAAATGATAGTAGTAGCAGTAACAACGATAGCAGCAATTTTGGTAACAACACTAGTAGTAGCAATTGAGTAACAGGTGTGACAGTAACAACAACAGTAGTAACTTAGCAAGATTCGATATATATAAAGTGTAGGCACATGGATCAACGATAGAAAGATATGGATGACATCAATCATGTAACAGTTACACACTGGAGCAACACGGAACTATCTCCAATTCATAAATATAATGTAGGCATGTATTCTGAATATAGTCATACGTGCTTGCGATAAGAACTTGAATGAAATATTTTGTCCTACCCTCCCATGGCAGGGGGTCTTATTGGAAACTTAGGGATATTAAGGCCTCCTTTTAATAAAGAACTAGAACAAAACATTAACACAGGGTGCTTCTTTAATTGCATGTTCAACACGAGGGTTTGGAACTACCTTCAAATCTCATGGGAGGGCAGCTCCACGTGGGACATTTCTCAAACAACCAGGAGAGACTTCCAACATTCTTTCTTCTCTGAAGTAGTTTTTATTGCATGCTGAAATATATGGACCATCAGAAATGCAAGGGTATTCAACAATGAGCGTCCCAGATTCAACAAATGGAAGTCTAACTTCATTCATGATATTTCTCTTTTAGCTTATATGATTAAGGCTAGATTTAAGGATGATCTTCTTAAGTGGATTTCCTTTTTACCTCCATGAGGTTTGTACACCCCACACTCCCACCCCTCACTTGTATATTCTATTCCTTTCCTGTACATAAACCTCTTGTTTTATGATGGAATAAAAGAAAAGGCTGTGGGGTGATTACCCTACAGTAGTTGGTCAAAAAAATACATGAACTCTAAAACTACGACAATCACCGGAAAGAATCCGAATTATTGTAACCTTGGGGTTAGCATATCATGACACGTAATAGGTGAGTACAACTTGCAAGATAATATCCAAATCACTCTTATATTCATGAAAACATAATAGGTTCAGATCTAAAATCATGGCACATGGGCCCTAGTGACAAGCATTAAGCATAGCAAAATCATAGCAACATCAATGTCATAACATAGTGGATACTAGGTATCAAGCCCTATCAACCTTAACTCGATTACATGATCAATTTCATCCAAACCTCATCACCATCCAGCGAGCCTACTAAGGAATTAATCACTCCCGGTGGTGATCATCATGGAATTGTTGATGGAGAAGGGTTGGTGATGACGACGGCAATGAATCCCCCTCTCCGGAGCCCCAAACGAACTCCAGATCAGCCCTCCTGAGGAAGAACATGAGGTGGCGGCGGCTCCATCTCGTAAAAGGATGAAATCTTCTCTCCTATAGGACTGGAATTAGGGTCGGAGGAGCCACATGGTCCCCACAAGCCATCCCGGCGTGCCCCGGGGGGAGGGGGTGGGGGTGGACACACCCTCTTGGCTTGTGGCCCATAGGAAGCCCTCCTCCGGTGGATCTTTGCTGCATAATTAATTATATATTCTAGAAATAATTCAAAAAAAGTTCCATCCAATTCTAGGAACTTTTATTTCTGCACAAAAATAACATCGAGGTAGTTCTGTTGAAAACAATGTCAGTCCGGGTTAGTTTCATTCAAATCATGCAAATAGGAGTCCAAAACCAGAGCACAAGTGTTTGGAAAAGTAGATACGTCACATATCATGTACCGAGTCAAGTGAGTGTGTTCTTTAAGTTGCGACCATTACTTAAACCTTATATGTATAACCACGCTACCCCTTATGGGACGGTGCTTTGTTGATTGCTTTAGTCAAAGCTAGCAGAGAACTCGCATTACTAGTGCCGGTAGTGATGTGGTCACTCTTGATATAGGGTCATGCCGAAAAAGGAAGACCATGGCTATTTTCATAGACACCGGGCACACTATTGGTCCCTTCATGGATGGTACTTGTGATGTACATCATGCAGGTTGTGTGCTAATGAGTGGACTCTTTGTTTAGTGTTGTCAAGGGAAAGGCATTGTTCGGGTGCTTAAGTGGGTATGTAATATACCATGATTTTTGGCTTGACACAAAAGTTCCCCGAGTCTTGTGGGTAAAGTGTGCAACCTTTGCAGAGCATAAAACTATTTGAATAGCCGTGTCCACGGTCAAGCACAGTTGGATGCCCCCTCTTATGCTATGTCCATTGTTTACAAAACTTGGTGTGTGCATGTGTGGGAAGGTGATACATGAGTTGAGTCAGATGACTCGACGTAATGATTAGACTTGAGTTGTTCCAAACTCTGCTTATGTTGATATGTATAACTTGTTCATATGGATATATGCAACCTCATGATGCATGCCTTACAAAATGTTAGGACATGAAATTGCACTCGAAAACAGATTTCCCCAAAAGTAACTACCTAGTATCATTATACCATGCATGATTACCTTGTTCCAAAACATTGGTTGCTTGCGAGTACATTCAAAGTACTCATTGGCTTGCCACTGGTTATTTAATTGGCCAGACATGGAAGAGAGAGAATATGGTGAAGAGTACCTTGGTGACGAACATGTGAATTAGGACGCTTCCCAGTCAGAATCCATGTAGGGTTAAGGTAGATAGCATGGGTCCACGCTATCGTTAAATATTTATGCTATGAATTCATGTTTGATGTTTGGTCTTTGTGGCCATATTTGTGTAATACTTGACCATAATGGTCTTAATTTGTGTAAGACGGTATGTATGGATGTAAGACTCTTGTTATTCAGATTTTGTGTGTTTAGTGAGCATTGATATTTGGGATCACTGTACATGTGCATTCGGTGATCACGACTTATGAGTCGGGGTCCCCACATTAGTACACCCAATCGAGTAAGATTTGCACCTGTCATATTGGGTAAACTGCGATTTTTCAAATTGGAAACATTGTAATTTGACGATCTAGTAATATTAGCATTTGTGAACATTTTAACACTAGCATTTGTCAAATTTTGCAGGAACAAAACCTCCATTATGGTGAAACTTTGAAAATGAAATTCACTAAACATAGATTTCATTCATAGATTAGGAAGTGGACTTTGTACAAAACAGTTCAACTGGACAGGTGAACTAAACAAACTTTTCCCCAATTGTCGCCAAGCATGTATTGAAATAGCTAGTTCAACTATATATACTAGCTAATTTAAAGTATGTCATATAGTTCAATCATATCTATAGTTAGATGAACTGAACAAAATAGCCCCTAAATGCTACTACAAAGGGGCTTTGTACTACTTCCAGCAGCCTCCCCTCTGTCGCATTCAGTAAGAGGCACAGGAGGAGCTTAACAATGAGCTCACGGAGTTGAATCCATCGGGTGCCGATGCTGCCCTCTATCACTCCTCACACGCCTCCTTGAAGCGGCATGACTCGACGTAGATCTCCTCATTTCGTGCCACCACTATGGCATCTGCTGCGGCCACAGCGGTGGTGAGCCCCTTTGTGTGCTCGACCTGACGCTCCTCCTCCTCATCCATGAAGTTGATGTAGTGCACTGATACTTGTGCTCTGCATTAGGTCTTTCATTAAGAGGAACAGGTTATCGCGGCATAATATGGGTAAGTATTTCCCTCAGTTATGAAACCAAGGTTTATTGAACCAATAGGAATATCAATTGCAACCGTCTTTAGCGGCTGTACCAAAAGAACAAACAACTTGCACCCAACGCGGGCAAGAGTGTTGTCAATCCTCTTGTCTTGTTATTTGCAAGCAAGTGAGGTGTGTATAATTATAGAGAGAAATATAAAATAAAAACTAGTAAATGGAAGCAAGGTAATGATGGATTTACCAATTTGTTGTGAATAGACCCAGGGTCCATAGCTTTCCCTAATGGCATCTCTCAAGAAAAATATCATACGGTGGGCAAACAATTTACGATTGGGAAATTGACTAAAAAATAGATAGTTTTTTGATATTCACGGTAATGATCATGTGTATATAGGCATCATGTCCATGAACAAATAGGCCAACTCCTTCCTGCACCTATTACTATTACTCCACTCATCGACCGTTATCCAGCATGCATCTAGAATATTAAGTAAAATACAGTAATGCATGGAGAACGGTCGACCAGAGTTCCGGATGGCCTCCCGTTGGAACAGAGACTTGCAGCGGTGTAAAAAGTGTTTCGGGACTCCCTCTAGTGTTTTTAGGGTATATGAGAATTTATAAGGTAAAGAACGGAGTCGGGAGGGCCACGAGGGAGGCAAAAGCCATCAACCCCCCAGGTCGTGCCATCTTGGATTGTGGGCCCCTCGTGAGGCCTCCAACCTTGTTCCAATGCTAGTTGGCCTTCTTTTGGTCCAGGAAAAAAATCAGTAAAATGTTTCATGGAAATTAGACTTTGTTTGGTACGAAAAACGTGAAAAGTGAAAAACACGCAGAAAACAACAACTGTCACTAGGCACTGGGTCAATAGGTTAGTGCTCAAAAATAATATAAATTGGTAAATAAATACCCCAAAATTATTCTATAATGATAATATATCAGCATGGAACAACAATCAAAAATTATAGATACGTTGGATACATATGATGCACAAGTGTGTTGACTCAAAAGTTGAGCGGTCTGCCTTTTGCGGGTCCTCCCCCCTTCAGGCCGTGGTGGTAGAGCGTGTGATGGCCCTGAAGGGTGATGGTGGGGAGGCGGCCAAGGCGGCCGCTGGTAGGGTGGTAGCAATGGTGGTGGGCAGTGCGGTCATGGCCACGACGATCAGGGCAGCAGCTGCCTTCGGGCAGCGGTGGCGTAGCGTGTGATGCGTGGTGTGTGCACACCCAACAAGGATGCCACATGTACTACACACTTCTGGGGATGGTGCCGCCGATGCGGTGCAACCTCCTAGATGGAGTTATTCTCTAGGGAGTGGTGGAGCAATGGGCCATTGGGGAGAAGCAAACTATAGAGCTATGGGGATGGAGGGGATGAATGCGATGTGCAGTCGCCGGACATGAGGGTTTATAAAGCAGACCGCTAAGCATTGGGGGTTTGGTAGATTTTGCTGAGCCGGGCGGGTGTCACACCCTGTGTTTTGCCTCTTCTGACTAAGTTAACACAACTCAAAAAATTAGGACCAACTAAAACTTTTCTGTGCTTATGATGCTTGACTTGATTGACATTGCTTGTGTGCTTGTTTGTGTTTTAAATTCACAAAAATCCTCTCTTTCAATACTCACCTCCTTGATCCAAATCTTAGACCAATGACCATGCTATGTATATAGGACCTAAAACTATTTTTACAAAATATTATTTCGGCCCCCAAATATTTTATTTAGATCCTATTAACAAAAACACTCCCCTAAACCAAAAAAATACTATTTTAGAAGTTAGTTTAATATTTTATTTAGAACCTTTTCCTAAGATCAGAAATGGTCTTTTATAAGGGAAAATTATTTTATGCTCCAAAAATATTTGAGAAAATTTAGGGAAACTCACTGGATATAGATTTTCCATATATATGAGTATTAACACATGGTCATGTTCAAAATATTGCAAGAAAACCTCCAAAACCCCTTCTGCCTATTTCTAGTATTTGAAATATTTCCATCTGAAATATTCTCAATTAATTCCTGGAAAATTCTAGCAAGTCGCACATGATATATGTGATGATCTTGCTAGGTTTCACCTCAATCCTAATTGTTTAGATTCACCCAAATATTCCAAAACACTCTTTGTCGAGAACCAAATTTGAGCAACTCTACATTAGCAATTGTCTCCAATTGTTATCAAATGTTGTGGACATGTTCTAATCCTCTAATGATACATAAACTCCAAGTGGTGCATCAAGGATAACATAGCCACTTGTCCAAATACACTAAACCCATTTCTGCTCATTTCTGGAATTGGGAATTATTGCACTGTCAAGTTTCCCCATTTTGTCCCAAACTTTTTGGGCATGCTCTAACCCCCAAATGAGACCACCACACCAAGTAGTGCATTAGGGAGAACAGTTTTGCATGAATAGATCTAATGAAATCCATTTCTAGGATTTATAAAATTTGCATTGGCAACTTTCATCATAGAATCCCAATATTAGTGATCAACCTCATTTCCATCTACCACTAAACTGTGTTGAATATCATGGCCGATAGGATATTTTTACTTGCCCAAACCAGTAACAAACACCTTCTCACAGGAAACTAAAGTTATTTTTTTCTCCTCTTCAATGATCTCCTTGGCCCCAACTTTGTACCACACTGCCTACTATGTCTCTTTTACCCCGAGTAAGAATCCCATGGCGCAAGGTCAATCATGGAGGGATGAAAACCAGCTTTTACCCCTATGGACAACCAGGTTCTACCTCTCTCCCCACCTCGTTTCTGTTCTAAAGGATCCCCACAACATCCAAGGCCAGTTATACCTTGTTTAAATTCCCCTAGACCCCATAGATGCAAGTGGCCGCGCCCAAAGCACCAAGTGCATACCATGGGATGCCAAAATGTATCTCTGGAGCACCCTACAATGCGTTCCTGCACTGTAGTCGCACCACAATCCCACGCCCCGATAGCTTCAGGCCTATCCATCATGTCTCCCGAGGCTCCTTTGGCGTTCGGGACACGCTACGCGGTCGGCCCCTGCCGCCTCTTGAGCTTGCGTTGGTTTTTCCCTTGAAGAGGAAAGGGTGATGCAGCACAGGAGCAGTAAGTATTTCCCTTAGTTTGAGAACCAAGGTATCAATCCAGTAGCAGAATCGCGTCAAGTCCAGAGTACCTGCGCAAACACAAAAGAGCATGCACCCAACGCTATAAAGGGGTTGTCAATCCCTTCAAGATTGATTGCAAAGTGAGATCTGATGGCAGAAAGTGCAACGAAGTAAAAGAGTAAGGCTGAAAATATAGTGTGAAGTAGACCGGGGGGCCATAGTGTTCACTAGAGGCTTCTCACAAAATAGCAAATATTACGGTGGGTGAAGAAATTACTGTCGAGCAATTGATAGAACCGCGCAAAGTCATGACGATATCTAAGGCAATGATCATACATATAGGCATCACGTCCGAGACAAGTAGACCGATACTTTCTGCATCTACTACTATTACTCCACACATCGACCACTATCCAGCATGCATCTAGTGTATTGAGTTCATGACAAACAGAGTAAGGCTTTAAGCAAGATGACATGATGTAGAGGGATAAACTCAAACCAATGATGAAAACCCCATCTTTTTACCCTTGATGGCAACAACACGATGCGTGCCTCGCTACCCCTTCTGTCACTGGGTGAGGTCACCGCATGGTATGAACCCAAAATCAAGCACTTCTCCCATTGCAAGAATCATAGATCAAGTTGGTCAAACAAAACCCATAACTCGAAGAGAATTACAAGGATATGAAATCATGCATATAAGAGATCAGAAGAAACTCAAATAAGATTCATAGATAATCTGATCATAAATCGACAATTCATCGGATCTCGACAAACACACCGCAAATGAAGATTACATCGGATAGATCTCCATGAGGATCATGGAGAACTTTGTATTGAAGATCCAAGAGAGAGAAGAAGCCATCTAGCTACTAGCTATGGACCCGAAGGTCTATGGTGAACTACTCACGCATCATCGGAGAGGTCATGGTGTTGATGAAGAAGCCCTCCGTATCTGAATCCCCCCTCCGGCAGGCCACGAGAATGTGCCCCAGATGGGATCTTGCGGAGACAAAAGATTGCGGCGGCGGAAAAGTATTTTCGTGGATCTCTCACGCAGTTTTGGATTTTTTCTGAATTTATAGGCGGAAGAGGTAGGGCAGACGTGCCACAGGGGCCCCACAAGCCTGCTAGGCGTGCCCCCCCTGGCCGCGCCTAGGGGGCTTGTGGGGTCCCCTGCTGGCCCCTACCTTGGTTCTCAAGTCTGGCGCGTATCTTTTGTTCGAGAAAAAATCTTCTCGGAAGTTTTATTCCGTTTGGACACCGTTTAAAATCCTCCTCTGAAAAGGGTCAAAAACACGGAAAAAACAGGAACTCGCACTTGGCACTGAGTTAGTAACTTAGTCCCAAAAAACATATAAAAGGCATACAAAACAACCAAAGTTTGATAAGATAATATCATGGAACTATCAAAAATTATAGATACGTTGGAAACGTACCAACCATCCCCAAGTTTAACTCCTGCTCGTCCTCGAGTAGGGAAGTGATAAAGACTGAATTTTTGATGTGGAATGCTACCTAGCATAGTTGTCCTTTGTAACTTCTTTCATGTGACATGAATGTTCAGATCCTTAAGATTCAAAACAGTAGTTTGCTATTGACATGAAAAGAATAATACTTCAAGCAAACTAGCAAGGTAATCATGAACTTTCAAAATAACAAGGCCAAAGAAAGTTATCCCTACAAAATCATATAATCTGGCTATGCTCCATCATCCTCACACGACTAATTTAAATCATGCACTACCCCGGTATTGGCCAAGTAATTGTTTTTACACTCTTACTTTCTCAAACCTTTTACAACTATCACGCAATACATGAGCGTGAGCCATGAATATAGCACTATAGGTGAAATAGAGTGTGGTGGTGGTTGTGAGACAAAAAAGGAGGAGATGGTCACATTGACTCGGCGTATCAAAGGGCTATGGAGATGCCCATTAATAGATATCAATGTGAATGAGTAGGGATCTCCATACAAAGGATTCACTAGCGCTATAAGTATGTGAAAGCTCAAAAGGAGAAGTAGTGGGTGTGCATCCAACTTGCTTGCTCACGAAGACCTAGGGCAATTTGAGGAAGCCCATCATTGGAATATACAAGCCAAGTTTATGTAATAAAGATTCCCACTAGTATATGGTGGTAACAAAACGAGAGGCTTTCAATCAAGAAGTACATGGAGATTCCCACTATTATGAAGCGCAAGTGTGGAAAAATATAGTAGCATTGTCCCTTCTCTCTTTTTTCTCTTTTTTTTTATTTGGGGTCTTTGGCCTCTTTTTTCTCTCTTCTCTTTTTTTATTTGGGCTCTTTGGCCTCTCTTTTTTATTTTTTATTTTTATTTCCTCACATGGGACAATGCTCTAATAATGACAATCATCACACTTTTATTTACTCACAACTCAAAGCTTAGAACGATGATGACTCTATAGGAAATGCCTCCGACAGTGTACCGGGATGTGCAACGATCTAGCTTGGCGTATGACGTTGAAACATCTCGCTAGCTATCTTACGATCATGCAATGGCAATATGAGAGTGATAGCACAAGTCATGAGACGGAACGGTGGGAGTTGCATGGCAATATATCTCGGAATGGCAATGAAAATGCCATAGTAGGTAGGTATGGTGGCTGTTTTGAGGAAGGCATATGGTGGGTTTGTGTACCGGCGAAAATTGCGTGGCACTAGAGAGGATAGCAATGGTGGAAGGTGAAAGTGCATCTATACCATGGACTCACATTAGTCATGAAGAACTCACATACTTGTTGCGAAAGTTTTTATGAGTAATCATAACAAAGTGCTAAACGCATACTCCTAGGGGAAGGGTTGGTAGGTGTTAACCATCGCGCGATCCCGACCGCAACACAAAGGATGACAATGAATAGATCAATTATGCTCCGACTTCCTAACATAGCGGTTCACCATACGTGCATGTTACGGTTATCACTAAATTCAACACAAGTATTTCCAGATTTACAACACCCTACTAACATAACTCTTAATATTACCAAATTCACATCTCAAAACTAATTGAGAGGAATAAAACTTCTCCTTCTACTCAACACATATAAAGATGGAAGTTTTTGTATCCTCTTTGGGTACCTATCACCTTTGGGACTACTTTCATAGCACAAACCAACTACCAAGTCACGCACCGCCTTGCTCTAAAAGATCTAGGTGAAGCACATAGAGCAAAATTATCTAGATCAAAAGATATAAGTGAAGCACGATGAGTATTCTAGAAAATCCACGATGAGTGCATATCTCTCTCAAAAGGTGTGCAGCAAGGATGATTGTGACACAACAAAAAGAAAAGACTCCTATGATACAAGACGCTCCACGCAAAGCACATATCATGTGGTGAATAAAAATATAGCTCCAAGTAATGTTACCGGTGGATTGAAGACGAAAGAGGGAATGCCTTCCCGGGGCATCCCCAAGCTTAGGCTTTTTGGTGTCCTTGAATTTGGCTTGGGGTGCCTTGGGCATCCCCAAGCTTGAGCTATTTCCACTCTTTATCCCTTTGTCCATGAGAACATGACACAAAACTTGAGAACTTCACAACACAAAACTTAAACAGAAACTCGTGATATCATTAGCACAAGAAAACAAACTACCACCTCTTTAAGTACTGTAGCAAACTTGAATTCTATTCATATTGGTGTTAGGTTACTGTATTCTCACTTTTCCATTTCTAGTACCCGCGATACTATCCGTAGTTTCATCAAAACAAGCAACCAACTCAACAAAAACAGAATCTATAGAAAAAAACCAGTCTGTAGCAATATATATACTTCGTGTACTTATGTTACCTCAAAAATTCTGCAAAATTACGAGTGCCTGGGAAAAAGGCATATCAACCAGCAGCAAAAAGAATCAACTCAAAAGCTCATTTTGAATGAAAATGAAAAATAATCTCGTGAGGGAAAAGTTTCTGTCTTTTTCCAGCAGAATCAAACAACCATCACCAAGATTAGTCATAAAGGTTTTGCTTGGCTCAAACACAAAAAGAAACACAAAAGACACAAGCATAACAGAATTATGATGGTGTGGATGCAACAAAATAGAAAGCAAAAAAGCAAAGACAAATCCATTGGGTTGCCTCCCAACAAGCGCTATTGTTTAACGCCCTTAGCTAGGCATTGATAATTCAATATTGCTCACACAAAAGACAAGAATTTAAGCACAACGAGAGCATCATAAAGCACGTGAAAATCACATCTAAGTCTAACATACTTCCTATGCATAGGCATTTTATAGGAAAACAAATTTTCAAGACAACCAATAGTTACCATATGCAAGGAAGAAGAAAGAGACAATATCAATCTCAACAAAATGAGAGGTGATTTAGTGATATGAAAGTTTCTACCACAATTTTTTCCTCTCTCATAACAATTACATGTGGGATCATATTCAAATTCAACAATATAGCTACCATATAGGATATTATTTTCATGATCGACATATGTGCAAAGTTGACGCTCTTCAAACCCACTTTCAATATTATTGCAAATATCATATTCATCACGACGCTTAAACAAATTTTCAAGATCATAAGAAAAATCATTACCCCAATCATGATCGTTGCAACAAGTAGTGGACATAGCAAAACTAGCATCCCCAAGCTTAGGGTTTTGCATATTTTTAGCATGATTGACACTAATAGAATTTATAGTGAAACCATTGCAATCATGCTTTTCATTCAAGGAGCCCTTGTGAATCACTTCAGAAATTTCTTCATCACAATTTTCAGATTCACGCATCTCAAGCAAAACTCCATAAAGATAGTCAAGTGCACTCAACTCACTAGCAATTGGATCAACATAATTGGATCTCATTAAGAGATTAGCAAGTGGATGAATATCCATATCAATAGATTTTCAGCAAGCGAAGATGCAAGCATATTGAAGGCACATGGAAACACAGGCGAACGGAAGAAGAGCGAAGGAAAAGGGCGAGCGAAAAAAGAAAACGAAAAAAAGGCAAATATTTTTGTAAATTTTTGTTTTTCAGAAGTGGGGGAGAGGAAAACGAGGGGCAAAAAAGTAAATGCAACAGATGAGTTTCCGACACTTACTTGGATGAGTTCTTGACTTGATCCTCCCCGGCAACGGCGCCAGAAATCGACACGTTGACGGGAGACAATTCTTGGCTTGATCCTCCTCCCCGGCAACGGCGCCACAAATCCTTCTGCTGCCTCTTGAGCTTGAGTTGGTTTTTCCCTTGAAGAGGAAAGGGTGATGCTGCACAAGAGCAGTAAGTATTTCCCTCAGTTTGAGAACCAATGTATCAATCCGGTAGGAGAATCGCGTCAAGTCCAGAGTACCTGCGCAAACACCAAAGAGCTTGCACCCAACGCTATAAAGGGGTTGTCAATCCCTTCAAGATTGATTGCAAAGTGAGATCTGAAGGCGGAAAGTGCAACAAAGTAAAAGAGTAAGGCTGAAAATATGGTGTGAAGTAGACCCGGGGGCCATAGTGTTCACTAGAGGCTTCTCTCAAAATAGCAAATATTACGGTGGGTGAACAAATTACTGTCGAGCAATTGATAGAACCGCGCAAAGTCATGACGTTATCTAAGGCAATGATCATACATATATGCATCACGTCCGAGACAAGTAGACCGATACTTTCTGCATCTACTACTATTACTCCACACATCGACCGCTATCCAACGTGCATCTAGTGTATTGAGTTCATGACAAACAGAGTAACGCTTTAAGCAAGATGACATGATGTAGAGGGATAAACTCAAACCAATGATGAAAACCCCATCTTTTTACCCTTGATGGAAACAACACGATGCGTGTCTCGCTACCCCTTCTGTCACTGGGTGAGGTCACCGCACGGTATGAACCCAAAACCAAGCACTTCTCCCATTGCAAGAATCATAGATCAAGTTGGCCAAACAAAACCCATAACTCGAAGAGAATTACAAGGATATCAAATCGTGCATACAAGAGATTAGAAGAAACTCAAATAAGATTCATAGCTAATCTGATCATAAATCCACCATTCATCGGATCTCGACAAACACACCGCAAAAGAAGATTACATCGGATAGATCTCCATGAAGATCATGGAGAACTTTGTATTGAAGATCCAAGAGAGAGAAGAAGCAATCTAGCTACTAGCTATGGACCCGAAGGTCTATGGTGAACTACACACGCATCATCGGAGAGGTCATGTTGTTGATGAAGAAGCCCTCCGTATCCGAATCCCCCTCCGGCAGGGCACGAGAACGTGCCCCAGATGGGATCTTGCGGAGACAGAAGCTTGCGGCGGTGGAAAAGTATTTTCGTGGATCTCTCACGCAGTTTTGGATTTTTTCTGAATTTATAGGCGGAAGAGGTAGGGCAGACGTGCCATAGGGGGGCCACAAGGCTGCTAGGCACGGGCCCCCTGGCCGCGCCTAGGGGGCTTGTGGGTTCCCCTGCTGGCCCTGCCTTGGTTCTCAAGTCTGGCGCGTATCTTCTGTTCCGGAAAAAATCTTTTCGGAAGTTTTATTCCGTTTGGACACCTTTAAAATCCTCCTTTGAAAAGGGTCAAAAACACTGACAAAACAGGAACTGGCACTTGGCACTGAGTTAATAAGTTAGTCCCAAAAAAGATATAAAAGACATACAAAACATCCAAAGTTTGACAAGATAATAGCATGGAACTATCAAAAATTATAGATACGTTGGAGACGTATCAGCCCCTTCCTCCCTCTCTCTCCGACATCTCCAGCCGCACGTGCCCGACACCGCCCGAACCGGCTAATGGTCGAGCTCGCACGCGTGATGCCCCCTGCCCCCCTTGCTCCTTCTCTCCCTCCCTCTGTTCGTGGACGACACCCACGAACACCCCCAAGCCAGTCTGGCCCTCTCCCATGGCCTCCAGCGATGGCTGCAACCTCGCTGACGCATGCTGAGGGAGTCCTGGACTAAGGGGTCCTCAGATGGTCGGTCCATCTCTTATAGGTCAACCGTATGGGCCGTATAATTGAAGACCAGACTGCATAACGACTTCGTATTCAAGAAGGGAAGCTCCGAAGACTAGCGTATTGTCCAAGTTTAGTAGTTTAGGTCGGCGCCTCTGCCCTCGACACAAGGTCCGTTGTATGTAACCCTAGGGACCCCTGGTGTTTAAAAAAATCAGAGGCTTTTATCCGCTAGGAAGGTTGATTCATCTAGGGTTTACCTCATACGATCTCGAGGTAGATCAACTATGTAATCCACATACACCATCAATACAATCAAGCAGGATGTAAGGTTCTACCTCCTCAAGAGGGCCTGAACCAAGGTAATCCTAAAGGCCCCACTTACTGAAGGATAGGGCAAAAGGCCTCGGAGAGCAGGAGATGATCAACGCCTTCCGACATAGTTTCCATGAAGAGGGCATCCTTAACAGCCTCGCCCGTTGCCGGGTTCAAACCTTCGTCGGACTACCAAACCTCATGCTCAAATATTGCTCCATGGAAAGCACTTGGCAAATGCAGCAAATGTGCACGGATCCTGGACACATCGAGCAAACAAGAGGAAATCGAAGAAGGCATGCTCCCCGATTCATAGGGTCGAATACATCTGGGCCCACACAGAAAATCAACAAAACACGGACCAGATCGGTCCTCGACGCACTACTGGATGAGCCTTGCCACATACACTCGGCCACGCCTAACACAAGCTCCACCCACAACCTCTAAGCATGTTGGGTCGCCAGGCAAGTTGCAAAGAGTGGAGAGGCCATCCTAAAGGCCCCACTTACCGAGGAAAGGTCGGGATCGCTGCTGGTGAACAACACGGAGATCCTAATGTTCTACAAAACATTTTCCTCAAAAAATCAAAGAAAGACAGCTCTTCAAGAGCTCCATCAAATCCACCATGTAACAACGACAAAACACAGGTCGGACATACCAATCACTTTTGACAAGGATGACCAGCCGACCACCAGCATAGGCCGAGCACCTGCTGCCCTAGTCCTAAACCCCATAGTCGACAACTTTCGTATAAACCTCATTTACGAGGACACACGGGAAACAATGCAGTTTGACAGATGTCGAATCAAACTTAGCAGCACCACCTTTCGAGGTATGGTCCCCGGAAAACAAGCACGCTGTACCAAACGTGTAACGCTCGACGTGGTATTCCGCACAACCGAGAACTACCAATCCGAAGAACTTCTTTTCCATATCGTTCCCCTTCACAGTGGTTACCAGGCCGTGTTGTGACGCAAAGCCTTCACAAGATTCCAGGCCATACCACATTACAGTTACATGAAGCTCAAAATGCTAGGGACGAATGGTGTGATCACACTCATAAGTGACCCTAATACAGCCTTCCGAGCTGAAAATAAAACGACTCCCTAGCCCTTGAGGTACTAGCGGAAACGATTGCCGCTGAAGAACTCACCACACTCTGCTCCATAGTGGACAAGGACGACATGATTCTTCGTAAGCTACCCAAATCCACATCCTTTAAACTAGCAGGCGAGATCATCAAATTTCAGGTGCATCCAACGGACCTCAACAAAACGGCGTCCATCGGAGCTCAGCTGGACCCCACAATCGACGAGGTGTTGCACAGTTTTTTGCGCAAAAATTGGGACATATTCTCATGGCACCCCTCGGACATGCGAGGAATCCCTCGGGGGCTGGACGAACAAAGTCTAAATATAATAGCAGGCTTCAAACCTGTCAAACAGGCCTTGTGTCGATTTTCGAAACAAAAGTGTCAAGCTATGGCCGAGGAAATTGCCAAACTACTAGAAGTCGGGTTCATCAGATAAATGAAACTTCCCGACTGGTTGGCAAATCTAGTCATGGTACCAAAGAAGGGTAACTCTTGGCGGCTATGTGTCGATTTCAAAGACCTCAATAAGGCCTGCCCTAAGGATCCTTCCCCCTTACCCTAAATAGACCAAATTATCGATGCAACAGTCGGACACGACTCTCTATGTTTCTTCGATTCTTATTCCAGATCCCATTAGATAAAAATGAAGGAATCCAATGAGGCTGCAACTGCCTTCTTAACCCCCTATGGGCCATTCTGCTTTAACACAATGCCTTTCAGGTTAAAGAACGTGGGCGCCACTTACCAGCGCATGATCCAGACATGCTTGAAGAAACAAATCGACAAAACAGTAGAGGCATACATGGACGACGTTGTCGTCCAGACCAAGCACGTGGGCCAGATGGTAGATGACCTCAGGCATACCTTCGCCAGCTTACGAGAATACAACATACAACTTAACCCAGAAAAATGTGTCTTCGGAGTCCCAGCTGGCAAACTCCTCGGATTCATCGTGTCGCAAAGAGGAATAGAGGCCAATCCAGCCAAGATCTGAGTTCGGTCACAACTCAAGTCCCTACAACTCTAAAGCATGTCCAAAAATAGGCAGGCTGCATGGTGGCCTTGAGCCGGCTTATCTCTCGCCTCAGTGAGAAAACACTCCCACTTTAGGTTGCTTAAGAAGACTGATAACTTTGAGTGGACAAACAAAGCCGCGATTGCTCTGGAGGAAATCAAAATGTTGATCGCCATCAACCCCATCCTAGAAGCACATTGTGTAGGAGAACCGATGTTGCTCTACATCTCGTCCACCAATCAAGTGGTCAGGATGGTCCTCGTCATAGAACAGGAGGCCGAGTGTCACCAACTACAGATACAAAGGCCGGTCTACTACGTGTCTGAAGTGCTCAGCCCATGCAAAACTAGATAACCACACTATCAAAAGATTGGCTACACAGTGTTTATGTCATCATGCAAACTCATGCACTATTTCCAAGAATGTGCGGTCACGGTAACATCCGAGGTGCCCCTGAACGACATCTTTAACAACAAGGACGCCACCGGCCGAATAACTAAATGGGCCATCAAACTCCTGCCATTCCATATCACCTACAAGCCACGACGAGCCATCAAATCTCAAGTGTTGGCCAACTTCGTTGCCGAATGGACCGAGGCAGAGCTCCCCAGGGAGTATAGTACTTATGCTCACTGGACCATGTACTTTGACGGGTCCAAAACTATCGCCATACTGGGGGCTGGTGCAATCCTCACATCTCCTACTGGGAATAATGTCTGATACGTGCTACAGATCATGTTTGCCGATTCGAATAATGCGGCAGAATACGAAGCGCTACTACATGGTCTTTGTATGGCAACCTCAATGAGGATACAACGGCTAGATCTATGGGGGACTCCAACCTTGCCATTTCACAAACTAACGGCGAATTCAATGAAAAAAATCCAAAAATGGCAGCATACGGAAATGTTGTCCTCAAGATATCAGCACAGTTGGAAGGATTGGAGTTCCATCACGTCTCTAGAGATAACAACCAAGCCGCACACATCCTCGCCCGCTTAGGCGCAAAGCGTGACACCGTCCCCCTTAAAACTTTCCTAGAGAGGCTTTTCAAGCCATCCCTGGTATGGCAAGACGAGGATACTATCGCGACAGCTGATGGTGTAGCATAGGTTACACCCGCATACCCGAGCCGGACAATCAAGTCGTCGGCGGATCCATAATTGAAGAAACACCTTCAGCTCACGAGGTCATGGCAGTGATTGCACCATGGACTGATCCCTTCCTTACTTACCTTCTTCACAAAGAGCTCCCCGGCGACCAGCCCGATGCGAAACATATAATCCACTGATCAAAGTCCTACAAGGTCCTTGAGGGTGAGCTATATAAGAAAAGCACCACGGGATTCCTCCAGCGATGCATCTCTGAAGAAGAATGGAGACAACTCTTGGCCAAAGTACACGCAGGTATGGGCGGCCACCATGCAGCTGCATGGGCCCTGGTCATTATGGCTTTTAGAGCTTGTTTCTTCTTGCCCACAGCCCGAGAAGACACCCACACACTAGTTCAGCATTGTGCCGGGTGTCGACTTTTTGCAAATCAAAGCCACATGCCCCCAACGGCTCTTCAGTCAATTCCGATCACCCGGCCCTTTGCGAACTGGGGGATGGACATGGTCGGACCACTTAAAGGAGGGACCAAGAAAAAGAAATACCACCTGGTTATGGTGGACAAGTTCACTAAATGGATTGAAGCAAAGCATGTAAGCTCTGCCCAAGCAAAGTCAATGATTGAATTCATATCCAGCGCCGTACACCGTTATGGTGTCCCACACAGCATAATAACGGATAATGGATCCAACTTCACCACCCAGGAGGTCAAATATTGGTGCGCAAACTTGGGCATTAAGCACGATTATGCCTCGGTGTATCATCCCCAAACAAACGGACAGGTCAAACAAGCCAATGGGCTCATTATAAGTGGTATCAGACCTCAGATGGTCCGATCTCTCATAGAATCCGACTGCCATCGGGTGGAGGAGCTCGACTCCCTGTTACGGGGCCTGCGTACCACCCCGAATCGCTCAACACAGTACACACCATTTTTTATGGTGTACGAGGCCGAAGCAGTCCTCCCTTGCGATATCATCCACGCTGTGCCTCGGGTGTGCATGTCTGAGGAAAGAGAGGCCAAGTTAGATCGGCAATACGACTTAGATGCACTGGAAGGCGCGCACGATATAGCTCGAGGCCGGTCTACTTTTTATCAACAATAGGATCGGTGCTATAAAAGTAGAGAAGTTCGGGCAAATGCATACAACATGGGCAAACTAGTCCTACGCCTCCCAAAGAAGCAGAATCATAAACTTCCCAAATGGAGGGCCCTTTCCTAATTGTTGAAATCCTGATAGGAGGAGCTTATCGCTTACACAGCCTAGAGGATAATCGCCTCAAGCCAAACCCATGGAATGCAGCTCGCCTTCGGTGTTTTACGACTAGATCGATGTCGCTACCTTCTTCATAACCTTACGTTTTTTCAAGTTTTTCTTGTTTTACTTTTTGTAGGATTACTTCAATTTCCCCAGGATATGTTCGGATCAACGGATCTGCTTCAAGCACTTATCGGAATACATTCATAATAAATAGAGTGTCTAACCCCGACTTCACCAGGGGGCTTCTATAGTGAAGCCGGCCAAAGTATTTCTTTCTCCTACATCTTTATGTACTATATGCCTCAACTGAATATTGATCTATGCCACTATATGCACCGATTGGACTTAAGATTCTTGCAATGTCGGGTTGCCTTGCGCCTGTGCTTACCCCCTATGTTCCCGAATGTTCAGATATGGGGTAAAGGGAGCACCTCTGCGATTGTTACGACCGGTTCGTCCGAATACGTACCTCAGACAGGTGAAGCCAAAAGATAGCGCTTCTTAAAATACAACTTGGTCGGCTAAAATGAGGTTCATATAATCGGCAATCTTCGCCACAAATGGGGTTTATTCATCTCGAAATCGCAGCTATCCGCACTACAAGGATACATAGCTATAACACCTACGTTTTCCGTAGTACCCCGAAGAAAGGAACACATAAAGGAACTATTATTCAAAATATGTTTCTTATGTCTCATAATAATATAACATAATCCTACTGCGTGCTCTTTGTGTGTTTGCACAAAATGGCCGGATTGCCTAATTCTCGGAAATTAGTTCCTGTTGCCAGAGGATACACAATACAGAACACTGCCCAGTTATTGACATGGGAGGTAGAAGCCGATGTCCGGTTAATGACGGAATATTCAAACACGGAAGAAAGTGTCTTGCTACACAAATATAAAAAGTACATATCATCACGTGTTAAGAGAGTGGTCAAGATGATCTATTATAGCATCTAAGGTGCAATCTTCTTGTGAAAGACGGGCTGCGAGCATCACTTGGTCATAAACGAGATGAAGTGGAATCTCTTTGACATCTGGCCCTGCCGGCCCAACCCGGGCATGTGCTCTAGATTCAGTTGGGTGAAGAGGGTATTCACCATAGCCCACGGCTCCCAAGATCCTTCGCGGCAGGCCGAAGTCCTCCTCAGCTCGAAGCGATTCTGGGCTCCTTCGAAACGCTCGGCAAGCTCGGCAATTCCTTGCAGAGGACTTTCATTTGGCCATAGCGATTTGACCATACTCCACGTAGATTTTCAACCTCTCCCATGCATAATGGATAATTCCTTTAACAGGCCCCCCCGAAAGAGCTCGCATCTTCCTCGGGACGACCAGTCAAGAGACCTGGTAAGAAGGAATTGCACATCTTTACAATCAACGTAATAAAAAGTGAATTATCACCTTCCAGGATTGAGATTTTACTTACAGAATAGGACGCCCTTTAGTTTCCGATTCTCTTAATGGATTTGCACCAATTGAGATTTCAAGTTATCAATCTCTTTGGCTTGCCGCTTATTCTCCTCCTTGAGTTTTTTATTGTCTTCACGACATCGCTTCAACACGCGGTGACCAGCTTCACGACATACATGTGAGAATCACGGGATGCGTCTAAGTCTTTTTGCAATTGGCCTATAGATTCGCCTGCTACGAATTTTTTTTTTCTGTTATAAAGGTAATCTCATGGAAATCCAGCACATTGCACAGTAATTTTAATCACTGTGTGCTTCTTCAGTGCACTTCTTCACCCCCTCTAGTTCAACCTTGCTAGCGTGCAATTTGGCATGGCTTAGCTCGAAATCTATGGACAGTTTCTCGTTCTATTTCTTTAGAGCCTGCATGGTGGTAAACTATTAATTCAACCCTTAATTCGACCGTACCAACAAAATTAAGGCTTGGGGGCTACTAGGTCTGAACTTATGTAAGAATCCAAGACACGTCTATGGGAAAGAGATAAACCAACATAAAAACTTCTGAGAAGAAAATTAATATAACTTTTAGGATTAGATCTAGCTTGTATTGTTAGTAGTCCATCCCAAGCTTCCTTGAACGACTCATCACCTACTTCCTTAAAATCCAAGATTGGGGAACCCTCTCCAAAGTAAGGAGGAAGAGGCATGTCCATAGTGGAAGTAGCTGCTACTTCTCAAATAAGAGCGCCAGAAATTGACACGTTGACGAAGACTTGATTGCGTTGGCTTTTCCCTTGAAGAGGAAAGAGTGATGCAGCACAAGAGCAGTAAGTATTTCCGTCAGCTTGAGAACCAAGGTATCAATCCAGTAGGAGAATCTCGTCAAGTCCAGAGTACCTGCACAAACACAAAAGAGCTTGCACCCAACGCTATAAAGGGGTTGTCAATCCCTTCAAGATTGATTGCAAAGTGAGATCTGAAGTCGGAAAGTGCAACAAAGTAAAAGAGTAAGGCTGAAAATATGATGTGGAATAGACCCGGGGGCCATAGTGTTCACTAGAGGCTTCTCTCAAAATAGCAAATATTACAGTGGGTGAACAAATTACTGTCGAGCAATTGATAGAACCGCGCAAAGTCATGACGATATCTAAGGCAATGATCATACATATAGGCATCACGTCTGAGACAAGTAGACCGATACTTTGTGCATCTACTACTATTACTCCACACATCGACTGCTATCCAGCATGCATCTAGTGTATTGAGTTCATGACGAACAGGGTAACGCCTTAAGCAAGATGTGATGCGTCTCCAACGTATCTATAATTTTTTATGGTTCCATGCTATTATCTTGTCAAACTTTGGATGTTTTGCATACCCTTTATTTATTTTTTGAGACTAACTTATTAACTCAGTGCCAAGTGCCAGTTCCTGTTTTTTCCATGTTTTTGACCCCTTTCAGAGGAGATTTTGAAACGGAGTCCAAACGGAAGAAAATCCCATAAAAGATTTTTTTCTCGAATGAAAGAAGACCAGAGAGCTTGGGAGCCAAGGCAAGGGATCCCCAGGGGCCCCACAAGCCCCCACCCCGCGGCCAGGGGGGAGGCCGCGCCATCCAGGCTTGTGGGACCCCTGAGCATCCCCTGGCCTGGGGGTTGCGCCTATATATTCCAAAAAATTCCCAAAAAATCAAGAGATCAACGTAAGTACTTTTCCGCCGCCGCAAGCTTCTGTCTCCGCAAGATCCCATCTGGGGCACGTTTTGGTGCCCTGCCGGAGGGGGGATTCGGATACGGATGGCTTCTTCATCAACACCATGACCTCTCCGATGATGCGTGAGTAGTTCACCATAGACCTACGGGTCCATAGTTAGTAACTAGATGGCTTCTTCTCTCTCTTGGATCTTCGATACAAAGTTCTCCATGATCTTCATGGAGATCTATCCGATGTAATCTTATTTTGCGGTGTGTTTGTCGAGATCCGATGAATTGTGGATTTATGATCAGATTATCTATGAATCTTATTTGAGTTTCTTGTGATCTCTCTTATGCATGATTTCATATCCTTGTAATTCTCTTCGAGTTGTGGGTTTTGTCTGGCCAACTAGGCCTATGATTCGTGCAATGGGAGAACTGCTTGGTTTTAGGTTCATACCGTGCGGTGACCTCACCTAGTGACAGAAGGGGTAGCGAGGCATGCATCATGTTGTTGCCATCAAGGGTAAAAAGATGGGGTTTTCATCATTGGTTTGAGATTATCCCTCTACATCATGTCATCTTCCTTAAAGCGTTACTCTGTTCGTCATGAACTCAATACACTAGATGTATGCTGGATAGCGGTCGATGTGTGGAGTAATAGTAGTAGATGCAGAGAGTATCGGTCTACTTGTCTCGGACATGATGCCTATATGCATGATCATTGCCTTAGATATCGTCATGACTTTGCGCGGTTCTATCAATTGCTCGACAGTAATTTGTTCACCCACCGTATTACTTGCTATTTTTGAGAGAAGCCTCCAGTGAATACTATGGCCCTCAGGGTCTACTCCACACCATATTTTCAGCCATACACTTTTTACTTCGTTGCACTTTCCTCCTTCAGATCTCACTTTGCAAACAATCTTGAAGGGATTGACAACCCCTTTGAAGCGCTGGGTGCAAGCTTGTTTGTGTTTGCGCAGGTACTCTGGACTTGACGAGACCCTCCTTCTGGCTCGATACCTTGGTTCTCAAACTGAGGGAAATAATTACTGCTCCTGTGCTGCATCACCCTTTCCTCTTCAAGGGAAGAACCAACGCAAGCCCAGCCTTTGTCAACGTGTCAATTTATGGCGTTGTTGTCTGTGGGATAGTAGAAGAATTTCTGGCGCCGTTGCCTATGGGATAGTAGAAGAATTTCTGGCACCGTTGCCGGGGAGGAAGATCTAGTCAAGAACTCATCCAAGTAGGTGTCGCAAACTCATCTCTTGCATTTACTTTGTTTGCCAGTTGCCTCTCGTTTTCCTCTCCCCCACTTCACCAATTTGCCTTTTTCGTTCGCCTTTTCATTCGCCCTTTTTCTCGCCTGCTCTTTGTTTGCTTGTGTGCTTGCTTGCTTGCTGAAGTCACCATGAATGAAAGCACCAAACTTTGTGAATTCTCGAATACTAATAATAATGATTTTATTAGTACTCCAATTGCTTCCGCCACTAGTGCGGAGTCATACGAAATCAATGCCGCTTTGCTGAATCTTGTTATGAAAGAGCAATTCTCTCGCCTTCCTATTGAAGATGCCGCATCCCATCTCAATACCTCCATTGAGCTTTGCGATATGCAAAATAAAAAAGATGTGGATAATGACGTGATTAAATTGAAGCTTTAAATATTATCGATTGGTTTGCTTCTTTGCCCAAAAATAGTATCATTCTAGGGATAAGTGGAAAGATGCTTATATATCTAAGTATTTTCCGCCGGCTAAGATCATCTCTCTCCGTAATGATATCATGAATTTCAAGCAACTTGATCATGAACATGTTGCACAAGCTTGGGAGAGAATGAAAATAATGATTAGAAATTGTCCCGCTCATGGCTTGAGCCTTTGGATGATTATTCAAATCTTTTATGCTCGCTTGAATTTTGCTTCTAGAAATATCTTGGACTCTGGCTCAGGTGCAACGTTCATGGAAATCATGTTAGGGGAAGCCACAAAGCTCTTAGACAACATCATGACAAACTACTCTCAATGGCACACTGAAAGGTCACCTACTAGTAAGAAGGTACACGCTATAGAAGAAATTAACTCGTTGAGTGATAAGATGGATGAGTTAATGAATTTGGTTGCTAGTAGAAGTGCTCCTTTGGATCCTAATGATATGCCTTTGTCTTCTTTGATTGAGAGTAGCAACGCTAGCTTGGACATTAATTCTGTTGGTAGGAATAACTTTGTCAACAACAATGCCTTTAGAGGAAACTATGTTCCTAGGCCTTTTCCTAGTAACTCCTCTAATAACTTTGGCAACTCCTACAACAATACTCATGGAAATTACAATAGATTACCCTCTGATCTAGAGAGTAATATCAAAGAGTTCATCAACTCTCAAAAGATTTTCAATGCGTCCATAGAGGAAAAACTACTCAAAATCGACGATTTGCCTAAGAGCGTGGATAGAATTTCTTGTGATGTTGATGCTTTGAAAGTTAGATGTGCTCCTTCCAAAATCAACATGGATGAAACTTTGAAAGCTATGCGTGTTTCCATGATTGAGAGCCAAGAAAGAACCGCCCAAATTCGTGCTAGACATGAATGGCTTAAAAAGGCGTGGTCTCGTGATGAGAATCACGAAGATCTTAAAGTGCTTGGTGTGACTCCCATTGAATCTTTGTTTTCTTGTGTCAAACCTAATGATTATGGGGCTGGATATGAATCCACTTTGGTTGAAAAGTGCCCCAATGATTCGGAGTCGATCTATCTTGATGCTAAAAGCATTAAAAGTGGAGTAGAAGACGTTAAAACTTTGAGTAGTAATGAAATTACTACCGTGGATTTCAAGGAATTCAATTATGATAGTTGCTCCTTGATTGAATGCATTTCTTTGATGCAATCCATGTTGAACTCTCCACACGCTTATAGCCAAAACAAAGCCTTTACCGATCATATCGTCGAAGCTATGATAAAATCTCTTGAAGAGAAACTTGAATTGGAAGTCTCTATCCCTAGAAAGCTTCATGATGAGTGGGAACCTACCATCAAAATAAAAATAAAAAACTATGAGTGCAATGCTTTGTGTGATTTGGGTGCTAGTGTTTCTGCGATTCCAAAGTCTTTATGTGATGTTCTGGGTTTTAATGAGATTGAAGAGTGTTCTCTTAATTTGCATCTTGCTGATTCTACGATCAAGAAACCCATGGGAAGGATCAATGATGTTCTTATTATTGCAAATAGGAACTATGTACCCGTGGATTTCATTGTGCTTGACATTGATTGCAATCCTACATGCCCCATTATTCTTGGTAGACCTTTCCTAAGGACTATCGGTGCTATCATCGATATGAAGGAAGGGAATATTAGATTTAAATTTCCTTTAAGGAAGGGCATGGAACATTTTCCTAGAAAGAAAATAAGATTGCCTTATGAATCCATGATGAGAGCCACTTATGGTTTGAGCACCAAAGGCGACGATACGTGATTCTATCGCTTCTATGCCTAGCTAAGGGCGTTAAACAATAGCGCTTGTTGGGAGGCAACCCAATGAATTTATCTTTTTCTTTCTGTTTTGTTGCGTCCACACTTTAATAATTCTGTTTTGATTGTGTTTTTTGTGTTTCTTTTTGTGTTTGAGCCAAGCAAAGCCTTTATGACTAGTCTTGGTAATGGTTGTTTGATCCTGCTGGAAAAACACAGAAACCTTTCGCTCACGAGATGATTTTTAATTTTTATTCAGAAAGAGCTTTTGAGTTGATTCTTTTTGCTGCTGATTTATATGCTTTTTTCCCAGGCCGTCGTTATTTTTCAGGTTTTGTGAGGTACCAGAAGTATATGAAGTATACAGATTGCTACAGACTGGTCTGTTTTTGACAGATTCTGTTTTTGTTGAGTTGGTTGCTTGTTTTGATGAAACTATGGTTAGTATCGGGGTGAGGGGGGTACTAGCCATGGAAAAGTAAGAATACAGTAGCCCATCATCAATATAGATGGAATTCAAGTTTGCTACAGTACCAAAAGAAGTGGTAGTTTGTTTTCTTGTACTAATGTTATCACAAGTTTCTGTTTATGTTTTGTGTTGTGAAGTTTTCAAGTTTTGGGTGGACAAAGAGATAAGGAGTGGAAAGAGCTCAAGCTTGGGGATGCCCAAGGCTTCCCAAGCCAAATTCAAGGACAACAAAAAGCCTAAGCTTGGGGATGCCCCGGGAAGGCATCCCTTCTTTCGTCTTCAATCCATCGGTAACATTACTTGGAGCTATATTTTTATTCACCACATGATATGTGTTTTGCTTGGAGCGTCTTGTATCTTAGGAGTATTTTCTTTTTGTTTGGTCACAATCACCCTTGTTGCACACCTTTTTGAGAGAGAGAGACATGCACTCATCGTGATTTTGCTAGAATGCTCATAGTGCTTCACTTATATCTTTTGAGCTAGATACTTTTGCTCTTATGCTTCACTTATATCTTTTGAGCTAGATACTTTTGCTCTTGTGCTTCACTTATATCTTTAGAGCACGGCGATGCGTGATTTGGTAGTTGGCTTATGCTATGAAAGTAGTCCCAAATGTGCTAGGTACCCAAAGAGGATGCAAAAACCTCTATCTTCATGTGCATTGAGTAGAAAGAGAAGTTTCGATTCCTATCAATTAGTTTTGAGACGTGGATTCGGTAATATTGAGAGTTATGTTAGTAGAGTATTGTGAATCTAGATATACTTGTGTTGGAGTTAGTGATTCCCGTAGCATGCACGTATGGTGAACCGCTATGTTAGGAAGTCGGAGCATAATTGATCTATTGATTGTCATCCTTTGTGTTGAGGTCGGGATCGCGCGATGGTTTACACCTACCAACCCTTCCCCTCGGAGTATGCGTTTAGCACTTTGTTTCGATTACTAATAAAAACTTTCGCAATAAGTATGTGAGTTATTCATGACTAATGTGAGTCCATGGTATAGATGCACTTTCACCTTCCACCATTGCTAGCCTCTCTAGTGCCGCACAATTCTCGCCGGTGCACAAACCCACAAAATTTCTTCCTCAAAACAGCCACCATACCTACCTACTATGGCATTTTCATAGCCATTCCAAGATATATTACCATGCAACTCCCACCGTTCCGTCTCATGACTTGTGCCGTCACTCTCAGATTGCCATTGCATGATCGTAAGATAGCTAGCGAGATGTTTCAACATCATACGCCATGCTAGATCGTTGCACATCCCGGTACACTGCCGGAGGAATTTCCTATGGAGTCATCATCATTGTGATCTTTCTGCTGTGAGTAAATATAAGTGTGATGATTATCATTATTAGAGCATTGTCCCATGTGAGGAAATAAAAAAAAGGCCAAAGAGCCCGAAAACAAAAAAAGACAAAAGAAAAGAAAAAAAAGAGGCCTAAGAGCCCAAATGAAAAAAAACAAAAGAGAGAAGGGACAATGCTACTATCTTTTCCACACTAGTGCTTCATGTTAGCACCATTTTCTTTATGATTGACAGCTTCTTGCTTTGTCACTACCATATGCTAGTCGGAATCTTCATTATATAACTTGGCTTGTATATTCCAATGATGGGCTTCCTCAAAATTGCCCTAGGTCTTCATGAGCAAGTAAGTTCGATGCACACCCACTAGTTTCCTTTTGAGCTTTCACATACTTATAGCTCTAATGCATCTCTTGTATGGCAATCTCTACTCATTCACATTGATATCTATTAATGGGCATCTCCATAGCCTATTGATACGCCGAGTCATTGTGACCATCTCCTCCTTTTTGTCTCACAACCACCACCACACTCTATTCCACCTATAGTGCTATATCCATGGCTTGCGCTCATATATTGCATGATAGTTATAAAAGGTTTGAGAAAGTAAGAGTGCGAAAACAATTACTTGGCCAATTCTGGGGTTGTGCATGATTTACATTAGTTGTGTGAGGATGATGGAGCATAGCCAGACTATATGATTTTGTAGGGATAACTTTCTTTGGCCTTGTTATATTGAAAGTTCATGATTACTTTGCTAGTTTGCTTGAAGTATTATTGTTCTCATGTCAATAGCAAACTATTTCTTTGAATCTTACGGATCTGAACATTCATGTCACGTGAAATAAGTTGCAAAGGACAACTATGCTAGGTAGCATTCCACATCAAAAATTCATTCTTTATCACTTCCCTACTCAAGGACGAGCAGGAGTTAAGCTTGGTGATGCTTGATACGTCTCCAACGTATCTATAATTTTTATTGTTCCATGCTATTATCTTGTAAAATTTTGGATGTTTTGCATACCTTTTATTTATTTTTTGAGACTAAATTATTAACTCAGTGCCAAGTGCCAGTTCCTGTTTTTTCCATGTTTTCGACCCCTTTCAGGGGAGATTTTGAAACGGAGTTGTCACATCCCTAACCCTTAAGCAAGTTAGCCTTGTGCTCATGTCTTCTTTGCATTTGCATCTAAGAATTTTCAACAAGAACAAGAAAGTGGCAAAGGAAAAACTCAAAACCCTAGCCACTATTTCAAATAAAGGATTTCTCAAACTAGTTAAAATCAATGAACCCAAAATGGCCTCAAGAAATGTTCAAACTTTCTGATAAATCATGAAAGTAAATGAGCATTGGAGAAAACTATTTTCTTGACACTTTAAGCATTTTAAATTAATGCAAAAGCCACTGGTTTCAAACTTTAAATTTGAAATCAGAAACTATAAATTTTCAAAAAATGTTGAAAACTTTGGAAATGGTTGGGAATATTATAACAATATTTCAGGAGGTCTAAAATAGTTTTTACCTTTTGTTTTGGAGCTGAAATAAATAGCAAAACAATAGTTAGCAAAACAGAAAAACAAAAACAGAAAAAAAAATGGGAAACTCTTACCTGTCGCCTAGCCTGGCCCGGCCCATCTCCCTCGGTCGTCCCCTCCCTCGCGCCAGTAGGAGCAAGAGGTGGCCGCCGCCTCCTCCGGCGCAGCCACGCACCTGTGTGCCTGCTTGGCCGCCGCCTCGCGCTGGCAAGGCCGGGGATAATCTCCCCGAGGCCTCCTCTATCCATTCCCAGCGCTAACTCTCTCCCTCCTCTCGGATCTCTTCCTCCTTCCTGCTGCCGCCATTGGAGCCGAGCTCGAGCTCGAGCCGCAGCACCTCTAGCCATGGGAACCCTCCTCCGAGTAGTCCGTTAGCTCCGCCTCGTCGCCCTGGTCCTCTCTGCAGAAGCCGAAGCTTCCCCGAGCTCTGCATCGCCCCCAACGCCATCGTCTTCCACCTCCGGCCGCCGGACCTCTTCCGTTGATTCGCTCCCTCCGGCGCATCCCCGAGCCCCTCAGCAGCACCATCGGAACCGCCGTGAGCTCGTTGTCGTTTCACCTCTTGCCCCACGCTCTTCCGTGCATCGTAGCCCCGTTCCCCACCAAGGCCGAGAGCTCCTCGCCACTGGCCATGTCGTCGCCGTCGCTGTGGTGTCTGATCCACGCGCTCGAGCTAGGGTTCGAGCTCCTCGAGCCTCCAGGAGCGTGATGAGCCCCTCAGCTGCCCTCCCCGTGCCCTAGAGCCATCGCTCGTAGAAGGCCGAGCTTCGGCCGCCGCTTCGGCTCGTCGCCGGTGCCTCTTCCGGCGACCCTAGCCACCCCTGATGCCCCTGCCAGATCGGCCACTTCACGAGCGTTCCGTAGCTGCAAACCGCGTTCGAATTGGTGCTGTGCAGCGCCGTTTAGGTCGTCTCCGGCGAGCCCTACGCCGCGGGCTTGGTCGCCGGCGACCACCCTCTGGTGGGCGTCGGCGTGGCCGACCATTAGGGCGTAATTGCCCTCCCCTCAGTCGCTGCCAGAGGGCCCCACGCCTGGTCAAACCCCAATTAGGGGCTGGTCAGCGCGGGGTTAGCCCCTGGGTCACTGACCAGTGGGTCCCCCCTGTCAGGTTTGACCTGAACAGGTCGGCTGACCTGCTGACGTCAGCCTGATGCAATAAATAGAATTTCCAGTATAGAAATAATTCCAGTAAATTGCTAAAACTTGTAAAAATCATAGAAATTAATCTGTAACTCCAATGAAAATAATTTATATATGAAAAAGTATCAGAAAAATTCAAGGATTCTGATTATGCAATTTTCAACCATGTTTGAAAAAGTTACAGAACCCTAAATTGTGGAATAAGGAATAATTCAATTCTTATAATTACTTTTTAAATGGAATTTGGAAAAATATTCAGATTTCATTATGAATGCAATGATCACACACTGTCCTAGTTACAAATCAGTACCATAACATGACATCTCATGCATGCTAACATCAAGTTGATCTGAGCATCAGGTCGAATCAATTTAAACGGGCCCGAGAATACCCCGTTTGAATTGCTATTCGAATGTGAATCAAATCAACTCTAAACCTAATACATGTTGAAAATAATAACTTATCACTTTGCATTCTCATGCCATGCTTATGCATCATTTTGATTGCATATGATTGTTATTGAATGTTGCCATTTATTTCGGTAGGCTCCGCAACCCCGGATTCCACCGAATATCCGTCTGACGGATATCGTTCCTCCTCTGAGCAACAAGGCAAGCAACCCTTTTGATCATCCCGATAAATCCCATGTTCTTGCTCCTGCACCTATTTATTGCATTTAAGATCAAATGCTTCAACTGCTTTTGCCACGATAGTTGAACCCACTTCCTTTGCATGACCTAACCTTGTCACAGTAAATAGTCGAACCTTGCAACCTAGCATACCTGGTAGATGCTTAAGCTATGATGTGCCTTATCCTGCTATGCATGCTATGCTTAGAGTTGTGTATGGTCTGTCATCTGGGAGATGAATAGAAATGTGGAATGTGTTCGGTGAGCAAAGGTTGTGTGTTGAACTTGATTTGGTAAAGGTACCGGTGAAAGGCTGTGTAGGAGTACATGGCGGGTTGTTTCATTGGAACCGTCCTTAGGAACTGAGTTCCGTGTATGTAATCCAAGACTAGATACTACCACATGCTAGGCCCTGAAATATGACCCCGCTCGGCCTATTAATCGCGTAGTACTCGGTCCAGGAGTTGCAAGTAGTTTCTGGTGTTTATAGTAATGCTGGAGGTCGTGCATGGTGCTGACGTGAGAGGTGGGCCGTGATGCGGTAGGCAGTGGCACGGTGTACCAAGTGGCACCCGGATGGTGGGCTTGGGAACCCTGCGCACATCGTTTGAGGCCGTGGCGGAAACCTCGGCCGGACTTCCGTACGGGTTACTCTCAGATAGGCGATAAACCTGGACTAGGTACTAGTGTGGTTAACGGTCGTGGCCGACTCCCTCGCTGGGCTTCCGCTTGAAGGTTGCCGAGGTGCATGACGTGCACATGGCGATAAGTGGCGAGAGCGTGTGTGACGAGGTACACCCCTGCAGGGTTATGATCTATTCGAATAGCCGCGTCCGCGGATATGGACTACTTGGAGACATATGTTGTTCATAGATAACTTCAACGGCTACTAATAAAATTGCCAAGATAAGCGTGAGTGTCGTGGACGGCATTTCCGTACGGAGACGGAATGATTCCACGATAGTGTATTGTTGTGGTGTTAGTGGACTCGTGTGCGAGAAATCAAGTTGTCAAAATTATTTTAGAATACAAGTTGTCTAGCCACGAGTCAAATGCTGGCTTTCCCGCATGAAACCCCACAATACCTTTTGATACCTTGCATGAGTAGTTAGTTTTCCTAAAGTCTTGCTGAGTACCTCCGTACTCATGTTTGCTTAATAAATGTTGCAGAGGTTGCTAATGACCCTAATGGAGGGTTCTTCGTAGACATCGACGACGACGAGTAGCTGGTGTCCCAGCTACGATCTGGCCCTACGTTGGCTCTGTAGTATAGTCAGGCCATGTGCCTTCTAGTTGCCCTGTCTGTACCCAGACAGTTTATAACTCTTCCGATGGCTTGTAATTGTATGACTGCTATTATGGGTCGTGAGACCCTTAATGTGTAATATTATGTGTGTGGCTCTTCCGAGCCTCTTAAATAAAGGTTGTATGTTTATGGTTATGTTGTGATGCCATCGATGTATCTATACATATCGGTATGCCATGCGTACGTGTGTCGTACTTGATATGTATGGGGTTCGATTACTTAGTCGTGAACTTTAGTAGCACTCCTTACAAGGAAATTCCCCTTTGTGATCCAACGAGCCTTGGTAGTTTGCTACTGCTCCGGACACAATGGTTGACCGGCATGTGTCCTTCTTAGCTGCTGTGTCTGTCCCCTTTGGGGAAATGTCACGCGATGTAATGGAGTCCTTGTAGCTTGCTACGACTCGTCTACATTCGCTGATGACCGACACCTGCTTTGTTGGGTCATGTATGTTTGTCCTTGTGCGGTACTGCCACTTTGGTTTATGACTAGACATGTCGATCCGGGTTCTTTGACATTGGATTGCTAGCGACACCTTCGCATACGTGAGTCAAAAGACGCAAACGGTCCCGGCTAAGGTAAGGCTGCAGCTGTGGAGTTAACCGTGCGTGAGACCACAAAGGGATGCGATGTGTTACAGGCTGGATTCCTATGGCTTAGGATCGGGGTCCCGACAGGAGTCCAAACGGAAGAAAATCCCCGAAAAGATTTTTCTGGAACGGAAGAAGATCGGAGAGCTTGGGAGCCAAGGCAGGGGAGCCCCAGGGGCCCCACAAGCCCCCACCCCGCGGCCAGGGGGGAGATCGCACCATCCAGCCTTGTGGCCCCCCTGAGCGTCCCCTTACCTAGGGGTTGCACCTCTATATTCCCAAAAATTCCCCAAAAAATCAAGAGATCATGAAAGTACTTTTTCGCCGCCGCAAGCTTCTGTCTCCGCAAGATCCCATCTGCGGCACGTTCTGGTGCCCTGCCGGAGGGGGGATTCGGATACGGAGGGCTTCTTCATCAACACCATGACCTCTCCGATGATGCGTGAGTAGTTCACCATAGACCAACGGGTCCATAGTTAGTAACTATATGGATTCTTCTCTCTTTTGGATCTTCAATGCAAAGTTCTCCATGATCTTCATGGAGATCTATGCGATGTAATCTTCTTTTGCGGTGTGTTTGTCGAGATCCGATGAATTGTGGATTTATGATCAGATTATCTATGAATCTTATTTGAGTTTCTTCTGATCTCTCTTATTCATGATTTCATATCCTTGTAATTCTCTTCGAGTTGTGGGTTTTGGTTGGCCAACTAGATCTATGATTCTTGCAACGGGAGAAGTGCTTGGTTTTGGGTTCATACTGTGCGGTGACCTCACCCAGTGACAGAAGGGGTAGCGAGGCACGCATCGTGTTGTTGCCATCAAGCGTAAAAAGATGCGGTTTTCATCATTGGTTTGAGATTATCCCTCTACATCATGTCATCTTGCTTAAAGCGTTACTCTGTTCGTCATGAACTCAATACACTAGATGCATGTTGGATAGCGGTCGATGTGTGGAGTAATAGTAGTAGATGCAGAAAGCATCGGTCTACTTGTCTCGGACGTGATGCCTATATGCATGATCATTGCCTTAGATATCGTCATGTCTTTGCGCGGTTCTGTCAATTGTCCGACAGTAATTTGTTCACCCACCGTATTACTTGCTGTTTTGAGAGAAGCCTCCAGTGAACACTATGGCCCCCAGGGTCTACTCCACACCATATTTTCAGCCTTACACTTTTTACTTCGTTGCACTTTCCACCTTTAGATTTCACTTTGCAAACAATCTTGAAGGGATTGACAACCCCTTTGAAGCATTGGGTGCAAGCTTGTTTGTGATTGCGCAGGTACTCTGGACTTGACGAGACCCTCCTTCTGGATCGATACCTTGGTTCTCAAACTAAGGGAAATACTTACTGCTCCTGTGCTGCATCACCCTTTCCTCTTCAAGGGAAGAACCAACGCAAGCCCAGCCTCTGTCAACGTGTCAATTTCTGGCGCTGTTTTCTATGGGATAGCAGAAGAACTTCTGGCGCTGTTGCCTCTGGGATAGCAAGATGACATGATGTATAGGGATAAACTCAAACCAATGATGAAAACCCCATCTTTTTACCCTTGATGGCAACAACATGATGTGTGCCTCGCTACCCCTTCTGCCACTTGGTGAGGTCACCGCACGGTATGAACCCAAAACCAAGCACTTCTCCCATTGCAAGAATCATAGATCAAGCTGGCGAAACAAAACCCACAACTCAAAGAGAATTACAAGGATATGAAATCATTTATAAGAGAGATCAGAATAAACTCAAATAAGATTCATAGATAATCTGATCATAAATCCACAATTCATTGGATCTCTACAAACACACCGCAAAAGAAGATTACATCGGATAGATGTCCATGAAGATCATGGAGAACTTTGTATTGAAGATCCAAGAGAGAGAAGAAGCCATCTAGCTACTAGCTATGGACCCGTAGGTCTATGGTGAACTACTCACGCGTCATCAGAGAGGTCATGGTGTTGATGAAGAAGCCCTCCGTATCCGAATTCCCCCTCTAGCAGGGCACCAGAACGTGCCCTCGATGGGATCTTGCGGAGACAGAAGCTTGCGGCGGCGGAAAAGTACTTTGGATGATCTCCTGATTTTTTGTGGGATATTAGGGAATTTATAGGCGAAATACCTAGGGCAGAGGTGGCCCAGGGAGCCCACAAGCCTGGGAGGCGCGGGCCCCCCTGGCCGCGGCTAGGGGGCTTGTGGGGTCCCTGCTGGCCCCCTGCCCTGATTCTCAGGATTCCCAATCTTCTTCTGTTTCGGAAAAAAATCTTTTTGGCAGTTTCGTTCCGTTTGGACTCCGTTTAAAATCCTCCTCTGAAAGGGGTCAAAAAATGGAAAAAACAGGAACTGGCACTTCGCACTGAGTTAATAACTTAGTCCCAAAAAAGTTATAAAAGGCATACAAAACATCCAAAGTTTGACAAGATAATAGCAAAAAACAGGAACTGGCACTTGGCACTGAGTTAATAAGTTAGTCCCAAAAAAGATATAAAAGGCATACAAAACATCCAAAGTTTGACAAGATAATAGCATGAAAACATCCAAAGTTTGACGTATCAAGCATCCCCAAGCTTAACTCCTGCTCGTCCTCGAGTAGGGAAGTGATAAAGACTGAATTTTTGATGTGGAATGCTACCTAGCATAGTTGTCCTTTGTAACTTCTTTCATGTGACATGAATGTTCTGATCCGTAAGATTCAAAACAATAGTTTGCTATTGACATGAAAACAATAATACTTCAAGCAAACTAGCAAGGTAATCACGAACTTTTAAAATAACAAGGCCAAAGAAAGTTATCCCTACAAAATCATATAGTCTGGCTATGCTCCATCATCCTCACACAATTAATTTAAATCATGCACAACCCCGGTATTGGCCAAGTAATTGTTTTCGCACTCTTACTTTCTCAAAACTTTTTATAACTATCGCGCAATACATGAGCGTGAGCCATGGATATAGCAATATAGGTGGAATAGAGTGTGGTGGTGGTTGTGAGACAAAAAGGAGGAGATGGCCACATTGACTCGGCGTATCAAAGGGCTATGGAGATGCCCATTAATAGATATCAATGGGAATGAGTAGGGATTGCCATACAAAGGATGCACTAGAGCTATAAGTATGTGAAAGCTCAAAAGGAGAACTAGTGGGTGTGCATCCAACTTGCTTCCTCATGAAGACCTAGGGCAATTTTGAGGAAGCCCATCATTGGAATATACAAGCTAAGTTACATAATGAAGATTCCCACTAGCATATGGTGGTGACGAAACGAGAGGCTCTCAATCATGAAGAACATGGTGCTATTATGAAGCACGAGTGTGGAAAAAGATAGTAGCATTGTCCCTTCTCTCTTTTTCTGTCTTTTATTTTTTATTTTTTATTGGCTCTTGGGCCTCTTTTTTTCTTTTTTTTATTTGGGCTCTTTGGCCTCTTTTTTTATTTCCTCACATGGGACAATGCTCAAATAATGATGATCATCACACTTTTATTTACTCACAACTCAAAGCTTAGAACGATGATGACTCTATAGGAAATGCCTCCGACAGTGTACCGGGATGTGCAACGATCTAGCTTGCCGTATGACATTGAAACATCTCGCTAGCTATCTTAGGATCATGCAATGGCAATATGAGAGTGACGACACAAGTCATGAGATGGAACGGTGGGAGTTGCATGGCATATATCTTGGAATGGCTATGAAAATGCCATAGTAGGTAGGTATGGTGGCTGTTTTGAGGAAGGCATATGGTGGGTTTGTGCACCGGCGAGAATTGCGCGGCACTAGAGAGGCTAGCAATGGTGGAAGGTGAAAGTGTATCTATACCATGGACTCACATTAGTCATGAAGAACTCACATACTTGTTGCGAAAGTTTTTATTAGTAATCGAAACAAAAGTGCTAAATGCATACTCCTAGGGGAAGGGTTGGTAGGTGTTAACCATCGCGCGATCTCGACCTCAACACAAAGGATGACAATCAATAGATCAATTATGCTCCGACTTCCGAACATAGCGGTTCACCATACGTGCATGCTACGGGAATCACTAACTTCGACACAAGTATTTCTAGATTCACAACACCTTACTAACATAACTCTTAATATTACCAAATCCACGTCTCAAAACTAATTGAGAGGAATCAAGACTTCTCTTTCTACTCAATGCACATGAAGATGGAGGTTTTTGTATCCTCTTTGAGTACCTATCACCTTTCGGACTACTTTCATAGCATAAGCCAACTACGAAGTCACGCACCGCCGTGCTCTAAAAGATCTAAGTGAAGCACATAGAGCAAAATTATCTAGCTCAAAAGATATAAGTGAAGCACTATGAGCATTCTAGCAAAATCACGATGAGTGCATGTCTCTCTATAAAGGTGTGCAGCAAGGACGATTGTGACACAACAAAAAGAAAAGACTCCTACGATACAAGACGCTCCAAGAAAAACACATATCATGTGGTGAATAAAAATATAGCTCCAAGTAATGTTACCGATGGATTGAAGACGAAAGAGGGGATGCCTTCCCGGGGCATCCCCAAGCTTAGGATTTTTGGTGTCCTTGAATTTGGCTTGGGATGCCTTGGGCATCCCCAAGCTTGAGCTCTTTCCACTCCTTATCTCTTTGTCCATGAGAACATCACCCAAAACTTGAAAACTTCACAACACAAAACTTAAACAGAAACTTATGATAACATTAGCACAAGAAAACAAACTACCACCTATTTAGGTACTGTAGCAATCTTGATTCCTATTTTTATTGGTGTTAGATTACTGTATTCTCACTTTTCCATGGCTAGTACCCCCGATACTATCCATAGTTTCATCAAAACAAGCAACCAACACAAGAAAAACAGAATCTGTCAAAAACAGACCAGTCTGTAGCAATCTGTATACTTCGTGTACTTCTGGTACCTCAAAAAATCTTAAAATTTACGACTGCCTAGGAAAAAGGCATATCAACCAGCATAAAGAAGAATCATCTCAAAAGCTTTTTCTGAATAAAAATGAAAAATAATCTCGTGAGCGAAAAGTTTCTGTCTTTTTCCAGCAGGATCAAACAACCATCACCAAGACTAGACATAAGGTTTTGCTTGGCTCAAACACAAAAGGAAACACAAAAGACACTATCATAACAGTATTATGATGGTGTGGACGCAACAAAACAGAAATAAAAATATAAATTCATTGGGTTTCCTCCCAACAAGCGCTATTGTTTAACGCCCTTAGCTAGGCATTGATAATCCAATGATGCTCACACAAAAGACAAGAATTGAAGCACAACGAGAGCATCATAAAGCATGTAAAAATCACATCTAAGTATAACATACTTCCTATGCATAGGCATTTTATAGGAAAACAAATTGGCAAGACAATCAATAGTTACCAAATACAAGGAAGAAGAAAGAGACAATAGCAATCTTAACATAACGAGAGGTAATTTGGTAACATGAAAGTTTCTACAACAATATTTTCCTATCTCATAGCAATTACATGTGGGATCATAATCAAATTAAACAATATAGCTATCACAAAGGATATTCTTTTCATGATGCACATGCATGCAAAGTTGACACTCTTCAAAAATAGTGGGACTATCATCAACTAAAGTCATGACTTCTCCAAACCCACTTTCAATCTTATGGCAAACATCATATTCATCATGAGGCTTTAACAAATTTTCAAGATCATAAGAAAAATTATCACCCCAATCACGATCATTGCAACAAGTAGTGGACATAGCAAAACTAGCATCCCCAAGCTTAGGGTTTTGCATATTTTTAGCATGATTGACACTAATAGGATTTATAGTGAAATCATTGCAATCATGCTTTCCATTCAAGGAGCCCTCGTGAATCACTTCATAAATTTCTTCATCCTGATTTTCAGATTCATGCATCTCAAGCAAAACTCCATAGAGAAAGTCAAGTGCACTCAACTCACTAGCAATTGGATCAACATAATTGGATCTCTTAAAGAGATTAGCAAGTGGATGAGGATCCATATCAAAAGATTTTCAGCAAGCGAAGATGCAAGCATATTGAAGGCACATAGCACACAAGCAAGCAGAAAGAAAGCGGAAGAAAGGGTGAACGAAAAAGGCAAACAAAAAAGGCAAATATTTTTTTGTAAATTTTTGTTTTTCAGAAGTGGGGGAGAGGAAAACGAGAGGCTAAAAAAAGTAAATGCAAGAGACGAGTTTGCGACACTTACTTGGACGAGTTCTTGACTTGATCCTCCCCGACAACGGCACCAGAAATCCTTCTGCTACTTCTCAAACAACAACACCAGAAATTGACACGTTGACGGAGACTTTCTTGCGTTGGCTTTTCCCTTGAAGAGGAAAGGGTGATGCAGCACAGGAGCAGTAAGTATTTTCCTCAGTTTGAGAACCAAGGTATCAATCTAGTAGGAGAATCTCGTCAAGTCAATAGTACCTGCACAAACACAAAAGAGCTTGCACCCAATGCTATAAAGGGGTTGTCAATCCCTTCAAGATTGATTGCAAAGTGAGATCTGAAAGCGGAAAGTGCAACGAAGTAAAAGAGTAAGGCTGAAAATATGATGTGGAATAGACCCGGGGGCCATAGTGTTCACTAGAGGCTTCTCTCAAAATAGCAAATATTACGGTGTGTGAACAAATTACTCTCAAGCAATTGATAGAACCACGCAAAGTCATGACGATATCTAAGGCAATGATCATACATATAGGCATCACGTCCGAGACAAGTAGACCGATACTTTCTGCATCTACTACTATTACTCCACGCATCGACCGCTATTCAGCATGCATCTAGTGTATTGAGTTCATGACGAACAGAGTAACGCCTTAAGCAAGATGACATGATGTAGAGGGATAAACTCAAACAAATGATGAAAACCCCATCTTTTTACCCTTGATGGCAACAACACGATGTGTGCCTCGCTACCCCTTCTGTCATTGGGTGAGGTCACCGCACGGTATGAACCCAAAACTAAGCACTTCTCCCATTGCAAGAATCATAGAACAAGCTGGCCAAACAAAACCCACAAGCCTGGGAGGCGCGGCCCCCTGGCAGCGGCTAGGGGGCTTGTGGGGTCCCTGCTGGCCCCCTGCCCTGATTCTCAGGCTTCCCGATCTTCTTCTGTTTCGGAAAAAATCTTTTTGGCAGTTTCGTTCCATTTGGACTTCGTTTAAAATCCTCCTCTGAAAGGGGTCAAAAACATGGAAAAAACAGGAACTGACACTTGGCACTGAGTTAATAAGTTAGTCTCAAAAAAGATATAAAAGGCATACAAAACATCCAAAGTTTGGCAAGATAATAGCATGAAACCATCAAAAATTATAGATACGTTGGAGACGTATCAGTAGCCATGGCGTCAAACAATTAAACTAGTGAGCGGAGATGCAATCTAGTGAGAAGCAAAACAAGCAAAGATAAATATTTTTGTATTTTTATATTTTATGAGACAAACTAAATATACCAACAAATAAAAAGAGGGACGTGTGAATGAAATTTTGTGTGGAGTTACTTGGTAGTTGGTGATGATATTCCCCGGCAACGACGCCAGAAATCCATCATGATACTTGTGATGTGTGTTGGGTTTACCATGAAGAGGAATGGGTTATCGCAGCATAATGTGGGTAAGTATTTTCCTCGGTTATAAAATCAAGGTTTATTAAACCAATAGGAATATCAACCACAACCATCTTCAACGGCTACACACAAAAGAACAAACAACTTACACGAAACGCAGGCAAGAGGGTTGTCAATCCTCTTGTCTTGTTATTTGCAAGAAAGTGAGGCGTGTAGATAATTGTAGGTACCAAGATAAAATAAAAACAAGTAAATGGCAGCAAGGTAATGAAGGTTTTATCAATATGTTTTGAATAGAACGGGGGGCATAGCTTTCCCTAATGGCATCTCTCATGAAAAATAGCATACGGTGGGTAAACAAATTATTGTTGGGCAATTGATAGAAAAGCAATAGTTATGTGATATTCACGTCAATGATCATGTGTATATAGGAATCACGTACAAAAACAAATAGGCTGACTCCTGTCTGCACCTATTACTATTACTCCCCTCATCGAGCGCTATCCAGCATGCATCTACAGTATTAAGTCAAACAGAGTAATGTGTGGAGAACAATGACATGATGTAGACAAAGTAAACTCAAGCAATATGAATAAACCCTATCGTTTTATCCTTAATAGAAGCAAAACAAAGACGCACCTTGTCCCCTTATGTCACTCGAACATAGAAATTTGCCAGGTTGAACCTACCACAACACACCTGTCTCACCGAAGAAATATCGAACTAGTTGGCCAAACTATTTCAATAGATTGGAGAGAATTACGAAGCTATCATAATCATGCTCATAAGAATCATATAAGTATTCATATGAGACTCAAATATTTATCATGAATAATATGAACATAAACCCACAATTCACTAGATCCCAACAAACGCACCGCACAAAAGGAATTACATCATATGGACCAAAGCGAAGATGCGATGATCAGTGTATTGAAGATCAAGATAGAGAGATTGCCATCTAGGTACTGACTACATATCCGTAGGTCTGTGGTGAACTACTAACACATCATCGTGAGGGAATCAAGATTGATTAAGAGGCCCTCCGTAATAGACCCCCCTACAATAGGGTGCCAAAACAGAGTTCCAGATGGTCTCCCAGCGGAATAGAGACTAGCAGCGGCGTAAAAAAGTGTTTTAGGACTCCTTCTGATGTTTTTAGGGTAGATGAGAATTTACAAGCCAAAGAACGGAGTCAGGAGGGCCACGAGGGAGGCACAAGACATTAGGGTGCCCCCAGGTCGTGCCTTGTTGGCTTGTGCTCCCCTCGTGAGGCCTCCAACCTTCTTCTGATGCTCATTGGTCTTCTTTTGGTCTAGAGAAATCACCAAAAAGTTTCCGGACAATTGGACTTCATTTGGTATGGAAAACCCGAAAAGTGAAAACACGCACAAAACAACAACTGGCATTAGGCACTGGGTCAATAGTTTAGTGCTAAACAATAATATAAATTGGTAAATAAATACCCCAAAGTATCCTAGAATGATAATATATAAGCATGGAAGAATCAAAAATTATATATACATTGAGTACGTATAAACTGCCTATGTAATGATTATGAAATGGATGATATTTATAACTATGCATAATTCCCACAACTGCTCAACAATAATTTGTTTACGCTCCGCTATTATTCTTTCATGAGAGTTGCCTCTGGTGAACCTATGACCCTCGGTCCATTCTCCATATATTTACTAGTGCTTACAATTGCTACCAATTTACTATCATTAGCTTTGTTATTATTATCCTTTGCTATCTTAATTAATTTGCTTTTAACCTTTTGGTTAGCAAACAAGAGGAGTGACGACCCCCTTATTTTCTTGGGTGCAAGCAATTATTTTGCTATGTGCGGGTGTTCTAACATTGTACTTGTTTTGCATCTTACTTGTCCAATAAACCTAGGTTCCTAACTTAGGGAAATAATCTTAGTTGCTATGCTACATCACCCTTCCACTTAGGAGAAATCCAACGACTCATATCGGAGCAGTAGCCATCTCCGACGACCAAGGTGCACTCAACACTTCCATGGCACCTCCTCCTTCGAGGAATAAACTGGTCATGAAAGACAAGGGGGAAACCAAGAAGGTGTCCCTCGACAACAACAAGGGATCCTCCGCCCTGGTTGGTGAGGGTGTCCTGGATTAAGGGGTGCTAACGACGTTGGGCCCATTATATGGGATGAGCAGAGGACCCCTGGATCGTCTACAGATAGCTCAAGACTGGCATGCCCCATATGCATGCTGAAGATGGAATCCTTCACAGACATAGAGCATACTCCAAGCCACATTTGAATCTTCACATGTTTATCTCTAGATGTAACCGACCATATATAAGCCTAGGTACCCTAGCCCGTATATAAGGTGAGGTGTTTAATCCATACACGCAATGTTAAAGTTTTAGATACATTCACGCGATTTCAAGTAGATCATCATGTACTTTGTACTCCAAAACAATCAATATATCAGAAGCAGACATAGCGTTTTATCTCTTTCAGAGGGCCCAAACCTAGGTAAATATCATGTCCCTTGTTCTTCTTGTTACCATCTAGCTAATACGAGTAGCAAGATGCCATATTGTTGATAATAATATTACCCACGCCCATAGCTCATAAATGTGACAACAAGTTACTTAACATTTTTTTAAATAATATTATAACCATTTTTCTCTTACTATTATTAAGATACCTCAGTTATAAACATTTACCTCATATAATGGACACCGGGACCACTCTTGATTTTTCATCTTAATATGCCAATGATTAGATTAATGAAACATAGAGGAATATATATGAAGTAAATGTCCATAAGTGAGTTGTCTCAGTAACAGTAAGAGAAGAAGGCTTATAATTTTGGGATCCTAAAGTAATAGTTCATCGTATATCAACACATCATCACCAAAGTTACATCGTATGAATCATAATCATGTTAGGAAGATCATATGCTCTTTGTACCAAAGCATGTGAGAGAAACTTCTATATAGATAATGTTACAAACCCATAGTCAAGATGGACTACTCACACATTATCATGTAAATAGCAAGAGACTGTGCTGATGATGATGTGACAATCCTTGCCTCCGACAATGTACTGAAATAGGGCTTCAGATTGGATCACCTGTGAACGAGAAGCGACGTGAGTAAAAACTACACGATATATTTGATAAAAGTGTTCAAGGTATTTATGAGAGAGGAAAACAAGAACCGAGGGAAGGAGGTGTCATTATCCTCACACACCACGAACCCTAGTGTGTGTCGCTAGAGTGCCACCCCCATGTGGCCTCTTGGTGAAAGGCCCCTTTTATGGTAAAAAAATAGTTCCTCGATTTTGTTTTAGATTTTTGTAAAGTATGGAAAATAATGTTTTCCCAGAGATAAAAAACACAAAAATTCACAAGCTGCACTCTCATACTTTATTAACTAGAGAACGCCCCGCATGTTGCTCTTAAAATTTTAAGCAATGAATTTATTAAAAAATAGAGTATATGAGAAGAGTACCGCACCATATTCAACCTAGAGTTACATGAGTGTGTGTGCATCTTATATTCTCTTATGACATTCAAGTTAAATTATTTGTTGTTCAAAAATAAAAATAAAAATTTGTGTTGTGGAGGGCTTCATGTGCTTTAATGATGCGGAAGGATCATGTGGTAGAAAACCTGAAATTGCATGGGAGTTTGATGACGTGGAGGGCCCGCATGTAATGAAAAGTTTAGAGTGCGTGCATGTGCTTGATGATATAGATGGCTTGCATGTGTATTTAAATGAGATGTGGCATGTGTGGGACATATAAGATGTGGTGGATAGACTGCATGTTAAGATAAATAAGATAGCAGGATGACATAATATATGATATATGATATGTTAGTCAAAATAATTGATAAACTATTCCATAGTTAAGATGGTCGTAACATAAGATGGTTACTTTATATATCAAAATCTCTGAATTTTTATTCCCTTTCCTCTCTCTAGGACCTTTCCTTGAGTGGGCAGGTTTTGAAAACTACATGGGTCGCGACATGTTCCCTTTTGGAAAACCATATCATCGCTACACATTTCATTGCCTATCTTACTAGAAAGGCTACATTTCTATCAGTTCATAAAGGAAACAACTAAGGGCATGGTTAATAATATAGCCAGTTGCTGACTATATAGACATGCTAGGTCATGAGGAGTTAGTATTATTAATTACCCATACAACAGAGCTTGGTATAAGGTTGACTATAAGTTCACAACTTTTTTTCACTTTCTCTCTACCTCTTTCCTCTCATTAAATTCTTTTACCTAGGAGCACGCATAGTGGTTGGCTCTTGCATGAGGCCCTTCCCGATGCACACGTGCTAATGGTGCCACATAGACAAAAAAGTGACATGGCATCACAATTAAAGAGGAGAGAGAGCATTATGGTGATCCCAGGATGAAACGGTGCTGAGCGCGTGAATCTATGTAAAATGACTACCGACAAATGCGTGAAGAAGTTGAATTATTAAACAATTCCATACATGAAGCTTATCAACAAAATCTAAGCACCTATACATTGGGGAGACTAGTTTCTAAGGTTTTTAATAAACTTAGCACCTCATCTAAGCACCGATGCATTAGAAGAGGCGTGAGATCCCACTCTATCACCTTTTCCTTATCTTTCTCCTCCACATAGACAAACATGCCATGTAAGTAGGCTTATAGCCCACTATAGTACCTGCTCTAAGAAAAATGTCCTTACTGGAATTCTCTATATTTAAATATTTAGCTTCAACTACCTTATTTCAAATCATATGCAGTTACGTCACGTCACTATAATTGCCACATCAGCCAAATTAGATTTATCATCTAATTGCATGCACACATTCCTGCTCCATTTCGCACCTAGTTTCCTTCTCCCGCAATAGTATGATACTTGTTTCTCATCCCTTTCAATTGTATCAAGCACAGGTGATGCATTTAGATAGTTTGTACCCCCTCCGCTCCCAAATAGATGAAACATAAATTGAGTCAAAAAGTCGATGTTTTCTAAATTTCACCAATCATATATATAAATATGAAGATCAACAATACTAGTTCAATATCAAAATATCCATAATTTTATAAATATTTTCATAATGTACTTATTTGAAATCATGGTTGTTGATATTCTCTTCAATATAGTTGATCAGACTTAGAAAGCAATGAGTTTTTAACTGAATTTATACACAATCTCTTTGGGGACGGGGGGAGTACATAGGAGCGTTATTTGATCTACCTGAAAATAAAAATTGTATTGCACTTAAGAATATGAGCTAAATATATATACAAGGCTAGCCGGCGCCCGTCCACCCGCGATGATCAAGAGCGAACCTACTATAAAATTGAGGTCCGAGCGATACAATTCAAAGCGCTACCAAAAGAGAAAATTGTGTGGACACCCTATCCCAGTCCCCACCATATCATCCGTAAATAAAAAGAATGTGGTGCCCATTTTCCTCCCCGCGCCTGCTCTGTGGTCCCTCTACCCTCACGAGTTCCCTTCCACTAATTGAACCGAATGTCGGATTTGAGATCCATTTGCATCCTTAAGTTTCTCGCGATGAGATTTTCAAAACCACATCGCATATGGACATGCTTCAACTATTTATTTTAAAAAGCAACTTTGGTATCAAATGGGGCACTTTTAGTGCTACATACAATCAACTTCACTACACTATGAAACCAATGAGTTCGGGTAACATTCTCCCAACTTGCCTATTGCGATCATCAGTTCGCTACCGTTCATGCTTAGTTTTCGACAATATGATGAAGTTACCTAGGATTGATGCTCAACTTCCTACTATTGGTAATTAGTTGCCTAGCATTGAACTTTAGTTTCCTAACTTTGATAATTAGTTTCATGCAATATAAAGCCGCCTATCATTTTCTTATAAGTTGCCTACAAATACTATGAATTTCCTACCAAAACTCGTTGCAAGAGCTCCACTCGTGAAAAAAGATCTCAATTTCTCATGTTGCATTCAAAATTTATAGAACTTCTAATCTTTTTATACAAAATAAAGAGCACACACGTTAGATCTTAAGGCAACTTCTCTCCATTTGAAGAAAAATTATCAATGATGGGAAACTAATTAGTAATAGCAAACAACTTCAAATGGAGGTAGGTAACTTCATGCAACTTTTAGAAGCAACTTTTCTTCTACGAGAGGAAACTTTAGTGCTACAAATATGCAACATCACCGCATTGCACATACTAGTGAATTGTGTATAGCATTCTTCTAACTAGCCCAACGTAAGTGCTAAGTTTGCCCAATATTGATGCTTGTATGTTGTGTTTCTAAATTTCCTGTAATACTATGAAGTCATATACCGTTGATGTTTAGTTAATAACTAGTCAGTTACGTACTATAGGTCCCATATGTTAGTAACATTGTTAATTAGTCTCCTACTAGTGATGCCTAGTTACATGTCATTGCTAATTAGTTTCCTAAAGTACTATGCAAACTTGGTCGTCATTGTTGCTTAAGTTTCCTATCTCCGAATCATAGTATTAGAATACTTGCCAGTTATGAGAGGTAGATCAGAGGTGAGACTAGTTAGCTTGGCAGTCATGGTAGCCAACTTTGAGGAAATTTTCAATGATAGGAAATCACACTACGCAATCTAACAAGTAGTTGATTTCCTATAGCACAAAAGTTAGCCCTGTAGCACCCAAACTTGCTCATGGAACGAATCTAATCAAAATAGATCTAGTTTTGAAGAGCTTGTGGCGAGGAACCTAAGGGTGAAACCGGGTCTTAACTTTCATGCTCGGTTGAAAACAAATTCGGCCGTGTTTGCATAATATATGTTGTATGCACGTTCATAACACAAGTTGCCTCCTTTAGTGCTGAAAGTCGCCTCATGTGATGCCAAAATTGTTTTTTAAGTAAGACAAGGTACTATGAAAGTTGTGTACCATAATTTCTAAGTTGCTTGCGTAAAAAATAAGTTTCCTACATCACCATGAAGTCATCTACCACCTATGTTTAGTTGTCTACAACACGCTGAAATTTGTGTGCCATGGCTTCTAAGTTTCCTAAGATATACTTGTACTAAAATTTGGGATATTATTTGGATACTCACTAGTTATATTACACAACTTAAACCAACTAGGGCAATGCACACATGTTTCTACATGCAGAATGCAAAAAATGACTCAAACATGTTAAAACAAGCACGAAAGTTTCTCTTCTCGCATCCCACTTTTCATCGACAACTGTGATTCCCAAGCAAACTTAAATTTTGAAGATCAAATGAGAATGTGAAAATGAAGCACCTATTGAATAGAAGCGAATGATATGTTGCAATAGTTCTAAATATTCTCATGGTTCCACACTAATTATGTAAAACTCATTGGGTGTCCATGCATCCTATGAAACCAAAAAATACATTAATAAAACATCATTTTCAATCACAATATATACATCACACAAGACTTATGATTGTGTTGCTATAAATACCATCTTTGAGCACATCCTCATTTTCTTCTTTACTCTATCATTCATCGTTGACAACAAAGGATTTATCTCCGAGCTCCGTCGTCATTGCTAACTTCACGAGCATGACAATGGTAAGCTCATGTTTATTTTTCCTCTTTGTATGTGTGTTGTAACAACACAACAACAATCCAAATTTGTAACAAGTTAAAATACAACTAAATGTTTGAATAATGTATGAAAGGTTCGCCACATTTTATAACTGCAGGTGAAGATCACGAAGAGCATGTCAAGCATGATGGTTCTAGTGCATTTCCCTTACTTCACTCCATCCACCACCCTTGCTTATTTTCTTTCCTTGATCTCCTTCACACAAATCTTCTCTCTGCACACCTCTCTCTGCTTCACCTTCAATTTCACAATGTTGCCACTTTGGCCCATCATTACTTACGCGTCTTATGCAACTCCAAGATATCACTGCTCCCTTAGTGGTGCTATGGCTTATGTTTCAATGCTAGAGTGCTATAGTTTAAGGTTTAATACATAAATTATAAATCTTTCATTTTTTATCATCTCTATATAGGTCACAAATTGTCAAAAAATTGCGAAATTCTACATGGGTTTCAACTTGATACACATGTACCTATTTTTAAGGAAATTTCCAATAGTAATACCCTTTTTCTATGTTATAGATAGGTACACCATAACCCACAATTAGTTTACTAGTTCATGAATGTTAACCATATGAAGCATCTCTAAGAATTAGATTGGATTTAATACAACAATGGTGCTAAACTTTCTTAGCAAAAAAATGAATGCAACATGCTTCCTATTTCATGCAAGTATAATAATTTCCTTCAACCAATGGCTAACAATAACTTGTATTTCACACAACATATGTCGTGGCCAGATGGTCTTCAACTATTTTTTTTAATACAATGTAGCATGAAAAATCAAATAGAGAAGAATTATACCAACTTGTAAGGAGCAACTGGTATTTCTCCGCCACTTTATGATTCCTCCATGTATCCAAATGAATCGCATTCATCCAAGACATATACATGCACAAGGTTTAGGATCATACTTCCCCTCTTACCCTCGAGATTTCTAACTTGAGCTAGTCTTACACAACAAAATTCAACAACACCATTTACACTGTCCCTCGTATCAATATTTCCACAAGAATGATATATCATGTTGAATAACCACATCATAATCCAATACAATCACTTTCGTTAATGTTTGAGGAGTAAAGAATTGTGAATGACTAAACAATGGTAAGTATTACATTCTTCTCGGTTGTTGCCGCTCGGTGCTACTGATAAAACATATAAATCGGTAAAATATAGCTCTCGCTGACACTATTTCCGTAGTTTCTCCAGAAGTATTTTTTCATAGTTTACGACATGGCGAGGTGCCTTTTGTAAGAATTGTTTTGGTAAACGATTATTTCATGCCATAGAAATTTCAACATCATGTAAGATATGAAGAACATAGTTTCCTAGCTAGTACAGGAAAACGGACAAGAACGTTAGGAATGCCATTATCAAAATATAAAAACAAACTAATGACTGTAAATAACACCGACATACGTTAGAACCGATAATTTTTGGGTTGATGAGGTATAACATGAACATGGTGCCTATTGTGTGGGTATTAAACTGAGAGACGAAGAAACATCTAAATCCAAATCCAATTACGCGGGTTTGCAATATTCAACCTCATAAAAATAGTCGTGGGTTTTAGGCAAGGTAATTCTTGGGAGGGAGCTTCTAGAGGCACCGCCTCGCGCCGGAGGGAAGTTGCAAATACCTCGTCATGGTTGGCTAGGTCCACCATCTCCCTCACCGCTTCACGCCGCACACGCATTGCCAGCGAACCAGTCGTAGACGCCCATAACCAATGCTTCCCCATGTGTACTGCTGACATCCATCATCGAGCGTCGTTCCAGGACGGGCCTATGAAGGGCAGGAGCAAGGAGGAGATCGATGCCTGCTAACGCGGCATCTGAGAAGGTCACTAGATATGATTGATGGTGTATATAGAAAAAATGTGATTTGTGAATCTATTGAGAATAAGTATTCTATGTTATTAGGAAAAAAGAGTGGAAAGTAAAGTTTGTTTGTGATTTGTAATATGATTAGTGATTTCTTGATCTAAAATGAAAGGAAAGATATGATGATGTTATTAGGAAAGTTCCATTTGTTAAAGATTGGAGAGGGGGAGAATGGTTCATATGGTGGGTACATTAGGAAAATCGGCAAACTGAAACACAAGTACTTGGGAGGTGGGGTTGGGTAGACAAAAATTGTTGGGAGGGGAGCGGGGGAGAGTCCTTCGATCGTTCGGTGTGGTAATGAAAGGAAACGACATACGGACTCCAACTTTAGGAGTAGAGATGTTTTGCTATTTAGTAGTCATGATGGACAACTCAGGAGGCCATTGAGCTCATTGATAGTCATGATATATGTGACCAAATAGAAGTTGCTCCCTATATCATTAGAGGTTACCTTCTATAATACCAAAGTTGCGTCAGGAAAATAACTATCTAAAAAACATATACGAAAGAGATCTAGTTTTGAAAAGCTCATCCTGAAAATTCTAACAAAAATCAGGATTTCATTTTGACGTTCGTTTCAAAAGTTATAGATTTCTTATGTTTTAAGAAACGAAATCAAATACACGAAAACATAGAACCACACATACTACTATTCGCAGATGTCAGACCGTGCGTTCTTTTCTCTCCTCTGCATTGAATGTCTGCCAAGCAAGACATGGCGCGCTAGCTGCAACCAGACAATGCAGCTGCACCAACAAGCATTCAGGAAATAATATTCCAGCTTGCAAATCAAAAGTTTTAAAACACTACAATGAATGATTGAAAGTCTGTCATACCACAATTCCTCGTATTAGTAGTGTCCGGGCTCCCTGAAGGCATTGAACGGAGGCCAGCCCACGTACGAGGCCCATCTACGAGGAAACGGAACGGAACACAACTGGCGACGTGGCTCACGATGAATGGGGAAGGAAGCGTCACGGGCTCACGCGGCGAAGCTTCTAGCGCCTGGCGACCGGAGTATACATAGGGATATTTTCGCCAGGGTTCACCTCCGTTTCACCTCCGTTTCATACTCGTTGGCTGTTAGCCGCCCATGCGACACGGAACCCTAGCCGCCACCGCATGCGGAACCCAGCGCCGTACGCCTCCCTCCTCAATGACGTCCCTCCCGCCGACGTCAACGGCGCCGGCGCCGGCGCCGACGCCGACGCCGACCTCTGCCCGGACGGCGGCCTGTGCTGGCCGGACGACCCGCTCGACGAGGTCATAGGCTACGTGTCCATGCTCGACGACGGCTTCTTGGAGGGCCTCGGGCTGCGCTGCTCGCCGCCGCGGGGCGGAGTCGGCGACGGCCAGGACTACTACGGGGGCGCGCTGGAGGGCATGGAGGCCGACGCGAACCTCGGTTCGCTGGCGGAGGAGGGACCGCTCTCTCTCTGTGGCGCCGGCGCCCCCGGCGGCCGGAAGAGGACCGCGTTCCACGTGTTCGACAGTAAGCCCCAGGGGTTGCCGCCGGCGCGAGCGCGCTCCCTGTCTTGCAGCATGACGACGACCTCGTCGTCCACCGCGTCCTGGCGCAGCAGCCTCTCGCCCACGTCCGGCGTGACCGAGTCGCCCCGGGAGCCTGCCTCCGAGGGCGATGACCTGCGTTGGACTTTGCCGAGGAAGCCGCACCACCGACGGCCCGTCCGCAGTCGCGCCGCCTGCCCCTCCATGTCTTTGGCTCTCCCGCCCCAGCTCATGTCGGCCGCCGCCTACGACTGTCAAGGTGACAAGAATCCCAACGACGACAAAGACAAAGACTACGTGCTCTGCAAGAACGGCCGCGGCAAAGCCGGTCCACGCCCGGCCCGGCGGCAGCAGAAGAAAACGGATGGCCCGGGTAAGATTTGCACCCACTGCGGCTCGACGAGCACGCCGCAATGGCGGACGGGGCCGGCCGGGAGCGGCACCCTGTGCAACGCATGCGGCATCCGGTACAAGATGGGCAAGCTATTCCCGGAGTACCGCCCGTCCACGAGCCCCGAGTTCAGCAACATTGAGCACTCTAACCGCCACAAGAACGTGGAAAGAATCAGGGATCGGAAGAAGAAGTTGAAGGTGATGACTCCCGAGGTGCCGGTGAGTCCGGACGTCGATGACAAAGTGCTCCTTCGAGCCTGTAAATACGAAAGGTAGCTAGCGTAGGCACCGCATGACATGACATGGGTATCAGTTACCTGCACATTCGATTCGTCCGAGTTCGTCGGACGGTTAGGTCATGCATGGATTGCTTTTTAGGCTCGGGCATGTTTGATTTCATTGATTTATTAATTTCATTCATAGGCCATAAATGTTCGTCCGAGTTGTCAGTATTAATTTATGTAAATATTAGGATTTAGGTGTGTGGATGCAACTTGGTTGCAATGTGATTGTCGCTATCTTCAGTTTCACTTAGAAACTCATGTGATATTCTGTTTAAATTTGTCTATTCTGAACAATTTGAAAATCCAAAGCACGAAGAAAGCATATCCTGGCAATTTTAATACAAGGCAAAATTTCGGCCACTGTATTCTATTTTGTTTTGTAAAGTTTGTTGGTTTTCGTATGATGACGAGGGGATGGGAAATGAAATGTTTTTTGTGGCAATTTGAATTGCAAGAACATCAAATCCTGACCAAAAATTGAACTAAGCAGATTTGCCATACTTGCCATACTCGTCCAATATAAATTTGCATGCAAATCGATCGCAATTGTCATGCTCCCCAACTGACGTTTGTTAAGCTGGTCCTTTTCCAACAGCTATTTACTACTCCCTCCGTCCCAAAATAAGTGTCTCAAGCTTAGTATAACTTTTTACTAGAGCTAGTATAAAATTAAGACAATTATTTTGGAACGGAGGGAGTACATCCATATAATTTGCAGAAATTAATATAAAAGCTATCAGCTTTGTTATCTTATTTTATCAAGAGAACCATCGTACAATTTAATGATATTCTGAAATTTCTGATTGGGATTTATTTTCATAATGCTATTTGCTTCAACGGTGAGATAATTTGCATATATCTGATTGAAACGATCTATATTTTTGGAACGTAAGATGATTTATACACCGGGACGTGAAATTTACGGCTCAAAATTTATCTTTATCATTTTCCTGTCACTCCCCGGGTTACTTCATTCATGCAAGCAGTGCAATATTGCTTGGCTGATGGGTAAGGGGAGGTGATTCAGAATCTTTACAAGAAATATGGAAGGGAAGTAAATTGGATTCGGAAGTTTTTTACTCTCGACTACGGAGGGAGTAGTTGGCTAAGTGAGCTGTGTATGCAATTTAATAGCAGGACAAAGAAAATTGTTTCCGCACGTCCTGTTTGATATTTAAAGTTTTAAACTTAAGGCTTTAGATGAAAGTGGAACACCACATATACATGCTTTCGAAATAGGTATACAAGTTTATGCGCAGAGAGTGCATAATAATGTCAAAATCGCTTACCAATTAACGTGCTGGGACAGCTGCAATCGGAAAAATAATCAAATTCTTAAGTTGTAATTTTTTCTGAGCGAGAAAACAGTAGGCACTCCAGAGGGTCCTTAATCAATGGGAACATGCTGGGTATCATTCTGCCTGTAACTATAGCTCGATTTGCTACGGATACATAATGTTGGGAATCATTGTATCATTCTGTTCATCAGCTTAAGAATATATTTTTTGCTCTTTCCTCAAACTGTTCGTCGTAAGACATTGAAACTTTTAGAGAAGCCACGCATGTTCAATTTGACTGGTTGGTTTTTCCTTGGTAGCTGGATTCTACAGGGTAATCCTGGGGCTTTTCGGTACATACACCCATGCAGGGCATGCCTCAAGCTGGATTATATTGAGTAATCATGTGGCTTTCCCGCACACCCATGCGAGGCTGATACTGCTAGAAGTATTATCCATGTTTAGGGCATCTCCAACATAATCCCTTAAAACATACACCACAATTTTGCAGATGCACGAGGGACGTGTCCACGAATACGGATATGAAAGCCGGTTAACTATATTCTACAAATGTCCGTTAAACATATGCTAACTAGTTAGCAAACCTTCCGCGCTAAGGGGTTGTTTGGTTCCTAGCCACACCTTGCCACACTTTGCCACAACTTACCTTAGGCAAGTTTGACCAAGTTAGGTGGGTGTTTGGTTCTAGCCACACCTAAGGCAAGCATTTTTTAATGAGTACTAAACCCCACATGTCATAGACACAAAAAGTGTGACAAGATTCCCTTAGGCAAGTCAATGTGTGGATAATAATTTGAGCAACTCAAGTAAGACAAGTGTGGCAAGTGTGGCAAAAATAATATGGTAAGATATGGTAAAGATAGTCACAATCCAAACAACCCCTAATGTGATGCTAATTAGTAGCTTTTGTTAAAATGAGCGAATCTTCCACCAAAATGTATGCTTTCATTAAATGGATCAACCAAATGAGTGAATTTTCGGCCAAATGCATGCATTGTTAGGCCAAAAATGAGCAAATCTTCCGCCATGCAATGCTAATTACTCCCTTCGTTCCTAAATATAAATATTTATAGAGATTTCACTATTGAACTACATACGGTTGTATATAGACATATTTTAAAGTGTGGTTCACTCATTTTGCTTCGTATGTAGTCCCCTATTGAAATGTTTAAAAAAACTTATATTTAGGAACGGAGAGAGTAGTAGTTCCTGCGAAAAAATGAGTGAACCTTCCTTCAAATGCATGCTTTGATTAAGTGGGCAGACCAAGTTAGTGAACCTTGCGCCAAATGCATGCTTTGCTAGGCAAAAATGTCCAAACCTTTTGTCAAAGCAATGCTAATTAGTAGCTTCCGCCAAATTAGTGAAATTTTCTACAAACATGCTAGGGCGGCTTGCAGCCTTCCTCAAATGCCAATGTTAATTGTCAGCTTTTCGCCATCCGGACAGAGAGGAGAATAGTACATGGTTCCAAACCGTTTCCTAAATTTTCTTCTAGTTAGTGGGAAAATTCGGACATCCAGACGCGAACCGATGCGGCATCAAGGTGGATAGCTTATATCGTTCGGACACCTCAGTCCGGACTTTTGTGAGCATTTTAAGGGTCCGCGTTGAAGATGCTCCTAGTTATTGTCCACATTTTGGATTCATCGCTACTATTATTATTGTGTCCACTGTTTGGATTAAGGTGGTAATGCACATATACGACTGAAATTGATAGCCGGTATGTGATTTTGATCTCCCTTAAAAAAGCTGATGATCAAAATATATGCAGAACACTCTTCTACCATAGTCTTGCAAGCCTACCAGAAGCTATCACCTATGCATTATAATACTAGGGCTTCCCAACATACCCATGTAGGTCATGCTTCAAGATGGATTGTACTGGGTAATCATGCTTTCTTGTACACCCATGCAGTGCATGTTTCAAGCTGATACTACAAGAACTATTATCCGCTCTTAGAGCATCTCCAACGTAATCCTTCAAAACGGACATCGTAAATTTTTTGCACGTGCGTTGCGACATGTCCACAGACACTGATAAGGAAGCATCTAAACCTATTCTTCCAATGCCCGTAAAAAATATGCTAACTAGCTAGCAAACTTTCTGCGGCCAAATACAATGCTAATTAGTAGCTTTCACCAAAAAAAAAAAAAAGGAGGGAACCTTTTCGCCAAAATGCATGCTTCCATTAAGTGGGCCAGCCAAATGAGTGAACCTTCCGTCAAATGCATGCATTGCTAGGCCAAAAATGAGCAAATTTTCCGCCATGCAATGCTAATTAGTACTTCCTCCAAAAAATGAGTGAACTTTCCTTCAAATGAATGCTTTGATTAAGTGGACAAGCCAAGTTAGTGAACCTTCCGCAAAATGCATGCTTTGCTAGGTAAAACTTTCGAAACCTTTCGTCAATGGGATGCTAATTAGTAGCTTCCATCAAATTAGTGAACCTTTCTACAAACATGCTAGAGCAGCTATAAGCCTTCCTCCAAACGCCAATGTTAATTGTGAGCTTTTCGCCATCCGGACATAGAGGAGAATCGTACATGGTTCCAAACGTTTCCTAGATTTTCTTCTAGTTAGTGGGAATTCGGAAATCCGGACGCGTCAACACACCGATGCGGCAACACGGTGGATAGTTTACATCGTTCGGACACCTCGGTCCGGATTTTTGTGAGCATTTTGTGGGTCCACATTGGAGATGCCCTTAGCTATTGTCCACATTTTGGATTCCTTGGTACTAGTGTTATTGTGTCCACAGTTTGGAATAGGATGGTGATGCACTTATAGGACTGAAATTGGTAGCCGATATGTGATATTGAACTCCCTTAAAAAACTTGATGAGCAAAACATATGCAGAACACTCTTTTACCATAGTCTTGCTAGCCAACCAGAAGCTATCACATATGCATTATAATCCTAGGGCTTTCCGGCATACCCATGTAGGTCATGCTTCAAGATGGATTGTACTGAGTAGTCTCGCTTTCTGGTACACCCATGCAGGGCATGCTTCAAGCTAATACTACTAGAACTATTGTCCGCGCTTAGAGCATCTCCAACGTAATCCTTCAAAACGGATATCGCAAATTTTTTGCACAAGCGTCGGGACATGTCTACGACATGGTTAAGGGAGTCTGTCATCTAACCCTATTCTTCCAATCCCCGCTAAACATTTGGTAACTAGCTAGCAAAACTTCAGCCGCCAAATACGATGCTAATTAGTAGCTTCCGCCAAAAAAAGGAGGGAACCTTTCGCCAAAATGCATGCTTTTATTAAGTGGGCCAGCCAAATGAGTGAAGATTCCGCCAAATGCATGCATTGCTAGGCCAAAAATAAGCAAATCTTTCGCCATGCAATGCTAATTAGTTGTTACTGCCAAAAATTAGTGAACCTTCCTTCAAATACATGCTTTGATTAAGCGGGCATGCCAAATTAGTGAACCTTCGGCCAAATGCATGCTTTGCTAGGCAAAAATGTCCAACCCTTTCGTCAAAGGGATGCTAATTAGTAGTTTTCGTCAAATTACTGAACCTTTCTACAAACATGCCAGAGCGGCTACTAGCCTTCCTCCAAACGCCAATGTTAATTGTCAGATTTCCGCCATCCGGACAGAGAGGACGATGGTACATGGTTGCAAACCTTCCCTAGATATTCTTCCAGTTAGTGGGAACTCGGACATTCTGGAGCGTTAACGGACCAATCCGGCATCATAGTGGATAGCTTACATCGTTCGCACACCTCGGTCTGGACTTTTGTGAGGATTTTGAGGGTCCTCGTTGGAGATGCCCTTAGCTATTGTCCAAATTTTGGATTCCTTGGTACTAGTGGTAGACGGTATACGACTGAAATTGGTAGACTGTATGTGATTTTGAACTCCTTTAAAAAAGTTGAATAGCAAGAGATAAGTTGAACACTCTTCTACCGTAGTCTTGCTGGCCAACCAGAAGCTATTACCCATGCAACATAATCCTAGGGCTTTCCGACATATCCATGTAGGTCATATTTCTAGATGGATTGTTTGGAGTAATCATTTGGCTTTCCGGTACACCCATGCAGGGCATGCTTCAAGCTGATACTACTAGCAAAATTATTTGTGTTTAGGGCATCTCTAACGTAATCCCTCAAAATGGACATCACCATTTTTTTTACAAATGCGCCGGGGGATGTCCACGGACATGGATAAGGGAGCCCCTCATCTAACCTCATTCTTCAAATGTCCGCCAACCATATGCTAACTAGCTAGCAAACCTTCAGCCGTCAAATTTGATGCTAATTAGTAGCTTCTGCCAAAAAAAGAGGGAATCTTTCACCAAAATGTATGTTTTCATTAAGTGGGCCAGCCAAATGAGTGAACGTTCCACCAAATGCATACATTGCTAGACCAAAAATGAGAAGAATTTCCAGCACACAATTCTAATTAGTAGTTTCTACAAAGAATGAGTCAACCTTCCTTTAAATCTATGCTTTGATTAACTGAGCCGACCGAATTAGTGAACCTTCTACCAAATGCATGCTTTGCTAGGCAAAAATGACCAAACCTTTCGCCTAAGCAATGTGTTGGATCACTAGAAGGGGTGTCTAGAGGGGGGAACAAACTACTTGCAGAAATTAAATCCTAGCCTTTTCCCAATTTTAATGATTGACAGACTTTTGCAATTCTAACAAGTCTAGTGCACCCTACACATGGTAGTCAACATATATGGTAGCGGAAAGTAAAGAGATTGCACATGTAAGTAAGGCGTAGAGTTTGGAAAGATCAAACACAAAGATGGACACGGTGATTTTTGGAGTGGTTCCGATAGATGGTGCGATCATACGTCCACGTTAGTGGAGACTTCAACCCATGGGGGGTAACAGCTGCGAGAGTCCATGAAGGGTTCCACCCACAAGCGGTCCATAAAGAAGCAGTCTTGTCTATTCCACCATGGCTTACGTCCATGAAGGACTAACATCACTTGGGGTTATATCTTCATGAAGTAGGTCATCTCCTTGCCTGTACAAACTTCTTGGATCAACTCCACAACAAGAAGTAGGAGGCTCCCAAGCGACACCTAACCAATCTAGTAGGCACCACCCTCCAAAAGGTAGTAGATGTGGTAGAACGATGAACCCCTTGCTCTTGTGCGTCAAAAGATAGTCTTCTCAACACAAAATCACTCTCTCAAAGATTTGGCATGCGTAGAAGAGATTGATTTGGTGGAAAGAAACTTGGGGAGGCTAGAGATCAAGTTTAAAATGGGTGGATTGGAATATCTTGATCTCAACACATGAGTAGGTGGCTCTCTCTCAGAAAAATGGATATGGCAAGTGTGTGTGTGTTTCGAGTGCTTCCTCTGCGAATGGAAGGTGGTGGATGGGTATATATAAGGATCTCCAAAACTCCAACCGTTACAACATTATTGCCCAACTCAGTGACACCGACATGAATCTCGGTGGTACCGCGTTGCACTAAAAGTGGAAACTTTCAAATTCCTGGTGAGACTGATGTGAGAATCTCGGTGGTACCGATGTGGTGACCTAGGGCAGTTTCCAAATCTCGGTGTGACCAATTTCAAAACTCAGAAATTTTGATTCTTGAAATCAACAACCAAGAAGTTGGTGGTACCGATATTTTAGGGTTTGGTAAAGGTTGTGTCTCTCGAAAATCGGTAGGGCCGAAATGGAATTCTTGGTGGCACCGATTTTTTATGTATAGGCTTTGGACAGAGATTTTGTGAGAGAATTGGTGAGTATTTTTGGTGGCTATCTCTAAGCACTTGAGCAACCAATTCATCATTGATACCTCACCCCCTTTTAATAGTATTGTCTTTCCTATGGACTCAAATGTGATTTCTCACAAATATAAAATGTAGAGTCTTGTAGCTTGAAACTTGGCCAATCCTATTCCTTTCCTTACTTGGGATTTCTCCACATAATACTTTTCCAATCATTTGTGTGTACTATACCTGAAATACATTAGGTAAAAGAGTTAGTCCAAGAGACAATGTATGTTGTCATGAATTATCAAAACCACCAAGGGAGCATATGTGCTTTCAATTTCCCCCTTTTTGGTAACTGATGACAACATACAGTCAAAGCTTCAAATAAAGATAACAAGTAGAATATGACAACTTTGAAAGATACATGACTAATGCAAGCCCCCCCTAAATGTGTGCAATTCCTTTTAAGAGATATTTTCTTTGGACAGCAAGAGCACACACATAGTAGAAGGGACCAGACAAGTCATGTGAATCTTGGCTGTATGCATCAATATGTGAATGAAAGATTTCCATTTTCAAGACTCACTCTTGCAAATAGTATGTGCAAGAGACAAGAGATCATCTTGAACAAGGATATGATTGCGTATGCTCGCTGGTGCATTGGTTTCCGTCCAAGCTTAAAGGGTGATGTAGCACAGCAACGACAAGTATTTCCTTCAGTTAAGAAACCAATGTATCAATCTAATAGTAAGATCCACAAGACTATGTAAGCAACACCTGCTCACAAATAGCAAATCCTCGCAACCCAACGTCTGGAGGGGTTGTCAATCCCTCATGGGTAAAGTAAGGATAGATTAATAAATGCAAATAAGGGTGATAGAAAATAGAATGCATCATGGTATTTTTGGGGTTTTTGATAATATAGATCTGAAAATAAAAGCGCAAGTAAAATAGAACAGAAAATAACAAAGTACAGATTGCAAATAGATGATGTGAAGTAGACCTGGGGGCCGTAGGTTTCACTAGTGGCTTCTCGCGAGAAATAGCAAATGGTGGGTAGACACATTATTGTTGGGAAATTGATAGAAAAGGAAATAATTATGATGATATTGTTGGGGAACATTGCATGGGAAACAAAAAATTTCCTACGCACACGCAATACCTATCCATGGGGATGATCATCTACGAGAGGGGAGAGTAAATCTACATACCCTTGTAGATCGCTAGGCAGAAGCGTATATAACGTGGTTGATGTAGTGGAACATATTTGCGATCCAAATCGCAGCACGTTCCGCGATCTCATCACGACCCGTCTAGCGATCCCATCACGATCCATCCCGATCTAGTGCCGAACGGACGACACCTCCGCGTTCAGCACACGTACAGCTCGATGACGATCCCCGCCTTCTTAATCCAGCAAGAGGGGCGGAGAGGTAGATGAGTTCTCCAGCACGACGGCGTGGTGGTGAACTAATCCAGCAGGGCTTCGCCTAAGCACCGCCGAACTAGACTAGAGGTGAAACAGATCTAGAGAGTAGTAGAGGGAGCACATGGCAATTAGGGTTAGGGTTGCCTCTAATTCCTCTGTATATATAGGAGGGAGGGAGGGGAGGAGGCAGCGTCAAACCCTCAAGGTTTAGCTGAAATTGGAGGTGGAGGAGTCCTACTCCAATCCTACTAGGAGTAGGATTCCTCCTCTCCACTTGGAAACCCTTTCCACCTTTTCCACCTTTGGGTTTCTTTCCTTCCCACCTCCAATCTACCTTGGAGTTTAGCGGGGGCTTCGGCCAACCCACTAGAGGCTGGTCCACGTCCTCCTAAAGCCCATGAGACCCTTTGGGGTGGGTGGGCCCACCTGGTGGACCCCGAGTACCCATTCGTCACTCCCGGTACACTGCCGGAAATGCCCGAAACTTTTCTGCAGTTCAAAACCCACTTTCCTATATATCAATATTTACCTCCGGACCATTCCAGAGCTCCTCGTGACGTAGAGGATCTCATCCGTTACTTCAAACAACCTTCGGTTACCAATACCTATAACTCAACTATACCGAAAACGTCACCGAACCTTAAGTGTGCAGACCCTGCGGGTTGGAGAACTATGCAGACATGACCTGAGACACTCCCGGGTCAATAACCAATAGCATGACCTAGATGTCCATATTGGCTCCTACATAGTCTATGAAGATCTCTATCGGTTGAACCTCTATGTCAAGGATTTAGTTAATCCCATATGTTGTTCCCTTTGTCCTTCGGTATGTTACTTGCCCGAGCACTGGTAGAAAAGAGGGCTTTGGTCCAGGTCCTAAAATCCTATTAGTCCCGGTTCACATACGAACCGGGACCTATGGTGACATTGGTCCCGGTTCGTGAGGCTAGGGGGCCGGCCGGGCATCGTGGGCCATTGGTCTCGGTTCGTCTCACTCCTTTAGTCCCGGTTCCAGTCAAGAACCGGGACTAATAAGCCAGCAACCGTTTGTATACCCTTTAGTCCCGGTTGGTGGATCAAACCGGTACTAAGGTGTGGTGGCGGGCGTTCGTACAACCGTTCGTATCCTCCTTGAGTCCCGGTTGGTGGATCAAACCGGGGTGGTGGCCCTTCGAATCACCCCTTTAGTGCCGGTTTGTCGTCCAACCCGGGACTAATGGTCCAAATGGTTCGCCCTCCCGCGTCGTTTCCAGCGATGAAAACTGCAATCGAAGAAGAGTTTATCGCCATTCTCTGTTCTTCTCCTCGAGCGCTCTCCTTTGTTTTTCTTCTTCCTCTCTTCTTCCCCTCTCTTCTTCCATTATTCTTCCACCATGACATATGAAACTGTAATGGTGCACGCACATGGCACGACCCAAGTCAGGGTCGGGTACACGAATGAGAGCAGGGCGGTGCCAAATTTTCTTGGATGGTTCCAAGCGTGGGTTGACGCCGCGCCGGAGCGTGAGGCATTCTTGGGGCTTGATCTGGAGTACACGACCGACCAACAAGGTGTTGCCGTCATCCAGCTGTGTTTCAGACAGCATGTCTTGATCTTCCAATGGACTAGGTAAGTTTTGAGGCTTTCTTTGATCCAAGGTTATGAAAATTGTGCATGTGTTGATCTTCTCTTGGTTCCATTTGATAGCAATATGGAATTTCTATATACGATCCATTGGATAGTTAATTGAGGGTTTCTTAGTCAATTAATAGGATATGAAAAATGCATAGGATAGCAATATGTGTTACAACATTGGAATCCTATAAAGATGAATTTCTCTTTAATTAGTTGTGAAACAATTTTCCACTGGTAAGTTTTGAGGCTTTCTTTGATCCAAGGTTATGAAAATTGCATATATTGATCTCCCTAGGTTCCATTGAATAGCAATATGCAGTTTCTATATATGTTCCATTGGATATATAGTTAATTGAGGGTTTCTTGATCAATTCATAGGATATGAAAATTGCATAGGATAACAATATGTTACAATATTGGAATCCTACAAAGATTAATTTCTGTGTGGTTATAGTGAAACAAATTTTCATTGGTAAGTTTTCAGGCTTTCTTTGATCCAAAGGTTAAGAAAATTGCATATACTAACATCTCTAGGTTCCATTGGATAGCAATATGAAGTTTCTTTATATGTTCCATTGCATAGTTAATTGAGGATTTCTTGATCAATTCATCGGATATGAAAATTGCATCGGATAGCAATATGTTACAATATTGGAATCCTATAAAGATCAATTCATAGGATATGAAAATTGCATAGAATAGCAATATGTTCCATTTGAATCCTTATGATAAATTTATCTTTAGTTGTAGTGAAACATTTTTCCTTGTTGCAGCAGTATGTAACATTTGTTCCATTTTAATTTGTTGATGTTGCAGTAGTGACAAGCATTGTCCAGAACTCATGTACTTCCTTCGCAGCGGCATACGTTTTGCTTGCTTTGACATAACGAACGACATGCCTAATATGAGGCGCAGCTTTGGTATTGACATACCAACTGAGTGCCACATTGATATCCAAGGCCTATTACAGCTTCAATATGAGAGGACTTCGATGGTTGATATGGTAGTCCCCTTGATCGACGAGGAGTACCATGATATGAAGACTTCATTTCCAAAGTCTCAGCACAAAAAGTGGGGGAAGATCCTACTTGACCCTATCAACGTTCGGTATGCACTGCATATCTTGCATACGTGTTGTACCGCAAGATTAGAATCGTGAACTATGGCCAGCGTCACATCGCACCACCAGCTTTGGGACATTCTGATTCATATTCAGACGAGTAGTGTTCACAACGGCGAACACTTGTATATATATGTATGCTAGCTATTATTATGTACTGCGTGCATGTATTATTATGTACTCCTTGGACCAATTTATATATATCTAGTTTCTGTTTGTGCCATTATATAGTTTCCAAATTTGAATGGTTTAGCCCTTTCTGTATTCATCACCACTTTAGGTATTGTTGTGAACTAATTCTTTATTCATATTGGTGTAATATTTACCGTATTCAAACTTCTCCATGGTTCATACCCACCGATACTACCCATAGATACATCGATATAAGAGAGCAACACAAAGAAAACAAAATGTGTCAAAAACAGAATAGTCGGAAGTAATATTTATAATTCGAATACTTATGTAACTCCAAAAATTATGAAAAATTAAGACAATCTGGGTAAATTGTATATGAATCTTGTGTAAAAAATTGAGATCAAAAGCACGTTCCAGTGAATTTAAAAAATTCCTGGACTGAGGTCGAAAGTTTCTGTTTTTTCAGCAAAATAAAATTGCAAACACCGTAGACCATCCCAAAGGTCTTACTTGGCGCAAACACAAAATGCTATGTGGGTGAAATGATGATACCATGCCAACTTTCAACCTATTCAGAGTTCATTTGTAGTGCTTTTCAATTTGTGGGTCATTTAGCTCCAAAAAACAGTAAAAGCATAAAAAAGTCAAAAATAGTTGAAAATTGATGATGTGGCTTTGAATGGTGCATTTTGAACACACAAAAAGTCTGTAGTTCAAATAAGTTAAAAAAATGAAATCCCTTTGTAACAGATGAGTTTTCGTATGAAACCATGATACTTCGAAAGAGATTGTCCGATTTGTACACGAAGTGCATCCAGTTTTTGCCGCAACCCTCTCAACTTATTAGCACATGCTATGTGGATGATACCATGCCAACTTTCAACCTATTGAGAGTTCATTTGTAGTGATTTTCAATTTCTGGGTCATTTAGCTAAAAAAATCAATAAATGCATGAAAAATTCCCAAATGAAGTGAGAAATAGTTGAAAATTTATGATGTGGCTTTGAATGGTGCATTTAGAACACACAAAAAGTCTGGAGTTCAAATAATTCAAAAAAAATGAAATCCCTATGTAAGAGATGAGTTTTCGTATGAAACCCTCATACTTCGAAAGAGATTGTTCGATTTGTGCATGAAGTGCATCCAGTTTTCGCTGCAACCCTCTCAACTTTTTAGCACATGCTATGTGGGTGAAATGATGATACCATGTCAACTTTCAACATTTTCAGAGTTCATTTCTAGTGCTTTTCAATTTAAGGGTCATTTAGCTCAATTTTTTTTAGTAAATGCATGAAAAATACCAAATGAAGTCAGAAATAGTTGAAAATTGATGATGTGGCCTTGAATGGTGCATTTTGAAGACACAAATAGTCTAGAGTTAAAATAAGTTCAAAAAAAAGAAATCCCTTTTGTAACAGATGAGTGTTTGTAAGAAACCATGATACTTCGAAAGAGATTGTCCGATTTGTACACGAAGTGCGTCCAGTTTTTGCCGCAACTCTCTCAACTTTTTAGCACATGCTATGTGGGTGAAATGATGATACCATGCCAACTTTCAACCTATTCAGAGTTCATTTGTAGTGCTTTTCAATTTAAGGGTTATTTAACTCAAACTGTTTTTAGCAAATGCATGAAAAATACCAAATGAAGTCAGAAATAGTTGAAAATTGATGATGTGGCCTTGAATGGTGCATTTTCAACTCACAAATAGTCTGGAGTTCAAATAAGTTCAAAAAATGAAATCCCTTTTGTAACATATGACTTTTCGTAAGAAACCATGATACTTCGAAAGAGATTGTCCGATTTGTACACGAAGTGCGTCCAGTTTTTGCCGCAACCCTCTCAACTTTTTAGCACATGCTATGTGGGTGAAATGATGATACCATGCCAACTTTCAACCTATACAAAGTTCATTTGTAGTGCTTTTCAATTTCTTGGTCATTTAGCTCAAAAAATTAATAAATACATGAAAAATACCGAATAAAGTCATAAATAGTTGAAAATTGATGATGTGGCTTTGAATGGTGCATTTTGAACACACAAAAAGTCTAGAGTTCAAATAATTCCAAAAAATGAAATCCCTTTGTAACAGATGAGTTTTCGTATGAAACCCTCATAATAATTTTTGTGACCTAAAAGCAAAAAGAATCACTAAAAAACAGTAAGTTAGAAAAAATAAAATTAATAAAGTAACAAACGAAACAAAAAATATAAGGAATCACTTAAAAACAGTATGTAGGAACAAAAAACTATATTCTTTAAAAAGAAATGTCAACTAATGGGCCACCACGGCCTGAATACGACTAGAAACCCAACTAGATAGTTGGGCCAGGATTCAGGCCCGTAGAAGGCCCAACAGGCCCATAGGTAGTGACAGTTTAGGCCCGGAAGCCTGCATATGAGAGGAGCTCGAAACTACGTATGCACAAGCGCTTATAAACCACTTCACTTCTCCCTCGGCTAGTGAGGTGGGACTAAACATCTAACCGCACCACGGCTGTGCCAGGCACATGCCTTTTGTGACGGTTTGTGGTACAAACCGGGACGAGAGACAGACTTTAGTGTCGGTTGGTGCCACAAACCGGGACAAATGGCCCCCTTTCGTCCCGGTTGGTTCCGCAAACCGGGACTACAAGTATCTTCTTCCCCGCCATTTCGGTTGCTGAAAATTGACCTGTAGTCCCGGTTTGCTAAGTCAACTGGGACGAAAGGGTGGAATTGGTGCCGGTTCGGGCCACCAACCGGGACAGAAGGTTTTCGCATATAGGCGGGAGTTGTCCAAATTTCCCCCAAAACTCTCCCATTGCTCGTCGCCGCCCCCTGAGCTAGTCCTTGTCATCGCCGCCCCCTCTCCAGTCCTCCTCGTCGTCGCCGCCGTCCACGAGCCCGTCGCCGTCCCCCCGAGTACGTCACCGTCGCCGCAGCCCCCAATCCAGTCCTCCTTTTCACCGTCGCCCCACCGAGCACGTCGCGGTCGCCGCCCCCGAGCACGTCACGGTCGCCGCCCCCGAGCCCGTCGCCGTCGCCCTGAGCCCGTCGTCGTCGTCGCCCCGAGCCCTCGTCGTCGTCACCCCAAGCCCGTCGGCCCCGGTGAGCTCCTCCTCTGCATGCTCTACTTGTCGCCGCCGTTGCCCCTGCATATTGTTGTTCATACAAATTTTGTTCATATATTATACTAGAGATGTATTTGAGATTAAATTCGAGATGTATTAAGTTGATTATTGGTTCTAACTAAAAGAAAACCTTTTTGACTCTTGAGATCTATTTCATTATATATCATAACGTGCATCTATGAGCTATTCAACATTTGGAAATGAAATATAAAAAAGTTTGTGCATGTTTGAAACATAGAAGTTCATGTAATTCGGTTATTCATACAAGGAGCTGAAATATTTGCACAAACTACATGGATCAAAGAGAACAGTTGTTGGGGGAGATAATGCTCGGTGATTATTTGTCGTATCTCAATGATACGTCCATTTTGCATCATGCTTTCATGTTGATATTTATTGCTTTTTTGATTGTTATTACACTTCAAGGTACAATACTTATGCTTTTTCTCTCTTATTTTGCAAGGTTTACATGAAGAGGGAGAATGCCGGCAGCTGAAATTCTGGCCTGAAAAAGGAGCAAGTTTGAGACACCTATTCTGCGCAACTCCAAAAGCCGTGAAAATTAAGAAGGATTTTTTTGGGATTTATAAAAAATACTGGGCCGAAGAAGTACTAGAGGGGCGCCAGGAGGAGGCCACAAGCCTGCTAGGCGCGGCCACCCCCTGGCCGCGCCTAGGGGGCTTGTGGGCCCCCACTTGGACCTTTGGCTCCCTCCTTTTGCTACAAGAAGGGTTTCGTTCCAGAAAAAATCAAGAGGAGGCTTTTCGGAGGATTCGCCGTCACCACGAGGCAGAACTTGAGCAGAACCAATCTAGAGCTCCGGCAGGACGATCCTGCCGGGGAAACTTCCCTCCCGGAGGGGGAAATCATCGCCATCATCATCACCAACACTCCTCTCATCGGAGGGGACTCATCACCATCAACATCTTCATCAGCACCATCTCATCTCCAAACCCTAGTTCATCTCTTGTAACCAATCTCCGTCTCGCGACTCCGATTGGTACTTGTAAGGTTGCTAGTAGTGTTAATTACTCTTTGTAGTTGATGCTAGTTCGATTACTTGGTGGAAGATTATATGTTCATATCCTTTATGGTACTCATTACCTCTCTGGTCATGAATATGATTTTGCTTTGTGAGTAGTCACTTTTGTTCCTGAGGACATGGGATAAGTCATGCTATAAGTAGTCATGTGAATTTGGTATTCGTTCGATATTTTGATGTGTTGTACGTTGTCTCTCCTCTAGTGGTGTTATGTGAACGTCAACTACATAACACTTCACCATTATTTGGGCCTAGAGGAAGGCATTGAGAAGTAGTAAGTAGATGATGGGTTGCTAGAGTGACAGAAGCTTAAACCCTAGTTTATGCGTTGCTTCGTAAGGGGCTGATTTGGATCCACTAGTTTAATGCTATGGTTAGACTTTGTCTTAATTCTTCTTTCGTAGTTGCAGATGCTTGCGAGAGAGGTTAATCATAAGTGGGATGCTTGTCCAAGTAAGGGCAGTACCCAAGCGCCGGTCCACCCACATATCAAACTATCAAAGTAACGAACGCGAATCATATGAACATGATGAAAACTAGCTTGACAGAAATTCCCATGTGTCCTCGGGAGCGTTTTACCTCCTATAAGACTTTGTCCAGGCTTGTCCCTTGCTACAAAAGGGATTGGACCACTTTGCTGCATGATACGTCTCCGTCGTATCTACTTTTCCGAACTCTTTTGCCCTTGTTTTGGACTCTAATTTGCATGATTTGAATGGAACTAATCCGGACTCACGCTGTTTTGAGCAGAATTGCCATGGTGTTGTTTTTGTGCAGAAATAAAAGTTCTCGAAATGTCCTGAAAATTTACGGAGATTATTTCTGGAATAAAATAAAAATACCTGCGCAAAGATCCACCGGAGGGGGCATGCCAGTGGGCCACCCCCTAGGCTGCGCCGTGCAGGCTTGTGGGGCCCACGTGGCACCACCGCCCCCAAACTGAGCTCTATATCTTCCGTCTCGCCCGACAAAAAATCAGAGAGAAGGTTTCATCGCGTTTTGCGATACGGAGGTGCGGCCACATCCTGTTCTTCATCTGAGGGCAGATCAGGAGTCCGTTTCGGGCTCCGAAGAGGGGAAATCATCGCCATCATGATCATCAACCTTCCTCCATCGACAATTTCATGATGCTCTTCACCGTTCGTGAGTAATCTCATCGTAGGCTTGCTGGACGGTGATGAGTTGGATGAGATCTATCATGTAATCAAGTTAGTTCTTGACAGGGATTGATCCCTAGTATCCACTAGGTTCTAGATTGATGTTGCTACTACTTGGCTATGCTTAATGCTTGTCACTAGGGCCCGAGTGCCATGATTTCAGATCTGAACCTATTATGTTGTCGCCAATATATGTGTGTTTTAGATCCTATCTTGCAAGTTGTAGTCACCTACTATGTGTTATGACCCGGCAACCCCGGAGTGACAATAGCCGGAACCTCTCCCGGAGATGACCATAGTATGAGGAGTTCATGTATTCACCGCGTGTTAATGCATTGGTTCGGTTCTTTATTAAAAGGAGAACCTCAATATCTCATAGTTTCCATTAGGACCCCGCTGCCACGGGAGGGATGGACAATAGATGTCATGCAAGTTCTTTTCCCTAAGCACGTATGGCTACATACGGAATACATGCCTACATTAGATTGACGAACGGGAGCTAGTTACATATCTCTCCGTGTCATAGCTGTTACATGATGAATCACATCCGTCATACTCATCCATCACCGATTCACTGCCTATGAGTCTTTTACTACTAGTTCTCGCTACGTTACTTTGTCTTGGCTTGTCCCTTGCTACAAAAGGGATTGGGTCACTTTGCTGCTACTGCTGTCACTTTGCTGCTACTGTTCCTACTGTTGTCACTTTGCTGCTGCTACTACTAATGTTCCTTGCTACTTCGCTGTTACTTGTTGCAAGACTTTTCTGGAGCCGTAGCCGGGGAATCATTCTTCTCAAGAATAATCCCCCGTCAACGTGCTTTTTACTAGCGCCATTGATACAACAGTTAGGAATAGTCCATCGTCAACAGATCGTTTCTAGCATCGTTCCTATCATACTACTTTGCTACTGATACTTTGCTTGCATACACTAATCTTTCAGGTGTGGTTGAATCTGACACACTCAGCTGCTAATACTTGAGAATATTCTTTCGCTTCCCTTGTGTGAACCAACTAATTTGGGTTGAATACTCTACCCTCGAAAACTGCTGCGATCCCATACGCTTGTGGGACATCAAGGCTTTTTCTGGCACCGTTGCCGGGGAAGCATAGCTATATTCTCTGAGTCACTTGGGATTGACGTCTGCTAATCACTATGAGGAATCCGATAGATCCAAGAACTAAAGTATTGCCTTCCACTACGAGGAGAGGTAAGGAACTGCCATCTAGCTCTGCACTTGATCCACCTTCAGTTCAGAGTAAGTTTGCGACATCGCCTCCTGCTAGAAATCTTGATATGTCACTTGTGCTTGATGATTCTACTTCTGCTGCCCATGATGCTTATGATGATGCTATGCTTGATACTATGCCTGATGATGCTATGCTTGATACTATACCTGATGATGCTATGCCTGATACTGCTTTTCCAGTTGGTGCCCTTGATGCACATATTGCTAGAGTTGCTGCTAGATGTGATGATACTTCTGAAACTGCTGATACTGTTGAAGTAGAACCTGCTACTATGCCTGAATTGCCTGTTATGCCTGATACGCGCTATGTTATGGAGGGAGAGATAGGTGAGGATTTTCTTGCATGTAAGGATAGCTATGATGTTGAGAAACTTCTGCGCAAGTGGAAAGAAAAATCTCTGAACGCTAGGATGAAATACGACCCGAAGTTTGCTACTTCGCCTATCTTTGTGACCGATAAGGATTATGAATTCTCTGTCGACCCTGAGTTAATTACTCTTGTCGAATCTGATCCTTTTCACGGTTATGAGTCTGAAACGGTTGTAGCCCATCTTACCAAACTGCACGATATAGCCACCCTATTCACTAGTGAGGAAAAAATCTGCCACTACTACATGCTCAAGCTGTTTCCTTTCTCGCTAAAGGATGATGCTAAGACCTGGTTCACTTCTCTTTCTCCTGATTGTGTGCGTAGCCCCCAGGATATGGTCTACTACTTCTCTGAAAAGTATTTCCCTGCCCATAAGAAGCAAGCTGCCTTGGAGGAAATATACAACTTTGCTCAAGATGAAGAAGAGAGTCTCCCACAAGCTTGGGGGAGGCTCATGCAGCTACTGAATGCTTTGCCTGATCACCCTCTTAAGAAGAATGAAATACTTGATATCTTCTATAATGGACTTACCGATGCTTCCAAAGACCACCTAGATAGTTGTGCTGGTTGTGTTTTTAGGGAACGTACCGTAGAACAAGCTGAGATTCTACTAAATAACATCTTGTGCAATGAGAATGCTTGGACTATTCCCGAACCACCTCCTAAGCCAACTTCGAAGAAAAGAGGTATTCTATTCCTCAGTCCCGAAGATATGCAAGAAGCCAAGAAATCTATGCGAGAGAAAGGCATTAAATCTGAAGACGTAAAAAATCTACCACCTATCGAAGAGATCAATGGTCTCGATAACCCGATACAGGTAGTAGAAGTAAATCCTCTGCGTAGGTTTGATGAGAGTGATATTCCTTTTGATAAACCTGCTAGCTTATGCATGGATGAATTTGATAACTTTGTTGTCAAACAACAGAGTTTCAATGATTATGTTAGCAGACAATTGGAAAAGAATGCTCGTATGCTTAGTCATTTAAGTGCTTATGTGGACAAAAATGTCAATGATCTTAAGCTTTTGAGTAAGCATGCCTCTATGGTTACTACTCAGGTAGAACAAGTACTTAAAGCTCAGAATGACTTGCTCAATGAGTTGAATGACAATTCCGTTAGAGTCGTCACTAGAGGCGGTAGAATGACCCAGGAACCTCTGTATCCTGAGGGTCATCCAAAGAGAATTGAACAAGATTCTCAAGGAATTAGCACTGATGCACCTAGTCATCCTAGAAATAAGAAGAAAGATGATAGGAACCTGCACGCTAGAAACCGTGTTGCTGCTACCCCTGAGAGTCCAAACGATGCCTCTGTCTGTGATACTGAAACACAATCTGGTGATGAACATGAGCCCAATGATAATATCAATAGTGATGTTCATGAAGATGCTCAGCCTAGCAATGAAAAGGATGTGGAGATTGAACCTAGTGTTGATCTTGATAACCCACAGCCTAAGACTAAGAGATACGATAAGAATGACTTCCCTGCTAGGAAGCATGGTAAAGAAAGGGAGCCATGGGTTCAGAAACCCATGCCCTTTCCTCCCAAACCATCCAAGAAAAAGGATGATGAGGATTTTGAGCGCTTCGTTGAGATGATCAGACCTGTCTTTCTGCAGATGCGTTTGACAGATATGCTCAAAATGTCTCCGTATGCTAAGTACATGAAAGATATTGTGACTAATAAGAGGAGGATACCTGAGGTTGAGATTTCTACCATGCTTGCTAACTTTACCTTCAAGGGTGGAACTCCTAAGAAACTAGGTGATCCCGGTGTGCCCACTATACCTTGCTCCATTAAAGGCAACTACGTTAGAACTGCTTTATGCGACCTTGGAGCCGGTGTCAGTGTTATGCCTCTCTCTCTTTATCGTAGGCTTGAACTGGATAAGTTGATGCTACTACAACAAAAGACCTTCCAACAGAGCCAGAAACATGCTGACGGGAGAATGTTCTTGTCTTGATACTCCTCAGCAACGGCACCAGGAATCCTCCTGCTACGGCTACGCCTTAAGGGACTTCCTACGCAAATATGCAAAGGATTTCCCCCGTGGCCTTGGAGCCTTGCGTTGGTGTTCCCTCGAAGCGGAAAGGGTGATGTAGCGCAGCGATGGTAAGTATTTCCCTCAGTTTGAGAACCAAGGTATCGATCCAGTGAAGGAGTATCACAAGTGCCTGCACGAACACAAAGAGCTTGCTCCCAACGCTATGAAGGGGTTGTCAGTCCCTTATAGATTGTTCGCCAAGTGAGAACTGAAAGCAACAAAGTAACAAAGCAAAGTAAAAGTGAAAGTGGAAACGATAGGTGTGAATAGACCCGGGGGCTGTAGTGTTTACTAGTGGCTTCTCTCATGAAAGCAAGTAGACGGTGGGTGAAGAAATTACTATCGAGCAATTGATAGAACCACGCAAAGTTGTGACGTCATCTATGGCAATGATTATATCTATAGGCATCACGTCCAAAACAAGTAGACCGATACTTTCTGCATCTAGTACTATTACTCCACACGTCGACCGCTATCCAGCATGCATCTAGTGTATTAAGTCCAAAAGAACAGAGTAACGCCTTAAGCAAGATGACATGATGTAGATGGACAATCTCATATCTACGACAAAGCCCACCTTGTTACCCTTGATGGCAACTACACGATGTGTGCCTTGCTGCCCCTACTGTCACTGGGAAAGGTCACCACACGGTAAGAACCCAAAACCAAGCACTTCTCGCATTGCAAGAATCATAGATCTAGTTGGCCAAACAAAACCCAAGACTCGGAGAGACTTACAAGGATATCAAATCATGCAGAAAAGAACTCAGCAAAGACTCAAATATATATCATAGATAATCTGATCACAAATCCACAATTCATCGGATCTCGACAAACACACCGCCAAAGAGGATTACATCGGATAGATCTCCATGAAGATCATGGAGAACTTTGTATTGAAGATCCAAGAGAGAGAAGAAGCCATCTAGCTACTAACTACGGACCCGTAGGTCTGAAGTGAACTACTCACGAGTCATTTGAGGGGCGATGATGTTGATGTAGAAGCCCTCCAACTCCAAAGTCCCCTCCGGCAGGGCATTGGGAAGGGTCTCCAGATGAGATCTCGCGGAAACGGAAGCTTGCGGCGGCGGAAAAGTATTTTTGTGGATCCCTTGATTTTTTTCTGTATTTTAGGGAATATATAGGCGAAGGAGCTAGGTCAGGGGGCCCCAGGGAGGCCACAAGCCTGCTAGCCCCTGCCCCCCTGGTGGCGGCTACCAGGCTTGTGGGCCCCCTGTAGCTCTCCTGGCTTGGCCCTCAAGCCCCGTGATCTTCTTCCATTCGGGAAAAATTTATTTCGGGGATTTTATTCCGTTTGGACTCCGTTCCAAAATCAGATTTGAAAAGAGCCAAAAACACAGAAAAAACAGGAACTGGCACTTGTCACTGAATTAATAAGTTAGTCCCAAAAAAGATATAAAAGGTACATAAAACATCCAAAGATGACAAGATAACAACATGAAACCATCAATAATTATAGATACGTTTGAGACGTATCAAGCATCCCCAAGCTTAACTCCTGCTCGTCCTCGATTAGGGAAGTGATAAAGAATGAATTTTTGATGCTCTCATGCTACCTAGCATAGATGTCCTTTGTAATTCCTCTTATGTGACGTGAATGTTCAGATCCAGTAGATTCAAAACAATAGTTTGCTATTGACGTGGAAACAATAATAATTCAAGCAAACTAGCAAAGTAATCATGAACTTTCAAAGTAACAAGGCCAAAAGAAAGTTATCCCTACAAAAGCATATAGTCTGGCTATGCTCTATCATCATTGCACAACGAATTTAAATCATGCACAACCCCAGTATTTGCCAAGTAATTGTTTTCACACCTTTACTTTCTCGAACCTTTTCAACTCTCACACAATACATGAGCGTGAGCCATGGTTTTAGCACTATAAGTGGTGTGGAGTGTGGTGGAGGTTGCAAGAAAAACAAGGAGAAGATAATCACATTAACTAGGCATATCAATGAGCTGTGGAGATGCTCATCAATAGATATCAATGTAAATGAGTAGGGATTGCCATACAAATGATGCACTAGAGCTAAGAGTATGTGAAAGCTCTTAAAGAAAACTAGTGGGTGTGCATCCAACTTGCTTGCTCACGAAGACCTAAGGCAATTTTGAGGAAGCCTATCATTGGAATATACAAGCCAAGTTATATAATGAAAATTTCCCACTAGCTATATGATGGTGACAGAACGAGAGACTCTCAATCATGAAGATCATGGTGCTTAATATGCACAAGTGTGGAAAAGTGGTAGCATTGTCCCTTCTCTCTTTTTCTCTCATTTTTTTGGTGGGCTCTTTGGCCATTTTTTATTTACATATATATATATATATATATATATATATATATATATATATATATATATATTATTTTGGTGGGAATCTTTGGCCTCTTTTATTTCCTCACATGGGACAATGCTCCATCAATGATAATCATCACACTTTCAACTGAAAACTTAGAGCAACGATGACTCCATATGGAATGCCTTCGGTAGTGTACCGTGACAATGATATAGCATGGCATAGACATTAATGGAAACATCATGCTAGCTATATTACGATCATGCAATGGCAATGTAGAAGTGGTGGCACATGTCATGGTGGTAGTTGCATGGCAATATATCTCGGAATGACTTTGAAAAAGCCATAGTAGGTAGGTATGGTGGCTGTTTTGAGGGAGCCTAATGGTGGGTTTTGTGCACCGGCGAAACTTGCACGACACTAAGGAGATGGTGATGGTGGAAGGTGAAAGTGCATCTAAACCATGGCCTCAACATTAGTCATGAAGAACTCATATACTTGTTGCAAAAGTTTTATTAGTAATCGAAACAAAGCATTCAACGCATACTCCTAGGGGAAGGGTTGGTAGGTATAAACCATCACGCGATCCCGCCACACAAAGGATGACAATCAATAGACTAATCATGCTCAAACTTCATCACATAGCGGTTCACCATACGTGCATGCTACGGGAATCACTAACTTCAACACAAGTATTTCTAGATCAACAACACCTTACTAGCATAACTTCAATATTACCATAACCACAACTCAAAACTAATTGAGATGAATCAAACTTCTCTAACTATTCAATGCACATGAAGGTGGAAGTTTTCGTATCCCTTTGGATAACTACCCCTTATGAGACTACTTTCAAAGCATAGATCAACTACCAAGCCACGCACCGCCGTGATCTAAAAGATATAAGTGAAGCACATAGAGAAAAATCAACTAGCTCAAAAGATATAAGTGAAGCACATGTGAGCTGAATTGTCTACCAAAGGATATAAGTGAAGCTCGACAAAATCACGGTGAGTGCATGTCTCTCTCTCTAGGTGTGCAGCAAGGATGATTGTGACACAACTAAAATAAAAGACTCCTACGATACAATACGCTCCAAGCAAAACACATAACATGTGGTGAATAAAAATATAGCCCCAAGTAACATTACCTATGGATTGAAGACGAGAGAGGGGATGCCTTCCCGGGGCATCCCCAAGCTTAGGCTTTTACGGCATCCTTGAATATCTTGGGGTGCCTTGGGCATCCCCAAGCTTGAGCTCTTGCCACTCTTTATCTCTTTGTCCATAAGAACTTCACCCAAAACATGAAAACTTCACAACACGAAACTTAAACAGAAACTCGTGATAACATTAGTATAAGAAAGCAAACCACCACTTCCTTAGGTACTGTAGCAAACTTAAATTCTACTTATGCTGATGTTGGGTTACTGTATTTTCAATCTTCCATGGCAAATACCCCCCGATACTATCCATAGTTTCATCAAAATAAGCAACCAACACAACAAAACCAGAATCTGTTAACCGCATACCTGTCTGTCGAAATCTGTATACTTAGCATACTTCTGTTACTTCAAAAATTCTGAAACATTACTACAGTCTGAAGAATTTTCGTAGAAATCATCAGCAAAAAGAATCAACTCAAAATCTCTTACAGAAAAAAAACTAAAATTCTTTTCGTGAGCAGAAAGTTTCTGTCTTTTCCAGCATGACCAAACGATCTTCCCCAAGACTAATCATGACGGTTTTGCTTGGCACAAACGCAAAAAGAAACACAAAAAACACAATCATAACAGAATTATGAAAGTGTGGAGAACACAAAAAAGAAAAAAAGGGATAGATTCGTTGGGTTGCCTCCCAACAAGCCCTATTGTTTAACGCGCTTAGCTAGCCATAAGGTGATGGAATCTAAGTCTAACATACTTCCTATGCATAGGCATTTTATATGAAAACAAATTGGCAAGACAACTAATAGTTACCAAATGCAAGGAAGAATAAAGAGATAATAGCAATCTCAACATAACGAGAGGTAATTTGGTAACATGAGGGTTTCTACCACAATATTTTCCTCTCTCATAGCAATTACATGTGGGATCATATTCAAATTTAACAATATAGCTATCCCATAGGATATTCTTTTCATGATCCACATGCATGCAAAGTTGACGCTCTTCAAAAATAGTGGGATTATCATCTAAAGTCATGACTTCTCCAAACCCACTTTCAATAATATTGCAAATATCATATTCATCATGAGGCTTAAACAAATTTTCAAGATCATAAGAAAAATCATCGCCCCACTCATGATCATTGCAACAAGTAGTGGACATAGCAAAACTAGCATCCCCAAGCTTAGGGTTTTGCATATTTTTAGCATGATTGTCACTTATAGAATTTATAGTGAAACCATTACAATCATGATTTTCATCCAAGGAGCCCTCGTGAATCACTTCATAAATTTCTTCCTCGCAGTTTTCAGATTCACGCATCTCAAGAAAACTCCATAAAGATAGTCAAGTGCCCTCAACTCACTAGCAATTGGATCAACATAATTGGATCTCTTAAAGAGATTAGCAAGTGGATGAGGATCCATATCACTAGATTTTCAGCAAGAGAAGATTCAAGCATATTGAAGGCACATGGAACACAAGCGAACAGAAAGCAAGTGAGAGAAAATGGCGAACGAAAAAGGCAAACGAAAAAAAGCAAAGGAGAAAGGCAAATGAAAACGGCAAATGAGAAGTGGGGGAGAGGAAAACGAGAGGCAACTGGAAAAAAAGGTAAATGCAAGAGATGAGTTTGTGAGACCTACTTGGATAGATCTCTCCTTCCCCGGCAACTGCGCCAGAAATACTTCTCCAACTGCAACAAAAGACCTTCCAATGGCGCCAGAAACGTGCTGACGGGAGATTGTTCTTGTCTTGATACTCCTCAGCAACGACACCAGGAATCCTTCTGCTACGGCTATGCCTTAAGGGACTTCCTAGACAAATATGCAAAGGATTTCCCCCGTGGCCTTGGAGCCTTGCGTTGGTGTTCCCTCAAAGCGGAAAGGATGAAGTAGCGCAACGGTGGTAAGTATTTCCCTCAGTTTGAGAACCAAGGTATCGATCCAGTGAAGGAGTATCACAAGTGCCTGCACAAACACAAAGAGCTTGCTCCCAACGCTATGAAGGGGTTGTCAGTCCCTTATAGATTGTTCGCCAAGTGAGAACTGAAAGCAACAAAGTAACAAAGCAAAGTAAAAGTGAAAGTGGAAACGATAGGTGTGAATAGACCCGGGGGCTATAGTGTTTACTAGTGGCTTCTCTCATGAAAGCAAGTAGACGGTGGGTGAAGAAATTACTATCGAGCAATTGATAGAACCACGCAAAGTTGTGACGTCATCTATGGCAATGATTATATCTATAGGCATCACGTCCAAAACAAGTAGACCGATACTTTCTGCATCTAGTACTATTACTCCACACGTCGACCGCTATCCAGCATGCATCTAGTGTATTAAGTCCAAAAGAACAGAGTAACGCCTTAAGCAAGATGACATGATGTAGATGGACAATCTCATATCTACGACAAAGCCCACCTTGTTACCCTTGATGGAAACTACACGATGTCTGCCTTGGTGCCCCTACTATCACTGGGAAAGGTCACCACATGGTAAGAACCCAAATCCAAGCACTTCTCCCATTGCAAGAATCATAGATCTAGTTGGCCAAACAAAACCCAAGAGTCGGAGAGACTTACAAGGATATCAAATCATGCATAAAATAAATTAGCAAAGACCCAAATATATATCATAGATAATCCGATCACAAATCCACAATTCATGGGATCTCGACAAACACACCGCCAGAGAGGATTACATCAGATAGATCTCCATGAAGATCATGGAGAACTTTGTATTGAAGATCCACGAGAGACAAGAAGCCATCTAGCTACTAACTACGGACCCGTAGGTCTGAACTGAACTACTCACGAGTCATTGGAGGGGCAATGATGTTGATGTAGAAGCCCTCCAACTCCAAAGTCCCCTCCGGCAGGGCACCGGGAAGGGTCTCTAGATGAGATCTCGCGGAAACGGAAACTTGCGGCGGCGGAAAATATTTTCGTGGATCCCTTGATTTTTTTCCTATATTTTAGGGAATATATAGGCGAAGTAGCTAGGTCAGGGGGGCGCCAGGAAGGCCACAAGCCTGCTAACCGCTGCCCCCTGGTGGCGGCTACAGGGCTTGTGGGCCCCCTATAGCTCTCCTGGCTTGGCCCTCAAGCCCCCTGATCTTCTTCCGTTTGGGAAAAATTTGTTTCGGGGATTTTATTCCATTTGGACTCCATTCCAATATCAGATCTGAAAAGAGCCAAAAACACAGAAAAAACAGGAACTGGCACTTGGCACTGAATTAATAAGTTAGTCCCAAAAAAGATATAAAAGGTACATAAAACATCCAAAGATGACAAGATAACAGCATGAAACCATCAAAAATTATAGATACGTTTGAGACATATCAGTTGACACCCACTGAAATCTCTCTGCAAATGGCCGACAAATCAAATGCTTTCCCTATCGGCATTTGCGAGGACGTGCCTGTTGTGGTTGCTAACACCACTATCTTAACAGACTTTGTTATCTTGGATATTCCCGAGGACGATGCCATGGCTGTCATCCTCGAAGACCCTTTTTAAACAGTGCAGGGGTTGTTATAGATTGCAACAAAGGCGATGTCACTTTCCTTGTCAACGGTAATGAGCATATGGTGGACTTTCCGAAGAAACAATATCGAGTACATTGCATCAATGCTATCGAAAAAACTTCATCGATTCTTATTGGGAGCTTTGAATGCTCTATTCCTCGTGTCAAGATGAAGTATGATTTGCTTGTTGGGGAGATACACGTCCCCATTGAGGTGACTTAGTGACTATTCAAAAATTCTCCATTTTCTTTTTGCGATTCGAGAAAGTTTTGTCGAGGGGATTTGATCAACCCCATTGACGGATTTCTTTTGATGACCATGAGATGGATGAATCGAGGAGTCACAAACCTCCGTTCCAAGCTTTCACTTTAGGTTGCTTAGAAGAAAAATGACAGATTTTGTTTAGTTTTCCCTGTTTTCTGTCTTAGCGTCTGGTGGAAAAGTACCCCGGAGCTGGTTATTTCCCTCCTTGGGAGTAGACCAAGTTAGGCCAAAAGCCTAAGCTTGGGGGAGTACGTGTTCTCACCGACTTTACATTCTTGCTTATGCTTTCACTTTGTTAGCCGGTGTTCACACTTTGCCACTGTATCATCCACGCTAGTTTATTTTCTTTTTCTCGTTTCCTTTTCGTGTGTCTGTCTAGTTTGAGAAAACCCAAAAAGATTTTATTTTCTTCTTTTGCTTGTTGGGAGCTTTCCCGTGTAAATAGTTTTCTTTTTCTTTGGGTCAAGGTAGAAGATATTGGTTACAATGTTTAGTGGCTCTTGCATGCATACCTGTTTAGCTTTCAAAGAGCCATATTACTTTGTCTTCTCCTTTGTGTTCATCTACAGATTCCAGCTTTAGTCCAATGCACCAGCACACTTATTATTGTTCACATCGTTCGGTCGTGCAAGTGAAAGGCAATAATGACGATATATGATGAAGTGACGGGGCCTGGAAAAGCTGGTATGAACTCGATCTATTTTGTTTTTGTAAATATGACTAGCTCGTTGTGCCTAATTCAACTTTGTTCTGAGAGAAACATGTTTGCAATGACAACTTAGAGATCATAGTTGCTTATGCCATGCTTACTTAGCTAGGTGCTTATAATGGTTTGCCTTGGGTGCCAACATGAATGTTGAGATGACTATGATGTAGTATGATAGGATGGTATCCTCCTTTGAATGATTCAAGTGGCTTGACTTGGCGCATGTTCACGCATGTAGTTGAAACAAAATCAACATAGCCTCTATGATATTCATGTTCATGTTGATTTATGTCCTACTCATTCTTGCATTCAATGCTAGTTAATCTCAATGCATTTTGATGACTGTTGTCGCTCTCTAGTTGGTCGCTTCCCAGTCTTTTGCTAGCCTTCACTTGTACTGAGCTGGAATACTGCTTGTGCATCCACTTCCATAAACCCAAAGTTGTGCCATATGAGTCCACCATACCTACCTATGTGCGGTATCTACCTGCCGTTCCAAGTAAATTTTCATGTGCCACTCTCGAAATCTTCAAGAAATAATCTGTTTTGCATGCCCGAACCGCTCATGTGGTGACAGGGGACTATTGGTATCTTCCATGCTAGGCATGTTATCCTCGATATGTGTTTATTCACTATCATTCACGAGAAAGGGGACGGTAATTGGAATTCCCGGTTCCATGCTCAAATCGAAAAGATAATTGCAAACAAAACTCCCCCAGGATTGACGTTGGTATGGACGGTACCCGAGGATTCGGCTTGCCGTGGAGTGTGATTGATTGGTGGTGGGGGAGTCAAAACTTTACTTTTGTGTTTGGGAACCGCCTATAGCATGTGTAGCGTGGAAGATGTTGAGAACTCTTAGTCATTGCGTTGACAATGAAAGCATGCCACCCAAAATTATTATCTCTGTTTTCAAAGCTTGACCTCTGGCACCTTTGCAAATCAATGCTTCCCTCTCCGAAGGGCCTGTCTATTTATGTTCCTGTTGCTACTGCTGTCACTTTGCTGCTACTGTTGCTATTGCTGTCACTTTGCTGCTGCTGCTACTGTTGTTCCTTGCTACTTCGCTGTTACTTGTTCCAAGACTTTTCTGGGGCCGTAGCCGGGGAAGCATTCTTCTCAAGAATAATCCCCCGTCAACGTGCTTTTTACTGGCACCATTGATACAAGAGTTAGGAATAGTCTGCCGTCAATAGATCGTTTCTCGCCCCGTTGCTATCATACTACTTTGCTACTGATACTTTGCTTGAAGACACTAATCTTTCAGGTGTGGTTGAATCTGACACACTCAGCTGCTAATACTTGAGAATATTCTTTCGCTTCCCTTGTGTGAACCAACAAATTTGGATTGAATACTCTACCCTCGAAAACTGCTGCAATCCCATACACTTGTGGGACATCACTGCACCGTTGTTACTTTTGTTACTTGCTACTTGCTACGAATCATCTCACCACACAACCACATGTTACTGATAATTTCAGTGCTTGCAGATATTACCTTGCTGAAAACCACTTGTCAGATCCTTCTGCTCCTCGTTGGATTCGACACTCTTACTTATCGAAAGGACTATGATAGATCCCCTATACTTGTGGGTCATCAAGACTCTTTTCTGGCGCCGTTGCCGGGGAGTGAAGCGCCTTTGGTAAGTGGAATTTGGTAAGGAAACATTTATATAGTGTGCTGAAATTTATTGTCACTTGTCACTATGGAAACTAATCCTTTGAGGAGCTTGTTCGGGGTATCTTCACCTCGAACGGAAGCACAAGGAGTTGCTCCTCAACCTGCTGCACCTACTGAAAATATTTGCTATGAATTTCCTTAGGGTATGCTTGAGAAACTGCTGGCTAATCCTTTCACAGGAGATGGAACATCACATCCACACTTGCATCTAATCTATGTAGATGAACTTTGTGGTTTATTTAAGCTTGCAGGTTTGCCCGAGGATGAGGTCAAGAAGAAGGTCTTTCCCTTATCTTTGAGGGATAAGGCGTTGACATGGTATAGGCTATGTGATGATACTGGATCATGGAACTACAATCGGTTGAAATTGGAATTTCATCAAAAGTTTTATCCTATGCATCTAGTACATCGTGATCGGAATTATATTTATATTTTTTGGCCTCGTGACAGAGAAAGGATCTCTCAAGCTTGGGGGAGGCTTAAATCAATGTTATATTCATGCCCCAACCATGAGCTCTCGAGAGAAATTATCATTCAGAACTTCTATGCTCGGCTTTCTCATGATGATCGCACCATGCTTGACACTTCTTGTACCGGTTCTTTTATGAAGAGAGATATTGAATTCAGATGGAATATATTGGAAAGAATTAAACGCAACTTTGAAGATTGGGCGCTTGATGAAGGTAAGGAGTCAGGTATGAATTTCAAGTTTGATTGCGTTAAATCCTTTGTTGAAACAAATACTTTTTGTGATTTTAGCGCTAAGTATGGACTTGACTCTGAGATAGTAGCTTCATTGTGTGAATCATTTGCTGATCATATTGATCTCCCCAAAGAGAAGTGGTTTAAATATCATCCTCCCTTAGAAGTCAATGTAGTTAAACCCAATCCAGTTGAAGAGAAAGTCATTGCCTATAATGATCCTGTTGTTCCCAGTGCTTACATTGAGAAACCACCTTTCCCTGTTAGGATAAAGGATCATTCTAAAGCTTCAACTGTGATACGTAGGGGCTACATTAGAACACCTACACCCCGTGAGAAAATTAGAGTTGAACCTAGAATTTCTATTATCAAAGATCTCCTGTCCGACAATGTTGATGGCCATGATATTCACTTCTGTGAAGATACTGCTAGAATTGCTAAACCACACGCTAAAGACAAACATAGGCCTGTTGTTGACACGCCTATTGTTTCTGTTAAGATAGGAGATCATTGTTATCATGGTTTATGTGATGTGGGTGCTAGTGTTAGTGCAATACCTCAATCCTTATATGATGAAATTAAAGACGAGATTGCACCCATCGAGATAGAACCCATTGATGTCACTATTCAGCTTGCCAATAGAGATACTATCTGCCCTGTGGGAATTGCTAGAGATGTTGAAGTCTTGTGTGGTAAAACAAAGTATCTTGCTGATTTCCTCGTTCTTGCTACCACACAAGATAGCTTTTGTCCCATCATATTTGGCAGACCCTTCCTTAATACCGTCAATGCTCATATTGACCGTGAGAAGCAAACTGTCATCGTTGGCTTTGAAGGTGTGTCACATGAGTTCAATTTCTCGAAGTTTTGTAGACAACCTCATGAAAAAGAGTTGTCTAGTAAGGATGTAACTATTGTCCTAGGTTCTATTGTCGTGCCTCCTACCGATCCTTTAGAGCAATACTTGCTTGAGAATGAAAATGATATGCATATGGATGAAAGGGATGAGATAGATATAGTTGTCTTAGAACAATATCCTATCCTTAAGAATAATTTGCGTGTTCAACTGCTTGGGGATCCACCCCCACCAAAGGGTGATCCTGTGTTCGAGCTTAAACAGTTGCCTGCTACTCTTAAGTATGCTTATCTTGATGAGAAAGAGATATATCCTGTCATAATTAGTGCTAGCCTCTCAGAGCATGAAGAAAGTAAGTTGCTAAAAACTCTGAGGAAGCACCGTGCTGCTATTGGATATACTCTTGATGATCTTAAGGGCATTAGTCCCACTCTATGCCAACACAATATTAAAACTGATCCTGGTTCCAAACCAGTTGCTAATCATCAACGGAGATTAAATCCTAAGATGAAAGAGGTAGTAAGAAAAGAAATACTGAAGCTCCTGGAAGCATGTATTATCTATCCTGTTGCTCATACTGATTGGGTAAGTCTGGTGCATTGCGTCCCTAAGAAGGGTGGTATTACCGTTGTCCCTAATGATAAGGATGAATTGATCCCATAGAGGATTATTACTGGCTATAGGATGGTGATCGATTTTAGGAAATTGAATAAAGACACTAGGAAAGATCATTACCCTTTGCCTTATATCGACCAAATGCTAGAAATACTGTCTAAACACACACACTTATGCTTTCTAGATGGTAATTCTGGTTTCTCCCAAATACCAGTTGCACAATCTGATCAGGAGAAAACCACTTTCACCTGCCCTTTTGGTACCTTTGCTTACAGACGTATGCCTTTTGGGTTCTGTAATTCACCTGCCACCTTTCAAAGATGTATGATGGCTATATTCTCTGACTTCTGTGAAAAGATTGTTGAGGTTTTCATGGATGACTTCTCCGTTTACGGGTCTTATTTTGATGATTGCCTCACCAACCTTGATCGAGTCTTGCAGAGATGTAAAGATACCAATCTTGTCTTGAATTGGGAGAAGTGCCACTTTATGGTTAATGAAGGCATCGTGAAAGTGCGTTATATCGACTAGAGGGGGGGGGTTGAATAGGAGATTTTTAGAATTTCATCACTTAGGAAATTCCTTTTGAGGAAATTCCTCACTGATGACTAACTTACAGCGGAAACAGTAAAGGATCAGAAGTGCAAAGTTTCAAAACAACAGTTTTTCGGAGTGAGGAATGTGAAAATAGATTGCAGTGTGAGCACACACGTAGAATACAGATGAGGATTAACTGACGTGAAGAATTTGGGGTTGAGGAAATTCAGAGAAGGTCTTCAGCAAATTCTTCAAACAGTAGCAGTGAAAGTCATCAACACATAATACGAGGAAAGTAAGGAGTTGAGGAATTAGAACCCGTTTCTCAGTGAAGACAGTCGTTGATGACCCAGTTCCAACTGCTGTGACAGTCGTACATCTGGTTTGGAGCGGCTTGGTATTGAAACCAAAGGACACACAGTCCCGGGACACACAATCCCTACCGTGTTCTCCTTGGGCTAAGAACACACAGTCCTCGCCAACACTCGTGGTAAGTCTTCAGGGCAGACTTCCAAACCCTCACAAACTTGGTCGCCCGGCGATCCACAATTGACTGCTGGAAAGCTCTAGACCATGACGCCTAACCGTCTGGAGGATGCACAATCCTGAAAGGTAAAAGGCTTCAGTCCCACACAGGAACAACTTCTTCAGTGATGCTCAATCACAAGGTTTGGTTTGTGGTTTCGGTGTATGGTGTATTTCCTCACTGATGAATTACTCTTGAAGACTCTGAGGAATTGGGTTGCTCTTATGACAAGTGTCAGTTTCTAACGGAGCAGCCAACCAGCTAATGGTTGTGGGGGGTGGCTATTTATAGACTGGGAGCATCCCGACATCATTTGACACTAATGCCCTTAAATAATATGACCGTTGGAGTGGATAAGACCAATGACTTGGCGTGTCTATCAAAACGGTCGGAACCCTCAACTATGAGAGTCCTCATGTCACTCGTATTCCTCACTTGAGGCTTTCGATAGGTTTAGGCTTGGGTTGAGCATCATGAGGAAATTCATTCCAAAGTGTAACTTCGACCCCCTTTAACAGTACGGTGTTCCTATTACTCAAATGCGAAGAAAATAAAACAGAAAGAGTAAATCTTCATGCTTCAAATTCTTCAGAGTGATTTTCTTCAGGAATATCAATTTCATCGCAGATTCCTCGTGATTCATTTCTTCAGCTTCACGCCAATTTCTTCAATCGAAGATATATATTTTTAGGGGTCGATATTCTTCAAATATCTCAAACTCCTCAACGACTTATAGATCCTGTGTACACTTATAAACACATTAGATACTTAACCTATAAGTCTTCAAACCACCAAAATCACTAAGGGGGACTAGATGCACTTACAATCTCCCCCTTTTTGGTGGTTGATGACAATTAGGTTAAGTCTTCAACAGGGATCAAAAATATGAAGTGTAAATACTCATTTGAGGAATTTGAAATCAAGATTCAGAGAGACTCCCCCTCAAGATGTGCATATCGTGAGGATTTTGCTTTTCACAGCAAATGCACATTGATGATTTATATCATGGAGATCTCCCCCTGAGTCTTGTAAATCATGCATACATGTAACATATCATATGAAGAAAATGAAAATGCATGATGACAAATGGTATCTGACGAATTCCACCATGCGTGCATTAAAACTTGAGGAATAAGCATGCGAAGAAAAACGTTCAAAAGCGTCAGAGTACCATCGGGCTTAAGTTACAACTCATTACATAAAAGCTTCAGAAGAGCCAAGAGTTTGTAAGTTAAATATAGTTCATAAGCCCCAAAGATATCCTGGTTGAAGACTAACTCTCAAGTTTCTCCCCCTTTGTCATCAAGTGACAAAAAGGGACAAACTCAGGACTAACGCCCGTGAAGACTTCACTTCTTGGCGGTTGAGGAAGAGCCGTGATGCTTCTTGGGAGTAGTCTTCTTCCTTGGACTGGTAGCAGTGTCGAGCTATTCTTCTTCAGTTTCAGCAGTGCGGAATGAAGAAAAGGAGCTGTCTTCAAGGTCTGGAACTGGAATAGGTCTGAACTTCTTCTTGGGAGGCCACGACCAGTCAAAGTCTCGCTCAAAGTCCATTTCTTCAAGCTCAGTCTGAGTCTTCAGATGTGCAAGTGTAGCCCGGGTGCGATCAAAAACCTCATGGAGATAGTGATGGTTGAGCTTCACAGAGTTTTGTGTTTCAGTGAGGGTTTTCACAATGGCGCCAAACTGGCGTTTGACCCACTTGTGATTGCGATCCACCTTCTGGTGAAGACCGAGGAGGAGCTCTCGTGTATTCATCACACGAGGCGGAACGGGGCTAGCCGGACGAGTCTCAGTATCATCCCATGAAGAATAAGCTTCTGGCTCTCTGAACTGGCCATCAAGGGGCCTACTGCCTTCTTCAATCACTGATTTGCCTTTTCCTTCAATGGGCTCGAAAGTCTTCTTGTTGACCCGGATAGGAGGCATATAACCAACATGGTTTTGGAAACCAGCGTGGAAGTTGATGCCTGTCCTTGTCCTGATGAATCTCATGATCCATGGGGCATATATCTTGTGATCAAAAGGACACATAGCATTGTCGGCCAAAGTCCTCAAGAAGAAATCATGGATGTTGATAGGAATACCATGAATGATGTTGAAGAGGATATTCTTCATGAGGCCTACGACATCTTCTTCATCATCATGGCCTTTGATCGGCGCGAGCACACTGCAGAGGATTCTGTAGACAGGCCTGGGTGTATACTTGAGCTCGTGGACGAGGAAGGTTGTTCTCGGTGGTTTTCGTTCATCCAAAGGCTTCATGAGGACTTCCATCATCCCATTGAGCATCTCACGCTCACCATAAAGCTTCACAGCCTCATCTAAGGGAATTGGTATAGGCAGTTCACGGAGGAGTTCAGTAGCAGGAGTCTTGTAGTGACTGTTTTGTGTCATCCAATCAAACACCCAAGTGTTAATGTCTTCAGGGTTACCAGATATGTGAAGAGTGGCATAGAACTGAAGAATAAGCTCGCTGTTCCAGTCAGAGATGTCGGAGCACATTGGTAGTAAACCAGCATCATGGAGTACATTGAGGACTGGCTCTAGGCGAGGCATAGTAATTCATCTGTGTCCTAGTCCAAAACTTCAGATGCCTCATTTGAGGCTTGTCATAGGGGTTCTCTCCAATGAAGTACATGCGTTCTTCAAAGAAATTCTCCTTTTGAAACTTAGGGCACTTGGAGAATGGCTGACGCTGAACTGGTTGAAGGTTTTGCTAAGGAACAGGAGCGGAGACAACAATTGTAGTCTCGGGGTTGAGCACGACGAATGCATTGTCTTGGTCAGGTGCATTTTCCTCAACATTTTCCTCAGGTTGAGGAATTTCAGCAACTGGTACTTCAGGCTGAGGAGATGGTTCTGGCTGGGCGTCAGGCTCAGGGGCGTGCTCTAGCTGTGCATCAGGCTGAGGGATAGTTTCATCTTGCTCAGTTGGAGGAGTTGGGTCAGCCTATTCCTCATCGTGAAGATTTTGCTCAGAGCTTTGAATTTCACCAGCTTGAGGATTTTCAGGTTGTTCTTCCTCAGCTGTCTTGGTGGTAGAGTTAGTTTCTTCAGCTGGTGCAGCTGATCCTTGAGCAGTTTCTTTCTGAGGAATGAAGGGCCGAGGACTGTCGTCAATACGAATTTCTTCGTCGGTGTGTTCCTCAGCGGCAGCATCCTTCATTTCCTCATCTGCCCCTTTTTCTTGATCATCAAGGATGACCATTTCATAAGAAGGAGCGACATTTAGAGGCATAGGGTCCAGAGGAGCAATTTCGTCAAGTGCTTTAAGGCGCTTGGCCTCTGTTTCTTCTTCTGCTGAGGAGGCCTTTCTCTTTTTGGCTTCCTTCTCAGCAGCCCTGGTTTTCTTCACGTCTGATGCAGACGGAGTCATCTTCTTCACCTTTGAAGCTTTTGGTGAAGGGGTTCTCTCCATAGATTCTTGAGCTGGTATGGAGGAACCAGCTGGAACAGAGTCATCAGCTTTCTTTGATGAAGCAGCTGGGTCAGGGGAAGTCTCGTCAGCTGCAGCAGATTCATCAGCTGGAGCTTCCATGATGATTTCTTCAATAGCCGGTACATCTGCACGGCTTTCTTGGTGGACTTCCTCAGCTTGAGGAGTTTCCTCATCATGAGGAGGTTTGTCTGCTGGCTCCTCAATCAAGGGCTGAGAAGTTGGTGTTGGGGGTGCAGCCTTCTTGTTGTAGTCATCAACAACTTTAGTGGCCAGCTTGATGAAATTGCTCTTGAGGCTCTTACGATCTGACAGCTTGGAGTACTTGTCAGCCAAATTCTTCAGCTCTGTCTGTGTTGATACCAGTGCATCATGCGTCAAGCTGAGGAGATTCTGCTTGAGGAATTTCTCCTTTTTAAGCTTTGCAACCTTGGCCTGCTTGGCCTGCTGTTCTTTCCACTTGGCTTCATTGATGAAAGTGGCCACCATGTGGCTAATGCCAGGGGGAAGTTTCAAATCATCAAGCGGAGTGTTTGGGTCCTCATACCAGATGTTGATGGAGTCAAGGAGGACATTGGGGTCCATGGCCAGAGGAATGGCACTGCCTGATGCTTGAGCTACTCTTTCCTGCTTGTTTCTAATGATGGCTTCCAGGGTTTGATCATCATATTCATCACTGCCCTCTGATGGAGACGGGACGGTGATGATTTTGCTAGGGCTTGGCAGAGTATCTCATTCAGCAGACACCTGAGTCTTCACAGGAGGTGGTGAAGACTTTGTCTCCGAGCTGGTTGCAGCTGGGAGTGAGGAGCTGGAGCTGGCGGTCATAGGCTTCATGACTTGCTTCTGTACTGGTTTCTCTTGAGGCTTTGGTGGTGGTGCTGAGGATTTTGGAGCTGAGGAGATTGGCACTGAGGGTTTTGGCGCTGATGGTTTTGTAACTGATGCCTGAGTAGACTTCTCTTGAGGCTTTGGAGCCCTTGGCTTTGACGGCACAGACTGCATTTGAGGAATTTCTGAACCAGAGGTCTCAGCGGCAGAGGAAGTGGCAGCAGGTGAGGATTCATTGAATTTCCTCACAGCAGCTTCTGCCTGCTTCTTGAGCTTAGCCAGATGCATGTCCTTCTCATCTGGATAGTCATCAATGGTCTTGAGGCTTGAGGGATGTGCTACTTGATGAGCCTCAAGTGGGGCCCGTTTGCCAGTGGGCTTCAGAGCGAATTTCTTCGCATACTTGGCAGTCACAAACCTGTATTCTTTCCATTCCTTCGCCCATCGGCGTTCTATCTTCTGCAGCCGTATCATTCTCTTGGCCATTGTCTCATTTTCATCAGGTGTGCAATAGTCCAAGTAAATATCCTCAGGGATATCCACAGCTGTGTTTTGCTCAAGTTTCTTTATTCCCTTCTGTTTTCTGTCATCCTCCATTTTCTTCAGCTGAGGATTTTGCTGATGAGATTGAACTCTTGAGGATTCTGATGAGACTTGAAGATTTTCTTCCAGAAATGCTGCAAATGAGTTAATGTGATGAGAACCGAGAGATTCATCAGCTGACATGTGTGTACCTGTGAACAGAGTATAGTTGCGAGGAATTTGGAGAGGTCATATGTGTTCTCAGATTTGAAGAAAATGAAAAGTTTGACAGTTGAGGAATATAACCAGTGGTTGAGGAATTTGCCTAAGCATACTGTTCTTGGGTTCCAGAGTTGTACAGATCCGAAAATTCGCACAATTGAGGAATCTCGTGGAAATCTTAGATGCTTAGTATAGTTCATCAATGATGTGGTGATAGGCAGTGTTTGAGGAATCAAGTGCTTATCGATTCTTGAGGAAAAACAGATTTCACATAGAAGATGTAAAATTGTAGATCTAACTTGCAGTAAAAATGGGATTTTATTTACCCTTGAAGGAGCACACGAAGAACAAAGAGAAGTTGTGTAGAGAGGCTCTTCGGTCGCGTGTCCAATGCACCCTGACCCGGCGATAGAGGACGTCTACGGCGACGGCGAAGGAAGATGGTCCAACTCCGGCATGGTTCCGGCGACGGGGAAGTCGAGGCAGTGAAGCTCTTCCTCACCGGCGAAGAGACTACCAGCGATGGTGCTAGTGTTCGGTGGTATTTGCTGTAGCAGGAGAGCGATGGAGCGAAGAAGTGTTTGCCGAGGGGGATAGAGACATATTTATAGCCAGACAGTTACTGTTGGCGCGAAGATTTCGGACCAAACAACCCCTGCCTCTACGTCTCCGTAGGACACGTGTAGTTCCCGAACGAGGCGGTGGAGATAGTGGAGATCGTGGTTATCCGATCGTGGGAAGTGGGGTTCAGTTACTGTGCATTAAAGAAACAATTTTTGAAGATTTGAGGATTTTCGTTACAAAATCATCAACTAACAAGGACGTAGTGAGTATTTTGAACAAAGTTTCAAGTAGAACGCATATGAAGAATTGAACAGACTGGATGAGTATAGCATAGAGGGAAAGTAGGGTCCGATCACATTCACTTAGCAGAAATATCAACTTGAAGAAATAGCTATAAGTGGATGCTGTTGAGGACTTGAAATCACAGTCTATCTAGTCAAATGAAAGTCATCAGGTATTTTTGAAGATTTTGTGATAAATCGTCACAATGAAGAACAACTGTTTTGAAGAAAAACACATTTTGAGGAAATGGAACATTTGAAGAAAATCAACTTGAGGAATTTCACATTGGGCGGTGGCGTGACCCACCATATAAGACTGTTGATTACAGACGCCACGTACAATTGTCGTAGGGCCCTGAGAATCAATTTCTTCGTTGATTTCTTCACATTCAGAGTGACATTCTTCATTTGTTGAAGAAAATCGATTCATCATGTGTTGCACATCTAAGTCATCAATTTTGCATAAGTGTTAGGATGTGTGCGTGTTTTTACAAAACATTTGAAGATTCTAAGATATTTAGCTCACATCGCAACTTGCAAAACCTTTTCTCATCCAAGGGATTAGTGAAGATATCTGCCAGTTGATCATTAGTCTTCACATGGTCGATGAGGATATTGCACTTGTGGACATGGTCCTGAAGAAAATGATGACGAATCTGGATGTGCTTGGTCTTCGAGTGCTATACTGGGTTGTATGCAATCTTGATAGCACTCTCATTGTCACAGTAGAGAGGCACATTCTTCATGTTGATGACGTAGTACTTGAGGGTTTGCTTCATCCATAGTAATTGAGCATAACATGAACCAGCAGCAATGTACTCAGCTTCGGCAGTGGAGAGTGATACGCAGTTCTGCTTCTTTGAGGACCAGCAAACTAGTGATCTTCCGAGGAAATGGCATGTGCCAGAAGTTGACTTGTGATCCACACGGTCACCAACATAGTCAGAATCAGAATGCCCCACCAGATGAAGATTTGAACCCTTGGGATACCATAATCCTAGTGTTGGTGTGTGAGCTAAGTATCTAAGAATATGCTTACAGCCTTGTGGTGTGATTCCTTCGGTTTTGCTTGAAAACGTGCACACATGCAAACACTAAGCATTATATCTGGCCTAGATGCACATAGATACAATAAAGAACCACTCATAGAACGATATACCGGCTGATCGAAATCTTTACCATTTGCATCAGTGCCGAGGTGGCCGTTGGTAGGCATTGGAGTCTTGGCACCTTTGCATTCATGCATGTCGAATTTCCTCAGAACATCCTTGAGGTATTTCTCCTGTGATATGAAGATTCCATTGCTTTGTTGACGAATTTGAAGACCTAAGAAGAATTTCAGCTCCCCCATCATGGACATCTGATATTCTTCACTCATCATGTAAGAAAATTCATCACTGTATCGTTTGTCAGTACAGCCAAATATGATATCATCGACATATATTTGACACACAAATAGCTCATTATCATAGGATTTAGTGAAAAGAGTTGGATCGAGTGAACCAGGTTTGAAGCCTTTCTTCATGAGGAATTCCTTCAATGTATCATACCATGCCCGAGGGGCTTGCTTGAGACCATAAAGAGCCTTTTTGAGTCTAAAGACTTTGTCTGGATTCTTTGGATCCTCAAAACCTGGGGGCTGAGCAACATATACTTCTTCCTCAAGCTTACCATTGAGGAATGCACTTTTCACATCCATTTGATATAAGATGATGTTATGATGATTAGTATAAGCAAGTAGTATTCGAATGGCTTCAAGTCTAGCAACAGGTGCAAAAGTTTCATCGAAATCTATTCCTTCTACCTGGGTGTAGCCTTGGGCTACAAGTCGTGCCTTGTTCCTCACCACTTGACCGTCCTCATCTTGCTTGTTTTGGAAAATCCAGTTGGTACCGATGATGTTGTGGTTGCGAGGATCTGGTCGTTTGACAAGCTCCCATACGTCATTCAGCTTGAATTGAAGAAGTTCGTCTTGCATAGCTTGGATCCACTCCGGTTCCAAAAAAGCCTCAACAACTTTTGAGGGTTCTGTGATGGATACAAAGGAAAAATGCCCACAAAAGTTAACTAAGTGTGAAGCTTTTGAGCGAGTGAGACGACCTGGCGCGTTGATGTCGTTGAGGATTTTGTCAAGTTCTACTTCATTTGCAATCCTCGGATGAGCTGGTTGAGGATTTCGTCTGGGCTGAGGAAGTGGTTCAGGTGCAATTTCCTCAGGAGCATCTTCTTGATTTTAATCAGTGATGGGGATCGTTTCTTCACCAATTTCCTCAGTGGGGACAATGTCTTCAGTAGGTTTGAGCTTTATTGCTTCCTCAGGAGACAGTTTATCTGGATCAGAAGGCAATTGCTCTCTTTGCGAGCCATTAGTTTCATCGAATCGCACATCTACAGTCTCAACAACTTTGTTGTGATAGTTGTTGAAGACTCTGTAAGTGTGCGAGTCCTTTCCATAACCGAGCATAAAACCTTCATGTGCCTTAGGTGCAAATTTTGAGCTATTGTGAGGATCTCTAATCCAGCATTTTGCACCGAAGACTTTGAAATAACTTACATTCGGTTTCTTGTCAGTGAGGAGTCCATATGAGGTTTTCTTGAGGAATTTGTGAAGATATACCCTGTCGATGATGTGGCATGCAGTGTTGATTACTTCAGGCCAAAAGCGACGAGGAGTCTGATATTCTTCAAGCATAGTTCTTGCCATTTCAACCAGGGTCCTGTTTTTCCTTTCGACGACACCATTCTGCTGAGGAGTATAAGGAGCAGATAATTCGTGAGTAATACCAAGTTCATCAAGATAATCATCAAGACCAGTGTTTTTGAACTCGGTTCCATTATCACTCCTGATATGTTTGATCTTGATGCCAAAGTTCGTCGAGGCCCTTGAAGAAAATCGTTTGAAGATTTCCTGCACTTCAGTTTTATACACTATGATATGCACCCAAGTATATCTCGAATAGTCATCAACTATGACGAAGCCATATAAAGATGCTGCATTGGTTAGTGTGGCATAGTGAGTAGGTGCAAATAGATCCATATGAAGCAATTCGAATGGACGAGTAGTGGTCATGATAGTCTTCGAGGGATGCTTGGATCTGGTCATTTTCCCAGATTCACAAGCACCGCAGAGATGATCCTTGAGGAATTTGACTGATTCGATGCCGATGACATGCTTCTTCTTCGCGAGCGTGTGCATATTCCTCATGCCTGCATGACCTAGTCTTCGGTGCCACAACCATCCTTCTGAGGTTTTTGCTAGTAAGCAAGTGGCTGGTTGAGGACCTGTAGAGAAATCAACAATATACAAATCCCCTCTTCTTACACCTTCGAAGACTTTGGATCTGTCAGATTCCATGATGACTACACATCTATATCTACCAAAGATAAAAATCATATCAAGATCACAAAGCATCGAGACTGACATGAGGTTAAAACCAAGGGATTCAACAAGCATCACTTTGTCCATATGCCTATCCTTGGAAATAGCCACTTTGCCAAGTCCCAATACCTTGCTTTTACCTTTGTCAGCATATGTGATTTGCTTCAGAGGTGATGGAGTTAGTGGCGTATTCATTAGTAAGCTTTTATCACCAGTCATGTGATGTGTGCAGCCACTATCAAGAACCCACTCAGTATTCTTGGGTTTGTCATCCTGTAGATGAATTAGTACAGCTTACCATCTCATATGCTTCAAATTTGAAGAATATGATATCAATTTCATCACAACAGAAATATAAGGACGTGTGAAATATTTCTATTTCATCAATCATTAGCTTGCGTCCTATCAAGCATTTCCTCAGGTCTCCAACAAATTCTTCAGATGATCATTTTCATCTGGAGACCTGACCTGTAGAAGTGATTAGTTCGATTTCTTCACCACCCACATCTGAAGGGGTGGCAAAGCATTCATCATCCTGCGAGCACCATATGAGAAAGGTGGCATTCAAGCCAATGCACTTCTCTTAACAGTAGGGGGTTAAAGTACTCATATGAATATGCAGAGAACTGGTTTGAGGATTTATGAACATAATGATTTGAGGAGTAATGCTCATATTCGTATTCCTTCTAGTTTCGCTGCATGTTAGATGCATTAGCACGGGTACGAGCATAGTTTTGACCAGTTGAGGATTTTGATCCTCTCGAAGACTTTGGTCCTCCTGAGGAATTTGATCTGGGGTTCAGATTCTTCAGTGGTGGTGTCATGAGGACATCACCTGAAGATTTTCAAGACAGCTTTTGGGAACCCAGATTTTCCTCAAGGGAGGGCCATTCCTGCAGTTAGTTCCAACATATCGAGAAAATACTTCACCAGATTGATTTTTAAACATTTTATAGTTGGAGTCAAATGACCCATCTGAGGAATAGGATAATTCACATGAAAAGCCAGTTAGATTAGATGGATCAAAAGGAGGCCCAGTAGGAGCAACCCATGAGGTTTTGGGATACTGCTCAGGTTTCCAATAAGATCCATCAGCATTTAATTTCCTCTTAAAGGCAATTCCTTCTTTTCTCGGGTTCCTGTTGAAGATCTGCTTTTTGAGCACATCACAAAGGGTTTGATGTCCTTTGAGGCTTTTGTATATGCCTGTCACGTACAATTCCTTCAACCCTGCATTTTCATCAATAACATTTGTGTTTTCCTCAAGTGAGGAAATAGACAGAACAGGTGCAGTTGAAGAATTTGTAGTAATAGTAGCATTTGATGATTCTGGTGAGGAATTAGCAGTTTCGCGTTCAATGCATTTAAGACATGGAGGAATGAATTCAACTTGACCAGCGCTGATCTGTTGAGCCAGTAATGTATCATTTTCCATACGAAGATCATCATGAGACATCCTCAGCTTCTCAATATCAAGCTTCCTTTGAAGAAATTCATAGGAAAGCTTCTCATGATCAGTGAGGAGTGTATCATAACGATCCTGAAGATTATCAAATCTAGACTGAAGACTTTTCACATCTTAAGTGAGGATTTGGGTAAAGTTCATTTCATCATTCAACAGATCATCACTTTTATCTAGCAGTTTCTGAAGCTTTTCCAGGGCAGTTTGTTGTTTAGTGGCAATGATAGCAAGTTTACTGTAACTGGGTTTCTTATAATCATCAGGTTCACAGCCACTTGAATCAGAGGAGGAGGCATTATTTGGTACCTTTGAACCTTTTGCCATGAAGCAATAGGTTGGAGCGAAGTCATCAGTGTGGATGGTGCAATCATTTTCTTCAAGATTGAAGATTGACTTGCTGACGAAAGTGGTTGCCAGTGCAAGACTAGCCTGTTCGTATTACGAGTCTTCATCAAAACCCTCTTCTTCATCACATTCTTCTGATTCTGCCTCGGAGTCCATTTCCTTGCCAATAAGTTCCCGAGCCTTTCTGAAACTAGTCTTCTTGTGCGATGAGGGCTTCGAAGATGAGGATTTTGAAGATTTCTTCTTCTTCTTCGAGCCATCAGAGCTGTCATCCTTGTACTTCTTCATCTTTGATTCCTTTCCCCAACGGGGACAATCAGCAATGTAATGACCTGATTTCTTGCACTTGTGGCAGGTTCGTTTCTTGTAGTCCTCAGATGAAGATTCTGATTTCCTCATGTCTCTTCTTGAAGATTTACCGAACTGGCCACGTCGTGCAAATCTCTGGAATTTCCTCACAAGCATTACAAGCTCCTGTCCAAATTCTTCAGGGTCACCAATGTGTCATCTGTGTCTTCTTCTTCAGATGAGGAAATTGCCCTAGCCTTCAGTGCACGTGGTCTGATCTTTCTTTTCTTCTAGCTGGAATTCATGAGTATTTAGCCTTTCGAGTATATCAGCTGGATCAAGCATCTTGTAGTCTGGTCTTTCTTGAATTATCAGAACTAAAGTGTCAAATGAAGAATCCAAAGATCTCAGCAGTTTCTTCACAACTTCGTGATCAGTGATGTCTCGAGCTCCCACTGCTTGCAGTTTATTTGATATGTTAGTGAGGCGATCAAAGGTGTCTTGGCAGCTTTCATTGTCATGTCTCTTGAAACGATTGAAGATATTGCGAAGAATATCAACACGAGAGTCACGCTGGGTTGATACTCCTTCATTTACCTTGCACAGTCTCTCCCAGATCAGTGTCGCAGAGCCCAAAGCACTTACTCTTCCAAACTGGCCTGGGCTCAGATGGCCACAGATGATATTCTTCACTTGAGAATCGAGTTGCTTGAATTTCTTCACATCAGCAACAGAGACACTAGCAGAGATGATGGGGACGCCATGTTCTGCAATATACCAGAGATCATTATCAATAGCTTGTAGATGCATTTGCGTTTTGTTCTTCCAGAAGGGAAAGTTCTTTCCTTCGAAGGTAGGACATGCTGCAGTCACCTTAAACATGCCTGCAGTCGACATATCTAAAACTCCAGGTGGTTAAACCAAAATCACATAGAAAAAGGGAGTACCTTGCTCTGATACCAATTGAAAGTGCGTTATATCGACTAGAGGGGGGTGAATAGGAGATTTTTAGAATTTCATCACTGAGGAAATTCCTTTTGAGGAAATTCCTCACTGATGACTAACTTACAGCGGAAACAGTAAAGGATCAAAAGTGCAAAGTTTCACAACAACAGTTTTTCGGAGTGAGGAATGTGAAAACAGATTGCACTGTGAGCAGGCACGCAGAATACAGATGAGGATTAACTGACGTGAAGAATTTGGGGTTGAGGAAATTCAGAGAAGGTCTTCAACAAATTCTTCAAACAGTAGCAGTGAAAGTCATCAACACATAATACGAGGAAAGTAAGGAGTTGAGGAATTAGAACCCGTTTCTCAGTGAAGACAGTCGTTGATGACCCAGTTCCAACTGCTGTGACAGTCGTACATCTGGTTTGGAGCGGCTTGGTGTTGAAACCAAAGGACACACAGTCCCTACCGTGTTCTCCTTGGGCTAAGAACACACAGTCCTTGCCCGACACTCGTGGTAAGTCTTCAGGGTAGACTTCCAAACCCTGACAAACTTGGTCACCCGGCGATCCACAATTGACTGCTGGAAAGCTCTAGACCATGATGCCTAACCGTCTGGAGGATGCACAGTCCTCAGAGGTAAAAGGCTTCAGTCCCACACAGGAACAACTTCTTCGGTGATGCTCAATCACAAGGTTTGGTTTGTGGTTTCGGTGTATGGTGTATTTCCTCACTTATGAATTACTCTCGAAGACTCTGAGGAATTGGGTTGCTCTTATGACAAGTGTCAGTTTCTAACGGAGCAGCCAACCAGCTAATGGTTGTGGGGGGTGGCTATTTATAGCCTGGGAGCATCCCGACATGATTTGACACTAATGCCCTTAAATAATATGACCGTTGGAGTGGATAAGACCAATGACTTGGCGTGTCTATCGATACGGTCGGAACCCTCAACTCTGAGAGTCCTCATGTCACTCGTATTCCTCACTTGAGGCTTTGGATAGGTTTAGGCTTGGGTTGAGCATCATGAGGAAATTCATTCCAAAGTGTAACTTCGACCCCCTTTAACAGTACGGTGTTCCTATTACTCAAATGCGAAGAAAATAAAACAGAAAGAGTAAATCTTCATGCTTCAAATTCTTTAAAGTGATTTTCTTCAGGACACACCGGATTCCTCAATTTCAGTATCTTCATGAGGAATATCAATTTCATTGCAGATTCCTCGCGATTCATTTCTTCAGCTTCAGGCCAATTTCTTCAACCGAAGATATATATTTTAAGGGGTCGATATTCTTCAAATATCTCAAACTCCTCAACGACTTATAGATCCTGTGTACACTTATAAACACATTAGATACTTAACCTATAAGTCTTCAAACCACCAAAATCACTAAGGTGCACTAGATGCACTTACACATCATCTTAAGACATAAAATTTCCGAAAGAGGCATTGAAGTCGATAAGGCTAAGGTTGATGCAATCGAGAAAATGCCATGCCCCACAGATATCAAAGGTGTAAGAAGTTTCCTTGGTCATGCTAGTTTCTATAGAAGGTTCATTAAAGACTTCTCTAAGATTTCTAGGCCTCTTACCAATCTCTTGCAAAAGGATATTCCTTTTGTTTTTGACGATGATTGTGAGGAAGCCCTCGAAATACTTAAGAAGGCTTTGATAACTGCACCTATTGTTCAACCACATGATTGGAACATACCTTTTGAAATCATGTGCGATGCTAGTGATTATGCTGTTGGTGCTATTCTAGGGCAAAGAGTTGATAAGAAGTTGAATGTTATTCACTATGCTAGTAAAACTCTAGACAATGCCCAAAGAAACTATGCTACTACGAAAAATGAATTTTTAGCAGTCGTGTTTGCATGTGAAAAGTTCAGATCTTACATAGTTGATTCCAAAGTCACTATTCACACTCATCACGCTGCTATTAAGTACCTAATGGAGAAGAAAGACGCTAAACCCAGACTCATCCGATGGGTTCTCTTGCTACAAGAATTTGATTTGCATGTTGTCGACAGGAAGGGTGCTGATAACCCTGTAGCAGATAACTTGTCTAGGTTGGAGAATGTTCTTGATGACACACAACCTATTGATGATAGCTTTCCTGATGAGCAATTGAATGTCATCAATACTTCACGTAGTGCACCGTGGTATGCTGATTATGCAAACTATATCGTTGCCAAATATATACCACCTAGTTTCACATACCAGCAAAAGAAGAAATTCTTCTTTGACTTGAGACATTACTTTTGGGATGATCCTCACCTTTATAAGCAAGGAGTAGATGGTGTTATTAGGCGTTATTGCTACGTCAACAAAAACCTTCAGTCGTCTCTTGAGCTTGCGTTGGTTTTCCCTTGAAGAGGAAAGGGTGATGCAGCACAGGAGCAGTAAGTATTTCCCTCAATTTGAGAACCAAGGTATCAATCCAGTAGGAGAATCTCGTCAAGTCCAGAGTACCTGCACAAACACAAAGAGCTTGCACCCAACGCTATAAAGGGGTTGTCAATCCCTTCAAGATTGATTGCAAAGTGCGATCTGAATGCGGAAAGTGCAACGAAGAAAAAGAGTAAGGCTGAAAATATGGTGTGGAGTAGACCCGGGGGCCATAGTGTTCACTAGAGGCTTCTCTCAAAATAGCAAATATTACGGTGGGTGAACAAATTACTGTCGAGCAATTGATAGAACCGCGCAAAGTCATCACGATATCTAAGGCAATGATCATACATATAGGCATCACGTCCGAGACAAGTAGATCGATACATTCTGCATCTACTACTATTACTCCACACATCGACCGCTATCCAGCATGCATCTAGTGTATTGAGTTCATGAAGAACAGAGTAACGCTTTAAGCAAGATGACATGATGTAGAGGGATAAACTCAAACCAATGATGAAAACCCGATCTTTTTACCCTTGATGGCAACAACACGATACGTGCCTCGCTACCCCTTCTATCACTGGGTGAGGTCACCACACGGTATGAACCCAAAACCAAGCACTTCTCCCATTGCGAGAATCATAGATCTAGTTGGACAAACAAAACCCACAACTCGAAGATAACTACAAGGATATGAAATCATGCATAAGAGAGATCAGAAGAAATTGAAATAAGATTCATAGAAAATCTGATCATAAATCTGCAATTCATCGGATATCGACAAACACACCGCAAAAGAAGATTACATCGGATAGATCTCCATGAAGATCATGGAGAACTTCGTATTGAAGATCCAAGAGAGAGAAGAAGCCATCTAGCTACTAGCTATGGACCCGTAGGTCTATGGTGAACTACTCATGCATCATCGGAGAGGTCATTGTGTTGATGAAGAAGCCCTTCGTATCCGAATCCCCCTCCGACAGGGCACCAGAACGTGCCCCAGATGGGATCTTGCGGAGACATAAGCTTGCGGCGGCGGAAAAGTACTTTCGATGATCTCCTGATTTTTTCTAGGATTTAAGGGAATTTATAGGCAAAAGACCTAGGGAAGAGGTGGCCCAGGGAGCCCACAAGCCTGGGAGGCGCGGGCCCCCTGGACGCGGCTAGGGGGCTTGTAGGGTCCCTCGTGGCCCCCTGCCCTGATTCTCAAGCTTCCCGATCTTCTTCTGTTTCGGAAAAAAATCTTTTTGGCAGTTTCGTTCCGTTTGGACTCCGTTTAAAATCCTCCTCTGAAAGGGGTCAAAAATATGGAAAAAACAGGAACTGACACTTGGCTCTGAGTTAATAAGTTAGTCTCAAAAAAGATATAAAAGGCATACAAAACATCCAAAGTTTGACAAGATAATAGCATGGAACCATAAAAAATTATAGATACGTTGGAGACGTATCAAGCATCCCCAAGCTTAACTCCTGCTCGTCCTCGAGTAGGGAAGTGATCAAAACTGAATTTTTGATGTGGATTGCTACCTAGCATAATTGTCCTTTGTAACTTCTTCCATGTGACATGAATGTTCAGATCCGTAAGATTCAAAACAATAATTTTCTATTGACATGAAAACAATAATACTTCAAGCAAACTAGCAAGGTAATCATGAACTTTCAAAATAACAAGGCCAAGGAAAGTTATCCCTACAAAATCATATAGTCTGGCTATGCTCCATCATCCTCACACAACTAATGTAAATCATGCACAATCCCGGTATTGGCCAAGTAATTGTTTTCACACTCTTACTTTCTCAAACTTTTTATAACTATCACGCAATAGATAAGTTGTGAGCCATGGATATAGCACTATAGGTGGAATAGAGTGTGGTGGTGGTTGTGAGACAAAAAGGAGGAGATGATCACATTGACTCGGCGTATCAAAGGGCTATGGAGATGCCCATTAATAGATATCAATGTGAATGAGTAGGGATTGCCATTCAAAAGGATGCACTAGAGCTATAATTATGTGAAAGCTCAAAAGGAGAACTAGTGGGTGTGCATCCCACTTGCTTGCTCACGTAGACCTATGGCAATTTGAGGGAGCCCATCATTGGAATATACAAGCCAAGTTATATAATGAAGATTCCCACTAGCATATGGTAGTGAAAAAACGAGAGGCTCTCAATCATGGAGAACATGGTGCTATTATGAAGCACAAGTGTGGAAAAAGATAGTAGCATTGTCCCTTCTCTCTTTTTATCTCTTTTTTTATTTTTTATTTTTTCTGTTTTTTTATCTGGGCTCTTAGGCCTCTTTTTTTCTCTTTTTTTTACTTGGGCTCTTTGGCCTTTTTTATTTTATTTCATCAGATGGGACAAGGCTCTAATAATGATGATCATCACACTTTTATTTACTCACAGCTCAAAGCTTAGAAATGACTCTATAGGAAATGCCTTCGACAGTGTACCGGGATGTGCAACGATCTAGCTTGGTGTATGACATTGAAACATCTCGCTAGCTATCTTACGATCATGCAATGCCAATATGAGAGTGACGGCACAAGTCATGAGATGGAACGGTGGGAGTTGCATGGCAATATATCTCGGAATGGCTATGAAAATGCCATAGTAGGTAGGTATGGTGGCTGTTTTGAGGAAGGCATATGGTGGGTTTGTGTACCGGCGACAATTGCGCGACACTAGAGAGGTTAGAAATGGTGGAAGGTGAAAGTGCATCGATACCATGGACTCACATTAGTCATGAAGAACTCACATACTTGTTGCGAAAGTTTTTGTTAGTAATCAAAACAAAGTGCTAAACGCACACTCCTAGGGGAAGGGTTGGTAGGTGTTAACCATCGCGCGATCCCGACCTCAACCCAAAGGATGAAAAATCAATAGATCAATTATTCTCCGACTTCCTAACATGGCGGTTCACCATACGTGCATGCTATGGGAATCACTAACTTCAACACAAGTATTTCTAGATTCACAACACCCTACTAACATACCTCTTAATATTAACAAATCCACATCTCAAAACTAATTGAGAGGAATCAAGAGTTATCTTTCTACTCAATGCACATGAAGATGGAGGTTTCTGTATCCTCTTTGGGTACCTATCACCTTTTGGACTACTTTCATAGCATAAGCCAACTACCAAGTCACGCACCGCCGTGCTCTAAAAGATCTAAGTGAAGCACATAGAGCAAAATTATCTAGCTCAAAAGATATAAGTGAAGCACTATGAGCATTCTAGCAAAATCATGATGAGTGCATGTCTCTCTCTAAAGGTGTGCAACAAGGATGATAGTGACACAACAAAAATAAAAGACTCCTACGATACAAGATGCTCCAAGCAAAACACATATCATGTGGTGAATAAAAATATAGCTCCAAGTAATGTTACCGATGGATTTAAGACGAAAGAGGGGATGCCTTCCCGGGGCATCCCCAAGCTTATGATTTTTGGTGTCCTTGAATTTGGCTTGGGATGCCTTTGGGATCCCCAAGATTGATCTCTTTCCACTCCTTATCTCTTTGTCCATGAGAACATCACCCAAAGCTTGAAAACTTCACAACACAAAACTTAAACAGGAACTTGTGATAACATTAGCACAAGAAAACAAACTACCACCACTTTAGGTACTGTAGCAATCTTGATTTATATTTATATTGGTGTTGGGATACTATATTCTCACTTTTCCATGGCCAGTACCCGCCGATACTATCCATAGTTTCATCAAAACAAGCAACCAACTCAACGAAAAACAGAATCTGTCAAAAACAGACGAGTCTGTAGCAATCTGTATAATTCGTATACTTCTTCTATCTCAAAAATTCTGAAAACTTACGACTGCCTGGGAAAAAGGCATATCAACCAGCAGGAAAAAGAATCAGCTCAAAATATCTTTCTGAATAAAAATGAAAAATCATCTCGTGAGCAAAAAGTTTCTATCTTTTTCCAGCAGGATCAAACAACCATTACCAAGTCGAGTCATAAAGGTTTTGCTTGGCTCAAACACAAAAAGAAACACAAAAGACACAATCAAAACATAATTATGATGGTGTGGACGCAAAAAAATAGAAAGCAAAAGAAATAAATTCATTGTGTTGCCTTCCAACAAGCGTTATTGTTTAACGCCCTTAGCTAGGCATAAGGCGATAGAATCACGTATCATCGTCTTTGGTGCTCAAACCATAAGTGGCCCTCGTCATGGATTCATAAGGAAATATTATTTTATTTGTAGAAAAGTTCTCCATGCCCTTTTTAAAGGAAATTGAAATCTAATATTCCCTTCCTTTATATCGATAGCACCGATAGTCCTTAGGAAAGGTCTACCAAGAATAATAGGGCATGTAGGATTGCAATCAATGTCAAGCACAATGAATTCCACGGGCACATAGTTCCTATTTGCAATAATAAGAACATCATTGATCCTTCCCATGGGTTTCTTGACAGTAGAATCCGCAAGATGCAAATTAAGAGAACACTCTTCAATCTCATTAAAACCCAGAACATCACATAAAGACTTTGGAACCGCGGAAACACTAGCACCGAAATCACACAAAGCATTGCATTCATAGTTTTTGATTTTGATTTTGATAGTAGGTTCCCACTCATCATGAAGCTTTCTAGGGATAGAGACTTCCAATTCAAGTTTCTCTTCAAGAGATTTTATCATAGCTTCGACGATATGATCGGTAAAGGCCTTGTTTTGGCTATAAGCGTGTGGAGAGTTTAACATGGATTGCATCAAGAAAATGCATTCAATCAAGGAAAAACTATCATAATTGAATTCCTTGAAATCCAAAGTAGTAATTTCATTACCACTCAAAGTTTTAATATCTTCTACTCCACTTTCAATGCTTTTAGCATCAAGATAGATGGACTCCGCATCATTGGGGCATTTTTCAACCAAAGTGGATTCATATCCAGCCGCATCATCATTGGGTTTGACACAAGAAAACAAAGATTCAATGGGAGTCACAGCAAGCACTTTAAGATCTTCGTGATTCTTAGCACGAGAACACGCCTTTTTAAGCCATTCATGTCTAGCATGAATTTGGGCGGTTCTTTCTTTGCTCTCAATCATATAAACATGCATAGCTTTCAAAGTTTCATCCATATTGATCTTGGGAGGAGCACATCTAACTTTCAAAGCATCAATATCACTAGACATTCTATCAACGCTCTTAGCCAAATCGTCAATTTTGAGTAGTTTTTCCTCTATGGACGCATTGAATTTTTTTTGCGAGTTGATAAACTCTTTGATATTACTCTCTAGATCAGAGGGTAATCTATTGTAATTTCCATGAGTATTGTTGTAGGAGTTTCCAAAGTTATTAGAGGAGTTACTAGGAAAAGGCCTAGGAACATAGTTGCCTCTAAAAGCATTGTTGTTGCCAAAATTATTCCTACCAACAAAATTAACGTCCAAGCTAGCGTTGCTACTCTCAATCAAGGAAGACAAGGGCATATCATTAGGATCTAAAGGAGCACTTCTACTAGCAACCAAATTCATGAACTCATCCATCTTGGCACTCAACGAGTTAATTTCTTCTATAGCGTGTACTTTCTTACTAGTAGGTGACCTTTCAGTGTGCCAATGAGAGTAGTTCGTCATGATATTGTTTAGGAGTTTCGTGGCTTCTCCTAACGTGATTTCCATGAACGTTCCACCTGAGGCGGAGTCCAAGATATTTCTAGAAGCAAAATTCAAGCCAGCGTAGAAGATTTGTATAATCATCCAAAGACTCAAGCCACGAGCGGGACAATTTCTAATCATCAATTTCATTCTGTCCCAAGATTGCGCAACATGTTCATGATCAAGTTGCTTAAAATTCATGATATCATTACGGAGAGAGATAATCTTAGCCGGCGGAAAATACTTGGATATATAAGCATCTTTGCACTTATCCCAAGAATCGATACTATTTTTGGGCAAAGATGAAAACCAAGTTTTTGTTCGATCTCGCAACGAGAAAGGAAAAAGCTTCAACTTAATCACATCATTATCCACATCTTTCTTCTTTTGCATATCGCAAAGCTCTATGAAGGTATTAAGATGGGATGCGGCATCTTCACTAGGAAGGCCGGAAAATTGCTCTTTCATAACAAGATTCAACAAAGCAGGATTAATTTCCTACGAGTCCGCACTAGTGGCGGGAGCAATCGGAGTACTAATAAAATCATTATTGTTAGTATTCGAGAACTCACAAAGTTTGGTGTTTTCAGTCATGTTTTCCTATGACTTCGGCAAGGGAAAACCAAAAGGCGAAGGAAAAAGGCAAACGAAAAGTAAAGAAAAGGCAAAGATTTTTTTGTAAATTTTTGTTTTTCAGAAGTGGGGAAGAGGAAAACGAGAGGCAAAAAAGTAAATGCAAGGGATGAGTTTGCGACATTTACTTGGATGAGTTCTTGACTTGATTCTCCCCGGCAACGGTGCCAGAAATCCTTCTGCTACCTCGGCAGAAACTTCTGTCGTCTCTTGAGCTTGCGTTGGTTTTCCCTTGAAGAGGAAAGGGTGATGCAGCACAGGAGCAGTAAGTATTTCCCTCAGTTTGAGAACCAAGGTATCAATCCAGTAGGAGAATCTCGTCAAGTCCAGAGTACCTGCACAAACAGAAAGAGCTTGCACCCAACACTATATATGGGTTGTCAATCCCCTCAAGATAGGTTGGAAAGTGAGATATGAAGCCGGAAAGTGAAACGAAGAAAAAGAGTAAGGCTGAAAATATGGTGTGGAGTAGACCCGGGGGCCATAGTGTTCACTAGAGGCTTCTCTCAAAATAGCAAATATTACGGTGGGTGAACAAATTACTGTTGAGCAATTGATAGAACCGTGCAAAGTCATGACGATATCTAAGGCAATGATCATACATATAGGCATCACGTCCGAGACAAGTAGACCGATACTTTTTGCATCTACTACTGTTACTCCACACATCGACCGCTATCCAGCATGCATCTAGTGTATTGAGTTCATGACGAACAGAGTAACGCTTTAAGCAAGATGACATGATGTAGAGGGATAAACTCAAACCAATGATGAAAACCCCATCTTTTTACCCTTGATGGCAACAACACGATATGTGCCTCGCTACCCCTTCTGTCACTGGGTGAGGTCAGCGCACGGTATGAACCCAAAACCAAGCACTTCTCCCATTGCAAGAATCATAGATCTAGTTGGCCAAACAAAACCCACAACTCGAAGAGAATTACAAGGATATGATACCGTGCATAAGAGAGATCAGAAGAAACTCAAATAAGATTCATTGATAATCTCATAATAAATCCACAATTCATCGGATCTTGACAAACACACCGCAAAATAAGATTACAATGGATAGATCTCCATGAAGATCATGGAGAACTTTGTATTGAAGATCCAAGAGAGAGAAGAAGCCATCTAGCTACTAGCTACGGACCCGTAGGTCTATGGTGAAATACTCACGCATCATCGGAGAGGGCACCAGAACGTGCCCCAGATGGGATCTTGCGGAGACAAAAGCTTGCGGCGGCGGAAAAGTACTTTCGATGATCTCCTAATGTTTTTGGGATTTTAGGGAATTTATAGGCGAAAGACCTAGGGCAGAGGTGGCCCAGGGAGCCCACAAGCCTGGGAGGCGCGACCCCCCTGGCCGCGGCTAGGGGGCTTGTTGTGTCCCTGGTGGCCCCCTGCCCTGATTGTTAGGCTTCCCGATCTTCTTCTGTTTCGGAAAAAATCTTTTTGGAATTTTCGTTCCGTTTGGACTCCGTTTAAAATCCTCATCTGAAAGGGGTCAAAAACATGGAAAAAATAGGAACTGGCACTTGGCACTGAGTTAATAAGTTAGTCTCAAAAAAGATATAAAAGACATACAAAACATCCAAAGTTTGACAAGATAATAGCATGGAACCATCAAAAAATATAGATACGTTGGAGACGTATCAGTTGTGTACCTGTGGGCTTATAGGTCTAGAAAGAATTGGTCTAAGAAGCTCGATAATGCACCGTGGGCTTATAAAACTGCCTATAAGAATCCCATGGACATGTCTCCGTACAAAATGGTGTACGGTAAAGCATTTCATTTACCTCTTGAGCTAGATCATAAGGCTTATTGGGCAATCATAGAGCTCAACTTTGATTTCAAGCTTGCTGGTGAGAAGAGGTTATTTGATATTAGCTCACTTGATGAATGGAGAACTCAGGCATATGAGAATGCTAAGTTGTTCAAAGAAAAGGTTAAGAGGTGGCATGATAAAAGGATACAGAAACGTGAGTTCAATGTAGGTGATTATGTCTTCATATATAATTCTCGTTTAATTTTTTTTGCAGGCAAGCTTCTCTCTAAATGGGAAGGTCCTTACATTGTTGAGGAAGTATATCGTTCCGGTGCCATCAAGATCAAGAACACGGAAGGTAATTGTCCGAGAGTGGTAAATGGGCAGAGAATCAAGCATTATATCTCACGTACTCCCATAAATGTTGAAAGCAATATTATCAATACCATAACTCCGAGGAGTACCTAAGGGATATTTATCAGCCTGTTTCAGACTCCGAAAATGAAGAGGTATGTGATTCGGTAAGTAAACAGACTCCAGAACTTTTCCAGTTGGAATTTTTCTCCGTTTTGGAATTTTTGAAAAAATAGAAAAAATTGAAGTAGTCTAGAAAGCGCACAAGGAGGCGACAAGCCTGCCAGGTGCGGGCCACCCCCTGGCCGTGCCTGGGGGGCTTGTGGCCACCTCGTGTGCCTCCCAGACTCTGTTTTCTTGCGGAGTACTCCTTCTGGCCGGAAAAATATCATTATATATTCTCCCGAAAGGTCTGACCCTCGTATCACGCAAATTTCCTTTGTTTTCGTTTCGAGCGTGTTTTCTGCCGCAGATTTAGAGCAAGGATGTCGTCTCAGGAATCTGTCAGGGAGAACAATTTCCCTCAAGTCTGTGAAGAAGTAGATGCTGATCTGAAAAGAGTGGAAGTCACGAAAGCCAAGGGCAAAACTAAGGAGAAGAATCAGGCGTGGGACGAAGTACAATCTGTGTTCAACAAGGAGGAAGTTGAAGAAGTGGATTTCCTCCAACCCTACCTCCACCTACTGTCTCCATCCTTGATTGAACTCTTGAGGTTTTGTGAAACAACTCGTGCTCGCAATACTTATCTCACTCGTGAAGTTGTTTTGCTGGAGAAACATATCACAGATCTCCAAGGTATAAATCAAAGATTGATGGCCCTGTTGGAATCAAAGGACAAAACGACTCCATCACCATCACCTACAAAGGAAGACAACTGAGCATCGGTATGGGCAATCCCCTTGGCTTGTGCCAAGCTTGGGGGAGTTTCCCCGGTATCGTATCACCATCACATCTTTTTCCTTTACCTTTTCTTAGTTCGTTCCTTTTTGGTTTTATCTTTCTCTAGTAGAATAAAGTTCTTAGTGTTTTAGGATTGAGTTTTGCTTTGTGTCACCCCCGATGTATTCGAGCTCATGAGCCATATAATAAAGAATGTCTTAGTTAAGGGCCTTGCCTCATGCCATGATCAAGAGAATGAGAAAAGAACAAAAGCATGAAAGATCATCTAATGATCTTATGGGAAGTGATGGCTTCACATATAAAAAGAATGATGATTGCAACTTGTTGAGGGTAGAAAAACGTAGACATTGGTCATTGTTGCAAATAATAGGAAGTGATAAAGAAGGAGAGGTTCACATATAAATATATCATCTTTAACACCATCTATGGTTGTGAACACTCACTAAACTATTACATGCTTAGAAGTAGATGTTGGACAAGGAAGACAACATAATGAATTGTGTTTGCTTGGTTCCAAACAATGTTATATGACTAGAGATACCTTAGCATGTGATGATTACTTCCACCTCATATTAGCCAAAACTCCCGCACCAAGTAGAGATACTACTTGTGTATCCATAAACCTTCAACCCAGTTGTGCCATGAGAGTCCACCATACCTACCTATAGATTGAATAAGATCTCTCAAGTAAGTTGTCATCAGTGAAAGCAATAAAAATTGCTCCCTAATATGTATGATCTATTAGTGTGTGGAAAATAAGCTTTGTACAAACCTGTGATGAGGAAGACATAAAAGCGACAGACTGCATAATAAAGGTCTTTATCATAGGAGGCAATATAAAGTGACGTTCCTCCGCACTAAGAGGACACAAATCCAAACCTCAAAAGCGCATGACAACCTCTGCTTCCCTCTGCGAAGGGCCTATCTTGTACCTTTACTTTTTGCCCTTGAAAGAGTCATGGTGATCTTCACCAATTCCTTATTTCGCCTTTATCTTGGCTAACGTCATATGCTTGGGAAAGATCTGTATTCATATGTCAACTTGGAAGTAAGTATTCATGAATTATTATTGTTGACATTACCCTTGAGGTAAATGGTTGGGAGGCGAAACTATAAGCCCCTATCTTTCTTTGTGTCCAGCTCAAACTTTAATCTCATGAGTACTACGTGAGTCGTAGCAATATTAGAGAACGAAAAGATGATTGAGTATGTGGATTTGCTTTACAAGCTCTTATTTGACTCTTTCTGATGTTGTGATAAATTGCAATTGCTTCAATGACTAAAGGCTATCGGTTGTTAATTCTCGGTAAGGCTCTTGATCCATACTTTACTTTGTGAAGGAATTATCACTTTAGCATGAGAGATTATATGTTGGTATTGATGTTCTGAGTATGATCATGATGCCTGCATGTCCGTATCTTGTTTTGTCGACACCTCTCTCTCTCTAAACATGTGGGCATATTTATTGATCTCGGCTTTCGCTTGAGGACAAGCGAGGTCTAAGCTTGGGGGAGTTGATATGTCCATCTTACATCATGCTTTCATGTTGATGTTTATCGCTTTTTGTGCTGTTATTACACTTCAAGGTACAATACTTATGCTTTTTCTCTCTTATTTTCCAAGGTTTACATGAAGAGGGAGAATGTCGGCAGCTGGAATTCTGGACTGAAAAAGGAGCAAGTTTGAGACACCTATTCTGCGCAACTCCAAAAGCTGTGAAAATCAATGAGGATTTTTTTTGGGATTTATAAAAAATATTGGGCCGAAGAAGTACCAGAGGGGCGCCAGCAGGAGGCCACAAGCCTGCTAGGCGTGGCCTCCCCCTGGCCGCGCCTAGGGGGCTTGTGGGCTCCCACTTTTCCCTCTGGCTCCCCCCTTTTGCTACAAGAAGGGTTTCGTTCCACAAAAAAATCAAGAGGAGGCTTTTCAGAGGATTCGCCGCCGCCACGAGGCGGAACTTGAGCAGAACCAATCTAGAGCTCCGGGAGGACGATCCTGTGAGGGAAACTTCCCTCCCGGAGGGGGAAATCGTCGCCATCGTCATCACCAACACTCCTCTCTTCTGAGGAGACTCATCACCATCAACATCTTCATCAGCACCATCTCATCTCCAAACCCTTGTTCATCTCTTGTAACCAATCTCCGTCTCACGACTCCGATTGGTACTTGTAAGGTTGCTAGTAGTGTTAATTACTCTTTGTAGTTGATGCTAGTTGGATTACTTGGTGGAAGATTATATGTTCATTGATGCTAATCATTACCTCTCTGGTCATGAATATGATTATGCTTTGTGAGTAGTCACTTTTGTTCCCGAGGACATGAGATAAGTCATGCTATAAGTAGTCATGTGAATTTGGTATTCGTTTGATATTTTGATGTGTTGTATGTTGTCTCTCCTCTAGTGGTGTTATGTGAACGTCGACTACATAAAACTTCACCATTATTTGGGCCTAGAGGAAGGTATTGGGAAGTAGTAAGTAGATGATGGGTTGCTAGAGTGATAGAAGCTTAAACCCTAGTTTATGCGTTGCTTCGTAAGGGGCTGATTTGGATCCACTAGTTTAATGCTATGGTTAGACTTTGTCTTAATTCTTCTTTCGTAGTTGCGGATGCTTGCGAGAGAGGTTAATCATAAGTGGGATGCTTGTCCAAGTAAGGGCAGTACCCAAGCGCCGGTCCACCCACATATCAAACTATCAAAGTAACGAACGCGAATCATATGAACATGATGAAAACTAGCTTGACAGAAATTCCCATGTGTCCTCGGGAGCGTTTATCTCCTATAAGACTTTGTCCAGGCTTGTCCCTTGCTACAAAAGGTATTGGGCCACTTTGCTGCACCATTGTTACTTTTGTTACTTGATACTTGCTACGAATCATCTCACCACACAACCACTTGTTACCGATATATTCAGTGCTTGCTGATATTACCTTGCTGAAAACCACTTGTAAGATCCTTCTACTCCTCGTTGGGTTCGACACTCTTACTTATCAAAAGGACTACGATAGATCCCCTATACTTGTGGGTCATCACTCAACGACACCGATGGTCTGGAAGGAGAGGATGACGGCTCGGATGATTGAACAATGGACGAGGAAGGACATGATCATGATGGCTCCGGTGACCGAAGGCCGGAGGAAGAAGGAAACCATGATGACGGCTCCGGTGACCGAACAGAGGAGGGAGATGTTGCAAAGTCTGACGAGGTATATATATTAATTAAGCCCGAAGGTATGTACATATATTAACTCTTCTTTCTTCTTTTATAGCCCTCCGGATCGAGCCAAACTTCGGTAAAGAGACGAGGCCCGAAGAGAAGGTTGCGCATGGATAAAAAGTTCACAATCACAGCACTCGAGGCCGATGGCCTACCGATTGAACCCAAGCTGACCAAGGACGCATTTTCTGCTCAGTGCGGAGCTATTATTAGGGACAACATCCCGATCAGCGTCAAGCAATGGAAAAAACCTAAGGGCGACGACGTCCGTGAAGGTGATTATGTCACCGATAGGCAGAAAGATGATCTTTGGACCACACTGAATGCAAATTTCACCCTACGGCCAGAGAAAGATCCGAATAAGCCAGTTATAGAGCCACTTGTCAAGGCGTGTGCTCTTATGAAGATGGCACATTTATTCGGGAAGTGGAAGGATGATTTGAAATCAATGTTTGTCGACAAAGGGAAGACTCCAGAATTCGTCTACCGATTTGAGAAGATAAGACATCACTGGCCCACATTTGTGGCCTACAAGTCATCGGAGAAGAGTAAGAAAATGTCAGAGACAAAGAAGAATAATGCCGCAAAGAATTAGTATCACCATCACACGGGGTTAGGTGGTTACCTCAAAGCCTAGTGGTTGTTGGACAAAGCTGAGAATGACCTGATTGCTAAAGGGGTCCAACCACACACATTGAACTGGCCAGACCGTTCAAGGACTTGGTTCTTTGGGGTTGGGGGAACCTTGGACCCTGAAACAGGGAAGTGTCGTTGGACGTACGAGCAACTTTCAATACCCATGATCAAGCTTTAGAAGTGTATTGCCGCAGCGCAGGAAGGGGCGTTCATGCCAGACAGAGAGAATGACGAGTTGGCTGAGGCCCTAGGGAATGTTAAGCACCCTGGACGAACACGAGGCACACCAGGCTCCGTTCCGTGGAAGTTTGGGTTTCCTAACGCAAGCGATTACAGAAGCCGGGAGAGAAAGAGGAAATCAGAGCTGAGCGATATGCAAGAGATCAAGTCAAGAGTGCAAAAGCTAGAGGAACTTGAGAGGCAGCGAGCTGTCGGCCAACCATCTCAGCAGCACGAAGCTACCCTAGAAGGTACCCCACCATCTCAAGGAAGAAGCAGTGTGGCTTCCACGGAGCCCATTCAGCATGACTTCACGGTTCCTAGCTACCCTGTGGATACTATCACGGAGGCTCAACGTTGCGAGCTTATGATGAAATGTCGGAACCTCACTTTCAAGGTGGTTGTCGGCTTTGTTGAACCTCCTCAACCCAACGAAACTTTTCACTGCCTTCAGATTCCACATGGCTATGTTGTTGTGATGGTGGATCAAGTAATGGAGGAATTTGAGATGCTCGAGCTTGACCACCCAACAGGTGAAGGGGAGATTCAGCTGGTTCGTGTTGTAGGGAGTACATGTCTATGGAAAAAGGAGTTCATCAAGCTTCCAAACTGGACGCCTCCGCCTCCTCCTCCTCCGACGATGAGTCAGGGCTCTCCGCCTCCTCCCCCTGCTCCTCCTCCTCCGGCGAGTGATCAGGGCACTCCGCCTCCTTCTCCAGCTCCTCCAATGCGTGAGGGTACTTTGCCTCATCCTTCGCCTACTCCGGCTCGTCAGAGAAGTCCCCCTCATCCTTTGCCTCATCGGCAACGTCGGAAGACAAACGCCGCCGCTCCGGCTCGTCCGGCGCGTCAGAGCAATCTGCCTCCTTCTCTCAAGCGGAAGAGAGATGCCTCCTTCTCTCCGACGACTAGCAGTACAAGCACAGGCGGGAGGCAATTCAGATATGGTCCATCTCTCAAGCGTGTGGAAAAGTTACCATATGAGAGGACCAAGGAGGAAAACGAGGAGATATGTCATGCCGAATTGAGGGCCCATTTTGCAAAGAAAACTACACCTCCGAAGGAGAAGCTAGACCCAGTGAAAGTAGAGCGCACTATCAATCAACTGCAGCGTCCACCAGTGCATCCGCTGAATTCCAACTATGACTGCATTCTTAAAAAGACATATGCACAAGTGGTGTGGTCGGGAACTACTTCTAGTGATGCAAGGTTAGCAGAATGAACAAGTGGTAAAACAATTCAAGAGGTTGATATCGTCGTCGCTAATCATCCGGAGATGGTGCCCAGTACCAATCCTGATGATTACTTGGGGGATGATGTAATAAAATAACGATATAAATACGTGGACAGAAAGCCTCTCGTCAAACCTGGTCATCCTGCTCTAATAACGATGATGCACAGATTGCATGAGTGGTACATGAAAACCTGCACGGAGTCTCGGAAAAATGCTATGTATGTGGTAGTGAAACCAGAGCACGAAATCATTGGACTTCCCATGATTACTATTCAATTTGAGAAGTTATTTCAGTTATACAATGAACTCGCCCTTCACAAACAACTCATGACTTCCAACCGTCTGTAAGTATTACTTCTATAGTCAAGTCTCTAGCTCACCTCATTCATTGCATGTATATATAATTATCCTCACTATATATATTATGCAGATTGAAGACCGTCGAATTAAAAAAAGCAGGAATCGTCGATGTTGGGTTCATTAGCCCAGATGTCATAAATGAATTGACGATACGAAACTCAATCAAAGAGACCGAGGAGAACTTGCTAAACTCATTCCTTATACATAAAAAAAAGGGAAATAATGTTTCCTTACAACTTCAAGTGAGTTTTGTTGTCTTCCTTGTAAACTTGGTTTCACTTACTCGAGGTTAATTAAGTAATATAATTCATGAGTTATATATGCGTGCGCAGAGACCACTTTATTCTACTATCCATTGGCATTGGCACGACATTAGTAAATGTCTTAGGCTCGAGACGTAAATCCGAAGAGGATTATGAGGACATAGCTGCAATGCCCAAGAAGTAAGTTCAGTCAATATACCTAGACCATATCGGCATGCAAATTTCTTTAATTTCCTGATATCAAGTAATCATTTTCTTTGCCTGGTAGGGTTTGGACGAAGTTCGCCAATAAGGTTCCCGGTTTAAACAAAGAGTTGTGATTTACGCACCCCAATGTAAGTAGTACTAGCTAGTTTCGCGCATCTCTAATTGATTCAAATTTTCATCAATATATCATTACCATGTTTGCTTATCAGTTTGATTGAACTCTATTCTCGTAAAGTGTATGTACTAGAAAGAAGGCACTGTTTTATGTGCATACTATGTATGCGAGTTCATTCGCCACTGGACCTCTGAGCCGAACTTCTCTGAGAAAAAATTTCAAGTACATAAATAACATTCACAATTGTGTTGAGTTTTATTCATATATATGCATGTATTGACCCCCTTCTTTAAATTAGATCTTGCAGATGCGGGGTGAACTCCTACCATATGATCGCATACGAGCAATTCAAGAGGAATTGGCGGGATTCTTTCTTGACCACGTCATACCTAAAGATGGAGAATGCCATGTGGATTTGTCATTGGATCTTAATTAGATGATGTTTTGGATTAATTGTAAAAGATGTTATATTGTATATATGTAATAGCGTCGGATGGATATACGAAAACTTGTTGTTTGACCAAGCATGGAGAAAGAGAGGACACTTCTCTCTATTAGCTAGCTAACACAATATTAAACCTCTAAATTAACGCTCCAAAACCCACCCAAAAGCAACCCCCATTCAAAAAAACCCCAGCTGTGTCCAGATGATGACGCGTGGAAGCCATGTTGTCCCGGTTGGTGTGACCAACCGGGACTAAAGAACCTCCTGCCCGGGCTACCCGGAGACGCCACGTGGAGACCCTTCGGTACCGGTTAGTAAGGGAACCGGGACTAAAGGTTATGGGCCTTAGTCCCGGCCCTTTAGTCCCAGTTCCATAATTGGGCTAATGGGCCTCTGGAACCGGGACAAATGGGCCTTTTTCTAATAGTGGAGATTCAATTGTCGGTATCTCCATACCTAGTTCAATCTCGTTACTGGCAAGTCTCTTTACTCGTTACGTAATACAAGATGCCGTGACTAACTCCTTCGTCACATTTCTTGCAAGGCTTGTTGTGATGTTATATTACCGAGTGGGCCCCGAGATACCTCTCAGTCACACGGAGTGACAAATCCCAGTCTTGATCCATACCAACCCAACAGACACCTTTGGAGATACCTGTAGAACACCTTTATAGTCACCCAGTAACGTTGCAACGTTTGATACACACAAGGTATTAAGCGCTCATAAACACAAGGTATTATGGTGTCCGGGAGTTGCATGATCTCATGGTCATAGGAACAGATACATTGACATGCAGAAAACAGTAGCAATAAACTGACACGATCATATGCTACGTTTATAGTTTGGGTCTTATCCATCACATCATTCTCCTAATGATGTGACCCCGTTATCAAGTGAGAACACTTGTCTATGGCCAGGAAACCTTGACCATCTTTGATCAACGAGCTAGTCAACTAGAGGCTCACTAGGGCCAGTTTGTTGTCTATGTATCCACACATGTATTTGAGTTTCCAATCAATACAACTCTAGCATAGATATTAAACGTTTATCATGAACAAGGAAATATAATAATAACCAATTTATTATTGCCTCTAGGGCATATTTCCAACAGATATTCACAAATTCACACCTTACAACACATCCAAGAACTCCTTCTTTGCCGATCTATTTTGAACTCCTTCAAAAACTTGTCAATGCATGTATTTCGCCGGAAGTTCTATTAAGCTCTTCGATCTATCTCCATAGATCTTTATGCTCAATGTTCAAGTAGCTTAATCCAGGTTTTCTTTTGAAAAACTCCTTTCAAGCAACCCTTTATGCTTTCCAGAAATTCTGTATTATTTCTGATCAACAATATGTCAAACACATATACTCATCTCAAATTCTATAGTGCTCCCACTCACTTCTTTGGAAATACAAGTTTCTCACAAACCTTGTATAAACCTAAAAACTTTGATCATCTCATCAAAGCGTATATTCCAACTCTGAGATGCTTGCTCCAGTCCATAGAAATATCGATGGAGCTTGCATACTTGTTAGCATGTTTAGGATTGACAAAAACTTTTGGTTGTATCACATACAACCTTTCCTCAAGGAAACCGTCAAGGAAACAATGTTTTGACATCCTATTTGCAATATTTCATAAATAATGCAACAACTGCTAACATAATTCCAATACACTTTTAACATAGCTACGAGTGAGAAATTCTCATCATAATCAACTCTTTGAACTTGTCGAAAACATCTTTGCAACAAGTCGAGCTTTCTTAATGGTGGCTTTTCACCATCATCGTCTGTCTTCCTTTTAAAGATCCATCTGTACTTAACAGTCTTACGATCATCAAGTAGTTCTTCCAAAGTCTACACTTTGTTCTCATACATGGATCCTCTCTCGGATTTCATGGCCTCCAGCCATTTGTCGGACTCCAAGCCCACCATTGTTTCTCCATAGCTCGTAGGCTCATTGTTGTCCAACAACATGGCCTCCAAGACAGACTTACCGTACCACTCTAGAGAAGTACGTTTCCTTGTCGACCTACGAGGTTTGGTAGTAACTTGATCCGAAGCTTCATGATCACTATCATTAGCTTCAACTTCGATTGGTGTAGGCGCCACAGGAACAACTTCCTGCGCCCTACTACACACCGGTTGAAGTGACGGTTCAACAACCTCATCAAGTTTCTCCATCTTCCCACTCAATTCTTTTGAGAGAAACTTTTTCTCGAGAAAGGATCCGTTTCTAGAAACAAACCTTTTGCTTCCGGATCTGAGATAGGAGGTATACCCAACTTTTTTTGGTGTCCAAGGAAGATGCACTTATCCTCTTTGGGTTCAAGCTTATTAGGCTGAAACTTTTTCACATAAGCGCCGCAGCCCAAAACTTTTAAGAAACGACAGCTTAGGTTTCTCCAAACCATAGTTCATATGGTGTCATCTCAATGGAATTACGTGGTGCCCTATTTAAAGTGAATGCGGTTGTCTCTATTTACTAACCCAAAAAAGATAGTGATAATTCGATAAGAGCGTCATAGTATGCACCATATCCAATATGGCGCGGCTATGATGTTCGGACACACCATCACACCAGGGTGTTCCAGGTGGCATTAGTTGTGAAACAATTTCCACATTGTTTAAACTGTGTACCAAACTCGCAACTCAGATATAAATCTCTATGATCATATCGTAGACATTTTATCCTCTTGTCACGACAATCTTCACTCTGAAATAGCTTGAACTTTTCAATATTTCAGACTTGTGATTCATCAAGCAAATACTCTTGTATCTACTCAAATCGTCAGCGAAGTAAGAACATAACGATATCCACTACGTGCCTCAGCACTCATTGGACTGCACACATGAAAATGTATTACTTCGAACAAGTTACTCTCTTGTTCCATCTCACTGGAAAACGAGGCCTTCAGTCATCTTGCCAGTGTGGTATGATTTGCATGTATCAAGTGATTCAAAATCAAGTGAGTCCAAACGATCCTTCTGCATGGAGTTTCTTCATGCGTTTATACCAATAGGCATGGTTCGCATGTCTCAAACGTTTCAAAAACGAGTGAGTCCAAAGACCCATCAGCACGGAGCTTCTTCATGCATTTTATACCAATATGACTCAAGCGACAGTGCCACAAGTAAGTGGTACTATCATTACTATTTTGTATCTTTTGGCATCTATATTATGAACATGTGTATCACTACGATCGAGATTCAATAAACCATTCAAATTAGGTGCATTTCCATTGAAGGTATTATTCAAGTCAACAGATTAACCATTATTCTCTTTAATTTAATAATAATATTGCCATAAACACGAACTAATGATGTACATGTTGAACGCAAACACCAAATAACATTTATTTAGGTTCAACACTAATTCCGATGGTAGAGGGAGCGTGCGATGTTGATCACATCAACCTTGGAATTATTTCCAACACACATCGTCAGCTGACCCTTGCTAGTATCAGTTTAATCCATAGCTATAATTTCGAGTTATTAACACTTAGCAACTGAACCGGTATCTAATACCCTGGTGCTACTAGGAGTACTAGTAAGGTACACATCAATATCACGTATAACCAATATACTTTTGTCGACTTTGCCAGCCTTCTCATCTACCAAGCATCTAGGATAGTTCGACTTCAGTGACCGTTCCCCTTATAACAGAAGCACTTAGTCTTGGGTTTGGGTTCAACCTTGGGTTTCTTCACTAGAGCAGCAACTGGTTTGCCGTTTCATGAAGTATCCCTTCTTTCCCTTGCCCTTCTTGAAACTAGTGCTTTTACTAACCATCAACAATTGATGCTCCTACTTGATTTCTATTTTCGCGTTGTCAAACATCGCGAATAGCTCAAGAATCATCATATCTATCCTTGATATGTTATAGTTCATCATGAACCTCTAGTAGCTTGGTGGGAGTGACTTCGGAGAACCATCACTATCTAATCTGGAAGATCAACTCCCACTCGATTCAAGCAATTGTAGTGATCACACAATCTGAGCACATGCTCAACGATCGAGCTTTTCTCCCATAATTTGTAGACATAGAATCTTGTAGGAGGTCCCATACCTCTCAACAAGGGCACGATCCTGAAATCCATATTTCATCTCTTGGAACATCTCATATGTTCCGTGACGTTCAAAATGTCTTCTATGCCTCAATTCTAAGCCCTTAAGCATTACACACTCAACTATCACGTGGTCATAAAAAATGTGTATGTCAGATGTTCGCAACATCCACACATGACGCTCGAGGTTCAGCACACCGAGCGGTGTATTAAGGACATAAGCGTTATGCGGAGAAATGAGGGCAATCCTCAGTTTATGGACCTAGTCCGCATAATTGCTACTATCAACTTTCAACTAAATTTTCTCCAGTAACATATCTAAAATAGTAGAGCTACAGCGCAAGCTACAACATAATTTGCAATGACCTTTTGACTATGTTCATTATAATGAGTTCAGTTAATCATATTACTTAAGAACTCCCACTCAAATAGACATCCCTCTAGTCATTCCTGTGGTGCATGATCCAAATCCACTCACTCAAGTCCGATCATCACGTGAGTTGAGTTTAGTTTCAGTAGTGAACATCTCCATGTTGATCATATAAACTATATGATTCATGCTCGACCTTTTGGTCTCTTGTGTTCCGAGGCCATGTCTGTACATGCTAGGCTCGTCAAATTTAACCCGAGTATTCTGCCTGTGCAAATAATTTGCACCCGTTGTACGTGAACGTTGAGTCTATCACACCCGATCATCACGTGGTATCTCGAAAAGACGAACTGTGGCAACGGTGCGCAGTCGGGGAGAACACAATTTTATCTTGAAATTTTAGTAAGGGATCACCTTATAATGCTACCTCGTCCTAAGCAAAATAAGGTGCATAAAAGGATTAACATCACATGCAACTCATAAGTGACATGCTATGGCCATGAACTTGTGCTTCTTGATCTCCATCACCAAAGCACCAGCATGATCTTCATCGTCACCGGCACCACACCATGATATCCATCGTCATGATCTCCATCATTGTGCCGCCATCGAGGTTGTCGTTCTATCTATGCTATTACTACTAAAGCTATGACCTAGCAATATAGTAAATGCATCTGCAAGCACAAACGTTAGTTTAAAGACAACCCTATGGCTCCTGCCGGTTGCCGTAGCATTGACGTGCAAGTCGATATTTAACTATTACAACATGATCATCTCATACATCCAATATATCATATCATGTCATTGGCCATATCACATCACAAGCATACCCTGCAAAAACAAGTTAGACATCCTCTAATTTGTTGTTGCAAATTTTATGTGGCTGCTATGGGTATCTAGTATGATCGGATCTTACTTACGCAAGGCTACAACGGTGATATTCAAATTGCTATTTAACCTTCTCCAAGGACCGCCTCGGTCAAATCCAATTCAACTAAAGTTGAAGAAACATACACCTGTCAGTCATCTTTCTGCAACATGTTGCATGTTAGTCGATGAAACTGGTCTCTCGTAAGCGTACGAGTAATGTTGGTCCAGGCCGCTTCAATCCAACAATACTGATGAATCAAGAAAAGAATAAGGAGGGCAGAAAATTGAACATCAACGCTCATAAACTCTTTTGTGTTCTACTCGAGATATCATCTACGCATGAACCTAGCTCATGATGCCACTGTTGGGGAACGTTGCATGGGAAACAAAAAATTTATTATGCACGCACAATACCTATCCATGGTGATGATCATCTACGAGAGGAGAGTGTGAATCTACATACCATTCTAGACCGCTAAGCGGAAGCGTATATAACGTGGTTGATGTAGTGGAACATCTTCGCGATCCAAATTGCAGCCCGTCCTGCGATCTCATCACGATCCGTCCCGCGGTCCCATCGCGATCCATCCCGATCTAGTGCAGAAGGGACGACACCTCCGCGTTCAGCACACATACAGCTCGATGACGATCCCTGCTTTCTTAATCCATCAAGAGGGCCGGAGAGGTAGATGAGTTTTCCAGCACGACGGTGTGGTGGTGGTGGTGGTGAACTAATCCAGCAGGGCTTCGCCTAAGCACCGCCGAACTAGACTAGAGGAGAAACAGGTCTAGAGAGAAGTAGAGGGAGCACATCGCAATTAGGGTTAGGGCTGCCTCTAATTCCTCTAGTATATATAGGAGGAGGGAGGGGAGGAGGCATCCTCAAACCCTCAAGGTTTGGCCGAAATTGGAGGTGGAGGAGTCCTACTCCAATCCTAATTAGCCAGTCCACTAGAGGCTGGTCCACGTTCTCCCACAGCCCAGGAGACCCTTCGGGGTGGGTGAGCCCACCTGGTGGACCCTCGGAACCCATTCGTCACTCCCTGTACACTACCGGAAATGCCTCAAACTTTTCTAGAGTTCAAAACCGACTTTCCTATATATCAACCTTTACCTCCGGACCATTCTCATCATGGACTCCAAACAACCTTCGATTACCAACAAATATAACTCACTTATACTGAAAACGTCACCGGACCTTACGTGTGCATACCCTGCGGGTTCGAGAACTATGCAGACATGACCTGAGACACTCCCCGGTCAATAACCAATAGCGGGACCTGGATTCAGTTAATCTCGTATGTTGTTCCCTTTGTCCTTCGGTATGTTACTTGTCCGAGATTCCATCGTCGATATCTCCATACCTAGTTCAATCTCGTTACTGGAAAGTATATTTACTCGTTCCGTAATACAAGATCCCGTGACTAACTCCTTGGTCACATTGCTTGCAAGGCTTGTTGTGATGTTGTATTACCAAGTGGGCCCCGAGATACCTCTTCGTCACACGGAGTGACAAATCCTAGTCTTGATCCATGCCAACCCAACAGACACCTTTGGAGATACCTGTAGAGCACCTTCATAGTCACCCAGTAACGTTGCGACGTTTGATACACACAAGGTATTCCTCCGGTGTTCGGGAGTTGCATGATCTCATGGTCATAGGAACAGATACATTGACATGCAGAAAAAAGTAGCAATAAACTAACACGATCATATGCTACATTTATTGTTTCGGTCTTATCCATCACATCATTCTCCTAATGATGTGATCCCGTTATCAAGTGACAACAATTGTCTATGGCCAGGAAACCTTGACCATCTTTGATCAACGAGCTAGTCAACTAGAGGCTCACTAGGGACAATGTGTTGTCTATGTATCCACACATGTATTTGAGTTTCCAATCAATACAATTCTAGCATGGATAATAAACGTTTATCATGAATTAGGAAATATAATATTAACCAATTTATTATTGCCTCTAGGGCATATTTCCAACAGATATTCAAGACAATGATCATGTATATAGGCATCATGTCCAAGACAAGTAGACTGACTTCTGCCTACATCTACTTCTATTACTCCACACATCGACCGCTATCCAGCATGCATCTAGTGTATTGAGTTCATGGAGAAACGAAGTAATTCCTTAAGAACAATGACATGACTAGTCATGTAGGAATATACCCCATCATTTTATTCTTGATAGCAACAATACATGTGTGTCATGTCTCTTTCTATCTCTGAGATTGAGCACCGCAAGATCGAACCCATCACAAAGCACCTCTTCACATTTCAAGATAAAAGATCAAGTTGGCGAGACAAAAAATATGGGAGAAGAAATATGAGGCTATAGTAATCAAGCATGAATATGTTTTCATAAATCTGATCATAAACTAATAATTCAGCGGATCCCAACAAACACACCGCAAAAGAAAGAGTTAAATTATATGGGTGTCACACCCTGTTTTCACTATCACTTTTTCTGTAGTTCAAAAATCTGAGTTTATTAAAACTTTTTGAAACTAATGCTGTGAGTGCCATGATTGCCATTGTATGCTTGAATGCTTGAGTGTGTGATATCAAAAACCACAATCCTCATGACCCAATTATTTTCAAAACCCTTCTTCTTATTCCTGGTCAATTCAAAACCCTACTTTAGGTTGCACTACAAGTTCTTGATGGCAAGAAGTATTCTTACCCAAAGTTTGTGACCTGGTTCTAGCACCATTTTAGTTCACCAAAACCATAAATTAACTATTTTATGAATTATTTCCCTATTTTATTTGCATGTCCATTTGTGAGACCAGAAATGATATTCCTATATAGAAAAATACATTTCTGCTTTAGAAAAATCTGAGAAAATTTGGAGACGACTAGTAGGACATATATTTTCCATACATAAGATTTTAAAACCCTATTTATATTATTATTATGTGAGTAAAACCCTGAAAACCCTTTATGTCTGTTTTGACCTTTTGAAATATTTCCAAAGGAAATATTCTCAATAAATTCCTAGAAAATTCCAGTGGTATCCCTAAGCCATATTTGGTGCCCATATAAAATTTCACCTTGATCCAAGGTGATTAAGGTCGCCAAATAATTGCAAAACCCCTTCTGTCTAGTATGAAGTTATAGCAACTCTACATGGCAAAGTTTATCCATTGGAGCTGAAACTTTGCAGGAGTGCCTAACACCTCAAATGAGGACTCCATGGCAAAAAAGGGATTTGTGGGACTTGTTTTGACCACACTCTCTTTGGAAGGAACGGATCTGGTAGTTTGGTGATGTTTTCAAGTTTACAAAGCTAAAATTGTCCAATAGAGCTCAAACCTGGTGAAACCCCTTATTTTAGCACCAAACCCAATCCTGATAAGTTGCATAGCCAGTGGTGGGGTGCAGCCACCCCAAACCACTGTCGAGCACCTTCTGACAATTGGGTAAAACCCATCCTAACCTTAGCTAACCCAATCCCTTTCTCCCAAACTCATAGAGTAGGTGCCTGACATCAATGCCTAACTCTAGTCAAGTGGCCCCTCTCTGGTTCAAAGTAGACATGCCAAAATCCCTAATTTGAGCTTCAGCCCAAGGCTGACAGCACCTGTTTCTTGTCTCTCTTTAACGAGCTGAGACTTCCACGGGATTCAAACAGCTGGGCATCACCAAGCCAGTGCACACGACATGCTAGAGACGTCCTAGGCACCCCAGAGCGCACCAGCATGCTGTGGCATGCCAAAACTACGCTCTGGGCGTGCTATAGAGAGCAACCGAGGTGGCGGTTTCTCCCTCGGCCAGTTCTAGCCTCCCCGCGGTGTCTCTCCTCTCCCCCAACAACCCCTCTGCATCAGGCAGCCCTCAGGGCCCCTCCTTTCCCATGCTAAGAGTCGGTGCGACGCGTGCCCGCGCGCACCAGAGGCGCCAGAGGAGCGTGTCCATGATAGCTCGCCTCTCCTCCCTCTCTCTCTCTCTCTCTCGCGGTGAGTCCTGGTGGTCCAAAACCACATCCTGAGATCGTTGTTTCAACCCCAGCTTCTCTATGCACCCTGATACGTCTCAAACGTATCTATAATTTTTGATGGTTTCATGATGTTATCTTGTCAACTTTGGATGTTTTATATACCTTTTATATCTTTTTTGGGACTAACTTATTAATTCAGTGCCAAGTGCCAGTTCCTGTTTTTTCTGTGTTTTTGACTCTTTTCAGATATGATTTCCGAACGGAGTCCAAACGGAATAAAATTCCCGAAATGAATTTTTCCAGAACAGAAGAAGATCGGGGGACTTGAGGGCCAAGGCAGGAGGCCCAGAGGGAGCCCACAATCCCTGTAGCCGGGCCAGGGGGCCGCGGCTACCAGGCTTGTGGCCTCCCTGGAGCTCCCTTGCCCTAGCTCTTTGGCCTATATATTCCCTAAAATCCCAGAAAAAATAAGGGCGTCCATGAAACCACTTTTCCGCCGTCGCAAGCTTCAGTTTCCGCAAGATCTCATCTGGAGACCCTTCCCGGTGCCTTGCCGGAGGGGACTTTGGAGCTGGAGGGCTTCTACATCAACATCATTGCCGCTCCAATGACTCGTGAGTAGTCTACTTCAGACCTACGGGTCCGTAGTTAGTACCTAGATGGCTTCTTCTCTCTCTTGTATCTTCAATACAAAGTTCTCCATGATCTTCATGGAGATCTATCCGATGTAATCCTCTTTGGCGGTGTGTTTGTCGAGATCCGATGAATTGTGGATTTGTGATCAGATTATCTATGAATTATATTTGAGTCTTTGTTGAACTATGATTTCTTATATGCATGATTTGATATCCTTGTAAGTATGTCCGAGTCTTGGGTTTTGTTTGGCCAACTAGATCTATGATTCTTGCAATGGGAGAAGTGCTTGGTTTTGGGTTCAAACCATGGGGTGACCTTTCCCAGTGACAGAAGGGGCAGCAAGGCACGCATCATGTTTTTGCCATCAAGGGTAACAAGATGGGCTTTCATCATAGATTTGAGATTGTCCATCTACATCATGTCATCTTGCTTAAGGCATTACTCTGTTCTTACTCAATACACTAGATGCATGCTGGATTGCGGTCGACGTGTGGAGTAATAGTAGTAGATGCAGAAAGTACCGATCTACTTGTTTTGGACGTGATGCCTATATGTATGATCATTGCCATAGATAACGTCATGACTTTGTGTGGTTCTATCAATTGCTCGACAGTAATTCGTTCACCCACCGTCTACTTAATTTCATGAGAGAAGCCACTAGTGAACACTACGGCCCCCGGGTCTATTCACAACTATCATCTCAGCTTTTACTTTTACTTTGATTTGCTTTTTTGCTTTCAGTTCTCACTTTGCAAACAATCTATAAGGGATTGACAACCCCTTCATAGCGTTGGGTGCAAGCTCTTTGTGTTTGTGCAGGTACTTGTGACTTGACGCGATCCTCCTACTGGATTGATACCTTGGTTCTCAAACTGAGGAAATACTCACCGCCGTTGTGCTACATCACCCTTTCCTCTTCAAGGGAACACCAACGCAAGGCTCCAAGTCCGCAGGGGAATCCTTTGCATATTTTCCAAGGAAATCCCTATAGGCGTAGCCAGCAGCACACCCCCATGCACGCCACGGTGAATCCCCGGCGCTCCCGAGTTGGCTCACCGTCGCGGGCCTATAAATAGCCCCTCCCCTCGCTCCAAAACCCATCGCTCCACCTCACCAAGACCCCAATCACCTCCCCAGCCACCCGAGTAAGCAAGCATAGCCCTAGTGCTCGAGATCGACCGAGGACCCCCCGCCTCGGAGCTCTGGTCGATCTCCGGCTACACGTCGGCTCTCGCGTCCCTCTGCCCACCAAAGCACTCTCCGTGACACCAGGAAACTTTCCCCCCTATTCCCTGAGAAAATCCGTGCCCGTAGCTACCACCTGCACCTTCACCCGAAACCCCTCCGCCGCGGCTACCTCGTCGCCGGTGAACCTGAGCCCCTCCGCCGTCATCTCGACCACCATCAGGTAGGCGATGACGAGCCGGACCCATTTTCGTCGTCTTTAGGGCCCGAGGATGTCGGTAGCCACGCCGGCGTGCTCCTCCTCCTCTCTGCCCACAGGTAGGAGACGACCCCGACAGTTGTTCCCCCACCTATCGGTGTCCCATCTCTCTCTCCCTCGCTGCCCGCAGCCACTAACCGCAGGGGCCTGCATGTCAGGTTCAAACTTGACGGCGCGCGCGCCTCGGCAGGCTGGTTGGCTGTCCAGTGGGCCGGCCCAGTCCCAGGCTAGGCCAGGGGTTATAGCCATTTTCTTTTTATTTTTAAAACTTGATTTTCAGTGATTTTTGTAAAAGTATTTAACGTGTGAAATAATATGTTTTTTCCACTGTTATTTTTCTAAAAGCATGTAGTATTTATGAGAACCATTAAAGTATTTTTTCAACAACTATTCTATTTTATAATAATAAAAAGAGTTAAATTGAAATAGTTTTGCTTCTGTTATATGGATTTTAAAAATATTCTTTCACTAAAACCAGAGACTAATATTTTTAAAATAACAACATGGATTAATCATAATTAAACAACATTTTTAATGTGATTTTGTGATCTGTTTTGGAGTGAGCTACTTATTGCTTTTATTTATTACGGTGATAGAAATCCCGTGTGACGAAGGAGTTGGAGCGGAAGACCTCGAAGACCCCGGATACCTAGCAGACCAAGGCAAGTAGCCCTTTGACCATGACTGAGCATATGTTATATTGCATGCTAGTGTAGCAAGTACTTCTGTTGCATGTGATCTTAAGTATTTGGTAAATCATCGAAGTGATGTTATCAAAGGCTCCTCTGGAGCACTTGCATTTTGAGCAAGATCCTACCACTTATGAGGGTCACGCTAATATCATGTTGACAAGTAAAGCTAGAATAGCAGTAGCATGAGCATGTTTTTGGTATAAATCAAAGGTTTATGAAAATCCCGTCGGGTGCCACTAATCCCCGAGGGTGATGATGAGTTAGCTGGCTACTTTTGGTGAAGTGGTGCATCGGGTATTTGTGTGTGTATGGTTTTGGAAATGGGAATAGATTTATGATGTGTCGACCATTCCAACCTTACATGTACGACCACGTTGCCCCTTTTATGGGACGAGGTTGTGTTGATTACTCTGGTCGATGCTAGCAAAGAGCCACATTACTAGTGGCAGGAGTGATGTGTGGTACTCTCGTGATGGGGTCGTGCCAGGTAGGGCGACTATGCCGTTTTTACGTGTTCGAGGCACACCATTGGTCCCCGCATGGTTGATACTGTCCAGAGTCGGTGCTCGTAAGACGTACAACATGTGGGCTGGGTACCAATCGAGTGGACCTCTTTGTCTAGTATCGTCAGGGGAAGGCATTGATCGGGTACTTACCTCGGGTATGTTATATACCGCGAGTCGTGGATGACACGAAAGTTTCTCGTATCTCGTGGGTCCAGCGTACTACCTCTGCAGAGTGTAAAACTATTCGAATAGTCGTGTCCACGGTCAAGGACAGTTGGGTAATCCTGCTTAAACTACGTCCAGTCGTTTCTGCATAAACCAAGTGTGTGTGAGTATGTGGTAAATGGAGTTAATATGAAAGAGTTGATATGACCAAGTTGGTGACTTGGCATATAAGGTGAACCCAGAGTGTTCAGCCCTCGACAAATATATTGATATCTATAACCTGTTCTTCAAATCAACATTTAGCTTATGTTGCACATCCATGATCGTGTTTATTTACAACCAAGTTGTTATCCACCAAAGATGCATATTATTGTTATCCTTCACTTGCATTGTTCATATCATGGGCTGTTTGCGAGTACATTCAAAAGTACTCATTGTCTTGCCACTGGTTATATTATTGACCAGACATGGAAGGACCGGAGTTTGGAGAAGAGTACGTCTTCGAAGACGCCCCTGCGAACTAGGATGCTTCCCAATCAGAATGCCTGTTGGTGTAGGTTGATGGCATGGGCACCCGCTTAGTCCTAAGTATTCCGCTACTAGTTGTATCTGTGTGATTTGGCCTTCTAGGCCCTACCATGTGAACTTGACCATTCGGTCACGTGATGTAATAATTCGGTATTTGGATGTAAGACTCTCAATATTAAGTATCTCTGTGCTCGGTGAGCATTGATCTCTGGGATCACTGAGCACGTTCATTCGGCGATCTCGACTCATAAGTCGGGGTCCCCACAATGGGTCTCCAAGATACCATTGTATTGAGAAACAAAACGAGAGACAAAGCCATCTAGCTACTGCCTACGGACCCGTAGGTCTGATATGAACTACTCACACATCATCGAAAGAGCACCAGTGAGGATGGTGAACTAGTCCATGATCGTGTTCCTCTCTGGAACATGCTCTAGATTCGATTTTGTGCCTCTGGAACTTGCGGTGGCTGAAACGATTTTTCGTCCACTCCTCTAGGGTTTTCTGAATATTGAGGTATTTATAGAGCTCAAAGGCAGTGGAGGGGGTGCCCGAGGCCCACACTAGACACTAGGCCGCACAAGGGGCCTTTGCCACGCTCTGATGTCTAGTGCGCCCCCTCGGCCTCGTCTGCCACTCATTCTTGGATCCAAGTTTCCTTCTGGTCCAAAACAATCTCCGTAAAGTTTCATGGCAATTGGAACTCATCTGATACAGATTTTCTCTGAAGAAAAAAACAACAACTCACACTAGGCACTATGTCAATAGTTAGTCCCAAAAAATGATATAAAATTCCTACAAAATGATTATAAAACATCCAAGAATGATAACATAACAACATGGAACAATCAAAACTTATAAAATACGTTGGATACGTATCTACATCCCCAAGCTGAATTCATGCTCGTCCTCGAGTAGGTAAATGATAAAAACAGAATTTTTTGATGTGGAATGTTGCCTCACATGTTCATCATATTCTTTTTTTTTCTTTCAGCATGGACATACGGACTTATAGATGATGCAGAGCAATAGTCTATAGTTTGACATGAAAATTTCAATACTCAAGTATATCAATAAGCAACAAGGTCTTTCAAAACAACTCCAAAGAACGCTATCCCTAGCCCACCATGCTCTATCATTGATCCATTCATGCAACACACTCAAATATTAACTATGTCCCAATGCTCAAGTATGCTAAATGTGTTCCTTAGTCGGTGCTTATAAGAGAAGATGGAGACTCAAATTAAAAATAAAAATTGCATAAAGTAAATAGATAGGACCTTCATAAAGGGAAGCAGGGATTTGTAGAGGTGCCAAAGCTCAAAGTGAAAAACTTGGAGATAATTTTTTTTGTGGTATGCTTTTCGTGTCAATCAGAATGACAAAGAGTTTCCAACATCCTCGATGCAAACCAAATTATAGACAGTTCCCAAACTAAAAATAAAGTGTATTCCTTTTTCCACCATTCTTTCACATTCCACGGCTAGCCGTATCCACGGGTACCATCCATACAACCACTTCCCAAGGAATTTGTTATTTGAAAACATTTTTTTTCATTTTGAGACTGTGCATCCCTATTACCACCTTACTATCTTGCATTGAAAAATAAGTGAACACTCATCTTGAGAATAACCTATTTAACATTGAAGATACCGGCAACCCCTCGCCGCTTTATGAGCGGTATGGGCACACAAAACGAGAATTTATTTTGTAAATTAGAGTTGTCACTTGCAAATTTACTTGGAGCGACGTTGAAATACCACATATAGGTACGTATGGTGGACTCATTTGGCACAATTTTGGGTTTACGATTTGGATGCACAAGAAGTATTCCTGCTTAGTACAAGTGAATGCTAGCATATAGATTGTGAAGCGCCAACCAAGGAACAAAAACCATCATAATTGAACATTAAACATAACTAACACCAAATAATGAAACACAAGTAGGATGTAATTTGATAGATAATTATTGGATTCATGTGCATGCATAGGGAATCACAAACCTTAACACCAATATTCTTGCTAGAGCATTATTACTCATCAACATAACTCATATATTACTATCTTCATATCGCAAAACTATTGCAAAGAATCAAGTTTTAATATCCAATGATCTTGATGAAAGTTTTTATAATATCATTCCTGGACATTCATCACTTTTGGACTAATTTTCATTTAAAGAAAATTGCCAATGCAAATAACAAGCTCTCAAACAAATATAAGTGAAGCACGAGAGGACAAGTTTCTTTAAAATTTTCAACTCTCAAAATTATATAAGTAAAGAAAGAGAGGATTTCTTCAAAATTTCAGCAATTCTCAAAATAATCTAAGTGAAGCATGAGATAAAATTTCTTCAAAATAACAACATAACCATGCTCAAAAAGATTTATGTGAAGCACTTGAGCAATTCCATGGCTCAAAAATATTTAAGTGAAGCATAGAGAGCGATTCTAACAGATCATAGCATAATTTAGCTCTCTCAAATGGGTGTATTCAGCAAGGTTTATTTTGACAAAATAGCCAGCAAAGAAATTAAAGACACAAATGATACAAGACGCTCCAAGCAAAACTCATGATATGTGACGAACAAAAATATAGCTCCAAGTAAAATTACTAATGGTTTTTAGAAGAAAGAGGGGATGCCTTCCGGGGCATCCCCAAGTTTAGCTGCTTGGTACTACTTAGATATTTCCTTCGGGTGTCATGGGGCATCCCCAAGCTTAGGATTTTATCACTCCTTATTTCTTCATCCATCACGATCTCACTCAAAACTTGTAAACTCTAATCACACAAACCTCAACAAAATTTTCGTCAGAACCGCTAGTATAAGCAAACCAAACTTTACTATAGGTACTGTTGAAAACCTATTTTTTCATTATACCTAGTGTATTTTAACTTTACCATGGCTTATTCTCCCCGATATAAATCATAGAATCATTAAAATAAGCACATAACACAAAGAAAATAGAACCTGTTAAAACAGAATAGTCTGTAAAGGTTCTAAATTTACTGATACTTATGTAACTCCAAAAATTCTAAAAATACGAAAATATAGGGCATTTGTATATCAATCATGTGTAAAAAATTCACACACTTTTGACGTTTATGTGATTTTTAGGAGTTTTTCTAGTGGACGCAAAAGTTTCTGGTTTACAAGAGTATTAAAGCAAATAACATCCCACATGATCCCAAAGGCTTTACTTGGCACAAACACTAAATAAACCACTAAAAACACAATTATAATAGTAACATAATTGTGCAAACACTCAAAAACATAAAGCAAAAGTGAAAATAAATTTTATTTATTGGGTTGCTTCCCAACAAGCTCTTTCTTTATACCCATCAATATAGGCTTAAGATTTTATTGATGCTCACATGAAAGATAAGCATCATGTAGCATAAGTCAAACACATTTAAGTCTAACATACTTCATATACATAGGCATTTCATAACCAAACAAATTATCAAGAAAAGAAATATCTAAAATATGCATGGAAGAAGAAACAAACAATAGCAATCTCAACATGAATAGAGATAATTTAGCAACATGAATATTTCTATAACCATATTTACCTCTCTCATAATAATTACATGTAGCATCATTTTCAAATTCAAGAATATAGATATCTTAAAATATTCTCTTCATGATCCACATGCATAACAGTCTTATAATCTTTCAAGGTAGTGGGATTACATTAACTAAAGTCATGACCTCTCCAAACACACTTTTATCGAAAACTTCAAGACATACATAATTCTCCAAAATATTGGGATAATTATTGCCTAAAGTTGAAACTCTTCCAAATCCACTTTCAATACTACTACAAACATTATTATCAATATATTATTAATCATGATGATTAAATAAATTTTCTATATAATAAGAAGCATCACCCCAATCATGATCATTACAATGAGTAGTGGACATGACAAATTTGTCATCCCCAAGCATGTAGTTTTGCATATTATTAGCATAATTGGCATTAATAGAATTTATAATAAGATCATTGCAATCATGCTTTTTATTCAAGGAGATATCGTGAATCACTTTATAAATTTCTTTTTTAACACTTCATCACAATATTCAGATTCACGATTTTCAAGCAAAACTTTGCAAAAATAATCAAGAGCACTCCACTCACTAGAAATTGGTTCAAGATAATTAGATCTTTTGAAAATATTAGCAAGTGTATGAGGATCCATGTGTCTTTACCTTTCCTGTTTATTTTTCTATTTTCGTGTGTTGATATGAAGGCAATAAAAGCAAGCAAGAAAGAAAAAGGCAAATGGAAATAAGGCAAATAAAAAGGCATTTTTTTGTGAAGTGGGAGAGAGTAAACGAGAGGCAAATGGAAAATAATGTAATTGCAAGGATATGATATTTGTGTGTAGGAACCTGATAGATCTTGACTTGATATTCCGTGGCAATGGTGCCATAAATACTGCTTACGCTCGCTCATGCGTTGGTTTCCCTCCAAGATTAAAGGGTGATGTAGCACAACAATGAAAAGTATTTCCCTCAGTTATGAAACCGAGGTATCAATCTAGTAGGAAGATCTACAATACTATGTAAGCATCACCTATACACAAATAGCAAATCCTCGCAACCCAATGCATGGAGAGGTTGTCAATCCCTCATGGGTAAAGTAAGGATAGATTGATAGATGCCAATAAGAGTGATAGAAAATAGAATGCAACAATGTATTTTTCGGTTTTTTGATAATATAGATCTGAAAACAAAAGAGCAAATAAAATAGAAAATCAAATAGCAAAGTTGAGATTGCAAATAGATGATGTGAAGTAGACCTTGGGGCCGTAGGTTTCACTAGTGGCTTCTCTCAAGAAATAGCAAACGATGGGTAGAAAAATTATTGTTGGGCAATTGATAGAAAAGCAAATAATTATGACGATATTCAAGACAATGATCATGTATATAGGCATCATGTCCAAGAAAAGTAGACCGACTTCTTCCTGCATCTAGTTCTATTACTCCACACATTGACTGCTATCGAGCATGCATCTACTGTATTGTGTTCATGGAGAAATGGAGTAATGCCTTAAGAACAATTTAACGATGTAGACAATATATATTCATGTAGGAATAGACCCCACCATTTTATCCTTGATAGCAACGATACATGTGTGTCATGTATCTTTCTGTCACTAAGATTGAGAACCGCTAGATCGAACCCATCACAAATGACCTCTTCCCATTGCAAGCTAAAAGATCAAGTTGGCTAGACAAAAACCAAATATCGGAGAAGAAATACGAGGATATAATAATAAAGCATGAATATATTTTCATAGATCTAATCGTAAACTCACAATTCATTGGATCCCAATAAACACACTGCAAAATAAAGAGTTACATCATACGGATCTCTAAGAGACCATCGTATCGAGAAACAAAATGAGAGAAAAAGCCATCTAGCTACTGCCTACGGACCCGTAGGTCTGATATGACCTACACACGCATCATCTGATGAGCATAAATGAGGATGGTGAACTGCTACTTCTCAAACAAGAGCGCCAGAAATTGGCACGTTGACGGAGACTTTTTTGCGTTGGTTTTTCCCTTGAAGAGGAAATGGTGATGCTAAACAGGAGCAATAAGTATTTCCCTCAGTTTGAGAACCAAGGTATCAACCCAATAGGAGAATCTCGTCAAGTCCAGATTACCTGCGCAAACACAAACGAGCTTGCACCCAACGCTGTAAAGGGGTTGCCAATCCCTTCAAGATTGATTGCAAAGTGAGATCTGAAGGCGGAAAGTGCAACGAAGTAAAAGAGTAAGGCTGAAAATATGGTGTGGAGTAGGCCCGGGGGCCATAGTGTTCACTAGAGGCTTCTGTCAAAATAGCAAATATTACGGTAGGTGAACAAATTACTGTCGAGTAATTAATAGAACCGCTCAAAGTCATGACGATATCTAAGGCAATGATCATACATATAGGCATCACGTCCGAGACAAGTTGACTGATACTTTCTGCATCTACTACTATTACTCCACACATAGACCGCTATCCAGCATGCATCTACTGTATCGAGTTCATGACGAACAGAGTAACGCCTTAAGCAAGATGACATGATGTAGAGGGATAATCTCAAACCAATGATGAAAACCCCATCTTTTTACCCTTGATGGCAACAACACGATGCGTGCCTCGCTACCCCTTCTGTCACTGGGAAAGGTCACCGCACGATATGAACCCAAAACCAAGCACTTCTCCCATTGCAAGGATCATAGATCAAGCTGGCCAAACAAAACCCACAACTCGAAGAGAAGTACAAGGATATTAAATCATGCATATAAGAGACCAGAAGAAACTCAAATAAGATTCATAGATAATATGATCATAAATCCACAATTCATCGGATCTCAACAAACACACCGCAAAAGAAGATTACATCGGATAGATCTCTATGAAGATCATGGAGAACTTTGTATTGAAGATCGAAGAGAGAGAAGAAGCCATCTAGCTACTAGCTATGGACCCGTACGTCTATGGTGAACTACTCACGCATCATCGGAGAGGTCATGGTGTTGATGAAGAAGCCCTCCGTATTCGAGTCCCCCTCCGGTAGGGCACCAGAACGTGCCCCAGATGGGATCTTGCGGAGACAGAAGCTTGCGGCGGCGGAAAAGTACTTTCGATGATCTCCTCATTTTTTTTGCAATTTTTGGGAATATATAGGCGAACGACCTAGGGCAGAGGTGGCCCAGGGAGCCCAAAAGCCTGGGAGGCACTGTTGGGGAACGTCGCAAGGGAAACAAAAATTTTCCTACGCGCACGAAGACCCATCATGGTGATGTCCATCTACGAGAGGGGATGAGTGATCTACGTACCCTTGTAGATCGTACAGCAGAAGCGTTAGTGAACATGGTTGATGTAGTGGAACGTCCTCATGTCCCTCGATCCGCCCCGCGAAAATCCCGCGATCAGTCCCACGATCTAGTACCGAACGGACGACACCTCCGCGTTCAGCACACGTACAGCTCGACGATGATCTCGGCCTTCTTGATCCAGCAAGAGAGACGGAGAGGTAGAAGAGTTCTCCGGCAGCGTGACGGCGCTCCGGAGGTTGGTGATGACCTTGTCTCAGCAGGGCTCCGCCCGAGCTCCGCAGAAACGCGATCTAGAGGAAAAACCGTGGAGGTATGTGGTCGGGCTGCCGTGGAAAAGTCGTATTAAATCAGCCCTAAAACCTCCGTATATATAGGTGGGAGGGAGGGGACCTTGCCTTGGGGCTCAAGGAGCCCCAAGGGGGTCGGCCGAGCCAAGGGGGGAAGGATCCCCCCCCCCCAAACCGAGTTGGACTTGGTTTGGTGGGTGGGAGTCCTTCCTTCCCTTCCCACCTCCTCTTTTTTTTCTTTTCTCTTTGATTTTCTTTCCTAGGCACATAGGGCCATTTTGGGCAGTCCCACCAGCCCACTAAGGGCTGGTGCGCCACCCTCAAGGCCTATGGGCTTCCCCGGGGTGGGTTGCCCCCCCGGTGAACTCCCGGAACCCATTCGTCATTCCCGGTACATTCCCGGTAACTTCGAAAACCTTCCGGTAATCAAATGAGGTCATCCTATATATCAATCTTCGTTTCCGGACCATTCCGGAAACCCTCGTGACGTCCGTGATCTCATCCGGGACTCCGAACAACATTCGGTAACCAAGCATATAACTCAAATACGCATAAAACAACATCGAACCTTAAGTGTGCAGACCCTGCGGGTTCGAGAACTATGTAGACATGACCCGAGAGACTCCTCGGTCAATATCCAATAGCGGGACCTGGATGCCCATATTGGATCCTACATATTCTACGAAGATCTTATCGTTTGAACCTCAGTGCCAAGGATTCATATAATCCCGTATGTCATTCCCTTTGTCCTTCGGTATGTTACTTGCCCGAGATTCGATCGTTAGTATCCGCATACCTATTTCAATCTCGTTTACCGGCAAGTCTCTTTACTCATTCCGTAATACAAGATCCCGCAACTTACACTAAGTCACATTGCTTGCAAGGCTTGTGTGTGATGTTGTATTACCGAGTGGGCCCCGAGATACCTCTCCGTCACACGGAGTGACAAATCCCAGTCTTGATCCATACTAACTCAACTAACACCTTCGGAGATACCTGTAGAGCATCTTTATAGTCACCCAGTTACGTTGCGACGTTTGATACACACAAAGCATTCCTCCGGTGTCAGTGAGTTATATGATCTCATGGTCATAGGAATAAATACTTGACACGCAGAAAACAGTAGCAACAAAATGACACGATCAACATGCTATGTCTATTAGTTTGGGTCTAGTCCATCACGTGATTCTCCTAATGACGTGATCCAGTTATCAAGCAACAACACCTTGTTCATAATCAGAAGACGCTGACTATCTTTGATCAACTGGCTAGCCAACTAGAGGCTTGCTAGGGACGGTGTTTTGTCTATGTATCCACACATGTAAATGAGTCTTCATTCAATACAATTATAGCATGGATAATAAACGATTATCTCGATACAGGAATTATAATAATAACTATATTTATTATTGCCTCTAGGGCATAATTCCAACATTCTCCCACTTGCACTAGAGTCAATAATCTAGCCCTCACATCATCACGCGAATTACATTGTAATAAATCTAACACCCATACAGTTCTGGTGTTGATCATGCTTTGGCCGTGGAAGAGGTTTAGTCAGCGGGTCTGCTACATTCAGATCCGTGTGCACTTTGCATATATTTATGTCCTCTCCCTCGACGTAGTCCCGGATGAGGTTGAAGCGTCGTTTGATGTGTCTGGTCTTCTTGTGAAATCGTGGTTCCTTTGCTAAGGCAATGGCACCCGTGTTGTCACAGAACAAGGTTATTGGATTCAGTGCGCTTGGCACCACTCCAAGATCCGTCATGAACTGCTTCATCCAGACACCCTCCTTAGCCGCCTCCGAGGCAGCCATGTACTCCGCTTCACATGTAGAATCTGCTACGATGCTTTGCTTGGAACTGCACCAGCTTACCGCACCCCCATTAAGAATAAATACGTATCCGGTTTGCGACTTAGAGTCGTCTGGATCTGTGTCAAAGCTTGCATCGACGTAACCTTTTACGGCGAGCTCTTCGTCACCTCCATACACGAGAAACATCTCCTTAGTCCTTTTCAGGTACTTTAGGATATTCTTGACCGCTGTCCAGTGATCCACTCCTGGATTACTCTGGAACCTACCTGCCATACTTATGGCCAGGCTAACATCCGGTCTAGTGTACAGCATTGCATACATGATAGAACCTATGGCTGAAGCATAGGGGACGGAGCGCATATGCTCTCTATCTTCATCAGTTGCTGGGCACTGAGTCTTACTCAATCTCGTACCTTGTAAAACTGGCAAGAACCCCTTCTTGGACTGTTCCATTTTGAACCTCTTCAAAACTTTATCAAGGTATGTGCTTTGTGAAAGTCCTATCAGGCGTTTTGATCTATCCCTATAGATCTTAATGCCTAGAATGTAAGCAGCTTCTCCTAGGTCCTTCATAGAGAAACTTTTATTCAAGTAATCCTTTATGCACTCCAAAAACTCTACGTTGTTTCCAATCAGCAATATGTCATCCACATATAATATTAGAAACGCCACAGAGCCCCCACTCACTTTCTTGTAAATACAAGATTCTCCAACCACTTGTATAAACTCAAATGCTTTGATCACCTCATAAAAGCGCTTGTTCCAACTCTGAGATGCTTGCACCAGTCCATAAATGGATCGCTGAAGCTTGCACACCTTGTTAGCATTCTTAGGATCGACAAAACCATCGGGTTGCATCATACACAATTCTTCCTTAAGGAAACCGTTAAGGAACGCCGTTTTGACATCCATCTGCCAGATTTCATAATCGAAAAATGCAGCTATTGCTAACATGATTCTGACGGACTTAAGCATCGCTACGGGTGAGAATGTCTCATCGTAGTCAACTCCTTGAACTTGCGAAAAACCCTTTGCCACAAGTCGAGCTTTATAAACGGTCACATTGCCGTCAGCGTCCGTCTTCCTCTTAAAGATCCATTTGTTCTGAATAGCCTTGCGGCCCTCAGGCAGTACCTCCAAAGTCCACACTTTGTTCTCATACATGGATCCTATCTCGGACTTCATGGCTTCTAGCCATTTGTTGGAATCCGGGCCCACCATTGCTTCTTCATAATTTGCAGGTTCATTGTTGTCCAACAACATGATTGACAAGACGGGATTACCGTACCACTCTGGAGCAGCACGTGGTCTCGTCGACCTGCGTGGTTCGACAGAAACTTGAACCGGAGTTTCATGATCATCATCATTAACTTCCCCTTCAACCGGCGTCACAACGACAGAGGTATCCCCTTGTCCTGCGCCACCATGCAGAGGGATGAGAGGTTCGACAACATCGTCAAGTTCTATCTTCCTCCCACTCAATTCTCTCGAGAGAAACTCCTTCTCGAGAAAAGCTCCGTTTTTAGCCACGAACACTTTGCCCTCGGATTTGAGATAGAAGGTGTACCCAACTGTCTCTTTTGGGTAACCTATGAAGACGCACTTTTCCGCTTTGGGTTCCACCTTTTCAGGCTGAAGCTTTTTGACATAAGCATCACATCCCCAAACTTTAAGAAACGACAACTTTCGCCTTTTGCCATACCACAGTTCGTATGGTGTCGTCTCAACGGATTTTGATGGTGCCCTATTTAAAGTGAATGCAGCTGTTTCTAATGCATAACCCCAAAATGATAACGGCAAATCGGTAAGAGACATCATAGATTGCAGCATCTCTAATAAAGTACGATTACGACGTTCGGACACACCATTACGCTGTGGTGTTCCAGGCGGTGTTAACTGTGAAACAATTCCACATTGTCTTAAGTGAGCAAACTCGAAACTCAGATATTCACCCCCACGATCAGACCGTAGGAATTTGATCTTCTTGTTACGATGGTTTTCAACTTCACTCTGAAATTGCTTGAACTTTTCAAATGTTTCAGACTTGTGCTTCATCAAGTAGACATAACCATATCTACTCAAATCGTCAGTGAAGGTGAGAAAATAACGATATCCGCCGTGTGCCTCCACGCTCATCGGACCACACACATCGGTATGTATGATTTCCAACAAGTCACTTGCACGCTCCATTGTTCTGGAGAACGGAGTCTTAGTCATCTTGCCCATGAGGAATGGTTCGCACGTGTCAAGTGAATCAAAGTCAAGTGACTCCAAAAGTCCATCAGCATGGAGTTTCTTCATGCGCTTTACACCAATATGACCTAAGCGGCAGTGCCACAAAAATATGGCGCTATCATTGTTAACTCTAACTCTTTTGGTCTCAATGTTATGTATGTGTGCATTGCTATCAAGATTCAATATGAACAATCCTCTCACACTGGGTGCATGACCATAAAAGATGTTACTCATAGAAATAGAACAACCATTATTCTCTAACTTAAAAGAGTAACCGTCTCGCAATAAATAAGATCCAGATATAATGTTCATGCTCAACGCAGGCACTAAATAACAATGTTTTAAGTTCATCACTAATCCTGATGATAACTGAAGTGAAACTGTGCCGACGGCGATTGCATCAACCTTGGAACCATTTCCTACGCGCATCATCACTTCATCTTTCCCCAGCCTTCGTCTATTCCGCAGTTCCTGTTTCGAGTTGCAAATATGAGCAACAGAACCGGTATCGAATACCCAGGCACTACTACGAGAGCCGGTTAAGTACACATCAATAACTTGTATATCAAATATACCTGATTTTTCTTTGGCCGCCTTCTTATCTGCCAGATACTTGGGGCAATTGCGCTTCCAGTGACCCATACCCTTGCAATAGTAACACTCCGTTTCAGGCTTAGGTCCAGCTTTGGGTTTCTTCGTCGGATTGGCAACAGGCTTGCCGCTCTTCTTTGAATTACCCTTCTTGCCTTTGTCGTTTCTCTTGAAACTAGTGGTCTTATTCACCATCAACACTTGATGCTCTTTACGGAGTTCAGACTCTGCGACTTTCAGCATCGCAAACAACTCGCCGGGAGACTTGTTCATCCCTTGCATGTTGTAGTTCAACACAAAGCCTTTATAGCTTGGCGGCAGTGATTGAAGGATTCTGTCAGTGATAGCCTCTTGCGGGAGTTCAATCCCGAGCTCAGCTAGACGGTTTGAGTACCCAGACATTTTGAGCACATGTTCACTGACAGACGAGTTTTCCTCCATCTTGCAAGCATAGAATTTATCGGAGGTCTCATACCTCTCGATCCGGGCGTTCTTATGAAACATAAACTTCAACTCCTGGAACATCTCAAATGCTCCATGACGCTCAAAGCGACGTTGAAGTCCCGGTTCTAAGCCATACAAGTCTGCACATTGAACTACTGAGTAGTCCTCCTTACGTGCTAACCAAGCGTTCTTAACATCCTGATCTGCCGTAGCGGGTGGATCATCTCCTAGCACAGCATTAAGGACATAATCCTTCTTCCCAGCTTGTAAGATTAGCTTAAGATTACGAGCCCAGTCTACAAAGTTGCTTCCATCATCTTTCAACTTAGCTTTCTCTAGGAACGTATTAAAATTCAGGGTGACTGTCGCGTGAGCCATGATCTACAACGCAAATATATTCAAAGTGGACTTAGACTATGTTCAAGATAATTAGAGTTTAACTTTAATCAAAATTATACGCTAAACTCCCACTCAAAAAGTACATCTCTCTTAGTCATTTGAGTGGTTCATGATCCACTTTACACTAGCTCAAGTCCGATCATCACGTGAGTTGAGTATAGTTTCAGTGGTAAGCATCCCTATGATAATCATATCATCTATATGATTCATGATCGACCTTTCGGTCTCATATGTTCCGAGGCCATGTCTGCACATGCTAGGCTCGTCAAGCTTAACCCGAGTGTTCCGCGTGCGCAACTGTTTTACACCCGTTGTATGTGAACGTTGAGTCTATCACACCCGATCATCACGTGGTGTCTCGAAACGACGAACTGTAGCAACGGTGCACAGTCGGGGAGAACACAATTTCGTCTTGAAATTTTAGTGAGAGATCACCTCATAATGCTACCGTCGTTCTAAGCAAAATAAGGTGCATAAAAGGATTAACATCACACGCAATTCATAAGTGACATGATATGGCCATCATCACGTGCTTCTTGATCTCCATCACCAAAGCACCGGCACGATCTTCTTGTCACCGGCGCCACGCCATGATCTCCATCAACGTGTTGCCATCAAGGTTGTCGTGCTACTCATGCTATTACTACTAAAGCTACATCCTAGCAAAATAGTAAACGCATCTGCAAGCACAAACATTAGTATAAAGACAACCCTATGGCTCCTGCCGGTTGCCGTACCATCAACGTGCAAGTCGATATTATCTATTACAACATGATCATCTCATACATCCAATATATCACATCACATCGTTGGCCATATCACATCACAAGCATACCCTGCAAAAACAAGTTAGACATCCTCTAATTTTGTTGTTGCATGTTTTACGGGGTGACCACGGGTATCTAGTAGGATCGCATCTTACTTACGCAAACACCACAACGGAGATATATGAGTTGCTATTAACCTCATCCAAGGACCTCCTCGGTCAAATCCGATTCAACTAAAGTTGGAGAAACTGACACTTGCCAGTCATCTTTGAGCAACGGGGTTACTCGTAGCGATGAAACTAGTCTCTCGTAAGCGTACGAGTAATGTCGGTCCAAGCCGCTTCAATCCAACAATACCGCGGAATCAAGAAAAGACTAAGGAGGGCAGCAAAACGCACATCACCGCCCACAAAAACTTTTGTGTTCTACTCGAGAAGATATCTACACATGAACCTAGCTCATGATGCCACTGTTGGGGAACGTCGCAAGGGAAACAAAAAATTTCCTACGCGCACGAAGACCTATCATGGTGATGTCCATCTACGAGAGGGGATGAGTGATCTTCGTACCCTTGTAGATCGTACAGCAGAAGCGTTAGTGAACGCGGTTGATGTAGTGGAACGTCCTCACGTCCCTCGATCCGCGCGTGAACAATCCCGCGATCAGTCCCACGATCTAGTACCGAACGGACAGCACCTCCGCGTTCAGCACACGTACAGCTCGACGATGATCTCGGCCTTCTTGATCCAGCAAGAGAGATGGAGAGGTAGAAGAGTTCTCCAGCAGCGTGACGGTGCTCCGGAGGTTGGTGATGACCTTGTCTCAGCAGGGCTCCACCCGAGCTCCGCAGAAACGCGATCTAGAGGAAAAACCGTGGAGGTATGTGGTCGGGCTGCCGTGGAAAAGTCGTATCAAATCAGCCCTAAAACCTCCGTATATATAGGTGGGAGGGAGGGGACCTTTCCTTGGGGATCAAGGAGCCCCAAGGGGGTCGGACGAGCCAAGGGGGGAAGGCTCCCCCCCCAAACCGAGTTGGACTTGGTTTGGTGGGTGGGAGTCCTTCCTTCCCTTCCCACCTCCTCCTTTTTTTATTTTCTCTTTGATTTTCTTTCCTAGGCGCATAGGGCTCTTTTGGGCTGTCCCACCAGCCCACTAAGGGTTGGTGCGCCACCCTCAAGGCCTATTGGCTTCCCCGGGGTGGGTTGCCCCCCCCCCCCCGGTGAACTCCCGGAACCCATTCGTCATTCCCGGTACATTCCCGGTAACTCCGAAAACCTTCCGGTAATCAAATGAGGTCATCCTATATATCAATCTTCATTTACAGACCATTCCGGAAACCCGTGACGTCCGTGATCTCATCCGGGACTCCGAACAACATTCGGTAACCAACCATATAACTCAAATACGCATAAAACAACATCGAACCTTAAGTGTGCAGACCCTGCGGGTTCGAGAACTATGTAGACATGACCCGAGAGACTCCTCGGTCAATATCCAATAGCGGGACCTGGATGCCCATATTGGATCCTACATATTCTACGAAGATCTTATCGTTTGAACCTCAGTGCCAAGGATTCATATAATCCCGTATGTCATTCCCTTTGTCCTTCGGTATGTTACTTGCCCGAGATTCGATCGTTAGTATCCGCATACCTATTTCAATCTCGTTTACCGGCAAGTCTCTTTACTCGTTCCGTAATACAAGATCCTGCAACTTACACTAAGTCACATTGCTTGCAAGGCTTGTGTGTGATTTTGTATTACCGACTGGGCCCCGAGATACCTCTCCGTCACACGGAGTGACAAATCCCAGTCTTGATCCATACTAACTCAACTAACACCTTCGGAGATACCTGTAGAGCATCTTTATAGTCACCCAGTTACGTTGCGGCGTTTGATACACACAAAGCATTCCTCCGGTGTCAGTGAGTTATATGATCTCATGGTCATAGGAATAAATACTTGACACGCAGAAAACAGTAGCAACAAAATGACACGATCAACATGCTACGTCTATTAGTTTGGGTCTAGTCCATCACGTGATTCTCCTAATGACGTGATCCAGTTATCAAGCAACAACACCTTGTTCATAATCAGAAGACGCTGACTATCTTTGATCAACTAGCTAGCCAACTAGAGGCTTGCTAGGGACGGTGTTTTGTCTATGTATCCACACATGTAAATGAGTCTTCATTCAATACAATTATAGCATGGATAATAAACGATTATCTTGATACAGGAATTATAATAATAACTATATTTATTATTGCCTCTAGGGCATAATTCCAACATTCTCCCACGAAGACCTAGGGAAATTTTGAGGAAGCCCATCATTGGAATATACAAGCCAAGTTATATAATAAAGATTCCCACTAGCATATGGTGGTGATGAAACGATAGGCTCTCAATCATGAAGAACATGGTGCTGTTATGAAGCACAAGTGTGGAAAAAGATAGTAGTATTGTCCCTTCTCTCTTTTTCTCTCCTTTATTTATTTATTTGGGCTCTTGGGCCTCTTTTTTTATTTTTTTTTGTTTGGGCTCTTTGGACTTTTTTTCCTCACATGGTACAATGCTCCAATAATGATGATCATCACACTTTTATTTACTCACAGCTCAAAGCTTAGAACGATGATGACTCTATAGGAAATGCCTCCGGGAGTGTACCGGGATGTGCAACGATCTAGCTTGGCGTATGACATTGAAACATCTCGCTAGCTATCTTACGATCATGCAAAGGCAATATGAGAGTGGTGGCACAAGTCATGAGATGGAACGGTGGGAGTTGCATGGCAATATATCTCGGAATGGCTATGAAAATGCCATAGTAGGTAGGTATGGTGGCTGTTTTGAGGAAGGCATATGGTGGGTTTGTGTACCGGCGAAAGTTGCGTGACACTACAGAGGCTAGCAATGGTGGAAGGTGGAAGTGCATCTATACCATGGAATCACATTAGTCATGAAGAACTCACATACTTGTTGCAAAAGTTTTTATTAGTAATCGAAACAAAGTGCTAAACGCATACTCCTAGGGGAAGGGTTGGTAGGTGTTAACCGTCGCGTGATCCCGACCTCAACAAAAAGGATGACAATCAATAGATCAATTATGCTCCGACTTCCTAACATAGCGGTTCACCATACGTGCATGCTACGGGAATCACTATCTTCAACACAAGTATTTCTAGATTCACAACACCCGACTAACATAACTCTTAATATTACCAAATCCACGTCTCAAAACTAATTGAGAGGAATCAAGACTTCTCTTTCTACTCAATGCACATGAAGATCGAGGTTTCTGTATCCTCTTTGGGTACCTATCACCTTTAGGACTACTTTCATAGCACAAGACAACTACCAAGTCACGCACCACCGTGCTCTAAAAGATCTAAGTGAAGCACATAGAGCAAAATTATCTAGCTCAAAAGATATAAGTGAAGCACGATGAGCATTCTAGCAAAATCACGATGAGTGCATGCCTCTCTCAAAAGGTGTGCAGAAAGGATGATTGTGACACAACAAAAAGAAAAGACTCCTACGAGAAAATACGTTCCAAGCAAAACACATATGATGTGGTGAATAAAAATATAGCTCCAAGTAATGTTACCGATGGATTGGAGACGAAAGAGGGGATGCCTTCCTGGGGCATCCCCAAGCTTAGACTTTTTGGTGTCCTTAAATTTGGCTTGGAATGCCTTGGGCATCCCCAAGATTGAGCTCTTTCCACTCCTTATCTCTTTGTCCATGAGAACATCACCCAAAACTGGAAAACTTCACAACACAAAACTTAAACAGAAACTCGTGGTATCATTAGCACAAGAAAACAAACTACCACCCCTTTAGGTACTATAGCAATCTTGAATTCTATTTATATTGGTGTTAGGCTACTGTATTATCACTTTTCCATGGCTAGTACCCCTTGATACTATCCATAGTTTCATCGAAACAAGCAACCAACTCAACAAAAACACAATCTGTCAAAAACAGACCAGTCTGTAGCAATCTGTATACTTCGTATACTTATGGCACCTCAAAAATTCTGACGAATTACAACTGCCTGGGAAAAAGGTATATAAACCAGCAGAAAAAAGAATCAACTCAAAATATCTTTCTGAATAAAAATGAAAAATCATCTCGTGAGCGAAAAGTTTCTGTCTTTTTCCAGCAGGATCAAACAACCATCACCAAGACTAGTCATAACGGTCTTGCTTGGCCCAAACACAAAAAGAAACAAAAAAACACAATTATAACAGAATTATGATGGTGCTGATGCAACAAAACTGAAAGAAAACGATAAGTTCATTGGGTTGCCTCCCAACAAGCGCTATTGTTTAACGCCCTTAACTAGGCATAGGGAGATAAAATCATGTATCGTCGTCTTTGGTGCTCAAACCATAAGTAGCCCTCATCATGGATTCATAAGGGTATCTTATTTTCTTTCTAGGAAAGTGCTCCATGCCATTCTTTAAAGGAAATTTAAATCTAATATTCCCTTTCTTCATATCGATGATAGCACCGATAGTCCTTAGGAAAGGTCTACCAAGAATGATAGGGCATGTAGGATTGCAATCAATGTCAAGCACAATGAAATCCACGGGTACATAGTTCCTATTTGCAATAATAAGAACATTATTGATCGTTCCCATGGGTTTCTTGAAGTGGAATCCGCAAGATGCAAATTAAGGGAACACTCTTCAATCTCATTAAAACCCACAACATCACATAAAGACTTTGGAATCGTGGAAACACTAGCACCCAAATCACACAAAGCATTGCATTCATAGTTTTTGATTTTGATTATGATAGTAGGTTCCCACTCATCATGAAGCTTTCTAGGGATAGAGACTTCCAATTCAAGTTTCTCTTCAAGCAATTTTATCATAGCTTCGATGATATGATCGGTAAAGGCCTTGTTTTGGCTATAAGCGTGTGGAGAGTTTAGCATGGATTGCATCAATGAAATGCATTCAATCAAGGAGCAACTATCATAATTGAATTCCTTGAAATCCAAAGTAGTAATTTCATTACTACTCAAAGTTTTAATATATTCTACTCCACTTTCAATGATTTTAGCATCAAGATAGATGGACTCTGAATCATTGGGGCATTTTTCAACCAAACTGGATTCATATCCAGCCCCATCATCATTGGGTTTGACACAAGAAAACAAAGATTCAATGGGAGTCACAAGAAGCACTTTAAGATCTTCGTGATTCTTATCACGAGAACACGCCTTTTTAAACCACTCATGTCTAGCACGAATTTGGGCGGTTCTTTCTTTGCTTTCACTCATGGAAACAGACATAGCTTTCAAAGTTTCATCCATATTGATCTTGGGAGGAGAACATCTAACTTTCAAAGCATCAATATCACTAGACATTCTATCAACGCTCTTAGCCAAATCGTCAATTTTGAGTAGTTTTTCCTCTATGGGCGCATTGAAGATCTTTTGCGAGTTGATAAACTCTTTGATATTACTCTCTAGATTAGAGGGTAATCTATTGTAATTTCCATGAGTATTGTTGTAGGAGTTGCCAAAGTTATTAGAGGGGTTACTAGGAAAAGGCCTAGGAACATAGTTTCCTCTAAAAGCATTGTTGTTGCCAAAATTATTCCTACCAACAAAATTAACGTCCAAGCTAGCATTGCTACTCTCAATCAAGAAAGACATGGGAATATCATTAGGATCTAAAGGAGCACTTCTACTAGCAACAAAATTCATTAACTCATCCATCTTAGCACTCAACGAGTTAATTTCTTCTATAGCGTGTACCTTCTTACTAGTAGGTGACCTTTCAGTGTGCCACTGAGAGTAGTTCGTCATGATATTGTCTAGGAGTTTTGTGGCTTATCCTAACATGATCTCCATGAACGTTCCACCTAAGGCGGAGTCGAAGATATTTCTAGAAGTGAAATTCAAGCGAGCGTAGAAGATTTGTATAATCATCCAAAGACTCAAGCCATGAGCGGGACAATTTCTAATCATCAATTTCATTCTCTCCCAAGATTGTGCAACATGTTCATGATCAAGTTGCTTAAAATTCATGATATCATTATGGAGAGAGATAATCTTAGCCGGCGGAAAATACTTGGATATATAAGCATTTTTGCACTTATCCCAAGAATCGATACTATTTTTGGGCAAAGATGAAAACCAAGTTTTTGCTCGATCTCGCAACGAGAAAGGAAAAAGCTTCAATTTAATCACATCATTATGCACATCTTTGTTCTTTTGCATATCGAAAATCTCTATGAAGGTATTAAGATGGTATGCGGCATCTTCACTAGGAAGGCCGGAAAATTGCTCTTTCATAACAAGATTCCGCAAAGCGGCATTGATTTCGTATGACTCCGCACTAGTGGTGGGAGCAATCGGAGTACTAATAAAATCATTATTATTAGTATTTGAGAAGTCACAAAGTTTGGTGCTTTCAGTCATCGTGACTTCGGCAAGCTAGCAATCACACAAGCGAACAAGGAGCAAGCGAGATAAAAGGGCGAACGAAGAAAGGCAAACAAAGAAAAGGGAAAATCTTGTTGTAAATTTTTGTTTTTCAGAAGTGGGGGAGAGGAAAACGAGAGGAAAAAAAGTAAACGCAAGAGATGAGTTTGCGACACTTACTTGGATGAGTTCTTGACTTGATCCTCCATCGCAACAGCGCCAGAAATTCTTCTTACTACTTCTTAAACAACAGCGCCACAAATTGACACGTTGACGGAGACTTGCTTGTGTTGGTTTTTCCCTTGAAGAGGAAAGGGTGATGCAGCACAGGAGCAATAAGTATTTCCCTCAGTTTGAGAACCAAGGTATCAATCCAGTAGGAGAATCTCGTCAAGTCTAGAGTACCTGCACAAACACAAACGAGCTTGCACCCAACGCTGTAAAGGGGTTGTCAATCCCTTCAAGATTGATTGCAAAGTGAGATCTGAAGGCGGAAATTGCAACGAAGTAAAAGAGTAAGGTTGAAAATATGGTGTGGAGTAGACCCGGGGGCCATAGTGTTCACTAGAGGCTTCTCTCAAAATGGCAAATATTACAGTGGGTGAACAAATTACTGTCGAGCAATTGATAGAACCGCGCAAAGTCATGACGATATCTAAGGCAATGATCATACATATAGGCATCACGTCCGAGACAAGTACACCGATACTTTCTGCATCTACTACTATTACTCCACACATCGACCGCTATCCAAAAACCAAGCACTTCTCCCATTGCAAGAATCATAGATCAAGCAGGCCAAACAAAACCCACAACTCGAAGAGAATTACAAGGATATGAAATCATGCATATCAGAGATCGGAAGAAACTCAAATAAGATTCATACATAATCTGATCATAAATCCACAATTCATTGGCTCTCAACAAACAGACCGCAAAAGAAGATTACATCGGATAGATCTCCATGAAGATCATGGAGAACTTTGTATTGAAGTTCCAGGAGAGAGAAGAAGCCATCTCGCTACTAGCTATGGACCCGTAGGTCTATGGTGAACTACTCACGCATCATCGGAGAGGTCATGGTGTTGATGAAGAAGCCCTCTGTGTCTGAATCCCCCCTCCGGCAGGGCACCAGAACGTGCCCCAGATGGGATCTTGTGGAGACAGAAGCTTGCGGCGGCGGAAAAGTACTTTCGATGATCTCCTCATTTTTTCTGGATTTTTTGGGAATATAGAGGCGAAAGACCTAGGGCAGAAGTGGATGAGGAGCCCACAAGCCTGGGAGGCGCGGGCCCCCCTGGCCGTGACTAGGAGTCTTGTGGGGTCCCTGGTGGGCCCCTGCCCTGGTTCCCAGGTTGCCCGATCTTCTTCTGTTTCGGAAAAAATCTTTTTGGAAGTTTCATCCCGTTTGGACTCCGTTTAAAATCCTCCTCTGAAAAGGGTCAAAAACACGAAAAAAATAGGAAGTGGCACTTCGCACTGAGTTAATAAGTTAGTCCCAAAAAAGATATAAAAGGCATACAATACATCCAAAGTTTGACAAGATAATAGCATGAAACCATCAAAAATTATAGATACGTTGGAGACGTATCATGAGCCCCCTGCATGATCGTGTTCCTCTCCGAAACAAGCTCCAGATTGGATTTCGTGGCTCTGGAACTTGTGGCGGCTGAAATGATTTTTCGTCGACTCCCTAGGGTTTTTAGACTATAGGAGTATTTATAGAGCTCAGAGGCGTTGGAGGGGGTGCTTGAGGCTCCCACTAGACACTAGGTTGTGCCAGGGGCCTCTAGCATGCTCTAATGTCTAGTGATCCCCCGGGCCTCGTCTGTTTCTCAATCTTGGCTCCCAAGTTTCCGTCTCGTCAAAAAAAGAATCTCCATAAAGTTTCATCGCAATTGGACCTCATATGATATGGATTTTCTACAAGGAAAAAAGGTAAAAAAAAACAACAACTAGCACTATGTCAATAGGTTAGTCACAAAACAATTATATAAAGTTGCTATAAAATGATTATAGAACATCAAAGAATGAGCATGGAACAATCAAAAATTATAGATACATTGGAGACGTATCAATGATGTATGTACTTACCTTGAGGTTCTTGACCATCTTAGAAGTAGGAGTACACTTGGGAACACAAATATTATATAACACAAGAGTATTCTATTGTAAAGATACAAGAGCTTCGAAAGTAGCAAGATATGTAAGACATATTGAAAGTAGGATTTGATGCTAGATATGTTTCCAAGGATATTTAGAACTTAGTCCCCTAAGTATGAATATGAAAGATTTCCTCTCCCTCTGAATCATAGCATGTAGATATTGGGAGTAGGTAGGATGAGACAAGTTCAATCCAAAGTAGGCAATAAAACTTTCTCTATCTCCCCCCTTAATGATATCTCTCCATCTGAATGTGCAAGGTTCGATATATCTCCCCTATGGAAAATCTTCCCTTTGGTAGGTCTCCCATTTTGGTATAAGCATGGGAAGCTTTGGTATATCTCCCCTTTGGCATTAATTTCCAAAAAGGTCAGAGGGTAAGGGTTCATTGAGAGTAAGGGCTCCCAGATTCTTCTTCCTTTGATAAGGATTCCATGTATTTATCTCCCCCTTGAGTATAGATACGGGTTCCTTTAATTCCCCCCCCCCCTAGTATGGATAAGGGTTCCCTGAAATTTCACTCTCCCTGTTTGTTAGGGGTCCTAGATTATCCCCCCCCCCTTGTATTATGTGATCATTTGAAGTATCTCCCCCTTAATACTGTAGGGATAACAAGATAATGTCCCCCTTTGGTATTTATCCAGTAAATTCTCTAACATCTCATGTAGTATTAAAATTCAGAGTCTCCGAGGCTTCTGGGAGAAATTAGTAGGACCGATTTTCCCAGATCGGAGTGGCCGAGTTGCAATGAAAAATCAACTTATCAACTCAAATAGACATAAAATATCTGAAAGCTTTGAAAAAGAAAATATCCAAATTTTTTGAAAAAGAAAATAGAAAACAATTTTAGGACAAGTTTTTTTTGAAATATATACATACATATAGATGATAATTGAATGATTCCAAGAAAGCATGCAACAAAAATATGAACCATACAAGAATCTTCATCTAGATGTTGGGCAATGACTAGTTCACCTATATTAGAGTATATTGACTTGAGGAGTCAAGCAAGAATGCTTGATCATCGGTCATACTTATCGTTAAGTACAAATGGAGTTTTCATTTTTTATTAAGAATTTTAATGTCTTCATATCACTTGAGTTTCTTTACCTCATGTCTTGGAGAAAACCTTTATCAAGGATATGAGTACATACCTTCGAATGATGTTGATGATGTGGCATGTAGGTGAAGTTGTTGTGGATGCACAATGTTGATGAAGATTATCTTTAGTTTGGAGCAATCCTTGTCGTTTTGGTTCTTCGAATTGTTGGATCACTTTCACGTACATAGGTTAGTCATGCAAGGAAGAACATAATATATTGGCATGTCCAAGTATCAACAACTCCGGAGGCATGCCAGGCGGTGATGGCCGCAACCAATGCCGATACTCAGATGTTGCTCGACGTTTTGCAACAATTTCAAAATCAGGGATTTCAAGGCCATCAAGCAAATTTCAACAATCAGCCTCACTTTTCAACTCTCAATCAATTCCTTGCCAATCAGCCCAAGTCCTTCACGTATTGTGATCATCCTCTTGATGCAGACAATTGGCCCTGTGACACGAACAAGCATTTCAACTGCAGCAATGTAAGGCATGAGGACTATGTCAAGTTTGCAACCTTCCAACTAAAGGGCCACGCAACAGAGTTGTGGCAGCAGCACAAAAATTCCACAGGTGGTCGTGTGATCAGCTGGGATGACTTATGTTGTGACTTTAGAGCTCATCATATTTCAACGAGTTTTGTCGAGAATATGCGTGAGAATTTCAGAAACCTCAAGCAAGGAAACTCATCTGTCTATGAGTCTAACATTGAGTTCAAGAACCTAGCCCACTATGCTAAGCAAGACGTTCCTGGTGAGAAGAGCAATATTTACCAGTTCAGAGGTGGCCTTCGAGATGATCTGAAGCTTGCTCTCGTTCTGGTGTAGCACAAACAGTTTGATCAGTTTTACAACATGGCTCTAAAGTTTGAAGCATACCAACTCAAGGTCAAGAATTCAAGGAAGCAGTTCACATATTCTCATCCCTCTTTGTCCTCCTCTCAAACTTTTCATAAGCATGAGAAGTATTATGTTCGTCCTCCTCCTCCTCTTCCTCCGCTTCGTCCTCCTCACCAGCAGAAGCAAAATGGTGGTCGTGGATCTTCCGACCCACCCAACCTAGGTTTCTAGCATAGGCCTCAAGTGCCCAAGTTAGGAGTTCCTCCATCTCACTTCCGTCCGCTCTTAGAGGTTACTTGTCACAAGTGTGGTCGTAAGGGTAACTACTCCAACAAGTGCACCAACCACGGGCATCTTCCGCCTCCTCCTCCAGTCAAGCCCGAAGGCAATTCTATGGTGAAGCATAATCCCAAGACAACAAGAGTGAACATGGACAACTCAGCTCGAGTAGAAGAGTCCCCTTAAGTGATTATGGGTAATCTCTTGGTGAATACTATTCTTGCAAGAGTTTTGTTCGATTCAGGTGCATCGCATTGTTTCATGATCATTGATTTTTCGTCAAGCATGAATTCAATTAACAAGATTTGCCTAGATCTTTGTCTGTTTTTTCTCCTGATATGATGATGAGTTCCAACCGCATCGTTCCGGATGTTTCTGTCAAGATGGGAAACTATTCTTTTCTAGCCTCTCCAATTTTTCTCGGCAACTCGGATATTGATCTAATTCTTGGCATTGATTTTCCTGAGATGAACAAGGCGATCATTGACTGTGCAGCCAAAGAAGTCAAATTGACTCATCCTTCTAAAGACGTGATTATTTTCACTACTTGCAATGACACGATTTGTCTCTTTTCTCTCAATGAGAAGGGTGAAATCTCAGCTATATCTCAAGTTCCTGTCGTTTGTGAGTATGAAGATGTCTTTCTAGAAGAATTGCGAGGAATTCCTCCTCACCGGCTAGTGGAGTTTGTGATTGAACTCGAACCTGGAACTAAACCAGTTTGCAAGCATCCTTATAAACTTGCCCCTAAAGAGTGAAAGGAGTTGAAGAAGTAGCTAGATGAAGAAGAACGTCTGGGTTTGATCACACCAAATTCTTCTCCTTGGGGTTGTCGTGTTTTCTTTGTCAAAAAAATGATGGTACACACCGACCTTGCATTGGTTACCGTCCATTGAGTAAGAAGACAATCAGGAACAAGTATTCATTGCCCAACATAAACGAATTGTTTGAGAAATTGAAAAGGGCCAAGGTTTTCTCTAAGCTCGATCTTCGAATAGGCTATCATCCAAATCGTATTCGTGAAGAAAATATTCCCAAGACTTCTTTCAGGATAAGACTTGGCTCTTATAAGTACATGGTGATGTCCTTTGGTCTCACAAATTCTCCTCCAACTTTCGCTCGCATTATGAACTTTGTCTTCTCTCCCTTCAAGAATGTGTTCGTCTTGGTGTATCTTGATGACATTCTAGTCTGCTCAGAGACTGAGGAAGAACATGCAGAACATCTACAACTTGTGGTTAACAAGCGAAGAGAGCATCGGTTCTATGCAAAGTTCTCCAAGTGTGAAATCTGGCTCAATGAAGTAGTGTACCTTGGACATATCATCTCTGTCGAGGGCATCAAGGTGGATCCTAAAAAGGTTCAAGCCATTGTCAAGTGGGAGCTTCCTCATAATGTCAAGCTACTTCGAAGCTTCCTCAGGCTTGCAAGTTATTGCAGAATATTTGGGGAGAACTTCTCCAAGATTGCTAATCCTTTGTCCAATCTTCTCCAGAAAAGCGTAAAATATGTCTGAACTCGTGAGTGTGATTTGTCTTTCAATACACTCATCTCTATCGTATCTACTTTTCCAAACTCTTTTGCCCTTGTTTTGGACTCTAATTTGCATGATTTGAATGGAACTAACCCGGACTTACGCTGTTTTCAGTAGAATTGCCATGGTGTTGTTTTTGCGCAGAAATAAAAGTTCTCGGAATGACCTGGAAATTTACGAGAATTTTTTGTGGAATATATAAAAAATACTGGCACAAGAATTACCTGGAGGGACGGAGCCAGGAGCCCAGAAGCCCAGGAGGCACGGCCCCCCTAGCCGCGCCTGATAGGCTTGTGAGTCCCTTGGGGCTCCGCCGCCTCCAACTCCAGCTCTATTTAGTCTCTCTCGCCGAGAAAACAATAAAGGAGAAGAGTTCATCGCGTTTTACGATACGGAGGCGCTGCCACCACCTGTTCTTCCTTTGGAGGGCAGATCTGGAGTCCGTTCTGGGCTCCGGAGAGGGGAGATCGTCGCCATCATCATCACCAACCTTCCTTCATCGCTAATTTCATGATGCTCTTAATAATTCGTGAGTAATCTCATCATAGGCTTGATGGACGGTGATGGGTTGGATGAGATCTATCATGTAATCGAGTTAGTTTTGATGGGGATTGATCCCTAGTATCCACTATGTTCTAAGATTGATGTTGCTACTACTTTGCCATGCTTAATGCTTGTCACTAGGGCCCGAGTGCCATGATTTCAGATCTGAACCTATTATGTTTTCATCGATATATGTGTGTTCTTGATCCTACCTTGCAAGTTGTAGTCACCTACTATGTGTTATGACCCGGCAACCCCGGAGTGACAATAGCCTGAACCACTCCCGGAGATGTCCATAGTATGAGGAGTTCTTGTATTCACTAAGTGCTAATGCTTTGTTCCAGTTCTCTATTAAAAGGAGAACCTTAATAACCCGTAGTTTCCATTAGGACTCCGCTGCCACGGGAGGGATGGACAATAGATGTCATGCAAGTTCTTTCCTTAAGCACGTATGACTATATACGGAATGCATGCCTACATTACATTGACGAACTGGAGCTAGTTACATATCTCCCCATGTTATAACTGGTGCATGATGAATGTCATCCGGCATAATTATCCATCCCCGATCCAATGCCTACGAGTCTTTTCCTACTGGTCATTGCTACGTTACTGTTACCGCTACCGCTACTGTTGTCACTGCTGCTACTGTTACCGCTACTGTTGTCACTACTGCTATTGTTACCGTTGCTACCATTGCTATCACACTACTTTGCTACTAAAACTTTGCTGCAGATACTAAGTCTTTCAGGTGTGGTTGAATTGACAACTCAATTGCTAATACTAGAGAATATTCTTTTGCTTCCCCTTGTGTCGGATCAACAAATTTCGGTTGAATACTCTACCCTCGAAAACTGTTGCGATCCCCTATACTTGTGGGTTATCAAAGATCACTTCATCTCTGGTTCTAACTCCTCCCAATGATTCCAAACTATTCCAAGTTTTCCGTGATGCATCCTTGCAAGGACTTGGTGGCCTTCTTATGCAAGACAAGAAATTGGTAGCTTATACCTCTTGCCAGTTGAAGCCAAGTGAGAAGAACTACCGTACTCACGATCTTGAGTTAACGGTAGTTGCCCATGCTTTGGTTACTTGGAGACATCTCTTGTTGGGAAGACAAGGTGAGGTCTACACCGACCACAAGAGTTTGAATTATATCTTCCTCAACCGAATCTCAATCTTCGTCAAACACGTTGGGTGCAGATGATCCAAGATTGCAATCCTAGAAATGACTATACTCTAGGCAAAGTACATGTGATCGCGGACGCTTTGAGCAGAAAGGCTTACTGTAATAATCTCATTCTCAAGCCATTCCAGCCTGGTCTTTGTGAGTCATTCAAGAAGCTCAACCTTCAAGTAGTTCCTCAAGGATTTCTGGCCAACCTTCAAATTTCTCAACCCTTGGAAGACCAAGTCCGCCAAGCTCAACTTCTTGATTAATTGGTGAAAAAGGTGAAGATAGGCTTGCCTAAGAGCATTCCAAAGTATAAGTGCTTCCCTGTTTTTACTACCACATTCTCTGTATTGTGAAAATCTGTGTCGTGGTTCCAAATGGAGAGCTCAAAAAAGTTATCATGGACGAATGTCACACCCTGTTTTTACTACCACATTCTATGTATTGTGAAAATTTGAGCTTGTTCAAACTTTTTCAAAACTAATGATGTGCGTGCCATGATTGTCAATGTGCGATTGTGTGTGTGATCATGAGATGATAAAAACCCATTTCACAATATTGAATTGTTTCTAAAAACCTTTACTTGTTTCTGATCAAGGTAAAAACCCTACTTTGAGTTGCACCACATGCTTTTGTTGTCAAGCAATGTTGCAACCCAAAGTTGGGGATCTGATTTTAACTTGTCTTTATATTCCAAAACCACAAAAATAATTATTTTTATAATTATTTCTCTGATTTAATTGTATGTCCATTTTTGAGGCCAGAATCGGTATTCCTACATGGAAAAATACTTTTCTTCCTTCGAAAATTCTGATTAAATTTGGAGATGACCAGAAGGATATATGTTTTCCATACATAAGATTTTAAACCCTATTTTATATTATAATTATTTGAATAAAACCCTGGAAACCATTTATGTCTGTTTTGACCATTTGAAATATTTCCAAAGGAAATACTCTCAATAGAATCCTAGAAAATTCCAGTAGTATCCCTAAGCCGTATTTGGTGTCCACATAAAGTTTCACCTTGATCCAAGGTGATTAAGGACCCCAAATAACCCTAAAACCCCTTCTGTCCAGATTGAAGTTGGAGCAACTCTACATAGCAAAGTTTGTCCAATGATGCTGAAACTTTGCAGGAGTGCCTAATACCTCAAATGAGGGTTCCACACCAAAAAAGGGATTTGTGGGACTTAGTTTTCCCACACTCCCTTTGGAAGGGACAGATCTGGTCAAATTGAAGTGTTTTCAAGTTTACAAAGCAAAACTTGTCCAATGGTGCTCAAACTTGGTGAAACCCCTTGTTTTAGCACCAAACCCAAACATGTTAACTTGCAGCACCAGTTGTGGGGTGCAACCCCCTCAAACCCCTGTCGAGCACCTTCTGACAGATGGGAAAAAGCCACCTTAGCCACAGCTAAACCCAACCCCTTTGCACCAAACTCATAGATTAGGTGGCCAGTATCCATATCTAACCCCAATCAACTGGCCCCTCACTGGTTCAAAGTGGAAAGGCTAAAAAGTCCAATTTAGGCTTCAGTTCAAGGCTGACATCACCAGTATTTCTTGTCTCACTTGACCAGCCGAAGCTCCCACGAGGACAAAACAGCTAGCCACACTCCCAGCCAATGCCAGGACATGCTAGACACATCCAAAGTGCCTCAGAGCGCACCAGCATGCCGTGGCATGCCAAAACTATGCTCTGGGCATGCTACAGGAAGCCACCAAGGTGGGGGCGATGCTCTCGGCCAGTTCCAACCTCCCCCGAGGTGTCCAACCTCTTCCCCGACAACCCCTCTGCGTCGAGCAGCCCTCAGGGCCCCTCCTTCCCCGTGCTAGAGCTCATGCGACGCGTGCCCGCAGGCACCAGAACCGACCAAGGTTGCGCGGCCACGGATGCTCGGCTCCTCCCTCTCTCCCTCTGCAGCAGATGGTTCTGGCGGTCCAAAACCATGTCCTGAGACCGTGGTTTCGACCCCAACACCTCTCTGCACCCCCATGCATGCCATGGTGAGTCACGGGCGCTCCCGAATTGGCTCACCGTCACGGGCCTATTTATACCCCTTCCCTTCGCTCCAGCACCCCTCAAATAGCTTCACCACGACCACTACCACCTCCCTAGCCACCACAGCAAACCAGCAGAGCCCCGGTGCTCGAGATCGGCGGAGGCCCCTCCGCCTGGGAGCTCCGGTCGATTTCCGACTACACGACGGCTCCTGCACCCCTCGACCCACCAAACTGATCCCCTCAACCCCAGGAAGATTTCCCCCAACTCGCCCGAGCATTTCCGTGCCCCTAGCTACCTCCTCGACCACCTCCAGAAACTCCTCCGCCGCGGCCTCCTCATCGCCGGTGAACCCCTGCCTCTCCGACGTTGTTCCGACCACCATCAGGTAGGCGACGTCATGGAGAACCCATTCTAGTCCTTGTTGGGGCTTGAGAGCGTCGGCAGCATCGTCGGCGTGCTCCTCCTCCTCTCTAGCCAGTGGTAGGAGAAGACCCCGACAGGTGTGCCCCACCTGACGGTGGCCCAGCCTCCTCCCCCACGCCGCGGGCAGCCGCTGACTGCAGGGCCCCGCACGTCAGGTTCAAACCTGACGGCGCGCGCGCCTGGGCAGGCTGTCGGCTGGCCCTGGGCCAGCCCAGTTCCAGGCCGAGCCAGGCCAGGCTTAGACCATTTTTATTTATTTTTAAAAACCTAATTTCTATGATTTTTATAAAAACATTTAAACAGTGTAAAAATATAATTTTCCCATTGTTATTCTTCTAAAAATATGTAGTATTTAATGATATGATTGGATGAATTTTTCAACAACTATTCTATTTTACAAAAATAAAAGGGACTAAATTGGAATAGTTTTGCTTCTGTTTGGTTAATTTTAAAAATGTCCCTTCAGGAGAATTTGAGGCAAATATTTTTCAAAATAACAACTCAGATTTATCAATAATAAAGAACATTTTTAAAATAACTTTGTGATTTGTTTCTGTGTGAGCTATTTCTTATTATTCTTTTATCGATGATAGAAAATCCGTGTGACGAGGGAATCGGAGCGGAAGACCTCGAAGACCCCGGATACCTAGCTGAACAAGGCAAGTAGCCCTTTGACCATGACTGAGCATATGTCATATTGCATGTTAAGATAGCAAGTATTTCCGTTGCATATGATCATAAGTGTCGGTAAATCACTCAGGTGATTTTTACCGATAGCTCCCCCGGAGCACATGCATTGAGCTTGATCCTACCCCTTGAGGGTCACGCTATTATCCTGTTGACAAGTAATGCTAGAGTATATAGCATGAGCATGTTGTTGGTTCAAACAAAGATTTATGAAAACCCCGTCGGGTGCCACTAATGCCCGAGGGTGATGATGAGTTAGGTGGCCACTTTTGGTGAAGTGGTGCACCCGGTATTTGTGTGAGTATGGTTTCAAAAATGGGATTAGATTTATGATGTATCGACCGTCCCAGCCTTACCAAGTATGACCACGTTACCCCTTATGGGACGGGGCTATGTTGATTACTCTGGTCAGTGCTAGCAAAGAGCCACATTACTAGTGGCGGGAGTGATGTGTGGTCAGTCCCGTGATGGGGTCGTGCAAAGTAGGACGACTATGCCATTTTTATGAGTTCCAGGCACACCGTTGGTCCTCGCATGGTTGGTACTGTCCAGAGTCGGTGCTCGTAAGACGTACAACATGTGGGCTGGGTACCAATCGAGTGGACCTCTTTGTCTAGTATCGTCAGGGGAAAGGCATTGATCGGGTACTTTCCTCGGGTATGTTATATACCGCGAGTCATGGATGACACGGAAGTTTCCCGAATCTCGTGGGTCCAGCGTACTACCTCTGCAGAGTGTTAAACTATTCAAATAGCCGTGTCCACGGTCAAGGACAGTTGGGTAATCCTTCTTAAACTACGTCCAGTTGTTTTCGCATAAACCAAGTGTGAGTGAGTTGTGTTAAAAAGGTGTTGTTATGGAAGATGATATGACCAAGTTTGGTGACTTGGCATGTAGGGTGAACCCGGATGGTTCAGCCCTCGGCAGATATATTGATATTTGTAACCTGTTCTTCAAAAGTAATTCTTTAACTTGATGCATATTCATGATCTATCCACCCTGATGAGTTACACCAAAGATGCATATCATTGTTATTCTTCACTTTCATTGTTCATGTCTTGGGATGTTTGCGAGTACATTCAAAGTACTCATTAGCTTGCCACTGGTTATGTTATTGACCAAACATGGAAGGACCGGAGTTTGGAGATGAGTATGTCTACGGAGATGCCCCTGCGAACTAGGACGCTTCCAAGTCAGAATGTCTGTCGGTGTAGGCTGGATGGCATGGGCACCCGCTTAGCCCCTATGATTTCCGCTTCTAGTTGTATTTGAGTGAATTGGCCTTAGGCCTGCTTTGTGAACCTGACCATTCGGTTTTGTGTTGTAATAATCGGTATTTGTATGTAAGACTCTCTTATTCGGTATATGTGTTCGGTGAGCATTGATATCTGGGATCACTGAGCACGGTGATCTCGACTCGTAAGTCGGGGTCCCCACAATGAAGCCCACAATTTTCTCCTCTAGATTCATCGAGGAAGTTCTTAGATGTATCAAGATCTCAAACAAACTTTTTGGTGGACTCGTATAAAACATGAGATTGCTCAGTTTGTGAACGGGTGTGATGTATGTCGCAGAGTGGAAATTCAATCACGTTGAGATGGATTTTTTCACTGGGTTTACTAAGTCAAAGAGAGGTAACGATGCCATCTTTGTGGTCATCGACAAGCTCACTAAGGTTCCCCACTTCCTTCCGGTCAAAGAATCTATTACGGAAGCTCAGTTGGCAGAGCTCTACACTTAAAGCATAGTTTCTTTGTAGGGTATTCCTCAGCTTATCACTTTAGGCCATGGAAGCATCTTCACTTCCAAGTTCTAGGGTTCCTTCCAATCTGCAATGGGTACCAAGGTCCGTTTCAATACAACTTTCTATCCTTACACAAGTGGTCAATTTGAGAGATTCAATCAAATTCATGATGACATGCTCCGAGAGTGTGTTATGTATTTCGGCATGAAGTGGGAAGACTGCCTCCTGTTTACCGAATTCTCTTACAACAATAGTTTTCAAGCAAGTTCGGGCAAGGTCCCATTCGAGATTCTCTATCACATGAAGTGGTGTACCCTGCACAATTGGTCTGAAACTACTGAGCGTTAAATCCTTGCGAATGAGATGGTCACTAAAGCAGAAGAAATGTGTTGTGTCATTCATGAAAATCTCAAAGCTGATCAATCCTGTCAAAAGAGCTATTATGATAGCATGCATCGTGGTATTGCTTTTGACATTGATGACTTTGTCTATCTTCGGGTATGTCCCATGAAGGGTACTCAACGGTTTGGCATCAAAGGTAAGCTTGCACCATGATTTGTGTGTCTTTCCAAAATTGTTGGAAAAAGAGGCGACCTTGACTACCAACTCGAGCTTCGTCCAAATTTCTCCAATGTGCATGATGTGTTTCATGTCTATCACCTCTAGAAGTGTTTCAAGACTTTGGAGCGCACCGTTGATTTCCAAGACATTGATCTCCAAGCAGACTTATCTTATCATGAACATCCAGTTGCTATTCTTGAAGAGATCGAGCGCAAAACTCGCAGCAAGTCTATCAAGTTCCTCAAAGTGAAGTGGTCACATCATTCCGATTTAAGAAACCACATTGGAACATGAGGACCTTCGCCGTTCTGAATATCCTGAGTTCTTTTGTTCCTAGATCATAGGATGAGACCTTCTTATAGTGGGGGACAGTTGTAACACCCCAAGATCACCTTTCCAAAACCTTGTAACAATTCGATCTGTGTACCTTGTATGCCATGATAACTTTGCTTTCGCTTAATAAGATTTGCGTCATCACATTCACTTGTGAATCATAACATCATATCATTCATTCCATTTTTTGCATCATGTTTTGATTGAGTGGAATTGTGTGTGGTGATTTTGTGCTTGCTATTCAAGTGGTTTTCCTCATGTGGAACCCCTCCCTACAAATGCTTTGAGTTATACCCCTCTTATTTCAAAATTCATGAAATGTTGTGATTTTACTTTACCCAAGTCCTTCCTAGAACTGTTGCTAGGTTTTCTAATGTTCTGTATGGGTTTTCAAAATAAATCTTAGCCGAGTGCAATCTCCATGCCTTTTATCATTTCCAACAATTCTTTGGTTTTATTAATTAAGGGCATTTTATTTTCTGAGGGATCAATAGAAGATGTGTCTAGAGGGGGTGAATAGATTACTTGTCTAGTTGAAATTCCTAGCCTAACCCAATTTCAAGGAAGGCAGAAATTCAGCAGTTCTAACAAGTCTAGTGCACCCTACACATGCTAGTCAACATAAATGGCAGCGTAAAAGTAAAGTATTTGCACATATAAAGGATAGAGATTAGGATATCAAACACAAAGAGGTTGACACAACGATTTTTGGCCTGGTTCCGATAGGTGGCGCTATCGTACGTCCATGTTAGTGGAGACTTCAACCCACGGAGGGTAACGGCTGCGAGAAGTGGCCTTGTCTATTTCACCACGGCTTCCATCCACGGAGGACTAGCCTCAGGCATGGTAGATATTCATGAAGTAGGCGATCTCCTTGCCCTTGCAAACATGTTGGTTCAACTCCACAACACAAAGTAGGAGGCTCCCAAGCGACACCTAACCAATATAGGAGGCACCACCCTCCAAAAGGTAAGAGATGTGGTAGATCAATGAACTCTTTGCTCTTGTGCTTCTAAAGATAGTCTTCTCAACACAAAATCATCCTCTCGCAGAATATGCATGGGTAGGAGAGATTGATTTGGTGGAAAGCTGTTTGGGGAGGCTAGAGATCAAGTTTCAAATGACAGGATTGGAATATCTTGGTCTCAACACACGAGTAGGTGGTTCTCTCTCATAAAATGGACCTGGCAATGAAGTGTGTGTTCTAAGTGCTTCTCCCACGAATGAGAGGTGGGTGAAGTGGTATATATAGGCAACACACAAAATCCAACCATGACACACAAAGTGGCAAACTCGATGACACTAAAGTGAAAAACTCGGTGGTACCAATTAGCACAAAGGCAGTAACTTTTGAATCTCGGTGAGACCAATATATGAAACTCAGTGGCACCGAAAAGGTGGCTAACAGTCAGATGGCCAAATTCGGTGGCACCGAAAAGGTGGCTAACGGTTAGATGGCCAAACTCGGTGGCATCGATACTCAAACTCGGAAATTCCATTTTTGTGTACCGAGGCCCCCAAAGTTGGTCACCAAAACTTGGTAGCACAGATATGGATTTGGTTGCACCGATTTGGTGGGAATGGCTAGGCTTTCTGTGTGAGGTCAAACTCGGTGGGTCCAAAATGTGAAAGTTGGTGACACCAAATTTGTGTATATGGAATTTGACAGAGTGGATATGTGGGAAAAATGACTGGGTATTTTGGTGGCTAACTTTGAGCACTTTGAGCAATCAGTTCATTTTACTACCTCACCCCCTTTTAATAGTAATGGCTTTCCTATAAATCAGAAGTGATTTCTCATAAATGTGAAATTAAGAGTCTTCTAGATTGAATGTTGAGCCAATATTATTTCTTTCTTGCATCAAGGGACATCTCCACATAAGCCTTTAGCCAAAGTTCTTCATGGACTATTCATGAAATATCTAAGTAAAAGTGTTAGTCCAAAAGACAATGTATGTTGTCATGAATTATCAAAATCATCAAGGGAGCATATATGGTTTCATTTTCTCTCTCTTAAAAATGTCCAAACCAACCTATAAAATTGTAAATAACTCCAGGTACCCAAAAATATATTACTTCACCTTATTTCCACCTCATTTCCTTGTTATTTATTTTCTTGCTTCAAAATGTTTAAATAAAGAAAAATCATGTTTTCTGAGAGCAGCAGCAGCAACCCGTGGGCCTTGCGTCGTCCTCAGCCCAGCTAGCGCGCGCAGCAGCAGCTAGCAAGCCAGCCCAGCTCGTCCTCGTTGTTGCCTTTGCATGTGGACGCCAGCCCTGGCCCCACTGGTAGCGACCGAGCCCCTCCTTTTTCTTCTTCCTCCACGCCTCCTCCAGTCCTCTCACAGTAAAACCGCGAGGGACAGAGGCACATGGCCATGGCTCCGTGTTGCGCCCCTCCTATAAAGTTGCCCCGTGTGCCCCTAGGTTTCCGCTCTAGCTCTCTTCCACCTCCGCGCCGCCGCCGCTTCTAATCGCCTCGCTCTGCCCCCGCTAGCCACAAAAGATCCATGGAAGGCCCTTGATGGAGCTCGTCGCGATTGTGAGGAGCCCGTGCAGCCTCGTCGACCACGTCCTGCAGCTCATCAAGGACGCCACAAACCCGTTCCAGCGCCAAGGCCGAACTAAGGTCTAAGTCCCTGACGTCCTCTTCATCCTCTCCTTTGTGTGTGGATCGGGACACGAGCTGCGTCGGAGTTCCTCGCTTGGCCGCCGTTGAACCTGCCCGTGTCCGGCCTCATATTTGTGTCCAAAAGGGCACTAGGTGAGGAGCACCTCCATCCCCGTCCTTTTCCCCATCATTAGCTCCCCGTAGACATCGCCGTTGTTGTCGTCGTGTTCCCCGCACTGTGCGCGTATCTCTAAAGATTTCTTCAGAGATGAGCGTTCACCCCTCGGCGTCGGTTTTTCTCTAGTGTGCTCATGATCACCCTCATAGCCTTCGCACAGTTATCCCTGCCTCCATGCGCGTTCGCCCGTAGCCCCATTGTGCCATCGCCGCCTCTGTTGCATTGCCTTTGCCGCCCGATCCAAGCCATAGCTTGGGCTCGAGCATCGCGATTTCGTCCACCTCGTCACAAGGTGAGGCCAGGAATGGGTAGCCCCATAGACTCCGCATGCCCGCCGCCTCCTAGCAAGCTCCCTAGTGTCAAGTTCTTCTTATGTGGCTGCCGTAGTAAGATGAGTAGTCAAGGGGTCTCGTGCCTCCCTTCACTCCACAACCAGGTCATAGCCGAGTTGTCAGAGTGCCCGTTTGGAAGCGAGATGTCTCGTGTTCGACCCCCTTCCCCTTATTTTATTTTTTCCTCCAATTTGTTCTAGGTTCCTAAGACAGTGGGCCCTGGTCCCACTTGCCTCCAATTTGTTCTAGGTTCCTAAGACAGTGTGCCCTGGTCCCACTTGCCATTGTCTCACACGCCCTATAGTGCCACTTCCCGTTGGGCCCCATGATTTTCTTTTATTTTTTATTTCATTTAGTTTCTTCTATTTTTATAGATATGCCATTTAGGGTAGATTTCCAGATCCCCTTATTTTATTTTTTCCTCCAATTTGTTCTAGGTTCCTAAGACAGTGGGCCCTGGTCCCACTTGCCATTGTCTCACACGCCCTATAGTGCCACTTCCCGATGGGCCCCATGATTTTCTTTTATTTCTTTATTTCATTTAGTTTCTCCTATTTTTATATATATGCCATTTAGGGTAGATTTCCAGATCAGGTAGTTTCCAATTCTATACATTCCCAATTCAGGTAAGCCTAAATCTGGATAGTTCCAATTATGCACATGCCATTCTATCAGCTCCCAATTTAGGCAAGTCTTAACTTATCCATTTGTGGGCATTTTCATACAGCATCATACACATATTGTATATGTTTTTGGCATAGAAAAATCCATAGAATCCATGTGTGCACTTAGTTTTTTCATTTGAGCAAGTTCGTGTGCCCGAGCCCCTTATTTTATTTTTTCCTCCAATTTGTTCTAGGTTCCTAAGACAGTGGGCCCTGGTCCCACTTGCCATTGTCTCACACGCCCTATAGTGCCACTTCCCGTTGGGCCCCATGATTTTCTTTTATTTTTTTATTTCATTTAGTTTCTCCTATTTTTATATATATGCCATTTAGGGTAGATTTCCAAATCCCCTTATTTTATTTTTTCCTCCAATTTGTTCTAGGTTCCTAAGACAGTGGGCCCTGGTCCCACTTGTCATTGTCTCACACGCCCTATAGTGCCACTTCCCGATGGGCCCCATGATTTTCTTTTATTTCTTTGTTTCATTTAGTTTCTCCTATTTTTATATATATGCCGCTTAGGGTAGATTTCCAGATCAGGTAGTTTCCAATTCTATACATTCCCAATTCAGGCAAGCCCAAATCTGGATAGTTCCAATTATGCACATGCCATTCTATCAGCTCCCAATTTAGGCAAGTCTTAACTTATGCATTTGTGGGCATTTTCATACAGCATCATATACATATTGTATATGTTTTTGGCATAGAAAAATCCATAGAATCCATGTGGGCACTTAGTTTTTTCATTTGAGAAAGTTCGTGTGCCCGAGACCCTTATTTTATTTTTTCCTCCAATTTGTTCTAGGTTCCTAAGACAGTGGGCCCTGGTCCCACTTGTCGTTGTCTCACACGCCCTATAGTGCCACTTCGCGTTGGGCCCCATGATTTTCTTTTATTTTTTTATTTCATTTAGTTTCTCCTATTTTTATATATATGCCATTTAGGGTAGATTTCCAGATCTGGTAGTTTCCAATTCTATACATTCCCAATTCAGGCAAGCCCAAATCTGGATAGTTCCAATTATGCACATGCCATTCTATCAGCTCCCAATTTAGGCAAGTCTTAACTTATGCATTTGTGGGCATTTTCATACAGCATCATATACATATTGTATATGTTTTTGGCATTGAAAAATCCATAGAATCCATGTGTGCACTTAGTTTTTTCATTTGAGCAAGTTCGTGTGCCCGAGCCCCTTATTTTATTTTTTTCCTCCAATTTGTTCTAGGTTCCTAAGACAGTGGGCCCTGGTCCCACTTGCCATTGTCTCACACGCCCTATAGTGCCACTTCCCGTTGGGCCCCATGATTTTTTTTCATTTAGTTTCTCCTATTTTTATATATATGCCATTTAGGGTAGATTTCCAGATCTAGTAGTTTCCAATTCTATACATTCCCAATTCAGGCAAGCCCAAATCTGGATAGTTCCAATTATGCACATGCCATTCTATCAGCTCCCAATTTAGGCAAGTCTTAACTTATGCATTTGTGGGCATTTTCATACAGCATCATATACATATTGTATATGTTTTTGGCATAGAAAAATCCATAGAATCCATGTGTGCACTTAGTTTTTTCATTTGAGCAAGTTCGTGTGCATGCTATTTTAGCTATGATGCCCTTTTCTTATTTTTGCATGATTTAATCCTTGCACACTTTGGTCAACTTGTCAACATGAAAATTGCCCTTTGATATGTGTACTAGCCCCTGGTGTCTTACTTTCCATGAAAATCCATGTTTAGATCTTGGTTTCTTGCTGCAACATGCTATGAAAATATTGTTGTTTAGTAGGGACAAATAATTCTAAGTTTGGAATCTCTGATTTATTTTGCTATGTTTCCATGTAAATTGCCATGAATCTACAACCCCTTTGAGGTAAGTCCAGTGGAGGGAATTACAAAGCATGTCACCCCCTATTAGATTGTGCCAATAATTTTCAAGTATAAGTTTTGCATCCTAGTTAGTTTTGTTGTCAAACAAGTCAATCTGATAAAACTCTTGTGCCTTGCACCATGTTAATTTTTCCATGTCTGAGAAACTGCTTAGTTCAAAATGCCATGTTGGGTCGATGCTAGTTAGGATTCTATGCATAGTTTGATGTTGCTAATGTGGAGTTATGACATGAAAGTCCGTGTAGCATATAGTTTCATTGCTGTCAATATGCCAACATGATAACTCTGGTTGTGAAAACTGGTATTTTCACTAAGTCATTAACTCTTATGCAACAGGCCATCTTGTGAGCTCATTTGCTATTCATCCATGCTTTTATTCATTTTGCTGCTATGGGATGAATTGTTGTGCATCCTAGCTTGTTGTAGCTAGTAGTTTTGGTGTGTGCAATATAGCATGTTGTTGTTTTCGGACACATTGCTTGCATAATTGTTTTACACGTTGTGGGAGTTGTACCCACTTATTTTACATGATATTTAGGTCCATTACACTTAGAATTTCATGCTGAATCCAATGGCATACTTGGGATACCAAGAAATTGCCCATACCCTCTCTCAAATTTTGTTTTGCCATCTTTGCATTCCGTACATTGTCGTGAGTCCCCCGACAGACCCGTAACTCCGTTTGCAACATTCTTCATATGTATTTGCATCTTTTCTTCTGAAGAATTCATTTTTTTCCATGTTAACGCATATCCAAATATTAAAATTGAGGTTCTGTCCAGAATGATAATAACTAAATAATCACATGAGAAAGATGACTAGTGTAGTATTGCCATGTTCCATTCATACCATGATCATGCATCATATTTCTTTGAGCATTTTGACTTGGCTTTGTGTTCATTGGATGTTGTATTTTCTTTTGGGTAGCGTCACGTGACTAGTACGAGTACGAGGATCCTGACGAGAACGTTCCTCAGGAGCAAGAGTTCTATCCCCTAGAAAACGTTCAAGGCAAGATGATCACCAACCTCAATAACGTTTCTAATTTTTTTATGCTTAGATGTCTCATTTATATTGTTATGCTTCACAGCATACCACCTGAATGTCAATCTTCCCAAAATTCCATGATAATCCTCTAACCCCTCCACATCCGAGCGAACATTGTTTGGCTAAGTTAGCGCTTGCTCAACACTTCTTATAGCGTGGTTAGCTACTGGTGCAGGGTGATCCATATGTCGACATGGACATTTGGGATATCGTGATATTATTGATATTTAATTTAATGCACATATATACTTGGTAAAAGGCGGAAGGTTTGACCTTTTTCTCGGTGTTTTGTTAAGCCTTTGCCTTCCTACTTTCCGTTTACCAGTGTTATGTTCCATATTGAGCGCTCCTAACATGCTTGGGGTTCATATGGGCACCCCCTTGATAATTGATGACCCACAACTATAGGGGATCTATCGTAGTCCTTTCTATAATTAAGAGTGTCGAACCCAATGAGGAGCAGAAAGAAATGACAAGTGGTTTTCAGCAAGGTATTCCCTGCAAGCACTGAAATTATCGGTAACAGATAATTGCGGGATAAGATAATTCGTAACGGGTAACAAGTAACAATAGTAACAAAGGTGCAGCAAGATGTCCCAATCCCTTTTGTAGCAAGGGACAAGCCTGGACGAACTCTTATATAAGGTAAAGCGCTCCCGAGGACACATGGGAATTTTTGTCAAGCGAGTTTTCATCATGTTCATATGATTCGCGTTCGCTACTTTGATAGTTTGATATGTGGGTGGACCGGTGCTTGGGTATTGTACTTACTTGGACAAACATCCCACTTATGTTTAACCCCTCTCGCAAGCATCCGCAACTACGAAAGACGAATTAAGACAAAGTCTAACCATAGCATTAAACTAGTGGATCCAAATCAGCCCCTTGCGAAGCAACACATAAACTAGGTTTTAAGCTTCTGTCACTCTAGCAACCCATCATCTACTTATTAATTCCCAATGACTTCCTCTAGGCCCACATAATGGTGAAATGTCATGTAGTCGACGTTCACATAACACCACTAGAGGAAAGACAACATACAACGCATCAAAATATCGAACGAATACCAAATTCACATGACTACTTATAACAAGACTTATCCCATGTCCTCAGGAACAAACGTAACTACTCACAAAGCATAATTATGTTAATGATCAGAGAGGTATTGAATAGCATTAAGGATCTGAACATATGATCTTCCACCAAGTAATCCAACTAGCATCAACTACAAGGAGTAATTAACACTACTGGCAACCTAACAAGTACCAATCGGAGTCGCGAGACGGAGATTGGGTACAACAGATGGACTAGGGTTTGGAGATGAGATGGTGTTGTTGAAGATGTTGATGGAGATGAGTCCCCTCCAACGAGAGGAGTGTTGGTGATGACGATGGCCACGATTTCCCCCTCCGGGAGGGAAGTTTCCCCGATAGAACGGCGCTGCCGGAGCTCTAGATTGGTTCTTCTCAAGTTCCGCCTCGTGGCGGCAGTGTTTCTTCCCGAAACCTTGCTCTTGATTTTTCTGAGACGAAACCCTCCATATAGCAGAAGATGGGAGCCGGAGGGGTAACAGGGGGCCCACGAGACCCCCAAGCGCGCCCACGGGGGTGGGGCGCGCCTGGCAAGCTCGTGACCTCCTGGTGGCTCCCCTCTAGTATTTCTTCCGCCCAGTATTTTTATATATTCCAAAATAATTTATCGCTGATTTTCACGGCTTTTGGACTTGTGCAGAATAGGTATCTCAAATTTGCTCCTTTTCCAGCCCAAAATTCCAGCTGCCGGCATTCTCCCTCTTCATGTAAACCTTATAAAATAGAAGAGAAAAGACATAAGTATTGTACCATAATGTGTAATAACAGCCCATAATGCGATAAAAATCAATATAAAAGCATGATGCAAAATGGATGTATCAAGTCCCCCAAGCTTAGACCACACTTGTCCTCAAGCGGAAGCCGAGATCAATAAATATGCCCACATGTTTAGAGATAGAGGTGTCGATAAAATAAAATACAGACATGTAGGCATCATGATCATATTTAGAACAGCAATATCGTCATATAATCTCTTATGCTAAAGTGGCAATTCCTTCACAATGTAAAGTATGGATCAAGAACCTTATTGAGAATTAACAACCAATAGTCTTTAGTCATTGAAGCAATTGCAATTTATCATAACATCGGAAAGAGTCAAATAAGAACTTGTAGAGCAAATCCACATACTCAATCATCTTTTAGTCTTCTACAATTGCTAAAACTCACGTGGTACTCCTGAGATCAAAGTTTCAGTTGGACACAGAGAAATATAGGGGCTTACAGTTTCGCCCCCAACTATTTATCTCAAGGGTAATGTCAACAATAATAATTCATGATTACTTACTTCCAAGTTGATATATGCATATAGATCTTTCCCTAGCACATGACGCTTGCCAAGATAATGGCGAAATAAGGAATTGGTGTCGATCACCATGACTCTTTTAAAGATAAAAAGTAAAGGTACAAGATAGGCCCTTCGCAGAGGGAAGCAGAGGTTGTCATGCACTTTTGAGGTTTGGATGTGTGATCTCTTAGTGTGAAGGAACATCACTTTATATTGCCTCATGTGATAAAGAACTTCATTATGCAGCCTGTCGCTTTTATGTTTTACTCATCACAGGTTCGTGCAAAGCTTATTTTCCACACACTAATAGATCATACATATTTAGGGAGCAATTTTTATTGCTTGCACCGATGACAACTTACTTGAGGGATCTTATTCAATCCGTAGGTAGGTATGGTGGACTCTCATGGCAAAAGTGGGTTGCGCGTTTATGGACGCATGATACGTCTCCAACGTATCTATAATTTTTGATGGTTTCATGCTATTATCTTGTCAAACTTTGGATGTTTTGCATGCCTTTTATATATTTTTTGGGAATAACTTATTAACTCAGTGCCAAGTGTGAGTTCCTGTTTTTCCATGTTTTTGACCCCTTTCAAAGGAGAATTTTGAACGGAGTCCAAACGGAATGAAACTGCCAAAAAGATTTTTTTCTGGAACAGAAAAAGATCGGGAAGCCGGAGAATGAGGGCAGGAGGCCACCAGGGACCCCACAAGCCCTCATGGCGCGGCCAGGGGGGCCCGCGCCCCCTGGCTTGTGGGCTCCCTGAGGCTCCTTTGCCCTAGGTTTTGCGCCTATATATTCCCTAAAATCCCATAAAAAATCAGGAGATCATCGAAAGTACTTTTCCACCGCCTCAAGCTTCTGTCTCCGCAAGATCCTTTCTGGGGCACGTTCTAGTGCCCTACCGGAGGGGGATTTAGATACGGAGGGCTTCTTCATCAACACCATGACCTCTCCGATGATGCGTGAGTAGTTCACCATAGACCTACGGGTCCATAGCTAGTAATTAGATGGCTTCTTCTCTCTCTTGGATCTTCAATACAAAGTTCTCCATGATCTTCATGGAGATCTATCCTATGTAATCTTCTTTTCCGGTGTGTTGGTCGAGATTCGATGAATTATGGATTTATGATCAGACTATCTATGAATCTTATTTGAGTTTCTTCTGATCTCGCTTATGCATGATTTCATATCCTTGTAATTCTCTTCGAGTTATGGGTTTTGTTTGGCCAACTAGATCTATGATTCTTGCAATGGGAGAAGTGTTTGGTTTTGGGTTCATACCGTGCGGTGACCTCACCCAGTGACAGAAGGGGTAGCGAGGCACGTATCGTGTTGTTGCCATCAAGGGTAAAAAGATGGGGTTTTCATCATTGGTTTGAGTTTATCCCTCTCCATCATGTCATCTTGCTTAAGGCGTTACTCTGTTCGTCATGAACTCAATACACTAGATGCATGCTGGATAGCGGTCGATGTGTGGAGTAATAGTAGTAGATGCAGAAAGTATCGGTCTACTTGTCTCGGACATGATGCCTGTATGTATGATCATTGCCTTAGATATCGTCATGACTTTGCACGGTTCTATCAATTGCTCGGCAGTAATTTGTTCACCCACCGTGATATTTGCTATTTCGAGAGAAGCCTCTAGTGAACACTATGGCCCCGGGGTCTACTCCCGGCCCACCATATTTTTAGCCTTACACTTTTTACCTCGTTGCACTTTCCGCCTTCACATCTCACTTTGCAATCAATCATGAAGGGATTGACAACCCCTTTATAGCATTGGGTGCAAGCTCTTTTGTGTTTGCGCAGGTACTCTGTACTTGACGAGATTCTCCTACTGGATTGATACCTTGGTTCTCAAACTGAGGGAAATACTTACTGCTCGTGTGCTGCATCACCCTTTCCTCTTCAAGGGAAGGACTTTTGTTGCCCTACCAGAAGAATTTTTAGCGCCGTTGCCGGGGAGGATCAAGTCAAGAGCTCATCCAAGTAGGTGTCGCAAACTCATCTCTTGCATTTACTTTGTTTGCCAGTTGCCTCTCGTTTTCCTCTCTCCCACTTCACAATTTGCCTTTTTCGTTTGCCTTTTTTGTTTGCCTTTTCGTTCTCTCTTTTTCCCCTTTCTCTTTGCCAGCTTGTCTGCCTGCTAAAACCCGCATGGCCCAACCAAGGGATTTTGATGCTCACTTTACGAAGTTAGAAGAGATTGAAACTAGTGTTAAAGGCTTCATGTCTACACAGTTTGAATACAAGAGTTATTTTCGTAGAGAACTGAATGAGCAAAATTCTTTTTGGCTTTTATGAGTAGAGAAGTTGAAGATATGGCCAAAGAATTCCTTGCGCTAAATTCTCAGTTTGCTCGTCTTGAAAAGTTGGTAGGCCAGATTTCTGATAAGGAGGCTACCTTATTCAATAAAATGGCTGCTAAACCTGAAACTCGTGATGAGAATCACGAAGATCTTAAAGTGTTTGGTGTGACTCCCATTGAACCTTTGTTTTCTTGTGACAAACCTAATGATTATGGGGCTAGATATGAATCCACTTTGGTTGAAAAGTGCCCCAATGATTCGGAGTCCATCTATCTTGATGTTAAAAGCATTGAAAGTGGAGTAGAAGATATTAAAACTTTGAGTAGTAATGAAATTACTACCATTGATTTCAAGGAATTCAATTATGATAGTTGCTCCTTGATTGAATGTATTTCCTTGACGCAATCCATGTCAAACTCTCCACACGCTTATAGCCAAAACAAGGCCTTCACCGATCATATCGTCGAAGCTATGATAAAACCTCTTGAAGAGAAGCTTGAATTGGAAGTCTCTATCCCTAGAAAGCTTCATGATGAGTGGGAACATACCATCAAAATCAAAATCAAAAACTATGAATGCAATGCTTTGTGTGATTTGGGTGCTAGTGTTTCTGCGATTCCAAAGTCTTTATGTGATGTTCTGGGTTTTAATGAGATTGAAGAGTGTTCTCTTAATTTGCGTCTTGCGGATTCTATTGTCAAGAAACCCATGGGAAGGATCAATGATGTTCTTATTATTGCAAATAGGAACTATGTACCCATGGATTTCATTGTGAATGACATTGATTGCAATCCTACATGCCCTATTATTCTTGGTAGAGCTTTCCTAAGGACTATCGGTGCTATCGTCGATATGAAGGAAGGGAATATTAGATTTCAATTTCCTTTAAGGAAGGGCATGGAACACTTTCCTAGAAATAAAATAAGATTGCCTTATGAATCCATGATGAGGGCCACTTATGGTTTGATCACCAAAGACGACGATACGTGATTCTGTCGCTTTTATGCCTAGCTAAGGGCGTTAAACAATAGCGATTGTTGGGAGGCAACCCAATGAATTTATCTTTTTCTTTCTGTTTTTTTTTTGCGTCCACACCATCATAATTCTATTGTGGTTGTGTTTTTTGTGTTTGTTTTTGTGTTTGAGCCAAGCAAAACCTTTATGACTAGTCTTGGTGATGGTTGTTTGATCCTGCTGGAAAAAGACAGAAACTTTTCGCTCACGAGATGGTTTTTCATTTTTTATTCAGAAAGAGCTTTTGAGTTGATTATTTTTGCTTCTGGTTGATATTCCTTTTGCCCAGGTAGTCATAATTTTTCAGAATTTTTGAGGTACCAGAAGTATACGAAGTATACAGATTGCTACAGACTGGTCTGTTTTTGACAGATTCTGTTTTTGTTGAGTTGGTTGCTTGTTTTGATGAAACTGTGGTTAGTATCGGGGGGTACTAGCCATGGAAAAGTGAGTATACAGTAGCCCAACACCAATATAGGTAGAATTCAAGTTTGCTACACTACCAAAAGAGGTGGTAGTTTGTTTTCTTGTGCTAACGTTATCACGAGTTTCTGTTTAAGTTTTGTGTTGTGATGTTTTCAAGTTTTGGGTGTTGTTCTCATGGACAAAGAGATAAGGAGTGGAAAGAGCTCAAGCTTGGGGATTCCCAAGGCATCCCAAGCCAAATGCAAGGACACCAAAAAGCCTAAGCTTGGGGATGCCCCGGGAAGGCATCCCCTCTTTCGTCTTCAATCCATCGGTAACATTACTTGGAGCTATATTTTTATTCACCACATGATATGTGTTTTGCTTGGAGCGTCTTGTATCGTAGGAGTCTTTTCTTTTTGTTGTATCACAATCATCCTTGTTGCACACCTTTTTGAGAGAGAGAGACATGCACTCATCGTGATTTTGCTAGAATGCTCATAGTGCTTCACTTATATCTTTTGAGCTAGATAATTTTGCTCTATGCGCTTCACTTATATCTTTTAGAGCACGGTGGTGCGTGACTTTGTAGTTGGCTTACACTATGAAAGTAGTCCCAAAGGTGATAGGTACCCAAAGAGGATACAGAAACCTCCATATTCATGTGCATTGAGTAGAAAGAGAAGTCTTGATTCCTCTCACTTAGTTCTGAGAGGTGGATTCAGTAATATTAAGAGTTATGTTAGTAGGGTGTAGTGAATCTAGAGATAATTGTGTTGAAGTTAGTGATTCCCGTAGCATGCACGTATGGTGAACCGCTATGTTAGGAAGTCGGAGCATAATTTATCTATTGATTGTCATCCTTTGTGTTGAGGTCGGGATCGCGCGATGGTTAACACCTACCAACCCTTCCCATAGGAGTATGCGTTTAGCACTTTGTTTCGATTACTAATAAAAACTTTCGCAACAAGTATGTGAGTTCTTCATGACTAATGTGAGTCCGTGGTATAGATGCACTTTCAACTTCCACCTTTGCTAGACTCTCTAGTGCAGCACAACTTTCTCCGATACACAAACCCACTATATGCCTTCCTCAAAACAGCCACCATACCTACCTACTATGGCATTTTCATAGCCATTCCGAGATATATTGCCATGCAACTCCCACCGTTCCGTCTCATGACTTGTGCTGTCACTCTCATATTGCCATTGCATGATCGTAAGATAGCTAGCGAGATGTTTCAACGTCATACGCCAAGCTAGATCATTGCACATCCCGGTACACTATCGAAGGCATTTCCTATAGAGTCATCATCGTTCTAAGCTTTGAGCTGTGAGTAAATAAAAGTGTGATGACCATCGTTATTAGAGCATTGTCCCATGTGAGGAAAAAAAGAGGCCAAAGAGCCCAAAAATAAAAATAAAAAATGGAAAAAAGAGGCCTAAGAGCCCAAATGAAAAAAGAGAAAAAGAGAGAAGGGACAATGCTACTATCTTTTTCCACACTTGTGCTTCATAATAGCACCATGTTCTTCATGATTGAGAGCTTCTTGCTTTGTCACTACCATATGCTAGTGGGAATCTTCATTTTATAACTTGGCTTGTATATTCCAATGATGGGCTTCCTCAAAATTGCCCTAGGTCTTCGTGAGCAAGCAAGTTGGATGCACACCCACTAGTTTTCCTTTTGAGCTTTCACATACTTATTGCTCTAGTGCATCCCTTGTATGGCAATCCCTACTCATTCACATTGATATCTATTAATGGGCATCTCCATAGCCCTTTGATACGCCGAGTCAATGTGACCATCTCCTCCTTTTTGTCTCACAACCACCACCACACTCTATTCTACCTATAGTGATATATCCATGGCTCACGCTCATGTATTGCGTGATAGTTATAAAAAGTTTGAGAAAGTAAGAGTGCGAAAACAATTACTTGGCCAATACCGGGGTTGTGCATGATTTACATTAGTTATGTGAGGATGATGGAGCATAGCCAGACTATATGATTTTGTAAGGATAACTTTCTTTGGCCTTGTTATTTTGAAAGTTCATTATCACCTTGCTAGTTTGCTTGAAGTATTATTGTTTTCATGTCAATAGCAAACTATTGTTTCGAATCTTATGGATGTGAACATTCATGTCACGTGAAAGAAGTTGCAAAGGACAACTATGCTAGTTAGCATTCCACATCAAAAATTCATTCTTTATCACTTCCCTACTCGTGGACGAGCAGGAGTTAAGCTTGGGGATGCTTGATACATCCCAACGTATCTATATTTTTTGATGGTTTCATGCTATTATCTTGTCAAACTTTGGATGTTTTGCATGCCTTTTATATATTTTTGGGACTAACATATTAACTCAGCGCCAAGTGTCAGTTCTAGTTTTTTCCATGTTTTTGACCCCTTTCAGAGGAGGATTTTGAACGGAGTCCAAACGGAATGAAACTGCCAAAAATATTTTTTCCTGAACAGAAAAAGATCGGGAAGCCAGAGAATGAGGGCAGGAGGCCACCAGGGACCCCACAAGCCCTCATGGCGCGGCCAGGGGGGCCCGCGCCCCCTGGCTTGTGGGCTCCCTGAGGCTCCTTTGCCCTAGGTTTTGCGCCTATATATTCCCTAAAATCCCATAAAAAATCAGGAGATCATCGAAAGTACTTTTCCACCGCCTCAAGCTTCTGTCTCCGCAAGATCCTTTCTGGGGCACGTTCTAGTGCCCTACCGGAGGGGGGATTTAGATACGGAGGGCTTCTTCATCAACACCATGACCTCTCCGATGATGCGTGAGTAGTTCACCATAGACCTACGGGTCCATAGCTAGTAATTAGATGGCTTCTTCTCTCTCTTGGATCTTCAATACAAAGTTCTCCATGATCTTCATGGAGATCTATCCTATGTAATCTTCTTTTCCGGTGTGTTGGTCGAGATTCGATGAATTATGGATTTATGATCAGACTATCTATGAATCTTATTTGAGTTTCTTCTGATCTCGCTTATGCATGATTTCATATCCTTGTAATTCTCTTCGAGTTATGGGTTTTGTTTGGCCAACTAGATCTATGATTCTTGCAATGGGAGAAGTGTTTGGTTTTGGGTTCATACCGTGCGGTGACCTCACCCAGTGACAGAAGGGGTAGCGAGGCACGTATCGTGTTGTTGCCATCAAGGGTAAAAAGATGGGGTTTTCATCATTGGTTTGAGTTTATCCCTCTCCATCATGTCATCTTGCTTAAGGCGTTACTCTGTTCGTCATGAACTCAATACACTAGATGCATGCTGGATAGCGGTCGATGTGTGGAGTAATAGTAGTAGATGCAGAAAGTATCGGTCTACTTGTCTCGGACATGATGCCTGTATGTATGATCATTGCCTTAGATATCGTCATGACTTTGCACGGTTCTATCAATTGCTCGGCAGTAATTTGTTCACCCACCGTGATATTTGCTATTTCGAGAGAAGCCTCTAGTGAACACTATGGCCCCGGGGTCTACTCCCGGCCCACCATATTTTTAGCCTTACACTTTTTACCTCGTTGCACTTTCCGCCTTCACATCTCACTTTGCAATCAATCATGAAGGGATTGACAACCCCTTTATAGCATTGGGTGCAAGCTCTTTTGTGTTTGCGCAGGTACTCTGTACTTGACGAGATTCTCCTACTGGATTGATACCTTGGTTCTCAAACTGAGGGAAATACTTACTGCTCGTGTGCTGCATCACCCTTTCCTCTTCAAGGGAAGGACTTTTGTTGCCCTACCAGAAGAATTTTTAGCGCCGTTGCCGGGGAGGATCAAGTCAAGAGCTCATCCAAGTAGGTGTCGCAAACTCATCTCTTGCATTTACTTTGTTTGCCAGTTACCTCTCGTTTTCCTCTCTCCCACTTCACAATTTGCCTTTTTCGTTTGCCTTTTTTGTTTGCCTTTTCGTTCTCTCTTTTTCCCCTTTCTCTTTGCCAGCTTGTCTGCCTGCTAAAACCCGCATGGCCCAACCAAGGGATTTTGATGCTCACTTTACGAAGTTAGAAGAGATTGAAACTAGTGTTAAAGGCTTCATGTCTACACAGTTTGAATACAAGAGTTATTTTCGTAGAGAACTGAATGAGCAAAATTCTTTTTGGCTTTTATGAGTAGAGAAGTTGAAGATATGGCCAAAGAATTCCTTGCGCTAAATTCTCAGTTTGCTCGTCTTGAAAAGTTGGTAGGCCAGATTTCTGATAAGGAGGCTACCTTATTCAATAAAATGGCTGCTAAACCTGAAACTCGTGATGAGAATCACGAAGATCTTAAAGTGTTTGGTGTGACTCCCATTGAACCTTTGTTTTCTTGTGACAAACCTAATGATTATGGGGCTAGATATGAATACACTTTGGTTGAAAAGTGCCCCAATGATTCGGAGTCCATCTATCTTGATGTTAAAAGCATTGAAAGTGGAGTAGAAGATATTAAAACTTTGAGTAGTAATGAAATTACTACCATTGATTTCAAGGAATTCAATTATGATAGTTGCTCCTTGATTGAATGTATTTCCTTGACGCAATCCATGTCAAACTCTCCACACGCTTATAGCCAAAACAAGGCCTTCACCGATCATATCGTCGAAGCTATGATAAAACCTCTTGAAGAGAAGCTTGAATTGGAAGTCTCTATCCCTAGAAAGCTTCATGATGAGTGGGAACATACCATCAAAATCAAAATCAAAAACTATGAATGCAATGCTTTGTGTGATTTGGGTGCTAGTGTTTCTGCGATTCCAAAGTCTTTATGTGATGTTCTGGGTTTTAATGAGATTGAAGAGTGTTCTCTTAATTTGCGTCTTGCGGATTCTATTGTCAAGAAACCCATGGGAAGGATCAATGATGTTCTTATTATTGCAAATAGGAACTATGTACCCATGGATTTCATTGTGCTTGACATTGATTGCAATCCTACATGCCCTATTATTCTTGGTAGAGCTTTCCTAAGGACTATCGGTGCTATCGTCGATATGAAGGAAGGGAATATTAGATTTCAATTTCCTTTAAGGAAGGGCATGGAACACTTTCCTAGAAATAAAATAAGATTGCCTTATGAATCCATGATGAGGGCCACTTATGGTTTGATCACCAAAGACGACGATACGTGATTCTGTCGCTTTTATGCCTAGCTAAGGGCGTTAAACAATAGCGATTGTTGGGAGGCAACCCAATGAATTTATCTTTTTCTTTCTGTTTTTTTTTTGCGTCCACACCATCATAATTCTATTGTGGTTGTGTTTTTTGTGTTTGTTTTTGTGTTTGAGCCAAGCAAAACCTTTATGACTAGTCTTGGTGATGGTTGTTTGATCCTGCTGGAAAAAGACAGAAACTTTTCGCTCACGAGATGGTTTTTCATTTTTTATTCAGAAAGAGCTTTTGAGTTGATTATTTTTGCTTCTGGTTGATATTCCTTTTGCCCAGGTAGTCATAATTTTTCAGAATTTTTGAGGTACCAGAAGTATACGAAGTATACAGATTGCTACAGACTGGTCTGTTTTTGACAGATTCTGTTTTTGTTGAGTTGGTTGCTTGTTTTGATGAAACTGTGGTTAGTATCGGGGGGTACTAGCCATGGAAAAGTGAGTATACAGTAGCCCAACACCAATATAGGTAGAATTCAAGTTTGCTACACTACCAAAAGAGGTGGTAGTTTGTTTTCTTGTGCTAACGTTATCACGAGTTTCTGTTTAAGTTTTGTGTTGTGATGTTTTCAAGTTTTGGGTGTTGTTCTCATGGACAAAGAGATAAGGAGTGGAAAGAGCTCAAGCTTGGGGATTCCCAAGGCATCCCAAGCCAAATGCAAGGACACCAAAAAGCCTAAGCTTGGGGATGCCCCGGGAAGGCATCCCCTCTTTCGTCTTCAATCCATCGGTAACATTACTTGGAGCTATATTTTTATTCACCACATGATATGTGTTTTGCTTGGAGCGTCTTGTATCGTAGGAGTCTTTTCTTTTTGTTGTATCACAATCATCCTTGTTGCACACCTTTTTGAGAGAGAGAGACATGCACTCATCGTGATTTTGCTAGAATGCTCATAGTGCTTCACTTATATCTTTTGAGCTAGATAATTTTGCTCTATGCGCTTCACTTATATCTTTTAGAGCACGGTGGTGCGTGACTTTGTAGTTGGCTTACACTATGAAAGTAGTCCCAAAGGTGATAGGTACCCAAAGAGGATACAGAAACCTCCATATTCATGTGCATTGAGTAGAAAGAGAAGTCTTGATTCCTCTCACTTAGTTCTGAGAGGTGGATTCAGTAATATTAAGAGTTATGTTAGTAGGGTGTAGTGAATCTAGAGATAATTGTGTTGAAGTTAGTGATTCCCGTAGCATGCACGTATGGTGAACCGCTATGTTAGGAAGTCGGAGCATAATTTATCTATTGATTGTCATCCTTTGTGTTGAGGTCGGGATCGCGCGATGGTTAACACCTACCAACCCTTCCCATAGGAGTATGCGTTTAGCACTTTGTTTCGATTACTAATAAAAACTTTCGCAACAAGTATGTGAGTTCTTCATGACTAATGTGAGTCCGTGGTATAGATGCACTTTCAACTTCCACCTTTGCTAGACTCTCTAGTGCAGCACAACTTTCTCCGATACACAAACCCACTATATGCCTTCCTCAAAACAGCCACCATACCTACCTACTATGGCATTTTCATAGCCATTCCGAGATATATTGCCATGCAACTCCCACCGTTCCGTCTCATGACTTGTGCTGTCACTCTCATATTGCCATTGCATGATCGTAAGATAGCTAGCGAGATGTTTCAACGTCATACGCCAAGCTAGATCATTGCACATCCCGGTACACTATCGAAGGCATTTCCTATAGAGTCATCATCGTTCTAAGCTTTGAGCTGTGAGTAAATAAAAGTGTGATGACCATCGTTATTAGAGCATTGTCCCATGTGAGGAAAAAAAGAGGCCAAAGAGCCCAAAAATAAAAATAAAAAATGGAAAAAAGAGGCCTAAGAGCCCAAATGAAAAAAGAGAAAAAGAGAGAAGGGACAATGCTACTATCTTTTTCCACACTTGTGCTTCATAATAGCACCATGTTCTTCATGATTGAGAGCTTCTTGCTTTGTCACTACCATATGCTAGTGGGAATCTTCATTTTATAACTTGGCTTGTATATTCCAATGATGGGCTTCCTCAAAATTGCCCTAGGTCTTCGTGAGCAAGCAAGTTGGATGCACACCCACTAGTTTTCCTTTTGAGCTTTCACATACTTATTGCTCTAGTGCATCCCTTGTATGGCAATCCCTACTCATTCACATTGATATCTATTAATGGGCATCTCCATAGCCCTTTGATACGCCGAGTCAATGTGACCATCTCCTCCTTTTTGTCTCACAACCACCACCACACTCTATTCTACCTATAGTGATATATCCATGGCTCACGCTCATGTATTGCGTGATAGTTATAAAAAGTTTGAGAAAGTAAGAGTGCGAAAACAATTACTTGGCCAATACCGGGGTTGTGCATGATTTACATTAGTTATGTGAGGATGATGGAGCATAGCCAGACTATATGATTTTGTAAGGATAACTTTCTTTGGCCTTGTTATTTTGAAAGTTCATTATCACCTTGCTAGTTTGCTTGAAGTATTATTGTTTTCATGTCAATAGCAAACTATTGTTTCGAATCTTATGGATCTGAACATTCATGTCACGTGAAAGAAGTTGCAAAGGACAACTATGCTAGTTAGCATTCCACATCAAAAATTCATTCTTTATCACTTCCCTACTCGTGGACGAGCAGGAGTTAAGCTTGGGGATGCTTGATACATCCCAACGTATCTATATTTTTTGATGGTTTCATGCTATTATCTTGTCAAACTTTGGATGTTTTGCATGCCTTTTATATATTTTTGGGACTAACATATTAACTCAGCGCCAAGTGTCAGTTCTAGTTTTTTCCATGTTTTTGACCCCTTTCAGAGGAGGATTTTGAACGGAGTCCAAACGGAATGAAACTGCCAAAAATATTTTTTCCTGAACAGAAAAAGATCGGGAAGCCGGAGAATGAGGGCAGGAGGCCACCAGGGACCCCACAAGCCCTCATGGCGCGGCCAGGGGGGCCCGCGCCCCCTGGCTTGTGGGCTCCCTGAGGCTCCTTTGCCCTAGGTTTTGCGCCTATATATTCCCTAAAATCCCATAAAAAATCAGGAGATCATCGAAAGTACTTTTCCACCGCCTCAAGCTTCTGTCTCCGCAAGATCCTTTCTGGGGCACGTTCTAGTGCCCTACCGGAGGGGGGATTTAGATACGGAGGGCTTCTTCATCAACACCATGACCTCTCCGATGATGCGTGAGTAGTTCACCATAGACCTACGGGTCCATAGCTAGTAACTAGATGGCTTCTTCTCTCTCTTGGATCTTCAATACAAAGTTCTCCATGATCTTCACGGAGATCTATCCGATGTAATCTTCTTTTGCGGTGTGTCTGTCGAGATCCGATGAATTGTGGATTTATGATCAGATAATCTATGAATCTTATTTGAGTTTCTTCTGATCTCTCTTATGCATGATTTCATATCCTTGTAATTCTCTTCGAGTTGTGGGTTTTGTTTGGCCAACTAGATCTATCATTCTTGCAATGGGAGAAGTGCTTGGTTTTGGGTTCATGCTGTGCGGTGACCTCACCCAGTGACAGAAGGGGTAGCGAGGCACGCATCATGTTGTTGCCATCAAGGGTAAAAAGATGGGGTTTTCATCATTGGTTTGAGTTTATCCCTCTACATCATGTCATCTTGCTTAAGGCGTTACTCTGTTCATCATGAACTCAATACACTAGATGCATGCTGGATATCGGTCGATGTGTGGAGTAATAGTAGTAGATGCAGAAAGTATCGGTCTACTTGTCTCTGACGTGATGCCTATATGTATGATCATTGCCTTAGATATCGTCAAGACTTTGCGCGGTTCTATGAATTGCTCGACAGTAATTTGTTCACCCACCGTGGTATTTGCTATTTTGAGAGAAGCCTCTAGTGAACAGTATGGCCCCCGGGTCTATTCCCCACCATATTTTCAGCCTTATACTTTTTACTTTGTTGCACTTTCCGGCTTCAGATCTCACTTTGCAATCAATCTTGAAGGGATTGACAACCCCTTTATAGCGTTGGGTGCAATCTCTTTTGTGTTTGTGCAGGTACTCTGGACTTGACGAGATTCTCCTACTGGATTGATACCTTGGTTCTCAAACTAAGGGAAATACTTACTGGTCATGTGCTGCATCACCCTTTCCTCTTCAAGGGAAAAACCGACGCAAACAAGAGAAGTAGCAAGAAGAATTCCTAGCGTTGTTGGGGAAGGACTTTTGTTGCCGTAGCAATGCACAAGTAGTATCTCTACTTAGTGCAGAAGTTTTGGCTGATATGATGTGGAAGCAAGGGTCACATGCTAAGGGATCTCTAGTCATATAACATTGTTCGGAACCAAGGAAACATAATTCATTATGTTGTCTTCCTTGTCCAACATCTACTTCGTAGCATGCAATATTTTAATGAGTGTTCACAATCATAGACGGTGTAAAAGATGATATATTTATATGTGAACCTCTCTTTCTTTATTACTTCATATTAATTGCAACAATGACCATGGTCTACGTTTGTCCACCCACAACAAGTTTCAATCAATATTCTATTTATATGTGAAGCCACCACTTCCCATAGGATCATCACATGATCTTTCATGATTTTGTTCTATTATTATTCTTTTCTTTAGATAATGGCATGAAGCAAAGACCTTAACTAAAACACTATTTATTATATAACTCACGAACTTGATTACATTGGGGGTAACACAAAGCAAAACTCAAGCCTAGATCATACTAAGAACCTTATTCTACTAGATAAAGATAAAGGTAAAGGCAAAAGATGTGTTGGTGATATGATACCGGGGCAACTCCCCCAAGCTTGGCACAAGCCAAGGGGAGTGCCCATACCTATGTGTTTAATTGTCTTCCTTCAGAGGTGATGGTGGTGGAGTTGTTGGAGTCTGGGGTTGATTCTCCGTATTCCAAGGCATAGGTTCTCCATCATGGAAAGATGATCGAGTCTCCGGAATCCTCAAATCTGCAGCCAACCGCATTGCTTTAAATCTATACTCATACTCACAGTTTTGGTTCTGCACGTCGTAGATCTGGGCTTGGAGATGATCGATTCTTTCATAGAGCTTGAAGAGCTGCTCCCCGATGTCCTTGGCATCGATCTTGTGCTTGTTGGTGAACTCTGTGATCATCATGTGGTTGGTGTTGAGTCCCCGTTCCACCATCCCTTGGCACTTGAAGACTTGCTGCTCCATTACTTCGAGCCTCGCCTCTACGCTTCCGGTTCTCTTGAGCCCCTCAACATCTCGGATGTGCAACACCCCCTCATGCATCTCGATAGATTGAGGGTGTTGCAGCACCTCCGCGAGGTAGGGATTGATGACCTTCTCGAAGAACTTGTCCTTCAGAACTTTTGGGGACGCCATAGCGATCTGGATCTGTCTACATAGCAGCTTGAAATGAAAACGGAGGATATTTGCGTGATACGAGGGTCAGACCTTTCGGGAGATTATATAATGAATTTTTACCAAACATAAGGAGTATTCCACAAGAAAACGGAGTCCGGGAGACACACGAGGTGCTCACGAGCCCCCAGGCGCGTCCAGGGGGGTGGAGCGCGCCTCACAAGCTTGTCACCTCCTCGTGCGCTTTCCGGACTACTTTAATTTTTTATATTTTTCTAAATATTCCAAAACGGAGAAAAATTGCTATTGGAAAAGTTTTGGAGTCGGTTTACTTACCGTGTCACAAACCTCTTCGTTTTTGGAGTCTGAAACAAGCTGGTAGATATCCCTTATGTACTCCTCCGGAGTTATGGTATTAATAATATTGCTTTCAACATTTATGGGAGTACCTTAGATATAATGCTTGATTCTTTGCCCATTTACAACTCTCGGAAAATTATCTTCTGTGTTGTTCATTTTTATGGCACCGGAACGATATACTTCCTCAACAATGTAAGGTACTTCCCATTTAGAGAGAAGTTTGCCTGCAAAAAATCTTAAACGAGAATTGTATAGAAAGACATAATCACTTACATTGAACTCACATTTTTGTATCCTTTTATCATGCCACCTCTTAACTTTTTCTTTAAACAACTTGGCATTTTCATATGCCTGAGTTCTCCATTCATCAAGTGAGCTAATATCAAATAACCTCTTCTCACCAGCAAGTTTGAAATCGAAGTTGAGCTCTTTGATTGCCCAATAAGCCTTATGCTCTAGCTCAAGAGGTAAATGACATGTTTTACCGTAAACCATTTTATACGGAGACATGCCCATGGGATTCTTATAAGCAGTTCTATAAGCCCACACTGCATCATCAAGTTTCTTAGACCAATTCTTTCTAGACCTATTAACAGTCTTTTGCAAAATTAATTTAATTTCTCTATTACTTAACTCTACTTGACCACTAGACTGAGGATGATAAGGAGATGCAATTCTATGGTTGACATCGTACTTAGCAAGCATTTTACGGAAAGCACCAAGAATAAAATGTGAACCACCATCAGTCATTAAATATCTAGGGACTCCAAATCTAGGAAAAATAACTTCTTTAGGCATCTTAATAGAGCTGTGATGCTTCTCCAACGTATCTATAATTTTTTATGGTTCCTTGTTATTATCTTGTCAAACTTTGGATGTTTTGTATGCCTTTTATATCTTTTTTGGGACTAACTTATTAACTCAGTGCCAAGTGCCAGTTCCTGTTTTTTCCGTGTTTTTGACCCCTTTCAGAGAAGGATTTTAAACAGAGTCCAAATGGAACGAAACTGCCAAAAAGATTTTTTCCGAAACACAAGAAGATCGGGAAACCTGAGAATCAGGGCAGGGGGCCACCAGGGACCCCACAAGCCCCCTAGCCGCGGCTAGGGGGGCCCGTGCCTCCCAGGCTTGTGGGCTCCCTGGGCCACCTCTGCCCTAGGTCTTTCGCCTATAAATTCCCTAAAATCCCAGAAAAAATAAAGTGATCATCGAAAATACTTTTCCGCCGCCGCAAGCTTCTGTCTCCATAAGATCCCATCTGGGGCACGTTCTGGTGCCCTGCCGGAAGGGGGATTCAGATACGGAGGGCTTCTTCATCAACACCATAACCTCTCTGATGATGCGTGAGTAGTTCACCATAGACCTACGGGTCTACAGCTAGTAGCTAGATGGCTTCTTCTCTCTCTTGGATCTTCAATACAAAGTTCTCCATGATCTTTAGGGAGATCTATCCGATGTAATCTTCTTTTGCGGTGTGTTTGTCGAGATCCGATGAATTGTGGATTTATGATCAGATTATCTATGAATCTTATTTGAGTTTCTTCTAATCTCGCTTATGCATGATTTCATATCCTTGTAATTCTCTTCGAGTTATGGGTTTTGTTTGGCCAACTAGATCTATGATTCTTGCAATGGGAGAAGTGCTTGGTTTTGGGTTCATACCGTGCTGTGACCTCACCCAGTGACAGAAGGGGTAGCGAGGCACGTATCGTGTTGTTGCCATCAAGGGTAAAAAGATGGGGTTTTCATCATTGGTTTGAGTTTATCCCTCTACATCATGTCATCTTGCTTAAGGCGTTACTCTGTTTGTCATGAACTCAATACACTAGATGCATGCTGAATAGCGGTCGATGTGTGGAGTAATAGTAGTAGATGCAGAAAGTATCGGTCTACTTGTCTCGGACGTGATGCCTATATGTATGATCATTGCCTTAGATATCATCATGACTTTGTACGGTTCTATTAATTGCTCGATAGTAATTTGTTCACCCACCGTAATATTTGCTATTTTGAGAGAAGTCTCTAGTGAACACTATGGCCCCTGGGTCTACTCCACACCATATTTTCAGCCTTACTCTTTTTCTTCGTTGCACTTTACGCCTTCAGATCTCACTTTGCAATCAATCTTGAAGGGATTGACAACCCCTTTATAGCGTTGGGTGCAAGCTCTTTTGTGTTTGCGCAGGTACTCTGGACTTGACGCGATTCTCCTACTGGATTGATACCTTGGTTCTCAAACTGAGGGAAATACTTACTGCACTTGTGCTGCATCGCCCTTTCCTCTTCAAGGGAAAAACCAACGCAAGCTCAAGAGACGATAGAAGGATTTCTATTGCCGTAGCAAGGTGCTATGATCAGCACTACTAGTTCGAATAGCTTCTACCCACTTAGTAACGTAATCAACAGCAACTAGAATATGAGTATACCCGTTGGACTTTGGAAAAGGTCCCATATAATCAAAACCCCAAACATCAAATGGTTCAATAACAAGTGAATAATTCATAGGCATTTCCTGACGTTTACTGATATTGCCTATTCTTTGACATTCATCACAAGACAAGACAAACTTACGAGCATCCTTGAAGAGAGTAGGCCAATAGAAACTTGATTGCAACACCTTGTGTGCAGTTCTATATCCCATATGGTGTCCTTTGTAAGCCTCAGAGTGACACTTTTGTAGGATATGTCCCTGTTCATGCTCAGGTACACAACGTCTAATAACACCATCTACTCCTTCTTTATAAAGGTGAGGATCATCCCAAAAGTAATGTCTCAAATCATAAAAGAACTTTTTCTTTTGTTGGTATGTGAAACTAGGTGGTATATATTTAGCAACAATATAATTAGCATAATCAGCATACCATGGTGTACTGCGTGAAGCATTGATGACATTCAATTGTTCATCAGGAAAGCTATCATCAATAGGTTGTGGGTCATCAAGAATATTCTCTAACCTAGACAAGTAATCTTCTACGGGGTTCTCAGCACCCTTCCTATCAACAATATGCAAATCAAATTCTTGTAGCAAGAGAACCCATCTAATAAGTCTAGGTTTAGCATCTTTCTTTTCCATGAGATATTTAATAGCAGCATGATCAGTGTGAATAGTAACTTTGGAATCAACAATATAAGATCTCATTTTATCACATGCAAACAAACCTGCTAAAAATTCTCTTTCAGTAGTAGCATAGTTTCTTTGGGCACTGTCTAGAGTTTTACTAGCATAATGAATAACATTTAATTTCTTATCAACTCTTTGTCCTAGAAGAGCACCAACAGCATAATCACTAGCATCACACATAATTTCAAAAGGTAGGTTCCAGTCAGGTGGTTGAACAATAGGTGCAGTTATCAAGGCCTTCTTAAGTATTTCAAATGCTTCTTCACAATCATCATAAAAAACAAATGGAATATCTTTTTTTCAAGAGATTGGTGAGAGGCCTAGAAATCTTAGAGAAGTCTTTAATAAACCTTCTATAGAAACCAGCATGACCAAGGAAACTTCTTATACCTTTAATGTCTGTAGGGCATGGCATTTTCTCAATCGCATCAACTTTAGCCTTATCGACTTCAATACCTCTTTAAAAAATTATGTCCCAAGACAATGCCTTCATTAACCATAAAGTGGCACTTCTCCCAATTCAAGACAAGGTTAGTATCTTTACATCTCTGCAAAACTCGATCAAGTTGCTCAAGCAATCATCAAAAGAAGATCCGTAAGCGGAGAAATCATCCATGAAAACCTCAACAATCTTTTCACAAAAGTCAGAGAATATAGCCATCATACATCTTTGAAAGGTAGGAGGTGCATTACGTAAAACAAAAGGCATACGTCTATAAGCAAAGGTACCGAAAGGGCAAGTAAAAGTGGTTTTCTCCTGATCAAATTGTGCAACAAGTATTTGGGAGGAACCAAAATAACCATCTAGAAAGCAAAAGTATGTATGTTTAGACAATCTTTCTAGCATTTGATCAATAAAAGGTAAAGGGTAATGATATTTCTTAGTAGCTTTATTTAATTTCCTAAAATCAATTACCATCCTATAGCCAGTAACAATTCTTTGTGGGATCAATTCATCTTTATCATTAGGGACAACGGTAATACCTCCCTTCTTAGGGACAAAATGCACCGAACTTACCCAATCACTATGAGCAACAGGATAAATAATACCTGCTTCCAGGAGATTTAGTATTTATTTTCTTACCACCTCTTTCATCTTAGGGTTTAATCTTCGTTGGTGATCGGCAACTGGTTTGGAATCAGGATCAGTTTCAATTTTATGCTCGCATAGAGTGGGACTAATGCCCTTAAGATCATCAAGAGTATATCCAATAGCAGCACGGTGCTTCCTCAGGTTTTTCAATAATTTCTTTTCTTCATGCTCTAAAAGGTTAGCACTAATAATAATAGGATATATCTCTTTTTCATCAAGATAAGCATACTTAAGAGTACCAGGTAATTGTTTAAGCTCAAACACAGGATCACCCTTTGGTGGAGGTGGATCTCCAAGTAATTCAACAGGAAAATTATTCTTAAGGATAGGACGTTGTTCAAAGATAACTCTATCTATCTCATTCCTTTCATCTATATGCATATCATTTTCATGTTCAAGCAAGTATTGCTCTAAAGGATCAGTAGGAGGCACAACAATAGAAGCAAGAGCAATAATTTCATCCTTACTAGACAATTCCTTTTCACGAGGCTGTCTACCAAACTTAGAAAAATTAAATTCATGTGACACACCTCCAAAGTCAATAGTAATAGTTTGTTTCTCACAATCATTTTGAGCATTAACAGTATTGAGGAAAGGTCTACCAAATATGACGGGACAAAAGCTATCTTGTGTGGTAGCAAGAACGAGAAAATCAGTAGGATACTTAGTTTTACCACACAAGACTTCAACATCTCTAACAATTCCCACAGGGCAGATAGTATCTCTATTAGCAAGTTTAATAGTAACATCAATAAATTCCATCTCGACAGGTGCAATCTCATATTTAATTTCATTATATAAATATTGAGGTATTGTACTAACACTAGCACCCATGTCACATAAACCATGATAACAATGATCTCCTATCTTAACATAAATAACAGGCATGCCAACAACAGGTTTATGTTTGTCTCTAGCGTGAGGTTTAGCAATTCTAGCAGCAGCTTCACAGAATTGAATAGCATGCCCATCAACATTGTCGGCCAAGAGATCTTTAATAATAGCAATACTAGGTTCAACTTTAATTTTCTTAGGGGGTGTGGGTGTTCTAATGTAGCCCTTACGTATCACAGTTAAAGCTTTAGCATGATCCTTTATTCTAACAGGGAAAGGTGGTTTCTCAATGTAAGCACTAGGAACAATAGAATCATTATAAGAAATAACTTTATCTTCAACTAGATTGGGTTTTACTAAATTAACTTCTATGGGAGGATGATATTTAAACCACTTCTCCTTAGGGAGATTAATATGGGCAACAAATGATTCACATAAAGAAGCTACTATCTCAGAGTCAAGTCCATGTTTAGCACTAAAATCATGAAAAGTATTTGTTGCAACGAAGAATTTAACGCAATCGAACTTAAGATTCATACCTGACTCCTTACCTTCATCAAACTCCCAATCTTTAGAGTCGCGTTTAATTCTTTCCAATAAATCCCATTTGAAATCAATATCTCTCTTCATAAAAGAACCGGTACAAGAAGTGTCAAGCATGGTGCGATTGTCATGAGAAAGCCGAGCATAAAAGTTCATAATAATAATTTATCTAGGGAGCTCATGGTTGGGGGATGAATATAACATTGACTTAAGCCTCCCCCAATATTGAGCTATACTTTCTCTATCACGAGGCCAAAAACTATAGATATAATTCTAATCATGATGTACCAAATGCATAGGATAAAACTTTTGATGAAATTCCAATTTCAATCGCTTGTAGTTCCATGATCCAGTATCATCACATAGCCTATACCATGTCAATGCTTTATCCCTCAAAGATAAGGGAAATACCTTCTTCTTGACCTCATCCTCAGGCAAACCTGCAAGCTTAAATAAACCACAAACTTCATCTACATAGATTAGTTGCAAGTCGGAATGTGATGTTCCATCTCCTGTAAAAGGATTAGCCAACAGTTTCTCTAGCATACCTGAAGGAATTTTATAATAAATATATTCAGTAGGTGCAGTAGGTTGAGGAGCAACTCTTTGTGCTGCCGGTCGAGGTGAAGATACCCCGAACAAGCCCCTTAAAGGATTAGTTTCCATAGTGACAAGTGACAATAAATTTCAGCACACTATATAAATGTTTCCTTACCAAATTCCACTCACCAAAGGCGCTTCACTCCCCGGCAACGGCGCAAGAAAAGAGCCTTGATGACCCACAAGTATAGGGGATCTATCGTAGTCCTTTCTATAAGTAAGAATGTCGAACCCAACGAGGAGCAGAAGGAAATGACAAGTTGTTTTCAACAAGGTATTCTGTGCAAGCACTGAAATTATCGGTAATAGATAATTGCGGGATAAGATAATTCGTAACGGGTAACAAGTAACAATAGTAACAAAGGTGCAGCAAGATGGCCCAATCCCTTTTGTAGCAACGGACAAGCCTGGACGAACTCTTATATAAGGTAAAGCGCTCCCGAGGACACATGGAATTTTTGTCAAGCTAGTTTTCATCATGTTCATATGACACGTGTTCGCTACTTTGATAGTTTGATATGTGGGTGGACCGGTGCTTGGGTGCTGTACTTACTTGTAAAAACATCCCACTTATGATTAACCCCTCTTGCAAGCATCCGCAACTACTAAAGAAGAATTAAGACAAAGTCTAACCATAGCATTAAACTAGTGGATCCAAATCAGCTCCTTGCGAAGCAACGCATAAACTAGGGTTTAAGCTTCTGTCACTCTAGCAACTCATCATCTACTTATTACTTCCCAATGCCTTCCTCTATGCCCAAATAATGGTGAAGTGTCATGTAGTCGACGTTCACATAACACCACTAGAGGAAAGACAACATACAATGCATCAAAATATCGAACGAATACCAAATTCACATGACTACTTATAGCAAGACTTATCCCATGTCCTCAGGAACAGACGTAAGTACTCACAAAGCATAATTATGTTCATGATAAGAGAGGTATTTAATAGCATTAAGGATCTGAACATATGATCTTCCACTAAGTAATCCAACTAGCATCAACTACAAGGAGTAATTAACACTACTGGCAACCTTACAAGTATCAATCGGAGTCACGAGACGGAGATTGGGTACAAGAGATGAACTAGGGTTTGGAGATGAGATGGTGCTGATGAAGATGTTGATGGACATGAGTCCCCTCCGATGAGAGGAGTGTTGGTGATGACGATGGTGACGATTTCCCCCTCCGGGAGGGAAGTTTCCCCGGCAGGACGGCCCTGCCGGAGCTCTAGATTGGTCCTGCTCAAGTTCTGCCTCGTGGTGGTGTTGTTTGTTCCCGAAAGATCTCTCTTGATTTTTTCTAGGACGAAACCCTCCATATTGCAGAAGATGGGAGCCGGAGGGGTAGCAGGGGGCCCACGAGCCCCCCAGGCGCGCCCAAGGGGGTGGGGCGCGCCTCGCAGGCTCATGACCTCCTGGTGGCTCCCCTCCAGTATTTCTTCCACCCAGTATTTTTTAAATATTCCAAAATAACTCCTCGCTGATTTTCACGGTTTTTGGAGTTGTGCAGAATAAGTATCTCAAACTTGCTCATTTTCCAGCCCAGAATTCCAGCTGCCGACATTCTCCCTCTTCATGTAAACCTTATAAAATAAGAGAGAAAAGGCATAAGTATTGTCCCATAATGTTTAATAACAGCCCATAATGCGATAAATATCAATATAAAAGCATGATGCAAAAATGATGTATCAATAATTCGTTTTGGAATAAAACTCTTCCGACAAGGCCCAACATTGGCAATCCGTTTTCTAAAGAACTTAATAAAATGCATAGGGCATAGCTACCCCGTGGATAATTAATCAACCCTCGGGCCAGTGATCCTCATGAGTGTTGGTCCAAACTGGAGTCGTGTGCGGGTGATACGTCCCAAACGTATCTATAATTTCTGCTTGTTCCATGATCTTTTGGGTGACATTCTTATATGTTTTGCTACACTTTTATATCATTTTACACATATTTGGACTAACCTACTAAGTCAGTGCACCCAGTGCCAGTTTATGTGTGCTGATGTCTATTTTGCAGGGGCTTAAACCCAATTTTCCGAAGCCCCAAAAATTCCAGAAAAGATACATAAAAAATCAATGAAACAGAAGGTTCCGGATCACCGAAGATGGGCCAGAGGGGGGCCAGGGGCTGCCCACATGACCTGCTCGCACGGCCAGTCCCTAGGCCACGCCAGGAGGCTACCTGGGTGGGCCCCACCTCCTCCGGTGCCCTCCTTTGGCCTATATTTAGAGTCCTGAGAGGAAACCCTTCCACAACTTCCAGAATCTCGAATTTCTCCATCGTTCGACCGCCGCAACGCTTCCGAGATCGGGAGCGTCACGAGACCTCATCCCGGCACCCTGCCGGAGGGAGCATTGACCTCCGGGAGCTTCTTCACCACCATGGACGCCTCCCGGACGTATTGTGAGTAGTCCTCCTTGGACCATGAGTCCATGACCAGTAGCTATGTGATGTCTTCTCTCCAATCTTGTGCTTCAATGGTTAGTCCTTGTGAGCTGCCCTACATGATCAAGGCATTTATGTAATTCTCTTCCTATTGCTATGCTCGGTTTGTTGGGATCCAATGGATTATGAGATTTTGTTCAGATTGTTATGAATTATATATTTGATTATCCTTTTATATTATGTTCCTTAGTGATTCATGCATGTTCTCCGTTACTATTTATTGCTTTGGCCGAGTAGTAGATTGTAACTCCAAGAGGGAGCGTTATGCATGATTGTGGGTTCATGCCCCTCGATGTCTAGTTTGAGTGACAGAAACATGAGACTAGGGGATGCTCTTGTTGCCACCGGGGAGAAAACAACGGTGCTTGTGACCACGGTTGCAAGGATTGTTTACCTTATGCATAGTTCGTCAATGCAGTTGTCCGTTGCTTTCAGTTTACGCTTTGGGTGGGGCTCGCAACTTAATACCAGCGAGATGTTCTAGATAGATATCTCAAGGTGGATGATTAGTAAGTAGATGCTGATGAATAAACGGTCCACTTGTCTTGGCGTACTGCCCATTACTATTGAACCTCTAACTATCAAGTAGCATAATTAGCATTGCGGTGCGTTCATAATTTTTTCAATTGCCCAACTCTGATTTGTTTACCCAAGAATAGTTTTTTATCGTCTTTTGGGAGAGAGACATCACTATTGAACATCATGTGACTCCGGTCCATATCACCATCATTGTTTACACCTCCATCATTTACCGCTTTCATTTACTTTTCCGTTGCAATCACTATTACCTTCCTGCTTGTGTTTTGATCCTTTGCAAACTACAAGGCCGGAGAGATTGACAACCTCTCTGTACTCGTTGGGAGCAAAGTTATCTTTTGTGTGTGCAGGTCCACGTATTCTGCTAGCGCCAGGGTGGAAGACACCTACTTGTTGATCCTAGGAGTACTCCTGGTGCGATAAACCTTACAGTTCCCGTGTGAGGGAAAACTTGCTGCTAACTACATCTCAACCTTCCACTTGGGGTAACCAACGGGGTGCGAGAAGTATATACATCATCTCGTCATCAGCGGGGCCAACCCCGGGCAACTAGGGAGATTCCTATCAGGCCACCGTACACTGCGCTCATTTGGTCGTGTCTTGAGAACGAAATATGTGGCTCTTATCGGGTTTGTAGACACGTCGGGCGGTCTTGCTGGATTAGTTTTACCCTTCTTGAATGTCTTGTGCACTAGGATTTCGAGGATACCTTGGGCTATCTCGAGGTTGAGGTTTTCCACACAAGCTTGTGGTTGGTTTGTGGTGGATGAGTTGGAGCACCCCTGAAGGGTTAAGTCTTTCGGAAAGCCATGCCCGTGGTTATTTGGCAACATGGAAATTGCTTAACACCTAATTATAGTAAACTCAAAGTTAACTCAATTAAAATACACCAACCGTGTGAGTAACTATGACCGTCTCTTTTCGAGGGAGTTCGGAAGGAGAACACGGTGAGGTTATGTTTGACATAAGTAGGCATTCAGGATCACTTCTTGATCATAATTAGCAATCTACCAAATTGCATATATTCTCATTTTACTCTTGTACTCGTAAGTTATCCATCAAATAGATGCTTAGTGTCATTGCAACCTCACCAGTTAATAATGCCCCACCTAATAACTTGATTAGTCTCAATATCTTGGTCAATGAGATTGATGAGTCTTCGTGTCTCACAAACTAGTACAACAACATAGGTCCAATTACTGCAGATGTTGATGTAGTTGATGCTCCACAGCTCTAGTGGGAGTATGATGAGGAGAGCCGGTGTATCCTATCCGAACAAGTCGAGGGATTCTTGGTCGTCTCCTGGGCATAACGATATAGACTTCATTGTTTTATCGTTTGAGTTTGTCTATAGTCGGACCCTGATCTTATGAATGTTTGAAAGGATGATTGTATAGATTTGTAATTTAGCATGTGGCGAGTGTAAGCCAACTCATATACTCATCTCCTCATTTTAATGTATCCGCAATGATGTCTATACTTGCAAAACACTGAGATGCGCTTCTATCCCTATTAAGGCTTCGACACTAAATAGGATAGTACCACATCTTCGACGTTACAATATGATTCCACCACACGCGGGCTCTTGCTCCATCACCTCACCAATTGTGCAGGGCCACGATGCTACCCCACATCCTTGAGCAGATGACCATCTCATGGAGCACAAATGGTTGTCACCCGCAAACATCCAGATCATGGAATTGCAGCCTTCGGTGCAAAACTCTCCTTTGGTATGGGCCTTGATGACATCCTCGTCGGCCAGTCTCAAAACAATGTCTTCAATTCTTAACATCACTCACCATTGCCTTAGTCCGCCTGACACATCGCATCATGTGGCTCGAGCAGACGACAGAATAGACCCCACCCTCATAGAAGATCAGCGATCCATCGCCACAATGGCTATGATAGTGGTTGTGAGAGGAAACGGAAGTCCGTGGTGGTCGGGAACGCTACTCGTACCACCCGACACATGGCCTTCGTCCAAACCGCCAGGAGCCCCCATCAGCAGTCGCTAGAGCTCCCCGGATCAAGGGCACTTTCTTCACGACATCGCCTGAGCAATCAACCAGGCGTCCAATCGCTAGCTTCCCTGGAGTACGCACGAGCTTCGAGGTGGGTGCCTCTGTTTGCGTCATGGCAAGAGAGGGGGTGGGAACAATAGGGTTTCTCCCGAGCTTAAGGAGGGTACGTGACACACATGGGGTCCATTCGTATGTTGGCAAATACGAACCCCTTTGCTCCTAAGTTTGTAACCTGTTAAAGGCTTAAGTTTGTTCTTGTAGAATCGTTGGGTCTGAAATTGTGCTTGCCCAAACATGAAGCTAGAGATGCAATGTCTCATGTGACAGCCTTCATGAACCATGATGGCCCGAAAGCATGATGTGCCGGCGTGTCCGTTGACCGCTCATTGCATCCAAACACATCACCTCTAGTATTCTTCGTCCATTTTTCCGCACACCGGGTCGACAAATGCTTTTAAGGTACGAAAGCAATTCCTACCTTTCAGAATCCCGATAAATGCTTCAATTTTCAAAGATAGAAACATTAGAAAATTCTTTTCTAGGAGAACAGATGCAGGAAAATGTTAAATGATTTTCAGAAATGGAAAATGTCGATGGATAGTTAGCAATTACTACCAGATAGTTCTTTTTATGGGCAACGTTCAAATACTTCATGGAAAACTTTTGTTTGCAACAGACTGATTACACTCCATAATCAACCGCGTCCCACGCCATCGGATTTCCCATGATCATGCGAAACCACAACACATCACGTGCCCACCTTTGCAGCTTAACTCTTTCGCCCCATCTTATTCTCTCTTTTGTTTCTCACCCATGTTGTCTCTCTCTCTCTCCCTCTCTTCCTTATCCCCGTTCTTTCCACCAACACAACAATGGTGAGCCGTGACTCCGTGAGCCGCTCCTATAGGGGACACCGCCATTGGGATCAAGCCTTGACCACACCATTGCTGGAAGCGGGCCACCCAACCATGCTCATTCTGTAGGCGCTGTCCGGTTCGGACGATGCTGCAAGACGAGGCACCCCCAGTGCTACGAGGGATGGAGTACGGCTGCTGCCTATCCTGGCCACCGGCGCTGCAAGCCCGAGTACTACCTGCAGAAGGAGGTGGGGGAGGGTCAGCCACCGGTGTTCCAGGGGGGCGTCGCGGACGCTGTCGCGGGCGTACGTGGACGTGCTGCTTCAAGTCGCTGAAGCGGTACAGCTGTTGCGCTGATGCACCATTGCAATGCCGAGGGGAGAAGCATGCTTCTGCAATGGCCATGGGCCGCACTGCATACGAGGCCGCCCATGAGGGAGGGTGTCGGCGGTTCGCAGCATCGGCGCTGCTGCGATGGACCCTCCAATGGAAGCACCGGCGAGGGTTGCGGGTGCTGCGTTGAAGCTTCGGTGACGGCTGTGATGGCGACCATGACAGGGGTCGATGGGGCCGCAACAACTCCGTTGATGTTGTACAACGAGGGATCCCTCGACCATGGCGTGCGCCCGACGCAGCACTCGTCCACGGCTGCTAGCGCTCGTCGGCTCGTCGATGGTGCTGATGTTACAATCCAACACTCACATCGTTGCAAAGAGGTATCTCCGACGTGGCCCGTGGACACGCTCAACGCTACTATCAAGATCGACATGCTAGTGCTGCTATGCAGTGCTTGCCAATGCTGCTAGAGATATGATGCGATGATCGTCGTTGCTACCGGCGAAGCGATGCGGCACTCGTTGGTGGTCGCCGGTGCTGCGACGCAACACTCCGTCCTTCAGAAACTGCCAGTTCTACGATGCAACTCTCGTTGGTGCTGCCGCTGCAATGCAGCATGAGTGTCACTTGGGGAGGTCAGGGCTGTGCCTTGCTGGAGCTATACTGGTTGAGGGTCGAATCATCCCGCTGATGTGTGGTCGCCGGCATTGGCGCCGCATCAGTGGTGAAGCATCATTGCTTCCTTGATGCTGAAGGCAGCATGTTGACCCGTTGCTGGGCATGTCGGATCCCTTGCGCTTTGATCAAATGGTCACCCTCGCTTGAACCGGATGACTGCACAAAAGTTCATACCCTTGTGATGTGATAAAAATAACAAGTGTGACTCTTCTCCAAGGTGATCAAATTTTGATCTCGAAGAACTCGTCCCCCCTCTTCCAAGGGAATGGTTTCCAGCCGGAGCGCCGGCTAGAACGTCCCGCCAGACGCGCAAGGCGTGTTGGATCTAGCGCGATCCAAGGACCCCCGTAGTGCCACGTGGACATGTTCGCAGTTTTTTTCACCTGCCCACCGGATTCATTTGCTAAATTGGGGTTTCATTTGCTTCAACTGCTCATCGGTTACTCCATTTTGGGCGACAGGGGCGGCGGCGACTGGAGGGCGACAGGGGCGGTTGCGGCTCTGACGACACGTGCGACAGCGGCAACGACGTTCTTCATTCTCCCCAATTTTCCCCCTCTCTCCCTCATTCTAGCTAGGGTTTCACGAGGGCGATGTGTCGTTGATGGGGCTGCAGAGGAGCGGGGAGGGCTCGGAGGGGGCGCAGTGGTGGGCGCGGCCTTCTTCCCCCGCGGGCACACCTTCTTCCGCGCCCGTGCTCGCGAGTTGGCGACCGTGTGCGTGGGGAGGGCGGCCTGCAGCGGGGACACGGTGACCACTACCCCCACCACCCCTCCTGCTCTTCCGAGAGCAGGTACCACATCATAGGCTTTCGGATCTAATTTACAACGCGCGTTGTGTGCTGCCTGAAAATGTTGCATCCTAGTCCTGATGCATAGCTCATCATTCTTGGTTTCATACTAGTGAAACTGATAGGACAGGGTGCACAGCTCAATACACCACGCCATTGTACAAGGGAACTGAACTAGAGCATCATAGGCTAGCAATTTAATAGTGAAACATTTTAGTACAGGGGAACTAAACTGAACTGAACATGCATATTGTTGTTGGTTCCAGGACTTATTAGCATCTCAGGATTAGCAAATTACTATCTTCTTGTGTATGTGGCAATGCGATTTAAATTCATGACCCTTTTTTGTTGCTACCTACTGTTTGTATGTTGCACATGTTTTCAGTTTTTTTAGGGTGTGCATATATGTGTTTTCTAGCTACTGTTATGACGCATCATAGGTCATGATTGAGTTCTTTTTTCTCTTTTGTGCGGTTCTTGCACACACCTTTGCTGAGAACGAGGGGAGTGACAAGGTTAAGAAGAACAAGAACAAGAAGAAAGAAAATCTATTCGGATTCAAGATGAGGTTTAATTAAAATGGTAGGTGATCTTGCGGAGCAGTTATCACTGGCGAAACAGGTTATCATACGGAATGGACCCTTTGGAGATTTGTTGGACATCAAGCCCTTCAAGGTACCGCATGCACTTATCGAGTTTGTGGTGATGCACACAAACCATGCACTTCGAGAGTTCAAATACAAGAATAAATCAATCAAGTTCACCAAAAACATGGTGAAAAGGATTTTCAATGTGCCATTGGGTGATAGTCCCGTGAAGCTTCTGAAGAAGAGTGATGAACATAACCTTCGCAGCATTTACAAGGATGGGTATATAGCGTTAATTGCCCATGTTTTCAAGTTGCTCAAAGATTGCAGTGATACAGACGAGGCTATGAGAAAGAGGACATGGGCACTAGTTGTGTTGGCAATAGTTGTTTGCCCACGCACCGGCAACATGATCAACCTTGAGTATTTAGCTTCCCTTGAAAACATGGATTTGGTGCACAACCTTGCTTGGGATGAGCACTTATTGGCACGAGCTATGGAGGAGGTTGTCGTCTTTCAAGAGAAGAAGCGGGGGCAAGCAACAATTGAAAATCCAAAAGAATTTCAGATCCGCTCATGTGTGCCCATGTTAGCAGTATGCAATGTTTTCATGACGAAACACCTCCTTTCCTTTTCATTCATGCATATATATATATATATATATATATATATATATATATATATATATATATATATATATATATACCTTACAGTCATGATTTTTTGTTGTCTATTGTTATAAATATTATATACATGGATCATCTCGATATCCCCCCCGGCCTCCCAAATGAGCATGTCATAGATTATTATGTGCCAAGGATACGTTTTTTTGTCAAAAGGATTTCGAATGGGTGGATAAAGTTCACAAGAACAAGCTTTTTCTTGTCTAGCCTTTCTATGGGAAGCAAACACAAGTATTTTTCTTGAACCCATTTATGTTCCTTCATGTCATACGTTTTGTTTGTTAATGAGCATGTCATAATAATTCAGCCTATGGATGAAGCAATTAGGATGCAACATGTACGAAATTAGTATGCTGGTTGTAGCAAATGCACACTATGGATGCACCATGTAGTAAATTAGTATGCTGGTTATAGAAGATGCACACTATGGATGCATCAATTAGGATGCGGCATGTAACAAATCAGTATGTTGGTTGTAGCAAATGCACACTATGGATGCAGCAATTAGGATGCAGCATGTAGCAAACTAGTATACTGGTTGTATCAAATGCAAACTATGGATGTAACATCATATTAGCAGATAATAGCAAGAAACATTTTACTAGCAAGATTGTCAGTTTCAGAATTTTTTGGTGCTAGCTATTGTTTTGATGCATATATGTGTTTTCTAGCTACTGTTTGGATGCATCACAGATTTGCTTCCCTTTCAGCATGGCAACCAATTTATTGTTCCTCATGATTTTTTTGTTTCTTTTTGTTCCTAGTTTCAGACTCTGTGTAACACGCCGTATGCCACACGACTTATTGGTCCAGGAGTTGGTCCTGAAGCAGCCACCGGGTAGGGGGGCTGGTGCTGAAGCAGCTAATAGCCAAGGAAGCCAAAATGAAGTATGTGAAGCTCAAGCAAATGTTGAGGTTCAACCAAATTTATCCTCATCATGCGATGATTGGCTCCAACAACCGTTACCTAGAATGTATGATCTTAAGGTACTTTTTCTACAAAAGATGCATGCATTATTTTTTTTCAAGATACATGTTAAATGACTAATTTTTCGAACACATGCCTTTTTGTAGGTACTAGCTCAGTTCCAAACATTGTATGACAAGCACAAGGAAATTTTCTCAACGGAGGTTGATGATGCAATATGCAAGTTTGGGCAGAGTTTAAAGGGATTGCAATCCAACCAGATGGCCGCTATGCTTCACGACATAGGAGATGCCATCGCAAATATGATGGATGGAGCTCGTGAGAAAGAGAAGGATGCTCAAGATGAAGATAAAGCTGCAACACCTACCATGGATGAAGCTTGTCAGAAAGAGAAGGATGCTCAAGCTGAAGCTCAAGCTGCAAAACCTACCTTGGACGAAGCTCTTGAGAAAGAGAAGGATGGTCTAGCTGAAGCTCAAGCTGCAACACCTACCATGGACAAAGCATTTGAGAAAGAGAAGGATGCTCAAGTTGATGCTCAAGATGAAACACCTACCTTTGACGAAGCTCGTGAGAAAGAGAAGGATGCTCAAGCTGCAACTACATGCATTGGTGATCAAGCGGAAGGTGCGGCTCCCGACATCGTGATGAACAAAGATCGAGTTGTTGGGGAGCGGGAAAAAACCAAGAAGTTGAAGAAGATGTTGGTCACACTCGTGAGCAACAAAGAGTGAGTATGGAGGTGGAAGGAGACGTGCCACCTTGGAGCCCCCTTTATTCCATGATGCACCTAGGAGTACAACAGCTGGTGTTTGGGATGGTGAGCCTTCATGTGAATTGTTCCCAAAGTGTTCCGAAGACTATGAGTTGATACATGGCATGGACGAGCCTACAAAGAGGAACAAAACATGCATCCCTCTCTACACCAACATCCATGTGTTCCTTGTCTCAGATGATGATGGCTGCCCTACTATCCCAGGTATGTTTCCTTCCTCCATCATGATTTCTCTTTTTGAGCACCTTCTTTCATGTTTCCATCTTTTTTGTGTCCAGGTTATTATTGTGTTTGTGTGATTTCAGCAAATTCCAATAAAATCCCTCCTAGCTTACCATTCTCCCCATACTTACATGTCTTTTTGTTGCAGCTCATATGATGGTCACTGCGGACGAGCAACCCATTGATGTCGGTAGTGGCCCTAGCACACATGACAAGAACACTAGGAAGAAGAGGATGGCTAAAGTTACAGCTGTCAAACCCAATGGAAAGAAGCAGAAGGTCGAAGTTAAAGAAGGTAAAGTCAAAGCACTTTATGAAAAGTATATTATGCATGGGAAACCACAAAGGAGGTCAAAACCCAATGAACTACCGTGAGCTTCGTACCCTCCTGTCTAGCATCTTAATTTGATGTTGTTGAAACAAATTATTTATTCGCGTGCACCTATAATACTAGGACACCTTTCATCAAAATAGGTGGGTTTTATGTTGGGTACAAGAAGTTTCTTGCATGCTTGAAGCCCGCGGGGACATGAATGATGAGGTCATGTCGCTCTATATTGAGCAACTTAGTATTGCATCTTATGAAACAAACAATAGGGTTGTAAAAAATACTTCTTCTTAGTCCATGGGGCGGTAAGTTTTGTAAAAACAAAGAAATGCTTCATGCTTTTTTCACTTTGCATGCATCACACACTAATCCTTTTTGTTAATATTTTCAAGCAGTCTCTACTCAAGCAAGACCCATCAATTTTCCAACCAAATGCTTTCATAGCTGAGCTTGAAAGGCATGTGACTAAGTTCAAGGTTCAAAAATACGACCTTGTAAGTCCCGTGAGCCATTTCTGTTTTCATAGCACGAATACTTTCAAATTTGTGTCCAGCGATGTGACGCATGTAACATTTTTTGTTTATGATGTGAGTACCTTTGCCTTCTTTTTGCATTTGAGCTCTAGTTCGCCATTGTTCATGAACATCATTGGATAGTTGTTTGCGTAAACTTGCTGACGGGGATATAGCCCTAGGGTAGGGTCATAGGTCTGACCAATACGTCCTACCCAAGGGCACCTCATTATTAGTTTAAGGACTACAAGGGAAATTCCTACTGGATCGTGACAACGTCTAATCCACTCGGTACGGATCCACTCAGACAAGTACATTCCATCCACTCGGATGACAGTCAACCACTCGGCCGTATGACTCACTCGGTCATGCAAATACCAACAGTCGGCAAGACATCTGTAGTGGGCTGACATTATGGCATCAATGCCCCATCTTGTAACATAAGAGGTGAGGAGGTGGCGCACTCTATATAAGCCACCCCCCTCCACATAGCTAGGGGCGAGTTTTTCTTCTCCTCGGCGGGCTCATTCTTTCCCTCGAGCTCTGGCTCTCTCTACACCATGTAACTCATGTCCATGACAGATAAAACAAAGCCTCTCCGGAGCACGAGACGTAGGGTTGTTATCTCCACTGTGAGAGGCCCGAACTCGCTAAAACCACTGTGTCACCCATGTGCATCTTGATAGATCATGCTCCGTTATCCTACCCCCTTTCTACTGTCAGACTTATACCCACGACAGTTGGCGCCCACCGTGGGGCATGGCGTCTATCGAACCATGATGCAGATGGTTTTTTCATTCATCTATGTTCAATTTCGTGTTCATATAGTTCATATTCATTGTCTCCACATTCATGTAGCTGAATCATGAGCAAAAGAAAGGGAAAATATAGATCTTCACCAGACGAGACACAAACAGAAGGATCAGGAGTTTTCTCTCTTCTGAATACTATCTGCTTCTGATCTAACGATCAATCAATGATCTGCTAATTTGTTTTTGTCTCTTTTGCATGTCCACCCATTCATGCATCCATGCTGATTAGTGCAATTGTGTACAAGAATCTAAAGAGCTACAGACACCGGTTCATGTAGCTAGTCACCTCACACAGACGATGACTCCACGGCAGCTCATCGCGGCCTGCTGTAACAGCGTCGTGCGAAACGGATCGGTCTCCAGAGCGGCGAGGCCTCAGCTGCACGGCGGGAGCATGGACACACGGAGGATCCGCCTTCTGAGATCTCCTTCCACCATCGATTTCTCAATGCGGCGCATCGACACGGACGCGAGCCGGGGCGGACGCGCGACAGTCTCTACTTCCCCGTCGACTGTTCAATGCTGTGCAGGTAGTGGCGGCGCACCGACACAGACGCGAGCCAGCGCGGACGCGCGGTAGTCTCTACTTCCCCATCGACTGCTTGACAGTGTACAGGCAGTGGCGGCGCCATCCGCCATCGGCTGCTCAGCACAGTACGCCAGTAGCTCGACGATGACACCAACACAGGCTGGTGGCACCGGTGCCACTGCGGAGGCCATGCCTGACTGCCTTAGTTTGGCGCCGGCGTCCTCTGTGTTGGTGCAGACCTGGTGCGTTGCAGAGGCCGGCAATGCACAGGGGCTCCATCCATCGACGCCGGCTGTCCGGTTCGGTAACCACCGAAACAATCTCCTCTCACGGCAGATGGTGTGGTGGGCCACCTCCTCCTAATTTAAGTGCATGCACGTATATGCATTCAAGCACATAAAACGGAAGGGCGTGGTGGCCTTCAGTGCTAAGTTAATTAGCTGGAGGATCAACTGCATGCACCAAAGTGGGGCTAGCTAGCCGTTTCACTGAGGTAATTGCTCACTGAGGTAATTGCCTCGTTAAGCGCCTCATGAAGTGAATATTTCATCCACCCCTTAATTTTTCATGCATGCATGTATAACTATCCTAGCATTAGTACAGGACATTTTAGTTCACCCAAAAATATTTGTAGCTACGCTTGCTACTAACTTGCAGGGTCACTCGTCCGTCATCGTCTCCGAACAACAGTTTATACGGACGGACTGTTCATTCGAGCTACTAACACGATGACACACATAAATTATTTCAGATGAATTTTGCATACAGATGACCAACATGCAGTGACTCGGCCAACCTGCGTGTCGTCGCTCAGTCGGATGCATCGTAATCAGTCGGTCCTCCCGCGCGCCGCCACTCGGCGAGACACATCTTCGTCACTCGGTTATAGGTGCCTTCATCAGTCGACCGCCCAGCGCGCCGCCACTCGGCGAGACGCGCCTTTGTCACTCGACCGCCCCGCGCGCTGTCACTCTACTGGACGCATCATCATCACTCGGCAGCTCCACGCATCGCCACTCTGTTGAACGCTCCATCGACACTCGGCCTCCCCGAGCACCATCACTCTACTGGACGCGTCGTCATCACTCGTTAGCTTCGCGCATCGCCAGTCAGCAAGACAAGCCATCCTCACTCGACTGGAGACTCCTTCGTCACTCGGCAGCTTCGCGTGTCGTCACTCGGCTGGAGGCTCCTTCGTCACCTGGTTGCTCTACACGTCGTCACTCGGCCGCCCCGCGTGTCGCCACTCAACTAGACGTGTCTTCATCGCTTGACCGCGCGGCACGTCGCCACTCAGCCGGACGTGTCTACTTCGCTCGACCGCCCGGCGTGTCGTCAGGCAGCTAACTCATTTTTTCACAGACTGCATTCTATTAAATAATCGTTTCTACATTACCAAGTGTCGAGGAAGTCGCACATGACGTTCACTCGGAGGCCACGCCACTAAGTGTACCTCTGCACTTGGTTGTTTATTTTTATGTGGGAACACTTCACTTCCGCTTCGTTTGGGTCCAGTACTCAAACGAGTTGAGCCGGATCCTTCACTCTTTTAGACTCTTGCTGGTTCCAAACCAGCAATGACGTGGCACACCCAGTGGGTGTCTATGGGTGCAATTTACACGAACTATTTCAGAAAAGATCATATTACTTTGATAAATTTTTATGCTGGCTTGTGCTATTTTTCATACACAGGTTACGCGATCACTCGACGCATCTATGCGCCATCTTCGTCACTACTCCGGCTCAGTCGCCGCAACGATCATTCGTGCGTTTTCACGTGTTCGGAAGCCCCAAACTATCGTGGGTATAAGCCTGACAGTAGATGTGTAGGGTACGAAAGGATGGGCAGAGCCTTAGCTACGGCGAGGTTGTATGAGTTCAGGCCCCTCTGCGGTGGAGGTAATAGCCCTACGTCTTAGTGCTCAGGGAGCTTGTTGTCTAGTGGAATATAGAATACAGTGAATTGCTAACCCCTGCGCCAGTGGGAGAGGGTGGCTTATATAGAGTGCGCTGCCCTTCACAACGGTTCGGTGCACAGGGGTGGAGTAGTGGCGAATAAATGCCTACGTTATAGCTAATGTACGTCTTAAATGCTAATAAAGGCACATAGAAACGTATGACCGTTTCCCTCCACGGGGGTTACGATGCACACAGTGGAATCCAGTCGGTTAGTTTGATAAACTCCGAATGCTAATCTCCGACTGGACGGTCGAGGATCTATTACCGACTGGATGAAGGGAACTCCTTAGTTCAGTCGGAACTGACTAAGGGCCTTGTCCCTTATGAGGGGTAGTCCTTTGGTTGGACCTTCAGGGCAGGCCTATGACCCTATCCTAGGACTATAACCCCATCATTAGTCCCCGAATGGATTGGGGTTGGAACGACGAAGCGATGCTTGAAGTTTGGATCCGACTGGAACGGATGTGACTTTGGCGTTGCTTGCCTCGATCCATTTTATCTTTTCTGACCAACGATCCGAGTGGAAGTATTGGTGGAACAAACTGTCGGAAACCGAGTGCTTCCAGGGTATCTCCTGACGTGACCAGTCAACTGACAGCGGCGGATTTTCCGGGATCCTCAAATTTCGGTTACCGCGCGCTCAGCGGGGATGACGACATCGCGCTCGAGTAGCGCCTGACGCCTCGATTCCCGCGCCTTCATCTTCTCCACTGATATCGCCGCGGTTGGTCGGGGGATAAGGTTTCGGGGCCACCTGCCAGTGACGAAGTCGAAACCTTACTTAAACCTCAGCGGCGAGGGTTTTCTCGTTACGCTCGCCGGATCTCTTGCCTTTGATTGCTCCGCTCCTCTCGCCTCCTCCTGCGCACCCAAGCTCCTTCCTTTTCCTTCTCCTCCGCGGACCCGCAGCTTCCGCCATGACCAAGGGACAGACTAGCAAGCTGGAGGCGATGAAGAAGAAGGGGAAGGCGGTGGCTCCTGCTCAACGGCGGCAGCGAGCGTTGCCGGCGGGGTGGATCCAGGGGGACTTCCTCCCCTCCACGGTGACGGAGGGGGATCTGCTGGAGCTGGTGGAGCACGAGATGATCGTGCACAAGTCGTGGAGGTTGCCGGCGGAGAATGAGATCGAGCTGGCGCCCCGGGAGTGGGAGCGCGTCCTACTGCTCAGCCATGTATACCGAGGTTTCTCCCTGCCCCCGCATCCTTTCTTCAAAGGCATAATGAACCACTTCTGGGCGCAGCTTCACCACTTTCCCCCGAATGCTATAGCTCATCTCTCTGCTTTCATAGTCTTGTGCGAGTGCTTCATCGGCTGTCCCCCCCATTGGGGGCTTTTCAAACATACTTTCTCTGCTAGATCCCAAACTATCAAACGACTTCACCAGTCAGATGATAAGACACACCTTCTCCAGATCTGCGGAGGCTTAGGTTTCCAGAAGAAGAGTAGAATTAGTTATCCTGCTCTTCAGCTGAGTGAGTCGGTTAGGAACTGGCAATCGACATGGTTCTACTGCCAGGACGTTTCTTGCCCGAATGCCACGACAGGGTTGCCTCCTTTTAGCTTAGATCGACCCGCTCCGCCTAAGCAGCTTGCGCTCACGAAGGCGGAGAAGATCGACATCCAGCCTCTGGTCGACGCACTCGTAGATGACGTCAGGAGGGGAGTCACCGGCATAGATTTGCTGGAGGTTTTCCTCGGTCGGCGCATCCAACCACTACAGGCTCGCGACCATGCCATGTGGCACTACACGGGGCCCGAAGACTCCACTCGGACCAACGTCTTCGGCGTGACCGAGGAGAAGGTGGCGTCGTGGGTGCTCCAGATCACAGGCGCCTGCGAGAACCCCAGAGGGTCCCGGCGAGTGAGGGCTTTCTGCGCGGACAACCCTCCTCTGAACGAGGTGAGTACCACTTGCCGAGTGCACGTAACTGTCTTAGTTTTATCGCTTTCTTGAATCTCTGTCTGACGCCTGATGTCGCCGACTGTATTTTATGCAAAAGTGGACCAACTGGTTTACCCCTGTCTTGAACGGGAACCCGGCCGAGGAGGAGGAGGAGGGCAGCCTGGAGGGCAGCATGGAGAGCGTCGAGTATGTCTCCAACAGTGGGGAAACGGAGGAAGAGTCTAGTGAAGAGGAGGGGGAAGACGAAGAGCAGGACTCGCCACCCCCGCTGCCAGAGCATCGAACCTTGCGCCGACATGAACCTGCAGCTCTCTCGGCCCTTCCAGCATCCTCGAGTGCTCCGCCAACTGCTCCTACGGTTCCGAGTGCCCCGTCAACTGTTCCCGGGGGTCCGTGTGCCCGGAGCACCAAGAGGACCAGGGACGCTGCTACTGAACTTGCGGGTCAGCCTTCCAAGGTGGCCAAACCGAGCGGATCTAAACCTCAGAAGGCTTTGTCGCGGATGAGGGTCACTGTTCCCGTCACCTCGACGTAAGTATATTGTTCTTCTAACTTCTTCTGATATTCGATTGGACTCCTATTTATTGGTCGAATGAATTTTACCCGACAGGGTTGCTACCTCTGCCACCTCTCCGGCACGCCAGGGGGATGACCCCATGGACATGGACAACGTCGTCTCGTCCCAGCCAGGTGCGTCGTAGCGATTCCGAGAGTTTACATCATCGCATCACGAATTCTGTCTTCGGTCTTGCCCCTTTCTTTTTCTGAGATCTCACGCCGTTTGGTCTGGCTTCCGTCAGGGGTGATTTATGTGGATGAGGGTGACCAGGGGAGATCTGAGCAAGCTGCGGTGCCTGTCCTTGAGGCTGTTCCGCCAGTTACTGCTCTCGCTGTGGACGTGCCGCCGACTGAAGCGATGTCGTCGACTGAAGCGGCGCTGGTTGCTGCTGAACCGACTGGAGCAAGCCTTGTGATGCCCAAGGAGCCTCCAACGATGCCAAGCCCGTCGAATGTCGAGTATAACGTCCAGCGCCTCCCAGAGGATGAGTTGGGAGCGGCCAAGGGGGCCATGGTGCAGGCGGAGCTGATGGTGGGAGAATCCAAGAAGGCGTACGACTCCATCGCATCCCTGTACCAGCGGAGCTTGGAGCTGCGGGACGATATCCGAGTAAGTGGGCTAGTAAGTATTTACTTTTCTCTTGTAACCCACTGGGTGTGCTCGGATACCGTATGATTTTTGCAATGGGTTCACTCTTAGTGAACCCAGTGGGTGTAGTCCCCGAGACTTCTGTCGAGTGCTTGCACCGGCAGTTGTCTTTATATACATTGTCTTTGACGTGATCAGATCCATAATTAATCTGGTCGAATGCTAACAATTGGTGCACTCGGAGTGCACCTACTGTAAGAGTCCCTGAGAGTAATTTTACTCAGGTCGGGTAGTATTAGCCTCGTAGGCGTAGGTGTTGTCATGTAGCTCAATAGGGCGGACCTGTTTGAGTTTCAAGCCAGTGGGGTCACTCTCAGTGAACCCACTGGGTGTAGTCCCCGAGACCGCTGTCGACTGCTTGCGTCGGCAGGGGTCTGAAGAACTTAGGCTTTTTATTGTCGGATTTCTCTGATCGTCTCTTGGCGCTGGCTGGCAGAAAACTTGTGAGATGGGGACAGCGTACGAGACTCTTAGGGCTGAAAAGGTTCAGTTTGCTGGTGAGCTGGATGCGGCACTGGTTGCAACGGCTGGCATGAAGGATGTTCTGGTGGAACGAGAGATGTCGTTGGAGCAGGCCTGTGAAGCAAACAAGGCACTGACTGCTGAAGTTGAGAAGATGAAGGCGCATAGGGCTGAGCTGATGGGGCAAATGAATGTGCTGAACAAGCGGTGTATAGCGCAGGAAAAATACGTCAGTGATTGGGCCCGACAGATGATAACGCGTCTGGGTGGTAAGTCATGTTTTTCCGAGTGCCTGTGGTATGTGCGTTACACTCGGCGCTTATTGTTTGCTTGTCCTGTGTTTGCAGATTTTTGCATGGACGCTCAGGCTGAAGCAGCTGACGTGGAGCGGTCGATTCGCAAGAACATTCCACTCGGCGAGGACGCCAATCGAGATCTGCTCCGAGTGCACATTCGCCTGGGCAAAGTTGGGCCTTTCATCGGTCGACTGAGAGAAGTCGTCGGCTGGATCGACAAGGAGCTTTGGCGTGAAGACGAGTCTCGGTATGAGATGGAAGGCTTGATGACTCGGCTGGAGGAGGTCCCAAACCGAGTGCAGTCATGGAAGAAATCTCCGGCTCGCTGTGGTGCAGACGTTGCGCTGTCCCTGGTCCGAGTGCATTGCAAGGAGGTGCGCGAAGAGAAGCTGAAAGTGTTGAAGGTCGCCAACACGAAGAAACTTCGATTCGAAGACTTCATGGAAACCTTCCTTGAGAGTGCCACCCGCATCGCCGACGGGATCGACCTGGACACATTCGCGGAGCCCTCCAGTCCTGGCGCCAATCCGGACGACGCTTAAGAAAACTTTTACATCGGTATGCCGAGTGTTGGTTGTAAGAAACCTTGGCCACTTTTGTTGGCCGTCACATTCTTGGTTCTGTGCGGGTAAGCTTGATCCGCACCGAGTCAACTATTCTTAGGTGAACTTCGAATTTAAATCAAATCTTTTGCTCTTCTGTTGCCAAAGAGTTGTTGACACCATTTTGGCTCGAGTTTTTGTTTGGCTTTTTTTGTTGAAGCCAATGGCAAACATGCGGAGCATGTAATTGTCAGTTTCCTTGACATCTGTGTGAGCCTCTCTGAGGGTCTGCCAAGTCGCCGAGTGGATCTGTAGGATACACTCGGAGGTAATAGCGTACTTAGGAGATTCATGATCACGGCTAAGTCTTCGAGTGCGACGATCATGCCGCACTCGAAGCGAGTTGTTACTCATGTAATTGTCAGTGGTCTTGACATCCACATGAGCCTCAATGAGGGTCTGCTGAGTCCCCGAGTGGATCTGTAGGATACACTCGAAGGTAATAGAGTACTTAGGCGATTCATGATCGCGGCTAAGTCTTCGAGTGCAACGGACATGCTGCACTCGGAGCGAGTTGTTACTCATGTAATTGTCTGTTGTCTTGACATCCACATGAGCCTCAATGAGGGTCTGCTACTCATGTAATTGTCAGTGGTCTTGACATCCACATGAGCCTCAATGAGGGTCTGCTGAGTCCCCCAGTGTATCTGTAGGATACAGTCACGGGAAGCTTTCCCATTTCAGCGATTCTTGACCGCAGTTAAGTCTTCGAGTGTGACGAGTAGTGCATGCTCGGAGAAAGTTATTACTTAGGCGATTCTTGATCGCAGCTAAGTCCCCGAGTGCGACGTTTAGTGCACACTCGGATAAAGTTAGTACTTAGGCGTTTAGTGAGGTAGACGAGTCCGGCTGAATGGCAATGCGCGGGGCGGCCAAGTGATGTATGTCGAGGAGGCGTCCGACCCATTGACGGCACGTGTGGCGGCTGTGTCCACTATGTCATCGAAGGGGCTTAGCTGCGACTCTGTATGGCCTAAGTAAAAACAACTTCGAGTACGGACACGCTCCACACTCGGGGGCTTAGCTACGACTCCGTATCGCCTAAGTAAAAACAACTCCGAGTACAGACACGCTCCACACTCGGGGGCTTAGCTGCGACTCCGTATCGCCTAAGTAAAAAACAACTCCGAGTGCGGACATGCTCCACACTCGGGGACTTAGCTGCGACTCCGTATCGCCTAAGTTAAAACTACTCCGAGTACGGACACGCTCCACACTCGGGGGCTTAGCTGCGACTCCGTATCGCCTAAGTAAAAAACTACTCCGAGTACGGACACGCTCCACACTCGGGGGCTTAGCTGCGACTCTGTATCGCCTAAGTAAAAACAACTCCGAGTACGGACACGCTCCACACTCTGGGGCTTAGCTGCGACTCTGTATCCCCTAAGTAAATACAACTCTGAGTGCAGACATGCTCCACACTCGGGGGCTTAGCTGCGACTCCGTATCGCCTAAGTAAAAAACAACTCCGAGTACGGACACGCTCCACACTCGGGGGCTTAGCTGCGACTCCGTATCGCCTAAGTAAAAACAACTCCGAGTGCGGACATGCTCCACACTCGGGGACTTAGCTGCGACTCCGTATCGTCTAAGTTAAAAACTACTCCGAGTATGGACACGCTCCACACTCGGGGGCTTAGATGCGACTCTGTATCGCCTAAGTTAAAACTACTCTGAGTACGGACACGCTCCACACTCGGAGACTTAGCTGCGACTCCGTATCGCCTAAGTAAAAACAACTCCGAGTATGGACACGCTCCACACTCGGGGGCTTAGCTGAGACTCCGTATCGCATAAGTAAAAACAACTCTGAGTGCGGATATGCTCCATACTCGGGGGCTTAGCTGCGACTCCGTATCGCCTAAGATAAAAACTACTCCGAGTACAGACGCTCCACACTCGGAAACTTAGTTGCGACCCCGTATCACCTAAGTTAAAAATACACTCGAAGACTTGACTTTGATCCAGAAATCATATAATGCAGATTCAACAAACATTCAACATGATGAGCACTGGAAGACTTAAACCCTCTGTTGGACTCATCTAGTCCGACAGAGGCTCGGGGACTACACCCAGTGGGTGCACTGAACGTGCCCCCACTGGAAGGTACATACAAAAAAGAAACATTCTGCTTGGTCAGGTCCACCAACAACATCCAAGTTCAACAAATTCAATAGATTCCAACCAACTACCAGCAGTTAGTCAGAGTCTCAAGATCCTGTTGGTCACTCGGATCTACTTCTATTCTTAAGTTCACTGGGACGTACTACTCAGCGGAATCGATCAGGGCGAATGATGAAGACTTCAATCAACGCATAATTTTGCAAGGCCCTGAAGCACGTTCAAGTTCGGTCTGCTGCTACAAGATTTACATCGACACCTTCACCACTCGGACCCTGATCCATTCGGGGGCTAATGACGGGGATATAGCCCTAGGGTAGGGTCGTAGGTCTGACCAATACGTCCTACCCAGGGGCACCTCATTATTAGTTTAAGGACTACATGGGAAATTCCTACTGGATCGTGACAACGTCTAATCCACTCGGTACGGATCCACTCAGACAAGTACATTCCATCCACTCGGATGACAGTCAACCACTCGGCCGTATGACTCACTCGGTCATGCAAGTACCAACAGTCGGCAAGACATCTGTAGTGGGCTGACATTATGGCATCAATGCCCCATCTTGTAACATAAGAGGTGATGAGGTGGCGCACTCTATATAAGCCACCCCCCTCCACATAGCTAGGGGCGAGTTTTTCTTCTCCTCGGCGGGCTCATTCTTTCCCTCGAGCTCTGGCTCTCTCTACACCATGTAACTCATGTCCATGACAGATAAAACAAAGCCTCTCCGGAGCACGAGACGTAGGGTTGTTATCTCCACTGTGAGAGGCCCGAACTCGCTAAAATCACCGTGTCACCCATGTGCATCTTGATAGATCATGCTCCGTTATCCTACCCCCTTTCTACTGTCAGACTTATACCCACGACACTTGCTTCACAAGCAATGGAATGCATTTGACTCACTTAATGCAATAGGAAAACCATCCAGCTTGAAGAAGCAGGCCAACAACCTAGTCATCTCTTTCTCTCTTTTATAGTTGCGTCTGCCCTCGCTCTGTCTACTTAAATTTCCTGGTGTCATCTTTTAATTGTTTCATATGTTCTTACAAACTTTTGCATGTGTTTCTGGTGGTAGATCACAAACTTTACAACCCTCACACAAGAGTGTGATGCATTTAGTGTAAATGTTTCATCCTTCACCTGGGCTGATTTAGAATACTACCCAAAGCAAAATAACATGTTAGTTTTTCCTATGCTTCAACCATGTGTTGCTTTGAAACAAGTTGGTTGTTTTCACTGTACACAAGATTGTCATATTTTTCATTCAACTCACAGGTGTGATTGTGGTTCCTTCGGTGTCAAATATGTGGGGAACTTTGATGGAAAGGCAATGAAAGGGTTTGAGCATGTATCCATTTTTATCTTTGTTGTATTCTCTATTTTTGTTCAATCTAGTTTTTTGCTTGTTCAAACCTATGCAGCAAAAGAATAGCTAGTAACAAACTGCTACTCAACCTTTCATGTTTACAAGAAGATATTGCATGGTACCGCATGGAATGGGCATACAACCTCGTCCATCACCCACTCAACATAGCCTCAATGGAGCTAGCATTCAGGGAAGAGTTGGCAGACTGATTTCAGGATGGTTCAAGGCAAAAGGGCTTTTTCATTAGGTCTAGATAATGTCTCCAATGGTAGCCTCTTGATAGGACCAATGGTACTTATATAAAGAATGATAACTCCATTGAACTTTTGTTTTGTTTGCGCCATGTGTGAACCAATGGTGCCTGTTTCGGTTTTGAAAGGCTGAATTTGGATGAAGCATTTTGGTGCCAACATGTTTGCACGATGAATACGACACTTGTCCATTGCTGAACCTTTTAGTATATATTTTAACATATTTGCTGGAAGCATAATCTATAAAAGCTTCAACAGTACAAATTTCTTACAACATATTTTTCTGTAAACATCTTTTTCACGTAATAACTGTAGTGCTACTTTCACGGAAATTATTAGCTTCAAGCTGACAAAAAAAAGATTCATCCATGTCTACAACCATTACACATACACACCAAAATTTTGTTCCACAGCCAAAGCCTCGAAGCTTGGCGGAGCAGCAACATCAGGTGTAGCTTTTTTGTATGAGGTTGAAGCTTTTTCATAGAAGGTTGTAGCTTTTCCTATCGCTAGTTGTAGCTTTTTTGGTCATCGGTTGTAGCACTGGCCATCTCCCTCGGTGCTCAATTTTTTTTGCAAATTGCACACCGGGGATGAGCGGCGGCGAGCACGCCCGCAAGATTTAGTCGCCTGACACAGCAGGAATCATGTACGGTCGCATCATTTAAACAAAAAACTTCAACTACTATCTATTTTTGCTACAATTAGTAACTACATTTGTTACAAGCAAGGCTGATTTTTTCATAATTATTTTTACTGTAAAAAACATGCAACCATTGCAACAAACTTAGTATTCATCATTCAACAAAAAACACAGCTTCGCAAACTTATGAATTAAGAAATCTTTTTAAATTCACACATGTAGTAATATGTGGCATTCTATCACACAAATATAATTCAGCAAGGTTACAAAGCAATACATCATTTCTCCCTCATTGAAACATGGAACATCCTAAAGGGTAAGGACCGTTTCAACATCTAGAACTTTTCTAGCCTCACTCGTAGCAAGCATAGCAACAAGCAGTTCGCGACTCTTGGTGTTGTGATCTTCTTACCCCTTGGCTTTGGAGATTTCTTCATTTTCACTTCGTCTTTCTTTGATTTCTTCCTCATCTCATCTTCTTGTAGCTCAGTTAGTAGCTTCCTTCTCTTATTTTTTTCCTTTGGCCTCCCTTTCTTCGTAGACTTTGGCGGGTTCCGCAAACCTACGGGGGTTGGTTCCTGCTGCCCTATAAGTGGACATGTCGAAGTCCGCACTTGTTCAGTGGCTTTATGGCCATGGGCTTCTCAGGCTCCTAGAACCCAATCCCTCGTTCTAGCTTTCATTGACCCAACCCCCAACATTTCCTTGATCAATAAGTCGAGAGACGAAATTATAAGCTTCATCAAGCATGCATTAGAAGCGAGCTTGCCCAACTTCCTGCAGAGAGAGTTGAACTTGAGTGTGTTGGTTGTTGGGACACCAAAGTGCATAGCCCTATGTCCACCATCGGGATCAGGTGCTACATCAGTTGTTCTCATGGACCATCTTTCAAGCATGTAAGTTGCAGGTATCGTTTTCATGTCTAGGTGCACCATGACATGGATGATATGTGGGCAGATCAATCCACACATCTCAAACATGTTGCAACTCCACATGCACCTCTTATCTTCAAGATCAACTCGCACAACATAAACTTTAGGATTGACACTGTAATTTGCAACAAGATGAAAGATTATGGGATCCCCGTGGACTTGAATTTGCACCCCAAAGCCTCTTGATTTAGCTAAAAGCTTTTAGAACTTGGAAACTACCTCCCTGGTATAGAAATCTGTTGCTTGCTTTTCAATGTTGTAACTGTAAATAAAAAAGCTTCCATCATTAGCAAAGTTTGCTACATATGTTTCAAATAAATGTCGCAACCAAACTGTACTGCCAAAAGCATTTAAAAAGCTTCGACCATGAGTTTTTCGTACTTACTTCCCACATAATGGTGGCCTTGTCACTTCATTGATGAATCTAGTATTGTCCTAATAGCCTAGCATTTGTTGGAATTATGCCCTAGAGGCAATAATAAATATAGTTATTATTATAATTCCTGTATCAAGATAATCGTTTATTATCCATGCTATAATTGTATTGAATGAAGACTCATTTACATGTGTCGATACATAGACAAAACACCGTCCCTAGCAAGCCTCTAGTTGGCTAGCCAGTTGATCAAAGATAGTCAGTGTCTTCTGATTATGAACAAGGTGTTGTTGCTTGATAACTGGATCGCGTCATTAGGAGAATCACGTGATGGACTAGACCCAAACTAATAGACGTAGCATGTTGATCGTGTCATTTTGTTGCTACTGTTTTCTGCGTGTCAAGTATTTATTCCTATGACCATGAGATCATATAACTCACTGACACCGGAGGAGTGCTTTGTGTGTATCAAACGTCGCAACGTAACTGGGTGACTATAAATATGCTCTACAGGTATCTCCGAAGGTGTTAGTTGAGTTAGTATGGATCAAGACTGGGATTTTTCACTCCGTGTGACAGAGAGGTATCTCGGGGCCCACTCGGTAATACAACATCACACACAAGCCTCGCAAGCAATGTAGCTTAGTGTAAGTTACGGGATCTTGTATTACGGAACGAGTAAAGAGACTTGCCGGTAAACGAGATTGAAATAGGTATGCGGATACTAACGATCGAATCTCGGGCAAGTAACATACTGAAGGACAAAGGGAATGACATACGGGATTGTATGAATCCTTGGCACTGAGGTTCAAACGATAAGATCTTCGTAGAATATGTAGGATCCAATATGGGCATCCAGGTCCCGCTATTGGATATTGACCGAGGAGTCTCTCGGGTCATGTCTACATAGTTCTCGAACCCGCAGGGTCTGCACACTTAAGGTTCGACGTTGTTTTATGCGTATTTCAGTTATATGGTTGGTTACCGAATGTTGTTCGGAGTACCGGATGAGATCACGGACGTCACGAGGGTTTCCAGAATGGTCCGGAAACGAAGATTGATATATAGGATGACCTCATTTGATTACCGGAAGGTTTTCGGAGTTACTGGGAATGTACCGGGAATGACGAATGGGTTCCGGGAGTTCACCGGGGGGGGGGGGGCAACCCACCCCGGGGAAGCCCATAGGCCTTGAGGGTGGCGCACCAGCCCGTAGTGGGCTGGTGGGACAGCCCAAAAGGGCCCTATGCGCCTAGAAAAGAAAATCAAAGAGAAAAGGAAAAAAAGGAGGAGGTGGGAAGGGAAGGAAGGACTCCCACCCACCAAACCAAGTCCAACTCGGTTTGGGGGGGAGCCTTCCCCCCTTGGCTCGGCCGACCCCCTTGGGGCTCCTTGAGCCCCAAGGCAAGGTCCCCTCCCTCCCACCTATATATACGGAGGTTTTAGGGCTGATTTGAGACAACTTTTCCACGGCAGCCCGACCACATACCTCCACGGTTTTTCCTCTAGATCGCGTTTCTGCGGAGCTCGGGCAGAGCCCTGCTGAGACAAGGTCATCACCAACCTCCAGAGCGCCGTCACCCTACCGGAGAACTCTTCTACCTCTCCATCTCTCTTGCTGGATAAAGAAGGCCGAGATCATCGTCGAGCTGTACGTGTGCTGAACGCGGAGGTGCCGTCCGTTCGGTACTAGATCGTGGGACTGATCGCGGGATTGTTCGCGGGGCGGATCGAGGGACGTGAGAACGTTCCACTACATCAACCGTGTTCACTAACGCTTCTGTTGTACGGTCTACAAGGGTACGTAGATCACTCATCTCCTCTCGTAGATGGACATCACCATGATAGGTCTTCGTGCGCGTAGGAAAATTTTTGTTTCCCTTGCGACGTTCCCCAACAGTGGCATCATGAGCTAGGTTCATGCGTAGATGTCTTCTCGAGTAGAACACAAAAGTTTTTGTGGGCGGTGATGTGCGTTTTGCTGCCCTCCTTAGTCTTTTCTTGATTCCGCGGTATTGTTGGATTGAAGCGGCTTGGACCGACATTACTCGTACGCTTACGAGAGACTGGTTTCATCGCTACGAGTAACCCCGTTGCTCAAAGATGACTGGCAAGTGTCAGTTTCTCCAACTTTAATTGAATCGGATTTGACCGAGGAGGTCCTTGGATGAGGTTAAATAGCAACTCATATATCTCCGTTGTGGTGTTTGCGTAAGTAAGATGCGATCCTACTAGATACCTGTGGTCACCACGTAAAACATGCAACAACAAAATTAGAGGACGTCTAACTTGTTTTTGCAGGGTATGCTTGTGATGTGATATGGCCAACGATGTGATGTGATATATTGGATGTATGAGATAATCATGTTGTAATAGATAATATCGACTTGCACGTCGATGGTACGGCAACCGGCAGGAGCCATAGGGTTGTCTTTATACTAATGTTTGTGCTTGCAGATGCGTTTACTATTTTGCTAGGATGTAGCTTTAGTAGTAATAGCATGAGTAGCACGACAACCTAAAGTAGGATGGTGTTAGTAGGATGGCAACACGTTGATGGAGATCATGGCGTGGCGCCGGTGACAAGAAGATCGTGCCGGTGCTTTGGTGATGGAGATCAAGAAGCACGTGATGATGGCCATATCATGTCACTTATGAATTGCATGTGATGTTAATCCTTTTATGCACCTTATTTTGCTTAGAACGACGGTAGCATTATGAGGTGATCTCTCACTAAAATTTCAAGACGAAATTGTGTTCTCCCCGACTGTGCACCGTTGCTACAGTTCGTCGTTTCGAGACACCACGTGATGATCGGGTGTGATATACTCAACGTTCACATACAACGGGTGCAAAACAGTTGCGCCCGCGGAACACTCGGGTTAAGCTTGACGAGCCTAGCATGTGGAGACATGGCCTCGGAACACATGAGACCAAAAGGTCGATCATGAATCATATAGATGATATGATTAGCATAGGGATGCTTACCACTGAAACTATACTCAACTCACGTGATGATCGGACTTGAGCTAGTGTAAAGTGGATCATGAACCACTCAAATGACTAAGAGAGATGTACTTTTTGAGTGGGAGTTTAGCGTATAATTTTGATTAGAGTTAAACTCTAATTATCTTGAACATAGACTAAGTCCACTTTGAATATATTTGCGTTGTAGATCATGGCTCACGCGACAGTCACCCTGAATTTTAATACGTTCCTAGAGAAAGCTAAGTTGAAAGATGATGGAAGCAACTTTGTAGACTGGGCTCATAATCTTAAGCTAATCTTACAAGCTGGGAAGAAGGATTATGTCCTTAATGCTGCGCTAGGAGATGAACCACCCGCTACGGCCGATCAGGATGTTAAGAACGCTTGGTTAGCACGTAAGGAGGACTACTCAGTAGTTCAATGTGCAGTCTTGTATGGCTTAGAATCGGGACTTCAACGTCGCTTTGAGCGTCATGGAGCATTTGAGATGTTCCAGGAGTTGAAGTTTATCTTTCAGAAGAACGCCCGTATCGAGAGGTATGAGACCTCCGATAAATTCTATGCTTGCAAGATGGAGGAAAACTCGTCTGTCAGTGAACATGTGCTCAAAATGTCTGGGTACTCAAACCGTCTAGCTGAGCTGGGGATTGAACTCCCGCAAGAGGATATCACTGACAGAATCCTTCAATCACTGCCGCTAAGCTATAAAGGCTTTGTGTTGAACTACAACATGCAAGGGATGAACAAGTCTCCCGGCGAGTTGTTTGCGATGCTGAAAGTCGCAGAGTCTGAACTCCGTAAAGAGCATCAAGTGTTGGTGGTAAATAAGACCACTAGTTTCAAGAGAAACGGCAAAGGCAAGAAGGGTAATTCAAAGAAGAGCGGCAAGCCTGTTGCCAATCCGACGAAGAAACCCAAAGCTGGACCTAAGCCTGAAACGGAGTGTTACTATTGCAAGGGTATGGGTCAATGGAAGCGCAATTGCCCCAAGTATCTGGCAGATAAGAAGGCGGCCAAAGAAAAATCAGGTATATTTGATATACAAGTTATTGATGTGTACTTAACCAGCTCTTGTAGTAGTGCCTGGGTATTCGATACCGGTTCTGTTGCTCATATTTGCAACTCGAAACAGGAACTGCGGAATAGACGAAGGCTGGTGAAAGATGAAGTGACGATGTGCGTAGGAAATGGTTCCAAGGTTGATGCAATCGCCGTCGGCATAGTTTCACTTCAGTTACCATCAGGATTAGTGATGAACTTAAAACATTGTTATTTAGTGCCTGCGTTGAGCATGAACATTATATCTGGATCTTGTTTATTGCGAGACGGTTACTCTTTTAAGTCTGAGAATAATGGTTGTTCTATTTCTATGAGTAACATCTTTTATGGTCATGCACCCAATGTGAGAGGATTGTTCATATTGAATCTTGATAGCAATACACACATACATAACATTGAGACCAAAAGAGTTAGAGTTAACAATGATAGCGCCATATTTTTGTGGCACTGCCGCTTAGGTCATATTGGTGTAAAGCGCATGAAGAAACTCCATGCTGATGGACTTTTGGAGTCACTTGACTTTGATTCACTTGACACGTGCGAACCATGCCTCATGGGCAAGATGTCTAACACTCCGTTCTCCGGAACAATGGAGCGTGCAAGTGACTTGTTGGAAATCATACATACCGATGTGTGTGGTCCGATGAGCGTGGAGGCACACGGCGGATATCGTTATTTTCTCACCTTCACTGACGATTTGAGTAGATATGGTTATGTCTACTTGATGAAGCACAAGTCTGAAACATTTGAAAAGTTCAAGCAATTTTAGAGTGAAGTTGAAAATCATCGTAACAAGAAGATCAAATTCCTACGGTCTGATCGTGGGGGTGAATATCCGAGTTTCGAGTTTGGTGCTCACTTAAGACAATGTGGAATTGTTTCACAGTTAACACCGCCTGGAACACCACAGCGTAATGGTGTGTCCGAACATCGTAATCATACATTATTAGAGATGGTGCGATCTATGATGTCTCTTACCGATTTGCCGTTATCGTTTTGGGGTTATGCATTAGAAACAACTGCATTCACTTTAAATAGGGCACCATCAAAATCCGTTGAGACGACACCATACGAACTGTGGTATGGCAAAAGGCCAAAGTTGTCATTTCTTAAAGTTTGGGGATGTGATGCTTATGTCAAAAAGCTTCAGCCTGAAAAGCTGGAACCCAAAGCGGAAAAGTGTGTCTTCGTAGGTTACCCAAAAGAGACCGTTGGGTACACCTTCTATCTCAAATCCGAGGGCAAAGTGTTTGTTGCTAAAAACGGAGCTTTTCTCGAGAAGGAGTTTCTCTCGAGAGAATTGAGTGGGAGGAAGATAGAACTTGACGAGGTTGTCGAACCTCTCATCCCTCTGGATGGTGGCGCAGGACAAGGGGAAACCTGTGTCGTTGCGACGCCGGTTGAGGAGGAAGTTAATGATCATGATCATGAAACTCCGGTTCAAGTTTCTGTCGAACCACGCAGGTCGACGAGACCACGTGCTGCTCCAGAGTGGTACGGTAATCCCATCTTGTCAGTCATGTTGTTGGACAACAATGAACCTGCAAATTATGAAGAAGCAATGGTGGGCCCGGATTCCAACAAATGGCTAGAAGCCATGAAGTCCGAGATAGGATCCATGTATGAGAACAAAGTGTGGACTTTGGAGGTACTGCCTGAGGGCCGCAAGGCTATTCAGAACAAATGGATCTTTAAGAGGAAGACGGACGCTGACGGCAATGTGACCATTTATAAAGCTCGACTTGTGGCAAAGGGTTTTTCGCAAGTTCAAGGAGTTGACTACGATGAGACATTCTCACCCGTAGCGATGCTTAAGTCCGTTAGAATCATGTTAGCAATAGCTGCATTTTTTCGATTATGAAATCTGGCAGATGGATGTCAAAACGGCGTTCCTTAACGGTTTCCTTAAGGAAGAATTGTATATGATGCAACCCGAAGGTTTTGTCGATCCTAAGAATGCTAACAAGGTGTGCAAGCTCCAGCGATCCATTTATGGACTGGTGCAAGCATCTCGGAGTTGGAACAAGCGCTTTGATGAGGTGATCAAAGCATTTGGGTTTATACAAGTGGTTGGAGAATCTTGTATTTACAAGAAAGTGAGTGGGAGCTCTATGGCATTTCTAATATTATATGCGGATGACATATTGCTGATTGGAAACAACATAGAGTTTTTGGAGAGCATAAAGGATTACTTGAATAAAAGTTTCTCTAGGAAGGACCTAGGAGAAGCTGCTTACCTTCTAGGCATTAAGATCTATAGGGATAGATCAAAACGCCTGATAGGACTTTCACAAAGTACATACCTTGATAAAGTTTTGAAGAGGTTCAAAATGGAACAGTCCAAGAAAGGGTTCTTGCCAGTTTTACAAGGTACGAGATTGAGTAAGACTCAGTGCCCAGCAACTGATGAAGATAGAGAGCATATGCGCTCCGCCCCTATGCTTCAGCCATAGGTTCTATCATGTATGCAATGCTGTGCACTAGACCGGATGTTAGCCCGGCCATAAGTATGGCAGGTAGGTTCCAGAGTAATCCAGGAGTGGATCACTGGACAGCGGTCAAGAATATCCTGAAGTACCTGAAAAGGACTAAGGAGATGTTTCTCGTGTATGGAGGTAACGAAGAGCTCGCCGTAAAAGGTTACGTCGATGCAAGCTTTGACACAGATCCGGACGACTCTAAGTCGCAAACCGGATACGTATTTATTCTTAATGGGGGTGCGGTAAGCTGGTGTAGTTCCAAGCAAAGCGTCGTAGCAGATTCTACATGTGAAGCGGAGTACATGGCTGCCTCGGAGGCGGCTAAGGAGGGTGTCTCGATGAAGCAGTTCATGACGGATCTTGGAGTGGTGCCAAGCGCACTGAATCCAATAACCTTGTTCTGTGACAACACGGGTGCCATTGCCTTAGCAAAGGAACCACGGTTTCACAAGAAGACCAGACACATCAAACGACGCTTCAACCTCATCCGCGACTACGTCGAGGGAGAGGAGGTAAATATATGCAAAGTGCACACGGATCTGAATGTAGCAGACCCGCTGACTAAACCTCTTCCACGGACAAAGCATGATCAACACCAGAACTGTATGGGTGTTAGATTTATTACAATGTAATTCGCATGATGATGTGAGGGCTAGATTATTGACTCTAGTGCAAGTGGGAGACTGTTGGAATTATGCCCTAGAGGCAATAATAAATATAGTTATTATTATAATTCCTGTATCAAGATAATCGTTTATTATCCATGCTATAATTGTATTCAATGAAGACTCATTTACATGTGTGGATACATAGACAAAACACCGTCCCTAGCAAGCCTCTAGTTGGCTAGCCAGTTGATCAAAGATAGTCAGTGTCTTCTGATTATGAACAAGGTGTTGTTGCTTGATAACTGGATCACGTCATTAGGAGAATCACGTGATGGACTAGACCCAAACTTATAGACGTAGCATGTTGATCGTGTCATTTTGTTGCTACTGTTTTCTGCGTGTCAAGTATTTATTCCTATGACCATGAGATCATATAACTCACTGACACCGGAGGAATGCTTTGTGTGTATCAAACGTCGCAACATAACTGGGTGACTATAAAGATGGTCTACAGGTATCTCCGAAGGTGTTAGTTGTGTTAGTATGGATCAAGACTGGGATTTGTCACTCCGTGTGACGGAGAGGTATCTCGGGGCCCACTCGGTAATACAACATCATACACAAGCCTTGCAAGCAATGTAGCTTAGTGTAAGTTACGGGATCTTGTATTACGGAACGAGTAAAGAGACTTGCCGGTAAACTAGATTGAAATAGGTATGCGGATACTAACGATCGAATCTTGGGCAAAGAACATACCGAAGGACAAAGGGAATGACATACGGGATTGTATGAATCCTTGGCACTGAGGTTCAAACAATAAGATCTTCATAGAATATGTAGGATCCAATATGGGCATCCAGGTCCCGCTATTGGATATTGACCGAGGAGTCTCTCGGGTCATGTCTACATAGTTCTCGAACCCGCAGGGTCTGCACACTTAAGGTTCGACGTTGTTTTATGCGTATTTGAGTTATATGGTTGGTTACCGAATGTTGTTCGGAGTCCCGGATGAGATCACGGACGTCACGAGGGTTTCCAGAATGGTCCGGAAACGAAGATTGATATATAGTATGACCTCATTTGATTACCGGAAGGTTTTCGGAGTTACCGGGAATGTACCGGGAATGACGAATGGGTTCCGGGAGTTCACCGGGGGGGGCAACCCACCCCGGGGAAGCCCATAGGCCTTGAGGGTGGCGCACCAGCCCGTAGTGGGCTGGTGGGACAGCCCAAAAGGGCCTATGCGCCTAGAAAAGAAAATCAAAGAGAAAAGGAAAAAAAAAGGAGGAGGTGGGAAGGGAAGGAAGGACTCCCACCCACCAAACCAAGTCCAACTCGGTTTGGGGGGAGAGCCTTCCCCCCTTGGCTCGGCCGACACCCTTGGGGCTCCTTGAGCCCCAAGGCAAGGTCCCCTCCCTCCCACCTATATATACGGAGGTTTTAGGGCTGATTTGAGACGACTTTTCCACGGCAGCCCGACCACATACCTCCATGGTTTTTCCTCTAGATCGCGTTTCTGCGGAGCTCGGGCGGAGCCCTGCTGAGACAAGGTCATCACCAACCTCCGGAGCGCCGTCACGCTGCCGGAGAACTCTTCTACCTCTCCGTCTCTCTTGCTGGATCAAGAAGGCCGAGATCATCGTCGAGCTGTACGTGTGCTGAACGCGGAGGTGCCGTCCGTTCGGTACTAGATCGTGGGACTGATCGCGGGATTGTTCGCGGGGCGGATCGAGGGACGTGAGGACGTTCCACTACATCAACCGCGTTCACTAACGCTTCTGTTGTACGATCTACAAGGGTACGTAGATCACTCATCCCCTCTCGTAGATGGACATCACCATGATAGGTCTTCGTGCGCGTAGGAAATTTTTTGTTTCCCATGCGACGTTCCCCAACAGCATTATCTCTTGGCAAAGCTCAAATTGTTGAATGAACGTCCAAACTGAGTCTCCATGGTGGTTCAAGGTCTTGAAGTAGAAATTCAGCCCCTCGGACCTGCTGGTTGTTCCTGTGAATGGGAAGAACTTCTAACTAAAGTACATGGGGACCCATGTCTTCCTGGTTTTCCACATGTTTTTGAGATGTTCCTTGTCAGCCAAACCAAAGAATTGAATCATCTTCTGCCACCTTTGTTCGAACTCCTCAATGGTATCTGAACCATTGATGCAACCATAGAATGCTTCGGCAAAAGGCTCATCCTTGCCCATCATCTTCCCCAATTTTGTCATCGCAACCCGAAAGATGTGCCAATTGCAACATGTGTGTGTCAAGTTTGGAAACACCAAGGAGATGGTAGTAGTCATTGCTTGGTCTTGATTAGTCATGATGTATAATAGATGCTCGTTATTCATTGCCAACATCCATTGCTCAAAGACACATTTGAACGTTTCAATCTTCTCATCAGGCAGCAAAGCACACCCCAAGCAGACCGTGTGTGTTTGGTTATTGATCCCAACAATCGACATGAAAGGGAGGTTGTAACGATTTGTACAAAATGTGGTGTCGAAAAACACGCGATCTCTGTACTTTGGGTACAATGCACTTGTTCTCCCGTCAACCTAGAAAAGTGCCCTAACAGCTCCATCTTCCTCTAGTTTGGAGAAGAAGAACTTGGGGTTCTGAGCCCGCCTCCTCTTAAAGTACTCGATTGTTAGCTCCAAGTCATGCTCCGACATGCCCCTTCGCAACTTAGCTCTTGCATTCGTCACATCTGTCTTAACATACGAAAAACTCCTTGGATCACAACAATGTGCATCTTCGAGCAAGCCCATCACATTTTCTGTTGATATGTTGCGGTAGTGCAGCGAAGTGATGTATTGCATGTTGGCTTCCGGGATCTTTGTGTGAGATTGGCAGAATCTCCGACGACTCTGTTGCAACATGAGCGGGTGAGTGTGATCAACCTCAAAAACGGTCACAACCCAGGTTCTGTCTCGCGGGTTAACACCCATATGCGCCTTGCAATCGAATCGCTCCAATCTGTTTCTTTGCCTCTTGTCACTCACATCCATAGAGATGCCACCTTGTTTGCTTGCTGATTTTTTATTAGCAGCATAGCTCATGTCAGCATCACCACACTGATGTGTTGCAGCACCAACAAAAATGCTACCACTGGCATTCTTGGATGGATTTTTCCTAGAGAGTATGCACTCAGAGACTCTATAGATCAGAATGCCCTTCTTCTCCGAGGCTCTTGTCCTACTGTGTCTCCATGTCACAATTTGAGTACCAAAGCCCATCTTCATTGCATATTCGTTGTACACTCGTTGTGCTTCTTCAACATTGTCAAAAACCATTCCAACAAAGGGAACAATTGGTTGCGATGATATATCTTCATCTGGTTCATCAACAAGTGTATTAGCATTCCCATTGGCATCAGTACCGCCAACTTGCTCATTGTAGTTAGCTGCACTATCCGTGATCTGCTGCAAGGTGTCCTCACTATCCATTCTTGGAGGATCATTCAGATCAATGGCGTCATGTTTTTCTTGCTCCACAGCATTTTGCATGTCATCATAAAAATCGATGGTTCCGTAGCAACATTCTGCAACAAAATTAGTAACCAAGTCATTTTCAAGTTGATGCTTCAAAACCCATGCAAAAATATGCCAAACATAAATAAAAAATTAATGGATGCAACACGTGAAACACAAATCCAAAACAAGTTTTTGTTGCTGCATAATGTTTTTTACATCCAAAACAAGTATAGCATACCTATTTTTCATGTTATTTCTCCAACAAAACTTGTAAAACAGGGGTTCAAACGTATTGGAGCATGGAAGTATGCAACATATTTTCGTGTTTTCATTCATACTTGAACCCATTCCTCCTTGTAGCATGAACGTTTGTAGCATGCATCAATTATTATGTAGCATGTAGTAATCGGTACTATGCATGTAGCAAACTCACACTATGGATGGAACATTGATGACCCACAAGTATAGGGGATCAATCGTAGTCCTTTCGATAAGTAAGAGTGTCGAACCCAACGAGGAGCAGAAGGCTGTGGTAAACAGTTTTCAGCAAGGTAATAACTGCAAGCACTGAAAGTAGCGGTAACAAGTGATGATGTAGTGAGGTGAAACGTAGCAAGCGAAAAGTAACAAGTAACCAGTAGTAGCAATGGTGCAGCAAGTGGCCCAATCCCTTTTGTAGCAAGGGACAAGCCTGAACAAAGCCTTTTAGGAGGAAAAACGCTCCCGAGGACACACGGGAATTTCTGTCATGCTAGTTTCATCATGTTCATGTGATTCGCGTTCGTTACTTTGATAGTTTGATATGTGGGTGGACCGGCGCTTGGGTACTGCCCTTACTTGGACAAGCATCCCACTTACGATTAACCCCTCTCGCAAGCATCCGCAACTTCGACAAGAAGAATTAAGACAACGTCTAACCATAGCATTAAACTAGTGGATCCAAATCAGCCCCTTACGAAGCAACGCATAGACTGGGGTTTAAGCTTCTGTCACTCCAGCAACCCATCATCTACTTACTACTACCCAATGCCTTCCTCTAGGCCCAAATATGGTGAAGTGTTATGTAGTCGACGTTCACATAACACCACTAGAGGAAAAGACAACATACAGCATATCAAAATACCGAACGAATACCAAATTCACATGACTATTATTAGCATGACTTATCACATGTCCTCGGGAACAAAAGTAACTACTCACAAAGCATAATCATAATCATGATCAGAGGTGTAATGAATAGCATCAAGGATCTAAACATAAACTCTTCCACCAAGTAATCCAACTAGCATCAACTACAAAGAGTAATCAACACTACTAGCAACCTTACAAGTACCAATCGGAGTCGCGAGACGGAGATTGGTTACAAGAGATGAACTAGGGATTGGAGAGGAGATGGTGTTGATGAAGATGTTGATGAAGATGCCTCCCCTCCGACGAGAGGAGTGTTGGTGATGACGATGGTGACGATTTCCCCCTCCGGGAGGGAAGTTTCTCCAGCAGGATCGTCCTGCCGGAGCTCTAGATTGGATCTGCTCAAGTTCCGCCTTGTGGCGGCGGCGAAACCACGAAAAAGCTTCCGATTGATTTTTTCTGGAACGAAACCCTTCATATAGCAAAAGTGGGGGGCAGTGGGCCGTGAGGGAGCCCACAAGCCCTGTGGCCGCCACCAGGGGGGTGGCGGCTACCAGGCTTGTGGTGCCCTGGTAGCTCCCCTCTGGTACTTCTTTCGCCCAGTATTTTTTATATATTCCCAAAAAATTCCACGTAAACTTTCAGGGCATTTGGAGTTGTGCAGAATAGAGGACTCAGATTTGCTCCTTTTCCAGTCCAGAATTCTAGCTGCCTGAATTCTCCCTCTTCAAATAAACCTTGCAAAATAAAAGAGAAAATGCATAAATATGGTACCACAAAGTAATATAACAACCCATAAAGCGATAAATATCAACATGAAAGCATGATGCAAAATGGACATATCAAACATCATAATAGAAGTTAAGAGTAAGAATCGAGGAAATTCAAAGGACTAGCACACTATGTATGTAGCATGTAGCATGAAATCCTTTGTTTGAAGCAAATTCACACTATGGTTGCAACATTTTCCTTTTTTGTGAGAGAAACGATCTAGGGTTCATACGAGATAAAATTCATAACGGCCATGGCGTGCTGCATCCTCGAAGACGACATTCGGGTTGACGTACTGTTGCATCACCTGCACACTACAGCCAGCGTCTTGTCGCCTCACAGGGATTCGGCTATGAACGGCAGCGGAGCTCATCCCAGAGCTCGAGCCCAAATCCATGGCAACAAGTAGTTGATCTCGGATGTATGACATGGCTAAAGCAAATCCCAGGTCCCGTGATAGATGGGAAAGACCCTACGAGAGCTCTTCTTTGTCGCCGGCAACTAAAACCCGGTGGATCCTACCGCCGCCGCCACGGATTGGGGACGGGCCGACGCAGGGGCAGGAGGTCCGCCTTCGTGGTTGGATGGGTGAGGTTGCAACGAAGATAGCACTGGTTTGCTGCAACGGTTTGCTTCAAGGACATGAGTGGGGTCGTGTGTAGATGCCATGAACGTGGTTAACTCCATCGAGCGGTATGGACGTGACTTGCGAACAGTTACGCCGGTCCGTCGGTGCAGATCACTGCCCCTCTTCCAATGCCTTAGTGGAGCAGGCGCCATTGTAAAAAAACATTACAGCCTTACAAAACTTGCACCTAAATTTAGCAATTTGGAGAGCAAGGGTCTCTCTCCCAGGCACGCGCCGGCAGGCCATTCGTTTTGCCACCGCCAGGCAAGAACCGTACACCATGAGCCACAAGGACGACGACGAGGTGGGTGTCCTCATTGAGAGCCATGGCAACGGATTCCGGGAGCCGGCGACGGACGACGACGAGGTGGGTGTCCTCATTGAGAGCCATGGCAACGGATTCCGGGAGCCGGCGACGGACGACGAGGATGGTGGCACCGATCAGGAGTCCTTCTTTCAATGCATCGACTGCGTGGAGCCCTCCGGCGGTGCCTACCCGGACTTCCCCTCCGACGACGGCGAGGAGGATGGCCTCAGCGACACTGCCCGTGCCTCCTTTGCCACCGCCGTCGGTGACCGGCTCCGCGAGGAGCAGGCGGAGCTGGACGAGTATGAGGAGGACGAGGAGGAGGACATGTCGGCGTACGACTACGGCATGTGGATGGAGGCGGACGAGCCCGTGCCCATCAAGGAGCGTCGCCGCCGACTGCTCCACGGGATGGGCCTCAACAGCAGCAGAGACCTCTTCCGCAGCCGCAACGCCAGGACGAGGAATGCTTCCAGGCGCCCGCCGCGGCGGGGGTTCGCGCCGAGCTCCGCGCCGTCTGCGGCTGCCACGCCTCCCGAGATCATGAGACGGCTGCCCAGCTCCTTCCTTAAACGTTGCCGCTCGGATAGCCGCCTCGCCGCCCGAGCAGGCGCCGCGAGGAAGCTGGCGGCGTTACGCCGCGTGCATTCGGCACCGCACTCTCTGCAAGGCTCGCCCGTGCACAGGGCTCTCCGATCAGACGCTCGCTGTCCGTTGCCATCGGTGCCGTCCAAGGACGGAGGAGGAGAAAATAGAGACTGCAACCTGGATGACGGCAAAGGGTTCGTCGTGAACGGCAGTCAGTCCACGGACGGCGCGCGGGGCGCGGCCCGCGGTGCCCAGGGCTTCGCCGGGTACACCCCGCTGGTGAAACAGCTCATGCGGCGAAGCCAGAGCCAGACTGTGCCGGCGGGGGCGGGGAACAAGGACGGCGGGAAGCCGACGAAGAAGAAACCACGGTGGCTGAAGAACATGAAGCTGGTCGCCACAGTCGCCGGCCTTATCCATGAGAAGGATAAGGACAGGGACAGGTCGTCGGCGCTGCCGTCCGCGATGACTATGTCCAGGCCCAAGTTAGACCGAGCCTCGACGGCGGGGGACAGCGCCTCAACGTCGTCGTCGTCGTCCACCGAGCGGCTCAAGGTGCACCACTCCGGCAAGTCGAGCAAGGACCTGACGGGGCTGTACATGCGGCAGGAGGTGCGCGCGCACGAGGGGTCGATCTGGAGCATCAAGTTCAGCGCCGACGCCCAGTTCCTCGCAAGCGGCGGGGAGGACCGCGTGGTGCGCGTCTGGCAGGTCGTGGACGCCTCTTCCTCTTCCATCCTGGCACCGGATCTCTCGACCGGCAAGCTTCTTCCCCCACTGGCTCCCGCTGATGGTGGGTCCTTGGCGGCGGCACCGGGGCTGGCAGCGCAGCTGTCGAAGAAGGTCCGGCGCGGGAAGAGCAGCAAGCACGTGCTCCCGGAGCACGTGGTGCTGCCGGAAACCGTGTTCGCGCTGGCGGAGCAGCCGGTGTGCGTCTTCAAGGGCCACGAGGACGACGTGCTGGACCTGTCGTGGTCCAAGCAGTCGTCGAGGCTGCTGTCGTCGTCCATGGACAAGACGGTGCGGCTGTGGGACGTGGAGAGCAAGGCGTGCCTCAAGGTGTTCGCGCACAGCGACTACGTGACGTGCATCCAGTTCAACCCGGCGGACGAAGGCCACTTCATCAGCGGCTCGCTGGACTGCAAGGTGCGCATCTGGAGCGTCGAGGAGCGGCAAGTCGTCGATTGGAGCGACCTCAACGACATGGTCACCGCCGCCAGCTACACCCCCGACGGCCAGGTTCTCTTCATTAATTTGATTCTTGGAGTAGTATAAACTAATCCATTCATCGTCTAAAAACACAGCATGCATGTCAAATCTTCAATTGATCAAACTGCAAATTTTCCTAGGCTGCGATCGTTGGATCACACAAGGGGTGCTGCCGGTTCTACAAGACAAGAGGTAATCTCAATGTTTTTTTTTTTGAAAGAAAGGGGTTTCCCCCTGCCCCATTTTATTGAATGAAGCAGAGCAACCAGCAACATCGCATCAAAACATGATACGTCTCTGAACCTGCAAATCACCCCTCTACCACCTTAAAAAAGGAAACAAGTATTCAACGCCCAGCTACAGTTTTAGACCAGCGAATTTATATTACAGCCAGATAAAGAAGAGAAGAACTAGCTTCGATCCCTACTCCGGGCAATCCTCAGAAGCTCTCCCCAGCGCCTGTCCAACACCACGATGAAGTTCTTTAGCATATCCACCTGACTAGCGTCGCAGAGAGCCGGCCATTGTTGTAAAATCCCTCTTAACTTGACAAGGACGCAGCCCAGACCTCTCCAAGTGCGCCCCTGGAAGCAAAATTCATTTCTTAAAGTCCAAACACTCCACAAGGAGGCAACAATAATCATATTGAGCAAATTTTTCTTCTTATCCAGTTTCCAAAGGGAAGCTACATCATGAAAACAGAGCATTCTATTGCAATGAAAAAACTCAGATATAGTTGTTCAAATAACATCAACATTAATGCACTTAAAGGAAAGGTGTTGTATAGATTCTGACTCATTGCAAAACAAACACGTCAAATCATCAAGATGTTTCTTTTTAGCAACATTGACTCTGGTTAATATTTTATTATACAAACATAGCCATAGAAACACATGAATATTTTGAGGGCAGGTAATCTCAATGTCAGTAACACGTATGCAATCTGTGTTGATTAATTTGTCACTGCTGTCTATGATCAATGATCATTCCGATGTGTTGGTGTCAGATTGCAAGCTGAACCAGGAGGCGCAGATCGACATGAGCATATCCAAGAAGCGCAAGTCGCAGGCCAAGAAGATCACCGGATTCCAGGTACCTGCTCTTCTTGTTCTTGACCTGACCAACAATGACAAACGGACCGATGACCGATCGATGTTGACGTCGGATGATGTTCACGCAGTTTGCGCCGGGGAACCCGTCGGAGATCCTGGTGACGTCGGCGGACTCGCAGATACGGGTGTTCAACGGCATCACCGTCCTCCAGAAGTTCAAAGGTACGCCAATGGCGGCAAAGCCACGCCCTGCCTCACCTACCAGCAGCACCCGTTCCATTGCCACAAACTCCAGAACGAAAAGGGAACCCGTTTTTCTGCCTGCCAGGGTTCAAGAACACCAGCAGCCAGCTCTCGGCGTCCTACTCCGGCGACGGCCGCTACGTGGTCTGCGCCAGCGAGGACTCGCACGTGTACGTCTGGAGGCGCGCCGCGGGCGGCATGGGTTCCGGTGCAGGAGGAGGCATCGGCGTCAAGGCCAAGACGTGGCTCACCAGCCGCTCCTACGAGTACTTCTTCTGCAGGGATGTGTCCGCCGCGGTAACGTGGCCCGGGTCACCCCCGCCGCCGTTCCCGCGCGCGGGGAACGAGCGCGCGTCGTCGTCGAGCGTCCATGGCGGCGAGGGCAGGAGATCGGACGACGTGCCGGTGCCGTTGCCGCCGCGTCCCAAGTCCGGGCCGATGTCGTTCCCCGGCTCGCAGGCGGAGATGCTGCGCAGGGGCCCGTCGTCGCGGGAGGCCGGCTGCAACGCGTGGGGCATGGTGGTGGTCACCGCGAGCCTGGGCGGGGAGATGAGGGTGTACCAGAACTTCGGGATGCCGCTGGGGATCAAAGGGCAGAAGTGATGGATCTTGATTTGAAATTGGATTCAAACTTCGAAGGGAGGGAGTGGGTCTTGATCTTTGCGGCAGGAGCATGGATGCAGCAGCTTTACAAACGATCGAACACGTACGGCGCACACAATCGGTCGACGAAAAAATGTGCTTGTTTGATGGGATCGGCCGCTTGGCTTTCCCGGTGTTTTTGGGTAGGAGGGACAAGCTTCAAGTGTAGGGAGGAAAGAAGAACAATGTACAATGTAGTGAGAAACAAATGTAAACGACATTACGATTGTACTGTATTTAAGTAGATTGAAATGTAAAAATAGTTCTTTTTTGGTGAAACAGGAGAAATGTCTTGATGCAAAATGCACATGTTTTTTACTTTTCTGAATGGTCATTGTGGCCACCTGAATGTAAGTTGACTCAAAAAGGAATTCCAGTCCGTCGACTCCAAGGAAGAAGGAAGCGACGACGAGACACAAGGAGTTCAAGCATGTGATGTCAAATGCATGTGTGCATACAAAAATTGTTGCATTCATTGGTTTACTTTTTTTCATCAACTTCACTCGTGTGTTGATGCTCCTCCCCCTAGAATAGAAATATTTGACTGCGCTTACGCACATTCGCTCACTTACGTCGTCCCCCTTCAGCTCACTCTAGCCCCGCGTGCCCAGTGTCGGACTAGTGACTCGTAAGGTAAGTTCTCCTCGATGCATTTTCAATACTCGTAAGAATGAAAACTCGGTTGTAACGATGTCCTGCTCTGTGAGACTGAACACAAAAATAGGTGTGTCAAGGCGTGGATAAGGCTTAAGGCAGTGATGATTGTGAGGTTCTGAAAGTGAGATGGCGTAGGTTGATTCAAAGTAAAGAGAAAACCACTTGTGTTGTATCCAGTTGGTAACATCTTGTGTCTTGATATGATTGAATGTCGCTAGAAGTTGTCTTAGGTTAGTCTAATGTCTCCAAACTTGATTTGGATCGGCATAAAGAAGAAGACGAACATGGTATCATCTCTATTAGGACAATTATGAGGCTCTCTTCTTTGTTATTCTTTATTCAATATCTATTTATGTTCTTTGTTTCTTAGGTTCTGCTAATTGAGTTTTTATCACTTCATATTTTTGGTTTGCCTTAAAGAGGTATGATCATGCACCTCTTTTATTGGTAGAAGGGGAATATAGAGCTTTTACCCCATCTTAAGATCATCTCCTCATTCAGCAAGGTCGTTATCTACAAGTTAGAGAATTCATGTTGTCAAGCTAGTTATATAATACAAGACTTTTCTCTAAGGCCTACAAGCAGGTTCATGTGGAAACAGGAAAGTAAAGTCGCCTTGTTTTAGACCGGGTGTAATTCTTTCTCGTTTGCCCTTTATGCCAACATGTTTCGTAAGTAGGATAAGTTCAAGAAGAAGAATACATGCGCTAGTGCCCCAAAGCGTCAGTCCTTTTTTGATGCCATTGCAGGGGCGATGGGCACATGGTTCTCTGTACTGATTTGCTCAAACCAAGCATGAGGTGGTTGCTTTTTTCCTCATAAAGGGTCTTTCGAAGGCGACAAACATGACCACCAGGGACTTCAATACCTAGAGTTGGTTACATATAGAAAAAACTCATGTAGACCACCATGAAGGAAATCATTTTGACATTCATTTGAAACATTTTCCAAGATCGAGTTGCAGCGAGAACAATTAGAATACAAACAGAAATTGAAACAATGCAACCGTGAGGAGTCAACCATAATATGAGAGGACTGGGTTGGGTCAACCTATGTTGTACCAGTTGTTTTCCAGTCTTCTTCGAACTTATATTTCTATAGTTTGTCCTTTCTAGGAGGGAGGATGCCCTTTTCTAATTCAATGCATGCATATTCTTATTTTCCCTGGATTGAATCCTCCGCCAAAGTAAGCCTACACAATTAATTGAAGGAAGTGTAGCCCGACACTGATTTCACATGCCGGTTTCCCAACCCAATTAGGATTTTTCGAATGATTCACATTAGCTGGTAGCGTGTTCACCTTCCTAGTAACGTTTATTGATCTTGTTCATTCTCACTCAAATCTACTTATAAGGCACACATTCTACCCCCCACTTCAGTGATTTTTATTGCCCCGCTTTTCGGACTCTTCTGTAGCATCATGAAAAGGGACCTAGAAGCTCGGTACATTAGGGATTTGAGAGCTCTATGTTTCCATAAAAAGGCCAATTTGAGCCCGCCATTGCATGCACTTCGGACAATTGTCTGTAGCATCATAAAAGAGCACCTCCCTTCAAGAAACTTGGTCCCTTATTTATAGTTCTGGCATTAACTAGTATGGAATTAAGTGTAGCTATCGAGTAGGATGACTCGAACCCTCCCAAGTCATCACTCAAGAAAGAACCACAGTCACACGGGACTCCCTCTGGTCCATATTAATTGAGACTACTTTAGTGGAGTACTATAAGTTTGCACAGTTTTACTTATAGTTGAATGCTTTAGCAAAATGTTCTCTGGCTACGTGATGTGAGTTGAAGCTTGTGATCTCAAATGTACGTGTGTTTATAAACACTCTACTATCTTTTTGTTGAGGAACATTTCATGGGAAACAAAAAAAATTGTGCGCACACGCGAGATCTATCCATGGAGATGTATAACTACGAGACGGGGAGTACATCTACATACTCTTGTAGTTCGCTAAACGGAAGCATATATAACGCGGTTAATGTAGTCGTACTCTTCATGATCCAGTCGTGATCTGAATCGATCTAGCACCAAACGGACGACACCTCCGCATTCAGCACACGTGCGTCTCGATGACGTATCCTTCTTCTTGATCCAGCAAGAGAGGAAGGAGAAGTAGATTGGATCTCAACTAGCATGAAAGCGTGATGGAGCAATCCCAGCAGGGCTTCGCCAAGCACCTCCGAAAGTACGGACGAGGAAAAACGTGAGAGAGGGGAGGCCGCATGGCGTAGGAATTGTTGTGTCCAGCCCTTGCGCCTCCTCCCCACTATATATAGGGGTGTTGGAGAGCTGGGGCGTGGCCCTAGACCCTCCTCCAAGGAGGGGTGGCATCCAAAGAGGGAGGAGTACCCTCCAAGCCAAGTGAAGGGCCCTTCCCCTTAGGGTTTCCCTTCCCTTAGGTGCATGGGCCTTAGGGGGCTGGTGCGCGTGGACCAATAAGGCTATGTGGCCCCCTACATCCCATGCATGCCCTAGGTGCTAGAGGGAACCTTCCGGAATCCTCTAGTCCTCTAGAACCTTTCGGAAGCTTCGCGGTACAATACCGACAAAAGCCGAAAAAATTCGGTAACCAACATATGACTTCCCATATATAAATCTTTACCCCCAGACCATTCCAGAGCTCCTCGTGATGTCCGGGATCTCATACGGGACTCCGAGCAACAATCGGTCACCAACGTACATATCCCAAAACTACTCTAGCGTCATCGAACGTTAAGCGTGCGGATCCTACGGGTTCGAGAATCATGTGGACATGACCGAGACACCTCTTTGGTCAATAACCAATAGAAAGACCAGGATGCCCATATTGGTTCCCATGTATTCCACGAAGATCTTTATCGGTCAAACCACGATGCCAAAGATTCAATCAATCCCGTATGCAGTTTCCTTTGTCCAACGGTATGTTACTTGCCCAAGATTCGATCGTCGGTATCTCCATACCTAGTTCAATATCGTTATCGGCAAGTCTCTTTACCTGTTCCATAATACCGAATCCCGTGACTAACTCCTTAGTCACATTGCTTGCAATATTCTTGTGATTCTATATTACCAAGTGGGCCCAGAGATACCACTTCGTCATATAGAGTGACAAATCCTAGTCTCAATCCATGCCAACCGAACACACACCCTCGTAGATACCTATCGAGCATCTTTATAATCATCTAGTTACGTTGTGACGTTCGATACACAAAAGGCATTCCTCCAGCGTCAGGGAGTTGCATGATCTCATGGCCTTATGAACAGATACTTGACACGCAAAAAGTAATAGCAATAAACTTAGTCATACGATCAAATGCTATGCTTAGAGTTGGGTATTATCTATCACGTCATTCTCCTAATGATTTGATCCCATTATCAAATCACAACTCATGTCTATGGTTAGGAAACCTTAACCAACTTTGATCAACGAGCTAGTCTAGTAGAGGCTTACTAGGGACTCTGTGTTGTCTATGTATCCACACATGTAGCTGAGTTTCCAATCAATACAATTACAACATGGATAATAAACAATTATCATGAACAAGTAAATATGATAATAACTAATTATTATTGCCTCTAGGGCATATTTCCAACAGTCTCCCACTTGCACTAGAGTCAATAATCTAGTTCACATCACCATGTGATTAACACCCAATAAGTTCTGGGTTTGATCATGTTTTGCTTGTGAGAAAGGTTTGAGTCAACGGGTCGACAACATTCAAATCTGTGTGTGCTTTACAAATCTCTAAGTCATATTGTAGATGCTTCTACTACGCTCCACTGGGAAATATTCCAAATGACTACTCCACTATACAAATCCGGTTTCCTACTTAGAGTCATCCGGATTGGTGTCAAATCTTGCATTGACGTAACCCTTTACAACAAACTCTTTTATCACCTCCATAATCGATGAACGTTTCCTTAGTCCTCTAGTTACTAAGGATAATTTTGACCGATGTCCAGTGATGCACTCCTGGATCACTCTTGTATCCCTTAACACACTCATGGCAACCCACACATCACGTGCGGTACACAGCATGGCATGCTATAGAGCCCACGACTAAGGCAAAGGGAACGACCTTCGTCCTTTCTCTTTCTTCTGTCGTGGTCGAGCTTTGAGTCTTACTCAAATTCACACCTTACAATACAAGCAAGAACTCCTTCTTTGTCTGATCTATTTTGAACTCCTTCAAAATCTTGTCAAGGTATGTATTCATTGAAAGTTTTATCAAGCGTCTTGATCTATCTCTATAGATCTGGATGCCCAATATTTAAGTAGCATTATCCGGGTTTTCTTTGAAAAACTCCTTTCAAACAACCCTTTATATCTTTTAGAAATTCTACATCATTTCTGGTCAATAATATGTCATCCACATATACTTATCATAAATTCTATAGTGCTCCCACTCACTTTCTTCTAAATACAAGTTTCTTCATAAACTTTGTATAAACCCAAAAGCTTGGATCACCTGATCAAAGCTCTTATTTTGACTTTGAGATGCTTGCACCAGTCCATAAATGGATCGCTGGAGCTAGCATGCCTTTTAGCATCCTTATGATCGACAAAACCTTCTAGTTGTATCACATACAACCTTTCATCGAGAAAATCGTTAAGGAAATGATATTTTGACATCCATTTGCAAGAATTCATAATTGAAAAATGCAGCAAGTGCTAACATAATTCCAACCAACTTTAGCATCGCTACGGGTGACAAAGTCTCCTTGTAGTCAACTCCTCGAACTTGTGGAAAAACTCTTCGTGACAAGTCGAGCTTTACAAATGATGTTGTTTACCATCATCGTCTCTCTTCCTCTTGAAGATCCATTTGTACTTAATAGCCTTATGACCATCAGGTAATTCTTCCAAAGTCCATACTTTGTTTTCATACATGGATCCTATCTCATATTTCATGGCCTTTAGCCATTTTTGGAATCCGGGCTCACCATCTCTTCTTCATAGCTCGTAGGTTCATTGTTGTCCAACAACATGACCTCCAAGACAGGATTACCGTACTGTTGGAATTATGCCCTAGAGGCAATAATAAATATAGTTATTATTATAATTCTTGTATCAAGATAATCGTTTATTATCCATGCTATAATTGTATTGAATGAAGACTCATTTACATGTGTTGATACATAGACAAAACACTGTCCCTAGCAAGCCTCTAGTTGGCTAGCCCGTTGATCAACGATAGTCAGTGTCTTCTGATTATGAACAAGGTGTTGTTGCTTGATAACTGGATCAGGTCATTAGGAGAATCACGTGATGGACTAGACCCAAACTAATAGACGTAGCATGTTGATCGTGTCATTTTGTTGCTACTATTTTCTGCGTGTCAAGTATTTGTTCCTTTGACCATGAGATCATATAACTCACTGACACCGGAGGAATGCTTTGTGTGTATCAAACGTCGCAACGTAATCGGGTGACTATAAAGATGCTCTACAGGTATCTCTGAAGGTGTTAGTTGAGTTAGTATGGATCAAGACAGGTATCTCGGGGCCCACTCGGTAATGCAACATCACACACAAGCCTTGCAAGCAATGTGACTTACTGTAAGTTACGGGATCTTGTATTACGGAACGAGTAAAGAGACTTGACGGTAAACGAGATTGAAATAGGTATGCGGATACCGACGATCGAATCTCGGGCAAGTAACATACCGAAGGACAAAGGGAATGACATACAGGATTATATGAATCCTTGGCACTGAGGTTCAAACGATAAGATCTTCGTAGAATATGTAGGATCCAATATGGGCATCCAGGTCCCGCTATTGGATATTGACCGAGGAGTCTCTTGGGTCATGTCTGCATAGTTCTCGAACCCGCAGGGTCTGCACACTTAAGGTTCGACGTTGTTTTATGCGTATTTGAGTTATATGGTTGTTTACCGAATGTTGTTCAGAGTCCCGGATGAGATCACGGACGTCACGAGGGTTTCCGAAATGGTCCGGAAACGAAGATTGATATATAGGATGACCTCATTTGATTACCGAAAGGTTTTCGGAGTTACCGGGAATGAACCGGGAATGACGAATGGGTTCCGGGAGTTCACCGGGGGGGGGGGGGCACCCACCCCGGGGAAGCCCATAGGTGTTTGGGGTGCCGCACCAGCCCTTAGTGGGCTGGTGGGACAGCCCAAGAGAGGCATATGCGCATTGGGAAGAAAATCAAAGAGGAAAGGAAAAAAAAAGGAGGAGGTGGGAAAGGGAAGAAGGACTCCACCTTCCAAACCAAGTAGGACTCGGTTTGGGAGGGGAATCCTTCCCCCCTTGGCTCGGCCGACCCCTTGGGGGTTCTTGGACCCCAAGGCAAGGCTTCTCCCTCCCTCTCCTATATATAGTGGGGTTTTAGGGCTGATTTGAGACAACTTTGCCACGGCAGCCCGACCACATATCTCCACGGTTTTACCTCTAGATCGCGTTCATGCGGAGCTTGGGCGCAGCCCTGCTGAGACGAGATCATCACCAACCTCCGGAGCGCCGGCACGCTGCCGGAGAACTATTCTACCTCTCCGTCTCTCTTGCTGGATCAAGAAGGCCGAGATCATCGTCGAGCTGTACGTGTGCTGAACGCGGAAGTGCCGTCCGTTCGGCACTAGATCGTGGGACTGATCATGGGATAGTTCGCAGGGCGGATCGAGGGACGTGAGGACGTTCCACTACATCAACCGTGTTCATTAACGCTTCTGCTGTACGGTCTACAAGGGTACGTAGATCACACATCCCCTCTCGTAGATGGACATCACCATGATAGGTCTTCGTGCGCGTAGGAAAAATTTTGTTTCCCATGCGACGTTCCCCAACAGTGGCATCATGAGCTAGGTTCATGCGTAGATGTCTTCTCGAGTAGAACACAAAAGTTTTTGTGGGCGGTGATGTGCGTTTTGCTGCCCTCCTTAGTCTTTTCTTGATTCCGCGGTATTGTTGGATCGAAGCGGCTCGGACCGACATTACTCGTACGCTTACGAGAGACTGGTTTCATCGCTACGAGTAACTCCGTTGCTCAAAGATGACTGGCGGGTGTCAGTTTCTCCAACTTTAGTTGAATCGGATTTGACCGAAGAGGTCCTTGGATGAGGTTAAATAGCAACTCATATATCTCCGTTGTGGTGTTTGCGTAAGTAAGATGCGATCCTACTAGATACCCATGGTCACCACGTAAAATATGCAACAACAAAATTAGAGGACGTCTAACTTGTTTTTGCAGGGTATGCTTGTGATGTGATATGGCCAAACGATGTGATGTGATATATTGGATGTATGAGATGATCATGTTGTAATGGATAATATCGACTTGCACGTCGATGGTACGGCAACCGGCAGGAGCCATAGGGTTGTCTTTATAACTAACGTTTGTGCTTGCAGATGCCTTTACTATTTTCCTAGGATGTAGCTTTAGTAGTAATAGCATGAGTAGCACGACAACCCCGATGGCGACACGTTGATGGAGATCATGGTGTGGCGCCGGTGACAAGAAGATCGTACCGGTGCTTTGGTGATGGAGATCAAGAAGCACGTGATGATGGCCATATCATGTCACTTATGAATTGCATGTGATGTTAATCCTTTTATGCACCTTATTTTGCTTAGAACGACGGTAGCATTATGAGGTGATCTCTCACTAAAATTTCAATACGAAATTGTGTTCTCCCCGACTGTGCACCGTTGCTACAGTTCGTCGTTTCGAGACACCACGTGATGATCGGGTGTGATAGACTCAAAGTTCACATACAACGGGCGCAAAACAGTTGCGCACGCGGAACACTCGGGTTAAGCTTGACGAGCCTAGCATGTGGAGACATGGCCTCGGAACACATGAGACCGGAAGGTCGATCATGAATCATATAGATGATATGATTAGCATAGGGATGCTTACCACTGAAACTATACTCAACTCACGTGATGATCGGACTTGAGCTAGTGTAAGTGGTTCATGAAACACTCAAATGACTAGAGAGATGTACTTTTTGAGTGGGAGTTTAGCGAATAATTTGATTAAGTTAAACTCTAATTATCTTGAACATAGTCTAAGTCCACTTTGAATATATTTGTGCTGTAGATCATGGCTCACGCGACAGTCATCCTGAATTTTAATACGTTCCTAGAGAAAGCTAAGTTGAAAGATGATGGAAGCAACTTTGTAGACTGGGCTCGTAATCTTAAGCTAATCTTACAAGCTGGGAAGAAGGATTATGTCCTTAATGCTGCGCTAGGAGATGAACCACCCGCTACGGCTGATCAGGATGTTAAGAACGCTTGGTTAGCACGTAAGGAGGACTACTCAATAGTTCAATGTGCAGTCTTGTATGGCTTAGAACCGGGACTTCAACGTCGCTTTGAGCGTCATGGAGCATTTGAGATGTTCTAGGAATTGAAGTTTATCTTTCAGAAGAACGCCCGGATCGAGAGGTATGAGACCTCTGATAAATTCTATGCTTGCAAGATGGAGGAGAACTCGTCTGTCAGTGAACATGTGCTCAAAATGTCTGGGTACTCAAACCGTCTAGCTGAGCTGGGGATTGAACTCCCGCAAGAAGCTATCACTAACAGAATCCTTCAATCACTGCCGCCAAGCTATAAAGGCTTTGTGTTGAACTACAACATGCAAGGGATGAACAAGTCACCCGGCGAGTTGTTTGCGATGCTGAAAGTCGCAGAGTCTGAACTCCGTAAAGAACATCAAGTGTTGATGGTAAATAAGACCACTAGTTTCAAGAGAAACGGCAAAGGCAAGAAGGGTAAATCAAAGAAGAGCGGCAAGCCTGTTGCCAATCCGACGAAGAAACCCAAAGTTGGACCTAAGCCTGAAACAGAGTGTTACTATTGCAAGGGTATGGGTCACTTGAAGCGCAATTGCCCCAAGTATCTGGCTGATAAGAAGGCGGCCAAAGAAAAATCAGGTATATTTGATATACATGTTATTCATGTGTACTTAACCGGCTCTCGTAGTAGTGCCTGGGTATTCGATACCGGTTCTGTTGCTCATATTTGCAACTCGAAACAGGAACTGCGGAATAGACGAAGGCTGGCAAAAGATGAAGTGACGATGCGCGTGGGAAATGGTTCCAAGGTTGATGCAATCGCCGTTGGCACAGTCTCACTTCAGTTACCATCAGGATTAGTTATGAACTTAAATCATTGTTATTTAGTGCCTGCGTTGAGCATGAACATTATATCTGGATCTTGTTTATTGCGAGACGGTTACTCTTTTAAGTCAGAGAATAATGGTTGTTCTATTTCTATGAGTAACATCTTTTATGGTCATGCACCCAATGTGAGAGGATTGTTCATATTGAATCTTGATAGTGATACACACATACATAACATTGAGACCAAAAGAGTTAGAGTTAACAATGATAGCGCCATATTTTTGTGGCACTGCCGCTTAGTTCATATTGGTGTAAAGCGCATGAAGAAACTCCATGCCGATGGACTTTTGGAGTCACTTGACTTTGATTCACTTGACACGTGCGAACCATGCCTCATGGGCAAGATGACTAAAACTCCGTTCTCCGGAACAATGGAGCGTGCAAGTGACTTGTTGGAAATCATACATACCGATGTGTGTGGTCCGATGAGCGTAGAAGCACGCGGCGGATATCGTTATTTTCTCACCTTCACTGACGATTTGAGTAGATATGGTTATGTCTACTTAATGAAGCACAAGTCTGAAACATTTGAAAAGTTCAAGCACTTTCAGAGTGAAGTTGAAAACCATCGTAACAAGAAGATCAAGTTCCTACGGTCTGATCGTGGGGGTGAATATCTGAGTTTCGAGTTTGGTGCTCGCTTAAGACAATGTGGAATTGTTTCACAGTTGACACCGCCTGGAACACCACAGCGTAATGGTGTGTCCGAATGTTGTAATCGTACTTTATTAGAGATGGTGCGATCTATGATATCTCTTACTGATTTGACGCTGTCGTTTTGGGGTTATGCATTAGAAACAGCTGCATTCACTTTAAATAGGGCACCATCAAAATCCGTTGAGACGACACCATACGAATTGTGGTATGGCAAAAGGCCAAAGTTGTCGTTTCTTAAAGTTTGGGGATGTGATGCTTATGTCAAAAAGCTTCAGCCTGAAAAGCTGGAACCCAAAGCGGAAAAGTGCGTCTTCATAGGTTACCCAAAAGAGACAGTTGGGTACACCTTCTATCTCAAATCCGAGGGCAAAGTGTTTGTTGCTAAAAACGGAGATTTTCTCGAGAAGGAGTTGATGAAGAATCCTCTCACCTCCTTCGTGACCGTAGTGAGATCAGCAAGCCTCTCCACCTCTTCCCCGAGCGTTTCCCTACCCGTAGCATCCATCTCCATAACTACCCGCATCAGCTCTGCCGCGGCCACGTCGTCGCCAGTGACCCAGGACCTCCCGTCGTTCATTCGACCACGAGCAGGTAGGCGACGATGCCACGGTGCCGTTCCTGCCATCACCTGGCCACGAGGGAGTCAGAATCGCCGCCGGCGTGCCTCCCCTCCTCTCTGTCCAGAGGAGGAAGATGACCCTGATACGTCCATTTTGCATCATGCTTTCATGTTGATATTTAGCGCTTTATGGGTTGTTATTACACTTCACGGTAAAATACTTATGCCTTTTCTCTCTTATTTTACAAGGTTTACATGAAGAGGGAGAATGCCGGCAGCTGGAATTCTGGCCTGAAAAAGGAGCAAGTTTGAGATACCTATTCTGCGCAACTCCAAAAGCCGTGAAAATGAACGAGGATTTATTTTGGAATTTATAAAAAATAGTGGGCGGAAGAAGTACCAGAGGGGGGCTAGCAGGAAGCCACAAGCCTGCTAGGCGCGGCCTACCCCGTAGCCGCGCCTAGGGGGCTTGCGGGCTCCCTGTTGGCCCTCTGGCTCCCCTCTTTTTCTATGAGGAGGGTTTCGTTCCAAAAAAAATTAAAAGGAGGCTTTCGTGAGGAATCGCCGCTGCCACGAGACGGAACTTGAGCAGAACAAATCTAGAGCTCGAGGAGGGCCGTCCTGCCGGGGAAACTTCCCTCCCGGAGGGGGAAATCGTCGCCATCGTCATCACCAACACTCCTCTCATCGGAGGGGACTCATCACCATCAACATCTTGATCAACACCATCTCATCTCCGAACCCTAGTTCATCTCTTGTAACCGATCTCCGTCTCGCGACTCCGATTGGTACTTGTAAGGTTGCTAGTAGTGTTAATTACTCTTTGTAGTTGATGCTAGTTGGATTACTCAGTGGAAGATTATATGTTCCTATCCTTGATGCTATTCAATACCTATCTGGTCATGAATATGATTATGCTTTGTGAGTAGTTACTTTTGTTCTTGAGGACATGGGATAAGTCTTGCTATAAGTAGTCATGTGAAGTTGGTATTCGTTCAATATTTTGATGCGTTGTATGTTGTTTTTCCTCTAGTGGTGTTATGTGAACGTAGACTACATAACACTTCACGATTATTTGAGCCTAGAGGAAGGCATTAGGAAGTAGTAAGTAGATGATGGGTTGCTAGAGTGAAAGAAGCTTAAACCCTAGTTTATGCGTTGCTTCGTAAGGGGCTGATTTGGATCCACTAGTTTAATGCTATGGTTAGACTTTGTCTTAATTCTTCTTTCGTAGTTGCGGATGCTTGCGAGAGGGGTTAATCATAAGTGGGATGTTTGTCCAACTAAGGGCAGCACCCAAGCACTGGTCCACCCACATATCAAACTATCAAAGTAGCGAACGCGAATCATATGAACATGATGAAAACTAGCTTGACAGAAATTCCCATGTGTCCTCGGGAGCGCTTTACCTCCTATAAGAGTTTGTCGAGGCTTGTCCCTTGCTACAAAAGGGATTGGGCCACTTTGCTGCACCGTTGTTACTATTGTTACTTGCTACTTGTTGCGAATCATCTTATCACTCAACTATCTGTTACCGATAATTTCAGTGCTTGCAGAGAATACCTTGCTAAAAACCACTTGTCAGATCCTTCTGCTCCTCGTTGGGTTCGACACTCTTACTTATCGAAAGGACTATGACAGATCCCCTACACTTGTGGGTCATCAGACCCCGACAGGCATGCCCCACCTGTCAGTGGCCAGTCTCTCCCCCTCTCTCCTCTCTCTGCTGCTGATCACAGGGGCCCGCGCGTTATGTTTAAACCTTACGGCGCGCGCACCTGGGCTGCTGGCTGGCTAGCTGGCCGGTTGGCCAGTTAGGCCGACACAGCCACTGGCCGAGCCAGGCCAGGGTTGAGCCCCTTTTTCCTTTTTCTTTTAATTCTGATTCTAAATTATTTTTGTAAAGTTAAATATTAAATCAAATTTAAATATTTTTCCACCACAATTCTTCTAAAAATGTGTAGAATTTATGGGGTGGCAGGGGGTGTGCGGTGGGCTCTTTACCGTCTGCCCTCCTGCTCTTTGCCGTCCGCCAGCAGACGGCAAAGACAAGACTTATGGCAAAGAGTATCTTTGCCATCCGTTTGCTCTTTGCCGTCAGTTTTCTGGTGACTGACAGCAAATAGGGTCTTTGCCGTCCGCTGGCTGACGGCAAAGAAGGGGCTGACGGCAAATAACTGAATTCTAGTAGTGTTAGTGCTGCCACACTAACTTGTGTAAAAACTTTTACACATAGCTTTGATTAAAATGCCAAGTTTAAATATTTTAGCCCATGTTAATTAGGTTTAAAAATACCTTTTTGCATCAAAACCAGAGACAAACATTTTTGAAACTATAGATAAGATTTATCAAAATAGGTTAACATTTTTAAAGTGAGTTTGTGCTCTGTTTTGAATGTGCTTCTTATTATTATTACTATTATTACAATGATAGATTCTACGTTCGGCGAAAGACTTGGACCCGAAGACCCCGGATACCAAGCTCATCAAGGCAAGCAGCCCTTTAATCATGTCTAAGAAATAGTTCTATTGATGACAAATTGGTTACTATACTCCGATGCATATAGTTAAGGATGATCGGTGCACCCCCAGCATGGTGTTTCCGACACCTCCTCTGTAGCACTTGCATTGAGCATGACCCTATCATCTATGAGGGTCACGCTCATAATGTATTGACAAGTAGACAGTAGTGCTACGCATAGAAAGAGCAAGTGCATGATGATGGTAACACAAAGTTGATATCAAAGGTTTTACGAAAATCTCGTCGGGTGCCACTAATGCCCAAGGATGATAACGTTGAGTTGGGTGACCACTTGTGAAGAAGTGGTGCACCGTGAAATGTTTTGTGTGAGCGGTTTCGGAAATGGGATTAGATTTATGATGTGTCGACTGTCCCAACCTTACATGTACAACCACGATACCCCTTTATGGGACGGGGCTTTGTTGATTAGTTTGGTCGGTGCTAGCAAGAGCTACATTACTAGTGGCGACAGTGATATGCGGTCACTCTCGTGACGGGGTCGTACCAGGTAGGTCGACTATGCCGTTTTTACATGTTCCGGGCACACAATTGGTCCCCGCATGGATGATACGGTCTAGAGTCGGTGCTCATAAGACGTACATCATGTGGGTTGGGTACCAATCGAATGAACTCTTTGTCTAGTATCGTCATGGGAAAGACAATGATCGGGTACTTACCTCGGGTATGTTATATGCCCCGAGTCGTGGATGACACGGAATTTTCCTGGATCCCATGGGTACAACGTACAATCTCTGGGAGTGTAGAACTATTCGAATAGTCGTGTCCATGGTCATGGACAGTTGGGTAATCCTGCTTAAACTACGTTCTGTCATTTTCGCATAAACCAAGTGTGAGGGTGTGTGTTATCTGAGTATGAGGATATGAAAAGTTTGATGACTTGGCATATCAGATGAACCCGAAGTGTTTAGCCCTCAGCAGATATGTTGATATATGTAACATGTTCTTAAGATTATCATCTAGATTATGATGCATATCCTTGGAAGTGATTGATCATGCATACTCTTAAGTAGAATCTTACTTTCCCCAAAGGCTGCATACTACTTATTATCATACCAACTGCATTATCCACATCATGGGATGTTTGCAAGTACATTCAAAGTACTCATTGGCTTGCCACTGGTTATGTTATTGACCAGACATGGAGGAACCGGAGTTCGGACAAGAATTCGTCGTGGGAGACAGACACACGAACTAGGACGCTTCCAAGTCAGAATGCCTATTGCTGAAGGCTGATGACATGGGTTCCCGTTTATTACCAAGATTTCCGCTAGTAGATGTAATGGTGTGATTGACCTTATAGGCCCTACCTATGTGAGACTTGACCATGATGGTCATTTGTTGTATCAAATAGTATGTTTGGATGTAAGACTCTTAATAATCAATATATGTGTGTTCGGTGAGCATTGATCTTCGGGATCACTGAGCACGATCATTCGGCGATCTCGACTCGTAAGTCGGGGTCCCCATAGAGCTGGTATGAGAGCCATCCTGACTGTAGGAAGCCTAAGGTAGCATGGACAATAGCCGAGACGAATAGCACACTCAGCCCTTACACTTGAGATTTTCTACACCCTACTACCATTTCGTACCATCCACAAATTTCTAGCCCTCTCCTAAAACCTTGTAGATGGCCGTCGTACCTAAGACGCTTGTGGAGACCGGCTTCCCCTACTTTTGGGAGACATCATGGAGAAGTGTCAATTACGCCGCACGCCCATTTTCCTATACCACGAGCACTGGGCCAACGCCGACACAAAGGATTATCATGTAGACAAGATAGTGAAGGCAAACAATTCCCCAGCCAGCTGGTTCTTTGAAGGACCACAGATGGAAAATCTGGTCTTGGCAGTGGAGAGAGCAGCACGGGAGGCGCTCATGCATCTCCGTCACATCCTTCCCGGGATGGCCAACGAGCCAGCTACGTCACTTGCCTTTTGTTAAGGACGGGCTTGACGGGAGCTGGACACGCAACCCATCCCTGGAGGACGGGACACCACTCAGGTTTCAGACGTACTACGACCTCTCGATCGACACCCTTACTCACCTTCTCATCCAGGAATTAGTGACACTTCGCCAAGAACTACACCAAGTCAAGGACCTACTTCGCTTGGAGAAGATGAAGACACGCAAGGTCAAGAAGGAAGGAGGACCCGGGGGCAATCTACCATTGCTATCCGAGGACGAATACCACCACTCCAGGCCACTCCTATACAGAGTCGTCGTCTGACCGCGGAAGAATACACTGAGCTCCTCACCGCTTCACCGACCAAGCGTCATCATGATGGACCTTTTCCTTTCCCCACACCTCTGGAGGAAGAAGCCACCGACGAGGACGAAGAAGAAGACCCTGTAGAACCCACATACGAGACCGAGTAGTCCGCCGCTTAGAGGGACGTCTTAGGGAAGTTAGGAGATTCCCCTGCGAAGTCGAGTCTATGTATCGGTTCATGAGAACCACGAGTGTTGTGTGCTTCTTGTTCATGTTTCGATGCAAGCCACATTTCTGCCTTAGGCAGCATGTAAGCGACTGCATCACCTATTTTAATTTAGTATTAGCATGAGCTTCTTCAAACCTTTTTGTTTGTCGCACACACTTGCACTACACCAAAACACTCTTATCTAGGCGCGTCATCCCTTTATGATTTCCCCTCGACCACTTCGGAATATTGACCTGTCTGCTCCAAATAGGATGGTGATATCTACTCACACGAGTACCTTCGACAAGCCCACCACTGGCACTTCTAGCCAGCAGCCGGGAAATGGTGGGTCTGCCCAAGTTGGAGATCACCCCGAGCAGCAACAGGGTGACATTCCCCCGCCACTGCCTCCTTTGGAGAGCATGACCGTGGCTCAGTTCCTCCAGGCTCTCCAAGACGAACATCAAGCCAACAATGCCGCCATCCAACAGTTGGCTCAAGTCTTAGTGAACAACCCGCCGCAAAATGGAAATGGCAACGATCGCTCCACTCTGTTTGAGTTTATGAGGACTACGCCTCCCATATTCACAGAGACAACTGAACTCTTGTATGCCGATGACTGGATCCGCACCATTGAATACCTCCTCGCGCTGGTTAAGTGCACTGGCGACCGGGGGAAAGTACTTTATGCTTCTCACTGTCTCGGAGGCACGACCAGGGCTTGGTGGGACGGGTTCCAAATTATGTGGGACGGCCAGGCTATCACTTGGACTGTCTTCAAGGAAGAATTCCACGCCGCACATATTCCCCCTAGAATGATGACCACTAAGAAGAGGGAATTCCGAGCTCTCACGCAAGGCAGCGGAACAGTCAAGGAGTACCTGCAGAAGTTTAACCTTTTGTCAAGATATGCACCATAAGACATCAACACTGAAGACGCAAAGGTGGAACACTTCATGGAAGGACTTCAGGAGTCGCTTCAGTACTAGCTTGTTGTCTATGAATGCCGGACCTTCTGCGATCTGGTAAACAAGGCCCTCATGCTGGATGATAAGCATCGTGCGATGGATAACACCCGCAAGCGTAAGTCTGATGGGTAATGGAAGTTCCAGTAACGAGAAGGCACGTGTGTGGAAATCCGCCCCGGCAAGACCTAGCTATCAGTAACAGCAATACAAGGCACCTACGTTCCGTCAGAACTATCAGCCCCAGCAGCATGCCAACCCCAAGCCAACGATCAATCCGCCCTACAGAAGTGGGGTCAAGCCCAACATTCCAGGACAGGTTACTTGCCTTGGATGTGGACAGACTGGGCACTACTCTAGGCAATGCCCCAACAAGAAGCCCGATGCACCACGCCCCAATGCGCCTAATCAAGGACAAGGTCATGGAGCCCCAAGCAGGAACCAGGCTCCCCGCAACCAGCAGTACCACAACAGGGGACGTGTGAATCACATCTCCGCATAAGAAGCCCAGGAGGACCCGGACTGCATTCCGGGTAGGTTCCACGTCAACTCCACCCCAACAACAGTATTATTTGATTGTGGTGCTTTGCATTCTTTTGTCAGCCAAAAGTTTGCTAAAAAATGTGGTTTGAAGCCTACCCTCCTTAATGGGCAAATGGCAGTACATACACCGGGAGCAGTGCTAAGGACCAACCTGGGATGTAGAGGAGTTGGGATCAGCATCAATGGGATAAGCTTCATAGGAGATCTTATCGTCCTTAAGTCGCAAGGCTTGGAAGTGATCCTTGGTATGGATTGGTTGGCCAGGGACCAAAGCATACTGGACTACGCCAAGAGGGCTATTACCATGACAAGTGACCAAGGGGTCAAAGTCAAGTATGTCCCTGAACCTACCTCCACCCAAGTCCCTCGGGTTAATTGCCTTTCGGAAGAAGAGTTGGACCAAGTACCAGTAGTATGTGAATACCCAGACGTCTTTCCTGATGAGCTGCCTGGGATGCCTCCTGACCGAGACATCGAGTTCATCATTGAGCTCATGCCCGGATCAAGGCCTATCTATAAGAAGCCCTATAGGATGGGATCCGAAGAGCTAGTAGAGTTAAAAAAGCAGTTAGATGAGCAACTCACGAAGGGATTCATCCCTTTGATACCCCACAGGTGTAGGGGATCGCAACAGTTTTCGAGGGTAGAGTATTCAACCCAAATTTATTGATTCGACACAAGGGGAAGCGAAAGAATATTCTCAAGTATTAGCAGCTGAGTTTGTCAGATTCAACCACACCTGAAAGATTAGTGTCTGCAAGCAAAGTATCAGTAGCAAAGTGGTATGATAGCAACAGTGTCAGAAAAAGATCTGTTGACGGCAGACTATTCTTAACTGTTGTATCAATGGCGCCAGTAAATAGCACGTGGACGGGGAACTATTCTTCCCCGACAACGGTGTCGGAGAAGTCTTGCAACAAGTAGCAGCAAAATAACAGCAGTAGTGACAACAGTAGCAACGGTTGTAGCAACAGTAGCAGCGACAAAGTAACGTAGCAAGGACCAGTAGTAAAACACTCGTAGGCAGTGGATCAGTGATGGATGAGTATGACGGATGTGATTCATCATGTAACAGCTATAACACGGAGAGATAAGTAACTAGCTCCCATTCGTCAATCTAATGTAGGCATTTATTCCGTATGTAGTCACATGTGCTTAGGGAAAAGAACTTGCATGACATCTATTGTCCATCCCTCCCGTGGCAGCGGGGTCCTGATACGTCTCCAACGTATCTATAATTTTTTATGGTTTCATGCTATTATCTTGTCAAACTTTGGATGTTTTGCATGCCTTTTATATTTGTTTGGGACTAACTTATTAACTCAGTGTCAAGTGCCAGTTCCTGTTTTTTTCATGTTTTTGACCCCTTTCAAAGGAGATTTTGAAACGGAGTCCAAACGGAAGAAAATCCCCGAAAAGATTTTTTTTGGAAAGGAAGAAGATCGGGGAGCTTGGGAGCCAAGGCAGGGGAGCCCCAGGGGCCCCACAAGCCTCCACCCCGTGGCCATGGGGGCCGCGCCATCCAGGCTTGTGGGCCCCCTGGACGCCCTTTGCCCTAGGTCTTTCGCCTATATATTCCCATAAATTCCAGAAAAAATCAAGAGATCATCGCAATCACTTTTTCACCGCCGCAAGCTTCTATCTCCGCAAGATCCCATCTGGGGCACGTCTAGGTGCCCTGCCGGAGGGGAGATTCGGACACGGAGGGCTTCTTCATCAACACCATGACCTCTCCGATGATGCGTGAGTAGTTCACCATAGACCTACGGGTCCATAGCTAGTAACGAGATGGCTTCTTCTCTCTCTTGGATCTTCAAGGAGATCTATCTGATGTAATCTTCTTTTGCGGTGTGTTTGTAGAGATCTGATGAATTGTGGATTTATGATCAGATTATCTATGAATCTTATTTGAGTTTCTTCTGATCTCTCTTATGCATGATTTCATATCCTTGTAATTCTCTTCGAGTTGTGGGTTTTGTCTGGCCAACTAGATCTATGATTCTTTCAATGGGAGAAGTGCTTGGTTTTGGGTTCATACCGTGCGGTGACCTCACCCAGTGACAGAAGGAGTAGCGAGGAACGCATCATGTTGTTGCCATCAAGGGTAAAAAGATGGGGTTTTCATCATTGGTTTGAGATTATCCCTCTACATCATGACATCTTGCTTAAAGCGTTACTCTATTCTTCATGAACTCAATACACTAGATGCATGCTGGATAGCGGTCGATGTGTGGAGTAATAGTAGTAGATGCAGAAAGTATCGATCTATTTGTCTCGGACGTGATGCCTATATGTATGATCATTGCCTTAGATATCATCATGACTTTGCGCGGTTATATCAATTGCTTGACAGTAATTTGTTCACTCACCATGATACTTGCTATTTTGAGAGACGCCTCTAGTGAACACTATGGACCCCACGGTCTACTCCACACCATATTTTCAGCCTTACACTTTTTACTTCGTTGCACTTTCCGCCTTAAGATCTCACTTTGCAAACAATCTTGAAGGGATTGACAACCCCTTTGAAGCGTTGGGTGCAAGCTTCTTTGTGTTTGCGCAGGTACTCTGGACTTGACGAGACCATCCTTATGGATCGATACCTTGGTTCTCAAAATGAAGGAAATACTTATTTCTCCTGTGTTGCATCACCCTTTCCTCTTCAAGGGAAAACCAACGCAAGCCCAGCCTCTGTCAACGTGTCAACTTCTGGCGCTGTTGTCTGTGGGATAGCAGAAGAATTTCTGGCGCCATTGCTGGGGAAAAAGATCAAGTCAAGAACTCATCCAAGTAGGTGTCGCAAACTCATCTCTTACATTTACTTTGTTTGCCAGTTGCCTCTCGTTTTCCTCTCCCCCACTTCACCAATTTGCCTTTTTCGTTCACCTTTTCGTTTGCCCTTTTTCTCGCCTGCTCTTTGTTTGCTTGTGTGCTTGCTTGCTTGCTGAAGTCACCATGAACGAAAACACCAAACTTTGTGACTTCTCGAATACTAATAATAATGATTTTATTAGTACTCCGATTGCTCCCGCCACCACTGCGGAGTCATATGAAATCAATGCCGCTTTGCTGAATCTTGTTATGAAAGAGCAATTCTCTGGCCTTCCTAGTGAAGATGCCGCATCCCATCTCAGTACCTTCATTGAGCTTTGCGATATGCAAAAGAAAAAGATGTGGATAATGACGTGAATAAATTGAAGCTTTTTCCTTTCTCGTTGCGAGATCGCGCAAAAACTTGGTTTTCTTCTTTGCCCAAAAATAGTATCGATTCTTGGGATAAGTGCAAAGATGCTTATATATCCAAGTATTTTCCGCCGGCTAAGATCATCTCTCTCCGTAATGATATCATGAATTTCAAGCAACTTGATCATGAACATGTTGCACAAGCTTGGGAGAGAATCAAATTAATGATTAGAAATTGTGCCGCTCATGGCTTGAGTCTTTGGATGATTATTCAAATCTTTTACGCTAGCTTGAATTTCGCTTCTAGAAATATCTTGGACTCTGCCTCGGGTGGAACGTTCATGGAAATCACGTTAGGGGAAGCCACAAAGCTCTTAGACAACATCATGAAAAACTACTCTCAATGGCACACTGAAAGGTCACCTACTAGTAAGAAGGTACACGCTATAGAAGAAATTAACTCATTGAGTGCTAAGATGGACGAGTTAATGAATTGCTAGTATAAGTGCTCCTTTGGATCCTAATGATATGCCTTTGTCTTCTTTGATTGAGAGTAGCAACGCTAGCTTGGACGTTAATCTTGTTGGTAGGAATAACTTTGGCAACAACAATGCCTTTAGAGGAAACTATGTTCCTAGGCCTTTCCCTAGTAACTCCTCTAATAACTTTGGCAACTCCTACAACAATACTCATGGAAATTACAATAGATTAACCTCTGATCTAGAGAGTAATATCAAAGAGTTAATCAACTCTCAAAAGATTTTCAATGCGTCCATAGAGGAAAAACTACTCAAAATTGACGATTTGGCTAAGAGCGTGGATAGAATTTCTTGTGATGTTGATGCTTTGGAAGTTAGATGTGCTCCTCCCAAAATCAACATGGATGAAACTTTGAAAGCTATGCGTGTTTCCATGATTGAGAGCCAAGAAAGAACCGCCCAAATTCGTGCTAGACATGAATGGCTTAAAAAGGCGTGTTCTCGTGATGAGAATCACGAAGATATTAAAGTGCTTGGTGTGACTCCCATTGAATCTTTGTTTTCTTGTGTCAAACCTAATGATTATGGGGCTGGATATGAATCCACTTTGGTTGAAAAGTGCCCCAATGATTCGGAGTCCATCTATCTTGATGCTAAAAGCATTAAAAGTGGAGTAGAAGACGTTAAAACTTTGAGTAGTACTGAAATTACTACCGTGGATTTCAAGGAATTCAATTATGATAGTTGCTCCTTGATTGAATGCATTTCTTTGATGCAATCCATGTTGAACTCTCCACACGCTTATAGCCAAAACAAAGCCTTTACCGATCATATCGTCGAAGCTATGATAAAATCTCTTGAAGAGAAACTTGAATTGGAAGTCTCTATCCCTAGAAATATTCATGATGAGTGGGAACCTACCATCAAAATCAAAATCGAAAACTATTAGTGCAATGCTTTGTGTGATTTGGGTGCTAGTGTTTCTGTGATTCCAAAGTCTTTATCTGATGTTCTGGGTTTTAATGAGATTGAAGTGTGTTCTCTTAATTTGCATCTTGCTGATTCTACGGTCTAGAAACCCATGGGAAGGATCAATTATGTTCTTATTATTGCAAATAGGAACTATGTACCCGTGTATTTAATTGTGCTTGACATTGATTGCAATCCTACATGCCCCATTATTCTTGGTAGACCTTTCCTAAGGACTATCAGTGCTATCATCGATATGAAGGAAGGGAATATTAGATTTCAATTTTCTTTAAGGAAGGGCATGGAACACTTTCCTAGAAAGAAAATAAGATTGCCTTATGAATCCATTATGAGGGCCACTTATGGTTTGAGCACCAAAGACGACGATACATGATTCTATCGCTTCTATGCCTAGCTAAGGGCGTTAAACAATAGCGCTTGTTGGGAGGCAACCCAATGAATTTATCTTTTTATTTCTGTTTTGTTGCGTCCACACTTTCACAATTCTGTTGTGGTTGTGTTTTTTTTGTGTTTGAGCCAAGCAAAACCTTTATGACTAGTCTTGGTAATGGTTGTTTGATCCTGCTGGAAAAAGATAGAAACTTTTTTCTCACGAGATGATTTTTCACTTTTATTCAGAAAGAGATTTTGAGTTGATTCTTTTTTCTGCTGATTGATATGCTTTTTTTCCCAGGCCCTTTGAAATTTTCAGATTTTTTGAAGTAACAAAAGTATACCAAGTATACAGATTGCTACAGACTGGTCTGTTTTTGACAGATTCTGTTTTGTTGAGTTGGTTGCTTGTTTTGATGAAACTATGGTTAGTATCGGGGGGTACTAGCCATGTAAAAGTGAGAATACAGTATCCCATCATCAATATAGATGGAATTCAAGTTTTCTACAGTAACAAAAGAAGTGGTAGTTTGTTTTCTTGTACTAATGTTATCACAAGTTTATGTTTAAGTTTTGTGTTGTGAAGTTTTCAAGTTTTGGGTGATGTTCTCATGGAAAAAGAGATAAGGAGTGGAAAGAGCTCAAGCTTGGGGATTCCCAAGGCATCCCAAGCCAAATTCAAGGACACCAAAAAGCCTAAGCTTGGGGATGCCTATAGCGACCCGACTCAAAACGAGTAAAGCCTCTGTGTATCTGTGCCATCCCTGGATCAGTATGCTGGCACACACACTACATCAATGTATATATCAAAGTGCAATCACATGTAATAACATAAAACTGATATATACCTTAAAATCTCAGCGAAAGCAGTCAAGGGAGTGGAGTCCCAAATAACACCAACGACAGGTTGAGTGCGAACCGTAACCCTGAATCGTACACTTACTCGTCGAAGAAAGTATCTGCAACATAAGACGTTGCAGCCGTGTAGGTCAGCATATTGAATATGCCGGCAACTCATCAAAGAGAGGGGGTGAAATAATAATCATCTATTCTACATGCATATATGGCAGGTGGGGCTATTAGTTTTTTTTTAGCAAAAAGCAAGTTTTCTCCTACATCAAGAGAGGGTTAAAAGCGAAATATTACTACGTTGTTTGTTGTTAACGAGATGGTTCCGCCAACCAATTCTCGTACCCGAGTTGTCAATAATTCCCACATCATTATTAAATTGTGTTGAGAGTTCAGGAAAGTTTCAATGCCTTCGGCTCAAGTTGTCCATGACCGTGGACACGGCTAATCGATTAGGTTTGGGTACTTTGCAGAGTTTTGCACACATTCCCCACAAGATTTGATCGCCTCCGGGTATGTCCTCGCACTTCAAGGTGTTTGAGGACCGGATGATGAAAACATGGTCTTTCAACGGGTCCCTCTGATCCCCTGTCGGTGCCCATCCAATCCTACCATTCTTCTACATCTCCTAGCACCGCCTGCCCAGAGTCGCCGCGTTGTCCAACCAAGCGAGAGCCCATAATGACTTGTGGCTGTGCAGGTAAGCCTTGGGTCTTGAAGCCTCCGTCCATCCCTTCGAGCCTGGGTGAAGCTTTTTGCAAGATGTCATGGCACTTCCCCATGCATCCCGGGTCGTCCACTGGTTTCTCGAGGGAGCCCATCTAAACCGTCCTTCACCTAGAGGTATATTTCGTTCTGAGGTCTTGCAAATCTTGGAGTTCTTCGGGTCTTGATTATTAAGTTCTCACAACACTCATGGTAAAGACTCAACCAAAACCCCGTCTACTAGGATTATAGCATAATGACATCCCGGTCAAATTAACAAGGGGTGGGTGCCTACCACATGATACTACATCAAGATCCAAAATTTCCAAGTACCTACTTTGCATGCAATTGGGTGAAGAAAGGTAGAACTACAATGCATGTAAAACATAGGTAATAATATGATCAACGTGACTTGCCTGGTATTACTTGATGAAGATAGTCGCTCTCATAATCCTGATAATTCTACTCGTCACACTCCGAGCAATCTATCGTAAATGAAATAGTATTCAATAAACATTCATGCAAAAAGGAAGAACCAAAAGAACATAAGAACAAAACATGTATTGGTGCAAAATAACAAGATACCATGATTTAATAAGAAAAGATAGGGCCTTATGGTGTTGTAAAAGGAAAGGTGAAAGGGTCAACTCAAAAGAGTCAAAGGATGATCAACTATCGTTATATAAGCTCGACTTGCATACACTATGGGAGATGATCAAAAATATTGGGAGAACAACATGAATGTTGTTCGACAAATAGTATAAGACATAAGAATTTATTTGTAGAAAGAATTTATTGAAATGGAGCACTACAACACAAGTTATAGCGAATTGAAGTATGAATTGAATTTGCATTCAGAAGGTCAAGAGAAGTTGAACTGAAGTACGATGGTTACATACAAAAATATATGGCATGAGTGTTTAGGGGTAAAAGGAATCAATTGAAAAAGTGGTACAATTTGCAAGATAAGATCAAATGAATGTTCCATTATAAGTTTGAGTGTAAGGTTCAAAGGTTGAAACAAATGATGCTACTGGATATAGGAGATCCATATGAGCGTGTAGAAAAAGGAATTACTAGATTTGAAATAGCGGATCAAAAGATAGAAATACTTCAATATAACATTGAATCGGCTTAGAACGATGTGAACACTTTTTGGCACCAATAGATAAATCTGATTTGATCAAAATTATAAGTTGATAAGTTAAAACTAATGATACAAACGGGAAGATTACTTTGATACGAATCCGACGCAATTGGATTCATCTAAAACGGAGCTACGGATAAAAAGATATGATCAAAAGAAGTTTGAATATGAGTGTGAACAAATTTCGAAATTTGAAAATTTCAAAAATTTGATATGATAGGTTCACCGGATAGGTGGGATCGAGATGAAATTCTAGGCGTTGGTTTCATCTAATTCGGATAAACGAGTAAAAAGTTATGGCTATTTGAAAAATCAGGACCAAGGTGTTTTACGGAAGAAAAGTGCTATGTCTAAAAGAATTCTAGTACTAATGTATAAATACGAAGACTAATTAATATATCCAATTACTCTACCGTATACTTGTGTAGGAATACTAGTCTAAAAATAATAAACTATGGGAGTATAAAAAAATACGAAGAGAATACCTTTAGAATACAGAGTAAGAGATAATTCCAAAGAGGAGACGACTTCCAGAAATCCCGCCGAAGAGAAGAAAACATTTTTATTTAATAAATCTAGTCAAACCAAAAGATTGATTTAATCCGAAATAGATGATTTTTGGATTTTCCTATGGGTCTATATTTATAGGTGAAAGAGAGGTCTAAAGGTCCATAGATAGGCAATGTGGGACTAAACATATATGTAATGTAGGCAAACTAGAAAAAAGGAGGGAAATGGAAGTGCCGCATGGGCCAAAACAATTCTGCCACCGCACAGCCCACGCACATGGGTGGGCTGGTTGGCCTCGTCAGTTTTTTTTATGAACAACTTTTTTAAAAAGAAAACAATGAAAAAACATTTAAACGAAATAGAGAGAACATTTTATATAGGCATATTATATATCAAAATTTTCACAATAAAATTTCCTACAACATGAACATATTTTTTAAGACGAAATAAAATACTTTAAAAAAATATATTTTTGCAATATCTTTAAAATCAAAAGGAATTTGAATTTCAAATAAATTGCAAATACTTAAAATTTGAATAGAGGCATTGTCTGTGATTTTGGAGTGTCATTTTCCTCCTCTCATTTGATTTTTTTATCATAGGGTTTTGAAAATATTCAAACTCAAAATTAAAAAGGTATTCAAAATACAAAATTTTGGGAAAGTCATTTTATTCCCTCTCATTTTTTAAGAAGTTTCAATCACTCAAACAAACAAACAATCAATCTAATAATTATGTTAGCATTCCAAAATTTATAATTTTGGGATGTTACAATGCCCCGGGAAGGCATCCCCTCTTTCATCTTCAATCCATCGGTAACATTACTTGGAGCTATATTTTTATTCACCACATGATATGTGTTTTGCTTGGAGCGTCTTGTATCATAGGAGTCTTTTCTTTTTGTTGTGTCACAATCATCCTTGCTGCACACCTTTTTGAGAGAGAGAGACATGCACTCATCGTGATTTTGCTAGAATGCCCATAGTGCTTCACTTATATCTTTTGAGCTAGATACTTTTGCTCTTGTGCATCACTTATATCTTTAGAGCATTGCGGTGCGTGATTTGGTACTTGGATTATGCTATGAAAGTAGTCCCTAAGGTGATAGATACCCAAAGAGGATGCAAAAACCTCCATCGTCATGTGCATTGAATTGAAAGAGAAGTTTTGATTCCTGTCAATTAGTTTTGAGACGTGGATTCGGTAATATTAAGAGTTATGTTAGTAGGGTGTTGTGAATCTAGAAATACTTGTGTTGAAGTTAGTGATTCCCGTAGCATGCACGTATGGTGAACCGCTATGTTAGGAAGTCGGAGCATAATTGATCTATTGATTGTCATCCTTTGTGTTGAGGTCGGGATCGCCGCGATGGTTTACACCTACCAACCCTTCCCCTCGGAGTATGCGTTTAGCACTTTGTTTCGATTACTAATAAAAACTTTCGCAACAAGTATGTGAGTTCTTCATGACTAATGTGAGCCCATGGTATAGATGCACTTTCACCTTCCACCATTCCTAGCCTCTCTAGTGCCGCGCAATTCTCGCCGGTGCACAAACCCACCAAATTCCTTCCTCAAAACAGCCACCATACCTACCTACTATGGCATTTTCATAGCCATTCCGAGATATATTTTCATGCAACTCCCACCATTCTGTCTCATGACTTGTGTCGTCACTCTCATATTGCCATTGCATGATCGTAAGATAGCTAGCGACATGTTTCAACGTCATACGCCATGCTAGATCGTTGCACATCCCAGTACACTGCCGGAGGCATTTCCTGTGGAGTCATCATCATTGTGATCTTTGAGCTGTGAGTAAATAAAAGTGTGATGATCATCATTATTAGAGCATTGTCCCATGTGAGAAAATAAAAAAGGCCAAAGAGCCCAAAAATAAAAAACAAGAGAGAAAAGAAAAGAAAAAAAAAGAGGCCTAAGAGCCCAAATAAAAAAAGAGAGAAGGGACAATGCTACTATCTTTTTCCACACTTGTGCTTCATGTTAGCACCATGTTCTTCATGATTGAGAGCTTCTTGCTTTGTCACTACCATATGCTAGTGGGAATCTTCATTTTATAACTTGGCTTGTATATTCCAATGATGGGCTTCCTCAAAATTGCCCTAGGTCTTCGTGAGGAGGCAAGTTGGATGCACACCCACTAGTTTTTCTTTTGAGCTTTCACATACTTATAGATCTAGTGCATCCTTTGTATGGCAATCCCTACTCATTCACATTGATATCTATTAATGGGCATCTCCATAGCCTATTGATACGCAGAGTCAATGTGACCATCTCCTCCTTTTTTTTTCTCACAACCACCACCACACTCTATTCCACCTATAGTGCTATATCCATGGCTCGCGCTCATGTATTGCGTGATAGTTATAAAAGGTTTGAGAAAGTAAGAGTGCGAAAACAATTAATTGGCTAATTCCGGGGTTGTGCATGATTTACATTAGTTGTTTGAGGATGATGGAGCATAGCCAGACTATATGATTTTGTAGCGATAAATTTCTTTGGCCTTGTTATTTTGAAAGTTCATGATTACTTTGCTAGTTTGCTTGAAGTATTACTGTTTTCATGTCAATAGTAAACTATTCTTTTGAATCTTATGGATCTGAACATTCATGTCACGTGAAAGAAGTTGCAAAGGACAACTATGCTAGGTAGCATTCCACATCAAAAATTCATTTTTTATCACTTCTCTACTCGAGGACGAGCAGGAGTTAAGCTTGGGGATGCTTGATACGTCTCCAACATATCTATAAGTTTTGATGGTTTCATGCTATTATATTGTCAAACTTTGTATGTTTTGCATGCTTTTTAAAAAATTTTGGCACTAACTTATTAACTCAGTGCCAAGTGCCAGTTCCTATTTTTTCATGTTTTTGACCTCTTTCAGAGGAGATTTTGAAACGGAGTCCAAACGGAAGAAAATCCCCGAAAAGATTTTTTTTTTTTGGAATGGAAGAAGATTGGGGAGCTTGGGAGCCAAGGAAGGGGAGCCCCACGGCCCCACAGGCCTCCACCCCGCGGCCAGGGGGGCGCACCATCCAAGCTTGTGGGCCCCCTAGACGCCCTTTGCCCTAGGTCTTTCGCCTATATATTCCCATAAATTCCAGAAAAAAATCAAGAGATCATCGCAATCACTTTTCCGCCGCCGCAAGCTTCTGTCTCTGCAAGATCCCATCTGGGGCACGTCCTGGTGCCCTGCCGGAGGAGGGATTTGGATACGGAGGGCTTGTTCATCAACACCATGACCTCTCCGATGATGCGTGAGTAGTTAACCATAGACCTACGGGTCCATAGCTAGTAGCTAGATGGCTTCTTCTCTCTCTTGGATCTTCAATACAAAGTTCTTCATGATCTTCATGGAAATCTATCCAATGTAATCTTCTTTTGCGGTGTGTTTGTCGAGATCCGATGAATTGTGGATTTATGATCAGATTATCTATGAATATTATTTGAGTTTCTTCTGATCTCTCTTATGCATGATTTCATATCCTTGTAATTCTCTTCGAGTTGTGGGTTTTGTTTGGCCAACTTGATCTATGATTCTTGCAATGGGAGAAGTGCTTGGTTTTGGGTTCATACTGTGCGGTGACCTCACCCAGTGATAGAAGGGGTAGCGAGGCACGCATCGTGTTGTTTCCATCAAGGGTAAAAAGATGGGGTTTTCATCATTGGTTTGAGATTATCCCTCTACATCTTGTCATCTTGCTTAAAGCGTTACTCTGTTCGTCATGAACTCAATACACTAGATGCATGTTGGATAGCGGTCGATGTGTTGAGTAATAGTAGTAGATGCAGAAAGTATCGGTCTACTAGTCTCGGACGTGATGCCTATATGTATGATCATTTCCTTAGATATTGTCATGACTTTGCGCGGTTTTATCAATTGCTCGACGGTAATTTGTTCACCCACCATGATACTTGCTATTTTGAGAGAAGCCTCTAGTGAAAACTATGGCCCCCAGGGTCTACTCCACACCATATTTTCAGCCTTACACTTTTTACTTCGTTGCACTTTCCGCCTTCAGATCTCACTTTATAAACAATCTTGAAGGGATTGACAACCCCTTTGAAGCGTTGGATGCAAGCTTGTTTGTGTTTGCGCAGGTACTCTGGACTTGATGAGACCCTCCTTCTGGATCGATACCTTGGTTCTCAAACTAAGGGAAATATTTACTGCTCCTGTGCTACATCACCCTTTCCTCTTCAAGGGAAAAACCAACGCAAGCCGAGCCTCTGTCAACGTGTCAACTTCTGGCGCTGTTGTCTGTGGGATAGCAGGTCCTAATGGAAACTACGGGATATTAAGGTTCTCCTTTTAATAAAGAACCGTACCAACGCATTAACACTTGGTGAATACATGAACTCCTCATACTATGGTCATCTCCGAGAGTGGTTCCGGCTATTGTTACTCCGGGGTTGCCGGGTCATAACACGTAGTAGGTGACTACAACTTGCAAGATTGGATCTAAAACACACATATATTGGCGACACCATAATAGGTTCAGATCTGAAACCATGGCACTCGGGCCCCAGTGACAAGCATTAAGCATGGCAAAGTAGTAGCAACATCTATCTCAGAACATAGTGGATACTAGGGATCAATCCCCGTCAAAACTAACTCGATTACATGATAGATCTCATCCAACTTATCACCGTCCAGCAAGCCTAAGATGAGATTACTCACGAACGGTGAAGAGCATCATGGAATTGGCGATGGAGGAAGGTTGATGATGACGCTGGCGACGATTTCCCCTCTCCGGAGCCCAGAACGGACTCCAGATCTGCCCTCCAGATGAAGAACAGGAGGTGGCGGAGCCTCCGTATCTTAAAACGCGATGAATCTTTCACTCTTATTTTTCTGGGCGAGACGGAATAAATAGAGCTGAGTTTGGAGGCGGTGGCGTCACGTGGGCCTCACAAGCCCTCACCGCGCGGCCAGGGGGGTGGCTGCGGACCATGGGCTTGTGGCCCACTGGCTCACCTCCTCTGGTGGATCTTTGCGCAGGTATTTTTCATTAATTCCAGAAAAATTCTTCGTAAATTTTCAGGACATTCCGAGAACTTTTATTTCTGCACAAAAACAACAGCATGGCAATTCTGCTGAAAACAACATTAGTCCAGGTTAGTTCCATTCAAATCATCCAAACTAGAGTCCAAAACAAGGGCTTAAAGCCTTGCTTGTCCTCAAGCAATTCAGTTGACAAACTGAAGGAGAGAAAATAAAAACTTTGACGAACTCTGTTTCATCTTGTTGTTGCAACTATGTCTAACTCATATCCACAGTTTCAGCAAGATCACAAGCAAACCACATAAGCAAATGACATCTAGGTCTCATGGTAAACTCATATCAATGGCATAATCAACTAGCGAGCAAATAATAATAAGCCTCAAACGTCAACACTTCAATCAAAACAACATGAAGCAGTACGAATAGATGGTATCTCGCTAGCTCTTTCTGAGACCGCAAAACATAAATGCAGAGCACCTTCAAAGACCAAGGGCTGACTAAACATTGTAACTCATGGCAAAGAAGATCCAGTCACGGTCATACTAAACACAGTTAAAAGCAAAGCATAAAAATGACATAGGTGCTCTCTAATTGGTGTTTTTATAAGAGGAGGATGACTCAACAGGAACATAAATAGACAGGCCCTTCGCAGAGGGAAGCATTGATTTGTAGAGGTGCCAGAGCTCAAGCTTTTAAAACAGAGATAATAATTTTGTGTGGCATGCTTTCATTGTCAACACAATGACTAAGAGTTCGCAATATCTTCCACGCTACACATGCTATAGCTGGTACCCAAATAGAAAAGTAAAGTTTTGACTCCCCCACCACCAATCAATCACACTCCATGGCTAGCTGAATCCTCGGGTACCGTCCATACCAACATCAATCCTGGGGGAGTTTTGTTTGCAATTATCTTTTCGATTTGAGCATGGAACTGGGAATTCCAATTACCGACCCCTTTCTCGTGAATGATAGTGAATAAACACATATCGAGGATAACACGCCTAGCATGGAAGATACCAATAGCCCCCTGTCACCACATGAGCAGTTCAGGCATGCAAAACAGATTATTTCTTGAATGTTTAGAGAGTGGCACATGCAAATTTACTTGGAACGACAGTTAGATACTGCACATAGGTAGGTATGTTGGACTCATATGGAACAACTTTGGGTTCATGGAAGTGGATGCACAAGCAGTATTCCCGCTTAGTACAAGTGAAGTCTAGCAAAAGACTGGGAAGCAACCAACTAGATAGCGACAACAGTCATCAAAATGCATTGAGATTAACTAACATTGAGTGCAAGCATGAGTAGGACATAAATCACCATGAAAATGAATATCATAGAGGCTATGTTGATTTTGTTTCAACTACATGTGTGAACATGCGCCAAGTCAAACCACTTGAATCATTCAAAGGAAGATACCATCCTATCATACTACAACATAGTCATCTCAACATTCATATTGGCATCCAAGACAAACCATTATAAGCTACTAGCTAAGTAAGCATGGCATAAGCAACTATGATCTCTAAGTTGTCATTGCAAACATGTTTCTCTCACAACAAAGCTAAATGAGTGTAACGACCAAACCTCGAAGGATTTGAGTCTCTGTGCTTTACTGTGTTAGTCCCTGGATCGACTCGCTAGCACACACAGTATAGATGAAAACCAGATATAGCAAGTGCATCATTTATAATAACGTATGATCCAGAATTTATAAATTATAACAATCTGCATAGCACTTAGCTAGCTTTATTCTATCAAACAGTGGAAAAGTAGTAGAATAATAACGATGAGTCCCATCATAGCCCACTGGCGATGTTGAGTGAAGACTCGCGACCCTAACGGTACCTTACTCCTCGTCTGAATATCCTGCAACATGATACGTTGCAGCCATATAGGTCAATACTTTGAATGTATTGGCAAGTTACACAGGAAAAGTAATATAACAGACCTACATGTATATGCATAGTATAACAAGAGAAAGGCTGATGGTTATTTTGCAGAAAGCTGATTTTATCCTCATAACTACCTAATAGTCAACTTTTAATTTGTTTGCTACAATAACTCACATATGGTTGAATTGGCATCTCCAACTCCAACCTATTACCATCATTAAGTTTCCCACCAAGTTTTATTAAGTGTGTCATCTGTCAAGATCATCCAACAACTGTAATGGCCTAGCTGCTCAAAATTGTCCATAACCGGGGACACGGCTAATCATGATTAGTTTATACACTCTGCAGAGGTTAGTACGTTGTACCCACTGGACCCAACCCGAAGATTGAGACGAAATCTTTCAGAAGCAGTCACCTAGTCCCATAGGAGGCCCATCCCACCTATCATAGCTACATCAGCTGGCACATCCGGGTAAGGTTTCCACGACTGATCAACTAAGCCAGAGCCCATAATAGCCAGTGGTCGCACAAGGAAGCTACTAGTCACTAAGTCTGTTTGATCTTTTTGAACCTGGGCGGCATTCCACTTACATTCAGAGGGTAGAAACCATGATGTTCTTGAAACCACCCAGCAATACCATATCCTCCCAGAGGTGTATTATATCCTGAATTACTACTCAATTTATTTTGTAGTAATCCTCACATAAACTCAATGAATATAGAAATCAATCCCCGTCTACATAGCATAGCAAAATATTATCTAACACGATCTTCATGACAAGGGGATATAGCTCAATAGCATAGCAATAATAATCTTCCTATACATGCATAATTTTCATAGGGTGGTATAATACTACATGCATAGAAAAATAATAGGTAAAGTATGATCAACATGTAACTTGCCTTGATTCTGGTTCAAAAAGTCACACTCCTGACAATAGTTTGCGTCGCACTCCGCACAATCTACACGTTGCAAACAATCACACCAATCAATCACCACAATCACATAACACCAAATAAAACCATCGGCAATAAAACAACTTGTTTAAAACCAAAGCATAAATAGCATGGCAGCAGGTATAAAATCATCTACATGCTGATACGATGACAACGCAAAAAGAATCAACTAAACCGGATGAACGGTTTGCAAAATATGGCCTCCGGTAGTTCTAAAATAAATCTGTTTTAACAAAAAAAATTAATTTTCGTAAAACTGAAAATTACTGGTTCTAACATGTTCTCCTCATCAATACGAGATCACAAGAAAAAGAATTTCCTGAATGAGAGTTACGAGTAAAAAGATAAACGCGTTTCAAAATTATACCGGGAATCTGACACACCTAAAAACAGATTTAAAACAGATTAAATTTCGTCCTGAAGCTGTTCATCGGGGTTTGATGAATAGGCTCGTGCGTGCGTTCTCACCACGAACAGCGGGGAAAAACGGAACCGTCTCGGTGTGGTGCCTCCGATGGTGCTTCTCCGGTGGCGGTCGGACAAACTCCGGTGACGTGCGCAAACTCCGTGGCTTCGCGAACTCCGGTGGATGGTGAGGTGCTCCGGCGATGGCGGCTCCGGCGTCGGCGCAGTGAGGGGCGCCTCCTCTGCGATCTAGGCGAGATGGGGTCTGGCTCAGATCGAAAACGGCAGCAGGGGATCAAGCTCCTGGAGCTTTTGTCCTCGCGATGGAGTCGTGGCTGTGCTCGGTTTCCTGGGAGAAACCGGCTCGGGGAAGGATTAGGCACAGGGGCCACTCGGCCCTGGAGTCTGGGTGAAGCCGGCTCGGTGCAGGGGTGCTGGCCACCTAGCGCTTGTGGCCGATGGGATCGCTGGCCTCGGTGTGCTGGTGCGCTGGGCAATGTGCCTGGAGGTGCTGCGCTGGAATCACTGGGAACTGGCTCGGTGCAGAGCTGAGGCCCTCATGGCAGGAGCCTGAGACTTGGTCTCGGTGGAGCCTGGCCTCGTGGGCAACGCTGGTGCTGGTGCGCTGGGTGGTGGTGCCTAGGGCGTTGGCCTGCCAGCTTGGTGCTGGTGGGCTGGCCCCTGGTGTTTTTTATAAATAAAACCACAAAAAGTAAATAAGTAAATAATATATTTTTTAAAGAAAAACAAACATAAAATAATAATAATATATGTATACAAAAATATATACATATATATTAAAAAAATATGCATATAGTAATATATATATAAGTATATATATATAGATATATATATATAATAAAAATCTAATATATATATATATATACAAATATAAAATAAATTCACCTAATAAATAATAAAGGAACCTAGTTCCACCTAATGCAATATTTTGAAAATAGTTTTAATGCAATAGGACGAACAACGAGCTTTTAAAACTCAACTAAAAATAATTTCGGACATTATAAAATTTGCAAAACCAAATCGGACAACTTCAAATAACATTTTAAACATCATGAACTTTTTATTTCACACGGGAGAAGTCATATTATCTCCACTCTAATAAATTGCCCGAAGTTGCAAAATGAATAAAATTTACAAAAGAGCAAATAAAGCATAGAAAAATATGAGATGCATATGAATGATCTATTAACATCCGAATTTAAGAAAATTGGGATGTTACAAACCTACCCCCCTTAAGATGAATCTCGCCCTCGAGATTCGAGTTGGCTAGCAAATAGGTGTGGGTGTTCCTGCTTGAGATCCTCCTCTCGTTCCCAAGTAGCCTCTTCCTCGGTATGATGATCCCACTGAACTTTGCATAATCTGATTGTCTTGGTGCGAGTAACTCTCTCTGCTGTCTCCAGAATCTTAACAGGCTTCTCCTCATATGTTAAGTCAGTCTCCAACTGAATTGCCTCAAGTGGCACTGTATCTCTCAAAGGAACATCTGCCATCTCGGCATGACACTTCTCCAGCTGGGATACGTGAAACACATGTGGATAATCCTTCACAACTGGCACCTCTTCCAGGCTACCCCCTTAAGAGAGTTCACCTGCATCCGCTTATGGTGGTACTTACATACATATTTGATTCTCTTCCCTCCTGGTGCACTAAGAGAAATAGATCGACTAGCACAATCAATAACTCCTTCATATAATTGTAACCAGTCCATACCCAAAATAATATCCAGACCTTGTGACTTCAATATGATCAAATCTGTAGGAAACTCATGCTTCCCAATAGACAAGTTCATCTGAAAACATCCCAAACTTGCTGCCATCTCAGCCCCAGGAGAACTTACTAGAATAGGCATACTAAGGGTTTTGGTTGGCAAGAATTGATAAGAAAATAGATAGAATAGGTCTAGAGGAATATAGATATTCTACCCATATGCATATTATGATCAAGGTAATATATATGAGGCAACAAAACATCATAACAAATAACACAAACAAGCAAAACAATAATCAAGCATATCTATATATATAGTCAAATTATTCCGACAAGATCCTAATTTAACAAACAAGCAAAATAACAATCAAGCAAGCAACCTAGTATCGTCATGCCACAAAGCGGGCATAATCAGATACACTAACACGTTAATAGCGCAAATAAAAACAAGATAAGTGGTGGTCTCAACACTAGTTCCTACTTAAGCTGGTCAAGATACTAGAGTGGTTGTCTAGTGAAAGAGTAAGATGTAGAGAAAGTTAATAGATTAAACTTAGACTCCTATGGCTTTTCTAATCCATTTTCTAGGGTCACGACCTACAGTCAACGCATTGCTCTGATACCATCTGTAACGTCCAAACCTCGAAGAATTTGAGTCTCTGTGCTTTATTGTGCTAGTCCCTGGATAGACTCGCTAGCACACACAGTATAGATGAAAACTAGATATAGCAAGTGCATCATTTATAATAACGTATGATCTAGAATTTATAAATTATAACAATCTGCATAGCACTTAGCTAGCTTTATTCTATCAAACAGCGGAAAAGTAGTAGAATAATAACGATGAGTCCCATCATAGCCCACTGGCGATGTTGACTGAAGACTCGCGACCCTAACGGTACCTTACTCCTCGTCTGAATATCCTGCAACATGATACGTTGCAGCCATATAGGTCAATACTTTGAATGTATTGGAAAGTTACATAGGAAAAGTAATATAACAGACCTACATGTATATGCATAGTATAACAAGAGAAAGGCTGATGGTTATTTTGCAGAAAGCTGATTTTATCCTCATAGCTACCTAATAGTCAACTTTTAATTTGTTTGCTACAATAACTCACATATGGTTGAATTGGCATCTCCAGCTCCAACCTATTACCATCATTAAGTTTCCCACCAAGTTTTATTAAGTGTGTCATCTGTCAAGATCATCCAACAACTGTAATGGCCTAGCTGCTCAAAATTGTCGATAACCGGGGACACGGCTAATCATGATTAGTTTATACACTGTGCAGAGGTTAGTACGCTGTACCCACTGGACCCAACCCGAAGATTGAGACGAAGTCTTTCAGAAGCAGTCACCTAGTCCCACAGGAGGCCCATCCCACCTATCATAGCTACATCAGCTGGCACATCTGGGTAAGGTTTCCACGACTGATCAACTAAGCCAGAGCCCATAATAGCCAGTGGTCGCAGAAGGAAGCTACTAGTCACTAAGTCTGTTTGATCTTTTTGAACCTAGGCGGCATTCCACTTACATTCAGAGGGTAGAAACCATGATGTTCTTGAAACCACCCAGCAATACCATATCCGCCAGAGGTGTATTATATCCTGAATTACTACTCAATTTATTTTGTAGTAATCCTCACATAAACTCAATGAATACAGAAACCAATCCCCGTCTACATAGCATAGCAAAATATTATCTAACACGATCTTCATGACAAGGGGATATAGCTCAATAGCATAGCAATAATAATCTTCCTATACATGCATAATTTTCATAGGGTGGTATAATACTACATGCATAGAAAAATAATAGGTAAAGTATGATCAACATGTAACTTGCCTTGATTCTGGTTCAAAAAGTCACACTCCTGACAATAGTTTGCGTCGCACTCCGCACAATCTACACGTTGCAAACAATCACACCAATCAATCACCACAATCACATAACACCAAATAAAACCATCGGCAATAAAACAACTTGTTTAAAACCAAAGCATAAATAGCATGGCAGCAGGTATAAAATCATCTACATGCTGATATGATGACAACGCAAAAAGAATCAACTAAACCGGATGAACGGTTTGCAAAATATGGCCTCCGGTAGTTCTAAAATAAATCTATTTTAACAAAAAAAAAAATTTCGTAAAACTGAAAATTACTGGTTCTAACATGTTCTCCTCATCAATACGAGATCACAGGAAAAAGAATTTCCTGAATCGGAGTTACGAGTAAAAAGATAATCGTGTTTCAAAATTATACCGGGAATCTGACAGAGCTAAAAACAGATTAAATTTTGTCCTGAAGCTGTTCATCAGGGTTTGATGAATCGGCTCGTGCGTGCGTTCTCACCACGAACAGCGGGAAAAAACGGAACCGTCTCGGTGTGGTGCCTCCGATGGTGCTTCTCCGGTGGCGGTCGGACAAACTCCGGTGATGTGCGCAAACTCCATGGCTTCGCGAACTCCGGTGGATGGTGAGGTGCTCCGGCGATGGCGGCTCCGGCGTCGGCGCGGTGAGGGGCGCCTCCTCTGCGATCTAGGCAAGATGGGGTCTGGCTCAGATCGAAAACGGCAGCAGGGGATCGAGCTCCTGGAGCTTTTGTCCTCGCGATGGAGTCGTGGTTGTGCTCGGTTTCCTGGGAGAAACCGGCTCGGGGAAGGATTAGGCGCAGGGGCCACTCGGCCCTGGAGCCTGGGCGAAGCCGGCTCGGTGCAGGGGTGCTGGCCACCTAGCGCTTGTGGCCGATGGGATCGCTGGCCTCGGTGTGCTGGTGCGCTGGGCAATGTCCCTGGAGGTGCTGCGCTGGGATCGCTGGGAACTGGCTCGGTGCAGAGCTGAGGCCCTCGTGGCAGGAGCCTAAGACTTGGTCTCGGTGGAGCCTGGGCTCGTGGGCAACGCTGGTGCTGGTGCGCTGGCTGGTGGTGCCTAGGGCGTTGGCCTGTCAGCTTGGTGCTGGTGGGCTGGCCCCTGGTGTTTTTTTATAAATAAAACCACAAAAAGTAAATAAGTAAATAATATATTTTTTAAAGAAAAACAAACAGAAAATAATAATAATAATATATGTATACAAAAATATATACATATATATTTAAAAAAATGTGTATAGTAATATATATGTATAAGTATATATATATATATATATTAAAAATCTAATATAGATATATATATATATATACAAATATAAAATAAATTCACCTAATAAATAATAAAGGAACCTAGTTCCACCTAATGCAATATTTTGAAAATAGTTTTAATGCAATAGGACGAACAACGAGCTTTTAAAACTCAACTAAAAATAATTTCGGACATTATAAAATTTGCAAAACCAAATCGGACAACTTCAAATAACATTTTAAACATCTGGAACTTTTTATTTCACACGGGAGAAGTCATATTATCTCCACTCCAATAAATTGCCCGAAGTTGCAAAATGAATAAAATTTACAAAAGAGCAAATAATGCATAGAAAAATATGAGATGCATATGAATGATCTATTAACATCCGAATTTAAGAAAATTGGGATGTTACAATGAGGCATGATGAGCTAGTCATATTTACAAAAACAAAATATATCGAGTTCATACCAGCTTTTCCAGGCTCAGTCACTTCATCATATATCGTCATTATTGCCTTTCACTTGCACGACCGAACGATGTGAACAATAATAAGAGTGCTCATGCATTGGACTAAAGCTGAAATCTGCAAGAAAACACAAAGGAGAAGATAAAGTAATATGGCTCTTTGAAAGCTAAACAGGTATGCATGCAAGAGCCACTAAACATTGTAACCAATATCTTGTAGCTTGACCCAAAGAAAAAGAAAACAATCTACACGGGAAAGCTCCCAACAAGAAAAAGAAGAAAATAAAATATTTTTGGTTTATCTCAAACTAGACAGACACACGAAAAGAAAACAGGAAAAAGAAAATAAACTAGCATGGATGATACAGTGGCAAAGTGTGAACACCGGCTAACAAAGTGAAAGCATAAGCAAGAATGTAAAGTCGGTGAGTACACGTACTCCCCCAAGCTTAGGCTTTTGGCCTAACTTGGTCTACTCCCAAGAAGGGAAATAACCAGCTCCGGGGTACTTCGGAGTGGACTAAGGATGCCACTGCTGTGTGAGCTCCTCTGGCTCCCACTGATAAACTGGTGCCTGGTACTCGACTGGTGGCTCGGGAACGGGCACCTGTGGTTGGGCTAAACCCCAATATGCGTAGATGTCCGAGGGCATAATAGTGTACCTCCCTGCATGAAGATTGAACAAAGAAGAAGCAGGCAAAGTAATAGTCTCACGAGTACCCTGACTAAACACCAGGTTATAAACCATCCTACTATTTATATCTCTATCAAGAAAGTCATGGCGAACCATGCTATCATAATCTAGATATCTCTCGGGAAGAAGAATCTCTTCTTCCTCATCCAGTCTAATAGGTATCTCAAACTGTCTAGCAAGACGAGTAGCATAGATACCTCCATAGACAACACCTTTAGAATGGTTTAGGTTCAACCGTTGAGCTACTATAGCACCCAAGCTATAACTTTTATCGTTATAAAGGGCTTCACGCAAGACCGCAAGATCTGGGGAACTAAGTGACCCAGCTTTCCCACGACCAATCAAACATTTTCCCATAAATAATGAGAAGTACCGAAGGACGGGAAAATGAATGCTAGCAGCTCTAGCGCAAGACACTCCTCTCTCCTCTCCTACATCAATAGTACTGGTGAAAGCTTCCAAGTCCCGTGGACGAGGTTCATGAATATCCCCAACAAAAGGCAATTTGCAAACATTGCAAAAATCCTGGAGTGACATGCGCTGGGGGATATCATAAAGTTTGAACTCAACCATAGGAGGATTCTTCCTCGGATAGAAATTAAAGCTTTGTACGAAGATATTAGTGAGGAGGAGGTATTGCAGACACTTATCTTCAACGAAGGCGGTAAGGCCTATCTTATCCACCAAGTGTTAAAAGTCCTCATAAATTCTAGCGGCGCGTAAGAACACGTCACTTGGCCACTCGCACGATCGAACTTCTATGACTCGAGGGACCAAATACTTGGGCTTCTTCTCACTCCCATCATCCTTGGGGTCACGGCTTGACGAGCCTCTTAAGAACCTCCTCATCTTTTCCCTTTTCTAACTCTGAAAATTTCTGAAATTTTTAGTGACTCTAAGGAAAAGTGAATAAGGCTCAACGAAACTCGTAGCAACTACTCCAACTAGTGCCTAGAGGCCATATTACGCATCAAAACTACTTGGGACCAGCTAGAATTAGCATGCAAAGCTCAAGAACATGGTCACCAAGGCAGCAAAAATACGCGGAGTATAAGGCACTAGAGCAAAAACTAATTGGACCAATGGAGGAGTCACTTACCAAGGAGTAATTTCCCCAAAACAGTTCGGAGAATGGTGATTTGAGCAAAGAGATCGAAAATCCCAGCAAGAGGAGCAAGAACACGGGTTTGAGTTGCGAAACGATTTTTTCTGGAGGTAGGAGAACCAAATGAGAGCAAGAATGAGTGGAGGGGGTGCCTATGGGCCCCACAAGCCTGGTAGCGCGGCCAGGGGGTGCCCGCGCCCCAAGGGCTTGTGGCCCACAAGTGCAGCCCCCAGAGAAGCTCTTTGTCCTAGTATTTTTCAAAAATTCCAGAAAAAATCATACTTGATTTTCAAGACGTTCGGAAAACTTTCTTTTTTGGGGTACTTTTCTACCGGAGGCTAAGACAGAAAACGGGGAAAACTAAACTCAATCTATCATCTTTCTTCTAAGCAACCTAAAGTGAAAGCTTCGAACAGAGGTTTGTGACTCCTTGATTCATCCATCTCATGGTCATCGAAAGAAATCCGTCAATGGGGTTGATCAAATCCCCTCGACAAAACTTTTTGAATCGCAAAAGAGAACGGAGAATTTCTGAATAGTCACTAGGTCACCTTAATGAGGATGTGTATTTCCCCAACAAGCAAATCATACTTCATCTGGACACGAGGTATAGGGCATTCAAAGCTCCCAATAAGAATCTATGAAGTCTTTTCGATAGCATTGATGCAATGTACTCGATACTGTTTCTTCGGAAAGTGCATCGTATGGTCATTATCGTTGACATGGAAAGTGACATTGCCTTTGTTGCAATCTGTAACAGCCCCTGCAGTGTTTAAAAAGGGTATTCTGAGGATGACAGCCATGGCATCGTCCTCAGGAATATCGAAGATAACAAAGTCTGTTAAGATAGTGATGTTAGCAACCACAACAGGCACATCCTCGCAAATGCCGATAGGGAAAGCAGTTGATTTGTCGGCCATTTGCAGAGAGATTTCACTGGGTGTCAACTTATCCAGTTCAAGTCTACGATAAAGAGAGGGAGAGGCATAACACTAACACCGGCTCCAAGGTCGCATAACGCAGTTCTAACGTAGTTGCCTTTATGGAGCAAGGTATAGTGGGCACACCGGGATCACCTAGTTTCTTAGGAGTTCCACCCTTGAAGGTATAATTAGCGAGCATGGTGGAAATCTCAACCTCAGGTATCCTCCTTTTATTAGTCACAATATCCTTCATGTACTTAGCATACGGAGACATTTTGAGCCTATCTGTCAAACGCATTTGCAGAAAGACAGGTCTGATCATTTCAACGAATCACTCAAAATCCCCATCATCCTTTTTTTTGGATGGTTTGGGAGGAAAGGGCATGAGTTTCTGAACCCATGGTTCCCTTTCTTTACCGTACTTCCTAGTAGCGAAGTCATTCTTATCATACCTTCTATTATTAGGCTGTGGGTTATCAAGATCAGGTTGAATCTCCACATTCTTTTCATTGCTAGGTTGAGGATCTTCATGAACATCACTATTGATATTATCGTCAGGCTCATGTTCATCACCAGATTGTGTTTCAGCATCAGAGACAGAGGCATCATTTGGACTCTCAGGTGTAGCAACAACAGGGTTGCTAGCGTGCAGGTTCCTATCATCTTTCTTCTTCTTTCTAGGATGACTAGGTGCATCACTGCTAACTCCTTGAGAATCTTGTTCAATTCTCTTCGGATGGCCCTCAGGATACAAAGGTTTCTAGGTCATTCTACCGCCTCTAGTAACAACTCTGACGGAATTTTCATTCAACTCATTAAGCAAGTCATTTTGAGCCTTAAGTACTTGTTCTACCCGAGTGGTAACCATAGAGGCATGTTTACTGAGAAGCTTAAGATCATTGACATTTCTGTCCACACAAGCACTTAAATGACTAAGCATACGAGCATTCTGTTCCAATTGTCTGCTAACATAATCGTTGAAACTCTGTTGTTTGGTAACAAAGTAATCAAATTCATCCATGCATAGGCTAGCAGGTTTATCAAAAGGAATATCACTATCATCAAACCTATGCAGAGAATTTATTTCTACTACCTGTATCGGGTTATCGAGACCATGGATCTCTTCGATAGGTGGTAGATTTTTGACATCTTCAGATTTAATGCCTTTCTCTCGCATAGATTTCTTAGCTTCTTGCATATCTTCAGGACTGAGGAATAGAATGCCTCTTTTCTTTGGAGTTGGCTTAGGAGGTGGTTCGGGAATAGTCCAAGCATTCTCATTGCACAGGATTTTATTCAGTAGAATCTCAGCTTGTTCTACAGTTCGTTCCCTAAAACACAATCGGCACAACTATCTAGGTGGTCTTTGGAAGCATCAGTAAGTCCATTATAGAACATATCAAGTATTTCATTCTTCTCAAGAGGGTGATCAGGCAAAGCATTCAGTAGCTGGATGAGCCTCCCCCAAGCTTGTGGGAGACTCTCTTCTTCAGCTTGAGCAAAGTTGTATATTTCCTGCAAGGCAGCTTGCTTCTTATGGGCAGGGAAATATTTTTCAGAGAAGTAGTAGACCATATATCCTAGAGGCTACACACACAACCAGGAGCAAGAGAAGTGAACCAGGTCTTAGCATCATCCTTTAGCGAGAAAGGAAGCAGCTTGAGGATATAGTACTGGCGGATCTTTTCCTCACTAGTGAATAGGGTGGCTATATCATGCAGTTTGGTAAGATGGGATACAACCGTTTCAGACTCATAACCGTGAAAAGGATTAGATTCGACCAGAGTGATTAACTCAGGGTCGACAGAGAATTCATAATCCTTATCGGTCACAAAGATAGGCGAAGTGGCAAACTTCGGGCCGTATTTAATCCTAGTGTTCAGAGATTTTTCTTTCCAACCGCGCAGTAATTTCTCAACATCATAGCTATCCTTACACGCAAGAAAGTCCTCAGCTATCTCTCCCTCCATAACATAACGCATATCAGGCATATCAGGTAATTCAAGCATGGGAGAGCTAGTTCTAGCAGGCAAAATAGCAGGTTCTACTTCAATGGCATCAGCAGTTTCAGAAGTATCATCACGTCTAGTAGCAACTCTAGCAATTTGTGCATCAAGGAATGCACCTAGTGGCAAAGCATTATCAAGCATAGCATCATCAGGCATAGAATCAAGCATAGCATCAACAGGCATAGTATCAAGCATAGCATCATCAGGCATAGTATCAAGCATAGCATCATCATAAGCATCATGGGCAGCAGAAGTAGCATCATCAAGCACATGCGACATATCAAGATTTCTAACAGGAGGTGATGTCGCAAACTTACTCATAACTGAAGGTGAATCAAGTGCAGAGCTAGATGGCAGTTCCTTACCTCTCCTCCTAGTGGAAGGCAAGATTTTAGTTCTTGGAGCTTTTGGATTCCTCATAGTGACCAGCAGACGTCAATCCCAAGTGACTCAGAGTATATAGCTGTGCTTCCCCGGCAACGGTGCCAGAAAATAGTCTTGATAACCCACAAGTGTAGGGGATCGCAAAAAATTTCGAGGGTAGAGTATTCAACCCAAATTTATTGATTCGACACAAGGGGAAGCGAAAGAATATTCTCAAGTATTAGCAGCTGAGTTTGTCAGATTCAACCACAACTGAAAGATTAGTGTCTGCAAGCAAAGTATCAGTAGCAAAGTGGTATGATAGCAACGGTGTTAGAGAAATATCTCTTGACGGCAGACTATTCCTAACTGTTGTATCCATGGCACCAGTAAATAGCATGTGGACGGCGAACTATTCTTCCCCGACAACGGTGTCGGAAAAGTCTTGCAACAAGTAGCAGCAAAGTAACAGCAGTAGTGACAACAGTAGCAAGTAACAGAAGTAGCAACAGTAGTAGCAACAGCAGCAGCGACAAAGTAACGTAGCAAGGACAAGTAGTAAAAGACTCGTAGGCAGTGGATCAGTGATGGATGTGTATGACGGATGTGATTCATCATGTAACAGCTGTAACACGGAGAGATAAGTAACTAGCTCCCGTTCGTCAATGTAATGTAGGCATGTATTCCGTATGTAGTCATACGTGCTTAGGAAAAAGAACTTGCATTACATCTATTGTTCATCCCTCCCGTGGCAGCGGGGTCCTAATTGAAACTACGGGATATTAAGGTTCTCCTTTTAATAAAGAACCGGATCAACGCATTAACACTTGGTGAATACATGAACTCCTCATACTATGGTCATCTCCGGGAGTGGTTCCGGCTATTGTCACTCCGGGGTTGCCGGGTCAGAACACATAGTAGGTGACTACAACTTGCAAGATAGGATCTGAAACACACATATATTGGCGACAACATAATAGGTTCAGATCTGAAATCATGGCACTCGGGCCCTAGTGACAAGCATTAAGCATGTCAAAGTAGTAGCAACATCAATCTCAGAACATAGTGGATACTAGGGATCAATTCCCGTCAAAACTAACTCGATTACATGATAGATCTCATCCAACTCATCACCGTCCAGCAAGCCTACGAATGGTGAAGAGCATCATTGAATTGGCGATGGAGGAAGGTTGATGATGACGATGGCCACGATTTCCCCTATCTGGAGCCCAGAACACACTCCAGATCTGCCCTCCAGATGAAGAACAGGAGGTGGCGGCGCCTCCTATCGTAAAACGCGATGAATCCTTCTCTCTGATTTTTTTCCGGGTGAGACGGAATAAATAGAGCTGAGTTTGGAGGCGGTGGCGCCACGTGAGCCCCACAAGCCCTCATGGCGCGACGAGGGGGGTGGCCGCGTCCCATGGGCTTGTGGCCCACTGGCTCACCTCCTCCGGTGGATCTTTGTGCAGGTATTTTTCATTAATTCTAGAAAAATTCTCCGTAAATTTTCAGGACATTCTGACAACTTTTATTTCTGCACAAAAACAACACCATGGCAATTCTGCTGAAAACAGCGTTAGTCCAGGTTAGTTCCATTCAAATCATGCAAATCAGAGTCCAAAACAAGGACAAAAGAGTTCGGAAAAGTAGATACGACGGAGACGTATCACCCTCCGAGTGCTTCACCTTGAGGATCACCCGTTCTATTCATGTCCAAGAAGGATGGGACAATAAGGCTCTGCGTCGATAACCATTCCCTCAATGAAGTCACGATAAAGAACAAGTACCCACTCCCCAAGATTGAAGACCTATTTGACCAATTAAATGGACTCAAGGTATTTTCAAAGATCGATCTTAGATCTGGATATTACCAACTAAAGAGACGGCCGGAGGACATACCTAAGACGGCATTCGTGACCCGGTATGGTCTGTACGAGTACACAGTCATGTTGTTTGGGTTAACCAATGCCCGAGCATATTTCATGTACCTCATGAACAAAGTCTTCATACAATACCTGCATAGTTTGTTGTCCTCTTCATAAATGACTGATGACTCACAAGTATAGGGGATCTATCGTAGTCCTTTCGATAAGTAAGAGCGTCGAACCCAACGAGGAGCAGAAGGATCTGACAAGTGGTTTTCAGCAAGGTAATCTCTGCAAGCACTGAAATTATCGGTAACAAGTAGTTGTGTGACAAGATGATTCGTAGCAAGTAGGAAGAGTAACAATGGTGCAGCAAAGTGGCCCAATCCCTTTTGTAGCAAGGGAAAAGCGTGGCCAAACTCTTATAGGAGGTAAAGCGCTCCGAAGGGCACACGGGAATTTCTGACAAACTAGTTTTCATCATGTTGATATGATCCGCGTTCGCTACTTTGATAGTTTGATATGTGGGTGGACCGGTGCTTGGGTGCTGTACTTACTTGTAAAAACATCCCACTTATGATTAACCTCTCTCGCAAGCATCCGCAACTACGAAAGAAGAATTAAGACAAAGTCTAACCATAGCATTAAACTAGTGGATCCAAATCAGCCCCTTACGAAGCAACGCATAAACTAGGGTTTAAGCTTCTGTCACTCTAGCAACCCATCATCTACTTACTACTTCCCAATGCCTTCCTCTAGGCCCAAATAATGGTGAAGTGTTATGTAGTCAACGTTCACATAACACCACTAGAGGAGAAACAACATACAACACATCAAAATATCGAACGAATACCAAATTCACATGACTACTTATAGCATGACTTATCACATGTCCTCAGGAACAAAAGTGACTACTCACAAAGCATAATCATATTCATGAACAGAGAGGTAATGAGTAGCATCAACGATCTAAACATATAATATTCCACCAAGTAATCCAACTAGCATCAACTACAAAGAGTAATTAACACTACTAGCAACCTTACAAGTACCAATTGGAGTCGTGAGACGGAGATTGGTTACAAGAGATGAACTAGGGTTTGGATATGAGATGGTGCTGATGAAGATATTGATGGTGATGAGTCCCCTCTGATGAGTGGAGTGTTGGTGATGATGATGGTGGCGATTTCCCCCTCCGGGAGGGAAGTTTCCCCGACAGGACGACCCTGTCGGAGCTCTAGATTGGTGCTGCTCAAGATCCGCCTCGTGGCGGCGGCGATTCCTCCTAAAAGCCTCCTCTTGATTTTTTCAGGAACGAAACCCTCCTTATAGCAAAAGAGGGGGGCCAGAGGGCCAGCAGGGAGCGCACAAGCCCCCTAGGCGCGGCCAGGGGGGTAGGCCGCGCCTAGCAGGCTTGTGGCCTCCTGCTGGCTCCCCTCTGGTACTTCTTCAGCCCAGTATTTTTTATAAAGTCCGAAATAAATCCTCGTTGATTTTCACGGCTTTTGGAGTTGCCCGGAATAGGTATCTCAGACTTGATCCTTTTAGAGGCCAGAATTCCAGCTGCTGGCATTCTCCCTCTTCATGAAAACCTTGCAAAATAAGAGAGAAAAGGCATAAGTATTGTACCGTGAAGTGTAATAACAGCCCATAAAGCGATAAATATCAACATGAAAGCATGATGCAAAATGGACTTATCAATTCCCCCAAGCTTAGACCTCGCTTGTCCTCAAGCGAAAGCCAAGATCAACAAATATGCCCACATGTTTAGAGAGAGAGGTGTCGACAAAACAAGATATGGACATGCAGGTATCATGATGATAGTCAGAACAGCAATACCATCATATAATATCTCATGCTGAAGTGATAATTCCTTCACAAAGTAAAGTAAGGATCAAGAACCTTAATGAGAATTAACAAACAATAGCCTATAGTCATCGAAGCAATTGCAATTTATCATAACATCGGAAAGAGTCAAATAAGAGCTTGTAAAGCAAATCCACATACTCAATCATCCTTTTGTCTTCTACAATTGCTACAACTCACATGGTACTCATGACATCAAAGTTTCAGTTGGACACTGCTACGGCAACAAAAGACCTTCCAACGGCGCCAGAAACACGTGCTGACGGGAGACTATTCTTGTCTTGATACTCCTCATCAACGGCACCAGGAATCCTTCTTCTACGGCTACGCCTTTAGGGACTTCCTAGGAAAATATGCAAAGGATTTCCCCCGTGGCCTTGGAGCCTTGCGTTGGTGTTCCCTCAAAGCGGAAAGGGTGATGTAGCACAGCGGCGGTAAGTATTTCCCTCAGTTTTGAGAACCAAGGTATCGATCCAGTGAAGGAGTATCACAAGTACCTGCACAAACACAAAAAGCTTGCTCCCAATGCTATGAAGGGGTTTTCAATCCCTTATAGATTGTTTGCCAAGTGAGAACTGAAAGCAACAAAGTAACAAAGCAAAGTAAAAGCGGAAGTGGAAACAATAGGTGTGAATAGACCCGGGGGCTGTAGTGTTCACTAGTGGCTTCTCTCATGAAAGCAAGTAGACGGTGGGTGAACAAATTACTGGCGAGCAATTGATAGAACCGCGCAAAGTTGTGACGTCATCTATGGCAATCATTATATCTATAGGCATCACGTCCAAAACAAGTAGACCGATACTTTCTGCATCTACTACTATTACTCCACATGTCGACCGCTATCCAGCATGCATCTAGTGTATTAAGTCCAAAAGAACAGAGTAACGCCTTAAGCAAGATGACATGATGTAGATGGACAATCTCATATCTACGATAAAAGCCCATCTTGTTACCCTTGATGGCAACAACACGATGCGTGCCTTGCTGCCCCTACTGTCACTGGGAAAGGTCAGCACACGGTATGAACCCAAAACCAAGCACTTCTCCCATTGCAAGAATCATAGATCTAGTTGGCCAAACAAAACCCAAGACTCGGAGAGACTTACAAGGATATCAAATCATGCATATAAGAAATCAGCAAAGACTCAAATATATATCATAGATAATCTGATCACAAATCCATAATTCAGCGGATCTCGACAAACACACCACCAAAGAGGATTACATCGGATAGATCTCCATGAAGATCATGGAGAACTTTCTATTGAAGATCCGAGAAAGAGAAGAAGCCATCTAGCTACTAACTACGGACCCGTAGTTCTGAAGTGAACTACTCACGAGTCATTCGAGGGCCGATGATGTTGATGTAGAAGCCCTCCAACTACAAAGTCCCCTCCGGCAGGGCACCGGGAAGGGTCTCCAGATGAGATCTCTCGGAAACGGAAGCTTGCGGCGGCGGAAAAGTGTTTTTGTGGATTCCCTGATTTTTTTTGTATTTTAGGGAATATATAGGGGAAGGAGCTAGGTCAGGGGGCGCCAGGGAGGCCACAAGCCTGCTAGCTGCCACCCCCCTGGTGGCGGCTACAGGGCTTGTGGGCCCCCTATAGCTCTCCTACCTTGGCCCTCAAGCCCCCTGATCTTCTTCTGTTCGGGAAAAATTTATTTCGGGGATTTTATTCCGTTTGGACTCCGTTCCAAAATCAGATCTGAAAAGAGCCAAAAACACAGAAAAAATTGGAACTGGCACTTGGCACTGAATTAATAAGTTAGTCCCAAAAAAGATATAAAAGGTACATAAAATATCCAAATATGACAAGATAACATCATGAAACCATCAAAAATTATAGATACATTTGAGACGTATCAAGTATCCCCAAGCTTAACTCCTGCTCGTCCTCGAGTAGGGAAGTGATAAAGAATGAATTTTTGATGATTTCATGCTACCTAGCATAGATGTCCTTTGTAACTCCTCTTATGTGACGTGAACGTTCAGATCCATTAGATTCAAAACAATAGTTTGCTATTGACATGGAAACAATAATACTTCAAGCAAACTAGCAAGGTAATCATGAACGTTCAAAATAACAAGGCCAAAAGAAAGTTATCCCTACAAAAGCATATAGTCTGGCTTTGCTCTATCATCATTGCACAACGAATTTAAATCATGCACAACCCCGGTATTGGCCAAGTAATTGTTTTCACACCTTTACTTTCTCAAACCTTTTCAACTCTCACGCAATACATGAGCGTGAGCCATGGTTTTAGCACTAAAAGTGGTGTGGAGTGTGGTGGAGGTTGCAAGAAAAACAAGGAGAGGATGATCACATTAACTAGGCATATAATAAGCTGTGGAGATGCTCATCAATAGATATCAATTTGAATGAGTAGGGATTGCCATACAAATGATGCACTAGAGCTAAGAGTATGTGAAAGCTCTTAAAGAAAACTAGTGGGTGTGCATCCAACTTGCTTGCTCACGAAGACCTAAGGCAAATTTGAGGAAGCCTATCATTGGAATATACAAGCCAAGTTATGTAATGAAAATTTCCCACTATCTATATGGTGGTGACAAAACGAGAGACTCTTAATCATGAAGATCATGGTGCTTAATAAGCACAAGTGTGGAAGGATAGTAGCATTGTCCCTTCTCTCTTTTTCTCTCATCATTTTTTTGGTGGGATCTTTGGCCTCTTTTTTTTGGTGGGCATCTTTGGCCTCTTTTTTTGGTGGGCATCTTTGGCCTCTTTTATTTCCTCACATGGAACAATGCTCCATAAATGATGATCATCACACTTTCAACTCAAAACTTAGAGCAACGATGACTCTATATGGAATGCCTTCGGCAGTGTACCGTGACAATGATCTAGCATGGCATAGACATTAATGGAAACATCGTGCTAGCTATCTCACGATCATGCAATGGCAATGTAGAAGTGGTGGCACATGTCATGGTGGTAGTTGCATGGCAATATATCTCGGAATGACTTTGAAAAGGCCATAGTAGGTAGGTATGGTGGCTGTTTTGAGGGAGGCTAATGGTGGGTTTTGTGCACCGGCGAAAGTTGCACGACACTAAGAAGATAGTGATGGTGGAAGGTGAAAGTGCATCTAAACCATGGACTCAACATTAGTCATGAAGAACTCATATACTTATTGTGAAAGTTTTATTAGTAATCGAAACAAAGCATTCAACGCATACTCCTAGGGGAAGGGTTGGGAGGTATAAACCATCATGCGATCCCGACCGCCACACAAAGGATGACAATCAATAGACTAATCATGCTCAAACCTCATCACATAGCGGTTCACCATACGTGCATGATACGGGAATCACTAACTTGAATACAAGTATTTCTAGATCCACAACACCTTACTAGCATAACTTCAATATTACCAGAACCACAACTCAAAACTAATTGAGATGAATCAAACTTGTCTAACTATTCAATGCACATGAAGGTGAGAGTTTTCGTATCCCTTTGGATAACTACCCCTTTTGAGACTACTTTCAAAGCATATATCAACTACCAAGACACGTACTATTGTGCTCTAAAAGATATAAGTGAAGCACAAAGAGCAAAACCAACTAGCTCAAAAGATATAAGTGAAGCACATGTGAGCTGAATTGTCTACCAAAGGATATAAGTGAAGCTCGACAAAATCATGGTGAGTGCATGTCTCTCTCTCTAGGTGTACAGCAAGGATGATTGTGACACAACAAAAATAAAAGACTCCTACGATACAAGACGCTCCAAGCAAAACACATAACATGTGGTGAATAAAAATATAGCCCCAAGTAACGTTACCGATGGATTTGAAGACGAAAGAGGGGATGCCTTCCCGGGGCATCCCCAAGCTTAGGCTTTTACGGCATCGTTGAATCTCTTGGGGTGCCTTGGGCATCCCCAAGCTTGATCTCTTGCCACTCTTTATCTCTTTGTCCATAAGAACTTCACCCAAAACTTGAAAACTTCACAACACGAAACTTAAACAGAAACTCGTGATAACATTAGTATAAGAAAGCAAACCACCACTTCCTTAGGTACTGTAGCAAACTTAAATTCTACTTATATTGATGTTGGGCTACTGTATTTTCAATATTCCATGGCTAATACCCCCCGATACTATCCATAGTTTAATCAAAATAAGCAACCAACTCAACAAAAACAGAATCTGTTAACAGCAGACCAGTCTGTAGCAATCTGTATACTTCGTATACTTCTGGTACTTCAAAAATTCTGAAGAATTACGACAGTCTGAAGAATTTGCGTAGTAATCAGCAGCAAAAAGAATCAACTCAAAATCTCTTACAGAAAAAGACGAAAATTCTTTTCGTGAGCAGAAAGTTCCTGTCTTTTCCAGCATGACCAAACGATCATCCCCAAGACTAATCATAACGATTTTGCTTGCCACAAACGCAAAAAGAAACACAAAAAACACAATCATAACAGAATTATGAAAGTGTGGAAAACACAAAACAGAAAGAAAAAGGATAGATTCGTTGGGTTGCCTCCCAACAAGCGCTTTTGTTTAACGCCCTTAGCTAGGCAAAAGGTGATGGAATCACGTATAGTCATCTTTGGTGCTCAAACCATAAGTAGTGTGATCATTTATTATCTTAAGATATTCATCTTTATTGGATGACTCACCACTAGCTTTAGGAACAAAAATAGACTTGACGGTCTTTTTGAGATTGGGATTTGGAGTATTTTGCACAGCGGAAAAAGCAGAACCCAAGTTGGTTATGACATCTTCTATTTTGCCAATTCTAGAAGAATCATTAACTATAAGTTCCTTCTGCCTTAAATTTTTCAAAAAAATTCCCTCTTTGGATCCGTACTGAGTCATTTGATTGTGGATCTTTCTATCCAAACCCTCAATAAGTTCAACTGTGGCAATTTTGTTTTCAATAGCGTCAAGCCTTTGCATCACGTGTTCCAAGGTCAAGGTAGTTCCATTAACCATGAGCGGGGGTGAGCCTACCAAATTCATGATAGCTCCATAGGAGTCAACAGTATGGCTCCCCAAAAAATTCCCGCCTACAATGGTATCAAGGATATACCTATTCCAAGGAGAAATTCTAACATAGAAACTGCAAAGAAGAATGGTAGTGGATTGCTTACGAGTAGATCTACTTTGAGCATTGCAAATCCTGTACCAAGCGTCCTTTAAATTTTCTTCCTCATTCTGCCTAAAATTGAGAACCTCATTCTCAGCGGTATCGTTTGGAGTGGTGGGTCTAGCAATTGATGGACTATCTCACACACAAACGAGCAGGAAGAGGGAGAGTGAAACGGGCAAAAGAAAAACGACAAAGGAGAAAGGCAAAAATGGCAAAAGGCAAAAGAAAACAGCAAAGGAGAAAGGCAAATGAAAACGGAAAATGTGAAGTGGGCGAGAGGAAAACGAGAGGCAACTGGCACAAAATTAAATGCAAGAGATGAGTTTGTGAGACCTACTTGGATAGATCTCTCCTTCCCCGACAACGGCGCCAGAAATACTTCTGCTACTGCAACAAAAGACCTTCCAACGGCGCCAAAAACACGTCCTGGCGGGAGACTATTCTTGTCTTGATACTCCTCAGCAACGGCACCAGGAATCCTTCTGCTAAGGCTATGCCTTTAGGGACTTCCTAGGTAAATATGCAAAGGATTTCCCCCGTGGCCTTGGAGCCTTGCGTTGGTGTTCCCTCGAAGTGGAAAGGGTGATGTAGCACAGCGGCGGTAAGTATTTCCCTCAGTTTTGAGAACCAACGTATCGATCCAGTGAAGGAGTATCACAAGTACGTGCACAAACACAAAAAGCTTGCTCCCAATGCTATGAAGGGGTTTTCAATCCCTTATAGATTGTTTGCCAAGTGAGAACTGAAAGCAACAAAATAACAAAGCAAAGTAAAAGAGAAAGTGGAAACGATAGGTGTGAATAGACCCGGGGGCCGTAGTGTTCACTAGTGGCTTCTCTCATGAAAGCAAGTAGACGGTGGGTGAACAAATTACTGTCGAGCAATTGATAGAACCGCGCAAAGTTGTGACGTCATCTATGGAAATGATTATATCTATAGGCATCACGTCCAAAACAAGTAGACCGATACTTTCTGCATCTACTACTATTACTCCACACGTCGACCGCTATCCAGCATGCATCTAGTGTATTAAGTCCAAAAGAACAGAGTAACGCCTTAAGCAAGATGACATGATGTAGATGGACAATCTCATATCTACATAAAATCCCATCTTGTTACCCTTGATGGCAACAACACGATGCGTGCCTTGCTGCCCCTACTGTCACTGGGAAAGGTCAGCACACGCTATGAACCCAAAACCAAGCACTTCTCCCATTGCAAGAATCATAGATCTAGTTGGCCAAACAAAACCCAAGACTCGAGAGACTTACAAGGATATCAAATCATGCATATAAGAAACCAGCAAAGACTCAAATATATATCATAGATAATCTAATCACAAATCCACAATTCATCGGATCTCGACAAACACACCGCCAAAGAGGATTACATCGGATAGATCTCCATGAAGATCATGGAGAAGTTTGTATTGAAGATCCAAGAGAGAGAAGAAGCCATCTAGCTACTAACTACGGACCCGTAGCTCTGAAGTGAACTACTCACGAGTCATTGGAGGGGCGATGATGTTGATGTAGAAGCCCTCCAACTCCAAAGTCCCCTCCGGCAGGGCACCGGGAAGGGTCTCCAGATGAGATCTCGCGGAAACGGAAGCTTGCGGTGGCGAAAAAGTGTTTTCGTAGATTCCCTGATTTTTTCTGTATTTTGGGGAATATATAGGAGAAGGAGCTAGGTCAGGGAGGCGCCAGGGAGGCCACAAGCCTGCTAGCTGCTGCCCCCCTGGTGGCTGCTACATGCCTTGTGGCCCCCCTGTAGCTCTCCTGCCTTGGCCTTCAAGCCCCTGATCTTCTTCCGTTCGGGAAAAATTTATTTCGAGGATTTTATTCTGTTTGGACTCCGTTCCAAAATCAGATCTGAAAAGAGCCAAAAACACACAAAAAAATAGGAACTGGCACTTGGCACTGAATTAATAAGTTAGTCCCAAAAAAGATATAAAAGGTACATAAAACATCCAAAGATGACAAGATAATAGCATGAAACCATCAAAAATTATAGATACGTTTGAGACGTATTAGACACAGAGAAAGATTGGGGCTTATAGTTTTGCATCCTAACTATTTACCTCAAGGGTAATGTCAACAATAATAGTTCATGAATACGTACTTCCAAGTTAACATACGAATATAGATCTTTGCCTAGCATATGATGTTAGCCAAGATAAAGGCGAAATAAGGAATTGGTGTAGATCACCATGACTCTTTCAAGGGCAAAAAGTAAAGGTACAAGATAGGCCCTTCGCAGAGGGAAGCAGAGGTTGTCATGCGCTTTTGAAGTTTGGATGTGAGTCCTCTTAGTGCGAAGGAACGTCACCTTATATTGCCTCCTGTGATAAAGAACTTTATTATGCAGTCTGTCGCTTTTATGTCTTCCTCATCACAGGTTCGTACAAAGCTTATTTTCCACACACTAATAGATCAAACATATTAGGGAGCAATTTTTATTGCTTGCACCGATGACAACTTACTTGAAGGATCTTATTCAATCCGTAGGTAGGTATGGTGGCCTCTCATGGAAAAACTGGGTTGAAGGTTTATGGATGCACAAGTAGTATCTCTACTTAATGCGGAAGTTTTGGCTAATATGGGGTGGAAGCAATCGTCACATGCCAAGGGATCTCTAATCATATAATCATTGCTCGGAACCAAGAAAATGAAATTCATTATGTTGTCTTCCTTGTCCAACATCTACTTCTAAGCATGTAATAGTTTAGTAAGTGTCCAGAATCATAGATGGTGTCAAAGATGATATATTCATATGTGAACCTATCCTTCTTTATCACTTCCTATTAATTGCAACAATGACCAAGGTCTACGTTTGTCCACCCTCAACAAGTTTCAATCAACATTATTTTTATATGTGAAGCCGTTACTTCCCATAAGATCATTACATGATCTTTCATGCTTTTGTTCTTTTATCATTCTCTTGATCATGGCATGAGGCAAGGACCTTAATTGAAATGTTCTTTATTATATGACTCACGAACTCGAATACATCGGGGGTGACACAAAGAAAAACTCAAGCCTAGATCACTAAGAAATTTATTCTACTAGAGAAAGATAAGACCAAAAAGGATCGAAGTAAGAAAAAGGTAAAGGCAAAAGATGGGATGGTGATACGATACCGGGGCAACTCCCCCAAGCTTGGCACAAGCCAAGGGGATTGCCCATACCCGTGCTTAGTTGTCTTCCTTCGGAGGTGAAGGTGGTGGAGTTGTTGCAACCTGGGTTTGATCCTCCGTCTTCCAAGGCATAGGTGCTCCATCATGGAAAGATGTCCGAGTCTCCGGAATCCTCAAATCTGCAGCCAACCGTATTGATTTAAATCTATACTCATACTCACAGTTTTGGTTCTGCAGGTCATAGATCTGGGCTTGGAGGTGATCAATTATGTCATGGAGCCTGGAGAGGTTCTTCTCGATGTCATTGGCATCAATCTTGTGCTTGTTGGTGAACTCCGTGATCATCATATGGTTGGCGTTGAGTCCACGCTCCTCCGTCCCTTGGCACTTGAAGACTTGTTGCTCCATTGCTTCGAGTCTCGCCTCCATGCTTCCGGTCTTCTTGGGCCCCTCAACATCACGGATGTGCAGCATCCCCTCACGCATCTTGATAGATTGAGGGTGTTGCAGCACTCCCGCGAGGTAGGGATTGATGACCTTCTCGAAGATCTTGTCCTTCGGAGCTTTTGGGGACGCCATAGCGATCTAGATTTGCAGCAGAAACAGGCTCGAAACGAAAACAGAGGAAATTTGCGTGATACGAGGGTCAGACCTTTCGGGAGAATATATAATGATTTTTTTCCAACCAGAAGGAGTACTCCGCAAGAAAACGGAGTCCGGGAGGCACACGAGGTGGTCACAAGCCCCCCAGGCGCGGCCAGGGGGGTGGCCCGCACCTGGCAGGCTTGTCGCCTCCTCGTGCGCTTTCCGGTATACTTTAAATTTTTCTATTTTTTCAAAAAATTCCAAAACGGAGAAAAAATCCTACTGGAAAATTTTTGGAGTCGGTTTACTTAGCGAATCATATACCTCTTCATTTTCGACGTGTGGAAGTGGCTGATAAATATCCCTTATGTACTCCTCCAGAGTTATGGTATTGATAATATTGCTTTCAACATTTATGGGAGTACCTGAGATATAATGCTTGATTCTTTGCCCATTTACCACTCTCGGAAAATTACCTTCCGTGTTGTTGATCTTGCTGGCACTGGAACGATATACTTCCTCAACAATCTAAGGAACTTCCCATTTAGAGAGAAGCTTGCCTGCAAAAAATCTTAAACGAGAATTATATAGCAAGACATAATCACCTACATTGAACTCACATTTTTGTATCCATTTATCATGCCACCTCTTAACCTTTTCTTTGAACAACTTGGCATTTTCATATGCCTGAGCTCTCCATTCATCAAGCGAGCTAATATCAAATAAGCTCTTCTCACCGGCAAGTTTGAAATCAAAGTTGATCTCTTTGATTGCCCAATAAGCCTTATGTTCTAGCTCAAGAGGTAAATGACATGCTTTGCCGTAAACCATTTTGTACGGAGACATGCCCATGGGATTCTTATAGGAAGTTTTATAAGCCCACAGTGCATCATCGAGCTTCTTAGAAGAATTCTTTCTAGACCTATTAACACTCTTTTGCAGAATTAGTTTAATCTCTCTATTACTTAGCTCTACTTGACCACTGGACTAAGGGTGATAGGGAGATGCAACTCTATGGTTGACATCATACTTAGCAAGCGTTTTACGGAAAGCACCATGAATGAAATGTGAACCACCATCGGTCATTAGATATCTAGGGACTCCAAATCTAGGGAAAATAACTTCTTTACGCATCCTAATAGATGTGTTGTGATCAGCACTACTAGTTGGGATAGCTTCTACCCACTTAGTAACGTAATCAACAGCAACTAGGATATGAGTATACCCATTGGATTTTGGAAAAGGTCTCATATAATCAAAGCCCCAAACGTCAAATGGTTCAATGACAAGTGAATAATTCATAGGCACTTCCTGACGTTTACTGATATTACCTATTCTTTGACATTCATCACAAGACAAGACAAACTTACGGGCATCCTTGAAGAGAGTGGGCCAATAGAAACCTGATTGCAATACGTTGTGTGCAGTTCTATCTCCCGCATGGTGTCCTCCGTAAGCCTCGGTGTGACACTTCTGTAGGATTTGTCCCTGCTCATGTTCAGGTACACAACGTCTAATAGCACCATCTACTCCTTCCTTATAAAGGTGAGGATCATCCCAAAAGTAATGTCTCAAATAAAAGAAGAATTTCTTCTTTTGCTGGTATGTGAAACTAGGTGGTATATATTTGGCAACGATATAATTTGCATAATCAGCATACCATGGTGCACTACGTGAAGTATTGATGACATTCAGTTGCTCATCAGGAAAGCTATCATCAATAGGTAGTGGGTCATCAAGAACATTCTCCAACCTAGACAAGTTATCTTCTACGGGGTTCTCGGCACCCTTCCTATCAACAACATGCAAATCAAATTCTTGTAGCAAGAGAACCCATCTGATAAGTCTAGGTTTAGCGTCTTTATTTTCCATGAGGTACTTAATAGCAGTGTGATCAGTGTGAATAGTGACTTTGGAATCAACTATGTAAGCCCTGAACTTTTCACATGCAAACACGACTGCTAAAAATTCCTTTTCAGTAGTAGCATAGTAGCTGAATAGTGACATCAATAGTTTCCATCTCGACAGGTGCAATCTCGTCTTTAATTTCATCATATAAGGATTGAGGTATTGCACTAACACTAGCACCCACGTCACATAGACCATCATAACAATGATCGCCTATCTTAATAGAAACAACAGGCGTGCCAAGAACAGGCCTATGTTTGTCTCTAGCATGTGGTTTAGCAATTCTAGCAGCATCTTCACAAAAGTGAATATCATGGCCATCAACATTGTCGGACAGGAGATCTTTGATAATAGCAATGCAAGGTTCAACTCTAATTTGCTCAGGGGGTGTAGGTGTTCTAGTGTAGCCCCTACGTATCATTGTTGAAACTTTAGAATGATCCTTTATCCTAACAGGGAAAGGTGGTTTCTCAATGTAAGCAGTGGGAACAATAGGATCATTATAGGCAATGACTTTCTCTTCAACTGGATTGGGTTTAACTACATTGACTTCTAAGGGAGGATGATATTTAAACCACTTATCTTTGGGGAGATCGATATGAGCAGCAAATGATTCACACAATGAAGCTACTATCTCAGAGTCAAGTCCATACTTAGCGCTAAAATCACAAAAAGTATTTGTTTCAACAAAGGATTTAACGCAATCGAACTTGAAATTCATACGTGACTCCTTACCTTCATCAAGCTCCCAATCTTCAGAGTTGCGTTTAATTTTTTCCAATAAATTCCATTTGAAGTCAATATCTCTCTTCATAAAAGAACCGGTACAAGAAGTGTCAAGCATGGTGCGATCATCATGAGAAAGCTGAGCATAGAAGTTCTGAATGATAATTTCTCTCGAGAGCTCATGGTTGGGGCATGAATATAACATTGATTTAAGCCTCCCCCATTCTTAAGCGATGCTTTCTCTGTCACGAGGCCAAAAATTATAAATATAATTCCGATCACGATGTACTAGATGCATAGGATAAAACTTTTGATGAAATTCCAATTTCAATCGGTTGTAGTTCCATGATCCAGTATCATCACATAGCCTATACCATGTCAATGATTTATCCCTCAAAGATAAGGGAAATACCTTCTTCTTGACTTCATCCTCGGGCAAACCTGCAAGCTTAAATAAACTACAAACTTCATCTACATAGATTAGATGCAAGTCGGGATGTGATGTTCCATTTCCTGTAAAAGGATTAGCCAGCAGTTTCTCAAGCATACCCGAAGGAAATTCATAGAAAATATTTTCAGTAGGTGCAGCAGGTTGAGGAGAAACTGCTTGTTCTTCCATTCAAGGTGAAGATACCCCGAACAAGCTCCTCAAAGGATTAGTTTCCATAGTGACAACTGGCAATAAATTTTAGCACACTATATAAATGTTTCCTTACCAAATTCCACTTACCAAAGGCGCTTCACTCCCCCGCAACGGCACCAGAAAATAGTCTTGATGACCCACAAGTATAGGAGATCTATCGTAGTCCTTTCAATAAATAAGAGTGTCGAACCCAACGAGGAGCAGAAGGATCTGACAAATGGTTTTCAGGAAGGTAATCTCTGCAAGCACTGAAATTATCGGTAACAAGTAGTTGTGTGACAAGATGATTCGTAGCAAGTAGCAAGAGTAAAAACGGTGTAGCAAGGTGGACCAATCCCTTTTGTAGCAAGGGACATGCCTGGACAAACTCTTATAGGAGGTAAAGCGCTCCCGAGGACACACCGGAATTTCTGTCAAGCTAGTTTTCATCATGTTCATATGATTCGCGTTCGCTACTTTGATAGTTTGATATGTGGGTGGACCGGTGCTTGGGTACTGCCCTTACATGGACAAACCTCCCACTTATGATTAACCCCTCTCGCAAGCGTCCGCAACTACTAAAGAAGAATTAAGACAAAGTATAACCATAGCATTAAACTAGTGGATCCAAATCAGCCCCTTACGAAGCAACGCATAAACTAGGGTTTAAGCTTCTGTCACTCTAGCAACCCATCATCTACTTACTACTTACCAATGCCTTCCTCTAGGCCCAAATAATGGTGAAGTGTTATGTAGTCAATGTTCACATAACACCACTAGAGGAGAAACAACATACAACACATCAAAATATCGAACGAATACCAAATTCACATGACTACTTATAGCATGACTTATCCCATGTCCTCAGGAACAAAACTGACTACTCACAAAGCATAATCATATTCATGACCAGAGAGGTAATGAGTAGCCTCAAGGATCTGAACATATAATCTTCCACCAAGTAATCCAACTAGCATCAACTAAAAAGAGTAATTAACACTACTAGCAACCTTACAAGTACCAATCGGAGTCGCCAGACGGAGATTGGTTACAAGAGATGAACTAGGGTTTGGAGATGAGATGGTGCCGATGAAGATGTTGATGGTGATGAGTCCCCTCTGATGAGTGTTGTGTTGGTGAAGACTATGGCGACGATTTTCCCCTCCGGGAGGGAAGTTTCCCCGGCATGAGGACCCTGCCGGAGCTCTAGATTGGTTCTGCTCAAGTTCCGCCTCGTGGTGGCGGCGATTCCTCCCGAAAGCCTTCTCTTGATTTTTTCTGGAACGAAACCCTCCTTATAGCAAAAGAGGGGGCCAGAGGGCCAGCAGGGAGCCCACAAGCCCCTTAGGCGCGGCCAGGGGGGTAGGTCGCGCCTAGCAGGCTTGTGGCCTCCTGCTGGCTCCCCTGTGGTACTTCTTCGGCCCAGTATTTTTTATAAATTCCAAAATAAATCCTCGTTGATTTTCACGGCTTTTGAAGTTGCGGAGAATAGGTATCTCAGACTTGCTCCTTTTTCAGGGAACAACAAAGTTTTGAACCACATGAGTATATCCTTCTTTTGTTCCCTTCTAATAACAAACCTAGCCCGTGGCATCGTCCATTTCTTCCGGTCCATGGGTTGCCGCAAGTTTTGTTCAAGTCTATCACATAGCTTCATCACATCTAGTATAGCCTTAGTATTGTCCTTCGTTTGCTCAGCAATGTTGACCAATGTGCCAAAAATGGCCTCGACGATATTCTTTTCAGTGTGCATTATATCAATGTTATGTGGAAGCTCGATCTGATGGAAGTAGGGGAGATCCCCGAAGCATGGCCTATGAGTCCAGTCGTGCTCTTTATTATATCCCAAGAAATACCCTGAATGGATGGGATTAGGCTCGAGAGCGTCTAGTTGATTACGAATCTGTTCTCCCATCATCTCACGTGGTGCTGAGTGTTTCACAACTTCACCTTTGCTTCTTGTTGATTACGAATCTGTTCTCCCATCATCCCCGAAGTTCTTCTTGTCTTCTCTGAATGGATGGTCAAGCAACAAATGTTGTCTATGGAAATCGAAGCAATAATACTTGCGACCATGTTGCAGCAAATGACATTGAAGGTTGCCTTGCATCCGGGTCATGGGATTGTCCCATGCACAGACCACCCCATGAAAAGTGAAAACGCCGGTAGGTCATGCATTGAGTACTCGTACCTAATACGTCTCCAACATATCTATAATTTTTGGTTGTTCCATGCTGTTATATTATCATTCTTGGATGTTTTACAATCATTTTACTACAACTTTATATTATTTTTTGGGACTAGTCTATTGATGGTTTCAAAATTAAACAAGTTCTTATTTCACACTTTGATTTGTAGGAATTAATTACAGATTGCCAAAGAACCCCATCAAAAGCATGTATTACCTATTGATGACCCACAAGTGTAGGGGATCTATCATAGTCCTTTTGATAAGTAAGAGTGTCAAACCCAACGAGGAGCAGAAGGATCTGACAAGTGGTTTTCAGTAAGGTAATCTTTGCAAGCACTGAAATTATCAGTAACAGATATTTGTGTGATAAGATGATTCGCAGCAAGTAGCAAGTAACAATTGTAACAATGGTGCAGCAAAGTGGCCCAATCCCTTTTGTAGCAAGGGACAAGCCTGGACAAACTCTTATAGGAGGTAAAGCGCTCCCGAGGACACATGGGAATTTCTGTCAAGCTAGTTTTCATTATGTTCATATGGTTTGCGTTTGCTACTTTGATAGTTTGATATGTGGGTGGACCGGTGCGTGGGTGCTGCCCTTACTTGGACAAACCTCCCACTTATGATTAACCCCTCTCGCAAGCATCCGCAACTACGTAACAAGAATTAAGACAAAGTCTAACCATAGCATTAAACTAGTGGATCCAAATCAGCCCCTTACGAAGCAACGCATAAACTAGGGTTTAAGTTTGTGTCACTCTAGGAACCCATCATCTACTTACTACTTCCCAATGCCTTCCTCTAGGCCCAAGTAATGGTGAAGTGTTATGTAGTCGATGTTCCCAATGCCTTCCTCGTGGCGGCGGCGATTCCTCCCGAAAGCCTCCTCTTGACTTTTTTCTGGAACGAAGCCCTCCTTATAGCAAAATAGGGGGGCCAGAGGGCTTGCAGGGAGCCCACAAGCCCCCTAGGCGCGGCCAGGGGGTAGGCCGCGCCTAGCAGGCTTGTGGCCTCCTGCTGGCTCCCCTCTGGTACTTCTTCGGCCCAGTATTTTTTATAAATTCCAAAATAAATCATCGTTGATTTTCACGGCTTTTGGAGTTGCGCAGAATAGGTATCTCAAACTTTCTCCTTTTTCAGGCCAGAATTCCAGCTGCCGGCATTCTCCCTCTTCATGTAAACCTTGCAAAATAAGAGAGAAAAGGCATAAGTATTGTACCGTGAAGTGTAATAACAACCCATAAAGCGATAAATATCAACATGAAAGCATGATGCAAAATGGACGTATCAATGACATACTAATCTTCTCCAAGTCTGAAGAGGAACATGAGCAACACTTGAGGCTAGTGCTGGAAAAGCTTCGAGAGCACCAACTTTATGCCAAGTTTAGGAAATGAAAATTTTGCCTGCACGAAGTTGGATTCTTGGGTAATACAAGGATCGCAAACGGATTGACAGTCGATCCTTCCAAGATTACCACGGTAACCAACTGGGAGTCGCCAATTGATGTGAAGGAAGTTAGGAGCTTCCTCGGACTCGCGGGGTACTACCGCAAGTTTGTGGAATGGTTCTCCCGCATCTCCCGACCAATGACTCGGCTCTTGAAGAAGGGCAAAAAGTTTGAATGGACGCTGGAGTGCGAAGAAAGCTTCCAGAACTGAAAAAGAGGTTGACCACCGCCCCGGTACTGGCTACTCCAGATATCAACAAGGAATTGTGATATACTGTGATGCCTCAAGAATCGGGCTTGGTGGCGTCCTAATGCAAGACGACAGGGTCGTGGCTTATCTGTCATGGCAACTGCACCCGCTTGAGGAAAACTACGCCACTTATGACCTCGAGTTGGTAGCCATAGTGCATGCCCTGAAGACGTGGCGACATTACCTTCTGGGGAAGTGATGTGAAATATACACTGACCACAAGAGTCTAAAGTATATTTTTACTCAAAGGGAGTTGAATATGAGGTAGCGAAGATCGCTGGAACTAGTCAAATACTATGACATAAGCATTCAATACCACCCCGGTAAGGCCAACATGGTGGTCGATGCCTTGAGCCGGAAGACCTGCACCTTGAATGCTATGATCAAGGAAAGGCTACCCGCCCTATATGACGAGCTGGAGAGCTTCGGGTTAGAGCTGGTTGAACCAGGATTCCTAGCTACCTCGAAGTCAAACCCACTCTGGAAGACGACATCAAAGAGGCCCAGAAGGTACACAAGAGCATTGAAGGCATCAAGAAGAACATCAAGGAAGGCAAGGCCCTAGAATTATCAGTGGAAGAACAAGGAGTTGTGTGGTTTGGAAACGTTTATACGTACCCAATAAGGATGGACTCAAGAATTTAATCTTGCAAGAAGCCCACGACACACCCTACTCAATTCACCCCGGTGGGACCAGGATGTATCAAGACTACATGGAAAGATTCTAGTGGCATGGGATTAAGAGGCAAATAGCTTCCTATATCGCCAAGTGCGACGTATGCCAGCGGGTCAAGGCTGAGCACCAGCGGCTTGCTGGGCTGTTGCAACCACTCCAAGTGCCCGAATGGAAGAGGGACAGAGCCGGCATGGACTTCGTCACCGGTCTACCTAGGTCCAACACAGGCCATGAATCCGTATGGGTCATTGTCGACCACCTGACCAAGGTCTGTCACTTCAGTCCAGTTAGCACCACTTATGGTGGTGACAAGCTGGCTAGTCTCTAAAATGAGCGTATTGTGAGCCTCTATGGAGTTCACAAGGAAATTGTGTCCGACCGAGGCACGCAGTTCACCTCAAGATTCTGGAAGAAATTCCAAGAAGCTCTGGGAACCAAGCTCTCTTTCAGCACCGCCTTCCACCCACAGACAGGCGGATAGACGGAGCGAGTAAATCACATACTTGAGGACATGCTCCACGCTTGTGTCTTAGCGCATGGGACCAAATGGGAAGACTGTCTGCCATTCGTTGAGTTCTCATACAACAACAGCTATCAGTCCAATCTCCAGATGGCCCCATTTGAAGTGTTGTACGGACGGAGGTGCCACACTGTGCGCAACTGGTCCTAAACTGGTGAAGGGTTGATTTTCGGGCCAGACGTTCTTCGTGAAGCAGAAGACAAGGTGCAACTTGTTAGGGAACACCTGAAAGCAACCAAGTCGCGATAGAAGTGCTACGCGGATTCTCACCACAGAGAAGTGGAGTTTAACCTCGGAGACTACGTGTACCTCCGCGTCACACCTCTCAAGGGAACTAAGCGTTTCCACATCAAGGGGAAACCTGCTCCTAGATTCATTGGACCTTTTAAGATCACGGCAAGGCGTGGAGAAGTTTCTTATTAGTTGGAGCTACCTCCGGAACTTTCGGGTGTGCACAACGTCTTCCACATGTCACAACTTCGGAAGTGCCTTCAAGCTCCAAACCATCCAATTATTTATAAGGACATAGACCATCTAGCCATTGACCTTCAACCTAACTTCAATTATCGCGAGAGACCGATCTACATCCTGGATGAAGCCGAGCGTTGTACCAGAAACCGCACCATCAAGTACTTCAAGGTTCAGTGGAGCAACCACACCGAAGCAAAAGCAACATGGGAGCGTGAAGACTATCTTCGATCCGAATTTCCGTACCTTTTTAGCACCTACCTTAGGAATCATGGGGACAAGATTCTTGTAAGGGGGATAGGTCTGTCACACCCTGTTTTCACTTTATTTCTAATGTGGACTTTTCAAAATCTGAGTTTATGAAAAAAAAGCAAGTGGTATGAGTGCCATGATTTCCATTATTTGTGTGTATGCTTGAGTAAGTGGAGCCAAAAACAATACTTTTATAACATGTTATTTCCAAAAGGATCCTTTTCTCATTTTGATTTATTCAAAGCTTGCTTTGGGGGTTTGCATTGCAAGTCCTTGATTCCAAAGGGGTTCCTTCACCCAAAGATTGTATTCTAATTTTTGCACTATTATAACTCCCAAAATCATAAAATGATTATTTTATAAAATATTTTTCTATTTTATTTGCATGTCCTTTTCTGAGGCCAGAAATGATATTTATGAATGGAAAATTATTTTTCTACCTTACAAAATTTTGAGAAAAATTAGAGATACTCAGAGGACATATATTTTCCATACATAAGATTGTCAACCCCTATTTATGTTCAAAATATTTGAGCTAATCCTTGGAAACATATTATGTCTGTTTTGAAATTTTAAAATATTTCCAAAGGAAATATTCTCAATAAATTCTCAGAAAATTCTAGCATGTTTCCCAAGCTATATTTGGTAATCATGCCAAGTTTCACCTCATTACAAGGTGGTTTGGTTCACCAAATATTCCTAAAACCTTTCTTGTCCAGAATCAAGTTGTAGAAACTCTACATAGCAAAGCTTGTCCAAATGGCCTGAAACTTTGGAGGAGACCTTGCCAAAAAATGGATTTGTGGGGATTAATTTACCCCATTCTTTTTTAAAAGGACAGAACTGCCCATTTGGGGGCTTTTTCAAGTTTACACATTAATTTACCCAATGGAGCTCAAATTTGTTAGAGCATCCTACTTTCACTTAAAACCCAAACCTGTTATCATTCAGCATCATTGGTGGAGGTTAGCTACCCAAAACCCATATCAAACACCTTCAGCCAGTATGGTCAAACATCACTTAACACCCTCTACACCCACTCCCTTCCCATTAAACTCTTAGTGCAAGCTGCCAGCACCACTCCTCAACTTCAGATGAGTGGCCCCTCTCTGGTTCCACGTAGGTAAGCCAAAATCCCCAATTTAGTCTCTCATTCAAGGCTGACAGCTTCTCCTAAAGCATTTCCTTTGACCAGCAGTGAGTCCCTCGGCCCCCAAACAACTAAGGAGCATCTAAGCCAACCCCCAGACATGCCAGACAGAGACAAACACCCCAGAGCGCGCCATGATGCCATGGCATGCTAAAACTGCGCTCTGGGCGTGCTATAGGGCGTTCTCGAGGCAAAGGAGGCCAGCCCCGGCCGGTTCTCACCTCCCCTCGGAGTCCCTCCGCGTCGCCGACAAACCTCCTGACACAGGGCAGCCCTAGGGCCTCTTCTCCCCCTCTCTATTGTCTCGGGCGACGGGTGCCAGCGCGCGCCCGATTCGGTCAGTCGTGCGCGGCCCCGCAACACGCGCGCACTGAGGCCCCCCTCTCTCTCGTTGAGTCTCTGGGGTCTCAAACCACGTCCGTGAAACCGTGGTATCGACCCCGAGCCCTCTCTCCCTCTCCTGCACCGTTGCTGGCCTATAAATAGGCCCTCCCCTTCACTCCAGCACCTCACACCACTCTTCCATACCTCAATCGAGCCCCTAGCCACTCCATTCGAGCAAAGAGAGCTCCGCTGCTCGAGATCGACCGAGGCCCCGCCGCTTCGGAGCTCCGTCGATCTCGCGCTAAATGCCATCTCTCGTGCTCCTCTCACCTCCTCCGTGACCGTAGTGAGCTCAGCAAGCCTGTCCACCTCTTGCCCGAGCATTTCCCTGCACGTTGCACCCATCTCCATCACCACCCGAAACAGCTCTGCCACAGCCACGTCGTCGCCGGGGACCCAGGACCTCCTCGTCGTTCATTCGACCGCCAGTAGGTAGGCGATGATGCCACGGTGCCATTCCTGCCATCACCTAGCCACGAGGGCGTTAGAATCACCGTCGGCGTGCCTCCCCTCCCCTCTGTCCAGAGTAGGAAGACGACCCTGACTCGCATGCCCCACTTGTCAGTGGCCAGTCTCTCCCCCTCTCTCCTCTCTCTCCCGCTGACCGTAGGGGCCCGCGTGTCAAGTTTAAACGTGACGGCGCGCGCGAACCTGGGCTACTAGCTGGCTAACTGGCCGGTTGACCAGTTGGGCCGGCCCAGCCACTGGCCGAGCCAGGCCAGGGTTGAGCCCTTTTTCCTTTTTCTTTTAATTTTGATTCTAAATGATTTTTGTAAACTTAAACATTAAATCAAATTTAAATATTTTTCCACCACAATTCTTCTAAAAATGTGTAGAATTTATTAGTGCTCCTACACTAATTTTTGTAAAAACTTTTACACATAGCTTTGATTAAAATGCCTCGTTTAAATATTTTAGCCCCTCTTAATTAGGTTTAAAAATACCTTTTTGCATCAAAACCAGAGACAAACATTTTTAAAACTATAGATAAGATTTATCATAATAGGTTAACATTTATAAAGTGAGTTTGTGCTCTATTTTGAATGTGCTTCTTATTATTATTACTATTATTCAATCATAGATTCCGCGTTCGGCGAGGGACTTGGACCCGAAGACCCCAAAGACCCGGATACCTAGTTGATCAAGGCAAGCAGCCCTTTGACCATGTCTAAGAAAGACTTCTATGCATGACACATTGATTACTCTACTCCGATGCATATAGTTAAGGATGATCGGTGCACCCCGGCATGGTGTTTCCGATAGCTCCTCTCGAGCACTTGCATTGCGCATCACCCTATCATCTATGAGGGTCGCGCTGATGATATATTGACAAGTAGACAGTAGTGCTACGCATAGAAAGAGCATGTGCACGACGATGGTAACACAAAGTTGATATCAAAGGTTTGACGAAAACCCCGTCGGGTGCCACTAATGCCCGAGGATGATGACGTTGAGTTGGGTGGCCACTTGTGAAGAAATGGTGCACCGGGAAATGTTTTGTGTGAGTGGTTTTGGAAATGGGATTAGATTTATGATGTGTCAACCGTCCCAACCTTACATGTACGACCATGATACCCCTTTATGAGACGGGGCTTTGTTGATTACTTTGGTCGATGCTAGCAAAGAGCCACATTACTAGTGGCGGGAGTGATATGTGGTCACTCTCGTGATGGGGTCGTATCAGGTAGGTCAAATATGTTGTTTTTACGTGTTTCGGGCACACCGTTGGTCCACTGATGGATGATACAGTCTTGAGTTGGTGGTCGTAAGACGTACATCATGTGTGCTGGGTACCAATCGAGTGAACTCTTTGTCTAGTATCGTCAGGGGAAAGGCAATGATCGGATACTTACTCGGGTATGTTATATACCGCGAGTCGTGGATGACATGGAAGTTTCCCGGATCTCGTGGGTATAGTATACAACCTCTGCAGAGTGTAAAACTATTCGAATAGTCGTGTCCATTGCCAAGGACAGTTGGGTAATCCTACTTAAACTATGTCTAGTAGTTTCCACATAAACCAAGTGTGAGTGTGTGTGTTATGTGAGTAAGAGATATGACAAGTTTGCTAACTTGGCATATCGGGTGAACCCGAAGTGTTCGGCCCTCAATAGATATGTTGATATATGTAAACTGTTCTTAAGATTATCATCTATCTTATGATGCATATCCTTGCAAGTGATTGATCATGCATACTCTTAAGTAGAATCTTACTTTCCGCAAAAGGCTGCAAACTACTTATTATCATACCAACTGCATTATCCACATCATGGGCTGTTTGCGAGTACATTCAAAGTACTCATTGGCTTGCCACTGGTTATGTTATTGACCAGACATGGAGGAACTGGAGTTCGGACAAGAATTCGTCGTCGGAGATAGACACGCGAACTAGGACGCTTCCTAGTTAGAATGCCTATTGGTGAAGGCTAATGGCATGGGTTCATGTTTATTACCAAGATTTCTGCTAGTAGATGTAATGTTGTGATTGGCCTTATAGTCCCTACCTATGTGAGACACGACCATGATGCTCATTTGTTGTATTAAACGGTATGTTTGGATGTAAGACTCTTAATAATCAGCATATGTGTGTTCGGTGAGCATTCATCTCTAGGATCACTGAGCACGATCGTTCGGCGATCCCACTCGTAAGTCAGGGTCCCCACACTCCTTCTTGATTTCTACCTTCGCGGTGTAAAACATCGCGAATATCTCAGGGATCATATTCTCCATCCCTTGCATGTTATAGTTCATCGCTATGCTCTAGTAGCTTGGTGGATATGACTTGGAGAATACTATAAATCACTATCTTATCTGGACGATTAACTCCCACTTGATTCAAGCGATTGTAGCACCCACTGAAGGGTTCTAACGTAGGTCCATCGCATGCGAATTAAAAATTTCCTACGCGCAAACATCCAAGAACATGCTACGGAGATAGATCACACATCGTTACCACTACACGCATAGTGTCAGGCAGCGGAAGTAGAGTTGGGGCAGCACGTCCACGTGGTCCATCTCCTCCTCGTCCGATCTCCCTCGAACAGTCGGTCGCCGGATCGTCCCCCTTGAACAGCCAGTCGTCGGATCGTCTCCCTTGAACAGCCGGTCGCCGGATCCCACATACAGGTTCGCCGAAGCGGCACAGGTGCACCGCCTCTAATGGTATCCGCGCGTGCAGGAGGAACACCGTGCGGTGGACTGCTAGTTTCGAAGCATACAGTTGACCGCGGCGAGTGGCGGTGGCTAGGTGCAACACATGCACAACCCTAATGACGGCGGCGAAGCGGTCAATTGAATAAGTGTGCCGCACCTCCACTATATATAGGCGTCTGGAGCAGGCTCAATTCTTGGGCCTCGCATGGACCCTAAAGCCCATGTGTTCCTTCCCTTAAGCGTGCGACCCTTTAGGTTCTCGTTCACTTGGTCGCGAGCCAGACCATGTCCGACTCAGATAGCCGGTAGCGGCCTCTAACAAGGCGTGCCGACTCCAAGTGTCCGATTAAGCTGGTTAGGCCAACATGTACTTCATACTTATGTTCCCTGTGCCACACGATATACGTTGTCGTGCTCAAGGCGACATGGTCATCCTTGTTGGGGCACGACCTCTTTCTCATTCTGGTGAATCTGACCAATATTCGGATTATCTCATAATCCTCATCGCATGGCCATGCTTATCCAGGTCTGATCACTCAAGGGGCCCACAGTATATCTCTCCTAGTGAGGGGGGCAAATCCCATCTTGCTCGACCACGTCTCGCGGCATGGGTCTGGACAAGACCGGAACCTACCTTTGGAACTACCCAGTCACAGAGTAGCGTTTGGTCGTCCCAAAGAAAGTCTGTCACCATCCCGAGTACATGCGCCAGCTCAGGTCTTAGGACATAGAACGTATGTTGTACCAGAGACTCACAGATGACCTATCACTGCGTCTCATAGTTGGGTTTGTCCAACTCAGACCTTATATCGACTCGGATCCGACTACGTTAAATCCGACCAGATCTTTCCGAGTCCATATTATCCGTCTAGCATCCAATGCTACATGGTCAGTGAGACCGGACCATCCACCGTATCATATGCCAATCTAGTTGGTTGCGCATCCACACAACTTTATCAACTAGTGACCATTTTGGACAGCCATCATACAATGTATAGTCTCACAAACAAGTCACGTACTTGTTAATACACATCATTGATAATGTCCAAGGACTATTTTTCTTCATAAACACATAGGAAATATCATCATACATGATTGCCTCTAGGGCATATCTCCAACAGTCTCCCACTTGCACTATAGTCAATCAAATATACATCGAATGCCCATAGCTCTAACGTGCCCCTCATGATGGGGTCGTGGAAGTGGCTTAGTCAACAGATCTGCGACGTTTGCATTCGTGTGAATCCTGCATAAATTAGTATCACCATTCTGTACGAGATTTCGTATCAGGTGATACTTTCGGTCTATATGCCTGGTCTTGTGGTGTTGTCTCGGCTCCTTGGCCTGTGCGATGGCACCTGAATTATCTCAATAAAGGTCCAACAGTTTTGACCAGCTCGGGAACACACCAAGATCCTCCAGGAACTTCCCAAACCAAACACCTTCCTTTGCAGCTTCACAAGCCACAATCTATTCGGCCTCTATTGTGCAGTCGGCCACCGTATCTTGCTTGGAACTCGTCCAGCTCACTGCTCCTCCATTCTTGACATACACGAATCCAGATTGCGATAGACAATCATCCCTATCTGTTTGGAAACTAGCATCAACGTAACCCTTTATGCTGAGCTCCTCCTCACCTACATAAACTAGGAACATCTCTTTAGTCCTTTTCAGGTACTCCAAGATAGATTTTCACCGCTGCCCAGTGACTCTCACCTGGGTCGACCTGGTATCTTCTTGTTAAGCTTATTGAGTAGGCAACATCAGGTCATGTACATAGCATGGCATACATGATGGATCCTATTGCCGAAGCATATAGAATCCTACTCATCTAGTTTCGCTCATCACAAGTCGTAGCACACTTAGTCTTGCTTAGACTTATACAATGTGAGATGGACAAGAACCCTTTCTTGGCCTCGCACATGTTGAACTTCTTCAACACTTTGTCTATGTACATGCTCTGGCTTAAGCCAAGCATCCTCCTCGATCTATCTCTACAGATCTTGATGCCTAAAATGTACACTGCCTCTCTAAGGTCCTTCATTGAAAACTTGCCATTAAATGATTCCTTGACTGAGTTCAGCATCGAAACATCATTTCCGATCAGTAGTATGTAATCCACATAAAAGATCAAAAATACCGCTGAGCTCCCAGTAGACTTCTTGTATAAACAATAGTCCTCTTCATTCTTGATGAAACCAAGGTCAACAATGACTTCATCAAAACGAATATTCCAACTTCGAGTTGCTTGCCTCGATCCATAAATGGATCTCTTGAGCGTTAGTTGGATCGACAAAATCTTCGGGTTGTATCATGTATACATTCTCTTGTAAATTTCCATGAAGGAAAGCTGTTTTGACATCCATCTGCCTTATCTCATAATCAAAATATGTAGGTATAGCTATATGATCCTCACCGACTTCACCATCGCTACCAGCGAGTAGGTCTCGTCGTAGTCAATTCCTTGAAATTGTCCATAACATTTAGCGACAAGGCAAGCTTTGTGGATGTGAACAATTCCATCCACATCGGTTTTCTTCTTAAAGACTCACTTACAACGAATGTCTACTACGCCAGGCGGCAGATCAACCAAGTCCCATACTTGATTATCATCCGTGGACTTTAACTCGGATCTCATGGCCTCAAGCCATGCCTCAGAATCTGGGCTTACCATCACTTCCGCATATGTGGCCGGCTCATTGCTTTCTAGCAACAACACATCACGCACTTTGCGCAATCTATCCGACCTCCATGGCTCCAATGCCGAATCCACTACGGGTTCCCTGAAAGACTCCAGTATGATATCATCACAAGTCAAGTCGCCCCCGAGTGGCTCTCGAATTTCTTCGAGTCACATCATTCTCCCACTGGCCTCCTGACTGAGAAACTCTTTCTCTAGGAAAATCCCGTTCCGAGCAACAAACACTTTGTGTTCTTCTCGGTTGTAGAAGTTGTATCCCAAGGTTTCCCTCTAATATCCCACGCATATGCATTTATCCGACTTAGGTGTAAGCTTGTCTGACATGAGTCGCTTTACAAATGCTTCACAACCCCAAATCTTTAGAAAAGACAAACTAGGACTCTTCCCAGTCCACATCTCATGTGGTGTCTTGTCTACGGATTTTGATGGTACCCTGTTAAGTGTGAAAGCTGCACTTTATAGAGCGTATCCTGAAAATGACAAGAGTAAATCCAATTTGCTCATCATCGATCGGACCATGTCCAACAACGTTCGATTTCTCCGTTCTGACACACCGTTTCTTTGCGGTGTACCCGAAGGTATGAGTTGAGGTACTATACCTCGGCTTTTCAGATGATCATCAAACTCATGGCTCATGTAATCACCTCCACGATCTGATCGTAGGAGCTTGCTGCCTCTTGAGCTTGCGTTGGTTTTTCCCTTGAAGAGGAAAGGGTGATGCAGCACAGGAGCAGTAAGTATTTCCCTCAGTTTGAGAACCAAGGTATAAATCCAGTAGGGGAATCACGTCAAGTGTCCAGAGTACCTGCGCAAACACAAACAAGCTTGCACCCAATGCTATAAAGGGGTTGTCAATCCCTTCAAGACTGATTGCAAAGTGAGATTTGAAGGCGGAAAGTGCAACGAAGTAAAAGTGTAAATCTGGAAATATGATGTGAAGTAGACCCGGGGGCATAGTGCTCACTAGAGGCTTCTCTCAAAATAGCAAATAATACGGTGTGTGAACAAATTACTGTCGAGCAATTGATAGAACCGCGCAAAGTCATGACGATATCTAAGGCAATGATCATACATATAGGCATCACGTCCGAGACAAGTAAACCGATACTTTCTGCATCTACTACTATTACTCCACACATCGACCGCTATCCAGCATGCATCTAGTGTATTGAGTTCATGACGAACAGAGTAACTCCTTAAGCAAGATGACATGATGTAGAGGGATAAACTCAAACCAATGATGTAAACCCCTTTTTTTTACCCTTGATGGCAACAACACGATGTGTGCCTTGCTACCCGTTCTGTCACTGGGTGAGGTGATAACCCACAAGTGTAGGGGATTGCAACAGTTTTGGAGGGTAGAGTATTCAACCCAAATTTGTTGATTCGCCACAAGGGGAAGCGAAAGAATATTCTCAAGTATTAGCAGCTAAGTTTGTCAGATTCAACCACACCTGAAAGATTAGTGTCTGCAAGCAAAGTATCAGTAGCAAAGTAGTATGATAGCAACGGTGTCAGAAACAGATCTGTTGACGGCAGACTATTCCTAACTGTTCTATCAATGGCGCCAGTGTTGCACGTGGACGGGGAACTAATCTTCCCCGCCAACGGAGATGAAAAAGGATCTTGTGACGAGTAACAGCGAAGTAGCAAGGAACAGCAGTATCAGCAGCAGTAGAGTAACAGCAGTAGCAACAGTAGTAGCAAAGTGGCCCAATCCCTTTTGTAGCAAGGGACAAGCCTATACAAAGTAACATAGCAAGGACCAGTAGTAAAAGACTCGTAGGCAGTGGATCGGTGATGGATGAGTATGACAGATGTGATTCATCATGTAACAGCTATAACACGGAGAGATAAGTAACTAGCTCTCGTTTGTCAATCTAATGTAGGCATGTATTCTGTATGTAGTCATACGTGCTTAGGGAAAAGAACTTGCATGACATCTATTGTCCATCCCTCCCGTGGCAGCGGGGTCCTAATGGAAACTATGGGATATTAATGTTCTCCTTTCAATAAATAATTGTACCAACGCATTAACACGTTGTGAATACATGAACTCCTCATACTTCGGTCATCTCCGGGAGTGGTTCCGGCTATTGTCACTCCGGGGTTGCCGGGTCATAACACATAGTAGGTGACTACAACTTGCAAGATAGGATCTAAAACACACATACATTGGCGACAACATAATAGGTTCAGTTCTGAAATCATGGCACTCGGGCCCTAGTGACAAGCATTAAGCATAGCCAAGTAGTAGCAACATCAATCTAGAACATAGTGGATACTAGGGATCAATCCCCGTCAAAACTAACTCGATTACATGATAGATCTCATCCAACACATCACCGTCCAGCAAGCCTACAATGAGATTACTCGCGAACGGTGAAGAGCATCATGGAATTGTCGATGGAGGAAGGTTGATGATGATGATGGTGACGATTTCCCCTCTCCGGAGCCCAGAACGGACTCCAGATCTGCCCTCCAAATGTAGAACAGGGGTGGCGGCGCCTCCGTATCGTAAAACGCGATGAAACCTTCTCTCCGATTTTTTTTCCGAGCGAGACGAAAGATATAGAGCTGAGTTTGGGGGCGGTGGTGCCACGTGGGCCCCACAAGCCCTCATGGCGCAGCCTAGGGGGTGGCCGTGGCCCAGGGGCTTGTGTCCCACTGGAACGCCCCCTCAGGTGGATCTTTGCGCAGGTATTTTTCTTTTATTCTAGAAAAATTCTCCATAAATTTTCAGGACATTCCGAGAACTTTTATTTCTGCACAAAAACAACACCATGGCAATTCTGCTGAAAACAACGTCAGTCCGGGTTAGTTGCATTCAAATCATGCAAGTTAGAGTCCAAAACAAGGGCAAAAGAGTTCGGAAAAGTAGATACGACGGAGACATATCAACTCCCCCAAGCTTAAAGCCTTGCTTGTCCTCAAGCAACTCAGTTGACAAACTGAGAGAGACAAAAGAAAAACTTTGACGAACTCTTTTTGATCTTGTTGTTGCAACTTTGGCTAACAAATAACCAGAATTTCAGCAAGATCACAAGCAAACCACATAAGCAAATGACATCTAGGTCTCATGGTAAACTCATATCAATGGCGTAATCAACTAGCGAGCAAATAATAATAAGCCTCAAATGTCAACACTTCAATAATAACAACATGAAGCAGTATGAATAGATGGTATCTCGCTAACTCTTTCCGAGACCGCAAAACATAAATGCAGAGCACCTTCAAAGACCAAGGGCTGACTAAACATTGTAATTCATGGCAACGAAGATCCAGTCATAGTCATACTCCACACAGTTAAAAGCAAAGCTTTGAAAACAGAGATAATAATTTTGGGTGGCATGCTTTCATTGTCAACGCAATGACTAAGAGTTCTCAACACCTTCCACGCTACACATGCTATAGGCGGTTCCCAAACAGAAAAGTAAAGTTTTGACTCCCCCAACCACCAATCAATCACACTCCACGGCTAGCCGAATCCTCGGGTACCATCCATACCAACATCAATCCTGGGGGAGTTTTGTTTGCAATTATCTTTTCGATTTGAGCATGGAACTGGGAATTCGAATTACCGGCCCCTTTCTCGTGAATGTTAGTGAATAAACACATATCGAGGATAACACGCCTAGCATGGAAGATACTGATAGCCCCGTGTAACCACATGAGCGGTTCGGGCATGCAAAACAGATTATTTCTTGAAGATTTAGAGAATGGCACATGCAAATTTACTTGGAACGGCAGGTAGATACCCCACATAGGTAGGTATGGTGGACTGACATGGAACAACTTTGGGTTTATGGAGGTGGATGCACAAGCAGTATTCCCGCTTAGTACAAGTGAAGGCTAGCAAAAGACTGGGAAGCGACCAACTAGAGAGCGACAACAGTCATCAAAATGCATTGAGATTAACTACCATTTAGTGCAAGCATGAGTAGGACATAAATCACCATGAACATGAATATCATAGAGGATATGTTGATTTTGTTTCAACTACATGCATGAACATGCGCCAAGTCAAGCCACTTGAATCATTCAAAGGAGGATACCATCCTATCATACTACATCATAGTCATCTCAACATTCATGTTGGCAACCAAGACAAACCATTATAAGCTCCTAGCTAAGTAAGCATGGGATAAGAAACTATGATCTCTAAGTTGTCATTGCAAACATGTTTCTCTCACAACAAAGCTGAACTAGGAACAGTGAGCTAGTCATATTTACAAAAACAAAATAGATCGAGTTCATACCAGCTTTTCCAGGCTCAGTCACTTCATCATATATCGTCATTATTGCCTTTCACTTGCACAACCGAACGATGTGAACAATAATAAGAGTGCTCATGCATTGGACTAAAGCTGGAATCTGTAGGCAAACACAAAGGAGAAGACAAAGTAATATGGCTCTTTGAAAGCTAAACAGGTATGCATGCAAGAGCCGCTAAACATTGTAACCAATATCTTCTACCTTGACCCAAAGAAAAAGAAAACTATCTACACGGGAAAGCTCCCAACAAGCAAAAGAAGAAAAGAAAATATTTTTGGTTTTTCTCAAACTAGACGGACACACGAAAAGAAAACGAGAAAAAGAAAATAAACTAACATGGATGATACAGTGGCAAAGTGTGAACATCGACGAACAAAGTGAAAGCATAAGCAAGAATGTAAAGTCGGTGAGAACACGTACTCCCCCAAGGAGGGAAATAACCAGCTCCGGGGTACTCCGGAGTGGACTGAGGATGACACTGTTGTGTGAGCTCCTCTGGCTCCCACAGATAAACTGGCGTCTGATACTCGATTGGTGGCTCGGGCACGGTCACATGTGGTTGGGCTAAGCCCCAATATGCGTAAGTGTCCGAGGGCATAATGATGTACCTGCGTGCATGAAGATTGAACAAAGAAGGAGCAGGCACAGTAATAGTATCACGAGTACCCTGACTAAACACCAGGTTATAAATCATCCTTCTATTTATATCTCTATCAAGAAATTCATGGCGAACCATGCTATCGTAATCTAGATATCTCTTGGGAAGAAGAACCTCTTCTTCTTCCTCAAGTCTAATGGGTATCTCAAAGTGTCTGGCAAGATGGGTAGCATAGATACCTCCATAGACAACACCTTCAGAATGGTTCAGGTTCAACCGTTGAGCTACTATAGCGCCAAAGCTATAAGTTTTATCGTTATAAAGGGCTTCGTGCAAGACCGCAAGATCTGGGGAACTAAGTGACCCAGCTTTCCCACGCCCAATCAAACAGTTTCCAACAAATAGTGAGAAGTACCGAAGCACGGGAAAATGAATGCTAGCAGCTCTAGCGCAAGACACTCCTCTCTCCTCTCCTACATCAATAGTCCCGATGAAAGCTTCCAAGTCTCGTGGACGAGGTTCATGAATATCCCCAACATAAGGTAATTTGCAGACATCGCAAAAATCCTGGAGTGACATGCACTGGGGGATATCATAAAGTTTAAACTCAACCATAGGAGGATTCTTCCTCAGATAAAAGTTAAAGCTTCGTACGAAGATATTAGTGAGGAGGAGGTATTGCGGACACTTATCTTCAACAAAGGCGGTAAGGCCTGCGTTTTCCACCAAGTGATAAAAGTCCTCATAAATTCCAGCGGCGCGTAAGAACATGTCGCTTGGCCACTCGCACGCTCGAACTTCTGCGACTCGAGGGACCAGATACTTGGGCTTCTTCTCACTCCCATCATCCTTGGTGTCACGGCTTGAAGATCCTCTTAAGAACCTCCTCATCTTTTCCCTTTTCTATCTCTGAAAATTTCTGAAATTTTTAGTGATTCTAAGGAAAAGTGAACAAGGCTCAACAAAACTCGTAGCAACTACTCCAACAAGTGCCTAGAGGCCATATTACGCATCAAAACTACTTGGGACCAGCTAAAATTAGCATGCAAAGCTCAATAACATGGTCACCAAGGCAGCAAAAATACGCGGAGTATAAGGCACTAGAGCAAAAACTAATTGGACCAATGGAGGAGTCACATACCAAGGAGTAATTTCCCCAAAACAGTTCGGAGAACGGTGATTTGAGCAAAGAGATCGAAAATCCCAGCAAGAGGAGCAGGAACACGTGTTTGAGCTGCGAAACGATTTTTCCTGGAGGTAGGAGAACCAGATGAGAGCAAGAATGAGTGCAGGGGGTGCCTATGGGCCCCACAAGCCTGGGTGGCGCGGCCAAGGGTGCCCGCGCCCCTAGGGCTTGTGGCCCACTAGTGTGGCCCCCAGACAAACTCTTTATCTTAGAATTTTTCAAAAATTCCAGAAAAAATCATACCAGATTTTAGGACGTTCGGTGAACTTTTATTTTCAGGGTACTTTTCTACCGGACGCTAAAATAGAAATCAGGGAAAACTAAACTAAACCTATCATTTTTCTTCTAAGCAACCTAAAGTGAAAGCTTGGAACGGAGGTTTGTGACTCCTTGATTCATCCATCTCATGGTCATCGAAAGAAATCCGTCAATGGGGTTGATCAAATCCCCTCGACAAAACTTCTTGAATCGTAAAAGAAGACGGAGAACTCTCGAATAGTACTAGGTCACCTCAATGGGGATGTGTATCTCCCCAACAAGCAAATCATACTTCATGTTGACACGAGGAATAGGGCATTCAAAGCTCCCAAGAATCGATGAAGTCTTTTCGATAGCATTGATGCAATATACTCGATATTCTTTCTTTGGAAAGTGCACTATATGCTCATTACCGTTGGCATGTAAAGTGATATTGCCTTTGTTGCAATCTATAACAGCCCCTGCGGTGTTTAAAAAGGGTCTTCCGAGGATCACCGCCATGGCATCATCCTTGGGAATATCCAAGATAACAAAGTCTGTTAAGATAGTGACGTTAGCAACCACAACAGGCACATCCTCGCAAATGCCGATAGGGAAAGCAGTTGATTTGTCGGCCATTTGCAGAGAGATTTCAGTGGGTGTCAACTTATCCAGTTCAAGTCTACGATAAATAGAGAGAGGCATAACACTAGCACCGGCTCCAAGGTCGCATAACGCAGTTTTGACGTAGTTGCCTTTAATGGAGCAAGGTATAGTGGGCACACTGGGATCACCTAGTTTCTTAGGAGTTCCACCCTTGAAGGTATAATTAGAAAGCATGGTGGAAATCTCACCTCAGGTGTCCTCCTCTTATTAGTCACAATATCTTTCATGTACTTAGCATACGGAGACATTTTGAGCATATCTGTCAAACGCATTTCCAGAAAGACAGGTCTGATCATTTCAACAAATCGCTCAAAATCCTCATCATCCTTTTTCTTGGATGGTTTGGGAGGAAAGGGCATAGGTTTCTGAACCCATGGTTCCCTTTCTTTACCATGCTTCCTAGCAGCGAAGTCATTCTTATCGTATCTCTTAGTCTTAGGCTGTGGGTTATCAAGATCAACAGGTTCAATCCCCACATCCTTATCATTGCTAGGTTGAGCATCTTCATGAACATCACTATTGATATTATCATTAGGCTCATGTTCATCACCAGATTGTGTTTCAGCATCAGAGACAGAGGCATTCTTTTTACTCTTAGGGGTAGCAGCAACAGGGTTGCTAGCGTGCAGGTTCCTATCATCTTTCTTCTTCTCTCTAGGATGACTAGGTGCATCAGTGCTAACTCCTTGAGAATCTAATCAGAGAATTTACTTCTACTACCTGTATCGGGTTATCGAGACCACGGATCTCTTCGATAGGTGGTAGATTTTTGACATCTTCATATTTAATGCCTTTCTCTCGCATAGATTTCTTGGCTTCTTGCATATCTTCAGGACTGAGGAATAGAATACCTCTTTTCTTCGGAGTTGGCTTAGGAGGTGGTTCGGGAATAGTCCAAGCATTCTCATTGCACAAGATGTCATTCAGCAGAATCTCAGCTTGTTCTACGGTTCGTTCCCTAAAAACACAACCAGCACAACTATCTAAGTGGTCTTTGGAAGCATCGGTAAGTCCATTATAGAAGATATCAAGTATTTCATTCTTCTCAAGAGCGTGATCAGGCAAATCATTCAGTAGCTGGATGAGCCTCCCCCAAGCTTGTAGGAGACTCTCTTCCTCAGCTTGAGCAAAGTTGTATATTTCCTGCAAGGCAGCTTGCTTCTTATGGGTAGGGAAATATTTTTTCATAGAAGTAGTAGACCATATCCTGGGGGCTATGCACACAACCAGGAGCAAGAGAAGTGAACCAGGTCTTAGCATCATCCTTTAGTGAGAAAGGAAACAGCTTGAGCATGTAGTAGTGGCGGATCTTTTCCTCACTAGTGAATAGGGTGGCTATATCGTGCAGTTTGGTAAGATGGGCTACAACCGTTTCAGACTCATAACCGTGAAAAGGATCAGATTCGACCAGAGTGATTAACTCAGGGTCGACAGAGAATTCATAATCCTTATCGGTCATAAAGATACGCGAAGTGGCAAACTTCGGGTCGTATTTAATCCTAGTGTTCAGAGATTTTTCTTTCCACTTGCGCAGTAATTTCTCAACATCATAGCTATCCTTACACGCAAGAAAATCCTCAGCTATCTCTCCCTCCATAACATAGCGCGCATCAGGCATAACAGGCAATTCAGGCATAGTAGCATCTTCTACTTCAATAGTACCAGCAGTTTCAGAAGTATCATCACGTCTAGCAGCAATTCTAGCAATTTGTGCATCAAGGGCACCAAGTGGCAAAGCGGTATCAGGCATAGCATCAAGCATAGCATCATCAGGCATAGTATCAAGCATAGCATCATCAGGAATAGTATCAAGCATAGCATCATAAGCATCAAGGGCAGCAGAAGTAGCATCATCAAGCACATGCGACATATAAAGATTTCTAGTAGGAGGTGATGTCGCAAACTTACTCAAAGCTGAAGGTGAATTAAGTGCACAGCTAGATGGCAGTTCCTTACCTCTTCTCGTAGTGGAAGGCATGATTTTAGTTCTTGGATCTTTCAGATTCCTCATAGCGACCAGCAGACGTCAATCCCAAGTGACTTAGAGAATATAGTTGTGCTTCCCCAGCAACGGCGCCAGAAAAAGGTCTTGATAACCCACAAGTGTAGGGGATCACAACAGTTTTCGAGGGTAGAGTATTCAACCCAAATTTGTTGATTCGCCAGAAGGGGAAGCAAAAGAATATTCTCAAGTATTAGCAGCTGAGTTTGTCAGATTCAACCACACCTGAAAGATTAGTGTCTGCAAGCAAAGTATCAGTAGCAAAGTAGTATGATAGCAACGGTGTGAGAAACAAATATGTTGACGGCAGACTATTCCTAACTGTTGTATCAATGGCGCCAGTGTTGCATTTGGCTAGGGAACTATTCTTCCCCGCCAACGGAGACGAAAAAGGATCTTGTGACAAGTAACAGCGAAGTAGCAAAGAACAACAATAGCAGCAGCAGCAGAGTAACAGCAGTAGCAACAGTAGTAGCAAAGTGGCCCAATCCGTTTTGTAGCAAGGGACAAGCCTAGACAAAGTAACGTAGCAAGGACCAGTAGTAAAAGACTCGTAGGCAGTGGATTGGTGATGGATGAGTATGACGGATGTGATTCATCATGTAACAGCTATAACACGGAGAGATAAGTAACTAGCTCCCGTTCGTCAATCTAATGTAGGCATGTATTCCATATGTAGTCATATGTGCTTAGGGAAAAGAACTTGCATGACATCTATTGTCCATCCATCCCGTGGGAGCGGGGTCCTAATGGAAACTACGGGATATTAAGGTTCTCCTTTTAATAAAGAACCGGACCAACGCATTACCACGTGGTGAATACATGAACTCCTCATACTATGGTCATCTCCAGGAGTGGTTCCGGCTATTGTCACTCCAGGGTTGCCGGGTCATAACACATAGTAGGTGACTACAACTTGCAAGATAGGATCTAAAACACACATATATTGGCGACAACATAATAGGTTCAGATCTAAAATCATGGCACTCGGGCCCTAGTAACAAGCATTAAGCATAGCCAAGTAGTAGCAACATCAATCTAGAACATAGTGGATACTAGGGAGCAATCCCCGTCAGAACTAACTCGATTACATGATAGATCTGATCCAACTCATCACTGTCCAGCAAGCCAACGATGAGATTACTCACGAACGTGAAGACCATCATGGAATTCTCGATGGAGGAAGGTTGATGATGACGATGGCGACGATTTCCCCTCTCCGGAGCCCAGAACGGACTCCAGATCTGCCCTCCAGATGAAGAACAGGGGGTGGCGGCGCCTCCGTATCGTAAAACGCAATGAAACCTTCTCTCTGATTTTTTCCGAGTGAGACGGAAGATATAGAGCTGAGTTTGCGGGCGGTGGTACCACGTGGGCCCCACAAGCCCTTACGGCGTGGCCTAGGGGGTGGTCGCGGCCAGGGGCTTGTGGCCCACTGGCACGCCCCCTCAGGTGGATCTTTGCGCAGGTATTTTTCTTTTATTCCAGAAAAATTCTCCATAAATTTTCAGGAAATTCCGAGAACTTTTATTTCTGCGCAAAAACAACACCACGGCAATTCTGCTGAAAACAGCGTAAGTCCGGGTTAGTTCCATTCAAATCATGCAAGTTAGAGTCCAAAACAAGGGCAAAAGAGTTCGGAAAAGTAGATACGACGGAGACGTATCATGAGGTCACCGCACGGTATGAACCCAAAACCAAGCACTTCTCCCATTGCGAGAAACATAGATCAAGTTGTCCTAACAAAACCCACAACTCAAAGAGAATTACAAGGATATGAAATCATGCATATAAGAGGTCAAAAGAAACTCAAATAAGATACATAGATAATCTGATCATAAATCCACAATTCATCGGATCTCGACAAACACACCGCAAAAGAAGATTACATTGGATAGATCTCCATGAAGATCATGGAGAACTTTGTATTGAAGATCCAAGAGAGAGAAGAAGCCATCTAGCTACTAGCTATGGACCCGAAGGTCTATGGTGAACTACTCACGCATCATCGGAGAGCTCATGGTGTTGATGAAGAAGCCCTCTATATCTGAATCCCCCCTCTGGCAGGGCACCAGAATGTGCCCCAGATGGGATCTTGCGGAGACAGAAGCTTGCGGCGGCGGAAAAGTATTTTCGTGGATCTCTCTCGCAGCTTTGGAATTTTCAGGAATTTATAGGCGGAAGAGGTAGGGCAGACGAGCCACAAGGGGCCCATAGGCCTGCTAGGCGCGGGCCCCCCTAGTCGTGCCTAGGGGGCTTGTGGGGTCCCCTGGTGGCCTGTGCCTTGGTTCTCATGTCCCGTGCATATCTTCTGTTCCGGAAAAAATATTTTCGGAAGTTTTATTCCGTTTGGACACCGTTTAAAATCCTCCTCTGAAAAGGGTCAAAAATACGGAAAAAACAGGAACTGGCACTTGGCACTGAGTTAATAAGTTAGTCCCAAAAAAGATATAAAAGGCATACAAAACATCCAAAGTTTGACAAGATAATAGCATGGAACCATAAAAAATTATAGATACGTTGGAGACGTATCTAGCATCACCAAGCTTAACTACTGCTCGTCCTTGAGTAGGGAAGTGATAAAGACTGAATTTTTGATGTGGAATGCTACCTAGCATAGTTGTCCTTTGTAATTCTTTCATGTGACATGAATGTTCAGATCCGTAAGATTCAAAACAGTAGTTTGCTATTGACATGAAAACAATAATACTTCAATCAAACTAGCAAGATAATCATGAACTTTCGAAATAACAAGGCCAAAGAAAGTTTTCCCTACAAAATCACATAGTATGGCTATGCTCCATCATCCTCACACAACTAATTTAAAGCATGCACAACCCCGGTATTGGCCAAGTAATTGTTTTCGCACTCTTACTTTCTCAAACATTTTTCAACTCTCACGCAATACATGAGCATGAGCCATGGATATAGCACTATGGTGGAATAGAGTGTGGTGGTGGTTGTGAGACAAAAAGAAGGAGATGGTCACATTGACTCGGCGTATTAAAGGGCTATGGAGATGCCCATTAATAGATATCAATGTGAATGAGTAGGGATTGCCATACAAAGGATGCACTTAGAGCTATAAGTATGTGAAAGCTCAAAAGAAGAACTAGTGTGTGTGCATCCAACTTGCTTGCTCACGAAGACCTAGGGCAATTTTGAGGAAGCCCATCATTGGAATATACAAGCCAAGTTATATAATGAAGGTTCCCACTAGCATATGGTGGTGACAAATCAAGAGACTCTCAATCATGAAGAACATGGTGCTAATATGAAGCACACGTGTGGAAAGAGATAGTAGCATTGTCCATTCTCTCTTTTTCTCTCTTTTTTTATTATTTTTTTGTTTGGGCTCTTTGGCCTCTTTCCATATCTCTCCCCTTATTTGTGTGTGGGCAACTTTGGCCTCGTTTTTTTATTTCCTCACATGGGAAAGTGCTCTAATAATGATGATCATCACACTTTTATTTACTCACAGCTCAAAGCTTAAAACGATGATGACTCTATAGGAAATGCCTCCGATAGTGTACCGGGATGTGCAATGATCTAGCTTGGCGTATGACGTTGAAACATCTCGCTAGCTATCTTACGATCATGCAATGGAAATATGAGAGTGATGGCACAATTCATGAGACGGAACAGTGGGAGTTGCATGGCAATATATCTCGGAATGGCTATGAAAATGCCACAGTAGGTAGGTATGGTGGCTGTTTTGAGGAAGGCATGTGGTGGGTTTGTGCACCGGCGAAAATTGCGCGGTACTAGAGAGGCTACCAATGGTGGAAGGTGAAAGTGCATATATACCATGTACTCACATTAGTCATGAAGAACTCACATACTTATTGCGAAAGTTTTTATTAGTAATCGAAACAAAGTGCTAAACGCATACTCCTAGGGGAAGGGTTGGTAGGTGTTAACCATCGCGCGATCCCGACCGCAACACAAAGGATGACAATCAATAGATCAATTATGCTCCGACTACCTAACATAGCGGTTCACCATACGTGCATGTTACGGGAATCACTAACTTCAACACAAGTATTTCTAGATTCACAACACCCTACTAACATAACTCTTAATATTACCAAATCCACGTCTCAAAACTAATTGAGAGGAATCAAATTTCTCTTTCTACTCAATACACATGAAGATGGAGGTTTTATTGTATCTTCTTTGGCTACCTATCACCTTCGGGACTACTTTCATAGCATAAGCCAACTACCAAGTTACGCACCGCCGTGCTCTAAAAGATCTAAGTGAAGCACATAGAGCAAAATTGTCTAGCTCAAAAGATATAAGTGAAGCACAATGAGCATTCTAGCCAATTCATGATGAGTGCATGTCTCTCTGAAAAGGTGTGCAGCAAGGATGATTGTGACACAACAAAAATAAAAGACTTCTACGATACAAGACGCTCCAAGCAAAACACATATCATGTGGTGAATAAATATATAGCTCCAAGTAATGTTACCGATGGATTGAAGACGAAAGAGGGGATGCCTTCCCGAGGCATCCCCAAGCTTAGGCTTTTTGGTGTCCTTGAATTTGTATTGGGATGACTTCGCATCCCCAAGCTTGAGATCTTTCCACTCTTTATCCATTTTTCCATGAGAACATCACCCAAAACTTGAAAACTTCACAACACAAAACTTAAACAGAAACTCATGATATTATTAGCACAAGAAAACAAACTACCACCTCTTTAGGTACTGTAGCAATCTTGATTTCTATTTATATTAGTGTTAGATTACTGTATTCTCACTTTTCCATGGCTAGTACCCCCCGATACTAACCATAGTTTCATCAAAACAAGCAATCAACTCAACAAAAACAGAATCTGTCAAAAACAGACCAGTCTGTAGCAATCTGTATACTTCGTATACTTCTGGTACCTCAAAAATTGTGAACAATTACTACATACTGGGCAACAGGCATATCAACCAGAAGAAAAAAGAATCAACTCAAAATCTCTTTCTGAATAAAAATGAAAAATAATTTCGTGAGCGAAACGTTTCTGTCGTTTTCCAGCAGGATCAAACAACCATCACCAAAACTAGTCATAAAGGTTTTGCTTGGCTCAAACACAAAAAGAAACAAAAAAAACACAATCATAACAGAATTATGATGGTGTGGACACAACAAAACAGAAAGAAAAATATAAATTCATTGGGTTGCCTCCCAACAAGCGTTATTGTTTAACGCCCTTAGCTAGGCATTGATAATTCGACGATGCTCACATAAAAGACAAGAATTGAAGCACAACGAAAGCATCATAAAGCATGTGAAAATCAAATCTAAGTCTAACATACTTCCTATGCATAGGCATTTTATAGGAAAACATATTGTCAAGACAACCAATAGTTACCATATGCAAGGAAGAAGAAAGAGACAATATCAATCTCAACATAACGAGAGGTGATTTGGTAACCTGAAAGTTTCTACCACAATATTTTACTCTCTCATAGGAATTACATGTGGGATCATAATCAAATTCAACAATATAGCTATCACAAAGGATATTATTTTCATGGTCCACATGCATGTAGAGTTGACGCTCTTCAAAAAAAGTGGGATTATCATCAACTAAAGTCGTGACTTCTCCAAACCCACTTTCAATATTATTGCAAATATCATATTCATCATGAGGCTTAAACAAATTTTCAAGATCATAAGAAAAATCATTAACGCAATCATGATCATTGCAACAAGTAGTGGACAAAGCAAAACTAGCATCCCCAAGCTTACTGTTTTGCATATTTTTAGCATGATTGTCATTAATAGAATTTATAATGAAATCATTGCAATCATGCTTTTCATTCAAGGAGCCCTCGTGAATAACTTCATAAATTTCTTCATCATGATTTTCAGATTCACACATCTCAAGCAAAACTCCATAAAGATAGTCAAGGGCACTCAACTCACTAGCAATTGGATCAACATAATTGGATCTCTTAAAGAGATTAGCAAGTGGATGAGGATCCATATCACTAGATTTTCAGCAAGCGAAGATGCAAGCATATTGAAGGCACATAGCACACAAGCAAAGGAAAGGCAAGCAAAAGAAAAGGGCCAACAAAAAAGGCAAATATTTTTTGTAATTTTTTGTTTTTCAGAAGTGGGTGAGAGGAAAACGAGAGGCAAAAAAGTAAATGCAAGAGATGAGTTTACGACACTTACTTGGATGAGCTTCACCTAGAATAATCCCCGGTGCCAGAGATTGACACGTTGATGGGAGACTATTCTTGACTTGATCTTCCCCAGCAACGGCGCCAGAAATCCTTCTGCTGCCTCTTGAGCTTGCATTGGTTTTTCCCTTGAAGAGGAAAGGGTGATGCAGCACAGGAGCAGTAAGTATTTCTCTCAGTTTGAGAACCAAGGTATCAATCCAATAGAAGAATCGCATCAAGTATCCAGAGTACCTGCGCAAACACAAACGAGCTTGCACCCAACGCTATAAAGGGGTTGTCAATCCCTTCAAGATTGATTGCAAAGTGAGATCTGAAGGTGGAAAGTGCAACGAAGTAAAAGTGTAAGGCTGAAAATATGATGTGAAGTAGACCCGGGGGGCCATAGTGTTCACTAGAGGCTTCTCTCAAAATAGCAAGTATTACGGTGGGTGAACAAATTACTGTCGAGCAATTGATAGAACCACGCACAGTCATGACGATATCTAAGGCAATGATCATACATATAGGCATCACGTCCGAGACAAGTAGACTGATACTTTCTGCATCTACTACTATTACTCCACACATCGACCGCTGTCGAGCATGCATCTAGTGTATTGAGTTCATGACGAACAGAGTAACGCCTTAAGCAAGATGACATGATGTAGAGGGATAAACTCAAACCAATCATGTAAACCCCATATTTTTACCCTTGATGGCAACAACATGATGTGTGCCTCGCTACCCCTTCTGTCACTGGGTGAGGTCACCGCACGGTATGAACCCAAAACCAAGCGCTTCTCCCATTGCAAGAATCATAGATCAAGTTGGCCAAACAAAACCCACAACTCGAAGAGAATTACAAGGATATGAAATCATGCATATAAGAGATCAGAAGAAGCTCAAATAATATTCATAGATAATCTGATCATAAATCCACAATTAATCGGATCTCGACAAACACACCGCAAAAGAAGATTACATCGGATAGATCTCCATGAAGATCATAGAAAACTTTGTATTGAAGATCCAAGAGAGAGAAGAAGCCATCTAGCTACTAGCTATGGACCCGAAGGTCTATGGTGAACTACTCACGCATCATCGGACAGGTCATGGTGTTGATGAAGAAGCCCTCCGTATCCGACTCCCCCCTCTGGCAGGGCTCTAGAATGTGCCCCACATGGGATCTTGCGGAGACAGAAGCTTGCAGCGGCGGAAAAATATTTTCGTGGATCTTGATACGTCCATTTTGCATCATGCTTTCATGTTGATATTTATCGCTTTATGGGCTGTTATATTACTTTGTGGTACCATATTCATTCCTTTTATCTCTTATTTTGCAAGGTTTTTTCGAAGAGGGAGAATTCAGGCAGCTGGAATTCTGGACTGGAAAAGGAGCAAATCTGAGTCCACTATTCTGCACAACTCCAAATGCCCTCAAAATTTACGTGGAATTTTTTGGGAATATATAAAAAATACTTGGCAAAAGAAGTACCAGAGGGGAGCTACCAAGGCCCCACAAGCCTGGTAGCCGCCACCCCCCTGGTGGCGGCTATAGGGCTTGTGGGCTCCCTGACGGCCCACTGGCCCCCTCTTTTTCTATATGAAGGGTTTCGTTTCAGAAAAAATCAAGAGGGAGCTTTTTCTTGGTTTCGCTGCCGCCACGAGGCGGAACTTGAGCAGATCCAATCTAGAGCTCCGGCAGGATGATCGTGCTGGGTAAACTTCCCTCCCGGAGGGGGAAATCGTTGCGATCGTCATCACCAACACTCCCCTCGTCGGACGGGAGGCATCTTCATCAACATCTTCATCAGCACCATCTCCTCTCCAATCCCTAGTTCATCTCTTGTAACCAATCTCCGTCTCGCGACTCCGATTGGTACTCGTAAGGTTGCTAGTAGTGTTGATTACTCTTTGTAGTTGATGCTAGTTGGATTACTTGGTGGAAGAGTTCATGTTCAGATCCTTGATGCTATTCATTACACCTCTGATCATGATTATGATTATGCTTTGTGAGTAGTTACTTTTGTTCCTGAGGACATGGGATAAGTCATGTTAATAATAGTCATGTGAATTTGGTATTCGTTCGGTATTTTGATGTGGTGTATGTTGTCTTTTCCTCTAGTGGTGTTATGTGAACGTCGACTACGTAACACTTCACCATACTTGGGCCTAGAGGAAGGCATTGAGGAGTAGTAAGTAGATGATGGATTGTTGGAGTGACGGAAGCTTAAACCCCAGTCTATGCGTTGCTTCGTAAGGGGCTGATTTGGATCCACTAGTTTAATGCTATGGTTAGACGTTGTCTTAATTCTTTTTTCATAATTGCGGATGCTTGCGAGAGGGGTTAATCATAAGTGGGATGCTTGTCCAAGTAAGGGCAGTACCCAAGCGCCGGTCCACCCACATATCAAACTATCAAAGTAACGAACGTGAATCACATGAACATGATGAAAGTAGCATGACAGAAATTCATGTGTGTCCTCGGGAGCATTTTTCCTCCTATAAGACTTTGTTCAGGCTTGTCCCTTGCTGCAAAACGGATTGGGACACTTGCTGCACCATTGCTACTACTTGTTACTTGTTACTTTTCGCTTGCTACGTTTCACCTCACTACGCCATCACTTGTTACCGCTACTTTTGTGCTTGTAGTTATTACCTTGCTGAAAACCGTTTATCAGAGCCTTCCGCTCCTCGTTGGGTTCGACACTCTTACTTATCGAAAGGACTACTGGGTCATCAAGAATCTTTTCTGGCGCCGTTTCCGGGGAGTGAAGCGCCTTTGGTAAGTGGAAATTTGTAAGGAAACATTTATATAATGTGCTGAAATTTATTGTCACTTGTCACTATGGCAACTGTTCCTTTGAGGAGTTTGTTCGGGGTATCTTCACCACGAACGGAAGCATGAGGTGTTGTTCCTCAACCTGAGGTACCTACTGAAAATATCTTTTATGAAATTCCTTCGGGTATGCTTGAGAAACTGCTGGCTAATCCTTTTACAGGAGATGGATCTTCACATCCAGACTTGCATCTGATCTATGTAGATGAAGTATGTGGTTTATTTAAGCTTGTAGATTTGCTCGAGGATGAGGTAAATAAGAAAGTCTTTCCTTTATCTTTGAAGGATAAGGCGTTGACATGATATAGGCTATGTGATGATACTGGATCATGGGACTACAATCGGTTGAAATTGGAATTTCATCAAAAGTTCTATCCTATGCATTTAGTACATCGTTATCGGAATTATATTTATAACTTTTGGCCTCGTGACAGGGAAAGCATAGCTCAATCTTGGGGGAGGCTTAAATCAATGCTATATTCATGCCCCAATCATGAGCTCTCGAGAGAAATTATCACTCAAAACTTTTATGCTCGGCTTTCTCATGAAGATCGTACCATGCTTGACACTTCTTGTATCGGTTCTTTTATGAAGAAGGATATTGACCACAAGTGGAATTTATTGGAAAGAATCAAACATAACTCTGAAGATTGGGAGCTGGAGGAAGGTAAGGAGTCAGGTATGAATTTCCAATTTGATTGCATTATATCTTTTATTGAGACAAACACTTCTAGAGATTTTAGCGATAAGTATGGACTTGACTCTGAGATAGTAGCTTCTCTATGTGAATATTTTCCTACTCATGTTGATCTTCCCAAAGAGAAGTGGTTTAAGTATCATCCTCCTTTAGAAAGCAGCATAGTCAAAACCAATCTAGTTGAGGAGAAAGTCATTGCCTTTAGTGATCCTGTTGTTCCTAGTGCCTACGCTGAGAAACCACCTTATCCTGCTAGGAAAAAGGATTATTCAAAAGCTCCAACTGTGATACATAGGGGTTACATTAGACCACTTGCACCCCCTGAGGAGATTAGAGTTGAACCTAGTGTTGCTATTATCAAAGATCTCTTAGCCGAAGACATAGATGGGCATGTTATCAAATTCTGTGAGGACTCCGCTAGAATTGCTTACTCGGTTTCTTCATTTCCGAACGAGGGATCGACGTCAACCCCGAAAAGATCGGGACCATCGTCCGAATGGAGAGGCCGGTCAGAATACACGATGTTCAACGGCTCACAGGTTGCCTAGCGGCTTTAAGCAGGTTCATCAGTCGACTCGGCGAAAAAGCACTTCCTCTGTACCGACTCATGAAGAAATCAGATACCTTCGAGTGGAAAGACGAAGCCCAAGTCGCATTCGACGACCTCAAAGTCCTACTTTCCACCCAGCCGGTTCTTACTGCTCCACTCAGTAAAGAGCCCCTTCTTCTATATATCGCGGCTACAAATCAGATACCTTCGAGTGGACAGAAGAAGAAGGCAAAGCATACAAAGTTCAGCGGCCAGTGTACTACGTCTCTGAAGTCCTGACCCCTTCCAAGCAGAGGTATCCCCATTATCAAAAACTTATCTATGGGATTTATATGACTGCGAAGAAGGTGGCTCATTATTTCCAAGACCACTCAGTATCTGTCGTTTCTGATGCTCCGTTGTCGGAAATTCTCCACAATCGAGACGCATCGGGCCGAGTGGCGAAGTGGGCAATGGAGATGCTGTACTGTGACATCAAGTTCGAGGCCAAGAAAGCTATTAAGTCTCAAGCCCTGGCTGACTTTATAGCAGAATGGGTAGAACAACAGCAACCGACCCACATCTACTCGGCTCATTGGACAATGTTCTTCGATGGGTCTAAGATGTTGAATGGCTCCGGTGCTGGTGTTGTGATCATATCACCAAAGGGCGACAAGCTCAAGTACGTGCTGTAGATACACTTTGATTCCTCCAACAACGAGGCAGAATATGAAGCTCTCCTCTACGGATTGCGCATGGCCATCTCACTCGGTGTCCGTCGCTTGATGGCCTACGGCGATTCGGATTTGGTGGTCAATCAAGTGATGAAAGAATGGGACGTCAGGAACCCCACCATGACCACATACTGCAATGGAGTGAGGAAGCTGGAGAAGAAGTTTGAAGGTCTAGAGCTCCACCATGTTCCAAGACTGAAGAACCAAGCAGCTGACGAGTTAGCAAAGCTCGGATCCACTCGGAGACCAGTCCCGAGTGACGTCTGCCTCGAGAACCTCCACCTCCCCTCAGTCAAAGAAGATCCTTTCGCAGAAGAACCGATACAACCCAAGAGCACAACAGATCCGACTGAAGTCGATGTATCTGTTGTGGCTGATCTGGTCATGGAGATTCTGGCTGTCGTTCCCGATTGGACTGTGCCGATCATGGCATATATCTTGAGGCAAGAACTCCCAGAAGACGAAGTCCAAGCCAGGCAGATAGTCCGCAGATCGAAGTCATTCACTGTGATTGAAGGCAATTGTACAAGGAGAGTATCTCAGGTGTTCTTCAATGATGTATCTCCCCAGAGGAGGGGCAGCTGATCCTGGAGGATATTCACTCGGGGACCTGCGGTCATCACGCTTCTTTGAGAGCAATCGTAGCCAAGGCACTCAGGGCTGGCTTCTTTTGGCTGCAGGCTAACGAGATGGCTAAGGATATGGTTGATCGGTGTGAGGGCTGCCAGTTCTACTCGAACAAGTCCCACAAGCCAATGTCCGCGTTGAAGACGATCCCTCTGGTGTGGCCGTTTGCAGTGTGGGGATTAGATACAGTCGGCCCGTTCAAGACAGGCCAAGGTGGATACACACATCTGTTGGTGGCAGTCGACAAGTTCACGAAGTGGATCGAAGCGAAGCCCATTAAGAAGCTCGACGCTTCGACAGCCGTCAAGTTTGTCAGGGACATCATCTTCAGGTTCGGCGTACCTCACAGCATAATTACGGACAACGGGACAAACTTTGACTCGGACAGATTCAAAGGGTTCTGTACAAGCCAGGGCATCCGAGTGGATTTTGCTTCCGCAGCACATCCTCAGTCCAATGGACAAGCAGAGTGGGCAAACGGGCTTATTCTGCAAGGATTGAAGCCCCGACTCCTGCGAGAGATAGGACATGCCGCTGGCGCTTGGGTTACCGAGCTACCTTCAGTGCTTTGGGGACTTCGAACAACCCCGAACAGATCTACAGGGCGATCACCGTTCTTCCTCGTTTATGGAGCAGAAGCGGTCCTTCCGAGTAACTTGCTTCACAATGCGCCACGAGTCGAACTCTTCTCCGAAACCGAAGCAGAACAAGCAAGGCAAGACGGAGTGGATCTTCTGGAAGAGGAGCGTGAGATGGCGTTAACTCGCTCGACCATTTATCAACAAAATCTGCGGCGTTTTCATGCACGCCACGTCAGAAGTCGGACGTTCCAAGCAGGCGACCTGGTGCTCCGAGTGGATCAACAAAGACCCCACAAATTGGCTCCGGCCTAGGAAGGACCCTTCATCATCTCCAAGGTGCTGAACAACGGAGCATACAGACTCTACAACATTCAGAGGGAGACAGATGAGCCGCGCGCATCGAACAGAGACCTCCTGAAGCGCTTCTACACGTGACCGTCGACTGAAGCGATGTAAAGAACAAGTATTGGCGAAATAATATAAAGTAGATTGAGTTTTTTGCAGGTTCAAAGTTCTTCCGCGGTCGCAGACTCCGGTCTCAAAAAAAACTTAGCTGCGATCCAGCATCGCCTAAGTATTAACTCTCTCCGAGTGTGTACTTAACGTCACACTCGCGGGGGCTTAGCTGCGATCCAGCATCGCCTAAGTATTAACTCTCTCCGAGTGTGTACTTAACGTCACACTCGGGGGCTTAGCTGCGATCCAGCATCGCCTAAGTATTAACTCTCTCCGAGTGTGCACTTAACGTCACACTCGGGGGCTTAGCTGCGATCCAGCATCGCCTAAGTACTAACTCTCTCCGAGTGTGCACTTAACGTCACACTCGGGAGCTTAGCTGCGATCCAGCATCGCCTAAGTATTAACTCTCTCCGAGTGTGCACTTAACGTAACACTCGGGGGCTTAGCTGCGATCCAGCATTGCCTAAGTATTAACTCTCTCCGAGTGTGCACTTAACGTCACACTCGGGGGCTTAGCTGCGATCCAGCATCGCCTAAGTACTAACTCTCTCCGAGTGTGTACTTAACGTCACACTCGGGGGCTTAGCTGCGATCCAGCATCGCCTAAGTATTAACTCTCTCCGAGTGTGCACTTAACGTCACACTCGGGGGCTTAGCTGTGATCCAGCATCGCCTAAGTATTAACTCTCTCCGAGTGTGTACTTAACGTCACACTCGGGGGCTTAGCTGCGATCCAGCATCGCCTAAGTATTAACTCTCTCCGAGTGTGCACTTAACGTCACACTCGGGGGCTTAGCTGTGATCCAGCATCGCCTAAGTATTAACTCTCTCCGAGTGTGTACTTAACGTCACACTCGGGGGCTTAGCTGCGATCCAGCATCGCCTAAGTATTAACTCTCTCCGAGTGTGCACTTAACGTCACACTCGGGGGCTTAGCTGCGATCCAGCATCGCCTAAGTATCAACTCTCTCCGAGTGTGTACTTAACGTCACACTCGGGGGCTTAGCTGCGATCCAGCATCGCCTAAGTATTAACTCTCTCCGAGTGTGCACTTAACGTCACACTCGGGGGCTTAGCTACGATCCAGCATCGCCTAAGTATTAACTCTCTCCGAGTGTGTACTTAACGTCACACTCGCGGGGGCTTAGCTGCGATCCAGCATCGCCTAAGTATCAACTCTCTCCGAGTGTGTACTTAACGTCACACTCGGGGGCTTAGCTGCGATCCAGCATCGCCTAAGTATTAACTCTCTCCGAGTGTGCACTTAACGTCACACTCGGGGGCTTAGCTGCGATCCAGCATCGCCTAAGTATTAACTCTCTCCGAGTGTGTACTTAACGTCACACTCGCGGGGGCTTAGCTGCGATCCAGCATCGCCTAAGTACTAACTCTCTCCGAGTGTGCACTTAACGTCACACTCGGGAGCTTAGCTGCGATCCAGCATCGCCTAAGTATTAACTCTCTCCGAGTGTGTACTTAACGTCACACTCGGGGGCTTAGCTGCGATCCAGCATCGCCTAAGTATTAACTCTCTCCGAGTGTGCACTTAACGTCACACTCGGGGGCTTAGCTATGATCCAGCATCGCCTAAGTATTCACTCTCTCCGAGTGTGCACTTAACGTCACACTCGGGGGCTTAGCGGCGATCCAGCATCGCCTAAGTAATAACCTTCTCCAAGTGTGCACTTCACGTCACACTCGGAGGGAGCTTAACAGCGATCCAGCATCAGCTATTTGCCTTTGGCTTCGCCAAGAAACGCCAACCAAAAACTCAAATCAACATTGCAACAGAAGAGAAAAAATCGGATTCCAAAATTCTCGCAAACATAGCTGACTCGATGCGGATCAAGTTTACCCGCACCGATTTAAAAGTGTGACGGCCAACAGAAGTGGCCAAAGTACCTTATAGATAAACACTCGGCATACCGAGGATAAAGTTTCTTACGTGTCAGATGGGCCGGCACCAGGACTGGAGGGCTCCACGAAAGTGTCCAAGTCGATTCCGTCGGCGATGCGGGTAGCACTCTCAAGGAACGTCTCCATGAAGTCTTCGAGTCGAAGCTTCTTCGTGTTGGCGACCTTCAGCGTCTTCAGTTTTTCCTCACGCACCTCCTTAAAATGGACTCGGACCAGGGACAGAGCAACATCGGCACCGCAACGAGCTGCAGATTTCTTCCACGACTGCACTCTGTTGGGAATCTCCGCCAGTCGAGTCATCAGGTTCTCCATCTCCTGCCGCGACTCATCTTCTGGCCAAAGCTCCTTGTCGATTCGGCCGACGACTTCTCTTAGTCGACCGATGAAAGGACCAACTTTGCCCACGTGGATGTGCGCACGGAGCAGATCCCGATTGGCGTCGTCGCCGAGTGGAACGTTCTCCAGAATCGAACGCTCCACGTCAGCCGCTTCAGCATCGGCGTCAAAGCAAAAATCTGCAACAATAAGACAAACAGACAATAAGCATCGAGTGCTACGCGCATACCACAACCACTCAGAAAAATAAGGACTCACCAGCCAGACGCGTCATCATCTGCCGAGCCCAGTCGCTCACATATTTCTCTTGTGTTGTGCATCGTTTGTTCAGCACGTCCATCTGACTCATCAGCGCAGTCCTCTGCTTCCCCATCCTTTCCACCTCCTCAGTCAACACCTTGTTCACTTCACGCGCCTGCTCCAATGACTTATCCCGTTCCGCCAGAGCTTCCTTCATGCCGACCATTGCAAGCATGGCCGCATCAAGTTCACCAGCGAACTGATTCCTCTCCGCCTTCAGAGCCTCATAGGCCGTCCCCATTTCACAGGTTTTCTGCCAACAAGAAACAAGGGACAATCAGAAAGTTCAATAGTTAACAGTCTAAGTTCTTCAGACCCCTGCCGATGCAAGCAGTCGACAACGGTCTCGGGGACTACACCCAGTGGGTTCACTAAGAGTGACCCCACTGGCATGCACCTCAAGCAGGCCTGCCCTATTGAGATGCATGTTATCAACTACGCCTCCGAGGCCAATACTACCCCACCTGAGTACAACTTACTCTCGGGGACTCTTACCGTAAGTGCAATCCGACTGCAACAACTACTCGCACTCGGTACTCCTATCTACAGACACAACCAAACTCAAAGCAACATGTATAAAGACAACTGTCAGTGCAAGCACTCGACAGAAGTCTCGGGGACTACACCCACTGGGTTCACTCCGAGTGAACCCATTGCAAACAACAGCTGCTATTCAACAACAGCCAGTGGGTTACAGGGGAAAAGTAAATACTTACTAGACCACTTACTCGGATGTCATCGCGCAGCTCCAAGCTCCGCTGGTACAAGGCCGCAATGGAGTCATAGGCCCTCTTGGCCTCTCCAGTCATCAGCTCCGCCTGCACCATAGCCCCCTTGGCCGCTCCCCCCTGCTCCTCCGGAAGACGCTGGATGCTGAATTCAGCATGCGACGAACCTGGAATCGTCGGAGGTTCCTGAGGCATCCCAAGTCCCGCCCCAGTCGGCTCCTCCTCCACCAGCACTGGTTCAGTCGGCCGCGGTGTCTCTGTCGGCAGCACGTCGGCGGCGAGAGCGGCAGCGGGAGGAGCAGCCTCAAGAACAGGCTCCACCGCTGGGTCGGCTCTCCCCTGGTCGCCCTCATCCAGACAGATCGCCCCTGACAAGCCGAATGACACGAGGTCTCAGAAAAAGAAAGAAGCGATGGTATAAAACACTCGACGTTCCTACAACGCACCTGGCTGAGACGAGACGACGTTGTCCGTATCCATGGGGTCGTCTTCCTGACGCGCCGGGGAGGTGGAAGAAGTAGCGACCCTGTCGAGTGAGAGCCAGTCGGCCAGTAAGCAGAAGTTCACTCGGATATCAGAAAAAAACTGAAAGCTGAGTACACTTACGTGGAGGTGACGGGGACAGCGACGCTCATTCGCGGCAGAGCCTTCCGAGGTTTAGGCCCACTCGGCTTGGGCGCCTTAGAAGATTGGCTCGCGGGCTCAGCGGCGGCATCCCGGGTCCTCTTAGCGCTTCGAACACTCGGGACCACTGGAGCAGTAGGTGGAGCACTCGAAGACGCGGGAGGAGCTGAGGGGACAGCAGGCTCGTGTCGGCGCTTGGTCCGATGCTCCAGTTGTGGGGGTGGCGAGTCCTGCTCCTCGTCTTCTTCCTCCTCCTCGCTTGACTCTTCCTCCGACTCCCCACTGTCGGAGACATATTCAGCGCTCTCCACGCTGCCTTCCTGGCTGCCCTCCTCCTCCTCGGCCGAATTCCCATTCGAGACGGGAGAAAACCAGTTGGTCCACTCCTGCATAAAATTTAGTCGGCGACATCAAACATCACGCAGAGATTCAAGCAAACGACAAGATTAAGACAGTTAGGAGCACTCGACAAGAGTCTCTCACCTGATTTGGCGGAGGGTTATCCGCGCAGAAGGGCTTCACTCGCCGTGATCCTTTGGGATTCTCACAGGAGCCCGTGATCTGGAGCACCCATGAGGTCACCCTCTCCTCAGTCATGCCCACAACATTGGTCCGAGTGGAATCCTCGGGCCCCGTATGATGCCACATGGCATGGTCGCGAGCCTGCAGAGGCTGGATCCGCCGACCAAGGAAGACTTCCAGCAGGTCTATTCCGGTGACCCCCCCCCTCCTGACGACGTCCACGAGCGCCTCAACCAAGGGCTGGACGTCGTTCTTCTCCGCCTTTGAGAGCGCGATCTGTATAGGCGGGGCGGGCCGGTCTAGACTAAAAGGAGGCAGACCAGTCGACTGCCAGTTCCTAACCGACTCACTTAACTGGAGAGCAGGATAGCTACTCCGACTCTTCTTCTGGAACCCTAAACCCCCACAGAGCTGGAGGAGGTGCGTCTTATCATCCGACTGGCTAAGTCGTTTGATAGTTTGGGATCGGGCGGAGAAGATGTGTTTGAACAAACCCCAATGGGGAGGGCAGCCGATAAAACATTCACATAAGACTATGAAGGCAGAAAGGTGTGCGATGGCATTCGGAGGGAAATGATGAAGTTGGGCACCGAAGTGGTTCATGATGCCTTTGAAGAAAGGGTGCGGGGGCAAAGAAAAACCTCGGTGGACATGGCTGAGGAGCAGGACGCGCTCCCCCTCCCGGGGCGCTGGCTCGACCTCGTCCTCCGTCGGCAGTCTCCAGGACTTGTGCACGAGCACGCCGTGCTCCACCAGCTGCAGCAGATCCCCCTCCGTCACCGTGGAGGGGAGGAAGTCTCCTTGGATCCACCCCACCGGCAGCGGCCGCTGCCGCCGCTGAGCAGGCGCCGCCGCCTTGCCCTTCTTCTTCCTCGCCTCCATCTTGCTAGTCTGACCCTTGGTCATGGAGGCGACGGCGAACTCTCGAGAGGAAGGAGAAGGAGGGAGTGTTGGGGCGCTGGAGGTGGCGAGGAAGACGGAGCAGGCGAGAGCGAAAGATTCGGCGAGCGTAACGAAGAAGCCTCGCCGCCCAGATTTAAATAGGGTTCCGACTGGGTCACTGGAGGGTGGCCCCGAAACCTTATCCGCCCGACCGGCTGCGGCGATATCAGTGGAGGACTTGAAGGCGCGAGAATCGAGGCGTCACGCGCTACTCGCCTGCGCTGACGTCGTCCCCGCTGAGCGCGCGGAACCCGAAATTTGATATCTCGGAAAATCCACCGCTCTGAGTTGACCGGTCGCGTCAAAAGATGCCGCGAAAACACTCGGCTCCTGACAGTCGGTTTCGCAAGCACTTCCACTCGGATCGTTGGTCAGAAAAGGTAAAATGGATAGGGGCAAGCAACGCCCAAGCCGAATCTAATCCAGTCGGTTCCGAACTTCAAGCACCGCTTCGTCGTGTCAACCCCAATCCATTCGGGGACTAATGATGGGGTCATAGTCCTAGGGTAGGGTCATAGGCCTGCCATGCAGGTCCTGCCCAAGGACTACCCCACACAAAGGACAAGACCCTAAGTCTACCCCGACTGAATTAAGGAATCCCCATCATCCAGTCGGGGACAGGCCCTATATCATCCAGTCGGATACTAGCATTCGGAGAATACCAAGCTAACCGACTGGATACACTCGGTACATCGTAACCTCCCTGAAGGGAAACGGTCGTACGTTCCCGGGTGCATTTAATAGCATTTAGAGCATACGTTACCTGTAACGTATGCATTCAATCCCCACTACTCCGCCCTTATACCGGAACCGTTGTGGACGGCAGCGCACTCTATATAAGCCGCCCTCCCCCACTGGTAGAAGGGTTAGCAAACCATTGTATTCCATATTACACTCGGTAACAGGCTCCGAGAGCACTGAGACGTAGGGCTGTTACCTCCACCGCAGAGGGGCCTGAACTCATACAACCTCGCCGTAGCTAGGACTCTGCCCGTCTCATTCGTACCCTACACATCTACTGTTAGGCTTATACCCACGACAACGGGAGCTACTCCCAGCCACGGTAAGACTCATCCTCCTGTTTTTATTTTTTTTCTTTTTTTGGTTTACCCTTAGATCTATTTTCAACGGTGTAGATTAGAGTAACTTACCCCTTCGTTTTTAGTTATAAAACCATACCGGTTCCCTCTTAGTAATTTTAAACCGAAAGGGTTTTTCTTATTTAGCGGCCATCCGTTGTTTAGCCTATGCCACGCACACCCATCAGCCAATCAGAAGCCGCCACATGGATTCCCCGTTTGTTTTATTTTTTCAGATTTAGTCCAAAAACAGAAAAGTTCCAATCTTGTTTAGCCCATAACTTTTGATCCACAACTCCAATGGAGTTGATTCTTTTTCCAGTAGATCACAAAGTTTCTGTAGTTTTTAAAAACATATAATTTGTCCATGTTTGAAATTTTAAAATTTGAATTAGATCAGATTTAGTTTAAACCTTGTTTTGCTTATTCCAGGAGTTTAAAATAGCTTTTAATTTGATTCTTTTTGCTACTGATCACTAGTGATCTTATTTATCAGTGGTAAAAATTTCAGAATTGTTTGAGTATTTTAGCTCACTGTTTCTTGTTAAACAATTTCTGTTTCACCTTTTTTAGGACTATGGCTATTTCCTTTTTCTGTAAATTGTTTTAAATTATTTTCTTTTTTATTTCAGAAAGATTATTGTTTTGTTTATGTTAGTTAACAGTAGTTTTGCAACAAGTTTTGATTTTATTTTTATTTGTTATCATGAAATCAATTATATTTCCTTAGTAACTTGCAATTGGTTTCTCCACTGTTTCAAATCCCGTTCAGAAATACTTTCAAATAGTTTTGTGAAAAATACTCTATTTTATCTTTAGTTAAATTTATATGTTAGTTCCTTGTTATTATTTTCTGTTAGACAAAAACTATTTAGTGTTTGACGTAGTAGAAGACTCCCTAGTCTTATTTGGAGTTTCCTTCGGATTCCATTTCGCTTTCTCTTTTGTTTTGATTTCTAGAATGATTGCTAGTATGAGTGCTTATGTGAATGATATGTTTGTTAAATAGATTTCATCGGAGAGTGACGAGTAGTCTATCAAGTTAATTCTCGAGAAATTCTTCTTCGTCAACATCACCAGGCAAGTCACTTTGATCATACTATCACCTATGTTTTATGCATCGTAGTTCTACCATCCTATGCCCAATTGCATGCTGCTTAGGTACTTGGAAATTTTAGTATAGATTGTAGTATCATGTGGTAGGCACACAACAACCCCGATACTTGGCCCCGGGATGACAAATTTCATATTGCTATGCTTGAGTAGACGGGATTTCGGTTGAGTGCATAACACGAGTGATGCGAGGTGGATTAAATAATCAAGACCGGTTAAGACAAGATTTTCAAGACCTCGGATGCAATGCAACTCTGGGTGAAGGACAGTTGATCGGCTCCCTGGAGAACCCAGTGGATGACCCGGGATGCTGGAGAGGCCATGACATCCTGCGGAAAGCTTCACCCAGGCTCAAAGAGACGGACGGATATTTTCAAGACTCAAGACTTACCTGCATAGCCACAAGTCATTATGGGCTCTGGCTTGGTTGGACAACACGGTGACTCTGGACAGGCGGTGCTAGCAGATGTAGACGAACGGTAGGAATGGATGGGCACCGACAGGAATTCAGAGGGACCCGTTGAAAGACCATGTTTTGATCATCCGGTCTTCAAACACCCTGAAGTGCGAGGACATACTCGGAGGCGATCAAATCTTGTGGGGAACGTGTGCAAAACTCTGCAGAGTACTCAAACCTAATCGATTAGCCGTGTCCACGGTCATGGACAACTTGAGCCAAAGGAACTGAAGTTATCTGGATTTCTCAACACCATTAAATATATTTGATGAGGGTAATTATTGACAACTCGGGTACGAGAACTGGTTGGCGGAACCATCTCGTTAGCAACCAACAATGTAGTAACATTTTGCTTTTATCCCTCTCTTGTTGTAGGAGAAAAATTTGCTTTCCGCTAAAACTTACAACCCCACCTGCCATATATGCATATAGTATAGATGATTACTTTTCACCCCTCTCTTATGTGACTTGCCGGCATATTCAATATGCTGACCTACACGGCTGCAACGTCTTATGTTGCAGATATTTTTCTTCGACGAGTAAGACTACGATTCAGGGTTACGGTCTATACTCAACTTGCCGTTGGTGTTTATTGGGACTCCACTCCCTTGACTGCTTCCGCTAAAATAATTAAGGTATATATCAGTTTTACGCTATTTACATGTGATTGCACTTTGATATATACATTGATGTACTATGTGTGCCAGCATACTGATCCAGGGATGGCACAGTAACACAGAGGCTTGACTCGTCTTGAGTCGGGTCGCTACAGAAATGGTATCAGAGCACATGTTGACTGTAGGACGTGACCCTAGAAACTGGAAATTTCTTAGGAAAGGATCTCTCAAAAAATTTATTTTCAACAACACCTTTTACTTCTCATCTCTTCTGATTTCTTCAAACGTTCTCTCTCTCCTCAAATAGTTAGACAACGCCCTTTCCCCTTTGACCACGTGAAGGATCAACCGGCTCCCACTTCAAAGTAAAGAGGATTTCATCATGCAGTTGAAGCTACACCAATTGAAGACTCTCAAGACCCGAAGAATTCGAAGACCCTGAAGCGTTCGAATATTTATATGACCATTAGAAGTCCAAACCCCTGTTATATACCCACGTTAGATACGATGATTTGTGAGCCGTCATTGGTGTGTGTTTTTCGATGGCCACAAATACAACCTATTCTCAAAAATATTGTTTGTATTGTGTGTATCTCCCTCCCTCTCTTACCCGTCTCATCCCCAAAACCTCAACCCTACCAGATGGAGTATGAAGCTGGACTTGTAGTCTCTGGACTAATGACCCAGCTAGAGGCTGAAATATGGATTCAGAACATGGAGAACCACTTCGGGAGCAACTTGATCTCAAGGAAGTATGAAGTGGAACACGCTCTTCAGTACTTTACACAAAGTGCTGCAATCTGGTGGAAAATGCATCATGCCATACAAGGATTTAGTGGAGCAGAAACCTGGGATGAATTCAAGAAGACTTTGTTAAGATCCCGTCTTATTCAAAAGTGCTATGATAATCCGAAGGAGAAGACCTGTGCATGCAAGATCTGTGGAGAAATAGGACACACCCAGGAAGAACACAAGGATGGATGCACTCATTGTGAAGAAAATCACCCAGCGGAGGAATGCCCAACTAGTCAGGTGACTTGTTTCTTGTGTGAAGGAACCACCCACTACCCAGCGGCGTGTCACATTTACCCCAAGTATGCCTGAAACCCACAGACCCCGGGACTAACAAGGATCAAGTACTATCTTTTTGGAGAAGGAAACTTCTATCAGCAAACGTTTTCTTAGGAGCATACGACAACTTGAGAGTGGTGAACAAACGATAGATGTTTTGTTCAGCTTGCAGAACCAATGGTTTATCCGAACTTCGTTCGTGGACAAGAGAAACTCTACAACACTTGTGAGGATGTCCAAGTGTTAGAATACGAGATTCACTAAGCCTTATACAAGGTAATGATTTTAGTGCGACATGGCTTGGCCACCATGACGACTTACTATTGTCATTCTCTTGCTATTCGGAATGGTAAATCTAAGAGACTTACCCATAGTGAGAGACGACGTCCTTTGAAGCTTTTGTTTGAGCCTTAAAATGGTATAATGAAAGCCCATGTACATGGCACATGTTGTCACGCGTAGGAAATTTTACGGTGAGGATGAAGCCTAGACCCTTCTCTCTGCAGGATAACCAGAAATGGTAGACCACCATGAGAAATCATCGATAGGTTATTTAGAATGGTCACGAGACTTGCCAGTTAAGAAGACCCAGCAACGGAAGAAGCTTATATCAATGGAAGAGCCCTCGTTATTTATGGAGACGTTATGAATATACCGGAAGATATGAAGACTGTGAGGAGTCAGATGCCAAAACCCTAGAGGATTGTTAAAATCTTAAGGGACCAGTACCTCTCATTTTAAGTGTGGTAGCATCCCGCTTTGCCGGAGGTTCGATTTGTTCGAAGACCCCAAACCCTAACCTTTCTTTCTAGCCTCTTCGAATCTCGAGGATGAGATTCATTTTAAGTGTGGTAGTTTGTAACATCCCAAAATTATAAATTTTGGAATGTTAAAATAATTATTAGAATGATTGTTTGTTTGATTGAGTGATTGAAACTTGAGTGAAAATTTGATACTTTTTAAAAAAATTGAATGAGAGGGAATAAAATGACTTTCCCCTTCTCCGGTGAATTCAAATTCAATCTTTTAAAAAAAGTGAAGAGAGAAGATGACATGACTTCTTCAACTATAAAGAATTTGAACGGAGATATTTGCATTTGAATTCTTTTGCATTTCTATTTGTTTTCTTCGTGCAAGAAATGCCGGGAAATACATTCTGTCAAACAGAAAAGAGAGGAGGAACATGACCCTCAAACACACGGGCATTTTGAAGGTTATTTGAACCCTAAAACTTAGAGGGTGAGTTGAAAATTATTTGCAAAAGAAAATAAATCTTTTAGGCAATTTTGTGAAAATAATTTTTTCTGAAGTTTTTATTTTTGCCATGGAAAAATGCCCATCATTTATATTTTATTTTTCAGATAATTTTAGTATATAGAAACTCTTTATTCCGAATTGATTTGAATTCCCTTTTATCATTTTAGTTTCCTAGTTTTAAAAATAGGAAAGGAATCACTTTTATTTGGAAACTCCTGCTGGACCATCAAGAGTTTTCCTATTTTGGCCCAACAGAGGATCTTCTTCCTCCTCTGCCTCTCCCTCACGTCACAGAAACTTCCCTTGCCATGGACAGAGGAATCCCCACCTCCGGGATTCGCGAAGCTCTTTCCCTCCCAGCACCTCCCGTCGCCTCTATAACAACCCCCATGGCCTCCTCGTTCCATTCCCGTTGAAAGCACCGCCTCTCCCCACCTCCTCCTCCCCCTGCACCTCGCCGGAGTCGGCCACCAGAGAGCTCACCGGAGCCCCACCCCATCGCCCCTGCACTTCCTCCCCTCCCTACCGAGCCCTCCCCACCCCTTCGCCCCCCCCCCTCCTCCACCACCCCACCCCGTCGGCCACCCCCCCTGCTCCCCCACATCGCCACGACCAGGGAGAACTCCTCCCGTCGGCCCCCCCACCTGCAGGCCCCTCCACCTCGCCGCCCTCCCTCCGCCTCGCCGCCCCACCCCTCCTCCACCGGCACCGCACCCCCTCCTCCACCGGCACCGCACCCCCTCCTCCACCGGCCCCTTCCCGACCCTCGTCGGAGCTCCACCCCGACCCCAGCCACCATCAGCCACCATGGCCAGCACGGGAGCTACTCACAGCCACGGTAAGACTCCTCCTCCTGTTTTTATTTTTTTTCTTTTTTTGGTTTAACCTTAGATCTATTTTCAACGGTGTAGATTAGAGTAACTTACCCCTTCATTTTTAGTTATAAAACCATACCGGTTCCCTGTTAGTAATTTTAAACCGAAAGGGTTTCTCTTATTTAGCGGCCATCCGCTGTTTAGCCTATGTCACGCACACCCATCAGCCAATCAGAAGCCGCCACATGGATTCCCTGTTTGTTTTATTTTTTCAGATTTAGTCCAAAAACAGAAAAGTTTCAATCTTGTTTAGCCCATAACTTTTGATCCACAACTCCAATGGACCTGATTCTTTTTCCAGTAGATCACAAATTTTCTGTAGTTTTTCAAAACATATAATTTGTCTATGTTTGAAATTTTCAAATTTGAATTAGATCAGATTTAGTTTAAACCTTGTTTTGCTTATTCCAGGAGTTTAAAAATATCTTTTAATTTGATTCTTTTTGCTACTGATCACTAGTGATCTTATTTATCGGTGGTAACAATTTCAGAATTGTTTGAGTATTTTAGTTCACTGTTTCTTGTGAAACAATTTCTGTTTCACCTTTTTTAGGACTATGGCTATTTCCTTTTTCTGTAAATTGTTTTAAATTATTTTCTTTTTTATTTCAGAAAGATTATTGTTTTGTTTATGTTAGTTAACAGTAGTTTTGCAACAAGTTTTGATTTTATTTTTATTTGTTATCATGAAATCAATTCTATTTCCTTAGTAACTTGCAATTGGTTTCTCCACTGTTCCAAATCCCGTTCGGAAATACTTTCAAATAGTTTTGTGAAAAATACTATATTTTATCTTAGTTAAATTTATATCTTAGTTCCTTGTTATTATTTTCTGTTAGACAAAAACTATTTAGTGTTTGACGTAGTAGAAGACTCCCTAGTCTTATTTGGAGTTTCCTTCGGATTCCATTTCGCTTTCTCTTTTGTTTTGATTTCTACAATGATTGTTAGTATGAGTGCTTATGTGAATGATATGTTTGTTAAATAGATTTCATCGGAGAGTGATGAGTAGTCTATCAAGTTAATTCTCGATAAATTCTTCTTCATCAACATCACCAGGCAAGTCACTTTGGTCATACTATCACCTATGTTTTATGCATCGTAGTTCTACCATCCTATGCCCAATTGCATGCTGCTTAGGTACTTGGAAATTTTAGTATAGATTGTAGTATCATGTGGTACGCACACAACAACCCCGATACTTGGCCCCGGGACGACAAATTTCATATTGCTATGCTTGAGTTGACGGGATTTCGGTTGAGTGCATAACACGAGTGATGCGAGGTGGATTAAATAATCAAGACCGGTTAAGACAAGATTTTCAAGACCTCGAACGCAATGCAACTCTGGGTGAAGGACGGTTGATCGGCTCCCTAGAGAACCCAGTGGATGACCCGGGATGCTGGAGAGGCCATGACATCCTGCGGAAAGCTTCACCCAGGCTCAAAGAGACGGACGGATATTTTCAAGACCCAAGGCTTACCTGCACAGCCACAAGTCATTATGGGCTCTGGCTTGGTTGGACAACGCGGCGACTCTGGACAGGCGGTGCTAGCAGATGTAAATGAACGGTAGGAATGGATGGGCACCGACAAGGATTCAGAGGGACCCGTTGAAAGACCATGTTTTGATCATCCGGTCTTCAAACACCCTGAAGTGCGAGGACATACTCGGAGGCGATCAAATCTTGTGGGGAACGTGTGCAAAACTCTGCAGAGTACTCAAACCTAATCGATTAGCCGTGTCCACGGTCATGGACAACTTGAGCCAAAGGAACTGAAGTTATCTGGATTTCTCAACACCATTAAATATATTTGATGAGGGTAATTATTGACAACTCGGGTACGAGAACTGGTTGGCGGAACCATCTCGTTAGCAACCAACAATGTAGTAACATTTTGCTTTTATCCCTTTCTTGTTGTAGGAGAAAAATTTGCTTTCCGCTAAAATTACAACCCCACCTGCCATATATGCATATAGTATAGATGATTACTTTTCACCCCTCTCTTATGTGACTTGCCGGCATATTCAATATGCTGACCTACACGGCTGCAACGTCTTATGTTGCAGATATTTTTCTTCGACGAGTAAGACTACGATTCAGGGTTACGGTCTACACTCAACTTGCCGTTGGTGTTTATTGGGACTCCACTCCCTTGACTGCTTCCGCTGAAATAATTAAGGTATATATCAGTTTTACGCTATTTAGATGTGATTGCACTTTGATATATACATTGATGTACTGTGTGTGCCAGCATACTGATCCAGGGATGGCACAGTAACACAGAGGCTTGACTCGTCTTGAGTCGGGTCGCTACATACCTCCTACGGATCCTTTAGAGCAATATCTGCTTGAGCATGAAAATGATATGCATATGGAGGAAAGAGATGAGATAGATAAAATTGTCTTAGAATAATATCCTATTCTCAAGAATAATCTGCCTGTTGAACTGCTTGGGGATCCTCCCCCACCAAAGGGTGATCCTGTGTTCGAGCTTAAACAGTTGCCTGATACTCTTAAGTATGCCTATCTTGATCCGAAGGAGATATATCCTGTTGTTATTAATGCTCTCCTCTCAGAGCACAAACAGAAGAAGTTACTAAAAACTCTGAGGAAGCACCGTGCTGCTATTGGATATACTCTTGATGATCTTAAGGGTATTAGTCCCACTCTATGTCAGCACAAAATTAAAACCGATCCTGATTCTAAACCAGTTGCTGATCATCAAAGGAGATTAAATCCTAAGATGAAAGAGGTCGTTAAAAAAGAAATATTAAAGCTTCTGGAAGGAGGAATCATTTATCCTGTTGCTCATAGTGATTGGGTAAGTCTAGTACATTGCGTACCTAAGAAGGGAGGTATCACCATCGTTCCTAATGATAAGAATGAATTAATCCCACAAAGGATTATTACTGGCTATAGGATGGTGATAGACTTCCGAAAACTGAACAAGGCAACCAGGAAAGACCAATATACTTTGTCGTTTATCGACCAAATGCTAGAAAGGCTATCCAAACACACACACTTCTGCTTTCTAGACGGTTATTCAGGTTTCTCTCGAATACCTGTTGCACAATCTGATCAGGAGAAAACCACTTTCACCTGCCCCTTCGGTACCTTTGCTTATATACGTATGACTTTTGGCTTATGCAATGCACCTGCCAACTTTCAAATATGTATGATGGCTATATTCTCTGACTTTTGTGAAAAGATTGTCGAGTTTTTCATGGATGACTTCTCCGTTTACGGGTCTTCCTTTGATGATTGCCTCAGCAACCTTGATCGAGTCTTACAGAGATGCAAAGATACCAACCTCGTCTTGAATTGGGAGAAGTGCCACTTTATGGTTAATGAAGGCATCGTCTTAGGACACAAAATCTCTGAAAGAGGCATTGAAGTTGATAAGGCTAAGGTTGATGCAATTGAGAAAATGCCTTGCCCCACAGATATCAGAGGTATATGAAGTTTCCTAGGTCATGCTGGTTTCTATAGAAGGTTCATTAAAGACTTCTCTAAGATTTCTAGGCCTCTTACCAACCTCTTGCAGAAGGATGTTCCTTTTGTTTTTGATGAGGATTGTGAGGAAGCTTTCAAAATACTTAAGAAGGCTTTGATAACCGCACCTATTGTTCAACCACCTGACTGGAACTTTCCCTTTGAAATCATGTGTGACGCTAGTGATTATGCTGTTGGTGTTGTTCTGGAACAAAGAGTTGAGAAGAAGTTGAATGTTATTCACTACGCTAGTAAAACTCTAGACAGTGCCCAAAGAAACTAAGCCACTACGGAAAAGGAGTTTTTAGCAGTCGTGTTTGCATGTGAAAAGTTCAGATCTTATATAGTTGACTCCAAAGTCACTATTCACTCTGATCATGCTGCTATTAAGTACCTTATGGAGAAGAAGGACGCTAAGCCTAGGCTAATCAGATGGGTTCTCCTGCTACAGGAATTTGATTTGCATGTTGTTGACCGAAAGGGTGCTGATAACCCTGTAGCAGATAACTTGTCCAGGCTAGAGAATGTCCTTGATGACCCACGACCTAATGATGACAGCTTTCCTGATGAGCAATTAAATGTCATCCGCACTTCACATAGTGCATCGTGGTATGCTGATTACGCAACCTATATCGTAGCCAAATACATACCACCCAGTTTCACCTATCAGCAAAAGAAGAAATTCTTCTTTAATTTGATACACTACTTTTGGGATGATGCTCACCTTTATAAAGAAGGAGTAGATGGTGTTATTAGACGTTGTGTGCCTGAACATGAATAGGGACAGATCTTGAGAAGTGTCATTCCGAAGCCTACGGAGGACACCATGCTGGAGATAGAACTGCTCATAAGGTATTGCAATCAGGTTTCTATTGGCCCACTCTCTTCAAGGATGCCCGTAAGTTTGTCTTGTCTTGTGACGAATGCCAAAGAATAGGGAATATCAATAAGCGTCAGGAAATGCCTATGAACTATTCACTTGTCATTGAACCATTTGATGTCTGGGGCTTTGATTATATGGGACCCTTCCCGAGTTCCAATGGGTACACTCACATCTTAGTTGTTGTGGATTATGTCACCAAGTGGGTAGAGGCTATCCCCACTAAAAAGGTTGATCACCACACCTCCATTAAGATGCTTAAAGAAGTCATTTTCCCAAGATTTGGAGTCCCTAGATATCTGATGACTGATGGCGGTTCACACTTCATTCATGGTATAGCAAGATGCTCGTTAAGTATGATGTCAACCATAGAGTTGCATATCCTTATCATCCTTAGTCTAGTAGTCAAGTGGAGTTGAGTAATAGGGAGATCAAATTGATCCTACGAAAGACTGTCAATAGATCTTGAAAGAATTGGTCTAGCAAACTTGACGATGCACTATGGGCTTATAGGACTGCTTATAAGAATCCCATGGGCATGTCGCCGTATAAAATGGTTTACGGTAAGGCCTGTCATTTACCTCTTGAGCTAGAACACAAAGCTTATTGGGCAATCAAAGAGCTCAACTTCGATTTCAAACTTGCCGGTGAGAAGCAGTTGTTTGATATCAGCTCATTATATGAATGGAGGGCCCAGGCATATGAGAATGCCAAGTTGTTCAAGGAAAAGGTTAAGAGATGGCACGCTAAACGAATATAGAAACGAGAGTTCAATGTAGGTGATTATGTCCTGCTATACAATTCTCGCTTAAGATTTTTCGCAAGCAAGCTTCTCTCTAAATGGGAAGGTCCTTACGTTATCGAGGAAGTATATGGCTCCGGTGCCATCAAAATCAATAACATGGAAGGAAATTTTCCTAGAGTGGTAAATGGGCAAAGAATCAAGCATTATATCTCCGGTACTCCCATAAATGTTGAGACCAATATCATCAATATCATAACTCTAGAGGAGTACATAAGGGATGTTTATCAGCCTATTTCAGACCCTGAAAACGAAGAGCTATCTGCTTCGGTAATTAATTGGACTCCAAAGCTTTTCCAATAGGAAATTTCCTCCGTTTTGGAATTTTTGGAAAATTAGAAAAATAAAAAGCAGTCCGGAGAGCGCACGAGGCGACCACAAGTTTGGTAGCCGCCACCTACCCCCCTCGCAGCGGCTAGAGGGCTTGTGGGCACCTCGTGTGCCTCCCGGACTCCGTTTTCTTGCGGAGCACTCCTTCTGGTCCAGAAAAAATCATTATATATACGCCTGAAGGTTTTGATCTCCGTATCGCGCAGTTTTCCTCTGTTTTCGTTTTGAGACTGTTGTCTGCCGCAGATTTAGGTCAAGATGTGTTCTCAAGATTCATAAGAACAGATCTATGTGGCCGATGATCGTGCTAACTCTAGGATTAATGGGGACTTGGAACCATATGGCTGGACCACTGACGAGGAAGAGGACTATGAGCCCAAGGGGAAAGAACAAACGAGTTCCGATGAAGAGGAGGCTCCTTTACCTCAACCTGCAAACACCCATGTGGAGTTCAAGAAGTCAAGCCTCCCCAACTGCAGGAAGAAGCCTAAGACCATATTTATCCCCTCTCATTTCTTGCACGAGAGTAAGCAGGAGCTTTGCCATAGAGTGTTGAAACTTGAGGAGGAAAATGACGATCTGAGGGAGCATAATTTTTTGCTCAAGTGGAAATTAGACAAGTTCAAGACTACTTCAACAACACCACCACCATCACCACCAAAGGAAGACAACTAAGCATTGGTATGGGCAATCCCCTTGGCTTTAGCCAAGCTTGGGGGAGTTGCCCTGGTATCGTATCACCTTTATATCTTTTGCTTTTACCTTTGTTTTAGTTCTTTCCTTTTCAGTTTTTATTTCTTCTCTTAGAGGAATAAGTCTTTAGTGTTTAGTTTGAGTCTTTTGCCTTGTGTCTCCCCCGATGTATTCGAGCTTGCGAGCTATATAATAAAGAGTATCTTAGTCAAGGGCTTTTCTTTTTGTCGTGATCAAAAGAAAAGAACGATAGCATGAAAGATCATGAGATGATCTTATGGAAAGTGATAGCTTCACATATGACACGTATGATGATTGAAACTTGTTGAGAATAAATCAACATAGACCTCAGTCATTGTTTCGATTAATAAGAAGTAATAAGGAAAGAGAGGTTCACATATAAATATATCATCTTAGACACTTTTTACAATTGTGAGCACTCACCAAACTATTACATACTTAGGAGTAGATGTTGGACAAGGAAGACAACATAATGAATTGTGTTTGCTTGGTTCCAAACAATATTATATGATTAGAGATCCCTTAGCATGTGACGATTGCTTCCACCTCATATTAGCCAAAACTCCCGCACCAAGTAGAGATACTACTTGTGCATCCATAAACCTTCAACCCAGTTTTGCTATGAGAGTCCACCATACCTACCTATGGATTGAATAAGATCCTTCAAGTACGTTGTCATCGGTGCAAGCAATAAAAATTGCTCTCTAATATGTATGATCTATTAGTGTGTGGAAAATAAGCTTTGTACGAACCTATGATGAGGAAGACATAAAAGCGACAAACTGCATAATAAAGTTCTTTATCACAGGAGGCAATATAAAGTGACGTTCCTCCGCACTAAGAGGACACGCATTCAAACCTCAAAAGCGCATGACAACCTCTGCTTCCCTCTGCGAAGGGCCTATCTTGTACCTTTACTTTTTTCCCTTGTAAGAGTCATGGTGATCTTCACCAATTCCCTATTTTTGCCTTTGTCTTGGATACCGTCACATGCTTGGGAAAGACCTATATTCATATATCAACTTGGAGTTGAGTACTTATGCTTTATTATTGTTGACTTTACCCTTGAGGTAAATAGTTAGGAGGCAAAACTATAAGCCCCTATCTTCCCCTGTGTCCAGCTGAAACTTTGATACCATGAGTACCACGTGAGTTGTAACAATTGTGGAAAATAAAAGAGATGATTGAGTATGTGGGTTTGCCTTACAAGCTCTTATTTGACTCTTTCGGATGTTATGATAAATTGCAATTGCTTCAATGACTTAGGACTGTTGTTGGTTACTTCTCGGTAAGGTTTTTGCTTCATACTTTGCTTTGTGAAGGAATTGTTACTTTCCCATAAGAATCTTTATGATGTATTGTTGTTCTATGTGTGATCATGATGCCCTCATGTCCATATTATGTTTTATCGACACCTTCGTCCCTAAACATGTGGACATGTTTATGTAACTTGGTTTTCGCTTGAGGACGAGCGAGGTCTAAGCTTGGGGGAGTTGATACGTCCATTTTGCATCATGCTTTCATGTTGATATTTATCGCTTTATGGGCTGTTATATTACTTTGTGGTACCATATTTATGCCTTTTCTCTCTTATTTTGCAAGGTTTATTTGAAGAGGGAGAATTCAGGCAGCTGGAATTCTGGACTGGAAAAGGAGCAAATCTGAGTCTTCTATTCTGCACAACTCCAAATGCCCTTAAAATTTACATGGAATTTTTTGGGAATATATAAAAAATACTGAGCGAAATAAGTACGAGAGGGGAGCTACCAGGGCCCCACAAGCCTGGTAGCCGCCACCCCCCTGGTGGCGGCAACAGGGCTTGTGGGCTCCCTGATGGCCCACTGGCCCCCTCTTTTGCTATATGAAGGGTTTCGTTCCAGAAAAAATCAAGAGGGAGCTTTTTCATGGTTTCGCCGCCGCCACGAGGCGAAACTTGAGCAGATCCAATCTAGAGCTCTGGCAGGACGATCCTGCTGGGGAAACTTGCCTCTCGGAGGGGGAAATCGTCACCATCGTCATCACCAACACTCCTATCGTCGGAGGGGAGGCATCTTCATCAACATCTTCATCAGCACCATCTCCTCTCCAATCCCTAGTTCATCTCTTGTAACCAATCTCCATCTCACGACTCCGATTAGTACTTGTAAGATTGCTAGTAGTGTTGATTACTCTTTGTAGCTGATGCTAGTTGGATTACTTGGTGGAAGAGTTTATGTTCAGATCATTGATGCTATTCATTACACCTCTGATCATGATTATGATTATGCTTTGTGAGTAGTTACTTTTGTTCCTGAGGACATGGGATAAGTCATGCTAATAATAGTCATGTGAATTTGGTATTCGTTCGGTATTTTGATATGTTGTATGTTGTCTTTTCCTCTAGTGGTCTTATGTGAACGTCGACTACATAATACTTCACCATACTTGGGCCTAGAGGAAGGCATTGGGGAGTAGTAAGTAGATGATGGGTTGCTGGAGTGACAGAAGCTTAAACCCCAGTCTATGCGTTGCTTCGTAAGGGGCTGATTTGGATCCACTAGTTTAATGCTATGGTTAGACGTTGTCTTAATTCTTCTTTCGTAGTTGCGGATGCTTGCGAGAGGAGTTAATCATAATTGGGATGCTTGTCCAAGTAAGGGCAGTACCCAAGCGCCGGTCCACCCACATATCAAACTATCAAAGTAACGAACGCGAATCACATGAACATGATGAAACTAGCATGACAGAAATTCCCGTGTGTCCTCGGGAGCGTTTTTCCTCCTATAAGACTTTGTTCAGGCTTGTCCCTTGCTACAAAATGGATTGGGACACTTGCTGCACCATTGCTACTACTTGTTACTTGTTTATTTTCGCTTGCTACGTTTCACCTCACTACGCCATCACTTGTTACCGCTACTTTCAGTGCTTGCAGTTATTACCTTGCTGAAAACCATTTATCAGAGCCTTCTGCTCCTCGTTGGGTTCGACACTCTTACTTATCGAAAGGACTGCGATTGATCCCCTATACTTGTGGGTCATCAGATCTCTCTCGCAGTTTTGGAATTTTCAGGAATGAATAGGCGGAAGAGGTAGGGCAGACAAGCCACAGGGGGGCCATAAGCCTGCTAGGCGCGGGCCCCCCTGGCCGTGCCTAGGTGGCTTGTGGGGTCCCCTGGTGGCCTTTGCCTTGGTTCTCACATCCCATGCGTATCTTTTGTTCTGGAAAAAATCTTTTTGGAAGTTTTATTCCGTTTGGACGCCGTTTAAAATCCTCCTCTGAAAAGGGTCAAAAATACGGAAAAAACAGGAACTGGCACTTGGCACTGAGTTAATAAGTTTGTCCCAAAAAAGATATAAAAGGCATACAAAACATCTAAAGTTTGACAAGATAATAGCATGGAACCATCAAAAATTATAGATACGTTGGAGACATATCAGAGCTTTATCGTCTTGTCGAGCTGATTTTCAACCTCGTTCTGAAACTCTTTGAACTTTTCAAAAGTCTCTGACTTATGCCTCATCAAATAGATATATCCATATCTACTCAAGTCGTCGGTAAAAGTCACAAAGTATTCATACCCACGTCTAGCCATTGTGCTCATTGGACCACACACATCATTGTGTATAAGCTCCAACAGCTCGGACGCCCTCTCACGACTCTTTACAAAAGGAGACTTAGTCATCTTGCCTAGCAAGCATGATTCGCATGTCTCGAACGACTCGAAGTCAGACGATGTTAGGAGACCATCATCATGGAGCTTCTTCATGCATTTCACACTAATGTGTCCACGCCGGAAATGCCAGAACTATGTGGAATTTATCTCATTAGACTTATGCCTCTTGACATTCACGTTATAGACTGGTTTTATTTCTAGATTCAAAATAAATAACCCATCTACAATGGGTGCATAGCCGTGGATCATTCCATTCAAATAAACTGAACAACCATTGTCCTTTAAATTGAATTCATAACCCTGACGCATCAAGCATGAAGCAGAAATAATGTTCCGACTAAGTGCAGGAATGTAATAACAGTTATTCAATTCCAAAATAAATCTAGAAAGAAGGTGGAGCTGCATCGTGCCGACCTCCAACGCAGCAACTCTTGCTTTGTTGCCGACCGAGATGTCAATCTCCCCTTGTGCCACACGCCTAGTTCTTACCAGGCCCAACATCGAGTTGCAAATATAAACAACTGATCCGGTATCAAATACCCAAGACCTACTAGGTATGTTAGCAAGGTAAATGTCTACAATATATGTAACAAGTGTACCGTTGCGTGAAGAAGCATCTCCAGTCTTCTTGCGATGTTCAGCAAGCCACTTGCTACAGTTCCTCTTCTAGTGACAAGCTTCCTTGCAATGATAGCAAATGGTCTTTGAGTTCGGTCCATACTTCGGCTCAACGGCAGAGACAACCTTCTACATGCCCTTTGCCTTACCCTTTTTATTGGACAAACTCTTCTTGAACTTTGTCGAGTCTTGCACCATCAACACTTGATGCGTGCCTTTCTTAATATCTTGTTCTGCCACCTTGAGCATCCCATGAAATTCAGTGAGCTTCTTATCCATGTCATGCATATGATAGTTCAAGATGAATGTCCCATAGCTAGCTGGAAGAGAACCCAGAACTGCATCAGTAGCCAGCTCATCCGAGAACGGGAAGCCCAAACAATCCAAAACTTGCACATATCCGATCATCTTGATCACATGCGGGCTCACTGGATCACCTTCCTTCAGCTTACAATCCATCCAGGATCGCTAGACGTTGAACCTTTTGGTCCTAGCCTGCACCTAAAACATGCTCTTGAGAATCTCGGTCATATCAAAACCGCAATGTCTTCGAAATGATCTTGCAAATCGGGCTCCATACAAGCCAGCATGAGGCAGCTGATCTAGTTTGATTCCTCAATGAGTTTATGGTAGGCATTTTTGGTTGTGGCATTAGCATTATCGGCGTGTACCTCTAGAAGTGGATCCTCTAGAACATGTTCCTTTTTATCATGCTTTAGAACAATTCTTAGATTTCTATACCAGGTGGTAAAGTTTGTTCCATTTAGTTTATCCTTTTCCAAAATTGATTTCGTGCAAAGTTTTGAGCAGGTGGTGCCATTGATCTACAACAGAAAATATGCAATCACTAAGCAATGTGTTTATGTAGAGTAATTCAAGCCTTAAATAGAACTACTCCTACTGAAGTCTCAGTGATTCAGGATCCGTCTAGCATGAGCGACTAGTGAGCTTTAGCATCACCGCTAGCCAACTTGCCTGTTCGGTAAGAAGCACCTTTATAATCGTATCTCTATACGACTCTTGTCGGTCGGGTAGGTATCTTATACCCCGGCTCCCAACCTTCTTTGCCACAAGACCCAAAACTGTTTTGATATCCTTGTCAAGTCAACCTCATGCAGTGCATGTCCGTGTCCGACACGAACCCTCCAGTTCAAGGACACATAGTAGCACCTCAATTTTATGAGCCCACCACTAGACATACTTGACGTGCCAAGGTGAAACATACGGAATGGCAATGTGCTTGATATTAACGAGGGATCTTTCTACACTCTAACATGCATAGAAAACAAGAAGCAATATCAATCATATATAAACATAAATATGTGAAATAGTATGGCTCCTTCATGGACGTCCTTCCAGGCTGGCTGCAACTATGATGGCCAGGGCAGAACTCAATCCCGTTCATCGCGTTGGGATGCCAAAGCCTTGAACTTGATCTCTATCCTCCAACTACTATAACTCGTACTGAATTTACACAGAATCACAAGTCGACACGCAGGCCGTTATACAATAAAATGACAATACTTTGGCTCCTGCCGACTGACAACCATGACACGCAAGTCATGTTAAATTACACACATGCATCACATACATATGAGCCATACTATTCACATCAAACCTGCAAAACAAACATATGCATAGAATCGTATTCTACCAGTTTGTGTGATCGTGTACGAAATACACGGCGCTACGCACACAGCGGTCGCGCTTTGGATCTGACCAATCTTATCGATCATCGCGAACCCAATTCAGATTTATGTTTCACTGTTAACCCCGATGGCGAAAACCGACCGGTAGGGGTAGGTTGTGTTACGACCTCATCAATTCTGATTGACAGAAAACATTGCCTCAATGATCCCGATGTGCAGTTGATCTCATCAACCGTGCACATAGCCGATCTCAAGAACGACAAGGGATCTCATCAGCCGCCTCCACATATCAAATATGGATCCAATATGAAACCAAAACCACTACCAGAGGCTCTGATACCACTGTTGGGTTCTATCGTAGGTGCATCGCATCCAAATTAAAAAAATTCCTACACGCAGAACATCCAAGAACATGTTACGCATATGTATCACACATCGCTACCACTAGATGCGCAGTGTCATGCAGCAAAAATAGAGTTGGGGCAACACGTCTGCATGGTCCGTCTCCTCCTCGTCTGATCTCCCTCGAACAGCTGGTCACCGGATCGTCTCCCTCAAACAGCCGGTCGCCGGATCGTCTACCTCGAACAGTCGGTCGTCGAATCCCACGTACAGGTTCGCTGGAGCGGTGCACGTGCACCGCCTCTAACGGTATCCATGCATGCAGGAGGAACACCGTGCGGCGGACTACTAGGTCCGGATCGCACAGTTGGCGGAGGCGAGTGGAGGTGTCTAGGTGCAACACATGCACAACCCTAATGATGGTGCCGAAGCGATCAATCGAATAAGTGTGCCGCACCTCCACTATATATAGGCGTCCGACGCAGGTTCAACCCTTGGGCATCACATGGTCCCTAAAGCCCACATGTTCCTTCCCTTAAGCGTGCGACCCTTTAGGTTCTCGTTCACTTGGTCGCGAGTCACACCATGTTCGACTCAGATAGTTGGTAGCGGCCTCTAGCAGGGCGTGCCGACTCCAAGTGTCCGATGAAGCTGCTTAGGTGAACATGTACTTCATACTTCTGTTCCCTTTGCCACACGATATACGTTGTCATGCTCAAGAAGACATGGTCATCCTTGTTGGTGCACGACCTCTTTCTCGTTCCTGTGAATCTAACCAACATTCGGATTATCTCATAATCCTCATCGCATGGCCATGCATATCCAGGTGAGATCACCCGAGTGGCCTAGAGTATATCTCTCCTAGTCGGAGGGGCAAATCCCATCTTGCTCTACTACGTCTCGCAGCATGGGTGTGGACAAGCCCGAAACCTACCTTTGTAACTATCCAGTCACGGAGTAGCGTTTGGTCGTCCCAAAGCAAGTCTGTCACCATCCCGAGTACATGCGCCAGCTCAGGTCTTAGGACATAGAATGTATGTTGTACTAGAGACTCACACATGACCTATCGCTTCGTCTCATAGTTGGGTATGTCAAACTCACACCTTATCTCGACTCAGATCCGACTACGTCAAATCCGACCAGATCTTTCTAAGTCCATATTATCTGGCTAGCATGCAATTCCACATGGTCAATGAGACCGAACCATCCATCGTATCATATGCCAGTCTAGTTGGTTGCGCGTCCACACAACTCTTTCGACTAGGGACCATTTAGGACAGTCATCATACAATTTATAGTCTCACAAACAAGTCACGTATTTGTTTTTTTTTGATCGGCTATTGTAGGGAAACACCCCACAGCTCTTAGTTTTATTAAACAATATTTACAAAATTTACAGCATAGGGGAATAGAATGTACAGGGCTGGGGTAGATATTACAAACCTCAAGGAGGTAAAAAGGAAATCCACTTCAAGAGAGCCTCTCTAAGCCTAGGTCTAATTATGTAAGCTAGAAGGGACATATCATAAATAAAACCAGACCTCCATCTCCTGAAGCTAGGTTGATCATTCCTGAAAACCTTGGCATTCCTGACGGTCCAAATGTTCCAGCATGCAGTGAAGACTGTCTCTGAGAAAAAAGGGTGGGCAAAGTCCTTCCTTGCAGCAATAGTGGTTGTGTACATGTCAGATCCCTGCCATGAAATTTGCAGATAGCTCCATATCCTAATGCTAAATGAACAGCTGAAGAAAAGGTGGTCTCTGTCCTCCTTGACTTGTGCATGACAGAGAACACAAAGGTTGGATTCAAAAACTTTCCAATGCCAGCGTTCAAGCATGTCCTGTGTATTGAGTCTGTCCATAATAAGCATCGAGGCAAACATTTGATTTTCATGGTACAACAGCTCTTCCAAATCCAACAGAGCAAAGGATTAGGAACAATAGACTTGTGTACATGGTTGTAGTATTTCTTAGTAGAGTAAGATTTACTATCAGAACTCCAAAGCCAAATGTCCTTGTTGTGTGGGTCTCTATTTAGGTTTTGGACTAGATAGCTGACTGTTTCAAACTCCTGATGACCTCTTTCAGACAGTGGTAAATGAAAGAGATTGATCATGCTATCAGTGTGTGCATATTGGAAGACTTCCTCAGCAGTACAAAAAGAGTCCACAGCAAAAGAGAATAATCTCTAAAACCTTTGGGCCAGAGGCATGATAGAACCATCTACAACCCAGGAATCAGACCAGAACAGGAATGTGTCACCTATGTTGGGCACAACATAGGTGACAGCCCTGAAGTTGTCCATTTTTTTGCAGATGTCCTTCCAACAGAAAGAGCCACAGAGAGAAGTCCCCTGAGGGACAGTATTGTGGTAGTAAGTATCCCAGATTAACTTCACCCAAGGAACATCAGCTTTGTTGAGAAATTTATCTACGTGCTTGAGTAGGAGAGCTTCATTCTGAATAGCCAAATTCATAATGCCCAGACCCCCCTTCATTTTAGGCCTGCACACCAGGTCCCATGCAGCAAGAGAGGGTGCATGATCCTGACCATTTTTTCTCCACAGACATTGCCTCTGAATTCTTTCCAACTGCTTAAGTATTCCAGGGGATATCCAGACTGCACAGAAAGAAAAGTAGAACAGAGGACAGAGCAGAGTTGAGGTATTGAAGCCTTCCCCCTTGAGCTAGAAAAGAAGAGCTGGCAGAGAGCTTCCTCTCCATACTGTCCACCAAGGGCATGAGGTCAATGATTCTGGGTTTAGTTGTACCAACAGGTAGGCCAAGATAAGTGAATGGAAGAGATCCAGTCTTACAATCTATTGCATCAGCCAGGAGTTGAAGATGGTGTTGATCAATGTTTACTGGTAACAGAGCAGATTTGTGGTAATTCACCTGAAGACCTATGGACTGTGAGAAGAGCAAAAGCATTGCTTTGAGCTCCAAAAGGTGTGATTTATCAACGGGCATGATGATAAGAGTAGCATCAGCATATTGGACAATTGGAAAATCCTTGTCATGACAAGGGATTGGGAGCTGCAGCAAACCATCTTCTAACAACTTGTTAACCAAGGTCTGAAGAAAATATGCAGCTATTGCAAAGAGTAGAGGGGACAAAGGATCCCCCTGCCTGACCCCTCTTCTGCACATGAATTTTTTACCAGGAACTCCATTAACAAGGATGGAGGAGGATCCAGTGTTGAGCAACTGTTGAACCCAAAGAAGCCACTTGACAGGAAAACCTTTATGTTGCGGGATCTGAAGCATAAACTCATGTTCTATAGAGTCAAAAGCCTTTTCAAAATCTAGCTTTAGTATGACAATAGGTTTTTTAGACTGATGACATTGATGCAAGTATTCAAGTGTCCAACCCACACAGTCCTGAATGGTCCTAGACTTAATGAAGACATATTGGTTCTTATGAATGCAATTCATAATCTGTAGCTGAAGTCTATTAGCAATCATTTTGGACAGGAATTTAAGCCCCATACCAGTGAGAGAGATAGGCCTGAAGTCACCCACTTGCTCAGGAGATCTCTTTTTTGGCACAAGGGTGATATAGGAGGAGTTCATGTTTTCCAACTGGGCTGATCCTGCATGAAATGCAGCAGCAAGTTGGTAAAACTCACAGGAGATGATGTGCCAACATTTTTTGAAAGAGTCCATTAAAGCCATCAGGACCAGGTGCTTTGTCAATAAGCATTTCTTTGGCAGTTATGTCCATTTCCTCTTTGGAAAAAGGTTCAGTCAGAATTGGCAGCCCCTCCACTTTTTGGATGAGAGCTTGGAGATCAAAAACTAAATTAATGCCATGTGAGGTGCCCATCCTATCTTTGAAGGAAGACCAGAAGCAATCAGCAATCTGTTCATGTTCAGTGATGACTGAACCATCAGGCAAGGTGAGAGATGAGATGGAGTTTTTTTTGTATCTCCCAGTGGCCATGGCATGAAAAAAATTGTATTCTCCTCCCCCACTTTAATATATCTGATTGTGGCTCTCTTTTTCCAGTAAAGAAATTGCAAATTTAACAAGTGCTCCAAGTGAAATTTGACAATTATCCTGAAGTTTGCTTCTAGTCTGTATAGTGGCCTGAGCTCCTCAAGATCATCAAGACAGAGTATTACATTATTGCATTTGTCAATAGTAGCTTTGAGTTTGGACAGGCTGGTTTGCCATTTCCTTAGAGCATGTCTAAGATGCTTGAACTTGTCCATGATGATAGCAGATATATGCCCTATTTGTTAATACATATCATTGATAATGTCCAAGGACTATCTTTATTCATAAACACATAGGAAATATCATCATACATGATTGCCTCTAGGGCATATCTCCAACACCCAGACAATCTGAGGACATGCTCACCAATTGAGCTATTCTCGTTCATCTTGCGTGCAAAGAAATCGACAGAGGTCTCATACCTCTCAACCCAGGAACGAGCTTGAAATCCCAATTTCAGCTCTTGGGACATCTCATATCCTCAGTGACGTTCAAAACATCTTTGGAGCCTCAATTAAAAGTTGTAAAGCATGTGAACTATCAAGTAGTCATCAAAACATGCATGTTTGATGTTCTCCACACCAACAGACGACGCTTGAGGGGGTGGCACACCGAGCGGTGCATCAAGGACATAAGCCTTCTATGCTGCAAGTGAGAACAATCCTCAGATCACAGACCTAGTCCGCACAATTGCTACCATCATCTTTCACTTAGTTTTCTCTAGGAATGTATCAAAATACATGGGAACTACAACGCCACCAATTGATCTACAACATAGTTTGCAAATATAATTTGACTATGTTGATGATGATGAGTTCAATTAATCATATTACTGAAGAACTCCCACTCAAATCAACATCCCTTAGGTTGTCCGAGCGTAATATGATCCAAATCCACCAACCGAAGTCTGATCATCACGTGAGATAAGGTGGTTTCAATTGTGAACATCTCCATGTTGATCATATCTACTATATGACTAATGTTCGCCCTTTCGGTCTCCTATGTTCCGAGGCCATGTTTGTACATGCTAGGCTCATCAAGTTTAACCCAATTCTTCTACATGTGCAAAATTGGCTTACACCCGTTGTATGCGAACGTAGAGTCTATCACACCCGATCATCACGTGGTGCTTTCAAACGACGAATCTTCGCAACGGTGCACACTTGGGGATATCACAATTTTATAAGATGCATAAACATCACATATAAATCATATAAATGACACGATATGGCCATCATCATCTTGTGCTTTTGATCTCCATCTCCAAAGCACCGGCATGATATCCATCGTCACCTCCATGACACCATGATCTCCATCATCATGATCTGCATAATTGTGTCATCATGTGGTTCTCATGCAAACTGTTGCTTCTACAACTATTGCTAACTCATAGCGATCAAGTAAAACAAATGTCACAAATAAATTAAAAACAACCATATGGCTCCTGTCGGTTGTCGTACTCATCGACATGCAACTCGTGATAATCTATGCAAAACATGATCGTCTCATACATCACATATATCACATCATGTTTTTGGCCATATCACATCACAACATGCCCTTTGATGACACACAAGTGTAGGGGATCTATCGTAGTACTTTCAATAAGTAAGAGTGTCGAACTCAACGAGGAGCAGAAGGATCTGACAAGTGGTTTTCAGCAAGGTATTCTCTGCAAGCACTGAAATTATCGGTAACAGATAGCTGTGTGATAAGATGATTCGTGGCAAGTAGCAACTAACAATAGTAACAAAGGTGCAGCAAGATGGCCCAATCCCTTCTATAGCAAGGGACAAGCCTGGACAAACCCTTATAGGAGGTGAAGCGCTCCCGAGGACACATGGGAATTTCTGTCAAGCTAGTTTTCATCATGTTCATATGATTCACGTTCGCTACTTTGATAGTTTGATATGTGGGTGGACCGGTGCTTGGGTGCTGCCCTTACTTGGACAAACATCCCACTTATGATTAACCCCTCTCGCTAGCATCCGCAACTACGAAATAAGAATTAAGACAAAGTCTAACCATAGCATTAAACTAGTGGATCCAAATCAGCCCCTTACGAAGCAACGCATAAACTAGGGTTTAAGCTTCTGTCCCTCTAGCAACCCATCATCTACTTATTACTTCCCAATGCCTTCCTCTAGGCCCAAATAATGGTGAAGTGTTATGTAGTCGACGTTCACATAAAACCACTAGAGGAAAAACAACATACAATGCATCAAAATATCGAACGAATACCAAATTTGCATGACTACTTATAGCAAGACTTATCATATGTCCTCAGGAACAAAAGTGACTACTCACAAAGCATAATTATGTTCATGACTAGAGAGGTATTGAATAGTATCGAAGATCTGAACATATAATCTTCCACCGAGTAATCCAACTAGCATCAACTAGCAAGAGTAATTAACACTACTAGCAACCTTATAAGTACCAATCGGAGTCGCGAGATGGAGATTGGTTACAAGATATGAACTAGGGTTTGGAGATGAGATGGTGCTGATGAAGATGTTGGTGGTGATGAGTCCCCTCCGACGAGAGGAGTGTTGGTGATGACGATGGTGACGATTTCCCCCTCCGGGAGGGAAGTTTCTCCGGCAGGACGACCTTGCCGGAGCTCTAGATTGGTTCTGCTCAAGTTCCACCTCGTGGCAGCGGCGATTCCTCCCGAAAGCTTCCTCCTAATTTTTTCTGGAACGAAACCCTCCTTATAGCAAAATATGGGAGCCAGAGGAGCAACAGGGGGCCCACAAGCCCCCTAGGCGCGGCCAGGGGGGTAGGCCGCGCCTAGCAGGCTTGTGGCCTCCTGGTGGCTCCCCTCTGGTACTTCTCCACCCAGTATTTTTTATAAAATCCAAAATAATTCCTCGTTGATTTTCACGGCTTTTGGAGTTGCGCAGAATAGGTATCTCAAACTTGCTCCTTTTTCATACCAGAATTCCAGCTGTCGGCATTCTCTCTCTTCATGTAAACCTTGTAAAATAAGAGAGAAAAGGCATAAGTATTGTACCGTAAAGTGTATTAACATCCCATAAAACGATAAATATCAACATAAAAGCATGATGCAAAATGGACGTATCAACTCCCCCAAGCTTAGACTTTGCTTGTCCTCATGCACAAGCCGAGCTCAATAAATATGCCCACATGTTTAGAGATAGAGGTGTCGACAAAACAAGATACAGACATGCAGGCATCATGATCATAATTAGAACAGCAATATCGTCATATAATCTCTTATGCTAAAGTCATAATTCCTTCACAAAGTAAAGTATGGATCAAGAACCTTATTGAGAATTAACAATCAATAGCCTTAAGTCATTGAAGCAATTGCAATTTATCATAACATCGGAAAGAGTCAAATAAGAGCTTGTAAAGAAAATCCACGTACTCAATCATCCTTTCGTCTTCTACAATTGCTAAAACTCACGTGGTGCTCATGAGATCAAAGTTTCAGTTGGACACAGAGAAAGATAGGGGCTTATAGTTTCGCCTCCCAACTACTTACCCCAAGGGTAATGTCAACAATAATAATTCATGAATACTTACTTCCAAGCTTACATATGAATATAGATCTTTCCCTAGCATATGACGTTAGCCAAGATAAAGGCGAAATAAGGAATTGGTGTGGATCACCTTGACTCTTTTAAGGATAAAAAGTAAAGGTACAAGATAGGCCCTTCACAGAGGGAAGCAGAGGTTGTCATGCGCTTTCGAGGTTTGGATGTGTGACCTCTTAGTGTGAAGGAACGTCACTTTATATATTGCCTCCTGTGATAAAGAACTTTATTATGCAGTGTGTCGCTTTTATGTCTTCCTCATCACAGGTTCGTACAAAGCTTATTTTCCACACACTAATAGATCATACATATTTAGGGAGCAATTTTTATTGCTTGCACCGATGACAACTTACTTGAGGGATCTTCTTCAATCCATAAGTAGGTATGGTGGACTCTCATGGCAAAACTGGGTTGAAGGTTTATGGATGCACAAATAGTATCTCTACTTAGTGTGGAAGTTTTGGCTGATATGAGGTGGAAGCAATCGTCACATGCTAAGGGATCTCTAGTCATATAACATTGTTCGGAACCAAGCAAACATAATTCATTATGTTGTCTCCCTTGTCCAACATTTACTTCTAAGCATGTAATAGTTTAATGAGTGTTCACAATCATAGATGGTGTCCAAGATGATATATTTATATGTGAACCTCTCCTTCTTTATTACTTCCTATTAATTGCAACAATGACCAACGTCTACGTTTGTCCACCCACAACAAGTTTCAATCAACATTCTTTTTATATGTGAACCCATCACTTCCCATAAGATCATTACATGATCTTTAATGATTTTGTTAGTTTATCATTCTCTTGATCATGGCATGAGGCAAGGCCCTTAACTAAAACTCTCTTTATTATATGACTCACGAACTCGAATACATCGGGGGTGACACAAAGCAAAACTCAAGCCTAGAACACTAAGAACTTTATTCTACTAGAGAAAGATAAAACCAAAAATGATCGAACTAAGGAAAAGGTAAAGGCCAAAAATGTGATGGTGATACGATACCGGGGCAACTCCCCCAAGCTTGGCACAAGACAAGAGGAGTGCCCATACCCGTGCTTAATTGTCTTCCTTCGAAAGTGATGGTGGTGGAGTTTTCCTGTCTTTCGATTCGAAGAGGGCCATCAATCTTTGATTTATACCTTGGAGTTCTGTGATATGTTTCTCCAGCAAAACAACTTCACTGGTGAGATAAGTATTACGAACACGAGTTATTTCACATAACCTCAAGAGTTCGATCAAGGATGGAGGTAAAAGGTGGAGATAGGGTTGAAGAAAATCCGCTTCCTCAGCTTCTTCCTTGTTGAGCACAGATTGCCCTTCGTCCAACGCCGGATTCTCCTCCTTAATTTTTCCCTTAGTTTCTTCAAGCAGCCTTTCCTTGGCCTCCATGACCTCCATTCTTCTTAGATCGGCATTTACTTCTTCATAGACTTGAGGGAGATCGTTCTCCCCGATAGATTCCTGAGACGACATCCTTGCCCTAAATCTGCGGCAAAAACAGGCTCGAAACGAAAATAGAGGATAATTGCGTGATACGAGGGTCAGACCTTTCAGGAGAATATATAATGATTTTTTCCCGACCAAAAGGAGTACTCCGCAAGAAAACGGAGTCCGGGAGGCACACGTGGTTCTCACAAGCCCCCGAGGCGCGGCCAGGGGGTAGGCCGCGCCTGGCAGGCTTGTCGCCTCCTCGTGCGCTTTCCGGACTACTTTAATTTTTTCTATTCTTCTAAAAAATCCAAAACGGAGAAAATTGCTACTGGAAAAGTTTTGGAGTCGGTTTACTTACCGAATCACATACCTCTTTGTTTTCGGAGTCTGAAACAGGCTGGTAAATATCCCTTATGTACTCCTCCGGAGTTATGGTATTAATAATATTGCTTTCAACATTTATGGGAGTTGTGAGATATAATGCTTGATTCTTTGCCCATTTACCACTCTCAGAAAATTACCTTCCGTGTTGTTGATCTTGATGGCACCGGAACGATATACTTCCTCAACAATGTAAGGACCTTCCCATTTCGAGAGAAGCTTGCCTGCAAAAAATCTTAAACGAGAATTGTATAGAAAGACATAATCACCTACATTGAACTCACGTTTTTGTATCCTTTTATCATGCCACCTCTTAACTTTTTCTTTGAACAACTTGGCATTTACATATGCCTGAGTTCTCCATTCATCAAGTGAGCTAATATCAAATAACCTCTTGTCACCAGCGAGTTTGAAATCAAAGTTGAGCTCTTTGATTGCCCAATAAGCCTCATGCTCTAGCTCAAGAGGTAAATGACATGCTTTACCGTAAACCATTTTGTACGGAGACATGTCCATGGGATTCTTATAAGCAGTTCTGTAAGCCCACAGTGCATCATCAAGCTTCTTAGACCAATTCTTTCGAGACCTATTAACAGTATTTTGCAGAATTAGTTTAATTTCTCTATTACATAGCTCTACTTGACCACTGGACTGAGGATGATAGGGAGATGCAACTCTATGGTTGACATCATACTTAGCAAGCGTTTTATGGAAAGCACCATGAATAAAATGTGAACCACCATCAGTCATTAGATATCTAGGGACTCCAAATCTAGGGAAAATTAACTTCTTTAAGCATCCTAATATAGGTGTTGTGATCAGCACTACTAGTTGGGATAGCTTCTACCCACTTAGTAACGTAATCAACGGCAACTAGGATATGAGTATACCCGTTGGACTTTGGAAAAGGTCCCATATAATCAAAACCCCAAGCATCAAATGGTTCAATGACAAGTGAATAATTCATAGGCATTTCCTGACGTTTACTGATATTACCTATTCTTTGACATTCATCAAAAGACAAGACAAACTTATGGGCATCCTTGAAGAGAGTAGGCCAATAGAAACCTGATTGCAGTACCTTGTGTGTAGTTCTATCTCCCGCATGGTGTCCTCCGTAAGCCTCGGAGTGACACTTGTTTAGGATCTGTCCCTGTTCATGCTCAGGTACACAATGTCTAATAACACCATCTACTTCTTCTTTATAAAGGTGAGGATCATCCCAAAAGTAATGTCTCAAATCAAAGAAGAATTTCTTCTTTTGCTGGTATGTGAAACTAGGTGGTATATATTTGTCAACAATATAATTTGCATAATCAGCATACCACGGTGTACTACATGAAGCATTGATGACATTCGGTTGCTCATCAAGAAAGCTATCATCAATAGGTTGTGGGTCATCAAGAACATTCTCCAACCTAGACAAGTTATCTGCTACGGGGTTCTCAGCACCCTTCCTATCAACAACATGCAAATCAAATTCTTGTACAAAGAGAACCCATCTGATAAGTCTAGGTTTAGCATCTTTCTTTTCCATGAGATACTTAATAGCAGCATGATCAGTGTGAATAGTAACTTTGGAATCAACAATGTAAGATCTGAACTTTTCACATGCAAACACGACTACTAAAAATTCCTTTTCAGTAGTAGCATAGTTTCTTTGGGCACTGTCTAGAGTTTTACTAGCATAATGAATAACATTCAACTTCTTATCAACTCTTTGTCCTAGAACAGCACCAACAGCATAATCACTAGCATCACACATGATTTCAAAAGGTAACTTCCAATCAGGTGGTTGAATAATAGGTGCAGTTATCAAGGCCTTCTTAAGTATTTCAAAGGCTTCCTCACAATCATCGTCAAAAACAAAAGGAATATCCTTTTGCAAGAGATTGGTAAGAGGCCTAGAAATCTTAGAAAAGTCCTTAATGAACCTTCTATAGAAACCAACATGACCAAGGAAACTTCTTATACCTTTGATATCTATGGGGCATGGCATTTTCTCGATCGCATCAACTTTAGCCTTATCGACTTCAATACCTCTTTCAGAAATTTTATGTCCTAAGACGATGCCTTTATTAACCATAAAGTGGCACTTCTCCCAATCAAGACAAGGTTGGTATCTTTACATCTCTGCAAAACTCGATCAAGGTTGCTGAGGCAATCATCAAAAGAAGACCCGTAAACAGAGAAGTCATCCATGAAATTCTCAACAATCTTTTCACAAAAGTCGGAGAATATAGCCATCATACATCTTTGAAATGTAGTAGGTGCATTACATAAGCCAAAAGGCATACGTCTGTAAGCAAAGGTACCGAAAGGGCAGGCAAAAGTGGTTTTCTCGTGATCAGATTGTGCAACAAGTATTTGGGAGAAACCAGAATAACCATCTAGAAAGCAGAAGTGTGTGTGTTTAGACAGTCTTTCTAGCATTTGGTCGATAAAAGGCAAAGGGTAATGATCTTTCCTAGTGGCTTTATTCAATTTCCTAAAATCAATCACCATCCTATAGCCAGTAATAATCCTCTGTGGGATCAATTCATCTTTATCATTAGGGACAACGGTAATACCTCCCTTTTTAGGGACGCAATGCACCGGACTTACCCAATCACTATGAGCAACAGGATAGATAATACCTGCTTCGAGGAGCTTTATTATTTATTTTCTTACTACCTATTTCATCTTAGGATTTAATCTCCGTTGATGATCAGCAACTGGTTTGGAATCAGGATCGGTTTTAATTTTGTCCTCGCATAGAGTGAGACTAATGCCCTTAAGATCATCAAGAGTATATCCAATAGCAGCACGGTGCTTTCTCAGAGTTTTCAATAATTTCTTTTCTTCATGCTCTGAAAGGCTAGCACTAATAATAACAGGATATATCTCTTTTTCATCAAGATAAGCATACTTAAGAGTGTAACTGCTTAAGCTCAAACACAGGATCACCCTTTAGTGGGGGTGGATCTCCAAGCAGTTCAAGAAGCAAATTATTCTTAAGGATAGGGTGTTGTTCAAAGATAACTCTATCTATCTCATTCCTTTCATCCATATGCATATCATTTTCATGCTCAAGCAAATATTGCAATAAAGGATCAGTAGAAGGCACAACAATAGAAGCTAGAGCAATAATTTCATCCTTACTAGACAACTCTTTTTCATGAGGTTGTCTACCAAACTTGGAGAAATTGAACTCATGTGACACACCTTCAAAGCCAACAGTGACAGTTTGCTTCTCACAGTCAATATGAGCATTGACAGTATTGAGGAAAGGTCTGCCAAATATGATGGGACAAAAGCTATCTTGTGTGGTAGCAAGAACGAGAAAATCAGCAGGATACTTAGTTTTACCAAACAAGACTTCAACATCTCTAACAATTCCCAAAGGGCAGATAGTATCTCTATTGGCAAGCTGAATAGTGACATCAATAGGTTCCATCTCGACAGGTGCAATCTCGTCTTTAATTTCATCATATAAAGATTGAGGTATTGCACTAACACTAGCACCCACGTCACATTAACCAGGATAACAATGATCTCCTATCTTAACAGAAACAACAGGCGTGCCAACAACAGGCCTATGTTTGTCTCTAGCATGAGGTTTACAATTCTAGCAGCATCTTCACAGAAGTGAATTGTGATAGCCTCGCTTATTAAGGATGATAGACTACTCATATCAATAAGGAATTCCTTCTTTCCGGGGAGCTCATTCGAACAAAACTCTCAGGTTAAGCGTGCTCAGTTTGGAGTAGTTCTAGGATGGGTGACCGACCGGGAAGCTGATCTCGGGTGCGCATGAGTGAGGACAAAGTGCGCAGAAAAGACTAGTATTGATATGTGGGGCCAGTCTAGATCCCGCCAGGAGTAACGATCGCCGGCGGGTGTGTCCGGGGCGTTACAAGTTTGGTATCAGAGCCGACCCTCGCGGTTACACGGATGTTTGCGGACAGGTGTGCGGTTATGTTGTTCATGACGTTTGTGACCCGTCGTGGCACACGGCATGGTACATGTACTGGACTGGATGCACCGACGTTTGTACCAAGAGGGAACGCTCCTATGGCCCGACGAGGACGTCGGTTCCTCTGAGTGGTGGTGTATGTGATAGCCTCCCTTATTAGGGATGATAGACTACTCATATCAATAAGGAATTCCTTCTTTCCCGGGAGCCCATTCGAACAGAACTCTCAGGTTAAGCGTGGTCAGTTTGGAGTAGTTCTAGGATGGGTGACCGACCGAGAAGTTGATCCCGGGTGCGCATGAGTGAGGACAAAGTGCGCAGAAAAGACTAGTATTGATATGTGCGGCCAGACTAGATCCCGCCAGGAATAACGACCGCCGGTGGGTGTGCCCGGGGCGTTAGATGAATATCATGGCCATCAACATTGTCGGACAGGAGATCTTTGATAATAGCAATGCTAGGTTCAACTCTAATTTGTTCAGGGGGTGTAGGTGTTCTAATGTAGCCCCTACGTATCACAGTTGAAGCTTTAGCATGATCCTTTATTCTAACAGGGAAAGGTGGTTTCTTGATGTAAGCACTAGGAACAATAGGATAATTATAAGCAATGACTTTCTCTTCAACCGGATTGACTTCTAAGGGAGGATGATATTTAAACCACTTCTCTTTAGGGAGATTAATATGAGCAGCAAAAGATTCACATAATGAAGCTACTATCTCAGAGTCAAGTCCATGTTTAGCGCTAAAATCACAAAAAGTATTTGTTTCAACAAAGGATTTAACGCAATCAAACTTGAGATTCATACGTGACTCCTTACCTTCATCAAACTCCCAATCTTCAGAGTTGCGTTTAATTCTTTCCAATAAATTCCATTTGAAGTCAATATCTCTCTTCATAAAAGAGCCGGTACAAGAAGTGTCAAGCATGGTGCGATTATCATGAGAAAGCCGAGCATAAAAGTTCTGAATGATAATTTCTCTCGAGAGCTCATGGTTGGGGCATGAATATAACATTGACTTAAGCCTCCCCCAAGCTTGAGCAATACTTTCTCTATCACGAGGCTAAATATTATAAATATAATTCTGATCACGATGTACCAAATGCATAGGATAAAACTTTTGATGAAATTCCAGTTTCAATCGGTTGTAGTTCCATGACCCAGTATCATCACATAGCCTATACCATGTCAATGCTTTATCCCTCAAAGATAAGGGAAATACCTTCTTCTTGTCCTCATCCTTGGGCAAACCTGCAAGCTTAAATAAACCACAAACTTCATCTACATAGATTAGATGCAAGTCGGGATGTGATGTTCCATCTCCTGTAAAAGGATTAGCCAACAGTTTCTCTAGCATACCCGAAGGAATTTCATAACAAATATTTTCAGTAGGTGCAGCAGGTTGAGGAGCAAATCCTTGTGCTTCCGTTCGAGGTGAAGATACCCCGAAAAAACTCCTCAAAGGATTAGTTTCCATAGTGACAAGTGACAATAAATTTCAGCACACTATATAAATGTTTCCTTACCAAATTCCACTTTCCAAAGGCGCTTCACTCCCCGGCAACGGCGCCAGAAAAGAGTCTTGATGACCCACAAGTGTAGGGGATCTATCGTAGTCCTTTAGATAAGTAAGAGTGTCGAACCCAACGAGGAGCAGAAGGATCTGACAAGTGGTTTTCAGCAAGGTATTCTCTGCAAGCACTGAAATTATCGGTAACAGATAGCTGTGTGATAAGATGATTCGTGGCAAGGAGCAACTAACAATAGTAACAAAGGTGCAGCAAGATGGCCCAATCCCTTCTATAGCAAGGGACAAGCCTGGACAAACCCTTATAGGAGGTGAAGCGCTCCCGAGGACACATGGGAATTTCTGTCAAGCTAGTTTTCATCATGTTCATATGATTCACGTTCGCTACTTTGATAGTTTGATATGTGGGTGGACCGGTGCTTGGGTGCTGCCCTTACTTGGACAAACATCCCACTTATGATTAAACCCTCTCGCAAGCATCCACAACTACGAAAGAAGAATTAAGACAAAGTCTAACCATAGCATTAAACTAGTGGATCCAAATCATCCCCTTACGAAGCAACACATAAACTATGGTTTAAGCTTCTGCCACACTAGCAACCCATAATCTACTTATAACTTCCCAATGCCTTCCTCTAGGCCCAAATAATGGTGAAGTGTTATGTAGTCGACGTTCACATAACACCACTAGAGGAAAAACAACAAACAACGCATCAAAATATCGAACGAATACCAAATTTACATGACTACTTATAGCAAGACTTATCCCATTTCCTCAGGAACAAAAGTGACTACTCACAAAGCATATGTTCATGATGAGATAGGTATTGAATAGCATCAAAGATTTGAACATATAATCTTCCACCGAGTAATCCAACTAGCATCAACTACAAAGAGTAATTAACACTACTAGCAACCTTACGAGTACCAATCGGAGTCACGAGACGGAGATTGGTTACAAGAGATGAACTAGGGTTTGGAGATGAGATGGTGATGATGAATATGTTGGTGGTGATGAGTCCCCTCCGATAAGCGGACTGTTGGTGATCACGATGGCGACGATTTCCCCCTCGGGGAGGGAAGTTTCCCCGGCAGGACGGCCCTGCCGGAGCTCTAGATTGGTTCTGCTCAAGTTCTGCCTCGTGGCGGCGGCGATTCCTCCCGAAAGCCTCCTCCTAATTTTTTTTGGAACGAAACCCTCCTTATAGCAAAAGATGGGAGCCAGAGGGGCAACAGGGGGCCCACAAGCCCCCTAGGCGCGGCTAGGGGGGTATGTCGCGCCTAGTAGGCTTGTGGCCTCCTGGTGGCTCCCCTCTGGTACTTCTTCCGCCCAGTATTTTTTATAAAATACAAAATAATTCCTCATTGATTTTCACGGCTTTTGGAGTTGCGCAGAATAGGTATCTCAAACTTGCTCCTTTTTCAGACCAGAATTCCAGCTGCCGACATTCTCCCTCTTCATGTAAACCTTGTAAAATAAGAGATAAAAGGCATAATTATTGTACCGTAAAGTGTAATAACAGCCCATAAAGCGATAAATATCAACATAAAATCATGATGCAAAATGGACGTATCACCCTGCAAAAACAAGTTTGGCGTCTCTACTTTGTTTTTGCAAGTTTTACATGGCTGCTATGGGCAACTAGCAAGAACTGTTCTTACCTACGCAAACCACAATAGTGATATACAAGTTGCTATTTAACCTTATACAAGGACAGCTGTCTCGAATACGATTCAACTAAAGTGGGAGAGACAGACACCCGCAGACCGCCTTTATGCAACCAAGTTACATGTGTGTCAGTGGAATCGTTCTCTTGTACATGGACAAGTATGGTTGGTCCGAGTTTCTTCATCCCACAATACCGCCGAATCAAGATAAGACTATGGAAGGAAGCAATCTAAATATCAACGCCCACAAACACTTTGTATTCTACTCATGCATATCATCTACGCATAGACCTAGCTCATGATGCCACTATTGGGGAACGTTGCATGGGAAACAAAAATTTCCTACACATACGCAAGATCTATCCATGGAGATGTAGAGCTATGAGAGGGAGAGTGCATCTACATACCCTTGTAGATTGCTAAGAGGAAGTGTATATAACGCGGTTGATGTGGTCGTACTCTTCACGATCCAATCGCGATGCGATCCTATCTAGCGCCAAACAGTTGACACCTCCGTGTTTAGCACACGTGCGGCTCGATGATATCTCCTCCTTGATCCAGCAAGAGAGGAAGGAGAAGTAGATGGGATCTCAACCAGCACGACGACATGGTGGAGATGGTGGTGGAGAAAACCCAGCAGGGCTTTGCCAAGCACCTCTGGAACTGCAAACGAGGAAGGGCGGGAGAGAGGGGAGGCCGTAGGGCGTGGGAGTTGGTCCAGCCCTTGCATCTCCTCCCCATTATATATAAGGGTGTTTGAGGGCTGGGGGCGTAGCCCTAACCTTGCTCAAAGGAGGGGAGGCGAACAAAGAGGGAGGAGTGCCCTCCGAGCCAAGTGGAGGGCCCTTCCCCATAGGGTTTCCCTTCCCCTAGGCGCATGGGCCTTAGGGGGGCGGTGCGCCTCGCCAAATAAAGCTAGGTGGTCCCCCTACCGCCTATGCATGCCCTAGGTGCTGGAGGGAACCTTCCGGACTCCACTAGAACCCTCTGGAACCTTCTAGAAGCTTCCGGAAGTTCCGGAAGCTTCCTCATACAATACCGGCAAAACCCGAAACTTTTTCGGTAACCAACATTTGACTTCCCATATATAAATATTTACCTACGGACCATTCCAAAGCTCCTCGTGATGTTCGGGATCTCATCCGGGACTCCAAACAACATTCGGTCACCAGCGTACATATCCCAAAACTACTCTAGCGTCACCGGACGTTAAGTGTATGGACCCTATGGGTTCAAGAATCATGTCGACATGACCGAGACACCTCTCCGGTCAATAACCAATAGCGGGACCTGGATGCTCATATTGGTTCTCACATATTCCACAAAGATATTTATTGATCGAACCACGATGCCAAGGATTCAATCAATCCCGTATGCAGTTCCCTTCGATCGTCGGTATATCCATAACTAGTTCAATCTCGTTACCGGCAAGTCTCCATACTCGTTCCATAATATAAGATCATGTGACTAACTCCTTAGTCACATTGTTGTCAAGATTATTGTGATGCTATATTACTTAGTGGTCCCAGAGATACCTCTCCGTCATACGGAGTGACAAATCCCAGTCTTGATCCATGCCAACCCAATAGACACCCTCAGATATACCTGTTGAGATCTTTATAATCACCTAGTCATGTTGTGACGTTTCATACACACAAGGAATTCCTTCGGTGTCAGGGAGTTGCATGATCTCATGGTCTTAGGAACAGATACTTGACATGTAGAAAGGAATAGCAATAAACTTACTCATACGATCAAATTATATGCTTACGGTTGGGCCTTGTCCATCACATCATTCTCCTAATAATGTGATCCCGTTATAAAATGACAACTCATGTCTATTGTTAGGAAACCTTAACCATCTTTGATCACCGAGCTAGTCTAGTAGAGGCTTACTATGGACACTGTGTTGTGTGTGTGTCCACACATGTATCTAAGTTTCCAATCAATACAATTATAACATGGATAATAAACGATTATCATGAACAACGAAATATGATAATAACTAATTTATTATTGCCTCTAGGGCATATTTCCAACACTTTTGTCCTTTTTTTACTTTTCTTTGAGGGTTTTGCTAAAATGTTGTGTGGTTAATTGACCATATAGTTAAAACATATATTTGCCCATGGAAGAAAGGGTGGTCAGAAGGAGGTTCGAGGCCAAGACAGGGCCCTGCGATGAACTTCATCATGTCCGAGTCAGGAACGAGACGTGGTTGAAGATGACCTGGCTGGCCACAACGTCTTAGGCGAAGGTGAGGTGGACATCCAAAATGGATTTTCAATGCTAGCCCTAGAGCATCGTCATATACAAAATCTACAATCATGAGTTAATCATGTGCTCAATTGAAGATGGTGCATTGCCATCAACATAAATGAACACTCTATCATATATTTGTAATGGTTAGTTACCATCGACATCGGCTGAATGCTCATCTTACACTCGATTATAGTTTTCTAAATGGGTGACATGTTAGTTTGAAGACAAAGGAGGTTCGCATAAATAGAGGACAAGCGAGTACAAGAAGAGGGTGAGGTGCAAAGAGAATCTCATATTGTTTTTAGGAGGGGTTGGTTGGCAACCATGCGAATGAACATATGCTGATTAGAGACACTTTAACATTTGGATATTGCTTTTATGTAGAGAGAAGAAGGGTCAGTGAGAGCTACTATATAAGTGCTAAGTATCTACGTTTTTTTCAATTTCTAAATGCCAAACAAAAATGAGTTTGCCCTTGATACGTCTCCAACGTATCGATAATTTATGAAGTATTCATGTCATGTTTGCCTATGTTTACAATACTTTTATATGGTTTTGTTGCACTTTATATGATCTATTTAGAACTAACTTGGACTGACTCTGTTTTCAGCAGAGCTACCGTGGTTCAGCCTAGGCGTTCAGGTATTTCGGTTATTTCGGTTTGGGTAGTTTGGGTTATGGGTAATTCGGGTATTCAAAAATGGAAAACAGAATTTTTTTTCTGCCAAAAAAATTAACAGAACCCAAATTACCCAAAATTTCGGTTCGGGTAATTCGGGTACCCAAAAAACCCAAAATATTTGGAGCACACATCAACTTTTGGTATGAATAATTCGGATATTGTGGGTATTTTCGATAGTATGGGTATCTTAGTTAGTATGGGTAACTTGTAAGTGTAATAATAGCATGAATAGTTTGACTAGTATGAATAATTCGGGTAGTATGGATATTTCCGGTTTCCAGACTAGAACGTGAAACCTAACCCAAAAACTGAATAGCTAGGAAATGAGAACCGAACCCTAACCCGATACCCGTATTACCCGACAATTCGGGTAATTCGGTTCGGTTTTGGTTTGGGTAGTGGGTTAGGGTACCCAAATGCCCAGGGTGAACCATGGTGTTGTTTTTTGTGCAAAAATAAAATTTGTCGGAATTGGACGAAACTCTTTGACGATTTTTTGGAAGAAAAGAGAAATACTGGAGCAAAGAACCACTAGAGGGGGTGTAACAGCCCGAAACCGACGCTCCAAAAGATTCCCCTTTTACTCCATTGTCATCGTGTGATTTATCTGGTTGTCGCATACATCATCGCATCATTCGCATCATGTGCATAGCATCGACACTTTGTGGTCGTCTGTTTTCAAACTTGCATCTGTTATTAGTTGTCGGTTCTCTCTATTATTGTCGTTGACCGTTTCGAGACCAGCCATACACGCACGCGCCCGCGACATTGTTAAAATATTGTTTTTAAAAGCGCGTATAAAATATTCTCGGATTGGCTCGAAAGTTGGTGTGCGGTCTTGTTTTATCGTAGGTAGACCGCCTGCCAAATTTTGTCGCAATCGGAGTTCGTTTGATGCCCGAACCGTTAAATATATAGCGGCATTATAGATAGTCAATTTATCGGATGTTTCGGTGTTTTAAAACACGTGTCATGGGACACAAACTTCCCTCTCATCCCCAACTAGCCCATCTACACAGACTACTAGACCCACCTAGCCCTTCCCTCCATTCGTGGTCATGGGATCACGATCGGACGGACGAGGTCCAATCCACCATAGTCCAATCCCTATATATAACCCACCTTCTGGAGAGAGCCCCCTCACTCCACAAGGGTTTCCCCCTGCCAAAATTGCAGCCACCCCCCTAAAACACCCCACCTGCTAGCTCCGCCTCCTCCAAATCCCGTAGCCCAAGCCATCTACCCAATTCTGACCCTCAGATACGAAATCTGGGGCAGAGATCGCCCATAAATCCCACCCCGGACATGTCCACGCGACCACAACCGGATCACCGCAGTCGCAGCCTCCCGCGCCACTCCCGCAGACGCGACCGCCATGATACAGCACTGTCACTCGCCCCTCCTGCATGCCTCGCCGCCGTTGTTCGCCCCTCGTACATGCCTCACCGCTCGTCGTCCTGCCGCATCCGCACCGAAGCCTCTCGGGCCAGTGCCCCGACGCCGATCCCCTGCCGCCAGCCGCCATCATCCCCACGTCGCGTCGCGCTGCTGCTCGACCTCATCGTGTCGGCCGCAGCTAGCCCCAGGATCCGCCTCCTCGGCGCTTGTCCCCGCCTCGATGCTCTCCGCCTCGCGCCGCCGTCGTGGCCTTCCCCTGACTCGAACTAGTGGGATCGTGAGGAGGACAACCTCGCCAGCTCCCCAAGGGCCATGTCACCATGTGGGCCCAGCCCAGCACGCTTCACTAGCTCAGTCCGCCTCGGCCTGTCCCACGAGCATGCACCGCGCCTCCTTAACCGACCCGGACCTTGAGCCCACAAGGTGAGACCCCCACCCCCACCCCCCCCCCCCCCCCCCCGCGCGATGCCCTATCCAGAGCATGTGGCGTTCATTTAATATGTTGTGTTCGCCTCTGTTTTAGCCCAGTAACCGATTCGGCCCGCGTGTTATTTTTTTCACAAGATGAATTTCCCAATTAATCACAACATTTCCTAATTACAGCTTATTGCATATATTTTTTAAACACTAATGACTATTTAACCGTGCATCGGATGGAAATACTTTATATATATATAATGTCCAGAATTTCGTGTAGATTAAGAATATTTCTCTTTCATGAGTGATAAAAATATGTAAACTTGCTATTTGCATTGTTTTGCATGATGTTGTATTAAATGATTTAATTCACAGTTATTTAACCGTGCATCGGTTTTATAAAACTTCATACATGTAACCTTCTTAGAATGAAGTCTAGTTTCATAATTTCCAACTTTCAACAATGTCTACCATGTTTAACTTTCTGTTGTAATTAATTTGCCTAATGTTATGTTAAAATAGTTTGTCTCGTAATTAATTAACCATAGCTCTAATTAAAATGTTATATATATGTAACTTGACTAAAAAATGCGTAGAATAACATGGTGACATTTATTTTCCCGTTTAAGAACTCTAAAATTGTGTTATAGGCAGAACCGTAACAAATCTTAATTTGCATATGGGGACTTATCGGAATTTTTATTTGTTGTTCCGGCCATATTAAACTTGTCTATAATTTCATGTAGTTCCATAATACCTTATTGCATCCATGCTTTGACATGTTGTGGTTGTCATTTGCATGCATTTTACATTCATGTCATGTCATCTTGTGTTGCTCATATCTTTTAAATCGTAGCGTTGTTTTAAATGATCTATATATGTAATTCGATTAGAATGATGTGTTGAATAACATGGGCCACTTTTTTTTAATAAATAGAAGATGTGCTTAGTACAGATCTAAACTAATTTCGAAATTAACAGATGGGTTCATTTTGAATATACTATAAGTTCTTTTCGACCTCATTTAAAATGCCTAGATAGTGTAGTTTATTTATGCTTCACCTCTTGCCATGATTAACAACATTTAATATTGTCGTGTACCTAAACGGGAGGGAACTAAGTAATTCAAATATGGAGTTTCGCCAGTATGCAACGAGTTGCATATTGAGCTTCATTTAATGTGTAGCAATAAATTGTAGTGCTTTGTCGTGTTGTGCATAATTATATGGACATACATCATATGTGTTTGTGCGTCATGTCATGCATACATCATAGTGTTTATTATGTGTTGATTGTTGTTTCCGGATTGCTTCTTCTCGATAGAGTTGCGAACCGCTTCGGAGTGTGGGCATCCGTTCGACTATGTTGGTTCGTCTGCTTCACGGATATGTTCTTCTTCCAAGCGGGATCACATGCAAGATGACCATTTCCCTAGATACCATTACTATCATTTCCATGCTAGTTGTCTCATTTCTTCGCTATGTCTCGCTGCTTACCACCTGTTTGATAAGCCTCCCAACATTGCCATGAAAAGCCTCTAACCTTTCCACAACCCAGCAAACCACTGTGTGGCTATATTACTGCTTGCTCAGCCTTCTTATAGTGTTGCTAGTTGCAGGCGCAGTTTATTCCATGTGAAAACATGGGTTCCTTGTTATAGCACCATATAATTGTTATTTAATTTAATGCACCTATATACTTGGTAAAAGGTGGAAGGCTCGGCATTCTAGCCTGGTGTTCTATTCCACCTTTGTCGCCTTAGTTTTAGCTACCGGTGTTAAGTTCCATATTGAGAGCTCCTAACATGCTTGGGGTTGATATGGGGACCCCCTACATTTTTTTTTGGATATAACTCTTATGGCAAGGCCAAACATTGGTACTACATTTGCCTAATAACTAATAAAAAACATAGGGGCCCGCCGCCACCCGCGGATAATTAATCAACCCCGGGGACAGTGCTCCTCATGAGTGTTGGTCCAAGATGAGCAATGTCCAGTGCCCCCTGGTCACCCGGGGTCTCAGCCAACCCAACGTCTAGCTCATCCGTTCGTGCCCTGAGAACGAGATACACGGATCCTATCGGGATTGTCGGCACGTCGGGGGGCCTTGATGGATTTGTTTTACCTTTCTCAAACGTCTTGTGCAAGGGATTCTAAGGATACTCCGGGCTATCTCGAGGTTGAGGTTTTCCACCAGGAATCCGAGGAGATCGCGGGTTTTCCACAGGAGAGGTTTCCGGCGCAGCGTGTGGTAGTTTGTGATGGACTAGTTGGAGCACCCCTGCAGGGTTAAATCTTTTTGAAAGTTCGTGCCCGTGGTTATGTGGAAAACTTGGAAACTTTGTTTAACATTCATTTCTAGATAACTTGAAGTGAACTTAATTAAAATATGCCAACTATGTGCGTAACTATGACTGTCTCTTCTCGTGAGTTCTGCATCCGGAAGAGGACATGGTGGGGTTATGTTTGACGTAAGTAGGTGTTCAGGATCATTCATTTGATCATTATTAGTTCACGTCTGTTTATGCGTAGATCATCCCCCTCTTGTTATTGTACTTGTAAGTTAGACACTCAAATAATGCTTAGTCGCTTGCTGCAACCTCACCACTTAACCATATCTCACCCATCAAGCTTTGCTAGTCTTGATACCTTTGGAAATGTGATTGTTGAGTCCCTGTGGCTCACAGATTACTACAACAACAGTTGCAGGTACAGGTAAAGCGATACTTTGACATGAGCGCGGTGATTGTGTTATTTGGAGTTTCTATTCTTCTTCTTCTTCATCGATCATAGGATGGGTTCCAGACAGCAGCCTTGGATAGCAAGGATGGACATAGTTCTTTTATCTTTTGATTTTGTTCATAGTCGGCCCTACTCTTCTACATGGCGATTGAATATATTGTTGTATTGTGTTGTTCATGTTGTAGCTTGTGGCGAGTGTAAGCCAATTCCATATACTCATCTCTTATGTACATGTGCTTGTAACGATATCCATTCTTTTGAAACGACGAGATGCGCTTATATCCCTGTCGAGGCCCTCGTGCCAAAATAAGGATAGGATCGCATCTTGGGCGTTACACGGGGGCCCTGGTGCCCACAGGGCACCAGCGCGCCCCAGCGCCCCTAGCGTGGGCTGATATCTACTAGGAACCTCGTGCCCCATCTTGGCGTGATTCCAACGGCCAAAAATCCTATAAATATAGAAACCTACAGAAATAACTCTAGACAAGAAGTTCCATCGCCGCAGACCTCTGTAGACATTGTTGAGTCCCTGTGGCTCACAGATTACTACAACAACAGTTGCAGGTACAGGTAAAGCGATACTTTGACATGAGCGCGGTGATTGTGTTATTTGGAGTTTCTATTCTTCTTCTTCTTCATCGATCATAGGATGGGTTCCAGACAGCAGCCTTGGATAGCAAGGATGGACATAGTTCTTTTATCTTTTGATTTTGTTCATAGTCGGCCCTACTCTTCTACATGGCGATTGAATATATTGTTGTATTGTGTTGTTCATGTTGTAGCTTGTGGCGAGTGTAAGCCAATTCCATATACTCATCTCTTATGTACATGTGCTTGTAACGATATCCATTCTTGTGAAACAACGAGATGCGCTTATATCCCTGTTGAGGCCCTCGTGCCAAAATAAGGATAGGATCGCATCTTGGGCGTTACAGGGGGGCCCTGGTGCCCACAGGGCACCAGCGCGCCCCAGCGCCCCTAGCGTGGGCTGATATCTACTAGGAACCTCGTGCCCCATCTTGGCGTGATTCCAACGGCCAAAAATCCTATAAATATAGAAACCTACAGAAATAACTCTAGACAAGAAGTTCCATCGCCGCAGACCTCTGTAGACACGAAAAACAAATCTGCCGGAGAGGGGAAATCATCTCCGGTGGCCATCTTCATCATCTCGGCGGCCACCATGACGAGGAGGGAATAGTCCATCCTCGGGGCTTAGGGTTTTTACCAGTAGCTATGTGTTTAATCACTCTCTCTCGTGTTCTTGAGATGTCACGATCTTGATATATCACGGACCTTGTTAATATAGTTGGATCATATGGTGTTTGTCCCATGCTATTATTGTGATGAATTGAATCTTTCAGTTTAAGATCTCATTATATTGGATTGAATATTCAGGTTTGAGAGCACATAACATATGTCTTGTGATACGTCTCCATCGTATCTACTTTTCCAAACTCTTTTGCCCTTGTTTTCAACTCTAATTTGCATGATTTGAATGGAACTAACCTCGACTCACGCTGTTTTCAGCAGAATTGCCTTGGTGTTATTTTTGTGTAGAAATCAAAGTTCTCCAAATGTCCTAAAAATTTACAGGGAGAATTTTTGGAAAATATGAAAAATATCTGCGCCAAGTTCCACCTGAGGGTATGGGCCAGTGGGCCACAAGCCCTGGCTCCGCCACCACCCCCCTGGTGGCGGTGGGCAGGCTTGTGGGGCCCACACGGCTCTGCCGCCCCCAACCTCAGATCTATAAGTTCACTTTCATCCCAGAAAAAATAAAAAGAGAAGTTTTCGTCGCGTTTGCGATATGGAGGCGCCGCCACCACCTGTTCTTCATCTGGAGGGCAGATCTGGAGTCCGTCTTGGGCTCCGGAGAGGGGAAATCGTTGCCATCGTCATCATCAACCTTCTTCCCTCTCCAATTCCATCAAGCTCTTCGTCGTTCGTGAGTAATCTATTTCTAGGCTCGCTGGGCGGTGATGAGTAGGATGAGATCTATCATGTAATCGAGTTAGTTTTGATGGGGATTGATCCCTAGTATCCACTATGTTCTGAGATTGATGTTGCTACTACTTTGCCATGCTTAATGCTTGTCACTAGGGCCCGAGTGCCATGATTTCAGATCTGAAATTATTATGTTGTCACCAATATATGTGTGTTTTAGATCCGATCTTGCAAGTTGTAGTTACCTACTATGTGTTATGATCCGGCAACCCCGTAGTGACAATAACCGAAACCACTCCCGGTGATGACCATAGTTTGAGGAGTTCATGTGTTCACCAAGTGCTAATGCGTTGGTCCGGTTCTTTATTAAAAGGAGAACCTTAATATCCCGTAGTTTCCTTTTGGACCCCGCTGCCACGGGAGGGATGGACAATAGATGTCATGCAAGTTCTTTTCCCTAAGCACGTATGACGACACACGGAATGCATGCCTACATCACATTGACGAACGGGAGCTAGCCACATATCTCTCCGTGTTATAACTGTTGCATGATGAATATCATCCAAACAAATCACTAACCCATTGCCTACGAGTTTGTCCTACTGCTGCTGTTACTAGTCTTGTTGCTGCTGTTACTACTGTTGCTGCTGCTGTTAGTTGTCTTGCTCTGCTGCTGTTACTACTGTTGCTACTGCTATTACTTGTCTTGCTGTGCTGCTACTATTGCTACTACTGTCGCTGGCTACTGTTGCTACTTGCTACTGTTGTCACAACCGCTGTTCCTTGCCACTGCCGTTACTCACTACTTTGATGTTACTACTTCGCTTGCAGATACTAATCTTTTAGGTGTGGTTGAATCTGACAAATTCAACTGCTAATACTCGAGAGTATTCTGTCACCTCCTGTTTTGGCGATGAACAAATTTGGGTCGAATACTATACCCTCTAAAACTGCTACGATCCCACGCGCTGGTGGGCCGTCAACTACATTCTTCTAGTTTCGATTGCCGGAGAGTGCTAGCAGCATTCTTCTGGTGTCATTGCAAAGGGGAAGAACAGTTGACATCAAGCATTTTTCTGGCGCCGTTGCCGGGGAGGTATTGCTATATTCTCTGAGTCACTTGGGATTTATATCTGCTGATCACTATGAAGAATCTGAAGGATCCAAAAACCAAAGTCTTGCCCTCAACTACGAGGGGAGGTAAGGAATTGCCATCTAGCTCTGCACTTGATTCACCTTCAGTTATGAGTAAGTTTGTGACATCACCTCCTGCTAGAAATCTTGATATGCCGCATGTGCTTGATGATGCTTATGATGCTACTGCTGATGATACTATGCCTGATGTTGTGCCTGATACTGCTAGAGATGTTATGCTTGATACTTCTAGAGATGCTATGCTTGATACTGCTTTGCCTGATGATGCTAGAGATGCTATTTTTCCTGATGATGCTATGCTTGATACTGCTAGAGATACTACTTTGCCTGATGTTCCACTAGGGGTGTTCCTTGATGCTCATATTGCTAGAGTTACTGCCAATGCTCGTGATGCTTCATTGTCGATACAATTGAGATAGAACCTGCTTTTGCTCCTGCTAGATCTAGCTCTCCTAGACATGAATTGCCTGATATACCTGAGGGTTACATTATGGAGGGAGAGATAGCTGAGGATTTTCTTACGTGTAAGGATGCCTATGACACTGAGAAATTACTTCTCAAGTGGAAGGAAAAATCTCTGAAAGCTAAGATGAAATATGACCCGAAGTTTGCCACTTCACCTATCTTTATCACCGATAAGGATTATGTATTCTCTCTCGACCCTGAGATAATCTCTCTAGTCGAATCTGATCCTTTTCACGGTTATTAGTCTGAGACGGTCGTAGCCCATCTTGCCAAACTACACGATATAGCCACTCTTTTCACTGATGAGGAGAAGATCTGCCACTACTACATCCTTAAGTTATTTCCTTTCTCTCTAAAGGATGACTCTAAAGCCTGGTTCACCTCTCTTGCTCCTGGATGTGTGAGTAGTCCTCAGGAGATGGTCTATTACTTCTATGAGAAATATTTCCCTGCCCATAAGAAGCAAGCTGCCTTGCAGGAAATATACAACTTTGCTCAACTCCAAGAAGAGAGTCTTCCACAAGCTTGGGGGAGGCTCGTCCAGCTATAGAATGCTTTGCCTGATCACCCTCTTAAGAAGAACGGGATACTTGATATCCTCTATAACGGACTTATCGATGCCTCTAGAGACCACCTAGATAGTTGTGTCGGTTGTGTTTTTAGCGAACGAATTGTAGAACAAGCTGAGACCCTACTGAATAACATCTTGATCAACGATAATGCTTGGACTATTCCCGAACCACCTCCTAAGACAACTCCGAAGAAAAGAGGTATTCTATTCCTTAGTCTTGAAGATATGCAAGAAGCCAAGAAATCTATGCAAGAGAAAGGCATTAGATCTGAAGATGTCAAAAATCTACCACCTATCGAAGAGATCCATGGTCTCGATAACCCGATACATGTAGTAGAAGTGAATTCTCTGCGTAGGTTTGATGAGAGTGATATTGCTTTTGATAAACCTGCTAGCCTATGCTTTGATGAATTTGACAACTTTGTTGCCAAACAACAGAGTTTCAATGATTATGTTAGCAGACATTTGGAACAAAGTACTCGTATGCTTAGCCATTTAAGTGCTTGTGTAGACAGAAATGTCAACGATCTGAAGCTTCTGAGTAAACATGCCTCTATGATTACTACTCGGGTAGAATAAGTTCTTAAAGCTCAGAATGACCTGCTCAATGAATTAAATGACAACTCTGTCAGAGTCATTACTAGAGGAGGCAAAATGACTCAGGAAACTTTGTATCCTGAAGGCCACCATAAGAAAATTGATCAAGATTCTCAAGGAATCAATGCTAATACACCCAGCCATCCTAAGGAGAAGAAGAAGGATGATAGAAACCTGCATGCCAGTTCACCAAATACTGTAGCACCTGAAGAACCTAATGATATTTCTGCGTCTGATGCAGAAACACAATCTGGTGATGAACATGAACCTGGTGATAATATGGACAGTGATGTTCATAATAATGCTCAACCTAGCAATGATGAGGATGTGGAGATTGAACCTTCGGTTAATCCTGATAACCCACAACCTAAGAAATACGATAAGAATGACTTCACTGCTAGGAAGCATGGTAAAGAAAGAGAACCATGGGTTCAGAGACCTATGCCCTTTCCTCCTAAGACATCCAAGAAAAAGGATGATGAGGATTTTGAGCGCTTCGTTGAGATGATAAGACCCATCTTTCTGCGGATGTGGTTAACTGATATGCTCAAGATGTCTCTGTATGCCAAGTACATGAAAGGTATCGTGACTAATAAATGGAAGATACCAGATCTTGAGATCTCCACCATGCTTGCCAATTACACTTTTAAAGGTGGAACTCCTAAGAAACTTGGTGATCCCGGAGTGCCCACTATACCTTGCTCCATTAAAGGAAACTACGTAAGAACTGCCTTATGTGACCTTGGAGCCGGTGTTAGTGTTATGCCGCTCTCTCTTTATCGTAGACTTGAATTGGATAAGTTGACACCCACTGAAATTTCTCTGCAAATGGCCGACAAATCAACTGCTTTCCCTATCGGCATTTACGAGGATGTGCCTATTGTGGTTACTAACACCACTATCTTAACAGACTTTGTTATCTTGGATATTCCCGAGGACGATGCCATGGCTGTCATCCTCGGAAGACCCTTTTTAAACACTGCAGGGGCTGTTATAGATTTCAACAAAGGCAATGTCACTTTCCACGTCAACGGTAATGAGCACACAGTGCACTTTCTGAAGAAACGATATCAAGTACATTGCATCAATGCTATCGAAAAGACTTCATCGATTCTCATTGGGAGCTTTGAATGCCCTATTCCTCGTGTCAAGATGAAGTATGATTTGCTTGTTGGGGAGATACATATCCCCATTGAGGTGATTTAGTGGCTATTCGAAAATTCTCCGTTCTCTCTTGCGATTCAAGAAGGTTTTGTCATAAGGACTTGATCAATCCCATTGACGGATTTCTTTCGATGACCATGAAACGGATGAATCAAAGAGTCACATACCTCTATTTTAAAGCTTTCATTTTCTGTTGCTTAGAAGAAAAATGATAGAATTAGTTTAGTTTTTCCTGTTTTCCGTTTTAGCATCCCGGAGAAAAATACCTCGAAAATAAAAGTTCTCCCGTGGTCCTGAAAATTTAGTATGATTTTTTCTAGAATTTTTGAAAATTACTAGGCCTGAGAGCTGGCCTGGGGGGCAGACCAGTGGGCCACAAGCCCTGCCACCACCACCTACCCCCCTGGTGGCGGAGTGCAAGCTTGTGGGGCCCACAGGGACCCCCTCCACTCATTCCAGCTCCCAGCCTCTTCTTCCACCTCCAGAAAAAATTGTTTCGCAGCTCAAACCCGTGTTCTTGCTCATTTGGCTGTGATTTTCGATCTCCTTGCTCAAAGCACCATTCTCCGAACCATTTTGGGGAAATTACTCCTTGGTAAGTGACTCCTCCATTGGTCCAATTAGTTTTTGCTCTAGTGCTTTATCCTTCGCGTATTCTTGCTGCCTTGGTGAGCCTGTTCTTGAGCTAGAAATGTTGATTTTAGCTGGTCCCAAGTAGTTTTAGCACGTGATACAGTCTCTAGGCACTAGTAGGAGTAATTGCTACAAGGTGTGGTGGGTCTTCATTCACTTTTCTCTTGAACTTCAAAAATTTCAGCAAAAGGAAATTATGTTCAGGAGGAAGTTTCATGGTGGTTCCTCAAGTAAGAAGGTTCCTCGTCTTTCTTTTAGGGAGCCCGAACCTTTTCAACTAAGGGACGCACCGGTACAACCATGTGAATGGCCTTCCGATGAGTTCATGATCGAAGCAGGTTTCAAGGATGAATTTGACACACTTGTCCGCAATGCCGGGTTAGAAGAATTCCTCTCAGATAAATGTGAACAGTATGCTATGCTCACTGCCTCTTTCGTGCGTAGATTTAAATTTTCAGTTGGCCGTGACTCATCCATATTGTTTGATCTGTACGATAAATCCTATACCGTGGATTTGGAGGATTTCAATAGGATTTGCAAGATACCCGATGGGGGTAGTATTAATGATCCTTCTAAGTCTTCGGTCAGAGACTTTGTCTCCAGTATAACTGTTGGCGAAACCAGAGATATCACGCAAGCCACCATAGGAAGCATCCATTTCCCTGCCTTGCACTACCTTGCCCTCTTCACAGGTAGGTGCATTAACGGCAAGGGTGCACATTGTCACCTATGCGCTTCCGACTAGTATCCTTAAGAGCGCAGTAATAGGTGACAGGAGCTTCAATATGGAAGCTATAATAGCAAGGAGGCTGAATAAAAATGCCAGTGAGGGGGATTTCTTTGGTGGAGTTTATGCTACACGCTTAGCAAATTTTCTTGGAGTATTCATCCGTCCAGAAGACCCTCCTCTCTGTACAGCCTACCTTGATCGTGTCGCTCTAACACGCTACCAGTTCCTTGAGAGAGATCATGGATCCCTCCTATACCGCTTGATATTTAACCGGCAGCGTGTTTTCCATATTACCCTTCCTGCTCCTGCTTTCTTTGACTTTCAGGTAAAACGAAGATACTACATAACCATAGGAGAGGCAGAGGAGTATGAGAGGGAGGCGACTAATGCTCGACTTCGTGAGGCAGCTATTCAGGCAGTGGCTGCAGCACTCCCGTATAACACCCATTACGATTTTGGGTTTCGCCAGGACCATCCTTGGGAGTAGACATGGGGGAGTACATGTTCTCACCTACTTTCTCACCTACTTTACATTCATGCTTATGCTTTCACTCTGTTAGCCGGTGTTTACACTTTGCCACTGTATTATCCATGCTAGTTTATTTTCATTTTCTTGTTTTGTGTCCTTTTGAGAAAACCCAAAAAGATTTTTCTTTTTTTCTTTTGCTTGTTGGGAGCTTTCCCATGTAAATAGTTTTCTTTTTCTTTGTGTCAAGGTAGAAGATATTGGTTACAATGTTTATTGGTTCTTACATGCTTACCTGTTTAGCTTTCAAAGAGCCATATTACTTTGTCTTCTCCTTTGTGTTTGCCTGGAGATTCAGCTTAGTCTAATGCACGAGCACCCTTATTATTGTTCACATCGTTCGATCGTGCAAATGAAAGGCAACAATGATAATATATGATGAAGTGACTGAGACTGAGAAGCTGGTATGAACTCTATCTATTTTGTTTTTGTAAATATGACTAGCTTGTCGACCCAGATTCAGCTTTGTTGTGAGAGAACCATGTTTGCAATGACAACTTAGAGATCATAGTTTCTGATGCCATGCTTATTTAGCTGAGAGCGTATAATGGTTTGTCTTGAATGTCAACATAGATTTTGAAATAACTATGATGTAGTATGATAGGATGGTATTCTCCTTTGAATGTTTCAAGTGGCTTGACTTGGCGCATGTTCATGCATGTAGTTGAAACAAAATCAGCATAGCCTCTATGATGTTCGTGTTCATGGTGATTTATATCATGTTCATGCTTGCATTTAATGTTAGTCAAACTCATTGCATCTTGATGACTGTTGTCGCTCTCTAGTTGGTCGCTTCCCAGTCTTTTGCTAGCCTTCACTTGTACTAAGCGGAATACTGCTTGTGCATCCACTTCCATAAACCCAAAAGTTTTTCCACGAGAGTCCACCATACCTACCTATTTGCGGTATCTACCTGCCGTTCCAAGTAAATTTGCATGTGCCATTCTCTAAACCTTCAAGAAATAATCTGTTTTGCATGCCCGAACCGCTCATGTGGTGACACAGGGCTATTGGTATCTTCCATGCTAGGACTGTTATCCTCGACATGTGTTTATTCACTGTCATTCACGAGAAAGGGGTCAGTAATTGGAATGCCCAGTTCCATTCTTAAATCGAAAACATAACTGTAAAACAAGACTCCCCCCGGATTGATGTTAGTATGGACGGTACCCGAGGATTCGGCTAGCCGTGGAGTGTGATTGATTGGTGGTGGGGGAGTTAAAACTTTACTTTTCTGTTTGGGAACCGCCTATAGCATGAGCAGCATGGAAGATATTGAGAACTCTTGGTCATTGCGTTGACAATGAAAGCATGCCACCCAAAATTATTATCTCTGTTTTCAAAGCTTGAGCTCTGGCACCTCTGCAAATCAATGCTTCCCTCTGCGAAGGGCATGTCTATTTATTTTGCTGTCGAGTCATCCTCCTCTTATATAAGCACCAATTAGAAAGCACCTCTGTCATTTTTATGCTTTGCTTTTGATTGCTATTGAGTATGACTATGACTGGATCTTCGTTGCTATGAATTACAATGTTTAGTCAGCCCTTGATCTTTGAAAGTGCTATGCATTTATGTTTTGCGGTCTCAGAAAGAGCTAGCGAGATACCACCTATTCATATTGCTTCATGCTTGTTTTGATTGAAGTGTTGGTATTTGAAACTCATTATTATTTGCTCGTTAGCTGATTATGCCATTGATATTAGTTTACCGTGAGACCTTTGTGTCATTTGCTTATGTGGTTAACTTGTGATCTTGCTGAAATTCTGGTTATGAGTTAGACATAGTTGCAACAACAAGATCAAACAGAGTTTGTCAAAGTTTTTCTTTCTCTCTCAGTTTGTCAACTCCGTTGCTTGAGGACAAGCAAGGTTTTAAGCTTGGGGGAGTTGATACGTCTCCATCGTATATACTTTTCCAAACTCTTTTGCCCTTGTTTTGGACTCTAATTTGCATGATTTGAATGGAACTACCCTGGACTGACGCTGTTTTCAGCAGAATTGCCTTGGTGTTATTTTTGTGCAGAAATCAAAGTTCTCCAAACGTCCTGAAAATTTACGGGGAGCATTTTTGGAAAATATGAAAAATATCTGCGCCAAGTTCCACCTGAGGGGGTGGGCCAGTGGGCCACAAGCCCTGGCTCCGCCACCACCCCCCCTAGTGGCGGTGGGCAGGCTTGTGGGGCCCACACGGCTCTGCCGCCCCCAACCTCGGGTCTATATGTTCACTTTCGTTCCAGAAAAAATAAAAAGAGAAGTTTTCGTCGCGTTTGCGATACGGAGGCGCCGCCACCACCTGTTCTTCATCTGGAGGGCAGATCTGGAGTCCGTCTTGGGCTCCGGAGAGGGGAAATCGTCGCCATCGTCATCATCAACCTTCTTACCTCTCCAATTCTATGAAGCTCTTCATCGTTCGTGAGTAATCTATTCGTAGGCTCGCTGGGTGGTGATGAGTAGGATGAGATCTATCATGTAATCGAGTTAGTTTTGATGGGGATTGATCCCTAGTATCCACTATGTTCTGAGATTGATGTTGCTACTACTTTGCCATGCTTAATGCTTGTCACTAGGGCCCGAGTGCCATGATTCCAGATCTGAAATTATTATGTTGTCACCAATATATGTGTGTTTTAGATTCGATCTTGCAAGTTGTAGTTACCTACTATGTGTTATGATTCGGCAACCCCGGAGTGACAATAACCGGAACCACTCCCGGTGATGACCATAGTTTGAGGAGTTCATGTGTTCACCAAGTGCTAATGCGTTGGTTCGGTTCTTTATTAAAAGGAGAACCTTAATATCCCGTAGTTTTATTTTGGACCCCGCTGCCACGGGAGGGATGGACAATAGAAGCCATGCAAGTTCTTTTCCCTAAGCACGTATGACGACACACGGAATGCATGCCTACATCACATTGACGAACGGGAGCTAGCCACATATCTCTCCGTGTTATAACTGTTGCATGATGAATATCATCCAAACAAATCACCGACCCATTGCCTACGAGTTTGTCCTACTCCTGATGTTACTACTGTTGCTGCTGATGTTACTTGTCTTGCTCTGCTGCTGTTACTACTGTTGCTGCTGTTGTTACTTGTCTTGCTCTGCTGCTGTTAGTACTGTTGCTACTGCTGTTACTTGTCTTGCTCTGCTGCTACTGTTGCTACTACTGTCGCTTGCTACTGTTGCTACTTGCTACTGCTCTCACTACCGCTGTTCCTTGCCACTGCCGTTACTCGCTACTTTGTTGTTACTACTTCGCTTGCAGATACTAATCTTTCAGGTGTGGTTGAATCTGACAAATTCAACTGCTAATACTCGAGAGTATTCTCTCACCTCCTATTTTGGCGATCAACAAATTTGGGTCGAATACTCTACCCTCGAAAACTGCTACGATCCCACGCGTTGGTGGGCCGTCAACAACATTCTTCTAGTTTCAATTGCCGGAGAGTGCTAGCAGCATTCTTATGGTGCCGTTGCAAAGGGGAAGAACAGTTGACATCATCTTGCATGCGGATACCCATAGTGACATTGGGGTATTAAAGTGATTCACTTGATATATACTGTGGCATCAACTCGTGGATTCCCACGGTGACATTGGGGTAATCTAGGCATAGGGGTTGATTGCACGTTTTCGTACTATGTTCTCAGATAGAAATCTTGGTGTGCTCCTTGAACTTCTTTGTGTTGGATAGAGTATTATGAATCTGAAATTTTTATGGTGTTATTTTAGTACGAACTCTTGATTGATCGATCGGAAAGGATTACTTGTTATCTTAATACGAACTCTTGGAAAGATTTATCAGAAATAATAACTTTGAGGTGGTTTCATACTCTACAAACAATTTCTTCTTATGTTCCCCGCAAGATAGGAACTTTGGAGTGATTCGTTATCGCATGTTGAGGGATTGTTATGTGATCTAATTATATTAGCATTGTTGAGAGATTGCACTAGCGAAAGTACTGACCCTAGGCCACATTTTCAAGCATTGCAATCAAGTTTATGCTCACTTTTGTTACTTGCTACCTTGCTATTACAAAAAACTATATCACCTATCATTACTACACTTGTATCACCATCTCTTCACCGAACTAGTACACCTATATAATTTACCATTGTATTTTGTGTGTTCGAGACACAAGAGACTTTTTATTATTTAGTTGGAGGGTTGTTTGAGAGAGACCATCTTCATCCTACGCCTCCCACGGATTGATAAACCTTCGGTCATCCACTTGAGGTAAATTTGCTACTGTCCTACAAAACTATGCGCTTGGAGGCCCAACACGAGTCTACAAGAACAAGTTGTGTAGTAGAAATGAGAACTTTTACTATAAGAAAAGGGATGGAAGAGACACATCGATTCCCAATTTTACGACACAAGTCCATGTGTCATTTCCCTTGCGATACCGGGGTGACCCTAGACTTCGCCCCTAAAGTTAGACTCGCCAAATGTCATTTACGTTAATTGTCATGTGAGAATGTCCCATGTGCACTTGAGACTCGATTTTGGCACGGAAAATTGTGGGATGTCCATGTATTTTCCCCCCTTGAAATGTAGATTTGCAAAACAAACTATCAAATTGGCAAACCAATTGAGGACCTATTCAATTCAAAGGATTTTAAGATGAATTTTGAATGAACAAATACTTAGGAATTTTTCCTACGTTGGTCAATTTGATTCATAGGATTAAATCTCATATGAATTTTTAATATGGCAACATTTCATAAAAAATTGCATCTAGTCAACCTCCTGAAAAGAATTCTTCATTTTCCTTTTGTGGCAACAAAATAAACTAAAATCATGTAGGATTCAAGTGAGCATGGCATTGTAATTCTATGTTTTTTATTCCTATTTTTTACAGTCATTAGACACAAAAAGGGCCTCAGACGGTCATCATGGCCCATTGGTTGGAGAATCTGGCTTTACGGATTTGGTTTAGGCCAAATATGGGTGGTGGTGCTCGTGGGGTGTGTGTATGTGAGTGGTGGTAATTCTCTAGCTTTAAGTACTTAGGGCGTGTCCTGAAGTCCTCCAGATCCACGCTTCAAAATTTTCACACTTGATTTTTATTCGAACGCTTAGGCTTCAAGAAGCTGGATTCTTGAAGGAAAACACTTAGTGTCCATAGTCTGGAACGATGCCATCGTCAGACCCCCCTACTCGCGTCGATCTAGAAGAATCCCGACGCTTCAGATTCATCTGCATTAGAAACTAAAGACCGTATCCCGTAAATTCCGCGCGTAATCCACTCCAATTAACACCCACAACCCCGCTCGTGTTCTGTCCCCTCCCCTGTTTCCCCACCTCGCCATTGTCGCCTGCAGCGGCATCCCCTCCACCGCCACCAACCAACGCCTCTACCACTACAGGCACCGACCCCGCTGCCCCCACCGGCCATGAACGCCACCCTCACCGTCCATCGGACCGTCCACCAGAGCGTCCTCGCATCCACAACCCCGCGATGTGCTCTGCCCCCTCATCTGTTTGCCACCTCGCCTTCGTCGCATGCAGCGGCATCTCCTCCACCGCCACCAGCCATCGTCGTTGCCCCTACAGCCCACCGACCCCGCTGCCCCCACCGGCCACCGACGCCACCCTCACCGTCCACCGAAGCGTACTATCACATCCAGCTCACCGCCGTGCTCGACCCGCCACGCACCACCAGCCCGGCCCCCATCGGATCTACCACCCCGCCGGCGGCGAGTGGATCAAGCATCCCATCCGCAACATCGCCAAGGCGTACGTCCCATCGATTGAATCTGCCGCATTACATCAGCCGCCACTTGCTGGAGCTCCCCATCCCAGTTCGTAGGTACTTTGTATTTTTGTGCATTGTCCCAGATTTGGGATTTTTCTCATCTTTTTGCAAAGAAATTTGTTGTCTAATTCATCCAGTAGACTAATTGTTTCCTATGTTCATTCATGGACTAGCATTTGTTTTGAATATTTTCATATGTGGTACCCGTGCTTCCTGTCTATGCAATTTATATCTCAAATACATCCCAATATGCTTCCTGTGTCACATGTACACACACACTTGGCAGCAAATTTGTTATCTATTCTTTTTTAGAATTCCTTGCTTCCATTAAAGAGCAAAATTGAACCATGTTGCATCTTAAATTGCATCACACATAGATGCTTCTGCAGTGGCCACTTTCTGATTCGGTCGTTTATAAAAATGCTACCATAACAACGCCACCAGGATAAGCATCCACTCGATGGAAGCAACTTAATAATGCCTGTGTCATGTGCCGTATTCATCGTGTGGCCATTTTTTGTGCTCCTGACATGAAACAATGCATTTACTTTTTTGTACTGCATTTTGCTGCCGTGCCTAATAAAGCATACAAAAATTGCTAACCCATCACATCACTCTTTTTCTCAGGTGACAATCAACAATGACTAAAAAAGATAAAGAGTCGCTCATGCTCCAGAGTCGATATGCAGCTGGCCGGTTACATGATATTGTCTTAGGTCTCACCCCAGCAAGGAAAAACCTCATTCGTACCAAAATATGGGGCAATCTCCTGGATGTTAGCAAATTCTCAGCCCCCGAGGGACTCCTAGAATGGATCATTGACAGGATTGACCCGAAGCTTGGTGAATTTCGGAACCCACGAAACAATACCAACATTCTATTCACTCCAGAAATGGTTGAGAAGGTCCTCGGACTTCCTCATGGTACTAGGCCTGTTGTTGTCATAAGCAAGCACGAAGAATCCCCTCATCGAGAATTCTACAAGATAGATTATGATCATGGTAGACGGGTGCCCATTCACTATGCTGCAACTATTCTAGAAAAAGAAGTTGATCTAGATGATGAGACCTTTTTTAGGACCTTCTTCCTAGTAGCATTGGCTACTCATTTGACACCAGGAACTGGAAACATGGTGCCTTTGGAGTATTTAGGCAGCCTTGAAGTTGCATCCGAGGTTTGCGAGTACGCATGGGGAGATCAAATTCTGAAAGATGTCATGACTGAGATCGATACATTCCAAAAGAAGAAGAAGAAAACACTATTAGATGGAGCTTTCAAAAAAATATGGGTTGGCAGCTCCCTACCCTTGGTTGCGGTATACACACTAGCCTACGCACTTTTTATATCTCAACTTTTATATAGTTATTATTTATTTTATTCACATTTTTTATCCTACCTTTTTATTTTCAGATTATATACATGGACCATCTGGACTTTCCTGAATCATCTATTTTGACGCATCACATAAATTACTCACTTCCTAGAGCATCCCACGTAACAGATGAGGACTTCAAATTTGTCATGCTACATGATAAAAGTAGATTCACCCTCAACGCACATATTTATGGTGCGCGACCGGTAAGGCCATACAAATTGTGTTGCCTTCTATTCCAATGCGATACTACTTCATTAAGATAGATGCCAATCTTTTCCAATATGACGCTCCCCATTTCTGCATGTACATCTCCATATAAGAAATTGTAATATTCACGTGTGCTAAAATGCTGCATTTTTTTTGTAGTTCCGTCCACCCGAAAGCACACCATATGCCATCCAACTGTCAAACTACGATGACCAACCTGCTACACAGCTATATATACAACAAACAGAAAACAATTCTACCAACCATCCACCACAGGTACCCACCGGTATTGTACTTATTTGTAACAGAGCTTTTTTGTATAGCTTTTACTCATTGGGTATTCTAAATTTTTATGTAGACTGAAGAAAATCAAGACATGCATCACGAGGCCCCTAAATTTCCTATCAAGCATCTGGAGGTACAACGTTATCAAATTAGTTTCTCATAACCTACTAGTTCTATACTCCGATGCATGTTTCTACCATCTTTTCTTAAGGTTGCCATTGTGTACTTTACGTGCTTCCCTCTAACTTGAAGAACATGAACAGGACAAAAAATTCTATACATCAAACCCATGCTTCTACCATAATAAAAAATGTCTTCATGCTGTAATATACATGCTTCCACAATTATTTAACTGCACAATCATGTTCTCAAATCATTCACCATTTCACATGCTCCATGCTTTCGTTCAGGAACTCCTGGCCTTCTTACTTCCAATTATTGAAAGACACAAAGCAAAATGGGCACAGGATATATCAAAAGCTACATCGAGACTTACTAAACTGCACGCCAAGCGCATGGACGAGTTTGCACAAGATGTCTTAGCGACCACAAAACATTATGCTCCAGATCCAACAAATTATTCTTCACCTCATAGGGTACTCTAGGATACACATACCGAACAACCTCAACCACCTGGTCCAAAAGAAACTCCCAACAGCAGGTTTTGGAAGGAAGCAACTTCATATGCCGATGAGGTGGAGAAAAGTGTTACAAAAATAGCTCAGAATAACCAGGATGTAGCTTCAACATCCGCTCCTGGTGCGAATCAATCTACCAGTGAGGAAGAAACTAGACGGAGGATACCTGATTCTTACAAAGATCCGGGTCTCAATATTCTACTCTCGGGTAAGACTTGCACCCAAGTTTGCACCCAACCACCTCCCTCATCACATCAAGACCAAGCTGCAGACGCTTTTACATCGCCTCCTGTCATGAAGCATTCCACCAGCAATGAAGAAACATTGCGGAGGGTCCTTGATTCTTATGAAGATCCGAGTTTCAGTCTTCTACCCCCCGGTCAGACTTGGACCCAACCTTTCGCCGAACCACCTCCATCAACACATGAAGGCGAAATTGCAGACGCTTCTACAGATGTAGTACAAACCATAGCTGCAGGTAAGTGCATCACATACCATATTACAATCTCATTTCGGTTTCACTTATTTTTTTCAATAACATCACTTGCACGTATCTCTACTCATGCAGGACCTACAACCATGGCAACAGTGGATGCAAACCTGGCACACGTAAGTCACGAATCATCCCCAGTACATGCACCAACACCAACATCCCCTACACAACTCACACAGGTGCACCTTTTTACACTTTTCAAAAATGCATCCTCTAACCCCTTTCGGAGCTTCCATTAAACGCGAAGACACGTGTCCAACAATTCTGTTTTACATGCGTCTACTTAGGATAATACATCCGAAGGACCAAACATGAGCCATAATGTCAATGAGGTATGGTTCCACCCTTTTACAACTCACTCACACTCCTACTACAAAATTCAGTCTACACCATTAACAATAAAATAATTGTACAACCTATCATCCATCCAGGGGGGTCAACCCACCACCGGAGATGTCCTTCACACCATTGGCACACAAACTCAGGAAAAGAAGAATAGGAAGAAGAGAGCTTGTCTTTGAAAAACTGAGGACACAAGGCTAAAGAAAATCAAGGTTACAAGCTCTTCGATAGAACTGTACAACAAGTACATTACTGCCAGATGTTTAAGGCCTCCCAAAAAAACTGATCAAAGGTTACATCTCACAGCTTTTTCATTCTATCACATCCGTGCCCTCACACCTTTTATTAAGTTTATGATTCACCTGCAAGCAACTCATGCTTCCTTGGTTGCCTAGTAATGTTTTTAAACTTACAAAAAATGCTTCATCTAATTACATTTGTTCGCAATCACCCTTGTACTAGGCCACCTTTCGTCGATTACGGTGGGTATCATATATCATATGAACACTTCTGTGACGCACTCAAGCCACGCGAATGGGTGAACACCCATACAATGGAGCTTTACATTTGCCAATTCGACCTTCAACAAACAATGGAAGCATGCAGCTCTGCCCTTCCTACCAAATACGCATTCTCACAGTCCTTGACAGTAACAACCTTTGCAACACATCTCTTCTGTTTCCATCTTTAGTTATTTTAATATTCTTTACATTGTATTTCATAACTTTCATCAGGCAAAACTAAGTGTGCTCGAGGATAAATTCGTTGCAACCAACTGCCTTCGTGAATTCAACAATGCCTACCAAGATGGCTCGCTCAAGTCAAAGGATTTGGTACACTTCTCACGCCATAAAACACAGTGCTCATCACTTTATATCAATTCTTTCAAACTTCCAATTTGCAACATATCATGTATAGACGCACAAGACATCCTTTAATTTTACAATCTATGAGCACCTGAAAACAAATTGATACCCTTCATACCCATAATATTTTGCAGCTTTACTTCGCCATTCCCCACAAACAACATTGGATCCTATGCTGCATCAACCTTCTTTACAAACAGATCAACATATTCGATTCAGACAAGAAGCTGAAAAATGATGAAGTGTACGAGTTGTCAAACAATCTGGTTATCACTCTCCTAAACTAACAGTTACTAATTAATGTGTGATGTTTTTTTGGTGATGCGTCGATTACATTTTGCATCCCTGTATTTCTAGGTTACCAATTTTGTGACACTAGCCGCGCATGCCAAAGCATTCACAAAGTTGGATTTCATGAAGTTCACGTGCTTCCACCCCCCTGATTGCCCCCAACAGAAAATGCAGTAAGTTTATACAATCTTTTTACCTCAAGTCAGTGATGAAGAAAATTCACACTACGTATGATGCTTTCTTCTATATTTTTTGCCAGCTTCGATTGTGGAATATTCACAATGCTCTTCATGAAGCAATGGGATGGGAAGAACATGGCCAACTTTTCCAAGGTATTACCCTCCTAAACCAAGCAACTACTCACGTGTTAATTCAATGCTTCTATCATCACTGTTATAAGTTTCCATCAATCATATTTGTGTTTGGCATGCAACCAATTCTACCTTTTTCCAGTGCACCCATCTAAACAAGTGCATGCTTCATTGTTCTAATCACTCACCCGACTTCTACCGCAGGATACCTACGACCATCGGGCGATTATCACCGAACTAATCATAACTTCGCAGCTGAACAACCAAGATCCAACCTGGGTACTGAAGACCAACTAAGGAACCTGCGAGCATTAAACAGAATAAATGATCGCGCTTGTGCAAACTATGTGCTTTGAAGTTTCTTTTTTACTTCGAGCTAGTTGTTTTATTACACAATACAGCTCTGTTACCAACTGGTGCTGATATTTTGTGTCCTTTATCTGGTACTATTTTGTACTCAACCATGAGTTTTCAAGCTGCATGTTTCAGAGCACATTTTTTGCGCTTCATGATGTTGTTGTCGTATACGTACTACCAACATTGAAAAGAAAGTGTTCGTTAGTTTTTACTACGCACGAATAATACACTTTGCATGTAATATTGCTATGCTCCTATATCGTACTACTTTTGTTTCCACTACAAACTGTGCTTGCTTCTTGCAAACTTCACTCACCTGAAACATATATACTTACATGAATTACCAGAACTATCTTCACAAATTTTGTGAAGCCGAATGCTACATATTATTTTGCATTGTCAAACAAAAATTCACATTCGTCATAGTTTCCACCAAACAAAACCCTGACTTAACCTCAATCAAAATCCAAGTATATAAACATGATTGTGCTTGCTTCTTGCAAACTTCACTCACCTGAAACATATATATTTACATGAATTCCGCAGCCATCCTACCTGAAGTCTGCTTCATAACATTGTTATGCTTCCAGCATGTCGCTATCAAACTTTCACAACTTCAAATACCACAACTATATTCACAAAATTTGTGAAGCAGAATGCTACATATTATTTTGCATTGCCAAAGTAAATTCACATTCATCATAGTTTCCACCAAACAAAACTTAGACTTGACCACAATCAAATCCATATCGCTTACAACCCATAAATGTCTACATTATTTTATGCAATCTCAGCAACTTATTACACCACATCACAGTACGCGGTAACCTTCGGAAAAAAAATATTTACAGTGTCAACTCCGTGTGTTGCCTAAGTTTTTCAGCTTCAACCTTCTGTCTGTGTCTCTCAAGCGCTAGATACGGGCAATTCCTCTTGTCGTGCCAATCCTCCTTACAATAAGAACACACGCCTTTCTTCTTTCCTTTTTGTTGCGCGTTCTCCTGCCTCAGCTCCACCAATGATTTCCTCCTTTTCTCTTTATCTTTTGGTCTACCTTTTTTGGCAGATTTTGGCGGATTCTTCACATTGCTGCTTCCTACTACTTCCACATCAGCACGTGCTGGTGAGTCTGGGTCTGGCTAACCACCTGACAACCTCCACTTCCATACCAGCTTGCTTAGCTCATCCACTCCACCAGCAACAATCGTGTATGTCTCCGGACCAAAACATGCAACCGAAGCAAGGGTACACATCTGGATGCACAGGTCATTGTACCTCAGAGTATTTGTTCGCGGAACATCTGAACCAACATTTCTGCTTCTTGCAGGTCTAATTGTTGCTTCCTCGGACCATCTATACATCATGTATTGCTCGGGTATTTCTTGAACATGTATGCACCATTACCTTTAGAATGTGATGACACAAGATCCCATTCATGTGGAATCTGTTGCATGAGCACTCATACGACCTATCAACTGGGTCAATAACAACCACATGTATTTTACTAGAATCAGGATCACAACGTCGTAGCTCAAACTTAAACCGATTACCTTCAACCGGATTAATCATCAATGTTGTTGTCTCCTCCATCATTTCCTTAAACTTTCCAAAGGCAGTCCTGGTATAAAACTTTGATGCTTGCTCCTCTTTCTTGTACCTAGCGGAAAAAAATACCTAAGTTTTCAACTGGAATACAGAAGCATGATAACAACATATAAGAAGCAAACTTTTGCTTCACATGGTGCAAATTATATCAACATTTTTTCCACATTTAGTATACTAGTACGTTTCATACCTTGACCACAGCGGAGCAACTGTAGCCTCGCCAGGGAAACCAGCATTGTCCTCCCGGTCAAGCCTAGTTTCCTGGATGTACTCGTACTGCTTCACAAACTGCCACACCGAGTCATGAGGGTGCACAAGCTTCTTGAAGAACGAGTTCAAGCCTTCCGACCTGCTAGTCGTGCATGTGAAGGGAAAGAAGTTACTTTTGAAGTATGCCGGTGCCCAAGTGTGCCAGCACTCCCACATGTTAATCAGATGTGGGTACTCAACAAGCTCATGCTTCAACACCATCCGTTGCCATGCTTCCTCAAATTCTTCTGCATTGTCGGTCCCATTCACACAGTAATAGAATTCTTCCTCAAAATCTGCTCTTGTCCTGAACACCATACCCAGTTTTTCCTTCGCTATCTTCAGCACGTGCCACTTACAGCATCTGTGTACTATACCAGGAAAAACCATACTAATAGCTTTTGACATGGCTTGGTCTTGATATGCCATTATACACCCTGGGGGGTCATGCCCCATTGCATCCATCCACTTCTCAAAAACCCACTTGAATGTCTCAATTTTTTCATCTGGAAGCAACGCACATCCCAACATTATGGTTTGCATGTGGTTGTCTATTCCAACGATTGGTGCAAACGGCATATCATACCTGTTCGTACAAAACGTAGTGTCAAAGAACACACAATCTTTGAATTTTTTGTATGCCTCCCGGGTCGTTCCATCAACCCAGAATAGTGCCCTCACAGCTTTATTCTCATCTTCCAGCTTCGCATAAAAGAAACGTGGACTCTCTGCGTGAAGCTTCTCAAAATACTCCATCGTTTTCGCCATATCATTCAAAGACACCTCATTTCTCAACTTAGTTCGAATGTTTGCAACATCTCTGTCAGTGTACGGGAGGTTGCCAAGTTCCCCATGCAAGTATCCAAGTGTAGCCATGATCAACGATATTGGTATGTTCCGATTATGCAATGTCTTCAGAAACATGTGGTCCTCATACGGTACCTTCCTATGAGATCTGTAAAACCTTGTCCATTCCCCCCTACTCATCATTGGGTGTATATGTTGCTCCTCAAAAACAGTTACTTCCCATTTTCCATCCCTCAACATCATTGCCAGCCGTGCTCTGCATCCATGCCTATTCACCCTGTTTCTCTTCCGCTGTGGTACAAGCTTTTTATTGCCAAAATCTGGTTCCTTCCTTGATGCAGTGACATTTTCTTCTACTGCTTCATACCACTCATGATCACACATAGCTTGTTTTCCTTCATATTGGGTTTTTTCCCCTCCTGCATGAACACACTCAAACTCTCTCCTGATTATGTGGTTACACCCCTTCTTTTGAGTCCTCTTAGTGTAACATATCCTAGAGCCAAAACTCAGCTTCTTAGCATAGCTATTATACACCTTTTCTACTTCCTCGATGGTGTCAAAGACTAATCCAACATATGGCGCATCTGGTCGAGTAGTTGTTGCATCATCAGCAAATGGAATATATGTGCCCCCTTCAATTTCCTCCATGATTTCATCCTACAATGAAACATATTTTTTAGCATCAACATTGCACACATGAAATCCTAGAGCCAAAACAGTGGGCACAAGTTGAAAATATCTGAACACAGACCATATCTGAATGTATCTGAACATATACGATGCTAAACAGATCACAACATATTCTGAACACAGCCCATGACAATACAATCTAAGCTTCCAGCAGCAAAGTAAAATGTATCGAAGGGCAACAAATCGTGCTTCTCACTACGTGCTGTCACATTTATCCTATAGATTCATCAACAATCCCAGTTGGTGTGTTAAAAAACAGCCAAATCATGCATCAGACGACCAGCATACATCAAAACTACAACAAACATCCGAAAAAGAAAGCTAAAAATGTGAATATGTATCAAGGTGTTCATGTTACCTCCTCATCTCCAATATGCACCACAGGAGGATTCATGTTCGTCTGATTACTCAAAGCAGCAGCACCCCAAACGCCTCCCGGACCTGTGGTACTACCTGATCCATGCCGCCGGATTGCATCCGAAATCCCTCTATACTCAATATCTCGTCTTAGGTGCGCCATTTTTGCAGATACTTGTCTCTCGATGGAAGCATTCGCGCCAGAAATCTGAATGGAGAAGACACATGAGAGGAAATGTTCTCCCATGCGTTGACAACCACTTATTGCGTACGCCCAGCCGCTTAATTACAGGCATTAAAACCCTTTGAAACTGGACATCACATCTAATCTGATGGATCCCATGACCCTCATCCAACGGCGCATACGTAGTTTGATGGATGCTAACCGCATGTAGACTGATGCCTAGCGCTTCCCTTGAAGCTAAGCTCGACCGTAATGCAAAAACCTGAAGCGAGCTCAGCCCAGCTCCACAAATTGGAAAAGCTGGAGTTCACCTAATGTACATGAGCTTGGCACCGCTAAAGATACCGATTCACTTGTCTCCTCGAGAAAACAGAATGTTTCGCTACTGTAGCCCCCCCGCCTCGTTGACTCGATTCTATGCGTTCGCTAGCCTAATTGGGTTTCCTCGAGCCGGCCCAATCTACACCGAACGGGGCATAACATCCTAGATGGGCTGCAACGCTAGAGAAGTTGCACACACAACAGAACGGATCTGGGATCACTGCATGGAGTAAGAAGCTGCCAATGAGAAGCTGATTTCCTGAAGTTTTGTGAAGCCACGGTAGATCCGAACACACCCTTAGTTTGGGCCGAATTCAAAGTCTTAGCTCATGCCTCGGTGAAGGAAGGGGCTATACTTTGCTTGTATCCACGCGCGACTATTTCTCATTATAAGGGAGATGGGAAGGATCACTCTCTTAACGGACTACATTAATCGGGCCGGCCCATTCACGCGTGTGCAGAGTAAAAGAGCAACAATGTCAAGCCACTAGGTTAGCTTTCCATTCATGATAGTAATAGTAATAGGGCGAACCCTACTTACACAAAAAAAGAGTTGGATTTTCTCCGTTTTTTTGTTTTTTCTTCTCCGGCTTTTTTGTATTTGTTTCATCAGTTCTTTTCATTACTTTTTTTCCTTTGGTTTATTTTGTTTCTTTTTTTACTTTTTCCTTGTTTCCTTTTGTTTTTCGTTCTACATTCTTATATACATGATGAACATTGTTTTTCAAGTACCTGTTCAGCATTTTTTAAATACATGTTCTACTTTTTATATACATGATTAACATTTATTCAAATACTTATTTACCATTTTCAGATATTCGTTCAACATTTTTCATATACTCAATCAACATTTTTTTTAATATTTATTCAACATTTTAAAAATATTGTTCAACAAGTACTTGTTCAAATACTTGTTTAACAAGTACTTGTTCAACAATTTTCAAATGCTTGATCAATATTTTTAAATATTTGTTCAACATTTTTGAATGCGTCATTAATACTTTTTAAATACTTGTTTAATATTTTTCCCAAGTACTTGTTCAATATTTTTTCCCAATTACTTGTTCAGAATTTTTTCAATGCTTGATAACATTTTTCAGATACAGTTCAACATTTTTCAAATACCTATTCTACATTTTCAAATTTTTTTACAGTTTTTTGTAATATATGTACTTTATTTTTAAAATTTATAAACAAAAGTACAAAAACAAAAAAAATAGCAAAACAGAAAACGTAACGAAAAACAGAAAAAAACAGGCTGTGGCCTAGCTCGGCCGGCCGATATTGCTCGCTCCCTTCATTGAGTCGGCACATACACTGGCGAAAGGCAAACTCTATTTAACGACACAGGCACCGGTTAAAGACAAAATGTGCTAACCGGCTACTGCACCGAACCGTAATGGGCCGGCCCTTCTAGAAATTCATTATGAACTTTTTTAGCCCTGAACTGTTTTAGCCCGTGAACTATTCTTGAAATCGGTGAATCTTTTTTGAAATCGTGAACATTGTCGAAAATTGTTGAACTTTTTTTTGAAATCGATGAACGTTTTAAAAAATTGATGAACATAATTTAACATTTATGAACTTTTTTGAAATTAGTGAAGTATTTTGAAAAATCATGAACATATTTCCAAAAATAAGTGAACTTGTTTTCATAATCATTGATTTTTTTTCATAAATCTGAATTTTTGAAAATCCTGTGAAAATTTTCCAATTTTTAGTAACCGACGAATTTAATATGAGCTGGCCCACGAAGAGGACCGCTGCAGGCGCCCGATCCCCTAGTGGCGCCTGAAATGCCACATAGGAGGTCCCCAGGTTAAAGGCCAGGAATAGGGGAGCCCGCTTTTAAGAAGGTGAATGATGTGCTCACCACAGGTACCCCCTTATTAGGCCAGCCCAGCTGGGAGCAGTGCTGTCTCTCTAACCCAATTTATTTCATTTTGTTTTATTTCTTTTACTTCAATTTCAAAAATAGAAACAAGTTTTACTTTCATTTAAGAAAACATACATTGCTCAACCGAAAAATATTTATACAATGATAAAAATATTCACGTTAATAAAAGAATGTTAGTAAGAATTTAAAAAGTATGTGAAATTTTAAAATTGTACATGGATCTAAAAAAAGTTTTTGATATTTTTAACATTTATTATACAATGTAAATAAAAGATTCGACAATTGGAAAAAAAATGCACGTGAAATTTACAAATAATATCAACGTGTTTCGTAAACATGTTTATGACATTTTAAAAGTATATGTTTATGACATTTTAAAAGTATATGTGACATTTTGTAAAATTGTACCTTTTGAAAAGAGTGTCGTTAAAAAATTGTTGAACCTGCATTTAAAAAATAATTGACATGTAATTGGAAAATTGTCAAAAATAACATGTATTTGAAAAATGTGCATATTTAAGAAAGGTTCAACTTGTATCAAACAACTGTTAGATGTGTAACCAACCTATAGTTTGATGGTTAGATGGACAGTGTTATCCCTAGTCTATCGGGGTTCATGTCCTGGTGTTCGCATTATTCCTGTATTTATTTCAGAATTTCTGATGATGCTCATTCAGTGAGAGGAGACATTTCATTCTACGACGAAGCGTTTATGATGATTTCGTAAATCTCAAGATGACATGCCAGCTCAGTCTTTTAAAGGTGTTCATAAGAGCAACTCTAGCAGACCCCGCATCCCGCCCCGACCCAGAAAATAACCGTCAAAATGCGGGTCTGGGCGGGAAAACCTGCCCGATCAGATCACGCATCCCGCCCCGACCCGCAAATATTTTTACGGGCCACAGCAAAATCTCGGCCCCAACCCGCGTATTCGCGGGTTTCCACCTCACCGTTGTCATGCCTCGCATATGAGCGGAAGCGGTTGGTGAGGAACATTTCAGCCCGCGTTTTTTCCCACCAAAGCATATTCCACGAATATGCTCTTTTACGTGTCCGTTTTGGGGGCTGCATCTGTGCCAGCCCGGACCAGACCGCAAAAGCTGTTTTACGCGAACTTCAAACACGTTTTGCGGGCCGGACAAATGCAGGGTCTGCTAGAGTTGCTCTAAGGATAGGGTATGCATATGAGTGAGTGTATGCGTGTTTATATAAACGCTTGCAACTGTACTGTGTTAAAAAAATATTATATGTGTAAAGTAAATTTGCAATGTGCACTGAAAAAATAAACATGTGTTGAAAAAAAAGGAAATATAACCAATGAAAATGAAAGAAAGAAACTAAGAAAATGATAATAATAAACTACAATATATATAGGGATTTTGTTTGTAGTAAAATCAATGAAAAACAGTGAGAATGATAAGACAAAACAAATAAAAAGAAAAAAAAGAATCACAACAGAGTAGCTACAGTACAGGGCCGTTCAACTAGCATCCTACCGTAACTCGCACAGTAGGCCATATGGGCAGTCCGTAATTTTCCGGGAGAAGCCTTCGGGGTGGAAAAACATTTGTGCTTTTTAAAAAGGCAAAAACGCTGATAACACAATCTGGGTTTTTTTTTCCGTAGATTTGTTTATTCAAAATAATTATTAAACTGTTCAACAGTTTTTCTCTTTCGTAGTTCCTGGGTATTTTGCAAAATGCCACGCTCACTTAATCGGACCGAGCCCATTATAGGGCAGGTCGTACAAATTTTCTCTTCCTTCGACTTTCTTTATTCGTCTTCAAATATTTCTTGTTTTCTATAGATTTTATATTTCTTGGAAAAAATATTTAATATTTAGAAATTTAGAAATTCATGAATGTTTAAAAAAATTACGAATCAAAAAGCTGCTCATTAACTGAAAAAGTTATTCACAAATTTTAAGAATGTTCATGTATTTGTTATAGAAAGAAAACTTGTAAAATGTTCGTAATTTTTGTAGATGCATATTTTTTTAAGAGATGTTCACGGAATTTAAATCCGTTCAAAAACAATTCATGCATCGAAAATAAGTGTTCATGTCTTTTTAACAAATGTGGATGGGCTAGGAAAGATGAAAAACATAAGAAAAAAATGAAAAATGATTTTTTTAAACATAAATGAAACCAAACGGAAAAACTAAGAAAAGGAAAAAAGGAAAATAAAAACAGACTAAAGTTGGAAGAGAAATCACGCGTGTGCCTCGTAGTGAAGATTTTTTTTGCCAAAGCCGGTTAATATTATTGACACATGGAATAGAAAATGCTCTCATGGAGCTAGGCGCCAGATATGCCTTTGGCATGCCTCATCACTACCACAACCGAAGTCATTCGCCAGGAAGCCCGTCTATGAGCTTGTGCTGGGGTAACCGGAGTTTCTAACATTATTGACACAGGTTAACTTAAGATCCTAGGGGATGAGCTTTCTTTAGTGTAACACCCTGTCTCTGCTTCTTACGTGTTCACTTTGCGCCGCCTTGCGTGTGCGTTTCTTTAGGGCATCTTCAATGATCATATGATCATCGTTGGTAAAATTGCCACATAAATGATTTTGATGACATGTCACATAATAAAAGAAGAGAGAGAATGAAACCGTATGAACTTGAAGCAACGGTTCATGCACAAGCTCCGAGGTAAACATGGTTATTTCTTCAACATTTAATGGACCCACTTAGTTATTTTACATACGGTTAACATACACTCTATTGAAGAGCTTGTATGATGTGTTGTTGGTTGATGATGTGGACACTTATACCAACGATTGAACATACGGACTGTTGGAGATGCTCTTAGTGTAACACCCTGACCTTGTACTCCCACTCTACCTATTAATGAAAGATACACAAGCTTTTGCGTATTTACGAAAACAACATGTGACCCTGATGTATGGGCCTTCTTTCTTACATCAGCTTGAAACTAAAATCTGATACAAAATAGTTCGAATTCTAAAATGAGGTATAACTTGGCTCGTGCGGCTCTAGAAAATCATTAAGATTAGTCAAATTTATGATCTCTCCATTTCAAAATAAATGACTTAACTTTGTAATAATAAAATACTTGTTTGGTTTTTTGCAATATCTTCACCAAAAACGTAGTGAAAAATCAAGATATAAAAGTTGAAGCTCAAAATGACGACTTTGAAGAACTTTGATACAACTTTTAGTTTTACTAGCACACATGCCCGTGCGTTGTAACGGGAGATTTTTTTTTACTTCACATACACACTCTCAAGACATAAGTAAATCTCTTGAAATCTTGCACAATGGCACATGAAAAACAGCATGATAACCGCTGCTGCGCAAAAACATAGAGATGTGATAATTTTTTAAGTATACTTAAGGTGTTTCTAGTTTGTTAGATAATAAATATATCTACCAAGTCGCATGTATCTCTTTACGCATTTGTTGTGGTTCCTCCTCGATGATGTCCACATTTGCATTATGATGAAAATAACAAAGTATATTTTATTTTATTAACGATAGCATATGCATAATAGTATTAATTTTGTCTTGCTGACATATATGTTTGCATTTGTAATCCAAGTGAAGTCTTAATTGGTTTGCAAACATATTAAACAACTCCATTGAAAACAATCAATTTGTAAGAACATGCATACCAAATATTCTATGTTGCAATGCACGGGCAACTTTGCTAGTTCTTAAAAAAATCATTACAAAAACAATTTAACACAATATAAAAATCAAATTTAAACCATTAGTTTACGAAAAGCTTGTATGAGCAACATTGTATATTTTTATACATCAAAAACATTTTATGTATACACGTTTAATATTTTCCAATTTTATGGTCAATATTTTTTAAAACATATTTAGTTTTGATGTCTAATTTTGTATACACATTTTAAATTTTGTGTATACATGGGGAACATTTTTTATATACATGTTTGACATTCTCCAAATACATAATTAACATTTTTAAAAACATATATTTGTTTATTTCTACTTTGTTCTATACATATTGTATATTTTTTATACATTTTTATTATAGATCAGAAACAATTTCCTATGGACACTAATATAAAATAATTGCAAGATCCACATTTTTCTAAAAAGAAAGAAAAAAAAAAATTATTTTTTCATACGTGCTGAACTTTATAAATATAATATTTTTTTTCTATTCAAGTTTGGCATTTATTTAGTCCATGATTAATTATTTTTCCATAGTTTGCATATAGATGATTCTTATTATTAAAATATTCAAAGTTTATATAAATAAAACCAAAATATAAAAACCAAAGCAAATGTAGAAAAATAGACAATACGTGTTGTACTTTTTAAATTTAATATTTTTTCTATTCAAGTTTGGCATTTCTCAAATGCATGATTAATATTTTTTTTTCATAGTTTGCATATAGATTATTTTTATTATTAAAATGTTTAAAGTATATATAAAGATAAAAACCAAAGCAAATATAGAAAAGTTGACAAAAGAAGTGATGAAGGCCGTGCTGGGCCGACCTAGTAGGGCAGCCGCCCACCAGCAAAAATAGAGAAAAGTCGGTGAAAAAAGGGGAGAGGGAGGGATTGAACTTGGGTCCCTAGGCTAGAAGCCCAAGCTGCCATCAAGTAGGGATGGGCATGCACTACTGATTCATTGAGGCGATATTGAATAAGAATGACCGGCTGACTTCGAATAAAAAATATTGACCATAAAAATCAAATTTAAACCATTAGTTTACGAAAAGCTTGTATGAGCAACATTGTATATTTTTATACATCAAAAACATTTTATGTATACACGTTTAATATTTTCCAATTTTATGGTCAATATTTTTTAAAACATATTTAGTTTTGATGTCTAATTTTGTATACACATTTTAAATTTTGTGTATACATGGGGAACATTTTTTATATACATGTTTGACATTCTCCAAATACATAATTAACATTTTTAAAAACATATATTTGTTTATTTCTACTTTGTTCTATACATATTGTATATTTTTTATACATTTTTATTATAGATCAGAAACAATTTCCTATGGACACTAATATAAAATAATTGCAAGATCCACATTTTTCTAAAAAGAAAGAAAAAAAAAATTATTTTTTCATACGTGCTGAACTTTATAAATATAATATTTTTTTTCTATTCAAGTTTGGCATTTATTTAGTCCATGATTAATTATTTTTCCATAGTTTGCATATAGATGATTCTTATTATTAAAATATTCAAAGTTTATATAAATAAAACCAAAATATAAAAACCAAAGCAAATGTAGAAAAATAGACAATACGTGTTGTACTTTTTAAATTTAATATTTTTTCTATTCAAGTTTGGCATTTCTCAAATGCATGATTAATATTTTTTTTTCATAGTTTGCATATAGATTATTTTTATTATTAAAATGTTTAAAGTATATATAAAGATAAAAACCAAAGCAAATATAGAAAAGTTGACAAAAGAAGTGATGAAGGCCGTGCTGGGCCGACCTAGTAGGGCAGCCGCCCACCAGCAAAAATAGAGAAAAGTCGGTGAAAAAAGGGGAGAGGGAGGGATTGAACTTGGGTCCCTAGGCTAGAAGCCCAAGCTGCCATCAAGTAGGGATGGGCATGCACTACTGATTCATTGAGGCGATATTGAATAAGAATGACCGGCTGACTTCGAAAGAAAAAAGAGGATCATTTTTTTCACTTACCGATAGTTTAGTGGCGTAATTCCTGCGAATTTTAGGGGTAAATTCGACAACGGGCGACCAAAAGCACTATTTGTTTCATTATTAGGTAGAGATTATAGATCTCCGTTGTCTGTTTCTCACACCAATTTATATTGTAATTTCTTGCTTAATCAAGTATTTCAAATGGGAATTAGCTCGAACCGATTACAGGCAGTCCATGGAACCATTGTTCGGTGCCTACTCCATTTTTTATAGTAACTATTTTTTTTCCGTGATCAGCATTTTATCTCCCACCTATCATATATTTTCATTTTCTATCACTGGCTGCTTCCTGAAAATGACAATTAGCTCCAAAACTAGTTCGTGAAAACCAGCGCAGCCTCTTGCTAACCTGTTGCTGGTTAAAATTTGCAGATCAAGACAGGGTGATCTATTTTTCTAGATACTGTGATGACAGGATGAACTGATCAATGCTTTCTTTAATCAGTGAAACTCTCTGCATGTAGACAGATTAGGATAGTCTGTGTAATTTTTTCAGGACCCCCTCCCACCCGACCCCCTCGCGCCGCCACCCAGGACGACACCAGGGGGACCAAATCCTCCACGCCGCCGGTCCTCCCGTGAGGTAGATTCCTGCCGCCGCCGCCGCTGGCACTGGCCACGGTGGTGGCGGCGCCCGACGCCAGAAGGGCTAGGGCAGGAGGGTTGCGCCGGATCTCCCATGAGGCGGCTGGGGCGCCTCGTGCGGGATCCTCGCGCGGCAGCTGCGGCGGTGTCCTGGCTGTGCGGCGGCAGCCGACAAACTCATGGCTGGCGAGGCGCTCTGGTGGGATCCTCCGCTAAGCGATGGACGGCGGCGGTGGCCGTGGATCTGGCGTCCTGACCAGGTCCATCGTGGTTCGGCTTTTGCTGGCCGACGGCGCGTGATAGGGTCGAAGTGGGGCAGCCGGAGGTCCACAACCGGCTTTCCGACGGCACCGTACGTCTACATGGCGAGGGTGAGCTCGGATCCAGTCAGCGGCGAGATCGCGGTGGCGATACTTTTGGTGAAAATCGCGTCGACTTAGGTCTGAGCGGACGATGACGACGTCTTTGACGTCATTCTCCTGTCGAGGCATCGTCGTTGCAACTGCGTCGACATGATCGAGATGTTACGATGGAAACCGCAGATCTGGGTCTACCGGATCGGACAATAACGGCACCTTTGGTGTCGTTCTCCCTCCTCGAGGCATCATTTTGGAGCAAGAGCTGGGTGGAGGGGACAAGAGGAGGAGCGGTGTTACATCTATCGCAAGACCGATGATGGATCCCGGCGGCATGGCGCTGCAGAGTTTAAGCGATGGGCGCGTGTGGATGGATACGTGCAGGATGGTAGAGTTGTATGGCGTCATGGTGGCGTCGACGGCATGCCTGACAAGGTTGGTGTGTTAGTACCTCCTATGGGATTGGATCGGCGGAAGACGACGACGGCGGTCTTTGAGAGTGCGCCGGACCGGTGTGACCTAGTCCCGGTATTGAGGCTGGGCTAGGGCATCCGGCTTTAGATGTTAGGCTTTGATGCGAGTTCTGTTTGGTATTAGGCTCGAACATTCGGCACCCCTTCATCAAGGGATAGAAGTAGCCATCAAGTACTGTCAAAATGATGACTTCAGACTTACTAATGTATTACATTGTAAGGTCACTGTGAATAATTAATAAAATGACTGCATGCATCGTTGAAATGCAAAGGCAGGAGGTATATCCGCCTTTTCTAAAACAAATTGTAGACAGACGATGACTTGAAGGTGATCATATACTTTGATAGAGATAGACAGATAAACAAGGTCAACTTAGTTACCCGGGGCAGTTGCTGACTGACTTGGTACATACAACCTAATTATTCTACTGCTAACTTAAATTTGGTCACTGAGATTTGACAGAGATGTGCATTTCATCATGTCAGGACTAAGGAGCTTCTCAACTAGAAAAAAAACACTTATTTTTTCTTCCCAACACATTCTATGACTCGGCAACATGCTAGCTAACCCCTTCTGACTATTTGCATGGTGTCAACCAATCAATCTGAAGTTCTGAATCTGCGGTTCAGCTCATTCCTTGTCAACGCAGCGTCCGCAGACAGCAGATGCAGATCAGCACCACATGTCAGCTCAAGCATGCATACGTACGGGACCAATGAAACGAAATGAAGTCATCCGTTGAATTTTTCAATTAGATCCAACGAGATCATTTCTTGTGATCCGTCCAGCGAAAGAGGCAAAGATTGATTGCTTCTTTATGATACCGTACTCATCTTCTGAAGCTTCAAGCTGTGGGTGCTAATTTAGTAGGCTGCATCATGGAGCATGCGACTTCTTCTTTAATTTCGAGACCCGCTGGTCGTTTTCATGCCTAGTGATTTTCTAATCAGCAAGTCCGAATGGAAGATGTGTGCTACTGTATTTAGGAACTTTCTAAGAGTCGGAGCGTGAATGCATCCATTGTGTCTCTGTATTTGGTGTAGGCTCTCTATCTATCGGTCGATATGATTATTATTAACTTGTTCTATATAGATCAAGAAGGCGGAAGAAATTGAAGAATAAAACTGTACTTGGATGACTGATGCATCAATATTTTGTGGCCTCAAAATAAACAAATCTAGAGGGATATAATTAGGCCACAATCAAGGTTGACAAGTCATGAAAGGAAAGTTGGGGAGCACTATAGAACGATATCTGTGGTTTGCAATGACTAGACCACAGTGTTCAGGGTTTCCCTAATTCTGGTAGGATTAGGTGCTCTGCTCCCACATTATTGACGGGGTGTTTCTTTTCAGGGACTTCTTGGTGTAGGGACTAAAAAAAGTCCCTTTTAGTCCCATGTGAAATAAACATGAGGGACTTTTAGGGACTAAAAGAGGGTATTTGAGACTAAAGGAAGAAGTCCCTATGGAAGGGACTTTTTGGAACTTTTTTGACATTTTTTCCAATAGTGCTCCTACTTTTAGCATGTCATTTAATAACTTTTAGTACATTACTAGAGATAATATGGTCTTTTTGCATGTCATTTAATGACCTCTAGTCCATGTTTAGTTCTTGGAAAAAAACGGATAGGGACTAGAGACTTTTTAGTTGGGACTAAAAAAAGTCTTAGAACTTCTTAAAGAAACAGGGCCTAACACTCTTTTTATTTTCCAAAAGTCAACTCTTCAAATTGAACCAAAAAAGGGGAAAGAAAACCCAACCAGAAATTAAAAAACAAAGAAGCCGAACACATTCTCTTCTATCTATATAAAGGCTAATCATGAACAGTTGTTGAGGGGATACTAGTAATACTCTTTGCCCAGATCTTTGGAGCCATCAACCAGCAGTTGCAATGGCTACCTCAGGGCTGAGACTAGCAGTCTCAACAAACGCCTACTGATTTTTTTTTATCGGAATTTTTTCAGTCTATTCATCAAACATCATGACAGTACCCCTACTTCTTTTTATGGAATTTTTTTTGGTCTATTCATAATTCTCATGACAGTATAAAGAACACCAGAAGTAACAAAAATTACATCCGATATATTAAACAATCTACACACCAACCAGAATTTGCAGAATTCAGACCATATCGTAAGATTTATCTGACAAGCTGTATACTCCTGATGGATCTATCATTCGCCCTGCTCTTTTTTCAATTACCTCGAGGAATGGTCTTCGAACTACCTGGTCCCTGGATGATTATGTTAATGAAGAGAAATTAATCAATTAGCTGCATGATCGGCTACGCAAGTTGCCAGCCTTGATCGATGGACATGCGCCATAACATATCTTTGTCGATGAGTTACCGAGTAGCTAGAAAGCCACAACAACTGGGGGAATATGCTATGCTATGCCATGGGTTCTGCAGCTTAGCTAGGTTAGTTGACAAGCAAGGCGCGCGTGTGTGTACACGGCATGCACACGCTTGCCAACATCTCAAGGTAATTAGTCACTGAATTCAAGCAGTTAACGCTGCCGGCCAGTTGGTTCCTAAACCAAGTTGGACCTCCTACACCGGCCTCGTTCCAGTGTTGAACAACTACGTTTTTTTTTCGAAAAGGAGGCATCGCCCCAGCCTCTACATCGAGTGATGCATGCAGCCCTTTATTAAAAACCGGAATAATCCAAAGCAAGTACAGAGTCTAACGGTAATCCGTGAGCAGAAATTACAAGGCGATCAACGCCCAAATGAAAAGATATAAATAGGTGAAGTTGGCTAACTCCCTATTCTATCAGCATGTCGCCATCCATATCGGCTGAAGATAGCCTGAGCTACCATCTTTCATCGGGCACACCCAGTAACCAAAGGCTCCCTGGTTTCCACAGGAGTGAGTAAGGACCACATGCGGATCAAGGCGGTAGTCCTGAAGATGACCCGTAAAAAATTAATACAATGTTGTCTGTTAAAAACTAGGTCATTTCTACAGTTCCAAATAGCCCACAAAAGTGCGGATATTCCAACTCGAATTAGTTTGGCTAAACGAACATTAACCCCGTCCAGCCACGTCCCAAATAACATGTTAATGCTAGTAGGCGGGGTGATGTTAAAGACAATATGGATTGAGCGCCATAAGAGTTTAGCCATAGGGCAGTCTAGAAAGAGGTGCTTGATTGTTTCAGACAACTGACAGAAGCTACACCTTCGATTTCCCTTCCACTTTCGCTTGGCTAAGTTATCCTTAGTTAAAACAACACCTTTATGAACAAACCACAAGAAGATTTTTAACTTAAGTGGCACTTTAACGGTCCAAATATGCGAAGATTTTGGAATAGGTGTATTGTCAATAATATGGTCATACATTGATTTCACTAAGAATGTACCATTGGAGGTTAGTCTCCAAGTAATACGATCAGGAACATCAGTAAGACTAACATCCATTAGCCTTCTGACTAGATGTAGCCATCTACCCCATCTATTGCCAACTAAGGATCTGCGAAACTGGATGTTAAGAGGAGTCTCATGTAACACAACGGCAACAGACGTCTGTCTGCGCTGGGCAATATTATACAGCTGCGAGTATTGTATAGCTAGTGGCACGTCCCCTAGCCAAGTATCCTCCCAGAATCTAGTAGATTCACCATTACCTATGATGAATTTAGTCCTGTTAAAAAAAGCCGTTTTAGTCCTCATTAGACCTTTCCAAAAAGGTGAATCTCCCGGTCTCAAAGTGACCTGAACTAAGGTTTTTTGATGTAGGTACTTGTTCTTCAGAATTTGTACCCACATACCTTCTGATTCCACAGAGAGCCTGAAAAGCCACTTGCTGAGCAGGCACCTGTTCTTAACCTCTAAATTTTCAATCCCCAACCCCCCCTGATCCTTTGGCCTACAAATAATAATCCCCAACCCTCCCTGATCCTTTGAACAACTACGTACATATTGCAACCATTTACTTCTTCCCTATCTAAATAATTATAGTTGTAAAGACCTAGTTTAGTTTTCTTCAACCATAATTATTTAGATACAGAGGGATTACTCATATTTGTTTCGCTCCAAAATACTTGGAGTTTTAGGTTTATCTTTTAAGTCAAATTTCTTTTGCTAGATGCTATTCAGCTGACGTTCATTGGGAGGGATGGCAATTTCGAGTGTTTTTAGGCATTTTATATTGTCGCTAGAATGACAAGTTTATTTTGCAAGCACGACAAATTAACAAAACAAACTGAAGCGGAGTTTGCAAGCGGAAGAAGTAGGCATGAAATACGTCAACTCAACTCGGAAACCTTTAACGAGTCCTGCACAGCTATGTGAATGTGGGTACGGTTGTGACAGAATGTACAATCTCCTCGTCACCTTGAAGTCGTCTTAGCTGCATTTAAGAGAATTTCTCTTTTGTTGTTAGAGGTTTAATTATGCTACTCTCCCTAGCTAGTCACTAATCAGTGACGTTTTGGGATCGCAAAGTCAAAGGAGAGGAGCCAAATGGAGAATGCCAGGAGCATTGGTGGGGCCCACATCGCTGTCAAGGGCTTTGACGTGCTCCGAGTACGTGGTTGGATCAGGAGCCAGCAAGAAAACAAGGGTATAATCCAAAAACGGATGAAATAATCAAGGTCAGCGCGAGATCGGTATAGATCCTACTACTACTAAGCGCTGACACCAAAATCACGGATAGAAACAGCTTGCTTATCGAAAATTCAAGTCTGCTCCCAGGCCCATCTACTCCCGTTGATGAAAAAAAAATACTAAAATTTTCAAATTTTTTTTTTGTGTGTGGTAGATATTTTGATGTATGAGGTCCATTCCAAATTTTATTTTATTGGACATCCGAGCAGCTCTTGAAAAAAAAGACAAACCGGGTCAGAACAGCTCGTGAATAGTACATCTTTCTTACAAACTCTGATTTGTCTTTTTTCCTGAAAGCTGCTCAGATGTTCAAATAAATTAAAATTTGAAGCATTCCTCAGGCATCAAATTATCTACTCCTTCCGTAAACAAATATAAGAATGTTTAGATCACTACTTTAGTTATCTAAACGCTCTTATATTCCTTTACGGAGGGAGTACCACACACAAAAAAATTATTATTTTTATTTTTTCTAGTATTTTTTTTTGATATTTTTCGTGAGCACGGGAGCAGATGAGCCCTAGAGCAGAAATGCCGCTCCCCTTACTTATTCCTTTCTCTATTGTTATAATATACTACTCCCTCCGTTACATAATATAAGATCGTTTTGCAAGCTGGTGTAAAACGCGGGCTCAAGTTTAATAGAGAAGGTTCAAGTAAGGGAGGCGTTTTGGAGCTTCAGCTTTTGGCAGCTTGTATTTCAAAAATGCAAATAAATGAGTTTTAATCTTACCAGTGGGCAGTGGTGGAAGACAACTTTAAAAGACGTATTAGACCATATCTATTTGGATGGAGGGAGTAGAGGATGTGCAATCGTCCGGAAATTATCTCAGTTTTCTAGGGAAGGATTTGTATTTTCACTCTCCATGTAAAGTTCATATTTGGATTAAAGTTTGATTTAGTTTATTGCTCAAAGATCTTCTCGTTCACAAGAAACACATAACAGATAATCATTGGTGCGGAAACGAGATACAATATGCACATCGAGATGCGTAAAAACTACTCCCTCGGTTCTAAATAACTGAAATTCTAAGTTTATCTTAAGTCAAACTGGTTTAAATTTGACTGAATTTATAAAACAAAACTGTTCTAAGATGTACAAAATCAAATAAACATAAGATAAATATGTTGGCAAACTAGGTTAATCCCCGTTTAAAAAAAACACATCATACGAAAATATATGGAATCGCATGAGACCAATTAGGTGTTTTAGATGTAAATATATTTTTCTACTGACTTTTCAAATTTAAATAAACTTGACTTAAAATAGAACTAAAAATCCAATGAAATTTGAATTGGAGGAAGAAGTGAAGCGGCGACGGTTCGGAAATGCAGCTCAACAAGCATCCAAAGGGTAAATATGTTGGCAAGCATCGCTCAGGGGGAAAGTAGGCTAAATGCCCTGTCCCAAGAAACAAGGCTAGGATCGTGGGATTCATCCCTTGCTCTACTCTCACAATGAAACAATGTCATTTTCTCAGCAATCATGTTTCTGCCAAATGGATGGAATGGACGAATAAATTAGCAGCCTGTCACACTAAATATGTTAATCAACTAACTGAAGCAAGTCAACTCGTTGAAGTCGGCAACGCGTGCCAGCATGCATGATTTGGTCATTCATACGTTAATTTGGCATACATAAATACTATTTATATCTAATCTAATCTAATGTAACCAGCAAACAGTGTGAATTGTGACAGATTGGTTAAGGATTTGTTTATGTTGATGGTGCCTTAATGGTTACAGACATAAGTAATGTCCCTGTTCGCTAATTGCAGGACTGTACACGGGTCAAGGCACACCTGGCTAAAACAGGAATGTTTCATTCATTTGACGATTTCTTTGGACCAATAAATTTTTAGAGTTAAAGTATTATTTCCCCTACTTCTATCCCACCCAAATGAAATACAAGTTTCAGCTCGAATACAGCAACACCACAAGATAAATAAATAAATAAAATGTGAAAAAGCTTTCAGGTGGTCCTTTTGCACTACTGACGGAAGGGCCGGGAGATAAACAAGGAAGACCTAACTAAAATCTGCAAAACTGGGAAACTACGTACGTCTCTAGTTCCACTGGGAAAACAACGTTTCAGTAAATGAGGATTCTATCTATCTTTAATTCTTTATACATATATAAACACATGCACGACAGACAGTTATCTCGGAGTCTTAAAGTGAAATGAAGATTTTTTGTTGTTGTTGAAATAATAAACCCTGTAAACCGGTAGGGAGGGAGTAGTAATGTGTGAATGAGTACGATGTACTCGTCCGTGATGTGTGCATCTCTGTCTTGTACTCTCTCGCAAAGATAAATAAAAGAAAGAAAAGAGGCGATTGTTGGGGGCCGGCAGGGCGGCAGCTCTAGAGGCTAACGTGCCTGATCCAGCAATTAACCTTTCGCGCATGCATGTGTCGATGTGTCAGCTTGGCCATCTGCAGGATGATGGGAAAAAGTTGGCGTAAGAACACACAAGCGGAAGAAGAGATCGATGCGTGCAACTGTCAAAAGAGACAGACATTAATCCCAACGGCAACAAACGAGTGAAATGATGGCATATCCAATGGGCGGGGGCAAGGTCAACTCCGCCACTTTAATCAAGCTAGCTAGGGGCGGTAGAAGATAAGGGGACACACGGTTACGGTTTTAAGCTAGCTTAGCATGACATGCAGCTACCTGCCGTGCCGGCGTCACATGGCCATGCACTTCCAGCCTCCAGTTTCAAGCGCGTCCTCCCGGCCGTCTCCTTGATGGTCTCAAAGACCTCTCCGTGTCATTTTCTTATGCATGGCGAGAGAAATGACACACTCTTTGCCGATTCATGTATTTTGTGCAATCCGCAAATTTCCTCCCGCATCCGTTCGTAAATAGGGAATCAGTCCCTGAACACGAAAGACGACATTTAACGCTAGCTGCATATATTTTAACAACAACTCAAGACCAAGCGAACGAAAGTCGTGTAAACACGGTCGGATTTCATACAAACACGACTAATTACATACAAACACGATGGATTGTATTATATTTCGAACATGTTTAACTTAAAAGAAAAACTATGGGCACGTACGGTCGCATGGAGCTCCACCCCCATAACTCGATACACTACACTAGTCTACGGCCGGCCATGGCGGATCTTGTTGTCTTTCCCATGTCCGTTTGCCCGCTCACCGGACTGCCCGGAGCCCCGCAGGCATATACTTCAACACAAAGGATGGCTCGTTTCGCGATCGCTTATCGGAGCGGAACCCCCGGCTGATGCTTCAACATGAGGGGAAGGGAGCACCTTCGCTTTCGTGGAGCCCATGTAGGATCGACGAAGGTACTCGCATGAGAAGAACCGGGCAAGACACCGGTTGTGTGCGCCGGCGTCGCCTCGATGGTGGCCTTCATGGGACCCAAGCAACAACGGCCTCCCGCGTTCTACTTCTCCTTGATAATGGCGGCGCACGCGGAGGCATTGGCCACCAACTCGTCGCCCTCCGCACACCTAGCTTCTGTTTCTGCCTGCATGGCGCGGCCGTAGAAACAAGAGGCGCGGTCACAAACATGAGAGGCGTCGTCGCCGCCGTGCCGGCATGGAACAACTCGCCACTCCTCATCGAGACGGTCTGGAACAACAAGTTGTTGAAACACACGCTGGCTTGGGGAGGCAACTGGCTCCATCGAAGTAGGGGAGTGATGTGGAGTAGTGAGCTGTCTCACTCGTGCTCGTATCCGGGGGCCCAATTGGCTACCGAACCAGTTTGTATGCCGGAGAAGTGCTCTTCGAAGCCATCAGAAGAGTGAAGGAAATTGTGAAGAAGGAGATGAGGGAGCGGTGGAGGGATGCGATTCTTGCCCGACGCCTGGCCTCGTTTAAATAGAGAGTAGATGGGAGGGGCTCGACCGACGTTGCGTTTAATGCTGGCCCGCTCATCAATGGACGTGTGGTCGGAGTAGGTTTCTCGTCTTCGACGGGGGTATAATGGAGGCATTTAAATAAGGCGAGGAGGCATGTTGAGCCGGGCGTGCAGTAGGTGGTGCCCTCGACCGGCAGGCCGCTTCAATGGCGGCGGTAGTAAGAGGTCATGTACACCCTGAGCCGTCTTCAATGTGGAGCGACGCGCTCTACATCAACACGAATGCGGGCAGCTGGTGCCGGGAGGGAAGCACACATGGGAGGGAGAAGGGGGCTTTGACGCGTCAGGGCGGTCAGAATAGAGCGAAGTAGCGGCCTCGACTCCCACAAACCTCCTCCACGTTTGTCTTCGATTTGCAGACGAAATCGCATCTGCACCACGTCGCTGACCGATACAGAACCGCGTTGGATGACCTCTGCGGTCGTGATGGTCGCGGGAGGTTTGCGGGTCCACTTGGAGATGCCCTAACCCCCTAGGGTTTAATAGAGGTGTTCCTTTGCAGGATAAGACAAATGATAAATCACTACGAACTCAAGAGAAAGAAAAGGCGGGAAATATTTTGGAAGATCACATAGGAGAGGTTTTTTCACATGGTCCATCTTAACTCATCTTTTCACATGAAAGATAAGAATATATAGTAGATCTTAGCCGTTGATTTCGTTCTATAGTGAGTCTGATTACTCTCACCTTTTTAGCTTTCATCTGAAAAGAGGGGGTAAGAGAGATCATGTCATAGTTGCTCGTGCATGAATGATGCTATCTCTTTTTTGCTCTAGTTTTAGCACCACCCGTAAATAGTGTGATTCAAAGTTCTAAATGATTTAGAAGAAATGAAAAAAAACATGTGTTGAAATTGGTCGTTCGATTAGGGTTCGAACCTCATTCCAGTGAGTCGGGTAGCTGCAATATGTTTGCTAAGAGCATTTTTTAACATGGTTCCTCTTACCCATTTTTTCATTTAAGAAGGTAAGAGTAATCAGAACCAAATGCTCAGATGTATTATATACTTTTATATTTCATGTGAAAAAATGAGATAAAAGGGACCATGTTAGAAAACCTCTCCATGCACGATGCGTAAGTATCCGCGTGAGATACCAGTTTCTTGGTGAGATCCTTATTCAGATTTGAATCATTCCCAACAATAATATTAGGACCGGTATCTCGTTAGAGAGGGGAGAATGATTATTGTCTCCACCGCCTAAACTGTTGCTACAACAACTAAGGCGTGGTACATGCACCATGAGAGAGAGGATATTACTTACCGCCTCATCGATTGGGTTGTCGTTTGCATCCCAATGAGGGCGGGGTGGGTTACATGAACCCCATGTGTGGTCGGAGGCGTCATCGATGATGACTTGGGTGGCGACATGACGTGTATAGTTTTTTTGTTATAGTTATTCCAAGGCATCTCTAATTGATGCCAAAAACCCGTAAGTCCTAAAATTGCTGTGTTTGGGAATGAGACATGTTTAACTGATCCATAGAAGGTATTTAGATCCCTAATGGTTTTTGGGATAATTCCTAAAATAACCCATCCCTCCTAATATATAGGGAACCACTCTAACACTCAAATACTCCTCGAAACAAACTTTCACATAGTTTATAAACAAAAAGTGACACAACCGAATGGTACAAGATGCTGAGGATGTCCTCACATAAGTGAACCAAAGAAAAACAAGACACCACACAATACAGGACCAACATATCACGAGAAGTGCAGTATTGGAATCCCCTAGCATGGCATAGAGCATAAGCAAACGAGTGGTTGAACCAAAACTAAAATAAACCTAAGAATTAACAACTAAAGAACTCATGGCTCCTGGATGAAACCACCAGATTATGCCTCAAAGTCACCACCGAATTATCACACAAGAGGGACCTTCCCCCTCCCACTCGGAATTTAGGAGGGTAGTCCCTGCTAACAAATAGAAGGGATAAGAAGAAAAGAGAACACAATCACATTTGAATGAGAGGAGATGAACAAGTGCACATGTTGTTGGCACCGAGGAAGCTTTGAGCGATGATCCGAGCCATACGAAAGAACGTTGCCATGATAGATGGAATCTGCACTCGCTAACGATACCCCAGGAGAGGTATCACACCATTGTGTTGCCGTCACCAGGTCCACAAGCACGGACAAGAATTTTCACACAGAGTGCAAGCATATGGTGGTAGGAAACCCAGGATGATATCCTCAAGGAGGGCATAACACTCACAGGCATCGCTATCGCACCTTGACGTGGACAATGTTCATCGATCCAACCCCAAGAGGAGATTTGAGAACCCACAAGTGTAGATGATCTATTGTAGCTCTATTGGATAAGGGTGCCAAATCCAACGAGGAGCAAAAGGAATCAATTAATTAATTTTTAGCAAGGATTCAATGTAGAAGCTGCAAAAATTGTTTGATGGTTTGTTTGATCACCGGAATAATTGCAAGAACGTAAATAGTAACAAATTTAAATGGTGCGTAAAGTGACATAATTCTTGATTGTTCTAAGAACAATCAAGTTGTTTTACTTGTAGGGATCAAATCGCTCTCGAGGACACACGGGGGTTTCACCAAGTTGCTTTCATCTAGTTTCATCAAATTAACATTCATTGTCTCGATAATTTGTTGTGTGATGCAACCTAAAATAACCTTAATTGAAGAAAGAACATACTTATGTTTATTTCCTCTAATAATGAAGAATCAAGGGGATAATAAACACCATGAGCATACACCCGACCTATGCACTCATCCTCGTTGACCAGGTGCAGCCATCGAAGATGAATTAAGCACACATGATCCACACGTGATATCCGCGGGCTGTAAACCATGCACGCATCAAGAAAATGTCACATCACTCGGTCATTGATCACAAGGTGAGAGAAGATGCAACCGCCAAAATCCTACCTAGGAGACAATCCAACAATCCCATTCTTCCGTTACTATTGCCTCTCATTGATAAATCTGGACTCGGACACAATACACAACGAGATGTCACTCTCCCGCCAAGGCCGCAGTTATCACCGACAAATTGACATGCACCATCTTTGTAACGCGACATCTCAACGAAGGATCACCGTCGCCTATTGCAACTCCGCCTTGGTGCCCCAGCCACCGAAAACTAGGCACCAAGACATGGACACGCTTGCCGCAACACAAACCTGCTATCATTCACACGTCCACCTAACTAATGCAACTCCAAGATGATGCTCCTAAGAGAGAAACGACACCATTGACATCACCGCCCGATCCAAGATCAATTGGACCTATGGTTTCCAAGGGAGCAGTAGGAAGGTAGGCAAGAAAGACATTGGCGACACCTTTGATGACCCACAAGTATAGGGGATCGTTCGTAGTCCTTTCAATAAGTAAGAGTGTCAAACCCAATGAGGAGCAAAAGGAAATGATAAGCAGTTTTAGCAAGGTATTCTCTGCAAGTTCTATGAGTAACAATGATAAGTAGTTTTGTAGCAAGATAATTCGTAACAAGTGACAAGTAACAACAATAACAAGTGTGCAACAAGATAGCCCAATCCTTTTTATAGAAAAGTACATGCCTAAAAATACTCTTATATGAGGCAAGTGCTGCCGAGGACACATGGGAATTTCTGTCTAGTCATGTTTATCATGTTGAATTGATTCGCGTTCGTTACTTTGATAGTTTGATATGTGGGTGGACTGGTGCTAAGGTGCTTTTCTTAGTTGAACGAGCAACCCAGTTATGAATATCCCCTCTTGCAAGCATCCGAAACTACAAAATAAGAATTAAGATAAATCTAACCATAGCATGAAACGTATGGATCCAAATCAGCCCCTCATGAAGCAACGCAAAAATTGGGGTTTAAGCTTCTGCCACTCTCGCAACCCATCAACTACTTGTTACTCCACAATGCTTTCCCTTAGTCCCATAACATGGTGAAGTGTCATGTAGTTGACGTTCACACGACACCACTAAGAGAAGCAACAACACACACATCTTCAAAATATCGAACGAATACCAACTTCACATGATTACTTATAACAAGACTTCTCCCATGTCCTCGCGAACAATAGTAACTACTCACACCTCATCAACATTTTCAAGATGATATGTATAATAATGGTAATCAAGGATGTGGACATAATATCTTTCACCAAGTAAACCAATTAACATCAACTACAATATGTAATCAACACTACTAGTAACCCACATTTACAAATATGAGGTTCTGAGACAAATATTGAATACAAGAGATGAACCAGGGTTTGGAGATGAGATGGTGCCGGTGAATATGTTGATGAAGATTGATCCTACCACGAAGGAGGAAGAGTTGGTGATGACAATGGCTTCAATTTCCCTCTCTCAGAGGGAAGTTTTCCGAGCAGAATCTCTCTGTCGGAAAGCAAAAGGGCCTCTGCTCATGTTTCCACCTTGAGACGATGGCTCTTTGTCCCGAAAGTATCCTTATGGTTTTTTCTAGGGTAAAACAGAGAGAATAGGAGGGGGGGGGGGTCAGGAGACCTGTTGGGGCCCCACAAGGCAACATGGCGCTTTTAGGGGGGTGAGCACTCCCTATTGGCTTTTGGTGAGCACGTGGCCCCCCTTGGTATATTTTTGGCCAAATAATTCTTAATTATTCCATATAAATTCTTCGTGATGTTTCAGGTCATTTGGAGTCTAGTGATTTTCATCCTTCTTCTTGGTTTTTTGGTCCAGAATTCCAGTTTCCAATAATTTCCCTCCTTGTAATGTACCTTGCATATTCAGAGAGGAAAACATAAGAATTGTATCATAATGAGGAATAATGTACAATAATAGCATAAATATCAATATGAATTCATGATGCAAATGGACGTGTCAACTCCCCCGAGCTTAGACCTCGCTTATCCTCAAGCGAAAGGCGATCTCAATAATAATGACCACATAATTTGAGAGAGAGGTGTTGATAAAAAACAGAATACAGATATGATAGCATCATGAATATTAACATAGCAGCATGCTTTTCATCATATGACTTCTCATAAACAAGTAACAATCTATCCACAACATTGAAGTGTAAAGCATAAAATTTATTGGGAAACAATAAAGTGTGCTCTTAGTCATCGAGACAATCATAGTTCATCATATTTCAAAGGAGAGTCTATGTAAGAGCTTTAATATTAGCAAGTTGACATACTCAACTATCATTTAGTCTTCCATGATTGCTGACACTCATTGCATATTTTTGGAGCTAAAGTTTTCATCGGACACACATGAAGGTAGGGGCTTTATTGTTTTTACACCGAACTTATTTACCTCAAGGATAATGTAAACAATAGTGGTTCATGGTCTCCTAAATTCAACTAGATATATATATCTGGATCTATCCCCAACACATGATGCTTGCCAACTAGAGAGTTAATAGGTTGGAATGAGGATAAACTTTGTTGACTCTTGCACAAATGTAAATTCATGAAGATAAAGATAGGCCCTTAGCAAAGGGGAGCAGAGGTTGTCATGCGCTTTTAAGTTGGATGTGCAAACTCTTAATGCAAAGGAACGTCACCTCATATTGACCCTAGCAAACTTTATTATGAAATCTGTCGCTGTTATTTCTTTCCCATTACAAGATCGTACAAAGCTTATTTCCCTTACAATAGAAGATCATACATGTTTAGGAGCAATTTTATTGCTTGGTGCACCAATGACAACTTACTTGAAAGATCTTACTCAATCCATAGGTACATATAGTAGAGTCTCATGGCAAAAAAACTAGGTTTGCGGGTTATGGATGCACAAGTAGTATCTCTACTTAGTGTGGAAAATTTTGGCTAGCAAAATATCTAAAACAAGTATCCCATGTTATAAGATCCATGACAAAATAACTTCTATGTGAATGTAAACTATCATGATCATTATGTTGTCTTTCATGTCCAACATCAACACTTGCTCATTATATAATATTTGATGGGGGCTCTGTTAGATCATATTTCTTCATATGTGGTTTTGGTAATTGATGACAATCCCTATGGACTAATGGTTGCCTTAAGTTATATTCGAAGGATTTTTCCATAGGCACTCCTTAAAGTCCATATGTTGGTTTCAAGGAGTTTATGTGATGACCAAGGTGGTATGCAAAGTATTATCCAAAGGTTGGTCATAAGGACACAAGGTTGATCAAGACTAAGCAGAGATTAAATCAAGATGATCAACACATAAAGTGTACAAGATGTACCGAGAGGGATCAAGTGATCCCATGGTATGGTAAGCATTGTCCATAACGCTTTTGTGTACTAACCCATGGTCTTCGTGAGAGTTCTATGTGGGGTTAGGTGTGTTTCCATGGGTTTGCGTCAGGAGGAAGATCTCATTCAACCTACGAAGGATGATATCAAGTGGTGATCGTCATCAAGATTGTGGTGTGCAAGTTCAAGTGGAGCATCACGAAGATATCATGCTTGAAGCTTGCCGTCCATTGTGCTTGCAATGGACTTGTGAAGATGTGCTGAAGAGTGGCTCACCCGTAGTGAATATGGGGGAGCAATCAACTAGTCTTCGTCAAACCAATGCAATCAAGAAAGGTGGTCCATCTTTAGGAAGCCAGGATCATCGTCATCTAGCTCAAGAGGACTAGCTGCAAGGTACATGTTTGGCCTTGATAGGTTTATCTATTTTAGGATAGATTGCCGTATTGTCAAGGGGGGTTCTCCAGTGAGTAGCTTGATCGTATCGTTCGTTGAGAGCTCAAACCATTTGCATCCTTGCATCATATCTTGGTTCTTGTTTGGTATTTCTCCTTGTGAGTTTTAGAGCTTATGGTCATTTTCATGACAAGCTCGAGTTCATCGAAAATGGAGTCATTATGCATCTTCTATGATGTTTTCGATGTTGGAAGTTTTTGCCGGTTTCTCATTCATAGAGGTCTCACATCTCTATATCATTGGCATTTTCATAACTGCATTTCATCTCTATATCGCTGTTTGGATAGCTCTTGTCGTGTTGAATCCAACAAGCTTAAGTTTGATCGATTCGGATCTCGTATGCGAAAGTTATGGCAATTTTAGTGGCCAGCGGTAGCACCGCTCTTGGAACGGTAGTAATTTTTTACTACCGCTCTCTGGCGGTAGTACTGCTCTCTGGCGGTAGTACTGCTCTCTAAGCGGTAGTAACTTTTTACTACCGCTCTCTCTGACTTTCTTCGCATCTACAACCTCAGCGGTGGTAGTCCCGGTAGTAATTTTCTACTACCGTGGTTGGTGAGCTGATACGTCTGAAACGTATCTATAATTTTTTATGGTTTTATGCTATTATCTTGTCAAACTTTGGATGTTTTGTATGCCTTTTATATCTTTTTTGGGACTAACTTATTAACTCAGTGCCAAGTGCCAGTTCCTGTTTTTTCCGTGTTTTTGACCCTTTTCGGAGGAGAATATTAAACGGAGTCCAAACGGAATAAAACATCCGAGAAGATTTTTTTCGGAACAGAAGATACGCAGGGGGCATGAGAACTAAGGCAGGGCCCACCAGGGGAGGCCACAAGCCCCCTAGGCACGACCAAGGGGGGGGGTTGCACGAAAATACTTTTCCGCCGCCGCAAGCTTCTGTCTCCGCAAGATCCCATCTGGGGAACGTTCTGGTGCCCTGCGGAGGGGGGGATTCGGATACGGTGGCCTTCTTCATCAACACCATGGCCTCTCCGATGATGCGTAAGTAGTTCACCATAGACCTTCGGGTCCATAGCTAGTAGCTAGATGGCTTCTTCTCACTCTTGGATCTTCAATACAAAGTTCTCCATGATCTTCATGGATATCTATCCGATGTAATCTTCTTTTGCGGTGTGTTTGTCGTGATCCGATGAATTGTGGATTTATGATCAAATTATCTATGAATCTTATCTGAATTTCTTCTGATCTCTTATATGCATGATTTCATATCCTTGTAATTCTCTTCGAGTTGTGGGTTTTGTTTGGCCAACTTGATCTATGATTCTTGCAATGGGAGAAGTGCTTGGTTTTGGGTTCATACCATGCGGTGACCTCACCCAGTGACAGAAGGGGTAGCGAGGCACGCATCGTGTTGTTGCCATGAAGGGTAAAAAGATGGGGTTTACATCATTGGTTTGAGTTTATCCCTCTACATCATGTCATCTTGCTTAAGGCGTTACTCTGTTCGTCATGAACTCAATACACTAGATTCATGCTGGATAGTGGTCGATGTGTGGAGTAATAGTAGTAGATGCAGACAGTATCGGTCTACTTGTCTCGGACGTGATGCCTATATGTATGATCATTGCCTTAGATATCGTCATGACTTTGCGCGGTTCTATCAATTGCTCGACAGTAATTTGTTCACCCACCGTAATATTTGCTATTTTAAGAGAAGCCTCTAGTGAACACTATGGCCCCCGGGTCTACTTCTCACCATATTTTCAGGCTTACAGTTTTATTTCGTTGCACTTTCCGCCTTCATATCTCACTTTGCAATCAATCTTGAAGGGATTGACAACCCCCTTATAGCGTTGGGTGCAAGCTTGTTTGTGTTTGCGAGGTACTCTGGACACTTGGCTTGATTCTCCTACTGGATTGATACCTTGGTTCTCAAAACTGAGGGAAATACTTACTGCTACTGTGCTGCATCACCCTTTCCTCTTCAAGGGAAAAACCAACGCAAGCTCAAGAGGTAGCAAGAAGGATTTCTGGTGCCGTTGCCAGGGAGGATCAAGTCAAGAATAGTCTCCCGTCAACGTGTCAATTTCTGGCACCGGGGATTATTCTAGGTGAAGCTCATCCAAGTAAGTGTCGCAAACTCATCTCTTGGATTTACTTTTTTGCCTCACGTTTTCCTCTCCCCCACTTCTGAAAAACAAAAATTTACAAAAATATTTGCCTTTTTCGTTCGCCCTTTTCTCTCGCTTGCTTTCTGTTCGCTTGTGTGCTTGTTTGCTTGCTGAAGTCACCATGACTGAAAACACCAAACTTTGTGACTTCTCAAATACTAATAATAATGATTTTATTAGTACTCCGATTGCTCCCGCCACTAGTGCGGAATCATACGAAATCAATGCTGCTTTGCTGAATCTTGTTATGAAAGAGAAATTCTCTGGCCTTCCTAGTGAAGATGCCGCATCCCATCTTAATACTTTCATTGAGCTTTGCGATATGCAAAAGAAGAAAGATGTGGATAATGATGTGATTAAATTGAAGCTTTTTCCGTTCTCGTTGCGAGATCGAGCAAAAACTTGGTTTTCATCTTTGCCCAAAAATAGTATTGATTCTTGGAACAAGTGCAAAGATGCTTATATATCCAAGTATTTTCCGCCGGCTAAGATTATCTCTCTCCGTAATGATATCATTAATTTTCAGCAACTTGATCACGAACATGTTGCACAATCTTGGGAGATAATGAAATTGATGATTAGAAATTGTCCCGCTCATGGCTTCAGTCTTTGGATGATTATACAAATCTTCTACGCTGGTTTGAATTTCGCATCTAGAAATATCTTGGACTCCGCCTCAGGTGGAACGTTCATGGAAATCACATTAGGAGAAGCCACAAAAATCCTAGACAATATAATGACAAACTACTCTCAGTGGCACACTGAAAGGTCACCTACTAGTAAAAAGGTACACGCTATAGAAGAAATTAACTCGTTGAGTGCTAAGATGGATGAGTTAATGAAATTGGTTGCTAGTAAAGGTGCTCCTTTAGATCCTAATGATATGCCCTTGTCTTCCTTGATTGAGAGTAGCAATGCGAGCTTGGACGTTAATTTTGTTGGTAGGAATAATTTTGGCAACAACAATGCTTTTAGAGGAAACTATGTTCCTAGGCCTTTTCCTAGTAATCCCTCTAATAACTTTGGCAACTCCTACAACAACACTCATGGAAATTACAATAAATTACCCTATGATCTAGAGAGTAATACCAAAGAGTTTATCAACTCGCAAAAGATTTTCAATGCGTCCATAGAGGAAAAACTACTCAAAATTGATGATTTGGCTAGGAGCGTTGATAGAATGTCTATTGATATTGATGCTTTGGAAGTTTGATGTGCTCCTCCCAAGATCAATATGGATGAAACTTTGAAAGCTATGCGTATTTCCATGAATGATAGCAAAGAAAGAACCACCCAAATTCGTGCTAGACATGAATGGCTTAAAAGGGCGTGTTCTCGTGATAAGAATCACGAAGATCTTAAAGTGCTTGGTGTGACTCCCATTGAATCCTTGTTTTCTAGTGTCAAACCTAATGATGATGGGGCTGGATATGAATCCACTTTGGTTGAAAAACGCCCCAATGATTCGGAGTCCATCTATCTTGATGTTAAAAGCATTGAAAGTGGAGTAGAAGATATCAAAGATTTGAGTAGTAATAAACTACTACTTTGGATTTCAAGGAATTCAATTATGATAGTTGCTCTTTGATTGAATGTATTTCCTTGATGCAATCCATGCTAAACTCTCCACACGCTTATAGCCAAAACAAGGCCTTTACCAATCATATCGTCGATGCTATGATAAAATCTCTTGAAGAGAAACTTGAGTTGGAGGTTTCTATTCCTAGAAAGCTTCATGATGAGTGGGAACCTACTATCAAAATCAAAATCAAAATCAAAAACTATGAATGCAATGCTTTGTGTGATTTGGGTGCTAGTGTTTCCGCGATTCCAAAGTCTTTATGTGATGTTCTAGGCTTTAATGAGATCAAGGAGTGCTCTCTTAATTTGCATCTTGCGGACTCTACTGTCAAGAAACCCATGGGAAGGATCAATGATGTTCTTATTATTGCAAATAGGAACTATGTACCCATGGATTTCATTGTGCTTGATATTGATTGCAATCCTACATGCCCTATCATTCTTGGTAGACCTTTCCTAAGGACTATTGGTGCTATCATCGATATAAAGGAAGGGAATATTAGGTTTCAATTTCCTTTAAAGAAGGGCATGGAGCATTTTCCTAGAAAGAAAAGAAGATTGCCTTATGAATCCATGATGAGGGCTACTTATGTTTTGAGTACCAAAGACGACGATACGTGATTCCATCACCTTATGCCTAGCTAAGGGCGTTAAACAATAGCGCTTGTTGGGAGGCAACCCAATGAATTTATCTTTTTCTTTCTGTTTTTTTGCGTCCACACCATCATAATTCTGTTATGATTGTGTCTTTTGTGTTTCTTTTTGTGTTTGAGCCAAGCAAAACCTTTATGACTAGTTTGGTGTTGGTTGTTTGATCCTGCTGGAAAAAGACAGAAACTTTTCGCTCACGAAATTATTTTTCATTTTTATCAGAAAGAGCTTTTGAGTTGATTCTTTTTGCTTCCGGTTGATATGCCTTTTTCCCACGCTGCAGTAATTTTTCAGAATTTTTGAGGTACCATAAGTATACGAACTATACAGATTGCTACAGTCTGGTCTGTTTTTGACAGATTCTGTTTTTGTTGTGTTGGTTGCTTGTTTTGATGAAACTATGGATAGTATCGGGGGGTACTAGCCATGGAAAAGTGAGAATACAGTAATCTAACACCAATATAAATAGAAATCAATATTGCTACAGTACCTCAAGAGGTGGTAGTTTGTTTTCTTGTGCAAATGATATCACGAGTTTCTGTTTAAGTTTTGTGTTGTGAAGTTTTCAAGTTTTGGGTGATGTTCCCATGTACAAAGGGATAAAGAGTAGAAAGAGCTCAACCTTTGGGATTCCCAAGGCATCCCAAGACAAATTCAAGGACACCAAAAAGCCTAAGCTTGGAGATGCCCCGGGAAGGCATCCCCTCTTTCGTCTTCAATCCATCGGTAACATTACTTGGAGCTATATTTTTATTCACCACATGATATGTGTCTTGCTTGGAGCGTCTTGTATCGTAGGAGTCTTTTCTTTTTGTTGTGTCACAATCATCCTTGCTGCACACCTTTTGATAGAGACATGCACTCATCGTGAATTTACTAGAATACTCATTGTGCTTCACTTATATATTTTGAGCTAGACAATTTTGCTCTATGTGGTTCACTTAGATCTTTTAGAGCACGGCGGTGTATAACTTGGTAGTTGGCTTGTGCTATGAAAGTAGTCCCAAAGGTGATAGGAACCCAAAGAGGATACAATAAAACCTCCATCTTCATGTGCATTGAGTAGAAAGAGAAGTTTGATTCCTCTCAATTAGTTTTGAGAGGTGGATTCGGTAATATTAAGAGTTATGTTAGTAGGGTGTTATGAATCTAGAAATACTTGTGTTGAAGTTAGTGATTCCCGTAACATGCACGTATGGTGAACCGCTATGTTAGGAAGTCAGAGCATAATTGATCTATTGATTGTCATCCTTTGTGTTGCGGTCGGGATCGCGCGATGGTTAACACCTACCAACCCTTCCCCTAGGAGTATGCGTTTAGCACTTTGTTTCGATTACTAATAAAAACTTTCGCAACAAGTATGTGAGTTCTTCATGGCTAATGTGAGTCCATGGTATAGATGCACTTTCACCTTCCACCATTGCTAGCCTCTCTAGTACCGCGCAATTTTCGCGGGTGCACAAACCCACCATATGCCTTCCTCAAAACAGACACCATACCTACCTACTATGGCATTTTCATAGCCATTCCGAGATATATTGCCATGCAACTCCCACCGTTCCGTATCATGACTTGTGCCGTCACTCTCATATTGCCATTGCTTGATCATAAGATAGCTAGCGAGATGTTTCAACGTCATACGCCAAGCTAGATCGTTGCACATCCCGGTACACTGTCAGAGGCATTTCCTAAAGAGTCATCATCGTTCTAAGCTTTGAGCTGTGAGTAAATAAAAGTGTGATGATCATCATTATTAGAGCATTGTCCCATGTGAGGAAAAAAAGAGGCCAAAGAGCCCAAACAAAAAAAAGAGAAAAAGGAAAAGGGACAATGCTGCTATCTCTTTCCACACTTGTGCTTCATAATAGCACGATGTTCTTCATGATTGAGAGCCTCTCGTTTTGTCACCACCATATGATAGTGGGAATATTTATTATATAACTTGGCTTGTATATTCAAATGATGGGCTTCGTCAAAATTGCCCTAGGTCTTCGTGAGCAAGCAAGTTGGATGCACACCCACTAGTTCTCCTTTTTGAGCTTTCACATACTTATAGCTCTAGTGCATCTGTTGTATGGCAATCCCTACTCATTCACATTGATATCTATTAATGGGCGTCTCCATAGCTCTTTGATATGCCGAGTCGATGTGACCATCTCCTCCTTTTTGCCTCACAACCTCCACCACACTCTATTCCACCTATAGTGCTATATCCATGGCTCACGCTCATGTATTGCGTGAGAGTTGAAAAAGGTTTGAGAAAGTAAGAGTGCGAAAAAAATTACTTGGCCAATACCGGGGTTGTGCATGATTTAAATTCGTTGTGTGGGGATGATGGAGCATAGCCAGACTATATGATTTTGTAGGGATAAATTTCTTTGGCCTTGTTATTTCGAAAGTTCATGATTACCTTGCTAGTTTGCTTGAAGTATTATTGTTTTCATGTCAATAGCAAACTATTGTTTTGAATCTTACGGATCTGAACATTCATGTCACATGAAATAAGTTACAAAGGAAAATTATGCTAGGTAGCATTCCACATCAAAAATTCAGTCTTTATCACTTCCCTACATGAGGAAGAGCATGAGTTAAGCTTGGGGATGCTTGATACGTATCCAACGTATCTATAATTTTTGATGGTTCCATGCTATTATCTTGTCAAACTTTGGATGTTTTGTATGCCTTTTATATCTTTTTTGGGACTAACTTATTAACTCAGTGCCAAGTGCCAATACCTGTTTTTTCCGTGTTTTTGACCCTTTTCAGAGGAGAATATTAAACGGAGTCCAAACAGAATAGAACTTCCAAAAAGATTTTTTCCGGAACAGAAGATACGCAGGGGGTGTGAGAACCAAGGCAGAGGCCACCAGGGGAGGCCACAAGCCCCCTAGGTGCAACCAAGGGGGGGGGGCGCCTAGCAGGCTTATGGCCCCCGTGTGGCTCGTCTGCCCTACCTCTTCCGCCTATAAATTCCCGAAAAATCCAAAATGACGGGAGGGATCCACGAAAATACTTTTCCGCCGGCGCAAGCTTCTGTCTCCGCAAGATCCCATCTGGGGCACGTTCTGGTGCCCTGCCAGAGGGTGGGATTCGGATACGGAGGGCTTCTTCATCAACACCATGGCCTCTCCGATGATGCGTGAGTAGTTCACCATAGACCTTCGGGTCCATAACTAGTAGCTAGATGGCTTTGATGACCCACAAGTATAGGGGATCTATCGTAGTCCTTTCGATAAGTAAGAGTGTCGAACCCAACGAGGAGCAGAAGGATCTAACAAGTGGTTTTCAGCAAGGTAATATCTGCAAGCACTGAAATTATTGGTAACAAGGCCGCGCCTAGCAGGCTTGTGCCCCCCTGCTCGTGCCCCTCCGGCACTTCCTCGGCCCAGTATTTTTTATAAATCCGAAAAAAAATCCACGTTGATTTTCACGGCTTCTGGAGTTGCGCAGAATAGGCATCTCAAACTTTCTCCTTTTTCAGGCCAGATTCCCAGCTGCCGGCATTCTCCCTCTTCATGTAAACCTTGCAAAATAAGAGGGAAAAGGCATAAGTATTGTACCATGAAGTGAAATAACAGCCCCAAAAGCGATAAATATCAACATGAAAGCATGATGCAAAATGGACGTATCAACTACCCCAAGCTTAGACCTCGCTTGTCCTCAAGCGAAAGCCTAGATCAATAAACATGCCCACATGTTTAGGGAGAGAGGTGTCGACAAAACAAGATACGAACATGCAAGCATCATGATCCTGATCAGAACAGCAATACCATCATATGAACTCTTATGCTAAAGTGACAATTCCTTCACAAGGTAAAGCATGGATCAAGAACCTTACCGAGAGTTAACAACCGATAGCCTTTAGTCATTGAAGCAATTGCAATTTATCACAACATCAGAAAGAGTCAAATAAGAGCTTGTAATGCAAATCCACATACTCAATCATCTATTCGTTCTCTACAATCGCTACAACTCACGTGGTACTCATGAGATCAAAGTTTTAGCTGGACACAGAGAAAGATAGGGGCTTATAGTTTAGCCTCCCAACCATTTACCTCAAGGGTAATGTCAACAATAATAATTCATGAATGCTTACCACCAAGTTGACATATGAATATAGATATTTCCCTAGCATATGACGTTATCCAAGATAAAGGCGGAACAAGGAATTGGTGAAGATCACCATGACTCTTTTAAGGGCAAATAGTAAAGGTACAAGATAGGCCCTTCGCAGAGGGAAATAGAGGTTGTCATGCGCTTTTGAGGTTTGGATGTGTGTCCTCTTCGTGTGGAGGAACGTCACTTTATATTGCCTCCTGTGATAAAGAACTTTATTATGCAGTATGTCGCTTTTATGTCTTCCTCATGACATGTTCGTACAAAGCTTATTTTCCACACACTAATAGATCATACAAATTAGGGGGCAATTTTTATTGCTTGCACCGATGACAACTTACTTGAGGGATCTTATTCAATCTATAGGTAGGTATGGTGGACTCTCATGGCAAAACTGGGTTGAAGGTTTAAGGATGCACAAGTAGTATCTCTACTTGGTGAGGGAGTTTTGGCTAATATGAGGTGGAAGCAATCGTCACATGCTAAGGCATCTCTAGTCATATAACATTGTTCGGAACCAAGCAAACACAATTCATTATGTTGTCTTCCTTGTCCAACATCTACTTCTAAGCATGTAATAGTTTAGTGAGCGTTCACAATCATAGATGGTGTCAAAGATGATATATTTATATGTGAACCTCTCCTTCTTTATCACTTCCTATTAATTGCAACAATGACCAAGGTCTACGTTTGGCTACCCTCAATAAGTTTCAATCATCATTCTTTTTATATGTGAAGCCATCACTTTCCATAAGATCATTACATGATCTTTCATGCTTTTGTTCTTTTCTCACTCTTTTGATCATGGCAAGAGGCAAAGCCCTCAACTAAGACACTCTTTATTATATGGCTCACGAACTCGAATACATCGGGGGTGACACAAAGCAAAACTCAAGACTAAAACACTAAGACTTTTATTCTACTAGAGAAAGAGAAAACTGAAAAGGAACAAACTAAAACAAAGGTAAAGGCAAAAGATGTGATGGTGATACGATACCGGGGCAACTCCCCCAAGCTTTGCAAGAGCCAAGGGGATTGCCCATACCCATGCTCAGTTGTCTTCCTTTGGAGGTGATGGTGGTGGAGTTGTTGCAACATAGGTTTGATCCTCCGTCTTCCAAGGCATAGGTGCTCCATCATGGAAAGATGACCGAGTCTCCAGAATCCTCAAATCTGCAGCCAACCGTATTGATTTAAATCTATACTCATACTCACAGTTTTGGTTCTGCACGTCATAGATCTGGGCTTGGAGGTGATCAATTCTGTCATAGAGCCTGGAGAGGTGCTTCCCGATGTCATTGGCATCGATCTTGTGCTTGTTGGTGAACTCCGTGATCATCATGTGGTTGGCGTTGAGTCCATGCTCCACCATCCCTTGGCACTTGAAGACCTGTTGCTCCATTGCTTCGAGCCTCGGCTTCATGCTTCCAGTCTTCTTAGGCCCCTCAACATCACGGATGTGCAACATCCCCTCACGCATATCGATAGATTGAGGGTGTTGCAGCACTCCTGTGAGGTAGGGATTGATGACCTTCTTGAAGATCTTGTCCTTCGGAGCTTTTGGGGATGTCATAGCAATCTAGATCTGCAACAGAAACAAGCTCGAAACGAAAACAGAGGAAATCTGCATGATACGAGGGTCAGACCCTATGGGAGAATATATAATGATTTTTTTTTGACCAGAAGGAGTACTCCACACGAAAACGGAGTCCGGGAGGCACACGAGGTGGCCACAAGCCCCCTAGGCGCGGCCAGGGGGGTGGCCCGCGCCTGGCAGGCTTGTCGCCTCCTCGTGCGCTTTCCGGACTACTTCCAATTTTTCTATTTTTCTAAATATTCCAAAACGGAGAAAAATTCCTACTGGAAAAGTTTTGGAGTCTGTTTACATACCGAAACACATACCTCTTCATTTTCGGAGTCTGAAACAGGCTGATAAATATACCTTAGGTATTCCTCCGGAGTTATGGTATTGATACTATTGCTTTCAACATTTATGGGAGTAGCTGAGATATAATGCTTGATTCTCTGCCCATTTACCACTCTCGGACAATTACTTTCCGTGCTGTTGATCTTGATAGCACCGGAATGATATACTTCCTCAACAATATAGAGATAAGCTTGCGTGCAAGAAATCTTAAACGAGAATTATATAGCAAGACATAATCACCTACATTGAACTCACGCTTTTGTATCCATTTATCATGCCACCTCTTAACCTTTCCTTTGAACAACTTGGCATTCTCATATGCCTGAGTTCTCCATTCATCAAGCGAGCTAATATCAAATAACCTCTTCTCACCAGCAAGTTTGAAATCAAAGTTGAGCTCTTTGATTGCCCACTAAGCTTTATGCTCTAGTTCAAGAGGTAAATGACATGCTTTACCGTACACCATTTTGTACGGAGACATGCCCATGGGATTCTTATAGGCAGTTCTATAAGCCCACAGTGCATCATCGAGCTTCTTAGACCAATTCTTTCTAGACCTGTTCACAGTGTTTTGCAGAATTAGTTTAATCTCTCTATTGCTTAGCTCTACTTGACCACTGGACTGAGCGTGATAGGGAGACGCAATTCTATGGTTGACATCGTAGTTAGCAAGCGTTTTACGGAAAGCACCATGAATGAAATGCGAACCACCGTCGGTCATTAGATATCTAGGGACTTTGAATCTAGGGAAAATAACTTCTTTAAGCATCCCGATAGAGGTGTTGTGATCAGCACTACTAGTGGGGATATCTTCTACCCACTTAGTGATGTAATCAACAACAACGAGGATATGAGTATACCCGTTGGATTTTGGAAAAGGTCCCATATAATCAAAGCCCCAGACATCAAATGGTTCAATAACAAGTGAATAGTTCATAGGCATTTCCTGACGTTTACCGATATTACCTATTCTTTGACATTCGTCACAAGACAAGACAAACTTACGGGCATCCTTGAAGAGAGTGGGCCAATAGAAACCTGATTACAATACCTTGTGTGCAGTTCTGTCTCCCGCATGGTGTCCTCCGTAGGCCTTGGAGTGACACTTCTGTAGGATCTGTCCCTGTTCATGTTCAAGTACACAACGTCTAATAACACCATCTACTCCTGTGGGGACCCCGACTAGCAAGTCAAGTTCGTCGTGCCTAGTGACCCCAAGGATCAATGTTCACCAAACACAGATACTGAATAATAGAGTCTTACATCCAAGTACCGGAATTATTACATCAAACGACCAGAAGGTCGGGTTCAAGAGCGAGGCCTAAAGCCAAATTAAACAGATACATCGAGTAGCGAAAACTCATAAGGGCTAAGTGATGCCCATGCCATCAAGCCTACACCGACATGCATTCTGACTTGGAAGCGTCCTAGATCGCAGGTTCATCTCCGACGGCGTACTCGTCGCCAAACTCCGGTCCTTCCATGTCAGGTCAATAATATAACCAGTGGCAAACCAATGAGTACTTTGAATGTACTCGCAAACAGCCCATGATATGAACATTGATAGCGAAGAATAATAGTAACATGTATCCATGGTGGAATGCAATTTGGTGGAATGATCAGGTATATGCAACAAGTTAAAGAACTACTCTTGAAGAACAGGTTACAGATATCAACATATCTGCTAAGGGTTGAACACACCAGGTTCATCCTATATGCCAAGTCATCGGACTTGTCATAACCTCAATGTATTAATGAGGGCTAAACCATCCGGGTTTACCCTATATGCCAAGTCACCGAACTTGGTCATATTATTACTCTCAAGTAACTCCGGTTATTAACACCATTCACCGAACTCACACACACACACTTGGTTTATGCGGAAACGCTAGACATAGTTTAAGCAGCACCACCCAACTGTCCTTGACCGTGGACACGGCTATTCGAATAGTTTGAGACTCTGTAGAGGTAGTACGCTGGACCCACGAGAAACGGGAAACTTACGTGTCATCCACGACTCGCGGTATATCACATATACCCGAGGTAAGTACCCGATCATCATCTTTCCCCTGACGATACTAGACAAAGAGGTCCACTCGATTGGTACCCAGCCCACATGTTGTACGTCTTACGAGCATCGACTCTGGACAGTATCAACCATGTGGGGACCAACGCTGTGCCCGGAACTCATAATAATGGCATAGTCATCCTACCTGGCACGACCCCATCACGAGACTGACACCGATCACTCCCACCACTAGTAATGTGGCTCTTTGCTAGTACCGACCAGAGTAGTCAACAAAGCCCTGTCCCATAAAGGGGTATCATGGTCGTACTGGTAAGGTTGGGACGATCGACGCATCATAAATCTAATCCCATTTCCGAAACCATACTCACACAAAAACACCGGTGCATCACTTCACCAAAAGTGATCACCAACTCATCATCACTCTCGGGCATTAGTGGCACCCGATGGGGCTTTCATAAACTCTTTATTTAACTCATCATCATGCTTGTGATAATATGCTCTATCTTTACTTGTCAACATGGTATAACATGACCCTCAAGGGGTAGGGTCAAGCTCAATGCAATTATCTTACTCTACTAGTCAACATGACAGTAGCATGATCCTCATAAGTGGTAGGGTCAAGCTCATCATGCTTGTGCTCCGAGGAGCCATGTGAATAACATTACCAACATGTAAGGGCTTTGAAGAAGCCTCCGGTGTCATCACCACAATGATGAACCGGCATCATGATCACATGCAACGGGAAAATACCAACTATACTACCATGCAACAATGTTTGTGCTGAAGTCATGGTCAAAGGGCTGCTTGCCTTGGTCAGCTAGGTATCCGGGGTCTTCGAGGTCTTCTGCTCCGGATCCTCCGTCACTTGGTAACTCTACCGTCGAGAAAGGAATAAATAAATAATAGCTCACACTAAAACAGATCACAAGGTGCTTTTAAAAATGTTGAAAAGCTTGAATAAATTCAGTTTATTATTTTGGAAAATGTTTCCTATGGTTTTTATTAGCTAAGCATATTTATTTAAAAGCAAACAGGAGCAAACAAATGCTTTTAATATCATTTTATTATACCAAAACAGATTCTGTTTTTGATAAATGTCAAACTCTACAGAATCAATTACTACACATTTTTAGAAAATTGTTGGTGGAAGAATCATATTTTTCTACTCGCTAAATATTTTTATAAAAATCATTTAAGTTGCAGGTTAATAAATAAAAGAAAAAGGCCAGGGGGAGACCCGGTCGACCCAGCCAGCAGACCGGCCACCAGGCGCGCGCGGGCCAGGTTCAAACCTGACCTGCGGGTCCCTGGTGTCAACGTGAGCGGCTGCGCGTGCTGGCTGCCCCAGGACACCGACAGGTGGGCTCCACCTGTCGGGTCCTTCTCCTACCTCCAGCCAGAGAGGTGGAGACGGACGCTGGCGAGGCTACCGTTGCCCTCATGCCAATCTAGGAGCGGGAATGGGTCCCTCGTTCCTCCGCCTACCTGCTCGTGGTCGGGACGTCACCGGAGGTGGTCTGGGTCGCCGGCGACGAGGTGATCATGGCGGAAAGGTTTCGGGTTGGCGTCGAGCTAGTGGCTAGGTGCACGGATTCGCTCGGGGGAGTTGGGGGAAATGTTTGTGGCGTCAAGGGGAGTGCAATGGGAGGTCGGGCAGCGCAGGAGCCGGCGTGTAGCCGGAGATCGACCGGAGCTCCGAGGCGGAGGGGCCTCGGTTGATCTCGAGCACCGGGGCTCTGCGAGCTCGATTGGGCGGCTAGGGGGAGTCTAGTGGTTGTGCTGAAGCTGCTTGGAGGGTGCTGGGGTGCCGGGGGGCCTATTTATAGGCCAGCGGCGGTGAGCCGACTCGGGCGCGCCGGTGACTGACCGTGGCGCGCGTGCAAGCACAGTGAGGTGCTGGCCGCGAAACCACGGGTTCGGGACGTGGTTTAGGACCTCCTGGTGCATCGTCCGCAGAGGGAAAGCGAGTGGGGTCGAGCCGCAGCGACCGTGCATGCTCGGCCGCGTCGGGCGCGCACAGGCACGCGTCGCCTGAGCTCTTGCGCAAGGAGAGGGGACCCCTGATTGTAGCTTTGCACAGAGTGGGTGTCGGGGAAGTGTTTGGACATTACTGGGGGGGTTGGAACTGGCCGGGGCGATGTCCCCTCGCTGGAGGTTCTCTGTAGCGCGTCCAGAGCGCGGTTTTGGCATGCCGCGGCATGCTGGCACGCTCTGGGGCCCTTTGGGACGTGTCCTCCATGTCCTGGGTGTTGCTGGGAGTGTGCCTAGCCGTTGTGGGTTAGTGGGAGCACGAGCTGGTCAAGGAGGCAAGGAACACTAGTGTTGCCAGTACTGGCCTGTGGCTTAAATTGAAGATCTTGTCACTAGTGCTTGGAGTTGGGGAGGGGCTGGTTGACTGGGTGCTTAGGGTGTTCTGGGGCTCTTCCTCACCAAGTTTGGGGCTTTGACATTGGGTAAAACAGTGGCTTGGAGGGTTTTGACCTTCCTGTCAGTAGGTGTTCGACAGTGACTTCGGGTGCTTCCACTCCACCACTGGAACTGTTAACAGGTTTGGTCTTGGGGTAAAAACATGGGGTTTCACCAAATTTGAGCCCCATTGAACAAGTTTAGCTTTCTAAACTTGAAAATGCCTCAAAATGACCAGTACTGTCCTTTACAAAGGAAGTGTGGCCAAACAGAGTCTCACAAATCCCATTTTTGGTGTGGAGTCCTCATTTGGGGTGTCAAACACCTCTGCAAAATTTCAGCTCCATTGGAGAAACTTTGCAATGTAGAGTTGTTCCAACTCTACTCTGGACAGAGAGGGTTTTGGGCTTATTAGGTGCACTTCCCCACCTTGGATCAAGGTGAGATTTTATGTGAGCACCTAATATGGCTTGGGAGGGCTCCTATAATTTAATGGGAATTTATTGAGATCATTTCCTTTGGAAACATCTCAAAAAGCTAAAACAGACAGAAATGGTTTTCAGGGTTTTACTCAATAATAATAATATAAAATAGGGTTGAAATTCTTATATATGGAAAATATATGTCCTTCTGAGCTTCCATGAATTTACTCAGAATTTTCTAAGGCAGGAAAGCAATTTTCCTTGTGGGAATATCATTCCTGGCCTTAGAAATAGACATAAATATAAAATAGGAAAATAATATTTTAAATCTCCAATTAATGTTTTTAATGAATGAAAATAATATTTGGATCATATCACCAACTTTGGTTGGAAGTGCCACTTGGCTTCATGAGCTAGTAGTTTATCCCAACATGATGAAGGTGATCTTGATATAAAGGAAAAAGGGTTTTTGAAGAGAGCAAAATAATAAGTTTTTCATGGGTTTGAGTCATCAATCAAGAAAGCATATACTCATACAAGGGCTGACATTGCACTCACAACATTATTTGAAAAAGTTTTAACAAGCTCTGATTTTTTCAACATAAAATACCTGTGGTGAAAAACAGGGTGTGACAGACCTATCTCTCTTACAAGAATCTCGTCCCTGAGATTCCTAAGCTAAGCGTTAAATAGCTCGGGAAATTCTGATCGGAGATAGTCTTCACGTTCTCACGTGGCTTCTGCTTCGGTATGGTTGCTCCTCTGAACCTTGAAAAACTTGATGGTGCGGCTTCTGGTGCAACGTTCGGCTTCATCCAAAATGCAGATCGGTTTCTCGTGGTAGGTAAGGTCCGGTTGAAGGTCAATAGCTTGATGATCAATGTCCTTGTAAAGATCGGGACGGTTCGGCACTTGTAAACACTTCCGGAGCTGTGACACATGAAACACGTTGTGCACACCCGAAAGCTCAGGAGGTAGCTCCAACTGGTAAGCTACTTCCCCGCGCCTTGCCGTGATCCTGAAGGGTCCAACGAACCTGGGAGCTAGCTTCCCCTTGACGTGGAAACGCTTGGTCCCCTTGAGAGGCGTGACTCGCAAGTATACCTGGTCTCCGGGAACAAACTCCACATCTCTGCGGCGAGGGTCCACATAGCTCTTCTGCCTTGACTTAGCTGCCTCCAAGTTTTCTCGGACAAGCTGAACCTTGTCCCCTACTTCCTGCAGTGCTTCTGGTCCGAAAACTAGTCCTTCACCGGTTTCGGACCAATTGAGCGGGGTGCGGCACTTCTGCCCATATAACGCTTCGAATGGGGCCATCTGAAGACTGGACTGGTAGTTGTTGTTGTAAGAAAACTCAGCAAATGGCAGGCAATCTTCCCACTTGGCACCATGAGCCAAAACACAGGCGCGGAGCATGTCCTCAAGTATCTGGTTTACCCTCTTGGTCTGTCCGCCCGTTTGTGGGTGGAAAGCCATACTGAAGGAGAGTTTGGTTCCGAGAGCTTCTTGAAACTTCTTCCAGAATCTTGAGGTGAATTGCGTGCCGCGGTCGGACACGATCTCCTTGGGAACTCCATGGAGACTCACCACTCGATGAATGTAGAGACTGGCCAGCTGGCTGCCATTGTAGGTGGTGTTAACGGGGATGCAATGGGCCACCTTGGTCAAATGATCGACTATGACCCAAATGGAGTTATGACCCTTATTCGACCGGGGCAACCCGGTGATGAAGTCCATGCCGACTTTATCCCACTTCCATTCCGGCACTTGAAGAGGTTGTAGCAATCCAGCAGGTCGCTGGTGTTCAACCTTGACTCGCTGGCATACATCGCATTTAGCGACATAGGAGCCAATTTCCCTCTTCATGCCATGCCACCAGAATCGTTCTCGGAGGTCTTGGTACATCTTGGTACCACCTGGATGGATAGAGTACGGTGTGTCATGAGCCTCTTGCAGGATCAAGTCCTTAAGTTCGACCTTGTTAGGTACGCATAAGCGCTTCCCGTACCACATTACTCCTTCTCATCAATCGAGAATCCTGGGGCTTTGCCTTCTCGCACCTTCCTCTTGAGGCCTTCGATACTCTTGTGTCCCTTCTGGGCTTCCTTGATGTCGTCTGCCAGAGTAGGCTTGACTTCGAGGTTGGCCAGGTATCCTGGTTCGACTATCTCAAGTCCGAAGCCCTCCATTTCTTCATACAAGACGGGTAACCTTTCCTTGAGCATGACGTTCAAGGAGCCTGCCTTCCGGCTTAAGGCATCGGCTACCACGTTCGCCTTGCCGGGATGATATTGAATGCTGAGGTCGTAATCCTTGATTAACTCAAGCCATCTCCGCTGCCTCATATTCAACTCCCTTTGAGTGAAGATATATTTCAGACTTTTGTGGTCTGTATATCTCACATCGCTTCCCCAGAAGGTAATGTCGCCACGTCTTTAGAGCATGCACTACAGCTGCTAGCTCGAGATCATGGGTGGCATAGTTCTCCTCATGCGGTCGCAGTTGCCGTGACAAGTACGCCACGACCCTGCCATCTTGCATCAGGACTCCACCGAGCCCGGTTCCAGAGGCATCACAATATATTACGAATTCCTTGTTGATGTCTGGGGTAGCCAATACCGGTGGGGGGGGGGGGGTAGTTAGCCTCTTCTTCAACTCCTAGAAACTTGCTTCATACACTGGTGTCCACTCGAAATTTCGGCCTTTCTTCAAGAGCTGAGTCATAGGTCGAGCAATGCTGGAGAAACCTTCTACAAACTTGCGGTAGTATCCCGCGAGCCTGAGGAAACTCCTGACATCCTTCACGTCCTTTGGCGATTCCCAGTTGGTCACTGTAGTAATCTTGGACTGATCTACGGCCAAACCGCTTGTCGTCAGGGTATGACCCAGAAATCCAACTTCGTTCAGCCAGAACTGACACTTGCTGAATTTGGCATAAAGCTGGTGCTCTTGAAGCTTTCCTAGAACTAACCTCAGGTGTTGCTCATGCTCTTCTTCGGACTTGGAGAAGATTAATATGTCATCGATGAACACGACGACAAACTTGTCCAAATATTCCATGAAGACCTTGTTCATGAGGTACATGAAGTAGGCTGGGGCATTTGTCAAACCGAAGGGCATGACAGTGCATTCATATAGACCGATCGGGTCACGAATGCAGTCTTGGGTATATCTTCGGGTCAAATCTTCAACTGGTAATATCCCGATCGAAGATTTGATCTTGGAAAACACCCTGGCCCCGTTTAACTGGTCAAAGAGGTCTTCGATCTTGGGGAGCGGGTACTTGTTCTTAATTGTGACTTCATTAAGAGAACGGTAATCGACGCAGACTCGAATGGTACCATCCTTCTTTGAAACAAATAGAACAGGTGATCCCCAAGGTGATGCACTCGGACGAATGAACCCTTTCCTGAGTTGCTCATCCAGCTGCTTCTTCAGCTCTGCCAGCTCTTCGGAACCCATCTTGTAAGGATTTTTATATATAGGCCTTGATCCGGGCATGAGCTCGATGATGAACTCGATGTCTCGGTTGGGAGGCATTCTGGGTAGCTCGTCAGGAAAGACGTCTGGGTATTCACAGACTACAGGCACTTGATCAAGCTCTACCTCGGATAGACTGTTGACTCGAGGCACTTGAGCCGATACTGGCTCGGAGACAAACTTGACCTTGACCCCTTGGTTGCTTGTCATGGTAATGGCCCTGTTGGCACAGTCCAAAAGACTCTGGTGCTTGGCCAACCAATCCATGCCGAGGATTACTTCTACACCTTGCGATTTAAGCACAATGAGGTCTGCCAAGAAACTCGATCCATTGATAACTATCTCGACCCTTCTACACCCTAGGTTGGTCCTCAATACTGCTCCCGGGGTTTGAATTGCCATCTGTCCACGGAGTAGACTGGGTTTTAAACCAGACTTCTCCGCAAACCTTTGAGTCACAAAAGAATGCGAGGCACCACAATCAAACAACACTGTCGCTGGAGTTGAGTTGACGAGGAACGTACCCAGAATGCAGTCCGGGTCTTCCCGCGCCTCTTCTGTAGTGATGTGATTGATCCGGCCCCTTCCATTGAACTTCTGGTTGCGGGGGGCCTGGTTCCTTCCTGGTGCACCTTGACCGGGGTTGGGTGCATTGGGACGCGGTGCGTCGGGCTTCTTGTTGGGGCACTACCTGGAATAGTGCCCGGTCTGACCACACCCAAAGCAGGTGACCTGCCCTGGAGGGTTGGTCTTGACTCCACCGTTGTTCGGCGGGTAGACTACTGGCTTGGCTTGCTACTGAGGCTGATAATTCTGGCGGAACACCGGGTACTTGTACTGCTGCTGCTGAAAGTTGGGTCTTGCAAGTGCTGACTGCCATGGTCTTGGTCTTGCGCTACTGGGTCCTCCACTGCCTATCAGTTTGCGCTTGCGGGTGTCGTCCGTCACACGACGCTTGTCTTCCAGCATAAGCGCCTTGTTAACCAACTCGTTGCAAGTCTGGCAGTCGCAAACCACCAGTTGGTATTGCAGGGACTGCTGTAACCCTTCCATGAAGCGTTCCACCTTAGCGGCCTGAGTGTTAACATCTTCGGGTGCGTACCTCGACAAGAGGTTAAACTTCTGCAGGTACTCCTTAACAGTTCCACTGCCCTGCCTCAAGGCTCGGAATTCCCGCTTCTTAATGGTCATCAGTCCAGGTGGAGTGTGAGCCGCGCGAAATCCTTCCTTGAACATCGCCCAAGTTATGACTTTCCCTATCCGTATGATCTGAAATCCATCCCACCATGCCCTGGCGGTGCCTCCGAGATAGTGAGAAGCATAAAGGACCTTCTCATGATCGTCGGTGCACTTGACCAGCGAAGGAGGTCTTCAATGGTGCGGAGCCAGTCATCGGCGTCCAGTGGTTCAGTCGTCTCCGTGAATATGGGGGGCGTAGTCCGCATGAACTCAGAAAGAGTAGAGCGGCTACCGCCATTCCCATTCCGCGGCGGGTTGTCCACCAGGACTTGAGTCAGCTGCTGAATAGCAGCATTGCTGGCTTGACGCTCCTCCCGAAGAGCTTGAAGGAACTGAGCCATCGTCAAGTTCTCAGGAGGAGGTGGTGGCGGAAGGTCTCTAGGCTGCTCGTGGTGACCTCCAGCGTGAGCTTCTCCTTCGGTTCCCTGCGACGTCCCTGAGGAGCCGGCGCCGAGGTTGCCGAAGGTGCTGTTGCGGGTTGCGTTCACCATCCTGTCATAGAAACAGACAGGTCAAAATGCCACCTTGCTCGGGGATACAAGGATTCGTTCCTAGTAAGAGGGGGTCCTATACGTGCAAGTGCAAAGTTTTCAAAACCAAAGTTTTTGACAAACGGAAATTGCATTCATAAAAACTAGGTGATGTAGTCACTTACAGGCTGCCTAAGGCAATAGGTGACTTACATCATGCACACATACATAAATTAGAAACGGATACATGGATACCCTATGCTAGGGGTACTCCTAATTGCCTACGCTAAATCCTACGTGGCTGACTGCTCAGTCTCAAAGGCTGGTTCAACAGGATCCTCATCTTCGTCCTCGTCTTCATCAACATCTTCTTCCTTTATAGGAGTGGAAGAAAGAATCCGCACATCACGACGTCTCTTAGGCGAGGCGGCGAAGATCTCAGTGTACTCTTCCGCTGTCAGGCAGCGACTCCGAAGAGGGACTGCCTGGATGGGTAACACACCACCCCTAGCAGCAACAGCTGTCCTCCCTTCAGGTGCGCCTGCCTTCTTTACTTTGCGATTCTTCATCTTCTCAGTGTGGAGCAAGCCCTTGACTAGGTGCAACTCTTGGCGAAGCTTGGCTGATTCCCGAACCAGGAAGTCGTCAGGGTGTCCGACGAGAGGCTGAAGTAGGTCTGAAACCTTAATGGCATCCCATCCTCCGTGGCTGGGGTGAGTGTCCAACTCCCATCCACTCCTTCCCTAAGGAAAGGTAGGTGACGAGTGACATGCTCATTAGCCATCTCAGGGAGTATGCTGCGGAGACGCACGAGCGCCTCTCGTGCGGCCGTCTCCACTGCCAACATCAGCTCTCCCATCTGTGGTCCTTCGAAGAACCAACTAGACCGGGAGTCATTAGCCTTCACTATCACGTCCACATGATATTCCTTAGTGTCGGCGTTGACCCAGTGCTCGTGGTAGAGGAAGATGGGCATGCGACATACGTGGCACTTCTCGAGACAATCCATTAGGAGTAGTGGAAAGCCGGTCTCCAGAAGTGTGTCAGGTACGGCAGCCATCTACAAGGCATAGGAGAGAGGTCAGAAAGTTGTATGTGCAAAAGTTTGTGCAAGGCTGGCGTTCTAACGTTCTCGGCTAACGTCCATGCTATCTAAGGCTTCCTATAGTCAGGATGGATCTGATACCAGTTCTGTGGGGACCCCAACTAGCAAGTCGAGTTCGCCGTGCCCAGTGACCCCAAGGATCAATGTTCACTGAACACAGATACTGAATAATAGAGTCTTACATCCAAGTACCGGAATTATTACATCAAACGACCAGAAGGTCGGGTTCAAGAGCGAGGCCTAAAGCCAAATTAAACAGATACATCGAGTAGGGGAAACTCGTAAGGGCTAAGCGGTGCCCATGTCATCAAGCCTACACCGACAGGCATTCTGACTTAGAAGCGTCCTAGATCGCAGGTTAGTCTCCGACGGCGTACCCGTCGCCAAACTCCGGTCCTTCCATGTCAGGTCAATAATATAACCAGTGGCAAGCCAATGAGTACTTTGAATGTACTCGCAAACAGCCCATGATATGAACATTGATAGCGAAGAATAATAGTAACATGTATCCATGGTGGAATGCAATTTGGTGGAATGATCAGGTATATGCAACAAGTTAAAGAACTACTCTTGAAGAACAGGTTACAGATATCAACATATCTGCTAAGGGTTGAACACACCGGATTCACCCTATATGCCAAGTCATCGGACTTGTCATAACCTCAATGTATTAATGAGGGCTAAACCATCCAGGTTTACCCTATATGCCAAGTCATCGAACTTGGTCATATTATTACTCTCAAGTAACTCCGGTTATTCACACCATTCACCGAACTCACACACACACACACACACTTGGTTTATGCGGAAACGCTGGACGTAGTTTAAGCTGCACCACCCAACTGTCCTTGACCGTGGACACCGCTACTCGAATAGTTTGACACTCTGCAGAGGTAGTACGCTGGACCCACGAGAAACGGGAAACTTCCGTGTCATCCACGACTCGCGGTATATGACATATACCCGAGGTAAGTACTCGATCATCATCTTTCCCCTGACGATACTAGACAAAGAGGTCCACTCGATTGGTACCCAGCCCACATGTTGTACGTCTTACGAGCACCGACTCTAGACAATATCGACCATGCGGGGACCAACGGTGTGCCTGGAACTCATAATAATGACATAGTCGTCCTACCTGGCACGACCCCATCACGAGAGTGACACCGATCACTCCCGCCACTAGTAATGTGGCTCTTTGCTAGTACCGAACAGAGTAGTCAACAAAGCCCCGTCCCATAAAGGGGTATCGTGGTCGTACTGGTAAGGTTGGGACGGTCGACACATCATAAATCTAATCCCATTTCCGAAACCATACTCACACAAAAACACCGGTGCATGACTTCACCAAAAGTGATCACCAACTCATCATCCAGTCGGCCCAGGGGGGAGACCCAGTCGGCCCAGCCAGCAGACCGGCCACCAGGCGCGCGCGGGCCAGGTTCAAACCTGACCTGCGGGCCCCTGGTGTCAGTGTCAGCAGCTGCGCGCACTGGCTGCCCCAGGACACTGACAGGTGGGCTCCACCTGTCGGGTCCTTCTCCTACCTCCAGCCAGAGAGGTGGAGACGGACGCCGGCGAGGCTACCATTGCCCTCATGCCAATCTAGGAGCGGGAATGGGTCCCTCGTTCCTCCGCCTACCTGCTCGTTGTCGGGACGTCACCGGAGGTGGTCTGGGTCGCCGGCGACGAGGTGATCGTGGCGGAAAGGTTTCGGGTTGGCGTCGAGCTAGTGGCTAGGGGCATGGATTCTCTTGGGGGAGTTGGGGGAAATGTTCGTGGCGTCAAGGGGAGTGCAATGGGAGGTCGGGCAGCGCAGGAGCCGGCATGTAGCCGGAGATCGACCGGAGCTCCGAGGCGGAGGGGCCTCGGTCGATCTCGAGCACTGGGGCTCTACGAGCTCGATAGGGCGGCTAGGGGGAGTCTAGTGGTTGTGCTGAAGCTGCTTGGAGGGGCTGGCTGACTGGGTGCTCAGGGTGTTCTGGGGCTCTTCCTCACCAAGTGACTTCGGGTTGGAACTGAAACTTAACAGGTTTGGTCTTGGGGTTTTGACCTTCCTGTCAGTAGGTGTTCGACAGTGACTTCGGGTGCTTCCACTCCACCACTGGAACTGAAACTTAACAGGTTTGGTCTTGGGGTAAAAACATGGGGTTTCACCAAATTTGAGCCCCATTGAACAAGTTTAGCTTTGTAAACTTGAAAATGCCTCAAAATGACCAGTACTGTCCTTTACAAAGGAAGTGTGGCCAAACAGAGTCTCACAAATCCCATTTTTGGTGTGGAGTCCTCATTTGGGGTGTCAAACACCTCTACAAAATTTCAGCTCCATTGGAGAAACTTTGCAATGTAGAGTTGTTCCAAGTCTACTCTGGACAAAGAGGGTTTTGGGCTTATTAGGTGCACTTCCCCACCTTGGATCAAGGTGAGATTTTATGTGAGCACCTAATATGGCTTGGGAGGGCTCCTATAATTTAATGGGAATTTATTGAGATCATTTCCTTTGGAAACATCTTAAAAAGCTAAAACAGACATAAACGGTTTTCAGGGTTTTACTCAATAATAATAATATAAAATAGGGTTGAAAATCTTATATATGGAAAATATATGTCCTTCTGAGCTTCCATGAATTTACTCAGAATTGTCTAAGGCAGGAAATCAATTTTCCTTGTGGGAATATCATTCCTGGCCTTAGAAACAGACATAAATATAAAATAGGAAAAATAATATTTTAAATCTCCAATTAATGTTTTGAAGAATGAAAATAATATTTGGATCAGATCACCAACTTTGGTTGGAAGTGCCACTTGGCTTCATGAGCTAGTAGTGTATCCCAACATGATGAAGGTGATCTTGATATAAAGGAAAAAGGGTTTTTGAAGAGAGAAAAATAATAAGTTTTTCATGGGTTTGAGTCATCAATCAAGCAAGCATATACTCATGCAAGGGCTGACATTGCACTCACAACATTATTTGAAATTTTTTTAACAAGCTCTGATTTTTGCAACATAAAATACTTGTGGTGAAAAACAGGGTGTGACAACTCCTTCCTTATAAAGGTGAGGATCATCCCAGAAGTAATGTCTCAAATCAAAGAAGAATTTCTTGTTTTGCTGGTATGTGAAACTAGGTGGTATGTGGCAACGATATAATTTGCATAATCAGCATACCACGGTGCACTACGTGAAGTATTGATGACATTCATTTGCTCATTAGGAAAGCTATCATCAATAGGTTGTGGGTCATCAAGAACATTCTCCAACCTAGAAAAGTTATCTCCTACTGGGTTATCAGCACCCTTCCTGTCGACAACGTGCAAATCAAATTCTTGTAGCAAGAGAACCCATCTGATAAGTCTAGGTTTAGCGTCCTTCTTCTACATGGGGTACTTAATAGCAACATGATTAATGTGAATGGTGACTTTGGAATCAACTATGTAAGACCTGAACTTTTCACATGCAAACACTGTTGGAATTATGCCCTAGAGGCAATAATAAATATAGTTATTATTATAATTCCTGTATCAAGATAATCGTTTATTATCCATGCTATAATTGTATTGAATGAAGACTCATTTACATGTGTGGATACATAGACAAAACACCGTCCCTAGCAAGCCTCTAGTTGGCTAGCCAGTTGATCAAAGATAGTCAGTGTCTTCTGATTATGAACAAGGTGTTGTTGCTTGATAACTGGATCACGTCATTAGGAGAATCACGTGATGGACTAGACCCAAACTAATAGATGTAGCATGTTGATCGTGTCATTTTGTTGCTACTGTTTTCTGCGTGTCAAGTATTTATTCCTATGACCATGAGATCATATAACTCACTGACACCGGAGGAATGCTTTGTGTGTATCAAACGTCGCAACGTAACTGGGTGACTATAAAGATGCTCTACAGGTATCTCCGAAGGTGTTAGTTGAGTTAGTATGGATCACGACTGGGATTTGTCACTCCGTGTGACGGAGAGGTATCTCGGGGCCCACTCGGTAATACAACATCACACACAAGCCTTGCAAGCAATGTAGCTTAGTGTAAGTTACGGGATCTTGCATTACGGAACGAGTAAAGAGACTTGCCGGTAAACGAGATTGAAATAGGTATGCGGATACTAACGATCGAATCTCGGGCAAGTAACATACCGAAGGACAAAGGGAATGACATACGAGATTATATGAATCCTTGGCACTGAGGTTCAAACGATAAGGTCTTCATAGAATATGTAGGATCTAATATGGGCATCCAGGTCCCTCTATTGGATATTGACCGAGGAGTCTCTCGGGTCATGTCTACATAGTTCTCGAACCCGCAGGGTCTGCACACTTAAGGTTCGACGTTGTTTTATGCGTATTTGAGTTATATGGTTGGTTACCGAATGTTGTTCGAAGTCTCGGATGAGATCACGGACGTCACGAGGGTTTCCGGAATGGTCCAGAAACGAAGATTGATATATAGGATGACCCCATTTGATTACCGGAAGGTTTTTGGAGTTACCGGGAATGACGAATGGGTTCCGGGAGTTCATGGGGGGGGGGGCAACCCACCCCGTGGAAGCCCATAGGCCTTGAGGGTGGTGCACCAGCCCTTAGTGGGCTGGTGGGACAGCCCAAAAGGGCCCTATGCGCCTAGGAAAGAAAATTAAAGAGAAAAGAAAAAAAGGGGGGGGAGGTGGGAAGGGAAGGAAGGACTCCCACCCACCAAACCAAGTCCAACTCGGTTTGGGGGGCAGAGCCTTCCCCCTTGGCTCGACCGACCCCCTTGGGGCTCCTTGAGCCCCAAGGCAAGGTCCCCTCCCTCCCACCTATATATACGGAGGTTTTAGGGCTGATTTGAGACGACTTTTCCATGAAATCCAGACCACATACCTCCACGGTTTTTCCTCTAGATCGCGTTTCTGCGGAGCTCGGGCGGAGCCCTGCTGAGACAAGGTCATCACCAACCTCCGGAGCGCCATCACGCTGCCGGAGAACTCTTCTACCTCTCCGTCTCTCTTGCTGGATCAAGAAGGCCGAGATCATCGTCGAGCTGTACGTGTGCTGAACGCGGAGGTGCCGTCCGTTCGGTACTAGATCGTGGGACTGATCGCGGGATTGTTCGTGGGGCGGATCGAGGGACGTGAGGACGTTCCACTACATCAATCGCGTTCACTAACACTTTTGCTGTACGATCTACAAGGGTACGTAGATCACTCATCCCCTCTCGTAGATGAACATCACCATGATAGGTCTTCGTGCGCGTAGGAAATTTTTTGTTTCCCATGCGACGTTACCCAACAGTGGCATCATGAGCTAGGTTCATGCGTAGATGTCTTCTCGAGTAGAACACAAAAGTTTTTGTGGGCGGTGATGTGCGTTTTGCTGCCCTCCTTAGTCTTTTCTTGATTCCGCGGTATTGTTGGATTGAAGCGGCTTGGACCGACATTACTCGTACGCTTACGAGAGACTGGTTTCATCGCTACGAGTAACCCCGTTGCTCAAAGATGACTGGCAAGTGTCAGTTTCTCCAACTTTAGTTGAATCGGATTTGACCGAGGAGGTCCTTGGATGAGGTTAAATAGCAACTCATATATCTCCGTTGTGGTGTTTGCGTAAGTAAGATGCGATCCTACTAGATACCCGTGGTCACCACGTAAAACATGCAACAACAAAATTAGAGGACGTCTAACTTGTTTTTGCAGGGTATGCTTGTGATGTGATATGGCCAACGATGTGATGTGATATATTGGATGTATGAGATGATCATGTTGTAATAGATAATATCGACTTGCACGTCGATGGTACGGCAACCGGCAGGAGCCATAGGGTTGTCTTTATACTAATGTTTGTGCTTGCAGATGCGTTTACTATTTTGCTAGGATGTAGCTCTAGTAGTAATAGCATAAGTATCATGACAACCTCGATGGCAACACGTTGATGGAGATCATGGTGTGGCGCCGGTGACAAGAAGATCGTGCCGGTGCTTTGGTGATGGAGATCAAGAAGCACGTGATGATGGCCATATCATGTCACTTATGAATTGCATGTGATGTTAATCCTTTTATGCACCTTATTTTGCTTAGAACGACGGTAGCATTATGAGGTGATCTCTCACTAAAATTTCAAGACGAAATTGTGTTCTCCCCGACTGTGCACCGTTGCTACAGTTCGTCGTTTCGAGAAACCACGTGATGATCGGGTGTGATAGACTCAACGTTCACATACAACGGGTGCAAAACAGTTGCGCACGCGGAACACTCGGGTTAAGCTTGACGAGCCTAGCATGTGCAGACATGGCCTCGGAACACATGAGACCGAAAGGTCGATCATGAATCATATAGATGATATGATTAGCATAGGGATGCTTACCACTGAAACTATACTCAACTCACGTGATGATCGGACTTGAGCTAGTGTAAAGTGGATCATGAACCACTCAAATGACTAAGAGAGATGTACTTTTTGAGTGGGAGTTTAGCGTATAATTTTGATTGAAGTTAAACTCTAATTATCTTGAACATAGTCTAAGTCCACTTTGAATACATTTGCGTTGTAGATCATGGCTCACGTGACAGTCACCCTGAATTTTAATACGTTCCTAGAGAAAGCTAAGTTGAAAGATGATGGAAGCAACTTTGTAGACTGGGCTCGTAATCTTAAGCTAATCTTACAAGCTGGGAAGAAGGATTATGTCCTTAATGCTGTGCTAGGAGATGAACCACCCGCTACGGCTGATCAGGATGTTAAGAACGCTTGGTTAGCACGTAAGGAGGACTACTCAGTAGTTCAATGTGCAGTCTTGTATGGCTTAGAACCGGGACTTCAACGTCGCTTTGAGCGTCATGGAGCATTTGAGATGTTCCAGGAGTTGAAGTTTATCTTTCAGAAGAATACCCGGATCGAAAGGTATGAGACCTCCGATAAATTCTATGCTTGCAAGATGGAGGAAAACTCATCTGTCAGTGAACATGTGCTCAAAATGTCTGGGTACTCAAACCGTCTAGCTGAGCTGGGAATTGAACTCCCGCAAGAGGCTATCACTGACAGAATCCTTCAATCATTGCCGCCAAGCTATAAAGGCTTTGTGTTGAACTACAACATGCAAGGGATGAACAAGTCTCTCGGCGAGTTGTTTGCGATGCTGAAAGTCGCAGAGTCTGAACTCCGTAAAGAGCATCAAGTGTTGATGGTGAATAAGACCACTAGTTTCAAGAGAAACGGCAAAGGCAAGAAGGGCAATTCAAAGAAGAGCGGCAAGCCTGTTGCCAATCCGACAAAGAAACCCAAAGCTGGACCTAAGCCTGAAACGGAGTGTTACTATTGCAAGGGTATGGGTCACTGGAAGCGCAATTGCCCCAAGTATCTGGCAGATAAGAAGGCGGCCAAAGAAAAATCAGGTATATTTGATATACAAGTTATTGATGTGTACTTAACCGGCTCTCGTAGTAGGGCCTGGGTATTCGATACCGGTTCTGTTGCTCATATTTGCAACTCGAAACAGGAACTGCGGAATAGACGAAGGCTGGCGAAAGATGAAGTGACGATGCGCGTAGGAAATGGTTCCAAGGTTGATGCAATCGCCGTCGGCACAGTTTCACTTCAGTTACCATCAGGATTAGTGATGAACCTAAAACATTGTTATTTAGTGCCTGCGTTGAGCATGAACATTATATCTGGATCTTGTTTATTGCGAGACGGTTACTCTTTTAAGTCAGAGAATAATGGTTGTTCTATTTCTATGAGTAACATCTTTTATGGTCATGCACCCAATGTGAGAGGATTGTTCATATTGAATCTTGATAGCAATACACACATACATAACATTGAGACAAAAAGAGTTAGAGTTAACAATGATAGCGCCATATTTTTGTGGCACTGCCGCTTAGGTCATATTGGTGTAAAGCGCATGAAGAAACTCCATGCTGATGGACTTTTGGAGTCACTTGACTTTAATTCACTTGACACGTGCGAACCATGCCTCATGGGCAAGATGACTAAGACTCCGTTCTCCGGAACAATGGAGCGTGCAAGTGACTTGTTGGAAATCATACATACCGATGTGTGTGGTCCGATGAGCGTGGAGGCACGCGACGGATATCGTTATTTTCTCACCTTCACTGACGATTTGAGTAGATATGGTTATGTCTACTTGATGAAGCACAAGTCTGAAACATTTGAAAAGTTCAAGCAATTTCAGAGTGAAGTTGAAAATCATCGTAACAAGAAGATCAAATTCCTACGGTCTGATCGTGGGGGTGAATATCTGAGTTTCGAGTTTGGTACTCACTTAAAACAATGTGGAATTGTTTCACAGTTAACACCGCCTGGAACACCACAGCGTAATGGTGTGTCCGAACGTCGTAATCGTACTTTATTAGAGATGGTACGATCTATGATGTCTCTTACCGATTTGCCGTTGTCGTTTTGGGGTTATGCATTAGAAACAACTGCATTCACTTTAAATAGGGCACCATCAAAATCCATTGAGACGACACCATACGAACTGTGGTATGGCAAAAGGCCAAAGTTGTCGTTTCTTAAAGTTTGGGGATGTGATGCTTATGTCAAAAAGCTTCAGCCTGAAAAGCTGGAACCCAAAGCGGAAAAATGTGTCTTCATAGGTTACCCAAAAGAGGCAGTTGGGTATACCTTCTATCTCAAATCCGAGGGCAAAGTGTTTGTTGCTAAAAATGGAGCTTTTCTCGAGAAGGAGTTTCTCTCGAGAGAATTGAGTGGGAGGAAGATAGAACTTGACGAGGTTGTCGAACCTCTCATCCCTCTGGATGGTGGCGCAGGACAAGGGGATACCTCTGTCGTTGCGACGCCGGTTGAAGGGGAAGTTAATGATGATGATCATGAAACTCCGGTTCAAGTTTCTGTCGAACCACGCAGGTGGACGAGACCACGTGCTGCTCCAGAGTGGTACGGTAATCTCGTCTTGTCAATCATGTTGTTGGACAACAATGAACCTGCAAATTATGAAGAAGCAATGGTGGGCCCGGATTCCAACAAATGGCTAGAAGCCATGAAGTCCAAGATAGGATTCATGTATGAGAACAAAGTGTGGACTTTGGAGGTACTGCCTGAGGGCCGCAAGGCTATTCAGAACAAATGGATCTTTAAGAGGAAGACGGACGCTGACGGCAATGTGACCGTTTATAAAGCTCGACTTGTGGCAAAGGGTTTTTCGCAAGTTCAAGGAGTTGACTGCGATGAGACATTCTCACCCGTAGCGATGCTTAAGTCCGTCAGAATCATGTTAGCAATAGCTGCATTTTTCGATTATGAAATCTGGCAGATGGATGTCAAAACGGCGTTCCTTAACGGTTTCCTTAAGGAAGAATTGTATATGATGCAACCCGAAGGTTTTGTCGATCCTAAGAATGCTAACAAGGTGTGCAAGCTTCAACGATCCATTTATGGACTGGTGCAAGCATCTCGGAGTTGGAACAAGCGCTTTGATGAGGTGATCAAAGCATTTGGATTTATACAAGTGGTTGGAGAATCTTGTATTTACAAGAAAGTGAGTGGGAGCTCTGTGGCGTTTCTAATATTATATGTGGATGACATATTGCTGATTGGAAACAACGTAGAGTTTTTGGAGAGCATAAAGGATTACTTGAATAAAAGTTTCTCTATGAAGGACTTAGGAGAAGCTGCTTACATTCTAGGCATTAAGATCTATAGGGATAGATCAAAACGCCTGATAGGACTTTCACAAAGCACATACCTTGATAAAGTTTTGAAGAGGTTCAAAATGGAACAGTCCAAGAAGGGGTTCTTGCCAGTTTTACAAGGTACGAGATTGAGTAAGACTTAGTGCCCAGCAACTGATGAAGATAGAGAGCATATGCGCTCCGTCCCCTATGCTTCAGCCATAGGTTCTATCATGTATGCAATGCTGTGCACTAGGCCGGATGTTAGCCTGGCCATAAGTATGGCAGGTAGGTTCCAGAGTAATCCAGGAGTGGATCACTAGACAGCGGTCAAGAATATCCTGAAGTACCTGAAAAAGACTAAGGAGATGTTTCTCGTGTATGGAGGTGACGAAGAGCTCGCCGTAAAAGGTTACGTCGATGCAAGCTTTGACACAGATCCGGACGACTCTAAGTCGCAAACCGGATACATATTTATTCTTAATGGGGGTGCGGTAAGATGGTGCAGTTCCAAGCAAAGCGTCGTAGCAGATTCTACATGTGAAGCGGAGTACATGGCTGCCTCGGAGGTGGCTAAGGAGGGTGTCTGGATGAAGCAGTTCATGACGGATCTTGGAGTGGTGCCAAGCGCACTGAATCCAATAACCTTGTTTTGTGACAACACGGGTGCCATTGCCTTAGCAAAGGAACCACGGTTTCACAAGAAGACCAGACACATCAAACGACGCTTCAACCTCATCCGCGACTACGTCGAGGGAGAGGACGTAAATATATGCAAAGTGCACACGGATCTGAATGTAGCAGACCCGCTGACTAAACCTCTTCCACGGCCAAAGCATGATCAACACTAGAACTGTATGGGTGTTAGATTTATTACAAAATAAATCGCATGATGATGTGAGGGCTACATTATTGACTCTTGTGCAAGTGGGAGACTGTTGGAATTATGCCCTAGAGGCAATAATAAATATAGTTATTATTATAATTCCTGTATCAAGATAATCGTTTATTATCCATGCTATAATTGTATTGAATGAAGACTCATTTACATGTGTGGATACATAGACAAAACACCGTCCCTAGCAAGCCTCTAGTTGGCTAGCCAGTTGATCAAAGATAGTCAGTGTCTTCTGATTATGAACAAGGTGTTGTTGCTTGATAACTGGATCACGTCATTAGGAGAATCACGTGATGGACTAGACCCAAACTAATAGACGTAGCATGTTGATCGTGTCATTTTGTTGCTACTGTTTTCTGCGTGTCAAGTATTTGTTCCTATGACCATGAGATCATATAACTCACTGACACCGGAGGAATGCTTTGTGTGTATCAAACGTCGCAACGTAACTGGGTGACTATAAAGATGCTCTACAGGTATCTCCGAAGGTGTTAGTTGAGTTAGTATGGATCAAGACTGGGATTTGTCACTCCGTGTGACGGAGAGGTATCTCGGGGCCCACTCGGTAATACAACATCACACACAAGCCTTGCAAGCAATGTAGCTTAGTGTAAGTTACGGGATCTTGTATTACGGAACGAGTAAAGAGACTTGCCGGTAAACGAGATTGAAATAGGTATGCGGATACTAACGATCGAATCTCGGGCAAGTAACATACCGAAGGACAAAGGGAATGACATAGGGGATTATATGAATCCTTGGCACTGAGGTTCAAACGATAAGGTCTTCGTAGAATATGTAGGATCCAATATGGGCATCCAGGTCCCGCTATTGGATATTGACCGAGGAGTCTCTTGGGTCATGTCTACATAGTTCTCGAACCCGCAGGGTCTGCACACTTAAGGTTCGACGTTGTTTTATGCGTATTTGAGTTATATGGTTGGTTACCGAATGTTGTTCGGAGTCCCAGATGAGATCACAGACGTCATGAGGGTTTCCAGAATGGTCCGGAAACGAAGATTGATATATAGGATGACCTCATTTGATTATCGGAAGGTTTTCGGAGTTACCGGGAATGTACCGGAAATGACGAATGGGTTCCGGGAGTTCACCGGGGGGAGGGGCAACCCACCCCGGGGAAGCCCATAGGCCTTGAGGGTGGCGCACCAGCCCTTAGTGGGCTGGTGGGACAGCCCAAAAGGGCCCTATGCGCCTAGGAAAGAAAATCAAAGAGAAAAGAAAGAAAAAGGGGGGGGGGAGGTGGGAAGGGAAGGTAGGACTCCCACCCACCAAACCAAGTCCAACTCGGTTTGTGGGGGGGGGGAGCCTTCCTCCCTTGGCTCGGCCGATCCCCTTGGGGCTCCTTGAGCCCCAAGGCAAGGTCCCCTCCCTCCCACCTATATATACGGAGGTTTTAGGGCTGATTTGAGACGACTTTTCCACGGCAGCCCGACCACATACCTCCACGGGTTTTCCTCTAGATCGCGTTTCTGCGGAGCTCGGGCGGAGCCCTGCTGAGACAAGGTCATCACCAACCTCCGGAGCACCGTCACGCTGCCGGAGAACTCTTCTACCTCTCCGTCTCTCTTGCTGGATCAAGAAGGCCGAGATCATCGTCGAGCTGTACGTGTGCTGAACATGGAGGTGTCGTCCGTTCGGTACTAGATCGTGGGACTGATCGCGGGATTGTTCGCGGGGCGGATCGAGGGACGTGAGGACGTTCCACTACATCAACCGCGTTCACTAACACTTCTGCTGTACGATCTACAAGGGTACGTAGATCACTCATCCCCTCTCGTAGATGGACATCACCATGATAGGTCTTCGTGCGCGTAGGAAAATTTTTGTTTCCCATGCGACGTTACCCAACAAACACGACTGCTAAAAATTCCTTCTCCGTAGTAGCATAGTTTCTTTGGGCACTGTCTAGAGTTTTACTAGCATAGTGAATAACATTCAACTTCTTATCGACTCTTTGCCCTAGGACAGTACTAACAGCATAATCACTAGCATCACACATGATTGCAAAAGGTAAGTTCCAATCAGGTGGTTGAACAATAGGTGCAGTTATGAAAGCCTTCTTAAGTATTTTGAAGGCTTCCTAACAATCATCGTCAAAGACAAAAGGAATATCCTTTTGCAAGAGATTGGTAAGAGGCCTAGAAATCTTAGAGAAGTCTTTAATGAACCTCCTATAGAAACTAGCATGACCAAGGAAACTTCTTATACCTTTGATATTTATGGGGTATGGCATTTTCTCGATTGCATCAACCTTAGCCTTATCGACTTGAATACTTCTTTTAGAAATTTTATGTCCTTAGACGATGCCTTCATTAACCATAAAGTGGCACTTCTCCCAATTCAAGACAAGATTGGTGTCTTTACATCTCTGCAAGACCCGATCAAAGTTGCTGAGGCAATCATCAAAAGAAGACCCGTAAACAGAGAAGTCATCCATGAAAACCTCAACAATCTTTTCACAGAAGTCAGAGAATATAGCCATCATACATCTTTGAAAAGTGGCAGCTGCATTACATAAGCCAAAAGGCATACGTCTATAAGCAAAGGTACCGAAGGGCAGGTGAAAGTGGTTTTCTCCTCATCAGCTTGTGCAACTGGTATTTGGGAGAAACTAGAATAACCGTCTAGAAAGCAGAAGTGTGTGTGTTTAGATAGTCTTTCTAGCATTTGGTCGATAAAACGCAAAGGGTAATGATCTTTCCTAGTGGCTTTATTCAATTTCCTAAAATCGATCACCATCCTATAGACAATAATAATCCGCCGTGGGATCAATTCATCCTTATCATTAGGGACAACGGTAATACCTCCCTTCTTAGGGACGCAATGCACTGGACTCACCCAATCACTATGAGCAACAGGATAGATAATACCTGCTTCCAGGAGCTTTAGTATTTATTTTCTTACTACCTCTTTCATCTTAGGATTTAATCTCCGTTGATGATCAGCAACTGCTTTGGAATCAGGATCAGATTTAATCTTGTGCTGGCATAGAGTGGGACTAATGCCCTTAAGATCATCAATAGTATATCCAATAGCAGCACAGTGCGTCCTCAGAGTTTTTAGTAACTTCTTTTCTTCATGCTCTGAGAGGCTAGCACTAATAATAACATGATATATCTCTTTTTCATCAACATAAGCATACTTAAGACTATCTGGAAACTGTTTAAGCTCGAACACAGGATCACCTTTTGGTGGGGGTGGATCCCCAAGCAGTTCAACAGGCAAATTATTATTAAGGATAGGATATTGTTCTAATACAACTCTATGTATCCCATCCCTTTCATCCATCTGCATATCGTTTTCATGCTCAAGCAAGTATTGCTCTAAGGGATCAGTAGGAGGCACGGCAATAGAAGCTAAGGCAATTTTTTCATCCTTACCAGGCAACTCTTTTTCATGAGGTTGTCTACCAAACTTGGAGAAATTGAACTCATGTCACACGCCTTCAAAGCCAAAAGTGACAGTTTGCTTCTCACAATCAATATGAGCATTGACGGTATTGAGAAAAGGTCTACCAAATATGATGGGACAAAAGCTATCTTGTGCGGTAGCAAGAACGAGGAAATCAACAGGATACTTCGTTTTACCACACAAGACTTCAACATCCCTAACAATTCCCACAGGGCAGATATTATCTCTATTGGCAAGCTGAATAGTGACATCAATAGGCTCTATCTCAACAGGTGCAATCTCGTCTTTAATTTCATCATATAAGGATTGAGGTATTGCACTAACACTAGCACCCACGTCACATAAACCATGATAACAATGATCTCCTATCTTAACAGAAACAACAGGCGTGCCAACAACATGCCTATGTTTGTCTCTAGCGTGTGGTTTAGCAATTCTAGCAGCATCTTCACAGAAGTGAATGTTATGGACATCAACATTGCCGGACAGGAGATCTTTGATAATATTAATGCTAGGTTCAACTCTAATTTGCTCAGGGGGTGTAGGTGTTCTAATGTAGCCTCTACGTATCACAGTTGAAGCTTTAGAATTATCCTTTATCCTAACAGGGAAAGGTGGTTTCTCAATGTAAGCACTAGGAACAATAGGATCATTATAGGCAATGACTTTCTCTTCAACTGGATTGGGCTTAACTACATTGACTTCTAAGGGAGGATGATATTTAAACCACTTCTCTTTGGGTAGATCAATATGAGCAGCAAATGATTCACACAATGAAGCTACTATCTCAGAGTCAAGTCCATACTTAGCGCTAAAATCACAAAAAGTATTTGTTTCAACAAAGGATTTAACGCAATCCAACTTGAAATTCATACCTGACTCCTTACCTTCATCAAGCTCCCAATCTTCAGAGTTGTGTTTAATTCTCTCCAATAAATTGCATTTGAAGTCAATATCTCTCTTCATAAAAGAACCGGCACAAGAAGTGTCAAGCATGGTGCGATCATCATGAGAAAGCCGAGCATAGAAGTTCTGAATGATAATTTCTATCGAGAGCTCATGGTTGGGGCATGAATATAACATTGATTTAAGCCTCCCCCAAGCTTGAGCGATGCTTTCTCTGTCACAAGGCCAAAAATTATAAATATAATTGCGATCACGATGTACTAAATGCATAGGATAAAACTTTTGATGAAATTCCAATTTCAACCGATTGTAGTTCCATGATCCAGTATCATCACATAGCCTATACCATGTCAATGCTTTATCCCTCAAAGATAAGGGAAATACCTTCTTCTTGACCTCATCCTCGGGCAAACCTGCAAGCTTAAATAAACCACAAACTTCATCTACATAGATTAGATGCAAGTCTGGATGTGATGTTCCATCTCCTGTAAAAGGATTAGCCAATAGTTTCTCAAGCATACCCGAAGGAAATTCAAAGCAAATATTTTCAATAGGTGTAGCAGGTTGAGGAGCAACTCTTTGTGCTTCCGTTCGAGGTGAAGATACCCCGAACAAGCCCCTCAAAGGATTAGTTTCCATAGTGACAAGTGAAAATAAATTTTAGTACACTATATGAATGTTTCCTTACCAAGTTCCACTTACCAAAGGCGCTTCACTCCCCAGCAATGGCGCCACAAGTATATGGGATCTATCGTAGTCCTTCCGATAAGTAAGAGTGTCGAACCCAACGAGGAGCAGAAGGATCTGGCAAGTGGTTTTCAGCAAGGTAATATCTGCAAGCACTGAAATTATCGATAACAAGTAGTTGTGTGGTGAGATGATTCGTAGCAAGAAACAAGTAACAAAAGTGACAACGGTGCAGCAAAGTTGCCCAATCCCTTTTGTAGCAAGGGACAAGCCTGGACAAACTCTTATAGGAGGTAAAACGCTCCCGAGGACACATGGGAATTTCTCTCAAGCTTGTTTTCATCATGTTCATATGATTCACGTTCGTTACTTTGATAGTTTGATATGTGGGTGGACCGGCGCTTGGGTACTGCCCTTACTTGGACAAGCATCCCACTTATTATTAACCCCTCCCGCAAGCATCCGCAACTACGAAAGAAGAATTAAGACAAAGTCTAACCATAGCATTAAACTACTGGATCCAAATCAGCCCCCTACGAAGCAACGCATAAACTAGGGTTTAAGCTTCTGTCACTCTAGCAACCCATCATCTACTTACTACTTCCCAATGCCTTCCTCTAGGCCCAAATAATGGTGAAGTGTTATGTAGTCGACGTTCACATAACACCACTAGAGGAGAAACAACATACAACACATCAAAATATCGAACGAATACCAAATTCACATGACTACTTATAGCATGACTTATCCCATGTCCTCAGGAACAGTAGTAACTACTCACAAAGCATAATCATATTCATGACCAGAGAGGTAATGAGTAGCATCAAGGATCTGAACATATAATCTTCCACCAAGTAATCCAACTAGCATCAACTACAAAGAGTAATTAACACTACTAGCAACCTTACAAGTACCAATCGGAGTCGCGAGACGGAGATTGGTTACAAGAGATGAACTAGGGTTTGGAGATGAGATGGTGCTGATGAAGATGTTGATGGTGACGAGTCCCCTCCGGTGAGAGGAGTGTTGGTGATGACGATGGCGACGATTTCCCCCTCCGGGAGGGAAGTTTCCTCGGCAGGATCGTCGTGCCGGAGCTCTAGATTGGTTGTGCTCAAGTTCCGCCTCGTGGCGGCGGCGAATCCTTCGAAAAGCCTCCTCCTGATTTTTTCTAGATTGAAACCCTTCTTTTAGCAAAAGGGGGGGGGCCAGAGGGCCAGCTGGGAGCCCACAACCCCCTAGGCGCTACCAGGGGGTGGCCGCGCCTAGCAGGCTTGTGGCCCCCTACTGGCGCCCCTTCGGCACTTCTTCGGCCCAGTATTTTTTATAAATCCCAAAAAAATCCACGTTGATTTTCACGGATTTTGGAGTTGCGCAGAATAAGCATCTCAAACTTGCTCCTTTTTCAGGCCAGAATTCCAGCTACCGACATTCTCCCTCTTCATGTAAACCTTGCAAAATAAGAGAGAAAAGTCATAAGTATTTATCCGTGAAGTGAAATAACAGCCCAAAAAGCGATAAATATCAACATGAAAGCATGATGCAAAATGGACGTATCCGGCTTCTTCTCTCTCTTGGATCTTCAATACAGAGTTCTCCATGATCTTCATGGAGATCTATCCGATGTAATCTTCTTTTGCGGTGTGTTTGTCGAGATCCGATGAATTGTGGATTTATGATCAGGTTATCTATGAATCTTATTTGAGTTTCTTCTCACCACTTATATGCATGATTTCATATCCTTGTAATTCTCTTCGAGTTGTGGGTTTTGTTTGGCCAACTTGACCTATGATTCTTGCAATGAGAGAAGTGCTTGGTTTTGGGTTCATAAAGTGCGGTGACCTCACCCAGTGACAGAAGGGGTAGCGAGGCACACATCGTGTTGTTGCCATGAAGGGTAAAAAGATGGGGTTTACATCATTGGTTTGAGTTTATCCCTCTACATCATGTCATCTTGCTTAAGGCATTACTCTGTTCGTCATGAACTCAATACACTAGATGCATGCTGGATAGTGGTCGATGTGTGGAGTAATAGTAGTAGATGCACACTGTATCGGTCTACTTGTCTCGGACGTGATGCCTATATGTATGATCATTGCCTTAGATATCGTCATGACTTTGCGCGGTTCTATCAATTGCTCGACAATAATTTGTTCACCCACCGTAATATTTGCCATTTTGAGAAAAGCCTCTAGTGAACACTATGGCCCCCGGGTCTACTTCACACCATATTTTCAGCCTTACACTTTTATTTCGTTGCACTTTCCGCCTTCAGATCTCACTTTGCAATCAATCTTGAAGGGATTGACAACCCCTTTATAGAGTTGGTTGCAAGCTTGTTTGTGTTTGCGCAGGTACTCTGGACACTTGGCTTGATTCTCCTACTGGATTGATACATTGGTTCTCAAAACTGAGGGAAATACTTACTGCTACTATGCTGCATCACCCTTTCCTCTTCAAGGGAAAAACCAACGCAAGATCAAGAGGTAGCATGAGCTACCGTGCGGTAGTATCGCTCCTAACTACGGTAGTACCGCTCCGGGCAGCGGTAGTACTGCTCTGCTCGAGCTGTGAGTTGGTGTAATGGTTGGATTGTTTCCCCCACTATATAAAGGGGGTCTTCTTCCCCATTGGACGTAATCCGTCCATTGAGCTTGTGTTCTTCCCCCATTGTTGACCTTCTTAGAGCTTGCTAACTCCCAATCCCTCCAATGATTCTTGCTAGTTCTTGAGGGAAAAGAGGGAGGAGATCTAGATCCACATCTCCACCAATCACTTTCTCCTCTATGAGAGGGGAACCCCTTGGATCTTGATCTTGGAGTTCTTTTTTAGCTCCTTGTTCTTCCTCTCATATTTCTCCATAGCTTTTGTTGTTGTTGAGGGATTTGAGTGTGAGGGACTTGACCATTTCGGGTGTTCTTGACATTGCATTAGTTGCATCAGTTTGAGTTCTCCACGGTGATACGTGGAAGTGAGAAGTTGAGAAGCTTATTACCCTTGGGTACTTGGTACCCCTAGATATTGTTCTTCATGGATGCTTTGGCATCCTACAAGCTTGGTGGTGCCTCGGAGCCCAATCATTGTGGTGTAAAGCTCCGGGCAAGCGTCGGTGTCTCCAATTTAGTTATGGAGATTTCCCTGAGCATTTGTGGTCACCTCGAAGCCATATGCCATTGTGGTGAAGCTTCGTGGTGTTGTTGAGAGCCTCCAATTAAGTTGTGGAGATTGCTCCAACCTTGTTTGTACGGGTTAAGTGACCGCCCTCAAGGGTCCCTTAGTGGATTCATGACACCTTGCATTGTGCGAGGGCATGAGGAGATTACAGTGGCCTTAGTGGCATCTTGGGGAGCATTGTGCCTCCACACCGCTCCAAACGAAGATTAGCATCCGCAAGGGTGTGAACTTTGAGATACATCCTCGTCTCCACGTGCCTCAGTTATCTCTTACCCGAACCCTTAACTTATGCACTTTACTTTGTGATAGCCATATTGTTTCGTGTCATATATCTCGCTATCACTTAGTTATGTATCTTGCTTAGCATAAGTTGTTGGTGCACATAGGTGAGCCTAGTTGTTTTAGGTTTTGTGCTTGACAAATTAAATGTTAGTTTTATTCCGCATTTGTTCAAGCCTAAACCGTAATTATTTTAAAGCGCCTATTCACCACCCTCTAGGTGACATGAACATCCTTTCAATTGGTATTAGAGCTAGGTCTATTATTATTAGGTTTAACCACCTAGAGATTAAGGATGTTGACTAGGGTATTAGGATTCTCTGACATTCTTAGTTTTGATGGCACAAATTTTGATGTTTGGGTAATTCGCATGCTTAATCTCTTTAGGGTCATGGACTCAAATTTTGAGTGAATTGTAGATATGGGTTTTTCTCCTCCAAAGGATTCTCAAAATATATCTTTAGAGGATGAGAAAAGCTATTATATCAATGCTCAAGCTTCTAACGCGCTTTTTGATGCTTTGAGCAATGTAGGCATACTTCAACTCATACCATTCCGGGATGCTCATGAGTTGTGGACAAAGCTTCAAGATAAATATGGTGTGTCCAAGATTTGTGGGAATGTTTGTTCTCCCTCCACCTCTGGTCGTGTGGTCTTCTCAACTTCATCTACGTCACCTACATGTGGATTGCCACAAGATAATTGTATGGTGAGTAGTGGGATCATTGTAGTGATGATAGTTGGCTTATTGTTGATAATCCTTCATCACTATATTATTGCAATGCTTCACTTTTGGGCGTTAACACTTCAAGCACTCGAAATGTTGTACATGCTTGTGTTGATAGTCCTTGATATCATGTAAAAACTGCTTGGCTAAATCTCACGATGATATGCTTTCTATATCTTGTTGCCATGATAAAAATGTATCTATTTCCTCGAGTTTTTCTGCTAACAATCTAGAGGAAATCCATCACTCCGTGGAACAAGATGTGGTCTTGAATGATGCTTCAAGGGATCTGCTATCCCACAGACAACAGCGCCAGAAATTGACACGTTGACAGAGGCTGGGCTTGCGTTGGTTCTTCCCTTGAAGAGGAAAGGGTGATGCAGCACAGGAGCAGTAAGTATTTCCCTCAGTTTGAGAACCAAGGTATCGATCCAGAAGGAGGGTCTCATCAAGTCCAGAGTACCTGCGCAAACACAAACAAGCTTGCACCCAACGCTTCAAAGGGGTTGTCAATCCCTTCAAGATTTTTTGCAAAGTGAGATCTGAAGGCGGAAAGTGCAACGAAGTAAAAAGTGTAAGGCTGAAAATAAGGTGCGGAGTAGACCCTGGGGGCCATAGTGTTTACTAGAGGCTTCTCTCAATATAGCAAGTATCACGGTGGGTGAACAAATTACTGTCGAGCAATTGATAGAACCGCGCAAAGTCATGACGATATCTAAGGCAATGATCATACATATAGGCATCACGTCCGAGACAAGTAGACCGATACTTTCTGCATCTACTACCATTACTCCACACATTGACCGCTATCCAGCATGCATCTAGTGTATTGAGTTCATGAAGAACAGAGTAACGCTTTAAGCAAGATGACATGATGTAGAGGGATAATCTCAAACCAATGATGAAAACCCCATCTTTTTACCCTCGATGGCAACAACACGATGCGTGCCTCGCTACCCCTTCTGTCACAGGGTGAGGTCACCACACCGTATGAACCCAAAACCAAGTACTTCTCCCATTGCAAGAATTATAGATCTAGTTGGCCAAACAAAACCCACAACTCGAAGAGAATTACAAGGATATGAATCATGCATAAGAGAGATCAGAAGAAACTCAAATAAGATTCATAGATAATTTGATCATAAATCCACAATTCATCGGATCTTGACAAACACACCGCAAAAGAAGATTACATCGGATAGATCTCCATGAAGATTATGGAGAACTTTGTATTGAAGATCCAAGAGAGAGAAGAAGCCATCTAGTTACTAGCTATGGACCCGTAGGTCTATGGTGAACTACTCACACATCATCGGAGAGGTCATGGTGTTGATGAAGAATCCCTCCGTGTCCGAATCCCCCCTCCGGCACGGCACCAGGACGTGCCCCAGATGGGATCTTGCGGAGATAGAAGCTTGCGGCGGCGGAAAAGTGATTGCGATGATCTCCTGATTGTTTCTGGAATTTATGGGAATATATAGGCGAAAGACCTAGGGCAAAGGGCGTCCAGGGGGCCCACAAGCCTGGATGGCGTGCCCCCTGGCCACGGAGTGGAGGCTTGTGGGGCCCCTGGGGCTCCCCTGCCTTGGCTCCCAAGCTCCCCGATCTTTTTCCGTTCCAAAAAAAATCTTTTCGGGGATTTTCTTCCGTTTGGACTCGTTTCAAAATCTCCTGTGAAAGGGGTCAAAAACATGGAAAAAACAGGAATTGGAACTTGGCACTGAGTTAATAAATTAGTCCCAAAAAATATATAAAAGGCATGCAAAACATCCAAAGTTTGACAAGACAATAGCATGAAACCATAAAAAATTATAGATACGTTGGAGACGCATCAGGATCCTACATCATCATTTATCGTTTATCACTTTTGCTTTATGGCTAAGGCTTCAAAGGTATCTCCTACCTTGAATTCCAATATATCTCTTGATGATGATGATGATGATAATGAGGATGATGATTATGATGAAGCGAGTGATAATATTGCATCCTTCAAATTTAAGGGTGAAATGATTTTTGAATCTCTTCATAAGAATAAACTTGCTTGTTCCAACTTCATGGAAATCATGTCTATTGCCACTGAGGTCAAGAAATACATTGAGGATTTGGAAACTCATCTCGAGGAGCATGAGGCCACCATTGAGACAATGGAAGGTCACGAGCGTGATTACGCTAATGAGATAGCGGAGCTATCCCAAGCTCTTGAAAATGAACAAACCACCAAGGAATCTCTTGAGGAGACCTTTGCTCTAGAATTTTCTAGATTAAAGGAATCCCATGATAGAGCCGTCGAGGTGGCTAATGATTTTAGAACTAAAAATGATAAGCTTGAAGTGTCTCATGCTAAACTCCTTGAGGACTATGAGCACCTCAAAAATGGCTCAAGGGCTATTAAGAGTTCGCTCATCGAACTCACCGAGTTTCATGACCAACTTGAAGCTTCTTATGCTAAAGAGCTGGCCAAGTTTCCTTCTCCTCTTGTTGTTAATGATTATGCTTGTGCTACTAACTCTCTTTCTTGTGAAGTATCCATGTTAAAGGAGAATGTTGAGCTAAGGGCTCAACTTGAGTTGCTATCTAGCAATTATGGGAAATTTCAAGAAAGTCATGTAATGCTCACAAGCTCTCATGAGGATCTTCTAGTATCCCATAATGTGCTAAAATTCGCTCATGAGGCTATTACTACCAAGGTAACATTAAGTGAGCCTCATGTGGACATTAGCACTACTTTTAGTCAAAATGCTATATTGCCATGTGCTAGTCCTCATAATTCATCTACTCATAATGTTGCTATGTCTTGTGATGAATTACTTTCCTTGCCTTGTTGCTCTAATAATGATGCTTATACTTCCTCTAGTACTTGTGTTGATACTAACCATGTAGAGTAAATCGAAGATCTCAAGGCCCAAGTCACTTCCTTAAAGAAAGACTTGGGAATGAGTCATGAAGGGATGTACACACTCAACAATACCTTGTGTGGGAAAAAAAAATCCCCAAAAGACATAGGTGGACTTGGATTCAATTCCAACAAGAAGAGGAAGTCCAAAGCTTAAAGAAGAAGGGCCAAGAACAAGTCAAGAATTCGGCCAAGATTGTTTGTTTCGAGTACAAAATCGGCCAAGATTGTTTGTTTCGAGTACAAAATTGAAGGGCACCATGTTAGATCTTGCCCATTAAAGAAGAAGCCCCAAAGTCACAAGCAACAAGGGAAGTCGCCACAAGTTCAAACACATACTCAACCACAAGTTCAAGAAATACCTCTCCCCAAGAAGACCCAAGCCAACACTCCTCACGTTGAAAAATCAATTTGGAAGAAAGTGAAGGGTAGATGTTGCTACTTATGTCGTGAGAAGGGTCACTTCGCTTCTTCTTGCACGAGAGGTAAGTTATCCAACCCAATCATTGTTGATGATATCTACTCTCTTGGGAAGGATAAGGTTGGCAATGTGTTTGCCAAGTTTGTTGGTACTCAAAGTGGTGTCAATAAAAGAACCGTTTGGGTAGCCAATTCTATTGTGACTAACCTCTTAGGACACAACATGGTTGGGGACCAACAAGCTCAAACTTGATCAATAGGTGATATTGGAGTACATCATACACTTGGATACATAATGATGGATTAAGGGTTCTTCATCATTCATATTATATCAAGTCAAGTCATTTATATTATCGAGTTTCTATCTTATATCCAGTGTGCCTCCTTACGATAACTTGTACTTAAACTGTTTACATTGTTAGTTACTTGCCCCTTTACATGTTGTGGCTTTGTACCTTGCATGTGTTTGTATATGTTGTGCTTCTAACTTGCTTATCTTGAGTAATCAAGTATGTGTATATTGGTTTGCACATCATGTATATATGAGTCTTGTGGTGAGCCTTTTGCGTCCTCTTTGTATCTATGTTGGCTCTTTTGAGAGATTAATGGATTATCCCATTGTGGGGGAGTGATGTGCTCTGCGCACCTCACAATCCTATAAATTTTTACACATGAGTAATACCACTTAGTATTGATACTAGAAGTTTATCTAGTCTCTATGTGGTATGTTCTACTCATGAGAAATTCAAATTCTAAATGGTCCATTAATTATCTCTTGTTGGTTTCATTTGCCACTTGTTAATAAATGTTGGGTTATCACATTATGGGGGAGTAATATGCTATGTGCATATTACAAGGCACTAGTAGAAAAGAGGGCTTTGGTCCAGGTACTGAAATCCTATTAGTCCCGGTTCACATACGAACCGGGACCTATGGTGACATTGGTCCCGGTTCGTGAGGCCAGGGCGCCGGCCGGGCATCATGGGACATTGGGTCCCGGTTCGTCTCACCCCTTTTGTCTCGGTTCTAGTCAAGAACCGGGACTAATAGGCCGGCAACCGTTCGTATCCCCTTTAGTGCCGGTTGGTGGGTCAAATCGGAACTAAGCTGTGGTGGCGGGCGTTCGTGCAACCGTTCGTATGGACCTTTAGTCCCGGTTGGTGGATCAAACCGGGGTGGCGGCCCTTCGAATCACCCCTTTAGTGCCAGTTTATCGTCCAACCCAGGACTAAAGGTCCAAACGATTCGCCCTCCCGCTTCGTTTCCAGCGATGAAAACTACAAGCGAAGGAGAGTCTCTTGCCATTCTCTATTCTTCTCCTCTCCTCTGTTCTTCTTCTTCCTCTCTTCTTCCCCTCTCTTCTTCCATTCTTCTTCCACCATGACATATCTATTTGGAGAGGTGCACGCACATGGCACGACCTGGCTCATGTGCGGGTACACGAACGAGAGCAGGGTGGTGCCAAATTTTCTGTCACGGTTCCGGGAGTGGCTTGACGCCGCGCCGGAGCATGTGGTGTTCTTGGGGCTTGATCTGGAGTTCACGCCCAACCATCAAGGTGTTACCGTCATCTAGCTATGTTTCAAACAGCATGTCTTGATCTTCCAATGGGTGAGGTAAGTTTTATGTCTTTCTTTGATCCAAGTTTATGAAAATTGCATGTATTGGTCTTCTCTAGGTTCCATTTGATAGCAATATGGAGTTTCTTTATATGTTCCATTTGATAGCAATATGAAAATTACATAGGATAGCAATATGTGTTACAACATTGTATATATTGATCTCCCTAGGTTCCATTGGATATCATATATTGATCTCCCTAGGTTCCATTTGATATATTACAACATAGGCTTTCTTTGATCCAAGGTTATGAAAATTGCATGTATTGATCTTGTCTAGGTTCCATTTGATAGCAATATGGAGTTTCTTTCTATGTTCCATTTGGTAGCAATATGAAAATTGCATAGGATAGCAATATGTGTTACAACATTGGATATATTGATCTCCCTAGGTTCCATTAGATAGCATATAATGATCTCCTTAGGTTCCATTGGATATATTACAACATAGGCTTTCTTTGATCCAAGGATATGAAAATTGCGTGTATTGATCTTCTCTAGATTCCATTTGATAGCAACATGGAGTTTCTTTATATGTTCCATTTGATAGCAATATGAAAATTGCATAGGATATCAATATGTGTTACAACATTGGATATATTGATCTCCCTAGGTTCCATTGGATAGCATATATTGATCTCCCTAGGTTCCATTGGATATATTACAACATAGGCTTTCTTTGATCCAAGGATATGAAAATTGCATCGGATAGCAATATGTTACAATGTTGGAATCCTATAAAGATGAATTCATATGATATGAAAATTGCATAGAATAGGAATATGTTCCATTTGAATCGTTATGATAAATTTCTCTTTAGTTGTATTGAAACATTTTTCCTTATTGCAGCAGTATGTAACATTTGTTTCATTTTAATTTGTTGATGTTGCAGTAGTGACAAGCAATTTCCAAAACTCATGGACTTCCTTTGCAGCGACATACGTTTCACTAGCGTTGACATAACGAACGATAGGACGAATATGAGGCGCAACTTTGGTATTGAGATACTAGCTGCGTGCCACATTGATCTCCAAGGCCTATTCCAGCTTGATTATTCAAGGACTTCGATGGCTGATATGGCTGTCGCGTTGATCGACGAGGAGTACCATGATATGAAGAAGGCTTTCCCGAAGGTTCAGCACAAGAAGTGAGGCAAGACCCCACTTGACTCTATCAACCTTGAGTATGCAGCAAAAGATGCATACGTTTCATACGAGTTGTACCGCAAGATTAGTAAAGTGAGATATGGCCAGCATCACCTCGAAGAACCAGCTTTGGGACATTGTGATGCAGATTCGGATTCAGACGAGTAGTGTTCAGAACGGCGAACACTTGCATATATATATATATGTATGCTAGCTATTATTATGTACTGCTTGCATGTATTATTATGTACTGCTTGGACCAATTTATATATATGTAGTTTCTGTTTGTGCCATTATATAGAGTTTCCAAATTTGAATGGTTATTTAGCCCTTTCTTTATTCATCACCACTTTAGGTATTGCTGTGAACTAATTCTTTATTCATATTGGTTTAATATTTAATGTATTCAAACTTCTCCATGGTTCATACCCCCTGATAGAACCCATGGATACATCGATATAAGCAAACAACACAAAGAAAACAGAATCTGTCAAAAACAGAATAGTCCCAAGTAATTTGTATAATTCGAATACATATATAACTCCAAAAATTATTAAAAATTAAGACAATCTGGGTAAATTGTATATCAATCTTGTGTAAAAAATTGAGATCAAAAGCACGTTCTAGTGAATTTCAAAAATTCCTGGACTCAGGTCAAAAGTTTTTTTTCACCAAAGTTAAATTGCAAACACCGTAGACCATCCCAAAGGTCTTAGTTGGCGCAAACACAAAATGCTATGTGGGTGAAATGATGATACCATGCCAACTCTCAACCTATTCAGAGCTCATTTGTAGTGCTTTTCAATTTCTGGGTCATTTAGCTCAAAACAAAATGAGTAAATGCATGAAAAATACCAAATGAAGTCAGAAATAGTTGAAAATTGATGATGTGGCTTTGAATGGTGCATTTTGAACACACAAAAGGTCTGGAGTTCAAATAATTCCAAAAAATGAAAATCCCTTTTGTAACAGATGAGTTTTTGTATGAAACCCTGATACTTCGAAAGAGATTGTCCGATTTGTACATGAAGTGCGTCTAGTTTTTGCCGCAACCCTCTCAACCTTTTATCACATGCTATGTGGGTGAAATGATGATACCATGCCAACTTTCAACATCTTCAGAGTTCATTTATAGTGCTTTTCAATTTCTGGATCATTTAGCTAAAAATATCAATAAATGCATGAAAAGTACCAAATGAAGTCAGAAATAGTTGAAAATTGATGATGTGGCTTTGAATGGTGCATTTTGAACACACAAAAGGTCTGGAGTTCAAATAATTCCAAAAAATGAAATCCCTTTTGTAGCAGATGAGTTTTCGTATGAAACCGTCATACTTCGAAAGGGATTGTTTGATTTGTACATGAAGTGCGTCCAGTTTTTGCCGCAACCCTCTCAACTTTTTAGCACATGCTATGTGGGTGAAATGATGATACCATGCCAACTTTCAACATTTTCAGAGTTCATTTGTAGTGCTTTTCAATTTCTGGGTCATTTAGTTCAAAAAATATATCAATAAATGCATGAAAAATACTGAATGAAGTCAGAAATTGTTGAAAATTGATGATGTGGCTTTGAATGGTGCATTTTGAACACACAAAAGGTCTGGAGTTCAAATAATTCCAAAAAATGAAATCCCTTTTGTAATAGATGAGTTTTCGTATCAAACCTTGATACTTTGAAAGAGATTGTCCGATTTGCACATGAAGTGCGTCCAGTTTTTGCCGCAACCCTCTCAACTTTTTAGCACATGCTATGTGGGTGAAATGATGATACCATGCCAACTTTCAACCTATTCAGAGTTCATTTTGTAGTGCTTTCCAATTTCTAGGTCATTTAGCTAGAAAAAAAACAATAAATGCATGAAAAATACCAAATGAACTTAGAAATAGTTGAAAATTGATGATGTGGCTATGAATGGTGCATTTTGAACACACAAAAGGTCTGGAGTTCAAGTAATTCCAAAATTGAAATCCCTTTTGTAACAGATGAGTTTTCGTGTGAAACCCTGATACTTCGAAAGAGATTGTCCGATTTATACACGAAGTGCGTCTAGTTTTTGCCGCAACCCTCTCAACTTTCTAGAACATGCTATGTGGGTGAAATGATGATACCATGCCAACTTTCAACATTTTTAGAGTTCATTTGTAGTGCTTTTCAATTTCTGGGTCATTTAGCTCAAAAAATCAATAAATGCATGAAAAATACCAAATGAAGTCAGAAATAGTTGAAAAATTGATGATGTGGCTTTGAATGGTGCATTTTGAACACACAAAAGGTCTGGAGTTCAAATAATTCCAAAAAATGAAGGAATCACTGAAAAACAGTAAGTAGGAACAAAAACTATATTCTTTAAAGAAAAATATCAACTAATGGTCCACCACGGCGTGCATATGACTAGAAACACAACTAGTTAGTTGGGCCAGGATTCAGGCCCGCAGAAAGGCCAACAACTAGTGACAGATTAGGCCCGGAAGCCTGCCTAAGAGAGGAGATCGAGACAGTGTGCGCACAAGCGCTTATAAACCACTACACATCTCCCTAGGCTAGCGAGGTGGGACTAAACAGCTAACCGCACCGCGGCTTTGCCAGGCACATGCCTTTCGTGTTGGTTTGTGGCACAAACCGGGACCAAAAAAGGACTTTAGTGTCGGTTGGTGGAACAAAACGGGACAAATCGCACCCTTTCGTCCCGGTTGGTTCCGCAAACTGGGAGTAAAGGTATCTTCTTCCCCGCCATTTGGCAACTAAAAATTGACCTTTAGTCCCGGTTTGCGGAGTCAACCGGGACGAAAGGGTGGTATTGGTGCCGGTTCGGGCCACCAACCGGGACAGAAGGTTTTCGCATATAGGCGGGAGTTGTCGAAATTCCCCTAAAACTCTCCCATTGCTCGCCGCTGCCCCCCGAGCCAGTCCTCGTCGTCGTCGCCCCCGATCCAGTCCTCCTCGTCGTCGCGCCGTCCCCGAGCCCGTCGCCGTCGCCACGAGCACGTCGTCGTCGCCGCCGCCCCTGATCTAGTCCTCCTCGCTGCCGTCGACGCCCCGAGCACATCGCCGTCTCCCCCGATCCAGTCCTCCTCGCCGCCATCGACGCCCCGAGCACGTCGCCGTCGCCGCCCCCGAGTCCATCGCCGTCGCCCCGAGCCCGTCGTCGCCGCAGCCCCGAGCCCGTCGTCGCCGCTGCCCCGAGCCCGTCGGCCCCGGTGAGCTCCTCCTCTGCGCGTGCTCTACTTGTCGCCGCTGCCGCCCGTGCATATTGCTGTTCATACAATTTTTTTTCATATATAGATGATACTAGAGATGTATTTGATATTAAATTCAAGACGTATTATGTTGATTATTTGTTCTGAGTGAAATAAAACCTCTTTGCCTCTTGAGATCTATTGCATTATATATCACTAGTAAGCATGCCCGTGCGTTGCAACGGGTGAGGAGAACAATAATAATATCTTGTAACGTGCAACTGTAGCAAAGTATAAAGTAGGATTCGTTGGTTCGACAAAAGTTCCCAATGGTGCAACATCCACACAGTGTCATCCAACGCCAGGGAGGCACATGCCAATGTCTAGAAAAAAATACATATCAAACGGGATTTTAAACGGCATTTTTGTAGGTGAAAGAGAAAAAGTTATCTATTCTAGTCATGTAGCACTAAACGGATAATATAAGAAAGATACAAATTATCTATTTTAATGTAGCTCGCCAGATCGACTGGTGTTGTTTTATATCTGTATGTTGCTAGCTTTGAAATATTTGAGGTACCTGAAATATTTGTTGTGCCGAATTGAGGGCCCATTTTGCAAAGAAAACTCCACCTCCGAAGGAGAAGCTAGATCCGGTGAGAGTGGAGCGCACTATCAATCAACTATAGCGTCCACTATCGCCTCCACCGGATTCCAACTATGACCGCATTCTTAAAAAGACATATGCACAAGCGGTGCAGTTGGGAACTACTTCTAGTGATGCAAGGTTAGGAGAACGAAGAAGCGGGAAAACAATTCCCGAGCTCGATATCGTCGTCGCTAATCATCCGGAGATGGTGCCCGATACCAATCCTGATGATTACTTGGGGGATGATGTAACAAAAGAACAATATAAATACGTGCACGGGAAGCCTCTCGTCAAACCTGGTCATCCTGCTCTAACAACGATATTGCACAGATTGCATGAGTGGTACATGAAAACCTGCAGGGAGTCTGAGAAAAAAGCTATGTATGTGGAAGTGAAACCGGAGCACGAATTCATTGGACTTCCCATGATTACTATTCAATTTGAGGAGTTATTTCAGTTATACAATCAACTGGCCCTCGACAAACAACTCATGGCTTCCTACTGTCTCTAAGTATTACTTCTATAGTTAAGTCTCTAGCTCAGCTCGTTCATTGCATGTATATATAATTATCCTCACTATATATATTATGCAGATTGAAGATCGTCGAATTAAAAAAAAGCAGGAATCGTTGATGTTGGGTTCATTAGCCCAGATATCGTAAATGAATTGACAGTACAAAACTCAATCAAAGAGACCGAGGAGAACTTGCTAAACTCGTTCCTTATAGATAAAATAAAGTGGAAATAATCTTTCCTTACAACTTCAAGTGAGTGTTGCTGTCTTCTCTGTAAACTCGGTTTCTCTTACTTGAGGTAATTAAGTAATATAATTGATGAGTTATATATGCGTGCGCAGAGACCACTTTATTCTGCTATCCATTGACGTTGGCAGGGCAGTAGTAAATGTCTTAGACTCGAGACATAAAGCCAAAGAGGATTATGAGGACATTACTGCAATGCTCAAGAAGTAAGTTCAGTCAATATACCGAGACCATATCGGCATGCAACTTTCGTTAATTTGCTGATATCAAGTAATCATTTTCTTTGCGTGGCAGGGTTTCGACGAATTTCACCAATATGGTTCCCGGTCTAAACAAAGAGTTGCGATTTACGCACCCCAAAGTAAGTAGTACTAGCTAGTTCCGCGCATCTCTAATTGATTCAAATTTTCATCAATATATAATTACCATGCTTGCTTATCAGTTTGATTGAACTCTATTCTCGTAAAGTGTATGTACCAGAAAGAAGGCACTGTTTTATGTGCATACTACGTATGCGAGTTCATTCTCCACTCGACCTCTGAGCGGGTCTTCTGTGAGAAACAATTTCAAGTACGTAAATAATATTCACAATTGTGTTGAGTTTTATTCATATATATGCATGTATTGACCCCCTTCTTTAAATTAGGTCTACGATATGAGGGATCAACTCCTACCATATGATCGCATACGAGCTATTCAAGAGGAATTGGCGGGATTCTTTGTTGACCACGTCATACCTAAAGACAGAGAATGCCATGTGGATTTTTCATTGGATCTTAATTAGATGATGTTTTGGATTAATTGTAAAAGATGTTATGTTGTATATATGTAATAGCGTCGGATAGATATACGAAAACTTGTTGTTCGACCAAGCATGGAGAAAGAGAGGACACTTCTCTCTATTAGCTAGCTAACACAATATGAAACCACTAAATTAATGCTCCACCCCCCAAACCCACCCCCCCCCCCATTCAAAAAAACAAAACAAAAACTCCAGCTCTGGCTAGATGCTGATGCGTGGATGCCATGTTGTCCCGGCTGGTGTGACCAACCGAGACTAAAGAACCTCCTGCCCGGGCTACCCGCAGAGGCCACGTGGAGACCTTTCGGTCCCGGTTAGTTGAGGAACCGAGACTAAAGGTTATGGTCTTTAGTCCTCACCATTTAGTCCCGGTTCAAGAACTGGGGCTAATGGGCCTCTCGAACCGGGACAAATGGGCCATTTTCTACTAGTGAGCCTAGAAAATGTTTATATTTGAGGTATTGCCTCTTAGTGTTGATATTGTAAATTAACTTGTTCCTAGGTGTCCTGTTAGCTCTACAAGTTTCATTTGCTTGTGTTTTAGGAGTAAAGATGATGTTGGATATTTTTGCAATCTACCAATGGAAATTGTTTCCAAATATTTCTTGTCCTTTGATAATTGGTATTCCCTTCATGTGGTAGAAATTGCTAATCATCTTTAAATTGGATTTTATGTATCATTTTTCTTCCTTGCCTCTTGTGGATTGGTTTGAGCATGTCTAGTGTTTGTAGAGATATAGAGAAAGTGATGACACCATCTTGCACATTTTGTATTCAAATGCAAATTCTATATAATGCACATCCCTTGGGGGAGCTATCCTATTTTATTTAGAACACTCTCTTTATATGTCTATCATACATTTTTTTGATCCCCATCAATTGTGTGTTGATGGGAGGCAAGTCTTGCTCTTTATGATCCTTTGTGCCATCATGAAAATTTGTCGAGGGTTTGGTTGTTTGGAACCTAGCTCTCTTTTGAAAACTAGAGACCTCATGTTTGTTTTCCGTCAATTGGTATCTTGTTTCCTTTTTGTCTGGCATGTGTCTATGGATATCTCACTCCTTGATGTATCTTTTAATTGATATCCTTCAAGTGGTAGTTTTTCGTTTGGTATCTTATTATAACTTGATACCTTGTCTTTTGGTGTCTTATCAACGATGTGTTGATTTGATTCTTGAAAGCCTTGAGCATGCATATTTACTATATGTAGTTTCTCGGCAAGCTCTCCTTCTTGGATACAATATATAGGGGAAACTCCACCTTGTCATAAATTGGCTAAATTGTGCATGAAATTCAAATTCATACCTATTTGCACGTATTTATGTGGAGTTTGTCCTATGTATTGTTTCTTATCTAACTCTTTGGTCCCAATGAGTTTGGCACCGTTTTGTTACTTTTATTGTTCTAGGAACAATTGGAGATGCATTGGATGCCCGACTCACCTACAAGGAAGGTGTTAACACCATGTGCTTATTGGATCCAAGTTGGGATGATCAACAAACAACTATCTACTACATCAATCCAATTCTATCTCGGTAACAAGTATCTACTTTATGCATACATTTCTTGCATTCAACATTTCGTAGGTTCATCATGACATGAATTTCTTGATTCATTCTTGCGGTACTTGTTTCCTTTCTCAAAGCATCCGAATGATGATGTCTTATTTCTATTTGGGATGTCTTTGATGTTCGTAAGTTGGAAGATCATATTGTACAATAGGAAAATATTAGGCCATGTGCTATGCTTCAAGCAAAGATCTTATTGGTATATTTATGACTTACTTTTGGATATCTTGTTTGTTCCTTCTTGTAACCATTTTGTGTGGACATCCTTCTTTTTGTATATATATCATCATGATTGTCTTCTACCTAGAATCTTTTAAACATGAGAGAAGTAACACTACATGAATCAGAATCTTTGCCGTCTACCATAACAGATGGCAAAGCGGTGTTCCACGGACGACAAAGGCTTTGTCGTCAGCCACCTGTTGGCAAAATTTCTACGACAACTTTCGACGGCAAAGTACCTTCTTTGCCATGTGCTAACACAAAGCGGACAACAAAGACCTTTGTCATCAGCCACCTGCTGAAGCAGACGACAAAGACCTGTACATGGCAGTCGACAGGCAACTACTCCGTTAGGTGGCTAACGGAGTATTTGTCGTCTGCCTCTCTCAGCCTCTTTGCCGTGTGCCTCTCTCATGCTCTTTGCCGTCTTCCTCTCTCACACTCCTTGCCGTCACACTTTTTGCAAGTGTTTGCCGTCTGCCTCTCTTAGGCTCTTTTCCGTCTGCCTCTCTCGGACTCTTTGTCGTCTGCTTTCACTGCCTTTATCATCTGCCTTCAAAGGCAGAAGATGGCAAAGTAACCATATGGGCCAGCCCGTGTTCCCCAGGTTGGACAGCTGGCTGCTATGTGGCCTCTTTTCCGTCTGCTACCTGATGGCAAAGGTCTTTGCCATTAGCTGGCAGACGGCAAAAAGCCCATATTGTCACTGTTTTATTTGTTTTATGTTATTTCACATCACACACACACACACACACACACACACACACACACACACATATATATATATATAAATATTTCACAATACATATATATATAGTTCACATATATGATATAGTTCACGACACACATATATAGTTCACAACACATATATATACATATAAAGTTCAACAATGTTGTTTGTTCATCAATCACAACCCATATATCGAAAGAACCAACATACAATGTTTTACATTGTTCATCCATATATACATATGCATATAGTTCCACATTATCATCAACTCAAATGAAAACAAAAACTAAAGGACCCCATTAATGCCAGCTTCCATGTACTACACCTAATCTACAAAATGGGAATAAGGAAGTTAGAAGAAGAACAACAACAATATATGACATTTTTGAGCTTATTATGTCATTTTGGCGGAAAGTAAGCTAAGTATATGACCTTTTTGAGCTAACAAAGGTTCTTATGCCTTTTTGACCAAACTAAGATAATTATGTCATTTTAGAGGAAAACAAGCTAAGTATATTACATTTATGAGCTTAATATGTCATTTAGGAGGAGGATACGCTAAGTTATGAGCTAACCAACGTTCTTGTGATGTTTTTTTATGTAACTAAGCTAATTATGTCATTTTGGAGATAAAGTAGCTAATTATGTCATTTTGGATCTACATTAGCTAATTATGTCTTTGTTTGGGAAAATAAGCTAAGTAGAAGAAGAAAGAGGAGAAGAAAGAAGAGAAGAAGAAGGAGAAGAAAAAGGAGAAGAAGAATAAGAAGAAGAAGGAGGAGGAGGAGGAGGAGGAGAAGGAGGAGGAGGAGGATAAGAAGAAGAAGAATAAGAAGAAAAGAAGAAGAGAAGAATGAGAAGAATAATAATAATAATAAGAAGAAGAAGGAGAAGGATGAGAATGAGGACTCCTTCTCCTTCTTCTCCTTCTTTTTCTCCTTCTTATTTTTTCTTCTCTTCTTCTTCTTCTTCTTCTTCCTTATTTTCATTTTTCCTCTTTATTCTCCTCCTCTTCTCCACTTCTTGGAGCTAAATTAGCTAAGTATGTCTTTTTAGAGCTAAATTAACTAATTATGTCATTTTGGATCTAAATTAGCTAAGTATGTCTTCTTGGAGCTAAACTAGCTAATTATGTCATTTTGGATCTAAATTAGCTAATTATGTCATTGTTGGGGAAAATAAGCTAAGGAGAATATGAAAGAGGAGAAGAAAGATGAGGAGAAGGAGAAGAAGAAGAAGGCTCTTGTGATATGTCATTTAGGAGGAAAGGCTTATTATGTCATTTAGGAGGAGGATACGCTAAGTTATGAGCTAACAAAGGTTCTTGTGATATTTTTTACCTAACTAAGCTAATTATGTCATTTTGGAGCTAAAGTAACTAATTATGTCATTTTGGAGCAAAATTAGCTAATTATGTCTTTGTTGGGGAAAATAAACTAAGTAGAAGATGAAAGAGGAGAAGAAAGAAGAGAAGAAGAAGGAGAAGAAAAACGAGAAGAAGAAGAAGAAGGAGGAGGAGGAGGAGGAGAAGGAGAAGAAGAAGAAGAAGGAGGAGGAGGATAATAATAATAATAATAATAATAATAATAATAATAATAAGAAGAAGAGAAGAAAAAGGAAGAAGAAGGAGAATAAGAAGGAGACGGAGAAGAAGAAGGAGAAGAAGGAGAATGAGGAGATGGATGGGAGGAGATGGAGGACTCCATCTCCTCCTTCTCCTTGTTCTCCTTCTTCTTCTTATCCTTCTTCTTCTTCTTCTTCTCTTCTTCTTTTCTTCTTCTTCTTCTTCTTCTTCTTCTTCTTCTTCTTCCTTCTTTTCATTTTTCCTCTTTCTTCTCCTCTTCTCCTCTTCTTGGAGCTAAATTAGCTATGTATGCCTTTTTAGAGCTAAAGTAGCCAATTATGTCATTTTGGAGCTAAATTAGCTAAGTATGTCATATTGGAGCTGAACTAGCTAATTATGTCATTTTGGAGCTAAATTAGCTAATTATGTCATTGTTGGGGGAAAATAAGCTAAGGAGAAGAAACATGAGGAGAAGGAGAAGAAGAAGAACAAGAAGGACAGGAAAAGGATATGTCATTTAGGAGGAAAAGCTTATTATGTCATTTAGGAGGAAGATACACTAAGTTATGAGCTAACAAAGGTTCTTGTGATGTTTTTTACCTAACTAAGCTAATTATGTCATTTTGGAGCTAAAGTAGCTAATTACGTCATTTTGGAGCTAAATTAGCTAATTAGGTCATTTTGGAGGATAATTAGCTAAGTATGTCTTTGTTGGGAAAGTAAGCTAAGGAGAAGAAGAAAGAGGAGAAATAGGCTAATTACGTCATTTTGGACCAAATTAGCTAATTACGTCATTTTGGAGCTAAATTAGCTAATTATGTCATAAATGAACTAGAGAAAATTTACCGTCGTGGTCATCTGGGAGAAGCACCATGGTTGCTCGGGTTGGTTGCGTTTGAGATGGTTGCCCTAGAGAAGGGTCGTGCGATGCCGCTCGGGAGTTATTCTGGAGAAAATATATTTTGCAATGTCTCGTTAGCTTGATGACACTCAAATGTCAATACTAGTTTATAATGACCATTGAAATGAAACTCATCGTGCCAATCGCAGAAAAGACAAGCATCGGTGGAGGGGGCTGACTGATCTTCTCGCACATAGACTGCACATTTGGTTTTGAAGAGTCGGTCGTATTAGTTACTAATGAAACCAACATTACACGCATGATTTGGCTAATGTGAAAAAGGAACTTACCACAAGAATCTCGTAAATGGCAAGGTGACCCACATCATTCCGGCCCTCTCCTCCTCCAACAACCGAGCCGTGTTCCTGTCCCTCTCCTCAAAAGCATCCTGAAGAGCAGCCTGGTTTGCAACTCTCTCTTTCTCAAGAGCAGCCTGGTTTGCGCTCTCTCTTTTTGAAGAGCAGCCTGCAACACCATTCCTTGTTACCACGATAATGATCGATGGCCACACACACGATGAAATGGATGAAAGTTCTCTGAGTCCGTACAACTAACCTCGATGGCGAGATCGACTGGCCGTGGATGACGTGTTATCTCAGGACAGGAGCTCGACTGGCGTGCCTTGATCTCTGGGAGAGTGAGTGGACAACGTATTATCCCATCTCCAATGGCTATCGAGCCATGGGGCCTCCCGCCGCTAGATATCATCACCAGCTGTGTATCCAAAGGTTCCTGGCTCAGGTTAAAGTCCTCCCCTTTCCAAGCCTTCCCCACATCCCTGTATTTCACGAGCTTGTGGTGGGAGGAGATGTTGGTGAACATCTCTGGATGATCCAGGTCAGACTCAGAGAATGCCTTGGCCTTCTTGTAGGAGGCAGTATGGGCCATGCCATAATTAAAGGTCGTACAACTCTGGCACCTCCACCTAATTGTGATGCACCTAAAAGAGAGGAAGAAAATATTAGTAAAGGGCTCAAGCTAGCATGAAGAATTAATTACATGAATAAGGAAGCAAACCACATACCCAGTTTTGTGCGAACTGAGTTAAGTTGGCGCTACCTTGATGGTGTGGCACACCAACCATTTGGGCACGCCACTCCTTCGCATTGTCGTGGACGGATCACCAGTTGCCTCTGCACCACTCATCTACCAACGCCTCCCAGCAATCCATCTTATCCGCACACCATCTCGGGGGAACCTATAAGTTAGTAAAAAGAATTTTGAGCGCTACGCCTACGAATGAAATCAAGAAAACTATGTACTAGGCCTTAAGAATAGGTAATTACCTTCATGTACTGCTCCTTCTTCAGATACTTTCCGCGGAAGTCTTTCTTCTCCTTCTTAACACCACGTGTGGCATAGTAGTCTCGAATATCCTACGGCCGAGCCTCATGGCGCAAGTTCTGTAATAGCCGCCTGCACTCGGCCTCGAGAACATTGGCCGCCGCCTCCTCATATCCCTCCTCACACGTGTAGAAGGTATGCAATCAAACGAGACAACAACGCCGTATGCACTCGGCCTCGAGAACATTGGCCGCCGCCTCCTCATATCCCTCCTCACACGTGTAGAAGGTCTGCAATCAAACGAGACAACACCAATTACTACAATAATTAGCTATATTGTTAATTTTAGATTGTATAAAAGGAGAATTTACCTAGAAGGTGTTGATCACCATCTCGGCCCTCGTGTGGCACATGACACCATCTACAATCTCCTCCGGCGGGGCCTGCGCAGCCTGGTAGTGCTCCCACGTAAATCCTAGTGTAGGAACCTGACCCTCACCGGGCAACGTGACAAACCCTGGGAAATTTGTCCGGCAAAGCACACCAAGGACGATGTTCGGCTTGCGGACTCCAAGGGGGTGTATCCAACCCCTATAGTATGACAAGGTCAACACATTACATATTTGAAGAAACTTGAAGTCAAAAGATAAAAAAATAGTAAGCGCACTTACCTCTCTCCTTCAGGCTTAATCACCGGCCTCTGCTCGCGGGTCACCGGTACGGCCGAGAGACGTGTACTACCATGCTTGTGCAAGGTGAGCCTGTCCACCTCGTTACCCTCACTATCCGTCGACTCATCCCCTCGACCAACAGAATGGACACCCGACCCCTTAGTCCGATCCGGCCAGGCACCCCTGATACGTCTCCAACGTATCTATAATTTTTGATGGTTCCAAGCTATTATCTTGTCAAACTTTGGATGTTTTATATGCCTTTTATATCTTTTTTGGGACTAACTTATTAACTCAGTGCCAATTGTTAGTTCCTATTTTTTCCGTGTTTTTGACCCTTTTCAGAGGAAGATTTGAAACGGAGTCCAAACGGAATAAAATCCCCGAAAAGACTTTTTCCGAAAGAGAAGAAGATCGGGAGACTTGAGAACCAAGGAAGGGGGTCCCCAGGGACCCCACAAGCCCTCTCGCGTCGGCCAGGGGGGAGGTCGGGCCTCACAGGCTTGTGGGCCCCCTGGACCTCCTCTGCACTAGGTTTTGCGCCTATATATTCCCTAAAATCACAGAAAAAAAATCAGGAAATCATCGAAAATACTTTTCCGCCGCCGCAAGCTTCTGTCTCCGCAAGATCCCATCTGGGGCACGTTCTGGTGCCCTGCCGGCGGGGGGATTCAGATATGGAGGGCATCTTGATCAACACCATGACCTCTCCGATGATGCGTGAGTAGTTCACCATAGACCTACGGGTCCATAGCTAGTAGCTAGATGGCTTCTTCCCTCTCTTGGATCTTCAATACAAAGTTCTCCATGATCTTGATGGAGATCTATCCGATGTAATCTTCTTTTGCGGTGTGTTTGTCGAGATCCAATGAATTGTGGATTTATGATCATATTATCTATGAATCTTATTTGAGTTTCATATGATCTCTCTTATGCATGATTTCATATCCTTGTAATTCTCTTCAAGTTGTGGGTTTTTTTGACCAACTAGATCTATGATTCTTGCAATGGGAGAAGCGCTTGGTTTTGGGTTCATACAGTGCGGTGACCTCACCCAGTGACAGAAGGGGTAGCGAGGCACGCAACGTGTTGGTGCCATCAAGGGTAAAAATATGGGGTTTTCATCATTGGTTCGAGATTATCCCTCTACATCATGTCATCTTTCTTAAGGCGTTACTCTGTTTGTCATGAACTCAATACACTAGATGCATGATGGATAGCGGTTGATGTGTGGAGTAATAGTAGTAGATGCAGAAAGTATCGGTCTACTTGTCTCGGACGTGATGCCTATATGTATGATCATTGCCTTAGATATTGTCATGACTTTGCGTGGTTCTATCAATTGCTCGACAGTAATTTTTTCACCCACCGTAATACTTGTTATTTTGAGAGAAGCCTCTAGTTAACACTATGGCCCCCGGGTCTACTCCACACCATATTTTCAGCCTTACACTTTTACTTCGTTTCACTTTCTGCCTTCAGTTCTCACTTTGCAATCAAGCTTGAAGGGATTGACAATCCCTTTATAACGTTGGGTGCAAGCTCTTTTGTGTTTGCGCAGGTACTCTGGACTTGACGAGATTCTCCTACTCGATTGATACCTTGGTTCTCAAACTGAGGGAAATAATTACTGCTCCTGTGCTGCATTGCCCTTTCCTCTTCAAGGGAAAAACCAATGCAAGCTCATGAGACGACAGAAGGTTTCTGTCGCCGTAGCCAAAGGATTTCTGGCGCCGCTGCTAGGGATAGCAGAAGAATTTCTGGCGCCGTTGCCGGGGATGATCAAGTCAAGAACTCATCCAAGTAAGTGTCACAAACTCATCTCTTTCATTTACTTTGTTTGCCAGTTGCCTCTCATTTTCCTCTCCCCCACTTCACCAATTTGCCTTTTTTGTTTGCCTTTTTCGTTCGCGCTTTATTTCGTTTTCCTTTCCTTTGCTTGTGTGCTATGTGCCTTGAATATGCTTGCATCTTCGCTTGCTGAAAATATAGTGATATGGGTCCTCATCCACTTGCTAATCTCTTTAAGAGATCCAATTATGTTGATCCAATTGCAGTGAGTTGAGTGCACTTGACTATCTTTATGGAGTTTTGCTTGAGATGCGTGAATCTGAAAATCGTGATGAAGAAATTTATGAAGTGATTCACGAGGGCTCCTTGAATGAAAAGCATGATTGCAATGATCTCATTATAAATTCTATTAATGACAATCATGCTAAAAATATGCAAAACCCTAAGCTTGGGGATGCTAGTTTTGTTTTGTCCACTACTTGTTGCAATGATCATGATTGGGGTAATGATTTTTCTTATTATCTTGAAAATTTTCTTAAGCCTCATGATGAATATGATATTTGCAATAAGATTGAAAGTGGGATTGGAGAAGTCATGACTTTTGTTGATGATAATCCCACTATTTTTGATGAGCGTCAACTTTGAATGCATGTGGATCATGAAAATAATATCCTTTGTGATAGCTATATTGTTGAATTTTATTATGATCCCACATGTAATTGCTATGAGAGAGCAAAATATTTTGGTAGAAACTTTCATGTTACCAAATTAGCTCTCATTATGTTGAGATTGCTATTGTCTCTTTCTTCTTCCTTGCATTTGGTAACTATTGGTTGTCTTGCCAATTTGTTTTCCTATAAAATGCCTATGCATAGAAAGTATGTTAGAATAGATGTGATTTACACATCCTTTATGATGCTCTATTTGTGCTTCAATTCTTGTCTTTTGTGTGAGCATCATTGAATTATTAATGCCTAGCTAAGGTCGTTAAACAATAGCGCTTGTTGGGAGGCAACCCAATGAATTTATCTTTCTGTTTATGTTTTGTTGCATACACACCATCATAATTCTGTTATGATTGTGTATTTTGTGTATTTTTTGTGTTTGAGCCAAGAAAACCTTTATGACTAGTCTTGGTGATGGTTGTTTGATCCTGCTGGAAAAAGGCAGAAACTTTTCGCTCACGAGATTATTTTTCATTTTTATCCAGAAAGAGCTTTTGAGTTGATTCTTTTTTCTGCTGGTTGATATGCCTTTTTCCCAGGCAGTCGTAAGTTTTTAGAATTTTTGAGGTACCAGAATTATACTAAGTATACAGATTGCTACAGACTAGTCTGTTTTTGACAAATTCTGTTTTTTGTTAAGTTGGTTGCATCTTTTGATGAAACTATGGATAGTATCGGGGGGTACTAGCCATGGAAAAGTGAGAATACAATAATCTAACATCAATATGAATAGAATTCAAGTTTGCTACAGTATCTAAAGAGGTGGTAGTTTGTTTTCTTGTGCTAATGTTATCACGAGTTTCTGTTTAAGTTTTGTGTTGTGAAGTTTTCAAGTTTTGGGTGATGTTCTCATGGAAAAAGAGATAAGGAGTGGAAAGAGCTCAAGCTTGGGGATGCCCAAGGAATCCCCAGCCAAGTTAAAGGACACCAAAAAGCCTAAGCTTGGGGATGCCCCGGGAAGGCATCCCCTCTTTCGTCTTCAATCCGTCGGTAACATTACTTGGAGCTATATTTTTTTTCACCACATGATATGTGTTTTTCTTGGAGCGTCTTGTATCTTAGGAGTCTTTTATTTTTGTTGTGACACAATCATCCTTGCTGCACACCTTTAGAGAGAGAGACATGCACTCATCTTGATTTTGCTAGAATGCTCATAGTGCTTCACTTATATCGTTTGAGCTAGATATTTTGCTCTATGTGCTTCACATAGATCTTTTAGAGCACGGCGGTGCGAGACTTGATAGTTGGATCATGCTATGAAAGTAGTCCCAAAGATGATAGGTAGAAAACCTCCATCTTCATGTGCATTGAGTAGAAAGAGAAGTTTTGATTCCTCTCAATTCGTTTTGAGACGTGGATTTGGTAATATTAGGAGCTATGTTTGTAGGGTGTTGTGAATCTAGAAATACTTGTGTTCAAGTTAGTGATTCCCGTAGCATGCACGTATGGTGAACCGCTATGTTAGAAAGTGGGAGCATAATTGATCTAATGATTGTCATCGTTTGTGTTGAGGTCGGGATCGCGTGATGGTTAACACCTACCAACCCTTTCCCTAGGAGTATGCGTTTAGCACATTGTTTCGATTACTAATAAAAACTTTCGCAACAAGTATGTGAATTCTTCATGACTAATGTGAGTCCATGGTATAGATGCACTTTCACCTTCCACCATTGCTAGCCTCTCTAGTGCTGCACAATTCTCGCCGGTACACAAACCCACCATACGCCTTCCTCAAAACAGCCACCATACCTACCTACTATGGCATTTTCATAGCCGTTCCGAGATATATTGCCATGCAATTCCCACCGTTACGTCTCATGACTTGTGCCGTCACTCTCATATTGCCATTGCATGATCGTAAGATAGCTAGCATAATGTTCCAACGTCATACGCCAAGCTAGATCGTTGCACATCCCGGTACACTGTCGAAGGCATTTCCTATAGTCATCATCATTTTGAGCTTTGGGCTGTGAGTAAATAAAAGTGTGACGATCATCATTATTAGAGCATTGTCTCATGTGAGGAAATAAAAAAAGAGACCAAGAGCCCAAAAAAAAGAGAAGAGGCCAAAGAGCGCAAAAAAAGAGAAAGGGAGAAAAAGAGAGAAGGCACAATGCTACTATCTTTTTCCACACTTGTGCTTCATAGTAGCACCATGTTCTTCATGATTGAGAGCTTCTTGCTTTGTCACTACCATATGCTAGTGGGAATCATCATTATATAACTTGGCTTGTATATTCTAATGATGGGCTTCCTCAAATTGCCCTAGGTCTTCGTGAGCAAGCAAGTTGGAGGCACACCCACTAGTTCTCCTTTTGAGCTTTCACATACTTATAGCTCTAGTATATCCCTTGTATGGTAATCCCTACTCATTCACATTGATATCTATTAATGGGCATCTCCATAGCCTTTTGATACGCCGAGTCAATGTGACCGTCTCCTCCTTTTTGTCTCACAACCACCACCACACTCTATTCCACCTATAGTGCTATATCCATGGCTCACGCTCATGTATTGCGTGATAGTTATAGAAAGTTTAACAAAGTAAGAGTGCGAAAAGATTTACTTGGCCAATACTGGGGTTGTGCATGATTTACATTAGTTGTGTGAGGATGATGGAGCATAGCCAGACTATATGATTTTGTAGGGATAACTCTCTTTGGCCTCGTTATTTTGAAAGTTCATGATTACCTTGCTAGTTTGCTTGAAGTATTATTGTTTTCATGTCAATAGCAAACTATTGTTTTGAATCTTACGGATCTGAACATTCATGTCACATGAAATAAGTTACAAAGGACAACTATGCTAGGTAGAATTCCACATCAAAAATTCAGACTTTATCACTTCCCTACTCGAGGACGAGCAGGAGTTAAGCTTGGGGATGCTTGATACGTCTCCAACGTATCTATAATTTTTTATGGTTTCATGCTATTATCTTGTCAAACTTTGGATGTTTTATATGCCTTTTATATCTTTTTTGGGACTAACTTATTAACTCAGAACCAAGTGCCAGTTCCTGTTTTTTCCGCGTTTTTGACCCTTTTCAGCGGAAGATTTGAAATGGAGTCCAAACGGAATAAAATCCCCGAAAAGATTTTTTCCGAAACAGAAGAAGATCGGGAGACTTGAGAAGCAAGGCAGGGGGTCCCCAGCGACCCCACAAGCCCTCTAGCCCCGGCCAGGGGGGAGGTCGGGCCTCACAGGCTTGTGGGCGCCCTGGACCTCCTTTGCCCTAGGTTTTGTGCCTATATATTCCCTAAAATCCCAAAACAAATCAGGAGATCATCGAAAATACTTTTCCGCCGGCGCAAGCTTCTGTCTCCGCAAGATCCCATCTGGGGCACGTTCTGGTGCCCTGCCGGAGGGGGGATTCGGATACCGAGGGCTTCTTCATCAACAACATGACCTCTCCGATGATGCGTGAGTAGTTCACCATAGACCTACGGGTCCATAGTTAGTAGCTAGATGGATTCTTCTCTCTCTTGGATCTTCAATACAAAGTTCTCCATGATCCTCATGGAGATCTATCCGATGTAATCTTCTTTTGCAGTGTGTTTGTCGAGATCCGATGAATTGTGGATTTATGATCAGATTATCTATGAATCTTATTTGAGTTTCTTCTGATCTCTCTTATGCATGATTTCATATCCTTGTAATTCTCTTCGAGTTGTGGGTTTTGTTTGGCCAACTAGATCTATGATTCTTGCAATGGGAGAAGTGCTTGGTTTTGGGTTCATACCATGTGGTGACCTCACCCAGTGACAGAAGGGGTAGCGAGGCACACATCGTGTTGTTGCCATCAAGGGTAAAAAGATGGGGTTTTAATCATTGGTTTGAGATTATCCCTCTACATCATGTCATCTTGCTTAAGGCATTACTCTGTTCATCATGAACTCAATACACTAGATGCATGTTGGATAGCGGCCGATGTGTGGAATAATAGTAGTAGATGCAGAAAGTATCGGTCTACTTGTCTCGGACGTGATGCCTATATGTATGATCATTGCCTTAGATATCGTCATGACTTTGCGTGGTTCTATCAATTGCTCGACAGTAATTTGTTCACCCACCGTAATACTTGCTATTTTGAGAGAAGCCTCTAGTGAACACTATGGCCCCCGGGTATACTCCACACCATATTTTCAGCATTACACTTTTACTTCGTTACACTTTCTGCCTTCAGTTCTCACTTTGCAATCAATCTTGAAGGGATTGACAACCCCTTTATAGCGTTGGGTGCAAGCTCTTTTGTGTTTCCGCAGGTACTCTGGACTTGACGAGATTCTCCTAAAGGATTGATACCTTGGTTCTCAAACTGAGGGAAATACTTACTGCTCCTGTGCCGCATCGCCCTTTCCTCTTAAAGTGAAAAACCAACGCAAGCTCAAGAGATGAAAAAATGTTTCTGTTGCCGTAGCCAAAGGATTTCTGGCGCCGCTGCCAGGGATAGCAACCCCATCCGGACGTCTCCACATTAGCCGTAGCCGCTGTGGCGGGAGTCTCCTGGGATGTAGCCTAAGGAATCGAAGTCTCATGGGTCGAATGCCCGTCGACCCGAGGCTCCTGGACCGGAGTCCCCATAGCATCCACCACAAACGGGTCCACCATAGTGGTCATGTGCTTAGGTGAATGAGCTGGTGGTGGTGGCGAGGACGGCGTAGTAGTCCGCCTACCTCTCCCGCGGCCATGTCTTGTACCTTCCCCCTTCTTCCCTGCCCGACCTCCTCTTGAAGTGGGCAACGCCGCCGATGAAGAAGCAGCCGCTGGTAGTGTCATCAGACTGTCCTTGGAGTCTCTATAGAGAGATAGGGGTGGAATGGAAGTACCACCCCTCGCGCGGGCCGTCGATGAAGAAAAACCCGCCGAGCAATCTGGACCCGCGCCCACCATATTTCAACACCTGCCATGGTAAAGAGTAAAAGAAATTAGTAATACATAAAAAATTTGAATACTTGACATGAATAAAAATATGTACATATATAATTTAAGTTGGGATGCATAGAAATTAAAAATATTCTGGATCAATAAATGCATAATCATCATCACTATCATGCGTGTCGTCATGAATGACGTGCTCATCGGGTTCAACGACATGAACTTGTGGAAGGCCTTTCTGTAATTGGTCAAGCATTGACATGTCATCCGCAGCAGTAACCTCTTCTAGTTCCGGCTCTGCTTGTTCCAGCTCATGGGTGAAGTCGGATTCACTGTCGCTATCTACTTCCATGTTCTACGGTGAAGCACGACGGTTGAAACGTTTCTTGGAAAGACGTATTCTTGGAAGAATTCTCCATCATATGTGTTTGGGTTAATGTGAGGTTCATAATTCTTTTCATCTTAGGGAGGTGGTCTAACACGTGGCGGTGATACGTCCATTTTGCATCATGCTTTCATGTTGATATTTATCGCTTTATGGGATGTTATTGCACTTCACGGTACAATACTTATGCCTTTTCTCTCTTATTTTGCAAGGTTTACATGAAGAGGGAGAATGCCAGCAGCTGGAATTCTGGCCTAAAAAAGGAGCAAGTTTGAGATACCTATTCTGTGCAACTCCAAAAGCCGTAAAAATCAACGAGGATTTATTTTGGAATTTATAAAAAATACTGGGCCGAAGAAGTACCACAGGGGAGCCAGCAGGAGGCCACAAGCCTGCTAGGCGCGCCCCCCTGGCCGCGCCTAAGTGGCTTGTGGGCACCCTGGTGGCCCTCTGCCCCCTCTTTTGCTACAAGAAGGGTTTCGTTCCAGAAAAAAATCAGGAGGAGGCTTTCGGGAGGAATCGCCGCCGCCACGAGGCGGAACTTGAGCAGAACCAATCTAGAGCTCCGACAGGGTCGTCCTGCCGGGGAAACTTCCCTCCCGGAGGGGGAAATCGTCGCCATCGTCATCACCAACACTCCTCTCATCGGAGGAGACTCATCACCATCAACATCTTCATCAGCACCATCTCATCTCCAAACCCTAGTTCATCTCTTGTAACCAATCTCCGTCTCGCGACTCCGATTGGTACTTGTAAGGTTGCAAGTAGTGTTAATTACTCTTTGTTGTTGATGCTAGTTGGATTACTTGGTGGAAGATCATATATTCAAATACTTGATGCCATTCATTACGTCTCTGGACATGAATATGAGTATGCTTTGTGAATAGTTACATTTGTTCCTGAGGACATGGGATAAGTCTTGCTATAAGTAGTCATGTGAATTTGGTATTCGTTCCATATTTTGATGTGTTGTATGTTGTTTTTCCTCTGGCGGTGTTATGTGAACGTCGACTACATAAGACTTCACCATTATTTGGGCCTAGAGGAAGGCATTGGGAAGTAGTAAATAGATGATGGGTTGCTAGAGTGACAGAAGCTTAAACCCTAGTTTATGCGTTGCTTCGTAAGGGGCTGATTTGGATCCACTAGTTTAATGCTATGGTTAGACTTTGTCTTAATTCTTCTTTCATAGTTGCGGATGCTTGTGAGAGGGGTTAATCATATGTGGGATGTGTGTCCAAGTAACAACAGTACCCAAGCGCCGGTCCACCCACATATCAAACTATCAAAGTAGCGAACGCGAATCATATGAACATCATGAAAACTAGCTTGACAGAAATTCACGTGTGTCCTCGGGATTGCTTCACCTCCTATAAGAGTTTCTCCAGGCTTGTCCCTTGCTACAAAAGGGATTGGGCCACTTTGCTGCACCGTTGTTACTTTTGTTATTTGCTACTTGCTACGAATCATCTTATCACACAACTTTCCGTTACAGTGCTTGCAGAGAATACCTTGCTGAAAAGCACTTGTCAGATCCTTCTGCTCCTCGTTGGGTTCGACACTCTTACTTATCGAAAGGACTACGATAGATCCCCTATACTTGTGGGTCATCAAGACTCTTTTCTGGCGTCGTTGCCGGGGAGTGAAGCGCCTTTGGTAAGTAGAATTTGGTAAGGAAAGATCTATATAGTGTGCTGAAATTTATTGTCACTTGTCACTATGGAAACTAATCCGTTGAGGAGCTTGTTCGGGGTATCTTCACCTCGAACGGAAGCACAAGGAGTTGCTCCTCAACATGATGCACCTACTAAAAATATTTGCTATGAATTTCCTTCGGGTATGCTTGAGAAACTGCTGGGTAATCCTTTTACAGGAGATGGAACATCACATCCAGACTTGCATCTAATCTATGTAGATGAAGTTTGTGGTTTATTTAAGCTTGCAGGTTTGCTCGAGGATGAGGTCAAGAAGAAGGTCTTTCCCTTATCTTTGAGGGATAAAGCAATGACATGGTATAGGCTATGTGATGATACTGGATCATGGAACTACAACCGGATGAAATTGCAATTTCATCAAAAGTTTTATCCTATGCATCTAGTACATCGTGATCGGAATTATATTTATAATTTTTGGCCTCGTGACAGAGAAAGCATTGCTCAAGCTTGGGGGAGGCTTAAATCAATTTTATATTCATGCCCCAACCATGAGCTCTCGAGAGAAATTATCATTCAGAACTTCTACGCTCGGCTTTCTCATGATGATCGCACTATGCTTGATACTTCTTGTACCGGTTATTTTATGAAGAGAGATATTGACTTCAAATGGAATTTATTGGAAAGAATTAAACGCAACTCTGAAGATTGGGAGTTTGATGAAGGTAAGGGGTCAGGTATGAATTTCAATTTTGATTGTGTTAAATCCTTTTTTGAAACAAATACTTTTTGTGATTTTGGCGCTATGTATTGACTTGACTGTGAGATGGTACCTTCATTGTGTGAATCATTTGCTGCTCATATTGATCTTCCTAAAGAGAAGTGGTTTAAATATCTTCCTCCCTTATAAGTCAATGTAGTTAAACCCAATCCAGTTGAAGAGAAAGTCATTGCCTATAATGATCCTATTGTCCCTAGTGCTTACATTGAGAAACCACCTTTCCCTGTTAGGATTAAGTATCATTCTAAAGCTTCAACTGTGATACGTAGGGGCTACATTAGAACACCTACACCCCCTGAGCAAATTAGAGTTGAACCTAGCATTGCTATTATCAAAGATCTTCTGTCTGACAATGTCGAGGGCCATGATATTCACTTTTCTGAAGACGCTGCTAGAATTGCTAAACCTCATGCTAGAGATAAACATAGGCCTGTTGTTGGCACGCCTGTTGTTTCTGTTAAGATAAGAGATCACTGTTATCATGGTTTATGTGACGTGGGTGCTAGTGTTAGTGCAATACCTCGATCCTTATATGATGAAATCAAAGATGAGATTGCACCTGTCGAGATAGAACCCATTGATGTCACTATTTAGCTAGCCAATAGAGATACTATCTGCCCTGTGGGAATTGTTAGAGATGTTGAAGTCTTGTGTGGTAAAACGAAGTATCCTGCTGATTTCCTCGTTCTTGCTACCACACAAGATAGCTTTTGTCCCATCATATTTGGCAGACCCTTCCTCAATACCATCAATGCTCATATTGACTGTGAGAAGCAAACTGTCACTGTTGGCTTTGAAGGTGTGTCACATGAGTTTAGTTTCTCCAAGTTTGGTTGACAACCTAATGAAAAGGAGTTTCCCAGTAAGGATGAAACTATTGCCCTAGCTTCTATTGCTGTGCCTCCTACTGATCCTTTAGAGCAATACTTGCTTGAGCATGAAAATGATATGCATATGGATGAAAGGGATGAGATAGATAGAGTTGTCTTTGAACACTATCCTATCCTTAAGAATAATTTGCGTGTTGAACTGCTTGGAGATCCACCCCCACCAAAGGGTGATCCTGTGTTCGAGCTTAAACAGTTGCAAAATACTCTTAAGTATGCTTATCTTGATGAAAAAGAGATATATCATGTTATTATTAGTGCTAGCCTCTCCGAGCATGAAGAAAATAAGTTACTAAAAACTCTGAGGAAGCACCGTGCTGCTATTGGATATACTCTTGATGATCTTAAGGGCATTAGTCCCACTCTATGCCAGCACAAGATTAAAACTGATCCTGATTCCAAACCAGTTGCTGATCATTAACGGAGATTAAACCCTAAGATGAAAGAGGTAGTAAGAAAAGAAATACTAAAGCTCCTGGAAGCAGGTATTATCTATGCTGTTGCTCATAGTGATTGGGTGAGTCCGGTGCATTGTGTCCCTAAGAAGGGAGGTATTACCGTTGTCCCTAATGATAAGGATGAATTGATCCCACAAAGGATTATTACTGGCTATAGGATGGTGATCGATTTTAGGAAATTGAATAAATCCACTAGGAAAGATCATTACCCTTTGCCTTTTATCGACCAAATGCTAGAAAGACTGTCTAAACACACACACTTCTGCTTTCTAGATGGTTATTCTAGTTTCTCCCAAATACCCGTTGCATAATCTGATCAGGAGAAAACCACTTTCACCTGCCCTTTCGGTACCTTTGCTTACAGACGTATGCCTTTTGGCTTATGTAATGCACCTTCCACTTTTGAAAGATGTATGATGGCTATATTCTCTGACTTTTGTGAAAAGATTGTCGAGGTTTTGATGGATGACTTCTCTGTTTACGGGTCTTCTTTTGATGATTGCCTGAGCAACCTTGATCGAGTTCTGCAGAGATGTATAGACACCAACCTTGTCTTGAATTGGGAGAAGTGCCACTTTATGGTTAATGAAGGCATCGTCTTACGACATAAAATTTCTGAAAGAGGTATTGAAGTCGATAAGGCTAAGGTTGATGCAATCGAGAAAATGCCATGCCCCACAGATATCAAAGGTATAAGAAGTTTCCTTGGTCATGTTGGTTTCTATAGAAGGTTCATTAAGGACTTCTCTAAGATTTATAGGCCTCTTACCAATCTCTTGCAAAAGGATATTCCTTTTCTTTTTGATGATGATTGTGAGGAAGCCTTCGAAATACTTAATAAGGCTTTGATAACTGCACCTATTGTTCAACCACCTGATTGGAACTTACCTTTTGAAATCATGTGTGATGTTAGTGATTATGCTGTTGGTGCTGTCCTAGGACAAAGAGTTGATAAGAAGTTGAATGTTATTCACTATGCTAGTAAAGCTCTGGACAGTGCCCAAAGAAACTATGCTACTACTGAAACGGAATTTTTAGGAGTCGTGTTTGCATGTGAAAAGTTCAGATCTTACATAGTTTATTCCAAAGTCACTATTCACACTGATCACGCTGCTATTAAGTATCTCATGGAAAAGACAGACGCTAAACCTAGACTTATCAGATGGGTTCTCTTGCTACAAGAATTTGATTTGCATGTTGTCGATAGGAAGGGCGCTGAGAACCCAGTAGCAGATAACTTGTCTAGGTTGGAGAATGTTCTTGATGACCGACGACCTATTGATAATAGCTTTCCTGATGAGCAACTGAATGTCATCAATACTTCACGTAGTGCACCGTGGTATGCTGATTATGCAAATTATAGCGTTGCCAAATATATACCACCTAGTTTCACATACTAGCAAAAGAAGAAATTCTTCTTTGATTTGAGACATTACTTTGGGGATGATCCTCACCTTTATAAGGAAGGAGTAGATGGTGTTATTGGACGTTGTGTACCTGAACATGAACAGGAGAAATCCTATAGAAGTGTCACTCCGAGGCCTACGGAGGACACCATGCAGGAGATAGAACTGCACACAAGGTATTGCAATCAGGTTTCTATTGGCCCACTCTCTTCAAGGATGCCCGTAAGTTTGTCTTGTCTTGTGAAGAATGTCAAAGAATAGTTAATATCGGTAAACGTCAGGAAATGCCTATGAATTATTCACTTGTCATTGAACCATTTGATGTTTGGGGCTTTGATTATATAGGACCTTTTCCAAAATCCAACGGGTATACTCATATCCTAGTTGCTGTTGATTACGTTACTAAGTGGGTAGAAGCTATCTCGACTAGTAGTGCTGATCACAACACCTCTATCAGGATGCTTAAAGAAGTTATTTTCCCTAGATTTGGAGTCCCTAGATATCTGATGACTGATGGTGGTTCACATTTCATTCATGGTGCTTTCCGTAAAACGCTTGCTAAGTACGATGTCAATCATAGAATTGCATCTCCCTATCATCCTCAATCTAGTGGTCAAGTAGAGCTAAGTAATTGAGAGATTAAACTAATTCTGCAAAAGACTGTCAATAGGTCTAGAAAGAATTGGTCTAAGAAGCTCGATGATGCACTGTGCGCTTATAGAACTTCCTATAAGAATCCCATGGGCATGTCTCCATACAAAATGGTTTACGGCAAAGCATGTCATTTACCTCTTGAGCTAGATCCTAAGGCTTATTGGGCAATCAAAGAGCTCAACTTTGATTTCAAACTTGTTGGTGAGAAGAGGTTATTTGATATTAGCTCACTTGATGAATGGAGAACTCAGGCATATGAAAATGCCAAGTTGTTCAAAGAAAAGGTTAAGAGGTGGCATGATAAAAGGATACAGAAACGTGAGTTCAATGTAGGTGATTATGTCTTGCTATATAATTCTCGTTTAAGATTTTTTGCAGGCAAGCTTCTCTCTAAATGGGAAGGTCCTTACATTGTTGAGGAAGTATATCGTTTCGGTGCCATCAAGATCAACAACACGGAAGGTAATTTTCCGAGAGTGGTAAACGGGCAAAGAATCAAGCATTATATCTCAGGTACTCCCATAAATGTTGAAAGCAATATTATCATCACCAGAACTCCGGAGGAGTACATAAGGGATATTTATCAGCCTGTTTCAGACTCCAAAAACGAAGAGGTATGTGATTCGGTAAGTAAACCGACTCCAAAACTTTTCCAGTAGGAATTTTTCTCCATTTTCTTGCAGAGTACTCCTTCTTGTCGTAAAAAATCATTGTATATTCTCTCGAAAGGTCTGACCCTCGTATCACGCAAATTTCCTCTGTTTTCGTTTCGAGCCTGTTTTTTGCCGCAAATTCAGAGCAAGATGTCGTCTCAGGAATCTGTGGGGGAGAACGATCTCCCTTATCTTCTTTTGCAGGATACTAAGCACAAATTATGTCAAAGGGTGTTGAGGCTTGAAGAGGAAATTAATGATCTGAAGGAGCAGAATTTTATGCTCAAGAGGAAATTAAACAAGTTCAAGACCTCTGCAACAACTCCACCACCATCACCTCCAAAGGAAGACAACTAAGCATGGGTATGGGCAATCCCCTTGGCTTGTATCATATCACCATGGGGGACTTGCCCCGGTATCATATCACCATGGGGGAGTTGCCCCGGTATCGTATCACCATCACATCTTTTGCCTTTACCTTTTCTTAGTTCGATTCTTCTTGGTTTTATCTTTCTCTAGTAGAATAAAGTTCTTAGTGCCTCAGGCTTGAGTTTTGCTTTGTGTCACCCCCGATGTATTCGAGCTCATGAGCCATATAATAAAGAGAGTTTTAGTTAAGGGCCTTGCTTCATGCCATGATCAAAAGAATGAGAAAAGAACAAAAGCAAGAAAGATCATGTAATGATCTTATGGGAAGTGATGGCTGCACATATAAAAAGAATGTTGATTGAAACTTGTTGAGGGTGGTCAAACATAGACCTTGGTCATTGTTGCAATTAATAGGAAGTGATAAGGAAGGAGAGGTTCACATATAAATATATCATCTTTAACACCATCTATGATTGTGAGCACTCACTAAACTATTACATGCTTAGAAGTAGATGTTGGACAAGGAAGACAACATAATGAATTGTGTTTGCTTAGTTCCGAACAATGATTTTATGACTAGAGATCCCTTAGCATGTGACAATTGCTTCCACCTCATATTAGCCAAAACTTCCGCACTAAGTAGAGATACTACTTGTGCATGCATAAACCTTCAACCCAGTTTTGCCTTGAGAGTCCACCATACCTACCTACGGATTGAATAAGACCCTTCAAGTAAGTTGTCATCGGTGCAAGCAATAAAAATTGCTCCATAACATGTATGATCTATTAGTGTGTGGAAAATAAGCTTTGTACGAACCTATGGTGAGGAAGACATAAAAGTGGCAGACTGCATAATAAATTTCTTTATCACAGGAGGCAATATAAAGTGACATTCCTCCGCACTAAGAGGACACACATCCAAACCTCAAAAGCGCATGACAACCTCTGCTTCCCTGTGCGAAGGGCCTTTCTTGTACCTTTACATTTTGTGCTTGAAAGAGTCATGGCGATCTACATCAATTCCTTATTTCGCCTTTATCTTGGCTAAACGTCATATGCTAGGGAAAGATCTATATTCGTATGTCAATTGGAAGTAAGTATTCATGAACTATTATTGTTGACATTACCCTTGAGGTAAATAGTTGGGAGGCAAAGCTATAAGCCCCAATCTTTTTCTGTGTCCAACTGAAACTTTCATCTCATGAGTACCATGTGAGTTGTAGCAATTGTAGAAGACGAAAGGATGATTGAGTATGTGGATTTGCTTTACAAGCTCTTATTTGACTCTTTCCGATGTTATGATAAATTCCAATTGCTTCAGTGACTAAAGGCTATCGGTTGTTAATTCTGGGTTAAGGTTCTTGATCCTTACCTGGTGAAGGAATTGTCACTTTAGCATAAGAGTTCATATGATGGTATTGCTGATCTGAATATGATCATGATGCCTGCATGTCCGTATCTTGTTTGTCGACACCTCTCTCTCTAAACATGTGGGCATATTTATTGACCTCGGCTTTCGCTTGAGGACAAGCGACGTCTAAGCTTGGGGTAGTTGATACATCCATTTTGCATCATGCTTTCATGTTGATATTTATCGCTTTATGGGCTGTTATTACACTTCACGGTACAATACTTAGAGCATCTCTAGTAGAACCCTCAAACCCTTAAAACAAAAACCAGTTTTAAGGGTTGAGAATTGCACATTTTTGACTCTTTTAAGGGTTGAAAAACAGGGGCAAAGACTGGAACCCTCAAACCCAACCCTTATAACGGAATATTCCGTTATAAGGGTTGGGTTTGAGGGTTCTAGTATTTTCCCCAACCCCAAACCTTAAAACTGTCATTCATATATCACACATTTCATCATATGACATATCACAAATTCAATCACATTTGACATAAAACAATAATCATTCTAGTTATTATTACAACACCGAATAAAACAATAATGACCAGGAAGTTAATTAGGGAGAGAAATTAATTGCAAAAAAAGTCCCTTGTTGCGGAACTTGTATTGTACCCCATTCATTCAAGCAGAAAGAAACACATAAGGTTTGAAAAAGAATGAATACCATATCCATTGATTTTATTCACGCATGATAATTTCAGGTCATAAAAATCCATGATGTTACATGAACAATTAGACATGTTGACATACAATACACATGCATTACTCACGGAGAGAATTACACATGATTAGATAACAGGATTACTTCATGATTTTCCTTATTGATCCACGACCTGGAGATCCATTAACAACACACACCACAAACATCAGCAAACAGGGTACAAGAATTAGACCACAAACAGGAGCTGATCAATTAAAATAAATGCTCAGTTAATTGCTCAGTCGCAATCAAAACCATTTTGTTCGGTAAACAAAGAGACTACGCACATTCAGTAAAGTCTGTAGAAGTCCAAACAATTGTGTGTAGTCTCTGAATGTGCTAAATAGACCACACACATTTAGTGTTCCTGAAACAGACCTTGCACATTCAGACTTGGGTTCAGAGACTATGCACATTCAGTAAATTCAGTAAACGTGAAGTAGAGAAGTTTGATTCAGACCCAGGCTGTAGGTGTTGCTGACGGAGATGACCCAGGCTGTAGGCGACGGAGATGACCCTGGCTGCGGAGGGGCAGCGGTGGGGCGGCGGCGGGGCGGGGCTGCGGAGGGGCTGCGGGGACGGGGCGGCGCTGCGGGGCTGCGGAGGGCCGGCGGGGATGGGGCGGCGCTGCGGCGGGGCGGCGGCGGGGTGGCGCTGCGGAGGGGCGGCGGGGGCGGTGCGGTGCTGCGGACGGGGCGGCGCTGCGGCAGTGGCGGCGATGCGGACGGGGGCGGGGCAGACGGGGCGACGCTGGCGGGGCAGACGGGGCGGCGGGGAAGCGGCGGCAGAGGGCGGCCGGGGCGTGGCGGCGGAGGGGCGGGCGGTGCGGCGGCGGCAGAGGGGCGGCCGGGGCGGGGCGTGGCGGCGGAGGGACGGCCGCGCGATGCGGACGGGGCAGGCGGCGGAGGGCGGAGCGGCGGCGGCAGAGGGCAGCCGGGGCGGGGCGCAGGCGACAGAGGGCGGCCGGGGCGGGGCGCAGGCGACGGAGGGCGGGGCGGCGGCGGCGGATCGAGGGAGGGGCGGCGGAGCAGAGCGACGCCGGCGCTGCGGAGGGAGGGAAGGAAGCTGAAACTTCCTCCCGCGCTCGCGAGGAAATGGAGTGCAGGTTGGGGGGAGAAACTCCCCCCAACCCTCACTTCTACAGGCTGCGATGGCGTTTGAGGGTCGGACCTCTAAAAATATTTACGGGTTTAAGGGTTTAAGGGTTCTAGTCTACGCCGTTTTTCGGACGAAAACTGTAAAAAAACGGTTATTTTTATGGGTTTGGGGGTTTGAGGGTTCTACTAGAGATGCTCTTATGCCTTTTCTCTCTTATTTTGCAAGGTTTACATGAAGAGGGAGAATGCCAGCAGCTGGAATTCTGGCCTGAAAAAGGAGCAAGTTTGAGATACCAATTCTGCGGAACTCCAAAAGCCGTGAAAATCAATGAGGATTTATTTTGGAATTTATAGAAAATACTGGGCCAAAGATGTACCAGAGGGGAGCCACCAGGAGGCCACAAGCCTGCTAGGCGCGGCCCTCCTGGCCGCGCCTAGGGGCTTGTGGGCACCCTGGTGGCCCTCTGGCCCCCCTCTTTTGCTACAAGAAGGGTTCCGTTCCAGAAAAAATCAGGAGCAGGCTTTCGGGAGGAATCGCCGCCGCCACGAGGCGGAACTTGAGAAGAACCAATCTAGAGTTCCAGCAGGGTTGTCCTGTCGGGGAAACTTCCCTCCCAGAGGGGGAAATCGTCGCCATCGTCATCACCAACACTCCTCTCATTGGAGGGGACTCATCACCATGAACATCTTAATCAACACCATCTCATCTCCAAATCCTAGTTCATCTATTGGATTACTTGGTGGAAGATTATATGTTCAGATCCTTGATGCTACTCATTATCTCTCTGGTCATGAATATGATTATGCTTTGTGAGTAGTTACTTTTGTTCCCGAGGACATGAGATACGTCTTGCTATAAGTAGTCATGTGAATTTGGTATTCGTTCGATATTTTGATGTGTTGTATGTTGTTTTGCCTCTAGTGGTGTTATGTGAACGTCGACTACATAACACTTCACCATTATTTGGGCCTAGAGGAAGGCATTGGGAAGTAGTAAATAGATGATGGGTTGCTAGAGTGACAGAAGCTTAAACCCTAGTTTATGCGTTGCTTCGTAAGGGGCTGATTTGGATCCACTAGTTTATATGGTTAGACTTTGTCTTAATTCTTCTTTCATTGTTGCGGATGCTTGCGAGAGGGGTTGATCATAAGTGGGATGCTTGTCCAAGTAAGGGCAGTACCCAAGCGCCGGTGCACCCACATATCAAACTATCAAAGTAGCGAACGCGAATCATATGAACATGATGAAAACTAGCTTGACAGAAATTCCCGTGTGTCCTTGGGAGCGCTTCACCTCCTATAAGAGTTTCTCCAGGCTTGTCCCTTGCTACAAAAGGGATTGGGCCAATTTGCTGCACCGTTATTACTTTTGTTACTTGCTACTTGCTACAAATCATCTTATCACACAACTTTCTTTTACCGATAATTTCAGTGCTTGGAGAGAATACCTTGCTGAAAACCACTTGTCAGATCCTTCTGCTCCTCGTTGGGTTCGACACTCTTACTTATCGAAAGGAATACGATAGATCTCCTATACTTGTGGGTCATCAGGCAACACTTCATAAACAACATACCAACCTTTCAGATTCTTATCAGTTTGGCATGCCAAAGGTAGATAGAAAACTTGGGTCGCGTGTTGAGCCGTAATATAGACATCGGGAACATCTAAATGGGTGCTTGGATTTTTTCGACTAGCCCTATATGTTCATGAGTCTTACTAGTCTCCTTCGGCTGGAACCAATAACATTTGAAAACTATGACGTTCGGTGGGTTTTCACCGTATAATTGAAGTTCATAAATAGATTCGACTCTTCCATAATACTCGATACCACCTTCGCCAATAGCAGACACACCACAATTTGTAGATTTCTGGTCCGACATAGATAGCTCTTTGCCAAAGGTATGAAAGTGATACCCGTTGAGGTTGTATTTCTCAAATGAACGGACCTTATAGTTAAAACCATTAGCGGCTTGTCTCAATTCGGCATCCATAGACTCTGAATTAGCCTACAAGTTTAATGCGAAATGATTGTTGCATTAGCCGCAAGTTAGACCAAGGAATGAAATGGTCCGTTATTGATAATTACCGTTTGTTTGAACCAAGAGATGAAACCGGGATAGCCGCCTTCATGCTTTGTCAGAAGCTCATACTCTTCGACATAATCATTTTGGATCACCGCTCCATCCGAGAATTTGGCAATGTATTGACTGTATCAAATATCCGGGAATAAGAGCAGTTCAAAGGAACTTGAAGTTACTGAAAAATGTGCCGAGAACTTACTTGATGTATAGCCGCACTTCCGTTAGGTTGTTGAAGATATACAATGAAATGTTCTGCCATTCTTCAATATCAAACGTTATTTGTTTCGAAGCACCGGCTGGTGCGAGCTTCCCTTTGAATAGGTTGAGGTTGGATCTACCTTTTTTAGGGTCGGCATCATTGTATCGAGGCTTCGGATTATGGAAATGATGATTTTTGGCTTCCTAGTGTGCCGTCAAAAAGTTAGCCACCTCCTCAGTAATGAATGCCTTGGCCATCGATGCTTCAATTCTACGTTTATTTTTACATTTAGCTCGAAGCGCCTTCAGCATCCTATCAGTTGCATAGCACCAACAATTTTATACGGGCCCACCCAATCTTGCCTCGGTCGGTAGATGTAAAATCAAATCCTGCATTGGATTAAAGAAGCCCGACGAAAAGATCTTCTCTAACTTGCAGATCAACCCCGGCGCAAAGTCCTCGAGGTCATGTACCACGCCAGGAGAAAGTTCTTTCGCACAAAGAACATAGAAGAAATAGATCAGCTATGCGAGTACTATCCATTCATCCTCCGAAATAAAGCCACGAACATCACCGACGTTACCTGCTCAAGGCATATGTGCCAATCATGACTCTTGAGACCAGATATTTCAAATTTTTGAGGACTCGCTCCCCTCTTTAGATTTGCTGCATACAAATCGGGGAACATCAAGTGCATTTTGACCCACAAGATAATTTCCCTCATAATTGGCCTTCCAAGATTGAACCAGGCCCTTGGCTTCGACCACTTCTGCTTTCCTTTGCCTTCTCGCATGTTTTGTAACGGACTATGACATAGTGTCTCTTGATCGACTCTAGCCTTAGGGTTATCCTTTGTCTTCCCATCTATGCCAAACAATGTACCAAAAATGGCCTCTCCGATATTATTTTCAGTGTGCATCATGTCGATGTTGTGTGGAAGAAGGAGGTCTTTGAAGTAAGGCAGATCCCAAAAGCTTGACTTGTGAGTCCAAGCGTGTTCTGAATTATACTCCTTGAAATACCCTAGACACTTTGGATCAGGCTCGAGGGCGTCTAACTGATCCAGGATCTGTTGGCCCATCAACGCAGGTTGTGCCAATGTTTTGACAACTTTAGCTTTTGTAAAGTTCTTCTTGTCTTTTCTGAACTGATGGTGGGGATCCAAGAACTGTCTATGCAAGTCAAAGCATGAATACTTCCCACCCGCCTGCAACCGATGAAACCGAAGAGCTCCCTTGCACAAGGGGCACGGGAACCTTCCATGCACACACCATCCAGAGAATAACGCATACGCCGGCAAGTCATGCATCGAGTACATGTCACACACATGCATTTTGAAGTTTTATTTTCTAGCGGCATCGTATGTCTTGAACCCATTATCCCAAGCTTCTTGCAATTAATCCTTAAGAAGCTGCATGTACACAATCATATTCTTCCCCGAATAGTTGGGCCCTGGAATTATCAACGTCAGGAATATGTTCTTTCTTTGCATAATCTGACCGGGGGGTGGGGGATTGAGTGGAATGACAAATACACGCTAACTACTGTATTGGGCTGCCGTCATGCTGAAGGGATTAAACCCAGCCGTTGTGACACACACTCAAGGATTCCTTGGATCTGCCGCTTTATCCGAATGTAATCCATCGAAATGTTTCCATGCTTGCCCATCTGATGTGTGTACCACCATCTTATTCCCATCCGCATCTAGTTCAGTTCTTTTGCCCAATTTGTGCCATGTCATATGTCTGGCTGTCTCTTCGACCATGAAAAGACGTTGAAGCCTTGGTATGATTGGCATGTACTGAAGAACACTAACTGCAATTTTGGTCTGCCTCTTCTCACCCATATCGTTTTCTACCACAAGATACCTGCAAGACTCACAATTGGGACAATAGTCCAAGTGTGCACATTCCTTCCTAAATAATGCACATCCTTCCTCACAGGCATCTATCTACTCATAGGGCATCTTAAGTACACGAAGTATTTTGTCCAATAGGTACAGGTTTGTAGGCATGACATGGCCTTTGGGTAGAAAGCGTCCAAATAGTGTCATCATCGTGTCGTAGCATTCTCTTCCCAAGTTGAATTGAGCCTTCAGATCCATTACTTGTGCAATAGCATCCAGCTAACAAAGCTCAGTTTGCTCGTGGAGAGGACGTTTTAAAGGCTCCAACATTTCATAGAAGGCCTTTGCAGATTCCTCCATCTCTTCGTCCAAATCTCGGGTATCATCAAAGTCTTGCACCATGTCTTCGTCCCGGTACCATGCTCGTCGGTGCGTCGACGAACCACCTCAGCTCTGGTGCATTGTATAGACTCACCATGAAATGTCCACACCGTATAGTTAGGCTTAAAACCCCTCCTCTGCAGGTGTTTAATCATTACAGCCTTTGTCCTTTTTATAGTTGTCTCACTATGTACAGGGGCACCAGTTTGTTTCCTGGACATTTTCAAATGCAGCTTTCACAAAGTCCTTGGTTTTTAGAAACCATTCTTTCGTCATCTCTTTCTGACTAGGGTGACCGATGTACATCCACGCACGATCACTCATCTTGCCTAGCTACTAAACACACAAGAAATATATATATATATATATATATATATATATATATATATATATATATATATATATTCAGCATATATGTTCATCAGTTAATCAAGTCCGCCAGTTTTATTATGTCCATGCAACCGACACGCTAATAGGTAAAGATAGGTCCTAATCCCACCCGAGTATGTGTAGATTGGGTTTGTTTTCCCATGCTCTGCTCCGGATCCAACACAAAATTTTGGCAGCACCTCGCCTCTGTTCTCCTGATACACGTCTCGGCAATAAACAGAGAGGATGTGTATCCACATAACAACAGGGAGGCACTAACGAAATTCTGCATCCGATACGGAACAAAGCATATGGGAAAACGAACCCAATCTACACATACCCGGGCTATCTATGGATAACGTTGGACAGTTCAGAAGAATCACGATCATAAATATATGCAAATGCATGCATATTTATAATTGTAACCCTTTCAAACGGGAGACGCATACTGGTCACGCATACTGATAATTTAATGTACCTATATCTAGGAAGTTTCATGTACAGACCGATCTAGAGCAAATTAAGGGGCGAGGAGGCGATGTCATTTGTACTCACCCACGAACGCAGGGGTGAAGCTCGTCGAACGCATGGGGAGGTCTTCGAACAGAGACGAGACAACTACACATGTAAATCCATCCGATCAACACAAATATTTTGTGTTCATTAATAAAATCGAAAAATATATGACCTAACACAAATATATGACCTATATAGATGTCATCTAGGGTTCTATCGACGTTGAGGAACCACCTAACTCTCTGCTATGCCTCTCCTATCCTCTCCGAGCATTCTCTCGGTGAGGTCCATGACCGGCGGCCTTTGGAAGGCCAAAGATCACCTTTTCGGTCAACAAGAGGCCGAAGAGGTGTCGGGGGTCGGGGGTTGGGGGTCAGTGGCGTCGGGGGCAGCATATTAACAGTTGCGTGGAGTTTTGTGCCGGCGTGTCGACGGGATGTCGTGTTGGGGTGTCGGGCGTCGTTCCGGGGTGTCGGGGCATTGGGGCATCGTGCAGGGGTGTCAGGGTGTCGTGTCCGGGTGTCGGGATTTCACCTTCTTCTTCTTCTTCCTTCTTTTCCTTTTTCCTCTTTTTCCTCTTCTTCTTCTTCTTCTTCCTTCTTTTCCTTTTCCTCTTCTTTCTTCTCCTCCTCTCTCTTCTTCTTCTTCTTCTTCTTCTTCTTCTTCTTCTTCTTCTCCTCCTCCTCCTCCTCCTTCTCCTCCTCCTCCTCCTCTTCTTCTTCTTCTTCTTCTTCTTGTTCTCCTTCTTCTTTTCCTTCTTCTTTTCCTTCTTCTTCTTCTAATTATTTTCTTCTTTTCCTTTTTTCTTTTTCATTTTTTTCCTTCTTCTTTTTACTTTTTTTCTTCTAACCTAACTAACTAACCTAATTGACCTAATAAACTAACTTAATAAACAAATAATACTAACCTAATTAGCTAATAAACTAACCTACTATACTAACTAAATTAACCTAATAAAAAACTAATCTAATAAACTAACTGAATGGAAAAAGAGGGCCGATGATACTAGTCACCGGCGGGGGGCGGCGTGGGCGGCTGTGGACGAGGGCAGCATGGGGACGCCGGGGGCGGCAGTGGCGGTAGGGGGCGCCACGAAGGCAGTGGCGTCGGGGGGCGGCAAGGCTGCCGCGACGGTAGGGGCATCGGGGGGCCGGAACGGGGTGGGGGGCCGGAGCGGGGTGTAGTGGGGGGCCGGGGCAGGGTGGGGGCCAGTGCGGCGGCGGTGCTGGGGTGGGCAGGGTGAGAGAGAGAGAGGGTGGGCAGGGCGAGAGAGAGATTGGCCGTTAGAGGGAGCGGGGTGGGGGTTGAGTACCATTAGGGGGGCGCCCCCTTTGCCGTCTGCAGCGGACTGCTAAGGTTGGGAGGCAGACGACAAAGGGGTGGGTGTGGTGGGGTGGGCTCCGGCCGTTAGGGCCATCCCCTTTTTCGTCTGCCTTCAGCTTCTTTGCCATCTGTTGGCTGACGACAAAGAGGTGGCTGATGGTCAATATGTTTTTTGCCAACAGCCAGCTCTTTGCCGTCTGCCTACACCTACTCTGCCGTCCATTGGCAGGCGGCAAAGAGGTGGTTGATGGCAAACAACCACTTTTCCATCAGCCAGATATTTGCATATATTTTCTGAAAACTGACGGCGCAGAGGCTCTTTGCCATTAGCTAGCAGACGACAAAGAACTGGCTGATGGCAAATTCCCTGATTCCAGTAGTGTAACATCTCTAGTTGATATCCTCTTTTCTTTCGTGTACACCGTTGCATTTCCTTTTTTAGTTTTTGGTGGCTTCGTGAAAGGATTTGTCTTGAGTGCGGATCTTTTATCCTTGCATCTTGATGCACTTGTTGGTGGTGAAGATTATTTTTCCTTAGGCCTCTCTTGACGAGGGTGTTGACATTTTTGTTGGCATCTCTTCTCTTGACAAGGTTATTATTTCCTTTCTTCACCATGAGTTGTCACAAGCGTTGGTTCTCAATTTGTTTATTTGTAAGCTTGTGAACCCATTTGCTAGTAGTGTTTGTGTGGGAAGGATATGTCTTGAACTTTGTTTCTCATTTCTTCAAGACTATGTTGATGAGTAATTCTCATCTAATCTTAGTCTTCTCAAGTGCCCTGCCATGACTCACACACATCAATTTGGTTGAGCCTACTCTTAAGTTGCCTCCTTTACATGTTGCTCAACCATATGTTTTGTGCAAGTAATATGCTTATTGTCTCATCTATTTTCTTGCACTTGTTGTGTGTTTTTATTAATTTTGGTGGAGAAACAACCCTATTTTGTGCACTTGTATCAAATACAAAAAATTCTTATTAGTGCACAAATCATGGGAAGCTTCTCTAGTTTTGATAAAACACTCCTTTGCTCTTATCATAATATTTTTTTCAGGTGGTTCATAGGACCATATGATTGCTTGTTCCTATTGCTATCTTTTGATTTCTTGCTTCTCTCTTTTATGTCTTTGTGACATACGATCCTTCCTGCAATCTTTGGGTCCTCGATATAGTTCGTTTTCCTCCAACGTTTATCATTGTGTTTGTGTATTTCTCAGCACTATTGTTGAGAAGTACACACTTTTTGGAGGACCACCTACTATATTGTATTTGTAAACTTTTTGTCCATTTTGGCAATCGATGCCAATGGGGGAGAAGTTTAGAGAGTTTAGTTTGGTGATTCTTAAAGGGTTTTGCTTTTATTGCTTAAGCATTTACATCTTGTACGCATGCATTATTGCTTTGTATGTGTGTGCTTGGTTATGTTTATTTCCTTATATAAACTCTCTTGCACTGATTGTCGTCAATTACCAAAATGGGGGAGATTGTTAGAGCCTATTTCTCCATTTGTGGTTTTGGTAATTGATGACAATCCCTATGGACTAATGGTAGCCTTAAGTTATATTCGAAGGATTTGTCCATAGACACTTCTTGAAGTCCATCTGTTGGTTTCGAGGAGTTTATATGATGACCAAGGTGGTATGAAAGTATTATCCAAAGATTGGTCATAAAGACATAAGGTTGATCAAGACTAAGCAGAGAGCAAATCGAGATGACCAACACATAATGTGTACAAGATGTACCGAGAGGGATCAAGTGATTCCATGGTATGGTAAGCATTGTCCATAACGCTTTTGTGTACTAACCCATGGTCTTTCTGAGAGTTCTGTGTGGGGTTAGGTGTGTTTCCATGGGTTTGCGACAAGAGGAAGATCTCATTCAACCTATGAAGGATGACATCAAGTGGTCATCGTCATCAAGATTGTGGTGTGCAAGTTCAAGTGGAGCATCACGAAGATATCATGCTTGAAGCTTGCCTTCCATTATGGTGGCAAGGGACCTATGAAGATGTGCTGAAGAGTGGCTCACCCATAGTGAGTATGGGGGGGCAATCAACTAGTCTCCGTCAAACCAACACAATCAAGAAAGGTGGTCCATCTTGAGGAAGCCAAGATCATCGCCATCTAGCTCAAGAGGTCTAGCTCAAGGAGTGCTAGTAGTTTCTTACTACCGCTCTCTGGCGGTAGTACCGCTCTTTGAGCGGTAGTAACTTTTCAATACCGCTCTCTCGGACTTTCTTTGCATCTACAACCCCAGCGGTGGTAGTCAGAGTAGTAATTTTCTACTACCATGGTTGGTGAGCCTACCGTGCGGTAGTACCGCTCCTAGAAGCGGTAGTACCGCTCCTGGCAACGGTAGTGCCGCTCCTAGTAGCGGTAGTACCGCTCTGCTCGGGTTGTGAGTGGGGGTAACGGTTGGATTCTTTTCCCCGCTATATAAAGGGGTCTTCTTCCCCATTGGACGGAATCCATCCGTTGAGCTTGTGTTCTTCCCCCATTGTTGACCTTCTTAGAGCTTTCTAACTCTTAATCCCTCCAATGATTCTTGCTAGTTCTTGAGGGAAAAGAGGGAGGATAGCTAGATCCACATCTCCACCAATCACTTTCTCCTCTATGTTAGGGGAACCCCTTGGATCTTGATCTTGGAGTTCTTTGTGAGCTCCTTGTTCTTCCTCTCATATTTCTCCGTAGCTTTTCTTGTTGTGGAGGTAATTGAGTGTGAGGGACTTGACCATTTCGTGTGTTCTTGCCATTGCATTAGTTGCATCGGTTTAATTTCTCCACGATGGTACGTGGAAGTGAGAAGCTGAGAAGCTTATTACCCTTGTGTACTTGGTACCCCTAGAGATTGTTCTTCGTGGATGCTTTGGCAACCTACAAGCTTGGTGGTGCCCCGGAGCTCAATCATTGTGGTGTAAAGCTTCAGGCAAGTGTCGGGGTCTCCAATTAAGTTGTGGAGTTTCCCCGAGCATTCGTGGTCACCTTGAAGTCATATGCCATTGTGGTGAAGTGTCGTGGTGTTGTTGGGAGCCTCCAATTAAGTTGTGGAGATTGCCCCAACCTTGTTTGCACGGGTTCGGTGACCGCCCTCAAGGGTCCCTTAGTGGAATCATGACATCTTGCATTGTGCGAGGGCGTGAGGAGATTATGGTGGCCTTAGTGGCATCTTGGGGAGCATTGTGCCTCCACACCGCTCCGAACAGAGATTAGCATCCGCAAGGGTGTGAACTTTGGGAGACATCATCGTCTCCACGTGCATGTGTTATCTCTTACCCGAACCTTTACTTTGTGATAGCCATATTGTTTTGTGTCTTATATCTTGCTATCACTTAGTTGTGTATCTTGCTTAGCATAAGTTGTTGGTGCACATAGGTGCTCCTAGTTGTTTTAGTTTTATTCCGCATTTTTCAAGCCTAAACCGTAATTATTTGAAAGCGCCTATTCGCCCGCCTCTAGGTGACATCCACGTCCTTTCAGGCTCACAATCATAAAAGATATTCAAGATAGTGTATTTATATGTGAATCTCCTCTCCTTTATCATAATCTTGCATCGAGTGTATCAATGACTAAAGCTATGTTTGTTTATTTCCAACAAAGCTTATCCCTTATAATTTTTCTATGTGAATTCATTACTCCTCATGGGATTAGCATATGCTATTTTTAATTATTTTGTTTCAATGCTATGATGGTAGACGCATGAGAGTAAATCACATGAACTCAACTAATCTTTATTATATAACTCTCACACACGGTTACAAGGATAGATAGATCTCAAAGCAAAAATACTAAGCAAATAAAATATGAAATTTTATTTCTGTAAATCACAACATAACTAAGGATCAAACTAAGATAGATGGTAGTGATAAAAGTGATAGTGATACGATACTGGGGCACCTCCCCCAAGCTTGGAACAAGCTAGGGGTAGTGCTCATACCCATGTAATCAGGTGTCCCTCTTGGGTGATGATGATGTTCGAGTAATAGGTTTCTTCTCTGTCTTCCATGGCATTGGTTCCCCGTTGAAGAAAGAAGAGCTCGTCTCTGCAATACATAAATTTGAAGCTATACTCATCATCTTGAACCGAGATTCATACTCACAGTTTTGTTTTTGCGGATCATAAATTCGAGCGTGAAGATCTTGGAGCCGGTCATGGATCTTGAAGAACTTCTCCACAATTTCATCACCGTCCTTCTTATTATTACGAATAGAATCCATAATCACGGAGTGATTGGTGCTGAGTCCATGGTCCACCATCCCTTGGCACTTGAAGATCTCTTTATCCACTTCTGCGAGCCTAGCCTTCTCACTTTCCTCCTTCGAACCTTGTACGTCTCGGATGTGAAGCACCCCCTCATGGATCTCAATGGTTTGCGGGTGTTTCATCACCTCCAGGAGGAAAGGGTTGATGACCTTCTCGAAAAATTTGGCCTTGGAGGAGCATGATGTTGTCATGGCGATCAAGATCTGCCAAAAAAACCAGTTCGAAACATGAACATATGAGAAACTCGTAATGCGGCGGTCAAAATAGATGGGACTATATATAATGAATTTTTCTAGGTCAGGATACATGTCCAAGAAGAAAACAGAGTCAGGGAGGTACACCAGGGCCCACAAGCTATCATGGCACGCCAAGGGGGGTGGGTGCGTCGTTTTGGCTTGTGCCTCCCTTGTGGGTCCCCGTGGCTTCTTTTTATTTTTTGATTTTTTTGTAAAATACGAAAACCAACAAAAATATTGTTTTGGAATTTTTGGAGTCGATTTACTTAACGTATAACATACCTACCCCTTTTCAGCTTTCTGGAGCGTTCCGGAAGGTCTCTTTTATGTGTTTTTCTCGAGTCATAACTTGAATAATATTAGTTTCAACGTTGATGGGTGTACCTGAGATACGATGTTTAATTCTTTGCCCATTTACCATTGTCAGATTTTTTTTCCTTCGAAGTTGTTGATATTTATAGCACCGGAGTGATAGACCTCCTTGATAGCATAAGTGCCTTCCTGACTCCTGGCTGATTTGCGTTGGTTTCCTCCAAGCTTAAAGGGTGATGTAGCACATCGACGGCAAGTATTCCCTCTGTTATGAAAGCAAGGTATCAATCGTGTAGGAAGATCCATAAGACTATGTAAGCGGTACCTCCACACAAATAATAAATCCTTGCAACCCAAAGCGTGTAGGGGTTCTCAATCCCTCATGGGTAAAGTGAAAGGATAAATTGATATATGCAAGTCAAGTGATGGTAAATAAAACACAAAAAGGTATTTTTGGGGTTTTTGATAATATAGATCCAAAAATAAAAGAGCAAATAAAATGGAAACACGAATAGCAAAGTAGAGATTGCAAATAGATGATGTAAAATAGACCCAGGGGTCGTAGGTTTCACTACTGGCTTCTCTTGAGAAAATAGCAAACAGTGGGTAGACAAATTACTGTTGGGCAATTGATAGAAGAGAAAATAATTATGACAATACCCAAGACAATGAGCATGTATGTGTTGGAAATGTGCCCTAGAGGACATAATAAATAAGTTATTATTATATTTCCTTGTTCATGATAATCGTTTATTATCCATGCTAGAATTGTATTGATTGGAAACTCAAATACATGTGTGGACACATAGAAAACACACTATCCCTAGTAAGCCTCTATTAGACTAGCTCGTTGATTAAAGATGGTCAAGGTTTCCTGGCCATAGACAAGAGTTGTCACTTGATAACAGGATCACATCATTTGGAGAATGATGTGATGGACAAGATCCAAACTCTAAACATAGCATGTGATCGTGTCAGTTTATAGCTACTGTTTTCTGCATGTCAAGTATATTTTCCTATGACCATGAGATTATTTAACTCAGTGACACAGGAAGAATACCTTGTGTGTATCAAACATCACAATGTAACTGGGTGACTCTAAAGGTACTCTACAGGAATCTCGGAAGGTGTCCGTTCAGTTAGCATGGATCAAGACTGGGATTTGTTACTCCGTCTGACGGAGAGGTATCTTAGGGCCCACTCGGTAATACAACATCACAACAAGCCTTGCAAGAAATGTGACCAAGGAGTTAGTCATGGGATATTGTATTATGAAATGAGTAAAGAGACTTGCATATAACGAGATTGAACTAGGTATAGAGATACCGACGATCAAATCTTGGGCAAGTAACATATCGATGGACAAAGGGAATAGCATACTGGATTGATTGAATCCTTGACATCATGGTTTGATCAATAAAGATGTTCGTACAATATGTAGGAGACAATATGGGAATCCAGGTCCCGCTATTGGTTATTGACAGGAGAGTGTCTCGGTCATGTCTACACAGTTCTCAAACCCGCAGGGTCTGTACACTTAAGGTTCGGTGACAATTTAATATTAATGAGTTATGTGTGATCATGACTGAAAGTTTTTCTGAGTCCTGGATGAGATCTCGAACATGACGAGGAGCTCCATAATAGTCCAGAGGTAAAGATTGATATATGGGATAATAGTGTTTGGTCTCCGAGAGGGTTTCAGAATTCGCTAGAAGGGGTTTCAGATGTTTCCCGAAATGTTCGGGTATGAGAACACTTTATTTGCGCCAAGGGGTAAAGCCCATGAGGCTTTAGGAAGGTGCAAAACGAGTTTTGTGAAGGTCAGGAGACAAACGCCAGGGTCCTGGGGCCAGACGTCAAGGACCCTGGCGTCTGGTCCTGGAGTCCGAGGAGGACTCTTTCGTTGCGTGTCAAACCGACTTTGAGGAGGCTCTTTCTCCAAGAAAGGACCCAAGGGCTCAACATATAAATAGAGGGGCAGGGCTAGCACCCACGACACATCAATATTGCCCCAAGCCATGTGCCAGCAACCCCGCCCCACTAGTTCATCCTCCATCATAGTTTCTGTTGTGCTTGGCAAAGCCCTACGGAAATAGTTTCACCACCACCGACACCATGTCGTCATGCTGCCGGAATTTATCTACTACTTTGCCCCTCTTGCTGGATAAGGAAGGTGAGGACGTCTTCGAGCCGTACGCGTGCTGAAAGCGGAGGTGCCTTCCGTTCGGCACTAGATCGAGATGGATTGTGATGGGATCGCGGGATGGATCGTGATGGGATCGCGGGACGGATTGCGATTTGGATCATGAAGATGTTTGACTACATCAACCACGTTATATACACTTCCGCTTAGCAATCTACAAGGGTATGTGGATCTGATCTCTCTTCTCGTAGATGGTTAGTCTCCATAGAGTGATCTTGGTGAGCATAGGAAAATTTTTGTTTTCCACGCGACGTTCCCCAACAGTATATAGGCATCACGTCCAAGACAAGTAGACCAACTTCTGTCTACATCTACTTCTATCACTCCACACATCGACCGCTATCCAACATGCATCTAGTGTATTAAGTTTATGGAGAAATGGAGTAATGCTTTAAGAACGATGACATGATGTAGACAAGATCTATTTATTTAGGAATATACCTCATTGTTTTATCCTTAATAGAAATGATACATGCGTGTCATGTTTCTTTGTGTCACTCAGATTGAGCACCGCAAGATCGAACCCATCACAAAGCACCTCTTCCCATTGCAAGATGAAAAGATCAAGTTGGCCAGACAAAACCGAAATATCAGAGAAGAAATATGAGGCTATAATAATCAAGAATGGATATAATTTCGTAGATCTGATCATAAACTCACAATTCATTGGATCCCAACAAACACACTACAAAAGAGAGAGTTACATGAAATAGATCTCCAAGAGACCATTGTATTGAGAAGCAAAAAAATAGGGAAATCCATCTAGCTAGTGCCTATGGACCCGTAGGTCTGATATGAACTACTCACGCACCATCAGAAGAGCACCAATGATGATGATGAACCCCGTCGTGATCGTGTTCCTCTCCGAAATGGGATCTAGATTGGATTTCATGGACTCTGGAACTTGCGGCGGCTGAAATGATTTTACGTCAACTCCTTAATGTTTACGGAATATTGAGGTAGTTATTGAGTTCAAAGGCAATGGAGGAAGTGTCTGAGGCCCCCACTACCCACCATGCCGCGCCAAGGGCCCAGGGCGTGCCCTGGTGCCTTGTGGGCCGCCTCGACCTCCTATGTGATCATCCTTGGTCCTCAAGTTTCCTTATGGTCCAAAAACATTCTCCAAAAAGTTTCGTGGCATTTGGACTTCATTTGGTATTGATTTTCTATGAAGAAAAAAACAACAAAAGACATCAACTCGCAGTGGGCACTATGTCAATGGGTTAGTCCCAAAAAATGATATAAAGTTGCTATAAATTGATCATAAAACGTCCAAGAATGATAATATAACAACATGGAACAATAAAAAATTATCGATACATTTGAGACGTATCAGCATCCCCAAGCTTAATTCGTGCTCGTCCTCGAGTAGATAAATGATAAAAACAGAATTTTTCATGTGGAATGCTGCCTAACATGTTCATCATATTCTTTTCCTTTTAGCATCGACATCTGGACTTGCAGAGGATGCAAAGTAATAATCTATAATTTGACATGAAAACTTTAATATTCAAGCATACCAACAAGCAACCAAGTCTTTCAAAATATCAAAGCTAAAGAACGCTATCCCTAGACCATCATGCTCCATCATTGATCCATTCATGCAACACACCCAAATAGTAGCTACATCCAATGCTCAAGTATCATAATGATGTTCCTTAGTTGGTGCTTTATAAGAGAAGATGGAGACTCAAATTAAAAATAAGAATTTCATAAAGTAAATAGATAGACTCTTCACAGAAGTCAGCAAAGATTTCTAGAGGTGCTAGAGCTCAAAGTGAAAAAAATTAGAGATAAAATATTTTGGGTGGTATGCTATTCCTCTAAACAAAAACGACTAAGAGTTTCCAATATCTCCCATGCTAAACAAATCATAGGCGGTTCCCAAACTGAAAATAACGTTTGTTCCTTTTTTGCACCATTCGTTCACACTCCACAGCTAGCCGTATCCACTGGTACAGTCCATACCATCAGTTTCCAAGGAATATATTATTTGACAACATAAGAAAATTTTTCTTTGCATTTCCTGACTGGGCATCCTTATTACCGCCATACTCTCGTGCAATTACAAGTGAATCAATACTCATATTGAGAATAACTTATTTAACATGGAAGATACCGGCCACCCCTCGCCGCTTCATGAGCAGTATGGGCACACAAAAGATAAATTTATTTTGAATATTAGATTTGGCCTTTGCAAATGTACTTAGTACGACATTAAAATACCGCATATAGGTAGGTATGGTGGACTCATTTGGCAAAACTTTGGTTTTAGGATTTGGATGCACAAGCAGTATTCCCGCTTAGTACAAGTGAAGGCTAGCAAATAGATTGAGAAGAGACCAACTGAGGGACGAAAACCATCATAAGCTAACATTAAACATAACTAACACTGAATAATGCAACACAAGTAGCATGTAATTCGATAGCATAATTATTTACTTCATGTGCATACATAGGGAATCACAAACCTTAAGACTAGTATTCTCACTAAATAATAATTACTCATCAACATAACTCACATATCACTATCTTCATATCGCAAAACTATTGCAAAGAATCAAGTCTAACATCCAATGATCTTCACAATTTTTTTATTATATCTTTCCCGGATATGTATCACTTTGGGACTAATTTCATTTAAAGAAAATTGACATTGCAAATAACAAGATCTCAAACAAATATAAGTGAAGAACGAGAGCACAAGTTTATTTATAATTTTCAACCCTCAAAATGACATATGTGAAGCAAGGCAGGATTTCTTCAACTACTAACTCTGAAAATAATCTAAGTAAATCATGAGTGAAAAATTCTTCAAAATAACAGCACTATCATGCTCAAAAACATACAAGTGAACCACTAGAGCAATCCCATGGCTCTAATTTTTTTAAGTGAAGCCTAAATAGCGATTCTAACAAATCATAGCCTAATTTGGCTCTCTCAAATAGGTGTGTGCAGCAAGGTTTAATATGACAAACTAAGCAGGAAAGCAAGAAAAGACTCGTATAATACAAGACGCTCCAAGCAAAACTCATGATACGTGATGAATAAAAATATAGCTCCAAGTAAAATTACCGATCGTTGTTAGCAGAAAGAGGGGATGCCTTACGGGGAATAGACAAGTTTAGTTGCTTGGTACTATTTGGATATTACCTTGGGGTGCCATAGGGCATCCCCAAGCTTAGAATTTTATCACTCCTTATTCCTTCATCCATTGTGATGTGACCCAAAACTTGAAAACATCTATCACACAAAACTCAACAAAACTTTCGTGAGATCCATTAGTATAAGAAAATCTAACTTTACTTTAGGTACTCTTGAAAACATATTCCAATTTTTTTGCATTATATCTACTGTTTTATAATTTTACCATGGCTTATACCCCCGATACAAACCATAGAATCATCAAAATAAGCACACAACACAAAGAAAACATAATCTGTCAAAAACATAACAATCTGTAAAGAGTCGAATTTTACTCATACTTTTGTAACTCCATTTTCTTGAAAAATTTGTACAATGTAGGGAATTTGTATATCAATATTTTGTAAAACATTCAGTCTCTTTTGACAATTTTGTGATTTTTTGAATTTTTGCTACTAGACACAAAAGTTTCTGTTTTTCAACAAGATCAAAGCAACTATCACCCCACATGATCCTAAAGGATTTACTTGGCACAAAAACTAAATGAACATAAAAACACAATCATAATAGTAGAATAATTGTGGAAACACTCAAGAACAGAAATCAAAAGTGAAAATATATTTTATTCATGGGGTTGCCTCCCAACAAGCGCTACCATTTTACGCCCCTAGCTATAGAACATAGATTTCATGTATTGTCATCTTTAGTTTCCAACTCCTCAATAACACATCCATAATTCCTTGGAAGTATAGCATGAATATTCTCAAAAATTACACTCCTAGGAATAAATTTAAAGAGTTCATTCATATGAGGAAGTTCATTCAAGTTCAAGTGAGCCCTAATCATCTTAAGATCTACGTTGTTGCTAGAAGAGGCACCCTTGTTCTTGGGAGTTTGGGTAGTTTTCTTGCCAAGAGGAGTTTTATCAACAGTTTCAATGAAAAAAATCATGCTCAAGTCACTAAAAAATTCCTCTAATTTATCAATTCGAGATGGACTCTCTACTACCCTTTCATTAGTTATGGGTTGTTTCTCATTCAGCAATTTGATAGCTTCTCCCATCATTCAACAAATACGATTAACAAGATCTTGCACCCTTTTATCCAAATTTCCAACATGCTCTTTGGTAAGAATTTTCTTTTCAATAGCGTCTAACCTTTGCATAACATTACCAAGAGTTAAAAATGTTCCATTTATAATGACAGGTGGAGACCCCAATAAACTTCCCATAGAATTGAGATCACCGGAGGGTGGACAAATTAAGAAATTTCCCCTGGTGATAGTGTCAAGAACAAGTCTATAGGAAGTAGTAATTCCCACATAAAAATTTCGAAGAAGAACGATAGTAGATTGCTTGTGGATAGACCTATCATGAGCATTGCAAATCCTATACCAAGCATATTTCATACTTTCTCCTCCTCTTCGCTTAAAATTGAGAACTTCGATCTCAAGGGTGCTCATAGCGAGGGAGGAGTTTGCCATAGCAATAAGTAATCAAGAGATCCAACAAGAAAATGAAAAACAGAAAGAAGGAAAATTTTGTTAAGTGGGGGAGAGGAAAATGAGAGGTAAAGGGAAAATAATATAATTGCAAGGAGATAAGAATTTGTGTGTAGGAACCTGACAGATCTTGACTTGATCTTCCACAACAACGACGCCAGAAATCTTGGTTCCCCGCTGATTTGTGTTGGTTTCAATCCAAGCTTAAAGGGTGATGTAGCACATCGATGGCAAGTATTTCCCTCAGTTATAAAACAAGGTGTAAATCGTGTAGGAAGATCCATAATACTATGTAAGCGGTACCTGCACACAAATAGCAAATCCTCGCGACCCCACACGTGTAGGGGTTGTCAATCCCTCGTGGGTAAAGTGAAAGAATAGGTTGATAGATGCAAATAAAGTGATGGTAAATCAAATGCAGCAAGGTATTTTTCGGTTTTTTGATAATATATATATGAAAATAAAAGACCAAATAAAATGGAAATGCGAATAGGAAAGTAGAGATTGCAAATAGATGATGTAAAATAGACCCGGGGGCCGTAGGTTTCACTAGTGTCCTCTCTCGAGAAAATAGCAAATGATGGGCAGAAAAATTACTGTTGGGAAATTGATAGAAGAGCAAATAATTATGACGATATCCAAGACAATGATCATGTTTATAGGAATCACGTCCACTACAAGTAGACCGACTTCTACCAGCATCTACTTCTATTATTCGACACATCGAACGCTATCCAGCGTGCATCTAGTGTATCAAGTTGATGGAGAAACAGAGTAATGCTTTAAGAAAGATGACATGATTTACCCAAGATCTATTCATGTAGGAATAAACCCCGATCATTTTTTCCTTAATAGCAACAATACATGCGTGCCATGTCTCTTTCTATCACTGAGATTGAACACCGCAAGATCAAACCCATCACAAAGCACCGCTTCCCATTGCAAGATAAAAAGATCAAGTTGGCCAGACAATACCCAAATACTGGAGAATAAGTACGAGGCTATAACAATCAAGAGTGGATATAATTTCATAGATATGATCATAAACTCACAATTCATCCGATCTCAACAAACACACAACAAAAGAGAGATTTATGTCAAATAGATATCCAAGAGACCATTGTATTTAGAAGCAAAACGGGAGAGAAAGCCATCTAGCTACATCCGATGGACCTGTAGGTGTGATATGAACTACTCACACATCATCGGAGGAGCAACAATTGGGATTATCAACCCCTGTGTGATCGTGTTCCTCTCTGGAACGGACCCTAGATTGGATTGGATGGCTTCTAGAACGTGCGGCGGCTGAACTGATTTTCCATTGACTCCTTTAGGGTTTCAAGAATATTAGGGTATTTATAGATTTCAAAGCCGGTGGACGAGGTGCCCAAGGCCCCCATTACCCACCAAGACACACCATAGGCCCAAGGCGCGCTAATGACCCACAAGTATAGGGGATCTATCGTAGTCCTTTTAATAAGTAAGAGTGTCGAACCCAACGAGGAGCAGAAGGATCTGACCAGTGGTTTTCAGCAAGGTAATATCTGCAAGCACTGAAATTATCGGTAACAAGTAGTTGTGTGGTGAGATGATTCGTAGCAAGCAACAAGTAACAAAAGTAGCAATGGTGCAGCAAAGTGTCCCAATCCCTTTTGTAGCAAGGGACAAGCCTGGACAAAGTCTTATAGGAGGAAAAACGCTCCCGAGGACACACGGGAATTTCTGTCATGCTAGTTTTCATCATGTTCATATGATTCGCGTTCGTTACTTTGATAGTTTGATATGTGGGTGAACTGGTGCTTGGGTATTGCCCTTACTTGGACAAGCATCCCACTTATGATTAACCCCTCTCGCAAGGATACACAACTATGAAAGAAGAATTAAGACAAAGTCTAACCATAACATTAAACCAGTGGATCCAAATCAGCCCCTTACGAACAATGCATAAACTAGGGTTTAAGCTTCTGTCACTCTAGCAACCCATCATCTACTTACTACTTCACAATGCCTTCCTCTAGGCCCAAATAATGGTGAAGTGTTATGTAGTCGACGTTCACATAACACCACTAGAGGAAAAACAACATACAACACATCAAAATATCGAACGAATACCAAATTCACATGACTACTTATAGCATGACTTATCCCATGTCCTCAGGAACAAAAGTAACTACTCACAAAGCATAATCATATTCATGACCAGAGAGGTAATGAGTAGCATCAAGGATCTGAACATAAACTCTTCCACCAAGTAATCCAACTAGCATCAACTACAAAGGGTAATTAACACTACTAGCAACCTTACAAGTACCAATCGGAGTCGCGAGATGAAGATTGGTTACAAGAGATGAACTAGGGTTTGGAGATGAGATTGTGCTGATGAAGATGTTGATGGTGACGAGTCCCCTCCGATGAGAGGAGTGTTTGTGATTACGATGGCGATGATTTCCCCCTCAGGGAGGGAAGTTTCCCCGGCAGGATCGTCCTACCGGAGCTCTAGATTGGTTCTGCTCAAGTTCCTCCTCGTGGTGGCGGCGAATCCTCCGAAAAGCCTCCTCTTGATTTTTTGCTAACCGAAACCCTTCTTGTAGCAAAAGAGGGGGGGACAGTGGGCCAGCAGGGAGCCCACAAGCCCCCAAGGCGCGGCCAGGGGGTGGTCGCGCCTAGCAGGCTTGTGGCCACCTGCTGGCGCCCCTCTGGCACTTCTTCGCCCAGTATTTTTTATAAATCCCAAAAAAATCCACGTTGATTTTCACGGCTTTTGGAATTGCGCAGAATAGGCATCTCAAACTTGCTCCTTTTTCAGGCCAGAATTCCAGCTGTCGGCATTCTCCCTCTTCATGTAAACCTTGCAAAATAAGAGAGAAAAGGCATAAGTATTGTACCGTGAAGTGAAATAACAACCCAAAAAGTGATAAATATCAACATGAAAGCATGATGTAGAATGGATGTATCAACTCCCCCAAGCTTAGACCTCGCTTGTCCTCAAGCGAAAGCCTAGATCAATAAACATGCCCACATGTTTAGGGAGAGAGCTGTCGACAAAACAAGATACGAACATGCATGCATCATGATCATGATCAGAACAACAATACCAACACATAATCTCTCATGCTAAAGTAACAATTCCTTCACAAAGTAAAGTATGGATCCAGAACCTTACCGAGAATTAACTACCGATAGCCTTTAGTCACTGAAGCAATTGCAATTTCTCACAACATCGGAAAGAGTCAAATAAGAGCTTGTAAAGAAAATCCACATACTCAATCATCTTTTCGTTCTCTACAATTGCTACAACTCACGTGGTACTCTTGAGATCAAAGTTTCAGTTGGACAGAGAGAAAGATAGGGGCTTATAGTTTTTCCTCCCAACTGCTTACCTCAAGGGTAATGTCAACAATAATAATTCATGAATACTTACCTCCAAGTTGACATATGAATATAGATCTTGCCCAAGCATATGACGTTAGCCAAGATAAAGGAGAAATAAGGAATTGGTGAAGATCACCATGACTCTTTCAAGGGCAAAAAGTATAGGTACAAGATAGGCCCTTCACAGAGGGAAGCAGAGGTTGTCATGTGCTTTTGAGGTTTGGATGTGTGTCCTCTTAGTGCCGGGGAACGTCACTTTATATTGCCTCCTGTCATAAATAACTTTATTATGCAGTCTGTCGCTTTTATGCCTTCCTAATCAGAGGTTCATACAAAGCTTATTTTCCACACACTAATAGATCATACATATTAGGGAGCAATTTTTATTGCTTGCACCGATGACAACTTACTTGAGGGATATTATTCAATCCATAGGTAGGTCTGGTGGGCTCTCATGGCAAAACTGGGTTGAAGGTCTGTGGATGCACAAGTAGTATCTCTACTTGGTGCGGGAGTTTTGGCTAATATAAAGTGGAAGCAATCATCACATGCTAAAGGATCTCTAGTCCTATAACATTGTTTGGAACCAAGCAAACACAATTCATTATGTTGTCTTCCTTGTCCAACATCTACTTCTAAGCATGTAATAGTTTAGTGAGTGTTCACAATCATAGACGGTGTCAAAGATGATATATTTATATGTCAACCTCTCCTTCTTTATCACTTCCTATTAATTGCAACAATGACCAAGGTCTACGTTTGTCTATCCTCAACAAGTTTCAATCATCATCCTTTTTATATGTGAAGCCTTCACTTTCCATAAGATCATTACATGATCTTTCATGCTTTTGTTCTTTTCTCACTCTTTTGATCATGGCAAGAGGCAAAGCCCTCAACTAAGACACTCTTTATTATATGGCTCACGAGCTCGAATACATCGGGGGTAACACAAAGCAAAACTCAAGACAAAAACACTAATACTTTTATTCTACTAGAGAAAGACAAAACTGAAAAGGAACAAACTAAAACAAAGGTAAAGGCAAAAGATGTGATGGCAATATGATACCGGGGCAACTCCCCCAAGCTTGGCACGAGCCAAGGGGATTTCCCATACCCATGTTCAGTTGTCTTCCTTTGGAGGTGATGGTGATGGAGCAGTATTGTCCCTTGATTCCAAGAGGGCCATAAATCTTTGATTTAGACCCTGGAGATCTGTGATATGTTTCTCTAGCAAAACAACTTCACGAGTGAGATATGTATTGCGAGCACGAGTTGTTTCACAAAACCTCAAGAGTTCAATCAAGGATGGAGACAGTAGGTGGAGGTAGAGTTGGAGGAAATCCACTTCTTCAACTTCTTCCTTGTTGAACAAAGATTGTACTTCGTCCCACGCCTGATTCCTCTCCTTAGTTCTTCCCTTGGCTTCCGTGACTTCCACTCTTTTCAGATCAGCATCTACTTCTTGATAGACTTGAGGGAAATTGTTCTCCCCGACAGATTCCTGAGACGGCATCCTTTCTCCAAATTTGCGGCAGAAAAAGGCTCGAAACGAAAACAGAGGAAATTCGCGTGATACAAGGGTCCACTACAGGAATCAGCTTCTTTGCCGTCTGCCATAACAGACGGCAAAGAGGAATCCACCGAAGGCAAAGTCTTTGCCGTCTGCCACCTGTCGGCAAAAATTCTGCGTCAGCCTACGACGACATTGTAGCTTCTTTGTCGTCAGCCTCACCGAAGCGGACGACAAAGAGCTTTGCCGTCAGCTTTTCATAAGATCAGTCGGCAAAGAGGTTGAGACGACAGTCGACAGACTTTGCCTCCATTAGGGGCTAACGGAGGCTTTGCCGTCTGCCTCGCCCTCTTCTTTGCCGTCTGCCTCCACCTCCACTCTTTGCCGCCTGCCTCCACCTCCTCCCCCATCCACTCTTTGTCGTCTGCCTACCCCTCCTCACCCCTCCTCTGTGCCCTCTTCTTTGCCGTCTGCTCCCCTAGGAAGCAGACGGCAAAGAGACTATATGGACACCCAGGGAGGACAGTTGGGTGCTATGTGGCACCTTTGCCGTTGGTCAGCTGATGGCAAAGGCCTTTGCCATCAGCTGACAGACGGCAAAGAGCCTATATTGTCCCATTTATGTTTATTTTTTCTATTTCACAACACATATATATATAATTCATAGCACACATATGATAAATAGGTCACAACACATATATGATATACATATAAAGCTCATCAATGCCATTTGTTCATCAACGTACATCCCATATATCAAAAGCGCCAACACATACAAAATTTCATCCATATATACATACATATGGTTGCACACATATTGTTCATACATATATACATATACATATAGTTCCACATTGTTCATCAACTCAAATAAAAACGGGAACTAAAGCACTCCAATGCCAGCTTCCATGCAGGTAGTACATCCAATCTGCAGAATGGGAATAAGAAAGTCAGAAGAAGAAGAACAACAACATATATATGAAAAATAAGCTAAATTTAAGAAAAAAGAGAAGAAGCAAGAAGAGAAGAAGGATAAGAAAAAACAAGAATGAGGAGGAGGAGGAGCAGGATGAGGAGAAGGAGAAGGAGAAGGAGGAGGAGAATAGGAGAATAAGAAGGAGAAGAAGAGGAGAAGAAGGAGGGAAGAAGAAGGAGAATAAGGAGGGCTCCTTCTCCTCCTTCTCCTTCTTCTCTTCTTCATCTCCTCCTCCTTCTTCTCCTTCTCCTTCTCTTCTCTTTCTCTTCTTCTTTTTGTTCTTCCTTTTCATTTCTCCTCTTCTCCTCTTCTTGGAGCTAAATTAGCTAACTATGTCTTTTTGGAGCTAAATGGGCTAATTAAGTCATTATAGAGTAAAACATAATAAGTATATAATATTAATGAGCTAACCAAGGTTCTTATGCCATTTTGAGCTTATAATGTCTTTTTGGAGCTAAATGGGCTAATTATGTCATTGTTGGGGAAATGAAGGCAAGGAGAATATGAAAGAGGAGAAGAAAGAGGAGGAGGAGGAGAAGAAGAAGAAATAAAGAAGAAGGAGGAGAAGGAGGAGGAGGAGGAGAAGGACTAGAAGGTCCTTGGCCTTCTCCTCCTTCTCCTCCTCCTCCTCCTCCTTCTCCTTCCTCTCTTCTTCTTCATCTTCTTCTTTCCTTTCATTTTTCCTATTTCTTCTCCTCTACTCCTCTTCTTGGAGCTCAATTAGCTAACTATGTCTTTTGGAGCTAAATGGGCTAATTATCCCATTTTAGAGGAAAACAAGCTAAGTATATAATATTAATGAGCTAACCAAGGTTCTTATGCCATTTTGAGCTTATAATGTCTTTTTGGAGCAAAATGGGCTAATTATGTCATTGTTGGGGAAATTAAGGCAAGGAGAATATGAAAGATGAGAAGAAAGAGAAGGAGGAGAAGAAGAAGAAGAAATAAAGAATAAGGAGGAGAAGGAGGAGGAGGAGGAGAAGGAGAAGAAGGTCCTTGGCCTTCTCCTCCTTCTCCTCCTCCTCCTCCTCCTCCTCCTTCTCCTTCTTCTCTTCTTCTTCTTCTTCTTCTTCTTTCTTTTAATTTTTCCTATTTCTTCTCCTCTTCTCCTCTTCTTGGAGCTAAATTAGCTAACTATGTCTTTTTGGAGCTATATGGGCTAATTATCCCATTTTAGAGGAAAACAAGCTAAGTATATAATATTAATGAGCTAACCAAGGTTCTTATGCCATTTTGAGCTTATAATGTATTTTTGGAGCTAAATGGGCTAATTATGTCATTGTTGGGGAAACTAAGGCAAGGAGAATATGAAAGACGAGAAGAAAGAGGAGGAGGAGGAGAAGAAGAAGAAATAAAGAAGGAGGAGGAGGAGGAGGAGAGGACTAGAATGTCCTTAGCCTTCTCCTCCTTCTCCTCCTCCTCCTCCTCCTCCTCCTTCTCGTTCTTCTCTTCTTCTTCTTCTTCTTCTTTATTTTCATTTTTCCTATTTCTTCTCCTCTTCTCCTCTTCTTGGAGGTCAATTAGCTAACTATGTCTTTTTGGAGCTATATGGGCTAATTATCCCATTTTAGAGGGAAAAAAGCTAATTATATAATATTAATGAGATAACCAAGGTTCTTATGCCATTTTGAGCTTCTAATGTCTTTTTGGAGCTAAATGGGCTAATTATGTCATTTTTGGGGAAATTAAGGCAAGGAGAATATGAAAGAGGAGAAGAAAGAGGAGGAGGAGAAGAAGAAGAAATAAAGAAGAAGGAGGAGAAGGAGGAGGAGGAGGAGGAGGAGAAGGACTAGAAGGTCCTTGGCCTTCTCATCCTTCTCCTCCTCCTCCTCCTCCTCCTTCTCCTTCTTCTCTTCTTCTTCTTCTTCTTCTTCTTTCTTTTCATTTTTCCTATTTCTTCTCCTCTTCTTGGAGCTCAATTAGCTAACTATGTCTTTTTGGAGCTATATGGGCTAATTATCCCATTTTAGAGGAAAACAAGCTAAGAATATAATATTAATGAGCTAACCAAGGTTCTTATGCCATTTTGAGCTTATAATGTCTTTTTGGAGATAAATTGGCTAATTATGTCATTGTTGGGGAAATTAAGGCAAGGAGAATATTAAAGAGGAGAATAAAGAGGAGGAGGAGGAGAAGAAGAAGAAATAGAGAAGAAGGAGGAGAAGGAGGAGGAGAAGGACTAGAAGGTCCTTGGCCTTCTCGTCCTTCTCGTCCTCCTCCTCCTCCTCCTTGTCCTTCTTCTCTTCTTCTTCTTCTTCTTCTTATTCTTTCTTTCTTTTCATTTTTCCTATTTCTTCTCCTCTTCTCCTCTTGTTGGAGCTCAATTAGCTAACTATGTCTTTTTGGAGCTATATGGGGTAATTATGCAATTTTCGAGGAAAACAAGCTAAGAATATAATATTCATGAGCTAACCAAGGTTCTTATGCCATTTTGAGGTTATTATGGCATTTTGGAGCTAAATGGGCTAATTATGTCATTGTTGGGGAAATTAAGGCAACGAGAATATGAAAGAAGAGAAGAGAAACTTACCGTAGTGGTCATCAAGGAGGAGAAACACCACGGTTGCTCGCGGCGGCTTCGTTTGGAGACGGTTGCCCTGGAGAAGGGTCGTGCGATGCCGCTGAGGAGTTATTCTGTAGAAAAGATATTATTTTGCAATGTCTCAGTTAGCATGATGACACTCAATTATTAGTACTAGTTTATAATGAAACTCACCGTGCCAATCGAAGAGAAGACGGGCATCGGCGGAGGGACTTGACCGCTCTTCTCGCACAGACCCTGAAGAGTGGGTCGTATTAGTTAGTAATGAAACACACATTACACACATGATTTGGCTAATGTGAAAAAACTTACCACAAAAAGCTCGTAGAGGGCCCGTTGACCCGCCTCATTCTGGGCCCTCTCCTCCTCAAGCAATCGTGTCGTGGTTTGGTCCCTCTCATCAAGAGTAGTCTGAAGAGCAGCCTGGCTTGCCAACCTCTCTTTCTCAAGAGCAGCTTGGTTTGCGGCTCTCTCTTTCTTAAGAGCAGCCTGAAACACCATTCCTCGTTACCACAGTAATGATCTATGGTGACACACATAATGAAATGGATGAAAGTTTTCTGAGTCCGTACAACTAACCTCGATGGCAAGATCGACTGGCCTTGGATGACGCGTTATCTCAGGGAAGTTGCTCGACTGGCGCGCCTTGATCTCCGGGAGAGTGAGTGGACAACGTATTATCCCATCTCCAATGGCTATCGAGCCATGGCGCCCCCTGCCACCAGATATCATCACCAGCTCTGGATCCAAAGGTTCCTGGCTCGGCTTAAAGTCATCCCCTTTCGTAGCCTTCCTCGTGTCCGTGTATGTCACGAGCTTGTGGTGGGATGATATGTTGGTGAAGTTATTTGGATCATCTAGGTCAGACTCAGAGAATGCCTTCGCCTTCTTGTACGAGGCAGTATGGGCCATGCCATAAAGGTCGTACAAGTGTGGCATCTCCGTCTTATTGTGATGCGCCTAAAAGAGAGGAACAAAATATTAGCATGAAGAATGAATTGCATGAATCATGAAGCAAATCACATACCCAGTTTCGTCCAAACTGAAGTAAGTTGGCATTGCCTTGATGGTGTGGCACACCAACTATTTGGCTACGCTGATCCTTCGCATTGTCCTGGACGGCTCGCCAGTTGCCTGTGCACCACTCATCAACCAACGCCTCCCAACAATCCATCTTATCCGCACACCATCTCGGGGGCACCTGTAAGTTATTAGGAAGAATTTTGAGCGCTACGCCTATGAATGAAATCAAGAAAACTATGTAGAAGGACTTAAGAATAGGTAATTACCTTCATGTATTCCTCCTTCTTCAGAAACTTTCCGCGGCAATCCTTCTTCTGCTTCTTAATACCACGCGTGGCGTAGTAGTCTCGAATAGCCTGCGGCCGAGCCTCGTGGCGTAAGTTCTGTAGTAACTGCCTACACCCAGCCTCGAGAACCTTGGCCGCCTCCTTCTCATATCCATCCTCACACATATAAAAGGTCTAAAATCAAACGTGAAAACACCGATTAGTACAATAATTAGCTATATTGTAAATTTTAGATTGTGTAAAAGGATAATTTACCCAAAAGCTCTTGATCACCATCTCGGCCCTCGTGTGGCACAAGACACCATCTATAATCTCCTCCGACGGGGCCTGCGCAGCCTAGTAGTGCTCCCAGGAAAATCCTAGTGTAGGAACCTGACCCTCACCTGGCAACGTGACAAACCCCGGGAAATTTGTCCGGCAAAGCACACCAAGGACGGAGTTCGGCTTGCGGAATCCACGAGGGTGTGCCCATCCCCTGCAGTATGATAAGGTCAACGCATTAGATAATTTCACAAACTTGAAGGCAAAGCTAAAAAAAGAGTAAATGTACTTACCTATCTCCTTCAGGTTTAGTCACTGGCCTCTGCTCGCGGGTAACCGGCACGACCGAGAGACGTGTACTACCACGCTTGTACACGGTGGCCCCGTCCACCTGCACATCGCCCTCACTATCCGTAAACTCATCCCCGCCATCCCCGCCCCCTGAGCCACCCGGACCCTCGGTCCAATCCGGCAACTTGGTCTGATCCGGCCAGGCATCCCATACGGACCTCTCCACGTCGGGTGAAGCCTACGGAACCGTAGTCTCGTGGGCCGAATGCACCTCGACCCGAGGCTGATCCTGCACCGGAGTCTCATGGGACGAATGCCCGTCAACACCAGGCTCCTGGACCGGAGTCCCCGTAGCCTCCTCTGCAAACGGGTCGACCATAGTAGTCCTATGCTCGGGTGAATGAGCTGGTGGTGGTGGCGAGGACGGCTCAACAGTCCTCCTGGATCTTTCGCGGCCACCACCTGTCCCTGTACCCTTCCTCTTCTTCCCTACCCGACCAGCACCTCTCCTAGTGGGCAATGTCGCCGACGAAGAAGAACCCACGGGTGGTGTCGACAGACTGTCTGCCAAGGTTGTACGGAGAGATAGGGGTGGAAGGGAAGTACCACCCCTCGTGCGGGGCGCCGGGGAAGAACCCGTCGTGCGATCTGGACCAGTGCCCACCATCTTTCAACACCTGGTGACCTGCCATGATAAAGATTAAAAGAAATTAGTACAACATAAAAAAATTGAGTAACTGATATGAATAATAATATGTACATGAATAATAAAGATTAAAATATATATAATTTAAGTTGTGAATCTTACAAACTAATAATCATCATCAATAAATGCATCATCATCATCACTATCACGCAACCAATGAAACTGAAGAGCTGCCTTGCATTGGGGGCACGGGAACCTTCCATGCACACACCATCCAGAGAATAGTGCATACACCGTCAAGTCATGCATAGAGTACATGTACCACACATGCATTTTGAAGTTTTGTTTTCTTGCGGCATCGTATGTCTTGACCCCATTATCCCAAGCTTCTTCCAATTCATCCTTAAGTGGCTGCAGGTACACATTCATATTCTTCCTCGGATAATTAGGCCCTGGAATTATCAACGTCAGAAATATGTTCTTTCTTTGCATAATCTGTCCGGGGGGGGGTCGAGTGGAATGACAAATACAGGCCAACAACTATATTTGGTTGCCATCATGCCGAAGGGATTAAAACCATCCGTGGAGATGCAGACTCGAGGATTCCTTGGATCTGCCGCTTTATCCTGATGCAATCCATCAAAATGTTTCCACGCTTCCCCATTTGATGTGTGTACCACCATCTTATTCCCATCCGCATCTAGTTCGGTTCGTTTGCCCAATTTGTGCCATGTCATCTGTGTGGTTGTCTCTTCGACCATGAAAAGACGTTGAAGTCCTGGTACGGTTGGCATATACCGAAGAACACTAACTGCGATTTTGGTCTGCCTCTTCTCATCCATACCGTTGTCTACCACAAGATACCTGCAAGACTCGCAATTGGGACAACAGTCCAAGTGTGCATACTCCTTCCTAAATAAGACACATCCTTTCTCACATGCATCTATCTTCTCATAGGGCATCTTAAGTACATGAAGTATTTTGTCCTACTAGTACAGGTTTGCAGGCATGACATGGCCTTTGGGTAGGAAGCATCCAAATAGTGGCATCATCGCATCGTACCATTCTCTTCCCAAGTTGAACTGAGCCTTTAGAGCCATTACTTGTGCAATTGCATCCAAATGACAGAGCTCAGTGTGCTCATGGAGAGAACGTTTTGAAGACTCCAACATTTCATAAAAGGCCTTTGCAGATTCCTCCATCTCATCTTCCGAATCCCGAGCATCATCAAAGTCTTGCACCATGTCTTTGATCCCGGTACCATGCTCGTACGTGCGACGACGGACCACCTCAGCTCTTGTGCATTGTATAGACTCACCATGAAATGTCCACACCGTATAATTAGGCTTAAAACCCCTCCTCTGCAGGTGTTTAATCATTACAACCTCTGTGGTCCTTTTATAGTCGTCGCATCTAGGACAGGGGCAATAGTTTATTTCGTGGCCATTTGCGAATGCGGCGTTCACAAATTCCTTTGTTTTTACAAACCATTCTTTCGTCATCTCTTTCTTACTAGGGTGACCGGTATACATCCACGCACGATCACTCATCTTGCCTAGCTACTAAAGACAGAAGAAATATATTTATATATAATTTAGCATTTATATTCCTCGTTTAATCAGGTTTGCCATTTTTATTACGTCCAGGCAACCTACACGCTAATAGGTAAAGATAGGTCCTAATCCCACCTGAGTATGTGTAGATTGGGTTCGTTTTCCCATGCTCTGCTCCGGATCCAACGCAAAATTTTGGCAGCACCTCCCCGTTGTTCTCCTGATACACGTCTCCGCAATAAACAGAGATGATGTGCATCTGGAGAACAACAGGGAGGCAGTGACGAAATTCCGCATCGGATCCAAAGCACAGCATACGGGAAAACGAACCCAATCTACACATACTTGGGCTGTCCATGGATAATGTTGGACAATTCGAAAGGATGGCGGTTATAAATATGCAAAGACATGCATATTTATAGATGTCACCCTTTGGAACGGGAGACGCATACTGGTCACACATACTGATAAATTAATTTAATTACCTAAATCTAGAAAGTTTCATCCGGAAACTGAGCCATAGTAAATGAAGGGGCGAGGAGGAGATGAAATTTGTACTAACCCACGAATGCAGGGGCGGAGCTCGTACAACGCACGTGGAGGTCTTTGCACAGCAGACCTCACAGCGACGAGACAACTATCACATGTAAATCCACCCGATCAACACAAATATTCTAATTATGTCATTTTTTAGGAAAACAAGCTAAGAATGTAATATTCATGAGCTAACCAAGGTTTTTAGCTTATTATTTCATTTTGGAGGATAATTAGCTAAACGAACTAAAAAATAAGGAGGAGAGAAGAAGGACAAGAAGGACAAGAAGGAGGGCTCCTTCTCCTTTTTCTTCTCTTCTTCTTCTTTTCATTTTTCCTCTTTCTTCTCCTCTTCTCCTCTTCTTCTTCTTCTTCTTCCTCTTATTTCTATTTCTATTTTTCTTTATCGTCTTCTTCTACTTATTCTTTTTTTCTCTTCTTCACCTTCTTATTTTTTTCCTTCTTTTCTTCTTATCCTTATTTTTTTCTTCTCTTCTTCTTCTTCTGCTTCTTCTCCTCCTCCTCCTCCTCCTCCTCCTCCTCTTCTGCTCCTCCTCCTCTTCTTCTTCTTCTTCCTCCAAAAAATTAAATAACAACAAGTTAATTTCCCATGGGGGGTGGGGTGTGGGGGCTCACCGGCAGGGGGGCTGTGGCGTCGTGGGCGGCGGGGCCGGGGGTGTTGGGGTTGCGGGGCAGTGCCGGGGCGGTGGGGTGGCGGCGTCAGGGGGTTGTGGGGAACCTGGGCGGCGGCGCTTAGGGCGGTGGGGCGGTGGCGGGGCTGTGGGCACGGGGGTGGTGTCGGGGGCGCAGGGGAGGCGGCATGACGGTGGTGGCGGCGGTGGCCACAAGGAGTACTCCGCAAGAAAACGGAGTCCGGGAGGCACACGAGGTGGCCACAAGACCCCCAGGCGCGGCCAGGGGGTGGCTCGCGCCTGGCAGGCTTGTCGCCTCCTCGTGCGCTTTCCGGACTACTTCCAATTTTTCTATTTTTCTAAATATTCCAAAACGGAGAAAAATTCCTACTGGAAAAGTTTTGGAGTCTGTTTACTTATCAAAACACATACCTCTTCGTTTTCGGAGTCTGAAACAGGCTGATAAATATCCCTTAGGTATTCCTCTGGAGCTATGGTATTGATAATATTGCTTTCAACATTTATGGGAGTACCTGAGATATAATGCTTGATTCTCTGCCCATTTACAACTCTCGGACAATTACCTTCCGTGTTGTTGATCTTGATAGCACCGGAATGATATACTTCCTCCACAATATAGGGACCTTCCCATTTAGAGAGGAGCTTGTCTGCAAAAAATCTTAAACGAGAACTATATAGCAAGACATAATCACCTACATTGAACTCACGCTTTTGTATCCTTTTATCGTGCCACCTCTTAACCTTTTCTTTGAACAACTTGGCATTCTCATATGCCTTAGTTCTCCATTCATCAAGCGAGCTAATATCAAATAACCTCTTCTCACCAGCAAGTTTGAAATCAAAGTTGAGCTCTTTGATTGCCCAATAAGCCTTATGCTCTAGCTCAAGAGGTAAATGACATGCTTTACCGTACACCATTTTGTACGGAGACATGCCCATGGGATTCTTATAGGCAGTTCCATAAGCCCACAGTGCATCATCGAGCTTCTTAGACAAATTCTTTCTAGACCTGTGGACAGTCTTTTGTAGAATCAGTTTAATCTCTCTATTGCTTAGGTCTACTTGACCACTGAACTAAGGGTGATAGGGGGACGCAATTCTATGGTTGACATCATACTTAGCAAGAGTTTTACGAAAAGCACCATGAATGAAATGTGAACCACCGGCAGTCATTAGATATTTAGGGACTCCAAATCTAGGGAAAATAACTTCTTTAAACATCCTGATAGAGGTGTTGTGATCAACACTACTAGTGGGGATAGCTTCTACACACTTAGTGACGTAATCAACAACAACTAGGATGTGAGTATACCCGTTGGATTTTGGAAAAGGTCCCATATAATCAAAGCCCCAAACATCAAATGGTTCAATGACAAGTGAATAGTTCATAGGCATTTCCTCATGTTTACCGATATTACCAATTCTTTGACATTCGTCACAAGACAAGACGAACTTACGGGCATCCTTGAAGAGAGTGGGCCAATAGAAACCTGATTGCAATACCTTGTGTGCAGTTCTATCTCCCGCATATTGTCCTCCGTAGGCCTCGGAGTGACACTTCTGTAGGATCTGTCCCTTTTCATATTCAGGTACACAACGTCTAATAACACCATCTACTCCTTCCTTATAAAGGTGAGGATCATCCCAAAAGTAATGTCTCAAGTTAAAGAATAATTTCTTCTTTTGCTGGTATGTGAAACTAGGTGGTATATATTTGGCAACGATATAGTTTGCATAATCGGCATACCACGGTGCACTACATGAAGTATTGATGACATTCAGTTGCTCATCAGGAAAGCTATCATCAATAGGTTGTGGGTCATCAAGAACATTCTCCAACCTAGACAAGTTATCTGCTACGGGGTTATCAGCACCCTTCCTGTCGACAACATGCAAACCAAATTCCTGTAGCAAGAGAACCCATCTGATAAGTCTAGGTTTAGCGTCTTTCTTCTCCATGAGGTACTTAATAGCAGTGTGATCAGTGTGAATAGTGACTTTTGAATCAACTATGTAAGACCTGAGCTTTTCACATGCAAACACGACTGCTAAGAATTCCTTTTCCATAGTGGCATGGTTTCTTTGGGCACTGCCTAGAGTTTTACTAGCATAGTGAATAACATTCAACTTCTTATCAACTCTTTGCCCTAGGACAGCACCAACAGCATAATCACTAGCATCACACATGATCTCAAAAGGTAAGTTCCAATTAGGTGGTTGAACAATAGGTGCAGTTATCAAAGCCTTCTTAAGTATTTCGAAGGCTTCCTCACAATCATCGTCAAAAATAAAAGGAATATCCTTTTGCAGGAGATTGGTAAGAGGCCTAGAAATCTTAGAGAAGTCTTTAACGAACCTTCTATAGAAACCAGCATGACCAAGGAAACTTCTTATACCTTTCATATCTGTGGGGTATGGCATTTTCACAATTGCATCAACCTTAGCCTTATCGACTTCAATACCTCTTTCAGAAATTTTATGTCCTAAGACGATGCCTTCATTAACCATAAAGTGGCACTTCTCCCAATTCAAGACAAGGTTGGTGTCTTTACATCTCTGCAAGACTCGATCAAGGTTGCTGAGGCAATCATCAAAAGAAGACCCGTAAACGGAGAAGTCATCCATGAAAACCTCAACAATCTTTTCACAAAAGTCAGAGAATATAGCCATCATACATGTTTGAAAGGTAGCAGGTGCATTACATAAGCCAAAAGGCATACGTCTGTAAGAAAAGGTACCGAAAGGGCAGGTGAAAGTGGTTTTCTCCTGATCAGATTGTGCAACTGGTATTTGGGAGAAACCAGAATAACCGTCTAGAAAGCAGAAGTGTGTGTGTTAGACAGTCTTTCTAGCATTTGGTCGATAAAAGGCAAAGGGTAATGATCTTTCCTAGTGGCTTTATTGAATTTCCAAAAATCTATCACCATCCTATAGCCAGTAATAATCCTCTGTGAGATCAATTCATCCTTATCACTAGGGAGAACGGTAATGCCTCCCTTCTTAGGGACGCAATGCACCGGACTCACCCAATCACTATGAGCAACAAGATAGATAATACCTGCTTCGAGGAGCTTTAGTATTTCTTTTCTTACTACCTCTTTCATCTTAGGATTTAATCTCCGTTGATGATCAGCAACTGGCTTGGAATCATGATCAGTTTTAATCTTGTGCTGGCATAGAGTGGGTCTAATGCCCTTGAGATCATCAAGAGTATATCCAATAGGATCACGGTGCTTCCTCAGAGTTTTTAATAACTTCTTTTCTTCATGCTCTAAGAGGCTAGCACTAATAATAACATGATATATCTCTTTTTCATCAAGATAAGCATACTTAAGAGTATGTGGCAACTTTTTAAGCTTGAACAAAGGATCACCTTTTGGTGGGGGTGAATCCCCAAGCAGTTCAACAGGCAAGTTGTTCGTAAGGATAGGATATTGTTCTAAGGCAACTCTATCTATCTCATCTCTTTCATACATATGCATATCATTTTCATGCTGAAGAAAGTATTGCTCTAAGGGGTCAGTAGGAGGTACGACAATAGAAGCTAAGGAAATAGTTTCATCCTTACTAGGCAACTCTTTTCATGAGGTTGTCTACCAAACTTGGAGAAATTGAACTCGTGTGACACACCTTCAAAGCCAACAGTGACAGTTTGCTTCTCACAGTCAATATGAGCATTGACAGTATTGAGAAAAGGTCTGCCAAATATGATGGGACAAAAGCTATCTTGTGTGGTAGCAAGAACGAGGAAATCAGCAGGATACTTCGTTTTACCACACAAGACTTCAACATCCCTAACAATTCCCACAGGGCAGATAGTATCTCTATTTGCAAGCTGAATAGTGACATCAATGGGTTCTATCTCGACAGGTGCAATCTCGTCTTTAATTTCATCATATAAGGATTGAGGTATTGCACTAACACTAGCACCCATATCACGTAAACCATGATAGCAATGATCTCCTATCTTAACAGAAACAATAGGCATGCCAACAACTGGCCTATGTTTGTCTCTAGCATGAGGTTTAGCAATTCTAGCAGCATCTTCACATAAGTGAATATCATGGCCGTCAACATTGTCGGACAGGAGATCTTTGATAATAGCAATGCTAGGTTCAACTCTAATTTGCTCAGGGGGTGTAGGTGTTCTAATGTATCCTCTACGAATCACAATTGAAGCTTTAGAATGATCCTTTATCCTAACTGGTAAAGGTGGTTTCTCAATATAAGCACTGGGAACAATAGGATCATTATAGGCAATGACTTTCTCTTCAACTGGATTTGGTTTAACTACATTGACTTCTAAAGGAGGATGCTATTTAAACCACTTCTCTTTGGGGAGATCAATATGAGCAGCAAAATATTCACACAATGAACCTACTATCTCAGAGTCAAGTCCATACATAGCGCTAAAATCACAAAAGGTATTTGGTTCAACAAAGGATTTAACGCAATCAAACTTGAAATTCATACCTGACTCCTTACCTTCTTCAAGCTCCCAATATTCAGAGTTGCGTTTAATTATTTCCAATAAATTCCATTTGAAGTCAATATCTCTCTTCATAAAAGAACCGGTATAAGAAGTGTCAAGCATGGTGTGATCATCAAGAGAAAGCCGAGCATAGAAGTTCTGAATGATAATTTCTCTCGAGAGCTCATGGTTGGGGCATGAATATAACATTGATTTAAGCCTCCCCCAAGCATGAGCGATGCTTTCTCTGTCACAAAGCCAAAAATTATAAATATAATTCTGATCACAAAATGTACTAGATGCATAGGATAAAACTTTTGATGAAATTCCAATTTCAACCGATTGTAGTTCCATGATCCAGTATCATCACATAGCCTATACCATGTCAACGCCTTATCCCTCAAAGATAAGGGAAAGACGTTCTTCTTGACCTCATCCTCGGGCAAACCTGCAAGCTTAAATAAACCACAAATTTAATGTACATAGATTAGATGCAAGTCTCGATGTAATGTTCCATCTCTTGTAAAAGGATTAACCAGCTGTTTCTCAAGCATACCAGAAGGAAATTCAAAGCAAATATTTTCAGTAGGTGCAGCAGGTTGAGGAGCAACTCTTTGAGCTTCCGTTCGAGGTGAAGATACCCCGAACAAGCGCCTCAAAGGATTAGTTTCCATAGTGACAAGTGACAATAAATTTCAGCACACTATATGAATGTTTCCTTATCAATTTCCACTTACCAAAGGCGCTTCACTCCCCGGAAACGGCGCCAGAAAAGAGTCTTGATGAACCACAAGTATAGGGGTCTATCGTAGTACTATCTATAAGTAAGAGTGTCGAACCCAACGAGGAGCAGAAGGATCTGACAAGTGGTTTTTTAGCAAGGTAATATGTGCAAGCACTGAAATTATCGGTAACAAGTAGTTGTGTGGTGAGATGATTCGTTGCAAGCAACACGTAACAAAAGTAGCAACGGTGCAGCAAAGTGGCCCAATCCCTTTTGTAGCAAGGGACAAGCCTGGACAAAGTCTTATAGGATGAAAAACGCTCCCGAGGACACATAATTTATGTCATGCTAGTTTTCATCATGTTCATATGATTCACGTTCGTTACTTTGATAGTTTGATATGTGGGTGGACCGGCGCTTGGGTACTTCCCTTACTTGGACAAGCATCCCACTTATGATTAACCCCTCTCGCAAGCCTCCGCAACTACGAAAGAAGAATTAAGACAAAGTCTAACCATAGCATCGAACTAGTGGATCCAAATCAGCCCCTTACGAAGCAACACATAAACTAGGGTTTAAGCTTCTGTCACTCTAGCAACCCATCATCTACTTACTACTACCCAATGCCTTCCTCTAGGCCCAAATAATGGTGAAGTGTTATGTAGTCGACGTTCACATAACACCACTAGAGGAAAAACAACATACAACACATCAAAATATCGAAGGAACACCAAATTCACATGACTACTTATAGCATGACTTATCCCATGTCCTCAGGAACAAAAGTAACTACTCACAAGGCGTAATCATATTCATGACCAGAGAAGTAATGAGTAGCATCAAGGATCTGAACATAAACTCTTCCACCAAGTAATCCAACTAGCATCAACTACAAAGAGTAATTAACACTACTAGCAACCTTACAAGTACCAGTCGGAGTCGCAAGACGAAGATTGGTTACAAGAGATGAACTAGGGTTTGGAGATGAGATGGTGCTGATGAAGATGTTGGTGGTGACGAGTCCCCTCCAATGAGAGGAGTGTTGGTGATGAAGATGGCGACGATTTCCCCCTCCGGGATGGAAGTTTCCCCGGCAGGATCGTCCTGCCGGAGCTCTAGATTGGTTCTGCTCAAGTTCCGCCTTGTGGCGGTGGCGAATGCTCAGAAAAGCCTACTCTTGATTTTTTCCAAACCGAAACCCTTCTTGTAGCAAAAGAGGGGGGCTAGTGGGCCACAAGGGAGCCCACAAGCCCCCTAAGCGCGGCCAGGGGGGTGGTCGCGCCTAGCAGGCTTGTGGCCACCTGCTGGCGCCCCTCTGGCACTTCTTCGGCCTAGTATTTTTATAAATCCCCAAAAAAATCCATGTTGTTTTTCACGGCTTTTGGAGTTGCGCAGAATAGGCATCTCAAACTTGCACCTTTTTCACGCCAGAATTCCAGCTGCCGGCATTCTCCCTCTTCATGTAAACCTTGCAAAATAAGAGAGAAAAGGCATAAGTATTGTACCGTGAAGTGAAATAACATCCCAAAAAGCGATAAATATCAACATGAAAGCATGATGTAGAATGGACGTATCACGCGCCCTGGTGCCTAGTGGGCCGCCTGGACCTCCTATGTGAACATCCTTGGTCCTCAAGTTTCCTTTTGGTCCAAACAAAAATCTCCAAACAGTTTCGTGGCATTTGGACTTCATATGGTATTGATTTTTTGTGAAGGAAAAAACAGAAAAAAGCAATAACTGGCACTAGGCACTATGTCAATAGGTTAATCCCCAAAAAATGATATAAAGTGCTAGTAAATTATCATAAAACGCCCAAGAATGATAATATAATTGCATGGAACAATAAAAAATTATAGATACGTTGGAGACGTACCACTTCCCATATGGAGAGAAGCTTACGTGCAAAAAATCTGAAACAAGAATTGTACAAAAGAACTAGGTCTCCTACATTGAGTTCTCGTTTTTTGCTTCTTTTGGCATGCCATCTATAAACTTTTTTCTTAAGAACTTGGCATTTTCATAAGCTTGTGTCCGCCATTTGTCCAATGAACTAATACCAAATAACCTATTTTCATCAGCAAGTTTAAAGTCATAGTTAAGTTCTTTCATTGGCTAATAAACTTTATGTTCTAATTGAATAGGTAAATGGCATGCTTTCCCATGAACCATTTTATAAGGGGACATCCTAATGGGATTTTTATAAGCAATTCTATAAACCCATAAAGCATCATCAAGATTTTTAGACCAATTCTTTCTAGACCTATTAAAAGTCTTTTGCAAAATTATTTTATTGCTCGATTGCTCAATTCAACTTGACTACTAGACTAAGGATGATAAGGTGACGCAATTCTATGGTTAACATCATATTTAGCTAGAAGTTTACGGAAAGCACCATCAATAAAATGTCAGACACCATCAGTCATTAAATATCTATGGGATCAAAACCTCGGGAAAATAATATTTTTAAGCATTTTAATACAAGCTTTATGGTTAACACTACTAGTTGGAATAGCTTTTGCCCACTTAGTAACGTAATAAAAAACAACTAGAATATGAGTGTACCAATTATAAGAAGAAAATGGTCCCATATAATCAAAGCCCCAAACATCAAATGGTTCAATAGCAATTGAATAATTCATAGGCATTTCCTAACGTCTACCAATGTTACCAATTCGTTGACATACATCACAAGAGAGGACAGACTTACGAGCATCTTTGAAAAGAGTAGGCCAATAAAAACCAGATTGTAGTACCTTGTGTGCAGTTCTATCACTAGCATGGTGTGCTCCGTATGCCTCGGAGTGACACTTCCGTAGGATCTATCCCTCTTCATCCCTAGGTACACAACGTCTAATAACACCATTTACTCCTTTATAAATATGTGGGTCATCCCAAAAGTAATATCTTAAATCACAGAAAAACTTTTTATTTTGTTGGTATGTGAAACTAGGTGGTATATATTTAGCAACAATGTAATTATCATAGCATGCATACTAAGTAGTACTGTATGAAGCATTTATAACAACGAGTTGCTCACCAGGAAAATTATCATCAATAGGCAGTGGGTTATCAAGAACATTTTCCATCCTAGACAAGTTATCCGCTACACAATTTTCAACACCCTTCCTATCTACGATATACAAGTCAAATTCTTGAAGTAAAATCACCCACCTAATGAGACTAGGCATAGCATTCTTATTTTCCATACGGTATTTAATAGCAGCATGATCAGTGTGAATAGTAACTTTGGAATCAACAATGTAAGGCCTAAGCTTATCACATGCAAACACAACTGCTAAAAATTCCTTCTCAGTAGTAGCACAATTTCTTCGAACGATGTCTAGGGTTTTACTAGCATAATGGATAACATTCAATTTCTTTTCTACCCTTTTCCCTAGAACAACACCATCGGCATACTCACTAGCATCACACTTAATCTCAAATGGTAAATTCTAGTCAGGTGGTTGTACAGTAGGTGCAGAAATCAAGGCTTTCTTTATTATTTCAAAGGCTTCTACACAATCATCATAAAAACAAAAGTAATATATTTTTGAAAAAGAGTAGTTAGTGACCTAGAAACCTTTGAGAAATCTTTAATGAAGCACCTATTAAAACCAGCATGACCCATAAAACTTCTTATACCTTTGATATCTTTAGGACATGGCATTTTCTCTATTGCACAACTTTAGCTTTGTCTACCTCAATGCCTCGTTCAGAGATTTTACGCCCAAGTACTATACCTTCATTCACCATAAAGTGGGACTTCTTCCAATTCAAGACAAGGTTAGTTTCCTTGCATCTCTACAAAACTCAATCAAGGTTGCTCAAGCAATCATCAAAAGAAATCCCGTACACGGAAATCATCCATGAAAACCTCAACAATATTTTCAAAAAATTCAGAGAATATAGCTGGCATACATCTTTGAACAGTAGCAGGTGCATTACATAAAACAAAAGGCATACATTTATAGGAATAAGTTCCAAAGGGGCACATGAAAGTAGTTTTATCTTGATCCTCTTTTGAGACATGTATTTGAGAGAAACCAGAGTATCCATCAAGAAAACAAAAGTGTGTGTTCTTAGATAACCTTTCAAAAGTTTGAACAATAAAAGGAAAGGGGCAATGATATTTTCTAGTAGCTTTCTTTACTTTCTTGAAATCAACTACCGTCCTATAACCAGTTATGATTTGTTGTGGAACAAGATCATTTTTATCATTAGGTACAACAGTTATACCTCCTTTCTTAGGAACACAATGAACAAGACTTACCCATCTACTATAAACAATATGATAAATTATACATGCCTCCAAAAGCTTTAGTATTTTAGTTCTTACCACTTCCTTCATCTTTGGATTTAAGCAGTGTTGATGATCAACCACAGGTTTAGCATCTGGTTCCATATTAATCACGTGCTCACATAGAGTGGGACCTAGGCCCTTAAAATCATCAAGAGTATATCATATAGTAGACCGATGCTTCTTCAGAGTGTTTAGTAATATATTTTCTTCATGCTTTCAAAGTTTAGCATTGATAATAACAGATATATCTTCTTTTCATCAAGATAAGCATATTTGGAAGTATCAGGCAATCTCTTTAGATAAAACACATGATCTCCCTTGGGTGTAGAAGGATCCCCTAAGAATTCAACTGGTAAGTTATGTTTAAGAATAGGTGTTTGTCTAAGAAATATACCATCTATCTCATTTCTATCATTCATATGCATATCATTTTCATGGTCTAGCAAGTATTGTTCTAATTAAGGACAGTAAATCCGTACCTAATCCCTGCCCTCACAGCGATTTAGCGTTTTCGGTCGTCCATTTCACGATGTGATCTTTCCTGGCCGTCACATTTTATGTGCAAAGTGATTTGTCCCGGAGTTTGGGTAATTTGGCCCATCTATCCTGTGGGCTGCTGCTCTAGCGGCGTTCTAATGGATCAGTAGGAGGTACCGCAATAGAAGCAAGACCAATAATTTCATCCTTACTAGGTAATTATTTCTCATGCGGTTGTCTACCACACTTAGAGGAACTAAATTGATTAGACACATCACCAAAGATTACTTTGACCTTCTCAGTAGCACACTTAATTTCAGCATTAATGGTATTGAAGGAAGATCTACCAAATATAATGGGACAAAAGGTCTCTAGTTTTGAACCAAGTACTTAAAAATCAGTAGGGTACTTAACTTTTCCACACAAGACTTCACCAAGTGGTGAAATAGTGTCTCTGTTTGCAAGTTGAATAGTGACATCTATATCTTCAATCTCAGAGGGTCCATGTCTTTCACAATCTCTTGATATAGACTAAAAGGTATATCACTAACACCAACACCCATGACACACAAGCCATGATAACAATGGTCTACAATCTTAATAGAAACAACACGCATGCAAACAACATGTTTAATTTTGTCTAACTTATCTTGAGGATTTCTATCCGGATTTGCAACTCTAGGAGCTTCATCACAAAAATAAATAACATGTCCATCAATGTTATCAACTAGGATTTAAACATAGAAGTATTAGCCTCAAAATTAATTTGTTCAGCAGGTTTAGGTGTTCTAACGTAAATTTTGTTAACCATAGTTGTAGCCTTAGCATGTTCCCTAATTCTAACAGGAAAAGGTGGTTTCTCAATGTAAGCTCTAGGAACATCTCGATCAACACGATTAACAATTATTTCCTCCTTCTTAGCTTTAACAGGTTCCTTTAATGGTTTTTCAATGGGTGGATGATATTTTAACCATTCTCCATAGGGAGATCAACATGAGTAGAAAATGATTCACAAAAGAAGCTACTATCTCAGAGTCAAGGCCATATTTATTGATAAACTTATGAAAGTATCAGTTTCCATAAAAGATTTAACACAATCAACCTAAAGCTTTATACTTGACTATTTACCGTTTTCGACTTCCCAATATTCGTAGTTGCATTTAATTATTTCTAGGATATCTCGTTTGAATTCAATAGTCCCCCTCATGATGGAACCAATAGAAGAAGAATCGAGTTGCACTTGATCTTTATGAGAAAGGTGAGCATAATTTTTTTTATAATAATTTCTCTTGGGAGGTCATGGTTAGAACAAGTGTGCATCATAGATTTAAGCCTCCCCAAGCTTGAGCGATGCTTTCTCCTTTCATAAGGCTAGAACTTATATATAAAGTTCCGATCATGATGAACTACATGCATAGGATAAAACTTCTCATTAAATTCCAGCTTCAAATGATTCCAATCCCATGATCCAATATCATCCATTGGCCTGTACAAAATTAATGATTTTCCCAACAAAGATAAAGGGAAAACCGTCTTCTTAACTTTGTCTCCAGATAAGACTGCAAGATTAAACAATCCACAAATCTCATTGACATATATCAAGTGGTAATTAGGATGAGTTGTACCATCATAGGGATAGTTAGCAGTTTCTCTAACTTACCCGAAGGAATCTCATAATAAATAGTTTTAGTAGGTTCATTAGGTTGAGATACAACATTTTCCACTTCCTGGCCGCTCAAAGATGCCCTGAACAAGCCACTCAAAGGGTGACCTTCCATAGTAACAAGCAACAGTAAAATACAGCACGTACCGAAAATGTTTCCTTACCAATTTCCACTCACAAAAGGTGCTTCACTCCCTGGATATGACGCTAGAAAAGATTCTTGATGACCCACAACTATAGGGGATCAATTGTAGTCCTTTCAATAAGTAAGAGTGTCGAACCCAATGAGGATCCGAAGGGAATGATAAGCAATTTCAGCAAGCTATTCTCTACAAGTGCTATGAGTAAAAGTGATAAGTACTTTTGTAGCAACATAATTCCTAACAACTGACAAGCAACAATAGTAACAAGTGTACACCAAGATAGCTCAATCCTTTGTACAGAAAAGGACAGGCCTGAAAGTACTCATATATGAGGCAAAAGCACCATAACATGGTGAAGTGTTGTGAAGTAGACGTTCACACGACAAGACAAAGAGAAGCAACAACATACACATCATCAAAACATCGAATGAATACCAACTTCACATGATTACTTATAACAAGACTTCTCCCCTGTCCTCAGGAACAATAGTATCTACCCATACATCATCAACATGTTCAAGATCAGAGGTATAATAATGGTAATCAAGGATCTAAACATAATATCTTTCACCGAGTAAACCAAATAGCATCAACTACAAGATGTAATCCACACTACTAGTAACACACATGTACCTATATGAGGTTTCGAGACAAAGATGGAATACAAGAGATGAACTAGGGTTTGGAGATGAGCTGGTGCTGGTGAAGATGTTGATGAGGATTGATCCTCCCACGAAGGAGGAAACGTTGGTGATGACGATGGCTTCGATTTCCCCCTCCCACAGGGAAGTTTCCCCAACAAAATCTCTTAGCCGGAGATCAAAAGAGCCTCTACCTAGGTTTCCGCCTCGAGACGATGGAGCTTTGTCCCTAAAGTATCCTTATGATTTTTCTAGGGTAAAACACACCATATAGGAGAAGAGGGGGTCGGGAGACCTGCTGGGGCTCCACAAGGTAACAAGGCGTGCCTAGGGGGGTGCACCCTATTGGCTTGTGGAGAGAAGGTGGCCCCCTCTGGTATATTTTTGGCCACATAATTCTTAAATATTCCATAAAAATTCTCCGTGAAGTTTCAGGTCCTTTGGAGTCTAGTGTTTTTTCAGCCTTTTCTTGGTTATCAGGACTAGAATTCCAGTTTCCAGTAATTTGCCTCCTTGTAATGTACCTTGCATATCCAGAGAGGAAACACATAAGCATTTTATAATAATGAGGAATAATGGACAGGAATATGATAAATATGAGTAAGAATTCACGATGCAAAATGGACGTATCAACTTTCAATAAGGTAGCACTTCCCAAGGGTGTCCCCATTGTCGACCCAGAAAAAAAATCCGAGCATAACTTCCACCGCTCTCTCTACAACCGAACAATCTGTCAGGAGCACGCTAGCCGAGACATAACCACACAACCATCGCGTATGGTGATCGGGCCATAAGTATAATATGCGACACAATACCACACTCCACTCCACAACTTTGTGAGCCCAATCATCCGACACATCGAAGACACACCACCAAGCCCCACTATTACACGATTCCACTCCTTTGTGCCACTTGGGTGAGCGATTTGGGGGTCAGATCTGATTTTCAAGCGGTCCATGGCCTTTAGCTGAACCGACTGATCTAAATGACTTTTTGATAGAACTGAGAAATAATAAATGAGGAAAAAAATACATAGACAATTTCTTATGTAAAAGAGGGAATACCCTTGGCCTCTACATCTGAATGATGCATGCAACCATATTATAAAGATAAAATGTTGCACAAAATTTATGTGATACATAAGTCGCTCTAAAAGAGACAAAGTAAGATAAAAAGATAAATTTGCCACAACGGGCGAAAATAGTACTAGATGACTAAACACCTAGGACATGTTTGGTAGGCGTAGATGCTAGGAATGGCTAGTGGAGCCTGGGTAAAGAAGGCGTGGCTGAGGTAAAACATGCACAAAACTAACATCTGTACTTAGTTTGTTTTTCTGCATACACTCTAGGATGCATGAGGTGTCATGAAACGCATGGTGTTTGGTTGCCCACTTGTGTACGTGCAAACATAAAGCCTGTTGTTTGGTGGCATGCATCGCCTGTTGTTTGGTAACCTCTTTGGCACGATGGTGAGGTTACCAGCACACAACAGTATCAGGAAGAACACACATAATAGAACATAATATCAAGCAGATATAAATATTGTACCACAATTAAACACATTAGTTCAAATGCAAAGGAGTTGGAGATTAAACTAAAAGCACTCACAACATGTCGGGGCTGTTTTAGGGGTTCACGATAAAGGCATCGTCATGCTTCCTGCACCTGGTCATCACTACAATGCCATCATCATTGAACATGATGAGCTTCAACATCTTGGGAGTGAGCAGCTTGAAGGTCACCATGAAGCCTATATTGACTTGATGGGCGGCGGTGAAGGTGGCCCAGCCCTCATCAGGGATGACCCTGTCGCTCAACCGCCGGATAGTCACCCTCCACGAGTGACCGGTGTTTGTCTTTAGCTTGAACTCCCATAGGATGGGCGGGAAGTGCTTCATGAAGTCCAGTGGCATAGTAATGGCATCTAGCTCAGGGGCCATGATCACCTTGCAGAAGTTGGTTGTCCCTCCCACCTCATGGTAGTGGTCGTAGTTTTCGCCCATGCCGATGTGGGGGATCCTCTGGCTCGTCGTCGTCCATGCCAGGCCTCTGGGCGGGCGACACCACATCATGTCCCTTATCTTACTCCTTTGGTGGCACCACCTCCTTCGCCTTGATCTCCGTGTCGATCTGCATTATGGAGAGGTTTAAATGGTCACGATATGCAATATGAATGTTGCAACAACGTCATTAAAAACTATTGCCTAGAACTCCTTTATTTACCCAACCTGATAGTTACCACTCCACCTATCTACCTCTCACTCTTCCTCCAACCCAACGACAAGAACTCCAGCGACAAGTCAAACCCCAACCCCTTCCCTTAGGGCATTGCACGGAGGGCATTCTTCCTAGGGTGCTCGCTCGGTGAGCACACCAAGTTTGAGAACACCATGGAAGTGTGCCCAGACTTCCGCAACATGGAACAACTACACAAAGAGTCAGAAGCTATGGTGAAGAAGGCCACACCGGAGGAGTTGAAAACACTTATTCCTCACCCATTGAAGGGTGCTATGTTAGTCGACATACTTCGTTGCGCCATGAATCAGACCGACTCCGGCGCCGCTGGATAGAGGGCAAAGTGGGTAAAGTACAGACAGTACCGACGTGCTCATGACCATCATGTTGCACTATACTTCATCACAAACACTGTGGTGGTTCCGCTGGAGGAGGATCAAGAACCGATGGCTATGGAGGTGGAAGAAGAAGATGTGGTGGTGATGATTGTGAGGGCATCGAAGCTAGGACCGAAGCATGCCCATCGAGCTGGACTCCAGCGAGGAAGAAGAAACGATGGTGAAGGTTGTGGGGAAGACCAAGACCAAGGCCAACGCTACCCGCCGCTCCAATCACCTCCACAGTCCCTACGGCTAAGATCCATGCGTACTGTGTAAGATGAACCCTAATCCCAAGCCCTATTCTACACAATCCGGATCGGGAACCTCATATCTACCGCTAGTCACAACGATATTATGATCACTCCTATGGTGTTTACCCCGATTCCCCATTCCCCTAATGTGGATCGAACCTAAACTCGAATGGAATGCGAAATAGTAGGCAAGGAGGGGGGAAATTGCTTACAGCCATTGCCGAAGTGATGCGCCGCGGATGCCAGAGGTCGACTTGCTGTTATTTGATCTACTCCATGTCGTCGCCATCGTAGTTGAGTGGAGAGAGGGGAGCGAGCGGTGAGGGTAATAAGTGTCAATGCTTTGGGAAGAAACACGACTTCTTGAGGGTGGCTCCTCGCGTGTGGGCCCTCCGGCCATGTGCCTCGCGCGGGCGTGGCTCGCGAGAAACGGTCGATTCGAGCGTGCCTCATGAGATAGGCCGAGAGTGTTGGAAATATGCCCTAGAGGAGATAACAAAATAGTTATTATGATATTTCCTGTTTCAAGATAATTGTTTATTATCCATTCTATAATTGTACTGAACGGAAACATAAATGCATGTGTGGATATATAGACAAAACTATGTCCATAGTAAGCCTCTAGTTGACTAGCCTGTTGATCAAGGATGGTTAAGGTTTCCTAACCATAGACAAGTGTTTTCACTTGATGACGGGATCACATCATTGGGAGAATGATGTGATGGACAAGACCCAAACTATAAACGTAGCATGTGATCGTGTCATTTTGTTGCTATTGTTTTGTGCATGTCAAGTATTCATTCCTATGACCATGAGATCATGTAACTCACTGACACCGGAGGAATACCTTGTGTGTATCAAACGTCGCAACATTACTGGCTGACTATAAAGGTACTCTACAGGCATCTCCGAAGGTGTCCGTTGAGTTAGCATGGATCAAGACTGGGATTTGTCACTCCGTGTGACGAAGAGGTATCTCGGGGCCCACTCGGTAATACAACATCACATACAAGCCTTGCAAGCAATGTGACTAAAGACTTAGTCATGGGATCTTGTATTACGGAACGAGTAAAAAGACTTGCCGGTAACGAGATTGAAATAGGTATGGGGATACCGATGATCAAATCTTGGGCAAGTAAAATACCAAAGGACAAACAGAATGATATACGGGATTGTTTGAATCCTTGACATAGAGGTTCAACTGATAAGATCTTCGTAGAATATGTAGGATCCAATATGGACATCCAGGTCCCGCTATTGGATATTGATCGGGGAGTGTCTTAGATCATGTCTACATAGTTCTCGAACCCGCAGGGTCTGCACACTTAAGGTTCGGTGACGTTTTCGTATAGTTGAGTTATTGGCGCTAGTGACCGAAGTTTTGTTCGGAGTCCCGGATGAGATCCCGGACGTCATGAAGGTTTCCGGAATTGTCCGGAGACGAAGATTGATATATAGGATTGTTGCATTTGGCTTCCGGAAAGATTTCGGGTATTGCCGGTAGTGTATCGGGAGTGACGAATGGGTTCCGAGGTTTTACCGGGAGGGGCCACCCAACCGGGAGAGAATCTAATAGGCCCATGGGTGGTGGACCAGCCCTTATTGGGCTGGTGAGGCCATCCTAGTAGGGCTATTTCGTCCAATGAGAAAAAACAAAGGCAAAAGGAAAAAAAGAGGAGGTGGGAAGGAAGGAAGGGACTCCTCCTTCCAAACCGAAGTGGAGGAGGATTCCTTCCTCCCTCCCTCGGCTGAAGCCCTCCTACTTGGAGTAGGAGTCAAGCCCCACCCCTTGGTTCCTCCTATATATACTAGAGGTTTTATGGTTTTGAGACACAACTTTTCCACGTGCAACCCTAAACCTCTACTTCGTAGTTCTTCCTCTAGATCGAATTTCTGCGGTGCTTAGGAGAAGCCCTGCAGGAATAGATCACCACCACCATCGGCACGCCGTCATGCTTCCGGAGAACTCATCTACTTCCCCGTGTCTCTTGCCAGATCAAGAAGGCGGAGATCGTCATCGAGTTGTACGTGTGCTGAACGCGGAGGTGACGTCCGTTTGGTACTAGATCGATACAGATCATGGGACGGCGGCGATTTGGATCGCGAGGACGTTCCACTACATCAACCGCGTTTCTTAACACTTCCCGCTTAGCGGTCTACAAGGGTATGTACATCTGATCTCCCTCTCGTAGATGATCATAACCATGATAGGTCTTCATGTGCGTAGGAAAATTTTTGTTTCCCATGCAACGTTCCCCAACAGTGGCATCAGGAGCTAGGTTCATGCGTAGATGATATCTCAAGTAGAACACAAAAGAGTTTGTGGGTGTTAATGTTCAATTTGCTGCCCTCCTTAGTATTTTCTTGATTCGGCGGTATTGTTGGATTGAAGTGGCCCGGACCAACCTTACTCGTACGCTTACGAGAGACCAGCTTCATCGACTAACATGCAACTTGTTGCATAAAGATGACAGGTGGGTGTCTGTTTCTTCAACTTCAGTTGAATCGGATTTGACCGAGGCGGTCCTTGGAGAAGATTAAATAGCAATTTGCATAACACCGTTGTGGCTTTGCGTAATTAAGATGCGATCATACTAGATACCCATAGCAGCCATGTAAAACATGCAACAACAAATTAGAGGACGTCTAACTTGTTTTTGCAGCGTATGAATGTGATGTGATATGTCCAAAGACATGATTTGATATATTGGATGTATGAGATGATCATGTTGTAATAGTTAAATATCGACTTGCACGTTGATGCTACGGCAACCGGCAGGAGCCATAGGGTTGTCTTTAAACTAACATTTGTGCTTGCAGATGCGTTTACTATATTGGTAGGTTGTAGCTTTAGTAGTAATAGCATAGATAACATGACAACCTCGATGGCGGCACGATGATGGAGATCATGGTGTTGCGCTGGTGACAATTAAGATCATGCCGGTGCTTTGGTGATGGAGATCAAGAAGCACAATATCATGGCCATATCATGTCACTTATGATTTGCATGTGATGTTAATCCTTTTATGCACCTTATCTTTCTTAGAACGACGGTAGCATTATAAGGTGATCCCTCACTAAAATTTCAAGATAAATTTGTGTTCTCCCCGACTGTGCACCATTGCGACAGTTCGTCGTTTTGAGACACCACGTGATGATCGGGAGTGATAGACTCAACATTCACATACAACGGCTGCAAAAAAGTTGCACACGCGGAACACTCGGGTTAAACTTGACGAGCCTAGAATGTACACACATGGCCTCGGAACACAAGAGACCGAAAGGTCGAGCATCAATCATATGGTGGATATGATCAACATGGAGATGTTCACCACTGAAACTATACTCAACTCACGTGATGATCGGACTTGAGTTAGTAAATTTGGATCATGCCACACTCAAATAACTAGAGGGATGTCTATTTGAGTGGGAGTTTATTAGTAATATGATTAGTTAAACTCTCATTATCTTGAACATAGTATAAGTAAACTTTGCAATATTTTATGTTGTAGATCAATGGCTCACGCAATAGCAACCCTGAATTTCAATATGTTCCTAGAAAAAGCTAAGTTGTAAGATGATGGTTGCAACTTCGTTGACTGAGCTCATAATCTGAGGCTTATCCTCGCTGCTGGCCAAAAGAATTATGTCCTTAATGCTGCGCTAGGAGATGCACCACCCACCACGGCTGATCAAGACGTTTTGAACGCTTGGCAAGCGCGTAAGGATTACTACTCACTAGTTCAATGTGCAGTCTTGTATGGCTTAGAACCGGGACTTCAAAGACGTTTTGAACGTCATGGATCATATGAGATATTCCACGAGCTGAAGTTTATCTTTGAGATGAACGCCCGGATCGAGAGGTATGAGACCTCCAATAAGTTCTATGCTTGCAAGATGGAGGAGAATTCGTGTGTCAGTGAACATGTGCTCAGAATGTCTGGGTACTAAAACCGTCTAGCTGAGCTAGGGATTGAACTCCCGCAAGAAGCTATCATTGACATAATTATTCAATCACTGTCGCATAGCTATAAAGGCTTCGTGTTAAACTATAACATGCAAGGGATGAATAAGTCACCCGTGAGCTATTTGCGATGCTGAAAGTCGCAGAGTGTTGATGGTCAATAAGACCACTGGTTCCAAGAAAAACGGCAAAGGCAAGAAGGGTAACTCCAAGAAGAGCGGCAAAACTGTTGCCCCTCCGACGAAGAAACCCAAGGCTGGACCTAAGTCGAAAACTGAGTGCTATTATTGCAAGGGGACTGGTCACTGGAAGCGCAACTGCCCCAAGTATTTGGCTGATAAGAAGGCAGCCAACGCCAAACAAGGTATATGTGATATACATGTTATTGATGTGTACCTAACTAGCTCCCGTAGTAGTGCATGGGTATTTAATACCGATTCTCTTGCTCACATTTGCAACTCGAAGCAAGAACTGCGGAATAAACGAAGGCTGGCAAAGGATGAAGTGACGATGCGCGTGGGAAATGGTTCCAAGGTTGATGCGATCGCCGTCGGCACGGTCTCACTTCAATTACCATCGGGATTAGTTATGAACTTAAATAATTGTTATTTAGTGCCTGGGTTAAGCATGAACATTATATCTGGATCTTGTTTATTGCGAGAAGGTTACTCATTTAAGTCAGAGAATAATGGTTGTTCTATTTATATGAGTAATATCTTTTATGGTCATGCACCCAATGTGAGGGGTTTGTTCATATTGAATCTCGATTGTGATGACACTCATATCCATAACATTGAGACCAAAAGATGTAGAGATAACAATGATAGCGCCACTTTCTTGTGGCACTGCCGCTTAGGTCATATCGGTGTTAAGCGCATGAAGAAACTCCATGCTGATGGGCTTTTGGAGTCACTTGATTTTAAATCACTTGACACATGCAAACCATGCCTCATGGGCAAGGTGACTACGACTCCGTTCTCTGGAACAATGGAGTGTGCAAGTGACTTGTTGGAAATCATACATACTGATGTGTGCGGACCAATGAGTGTGGAGGCGCGCGGCGGATATCGTTATTTTCTCACCTTCACTGACGATTTGAGTAGGTATGGCTATATCTACTTGATGAAGCACAAGTCTGAAACATTTTCAAAATTTCAAACAATTTCAGAGTGAAGTTGAAAATCATCATAGCAAGAAGATCAAGTTCCTACGATTTGATCGAGGGGGTGACTATCTGAGTTACGAGTTTGGTGCTCACTTAAGACAATGTGGAATTGTTTCACAGTTGACACCGCCTGGAACACCACAGCGTAATGGTGTGCCCGAACGTCGGAACCATACTTTATTAGATATGGTATGATCTATGATGCCTCGGACCGATTTGCCATTATCGTTTTGGGGCTATGCGTTAGAGACAGCTGGATTCACTTTAAATAGGGCACCATCAAAATCCGTTGAGATGACACCATATGAGCTATGGTATGGAAAGAAGCCAAAGTTGTCATTTCTTAAAGTTTGGGGATGCGATGCTTATGTCAAAAAGATTCAGCCTGAAAAGCTGGAACCCAAAGCGGAAAAGTGCGCCTTCATAGGTTACCCAAAAGAAATAGTTGGGTACACCTTCTATCTCAGACCCGAGGGCAAAGTGTTTGTCGCTAAGAAGAAGCTTTTCTTGAGAAAGAGTTTCTCTCGAAAGAATTGAGTGGGAGGAAGGTAGAACTTGATGAGGTTGTGGAACCTCTGCTTCAACAAGATGGTGGCGCAGGCCAAAAATAAATTTCTGTCGAGGAAACACCAATTGAGGAGGAAGCTAATGATGATGATCATGAAGCTTCGGATCAAGTTACTGTCGAACCTCGCAGGTCGACAAGAGCATGTACTACTCGTGAGTGGTAGGGGAATCCTGTCTTGTCTATCATGTTGTTAGACAACAATGAGCCTGCAAATTATGGAGAAGCAATGGTGGGCCCAGATTCCAACACATGGTTAGAGGCCATGAAATCCGAGATACGATATATGTATGAAAACAAAGTGTGGACTTTGGAAGTATTACCTGAAGGTCGCAAGGCTATTTAGAACAAATGGATCTTTAAGAAGAAGACGGACTCGGACGGTAATGTGACTGTTTATAAAGCTCGACTTGTGGCAAAAGGTTTTTCACAAGTTCAAGGAGTTGACTACAATGAGACATTCTCACCCGTAGCGATGCTTAAGTCTGATTGAATCATGTTAGCAATAGCTGCATTTTTCGATTATGAAATCTGGCATATGGATGTCAAAATGGCGTTCCTTAATGCGTTTCTTGAGGAAGAGTTGTATATGATGCAACCCAAAGGTTTTGTCAATCCAGAGAATGCTGACAAAGTATGCAAGCTCCAACGATCCATTTATGGACTGGTGCAAGCATCTCGGAGTTGGAATAAGCGCTTTGATGAGGTGATCAAGGCGTTTGGGTTTATACAAGTTGTAGGAGAAGCATGTATTTACAAGAAAGTGAGTGGGGGCTCACTACAAGAAATATGTCAACTAACGACCTTTTGTCAGTGACGCTGGAAGGAATGGTCATAAATCTATGACCATTTTACATGATTTGGTCGTAAGCTGTCTCGAGGGGTCCTAGCTCCAAAAACCAACGACCATTTTCATCACAAAGGTCATCACTTGCTTACTGGAAAAGGTCATAAAGCGGACAGCACCTGGCACTGCCTTATTTCTAGGTGACAATGACCAATATGAATGGTCGTTACTAAATAGTTTGAATGCACTAGGCTGGTCCACCTCACCCATCGGCAGTTGTTGTTGTTGCTGTTGCTATCTACATCAGAGAGCTGAATTGAGATGTTGCCTGTTGCTAACCACTCGACCATAACATCCTGCCATAACATCAGTGAAGCAAAATAGAAGCAGCAAAATAGAAGAAGCCATAACATCCTATCATAACATCAAAAGTATAACACATTCCAACACAGTTCACAACAACCTGCCGATAACATCAGTGCGCAAAAGTACAACAGTTCACAACGACATCGATAAACCGAGGATCATGGAGGGTGACTAAATGGGACCTACAGCCTTCATGAGGGCTGCATGCTCTGCCCTTGTCTTGATGTCTTCAACACTCCTCGATAAACCGCGTGCATGCGACATAAGGTGTTCATAAATCCCATCCCTGGGCTTTGGCTTTGTGGTGCAGTATGGGCATCTGAACATTCCCCTCCTAAAGTACACCGCCTTCCCCTTCTCCCTGATCTTCTGGGCTTCCTTCTCAATGAAGGACTCTTCGTTGCCGTCCTCCACTTCATCTGCAGAGTTATATTGCACACACAAATTAATTGCACATACATTATGCATTCATATAGGCATTATGGAGCCAGAACACACACTTCTGATTCAGAATGATGCAATGAACAAACATCAGATAATTCCCATTTACCAAATTTTAATGAACAAACAAAGAAAAAAGTCATGTACAGTGATCTAATTAAACAAACAACATTAAAACACTCTCTACATCAATTTCATTAAAAAGCCCACCAACATGCATTCATATACTGCTTACGTTGAACTAAAATAGTTGGGATTACCTCATACGGTTCGTCGTCGTCGTAGCCAGAGTCATACGGGCTCTTGAACCCAGTCTTGGCGAGCTTCCTCTTCATGCCTACAGCTTCCTTTTCCTACAATATAAGTAATTCGATTAGTACAAACTATGTAACACAGTATTCAAAAGGTCAAGCATTCAACAATGTGCTTCTAATTACATTCATAGTGTTGCTGCATCAGCCACCCTATTCTCTGCACTGGGTCTGTCCTTTGTGCATTTCACTTATACAATCTTTCCATCCTTCATACAAAGATTTAAATGTCCTTTCAAAAAATCAAACTGTACTCTGTAACTATATGTTATGTATACACTTCTTTTGTCAGGACATGTGCTGGATGTCATAATGAAATTGGCCATGGACGTTTTCTTAGTCGCATGGGAGCTGTTTGGCATCCAGAGTGCTTTTGTTGCCATGCTTGTAATCAACCAATATATGACTATGAGGTAGCTCTTTGTTGTTTTGTATACTAATTAAGCAGTTGCATTGGTATTGACCTTACTAAGAAAAACATGTAGTTCTCCATGTCAGGAAACCATCCATACCATAAAACTTGTTACAAGGAGCGCTTTCATCCAAAATGTGATGTATGCAAGCAATTTGTAAGTATCACTTCATTATCTTTTCTTATCTGTTTGCATAAGACGATTCTCTCTGTTCTGCATTTTATATAGCAGAACATTGCACTATTGGGCTGCTCAGCCCCTGCCGTGCCCCGGTCAGGGGATAACCACAACAAATCTATCAACATATCCGGCACATAATAAAATCTAAGCACATGCAGCAATCAAGATCCCAATTCAAAACCTAACTCTTATTCAATCCTTACTAGTAATCCCAATAAAATGCAAGAGAGGGGTAGACCTAGGCGAAATTTAGGAATGGGTGTTCGTATATATCAAGCACATGACTTAGGTGAAATCTTTACTAATAAGAGAAAGATTCCGTTGATTCAAGCCAACAAAATGCAAAAGTTCACCAACACATACAAAAGCAGAGTGTGTTCTGCTCTCTGAATATATGCTAAATCTCCTGCTTGTCAAAGATAACTATGAAAGCAGGGGAACGGGAAGCATTACCACATCCACATGCACAAATCAAGACTGAAATTAAAGAAATCCAAGTCTCAATAAATCTATGTAGCATTCAAGCACGAATCAACTATAAAAAAACCAGAAAACCCTATCTAAAAAAGCCACCTCATCGTCGACAGCACCACTCGAGGTCGTGTCCTCCTGCTTTGGCACCTACTTAAGATCCGCAGCGGCGACAGCGGTTGCGGTCATGTCCTCCTGCTTGGGCACAGGCACCTCCTTCTCAAGTTCCGCAGTGGCGGCGACAGCGGTTGCGGTCGTGTCCTCCTACTGCTTCGGCACCTCAAGAATATCCGCAACAGTGACGGCGCGACGAGCGCCCTCCATTGGGCGTGGGAGACAAGGTGACGAGGGAGACGGTGCGACGAGGGAGACGAGGGAGACAAAGTGGGAGACAAGGCGACGAAGTGGGAGACAAGGGAGAGACGAGGGAGATGAAGTGGCAGTTCCCTCTTTATACAATGTGACAGTTCCTGCAACGTCCCGTCCGCCATGTGCCGTCCGGGACATCTTACCAAAAAATCAAATGGCATAGACACCTTCAAAAAAAACAAATGGCCCGCTCGAACCTGGTCGGCACAAACCGGTTCGGTCGGTCGCTCGAACCTGGTCGACCGAGCCAGTCTACTCTGCTCGCGCTCTGCCCCCCTCGTCGCCGAAGCTCGTCGGCCGCCACCACCTCCGCCGCGCCATGGTTTACGAGGATGAGAGTAGCAACGACCTATCGAGCCTGGACATCAGCTCTTCCTCGGACGGCATGATGTACCGGGTAATTTGTAGAGCTAGGGTTAGGTTTGGGGTTTCGGTTTCTTCACATTGGGGATTTATCTTTGTTTCTTGGTTCTTCTTTAGATGCCTGCTAGCATCGACGATGAAGACTACATGGGCATCGAGAATTTTGCCCTGGATGTTTTCTTGGAGCATGGGCTGCCGCCTGAGCGTCGCGTAGCATTCGAAGGATTTGAGACAGGGAGAAGATTTTTAGTGTGTGCTCAGCCGGTTAGTTTTATCTTCTTTAATGTTAGACATGCATGAAGTTGCTTCTGTTTTTTCTATCTGGCTCAAAAGATTGAGACTGTCAGTGTTTACTACATCACTGTCATTGTTTGTTTAGCTCAGATATTCAGATTGTCATTGTTTATTACAGCACTGTCATTGCTAGTTTAGCTAAAAGATTCTGGCTTGTTACAGCACTATCATTGCTTGTTTATTACAGCACTATCATTGCATGTTTATTACAGAATTCTGGCTTGTTATTTTCAGGTTATTTTGTATTGCTGAAGTACTGGTTATTTTGTATTGTAGCCACCTCAAAACTGTGGTTTTGTTGGTTCGGTAGACCAAGAGTGGCCTCCCACAATGCAAAATGCATTGTTAAAACTGTGGGAAATGTTGGAAGATAGCAAGAGTGCTAGGAGGGATGATAATTTGGAGAATTCCCTAAAAATTCACCACCTCACAGAGGAGAAAAGAAATCTTGATGCAAACTATGACAAACTAGTAGAAGATGTGAATCAACTACTCAACCTTGCAGAAGCTCAAGGCGGGGTCATTAGGACCCAGAAGGCAAATCATTTGAAGGAGAATGACAAACTTAATGATAAAATTTTGGTGCTAAACCTTCACATTGATGGTCTAAAGAAAGGAATTGAGAATCTGATTAAACGCAGGGATGAGCTGAAGATCCAGATTGCTGATGAGTTGAAGGCACTGGAGAAGAACCAAGAGAAGTTGAAGATGATCAGGGACATTTTGGATGGATGAGCTGATCAGAAGAAGATGAAGTCCACTATGCTATGGTTGATGTGTTGTTGTGTTGCTGTGTTGCTCTTTTGTACCGATGTTGTAATGCAAGATGATTAGAATCTCTATATTATGTATGATTAAGTGACTCCACTATGCTATGTTTGTAACTGTACTATGCTATTGTTGGTGTGTTGCTCTTTTGTAGCAATGTTGTAATGCAAGATGAGAAGAATCTCTTAATTATGTATGCTTAAGTGACTTTATCTTTGTTCAACCCAAGTATGTTGATAGATTGGTTGATCTTACTTATTGTATCTTATTTGTTCATAGATTGGTTTAAGTGACTTCTTATTTGTTGCAAATGTCTTTCAAGCCACACAAATGAGCTATCATGTGTGAAGATTCATGGCTTTCAAGCCACATGATCAATCTCATGGCCATATTCATGGCATAGTTTGTTGAAATGGTCTCATATTTTGCATAATGGTGCATGTTGGAATGACAAACAATGTTGATTAAGGAAGTTTTCATCTTCCTTGTATGAAAAATTCATTTTTCATTTTTCAAGTGCCCGAAATGAGTTTTCTGTGAAGGACCTACCATATATTTGTTTCAAAATAGGTCCAAATCATTTTTCTAACATACTAGGCCATATTTAATGTACAATTTACAAAATGGTTGGGTGTCAAAAGCTTTTATCCATCTCTCGTCAAAAAAGACAAATCTATGTCGAATCAGTTGGAAGCGGGTGAAATTTGAACTACGGCTGCCTTATAGTTTGCTCTTTATTTTTTCTAAGAATCATTTCTAGGTACACAAGTATCTATTTAATCATAGAAACACCAAAAGGTTTCCAAGATTCAACCACAAGGTAGGAACGGTCATGCCCGCCGTTTCGACCGCATTTTGAAACGGCCATGAAAAATTCAAAAAATCAAAAAAATGGGAAACCTTTGCATTTTGTCATCATATATGATAAAGTTACCATGTAAAATAATAAACTTGTAATACGACAAATATTTTTAAAAAGTGTTCACACAAATGAGCTATCATGTGTGAAGATTCATGTGTTTCAAGCCACCTGATCAATCTCATGGCCATATTCGTGGCATAGTTTGTTGAAATGGTCTTATATTTTGCATAATGGTGCATGTTGGAATGACAAACAATGTTGATTAAGGAAGTTTTCATCTTCCTTGTATAAAAAATTGATTTTTCATTTTTCAAGTGTCCGAAATGAGCTTTTTTGTGAAGGACCTACCATATATTTGTTTCACAATTGGTCCAAATCATTTTTCTAACATACTAGGCCATATTTAATGTACAATTGACAAAATGGTTGGGTGTCAAAAGCTTTTATCCATCTCTCGTCAAAAAAGACAAATCTATGTCGAATCAGTTGGAAGCGGGTGAAATTTGAACTGCGGCTGCCTTATAGTTTGCTCTTTATTTTTTCTAAGAATCATTTATAGGTACACAAGTATCTATTTAATCATAGAAACACCAAAAGGTTTCCAAGATTCAACCACAAGGTAGGAACGGTCATGCCCGCCGTTTCGACCGCATTTTGAAACGGCCATGAAAAATTCAAAAAAATCAAAAAAAATGGGAAACCTTTGCATTTTGTCATCATATGTGATAAAGTTACCATGTAAAATAATAAACTTGTAATACGACAAATATTTTTAAAACGTGTTCACACAAATAAGCTATCATGTGTGAAGATTCATGTCTTTCAAGCACCTGATCAATCTCATGGCCATATTCATGGCATAGTTTGTTGAAATTGTCTCATATTTTGCCTAATGGTGCATGTTGGAATGACAAACAATGTTGATTAAGGAAGTTTTCATTTTCCTTGTATGAAAAATTCATTTTCCATTTATCAATTGCACGAAATGAGTTTTTTTGTGAAGGACATACCATATATTTGTTTCAAAATTGGTTCCAAATCATTTTTCTAACATACTAGGCCATATTTAATGTACAATTGACAAAATGGTTGGGTGTCAAAAGCTTTTATCCATCTCTCGTGAAAAAGACAAATCTATGTTGAAATAGTGGAAGCGGGTCAAATTTGAACTGCGGCTACCTTATAGTTTTATTTTTATTTTTCCAAAAATCATGTATAGGTACACAAGTATCTATTTAATCATAGAAACACCAAAATGTTTCCAAGATTCAACCACTAGGTAGGAACGGTCATGCCCGCCGTTTCGACCGCATTTTGAAACGGCCATGAAAAATTAAAAAAAAATCAAAAAATGAGAAACCTTTGCATTATGTCATCATATGTGATAAACTTACCATGTAAAATAATAAACTTGTAATACGCCAATTATTTTTAAAAAGTGTTCATACAAATGAGCTATCATGTGTGAAGATTCATGGCTTTCAAGCCACATGATCAATCTCATGGCCATATTCATGGCATAGTTTGTTGAAATGGTCTCATATTTTGCATAATGGTGCATGTTGGAATGACAAACAATGTTGATTAAGGAAGTTTTCATCTTCCTTGTATGAAAAATTCATTTTTCATTTTCAAGTGTCCGAAATGAGTTTTTTTGTGAAGGACCTACCATATATTTGTTTCAAAATTGGTCCAAATAATTTTTCTAACATACTAGGCCATATTTAATGTACAATTGACAAAATGGTTGGGTGTCAAAAGCTTTTATCCATCTCTCGTGAAAAAGACAAATCTATGTCGAATCAGCTGGAAGCTGGTCAAATTAGAACTGCGGCTGCCTTATAGTTTGCTCTTTCTTTTTTCCAAAAATAATTTCTAGGTACACAAGTATCTATTTAATCATAGAAACACCAAAAGGTTTCCAAGGTTCAACCACTAGGTAGGAACAGTCATGCCCGCCGTTTTGACCGCATTTTGAAACGGCCATGAAAAAAAAAAAAAAAAAATGGGAAACCTTAGCATTATGTCATCATATGTGATAAAGTTACCATGTAAAATAATAAACTTGTAATACGACAATTATTTTTAAAAAGTGTTCACACAAATGAGCTATCATGTGTGAAGATTCATGGCTTTCAAGCCACATGATCAATCTCATGGCCATATTCATGGCATAGTTTGTTGAAATGGTCTCATATTTTGCATAATGGTGCATGTTGGAATGAAAAACAATGTTGATTAAGGAAGTTTTCATCTTCCTTGTATGAAAAATTGATTTTTCATTTTTCAAGTGCCCGAAATGAGTTTTTTTGTGAAGGACCTACCATATATTTGTTTCAAAATTGGTCCAAATCATTTTTCTAACATACTAGGCCATATTTAATGTACAGTTGACAAAATGGTTGGGTGTCAAAAGCTTTTATCCATCTCTCGTGAAAAAGACAAAACTATGTCAAATCAGTTGGAAGCGGGTCAAATTTGAACTGCGGCTGCCTTATAGTTTGCTCTTTATTTTTTCCAAAATTCATTTCTAGGTACACACGTATCTATTTAATCATAGAAACACCGAAAGGTTTCCAAGATTCAACCATTAGGTAGGAACGGTCATTCCCGCCGTCTCGACCGCATTTTGAAACGACCATGAAAAATTCAAAAAAATCAAAAAAATGGGGAAACCTTCGTGTCGCATCATCACATGTGACCTGCCAACTAGAAAAGATATATAAATTGGAGTGTCGATGTCTTCTTGAACTATTCGGTATGATTTTAACCATTATTTCTACAATGTTTACAAAAAAGAAAAAGAAAAAGTCTGCCTCCAAACCCCAAAAAACTAGTGAAAATTTTTCCTCCCACCCCACCGAAATTTTCCTCCACTCCCTCTCCCACTACCACGCGGGACCCACCACTCCCTCTCCCACTCCCCTCTCCATTCCACTCCCCACTACCCACGCGGGATCCATTCCACTCCCCACTCCGCTGCCCCTCCCCTACTCCGCGCCGCCCCGCCGCCCCTCCCGTGCTCCGCACCGCCCCTCCGCCCCTCTCCCCTCTCCCCGACGACGACTACATCGACGACGACGACGGCTACATCTACATCGACAACGCCTACATCAACGGCTACATCTACATCGACAACGACGGCTACATCTACATCAACGTCGACGGCTACGACTACATCGACGACGACATCGGGTACATCTACATAATCAACAGTTGACGACGATAGGTACCTCTCCCCTCGACCCATCTCTCGTTGATAGATCCCCTCATGTGTTCTTCTAGTAGATCTTCTAGGGTTTGATAGATCCCCCTCATGTGTTCTTCTAGGGTTCATGGGGTTAGATCAATTGGGATGGTTCGGTACATTCATGGGGTTAGGGTTAGGGTTCATGGTGTTAGGGTTAGATTCATGGGGTTAGGGTTGTAGTTGTCATGGGGCTGGATCAATGGGACTGGATCATGGGGTCCTGCATTTGTGATGGGTAACAAATGGGGGTACATCCCCCACCTGGTCTATCTAGGGTTAGGATTCAGTCAATCTAGGAGCTCCTGGAGGTTCTTGTTCATGTTCATGGGATTTATTCCTAGTGGTTCGTTCTATCCCCCTCTGGTAGTCTGCTTCATGGGGTTAGGGTTCATGTTCATGTTGCTTGACTACTATGGCTAGCTTGCTTGCTAGCTTACATGGTTAATTAGAGTTTCCATCAGCAATACTTGCTTGTATAAGTAGCACTTGGAGAAGAAGCTACTAGGGTTGGTCTCAACAGTACTTGCTTGCTTGCTCCTCTTCAATTTTCTTCCTTGCTTGCTTGTTTCTATTAGTAGCAGTATGCTTGTTTCTATCAGTAGCACTTCTTTTGCTTGCTTGCTTGCTTGCTTGCTTGTATTAGTAGCACTTATGCACTTTGCTTGCTTTCTTGCTTGTATTAGTAGCACTTATGCACTTTGCTTGCTTGCTTGCACACTACTTGCTTCTTTATTCACCAAATGTTGGGCAACCAGTTGCTATGAATGCATATGTTTGCCTCCGTTAGGGACACAGTTGAGTAATTACTTTGCTTATAGATGATTGCAGGTACATGGATAAAATTGCAAGTTAAAACATAAATGTAATTGTTGTAAATAGTTAATGCATTGCTTCACATATATAGTTTTCTTCAACTATCAGTTTAGTACATTACTACCTCCTGTTTCACATGTTTTAATACTGATGCATTGCTACACTTGTATGTGCATGCTAGTCCAAGTGCTTCAATTTAGTTGCTTGCTTCAACTGTCAGTTTAGTACTGATGCATTAACTGTATGTGCATTACTACACGTGTATGTGCATGCTGGTCCAAGTGTTTTACATGTATTAGTACTGATGCATTAACTACATCACTATATTGTTGATCCAACAAGTTTGCTAGCTTCACATGTATTACATGTATGTGCATGCTCGTCTAAATGCTTTCCTTTATTGATATAAGTGCATCATTTTACTTTATCCCTGTTGTATCTGATTGTTGTTTATTCTATTTTGCAAGCACCACCTCAAGATCATCCATGTCAAGGATGACAAGGTCAAACCCGAGGCCAACCAGTGGTATGCAAGTTGCTCCTTGTGGTTATACTGTCAGATTTATAAAATGTGTCTTAATATGCTAAGTGAAATGAATACGCTAAGTAAAATATCTTGGAGGCTGGTGATGTAAAATACTGTCAGATTTTATTATGCAAATGTATTGTTGTAACCTGAATTAGCTGGCTTAGCTGTGCCTGTGTGCTGTTACTCTTCCTTAGCTGAATAAGTAGGATTAAATGATAATAAAATATCATAAGATATGTTTGGCTGGGTGTCCATGCATTCCAACAATTAACCTAATAATTATGTTTACTTTGCCTTGCAAAGATGAGCATCCTCTCACCGAGTACGAGAAGGTTAGGGCTAGAAATATGATGAGGAACAATCAGATATTCCAGTCCCTTGGCATTAATGCAATAGCGTCAATGATTAGGAAAACAAATGATGTACAAGAAGGTACAACTAATGGGGTTCGAGAAGGTAGTGGAGTTATCAGTAATGACCCAGAGTACAATCCTAAGGAGGATGAAGTTGTAGTGCACAAGACTGTTAAGGTGCAAACTCTATCTTGCTTGGAGGGTTCGGGTTCTTGTATGCTCTGTGTTTCCTTGTGTTCACATATTTATCTTGTGATCTAAGTTTTTCTGTGCTATTTATACAAGGCACTGAAGACAGCCAGCAAGAACAGGAAGAGCTCAGAAGCATCTGCTGCAATGCCTCCAGGAAGGGTGATGGCCCCACCTCCAGGACAAAGAAAGAGGATCCTGGAACCTGATGAACCTGATAGTGTCACAAGGCAGAAAGCAACTATGGCGGCTGCGACGGACCATCAGAAAAGTCCGCTGGGCATGGACATTGAGAGCTCGGTGGAAATGCGTGATGAGTTTTTGTGAAGCTGTGCACCTGTGAAGTTGGCAATTATTTAAGTGATTGGTCATTCTGGTGATGAAACAATGTCTTGCTCTATTTGAACCTGTGAACCTGATGAAGTATTTTGTGAAGTTGTCAATTATTTAAGTTTTGTTTGGACCATTTTGTTTGGGCACTAAAGTTAGTTTGGACAGCAAAAAGGCCGAGGCCCAAACAAGAAATAGACTAAGAAGTCTTGGGCCTAAAAAAAGAGTAGGCCAAGGCCCAAATTAGAATTTGTCTAAAAAGGCTTGGGCCTAAAAAAAGAGTAGGCCAAGGCCCAAACAAGAACTGGACTAAAAAGAGTAGGCCAAGGCCCAAAAGAAAAGTGGACTAATAAAAAACCTGCTCAGTAAAAGATTCTACACCAGAAAATAAAAGGCCAAATTATTGGGCCCGGCCCATGTAGACAACCGGAATGGACCGGGCTGAATCTTATTTACGACCTTTTCATTTGGTTATAATTCTGCCACGTCAGCCTGCCACGGTGCCTCTGACGTGGTGCGGGCAAATTGCTAGTGACCAAATCATTTGGTCGTTAAACCTACGACCTTCTGTTTGGTCATAAAATCCTACGACCAATCCAGAAAAAAGGTCGTTATAGTTCATTAAAGACCCTCAGCTTTAGACCTTCTGTTTTCGGTCATAAAAAGGTCACAAATGGAAATCAGTGACCATTCAGTGACCAATATTGAAGGTCGTTAGTTGACATATTTCTTGTAGTGGCTCTATAGCGTTTCTAATATTATATGTGGTTGACATATTGCTGATTGGAAACAATGTGTAGTTTTTGTAGAGCGTAAAGGATTACTTGAACAAAAGTTTTTCAATGAAAGACCTAGGAGAAGCTGCTTACATATTAGGCATTAAGTTCTATAGAGATAGATCGAGGCGCTTGATAGGACTTTCACAAAGCATATACCTTGATAAAGTTTTGAAAAAGTTCAAAATGGAACAATCCAAGAAGGGGTTCTTGCCTGTGTTACAAGGTATAAAGTTGAGTAAGACTCAATGTCAAGTAACTACAGAAGATAGAGAAAAGATGAGTGTCGTCCCCTATGCTTCAGCCATAGGGTCTATCATGTATGCAATGTTGTGCACAAGACCGAATGTCAGCCTGGCCATAAGCATGGAAGGCATGTTTCAAAGTGATCCAGGAGTGGAACACTGTGTGGCGGTCAAGAATATTCTGAAGTACGTGAAAAGGACTAAGGAAATGTTTCTCGTCTATGGAGGTGACGAAGAGCTCGTCGTAAAGGGTTATGTCGATGCAAGCTTTGACACTGATCCGGATGACCCTAAGTCACAAACCGGATACGTATTTATTCTCAATGGGGGTGCGGTAAGCTGGTGCAGTTCCAAGCAAAGCGTCGTAGCAAATTCTACATGTGAAGCGGAGTACATGGCTGCCTCGGAGGTGGCTAAGGAGGGTGCCTGGATGAAGCAGTTCATGACAGATCTTCGAGTTGTGCTAAGCGCACTAAATCCAGTAACTTTGTTCTGTGAAAACACTGGTGCCATTGCTCTGGCCAAGGAACCAAGGTTTCACAACAGGACCAGACACATCAAACGACGGTTCAACCTCATCCGCGACTATGTCGAAGGACAGGACGTAACTATTTGCAAAGTGCACACGGATCTGAATGTTGCAGATTCGTTGACTAAACCTCTTCCACGAGCGAAGCATGATCAACACCAGAACTGTATGGGTGTTAGATTCATTACAATGTAATCACATAGCGACGTGAAACTAGATTATTGACTCTAGTGCAAGTGGGAGACTATTGGAAATATGCCCTAGAGGCAGTAATAAAATAGTTATTATTATATTTCCTGTTTCAATATAATCGTTTATTATCCATGCTATAATTGTATTGAATGGAAACATAAATGCATGTGTGGATATATAGACAAAACTATGTCCCTAGTAAGCCTCTAGTTGACTAGCCTGTTGATCCAGGATGGTTAAGGTTTCCTAACCATAGACAAGTGTTGTCACTTAATGATGGGATCACATCATTGGGAGAATGATGTGATGGACAAGACCCAAACTATAAACGTAGCATGTGATCGTGTTATTTTGTTGCTATTGTTTTCTACATGTCAAGTATTCTATGACCATGAGATCATGTAACTCACTGACACCGGAGGAATACCTTGTGTGTATCAAACATCGCAACGTTACTCGGTGACTATAAAGGTACTTTACAGGCATCTGGGAAGGTGTCCGTTGAGTTAGCATGGATCAAGACAGGGATTTGTCACTCCGTGTGACGGAGAGGTATCTCGGGGCCCACTCGGTAATACAACATCACATACAAGCCTTGCAAGCAATGTGACTAAAGAGTTAGTCACGGGATCTTGTATTACGGAACGAGTAAAGAGACTTGCCGGTAACGATATTGAAATAGGTATGGGGATACCAACGATAAAATCTCGGGCAAGTAACATACCGAAGGACAAAGGGAATGATATACGTGATTGTTTGAACCCTTGACATAGAGGTTCAACTGATAAGATCTTCGTTGAATATGTAGGATCCAATATGGACATCCAGGTTCCGCTATTGGATATTGATCGGGGAGTGTCTCAGGTCATGTTTACATAGTTCTCGAATCCGCAGGGTCTGCACACTTAAGGTTAATTCGGCGACGTTTTGGTATAGTTGAGTTATAGGTGCTGGTGACCGAAGTTTTGTTCGGAGTCCCAAATGAGATCTCGGACATCACGAAGGTTTCGGGAATGGTCCGGAGACGAAGATTGATATATAGGTTTGTTGCATTTGCCTTCTAGAAAGATTTCAGGCATTGTCGGTAGTGTACCGGGAGTGACGAATGGGTTCCGGGGTTTTACCGAGAGGGGCCACCCACCCGGGAGAAAACCTCATAGGCCCATGGGTGGTGCACCAGCCCTTAGGGGGCTGGTGAGGCCAGCCCAATAGGGCTATTTCGGCCAAGGAGAAAAAAACAAAGGCAAAAGGAAAAAAAGAGGAGGTGGGAAGGAAGGAAGGGACTCCTCCTTCCAAACCGAAGTGGAGAAGGATTCCTTCCTACCTCCCTCGGCCGAAGCCCTCCTACTTGGAGTAGGAGGCAAGCCCCACCACTTGGTTCCTCCTATATATACTAGAGGTTTTAGGGTTTTTGAGACACAACTTTGCCACGTGCAACCCTAAACCTCTACTTCATAGTTCTTCTTGTAGATCGAATTTCATCGGTGCTTAGGCGAAGCCCTGCAGGAATAGATCACCACCACCACCGGCACACCGTCACGCTGTCGGAGAACTCATCTACTCCCCCGTCTCTCTTGCTGGATCAAGAAGGCGGAGATCGTCATCGAGCTGTACGTGTGCCGTCCGTTCGGTACTAGATCGGGACGGATCGTGGGACGGCGGCGATTTGGATCGCAAAGACGTTCCACTACATCAACCGTGTTTCTTAATGCTTCCCGCTTAGCGATCTACAAGGGTATGTAGATCTGATCTCCCTCTCGTAGATGATCATCACCATGATAGGTCTTCGTGTGCATAGGAAATTTTTTGTTTCCCATGCAACGTTCCCCAAGAGAGAGGTCATTTAAAGTTCGTACCATGCAGGCTTAATAGTGTATGCTCGCAACCAATTGTCCCATTTTCTTCCCGCACAGGCGTGGTTGGACCTTATGCGGGCAACCAAACGGATCCTAATTCTACTATTGGCCTGTCATCCAAACCGGTTGTACATCACCCGTGCGACCGTCTTCCAATGGTTGCACCAAATAGCCATATGATCCTTGGCTTCCGCTTGACTGAGTAAGGACCACATATGGATTCAAGACATGGCTCTGTATATGACGTGTAAAACAATTATGAGAGGTTGCATGTTAAATATCATATTTTTTCTGCAGTTCCATATCGCCCATGGTAATGCACATACCGTATCCGAATATGTCCTGCAATACTCGACTCCACTCCATTTAGCCATGGTCCAAATAATGTGCTCATACAAGACATATGGTTAACATTAAAGGCCACTTGAAGCGTACATCATAGAAGTTTGGCTAGCAGACATTTGAGAAAGAGGTGTTTTATAGTCTCATCTTGATGAAAAAAGCAACATTGCTTACTACCATCCCATCTTTGCTTGGCTAAGTTATCCTTTGTAAGAATCACTTCCTTGTGAATGAACCACATGAATTTCTTGATTCTCAAAGGGACTTTAATCTTCCAAACGTGACTTGATTTTGGAATTGGACTAGAATTTATTAGATCTAGATACATAGACCTGACGGAAAATATCCCATTGGTTGACAATTTCCAGTGGATCATGTGTGGCTCATGAGAGGTGAACATCCCTCAACCTCCGCGCAAAATGTAATCAACTATCCCATCGGTCTCCTACAAGAGACCTTCTGAACTGGATATTCCACTAGACAATATGTAATATTGTAGCCACATAAACTTCCTTATGTCGCAAAATCTTTTATGGAGAAGGATATTGTGTGGCGAGTGGAGTCTCGCCTAGCCAAGTATCCTCCTAGAATTTAGTCGTGTTACCGTTCCCAATGATAAATTTGGTTGTGTGAAAGAAGACAACTCTCGTTCTCATTAGCCCCTTCCATAAATGAGAATCATTAGGTCTGACAATAACCTGGGCTAGAGTTTTCGAATGTAGGTACTTATTCTGTAAAATTTGCATCCACATACCTTCAGTCTCAACAGACAACCTATACAACCACTTGTTGAGCAGGCATCTATTCTTGACCTCTAAGTTTTCAATCTCTAGCCCACCCTGGTCCTTCGGTATACAAATAATATCTCATTTCGAAAGCATGTATTTTGTCTTGTTTTCATCACATTGCTAGAAAAATCGCGACTGATAGAAGTCTAATATTTTCCGTACCCCTACACACACTTCAAAGAAAGATAGTAGAAACGTTGGCATGCTTATCAACAGTGAGTTGATTGGAACAAGCCTTCCACCATAAGACAGAAGCTTACCCTTCTAGTAGTATAGTTTTTTGAGATCGATCTTCAATGCATTTCCACTCTTTATTAGATAACTTCGATGGTGAATTGGTATACCTAAATATGTAAATGGTAGGGATCCCAATTCACACACAAACAAATGTCTCTAGGAATCTTGTTCTTCTTTGGCTTTCCCAAAACAGAAGAGCTCAGTTTTGTTGAATTGATCTTCAATCCCAACAACTACTCGAAGAGACAGAGGAGTAGCTTCATATTCCTAGCCTTTGTCATATCGTGTTCCATGAAAAAAATCGTGCCATATGTGTATTGTAATATAGATACACCATCATCCACTAGATATGTTACTAACCCACCTACTTGACTGTCACCTTTGACCCTGCCAATAAGGATTGCCAACATATCTACCATTATGTTGAACAAAATAGGGGGCATCGGGTCACCTTGTCTTAGGGCCATTTAAGTCCGAAATAATGACACGTGTCGTCATTCATCTTAGTACCAAAACTACCCTTTTACATAAAGGATTCAACCTGTTTCCTTCAGAAATGGACAAATTCATTTGCATAAATTTAGTGTCCCTTTAGCTGTTGTCTTTAATTAGCTTCAACCCCCAAAACCTTGGCACAAGAGTCACTTGTACTTACATCATATTCGTAGATCAGCTACAAGGCCTACATATTTGGCAGTTGAGAACGACAAAATGAAGTAACAAAATCAGTCAAAATAAAGTTTCCACGAGCTAGAGGTGCTACACATCGCTCTATAATTGAGGTGCAGCACCTGCAGCTGCAGCTGCAGTTGCAGACATGATGAATGGGCTATCATCTGACTCTCCCCCTACATTGACCCTGCGACACATTTCTTTAATCCCAAGACCCCGAACTCGCCATCGAACACCTAATGATGTTATAAAAATAACTCGCATTGCAAGAACCAAAGTAAACACCGGCCAGAATGATACGATGCCTCTGCCTTGCAAACCAATTCAAACCCCCCCTTAATTGGGGTTCCCACACAGAAGAATATTGTGGCGAATAAACTAACCTTTGACACCTAACTTGCTGCAGTTATAAAAGGGGGCTTGGCCTCACAGCTTCGACACCATCTCCCTTCTTCTTCTTCTTCTTCCACCTTCCAAGTTCCAGAGCCATTGTTGGTAGCTACCTACTTAATCGACACACCTGACCTGAGACGTGCAATGGCGATCCCTGTCATCGACTTCTCCAGGCTTGACGGCGACGAGAGGGCGGCTGCTCTGGCGGAGATCGCCGCCGGGTTCGAGGAGTGGGGTTTCTTCCAGGTAAGCATGCCATACTCTACGTTCAACAATGGATGCCAATGTTCCATGATACTCATGAGAGGATCTTGTGCTGCAGCTGGTGAACACTGGCATCCCTGACGAGCTGCTGGAGAGGGTGAAGAAGGTGTGCAACGACTGCTACAAGCTGCGCGAGGAGGGGTTCAACGGGTCCAACCCCGCGGTCAAGGCTCTGGCGGCCCTGGTGGAACAGGAAGGCGAGGGCCTCGCCCCAAGGAAGGTCCAAGGCATGGATTGGGAGGATGTCTTCACCCTCCATGACAACCTTCCATGGCCCTCCATCCCTCCAACCTTCAAGTAAGCGAGGGACAGATGGCCAGATACCCGGTTTTCTTGTGTTGGTGACGTTTGTTGATCGTCCTCGCACTCTGCAGGGAGACGATGATGGAGTACAGGACGGAGCTGAAGAAGCTGGCGGAGAAGATGCTGGGCGTCATGGAGGAGCTTCTTGGGCTAGAGGAAGGGCAAATCACCAAGGTCTTCTCCAAGGACGGCGACTTTGAGCCTTTCTACGGCACCAAGGTGAGCCACTACCCGCCGTGCCCGCGCCCGGAGATGGTGGACGGGCTGCGCGCCCACACCGACGCCGGCGGCCTCATCCTGCTCTTCCAGGACGACCGTGTCGGCGGGCTGCAGGTGCTCGGCCGCGATGGCCGCTGGGCCGACGTCCAGCCCGTGGAGAACGCCATCGTCATCAACACCGGCGACCAGATCGAGGTATGTGGAGTAGCAGCAGCAGTATTGTAGTATCATGCATTCATGCTGGTCTTGGTGGACTTGTGGAGCTCACGTTAATTAACCTGCACTTAATTAATCATCTTGCTTTGTGATCTGGACAAGTTCATAAAGAAATGAGCAGTCAACCCCAACAAACCACCACAAAATTTTTGGGTTCTGAATTGAGAATATCTTTCAAATTACTTACGGCAATCAACTTGATCATTCATAGGTGATGAGCAATGGCCGGTACAAGAGCGCGTGGCACCGCGTCCTGGCCACCCGCGACGGCAATCGTCGCTCCATTGCCTCCTTCTACAACCCGGCGCGCGCTGCCACCATCGCGCCGGCGATCCCGGCCGCCGCCGACTCCGGCCCTGGCGGCGACTACCCGAGCTTCTCCTTCGGGGACTACATGGAGGTGTACATCAAGCAGAAGTTTCAGGACAAGGAGCCCAGGTTCGCTGCAGCGGCGGCGATAAAAAATATGGTGGACTGATCAGCCCGAGCGACCAGCCAAAAATGGCTGCACCTGCAAAGCTTAAGCTACTTCTTCAATCTTCCTCCTCTTGCTCTCTTAATTAAGTTACTCGGTTAAGTGTGAAATTACAATACGGATTGGTACGATAAATAGGTTGCTAAAGTACAGATGTATCGGTGCCGCTCGGCAGTCTCACAGCCATACATGCAAATATATGGTGGCATATGAGACTGTCAGAATGTGCTGTGGTCAGGAGATTCCAGAGTGATTTGTATCTTGGAATGGCATCTCGCTATGGGTTTCAAATCTTTTCTTCTGTTCGGATGTGAGGTTTGTTCGTGTGGTTTGTAAATGTACATTAGTGGGAGATGGTGAGGACTGTGGAAAGGTCCTGTGAATGGGATATATATTAATGGGTTGCTTACAATACAGTGTTAGGTTTCAGTCTGGAGTATGGACCAATATATGTTGCCCGATGCAGTACAAGTTTCATGGACTTTCAGAGTATTTATAAATTATCTTTGACTGACAAAAATTGCACTGTGAAAAATATTTATATAAAAAACTAATAGCACAATTAGTGCCTGAAGATAAAAAAATTGACTACCCTAATGGAACACTTGGGCACTCGTAGATCACTGCTCTGCTTCTTGTTAGGCCGGACCGCGTTATCCAATGCGAGTGTAGCAGTCGGCTGCCACAGCAAGCCCACAAGAGCATCTCTAGTAGATATATCGCGCCCCGCAGAAGTCCTTTACAATTCTTCTTCATGCACACATCCTTCCACTAGTTGGATCAACATCTTTTCCGTACATTAATTGTTGATCCACGGATTCTTGATGTTACATTCTTCATTCTTCGGCTTTGATTCTAAAGAATTAGACGTGGCTTTTCCTCTAATTTTTTTCTAATTGCACATACAGCCGCATCATTAGCCTCTATGATACTAAGGAATGCACGAATATCTATTAAGTTTCTTTCTATCAGTAAATCGATGTATTCTTCTTTCTCGATACCAAAATGAGCATACACCTTCCCACATACATGAACATCTCAATAAGTTACCGGAATTGAACCAAATAAGTTGACAAAGCCGAACGGAAACAAGAATATACCCCGTCGTTATTTCATTTAAAGAATACCCATCCGAGGTGTTACCGCATGCTAGATGTTAGCCGCAAACTGTCTCTGTGCAGTCCTCGCACTATAAGAGCGGCATCGGCGAGCCGGCGAGCCGCTACGCGAGCATCGAGCCCGAGCGACGGCGGACCGAGTCCTTGACGGCAAACCGAGGACGGCGACTTGACGGCAAACCGAGGATAGCGGTGATGGCACTTTGTCGGGGCTGTGCAGGGTGCTCTCTGACCAATCCATGGCTTCGCGCAGCCACTAGTGACCGAAAATGCCAGATCCGATACGCACGACAAACAGTCGCCGATCTGTAACTTTTCGGTCGGCCGAGGCAGCAGGAAGGGGTAGAGGTCAATCTCGGACATGTGGCGGCCCATCGACGTGATCCCGGCGGCTGGTATGACCGGAATCGTAGGCGGCAACCAGGCGGCGTTGGGTAGGGAAAAGCGCGGGCTGAAAGGTCCAACCTACCAACCACTCCCGCTATATACAGGGCATCAACTAGGCGAGGGGGAGAACCTGCGTTTTCGCGGGTTGGGGTGGGAATTTTGCCGCGCCCTGCAAAAATATTTACGGGTCCGACGCGTTTGAGGGGTCTGATTGGGCAACTTTTTTCGCGCGGACCCATATTTTGGCAATTATTTTACGGGTCGGGGCATTATACGGGGTTTGCTAGAGATGCTCTTAGCGAAGTAAATTTGGCATTTTACTCCATTAAATTTGACCTAACCGATCCTCAAAACGGCTTAGTGGAGTAAAAAATTTACTCCATCCCAAAAAATCAAAGTATATTTACTCCATACATACGTGATGTCTACTACGCAACCTTCTCCTTGTAGGCATTGTTGGGCCTCCAAGTGCAAAGGGTTGTAGGATAGTAGCAATTTTCCCTCAAGTGGGTGACCTAAGGTTTATAAATCCACGAGAGGCGTAGGATGAAGATGGACTCTCTCAAGCAAACCTGCAACCAAATAACAAAGAGTCTCTTGTGTCCCCAACACACCTAATACAATGGTAAGTTGTATAGGTGCACTAATTCGGCGAAGAGAAGGTGATAAAAGTGCAATATGGATGGTAGATATAGGTTTTTGTAATCTGAAATTACAAAAACAGCAAGGTAACAAAATGGTAAAAATGAGCACGAACGGTATAGCAATGCGTGGAAACAAGGCCTAGGGTTCATATTTTTACTAGTGAAGTTCTCTCAACAATGATAACATAATTGGATAATATAACTAGCCCTCAACATGTAACAAAGAGTCACTCCAAAGTCACTAATAGCGGGGAACAAACGAAGAGATTATTGTCGGGTACGAAACCACCACGAAGTTATTCTTTCTGATCGATCTATTTAAGAGTCCGTAGTAAAATAACACGAAGCTATTCTTTCTTTTCGATCCATCATAGAGTTCATACTAGAATAACACCTTAAGATACATATCAACCAAGACCCTAATGTCACCTAGATACTCCATTGTCACCTCAAGTATCCGTGGGCATGATTATACGATATGCATCAAATAATCTCAGAATCATCTATTCAACCAACACATAGAACTTCAAAGAGTGCCCCAAAGTTTCTATCGGAGAGTCAAAACGTGTGCCAACCCCTATGATAGGTTCCCAATGTCACGAACCCGCAAGTTGATCACCAAAACATACATCGAGTACTCACATGAATCAAACGTGTGCCAACCCATATGCATAGGTTCCCAATGTCACAAACCCGCAAGTTGATCACAACAGATAGACACGTGCAATACCTACATCAAGTGTTCTCAAAGATTCAATCCGATAAGATAACTCCAAAGGGGAAACTCAATTCATTACAAGAGGGAGAGGGGGAAGAACATCATAAGATCCAACTATAGTAGCAAAGCCCATGGTACATCGAGATCAAGACATCTCAAGAACACGAGAGAGAGGGAGAGATCAAACACATAGCTACCAGTACATACCCTCAGCCCCGAGGGAGAACTACTCCCTCCTCATCATGGAGATCGCCGGGATGATGAAGATGACCACCAGAGATGGATTCCCCCTCCGGCAGGGTGCTGGAACGGGCTCCAGATTGGTTTTTGGTGGCTACAGAGGCTTGCGGCGGCGGAACTCCCGATCTAGATTTATTTCTGGAGGTTTCTGGATTTATAGGACCAGATGGCGGTGGAGTTGCGTCAAGTGGGCCCCTGAGGGGCCCACAAGCTTGGTTGGTGCGGCCTGGGGGGGGGGCAGCGCCGACAGGGCTTGTGGATTCCTCGGGACCCCTCTCCGGTATTTTTTTCTTCCGGTATTTTTGATATTTTCCATAAAAAATCATCGCGAAAGAATTATTCCGTTTGGACTCCGCCTGAAAAAGGGTCAAAAACACGGAAAGAACAGGAACTGGCACTTGGCACTGAATTAATAGGTTAGTCCCAAAAAAGATATAGAAGGCATATAAAACATCCAAAGTTTGACAAGATAACAACATGAAACCATCAAAAATTATAGATACATTGGAGATGTATCAAGCATCCCCAAGCTTAACTCCTGCTCGTCCTCGAGTAGGGAAGTGATAAAGAATGAATTTTTGATGCTTTCATGCTACCTAGCATAGATGTCCTTTGTAACTCCTCTTATGTGACATGAATGTTCAGATCCGTTAGATTCAAAACAATAGTTTGCTATTGATGTGGAGACAATAATACTTCAAGCAAACTAGCAAGGTAATTATGAACTTTCAAAATAACAAGGCCAAAAGAAAGTTATCCCTACAAAATCATATAGTCTGGCTATGCTCTATCATCCTTGCACAACGAATTTAAATCATGCACAACCTCGGTATTGGCCAAGTAATTGTTTTCACAGCTTTACTTTCTCAAAAAATTTCAACTCTCACGCAATACATGAGCGTGAGCCATGGTTATAACACTATAGGTGGAATGGAGTGGTGGAGGTTGTGAGACAAAAAGGGAGAAGATGGTCACATTGACTAGGCATATTAAAAAGGCTATGGACATGCTCCTTAATAGAAATCAATGTGAATGAGTAGGGAATGCCATACAAAAGATGCACTAGAGCTATGAGTATGTGAAAGCTCTTAAGGAAAACTAGTGGGTGTGCATCCAACTTGGTTGCTCACGAAGACCTAGGGCAATTTTGAGGAAGCCCATCATAGGAATATACAAGCCAAGTTTTATAATGAAGATTTCCCACTAGCTATATGGTGGTGACAAAACGAGAGACTCTCAATCATGAAGATCATGGTGCTTAATATTAAGCACAAGTGTGGAAAGGAGATAGTAGCATTGTCCCTTCTCTCTTTTTCTCTCATTTTTTTGGTGGGCTCTTTGGCCTCTTTTTTTTGTGTGTCTGTGCATCTTTGGCCTCTTTTTGTAAATGGGCTTCGCTGGCCTATTTTATTTCCTCACATGGGACAATGCTCCATCAATGATGATCATCACACTTACAACTCAAAACTTAGAGCAACGACGACTCTATATGGAATGCCTTCGGTAGTGTACCGTGACAATGATCTAGCATGGCATAGACATCAATGGAAACATCATGCCAGCTATCTTATGATCATGCAATGGCAATGTAGAAGCTGTGGCACATGTCATGGTGGTAGTTGCATGGCAATATATCTCGGAATGGCTTTACAAAAGCCATAGTAGGTAGGTATGGTGGCTGTTTTGAGTGAGGCTAATGGTGGGTTTTATGCACCGGCGAAAGTTGCACGGCACTAAAGAAGATAGTGATGGTGGAAGGTGGAAAGTGCATCTAAACCATGGACTCAACATTAGTCACGAAGAACTCATATACTTGTTGCAAAAGTTTTAGTAGTAATCGAAACAAAGCATTCAACGCATACTCCTAGGGGAAGGGTTGGTAGGTATAAACCATCGTGCGATCCCGACCGCTACACAAAGGATGAAAATCAATAAACTAATCATGCTCAGACTTCATCATAATAGAGGTTCACCATACGTGCATGCTATGGGAATCACTAAGTTCAACACAAGTATTTCTAGATCCACAACACCTTACTAGTATAACTTAAATATTACCACGACCACATCTCAAAACTAATTGAGAGGAATCAAGCTTCTCTTTCTACTCAATGCACATGAAGATGGAAGTTTTCGTATCCCTTTGGATAACTACCACTTTTGGGACTACTTTCATAGCATAAGCCAACTACCAAGCCACGCACCGCTGTGCTCTAAAAGATATAAGTGAAGCACATGTGAGCTGAATTGCCTAACTCAAAGGATATAAGTGAAGCTCGACAAAATCACGGTGAGTGCATGTCTCTGTCTCTAGGTGTGCAGCAAGGAAGATTGTGACACAAGAAAAATAAAAGTCTCCTACGATACAAGACGCTCCAAGAAAAACACATATCATGTGGTGAATTAAAATATAGCTCCAAGTAACATTACCGATGGATTGAAGATGAAAGAGGGGATGCCTTCCCGGGGCATCCCCAAGCTTAGGCTTTTTCGGCATCCTTGAATCAACTTGGGGTGCCTTGGGCATCCCCAAGCTTGAGCTCTTGCCACTATTTATCTCTTTTTCCATAAGAACTTCACCCAGAACTTGAAAACTTCACAACACAAAACTTAAACAGAAACTCGTGATATCATTAGTATAAGAAAGGAAAACTCGTGATATCATTAGTATAAGAAAGAAAATCACCACTTCCTTAGGTACTATAGCAAACTTAACTTCTACTTATGTTGGTGTTGGGTTTCTGTATTTTCCATCGCTAGTACCCTCCGATACTATCCATAGTTTCATCAAAATAAGCTACCAACTCAACAAAAACATAATCTGTTAACAGCAGACCACTCTATAGCAATCTGTATACTTCGTATACTTCTGGTACTTTAAAAAATATGAAAAATTACGACAGTCTGAGGAACTTGCATAGAAATCAGCAGCAAAAATAATCAACTCAAAAGGTCTTACAGAATAAAAATGAAAATTCATTTCGTGAGCAGAAAGTTTCTGTCTTTTTCCAGCATGATCAAACAATCATCACCAAGACTAATCATAACGGTTTTGCTTGGCACAAACACAAAAAGAAACACAAAATACACAATCATAACAGAACTATGATGCTGTGGAGAAAACAAAACAGGAAGCAAAAAGCAAAGAAAAATTTATTCATTGGGTTGCCTCCCAACAAGTGCTATCGTTTAACGCCCTTAGCTAGGCATTGATTTCAATGATGCTCACATAAAAGGTAAGGATTGAAACACAACGAGAGCATCATGGAGCAAATTGCTAGCACATTTAAGTCTAACCCACTTCCTATGCATAGGGATTTTAGGATCAAACAATTTATTGGAGCAAGAATCAACTAGCATAGGAAGGTAAAACAAGCATAGCTTCAAGAATTTCAACATATGGTGAGGAAGCTTGATACTATTGCAATAAGTAGAAGCATATGATCCTCTCTCATAGTAATTTTCAGTAGCATCATGAATGAATTCAACAATATAACCAGCACCTAAGGCTTTCTTTTCATGATCTACGAGCACAGGAATTTTACTACTCTCCACATAAGGAAATCTATTCTCAAGAATAGTAGTGGGAGTATCATAAAGGACTTGAATGCTACAAATATTTTCCACATTGGAAAAGAAAGGTTTAGCAAAGGGGTACTCGGGAGTATGACAAGTTTTATCATCCCTCTTCTTTATAACATAAGTATCCTCGCAATAATCATCATAGATAGGAGGTATGCAAAAGTCATAGTAAATTTGATCACTCAAAGTGGGGGGACTAAAAGGATCATCTTCACTTAACGAAGCATCCCCAAGCTTGGGACAAACTTTAATTGTAGCAAATATATTCTCAAACATGGCATCCCCAAGCTTGTGCTTTTGCAAATCATAGACATAATCACTCTCATCATTAATAGCATGAATAGCACCAAGAGTATAGCAATTATTGTCATCCTCCACATTTATACCATTTGGGAGAGATACCTCTTTACCTTTACTTTTTCTTCTTTTCTTCTTCTTCACCCCATGTGAAGATTTACTTAATTCTTAGAAGCTTCCTTTTGGATAGGTTGGTTGAATAGAGAGCTACCCCTCGTTACCTGATTCATCATAAGAAATAGGAGGGTATTGGGAAACCTCTTCCCCTTCGTTAGTCTTATTTTTATCTCCTATTTGTTTCCTTGACTTTAGGTAATTGGCAATATAAGGATTATCAATACAATTCACCGCACAATATAAATAAATTTCTTCTAGATCATAATCAAGCATTTTCATGACAGCCCAATCTGGAAGGTGCTTAGTTATACGTTTCATTTCTTCATATCTCAGAAGCAAACTAAGTTCATTGTGATACGCAAGGGAAATCAAGTCATCACAATTTTTTGACACAATTTGATCATGGAACAATTTGCATTGCAGATTTAAATGACCATGTTCATTGCAAAGTTCACAAGGACGGCTATCAATATTAAATATTTCAGCACAATCATCTAGCCTCACATTCAACGACTTAGTTTCTAAATACTTATGCGTCTTGCAAAATCTATCTTCTCTTTTTGGTATATATTTGCAAACTCTATGTATACCCTAGAAATCAACATGCTTATAGGAGACATTTTCATCATGAATAGTGCAATCGCAATTAGCATCATGGATATTCATATAATTCATGCTAACAACATTACAATCATGCTCATCATTCACGTATTCTATGCCAAGCATTCTATGTAATTCTTCTTTCAGCACTTGAGCACAATTTTCCTTCCCATCATGCTCACGAAAGACATTGAAAAGATGGAGCATATGAGTAATCCTCAATTCCATTTTTCTCTAGCGAAAGAACAAGAAACAAAAAGATTCGATTGCAAGATCTAAAGATATACCTTCAAGCGCTAACCTCCCCGGAAACGGCGCCAGAAAAGAGCTTGATGTCTACTACGCAACCTTCTCCTTGTAGACGTTGTTGGGCCTCCAAGTGCAGAGGGTTGTAGGACAGTAGCAATTTTCCCTCAAGTAGGCTACCTAAGGTTTATCAATCCACGGGAGGTGTAGGATGAAGATGGTCTCTCTGAATCAACCCTGCAACCAAATAACAAAGAGTCCCTTGTGTCCCCAACACACCTAATACAATGGTAAGTTGTATAGGTGCACTAGTTCGGCGAAGAGAAGGTGATACAAGTGCAATATGGATGGTAGATATAGGTTTTTTGTAATATGAAATTACAAAAAACAGCAAGGTAAAAAATGGTAAAAGTGAGCACAAACGTTATTGCAATGCGTGGGAACAAGGCCTAGGGTTCATACTTTCACTAGTGAAGTTCTCTCAACAATGATAACATAATTGGATCATATAACTAGCCCTCAACATGTAACAAAGAGTCATTCCAAAGTCACTAAAAGTAGGGAACAAACGAAGAGATTATTGTCGGGTACGAAACCACCACAAAGTTATTCTTTCTCATCGATCTATTCAAGAGTCCGTAGTAAAATAACACGAAGCTATTCTTTCCGTTCGATCCATCATAGAGTTCGTACTAGAATAAAACCTTAAGATACATATCAACCAAGACCCTAATGTCACCTAGATACTCCATTGTCACCTCAAGTATCCGTGGGCATGATTATACGATATGCATCACATAATCTCAGAATCATCTATTCAACCAACACATAGAACTTCAAAGAGTGCCCCAAAGTTTCTATCGGAGAGTCAAAACGTGTGCCAACCCCTATGATAGGTTCCCAATGTCACGAACCCGCAAGTTGATCACCAAAACATACATAGAGTACGCACATGAATAAAACGTGTGCCAACCCATATGCATAGGTTCCCAATGTGACAAACCCGCAAGTTGATCACAACAGATAGACACGTGCAAGACATACATCAAGTGTTCTCAAAGACTCAAATACGATAAGATAACTCCAAAGGGGATACTCAATTCATTACAAGAGGGAGAGGGGGAAGAACGTCATAAGATCCAACTATAGTAGCAAAGCCCATGGTACATCGAGATCAAGACATCTCAAGAACACGAGAGAGAGAGAGAGATCAAACACATAGCTACGAGTACATACCCTCAGCCCCGAGGGAGAACTACTCCATCCTTGTCATGGAGATCGTCGGGATGATGAAGATGGCCACCAGAGATGGATTCCCCCTCTGGTAGGGTGCTGGAACGGGCTCCAGATTGGATTTTGGTGGCTACAGAGGCTTGCGGCGGCGGAACTCCCGATCTAGGTTTCTTTCTGGAGGTTTCTGGATTTATAGGACCAGATGGCGGTGGAGTTGCGTCAAGTGGGCCCCTGAGGGGCCCACAAGCTGTGTCCTGGGTGGGGGGCGATAGGGCTTGTGGCTTCCTCGGGACCCCTCTCCGGTATCTTTTTCTTCCGGTATTTTTGATATTTTCCATAAAAAATCATCGCGAAAGAATTATTCCGTTTGGACTCCGCCTGAAAAAGGGTCAAAAACACGGAAAGAACAGGAACTGGCACTTGGCACTGAATTAATAGGTTAGTCCCAAAAAATATATAAAAGGCATATAAAACATCCAAAGTTTGACAAGATAACAGCATGAAACCATAATAAAATATAGATACGTTGGAGACGTATCAATACGCGGCCGAGTAAAGTCGGCTCCTCTCCCCTCTGCCTCATCGTCTCCCCCCGCATCGCTGCTGGCGCGGATGTCCGGACGTGGTGGCCGCCGATCGACAGCGTAGATTCGCGTCGTCACGCACGCGAGTCGTCCTTCGCGGTCTCTTCATCGAGCCACCATCGCCGCTTGGCCGATCCGCTCGCCATCGAGCCCCTATGCCGGTTCGAGGACTTACCCATCCTTCCTCAGACCCGGCAGCCGACGAGGACCTACCTCGGGGTCCGGCAGCGGCGGTGAGGGACGTGAGTGGCCGAAATCATGGATCGGAGACCCACACCCGACGGTGGCTTGGGAGTTTCCATACGTCCGATGTCACGGCCATGGACTACGACCGTCGGCAAGTCCGCAACCACGCGCGCAGCGGCCCGTCTCAACTTCCCCTTCAGCACGGCTCAGGTCCACCTCGTCCCGCAAGAGCCGGGATTGGTGAGCTCAGCTATGGCATGAAAGAACCGCGAGTTAAGGGACCGCCTCGAGGCCAAGGCCATCGACGAGGCCTACATGCAAGAGCTCCGCGGACAGCACCTGGAGCTCATGGAGGCGGAGCGGATGATGTTTGCTGGCGCCGGCAGCGAGGTTATTGTTATCTCCTCCTCTGACGATGTCAAAGACGGCGAGGACGGCTGTGCGGAGGGTGGTGAGGTGGGCACCCAAGACGAGGAGATCGACGTCGACGAGTGGAGGAGTATCTTCCACGACGACAAAAATGATGACACCGACCCAGACGCAAATCTCGGCACACCATAACTGACGAGGAAGGATTGGCTCGACCGCAACATCGTCCGAAAGTAGTTTAGTTGCTTAGTTTATTTTAAATTTATGTTTTATGTTCAGTTGTGCAAAACTATCTTTGTTTATGTTTGAATTTGAACTTGAACTAGGGGAAGTGACATATGTGCAGTCTATTTTAAATTTATGTTTATGTTCATTTGTGCAAAACTGTCTATGTTTATGTTTATGTCTATGTTTATGTTTTATTTTTTATGTTCACTTCTGAAAAACTATCTATGTTGACGAGTTTATTTTAATTTTGAAATTGAATTTGAACTCGAGCAAGCAATGATTGTGTTAAACTAAAAACAAAAGCAAACTAAAACACAACACGATCCAAGAAAACTCATATCATGTGATGAATAAAAATATAGCTGCAAGTGACATATCGATGGGTTGAGGCGAAAAAAGGGAAGCCTTCCGGGGCATCCCCAAGCTTAGACACTTGAGTCTTCCTAGAATTTGACTTGGGGTTCCTTGGGCGTCCCCAAGCTTAGGCTCTTTGTCGCTCCTTATTCCTTCATCCATCGTGATAACACACAAAACTTGAAAACTTCAGCACAGAAAACTAGACAGAAAATTCGTAAGATCCATTAGTATGATAGGCAAAGCATAAACTTTACGTATTGTTATAAATTGATTCTTATTTTATTAGTTCATAAGATACTATACTATAACTTCTATATGAATATACCCCCCAATATAATCCATCGCATTATCAAAACAAACAAACTATGCAAGCAAAAATAAAATTTGTCTAAAACAAAACAGTCTGTAGTGATCAGAAAAACACCAAACCTATGTAACACCTACAATTCTGCAAAATTAGGAAAACCTGAGGAATTTGTATACCAATACTGTGTAAGAAATTCAGATAAAAAAGACATTCCGGTAAAATGAAAGAAATTCTGCACTAGACGTAAAAGTTTCTGTTTTGCACCATATTAAGTCTACTTATCATTCAAATCATCCCACGGGATTTACATGGCACAAACACTAATTTAAACATAAAAACACAATCACTACAGTAGCAATAATCATGTTGAATCACACAAACAGAAAGTAGAACAAGAAAAATAAGATCAATTTTGGGTTGAATCCAAACAAGCGCTATCATTTTATGCCCCTCGCTAGGCATAATGCTTTTTTCAAGTGTTATCATCTTTGGCACTCGGTCCATAAGTAGACTCATGATAGATTCATAAGGTGTTTTAATTATCTTCCTAGAGAAGTGTTCCATCCCTTTATTTGATGGGAATTGCAATCTTATGTCTCTCTCTTTGTTGGGGATATTACCTGCGGTGTAACCGCCCTAACTGGGTCGGGTCACTAAAGGGGCGACTCATACTTTGTTAATACAAGTCTTAGCCCAGGGTCCCATGAGCCGGATGGCGGTTCAGGATTGATGCAGAAGATAAGCCGCCAAGGAGGTTTCCAGTCTTGGAAAGCATGGCAACTTAGAGATATGGAAGGCCACGATCTGTAGCGTGGCTAGGACTCTTGTAAACCCTAGGGCCTCGACCTGTATATTAAGGCGAGTCTCTGGGGTAGATAGGGCAAGTTAGAAATCATCGAGAGCTAGATCAGGCGAGTTACGCCCTCCTTGTGATCGAATCCATCATCAATCTACACAAAGCAGGACATAGGCTTTTACCTCCACACGAGGGGCCGAACCTGGGTAAATCTGAGTCTCGCTTTCGCTCACCCCCCTTTGAGTCGCCACCAAGGTGCGATGGCTCCTTCACTAAGTCCTTTCACGAGGACATCTGCCGTGACAAAACCACGACAGTTCGCGCCCACCGTGGATGTTTCGTCGTCAGAGTTGATGGGGGTGACCTCCTGAACCACTGGTTCGTCCTGCAACCTGGTTCCCTACGTAAAGCCGACGAAAACGTGGCGTACCCTGTCCTGATGTGTGATGGGGCGGGTGTACCGGGCCGGTTCGACGATGTCGGTGAAGATGTCCGGCTTAGGTACGGGTGCCCCGATCTTGCCGATGAAGACGTGGATCCTGCCAAAGGGGACCCTGTAACCAGATTCGATGGAATCGGCTTCAGGCCCCCACTGCGAGTTGTCGATGTACTATTTTCCACGGCGGCTTTTCGTCATGATGCCGACCGCATAGCTTCCTGACCCTGGAAGGGCTCCCCTTGAGAACTCAACTCCACCGTCTGCTAGCCCCACGGTGGGCGCCATTATGTCTCAAGCACTAGTGGATATCATCAACGACTGGACCGAGTTGCAGATTCCAGAAGACAGGCCTAATCACACATAGTGTACCATCCATTTTGACGGGTCTAGGCAGTTGGAAGGCTCGGGGGCTGGCGTGGTGTTAACTTCGCCTCAGGGTGACAAATTCTGTTATGTCCTCCGACTGATGTTTCCATGTACCAACAATGCAGCAGAATATGAAGCTCTGCTCCATGGGTTGCGACTCGCCAAAGAGATGAATCTCACCCGAGTCAGATGTTTGGGCGACTCAGATTTAGTGGCACAACAAGTTTATGGCACTTGGGACTCCATAGATCCCTTGATGATGGCTTACAGGCGAGCTGTGTCGGGCGTGGTTGGTCATTTTCATGGTTATCAGGTGGATCACATCGATCGGCGACTTAATGAGGCCGCAGATGCCCTTTCACGCCTCGGTTCACAACGTAAGACATCCCCCCCCCAATGTCTTTTTGGATGTGTTACATAACCCATCGGTGAGGCTGCCTTCAGAGGAAGATTTGGCGGTGCCAGATCCTGAGTCTCAACTTGTGGCGGCTCTTCGTGCTAGCTTGGATTGGGCGATTCCCTACATGGCGTATCTCACACGAGGCGAGTTACCCACCGATGAGTTGTTGGCTCGCCAAATCGTCCGTCGATGCAAATTCATTGTCATACATAACGGTGAGTTGCATAAGCGAAGCACTTCAGGAGTATTTCAAAGGTGTGTCTCTTCCGAGGAAGGATGTATGATTCTCATTGAAATTCATGCATGCGACTGTGGTCATCATGTCTGGTCACGCTCCCTGGTTTCCAAATCTTTTAGGCATGGGTTTTATTGGCTGACGGCTCATGCAGATGCTGAAGATATAGTTCGCCGATGTGATGGTTGCCAAAAATTTGGACGTCAGATGCACGTGCCGGCTCAGGAATTACGGATGATTCCAATTACATGGTTGTTTGCGGTCTGGGGGCTGGACATGGTTGGTCCTTTCGAAATGTCATCCAACAAAGAGATTCACCTATTGGTGGTAGTTGAAAAGTTTACTAAGTGGGTCGAAGCAGAACCAGTTAGTAGCTGTGATGCAGACACGGATGTCAAATTCCAGAAAAAGTTGATCTTTCGTTTCGGATATCCTCATAGTATCATTACTGATAATGGTACTAATCTATCAAAGGGCGCAATGCAATAGTTTTGCGGAAGAGAACATATCCGGCTTGACGTTTCTGCAGTCGCACACCCCCAGTCTAACGGACAGGCAGAAAGGGTTAATCAAGAAATACTGCGAGGAATGAAGCCCTGACTTATGGTACCTCTGGAGCGTACCCCAGGATGTTGGGTTGAAGAATTTCCCTCAGTTTTATGGAGTATCAGGACCACCCCAAATCAATCTATGGGTTTTACTCCCTTTTTCCTGGTCTACAGGGCAGAGGCAATATTGCCAAGTGACATCATACATGATTCACCACAAGTCGCTGCTTATGTGGAGTAGGACAACGAGTTGGCACATCAAGATTCGTTGGATGCTTTGGAGGAAGAGCGAGACTTGGCTGCATCGCGATCGACGATCTATCAACAGGACTTGCGATGCTATCACATCCACCGCGTCAAGAGCCGGACTTTTCAAGAGGGCGACTTAGTGCTCCGGTTGATTCAAGACCACACTGGTATGCATAAGTTATCACCCCCATGGGAAGGACCGTCTGTCATCAGCAAGAATCTTCGGGACGGTTCATACTACTTGGTGGATCTTCACCCTGATAGGCCAACGACAGAGGTTGAGACAACTCGCCCTTGGAATATCGCCCACTTGCGGCCTTACTACACCTAGAGCCATGAGCTCCTTTCTTTTCTGCAATCTCAAAACTTGTAATCTTTTATTTATAAAGCAATAAAGCCGGCACCCACGAACTTCGGGGTCCTTTGCCGTTTCAGCTTCTTGAAAGCATGAGTCTTTATTGTTCCATAAGTCGTCCAAGCATGGACGCTATCAGTACCAAAGAGCATAAGTCGCCATGCTGCATTTATTTCAAAACTGGGTACTGGTAAGCCAAAGAGTACCATAGTTTCCATGTTGCACGATTCAAACATGGGCACCTTATATGATTTTGAGAATTAAGCCGGCTTACTTGGGGGCTACTAGTTCCCAAGTCATTTTGCAGTAAGAGCGTAAATGCTTCTGCAATCATATGTCCGACTTTTCCCTAATCATAGGTCACTTGGGGGCTTCCACTCACTGAGTTCAGCCTGAATACCCTCTTGGCTAGCGAAAAATTACCGCATTATAAATGGTTATACTGGACTATGTGTTGGACGAGTCGCCCAATGGACCCATGTACTCTTGGCAAGTCAATCCGCTTTTTGGACCCTGAACTCGCCTTCGTTAAAACATGAAAGGTACCAGCCAGAGCCACACATGGAAAATAGAGAAACCATTGGTTCATTGAAGCTTGACTCGCGCCTGATCAGCCGGTCTAAATAACTTGGGCTCTTGCAAAAGCCTTCTTGGGATAGCACTAGAGTTTTGCAAACTCGTCCTATCCTGTCGTAGCTCGTCGAGCCGACAAATTTTTATGATTATCTTCAGGGCACTGCCGCAAGGTTTCATAAAACTTTTTTATGACTCGCCACGACTCACTGAGCCGGCTCCTTGTTCATAACTCGTCGTGACTCACTGAGCCGACTCCTTGTTTATAACTTGTCATGAACCTCTAGGCTGGTTCATCGCTTGCCGCAACTCATTGAGTCAGCGTATGATGTTTTTCCCTGGTAAACAGGTTGAAGAACCTTCTTGTCAAACTATGACACTTCGAAACTATCAAGCATAAGGATTGGAAAAGGAAATTCATGATTCACGGAAAGGATGAAAATTCAGAATTGTCAAGTATAAGGCATGAGTGGAAGATTGTTACCCTGAGACTTAAAGACTATTACATGGCTCACTCGGCCATACCGGGCGTCATTTCCCGGTCAGAAATAGATCAAACTGTTCTTGAAGAACCAAGTACATGCAGAGTACACTCAGCCGCCTCTGGGTCACCCTGCCTTGAGCTCTCTCCATCTTCGATTTGTATGTCGCCCAGTTTCCAATTGCACTTGGAGAAGGCGACAAATTCATCTTCGTCGCTCAGGAAGACAGATAGATCAGCTTCAAAGTCAAAGGGGTTCTTCCGTCGGCGGGGAGTCAGGCTGGTAACTTCGAATGAAGGAGGAGTCGCCTTTTTATTACTATCATCATACGCAACCTGGTATTTGTTCAAGTCCAAGCTGGCCACTAGTTGAGTCGCCGCGGAGTGAGAGTCTTTCACAACCCGGTGGTAATCTTCTTCGGTGAACTCCGACTCATCATCTTTCAATTCCAGAAAACCAGCAGCTACCTCCTCTGGTTTAAGTTCGGGAGCGTACGCCAGGCACAGACTTAGGGTAGTGAGTGCTCCCTTGCGGGCGGCTGATCTCTTTAGTTCTTCTACTTGAGGTGGCGTTGTTGACAGGCAACCCAGCATATGCTTGATGGATTTTATTGGCTCCTTGTTGCCCATCACTGCCTTCATCGTCCTCATGCCTCCCGTATGCAACTTCTATGTAAAGGTGTAAAGTGTCTTCAACTTCAGGATGCAATCGTTTTGGAGATTGGCGGCTCGCGGACCTACAAAAGATAACATGTGACAGTCAGTATTTGCAAACTGTATTGAACCTTCTATTCAGACGAAGGGAATTGATTATTACCAAAAATGGCTTGGGTCATGTTGGAGATGTGCTTTTTTTAACCCGGAGAGCTCTTCCAGAGCGGCTTCTAGCTTCTCCTCAGCTTCTTCTGCCCGCTTCATGATGGCGGCTTGATCCGCATGGGCTTTCTTCTCAAATTTTTGGTGATCAGCCTTCATTTTCTCCATATCAGCAAGGGCCAACTGATATTTCTTTTCTGATTCAGTCCGAACATTTTGCTGTTCGGCTAAGTTTTTCTTCAAATCAGCTAAGGATGACTCGGCCCGGGTCAAGGATTCCTGCAAACAAATTTTGGGAAGGCAAGTTTCAGAACTGTTGCAAGCAACATCCCTCACACTTGGGGGCTAATGTATGATTCTTTTCAAAGTCATACAAAATTCAAGACCCGACTCATCTTTCAAAAGATGACCCGGCCCTTGGGGGCTACGGGTTGAAGTTTTTATCAAATTCAAGACCCGACTCATCTTTCAAAAGATGACCCGGCCCTTGGGGGCTACAGGTTGAAGTTTTTATCAAATTCAAGACCTGGCTCATCTTTCAAAAGATGACCCGGCCCTTGGGGGCTATAGGTTGATGTTTTTATGTAATTCAAGACCCGGCTCATCTTTCAAAAAGATGACCCGGCCCTTGGTGGCTACAGACATATATGGGTCTCCCATATAATGCAACAAACACAATTCATCAAACAAAACTAGTCTTCTGGAAGGCTAATGGGTGGAAATACAAATAACAAAGGATGTACCTCATGTTTGACTCGCATCATGTTGACCAAGCTCTTCTCCATTTCATAGCTTGTCTCCAGGCGACTTATAAAGCCAGAGCAGAGTTGTTCAAATTCAAGCTTCTCATAATTGGGAAGCTTCAGCTTGGTGATGTCTTGCTCTGTAGAAGAGTTGGTCTCTTTGGATGCATGTTTCGTTAACACCACTTTCGTAGGCTTAGATTAGCCAATACCAGTAACAATTACGGTATCTGAATCTTCAGCCGCCTTGGAAGAGCTTGGCGAGTTAACATTTTCAGTGGTCTCCTTCGGAGGGCTTGGAGTATCAGTCCAGACGTCAGGAATGTCATCCACAAGGTCATCATGAGTCGCCGCTGGGTCTTCGTCAAGTTCGGAGACAAAGGTGCTCATACCAAACACCTCAGTTGTCTTAGGAGCAGAAGACAAATCGCCAGTTTTTATCTTCTTTGCTTGTGCTCTGAGATGAATAAGACACCAAAAGTTAGGACATGTATCATTATTGGGAAGGACACGGGTTAATAAAAGAACTTACCCCTGTACACGAATCATTGGGGGAAGAGCCGACATTACTGAGTCGCCGGATGAAGGAGGAGAGACCTAATGGACAAAAGTTCAAGGAGTGAACGAATTGCGAATTACATTTTTCACAAGAAAGGAAAGATGTTAACAGGAGTATGCCTCACTTTGTTGTTTCCGACCAGTTGTCTTTTCGGGTAACCCGGAAACTAAGTCGCCAGAATAGCTTCGGGTCAGACGTTTGGGCGTATACCTTGCCTTCTTCAAAAGGAAATCACGGTCCAGATGAGCATTTGGGTGAGACATGGGAACTTTTCCACAAATCCGCCTGGCGGGCCTAGAAGAAGAAGAAGTTGAGTCGGAAGAAATAGAAATTACCTCGACGATGTCATCTTGTCTCTCATAGTCATCCTCCTACGAACAAAGGTAACGAGGCATAAGCATAAGTCGGAACATAGTGACAACAAGCAAAAGGGTAAATTTTTACCTCTGATTGTTCTTCGCCGGCTCGAGACTCTCCCACGACAGATGACTCCTTGGCGGCGGCTTTTCCATTGTTCTTCTTCTTCTTCTTAGGAGGCGGCTTGGTTGTTTTTTGGACAGTCACCTTGGGCCTTCGAGACCAAAATGTTGATCCTTTCTGATTGATGTAATGACAGTTCAGATTAGGAACATAGGGAAACGTATTGAAAGAATGAAAGGAGGCGGCTTAGATTTTTACCGCTGGAGCCGGGTTGGAGAGGCAGAAAGGCTTGAGCCAAATCTTGACGTAGTTCTCCAAGGGCTCGCTAGTTAACTTCCTCATCATTTTGATAATGTCTTCTTCGGTGAGTCTTGTATGGAAGAAACATTGGGGGTGGTTCTCGCTGCCATCATACTCGTGTTGGAAATATGCCCTAGAGGCAATAATAAATTAGTTATTATTATATTTCTTTGTTCATGATAATCGTTTATTATCCATGCTATAATTGTATTGATTGGAAACACAGTGCATGTGTGGATACATAGACAAAACACTGTCCCTAGTAAGCCTCTAGTTGACTAGCTCGTTGATCAAAGATGGTCAAGGTTTCCTGACCATAGGCAAGAGTTGTCACTTGATAACGGGATCACATCATTAGGAGAATCGTGTGATGGACTAGACCCAAACTAATAAAACGTAGCATGTTGATCGTGTCATTTTGTTGCTACTGTTTTCTGCGTGTCAAGTATTTGTTCCTATGACCATGAGATCATATAACTCACTGACACCGGAGGAATGCTTTGTGTGTATCAAACGTCGCAACGTAACTGGGTGACTATAAAGATGCTCTACAGGTATCTCCGAAGGTGTTCGTTGAGTTAGTATGGAACAAGACTAGGATTTGTCACTCCGTATGACGGAGAGGTATCTCGGGGCCCACTCAGTAATACAACATCACACACAAGCCTTGCAAGCAATGTGACTTAGTGTAAGTTGCGGGATCTTGTTTTACGGAACGAGTAAAGAGACTTGCCGGTACACGAGATTGAAATAGGTATGCGGATACTGATGATCGAATCTCGGGCAAGTAACATACCGAAGGACAAAGGGAATGACATACGGGATTATATGAATCCTTGGCATTGAGGTTCAAATGATAAGATCTTCGTAGAATATGTAGGATCCAATATGGCATCCAGGTCCCGCTATTGGATATTGACCGAGGAGTGAATCGGGTCATGTCTACATAGTTCTCGAACCCGCAGGGTCTGCACACTTAAGGTTCGACGTTGTTTTATGCGTATTTGAGTTATATGGTTGGTTACCGAATGTTGTTCGGAGTCCCGGATGAGATCACGGATGTCACGATGGTTTCCGGAATGGTCCGGAAACGAAGATTGATATATAGGATGGCCTCATTTGATTACCGGAAGGTTTTCGGAGTTACCGGGAATGTACCGGGAATGACGAATGGGTTCCGGGTGTTCACCGGGGGGGGGGGGGGGGGGGGGGGGCAACCCACCCCGGGGAAGCCCATAGGCCTTGGGGGTGGCGCACCAGCCCTTAGTGGGCTGGTGGGACAGCCCAAGAAGGTCCTATGCGCCATAGGAAGAAAATCAAAGAGAAAAGAAAAAAAAGAAGAGGAGGTGGGAAAAGGGGGAAGGACTCCTCCTTCCAAACCTAGTTGGATTCGGTTTGGAAGGGGAGGGTTGCCCCCCTTGGCTTGGCCGAAGTCCTTGGGGTCCTTGGACCCCAAGGCAAGGCTCCCCCTCTTCCCCCTATATATACGGAGGTTTTAGGGCTGATTTGAGACAACTTTTGCCACGGCAGCCCGACCACATATCTCCACGGTTTTACCTCTAGATCGCGTTTCTGCGGAGCTCGGGCGGAGCCCTGCTGAGATTAGATCACCACCAACCTCCGGAGCGCCATCACGCTGCCGGAGAATTCATCTACCTCTCCGTCTCTCTTGCTAGATCAAGAAGGCCAAGATCATCGTCGACCTGTACGTGTGCTGAACGCGGAGGTGCCGTCCGTTCGGCACTAGATCGGAGTGGATCATGGGACGGATCGCGGGATGGTTCGTGGAACGGTTCGCGGGGCGGATCGAGGGACGTGAGGACGTTCCACTACATCAACCGCGTTCACTAACGCTTCTGCTGTACGGTCTACAAGGGTACGTAGATCGAATATCCCCTCTCGTAGATGGACATCACCACGATAGGTCTTCGTGCGTGTAGGAAATTTTTTGTTTCCCATGCGACGTTCTCCAACAGTGGCATCATGAGCTAGGTTCATGCGTAGATGTCTTCTCGAGTAGAACACAGAAGTTTTTGTGGGAGGTGATGTGCGTTTTGCTGCCCTCCTTACTCTTTTCTTGATTACGCGGTATTGTTGGATCGAAGCGGCTCAGACCGACATTACTCGTACGCTTACGAGAGACTGGTTTCAGTGCTACGAGTAACTCCGTTGCTCAAAGATGACTGGCGGGTGTCAGTTTCTCCAACTTTAGTTGAATCGGAATTGACCGAGGAGGTCCTTGGATGAGGTTAAATAGCAATTCATATATCTCCGTTGTGGTGTTTACGTAAGTAAGATGCGATCCTACTAGATACCCATGGTCACCACGTCAAACATGCAACAACAAAATTAGAGGACGTCTAACTTGTTTTTGCAGGGTATGCTTGTGATGTGATATGGCCAATGATGTTATGTGATATATTGGATGTATGAGATGATCATGTTGTAATAGTTAATATCGACTTGCACGTCGATGGTACGGCAACCGGCAGGAGCCATAGGGTTGTCTTTAAACTAACGTTTGTGCTTGCAGACGCGTTTACTATATTGCTAGGACGTAGCTTTAGTAGTAATATCATGAGTAGCACGACAACCCCGATGGCGACGCGTTGATGGAGATCATGATGATGAAGATCATGGTGTGACGCCGGTGACAAGAAGATCGTGCCGGTGCTTTGGTGATGGAGATCAAGAAGCACATGATGATGGCCATATCATGTCACTTATGAATTGCATGTGATGTTAATCCTTTTATGCACCTTATTTTGCTTAGAACGACGGTAGCATTATGAGGTGATCTCTCACTAAAATTTCAAGACGAAATTGTGTTCTCCCCGACTGTGCACCGTTGCGACAATTCTTCGTTTCGAGACGCCACGTGATGATCGGGTGTGATAGACTCAACCTTCACATACAACGGGTGCAAAACAGTTGCACACACAGAACACTCGGGTTAAGCTTGACGAGCCTAGCATGTGCAGACATGGCCTCGGAACACATGAGACCGAAAGGTCGAGCATGAATCGTATAGTTGATATGATTAGCATAGAGATGCTTATCACTGAAACTATTCTCGACTCACGTGATGATCGGACTTGAGATAGTGGATTTGGATCATGTACCACTCAAATGACTAGAGAGATGTACTTTTTGAGTGGGAGTTCTTAAGTAATATGATTAATTGAACTAATTGTCATGAACATAGTCTAATGGTCTTTGCGAATTACGATGTTGCTTGCGCTATAGCTCTACTGTTTTTATATGTTCCTAGAGAAAATTTAGTTGAAAGTTGATAGTAGCAAACTTTGAAGAGGATTGTGCTCGTTGCTGCGCAGAGGGCTTATGTCCTTAATGCACCACTCGGTGTGCTGCACCTCGAGCGTCATCTGTGGATGCTGTGAACATCCGACATACACGTTTCTGATGACTACACGATAGTTCAGTGCAAAATACTTAATGGCTTAGAAGCAAGGCACCGAAGACGTTTTGAAACGTCACGGAACATAAGTGATGTTCTAAAGAGATGAAATTGTGATTTCATGCTCGTGCCCTTGTTGAGAGGTACGAGACCTCCGACAAGATTCTCTATCCACAAAGTAAAGGAGAAAAGCTCAATCGTTGAGCATGTGCTCAGATTGTCTGAGTACGACAATCACTTGAATCAAGTGGGAGTTAATCTTCCAGATGAGATAGTGATGGTTCTCCAAAGTCACTGCCACCAAGCTGTGAGAGCTTCGTGATGAACTATAACATATCAAGGATAGATACAATGATCCTTGAGCGATTCGCGATGTTTGACACTGCGAAAGTAGAAATCAAGAAGGAGCATCAATAGTTGATGGTTTGTAAAACCACTAAGTTTCAAGAAAGGCAAGGGCTAGAAGGGATACTTCATGAAACGGCAAAACAGTTGTTGCACTAATGAAGAGACCCAAGATTAAACCCAAACCCGAGACTAAGTGCTTCTATAATGAGGGGAACAATCACTGAGGCAGAGCAACTCTAGATACTTGGTAGATAAAAAGGCTGGCAAAAGTCGAAAGAAGTATATTTGATATACATGATGTTGATGTGTACTTTACTAGTACTCCTAGTAGCATGAGGGTATTGGATACCGGTTCGGTTGCTAAGTGATTAGTAACACGAAATGAAAGCTACGGCATAAACAGAGACTAGCTAAAGGCGAGGTGTCGATACGTGTTGGAAGTGTTTCCAAGGTTGATATGATCAAACGTCGCACGCTCCCTCTACCATCGGGATTGGTGTTAAACCTAATAATTGTTATTTGGTGCTTGCGTTAAGCACGAACATGATTGGATCGTGTTTATTGCAATATGATTATTCATTTAAAGAGAATAATGGTTACTCTATTGTCTTGAATAATCACCTTCAATGGTTTATTGAATCTCGATCGTAGTGTTACACATGTTCATGATATTAGTGCCAAAAGATACAAGGTAATGATGATAGTACCACTTACTTGTGGCACTGCCGCTTGAGTCATGTTGGTGTAAATTGCATGAAGAGGCTCCATGCTGATGGATCTTTATACTCACTTGATTTTGAATCACTAGTGACATGCAAATCATACCACATGAGCAAGGCCTTGTTTTCATTGAGATGAAATAAGATAGTAACTTGTTGGAAGTGATACATTTTGATGTATGCAGTCCAATGGGTGCTGAGGCACGCAGTGGATATCATTATGTTCTTACTTCAATGACGATTTGAGTAGATACTAGAGTATTTGTTTAATGAATCACAAGTCTGGAATATTGAAAAGTTCAATTCTATTTCAGAGTGAAGTTCGTCGTAACAAGAGGATAAACTGTCTACGATATGATCATAGAAATGAATATCTGAGTTACGAGTTTTGGTACGCAGTTAAGACAATGTGGAAATTGTTTCACAGTTCATGCCACCTAGAACATCATAGTGTGATGATGTGTCTGAACGTCATAGCCACACACTATTTCGTATGGTGCATGCTATGATGTCTCTTATCGAATTACCACTATCGTTTATGGGTTAAGCATTAGAGACAACCGCATTCACTTTAAATAGGGCACCACGTATTTCCGTTGAGATGACACAGTATAGACTGAGGTTCAGAGAAATCTAAACTGTCGTTTCTTGAAAGTTTGGGGTTTCGACACTTATGTGAAAAAGTTTCAGTCTGATAAGCTCGAACCCAAAGCGGATAAATGCATCTTCATAGGATATCCAAAACAGTTGGGTACATCTCCTATCTCAGATCCGAAAGCAAAGTGTTTGTTTCTAGAAACGGATCCTTTCTCGAGGAAAGGTTTCTCTCGAAAGAATTGAGTAGGAGGGTGGTAGAACTTGATGAGGTTATTGAACCATCACTTCGACCAGTTTGTAGCAGGGCACAGGAAGTTGTTCCTGTGGCGCCTACACCAATTGAAGTGAAAGCTGATGATGGTGATCATCGAGCATTGGATCAAGTTACTACAAGCCTCGTAGGTTGACAAGGTCGCATACTACTACAGAGTGGTACGGTAACCCTGTCTTGGAGGTCATGTTGTTGAGCAACAGTGAACCTACGAGTTATGGAGAAAGCAATGGTGGGCCCAGATTCCGACAAATGGCTGGAAGCCATGAAATCCAAGAGAGGATCCATGTATGAAAACAAAGTGTAGACTTTGGAAGAACTACTTGATGGTCATAGGACTATTGAGTAAGGATGGATCTTTAAAAGGAAGATAGACGATGATAGTGATAAGTCACTATTAAGAAAAGCTCGACTTGTCGCAAAGATGTTTCCGACAAGATCAAACAGTTGACTATGATGAGACTTTCTCACTCGTAGCGATGCTAAAAGTCTGTTAGAATTATGTTAGTAGTTGCTGCATTATTTATGAAATATTGCATGTAGGATGTCAAAACATTGTTTTCTTGACGGTTTCCTTGAGCAAGCATTGTATGAGATACAACCATGAGGTTTTGTCGATCCTAAAGATACTAGCAAGTATGCAAGCTCCAGCGATCCTTAAATGGACTGGTGCAAGCATCTCGGAGTTGGAATATACACTTTGATGAGATGATCAAGGATTTTGGGTTTGTACAAGGTTTATGAGAAACTTGTATTTCCAAAGAAGTGAGTGGGAGCACTATAGAATTTCTGATAAGTATATGTGGTTGACATATTGTGGATCAGAAGTAATGTATAATTTCTGTAAAGCGTACAAGGTTGTTTGAAAGGAGTTTTCAAAGGAATACCTGGATTGAGCTACTTGAACATTGAGCATCAAAGATCTATGGAGATAGATCGAAAGCGCTTAATGGAAGTTTCAACAAGATGCATGCCTTGACAAGTTTAGACGGAGTTCAAAATAGATCAGCAAAGAAGGAGTTCTTGGTTGCGTTGTAAGGTGTGAATTTGAGTAAGACTCAAAACCCGACCACGGCAGAATAAAGAGAATAGACGAAGGTCGTCTTCTATGCCTTAGTCGTAGACTCTAAAGTATGCCATGCTGAGTACCGCACCTGATGTGTGCCTTGCAGCAAGTCTATTAAGAGGTACACACAGTGATCCAGGATTGAATCACTGATCAGCGGTCAAAGTTATCCTTAGTAACTAAATAGACTAAGGAATTTTTCTTGATTATGGAGGTGGTTAAAGAGTTCGTCGTAAAGGGTTACGTCGATGCAAGCTTTGACACTAATCCGAATAACTATGAGTAGTGAAAGGATTCGTATAGTAGAGTAGATATTTGGAGTATTTCCGAATAGCACATAGTAGTAGCATCTATAGGATGACATAAAGATTTGTAAAGAACACACGGGTCTGAAAGTTTCAGAACCGTTGACTAAAACCGCTCTCACGAGCAAGACGTGATCAGACCCCATTACTATATGGGTGTTGGATTCGTTGGAATCACATGGTGATGTGAACTAGATTATTGACTCTAGTGCAAGTGGGAGACTGTTGGAAATATGCCCTAGAGGCAATAATAAATTAGTTATTATTATATTTCTTTGTTCATGATAATCGTTTATTATCCATGCTATAATTGTATTGATTGGAAACACAGTGCATGTGTGGATACATAGACAAAACACTGTCCCTAGTAAGCCTCTAGTTGACTAGCTCGTTGATCAAAGATGGTCAAGGTTTCCTGACCATAGGCAAGTGTTGTCACTTGATAACGGGTTCACATCATTAGGAGAATCATGTGATGGACTAGACCCAAACTAATAAAACGTAGCATGTTCATCGTGTCATTTTGTTGCTACTGTTTTCTGCGTGTCAAGTATTTGTTCCTATGACCATGAGATCATATAACTCACTGACACCGGAGGAATGCTTTGTGTGTATCAAACGTCGCAACGTAACTGGGTGACTATAAAGATGCTCTACAGGTATCTCCGAAGGTGTCCGTTGAGTTAGTATGGATCAAGACTGGGATTTGTCACTCCGTGTCACGGAGAGGTATCTCGGGGCCCACTCGGTAATCAACATCACACACAAGCCTTGCAAGCAATGTGAATTATTGTAAGTCACGGGATCTTGTATTACGGAACGAGTAAAGAGACTTGCCAGTAAACGAGATTGAAATAGGTATGCGGATACTGACGATCGAATCTCGGGCAAGTAACATACCGAAGGACAAAGGGAATGACATACGGGATTATATGAATCCTTGGCACTGAGGCTCAAACGATAACATCTTCGTAGAATATGTAGGATCCAATATGGGCATCCAGGTCCCGCTATCGGATATAGACCGAGGAGTCCCTTGGGTCATGTCTACATAGTTCTCGAACCCGCAGGGTCTGCACACTTAAGGTTTGACGTTGTTTTATGCGTATTTGAGTTATATTGTTGGTTACCGAATGTTGTTTCTCGGAAGGATTGGAAGAACTATTGGATAAGACAGATTGGAAGAAGGTGTGCAGCAATTCTAAAGAAATTTTTCCTTAGGGATATTCTTAGAAGGAAGATAAACATGTTTCTATAAGCAAGCAATAAATTACAGATCTACGGGTGGACTGATACGTCTCCAACGTATCTATAATTTTTTATGGTTCCATGCTATTATCTTGTCAAACTTTGGATGTTTTGTATGCCTTTTATATCTTTTTTGAGACTAACTTATTAATTCAGTGCCAATTGCCAGTTCCTGTTTTAACCGTGTTTTTGACCCTTTTCAGAGGAGAATATTAAACGGAGTCCAAACAGAATAAAACCTCCGAAAAGATTTTTTCCGGAGCAGAAGATACGCAGAGAGCGTGAGAACCAAGGCAGAGGCCACGAGGGGAGGCCACAAGCCCCCTAGGGCCGGCTAGGGGGGGCCACAGCTAGCAGGCTTGTGGGCCCCCTGTGGCTCCTCTGCCCTACTTCTTCCGCCCATAAATCCCCGAAAAATCCAAAACCACGTGAGAAATCCACGAAAATACTTTCCCGCCGCCGCAAGCTTCTGTCTCCGCAAGATCCCATCTGGGGCACGTTCTGGTGCCCTGTCGGAGGGGGGATTCAGATACGGAGGGCGTCTTCATCAACACAATTTCCTCTCCGATGATGCGTGAGTAGTTCACCATAGACCTTTGGGTCCATAGCTAGTAGCTAGATGGATTCTTCTCTCTCTTGGATCTTCAATACAAAGTTCTTCATGATCTTAATGGAGATCTATCCGATGTAATCTTCTTTTGTGGTGTGTTTGTCGAGATCCGATGAGTTGTGGATTTATGATCAGATTATCTATGAATCTTATTTGAGTTTCTTCTGATCCCTTATATGCATGATTTCATATCCTTGTAATTCTCTTCGAGTTATGGGTTTTGTTTGGCCAACTTGATCTTTGATTCTTGCAATGGGAGAAGTGCTTGGTTTTGGGTTCATACCGTGCGGTGACCTCACCCAGTGACAGAAGGGGTAGCGAGGCACGCATCGTGTTGTTGCCATCAAGGGTAAAAATATGGGGTTTATATCTATTGCATGAATTTATCCCTCTACATTATGTCATTCGTCAAAAGATGGAAGTACTACAAGTCGCCCAAAGTGTGCGTGGAAGTTCATTGGCATGAATAAATTCAAGTCAATCTGGGGTCTAATGTTGCGCATATTACCTGCGGTGTAACCCGCCCTAACTCTGCCAGGTCACTAAAGGGGTGACTCATAATTTGTTAATACAAGCCTTAGCCCAGGGTCCAATGAGCTGGATGGCGGTTCAGGATTTATGCAGAAGATAAGCCACCAACGAGGTTTCCAGTCTTGGAAAGCACGGTGACTTATAGATATGGAATGCCACAATCTGTAGCGTGGCTAGGACTCTTGTAAACCCTAGGGCCTCGAACTATATATAAAGGCGAGTCTCTGAGGTAGATAGGGCAAGGTAGAAATCATCGAGAGCTAGGTCAGGCGAGTTACACCCTCCTTGTAAGCGAATCCATCATAAATCTACACAAAGCAGGACGTAGGCTTTTACCTCCACACGAGGGGCCGAACCTGGGTAAATCTGAGTCTCGCTTTCGCTCACCCCCTTTGAGTCGCCACCAAGGTGTGATGGCTCCTTCACTACGTCCTTTCACAAGGACATCTGCCGTGAAAAAACCACGACACTCTTTCATATGAATAATAGCACCTATAGTTTGTAAGAAAGGTCTCCCAAGGTATCCCAAGCACAGTGAAATCTATAGGAACATAATTTATATTGTTAAGAATAAGCACATCATTTATTCTACCCAAAGGTGTCTTGATGGTAGAATTCGCAATATCCAAGTTAAAGGAATAATCTTGTATATCGATGAGACCAAGTACATATGAGAGAGATTTTGGTATATGGGGATTGCACTAGCCCTTTTCATCAGTTAGGGCTTTTGGTTGCATTGTCTAGTGCATGAAGCTAAACATAGTATCAGAGCTAAGGTCTTCAGTTATAGTCTTGGCTTTCGCAATTTATTAAATATTCCTGGTAGCCCCCTTTGTTTCCACATAGAGGCCTCTTGAGTCATACGTGAGTTTCGTGTGACGTCGCTCTCTACCGGTTGCACGTGTTGAGTTGTCTTACCCGTCGCACATGAGAGGGGGTGTTACAGTATATGTGGATCGCACTAGCCGTTTCCATCACTTCGTACTTTTGGTTGCATTGGCTAGTGCACGAAGCTTAACATTGTATCAAAGCTAAGGTCTTGAGTTCAAGTCCTGGCTTTCCCAATTTATTTAAAAACTTACTGGTAGCCCCTTTGTCTCCATGTAGAGGCCTCTTGAGTCATATATGAGTTTCACGCACCGCCGCTCTCTTCGAGCTGCACTTGTTAACTTGTCTTCCCCGTCACACGTGAGAGGGGGTGTTACTGTATATGTGGATTGCACTAGCCCTTTCCAACAGTTCAGACTTTTGGTTGTATTGGCTAGTGCATGAAGCTTAACATGGTGTCAGAGCGAAGGTCTTGAGTTCAAGTCTTGGCTTTTGCAATTTATTAAAAAATTGCTGGCAGCCCCCTTTGTGTTCACGTAGAGGCCTCTTGAGTCATACGTGACTTTCGCGCGTTGTCGCTCTTTTCCAGTTGCATGTATTGACTTGTCTTTCCTGTCAAACGTGAGTGGGGTGTCAAAATGTATATATGGATTACCTAATCCTTTCCATTAGTTCAAACTTTTGGCTGCATTGGCTAGTGCATGAAGCTTAACATGGTATCGAAGTTAAGGTCTCGAGTTCAAGTCCTGGTTTTCGCAGTTTATTAAAAAATCGTCGGTAACCCCCCTTTGTGTCCATGTAGAGACCTCTTGAGTCATACGTGAGTTTCGTGGGACGTCGTTTTCTTCTGGTTGCACATGTTGACTTGTCTTTCCCCTCACACGTGAGAGGGGGTGTTATAGTATATGTGGATTGCACTAGCCCGTTCCACCATTCCAGACTTTTGCTTGTGTTGGCTAGTGCATGAAGCTTAATACTTGAGACACTCGGACCAAGGTCACACAAATAATTACATTCATATTATTTAAGATTTATTTTAATAGTAGGTTCCCATTCATCATGCAATTTTCTAGGAATAGAAAATTCGATCTCAAGTTTCTCATCATAAGCTTTTATCATTGCTTATAAACTATGTTTAGCAAAAGTTTTATTTTTTACATAGGCATTGGGTGAGCCAATAATGTATTGCAGCAAGGAAATACATTATACTAAATAATAAATCTCATAATTAAAGTCCTTGTAATCCAAGATAGTGGGCACATCACTAATTAAAGTCTGACCTCTCCAAACCCACTTTTTCATTTTTATCAGTTAGATCATCACCCTCCGAACAAACATGACGCCTTCTAGCTAAAGTTTAGTCGTCTCGAGTCTATTTATCATATATTTTTAGATTAGTAAACAAAGATTCAATGGGGAAGTACCAATAATTTTAAGATCCTCATCATGATTACGGTAAAAACCGGGTGGAAGAGATTTTTCTAAGAATTCTCATTTAGCTCTCAACTAAGCGGTCCTATCCTTGCTCTCATTAATAGATATTTAAATAGATTTAATGAACTCATTGATATCATGATTTTTCTAAAAATTTATTATCCATGTTCCTAGTCATATCATCAACTTTATGCAACTTTTCTTCTACCATAGTATTAAATATCTTTTCAAAACTAATAAATCATTAATGGTGTTCTATGATACTTTTTGATAACCCACAAGTATAGTGAATCGGGATAGTCTTCACGGGTAGTATTTCACACTAATTTATTGATTTGACACAAGGGGAGACAAAGAGTATTTATCGGCCTTGATAGTTGAATTGTTAATTCAACTACACCTGGGATATCTCTGTGTAGCAAAGGTTTAGTAGCATGGAAAATAATAGTAGTAGCAGTAATAGTGATAGCAACAACTTTGTAATAGTACTGAAAGTGACAACAACAATAGTAACTTAACAAGATTCAGTATATGTAAAGCGTAGGCGATGGTGCATCAATGGAAATATATGGATGTCATCAATCATGTAATGTTTACACGATAGAGCAACGCGGATTTAGCTCCAATTCATCAATATAATGTAGGCATGTATTCCGTATATAGTAATACGTGCAGGGCGCAACTTAGGGGGTGGTCGCGCCATGTTGCCGCATGGGCCACAGGCAGCCCCTCTGGTGGATTTTTGCTTAATAATTCCTTAGAATTCCTATAAAAACTTCATAAAAAGTTTCGTGCAATTGCAAGGACATTTATTTGTGCACAAAAATAACACCAAGGTAGTTTTGTTGAAAATTGCGTCAGTCCAGGTTAGTTTCATTCAGATCATGCAAATTACAGTCCAAAACAAGAGCAAAAGTGTTTGGAAAAGTAGATACGTTGGAGATGTATCAACTCCCCCAAGCTTAACTCATTGCTTGTCTTGAGGAAATTTAGTTGATAAATTGAAAGTGATAAAGAAAACTTTTACAAACTCTTTTGTTCTCGTTGCCATATATATGCTTAGCTCGTGTTCAAGTTTTCAGCATAAATTATAAATAACCATATCCGTGATAACAATTAATCATCATATTCCCTCTCGGAAATAAATAACCAACTAGTAAGCAATAATAAGATATCTCACATGCTAACAATTTTTCAAAACAATCACGATATAATATGATGACATGGTATTTCACTAGCCCTTTCTAAGACCGCAAAACAAAAATGCCGAGCAAAGATATCTGGCTTTGGAGTAGTGACTGGAAAGCTTACTCTACCGAGAAATACTACATCCATGTCCATCAGCCCATTGTTCCCAACCCTGTGCTCAGTTGGATTTGGAAGAGTTGCTGCACCATGAAGATCAAAATGTTTGCCTGGATATTCATCATGGACAGGCTGAACACCCAGTATATGCTGGAACGACGCCCCAACCTATGTGTTCTTTGTCATGCCAGGGTCAAAGAGGATAGGGATCATCTCTTTTTCAACTGCCTATTCAGCAACAGGGTTTGGAACTACCTTCAGATCACCTAGCGTGGTACCTCCATGTGGACCACCTCTTTCCCAGCCAGGAAAGACTTTCAGCATCCTTTTTTCTCTGAAGTAGTGTTCATTGCTTGTCGGAACATTTGGACAGTCCGAAATGCAAGGATCTTTAACAATGAGCATCCCAGGTTCAATAAATGGAAGTCTAGCTTCATTCATGATATCTCTCTCCTAGCTTATAGGATTAAGGCTAGATTTAAGGATGATCTTCTTAAGTGAATCTCCTTTGTACCTCCCTGAGGTTTGTACCTCTACACCCACCCACCCCCTTTTGTATATTCTAATCCTCTCATATACATATACTCTATTTTTATTGGAATAAAAGAAAAGGTTGTGGGGTGATTCCCTACAGTAGCTAGTCAAAAAAAATGCAGAGCACCTCTGAGATTCAAGAAGCGATTGAACATTATAATTCATGATAGAAGTGATCCAGTCATGCTCATATTCAACATTAACTAGACTTAATGCATAAAAGTGACAATATTTCTCTCTGGTCTGGTGCTTTTAGTAAGAAGATGATGGCTCAGGAGCAACGTAGAAGTAAATAGAAAGGCCCTTCGCGAGGGAAGCATTGATTTGCAGAGGTGCGAGAGCTCAAGTTTTAAGTCAGAGTTAAATTGTCATTTTGGGTGGTGCACTTTTCCCGTCAACGATACGACAACTGTTTTCAGTATATTCCTTGCTAAACTCATTTTTGGATGTTCCTAAACAAAATTTTGAAGTTTACTCCTATCCACCATCCATACACAAACCATGGTTGCCAAATCCATGGGTGCGTGCCAACATATCAACTATCCTAAGGAGTTTTGTTGAATTTAATTTGATCAAGCAGGTCTGGGCATCCTTTTTTACAAACCTCTCTTGTGGAATGATGGTGAATAACCGACCATCCTGAGAATAAATCACTTTGTTGGAATTATGCCCTAGAGGCAATGATAAATAAGTTATTATTATAATTCCTGTATCAAGATAATCGTTTATTATCCATGCTATAATTGTATTGAATGAAGACTTAGATACATGTGTGGATATATAGACAAAACAATGTCCCTAGCAAGCCTCTAGTTGGCTAGCCAGTTGATCAAGGATAGTCAGGGTCTTCTGACTATGTACAAGGTGTTGTTTCTTTATAACTGGATCACATCATTAGGTGAAACATGTGATGGGCTAGACCCAAACTAATAGACGTAGCATGTTGATCGTGTCATTTTGTTGCTACTGTTTTCTGCGTGTCAAGTATTTTTTCCTATGACCATGAGATCATATAACTCACTGACACCGGAGGAATGCTTTGTGTGTATCAAACGTCGCAACGTAACTGGGTGACTATAAAGATGCTCTACAGGTATCTCCGACGGTGTCCGTTGAGTTAGTATGGATCAAGACTGGGATTTGTCACTCCGTGTGACGGAGAGGTATCTCGGGGCCCACTCGGTAATCAACATCACACACAAGCCTTGCAAGCAATGTGAATTATTGTAAGTCACGGGATCTTGTATTACGGAACGAGTAAAGAGACTTGCCAGTAAACGAGATTGAATAGGTATGCGGATACTGACGATCGAATCTTGGGCAAGTAACATACCGAAGGACAAAGGGAATGACATACGAGATTATATGAATCCTTGGCACTGAGGCTCAAACGATAACATCTTCGTAGAATATGTAGGATCCAATAAGGGCATCCAGGTCCCACTATCGGATATAGACCGAGGAGTCCCTTGGGTCATGTCTACATAGTTCTCGAACCCGTAGGGTCTGCACACTTAAGGTTCGGCGTTGTTTTATGCGTATTTGAGTTATATTGTTGGTTACCGAATGTTGTTCGGAGTCCCGAACAAGATCACGAACATCACGAGGGTTTCCGGAATGGTCTGGAGACGAAGATTGATATATAGGATGACCTCATTTGATTACCGGAAAGTTTTCGTCATTACTAGGAATTTACCGGGACTGACGAATGGGTTCCGGATGTTCACCGGGCGGGGGGGGGGGGGCAGCCCACCCCGGGGAAGCCCATAGGCCTTAGGGGTGCCGCACCTACCCTTAGTGGGCTGGTGGGCAAGCCCAAGAAGGCCCCTGCGCAGGATAAGAGAAAAAAGGGGAAGTGGGGAAAGAGAGAAGGGCTCCACCTTCCAATCCTAGTTGGACTAGGATTGGAGGAGGACTCCTCCTCCCCCCCTTCGGCTGAACCCCTTCGGGCTCCTTGAGCCTCAAGGCAAGGCCCCTCCCCTCCCTCCTATATATACTGAGGTATTAGGGCTGATTTGAGACAACTTTTCCACGGCAACCCGACCACATACCTCCACGGTTTTTCCTCTAGATTGCGTTACTACGGAGCTCGGGCGGAGCCCTGCTGAGATTCGATCACCACCAACCTCCAGAGCACCGTCACGCTGCCAGAGAACTCATCTACCTCTCCGTCTCTCTTGCTGGATCAAGAAGGCCGAGATCATCGTCGAGTTGTACGTGTGCTGAACGCGGAGGCACTAGATCGGAGCGAATCGTGGGACGGATCGCGGGACAGTTCGTGGGACGGTTCGCGAGGCGGATCGAGGGACGTGAGGACGTTCCACTACATCAACCGCGTTCATTAACGCTTCTGCTATGCGATCTACAAGGGTACATAGATCGGAAATCCCCTCTCGTAGATGGACATCACCATGATAGGTCTTCGTGCCCGTAGGAAAATTTTTGTTTCCCATGCGACGTTCCCCAACACACTTAGCATGGAAGATACCAACCGCCCTGTTGCTACATGAGAGGTACGAGTGCACAAGATAGATGTTTGTTTGAACATTTGGAGGTGGCACATGAAAATTTACTTGGAATAGAAGGTAATACCGTTTATATGCAGGTATGGTGGACTTATGTGGAATAACTTGGTTTAAGGATTTTGGATGCACAAGCAACATTCCCGCTTAGTACAAGTGAAGGGTAGCAAGCGACCAGCTAGAGAGCAAAAATGGTCATAAGCATGCATTGCGAATAATTAATATTGGACATTAGCATGAGTAGGATATAAACACTCTGAATTTAAACATCATGAAGGTTGCATTGGTTTTGAATCAACTACAAGTTTGCACATGGACGAAGTCAAGCTGCTCGAATTACTCTCAGAGAAATACCATACTACCATACCACATCATAACTATTTTAATGCATGTTGACACATAAGATAAATCATTATCAACTCCTAGCTATTTAAGCATGACATGAGAAACTATAATCTCTAATTTTCATCATAAACATGTTCACTCATGATATAGTGAATCAAGATCGAACAAGCTAAACATATTTACAAAAACAGAAAAACAAGAAGAGTTCATCCCACCTTCCTTTCCCACGATCACTTCATCAAATATCATCATTATTGCCTTTCACTTGACAACTGAACGATGTGATAATAATAATAGTGCAGGAATGACGTGGACTAAGCTGGAATCTGCAAGGCATTTGTGTAAAGGAGAAGACATGGTAATATTGGCTCTTGGTTATATCAACATTAACGCATATGAGAGCCACTCAACATTTTTTATCATGGTCTTCTCCTTTTGACTCAAAGAAAAGAAAATAAATTCAGAGAAACACAAAAATATTTCTGGAGTTTTTGATTTTTCTTGAAGAATGCAAACAAGCAAAGGAATAAACAAAAACTAGAAAAACTATTTATAGGGAAAAGCTCCCAACAAGTAAAGGAGATCTTTTGGGGTTTTCTTTTAATACTACACCTTAATAAACTCGAAAGAAAACCAGAAAAGTGAGAAATATTTTTGGGTTTTCTAAAGTTTTTCAAACACACAAGAAGAAAGCGGAAAATAAGACTAACATGGTTATACAATGAAAAAGGATGAATACCAACAATTTTAATGAAGTGTATGTAGATGAATGTAATGTCGGTAAGAAATAAGTACTCCCCCAAGCTTAGGCTTTTGCCTAGGTTCGTGATCACCATTGATAATAGTCACCAGGTCCGGAAAAGTATTTCTATTGAGGCACCTTAGCGTCCCATGCCTGGACCTCGGCCTCCGCTGCAGCCAACTCATTTCGGTAAGCAACTATATCCTCTAGCATGACGATATATCTGTTCCTATCATGAAAGTTAAACAAAGAAGGTGCACTCAACACAATAACATCAAGATTCTTCTTGATGCATAATAAGTTGTAACGAATGTGCTGCGGGGGTTTAGGTTCCTCAATGAACTGGTGATCTGACATAGACTGGTGATCGAGATAAACCTTAGGCAATAGGTAATCAGTTGGACGTATGTCAACATTGAAATGCTTCGCTAGGCTAGTGGCATAAATACCACCATGGATTTTCCCCCTAATTTGGCTAAGATGCAAACGACGTGCAACGCTAGCTCGTACGATGTAGGTACTGTCGCTGTAAACTACGCGGTGTAAGGTAGCAAGGGTGGGGGCAATGAGACCACCACCCTGAGTCATAGTAGTTAAACGTTTCCCTATAAATAAAGCGAAGTAGTGCATAGAAGGAAAATGTAAACTAGTGGCCCTAGCCTTCAACATGCCCCATGGTCAAGGTGAGGAGAATTCATCGAACTCCTAGGTTCTAGGATTGGGTTCCCTCATCAAAAGGAATCATGCATGTTTCACCAAATTCAGAGAGTGGTATTTCATGATGTTCGGCATATAAATCAAAACTAACCATGGGAGCATCGGGCGTATTGTTGCAGTAAAGGTTTTGCATGATGGAATTTGTAAGGAGATAGTATTGGTCACACTCATCTGCGAGGAAGTGGGCAACCCGGAATTTGCAATGAATTGCATAAACTCTTGATGAAAACCCACCTCACTCATGAAAGGTGTATGTGGCCCTAACCTCCGTCTTGCAATGGATGTTGACGTCTTGGTCCGATGTCCTAACAACAACTCCTTTGGAGCTCCAGTTTGAAGTGTCACTCCTAAAGAAATTCATCTTCCTACGAACAAATTTTTGAAATTTTTGGACCACAAAATTATGTTAGCAGAACTTTGCAAGACTAACAGCAACTACTCATATGGATGCCTAGAGGACATATCAAGCATTCCCACAACTTGGAACTCAAAGAATTAGACATGCAAGCTCATTTTCAATATCACCAAGTGTGGAAAAATATGATAAATATAAACCACTAAAGCAAAAACTAATTGGAGGAATGGGAGAGTCACATACCAAGGAGCAATTCATCAAAACAGTTTTAGAAATGGGGTTCCGAGCAAAGAGATCAAGAATTTCAGTTTCGGGAGGAAGAACACGAGAGAGAGAGAGCTAGAGAATTTTTTTTCTCGACGTAATGGATGACATGGGCTCAACAGAAAATGCAGGGGGGCTATGGGCCCCACCACACAACAGGGTGTGCCCTAGGTGTGTGGTCGTCCATGTTGCCCTGTGGCCCATAGGTGCCCCTTCTTGGTGTGTTTTGAGCACCAAAAATACTTAAATATTTCAGAAATATTCATGTTAAATTTTGTGGCATTCTGAGACTTTTTATTTTTGGGTCATTTTTTATTGCACAGAAAACTCAAAAACACGATGATCATGACATTTTATTATATTCAACTAAAAATAATAGATAGCAAACTAATATTATAAAGAGTTGTACCTACTTAATTCATCGATAACATGTCTTTCAAAAAGGATCCATTAAACTGATTTTCGATTGACATGAAACCAATTTTTTTTCATATGACACTAAGTTACCTCAATGGGGATTTGCATATCCCCAACAAGAGGAGTACAATATTTCTTCATGGCGGTAGGAAGAGGAATTTTGAAACTACCAATGGTGAGTGTAGCAGTTGGCTCAATGACATTAATATTATTAACCAAAGTTTGCTTCTTTGGAAAATGCCAGGTATGTTGTTTCCCATTGACAGGAAAAGTGGCCTTGCTTTTGTTGCAATCAATAGCAGCCCCTATAGTATTGGAAAAGGGTCTACCAAGGATGATCGACATGTTGTTGTCCTCGGGCATATCAAGAATAACAAAGTCTCTCAAGCACAACAACAACAGGAACATCCTTGCATATTCCAATAGGTAAAGCAGTGGATTTATCAGCCATTTTTAAATATATCTCCGTAGGTGTAAGCTTATTCAAATCAAGTCTCTTACAAAGAGAGAAAGGCATAACACTAACACTAGCTCCTAAATCACAGTAAGCAGTTTTACCATAAATTTTTTAATGGAGCAAGGTATTGTGGGTTACCTGGATCTCCCAACTTCTTAGGCACTCCACCATCAAAAGAATAATAAGCAAGCATAGTAGAAATTTTAGTTTCAATTATTTTTCTTTTGTTGGTAATAATATCTTTCATATACTTATCATACGGAGGCATTCTCAAAATATCAGTCAACCGAGTGCGTAAAAAGAAAGGCCCAATCATTTCATCAAAGCGCTCAAAGTATTCCTCGTCCTTACTCTTAGAAGCCTTATGAGGGAATGCCATGGGTTTTTGAAACCATGGCTCTCTTTATTTCCCATCCTTTCTAGCAACAACATTTATTTTTAGGAGGTGGGTTATCAAGATCTTCAGCAGGTTCTATTTCCACATCATTATCACGTTCTTTATTACTATCTGGTGAGGCATCTATCTGAACATTATTATTCTCATCATCACTATGTGAATGTTCATTACCAGATTGTGTCTCGGCGTCAAAAATGGAAACATCATTATGATTCTCAGCAGGGGGTTTCTCTAACAGGTTCACTAGAAGCATGCAATGACCTATCATTTTTTTTGTTTTTCTTCTTAGAAGGACTAGGTTTATAATCATTAATTCTCTAAGAATCATGTTCTAATTTTTTAGGATGACCTTCAAGATAAAGAGGTTCATGAGTCATGCAACCTCCTCTAGTCATTACTCTATCATCATTGTCCTTAATATTATCATTTATCTCGGCAAGAAAATCATTTTGGGACTTAGCAACTTGGTCTAGTTGGGTGTGAACCATAGAAGCATGTTTACCTAGACCCTTAATACCATTAGCAGTTCTAAACATCAAGTCACTCAAACAATCTATCATCATAGTATTATGTCTTAATTAATCGTTGACATAATTACTAAAATGTTCTTACTTAACAATATAATTATCGAATTCATCCATGCATTGACTAGGAGTCTTAGTGTAAGATATATCACTTGATTAAAGGTACGGAGGGAATTTACCTCTTCTACCCGTGTCGAGGTGACAAGTCCATGTATTTCTTCGATAGGTGGTAATTTCTTGACATCTTCAGCTTTAATACCTTTCTCTTCAATAGATCTTTTGGCGTCTTGCATATCTTTAGGACTGAGGAATAGAATACCTCTCTTCTTTTAAATAGGTTCCATTGGTGATTCGGGAAGTGTCCAATCATCGGCATTTCGTAATATGTTATTTAATAGTTCTTCAACTTGTCCAACAGTCCTTTCCCTAAAAATACAACTAACATAACTATCTAGGAAATCCCTAGAAGCACAGGTTAGTTCATTATAAAAGATATCAAGTATTTCATATTTCTTAAAGGGATGATCATGCAGAGCTCTAAGTAACTCAAGAGGCCTCCCCCAAGCTTGAGCGAGATTCTCTTCTTCAATTTGCACAAAGTTAAATATCTCCTGTAAGGTAACTTGTTTCTTATAAGCGGGGAAGTATTTTTCAGAGAAGTAATAAAGCATATCCTGGGGACTATGCAATACAAAGGAACTATTCTTTAGCCTCACCTTTTAGCGAGAAAGTAAAAATGCTTAAGGATGTATTAGTAACGTATCTTTTCCTCATTAGTAAATAAAGCAACAAAATCATTCAATTTAGTGAGATTTTCAACAACAATTTCAGTTCCTTAATCATGGAAAGGATCATATTCTACTATAGGAATCAACTCAGGGTATATAGAGAATTCGTAATCCTTATGTGTAACAAATATAGGAGAAGTAGAAAACTTAGGATCACTTTCATTTTCTCCATCATAGATTTTTCTTTCACTTTGCATAGTAGTTTCTTTGGGTCATCTCTATTCTCACAAGCAAGAAAGACCCTAGCTACTTCCCCATCCATAACATAACCTTCAGGTACATAAGGAAATTCATATTTATTTGGACAATGAGATGTAGTAGGTGATTCAAAATCTTCATGAGTTTCAACATTTTCAATTTCTTTAGTTTTAGCAATATGGGCATCAAGTAATTAATTTAGTGGAACAGATTCAGTTTCATCAAATATAGCAGTAGTATCATCACTAATTTCGGAAGTAGCATCATCAAGTTCAAGCGATATATCAGAACGAGCAATATGTGGTGGTGTAATAAGCTGATTCAAAATAGTAGGTGAATTAAAAGGAGAGCTAGATGGCAATTCCTTACCTCCTCTCGTACGAAAGGGGATGATCTTAGGTTGAGTATCTTTCAAATTCTTCATAGTGGGAATAGGCTATCCTAATGTTAACAAAATAAATATAGTTATGCTCCCCAGCAACGGCGCCGGAAAAAGTCTTGATAACCTACAAGTATAGGGGATCGTGACAGTCTTCATGGGTAGTATTTCACCCTAATTTATTGATTTGACAAAATGAGAGCCAAAGAATATTTATTGGCCTTGACAGTTGAGTTTTCAATTCAACAGCACATGGGATATCTCTCTACAGGTAAGGTTTAGTAGCATGACAAATAATAGTAGTAGTAGTAACAATGATAGCAGCAACTTCGTAACAGTATTGACAATGACAACCTCAATAGTAACTTAGCAAAAATTAGTATATCTAAAGCGTAGGCCCTGGTGCAGCGATGGAAAGATATGGATGGCATCAATCATGTAACAGATACACACTAGAGTGACACAGAACTAGCTCCAATTCATCAATATAATGTAGGCATGTATTCCGTATATAGTCATATGTGCTTGCGATAAGAACTTGCATGACATGTGTTGTCTTACCCTCCCATGGCGGTGGAGTCCTATTGGGAAACTAATGGATATCGGAATTATTGGTGAATACATTAAATCCTCATACTATGGCAATCACCGGAAAGAATCCCAATTATTGTCACCTTGGGGTATCCAGATAAAGACACGTAATAGGTGCATACCTCTTGCAAGATAGGATCTAAATACTTTTCATATTCAGAGAGAAAATAATAAGTTTCGGTGTGGAATCATGGCGCTCGGGCCCTAGTGACAAGCATTAAGCATAGGAAAGTCATAGCAACATCAATCTCACTACATAGTGGATAATAGGGATCAAGCTAACTTAACTCAATTACATGATCAATCTCATCCAAACCTCATCACCATCCAGCAAACCTACTAAGGAATTACTCACTCACTTTGGTGAGAATCATGGAATTGTTGAAGGAGAAGGGTTGGTGATGTCGACTACGACGAATTGCCCTCCCCGGAGCCCCAAACAGACTCAGATGAGCCCTCCCGAGGAAGAACAGGAGGTGGCGGTGGCTCCGTCTCATAAAACATGATGAAATATTCTCTGTGATATTTTTGTCCAACGATGTGAATTTATAGGACTTGAATTAGGGTTGAAGGAGCCATGTAGGCCCCTCAAGCCATCACGGTGTGTCGAGGGGTGGACATGCCATGTTGGCTTGTGGCCCACAAGCAGCCCTTCTCTAGTGGATCTTCGCTCCATAATTCTATATATTCCAAAAGTAATTCACAAAAAGTTTCATCCAGTTTCAGGAACATTTATTTCTTTACAAAAATAACACGATGGTAGTTGTGCCGAAAATAGCGTCACTCTGGGTTAATTCCATTCAAATCATTCAAATTAGAGTCCAAAACTAGAGCAAAAGTGTTCGGAAAAGTATATATGTTGGAGAGTATCACAGCTGAATCCGCATGGGACTCACGGCATGTCGGCTAGCACGGGCGATGTGCACAATAGGCTAGCGGATCCAGGAAGTGGCTCATTAGCTGACGCATGGTGCTCGGCGATTGGCATGGGGCAGCACCACCAGTAGATTGGTCGGAGCCACACCATGAGGCGAAGACGGAGCGATTGACCCGGTTGCTGGTGCGCGGGACGTTGTCCGATGTTCTCTTGCACGCACAGGAGCATGTGACATGGATCTCGCGCAGGATCGCCTGTCATTCAGGTGCAACATCGATCCCGAATGGGATATGTCCCCCGAAGGCATGCACATGAAATATGGCCCATTAGGAGTCATTTCTTCACCGTTTAGGTCACCATGACCATCATTTTCTTCACTATTTTGTCGTGCACCATCACATAACTCAAGCAAGTTGTTATGAGGATTAATTGGCATGCGATCATTGTAGTTATGTTCCCCGTGAGGACCTACTAGATATGTATATAAAAGGAGAATTTCTTTGCAAAGGAGAACTCCAGCGTTTGGGTGGAGATCGGCAACGAAAAATTTGTCTCATCGAAAATTACATCTCGAGAGGTATAGACACGTCCAGGGGAACATCAAGTCACTTAAATCATTTATGTTGAGCACGATAGCCCAATAAGAAACACTGTTTACAATGAAACATGAGTTTGCGATTGTTGTAGGGTCTAAGATTTGTCCAACATGCGCATCCAAAAACATGAAGAGTTGTATAATCGAGTTTGGTGTGAAGAAGTCTTTCTACCGGTGTTTCATTGTTGATAACTCATCTAGGGAGCATATTAACGATATGAAGATGGGTAAGGAAATCCTCATCTCAAAACTTGAGAGGCATGGATGCATGTGCTAAAAGAGGTAGACCAACTTCAACAATGCGATGATGTTTACATTCAGCGGATCCGTTCTACCGGTGGGCATGTGGACAAGATACTTGATGAGAGATGCCAAGAGTTTGGAGAAAGGAATTTAATTTTTCATATTCCCCTCCCCAATCAGATTGAAAAACAATGATTTTTCTACTACTGTTTTGCTCAACAAGAGCTTGTTAGTTGTTAAGCACTTGGAAAACCTCGGATCGCTTTTTGAGTAGATAGATCCAAGAGTACTTGATACAGTCATCAATGAAGTTAACAAATAACGTATGCCAACCAAAAGAGCTTGGAGCATGATCCCAAACATCAGAAAAGATAAGTTGCAACGGTTTGGTAGAAATACTTGTCAAAACTATATAAGGCAATTGATGGCTTTTAGCCTTTTGACAAGAATCACAAATTGTTTCAACATCACGCTCTCCAACATATGGGAGATTATTATTTCTAAGCATTCGTGCAACTAAATAGAAATACGCATTTCCTAGTATATCATGTCACCTTATCGAAGAGGTTTTGGTGACACCTTAAGGTTGCTTATTTGCTATTCTAAACTCCGGAATCATGGGTAAAGCCCTCAAACGCATCTACCTCAGTATAGCACCCGCCTCGTTACCTTATCCTTCATAAAAGGGTGAAACTCGAGAAAAACATGATTATTAGTGGTGATGGATGGACAGAGAGAACATTCTTAGTGTTGGAATTATGCCCTAGAGGCAATAATAAATATAGTTATTATCATAATTCCTGTCTCAAGATAATCGTTTATTATCCATGCTATAATTGTATTGAATGAAGACTCATTTACATGTGTGGATACATAGACAAAACACCGTCCCTAGCAAGCCTCTAGTTGGCTGGCCAGTTGATCAAAGATAGTCAGTGTCTTCTGATTATGAACAAGGTGTTGTTGCTTGATAACTGGATCACGTCATTAGGAGAATCACGTGATGGACTAGACCCAAACTAATAGACGTAGCATGTTGATCGTTTCATTTTGTTGCTACTGTTTTCTGCGTGTCAAGTATTTATTGCTATGACCATGAGATCATATAACTCACTGACTCCGGAGGAATGTTATGTGTATCAAACGTCGCAATGTAACTGGGTGACTATAAAGATGCTCTACAGGTATCTCCGAAGGTGTTAGTTGAGTTAGTATGGATCAAGACTGGGATTTGTCACTCCGTGTGACGGAGAGGTATCTCGGGGCCCACTCGGTAATACAACATCACACACAAGCCTTGCAAGCAATGTGACTTAGTGTAAGTTACGGGATCTTGTATTACAGAACGAGTAAAGAGACTTGCCGGTAAACGAGATTGAAATAGGTATGCGGATACTAACGATCGAATCTCGGGCAAGTAACATACCGAAGGACAAAGGGAATGACATACGGGATTATATGAATCCTTGGCACTGAGGTTCAAACGATAAGATCTTCGTAGAATATGTAGGATCGAATATGGGCATCCAGGTCCCGCTGTTGGATATTGACCGAGGAGTCTCTCGGGTCATGTCTACATAGTTCTGGAACCCGCAGGGTCTGCACACTTAAGGTTTGACGTTGTTTTATGCGTATTTGAGTTATATGGTTGGTTACCGAATGTTGTTCGGAGTCCCAGATGAGATCACGGACGTCACGAGGGTTTCCAGAATGGTCCGGAAACGAAGATTGATATATAGGATGACCTCATTTGATTACCGGAAGGTTTTCGGAGTTACCGGGAATGTACCGGGAATGACGAATGGGTTCCGGGAGTTCACCGGGGGGCAACCCACCCCGGGGAAGCCCATAGGCCTTGAGGGTGGCGCACCATCCCTTAGTGGGCTGGTGGGACAGCCCAAAAGGGCCCTATGCGCCTAGGAAAGAAAATCAAAGAGAAAAAAAAGAGGAGGTGGGAAGGGAAGGAAGGACTCCCACCCACCAAACCAAGTCCAACTCGGTTTGGGGGGGGAGCCTTCCCCCCTTGGCTCGGCCGACCCCCTTGGGGCTCCTTGAGCCCCAAGGCAAGGTCCCCTCCCTCCCACCTATATATACGGAGGTTTTAGGGCTGATTTGAGACGACTTTTCCACGGCAGCCCGACCACATACCTCCATGATTTTTCCTCTAGATCGCGTTTCTGCGGAGCTCGGGCGGAGCCCTGCTGAGAGAAGGTCATCACCAACCTCCGGAGCGCCGTCACGCTGCCGTAGAACTCTTCTACCTATCCGTCTCCCTTGCTGGATCAAGAAGGCCGAGATCATCGTCGAGCTGTACGTGTGCTGAACACGGAGGTGCCGTCCGTTCGGTACTAGATCGTGGGACTGATCGCGGGATTGTTCGCGGGGCGGATCGAGGGACGTGAGGATGTTCCACTACATCAACCGCGTTCACTAACGCTTCTGCTGTACGATCTACAAGGGCACGTAGATCACTCACCCCCTCTCGTAGATGGACATCACCATGATAGGTCTTCGTGCGCGTAGGAAATTTTTTGTTTCCCTTGCGACGTTCCCCAACAGTGGCATCATGAGCTAGGTTCATGCATAGATGTCTTCTCGAGTAGAACACAAAAGTTTTTGTGGGCGGTGATGTGCGTTTTGCTGCCCTCCTTAGTCTTTTCTTGATTCCACGGTATTGTTGGATTGAAGCGGCTTGGACCGACATTACTCGTACGCTTACGAGAGACTGGTTTCATCGCTACGAGTAACCCCGTTGCTCAAAGATGACTGGCAAGTGTCAGTTTCTCCAACTTTAGTTGAATCGGATTTGACCGAGGAGGTCCTTGGATGAGGTTAAATAGCAACTCATATATCTCCGTTGTGGTGTTTGCGTAAGTAAGATGCGATCCTACTAGATACCCGTGGTCACCACGTAAAACATGCAACAACAAAATTAGAGGACGTCTAACTTGTTTTTGCAGGGTATGCTTGTGATGTGATATGGCCAACGATGTGATGTGATATATTGGATGTATGAGATGATCATGTTGTAATAGATAATATCGACTTGCACGTCGATGGTACGGCAACCGGCAGGAGCCATAGGGTTGTCTTTATACTAATGTTTGTGCTTGCACATGCGTTTACTATTTTGCTAGGATGTAGCTTTAGTAGTAATAGCATGAGTAGCATGACAACCTCGATGGCAACACGTTGATGGAGATCATGGCGTGGCGTCGGTGACAAGAAGATCGTGCCGGTGCTTTGGTGATGGAGATCAAGAAGCACGTGATGATGGCCATATCATGTCACTTATGAATTGCATGTGATGTTAATCCTTTTATGCACCTTATTTTGCTTAGAATGACCGTAGCATTATGAGGTGATCTCTCACTAAAATTTCCAGACGAAATTGTGTTCTCCCCGACTGTGCACCGTTGCTACAGTTCATCGTTTCGAGACACCACGTGATGATCGGGTGTGATAGACTCAACGTTCACATACAATGGGTGCAAAACAGTTGCGCACGCGGAACACTTGGGTTAAGCTTGACGAGCCTAGCATGTGCAGACATGGCCTCGGAACACATGAGACCGAAAGGTCGATCATGAATCATATAGATGATATGATTAGCATAGGGATGCTTACCACTGAAACTATACTCAACTCATGTGATGATCGGACTTGAGCTAGTGTAAAGTGGATCATGAACCACTCAAATGACTAAGAGAGATGTACTTTTTGAGTGGGAGTTTAGCGTATAATTTTGATTGAAGTTAAACTCCAATTATCTTGAAATAGTCTAAGTCCACTTTGAATATATTTGCGTTGTAGATCATGGCTCACGCGACAGTCACCCTGAATTTTAATACGTTCCTAGAGAAAGCTAAGTTGAAAGATGATGGAAGCAACTTTGTAGATTGGGCTCGTAATCTTAAGCTAATCTTACAAGCTGGGAAGAAGGATTATGTCCTTAATGCTACGCTAGGAGATGAACCACCCGCTACGGCTGATCAGGATATTAAGAACGCTTGGTTAGCACGTAAGGAGGACTACTCAGTAGTTCAATGTGCAGTCTTGTATGGCTTAGAACCGGGACTTCAACGTTGCTTTGAGCGTCATGGAGCATTTGAGATGATCCAGGAGTTGAAGTTTATCTTTCAGAAGAACGCCCGGATCGAGAGGTATGAGACCTCCGATAAATTCTATGCTTGCAAGATGGAGGAAAACTCGTCTGTCAGTGAACATGTGCTCAAAATGTCTGGGTACTCAAACCGTCTAGCTGAGCTGGGGATTGAACTTCCGCAAGAGGCTATCACTGATAGAATCCTTCAATCACTGCCGCCAAGCTATAAAGGCTTTGTGTTGAACTACAACATGCAAGGGATGAACAAGTCTCCCGGCGAGTTGTTTGCGATGCTGAAAGTCGCAAAGTCTGAACTCCGTAAAGAGCATCAAGTGTTGATGGTGAATAAGACCACTAGTTTCAAGAGAAACGGCAAAGGCAAGAAGGGTAATTCAAAGAAGAGAGGCAAGCCTGTTGCCAATCCGACGAAGAAACCCAAAGCTGGACCTAAGCCTGAAACGGAGTGTTACTATTGCAAGGGTATGGGTCACTGGAAGCGCAATTGCCCCAAGTATCTGGCAGATAAGAAGGCGGCCAAAGAAAAATCAGGTATATTTGATATACAAGTTATTGATGTGTACTTAACCGGCTCTCGTAGTAGTGCCTGGGTATTCGATACCGGTTCTGTTGCTCATATTTGCAACTCGAAACAGGAACTGCGGAATAGACGAAGGCTGGCGAAAGATGAAGTGACGATGCGCGTAGGAAATGGTTCCAAGGTTGATGCAATCGCCGTCGGCACAGTTTCACTTCAGTTACCATCAGGATTAGTGATGAACTTAAAACATTGTTATTTAGTGCCTGCGTTGAGCATGAACATTATATCTGGATCTTGTTTATTGCGAGACGATTACTCTTTTTAAGTCAGAGAATAATGGTTGTTCTATTTCTATGAGTAACATCTTTTATGGTCATGCACCCAATGTGAGAGGATTGTTCATATTGAATCTTGATAGCAATACACACATACATAACATTGAGACCAAAAGAGTTAGAGTTAACAATGATAGCGCCATATTTTTGTGGCACTGCCGCTTAGGTCATATTGGTGTAAAGCGCATGAAGAAACTCCATGCTGATGGACTTTTGGAGTCACTTGACTTTGATTCACTTGACACGTGCGAACCATGCCTCATGGGCAAGATGACTAAGACTCCGTTCTCCGGAACAATGGAGCGTGCAAGTGACTTGTTGGAAATCATACATACCGATGTGTGTGGTCGAGGCACGCGGCGGATATCGTTATTTTCTCACCTTCACTAACGATTTGAGTAGATATGGTTATGTCTACTTGATGAAGCACAAGTCTGAAACATTTGAAAAGTTCAAGCAATTTCAGAGTGAAGTTGAAAATCATCGTAACAAGAAGATCAAATTCCTACGGTCTGATCGTGGGGGTGAATATCTGAGTTTCGAGTTTGGTGCTCACTTAAGACAATGTGGAATTGTTTCACAGTTAACACCGCCTGGAACACCACAGCGTAATGGTGTGTCCGAACGTCGTAATCGTACTTTATTAGAGATGGTGCGATCTATGATGTCTCTTACCGATTTTCCGTTATCATTTTGGGGTTATGCATTAGAAACAGATGCATTCACTTTAAATAGGGCACCATCAAAATCCGTTGAGACGACACCATACGAACTGTGGTATGGCAAAAGGCCAAAGTTGTCGTTTCTTAAAGTTTGGGGATGTGATGCTTATGTCAAAAAGCTTCAGCCTGAAAAGCTGGAACCCAAAGCGGAAAAGTGCGTCTTCATAGGTTACCCAAAAGAGACAGTTGGGTACACCTTCTATCTCAAATCCGAGGGCAAAGTGTTTGTTGCTAAAAACGGAGCTTTTCTCGAGAAGGAGTTTCTCTCGAGAGAATTGAGTGGGAGGAAGATAGAACTTGACGAGGTTGTCGAACCTCTCATCCCTCTGGATGGTGGCGCAGGACAAGGGGATACCTCTGTCGTTGCGACGCCGGTTGAAGGGGAAGTTAATGATGATGATCATGAAACTCCGGTTCAAGTTTCTGTCAAACCACGCAGGTCGACGAGACCACGTGCTGCTCCAGAGTGGTACGGTAATCCCGTCTTGTCAATCATGTTGTTGGACAACAATGAACCTGCAAATTATGAAGAAGCAATGGTGGGCCCGGATTCCAACAAATGGCTAGAAGCCATGAAGTCCGAGATAGGATCCATGTATGAGAACAAAGTGTGGACTTTGGAGGTACTGCCTGAGGGCCGCAAGGCTATTCAGAACAAATGGATCTTTAAGAGGAAGACGGACGCTGACGGCAATGTGACCGTTTATAAAGCTCGACTTGTGGCAAAGGGTTTTTCGCAAGTTCAAGGAGTTGACTACGATGAGACATTCTCACCCGTAGCGATGCTTAAGTCCGTCAGAATCATGTTAGCAATAGCTGCATTTTTTGATTATGAAATCTGGCAGATGGATGTCAAAACGGCGTTCCTTAACGGTTTCCTTAAGGAAGAATTGTATATGATGCAACCCGAAGGTTTTCTCGATCCTAAGAATGCTAATAAGGTGTGCAAGCTTCAGCGATCCATTTATGGACTGGTGCAAGCATCTCGGAGTTGGAACAAGCGCTTTGATGAGGTGATCAAAGCATTTGGGTTTATACAAGTGGTTGGAGAATCTTGTATTTACAAGAAAGTGAGTGGGAGCTCTGTGGCGTTTCTAATATTATATGTGGATGACATATTGCTGATTGGAAACAACGTAGAGTTTTTGGAGAGCATAAAGGATTACTTGAATAAAAGTTTCTCTATGAAGGACCTAGGAGAAGCTGCTTACATTCTAGGCATTAAGATCTATAGGGATAGATCAAAACGCCAGATAGGACTTTCACAAAGCACATACCTTGATAAAGTTTTGAAGAGGTTCAAAATGGAACAGTCCAAGTAGGGGTTCTTGCCAGTTTTACAAGGTACGAGATTGAGTAAGACTCAGTGCCCAGCAACTGATGAAGATAGAGAGCATATGCGCTCCGTCCCCTATGCTTCAGCCATAGGTTCTATCATGTATGCAATGTTGTGCACTAGACCGGATGTTAGCCTGGCCATAAGTATGGGAGGTAGGTTCCAGAGTAATCCAGGAGTGGATAACTGGACAGCGGTCAAGAATATCCTGAAGTACCTGAAAAGGACTAAGGAGATGTTTCTCGTGTATGGAGGTGACGAAGAGCTCGCCGTAAAAGGTTACGTCGATGCAAGCTTTGACACAGATCCGGAGGACTCTAAGTCGCAAACCGTATACGTATTTATTCTTAATGGGGGTGCGGTAAGCTGGTGCAGTTCCAAGCAAAGCGTCGTAGCAGATTCTACATGTGAAGCGGAGTACATGGCTGCCTCGGAGGCGGCTAAGGAGGGTGTCTGGATGAAGCAGTTCATGACGGATCTTGGAGTGGTGCCAAGTGCACTGGATCCAATAACCTTGTTCTGTGACAACACGGGTGCCATTGCCTTAGCAAAGGAACCGAGGTTTCACAAGAAGACCAGACACATCAAACGACGCTTCAACCTTGTCCGCGACTACGTCGAGGAGGAGGACGTAAATATATGCAAAGTGCACACGGATCTGAATGTAGCAGACCCGCTGACTAAGCCTCTTCCACGGCCAAAACATGATCGACACCAGAACTGTATGGGTGTTAGATTTGTTACAATGTAATTCACATGGTGATGTGAGGGCTAGATTATTGACTCTAGTGCAAGTGGGAGACTGTTGGAATTATGCCCTAGAGGCAATAATAAATGTATAGTTATTATTATAATTCCTGTATCAAGATAATAGTTTATTATCCATGCTATAATTGTATTGAATGAAGACTCATTTACATGTGTGGATACATAGACAAAACACCGTCCCTAGCATGCCTCTAGTTGGCTAGCCAGTTGATCGATGATAGCCAGTGTCTTCTGATTATGAACAAGGTGTTGTTGCTTGATAACTGGATCACGTCATTGGGAGAATCACGTGATGGACTAAGACCCAAACTAATAGACGTAGCATGTTGATCGTGTCATTTTGTTGCTACTGTTTTCTGCGTGTCAAGTATTTATTCCTATGACCATGAGATCATATAACTCACTGACACCGGAGGAATGCTTTGTGTGTATCAAACGTCGCAACGTAACTGGGTGACTATAAAGATGCTCTACAGGTATCTCCGAAGGTGTTAGTTGAGTTAGTATGGATCACGACTGGGATTTGTCACTCCGTGTGACGGAGAGGTATCTCGGGGCCCACTCGGTAATACAACATCACACACAAGCCTTGCAAGCAATGTGACTTAGTGTAAGTTGCGGGATCTTGTATTACGGAACGAGTAAAGAGACTTGCCGGTAAACGAGATTGAAATAGGTATGCGGATACTGACGATCGAATCTCGGGCAAGTAACATACCGAAGGACAAAGGGAATGACATACGGGATTATACGAATCCTTGGCACTGAGGTTCAAACGATAAGATCTTCGTAGAATATGTAGGATCCAATATGGGCAGCCAGGTCCCGCTGTTGGATATTGACCGAGGAGTCTCTCGGGTCATGTCTACATAGTTCTCGAACCCGCAGGGTCTGCACACTTAAGGTTCGACGTTGTTTTATGCGTATTTGAGTTATATGGTTGGTTACCGAATGTTGTTCGGAGTCCCGGATGAGATCACGGACGTCACGAGGGTTTCCGGAATGGTCCGGAAACGAAGATTGATATATAGGATGACCTCATTTGATTACCGGAAGGTTTTCGGAGTTGCCGGGAATGTACCGGGAATGACGAATGGGTTCCGGGAGTTCACCGGAGGGGGGCAACCCACTCCGGGGAAGCCCATCGGTATTTGGGGGGGTCACACCAGCCCTTAGTGGGCTGGTGGGACAGCCCACCAACTCCTGTGCGCCAAGGAAGAAAAATCAAAAGGAAGAAAGAAAAAAAAGGGGAAGTGGGAAAGGGGAAGGACTCCCTCCCACCAAACCAAGTAGGACTCGGTTTGGGGGGGGGAGAGTCCTCCCCCCTGGCTCGGCCGACCCGTTGGGGTTCCCTTGGACCCCAAGGCAAGGTCCCCCTCCCTCCTCCTATATATATGGGGCTTTTAGGGCAGATTTGAGACGACTTTCTCACGGCTGCCCGACCACATACCTCCATAGTTTTTCCTCTAGATCGTGTTTCTGCGGAGCTCGGGCGGAGCCCTGCTGAGACAAGATCATCACCAACCTCCGGAGCGCCGTCACGCTGCCGGAGAACTCTTCTACCTCTCCGTCTCTCTTGCTGGATCAAGAAGGCCGAGATCATCGTCGAGCTATACGTGTGCTGAACGCGGAGGTGCCGTCCGTTCGGTACTAGATCGTGGGACTGATCGCGGGATTGTTCGCGGGGCGGATCGAGGGACGTGAGGACGTTCCACTACATCAACCGCGATCTCTAATCGCTTCTGCTGTACGATCTACAAGGGTACGTAGATCACTCATCCCCTCTCGTAGATGGACATCACCATGATAGGTCTTCATGTGCGTAGGAAAAATTTTGTTTCCCTTGCGACGTTCCCCAACATACATCATGTCATCTTGCTTAAGGCGTTACTCTGTTCGTCATGAACTAAATACACTAGATACATGCTGCATAGCGGTCGATGTGTGGAGTAATAGTAGTAGATGCAGAAAGTATCGGTCTACTTGTCTCGGAAGTGATGCCTATATGTATGATCATTGCCTTAGATATCGTCATGACTTTGCACGGTTCTATCAATTGCTCGACAGTAATTTGTTCACCCACCATAATATTTGCTATTTTGAGAGAAGCCTCTAGTGAACACTATGGCCCCCGAGTCTACTCCACACCATATTTTCAGCCTTACTCTTTTTCTTCGTTGCACTTTCCCCCTTCAGATCTCACTTTGCAATCAATCTTGAAGGGATTGACAACCCCTTTATAGCGTTGGGTGCAAGCTCTTTTGTTTTTGTGTAGGTACTCTGGACTTGACGAGATTCTCCTACTGGATTGATACCTTGGTTCTCAAACTGAGGGAAATACTTACTGCTCCTGTGGTGCATCACCCTTTCCTCTTCAAGGGAAAAACCAACGCAAGTAAGTCTCCGTCAACATGTCAAATTCTGGCGCTGTTGTTTGAGAAGTAGCAGAACGATTTCTGGCGCCGTTGCCGGGGAGGTCAAGTGAAGAACTCATCCAAGTAAGTGTCGCAAACTCATCTCTTGCATTTACTTTTTTGCCTTTCGTTTTCCTCTCCCCCACTTCTGAGAAACAAAAATTTACAAAAAAAAATCTTTGTCTTTTTCGCTTGTGTGCTTGCTTTCTTGCCGAAGTCACCATGATTGAAAACACCAAACTTTGTGACTTCTCTAATACTAGTAATAATGATTTTATTAGTACTCCGATTGCTCCCGCCACTAGTGCGTAGTCATACGAAATCAATGCCGCTTTGCTGAATCTTGTTATGAAAGAGCAATTTTCCAGACTTCCTAGTGAAGATGCCGCATCCCAGCTTAATTCCTTCATAGAGCTTTGCGACATGCAAAAGAAGGAATATGTGGATAATGATGCGATTAAATTGAGGCTTTTTTCCTTTCTCGTTGCGAGGTCGAGCAAAAAATTGGTTTTTGTATTTGCCCAAAAATAGTATCGATTCTTGGGATAAGTGCAAAGACACTTATATATCCAAGTATTTTCCGCCAGCTAAGATTATCTCTCTCTGTAATGATATCATGAATTTTAAGCAACTTGATCATGAACATGTTACACAATCTTGGGAGAGAATGAAATTGATGATTAGAAATTGTCCCGCTCATGGCTTGAGTCTTTGGATGATTATACAAATCTTCTACGCTGGCTTGAATTTCTCTTCTAGAAATATCTTGGACTCCGCCTCAGGTGGAACGTTCATGGAAATAACGTTAGGAGAAGCCACAAAACTCCTAGATCATATCATGACGAACTACTCTCAGTGGCACACTGAAAGGTCACCAACTAGTAAGAAGGTACACGCTATAGAAGAAATTAACTCGTTGAGTGCTAAGATGGATGAGTTAATGAATTTGGTTGCTAGTAGAAGTGATCCTTTAGATCCTAATGATATGCCCTTGTCTTCCTTGATTGAGAGTAGCAACGCTAGCTTGGACGTTAATTTTGTTGGTAGGAATAATTTTGGCAACAACAATGCTTTTAGAGGAAACTATGTTCCTAGGCCTTTTCCTAGTAACTCCTCTATTAACTTTGGAAACTCCTACAACAATACTCATGGAAATTACAATAGATTACCCTCTAATCTAGAGAGTAATATCAAAGAGTTTATCAACTCGCAAAAGATTTTCAATGCATCCATAAAGGAAAAACTACTCAAAATTGACGATTTGGCTAAAGCGTTGATAGAATGTCTAGTGATATTGATGATTTGAAAGTTAGATGTGCTCCTCCCAAGATCAATATGGATGAAACTTTAAAAGCTATGCGTGTTTCCATGAGTGAGAGCAAAGAAAGAACCGCCCAAATTCGTGCTAGACATGAATGGCTTAAAAAGGCATGTTCTCGTGATAAGAATCACGAAGTTCTTAAAGTGCTTGGTGTGAATCTCATTGAATATTTGTGTTCTTGTGTCAAACCTAATGATGATGGGGCTGGATATGAATCCACCTTGGTTGAAAAACGCCCCAATGATTCAGAGTCCACCTATCTTGATGCTAAAAGCATTGAAAGTGGAGTAGAAGATATTAATACTTTGATTAGTAATGAAATAACTACTTTGGATTTCAAGGAATCAATTATGATAGTTTCTCCTTGATTTAATGCATTTCCTTGATGCAATCCATGCTAAAATCTCCACACGCTTATAGCCAAAACAAGGCCTTTACCGATCATATCGTCGAAGCTATGATAAAATCTCTTGAAGAGAAACTTGAATTGGAATTCTCTATCCCTAGAAAGCTTTATGATGAGTGGGAATGTACTATCAAAATAAAAATCAAAAACTATGAATGCAATGCTTTGTGTGATTTGGGTGCTATTGTTTCCGCGATTCCGAAGTCTTTATGCGATGTTCTGTGTTTTAATGAGATTGAAGAGTGTTCTCTTAATTTGCATGTTGCGGATTCTACTGTCAAGAAACCCATGGGAAGGATCAATGATGTTTGTCGGTGGATACTCACAACATATGCCATAGGTAGGCTAAAGTCAGTGAGAACCGAAGGGACAAAGGTGGATGCTGGGAACGAGGTTGGTATACGCATGGGACGCACGATGTACCCAGGTTCAGGGCTCTCCGTAGAGATAACACCCTTAATCCTGCCGGAGTGTTTGATGTGTATGAACAGAGTACAATGTTGCTCCTGGAGCTGTGTTGGGAGGAGGAAGAGGGGAGCAGTCGGCTCATCTCTGCCTTTCTCTCTGTGGTTGGTGAGCTTGTAGTGTTGTGTGACTGTGGAATGATTGGCCCCCTGCATGGAGGCCGACCGGGGGGTTTTATAGACGAACCCGCCGGCCTACAATATGGATAAAGGGTACAAGTGTGGGACCCGGCTGGCAGCCTCGCCGGCTGGCCAGGGGCCCACTAGAGTCTTATCTTATCGCTTGAGGGGCCCGCCGGCTGCATAGTCTCGATTGGCAGTGGGACCCGCCGGCTGGCCAATGAAGCTCTCGTGTAAGGTTGATGCCGAGCATGCGTTGTACGTCCGGCGTCGCCCCGCGAGATTCGTCATGGGCAGGTAGTACGGCCGCCTCCACTGTTCCCCATGCCGAGTGTAGTAATGGAGTGGGAGTGTGACGGTCCGGCACTATGCTAGGTGATGGATCAGAGCCGGGGTAGGTCAGCGTTGTGGCCGCCGACAGTCGTACCTACCGGGCGCCCCGATCCAGTACCTTTGCTGACGCGTAGCTACCTTTAATCGTAAGGTCTTATCCTGACCTACGATCTGACGTGACTTGTGATCTTCGGACGGCTAGCCTGCTTGGCTAGCCGGCTTGTGTGCGGCCGCCTCATTCCTAGCCGGGCTAGCGGGACCAGGCCGGCTCAGAAGAGGTGGCCGCCTCGACTCTAGCCGGCAGGGGTTGCCTGGCCGGCCAGAGGGATGGCCGCCTCGTCCTCTAGCCGGTAGGCGCTGCCTAGCCGGCCAGAAGACTTGGGCCTTGGGAATCTGTATACGTTCATGTCCTTTCGGCCGGAAATGAAGGAACAGGCTCGATGAGCCTACCCCGGGGTTATCCCCCCGACAGTAGTCCCCGAAGCTGGCGAGGCCTGCCGCGTGCGGGCGGGCGGCCTCACCGGCTTGTCGATTTGTCTTGATATTTTTGCCGCCCCCCGCGATGAAGGGCGCCCGCTACGAAATCGATTGGCCTCGAAACGACGCCTCGGTCCCGTCGGAATTCGATCGGAGAACGCCACGTGCCAGGCCCCGCCTGGCGTAATGATGGTGATTACTGATGACGGGACCGGGCCTGGGCCCTGGGTCCCGCCACGACGCCCCCTCGGCCTCCGCTCGGGAGATCCTCTGCGGATTTACTCCGTGACGGTTGGGCTTAAGGAAGCGTTACCGCCCGTAATACATGGGGTTAATGGGGGCCCGCGCGCACCGCAGCCCCTCCGCACGATGCTTCGCGGGGGTTTAAATGGGATGTGGGAGTTCCGAGGAGGCCATTCGCCCCCCTTCTTTCCCCGCATCCGCGCTCTCTTCCTCCCTGCGCCCAGAGAGAAAAAGCTCGCCTCCTTCGTCTTCTTCGTCTTCATCGCCGCGAAGTCGTGGACCCCTTCGGGTTCCCGTCACCCGCAGCCATGGCCGGTGGTTCTTCCTTGAAGAAGCCCTCGGCGCAGAAGGCGTCCTCGCAGGGAGCCTGGCTGGGCAGTGATGTCGGCGAGGGGCATATCGAGGCGCTCCGTCACCGCCGACTGCTGCCCCCGGCCTCCAAAGTGCTAGTGCGACTCCCTGGCGTCGAGACCGCTCCCACACCCGTCGTGGGAGAGGTCGTGGTCTTCGTCGAGAATTTCTACTGGGGCTTCGTGCTTCCGTCCAGCTCTTTCTTCGCCGAATGGCTCCACTTTTTCGGCCTGCAGCCGCATCACCTGGCGCCGAACGCCATTCTGCAGCTGGCGGCCTTCGTGGTCCTGTGCGAGGGCTTCGTGGGGATCAAGCCCCGCGTCGATCTGTGGCGCAGCCTGTTCTTCTTTAAACAGCAATCCATCGTGATGGAGAAATCCGAGGTGGAGAAGCTCACGGGGCCGCGCCCGTTGACGCCATGCGGGGCCGCGTTGGTGCATCATCGCTCGAAGTATGGCTTCCCCGAGATGCCTCTGCAAGAATCCATCAAGCATTGGTAGAAGGGTTTCTTCTATGTGAAGAATGCCGGCCCTGACCTGGATGCCCTCAATCTGCCCCCATTCGACATCGCTCCGCCGACGAGGCGGAACTGGGACGCGAAGACCCCCAAGCCGATTCCCAAGGTGGTGCCGATCTGCGCCCACCTTGATATTTTGGAGAAGGGCAGCCTCCTTGGCCGCGACCTGCTCACCACCATGGTGGCCCGCCGGATCCTGCCCTTGCAGAGGCGGCCGCATCTGGTCTGCCAGATGAGCGGCCGGTTTGATCCATGCCGGCTATCCACCAAGAGGTTCACCCCCGGCGCAGTAGCGCGAAGGGTGAATCTGATCTCCACCGCCCGCATGGACGATAGCGGGGAATGGACGTGGGGGATGTCCCCCTTCAATAGGACCCGTCCGCCTCCGATGGTAAGCGGCCTCTTTACTCTTTGTTGTTTGCTTTGTAGCCGGTCGTGTTGCTGAGCCGACGATCGAATCTCTTTCCGCAGCTGTACGAGAAGCTGCAGGGGTCCCTCCGTCCGCCTGCTCCCGAAGTGGATGTGTCCAACGCCTCATAGATTGAGGACGAGGGCATGATTGATTCCCGCTCTGACTCCTCCGCTGGCTCGGAGAATCCCCTGGAGTCGGAAGGGACAGAGCCGTTTGGTGAGTACGCACGACCCTCCGTTGCAGACTGGACGGACGACGATGAGATAGCCTCATTCTGTTCTGGTGCAGCCTTCAAGGAGGACTCTGATGGGGTGGAAGAGGTCACCAGCCCTTCACTGACGCGTGGCAGGCGCCAAAGGGGCGGAGCGACCGCTGCTGATGAGGCAGCCGGGAAGAAGGGCAAGGTTGTCACAGCTTCCCGGCCGGCTCCTAACTGGATGGCGCCAGATCCTCCAGCCGGCCAGCGAGCACGCGGCACCAAGAGACGCCGTGGTGCTAGCCGGAGGCAAGTCCGTGTGGTAGCGGGGTAAGATTTCCTCCTCTTTTTCATCGTTTATCTTGCGAGGAGCTTTGTTCCTTAGGAGCCTTGCTTGACAGGGAGGCGGAGGATGCGGAAGAGGACACCGCCTCCGTAGCCGAGCGGGATGGCTGGGCAGCAGCCGATGCTGCCCAGAGGGAGCTTGAGACGAAGTCCAAGCGCCGGTGGGACGTGGCTGCGTGGAAAGCGGCCGTGGGCTAGTCTCGCCCCAGCCGGGTCGGGAGGCCGGTTGAGAAGCGTGCGAAGGTTAAACATGACCCCTCCGCACATCCTCGCACGGAGGAGCCAGCTAGCGAGGCCGCTTCGAGGCCAGCCCCAAGGGTTGAGGGGGCCCGGCCTTCAGGGCCGGAAGCCTCAGCGCAGGTGGACCTGGAAACGGTCCCTGACTCGCCCAGGGCCGAGGCGGCACCCGACGCGCCGGAGCTGGACCTAGCTGTGCCGGACACGGCCCCCGATGCACCAGGAGCGGCCATGGATGCGCCGGACACGGCCCATCCGCCTCCCGCAGAGGAGATATCACCAGCCGAGACGGCGCCAGAGCCGGCCGTCGAGCAGGCACCAGGAGCCGACGCCATCGTCATTCCCCAGCACGGCCCTGTTGCGCCCGGAGCTGGGGGGCGGGCTGGGAGCCGGCCCATGAAGACATGGCGGGCGGCCAAACTGGCCCGCCTGCGACTGCCCGCCGGCACCGCGCTTTCCGGCATCCCGGAGCTCGTTTCGATGTTTACCAGCAGCCGGTCCAAGGTGGAGCAGTCGGCCCGCGTGGTGTGCAGCGACAATGAGTGCGTGGAGGCCCGCACCCAGGTAGGTGTTTCCTCTTTGGCTTTTCGAACTTCTTTCTTCTTTTTGCGTTAGTGGGGGCGCGACAGCGCACCCACTGGGTGTAGCCCCCGAGAATCGGGCCGGTCGATCGTCGACCGGTCCGAATCTCTTGGAGGTTCTTTTCCGTGTGATGTCTCTTTAGTGGGGGCGCGCTAGCGCACCCACTGGGTGTTGCCCCCGAGAATCGGGCTGGTTAAGTCTTAACCAGGCCGAATCTTAATCTTGTTCCTTTTTGCTTTCTTGGCAGGAGCTTTATGACGCTCAGGCGCAGGCTTACAATGAGCTGCGGACCCAACACCTCGGAGCTGATGGCCGGATTGCCGAGCTCGAAGCCCGGCTGGGCGAAGCCGCCACGGAGCAGGATGCCCTGCATAGTGCCGGCAACCGTCTCCAGGAGCAGCTGGCCCTTCTTCAGATGAAGAAGAAGGAGCTCGAGGCGGCCAGCCGGGTCGAGCTGGAGCGACTGCGCGATATGCTGACAGAGAAGGAGGCCTCCTACTCTGCCGATGTGGATCGCCTCGGGTCGCTTCATCTCGAGGAGATGAAACTCAAGGACGCCGCCTTGAGGGAGAAGGAGGAGGCCCTTGTCCAGAAGCAATCGCAGCTGGCTAAGGCCTTGGAGTCTGCGGTGACTCTCCAAGAGGAGGTCGCCCGACTTACTCATGCGAGTAAGGTGCGGGAGCTCGAGGTCCTCGAGAGCTCCCATGAGACCGATGGCGCCTTCCATCTGAGTCTCTCTTCCTTGTCTTGTTTTTGGTCTTTTTGCCGTCTCCTCCTTTTGCTGTGCTCTTACGTCCTGGCTGTTGCCATTCTAGGTCTCTTTCCTGAGACCCAGATCGCGGCTGACACCGCCGTCGAGGTGAGCCGCGAGGAGCGCCCCACGGTCGGGCAGGAGGTAGATACTACCTCCGGCTGGAGCGTGGAGGAGATCGGGGTGGGCCTTCGGGCCCGCCCGCGCGCCCTGGGTGAGTCTGTGGCTCAGCTCCATATCGCAGGCTCGTGGATGGTGGCGGCCTTGTGGCCAGAGGGCATGGAGCCGACGTCAATGAGCCGGCTCGCCCGCTGGCTTGCAGCAGGCGGAGAACGCCTGGATGCCTGGCGCGCCTCTGTCGCGCGGGCTGGGGCCTATATGGCGTTGCGCTTGACCAAGTCCTGGTATCGGAACCTGGACTTGGGCAAGCTCGTCGCCCAGCGCGATGGCTCGGAGGCGGAGCTACAAGGCATGGAGGAGGCGCTTCATGTTAGGGCCAGCGGCATCGCCGAGTACGCAGCCTGGGACGACTTTGTTATGGAGCGGGGTGAAGATGGCGGTGTGATCGCTGAGGATCTGCACGGCCTTCAGCCCTATGATCCTGACGGAAGCTCCGACGAGGCGGCCCGAGCTTGGGAGTCTGCTGCCGCCTCCAGCGGTGCGGCGTATGCCGACTCCGGTGTGGACGGAGTCGGGAGCCCTCGCGAGGGAGACGGCACACCCGCCTCGGGAGCACCCAGGGATGGTGATGCTACCACATCAGGAGCAGCGGCCGGGGGCGACCGATGAGGCCACAGCCCCGTAGCCGGTGTCCTTTTGTGTTTTGTTCTACCCTCGGAGGGATGTAATAAACGTGGGCCGTGGGCCAATGCTTTTCTGAATGTATATATTCAGCATTATATTCGTATGCCAAGCGTGTTGTCTTATGATCTTGTCTTTTGATTCCTGGTTGACTCATTTTTCCCCAATCCGCGTATTCCTAATCTTCCACCCCGCCAACCCGACAGCCGGGAGCCGGTCTGTGGCTGGGTTGAGGTTTCTGATTTTTCGAAGCCATCAAGACTTAAAGAACAAGACATAAACCAACAGAGGCCGGCTTGAATGAGATCGTATATATGATCGAGCCAGCCCGAACCGGCGACCCTTTGTAGCCAAACTTTGCATGTATCCAACCTGACCTATCCTCACCTCGCAAACCAGGCGGCCGGAGCCAGCCCGCAGGCTCGTACGAGGTGACCAGGGATCAGCCGGTTACACTATGTGTTCTTTTGCAATAGGGAAGGCGTCCGAGCAGCTAGAGAGCCCCGAGCTTGTTAAAGCCAGCAAGGGGCGTGTGCTGCGTAGCCTCCGAGCTTGATAAAGCCAGCAAGAGTTGTACGCGGTGTAGCCTCCGAGCTTATCGTAGCCAGTCAGAGGGCGTACACTGAGTGAAAACTCTCAATAAAAAGAAACATGAAGCATGCTCTTTCTATTGCATTTCTTGTTGTTTCCTGAAGAGGGAGAAAGATACATGTGCATGCTCTTTCCCTTGCTTGATTCTTGCCTTTTAGCAATAGAACGGGCGAAGCAATGCCGCGTTCCATGGACGTTCCATTTCTTGGCCGGAGTCGTCCCTCTTGCGCTTCCTTGGCTTTTGGGCGTCGATCAAGTAGTAAGCGTTGTTGAGCAACGCCCTACTGATGATGAAGGGTCCCTCCCATGGGGATGAGAGCTTGTGCTGGCCGGCAGTGCGCTGGAATCTTCTGAGGACCAAGTCTCCCTCCGTGAAAGAGAGAGGCTTGATGTTTTTGCTATGGTAGTACCTCAGCTTCTGTTGATAGATGGCCGTCCGGCTCAAGGCTAAGTCCCTTGCTTCTTCAAGGAGATCCACACCGTCTTCTCTTGCCTCCTTCGCCTCCGTTTCTGTGTATAGGGTGACCCGAGGCGAGTCGAACTCGATATCCATGGGAATAATAGCCTCGGACCCGTATACCAGAAAGAATGGAGTGAAGCCGGTCGACCGGTCGGGCGTGGTGCGGAGGCTCCATAGCACAGCCGGCAGTTCTTCAATCCAGCAGCTGGCTGATCTGACCAGTGGTGCCACCAGTCTTGGCTTGATGCCGTCCAAAATGAGGCTGTTGGCCCTCTCTGCTTGGTCGTTCGATTAAGGGTGTGCCACTGATGCCAAATCGAGTCGGATGCCTACCTTGGAACAGTAGAGCGCTAGAGCACCCTTGGCGAAATTGGTGCCGTTGTCAGTGATGATGCTGTGGGGAACGCCATATCGGACAAAGATGTCTGTGATGAACTTGACAGCGGTGGGGCTGTCAAGCTTTTTGATAGGTCTGGCTTCGATCCACTTGGTGAAATTGTCGACGGCCACCAAAATATGTGTCATCCCACCACGATTCGTCTTGAAGGGCCCTACCATGTCCAGTCCCCAGACGGCGAATGGCCATGACAGGGGAATGGTTTTGAGGGTCGAAGGCGGCATGTGGCTCTGCGTGCTGAAGCGTTGGCAACCTTAGCACTTGTCGACCAGATCCACGGCCTCCTCGAGGGCCGTGGGCCAGTAGAATCCATGGCGGAATGCTTTGGCCATCAGGGTTCTGGAGCCGGCGTGATGCCCACACTCCCCGTGGTGGATGTCTCTGAGGATCTCCTGTCCCTTTTCTGATTCGACGCAGCATTGGAACACGCCGGTCACACTGCGATGTACTAGTTCGCGATTGATGATGGCGTAGGCGGCGGACCTGCGCTGGATCTGTCTCGCCTCCGCCTCGCTTTGGGGAAGTTCGCCGCGAAGAAGGAAGGCCAGAATGGTTTGACCCCATGATGGAGCCGACACAAGGGTCGCCTTCGCTTCGTCTTGACTGTTGGGGGCTTCTGCAGCCCCCGAGCTTGATGGTGCCGTGGTTGTGGGCTCGAGACAAGGTGTCTCTGGTGCTGCCGCGGCGGCCGGCTCACCGTCTACCTGCATGACGTCCACCCACTGGGAGGATTCGAGTCCAGACAGAGCCGGGGTTGTTGTCGTAGCCTGTGCCGCCTTTGGAGTCGGTGGGGCCAGTAGAGCCGGCATAGGAACTGCAGCCCGCGCCGCTATTGGAGTCGGCGTAGTCAGCGCAACCGGCGTGGGAACCGTAGCCGGCGCAGCTGATGGAGCCGATGATGCTTGCACCGTAGAGTCAGCCGGCACAAAGATCGATGCCGACTCGAGAGATAGCTTATGGAGTTGCTCGAGGGAGACGCCGGCTGGAATGGCTGCCTCGTGGAGCCGATCTTCGCGAGTGTATCGGCCGCCTCATTTTCTGGCCTCGAAACGTGGTGGAACTCACAGCCCTCAAAAGGGTCGCTGAGCTGCTGAATGAGGAGGCGGTAGCTCGCTATGTTGGCGTCCCTGGCGTCCCATTAGCTAGAGACCTGCTGCACCACCAAGTTTGAATCGCCGAAGCATATGAGCCACCGGATGCCGATCTCCTTGGCAAGCCGGAGGCCATGAGCCAGTGCTTCGTACTCGGCGACGTTGTTGGAGGCGGCGAAATGGATCTGGAGAGCATACTTGAGTTGGTCCCCTTTTGGAGACGTCAAGACGATGCCGGCTCCCAGTCATGTCCGCATCTTCGAGCCGTCGAAGTGCATCCGCCAATGCGTGGAGTCTGGAGGTGGTGGCTCAAACTGGGTCTCGGCCCAGTCGACTACGAAGTCAGCCACCACCTGAGATTTGATGGCGGCATGGGGCTCGTACCGGATATCGTGATCCGCCATAGCGATGGACCATTTGGCAATCCTGCCCGTGGCATCACAGTTGCCCATGATCTCTGAAAGTGGAGCAGTGCTTACCACAGTGATGGCATGCTCTTGGAAATGTTGCTTCAACTTCTTTTCAGCAAGGTGAACACCATAACACATTTTTTTGATAATGCAGATAGTTCTGCTTAGAGGCGGACAAGACCTTGCTAAGGTAATAGTCGGCGCGCTGCACTGGTAGTGCCTTGCCCTCCTCTTTACGCTGAACTACCAACACTACGCTAACCACGCGAGTGGTCGCCGCGATGTATATGAGTATGGGTTCCCTTTCAGACGGCGCTGCCAAGATTGGCAGGCTCGAGATTACCCGCTTGAGGTCGCGGAAGGCTTCGTCTGCCAGGTCATTCCACTCGAACTTTGTTGTCTTCTTCATGAGATGGTAGAGTGGAAGGGCCTTCTCGCCAAGCCGGCTGACGAACCGGCTAAGGGACGCCAAGCAGCCGGCGAACTTCTGGACGTCGAGGATTCGAGCCGGTCGGACCATCCGCTCGATGGTGCTGATCTTCTCGGGGTTCGCTTTGATACCGCGGGCAGACACGAAGAACCCCAAGAGTTTGCCTCCTGGAACCCCCAAGACGCACTTCTCCGGGTTGAGCCGGATCTTGTATTTGCGCAGATTGGCGAACGTCTCCCGCACGTCGTCGAGGAGGCTGGAGTGCTGCTTTGTCTTGACGACGATGTCATCCACATAGACGTGGATGTTTCTGCCGATTGTGGCAGTAGGCACTGCTGCATGCAGCGTTGGAACGTCGCACCTATGTTATTCAGACTGAACATCATGGTGGTGTAGCAGTAGAACCCAAAGGGCGTGATGAAGGAGGTCTTCAGGCGATCAGCTGGATCCAGCTTGATTTGATGGTAGCCCGAATAGGCATCCAAAAATGACAGCAGTACGCAACCTGCAGTGGAGTCAATCACTTGATCTCCTAGGCAACACGAAAGGGTCTTTCGGACAGTCCTTATTCAGGCTAGTGTTGTCAATACACATTCGCCATGTATTGTTCTTCTTCAGCACCAGGACTGGATTAGCCAGCCAGTCTGGGTGGAAAACCTCCATGATGAAGCCGGCTGCAAGGAGCTGGGTGATTTCTTCTCCGATTGTGCGCCGCTTCCCCTCGGCGAAACGACGCAAGGGTTGTTTCACCGTCTTCGCATCCGGTCGCACGTGAAGTTTGTGCTCGGCGTACTTCCTCAGAACACACGGCATGTCCTTGGGGACCATGCAAAGATGTCCCGATTCTCACGGAGGAAGTCGACGAGCTCGCCTTCCTATATGGGGCTGAGACCAGCCCCGATGGTGACGCACTGCTTTGGGTTGGCAGGGTCGAGTGGGACCTGCTTGGTCTCTTTAGCCGGCTTGAAAGAGCCCTCGCCGGCCGACTTGGACGGAGGAGAAGGAATCGCCGGCTGCTCGGTAGCCTGGGCCACGAGCCGGTCGATCTGCCGCTTCTCCTCAGCAATCACCAAGGCGTTAGCGAGGCAGCTGCTATCTTGGGCACACTCGAGCGACTTCTTGTAGTCGCCAACAACAGTGATGATGCCCTTGGGACCCGGCATGTTCATCTTCAGGTAGGCGTAATGCGGAATAGCCCTAAATTTGGCGAGAGCCGGTCTTCCCAGCAGCGCGTGATACGGGCTACTGAGATCCAGTACCTCGAACCATATGGACTCTCGACGGAACTGGGCTTTGTCGCCGAAGAGGACGTCCAGCTGGATCTTGCCAATGGGCGAGCAGGACTGCCCCGGCATGATACCATGGAATACAGTACTGGTCGGTAGGACGTCCGTCTCCTTGAGCCCGAGCTTGAGGAGATTGTCGAGGTAGAGGATGTTGATGCTGCTGCCGCCGTCGACCAACACCCGGGAGAATCGGCAGGTGAGCCTCTTGGAGGCGAAGGTGGGGTCGAGGACGAGTGCGTATGATCCCGTGTTGGGCATCACCGCAGGATGGTCCACCCGGGTCCATGTGATTGGCTTGTCGGACCAATGCATGTACTGCGGAACCGGGGGGGACAGTGGTGTTCACCTCCCGCTGCCTCTGGCGTAGGTTGTGCTTGTCGTCGCCTTTATTGGTGAAGACGACGAACGCTCCATCTTGATGAGGGTAATCGTCTTGGTGGTGGCCGTCGTCGCGAGGCGGCGGCGGCGGAGCCGGAACGTGGGCGAGAGCCGGTGCACGAGGTGCCACCTGCGCACCTCGAGGAGCCGGCAGGCCATCCCCTTCCGACAGTCCCCGTGCAAAGCTGCACTGTCGAAGGGTGTGGGAAGACGGTTGTGCCCTAGAATGTATCTTGCAGGGGGCGTCGAGCAGCTGCATCAAGGACTGCTTGGGCAGCCAGTTGGCGTTGCTTCTGTTGGGGCACTTTCGTGGAGGGCCGGCTTGAGGAGCCGAAGTTTCGCCCTCCATGTTGGCCACCAACTTGTTGTTGGGAGTCTCTCTGATCAGCCTTGCGCTTGTAGTTGTTCTGGCCGCCTCGGTTATTTCCAGCCGGCTTGGGAGTAGCCCGCGTAGGTACAACCTTGTCCGAGGCGGTCACCTTGACGCGCATCGCCGAGTCGGCCGTTGCATATTTTTCCGCCTTGGCCATGAGCACCGCCAGGGAGGTGGGTTCGGAGCACATAAGCTTGTGCTTGAGGAGGGTGCCGTCTGGGCAACCGTCGATGAAGTACTGGATGGCTTGTACCTCATGCACCCCCTCGCAGGAGTTACGGAGCTCCGTCCACCGGGTGACATAGTCGCGAAGGGGTTCGTCGGCCTTCTGGACGCACATGGCCAGCTCGCGGGGCCGGCCAGGGCCCTTGTAGGTGCCAGTGAAGTTGCGGACGAACGCCTCCTCGAAGTCCACCCAGGAGTTGACACTACCGGCCGGGAGGCTGTTAAGCCAAGTCCGGGCCGAGCAGGTCAACATGAGTGGCACATAGCGGACTGCTACGCGCTTGTTACCCGTGGCAATGCCGACGGCCGTGGTGTAGTCAATCAACCAGTCCTCTGGCTTGGCCGTGCCGTTTTACTTCGGCGTGTCCCGAGGCAGGGTGAAACCTCGAGGGAACGGCTCCCCTCGGATCCGGGGGCCGAAGCAGGTCGGACCGACGGGAGCGTCTTCCTGTAGGAGGGCTGACTGGGCCAGGACGATGAGGCGTCGGCGAGCGTCCCGATCATCCTGGGTGGCGTAAGCGCCAGCCCTAGTGGCGAGACTGGAGACGCCTCATGAACGAGAGACGTGAGTTCTTCGCGGGGGAAGAATCTCACACTCTGAATCGCCCTCGTTGCCTCCGCGACGCAAGCACGAAGTTTGCTGGCCCTGGCGTTGAGAGCGCCGGTCTTGGCATCCCTCGCCCCTCCGGCTGGAAGGGCGATGCGAGGAAGATCCTTTTGCATGATGCTGACCGGTTGGGTTGCGGTGTGCCCCGGGGTTGGGTCCCGGGGACTCCGACTGAGCCTGATTGGGGTCAAGCCGAGCGTGTTGCTGGTTGGCGGCGTCAAGGAGGTCCTTGACCCGCTTCTCCTGGAAACCGCGCTCCTCGTCTTCCAGGCTCGCCATCTCCTCCATGGATGCCTGCGTCGCTCGCATGTTGGCCGTAGGAGTCTCGTAGGTGGGCAGATCGCCGCCTAGGACTTCGGTGATGAACCGGCCGCGGCTGCGGACCGATCCAACCTGGCTAGGGGCCTCAGAAATCGGAGTAAGGCCGTATGCGGAGTTATACTCGCACTGCGTAGCCTCCAACCGACGTTTCGACGAAGCTACGACGATGCCCTCCTCCAGGATACTCTTGCGAGCCTCCTCCAGCGAGGCCCGAGCGTCAGCAGGGTTTGCGGAAGCGGTGACGGGTGTCTTCAGGCCGACAATGGCGTCCCGAAGAGTATCGGCGGCGGCAGCGGCGGGCTCACCGGCACCTGCTAAGGCCTTGCCGGGAGGTGTGTTGGTGCCCGCGCCGATAACCATCACTTCCACGGTGTTGGAAACAACACCAACGTGGTATGGGGTAAAGAACCCCACCGACGGCGGAGGGTTGTCAAAGATGAGGACGTCGCTGGGATATACGTCGTGCGCAGGCATCTCAGCGATAGAGAGCCTGCTGAAGCTGGCGCAGAGCGCCTCAACATCGAAGTCCTTGCCGAAGTAGCGCGGACCGTCGTTGAGACGTAGGTCGCTGAAGAGAACATTGAGGTTCTCCATAGCAGCGACGACGACGCTAGGAAGCGCCTCGTTATCAGAATCTTCGTCTGAATCCGCATGGCGGACGGGGACGTCGATCATCATGGGTGTTGCCTCTTCGAAAGCGGGCTCCACGGGCACGCACACTGATCCGGACGCGATGCATCCGGTGGTGTAGGTGCGGGGCCCCGCCCAGCGCGTAAAGCCAGCCGATGCCGCGATCGGTCCCACGGTGGGCGCCAAATGTCGGTGAATACTCACAACATATGCCATAGGTAGGCTAAAGTCGGTGAGAACCGAAGGGACAAAGGTGGACGCATGGGACGCGCGATGTACCCAGGTTCAGGGCTCTCCGTAGAGATAACACCCTTAATCCTGCCGGAGTGTTTGATGTGTATGAACAGAGTACAATGTTGCTCTTGGAGCTGTGTTGGGAGGAGGAAGAGGGGAGCAGTCGGGTCGTCTCTGCCTTTCTCTGTGTGGTTGGTGAGCTTGTAGTGTTGTGTGACTGTGGAATGATCGGCCCCCCTGCATGGAGGGCGACCGGGGGGTTTTATAGACGAACCCACCAGCCTACAATATGCATAAAGGGTACAAGTGTGGGACCCGGCTCGCAGCCTCGCCGGCTGGCCAGGGTCCCACTAGAGTTTTGTCTTGTCGCTTGAGGGGCCCGCTGGCTGCATGGTCTCGATTGGCAGTGGGACCCGCCGGCTGGCCAATGAAGCTCTCGCGTAAGGTTGACGCCGGGCACGCACTGTACGTCCGGCGTCGCCCCGCGAGATTCATCATGGGCAGGTAGTACGGCCGCCTCCACTGTTCCCCATGCCGAGTGCAGTAATGGAGTGGGAGTGTGACGGTCCGACACTATGCTAGGTGATGGATCAGAGCCGGGGTAGGTCAGTGGCGTGGCCGTCGACGCTTGTACCTGCCGGGCGCCCCGATCCAGTACCTTTGCTGAAGCATAGCTACCTTTAATCGTAAGGTCTTATCCTGACCTATGACCTGACGTGACTTGTGATCTTCGGCCGGCTAGCCTGCTTGGCTAGCCGGCTTGTGTGCGGCCGCCTCATTCCTAGCCGGGCTAGCGCGACCAGGCCGGCTCAGAAGAGGTGGCCGCCTCGACTCTAGCCGGCGGGGGTTGCCTGGCCGGCTAGAGGGATGGCCGCCTCGTCCTCTAGCCGGTAGGCGCTGCCTAGCCAGCCAGAAGATTTGGGCCTTGGGAATCTGTATACGTTCATGTCCTTTGGGCCGGAAATGAAGGAACATGCTCGATGAGCCTATCCCGGTGTTATCCCCCCGACAATGTTCTTATTATTGCAAATAGGAACTATGTACCCGTGGATTTCATTGTGCTTGACATTGATTGCAATCCTACTTGCCCTATTATTCTTGCTAGACCTTTCCTAAGAACTATCAGTGCTATCATTGATATGAAGGAAGGGAATATTAGATTTCAATTTTCTTTAAATAAGGGCATGGAACATTTTCCTAGAAATAAAATAAGATTGCCTTATGAATCCATGATGAGGGCTACCTATGGTTTGAGCACCAAAGACGACGATACGTGGTTCTATCGCCTTATGCCTAGCTAAGGGCGTTAAACAATAGCGTTTCTTGGGAGGCAACCCAATGAATTTATTTCTTTTTCTTTCTGTCTTGTTGCGTCCACACCATCATAATTCTGTTAGGATTGTGTCTTTTGTGTTTCTTTTTGTGTTTGAGCCAAGCAAAACCTTTATGACTAGTCTTGGTGATGGTTGTTTGATCCTGCTGGAAAAGACAGAAATTTTTTGCTCACGAGATGATTTTTTATTTTTATTCAGAAAGAGCTTTTGAGTTGATTATTTTTGCTGCTAATTGATATGCCTTTTGCCCAGGCAGTCATAAGTTTTCATAATTTTTGAGGTACGAGAAGTATACGAAGTATACTGATTGCTATAGACTTGTCTGTTTTTGACAGATTCTGTTTTTGTTGAGTCTTGATTCCTCTCAATTAGTTTTGAGACGTGGATCTGGTAATATTTAGAGTTATGTTAGTAGGGTGTTGTGAATGTAGAAATACTTGTGTTGAAGTTAATGATTCCCGTAGCATGCACGTATGGTGAACCGCTATGTTAGGAAGTCGGGGCATAATTGATCTATTGATTGTCATCCTTTGTGTTGAGGCCAGGATCGCGCGATGGTTAACACCTACCAACCCTTCCCCTAGGAGTATGCGTTTAGCACTTTGAGTCGATTACTAATAAATACTTCCGCAACAAGTATGTGATTTCTTCATGACTAATGTGAGTCCATGGTATAGATGCACTTTTCACCTTTCACCATTGCTAACCTCTCTAGTGCCGCACAATTCTCACCGGTACACAAACCCACCATATGCCTTCCTCAAAACAGCCACCATACGTACCTACTATGGCATTTTCATAGCCATTCCGAGATATATTGCCATGCAACTCCCACCGTTTCGTCTCATGACTTGTGCCGTCACTCTCATATTGCCATTGCATGATCATAAGATAGCTAGCGAGATGTTTCAACGTCATACGCCAAGCTAGATCGTTGCACATCCCGGTACACTGCCGGAGGCATTTCCTATAGAGTCATCATCGCTCTGAGCTTTGAGCTGTGAGTAAATAAAAGTGTGATGATCATCATTATTAGAGCATTGTCCTATGTGAGGAAATAAAAAAATAAAAAAAGAGGCCAAATAGCCCAAATAAAAAAAAGAATAAAAAAAAGAGGCCCAAGAGCCAAAAAAAGAGAGAAAAAGAGAGAAGGGATAATGCTACTATCTTTTTCCACACTTGTGCTTCATAATAGCACCATGTTCTTCATGATTGAGAGCCTCTTGTTTCGTCACCACCATATGCTAGTGGGAATCTTTATTATATAACTTGGCTTGTATATTCCAATGATGGGCTTCCTCAAAATTGCCCTAAGTCTTCGTGAGCAAGCAAGTTGGATGCACACCCACCAGTTCTCCTTTTGAGCTTTCGCATACTTATAGCTCTAGTGCATCCTTTGTATGGAAATCCCTACTCATTCACATTGATATCTATTAATGGGCATCTCCATAGCCCTTTGATACGCCGAGTCAATGTGACCATCTCCTACTTTTTGTCTCACAACCACCATCACACTCTATTCCACCTATAGTGCTATATCCATGGCTCACGCTCATGTATTGCGTGATAGTTATAAAAAGTTTTGAGGAAGTAAGAGTGTGAAAACAATTACTTGGCCAATACCGTGGTTGTGCATGATTTACATTAGTTGTGTGAGGATGATGGAGCATAGCCAGACTATATGATTTTGTATGGATAACTTTCTTTGGCCTTGTTATTTTGAAAGTTCATGATTACCTTGCTAGTTTGCTTGAAGTATTATTGTTTTCATGTCAATAGCAAACAATTGTTTTGAATCTTACTGATCTGAACATTCATGTCACATGAAAGAAGTTACAAAGGACAACTATGCTAGGTAGCATTCCACATCAAAAATTCAGTCTTTATCACTTCCCTACTCGAGGACGAGCAGGAGTTAAGCTTGGGGATGCTTGATACGTCTCCAACGTATCTATAATTTTTTTATGGTTTCATGCTATTATCTTGTCAAACTTTGGATGTTTTGTATGCCTTTTATATCTTTTTTGGGACTAACTTATTAACTCAGTGCCAAGTGTCAGTTCCTGTTTTCCGTGTTTTTGACCCTTTTCAGAGAAGGATTTTAAACGGAGTCCAAACGGAACGAATCTTCCAAGAAGAATTTTTCTGAAACAGAAGAAGATCGGGAAGCTTGAGAACCAAGGGATGGGGTCTCCAGGGACCCCCACAAGCCCCCTAGCCGCGGCCAAGGGGGGCCACGTCTCCCAGGCTTGTGGGCTCCCTAGGCCATCTCTGCCCTAGGTATTTCGCCTATATATTCCCTAAAATCCTAGAAAAATCAGGAGATCATCAAAAGTACTTTTCCGCCGCCGCAAGCTTCTGTCTCCGCAAGATCCCATCTGGGGCACGTTCTGGTGCCCTGACGGAGGGGGGATTCGGATACGGAGGGCTTCTTCATCAACACCATGACCTCCCCGATGATGCGTGAGTAGTTCACCATAGACCTACGGGTCCATAGCTAGTAGCTACTCCCTCCGTACCTAAATATAAGTCTTTTAAGATATTTCAGTAGGTGTCTACATACGGAGCAAAATGAATGAATCTATACTCTAAAGTATGTCTATATACATCCATATGTAGTCCATTAGTTAAACCTCTAGAAAGACTTATATTTAGGAACGGAGGGAGTAGATGGTTTCTTCTCTCTCTTGGATCTTCAATACAAAGTTATCCATGATCTTCATGGAGATCTATCCGATGTAATCTTCTTTTGCGGTGTGTTTGTCGAGATCCGATGAATTGTGGATTTATGATCAGATTATCTATGAATCTTATTTGAGTTTCTTCTGATCTCTCTTATGCATGATTTCATATACTTGTAATTCTCTTCGAGTTGTGGGTTTTGTTTGGCCAACTAAATCTATGATTCTTGCAATGGAAGAAGTGCTTGGTTTTGGGTTCATACCGTGCGGTGACCTCACCCAGTGACAGAAGGGTTAGCGAGGCACGCATCGTGTTGTTGCCATCAAGGGTAAAAAGATGGGGTTTTCATCATTGGTTTGAGATTATCCCTCTACATCATGTCATCTTGCTTAAGGCGTTACTCAGTTCGTCATGAACACAATACACTAGATGCATGTTGGATAGCGGTCGATGTGTGGAGTAATAGTAGTAGATGCAGAAACTATTGGTCTACTTGTCTCGGACGTAATGCCTATATGTATGATCATTGCCTTAGATATCGTCATGACTTTGCGCGGTTCTGTCAATTGCTCGACAGTAATTTGTTCACGCACCGTAATATTTGCTATTTTGAGAGAAGCCTCTAGTGAACACTATGGCCCCCGGGTCTACTCCACACCATATTTTTAGCCTTACTCTTTTTCTTCGTTGCACTTTCCGCCTTCAGATCTCACTTTTCAATCAATCTTGAAGGGATTGACAACCCCTTTATAGCGTTGGGTGCAAGCTCTTTTGTGTTTGTGCAGGTACTCTGGACTTGACGAGATTCTCCTACTGGATTGATACCTTGGTTCTCAAACTGAGGGAAATACTTATTGCTCCTGTGATGCATCACCCTTTCCTCTTCAAGGGAAAAACCAATGCAAGCAAGTCTCCGTCAACGTGTCAAATTATGGCGCTGTTGTTTGAGAAGTAGCAGTGGTGCTATCGTACATCCATGTTGATGGAGACTTGAATCACGGAGGGTAATGGTTGCGCGAGTCCACGGAGGGTTCCACCCACGAAGGATTCACGAGGAAGCAACCTTATCTATTCTATCATTGATTACGTCCATGAAGGACTAGCCTCACTTGGGGTAGATGTTCATGAGGTTGGCGATCCCTTTGCACTTACAACTTCTTGGTTCAACTCCACACAGTTACCTAATCAATCTAGGAGACACCACACTCAAAAAGTTAATGGATGGTGTACGGATGATGAACTCCTTGCTATTGTGATTCAAAAGATAGTCTCTGCAATAATCAGTCACTCTTTCACAAAATTTGGCTTGGTAGAAGAGGATGATTGGGTAGAAAGCAATTTGGGGAGGCTAGGAATCAAGATTCATATGGTTGGAATGGAATATCTTGATCTCAACACATGAATAGGTGGTTCTCTCTTAGAAAATGAATGATGGAAGTGTAGAAACATTCTGAGGGCTCTCTCCACAAAAGAGAGGGGGGTGTGGTATTTATTGCCATCTCCAAATATCCAACCATTACAACATTATTTCCCAACTCGGTGAAACACGAGTAAAAACTCGTTTGTACCGACTAGTGCAAAAAGTCCTAAATTTTGGCTTCTAAGTGAGACTGATTCAGCTTTGCCAAAGCAGCTCGAGTACTTCAGTCGCTCCAAAAAGTAAAACTCAAAATTTTTGAATTTTAACAATTCGATACCAGCAACTTGGTCACTGCTTTTTGGCATTCCCGATTCAAATCTCAGTTTTACCGAGGTGCTAGGGTTTGGATTGGGCTCTGTCTAAGGCTAACTAGGTGGGACCACTATGGAAATATTGGTGTCATCGAATTTGGTAGATTTGGTTTTGGACAGAATAGTTTTGTAAGAAATTAGCCGAGGTTTTTGGTGGCATATCTCTAAGCACTTGATCAATGATATTATTTTCAATACCTCATCCCCTTTTAATAATGTTGCCTTTCCTATGGACTCAATTGTGATTCTTCACATCAAAAGAAAATGTAGAAACTTGAAGCTTTTGCCAATAGGTGTTCTTTGCATCCTAGGGAATCCTTCTCACAATTCCTTGCAACTTTGATGTTTGGACTTTTCCTGAAATATACTTGATAAAATTGTTAATCCAAGAGAGAATGTATGTTGTTATTAATTGTCAAAACCACCAAGGGGCCATTTGTGCTTTCAAACTCACCCTTTCTGGTAATTGATGAAAATATACAATCAAAGATTCAATTGAAATATGCAACATAATATCTAATAGATTCAGAAGAGATATGACTGAAATAGGCGCCTATATCTATGTAGTTCTTTAAAGAATAGTTTCTTTTGGAATGCATGAGAACAAATAGAAAAGAAGACATAACAAGTCATACGTACCTTGGTTATATGCATCAACTAGAGATGTGCAAGAAGTGTGTTCATGTTCATGAGTCTTTCTTGCAAAGGATATGTGCAATAAGCAAGCGATCATCCTGAACATGAAGAAGATGCATATACTTACCTTCAACCCGTGGAGCATTTTAACTAGACAAGACATGTTTTAGAAAACAAGGTTAGACAACACAAGAATGTTCTTTCAATATAAATGCAAAAGAGTTCCGAGAGTACCAAGATTTGGAAGACATGTAGAAGAATTTGTGTATTCTTTTAACTTTGGCATGACTTCAAATAATAGAAATATAACTTTCTCGCCTGAGTGTTGAGTTTCCTTCTTCCTCACCCCTTGAATCTTTGCATGTAGATATTGGTAGTAGGTAGGGTGAGACAAGTGTAAAACACAAGATAAGTCAAATCTAGATCACTGATTTGGTCTCTCCCCCTTAATATTTATCCCCCTTTGGATAGCTTTAAGCTTTTATATTTCTCCCCTTTTGGCATAAATTTCCAAGAATGGTCAGAGGATAAGGGATTCTATAGAAAATAGCCAGGGAGAATAGTCTTGAAACGTGTCAAGATTTGTCAAAGAACTTTGGCAAAGAACTCTGGCAATAGCAAAGTTTGGAGACTCCAGGGAAAGTTTGTTCGGTAGGACCAAAAAGAATGTTGAGGATCGAAGGAATTTTGGTGGCACCAAAGTGTTTCATGTCGGATGTACCGAAGAAGAAGTGAGCAGTACAACTTCCATATCAGTGATGTTGTTTCCTTTTAGACGGATATTCCGAGTTACAAAAAAAAACCTGGCAAACACATTCTTGGCCAACTTGGTCAAAGAGATCTTTAAGAAAACTTGACTGGCTTTGCAAGGAATATTGAATAAGATTTGCAATGAGTTTTCAATAATAACTGTAGAGAACTTTCAATAAGGTTTGCAAGGAATTTTCAATTAGGTGAAGATTGAGTGGTAGTAAGTGAAATGTGCAATGAGGTGATGAACCAATAAAGAACTTTCATATAGATGATGGTCGGTGATACGTCCATTTTGCATCATGTTTTCATGTTGATATTTATCGCTTCTTTGGCTGTTATTTCACTTCACAGTACAATACTTATGCCTTTTCTCTCTTATTTTGCAAGGTTTACATGAAGAGGGAGAATACCGGCAACTGGAATTCTGGCCTGAAAATGGAGCAAAGTTGAGATACATATTCTGCGCAACTCCAAACGCTGTAAAAATCAACGAGGATTTTTTTCCGATTTATCAAAAATACTTGGCGGAAGAAGTGCCAGAGGGGCGCCACGGGGTGCCCACAAGCCTGCACGGCACGGCCACCCCCCCAGGTCGCGCCATGAGGGCTTGTGGGCAACTTGCTGGCTCACTTGCCCCCCTCTTTTTCTACATGAAGGGTTTCGTCCAAGAAAAAATCAAGGAGGGGTTTTTTCATGGTTTCGCCTCCGCCACGAGGCGGAACTTGAGCAGAACCAATCTAGAGCTCCGGCAGGACGATCCTGCCAAGGAAACTTCCCTCCCGGAGGGGGAAATCGTCGCCATCGTCATCACCGACACTCCTGTCATCGGAGGGGACTCATCACCATCAACATCTTCATCAACAACATCTCATATCCAAACCCTAGTTCATCACTTGTAACCAATCTCCATCTCGCGACTCCGATTGGTACTTGTAAGGTTGCTAGTAGTGTTGATTACTCTTTGTAGTTGATGCTAGTTGGATTATTTGGTGGAAGAGTTTATGTTCAGATCCTTGATGCTACTCATTACCTCTGTGGTCATGAATATGATTATGCTTTGTGAGTAGTTAGTTTTGTTCCTGAGGACATGGGATAAGTCATGCTGATAGTAGTCATGTGAATTTGGTATTCGTTCGGTAATTTGATATGTTGTATGTTGTTTTTACTCTAGTGGTGTTATGTGAACATCAACTACATAACACTTCACCATTATTTGGGCCTAGAGGAAGGCAATGGGATGTAGTAAGTAGATGATGGGTTGCTAGAGTGACAGAAGCTTAAACCCTAGTTTATGCGTTGCTTCGTAAGGGGCTGATTTGGATCCACTAGTTTAATGATATGGTTAGACTTTGTCTTAATTCTTCTATCATAGTTGCGGATGCTTGCGAGAGGGGTTAATCATAAGTGGGATGCTTGTCCAAGTAAGGGCAGTACCCAAGCACCGGTCCACCCACATATCAAACTATCAAAGTAACGAACGCGAATCATATGAACATGATGAAACTAGCATGACAGAAATTCCCGTGTGTCCTCGGGACCGTTTTTCCTCCTATAAGACTTTGTCCAGGCTTGTCCCTTGCTACAAAAGGGATTGGGCCACTTTTCTTCACCGTTGCTACTTTTGTTACTTGTTGCTTGCTACGAATCATCTCACCACACAATCACTTGTTACCGATAATTTCAATGCTTGCAGATATTTCCTTGCTGAAAACCACTTGTCAGATCCTTCTGCTCCTCATTGGGTTCGACACTCTTACTTATCGAAAGGACTACGATTGATCCCCTATACTTGTGGGTCATCAAGACTCTTTTATGGTGCTGTTGCCGGGGAGTGAAGCGCCTTTGGTAAGTGGAACTTGGTAAGGAAACATTCATATAGTGTGCTGAAATTTATTGTCACTTGTCACTATGGATACTAATCCTTTGAGGGGCTTGTTCGGGGTATCTTCACCTAGAACGGAAGCACGACTGGTTGCTCCTCAACCTGCTGCACCTACTGAAAATATTTGCTGTGAATTTCCTTCAGGTATGCTTGAGAAACTGCTGGCTAATCCATTTACAGGACATGGAACATCACATCCAGACTTGCATCTAATCTATGTAGATGAAGTTTGTGGTTTATTTAAGCTTGCAGGTGTGCCCGAGGATGAGGTCAAGAAGAATGTCTTTCCTTTATCTTTGAAGGATAAGGCGTTGACATGGTATAGGCTATGTGATGATACTGGATCATGGGACTACAATCGGTTGAAATTAGAATTTCATCAAAAGTTTTATCCTATGCGTTTAGTACATCGTGATCGGAATTATATTTACAATTTTTGGCCTCGTGACAAAAAAAGCATCGCTCAAGCTTCGGGGAGGCTTAAATCAATGTTATATTCATGCCCCAATCATGAGCTCTCGAGAGAAATTATCATTCAGAACTTCTATGCTCGGCTTTCTCACGATGATCGCACCATGCTTGACACTTCTTGTACCGGTTCTTTTATGAAGAGAGATATTGAATTCAAATGGAATTTATTGGAGAGAATTAAACGCAACTCTGAAGATTGGGAGCTTTAAGAAGGTAAGGAGTCAGGTATGAATTTCACGTTTGATTGCGTTAAATCCTTTGTTGAGACAAATACCTTTAGTGACTTTAGCGCTAAGTATGGACTTGACTCTGAGATAGTAGCTTCATTGTGTGAATCCTTTGCTGCTCATATTGATCTCCCCAAAGAGAAGTGGTTTAAATATCATCCTCCTTTAGAAGTCAATGTAGTTAAACCCACTCCAGTTGAAGAGAAAGTCATTGCCTATAATGATCATGTTGTTCCCAGTGCTTACATTGAGAAACCGCCTTTCCCTGTTAGGATAAAAGATCATTCTAAAGCTTCAATTATGATACGTAGAGGCTATATTAGAACACCTACACCCCCTGGGCAAGTTAGAGTTGAACCTAGCATTGCTATTATCAAAGATCTTCTGTCCGACGATGTTGAGGGACATAATATTCACTTCTGTGAAGATGCTGCTAGAATTGCTAAACCTCATGTTAGAGACAAACATAGGCCTGTTGTTGGCATGCCTGTGGTTTCTGTTAAGATAGGAGATCATTGTTATCATGGCTTATGTGACGTGGGTGCTAGTGTTAGTGCAATACCTCAATCCTTATACGATGGAATCAAAGAAGAGATTGCACCTGTTGAGATAGAACCCATTGATGTCACTATTCAGCTTGCCAATAGAGATACTATCTGCCATGTGGGAATTGTTAGGGATGTTGAAGTCTTGTGTGGTAAAACGAAGTATCCTGCTGATTTCCTCGTTCTTGCTACCGCACAAGATAGCTTGTCACATCCCCGGTATTCCCTGTTAGGGTTTAGTAACTTGTGCTCATATCTTCTTTCATTGCATTCAAGAAAGGAAAAGAAATCCAAAGCAAAGTAAAGAAAACCAAAGCAAAACCCTAGCCACTCCTTATTCAAAAGAATTCAAACAAGTGCCAAAACAATGAACCCAAAATGGCCTTCATAAAAGTTCAATATTTTTGATAAATGTTGAAAACAAAATATCAGAGATGAAACTTATTTTCAAACTACTTTTGGCATTTTAAATTTAAGTTAAAAGCTACTGAAATCAATTATATATTTGATTTCAAATAATTCAAAGTTTCCAAAAATGTTGAAAACTTTATGAGTGGTTGGAAATATTCCAACTAACACTCTAATATTTTTCAAACTATTTTAGGAATAGTTTGGAGCCAAAAATAAAACAAAACAAATGTCAGAAAGAATAAACAAAAAACAGAAAAGAAGGAAAATGGGAAGAAGCTTACATGTCGCTCACCTGAGGCCCAGCCCACCTAGCGCCGTCGTCTTCCTTTGCCAGTCGGAGCAGGAGGTGGTCGCCGCGTTCCCCGGCGCGCCCACGCAGCTGCGTGCCTGCCTAGTTGCCGCGTCGCGCTGGCGCGAACGGGGATAAGCTCCCCGAGGCCTCCTCGAGCTCATCCCCTCCTCATTCGCCCTGCTCTCTTCTCCCCCTCTCGGCCGCCATGACCGCAAGCTCAAGCCTGAGCTCGCCGTCGCTCCTGCCCCTCTCCCTCTCTCCTGAGTCGTGCGACGCCGAGAAGCTCTGAAACGCCGTGAAACCATCGTCTTCTTCCTCGGGTCACCGGAGCTCGCCGCCGTCGTTCTCCCTCCTCAGGCCATCCCCCCGCCCACTCTCGACGCCTCTTCTCTCCCCGTAAGCTCAGGGTCCTTTCCCCTAAGTTTTCCCCCTCGATCCCTTCCTCTAGACCCCGATTCCACCGGAGCCCGACGAGATCCGCCGTGGGACCTCGTCGCCGGTAGCTCTCCGGTGATCGGTTGGTCCATCTGAGGCCACCAATGGTTTCAGTGCGACACGTAGGTGCTCTAGGAGCTAGGCCCCGCTCGTTTTGCCTTCGGTTTCGTCGATCCCGACTTAGCCCGAGCTTCGGCCGCCGCCAAGCTCGTCGCCGGCGTCATCTCCGGCCATCTTAGCCTCGGGTCTTTGCAGAAATGGAACTGCGGCTGTGCGCTGGTTCGTTTGGTGCCCTCCGCCATGCTATTGGTCGTCGGAGATGCATTCCCGAGCCCCTCCGCCGTTCTGGTGGACGCCGGAGGCTTACCGCCGGCGAGATCGACCTCGCCGGCGGTGGATCTGACCCCTGAGCCTATGACAAGTGGGGCCAGCCCCCAGGCTAATTAGGATTAGTCTAATAAAAATAATTAATTAAATAAAAACTTAAACAGACACTGACATGTGGGTCCAACCCTGATAATTAGTTCATTAAGTTAAATTTAAACTAAAAACTGGCCAGAGACACTGACCAGTGGGTCCCACTGGTCAGGTTTGACTTTCAACGACCAGTTGGACCTGTTGATGTCATGCTGATGCAATAAAAGCTTTTCTGTTTAAAAATAATTCGAGAATAAGTTCAAAACATTGGAAATTCATAGAAATTTGAATATAACTCCAAATTTGACAAATAATATATGTAAATGGATCAGAAAAATCCAAGGAATCCAACGGTGCTATTTTCATGCATGAGAAACAAAGTTATGAAACACCATCAGGTCAAATCAATTAAAAGAATTTGATAAATTATAAATCAAATGATAATTGAATTATGATTTCAAATCAAGATCACCCCAAAGGGTTCTGCTAGTCATTTCAAACCATGCTACATTGCATTTCATGCATCTTTTTGTTGCATATGTTTGATACTGATTGATTGTTGTTATTCCGGTAGGCTCCGCCCCTCCGGATACGTCTGATTATCCGACTGACGGATATCACCCCTCTGCTGGCTAACAAGGCAAGCAACCAGTTTGATCATCCCCATAAATCCCATGTTGTCGCTCCTGCTCTTACTTATTGCATTAGTTCAAAATGCTTTCACTGCTTTTATCGCGTTAGTTGAACCCACTTCCTTTGCATGACCTGTCCTTGTCACAGTAAATAGCTGAGCCTTGCAACCTAGCATACCTGGTAGATGCTTGAGCCATGATGTGCCTTATCCTGCTATGCATTCTATGCTTATAGTTGTGTATGGTCTGTCATCTGGGTGATGAACAGAATTGTGAGAATGTGTTCAGTGAGTAAAGGTGGTGTGTTGAACCTGATTTGGTAAAGGTACCGGTGAAAGGCTATGTAGGAGTACATGGCGGGTTGTTTCGTTGGAACCATCCTTAGGAACTGAGTTCCGTGTATGTAATCCAAGACAAGATACTACCACATGATGGGCCCTGAAATATGACCCCGCTCGACTTATTAACCGCTTAGTACTCGGTCCAGGAGTTGCAAGTAGTTTTTGGTGTTTATAGTCATGCTGGAGGCCGTGCGTAGCGCTGACCTTAGAGGTGGGCTATGATGCGGTAGGCAGTGGCACAATGTACCAAGTGGCACCCAGATGGTGGGCTTGGGAACCCTGCGCACATTGTTTGGGGTCGTGGCGTAAACCTTGGCCGGACTTCCGTGTGGGTTACACTCAGATAGGCGATAGACCTGGACTAAGTATTAGCATGGTTAACGGTCGTGGCCGACTCCCTCGCTAGGCTTCCGCTTGAAGGTTGACGAGGTGCATGACGTGCACATGGCGACAGGTGGCGAGAGCGTGTGTGAAGAAGTACCCCCTGCAGGGTTATGATCTATTTGAATAGCCGCGTCCGCGGATATGGACTACTTGGAAACATATGTTGTTCATAGATAACTATAATGGCTACTCATAAAATTGTCAAGATAAGTGTGAGTGTCGTGGAAGGCATTTCCATAGGGAGATGGAATGATTCCATGATGGAGTATTGTTGTGGTGTTAGTGGACTCATGTGCGAGAAACATAGTTGTCAAAACTATTTAAAAATGCAAGTTGTCTAGCCAAGAGTCAAATGCATGAAACCCCACAACTCCTTGTTGATACATTGCATGAGTAGATAGTTTACCCTAAAGTCTTGCTGAGTACTTTGTACTCACGTTTGCTTAATAAATTGTGGCAGAGGTTGTTAGTGACCCTAATGGAGGGTTCTACCTAGACATCGACGATGACGAGTAGCTAGTATCCCAGCTACGATCTGGCCCTAGGATGGGTCTGTAGATAGTCAGGCCATGTGCCTTTATCTTTCCATCTGTCTGTACTCAGACAGTTTTACTCTTCTGCTAGCTTGTAAGACTTGTGTGTATGAATTATCATGATGGGTCGTGAGGCCCCTATCTATGTAATATTATGTGTGAGGCTCTTCCGAGCCTTCTAAATAAAGTTTGTATGTTTATGGTTATGTTGTGATGCCATCGATGTATCTATACATATCGGTAGGCCATGCGTACGTGTGTTGTACTTGATATGTATGGGGTTCGAATACCTAGTCGTATGCCATAGTAGCACTCCTTACGGGGAAGTTCCCCTTTGTGATTCCATCGAGCCATGGTAGTTCACTACTGCTCCAGACACATTGGTTGACCGGCATGTGTCCTTCTTAGCTGCAGTGTCTGTCCCCTTGGAAAATGTCACGCGTATGTAATGGAGTCCTTGTAGCTTGCTATGACTCGTCTACATTCGTTGATGACCGACACCTACTTTGATGGGTCATGTATCCATGTTCCTGTACGGAACTGCCACTTTAGTTTATGACTAGACATGTCGATCCGGGTTCTTTGACATTGGATTGCTAGCGACACAATTGCATACGCGAGTCAAAAGGCGCAAACGGTCCCGGCTAAGGTATGGCTGCAGCCGTCGGGATAACTGTGCGTGAGACCGCAAAGAGATGCGATGTGTTACAGGCTGGATTCCTATGGCTTAGGAGCGGGATCCCGACATAGCTTTTGTCCCATCATATTTGGTAGACCTTTTCTCAATACTGTCAATGCTCATATTGATTGTGGGAAGCAAACTGTCACTTTTGGCTTTGAAGGTGTGTCACATGAGTTCAACTTCTCTAAGTTTGGTAGAAAACCTCATGAAAAGGAGTTGCCTAGTAGGGATGAAACTATTGCCGTTCCTCCTACTGGTCCCTAAGAGCAATACTTGCTTGAGCATGAAAATCATATGCATATGGATGAAAGGGATGAGATAGATAGAGTTGTCTTAGAACAATATCCTATCCTTAAGAATAACTTGCCTGTTTAACTTCTTGGGGATCCACCCCCACCAAAGGGTGATCTTGTGTTCGAGCTTAAACAGTTGCCTGATACTCTTAAGTATGCCTATCTTGATGAAAAGGAGATATATCATGTCATTATTAGTGCTAGCCTCTCAGAGCACGATGAAAATAAGTTGCTAAAAACTCTGAGGAAGCACCGTGCTGCTATTGGATATATTGTTGATGATCTTAAGGGCATTAGTCCCACTCTATGCCAGCACAAGATTAAAACCGATCCTGACTTCAAACCAGTTGCTGATCATCAAAGGAGATTGAATCCTAAGATGAAAGAAGTAGTAAGAAACGAAATATTAAAGCTCCTGGAAGCGGGTATTATCTATCCTGTTGCTCACAACGATTGGGTGAGTCCGGTGCATTGTGTCCCTAAGAAGGGAGGCATTACCGTTGTCCCAAATGATAAGGATGAATTGATCCCACAAAGGATTATTACTGGCTATAGGATGGTGATCTACATTAGGAAATTGAATAAAGCCACTAGGAAAGATCATTACCCTTTGCCTTTTATCGACCAAATGCTAGAAAGACTGTCTAAACACACACACTTCTGCTTTCTAGACGGATATTCTGGTTTCTCCCAAATACCAGTTGCACAATCTCATCAGGAGAAAACCACTTTCACCTGCCCTTTTGGTACCTTTGCTTATAGACGTATGCCTTTTGGCCTATGTAATGCAGCTGCCACCTTTCAAAGATATATGATGGCTATATTCTCTGACTTTTGTGAAAAGATTGTTCAGGTTTTCATGGATGACTTCTCCGTTTACGGGTCTTCCTTTGATGATTGCCTCAACAACCTTGATCGAGTCTTATAGATATGTAAAGACACCAATCTTGTCTTGAATTGGGAGAAGTGCCACTTTATGGTTAATGAAGGCATCGTCTTGGGACATAAAATTTCTGAAAGAGGTATTGAAGTCGATAAGCCTAAGGTTGATGCAATCGAGAAAATGCCATACCCCACAGATATCAAAGGTATAAGAAGTTTCCTTGGTGATGCTGGTTTCTATAGAAGGTTCATCAAAGACTTCTCTAAGATTTCTAGGCCTCTTACCAATCTCTTACAAAAGGATATTCCTTTTGTTTTTGACGATGATTGTGAGGAAGTCTTCGAAATACTTAAGAGGGCTTTGATAACTGCACCTATTGTTCAACCACCTGATTGGAACTTACCTTTTGAGATCATGTGTGACGCTAGTGATTATGTTTTTGGTGTTGTTCTAGGGAAAAGACTTGATAAGAAGTTGAATGGTATTCACTACGCTAGTAAAACTCTACACAGTGCCCAAAGAAACTATGCCACTACGGAGAAGGAATTTCTAGCGGTCGTGTTTGCATGTGAAAAGTTCAGGACTTACATAGTTGATTCCAAAGTCACTATTCACACTGATCATGCTGCTATTAAGTACCTCATGGAGAAGAAGGATGCTAAACCTAGACTTATCAGATGGATTCTCTTGCTACAAGAATTTGATTTGCACGTTGTCGACAGAAAGGGTGCTGATAACCCGGTAGCAGATAAATTGTCTAGGTTGGAGAACATTCTTGATGACCCACAACCTATTGATGATAGCTTTCCTGGTGAGCAACTGAATGTCATCTATGCTTCACGTAGTGCACCGTGGTATGGTGATTATGCAAACAGTATCGTTGCCAAATACATACCACCTAGTTTCACGTACCAGCAAAAGAAGAAATTCTTCTTTGACTTGAGACATTACTTTTGGGATGATCCTCACCTTTATAAGGAAGGAGTAGATGGTGTTATTAGACGTTGTGTACCTGAACATGAACAGGGATAGATCCTACAGAAGTGTCACTCCGAGGCCTACGGAGGACACCATGCGGGAGATAGAACTGCACACAAGGTATTGCAATCAGGTTTCTATTGGCCCACTCTCTTCAAGGATGCCCATAAGTTTGTCTTGTCTTGTGACGAATGTCAAAGAATAGGTAATATTAGCAAACGTCGGGAAATGCCTATGAACTATTCACTTGTCATTCAACCATTTGATGTTTGGGGCTTTGATTATATGGGACCTTTTCCAAAATCCAATGGGTATACTCACATCTTAGTTGTTGTTGATTACGTCACTAAGTGGGTAGAAGCTATCCCCACTAGTAGTGATGATCACAACACCTCTATCAAGATGCTGAAAGAAGTTATCTTCCCTAGATTTGGAGTCCCTAGATATCTAATGACAGACGGTGGTTCACACTTCATTCATGGCGCTTTCTGTAAAACGCTTGCTAAGTACGACGTCAACCATAGAATTGTGTCTCCCTATCACCCTCAGTCCAGTGGTCAAGTAGAGCTAAGTAATAGAGAGATTAAACTGATTCTGCAAAAGACTGTCAACAGGTCTAGAAAGAATTCGTCTAAGAAGCTCGTTGATGCATTGTGGGCTTATAGAACTGCCTATAAGAATCCCATGGGCATGTCTCTATACAAAATGGTGTATGGGAAAGCATGTCATTTACCTCTTGAGCTAGAGCATAAAGCTTATTGGGCAATCAAAGAGCTCAACTTTGATTTCAAACTTGCTGGTAAGAAGAGGTTATTTGATATTAGCTCGCTTGATGAGTGGAGAACTCAGGCATATGAGAATGCCAAGCTGTTCAAAGAGAAGGTTAAGAGGTGTCATGATAAGAGGATACAAAAGCTTGAGTTCAATGTAGGTGATTATGTCTTGCTATATAACTCTCGTTTAAGATTCTTTGCAGGTAAGCTTCTCTCTAAATGGGAAGGTCCCTATGTTGTTGAGGAAGTATATCGTCCCGGTGCTATCAAGATCAACAACACGAAAGGTAATTGTCCGAGAGTGGTAAATGGGTAGAGAATCAAGCATTGTATCTCAGGTACTCCCATAAATGTTGAAAGCAATATTATCAATACCATAAGTCCGGAAGAATACCTAAGGGATATTTATCAGCCTGTTTCAGACTCCGAAAACGAAGAGGTATGTGATTCGGTAAGAAAACAGAGTCCAAAACTTTTCGAGTAGGAAACTTTCTCCGTTTTGGAATATTTGAAAAAAATACAAAAATTGGAAGTAGTCCGGAAAGTGCGCGAGGAGTCAACAAGCCTGCACAGCGCGGGCCCACCCCCTGGCCGCGCCGTGAGGGCTTGTGGCCACCTCGACTCCGTTTTCATGCGGGGTACTCCTTCTGGTCTGAAAAAAATCATTATATATACTTCCGTTTGGTCTGACCCCTGCATCACGCAGATTTCCTCTGTTTTTCGTTTCGAGCCTGTTTCTGTTGCAGATCTAGGTCGCTATGACTTCCCCAAAAGCTCCAAAGGACAAGATCTTCAAGAAGGTCATCAATCCCTACCTCACGGGAGTGCTGCAACACCCTCAATCTATCGAGATGCGTGAGGGGATGTTGCATATCTGTGATGTTGAGGGGCCTAAGAAGACCGGAAGCATGGAGACAAGGCTCGAAGCAATGGAGCAACAAGTCTTCAAGTGCCAAGGGATGGTGGAGCGTGGATTCAACGCCAACCACATGATGATCACGGAGTTCCCCAACAAGCACATGATTGATGCCAATGACATTGGGAAGCATCTCTTCAGGCACTATGACAGGGTTGATCAACTCCAGGCCCAGATCTATGACCTGCAGAACCAAAACTGTGAGTATGAGTCTAGATTTAAATCAATAAGGTTGGGTGCAGATTTGAGGATTCCAGAGACTCACTCATCTTTCCATGATGGAGCACCTATGCCTTGGAAAACGGAGGATCAAACCCATGTTGCAACAACTCCACCATCACCACCAAAGGAAGACAACTGAGCATTGGTATGGGCAATCCCCTTGGCTTGTGCCAAGCTTGGGGGAGTTGCCCTGGTATCGTATCACCATCACATCTTTTGCCTTTACCTTTGTTTTAGTTCTCCTTTTCAGTTTTCTTTTTCTCTAGTAGTTTAAAAGTCTTAGTGTTTTAGTCTTGAGTTTTGCTTTGTGTCACCCCTCTTTGTTTTCTTGCTCGTGAGCCATATAATAAAGAGTGTCTTAGTTGAAGGGCTTTGCCTCTTGCCATGATCAAAAGAGTGAGAACAGAACAAAAGCATGAAAGATCATGTAATGACCTTATGGGGAGTGATAGCTTCACATATAAAAAGAATGAGGATTGAAACTTGTTGAGGGTAGGCAAACGTAGACCTTGGTCATTGTTGCAATTAATAGGAAGTGATAAAGAAGGAGAGGTTCACATATAAATATATCATCTCTGACACCATCTATGATTGTGAACACTCACTAAACTATTGCATGCCTAGAAGTAGACGTTGGACAAGGAAGACAATGTAATGAATTGTGTTTGCTTGGCTCTGAACAATGTTATATGATTAGAGATCCCTTAGCATGTGACAATTGCTTCCACCTCACATTAGCCAAACCTCCAACACCAAGTAGAGATACTACTTATGCATCCATAAACCTTCAAACCAGTTTTGCGATGAGTGTCCACCATATCTGCCAATGGATTGAATAAGATCCCTCAAGTAAGTTGTCATCGGTGAAAGCAATATAAATTGCTCCCTAATATGTATGATCTATTAGTGTGTGCAAAATAAGCTTTATACGAACTTGTGATGAGGAAGACATAAAAGCGACAGACTGCATAATAAAGTTCTTTATCACAGGAGGCAATATAAAGTGACGTTCCTCCGCACTAAGAGGACACGCATCCAAACCTCAAAAGTGCATGACAACCTCTGCTTCCCTCTGTGAAGGGCCTATCTTGTACCTTTACTTTTTTCCCTTGAAAGAGTCATGGTGATCTTCACCAATTCCTTATTTTGCCTTTGTCTTGGCTACCGTCATATGCTTGGGAAAGATCTATATTCATATGTCAACTTGGAGGTAGGCATTCATGAATTATTATTGTTGACATTACCCTTGAGGTAAGCAGTTGGGAGGCAAAACTGTAAGCCCCTATCTTTCTCTGTGTCCAGCTGAAACTTTGATCTCATGAGTACCACGTGAGTTGTAGCAATTGTAGAGAACGAAAGAATGATTGAGTATGTGGATTTTCTTTACAAGCTCTTATTTGACTCTTTCTGATGTTGTGATAAATTGCAATTGCTTCAATGACTAAAGGCTATCAATTGTTACTTCTCGGTAAGGTTCTTGATCCATGCTTTACTTTGTGAAGGAATTATCACTTTAGCATGAGAGATTATATGTTGGTATTGTTGTTCTGATCTTGATCATGATGCATGAATGTTTGTATCTTCTTTTGTCGACACCTCTCTCCCTAAACATGTGGACATATTTATTGAGCTAGGCATTCTCTTGAGGACAAGCGAGGTCTAAGCTTGGGGAGTTGATACGTCCATTTTGCATCATGTTTTCATGTTGATATTTATCGCTTCTTTGGCTGTTATTTCACTTCACGGTACAATTCTTATGCCTTTTCTCTCTTATTTTGCAAGGTTTACATGAAGAGGGAGAATGCCGGCAATTGGAATTCCGGCCTGAAAGTGGAGCAAAGTTGAGATACCTATTCTGCGCAACTCCAAACGCCGTAAATATCAACGAGGATTTTTTCCAATTTATCAAAAATACTGGGCCGAAGAAGTGCCAGAGGGGCGCCAGGGGGTGCCCACAAGCCTGCACGATGCGGCCACCCCCCCAGGCCACGCCATGAGGGCTTGTGGGAAACCTGCTGGCCCACTTGCCCCCCTCTTTTGCTATATGAAGGGTTTCATCCAGGAAAAAATCAAGGAGGAGCTTTTTCGTGGTTTCGCCGCCGCCACGAGGCGGAACTTGAGCAGAACCAATCTAGAGCTCCGGCAGGACGATCCTGTCGGGGAAACTTCCCTCCTGGACGGGGAAATCATCGCCATCGTCATCACCAACACTCCTCTCATCGGAGGGGACTCATCACCATCAACATCTTCTTCACCACCATCTCGTCTCCAAACCCTAGTTCATCACTTGTAACCAATCTCCATCTCGCGACTCCGATTGGTACTTGTAAGGTTTCTAGTAGTGTTGATTACTCTTTGTAGTTGATGCTAGTTGGATTATTTGGTAGGAGAGTTTATGTTCAGATCCTTGATGCTACTCATTACCTCTCTGGTCATGAATATGATTATGCTTTGTGAGTAGTTACTTTTGTTCCTGAGGACATGGGATAAGTCATGCTGATAGTAGTCATGTGAATTTGGTATTCGTTCGGTAATTTGATATGTTGTATGTTGTTTTTCCTCTAGTGGTGTTATGTGAACGTTGACTACAGAACACTTCACCATTATCTGGGCCTAAACGAAGGCATTGTGAAGTATTAAGTAGATGATGGGTTGCTAGAGTGACAGAAGCTTAAACCCTAGTTTATGCGTTGCTTCTTAAGGGGCTGATTTGGATCCACTAGTTTAATGCTATGGTTATACTTTGTCTTAATTCTTCTTTCGTAGTTGTGGATGCTTGCGAGAGGGGTTAATCATCAGCGGGATGCTTGTCCAAGTAAGGGCAGTACCCAAGCGCCGGTCCACCCACATATCAAACTATCAAAGTAACAAACGTGAATCATATGAACATGATGAAACTAGCATGACAGAAATTCCCGTGTGTCCTCGGGAGCGTTTTTCCTCCTATAAGACTTTGTCCAGGCTTGTCCCTTGCTACAAAAGGGATTGGGACACTTTGTTGCACCGTTGCTACTTTTTTTACTTGTTGCTTGCTATGAATCATCTCAATCACTTGTTACCGATAATTTCAGCGTTTGCAGATTTTTCCTTGCTGAAAACCACTTGTCAGATACTTCTGCTCCTCGTTGGGTTCGACACTCTTACTTATCGAAAGGACTACGATTGATACCCTGTACTTGTGGGTCATCAGTCGGTGACTAGGTCACCTATGTTAGAGTATATTGACTTAGGAGCCAAAAGAAAACACTTGATCATAGGTCATACTCATCGTTAAGCTCAAAATGGGGTTACAATTTTTTGTTTAAGCATTTTGACATTTTCATATCTCTAGAGGTGCTTTGACTCATGACTTGGAGTCAAGCTTTTCAAGGATAGGTTTACATACATTTGGGTAAAGATGATGACGGAAGCATGTAGGTTAACTCACTAGTGGGAAAGGGCTTATAGGTGATCACAAATTAGTGGCGGGTGGGACGGGTCACCCACCACAGCTAATTTGAAAAGTTAGTTGTGGCGGGTGCTAAGGCCCACCCGCCATAGCTAGGAGCACACCTGTGGCGGGCAGCTACATGGACCCGCCACAGGTGAAATCTCCCGCACGGTACTTATCTATGTAACTCAGCTATGACGGGCGGGAAAGGACTCCTGCCACAAGCAGATGATCTACCAGATGCAAGCATGGCAAGCTATCCGCCACTCCATATTTTGCCTGATGTCCAAACTTAACATATTACAGCTGTGGTGGTGAGAAATAACCACCCACCAGAGGTACTTTAATTATCTGTTGCGGGCAATTATTCTTGCTTGCCACAAAATATTTTTTATCGCGTGTGGTGCTATCCATGTCACTTACGGGTGGCGGGCTCTATGTACTGCCCGCCACTGATAAGATCGTGTATAACGTATGCCTCCTGTTTGGTCAGTGGCCTCATCCACTCCCCACATTTTCTTTTTCCTCTCATGCCACGCCCTTTTCCTCTTCCTCCGACTCCTCTCACCATTGGTCATCCACCACATCTCTCTCTTCCTGATTTCATGTGATCGATTGGAGATAGACAAGGAGACACATTGTAGGTGAGAATTCGTTTCTAATTCAGCATCATGTGTATGTACGTATGAGCATGCATGAATACATGATTGTTTGTGTGTGTCATGACAGGAGCGTTGGGAGAATAAACTTTCCGTTGATCATTAAAAAAATTAGATAATACAAATGAGTGCCAAATCTCGTCGAAATGTTGATTAATTTACATTTTGTCTAGTTTGTGTCACTCAATATGTCCATTTTTAGCAAAGGTCATGCCGATTTTTTTATATTCCATATTCTAGGATCAAAGAGTAATCTATTATGTTATGTGAGTATGTTGGAGGTTTTCGTGTTGAATGATGGATCATAGTTGGATGTACTCCATACCATATGCATCTAATGATTTTGTTAATGGTTTCATATAGTTCTTATAGTTTGCGGAGGATCATGTAAGGAAAAGGAGTTTGAAGAAAATATGTTGTACATGCGTTGTTTGCAAGAATGATATTATGTACACAATTGAATTAGGAGAGTTGCATAAGCACTTGTTGGCTAATGGTTTCATGTGCGGTTATTCGACATGGACATGTCATGGTGAGGATGGGATGTCATGTGAAGGAGCAGAACATGACGAGGAACAAGAATGGTTGATGGATGGACACGATGAAAAATCTAACGGTGATGAATACGACGAGTGTGGTGAAGAATCCGATGAAAGTGAGGAGGCCGAAAAAGAGGAGGCAATCATCTAGGGAAAATTGGCGGGGATGGTTCATGATGAACACATGCAAGAGTTGGTCGTGGAAGAGACTAGCACCGAGGCAACTTCTTGTATAGAGGCTACCAAACTGGCGACTCTTGTGAAGGACTCAACAACTCCTTTGTATGCTGGTTGCAAGGCAAAACACACCCGACTAAGTGTCACGATGAATTTTATGGACATTAAGGCAAAAACCAATAGCACACACACTTCCGTCGATATGAATTTGAAGTTTTTGCATGATGTTCTGCCTGAAGGCAACGTGTTGCCAAAAAGTATCAACGAGGCAAGGAAGGTATTGTGTCCTCTTGACATGGAGTCGGTAAAGTACCATGCATGCAAAAAATGATTGCGTTATTTGCTGGAATGAGTACTCAAACCAAACAAGGTGTCCAACATGCAATTTTCCATGATTCAAGCGGGGAAACAACAGTCGGGAAGACAATGATGATGGTAGAGCACCCTATAGTGCTACTTCTTATAAGGTTGTTTTGTACTTTTCAATCACTCCACGCGTAAAGCGTTTGTGTGGAAACAAGAAGTAGGCAATGATTGTGCTTTCACATTCTACAAGAAAGAGAGATGACATAGTGATTAAACAAGTTGCACATGGTCGGCAGTGCAAAGCAATCGGTTACAAGTTCCCTCATTTTAGTTGAAATGATTGGAATGTCAGACTGGGCTATAGTGCAGATGGTCTGAATCCATCTAGTCAACAAAATAGTGTGCACAACACCTGGCTTGTGGTTGTCTGCATCTACAACCTTCCCCATGGGTGTGCATGAAGAGAAATATCTACACATGGTCATGCTAATACAAGGGCTAAGCCAACCGAGTAGTGATCTGAACTTGTATTTGTAGCTATTGAAGAAACACCTAGAAATTTTATGGGAAAATGAGGGGGTCTGGACATATGATGTTAATATGGGTACGTATTTCCCTATGAAAGTCGTCCTGCTCACAACAGTGCAGGACTGTCCGACGCATGGTTATAATTCGGGTCAGGTTTGCCATGGGAATTGCACATGTATTAGGTGCGCGGATAAAACTCATTCTCTATATCTCAATGCCTCCCATAAAACAGTTTACATGGGGCATAGAAGATGGTTGAATAAAAATGATGAATGGAGAAACAAATAAGATTTGTTTGATAACACAAAAGGAAAGCGAGGGAAGCCAAGCAAGAGAAGTGGAATAGAAATCCTAGAAATGCTGGACAACTGGGAAGCCACAATCCCAAGAGAGCGCCCGCCACGTTGATCCCTTCCCCCAAATCCCCCCTTGCCTTACTGCATGCTCCATTTGAACAGTTCCCTCCCCCAACCGCGCAGCCACCGCCGCCGCCCACCGTTGACCTCATCTAGCTGGCGTGCTCGCCTCCTTCGCCGTAACTGACGCCCCCGCTGCGTACTCGCCTACCGTTGCCATCACCGCCACGCATCATAGACCTCACGTCACTGGCATGCTCGCCTCCAGCGTTGCCGGCCCCTATATCTCCTCCAACACCGTCGTCGGCGTGCCCACTTTACTCTAACACCACCACCACCGCCGAGTCGTGTCCCATAAAGGTACATAGATATTACGGTTGACCCCATCTGCTTCAAGTAACATGAAACAAAATTATTTGATCAATGCAAGGTGTTTGAAGAAATGTAAACCCTCGTTTATTTATAGGAATTAATATCAAAGCCAATGTTCTGATGAAACGTTGATTAATTTTTATTTTGACAAAATTTTGGCACTCAATATGCCCTAATTATAGCAAAGATCATGCCGAAATTTCTAACTCTTTGTCAATTTTCCAGTTCGAGAATGGATCCCCATGCCGGAGCATCATCTCGAGATGAACTCAACGAAAACAACCCTGATGTTCAGATGAGTGCCCTCGACGTTGATATGGATGATGACCATCTTGAAGAATCGCCCACCGAGCAAGGAGAAACGAGCCACACCAACGGGACTTCATCCAGCACCGCCGCCAGCAACAAGAGCATGCACAAGGCTAGGAAACTGAACAAGCTTCATGAAGGTATCATTATAATAACAACAGTTGGCCGAATAGGAGAACCCGTCACCTTAGTTGACGCGGCAAAGACATATAGTAAAAATGCTAGGTTGCATCCTGAGAAAAAACATTAAGATCGGTTGCAAGGATATCAACACACATAAGGGGAAGATACTCGAAGCGTTACACGAGAGTTATACATTTCTGTCTAACTCTAAGAAAAAGGCCAAAACTATGCCCTATCCAAATGGCTGAAAATATTTAGGGACTCGAAGAGCACTACCCGTTGCAATCATGTGGGTAAGGACTTTGAGACCGTTAAGTGACTCAATCCAGCTATGGATCACGACGAATGGACTAAGTTTTGTGAATCATCAGGAAGCGAGTGAAGCAAGGAGGTAAGCGAACATTTTCACAATTTATGGAAAAATCTGCGAGGTAACCATCGCCTGGGCCCTGGTGGTTACAAAGTTACAATAGCCAAGTGGGAGAAGGAGGCCGCTGACTTTGAAGTCGTGGGTAAAACACCCCGATTCTTAGAACAACGAGATCGTCTGTGTGACTTCCATTTCCTCAGGGCCCGTGTAGTTCGAGACCCAAAGACTAAGGATTCATCCTCCCAATGCTGCAACTTTGTGATACGTCTCCAACGTATCTATAATTTTTTATTGTTACATGTTGTTATATTATTAGTCTTGGATGTTTTATGATCATTTAATAGAAACTTTATGTATTTTTTTGGGTCTAACCTATTGACATAGTGCCTAGTGCCAGTTGCTGTTTTTTAGTTATTTCTTTCCTTCGCAGAAAATCAATATCAGATGAAGTCCAAATGCCTAGTGCCGGAGTGGAACATGATCATGGAGGGGTTCATCATCCTCATCGGTGCTCCTCCGATGATGCTTGAGTAGTTCATATCAGACCTACGGATTCGTAGGCAGTAGCTAGATGGCTTTCTCTCTTGTTTTGTTTCTCGATACAATGGTCTGTTGGAGATCCATACGATGTAACTCATTCTTTTGTGGTGTGTTTGTTGGGATCCGATGAATTGTGAGTTTATGAACATATCTATGAAATCATATTCATACTTGATTATTATAGCCGTGTATTTATTCTTGGATATTTGTTTTTGTGTGCCAATTTGATCTTTTATCTTGCAATGGGAAGAGGTGCTTTGTGATGGGTTCGATCTTGCGCTGCTTAATCTCAGTGACAGAAAGAAACATGACATGCATGTATCGTTGTTATCAAGGATAAAATTATGGGGTATATTCCTACATGAATAGATCTTGTCTACATTCATCGTTCTTAAGGCATTACTACGTTTCTTCATGAACTCAATACACTAGATGCATGTTGGATAGCGGTTGATGTGTGGAGTAATAGAAGTAGATGCAAGCAAAAGTCGGTCTACTTGTCTTGGACATGGTGCCTCTATACATGATCATTATCTTGAATATCGTCATAATTATTTTCTCTTCTATCAATTTCCCAAAAGTAGTTTGTTTACCCAGCGTTTGCTATTTTCTTGAGAGAAGCCACTAGTTAAACCTACGCCCCCCGGGTCTATTCCATATCATCTATTTGCAATATCTACTTTGCTATTCACGTTTCTATTTTATTTTCTATTTTATTTTCAGATCTATATTATCAAAAAATCCAAAAGTACCTTGCTGCGTTTTATTTGCTATGACTCTGATTTGCACATATCAATCTATCCTTACTTTACCCATAAGGGATAGACAACCCCTCCACTCGTTGGGTTGCGAGGATTTTCTATTTGTGTGCAGGTGTCGCTTACATAGTGTTGTGGATCTTCCTACTGGATTGATAACTTGGTTTCATAAATGAGGGAAATACTTGTCGTCGTTGTGCTACATCATCCTTTAAGCTTGGGGGGAAACCAACACAATCAGTGAGGAGTCAAAATTTCTAGCGTCGTTGCGAGGGAAGATCAAGTCAAAATGTACCAGGTTCCTACACACAAGTCTCATCTCCTTAGAATTACATTATTTGCCATTTGCCTCTTGTTTTCCTCTCCCCCACTTCACAAAAAGTTTCCCTTTTATTTGCCTTCCTTCCGTTTGCCATTTTCTTGTCGGATCTATTGTTTGCTTGTGTTCTTATTTGCATAGTCATGATGACTCAAGAAAACACTAAGTTGTGTAATTTTTCAATACCACTAACAATGATTTTATCAGCTCTCCAATTGCTTCTCCCGCCACTAGTGTGGATTCTTATGATATTAATGCCGCTTTGTTGAATCTTGTTATGAAGGAACAATTTTACGGTACTCCTAATGAAGATGCCGCATCCCATCTAAACACTTTCGTAGAATTGTGTGATATGCAAAAGAAGAAATATGTGTACAATGATATAGTTAAATCGAAATTGTTTTCGTTCTCTTTGCGTGATCATGCTAAAATTAGGTTTTCCTCTTTGCCACGAAATAGTATTGATTCTTGGAGCAACTTCAAAGATGCCTTTATCACGAAGTATTTTCCTCCCATGAAAATTACTTCTCTTAGATATAAGATTATGAATTTTAAACAACTTGAGCATAATCATGTTGCCCAATCATGGGAAAGGATGAAATTGATGATAAGAAATTACCCAACTCATGGTTTGAATTTGTGGATGATCATACAAAAAATTTATGCGGGATTATTTTTTTCTAGAAATCTTTTAGATTCTGCTGCAGGTGGTACTTTTATGGAAATTACTTTGGGTGATCCTACTAAAGTGCTTGATAATATTATGGCTAATTATTCACAATGGCATACTGAAAAAGCTCCTACTAGTAAAAAGAATAAATCTAATGAAGAAAATGATGTTGTGAGTGATGAAGTTGATGCTTTTATGAAATTGGTTGCTAGTAAGCATTCTCCTATTGATCCTAATGATGTGCCTTTGTCTACTTTTATTGAACAAAATAATGATCCCATAGATGTGATTTTTTTTCTGACGAAACAACTTTAATAATGATGCTTCTAGAAACAATTTTAATCCTAGGTCGTATTCTGGAAGTTCTTCAAATAATTATGGTAATTCCTATGGTAATTATCATAATGATAATGCTAGGATACCCTCTGATCTTGAGAGTAATATTAAGGAATTTATCAATGAGCAAAAATCTTTCAATACTACGATAGAATAAAAGTTGAATAAGATTGATGATATGTCAAGAAGCATAGATAGAATTTCGCATGATGTAGAAATTCTCAAGAACAATTTTTTCCTAAGGTTGATATTAATGTATCAATTAAAGCTTTATATGTTTCCATAGATGAAAGTAATAAAAGAATCGCTATGCTTAGAGCTAAAAGAGAATTTCTAGAAAGAGTGTTTCCCGATTGTTTTCATAAAAATGATGAAGATATTAAAATGATTGGTGTTTGTTCTATTGATTCCCTATTTAGTAATGTTAAAATTAATGATCAGGGAAGTGAAGAAGAGTCAACTTTAGCTAGAGGTCGTTCCCATAATTTGGACAGTGAAAATCCTATTGAAAAATTGATAAAAAGTGGGATTGAAGATGTCAAACTTTAGCTAGTGATGCACCCACTATTTTAAATTGCAATTTTTTTAATTTTCATAGTTGCTATTTGATTGAGTGTATTTCTATGTTGCAATCTATGATAAATTCACAAAATGCCTATGAACAAAATAAATATTTTACGAAACATATTTTGAATTCAGTAGTAAAAGCTTTAGAAGAAGAGTTAGAGCTAGAGATTTCAATTCCTAGAAAATTACATGATGAATGGGAACCTACAATTAAGATTAAAATTAGGAATTTTGAGTGCTATGCTTTATGTTATTTGGGTGCTAGTGTTTCCACAATTTCGAACTCTCTTTGTGATGCTCTTGGTCTTACCAATATTGAAGAATGTTCACTGAATTTGCACTTGGCAGATTCTACTATTAAAAAGCTTTTGGGAAGAATTAATGATGTTCTTTTTCATGCAAATAGGAATTATGTGCCCATAGATTTTATTGTTCTTGATATTTATTGCAATCCATCTTGTCCAATAATTCTTGGTAGACCGTTCTTGCGTAATTTAGGGGTCGTGATTGATATGAAAGAAGGATATATTAAATTTCAGTTTCCACAAAGAAAAGGCATGGAACACTTCACTAGAACTAAGATTAAATTAATATATGAATCAATCATGAGGGCAACCTATGGATCAATCACTAAGGATGACATCACTTAAAATCTATGTTATATGCCTAGCTAGGGGCGTAAAACGATAGCGCTTGTTGGGAGCCAACCCAATGAATATAATTTATTTTTCAGTTTTGCTTTCTATTCTTGAGTGGTTGCACAATTATTCTACTGTAATGATTGTGTTTTTTGTGTTTTATATAGTGTTTTTCCTAAGTAAAGCCTTTGGGATCATGTGGGGAGTTAGTTGCCTTAATTCTGTTGAAAATAGAAACTTTTGCGTCGAGTAGAAAAAATCCTAAAAATCATAGAAACGTCAAAAGTAAATCAATTTTTTGCAAAAGATTTATATTAAAATTCCCTACTTTGTCCTAATTTTGAGAATTTTTGGAGTAACAGAAGTATGAGTAAATTTTGAGTCTTTACACACTATTATGTTTTTAACAGATTCTGTTTTCTTTGCGTTATGTGCTTGTCTTGATGATTTTGTGGTTTGTATCTGGGGGTATAAGCCATGGTAAAGTTAGAATACAGTAAAAATAATGCAAATTCAAAATTGTAATAGGTTTTCAACAGTACCAAAAGTAAAGTTTGGTTTTCTTTAACTTACGGATCTCACGAAACTTTGCTGACTTTTGTGTGATTGAAGTTTTCAAGTTTTGAGTGGGATCGCGATATATGAAGGAATAAGGAGTGCTAAAATCCTAAGTTTGGGGATGCCCGATGACACACCAAGGTAATATACAATTAATAGCAAGCAACTAACTTGGGGATGCCCCAAAAGGCATCCCCTCTTTCTTCTAACAATCATCGATAATTTTACTTGGAGCTATATTTTTATTCGTCACATATCATGAGTTTTGCTTGGAGCGACTTGTATCATTTGTGTCTTTGATTTGTTTTCTGGTTAGTTTGTCATAATAAACCTTGCTGGACACACCCATTTTAGAGAACCAAATTATGCTATGATTTGTTAGAATCACTCTTTATGCTTCACTTAAACTTTTTGAGCCATCGAATTGCTCAAGTCCTTCACTTATATCTTTTTGAGCACGGTGGTGTTGATATTTTGAAGAAATTTGCTCTCATGCTTCACTTAGATTATTCTGAGAGTATTAAAAAAATTATGTAGAAATCCTCTCTTGCTTCACTTATATTATTTTGAGAGTTGAAAATTTTAACGAAACTTGTGCTCTCGTTCTTCACTTATATCCGTTTGAGAGCTGGTTATTTGCAATGGCAATTTTTTTTAAAGAAATTAGTCCCAAAGTGATAAATATCCAGGAAGGATGTAATAAAAACTATCATGAAGATCATTGGATGTTACACTTTATTCTTTGCAATAGTTTTGCGATATGAATATAGTGATATGTGAGTTATGTTGATGAGTAATTATGCTTTAGTAAGAATATTGGTGTTAAAGTTTGTGATTCCCTATGCATGCACATTAAGTCAATAATTATGATATGAAATTACATCCTACTTGTGCTCAATTATTCGGTGTTAGTTATGTTTAATGTTCACTTATGATGATTTTCGTTCCTTGGTTGGGTGCTTCTCAATCTATTTGCTAGCCTCTACTTGTACTAAGCGGGAATACGTCTTGTGCATACAAATCCTAAACCCAAGGTTGTGCCAAATGAGTCCACCATATATACCTAGCGGTATTTCAACGGTGTTCCAAGAAAATTTGTAAGTGCCAACTGTAATGTTCAAAATAAATTTTTGTTTTGTGTGTATGTACCACTCATGAAGTGGCGAGGGGTGGCCGGTGTTTTCCATGGTAAATAGGTTATTCTCAAGATGAGTGTTTATTCAGTTGTCATTGCATGTGAATATGGAGGTAATAGGGATGCCTAGTCCCATAATGCAAAAAATATATTTTGTGTTGTCAAATAATAAATTCCTTGGAAAGTGTTGGTATGGACGGTACCCGTGGATACGTCTAGCCGTGGAATGTGAAAGAATGGTGGAAAATGAATAAACTTTATTTTCTATTTGGGAAACGCTTATAATTTGTTTAGCACGGAGAATATTGGAAACTCTTAGTTTTTTTCGTTGACATGAAAAGCATACCACCCAAAATATGTTTATCTTTAAGTTTTTCACTTTGAGCTATGGCACCTCTACAAATCCCTGCTTCCCTGTGCGAAGATCCTATCTATTCACTTTATGCAATTTGTATTTTTTTAGTCACCATCTTCTCTTATAAAGAACCAACTAAGGAACACCATTATCATACTTCAGCATTGGATGAATTTAATATTTGGGTGTGTTGCATGAATCGATCAATGATGGAGCTTGATGGGCTAGGGATAGCATATTTTGGAATTGAAATTTTTAAAGACCTGGTTGCTTGTTGATATGCTTGAGTATTGAAACCGTCATGTCAAACTATAGACTATTGATGTGAATAATCTATAAGTCTATATGTCCATGCTAAAAAGAAAAAGAATATGATGAACATGTGAGGCGTCATTCCACATCAAAAATTCTGTTTTTATCATTTACCTACTCAAGGACGAACACGAATTAAGCTTGGGGATAGTGATACATCTCCAACGTATCGATAATTCTTTATTTTTCCAGTTTATAGCAACTTCATATCATTTTTTGGATGTTTCATGATCATTCTATCATTCTTGGATGTTTTATGATCATTTCATAGCAGCTTTATCATTTTTTGGGGCTAACTTATTGACATAGTACCTAGTGCCAGTTGTTGTTTTTTCCTTCGTAGAAAATCAATATCAGATGAAGTCCAAATGCCATCAAACTTTTCGAAGATATTTTTGGATGAGAAGGAAAATTGCGAGCCAAGGATGAGCAGAAGGTGAGGTCCAGGCGGCCCACTAGGCACTAGGGCGCGTCCAGGGCCCCTAGCGCAGCCTTGTGTCTAGTGGTGCCCTCGGTGTAGGATGTGAAGTATGTCTAGAGGACGGTGATTGGACTACTTGATAAAATAAAAACTTAGCCTTTTCCAATTTTAGTTGTGGACCAGTTTTAGCAATTAAGACTAGTCAAGTTCACCCTACACATGCATATCTAAGAGTATAGCAGCGAAAGTAAAGACATGCAAATGTAATGTAAGTGGTAAGGAAGGAAGATCAAACGCAAAGGTTAACATGACGATTTTTGGCGTGGTTCTGATATGTGGTGCTATCATACGTCCATGTTAGTGGAGACTTAAACCCACGAAGGGTAATGGCTGCGAGAGTCCACGGAGGGCTCCACCCACAAGGGGTCCACGAAGAAACGGCCTTGTCTATTCCACCATCGCTTATGTGCACACAGGACTAGCCTCACTCATGGTAGATCTTCACGAAGTAGGCGATCTCCTTGCACTTACAAACTTCTTCGGTCAACTCCACAACATGAAGTAGGAGGCTCCCAAGCGACACCTAACCAATCTAGGAGGCATCACCGTCCAAAAGGTAATAGATACGATAGAACGACGAACTCCGCGCTGTTGTGCTTCAAAAGATAGTCTCCTCAACACTCAATCACTCTCTGACAGATTTGGCATGGGTAGGAGAGATTGATTTTGTGGAAAGAAACTTGGGGAGGCTAGAGATCAAGTTTCAAATGGTTGGATTGGAATCTCTTGATCTCAACACATTAGTACGTGGCTCTCTCTTAGAAAAATGTATCTCGCAAGTGGGTGTGTGTTCTGAGTGCTTCCTCTGCGAATGGGAGGAGGTGGAGGGGTATGTATAGGCATCCCCCAAAATACAATTGTTACAACATTATTTCCCAACTCGGTGACATTGAAATGAATCTCGGTGGTACCGAGTTGCACTAAATGTGGCAACTTTTGAATTCTCGGTGAGACCGATATAGGAATCTCGGCGGTACTGATACGATGACCTAGAGCAGTTTCCAAATCTCGGTGAGACCGATTCCAATCTTGGAAATTTTGATTCTTCCAATTTTCTCAACACAAAGTTGATCACATGCTTTTGGTGGCACCGATTTGGCAAAGGGTCTACTATAAAAATCGATAGGGTCGAGTGAAAAAAGTTGGTGGCACCGATTTTGCTGGTATGGCTTGGGACAGATATATTTGTGGGAGAATTAGTGAATATTTTTGGTGGCTATCTCTAAGCACTTGAGCAACCAATTCATCATAATACCTCACCACCTTTTAATAGTATTGGCTTTCCTATGGACTCAAAAGTGATTTCTCACAAATGTAAAATGTAGAGTCCTCTTGCTTGAAGCTTGAGCCAATCATATTATTTTCCTTGCATCAAGGGGTTTCTCCTCAAAATTCTTTGGCCAATGCATCTTTGAACTTTTCTGAAATATACTTGGATAAGATCATTAGTTCTATGATACATATGTTGTGATTAATTATCAAAACCACCTTAGGGAGCAATTTTACTTTCAATCTCCCCCTTTATGGTAATTGATGACAACATACAGATCAAAGCTTCGAGAAAAGATATAACCAATGATTCGCATCGACGCTTTGCCAAGTATGCGAAAAGTAAGAGCTCCCCCTAAATTTGTGCATTATTTTAATTTGCGTTTGAATGCAAATGCACAATGATTAGGATCATGGGTCACTCTTCCATGTCACATATAATTTGGTGGTGCGCATAAATGATATGAATGAATAGTAATGCACATAACACCAAACAAATACGTGAATGATCATCATGTAAATAGATTAAAGGTATAATGTAGTAGCATCAACAACCAAAGCGTATGATCAAACATGAAAGAATAAGTCGTCCAAAAGACCAAAAGTTTTGAAAAAACAAAAGAGAGCAAATAAAATGCAAAGCTCTCACTCTCGAAGCCCTAATTGATCTATACACTTCTCCCCCTTTGGCAGAAAGTTACCAAGAAGTTCAAAGGTCTAGACCTAAATGTCTCTCTGGGCTCGATCTCCTCTGGTGGCAGCCGATGGAGTGGACAAAAGAGCATCGGCAAAGGCTTCTACGGATGTCCCTAGAGCTGGAGGTGTAGACACTGGAGGTGCAGGAGTTGAAGCTGAAGGTGATGAAGCTTGAGCTGATGAAGTTGGTCTTGCTTCCGGAACTGGCACAGCTGCTGACCTAGTATGGGTCATGAACTGAGTAGTCATGGAAAGAGGCGACTCTTCATCATCATTGCTAGAATGGGAATCTACATAGAATCAATTTCATGCTCGAGCTGCTGAACAGTGGTAGGCAACTCCATCACCTTAACATCCATGTCACAGAATTTTGTTTCCACAATCCTCTCAAGGCTCTTCTGGATCGGGCAGATCTGAGAAATTTTCTTCTCCATCCCTTGGATGGTGCTGAAAAGAAAAGACATCTGCTCCACTCTGGTCCTGAGCTGTGCAGCTTGTGCTAGAGCATCCCTAGATGCCTCTGCCTCTGTTGTCTCTGCTGCTTCACGTGCTGAAGTTGAGCTCGGATGGTTGGGGTCCATCACAACTTCGTTATCCTCGAAATCTGGCTGAAGTGGCAGGTGCGGACGATAAAGTATATATGTATGCTTGCCAATCTTGGCATTGGAGAGAATCTTAATATAAGGTGCATATCCACAAGATCTCTTCTGATCTACAGTTGTCCTCCTGGCAGTCTCAACTATCAAGTCCATCACTCGGAACCGGGTGTGGATGTCCAGATGGTGCAGCATGTTAATGGAATAACCTGTGATCATCTTATCATCTCCTAATTTGGGCATGAGGGTATATCTCATAATGGTGTTCGTAGTAGGTATTCATGCTTGCAGAAAATAGACACAGGCAAACTTATGCGTCTTCACATACTTATGGGGTATTGGATTGTACATGTTTTACATGGAGTTATGATTCATCTTGGGTTCTGAGTACACATCCAAGTGTCCTTCTTGTGCCTTTGGGGCACCTATGATAGTGGCCCACTCATCCAAGGTAGACTCATACGGGTGACCTTCTATCATCCAAACTAGCCTTCCATCAAGATAAAAATGAGCAGTTTAATGGAATTGCATGATCATCTCATCGTTCCAAGCAGTCATCTCTTTGCCAACAAAACTTCAATATCAACTAGCCTGGAATTTTCTCTCACACGAGAAAAGTAGTTCTCATTGGTCTTGATATATTCCCAATAAACATATCGCATGTCACTGACTACAGGACTCTTGTCAAGCAACACTGTCTCATAGAAATCTTGTTGATCCTTAGTGTGAAAATGAGGGTCAACATCAGTTCTTCTCCTGATGCAATATGGATTTGAAGACCTACACAGCCCCAAACCTTGATCCCTTCTCTTCTTCATATCCTCAGCAATATGATGAGCAGCATTGTGCAATGGCATATGAGATCTTAGTTTCATCAGCAATGGTGTTTCTCCTTCTTTCTCTGCAGCAACTCTCTGGATGCAAAGCCTTTGTTATTCTCTATTGCAGGAATGTCCTTGGTAGTCCTCTTGGGAGCTACAGACTTCTTGGGAGCTAAAGTCTTGGGTGCAGACTTCTTTGGCATAACATCATCCATCAGATTCTTCTTCTTAGAAGGAGGGACATCCACTGGAATCTCTTCATCCTCTTCATCACCAGCTTCTACTGGGTCCTCATACATACAAGTTGGTCTTCCAACAACATGCACTAATCTCTTCCTGGCTCTTTTCTGACATGGCTTCTTAGCAAGCCTGGAAGAAGGGGCTCCAAGAGAGATCTTCAATCCTCTCTGAGTGGCCTCTTGAGCTCTCATATCAGCAGGACTGCCATACTTTTTCCTCACGGTCTTCTTCAATGTAGTCTTCTCCTTATGCTTCTGAGAAGAAATCTCCTCTGGGATAGAATCAGCATCTTATTCATCTAAATTTAGCTTCTTTTTGGACCTGGTAGCTGCCTTGGGCAAGGCATGGAAGCTAGGTGTTCCTAGGTTAGAAGTTGCCTCTCTAGACTAGTCTGTGAAACCATGTCAGCATTGGGCTCATTGAAGTTGTTCTGACTATCCTCTGATACTGACATACTGATAGGCAGCCAAGCAGACAAGTAGACCCTGTGAATAGATTTAGAAGATCTGGAAAAGATGAGCGTCACAAAAATCAAAAGTTTTGCAAAGATTTGAACTCTGAAAAATTAGGTTTAACATTCAGCAAAAAGCAATTTCAGTTCCATCGAGTCAAAAATTTCGAAGCCACCGAGACTAACATTCTCCTAAAAAGAAACTTGGCAACCCTTTTCGGTTTCACCAAAAAGGGAAACTCGGTTTCACCGAGAATGTTCTCAGTAGCCCTAAAACAAAATCGGTAAGACCAACTTTTCTGAATCGGTGACACTGACATTCGGTTTTGTAGACGGCTAACCCTAAGTTCTTCATCATTCTCTACTATAGGAAGTATCTTCTGGATTGAGTTTGCAATCGTGGACAAAATTCATCAAAGCCTATCCATGCATGAATCAGAGATAGGACCACAAAGAGGGGACAAATACATACCCTAGCTTGGTGACGGATCCGCTACAGCAACGATGGCGGTGAAGATTACCATCAACGATGAAGAATCCAGTGGCGAGGGCGCATGGGAGAGTCAAGGCGGCGTCCTGAGGACTAGGCCTCAACGGCGCGGAGGTGTAGGAGGTAAGGTTTTAAGAAGTATTTCAAACGTCTAGTTCCGCAGGCTATATACCCCTTGGTTGTCGGTTACATCGAGTTGGAATTTTCGGTACCACCGAGTTCCATAACTGTCAAGTCAGCAGACAGTCAAACTCGATGAGGCTGAAAAGAACAAATCGGTGGTACCGAGATAACAAAGCCTGATCAACCCTAGGCTGCGGTGGGACTATGTTTCTTTTGGGAGGTTTTGGAAGTCAGCCCTTGTCGAGATGGATATCTTAGTGCTCCTAGCACACAGTGTCCCTAAAGTACTTTCTCAAATTTTTTGATGTAGCATGAATGATGTAGCATGAATAGAATTTGAAATGAGAAAGCAAAGATAGCTAGAGAGAGGTACTTAGGCATTCTTATATATCCAATTGGCCGAATAAAATAGAAAGCCAAATAGCAAAAATTGGATATTCTTGAATGAGAAAAATATGCATACTAACATGCTCACACAATAAGATTTCAAATAAAACATGGTGAACATGCACAAACACTCTAGTATCTACCTAGCACTTTTGCGATGACGAAGTCATCTATATATGAGTATACTGACTTAGGATCCAAGCAAGAATACTTGATCATAGGTCATACTCATCAATTAAGCACAAGTGGGGTTACCACTTTTACATAAAACTTTCAATGTGTTCACATCTTTAAGAGATGCTTATACTCAAGTCTTAGAGTAAGGCTCCCCCTTAATGTGACATCCCCCTAAGAGGGATAAACTAACCTCGGATTTTGTTGTAGGAGACTTCAAGTAGGTGTAGTAGTGGTGGATGCTCATTGTTGATGAAGATCATCTTGATTTGGGAGTAATCCTTGTTGTTTCTTACTCTTCTCACCTACATGGGTTAGTCCTAAAGCACAACAAACATATGCAATGATATCTATGGACATAGAATGAAATGCATGTGATATGATGTCCAAAGATACATTACTTACCTTGTCCATTACTTACCTTTGACGAAATGTGTGACTCCTTCAACTAATGCATATGGTTGGAGTTGATTGCATATAGTTCTTGCCAAAATGAATAGAAGTGAATTCAATGGGTGGAGTCGCCTCCCAAGAACTCTTCTAGTTCTTCCTCTTAGCGACCCACATCAACTTGATGGGGATCCTTGGAGTTGTGGTAGCACTAGATGAAGTGGTGCTAGAAGTGTCCTTGCGAATCCACTCGACCTTGTCTTGGGGTTCTTCCTCAAATGAGTCAATCTTCTCCTGAAGCTTTCCCTTGCCCTTGTGGTCTTGTGGTAGAAGGTCATCTTGAGAGATTATTCCCTTGGGGGAGAGTAGGATCATACTTCTCCTTTTGAGGAACAAACTTTTGGATGGGATATTGACCTTCTTCCCATTCAACTTCATTGGCATTGAAGTAACCAACACCTTGCTTCTTTTGATGTCCTCCTTGCTTGCGCACAATTTCCTCAAATTGCTTACTTCCGGCAAGACTCTTGAACACACCTCTCTCTATAATTCCTTTCAATAAATTGTTTTCTTGCTCAAGTGTTACTTGGCTAGAAGAATCATTAGTGGAATCAAGAGAGCTAGTAGTAACAACATCATTTGATTTAGCTTTAGCATTGTTGGTACAGATGAGGAAACCTTCTTGGCTTTGTTACTAGTGTTCTTAGGTTTAACTTGTGGAACAAAAGTAGACAAGAGTAATCATTTGTCAAGATAAGAGGAACTCTTCTTTTGAAGATCATCAATAATTTCTTTTAGAAACTCATGCTCTTGCTCTAAATTTAGCTTCTCGAAGCGTAGCTTCTCATGAGTTCTTGCAATCTCTCTATGATCTTCTAGAGTAGTTTCATGAGCTAACTTAAGAGTGCTTAATTCTCTAGTTAGTTGTTCAATCTCTTTCTTATCATCATCATTCGACTTCCCTTAACTAGCATGATTATTATCAAGTTCACTTTCAATGTTATCACTAGTCATATCAAAGAGCGAGTCATCCTCTCCTAACAAATCATCCTCATCACTATCAAAGTCAATATACTCGGGGTGATACCTTGGTGCCTTTTTCTATGAAAAAGTTTCCAATCGCTTCATTTGGTGAATCAAATAAGTCGTAGGAGTTGGAGGAAACAAGTGGAATAATGGGAACACCTTCATCTTGACTATATTCGGATTCAAAGTGGTAGCTTCTCTCGGATTGGTTGTCGGACTCAGAGCCAGAAACCCATTCACCAACATGAGCTTGATGTCTTCTTCTTGAGCTGCTCTTGGTGTACTTGTCCTTCTTCTCCAATTCCTTGCCTCTCCGGTAGTGTCTTCGTTCATAACGATCTTCTCTACTCCTTCTCTCTCTGCGAGGTAACTCATCTCTTGAGCTTCGTCTTCTAGGTGACTCTTGTCTTTGTTTCTGGGGAGCCCAGCACTCATTGGAATAATGTTTGGGCTTTTAGAATTGTATCAGTTTTTTTATGACTACATGAATGCTTCTCATCATATCTTGAGCTTGAGCTTTTCTCTTTTCCTCTACCCTTGTAGAACTTGTTGAATTTTCTGACCATGAGGCTGATCTCTTTATTGGTAACAAGGTTGTCTTTTGAAGTAGCGGGAGCATCACTTGAAGCTTTGTAAGCACTGCTTGACTTGTTGTGCAACTCATCTTTGTCCTTGAGTGACATTTCATGAGCAACAATCCTTCCAATGACATTTGTTGACTTGAGATCCTTGTAGTTTGGCATCATTTGGATCAATGTGCACACGGTGTCATATCTTCCATCGAAGGCTCTAAGTATCTTCTTGACGATGAACTTGGCGGTCATCTCTTCACTTCCTAAGCCGGCAATATCATTTGTGGTGAGAGCTAGCCTAGCGTACATCTCAACGAATCAATCACCATCCTTAATCTTAAACTTGTCAATGTGACTTTTAAGCACATCCAACTTAGATTCCCTCATAGAATCAACACCTTCGTGTATATCAATCAAAGTATCCCAGATTTCCTTTAAATTCTCAAGGTGGCTGATTTTGTTGAATTATTTGGGGCACAAGGAGTTGAACATGATGTCACAGTCTTGAGCATTGTATTGCAACATCTTCAATTCTTCCACTTTTGGATCACGGTCAGGTTCTCTTCCTTCTACGAAGAAATAACCTTGCACACCAACACGAACAACAGCCCAACCGGCAGGATTATGACCAAGAATATGCATTTTCATCTTATGCTTCCAACTAGCAAAGTTTGTACCATCAACATCTGGACCTCTACGTTGATAATTTCCCTCACTAGACGTCATACTCTCCTAGGTTGTGAAACCAATTCAATGGAGACCAAAGCTCTCATACCACTTGTAAGATTCGAAGTATGTCTAGAGGGGGTGATTAGACTACTTGACAAAATAAAAACTTAGCCTTTTCCCAATTTTAATTGTGGGCCAATTTTAGCAATTATGACTAGTCAAGTTCACCCTACACATGCATATATAAGAGGATAGCAACAAAAAGTAAATACATGCAAATGTAATGCAGAGGGTAAGGAAGGAAGATCAAACACAAAGGTTGACACGACGATTTTTGGCGTGGTTCCAATTGGTGGTGCTATCGTACGTCCACGTTAGTGGAAACTTCAACCCAGATAGGGTAAGATTTGCGAGTCCACAGAGGGATCCACCCACAAGGGGTCCACGAAGAAGTGGCCTTGTCTATTCCACCAAGGCTTACGTCCACATAGGACTAGCCTCACTCATGGTAGATCTTCACGAAGTAGGCGATTTCCTTGTCCTTACAAACTTCTTGGTTCAACTCCACAACACGAAGTAGGAGGCTCCCAAGCAACACCTACCCAGTCAAGGAGGAACCACCCTCCAAAAGGTAATAGATGCGGTAGAATGATGAACTCCTTGCTCTTGTGGTCCAAAAGTTAGTATCCTCAAGACTCAAACACTCTCTCAAAGATTTGGCATGGGTAGGAGAGATTTATTTTGTAGAAAGCAACTTGGGGAGGCTAGAGATCAAGTTTCAGATGGTTGGATTGGAATATCTTGATCTCAACACCTGAGTAGGTGGTTCTCTCTCAGAAAAATGGATCTGGCAAGTGAGTGTGTGTTCTAAGTGCTTCATTTGTGAATGAGAGGAAGTCGAGGGGTATATATACGCATCCCTCAAAATCCAAGCATTGCAACATTGTTGCCCAACTCGGTGAAACCAAAATGAATCTCGGTGGTAACGAGTTGCGCTAAATGTGGTAAATTTTTAATTATTGGTGAGTCCGATATAGGATACTCGATTGTACCGATGCGATGACCTAGAGAAGCTTCCAAATCTTGGTGAGACCGGTTCCAATCTCGGAAATTCTGATTCTTAGGATTCGCTCAATAGAAAGTTAGTCACATGCTTTCGGTGGCACCAATGTGAAACTTGGTGGTACCTAGAGATTAGGGTTTAGCAAAGGATCTGTCACTCGAAGAATCGGTAGGGCCAAGTGGAAAAAGTTGGTGGCCACCGATTTTGCTGGTTTGTCTTGGGACAGAGATATTTGTGGGATAATGAGTGAATATTTTTGGTGGCTAGATCTAAGCACTAGAGTAACCAATTCATCATAATACCTCGCCCCTTTTAATAGTATTGTCTTTCCTATGGACTCAAAAGTAATTTCTCATAAATGTAAAATGTAGGGTCCTCTTGCTTGAAGCTTGAGCCAATGCTATTCCTTCCCTTGCATCAAGGAGTTCTCCTCACAATCCTTTGGCCAATGCATCTTTGAACTTTTCTAAAATATACTCGGATAAGATCATTAGTTCAATGATACATATGTTGTGATTAATTACCAAAACCACCTTATGGAGAAATTCTGCTTTCACTCAGGCGCTTCCTCCACCGCCTCTGAGCTCTATAAATACCCCAATATTCACAAAACCCTAGGAGAGTCGAACAAAAATCGTTTCAGTCGCCGCAAGTTCCACAAGCCACAAAATCCAATCTAGAGCCTGTTCCGGAGAGGAACGCAATCACGGAGGGGTTCATCATCCGACGATGCTAGAGTAGTTCATATGAGACCTTCGGGTCCGTAGGTAGTAGCTAGATGGCTTTCTCTCTCGTTTTGGTTCTCAATACAATGGTCTCTTGGAGACCCATATGATGTAACTCATTCTTTTGCGGTGTGTTGGTGGGATCCTATGTATTGTTAGTTAATGATCAGATCTATGAAATCATATTCATTCTTGATTATTATAGCCTCGTATTTCTTCTACAATATTTGGTTTTTGTGTGGCCAACTAGATCTTTTAGCTTGCAATGGGGAGAGGTGCTTTTTGATGGGTTCAATCTTGCGGTGCTCAATCTCAGTGACAGAAAGAGACATGACACGCATGTATCGTTTCCATCAAGGATAAAACAATGGAGTATATTCCTACATGAATAGATCGTTTCTACATCATGTCATTGTTCTTAAGGCATTACTCCATTTCTCCATGAACTCAGTACACTAGATGCATGCTGGATAGCGGTCGATGTGTGGAGTAATAGAAGTAGATGCAGGCAGAAGTCGGTCTACTTGTCTTGGACGTAATGCCTATATACATTATCATTGTCTTGAATATCGTCATAATTATTTTCTCTTCTATCAATTGCCCAATAGTAATGTGTTTACCCATCGTTAGCTATTTTCTCGAGAGAAGCCACTAGTGAAACCTACGGCCCCCGGGTCTATTTCAGATCATCTATTTGCAACCTCTACTTTGTTATTCGTGTTTATATTTTATTTTCTATATATTTTTAGATATATATTATCTAAAAACCCAAAAATACCTTGTTGCGGTTTATTTTCTATCACTCTTATTTGCTTCTACCAATCTATCCTTACTTTACCAACGAGGGATTGACAACCCCTCCACGCGTTGGGTTGCGGGGATTTGCTATTTGTGTGGAGGTGCCACTTACATAGTCTTGTGAATCTTCCTAATCGATTGATACCTTGGTTTGATAACTGAGGAAAATACTTGTCGTCGTTGTGCTACATCACCCTTTAAGCTTGGAGGGAAACCAACGCAATCAGCTAGGAGTCACTTCGCTTGACGGAGGAGAGCTTGGTAAAATCACTAAAGTATAATAATTTATACTACTACAATTATTATCATACTAATCATTTACCACAACTTATGTAATTTTTTGTAGAGAAAAATGAAGGAGGAATTTGGACCCGGTCTTGGTGAATCTTTGTACGGCTGTAGGTATGAAGACCATCTTACACATGCTGTGAACGAGGGATTTGGGGTTGACAGGAAGCCCAGGACTAGGCGTGTGTTGGGCGCGGGTAGGATGATGTGGGACCACGCCTATCCCGGACCAAAGATTTAAAAAATATAGAAGGAAAACAATGTTGAAGACAAGATCGAGGACAAAGTAGATGCGAAAGTAGCTGCAGTAATTGAAAGAAATTTAGCTTAAATATTCCCGTCTGGCCATGAGCATCATCAATATAGTACCACCCAATAGCCACGAGCTTCACTCGATATTTCATGTTGGCTGCTAGCCAAAGTGAATGGCATGTCGGCGAAGGTTTCCAAGGAGCAAATAATTTCATTTACAGATGATAGTAGAATGATGCACGGGGTCATCCTTCCACTGGACATGACGAGGGTGGTAGGGCAGTACGTAATGCCGGGATTCAGAAACTGTTTGTTGCCTCACCCCTCATACTCGTGATGGGTGTTGGGTTTTCCGTTAAGAGGAACGGGTTATCACAGCACAAAGTGGGTAAGTATTTCTCTTAGTTATGAAACCAAGGTTTATCGAACCAGTATGAATATCAACCACAACCGTCTTCAGCGGCTTCACACAAAAGAACAAACAAATTTCACCCAACGCGGGCAAGAGGGTTGTCAATCCTATTGTCTTGTTATTTGCAAGCAAGTGAGGTGTATAGATAATTGCAGATAGCAATATAAAATCAAAACAAGTAAATAGCAGCAAGGTAATGAAGGTTTTATCAGTATGTTGTGAATAGACCTGGGGGCATAGCTTTCCCTAATGACATCTCTCATGGAAAAATAGCATACGGTGGGTAAACAAATTACTGTTGGCCAGTTGACAGAAAAGCGGATAGTTATGCAATATTCACGGCAATGATCATGTCTATGTAGGCATCACATCCATAAACAAATAAGCCGACTCATGCGTGCACCTATTACTATTACTTTACTTCAAGAGTGCTTCTATGCTTGTCTCTCTATGTATTAAGTTCATGATGAATGAAGTAATGCATGTAGTAAGATGACATGCTACACACAAAGTAACTCAAGAAATATGAATAAGCCCCATCGTTTTATCCTTAGTAGCATCAACACAAAGACGCATATTTTCCCCTTCTATCACTGGGATATAGAAATTCACCAGGTTGAACCTATCACAACGCACCTCTCTCACAAAATAAATACTAATCTAGTTGGCCAAACTATTTTCAATAGATCAGTGAGAATTATGAACCTATCATAATAATGCACATAAGAATCATATAGTATTCAGAGGTGACTCAGATATTTATGATGAATAATCTGAACATAAACCAACAATTCACCGGGTCCCAACAAACGCACCACACAAAAGTAATTACATCATATGGATCAAAGCGAAGATGCGATGATCACTGTATTGAAGATCAAAGAGAGAGATTGCCATCTAGGTACTAACTATGGAGTCGTAGGTCTATGGTGAACTACTCACACATTATCTTGAGGGTAGCAAGGTTGATGAAGAGGCCCTCCGTGATCGATCCCCCCTCCGGCAGGGTGCCGGAACGGTGCTGTAGATGGCATCCCATGGGAACAGAGACTTGCGGCAGCGTAAAAAGTATTTCGAGACACCCGCTGGTGTTTTTAGGATAGATGGGAATTTATAAGGCAAAGAACGAAGTCGGGAGGGCCACGAGGGAGGCAAAAGCTATCAGGGCATGCCCCCCAAGCCGCGCCATGTTGGCTTGTGGGCCCCTCGTGAGGCCTCTAGCCTTCTTCCGATGCCCGTTGGTCTTCTTTTGGTTCAGAAAAATCATCAAAAAGTTTCAGGGTAAGTGGACCTCGTTTGGTATGGAAAACCTACAAAGTGAAAAACACGCAAAAAACAGCAAATGGCACTGGGCACTGGGTCAATAGATTAGTGCTAAAAAATAGTATAAAATGGTAAATAAGCACCCCAAAAGCATACTAGAATGATAATATATCAGCATGGAATAATAAAAAATTATAGAGACGTTGGAGAGGTATCAAGCATCCCCAAGCATAATTCCTACTCGTCCTCGAGTAGGTAAATGATAAAAACAAATTTTTTGATGTGATATGCTATCCATGATGTAACCTTATCCATGTATGCTCAATGAGAAATGATGAATTAACAAACATTAACGTAGCAATATTATAGGTATAAGCAATTTCAAAGTATACGATCCTCAAAGAGTGTTTTACCACCCCCCCCCCCACCGTCCATCTTTATTATATTAGCAAGGCATGGCTCTATCTTCACCACATTAATACAAATGTCAAGCACCATGATGTTCAAGTCAGGCAACTGGATCGTACGTTTTCAATATGCATCAACTTTTTATTCTTCACGCAATACATGAGCGTGAACCTTTGGGCATAGCATAAAGGTGGAACAGAATATGGTGGTAGGTTTCAAAGGGGTAACAGTGCAGAAGGTAGTCTCACATCAACTAGGCGTACCAACGAGCTATGAAAATATCCGTTGCTAGATATTGAAGCAAAGTGGGGTGTGCATTCAACTTGCTTTCTCATGAAGACCTCGAGCATTTGAGGACGCCCGTCATCGGAATTACAAGCCAAGTTTATGAAAAAGTGATTCCCACTAGCATAAGAGTGATATAACATGAGACTCTCTGTATGAAGAACAAGGTACCACTTTGAGGCACAAGTGTGATAAACGATAGTAGCAAAGCCCCTTCTATATTTTTCTCTCATTTTTTATGGTGGGCTCATTTGGTCTCCCCCATTTTTATTTCCTCACTAGGACAATGCTCTAATAATGATGATCATCACACTTTTATTTACTTACTACTCATCATGAAAACTGATAGGATGATATGACTCTGAATGAATGCCTCTAGCACCGTACTAGGATTTGCAAAGATCTAGCGTGACATTTGTCAAAAACATGATGAACAGTGGCTTTGCCACAAATACTATGTCAGCTCTATAAGATCATGCAAAGCATTATGATGATGAAAAAACAAGTCATGTCAAGTAACGATGGCATTTGCATGGCAATGTATCTCGGAATGGCTATGGAAATGCCATGATAGATAGTTATGGTGGATGTTTTGAGGAGGATATAAAAGGGTTTATGTGCAATAGAGCGTGTCATGTCTTGGGGTTTTGATGCACCGGCAAAAGTTGCACCGATCCTCAAGGTGAGAAATGGTGATGCACGATACCGAAGAGGCTAGCAAATATGAGGAGGTGAGAGTGCGTATATCCATGGTGTCACAGTAATCATGAAGAACACATATACTTATTGCAAAATTTTATTAGTTTTATCACAAATCAAAGTACTACTCGCATACCCCGAGGGATAGGGTTTGTAGGAATTAACCATCACGCGACTCCGACTCAAAACAACACACGATTTCCAACGAGGAATAGAAATGATCACACATCATCAGCATGACTTTTTAATTTTTTTTAGATGAACAAGAATTTTAACATATCTTAATATCGACACCTATCTGAATTAATAATAATGCACTCACACCTTTTTCATATCACCACATCAATATCATTAACCCATAGTTTCTCTGGATGTGCTACATGATGGTTTTAATCATCATTCATTGGATACTCATTATTTTTTATCTAGTCTTATGACCCATGCAAATTACCATCACTATTTGTCCATCTCACAAGCAAATATAAGTGAAGAACGAGAGCATAAAATCTACAAGCCACCGTGCTAAAGAATATATAAGTGAAGTACTAGAGCAACTCCTAAGCTCAAACAATATAAGTGAAGCACATAGAGCATTCTAACAAATTGTGAGGATGTGATCTCCGTCTCAAATAGCTGTGTCGAGAAAAAAATGATTGTGGTATACTGAAAGTAAAAGCAAATGATGCTCCAAGCAAAACTCATACCATGTGACGAATAAAAATATAGCTCCAAGTAACATACCGATGGATTGAGACGAAAAGAGGGGATGCCTTACGGGGCATCCCTAAGCTTAGACACTTGAGTTTTACTAGAATATTACCTTGGGGTTCCTGGGCCATCCCCAAGCTTAGGATTTTTCTTCTCCTCTATACTTTGCATGATCATATCTTATGACCCAAAATGTGAAAACTTTAATCACATAAAACTCAACAAAACTTCGTGTGATCCGTTAGTGTAAGAAACTTATCAAATACTTTCAAGTGTTGTTACATATTGATTCCTATTTTGTTTTAGCATAGGGTACTTTATGTTAACTCCTCCATGGCTTATACCCCCCCCCCCCCCGATATAATTCATAGCATCATCAAAACAATCAAACTACACATGCAAAAACAGAATCTGACTGAAATAGAACAATCTGTAGTAATCTATAATGAACCTATACTTCTATAACTCCACAATTCTGAAAAATAAGGTCGACCTGAGGAATTTGTATAGAAATACTATGTAAACCATTCAGATTAAAAAGACATTCTAGTAAAATCAGAGAAATTTTGCACTGGGCATCAAAGTTTATGCTTTTGCACCGCATCAATTCTACTCATCATGCAAATCATCCCAATGGATTTACTTGGCACAAACACTAATTAAAAAATAAAACACAATCAATGCAGAGGTAATAATCATGTTATCACACACTTACAGAATAAAAAGTGAAAATTAAAGATAACTATCGGGTTGCCTCCCAACAAGCGCTATTGTTTCCTGCCCCTAGTTACGCATATTGCATAGTTTTAAGTGTTGGATCCCTTCATATCTGTCAAAATTAGTTCCTCCAAAATTTTATTTAATAAATCACCCTTGTACAGCCTGGTTGGAGCACTCAAGTACTCAAAGGAATTTATACAATTATTGTTAACATCACTACCATCTAAGGGTTCTTCATATAAGACATGTATTTCGTCACTAATAGGTTCCCTAATAGTATTTTCTTGCCAATCTTCATTAAACCCTTCTGTAATTCCTTTATCAATCCATTCAAATTTATCACAAGTGTGGAGAAACAAAGATTGTGTTAATTCTTCGGGAAGAACATTCCTCTCCATATTGATATCAAATTCATGATAGTCATTATATTCCATCCTACGCATAGCATCCTTATTATGCGTGTTTTTGGCTTTTCAGGAAATTAGTACCAACCGAGGTCCAAATGCAACAAAACTTTTCGTTGATTTTTTCTGGAAAACAATATGACGTGGAAGCTTTGGAGGGAGACTTGATGCCACATGGGGTGGCGCCAAGCCAACAGGGCACGCCCAGGGGGTGGTCACGCCGTTATGGCTTGGGACCACCTCCCTACGCCTCCTAACCTAACTCCACCTCTATAAATCCTAAAATATTGGGAAAACACCAAAGAGCCATCTCACATACTTTTTTCACCGCTGCAAGTCTCTGTTCTGTCGTGATCACATGTGGCACTAGTAAAGAAATGGCTAGCCATAACTTTAATTAGTGGCGCCCCATTTTCAATCCATGCCACCACTATCTTTTTTAAATAATGGTGGTGTTGGCATATTCGGTATGTCACCGGTAATATATTATTGGTGGCATGCCGCCTAAAATCCACGCCACCGGTATTTGGGATCCAACATATGGCCCGGTTCAAGTTATTGGTGGCGTGTCAAAATACGCCACACCATTGATACTACATGATGGTGTGAGTGAATAGTGCCACACCACCAGTAGTCAGATATGTCTGTTTAAATTTTGAAATTTTTGTAACCGGTACTAGTGGCATGGGTGAATTGTGGCATGCAACTAATAATAAAATACATGCAATTTATCTCCATGACACCAACAAAATTATAACATCACATCCCTCTATCCTCCCCTTCCCACCGCAAGACGCGCAATCCATCCACACCAAGAACCTCACCCACCCATCTCCTTGCGATCCCTCTCTATCTCTCTCGCAACCCCTCATTGCAGACACCAACACTGGCCGATTCCTAGGAGCCTCGACAGCTATTACCAGTTCGCGGCTCGGTGTGGACCTCGTCTGCCTTGATGTGTCCTTGCCTCTGGACAAATCCTCCCCACACATTCTCCAATGCTCATGCCCAGCTCCTCCCCGCAGCTAGGGTTTTGGTCACGGTGTCGCCTTCGTCACCCGTGTGGCTCCAGATTCCCTAGCGGCTACTCTCCGATGGCGAGTGTGCACGACATCTGCTACAAAATTGCCATCGTGAGCTCCTCTCCTTCCTTAGTTCTCTCATAGTGTGTGTATACCATGTAGTTTTACTCATTGCCATGCTGATGTTCATGTAGGTGTAGATGTGTGCACACCTCAAAATAATATCATTTTCCTTCATTCGTTCTCTGGCATTGTGTCTGCACCATATGGATGGATGTATGAATTATATAACTGATATACATAAATATACGGACGAATGTATAAATATTTGGATGCATGAGTAAACTGTATAACTATTTTTAAAAATAAATAAATACATAGCGGTGGCGTTGGTTGATTTTGCTCATGTCACTAGTAGTAACTAATAGTACTAACGTGTATAAATATCAATGCCATTTCTATTGTAAATAGTGGTGGCTTGAGTGAATATTGCCACACCACGAGTATGTAAAATACCGATGGCATCGTTGCACGGATGCCATTAGTATTTTGTTAACAATGGTGCCATATTGGTGGCGTCGGGTGTCTACGCCATCAAGGGCCTTTTTAGAATGTCGGCACTAGGCTTTTCTATACTATAGTGGAGCCCTGTTCCGGTGCCCTGCCGGAGGGGTGTCAATCATGGAGGGCCTCTACATCAACCTAGCTGCTCCCATCATGATGTGTGAGTAGTCTACTATATACCTATGGGTCCATAGGTACTACCCATAGGGCTCTCTCTCTCTCTCTCTATGTCTTCAATACAAAGTTCATCGCGATTCTCGTGGTGATTTATTTGATGTAATCCTCTTTGTGATGTGTTTGTTGGGATCCAATGAATTGTGGGTTTATGATTAGATTATGCATGAAAATATATTGAGTCTTCTTTGAATTCTTTATGCATGATTATTATACCATTGTATTTCTATTTGATTTATCGGTTTGGTTTGGCCAACTAGAATGGTTTAACTTCACTGGGAGTGGTGTGTTTTGATGGATTCAATCTTGCGGTGCTCAATCCCACTGATAGAAGCATGTATTTGTGTTTCTTCCATTAAGGATAAAAAGATGGAGTTTATTCATATTAGTTGAGTTTACTTTGTCTGTGTCATGTCATATTGCTCCAAGCACTACTCTCTTTTTACTTAATGCTCTAGATGCATGATGCATAGCGGTCGATGATTGGAGTAATAGTAGTACATGTAGGAAGGAGTCGATCTACCTTCTTATAGACGCGATGCCTATATATATGATCATTGTCGTGAATGAATATTTCATAACTATGCGCTTTTCTATCAATTGTCCAACGGTAATTTGTTTACCCACTTATGCTTTCTTCAAGAGGGAAGCCTCTAGCAAAAACTATGCCCCCGTGGTCTTCACAAATTAAATTCCAAAAACCCTAAAAAAATCTACCTTTTATATTATATTATATTTTATTTTTATATAATCTATCCATCACTACTTAATACTTGCAAGTAACAAGTTCAAGGGGCTTGACAACCCTCTTGCCCGCGTTGGGTGCAAGTGTTTGCTCTTTTCTGTGTTGGTGCTGAAGACGGGAATTTGCAGGGTTCTCCTATTGTTTTGATAACCTTGGTTGTCACTTAAGGAAATACATATCCCTGTTGTGCTTCATCTCCTTTCCTCTTCCGGAAAAATCCCAACGCAGTTTACATGTAGCAGGAAGAATTTCTGTCACCGTTGCCGGGGAGTATCAGCAAATTCTCATGAGTTTACCTCACACAAATTATCATTCACGTGTTCTACTTTTTACTTGCCTTTATATTTCCTTCCTGAAAAATATCAAAAACACAAAAATATTTATCTTTCCTAGTTTACTTGCTTGCTTGTTACTATGGTTAGTTCTTCTCTTGTTCCGTGCACTCCCAAGAATGAAGTGCTCAATTCTAAACAAAAGGGAGGAGGAAGTTTAAAATATGCCTTGCATAGGATTTGTTATACTCAAAATATATCAACTCATAGGCAATCCACCAATATCTTGCTTCGTAGTTTCTATGTGGGTATTACTACTTGGTATAGATTTGTGCTTGATACTGTTACCGGTGGTAATTTCTTAATGAGTTGTACTTAGGATGATTTTAATGCCATGGAAAATTTAGTGGGATAACCACCTATTATTATTAATGAAACAACTTTAACTTTGGAGCATGTCATTCAAAGGCTAGAAATTATTGAAATATAATGCCTACCATAGAACACATTAAGGAATTAGATAAAAAGATCCACAATCATATTATTCAATTTGTATTAAAGGTAGGGATTACTTTCAAAACATTAAAAGAGAAAGATACAATAATTAATGAGAGCTTGGAGAAAGGTCTCTATATAATTGATAAAATGGTGGAAGTCATTGATAAAATGGGTTCCACTTTCACTCCCTCTCAAACTAATGCTAGGACTTCTCCCAAGAAAAATTCTGAAGTTATGTATGTCTATAAAAATACTAGTATCGCACCTATTAAAAGAAATGAAGATCTTAATATGATTAGTTTACATCCCAATTTTATAAACATGATAAGGGATTCTATTACAAATCCTCCTCCCTTAATTCCTGAGAAGAATGGTTTTGCGATTGAGGAGATTGATAAGAAGGATGACAGCATTTAATACCATGCATTATGCCTAGCTAGCTAGGGGCCTAAAACAATATCGCTTGTTGGGAGGCAACCCAACAGTTATCTTATGTTTGTGTTCACTAGGATATCAACGAGGAATAAGAATGCTCACACATCATCGCCATGCCATAACCAATATTTAGATGAACAACAAGTAACACCCTTTAATTATCAATATTTCTACTAACCAACATTTCTACTAATAAATAGTACTAAAGGGTTGGGGACGCGATGGTTAACTCCTACCAACCTCCTCCCTAGGGGAATGCAGCAGTACATTGCTTTGAGAGATCTAATAAGGATTTCCAATAAGTACATGAGTTTTTATGACTAATGTGAATCCATGGATGTACGCGCACGCACCTTTAAATGTTTGCTAGCCTCTTCGATACCATGCATTGCCCATTCTCACCTCGAGGATCGGTGAAACCTTCGCCAGTGCATCCAAACGCCGTGATGTGATACGCACTATCGCACATAAGTCACCTTATATGTTCCTCAACACAGCCACCATACCTACCTATCATGGAATTTCCAAAGCCATTTCGATATATATTGTTGTGCAACTTCCACAGTTACATCACATGACTTGTGTGTTCATCATAATATTTCTTTGCATGAATATCTAAGTAAGCTCCAGCATCAAACAGTAATATAATCTACAACAATATAAGATCAAGCATAGCATGCATACTCAGTGACACTATTATGTGATGATTTGATTGCAATAACCGTTTCCTTTTGAAAATTTAATAAAAATGATAAAAGTATACAATAATGAAGGGCAATTTAGTTTGGAGAAATTTTGATAATGAAGTGGCCACTGGCTAATTTGTTTCTAGCATAATACTACATACTTTAGAAACATCCATGAAAATTGGCTTAGTTCGATATTTTCCATAGCCTACTTTTTACTCCCTTCGTTCCTAAATATAAGTCTTTTAAGAGATTTCACTAGGGGTCTACATATCACTACTGGAAAACAGTTATTTGCCATCTGCTGCTTCTTTGTTGTCTGCTGGCTGATGGCAAAGACCCTCTTTGCCATCAGCTACCAGAAACCAGACGGCAAAGAGCAGGCTGATGCCAAAGGTACTATTTGCCATCAGCCAGCTCTTTACCGTCTGCCAGCTCACGACAAAGAGCCTGCAGGCAGACGGCAAAGAGCATGGGCGGCCCACCCCGCAGCCCCTCTCTCCCCCCTAACGGACACTTTGTTTGCCGTCTGCCTGCATGCTCTTTGCCATCGGGAGGCGGACGGCAAAGAGGGTGCCCCCCTAACGGTCGTTAGCCCCACCCCCACGCGCCTCTCTCTCCCCCTAACGGACACCCCGACTCCCCTCTCTCTCACCCCCGACACCACCACCGCCGTCGCGCCCTCCTCCGGCCTCCCTGCGCCGCCCTGCACCCTCCTCCTCCCCGGCCGCCCTGCGCCCTCCTCCTCCCCGGCCGCCCTGCGCCCTCCTCCTCCCCGGCCGCCCGGCACCCTCCTCCACCGCCGCCCTGCGCCCCCTCCTCCACCCCGGCCGCCCTGCACCCTCCTCCACCGCCGCCCTGCGCCCCATCCTCCTCCCCGGCCGCCCTGCACCCTCCTCCACCCCGACACCCCTCTCTCTCACCACCACCGCCACCGCGCCCTCCTCCGGCCTCCCTGCCCCACCGCCGCCGCCACCGACACCACCCCCACCCCAGCGCCCCACCCCACCGCCGCCGCCCTCCTCCCCCTGCTGCCCTCCTCCCCCTGCGGCCTCTCCTCCCCCTGCGGCCCTCCTCCCCATGCGTCCCTCCTCCCCCTACGGTATTCGGTTAGTTTTTCTTCTTCTTTTTTTTGATAGTTTTTGTTTAATTAGTTATATGTTTTAGTGAGGTTTTCGCTTAGTTTTAGTTTAGTTTAGGTTCAGTTTTAGTTTAGGTTTAGTTAGGTTAGTTTCCTGTTTAGTAAAGGAGAAAAGGAGAAGAAGAAGAAGGATAAAGGAGAAGAAGAAGAAGGATAAAGGAGAAGAAGAAGAAGGAGAAAGGAGAAGAAAAAATAAGAAGAAGAAGGAAAAGAAGAAGAAGGAAAAGGAAGGGAAGGAGAAGAAAGAAGAAGAAGAAGAAGAAGAACAAGAAGAACAAGAACAAGAAGAAGAAGAAGAAGAAGAAGAAGAAGAAGAAAAATAGGAGAAGAAGAAGAAGGAGAAAGGAGAAGAAGAAGAAGGAGGAGGAGAAAGGAGAAGAAGAAGGAGGAGAAAGGAGAAGAAGAAGAAGGAGAAAGGAGAAGAAAAAATAAGAAGAAAGAAGAAGAAGAAGAAGAAGGAAAAGGAAGGGAAGGAGAAGAAAGAAGAAAGAAGAAGAAGAAGAAGAAGAAGAAGAAGAAGAAGAAGAAGAAGAAGAAGAAGAAGAAGAAGAAGAAGAAGAAGAAGAAGAAGAAGAAGAAGAAGAAGAAGAAGAAGAAGAAAACAAGAAGAAGGAGAAGAAGAATAAGAGGAAAAAAGAAAAAAGAAAATAAGAAGAAGAAGAAGAAGAAGAAGAAGAAGAAGAAGAAGAAGAAGAAGAAGAAGAAGAAGAAGAAGAAGAAGAGAAGAAGAAGGAGAAGAAGAATAAGAGGAAAAAGGAAAAAAGAAAATAAGAAGAAGAAGAAGAAGAAGAGAAGAAAAGAAGAAGAAGGAGAAGAAGATTAGAGGAAAAAAGAAAAAAGAAAATAAGAAGAAGAAGAAGAAGAAGAAGAAGAAGAGGAAAAAAGAAAATAAGAGTTAGGTCACATATTTTTTTGATTATCTTATAAAAACATCATATTTGTGTTGATCGGGTGAATTTCAATGTGCAGTTGTTCGACGACCTCCACGTGCGTTGGACGAGCTCCGCCCCTAGTTTGTTGGTGAGTACAAATGACTTCTCCTCCTACCCCCTTAATTTGCTCTGTCCCGGTCTTCGTGCCGATGAAACTTGCTAGCTATATATAGGTTTCTTCAATCATGAGTATGCGTGACCAGTATGCGTCTCCCGTTCGAAAGGGCGATATCTATAAATATGCATGTCTTTGCATATTTATAACCGCCATCCTTTCGAATTGTCTAACATTATCCATGGACAGTCCGAATATGTGTAGATTGGGTTCGTTTTCCCGTATGCCGTGCTCTGGATCCGATGCGGAATTTCGTCAGTGCCTCCCTGTTGTTCTCCGGATGCACATCCTCTCTGTTTATTGCGGAGACGTGTATCAGGAGAACAGCTGGGAGGTGCTGCCAAAATTTTGCGTTGGATCCGGAGCACAGCATGGGAAAACGAACCCAATCTACACATACTCAGGTGGGATTAGGACCTATCTTTACCTATTAGCGTGTAGGTTGCCTGGACGTAATAAAAATGGCGAACCTGATTAACCGATGAATATAAATGCTAAATTATATATAAATATATTTCTTCTGTCTTTAGTAGCTACGCAAGATGAGTGATCGTGCGTGGATGTATACCGGTCACCCTAGTCAGAAAGAGATGACGAAAGAATGGTTTGTAAAAACAAAGGAATTTGTGAAAGCCGCATTCGCAAATGGCCAGGAAAGAAACTATTGCCCCTGTCGTGGATGCGACAACTATAAAAAGACGACAGAGGTTGTAATGATTAAACACCTATATAGGAGGGGTTTTAAGCCTAATTATACGGTGTGAACATTTCATGGTGAGTCTATACAACGCACAAGAGCTGAGGTGGTCCGTCGTTGCACGGACGAGCATGGTACCGGGATCGAAGACATGGTGCAAGACTTTGATGATGCTCGGGATTCGGAAGATGAGATGGAGGAATCTGCAAAGGCCTTTTATGAAATATTGGAGTCTTCAAAACGTCCTCTCCATGAGCACACTGAGCTCTGTCAGCTGGATGCAATTGCACAAGTAATGGCTCTGAAGGCTCAGTTCAACTTGGGAAGAGAATGCTACGACGCGATGATGACACTATTTGGACACTTCCTACCCAAAGGCCATGTCATGCCTGCAAACCTGTACCAGTCGGACAAAATACTTCGTGTACTTAAGATGCCCTATGAGAAGATAGATGCATGTGAGAAAGGATGTGTCTTATTTAGGAAGGAGTATACACACTTGGACTATTGTCCCAATTGCGAGTCTTGCAGTTATCTTGTGGTAGACAACGGTATGGGTGAGAAGAGGCAGACCAAAATCGCAGTTAGTGTTCTTCGGTATATGCCAATTGTACCAAGACTTCAATGTCTTTTCATGGTCGAAGAGACAGCCAGACAGATGACATGGCACAAATTGGGCAAAAGAACCGAACTAGATGCGGATGGGAATAAGATGATGGTACACACATCGGATGGGGAAGCATGGAAACATTTCGATGGATTGCATCAGGATAAAGCGCCAGATCCAAGGAATCCTCGAGTCTACGCTGCCACGGATGGTTTTAATCCCTTCGGCATGACGGCAACCCAATACAGTTGTTGGCATGTATTTGTCATTCCACTCAATCTACCCCCCCCCCCGGCAGATTATGCAAAGAAAGAACATATTTCTGACGTTGATAATTCCAAGGCCCAATTATCCGGGGAAGAATATGAATGTGTACCTCCAACTACTTAAGGATGAATTGGAAGAAGCTTGGGATAATGGGATCAAGACATACGAAGCCGCTAGAAAAGAAAACTTCAAAATGCATGTGTGGTACATGTACTCTATGCATGACTTGCCAGCGTATGCGCTATTCTCTGGATGGTGTGTGCATGGAAGGTTCCCGTGCCCCCAATGCAAGTCAGCTCTTCAGTTTCATTGGTTGCAGGAGGGTCGGAAGTATTCTTGCTTTGACTTGCATAGACAGTTCCTGGATCCTGACCATCAGTTCAGAAAAGACAAGAAGAACTTTACCAAAGGTAAAGTTGTCAAAAACTTGGCACCACCTGCGTTCACAGGCCAACAGATCCTGGATCAGTTAAACTCCCTCGAGCCTGATCCAGAGCGTCCAGGGTATTTCAAGGGGTATAATTCAAAACATGCCTGGACTCACAAGCCATGCTTCTAGGATCTGCCTTACTTCAAAGACCTCCTTCTTCCACACAATATCGACATGATGCACACTAAAAACAATATCGGAGAGGCTATTTTTGGTACATTGTTCGACATAGATGGGAAGACAAAGGATAATATTAAGGCTAGAGTCGATCAAGAGACACTATGTCATAGACCGTTACAAAACATGCGAGAAGGCAAAGGAAAGCAGAAGTGGTCGAAGCCAAAGGCCTGGTTCAATCTTGGAAGGCCAGCTATGAGGGAAATTATCTTGTGGGTCAAAATGCACTTGATGTTCCCCGATGGGTATGCAGCGAATCTAAAGAGGGGAGCGAGTCTTGAAAAATTAAAAATCTTTGGTCTCAATGGCGAGTCATGATTGGCACATATGGCTAGAGCGAGTAATGCCGGTGATGTTACGTGGCTTTATTCCTGAGGATGAATGGCTAGTACTAGCGGAGCTGAGCTATTTCTTTTGTGTTCTTTGTGCGAAAGAATTGTCGCCAGGCGTGGTAGAAGACATGGAGGAGTTTGCACCGGAGTTGTTGTGGAAGTTAGAGAAGATCTTTCCACCGGGCTTCTTTAATCCAATGCAGCATTTGATTTTACATCTACCGACCGAGGCAAGATTGGGTGGGCCCGTGCAAGATCGTTGGTGCTATGCAACTGAGAGGATGCAGAAGACCCTTCGAGCTAAATGTAAAAATAAGCGTAGAATGGAAGCATCGATGGCTGAGGCATTCATTACTGAGGAGGTGGCAAGCTTTGTGACAGCACACTACGAAGCCAAAAATCATCATTTGCATAATACGAAGCCTCGGCACAATGATGTAGACCCTAAAAAAGGTGGGTCCAACCTCAGCCTATTCAAAGGGAAGCTCGCACCAGCCGGTGCTTCGAAAGCAATAACGTTCGATGTCGAAGAATGGCGGAACATTTCGTTCTATATCTTCAACAACCTAACAGAAGTGCGACCGTACATTGAATGAGTTCTCGGCACATTTTCCCATAACTTCTAATTCATTTGAACTGCTCTTATTCCCGGATATTTCAAACAGCCGTTACATCGCCAAATTCTCGGATGGAGCGGTGATCGAAAATGATTCTGTCGAAGAGTGTGAGCTTTTGTCAAAGACACGAGGCGGCTATCCCGGTTTCATCTCTTGGTTCAAACGAACGGTAATTATCAATAATGGACCATTTCATTCTTGGTCTAACTTGCGGCTAATGCAACAAGCGTTTCGTATTAAACTTGTAGGCTAATTCAGAGTCTATGGACGCCGAATTGAGACAAGTCGCTAATGGTTTTGACTATAAGGTCCGTCCATTTGAGAAATACAACATCAACGGGTATCTCTTTCGTACCTTTGGCAAAGAGATATCTATGCCCGACCGGAAATCTACAAATTGTGGTGTCTCTGCTATCGGCGAAGGTGTTATCGAGTATTATGGAAGAGTTGAAGCAATTTATGAACTTCAATTCTATGGTGAAAACCCACCGAACGTCGTAGTCTTCAAATGTTATTAGTTCCAGCCGAAGAAGACTAGAAGGACTCATGAACATATAGGAATAGTCGAAATCAATCCAAACACCCATTTAGATGTTCCCGATGTCTATATTACGGCTCAACAAGCGACCCAAGTTTTCTATCTACCGTGGGCATGCCAAACGGATAAGAATCTGGAAGGTTGGTATGTTGTTTATGAAGTGCCGCCACATGTCAGACCACCTCTCCCAAATGAATAGGATTATGAACCTCACATTAACCCAGACACATATGATGGAGAATTCTTCCAAGAAACACGTCTTTCGAAGAAACATTTCAAGAACCGCCGTGCTTCACCCAAGAACATGGAAGTAGACAGCGACAATGAATCCGACTCCAGCCCTGAGCCGGAACCAGAAGACCTGGAACTCGTAGAGGTTACTGATGCGGATGACCTGTCAATGTTTCAACGATTAAAGGAAGGCCTTTCACAACTTCACGCCGTTGAACCCGACGAGCACGTCATTCATGAAGACATGCGTGATAGTGATGATGATGATGCATTTATTGATGATGATTATTAGTTTGTAAGATTCACAACTTAAATTATATATATTTTAATCTTTATTATTCATGTACATATTATTATTCATGTTAGTTATTTAAAAAAATTATGTTGCACTAATTTCTTTTAGTCTTTATCATGGCAGGTCACCAGGTGTGGAAAGATGGTGGGCGCTGGTCCAGATCGTTCGACGGGTTCTTCCCAGGCGCCCCGCACGAGGGGTGGTACTTCCCTTCCACCCCTATCTCTCCGTAGAGCCTTGGTAGACAGTCTGTCGACACCACCAGTGGGTTCTTCTTCGTCGGCGACATTGCCCACTGGGAGAGGTGCTGGTCGGGTAGGGAAGAAGGGGAAGGGTACATGGAGAGGTGGTGGCCACGGAAGATCCAGGAGGACTGCTGAGCCGTCCTCACCACCACCACCAGCTCATTCACCCGAGCATAGGACTACTATGGTCGACCCGTTTGCGGAGGAGGCTACGGGGACTCCCTTCCAGGAGCCTGTTGTTGGCAGGCATTCGTCCCATGATACTCCGGTCCAGGAGCAGCCTCGGTTCGAGGTGCATTAGGCCCAGGAGCAGCCGGAGGAGACTACGGTTCCGGAGGCTTCACCCGACGTGGAGAGGCCCGGATGGGAGACCTGGCCGGATCAAACCGAGTTGCCGGATTGAACCGAGGGTCCGGGTGGCTCAGGGGGCGGGGATGGCGGGGATGAGCTTACGGATAGTGAGGCGATGTGCAGGTGGACGGGGCCACCGTGTACAAGCGTGGTAGTACACGTCTCCCGGTCGCGCCGGCTACCCGTGAGCAGAGGCCGGTGATTAAACCTGAAGGAGAGAGGTAAGTACATTTACTCTTTTTTTAGCTTTTGCCTTCAAGTTTGTTCAAATACCTAATGCGTTGACCTTATCATACTGCAGGGAATGGGTACACCCTCTTGGAGTCCGCAGGCCGAACTCCGTCCTTGGTGTGCTTTGCCGGACAAATTTCCCAGGGTTTGTCACGTTGCCTGGTGAGGGTCAGGTTCCTACACTAGGATTTTCCTGGGAGCACTACTAGGCTGCGCAGGCCCCGCCGGAGGATATTATAGATGGTGTCTTGTGCCACACGAGGGCCAAGATGGTGATCAAGAGCTTTTGGGTAAATTATCCTTTTACAGAATCAAAAATTAACAATATAGCTAATTATTGTACTAATCGGTGTTTTCACGTTTGATTGCAGACCTTCTATAGGTGTGAGGATGGATATGAGGAGGAGGCGGCCAGGGTTCTCGAGGCCGAGTGTAGGCGGTTACTACAGAACTTGCGCCACGAGGCTCGGCCGCAGGCTATTCGAGATTACTACGCCACGCATGGTATTAAGAAGCAGAAGAAGGATTGCTGCGGAAAGTTTCTGAAGAAGGATCAATACATGAAGGTAATTACCTATTCTTAAGTCCTTCTACGTAGTTTTCTTGATTTCATTCATAGGCGTAGCACTGAAAATTCTTTCTAATAACTTACAGGTGCCCCCGTGATGGTGTGCGGATAAGATGGATTGTTGGGAGGCGTTGGTTGATGAGTGGTGCACAGGAAGCTGGCGAGCCGTCCACGAGAATGCGAAGGATCGGCGTAGCCAAATGGTTGGTGTGCCACACCATCAAGGCAGCGCCAACTTACTTCAGTTTGGACGAAACTGGTATGTGATTTGCTTCATGATTCATGCAATTCACTCTTGATGCTAATATTTTGTTCCTCTCTTTTAGGCGCATCACAATAAGACGGAGATGCCACACTTGTACAACCTTTATGGCATGGCCCATACTGCCTCGTACAAGAAGGCGAAGGCATTCTCTCAGTCTAACCTGGATGATCCCAATAACTTCACCAACATATCATCCCACCAGAAGCTCGTGGCATACAGGGACGCGGGGAAGGCTATGAAAGGGGATGACTTTAACCCTAGCCAGGAACCTTTGGATCCAGAGCTGGTGATGATATCTGGTGGCGGGAGGCCCCATGGCTCGATAGCCATTGGAGATGGGATAATACGTTGTCCACTCACTCTCCCGGAGATCAAGGCGCGCCAGTCGAGCAGCCAAGGACCTTCTAGTCCTTCTCCTCCTCCTCCTTCTCCTCCTTCTCCTCCTCTTCTTGATTTCTTCTTGTTCTCCTCCTCCTCCTCTTTCTTCTCCTCTTTCATATTATCCTTGCTTTAATTTCCCCAACAATGACATAATTAGCCCATTTAGCTCCAAAATGCCATAATAAGCTCAAAATGGCATAAGAACCTTGGTTAGCTCATGAATATCATATACTTAGCTTTTTTCCTCTAAAATGGGATAATTAGCCCATTTAGCTCCAAAAAGAGATAATTAGGTAATTTAGCTCCAAGAAGAGGAGCATAAATAGGAAAAATGAAAAGAAAGAAGAAGAAGAAGAGAAGAAGGAGAAGGAGGAGGAGGAGGAGGAGAAGGCCAAGGACCTTCTAGTCCTTCTCCTCCTCCTCCTTCTCCTCCTTCTCCTCCTCTTCTTGATTTCTTCTTGTTCTCCTCCTCCTCCTCTTTCTTCTCCTCTTTCATATTATCCTTGCTTTAATTTCCCCAACAATGACATAATTAGCCCATTTAGCTCCAAAATGCCATAATAAGCTCAAAATGGCATAAGAACCTTGGTTAGCTCAGGAATATTATATACTTAGCTTGTTTTCCTCTAAAATGGGATAATTATCCCATTTAGCTCCAAAAAGACATAATTAGGTAATTTAGCTCCAAGAAGAGGAGAAGAAATAGGAAAAATGAAAAGAAAGAAGAAGAAGAAGAGAAGAAGGAGAAGGAGGAGGAGGAGGAGGAGGAGAAGGAGGAGAAGGCCAAGGACCTTCTAGTCCTTCTCCTCCTCCTCCTTCTCCTCCTTCTCCCCCTCTTCTTGATTTATTCTTGTTCTCCTCCTACTCCTCTTTATTCTCCTCTTTCATATTATCCTTGCTTTAATTTCCCCAACAATGACATAATTATTCCATTTAGCTCCAAAATGCCATAATAAGCTCAAAATTGCATAAGAACCTTGGTTAGCTCATGAATATTATATACTTAGCTTGTTTTCCTCTAAAATGGGATAATTAGCCCATTTAGCTCCAAAAAGACATAATTAGGTAATTTAGCTCCAACAAGAGGAGAAGAGGAGAAGAAATAGGAAAAATGAAAAGAAAGAAGAAGAAGAACAAGAAGAAGAAGAAGAAGAAGAAGAAGAGAAGAAGGAGGAGGAGGAGGAGAAGGCCAAGGACCTTCTAGTCCTTCTCCTCCTCCTCCTTCTCCTCCTTCTCCTCCTACTTCTTGATTTCTTATTCTTCTCCTCCTCCTCCTCTTTCTTCTCCTCTTTCATATTATCCTTGCTTTAATTTCCTGAACAATGACATAATTAGCCCATTTAGCTCCAAAATGCCATAATAAGCTCAAAATGGCATAAGAACCTTGGTTAGCTCATGAATATTATATACTTAGCTTGTTTGCCTATAAAATGGGATAATTAGCCCATTTAGCTCCAAAAAGACATAATTAGGTAATTTAGCTCCAACGAGAGGAGAAGAGGAGAAGAAATAGGAAAAATGAAAATAAAGAAGAAGAAGAAGAAGAAGAAGAAGAAGGAGGAGAAGGAGAAGGAGGAGCAGGAGGAGGAGGAGAAGGACAAGGACCTTCTAGTCCTTCGCCTACTCCTCCTTCTCCTCCATCTCCTCCTTCTTCTTGATTTCTTCTTCTTCTCCTCCTCCTCCTCCTGCTCTTTCTTCTCCTCTTTCATTATATCCTTGCTTTAATTTCCCCAAAAATGACATAATTAGCCCATTTAGCTCCAAAATACCATAATAAGCTCAAAATGCCATAAGAACCTTGGTTAGCTCATGAATATTATGTACTTAGCTTGTTTTCCTCTCAAATGTGATAATTAGCCCATTTAGCTCTAAAAAGACATAATTAGGTAATTTAGCTCCAACAAGAGGAGAAGAGGAGAAGAAATAGGGAAAATGAAAAGAAAGAAGAAGAAGAAGAAGAAGAAGAAGAAGAAGAAAAAGAAAAGAAGGAGAAGGAGGAGGAGAAGGAGAAGGCCAAGGACCTTCTAGTCCTTCTCCTCCTCCTCCTTCTCCTCCTTCTCCTCCTCTTCTTGATTTCTTCTTGTTCTCCTCCTCCTCCTCTTTCTTCTCCTCTTTCATATTATCCTTGCTTTAATTTCCCCAACAATGACATAATTAGCCCATTTAGCTCCAAAATGCCATAATAAGCTCAAAATGGCATAAGAACCTTGGTTAGCTCAGGAATATTATATACTTACCTTGTTTTCCTCTAAAATGGGATAATTAGCCCATTTAGCTCCAAAAGACATAATTAGGTAATTTAGCTCCAACAAGAGGAGAAGAGGAGAAGAAATAGGAAAAATGAAAAGAAAAAAGAAGAAAAAGAAGAAGAAGAAGAAGAAGAAGTCGAAGAAGAAGAAGAAGGAGAAGAGAAGAAGGAGAAGGAGGAGGAGGAGAAGGCCAAGGACCTTCTAGTCCTTCTCCTCCTCCTCCTTCTCCTCCTTCTCCTCCTTCTTCTTGATTTCTTCTTCTGATCCTCCTCCTCCTATTTCTTCTCCTCTTTCATATTATCCTTGCTTTAATTTCCCCAACAATGACATAATTAGCCGATTTAGCTCCAAAATACCATAATAAGCTCAAAATGGCGTAAGAACCTTGGTTAGCTCATGAATATTATATACTTAGCTTGTTTTCCTCTAAAATGGGATAATTAGCCCATTTAGCTCCAAAAAGACATAATTAGGTAATTTAGCTCCAACAAGAGGAGAAGAGCAGAACAAATAGGAAAAATGAAAAGAAAGAAGAAGAAGAAGAAGAAGAAGAAGAAGAAGAAGAAGAGAAGAAGGAGGAGGAGGAAGAGGAGGAGGAGAAGGAGAAGGCCAAGGACCTTCTAGTCCTTCTCCTCCTCCTCCTTCTCCTCCTTCTCCTCCTTCTTCTTGATTTCTTCTTCTTCTCCTCCTCCTCCTCTTGCTTCTCCTCTTTCATATTATCCTTGCTTTAATTTCCCCAACAATGACATAATTAGGCCATTTAGCTCCAAAATGCCATAATAAGCTCAAAATGGCATAAAAACCTTGGTTAGCTTATGAATATTATATTCTTAGCTTGTTTTCCTCTAAAATGGGATAATTAGCCCATATAGCTCCAAAAAGACATAATTAGGTAATTTAGCTCCAACAAGAGGAGAAGAGGAGAAGAAATAGGAAAAATGAAAAGAAAGAAGAAGAAGAAGAGAAGAAGGAGAAGGAGGAGGAGGAGAAGGCCAAGGACCTTCTAGTCCTGCTCCTCCTCCTCCTTCTCCTCCTTCTCCTCCTTTTTCTTGATTTCTTCTTATTCTTCTCCTCCTCCTCTTTGTTCTCCTCTTTCATATTATCCTTGCTTTAATTTCCCCAACAATGTCATAATTAACCCATTTAGCTCCAAAATGCCATAATAAGCTAAAAATGGCATAAGAACCTTGGTTAGCTTATGAATATTATATTCTTAGCTTGTTTTCCGCTAAAATGACATAATTAGCTCAAAAAATCATATTTTTTTCTTCTTCTGACTTTTTTATTCACATTTTTGCAGATTGGATATACTACATGCATGGAAACTGGCATTCATGGAGTTGAACAATGTCCATGGATGAACTTTATATGTATATCATCTAGTTTTCATTTGAGTTGATGAACAATTTCGAACTATGTGTATATGTATATATGGATAAACAGTGCAATACTTTGTATGTTGGTTCTTTTGATATATGGGGATGTACATTGATTTATATGTATATCATATATGTGTGGTGAATTATATATATATGTGTTGGCAAGTATATGTCTGGTGAACTATATATCATATATGTGTGGTGAATTATATAAATGTGCTGTCAAAATATATATATATATATATGTGTGTGTGTGTGTGTGTGTGTGTGTGTGTGTGTGCTGTGAAATAATATAAAACAAAAAAAATAGGTACTATATGGGCTCTTTGCCGTCGGCCAGCTGATGGCAAAGACCTGTGCCATCAGCTGGCAGATGGCAAAGGTGCCACATGGCACCCAGCTTCCTTGGGTGTCTATATAGGCTCTTTGTTGTCTGCCTCCAGTGTGGGCAGACGGCAAAGAAGAGAGCACAGAGGAGGGGGGAGGAGGAGGCAGACGGCAAAGAGTGGAGGGGGGAGGAGGAGGAGGCACACGGCAAAGAATAAGGGGAGGCAGACGGCAAATAATAAGGGGGAGGCAGACGGCAAAGCCTCTGTTAACCCCTAATGGAGGCAACGCCTGTCGGCTGCCGTCTCGAGCACTTTGCCGACTGCTCCTATGGAAAGCTGACGGCAAAGAGCTTTGTGGTGCGCTTTGTGGAGGAAGACGACAAAGAAGGTACGATGCCGTCGTAGGCTGACGCAGAAATTTTGCCGGCCGCGAGATTCTTTGCCGTCTGTGGTATTCTCTTTGCCGTCCGGGATTTAGTCTTTGTCGTCTGTGATGGCAGACGGCAAAGAAGCTGATTCCTGTAGTGTATGAAGTAAAATGAATGAATCTACACTCTAAAGTATGTCTATATACATCCGTATGTAATACACTAGTGAAACCTCTGGAAAGACTTATATTTAGGAACGGAGGGAGTACATACAAAGAAAATCCAAACAAAGGTATAAACAAAGAACAATGATTCCAGTTAGCAAGGAAAAAGACACAAAATAGAGACATCTAGTTTCTAAGACTATACACATCTTACCTTAGTGACAAGGTGGTTATGCTCAGAGCATTCAATTTTTGAGAGGTAAGGATTATAACCCCGAACAACAACAACTTCATTTACGACATCGAACACTCAGGCATTGCTTTTCCATTTTGAAAGATCACGCAATGTACGCGCATTATGGAGGTTATATAAACTCCAAGTGTATTGTTCCCATGGATGATATCTCTCGTGTCTTGTCTCAATCCTGCGAACTGAGGTGAATTTTGTTACATGATTAGATTTGACAAAAGGAAAAAATACAGGTAACATGATGAAGTTCCTCTGGGATGGAGTCTAAAACATACACTATGTGAAGTCAGAAATCCAAGAGATCCAAGGTTAAATGAGACAACAGTGGTACAGAAGTCCTAAATAAGTTTGATGCACGCAATATGACCCCATCACTACCCAAGCATGTGACCAAATGAACTCTCTCATGAAGGTTACTATTTTTGACACAAAGTAAATGTAACTAAATGTAATGTGCAAATTAGTATACAGTTTATCACTCATCATAGACTTAAATATGTTAAATTATACATGGTATCCTGAGTATAGAAGGTTTGCACAAAACGAAAACCAGGAATCCTCGCTAATATATCATGAACATTATGCTCTACAAGAACATTCATTTTTTCTTGATGATGCAGAAATGAAGTGACCTAAAAAGTAAGTAATTAGAAGCATATAGAATATTGTTAGAAATATGCCCTAGAGGTAACAATAAATTGGTTATTATCATATTTCCTTGTACATGATAATCATTTATTATCCATGCTAGAATTGTATTGACCGAAAACTCACATACATGTGTGTCTACATAAACAACATCGTGTCCCAAGTGAGCCTCTACTAGACTAGTTCGTTGTTAAAAGATGGTTAAGGTTTCCTAACCATATACATGACTTGTCATTTGATAATAGGATCACATCATTAAGAGAATGATGTGATGGACAATACCCAACCGTATGCATAGCATTTCATCGTATCACTTAGTTTATTGCCATTGCTTTCTTCATGTCAAGTATCTACTCCTAAGTCCATGAGATCATGCAATTCCCTAACACCGGATAAATACCTTGTGTATTATCAAATGTCACTTCATAATTGGGTGATCATAAAGGTGTTCTACAGGTATCTCCGATGGTGTCTGTTGGGTTGGCGTGAATCGATACTGAGATCTGGCACTCTATATGACAGAGAGACATCTCTGGGCCCTCTCGATAATATAACATCACAAGAAACTTGCAAGCAATGTGACTAAGGGGTTAGTCATGGGATCTTGTATTACAAAATGATTAAAGAGACTTTCCGGTAATGAGATTGAACTAAGTATGGATATACCAACAATCGAATCCCGCACAACTAACATGTCGATGGACAAAGAGAACTCCATAAGGGATTTAATAAATCATTGACATCATGGTTCGACCGATAAAGATATTCATGGAATATGTAGGAACCAATATGGGCATCCAGGTCCCGCTATTGGTTGTTGACCGGAGAGGTGTCTCCGTCATGTATACATGATTCTCGAACCCGTAAGGTGCTCACGCTTAATGTTCGATGACGCTAGAGTGTTATATGTACGTTTGTGACTGGATGTTTTCGGAGTACCGGATGAGATAACAGACGTGACGTCGAGCTGTGGAATGGTCCGGAGGTAAAGATTTATATATGGGAAGTTCCATTTTGGTTGACGGAAAAGTTTCGGACATTACCGATAATGTACCGGGAGTACCTGAAGGGTTCCGGTGTCCACCTACCCCGGAGGGCACATGGGCTATAAGGGGGCGCCATGGCCTAGTTGGGTTAGGCGCACCAGCCCCCCAACAAGCACATGCGCCAAAGGGGGGGAACCCTAGGGGTGGGAGGCGTCCCCCTTGCCTTGGGGGCCAAGCCTTCCCCCTAGGTCGTTGCATCCTCCCTTGGAGGAGGTTCTAGGGCCAGCGCCCCTCCCCCTTACCCCTATATATAGTGGAGGAAAGTGAGGGAAGTTGCACCCCAAGCTCTGGCGCAGCCCTCCCTCTCTCCCAACTCCGTTTTCTCCTCTGTCTGCAGTTTCGCGAGTGCTCGGTGAAGCCCTGCCAGGATAGCACCACCATCATTGTCGTCATGTCGTCGTGCTGCTAGCAATCTCATCTACTACTCCTCCCTCGCTTGTTGGATCAAGGAGGCGGACAAGTTATCCAGCCGTACGTGTGCTGAATGCGAAGGTGTCGACCATTTGGTGCTAGATCGAATTGGATCCCGATTGGATCGTGAAGAGTACGACTACATCAATCGTGTTATATATGCTTCAGCTTAACGGTCTACAAGGGTATATAGACACACTCTCCCTCTCATTGTTATGCATCACCATATATAGATCTTGGGTGTTCTTAGATTTTTTTTGTTTTCCATGCTTCGTTCCCCTACAAATATCAGATGTTGTGTATGTTGCCAAACAAAAATATAGGTAGAAGTACATAAATGTATAGACCAAGTGACTATCATACAATTTTAAGAATTGGAGTAGAGAACTCGGTCTCGGACCAACTTCGACACTTCCCAAGAAATGTATGTAACAAAGAGCATACAGTGCATGAGTTACAAAATTGTGAAATGTTTAAAAGAAACTTTAGCTACATGTTATAAAATGGTTGGCATCCATGAATGATTATCCCTGCCATGAAGTGAGATCTACAAGTCAAGCCACCTCATAAAAAAGTTATGTTCTCCAATAAACTCAATTAACATGAGATATCCCAACGGTGTATCCAGGGACTTCATATAGCTCCTCGGCGTCTTAAAGTGAACACTCTTTGTTTTGGGTGGTAGATAAAACCCTCATTGATCCAAAGAAACCTTTCGAAAACATAAACTGTAAAAAAACAATTCAAACTAAGGAGGTAATAATTGTATTAGTTTGTTTAACTAATGTTCTCCCCGATGCAATATTAAAACCCTCTCAATTAATTTTGTTTAGTTATAGTGTTACACATCTTACTACAAGTGTATGATGTATTCCCTTCGTAAACTACTACAAGACTTTTTAGATCACGAATACTCAATATATTTTTCTGCGAGAAATGATGTACTCAATATTGTAAATGTTAAAAATGTAAGTTTCTGAACATAAACCTTTTACTTGGAAGAACAAACACTACATTTATAATATTTATCAAATATATAATTTTTAATCTAGATACCAGAAAGAAGTATTGATATATGAGGGATATGCAATAGAATATATGTACTAAAAATGAAATTGTACACCCACCTCTTTAGCCTCTTCAATAAGCTCATCGTCTAATTTCTTCAACAATAAGAAAGATTTTGGAGGATATCTCCACATAAGCATATGTTGCTGAGTACTAGGATGAGTAAAACCTAAAGATGAAATGTACATATGTCTCCTCTAGTTCATGGTGTGTTCCATCGTCATGGATGTCGGAGCAACTACTACAACCCTGCCCACATGCAGTATAAAACACCCTTTTGAAATCGCGGGGATCGGACCATGTGTGTCTATTTTGTGTGTCGTTGTGTCTAACTAACACCGAGAAGACCCAAGCGACCCAAGCCGCTCCCTTTGACTTGAAGCACGCAACTGTGTTTAGTCGCCCACAACTAGCCATCGTGGAAGATTCTTGACGTTTTCAATTTGCATGGCGGGGAGGGGGGGGTATTTTCGATTGTTGCTGTGATTTTTGATTAGAGGGCTGCTCCTAGGGTTTCATCGATCTCTTGATAATAGGAAGATTGTTCAGATTGTTTCCCCATGTTGTTTGACAATGTTGGCATTGTTAGTCACAAGCACATCTCAGTGTTCAATCGTAGTTCACAATATTATCAGATGTTTAGTGGTATTATGCAATTATTGTTGTGAGAGCTTCTCAATTTCTTTAGTGTTGTCCAATCTTAGGTTGCAACCTTTAGCCAATGCACTAGAAAATCTTATGTTTTGTGCAATTTTATTTGTGGCACTTAGATTATTTTATGCCCGCTAATAATCATTTTGCTAGAATGTCAAATATATGGTGTTTATTGTGGCTAGGTAACCATAGGAACACATCCATATTGATGTATACTTGCTAGGCCCCTCTGAAATATATTGCATGTCTGTAAACTAGAATAAATTATTTTTCAAATGTAGAGCATCTTTTGTATCTTAATGGCATATAAATTCAGAAAATATTGGTTTCATTGACCATTGATGACTTAATTTCATATACAAGATAGCCAGCACAGTAAAGGAATTCTAGAATAGTGCTTGCATAAAATGGTATGAAGCCCAAAAATAAAAATAAATAAACTATGAGTAAGTCTCCCATTATGGCAAATTTTGTGCATACAAAATTACTATCCATATTACAATTTTAATTAATATATTTTTCATTAACTTTGACACATAATATTGTGTCCAAATAATAGTTATTATTCATTGTTATACAAGTGTAGTCTATATCATTAAAAACTGATTTTGCAAAATTTAAATTATTTGATGAACAAAAAAATTGTTTTCTTCTTAAAAAATCATTTGAGTTAATTTTCTAATGTTTCCTATCGTATGTAGTGTTACACATATATTTGCATATTTCTGTGTGTGTTCATTTATCTCAATATTTTGAATATCATGGTAGATATTTCTAAATCATATACACACTAACTTTAGTAGTCATTTCTAGTGTATATTAGGCAACCATATTAATACAAACTTCTAGGGCATAGTAGATGTACCGTGCAAGTTGGGTTCAATAATAGAATCATTAAAGAACGAAGAATGTTGTTGATTCTACTATTGCGTATGATTCGATATGCTCATCTAAATTCACTTGGTTTGATTTGGTGCAAATGAGATCTCCTACCCATTTCTCAATGAAAAATTATGAATTGGTTTAAACATTGAAATCTAGTTATCATAAATTTCATTATGATACTAAGATATCCATCATCAAGGGAGACTACGTACTTAAACTCAACTTTGCTAGTTGGATTGATTTGCCTCCACATGGTATAATCTATTAGTGTGTGGTCCAAGTAAAAAATAGTTTGTGAAGTGAATTTGAGCTCTGCAAATTGAAGCTCTATTTTATGCATTTAATATATTTTTCGATGCAATGTATTATTATATAGTGTTTATCATTCCGTTTGATCCAAATTAATTGTCACTGTTCTACTACAACTTTAGTATAAAGTTGTAACTGAGCTGCGACAATTAATTTGTATGAAAGGGGTACCATAATTTATGGGAATCGTTTCCCATCCGCGCGCCGGTCGAAATGACGCGCCGGTCACTTCCTCGCGCGCGCGGGCCCTTGCAACATTTTTATCATCCGCGCGCTTCTCTGGTCAATGGATGCAACATTTTTCGTCTAAATATGTTGGAACCAGCGTCATTTTTGCTGCAAACGTTTTTTTACTATATTTTGTCTCAGTAAAAAAAGTTGCATATACGTTTGGTTGCAACTCTAGTTCGTCGGATTTTTTGTTACAATCGATGTTTTTTACTTTTTGCTACGACCGTGTTAATTTTTGCTACAACCGGCATCATGTTTTGCTGCAACCGTTCACTAAAAACTTGCATACACGTCACGTAAATTTTTGTTACAACCGGCGTTTGACTTTTGCTACCACGTATCATCAGCTTCGTTTTTTTGCTACGATCATGTAGATATTTTTTTTTTACTACAAATTTTGTTTTTTATTGCAACCGTTAAAAAAATTACTGCATCGCATCGAAATTTTGCTGCATAGGGAGAAAAATGTTGCATGCGGATCCAATGGTGCGAATGACGCGGGGTTGATGGATCGTGCGGTCCGCACGCGGCCGGCCGAAAAACTAGGCCAGCTCACCGGCGCAGATCACTCCCCATAATTTATAGTTGGGGCCGTCCGCCCGCGCCTATTTATTTTATAGACAAAACGGAATTATATAAAGAACCATGCAACAATAATTCATGCACACTAGCGACAAGCATTACACAAACAGCTTTTCTCTACTCTCTGTGTTACAGGATGAAGGGATTAAATGAAGTACTTTCATAACTACCAAACTTTCAGATTTAAGCAATAGGCAAGAACGATCCTTATTTCACTCTACTTATATGCATGCGTGCATTAGAATGACTAAATTTTTTTCACATGCGCTCCTCCCTACAATTACATGCATATATGTACTAGAGGACGAAAAGCTTATGTCACACTAAATTCTTTCTTTTTTTCAAACTTCAAAATATTTTATAGCTCAAACCATCGCTCTGATTGAAAAAACCGTTTTCATTAAAAAATCCATCTGGACGAGATCTTCAAAACTAGATTCCATGTTGATATGTTCTGATGACTTTTTTTAGATCAAAAAGTTACCACATCTCGGCTATGTAAGTTATCACATGTGTCATACATAAGTTACCATGTCATTTACATAGAAGTTACCGGGGTATGTTTTCGACAAACTTTTATCACGGGTCAAAAAATGATTATGGTGTTTGCAATGAGTGATCTTTAGGGCAACTCCAATGGGCCGACCCAAACGAATAGCGATTTCGTTCGTTTTTTGTCCGTTTGGGTCGGTCAAGCGGACACGAACGTCCGCTTTCGTAAATGGGTCGGCTCGTGCGCCCAACGCTGGTGGGACCCATGTTTTGCTAGCGAGAAAAAAAAGATAAAGCATAATTAAACATTAAAATCCGGCCACGAAGGCCGACGATGGTCCACGCGTCGCGTTCGTATTACATTAAATAAAAATAAAATAAAACCTAAAATTGCGTCCATGCAGCCCTAGGCAGCGGAGTCGTCGTCATCGGGGCCGGTGAGGTCGACCAGCGTTGGCGCAGGGCCGGCCCAGGGAACGCCGAGTTCCAGAGTGCAGCTGCCTACGCCTCCGTCGTCTGCCCCGTCGGCGCGGGTTGTGGTGATGGCGGTGGCAGCGCAGCAGCACGAGCGCGCTCCTCCTCCTCCGCCTCCCATCACTCCTCCTCCTCCTTCTCCAGCTCCATGAGCCGTAGGCCTTCGGCGCGCTCCGTCTACAGGTGCACCGACCTCCAGTGCTCGAGGTAGGCCTGATCCAGCGGCGGGGTCGCACCCAGCGAGATGGGTGGCGCGCTAACAAACTCCTAGACGACACTGGTCCACTAGTAGACCTGTCGCGGAAACGCGGGCTCGGGCTCGGGCTCGGGCGAAGGTGGCACGATGCAGTCGCCAGCGGACGACAGTGCCATGGCCTCTGCAAGTTGTCGCTGGTACGTCGCCTCCTCTTCGGCCATGTGTCGCGCTTCTTACTCGCTGTCGCGGAGGACACCAATGAGCGCCGCCTCATAGGTGGCCTCAGCCTCCTGGTGCTCGTCGGTGACGACAGGCAGGGGCGGCGGACGGCCTCCTAGCTTGGTCACCTCCTCCAGATGCACCCACGTCGACCGCGGCATGGCCGACATCAGAATCCTCTCCGGATCCAGGTGCCAGCCGTGCGGCAGCGTGACGTCGGGGTAAGGGAGTGCGACGCGGTTCTCCCAGTGCCACCGCGATTGGTGCATCGAGGCTCTCACGCGCTGGCGAGGCCGGAAAGACGACGGAGAGGAGGTGGCGCGGGGGAAGAGCGAGGCCTTGCCCTTGTTTAGGAAGCCGCCGGCCATGGTGCGCTAGGGTTTCGGTCGCTTTGGTCGTCGAGGAGGTGGTGAGATGGGGACGGGGCGGGTTCTGGAAGCAGATGGCGGAACCCACCGCAAGCTCGGATTAAAAAAGGCCGGCCGCAGTCGCCGACACGTGGGCCCGAGGATGGCGACCGTCATAAATTATGTTGACCGCGGTGGTTGGGGGCGGACACCTAGGGGGCGCGCGCGCGTCCGCTCGGACGCATTTCAGTCCCAAATTTGGACCGGAAATGGGTCGGCGCGGACGCGAAACAGACGCATTTAGGCAATGGGTCGGCGCATTGGGCCATCATTTTTATCCGCGCTGACCCAAACGGACGGCGACGGACGAAATGGATCGCCCCGTTGGAGTTGCTCTTATTGTGTATATTACCATGTTGCACAAAAGTTATTGGGGCAATTTTTTCATTAATTTTTATTCCCTCGGTGTGCATGACTTATCATGTTGTTTACACATGAGTTATTCTGAGGTATTTTTAACAATGTTTTTCCCTTGTCACAAAGTTACAACAGCTGGATTAAGTAAATTATCAGCTCTATTGTATGTATATTGCCATGTTATTTACACACAAGTTATCAGGCTATGTTTTTCAACAAACTTTTATCCCGGGATCAAAAGTTTCTGTGGGGTTTGTAGTGAGTTATCAGCTTTATTGTGTGTATAATATCGTGTTATTTGCACAAAAAATATCAGGAATATGTTTTTCAACAACTCCCCCCCCCCCCGCCGCGGTTATACCTCGCCACGGACCGGGCCTAAAAAAGCCCATAGCAGAGAACTGAGATCCAGGTTCGGCCCTAGCCCTACCATCAGGCCTACATTTCAAGCCCAAGTCTGCACTAGTAGAAAACAGGGCTTTGGTTCGGGCCTGGCCAGCCCATTAGTCCCGGTTCTTCATGAACCGGGACCCATGGGGGGCATTAGTCCCAGTTCATGACCCCAGGGGGCCGGCCGGGGCCTCGTGGGCATTGGTCCGGGTTCGTCTGGACCCATTTGTCCCGGTTCTAGGCACGAACAGGGACCAATGGGCCGCACTCCTGGCCCACATCCATTGGTACCAGTTCGCGCCTTGACCCGGTTTAGAAGGGGGGGCGTTAGCCACGGATTATGCCACGAACCGGGACAAATAATTTGCCATTCCCATCGCCGCGGCAGAGCACTCTGTTTTTCTGGCCGGCGAGGGGAGGGCATTTGGGTGCTCTAGCTCACCTCCTATGCACATGAGGTGTTCGATGAAATGCCCGAGCCACACAAGTTAAGCTTTCTCCTCTCGAAGCTCGACCACGGAACTCCATTTTTTCTGAGATTTGTCTAGATTTAGTGGTCCGTCATGCCCCGTCCCTGTTTTGTCCATGTGTGCATCTCCAATGTCGTGTGCAAGCTCCTCCACAGACAGTGAGGTAAGTCGATTTGGATTTTCGGTTGACATTGGATTTGGGGATTTCTCATCTAGGGTTTCATGGGATGGGCCGTAATATGCGCCTTTCTGGCTCGTAGGTGGATGGCTGCGGGATTGTGCAGTTCCAATCCGAGTTTGTCATTCCCAATCCAAGTTTCTACGGCCTTGAGGAGCGCTCGAATCACCGTTGCCCGTGGCATGGGCTAATTCCTGCTCGTCGTGTTTCTTGGGTGGGGCAAGCACGGGAAGAAGGTTTTTGGGTTGTCCACTCGATGTAATTCCTCAAAACATCATTTGATACTCTGTTTTGGCTTTGAATGGTGCATTTTGAACACAGAAAACTACCGAGTTCAAATAAGTTCAAAAAATGAAATCCCTTTGTAATAGACGAGTTTCCGTATGAAACCGTGATACTTCGAAAGAGATTGTCCGTTTGTACACGAAGTGCATCCAGATTTTGCCGTAACCCTCTCAACTTTCTCGCACATGCTATGTGGGTGAAATGATGATACCATGCCAACTTGGAACCTTTTCAGAGTTCATTTCAAATGCTTTACCTCATCAGGGTCCTATAGCTCAAAATAATTAGTAAATGCATGAAAAATAACATATGAAGGCAGAAAGGGATGAAAATTGATGATTTAAGTGAGAAAGGTACTAAAGGAATCAACTAAAAAGCTTTTATAAACCTCTAGTATTATTGAAACTAAAATTATGTAGAATATATGCAACTAAAATTATCAAATTATCTTCTGTTCAAAAGCAAAAAAGAATTATCATAAAATAAAATAAATAAGTAATTAAATTTTTGTTACAAACTTTAATAGCAAAAAGAATTATCATAAAAGAAAATAAATAAGTAATTAGGAACTAAAAAGAAAGCAAAAAAACTGGATTTTTTTACAAAAAGTTCCACCTAGAGGGCCACCATGGCGTGCATACGACTAGAAACCCATTACTAGGGCTAGGATGCAGGCCCGCAGTAGGCCCAATAGGCCCACAAGCACATAGAATGATTTTAGGCCCGTAAGCCTGAAGTAGAGAGGAGCTCGAAGTGGTTGGTTCGGCAGGGCTTATAAACCACTTCGAGCCCCTCTCGGCTAGCGAGGTGGGACTAAATATAGCACCGCACCGCGCAATGCCTTTGGCCCCGGTTCGTGTCACCAACCGGGACTAAAGGGGGGCATTGGTACCGGTTGGTGCCACCAACCGGGACCAAAGGCCTCTGCTTCCCACCCTTTGGGCTGCTGAAAAGAGACCTTTAGTCCCGGTTGGTGACACCAACCGGGACCAATGCCACCATTAGTCCCGGTTGGTGCCACCAACCGGGACCAACGGCCTCTGCTTCCCGCCCTTTGGGTTGCCGAAAAGAGACCTTTAGTCCCGGTTGGTGACACCAACCGGGACCAATGCCCCCCTTTAGTCCCGGTTTGTGCCATTAACCGGGACTAAAGGTGGGGCTATATAAGCGACAGTTTAGAAATTTTGATCTCTCCCCCTCTTTCCATTCGATTCTGACCCCGACGCTGCCCTGCCCCCGACGCCGGAGTCGTTGCCGCCCCCGAAGCCGTCCTTGTCGTCGCCGCCACCTACGTCGGTCGCCTACGCCTCCTCCATCTGCCCGCCGACGAGCAGCCCGGCCCTCCTCTACTTCCCACGGTGAGATCCGCTGCCACTCCTCCCTCTCCTCCTCTAGCTCCGGCCTCCTCCCGTCGGGCTACGCTCTGGCGCCCCACCTCTCCCCACGCCGTGCTCAGGCGCCCCCATCCTGTCCCCTTGCCGGTGCCGTGCACCCCCACGCTGCGGTGTGATACGTCTCCAACGTATCTATCATTTTTTATGGTTTCATGCTACTATCTTGTCAAACTTTGGATGTTATGCATGCCTTTTATATATTTTTTGGGACTAACTTATTAACTCAGTGCCAAGTGTCAGTTCCTGTTTTTTCCATGTTTTTGACCCCTTTCAGAGGAGATTTTGAAACGGAGTCCAAATGGAAGAAAATCCCCGAAAATATTTTTTCCGGATCGGAAGAAGATCGGGAAGCTTGAGAGCCAAGGCACGGGAGCCTCAGGGGCCCCACAAGCCCCCACCCCGCGGCCAGGGGGAGGCCGCGGCCCACAGGCTTGTGGGCCCCCTGGGCGCCCTCTACCCTAGGGGTTGCGCCTTTAAATTCCCTAAAAATACCAAAAAAATCAGGAGATCATAGAAATTACTTTTCCACCACCGCAAGCTCCTGTCTCCGCAAGATCCCATCTGGGGCACGTTCTGGTGCCCTGCCGGAGGGGAGATTCGGATACGCATGGCTTCTTCATCAACACCATGACCTCTCCGATGATGCGTGAGTAGTTCACCATAGACCTACGGGTCCATAGCTAGTAACTAGATGGCTTCTTCTCTCTCTTGGATCTTCAATACAAATTTCTACATGATCTTCATGGAGATCTATCCGGTGTAATCTTCTTTTGCGGTGTGTTTGTCGAGATCCGATGAACTGTGGATTTATGATCATATTATCTATGAATCTTATTTGAGTTTATTCTGATCTCTCTTATGCATGATTTCATATCCTTGTAATTCTCTTCGAGTTGTGGGTTTTGTCTGGCCAACTAGATCTATGATTCTTACAATGGGATAAGTGCTTGGTTTTGGGTTCATACCGTGCGGTGACCTCACCCAGTGACAGAAGGGGTAGCGAGGCACGCATCGTGTTGTTGCCATCAAGGGTAAAAAGATGGGGGTTTCATCATTTGTTTGATATTATCCCTCTACATCATGTCATCTTGCTTAAGGCGTTACTCCGTTTGTCATGAACTCAATACACTAGATGCATGCTGGATAGCGGTCGATGTGTGGAGTAATAGTAGTAGATGCAGAAATTATCGGTTTACTTGTCTCGGACGTGATGCCTATATGTATGATCATTGCCTTAGATATCGTCATGACTTTGCGCAGTTCTATCAATTGCTCGACAGTAATTTGTTCACCCACCGTGATATTTTCTATTTTGAGAGAAGCCTCTAGTGAACACTATGGCCCCCAGGGTCTACTCCACACCATATTTTCAGCCTTACACTTTTTACTTCGTTGCACTTTCCGCCTTCAGATCTCACTTTGCAAACAATCTTGAATGGATTGACAACCCCTTTGAAGCGTTGGGTGCAAGCTTGTTTGTGTTTGTGCAGGTATTCTAGACTTGACGAGACCCTCCTTGTGGATCGATACCTTGGTTCTCAATCAGAGGGAAATACTTACTGCTCCTGTGTTGCATCACCCTTTCCTCTTCAAGGGAAAAACCAACGCAAGCCCAGTCTCCGTCAACGTGTCAATTTCTGGTGCTGTTATTTGAGAAGTAGCAGAAGGATTTTTGGCGCCGTTGCCGGGGAGGAAGATCAAGTCAAGGACTCATCGAAGTAGGTGTCGCAAACTCATCTCTTGCATTTACTTTGTTTGCTAGTTGCCTCTCGTTTTCCTCTCCCCCACTTCACCAATTTGCCTTTTTTCGTTTGCCTTTTTCGTTCGCCCTTTTTCTCGCATGCTCTTTGTTTGCTTGTGTGCTTGCTTGCTTGCTGAAGTCACCATGAACGAAAACACCAAACTTTGTGACTTCTCGAATACTAATAATAATGATTTTATTAGTACTCAGATTGCTCCCGCCACTAGTGCGGAGTCATACGAAATCAATGCCGCTTTGCTGAATCTTGTTATGAAAGAGCAATTCTCTGGCCTTCCTAGTGAAGATACCGCATCCCATCTCAATACCTTCATTGAGATTTGCGATATGCAAAAGAAAAAAGATGTGGATAATGACGTGATTAGATTGAAGCTTTTTCCTTTCTCGTTGCGAGATCGCGCAAAAACTTGGTTTTCTTCTTTGCCCATAAATAGTATCGATTCTTGGGATAAGTGCAAAGATGCTTATATATCCAAGTATTTTCCGCCGGCTAAGATCATCTCTCTCCGTAATGATATCATGAATTTCAAGCAACTTGATCATGAACATGTTGCACAATCTTGGGAGAAAATGAAATTAATGATTAGAAATTGTCTCGCTCATGGCTTGAGTCTTTGGATGATTATTCAAATCTTTTACGCTAGCTTGAATTTCGCTTCTAGAAATATCTTGGACTCCGCCTCAGGTGGAACGTTCATGGAAATCACGTTAGGGGAAGCCAAAAATCTCTTAGACAACATCATGACAAACTACTCTCAGTGGCACACTGAAAGGTCACCTACTAGTAAAAAGGTACACGCTATAGAAGAAATTAACTCGTTGAGTGCTAAAATGGATGAGTTAATGAATTTGGTTGCTAGTAGAAGTGCTCCTTTGGATCCTAATGATATGCCCTTGTCTTCTTTGATTGAGAGTAGCAACGCTAGCTTGGACGTTAATTTTGTTGGTAGGAATAACTTTGGCAACAACAATGCTTTTAGAGGAAACTATGTTCCTAGGCCTTTTCCTAGTAACTCCTCTAATAACTTTGGCAACTCCTACAACAATAATCATGGAAATTACAATAGATTACCCTCTGATCTAGAGAGTAATATCAAAGAGTTCATCAACTCTCAAAAGATTTTCAATGCGTCCATAGAGGAAAAGCTACTCAAAATTGACGATTTGGCTAAGAGCGTTGATAGAATGTCTAGTGATGTTGATGCTTTGAAAGTTAGATGTGCTTCTCCCAAAATCAACATGGATGAAAATTTGAAAGCTATGCATGTTTCCATGATTGAGAGCCAAGAAAGAACCACCCAAATTCGTGCTAGACATGAATGGCTTAAAAAGGCATGTTCTCGTGATGAGAATCACGAAGATCTTAAAGTGCTTGGTGTGACTCCCATTGAATCTTTGTTTTCTTGTGTCAAACCTAATGATTATGGGGCTGGATATGAATCCACTTTGGTTGAAAAGTGCCCCAATGATTCAGAGTCCATCTATCTTGATGCTAAAAGCATTGAAAGTGGAGTAGAAGATGTTAAAACTTTGAGTAGTAATGAAATTACTACCGTGGATTTCAAGGAATTCAATTATGATAGTTGCTCCTTGATTGAATGCATTTCTTCGATGCAATCCATGTTAAACTCTCCACACGCTTATAGCCAAAACAAAGCCTTTACCGATCATATCGTCGAAGCTATGATAAAATATCTTGAAGAGAACTTGAATTGGAAGTCTCTGTCCCTAGAAAGCTTCATGATGAGTGGGAACCTACCATCATAATCAAAATCAAAAACTATTAATGCAATGCTTTGTGTGATTTGGGTGCTAGTGTTTGTGTGATTCCAAAGTCTTTATGTGATGTTCTGGGTTTTAATGAGATTGAAGAGTGTTCTCTTAATTTGCATCTTGCTGATTCTACTGTCAAGAAACCCATGGGAAGGATCGATGATGTTCTTATTATTGCAAATAGGAAGTATGTACACGTGGATTTCATTGTGCTTGACATTGATTGCAATCCTACATGCCCTATTATTCTTGGTAGACCTTTCCTAAGGACTATCGGTGCTATCATTGATATGAAGGAAGGGAATATTAGATTTCAATTTCCTTTAAGGAAGGGCATGGAACACTTTCCTAGAAATAAAATAAGATTGCCTTATGAATCCATGATGAGGGCCACTTATGGTTTGAGCACCAAAGACGACGATACGTGATTCTATCGCTTTTATGCCTAGCTAAGGGCGTTAAACAATACCGCTTGTTATGAGGCAACCCAATGAACTTATCTTTTTAGTTCTGTTTTGTTGCGTCCACACTTTCATAATTCTGTTGTGATTGTATTTTTTGTGTTTCTTTTTGTGTTTGAGCCAAGCAAAACCTTTATGACTAGTCTCGGTAATGGTTGTTTGATCATGCTGGAAAAAGACAAAAACTTTTCGCTCACGAGATGATTTTTCATTTTTATTCAGAAAGAACTTTTGAGTTGATTCTTTTTGCTTCTCGTAGATATGCTTTTTTCCCAGGCCTTCGTAATTTTTTAGATTTTTTGAGGTACCAGAAGTATACAAAGTATACAGATTGCTACAGACTAGTCTATTTTTGACAGATTCTGTTTTTGTTGAGTTGGTTGCTTGTTTTGATGAAACTATGGTTAGTATCAAGGGGTACTAGCCATGGAAAAGTGAGAATACAGTAGCCCAACATCAATATAGATAAAATTCAAGTTTGTTAATGTTTTCTTGTGAACACTATGGCCCCCAGGGTCTACTCCACACCATATTTTCAGCCTTACACTTTTTACTTCGTTGCACTTTCTGCCTTCAGATCTCACTTTGCAAACAATCTTGAAGGGATTGACAACCCCTTTGAAGCGTTGGGTGCAAGCTTGCTTGTGTTTGCGCAGGTACTCTGGACTTGACGAGACCCTCCTTCTGGATCGATACCTTGGTTCTCAAACTGAGGGAAATACTTACTGCTCTTGTGCTGCATCACCCTTTCCTCTTTAAGGGAAAAACCAACGCAAGCCGAGTCTCCGTCAACGTGTTAATTTCTGGCGTTGTTGTTTGAGAAGTAGCAAGGTGCCATTTTATTCATTGATGAAAACTCTCACATGTCTGCAATTGTTTCAGTTCATAAACATTTTACCCAATTGTTAGCAAATAACTCCTTTCCTTTCTTAAAGCATTTCAATAACATATACAGCATATAAAGCATTTCAATATCTTAAGGTTTTAGTTCTTTCCTATTTTAGATGAGTTATTCCATAAATATTGCAAGGATGATCTCCTTTGGATACCTGCATCCTACATTTATGTCGGTCTATAGTAGCCTTGAATCATTACCAGCATGGAGTATATCTTCAAAATAATTTATAATTAACTTTAGAGCACACAAAATGTTACTTGGAGATGTCCATTTCCAATTAGTTCGATTACTAAATATTGGGTTATTCCTATGCGGCGGTTTGCAGTAGAACTATGAACTTTAAACAAAGTTATGGAAGCTCAATATACTACAACTCCATGCACTAGAATATGTACAATTGCCATACGCGATCCTAGTTTCCGTCTCCTTCAATTCTTCTAAACTACCTTTAAACGCGCCAGACTTTGTAGTTACTTGGAAGGGAGAACCAGTCACACGAGTGTGTGGGATATCTATTGCTTGTGCTATGCTAGTTTGACCTTCTTTAATGATTTGATTTGCAAAGTTATCTACTGATATGTCCAATTTAGAATTTGGATGTGGGTATGCAAAGTTATCAACTATACGGATTATGGAGTGAGTAGCGCAACTGCTTGGCATACTATGTTTTATTTTCCCACCTACATAGCCTATTTCTGATCACTCATAGGGATGCTTGGTGTTTTAGTCTGTACCATTCTGTAATATACTTCTATCTGGTTTATTATTTTCGTTTAACATTCTAGCATTATGTTTTTTAGTAGAACACTGGTTCTAGATTGCTTACTTGCACATGTTGGACAGCTTACCTTGCATTGCATGGATCCTTGTCAGATGACTGTGTTATCTTCTTGTTTAGGCTGGCATCGGTGCATAATACCATTATGTTATTTAGTAGAAGTGTGGGTTCTGAATCACTTATTTACACATGTTGTACAACATGCCTTGCATTGCATGCACCCTTCATCTTGTAGTTTAGGCTGGGAAGGGGTAATATCAATTGGCTGGACAACCCTGTGCTTTCATTATTGTACATGATGCTTGTTGTTTTATTGTCAATTAGTTATTATTTTGACTACTCTTGAAATATTTGTTCGAAAGAAAAACTTCTGATTTTTTGATATTCTGCTTTTTGCAAAGAAAAGTGAAACTACAAGTAACTAGCGGTAGCTTTTTAGCAATAGACTTTATAAACTGAACTGTTTCTCGGTGCTCTGAAATAATAATATCAGAAATGTTATAGGAAGTTTTCTAGTATCCTTTGTTGTACAGACATTATCATCAGAAGAGAGTTAATATTTCACTATATATAGAAGTAGTTTATTTTTAGTAACAACTACTTTATTTTATTTATTTATAGTAAGTGCTTAGTAGTTGAACTAGTTGATTTAATAAAACTACTTTATTAAATTTTACAATATATAGAAGTAGTTTATTTTTAGTAAGAACTACTTTATTTTATTTATTTATAGTAAGTGCTTAGTAGTTGAACTAGTTGATTTAATAAAAACTACTTTATTTTACTATATAGAAGTGGTTTATTTTTAGCAAGAAAATTAATAGAACTAGTTTATTTGTATAGTTCATTTTACGATGCCTATCCCGCATTCTCGTCATCGACTCGGCGGAGGACACCTGCTTGATCAGAGGGGCCCTGTCCGGGACTCGGCTCCGCCCGGCTGGTATTGGGAGGTGCTACCTTCCGGGGGGCGTAGGTTGGTGAGGAGCCAGCCCGTTGTTGACCCGATCCTTGTTTTGTGGCGGTCGCGTGGGCCAGTGACGGTGCCGAGGCTTCCGGACACCGCGGAGGTGATACGTCACCGTGTCAATGAGGAGGACGAGCACGTCCGTCGCTACATGGTTGCGTTGGAGGGCAGGTTCGACAATACCTGGCAGGTTCTTCAGGGATCTCACTGGAGCTATGATCCTGTGATGGTTCCTTCTCTTTGGGTGTCCACCGCCCGCGACGATACCCGTCGGGAGCTACGGTTCTAAATGTGCTAAGAACAATTAAGTAGGGTTGGTTCGATGACTATGAGGATGATGATCGTATGACTTGTTATTAATAATGAGTAGAAGTTGTATGATGATGATTAATTAGTAGGACTTGTTATTATATATGATGATGCATGATGCGAGCATGAAGAGTTATTATATATCAGCGGGTGAAATGAACATGGATTGGATTATTGAAGTGAAGGCAACGTGCATGTGGTGCATGTCGAAAGTAGTACAATGGTTTCAACAACTTATTTAAACTTTGAAGAGGAAAAGGGCACATATACATATTTCACCAAACCTACAAATATCATCCTTTTGTTGGTGTTAATATAATGCATAAAACAGTAGTTAGTTTCTCACTTTTGCTTGCTAAATTTTGCTAAGTTTTGTCGATCGGAATATATAGATGTTCAATTCTTTTGATATATATAGTGTGTCACGATTATATTGTTGTTTACATACATTTACCACATTAAAACAGGAAATGTCTGACGATGGATATTGGGAGTATGAATATTGCGGCGACTCTCGGGGTATGTGCGACATGCCTCACCTGCGGGACGATAGGTTCTTCAGCATGAAGCTTGACGAGAACGGCGATATGTGCCTCCCTTGCCATGCAAGAAGATATGTGTTGGAGAGGCTCGGTTTCGAAGACCAGACAGAATTGAGACAAGGAGCGCTAAGCTGAGGACTATAAATGGTCACACATTTGTTATCCAAGTATTTAATTCAGTTTTTCAAACAGAATTTGGGTGCCCAAAGTGGGAAGATCTTTGCAAGGTATATGGATTTCAGAAGGGAATGGAAATCAGCTTCGATCTTCGTCCTGAAGATAATATGCCAGACAACATCGACATTTGGGTGGTTGTCGATGATATGCTTCCTGTTTTACCTTCATGTGAGTTTCTCAACCCTATTTGTCAAGTAATTTGCATTTATATTTAGAAATAGTTGGTGTAGTCAACCTGTTTTCCTCTCGCAATTTACATGTCATGTGGTGTTCATCGTCTATTAAAACTTTGGCCACACGCTGCAGGTTCCTAGTTATTGGGCCATAGTTATAATTGTCTCATGTTACATGTTGTACAAACAACAACAACCCAAATTGTCCTTTGAATGATCGTAGCACATGTGGTCGTTTTGAATGGTTTATATAATGCCCACATTGTTTGGAACTGTTTAGAGCTCAAGGTATACTATTACAAAATTGAATTTGATGTTTAATATTTGGATGGTTGTCGATGATATGCTTCCTGTTTTACCTCCATGTGAAGTAATTTGCATTTATATTTAGAAATAGTTGGTGTTCATCCATATACTAAATTTTTTAAATTATAATTTACAGCTTATTTCGTTGCTTCGACTGAATTACGGAAATTAATTGACACGACACACTACACGTATGGATCACATCTAACTTGGGAGGAGAAGGATGATCTTCTCCACTTTCTTTTTGCTGGTGTTCTTGCTTCTAGGGATACCTTCCCATATCATTTTGGAATTGGCCAAAATTATTCATTTTACATGCCACTAGTGCATAGGTTGAGTCCAGATGGCATTCGCCGAAATGTCTTGGTAAGAGTTTCCTAATTAAGTACGCTCCACTGTTGCATAAATGGTGTTGATTACATTGCTAACTAGGTTATTATTATGTTCTTCAACACCAACTGCCACATGATGTAGTGCCTCCGTTAATGGACCCAGAAGGTCAAATGAGAGCTAGAAGCCCACTGAGGGCTGAGTTCTATACTCCATACTTGAGTAACTTCAAATCAAGATCAAAAAGACTCCAAATTGAAGCATGGAGAGAAATAAAGAAGGTTCGCAAGCCACAAGCTGGAGACCGTTGGATCTCTGTGATTCATCATGGAGCCATAGGTCTTATTCTGTTTTATGACATTATATCTAAGAGCGATGACTAGGTCTTATGAGAGACAAGTTATTCTAGTTTATATTATTACTTGACATGATCGATTAATTAGGATGCATGATGCATATGATGAATATATATATATTATGATGTTTCTCTGTTTTATTTTATGTGTATCATATGATAACTTGGTATATGATTAAGTTGATGATGAGTTGTTAGATGATCGATTAGAATACTATTGCCATTCGACACTTTTCAATCTAAGCCGTGTTAACGTTAGGCATAGCAGTAGCGTTGGTAAACCAAGCACGGAGATATATAAGAGAGGACACTTTTCTCTATTAGCTAGCTAATAACAACCTATATTAACCCCTAAACCAGCCCCTTTTAAAAAAACTCAGCTCCAGCCAGGTGCTGACGCGTGGATGCCTTTTGGTCCCGGTTGGTGTCACCAACCGGGACTAAAGGCCCCCCTGCCTGGCCTGGCCGCAGTGGCCACGTGGAGGCCCATCTGTCCCGGTTCGTGTAAGAACCGAGACTAAAGGCCAAGGGCATTAGTAACGACCTTTTTGTCCCGGTTCCAAAACCGGGACAGAAGGCCCTTATGAAACGGGACAAAAGGCCATTTTTCTACTAGTGCTGGTACATCTGTTGAAAAGCATGTCGAGTCTAGGGCCGCAAGCCGGGGCTCTTCCTTAAAATCTCAATATGCCAATCCCAAGCCAACGCCAGCCCTGTTGGTGGACTCAAAACGCAGGCCCAAGCCCGGCCCACAGGCAATCTCGTCGGGCCTAGGCCGTGGATTTTGGGGTCGGGCCTCGGAAGGTCGGGTCGGAGATGGCCGTGTATACCCGTGGTTCACCTAAGTATGAGGTATGCAATGCTTCTATTACCATGATATTTACGCAAACGTTATTGATGTTATATTTTTCAACAATTTTTCTCGGAGATCCAAGTTATTATGAATATGATGCGTTATCACCATGATGTTTATAAAAAATGTTATCGACATACATTTTTTGAAAACATTTTTCCTTCATGTCGAAGATGTCACGGTGTTTGTGCCTAAGTTATCAAGTTTGTCATGCAAAAATTATTGTGTTGTTCACACATCAATTACCAAAGAAATGTTTTAATAATTTTTTCACCCCAAGTCGAAGTTACATTAATATTTATGCGTAAGTTATCGGGTCCTCGGTGCACACATTACTATGTCATTTGCACACAAGTTACCAAGGGTATTAAGCAAGATGTTCATCAGAGACATAAAATTGTATTAAAATGCAATACTAACCCATTTGCCGAAAAGAGAAATAAAAACATATGAATGTAGGTCTTTAGCCGTACAGGAAAAAAGAAAACCAGAGAAAAAAATCACAAGGACCATGTGATGAAAATTAGAGCAATTATTGGCCAAAAACACAGATATCCTTTATGAACAACAGCCCCACTTGTTAATTGGCTAGATAAGGTATCGAAGCACCAGGGATCGAATCCCATTCACGCACTTTATTTTTGTGCCTGCGCCGGCCGCGCGCGGTCCTCCGATCCATCAACCCCCGCACGTCCACATCGTTGGATCTTCATGCAACATTTTTCCGTCTGATGCTGCAAAAATGCAACGCGATGTAGCAATTTTTTCAACGGTTGCAACAAAAAACAAAATTTATAGCAAAAAAATATCTACGTGATCGTAGCAAAAAAACGAAGTTGATGGTGCGTGGTAGCAAAAGTCAAACGCCGGTTGTAACAAATATCTACGTGAACGTGTATGCAACTTTTTAGTGAACAGTTGCAGCAAAAAATGATGTTGGTTGTAGCAAAAATTAACACGGTTGTAGCAAAAGTAAAAAATATCGATTGTAACGAAAAATCCGACGAACTGGAGTTGCAATCAAACGTATATACAACATTTTTACTGGACAAATGTAGAAAAAAACGCTTGCAACAAATATGACGCTAGTTGCAACAAATTTACACGAGAAAAAAAGCTGCATGAAAAAATGTTTGTATCACAAAAACACACGGTTGCAACAAATTTGACGGAAAAATGTTGCAAGAATCTGCCAACGAGACGCGCGGCCCGTGCACGACCGGCCGAACGGTTCAGGCGGCGAGCGTTTACCTTTTTGTGACCCTCGCGGGGGATTGGACTCACAAAAATTGGTCATCCAGCGGCACAAATCAAGCAGTCTGGAAAACTTGGGCCCTTTCTCAAACAAGTCATTGGTCCATCATGGATCAAGTCCTTTCACTTAATAGTAAAGTAGGTATTTATCCCCCACCTCTTAGCTATATAAAGAGGAGAGCACCCTATTGTACTGTGTGTTGATCAATGATGAATAAAAAAAACTCTCCTTTATTTTTTTGTGTCAATTTACTTTATTTATGTGCGCGTGATCGACTACGACATTAGTTCCGCTCCGCAACATTGGACCGGACTTGCCGGCAAAAGTTACGGAACACGTTATCAGCATGCTTCGCTTCACCAACTCTCTGTCAAGCATGCATCAAGCCTGCATCGCGCAAACTTTTGTCATTCTCGCGGAGGTATAAATCCGAAATTTCTTTGCAAAAATGAATTTTCACTATCATTATGATTCTATTTTCGCGATCCCGTAATTTTTTGATTAGTTTTACCTATGATTTAGATTTTTCTCACGAGATCGCGATGGATCGGATGTCGTTCGCCAACGCGGATCGATCTCGCATTTATGAGAAACTTGTTGACTCATATAGAAAGACTGTGCTCATGTTCCCGACGAGCATGGCACCGCCACCATGCATCGGCTGTGTGCACGTGTCGTCTCGCTGGTCGACACTTTTCAAAGACATACTCGTCTTCCCGAGCCGACCCAAGGAGCTGCCCATCGCGTCCTGCTGGCCGGCCAGCCGCCCGCCCACCTCGGCTGTGCTCGCCGCCGCCTCGGTCGCGCCCGCCGCGCTGGCCGCCGGCCACCCCCGCCACCACCGCGTCATGCCGACGCCGTAGCTAGACGCGCCCGTGACTCGCCGCTTCGGCCGCACGTGCCCGCTGCACGTCCGCGCCGCCGCTCTTGCATGTGCCCGCGCCAGACCTCGCTGGTCGCCCGGAACGCCGCCGCGCGCCCGAGTGCGTGTCGCACCAACCGCGCGCGCCGCTGCCATGTTCGTTGTGTGTCGTGCCGCCCGCTCGCCACGCCCTCGCCCGTGCTGGCCGTCGCGCCTGCTGCACACCGCGCCCGCCACTGGAGACCGCGGCTGCACAGACCGCCCCCGCCGTCGCGCGTGGCACCCGCTCCGTCGCCGCTGCAGGCCGCCGTTGGAGCAGTTGGCGGGGCTCAAGTCGCCCCACGATGCAACCGTCGCCACTCCACTCGATCGCTAGGGAAACCTAGCGTCGTCGTGGTGTTGGGCCCTGGCTGCTGGGCCCCGCCTATTCGGCCATGTGCTCTCCCCTCTAAAAAAAGGAAGTTGGGCTAGGTGGCTTTGGGCGAATCGGGCCAACAGCCCCATTTTTTTTTATTTTAGGGCTAATTTGCACGTCTAGGACGCGCGCTTAACATGCTATTTTAACGTACATGCTTCTCTTATATGCTTTTACTGTTGTAGATTAGTTGTTGCTTACTTTTAATCGCTATGTAATGCATATGTTAGCATGTTATAAATATCGGAACGTCACATTAAGGACAATAAATCCGTACCTAAACCGAGCCCTCACACCGATTTGAGTCTTCATCCGTCCGTTTTCGCGGTCGGGCTGTTTCTGGCTGTCGGATCTATGTGTTAAGTCATTTAGCCTATGTGTGATAAATAGTGGGCCAACTGTCTTGTGGGCTGCTATTCCACGGGCCGAAACGGAACCTTTTGATTAACTGGGCCGTGAGCCAGCCAACTCCGGCCCATGCCCTTCGGTGAAGGGGATCCAGTGGTGGGGTTCACTACCGTTCATTCACGATTGATACAGAGGAGCAACCCGGTAGCGTTCATCCAATCCAGATACGAGGAGCTCGATTGGATCGACGAGAGTGCGGGATCGATGCAAGGAGGGGGGCCAGTGGTGCGGTAACCCTGAACGCCCCACGGCTCGAACCTGGACTCAAAACCCACGCCGCGGCCCTCGTCGCCGCATGCCTCTGCCCTAATCGCTCGCGCCGCGGCCCTCACAAGTGAGAGGTACTCTTGTGCATTCCATGCCCACTCACATCGCCCCTCTCTTTGATTCATCTGTATATTCTCAGTCCGTCCTTACCCCCGTGAAGCTCAGGTGTACATGTTTCCCTCGCGGACGAAAGGTATGGAGCCCTAGAAGTTTGATCTGCATGGATCCGTGAGTGGGCGCTTATGCAAGGATTTTGTATATATAGATACCTTTATTTGGGCATGTTGATCGGTCACCTCGAGTTGGAGATGAATTTGGTTTGGGCACCTTAATCTGTGATTTTTATTTTATTTTTCCTTTTCTTCCACAATTGAACTGAACTGTCCATCAAATTTACGTTATGAAATAGACTGCTAATACAGTGATCGTTTTAGCCATGCAGACCGATGTTTCGGAATACTGCGATCAGATGGTCTCTTCTTCTAGGGGATCCTTTTACATCCGTGTGGTTCTCAGGGTATGTTGGATGATCTATCGATTTGTCAGACACTTAGACCCTGTTTTCCGACGCCGGAAATTTCCCTTGATTCCTGATGGAATTGAACTGTCTTCACTACTATCGTCTTCTTCGTCAGGTTCCACAGCTACTACAGGTTGTGAAGAGAAGGAGGGTCAAGCACTGCCTTAGCCGTAAGAACGCACCCTCCAGGGATGGATTCAGTTGCCAGTAAGCATTCTCATGTTTCCCCGTGCAGCTCGTGTGTTTCCCTCACAGACAAAAGGTATGGAACCCTGGAAGTTGATCTGCGTGGGTCGGTGAGTGGGCGCTTACGCAAAATTTTGAATAGATACCTTTTTTGGGCATGCTGATCGGTCATCTTGAGTTGGAGATGAAATCCGTCATCTGAATAGATACCTTTATTTAGGCACCCTAATCTTTGATTTTTATTTCATTTTTCCCTTTCTGTCAAATTTGCATTGCATATTCGTTATGTATATCAGAATGATTAAGAATCTGAATGTATGATTGTTTTTCAGTCGTCTCGCAGTTTCTGGGACGAGTGGGATCACAGAGTGCTTTGGATGTTCGGCATCTGGAGCGAACTGGGTACTCAGCAGGAACTGCTACTCTAAGTTACCATGTAGAAATATGCTCCTGCATATGCTTCTTTGGCAAACGCATTTGTTTTTGACAGCAGGTCATTAGCCAATAGAAAATGTAGGTCTTACACCACTCATTTTTTGCCATGTTGCAGTCAGTTGGAAACATTATCGGTGCCTCTACATATTGTGAGATAACGTAAATATCCGCGATCGGTCAATGCTTTAACACTCTTGGGGCTTACAATCTTCAGAATAACACCTAGCTTCAGAGTTTCAGGACATCACAACTGTTGTTCATATCTGCTTGTTGCGAGACCAGCAGACAAACAAGCGAACTCAACCCATAAGGTCACTTGTTCGTGTCTGTTTGCTGTGAAATCAGACCATTCGAGTGGCGGTCCAACCATGGAAAAGCAGCCCTAGAAGTTTGATGGGGTCGGTGAGTGGGCGCTTACGAAAGTATTTTGCAAGAATGTCTACCTTTATTTGGGCATGCTGATCAGCCATCTCAAGATGGAGATAAAACAGGTTTCGGCACCCTAATTTATGATTTTGTTTTTACATTTTTGTTAAATTTGCAATGCATACTCATTATACATATCAGAATGATTAAGAATAATCTCAAGGCAGGTCTATGTGTCAATCATCTCGTAGTTTCTGGGACGAGCGAAAGCATAGAGTGCTTTGGCTGTTCGGCAACTCGAGTGGAGACGGTGCTGGGCACGTGCCATGGTGGCCGATGCTTGCATGGTGAGAACTAACGTCTCGCTAATCCTCATGGTCACGGGCGCCCCCTCACACCCCCGTACATGTGTGTCACTGAACCACTTCTGTAGCTCAAAGGAAACATCGTATGTGCCTTTCCTTCGTACTACTATCTTTTCCCCCTTTATTAACTTCTGATTTGATCGGTCCTTTATTCGATGAAATGCATAAATCAGATCTGTTCAAGGATGTCTATGTAGGCATTCTCTTAATTTTTCCATTCATGGAAGCAAAATACTAAAAATGTGGATGTTATGACTGGCCAATACACAGAGAAATAATAATGGTGTGCAGCTTTATTAAGGATGGATTAGTTAGCTACATATTAGATAAACACATTTAGTGCAACCTGTATTTTCTCCCCACACTAAAACTTTCTAGAAGTTCTTATATTCCGAATTATCATAATGTTGTATTGTTGTATGTGTTCTCCCTTTTTGCCAAGGAAAACGAAGTGCAATTTTTTCTTATTCTTTTTTAGAAACATTAGTATACACTGTGTAGTAATCTAGAGTCCCAAATATTATCGAACACACTTTCCTTTGCTTAGTTTAACCATCTACCCCATCAGTGTTACTCGCACCGATTGAAGCCCATTAGACCAAAGAAAACCATGTCCAACCATACTACCCTAATACTTTTTTGCAAGCCAACTAAAGTTTACGGCTCTTCTATTTTTGCTAACAAATAGATCACCAGATGCCAATTTAATTAAAGTTCATGATTCATGTGTTCTATATTTAAGATTATTTATTTTTTATATAGACGGGCGCAGCAACGCGCGTCATCAATGATCTAGCACACGACAAAATGCATGTATTGCCATTTTTTTGTTTGTTTTCAGTTATATCCCTACATTTTCAGAATACTTCTCTGATATATATAATTTCAAACATCATATGTAGTTTCAAACATCATAGAAGAAGCATAGGCCATGTAACCAACATCAACGTGAAAATATTGAGCAAATCAACAAATATTTTCAAATAGTTCATCCATACACACACATAGTTTCAAACATCACACTGTTCGTTCATACAAATCGATACAAAAAAGAAGACTGTTGGGTAACGTAGCAAAAATTTAAAATTTTCTACGCCATACATAGATCTTCCTATGGAGAAACCAGCAACGAGAGAGGGGTGAGAGCATCTTCGTACCTTTGAAGATCGCTAAGCGAAAGCGTTGCTAGAACGCGGTTGATGGAGTCGTACTCGTTGCGATTCATATCGCGGTGTGATTCCGACCTAGTGCCGAATCACGACACCTCCGCGTTCAACACACGTGCAGCCCGGTGACGTCTCCCGCACCTTGAACCAGCAAGGAGGAGGGAAAGGTTGGGGAAGAGCTCTGGCAGCACGTCGAGCTCCACTGAAATGAGTGCCCTCTTAATCCTGTCTTGGTCACCCCATGGGTCTGGTTGCCGCCGCTGTGTACATTGACCGGGCATCCCTTCTCGTCCATATGGACTTGATTCGGGACGGCTGAATAGAATATGCCGGTGCCCCGGGCGGGCACTTCTTTTCTATATATTTTCACAAGCGACTAAAGATTTCTAATAAGGTCCTTTTCTATATATTTTCACAAGCGACTAAAGATTTCTAATAAGGTCAAGATGGACCAACAGATCATGTGGGAACACATACACCTTGCATGTCTCAAGATATGGAGGTGAGTATACGTTTCTGCCAAATGAACATAATACCATATACGCTTTTTTAAGGGACAGTCGCTGTAAGTGGCTAGGAGTTGTACCATTTCTATTTTTTGTAGCGTCCTGTTCATGGATCCTTCTTCGGCTAATAGTTTTTCCTTTCTGGATACTAAGAAGCACAAGGTAACTCTTCGATCCAAACAAGGATAACCAGGCCGCTCGCCAGGGACCCGACACTCCCCTGCTCCCTAGGGTTCCTCCCACCCTTCCCCCGCCGCCACCGCCGCCTCCAGCCTTCCTAGGGCCCCCACCGTCGCCGGCCGTCCCTGCCCCCCTCCCCCTCTCCCCCTCCCGGATCCGCTATGTGTCGTCTCCCCGGGAGGTGGCCCGGGCGGCGCAAGCCCCTCTCCTCTTCGGCCTCCCTTCGTTCCCCTTCCCTCCCTGCCGCCGCTGACGGTCGCCCTCGGTGCTTGGTCGAGTGGTGTTGGCTGCGGCGGGACTGCATGTCCCCGCGTGCACGGCTCCCTGCCTGGGGCATGGGGGCGGCGGCGGTGCTCCTCGGCTTGGCGACGGTCCGACGACCCGACAGCAGTGGCCGGCGACGCGCGAGGTGGTGGTGTTGCCCCTTGGCAATGAGACAGCATGGTGACGCAGGTTGGCCGGTGGCGGGTCCCCGGCCCAGATCTGGGCTGTGTGGGCCCCATCTGGGTCCTAGCGGGCCGGCTCCCGGCGTGGCTTCATCGTCGTCTGTGTGGTGAGGAGGAGGAGCAGCTTGGACGGGGGGCGGCGACGCCGATGGCGCGCCTGCGGCAGCGCGATGGCGGGAGCTTTACGGGCGTGGAGGGCCCGGCCGGGCCTGTGGGCCCACGGGCCTGGTATGCTCCTTCTATTGTGCCCGGTCGGCTACCGTCGTCGACGGTGGAGGTTGTACCCTCCCGCATGCCGATGGTGTTGTGGCCCCTAGTTCCGGCTCCTATTCCCCGTTGTGCAGGCCTCACTTCATAGTGCCATGTTGAGACGGCGTGGAGGCTCCATGACCGCGGTGGCGCAAGATGGTGGTCGGTTTGGTGGTAGGCTCTGGAGCATCCGAGGTGAAGGTTGGGATCGGGGGAAACCCCTGTCGGCCTGGCCGACACCGACACGGCGACGCCGGTGGGTGCCGCCGGACCTTCCTGGAGGGCGTCGGGGGCGACCCTTCCTCTTGCCTCGTCACGTACGGGGGAAACCCTTGGCAGCAGCGTCATCATCATCGCGGTCCTTCTTGAAGGTGTTGATTGGTACCGGTGCTTCGGAGCTTTGGAGCTTGGTGGGAGATCTTCGGTGCGCGCAGTGATCGTGAAGCGTCTTCGTTTCCGTCGATCCGCCGTTGTCGGCATTTTTCTCTTGTTGTTTCTCTTTCGTTTCTTTTGGGTGTGATTGTGCTACTTCCGCCCCAGCACCTACTGTTGATTGTATCGGTTGGTGGCTTTGTAATACAAAGCAGGGGAACCCTTTTTCGACGAGAAGCATAAGGTAACCATGTTCTACATTTTGTAGGTTGCGTTGCATGTGGTGCTATACACTTCACCTGATTAGAAAGCAACATCACTCCATTAAGTTTTGTAGCGCATTTTGTTGATCAATTCAACGACCTCGTGTTTTTTTCAGTTATGATCCTTGGCAAGAAGAACAAAAAAGGTTCTACAGAATCTCAAACTACTATCTTTTCAACACCCTTGTTTTCATTTCTAGTCTTCCACATATATTGATGGGTACCGATTTACCGGATGCTCGTCAAACAAATTCAGTCTAGAGGGCATGTTGGTGAGGATGTTCGATGACTAGATTCTTTCTTGCTCATCTCCTTGGTGTTAGATTTATTTTCTTTCTCAACAGCATATTCTTACAAGCTATACCCCTGGTATCAAACAGATTCCTGAAGGCTAAAACGACCATGAAGATTAATGTGCAGGTTGTTGAATGCTTACCTAAAGAACTGTTCGCTGTTGGGAATGAGAATGAGAATGGTGCAACCGAGTTTGTATGAAAATGAGAATGTCAAGGAGGAACTAGTTAGCATATCCATAGGTGGAAATTCGCAGCGAACAAGCCTCCTTGGTGCATCTTTTTGTAAATTGAATGCGTGACATTATGCTATCATTCAGGGTCTTCAGGCATCAACATTACATCATTATTAATCTTCATATGTATGAGAAGATGTCTTTTCAGAAACACCGAGTCAAACTCTCTTTTATATATGTGCAATAACATTACATCCGAATTGTTTGATTTTTACATTTAAAAAAAATGATATATACGGTGTGCCTAGAACCATGTCCAAAAAATTGATGTCATCATATATGTTTCTAGTTCATGTTAAATAATAATAATCAGTAATTCCGTATGGTATTGGGAATGGCCTCTGTTGATCTTTCTGCGGGATGGACAACTTTATGATAAGCATTTACACACCGCAAAACATCTATAAAAAGAATCACTAATTTTGCTGATTATAATCGATCATGTACTTTCATATTTCAATCATGTTCAGCATACATACATTTTGCATAAGAGAGATAGAAGCTTTCTGTGAGGCATCAAGCAATCAACAACAGCATCACTTGCTAATTGCTATAGCACCCTGCTAGCAACGATGATCACTATCGAATCTCGCCTTCCTCTAAATCCTCGTGGAAGCTTTGACGGCGTTGCTGATTCCAGTCGTCTTCGTCGTCGTCGTCAACCTTAAGGTAGAGTCCAATCTGCTTGGCCGTATTGTACTCATCAATGCCGAGGCTCTTCACGTCCTCTCGGTGTAAGGTATGGTCGGGCATTGCATTCCTCTTCGTCTCGAGCACCTCCTGACGGGCCTTCTCCCTCGCCAGGGATGTGGCCTCGTTTCGTTGCCTTTCCAGAGCACGGTCGACCTGCTCGAATGTTGGAGGGCTTACGATGGCCGGAGCTGGACTGTGGACGATCTCTTCAGATTCAGAATCCGGGTCGCTGCTGCTGCCGGAGTGCTCTGAATCGTCTGAATCGCTGCTGCTGGAATCATCAGTATCCGAGTCGCCGCTGCTGCTGGAATCATCAGTATCCGAGTCGCCGCTGCTGCTGGAGCAAGGGCTGCTGCTGTTGGTTTCTTCTTGGACGAGCGGCAGCGGCAACAGAGGTGCCGGCACGAACGCTAAGGGGGAGACGCCACCACAGATGTCAACGCATTCGTCCTCTGAATCTGAATCGTTGCTGCTGCTGGAGCTTGGACTGCCGCTGGTTGCTTCGTCCTGGACGAGCTGCAGCAGAGGTGCCGGCACGATCGCCAACGGGGAGACACCACCGCAGATATCGACGTATTCCTCCTCCTCCTCCTCCTCTTGGGCCATCACTTTAGGGCCGTCTTGGTGCCGTTCTTGCGGCGGCGCCCTCTTCTCTCGAGCGAACTTGTCAACCTGCTCCTGCAGTTCGACAACGGCGGCGTCGTCCAAGCCGTGGAGGTCGATCTCGATTTCGCCAGGGCGGGTGGCGCAGCTCTGCTTCTTCAAGAGCTCGACGATGTGATCGGGAATTTCCGCAACGAACGCCTCAAGGTCTTCCGCGAGCATCTCCGTCTCAGAGCCCGTCATCTTCGGCTTCTTGCTCTTGATCACGGGAACGGGAGGCGGGGACGCCTTCCTCTTCTCGGCCGGCGGCTTCCTCTCCTTGGACGTCATCTTCCTGGGCGCCTTCACGGGAACAGGGACGGGAGGTGACGCCTTCATCTTCTTGGCCGGCGGCTCCTCGGCCAAGAGGCATGGACGACTCTCCTTGACGCGTGGAGCCGACGGGAGACCCACGGCGGCCGCCTTGCGGAGGAGGCCACGGACGGCGACGAGCTCTGCCTGGAACCGCTGCCGAAGTATCTCCATCTCCCGCGCGCGCTTCGGGCCGGGCATCATGCCGGTCTTGGCATCAAACGGGTAGGCAACCTCCATGGGAACAGCAGGGGACGCCGGTCGAGAGGATGCGGCTGGTGATTGGTGAAGGAGACGATGAGGGGAGATTGGAAGATGGAGAAGAGAAATCTCGCCTCGATGGGGAAGGTCAGAGTTCAGGGCAAACGCAGCACCCTTTTATCGATCAGCTCAGGTGTGATGCCGATACGTGAGTGGATTCCAAAACGCGCATGCGTATGTGATATTGTGATCCGTGACGAATTCGGATTTGCTTATGCGTATGTGACATTGTGATCCCTGACGAATTCGGATTTGCTTGCGTGCATTTCAAGCTTCGCCGTGCCAAGTTTCATTAAGCATGATGAACTGACAGTTTGAGACTGCACCTTGCTTGCGTGCATTTCAGGCAGCTCGTGACGCGCGGCGGCGTTGTTCGTGCTCTTCGGGCTTGCCGCTGGCCCCCTTGAGATTGCAGCTGGAAGTGGAGCCGTGGTCAGGGGTGCGTGCACGGCGCTGCTTCGTCTGTGTGTGGTCGCCGTTCGGGTGCTTGGCGGCGATCGACGCGCATCGACATCGGTGATCCATGTTTTAGAAGCAAGGTGCGAGGAAGCGGCTGCCGTGGCGCGGGCGGCGGAGCGGGATGCGTCGTCGGAGAAGAGCGACCGTGCGCTTGGTGGTCCGTCCATCTTATGTCGTGCTTGTCCCTTGCACTGTCCGGTTTCTAGCTTCTTCAGTTCAGTGGTGCCTGTAGCTGAGATTGAATTCAGTAGTGCCTTGCTTTTTTAAGATCATTGCATGATCTTATTGCCATATTAATCCATCTTCGTCTTTGATTGCCTTATTTCGCCTCGAAGCCCTTTATACGCTGCTACTTTAGTGTGGCTGCCATGAAGACTACCCAGCACAAAACCAATGATACATTGTTATACATAGCAGCACCTTCCGAAAAAAAATAATTATACATAGCAGCTATAATTTTCAAAGTTGCCGCATCAGATGCAAGACGACATAGAGGTCCACACTATTCTTTCTAGAAACAAACTTGGCCCGCGAATGACATACTTTCATATATAGTTTCGTACCTGGTGTAAACAAAAACTATATTTTCTTAACATAGTACAGACACAAGCGTTTATATACACGCGCACACGTTCACCACTATGAACGCACACCCTACCCCTATACACACATCTAAAAAACTGAGTCGGTCTATCATCTTGAGATTTACGAAATCACCGTAGGTGCCTCATCGTAGACGGGAACGTCTCCTCCCACTGAAATCATATCGCGGAAACTTTGAAATAAATCCAGAAATAATGCAATCACCAGGTTGATGTGCTGAGGATACCACTGTCCCTCTAACTATCCAATGTACATACATAAATACATGTATAACATTTTGAGAAAAGTTTCATAACAATATACTTTCACACATAATGTTGAAAAAAAGTCAAATCCGTCATGAATTTGTATAGGATTTCACAAGATTTTTTTTATTTTAGAAATATTTTCTTCGAAGTTTTTGCGAAAACGGGCTCCAAGAAGCTCATCTTTCAAGAATTTGATTCCGCCCCGTTTTATAAATAAAGCAATCACCATGTCCATATAGCAAGTCCAAAAGTCCATAGAGGGTTTGGAATATTTTCTGTTATTTTTAACGATCAAAGTACCTTTTTATTCATTAGAAATTAAGATTACACCTTTCACCCGTAGAGGTACAATAAGGGAGGATAAAAAATACATCTTGGGACATGGGTGCACATGCACCCGAATTGCAAAAGAAAAAATAGTAAAATGGTCAATACTTTTTTTTAAGAAACAAAAAATGTCTAGCTTATTAACCACGTGTAAGGTTCATGAAAAAATATACTTTCATGGTATTCTGAACGAATAAAAACAAAAGTGATACCATATTAGGCTTATCATTGACACTATTTGTACTGCAATTTGGTCTTTTTTGCCAAAAATTTCATTGCGTCCCGAAACTTCACATGTGGGTGCTACACTAGACAATGCTTGTTCTGACAAAGTGTCACTTTTTTATAGAGGTAATATCGCTGATAGTCATGAGACTTGCGATCCATATTCAGTTTGGTGTTAAAACTTGTATAATACAGATTTGTAATCATCTAACTTGTTGCTTGGTGCAAATAAAATGCTTTCTACTTTATCTGGGCGTACACCCTGCCATGGCAACAAGTTATAACATCTAAGTATAAACCTGTGTATTATATTAGACAGGAATGAATATTCATATCAACAATTTATATTTTAAACTATGAGTATGTAATTACATAAAAATTGAATATACAAATGTGCATATAATTATTGAAATGTTTGTATAATTAAAATAATATTTTACGTTTGTAATTTGACAAATATTTGTGTTATTTTAAAACATACAATCATTTTCGTAATTCATAAATATTAAATTTATAAATATCTTTAAAATAATACATAAAGAGTTCTCAAATTTAATTATTTTCTTTGTATTAACAATATTTATGACACTGATATTTAAACATTATTCTTCTGACTGAGATCATATTTACATACTATCTACAAATTTCTAAAAAATGAAAGTGCAAAATGAGCTGCACTGATCATAGGCCGTTTGAGATGACAGGCCCACATGTTATATATAGAGGATATAATAATTTTTAACCTTTTGAAGCATTAAGTGTCATTTGTCGTTGTGGTAAACCAGGTTTGTGCACTTTTTTTTTGAACGGGGGTTTGTGCACTTTCTTAAGGTCGAGTGTTTGAATCTCTCTCGGCCCTTCCCTGACATGCGGGTCCATCTAGACTTTTCTGGGTAATTAAAAAAATACAGGGAGTTTGTCCGAAATATATTTACTCCAAGCCACTGACATGTGGGCAACTGTCTCGCTTTTTTTCTCTAGAGGTGGCTATGTCACGCTCGTATGCCACGCATGGAATGTGTACACCCGCATAGAGTAGAATGCACCATGTTTGCACCAAACAACAAGTTAGATGATCATAAATTCATCCCTCCATTTAAAAATACCTGTTACAAGAATCGATGCATCTATATGTATTTTAGTTTTAGATATATTTATTTATATATTTGTGCGACAAATAATTTCGGACGAAGTGAGTATTTTACAAGTTTTAGCATCAAACTGAACATCCACCACAAGTTCTATGATCACTAGTGATATTACCTCTTTTTTATACTTCCTCCATTCCACAATGTAGTGCGGCTATGTTTTTTGAGATATAAGTTTGATCATAAATTTAACCAACGAGATCGATTGTGGCGGAAGCAAAAGATTATATCATTCAATCCGTATTCGAATGGAGTTTTCGATGATACAATTTTTGCTTCCGCCGCAGTCGCTCATATTTGTTAAATTTATGGTCACGCTTAAAGCTCAAAACAAATTTATGATCAATTTTTCCCATTAAGTCAGAAACGACTCGGGTGTGACTTTGTTTTTGTATTCTCATGGATTGATGTTTGTACAGAGTAAGCTTAATTCTGTTGTACAGAATTCATGAAATAGGTATATGGTTTATTTAGTCCACGTTAAAAACAAATTTTGCACCTTTTGGCTCATTTTATGGAAATCTTATGAAAGAAATTATGATGTGATATGGCTACCCCTTGCTTAGAGACACAAAGAACAACCTTTTATTACCACCTCGCCTAGCTTAACATATGGAAAAATGGATTGTACCTATAAATGGATCTTCTAGCTTCACGTGTATGTGATATGTATAAGGGGAGTGATATGCGCCGGCGCCGGCCGAAACTTTGGGCCGGCCGCGCGCAGGCCGCATGATCCACCAACCCCCGTGCGTACGCACTGTTGGATCTCCATGCAATATTTTTCCCCGATGCAGCAAAATTTCGATGCGATGCAGCAATTTTTTTAACGGTTGCAACAAAAAACAAAATTTGTAGCAAAAAATATATCTATATGATCGTAGCAAAAAAACGAAGCTGATGGTACGTGGTAGCAAAAATGAAACGCCGGTTGTAACAAATATTTACGTGACGTGTATGCAACTTTTTTAGTGAACGGTTGCAGCAAAAAATGATGCTGGTTGTAGCAAAAATTAACACGGTTGTAGCAAAAGTAAAAAAAATCGATTGTAACGAAAAATTCGAAGAACTGGAGTTGCAACCAAACGTATATGCAGTTTTTTTACTGGACAAATGTAGGAAAAAAATAATACTTGCAGCAAATATGACGCTGGTTGCAACAGTTTAAACGAAAAAATGTTGCATGCCCAGTCAGCGGGCGCGCGCGGTCGCGTGCGGCCGGCTGAACGGTTCGGCCGGCGCACCGGCCAGAAACGATTCCCTATGTATAAGGATCGATTCTTAACACACGAAGTCCTAGATCTATTCATACTTCTTCTATACACTACAGGAATAAGCTTCTTTGTCGTCTGCCATAGCGGACGGCAAAGGACCACTCCACGGACGGTAAAGATCTTTGTCGTCCGCGAGCCGACGGCAAAATTTCTGACACTCAAAGTCACGGTGAAGGTTTTATTTGTTGTTTGCCAGCTGGTAGCTCCGTTAGGTTGCTAACGGAACCTTTGTCGTCTGCCTAGGCCCGCAAATGGCAAAGGTGCTAGACGGAAGCGGACAGGAATCTGCTTCGTTAGGTTGCTAACGGAGCCTTTGTCGTTTGCCAGCTCATGTCATCACTAGCTCCGCCAGCCGACAATTTTCGTGTCCTTTGTCGTCTTCCTGGGTGCATCTTTGCCATGTGCCTGAGTGCCCCTTTGCCGTCTGCATTGAGAATAAAATGTATCATCATCGCTTTTATGTCACGGATTACCCAATGTAACCCCTTGATAATCGCTGATGGTAGGAATCAATAAACCAGGATTCCATCGAGTTCGCACATAAGGGGTTTTATTACCCCACCAAGCATTCGACATGGAGATCACCCTCAGATCCGAGTGACCCTAGAGGGCGATAGGCTTGTAGACCTAGATGGTCTTCGTCACTCCTAGGATGAATACATGGAATGTGCATGTGCTAGGGTACCCCACCTTGTTATTCAACATGTTGAGATCATCCTCGGGTCTGAGTGACCCTAGAGGGCGATATGCTTGGAGACCCAGATGGTCCCAACCATTCCTATGGTGAATGGTTGGTTGCTGCACTACTTCACCTCCACCTCCATGGTACCATGCGTAATGTGTACATGACAGAATGAAGTGCCCTAGCCGTTTAGATCACTCTCACGAAAGTGGTTTGAGAGGCTGGCACACATTGTTTGTCCACAGGGAGAGGAATAGAACCATTGTTGCGGAACCACTTGGGTAGGTCTATATTGTCCAGAGGGATCACCATCGGATCCCATGGCGGCACCGTATGGGTACCCATGGTAGAGCCATTGGCGTCCCCATCGACTCGGTGATGATGTCATCCTCACAAAGGTTCTCCTATGTGGAGATACTTAGCTGACTTGACATCTAGGCTAGAGTGAATACCTCTCTCATCTACTCGCTTGGCTTCCCATTTTATTTTTCCTTTGTTACATTGATACATTCATCTCTGATGGGTTCTCCTCTATTAGAGCGAAACCTCATTCATCTCTTGGCGATTGGATGATGTTTGCATTCATCCATTTATTCCTTTATTTACTTTTGATAGATTGTTATGTTCTACAAATGTGCATTTATTATTGATGTAGTTTCTTACTCACTACATTATATTAATTAGATGTCATATTTTAGAACGCATGTAGCACCTGAGTGGAGGAAATGTGCCTTGTTGATAGCAGTACCACACATACCATTTTACGAGCAACTAAGTACTTTGAGTCTATTAAAAAATCTTCGGGAAGTATTATGACAATGGTCGGCTACCGTTCGAACATAGTTGGCTTCGGGCGAGCTACTATCATACTTCCTATGGTAACAACTTTGATCATTAATGATGCGTTGTTGTACCCGGAGTTGACTCATACTCTTTTTGAGCTTTAAAGACATTCGCGTTGATGGTTTCCACGTTTGAGACCGGTGATGACTATGGAGAAGTGTGTATACTCATCACCAAGCGGGATGCAAATGGTAGACAAACTATCAAAAGGCTTCCTCCATTCGACACAGGGCTACACTACAAGATTGTAGCACCGCCCGTGTACACTACCCTTAAGACTGTTTTCAGAAGCTCTGAACTTTTCTGCCTCTCGCATGATAGGTTAGGCCACCCCGGACTTAGGATGATGAGAAATATAATTAACAACTCGCATGGTCATAATGTTAACGTGAAGAACTTCCCGAATCCCGATGATTTCGTATGCTCCGCATGCACCACGGGGAAGTTAGTCATTAGGCCATCGCCCCTCAAGGTGAGGGATGAAGCCCTCGCGTTCTTGGAACGTATCCAAGAGGACATATGTGGTCCAATTCAGCCCCTCACAGGGCCGTTTAGGTACTTCATGATGCTCATTGATGCTTCCTATAAATGGTCCTATGTTTGCCTGCTGTCAACACGGAACCATCCCTTTGCAAAGTTGATCTCTCAGATCATACAAATGAGGAATAATTTCCCTGCTCATCGTATAAATTCGAATGGATAACGCCGGAGAATTTACTTCAAATGCGTTCGATGATTATTGCATGGCAATGGAAATCAAAGTTGAGCACTCGGTACCACATGTTCATACACAAAATAGACTTGCCGAGGCATTTATTTAAAGAATTAAATTCATTGACCAACCACTCCTTCAGGGTTGTAATTTAACAACTACATGTTGGGGCCACGCCGTGTTACATGCGGCCAAACTCATCAACTTTAGACCGTCGGCCTACAACATCCACTCTCTTGTTCAGCTTGCGCAAGGGTCAGCACCGAAAATTTTCCACCTTCATAGGTTCGGTTGCCAGGTATATGTACTAATACCACCACCCCAGTGATCAGCAATGGGCCCGCTCCGTAAGTCGGGGATATACATTGGTTATGAGATTGTGTCCATAATCAGGTATGTGGACCCCATGACAGGTGACTGTCACACGGCTCGTTTTGCTGATTGCATTTTTGACGAGGATTTTTTTTTCGACTTTAGGGGGAGAGAATCAACCCCTTGATGCTAAAAGTCGAGAAATCACGTGGCATGCCACCGGAATCCACGCTCATGACCCGCGCACTACTGAGACTGAGAGAGAAGTCCAAAAGATAATAGATTTGCAGTCATTAGCAAATCAACTACCTAACCACTTTAGTGACTTATAGAGTGTGATAAAATCGCATGTGCATGCGTGCAATGCACCCAAAAGGGTTGAAATACCGGTATACACGCCCCCGTCCAAAGGCCTGAAAGGACGCGAGATCCGTCTTCTCAAATCCCAAGTACTCGGGGACGCTTGATGAAAAAGGATAAGAGAGATTTATTACAGCCTGTCACCAAAGTGCCCCAAAGTGAAACGGGGAGCCAGTGGAGATGTGTGCGGACACATCGGCGCGGGAAATCTAAAGAACCTTGCTCCCAAAATGGGAAATTTGGTAGAGCAAGTGTTCACGCCAGATGCGCTCCATGACGAAATGGCCATAAACTATATTTATATGGGGGAGTCCCTGAACCGAGAAACATTGATTGTCGACATTAACTTTGCTACGAAAATTTCCTCAATCATATATCTTGACCCTGAGCCTAAAACGCTCGCTGGTTGCAAGAAAATGTCGGATTGGAAAGATTGGCAGAAGGCAATTACTGCTGAATTATTATCTCTCAACAAAAGGAAGATGTTCGGACCAGTTTGTCGAACTCTTCCCCACATTCGCCCCGTTGGCCATAGGTGGGTTTTTGTACGAAAGAGAGATGAAAATAATAAGGTAGTATGGTACAAAGCAAGGCTCGTTGCTCAAGGGTTCACTCAACGACCTGGTGTCAATTTTGAGGAGACCTATTCCCCGGTCATGGATGGAGTTACCTTTAGATACTTGATCTCAATGGCAGTAAACATGGGCTTGAAGATGAAATTAATGGATGTTGTCACTGCTTACCTGTATGGTAACTTGGATTCGAACATATACATGAAGGTTCCTGAAGGTATCCCTGTTCCGAACCATGATAGAGCAAACAAGATTCTATACAGTGTTCAACTTCAAAAGGCATTATACGGACTTAGACAGTCTGGTAGAATGTGGTATAATCGCCTAAGCGAATTCCTTCATCAGAAGGGCTACACGAGCAATACACATTGCCCATGTGTTTTTATACGATGATCCCAAGATGGATTCTGTATAATCTAAGTGTATGTGGACGATTTAAACATAATCGGTACACCTGAGGATATTGAGGAAACGAGTCCGTACCTGATGTCGGAATTCGAGATGAAGGATTTGGGTAAACCAAGTTCTGTCTAGGTCTGCAACTTGAACATTCCCCTGATGGGATTCTAGATATTATTTTTTTAAACTACAACCAAATTTACCACAAATTAAAAAAGAACCTGTCGAATTTTTTTTACCAAAACTAATACCCCGTCGGCCAGTCGGAGGCCGAAGTGCCGCCCGTCGACCACGTGGCGGCCGAAGAGAGTCGTCGGCCTCCAGGAGGCCGAAGTGCCCTGGATAAGGCCGACCAACCTCCTTCTCCCTCCTTTCTTCCTCCTCTCCTCCTTTCTCTTTCTCTCTTTTAAAAAAAACGAAATTTTCCCCCTCCGATCTCCTTCTTCGTCCACCCGTTTTCCGATTCGATCTGATCAAACAATAGATCGTACCCATCTCCACCGGCGTACGGTCTCGTTTTTTGTCATTTGACAGTTTTTTGTTCGTTTGGTGGGGTGTTGGAGGTATGGATGCTAAGGAGGTGGTGTGGTGGAGAGGAAGAAGAGAGGAAGAAGGTGGAGAAGAAGAAGAAGGGGACACATACGTCGAAGGTATGCGGATTTTTTTTAGTTTTTGTTAGTTTTTTATTGTACGTAAAATAAATTTATGTAGTGTAGTCATTTTAGTGTACGTAGATTATTTTAGTGTAGGTTTTATTTAGTGTAGGATTTTTTAGTGTAGGGATTATTTTAGTGTAGGTTCTTTTAGTATAGATTATTATAGTGTAGGTTTTCTTTAGTATAGGATTATTTTAGTGTAGGTTTTTAGTGTAGGTACATTGTAGTGTAGGATTATTTTAGTGTAGAGGTCTATTTTTTAGTGTTTTATTTAGTGTAGGTTAATTTTAATATAGGTGGAAATGTTGTAATTGCATATATGGTTTCGTATCCGTTTCTTAATGCTAATATCGATAGAGGGCACCGAGGCGCACTTAAGGAATCTGGCACAAACTTAGACGTGTTGATCACTCGCACCCCCAAGTCCAACTGGATGATACACCCTTCATGGGTTGATAGGTATCTGACAGTATAATAACTTACTATGTTTGACATCCTTTTGATAGCCGGTAATTGTATGCTACATTCTATTTATTTTGTAGGTTAAGTTGGGCTGGACTTTAACCATTGGCACGGCTGGTTGAGGGTACATTGGATGAGTGGGATCATCATCCGGAATTGGATGAGGCAGGTGAACCAATGGAGTTTCACAAGAGGCAAGTTACATGTTTCTCTTACGGTAGGTCACTCCTTACCTGCTTAGTAGATAGATGGAGGCCAGAGACACATACATTTCAATTTTCCTAGGGAGAGATGGCGCCAACTTTACAGGATGTGTCTTACTTGTTGGGATTACCTCTGGCCGGTGCTGCCATAGGTCCTTTAGTGGAAGAAACTGGTTGGCTAGCATCGATGCACGCCCGTTTTCTGGCTACGGTGCCAACTACTACGATGCTAGACAACGATCGTCACGGGCCTCTTTTTAGGTGGTTGAGCCAGTTTCAGATTGTCTCCTTAGGATATCCCAACATTGAGTTGTCAGAGGCACAGATTGACCGATCCCTAGAGGCATACATTATGTGGTTGTTCGGCAAGACGATGTTCATGGAGAACCACGTGGCCACTGTCGATGCACGACTCATTGGTATTGCACGAGAGATAGCTGACGCACTTTACCCGGAGAACATTGTGCAGAGGAGTTTTGCTTTTGTTGTGTTAGCGGCTACGTATATAGGCATGTGCAAAGCTTGCCAGTTGAAGTCTAGAAAATCTGCTATTGTTGGATGTCCACTATTGTTGCAGCTCTTGTCATATGAGAGATTCCCTATTGGTTGACCCTATGTCAGCGTTGAAAAACCTTTTGGTTATGAGGACATGGTTGGGACTTATGTGCCTTCTATCGACGACTTGCCTACTATGGGATCTGTTTGGGCGCGGAGAGATGTATTTTGATAACTAGTAACAATATGAATTAATGTTTATTTCTAGGTATTCAATAGTATTTAGTAATGTTTGTTTCCATGCACAGAGACAGTTTGCGCACAACCAGGTGAAGGGCTGCTATCCCTCCTTCACGGCGTAGTTTGATAGTTTGCACGAGGGTCAAGTTATATGGGAGCCATACTCCGATCATGCTATTTCAAAAAGGTGTCCACTTGGGATTTTTGGATTGTGCACTAGAGATCAGCATTATTGGATGAGCAAGGCCAAATTGGTATTCGACGTGACGGTTGAGGAGATGGCTCTTCATAGGGTGATGAGACAGTTCGGTCTATGCCAAGAGCCCGGCATTCCTGTTATTCCACAGTTACCAGATAACGTGCAAAAGTAAGTAATAGTACTTCAGTTCTCATGTCTACATTTGGCATATAACTAATCATGTAACGTGCATTTCAATCTCAGGTACAGTCGCGTAGGAGGAAACAAGTCCCAGGCTTCTTGGTTTCGCGACATTAGCCCTTACATCGATGAATGGACAACTGCGCCGACAAATATCTGGTATGAAGTTCGAGCCTTTGACTGGGACAAGTTCGGGTTGTATATGAAGTGTTACCGGCATAGCACGAGGATCTACTTGGTTCCATCATCAGCTCCTGATCATATCGAAGCCCCTCTCACCAGCAATCTGTTCCCAACTGCCTCACTTGTGGGAATCAGACACCACGTGGTATATGCTATGTTTCTCACATGTTAATTTTTCCCTTAATCTGAACATATACAATTGGTTAACTCCGAGTACATAGGGCGAATTGACATCTGAGGCGGTAGATGAGGTTCCGCTTTAGTACAACGCTTTGAGAGAGGAGAAAATATCCCACCGCGAGAGCAGGTCACATGGTTGAAGGGTCATCTTGCTAAGTTGCGTGGGATTTACGCAGTTGTTACATGCAGACGATCTTCGGAAGCTGTTAACACTCGTGGATTGATGTACGGTGAAGGAACAATGGGTGGATCTTCCTCATAATTGGTGTACATGAAAAACTTCATGCCCAACCAATCTGAAAAATCCGTCACCTCCTTCACCTTGCAGAGATCACCGCACCAACAATGAACTACTTCAACCCCCCGAGGCGAACTCACACTCTTCATTTTCTTAGGCCTTATGCTTTGACCCGAGCAAGGCAAACTCATAATGACTAAATCGGTAGTGTTTTCAAGTGTGGCTGGATGATGGAGGAAGGCAGTCCAATGCCTCCTTTTATAGACTCAGATAACAAGGGCGATGGCGGGAAAACGAGAAGGGAAATGAGGCGGGTAAAATTAGGCGGGAAAGGAGGCGAGGAAAATTTGGTGGGAAAGTAGGGGGATAAATTGGCGGGAAAGTAGGGGATAAACTGGCGGGAAAGTAGGGGGATAAACTGGCGGGAAAGAAAGTGGCGGCATAGAATGGCAGTAAAGAATGGCGGGAAATAAAGTGGCGGCAGAGTATGGGGCAAAGACAATGGCGAGACAGTCCGATCACTATGGCAGATTGTTGAAAACAACAGCTAGCTCATGTTCACGCTCTTTGAAGGTTATGAGCACCAAATTGTTGACTTCAATAGACGATGCCAGAAGAAAATTAATGAAACCTTCCTTCTTCAACACCATTCTACCACCTGAGCCAATAAAGTAGGAACAAGGAATGCTCATGGATATATCATCATCTTCAGAATCCAAAGTAATTTCAAGAGTTAAAGAACCAGTCCTAGGAATTGACACAAATTCCTTCAAACTCCTCACAACCATGCTAGGAATAACCTGAGAAAAAACATCAAGTTATATGGTATTCAGCTTACAAATTTAAAACAGTATGCTACAACAATGAACAAACAAATAAAAAAGTACCCGAAACCAAAGCTCACCATATGTTGAGAAATAACATTCGTGGAATCCATACTATGAACAAAAGGAGTACACAATATGTAGTTGTCATCAAAGAGCTGTCGCGACATGACATACATTCGATGATAATCCAGAGTGACACCACGACTATAAAAACAACTGTCAACAAGTTCCCTCTGAGTTTCACTCGGATCCTTAAGAGCTACAGATTTCACAAACTGAGCAGAACAGCAAAACGTATAAGCTGAAACAAAACTGAAAATCAGTCCAACAAATAACTCACCAACACAGGGTAAAAGGAACAACATAACACCATCCCGATGAAAATCGACACCAATCATAGTTCCATAGTGCTCAAGCCTAACAGTCATCATGTCACGATGACGGAGACCATAATCATTCACAAGTTCCTCCCATGAAGAACCATGAAATTTACTCATGTCTAAATAGAACATGGTATAGGTTACCCTCGCTGTTGTGAAGAGCAAGATCAATATCCGTGTCACCCCTGCGAATAGCTAAAGCTCTGCACTCCTCAATGTATCGAGCAAGATGTGATCTAACGCTGCACGGAATATACTACAACAAGAATGGAAGCAAACATCATAATCATATAAACAAAGGCATTCGCATGCATTCCAACCAAAACAACATCAACCATATGGCACACTCAGATAAACAAGATATAGAATCTTACAACACGCCTTGAACACCGACGATCCAACACAACAGTGAATACAAATGCACCGGAATCAAAGGAAGAACAAGGGCCACCTGGAGCTCGACAAAATGGGCAAGCCATTTACCTGCAAACTAACGGTGACCAATAAGAACTGAATCGACAACCGAGTTGAAAGTTGAGATTTGATTGAGTTGGAAGCAAAAAAAATACCGTAGGCCTCTGGAGAGAGCCCTGATCTATCTTTTACGCCGGTTCGATACGAAAATGGATGGACGAGCGAAGAGATCGGCGCTGGGGTGGAAGCACCAGAGAGCAACGGGGTGGGAGGTGGAGCTGGGGAGCCTGGAGGACGGGGAGGGCGAAAAGAGGGGTCAGAGGAGAAAGGAGGGGGGCACTTAGCCAGGGGCTCTTCGGCCTTCTGGTGGCCGACACGCACTCTTCGGCCTCCCCCTGGCCGACAGCAGCCTCTTCTGCCTCCTGGTGGCCGACAGCAGCTCTTCGGCCTCCACCTTGCCGACACGCAGCACTTCAGCCTCCGACTGGCCGACGGGGGTGGTAGTTTTGGTTTTTTTTATAGGTGCTTTTTTAATTTGTTGTAAATTTGGTAGTAGTTTTGAAAAAAAAAATCGGGTTTCTAGTGCACCAGTCGACCTATGCCTAGAAGGAGTTGGAAAGATTTGGATTTGATTAGGCATATCCTTCTAAGACCCTGATGGTCGGGGGATCTTTACAGCCAGACAAGGACCCATTCAGGTCGAAGGAAGAGGGGGAAGAAACTCTGGGACCAGAGGTTCCTTACCTGAGTGCAGTTGGAGCACTCATGTACCTCGTAAATTGTACACGGTTAGACGTTGCTTTCGCCGTCAATTTGCTTGCTAGGTACGGTTCTGAACCTACCAAGAGACATTGGAAAGGTGTCAAGGACGTCTTCTGTTACCTGCAAGGGACCAAAGATCTTGGCCTATTTTATAGAAGGAATCAAGACCTATCCCTTATAGGCTATGCTGGTACTGGGTATCTCTCGGACCCGCATGATTGCAAATCACAAACTGAATATGTTTTCCTTTATGGTGGAACTGCGTTCTTCTAGAGATCAACTAAGCAAACACTTGTGTCGACCTTCACGAACCACTCAGAAATCATGGCACTATTCGAAACGTCAAAGGAATGTGTATCGCTTCGGCAGATGATCAGCCACATCCAGCAGATGTGTGAGCTAAACATCGTACAAACCCATACCATTATCTCTGAAGATAATGCTGCTTGTGTTGCACAAGTACACATGGGTTATGTGAAGAGTAACCTCACAAAGCATATTAGTCCCAAGTTCTTCTATGCACACGAACTGCAACAGTTGAACGCAGTGAGAATCTTGCATGCTGAGTCGTGTGACAATCTTGCTGATATGTTCACTAAATCATTACCGGCATCATCCTTTGAGATGTGTGTGCATGAAATCGGGATGGTGAGACTTAGTGAGATGCAAGGTTCAGAGGAAGAAACTTCACAAACTTGTCGCTAAAATCACGATCCCGATGATTGAGTACTTAACCGAGTGGTTGAGTGGATTGTACTCTTTTTCCCTTGAGTGAGTTTTCCTAATATTTCTCATCTAAGGTTTTTAGCGAGGCAATTCGTGCAATACAACAATGTATACTATGCGCTCTTTCTTCATATTTTTTCCCACTGGATTTTTCAAAGTTTTGATTCATGGATATACGGATAACTGCCCAAGGATGAGTGTTGAGAAACTTGGGCCCTTTCTGGAACAAGTCATTGGTCCATCATGAACCAAGTCCCTCCACTTAACAGATCAATGATGAATAAAGAAAGACTCTCATCTACTTTTTTGTGTCAATTTACTTTTTGTATGTGCGCGGGATCGACTATGACGCTAGTTCCGGTCCGCAACCTTGGACCGGACTCGCCGGCAGGAGTTGCGGAACACATACGTGCACGAGAAGGCCAACTGCCCCACCATGCATGATGTGAGACTTGCCACTAGCATTAACTAACCATGATTTAAAAACTGGTCGTCGGATCAGCAAAACGAAAGGAGAACAGATCGTTCGGACCTGTTGCGATAATCAGAACGTTTGGTAATTACAAATTTCATTAAATGAAACAATAACAAGATATGTACTGACATTTTTGACCAACAACTGCAAAACATATAAACTGCTAGTTCTTTCTTAGGGACTAAAGACTGACAGTTTATTGCACATAGGAAAAATAGAAATGTTTTTGTTTGCAACTAATCAAACATGCCTCGCAAGGGTTATTTACTCCTTGAACCGACATACAAAATGCAGCAAAAAACACTTCAAAGTGGACTCGGTCAAAGCATCATTTCGTATTCAATGACTTCTTTGAGGGACAGAAGGCCCGGCAGCCCACATGACATTTGATTTTCTTTTACCCGAACTAACCCCCTTTCAGTTTTAAAATATTACGGAAATGCAAAAATGTCCAGAGATACAGAAGAATGGAAGGAAGGCAAAGAGAGTTCAGCGACATGACTCTTGAAACAATGAAAATTACTACTCCGTTGCCGATGGCGTTCACTAGACCGAGATTCATGAGCAACCCTTCTAGGACGACTCCCACGAAATTCACTGGCATAACCAACCAGAACGGCATGCCCAACACTGATGCGGCGATAGTGCTAGTCCATGCTCTGGTGCCTGAGAACAGGACAACAACGAACATCATCAGCCTGAGCCACCGGAATTCGTCGACGTGTGCAATCTTCCATCGCACCCACTCAAAGAGGAGGACCATTGTTCGGGTCGCTGAAGGGCTTCTTTGTGATTGGAAAGTTGCGAGTTTCTTCAGGTAGAGGATGATGAATGGCGCAGGCACCATGTTCCCAGAGAAACAGAGGGTAGATGTCAAGCTCTATGCTTATATAGCATGAAACATTTTTTGAAGAGACATGACAAGTTGCTAACACTAGAGTGATAACTCGCAATTAGTTTGTTCGAGGAGAATTAACGAGGGTGCAAAAGTAAACAATAGTGTAGCCTAATAGGGAATATTAAACATACTACTATTAGTACATAGCTAGAAAGATTGATCCTTCAATTCAAAAGAAAAAAAGATTGATTGTTATTGACTAGTAAGGTATGATGTCTGACCTCATAGCTCCACGGAAATATGCAGCACCAACTTCTTAGTCAATAACGATTTGAAGCAAACGCTGTTTTGGAATAGATCACTCGTGGGAATGCTGCAATGATCTCACATGTTTACCATTCTAGACTGCTTGAGGAAAAGCTGCTACTAAATATGTACCCGCTTCCTTTACATATGGGACTGTCTACTGTTGAGGAAGAACAATTGAAAGTACATCATCATTTTCTCAAAGGATTTGTGTACTTACATGGATTGAACCCATACCTTTGTGTGACATATCTTGATCCTTCAAATAAAATCTTCATATAGTAATGCTAAGATCAAATGCGAAAGCTAGCCATCAGCTTCAGTATATATGTTTGAGCAAAAACGGAAGTAAGGGATTCATTACAATGGGCTGTCATCTTCCTGTGGGCTGTCATCTTCAGCCAGGCCCAGAAATAACAGGCTATATTGTTGATTTACAGAGCGGATAATTACAAGCACTATCAGTGTTACCATCACCTGCTGTCAGGTCAAAAAGCCTGCCTGTCTCATGTAATGTTACGAATGCTACAGAAAAGATCATCTATCTTCTAACACAATGAGGTTATCTATGTGTAGAGCTATGTATGTACAGGAACATGCTAGGGTTCTAGCGTGTCTAGAGCGCCTTCTGGTCCAGCCTCTCATTCCAGTTCAGGCACCTGATCAAGCTACGGAACCAGTCGCCCGTTTGGTCCGATTTGTTAACGGTCGGGAGCGGATGCTCGCTCATGGATATATGAACAGAGTCTCCTCGTGACAGCTGCTGCCGTCTTTTGCCATCGAATGACACCCATGCATTGCTTCTCGCGTCGTCCGGGATCTGGTAAAAAATCGCAAAGTCAATCAATCAGCACAGAAAGGCTGTGGTATTTTTGGGTAAACATGGCCAGGGATATTCTCATTGTTGAGGAAATAGTAGGTATTTTTGGGTAAACATGGCCAGGGATATTCTCATTGTTGAGGAAATAGTAGGTGTTCGGTTGGCTGGCGAGCAGGGGATTAATAGGCTAATCGGCCATTTAATTAATTAACAGGCTGAGTTATTAGTTTATCAGTTACTCGGTGAGTAGGGATGAAGAGGCAAATTAACTGGTTAATTGGTCGAATTCTTGAACAGGGGATATTCTAGAGACATAAGAATGCCAAGAATTTATCAGGATGAGATAATGGCATAAGATTACAAGGCATTTAACCATCCATCTATTGGAGGATTTCCGTACCTTCAATTCAAGCCGTGCAGAGTCAGGAAGGATGACAGGTCTAAATGACAGCGAGTGTGGGCAGATTGGAGTGAACAACATACATGGGACATTTGGATGGACCTGGACAGCAAAAGCCACAATGATCACAGTAAATAGCTTGTTCTTTTCACTTGATATATCAAAGCACGCATGGGAAAAGGAACAGTTGACTGGCAAGAGTGAAAATGTTACTAAACACAAGTAATGTGTTTTTGGTGCTCAAAAGACAAAAGAACACGTGACATAATACATTTGAACGAAGCACTACACCAGCAAACCAAACAAACAGGCCATAGCATCATTTTCCGTTATTCAGCCTTGAGGTATGGGTTGCCCCCAAGATTTAAAACACAAGATCTTAACTGCAACAGGTAGATTGAATCTTGCTCACAGGCAACAGAGGAAGACTTTGTAATATGATTGAAGTAGATAGTGTGTATACAAACTGAATGCGCTAGTGAAGCTTGTGGAAAGTGTTTGTATTTTAAGCTTGTCAAAAGGAACCACTTAACAATTCTGCAGTGGAAATCAAGGACAAGGAGCTTTCCAGATGTTCATCGGCTTGGCTTCACTGAAACAGGTACATGATGTTAACAGTATATGTGGATTGCACTAGCCCTTTCCATCAGTTCGGACTTTTGGTTGCGTTGGCTAGTGCATGAAGCTTAACATGGTATCGGAGCTAAGGTCTACCAACAATTTTTTAAATAAGTTGCGAAAGCCAGGACTTGAACTCAAGACCTTAGCTCCGATACCATGTTAAGCTTCATGCACTAGCCAACGCAACCAAAAGTCCAAACTTATGAAAAGGACTAATACAATCCACATATACTGTAACACCCCTCTCACGTGTGACGGGGAAGACAAGTCAACACGTGCTTAACAACAAATTTTAATAAATTGCGAAAGCCAGGACTTGAACTCAAGACCTTAGGCTCTAATACCATGTTAAGCTTCATGCACTAGCCAACGCAACCAAAAGTCCTAACTGATGGAAAGGGCTAGTGCAATCCACATATACTGTAACACATGATGCATGACAGATAGAAGTTTTTTTAATATAACCAAATTTCCATCTTAAATGTAAAATTATATCCATATGCCGCAGAACTTTGAAATAATATGCCACATGGAGTGAAAATATAATACAAGAAACATGCATTATGTGGATCTGGAAAATGCTATTGTTTACATGCCATGGACACAATTTAAGTTAATTCTTTTGCTAGGTTCTTCCTAGTAATATAACTTGAAAAAATTAACCTACCATTGAACCCCCTGCTGCAGTAGAGTATGCAGTGCTGCCAGTTGGTGTTGCTACTATCACACCATCTCCTTGAACCTATATACATTCCCATTAACTCAAAGTAGTTGAAGTTACAGTGGATACATAGTAGTTCAACAATCCTGAACATCTATGTAAATACAAGCATCAAACAGCAATATAATCTCCAGGACTACAAGATCAAGCGTAGCAAGTAGACTCAGCGACACTATTATGTGATGATTATACTGCAATAACCGATTTTGAAACATAAGTGACCACTGGCTAAACTTTTCTAGCATAATACAAATTTGGAGGTGCCACCCATGAAAATTGAGTTAATTCAATATTTGCCATTGTGAACTTTGCGTACTCGAAACAATTCCAGAGAGAAATATAGACAAAGGGCAATGATGCATAACATCTAGTTTCTAAGACTTTATACAGATCTTACCTTAGTGATAAGGTGGTTATGCTCATAGCATTCAATTTTTGAGAGATATGGATTAGAACCCCGATCAACAACGACTTCATTTAGCACATCAAACACTTTCCCGGGCATTGCTTTTCCATTTCGAAAGATTACACAGCGTAGTCGCATTCTAAGGGTTATATAAACTCCAAGTGTATTGTTCCCATGGATGACAGCTCTCATATCTTGCCTGAAACCTTCAAACTGAGGTGAAGGAAATGTTACATGCTTAGACTTGACAAAAGAAAGTCATATGATGAAATTCTCTTAGAATGGAGTGTGAAACATACAATATGTGAAGTCAGAAATCCAAGAGATCCAAGATTGAATGAGACAACAGGTGGTACAGAAGTCCTAAATAAGTTTGATGCGTGCAATATAACCCCATCACCACCCAAGCATGTGACAAAATCAACTCTCTCATGAAGGTCGCTGATTTTTGGTACAAAATAATATTAGTAAATAGTAATGCAGAAATTAATATACAGCTTATATCACTTATCAGACTTACATATGTTTCACTTATACCTGGTATCTTGAGTATAGAAGGTTTGAACAAAACCATAACCAGGAATTCTTGCAAATATATCATGAACATCAGGCTCCACAAGAACATTCATCTTTTCTTGATGATGCAAAAACGAAGCAACCTGAACAGTAAGTGATTGGAAGTATACATGATATCAAATGATGTGTACATTGCCCAATAAAAGATAAAATTAGGTAGAAGTACATGAAATGTATATCCAAAGTGACTATCAAACAGCTTGTACAGTTAGAGTAGATAACTAAGTCTTAGACAAACTTCGATACTTTGGAAGACATGTACCAAAGAGCATACAACATTACCTTGCAATACAAAAAGTCTCGCAATTAATTCTATGTAGTTCCACATCTTACTACAAATTCATGATGTAAGGTAAGTTTCTGAAAATACAACATTAACTTGCAAGCACTAGCACTGTATTTGTAATTTTATCGAATACATAATTTGCATGCCGGAACTTTATTTTTTAAGATGAGTAGAGTACATTTTGCTACCAAATACGAAAAAAGGAAAGATGCATTGATATACGAATGATATGCAATAAATAGATATGTGCTAAAAAAATGGAAATTGTGCATTCACCTCTTTAGCCTCTTCCATGAGCTCATCACCTAATTTCTTCAACAGTAAGACAGTCTTTGGAGGAGATTTCCACATAAGCATCTGTTGCTGGGTGCTAGGATGAGTAAAAGCTAATGATGATTCTGTTACTTTTTCTCTAGTACAAGAGAATCCATCTGTACGTACTAGAAACATCTCAGCTTTTCTTCTTGACTGAACTCTGACAACACCAGTTGTGGCGCAAATACTTCCATCAATTGTATCTGAAGGGTATCTCTCAAGATAAGGACCACCGTTCTTTTCAGATGGTTTTTGTGATCCAAGCTGAGCATTCCCATTGGGATTGCTGGCATTAGACGTTTTAGGATCAATAGTTAGGAGCGAGGCCGTACTTTCCTTTTCTTCAAGAGAAGTGGAGGTTCCATTGTTCGAGGGTTTTCCATTAGTGATACCTGAAGAAACCGATAAAATATAGTCATTGTCAAATAATGTCCCATTTGCGTTCTTCAAAACCATCATGTCTGCTGCTTCACAATCAATGGCCTCATTATGTTCAGCTCTGAGATTTTGTTTTCTCCTCGAGATCATCAAGCTACTCGATCGTCTCCGAGAGTTCAGAACAGATTTTGGATAAACTCTTTTGCTTCTAAAAAATTTGGTCATCTCCTTTCTAGAGAAAACATTGCAAGTAGGAAACTGTGCCTTAAGCGGACTAGTCTCTAGTTTAAAATCTGAAAGAAGTTCTGTCCTGCTGTCATGCATTTCACCTTGTTCAGTGCTTTGATCATTGGGAAGGGAATTAGTAACTTCCAGATTATTACTTGTAATTTCTATGTCTATATCGCGTGCTTCCCCAGCATCCACGGTTCTATCAGACTTCACTATTGCACCATTTTCACTACCACTTGAGGAGAAACCTGGGCCATTTGTCAGATCATTCTTCAGCGCCTTACCATTCACAATTGGTGAACGCTTTTTGGTGGCCAGTCTCTCTGCACGAGTGGCATACTGCTTCCATCTGGAGACCATTGCAGACGTCCTACTAATCCCTTCCTTGCTATGAAGATAAATGGGCTTCTTCGTTCCATCGGACACAAGCGCCGCGAATTGCTGAACCTGTTCGGCTGAGGGAGCAGTCCCAATCTCAACTGGCATGTTGACCACCTCTATCTTTCCGGATGAGACAGCTTTGCCAACTGCTGAAAGGTATAAATCATCTTTAACATCTTCCTCACGGAGATCGACAATAGTTCGGAATCCCTTAGCCAATAACCATTCCAGACCCTCCTCACTAACTTGTCCTCCCCTCCAAAATGCAACCTCCAACTCCTCTGTTGCCGGATCATCTGGCACAGTTGAGAAGTACACCGGAAACCAATTTGCAAACAATGTTGGACAGGGGTGACCATCAACCCTTGCGAAACCAGCATCGTAACAGGCATGCTTCAACCTTTGCAGCCTCATCCAGATATCCAATCCTCGAGCCTCATTCGGTACAAGGTAACTAGCAAGTGCAACCTGCATGCTCTCACAACACCGCTTCATATCACCACGGAACAGGGCCAGTGGCGGAATCCTATCCATGGTGCTGTGCTCAGATCCTTGGAATGCGCTCGCGACGCCTGACCGCCCTGCAAGCACCTCTGTCCTACCCCGGTTCAGCAATGCCAGCATGCAGCCAAGCACAGCAGCAACCTTGTCCTCCAGCACTGGCAGGTCCTCGGATGGCACATCATACCGCACAGGGCACTCACCTGTCTCTGGATCACAGAGCGCCGACATGACAGCATTTTGGAGCTGCTCCGCGGCACGGAATATGCGGCAGTATGCCTCAATCTCTGCGATGTCGCCGGGCACCGGACCCACCCACAACAGCTGGGATAAGTCCCTTGTGTGAGAATTCTACAGCAAAGAATGTGATGCATCAGTTACTAATCAACATCACTATGGAGCCATCGATGCAATCAAACGAGTACTAACAAAGTATCCACTTCATTTCTAGCTTCAAGACAAGTGTTCGATGAAATGCCCACAGGAACAATATATACAGGCTAGAACCACATACAGAAAGCATGTGTCCTCAGCCATCTATCCCATAAATGGGGTACAATTTGCCCATCGAAGGTTCGAGAACTAGAAGCCGCCAAGATCGCTAGACCAAGGGCGGCGCCCCGAATCGCTTCGACGAACTGTTTGACGGAATGCTCGAGAACGGCGACTAACCTGGGAATCGAGCCCGATCCGGGAGTTGAAGGACGAGGCCCGCGCGGCGACGCCACGGCGCGCCGCCGCGGGGCGCCAGCACCACCACCTGCCGGCGGCGACCCAGGCGACACGCTCGCCCGCGAGCGGCGGCAGCGGGAGCTTGGCAGGCCCGTGCCGCGCGCAGACGGCGAGCATCACGCGCGCGCGGCGGGGAGGAGCGGAGCGGGAGGAAGCGCGTCGCTGTCGAGGCCGCCCGTGGTCTCGGCGTGCCCCTCGATGGCATCCACAGGTCAGGGGGTGGAGTAAAAACCGCGGCCTCTGACTGAGAGAGGGGGGGGGGGGGGGGGGGGAGGCAGGGAAAACAAGAGAGGCGAACCGGCAAAACTCTCCGCGGCAGGGCAGGTTGGTCACGCCGCCGCCATTGTGGGTGGCTGTGCGCGGATTGCCGTCGCCGATCCCGGATGGAGCGCGGGCGCACACACGAAAATACGAGGAGAAATTGCAGAAATAATGACGGGAAGGGGGAAGAAAGTTTGGGTCTTGGGGCGATCAGAGAGTCTCTTTTCTCCGAGACCGACATTTCTTGGAGGTTTGCTCAACGGATGAGGTTCTGTTTGGGGAGGATATCGTGGACCACATTGTGTGGTTTGGGTTTTATGGATTTTTTGGTGTACAAGTTTTGCTGCAAAATTATATGCGCCCTTGTGGATTTTAGGATGATGATGATGATAATGGGGTTTTCTAGGACTCTCTAGGTTACATGTGACTAAAAAAATTTGAAGGTTCAGGCATTTTTCGTGCTGTACCAGTAAAAGTGCAGTCTGTCCAAACAAAAAAGTCGTAGTAATATATTTAAAAAGTGTACCTATGTATCTTAAAAAATATAAAAATTTAGTACATGATGATAAATTTGTATGAAAGTACTGTGTAAAAACTTAAAAAACTTTGCACATTCCAGTAAAATCTGGATGAAGCAAACTCTCAAGGACTACGACATCAACGAGAAGAAAGTACCTCTCTACTGCGACAATGAGAGTGCTATCAGAATCTCCTACAACCCAATACAACACTCAAAGACAAAGCACATTCAAATACGACATCATTTTCTTCGTGATCATCTGTTGAAGGGCGACATCGTCATCGAATCTCTGAAGCCAGAAGAGCAGTTGGCTAATATCTTCATGAAGCCTTTGGATGAGAAGAGGTTTTGCAAGCTGCCGTGTGAGCTAGATATCTTAGAATCCTCAAATGTCCAGTGAATGGACACACATCCTAACGCTTATTCATGTTGATGACACTGATGCACAACACACGAAGTAACATTTTTCGTCAACTATTGAAGACATACACTCTAAGTGTGAATACATTAACGAAGAATATGACTCCGGAGCGCCACGATAATTATGTGTCGTGTGTGAGTCAAACATTCTTATACAGTGCGCAACACGATCAACCCCTCCTGAAGACATCGCTTTTATATTCGGATCTTCATCTATGTCTTCAGGAAATTTAATTTATCTTCAAATTTTGTGGTTGCGTTCTAACTTGAACACTTGTCATTTGAATATATCATATGAGACACTATGGACTTTTGTCCTCTACAACATTTTGCCTATAGCTATATCTTCGACTTTTGTCCACGCAAATGTTAGACCCTTACACCTCATGCATTCTAATTGACACGTGTTGATTGTCTTTGCAGCATCCTTGCCTCCCGAAGACAAATCCAACCAAGAGGTTAAAATGTTTGTCACACCTATCTTTCTACCGCCCAAAACGCCAAAATTCCCGTGCCTGGCGCAACATATTGGAGGTAGTGGGGTGTGAGACATGTTGCATGATTTCCACATGCCCCACTAAGCCGAAGAGTTCGGGGCAAATCCGTCCAAAAATATCAAACATTCCTATTCACCCCATCCTTATAAATACAAAGCCCCTAGCACAATTATTACTCTGACCTCTCCATCTCCGTCTTCAGGCTCCAACCCTAGCGCCATTGCTTGATTCCATCATCGCCGGAGAAGAAGCGCTTCGTTGTCGTGACTTCCTTGTCGACATAATCATGCCGGCCGTGAACATCTCCGTCTGCCACCGCCATAGCCGTCCGCCACCACCAAGCTAGGGTGTGGCAGATCGAGCTGCCCGACTTCTTCGCCTCGTCAAACAGTTCTTCTTGTTCTTCTCCGTGGTAAATAAATAACTGACTTTTAACTCTCATTTGATCAGTTACCATTAATATTTGAAAGATGTTTTTCCACTGTAGTTCCAACAGCTCTCAACAAATATATCTCTATTTGCTCAATGCTTTTACTTGTGTTACAACTATGGCTTGATTTCTCACTTGTGCAAATTCTCGGACTTGTAAAAATCTGAAACCACCTTGTCTTGAGCAAAAGTGAAAGTTTTCGTTGAATGAGGTCAATATATTCAAACAATGTATTACCTTCAAAATCTTTTGAGAATGCATATGACCTCGTCTATTCCCTCGCATATCTAATTCTTTCACAGGTACATGTCTGCGGCAAAATCACTATGATCTCATAGTCTGAATTTGTTTGCAGACTACTTGCAGATACATCTAGACTCAGCTAGAGCATGTTCTCACCTGAATCCATCTATGAAGTCTTTGACCAAGTCGAAGACAATGGTGAGAAACAACACTCGCAAGAAAGGTGGAAGACAAAGAATACTCCAAAGGAACTTCCACTGGATCTCTATGAACGATACAAGTCTGATCCAGAAGAGACTTACCACCAGTGCAAGACCCGTATCCAATGAATCCGAAGATATTAGGTCGAGGAGTGGTTCAAATACCACTTCATCACAGAGGAATATGCCAAGAAGAATGCTAAGAAGGCTCCATGGACACATATAATCTATGAAAATCTGCATACGAAGACAAAAGCTGAACCTATTCAGATTGGCTTCTACCCATGTATGGTACAATCTCCAATGCCAGAATAACCAGACCCATCAAGCATCCTTGGTCGCGCGGCAGCAGATGACACATCTGATGAGGAAGATCAGCCTCTAGTTGCACGTCAGAAGCCAGTGGAGAAAGCAAAGGCTTCAAAGCCTAAGGCTGCAAAGGCTTCAAGCCCAAGAGCTTCACCTCAAGCCTCCATATCAATACCAACGGCACCAGCTGAAACCGAGGAAGAGTCTCGCATCAATAGGAGACTCAAGGGAACACATGCCGCTGCCTGTGGACTGAAGCCATCCATCTCTTTGATGGATGCGGCAAATATGATAGAGTTATCGGATGATGAATTTGATCATGAAGCCCTGGCAAGGCTGATTCAGTAAAAGGAGGAAGAGGCAAAACATGTAATGCCCCAGATGTAACCCTTTCCATATTTGGAAACCTTTCCTATTTGGAACCATGATGTCAATGCTATAAGAGTTATCATTTCATGTGGTCATTTCATGTCATCATCTTTGCATCATGGCATCATCCTTTCTTGCAACTTTATTTCTTTCTTGTTGTTGTTGCTAGCTATGCTTGTGGTGTGTTGTGATGATGTGGTGTTCACCAAGCTATGATTTCAAACTATGATTGTTTCCAAACTAGGTTTCAAAAACCCCTTCTCCATTATTAGATGAGCTCATGAATTAACTTGTTTGAAACCTGTTTTAAAAATGTTGATCTTTTAGTGTGTTATCTTGTGATTGAAGGGCTGTTGTCTTGGGGTTTTAAAACTTTAGCCATTGGGGTATTATTTACAAAAACAACATATTAAATTATGTTTGGAATTTAATCTAGTTGCTCCAAAAGTCAGTTTTATATTTTATTTAAATAGGGCATAATTCCCTTATGCCCTAGGTATTTTTATTTTGTTTTCTTCAAACCCCTGTGTGGTTGTGTGCATTTTTATTTGCAGGTTTATTTAAAACAAGGAAAACCCTTTTGATTTATTATTTTGGCGCCAGGTGGGGCTGGCTCCCTCCTTTCCTCGTGGCCCATCTTCTCCTTTCCCCCGCGCAAGCCCATCTCTTTTCATTTCTCTCGCGCGGCCCTCTCCCCGTTCGTTCTTCCTCCTCTGACGCCGTTGCCTTCTTCCTCTTTCCGTCAGTGGAGCTTCAGAGAGAGAGAGCGTTGTCGATGCCGTGAATACACGAAAGCCGAGGGCTATAAAGCATCGGCGTGCGTGCCCCCTCCTCCTAGGGTTCCTCCCTTCCTTCTCCACCGCCGCCAGCTCCTTCTTCCCCTCCTCAGGTAAAGTTCAGAGAGGAATACCTTCGGGTTCAGAGAGAGCGCCTCCTCACTGTCGTCCCTCTCCTCGTCGCCGGTGCCTCCCCGTCGAATCCGAGTGTGCAGGGAGGATGCTGGATCCTCCCTCGCTCCATTCCCGCCGCTAGGGGGGTGGACCCTCTCCTCTGGCGACCTCTCCTCGCCGTCACCGTCTCGGGCGGAGCAGAGAAGCTTGTCGCCGTCGACCTCGCCTCTCCCTCCTCTTCTCGGCAGCAGGGACTCCTTCGAGCACCCCTAAGTGAGCCCCCTTTCCTTCCCCGCGCCTAAAAGCTCCCGTGTCGCCAGAATTGCGTCGCCGTTGTGTCCGGTTCCAGCCAGTTGCGCAGCCGCGTCGCGCCACCGTCTCGGGGCCCCTCCGCGTGGGTTAGCCACGAGAATGGGTTCCCCCAACCTCTCGTGTCCCGCGCCATAGTCGCCATAGGTGGTAGATCGCCGGAGCATCGCCGGGGAGTCTCCCCTGTTCCGGCCGCCGCGTGTGTGCAGTAGGAGCAGAGGGGGATGCTCAAAAGAGCAACTCCCCCCTCTCTGTTAAGATTCGATCGAGTAGCAGAGTGGTAGGGGTTCGTTGTTGCTTCGGGCAGGTCGTGGGTTCGATCCCCGCAAGGCCCCCTTTTTATTTTCCTGTGGTTTTCGCCAGTAGAAGTGCCTGCGCAGAGGCTTACCCTGTTGTCTCCCTCTTCTCTGTCGAGAGCAAGGTGATAGCCCAGTGGTGCTAGCATGTGTAGTTGATGTAGAGGTTCTGGGTTCGAATCCCAGAGGCCTCCTTTTGTTGTTTTTTCTCTTGTTTTTTTCCCTGTTTCTTTCTTTTGATGCATTGTGCAGTTGTGTTCCTTGCAAGAAAACCAGGGGGTTTATCCCTTGAAGGCTTAGCTGATGCATATATGTGAGTGTGTGCAAGTGCATGAGTGTGTGTAGGTGGTGTGTGCACTAGTGTGTGTATGTGTGTGTGCACATGAGTGTAGGTGTGTATGCATGTGGTTGCACATGAACATGTGCAAGAGGGCCTAGCCCCTCATGTTGCACCTTTTGTAGTGCATGTGTGTGTGAGCACATATATGTGTGTGTATGTGCTCATGCATGTGTGTGTGTGTGTGTGGGCATGGGTGCACATATGCACTTGTGCATGAGGGCTAACCCCTCATGCTTGCCACTATGGTGTGATGTAATGGTGTATGGGCTTGTGTGTGTGCATATGTAGGTGTAGATGTTGCTACTTGTGCTATATCTACATGTGATATTGTTCCTATATGTCTTGTTGGATTCTAGGTGTGTTTTTCGAGCTAGCTTTGTGCCTAGATGTTACATGCAAGCACCCATGTATTATAGATGATTTTGGGGTAGAATCATCCCAGGAATCCATTGGTGAAATCAGATTTCACTTTAGAGCAACTTCATAAAACTGTTATTTTCTGTCATGATGCCATGTTTAGTGCCTTGTATCTTGTGGTGCCTTGACCCTATGAGGATGAATCCTTGATGTTGTGGTAGTGGGTGAACCCCTCTATAGCATGGGGTCTTTGTTTTGTTCATAGGAATTTATATGCACCTATTGTGCCTTGTCAAAGTTGACACTTGGCTGAAACTGACAACTTTGTGAAAATCTGTGATTTTCACTAAGTCTGAGAATCTGATGTTATTTTCTTCCCCTGTTGTCTTGGTTGCAAAATCTCATGTGTTGAGAATAAGCCCATGCAAGAAAACTAAAGTTTGTGAGCTTTTGTGTTTGTCTAGCTCCCTGTCAAATTTCATGCTTATACTCTTCCTGTAGATATCATTTTGGAGGCTGCCAAAATGCTTCACAGCATAAGCAGCTAGTGAAAATCTGAGATTTTCACTAAGTCCCAGAGTCTGTAATATTTTGTCCAAGTTAGTGCATGTAGATCTTCTCATGTGTGATGCCTTTATATTAAATTCTTGCACAGGGTTGTAGAGCTTTTGAATGGCTTTTGCCTCATATCTTGTTTGGCTCATTTGGATGGCTGTAGCTACTTTAAATGTTGTGGATAAACTGCTATGATGCTGTTAAAACAGATTGCATGTTTTTGTTGAATTGAAGCTTGTGTGGGCATTGTTGATGGTGTGGTGTGCTCTAATGCACCACCCCACTTATTTTTGGTTGTTTGATCATGTGGCAACCTGGTAACACCAGGGGAGTGCCATTGGAGTGTGTTTGTGGTTGATTTGAACCGTAGGTCTTCATATCTTGTTTTGTAGTTTTCGGTTGATCCGTAGCTCCGTTCTCTATGTTCTTTATATGTTTTTGCATCGTTTTCTCGTGATGCACATGTTCATGCCATCATAACGCATGTCAAGATAACTTAATATGAGGTTCTGTCCAGAATTCTATTAACTCAACTAATGCATATGAAAGTGACTAGAATAGTGATACATGCTTCCTTCTTCACTCATGCATCATATTGCTTGTTGCATCATGTTGTGTTGGTGTTCATTGGCTGTTATTTTATCTTGGGTAGCATCAGGATCGGAGAGCGAGTACATGGATTCTGGAGAGTACGTGCAGGAAGATCAAGAGCAATTCCAAGTTGAAGAATTCACAGGCAAGATGACCGTGACCTTGATACCGTATCTAGCTTTGTTATGCTTAGAATCACGTTTCCTTCGATAAATGCTCGCTGCCTACTACTTGATATACATGCCTCCTGACATTGCCATGAAACCCAAACACCTCCCTCTCCTAGCAAATGTTGTTTGGCTAAGTAGGCTTGCTCAACCTCTAATGAATAGCTTTGCTAGTTGCAGGTGCCAGCTGTCTCATGTGATAACATGAGTATTTTGATATCCTTATGTTAATCTGCTATTTAGTTAATGCACCTATATACTTGGTAAATGATGGAAGGCCTAGCCTTTTGCCGGGTGTTTTGTTTCGTTGTTGTCGCCTTAGTTTCGGTTACCGGTGTTTGATTCCATAACTGATTGCTCCTAACACGTTCGGGGTTGTTATGGGGACCCCTTGATAAATCGCATAGTGTTAAGGCTTGTCTGGAAGGACCCAACATTGGTTTTAATCCGCTAATCACCTAATAATAATTTGCATAGGGAATAGCTACCCTGAGGATTTAATCAACAACCCGGGCCAGTGTTCCTCATGAGTGTTGGTCCACCCACCTAGCAGTCGGCGGTGCCACCTCAGGGCAACTTGAGGCATTTGGTTATCGTCCACTATGCATAGACGGTGTTGTCCTGAGAACGAGATACGCGGCTCCTATCGGGTCCTCGACACACCGGGAGGTCCTGCTAGAGTTGTCTTTCCTTAACGATATATCTTGCGTATAGGGATTCCGGTGATACTTTGGGTCTCCTCAAAGTTGAGGTTTTCCTCTAAGGAATCCGACGAGATCACGAGTTTCGTGATAGAGGATTACTTTGCAGCCCGTGGCAGTTTGTGATGGACTAGTTGGAGCACTCCTGTAGGGTTTAATCTTTCGGAAAGCCGTGCCCACGGTTATGTGGCAAACATGGATAATTTGTTAACATCCGGTTCTAGACAACTTAAAGTAACTCTAATAAAACTGCCAACTGTGTGCGTAACCGTGATTGTCTCCTTCGAAGACCTCTCTTCGATCGGGAACACGGTGGGGTTATGTTTGACGTAAGTAGGTGTTCAGGATCACTTAGTGATCACCTAGTCTTCGATCGCTCGCGTAGACCACCATATAAGTTGACTCTGATCATCGTAAGTTAGCCACCATATAAGCTTAGGTTGCTGCAAACCATACACTTAACCTTCCTCACCTAATAACTTGACTAGATTCGATACCAAGGTCATCCGATTGCTGAGTCCCCGTGGCTCAAAGATTACTACAAACCCCAACAGGTACAGGTACGCCCGACGTAGGAGATCCTGATGGCACCCAGCTGAAGTGGGAGTACGATGAGGACTCTGACCGACTGTACGTGAACTATCCGGAGGACTGAGGCCGTGGTCGTGATCATGGGCCAGCATGCAGGATGTCATAGTTTTAGTTGTTTCATGTTGTTCGTAGCGGGACTAAACTATGCTCTGAATAATTGTGTGGTTGTAAGCTTTATGTTATACTATGTCAGATGGCAAGTGTATGCCCTACTTGTCATTCTTCAGTTATGTAATGTTATGATTATCTCGCTTGCGAAATGTTTAGATGCGCCCCTTTCCCTTTTGAGGCATCGCCCTCAAAATAGGAAAGGACCGCATCTTAGTCGTTACAAGTTGGTATCAGAGCCTTACGACCATAGGAGCCTTTGTGTGATCAAACTTGGCTGAGTCGAGTCTAGTAAAATGTTTTGAGTCTTAGTTATATCGGAGAGTAGGTTTCTTTTTTCTCCTCTTCTATGCTCTGGTGAAGTTCTCGACTTAGGGAATCCTAATTCTACTCCTCTTCTCGCTCAAAAAAAAATTAGGATCACGCGGGTATTTTGAAATCTATATGATATCGATGTGACGGAGTTCTGTCTTGGTGCCTCCTGTCTGACTTGATTTATTCCGGGGAGTTGAGCTCCAGGGGAGTCTTGTGAACATCGCCATCATTCAGATTTCTTAGTAGCTCAGGACGAAAAATGTTCGTAATTGATTCAATACTAGTTGTGGCGAGAGGAGTCCGGCTTCCCCAGTACTGGTGCAGAGAGTTCCGGATGTATTGCCACACTTTGTATCGTTGTGATCGCGAGGGTCTGTAGTAGATGAAGGTCCAAGATTCTGGTTATGTGTTGACGGATGTGATACACTGGACGGGTTAGTATAGGAGTTGTGTGACATATTACTCCTTTTATCCGTTTACCAGATTGCATGACCAGATATTTCGGGAATTCATAGGTGGGATATCAAGTAGTGACTTATAGGACAATCTTCCTACAAATGCATGATGTGAGGTTGGGATTCGACTTCAGTGGGTACGTTTGTTCACGGTCGTCTTACAACGGTTCTCGTTGTGTCTTAAAGAGTCCTTGTAGCTTGCTACAACTCGGGGATGCTTCGTAAGTCGTGTGCACTGCCTTGCACAGGATGGCTACTGTAAATTCGAGCCCGTGTGATCATATCCACGAAGATATCGGATGGAATCTCTGTCATACGTTTGTTTCGAGCAGTTCTAGCTCATACTTGGTTTGCAAGTGGTCTTTAATCAGATTTTGTCGACAGTCACCTTGAGGAAGCATCCTTACTATTTTGTTCGAGTGCAATTGCTAATATTCTTGTTCAGATATTCCTGCCTTTTGATTCAGCTTTACCTTCAATATTATTCTCTGCTCTAATGTGTTGTCCGTCTTCAGGATGGCTCCACCAACTCGTCAGAATCTGGGTCGTGAGGGTGCTAATGTTTCTCCACCACCCCCTCCGCCTCCTCCTGCAGAGGCTTGGCAAGCGGTGATGGCTGCAACAAATGCTAACACCCAGATGTTAACCCAACTGTTGCAAGAGAGGACCAATCAGCAGCAGGGCAATTTCAACCATGGTGGTAATCAATTTGCATCTCTGAGTCAATTCCTGGCAAACCAGCCGAAGACCTTCACATCGTGTGATCAGCCGTTTGACGCTGAGGACTGGATTCGGGACATGAACAAACACTTCGAGTGCAGCAATGTCCATCCAGAGGACTTCGTCAAGTTTGCAATGTTTCAGCTCAAGGGGCAGGCAGCAGTTTGGTGGCAGCGGTTGAAGGACTCCAAGGGTGGCAGATTGATCAGTTGGGATGAGTTCTGCAGATATTTCTATATCCCGTCTAGCTTTGTGGAGGAGATGCGTGAGAAGTTGAGGCGCTTGAAGCAAGGTGGTTCCTCTGTGTACAAGTACAACGTCGAGTTCCACGAGCTGGCTCGATATGCCTTGCGGGACATTCCAGATCAGAAGAGCAAGATCTATCAGTTCAGAGGTGGTTTGAGAGAGGACTTGCAGCTGGCCCTCGCCTTGCACGATCTTGATGAGTTTGATAAGTTCTATAACTTGGCTCTCAGGGCTGAGGCAGCTTTGCTCAGGGTGGAGAATTCGAAGAAGCGTTTCAGAGAGTCCAGTGCGTCCCCCTCAATTCAGGTGGTTCCGAAGCAGCAGAAATACTGGGTGTCTCCTCCTCCTCCTCGACAGACTCAACAGTTCAAGCAATCAGGTGGTCGTGGTTCTTCCCACCCACCCAACCCAGCTTTCCAGCAGAGGTTTCAGCAGCAGAAGCAAGGGAATCCTCAGGTGCAGTTCCGTCAGCCGGCAGATGTTACTTGTCACAAGTGTGGGCAGAAGGTTCACTATGCCAACAAATGCACCTCTCAGCTGCGTCTTCTGCCCCCTCCTCCAGGGAAGCCTCCAAGCAATGCTATAGTGAAGTTCAACCCCAGGTCTGCGAGAGTCAATATGGTGAATGCAGCTGAAGCAGAGAACTCCTCAGACATGATTATGGGTAATCTCCTCGTTAATGATATTCCTGCAAAGGTTTTATTTGATTCTGGTGCATCGCATTCATTCATCTCAAGGCCTTTCTCATTTAAGCATGGGTTCTCAACTCGTGATTTGCCTAAGCCTCTATCAATTGTGTCTCCCGGCAAGATCATGAATTCCCACATGGTAGTTCCGGATGTTTCTGTCAAGATGGGTAATTATGCTTTTCTAGCTTATCATGTTGTCCTTGGCAACTCTGATATTGATTTGATCCTTGGGATGGATTGGTTGGCTATGAACAAGGTGTCTATTGATTGTGAAGCTAAATAAGTGAAGCTAACTCATTCTTCGGAGGACGTGATTATCTTCACAACGCGTGATAACACGGTCCGTCTATTTTCTTGAATGAGAAGGGTGAGATCTCTCCAATTTCGCAAGTCCCAGTGGTCTGCAAATATGAAGATGTTTTTCCGGAAGAACTGCCAGGAATGCCTTCGCATCGAGCAGTTGAGTTCGTAATTGAGCTTGAACCAGGTACTGAGCCTGTGTGCAAACGGTCGTACAAACTGGGTCCAGAAGAGCTGAAGGAGCTGAAGAAACAACTTGATGAGCAGGAGTGTCTGGGTCTGATCAGACCAAGCTCATCTCCTTGGGGCTGTGGATTTCTTTTCGTCAAGAAGAAGGATGGTACGGAACGACTCTGTGTCGATTACTGCCCATTGAATAAGAAGACGATTAAAAACAAGTATCCACTTCTTAACATCAATGAGTTGTTCGAGCAATTAAAAGGGGCTAAGATCTTCTCGAAGCTTGATCTCAGGATGGGTTATCATCAGATTCGCATTCACGAAGAGGACATTCCAAAGACTGCTTTCAGAACAAGCTTTGGCTCGTATGAGTATACAGTGATGTCTTTCGGTCTGGCCAATGCTCCACCGACCTTTTGTCGAATGATGAATTATATCTTCTCCCCATTCAAGAATGAATTCGTCTTGTTGTATCTTGATGATATTCTGGTCTTTTCAGAAACTGAGGAAGAGCATGAAGAACATCTCAGGCTTGTGCTTGATAAGCTAAGAGAGCATAAGTTCTATGCTAAGTTTTCCAAATGTGAGTTCTGGTTGAAAGAAGTTGTCTACCTTGGGCACATCATCTCTGCCGAGGGCATCAAAGTTGATCCGTCAAAGGTGTAGGCCATTGTGGAGTGGGAGCCTCCACAAAATGTGAAGCAGCTTCGAAGCTTTCTCGGGTTTGCAAGCTATTGTAGAAGATTCGTTGAAAATTTCTCCAAGATTGCTAAGCCTCTCTCAACTCTTCTTCAGAAGGGTGTGAAGTATGTCTAGTCTCCAGAGTGTCAGTTGGCTTTCGACACACTCAAAGAGAAGCTCACTTCTACTCCAGTCTTGGTTCCTCCTGATGACTCCAAACCTTATCAAGTGTTCTATGACACCTATGTTCAAGGTCTTGGTGCAGTGTTCATGCAAGACAAGAAAGTGGTAGCTTATACATCAAGGCAGTTGAAGCCAAGTGAGAAGAATTACCCCACTCATGATCTTGAGTTGGCGGAAGTGGTACATGCTCTGATGACTTGGAGACACCTCTTGTTGGAAAGAAAGGTTGAAGTGTTCACCGATCACAAGAGTCTCAAGTACATCTTCACACAGCCTAACCTAAACCTTCGGCAAACTCGTTGGGTGGAAATGCTCCAAGATTTTAATCCGAGCGTTGAGTACACTCCAGGCAAAGCTAATGTTGTGGCAGATGCTTTGAGCAGGAAGGCTTACTGCAACAGTCTCATTCTGAAGCCTCTCTAGCCTGACCTTTGTGAATCTTTCAGAAAGCTCAACCTTCAGTTAGTACCTCAGGGATTTCTTGCTAATCTTCAGATTTCTCCTACCTTGGAAGACCAGGTCCGACAAGCTCAACTTCTTGATGCAATGGTGAAGAAAGTTAAGATTGGCTTGGCAAAGGGAGTTCCCAAATATAAGTGCTTCAATGTTGATGCCAGAGATACATTATTCTTTGAGGATCATCTTGTCATTCCGAAAGGGGATCTCAGAAAGGTTATCATGGAAGAAGCTCATAACTCTCTTCTCTCCATACATCCAGGAAGTTCCAAGATGTATCAGGATTTGAAACAGACCTTCTGGTGGACTCGCATGAAGCATGAAATTGCTCAGTTCGTAAATGAATGTGATGTATGTCGAAGGGTGAAAGCAGAGAATCAACGTCCAGCAGGTCTTTTGCATCCTTTGCCCATTACCGAGTGGAAGTTCGACCATATTGAGATGGATTTCGTCACCGGGTTTCCGAAGTCCAAGAAGGGTAACGATGCCATCTTCGTTGTCATCAACAAGTTGAGCAAAGTAGCTCATTTCCTTCCAGTCAAGGAGTCTATCTCGGCAGCTCAACTTGCAGAGTTGTACACTTCGAGGATAATCTCTTTGCACTGTGTTCCAATGCTGATTTCTTCGGATCGCGGAAGCATCTTTACTTCCAAGTTTTGGGACTCATTTCAGTCTACGATGGGTACTAAGATTCGATTTAGCACAACCTTTCATCCTCAGACTAGTGGGCAAGTTGAGAGAGTCAATCAGGTCCTCGAGGATATGCTAAGAGCCTGTGTCATTTCCTTTGGCATGAAGTGGGAAGACTGCCTACCTTTTGCTGAGTTTTCTTATAACAACAGCTATGAGGCAAGTTCAGTCAAAGCTCCATTTGAGATTCTCTATGGCAGGAAGTGTCGTACCCCGCTCAACTGGTCAGAGACTGGCGAGCGTAAGATTCTTGGGAATGACTTGATTGAAGAAGCAGAAGAAATGTGTCGTGTCATTCAGGATAATCTCATAGCAGCGCAGTCCCGTCAGAAGAGCTACTATGATAGCAAGCATCGTGACATGTCTTATGAGCTCGATGACTTCGTCTATCTTAAAGTGTCGCCTATGAAGGGCACTCAGCGTTTTGGCATCAAAGGCAAGCTTACTCCTCATTTTGTTGGGCCTTTCAGAATTGTTGGCAAGAGAGGCCACCTTGCTTATCAACTTGAGCTCCCTTCAAACTTCACAAATGTGCATGACGTGTTCCATGTCTCTTAGCTCCGGAGATGCTTCAAGACTCCCGATCGCATAGTTGATCTTCAGGATACCAACCTCCAACCCGACCTATCCTATCTTGAGCATCCAGTTGAAGTTCTTGAGACGACTGAGTGCAAGACCCGCAATAAGTCAATCAAGTTTCTCAAGGTGCAGTGGTCACATCATTCCGATAAAGAGGCCACTTGGGAGCGCGAGGATCACCTCCGTTCCGAATTTCCAGAGTTCTTTTAGTCCTAGATCTCGGGTCGAGATCTTCTTGTAGTGTGGGAGAGTTTGTAATGCCCAGATGTAACCCTTGCCATATTTGGAAATCTTTCCTATTTGGAACCATGATGTCAATGCTATAAGAGTTATCATTTCATGTGGTCATTTCATGTCATCACCTTTGCATCATGGCATCATCCTTTCTTGCAACTTTATTTCTTTCTTGTTGTTGTTGCAAGCTATGCTTGTGGTGTGTTGTGATGATGTGGTGTTCACCAAGCTATGATTTCAAACTATGATTGTTTTCAAACTAGGTTTCAAAACCCCCTTCTCCATTATTAGATGAGCTCATGAATTAACTTGTTTGAAACCTATTTTAAAAATGTTGATCTTTTAGTGTGTTATCTTGTGATTGAAGGGCTGTTGTCTTGGGGTTTTAAAACTTTAGCCATTGGGGTATTATTTACAAAAACAACATATTAAATTCTGTTTGGAATCTAATCTAGTTGCTCCAAAAATCAGTTCTATATTTTATTTAAATAGGGCATAATTGCCTTATGCCCTAGGTATTTTTATTTTGTTTTCTTCAAACCCTTGTGTGGTTGTGTGCATTTTTATTTGCAGGTGTTATTTAAAATAAGGAAAACCCTTTTGATTTATTATTTGGGATTATTCCATCTGTGCCCCCAATTCCTTAGTTGTGCTCAGTTTTCCCCAAGCTTCAAACTTTTGCTCACTTTTCCCCTCTCCCTTTGCTGAAACTCTCACAAATGTTGATAACAGGCGTTTGCCGTCTTGGCCATTAACTGACTTGTGGGGCCATGTTGAACTCCGTTGACTGTGGCTGTGGCTTCGCTGGTTGGGCCGTGTTTGTGTTCATAGGACGGGCCCGTTAGTTTGTTGGTAATAAATTAAAAAAGCCTACTATCGATGGATGCAGCCTGCTATGCATGCCCGTCTTTGGCATCGATGTAGCCTGCTATGCATGCGAACACCGCCACGCACGCATCTAGTGACCTAGACCTAAACGCATGCATGCACGCCGACACGCACGCATCGATCCGTGCCGCACGGTTGCCAGTGGATTCAGTCGCTCCGCAACGTCGTTTCACGCGTCGCAGGCATACGTGCCGGTGGCAGAAGGGGCAGGCTGCACGCATGCTCGCACGCTCGCATCCATATGTCGAGGCATCAGTTCACGCCGCACGGCTGCCGCTCGATTCAGTTGTGCCGGTGGCAGAAGGGGCATGCAGAAGGGGCAGCCGCCAACGCAGAGCACGCAGAAGGGGGAGGCAGGCAGCCGCCAACGCAGCAGGGGGAGGCAGCCGCCAACGCAGAGCACGCTCGCTTCGATGCACGTTCACACATTGATGATCGCATCGGTTCACACAGCAGCACCGAGTCACGATCTACGCCGTTTGCGCGTGTACCCACTTAGTCTCCCCCGACTATTTAAACTGCCTTTCATTGCCTCTTCTTCTATAGATCCATCTGCGCCTCCCACTTCTCTTCTTCCCCCAAAAGCCAGAGCGGTTCCACTCAGCGAAGCGTTCAAGATGCAGTTCTACAGCCCAACGTTCCAACAGCCTCCCACCGTGCCGGAACGGCGGTACCCCGCCAACATCGTCGTCGAGGAATCGCTCCGCGTGTGGGCGTTCTCATGCTGGAGGGGTAGCATTGAGCTTGCACGGGGGTTCCTCCGTGCGGGCTTCCACCACCTCCCGGCGGGCTCGCCGCCCATGTTCTACCTCGTGGAGCAGCGTCCCCACGCCAACGCTCCACCGGTAGGGCTCGTCGTCCACTTCACCAACAGGTTCGATGCCTACCACCTGCTCGGCAAGGTGTATTGGTGTGGGTGCGAGTTCATCGCATTCACCACCTATAACATCTTCACCGACTTCGAGAGCATCTTCCCCGCTCGCGACCGCATGCACAGCCTCCCGTACTACCTCGGCGACAAAGGCCTTGAGGAGGAGGAGTACTGAAGCCGGCGGCGAAGAAGACGGTGAAGCCGGTGGTTAAGGTGAAGACGACGGTGAAGACATAGAGGTGTTGCCCTAGCTACCCTATCTAGTATGTAGTATTAGTTTGGTGTGTGTGTTTCCCGACCTAGCTACCCTAATTATTATTATCTATGTAAGAAATTGGTGTCGTGTTATATGTCCCAAGAACTTATGTTGCCCTAGCAACCCTATCTAAGTTAAGTTATGTGTGTTATATTAATGCTTTGTTATGTTTGTATTTTGTTTGTCCCAAGTTTAGACACGGCTAATTGGCATGGGAAAAATTAACCAAACTAACTAAAAATGATGTGTTTATAGACGCCTTCTAAAAATAAGAATATATTGTACATTTGTACACGGCTTTGGTTTGCTGAGCTCTGTATTTTTTAGGTATTCCAAGAATACTTTGGTTTTCAGAAATATTGAAGTATCAAATACTTTGAGATGTTTGGCTTTAGTCAAAAGTGTAGTTTTATATACTTTAATCCCTACTTTAATATGTAGAAAACTACACTATGTTTGAAGTATGGTTGGACCTCTTTTTCCAATCATGAAGTATAAATTACACTATGTAGAAAACTACACTTTGAGATGTTTGGCTTTAGTCAAAAGGATAAATGAAGGGACCCATAAAGGAAAGCCAAAAAAATTCCTCAATGAGATAGAAGAGATTGGGCAATCAAATTAATGAACTAAGCAATCAAAAACAAAAAAGAACAAAGCAATCGTTCCTAAACAAAAAAAGAAACATCACTTGTTTCTGGGCCTCATTTATCCTTTGTGGGCCTATTGCAGCTTGATTCTCTTTGGGCCCGCAAACTAGGTTTTTTTCTAGCAGAACTGACGAACTCGAGGACAAAAGTTTGGCAAGTGCGAGAGAGAAGAGATGAACTTGATGTATATCCCTCGTGCTGCTCAAGTACTGCTTACTGTCATCTGACGAGCTAGGGTATGACCCAACACTCGAGGTTATTAGCTAACAAAATAATCCTATCACTGAACTGGTAGTTGTCTTCTGTCGAAACTGAAAGTGTCGAAACTTAACAGTAAACTGCATACATTCAGAGATCGACAGTTGCACTAAACAGAGTTGCATTTGAGATAAACAGACGAGGATTGCTAAATAGTGGCAACAACAGTAGACAAACATCTCTAACGAGAGATGGCCATCAAGTAAAAAATTCCTAGAGCAAGTATTCCTAAAGCTATCAGATTGGATTGCTTCTTCAACTCAATCAGCTGCTTGAAGTTCTTGTTCATCTTCTTCAATTCCGTCTTCAGTTCGACATCTACCACCGTCGGGTATACATGACGCGCTGTTGTTGCCGGAGCGACACTGTCATGGGGCAGATTGAACTCGCGGATTGCATCCCCCCTCGAATCCAGCAAGCCCAACCCTTGAAGCCTCTGGATGTAATCATCCATCCACTCGAAATGGTGGCATTTCTTCACGATCTGAAAACGAAATCATGTAACCTAAATCCAAATCTGACAGAGATAAAGGATGCGAGGAAAACTCAGATCTAACCTGCCCCTCCGGCTTGCTCTCGCATTTGACGAACTTGCGCCCAAAGTTCCCATTCTTCTCCTCCTTCGAAGTCAACCGCTTCAGTGGCGCAATCCGTGGGCAGTCAGTGCATCGATTCATCGGCACTGGACCATACACCGGCCACGTGGAACGGGGGGCTGACGAGGAGGTCGACATATCGCCCGAGAGGGAAAAACAGAGGAATTGGTTGAGAGGAAGAAGAACGAGAAGATGGGGAAAGAAACAGAGGAATTGCTCGATCTGGTCGATGCCTTTGTCTGTCACATGGAGAAGAGGAGAAGGGGAAGCTATATTGACGATTTTCCACATTGTACTTTGCAGTTTGAATATTTGAACCAACTCTTAACACTGACATGTGGTGGTCATGTACGAAAAATACAATTTCATATGTAAAGTGGGGCAGATCATAAAAACCCGAGAAGGACAGTGCAGTTGCCAATCAGGATGCATCACGCGGATCGCGCATGCCTGCCCACATCTGATGGGTGGTGTTTGGTGCTAGGGTATGATCCGACGGCGGACGTTCGACGCTAGGGTTTGGAGCATTTCTGCGGGGTTATGAGCGAGTCAACACGGTTATTAGGGTTTGACCAGATTTCAAATGGCCATAACTAAATTAGAAAAAATCGAAAAAATATAAAAAAAAATGTAGTTCGTCTATTTATGAGACCTAGTTACCATAAAAAAATATAAACTCGGTATAGGGGCGTTTTTTGAAAAGTCATTTTTTGAAGTGACCTGTCGAAATCAAGTTCAAATGTTTTTAAAAAATTCAAAAAAAATCAAAATGTTGTAATTCTTGCGCACATAGCCGTCATATGTGACAAGGTTATGAGAAAAAAATATAAACTTGGTGTAGGTCATTTTCATGAAAAAACCTTCACAAAAATGAGCTATCACCTATGAACATTTTCAGAGTTCGTAGAATACGGAGAGAGGGTTTAGGGTTTGAAAAAAAAATTCAAAAAAAAATCAGAAAAATCTCCATAGCTTCATTTTGGAGTGAATAAGAAGGATCTGAACTTACTTTTTCATTTTCATATCTAAAACGTGTTATTTGATGGTTTTGAATTAAAAGCATATTTTTTCAAAAAAAATGTAGTAATATGAATATTAATCAATAAATAGTGAGACTTCGTTTTTACCCTATATATATGGAACAAGTGTTAATAAAAATATATATGTCTCATTTAGGGAAGGTAAAAAAACTTGATTTCAAATAGGGTTGTTTACCCTAGCTTTCGAGCTCGTTTCTAGCACATTTCTCATTCGGACTGTTCACCTAAAATATTGGACTTGAAATGCTTGATCAAATACACCGCACAGGGCAATGAACCTCCAATGTTCAACTTCAACTTTGGCTCGAATCCAAATTTTGGCCCAAATTCAAATATTGATTTAAATTCAAATTTTGATGGAAATTTGAATTTTGACTCAAATAAGGAACCAAAGTAGAAGCAACATTATTACAACTGATGCCAACATTATTACAGTAGCTCAAAGCTACCAAGTTTTAAGATGCCAACATCTTAATACAAATCTACCAAGTTTTAAGCGATCGACTCGCCCTCAAATTGACAACACAAACATTTTCCAACAACTTAATTCAAATTTTTGACTTGCTCCTTGTGTTTGCAGCTGGCTTCACCGTCTTGCTCCTGGTTTCCCTAGTTGAGATGCTCTTTTCTTTCAGACTCTTGTTCCTTTTGATCTTGGGCTTTACTTGGTGTTTTCCCCGTGGAGGTGCTGATGGAGTAGTTCCACTCGCCGAACACTTGACGACCATTTGACGTCATCTATGGGTTCAGTAATCATTAAAGGCACAATTGGAACAATTATCCCTCCTCTTCCTCTCTTATAGCTTCAAAACCATCAAAGGCCATGGTTTCAAAATCTTCTGCTTCATTTGCTGCTGCATTCTCCACTGCATCTTCAATCTCCATTGCTGCTGCATTCTCCACTGCATCTTCAATCTCCATTGCTGTTGCATTCTCCTCAGCATTGGCTGATGTCCATCTTTCCTCCTCTCCAAATGATGCATCCATTGCATTGGTACAAAGCCTAGCAATATGCCCCAGAACTCCACACTTTTTGCAAGCACGCTTCTTTGGTAGACGACCCTCCTCACCTGCTCTAATCCTCTGGTTCCTTGGTCTTCCTGGTGGTCTAGTAATGACAGGAGCGTGGAGTTTGAACCCTGGATCTACTATGTTCCATTGATCTTTCCCCAATAGTGCAGGCACATTGTCAGCATAAGTAGCCATAAATTTGGCAACAGAGAAATACTCAGAGCAATATTGATCAACTTCACCATGTGCACCCCCGATAACGGTCATCAGATGTAGGGCATGTATGCATGGCTTCCCACGGATCTGCCATTGCCTACAAGTACATTCTCTAGTACTTAGGTTCACAGGATACCTCCATACCCTATTTTTAGTGTCAGTATAGGTAACCTCTCCCTCATATGTACCAGATCGAATACATTTCATCTTCAGGCCTCTTGCCTTCAAGTGCAATGCCTTAATCAGTGATGGGAGCATTTGATGACCAACATATTGTGTTTCTGCAATTCTTTTGCGAAGAGCCATCTTTATCATGATCATTTGCCTCATCTTGTCAAATGCTTGCCACAACAAGAGCCCTTTCACTGACTTGAACTTTGAATTGAAGCACTCTGCAAGGTTACTGGTCACATAATCTACTTTGGAGATTTCGTTGAATTTGCTTCTTGACCACACCTTACCATGATGTGCATCCATGTACTCCTTCACAAGAGGATTTTGAGCATACAACACTCTCAAATGGTGTTCATGCTTCCTTTTGCTGCATGTGTATGATGCTGGCCATAAGTTCTCATCATAAACTTTACCTTTGAACTTCTTTTTGAAATTATGCACTAGGTGTCGCATACATTCCCTATGCTCCACTCCAGGGAATACAATTTCCACTACACTCTCTAAACCCTTGCAAGCATTTGTGTGTATAGCCAAACCTGGGGGTGTGCCTATAATGTTGCGCAACTGCTGCAGAAACCAGACCCAACTTTCCTCAAACTCTGCCTCCACCACACCAAATGCAACTGGGAATAGCCAGTTGTGTCCATCAACTGCAGAAGCTGCTATTAGCTGTCCTCTCCATCTTCCAGTCAAATGTGTAGCATCTACAGCCAAATAGGGCCTGCAACCATCTAGAAACCCCTACCAGCAAGCCTTGAAACAAACAAAAGCCCTTCTGAAGCACTCCTTCTGAAATGACTTCCCTTTTATTTTGAATTGAACTGTATGCTTCTCAATCTCTACAACACTCCCTCGACTTGCCATCTCCACTTCAGCTTTGAAAGTGTAAAGCAGCTGAAAACTGTCATTCCATTGACCATTAATTCTATCAAGAGCCTTTTCCCTAGCATTGAAAATTGTCATGTAAGGAATTTCTATCTTGTACTTCTCAAAAAGCTTCCCATGGAGTGTTGTTGGACCAAGTCCAGGTTCTTCTCTCAGCCAATCCAATATATCATCTGCCACCCACCTAGTTTTTGCTAGCTTGGTTTTGGCCTTCCCCCCTCCCCCTCCAGGTGGACACGTGTGCTTGTGTGGGTTTTTCTTTATCCGAAACAAAATAAAAGGGTAAAAAATAGTTAAGAAACCTTACTCAACAATCTGAAACTAAATTACTAACTAAACTTGGATTACCTGAATATATTTGCTCTTTCTCATACGAGATGCATGCAACTTCCACCTACACCTAGGATATGGAAAAAAACTGTGAACCTTGCTGGCTCACTCCTTTTAATCTTATAGGTGTTTTCAGATATAATGCACCATGTTGTCACTGCATTCCGACAGTCCACCATTGATTGGAAAATGGTACCTACACTAAGCTCAGGTTTTTCCCTGTTCCACTCAATTGTTGGCATGTCATCACCATCGTATTCATCCTCGATTAAGCTGTCCATGTTCTCCACCTTCTCTTCATCGTCAGTGTCATCAAACCTAGCTTGGCTGATGGGCTCCTCCATATATTCGTCATCCACTGCTTGCTGACTAGCTACATCGACCAGTTCAGGAAACATCATCTCGTCTTCATCATCATTTGTAGGCACTGCCTCGTCGGGTTCTGCATCCACATATTGCATCACCTACACATGCACATACACTAGGACAAGAGCAACCTATCTAGGCATAGCATGGATTCACTAACGTGTCACACTAACATATAGAAATGTGGTCATCCACACACACACACACATGTGCACACACATACACGTGCTCATGTATATACATGTACTCACACCACACCATCTACACCTACACATGCCCACACACTAGAACTACACACACAACACCACATGCCTATTTGCAAACATGAGGGATTAGGTCCTCTTGCACGTGTATGTGCACACTCATGCACACACACACCACACATCCTTTTGCACACACATACACTACACCCTAGAGCTATATGAGTGAAAGAAAAAGAAAAATAGAAGCACACTACCTAATGTAAAATGAAACAACACAAACAAAATATAAAAGCAAAAAGAAAAGAATGAAATCAACAAAAAGTAAAAGGGGAGAGTGTGGGTTTCGAACCCACAACCCCCCTGGTGCCACCACATGCACACACCACTGGGCTACCGCTTTGGTGCTTACCAGAGAGGGGGCCTTAAGCAAGGTAAGCCCTCTCTGGAACCTGCCCTGCAACTGGCGACATAAACGAAAAAAGAAAGGGCGTCCGAGGGGGACTTTAACCCGCGACGCACGGCGCTGGCGCACAGCTAGGTTGCCACTGCGCTACGGCTACGGTTCTTAACAGAGAGGGGGCATGTCTCCTTTTGAGAAGTGATACGTCTCCAACGTATCTATAATTTTTGATGGTTTCATGCTATTATCTAGTCAAACTTTGGATGTTTTGTATGCCTTTTATATATTTTTTGGGACTAACTTATTAACTCAGTGCCAAGTGCCTGTTCCTGTTTTTCCATGTTTTTGACCCTTTCAGAGGAGGATTTTGAACGGAGTCCAAATGGAATGAAACTGCCAAAAGATTTTTTCCAAAACAGAAAAACATCGGGAAGCCGGAGAATCACGATAGGGGGCCTACAGGGACCCCACAAGCCCTCATGGCGCGGCCAGGGGGCCCGCGCCACCCTGGCTTGTGGGCTCCCTGGGCCACCTTTGCCCTAGGTTTTGCGCCTATATATTCCCTAAAATCCTAGAAAAAATCAGGAGATCATCGAAAGTACTTTTCCGCCGCCGCAAGCTTCTGTCTTCGCAAGATCCCATATGGGGCACGTTGTGGTGCCCTACCGGAGGGGGGATTCGGACACAGAGGACTTCTTCATCAACACCATGACCTCTCCGATGATGCGTGAGTAGTTCACCATAGACCTACGGGTCCATAGCTAGTAGCTAGATGGCTTCTTCTCTCTCTTGGATCTTCAATACAAAGTTCTCCATGATCTTCATGGAGATCTATCCGATGTAATCTTCTTTTGCGGTGTGTTTATCGAGATCCGGTGAATTGTGGATTTATGATCAGATTAGCTATGAATCTTATTTGAGTTTCTTCCGATCTCTCTTATGCATGATTTCATATCCTTGTAATTCTCTTCGAGTTGTGGGTTTTGTCTGGCCAACTAAATCTACGATTCTTGCAATGGGAGAAGTGCTTGGTTTTGGGTTCATACCGTGCAGTGTCAGTTTCTGGCGCTGTTGTGTGTGGGATAGCAGTGAGGTCACCGCACGGTATGAACCCAAAACCAAGCACTTCTCCCATTGCAAGAATCATAGATCTAGTTGGCCAAACAAAACCCACAACTCGAAGAGAATTACAAGGATATGAAATCATGCATAAGAGAGACCGGAAGAAACTCAAATAAGATTCATAGATAATCTGATCATAAATCCACAATTCATTGGATCTCGACAAACACACCGCAAAAGAAGAATACATCGGATAGATCTCCATGAAGCTCATAGAGAACTTTGTATTGAAGATCCAAGAGAGAGAAGAAGCCATCTAGCTACTAACTATGGACCCGTAGGTCTATGGTGAACTACTCACGCATCATCGGAGAGGTCATGCTGTAGATGAAGAAGCCCTCCGTGTCCGAATCCCCCCTCCGGCAGGGCACTAGAACATGCCCAGATAGGATCTTGCGGAGACAGAAGCTTACGGCGGTTGAAAAGTACTTTCGATGATCTCTTGATTTTTTTGGGATTTTTAGGGAATTTATAGGCGCAACCCCTAGGTCAGGGGACGCTTAGGGGGCCCACAAGCCTGGATGGCGGGGCCTCCCCCTGGCCGCGGGGTGGGGGCTTGTGGGGCCCCTGGGGCTCCCCTGCCTTGGCTCCCAAGCTCCCCGATCTTCTTCCGTTCCAGAAAAAATCTTTTCGGGGATTTTCTTTCGTTTGGACTCCGTTTCAAAATTTCCTCAGAAAGGGGTCAAAAACATGGAAAAAATAGGAACTGGCACTTGGCACTGAGTTAATAAGTTAGTCCCAAAAAATATATAAAAGGCATGCAAAGCATCAAAGTTTGAGAAGATAATAGCATGAAACCATCAAAAATTATAGATACGTTGGAGACGTATCACTCACCCAGTGACAGAAGGGGTAGCGAGGCACGCATCGTGTTGTTGCCATCAAGGGTAAAAAGATGGGGTTTTCATCATTGGTTTGAGATTATCCCTCTACATCATGTCATCTTGCTTAAGGCATTACTCTGTTCGTCATGAACTCAATACACTAGATGCATGCTGGATAGCGGTCGATGTGTGGAGGAATAGTAGTAGATGCAGAAAGTATCGGTCTACTTGTCTCGGACGTGATGCCTATATGTATGATCATTGCCTTAGATATCTTCATGACTTTGCGTGGTTCTATCAATTGCTCGACAGTAATTTGTTCAGCCACAGTAATACTTGCTATTTTGAGAGAAGCCTCTAGTGAACACTATGGCCCCCGGGTCTACTCCACACCATATTTTCAGCCTTACACTTTTTACTTCGTTGCACTTTCCGCCTTCAGATCTCACTTTGCAATCAATCTTGAAGGGATTGACAACCCCTTTAAAGTGTTGGGTGCAAGCTCTTTTGTGTTTGCGCAGGTACTCTGGACTTGACGAGATGCTCCTACTAGATTGATACCTTGGTTCTCAAACTGAGGGAAATACTTACTGCTCCTGTGATGCATCACCCTTTCCTCTTCAAGGGAAAAACCAACGCAAGCCCAGTCTCCGTCAACGTGTCAATTTCCGGCGCTGTTGTCTGTTGCCATAGCAGAAGAATTTCTGGCACTATTGCCAGGGAGGATCAAGTCAAGAACTCATCCAAATAAGTAGCACAAAAACATCTCTTGCATTTACTTTTTTTGCCTCTCATTTTCCTCTCCGCCACTTCTGAAAAAAAAATTAAAAAAATATTTCCCTTTTTCATTTGCCCTTTTCTTTTGCTTGCTTTCTGTTCGCTTGTGTGCTATGTGCCTTCAATATGCTTGCATCTTCGCTTGCTGAAAATCTAGTGATATGGATCCTCAGCCACTTGCTAATCTCTTTAAGAGATCCAATTGTGTTGATCCAATTGCTAGTGATTTGAGTGCACTTGACTTTCTCTATGGAGTTTTGCTTGAGATGCGTGAATCTGAAAATCGTGATGAAGAAATTTATGAAGTGATTCATGAGGGCTCCTTGAACGAAAAGCATGATTGCAATGGTTTCACTATAAATTCTATTAGTGACAATCATGCTAAAAATATGCAAAACCCTAAGCTTGGGGACGCTAGTTTTGCTATGTCCTCTACTTGTTGCAATGATCATGAATGGGGTGATGATTTTTCTTATGATCTTGAAAATTTGTTTAAACCTCATGATGAATATGATATTTGCAATATTATTGAAAGTGGCTTTGGAGAAGTCATGACTTTAGTTGATGATAACCCCACTATTTTTGAAGAGTGTCAACTTTGCATGCATGTGGATCATGAAAATAATATCCTTTGTGATAGCTATATTGTTGAATTTGATTATGATCCCACATGTAATTGCTATGAGAGAGGAAAATATTGTGGTAGAAACTTTCATGTTACAAATCACCTCTCGTAATGATGAGATTGATATTGTCTCTTTCTTCTTCCGTGCATATGGTAACTATTGGTTGTCTTGACAATCTGTTTTCCTATAAAATGTCTATGCATAGGAAGTATGTTAGACTTAGATATGTTTGTCACATGTTTCATGATGCTCTCTTTGTGTCCGATTGCTATCTTTTTTGTGAGCATCATTGAATTTTCAATGCCTAGCTAAGGGCGTTAAACAATAGCGCTTGTTGGGAGGCAACCCAATGAATTTATCTTTTTTCTTTCTGTTTTGTTGCGTCCACACCATAATAATTCTGTTGTGATTGTGTTTTTTGTGTTTCAGCCAAGCAAAACCTTTATGACTAGTCTTGGTAATGGTTGGTTGATCCTGCTGGAAAAAGACAGAAACTTTTTCGCTCACGAGATGATTTTTCATTTTTATTCAGAAATAGGTTTTGAGTTGATTTTTTTGCTGCTGGTTTATATGACTTTTGCCCAGGCAGTCGTAATTTTTCAGAATTTTTGAGGTACCATAAGTATACAAAGTATACAGATTGCTACAGACTGGTCTGTTTTTGACAGATTCTGTTTTTGTTGAGTTGGTTGCTTGTTTTGATGAAACTATGGTTAGTATCGGGGGGTACTAGCCATGGGAAAGTGAGAATACAGTATCCAACACCAATATAGATAGAATTCAAGTTTGCTACAGTACCAAAAGAGGTGGTAGTTTGTTTTCTTGTCCTAATGTTATCACGAGTTTCCCTTTAAGTTTTGTGTTGTGAAGTTTTCAAGTATTGGGTGATGTTCTCATGGACAAAGATATAAGGAGTGGAAAAATATCAAGCTTGGGGATGCCCAAGGCATCCCAAGCCAAATTCAAGGACACCAAAAAGCCTAAGCTTGGGGATGCCCCTGGAAGGCATCCCCTCTTTCGTCTTCAATCCATCGGTAACATTACTTGGAGCTATATTTTTATTCACCACATGATATGTGTTTTGCTTGGAACGTCTTGTATCGTAGGAGTCTTTTATTTTTGTTGTGTCACAATCATCCTTGCTGCACACATTTTTGAGAGAGAGAGACATGCACTCATCGTGATTTTGCTAGAATGCTCGTAGTGCTTCACTTATATCTTTTGAGCTAGATAGTTTTGCTCTATGTGCTTCACTTATACCTTTTAGAGCACGGTGGTGCGTGACTTGGTAGTTGTCTTATGCTATGAAGGTAGTCCCAAAGGTGATAGGTACCCAAAGAGGATACAAAAACCTCCATCTTCATGTGCATTGAGTAGAAAGAGAAGTCTTGATTCCTCTCAATTAGTTTTGAGACGTGGATTCGGTAATATTAAGAGTTATGTTAGTAGGGTGTTGTGAATCTAGAAATACTTGTGTTGAAGTTAGTGATTCTCGTAGCATGCACGTATGGTGAACCACTATGTTAGGAAGTCAGAGCATAATTGATCTATTGATTGTCATTCGTTGTGTTGAGGTCGGGATCGCGCGATGGTTAACACCTACCAACCCTTCCCCTAGGAGTATGCGTTTAGCACTTTGTTTCGATTACTAATAAATTTTTTGCAACAAGTATGTGAGTTCTTCATGACTAATGTGAGTCCATGGTATAGATTCACTTTCACCTTTCACCTTTGCTAGCCTCTCTAGTGCCGTGCAACTTTCGCCGGTACACAAACCCACTATATGCCTTCCTCAAAACAGCCACCATATCTACCTACTATGGCATTTTCATAGCCATTCCGAGATATATTGCCATGCAACTCCCACCGTTCCGTCTCATAACTTGTGACATCACTCTCATATTGCCATTGCATGATCATAAGATAGCTAGCGAGATGTTTTCAATGTCATACGCCAAGCTAGATCGTTACACATCCCGGTACACTGCCGGAGGCATTTCCTATAGAGTCATTTCTAAGCTTTGAGCTGTGAGTAAATAAAAGTGTGATGATCATCATTATTAGAGCATTGTCCCATGTGAGGAAATAAAAAAAAAGAGGCCAAAGTTCCCAATAAAAAAAGAGAAAAAAAGAGGCCTAGGAGCCCAAATAAAAAAAAGAGGAAAGAGAGAAAAAGAGAGAAGGGAGAATGCTACTATCCTTTTCCGCACGTGTGCTTCATAATAGCACCATGTTCTTCATGATTGAGAGCTTCTTGCTTTGTCACCGCCATATGCTAGTGGGAATCTTCATTATATAACTTGGCTTGTATATTCCAATGATGGGCTTCCTCAAAATTGCCCTAGGTCTTAGTGAGCAAGCAAGTTGGATGCATACCCACTAGTTCTACTTTTGAGCTTTCACATACTTATAGCTCTAGTGCATCCTTTGTATGGCCATCCCTACTCATTCACATTGATATCTATTAATGGGCATCTCCATAGCCTTTTGATACGCCGAGTCAATGTGACCATCTCCTCCTTTTTTCCTCACAACCACCACCACACTCTATTCCACTTTTAGAGCTATATCCATGGCTCACGCTCATGTATTGCGTGATAGTTATAAAAAGTTTGAGAAAGTAAGAGTGCAAAAACAATTACTTGGCCAATACCGAGGTTGTGCATGATTTATATTAGTTGTGTGAGGATGATGGAGCATAGCCAGACTATGTGATTTTGTAGGGATAACTTTCATTGGCCTTTTTATTTTGAAAGTTCATGATTACCTTGCTAGTTTGCTTGAAGTATTATTGTTTTCATGTCAATAGCAAACTATTGTTTTGAATCTTACGGATATGAACATTCATGTCACGTGAAAGAAGTTGCAAAGGAAAACTATGCTAGGTAGCATTCCACATCAAAAATTCATTCTTTATCACTTCCCTACTCGAGGACGAGCAGGAGTTAAGCTTGGGGATGCTTGATACGTCTCCAACGTATCTATAATTTTTGATGGTTTCATGCTTTATCTTGTCAAACTTTGGATGTTTTGTATGCCTTTTATATATTTTTTCGGACTAACTTATTAACTCAGTGCCAAGTGCCAGTTCCTGTTTTTCCATGTTTTTGACCCCTTTCAGAGGAGGATTTTGAACGGAGTCCAGACGGAATGAAACTGCCAAAAAGATTTTTTCCAAAATAGAAAAAGATCGAGAAGCGGGAGAATCAGGACACGAGGCCTACAGGGACCCCACAAGCCTTCATGGCGCGGCCAGGGGGGCCGCGCCACCCTGGCTTGTGGGCTCCCTGGGCCACCTCTGCCCTAGGTTTTACGCCTATATATTCCCTAAAATCCCAGAAAAAATCAGGAGATCATCGAAAGTACTTTTCCGCCGCCGCAAGCTTCTGTCTCCACAAGATCCCGTCTGGGGCACGTTCTGGTGCCCTGCCGAAGGGGGGATTCGGACACAGAGGGCTTCTTCATCAACACCATGACCTCTCCGATGATGCGCGAGTAGTTCACCATAGACCTACGGGTCCATAGCTAGTAGCTAGATGGCTTCTTCTCTCTCTTGGATCTTCAATACAAAGTTCTCCATGATATTCATGGAGATCTATCCGATATAATATTCTTTTGTGGTGCGTTTGTCGAGATCCGATGAATTGTGGATTTATGATCAGATTATCTATGAATCTTATTTGAGTTTCTTCTGATCTCCCTTATGCATGATTTCATATCCTTGTAATTCTCTTCGAGTTGTTGGTTTTGTATGACCAACTAGATCTATGATTCTTGCAATGGGAGAAGTGCTTGGTTTTGGGTTCATACCATGCGGTGACCTCACCCAGTGACAGAAGGGGTAGCGAGGCACGCATCGTGTTGTTGCCATCAAGGGTAAAAATGTGGGGTTTTCATCATTGGTTTGAGATTATCCCTCTACATCATGTCATCTTGCTTAAGGCGTTATTCTGTTCGTCAAGAACTCAATACACTAGATGCATGCTGGATAGCGGTTGATGTGTGGAGTAATAGTAGTAGATGCAGAAAGTATCAGTCTACTTGTCTCGGACGTGATGCCTATACGTATGATCATTGCCTTAGATATCGTCATGACTTTGCGCGGTTCTATCAATTGCTCGACAGTAATTTGTTCACCCACCGTAATACTTGCCATTTTGAGAGAATCCTCTAGTGGACACTATGTCCCCCGGGTCTACTCCACACCATATTTTCAGCCTTACACTTTTTACTTCGTTGCACTTTCCGCCTTCAGATCTCACTTTGCAATCAATCTTGAAGGGATTGACAACCCCTTTAAAGCGTTGGGTGCAAGCTCTTTTGTGTTTGCGCAGGTACTCTAGACTTGACGAGATTCTCCTACTGGATTGATACCTTGGTTCTCAAACTGAGCGAAATACTTACTGCTCCTGTGCTGCATCACCCTTTCCTCTTCAAGGGAAAAACCAACGCAAGTCCAGTCTCCGTCAACGTGTCAATTTACGGCGCTGTTGTCTTTTGCCGTAGCAAGCAGCCCCTCTGCACTTGCACACTATCACGGCGGCGGCCGGAACAGGGGAGGACAACGGCGTCGCTATAGGCAGCAATTGACGGGGAAGCTACTGGTGCGGGGATGCGGCGACCTAGGGGAACCCATTCCCGAGCCTAACTCACCGAAAGGGGGAGCCCAAGGGCAACGCAAGGAGCTACAGCTCTCGGCCATGGCAGACCCCGACGGCGGCGACGCGCTACGCACCGATAGGGATCAGGCACGCGGGGAAAGGGGGAAAAGGCGACGCTCACCCTGTTGCACGAAGACGGGGACGACGCGGCTGCTCGAGGAAGAGGAAGAAGAGGCGAGGCGGAGGAAGAGCCTCTTCTCCGCTCCGCCGACGAGGACGCGTGGCTGACGCGAGGGAGGAAGATCCACCTCCCCTAGCGACGAAAATGGAACGGGGTGGTTCCCGTATCCTCGCGGACGCCTCGGATGCCGCAGGGGAGGCTGCCGGCGACGAGGCGATGGCGGGGATGACGGAGCTCTCTCTCTGAATTCTCTCTCTCTGAATTCTCTTTGGAGTCTTACCTGCAGAGGGGAAGAAGGAGGGAGAAGGAGGAGGCGGCGCGGAAGAGGAACCCTAGCACGCACGCCGATGGGGAGGCGCTAAATAGGGGTGGATGGGACGGCTTGGCGGCGTTGTCACGACGCTCTCTCTCTCTCTCTGATCATGACGGAAAGCAGACACGAGGGGGACGGCGTCAGAGGAGGAAGAAGAGGGACGGGGAGAAGGCCGCTCGGGCGAGAAAAGGAGGCGAGGCCCAGGAGAGGGGGAGTAGGCTGGCCCACCTAGGCTTGCTCTTGCGCCTGGATAAGAACAGGGGAAAAACAAAAGGGTTTCTTTTTAAAATAACAACCACAAACAAAAACTCACAGGAACAAGTAGAAGGGTTTGTTTAGACAAATAAAAATAGCTAGGGGTTGAGGGATTTATGCCCTATTTAAATAAAATAGAAACCATATTTTTAGAACAAATAAATTATACCTAAAAACAAGAATTTAATGTTGTTTTTATAAAAACCTCAAATGACTTAAAGCTTAAAAACAACAAGACAACTACCCCCTCAACCACAAGTGAATTCTCTGAAAGTATAACATTTTTAAAAGAGGTTCTAACAAGGTTTAACACACAAGTTAAAAAATAAAAAAAGGGGAAGGGCTTTGCATTGTCTTGAAAAGCATAGTTGGAAAGCTTTGTTTGAAAACATCACATCATTTCACACCACTCAAGGCAAGCCATCATTACCATGATGGATCAACTAGGAACACAAGAATGAAAGCAATGCATTTGATGAGGATACCATGATGCAAAATGATGACATGAAATGGAGTCACATGAAATGATAAACTTATATAACATCCACAACATGGTTCCACAAAATACGGAAGGATCCAAATATGGAAAGGATTACATCTGGGCGGTTAAATAGTGCTACTGCTAACACGCTATAGCTAACATGTTAGCAGTAGCGCGGGATATAAAGCGCTACTCGTATACACATTAGTAGCAGCACTAGAATAAATAAAGCGATGCTGCTAAGCGAGCACTACTGCCAATATTCCTGCTTTCAATATTTAATTCCTGCCATATTTATGCCTCCCTACATATTTGTGCATGCTCTATACTGTGGTTTCATCATATCATAATAAACAAGCATCGTTGTCATCACATCATACACATAAAGTAGTCCTGCCATTTAGACCATCATCATCATCATTATCCAACACAAATGTCATCAAATCTCGAAAATAGCGATACACACAAGTACTTCTTGAGGCACCGGTTTCGCTCCGTATCTTGCTGTAGCATCCACCTCAAGTAACTCTTTTCCACTTCGGCTCTGCTATCGAACCCTTTGTGCCTAGCGCCCGGGTACCTGTCCACCTGGGCCTGAGCATTTGGCCAGTGGTCGTACACTCGTGGATCCCTCCCAATGAATACGGCGTAGCAGTCCTTCGCCATCTCCGATCTATGTACCTGCATCATAAGTTGATTAATTCAACGATATATAATATGCAACATAATGTACTTGAGAAACACAAAGATGCATAGTTAGCAGAATACAAGCAGTAAGCATAGATAACGAAGTTCCTCGTACACAAACTAATTAACTAGAGCAATGTACGGTAGTTCATTAAAAGACTAGTACTATTAATTATAATTAAACACTCACATTGTCATCGTCAATCACTATTCCATGTCGAAGCTCCAATCTTCATAGTCACAGATGAAGGACCCGAGCTTCTTGAAATGATTCAGGTCCAAACCCTGAGCCCGTAGCACCTCCCGGATAGTCTCCCGCCTCATTGGCCCATGGTAGAACACTCCTCGTTGACGACCTGCTTCATGATCACCTGGGCAAGTTCACACTAGATGTGATAAAACTCAGCTCGGATTCGATGATCTGGTGTGCTTCCTATGCTTGTGGCCTAGTTAAGAATCTCGGCATCACCTTAATTAGACGACATGCGAAGGCGTTGTCTATCCCTTCTGAACTCGATCATGTGATCCATCACGTAGAATCAATCAGCTGTACTACCGTTTGGTGCTACATGCACCAAAAGTTGGTCTTATGGCCGAAAGTTGGCGCTTTATTCGTGTACTTTTTCAACTGGATATATCCACCAGTAAGGTTGTAGGTGAAAATGGCACTATCGAGAACACTCTTTATGTGTGTGTAATCCTTCTTCTTGATGTTCATCGATGAGTCCAAGTATAGAGCATAGGAGTATTGTGGGTACAGACAGATGAGGACGGCTCCCCCCCCCCCCCCCGCTGCGCAAAATAATCACACCTCAAATTAGACTCCATGCTTGTAAAGGAATGATCAAAACTTACGAAAGGATATCTACGGATAACTTACATGGCATGATAAGGCAGGAGAATCATTTGCTTGTCCTTATTAGCGATCATGAAGTCGTTGATGTACTTGCTCGCAGAGTCCTGGTGCTCTTTGTAGTGTGCCCAGAAGCTCTCGTGCATATAGTACGGGTCCGTGACACACATATATTCTATGTTATCGCGCTTGATGATGTAGTTGAGATGCACAGCATATAGGCGAATGAACTGAAAACTAAGCTTGGTCATGTGGAACATGTCGTAGATGTAGTCAAATCGCAGGATGAACTTCTTCGCGGGCCATGTGTCGACGTATCCACTCGCACCCGGAACTAGAACTAGGTAAAGCGGGTATCCTGGTTTTTTCGAGATGAGAAGTCTCATCTGTGTGGCCATCACATCATCATGAAGTCCCCTTAGATAAGTGTTCATTATGCTCTCTACCGCTTTCCGAGGTAGGATCGGGTGGTCGGCGACATGGAAACGCTCCGCACCTATGACATGTATCCTGTCTACGTCCGGGGGCTTTGGCTAGCTGCTTGAAGGAGCTATGGCGCCTTTACACCCTTTCTTGTCCGGTCTCCTCCTTGGCTTCTTGGCGGGTGGCGGTAGTGAGCCCACCATACCTTCCCTAACCACCACCACCACCAGCGTTGGGCTAATTATCAGTGGACGACCCATGTGTTGTTCTTGTTGGATAGAGGCGGCATCTCGAGGCGTCTCCTGCGAGGATCACATGAAGAGAGACTTTTTGCAATCAGCCGTCGTACGTTCTGGCTCCGGCAAATCAGGCATCATCAAGTCATCTGCATGCTCATAGCCTGAGTCATAGTGCCGAGCATCTTCACCGCCGGTATTGATATACTGGTTAGGGTCGTCATCATCGCCCTCCTCCATGACGTCATCAACATTTGCTTCTTCGACGGGGGCTACATCATCTCGCACTAATGGAGGCTTTCCCTCGCCGCATCGTCCGCTATCTCCCCCACGCTAGGTGCAGGTAATTGGGTAGGTGGGGTGGTGTTCATGCCTTGTTGAGGAGTTGCCGTTGGTGTGCTATCGGGCGCCTCGACACAAAGGTGAGTCTTTGGCCAAGGCAAGAACCAGGTCTTGCATGCGACAATCAGTTGAGGGGTCTCATCATCACCGGCTCGTGCCGGAAGAGGAAAATCCTCAAAGCCCGCTTTGACACTGGCCACACAAACTTTGAAGACGCCATGGGGCATCTGTCGGTTGTGGAGCACGCGGTCCTTCGGCTTGATGATCGTTGCCTTCCCACGTCCACCTTCTGGGCCGTTGATATTGTATAGCAGGGTGCATGCGGTTTGGTCTGCCTGCGAAGACATGACTACGACGTCAGACATCCGAAAGCCAACTAAACAGAAGACTATATAGATATGCTGGTGAAGAGTGTATGACACGTAATTACCATGATGGAGTCGAGCTCAGCCAAAGAAGAAGCCCCGCCGAGCATGCCAGAGACGGAGGACGGGCTGCCATGAATCGGAGTGAGACCAGGTACGGGAGCATTTGCGGTTGCGTGAGCAGGTGTTGGTGGTGCGATGTTTGCCGAATTGCTCCCGACAAAGCTGAGAAGTGGAAAGTCATGTGTCCCTTTTTCTGGATTCCTCCTCACATACTCAAAAACTGTCGGAACCAATTTGCCCAAGGAAGCTGCCACAGCTGCATTGACCTTATCGTCGACTACCTTGGTCAACTCTTCTTTGGTCTGAGCGACCGTCTGCGCGACCTTCTCGTCGATGGTCAGTTGAGTATGCTCCCGTCTCTTCTTTCTTTCCTCCGACTTCTCGTGGTAGCACTTCATCCATGAGGCGCCATCTCCGACGCCGTGCATATGTCCATAAGATGGAGGTTTTTCCACCGTGACATTTTTAAGTATTTTCAGGGGCCGGTTGAACGGGTTGTCCCACTTGGGCCTCACCGACGACTGAGACGACTCATCGCTTTCGGGTGCCTTTTGATGCTGCTCTTTCTACAAAAGGAATGTTGATGGTTTATAAATGTGACAAAACTTGTTGTCGAATTTGATTGGAAGCTAATTAATATAAGGTGGTAATAGAATAATTACAAGTAGTCTCACGAACTCCCTCGCGTTCAGGTCCGTGTAAAAGACCTTATTGACGGGATCCCACTAGTGTCGGGCCCTAATCCAGTCACGCTCCCGCGGGTCGGTGAACTCCTCCAAGGGGTCTGTGATTTCGTGTCTTTCACGTTTGGCGTCCTCCTTGGCCCATGCGCTCCTCTTCCCCTTGTAACCATGGCTTTCGAGGCGATGGGAAAGCGTGTTCCTGGCTTGGAGCTCCTTCATTTTCTCCGACTTTTTCTGGGCTTCTTCTATAGCGCAAGTCTCTTTGAATTTTTCGAAGTCCTCTTCCGTTATTGACGGATTGTCAGCATGAATCTTGGACCACGGTTCATTCTTCAGAACGTCTTTTTCACCCGTACTTTCTAGGCGGACAAGGCGTTGGTGAACATCACCATTGCCTTGATGTTTATCTTTGTCATGGGTTCGTCATTCCACGGAAGTTCGTCTTCATCCCGGCCGGGGAACAGGAACCTATTGTGCAACTTTGTTAGGAGCGTGTGCTCCATATGTGGTATCTTCTTTAACTTTTTGTCGTTGATGTTGGCGGTTTCCCCGAGGATGCATCCAAGTTGATTTTCGTAGCACTTGCACGCTTTCTCTAGTTCTGTTGGCTCTAATTTCGTGGGGTGCATCGTCGTGACCATGATTTTTCCGGTGCCGAGCTCATTTGGTTTTCTTGCCCTCTTCGTCTTTGGTCCTTCACCGACTAAGTCAACATCATTTCCGGTCTTGGGGGCGGTGTTGGTACCGGTGCCACTATCGGTGCCGGTGCCAGCTTCGGTGTCGGGGTTGGTCTCACTGCCACCGTGTGTCCCCAACGTGCATTGGTCCAGGTAATTGAAAAAAATCATCTGCTTCCTGAAAATAGTCATCTCCGATACGACCAGAACCCCCGGCTTCATCATGGCTAGACATATTAATTTCCTACGAGTATTTAAGTATAATAGTTTCATTCTAGGATGAATAACATGAATAATAAAAAGGAACCTATATTTGTTCGGAATGTTGATTCATTCCCCTTTCCGGCAATTCCCGGGCACTCCATATGTCCTAGTTTCTAGCACTAGTCATGCCAAAATTCACAAAAAAATTCGGCATGACCTTTGCTAAAAAGTGGACATATGGAGAGCCAGAAATTTGCCGGAACGGAAATGAATCAACATTGCGGCAAAACATAGGCCACTCAGACATTCTGAAAAAACTTTCCACAAACTTAGCACAAATAGAGCACATTGGATTACGTAATAACGATAGCAATTAAATGACAAAAAATTAAAAAAAATAGAAATCCCCTCCCCTCCTCTTCCTCTTCTCCTCCTCTTCCTCTCCTCCTCTTCTTCTCCTCCTCCTCTTCTACTCGTCCTCCTCTTCTTCCTCTCCTCCTCGTCTTCTTTTCTTCTCTTCCTCCTCTTCTTTTCGACTCATCCTCCTCTTCTTTTCTTCTCCTCCTCCTCTTCTTTTCTTCTCCTCTTCTACTTCTCCTCTTTTTCTTCTACTTCTCATCTTCTTCTACTTCTCCTCTTCTTCTATTTTTCCTCTTATTCCCCTCTCCTCCTCTTCTTATTCTCCTTCTTCTTCTTCTTTTCCTACTCTTCATCCTCTAATAATTCGAAAACCTAATTAACCTATAGCCTAATTCTAAATATTACTAACCCTAATAATTCTATAAAAATCAGAATTAATCTAAAAGAAAGTTAAAAAACATTATTCCCTCTCCTTCCTCATCCTCTTCTTCCTCTTCTTCTTCTTCTTCTTCTTCTTCTTTTCTTCCTCTCCTTCCTCTCCTCCTCTTCTTCCTCTCCTTCCTCTCCTCCTCCTCCTCCTCTTCTTCCTCTACTCCTCTTCATCCTCTCCTCCTCTTCTTCCTCTTCTCCTCTTCTTCTTCTTCTCCTCATCTTCTATAGCAGCAGTGTAGGAAGAGGGGCAGGGTTACCCTAGAGTGGGAGAGAGGGGCGTCGACATCCGGCGGTGGCGGCGACGACTACAGGAGGGGGCTTTGTTCGGTGGTGGCAGCGGCGACTACAGGAGGGAGTTGGAGGTAGGATTGGGAGGGAGAGGAAATTATTTGGCCAATTTAGTAAACGTAGCAGTGGTGATGGTTCTGATCCACCGCTACTGCTAAATGCCCTAGGGCAGTTAGCAGTAGCGCTGGTTCGAACCAGCGCTACTGCTAAATTAGCAGTAGCGCTTGGACAAATCCAGCGCTACTGATAACATTATTTTCTTTATTATTTTTCCTTGTTATTATTTTTCTATTTATTTTTTTCTTTTCTTTTTATTATTTTCGTTTCCTTTTCTGTTTACTTTTGTTTTTCTTTTGTATTGCTTTCTCCTTTTTGTTTTTATCCCGACGGCCTCGCACCCAGTCGACGACGAGAACGTCTCCCTCCTGGCCACAATGCGCGAATATTACCGGAACCATGTGTTGTTTCGTACACAAAATACATACATATATATAAATGATTGTTTCTCAGCAGCGTCGAAGACTTTTCACATTGAGCTTCTTTCCTTTCTTGTTCGTTGTGTTGCTTCTTTTCTGGCACCATGGAGTACGATCTTTCTTAGGTAATGTAGTCTTGATTCTTCTTTTCGCGTATGCTTCATTGTCATCGTCATCTTCCCTCATCGGGTTTCCTTATTGGTCGTAGTCTTCGTCATTGGTGACTCCATCCATTCCAACGATGTTCCTTCTGCCTCTCCTCTCAACAACTCGGCTGGGATTGGTCGGGTCGGTTATGAAGAAGCATTGTGTCACGTGCTTAGCGTGTATCCATGCATCAGTTTTGGTGATGACGTTAATGTTCATGGTAGCCCTCTTTGCGTCGGGTATAGACATGGTAGTGAAATACTTGTTTTCTCTTATGACGGCCTTAGCCCACCTGACACGGAACATCATCGCATCGTGCTTTCCAGCATAGTTAAGCTCCTAGATCTCTTCGACCCTTTCGTAGAATCTTTCAATTGTGCTGTTGAAGTCGATCATGCATTCAGTCGTCACCCCTGAGTTCTGGTAATCATTGTCCATGTATTTGGCCTCCGTGTAGAACGTGTACCCATTGATATCGTATGCCTCACAGGAAACAAGTTTCGGTGCGGGGCCTGCTACTTCTTGAGATTGCGTTGGTTTTTCCCTTGAAGAGGAAAGGGTGATGCAGCAAAGTAGAGATAAGTATTTCCCTAGCTTTGAGAACCAAGGTATCAATACAGTAGGACTATCCAAATGAGGCACCAAGGCACCTGCGCTAAGACAAACAAACTGTCACCCAACGCGATAAAGGGGTTGTCAATCCCTTTACGATTACTTGCAAAATGAGATCTGATAGTGATAATAGGTAAATATAAATAAATAAATAAAAGTGTAGCAAGCTATTTTTGGTATTTTTGTATGTAGATCTGAATATATAATGTGTAAAATAGACCCGGGGGCCATAGTGTTCACTAGAGGCTTCTCTCATGATAGCAAGTATTACGGTGGGTGAACGAATTACTGTCGAGCAATTCATAGAATCACGCAAAGTCATGACGATATCTAAGGCAATGATCATACATATAGGCATCACGTCCGAGACAAGTAGACCGATACTTTGTGCATCTACTACTATTACTCCACACATCGACCGCTATCCAGCATGCATCTAGTGTATTAAGTTCATAACAATTAGAGTAACGCCTTAAGCAAGATGACATGATGTAGAGGCATAAATTCATGCAATATGATATAAACCCCATCTTTTTAACCTTCATGGCAACAACACGATGCGTGCCTCGCTACCCCTTCTATTACTAGGTGAGGACACCGCATGATATGAACCCAAAACTAAGCACTTCTCCCATTGCAAGAATTATAGATCAAGTTGGCCAAACGAAACCCATAACTCGAAGAGAATTACAAGGATACAAAATCATGCATATAAGAAACCAGTGGAGACTCAAATAATATTCATAGATAATCTGATCATAAATCCACAGTTCATCGGATCTTGACAAACACACCGCAAAACAAAGTTACATCGGATAGATCTCCATGAAGTTCATGGAGAACTTTGTATTGAAGATCCAAGAGAGAGAAGAAGCCATCTAGCTACTAGCTATGGACCCGAAGGTCTGTGGTGAACTACTCACGCATCATCGGAGAGGCAATGGTGTTGATGAAGAAGACCTCTGTGTCCAAATCCCCCTCCGACAGGGCACGAGAACGGTCCCAGATGAGATCTCGCGGAAACAGAAGCTTGCCGCGGCGGAAAAGTATTTTTGTGGCTCTCTGTGTTAGTTTGGTGATTTTAGGGAATTTATAGGCGAAAGAGGTAGGGCAAAGGAGGCACGGGGGGGGGGGCACGAGCCTGCTAGGCGCCCCCCGGGGCACGCATAGGGGGCTCATGGCCTCCTCCGTGGCCCTCTGCCTTGGTTCTCAAGTCTTCTGGATCCCTTGTGTTATGGAAAAAGTCATCTCGAAGGTTTTATTCCGTTTGGACTCCGTTTAATATTCTTATCTGAAAAAGGTCAAAAACACGGAAAAAACGTAAACTGGCACTGGGCACTGAGTTAATATGTTTGTCCCAAAAATGATATAAAATAGCATATAAATGCATATAAAACATCCCAAGTTGATAAAATAATAGCATGGAACAATAAAAAATTATAGAGACGTTGGAGACGTATCAAGCATCCCCAAGCTTAACTCCTGCTCGTCCTCGAGTAGGGAAGTGATAAAGACCGAATTATTGATGTGGAATGCTACCTAACATATTTGTTCTTTGTAACTTCTTTATTGTGGCATGAATGTTCAGATCCATAAAATTCAGAAAAATAGTTTAATATTGACATGAAAACAATAATACTTCAGCATACTAGCAAAGTAATCATGAACTTTTGAAATAACAAGGCCAAAGAAAGTTATCCCTACAAAATCATATAGTCTGGCTATGCTCCATCATCCCCACACAACGAATTTAAATCATGCACAACCCCGGTATTGTCCAAGTAATTGTTTTCACACTCTTACTTTCTCAAACCTTTTTCAACTCTCACGCAATACATGAGCGTGAGCGATGGATATAGCACTATAGGTGGAATAGAGTGTGGTGGAGGTTGTGAGGAAAAAAGGAGGAGATGGTCACATTGACTCGGTGTATCAATGGGTTATGGAGATGCCCATCAGTAGATATCAATGTGAATGGGTAGGGATTGCCATGCAACGGATGCACTAGAGCTACAAGTGTATGAAATCTCAAAAATAAAAACTAGTGGGTGTGCACCCAACATGCTTGCTCACGAAGACCTAGGGCAATTTTGAGGAAGCCCATCATTGGAATATACAAGCCAAGTTATATAATGAAAATTCCCACTGGTATATGAAAGTGACAAAACAAGAGACTCTCTATCATGAAGAAAATGGTGCTATTTTGAAACACAAGTGTGGAAAAAGATAGTAGCATTGTCCCTTCTCTCTTTTTCTCTCATTTTTTTTTGTTTGGGCTCTTTGGCCTCTCTTTTTTTATTTGGGCTTCGCTGGCCTATTTTATTATTTCCTCATATGGGACAATGCTCTAATAATGATGATCATCACACTTTTATTTACTTACAACTCGATACTTAGAACAATAATGACTCTATATGAAATGCCTCCAGTAGTGTACCGGGATGTGCAACGATCTAGCTTAGCGTATGACATTGAAACATCTCGCTAGATATCTTACGATCATGCAATGGCAATATGAAAGTGATGGCACATGTCATGAGACAGAACGGTGGAAGTTGCATGGCAATATATCGTGGAATGGCTATGAAAATGCCATAATAGGTAGGTATGATGGCTGTTTTGAGGAAGGTATATGGTGGTTTTGTGCGCCGGCGAAAGTTGCACAACACTAGAGAGGCTAGCAATGGTGGAAGGGTGAGAGTGCATCTATACCAGGGACTCACATTAGTCATGAAGAACTCATATACTTATTGCGAAAGTTTTATTAGTAATCGAAACAAAGTGCTAAACGCTTACTCCTAGGGGAAGGGTTGGTAGGAGTTAACCATCGCGCGATCCCGACCGCCACACAAAGGATGACAATCAATAAATCAATTATGCTCCAACTTCATAACATAGCGGTTCACCATACGTGCATGCTACGAGAATCACTAACCTCAACACAAGTATTTCTAGATTCACAACACCCTACTATCATAACTCTAATATTAAGATATCCATATCTCAAAACTAATTGTGAGGAATCAAACTTCTCTTACTAATCAATGCACTTGAATATGAAAGTTTTTATTATATCCTCTTCGGATGCCTATCATATTTAGGACTAATTTCCTAACACACGCCAATTACCAAGTTACTTAGAGAGAGCGCCCTCAAAATGATATAAGTGAAGATCGAGAGTTTTTATTTCTACAAAATATGACACCGCCGTGCTCTACAATGATTTAAGTGAAGCACTAGAGCAAAATTATCTAGCTCAAACGATATAAGTGAAGCTCATGGGAGCCAAATTATCTAGCTCAAAAGATATAAGTGAAGCACATGCGAGCTAAATTGCCTAACTCAAAAGATATAAGTGAAGCTGATTGAGTATTCTAACAAATTCACGATGAGTGCATGTCCCTCTCAAAAGGTGTGCATCAAGGATGATTGTGATAAAACAAAAAGCAAAGACTCCTATAATACACGATGCTCCAACAAAACACATATCATGTGGTAAATAAAAATATAGCTCCAAGTAACGTTACCGATGGATTGAAGACAAAAGAGGGGATGCCTTCCCGGGGCATCCCCAAGCTTAGGCTTTTTGGTGTCCTTGAATTTGGCTTGGGATGACTTGGGCATCCCCAAGCTAAGGCTCTTTCCACTCTTTATTCCATTGTCCATAAGAACATCACCCAAAACTTGAAAACTTCACAACACAAAACTTAAACAGAAACTCGTGATATCATTAGCATAAGAAAACAAACCACCAACTTTTTAGGTACTGTAGTAAACTTAATTTCCATTTAGATTGATGTTATATTACTGTATTCTCACTTCTCCACGGCTCGTACCCCCCGATACTAACCATAGTTTCATCAAAATAAGTAATCAACACAACAAAAAGAGAATCTGTCAAAAACAGAACAGTCTGCAGCAATCTGTATATTTCGTATACCTCTGCTATTCCAAAAAAATATGAACAAATTATGAATATTAGGGAAATTTTCATATCAATCAGCATAAAAAATAATCAACTCAAAATCTCTTTCTCTATAGGAATTAAAAATAATTTCGTGAGCACAAAGTTTCTGTCTTTTTTTTGCATGATTAAACAACTATCACCAAAACTAATCATAAATGTTCTACTTGGCACAAACACTAACTAAAAGATAAAAAACACAATAATAACAGAATCATTATGGTGTGGACTCAACAAAACAGAAAGTAAAAAGATAAAATAAATTTATTCATTGGGTTGCCTCCCAACAAGCGCTATTGTTTAACGCCCTTAGCTAGGCGTAAGGCAATAGATTCAAGTGTTGTCATCTTTAGTGCTCAAACCATAAGTAGCTTTCATAATGGATTCATAAGGCAATTTTATTTTCTTTCTAGGAAAGTGTTCCATGCCCTTCTTTAATGGAAATTGAAATTTAATATTCCCTTCCTTCATATCAATAACAGCACCAATAGTCCTCAGGAAAGGTCTACCAAGAATAATGGGACATGTCGGATTGCAATCAATATCAATCACAATGAAATCTACAGGAACATAGTTCCTATTTGCAATAATAAGAACATCATTGATCCTTCCCATAGGTTTCTTAATAGTAGAATCCGCAAGATGCAAATTAAGAGAGCACTCATCAATCTCATTGAAACCTAGAACATCACATAAAGATTTTGGAATTGTGGAAACACTAGCACCCAAATCACACAAATCATGGCATTCATAATTTTTAATCTTAATTTTTATAGTAGGTTCCCACTCATCATGAAGTTTTCTAGGAATAGATATTTCCAACTCAAGTTTCTCTTCAAGAGATTTAATCATAGCATCAACGATATGTTTGGTAAAAGCCTTATTTTGGCTATAAGCATGTGGAGAGTTTAGCATGGATTGCATCAAGGAAATACATTCAATCAAAGAGCAACCATCATAATTAAATTCCTTGAAACCCAAAGTAGTAATTTCATCACTATTCAAAGTTTTGATATCCTCTACTCCACTTTTAGTATTTTTAGCATCAAGATAAATAGACTCCGAATCATTGGGGCGTTTCTCAACCAAAGTGGATTCACATCCAGCCCCATCATCATTAAGATTGACATTAGAAAACAAGGATTCAATAGGATTCACACCAAGCACTTTAAGATCTTCGTGATTCTCATCACGAGAACACGCCTTTTTAAGCCATTCATGTCTAGCACGAATTTGGGAGGTTCTATCTTTACTCTCATTCATGGAAACACGCATAGCTTTCAAAGTTTCATCCATATTAATCTTGGGAGGAACACATGTCAATTTCAAAGCACCAATATCAAGAGACATTCTATCAACAGTCCTAACCAAGTCATCAATTTTAAGCAGTTTTTCTTCTATGGAAGCATTGAAAATCTTTTGCAATTAATAAACTCTTTAATATTATTCTCAAGATCACAGGGTATTTTATTATAATTTCCATGAGCATTGTTGTAGGAATTGCCAAAATTATTAGAGGGATTACTAGGAAAAGGCCTAGGATTAAAGTTACCTCTATAAGCATTGTAGTTACCAAAAATTTTCCTACCAACAAAATTAACATCCAAATTTTCATTGCTATTCTCAATCAAGGAAGATAAAGGCATATCATTAGGATCTAGAGGAGCACTTTTACTAGCAAACAACTTCATTAACTCATCCATCTTAGCACTCAAACAGTTAATTTCTTCTATAGCATGCACTTTTTTACTAGTAGGTGACCGTTGAGTGTGCCATTGAGAATAATTTGTCATGATATTCTCTAGGAGTTTTGTAGCTTCTCCTAGTGTGATTACCATAAAAGTTCCACCAGAGGTGGAATCCAAGATATTTCTAGAAGCAAAATTCAAACCAGCATAGAAAATTTGTATAATCATCCAAAGACTTACGCCATGAGCGGGACAATTTCTAATCATCAATTTCATTCTCTCCAAAGATTGTGCAACATGTTCATGATCTAGTTGCTTAAAATTCATGATATCATTACAGAGAGAGATAATCTTAGCAGGTGGAAAATACTTGGAAATAAATGCATCTTTACACTTGTTCCATGAATCAATACTATTTTTGGGTAAAGATGAAAACCTAGTTTTTGCTCGATCTCGTAATGAGAACGGAAATAGCTTCAATTTAATCATATCACTATCCACATCTTTCTTCTTTTGCATATCGCATAACTCAACAAAGGTATTAAGGTGGGATGCGGCATCTTCACTAGGAAGGCCGGAAAATTGCTCTTTCATAACAAGATTCAACAAGGCAGCATTAATTTCATATGAATCCGCACTAGTGGCGGGAGCAATTGGAGTACTAATAAAATCGTGGTTATTAGTATTAGAGAAGTCACACAATTTAGTATTTTCAGACATGGTGACTTAGCAAGCAGACAAGCACACAAGCAAACAGAAAGCAAGCGAAAGAAAGGGCGAATGAAAAACGCAAATAAAGAAAGGCAAATATTTTTGAAAATTTGGTTTTAGAAGTGGGGGAGAGGAAAACGAGAGGCAAATGGAAAATAATGTAAATGCATGAGATGAGTTTGCGATAGGTACTTGGTAGATATGCTTCACTTGAATACTCCCCGGCAACGGCGCCAGAAATTCTTCCTACTACTTCTTGAGCTTGCGTTGATTTTTCCCTTGAACAGGAAAGGGTCATGCAACAAAGTAGAGATAAGTATTTCCCTCAGTTTGAGAACCAAGGTATCAATCCAGTAGGAGTATCAAGACGAGGCACCAAGGCACCTGCGCAAAGACAAACAAACTTGCACCCAACGCGATAAAGGGTTTGTCAATCCCTTTACGATTACTTGCAAAGTGAGATTTTATAGTGATAATAGGTAAATATAAATAAAAGTGCAGCAAGGTATTTTCAGTATTTTTGTATGTAGATCTGAATATATAATGTGTAAAATAGACCCGGGGCCATAGTGTTCACTAGAGGCTTCTCTCATGATAGCAAGTATTACGGTGGGTGAACGAATTACTGTCGAGCAATTGATAGAATCGCGCAAAGTCATGACAATATCTAAGGCAATGATCATACATATAGGCATCACGTCCGAGACAAGTAGACCGATACTTTCTGCATCTACTACTATTACTCCACACATCGACTACTATCCAACATGCATCTAGTGTATTAAGTTCATAACAAACAGAGTAACGCCTTAAGCAAGATGACATGATGTAGAGGGATAAATTCATGCAATATGATATAAACCCCATCTTTTTACCCTTGATGGCAACAACACGATGCGTGCCTCACTACCCCTTCTGTCACTAGGTGAGACACCGCACGGTATGAACCCAAAACCAAGCACTTCTCCCATTGCAAGAATTATAGATCAAGTTGGCCAAACGAAACCCATAACTCGAAGAGAATTACAAGGATACGAAATCATGCATATAAGGAATCAGAGGAGACACAAATAATATTCATAGATAATCTGATCATAAATCCACAATTCATCGGATCTCGACAAACACACCGCAAAACAAAGTTACATCGGATAGATCTCCATGAAGATCATGGAGAACTTTGTATTGAATATAGAAGAGAGAGAAGAAGCCATCTAGCTACTAGCTATGGACCCGAAGGTCTATGGTGAACTACTCACGCATCATCGGAGAGGCAATGGTGTTGATGAAGAAGCCCCCCGCGTCTGAATCCCCCTCCGATAGGGCTCCAGAACGGTCCCCAGATGGGATCTCGTGGAAACACAAGCTTGCGGTGGCAGAAAAGTATTTTCGTGGATCTCTCTGTTGGTTTGGGGATTTTAGGGAATTTATAGGCGAAAGAGGTAGGGCAAAGGAGGCATGGGGGGCCCAAGAGCCTGCTAGGCGCCCCCCTGGGGCGCGCCTAGGGGCTCGTGGCCTCCTCCGTGGCCCTCTGCCTTTGTTCTCAAGTCTTCTGGATCCCTTCTGTTATGGAAAAAATCACCCCGAAGGTTTTATTCCGTTTGGACTGCATTTAATATTCTTATCGGAAAAAGTTCAAAAACATGGGAAAAAACATAAACTGGCACTGGGCACTGATTTAATAGGTTAGTCCCAAAAATGATTTAAAATAACATATAAATGCATATACAACATCCCAAGTTGATAATATAATAGCATGGAACAATAAAAAATTATAGATACATTGGAGACGTATCAGGGCCGTGTGCTAAGACATGTATGAGAAACCCGTATGCACTGCCCTCTTCGGGGGGATTAGCACGAACCTGCTCTTTGAACCAACGCAAGGAAGTGGCATTGTGCTCTATAGTAACTTCGTAGTCCGTCTTGCGCATTCCCTGATCACCACACTTCTTTGCGATGATTTCTTTGTGCAGTGTCACATAATCGTCTACCACATCTAGGTGTTGTAGCACTACTAAGTTAGCCCTATCAAAGTCGTCCCGTCGATCCGAGTAGTCCATGTGCAATTCCCTCCGTCCGTTGTTGTGACCTTCTCCTCCAAGCCTCCCATGGTGCTTGACAGCAAACCAACAACAGGTCTTCTTTGCCCATATAATTCTTACAAAAGGAGATGCACTCTTGGGTCAGATACCCCTCGACGATGCTCCCCTCGGCATGGGACATGTTACGAAAGAATCCTTTGATGACCCCATTCATCCTCTCAAACGACATCATGCTGTGAAGGAATGTCGGCCCGAGGTCGATGATGTCGTCCACGATATGGACACACAGATGCACCATGATGTCAAAGAACGCGGGCGGGAAGTACATCTCAAGCTCACATAGTATGACAACAATCTCTTCCTGTAGCCTTCAGAGCTGCTTCATAATGATGGACTTTCAAGAGATAACATCGAAGAAGTTGCCGATACCAGTAAGCGTCTCACGGACGTGCTTTTCCATTATCCCTCTAATGGCAACCGGAGTATCTCCGTCATCATCAGTGACAGTCATGAGACTTTATCTTGCTGAACCTTTTCTTCTTCGTGCCTAGAAATCTGCTTATCTTCCCACGGTAACCGGAACTGACTTTGATTCATGTAAGGCACTTGATGAGTTGATTGATCTCCTTCGGACTTGAGCTGAAGCAAGAAGGGGGGCAACAATTATCCTCCTTCTTGTTGACTTTTCTTCCCCTTGGCACCGCTGCCGTCTCCGTCTCCTCCGTCGACTTTTTACAGGGCATGTGGAGATCCCTCGTGATCTCCAAATCCTCCAAGTATTTCCTTGCCTTCAGCCCATCCTTGGTCTTCTCCAGCATATTCATCAGTGTGCCAAGCAAGCTCTCGAGGAAATTCTTCGTGATATGCATTTGATCAAGGCAATGAGGGGTGTCGTGATTGGTCCAGTACTCCAAGTCCCAAAAAATAGACCTCGTTTTCCATACCTTCAGCAGCGGCTCCTACGCCTTATCCATCTTTCCCGGCGCGGGGCACTGTTGCCAGTTATTCAACAGCTCATTGATTTCTGCGCCGCTCCTCTTACGTGGAGGTCCTCGATGCTCAGCAAAACCATTGAATAGATCTCCACGTTTTATCCACGGGTCATCCTTTTCGAGCCATCTACGATGCCCCATGTACACGATTTTCCCAGACCCGCCATCTTTCATTGACGTAAGCTGCTGAGACGTTGCATCATCCATGCACCTGGTGCATCCGCAGTATCTGTGGCACACCTGGCTTGAGGTGTACCCGTAACCGAGATAGTCATGCATCGCGTCATCACTGCAGCTCTCATACAGAAATAATCTCTTGTGCTGGTGTCCCATGTCTTGAACGGCGATTTCCATCACGTGTCTAGCTCCTCTTACAGAAGCCCCATATATAGGCTAATATTATTTCTCGGTTGTTTCGGCCCTTGAATCAGCATGCTCATGTGTATGTACTTTGTCTTCATGCACTTCCATGAGGGGAGGTTGTACATCCATACAAAGACGGGCCATGTGTTGTGATTGGTGCTCTAGTTTCCAAACGGATTCATGCCATCGGTACACGCATCAAGCATGATGTTCCTTGCATCTTCTCCAAAAAAACTATATTCGGCGTTGAATGCTCTCCACTTGGTAACATGTGCGAGGTGTCTCAGCTTCGGATCATCTCCATCATCGGGCTTCTTCCTCTCCACGTACCAGGGCATGAGGTTTCCTTCCTTAGGATCTCCAAAATACCGCCGCAGATGGGGAATGATCGGAAAGTACCATACAAATTTCTAAGGAGCTTTCTTTCCTGCCTTCTTGTATCGAGAAGCATTGCACACTGGGCACCCGGTTCTTTTCGCGTCCTCGCCCCGATAAATGATGCAATTGTTGGTGCATGTGTGATATCTAATGTGTGCCAGATCAAGAGGGCAAACGATTTTCTTTGCCTCATCGACACTAGTAGGACACACGTTCCCCACAGAAAGAACTTTATTATGTAGATACTTCAAATGATCATCGAGTCTTTTGTTTATCCATTTGTTTTTGGCCTTCGTCTTTAGAAGTTCGAGCGTGAAACTCAAGCGGGTAACCTCGGGATTGCAACCGTCATACAATGGAGTCTTCGAGTCTACTTCAAGTTGCACCAACTTGGCCTCCTCTCTAGAAGCAACTCTGTCGCTATTCGTACTCTTGCGAAGGAGGTATCAAACATGAGGGTCCTGCACGACTGAACTTAGTAGCATCGAAGTCTGCGGCATGTCCATCACCTCTTCTTAGCCATGTCTGGACTCTGCTTCTTTGCCATGTACAGAATCTTCTCCGACGCCATGTACGGACTCTTCCCCGCCGCCGTGTCCGTACTCTTCCACGCCGCCGTGTTCGGACTCTTCACAGTTGTCGTGTCCGGCGCCATCGTCTTCGTGTCGATCGGTCATCTCTTTGTCTAGACCCATGTCATTATTCCCTGCCATGTGGACGTCCTCATCATCATCTTCACTTATCCAAAGAGTATAGCCATTCATGAAACCATTGACCAACAAGTGGGCCTTCAAACGGCCACCATCAAAAGGGTCGAAAATTACTCCTTCTTTGCATTTTGTACACGGACATCTAATCCCAGTCCGTTTATTTGCTAACAAGTCCATCACCACCGATTGCAAGTATCGCTGCACCTTCCTACCACTCACCTTCATGACTGCAAGATATAACAAGCAAAAGGGTCATAAACAAAATGCATGCATATAAATATTTGGCATGACCTTGCCTAAAAATAGTACATATCGAGTTTGCTCGAAATTCGCCGAAATGGAAATAAATCGACATTTCGGCAAAACATAAGCAACTCACGGGTAATTTCACTCACACAAATCCCTTCATATCGCAAACACACATATTCCCATTATTGAAATGCACAACTTTTTTACTCACCTATATATATCCCGAGAGAGATTGTGCACGGCTAATTAAATAGCTAGATCTAGTTGTTGTGAGGAGAGATGGCTCTAGCTAACTAGGGGAGAGGGAGAGAGATGACCTAGCTAGCTAGATCTATATGTATGGAAGGAGGGAGAACCAAATAAGTGTGGAAGGTAGCTAGAGTGACAAGGCCATATTTATGGAGGAGAATTAATTAGGGTGGAAAGGGCATTAATGGGGAGAGAAGATAGGTAGAAGGAAGAGAGAAGAAGGGCAACAATGGTGGAGAAGTAACTTAGAGAGAGGAGAGGAGAAAGGAGGGGAGAGGGAAAAGCGGGGAGGAAGGGGGAGAGGGGGTGTGTGGGGGTGAAAAGCTGCCCACAGCCACGTGTAGTAGTAGCGCTTTTTGTCAAGCCAGCACTACTCCTCAGTGGGTGCAATAGCAGTAGCACTGGTTCTAGAGGAGCGCTACTGCTACGTCACTTAGCAGTAGCGCTTTTCACAAGCGTGCGCTGCTACTACACCTATTGTCGGTGGCCTCGTTGGGCCCCTTTTAGCATTAGCACTACAAATAGTTCCAGCGCTACTGCTAAGGCCATTAGCAGTAGCGCTTAATATTTCCAGCGCTACTCCTACGTAGCAGCAGCGCTGGCTATTTTTCAGCTCTACTACTAGGCTCCTACCTATAAGGTTTTTCCTACTAGTGCTTTTACTTTATGTTTTTGTGTGTTAACATGATTAAGCTACTGTGGTAATCATGTTTTGTGTCTTTTATTTCAATAATGTGCCAAGTAAAACCATTGGGATAGTGTCGATGCTTGTTTGTTTGATTCTGTGCAAAAACAGAAACTTTGCCGTCTAGTATATGAATTATGTGATTTTACAAGAGAGTGAAAAAAATATGATATTTTTACACAAAATTTCCATGTAAATTATTTGATGTTTCCTAATTGTTCAGAATTTTTAGAGTCAGGGAAGTATGGTGTTCATTGAGATCTTCACAGACTGTTCTATTTTTGTCAGATTCTCTTTTGCATGCATAGTTTGCTTGTTTTACTGTTTCATAGCTTATATTGAGTGATATAAATTATAGGAATGACAGAATAAAGTAGGTATCATGTCAGAGCAATTAGGAATCTTGTCTTGATAGTACCTAAGACAATTATCTATGTTTATTACACTAACCCATCTCACGAAGTTCCGTTAAATTTTGTGTGATTCAAGTTTTCAAGTTTTGGGTGAGATACCGCTATCAGGTGAATAAGGAGCATCAACAACCTAAGCTTGGGGATTTCCAAGGCACCCCCGAGGTAAATCCAAGGAAGGCTCAAGCGTATAAGCTTGGGGATGCCCCGGAAGGCATCCCCTCTTTCGTCTCAAACATTATCGGTATATCTTACTTGGAGCTATATTTTTATTCGTCACATGATATATGTTTTGATTGGAGCATCGTTTTATTTTGTTTTTTCCTATTATATTTTATTCATAATCTTGTTTTTCAATAAAAATTTCCAAGAATTACCTTTAGAATGCTTGAATTTCATGTGCGATGTGTGCTTTACAAAAACATGAACTTTTGCTGTAGTGTTTTTATTATGATATTTTACTGGAACGTGAAAGTTTCTGAAATTTTTACACATTACAGTAATACAAATTATTTAGTCTGTCCTAATTTTTCAGAAGTTTTGGAGTTACATAAGTACACGGTTTAAATAGATTTCTGCGGACTATTTTGTTTGGCCAGATTTCTGCCATAGTTTTGTTATCTACTTATCCTAGAGTTTTCATGGCTTATATTGGTAGATATAAATTGTGGAAATGATAGTATATAGTATGTAATGTTTAAAACTTATTATGAAACTTGTCTTGGCGGTACATTAAGTGTTAATTTATTCTTATGTATACTAACCTATCTCACGAGTTCTTTTCGAGTTTTTGTGGATAAAGTTTTTGAGACATATGTGAAACCAGCATATGAGACGTTTCAGTGAGATACAAAAGATCACAATTGGGGATTACCAAGGCACCCGAAGTAAATATGACAAGAAGTGTCAAGTAGCTAAGCTTGGGGATGTCACGCATCCCATCTCTTTCCATCAACAACTATCGATTAGCGTATGATTGATCCTAAGTTTTATTTTGTTTACATGATATGTGCTATTCTTGGAGTGCATTTTTTAGTTTTCTGTTTGAATATTCTCAGATCTGAAAATCTTTATTGCGAGAGAGCCCTCACATAGCTACCTAATTATTTGACTACTCATTGATCTTCACTTATATCTTTTGAGAGTAGTTTGATGTTTACTCGTGTGTTTCACTTATACCCTAAGAGTAAATTGTGAATGAATGAAATATCATAAATATGAAATTATCAATGTGCTATATTCTTAGTAGTAGTTTCACATTTGGTTTAGAAAGTAAAAACTATTGAAGTTTGACAAATAAAATGTTGGCCATACAATCAATTCATGAATGATTAGTATAAGAAAGAGAACTTTCACATACAAATATATTATCTTGGACATCATTTATGATTGTGAATGCCCATTAATTATTTTCAAAATTGACCAAATAGTTGAAGTTGGACAAGGAATACAATGTAATGGTTATGTTTGGGTATATTTTCATATAAGTTATATTATAATGGATCCTCCAACTTGTGGTGCTTGTTTAGAACCTTTTGCTAGCCAAAACTTCGTACTAAGTAGGGATACTACTTGTGCATCCAAATCCTTGAGCCAAGTTTCTTCCACGAGAGTCCACCATACCCACCTTTATATGGTATTTCACTGCCATTCCAAGTAAATTTGCATGTTCCACCTCTAAACATTCAAATAAACATCCATTTTGTGTGCTTGTACCGCTCATGGAGTGGCGGGGCGGTCATTATCTTCTATGCTTAGCGAGTTATTCTCAACATAAGTGTTTATTCACTTCTCATTCCACGAGAGAGGCTCGTAAAATGGATATGCAGTCCTGCATAGTACAAAAATAAATAAACAAGAACTCCCCCTAGAAAGTTGATTGTTTGGAGGGCATCCTTGCATATGGCTAGCCATGGAAAGTGTATGAATGGTTGAGGTGGATTAAAATTTCATTTTTGTTTGGGAACCGCCAATAATGTGATTAGCATGGAAGATATTGAAAACTCTGTTGTGACATTGAAATGGAAGGCACACCACCCAAAATTACATATTCATCTCTATTTTAAAACAATGAGCTCTCGCACCTCTGCAAATTCTTGCTTCCCTCCACGCACGGACAATCATGTTACTTACGTGTCATGTAGAGTCAACTTATTATTCCAACCTCAATCTATTAGTTGGAAAGCACCATGTGATGGGGAAAGATCCAAACATATATATCTAGTCAAATATATTTGATCATGATTCATTATTGTTGACAATTATCTTCATGATAAGTACGTTGGGAGATGAAACAATAAGCCCCTAACATTCTTTGTGTTCGATGGATGTTGTTTGTTCTAAAAATATGCTTTGAGTATTAGCAATTATAGAAGACTATATGATAATTGAGTATGTGGATATCTTACTTAGACTTGATGATGCATTGAAAAAAAATTGTGACTAAGAACATATGTTGTTAAGTTTCAAGAAAATGCATCATTTGAACCATGACATGTGAATTGATTGCTACTCTATCATGATGATTTTTCTGAAAAAGTTACTGGTTATGATGCTAGAAAAAGTGATTGGAATTATCTTTTATCAAACTTATATAATATGCTAGCATTCATACTTCATAATTTATTTCTTTTATCATTTACCTATTGGACGACGAGTAGGAATTAAGCTTGGGGATGCTGATATGTCTCCAACGTATCGATAACTTGTGAAGTAATTAATGCCATATTCACCAGTATTTTCAATATTTTTATATGGCTTTGATGCACTTTTTTGTGATTTATTTAGAACTAACCCACACTGACGATGTTTTCAGCAGAATAACCGTGATGTTGTTTTTTGTGCAGAAATTGAATGTTCTCGGAATCGCCCAAAACTTTTTAACGATATTTTGTGGAACATATAAGCAATATTGGATGGATCCACCTGTGGGCCACAAGCCAACAGGGCGCGGCCACCCCCCTTGGTCGCGCCTTGATGGCTTGTGAGGCCAACGTGGCTCTGTTTAGAGTGATTCCAAAGCCAATAAATCCTATATACATAGAAACGCTCAGAAATAAACAGAGAACTTCCGTTCGGCCTTGGCAACTCTCTGTATTGACGAAAAACCCATTTGGAGCCTTTTGAGTACCCTGCCAAAGGGGGGAAATCATCTTCGGTGACCATCTCATCATCCCGGCGAGGCCATGACGAGGAGGTAGTAGTTCACCCTCGGGGCTGAGGGTATGTACGAGTAGCTATGTCTTCAATCTCTCTCTCTCTCTCTCTCTCTCTCTCTCTCTCTCTCTCTCTTTCTCTCTCTCTCTCTCTCTCTCTCTCTCTCTCTCTCTCTCTCTCTCTCTCTCTCTCTCTCTCTCTCTCTCTCTTTCTCGTGTTTTTGAGATGTCACAATCTTGAGGTATCGTGGGTTTTGTTAATATAGTCGAATCATATGGTGTTCTTCCCTTGCTATCTTGTTGTGATGAATTGAATCTTTCCTTTTGAGATCTCCTTATGTTGGATTGAATATTGGATTTCAGAACACTTCATGTATGTCTTGCATGTGGATACCCGTGGTCACAACGGGGTATTCTATTGATTCACTTGATATGTGTTATGGCATCAACTTGCGGATTCTGGTGACCTTCGGGATATATGCATAAGGGTTGATTGCATGTTTTCACACTACATTCTCCGATAGAAAATCTTGGGGTAGTTTTTGAAGTTCTTTGTGTTGGATTGAATATGATGAATCTGAAATTGTTCTATGCATGTCGTATAATTAGCCCACAAGGTGACATTTGAGTGTCTAGGTGACATTAGGGTTGATTGATATGTATCATGGGTGTTATTCCAGTATGAACTCTAGGGTTGTTTGTGAATCTTATAGGAATATCTCAAAAGATTGATGAGAAAGAATAACTTTGAGGTAGTTCTACTACCTACAACAATTTCATCTTATCTTCTCCACTACTTATGAACATTGGAGTGATTCTTTGTTGCATGTTCACGGATGATCATATGATTCTACTATGTTCGCATTGTTGACAGATTGCACTACTGAAAGTATGAACCCTATGCCTTATTTCTAAGCATTAATATACTGTTTATCTCGTTGTTTTCCACTTGCTACCTTGTTGTTTTTATATTTTCACATTGCAAAAACCTATATCTACTATCCCTACTTGAAAGGATAGATATGGTTGACTAGAGGGAGGGTGAATAGGCAACTACCACTTTTTAACTATCCTTAACAAGTTAGGGTTAGCAACATAAAGGTTCTCTAAAAAGACAACTAGGTGATCAACCTATATGATGCTACCAACTATAATGGCTAAGGCAAGTAAGAAATAGTCTACAACAATAAATAGACAATGTGAAGATTAGAGATAACCACAAGTGGAACCGATGAAGACAAGGATGTGTTACCGAAGTTCCTTCCCTTTGACAAGAAGTACGTCTCTGTTGGAGCGGTGTGGAGGCACAATGCTCCCGAATAAGCCACTAGGGCCACCGTATTCTCCTCACGCCCTCACACAATGCAAGGTGTCTTGATTCCACTATGGGTGCTCTTGAAGGTGGCGACCGAACCTTTACAAACAAGGTTGGGGCTAACTCCACACAAAGCTTGGAGGCTCCCAACAAGACCACGGAGCTTCACCACAATGGAATGTGGCTCCGAGGTGACCTCAACCGTCTAGGGTGCTCAAACACCCAAGAGTAACAAGATCCGCAAGGGATTAGTGGGGGGAATCAAATTTCTCTTGGTGGAAGTGTAGATCTAGGCCTTCTCCACCAATCCCTAGAAAATCAACAAGTTTGATTGGCTAGGGAGAGAGATCGGGCACTTATGAGCTTAGGGAGCAACAATTGAGTCTTGGAGGGTCAAAGGTAGGGTTCTTGAAGTGGAAGAACCCTTTATATAGTGAGGGAACAATTCCAACCGTTATCCTCACTTTCAGCACGAGCAGGGCGGTACTACCGCTGGCAGTAGTGGTACTACCACTAGCCCTCCAGCGGTATTACTGCCAGCTCCAGCTGTACTACCGCCAGTACCGCTGGAGCCGAGCGGTACTATTGCTAGGACCTAGCGGTACTACCGCTGGGCCCATGGTAGCGCAAGAACTACTACTGGGTCTACCACCGCCAAGAAAGTATTTGCAAAAAGTCTGATGCAGTACACATGCAAGGATGGCAGTACTACAATCTTGGAGCGGTACTACCGCTGGCCAGGGGCGGTACTACCGCCAGGCTGGGGCGATACTACCGCCAGCCCAGCGGTACTGCCGCCAGCTCCAGTGGTACTACCGCTGGGACCGAGCGGTACTACCGCTCACCTCCAGCGGTACTAGAGCCAGAGATCTTTTTGCAAAGAGAGAGAGAAAGATCAAGGAGGAAATGGGCTCCATAGTTGCAAGGGAAAAGAGGTGGATATAAAATGTGTGCGTGCGAGATTGATTCCACCCAAACCTTTCCGACATGGATCCCCTCTTAATAGTACACCGTTCCTACGACTCAAAACCACCAAAGAAAATCGTAGAAGACACAGTGCTTCAATTTCCCGGAGAGGTGCCGAATCGATTTGTACCTTTGTCATGTATTATCTGAAATGCTCAATGCAAACTATTAGTTCACTGAGGTACTGTCATCAATCACCAAAATCACTTAGGCATAAATATGCCCTAACAATCTCCCCCTTTTTGGTGAATTGATGACAATACCGGATTTGCACAAAAGAAAGAATACTGAATATAACAGCAAACCCAAAGTTTATGATCTAGGGACTGGCTCCCCCTGGATAAGTGCATGATTTTAGGATAGTGCAATGAAACATAGTGCACTTAGTCCAAGGATAGAACTCCCCCTAGAAAACATAAGTTGATACTCCTTGCAATGACCCGATACAATAATCAGTGAAGAAGCAAGGTATATCATGTGAGTATGAAGATAGGGGCACAAGATAATTAACTCACAGGCTATCATATGGGGAGATAAGAAGATAATAATAAGGATAATTTAGGAATAGCATATGTCTCACACCATATGATTAAACTAGTCTCACAACCATGATAAGTAATCCAACACGATAAAACCAACCAAGTTCAACACAGAAAGACTCAGAAAGCAAAGCAACGATAAAGATAAAGCAAAGCAAATCCCTACACTCTCTCCCCCTTTGGCATCAAGACACCAAAAGGGGACAGAGAGGACACCTAGGACACACGTGGTCACTCAAGCAGCCGCATCAGACTCGTCAGTAGCATCGACATCCTCCTCATCCTCCTCCTCCTCGTTCTCATCAGAAACCTCCTCCTCAACATCGGACCCATCCCACTAGTAGCCTTGAGCCTTCATCCAGTCAGTCTCTAGAGTGATCATGTCCTCAGAGCCGCTCGAGATTTCCACATCAAGGGTCCTCAAGACACACTTGTGCCTCTGACGGTTCTCCTTCTGGGCCACATGGGACTGATATTGTCCCTTGGCCTGCATGCAGAAAAGAGTCTTCATCTGATCTTTCAGCTTCACAGCCCAAGATGGCATAGCATAGGAGCGGGTATGCGACGCAGGGCCTTCTTCAGCAGCAGCAATCTCTGTGTCAGTCTCCATGGGCTGAGAAGATGTAGAGGTGTTGGCCCATTTCTCCTTCTGACGCAGCTTGATAAGATCATGAGTGATATAGTAAGCTTCAACAGGGAGGGGTACATCTGGATAGGTTTCTGCCCACTTCTGCTGAATAAAGGAGAACAGGTAAGGCCCATAGATGGGAACCCTACGGTGCAGGATGCAGTTCTTGAGCTCATTGAACATCACATCAGATATGTCGAGATGCCCGGTGTCCTTTGTCCTTGCCTCCTCACACATCAGAAGCAAATCCACCAGATAGGAGTGAACCTCGTCCTTGTTGCCAATACGAGGAAACAACGTGTTGCGGAAGATCCGGTGCATAATATCCAGGTGCGGGGGAAGCACATTCTTCCTCACATAGAGATGTTGCAGCTTGTTCTTGGTGGTGGGGCCAGGTTGGTTATGAGGACGCAAACCAACAACAATCTGCGACCCCTTGTCTTCTACCTTCAGGAGCCGCATGAACTCAACCCATGTGCCAGTCAATTTCTGACCACGCGTCAGCCGAGTCATAGTGCAATCTTCATCGGAGTGGAAATGAACAGTAACATAGAACTGGGCCACAAGCTCTGGATCAAAGTCATTGTGGAAGGTGATGATGTCCTTAATGCCAAGTTGCTAAATCAATTTGAGGGCCTCACCAAAGTACTCAGGGTTCCGCTGAAAGTGAGGGAGGTCAATCCACTGCACTAGGACATAAGCCTTCTTGAAGTCCAGAATCACGTCCTGATAAATCATTGCATGTTGCCTTGACCAAAACAAATCACAGTTCTTGAGGTGAGCTCTTTCATTGACATAAGGGTCACGGCCGCAGAGTGCGATGAACTCTTTGGGAGGCATAGTGCGGAGGTTGAGGTTGGCCTCCTTGGACTTTGAGGCAGTCTTCTTGAATGGGCGCTTTGGGTTGAGATTGGAAGTTGCGGAACCTTTTGGAGCTTCGGTACTGCGGTACCGCTTGGACGTTGTCTCACGCACAGGGTTCGAGCGACGAGAACCACCTGTGACACACAAGACACACACACAAAAAGAGGGACGAAAGGAGTCAAGGCAACATTCACATCAAAAAGGAAACACAAGTTGCCACAAAAATGCAAAACAAAATGCTGGGGGGAGCGGTAGTACCGCTCGCCCTGGCGGTAGTACCGCTGGGGTCATAGTGGTAGTATCGCTAGGCCAACGGTAGTACTGCTGCCCCCTGAGCGGTAGTACCGCCAGGCCAGCGGTAGTACCGCTACCCCCACAGAGGTAGTACCGCTCGGGGGTGAACTTTCAGATCTAGACAGAGATAAAATCAGGAAAATAATTAGATTTATTTAGGGATCCACATCTAGCATATAACCTTTTGAAAAAAGTGACAGAATTCTTAAAACATGTGGAACTCTAGGATATTTAGATGGAGACAAATCTAGTCAATTGGATCCACATCTAAACCAAATCCAAAAGGCTTGTGACAAGAACTATAAGATTCAAACATGAAGAATACTAGGGCATGTTAGATGAATGCAAAGAAGAACATTAGCCCTATAATCTCCGAAGATTTCTCCTCCGTTCCCTCCAAAAACTAAGCATATAACATATCCATCGATCTAGTACATCAAGCTCCTAACCCTAGAAACAAAAACACCAACCAAGATAGGAAGGAGAGGAGATGTACCAGAATCCATTGCACGTGAAGGAGGAAGGAGAAGGGGAGCAACCCCTCCAACCGGAAGGAGAGGGGAGGCTCCGCGGAGGGAGATCCAATCGGGGGGATTTCGGAGAGGAGGGAGAGAGCACCACGAAGAAGAAGAACCACGGGCAAGAAAACGGCCCCCTCCCTTTATATACCCCTTAGGTCTCGGGCGGGGCGGTAGTACCACTGGGATCACAGCGGTAGTACCGCTGGGGTCATAACGGTAGTACCGCTCCCCTGGCGGTAGTACCGCTCCCCTGGCGGTAGTACCGCTGGGATCATAGCGGTAGTACCGCTCCCCCTGGCAGTAGTACCGCTCCCCCTTGAAACAGCCCTAATTGCCCTAGGATCGGTTGGTCATTGCGGTAGTACCGCTCCCCCTATCTGTAGTACCGCTGGGGTCATAGCAGTAGTACCGCTCCCTTGGCGGTAGTACCGCTCCAGAAAAACACATGTAGCCATAGAATGATAAGAAAAATGATGTGGGCAACGACTAGTCAGTGTAGAGGAAGAGGACACATACGAAGAAAATGCTGACTAGTCATTTTGTAACGTTCCTTCAACGAGAGAGAAAGGTGGGCAGTGGCCGGAGCCACCTATCACTACTAGAAAAAATGTTATAGCTAATATGGACATTAATGGCGCACCATGTATGTGGTGCGCCACTGCTATATAGCAGTGGCACACCAGATATAGGTGCGCCATTAATGGTCATATTACTAACGGCGCACCTAGTGTGTGATGCGTCATTACTAGTTTTGTCCTGGCCCCACACCCTTCCCAGACTTAGCAGTGGTGCACCAGGGGAAAGTGCGACATTACTAGTTTTAACTAGTAATGGTGCACCACACCTACGGTGCGCCACTACTAACAATTACTTTCAAAAATAGTAATGGCGCACCACACACGAGGTGCGCCATCAGTAACCCTAGTTACCAATGGCGCATTCTTAGGAGGTGCGCCATTGATAACCACACACTAGGTGCACAATGGTTTTATCACTCCATTTGCATTTTCCTTTTCTTTTCTCCAAGCCAGGGGAAAAAACCTCTCTCCCCTCCCCTCCTCTCCTCTCCTCTGCGCCCTCCCAAAAGCCGCCCCCTGCCCAAAGAAAGAGCCACACACGCGCAGGCACAACCAACCCGCCGCCGCCTCCTCCTCCTCCTCCGATCCCCCAAGGTAAGCCCCCCTCACCCCCATCTGCCCGATCCCGGATCCTCTCCCGCGATCTCACCTGCCCGCATTCCCGCGATCTCACCTGCCCGCATTCCCGCGACCCCCTTCTTCCCAGGAGCCGCCGCGTCCCGAAAGGAGCAGCAGATCCATCCATGGCGGCGCTTGGGTCCAAGCTGGCGAAGCTGCAAGCCAAGGCATGCAAGGCGACGCGGTTCACGGCCACACATGGCTGCGCCTAGCACAAGACCCTCATGGAGAAGAACAAGTAGTTCGTCGTGCAGCCCCCCACCGTCAAAAAGTGTCAGGAGCTCTCCAAGCAGCTCTTCTACACCTGCATCGCCAGGTCCATTCCCCATCTCCCTCCCTCTTCATCCTTCCCTCCTGGCAGTCCTTGTTTTGGCGCCTCTGTTCGCGGATCGAATCGATTGCATGGTCCTTCTGTGCATATATGGATTGATGCAGTTACTGTTGCTATCTGTCCAACCTATTGCTTGTTCGTGATTCAAAATGTTATAATTCTTGGCGTGACTTGTCAGACAAACAATGCCCTAGGTCAGACTGTTATTTGGGGCATGTGATTTCGTAAAGATTACTAGTGTTGATAGTCTAAACATAACTTGTTTGTTAGTGTAACCTAATTTACATTCCATCTTTGTTGACTTGTGGCTGATTGATGAATGAGGTAGTAATAATACTACATTATGCAGGTGTTCATATTGGGAAAACCATGGAACAGTGTTATAAAAAATAGGGTGATACGATGATCTTATATCATCTACAAGAAATGGAACACTGATAGATAAATTACCAGTTATTCAAGAAACCTAATTTAAGTTGCCTCTTTGTTTGATTTGTTAATTCTTGACCAATAAACTAGTAATGCTAGTGCATTACTACAAGTGTTCTGATTGAAGAAACTATCAAACTGTATTTCTGAAATGTGGTGATGATCAACCGTCCAACAGTGAAATAGAAACAACGCTACAAATGCAGGCTGACAACGACCGCACATTCATGACCATCACGAAAGACGGCGGCTTCATCCACGCTCCGGTCCCTGAGTCGAGTCGAAAGTACTGATGCTATGTAGTTCTGAAATATCGATTAGCTCATGTTGTAATTAAACTTTAATGAACGTGTATGTCTCTTTAGTTTGGACAGTCGTTCAACTTATATGTAATCGATGTTATTTATTAGTAGGACCATGAATCGTGCTATTAATGTGTTGCTTTTCTCTTCCGATCCTTTTGTTGCATACTTATATGTTGCTTACATATTATCTGTGAATTGCTACTAACGTTTTGTTTGTCTAGTGCATAGGGATGCCGTCGTATGTCGTGTACAAGGGTGAGGTTCCCGGAGTCTACGACGACTGGGAGGAGTGTCGGAGACAGGTTCATCGCTTCAGTGGTAACAGTTACAAAGGGTACACCACTAAGGCGGAGGCGGAGGCGTAAGCTAGATACGCGTTCTATCTAGCGGGAGAGAGGAGGGAGCGGAGGAGGAACCGGATGAAGATCAGTTTTATCGTGATGATGCTCATCGTGACCGCAACCCTCTTCTATGTGATGGTAGTTTAGATATCGACTTGTAATGTGAATACAAACTCGCTACTTGCGGTCTCGAGACTTGTAATGTTCTAACTTTGTTCGGTATTTTGAATTCAGAGACTAATATGATGAATTGTATTTAGCGACTAATCTTCTATTGTATTCGATAAATCTGTTGTTTATATGTTGTGCTGTTTATATTCTGTGCTGTAATGTATTTTGTAACTTGTGCAAATATCAAAAAAGCAAAAAATAGATTCCTAATATTCATAGTAGTGGCGCACCATATTGCACTTTAGTGGCGCACATAAATAAACACCCGAGTGGCGCATTATCTAAAAGTGCGCCATTAGTAACTTAGAGCACAAGGTACACATGGCCGCTTGGAGTGAGAGCACTAGCGCACTTCTGGGCCTAGTAATGACGCACTTTAGCTACGCCATTAGTTTCTGGGATAGTAATGGCGCACCAGGTGGTGCGCCATTGTTATGTAGATTAACAGTGGAGCACCAGGCGTGCGCAATTACTATTTATTAGTAGTGGCGTGATAATAGTGGCGCACCTATAGTGCGCCAAGAATTATCCTTGGGTTCATGACCAACGCTCGTCTTTGAAGCACAAGTACCATTTAATAATGGTCAAAGTGAAAGACTTGATCGATTTATGCATAATGGGGGGAGGGAAAGTTCATTGAGAGAACAACACTCCCTCTATGTCCATGCCTACACCTAGAGCAAGATATAATGCAGAGTGAGGTGCAAAGTGCCTAGTTTCAATCCACATTACTTGGATCAATGATATTTAGGTCATGCCTTAACTCCCGAAACCTTGCTTCATCTAGGGGCTTAGTGAAAATATCTGCAAGTTGCTCTTCAGTGTTGATGAAGTGAACCTCAATATCACCTTGCTTGATATGTTCACGAAGGAAGTGATGGCGAATATCAATGTGCTTGGTCTTGCTATGTTGCACCGGATTGAGGGAAATCTTGATAGAACTTTGATTGTCACACAGAAGAGGCACTTTGTCACAAGTGACACCGTAATCCTTTAAAGTTTGCCTCGTCCATAGCAACTCTGCACAACAACTTGCAGCTGCCACATACTCAGCTTTGGTGGAAGATAGTGAGACACAATTCTACTTCTTTGAAGACCAACTTACCAGTGAACGACCAAGGAATTGACATCCTCCAGAAGTTGACTTCCTCTCCACACAGTCTCCCGCCCAATCTGAGTCTGAATAGCCCACTAGGTTGAAGTTTGCTCCTTTGGGATATGAGCCAAATATCGAAAGATTCGCTTAACAACCATATAATGGCTTTCTTTTGGCGCAGATTGCAACCGTGCACAAACCCCTACACTCAACATGATATCCGGTCTAGATGCACAAAGGTAAAGAAGGGATCCAATCATGGAGTGATATACCTTCTGATCCACTGCTTTACCATTGGGATCACTGTCAAGCTTGCATCTGGTTGGCATGGGAAACTTGACCGTCTTGACATCCTCTAGCTCAAACCTCTTGAGCATGTCTTGAGTGTACTTGGCTTGTTTGATGAAGGTCCCTTCTAAACCTTGTTTAATCTCGAACCCGAGGAAGAACTTCAACTCACCCACCGTTGACATCTCAAATTTCTCGGTCATTAGTGCAGCAAATTCTCCATTGGAAGATTCGTTAGGGGAACCAAAAATGATGTCATCAACATATAGTTGGCATATGAACAAATCCCATTAAGATTCGTTAGGGGGTTGTTTGACATAGACTAACTCATTTAAAGGACCATTAAGAAAAGCACTTTTTACATCCATTTGTTGTAATTTGAAATTATGATGAGAAGCAAATGCAAGCAACATGCGAATAGATTCTAGACGAGCAACAGGGGCAAAGGTTTCACCGTAGTCGATACCCTCGACTTGGGAGTAGCCTTGAGCCACCAATCTTGCCTTGTTTCGAACCACAATCCCATTGGCATCTTGCTTGTTTTTGAAGATCCATTTGGTCCCGATGACAATATGTTCCTCCTTTGGTCTTGGCACTAATTTCCAGACTTGATTCCGCTCGAAGTTGTTGAGTTCTTCATGCATGGCCATAAGCCAATCCTCATCATCGAGCGCTTCCTGTATATGTTGAGGTTCACAATACGAAACAAACGCGTGATGCTCACAATAATTCGAAATTTTTTGACGGGTGGATACTCCCCTTTTTAAACTACCAAGCACGTTCTTCATAAGATGTGACTTGACTCTCAGCTTGTTTGCAATCTTGGTTGCGCGATGCTCCAAGACTTCTGCACTTGATAACCGGGGAGCATCAACTTGATTACTTTTCTTGGCCTTGCGTTACGATCCTCCCTTGGCACCAATATCCCTCTTAGGTGTTGTAGAAGGAAATTGAGAGACGGCATCCTTATCAACTTGATTTTTGACTTGAGCAGGCTCACTGGTTTGTTCTTGATGTTGTGGTTGCTCTTGATCTTGATCTTGTGCCTCCATTTGGTCTGGATCTTGTAGTTGCACTTGATCTTGATCTTGAGAAGATTCAAAACCTTGTGTAAGCACTTGGACATCATGGGGCACATCACCATCTTTGAGCAATTGATCTTGTCCTTGAACCTATTCAGCTGGTTAAGGGTTTTCTCTTTGTTCATCGGAAGCGTGTGGGGCTTGTGAGGATGATGGCTCCACTTGAGTAGAGCATTGTCCTTATCCTTCGGCAACAAGGGGTTCCTCAATGGGGAGTATTTGACCAATCCCCATTCTTCTTATGGTTTGGAAGGAATTTCATCACCTACATCACAAAGACCACTTTGCTCCACTTGGGAGCCATTATTTTCATCAAACTCCACGTTACACGTTTCCTCAATGAGCCCGGTGGACTTGTTGAGGACACGATAAGCATGAGAGTTTGTAGCATAACCAACAAAGATGCCCTCTTGAGCTCTAGAATCAAATTTAGCTAAACGTGCACCTTTTGTGAGAATGAAACACTTACACCCGAATACCCGGAAGTACTTGAGATTGGGTTTGTTTCCGGTGAGAATCTCATATGGGGTCTTGTTCAAGCCTTTGCGGATATATAGCCGATTGGATGCATGACATGCTCTCTTGATGGCTTCGGCCCAAAAGTTATACGGAGATTTGAATTCCGCCATCATCGTTTTTGTCGCGTCCATAAACGTCCGGTTCTTCCTTTCCACCACACCATTTTGTTGAGGGGTGTATGGTGCTGAATATTGATGTTTGATTCCCTCATCACCTAGAAACTCATCCAAGGTGTAGTTCTTGAACTCGGTGCCGTTGTCACTTGTAATCATCAAAATCTTTGCTTCATGTTGTCGTTGAGCTTCATTAGCAAAGTTGATGATGGTCTGTTGAGTCTCACTCTTCCTCTTGAAGAAATATACCCAGGTGTATCTTGAGTAGTCATCAACAATCACCAAGCAGTACTTTCTGCCCCCAAGACTATCCAATGATGGAGGACCGAAGAGATCCGTATGAAGGAGCTCCAACGGCCTCTTAGTGTAAATGAGAGTCGTTGGATGATGAGCAGTTTCATGAATCTTCCCTTCAATGCATGCACTGCAAGCATGATCTTTGGCAAAACTCACATTTGTTAGTCCACGAACATGGTCCCCTTTGAGGAGACTTCGCAAAGATCTCATATTGACATGAGCTAGTCGACGATGCCAAAGCCAGCGCACATCAACTTTACCCATTAAACAAGTCACAGTCTTAGTGGGTCGCTTTGAAAAGTTCACCACATAGAGACCATTTTCGACATATCCAACATAGGCTACTTTAAGAGTCTTGCTCCACAAAAGGACCACGGTATCAAGATTAAAGAATGTGGAAAAGCCCATAATTGCAAGTTGACGAACCAAAAGTAAATTGTAAGCAAGGGACTCAACAAGCATGACCTTCTCAATAGATAACTCTTGAGAGATGACCACCTTACCAAATTCCAATACCTTTGACGTTGATGCATCGGCGAATTAGACATGGGTAGGCATAGATGGGGAAGGATGCACATCCACCACTAAGTCCTTGCTTCTGGTCATATGATTTGTTGCTCCACTATCAAGCAACCATGACACCCTACCAGAAGCAAACTCCTGCAATAGATCAAGGCTTGGTTTTACGTACCCATTTTTGAATGGGTCCTTTAATGTTAGAGAAAAGGGTCTTAGGAACCCAAGTATCCCATTCAATGGACTCATAGTAAGAACCAACAAATCTGGCATAAACATGCCCATCACCAGCATGACATAAAACATAAGATGGATTAAGTTTGCCGGCGGTGTTGGTAGGAATGGTTTTGCCCTTCTTGATGCTACCATTCTCCACCTTGTTCCTGTTCTCCTTCCGAGTCCCTTCACCTTCTTTGACAAAGATGTCCATGAGGGTAGGGGATCGGTTGTTCCTGTTCTCCCTTTTTCTTTTTGACTTGGATGTAAGTCCAAGTCCCTCCTTTCCTACAACACCCTTTTGATTGCTCAAGAGGTCGTTTAGATTATTCTCACCTTGGATGCATGACACAAGGCCCTTCTCAAGTTGATCCTTCAACTTGGCATTTTCCTCCACAAGATGTACATGCTCACAACAAGGGTTAGTTGTACAAGCATTGTCAATTATAAAGAAGGGAGGACAAGTAGAGATCTCCTTGGTAAGATTTGCTTGGGGTGGATCATGTGACTCTTTCAGGGAGAAATGAGCACCTTTCAATACCTTGTGAGCCTTTTCAAGTGTGTCAAACTCTGCTTTGAGTCTGTCATGGCCAACCCCAAGTGTAGCCTTTTCAGACTTAAGCACACGAGTAAGAACAATAGCATGATCTAGTTCCTTTTGCAATTTAGCACAGTCATCGTTGTGTGGATCCTCAAGAGCCAAACGAAGAGTGCGCTCCTTTTCTAGTGCAATAGATAATTCAGCAATCTCATCAGCATAGTCATGACTATGTACTTGCAGCTCGGAGATAGTCTCCTCATGAGACTCGATGAGGTCATTAGCCTCACCCAGTTGTTCCAAAAGTGCAACAAAGTGCTTCTTGGGTTCTCCTTTGATCTTACACAGAAATTTGTCAAAATCATGCTCATTAAGTTCCACAACATCACTATCATCAACACAATTCAACAATGAAGGAGCAGTAGTGATGGTGGTCTTAATGCTGGGTGTTACCTGATTGATACCTTTGGCCATGAGGCACTTGGCGATGTGGTTATCATTAGGGGCGTTGAAGAGAGACATATTGGGAGAAGGGGTGGCACTGGCTACAATCGCAGTTGCCACCATATCGTCATCGTCATCATCATCGGAGGGGTACTCTTCAAGTGCCACCATACCCTTTGGGTGGGGTTTCTTGACAAAGTTGTTCCTGTTTGGAAACAACTTGGCTTTGTCTTTGCGAATGAGCTTGCCCCCGTTGTCTTCCCTCTTCTCATAGGGACATTCTGCCACGAAGTGACTCAAATTGCCGCAGTTATAGCATGTCCTCACACGTTGCTTGGACTTGAACCCACTTGAGTTATTCTTGGAGAAGTTGGGCCTTGAGTTCCTCTTGTTGCCCCAAAATTGCCTTGACGCAAGAGCCATGTGCTCGTGATAAGCATACTTAGTGTCTTCAAGGCAACTCTCCTCTTCCTCATCCTCTTCTTCTTCTTCAGAAGCAGCCTTTGCCTTTAAAGCAAGGTTGGGTGAAGATGTCTTTGACCGAACGCGAGCAAGTGCATTATCAGCTGTCTTGTTCATGATTGACATTGCAATGAATTCATCCAACACCTCACTGGAGGACAAGGAGTGGAAATCTGGTCGTTGGCGAATGATGGATGACATGGCTTTGCTAAATGGCATGATGGCCTTGAGAAACTTGCGCTTGATCCATATGCCATCCACATCCTTGCTCCCATGATCTTTGAGAGCAACAGCAATAGCAGTCCCACTTTGATAGAGATCACGAGGGTCCTCATCTTCCTTCATCACAAACTCATCGACCTCATCAAGCACCACTTCATAGTTGGACCGTTGAATATTTGAGCTTCCCTTGTACAACACCATAATGTCCTCCCAACATTCCTTAGCCTGAGTGAAGGGGCGCAAGTGTGGAAGATCTTCAGGAGGCACTGCAGACTTGAGAATTAACAATGCGGAGTGATTATATCGATTGTCCGCTTCTTCTCTTGGAGTGAGGTTGCTTGGATCATGTATATAGTAGCCTTGCTCAATGATTCTCCATAAATTTTTTGAGCTGTGATTCAAATGAGACTTAATGGAAAATACCCAGTTAGCAAAATCACCCTTAACAAGCTTAGGAGGAGGACCTACAGGATTAATACGCGGAGTAGGAACCGATCCTCCATAGACCATGGGAGGTGGAACTGATGTATAGGTTCCAGTCCCATTAATATTGTGAGGGGAAGAAGGTTGCATACCTTTAGCTGCTTCCTTGGAGGAATTGGCCTCCGAATCCGTGTTGACGGGTTTAGCCACCAACGCCGGTTCGGGAGAACTTTATTAATTCTTTAAGCATGGTCTTGACTTCGTTCATCAAGGACATCTTGAGATTGGCCATAGCTGCATTCAAGTCGTCCCTGGTGATCTAAGTCAAGGCCATGGCCTTGGGTTGCCCATGGGGTCCTCCCCCATCCTCATCCATACTCTTCGGGCGGTGAAACCCTTAATAAAGAGACGTGGCTCTGATACCAATTGAAAGGATCGATATGGTTGATTAGAGGGGGGTGAATAGGCAACTACCACTTTTTAACTATTCTTAACAAGTTAGGGTTAGCAACATAAAGGTTCTCTAAAAATAAAACTAGGTGATCAACCTATATGATGCTACCAATTATAGTCGCTAAGGCAAGTAAGAAATAGTCTACAACAATAACATACACAATGCAAAGATTAGAGATAACCACAAGTGGAACCGATGAAGACGAGGATGTGTTACCGAAGTTCCTTCCCTTTGACAGGAAGTACGTCTCCGTTGGAGCGGTGTGGAGGCAGAATGCTCCCCAATAAGCCACTAGGGCCACCGTATTCTCCTCACGCCCTCACACAATGCAAGGTGCCATGATTCCACTATGGGTGCTCTTGAAGGCTGCTACTTCTTGAGCTTGCGTTGGTTTTTCCCTTTAAGAGGAAAGGGTGATGCAAAGTAGAAATAAGTATTTCCCTCAGTTTGAGAACCAAGGTATCAATCCAGTAGGAGTATCAAGATGAGGCACCAATGAACCTGCGCAAAGACAAACAAACTTGCACCCAACGCGATAAAGGGGTTGTCAATCCCTTCACAATTACTTGCAAGGTGAGATCTGATAGTGATCAAAGGTAAATTGATAAAAGTGCAGCAAGGTATTTTTGGTATTTTCGTATGTAGATCTGAATATATGATGTGTAAAATAGACCCGGGGGCCATAGTGTTCACTAGAGGCTTCTCTCGTGATAGCAAGTATTACGGTGGGTGAACGAATTATTCTCGCGCAATTGATAGAATCGCGCAAGGTCATAACGATATCTAAGGCAATGATCATACATATAGGCATCACGTCCGAGACAAGTAGACTGATACTTTCTGCATCTACTACTATTACTCCACACATCGACCGCTATCCATCATGCATCTAGTGTATTAAGTTCATAATAAACAGAGTAATGCCTTAAGCAAGATGACATGATGTATAGGGATAAATTCATGCAATATGATATAAACCCCATCTTTTTACGCTTGATGGCAACAACACGATGTGTGCCTCGCTACTCCTTCTGTCACTAGGTGAGGACACCGCACGGTATGAACCCAAAACCAAGCACTTCTCCCATTGCAAGAATTATAGATCAAGTTGGCCAAACGAAACCCATAACTCGAAGAGAATTACAAGGATACGAAATAATGCATATAAGAAATTAGAGGAGATTCAAATAATATTCATAGATAATCTGATAATAAATCCACAATTCATTGGATCTCGACAAACACACCGCAAAAGAAAGTTACATCGGATAGATCTCCATGAAGATCATGGAGAACTTTGTATTGAAGATCCAAGAGAGAGAATAAGCCATCTAGCTACTAGCTATGGACCCAAAGGTCTGTGGTAAATTACTCACGCATCATCGGAGAGGCAATGGTGTTGATGAAGAAGCCCTCCATGTCCGAATCCCCCTCCGGCAGGGCACCAGAACGGTCCCCAGATGGGATCTCACGGAGATAGAAGCTTGCGGCAGTGGAAAAGTACTTTCGTGGCTCTCTCTGGAGGTTTCGGGAATTTTGGGAATTTATAGGCGAAAGAGTTAGGGCAGAGGAGGAAAGGGGGGCCCACGAGCCTGCTAGGCGCCCCCCTAGGGTGCGCCTAGGGGGCTCGTGACCTCCCACGAGACCTCCTGCCTTTGTTCTCAACTCTTCTGGATATCTTCTGTTATGGAAAAAAAATCATCCCGAAGGTTTTATTCTGTTTGGACTCCGTTTAATATTCTTTTCTGAAAAGGTCAAAAACACCGAGAAAACAGAAACTGGCACTAGGCACTGAGTTAATAGTTTAGTCCCAAAAGTGATATAAAATGGCATATAAATGGATATAAGACATCCCAAGTTGATAATATAATAGCATGGAACAATCAAAAATTATAAATACGTTGGAGACGTATCAAAGGCGGCGATCGAACCTTTACAAACAAGGTTGGGGCTAACTCCGCACAAAGCTTGGAGGCTCCCAACAAGACCACAGAGCTTCACCACAATGGAATGTGGCTCCGATGTGACCTCAATCGTCTACGGTGCTCAAACACCCAAGAGTAACAAGATCCGTAAGTGATTAGTGGGGGGAATCAAATTTCTCTTGGTGGAAGTGTAGATCTAGGCCTTCTCCACCAATCCCTAGAAAATCAACAAGTTTGATTGGCTATGGAGAGAGATCGGGCACTTATGAGCTTAGGGAGCAACAATGGAGTCTTGGAGGGTAAAAGGTAGGGTTCTTGAAGTGGAAGAACCCTTTATATAGTGAGGAAACAATTCCAACTCTTATCCTCACTTTCAGCACGAGCAGGGCGGTACTACCGCCAGCTCCAACGGTACTACCGCTGGGACCGAGCGGTACTACCGCTGGGACCATGGTAGCGCAATAACTACTACCGGGTCTACCACCGCCAAGAAAGTCTTCGCAAAAAGTCCGACGCAGTACAACCGCAAGGATGGCGGTACTACAATCTTGGAGCGGTACTACCGCTCGCCAGGGGCGGTACTATCACGAGCCAGCAGTACTACCGCCAGCTCCAGCGGTACTACCGCTCGGACCGAGCGATACTACTGCTCACCTCGAGCAGTACTACCGCCAGAGATCTTTTTGCAAAGAGAGAGAGAAAGATCAAGGAGGAAATGGGCTCCGTAGTTGCAAGGGAAAAGAGGTGGAGATAAAATGTGTGCGTGCGATATTGATTCCACCCAAACCTTTCCAACACGGATCCCCTCTTAATAGTACGACGTTCCTATGACTCAAAACCACCATAGAAAATCATAGAAGACACCGTGCTTCAATTCCCCGGAGATGTGCCGAATCGTCTTGTGCCTTTGTCATGTATAATCTGAAATGCTCAATGCACACTATTAGTTCACTGAGGTACTGGCATCAATCACCAAAATCACTTAGGCATAAATATGCCCTAACAATACTACACTTGTATCACCATCTCTTCGTTGAACTAGTGCACCTATACAATTTTACCATTTTATTGGGTGTGTTGGGGACGTAAGAGATTTCTTTTATTTGATTGTGGGGTTGTTTTAGAGAGACCATCTACATCCTACACCTTCCACAGATTGATAAACCTTAGATCATCCACTTCAGGGAAATTTGTTGCTATCCTACAAAACTCTACACTTGGAGGCCCAACAACATCTACAAGAATAAAGTTGCATGGTAGACATCACGACAATTGGCCTTTGTTTGGTACTGTAAACCTGAAAAGCCAAAAACATGCAGAAAACAACAACTGACACTAGGCACTCGGTTAATAGGTTAGTGCTAAAAAATAATATGAATTGGTAAATAAATGCCCCAAAAGTATCCTAGAATGATAATATTATAGCATGGAACAATCAAAAATTATACATATGTTGGAGACGTATCAGGAGGTGATGTCCATATGTAATTATTATTGCCATGAATAAATATCGCATAACTATGCGCTTTTCTACCAATTTCCCAACAATAATTTGTTTACCCATCGTGTGCCTTCTACGAGAGAGAAGCCTCTAGCAAAACTATAGTCCCCGGGTCTATTCACAAATATATCTACAAGAACTCTAAATATTTTAATATTTGTATTTACTTTTTGTATTTAATATATTTCAATTATCTATCTATCACTACTTACCACTTGCAAGTAACGAGTTCAAGGGGATTGACAACCCTCTTGCCCACGTTGGGTGCAAGTGTGTGTTCTTTTGTGTGTACCCGCTGAAGACGGGAAACTGCATGGTCCTCCTATTAGTTTGATAACCTTAGTTCTTACTAAGGGAAATACTTATCTATACCACGCTCCATCATCCCATCCTTTTTGTGGAAATACCCAACGCACACCACAAGTATCAGGAAGGATTTCTCGCATCGTTGTCGGGGAGTATCACCAATTTCCTATCAAGTACCTACTCACAAATTATCATTCACGTGTTCAACTTTTTATTTGCTGTTATATTTTGCTTTCTATAAAATCGAAATTACAAAACTATTTATCTTTGCAAGTTTAATTGTTTGATTGCTAATCGTTCTAGTTTGCTTGCTTCGTTTCCTTAAAGTTGCTATCATGTCTGAATTTGAGAAAGTCATTGTTGAAAGTGCTAGTAAAGATAGTTCTAGTGACTTGGATGAGGAAAGACCAAATTTATTGATTTGACTGATGATCCTCCTAAAAGTCAAGTTCCTCATAATAATACTCACACGGTTTGAAAATCCAAAATCTATCATGTCGGTAGTGGGAACATTAATGGAAAGCATGTTATTCAAGAATTGTTTGAGTACTCGGTAACTTCCCTCTCTTATTAAAGGATCCATGCTTGATGAAACAAATTGTTATGTGGATTCCATTACCATGCTTATATTGAAATTAGAAAGAAAGTTTGTGCAACTTCATTATATGCTTTAAAAGATATTTTCGGGACTTCCAAGCATACATGATCCAGAGATTAAGAAAATTGCTATTAATATGTTTATGCATGAATTTGATTCTATAGTGCGGGAAGCACAAGATATTTTGTTTGCCTTCTATGGAATAAAATCCAAACATCCTCCCAGAGAAGTAATCCTTCATAATAAAGATGTTATGTGTAGGTTGTAATCCAACGACTATCAAGGTCTTAGTGAGAATATGAGGAGGAAGATTCCCCCCCAAGAATTAATGCAAGCATTATTCCTTAGTACTTTTCACAAATTTGAATGGATTTCTAAAGGAATTAATGAAGGTTTTAGTGAGTATTGGCATGAAGATACTATTAGGGAACCCATTGACACGTCTCCATTGTCACATCCCTAACCCTTAAGCAAGATAGCATTGTGCTCATGTCTTCTTTGCATTTGCATCTAAGAAGTTTCCACAAAAACAACAAAGTGGCAAAGGAGAAACTCAAAACCCTAGCCACCATGTCAATTAAAGGAAATCTCAAACCAGTTCAAAATCAATGAACCCAAAATGGCCTCAAGAAATGTTCAGACTTTCTGATAAATCATGAAAGTAAATGAGCATTGGAGAAAACTATTTCCTTGACACCTTAAGCTTTTTGAATTAATGCAAAAAGCCACTGGTTTCAAATTTAAAAATTGAAATCAGAAACTATAATTTTCCAAAAATGTTGAAAACCTTGGAAATGGGTGGGGATATTATAACAAATATTTCAGGAGGTCTAAAATAGTTTTTACTTTTTGCTTTGGAGCTGAATGAATTAGCAAAACAATAATTAGCAAAACAGAAAAACAAAAACAGAGGAAATGGAAAAAAACTTACCTGTCGCCCAAGCCTGGCCCGGCCCATCTCCCCGCTCGTCCCCTCCCTCGCGCCAGTAGGCAGCAGGAGGTGGCCGCCGCCCCCTCCGGCGCGGCCACGCACCTGCGTGCCTGCCTGGCCGCCGCCTCGCGCTGGCGACGACGGGGATAAGCTCCCAGAGCCTCCCCTATCCATTCCCCGCCTCAGTTCTCCTCCTCCTCCCGGATCTCCTCCTCCTCCTTGCTGCCGCCATTAGAGCCGAGCTCGAGCTCGAGCTGCCCGTGCCCCTGGCCATAGGATCCCCTCCCAGAGCACGCCATTAGCTCCGCCTCGTCGCCCTGGTCGTCTCTGCAGAAGCCGAAGCTTCCTCGACCCCTGCAACGCCCGCAACGCCGTCGTCTTCCACCTCCGGCCGCCGGACCTCTCCCGTCGATTTGTCGCCCCCAGGCCTTCCCCGAGCCGTCTAAGCTCTGCTCTGCACTCCCCGTGAGCATGCGGTCGTTTCCCCTAAGTTTCCCCCGTCGATTCCCTCCTCTAGCTCTAGTTTCACCGGAGCCCGACGAGGACCGCCGTTGCCGCTTGTCGCCGGTAGCCCTCCGATGATCAGCTCGTCCTTCCGAGGGCACCAGCAGCTCCAGGACGACGCGTAGATGCCGTAGCAGCTAAGAACCGAGAGTAGATCCCCCTAATCCAAAGACCCCGATGGCGCGCGAGCTTCGGCGCCGCTCCGGCTCGTCGCCGACGCCTCTTCCGGCGACCCTAGCCTCCCCAGATGGTCCTGCCAGATCGGCCACTTCGCGAGCATGCTGTAGCTGCCAACCGCGTGCGTTTTGGTGCTGTGCAGCGCCGTCTAGGTCGCCTCCGGCGAGCCCTCCGCCGCGAGTCTGGTCGCCGGCGACCACCCTCCGGTGGGCGTCGATGTGGCCGACCATTAGGGCGTAATCGCCTTCCCCTCAGTCGCTGCCAGAGGGCCCCACGCCTGGTCAAACCCCAATTAGGGGCTGGTCAGCGCGGGATTAGTCCCAGAGAGGCTGACCAGTGGGCCCCCCCTGTCAGGTTTGACCTGAACAGGTCGGCTGACCTGCTGACGTCAGCCTGATGCAATAAATAGAATTTCCAGTTTAAAAGTAATTCAGGAAATTGCTAAAATTTGTAAAAATCATAGAAATTAATATGTAACTCCAATGAAAATAATTTATATATGAAGAAGTATCAGAAAAATTCAAGGATTCTGATTATGCTATTTTCAACCATGTTTGAAAAAGTTACAGAACCCTAAATTGTGAAATAAGGAATAATTCAATTCTTTTAATCACTTTATAAATGGAATTTGCAAAAATATTCAAATTTCATTATATATGCAATGATCACACACTGCCCTAATTACAAATCAGTATCATAACATGACATTTCATGCATGTTAACATCAAGTTGAACCGAGCATCAGGCCGAATCAATTAAACCGGTATCCGAGAATACCCGTTTGAATTGCTATTCGAATGTGATTCAAATCAACTCTAAACCTATTACATGTTGAAAATAATAACTTATCATCTTGCATTCTCATGCCATGCTCATGCATCATTTTGAGTGCATATGATTGTTATTGAATGTTGCCTTTCATTTCGGTAGGCTCCGCACCCCCGGATTCCACCGAATATCCGTCTGATGGATATCGTTCCTCCTCTGAGCAACAAGGCAAGCAACCCTTTTGATCATCCCGATAAACCCCATGTTCTTGCTCCTGCACCTATTTATTGCATTTAAGATCAAATGCTTCAACTGCTTTTGCCACGATAGTTGAACCCACTTCCTTTGCATGACTTAACCTTGTCACAGTAAATAGCCGAACCTTGCAACCTAGCATACCTGGTAGTTGCTTGAGCTATGATGTGCCTTATCCTGCTATGCATGCTATGCTTAGAGTTGTGTATGGTCTGTCATCTGGGAGATGAACAGAAATGTGGAATGTGTTCGGTGAGCAAAGGTTGTGTGTTGAACTTGATTTGGTAAAGGTACCGGTGGAAGGCTGTGTAGGAGTACATGGCGGGTTGTTTCATTGGAACCGTCCTTAGGAACTGAGTTCCGTGTATGTAATCCAAGACTAGATACTACCACATGCTGGGCCCTGAAATATGACCCCGCTCGGCCTATTAATTGCGTAGTACTCGGTCCAGGAGTTGCAAGTAGTTTCTGGTGTTTATAGTAATGCTGGAGGCCGTGCATGGTGCTGACCTGAGAGGTGGGCCGTGATGCGGTAGGCAGTGGCACGGTGTACCAAGTGGCACCCGGATGGTGGGCTTGGGAACCCTGCGCACATCGTTTGAGGCCGTGGCGGAAACCCCGGCCGGACTTACGTACGGGTTACACTCAGATAGGCGATAAACCTGAACTAGGTACTAGTGTGGTTAACGGTCGTGGCCGACTCCCTCGCTGGGCTTCCGCTTGAAGGTTGCCGAGGTGCATGACGTGCACATGGCGATAAGTGGCGGGAGCGTGTGTGACGAAGGACACCCCTGCAGGGTTATGATCTATTCGAATAGCCGCGTCCGCGGATATGGACTACTTGGAGACATATGTTGTTCATAGATAACTTCAATGGCTACTCATAAAATTGTCAAGATAAGCGTGAGTGTCGTGGACGGCATTTCTGTATGGAGACGAAATGATTCCACGATGGTGTATTGTTGTGGTGTTAGTGGACTCGTGTGCGATAAATCAAGTTGTCAAAACTACTTTCAAAGTGCAAGTTGTCTAGCCACGAGTCAAATGCTGGCTTCCCGCATGAAACCCCACAATACCTTTTGATACCTTGCATAAGTAGTTAGTTCTCCTAAAGTCTTGCTGAGTACCTTCGTACTCATGTTTGCTTAATAAATGTTGCAGAGGTTGCTAATGACCCTAATGGAGGGTTCTTCGTAGACATCGACGATGACGAGTAGCTGGTGTCCCAGCTACGATCTGGCCCTACGTCGGCTCTGTAGTATAGTCAGGCCATGTGCCTTCTAGCTGCACTGTCTGTACCCAGACAATTTATAACTCTTCCACTGGCTTGTATTGTATGACTGCTATTATGGGTCGTGAGACCCTTAATGTGTAATATTATGTGTGTGGCTCTTCCGAGCCTCTTAAATAAAGCTTGTATGTTTATGGTTATGTTGTGATGCCATCGATGTATCTATACATATCGGTATGCCATGCGTACGTGTGTCTTACCTGGTATGTATGGGGTTCGAATACCTAGTCGTGAACTTTAGTAGCACTCCTTACAAGGAAATGCCCCTTTGTGATCCAATGAGCCTTGGTAGTTCGCTACTGCTCCGGACACATTGGTTGACCGACATGTGTCCTTCTTAGCTGCTGTGTCTGTCCCCTTTGGGGAAATGTCACGCGATGTAATGGAGTCCTTGTAGCTTGCTACGACTCGTCTACATTCGCCGATGACCGACACCTGCTTTGTTGGGTCATGTATGCCTGTCCTTGTGCGGTACTGCCACTTTGGTTTATGACTAGACATGTCGATCCGGGTTCTTTGACATTGGATTGCTAGCGATACTATCGCATACGTGAGTCAAAAGACGCAAACGGTCCCGGCTAAGGTAAGGCTGCAGCCGTGGAGTTAACCGTGCGTGAGACCACAAAGGGATGCGATGTGTTACAGGCTAGATTCATATGGCTTAGGATCGGGGTCCCGACAGCGTTGGTATCAGAGCCTGACTGACTGTAGGATTACTAAGCCAAACTGGTCGAAGTTGAGTCTAGAATTGCATTAGTTATATATAAGGGAATTGTTTGTGGAAGGGAACGTAAGACTCTTGTTCTCTTCTCAAGTTATTCTATTCTGGTCATCCTCGTCTTTTCCGCGGGAATTAAGGACTAGGTTACTCATCTTCTCCTAGGCTTGTGTTTCCAATCGGTAGCTTATAGGACTACGGGTTGAGAGATATTGGGTTTCTTTTACTCCTAGGAAGCAGGAAGTTAGTTTGGTGACCAGAGAGTTGAACTTGATAGTTGAGTGGTTACGCTATTCCATTTTGGGTTGTCTCAAATTTGTTTTGAGCATTTACAGCCGTTATGCTGCCCAATTTTGCATTCAGAGGTCTACTGCTTTTGCATTACTCTCTATTTACAGATGTCTGGCCGTCCTTCTCGTCAGGTGGTACGTCTGACCAGGTGCATTGATGTACTGGGTCATACGGCCATGGTGGTCAGGGTGATGTCGGTGTGCGGTTACCGCTGGTACCCCGAGTACACAGTGGAGGAACAGTACCGGGACTTCAACCAGAGCCAGTACATCTGCACTGTTAGGGTATTCCCAGACTACCCTGGAGCTGAGGAGCCAATCCATTGGTCCTATGGGTTGGGGGTCACCGTTGACATGGCAGTATAAGATGCTGCCTATTCAATGCTGACTATTATGAGAGCGAGACATGCACTGCTGCAGAATTCAGAGTTCTGCTATGTTCCGGCCTCTCAGTCTGGTGAAGAGGGATACCTCAGTGGAGTCTATTTTGATTCTTCTATGGAGGATCCACTTCTGCAGACCACTGTTGAGATGCTAGAGAACAGAGACAAGGATGCTCGTGCTCTCCGCATGGAGCTTTATGCTACCCGTGCCCGTCTGTGGACAGCTTTGACGCAGCTGGCACCGGTAGTCCAGACAGGGTATGGAGAGATGGAGATGCTGAACCCTGTTAGGACCCATCTTCCGGCCCATGTTGACTGGCCAGCTATAGGAGGAGTCACACCTCTTCGGGGACCCCTCTTACCACCAGTCAGGGGACCAAGGCCACATCCGTGTCCTTATGGATCCCAGGGATCTCAGGCTAGAGTGTTTCCTGATCCGCAGGTTGAGCTTCCAGGTCATGGAGGTAATCTCTATGAGATGTTATATGCGGATGCCTGAGCTGTGAGCGGAAGGATAGTATGGTAGTAGCCGTACATTCACAGTCCTGCGTGACTTGTGAAGTATGGTAGTAATGTGAAATGAATTCCGGAGGCCTAGATAAATAATGTATAGGAAGCTTGTAAACCTCTGATGAGTAGTTTCACAATTTCAGTAGTTTGCTCTTCGGTTAGGGTTGTACTGAACTATGTAAGGGTGTGTATGAACCATGGTGTATATATAGCAGTTGCTTGTTCCCATGCTGTTCGGATATTCATTTCCGCATACCGTGTGTTCAGTACATTCTTGATCCATAGCTAGTATTGATATGATATTGGTCTAAGCTATGAGTTTGTTTGTCAGGATGGAGTTCACCAGGTTGACCCGTGCCCCTGCTCATGAGCAAGGTGAGGGTAGTCAAGCGTCGCAGGAAGACCTGCCTCACCCACCTTCTCTGGTAGAAGTGATGCTTGAGGCAGAAAGAAACAAAAGGGAGACCAACCGACTGTTAGAGCGTATTGAGCAGAATACGGCTCGACAGCCTAGGAATGCTGCAGTGTCCCTCAATGACTTCGTGAAGCTGAATCCTCCAAAGTTTCATCATTCCGTCGATCCCCTCGACGCTGATGACTGGCTGTGCAGCATCTCACGCAAGATTCGCTCTGCAAATGTGTCTGAGGCCGACAAGGTGACCTCCGCGACGTATTTCCTGGAGGGACCCGCCAATCTGTGGTGGGAGAATTTTGAAGCTATGCGTCCCGCTGAACCAGTGGCCACATGGGCAGACTTGAGTGCAGCTTTTCGTCTGCACCATATTCCAGAGGGCCTGATGGACAGAAAGAGAGAGGAGTTCTGTGCCTTCACTCAGGGCAAGTTGTCTGTGGATTCCTATAGCCACGAGTTCGGTAACCTCGCCCGCTATGCAACAGAGGAGGTGTCTACTGACGCCAAGAAGCAAGCAAGATTCCGTAAGGGTCTGAGCCCTGAGCTCCGTCATGATCTGCGCCTCCATGAGTGTGCAAGCTTTCAAGCCCTAGTCAACAAGGCGATCAGTGCCGAGACTGGTCATACTGACTTCGAAGCCACAAGGAAGCACTCCCGTGACTTTGGCTCATCGTCTGGTTCCGCGTTTCCAAAACGCAGGCTGTGGGTTCCAAACAGTTCTCTGCCGCCAAGATACACTCCGAGGCCATCCTACGTGGCGCCTCAGACGAATCAGGCCAACCCTCCAGCAAAAGCTTATGGTGGTCCAGCTAGCAATGTGCACCACGTGCCAACCAGGTGATATGCTACAAGTGTGGGGGACCAGGGCACTATTCCCGTGAGTGTCCTCAGAATGTGGGTGCCAAGCAACCCGGAAGGTCCGTCGGGCAGGCCAAGTCGGGCAAAGCTTACTATGTGAAGCCAACTCCTGCACGTGGCCGTGTGAACTATGTGTCAGCAGAAGAAGCTGCAGAGGATCCCGACGTCATGCTGGGTACGCTTCTTGTTAATCATCACCCAACGTCCGTTCTCTTTGACACTGGGTCTTCTCATTCCTTCATTTCAGAAAGTTATGCACAGTTGCATAACATGTATTTTTGTGATATGCCAATCCCATTGGTTGTCCAAACCCCTGGTAGTAAATGGGAAGCCTCTAGGATAACCTATGACAATGACATTCTAGTATACAGGCTAGTTTTTCTAGCCTCATTGATAGCCTTGAAATCTTCGGATATTAATATCATCTTGGGCATGGACTGGATGTCAGCTCACTATGCCAAGATTGATACTCACTCTAGAAATGTCCAGCTTACCCATCCCTCGGGTGAGATAGTAAATGTCTCTACTCGAGTTGCCAAATGCCAACTCTATTCCCTAAATGCCAACCCTCTTCCGGAACATGAAGACATTCCGGTAGTCCGTGACTTCCCGGATGTTTTTCCAGAGGAACTGCCAGGAATTCCACCTGACAGAGATGTAGAGTTTGTGATAGATCTTGTTCCGGGAACTGTTCCAATAGCCAGAAGACCTTATAAGATGGCACCCCTAGAGCTAGCCCAACTTAAGAAGCAATTAGATGAGGCCTTGAGCAAGGGTTTCATTCGTCCTAGCTCTTCTCCTTGGGCTTGTCCCATCCTCTTCGTCAAGAAGAAAGACGGAACGGATCGGATGGTTGTAGATTACCGACCAGTTAACCTGGTCACCATAAAGAACAAGTATCCGCTCCCCAGGATCAACGATCTGTACGATCAGCTCGCTGGATCCTCAGTCTTCTCCAAAATGGATTTGAGGTTGGGATACCATCAAATCAAGATTAAGAACGGGGACATTCCAAAAACGGCTTTTGTTACTCGTTATGGCCAATATGAGTACACCGTTATGTCCTTCGGTTTAACCAATGCCCCAGCCACTTTCTCTCGGCTGATGAACTCAATCTTTATGGAGTATTTGGATAAATTCGTCGTAGTATACCTCGATGATATTCTCATCTACTCCAAGAATGAACAAGAACATGCCGAGCATCTAAGGCTGGTATTGATGAAACTTTGAGAGTATCGCCTTTATGCCAAATTTTCAAAATGTGAATTCTGGTTACCAGAAGTGACCTATCTAGGCCACGTAATCTCTGGTAAGGGTATTGCTGTCAATCCCGAGAGAGTTCAAGCTGTCCTTGATTGGACTCAACCTGAATCGGTTAAGCAAGTTAGGAGTTTTCTTGGTCTAGCGAGTTATTGTCGCTGCTTCGTCGAGAATTTCTCCAAGGTTGCAAAGCCTCTAACTGAACTCCTCAAGAAGGATAAAAAGTTCGAGTGGACACCACAGTGTGAGCATAGTTTTCAGGAACTGATAAGACGCCTGACTTCCGCACCTGTGTTGCTACCACCAGATTTTTCTAAGGACTTTGTTATCTATTGCGACGCCTCGCGACAAGGATTAGGTTGCATTCTCATGCAAGATCGTCATGTGATCGCATACGCATCTCGACAGTTGCGTCCACATGAGGATAATTATCCCACACATGACCTTGAGCTTGCAGCTGTGGTCCATGCACTAAAAACCTGGCGACATTACCTTTTGGGTAATCGTTGCGAAGTATTCACTGATCACCAAAGTCTGAAATATATCTTCACCCAGCCGGATTTGAATCTTAGGAAAAGACGGTGGGTTGAGTTGATCTTGGATTACGACTTAGGGATAACTTACACCCCGGGGAAGGCCAATGTTATGGCCGATGCACTAAGTCGTAAATCTTATTGTAACAATTTGATGCTACAACAAGGTCAACCACATCTCCATGAGGACTTTCAGAAGTTGAATCTTCATATTGTTCCTCAAGGATTCCTTTCTACCCTGGTGGCGAAGCCTACTCTTAAGGATCAAATTATAACTGGCCAAAAGCGTGACAAGGGTATATCACGGATCAAGGAGAATATTTTTAGCGGAAACGCTAAAGAATTTTCCATGAATGATCAAGGTGTTGTGTTCTTCCAGAATCGTTTAGTGGTTCCTAAGAACCCACATCTAAGGCAGTTAATCCTTAAGGAGGCTCATGATTCTCCTCTCACCATTCATCCCGGTAGTACTAAGATGTATCAGGACCTACGCCAGAGGTTCTGGTGGACTAGGATGAAGAGAGAAATTGTTGAGTTCGTTGCTAACTGCAACGTTTGTCGCCGAGTTAAGGCAGAACATCAAAGGCCTGCTAGCACCCTTCAACCTTTAGCTATTCCTGAATGGAAGTGGGATAAAGTTAGCATGGATTTCATTACCGGATTTCCCAAGACCAAGAAAGGAAATAATGCTATCTTTGTGGTCATTGACCGTCTTTCCAAAGTGGCTCATTTTCTTCCTGTTCGTGAGAGTATAACAGCTAGCCAGCTAGCAGAGTTATATATCTCTCGAATAGTGTCTCTTCATGGTGTTCCCCTGGAAATTAACTCGGACCGTGGAAGTATCTTTACTTCTCGCTTCTGGGAAAGTTTTCAGAATGCCATGGGGACTCATTTATCTTTTAGCACTGCTTTCCATCCTAAATCAAGTGGTCAAGTAGAAAGAGTGAATCAAATCTTAGAAGATATGCTCCGATCCTATGTTATTTCGTTCGGTATGAATTGGGAGAAGTGCCTTCCATTCGCCGAATTCGCTTATAACAATAGTTATCAATCAAGCTTGGGCAAAGCCCCTTTTGAAGTTCTCTATGGACGAAGATGTCGAACCCCTCTTAATTGGTCAGAAACCGGAGAGAGGCAACTCTTTGGCCCGGACATGATCCAGGATGCAGAAGAGCAGGTTCGCATTATTCGTGAAAAGTTGAAAACAGCCCAGTCTCGTCAAAAGAGCCAATATGATCGTCATCATAAGGCTGTGACCTTTGAAGTTGACGAGAAGGCTTACCTTCGGGTTACACCTTTGAAGGGTACCCATCGATTCGGTATCAAGGGCAAATTGGCTCCTCGTTACATTGGTCCTTTTCGCATTCTTGCCAAACGAGGAGAAGTTGCCTACCAGTTGGAACTTCCTCCGCATCTTTCCAAGGTTCATGATGTTTTCCACGTCTCGCAACTCAGGCGTTGCTTTTCGGATCCTATCCGTGAAGTGGACCACGAAACGCTTGATCTACAAGATAACCTTTCTTACCGAGAATACCCCGTGCGTATTCTTGATCAAGCTGAGCGTACCACTCGACGTCGAAACCTCAGGTTTCTTAAAGTTCAATGGTCAAATCATTCTGAAAAGGAGGCAACTTGGGAAAGAGAGGATCGTCTCCGACTTGAGTATCCTGCGTTATTCCCGACGACTTCTAAATCTCGGGACGAGATTCTTTTGAGTGGGGGTGAGTTGTCACATCCCTAACCCTTAAGAAAGATAGCATTGTGCTCATGTCTTCTTTGCATTTGCATCTAAGAAGTTTCCACAAAAACAACAAAGTGGCAAAGGAGAAACTCAAAACCCTAGCCACCATTTCAATTAAAGGAAATCTCAAACCAGTTCAAAATCAATGAACCCAAAATGGCCTCAAGAAATGTTCAGACTTTCTGATAAATCATGAAAGTAAATGAGCATTGGAGAAAACTATTTCCTTGACACCTTAAGCTTTTTGAATTAATGCAAAAAGCCACTGGTTTCAAATTTAAAAATTGAAATCAGAAACTATAATTTTCCAAAAATGTTGAAAACCTTGGAAATGGGTGGGGATATTATAACAAATATTTCAGGAGGTCTAAAATAGTTTTTACTTTTTGCTTTGGAGCTGAATGAATTAGCAAAACAATAATTAGCAAAACAGAAAAACAAAAACAGAGGAAATGGAAAAAAACTTACCTGTCGCCCAAGCCTGGCCCGGCCCATCTCCCCGCTCGTCCCCTCCCTCGCGCCAGTAGGCAGCAGGAGGTGGCCGCCGCCCCCTCCGGCGCGGCCACGCACCTGCGTGCCTGCCTGGCCGCCGCCTCGCGCTGGCGACGACGGGGATAAGCTCCCAGAGCCTCCCCTATCCATTCCCCGCCTCAGTTCTCCTCCTCCTCCCGGATCTCCTCCTCCTCCTTGCTGCCGCCATTAGAGCCGAGCTCGAGCTCGAGCTGCCCGTGCCCCTGGCCATAGGATCCCCTCCCAGAGCACGCCATTAGCTCCGCCTCGTCGCCCTGGTCGTCTCTGCAGAAGCCGAAGCTTCCTCGACCCCTGCAACGCCCGCAACGCCGTCGTCTTCCACCTCCGGCCGCCGGACCTCTCCCGTCGATTTGTCGCCCCCAGGCCTTCCCCGAGCCGTCTAAGCTCTGCTCTGCACTCCCCGTGAGCATGCGGTCGTTTCCCCTAAGTTTCCCCCGTCGATTCCCTCCTCTAGCTCTAGTTTCACCGGAGCCCGGCGAGGACCGCCGTTGCCGCTTGTCGCCGGTAGCCCTCCGATGATCAGCTCGTCCTTCCGAGGGCACCAGCAGCTCCAGGACGACGCGTAGATGCCGTAGCAGCTAAGAACCGAGCGTAGATCCCCCTAATCCAAAGACCCCGATGGCGCGCGAGCTTCGGCGCCGCTCCGGCTCGTCGCCGACGCCTCTTCCGGCGACCCTAGCCTCCCCAGATGGTCCTGCCAGATCGGCCACTTCGCGAGAATGCTGTAGCTGCCAACCGCGTGCGTTTTGGTGCTGTGCAGCGCCGTCTAGGTCGCCTCCGGCGAGCCCTCCGCCGCGGGTCTGGTCGCCGGCGACCACCCTCCGGTGGGCGTCGACGTGGCCGACCATTAGGGCGTAATCGCCTTCCCCTCAGTCGCTGCCAGAGGGCCCCACGCGTGGTCAAACCCCAATTAGGGGCTGGTCAGCGCGGGATTAGTCCCAGAGAGGCTGACCAGTGGGCCCCCCCTGTCAGGTTTGACCTGAACAGGTCGGCTGACCTGCTGACGTCAGCCTGATGCAATAAATAGAATTTCCAGTTTAAAAGTAATTCAGGAAATTGCTAAAATTTGTAAAAATCATAGAAATTAATATGTAACTCCAATGAAAATAATTTATATATGAAGAAGTATCAGAAAAATTCAAGGATTCTGATTATGCTATTTTCAACCATGTTTGAAAAAGTTACAGAACCCTAAATTGTGAAATAAGGAATAATTCAATTCTTTTAATCACTTTATAAATGGAATTTGCAAAAATATTCAAATTTCATTATATATGCAATGATCACACACTGCCCTAATTACAAATCAGTATCATAACATGACATTTCATGCATGTTAACATCAAGTTGAACCGAGCATCAGGCCGAATCAATTAAACCGGTATCCGAGAATACCCGTTTGAATTGCTATTCAACTCTAAACCTATTACATGTTGAAAATAATAACTTATCATCTTGCATTCTCATGCCATGCTCATGCATCATTTTGAGTGCATATGATTGTTATTGAATGTTGCCTTTCATTTCGGTAGGCTCCGCACCCCCGGATTCCACCGAATATCCGTCTAACGGATATCGTTCCTCCTCTGAGCAACAAGGCAAGCAACCCTTTTGATCATCCCGATAAACCCCATGTTCTTGCTCCTGCACCTATTTATTGCATTTAAGATCAAATGCTTCAACTGCTTTTGCCACGATAGTTGAACCCACTTCCTTTGCATGACTTAACCTTGTCACAGTAAATAGCCGAACCTTGCAACCTAGCATACCTGGTAGTTGCTTGAGCTATGATGTGCCTTATCCTGCTATGCATGCTATGCTTAGAGTTGTGTATGGTCTGTCATCTGGGAGATGAACAGAAATGTGGAATGTGTTCGGTGAGCAAAGGTTGTGTGTTGAACTTGATTTGGTAAAGGTACCGGTGAAAGGCTGTGTAGGAGTACATGGCGGGTTGTTTCATTGGAACCGTCCTTAGGAACTGAGTTCCGTGTATGTAATCCAAGACTAGATACTACCACATGCTGGGCCCTGAAATATGACCCCGCTCGGCCTATTAATTGCGTAGTACTCGGTCCAGGAGTTGCAAGTAGTTTCTGGTGTTTATAGTAATGCTGGAGGCCGTGCATGGTGCTGACCTGAGAGGTGGGCCGTGATGTGGTAGGCAGTGGCACGGTGTACCAAGTGGCACCCGGATGGTGGGCTTGGGAACCCTGCGCACATCGTTTGAGGCCGTGGCAGAAACCCCGGCCGGACTTCCGTACGGGTTACTCTCAGATAGGCGATAAACCTGAACTAGGTACTAGTGTGGTTAACGGTCGTGGCCGACTCCCTCGCTGGGCTTCCGCTTGAAGGTTGCCGAGGTGCATGACGTGCACATGGCGATAAGTGGCGGGAGCGTGTGTGACGAAGTACACCCCTGCAGGGTTATGATCTATTCGAATAGCCGCGTCCGCGGATATGGACTACTTGGAGACATATGTTGTTCATAGATAACTTCAATGGCTACTCATAAAATTGTCAAGATAAGCGTGAGTGTCGTGGACGGCATTTCCGTATGGAGACGGAGTGATTCCACGATGGTGTATTGTTGTGGTGTTAGTGGACTCGTGTGCGATAAATCAAGTTGTCAAAACTACTTTCAAAGTGCAAGTTGTCTAGCCACGAGTCAAATGCTGGCTTCCCGCATGAAACCCCACAATACCTTTTGATACCTTGCATAAGTAGTTAGTTCTCCTAAAGTCTTGCTGAGTACCTTCGTACTCATGTTTGCTTAATAAATGTTGCAGAGGTTGCTAATGACCCTAATGGAGGGTTCTTCGTAGACATCGACGACGACGAGTAGCTGGTGTCCCAGCTACGATCTGGCCCTACGTCGGCTCTGTAGTATAGTCAGGCCATGTGCCTTCTAGCTGCACTGTCTGTACCCAGACAATTTATAACTCTTCCGCTGGCTTGTATTGTATGACTGCTATTATGGGTCGTGAGACCCTTAATGTGTAATATTATGTGTGTGGCTCTTCCGAGCCTCTTAAATAAAGCTTGTATGTTTATGGTTATGTTGTGATGCCATCGATGTATCTATACATATCGGTATGCCATGCGTACGTGTGTCTTACCTGGTATGTATGGGGTTCGAATACCTAGTCGTGAACTTTAGTAGCACTCCTTACAAGGAAATGCCCCTTTGTGATCCAATGAGCCTTGGTAGTTCGCTACTGCTCCGGACACATTGGTTGACCGGCATGTGTCCTTCTTAGCTGCTGTGTCTGTCCCCTTTGGGGAAATGTCACGCGATGTAATGGAGTCCTTGTAGCTTGCTACGACTCGTCTACATTCGCCGATGACCGACACCTGCTTTGTTGGGTCATGTATGCCTGTCCTTGTGCGGTACTGCCACTTTGGTTTATGAGTAGACATGTCGATCCGGGTTCTTTGACATTAGATTGCTAGCGATACTATCGCATACGTGAGTCAAAATACGCAAACGGTCCCGGCTAAGGTAAGGCTGCAGCCGTGGAGTTAACCGTGCGTGAGACCACAAATGGATGCGATGTGTTACAGGCTAGATTCCTATGGCTTAGGATCGGGGTCCCGACAGCGTTGGTATCAGAGCCTGACTGACTGTAGGATTACTAAGCCAAACTGGTCGAAGTTGAGTCTAGAATTGCATTAGTTATATATAAGGGAATTGTTTGTGGAAGGGAACGTAAGACTCTTGTTCTCTTCTCAAGTTATTCTATTCTGGTCATCCTCGTCTTTTCCGCGGGAATTAAGGACTAGGTTACTCATCTTCTTCTAGGCTTGTGTTTCCGATCGGTAGCTTATAGGACTACGGGTTGAGAGATATTGGGTTTCTTTTACTCCTAGGAAGTAGGAAGTTAGTTTGGTGACTAGAGAGTTGAACTTGATAGTTGAGTGGTTACGCTATTCCATTTTGGGTTGTCTCAAATTTGTTTTGAGCATTTACAGCCGTTATGCTGTCCAATTTTGCATTCAGAGGTCTACTGCTTTTGCATTACTCTCTATTTACAGATGTCTGGCCGTCCTTCTCGTCAGGTGGTACGTCTGACCAGGTGCATTGATGTACCGGGTCATACGGCCATGCTGGTCAGGGTGATGTCGGTGTGCGGTTACCGCTGGTACCCCGAGTACACAGTGGAGGAACAGTACCGGGACTTCAACCAGAGCCAGTACATCTGCACTGTTAGGGTATTCCCAGACTACCCTGGAGCTGAGGAGCCAATCCATTGGTCCTATGGGTTGGGGGTCACCGTTGACATGGCAGTATAAGATGCTGCCTATTCAATGCTGACTATTATGAGAGCGAGACATGCACTGCTGCAGAATTCAGAGTTCTGCTATGTTCCGGCCTCTCAGTCTGGTGAAGAGGGATACCTCAGTGGAGTCTATTTTGATTCTTCTATGGAGGATCCACTTCTGCAAACCACTGTTGAGATGCTAGAGAACAGAGACATATTTTTGGCAACATTTTATATGATTTATTGGACTAACATATCGATTGAGTGCCAAGTTGTTAGAGCATATCTCTCCATATGTGGTTTTGGTAATTGATGACAATTCCTATGGACTAATGGTTGCCTTAAGTTATATTTATAGGATTTGTCCATAGGCACTTCTTGAAGTCCATTTGTTGGGTTCAAGGAGTTTATATGATGACCAAGGTGGTATTCAAGGTATTATCCAAAGAATGGCCATAGAGACACAAGGTTGATCAAGATCGTCAGACAAAGAGTAAATCAAGATGATCAACACACAAAGCGTACAAGATGTACTGAGAGGGATCAAGTGATCCCATGGTATGGTAAGCATTGTCCATTATGTGTTTGTGTACTAACCCATGGTCTTCGTGAGGGTTCTATGTGGGGTTAGGTGTGTTTCCATGGGCTTGCGTCAAGAGGAAGATCTCATACAACCCATGGAGGATGATGTCAAGTGGTGATCGTCATCAAGATTGCGGTCTGCAAGTTCAAGTGGATCATCAAAAAGATACCATGCTTGAAGCTTGTCGTCCATTGTGGTGGCAATGGACTTGTGAAGATATGCTGAAGAGCGGTTCACCCATAGTGTGTATGGGGGAGAAATCAACTAGTCTTCATCAAGCCTACGCAATCAAGAAAGGTGGTCCATCTTGAGGAAGCCAAGATCATGGTCATCTATCTCAAGAGGACGAGGTGCAAGGTATAGGTTTGCCCTTGATAGGTTTTCTGTTTTAGGATAGATTGTCGTACTGTCAAGGGGGCTCTCAAGTGAGTAGCTTGATCGTATCGTTCGTTGAGAGCTCAAACCATTTGCATCCTTGCATCATACTTCTTGGTTCTTGTTTGGTGTTTCTCTTTTTGAGTTTTAGATCTTATGGTCATCTTCATCACAAGCTCGAGTTCATCGAAAATGGAGTCCATATGCATCTTCTATGATGTTTTCAATGTTGGGAGTTTTTACCGACCTTATTCAAGGAAGGATTCTCACCATTTTCTTATGGGCCTTTTCTCACTTGCTTCTTATTGATATTTCTATCAATATTGTGTCATCCCATGTTGTTAGCTTTCCAACAAACTTTGTTTCGTTGAATTTGAAGTCTGTATGCGAAAGTTAAGGCAGTTTCTGTGGCGAGTAGTAGTACCGCTTGTGCCGAGCGGTAGTATCGCTCCCTCGTCGGACTTTATTTGTGAATCCTTTTTGCCTCGGCATGGCTGGTGAACCTACCGGCAGTAGTACTGCTCCCACGAGCGGTATTACCGCTCCATCAGACTTTATTTGCGCATCCTTTTTGCCTCAGCATGGCTGGTGAACCTACCGAGGGGTAGTACCGCTCCCATGAGCGGTAGTACCGCACTGTGTGGGCTGTGAAGCATAACGGTTGGTTTTTTCCCCACCTATAAAAGGGGGTATTCTTCCCCATTGAACCTTATCTCTTCATCTAATGTTCTTTCCCCCATTGTTGACCTTCTTCGAGCTTGCTAAATCTCAATCCCTCCAATGATTCTTGCTAGTTCTTGAGGTAAAATAGAGAGGAGATCTAGATCCACATCTCCACCAATCACTTTCTCCTCTATGTGAGGGGAACCCCTTGGATCTTGATCTTGGAGTTCTTTGTGAGCTCCTTGTTCTTCCTCTCATATTTCTCCATAGCTTTTGTTTTTGTGGGGGGATTTGAGTGTGAGGGACTTGTCCACTTCGTGTGTTCTTGCCATTGCATTTCGTGCATAGGTTTGAGTTCTCCACGGTGATACGTGGAAGTGAAGTTTGAGAAGCTTATTACCTTTTGGTATTTAGTACCCTAGAGATTTTTCTTCGTGGATGCTTTGGCGTCCTAGAAGCTTGGTGGTGTCTCGGAGCTCAATCATTGTGGTGTAAATCTCTAGGCAAGCGTCAGGGTCTCCAATTAGGTTGTGGAGATTGCCCCGAGCAATTTGTACGGGTATCGGTGACCGCACCCATGGGTTGTCATTTGTACGGGTTCAGAGACCACCCTCAAGGGTCCAGATACGTCTCCGTCGTATCTACTTTTCCGAACTCTTTTGCCCTTGTTTTGGACTCTAATTTGCATGATTTGAATGGAACTAACCCAGACTAGCGTTGTTTTCAGCAGAATTGCCATGGTGTTGTTTTTGCGCAGAAATAAAAGTTCGCGGAATGACCTGGAAATCTACGTGGAATTTTTCTGGAATATATAAAAAATACTAGCGCAAGAATCAACTGGAGGGACGGAGCCAGGAACCCACAAGCCCACCAGGCTCAGCCACCCCCCTGGCCGGGGCTGGCAGGCTTGTGAGCTCCTCGGAGCTCCGCCGCCCCCAATTCCAGCTCTATATAACCTCTTTCGTCCAGAAAAAATCAAGGAGAAGGATTCATCGCGTTTTACGATACGGAGGCACCGCCACCTCCTGTTCTTCCTCTGGAGGGCAGATCTGGAGTCCGTTCTGGGCTCCGGAGAGGGGAGATCGTCGCCATCGTCATCATCGACCTTCCTTCTTCGCCAATCCCATGATGCTCTTCACCGTCCGTGAGTAATCTCATCGTAGGCTTGTTGGACGGTGATGAGTTGGATGAGATCTATCATCTAATCGAGTTAGTTTTGACGGGGATTGATCCCTAGTATCCACTATGTTCTGAGATTGATGTTGCTACTACTTTGCCATGCTTAATGCTTGTCACTAGGGCCCGAGTGCCATGATTTCAGATCTGAACCTATTATGTTGTCGCCAATATATGTGTGTTTTAGATCCTATCTTGCAAGTTGTAGTCACCTACTATGTGTTATGACCCGGCAACCCCGGAGTGACAATAGCCGGAACCACTCCCGGAGATGACCATAGTATGAGGAGTTCATGTATTCACCAAGTGTTGATGCGTTGGTCCGGTTCTTTATTAAAAGGAGAACCTTAATATCCCGTAGTTTCCATTAGGACGCCGCTGCCACGGGAGGGATGGACAATAGATGTCGTGCAAGTTCTTTTCCCTAAGCACGTATGACTACATATGGAATACATGCCTATATTAGATTGACGAACGGGAGCTAGTTACATATCTCTCCGTGTTATAGCTGTTACATGATGAATCACATCTGGCACGATCATCCATCACCGATCGAATGCCTACGAGTTTTTCCTACTGGTCCTTGCTACGTTACTTTGCCGCTATTGCTGTCACTTCTGCCGCTGTTACTCTGTTGCTACAGCTGTTACTTTGCTGTTACTGGTTATTGTTGCTACTGCTGCTATCATACTACCTTGCTACTGATACATTGCTGCAAACACTAAATCTTTCAGGTGTGGTTGAATTGACAACTCAACTGCTAATACTTGAGAATATTCTTTCACTTCCCCTTGAGTCGAATCAATAAATTTGGGTTGAATACTCCACCCTCGAAAACTGTTGTGATCCCCTGTACTTGTGGGTTATCAAGACCTTTTTCTGGCGCCGTTGCCGGGGAGGCACGGCTATATTCTCTGTGTCACTTGGGATTTACGCGTGTTGGTCATTATGAGGAATCCGATAGATCCAAGAACTAAAGTCTTGCCCTCCACTACGAGGACAGGTAAGGAACTGCCATCTAGCTCTGCACTTGACTCACCTTTAGTTATGAGTAAGTTTGCGACATCACCTCCTGCTAGAAATCTTGATATGTCGCCTGTGCTTGATGATGCTACTTCTGCTGCCCATGATGCTTATGATGATGCTATGCTTGATACTGCTTTGCCTGATGATGTTATGCCTGATACTGCTTTGCCTGATGATGTTATGCCTGATACTGCTTTGCCACTTGGTGCATTCCTTGATGCACAAATTGCTAGAGTTGCTGCTAGATGTGATGTAACTTCTGAAACTGCTGATACTATTGAAGTAGAACCTGCTATTTTGCCTGCTAGAACTAGCTCTCCTAGACATGAATTGCCTGATATGCCTGAACGTTATGTTATGGAGGGAGAGATAGCTGAGGACTTTCTTGCATGTAAGGATAGCTATGATGTTGAGAAACTACTGCTCAAGTGGAAAGAAAATATATGAATGCTAGGATGAAATATGACCCGAAGTTTGCTACTTCGCCTATCTTTGTGACCGATAAGGATTATGAATTCTCTGTCGACCCTGAGTTAACCACTCTGGTCAAATCTGATCCTTTTCACGGTTATGAGTCTGAAACGGTTGTAGCCCATCTTACCAAACTGCACAATATAGCCACCCTATTCACTAGTGAGGAAAAGATTCGCCACTACTATATCCTCAAGCGGTTTCCTTTCTCGCTAAAGGATGATGCTAAGACTTGGTTCACTTCTCTTGCTCCTGGATGTGTGCGTAGCCCCCAGGACACGGTCTACTACTTCTCTGAAAAATATTTCCCTGTCCATAAGAAGCAAGCTGCCTTGCAAGAAATATACAACTTTGCTCAAGCTGAAGAAGAGAGTCTCCCACAAGCTTGGGGGAGGCTCGTCCAGCTACTGAATGCTTTGCCTGATCACCCTCTTGAGAAGAATGAAATTCTTGATATCTTCTATAATGGACTTACCGAAGCTTCTAAAGACCTCCTAGATAGTTGCGTTGGTTGTGTTTTAAGGGAACGGACCGTAGAACAAGTTGAGATCATATTGAATAACATCTTGTGCAATGAGAATGCTTGGACTATTCCCGAATCACCTCCTAAGCCAACTCTGAAGAAAAGAGGTATTCTATTCCTCAGTCCCGAAGATATGCAAGAAGCTAAGAAATCTATGCGAGAGAAAGTCATTAAGTCTGAAGATGTCAAAAATCTACCACCTATCAAAGAGATCCATGGTCTCGATAACCCAATACAGGTAGTAGAAGTAAATTCTCTACGTAGGTTTGAGGAGAGTGATATTCCTTTTGATAAACCTGCTAGCCTATGCCACGATGAATTTGATAACTTTGTTGACAAACAACAGAGTTTCAATGATTATATTAGCACACAATTGGAACAGAATGCTCGTATGCTTAGTCATTTAAGTGCTTGTGTAGACAGAAATGTCAATGATCTTAAGCTTCTGAGTAAACATGCCTCTATGGTTACTACTCAAGTAGAACAAGTACTTAAAGCTCAGAATGACTTGCTCAATGACTTGAATGACAATTCTGTCAGAGTCGTCACTAGAGGCGGTAGAATGACCCAGGAACCTTGAGAATATTCTTTCGCTTCCCCTTGAGTCGAATCAATAAATTTGGGTTGAATACTCTACTCTCGAAAACTGTTGCGATCCCCTACACTTGTGGGTTATCAAGACAATTTTCTGGCACCATTGCCGGGGAAGCACAACTATATTCTCTGAGTCACTTGGGATTGACGTCTACTCGTCACTATGAGGAATCCTAAAGATCCAAGAACTGAAATCTTGCCCTCAACTACGAGGAGAGGTAAGGAACTGCCATCTAGCTCTGCACTTGATTCACCTTCAGTTATGAGTAAGTTTACGACATCACCTCCTGCTAGATATCTTGATATGTCGCCTGTGCTTGATGATGCTACTTCTGCTACCCATGATGCTTATGATAATGCTATGCTTGATACTGCTTTGCCTGATGATGCTATGCTTGATACTGCTTTGCCTTATGATGCTATGCTTGATACTGCTTTGCCACTAGGTGCATTCCTTGATGCACAAATTGCTAGGGTTGCTGCTAGATGTGATGATACTTCTGAAACTGCTGATACTATTGAAGTAGAACCTGCTACTATGCTTGAATTGCCTGTTATGCCTCAGCGCTATGTTGTGGAAGGAGAGATAGCTGAGGACTTTCTTGCGTGTAAGGATAGCTATGATGTTGAGAAACTACTGCTCAAGTGGAAAGAAAAATCTCTGAACGCTAGGATGAAATACGACCCGAAGTTTGCTACTTTGCCTATCTTTGTGGCCGATAAGGATTATGAATTCTCTGTCGACCCTGAGTTAATCACTCTGGTCGAATCTGATCCTTTTCACGGTTATGAGTCTGAAACGGTTGTAGCCCATCTTACCAAACTGCACGATATAGCCTCCCTATTCACTAGTGAGGAAAAGATCCGCCACTACTATATCCTCAAGTTGTTTCCTTTCTCGCTAAAGGATGATGCTAAGACCTGTTTCACTTCTCTTTCTCCTGGTTATGTGCGTAGCCCCCAGGATATGGTCTACTACTTCTCTGAAAAATATTTCCCTGCCCATAAGAAGCAAGCTGCCTTGCAGGAAATATACAACTTTGCTCAAGCTGGAGAAGAAAGTATCCCACAAGCTTGGGGGAGGCTCGTCCAGCTGCTGAATGCTTTGCCTGATCACCCTCTTGAGAAGAATGAAATACTTGATATCTTCTATAATGGACTTGCCGATGCTTCCAAAGACCACCTAGATAATTCTGCTAGTTGTGTTTTTAGGGAACGAACTGTAGAACAAGCTGAGATCCTACTGAATAACATCTTGTGCAATGAGAATGCTTGGACTGTTCCCGAACCACCTCCTAGGCCAACTCCGAAGAAAAGAGGTATTCTATTCCTCAGTCCTGAAGATATGCAAGAAGCCAAGAAATCTATGCGAGAGAAAGGCATTAAATCTGAAGATGTCAAAAATCTACCACCTATCGAAGAGATCCATGGTCTCGATAACCCGATACAGGTAGTAGAAGTAAATTCTCTGCGTAGGTTTGATGAGAGTGATATTCCTTTTGATAAGCCTGATAGCCTATGCATGGATAGATTTGATAACTTTGTTGCCAAACAACAGAGTTTCAATGATTATGTTAGTAGACAATTGGAACAGAATGCTCGTATGATTAGTCATTTAAGAGCTTGTGTGGACACAAATGTCAATGATCTTAAGCTTTTGAGTAAACATGCCTCTATGGTTACTACTGAAGTAGAACAAGTACTTAAAGCTCAGAATGACTTGCTCAACGAGTTGTATGACAATTCCGTTAGAGTCGTCACTAGAGGCGGTAGAATGACCCAGGAACCTTTGTATCATGAGGGTCATCCGAAGAGAATTGAACAAGATTCTCAAGGAGCCACTGATGCACCTAGTCATCCTAGAAAGAAGAAGAAAGATGATAGGAACCTGCACGCTAGCAACCCTGTTGCTGCTACACCTGAGAGTCCAAATGATGCCTCTGTTTCTGATGCTGAGACACAGTCCGGTGATGAACATGAGCCTAATGATACTATCAATAGTGATGTTCATGTTAATGCTCAACCTAGCGGTGATAAGGATGTGGAGATTGAACCTGTTGATCTTGATAGCCCACAGCCTAAGAATAGAAGATACGATAAGAATGACTTTGCTGCTAGGAAGCATGGTAAAGAAAGGGAGCCATGGGTTCAGAAACCTATGCCCTTTCCTCCCAAACCATCCAAGAAAAAGGATGATGAGGATTTTGAGCGATTTGTTGAAATGATTAGACCTGTCTTTCTGCAAATGCGTTTGACAGATATGCTCAAAATGTCTCCATATGCTAAGTACATGAAGGATATTGTGACTAATAAGAGGAGGATACGTAAGGTTGAGATTTCCACCATGCTTGCTAACTATACCTTCAAGGGTGGAACTCCTAAGAAACTAGGTGATCCCGGTGTGCCCACTATACCTTGCTCCATTAAAGGCAACTACGTTAGAACTGCTTTATGCGACCTTGGAGCCGGTGTTAGTGTTATGCCTCTCTCTCTTTATCATAGACTTGAACTGAATAACTTCCACCCACTGAAATCTCTCTGCAAATGGCCGAAAAATCAACTGCTTTCCCTATCGGCATTTGCTAGGATGTGCATGTTGTGGTTGCTAATGTCACTATCTTAACAGACTTTGTTATTCTGGATATTCCCGAGATGGATGCCATGGCGGTCATCCTCGAAAGACCCTTTTTAAACACTGCAGGGGCTGTTATAGATTGCAACAAAGGCAATGTCACTTTCCATGTCAACGATAATGAGCATACGGTCCACTTTCCGAAGAAACAATATCGAGTACATTGCATCAATGCTATCGAAAAAACTTCATTGATTATTATTGGGAGCTTTGAATGCCCTATACCTCCTGTTAAGATGAAGTATGATTTGCTTGTTGGGGAGATACACATCCCCATTGAAGTAACCTAGTGACTATTCGAAAATTCTCTGTTCTCTTTTGCGATTCGAAAATGTTTGTTAGGGAGACTTGATCAACCTAATTGATGGGTTTCTTTCGATGACCATGAGAAGGATGAATCGAGGAGTCACAAACTTGTGTTCTTTATTAAAAGGAGAACCGTAATATCTCGTAGTTTCCATTAGGACCCCGCTGCCACGGGAGGGATGGACAATAGATGTCATGCAAATTCTTTTCCCTAAGCATGTATGACTACATATGGAATACATGCCTACATTAGATTGACGAACGGGAGCTAGTTAAATATCTCTTCGTGTTATAGTTGTTACATGATGAATCACATCTGGCACAATCATCCATCACCGATCCAATGCCAACGAGTTTTTCCTACTGGTCCTTGCTACGGTACTTTCCCGCTATTGTTGTCACTTCTGCTGCTGTCACTGTTGTTGTTGTTACTCTGTTGCTACTATTGTTACTTTGCTATTACTCGTTATTGTTGCTACTGCTGCTATCATACTACCTTGCTACTGATATTTTGCTGCAGACACTAAATCTTTCAGGTTTGGTTGAATTGACAACTCAACTGCTAATACTTGAGAATCTTCTTTCGCTTCCCCTTGAGTCGAATTAATAAATTTGGGTTGAATACTCTACCCTCGAAAACTGTTGCGATCCCCTATACTTGTGGGTTATCAGGTCCCTTAGTGGAATCACGGCATCTTGCATTGTGCGAGGGCATGAGGAGATCGCGGTGGCCTTAATGGCATCTTGGGGAGCATTGTGCCTCCACACCGCTCCAACGGAGATTAGCATCCGCAAGGGTGTGAACTTCGCGATACATCGTCGTCTCCAAGTGCCTCGGTTATCTCTTACACAAACCCTTTATATATGCACTTTACTCTGTGATAGCCATATTGTTTCTTGTCATATATCTTGCTATCACTTAGTTGTTTAATCTTTCTTAGCATAAGTTGTTGGTGCACATAGGTGATCCTAGTTGTTTTAGGTTTTGTGCTTGATAAATTAACTGTTAGTTTTATTCCAAATTTGTTCGAGCCTAAACCGTAATTATTTTAAAGCACCTATTCACCCCCCCCTCTAGGCGACATCCACGTCCTTTCACAAGTGTCAGTTCCTGTTTGTTTCATGTTTTTTGTTTCGTAGAATATCCATATCAAACAAAGTCCAAACGCGATAAAGATTTATGGAGAATTATTTTGGAATATATGTGATTTTTGGTAGGTGTAATCAACGCAAATAGAGGCCCATGACCTCCACTAGGTACCAAGGCACGACCCATACCCCCGGCGCGGGGTGGTGTCTAGTAGCCAGCTCGTAAGTCGGTTGGGGATCTTCTTCAGGTGCAAGAAAACTAATTTACGGATAAAAATCCCCTCAAATTCCAGCCTGATCGGGGTTACAATCTTCTGGAACTAAACAAACGGGGAAAGGCCAGAAAACAGGAACGCGAAACAGAAGAGAAGAGAGAGGGAGATCCAATCTCGGAGGGGCTCCTGCCCTTCCGCTGCCAAGGAAGCCATGGACTAGAGGGGGAACTCTCCTTCCATCTAGGGGAGAAGCCAAGGAAGAATAATAAGGAGGGGTCTCTCTCCCGGTGGCACCGAAGTGCCGTCGGAGCAAGGAGTGCGATGGCGATCTACATCAACAATCTTGCCGCCGTCAACACCAACTCTATCCCGCTCTATGCAGCGGTGTAACACCTCTTTTCCCGTTGCAACTCTCTACTTAAACATGGTGCGCAACACTACATACTATGTCCCAATGGTATGTGGCTATCCTATGATGTTCGAGTAGATCCGTCTTGTCCTACGGGTTAATTGTGATATTATTGATATGAGTTGTGTGTTGATATGGTGTTGTCCTAACGTGCATTCCGCGAGGCGCACACATGAAGGATACACACTGGAGGGTTTGCAATATGGTCATCATTCGCTTATAGTGGGTGGCGAGAGTGGAGAAACTTACACCCGAGTAAGGGAGTTGTGCGAATATGGGAGTAAAGAGGACTTGATGTTTAATGCTATGGTTGGGTTTACTTTAATGATTTCTAGTAGTTGCGGATGCTTGCTAGAGGTCCAATCATAAGTGCATATGATCCAAGTACGGAAAGTGTGTTAGCGTGTGCCTCTCCCTTATTGCACATGATAAGTATCTATCATGTTATATTCAATTGCCTATGGACAACCTTTTTCTTGCGTTACACAAAAACATTTCTACTAAACAACCCCTAACTTTTATTTCCATGCTCTTTATTTTCTTGCAGAACATCACCTAACTTGTATATACTTGTTCTTTATTATCTAGCAAACCTATATATTACACCTACTAAGTACTTCTAGTTTTATTCTTGTTTTAGGTAGAGCAAACATTAAGTGTGCGTAGAGTTGTATCAGTGGCCGATAGAACTCGACGGAATATTTGTTCTACCTTTAGCTCCTCATTGGGTTCGACACTTTTATTTACCGAAAAGGTCTACAAACGATCCCCTATACTTGTGGGTTATCACCCATTAATGATGGAATTCATGTCTTATATGACGACCCCTATGATGGTGATGATGCTAGTAATGATATCATGGATAGTACAAACCTTTTTGAGCCCATGGATCACCAACTAGATTTGACAGAGCTGATTTATTAAGTGATATCTTGGAAGATCTAGTCCTAAAGGATATGAAAGGGTCCAACACTTGAAATTATGCGTTACGCCTAGCTAGGGGCGTAAAACGATAGTGCTTGTTGGGAGGCAACCCAATAGTTATCTTATTTTTCTTGCTCTAATTTCTGTTTGTGTTAGTTAAAATGACTACTGCTACTTTAATGATTGTGTTTTTATGTTTAAATCAGTTTTAGTGCCAAGTAAAGCCTTTGGGATGATGTGAATGATAAGTAGAATTGATGTTGTGCAAAAATAGAAACTTTTACAACCAGTGCAGAATTTCTATGAATTTACTCCAACGCCTTTTTGATATGAATTTTTTACACAATATAGGTATACAAATTTCTCAGGTTTTCCTCATTTTTCAGAATTTTTGGAGTTATAGAAGTATGTTGTCTTTGTTGATCACTACATAATGTTCTGTTTTAGACAGATTTTGTTTTGCTTGCATAGTTTGCTTGTTTTGTTGATGCTAATAATTGTATCCTGGGTATAAGTCATGGAGAAGTTATAATACAGAAACTTATGCAATGATAAAATATGAATAAATTTATAACAATACCTGATGTTTATGGTTCACGTATCATACTAACGGATCTCACGAATTTTTTGTTGCATTTTGTGTGTTGAAATTTTCAAGTTTTGGGTGTTATCACGATGGATGAAGGAACAACGAGCGGTAAAGAGCCTAAGCTTAGGGATGAACAAGGCACCCTAAGTAAAATTCTAGGAAGACTCAAGCATCTAAGCTTGGGGATGCCCCGGAAGGCATCCCCTGTCTAAGGACGTGGATGTCTCCTAGAGGGGGTGAATAGGCGCTTTAAAATAATTACGGTTTATGCTTGAACAAATGCGGAATAAAACTAACGTTTAATTTGTCAAGCACAAAACCTAAAACTAACGTTTAATTTGTGAGCATTACATGGCTTTCTTCCAATTTCCCATAATTGCTAGATAGCAACTCAAGTTGAGCCCTTAGCTCAACATTCCCCTTTAATATGGATGCTTCACAAGAAATAGAGTTAGTAGCACAAGCATCATCATTAACAACAAGAGGAGAAGGCAACTTGGCAAGATCTTTAGCATAGGAAGCTTCAAGTTGAGCATGAGACTCGGTGAGTTCGATGGGCGAACTCTTAATAGCCCTTGAGCCATTTTCGAGGTGCTCATAGTCCTCAAGGAGTTTAGCATGAGCAACTCCAAGCTTATCTTTTTTAGTTCTAAAATCATTAGCCACCTCGAGATCTCTAACATGGGATTCCTTTAATCTAGATAATTCTAGAGAAAAAGTCTCCTCAAGAGATTCCTTGGTGGTTTGTTCATTTTCAAGAGCTTGAGATAGCTCTTGGATCTCATCACCGTAATCACGCCCATGACCTTCCATTGTCTCAATGGTGGCCTCATGCTCCTCGAGATGAGCTTCCAACTCCTCAATGTATTTCTTGCGCTCAATGGAAATAGACATGATTTCCATCAAGTTGGAACGAGCAAGGTTATTCTTATGTAGAGCTTTAAAAATCATTTCACCCTTAAGTTTTAAGGATGTAATATTATTACTCTGTTCATCATTATCCTCATCCTTATTATCATCAACATCATCATCACGACATATATTGGGATTCAAAGTAGGAGATACCTTTGAAGCATTAGCCATAAGGCAAAAGTAAGAAACACTAGATGATGATATGTAGGATCCCTTGAAGCATCATTCAAGGCCACATCTTGTTCCATGGAGTGATAGATTTCCTCTACATTGTTAGCACAACAACTCAAGGAAATAGATACATTTTTCTCAAGGCAACAAGATATAGAAAGCATATCATCATGAGATTTAGTCAAGCAGTTTTTACATGATATGCAACGACTATCAACACAAGCATGTAAAACATTTAGAGTGCTTGAAGTGTTAACACCCAAAGATGAAGCATTACAATAATATAGTGTTGAGGGATCATCAACAATAAGCCCACTATCATCATTGCAATGATCACCACTACCCACCATATCATTACCTTGTGGTAACCCACATGTAGGTGAAGAAGACGAAGTTGAGAAGTCCACACGACCGGAGGTGGAGGGAGAACAATCATCCCTACAACTCTTGGACACACCATATTTATCTTGAAGCTTGGTCCACAACTCATGAGCATTCTGAAATGGCATGAGTTGAAATATAACTACATTGCTCAAAGAATCAGAAGGCACATTAGAAGCTTAGGCGTTGAGATAAGAATTTTTCTCATCCTCTAAAGATATATTTTGAGAATCCTTTGGAGGAGAAAAACCCATATCTACAATTCCCTCTAAACTTGGGTCCAAGACCCTAAAGAGATTAACCATGCGAATTACCTAAACATCAAAATTTGTGCCATCGAAACTAGGAGTGTTAGTGAATCCTAATCCCCTAGTCGACATCCTTACTCTCTAGGTGGTAAAACCTAATAATGAGAGACCTAGCTCTGATACCAATTGTAAGGGCGTGGATGTCACCTAGAGGGGGGTGAATAGGCGCTTCAAAATAATTACGGTTTAGGCTTGAACAAATGCGGAATAAAACTAAGGTTTAATTTGTCAAGCACAAAACCTAAAACAACTAGGCCCACCTATATGCACCAACAACTTATGCTAAGCAAGATAAACAACTAAGTGATAGCAAGATATATAACAAGAAACAATACGGCTATCACAAGGTAAAGTGCATAAGTAAAGGGTTCGGCTAAGAGATAACTAAGGCTCACACCCTTGTGGATGCTAATCTCCGTTTGGAGCGGTGTGGAGGCACAATGCTCCCTAACAAGCCACTAAGGCCACTGTAATCTCCTCACACCCTCGCACAATGCAAAATGCCATGATTCCACTAAGGGAACCTTGAGGGAGGTCACCGAACCCATACAAACAAGGTTGGGGCAATCTCCACAACTTAATTGGAGGCTTCCAACAACACCACGAAGCTTCACCACAATGGAATATGGCTTCGAGGTATCCTCAAATGCTCGGGGCAATCTCCACAACCTAATTGGAGACCCCGACGCTTGCCCGGAGCTTTACACCACAATGATTCAGCTCCAAGGCACCACCAAGCTTCTAGGACGCAAAAGCATCCGCAATAAACAATCTCTAGGGTACCAAGTACCAAAGGGTAATAAGCTTCTCAACTTTCAACTTCCACGTATCACCATGGAGAACTCAAACCGATGCAACTAATGCAATGGCAAGAACACACGAAGTGGTCAAGTCCCTCACACTAAAATCCCCCCACAACAACAAAAGCTATGGAGGAATATGAGAGGAAGAACAAGGAGCTCACAAAGAACTCCAAGACCAAGATCCAAGGGGTTCCCCTCACATAGAGGAGAAAGTGATTGGTGGAAATGTGGATCTAGATCTCCTCTCTCTTTTCCCTCAAGAACTAGCAAGAATCATTGGAGGGACTAAGAGTTAGCAAGCTCGAAGAGGGTCCACAATGAGGGAAGAACACGAGCTCAACGAATAGAAAACCATTGGGACAAAAGACCCCCTTTTATAGGCCTCCCCAAATCGAACTGTTATGCACTCAGTCAATGCACAAGTGGTAGTACCGCTCAGGAGAGCGGTACTTCCACTGGAAGTGAAGTTTCAAGAAAAACATGCAAACGGCAAAGATCTCGGGGCGGTAGTGCCGCCGGAGCAGTACTACCGTTCGTCCGAGCAGTACTACCGCTCAAAATGAAAAAAGACCCCATAGATGCCACAAGAAAAATATAAGCGAAAGAGAGGTCGGCAGGGGACGGCGTGTAACATCCCAATTTTCCTAATTGGGAATGTTCTACAAATGTAGCTAAGCATCTATGCATTTTGTTTGCAATAAAGTTTTGCATTTGATTCCCGTCAAATACTTGCTTTTGCTTTTCTATTTTTCCTCCCCGAGAAATGCCGTGACAAAATTCTTGCAAGCAAGAAAGAGCGGAGGAAAATGACACTCCACAATGTGAGGCATTTTTGAAATTATTTGAGCCAAGAAAAACCCAAGTTTACGGGGAAAATATTTTGCCAAAATAAAATAAAGCCTTAGGGGTTTTTCGGAAAAAAAACATTTTTTAAAAGTTTTTATTTTGGTTTTGGAAAAATGATAAACGAGTAGGAAATATTTTTCTGAAAATTTTGGTACATAATACCCTATATTAATTATTTTATTTCGTTTCCTTTTATTATTTTTCTCTTGCTGTTTTAAAAGAAAAGAAAATTAAGGCGCCATGGGCGCGATTTACTTGGGCAAGAATCCCCCATCGATGGGAGAGATCCCTGGCCAACCGCCTCCAGCGCACCCTCCTCTTCCTTTCTTCTTTTTTCTTTCCTTCCTTTCTTCTTCCTCCTTTCCTTCCCCACGAGCCCACCCTTTCCTTCCAGCGCACAGCCATGGCGCACCTCCTGCCACCCCCTGATCCGACGGGATCTCCCCCGATTCGGCCTCCCCCTTCCTTCCCTCGGCCCCCCGTGCCCCTATATAAACCGCCGCCCCCGAGCCCCCCTGGCCCCTCCTCCCCACGCCATGCCACCGCCCCCGCAACCTCGCTGGAACCCAAGCTCCAGTAGAAAAAACGCCATGCCACCCCGGCCACTACCGCACCTCCCCGCCCCAACCGACGCCGCCACGAGCTCCCCCACCGCCCCCGCAACCCATTTTTCCCCTAGCCCGAGCCCTTACCGCCTCCTCAGCACCCCACGCCTCGCCGGAGTTCGACCGTTCGAGGAGCCCGAGAAGCTCGAGCAGCACGCCCCCCCCTCGACCTCTCGCCTCGCCGTCACCGCCATCCGTCGGAGGAGCCCCTCCGCCATCCTCTCGTGCACTCGGCCTCGCCGGAGACTCGCCGGAGACGCAGCCCCGACCTCGCCACCCTCTCTGCCTCGCCGGAGGAGAAGCACCAGCAGCCCCAAGGTGAGCTACACCCCATCTCTCCTGAGTCGTTCGATATAATTCAACGCGGTAGATTAGAAGCCCCGATACCCTTTCGGTTTATTTAAGAAAACCGCTCGGTTTTCTATTTACATTACTTAGCCGAAGCGTTTTATTAGATTGCGGCCGTTTGCTAATAGGACTCGCAGCAAACACACTCCCAATCATCCAGGGAGCGCCACGTGTACACTGTCCGATTAGAAATCAGTTTTTCTTTTTCTGTTTTAATTCCAAAACAGAGAGAGTTTCAATCTTGTTTCCCCCATAACTTTTGATCCAGAACTCCAATGGAGTTGAATCTTTTTCCAGTAGATCACAATTTTTCTGTAGTTTTCAAATTTGAATTAGATCAGATTTAGTTTAAACCTTGTTTTGCTTATTACAGGAGTTTAAAAAATGATTTTTATTTGTTTCTTTTTGCTACTGCTTCCTAGTGATTATATCTTACTGTAGTATAAGTTTCAGATTTTTCTTAATATTTTTACTTGGGGTTTTAACAGAAACAATTTCTGCCTTAGTTAGGTGAAGTGAATTCTTTCACTTTATGCCATAGCTACTTTATGCTTGTGATGTATTTTACTTGTTGATGATTGTAGTGCTTATGGTGTGTATTTGTTTGTATCGGTAGATCACCCGGAGTGCAAAGCTTGTTACTTAGAAGCGCTCGATCAAGACAACTATCATCAAGGCAAGTCATTTTGATCATACTATTCGCCTATGTTTTTTCTATGCATGGTAGTTTCACCTTTCTTTGCCCAATTGCATGCTGAGTAGGTACTTGGAAATTATAGTTATAGGTTGTAGTATCATGTGGTAGGCACACAACAACCCCGATACTTGGCCCGGGACGACAAATTTCATATTGCTATGCTTGAGTAGACGGGATTCTGGTTGAGTGCATAACAGGAGTGATGCGAGGATAATTAAATAACCAAGACCGGTTAAGTCAAGATTTTCGAGACCTCGTGAAGCAATGCAACTCTGGGTGAAGGACGGTTTGACGGGCTCCCTGGAGAAACCAGTGGACGACCCCGGGATGCTGGAGACGTGCCATGACATCTTGCGGAAAGCTTCACCCAGGCTCGAAGAGACGGACGGAGGCTTCAAGACCCAAGGCTTACCTGCACAGCCACAAGTCATTATGGGCTCTGGCTTGGTTGGACAACGCGGCGACTCTGGACAGGCGGTGCTAGCAGATGTAGAAGAACGGTAGGAATGGATGGGCACCGACAGGGATTCAGAGGGACCCGTTGAAAGACCATGTTTTGATCATCCGGTCTTCAAACACCCTGAAGTGCGAGGACATACCCGGAGGCGATCCTATCTTGTGGGGAACGTGTGCAAAACTCTGCAGAGTGCCCAAACCTAATCGATTAGTCGTGTCCACGATCATGGACAACTTGAGCCGAAGGCATTGAAATTTCCCTGAATTCTCGACACTACTTAATAATGATGTGGGAATTATCAACAACTCGGGTACGAGAATTGGTTGGCGGAACCATCTCGTTAACAACAAACAATGTAGTAATATTTTGCTTTCAGCCCTCTCTTGTTGTAGGAGAAAATTGGCTTTATGCTAAAACTTATAGCCCCACCTGCCAAATATGCATGTAGAGATAGTTGGTTATTATTTTCCCCCTCTCTTTGATGACTTGCTGGCATATTCCATATGCTGACCTACACGGTTGCAACGTATCATGTTGCAGAGTACTTTTCCGACCAGGAGTGAGGCTACGATCTACGCTCAACGACATGCCCTGGAGTCGGATGGACTCGTCTACCTGATGCTTCCGCTAGTCTTTGTTAGATATCTCATGAGATGGCCTTCAGCCACTTTATTGTAATTCATTATTGTAATAAAGTACTCGATATGAGATTTCGATTAATAAAGCTGTGTGATTGAACTCTTGATATACACATTGATGTACTGAGTGTCTACCAGCATGATCTTGGGATGGTACGGAAACACCAGAGGCTTGACTCGTATTGAGTCGGGTCGCTACAGGGCGGCAATATCGCCAGAGCGGTACTATCACTCTGCGTCGGCGGTTTCCGCTTGAGAGTGAAAGCCTGCCGAGAACTGCCATAACTTTTTGCGTACGAGCTAAGAATTGAGCAAACTCAAGCTTGTTGAAATCTTAAGAACATACAGTTACGAAAATGCCAATGATATAGAGATGTGAAACCTCTATGAATGAAGAACCGGCAAAAACTTCCAACATCGAGAACATAATAAAAGATGCATATGGACTCCGTTTTCGATGAACTCTAGCTTGTCATGAAGATGACCATAAGCTCTGAAACTCACAAAGAGAAAAACCAAACAAGAACCAAGAAATATGATGCAAGTATGCAAATGGCTTGAGATCTCAACGAACGATACGATCAAGCTACTCACTTGAAAGTCCTCCTTGACAGTACGACAATCTATCCTAAAATAGAAAAACCTATCAAGGGTAAACCTATACTTTGCACCTAGTCTTCTCGAGCTAGATGATGATAATCTTGGCTTCCTCAAGATGGACCACCTTTCTTTATTGCTTTGGTTTGATGAAGACTAGTATATTTCTCCCCATACTCAATATGGGTGAGCCACTCTTCAGCAAATCTTCACAAGTCCATTGCCACCACAATGGACGGCAAGCTTCAAGCATGATATCTTCATAATGCTCCACTTGAACTTGCACACCACAATCTTGATGACAATCACCACTTGACGTCATCCTCCATGGGTTGTATGAGATCTTCCTCTTGACGCAAGCCCATGGAAACACAACTAACCCCACATAGAACTCTCACGAAGACATGGGTTAGTACACAAAAGCGTAATGGACAATGCTTACCATACCATGGGATCACTTGATCCCTCTCGGTACATTTTGTACGCTTTGTGTCTTGATCAAATCGATTTACTCTTTGTCTTAGTCTTGATCAACCTTGTGTCTTTATGACCATCCTTTGGATAATACCTTGAATACCACATTGGGCAGCATATAAACTCCTTGAAACCAACAGATGGACTTCAAGAAGTGCCTATGGAAAAATCCTTTGAATATAGCTTAAGGAAACCATTAGTCCATAGGGATTGCCATCAATTACCAAAACCACATATGGAGAAATATGTTCTAACACCCTCTTTTGTCTCAATTCGTCGGTATGTCATTAGAGCTACATTTTTATTCATCACATGATATGAGTTTTGCTTGGAGCGTCGTGTATTATAGTTTTCTTTTGTTTTATTTTTCCACAGTCATTGTTTGCGATACACACGCACTTTAGAGATACACATGTTCACCATGATTTGTTACAATACTCTATGTGCTTCAGTTATATCTTTTGAGCTAAGAAGTTGCTCTAGTACTTCACTTATATCTTTTCGAGCACGATGGCGTATAGATTTTATAGAAATAATTGCACTCTTGTTCTTCACCTAAATTTGTTTGAGAGTTAATAAATAGCGATGGTAATTTTCATGGGTTATGAGACTAGTCCAAGAGTAATATGCATTCAAGGAATGCATAATCAAAACCTTCATGTAGCACATAAAAGAGAAATTGTGGGTTAATCATATTGATGTGGTGATATGAAAGGGCGTGAGTGCATGCTTGTTGGTTAGTAAAAATATCCATAGTTAAAGGGTGTTAATTTGTTTTCATATAAATATTGGTTATGGCATGGTGATGATGTGTGAGCATTCTCATTCCTCGTTGAAATTCTAGTGTTGTTTAACCTAGGGACGCACGATGGTTAAATCCTACAAACCTCCACCCTAGGGGCATGCGAGTAGTACTTTGCTTCGAGAGAGCTAATAAAACCTTGCAATAAGTATGTGTGTTCTTTATGACTAATGTGAATCCATGGATACACGCACTCTCACCTTCTCATATTTGCTAGATTTTTCGGTACCGTGCATTGTCCATTCTCACCTCAAGGATCGGTGCAAACTTTGTTGGTGCATCCAAACCCTACGACATGATATGCTCTATTGCACATAAGCCACCTTATATCTTCCTCAAAACAGCCACCATACCTACATATTATGGCATTTCCATAGCCATTGTGAGATACCATGCAACTTCCACTTTTACATCATATGACTAGTATAGTCATTGTCATATTGCTTTGCATGATCATGTAGCTGAAATAGTATTTGTGGCCAAGCTGCCATTCATCATTATTTACATGTTACGCTAGATCATTGCACATCCTGGTACACTGCCAGAAGCATTCATATAGAGTCATATTATTTAGTACTTTTTCATGTCTAGTTGTAAGTAAATAGTCGTGTGATGATTTTCATTATCATTGCACCGTCTCAGTGAGGAAAGGATGATGGAGACAACGATTCCCCCACAAGTCAGGATGAGACTTCGGACAAAAAATAAAGAAAGAAAAAAAGGAAGAAAAAATAAAAGGAAAAAGTAGAGAAAAGAGAGAAGAGACGGTGCTACTACCTCTTTTTCCATACTTGTGCTTTAAAGTAGCACCCTGTTTTTCATATAGAGAGTCTCATGTTTTTTACTTCCATATGCTAGTGGGAATTTTTCATTATAGAACTTGCCTTGTATATTCTGATGACGGGCTTCCTCAAATGCCCGAGGTCTTCATGAGCAAGCAAGTTGGATGCAAACTCACTTAGCTTCAGTTGAGCTTTCATACACTTATAGCTCAAGTGCATCTCTTGCATGGCAATCCCTACTCCTCGCAATTATATTGATTGATGGACACCTCCATAGCCCATTGATTCGCATAATTGATGCGAGACTTTCTTATCGACTTTCACCCCTTTGAAACCTACCACCATATTCTATTCCACCAATATGCTATGTCCATGGTTCACACTCATGTATTGAGTGAGGAATAAAAAGTTGAAGTGCATTAAAAAGTATGATCCAATTGCCTCGCTTAACACCGTGGTGCATGACATTTGTATTTATGTGGTGAATACGGAGCCATGCCAATGCTAATATGATAAAATGAATGGGGGGTAAACATTCATTATCGATCGTGTATTTTGAAAATTGATGATTGTGTTACTTATGCTCATGGATATTATTCTGTTGATGTTTGTTAATTCATCGTTTCTCAATGAACATACCTGCAAAATACTATATGTTGGGTAGCATGTGTTGGAATTATGCCCCATAGGCAATAATAAATATAGTTATTATTATAATTCCTGTATCAAGATAATCGTTTATTATCCATGCTATAATTGTATTGAATGAAGACTCATTTACATGTGTGGATACATAGACAAAACACCGTCCCTAGCAAGCCTCTAGTTGGCTAGCCAGTTGATCAAAGATAGTCAGTGTCTTCTGATTATGAACAAAGTGTTGTTGCTTGATAACTGGATCACGTCATTAGGAGAATCACGTGATGGACTAGACCCAAACTAATAGACGTAGCATGTTGATCGTGTCATTTTGTTGCTACTGTTTTCTGCGTGTCAAGTATTTATTCCTATGACCATGAGATCATATAACTCACTGACACCGGAGGAATGCTTTGTGTGTATCAAACGTCGCAACGTAACTGGGTGACTATAAAGATGCTCTACAGGTATCTCCGAAGGTGTTAGTTGAGTTAGTATGGATCAAGACTGGGATTTGTCACTCCGTATGACGGAGAGGTATCTCGGGGCCCACTCGGTAATACAACATCACACACAAGCCTTGCAAGCAATGTGACTTAGTGTAAGTTGCGGGATCTTGTATTACGGAACGAGTAAAGAGACTTGCCAGTAAATGAGATTGAAATAGGTATGCGGATACTGACGATCGAATCTCGGGCAAGTAACATACCGAAGGACAAAGGGAATGACATACGTGATTATATGAATCCTTGGCACTAAGGTTCAAACGATAAGATCTTCGTAGAATATGTAGGATCCAATATGGGCATCCAGGTCCCGCTATTGGATATTGACCGAGGAGTCTCTCGGGTCATGTCTACATAGTTCTCGAACCCGCAGGGTGTGCACACTTAAGGTCCGACGTTGTTTTATGCGTATTTGAGTTATATGGTTGGTTACCGAATGTTGTTCGGAGTCCCGGATGAGATCACGGACATCACGAGGGTTTCCGGAATGGTCCAGAAACGAAGATTGATATATAGGATGACCTCATTTGATTACAGGAAGGTTTTCGGAGTTACCGGGAATGTACCGGGAATGACGAATGGGTTCCGGGAGTTCACCGGGGGGGCAACCCACCCCGGGGAAGCCCATAGGCCTTGAGGGTGGCACACCAGCCCTTAGTGGGCTGGTGGGACAGCCCAAAAGGGCACTATGCGCCTAGGAAAGAAAATCAAAGAGAAAAAAAAAAGAGGAGGTGGGAAGGGAAGGAAGGACTCCCACCCGCCAAACCAAGTCCAACTCGGTTTGGGGGGGAGCCTTCCCCCTTGGACTCGGCCGAACCCCTTGGGGCTCCTTGAGCCCCAAGGCAAGGTCCCCTCCCTCCCACCTATATATACGGAGGTTTTAGGGCTGATTTGAGACGACTTTTCCACGGCAGCCCGACCACATACCTCCACGGTTTTTCCTTTAGATCGCGTTTCTGCGGAGCTCGGGCGGAGCCCTGCTGAGACAAGGTCATCACCAACCTCCGGAGTGCCGTCACGCTGCCGGAGAACTCTTCTACCTCTCTGTCTCTCTTGCTGGATCAAGAAGGCCGAGATCATCGTCGAGCTGTACATGTGCTGAACGCGGAGGTGCCGTCCATTCGGTACTAGATCGTGGGACTGATCGCGGGATTGTTCGCGGGGCGGATCGAGGGACGTGAGGACGTTCCACTACATCAACCGCGTTCACTAACGCTTCTGCTGTACGATCTACAAGGGTACGTAGATCACTCATCCCCTCTCGTAGATGGACATCACCATGATAGGCCTTCGTGCGCGTAGGAAAATTTTTGTTTCCCATGCGACGTTCCCCAACAGTGGCATCATGAGCTAGGTTCATGCGTAGATGTCTCCCCGAGTAGAACACAAAAGTTTTTGTGGGCGGTGATGTGCGTTTCGCTGCCCTCCTTAGTCTTTTCTTGATTCCGCGGTATTGTTGGATTGAAGCGGCTTGGACCGACATTACTCGTACGCTTACGAGAGACTGGTTTCATCGCTACGAGTAACCCCGTTGCTCAAAGATGACTGGCAAGTGTCGGTTTCTCCAACTTTAGTTGAATCGGATTTGATCGAGGAGGTCCTTGGATGAGGTTAAATAGCAACTCATATATCTCCGTTGTGGTGTTTGCGTAAGTAAGATGCGATCCTACTAGATACCCATGGTCACCACGTAAAACATGCAACAACAAAATTAGAGGACGTCTAACTTGTTTTCGCAGGGTATGCTTGTGATGTGATATGGCCAACGATGTGATGTGATATATTGGATATATGAGATGATCATGTTGTAATTGAAAATATCGACTTGCACGTCGATGGTACGGCAACCGGCAGGAGCCATAGGATTGTCTTTATACTAACGTTTGTACTTGCAGATGCGTTTACTATTTTGCTAGGATGTAGCTTTAGTAGTAATAGCATGAGTAGCACGACAACCCCGATGGCAACACGTTGATGGAGATCATGGTGTGGCGCCGGTGACAAGAAGATCGTGCCGGTGCTTTGGTGATGGAGATCAAGAAGCACGTGATGATGGCCATATCATGTCACTTATGAATTGCATGTGATGTTAATCCTTTTATGCACCTTATTTTGCTTAGAACGAATAGCATTATGAGGTGATCTCTCACTAAAATTTCAAGACGAAATTGTGTTCTCCCCGACTGTGCACCGTTGCTACAGTTCGTCGTTTCGAGACACCACGTGATGATCGGGTGTGATAGACTCAACGTTCACATACAACGGGTGCAAAACAGTTGCGCACGCGGAACACTCGGGTTAAGCTTGACGAGCCTAGCATGTGTAGACATGGACTCGGAACACATGAGACCGAAAGGTCGATCATGAATCATATAGATGATATGATTAGCATAGGGATGCTTACCACTGAAACTATACTCAACTCACGTGATGATCGGACTTGAGCTAGTGTAAGTGGATCATGAACCACTCAAATGACTAGAGAGATGTACTTTTTGAGTGGGAGTTTAGCGAATAATTTGATTAAAGTTAAACTCTAATTATCTTGAACATAGTCTAAGTCCACTTTGAATATATTTGTGTTATAGATCATGGCTCACGCTACAGTCATCCTGAATTTTAATACGTTCCTAGAAAAGCTAAGTTGAAAGATGATGGAAGCAACTTTGTAGACTGGGCTCGTAATCTTAAGCTAATCTTACAAACTGGGAAGAAGGATTATGTCCTTAATGCTGCGCTAGGAGATGAACCACCCGCTACGGCTGATCAGGATGTTAAGAACGCTTGGTTAGCACGTAAGGAGGACTACTCAATAGTTCAATGTGCAGTCTTGTATGGCTTAGAACCGGGACTTCAACGTCTCTTTGAGCGTCATAGAGCATTTGAGATGTTCCAGGAGTTGAAGTTTATCTTTCAGAAGAACGTCCGGATTGAGAGGTATGAGACCTCCGATAAATTCTGTGCTTGCAAGATGGAGGAAAACTCGTGTGTCAGTGAACATGTGCTCAAAATGTCTGGGTACTCAAACCGTCTAGCTGAGCTGGGGATTCAACTCCCGCAAGAGGCTATCACTGACAGAATCCTTCAATCACTGCCGCCAAGCTATAAAGGCTTTGTGTTGAACTACAACATGCAACAGATGAACAAGTCTCCCGACGAGTTATTTGCGATGCTGAAAGTCGCAGAGTCTGAACTCCGTAAAGAGCATCAAGTGTTGATGGTGAATAAGACCACTAGTTTCAAGAGAAACGGCAAAGGCAAGAAGGGTAATTCGAAGAAGAGCGGCAAGCCTGTTGCCAATCCGACGAAGAAACCCAAAGCTGGACCTAAGCCTGAAACGGAGTGTTACTATTGCAAGGGTATGGGTCACTGGAAGCGCAATTGCCCCAAGTATCTGGCAGATAAGAAGGCGGCCCAAGAAAAATCAGGTATATTTGATATACATGTTATTGATGTGTACTTAACCGGCTCTCGTAGTAGTGCCTGGGTATTCGATAGTGGTTCTGTTGCTCATATTTGCAACTCGAAACAGGAACTGCGGAATAGACGAAGGCTGGCAAAAGATGAAGTGACGATGCGCGTAGGAAATGGTTCCAAGGTTGATCCAATCGCCGTTGGCACAGTTTCACTTCAGTTACCATCAGGATTAGTGATGAACTTAAATCATTGTTATTTAGTGCATGCGTTGAGCATGAACATTATATCTGGATCTTGTTTATTGCGAGATGGTTACTCTTTTAAGTCAGAGAATAATGGTTGTTCTATTTCTATGAGTAACATCTTTTATGGTCATGCACCTAATGTGAGAGGATTGTTCATATTGAATCTTGATAGCGATACGCATATACATAACATTGAGACCAAAAGAGTTAGAGTTAACAATGATAGCGCCATATTTTTGTGGCACTGCCGCTTAGGTCATATTGGTGTAAAGCGCATGAAGAAACTCCATGTTGATGGACTTTTGGAGTCACTTGACTTTGATTCACTTGACACATGTGAACCATGCCTCATGGGAAAGATGACTAAGACTTCGTTCTCCGGAACAATGGAGCGTGCAAGTGACTTGTTGGAAATCATACATACCGATGTGTGTGGTCCGATGAGCGTGGAGGCACGCAGCGGATATCGTTATTTTCTCACCTTCACTGACGATTTGAGTAGATATGGTTATGTCTACTTGATGAAGCACAAGTCTGAAACATTTGAAAAGTTCAAGCAATTTCAGAGTGAAGTGGAAAATCATCGTAACAAGAAGATCAAGTTCCTACGGTCTGATCGTGGGGGTGAATATCTGAGTTTCGAGTTTGGTACTCACTTAAGACAATGTGGAATTGTTTCACAGTTAACACCGCCTGGAACACCACAGCGTAATGGTGTGTCCGAACGTCGTAATCATACTCTATTAGAGATGGTGCGATCTATGATGTCTCTTACTGATTTTCCGTTATCGTTTTGGGGTTATGCATTAGAAACAGCTGCATTCACTTTAAATAGGGCACCATCAAAATCCGTTGAGACGACACCATACGAACTGTGGTATGGCAAAAGACCAAAGTTGTCGTTTCTTAAAGTTTGGGGATGTGATGCTTATGTCAAAAAGCTTCAGCCTGAAAAGCTGGAACCCAAAGCGGAAAAGTGCGTCTTCATAGGTTACCCAAAAGAGACAGTTGGGTACACCTTCTATCTCAAATTCGAGGGCAAAGTGTTTTTTGCTAAAAACGGAGCTTTTCTCGAGAAGGAGTTTCTCTCGAGAGAATTGAGTGGGAGGAAGATAGAACTTGACGAGGTTGTCGAACCTCTCATCCCTCTGGATGGTGGCGTAGGGCAAGGGGAAACCTCTGTCGTTGCGACGCCGGTTGAGGACGAAGTTAATGATGTTGATCATGAAACTCCAGTTCAAGTTTCTGTCGAACCACGCAGGTCGACGAGACCACGTGCTGCTCCAGAGTGGTACGGTAATCCCGTCTTATCAATCATGTTGTTAGACAACAATGAACCTGCAAATTATGAAGAAGCAATGGTGGGCCCAGATTCCAACAAATGGCTAGAAGCCATGAAGTCCGAGATAGGATCCATGTATGAGAACAAAGTGTGGACTTTGGAGGTACTACCTGAGGGCCGCAAGGCTATTCAGAACAAATGGATCTTTAAGAGGAAGACGGACGCTGACGGCAATGTAACCGTTTATAAAGCTCGACTTGTGGCAAAGGGTTTTTCACAAGTTCAAGGAGTTGACTACGATGAGACATTCTCACCCGCAGCGATGCTTAAGTCCGTCAGAATCATGTTAGCAATAGCTGCATTTTTCGATTATGAAATCTGGTAGATGGATGTCAAAACGGCGTTCCTTAACGGTTTCCTTAAGGAAGAATTGTATATGATACAACCCGAAGGTTTTGTCAATCCTAAGAATGCTAACAAGGTGTGCAAGCTCCAGCGATCCATTTATGGACTGGTGCAAGCATCTCGGAGTTGGAACAAACGCTTTGATGAGGTGATCAAAGCATTTGGGTTTATACAAGTGGTTGGAGAATCTTGTATTTACAAGAAAGTGAGTGGGAGCTCTGTGGCGTTTCTAATATTATATGTGGATGACATATTGCTGATTGGAAACAACGTGGAGTTTTTAGAGAGCATAAAGGATTACTTGAATAAGAGTTTCTCTATGAAGGACCTAGGAGAAGCTGCTTACATTCTAGGCATTAAGATTTATAGGGATAGATCAAAACGCCTGATAGGACTTTCACAAAGCACATACCTTGATAAAGTTTTGAAGAGGTTCAAAATGGAACAGTCCAAGAAAGGGTTCTTGCGAGTTTTACAAGGTACGAGATTGAGTAAGACTCAGTGCCCAGCAACTGATGAAGATAGAGAGCATATGCGCTCCGTCCCCTATGCTTCAGCCATAGGTTCTATCATGTATGCAATGCTGTGTACTAGACCGGATGTTAGCCTGGCCATAAGTATGGCAGCTAGGTTCCAGAGTAATCCAGGAGTGGATCACTGGACAACGGTCAAGAATATCCTGAAGTACCTGAAAAGGACTAAGGAGATGTTTCTCGTGTATGGAGGTGACGAAGAGCTCGCCGTAAAACGTTACGTCGATGCAAGCTTTGACACAGATCCGGACGACTCTAAGTCGCAAACCGGATACGTATTTATTCTTAATAGGGGTGCGGTAAGCTGGTCCAGTTCCAAGCAAAGCGTCGTAGCAGATTCTACATGTGAAGCGGAGTACATGGCTGCCTCGGAGGCGGCTAAGGAGGGTGTCTGGATGAAGCAGTTCATGACGGATCTTGGAGTGGTGCCAAGCGCACTGAATCCAATAACCTTGTTCTATGACAACATGGGTGCCATTGCCTTAGCAAAGGAACCATGGTTTCACAAGAAGACCAGACACATCAAACGACGCTTCAACCTCATCCGCGACTACGTCGAGGGAGAGGACGTAAATATATGCAAAGTGCACACGGATCTGAATGTAGCAGACCCGCTGACTAAACCTCTTCCACGGCCAAAGCATGATCAACACCAGAACTGTATGGGTGTTAGATTTATTACAATGTAATTCACATGATGATGTGAGGGCTAGATTATTGACTCTAGTGCAAGTGGGAGACTGTTGGAATTATGCCCTAGAGGCAATAATAAATATAGTTATTATTATAATTCCTGTATCAAGATAATTGTTTATTATCCATGCTATAATTGTATTGAATGAAGACTCATTTACATGTGTGGATACATAGACAAAACACCGTCCCTAGCAAGCCTCTAGTTGGCTAGCCAGTTGATCAAAGATAGTCAGTGTCTTCTGATTATGAACAAAGTGTTGTTGCTTGATAACTGGATCACGTCATTAGGAGAATCACGTGATGGACTAGACCCAAACTAATAGACGTAGCATGTTGATCGTGTCATTTTGTTGCTACTTTTTTCTGCGTGTCAAGTATTTATTCCTATGACCATGAGATCATATAACTCACTGACACCAGAGGAATGCTTTGTGTGTATCAAACGTCACAACGTAACTGGGTGACTATAAAGATGCTCTACAGGTATCTCCGAAGGTGTTAGTTGAGTTAGTATGGATCAAGACTGGGATTTGTCATTCCGTATGACGGAGAGGTATCTCGGGGCCCACTCGGTAATACAACATCACACACAAGCCTTGCAAGCAATGTGACTTAGTGTAAGTTGCGGGATCTTGTATTACGGAACGAGTAAAGAGACTTGCCGGTAAACGAGATTGAAATAGGTATGCGGATACTGACGATCGAATATCGTGCAAGTAACATACCGAAGGACAAAGGGAATGACATACGGGATTATATGAATCCTTGGCACTGAGATTCAAACGATAAGATCTTCGTAGAATATGTAGGATCCAATATGGGCATCCAGGCCCCGCTATTGGATATTGACCGAGGAGTCTCTCGGGTCATGTCTACATAGTTCTCGAACCCGCAGGGTCTGCACACTTAAGGTCCGACGTTGTTTTATGCGTATTTGAGTTATATGGTTGGTTACCGAATGTTGTTCGGAGTCCCGGATGAGATCACGGACGTCACGAGGGTTTCCGGAATGGTCCGGAAATGAAGATTGATATATAGGATGACCTCATTTGATTACCGGAAGGTTTTCGGAGTTACCGGGAATGACGAATGGGTTCCGGGAGTTCACCGGGGGGGCAACCCACCCCGGGGAAGCCCATAGGCCTTGAGGGTGGCACACCAGCCCTTAGTGGGCTGGTGGGACATCCCAAAAGGGCCCTATGCGCCTAGGAAAGAAAATCAAAGAGAAAAAAAGAGGAGGTGGGAAGGGAAGGAAGGACTCCCACCCACCAAACCAAGTCCAACTCGGTTTGGGGGGGGAGCCTTCCCCCTTGGACTCGGCCGAACCCCTTGGGACTCCTTGAGCCCCAAGGCAAGGTCCCCTCCCTCCCACCTATATATACGGAGGTTTTAGGGCTGATTTGAGACGACTTTTCCACGGCAGCCCGACCACATACCTCCACGGGTTTTCCTCTAGATCGCGTTTCTGCGGAGCTCGGGCGGAGCCCTGCTGAGACAAGGTCATCACCAACCTCTGGAGCACCGTCACGCCGCCGGAGAACTCTTCTACCTCTCCGTCTCTCTTGCTAGATCAAGAAGGCCGAGATCATCGTCGAGCTGTACGTGTGCTGAACGCGGAGGTGCCGTCCGTTCGGTACTAGATCGTGGGACTGATCGCGGGATTGTTCGCGGGGCGGATCGAGGGACGTGAGGACGTTCCACTACATCAACCGCGTTCACTAACGCTTCTGCTGTACGATCTACAAGGGTACGTAGATCACTCATCCCCTCTCGTAGATGGACATCACCATGATAGGTCTTCGTGCGCGTAGGAAAATTTTTGTTTCCCATGCGACGTTCCCCAACAGCATGCCTCATCAATAATTCTTTTTTATCATCTTCCTACTTGAGAACGAGCAGGAATTAAGCTTGGGGATGCTAACATGTCTCCAGCGTATCTATAATTTTTTATTGTTCCATGCTATTATATTATCATTCTAGGATGCTTTTTAGGCACCTGTTGTTTTATATTATTTCTTAGCACTAACTATTCACCCAGTTCCAAGTGCGAGCGGTTCTTTTCTGCATGTTTTTGGCTTTCGAGGAATATTGTACCATACACCCCGAAACTTTTTGATGATTTTTTCTGGACAAAATAAGGGCCTGGAAGCTTCAATGGAAGATCGGAGGGCACACGGGGTGCCCCCAAGCCAATAGGGTGCACGCAAGAGGGTGATCGCGCCCTCATGGATTCGGGCCACCTCACAACTCTCCGACTCCCATTCTCTGACTTATATATTTAATAATATGCCCAAAACCCTAGAGAGCCACCTGAAACACTTTTCTGCCGCCGCAAGTCTCTCTTCCGCCGTGTGCCCATCTGGAGCCCTGTTTCGGTGCCCTTCCGAAGGGGGGTCAATCACGGAGGGCCTCTACATCAACCTTGCTGCTCCCATGTGTTGGGTAACGTAGCATAAATTCAAAATTTTCTTACGCATATTCAGATCTTCCTATGGAGAGACCAGCAACGAGAGAGGGGTGAGTGCATCTTCATACCTTTGAAGATTGCTAAGCGGAAGCGTTGCTAGAACGCAGTTGATGGAGTGGTACTCGCGGCGATTCAGATCGCGGTGTGATTCCGATCTAGTGTCGAATCACGGCACCTCCGCGTTCAACACACGTGCAGCCCGGTGACGTCTCCCGCACCTTTATCCAGCAAGGAGGAGGGAGAGGTTGGGGAAGATCTCCAGCAGCACGACGGCGTGGTGTCGATGGAGAGACGAGGTCTCCCGGCAGGGCTTCGCCAAGCACCGGCAGAGAGGAGGAGAAAGAAGAGCAGGGCTACGCCGAGGGAGAGGAAGATTGGTGTCCCCAATAGCCCAAAGTGCCCACTATATATAGGGGGAGGGAGGGGTTGCGCCCCCTTGAGGGTTTTCCTCTCCTGGGAGGGGCGGCAGCCCTAGATGGGGAGGAGGTGCGGCGGCCAGGAGGGGAGGAGGGGTGGCGCACCCTCTTCCCCCCCCCCCCTCTCCCCTCTTCTTGCGCCATGGGCTGAGTGTGGGGGAACACCAGCCCACCTAGGGGCTGGTTCCCTCCCGCACTTGGCCCATCTAGCCTCCCGGGGACGTGGCCCCCTTCCGGTGGACCCCCGGGGCCACTTCCGGTGGTCCTGGTGGTCCCGCTACGTTACGTGCGACGCCCGAAACACTTCCGGTGTCCAAAACCATCCGTCCTATATATCAATCTTTACCTCCGGACCATTCCGGAGCTCCTCGTGACATCTGTGATCTCATCCGGGACTCCTAACAACTTTCGATAACCTCGTATAACAATTCCCTATAACCCTAGCGTCATCGAACCTTAAGTGTGTAGACCCTACGGGTTCGGGAGACAGGCAGACATGACCGAGACACCTCTCCAGCCAATAACCATCAGCGGGGTCTGGATACCCATGGTGGCTCCCACTTGCTCCACGATGATCTCATCGGATGAACCACGATGTCAAGGATTCAATCAATCTCGTATACAATTCCCTTTGTGTGTCGGTATAGAACTTGCCTGAGATTCGATCGTCGGTATACCTATACCTTGTTCAATCTCGTTATCGGTAAGTCTCTTTACTCATTCCGTAGCACGTCATCGTGTGACTAACTCCTTAGTCACATTGAGCTCATGATGATGTTCTACCGAGTGGGCCCAGAGATACCTCTCCGTCACGCGGAGTGACAAATCCCGATCTCGATTCATACCAACCCAACAGACACTTTCAGAGGTACCCGTAGTGCACCTTTATAGTCACCCAGTTACGTTGTGACGTTTGATACACCCAAAGCACTCCTACGGTATCCGGGAGTTGCACAATCTCACGGTCGAAGGAAAAGACACTTGACATTAGAAAAGCTTTAGCATACGAACAATACGATCTAGTGCTATGCTTAGGATTGGGTCTTGTCCATCACATCATTCTCCCAATGATGTGATCCCATTATCAATGACATCTAATGCCCATGACCAGTAAACCATGATCATCTATTGACTAACGAGCTAGCCAACTAGAGGCTTGCTAGGTACACATTGTGATCTATTTATTCCCACGTGTATTACTGTTTCCTGTTAATACAATTATAGCATGAACAATAGACGATTATCATGAACAAGGAAATATGATAATAACTATTTTATTATTGCCCCTAGGGCATATTTCCAACACCATGGTGATATGTGAGTATTTCACCATAGACCTACGGGTACGTAGTTAGTACCTAGATGGCTATCTCTCTCTATCTTATTTGTTGCCATGATCACCGTGATTCCCACAGTGATTTATCTTATGTAATCACTTTTGTGTGGTGTGTTTGTTGGTATGCAATGAATTGTGGGTTTATGTGCTGATTATTCATGAATAATATTTGAGTCTTGTCCAAATTCTTATATGTATTATTGTGATAAGTTCGCAGTTCTCTCTGATCTATTAATTATGTTTGACCAACTAGATTGATTTATCTTCAATGGAAGAGGTGTGTTGTAGTGGGTTCAATCTTGTGGTGCTCAATACAAGTGACATAAATGGACATGACACATATTGTATTTCTGCTACTAAGGGTATAACTATGGGGTTCATTCGTAATAATTGGATTTATTTTGTCTACATCATGTCATCATCCTCCAAGCATTACTCTGTTTTCATGTAATACTCTAGATGCATTATGGATAACGGTCGATGGGTGGAGTAATAGTAGTAGATGCAGGCAGGAGTCGGTCTACTTGTTTACAGACGTGATGCCTATATGTAATGATCAATATTCCACGACTATACACTTTTCTATTAATTGTCCAATAGTAATTTGCTTACCCGCCGTATGCTTTCTATGAGAGAGAAGCCTCTAGCTAAAACTATGGCCCCGGGTCTATTCACAGATATATTTACAAAAACTTTAAATACCTCGCCGCCTTTTATTATTTGCATTTACTTTTTATATTTAATATATTTCAATTATCTATCTATCACTACTTATCGCTTGCAAGTAACGAGTTCAAGGGGTTTGACAACCCTCTTACGTGCGTTGGGTGCAAGTGTGTGCTCTTTTTTGTGTATATGCTCAAGACGGGAAATTGTGTGGTACTCCTATTGGTTCGATAACCTAGGTTCTACTTAGGAAAATACTTATATATACTGTGTTGCATCATCCCCTCCTCTTAGGGGAAAAACCCAACGCAGATCACAAGTATCAACTTACCCATGACTTTGTTTGCAGGAAGAACAGTCAATGTTCTTATAGTTGACTCAACACTCAATGTTCAAAGGTCATGCATCACTTTTATGTTTATCATTCATGATATTTATACATTGTTTAGACTTTGAGATGATATGATCTTCTTTGTTATCTTTTCAGTATCTTTTCTTTACTTTTTGTCCAAGCATGAGTTAAGTGAGTAGACAACCCTACATCATATATGTTTATTCCTCCTCCCTTTAGTTTGTTTAGTTTCTTTTCTTTGATTTTTCCTTAGTGGCTTAATTTTACTTCTAAAGTTGTTTGTGGTATGCAGGTATCCTTAGTGATGATTATCAGACATTTTTGGCACATGTTTGCTCTTTTTGGTTTCCCGCATACACCTAGTGTTTTTCTTTCTTTTACTGAGTGAATAATTCGGTGTTAGGTGTCATTCACGAAAGAATAAGGTACTATCACTTCTTCATGTAAGCAACCAGGTACAAAATGTCGATGATTTCGTGCTTGTTCAGTGTGTTTTATGTGCTCCCAGAGAGTTTGTTCACACTTTTTTCACTCAATTTCATTGCAGCACGCCAACAGACTTTTTCTTCTTATATTTTTGTTGATGTTTATGTCTACGAGCTAGAACATGGAAAATGCAATTGTTCCTAACATTCAATTTTCATCAATTTTTCTCTAGAAATGCATTTGCAGCCACAATAAAAAATTGATAGGAAGAACACAAAGGAAGAAAACAAGGATGAGGTAAGTATGTTTGTGTGAGGGGGGGGGAGGGGGAGCTCACTAGGTTGCAATGCTGGTGTTGGGGAGGGAAACACATGGGTAGGACCGGTGTTTTGGGCCTCTTTGGTTGAAGGCCTAGACAATTACTCCCTCCGTTCCTAAATATAAGTCTTTTAAGAGATTTCACTAGAGGTCTACATACAGAGCAAAATAAGTGAATCTATAGTCTAAAATATGTCTATATACATCCGTATGTAGTTTACTAGTGAAACCTCTATAAAGACTTATATTTAGGAACGGATGGAGTACGTGGCAAAAGTAATGCTTGAAGCTTAAGATATCAGATTTTTTTTTGCCTGGCCAGGCTAGCCTTGTGCATGTGCGTTTGGTTTCCTTCCTTGTTTGTTGATTTGTTCTTTTGTGTTTAAACAAATTTCAATGCTGCTACAACTCTTTGATTAGTGGCAGGCACACAACCTAGCTGATCACCTTGCATGGGTTGGATATATTATTTTATTTGACTTTCTTTAACCTTATCAGGCTTCTTTTAAAGTACGTCTAAATATATCATAGCTTTATAGAAGACAAAATTCAAATTATAAAAAACTACCACTCATTGCGAACAACAAGTGTAGCACACACCACACCACACCACTCTCGCACAAGTCCAGAATGGACAACACCCCAAAATGGCTACAACACAAAAGAGCATATCCTCAACTAACACACCACACCGTGTCTCGACCAATGCCGGATGCCTCCGAAGACCACCAACTTCGGCAGGACTTCGCTTGTCGACGCACCATCCACTTGAGCGCCTAAGAGGAAGTGACAAGTGGATGACAATTTGATCTGATCCGAGGAAGACACTATCTTGGAGACACCAGTGATGACTGTACGTAGCGTCACACGGGACAAAAATGGGACATTGACGAACACCGAAGGAGAGCAATAAGGACCCAGCCATGTCTCCACACATAATACTCCCAACAGTGATACGACATCGAGGAAACCGCCATTATGTCGATCCAACATCGAGTCCAGGCTTTCACCCAGAGACAGCCACCAACTCCAAGTAAGCGAGAGGCATGGGGCGCACGCCTCGACGATGCCTTCAAGAAGGGGATGACACCCATAAGTGCCATCGCCGCCGGCCCGACAAAAGCCAAGCAAGATTTCCATCTGTGCATCGCACATCACCACGCCTCCTAGAATTAGGCAAGACTGTCCAACCGCCTCGCACTGCCGCCACCACAACTCTTAGCTGAAGTAGTCGCAAATCCGAGGACCGATGACTGGCTACATGGCAAAGAGGAACCCAACCACAACACCAAATTCCTAGCCTAGACAAGGAACCACAGCCATCTCCGGCAAGGTCTAGGACCGCCCACAACAACCATCGCCAACTCCAAAGGACGACCTTGCGATGGTCGGGCTCACCCCTCGAGGAAGCACCAAGTTGCACCATCGGGAGAGCGCCGCCGCCGACCACACCACAACGAGGTGATCGGCCACTCGCTGCTCGCCAAGATTCCATCTTGGCCGAGCCATCAACGCCACCACTACCAGCTTGTTAGTGGGTTCGCATCTCTACCTTCAAACGGCGCCGCCGCCACCAGAGCTCACCACCACACCGCTGGCAGCTTTGTCCAGGCCGGCTGCCCTAGCAAGCCTACCAGCGCGCATCTACAGCCAGCCCCCAGTCCCTGCCGACACAGATCTGACCAGTTCGAGCTTTGCCACGAAAAAACGCAACGCCGCCATCGGCCAATAGGTCATGTCGCCCCGCACCGCCACTGCATGCGCGCACCACCCGTCGCACCGGCCTCTGAGTTCCGCTGACGTGCCCGAAGAAGAAGTCCCCCATGGCCCCTATTCCAGGAGAGGACAAAAGAGATCTCGTCGTCGTCACGCCACACGGACTTTGCTTGACGGCGGGGTGGGGGGGGGGGGGGGGGTCCAGTTGGGCAAGGTTGTGGCACCCGGGTCACCCATGGGGGGCGACACGGGACTCGGGTGATAGTATTGCAATGTACTCGGAACCAGGCTAGAGTAACCATGATACTAGGAGGCCAGCAATTATTTTTTCAACCAAGGCACCAACCAAACAAAAGTCACGCAGGAACAAGGCACATGTTAGGTCAGGCTTGCAATGGCGTGGACCCCGACCAAACACATATTGTCACAAGATTCTTCTGGTTCTCTCTAAGTCCTACTTTAATGTGAGGGTGTGGTAACATATGTATGGGGAACGCTACGCATCCGTCGGATGATTTCTAAAAATTATCCGTCACCTAGCTAGCCGTCGGATGGCGATCTAACGCCCGGCATCCCCACCGCATGGTTCTGAAACGACGCTCGAGTTGCGGAAACTTTCGCTTTGTTGCAAGAAATAAACTTTGGATCTGTTAATTCCTGAAACAACGGTCGAGTTTCAGAAACAATTTGCTTGTTGCAGGATTTTTTTCTTTGTTTTTGCGGAAGAACTTTTTGCAACAAAGGTCATGTTTCAGGAATTTTTGCAACAAAGGTCAAGTTGCAGAACCACTACCTAGCGAGCAGGGAAACTCTTGGCGGCGGGGCGGCCGGCGAGCTCTTGGCGGCGGGGCGGCCGGCGAGCTCTAGGCGACGGGGCGGCCGGCGGGGCGGCCGGCGAGCTCTTGGCGGCGGGGCGGGGCGGCCGGCGAGCTCTAGGCGGCGAGGCGGCCGGCGGGGCGGCCGGCGAGCTCTTGGCGGCGAGGCGGCCGGCGGGGCGGCCGGCGAGCTCTTGGCGGCGGGGCGGGGCGGCCGGCGAGCTCTAGGCGGCGAGGCGGCCGGCGGCGGGGCGGCCGGCGAGCTCTAGGCGGCGGGACGGCCGGCGGGGCGGCCGGCGAGCTCTAGGCGGCGAGGCGGCCGGCGGCGGGGCGGCCGGCGAGCTCTAGGCGGCGGGCCGGCGGCGGGGCGGCCGGCGAGCTCTAGGCGGCGGGACGGCCGGCGGGGCGGCCAGCGAGCTCTAGGCGGCGAGGCGGCCGGTGGCGGGGCGGCCGGCGAGCTCTTCCCGTGGAAGCCGTCGTCGCCATGCCTGGGTCCCTCGTTCTGCAACTACTTCCAAGTTGCAGGAACAACGTCCTGAAACAATGGAGTTATTTCAGGAAACGGGTGCTCGTCTGCCCGGCCACGTGGCGAACAAAGGAGACGGTGGACGCGAAAGCAGGATCCGTCGGTTGAAAAGTAACGTTTCCCCATATGTATCCCTCTCTATTAAAATATAAAATATCTTTTGATATTGCTCTTCTCTATCAAAATACTCCTTCTGTTCCTAAATATAAGTCTTTTAAGAGGTTTCACTAAAAGGACTACATACAGATGTATATAGACATAATTTAAAGTATAGATTCATTCATTTTGCTCCGTATGTAGCCCTCTAGTGAAATGTCTAAAAAGACTTATATTTAGGAACGGAGGGAGTATAAGACGTTTTTATAGAGTTGTAGTTGGGGAAATACTTACCTTCAGCTGGCAGATCACACACGAGCGATCTACCGCCTCCTCTGTACAACGCGTGTACGCATACTTTACACCTCTCTTTCCGTAACATTACGTGTGCTACAAATTTACCCTTTACAACAACACCTATGTTGCAAAAAAAAAAACAAAGAAAAATTGTAAATATTTTTCTGCAACATTGTTTGTGTTTTTTTCCGAAACAACGCTCATGTTGTAAAAAAAATCGCAACACTGTCTTTGTTGCAAAAAAAACCGCAACACAACCTTTATTGCGTAAAAATTCTGCAACAAAGCCTTTGTTACACAAGTTTCTGCAACAAGGTATGTGTTGCAAAGTAAAAAAGGGTGCATCCCGTTAAATCCGACGGCTCGCATGGCGGCGGATCTTTTTAAAAGATCCGCCGACCGACGCGTAGCAGTCCCCTTATAGTTGCCAAAAACATTTTATATTTTTGATAAAAGGGTAATAAACTACCCAAAGTGTCCTTGACGTTAGACTATACGTACAATAGTTTTGTCGTAGTATTGACTACCTTTGCCTTTGGGTCAAAAAGAAGACGGCCAGAAAAACTTGACGTACTCTAAAAGGATCTGCAGTCGTTATTCTGTCATGTACGATATCCAAATTGTGAGAATCAACCAACAACAATCTGAATTGGGAAGTTGATTGATTCCACGAGCAGCTCCAACTGTCAACGAAACAACAGAAATTGAATCATAGCAAGCAGACTTCCCATTTCTTAGGTTGAACTGGAATTTGCTCCCAGTACCTCAGATCAATTCAATCCAAACCGAACTCTCTTTTTTTCTAACAAATTAAATAAGCAAACTTCAACACTTTATTTATCTAACAAATTAAATAAGCAAACTTCAACACTTTATTTATTGAATAGAATACATATATTACATAGAGTGACTCACAAAATTACTGAAAACATGCATGCTATAGAAAAGAAATGGTAGTTGTAGTTGGCACTCGGCGCAGCGAGCAAATAGTTTGACCGGCTCACGTACGTCTACCCGCTGACTTCAACACCCACATCTCACTGGCTATCACGTACTCAGTTTTGTAGCTGCATGCATGCATGCAAGCCACAGGTACATACACATGCAGCTTGCGTGCTTATTGGCTAATCTACATATAACAACTATACTAACTAGTAGTACAAAAAAAAAACGATACTAACTAGGAGTAGTAGTAGGAGTAATACGTGACTGCATGCCTCTTGATCGAGCATGCCGTTAACTAATTAATTAGTTGTTCTTGGGAGGCGGCAGCGGCTTGAGCACGAGGCCGTCGCCGCCGGGCCTCTCCTCGACGGCGTAGGGCATGTGGGTCCCGAACACATGGTCCCACGTGACGAAGAAGAGGTCGGAGAAGTTGTACCTGACGCCGCGCGGCAGGTGGTGCACGCCGTGGTACGCGGCGCCGTTCCACACCGACTGCAGGCGGCGCGGCAGCAGGCACACGCCGCAGTGGTTGTCGATGGCCTTCACGGTGCACAGGGTGAGGAACATGGCCGTGGCGCGCGGCGACGACGGCAACAGGCCGGTGACGAGGACGGCGAGCGAGGCGCCGGCCGTGTCGGCGATGAGGACCTCGACCGGGTGGCCGTAGATGGCGCCGAACGCGTAGGGCACCACGATGCGGTGGTGCCACGGGTGGAGGTGCCGGTACAAGAACCGGTTGAGGTGCGCCAGCCGGTGCCACGCGTACCGGTACGCGTCGAACACCAGCACGGCCGCCGCGATCCGGGCCGCCGCCGTCAGGTACGCCGCCGTCCGTGAGACGCCGTCGGCCTTCGCCGCCGTCGTCGCTCCACAAATTCACGACGTACGTGCATGCATGCCGGCTAGTGACGTAAATAAGATGAGTACTAAGTACTAACGTACCATGGTGAGCAGGGCGAGGGCGGCGAGCTGCATGAGGACATTGAGGATGACGGCGCGCTTGGACACCATGTTCTTGCGGTCCTCCTCGTCTTTGGTGTTGAGCCGGTACTTGTCCATGAGCCGCGAATTCCCCAGCGCCGTGTGCACGCCGGAGTAGGCCCAATAGACCGCGATGGGCACTTTTAGAAATTAATTAATAGATTAATTCAAGGGATATGTCCAATCCGAACAGTCGTGTCTCTTCTTTGTGTCTATTGTCAACAGGCACCTGTTCTCGAGGTTTGCATCCGAACAGACACTTCTTTTTCGCACCTCTTTCAGATGTATATATACTTCAGAATCAATAGAAAAAGGACTGCTGGTCCATTCACTTTCATTCAATCTCGTTTTACTCTAACACGTTATCAGCACGCTCTATATCTGAGCGATTTCGAGATCGAGAAGAACACAAAGAAAGAAAAACAGGCAAAAGGTAAGAAGAAAACCAGTCGCCCATGGCGTTGGATTCCGCAGGACGCAGCCGCCCGCGCCGCGCTCCTCGCGAGGCCGCCGCCAGCCCCGCCCGTCCCTGCCATGGCCTCACTGCCCGCGCTTGGTCGTGGTCGCGCAGGACCAGGCCGCGCCACGCCGTGGCCGCCCTCGCGTGCGCCTGCTCTGCGCCAGGCCGCTGCCTGGCCGTGGTCGCGCTCATCTGCGCCAGGCCGTGTGCCGCGCTCCCCGCCCGGCCTTCTCTGCGGTTCCTCCTTAGAGGAAGACGAGGGAGCGCGTGGTCCCTCCTCACCCCATTTCCCCAATCTCCTGCCTGCTAGCGTTATCCACCATGGCGTCGGCGTCGCGCGCGATCCTCCTCTCTAGGGCCTCGCCCCTCCACGCTCGCCGCCGCGGGGAGCCTCCTCCTGGCCGCGCTGGTCCCGTCCCCCGCTGCGGCGCCCTGGGCGGCGGCGAGGCGATTCGCGACGCAGCCCGCCAACTCGTCGTTGTGGGACTCGTCCCCGAACTGGAGCAACTGCCAGCCCAAGGAGACGATCCTCCTCGACGGCTGCGACTTCGAGCACTGGCTCGTCGTCACGGAGCCGCCTCCAGGCAACGACGCCCCTCAGGCGCGGGCGTGCGGCGCGGAAGCCAGCGGCTGCAGCACCCTCTGGCATGAAGCAGAGGCGCCCTCTGGCGCGGATCGCTGCAGCGGACTTCCATGGCTGCTCACCATGGCGTTGAGAAAGCGTACCAACACGGGAGAGAGAAGGGATCTTATCCCTTGTGGACTTTTTGCAATATAGTCTCCTTTTATCTATATTATTTATTTTAGGCCCTCAGGCTTATTTCAGCACGTAAGAGGGCACGTTTGGTTCCTGGGCAAGTTCTTGCCTTGCCTCGCAAAGCAAAAAAAGCGAAGGGTTTGGTTCCTGGACAACTCGCCTCGTTACGTGTAGTTTTCAGTTTTTTTTTTCTCTTTTGTGTGAGCGAGCCGATTTGGCTATCCTCGGTTGACAAGGCTACCCTTGCCCAGCGAGGTGAGCAGGCAAGAGATCCAAACACTCCGGTTAACTCTTTGATCCTTGTGTTGAAGCCCGCAGGCTTACTATTTCCAATAATTTAGCCATCTAGTTATTACTATTTGCGTTCTAAGGAGTATATGTGGGAGAACCTTAGATCATCATAAATTACATATAACATAATTATATGTTATTTTGCAAAGGGTAAAATTGCCATTTCAAGACCTCATGTCTTCATATATTTGCGTATTTGCGTAAGTATATAAATTAACTTTTATAAGTATATATATATATATTACCGTAATAATATTGTTGCAAAAGAATGTTTTGCTTACATTCCAGATCATATTCCTTCGGAATTTAAGACATCTTCTGTCGCTACTCCCTAAGCATTACATGCAATTTGTGACAACCACTACGACTTTGCAATAGAAATAATTTTTCTTGCAAATCTTAATGAAGTTCTAATAAGAATTATAAAGTGTCATACTTAATATGACTAACCCAATTTTCTTTTTGCGAATCACAAGGTATTGTTGGCATCTACTGCACCCTTTGCAGATTATCCATCATTACTGTGAGGTCTACATCTTGTAAATTTTACAAAATGATTACCTTCAAAGTGATTTTCTTAGATATAGCATAACATAAGGTAATAGAGATATGAACATCTACTCATGAAAGTCGTGTTATGTTTTCTATTACTCGGAGATCTACACCATATTGGTGATTATCTTCAAAGTGTTATCCTATATAAATTGAGGTCTACACAGATGACTATAAGGCATCAGTCGTACTAGAATTAGCTTCTCCAAAACATTCATTGTTGTTGTTCACTAAAATATTTTACTCTCATAGTAAATATTATACTTGCACGTTTTCTTGAATATATCATAGGAAACTATGAAAATATTAGCATATACGTATGATTACCTTCTATTACATTGGTAAAATACATGGCAATGCAGCCTACGACACTATTCTTAATTATAGTGTCGTCCATCCATCAAGATGGATTGCATAATTTATGACAATGATTAAGTGTCACAACACTTTTACAAGGTCCACATCACATTGTCATTATACTTTCATAGCGACTAACCAATGTGAAATACACAAAGTCTATACGTTTTGGCAGTCACTCTCAAGTCACACACTTCCTTAAGAAAGAATTCCAAAACATTAGCAATAATTTCATCGCATGTGTTGTATTGAAGGATACACCCAGGTTCACCAAGGATCACCTTGCCCATGATTGTTCCCAAACAAATCATTTATTCATTATTGCCACTTACTCCTAGTAGTAAATTAAATAAATGCATTAGCATTTTCAAGTAACACATGGCTGACATTTTCAAATACACCAAATGCATGATTTGGTGGGAGTATTTATTTTAAGATGATTCATGACATCAGTCATTATATCCACATGTCGCATTGTTGCCACTATAACTCCATCTTGGAAAAATGTGACATGGCTATTATCTTAATAGCTAATATGTGCATATGCATTTTATAAATCACCAACTTCACTTAGTTATCAAACTGAGTACATAATTGATGAATATTTATTCACCTTGAATATTTCCCTTAAGAGTAACATGTTGCCATGAGCACATTTGGAATGATCACCCAATAATTTTTCAAGGCCTCAAGCCTATAACAACTTATAATTTTGGTAACTATAAAATCAACTTGAAGTTGAGATCTCATGATCTGACATTTTCATATGCAGATCGGGTTGAAAAGCCCTTGATGCACTTCACATCTCCTTAAGATGGTATTACCATTTTCATGTTAAAGAAACATGTTATTTCTTAAAATCATCATATTCACCCAACGGGTGCTTCAAATATTTGCTAGCATTGAGAATACTATGCAAGTTAGTGGTCACAAAATAGAACCATGAGGAATTCAAATTAAAGTGGAGGCTAAAGACAACCAATGACAAAATTATCTTTTATTTGGGAATTGATCATTTCCAAATGATCACAGAGACAACTCTTAAGTTTGTCAAATGTGTGGTTACATAAATATCATACATATGACTACCAAACCCTCAAACATATGGTCAAACCACACCATGAGTTTATTAAAAGGCAAATAAGATCATTGGGGTATTTGAAAATTTGCAAACATACGACGAGAAACTATTCTGGTAAATGATGTTCTCAAATCTTCATCAGAAGCAGAACCAAAAATATAGTGCAATAAAAGAATGATCAATTCGTTTGCGCCTATGATATGTTTGCATAATTCAATTTTTTCAGTAATATGGGAGACCTCATGTAATATCCCGATTATTCCCAAAATATTGTTTGCCTATAGTTGTACTACTACATGTAGTATAATGTCCAATATCCTATTTCTTGGACATTATATTTGATACATTTTGAATGTATAAATCAATTCATACTTAGTTTTGTTGCGTACAAAATAACTTTCTAAATCTTACAAAATATTTGGTTATAAGCCTTACAATCCTGGTTTGGGGTTGATTAGAAAATTATGGACAATTCTATTGATCACAACTTAACAAGTTGCAAAATTTTCCAAATCATCAGATTTATATGCACCACATGTGTGATAGGGGAAATTAATGTAAGGCACTCTCACCTTACAATTCTAAATGAGCCACTCATTCTTCCTTGAACACATTCAGAAGATATGTGGATTACTCAACCATTATGTGGTATTATACAGATACTTCATGGTACTCATGGAAACATTTATAAAATGATTTCCAATGTGTCTCTTGTCACACAAACCATGAATGATATAACTAAATTAATTGCTCAAATTCTCAAAGTAAGAGCAAGTTATCCTAAACAAGGGATAAATCCATTCGAATGGACAACTTCGTTGAACTCATTTCACAAGCAATGTCTGATTATACATAATAGATTATGTAATACACATAATGGTTTAGTTCAAAATCTTATCAAAGATAATGAAATTAATAATATGACCAAACTTATAGAATCGTAATTTACTAGTCTCATGCTAGACAAATACGACATTACACACCGTAAGTATGATATAAATCATACCAACTGCATAGCATACTACTTTCCCCTTTTAGTAATTACGTGGAAATCAACAAAGTATTTCCTATCTGTGATAATTCGGTTACATACCAATATCACCACTCCAGCATACATCAATGGGCTCTCACAGAAAATTAGTGATCTAAGTGAGGAATGACAATTTATCCGTCAATCAAAATTATTCATAGGCCGTATGCTGATTGCATCAGCAATAAGGACATTTCTGGCATTAGGGGGAGATAAGTACCACAAAGAATGCCAAGAAATAAATTAGAAATGTTATTCAAATTCAGTCCTTATATCCACGTACTCAAAGAATCTGAGCAAGACACTACTGGAAACAGATAATTTGCCATGTGCCTAATCTTTGTCGTACGCTGGCGGTCGGCAAAGAACTTCTTTGCCGTCAGCTTACACGTGGCACACGACAAAGAGGTGGCTCATGGCATAGAGATGGTTTGCCATCTACCTTTTATTTACCGTCAGCTGGCAGATGGCAAAGGACACAAAGGCAGACGGCAAAGAGGTGCCAGCCCTTTGCCATCTGCTGACAGAAGGCAAACAAAAACAAGGCTGACGGCAAAGGGCTGGCACCTCTTTGCCGTCTGCTCCCAGGCATCTCTGCCGTCAGCTTGATACATGGCGGGCGGCAAAGAGAACGGCTACTAACGCCCCCAATCTGCCCTCTCCCCCGATTCCCACTCTTTCTCTCCCTAATCCGCCTCTCCTCCCCGTGCCGCCACACCACCACCACCGCGTCGTCCCCTCATGGTGGCTCCCCCTCCACCGAAGTCAAAATCGCCCCCCGCGACAAGGTCCCCCGCGTACGGGGCGGCTACCCCCGCGCCGCGCCTCCGCCCCTGCTCGCCCCACCGACTCCGGCCCGATCCACCGAGCCCTCCCCCTCCCCCGCGTGCCAGCAGTCGAAGCACAGATCGCGCAAGTGCGTCTCTTTCCTCCGCGAGCGAATCTGACAAGCCCCCCTTGCGTTCGAGCAGCGCTCGGAAGTAGCCGTGAGACGAGCTGTTTCGCCCGCCGCGGCCCGTGGCCATGGATCTCCCGCCGCGCGAGCCTCAACAAGGTCCGCATCCCGGAGCCCACCAACCGCATCCACAAGGACGAGTGTTGCGTCTCCTTCGACACCCCGGTAAGCCACCCGCCCCCCTCCCCTCCATCTCCACGCTCCGTCTCGATTGCGGCTGCTAGGGTCTGACGCGCGGCGCCTCTCCGTGTGCGTGCGTCGCAGAGGTCGGAGGGCGGGCTGTACGTGGACATGAACTCGTTCCTGGGGTTCGGGAGGGAGCACGTCGCGTGGAACTTTGAGAAGTCGGAGAACCCCGTGTACCTCCACATCGTGCAGCGCCGGAAGCCGGAGCCCGATGAGACAGGTCGCCCGCTGAAGAAGCCAACCCTGCTCGCCATCGGTATGACAGACTTGCAGCTCATAGAACCGCGTGTTTGTATCGTCTCCAACTTCTATTCGTTCATGGCATGTGGCCTATGTGATTGCCATGCTTTGATTGACAATGTAATTGCCTCTGTCAATAACGATGATGAAAAAAACATTATCTCTGGATCCACACCAGTGTGTTCTTCTGGAGCAGTTTCGACATGTAGAATAGTATGTGAAGTACACACGGTATGATATTTCGTTGCAGCTTATGATTACAAGTGATTTACTATTTCTTCGAAGAACGTCCATCACATCCAGATTTTTGTATTCGTGCTTGACCAGTCGCCATGGAAATTGTTCCGAGAGGCGCCGCGCTAGTGCTGTCGGGGCGGAAGAACCCGTGGAATTACATTAGATATTCGCTGATTTGAGGGCGCCGGTACCTTTTCTTTGTTGGAGACCAAAAATTAACAAAGAGAAAATCCCATGCAGTAAATAATTAGTTCAGTTATCGCACTTGCGTCCGTGTTGTTTATCCTAGTATGACTAGCCTTTGGTGTTTTGTGCACCTTAGGCTAAGATTTTCTCTTCGTAAATTTTTTGTGAAATCACATGTAAGATTATCCTGCGAGGGTATATAAGCTGAAAAGGGGACGAAAACCTACATGCGCAATAGAATCTTAGGGATTTTGCTACAATAGGTGGAATACATGACACCACGACCGATTAAAGGAGCCATTGTCTTAGCTCTCACATGCTCGGTGATCTGTATTGCTCTTGCTGTAGGATTTGTTGGTTCTTTTCCAGCAGATTGTACTTTCCGTGAATATCTTCGCTTTTCGCATGTCCAAAGAAAAACTCTGTGATCCGCAGAGTTGTGAATATGAATGTTGAGACGCAAATCTTACGCTTAACAAGATAATGATCTGAAAACGCGTCAAGTAGTGAAGATTGCTTTAGATAGGTAAGCATGGTATATCCCTGTTTGGCTGATGATTCTGGGCATATCTCTCTGATGCAGGGTTGCAAGCATGTATATCCGAGTCAAGCGGAACAAGACTACCTACTTCATACAGTGTGATCCAACAGAGACAATTTTGAATATCAAACAGAAGTTGCAGTCGATAACACACCACCCTCCTAATAACTAGAGGTTGATCTTGTTGGCTACCAATAATATATTGGATGACTCCAAGACGCTGTCTGATCAAAAGGTACGAATATATATTACTTGTTGGAGAACACATTTGCCTAGTATTCAGTATTCACAAAGGGAATAATATTCCGTAGGCATGGTACAATTTGATTCGTGTAACCTTAGTTTATTAATTATATTTGCAGATCAAAGACACCAACTGCTTCTTTTGTACGAAGTGTCTTTATGAAGAATAATTCTTGTTACTATTTTCTGTGGTACATGATAGACAATCATTCTCCAACGACAATCGAAATATGTTTTACAAAACTGTCGGTTCAACAAATTGAATTTTTCTATGCTTTCTTGCTCTCTGTATCCATTGAGTCACACAGACCGCTGAATCAATTGTTGACCCAATTTCTGGTTTTTTGTTGTTTTCTTTGTTTCTGAACCATATTATTATATGGTTTAGTTTCTGAACCATATATGTTAGTATTTTTTACTGCAAGTTTTAAATCAAATAGTGATAATAATTAGTGTTTTCTTCTTCTTCTTCTAACTTTCTTAATTACTCTCAGTTAATATACATTCAGGTTCTAATTGTATTTCAGTAGTAACCTGGGCCTATTTCAGCAGCTTCTTTTACTATATCAGATTGTTTATGACCTTTATTTAGAATAACCTATGTCTGACCTGCAAGATAAGTGCAAAGTAACAAGTGTTCTATATTGTACTACTTTGCCAAGGTGCATGTTCTTTAACCATTTTGTTAAATAAGATAGTTAAATGTTTGAAGACATTGGGTTGATAAACACGCTATGATCTATGCTTCTCATTCTTGAAAGAGTATATTTTTTATGAGATGAGGTTAAATATTGTGGCTATTTTCAACACTGAAGTAGAGTTCCTTCTAAGTGCTGCCATATTCAACTCAATATTGCTGCAACCATTGCTGCCAAATTCCGTTAGCATTTGTTAGCTTATCGACCGTTGTTGTGCTTGAATATTTGCGAGCTTGACGGCCCATTTTTTTGTTAGATTCTGCTTTAATCTTTAATTTCATACCTTCCTTTGATAATTGAATCAAGCATGGTTTTATTTTTAGGTGCAAAAATTGATCAAAATTTTAGCAGCCATAGTGACACTAAAGATTCAGAAATTTGCCCACTTATAATGATAATACAGATGATCTTATAATCTGTTCAAAGGGAGCTAAACTCTATATTTTCGTTAACTCTTCTCAAAGTTTAATCTGGTTAACTCTTCTCAAAGTTTAATATGGTTAATATGTCCAACTGGTGGCGTTGACCTGCGACAAAATGTTTTGTCTGGTCTGAAATATGTCCAGCTGGTGGCGTTGATTCTAGCTAATGAATCTGTAATTTTGTGTGGTCTGAGATTTATTTTGCTCAATGAATTTTTATATGAATGAATCACACTATCAATTGGTTTGTTACTAACGCCTATCGGAGTGACTAACTGACTATTGTTTTGATGCAACAGAGTTTGCGAGGGAATGGGCGCTTCCTGAGGTATCCTCCTACGCCGTGTGACAATGGTGGATGACGACATCAGCTACAAAACCCCAATGTTGAGCTCCTCTCCCTGCTCCATTACGGTTTATTATGTGGTGCTTGCTTGTAGAGTAAATGATTTGGGGGTAGCTATATATAGACCTGTTTGTTGCTGTTAAATGATCTTGTGGTTAATTAGAATTCTACTCCTCAATTGATGATATGTTATTGCTATGATTCCTAATTCAGTTAGTGCTCTAAGTGGTTAACTAAACTTCTAAGTTTCAGCTATTAAAATCATATTGAACTAAATAATCCTTCTGCACTACTTGCCGCAACACTTGTTGGGGAACGTCGCATGGGAAACAAAAAAATTCCTACGCGCACGAAGACCTATCATGGTGATGTCCATCTACGAGAGGGGATGAGTGATCTACGTACCCTTGTAGACCGTACAGCAGAAGCGTTAGAGAACACGGTTGATGTAGTGGAACGTCCTCACGTCCCTCGATCCTCCCCGCGAACAATCCCGCGATCAGTCCCACGATCTAGTACCGAACGGACGGCACCTCCGCGTTCAGCACACGTACAGCTCGACGATGATCTCGGCCTTCTTGATCCAGCAAGAGAGACGGAGAGGTAGAAGAGTTCTCCGGTAGCATGACGGCGCTCCGGAGGTTGGTGATGACCTTGTCTCAGCAGGGCTCCGCCCGAGCTCCGCAGAAACGCGATCTAGAGGAAAAACCGTGGAGGTATGTGGTCGGGCTGCCGTGGAAAAGTCGTCTCAAATCAACCCTAAAACCTCCGTATATATAGGTGGGAGGGAGGGGACCTTGCCTTGGGGCTCAAGGAGCCCCAAGGGGGTCGGCTGAGTCCAAGGGGGAGGACTCTCTCCCCCCAAACCGAGTTGGACTAGGTTTGGTGGGAGGGAGTCCCCCTTCCTTCCCACCTCCTCCTTTTTTTTTCTTTCTCTCTTGATTTTCTTCTCCTTGGCGCATAGGGCACTTGTGGGCTGTCCCACCAGCCCACTAAGGGCTGGTGTGTCTCCCCCAAGGCCTATGGGCTTCCCCGGGGTGGGTTGCCCCCCTGGTGAACTCCCGGAACCCATTCGTCATTCTCGGTATATTCCCGGTAACTCAAAAAACCTTCCGGTAATCAAATGAGGTCATCCTATATATCAATCTTCGTTTCCGGACCATTCCAGAAACCCTCGTAACGTCCGTGATCTCATCCGGGACTCCGAACAACATTCGGTAACCAACCATATAACTCAAATGCGCATAAAACAACGTCGAACCTTAAGTGTGCAGACCCTGCGGGTTCGAGAACTATGTAGACATGACCCGAGAGACTCCTCGGTCAATATCCAATAGCGGGACTTGGATGCCCATATTGGATCCTACATATTCTACGAAGATCTTATCGTTTGAACCTCAGTGTCAAGGATTCATATAATCCCGTATGTCATTCCCTTTGTCCTTCGGTATGTTACTTGCCCGAGATTCGATCGTCAGTATCCGCATACCTATTTCAATCTCGTTTACCGGCAAGTCTCTTTACTCGTTCCGTAATACAAGATCCCGCAACTTACACTAAGTTACATTGCTTGCAAGGCTTGTGTGTGATGTTGTATTACCGAGTGGGCCCCGAGATACCTCTCCGTCACACGGAGTGACAAATCCCAGTCTTGATCCATACTAACTCAACTAACACCTTCGGAGATACCTGTAGAGCATCTTTATAGTCACGCAATCACGTTGCGACGTTTGATACACACAAAGCATTCCTCCGGTGTCAGTGAGTTGTATGATCTCATGGTCATAGGAACAAATACTTGACACGCAGAAAACAGTAGCAACAAAATGACACGATCAACATGCTACGTCTATTAGTTTGGGTCTAGTCCATCACATGATTCTCCTAATGATGTGATCCCGTTATCAAGTGACAACACTTGCCTATGGCCAGGAAACCTTGACCATCTTTGATCAACGAGCTAGTCAACTAGAGGCATACTAGGGACAGTGTTTTGTCTATGTATCCACACAAGTATTGTGTTTCCAATCAATACAATTATAGCATGGATAATAAACGATTATCATGAACTAAGAAATATAATAATAACTAATTTATTATTGCCTCTAGGGCATATTTCCAATAGTCTCCCACTTGCACTAGAGTCAATAATCTAGTTCACATAACCATGTGATTCCAACGAATCCAACACCCATATAGTTATGGGGTCTGATCACGTCTTGCTCGTGAGAGAGGTTTTAGTCAACGGTTCTGAAACTTTCAGATCCGTGCGTTCTTTACAAATCTTTATGTCATCTTATAGACGCTGCTACTACGTGCTATTCGGAAATGCTCCAAATATCTACTCTACTATATGAATCCGTTTCACTACTCATAGTTATTCGGATTAGTGTCAAAGCTTGCATTGACGTAACCCTTTACGAGAAACTCTTTAACCACCTCCATAATCGAGAAAAATTCCTTAGTCCATTAGTTACTAAGGATAAATTTCGACCGCTGCTAGTGATTCAATCATGGATCACTCTCTGTACCTCTCAACATACTTTGAGTCAAGGCACACATCAGGTGCGGTACACAGCATGGCATACTTCAGATTCTACGGCTAAGGCATAGAAGACGACCTTCGTCTGTTCTCTTTATTCTGCCGTGGTCGGGCTTTGAGTCTTACTCAAATTCACACCTCACAACGCAACCAAGAACTCCTTCTTTGCTGATCTATTTTGAACTCTTTCAAAAACTTGTCAAGGCATGCATCTCGTTGAAACTTCTATTAAGCGCTTTCGATCTATCTCCATAGATCTTTGATGCTCAACGTTCAAGTAGCGTAATCCAGGTACTCCTTTGAAAACTTCTTTCAAACAACCTTGTATGCTTTACAGAAATTCTACATTACTTCTGACCCACAATATGTCAACCACATATACCTATCAGAAATTCTATAGTGCTCCCACTTACTTCTTTGGAAATACAAGATTTTCATAAACCTTGTACAAACCCAAAATCTTTGATCATCTCATCAAAGTATATATATTCCAACTCCGAGATGCTTGCACCAGTCCATTGAAGGATCGCTGGAGCTTGCATACTTGTTAGTATCTTTAGGATCGACAAAACCTTCTGGTTGTATCACATACAATGTTTGCTCAAGGAAACCGTTGAGGAAACAATGTTTTGACATCCTATGTGCAATATTTCAAAAATAATGCAACAACTACTAACATAATTCTAACATACTTTTAGCATCGCTACGGGTGAGAAAGTCTCATCATAGTCAACTGTTTGATCTTGTCGAAAACATCTTTGCGACAAGTCGAGCTTTTCTTAATAGTGACTTATCACCATCATCGTCTGTCTTCTTTTAAAGATCCAATTTTACTCAATAGTCCTATGACCATCAAGTAGTTCTACCAAAGTCTACACTTTGTTTTCACACATGGATCCTCTCTCAGATTTCATGGCTTCCAGCCATTTGTCGGAATCTGGGCCCACCATCGCTTTCTCCATAACTCGTAGGTTCACTCTTGCTCAACAACATGACCTCCAAGACAGGGTTACCGTACTACTCTGCAGCAGTACGCGACCTTGTCGACCTACGAGGTTTGTAGTAACTTGATTCGAAGCTCAATGATCATCATCATCAGCTTCCACTTCAATTGGTGTAGGCGCCACATGAACAACTTCCCGCGCCCTGCTACACACTGGTTGAAGTGATGGTTCAATAACCTCATCAAGTTCTACTACCCTCCCACTCAATTCTTTCGAGAGAAACCTTTCCTCGAGAAAGGATCCGTTTCTAGAAACAAACACTTTGCTTTCGGATCTAAGATAGGAGATGTACCCAACTGTTTTGGATATCCTATGAAGATGCATTTATCCGCTTTGGGTTCGAGCTTATCAGACTGAAACTTTTTCACATGAGTGTCGAAGCCCCAAACTTTCAAGAAACGATAGTTTAGATTTCTCTAAACCTCAGTCTATACTGTGTCATCTCAACGGAAATACGTGGTGCCCTATTTAAAGTGAATGCGGTTGTCTTTAATGCATAACCCATAAACGATAGTGGTAATTCGATAAGAGACATCATAGTATGCACCATACCAAATAGTGCGTGGCTATGACGTTCAGACACATCATCACACTATGATGTTCCAGGTGGCATGAACTGCGAAACAATTTCCACATTGTCTTAACTGCGTACCAAAACTCGTAACTCAGATATTCATTTCTATGATCATATCGTAGACAGTTTATCCTCTTGTTATGACGAACTTCACTCCGAAACAGAATTGAACTTTTCAATATTTCAGACTTGTGATTCATTAAGTAAATACTCTAGTATCTACTCAAATCGTCAGTGAAGTAAGAACATAATGATATCCACTGCGTGCCTCAGCACCCATTGGACTGCATACATCCCCATTGGACTGCATACATCAAAATGTATCATTTCCAACAAGTTACTATCTTATTTCATCTCAATGAAAACAAGGCCTTGCTCATGTGGTATGATTTGCATGTCACTAGTGATTCGAAATCAGGTGAGTAGCATGGAGCCTCTTCATGCAATTTATACTAACATGACTCAAGCGGCAATGCCACAAGTAAGTGGTACTATCATCATCAACTCGTATCTTTTGGCACCAATATCATGAACATGTGTAACACTACGATCGAGATTCAATAAACCATTGAAGGTGAATATTCAAGAAAATAGAGTAACCATTATTCTCCTTAAATGAATAATCGTATTGCAATAAACACGATCCAATCATGTTCATGCTTAACGCAAGCACCAAATAACAATTATTTAGGTTTAACACCAATCCCGATGGTAGAGGGAGCGTGCGACGTTTGATCATATCAACCTTGGAAACACTTCCAACACGTATCGTCACCTCGCCTTTAGCTAGTCTCCGTTTATGTCGTAGCTTTCATTTCGTGTTACTAATCACTTAGCAACCGAACCAGTATCCAATACCCTCATGCTACTAGGAGTACTAGTAAAGTACACATCAACATCATGTATATCAAATACACTTCTTTCGACTTTTGCCAGCCTTCTTATCTACCAAGTATCTAGAGTTGCTCTGCCTCGGTGACTGTTCCCCTCATTACAGAAGCACTTAGTCTCGGGTTTGGGTTTAATCTTGGGTCTCTTCATTAGTGCAGCAACTGTTTTGCCGTTTCACGAAGTATCCCTTCTAGCCCTTGCCTTTCTTGAAACTTAGTGGTTTTACAAACCATCAACTATTGACGCTCCTTCTTGATTTCTACTTTCGCAGTGTCAAACATCGCGAATCGCTCAAGGATCATTGTATCTATCCTTGATATGTTATAGTTCATCACGAAGCTCTCACAGCTTGGTGGCAGTGACTTTGGAGAACCATCACTATCTCATCTGGAAGATTAACTCCCACTTGATTCAAGGGATTGTCGTACTCAGACAATCTGAGCACACGCTCAATGATTGAGATTTTCTCCTTTACTTTGTGGACAAAGAATCTTGTTGGAGGTCTCGTACCTCTTAACAAGGGCACAAGCATGAAATCACAATTTCACCTCTTTAGAACATCACTTATGTTCCGTGACGTTTTACAACGTTTTTGGCGCCTTGCTTCTAAGCCATTAAGTATTTTGCACTGAGCTATCGTGTAGTCATCAGAAACGTGTATGTCGGATGTTCATAGCATCCACAGACGACGCTCGAGGTGCAGCACACCGAGTGGTGCATTAAGGACATAATCCTTCTGCGTAGCAACAAGGACAATCCTCGGTTTTACAGACTCAGTCTGCAAAGTTTGCTACTATCAATTTTCAACTAAATTTTCTCTAGGAACATATAAAAATAGTAGAGCTATAGCGCAAGCTACATCGTAATTCGCAAAGACCATTAGACTATGTTCATGACAATTAGTTCAATTAATCATATTACTTAAGAACTCCCACTCAAAAAGTACATCTCTCTAGTCATTTGAGTGGTACATGATCCAAATCCACTATCTCAAGTCCGATCATCACGTGAGTCGAGAATAGTTTCAGTGGTAAGCATCTCTATGCTAATCATATCAACTATACGATTCATGCTCGACCTTTCGGTCTCATGTGTTCCGAGGCCATGTCTGCACATGCTAGGCTCGTCAAGCTTAACCCGAGTGTTCCGCGTGCGCAACTGTTTTGCACCCGTTGTATGTGAACGTTGAGTCTATCACACCCGATCATCACGTGGTGTCTCGAAACGACGAACTGTAGCAACGGTGCACAGTCGGGGAGAACACAATTTTGTCTTGAAATTTCAGTGAGAGATCACCTCATAATGCTACCGTCGTTCTAAGCAAAACAAGGTGCATAAAAGGATTAACATCACATGCAATTCATAAGTGACATGATATGGCCATCATCACGTGCTTCTTGATCTCCATCATCAAAGCACCGGCACGATCTTCTTGTCACCGGTGCCACACCATGATCATCCATCAACGTGTTGTCATCGGGGTTGTCGTGCTACTCATGCTATTACTACTAAAGCTACATCCTAGCAAAATAGTAAACGCATCTGCAAGCACAAACGTTAGTATAAAGACAACCCTATGGCTCCTGCCGGTTGCCGTACCATCGACGTGCAAGTCGATATTTCTATTACAACATGATCATCTCATACATCCAATATATCACATCACATCGTTTGGCCATATCACATCACAAGCATACCCTGCAAAAACAAGTTAGACGTCCTCTAATTTTGTTGTTGCATGTTTTACGTGGTGACCATGGGTATCTAGTAGGATCGCATCTTACTTACGCAAACACCACAACGGAGATATATGAGTTGCTATTTAACCTCATCCAAGGACCTCCTCGGTCAAATCCGATTCAACTAAAGTTGGAGAAACCGTCACTTGCCAGTCATCTTTGAGCAAAGGGGGTTACTCGTAACGATGAAACCAGTCTCTCGTAAGCGTACGAGTAATGTCGGTCCAAGCCGCTTCAATCCAACAATACCGCGGAATCAAGAAAAGACTAAGGAGGGCAGCAAAACGCACATCACCGCCCACAAAAACTTTTGTGTTCTACTCGAGAAGACATCTACGCATGAACCTAGCTCATGATGCCACTGTTGGGGAACGTCGCATGGGAAACAAAAATTTTCCTACGCGCACGAAGACCTATCATGGTGATGTCCATCTACGAGAGGGGATGAGTGATCTACGTACCCTTGTAGACCGTACAGCAGAAGCGTTAGAGAACGCGGTTGATGTAGTGGAACATCCTCACGTCCCTCGATCCGCCCCGCGAACAATCCCGCGATCAGTCCCACGATCTAGTACCGAACGGACGGCACCTCCGCGTTCAGCACACGTACAGCTCGACGATGATCTCGGCCTTCTTGTTCCAGCAAGAGAGACGGAGAGGTACAGGAGTTCTCCGGCAGCGTGACGGCGCTCCGGAGGTTGGTGATGACCTTGTCTCAGCAGGGCTCCGCCCGAGCTCCGCAGAAACGTGATCTAGAGGAAAAACCGTGGAGGTATGTGGTCGGGCTGCCGTGGAAAAGTCGTCTCAAATCAGCCCTAAAACCTCCGTATATATAGGTGGGAGGGAGGGGACCTTGCCTTAGGGCTCAAGGAGCCCCAAGGGGGTCGGCCGAGTCCAAGGGGGAGGACTCTCTCCCCCCAAACCGAGTTGGACTAGGTTTGGTGGGAGGGAGTCCCCCTTCCTTCCCACCTCCTCCTTTTTTTTCTCTCTTGATTTTCTTCTCCTTGGCGCATAGGGCACTTGTGGGCTGTCCCACAAGCCCACTAAGGGCTGGTGTGTCTCCCCCAAGGCCTATGGGCTTCCCCGGGGTGGGTTGCCCCCCCGGTGAACTCCCGGAACCCATTCGTCATTCCCGGTACATTCCCGGTAACTCCGAAAACATTCCGGTAATCAAATGAGGTCATCCTATATATCAATCTTCGTTTTCGGACCATTCCGGAAACCCTCGTAACGTCCGTGATCTCATCCGGGACTCCGAACAACATTCGGTAACCAACCATATAACTCAAATACGCATAAAACAACGTCGAACCTTAAGTGTGCAGACCCTGCGGGTTCGAGAACTATGTAGACATGACCCGAGAGACTCCTCGGTCATTATCCACTAGCGGGACCTAGATGCCCATATTGGATCCTACATATTCTACGAAGATCTTATCGTTTGAACCTCAGTGTCAAGGATTCATATAATCCCGTATGTCATTCCCTTTGTCCTTCGGTATGTTACTTGCCCGAGATTCGATCGTCAGTATCCGCATACCTATTTCAATCTCGTTTACCGGCAAGTCTCTTTACTCGTTCCGTAATACAAGATCCCGCAACTTACACTAAGTTACATTGCTTGCAAGGCTTGTGTGTGATGTTGTATTACCGAGTGGGCCCCGAGATACCTCTCCGTCACACGGAGTGACAAATCCCAGTCTTGATCCATACTAACTCAACTAACACCTTCGGAGATACCTGTAGAGCATCTTTATAGTCACCCAGTCACGTTGCGACGTTTGATACACACAAAGCATTCCTCCAGTGTCAGTGAGTTATATGATCTCATGGTCATAGGAACAAATACTTGACACGCAGAAAACAGTAGCAACAAAATGATACGATCAACATGCTACGTCTATTAGTTTGGGTCTAGTCCATCACATGATTCTCCTAATGATGTGATCCCGTTATCAAGTGACAACACTTGCCTATGGCCAGGAAACCTTGACCATCTTTGATCAACGAGCTAGTCAACTAGAGGCATACTAGGGACAGTGTTTTGTCTATGTATCCACACAAGTATTGTGTTTCCAATCAATACAATTATAGCATGGATAATAAACGATTATCATGAACTAAGAAATATAATAATAACTAATTTATTATTGCCTCTAGGGCATATTTCCAACAACACTTCTATTTATTTTTTGGTATTAAGACATGATTGGTTGGTCTATTTGATAAGATTTCTGGACCAAAAAACAGCCCAAACGTACTTGAAGCTACACTTCTGTTTATAATGTCCTTGTACCATGTTTTGTTTCCTTCCTGGAGATGGTATGGTCTAAGTGATGCTCGTATGGTAAATTGTGTGGTTCCTTGTAATCATTTTGTGCACATGGAAGATTTTGTAGTATAGATTGTTAAATGTGCTTCCTAAAAAATCAGAATGCGAATTTAGTATTTTTTACTGAAAGTTCTAAATCGAATAGTGATAATAGTTAGTCTTTTTTTCTTCTTCTTCTAACTTCCTTAATTACTCCTATTTTTGCATATTTTATTCATTTCATGGAAGCTGGGATCGATGGACTATTAGTGTTTAGTTTTTTTTCATTTGTGTTGACGAACAATGTAAAACTTATGTATGTATATGTAGATGAACTATGTGAAACTATGTATTGTGCTAGCCTATGTGTTCTCTAGATTGTTAAATATTTCGTGATGATGTTGGGAATATATATGCTCTAAAATATATGTGTTGAAGATGTTTGAAACTATATGCTGTTGAAAATGTGATATAAAAATGCAGGGAAATAATAGAAAACAGACAAAAAACATGAGCAATACAGGCTCTTTGCCATCAGCCAGCAGATGGCAAAGGGCTCTCGGCAGACGGCAAAGGCTCTACAGGGCCTCGGCTGCACAGAGGGGCTGGGTGCCCCCTTTGTCGTCAGCCCCCTCATGGCAAAGGGGGGAGGGCAGACGTCAAAGGGGGGAATCTGCCCCCTCTCTCTCCCCTCTTTGTCGTCTGCCCCCACATGGAAAAGGGGGGAAGGCAGACGGCAAAGAGAGGAGACCTGCCGTTAACACTTAACGGGGACGTTGCAATATGTGTCGTCCCATTTATTTTGCCGTCTGCCCCCTCATGGCAAAATTCTTTGTCGTCCGCTTTGAGAAAGCAGACGGCAAAGAACCTCTTCACCGGATTTTTTTTGCCGTCTACTTTGTCGTCAGCTGACCGACGACAAAGCCTTTGCCGTCCGTGGTTGCACGCTTTGCCGTCCGCCTTGGCAGACGGCAAATTTCTGAATTTCAGTAGTGAGAAGTTTAGAATCACATATTTGCAACACATTGCAAATCTGCCACATACATTTACTGATGACAAAGGTGTCACTCAAACTTATATTCCTGCAGTAAAGTGTCAGAACGAGTGGAGGTAACTGATAAACCACTCTTCTCCCCAAATGAGAGAAAGAGGGGGAGAAATCTGACCACATGAGATATAATCTCGCATATGCTTCCGCGGAAACAGAGGAAATCAAATCCTCAGCCAGTAAATGTAATTCAACATCAAGTTGAAAGACACCTCACTGGATGCTCATCATCCAAAGCCCGACATAAATGTGCACAAATGTTTTGGTGTCGGGACATCGAAACACCTTGACTTCATTGTTGTAGGAAATCACAAGGAGTTAAAAGGAATAAATACATTTCCACAAATTTCATTGATTCCTCAAGAATCATATAACATAAGTCTACATTTGTCGACATATATTTCTTCTGAAAATTGCTAAAACCTTTCGGGCCCTGAACCAAAATCCATGGTAGAGTGCCTCTTGTACTCATATTGGTTCACATAAAAGGAAGCAAGTAATGAAGAATAGCACTCGCTCTACAAACAAGTGGTATTTACCACAGTAATACCTACTCTTCATAAATATCTTCCATATGGAATACTAAAACTTCTCATTCATAGGCAAAGTCAATGAGGTGGTGAGAAAGTGAGGCTTGTAGCAAAAGGGTTCACACAGAGACCCGACATCGATTATGATGTAACATACCTTCTTGGTATGAGTGGAACTATGTTTCGATAATAAACACCATTGGCAGTACAAATAATATTATCCATGCAGTTAATGGATGCAGTGACTACATACTCATATGAGTCACTCATTTCGGAAATCTATATTAAAGTCCCTGAAGGGCTTACATTTCCGAATCCAAAATAAATCGCAACATATTTGTGTAAAATTTCAGAAGTCACTCTATGGCTTGATATAGTCGGAAATCATATGGTACTACTGACTAAATGATTTTTCTTCTTCCGAAGGATTAATCAATGATGATTGTTTATGTGTTAACAAAGGAATACCAAATTTGAATTCCTTATATCACCTCAGTGTATATCGATGATTTCGTCATCAATGTCTCTACAAGACCTAAACATACATAAAATCATCTCAAGACAGAAAATTTGGATTCAACCAAATTTAGCTTAAGTTTACAACTTGAGCATTATATCAAGAATACATATCAATCTACATATATCCAAAACATATATGAGAAGTTCAGTGTGGATATATCATAACAACAAAAGACATGTATGGTCATACTACCTTTGATAAGGTACAAATCCATTCATACCTAGGGGTGATAATGAAGTGATACTAGGACCTGAAGTTCTATATTTCACTAATGTCAAAGCACTCGTATACTTGCAAACTACGTCAGGCCTGACACTATGTTTGCTATCTTTATTCAGAATGCAACTCCAAACAAAAGGTATATGGTTGATATAAGTACTATCATCTTATATCTAAAGATTACAGTAAATCTTCAATATTTTCATCAGGAAATAGAAGATATGACCATGATATGATGTAATGATATTGGCTCTTTATTTGATCCCAACGACGCCATATCAATGACTGAATTTGCTGGAATAGCCTTCACATGGAAGTCATATAAATGGATTTTAATGGTTATTTTCACTTATCATTCTGACATAATTGCTTTATCCTAAAGCATTGCAAAAATATGTATGGCTTGGCAGAATGATTAACCACACTCAAAATCGTGTGGTTGAGATTCATCAGAATCACATAACTTGATTTATCAAGATACTTCCACTTGTGTTACTCAATACCTACAGGTTATATGAAGAGCAATATCATAAATCACATTGCTCAGAAATTACTTATCCTCATGGATTATAGAAAATTGAGGAAATAATTTGCAAACAAAATATTATTATAATCTAACAGATTATACACAATCTCATGTTCATGTCGATGGCATTGGTATAAGACATCCTCCATATTTGCAAAGTTCAGGGGGAGTAATCTCCCAGACTATAACCTATTAACAATCATCAGATTGCATATATTGTACTCTTTTTCCCTTGATGAGTTTTTCCATAATGGTTTCTCATAAAAGGTTTTTAACGAGATAATATAAACACAAGTGTCTTTATATGCCATATAATTTTCTCCTTGTATTTTTCCCAGTGGGTTTTAAAGGAGTTTTCAATGGCATGTACGATTGCACTCTTTTCCCTTATGAGCTTTCTCTCAATTTTCTCATAATGGTTTTTAGTGAGGCAATATCTTCTCAAAGATCATATGTCATACTTTCTATTTTTTCTGTCGGGGTTTTTAAAGGAAGTACTCAAGACATATTAGTTGTTCTCTAAACTTATCAATGAGTTTTCTCCTTCTTCAAAGGTTTTCTCATATGAGTTATCAAGAGACAATGATCATCATATGTTGCATCATTTTCTCCTTGTTTTTCCCATTGGGTTTGAAGGAGTTTTAGCAACATATCTACTCTATTCTCCTCATATTTTTCCCACAGGGTTTTTGGGGGAGACTCTCAAAATTATTTGAAAGATTTATCAAGATGGAAGATCTATATGCAAGAAGCTTTCAACGATGAAACATTCAAGGAACGGTGTTGTACAAGGGGGAGTGTTAAAATTAATTAGTAGATTAATTCAAGGGATATGTCCAACCCGAACAATCGTGTCTCCTCTTTGTGTCTATTGCCAACAGACACTTGTTCTGGAGGAATGCCTCCAAACAGACACATCTTCTTCGCACCTTTTTCAGATGTATAAATACTTGAGAATCAATAAAAAGAGGACCGTTGGTCGGCACGACGGCGGCCACGGTTTCCTCGGAGAACCTCGGCATCTCCATCTCAACAAGCCTCTTCGATCGATCTACGACGACGTACGTACGTACGTGTGTGTGCTAGGTACCTGCAGAGGACGTGCGGTCTTGGATCGATCTTGTGGCTGTGTGAGTAAACCTAGCACGATTTCCCTTGCTTATATACACCCGACAAGTGAGAAGCCATGTGCATGCATGCATCGATCCATGGCACAGGGCTGAGGAGGCAAAGCGTTTGACCGCGTGAGTCATGGTGTGGGGTTGCCATGTTTGATTGTCGTGAAGCGTACGTGGTGGCGCGGAGGTGTACATGTTTGACGGCGACGCATGTCAAGTGGGACGTACGTGGATCGGCTTTGATGCATGGATTGTCAAGTCAGACCATCACCGGACCGGGGAGTCAGGCCGGCCAGCAGTGACGGTTTCAAAGCCTTCCTTCCTTCCTCGCTCTAAGTAGAACGTAGTACGTATACATACGGAGTACCAATATTGACTCTTAATCAAATCTTCCGGATTTCGCTGCGAGCCGAATTGCTTTCAACCATGTGCTGGCTAGATAGAAAGATAGATTGTCATTCCTGCACATAATCTTGACTTGACCGGCGACGAGGCGACAGCGGCGGCTCCGTGAGAGAGCAGCTCGATCTCTTGCAACTGTTAAGAATAGATTAAGTTAATTCTTAGATAGGTTACTTAGTCCTCAAGCAACCATGCACTTCCTTGACTCTTCAAAAAACTATGTAATAACTTGGTTCTTAAGTGACTTCAAGTTTACTTGACTTCCAAGCAACATGTGTACTTCCGCCCGGGTATAAATACCCCATTGCTATCATCAATAAAGACTAATAAATCATCTTTCATTCATCTCTCTCGTTCTTTACTTTTTACTTCAAACAGCAACAACTCTCATATCGTATCGTAGGATAGGAAGGGGCTAGCTCCAACTCGTCTAGCGGCACGCGGTCGCTTGGTGACGACGATGTCCGTGTTTTCCTGTCTTCGCTGCACGCTTTTCCTTGGTTCATTTCCGTTCATAGCGCCGCCGCCGATGACGACGACATCGGGGTATTTCTAGCAAGTGAAGCCTTTGCTTGGCGCGAAAACATATTATAGAGCATAGGCTTCAGGACACCTCCTTATGCATTGCGATTCATGCAAACATTATTTTTTGTTTTCCTCACATAATATAACATTTAAATTTAAAACTTTGCAGCAGAGCAAAACATTCTAACGAGAATGTGGGAAAAATGTTTCGGATTTTCTTTGCATCCTAAATACTAAAAGTAACATTTTTTAATTCAAAAAATCTCATTTTGTATATTTATATTGGATCAAATAATCTGAAAGCTTTTTCCCACATTCTAGTTAGAATGTTTAGCTGTGCTGTAAAGTTTGAAGTTCAAATATTGTTTTATGTGGAAAAAAATTGATATAGTAATTTAGTTGTCTAGCACATATTTTAAAGTAATATTGATGAGTATGAATAAGGGGTGTTTAAAAGCCCAAGGTTCTAAAATCCACGTTCTCGCTTAGCGTCCGACAATTGAAGGTCCTGCAGTGCAGACGAGACCACAAAGGCGGCATCAGATCAAATGTAGACGTACGTGTGATATTTGTGAGTCCAAAGAAGAAAAGGATGTTTTCACGTCTCAGAGCCGGTTTAAGAATGCTCTCCGTTGTTAGAGCATCTCTAGCATATCCTCTATAAAGTCGATCCATAAAAATCGTTTACAGCTCGCGAAAAACATTTTTACGGATGACATGGACGGCAGTTGAACAGACCCCGTAAAACGGACCCGTATAAAAGGATATTCCATCCACGCCGGCCCGTAAAATCCTTTATTTTCATTACATTTTCACGCATGAAAACACATTTTGTTGCTTTTCTATTTTCTTCAAAGGCATTTTGTTATTTTTGCATTTGAAGAATACCCATCCGAGGTGGTGCCGTGTATTGGATGTGAGCTGCAGCACTATTTCTAGGCAATCGTCGCACTCTATGAGCGACATCGGCAAGCCGGCGAGCCGCTGTGCGACCACCGAGCCCGGGCGACGGTCGGAAGAGTCCTTGCAGGTAAACCGACGACGGCGACTAGAGGATGAATCAGCACCTGCATGCGGCGCTGGCGCTTTGCCGGGGTTGTGCGGGGTGCTCCCCGATCAATCCATGGCTTTGACGCAGCCGCCGGTGGCCGGAAGAGCAAAATCCGGTGGTCGCGACAAAATAGCCGCCGATATGTACCTTGCTGGTGAGCCGAGGCATGAGGGCGTGGGGGAGGTCGATCTAGGGCATGTGGTGGCCCACCAGCGTGATCCCGGCGGCCGGTGTGGCCGGAATCGAATGCGGCGCCCGACGGCGGTGGGTGGGGGAAAAGCGCGGGTGAAATGTCCCACCAACCAACCGCTTCTAGATATATAGAGGCCACCGATGGGGCGGAGGGGAGGACCTGCGTTTTTGCGGGTTGGGGTGCGCATTTTGCCGCGCCCCGCAAAAAAAATTACGGATCAGACATGGTTGCGGGGTCTGGTCTCGCAGCATTTCCCGCCCCGACCTATATTTTGACGGTTATTTTGTGGATTCTACACTTTTACAGGGTCTGCTAGAGATGCTCTTAGCGAACGTGTGTATATGTAGTCTTATTCTTGAGGCTAGCTTTCTGATAGTTAGTTAGCTCAGCAGCATGTACTTAATCCGTGTAACTATCTGATAATGAATGTATTGTGTTGTTAAAAAAACACTCGCTTGCGTCGCTCCCGAGGGGCGGCTCGGGCGATAACCTAGCCACCGTCAGCCCCCACTCCCCTCTCCTCCATGGCTCCTCCCGTCTCCGCCGGAGGATGCCGACGGGCAAAGCCCGTTAGGCGGATGGCGGCGGCGGTGGGCCCTCGTCGCGCGCCGCGTGGCTTCGACCCCGATCGATGGCCTACATCTGGCAGCGGTTGCGCCTCGTCGGCGCGAGCAAGCCGGGGTGGTAGCCCCGGGCATGGGGGTGGTGTTGCGCATCCCCTTCCTCCGCTGGACGGCGTGCGGGGCGGTGCTGTGGCTAGCGGTCGTCAATCTGGCACCCGGCGCCCAGATCTGGCGGTTGAGACGCTTCGGCGTGCTGCCGTGGCGACGCTCCGGCGAGCCGCGGCTATGAGGCGCGCTGGGTGCCTAGGGTCCCATCCCTCGGTCGGGGGAGCTGCGCTGGTGGCGGTGAGGTGCGGCTATGGATGGCGGTGCGGCGGCATCGCACTGGTGGGCTCGGCGTGTAGCTGTGAGGGGTGCAGCTGCCCTGGGCCTCGTGGGAGGCATGGTGGGGTCTCCTGTCGGTGGCGCTGCTGTGGTGGCTGCGGGGGTGGTGGCATGGCAGCGCCGATGGTCTGCGGCGGTGGAGATGGGCCTTCCTTGCTCGGAGCTACGTGGGGCTGCTATGATGTGTAGTAGGCTGTGGCGGTTTGCGAACCCGATGGATGTTGGCGGCGGCGGGCTGTCCGGCGTGCTCGGTCACGTGGCTTGGGCGAGGACGATCGACGACTCTGGAGACGGTTTGTTGGGATGGCTGTGGTGAGGATGGATTTGGTGAGCTCCCGGCGAAAGCTTTGCTCAACCTTGGTCGTTGCTGGAGTCATCGGTGTTCTAGGATGGCGTTCCATTCTTGGAGGCGGCGTTGTGGAGCCCCTTCACCACCATTATCGCCTTGGTCTCTCGCTCTCCGGGTGAAAACCCAAGTTTTGACCTTGGTCGAAGCGGGCGTCAGCGATGTTCCCATCGCTTCCCTCTTGGGGGCGACGCCTTGAAGGTCTCGTCCTTTGTCAGTTCACGGTGGCTCGGGTGGCTTTTGCGGTTTCGTCGACGGCCAGGAGTGCGTGTGACCTCGGAGTCAGTGAGGAAGTCAGAGCGGCGGCTCCAGAGATCAGTGTCGTGGAGTGTCGGTTCTGGTCGCGTGGGCGGCAGAGTCGTCAGCTCAGATGGAGCGTGGCCTCGGGTCGGTGGGTAAGTAGGAGCGACGGCTCCGAGGAACACCCGGTGTTGTGGAGTGGTGGATCTGGTCGAATGGGTGGCAGAGTTGTCGGCTCGTGTGGAGTGCGGCCTCGGGGTCGACGTGTGTGTGTTGCTGAGATTTGTATGCCGGAGTGGCGACTCCGGGTCTTGTGGTAGGGTGGCAACTCTAGCCGTTTGGGCGGCAGGGTAGTCGGCTCGTTGGATGCGCAGCCTCGGGGCTGGTGTGTGTTTCGTTGTATCGGTTTTCGACTGTTTTCCTTATAAACTAGTTAATTCTCTTCTTCTTAATGCAAAGGTAGAGCTTTTGCTGGTGTCTCAAAAGAATTTATTGTGTTGCACGACCCATCTCTCTCTCCCTTTGCTCTAGTTCTAACATGGTTATAGTTTAACCAAGATCCACACCTTCCGCTGCCCCACCTCCCCCCTCTTCCCTACGCCGCCATGAGCTCCTTCTCCTCTGTGTCCTCCTCCGGCAACTTGGACTCCGACGAGTCGTTCAATCTCCCGGTTGCCACACAAACCGTTCCCACTATCATGATTTGGGGCATGTCCATTCGCGATCACATCCTTGTCACCTTGGACTATGAGAAGAAAAACTATGGCCCATGGCATCGCCAGTTCCTCGCTCCCCTCGCCAAGTTCGGCCTCACGGACCACGTCGACGACTCGCTGGCCCAAGCCACCTCTGATTGGGTCCTCGACGACTTTGTCGTCATCTCATGGTATGACGCCATATTCACCCCCTCGACCCTGGAGATTGTAGAGGAGTGCAAGAACTCGGCGCACTCCCTCTTGGGCTCTCTTCCGTCCCTCTTTTGCAGCAACCACGACGCATGCATCACCTACCTCCTCGACAAGTTCCATAGCTTCATCTAGGGCGATCTCACCATCGTGGAATACACCTCACGTCTCAAACAGATGACGGACACCTTGTGGAATCTCGGCCATCGCATCAAGGATCTAGCAACCCGGATGGTGCTTCTCCGATGTGACTCCAACGGCGATCTCTACACCTTCACTCCATCATGCCTCTGCGTTACCCCCCACGTCACCGCTGACCTATGGCACCAACGCCTCGTCCACCCTGGCACCGCCACGCTTGCTCGGGCCTCCACTTATTTTCATTCCAGCTGCAATAAGAGCACATTGTGATGCATGCCATCTCGGCAAACACACTAGGCTCCCGTTTAGTTCTTCCACTTCTCATACAACTTTCCCTTTTCAACTTTATCATTGTGATTTATGGGCAAGTACTATCTTGATTGTATCTGGTTATCAATATTACTTGGTTATTCTTGATGATTTTACACACTTCGTGTGGACATTTCTCATACATCACAAGTCCGAGGTTTATGGTCTGCTTGTTTAATTTATGCCTATGTTCAAACCCAATTTTCTCGGCCCATTCTCGATTTTTGTCATCTATGTGTGTTCGGGTGTCCGTGTTGTCCCAATCTTCTAGCCACTACCCCACCAAGCTCTCTCCATGATACTATGCAGACTAACGGAAACGGTACCGTTGTTACAATCCTCTGACCCGGCATATTATCCTCTCTCATCACGTTACCTTCATGGAGACAGTTTTCCCATTCAAAACCATGCCCCAATCTCCCCAAATTGTGCTGGAACCCGATCGAGATCCACTCCCATGACTTACGTGTATCATGCATGACGACCGTTGATACTTATGATCTTGGTTGGGTTTTTTCCCGAAGAGGAGGGAATGATGCAGCACAATATAGATAAGTATTTTCCTCAGTAAGAACCAAGGTTATCGAACCAATAGGAGGATCACGCAATTTTCCATCTTCAACGCATACACATAAAAGAGCACACACTTGCATCCAACGTGAGCAAGAGGGTTATCAATCCCCTTGAACTCATTACTTGCAAACTATACGTAGTGATAGATAGATAGTTTAATATATTAAATGTACAAAGTAAATACAAATAACAAAAGGCAACGATTTATTTAGAGTTTTCATAAATATATTTGTGAATAGACCCGTCATAGTTTTCACTAGAGACTTCTCTATCATAGAAAGCATGCGGTGGATAAATAAATTATTGTTGAGCAATCGATACAAAAGTGCATAGTTTTACAATATTTATTCATGGAAATGATCATTACATATAGGCATCATGTTTGTAAACAAGTAGAACGACTCCTGTCTACATCTACTACTATTACTTCATCCATCGACCACTATCCAGCATGCATCTAGAGTATTAAGTGAAAACAGAGTAATGGTTGGAGGATGATGACATGATGTAGACAAAGTAAATCCAATTAATATGAATGAACCCCATGGTTTTACCCTTAGTGGCAGCAATTCAATACGTGTCATGTCTCTTTCTGTCACTGGAATTGAGCACCGCAAGATTGAACCCTCTACAACGCATCTCTCCCAATGAAGATAAATCAATCTAGTTGGTCAAACCAAATCAATAGATCGGAGAGAATTACGAAGCTATCACAATCATGTACATAAAAATCTAGAGAAGACTCAAATATTATTCATGAATAATCTAAACATAAACTTACAATTCATCGGATCTTAACAAACACATTACACAAGAGTAATTACATAAGATATATCATCGATTAGACATTCTTAATGGATTTTATCGTATGTGGAGATCACGCGGATGTCTCATTCCGAGAGCGACGGAGGCGGCTCGAGAAACCAACACGCGACGCCATACCTGACCACATCCGCCACTAATGGTAGCCCGCCCTGCACCTACCCCGCCCACAACATCCTCGCTCGCGCGACTCCAGATCCACCTACCTCACCGCGACTCCAGGCAGCGGCGGTTCAGCGGCTCGATCTATCTTATCTCCTCGCAGCTAATGACGGGGTCGAGATGGAGAAGCCAAGCGCGCCGCCTCCGTCCATGATCGCAGGTGGCGGAGCCGGTGATGGTCCCGGAGGCACCGCTGGTTCCGGTGGAGATGCAGCCACCAATCGACTCACATTCACCAGCGGCGAGGGTGGAAATACTTCGGGTGGTGTGGGAGAGGTTCCTGAATCGAGACGCATGGCCAGAGACCTGCGTCGAGGTCATCCGCAACAGCACGTTCACAGAGCGCTGCCGCTTTGCAGGTGACGGCGACGATGGAGGGATGGACTTCGATCTCATCTTTTGGGCCATCTAGGAGGCGGAATCGGTCGATCTGATGCAAGCGGTGAGGTGGAGTCGATTCAAGACGGTGAGCCCATCCAGACTCAACATCAAGCCACCGTTGATCGAGCAGCTCGCCAATATCCCACTGGAGTTCCTGCCTCCCGGGGTCAGCCCCCCCCCCCGGGCGTCCATGAATGGTGCTGCCCGTGGGCATGGACTTGGAGCACGCCACGACCATGCCATGGGGTCTCGGCTGGGGGAACCTCCTCCATGGTCGGGGGATCGCGGGAAGGTTCCAAAGAAGCTGAATAAGGTATATATATCAACATTGCGTAAATACTCGTTCTCTGCTTGTGCAAACAAAAATACTGTGATGAATGGGGAAGGAAGTTCGAGGATTATTGCTCAAATGTTTACTTGGGTAGTTGATAATGTCAATCTAGTTCCGAATGTTGGCCTTATACCCAACATCCAAGCTCCGGTAGATGATGTTCGAAATCTGGTGAATTATCAGGCTCACGGTGAACCTGCTTTTGTGGGGGATGCTGACAGAGATTCAGATAGAGTGTGGCCTCTTTTGGGGTCCAGGGTTTTATCGAAGTCGTTGATAAGAGGATCGGTGGTGGATAGGAAAGCGGGAATTAGAAAGACGTGTCCCAGGCCGTATGACAGAAATGAGGAGGAGGTGGCGGAGCTTTATTGTCAGCTTTGGATTGTTCCTTCCCCCAGCCGTCGCCAGACCAAGCATGACCATCTTCCTCCTCCTCCAAAACCTAAGTCCATACTTGGTAGACACCTATTCTGGATCAGGAAGGACCTGTTTAGGTCTGGATGCTTCTCTGCTAAAGATTGCTACCCTGTGGTTCGTCCTGGTCGATTTGACCCCATCCCTATCCAATTTCAAATCAAAAGTGAGGGGATTGGGCCTGGTAGTATTTCTTTTGCAGCTGCAGTGAAGAACACCATGGATCAACGGGGGCGGCAACGTCCTAAGAGGCAACCTCCTAAGAAAGGGGTGCAGGGAGCTCCCCCACCATGTCATGTTGTTCCTGCTGCAAAGGTGGCACTGCCAGCCCCGAAGCCACCTACTGGCAATGTTGCCAAGGCCCCAGCCAACAATATTGTCCAGGTTGTGGCTCATGTCCCTCCTCCAGCCCCGGTTGTGCAACCTATGGAACCAAGGTACAAAGAGATGATTTGTTTCAATTGCAGTTGGCCAGGCCACTATGTGGGTAATTGTATTGAACCAAAGAAGTGTTTCATCTGCTCTGGTACACACAATGTGAACAGTTGCATTGCCTGGGCCCGTCTTCAACCTACAGCAGAATACTTTGGGAGTGCAGCAACAGGATTAGGTTTCTACCACATTGATATCCATGTGGCTGCTGAGTCTAACTCGCTGAACTACAAAAACTATGCAATTCTTAGAGTTCTGAAAGGTGAGGTTTCTGCCTCAAACCTGATTACCAACTGAATGGTATTTTCTGCAAAGGGAAAGATTGGCCATGGCAGATCAGGGAGCTGGAAGAGAAGAAATTTCTGCTAAGGTTCCCACCATGGAAGAAGGTAGAAGATCTCATTGAGTTCCCTGCTTTTGATCGTCCTATTGATGGAGTATCTGTTAAGATCTGTGACTGGGCTGGAATGCTGGAACCTTTTGGGGAATTAATTGAGGTGTGGATCCAGGTGGAAGGTATCCCCCCAAAGTGATGTGCTTGGAAAGTTTTTGCTCAGATAGCCTCATGTTTTGGTATTCTGGTGGATGTGGACTGGAATGGAATATTCAAGAGCTTCTATGAAAAAATTAGAATCAAAGTGGCATGTAGAGAGCCTACCAAAATTCCATATGAGAGGCTGGTTGAGATGAAGAAGAAGCTATAGATTATGTATTTCACAGTTGAGGGATTTGCTCAAGTTGGAGAGGGATCTGAGGGGGATGATGATGATCCTGATCTGCATACTGGGGATGATGACAACCTGGAGGAGGATCTTGATCAAGATAAAGATTATATGGAGGGAGATGCTGATGAACCTATTGATGAACTTGATAAGGCAAACTTTTCAAATGGCGAACCTTCTGGTTCTGGAAGTAAAGTAGGAGGAACTTGTGTCTCCGCAACTAAATTCCATCCCATGTTTCTGAGTGATGAGGTGTATGAACAATTCATTGAATAAGCTGAGATCAAGACCTCTTCTGCACATGTGGAAGATCCCCCTGAATCTGCTGAAGTGACAATACAAGAGGATATGGATATTTGCTCACATATGGAATACTGCTCTGCCCAACTCAGGAAGTTTGAAATGGGTGATTCTGAAGGAGACAAGGAAATTAACCTGCCTGAGATGGTTTGCCTTCCTGAAAGATTAACTACGATCTGCTAAAAGATCCTTGATAGAATCTTTGGAATTGGTAGAGGGGAAAAGAAGATGAAAGAGGGCTCAGTTCATGATAAGAAGTGGGGGCATGTGCTCTCTACCAGACCTACTACAAGGCAGCATGGCAACATTAAAATCATGGAGAAAGCTACTGCATACTTGCAAAAGAAGAATCTGTAAATTCCTGCTTATTTCCAAGGTGAATCATTTGTTACTATTAATGCAAATTTGCTCGTTTTCCAGGTATCTAAAATTGACTTATGTGTGGGTAATAATTATGAGGAGAAAAATGATATTATTCATGAATTAGTGCTTAGAGAAAGCCTTAGATGTTTGGAATTTGCTGATGCTAATCCTGAAACTGTTGTACCTGACAATTTATACACTCCTACACATAATGAGGAAGGGGGTTCTCCCCTGGATAAGAGGGTTGATACCACTAGATTAGATGGCGCTGATGATCTAGATGATTCTTGCCTAAACCTGAGACGGTCTAGAAGGCTTTGTAGCCTATCCCACCCTTTTAAAATTTCATGATAGGAGCCTTCTGGAAATATTAGAGGTCTTGGTCAACCTGGTAAAATTCAGCGCCTACGAGTGTTCCTTAGGGTAAATTCAGTGAACTTTGTGGGTTTCTTTGAAACCAAGAGAGAGATTATTGATAATAACACATTGAATAGTATTATTGGTAATAAGAGTTGTATATGGCATCAATTGTCTGCCCAAAGAACAGTTGGTGGTGTCCTTGTGGGCATGGATAGTGATTTGTATGAGATCATTGGCTTTGTCAATAGAGAGTTTTGTGTGACTGCTACGGTTAGGAACAAGATTGAGAAGTCTGTCTCGCAATTTGTTGCGATTTATGGTACTTCATACAATGAGTATAAGATGGAGTTTATTGTGGAGTTGCATGATTTTAATCTTATTAGGTCTGACTCTGATAAAGAGTAGTGGTAATGTGAATCATTATGTTACTTTCCTTTTCAATGATTGGATTAATAAGTGGGGATTGATGGAAATTAGTATTGCTAATAGGAAGTATACTTGGTGCAATAATCAGGAAAACCCAATTTTCGCCACCATTGACAGAGTTTTTGTTTCCCCTTCTTGGGATGCTTTATTTCCATTGTCGGTGCTGAGGGCTCTTCCCAGGATTGGGAGTGACCATACACCCCTCTTGCTTGATACTATGGCTCGGAGAATTACATCTCCGAAAATGTTTAGATTTGAAAAATGGTGGTTAGAACAACCGGACTTTAAAAAGTTAGTGGAGACTGTGTGGAATACCGCAGTTTTGGGTAGAGATGCCATCGATGTTTGGACTACTAAATCTAAACGTCTCAGGAAGAAGATTAAAGGTTGGAATGCGAATATCGAAGCAGCCATCAAGAAGAAGAAGAGGGACCTAGTTCAGGAATTTGACATCTTAGATATATTTGCACAGACTGACCGTGTTACGGATGAGGACAAGGCACGTATGAGAGATATCAAGAATGAGTTAGAAAGTATTATGAGAAAGGAAGAGGCTGCCTTGTGGTATAGATCTAGAGACCGTAGAATTAAAGATGGTGATAAGAATAATGCTTATTTTCATGCTTTAGCTAATCATAGACACTGTAAGAACCATTTGTCTGAATTAGTTGGGGATCATGGCCCTGTTTATACTACTGAGGAAATGTTAGATGTGGCGACATCCTTCTACAAAGGATTCTTTGGTCGTGAAGACATACATAATATTCATCTTGGGCCTACCTTTTGGGAGGAGGATGAATTAATTGCTCAGAGTGAGAATGAGAATCTTCAAAAAACTTATCGGAGGTGGAGATTAAAGAGGCCATTTTTGGCTCATACGCTAATGGTGCCCCTGGGCCAGATGGCCTTTCTTTTCTTTTTTACTAGATCTTTTGGGATCTGATCACGTCAGATTTCATGGCGATGGTGATAGATTTTGAGGAAGGTGAATGTAACGCCCCGGACACACCCACCAGCGGTTGTTACTCCTGGCGGGATCTAGACTGGCCCCACATATCAATACTAGTCTTTTCTGCGCATTTTTTCCTCACTCATGCGCACCAAGCACGCTTAACATGAGAGTTCTGTTCGAATGGGATCCCGGAAAAGAAGGAATTCCTTATTGATTTGATTAGTCTATCATCCCTAATAAGCCAGGCTATCACAGTAATTTAGAGATACATAGACTCAACTTTGCTTTGATCATATTAATACCGAAAGAACCTGATGCCAAAACTATGAAGAAATTCAGACCTATCATCCTTAGTAACTGTGTGGTTAAAATAAATTCCAAGGCACTTACTAACAGGTTGTCTCCTATTAGTAATAGATTAATCTCCCAAATCCAACTATGTTTATCAAAGGGAGATACATACTTGAGAGTGTGGTGCTAGCCCATGAAGTGATTCATGAGGTGAAGAAATCTAACACCCCACGGCTTGTGCTCAAACTTGACTATTGTAACGCACAGATGCGATCCTATCCTCAATTTGGCACGAGGGCCTCGTTAGGGATAGAAGTGAATCTCGTCGTTTCGCAAGAATGGATATCGTTACAAGTACATGTATTGAAAAGATGAGATATATAGAATTGGCTTACACTCGCCACAAGCTACATCGGAGTCACATCAGTACAATACATAAACATCATGAAGAAGAGCAGGGTCCGACTACGGACGAAAACAAACGAGAAAAGAAGAACGACGTCCATCCTTGCTATCCCAAGTTGTCGGCCTGGAACCCATCCTAGATCGATGAAGAAGAAGAAGGAGAAGCAACTCCAAATGAACAATCAACGCGCTCGCATCAAGTAACCTTTACATGTACCTGCAACTAGTGTTAGAGTAATCTGTGAGCCACAGGGGACTCAGCAATCTCATTTCCAAAGGTATCAAGACTAGCAAAGCTTAGTAGGTGAGGTACGGTTAAGTGGTGAGGTTGCAGCAAGCGTCTAAGCATTTATTTAGTGGCTAACTTACGATGATCAAATGAATGATCCTGAACACCTACTTACATCAAACATAACCCCATCGTGTCCTCGATCGGAGAAGGAACTCACGAAAGAGACAGTCACGGTTATGCACTCAGTTGGCAAGTTTTAATTAAGTTATCTTCAAGTTGTCTAGAACCAGTGTTAAACAAAGTTTCCACGTTGCCACATAACCGCGAGCATGGCTTTCCAAAAAGATTTAACCTTGTAGGGCTGCTCCAACTAGTCCATCACAAATTACCACAAGCCGCATAGAAATTCTCGATCACGAAGCTCGCGATCTCGTCGGACTCCTTACTGGAAAACCTCAACTCTGAGATTACCCAAAGCATCACCGGAATCCCGATGCACAAGATATCTCATCAAAGTTAAAACTAATCCAGCAAGGCCGCCTCGACGTGTCGACGATCCTGATAGGAACCGCGTATCTCGTTCTTAGGACACGACGGATGAGCTAGACGTCGGGATCGCTAAACCCTGGGTGACCAGGGGCCGTCGGGCATCGCTCAAGTGGGACCAACACTCGTGAGGAGCACTGGCCCGGGGGTTGATTAAATTACTCCACGGGTGTCGGCGGGTCCATATGCATTATTATTAGGTTATTAGGCAAATCTAGAACCAAAGTTGGACCTTGCCAGACCAGCTTTAATCTAAGAAGAATTATCAAGGGGGTCCCCATAACAACCCCGATCATGTTAGGAGCGCTCAATTATGGAACATAACACCGGTAGCCTAAACTAAGGGGGCAAAGGTGGAACAAAACACCAGACTAGAAAGGTCGAGCCTTCCACCTTTTACCAAGTATATAGGTGCATTAAATTAAATAGCATTTAATATGGTGATATAACAAGGAACCCATGTTGTCACATGGAAGTAAATAAACCTGCAACTAGCAACGCTAACACATGGTTAAGCAAGCGGTAACATAGCCAATCAGTGGTTTGCTAGGTTGTGAACAGGTTGAAGGTTTTCATGGCATAGTTGAGAGGCTGATATTTAACATGTGGTAGGCAACGAGACATAACGACAGAAACGATAATACTAGCATGGCAATGATAGTAATGGTATCTGGGTAAAAGGTCATCTTTCCTGAGATCCCGCTGAGAAGAAGAATGACTCCGTGAAGCAGACGAACCGACGTAGTCGAACGGGTCCTCACTTTGTGACACGCTTGCGGAACTCTATCGAGACGAAGGAAACCGGAAACAAGAATCAACACAAGATATTCACCACGGCATATGCACGACAAGATCCAATCCACATATCATGCATGAACAGGGAATACATGCAAGACATGGCATGGCAATTCACGACAATCAAACACTACACATTAAGTGAAGTTCAATATGCAACGAGTTGCATATTGACGAAACTCCATATACAAATTATTTAATTCCATTCCGGTTAGGTACACAGAAATATTAAATGTGGTTAAACATGGCAAGAGGTGAAGAGTAATTAAACTACCTATCTAGGCATTTAAAATGAGGTCGGAAATGACATATAGCACCTCCGAGATGACCCCACATGTTAATTAACAATTCTGTCCAGATCTGAACTAACATGTTTTAATAGTTGTTAAACATCAAAATAAATAGGTTCACATGATTCTACGCATCGTTACAAGCAATTTACACATAGAGAACATCTCCAACGGAGCTACGGTTCAAAAGATACGAGCACCGCAAGATATGATGGCATGAATGCAATATGTGTGCAAGGACAGTCACAAGCATTTAAAAACATGCAACCAGCAAGATAATGTGAAACTAAACGAGATTCTAAGCAAGTTTCATGTAGGACACGATCGAAACGGAGCAATGGTTCAACAACTACGAGCTAAACAAGAAATCACTACAAACTGCCAAAATCAGCCACGTAGCATTTTCCACACCCCACAACTACGAGCTACACAAAACCAATATGCTTAACCAAGGCATGAGACGATAGAGGGCAAGATGCACTACCACATGCAACTTATAACACCTAACATGGAAGCATGGATCACTAGGAAAAGAAGTCACAAAATGGCTTCTCACACATAGTTTCAGACTTAGTGAAAATAACAGTTTATGAAACTGCAGTTTTTGATCTGAAGGCATATTGACAGCAGCAAAACCCTAAGCTACAGGTGTCACGCCCAAGATGCGACCCTATCCTCAATTTGGCACGAAGGCCTCGTCAGGGATAGAAGCGCATCTCGTCGTGTCGCAAGAATGGATATCGTTACAAGTACATGTACTGAAAAGAAGAGATATATATACAGAGTTGGCTTACACTCGCCACAAGCTACATCAGAGTCACATCAGTACATTACATAATCATCAAGAGTAAGAGCAGGGTCCGTCTACGGACGAAAACAAACGAGAAAAATAAGAACGACGTCTATCCTTGCTATCCTAGGTTGCCGGCCTGGAACCCATCCTAGATCGATGAGGAAGAAGAAGAAGAAGCAACTCCAAATGAACAATCAACGCGCTCACGTCGAGTAACCTTTACCTGTACCTGCAACTGTTGTTGTAGTAATCTGTGAGCCGCAGGAGACTCAGCAATCTAATTTCCAAAGGTATCAAGACTATCAAAGCTTAATGGGTGAGGCATGGTTAAGTGGTGAGGTTGCAGCAGCGGCTAAGCATGTATATAAGGTGGCTAAACCTACGAGCACAAGAAATAAAAGGGGGAAGATCTACGCACAAAGGACGTGTCTACTGATGATCAAATGAATGATACTGAACACCTACCTACGTCAGACATAACCCCACCGTGTCCTCGATCGGAGAAGGAACTCACGAAAGAGACAGTCACGGTTACGCACACAGTTGGCATATTTTAATTAATTAACTTCGAGTTATCTAGAACCAGTGTTAAACGAAGTTTCCACGTTGCCACATAACCACGGGCACGGCTTTCCGAAAAGATTTAACCCTGCAGGGGTGCTCCAACTAGTCCATCACAAATTACCACAAGCCGCATAGAAATCCTCAATCACGAAGCTCGCGATCTCGTCGGATTCCCTAGTGGAAAACCTCAACTCTGAGATTACCCAAAGCATCACCGGAATCCCGATGCACAAGATATCTCGCCAAAGGTAAAACTAATCCAGCAAGGCCACCCGATGTGTCGACGAACCCGATAGGAGCCGCGTATCTCGTTCTCAGGACACACCGTATATGCAAAGTGGACGGGAACCAAACCTCGAGTTGCCCCGTGGTGGCACCGCCGACTGCTAGGTGGGTGGACCAACACTCATGAGGAGCACTGGCCCGGGGGTTGATTAAATTAGTCCGCGGGTGCCGGCGGGTCCCTATGCATTATTATTAGGTTATTAGGCAAATGTAGTACCAAAGTTGGGCCTTGCCAGACCAGCTTTAATCGAAAACGAATTATCAAGGGGGTCCCCATAACAACCCCGATCGTGTTAGGAGCGCTCAATTATGGAACATAACACCGGTAGCCAAAACTAAGGGGGCAAAGGTGGAACAAAACACCAGGCTAGAAAGGCCGAGCCTTCCACCTTTTACCAAGTATATAGGTGCATTAAATTAAATAGCATTAAGATGGTGGTATAACAAGGAACCCATGTTATCACATGGAAGCAACTGCACCTGCAACTAGCAACGCTAACACAAGATTAAGCAAGCAGTAACATAGCCAATCAGTGGTTTGCTAGGTTGAACAGGTTGAAGGTTTCATGGCATTGTTGAGAGGCTGATATTTAACATGTGGTAGGCAACGAGACATAATCGATAGAAACGATAAACTAGCATGGCAATGATAGTAATGGTATCTGGGGAAATGGTCATCTTGCCTGAGATCCCGCTTGGAAGAAGAATGACTCTGAGATGTCGGCGAACCAACGTAGTCGAACGGGTCCTCACATTCCTACACGCTTGCGGAAGTCTATCGAGACGGAGAAAACCGGAAACAAACATCAACACGGATATTCACCACACGATGCACAACATGATGCACAACCTACTATGATGCATGACCAGTTCAACGATGCAAGGGATGGCATGGCAATTCACCTCACGCAAACACTACACATTAAGTGAAGCTCGATATGCAACGGGTTGCATATCGACGAAACTCCACGTTTAATTATTAGTTCACTCCCGTTAATTTACCGGCAAGGTTAAATGTTTTAAAAATGGCAAGGGGTGAAGCGACGGTTCTACGTGGCATCCTAGTAGGGTAACACGCGAGACATAGATCGGAGCTACGGCACAAGAGACATGCAACACAAGATATATATGCCATGAATGCCTCATGCATGCAAGTTCATCACATCACGACAAGGCGGGAAAATAAGCATGTATCGCCACGGCGAGCGAGAGGAAATCATGGCAACAAAACGGAAACGATGCCACAGCAACGTTCCTATCCGACAACTCCTCGAGATATCGATACCACGAATAGGGAGCGCGTGCGGGGACGTTAAATTAAGATGGGGTGATCCCGTATCTCGGGTTCCCATGTGTCGGGCAACAACATAAGAGGGACAACGTGCACGGGCAACATAAGGTGCATACATACATACCACTCATACAACACATACGTTCGGTACACGACACGTCTCATCGGTATACCTTCGAAGCGTGCGAATCGGAGGGGTTCGGACCGGTGAAGGAGATCAACGGTCGTCGTGGACGTCGCGGAAGTATTCGTACACGGTCTCGTCGACGGTAGTCGTGCACGATTCTTCTCGTCGGCACAGGGTCTTCGGCGTCGGTAGTCGAACACGTTCCAGGGGTCGTCGAGGACGTAGTTGTACATGCGGTCTTGTCGGTTCCATGAAGGAGGGGTTGGTGCACGCGGCGACGGCAGGCGACACAATAGCAACAACAAACTACATCAGCGGCTACCAACTAGCTAGCAACAGGCAACTACGGCAGCTATTAACAGCAACTAACAACCTAGCCTAATCAGCTACAGCTAGCAGCAAGCAATCGGCAACAGCTCTATGCATCCTAATAGCAAGCAGCAACAGGAACATGCAGCAAGCAATCGGCAGCTAGCATCAGCCAGGCAACCAAATGGCGAGCAGCAGCATCTAACTCGACAGCAGGCAAGAGCATGTACGCTACAGCAGCAGCAACAACAAACAACAACTAAGCATCTGCAGGAAACAACTAGCTACTGCAGCAACAGGGACACATCGGCACAAGCAACACCATCAGCACAGCTCCACGACGCGAGCAGGTAGGGGCAAGGCAAGCGGTGCAAGCAAGGCAGCGCAGCAAGCTCGGCACGCTCCTGCGGCGGCATCAGGCAAGCAAAAACGCAAGCACAGCAGCAGCTATGGCATAGCAACAGCATGCCAGCTCAGCAGGCAAGCAGCATGAACAGCAACGGCAACAAAATGGCAAGCAAACAGCAATAGGCAACGAGCAACGCATAGATCGGCACGGGACCATGGTGAGGTGAGCTGGCGAGGAACGGGCGACCAGGGCGGACGAGGGGCGCACGACGGCGAAGGAGGTCGGGGCGAGCCACGGCGGGGCGAGGACGCGGAGGCGAAGGATCTCGGGAGGCGCGCACGTGCTCGGGACGAGCTCCTTCGGCGGGATGAGGGGAGGTGCGCTGCGGGGACCGGGGGCTACGGGGCCTCGAGGAGGGAAGGAGGAGGCACGAGACGAAGGAGGCGAGGCCATGGAGGCACGCGGCGGCTGGAGGCGGGGTTGGCGAGGAGGAGGAAAGGGGATCGGGACAGGGGGCTCGGCAGGGGGAGGACGACGGCGCGACAGGAGGAGGGAGGAGCCACGGGCTGAACGCTAGGGTTGGAGGGGGGTCCAGCTGGGCCTTGGCCGGCTGGGCCTCTCCCTCTTTGGGGGGTTTTTTCCTTTAAAAAAAAACAAAGATACACACACACACAAAAAAGGATTTAACAAATACAAAATAACCCTTTGCTCCTTTTAAAACCACACCCCAACTATAAGAAATAGTTGGGCATTTTAAAACAACTAAAAATAAAACCCTTTTGAAGAATAAAATAAAACCTCTTTTATTTAACGAATAAAATAAAAACTCTTTAAAAGAGAAAAGAAAATGAGACGGTTTAAAAATAAAACAAAAGGAGGAATAATATAAAATAAAACCCAAGGGTTGCCCCCACATTTAATAAAATGATTTTTTAAAAGAAGACACTTTTTTAAAAGGGGTTAAAACGGAAACTTAGCAAACCGCCAAAACAGATAAAAGAGGAGAGGAGGGGAGTGAAGGTTTTGGTCCTCGGTGCAACAAGGTTACGAGCTTGAACTTGTTGCACCCAATCACGTTGCAAGTCCCTAAGGCACATACACACAAACAACGAGGTGCAACTAGCCACACAAGACAAGCACACAGATGACATGATGCCATGCATGATGTGATGATGCAAACTACATGACGATGCAACGAATAAAAATACTCAAACGACGGAAACGGAAAGGAAAGAGGAATCTTCTGGAACGCCGGCATCGGGCTGTCACAACTCTCCTACTGTCACATCCCTAACCCTTAAGCAAGTTAGCCTTGTGCTCATGTCTTCTTTGCATTTGCATCTAAGAATTTTCAACAAGAACAAGAAAGTGGCAAAGGAAAAACTCAAAACCCTAGCCACTATTTCAAATAAAGGATTTCTCAACCTAGTTAAAATCAATGAACCCAAAATGGCCTCAAGAAATGTTCAAACTTTCTGATAAATCATGAAAGTAAATGAGCATTGGAGAAAACTATTTTCTTGACACTTTAAGCATTTTAAATTAATGCAAAAGCCACTGGTTTCAAACTTTAAATTTGAAATCATAAACTATAAATTTTCAAAAAATGTTGAAAACTTTGGAAATGGTTGGGAATATTATAACAATATTTCAGGAGGTCTAAAATAGTTTTTACTTTTTGTTTTGGAGCTGAAATAAATAGCAAAACAATAGTTAGCAAAACAGAAAAACAAAAACAGAAAAAAAAATGGGAACTCTTACCTGTCGCCTAGCCTGGCCCGGCCCATCTCCCTGGCTCGTCCCCTCCCTCGCGCCAGTAGGAGCAGGAGGTGGCCGCCGCCTCCTCCGGCGCGGCCACGCACCTGTGCGCCTGCCTGGCCGCCGCCTCGCGCTGGCAAGGCCGGGGATAAGCTCCCCGAGGCCTCCTCTATCCATTCCCAGCGCTAACTCTCTCCCTCCTCTCGGATCTCTTCCTCCTTCCTGCTGCCGCCATTGGAGCCGAGCTCGAGCTCGAGCCGCAGCACCTCTAGCCATGGGAACCCTCCTCCGAGTAGTCCGTTAGCTCCGCCTCGTCGCCCTGGTCCTCTCTGCAGAACCCGAAGCTTCCCCGAGCTCTGCATCGCCCCCAACGCCATCGTCTTCCACCTCCGGCCGCCGGACCTCTTCCGTCGATTCGCTCCCTCCGGCGCATCCCCAAGCCCCTCAGCAGCACCATCGGAACCGTCGTGAGCTCGCCGTCGTTTCCCCTCTCGCCCCACGCTCTTCCGTGCATCGTAGCCCCATTCCCCACCAAGGCCGAGAGCTCCTCGCCGCCAGCCATGTCGTTGCCGTCGCTGTGGTGTCTGATCCACGCGCTCGAGCTAGGGTTCGAGCTCCTGGAGCCTCCAGGAGCGTGATGAGCCCCTCAGCTGCCCTCCCCGTGCCCTAGAGCCATCGCTCGTAGAAGGCCGAGCTTCGGCCGCCGCTTCGGCTCGTCGCCGGCGCCTCTTCCGGCGACCCTAGCCACCCCTGATGCCCCTGCCAGATCGGCCACTTCACCAGCGTTCCGTAGCTGCAAACTGCGTTCGAATTGGTGTTGTGCAGTGCCGTTTAGGTCATCTCCGGCGAGCCCTCCGCCGCGGGCTTGGTCGCCGGCGACCACCCTCTGGTGGGCGTCGACGTGGCCGACCATTAGGGCGTAATTGCCCTCCCCTCAGTCGCTGCCAGAGGGCCCCACGCCTGGTCAAACCCCAATTAGGGGCTGGTCAGCGCGGGGTTAGCCCCTGGGTCACTGACCAGTGGGTCCCCCCTGTCAAGTTTGACCTGAACAGGTCGGCTGACCTGCTGACGTCAGCCTGATGCAATAAATAGAATTTCCAGTATAGAAATAATTCCAGTAAATTGCTAAAACTTGTAAAAATCATAGAAATTAATATGTAACTCCAATGAAAATAATTTATATATGAAAAAGTATCAGAAAAATTCAAGGATTCTGATTATGCTATTTTCAACCATGTTTGAAAAAGTTACAGAACCCTAAATTGTGGAATAAGGAATAATTCAATTCTTATAATTACTTTTTAAATGGAATTTGGAAAAATATTCAAATTTCATTATGAATGCAATGATCACACACTGTCCTAGTTACAAATCAGTACCATAACATGACATCTCATGCATGCTAACATCAAGTTGATCTGAGCATCAGGTCGAATCAATTTAAACGGTGCCCGAGAATACCCCGTTTGAATTGCTATTCGAATGTGATTCAAATCAACTCTAAACCTAATACATGTTGAAAATAATAACTTATCACTTTGCATTCTCATGCCATGCTCATGCATCATTTTGATTGCATATGATTGTTATTGAATGTTGCCATTTATTTCGGTAGGCTCCGCAACCCCGGATTCCACCGAATATCCATCTGACGGATATTGTTCCTCCTCTGGGCAACAAGGCAAGCAACCCTTTTGATCATCCCGATAAATCCCATGTTCTTGCTCCTGCACCTAGTTATTGCATTTAAGATCAAATGCTTCAACTGCTTTTGCCACGATAGTTGAACCCACTTCCTTTGCATGACCTAACCTTGTCACAGTAAATAGCCGAACCTTGCAACCTAGCATACCTGGTAGATGCTTGAGCTATGATGTGCCTTATCCTGCTATGCATGCTATGCTTAGAGTTGTGTATGGTCTGTCATCTGGGAGATGAATAGAAATGTGGAATGTGTTCGGTGAGCAAAGGTTGTGTGTTGAACTTGATTTGGTAAAGGTACCGGTGAAAGGCTGTGTAGGAGTACATGGCGGGTTGTTTCATTGGAACCGTCCTTAGGAACTGAGTTCCGTGTATGTAATCCAAGACTAGATACTACCACATGCTGGGCCCTGAAATATGACCCCGCTCGGCCTATTAATCGCGTAGTACTCGGTCCAGGAGTTGCAAGTAGTTTCTGGTGTTTATAGTAATGCTGGAGGTCGTGCATGGTGCTGACCTGAGAGGTGCGCCGTGATGCGGTAGGCAGTGGCACGGTGTACCAAGTGGCACCCGGATGGTGGGCTTGGGAACCCTGTGCACATCGTTTGAGGCCGTGGCGGAAACCTCGGCCGGACTTCCATACGGGTTACTCTCAGATAGGCGATAAACCTGGACTAGGTACTAGTGTGGTTAACGGTCGTGGCCGACTCCCTCGCTGGGCTTCCGCTTGAAGGTTGCCGAGGTGCATGACGTGCACATGGCGATAAGTGGCGAGAGCGTGTGTGATGAGGTACACCCCTGCAGGGTTATGATCTATTCGAATAGCCGCGTCCGCGGATATGGACTACTTGGAGACATATGTCGTTCATAGATAACTTCAACGGCTACTCATAAAATTGCCAAGATAAGCGTGAGTGTCGTGGACGGCATTTCCGTACGGAGACGGAATGATTCCACGATAGTGTACTGTTGTGGTGTTAGTGGACTCGTGTGCGAAAAATCAAGTTGTCAAAATAATTTTAGAATACAAGTTGTCTAGCCACGAGTCAAATGCTGGCTTTCCCGCATGAAACCCCACAATACCTTTTGATACCTTGCATGAGTATTTATTATCCTAAAGTCTTGCTGAGTACCTCCGTACTCTTGTTTGCTTAATAAATGTTGCAGAGGTTGCTAATGACCCTAATGGAGGGTTCTTCGTAGACATCGACGACGACGAGTAGCTGGTGTCCCAGCTACGATCTGGCCCTACGTTGGCTCTGTAGTATAGTCAGGCCATGTGCCTTCTAGTTGCCCTGTCTGTACCCAGACAGTTTATAACTCTTCCGCTGGCTTGTAATTGTATGACTGCTATTATGGGTCGTGAGACCCTTAATGTGTAATATTATGTGTGTGGCTCTTCCGAGCCTCTTAAATAAAGGTTGTATGTTATGGTTATGTTGTGATGCCATCGATGTATCTATACATATCGGTATGCCATGCGTACGTGTGTCGTACTTGATATGTATGGGGTTCGATTACTTAGTCGTGAACTTTAGTAGCACTCCTTACAAGGAAATGCCCCTTTGTGATCCAACGAGCCTTGGTAGTTCGCTACTGCTCCGGACACAATGGTTGACTGGCATGTTTCCTTCTTATCTGCTGTGTCTGTCCCCTTTGGGGAAATGTCACGCGATGTAATGGAGTCCTTGTAGCTTGCTATGACTCGTCTACATTCGCTGATGACCGACACCTGCTTTGTTGGGTCATGTATGTCTGTCCTTGTGCGGTACTGCCACTTTGGTTTATGACTAGACATGTCGATCCGGGTTCTTTGACATTGGATTGCTAGCGACACCTTCGCATACGTGAGTCAAAAGACGCAAACGGTCCCGGCTAAGGTAAGGCTGCAGCTGTGGAGTTAACCGTGCGTGAGACCACAAAGGGATGCGATGTGTTACAGGCTGGATTCCTATGGCTTAGGATCGGGGTCCCGACACCTACACTACAAGAGGATCTCGCCCCGAGATCCAAGACTGAAAGGGGGAGAGGATGAGAAAGAACACGAGGTAAAACTTAGTCGCTTCTTTGACAAACGAGTGAAACCAATGATCCTTGAAGGTTGCAAAGAGATGAGGAATGATATGAGAAAGAGGCAAGAATTCACGGAAAATTTCGGCAGCACTTCGGTAGGAAAATGGGACAAAAAAATCGATAAGAAGAGAGAATTAGACAATATACATAACACACAACTAAATAGAGCAAGGGAACACCATGATCTTGCTAGAACAACAAGATAGACCCAAAAGAGCAATATCACAATGCCTCCGGAACAAGAGAATATGAACTAGCTCATACGAAAGAAGAGAATGAAGAAAATAATGACAACTATCATCACAATAGAATTGAAGAGCCTCCGGGTAGAGAATTGACAGAGTAGTTGGAAAACCAACAATGAAAAGAACAAGATAGTAGTGGGCTTATGAAAATCATCTCAACAAATATGAGGTGACAAACAACCACTAAAAGAAACAAGGATAGATTGGGAGAAACAAGATATGAACAATCTTACACCAAGAGGATACATTGCGAACTTGGATTAGTGACAAGCACCATAACAGCAACAATCCATAGGAAAAGCTTTAGGTGAAATCCAAACCAAGATAGCTCAATGAACAAATCATGGGTTGAAATATCTCATGATCATAGAATTGGTGGTTTTAATTATCTCATTCTTGAAAGGAAAACTCTATGAAACTCCTACACTAACAAGAATGCTATAATACCACCTCAAAGGATAAAGGAAGAACAATTGCACATATAAATGCAAGAGAAAGGATACTTGAGGTTCTCCAATAAGAATCTTGAAGAATACTTGAGAATGAATTGAAACCTTGATGAACCACCAAGAAGGACCTCCGTATATAAATGAATGATGCTACGATATGAAGGTAGACAAGAATAAGATTATGACCTTGCCAAGATTTAGATGAAGCTTCACAAAGAGATACTTGATAAAACTTGGAACTCCGGAAAAGAAAAGATAAGAACACTTGAGAAAAGAATTGAACCCATGAGCCACTCCGGAAGAAGAATTCAGATTACTATGAAGAAGAATAAGAATTATGTTATGCTCATCCTTCATCAAATTAAATTGATGAAAAACAACGGATTAAGCATACAACTTATTCCTCTAGAAATGAATCTTGGAGAAACAGAGAGAAAAACACCACTTGAAGCATAATTGAAGGCAACACCGGTAAGAATTGAAATGAACGAGGCAATCACGATTGAATGGAGATACATGAGATTGAAGAGATGATGAGCCACCTGAGAGAAAACTAGAACAAGGCACCAGAATAAATGAGAGACGAACGAATAGACAACAATTGAGAAGAATTGAGGATGAAAGCTGAAAGCTGAGAACGAAGATTCTTCTAAAATGATGGCCTTCGGAGGATCGAGAAATAAAAATACAAAAATGCACCAGATAGCAAGAAAGGGATTACTCATGACTGACAACAATTAAGATTATGACACAAAGCTGAAATGATGAATCTTCAAAAGAATGAACCAAAATAGAGAGAAACACTCCTTCGGATAGCAAGCTGAGAATGAGGAGGAGAACACCACCAAGAATTAATGAGACACTCCGGAATAAAGAAGAATGCAAGGTTGAGCCAAATATGAGTATTAATTCAAATTGATCTTGACGAAGGAATATGACTGATGAAAATCATACTTACGTCATAGTTCAAAAGAATTAAAGATCTCCGGGAAAAATTAAAAGAGTTAGGAAAGATCCTGGGAAAACCTGTGGGTTATGGGCCCACTCAAAGAAACCACCGTTGAAATGATTGCTAGAAAGATTGATATTGCACCGGTATAAATGAAGACTAGATGAAGTTAGCACCTCGGAATAATTGAAAGATCTGAAACAAGAAACTCTGAGATATCTTGAGCACTCCAAACAGAAAAGAGAGAAATGATAACAACATAGGCTGATAAGAATCTCCAACACAGGAAAGAATTACAAGCATAAATAGGATATGATGAACACGGACAAGTGAATTAAATCACCGGTAAGGATGACAAGAATGAACAAATATGACACGAATCTCCTGATAATCTTCACAATGAATCACTGGATAGAACACAGAAGAAAAGATAGCGGGAGCAACAATGAAATGAAAACTCTTGGATGAAAATTGAATCATTGAAGAAAAAGGGTGGGAGGGCGGGGAAAAACAAAGACAACTTGAGACAGGTGAGACAAACTCCGGTAAGAATTGAGAGGATGATCTGCAACAATTGGAAAGGATTGAGTTCACTCGAAGAGAAGCACACCGTTTGAATGGAATTGATAAGACGATCTGAATGAGCAAAGAATTTGCATTCACATAAAAATATGAGAACACAGATTAGGAAAGATCTGAAATCACCACTTGACATCAAAGCACTTGAATTACCATATTCCAACAACAAAAAGGGTGACGCTTATGAAACAAGCCAGAACAAACTCATGAGAAAGATTTCGTCCGATATTTTCGTGGACAGGAATCCACTAGATGTCGAACCCCAACCTAACATCATGCATTTGTTGGAAGAATGTCCTACAAGTAGCTACTTGAAATATCTGGTCATGCAATCTGGTACACGGATACAAGGAGTAATAATCACACAACTCCTATACTAACCCGTCACCTGTATCACATCCGTCAACACACAACCAGAATCTCGGACCTTCATCTACAACAGACCCTCATGATCACAATGATACAAAGTATGGCAGTACCCCCGAACAATCTGCACCAGTACTGGGGACATCGGGGTTATCTCGCCACTACTAGTATTGAAGCAATTACGAACATCCTTCGTTCTAAGATACTAAGAAATCTGAATGATAACGATGTGCTCAAGAATCCCCTGGAGCTCAACTCCCCTGAGACTTAAAGCAGATAGGAGGCACCAAGACAGAACTCCGTCACATCGGCTGTTCGAATTATGCCCTAGAGGCAATAATAAATATAGTTATTATTATAATTCCTGTATCAAGATAACCGTTTACTATCCATGCTATAATTGTATTGAATGAAGACTTATATACATGTGTGGATACATAGACAAAACACTGTCCCTAGCAAGCCTCTAGTTGGCTAGCCAGTTGATCAAAGATAGTCAGTGTCTTCTGATTATGAACAAGGTGTTGTTCCTTGATAACTGGATCAAGTCATTAGGAGAATCACGTGATGGACTAGACCCAAACTAATAGACGTAGCATGTTGATCGTGTCATTTTGTTGCTACTGTTTTCTGCGTGTCAAGTATTTGTTCCTATGACCATGAGATCATATAACTCACTGACACCGGAGGAATACTTTGTGTGTATCAAACGTCGCAACGTAACTGGGTGACTATAAAGATGCTCTACAGGTATCTCCGAAGGTGTTCGTTGAGTTAGTATGGATCGAGACTGGGAATTGTCACTCCGTGTGACGGAGAGCTATCTCGGGGCCCACTCGGTAATACAACATCACACACAAGCCTTGCAAGCAATGTGACTTAGTGTAACTTGCGGGATCTTGTATTACGGAACGAGTAAAGAGAGACTTGCCGGTAAACGAGATTGAAATAGGTATGCGGATACTGACGATCGAATCTCGGGCAAGTAACATACCGAAGGACAAAGGGAATGACATACGGGATTATATGAATCCTTGGCACTGAGGTTCAAACGATAAGATCTTCGTAGAATATGTAGTATCCAATATGGGCATCCAGGTCCCGCTATTGGATATTGACCGAGGAGTCTCTCGGGTCATGTCTACATAGTTCTCGAACCCGCAGGGTCTGCACACTTAAGGTTCGACGTTGTTTTATGCGTATTTGAGTTATATGGTTGGTTACCGAATGTTGTTCGGAGTCCCGGATGAGATCACGACGTCACGAGGGTTTCCAGAATGGTCCGGAAACGAAGATTGATATATAGGATGACCTCATTTGATTACCGGAAGGTTTTCGGAGTTACCGGGAATGTACCGGGAATGACGAATGGGTTCCGGGAGTTCACCGGGGGGGCAACCCACCCAGGGGAAGCCCATAGGCCTTGGGGGTGGCGCACCAGCCCTTAGTGGGCTGGTGGGACAGCCCAAGAAGGCCCTATGCGCCATAGGAAGAAAATCAAAGAGAAAAAAAAAGGAGGAGGTGGGAAAAGGGGGAAGGACTCCTCCTTCCAAACCTAGTTGGACTCGGTTTGGAAGGGGAGGGTTCCCCCCTTTGGCTCGGCCGACCCCCTTGGGAGTCCTTGGACCCCAAGGCAAGGCTCCCCCTCCTCCCCCTATATATACGGAGGTTTTAGGGCTGATTTGACACAACTTTGCCACGGCAACCCGACCACATATCTCCACGGTTTTACCTCTAGATCGCGTTTCTGCGGAGCTCGGGCGGAGCCCTGCCGAGACAAGATCATCACTAACCTCCGGAGCGCCGTCACGCTGCCGGAGAACTCTTCTACCTCTCCATCTCTCTTGCTGGATCAAGAAGGCCGAGATCATCGTCGAGCTGTACGTGTGCTGAACGCGGAGGCGCCGTCCGTTCGGCACTAGATCGTGGGACTGATCGCGGGACGGTTCGCGAGGCGGATCGAGGGACGTGAGGATGTTCCACTACATCAACCGCGTTCACTAACGCTTCTGCTGTGCGGTCTACAAGGGTACGTAGATCACACATCCCCTCTCGTAGATGGACATCACCCTGATAGGTCTTCGTGCACGTAGGAAAATTTTTGTTTCCCATGCGACGTTCTCCAACAATGGCATCATGAGCTAGGTTCATGCGTAGATGTCTTCTCGAGTAGAACACAAAATTTTTTGTGGGCGGTGATGTGCGTTTTGCTGCCCTCCTTAGTCTTTTCTTGATTCCGCGGTATTGTTGGATTGAAGCGGCTTGGACCGACATTACTCGTAAGCTTACGAGAGACTGGTTTCATCGCTACGAGTAACCCCGTTGCTCAAAGATGACTGGCAACTGTCAGTTTCTCCAACTTTAGTTGAATCGGATTTGACCGAGGAGGTCCTTGGATGAGGTTAAATAGCAACTCATATATCTCCATTGTGGTGTTTGCGTAAGTAAGATGCGATCCTACTAGATACCCATGGTCACCACGTAAAACATGCAACAACAAAATTAGAGGACGTCTAACTTGTTTTTGCAGGGTATGCTTGTGATGTGATATGGCCAACGATGTGATGTGATATATTGGATGTATGAGATGATCATGTTGTAATAGATAATATCGACTTGCACGTCGATGGTACGGCAACCGGCAGGAGCCATAGGGTTGTCTTTATACTAACGTTTGTGCTTGCAGATGCGTTTACTATTTTGCTAGGATGTGGCTTTAGTAGTAATAGCATGAGTAGCACGACAACCCCGATGGCGACACGTTGATGGAGAGCATGGTGTGGCGTCGGTGACAAGAAGATCGTGCCGGTGCTTGGTGATGGAGATCAAGGAACACGTGATGATGGCCATATCATGTCACTTATGAATTGCATGTGATGTTAATCCTTTTATGCACCTTATTTTGCTTAGAACGACGGTAGCATTATGAGGCGATCTCTCACTAAAATTTCAAGACGAAATTGTGTTCTCCCCGACTGTGCACCGTTGCTACAGTTCGTCGTTTCGAGACACCACGTGATGATCGGGTGTGATAGACTCAACGTTCACATACAATGGGTGCAAAACAGTTGCGCACGCGGAACACTCGGGTTAAGCTTGACGAGCCTAGCATGTGCAGACATGGCCTCGAAACACATGAGACCGAAAGGTCGATCATGAATCATATAGATGATATGATTAGCATGGGGATGCTTAGCACTGAAACTATGCTCAACTCACGTGATGAACGGACTTGAGCTAGTGTAAGTGGATCATGAACCACTCAAATGACTAGAGAGATGTACTTTTTGAGTGGGAGTTTAACGAGTAATTTGATTAAGTTAAACTCTAATTATCTTGAACATAGTCTAAGTCCACTTTGAATATATTTGTGTTGTAGATCATGGCTCACGCGACAGTCACCCTGAATTTTAATACGTTCCTAGAGAAACCTAAGTTGAAATATGATGGAAGCAACTTTGTAGACTGGGCTCGTAATCTTAAGCTAATCTTACAAGCTAGGAAGAAGGATTATGTCCTTAAATGTTGCGCTAGGAGATGAACCACCCCCTACGGCTGATCAGGATGTTAAGAATGCTTGGTTAGCACGTAAGGAGGACTACTCAGTAGTGCAATGTGCCGTCTTGTATGGCTTAGAACCGGGACTTCAACGTCGCTTTGAGCATCATGGAGCATTTGAGATGTTCCAGGAGTTGAAGTTTATCTTTCAGAACAACGCCCGAATCGAGAGGTATGAGACCTCCGATAAATTATATGCTTGCAAGATGGAGGAGAACTCGTCTGTCAGTGAACATGTGCTCAAAATGTCTGGGTACTCAAACCGTCTAGCTGAGCTGGGGATTGAACTCCCGCAAGAAGCTATCACCGACAGAATCCTTCAATCACTGCCGCCAAGCTATAAAGGCTTTGTGTTGAACTACAACATGCAAGGGATGAACAAGTCTCCCGGCGAGTTGTTTGCGATGCTGAAAGTCGCAGAGTCTGAACTCCGTAAAGAGCATCAAGTGTTGATGGTGAATAAGACCACTAGTTTCAAGAGAAACGGCAAAGGCAAGAAGGGTAATTCAAAGAAGAGCGGCAAGCCTGTTGCCAATTCGACGAAGAAACCCAAAGCTGGACTAAGCCTGAAACAGAGTGTTACTATTGCAAGGGTATGGGTCACTCGAAGTGCAATTGCCCCAAGTATCTCGCTGATAAGAAGGCGGCCAAAGAAAAATCGGGTATATTTGATATACATGTTATTGATGTGTACTTAACCGGCTCTCGTAGTAGTGCCTGGGTATTCGATACCGGTTCTGTTGCTCATATTTGCAACTCGAAACAGGAACTGCGGAATAGACGAAGGCTGGCGAAAGATGAAGTGACGATGCGCATAGGAAATGGTTCCAAGGTTGATGCAATCGCCGTCGGCACAGTTTCACTTCAGTTACCATCAGGATTAGTTATGAACTTGAATCATTGTTATTTAGTGCATGCGTTGAGCATGAACATTATATCTGGATCTTGTTTATTGCGAGACGGTTACTCTTTTAAGTCAGAAAATAATGGTTGTTCTATTTCTATGAGTAACATCTTTTATGGTCATGCACCCAATGTGAGAGGATTGTTCATATTGTATCTTTATAGCAATACACACATACATAACATTGAGACCAAAAGAGTTAGAGTTAACAATGATAGCGCCATATTTTTGTGGCACTGCTGCTTAGGTCATATTGGTGTAAACCGCATGAAGAAACTCCATGCCGATGGACTTTTGGAGTCACTTGACTTTGATTCACTTGATACGTGCGAACCATGCCTCATGGGCAAGATGACTAAAACTCCGTTCTCGAGAACAATGGAGCGTGCAAGTGACTTGTTGGAAATCATACATACCGATGTGTGTGGTCCGATGAGCGTAGAGGCATGCGGCGGATATCGTTATTTTCTCACCTTCACTGACGATTTGAGTAGATATGGTTATGTCTACTTAATGAAGCACAAGTCTGAAACATTTGAAAAGTTCAAGCAATTTCAGAGTGAAGTTGAAAATCATCGTAACAAGAAGATCAAGTTCCTACGGTCTGATCGTGGGGGTGAATATTTGAGTTTCGAGTTTGGTGCTCACTTAAGACAATGTGGAATTGTTTCACAGTTGACACCGCCTGGAACACCACAGCGTAATGGTGTGTCCGAACGTCGTAATCGTACTTTATTAGAGATGGTGCGATCTATGATGTCTCTTACCAATTTGCCGTTATCGTTTTGGGGTTATGCATTAGAAACAGCTGCATTCACTTTAAATAGGGCACCATCAAAATCCGTTGAGACGACACCATACGAACTGTGGTATGGAAAAAGGCCAAAGTTGTCGTTTCTTAAAGTTTGGGGATGTGATGCTTATGTCAAAAAGCTTCAGCCTGAAAAGCTGGAACCCAAAGCGGAAAAGTGCATCTTCATAGGTTACCCAAAAGAGACAGTTGGGTACACCTTCTATCTCAAATCCGAGGGCAAAGTGTTTGTTGCTAAAAACGGAGCTTTTCTCGAGATGGAGTTTCTCTCAAGAGAATTGAGTGGGAGGAAGATAGAACTTGATGAGGTTGTCGAACCTCTCATCCCTCTAGATGGTGGCGCAGGGCAAGGGGAAACCTCTGTCGTTGCGACGCCGGTTGAGGAGGAAGTTAATGATGATGATCATGAAACTCCGGTTCAAGTTTCTGTCAAACCACGCGGGTCAACGAGACCACGTGCTACTCCAGAGTGGTACGGTAATCCCGTCTTGTCAATCATGTTGTTAGACAACAATGAACCTGCAAGTTATGAAGAAGCAATGGTGGGCCCGGATTCCAACAAATGGCTAGAAGCCATGAAGTCTGAGATAAGATCCATGTATGAGAACAAAGTGTGGACTTTGGAAGTACTACCTGAGGGCCGCAAGGCTATTCAGAACAAATGGATCTTTAAGAGGAAGACGGACGCTGACGGCAATGTGACCGTTTATAAAGCTCGACTTGTGGCAAAGGGTTTTTCACAAGTTCAAGGAGTTGACTACGATGAGACATTCTCACCCGTAGCGATACTTAAGTCCGTCAGAATCATGTTAGCAATAGCTGCATTTTTCGATTATGAAATCTGGCAGATGGATGTCAAACCGGCGTTCCTTAACGGTTTCCTTAAGGAAGAGTTGTATATGATGCAACCCGAAGGTTTTGTCGATCCTAAGAATGCTAACAAAGTGTGCAAGCTCCAGCAATCCATTTATGGACTGGTGCAAGCATCTCGGAGTTGGAACAAATGCTTTGATGAGGTGATCAAAGCATTTGGGTTTATACAAGTGGTTGGAGAATCTTGTATCTACAAGAAAGTGAGTGGGAGCTCTGTGGTGTTTCTAATATTATATGTGGACGACATATTGCTGATTGGAAACAACGTAGAGTTTTTGGAGAGCATAAAGGATTACTTGAATAAAAGTTTCTCTATGAAGGACCTAGGAGAAGCTGCTTACATTCTAGGCATTAAGATCAACCGGGATAGATCAAAATGCCTGATAGGACTTTCACAAAGCACATACCTTGATAAAGTTTTGAAGAGGTTCAAAATGGAATAGTCCAAGAAAGGGTTCTTGCCAGTTTTACAAGGTACGAGATTGAGTAAGACTCAGTGCCCAGCAACTGATGAGGATAGAGAGCATATGAGCACCGCCCCCTATGCTTCAGCCATAGGTTCTATCATGTATGCAATGTTGTGCACTAGACCGGACGTTAGCCTGGCCATAAGTATGGCAGGTAGGTTCCAGAGTAATCCAGGAGTGGATCACTGGACGGCGGTCAAGAATATCCTGAAGTACCTGAAAAGGACTAAGGAGATGTTTCTCGTGTATGAAGGTGACGAAGAGATCGCCGTAAAAGGTTACATCAATGCAAGCTTCGACACAGATCCGGACGACTCTAAGTCGTAGACCGGATACGTATTTATTCTTAATGGGGGTGCGGTAAGCTGGTGCAGTTCCAAGCCGAGCGTCGTAGCAGATTCTACATGTGAAGCGGAGTACATGGTTGCCTCGGAGGCGGCTAAGGAGGGTGTCTGGATGAAGCAGTTCATGACCGATCTTGGAGTGGTGCCAAGTGCACTGAATCCAATAACCTTGTTCTGTGACAACACGGGTGCCATTGCCCTAGCAAAGGAACCACGGTTTCACAAGAAGTCGAGACACATCAAACGACGCTTCAACCTCATCCGCGACTACGTCGAAGGGGAGGACGTGAATATATGCAAAGTGCACATGGATCTAAATGTAGCAGACCCGTTGACTAAACCTCTTCCATGGGCAAAGCATGATCAACACCAGAACTGTATGGGTGTTAGATTTATTACAATGTAATTCGCATGATGATGTGAGGGCTAGATTATTGACTTTAGTGCAAGTGGGAGATTGTTGGAATTATGCCCTAGAGGCAATAATAAATATAGTTATTATTATAATTCTTGTATCAAGATAATCGTTTATTATCCATGCTATAATTGTATTGAATGAAGACTTATATACATGTGTGGATACATAGACAAAACACTGTCCCTAGCAAGCCTCTAGTTGGCTAGCCAGTTGATCAAAGATAGTCAGTGTCTTCTGATTATGAACAAGGTGTTGTTTCTTGATAACTGGATCACGTCATTAGGAGAATCACGTGATGGACTAGACCCAAACTAATAGACATAGCATGTTGATCGTGTCATTTTGTTGCTACTATTTTCTGCGTGTCAAGTATTTGTTCCTATGACCATGAGATCATATAACTCACTGACACCGGAGGAATACTTTGTGTGTATCAAACGTCGCAACGTAACTGGGTGACTATAAAGATGCTCTACAAGTATCTCCGAAGGTGTTCGCTGAGTTAGTATGGATCGAGACTGGGATTTGTCACTCCGTGTGACGGAGAGGTATCTCGGGGCCCACTCGGTAATACAACATCACACACAAGCCTTGCAAGCAATGTGACTTAGTGTAACTTGCGGGATCTTGTATTACGGAACGAGTAAAGAGAGACTTGCCGGTAAACGAGATTGAAATAGGTATGCGGATACTGACGATCGAATCTCGGGCAAGTAACATACCGAAGGACAAAGGGAATGACATACGGGATTATATGAATCCTTGGCACTGAGGTTCAAACGATAAGATCTTCGTAGAATATGTAGGATCCAATATGGGCATCGAGGTACCGCTATTGGATATTGATCGAGGAGTCACTCGGGTCATGTCTACATAGTTCTTGAACCCGCAGGGTCTGCACACTTAAGGTTCGACGTTGTTTTATGCGTATTTGAGTTATATGGTTGGTTACCGAATGTTGTTCGGAGTCCCGGATTTGATCACGGACGTCGCGAGGGTTTCCGGAATGGTCCGAAAACGAAGATTGATATATAGGATGACCTCATTTGATTACCGGAAGGTTTTCGGAGTTACCGGGAATGTACCGGGAATGACGAATGGGTTCCGGGAGTTCACCGGGGGGAACCCACCCAGAGGAAGCCCATAGGCCTTGGGGGTGGCGCACCAGCCCTTAGTGGGCTGGTGGGACAGCCCAAGAAGGCCCTATGCGCCATAGGAAGAAAATCAAAGAGAAAAGAAGAAAAGGAGGAGGTGGGAAAAGGGGGAAGGACTCCTCCTTCCAAACCTAGTTGGACTCGGTTTGGAAGGGGAGGGTTCCCCCCTTTGGCTCGGCCGACCCCTTGGGAGTCCTTGGACCCCAAGGCAAGGCTCCCCCTCCTCCCCCTATATATACGGAGGTTTTAGGGCTGATTTGACACAACTTTGCCACGGCAGCCCGACCACATATCTCCACGGTTTTACCTCTAGGTCGCGTTTCGGCGGAGCTCGGGCGGAGCCCTGCCGAGACAAGATCATCACCAACCTCCGGAGCGTCGTCACGCTGCCGGAGAACTCTTCTACCACTCCGTCTCTCTTGCTGGATCAAGAAGGCCGAGATCATCGTCGAGTTGTACGTGTGCTGAACGCGGAGGTGCCGTCCGTTCGGCACTAGATCGTGGGACTGATCGCGGGACGGTTCGCGGGGCGGATCGAGGGACGTGAGGACGTTCCACTACATCAACCGCATTCACTAACGCTTCTGCTGTACGGTCTACAAGGGTACGTAGATCACACATCCTCTCTCGTAGATGGACATCACCATGATAGGTCTTCGTGCGTGTAGGAAAATTTTTGTTTCCCATGCGACGTTCTCCAACATCGGCATCATATAGATTCCAATAATATCCGCGTGATCCTAAAAACAATTTGAGTGGGAAGAGGAGTAGAATTAAATTATTACGTCAAGATTCCTCACCAGAGCATAGAAGAGGCGAAAAAAGAATCCTACTCTCCGATATATAACTAGACTCAAAGCAGTTTTTACTAGACTCGACTCGGCCAAGTTCGATCAATCAAGGGGGCTCCTAGGTCGGTACGGCTCTGATACCAACTTGTCACGCCCAAGATGCGACCTTATCCTCAATTTGGCACGAAGGCCTCGTCAGGGATAGAAGCGCATCTCGTCGTGTCGCAAGAATGGATATCGTTACAAGTACATGTACTGAAAAGAAGAGATATATATACAGAGTTGGCTTACACTCGCCACAAGCTACATCAGAGTCACATCAGTACATTACATAATCATCAAGAGTAAGAGCATGGTTCGTCTATGGACGAAAACAAACGAGAAAAATAAGAACGACGTCCATCCTTGCTATCCCAGGCTGCCAGCCTGGAACCCATCCTAGATCGATGAGGAAGAAGAAGAAGAAGCAACTCCAAATGAAAAATCAACACGCTCGCGTCGAGTAACCTTTACCTGTACCTGCAACTGTTGTTGTAGTAATCTGTGAGCCACAGGGGACTCAGCAATCTCATTTCCAAAGGTATCAAGACTATCAAAGCTTAATGGGTGAGGCATGTTTAAGTGGTGAGGTTGCAGCACTGGCTAAGCATATATATAAGGTGGCTAAATCTACGAGCACAAGAAATAAAAGGGGGAAGATCTACGCACAACAGACGTGTCTACTGATGATCAAATGAATGATACTGAACACCTACCTACGTCAGACATAACCCCACCGTGTCCTCGATCGGAGAAGGAACTCACGAAAGAGACAGTCACGGTTACGCACACAGTTGGCATATTTTAATTAATTAACTTCGAGTTATCTAGAACCAGTGTTAAACAAAGTTTCCACGTTGCCACATAACCGCGGGCACGGCTTTCCGGAAAGATTTAACCCTGCAGGGGTGCTCCAACTAGTCCATCACAAATTACCACAAGCCGCATAGAAATCCTCAATCACGAAGCTCGCGATCTCGTCGGATTCCCTAGTGGAAAACCTCAACTCTGAGATTACCCAAAGCATCACCGGAATTCCGATGCACAAGATATCTCGCCAAAGGTAAAACTAATCCAGCAAGGCCACCCGATGTGTCGACGAACCCGATAGGAGCCGCGTATCTCGTTCTCAGGACACACCGTCTATGCAAAGTGGACGGGAACCAAACCTCGAGTTGCCCCGTGGTGGCACCGCCGACTGCTAGGTGGGTGGACCAACACTCATGAGGAGCACTGGCCCGGGGGTTGATTAAATTAGTCCGCGGGTGCCGGCGGGTCCCTATGCATTATTATTAGGTTATTAGGCAAATGTAGTACCAAAGTTGGGCCTTGCCAGACCAGCTTTAATCGAAAACGAATTATCAAGGGGCTCCCCATAACAACCCCGATCGTGTTAGGAGCGCTCAATTATGGAACATAACACCGGTAGCCAAAACTAAGGGGGCAAAGGTGGAACAAAACACCAGGCTAGAAAGGCCGAGCCTTCCACCTTTTACCAAGTATATAGGTGCATTAAATTAAATAGCATTAAGATGGTGGTATAACAAGGAACCCATGTTATCACATGGAAGCAACTACACCTGCAACTAGCAACGCTAACACAAGATTAAGCAAGCAGTAACATAGCCAATCAGTGGTTTGCTAGGTTGAACAGGTTGAAGGTTTCATGGCATTGTTGAGAGGCTGATATTTAACATGTGGTAGGCAACGAGACATAATCGATAGAAACGATAAACTAGCATGGCAATGATAGTAATGGTATCTGGGGAAATGGTCATCTTGCCTGAGATCCCGCTTGGAAGAAGAATGACTCCGAGATGTTGGCGAACCAACGTAGTCGAACGGGTCCTCACATTCCGACACGCTTGCGGAAGTCTATCGAGATGGAGCAAACCGGAAATAAACATTAACACGGATATTCACCACACGATGCACAACATGATGCACAACCTACTATGATGCATGATCAGTTCAACGATGCAAGGGATGGCATGGCAATTCACCTCATGCAAACACTACACATTAAGTGAAGCTCGATATGCAACGGGTTGCATATCAACGAAACTCCACGTTTAATTATTAGTTCACTCCCGTTAATTTACCGGCAAGGTTAAATGTTTTAAACATGGCAAGGGGTGAAGCGACGGTTCTACGTGGCATCCTAGTAGGGTAACACGCGAGACATAGATTGGAGCTACGGCACAAGAGACATGCAACACAAGATATATATGCCATGAATGCCTCATGCATGCAAGTTCATCACATCACGACAAGGAGGGAAAATAAGCATGTATCGCCACGGCGAGCGAGAGGAAATCATGGCGGAAAAACGGAAACGATGCCACGGCAACGTTCCTATCCGACAACTCGTCGAGATATCGATGCCACGAATAGGGAGCGCGTGCAGGGACGTTAAATTAAGATGGGGTGATCCCGTGTCTCGGGTTCCCATGTGTCGGGCAACAACATAAGAGGGACAACGTGCACGGGCAACATACGGTGCATACATACATACCACTCATACAACACATACGTTCGGTACACGACACGTCTCATCGGTATACCTTCGAAGCGTGCGAATCGGAGGGGTTCGGACCGGTGAAGGAGATCAACGGTCGTCGTGGACGTCGCGGAAGTAGTCGTACGCGGTCTCGTCGACGGTAGTCATATGTTCTTCTCGTCGGCACAGGGTCTTCGGCGTCGGTAGTCGAACACGTTCCGGGGGTCGTCGAGGACGTAGTTGTACACGCGGTCTTGTCGGTTCCATGAAGGAGGGGTTGGTGCACGCGGCGACGGCAGGCGACACAATAGCAAGAACAAACTACATCAGCGGCTACGAACTAGCTTGCAACAAGCAACTACGGCAGCTACTAACAGCAACTAACAACCTAGCCTAATCAGCTACAGCTAGCAGCAAGCAATCGGCAGCAGCTCTATGCATCCTAGCAGCAAGCAGCAATAGGAACATGCAACAAGCAATCGGCAGCTAGCATCAGCCAGGCAACCAAATGGCAAGAAGCAGCATCTAACTCGGCAGCAGGCAAGAGCATCTATGCTACAACAGCAGCAGCAACAAACAACAACTAAGCATCTGCAGGAAACAACTAGCTACTGCAGCAACAGGGACACATCGGCACAAGCAACACCATCAGCACAGCTCCACGACGCGAGCAGGTAGGGGCAAGGCAAGCGGTGCAAGCAAGGCAGCGCAGCAAGCTCGGCACGCTCCTGCGGCGGCATCAGGCAAGCAAAAACGCAAGCACAGCAGCAGCTATGGCATAGCAACAGCATGCCAGCTCAGCAGGCAAGCAGCATGAACAGCAACGGCAACAAAATGGCAAGCAAACAGCAATAGGCAACGAGCAACGCACAACTCGGCACGGGACCATGGCGAGGTGAGCTGGCGAGGAACGGGCGACCAGGGCGGACGAGGGGTGCACGACGGCGAAGGAGGTCGGGGCGAGCCACGGCGGGGCGAGGACGCGGAGGCGAAGGATCTCGGGAGGCGCGCACGTGCTCGGGAAGAGCTCCTTCGGCGGGACGAGGGGAGGTGCGCTGCAGGGACTGGGGGCTAGGGGGGCTCGAGGAGGGAAGGGGGAGGCACGAGACGAAGGAGGCGAGGCCATGGCGGCACGCGGCGGCTGGAGGCGGGGTTGGCGAGGAGGAGGAAAGGGGATAGGGACAGGGGCCGTGGCAGGGGGAGGACGACGGTGCGGCAGGAGCAGGGAGGAGCCACGGGCTAAACGCTAGGGTTGGAGGGGGGTTCCAGCTGGGCCTTGGCCGGCTGGGCCTCTCCCTCTTTGGGGGGTTTTTTCCTTTTTTAAAAAAAACAAAGATACACACACAAAAAAAAGGATTTAACAAATACAAAATAACCTTTTGCTCCTTTTAAAACCACACCCCAACTATAAGAAATAGTTGGGCATTTTAAAACAACTAAAAATAAAACCCTTGTGAAGAATAAAATAAAACCTCTTTTATTTAACGAATAAAATAAAAGCTCTTTAAAAGAGAAAAGAAAATGAGACGGTTTAAAAATAAAACAAAAGGAGGAATAATATAAAATAAAACCCAAGGGTTGCCCCCACATTTAATAAAATGATTTTTTAAAAGAAGACACTTTTTTAAAAGGGGTTAAAACGGAAACTTAGCAAACCGCCAAAACAGATAAAAGAGGAGAGGAGGGAGTGAAGGTTTTGGTCCTCGGTGCAACAAGGTTACGAGCTTGAACTTGCTGCAACCAATCACGTTGCAAGTCCCTAAGGCACATACACACAAACAACGAGGTGAAACTAGCCACACAAGACAAGCACATAGATGACATGATGCCATGCATGATGCGATGATGCAAACTACATGACGATGCAACGAATAAAAATACTCACACGACGGAAACGGAAAGCAAAGGGGAATCTTCTGGAACGCCGGCATCGGGCTGTCACAACAGGACTCCAAATGGCATGAAAATTGACAGTATGCTATAGAATCCTAAACTCTACAACTAACTCCATTGCATAAACCTCAAAACAGTTATAGATCACCAGATAAACTCATGCAAAGACAGCAACAAAATATAACAGATTTCAGACTTAAAAATATTTCAGCATCTCCAAATCAGCACTATTTCCTAGCAAGTTGAGAGCAAGCAAACCACACCTAAAAATGGATTTCTATTGCAACCAAAATTACCAGGGGCTAGACTAAACATCCAAGTGCAACTCTCTAGTTGACAACTCCTTCATATCATGCATGGATTAAATCCCATAAAATAGACAAGAGGGCAACACAGCAAAACATCATGCGAACTAACTTGCTCAAAAGCTAAAACTAAATGCACAGCTAAATTCTATGGATTTTTCTACCCCGAAAACATATATAACATGAGGGGTTGCAAAATGAAAACAACGCCACACGTATATGCAGGAATATGTCCTAAACGCGAAAAAAATAAACTAGCGACTAAACTCTACATGCAAAAATACAATCAACTACTCTAAAATACATGGCAATAGGGTTCCTAATACATGAGCATTTTATCTACGGTGTTCGAACAATCCGGACCGCATGAAAAATAAATACGGGATAATTCCCTATTGGGACAGCACGCAAATCTTGGCATTTGGCGGGTCAAATCACTTCAAACATGCATGCAAGTTGCAAATTACGAATCTACGCGAAAAACTAATCAAGATCCATATACAACTCGATCCGATCCGACATACGGATTAAAAACTACGGACGTTCTAATATATCTATATTTGTGAGAATAACTAATTTGAAAACTCTAAAAAAAACCTGTCGGGCCGAATCTGCTAAACTGGGCCAAATAGTGCATGGGCGCAGGATACCTAAACTGTGCCAGAGGCAGGGAATAGAGGCTCACCTTGGGGCCTCTTGGGTCGGCTCGTTGCAGTGGCTCGGGTGGAGCTGGGTCGGCTGGGGAGCTGCCTGGCGAGGAGGCCGGGGCGCTGGGCCACGTGGGGGCACGCGGCCCACAGGAAGGGAGGCCGTCTGAGGTGGAGGTTGGTGCGGCCCAGAGGCGAAGGCGGCCCAGGCGCGCACCGGGCGAGCGAGGCGCTGGCGGCTCGTCGTTCTTCTGGCCGAGTTGCGCGAGCCATGGCGGAGGTCGTCGGGCGTGGGGGCGCAGGACACCACGGTGGGGCTCGGTGGTGGCAGATCCGGCGAGACCCGGGCACCCGAGGTCGGGGATGGGGTTGCTCGGACGGGATCGACCGGATCCATAGAGGAGGCGCCGGATCCGGGCTCGGGCAACGGTTGACGAGCTTGGGGACGGCCATGGCAGCTCAGGCGGCGGGGCGAGGTGGTACCGGCGGCGACTGGGGGCGGTTCCGGTGAGCAGGGGCTCCCGCCGGAGGGTGCTGGGGCTCGGGGCAAGGCTGCAGGAGGCTCAGCAGCCAGACGCTGGAGGCTTGGCGGCGGGGATGGCTCGGGAGGAGGAGAGCTGCAGGGAGCTCGGGCCCAGTTGGGCTCGGGCGGGCCCAACGCGGGCTCCGCAGGCCGGCGGCTGGAGGAGGGAGAAGGCAAGCTGTGGGGGGTGGCGGCTAGGGTTAGGTGGGCACGGATTCTGAGGGAGAGGGAGAGTGGTTGCCGATTTATAGACGTAGGGGCTAGGTTTATCCGAATTTCAATCAGTTTTTGACCGCGGGATCGCAATCGGACGGCCACGGACGCGGAATGGCTAGGTGGGCCGCGTAGAGTGGCTAGGCGAAGGTGAGAGGTAAATAGCGCGGCGAGGCAACACGATTTTAAACAACGAAAAACGTCCGACGATAGACCGAATACAGTGCCGCTACGGTCGATCGTTCAGGTACCAGACGGACTCCGATTGCGACGAAATTTGGCAGGCTGTCTACCTATAACATATTAAGACTGCACGCCAAGTTTCAACTCAATCGGAGAATATTTTACACACACTTTTAAAAACATGTTTTGACGATGCCGCGGGCGCGTGCGTGTGTGGTCGGGCTAAACACACGCAACGACGAGAACGGAGAGAACCGACAACTACTAACGGATGCAAGTTTGAAAACTAGCGGCAACGGGATGCCAATGCAATGCGGATGATGCGCATGATGCGATGATGATGCGACAAATAAAAATAAACACACGATGAAAACGGAATAGAAGGGGAATCTTCTAGAACGTCGGTCTCGGGCTGTCACAACTCTCCTACACTACAAGAGGATCTCGACCCGAGATCCAAGAATGAAAGGGGAAGAGGATGAGAAATAACAAGAGGTAAAAACTTAGTCGCTTCTTTGACAAATGAGTGAAACCAACGATCCTTGAAGGTTGCAAATAGATGAGGAAAGATATGAGAAACAAGCAAGAATTCACGGAAAATTTCGGCAGCACTTCGGTAGGAAAAGGGGACAAAAAACGATAAGATGAACAGATCTTGATACAATTCACAACAAATTAACTAGGTAGAACAAGGGAACACCATGATCTTGATAGAACAACATGATTGACCCAAATGAGCAACATCACCACAACTCTGGAGCAAGAGAATATAACCTAGATCTTGGAAAGAGGGAACGAAGAAGAAAATTGAGAACTACTACCACAAAATCTTGAAGAACACCTTGAGAAGAATTGAAACCTTGATGCACCACCATGACGAACCTCTTGGGGAACACCGGAATGAAATGATGAAAGAATAAGATTAAATGCCTTGCAATGATTTAGATGAAACTTCTCAAAGAGATACTTGATAGAACTTGGAACTTCGGAAAAGAAAGATAAGCACTTGAGAAAAGAATTGATATCATGAGCCACTCCGAAAGAAGAATTCAGATCACTATGAACAAAAATAAGAATTATGTTAAGCTTATCCTTCATCAAGTTTAATTGATGACAAGCAACGGATTTAGCGTACCACTTATTCTTCTGAAAATATTGAGGAGAGGTATGAGCACAACTTGAACAAGTCTTGAAGGAGACACCGGTAAGAATTGGATTGAATGGGGCAACCATGAATGAATGGAGATACATGAGAATGAAGAGATCATGAGCCACCTAACAGAAAACTTGAACAAGGCACCGGAATAATAGAGAGACGAACGAAGAGGCATAAATTGAGAAGAATTGAGGATGAAAGCTGAAAGCTGAGAACGAAGAGTCTTCTAAAGTGATGGCCTTTGGAGGATCAACAATGAAACAAATCTGAAATGCACTGGATAGCAAGAAAGGAATTACTCATGATTGGAACAATTAAGATGATGGCACCAAGCTCAAATGATGAATCTTCTAGAGAATGGACCAAGATTTGAGAGAAACACTCCTTCAGACTTCCAAGCTGAGAATGATGAGGAGAACACCACCAAGAATTAATGAGACACTCCGGAATAAATAAGAATGAAAGGTTGATCCAAAGAATGAATTAATTCGAATAGAACTTGGAGAAGGGATATGACTGATGAGATTCATACTTACGTCACAGTTGAAAAGAATTAGAGATCTCCTGAAAAGATTACAAGAGCAAGATAAGATCCTCGGAAAGCACCTGTGGGTTATGGGCCCACTCAAAGAAACCACCGTTGAAAAGATTGCTCAGAAGAGAGATATTGCACCGGTATAAATGAAAATTAGCTGAGGTTGAGCACCTTGAAATAATTAAAGAATTTCAAACAAGAAACTTCTGAAATATCTTCAACACTACGGATAGGAAGAGAGAGGAATGAATAAACAAAATAGGCTGATAAGAATTTCCAACATAGGAAAGAATTACAAGATGAAAAGGATATGATGACACGAATAACTGAATTGAATTCACCGAGAAAGATGACAAGATTGAACCACATGAACACGAAGCTCTTGAGAATCTTCACAATGAATCACCATATAAGAGAGAAAAGAAAGATAGCGGAAGCAACAATTAAAAGACACTTGGATGAAAATTGAATCACTGAAGAAAAGGGCGGGAGGGAGGGAAAACAAAGACAACTTGGGACAGATGAGATGAACTCCGGAATAAAATGACAGAATGATCTTGCAAAATTGGAAAGGATTGAATTCACTTGAAGAGAAGCACACCGGTTGGAAATGAATTGACACAACAACTCCGGTTGAAAAGGAGTTGTTATGACAATTGATTGAACAAAAGAATTGCATTCACATAAAAATATGAGAACACTTCTTGGAAAAGATATGAATTCACCACTTGACATCGAAGCAACTCGCATTACCATATTCCAATAAAACAAAATGGTGAAGCTTATGAAACAAGCCAGAACAAACTCATGAGAGAGATTTCGTCCGATATTTTCATGGATAGGATCGCACGGGCTCGATCCTTATAGTAGCCATCCTGTGCAAGGAAGTGCACACGACATACGAAGTGTCCCCGAGTCGTAGCAAGCTACAAGGACTCTTTAAGACACAACGAGAACCGCTGTAAGACGACCGTGAACAAACGAATCCACTAGATGTCGAACCCCAACCTAACATCATGTATTTGTTGGAAGATTGTCCTATAAGTAACTACTTGAATTCCCACCTAAGAACTCCCGAAATATCTGGTCATGCAATCTGGTACACGGATACAAGGAGTAATATATCACACAACTCCTATACTAACCCGTCTAATGTATCACATCCGTCAACACATAACCAGAATCTCGGACCTTCATCTACTACATACCCTCGTGATCACGACGATACAAAGTATGGCAGTACTCCCGAACAATCTGCACCAGTACTGGGGACATCGGGGTTATCTCGCCACTACTAGTATTGAAGAAATTACGAGCATCCTTCGTTCTGAGATACTAAGAAATCTGAATGATAACGATGTGCTCGAGAATCCCCTGGAGCTCAACTCACCGGAAGAAATCAAATCAGACAGGAGGCTCCAAGACAGAACTCCGTCACATCGACATCATATAGATTCCAAAAATATTCGCATGATCCTAAAAAAAATTGAGTGAGAAGAGGAGTAGAATTAAAATTATTACGTCAAGATTCCTCATCAGAGCATAGAAGAGGAGAAAAAAGAATCCTACTCTCCGATATATAACTAGACTCAAAGCAATTTTTGACTAGACTCGACTCGGCCAAGTTCGATCAATCAAGGGGGCTCCTAGGTCGGTACTGCTCTGATACCAACTTGTAACGCCCAGATGCGATCCTATCCTCCATTTGGCACGAGGGCCTCGTCAGGGATAGAAGCACATCTCGTTGTTTCGCAAGAATGGATATCGTTACAAGTACATGTACTGAAAAGATGAGATATATAGAATTGGCTTACACTCGCCACAAGCTACATCAGAGTCACATCAGTACAATACATAAACATCATGAAGAAGAGCAGGGTCCGACTACGGACGAAAACAAACGAGAAAAGAAGAACGACGTCCATCCTTGCTATCCCAGGCTGCCAGCCTGGAACCCATCCTAGATCAATGAAAAGGAAGAAGGAGAAGCAACTCCAAATGAACAATCAACGCGCTCGCGTCAAGTAACCTTTACATGTACCTGCAACTGGTATTGTAGTAATCTCTGAGCCACAAGGGACTCGGCAATCTCATTTACAAAGGTATCAATACTAGCAAAGCTTAGTAGGTGAGGTACGGTTAAGTGGTGAGGTTGCAGCAGGCGTCTAAGCATTTATTTAGTGGCTAACTTACGAGTACAAGAATAAATAGGGGGATGATCTACGCATAACGGACTGAACTACTGATGATCAAATGAATGATCCTGAACACCTACTTACATCAAACATAACCCCATCGTGTCCTCGATCGGAGAAGGAACTCACGAAAGAGACAGTCACGGTTACGCACTCAGTTGGCAAGTTCTAATTAAGCTATCTTCAAGTTGTCTAGAACCAGTGTTAAACAAAGTTTCCACGTTGCCACATAACCGCGGGCACGGCTTCCCGAAAAGATTTAACCCTGCAGGGGTGCTCCAACTAATCCATCACAAATTACCACAAGCCGCATAGAAATCCTCGATCACAAAGCTCACGATCTCGTCGGACTCCTTAGTGGAAAACCTCAACTCTGAGATTACCCAAAGCATCACCGGAATCTCGATGCACAAGATATCTCGTCAAAGGTAAAACAAATCCAGGAAGGCCGCCCGACGTGTTGACGATCCCGATAGGAGCTGCGTTTCTCGTTCTCAGGACACGACGGATGAGCTAGACGTCGGGTTCGCTAAACCCTGGGTGACCAAGGGGCGCCGGATATCGCTCAGGTGGGACCAACACTCATGAGGAGCACTGGCCCGGGGGTTGATTAAATTACTCCGCGGGTGCCGGCGGGTACCTATGCATTATTATTAGGTTATTAGGCAAATGTAGTACCAAAGTTGGGCCTTGCCAGACCAGCTCTAATCTAAGACGAATTATCAAGGGGGTCCCCATAACAACCCCGATCGTGTTAGGATCGCTCAATTATGTAACATAACACCGGTAGCTAAAACTAAGGGGGCAAAAGTGGAACAAAACACCAGACTAGAAAGCCCGAGCCTTCCACCTTTTACCAAGTATATAGGTGCATTAAATTAAATAGCATTTAATATGGTGATATAACAAGGAACCCATGTTGTCACATGGAAGCAACTGCACCTGCAACTAGCAACGCTAACACGTGGTTAAGCAAGCGGTAACATAACCAATCAGTGGTTTGCTAGGTTGTGAACAGGTTGAAGGTTTTCATGGCATAGTTGAGAGGCTGATATTTAATATGTGGTAGGCAACGAGACATAACGACAGAAACGATAATACTAGCATGGCAATGATAGTAATGGTATCTGGGCAAATGGTCATCTTGCCTGAGATCCCGCTGAGAAGAAGAATGACTCCGTGAAGCACACGAACCGACGTAGTCGAACGGGTCCTCACTTTCCATACTCTTGCGGAACTCTATTGAGACGAAGGAAACCGGAAACAAGAATCAACACAATATATTCACCACGGCATATGCACGACAAGATGCAATCCACATATGATGCATGAACAGGGAATACATGCAAGACATGGCATGGCAATTGACGACAATCAAACACTACACATTAAGTGAAGTTCAATATGCAACGAGTTGCATTTTGACGAAACTCCACATACGAATTATTTAATTCCATCCTGGTTAGGTACACGGCAATATTAAATGTGGTTAAACATGGCAAGCGGTGAAGCGTAATTAAACTACCTATCCAGGCATTTTAAATGAGGTCGGAAATGACATATAGCACCTCTAAGACGACCTCACATGTTAATTAACAATTATGTCCAGATCTGAACTAACATATTTTAATAGTTGTTAAACAGCAAAATAAATAGGTTCACGTGATTCTACGCATCGTTACAAGCAATTTACAAATAGAGAACATCTCCAACGGAGCTACGGTTCAAAAGATACGAGCACCGCAAGATATGATGGCATGAATGCAATATGTGTGCAACGATAGTCACAAGCATTTCAAAACATACAACCAGCAAGATAATGTGAAACTACACGAGATTCTAAGCAAGTTTCATGTAGGACACGATCAAAACGGAGCAACGGTTCAACAACTCCGAGCTAAACAAGAAATCACTACAAACTGCCAAAATCAGCCACATAGCATTTTCCACACCCCATAACTACGAGTTACACAAAACCAATATGCTCAACCAAGGCATGAGACGATAGAGGGCAAGATTCACTACCACATGCAACTTATAACACCTAGCATGGAAGCATGGATCACTAGGAAAAGAAGTCATAAAATGGCTTCTCACACACAGTTTCAGACTTAGTAAAAATAACAGTTTATGAAACTGCAGTTTTCGATCTAAAGACATATTGACAGCAGCAAAACCCTAAGCTACAGGACTCCAATGGCATGAAAATTGACAACATGCTAGAGAATCCTAAAGTCTACAACTAACTCCATTGCATCAACCTCAAAAGAGTTATAGATCACCAGATAAACTCATGCAAAGACAACTACAAAATATAACAGATTTCAGACTTAGAAATATTTCAGCATCTCCAAATCAGCACTATTTCCTAGCAAGTTGAGAGCAAGCAAACCACACCTAAACATGGATTTCTATTGCAACTAAAATTACCAGGGTCTAGACTAAACATCCAAGCGCAACTCTCTAGTTGACAACTCCTTCATATCATGCACGGATTAAATCCCACAAAATAGACAAGAGGGCAACCCAGCAAAATATCACGCTAACTAACTTGCTCAAAAGCTAAAACTAAATGCATAGTTAAATTCTATGGATTTTTCTACCCCGAGAACATATATAACATGAGGGGTTGCAAAATGAAAACAACGCCACACGTATATGCGGGAATATGTCCTAAACGCGAAAAAATAAACTAGCGACTAAACTCTACATGCAAAAATACAATCAACTACTCTAAAATACATGGCAATAACATGAGTTTTATCTACGGTGTTCGAACAATCTGGACTGCACGAAAAATAAATACGGGATAATTCCATATTGGGACAGCACGCAAATCTAGGCATTTGGCGGGTCAAATCACTTCACACATGCATGCAAGTTGCAAATTACGAATCTACGCGAAAAACTAATCAAGATCCATATACAACTCGCTCCGATCCAACATACGGATTAAAAACTACGGACGTTCTAATATATCTATATTCGTGATAATAACTAATTCGAAAACTCTAAAAAACTATCGGGCCAAATCTGCTAAACTGGGCCAAATAGTGCATGGGCGCAAGATACCTAAACTGTGCCAGAGGCGGGGAATAGAGGCTCACCTTGGGGCCTCTTGGGCCGGCTCGGTGCAGTGGCTCGGGGTGGAGCTGGGCCGGCTGGGGAGCCGCCTGGCGAGGAGGCCAGGGCGTTGGGCCACGTGGGGGCGCGCGGCCCACACGAAGCGAGGCCGTCTGAGGTGGCGGTTGGTGCAGCCCAGAGGCGAAGGCGGCCCAGGCGTGCAGTGGGCGAGCGAGGCGCTGGCGGCTCGTCGTACTTCTAGCCGAGCTGCGCGAGCCATGGCGGCGGCCGTCGGGCGTGGGGGCGGTTCCGGTGAGCAGGGACTCCCGCCGGAGGGTGCCGGGGCTCGGGGCAAGGCTGCAGGAGGCTCGGCGGCCACAGGCTGGAGGCGAGGCGGCGGGGATGGCTCGGGAGGAGGAGAGCTGCACGGAGCTGGGGCCCAGATGGGCTCGGGCGGGCCCAACGCGGGCTCCACGGGCCGGCGGCTGGAGGAGGGAGAAGCCAGGTTGTGGGGGGTGGCGGCTAGGGTTAGGTGGGCACGGATTTCGAGGGAGAGGGAGAGTGGCTGCCTATTTATAGACGTGGGGGCTAGGTTTATCCGAATTCGGATCAGTTTTCGACCGCGGGATCGCAATCGGACGGCCACAGACGCGGAATGGCTAGGTGGGCCGCGTAGAGTGGCTAGGCGGAGCTGAGAGGTAAATAGCGCGGCGCGGCAACATGATTTTAAACAACGAAAAACGTCCTACGATAGACCGAATACGGTGCCGCTACGGTCGACCGTTCGGGTACCAGACGGACTACGATTGCGACGAGATTTGGCAGGCGGTCTACCTATAACATATTAAGACCGCACGCCAAGTTTCAACTCAATCAGAGAATATTTCACACACACTTTTAAAAACAGGTTTTGACGATGCCGCGGGCGCGTGCGTGTGTGGTCGGGCTAAACACAGGCAACGACGAGAACAGAGAGAACGGGCAACTACTAACGGATGCAAGTTTGAAAACTGGCGGCAACGGGATATCGATGCAATGCGGATGATGCGCATGATGCGATGATGATGCGACAAATAAAAATAAACACACGACGAAAACGGAATAGAAGGGGAATCTTCTGGAACGTCGGTCTCGGGCTGTCACAACTATGAAAAAGCATACGACCGAGTTAGCTAGGATTTTCTGTTTGAGATGCTTGAGTCCATGGGTTTTGGCCCCAAGTGGATTTCCTGGATCAAAAGTTTGTTGTTTCAAGGCACTTTCAGTGTACGAATTAATGACACTACTGGACCCTACTTTCTAGGTGGGAAATGCCTTAAGCAGGGGGACCCTATATCCCCACTTCTTTTCAACTTAGTAGCGGATGTTTTCTCTAAAATGCTAACTAAAGCCTCGAGACATGGTGTGATTTTGGGGCTGCTAACAAATGTTATACCAGGTGGGATAATTAGCCTCCAATATGCGGATGATACTCTCCTCTTTCTAGAGGACTCATATGAGAAGGCAACGAATTTCAAGTGGATTCTATCCTGCTTTGAAAGTCTCTCGGGTATGAAAATTAATTTTCATAAGAGTGACCTCATCACTATCAATGTGGATGAAGAAAAGGCTAACTTCTTTGCCCAGATATTCTGTTGTAACCTAGGTTCATTTCCAATTAAATATTTAGGAGTGCCTCTGCACTATGACAAATAAAGAAGGAAAGACATGCAGCCATTAATTGACAGAATTATTAAAGGTATTTCTGGCTCGCTAGGTAGATACTTGACTTATAAAAGGCAAGATAATTCTGCTTTGTGCTTGCATTGTGAGCATTCCAGCTTATCTAATGGCAGTGATGAAATTTTCCAAATGGGCTATTAATGCTATTAATTCCCAGATGGCACATTTTCTGTGGGGTAATATGGGAGACCAACATAAGTACCATTTAGCCCATTGGTGTTTGGTGTCCAGGAAAAAAGAATTTGGAGGTTTGGGTATACCCAATGTGAGGGAATATAACATGGCTCTTCTAGCCTCTTGGGGGAAGAGATTCTTTAACAATAACAATAGTGATTGGAAAAGATTAATTGCTTATAAGTATAATGGATATAGCCCAAATATATTCTGGTCCAGACAACAGGTAGGTTCTCCCTTTTGGAAGAGTGTCTCTTGGGTATTGCAAGCTGCCAACAACTTTTACCACTGGAAAATTGGCAATGGTGATAGTATCAGTTTTTGGCATGACACTTGGGCTGGGGAGTGTTCCCTCAAAGTCAGGTTTTGGGAGTTGTTTGAAAATTGTAACCAACAAGATTACTCTGTGTCCCAGGTCTGGGATGGAACTAATCTTAGATTATCCTTTAGGAGATGTGTAGATTACAGAGTTACGGCAAGCTGGGAAAAACTGATTGATCACATTAAAAATTTCCCCCTGTCAGACTCCCCTGATATACCTGTTTGGCTTCTAGAACCTAATGGCATATATTCATTGAAATCCTTTTACAAATGCATTAATTTTGGTGGAGTGATTTCTCTTGTTGGAGAAACCTTATGGAAAATCCTATACCCTCAAAATATTCATGTGCTTCTATGGTTGTGTCTACACAACAAGATCCTAACTAGAGATAATGTAGCTAAGAGGAAAACAATAGATGACATAACATGTTTGTTTTGCAATGAAGTTGAATCTGTGCAACACCTGTTCTTTGACTGTATCAATGTTGATACTATTTGGTCAGTCATATCTGAATTTTTTAATATTCATAGAATACAATGTTTTGATGATATCTCTTCCTTGTGGAAGTTGAACAAAAAGAAACATGTGCTTAATCTAGTAATTGTTGCCTCCTTGTGGAGTATATGGAGGCTGAGGAATGAGTTTTGTTTCCACAGGGGCGTACATGGAGAAGTCTAGGTTGCGGCCTTGCCAAGCTAAGAGGGATTTTGCAGCAATGGTGGGTATTTTACAACACTGCACAAATGGACGCGCTGAAGCGGTTCATTCTGCTATTGGACAAGCACCGAGGAGAGCTCTTGCGGATAGCGTGGTATAAGTATCTGATCGATATTCCATGGTCTGTAATAAATAAAAATTCAGTTTGTGCTTTGGTCCAGCACGAAATGAACACTTGGTTGAACATGTTATGTAACATTTAGTTTGAGCTAGGCCAATTTTGAGGAGATTTCTTTGTTGTTATGACTGTTTTGAGGGTTTTTTAGTTTTTTTAGTAGCTGGTAATTGTGGGAGATGTAATCTGGATGATGTCTACTTCATTTTTAATAAAATGAGGCAGGGGGCAACCCCTTTCTTTTAAAAAAAAGATAGATCATTACGGGGATTCCATCGAGGTCGGAGTTTCTACCGAGTGGGCAGGCACGCCCCCATAGCATACCGATCGGCCTGGACGCCCGCGAATGCATCCAACTAAAATACGAGCAAGTGAAGCACAACTCTCCCGCTAGGCCCAAGGATATTTCTAGCTAAAGTGAAGCCTTCGCTTTAGAAAAGACTTGTTGCATGGCATGCCTTTGATTGGCGTCCGACAACAGAAGGTCCTCCACTGTAGACGAGAGGACAAAGGGAGCATCAGATCAAATGCAGACGTACGTGTGATCAGGGACGAAGCTAGGAATTAAGTTCAATGAGGTCACCTTCATTAAATCATGGGTTCACCTCTATGATTAGGCACTTAAGACATGTAGTTTATAAAGGATTTACTGAATTTCATTGGTGTCAATTGACACCAGTGGCAAAGAGCCAGCTCCGTCCCTGCGTGTGATATATGTGAGTCCAAAGAAATAAAAACATGTTTTCACGTCTCAGGGCCTATTAGGAACTGCTCTGCCTACTAAAATTCTACTCCTTCCTAGAAGATGCAAGCCAAATGAGGTAGTTACAAAGTGCTTTTTGGTAAAGCTGCAGCTCCTATATAAAACTGTTGCATAGTCGATTTGATGGTGTGGAGCTAATTTTGATTGAGCGGAGCAATCTCAAACAGACCACGTGTAGTATGCGGGATATTTGGGTGTCACCAAGAGAAGGAATTTTTTTCTCGGATCAGGCCCTCGCTCATGTGGATGAACCGCTTCATGCCAAGATTTTGTTCCCTTTTTTTCACATGATTTTGCTCATTTTCTGAAGAGCCCGGTATCTGTGCAATGATGATGTTTATCATGATAATAAGGTTGTTATATTGACTTATATGGACTTTTTTTGTATAGCTAGGGTATCTCCAAAGTCAACCTTCAAATAGCCCGCAAACATAGACCGAATTGTTCGTATGCAGTTTGCAATCCAACGTCGTCTCACATATGTCTGTGGACTCGTCCCGTACTAAATCTCACAAACCAAACGCAAAGATGTGGGAGCTTTGAGGACGTCCGGGCCGTCGCCACGTAGAACTCTGATACCCCCGGCACACCCAAAACACCACGCGGAGCCCGCGTCTCTATCCTTTCACCCTTGTTCTGCATCCATTTTTTCTTTGACCTACACCGTCGTTGTACCACACCACGGTCGTCCGCCAAGGCCTTGTCGGACCTCCTCCGCTCCACCCAGTCGTCGGGCCACTTTGCCTACGTTGTTGTTTCACCTCTCGTATGTCCGTCGCATAGGTACCATCCACCCCTGCAAATGTCGTCCGTGGAGGTCACCACATCGGGCAAGTATTTGAAGAATGCTCGTGCTAAATTTTTGACATTTTCTCTCCCATTTTTGAAGCAATAGATTCGTACCAGGAGTACTTGTACGACAACAATGTTTAGTCATCTAACAACTCGAGTAGCGAGGAGTATGCGGATGAAACGGTGATGATGCATGCGGTCCTTGCAGACGCAAAGCATGCGGAAGAGCGTGTTCTCAATTTTAAGGGGTCGACCAAGGGTCATTGAGTGTTGAATTAGAACAACATTGTTGCTGATAGACGACAAATTTTTCCCTAATGCCCTATTCACGGGGGGGGGGGAATGGCAGCACTTTCGGATGCAAAAACTTGTGTTTGATGGCCTCTACAATGGTGTCCGGGTCTACGGTAACTACTTCATCTTGAAGAAGGATGTTGTAGGAAGAATAGGGTTCTCTAATTAATGCACGACTGCATTGTGGATACTTCTATATGACACGGCCACGTACTTGTTGGACGAGTACCTTCGGATGCGTGAGAGCACATGTGCAAACACCATGGCCAGATTTGCTACAGTGAAGATCTAGGTGTTTGGACCTCAATACTTGAGAGAACCAATTGTCGGAGACACGAAAAGGCTCATGGCACTCTTGGAAGAAAGAGGATTGCTAAGTATACTTGGATCTCTTGATTGCATGCACTAGAGATAGAAGAATTACCCATATTCCTGTTGGAATTAGGCCCTAGAGGCAATAATAAATATAGTTATTATTATAATTCCTGTATCAAGATAATCGTTTATTATCCATGCTATAATTGTATTGAATGAAGACTTATATACATGTGTGGATACATAGACAAAACACTGTCCCTAGCAAGCCTCTAGTTGGCTAGCCGGTTGATCAAAGATAGTCACGGTCTTCTGATTATGTACAAGGTGTTGTTGCTTGATAACTGGATCACGTCATTAGGAGAATCACGTGATGGACTAGACCCAAACTAATATACGTAGCATGTTGATTGTGTCATTTTGTTGCTACTGTTTTCTGCGTGTCAAGTATTTGTTCCTATGACCATGAGATCATATAATTCACTGACACCGGAGGAATGCTTTATGTGTATAAAACGTCGCAACATAACTGGGTGACTATAAATATGCTCTACAGGTATCTCTGAAGGTGTTAGTTGAGTTAGTATGGATCGAGACTAGGATTTGTCACTCCGTGTGACGGAGAGGTATCTCGAGGCCCACTCGGTAATACAACATCACACACAAGCCTTGCAAGCAATGTGACTTAGTGTAAGTTGCGGGATCTCGTATTACGGAACAAGTAAAGAGACTTGCTGGTAAACGAGATTGAAATAGGTATGCGGATACTGACGATCGAATCTCGGGCAAGTAACATACCGAAGGACAAAGGGAATGACATACGGGATTATATGAATCCTTGGCACTGAGGTTCAAACGATAAGATCTTCGTAGAATATGTGGGATCCAATATAGGCATCCAGGTCCCGCTATTGGATATTGACCGAGGAGTCACTCGGGTCATGTCTACATAGTTCTCGAACCTGCGGGGTCTGCACACTTAAGGTTCGACGTTGTTTTATGCGTATTTGAGTTATATGGTTGGTTACCGAATGTTGTTCGGAGTCCCGGATGAGATCACGGATGTCACGAGGGTTTCCGGAATGGTCCGGAAACGAAGATTGATATATAGTATGACCTCATTTGATTACCGGAAGGTTTTCGGAGTTACCGGGAATGACGAATGGGTTCCAGGTGTTCACCGGGGGGGAAACTCACCCCGGGGAATCCCATAGGCCTTGGGGGTGGCGCACCAGCCCTTGGTGGGCTGGTGGAACAGACCAAAAAGGCCCTATGCGCCATAGATAGAAAATCAAAGAGAAAAGAAGAAAAAAAGGAGGTGGGAAAGGAGACAAGGACTCCACTTTCCAATCCTAGTTGGACTAGGATTGGAGGAGGACTCCTCCTCCCTTGGTGGCGCAGCCCTTGGGGCTCCTTGAGCCTCAAGGCAAGCCTCCCCTCCCTCCTCCTATATATATGGAGCAATTAGGGCTAATTTGAGACAACTTTTCCAAGGCAGCCCGACCACATATCTCCACGGTTTTACCTCTAGATCGCGTTTCTGCGGAGCTCGGGCGGAGCCCTGCTGAGATTAGATCACCACCAACCTCCGGAGCGCCGTCACACTACCGGAGAACTCATCTACCTCTCCGTCTCTCTTGCTGGATCAAGAAGGATGACATCATCGTCGAGCTGTACGTGTGCTGAACGCGGAGGTGCCGTCCGTTCGGCACTAGATCGTGAGACGGATCACGAGACGGTTCGTGGGATGGTTCGCGGGGCGGATCGAGGGACGTGAGGACGTTACACTACATCAACCGCGTTCACTAACGCTTCTGTTGTGCGATCTACAAGGGTACGTAGATCGGAAATCCCCTCTCGTAGATGGACATCACCATGATAGGTCTTCGTGCGCGTAGGAAAATTTTTGTTTCCCATGCTACGTTCCCCAACAGTGGCATCATGAGCTAGGTTCATGCGTAGATGTAATCTCGAGTAGAACACAAAAGTTCTTGTGGGCGGTGATGTGCGTCTTGCTGCCCTCCTTAGTCTTTTCTTGATTCCGCGGTATTGTTGGATTGAAGCGGCTTGGACCGACATTACTCGTACGCTTACGAGAGACTGGTTTCATCGCTACGAGTAACTCCGTTGCTCAAAGATGACTGGCAAGTGTCGGTTTCTCCAACTTTAGTTGAATCGGATTTGACCGATGAGGTCCTTGGATAAGGTTAAATAGCAGTTCATATATCTCCGTTGTGGTGTTTGCGTAAGTAAGATGCGATCCTACTAGATACCCATGGTCACCACGTAAAACATGCAACAACAAATTAGAGGACGTCTAACTTGTTTTTGTAGGGTATGCTTGTGATGTGATATGGACAACGATGTGATGTGATATATTGGATGTATGAGATGATCATGTTGTAATAGATAATATCGACTTGCACGTCGATGGTACGGAAACTGGCAGGAGCCATAGGGTTGTCTTTAAACTAACGTTTGTGCTTGCAGATGTGTTTACTATTTTGCTAGGATGTAGCTTTAGTAGTAATAGCATGATTAGCATGACAACCCCGATGGCGACACGTTGATGGAGATCATGGTGTGGCGCCGGTGACAAGAAGATCGTGCCGGTGCTTTGGTGATGGAGATCAAGGAGCACGTGATGATGGCCATATCATGTCACTTATGAATTGCATGTGATGTTAATCCTTTTATGCACCTTATTTTGCTTAGAACGACGGTAGAATTATGAGGTGATCTCTCACTAAAATTTCAAGACGAAATTGTGTTCTCCCCGACTGTGCATCGTTGCTACAGTTCGTCGTTTCGAGACACCACGTGATGATCGGGTGTGATAGACTCAACGTTCACATACAACGGGTGCAAAACAGTTGCACACGCGGAACACTCGGGTTAAGCTTGACAAGCCTAGCATGTGCAGACATGGCCTCGGAACACATGAGACCGAAAGGTCGATCATGAATCATATAGTTGATATGATTAGCATAGGGATGCTTACCACTGAAACTATACTCAACTCACGTGATGATCGGACTTGAGCTAGTGTAAGTGGGTCATGAACCACTCAAATGACTAGAGAGATGTACTTTTTGAGTGGGAGTTTAGCAAGTAATTTGATTAAGTTAACCTCTAATTATCTTGAACATAGTCTAAGTCCACTTTGAATATATTTTTGTTGTAGATCATGGCTCACGCGACAGTCACCCTAAATTTTAATACGTTCCTAGAGAAAGCTAAGTTGAAAGATGATGGAAGCAACTTTGTAGACTGGGCTCGTAATCTTAAGTTGATCCTACAAGCTGGGAAGAAGGATTATGTCCTTGATGCTGCGCTAGGAGATGAACCACCCGCTACGGCTGACCAAGATGTTAAGAATGCTTGGTTAACACGTAAGGAGGACTTCTCAGTAGTTCAATGTGCAGTCTTGTATGGCTTAGAGCCGGGACTTCAACGTTGCTTTGAGCGTCATGGAGCATATGAGATGTTCCAGGAGTTGAAGTTTATCTTTCAGAAGAACGCCCGGATCGAGAGGTATGAGACCTCCGATAAATTCTATGCTTGCAAGATGGAGGAGAATTCGTCTGTCAGTGAACATGTGCTCAAAATGTGTGGGTACTCAAACCGTCTAGTTGAGCTGGGGATAGAACTCCCACAAGAGGCTATCACTGACAGAATTCTTCAATCACTGCCGCCAAGCTATAAGGGCTTTGTGTTGAACTACAACATGCAAGGGATGAACAAGTCACCCGGCGAGTTGTTTGCGATGCTGAAAGTCGCAGAGTCTGAACTCCGTAAAGAGCATCAAGTGTTGATGGTGAATAAGACCACTAGTTTCAAGAGAAACGGCAAAGGCAAGAAGGGTAATTCAAAGAAGAGCGGCAAGCCTGTTGCCAATCCGACGAAGAAACCCAAAGCTGGACCTAAGCCTGAAACAGAGTGCTACTATTGCAAGGGTATGGGTCACTGGAAGCGCAACTGCCCCAAGTATCTGGCTGATAAGAAGGCGGCCAAAGAAAAAATCAGGTATATTTGATATACATGTTATTGATGTGTACTTAACCAGCTCTCATAGTAGTACCTGGGTATTCGATACCGGTTCTGTTGCTCATATTTGCAACTCGAAACAGGAACTGCGGAATAGGCGAAGGCTGGCGAAAGATGAAGTGCGATGCGCGTAGGAAATGGTTCCAAGGTTGATGCAATCGCCGTCGGCACAGTTTCACTTCAGTTACCATCAGGATTAGTTATGAACTTGAATAATTGTTATTTAGTGCCTACGTTGAGCATGAACATTATATCTGGATCTTGTTTATTGCGAGACGGTTACTCTTTTAAGTCAGAGAATAATGGTTGTTCTATTTATATGAGTAAACATCTTTTATGGTCATGCACCCAATGTGAGAGGATTGTTCATATTGAATCTTGATAGTGATGATACACATATACATAACATTGAGACCAAAAGAGTTAGAGTTAACAATGATAGCGCCATGTTTTTGTGGCACTGCCGCTTAGGTCATATTGGTGTAAAGCGCATGAAGAAACTCCATACGGATGGACTTTTGGAGTCACTTGACTTTGATTCACTTGACACGTGCGAACCATGCCTCATGGGCAAGATGACTAAAACTCCGTTCTCCGGAACAATGGAGTGTGCCAGTGCCTTGTTGGAAATCATACATACCGATGTGTGCGGTCCGATGAGCGTGGAGGCACGTGGCGGATATCGTTATTTTCTCACCTTCACTGACGATTTAAGTAGATATGGTTATGTCTACTTAATGAAGCACAAGTCTGAAACATTTGAAAAGTTCAAGCAATTTCAGAGTGAAGTTGAAAATCATCGTAACAAGAAGATCAAGTTCCTACGGTCTGATCGTGGGGGTGAATATCTGAGTTTTCGAGTTTGGTGCTCACTTAAGACAATGTGGAATTGTTTCACAGTTGACACCGCCAGGAACACCACAGCGTAATGGTGTGTCCGAACGTCGTAATCGTACTTTATTAGAGATGGTGCGATCTATGATGTCTCTTACCAATTTGCCGTTATCGTTTTGGGGTTATGGATTAGACACAGCTGCATTCACTTTAAATAGGGCACCATCAAAATCCGTTGAGATGACACCATACAAACTGTGGTATGGCAAAAGGCCAAAGTTGTCGTTTCTTAAAGTTTGGGGATGTGATGCTTATGTCAAAAAGCTTCAGCCTGAAAAGCTGGAACCCAAAGCGGAAAAGTGCATCTTCATAGGTTACCCAAAAGAGACAGTTGGGTACACCTTCTATCTCAAATCCGAGGGCAAAGTGTTTGTTGCTAAAAACGAGCTTTTCTCGAGAAGGAGTTTCTCTCGAGAGAATTAAGTGGGAGGAAGATAGAACTTGATGAGGTTGTCGAACCTCTCATCCCTCTGGATGGTGGCGCAGGGCAAGGGGAAACCCCTGTCGTTGCGACGCCGGTTGAGGAGCAAGTTAATGATGATGATCATGAAACTCCGGTTCAAGTTCCTATCGAACCACGCAGGTCGACGAGACCACGTGCTGCTCCAGAGTGGTACGGTAATCCCGTTTTGTCAATCATGTTGTTAGACAACAATGAACCTGCAAATTATGAAGAAGCAATGGTGGGCCCAGATTCCAACAAATGGCTGGAGGCCATGAAGTCTGAGATAGGATCCATGTATGAAAACAAAGTGTGGACTTTGGAAGTACTACCTGAGGGCCGCAAGGCTATTCAGAACAAATGGATCTTTAAGAAGAAGACGGACGCTGACTGCAATGTGACCGTTTATAAAGCTCGACTTGTGGCAAAGGGTTTTTCACAAGTTCAAGGAGTTGACTACGATGAGACATTCTCACCCGTAGCGATGCTTAAGTCCGTCAGAATCATGTTAGCAATAGCTGCATTTTTCGATTATGAAATCTGGCAGATGGATGTCAAAACGGCATTCCTTAATGGTTTCCTTAAGGAAGAGTTGTATATGATGCAACCCGAAGGTTTTGTCGATCCTAAAAATGCTAACAAAGTGTGCAAGCTCCAGCGATCCATTTATGGACTGGTGCAAGCATCTCGGAGTTGGAACAAACGCTTTGATGAGGTGATCAAAGCATTTGGGTTTATACAAGTGGTTGGAGAATCTTGTATTTACAAGAAAGTGAGTGGGAGCTCTGTGGTGTTCCTAATATTATATGTGGATGACATATTGCTGATTGGAAGCAACGTAGAGTTTTTGGAGAGCATAAAGGATTACTTGAATAAAAGTTTCTCTATGAAGGACCTAGGAGAAGCTGCTTACATTCTAGGCATTAAGATCTACAGGGATAGATCGAAACGCCTGATAGGACTTTCACAAAGCACATACCTTGATAATGTTTTGAAGAGGTTCAAAATGGAACAGTCCAAGAAAGGGTTCTTGCCAGTTTTACAAGGTACGAGATTGAGTAAGACTCGGTGCCCAGTAACTGATAAAGATAGAGAGCATATGAGCACCGTCCCCTATGCTTCAGCCATAGGATCTATCATGTATGCAATGCTATGCACTAGACCGGACGTTAGCCTAGCCATAAGTATGGCAGGCAGGTTCCAGAGTAATCCAGGAGTGGATCACTCGATGGCGGTCAAGAATATCCTGAAGTACCTGAAAAGGACTAAGGAGATGTTTCTCGTGTATGGAGGTGATGAAGAGCTAGCCGTAAAGGGTTACGTCGATGCAAGCTTTGACACAGATCCGGACGACTCTAAGTCGCAGACCGGATACGTATTTATTCTTAATGGGGGTGCGGTAAGCTGGTGCAGTTCCAAGCAAAGCGTCGTAGCTGATTCTACATGTGAAGCGGAGTACATGGCTGCCTCGGAGGCGGCTAAGGAGGGTGTCTGGATGAAGCAGTTCATGACGGATCTTGGAGTGGTGCCAAGCGCACTGAATCCAATAACCTTGTTCTGTGACAACACGGGTGCCATTGCCTTAGCAAAGGAACCACGATTTCACAAGAAGACTAGACACATCAAACGACGCTTCAACCTCATCCGTGACTACGTCGAAGGGGAGGACGTAAATATATGCAAAGTGCACACGGATCTGAATGTAGCAGACCCGCTGACTAAACCTCTTCCACGGGCAAAGCATGATCAACACCAGAATTGTATGGGTGTTAGATTTATTACAATGTAATTCACATGATGATGTGAGGGCTAGATTATTGACTCTAGTGCAAGTGGGAGACTGTTGGAATTATGCCCTAGAGGCAATAATAAATATAGTTATTATTATAATTCCTGTATCAAGATAATCGTTTATTATCCATGCTATAATTGTATTGAATGAAGACTTATATACATGTGTGGATACATAGACAAAGCACTGTCCCTAGCAAGCCTCTAGTTGGCTAGCCGGTTGATCAAAGATAGTCAGGGTCTTCTGATTATGTACAAGGTGTTGTTGCTTGATAACTGGATCATGTCATTAGGAGAATCACGTGATGGACTAGACCGAAACTAATAGACGTAGCATGTTGATCGTGTCATTTTGTTGCTACTGTTTTCTGCATGTCAAGTATTTGTTCCTATGACCATGAGATCATATAATTCACTGACACCGGAGGAATGCTTTGTGTGTATCAAACGTCGCAACGTAACTGGGTGACTATAAAGATGCTCTACAGGTATCTCCGAAGGTGTTCGTTGAGTTAGTACAGATCGAGACTGGGATTTGTCACTCCGTGTGACGGAGAGGTATCTCGGGGCCCACTCGGTAATACAACATCACACACAAGCCTTGCAAGCAATGTGACTTAGTGTAAGTTGCGGGATCTTGTATTACGGAACGAGTAAAGAGACTTGCTGGTAAACGAGATTGAAATAGGTATGCGGATACTGACGATCGAATCTCGGGCAAGTAACATACCGACGGACAAAGGGAATGACATACGGGATTATATGAATCCTTGGCACTGAGGTTCAAACGATAAGATCTTCGTAGAATATGTGGGATCCAATATAGGCATCCAGGTCCCGCTATTGGATATTGACTGAGGAGTCACTCGGGTCATGTCTACATAGTTCTCGAACCCGCGGGGTCTGCACACTTAAGGTTCAATGTTGTTTTATGTGTATTTGAGTTATATGGTTGGTTACCGAATGTTGTTTGGAGTCCCGGATGAGATCACAGACGTCACGAGGGTTTTCGGAATGGTCCGGAAACGAAGATTGATATATAGGATGACCTCATTTGATTACCGGAAGGTTTTCGGAGTTACCGGGAATGTACCGGGAATGACGAATGGGTTTCGGGTGTTCACCGGGGGGGCAACTCACCCCGGGGAAGCCCATAGGCCTTGGGGATGGCGCACCAGCCCTTGGTGGGCTGGTGGGACAGCCCAAGAAGGCCCTATGCGCCATAGATAGAAAATCAAAGAGAAAAGAAAAAAAAATGAGGTGGGAAAGGAGAGAAGGACTCCACTTTCCAATCCTAGTTGGACTAGGATTGGAGGAGGACTCCTCCTCCCTTGGTGGCGCAGCCCTTGGGGCTCCTTGAGCCTCAAGGCAAGCCTCCCCTCCCTCCTCCTATATATATGGAGCAATTAGGGCTGATTTGAGACGACTTTTCCAAGGCAGCCCGACCACATATCTCCACGGTTTTACCTCTAGATCGCGTTTCTGCGGAGCTCGGGCGGAGCCCTGCTGAGATTAGATCACCACCAACCTCCGGAGCGCCGTCACACTGCCGGAGAACTCATCTACCTCTCCGTCTCTCTTGCTGGATCAAGAAGGCCGAGATCATCGTCGAGCTGTACGTGTGCTGAACGCGGAGGTGCCGTCCGTTCGGCACTAGATCGTGAGACGGATCACGAGACGGTTCGTGGGAAGGTTCGCGGGGCGGATCGAGGGACGTGAGGACGTTACACTACATCAACCGCGTTCACTAACGCTTCTGCTGTGCGATCTACAAGGGTACGGAGATCGGAAATCCCCTCTCGTAGATGGACATCACCATGATAGGTCTTCGTGCGCGTTGAAAAAATTTTGTTTCCCATGCGACATTCCCCAACAATTCCCTACAAGGGCAATATGGAGGTCATGTTAAGAAACTCACAATCAGCAGTTGCAGCACAAGATCTTTGGATTTGGCACACTTTCTTTGGCATGTTCGGGTCACACAATAATATCAACGTGTTGTTGCGTTCTTCACCATTTGCTAGGTTTACTAAAGGACAAGCTCCTCCATGCAACTATACCACCAATGGTCATGACAATAACATGAGCTACTATCTGGTTAATGATATCTATCCTCTCTAGGCAACCTTCATCCCGACTATCTCTGGCCCATTTGGTTAGAAAAGAGTTCACTTTGACCTAAGACAAGGAGTTAGAAAGGATGCGGAGAGCGCATTTAGAGTGCTCCAAGCCCGTTTTGCAGTTGTTCCAGACCTGCAAAAAAATGGGACCTAGGGACCTTGTGAGGGATGATGACATGATGACATGTTCCAGCAGCAAAGTACTCCCTCCGTTCCTAAATATAAGTTTTTATAGAGATTTCAATATGAACTACATACAAAGCAAAATAAGTGAATCTACACTCTAAAATATGTTTGTATACATCCGTATATAGTTCATATTAAAATATCTAGAAAGATTTATATTTAGGAACGGAGGGAGTAATTGCCATGTATTTTCATGCATTTGCCTTGATGAATAATTGCTAGCCAAGAAAAGAAAACAATGAAAATTGTCATCCATGGCATTTGTCATGTTGGTTCAAGGGAATTGTCATGCTACATAAATGAGAAAAATTGAAAATTAGCATGCCCTAAAAAAGGAAATTGTCATCCTAAATATGTTTGCTCAGATTGTTATCGTAAGCGATCCGTATAATGTCCTCACAGTTTGCTCAGAGAGGTGTTTGGAAGCAAACATTTTAGGATTCGTGCACGAGCAAACATGTCTAAGAGTTTTCGCTTGGAATGGCAAAAAGTTAACATCAGATCGTTAGCATTTGGAAATTATTAATACTAGTCGTGATATAACCCAGAAAACGAAACAAATGCCACCTGAGTGTTTTTAAAAATTGGACTAAAAAAATGTACAATCATATTATAATCCAGTGATGAAATAAAAAAAAGCATCAACAAAGATACATTCTGCCTATATTTGGTAACCTTTTGCCAAAACTTTATCCCTACCATGCAGGGTTGCTTGTTTCAGTTTCCTTTTAGCACACCTATAATTTTGCAAAATCATAGTCCCTCCATACGGAATTTCTTGTCATGAAAACGAATAGAGATGGGTGTATCTAGAACTAAAATACATCTAGATACACCGATATCCGCGACAAGTAATTTCAGACGGATGGAGTATATTACTGTGCTCGCATGAACCAAGCACATTATCTAAACTGTGCTAGCTACAAAACAGGACAAAATAAACAGGAAATGGCTCGAACCATATCTAGCAGGACTCAAACTCAACCATCTCAACAGAACAAAACAAAACAAAACTATACAAGCATCTAACCAGCATATATTACATTGGCACATCTATACGGGCATGCTCACATGCTCAGTAATCCAGCATCAAGTCGGTACAAAACCACACTAGTCAAGGAACAGATCCGGTACAGCAAACACACAGGGCCAGAGTTTCAGACCGTCTTCTCGAGAAAATGAAGCACAACCGCCCTGAGCCGCTCCACAAAATTGCGGCACAGACATATACATCCCACGACAACCTTCTGCTGCACAAGATGTCACCTGCGTAGGAACAACCTCCAGAGTTCATACTCCTACATCCATCTTGCTGACAACAAGGCAGGACAAGCAGATTCAATGACGTTTCTTTTGATTTCTTGTGTTGGAATCATCGGGTGGTAGATCTCACTGCAATTAGATAGATGACCAGCTTTGCCTCAAACTCAAGACATCCGTTTCATTTGAGGGAGTCCCAATGATGCCCCATTACTGAACTGTCGGTGCCTAAGCTGTCGATGGTCTTTTTTTGAGAACTAACTCTGTCGATGATTTTCTGCATGCCAGTCAAATCTTCTTCATACCCAATGATCTGCACGACAAACCAGAGGTTACATGAGCTGAGCAGTCATGACAATCGTGACCTGCCAAGTGCCAAGTGGGAAAGTGTTGGTGTAAGGTACAATGCACACCTGGGAATCTGTCTGCGTTTCGCTGAAAGGTAGATAGGGAGTTGGGACAGCGACCCGGGTGGAGTCTGGGCTCTTGACATTCTTGCCAGGGTGTGTGTGTTGCTTCTGTGGCCTGAAGGGGACACATGGTAAAAGGGAATTACTTGAATGTGCAGGCACGTGATAAGACAGAAGATACGTTTCCGATGTATACTCATAACAATTACCAGTTATTTGAGCGGGTTTTCATGTCATTGTATAGGGAAGTGAAAGCATTATCTGGCACAGGTTGAGGTTCCTCCTCTTGACCAACAACAGAAGCATCAATTCCAGGATCCTGCGTTGCCAGTTAAAAAAGGTGTGAAGTTGCCACTTTCGTTCAAATTCCTATAAACATGGCATGCCGTGCAAATAGAAAAGTAAATGAACCACATACCCTGGATGACTGAACCAGTAGGTCCTCAAAGTCCTTTATGGAGTCTGCAATACCCAGAGCAGAGCTGATGTCCGAATGTTTTTCCGTTCGTCCAATGTTCGTAGATGTATCATTAGCCTTGGCTGTTGATCGTCTTCTTTTGTTAACAGAAGAAGCAATTTTCTCCTCAGTAATAGAGGAGCCTGCCAAACTATCATGGTGAGTCTGTGACAAGAAAATATTTTCACAAATTGTGCAATGGGCAATTACCTGAGCTGTGTTTTGAACTGCTTCTTGGCACTTGAGGTTCACTAAGTGGCTCAGGGCAATCAAATCTAGAGGTCGTATTGGCGGCTTGTGTAGGAAATTGACTAACAGTGCACATACCGGCATCCTTGTCCTGAGAAGTAGGTGGTTTCGGCTGAAACTGGTCATAAGGGATAATGGTGTCCTGCAATGACAATTTGTTGTGCTGTTAATCAATCCCATACAACCTAACTATCATCAGTAAGAAAATATTTGGCAGGCAAAATTTGGATATGCTGAAAACTATGCATGAAAAGGGATACCTGTCTCACACATTCGAAGAGCCACTCTATGGTAATGGTTGGAATTCTCTTATTATGGTATGCCTCATACTTTGGACCGCTGGCAAATTTACAGATAAGATGGCTCACTCTTTTTGATGCTTTCTCTGTGAATTTAGCTCCTAGAGTAAGACAAAGGTTCTTAAGCAGAACTCTCTCTTTCTCATCATACTGTGAAACACAGAAACGGAAGTCTTCAAACCCCGGGAATGGGATGCGACACCGCAAAGGAGAGAAGATAGGATGACTTCCAACATCTTGCAAGTAACCCAACTGTACAAGAATTTGTAGGTAAGAACTGGAAGCTTATAGAAATTTGCGAGTATAAGTGCAGGGTAATGATAGACCATCTGCTTCTTAAATACAGAGTAAATAAGCAACCATGAAAACATAAGCATGCACCTCAAAACATGAGGCTATCCATTGAGTTGAAACAACGGTTGAATGAGAGTAGTCGCATTGCATGCTGTTCTGTCCATGGCACTCAATTATGAAATCCACAGCAGTTTCTTGTGCATCATCCGCCACCATAGTGCCTCCCCCTTCTCTGACCCAATCGATAACCTCAGCTCTCTGATTAATATGGACATAGGCACTTCATCAACAGGAAATCAAATAAAGTGGCAAACAAGGCAAGTGGTGGAAAAACAAGGCACTGCATCAATGAATATGATTAGGCATTTTTTAACTCTGGTGTACTACACCTAGCAACTTCAATGAAAAGTAATGTCTTCACAAGTTGATGGATCAGCCTCTAATATTAGGAAGTGTTAACACCACAATTTACCGTTGGTCTGCTTGTCCCAGTGATATGATCTAACAGAGATTGATGGAGAAGTCATCCAAGTGGAAAAGTTGACGGCACAAATTAAGAAGTGATACGAGTAAAACAATTTAATAAATGATTACACCACAGCATACCCGATCATGAGAAAATGAATTTGAGAAACAAAATGTTTTCCCTTTGAAAATATTTGAAGAAGTGCTACTCTGTGACTTCACTGCAGAAGAAGTTGCTTTGCCAGTACTGGTCAATCCATTTTGTTGGCTTGATTTTGCAGACCTAGTTGCTGCCCGGGTATTATTCATGTTTTCATGTTTGCCCTTGGCTGGATTTCTTTCAGATGACAGATCTTTCGCAAGCTGCTTATCATGTGAATCATTGAAAGTTGGAACATGGAATATTCCATGTGAACTTTTGGCTGCCTTTGTTTCACGTGTAGCAGCAGATTTTTCCATGCCCACAAACGGAAATTCTGAGTTCAGAAGGTAGAAAATGAATATAAAACAAAGTCAGACAGGGGAACATGTTTCTTGGTGACCCATTCAACAATCTGAAATACTAATAAATCTGATGCTTCCGTACCTTTCACAAGTAACTCGCTAGCCAAATGAGCTGTGGATACTTTGATTTCCGTTTTTGTTTTATTGCAGTCTTCTAACCATGCTACCTTTACAACATTTATCACACCCCAAGCAGCAAGGCGTCTTACCTCTTTTTTCTCTCTGCTAAGGCAAATAAGCATCATTAACTGTAACGGCAACCAGTTGATAGAGAACTCAATATATGCAGAAGATATGGTGACATGAACTTACTCCTCCGAAGGTGCACCTAGAATAATATGAGTAAGCCTCTCGCTTAACATAACATGCCGGGATCCACCACCATTACGTATCATCATGACTAACCTTGACAACTCTTTCTCCTCAAAACCCACAAGAGAAATTCTGCAATTTGATAAGTACAGATCATCATCTTCAGCCTCTGAATCCGCAGCTACATGACTCTCAACCAGCATCTCGTTTGTCTCTTGGACACAAGGTGCACCAACAATATCAGTGCTACACATCTTTGAAGCATAGCCAGAAGAAACTGGCACATACTGTGACATTGATACTGAATCATCAACTGATGCTGCTGGAACAGATTGAAAACTTGCACTGCTCATCTCTGGGTTCCGTTGTTCTTTAAAGGAACCCTTTATGCCATTATAATTATTAGAACTCTGGCCAATAGCATAGGCACTTTCATCTAGATAAGCTGTGTTCCAAAGAAAAAAAAAACACAAGGTTAGGTTTTAACCTTACTAGCTAATTTCTATTGGAGAAACAAGACAATATCAACACCAAAGTCAACACCCATGCATCTTGATTATTACCTCTTCGAGCAACGGATTGGCCAACCCATCTCTGATTCACAATTTGAATATTACCCCATCTTTTAGCTACAAGATATTTGTCACCGCCAGGTTCGTAATAACATGTTAAGAAAAATTCCCTCGAGATTCAGTTTTCTGGTAAATAACAGAGATATATGTAGCAAACCAGTGCGCTATTTTTGAGAAAGTTGTACGGGAATTGGAGAACATTCATAGAATGCGAGGCAACATGTGCCACCAACTATCAAGCAAAAATTAAGTCTGATAGCCTGATGTTTCATATCAGTGTTTCATCATTTTTCATCGTTGGAATAAATACAACGTGCCTTAAGGAATACAGAACTGACCTTTCTAGCATGTTATTTGAGTATGCTTGCAATCCTGTAAGAGTATGTGTGCATATACCTCCTACAATTTAATGTGGTGTATGATTTTGTTGTCGAGTCCCCAGACAGACCACTGATTATGAAATTTAGTCACATTACTGCCGATGTGTCAACAACTCTCATAAGTGCCTCACTCGTAAATCATCACTGACACACCTTTACATGCTTACATGTGGCAGACCAAAGCACCAAATCTTTTAATGCAGAGCTTAACTGCTTAAAGTGACTGAGGCATGAGCAGCATTGAAATTAATTGGTTATTCCCTGTTCTATAGCAATGTGGGAAACAAATGCGGGGTGGAGGATCACGTCATTGGTCAATAAACAAGGAGGTATCTCGAGACCTATTCGACTAAAACTCAAAAAAGAAAGAAGCCAGTGAAAACAATTTGTCAATTTGATCAGATGAAATCTCAAACTGAGAGCAAACGCAGAAAACACCAAAAGGATATATTCGCAACTAAATGAGTGCACTTCTTTGTAAGATTTGCTGAATACTGGCCACCATTCTGCTCTATTATTTCCATCAACTCCTTCCGTTTATCTGATTCAACAAAACAAAACGGGATAAGACAAATGAAGAAAACAAGCATCTAACAGGATAAGGCATGTATTGCCAGATGCAGTGGTGAAGACATACTAGTGGTAGCTTCTTCATAAATGTGACAGATTTTTTTTCACATTGCTATGGCGACTGGCAAGCAGTTCATTAACAAAATCAGGACCGGTTCATACTAGCTGTTAGCAGATTCTTGTTGGTTTCCAGTGCAATTGCTGCGGCAAAATTTCAAGCACCTATTTCTACAAAACGCAGTCATATATCTGCCAGAAATTGCACAGGAACCACCTGTAAACTGTCAGGTTTCGTGCGGTTCCAAGTCAAAAATGAAAACTGGCCAATTCACCGATGATTAGTGATGGTTTTCAGAATTTACTTAAAGACTGAAAGAAAGCACAGAGCACCTAGGACATGATTGGACTAATTCAGAAAAGCCACCCAATTTCATGGTCAGGGATTTCAAGGACTACCACCATATTCCAATTTTCTGCAACTATTGGTAACATCTGCTGCCGGTGTAAGAACCTTGGTCAAATCAATATTAATTATCATATTTCATTTGGTAAAACTGTGCCCACAGTTAACAGCTGCAAATTTTTAATAGAGATGCAAAATAAAAGTATATATTGGTTGAAAGAAGGTCAAAGTTGTTCCAGCCTTCCATCGCCGGGCCTAAATACCTTCATCTAGTTTGGTGACATATCTATTCAATGGTTCAACCAAGTAAAAGAAAGAACCATTCAAGATTTGTTAGGCACCTACCTGCATCTAGTTTTGTGATGCATATATTCAACCCAGTAAAAGGAAGAATCTTGTACGGTTCATGAGGCACGACACGATGTTCGATCCAGCATTGCTCCAACCAGTTCCTATTGACAATAGGCTTCTTCAGGTTATTCACGGCCCACTGCAGTACACAAAAATATTGAAGTCCTCATTAGTCAGCCCAACAGTATCGATCCTCGCATGACATTACGGGGCTGTTTGGTTTGTGCCTGCGCTGGCCTTGCCAATTTTGGCTCGCCAAATAATTGGCGCAGGATTCTGCAGCCCATGTGTTGCCAAAAATTTGGCTGGGAATGAAACTAGGGGTGCTATAGAAGTGTGGGCGTGCCAATTATTTGGTCTCCATCCAAATGACCACCAAAGCTGGGTCAAACGACCAATTTTTTGGCAGGGCGGGTGAGGGCAATGATCCAAACAGCCCCTACACCACAAAACGATTCTTGCTTCCAGGCTAAGGTTAAAGAAGGTAACAGAAACCAAACACAGCAGTAATTAGTGTTGCCAGCTTTACAGCAAAAGAGCCTCCAAACATAAAGAAACCCTATAGGTGAACTTATAATAGGGAAGCTATACAAACCTACCATGAAAAGAGGGAAAAAGCAAAAGCATAACGACCAGCCTGAACGAGTCGAACGAAACAGCTCTGATAAGCATTGAAAATGTCAACCTTAAAATGAGCAGTTAAAACAAACAGTATTTTCATCGACGGTTTGAAACACAGATGATAAAATGCCAACAACCTAGAAACATATTTCGTTTAGGTTGTGGGCTTGTGGGGAGCTAGAATTCAAATAAAATGACCTCAGATTTACAGCTTAGTTTGGCATGGTAGCAGCATATAATCTGCGATTTCAGTTTACAATTGGTAATTTTAATAACCTCTTTTTCTATCATTTGAATAAATGTCCCATAAAAACACTGAATTTTTTTGACCTAAATACATTCGGCTGCAAAAGCAGTTCCAAACTAGTGATAGCACATGCTACAAATACATACAAAAGAAATCCTTAGAGGCTCAAATGGAGATGAAAGAACATGTGTGAGCAAAGATTTTAAGATCCATAAAGAATGTACAAAGCTGTGGGTGTAGCACAAAAGACTGAAGACGACTACATGGAAAGATGGCTGACTTGAGATTCTGACTATTTTCATGTTATTTCTCGTACATTATTCCTAATTTCCTATTGTCATTCTCACATGCTTCAGTTGCAACTTGCAAGATGTGCTGCCACTCCTCTGTGGATCGAGCTAAATTGTATCCCCTGGATTGGTTTGATACCTCTGTATTATCAGCATTCTCTGATGTGGGCTGTTCAGAAGATGAACTTTGGGGTTGCCAGTTTATAGTTTTCAAACTTGGATTACTTGGACAAAAAAATACAGTTTGCATCAGGTTCCTTTTAATAAGCCAGAGTAATTCTTAGGCTAGAAGACCTAAGAGGATACAAAAGGAGAAACGTGCAAGGAAAATAACAAAGCCAAACAGGGGAGTAGGACACCAGAATGATGACAGCAAAAGGACACCTCAAATGAGTATTAGTTTTGGAAGCACCACGAGCGTCGAGAAACTAAACTACAACTAAGTACACCACTAAGCAGTACTTAGAACCCTAGCCAAAAAATGAGGATATTTTACGTGTAGTGTGTAATCTATTGGCCATCTCTATGATAACATTATGAAAGAACTACTTTTGAACTTCAAAGACTTCACAACTAGATAGGCTACACAGCAAACTAGTAGTCCATATTACCTGTTTGGTAAGCATTTTTAAGTTCGCCTACCAAACTGACTACAACGGCAATTAACAAATGATTTCCATCCCATATTAACAGCTTTCAGCGTAACTTACTTTATACTTGGCAGCCATGACATCCTTTGCAACTACAAAGTCAACATCCATGGACACTTTAGTCTGCAAAAGACCTCCCATTGCTGTCACTAATTGTTCAATCCTGGCCTGGAAGAAGAAGAACAAACTTGAGATACATGCATCATGTGTTAGCTAATGAAGCTGCAACAGGAAGACAAGTTCTGATATGTGATACACATACCCTCTCATCTTTCTCGAAGCCTGAACAGAGTACAGTTACCCCATCCATTGCAAGACAACAAGTATAACCTTGTTTAGGCAGGGAACGATGCTCCTTGGCACAGGAAAGGATGCATTGTGGTCCTGTAAAAACATAAACATGATCTTACAATGAATACCAATGCACAAAATGGTTGTGGAAATACTCCGATCTGGTTGACTGCTGTTCCAACCAAACAAAATGGTGCACCAGATTACTAGGACATGTGCAACATTGAAACATCAAGGCACCAGGCTAGTTACTGATTAATCCACCTTCCTCAGGTTCTAGCTTAGTGTACAAACTTTGTAAACCATCTGCCTATGGATTAAGGATGCAGAAACTCCAAAATCAAAGCAACATGCTCCCCAATCGCAAGGCATCCAGGCCAACTAGTCTTAAATTTCACTGGCACATGAGCTAATTTGGGTGTTTCCACTAGATGGATTTCACAGTCACAGCTTACAATTGCACAAGGAAATTAACACTAGCACCGCCGAAACGAACGAAAGCAGCAGCGCACTTTACCAAGCAGATTGCAGCCTTTGTCCTTCAGATCCGCGAACCTCTCCTGCAGAAAGGGAAGGGGGGGAGGTTAGGGATTCGGTGACCGCGGAGAGCCGGCGGCCGCGCCGCGCGGGGACGGAGGAGGAGGGAGGGGGAGCTTACGTGGGAGGAGGAGGAGATGACGTGGTAGTCGAGGGGCCCGGTGTGGGCGGGGTCGGCGCAGAGGAGGACATCGGCGCCGTTGAGGCGGAGCGCGTCGTGCACGGCGTCGAACACCTCGGGGGCCACCAGATTCCGCGAGAGGAACACGCTCGCGCCCGCGAACGTCGCGGTCCTCCGCCCGCCGCCGGATGAGGCGGCCGGCGCGGCGGGGGCGGGGCCGTGCAACGGCGTCATCGGGGCGGTGTGCGACAGTGGCGGAGGCGGCGACGAGACGGGAGCGGGGGGCAGGGGCGGGAAGAGGCGGGGAAATTTTATTTGGGGCGAGCTGTCGCACAGATGGCCTGCCTGGGCACTCGGAGGAACCACGCGGAACCGGTCGTCGCTCTTTCCTCAGTTCCACTCCTTCCCCCCGATACCCAATCGAGTCCTCTCTCAGTGCCGCCTCCCACTCGTCTCCTCCTCAGAGCATCTCCAACAACATATCCATATTTACTCTCAATACCTAAAAACTGTTTTTTTGGTATTGGAGACAAAAAAACTAGCTCCAAGAGCATATCCATAAATGATCCCCATCAAAAAAAAAATTAGGTCACTATCCAAAATCTAGCCAAGAATTGGCATATATGGGTATTGTGGGGCAAATACCCATCCGACCCAAATCTCGCGTGGGAACTCGAAACCGCTCGCGCGCGGAAGTTTTCGTCGTCGCCTCGCCTCCCCGCCCGACCCCGCCACCGCGCGCTGCCGTCGCGCCGGCCGCCGCCGCGCCATGGATGAGGGGGTCGTCGAACCCGCCACCTCCGTCGCCCCTCCCGCACCCCCTCCCACCGCCCTGCCTGCTCCCCCCGCGGCCACGACGTCCAAGCCGAAGGCCGCCCGGTGCCTAGGGTTGGCGAAGCCGCCGCGCCGGTCGCCGCCACCCCCGCTTCTCCTGGCGCGCTGGAGAGCGCCGCCGAGCCTGCTCCGACCGCCGCCCCGTCGAAGAAGAAGGGCACGGCAAAGCGGCCTCCCCGGGACCCGGCGCTCACGGCGAAGAAGAAGGCGGCCAAGAAGGCCGTGGCAGCGCCTCTGCCGCCATCTGCGACCGTGCAGGTCCCGCCGCCATGCCCTCCCGCACCTCAGGCGGCTCAATCACCGCCGATTGTGCCCGTGTCGGCGTCGCCGACAGCCACCACGGGTACTGCCCTCGTGGTGCTCGACCAAATGCCTGCAAGGTAATTGCATTGTTTTTTTTTGTTTTTAAATTCTTGTTTGTTGTATGTTTGATTTGTAGTCAAATGCAATTCATTTGTAGTACAAATTCCGTGTAATTCTTGTATGCACATGAATTAGTGGTAATTCTTGTAGTATGAATTAGTGGTAGTGTTGCCTATGTATGGTTTATTGTATATAGCATGGACGATGAGGATTTTCTCAAGTTTACTTGTGGAGACATGCCATCACAAGAATTTGCCCATGATGATGTTGCATCTCAAGATGGTGGAGAAGGTTATGTGGATGAACCTACAAACTATGGTGAAGGTTTTGTGGATGAACCAACTCCACGTAGGGCGGTGCGAGGAGCAAATTTCACACAAAAGGAAGATGAGGCTTTGTGCCATGCATGGAGGTCGGTTGGCATTGATCCCATCACCGGGAATAAACAATCAACCAACACCTATTGGGAGCGTATCCATGATCACTTTGAAAAACACTCCAAGTTTATAAGAAGCCAAATTTTACTCCAACATCGTTTTCAAACCATTAACATCGATTGCTCCAAGTGGTCGGGTTGCTTAGATCAAGTGGATCGTCTCAACCCAAGTGGGACTAGTGCAATAGACAAGGTATGCATGTCCTCAACTTGGTTTCTTTTGTTCTCATGTTGTTTTCTTTTTTGCTAACTTGATTCTTTTTTGTGTAGACCAACATTGCTCAAAATTTGTTCATGGGCAAACCAAAGAAGAAAGGTGGCAAGCCCGGGAAATCTTTCACTTTACACCATTGTTGGAGAATTCTTGAGAACGATGAGAAGTGGAAGAACCGTGCCTCCAATGAGATCCCAAACAAGAGGAAAGCCCCTTCTACCTCGGTTGGAGAGGGTTTGGTGGTTGACACCGATGATAAAGGCTCAAGTAGCCCCACTCCTCTTTCTTCGGTCAATAGAAAGAGGCCCGATGGAAGAAAGAAAGCAAAAGACAACCGGGCAAAGGGAGGTGAGAACTTGTACAAGGAGTCCTTGGAGAACATGATGGCGGTGAGAAGGGAGCTCGCCTCTGAAAGAAGGGAGGCAAAGAACAAGGAGATTGAAGAGAGAAGGCAAGCCGAGGAGAGGAAGGTGGCCACCGAGGAGAGGAGGGCGGCGGCCGAGGAGAGGAGGGCCGCAGTCGAGGAGAAGCTTGCAGAAATCGAAGAGAGGAAGGTGTCCAATGAGGAGATGCTCAAGAGGATTGAACAAGAACAAAATATCATGTTCATGGATGCAAGTGGTTTAGATGAGAAGGGTCGTGCTTACTACGAGCTTTGTGGTGACCAAATCTTGATGTCAAGAGGGTATGGTGGTGGAGGTGGTGGCGGCTATGGTGGTGGAGGTGGTGGCGGCTATGGTGGTGGTGGAGGTGGTGGCGGCAATGGTGGAGGTGGCGGCGGCTATGGTGGTGGCAATGATGTCATATGAGAGTTGTGGTGTTGTTCTATGCACCGACGAACTCTTATTTTGTGTTGATGATGCATCGATAACTATCTATTCGTGGTGTTGTTCTATGCACCGATGAACTTTTATCTTATGTTGATGATGCACTTTGTGATTGGTGATGCATTTTGCTACCGGTTTTATGGATAGTGATGAACTTCTATAATGGATTTGAATGAGTGTGCAATTGTTTGAATTATCTTGTGTATGATTTCTATTAAATTCGGATTATATTGTGTTGGTGTATGATAAATGTTGGAGAGAAGTAGAGAGAAGGAAATGATCAAAACAATGAAACCAGTTTTTGGGTATCCAAATATGGGTAAGCTTGAAAAGCAAAAAAAAAATGGATACCTAAACCTTCTCTCTCCTCTACCCATAATGGTTTTGACTATCCAAAATATGGGTATGCTCTTGGAGATGCTCTCAGCCGATCTGTGCCGCCGGCGAACTCCTCTTGATCTGCGTCGCCCGGCGACTCGTCTCTTCCTCTCTCGTGCGGCGGATCGAGCGTCTGCGTGGCGGCAGTTTTGCAACAGGGCGGCGGGATAGGTGCATTTTTAATCGAACTGTTGCTCTATCTTTGCAAAATATGCTGCTGATGTACTCCCTCCGTTCCAAAACAACATAAGACTTTTTAGAGATTGCACTATGAAATACATATAGATGTACATAAATATATTTAAAAAAAATCATTCATTTTGCTTTAGTACGTAGTCTTCTAGTGAAATATCTAAAAGGTCTTATATTTATAAACGAAGGGAGTAAGGTCTATCATTATATAAAGTTTAAAAATACTTCCTCTATACTGAATTACTTATCATAAAAATGAATAAAAATAATTATATTTAAAACTAAAGTACATCTAGGACAACACCAGTGAGGACAACCATCTTGACACATAAGCAAAAAAACATCCGACACAAAAGAAAATTGATTGCTGAACCAAATAGTCATCGTCCACCAACCACGCTATTGGCATTGCCATTAAAGGAGGAAACAGGTACCGCAAATCGAAAAAATGCGAGAGCACCATCGCATCAATGCTTTGTATGCTGTTGTCTAATGTACATGTCATTCTTCTCAAAATATATTGTTTTATGTTGTTCGTCTTGAAAATGCAAATGAAATGCTGCCGTAATTTTGAATTTTAAGTCATTTCATTTGCCATTCCACCTCTCCAACCAAACACCGGAATGGAACCCACATGTTCTATCTTTTTGCTGCTATCAAACAACAAAATGGAACCGACTCATTCCTCTAGCATGAAACCATTTCATTCTATTACATTTGGCTTCACAACCAAACACACCCTAAACGAACCGATTGGTTCGAGTTTGAAAGGACGTGGATGTCGCCTAGAGGGGGTGAATAGGCGCTTTAAAATAATTACGGTTTAGGCTTGAACAAATGCGAAATAAAAGTAACATTTAATTTGTCAAGCACAAATCCTAAAACAACTAGGCTCGCCTATGTGCATCAACAACTTATGCGAAGTAAGATAAACAACTAACTCATAGGAAGATATACAACAAGAAACAATATGGCTATCATAAAGTAAACTACATAAGTAAAGGGTTCAGTAAGAGATAACCGAGGCACGCGGAGACGACGATGTATCCCGAAGTTCACACCCTTGCGGATGCTAATCTCCGTTTTGGAGCGGTGTGGAGGCACAATGCTCCCCAAGATGCCACTAAGGCCACCGTAATCTCCTCACGCCCTCGCACAATGCGAGATGCCCTAATTCCACTAAGGGGCCCTTGAGGGCGGTCACAGAATCCATACAAACAAGGTTGGGGCAATCTCCACAACTTAATTGGAGGCTCCCAACAACACCGTGAAGCTTCACCACAATGACATATGGCTTTGAGGTGACCACAAATGCTCGAGGCAATCTCGACAACTTAATTGGAGATCCCGACGCTTGCCCGGAGCTTTACACCACAATGATCGAGCTCCAAGGCACCACCAAGCTTCTAGGATGTCAAAGCATCCACGAAGAACAATCTCTAGAGTACCAAGTACTAAAGGGTAATAAGCTTCTCAAACTTCACTTCCACGTATCACCGTGGAGAACTCAAACCTATGCACCAAATGCAATGGCAAGGGCACACGGAGTGCCCAAGTCCTTCACTCCCAAATCCCACCACAAAAACTAATGCTATGGTGGAAAATGAGAGGAAGAACAAGGAAGAACACCAAGAACTCTAAGAAATAGATCCAAGGGGTTCCCCTCACTTAGAGGAGAAAGTGATTGGTGGAAATGTGTATCTAGATCTCCTCTCTCTTTTCCCTCAAAAAGGAGCAAAAATCATTGGAGGGATTGAGAGTTAGCAAGCTCGAAGAAGGTAAACAATGGGGGAAGAACACGAGCTCAACGAATAGATGACCATTGGGGAAGAAGACCCCCTTTATATAGTGGGGGAAAGAATCCAACCGTTACCCCCACTTTCAGCCCGAGCATAGTGGTACTACCGCTGCCCGGTCTGGTACTACCGCACGCACAGTAGTGGCAGAGGGGGGAACTACTTCACGGGGCAACAAGCGGTAGAACCGCCGGAGCGGTACTACCGCACGCCCTTACGGTACTACCGCAGGGTACACGGAAGTAAAAAAAATTACTTCCGTGTCTACCTCCGCTGAGGCTACGTATGTGCAAAAATCCGACACGATAATACCGGACATGGTTGCGGTACTACCGTCTGAGGGCGGTAGTAAAAAACTACGTATGCTCTTTACACAACGGAAGTACCACCCAAACGGTACTACCGTGGTACCGAGCGGTACTACCGCCTGTTAGGAGAAAACAACTCTCGTACTGAAACTGTCATAACTTTCACATACGAGCTCCTAATCGAGCAAACTCAAGCTTGTTGGATTCAGGACGACAAGAGATATCCATACAACTTGTCATGCAGTTATGAAAAAGCCAAAGATATAGAGATGTGAGACCTCTATGAATGAAGAACTCACAAAAACTTTCAACATCGAAAACATCATAGAAGATGCATATGGACTCCGTTTTCGATGAACTCGAGCTTGTCATGAAGATGACCATAAGCTATAAAACTCACAAAGAGAAACACCAAACAAGAACCAAGAAATATGACGCAAGGATGCAAATAGTTTGAGCTCTCAACGAATGATACGATCAAGCTGTTGGAAATATGCCCTAGAGGCAATAATAAATTGATTATTATTATATTTCCTTGTTCATGATAATTGATTATTATCCATGCTAGAATTGTATTGATCGGAAACTCAAATACATGTGCGGATACCTCCACCTCCTCCTCCTAGTGAGCCTCTAGTTGACTAGCTCGTTGATCAAAGATGGTCAAGGTTTCCTGGCCATAGACAAGTGTTATCACTTGATAACGGGATCACATCATTAGGAAAATAATGTGATGGACAAGACCCAAACTACCTCCTCCTCCTCCTGCTGTTGCTTCTCCTTCTCCTTCTCCTTATCCTCCTCCTTCTCCTCCTACACTGTCCCTAGTGAGCCTCTAGTTGACTAGCTCGTTGATCAAAGATGGTCAAGGTTTCTTGGCCATAGACATGTGTTTTCACTTGATAACGGGACGTCGCAAGGATCTCTGAAATGGTCCAGAGGTAAATATTGATATACAGGAAGTCCCGTTGTGGTCACCGGAAAAGTTTCGGGTGTTTTTGATATTGTACTAGGAATGCCGCGTGGGCCATCAGGAGGGGCCACTCACACCGGGAGGCTACTTGGGCCTTAGGGGTGGCACACCAGCCTTGAGTGGTCTGGCCGAGCCAGCCCTAAAGGGGCCATGCGGCCAAGAGGTGGGAGAAGGAAAAACCCCAAAGGAAAGAGGGGAGTATTCCAAGTAGAGAGGAGTCCTACTTGGAGTAGGATTGGAGGTGGACTCCTCCACCTCCACCTTCGGCTGAACCCCTTAGAGGGCTTTTGGTTGCCTCCTCCCCTCCCTCCTATATATACTAGAGGATTTTGTGACATCCTCAACTGCTCCTCCAGTAACCTCTGTGATTAAACTACAGTAAATCTATGCAAATGATGCCACGTCACCGTGATTTCTATTGTTGATCTTGCATTAGTTCAAAACGGTTCGAATTTAAATTTAAAATAAAATCACACGATAAAAGTTTTTAGGTATAAAAATAAAAGTGCTCGATGTTTGTCAAAAATTACTTAGGGGATTGTCCTTTAAAAATTATTAATCGTGAGAGGTATTTATTGCACTAAAATAAAATAAATCTAAAACTATAATAAAAACATAAATAAAAGAAAAATAAAAAGAAAAGGAAAGAACCCCCCACCCTAGCTGGGCTAACCAACCCATCTAAACCTACCCAACGAGCCCACCACTTTCATGGGGTATACCCCCCTCACTCCAACCCTAGCCCTCTGAGCCCCTCCCCACTCCCTCACCCTGCCGCCCGCACCTCTCCTCGCGAGCCCACGCTCGCGCAGCACCCCCTGGCCCTGTCGCCCCACTCCCTTCTCCCTCGTTCCCGAGATCCCCCACCCCACAAGCGAGGCCAACCCTCCCCTCGCTCCCGTTTCCCCTGTCCCTCGCAAGAGCACGCACCTCTCCCCTCTCTCGGCCTCTCCCCCACACGAGCCCAGCGCTCGCTCCCCACTTCCCTCGCCCCACTCTCAGTTCCCCTCATCAACACCTCCTCTCGCGCGAGCAAGAGCCCCTGGCCCGATCCCCATCTCCAGCCCCCACCGCTCACGTTGCCCCGCTCCCTCGATCCCTCATCCCTCTCGTCTCTTCCTCATACCCCACGACGCCACCCACCTCCCTCGTCTCCCCTTCCTCTCCCCGATCCAGATCGGATCGGGGAAGGGCGACCTCACCTCGTTCAGGGCACCGCCCCTCCCTGGCGCCACCGCCTCACCCCGTTCACCCCGTTCCGCTCCCCCACCGGCGCGCTCACCTCCCGCTCCTCCCTGCCACGCCCCTCGCCGCCGCAACTCCTCACCGCCGCCGGGGCCCCTTGCACCGAGCCCTTCCTCGCCCCAACTGCAGCCACTGACCGCGGCTGGCCTTCGGCGGGCCACCTCACCGCCCTGCCTCGTTCCTCACCGTCGGCCTCGCCCCCGAGCCTGCTGCCACTCCCCTCCAAACGGGTGAGCTACTCCCCCTTTCCTTCCCCCTTTTTTCAGTCCTCTGTGCCGCCACCATCGGGTTGCGTCGAGGGCGCGCGCACCCGTGCCTACACTGCTGCTGCTTGGCTGAAGCTACTACTATAGTACCATCGAATGGTACTGTAGCGGTAGCTAGTTTATAATGCTGCTCCTACTTGGACCATCTATTTTACAGGAGCGAAACACGTCCTAATATAGATGAAAATTATATGAAGATAGAATAGACATAACAAACTTCATTTTATTCAATTGGACCAAGCTCAGATAGTGCATGAATTAATTCCTATAAAAATGACAAAAGTCTATGTTCTGTTAAGAGCGATAACTGAAAAAACAGATTTACTATCTTAACTACTTCAGTGTTGTACATGGACCTGTTACACGAGTTGTTCATGCCATCTAATGGCATAGCCTTGTAGTACTATTGAAGTAGAGTAAAACACTTATATGAAGTGTCTCCATTAGAACTACATAACAATAGTTATAGCCTTCAATCAGCCAAGTGAAGTTTTATAATAATAATAATAATAAATAAATAAATAGTTATATTATTTATTTAATTAGTTAATTAATTAAATAGATAATTAAGGATTAATTAGAGTACTTAATTACTCTGTTAATTAGTAAATAATGTCTAAGATCAAATAGAAAATTTAATTAAAGCTATTAATTAATCCTCTTAATTAATTAACCTAAACGGTATGACACGTGGGTCCCCCCACTAAATAACCTGATTAGAATTAATAAAATCTTAATTAATAAATGTGCCTATGACAACGGGGACCCACTGGTCAGTTCGACCAGTCAAACCCTGTTGACTGTTGATGTCAGCATGACATCATGCTGATGTCATAATTCCATTTAATTGATTTACTTTAATCTATTTAAATTTCAGAATATTAATAAAATGTTAAAAATTAATATAAAATAAACCGTAGCTCAGATGAAAATATTTTGAACATGAAAGTTGACCAGCAGAACGAGACGAACCCGTGTATTCTATCCGTTCGTCTGTCACACGTCCCTAACGTAGCAAACGTGGAACTTTTCCACTGTTTTCGTCCGACCGGTAGAAGCCAAAGACCCAGGAAATATCATCTGATATTTTCTCGACCCGTCTATGGCGGAAAATACTGCGTTAGCTCATGCCTAGCCCTGCATATTGACATGTCATGCTTAGTGTTGCACCTCTTCCTGTTATTTATTGTTTCTTCCCCCCTCTTCTTACCGGTAGACCCCGAGACTAACACTGGTGATGGGTACATCTACTCTCCTGAGGACCGTCCCTTTGCCGCAGAGCAACAAGGCAAGCAAACCCCCCTTGATCATTCCTATATCGCCCATTTCTTTCTCCCTCATGCTTGTATTAGAATTTTGCTACTGTTGTAGTTAGCTCCTATATCTGATGCATAGCCTAATTTTGATGAACTGCTACTTTCATTACCGCACTTTTAAACTGTTTAGTATAGGTGGAGCAGTCATCCCTCTGACCCCTTAGTCCAGTTGCCCCGCTTTATTGTCGGGTCTCGAGCCCTGATCGACGAGCCAAGACCCGACACAGCACTCACACCCCCTTAGTTGTACGACGCTACAGAGCTACTATCGGGTACCGAGGGTGACACCTCGCGAAGTACTCAGGATGATATCTCTGTAGTACAGCTAGTCGGTCATGGTTATCGAGGGTGATTCCTCCTTCAACACTCCCGACGATGTCTCTATCGCGCAACACCTCAAGTTTGAGACCCTCGAGGGTGATTCCTCTAAGTCCACCTTGACGGATACATTGTTCGGAATCCAACGAGGGTGATACCTCGGATTCCCCCTAATGTTACAACCACACAGTTACTTGACCTTGTTACTCGGATCTTTGATGAATAGATTTTAGGCGGGTGGATTCTCGCGTGGATGTGTCGATGATTTAATTAAAATGATAATTGATTTGGGTATTTGATCTGGGTTGGTCGGAAGGACTTATTACACACTAACCGTCTGCGTGGGAAGAATTATGGGTACTCGGCGTCGTGGTATCAGTCGAAGCTTTTCAGACGTCAGCAATGGAGCGGCGCGTGCCCGAGTGGTCCCGAGATGCATCGCGCTTGTATTAAGGGGTGCTAGGACTAACGTCGGCCGCCCATGCATCATGCAGGAGCGCAGAGGGCAAGTGGGCCCACGAACCCTTTGTGCTTAGGATTTAGACCGACGGGCTGGCCTCTCTGTTGAGCTTAGGTGGGGCTGCGACGTGTCGATATTCCGAGGCCGGGCATGACCCAAAAAAGTCTGTCCGACCAGAGTGTTATCGAGCGTGACGGGTAATATGTTGTGCACCCCTCGAGGGAAGGAATGAACTATTCGGATAGCCGTGTCCACGGTTACAGGACGACTTGGAGTTGTGCCCCAATGTTATACAACTACAACTGTTACTTAACTGGAATTAGTTGCCTCGGGATTGCTTCCTCGCACGGAGTCGAGGGAGGATCTCTGGGCGTGACCTCATATTAATTTTTGCTGCAACAATATGACTATTACTTGTGTTACCTATTTTACTCTCGTCTATTGCTGCAAGACCCATGAAGATGCTAGTCTTCGATAGTAATAGGCCTTCCCTCTCTTTCTTGCATTGCTGCAGTCAGTCCACATATAAACCCCTTCCTTTGATACTGTTGCATACTTAGTTTAGTTCTGATATAAGTCTTCCGAGTACTTTGGATGAGTACTCACCGTTGCTTTGCTCCCCCTTTGTCCCCTTGATCCGTTGCTGCGACGAGATGATGGAGCCCAGGAGTTGGAGTATCCCGCCGACGACGACTGCTACCCCGACGGTGCCTACTATTGCGTGGAGGCCGCTCAAGACCAGGAGTAGTTAGGAGGTTCCCAGGCAGGAGGCCTCGCCTCGTTCGATCGTGTATCTTTTGTGCTAGCCTTCTCTAAGGCACCCCATGTTTAATGTGTGTACTCAGATTTTGTTGCTTTCGCTGACTCATGTGTTTATCGAGCTTCTGTATTCCAGCCCTCGAGGCCCCTGGCTTGTAATATGAAGCTTGTATTGTTTTATTTGTGTCTAGAGTTGTGCTGTGATATCTTCTTGTGAGTCCTTGAGTTTGATCATACGCATTTGCGTGTATGATTAGCGTACGATTAAATCGAGGGCATCACAAGTTGCTATCAAAGCCGACTGCATGTAGGTAGCCCCCTTTCCAACTCCTTGGCCGAAGTTGAGTCTAGTGTTTGAAAAACTTTACTAACACTGATGTTGTTGCTTACGGGCCCACATCTCAATTGGGTGGTATTAGTGTTGGGGAACGTTGCATGGGAAACAAAAAAATTCCTGCGCACACGAAGACCTATCATGGTGATGTTCATCTACGAGAGGGAGATCAGATCCACATACCCTTGTAGATCGCTAAGCGGAAGCGTTAATAAACACGATTGATGTAGTGGTACAGCTTCGTGATTCAAATCACCGTCGTCCCAGGATCCGTTCCGATCTAGCGCCGAACAGACGACACCTCCGCGTTCATCACACGTACAGCTCGATGACGATCTCCGTCTTCTTAATCCAGCAAGAGAGATGGGGAAGTAGATGAGTTCTCCGGCAGCGTGCCAGCGTGCCGGTGATGGTCATGATCTATTCCTGCAGGGCTCCGCCCGAGCTCCGCAGAAAACCAATCTAGAGGAAGAACTACGAAGTAGAGGTTCAGGGTTGCACGTGGCAAAACTTGTGTCTCAAAACCCCTAAAACCTCTAGTATATATAGGAGGAGGGGAGGGGCTAGCCTTGGGGCTCAAGGGAGCCCCAAGGGCGCCGGCCGAGAGAGGAGGAGGAGGACTCCAACTCCAATTCGGTTTGGGGAAGGAGGAGTCCTCCTCTTCCTTCCCACCTCCCTCTTTTTTTCCTTTGGTTTTTTCTCCTTAGCCGACATAGCCCACTTGGGCTGGCCTCACCACCCCACTAAGGGCTGGTGCGCCACCCTTGGGCTATTAGGCTCACTCCCGGGTGGGTGGGGCCCTCCAGGTAAAAACTCGGGACCCATTCGTCACTCCTAGTACACTGCCGGCAATGCCCGAATTCTTCCCGAAGACCAAATGAAACAATCCTATATATCAGTCTTTGTTTCCGGACCATTCCGTAAACCCTCGTGACGTCCGTGATCTCATCCGGGACTGCGAACAACCTTCGGTCACCAACACCTATAACTCAACTATACCAAAACGTCACTGAACCTTAAGTGTGCAGACTGTGTGGGTTCGAGAACTATGCAGACATGACCTGAGACACTCCCCGGTCAATATCCAACAGCGGGACCTGGATGTACATATTGGCTCCTACATATTCTACAAAGATCTTATCGGTTGAACCTCCATGCCAAGGATTCATATAATCCCGTATATCATTCCCTTTGTCTTCGGTATGTTACTTGTCGGAGATTTGATCGTCGATATCCCTATACCTATTTCAATCTCGTTACTGGCAAGTCTCTTTACTCGTTCCATAATACAAGATCCCGTGACTAACACTTGAGTCACATTGCTTGCAAGGCTTATATGTGATGTTGTATTACCGAGTGGGCCCCGAGATACCTCTCCGTTTCACGGAGTGACAAATCCTAGTGTTGATCCATGCTAACTCAATGGACACCTTCGGAGATACCTGTAGAACACCTTTATAATCACCAGTAACGTTGTGACGTTTGATACACACAAGGCATTCCTCCGGTGTCAGTGAGTTATATGATCTCATGGTCACACGAATGAATACTTGACACGCAGAAAACAATAGCAACAAAATGACATGATCACATGCTACGTTTATAATTTGGGTCTTGTCCATCACATCATTCTCCTAATGATGTGATCTAGTCATCAAGTGACAACACTTGCATATGGTCAGAAAACCTTAACCATCCTTGATCAACTGGCTAATCAACTAGAGGCTTACTAGGGACATTGTTTTGTCTATATATCCACACATGCATCTATGCTTTCATTCAATACAATTATAGCATGGATAATAAACGATTATCTTGAAACAGGAAATATAATAATAACTATTTTATCATTGCCTCTAGGGCATATTTCCAACAGTCTACCACTTGCACTAGAGTCAATAATCTAGTCTCACATCGCTATGCGATTTACATTGGAATGAATCTAACACCCATACAGTCCTGGTGTTGATCTTGCTTCGCTCGTGGAAGTGGTTTAGTCAGTGGATCTGCAACATTCAGATCCGTGTGCACTTTGCAAATATTTACGTCCTCTCCTTCGACATAGTCGTGGATGAGGTTGAAGCGTCGTTTGATGTGTCTGGTCTTCTTGTGAAACCTTGGTTCCTTTGCTAGAGCAATGGCACCAATGTTGTCACAGAACAGAGTTATTGGATTTAGTGTGCTCGGCACAACTCCAAGATCCGTCATGAACTGCTTCATCCAGACACCCTCCTTAGCTGCCTCCGAGGCAGCCATGTACTCCGCTTCACATGTAGAATCTGCTACGATGCTTTGCTTGGAACTGCACCAGCTTACCGCACCCCCATTAAGAATAAATACGTATCTGGTTTGAGACTTAGAGTCATCCGGATTAGTGTTAAAGCTTGCATCAACGTAAACCTTTATGACGAGCTCTTCATCATCTCCATAAACGAGAAACATTTCCTTAGTCCTTTTCAGGTACTTCAGAATATTCTTGACCGCCGCCCAGTGTTCCACTCCTGGATCACTTTGAAACATGCCTGCCAGACTTATGACCAGGCTGACGTCCGGTCTTGTGCACAACATTGCATACATGATAGACCCTATGGTTGAAGCATAGGGGACAGTACTCATATTTTCTCTATCTTCCACAGTTACTGGACACTGAGTCTTACTCAACTTTATACCTTGTAACACTCACAAGAACCCCTTCTTGGACTGCTCCATTTTGAACTTATTCAAAACTTTATCAAGGTATGTGCTTTGTGAAAGTCCTATTAGGCGCCTCGATCTATCCCTATAGATCTTAATGCCTAATATGTAAGCAGCTTCTCCTAGGTCTTTCATTGAAAAACATTTGTTCAAGTAATCCTTTACGCTCTCTAAAAACTCCACATTGTTTCCAATCAGCAATATGTCATCCACATATAATATTAGAAACGCTACACAGCTCCCACTCACTTTCTTGTAAATACAAGATTCTCCAACAACTTGTATAAACCCAAATGCCTCATCAAAGCGCTTATTCCAACTCCGAGAGGCTTGCACCAGTCCATAAATGGATCGCTGGAGCTTGCATACTTTGTTAGCATTCTTTGGATCGACAAAACCTTTGGGTTGCATCATATACAACTCTTCCTTAAGAAAACCATTAAGGAACACCGTTTTGACATCCATATGCCAGATTTCATAATCGAAAAATGCAGCTATCGCTAACATGATTCGGACGGACTTAAGCATCGCTACCGGTGAGAATGTCTCATCGTAGTCAACTCCTTGAACTTGTGAAAAACCCTTTGCCACAAGTCGAGCTTTTATAAACGGTCACATTACAGCCCGTGTCTGTCTTCTTCTTAAAGATCCATTTGTTCTGGATAGCCTTACGACCTTCAGGTAATACTTCCAAAGTCCATACTTTGTTTTCATACATAGATCCTGTCCTGGACTTCATGGCCTCCAGCCATTTGTTGGAATCCGGGGCCACCATTGCTTCTTCATAATTCACAGGTTCATTGTTGTCTAACAACATGATCGATAAGATAGGATTCCCGTATGTTGGGGCATAGTTTATGCCTAAGTAATTTTGGTGATTGATGACAGTACCGTAAAGGACTAACCGTGTGTGTTAAGGTTTCAGATAACACACGTCAACGGCACAAGACGACTCGCCTCCTCATTCATGGAACGAAAGCACGTCGCTCTCTACGATTCTCTTTATTTGAGTCATAGGAAAGCCGTACTATTAAGAGGGGAACCGTAGTGGAAATGTTTGGGTGGAATCTATCTTTGCACGCACACACTTCACATATTTTCCCTTACCTACATCTTTGGAGCGGCCCCTGCCACTGTGTTTCTTTCCTCCTTGCAAAATGGTCCCCAACAGTAGTACCGCTGGAATGCCAACGGTAGTACCGCTGGCTGGCGGTAGTACCGCCCCTAGTCAGCGGTAGTACCGCTCCAGGAGCTTAGTACCGCCTGCCTAGCGGTTGTTCGTGGACGGACCTTTTTGCGAAGACTTTCTTGGCGGTGGTAGTGCTTTTGCACTACCCGGGGCCCAGCGGTAGTACCGCTGGAATGCCAGCGGTAGTACCGCTACAACCAGCGGTAGTACCGCCCCTGGTCAGCGGTAGTACCGCTCGAGTGCCAGCGGTAGTACCGCTGCAGGCAGCGGTAGTACCGCTGGAGCTCGGGCAGAGAGTGGGAAAACGGTTGGATTTCCCCCCACTATATAAAGGGTTCTTCTAGCTGTGGAAGCTCATCTCTTACCTCCCCAAGCTCCATTGTTGCTCCCTAAGCTCAAAAGTGCCCGATCTCTCTCCCTAGCCAATCAAACTTGTTGATTCTTTAGGGATTGGTTGAGAAGGCCTAGATCCACACTTCCACCAAGAGAAAAGTTGATTCCCCCACCAATCCCTTGCGGATCTTGTTACTCTTGGGTGTTTGAGCATCCTAGACGGTTGAGATCACCTCGAAGCCATATTCCATTGTGGTGAAGCTTCGTGGTCTAGTTGGGAGCCTCCAAGCTTTGTGTGGAGTTTGCCCCAACCTTGTTTGTAAAGGTTCGGTCGCCGCCTTCAAGGGCACCTATAGTGGAATCACGGTACCTTGCATCGTGCGAGGGCGTGAGGAGAATACGGTGGCCTTAGTGGCTTATTGGGGAGCATTGTGCCTCCACACCGCTCCAACGGAGACGTACTTCCTGTCAAAGGGAAGGAACTTCGGTAACACATCCTCGTCTCCATCGGTTCCACTTGTGGTTATCTCTAACCTTTACTTTGTGTATGTTTATATTGTTGACTATATCTTACTTGTCTCAATAGCTCTCGTTGTTAGCTCCATTAGGGTTCACCTCATTGTCATAATATTTGTGAACCTATATGTTGTTTACCTTAACTTGCTAAGATTAATTAAAAAGTGGTCGTTGTCTATTCACCCCCCTCTAGTCAACCATATCGATCCTTTCAATTGGTATCAGAGTCACGTCTCTTTATTAAGGGTTTAACCACCCGAAGAGTATGGAAGGCGAAGAGGGAATTAACCATGGGCAACCCGAGGCCATGGACTTGACTTCGATCACAAGGGACGACTTGAATACGGCTATGGCCGCTCTCAAGACGTCCTTGACGAACGAGGTCAAGACCATGCTTAAAGAGTTAATTGAGGGATTTAAAAGTTCACCCGAACCGGCTATAGTGGTTAAACCCACCGTTTCCGATTCGGAGGCGAACTCCTCTAAGGAAGCGGCTAAAGGTATGCAACCTCCCTCATCTCACGAAAAGGATGGGACTGGAACATATGCCCCAGTTCCACCCCCCATGGTCTATGGAGGATCCGTTCCCGCACCACGTCTTAATCCTGTTGGTCCTCCTCCTAAGCTTGTGAAAGGTGACTTTGCTAACTGGGTATTTTCTATTAAGTCTCATTTGAATCATAGCTCAACAAACTTGTGGAGAATCATCGAGCAAGGATATTATCCCCATGATCCAAGAAACCTCACTCCAAGAGAAGATGCAGACAATCAATACAATCACTCCGCTTTGTTTATCCTCCAGTCTGCAGTGCCACCTGAAGATCTTCCTCACTTGCGTCCCTTCACTTTGGCCAAGGATTGTTGGGAGCATATTATGGTGTTGTACAAGGGAAGCTCAAGCATTCAACGATCCAACTATGAAGTGATACTTGATAAGGCCCATGAGTTTGTGATGAAGGAAGACGAGGACCCTCGTGATCTCTATCGGAGGGTGACTGCTATTGCTGTGGCACTCAAGGATCATGGGAGCAAGGATGTGGATGATACATGGGTCAAGCGCGAGTTCCTTAAAGCCATCATGCCTTTCAACAAAGCCATGTCATCTGTCATTCGTCAGCGGCCAGACTTCCACTCCTTGTCTTCCAGTGAGGTGTTGGATGAATTCATTGCAATGTCAATCATGAACGAAACAGCCGACAATGCACTTGCTCGTGTTCGATCAAAGACTACTTCACCCAACCTTGCGTTGAAAGCAAAAGCAATGCTTGAAGAAGAAGAAGAAGAAGATGAGGAAGAGGAGGGCTGCCCTGAAGAAAAAAAGTATGCCTATCATGAGCACATGGCTCTTGCATCAAGGCAATTCTGGGGCAACAAGAGGAACTCAAGACCCTCCTTCACCAAGAACAACTCGAGTGGATTCAAACCCAAGCAACGAGTAAGCACATGTTATAACTGTGGTAACGTGAGTCACTTCGTGGCCGAATGTCCCTATGAGAAAAGGGAAGACAACGGAGGCAAGCTCATTCGCAAAGACAAAACCAAATCATTTCCCATCAAGAACAACTTTGTGAAGAAACCTCACCCAAAAGGGATGGTGGCCCTTGAAGAGTACCCTTCCGATGATGATGATGATGATGATGATACAGTGGCAACAACAACTGTTGCTATTGCCACTACACCTCCCCAAAAGGTGTCTCTCTTCAACGCCCCCAACGAGAACCACATCACCAAGTGCCTCATGGCAAAAGGTATCAATGAGGTAACTCCCATCATTAAGACCAACATTACTTCCGCCCCTTCATTGTTAAATTGTGTTGAAGATAGTGATGTTGGGGAACTTAATGAGCATGATCTTGACAAGTTTCTGTGCACTATTAAGGAAGAACCCAAGAAGCACTTTGTTGCTCTCTTGGAACAACTGGGTGAGGCCACTGACCTCATTGAGTCTCATGAGGAGACCATCTCCGAGCTTCAGGGACACAGTCGTGACTATGCCGATGAAATTGCCGAATTATCTAATGCTCTAGAAAAGGAGCGCAGTCTTCGTTTGGCTCTTGAGGAGTCATATAACGATGACTGCGCTAAAATGCAAAAGAAACTAGATCATGATGTTGTTCTTACTCGTATGCTTAAGTCTGAAAAGTATGCTCTTGAGGTTGGCCATGACAGACTCAAAGAGGAGTTTGACACACTTGACAAGGCCCATAAGGTCTTGAAAGGTGTTCATTTCTCTCTAAAAGAGTTTCATGATCAACTCCAAGCAAAGCTTACCAAGGATATCTCTACTTGCCCTCCCTTTGTATTAATTGATAATGCTTGTGCAACTAACCCCTGTTGTGAGCATGTACATCTTGTGGAGGAAAATGCCAAGTTAAAGGAGAAACTTGAGAAGGGCCTTATGGCATGCATACAAGGTGAGAAGAGTCTGAACGACCTCTTGAGCACTCAAAAGGGTGTTGTAGGAAAGGAGGGACTTGGACTTACCTCCAAGTCAAAAGGTAAAAGGAGGAACAGGAACAAACGATCTCCCACCCTCATGGACATCTTTGTCAAAGAGGGTGAGGGGACTCAGAAGGTGAACAGGAACAAGGTGGACTATGGAAACCTCAAGAAGGGCAAAACCATCCCTACTAACACAGCCGGCAAATTCAATTCCTCTTATGTCTTATGTTGTGCTAGTGATGGGCATGTTTATGCCAGATTTGTTGGTTCCTACGATGAGGATATTGAATGGGCTATCTGGGTTCCTAAGACCCTTGTCTCTAACATGAAAGGACCCATTAAAAATGGGTACCTAAAACCAAGCCTTGATCTATTGCAGGAGTTTGCTTCCGGTGGGGTGTCATGGTTGCTCGATAGCGGAGCAACAAATCATATGACCGGAAGCAAGGACTTAGTGGTGGATGTGCATCCTTCTCCATCTATGCCCACCCATGTCCAATTCGCCGATGCATCCTCTTCAAAGGTATTGGGATTTGGTAAGGTGGTCGTCTCTCAAGATTTATCTATTGAGAAGGTCATGCTTGTTGAGTCACTTGCCTACAATTTACTTTCGGTTCGTCAACTCGCAATTATGGTTTTTTCGACATTCTTTAATCTTGATACTATGGTCCTCCTAAGGAGCAAGACTCTTAAAGTATCCTATGTTGGATATGTTGAAAATGGTCTTTATGTGGTCAACTTCTCAAAGCGACCCACTAAGACTGCGACATGTTTAATGGCTAAAGTTGACGTGGGCTGGCTTTGGCATCGCCGTTTAGCTCATGTCAATATGAGATCTTTGCAAAGTCTTCTGACAGGGGACCATATTCGTGGACTAACAAATGTGAGTTTTGCTAAAGATCGTGTTTGCAGTGCCTGCATTGAAGGAAAGATTCATGAAACTGCTCATCGTCCAACGACTCTTATCTACACTAAGAGACCATTGGGACTTCTCCATATGGGTCTGTTTGGTCCTCCATCATTTGATAGTCTTGGAGGCAGAAAGTATTGCTTAGTGATTGTTGACGACTACTCAAGATATACCTGGGTATATTTCTTTAAAAAGAAGAGTGAAACTCAACAAACGGTCATCAACTTTGCTAATGAAGCGCAACGTCAACATGAAGCAAAGATCTTGATGATTAGAAGTGACAACGGCACCGAGTTCAAGAACTACACCTTAGATGAGTTTCTAGGTGATGAGGGAATAAAACACCAATATTCTGCACCATATACCCCTCAACAAAACGGCGTGGCAGAAAGGAAGAACCGGACCTTGATAGACGCTGCAAGGACAATGATGGCAGAATTCAAATCTCCATATAACTTCTGGGCAGAGGCCATCAACACAGCATGTCATGCATCCAATCGACTCTACATCCGCAAAGGCTTGAACAAGACTCCGTATGAGATTCTAACTGGAAACAAACCCAATCTCAAGTACTTTCGGGTATTCGGTTGTAAGTGTTTCATTCTCAAGAAAGGTGCACGGTTAGCTAAATTTGATTCTAGAGCACATGAGGGTATCTTTGTTGGTTATGCTACAAACTCTCATGCTTACCGTGTCCTCAACAAGTCCACCGGACTAATTGAGGAGACGTGTAACGTAGAGTTTGATGAAAATAATGGCTCCCAAGTGGAGCAAAGTGGTCTTTGTGATGTAGGTGATGAAATTCCTCCCCAAGCCATAAGAAGAATGGGGATTGGTCAAATACTCCCCATTGAGGAACCCCTTGTGGCCGAAGGAGAAGGACAATGCTCTACTCAAGTGGAGCCATCACCTCCACAAGCCCCACACGCTTCCGATGAACAAAGAGAAGACTCTCAACAAAATAAACAAGCTCAAGGTCAAGATAAATTGCCCAACAATGATGATGTGTCTCAGGATATTCAAGCACTACCCCAAGACTCCGAACCGGCTCATGATCAAGATCAAGTGCAACCCCGAGATCCAGACCAAGTAGAAGCACAAGATCAAGATCAAGAGCAACCACAAATACAAGAACAAACTAGTGAACCTGCTCAAGTCGAAGGACAAGATGATCAGGAGACTGTCTCACAATTCCCTTCTGGAGCACCAACAGCCGTCTCAAGACGCAAGGGCAAGCAAAGGAAACAAGTCGATGCTCCCCCGTTATCCAATGAAGAACTCTTGGAGTGTCGAGCAGCCAAGATTGCGAACAAGCTGAGAGTCAAGTCACATCTTATGAAGAATGTACTTGGCAGTTTAAAAAGGGGAGTATCCACCCATCAACAGATTTGGAATTATTGTGAGCATCACACGTTTGTTTCGTATTGTGAACCTCAACAGGTACAGGAAGCGCTCGATGATGAGGATTGGCTTATGGCCATGCATGAAGAACTTAACAACTTCGAGCGCAACCAAGTCTGGGATTTAGTGCCTAGGCCAACGGAGGAACATAATGTCATCGGGACCAAATGGATATTCAAGAACAAGCAAGATGCCAATGGGATTGTGATTCGAAACAAGGCAAGATTGGTGACTCAAGGCTACTCCCAAGTCGAGGGTATCGACTACGGTGAAACCTTTGCCCCTGTTGCTCGTCTAGAATCTATTCGCATGTTGCTTGCATTTGCTTCTCATCATAACTTCAAATTACAACAAATGGATGTGAAAAGTGCCTTTCTTAATGGTCCTTTAAATGAGTTGGTCTATGTCAAACAACCTCCGGGATTCGAACATCCCAAGCTCCCCAATCATGTGGACAAACTTAATAAGGCCCTCTATGGCCTTAAACAAGCCCCACGCGCGTGGTATGAGTATCTTACTGAGTTGTTACAAGATCATGGGTTTGAAATTGGGAAGATAGATCCCACTCTTTTTACTAAGAGGGTTAAAGGGGATTTGTTCATATGCCAACTATATGTTGATGATATTATCTTTGGCTCTCCTAACATTTCCTTCAATGAAGAATTTGCTGCACTAATGACTGAGAAGTTTGAGATGTCCATGATGGGAGAGTTGAAGTTCTTCCTCGGGTTCGAGATTAAACATGGTCTAGAAGGGACATTCATCAAACAAGCCAAGTACACTCAAGACATGCTCAAACGGTTCGAGCTCGAAGATGTCAAACCGGTCAAGTTCCCCATGCCAACAAGATGCAAGCTTGACAGTGATCCCAATGGTAAAGCAGTGGATCAAAAGGTATATCGCTCCATGATTGGATCCCTCCTTTACCTTTGTGCATCCAGACCGGATATTATGTTGAGTGTAGGGATATGTGCACGGTTTCAATCCGCACCAAAAGAAAGTCATTACATGGCTGTTAAGCGAATCTTTCGATATTTGGCTCATACCCCAAACTTTGGCCTTTGGTATCCCAAAGGAGCAAACTTCAATCTAGTTGGCTACTCTGACTCAGATTGGGCAGGAGATTGTGTGGAGAGGAAGTCAACGTCTGGAGGATGCCAATTCCTTGGTCGCTCATTGGTAAGTTGGTCGTCAAAGAAGCAGAATTGCGTCTCCTTATCATCCACCGAAGCTGAGTATGTGGCAGCTGCAAGTTGTTGTGCACAATTGCTATGGATGAGGCAAACTTTAAAGGATTATGGTGTCACTTGTGACAAAGTGTCTCTTCTATGTGACAATCAAAGTGCTATCAAGATTTCCCTCAACCCAGTGCAACATAGCAAAACCAAACATATTGATATTCGCCATCATTTCATTCGTGAACATATCAAGCTAGGTGATATTGAGGTTCACTTCATCCACACTGAATAGCAACTTGCAGATATTTTCACTAAACCTCTAGATGAAGCAAGGTTCCGGGAGTTAAGGCATGAGCTAAATATCATTGATTCAAGTAATGTGGATTGAAACTAGGCATGTTGCACCTCACTTTGCATTCCATCTTGGTCTAGATGTAGGCATGGACATAGGGGGGGTGTTGTTCTCTCAATGAACTTTCCCTCCCCCCATTATGCATAAATCAATCTAGTCTTTCACTTTAGCCATTATCAAATGGCACTTGTGCTTCAAAGACGAACATTGGTCATGAACCCAAGGATAATTCTTCGTGGTGTCATACCATTGTCTCAAACATAGGTGGCCTCAGCCACCGCCCCTCCCCACCTTTCCTTCGTATAGAAGAAAAGGATATACAATGACAAGTCAGTACATATTTTTTGGTGCTATTTCTTTTACTTACTTGTCATTTGCCGAAGTTCTTCTCTTATCCTAGGCCGCGTTGTGTCATTTGCAGCGGTACTACCGCCAGGGGTAGCGGTACTACCGCCAGGACCCCAGCGGTACTACCGCCAGGATTCCCATCTAACATGACCTGCTAGGAAATTTTTAGGGCTGTCTCAAGGGGGAGCGGTACTACCGCCAGGGGGAGCGGTACTACCGCCAGGACCCTAGCGGTACTACCGCTGCATCCAGCGGTACTACCGCCAGGTAGCGGTACTACCGCGAGGTCCACAGCGGTACTACCGCTGGCCCGTACCCCTTGGGCTATATAAAGGAGGGGGAGCCCGTTTTTCTCAGGCTCTTTCTTCTTCCTCGCGGCTCCTCCCTCCCCTAGCCCGAAATCCCCCTGTTTCGATCTCTATTTGTGGAGCTCCTTCTCTCCGTTGGATTGGAAGGGTTGCTCCACGTCTCCTTCCTCCTCCAAGGGCCATGAATCCCGGTAACGCTCCTCCCCTTCTTCTATTGGTTGATGTTCTTGTTCTAGGGTTAGGAGCATTGGTGGTTTGGATTCATGTCTTTGATCTTGTGTCCTGTTCTTGGATGGCATGAAGGAGATATTTGAGGGGAGTATAGGTCCTATGAATCTTTGCGGTTTATTTTTGCCATGCCCTAGGATTTACATGTTTTAGATCAAGTACTTGAACTATTTGGATTAGATCTAAAACTTGCTCTCACTTGCTTAGGCATGCACTTATTTCGGTGATACTTGTGAGTCTCATGTGTGTAGGGCTGTGGTGGAATTCTTAGTGTTCATATACAACCCATGCCCCTCGTCAAAATCGTGTAGCCCTATCCATGATGTCTATTTTATCTGTCAGATCTGAAAGTCAAACCCACTACCGCCAGGGGTAGCGGTACTACCGCTAGGACCCCCGCGGTACTACTGCCAGGGGCAGCGGTACTACCGCCAGGAGGATTCACTGTGCATTCTTTTCAAGTGCTTGGCAATGAGTGTTTATTTTTCTGCCTTTTCTAGTTCATTGCCTTGACTCTTTTTGTCGCTTCTTTTTGCTGTGTGTTTTGTGTCACAGGTAGTTCTCGCCGGTCGAACCCCCCACGGGACACGCAGTCAAAGCAGTATCGCAACCCAGAGGCTCCAGAGGGTTCTGCCACTTCAGATCTGCAACCCAAAAAGCAGTCCTTCAAGAAGACCGCGAACAAGGACAAGGGGATAAATGTCCGCACAATGCCCCCCAAGGACTTTCTGTGGTTCCGCACTCAAAACCGTTATCTCAACGAGAGGGCTGTGATCAAGAATGTTGACCATGTTTGGGCAAAGGATCACTGCAGGATCTACCGTGATATTGTCATGCATTTCAAGAAGAACTATGTCCCCGTTCAGTGGATTGACCTTGCTCATCTTTAGCGGAACCTGGACTATTTTGGTGATGCCCTCTCTCTGATTGACAAACTGGGCATCAAGGACATCATCACTTTCAAGACAGATTTTGACCCCACTGTTGTTGCCCAGTTCTATGTCAGGGTCCACTTCTCTCCTGATGAAGAGCGCTCTATGGTATGGATGACTGGGACTCAGAAGATGACAGGTACCTGGCGTGAATTCATGGCATTCCTCAAGGTTGAGTGCCAGGGAGCTGACATTCCACTTGGGTCGCGTCCTCATGCTGCAGCCCGCACTGATAGGCTCCCAACCAAGGACAGACTGCAGCAACTCTATGTGAGGAAGGGTGTGCTTCCCAAGCATTTGGACATCATGCATCAGATCTTCCGCAACATCCTCTTCCCTCGCATTGGTAACTTCGACGAGGTTCATGGCTCTTTGGCTGAGATGCTGCTTCTCTGTGAGGAGGCTATGACTAAGGAGTCTGCCCCTCTTGATATTTCGGATGTGATGTTCACGGAGCTCTGGAACTGCATCATAATGCGTAAGGTTCCCATCTACGGGCCCTATCTGTTCGCCTATATTCGTCAGAAGTGGCAAGATACTTATCCGCAGGAGGAGCTCTACATTCAGTCTGACTACATTGTGCACGACCCTGTCAAGTTTCGCGTCAAGGATAAATGGGCCAACCCATCAACTTCCTCTCAGCCCATGGATACTAACACAGAGACTGCAAGTGACAGAGGAACTGCCTCTCAGTCCCGCTCTTCTGCCATGCCATCTTGGGCCATCAAACTGCAGGATAAGATGAAGACCCTATTCTGTATGCAGGCCAAGGGCCAGTACCAGGCGCACGTGGCTTAGAAGGAGAACCGCCAGAGGCACAAGCGTGTCCTAAGGACTCTTGATGTTGACATCTCCAGCGGATCAGAGGACGACATCACTCCAGAGGCTACTTGGATGCAGGCTCAAGGTTACCAGTGGTCTGGCGCTGAGGAGGAAGAGGAGGAGCAGGACGATCAGGAGGGCACCAACGAGTCTGGCGATGCTGAGGATGAGGAGTAACTACCTGTGGCGTTAGGTGTGCCCCTTTTGGGTGTCTTGTGCCAAAGGGGGAGAGAGTCTAGGAGCTGGATTTACTTGTTTTCAGAGTTGAACTTTGCTTTGCTTTGCTTTCTTTCGTGGTTTGCTTCGAACTTGGTTTGCTTCTAGTTTGCTATCGTTGGTGAGACATGAACTTATGTGAGATTTATTTCCATCATATGTTGTGAGTCATATGCCCCGTATTGTCATATATCTCTATCTTTTTGTTCTCATATTATTCTCTGTGCAAATCCGGTATTGTCATCAATCCACCAAAAAGGGGGAGATTGTTGGGGCATAGTTTATGCCTAAGTAATTTTGGTGATTGATGACAGTACCGTAAAGGACTAACCGTGTGTGTTAAGGTTTCAGATAACACACGTCAACGGCACAAGACGACTCGCCTCCTCATTCATGGAACGGAAGCACAACGCTCTCTACGATTCTCTTTATTTGAGTCATAGGAAAGCCGTACTATTAAGAGGGGAACCGTAGTGGAAATGTTTGGGTGGAATCTATCTTTGCACGCGCACACTTCACATATTTTCCCTTACCTACATCTTTGGAGCGGCCCCCGCCACTGTGTTTCTTTCCTCCTTGCAAAATGGTCCCCAGCGGTAGTACCGCTGGAATGCTAGCGGTAGTACCGCTGCAGTCAGCGGTAGTACCGCTGGCTGGCGGTAGTACCGCCCCTGGTCAGCGGTAGTACCGCTCCAGGAGCTTAGTACCGCCTGCCTAGCGGTTGTTCGTGGACGGACCTTTTTGCGAAGACTTTCTTGGTGGTGGTAGTGCTTTTGCACTACCCGGGGCCCAGCGGTAGTACCGCTGGGGCGAGCGGTAGTACCGCTGGAATGCCAGCGGTAGTACCGCCCCTAGTCAGCGGTAGTACCGCTGGAGCTCGGGCAGAGAGTGGGAAAACGGTTGGATTCCCCCCCACTATATAAAGGGTTCTTCTAGCTGTGGAACCTCATCTCTTACCTCCCCAAGCTCCATTGTTGCTCCCTAAGCTCAAAAGTGCCCGGTCTCTCTCCCTAGCCAATCAAAAGTGTTGATTCTTTAGGGATTGGTTGAGAAGGCCTAGATCCACACTTCCACCAAGAGAAAAGTTGATTCCCCCACCAATCCCTTGCGGATCTTGTTACTCTTGGGTGTTTGAGCATCCTAGACGGTTGAGGTCACCTCGAAGCCATATTCCATTGTGGTGAAGCTTCGTGGTCTAGTTGGGAGCCTCCAAGCTTTGTGTGGAGTTTGCCCCAACCTTGTTTGTAAAGGTTCGGTCGCCGCCTTGTAGCGACCCGACTCAAAACGAGTCAAGCCTCTGTGTATCTGTGCCATCCCTGGATCAGTATGCTGGCACACACAGTACATCATTGTATATATCAAAGTGCAATCACATGTAAATAGCGTAAAACTGATATATACCTTAAATATCTCAGCGGAAACAGTCAAGGGAGTGGAGTCCCAATAAACACCAACGACAAGTTGAATGTAGACCGTAACCCTAAATCGTACTCTTACTCGTCGAAGAAAAATATCTGCAACATAAGACGTTGCAGCCGTGTAGGTCAGCATATGGAATATGCCGGCAAGTCATCAAAGAGAGGGGTAAAAATAATAATCAACTATCTCTACATGCATATTTGGCAGGTGGGGCTATAAGTTTTGCATAAAGCCAATTTTCTCCTATAACAAGAGGGCTGGAAGCAAAATATTACTACATTGTTTGTTGTTAACGAGATGGTTCCGCCAACCAATCCTCGTACCCATGTTGTCAATAATACCCACATCAATATTATTATTTGTGTTGAGAATTTCAGATAACCTCAGTTCCTTTGGCTCAAGTTGTCCATGACCATGGACACGGCTAATCGATTAGGTTTGAGTACTCTGCAGAGTTTTGCACACGTTCCCCACAATATTTGATCGCCTCCGTGTATGTCCTCGCACTTCAGGGTGTTTGAAGACTGGATGATCAAAACATGGTCTTTCAACGGGTCCCTCTGAATCCCTGTCGGTGCCCATTCAATCCTACCGTTCTTCTACATCTGCTAGCACCGCCTGTCCAGAGTCGCCGTGTTGTCCAACCAAGCCAGAGCCCATAATGACTTGTGGCTGTGCAGGTAAGCCTTGGGTCTTGGAAATATCCGTCCGTCTCTTTGAGCCTGGGTGAAGCTTTCCGCAAGATGTCATGGCCGTCTCCAGCATCCCGGGTCATCCACTGGTTTCTCCAGGGAGCCGATCAACCGTCCTTCACCCAGAGTTGCATTGCATCATGAGGTATTGAAAAGTCTTGACTTAACCGGTCTTGGTTATTAAATTATTCTTGCATCACTCGTGATAAACTCTCAACCAGAATCCCGTCTACTCAAGCATAGCAATATGAAATTTGTCATCCCGGACCAAGTAACGGGGTTGTTGGGTGCCTACCACATGATACTACAATATGTAACCATAATTTCCAAGTACCTAGTCAGCATGCAATTGGGCATAGGATGGTAGAACTACGATGCAGAAAACATAGATGATACATGATCAAATGACTTGCCTGGTATTACTTGATGAAGATAGTCGCTCTCAAAATCCTGATAATTCTACTCGCCACAGTTCGAGCAATCTATCGTAAATGAATAGCATTCAATAAACATTCATGCCAAAAAGGAAGAACCAAGAGAACATAAGAACAAAGCATGTCTTGGTGCAAAATAACAACGTACTAAGGTTTAATAAAAAGGTCCTAAGTGTGTTGTAAAGTGAAGGTGCATGAATGAGATCAAAAGAGGTAATGGACGATGAACTATTGCTATATAAGCTCGACTTGAACACACTATGGGAGATGATCAAAAATATTGGGAGAACAACATGAATGTTGTTTGACAAATAGTATAAGACATAAGAATTTATTTGTAGAAAGAATTTCTTGAAATGGAGCACAACAACGCAAGTTATAGCGAATTGAAGTATGAATTAAATTTGCATTAAAAAGGTCAAGAGAAGTTGAACTGAAGTACGATGGTTATGTACAAAAATATATGACATGAGTGTTTAGGGGTGAAATGAATCAATTGAAAAGGTGGTACGATTTGCAAGATAAGATCAAATGAATGTTTGAATCGCTCAAATTTGTAAGGTTCAAAGGTCGAAACTAATGATGCTATTGGATATAGTAGATCAATATGAGCATGTAGAAAAAAGAATTACTAGATTTGAAATAGCGGATCAAAAGATACAAATACTTCAATATAACATTGAATCGGCTTAGAACGATGTGAACACTTTTGGGCACTAATAGATAAATCTGATTTGATCAAAATTATAAGTTGAAAAGTTAAAACTAATGATACAAACGGGAAGATTACTTTGATACGAATCCGACGTAATTGGATTCATCTAAAACGGAGCTACGGATAAAAAGATATGATCAAAAAAAGTTTGAATATGAATATGAACAAATTTCGAAATTCGAAAATTTCAAAAATTTGACATGATAGGTTCACAGGATAGGTGGGATCAAGACGAAACTCTAGGCGTTGGTTTCATCTAATTCGGATAAACGAGTAAAAAGTTATGGCTATTTGAAAAATCAGGGCCAAGCTGTTTTACGGAAGAAAAGTGTTATGTCTAAAAGAATTGTAGTACTAATGTGTAAATACGAAGACTAATTAATATATCTAATTACTCTACCGTATACTAGTGTAGGAATACTAGTCTAGAAATAATAAACTATGGGAGTATAAAAAAATACGAAGAGAAATACCTTTAGAATGCAGAGTAAGAATTAATTCCAATGAGGAGACGACTTCGATAAATCCCGCCGAAGAGAAAATAATATTTTTATTTAATAAACCTAGTCAAACCAAAATATTGATTTAACCCGAAATAGATGATTTTTTGGATGATCCTATGGATCTATATTTATAAGTGAAAGGGAGGTCTAAAGGTCCATAGATAGGCAATGTGGGACTAAACATATACGTAATGTGGCAAACTAGAAAACAAAAAGAAGAAGTGCCACATGGGCCATGGATTCGGCCAGCCCTGGTAGGTAGTACGGCCAGGCGCGGCCTTTTTTTTTTTTGCGAGCGAACAATTTTTTTTAAAACAAAGAAGAAAAACGTATAAATGAAAAAGAGAGAACATTTTATATAGACATATTATATATCAAAATTTTCAGAATAAAATTTTCTAAAACATGAACATATTTTCAAAACCAAATAAAATAAATTTTTAAAAAAATTATTTTTTTGCAATAACTTTAAAATGAAAAGGAATTTGAATTTCAAATAAATTGCAAATACTTAAAATTTGAATCAATACATTGTCTCTGATTTTGGAGTGTCATTTTCCTCCTCTCGTTTGATTTTTTTTAATCAAAGGGTTTTGAAAATATTCAAACTTAAAATTGAAAAGGGATTCAAAATAGAAAATTTTGGGAAAGTCATTTTATTCCCTCGCATTTTTTTGAGAAGTTTCAAATTCCACTCAAGTTTCAATCAATCAAACAAACAATCAATCTAATAATTATTTTAACATTCCCAAATTTGGGATGTTACACGCCTTCAAGGGCACCTATAGTGGAATCACGGTACCTTGCATCGTGCGCGGGCGTGAGGAGAATATGGTGGCCTTAGTGGCTTATTGGGGAGCATTGTGCCTCCACACCGCTCCAACGGAGACGTACTTCCTGTCAAAGGGAAGGAACTTCGGTAACACATCCTCGTCTCCATCGGTTCCACTTGTGGTTATCTCTAACCTTTACTCTGTGTATGCTTATATTGTTGACTATATCTTACTTGTCTCAATAGCTCTCGTTGTTAGCTCCATTAGGGTTCACCTCATTGTCGTAATATTTGTGGACCTATATGTTGTTTACCTTAACTTGCTAAGATTAATTAAAAAGTGGTCGTTGTCTATTCACCCCCCCTCTAGTCAACCATATCGATCCTTTCACCGTACCACTCAGGAGCAGTACGTGATCTTGTCGACCTGCGAGGTCTGATAGTAACTCGATCTGAAGCTTCGTGATCATCATCATTAGCTTCCTCCTCAACAGGTGTTGCCTCGACAGAGATTTCCCTCTGCCCTGCGCCACCATCTAGAGGGAGCAGAGGTTCCACAACCTCATCAAGTTCTATCTTCCTCCCACTCAATTCTATCGAGAGAAACTCCTTCTCAAGAAAAGCTCCGCTCTTAGCAACAAACACTTTGCCCTCGGATTTGAGATAGAAGGTGTACCCAACTGTCTCTTTTGGGTAACATATGAAGACACACTTTTCCGCTTTGGGTTCCAGCTTTTCAGGCTAAAGCTTTTTGACAGAATCATCACATCCCCAAACTTTAAGAAACGACAACTTTATCCTCTTGCCATGTCATAGCTCATATGGAGTCGTCTCAACGGATATTGATGGTGCCCTATTTAAAGTGAATGAACCTGTCTCTAATGCTTAACCCCAAAACAATAATGACAAATCGGTAAGAGACATCATAGATCGCACCATATCTAACAAAGTACGATTACGACATTCGGACACACCATTACGCTGTGGTGTTCCAGGCGTTGTCAAGTGTGAAACGATTCCACATTGTCTTAAGTGAGCACCAAACTTGAAACTCAGATATTCACCCCCTCGATCAGATCGTAGGAACTTGATCTTCTTGTTACGATGATTTTCAACTTCACTCTGAAATTGCTTGAACTTTTCAAACGTTTCAGACTTGTGCTTCATCAAGTATATATATCCATACCTACTCAAATCATAAGTGAAGGTGAGAAAATAACAATATCAGCCGCACGCCTCCACACTCATTGGACCGCACACATCAGTATGTATGATCTCCAACAAGTCACTTGCACGCTCCATTGTTCCGGAGAACGGAGCCTTAGTCATCTTGCCCATGAGGCATGGTTCACACGTGTCAAGTGATTTGAAATCAAGTGACTCCAAAAGCCCATCAACATGGAGTTTCTTCATGCGCTTTACACCAATATGACCTAAGCGGCAGTGCCACAAAAAGTGGCACTATCATTGTTAAATCTACATATTTTGGTCTCAATGTGATGTATATGTGTGTCATCACAATCAAGATTCAATATGAACAAATCCCTCACATTGGGTGCATGACCATAAAAGATATTACTCATAAAAATAGAACAACCATTATTCTGTGACTTAAATGAGTAACCATCTCACAATAAACAAGATCCAGATATAATGTTCATGCTTAACGCAGGTACTAAATAACAATTATTTAAGTTCATAACTAATCCTGATGGTAACTGAAGTGAGACCGTGCCAACAGCGATTGCATCAACCTTGGAACCATTTCCCACGCGCATCGTCACTTCATCCTTTGCCACCTTCGTTTATTCTGCAGTTCCTGCTTCGAGTTGCAAATATGAGCAACTGAACCGGTATCAAATACCCAAGCACTACTACGAGAGTTGGTTAAGTACACATCAATAACATGTACATCACATATAACTGGTTTGGCGTTGGCCGCCTTCTTATCAGCCAAATACTTGGGGCAGTTGTGCTTCCAGTGACCCATCCCCTTGCAATAATAGCACTCTGTTTCCGGCTTAGGTCCAGCCTTGGGTTTCTTCGTCGGATTGGCAACAGTTTTGCCGCTCTTCTTGGAGTTACCCTTTTTGCCTTTGCCATTTCTCTTGAAACCAGTAGTCTTATTGACCATCAACACTTGAAGTTCTTTCCGGAGTTCTGACTCTGCGACTTTCAGCATCTCGAATAACTCGTCGGGTGACTTGTTCATCCCTTGCACGTTATAGTTCAACACAAAGCTCTTGTAGATAGGTGGCAGTTATTGAAGAATTCTGTCAGTGATAGCCTCTTACGGAAGTTCAACTCCCAGCTCAGCTAGACGGTCTGAGTACCCAGACATTTTGAGCACATGTTCACTGACGGACGAATTCTCCTCCATTTTGCAAGCATATAATTTATCGGAGGTCTCATACCTCTCGATCCGGGCATTCTTATGAAAGATAAATTTCAACTCCTGGAACATCTCATATGCTCCATGACGTTCAAGGCGTTGTTGAAGTCCCGGTTCTAAGCCATACAAGGCTGCACATTGAACTACTGAGTAGTCCTCCTTACGTGCTTGCCAATCATTCAAAACATCTTGATCAGACGTAACGGGTGGTTCATCTCCTAGCGCAGCATCAAGGACATAATTCTTTTTCCCAGCTTGTAGGATGAGCCTAAGATTACGAGCTCAGTCTACAAAGTTGCTACCATCATCTTTCAGCTTAACTTTCTCTAGGAACATATTGAAATTCAGGGTTGCTATTGCATGAACCATTGATCTACAACATAAAATAGTGCAAAGTGAACTTAGACTATGTTCAATACAATTAGAGTTTAGCTAATCAAATTACTAATGAACTCCCACTCAAATAGACATCCCTCTAGTTACTTGAGTGTGGAATGATCAAAATTCACTTAACTCAAGCCCGATCATCACGTGAGTTGAGTGTAGTTTCAGTGGTAAACATCCCTGTGTTAATCATATCAACTATACCATTCATGCTCAACCTTTCGGTCTCATGTGTTCCTAGGCCATGTATGCACATGCTAGGCTCGTCAAGTTTAACCCGAGTGTTCCGCGTGTGCAACTGTTTTGCACCCGTTGTATGTGAACGTTGAGTCTATCACACCCGATCATCACGTGGTGTCTCGAAACGACGAACTGTCGCAATAGTGCACGGTCGGGGAGAACACAATTTTATCTTGAAATTTTAGTGAGGGATCACCTTATAATGCTACTGCCGTTCTAAGCAAGATAAGGTGCATAAAAGGATTAACATCACATGCAATTCATAAGTGACATGATATAACCATTCTCTTGTGCTTATTGATCTCCATCACCAAAGCACCGGCATGATCTTCATCGTCACCGATGCCACACCATGATCTCCATCATCATGATCTCCATCATCATGATCTCCATCATTGTGCTGCCATCGAGGTTGTCTTGCTATCTATGCTATTACTAGTAAAGCTACAACCTAGCAATATAGTAAACGCATCAGCAAACACAAACGTTAGTTTAAAGACAACCCTATGACTCTTGCGGGTTGCCGTAGCATCGACGTGCAAGTCGATATTTAACTATTACAACATGATCATCTCATACATCCAATATATCACATCATGTCTTTGGCCATATCACATCACATGCATTTCCTGCAAAAACAAGTTAGACGTCCTCTAATTTGTTGTTGCATGTTTTACGTGGCTGCTATGGGCATCTAGTATGATCGCATCTTACTTACGCAAAACCACAACGGAGATGTGCAGATTGCTATTTAACCTTTTTCCAAGGACCGCCTCGGTCAAATCCAATTCAACTAAAGTTGAAGAAATAGAAACCCGCCAGTCATCTTTATGCAACAAGTTGCATGTTAGTCGATGAAACTGGTCTCTCGTAAGCGTACGAGTAATGTTGGTCCGGGCCGCTTCAATCCAACAATATCGCCGAATCGAGAAAAGACTAAGGAGGGCAACAAATCGAACGTCAACGCCCACAAAAACTTTTGTGTTCTACTCGAGATTACATCTACGCATGAACGTTGGGGAACGTTGCATGGGAACCAAAAAAATTCCTACGCACACGAAGATCTATCATGGTGATGTTCATCTACGAGAGGGAGACCGGATCCACATACCCTTGTAGATCTCTAAGCGAGAAGCGTTAAGAAACGCGGTTGCTGTAGTGGTATAGCTTCGTGATTCAAATCACCGTCGTCCCACGATCCGTTCCGATCTAGCGCCGAAGGACGCACCTCCGTGTTCACCACACGTACAATTCGATGACGATCTCCGCCTTCTTGATCCAGCAAGAGAGACGGGGAAGTAGATGAGTTCTCCGGCAGCGTGACGATGCGCCGGTGATGGTGATGATCTATTCCTGCAGGGCTCCGCCCGAGCTCCGCAGAAAACTGAACTAGAGGAAGAACTACGAAGTAGAGGTTCAGGGTTGCACGTGGAAAAACTTGTGTCTCAAAAACCCTAAAACCTCTAGTATATATAGGAGGAGGGGAGGGGCTAGCCTTGGGGATCAAGGGAGACCCAAGGGCACCGTCCTAGAGAGGAGGAGGAGGACTCCAACTCCAATTCGGTTTGGGGAAGGAGGAGTCCTCCTCTTCCTTTCCACCTCCCTCTTTTTTTCTTTTCCTTTGGTTTTTTCTCCTTAGCCGACATAGCCCACTTGGACTGGCCTCACCAGCCCACTAAGGGCTGGTGCGCCACCCTTGGGCTAATAGGCTCACTCCCGAGTGGGTGGTCCCCTCCGAGTAAAAACTCGGAACCCATTCGTCACTCCCGGTACACTGCCGGCAATGCCCGAAATCTTTTCGGAGACCAAATGAAACAATCCTATATATCAATCTTCGTTTCCGGACCATTCCAGAAACCCTCGTGACGTCCGTGATCTCATCCAAGACTGCGAACAACCTTCGGTCACCAACACCTATAACTCAACTATACCGAAACGTCACCGAACCTTAAGTGTGCAGACCCTGCGGGTTCGAGAACTACGCACACATGACCTGAGACACTCCCCGGTCAATATCCAACAACGGGACCTGGATGTATATATGGGATCCTACATATTCTACAAAGATTTTTTTGGCTGAATCTCTGTGCCAATGATTCATATAATCCCGTATATCATTCCCTTTGTCCTTCGTTATGTTACTTGCCCGAGATTTGATCGTCGGTATCCCTATACCTATTTCAATCTCGTTACTGGCAAGTCTCTTTACTCGTTCCGTAATACAAGATCCCATGACTAACACTTGAGTCACATTGCTTGCAAGGCTTATATGTGATGCTGTATTACCGAGTGGGCCCCGAGATACCTCTCCGTCTCATGGAGTGACAAATCCCAGTCTTGATCCATGCTAACTCAACGGACACCTTCGGAGATACCTGTAGAGCACCTTTATAGTCACCCAGTAACGTTGCAACGTTGGATACACACAAGGCATTCCTCCGATGTCAGTGAGTTACATGATCTCATGGTCATAGTAATGAATACTTGACACGCAGAAAACAATAGCAACAAAATGACACAATCACATGCTACGTTTATAATTTGGGTCTTGTCCATCACATCATTCTCCTAATGATGTGATCCAGTCATCAAGTGACAACACTTGCATATGGTCAGAAAACCTTAACCATCCTTGATCAACTCGCTAATCAACTAGATTCTTACTAGGGACATTGTTTTGTCTATATATCCACACATGCATCTATGCTTTCATTCAATACAATTATAGCATGGATAATAAACGATTATCTTGAAACAGGAAATATAATAATAGCTATTTTATCATTGCCTCTAGGGCATATTTCCAACAATTAGTATCTTTTACTCCTTTCCTATACTCTAGTTCTACTCTCTCTTCTCTTTCGGGTTAAAGATTTTGCTAACTCTAACATTAGGTTCTCGTAAATACTTCCTCCCGGAGAGCCCCGTATTCCAGACGATGGCTTGATCCGTCAGAAGACTCTGTAGTTACTCTCCGATGTTATCCCGAGAACTTGTGCTCATGTCCTTTTGTGATTCCCTTCTTCTGTCAATCCCTATGGATGGCTACATACAAATGTCGTTCATATTTTCTTTTCCAATTGCTCTTGTTTTACGAGATGCAACGAATGATCTTATTGGGGATTCGTCCATCATCAATTGTTATGGGTTTCGAAAGTTCTACGAATTGCTCTTCGATCTCCCGAAATCCTCAGTAGCCTATTGCCCCTGACCTTTTTCAGCTGCTTACATTATGTATAGTCCCATATGTCTAGTAACGTCCATTAAAATCCTTTGCGATTGTCCTTTGAGCTTATTGATTCTACCTTTGTGTGAATGCACACAATCATCAGTTGATCCTTGTAAATTATCTTCTGGCTCAAATGTTTTTCCGAACATGAGCTCATTCTCAGGAAATCAACTTTGATTAACTCTTCGTCTAAGCCCATTCAACTTACTTGTATTTGATTAGAGCATCTGATTGTGATACACCAACCTGGAAATCATAATTCCTTTGGTATTGAAGCATCATAATTATTTAGATGTTCTATAATCCGATGCCTTGCATTTTACCTTCCTATGATTGAGTACCGATACTCACATCATGTCCTTTGTGGACTGCCATACCTATTCTTGGGTTATTATTCGACAGCATCCTTTACATTCAAGATTCTTGTGATATTCTTCCCCCAATATCTGATGCCATTGGTAAACTGTGTCTTCTCCCTCTCATAAGTTGTATCCTATGTTTTTGTCGGCCATGCTCTGTTGTCAAGCATGTGTTGGTTATTCTTGAAGTTTGTGGTATATGTTCCTAAGATGCCCCGACGGGTTGAACCTATGCCTTCCTAAAACAATATCATCCGAAGAGTTTTCACGAGTCTTACTCTTCTGGTGTTTGGCCAGATAATCTTTCCAAGCTACAACCTCATAAAAGGTGAGGAGTAAATGGCAGGTGATGCATTCATGAAGTGGGAGTCGACCTTGAACTTTGTGTTCATGCCCATGGAAACGACGTTGATCCTATCAGAGAAACTTCTCGTATCAATAATCACCCGTTGTATGATTTGATCTTGTATCCGTGACTTGGTACTTTGCAATCGTGGTTCCGACCATGTTGTCCTACCTTGATTTCATTCTGAGGAAAGTTAAAACACTTGCCTTCTTCAGATCAATACATCGGTCCAAGCCTTAATGTTGATCTACCTCCAAGTATTGTTCATGGTATCTCGAAAATATCATGGGACTATATAACTTCTTATGAGCTCCTCATCAACTATGACATTTCACCGATTTCAGTTTTCCTCGTGTTTTGAGTCATTGTACACTCAAGGATCGATAACTGAATCGAGTACGCATGGCGATCCAACAACTCTTAGTAATCTTCTTTGCTTACAAGTTTGTATTCGATCATGTCATTCCAAGTTGTTAAGCTACATCTGTTGGAAATATGCCCCAGAGGCAATGATAAAATAGTTATTATTATATTTCCTGTGTCAAGATAATCGTATATTATCCATGCTATAATTGCATTGAATGAAAACATACATGCATGTGTGGATAGATAGACAAAACAATGTCCCTAGTAAGCCTCTAGTTGGCTAGCTAGTTGATCAAGGATGGTTAAGGTTTTCTGACCATATACAAGTGTTGTCACCTGTGTTGGAATTATGCCCTAGAGGCAATAATAAATAAGATATTATTATGATTCCTGTATCAAGATAATCGTTTATTATCCATGCTATAATTGTATTAAATGAAGACTTAGATACATGTGTGGATACATAGACAAAATACTGTCCCTAGCAAGCCTCTAGTTGGCTAGCCAGTTGATCAAGGATAGTCAAGGTCTTCTCACTATGTACAAGGTGTTGTTGCTTGATAACTGGATCACATCATTGAGTGAATCATGTGATGGACTAGACCCAAACTAATGAACGTAGCATGTTGATCGTGTCATTTTGTTGCTACTGCTTTCTGCATGTCAAGTATTTATTCCTATGACCATGAGATCATATAACTCACTGGCACCGGAGGAATTCCTTGTGTGTATCAAACGTCACAACGTAACTGGGTGACTATAAAGATGCTCTACAGGTATCTCCGAAGGTGTCCGTTGAGTTAGTATGGATCAAGACTGGGATTTGTCACTCGGTGTGACGTAGAGGTATCTCGGGGCCCACTCGGTAATACAACATCACACGCAAGCCTTGCAAGCAATGTGACTTAGTGTAAGTCACGGGATCTTGTATTACGGAACGAGTAAAGAGACTTGCCGGTAAACGAGATTGAAATAGGTATGCAGATAACGACGATCGAATCTCGGGCAAGTAACATACTGATACGTCCATTTTGCATCATGCTTTCATGTTGATATTTATTGCTTTATGGGCTGTTATATTACTTTGTGGTACCATATTCATGCCTTTTCTCTCTTATTTTGCAAGGTTTATTTGAAGAGGGAGAATTTAGGCAGCTGGAATTCTGGACTTGAAAAGGAGCAAATCTTAGTCCACTATTCTGCACATCTCCAAATGCCCTGAAAAGTTACGTGGATTTTTTTGGGATTATATAAAAAATATTGGGCGAAAGAATTATCGGAGGGGGGCTGCCAGGGCGCCACAAGCCCTGCCACCGCCACCCCCTGGTGGCGGAGTGGGGGCTTGTGGGCTCCCTGACGGCCCACTAGCTCCCCCTTTTGCTATATGAAGGGTTTAGTTCCAGAAAAAATCATTCGGGAGCTTTTTCGTGGTTTCGCCGCCGCCACGAGGCGAAACTTGAGCAGATCCAATCTAGAGCTCCGGCAGGACGATCCTGCCGGGGAAACTTCCCTCCCGGAGGGAGAAATCATCGCCATCGTCATCACCAACACTCCTCTCGTCGGAGGGGAGGCATCTTCATCAACATCTTCATCAGCACCATCTGCTCTCCAATCCCTAGTTCATCTCTTGTAATCAATCTCCGTCTCACGACTCCGATTGGTACTTGTAAGGTTGCTAGTAGTGTTGATTACTCTTTGTAGTTGATGCTAGTTGGATTACTTGGTGGAAGAGTTTATGTTCAGATCCTTGATGCTATTCATTACACCTCTGATCATGATTATGATTATGCTTTGTGAGTAGTTACTTTTGTTCCTGAGGACATGGGATAAGTCATGCTGATAATAGTCATGTAAATTTGATATTCGTTCGGTATTTTGATATGATGTATGTTGTCTTTTCCTCTAGTGGTGTTATGTGAATGTCGAATACATAACACTTCACCATATTTGGGCCTAGAGGAAGGCATTGGGAAGTAGTAAGTAGATGACGGGTTGCTGGAGTGACAGAAGCTTAAACCCCAGTCTATGCGTTGCTTTGTGAGGGGCTGATTTGGATCCACTAGTTTAATGCTATGGTTAGACTTTGTCTTAATTCTTCTTTTGTAGTTGCGGATGCTTGCGAGAGAGGTTAATCATAAGTGGGATGCTTGTCCAAGTAAGGGCAGTACTCAAGCGCCGGTCCACCCACATATCAAACTATCAAAGTAACGAACGTGAATCATAAGAACATGAAGAAACTAGCATGAGAGAAATCCCCGTGTGTCCTCGGGAGCGTTTTCCCTCCTATAAGACTTTGTCCAGGCTTGTCCCTTGCTACAAAAGGGATTGGGCCACTGGCTGCACCATTGCTACTACTTTTTACTTTTTGCTTGCTACGTTTCACCTCGCTACACAATCACTTGTCACCGCTACTTTCAGTGCTTGCAGTTATTACCTTGCTGAAATCCGTTTATCAGAGCCTTCTGCTCCTCGTTGGGTTCGACACTCTTACTTATCGAAAGGACTACGATTGATCCCCTATACTTGTGGGTCATCAGGACTCTTTTCTGGCGCCGTTGCCGGGGAGTGAAGCGCCTTTGGTAAGGAAACATTTTTATACTGTGCTGAAATTTATTGTCACTTGTCACTATGGAAACTGTTCCTTTGAGGAGTTTGTTCGGGGTATCTTCACCACGAACGGAAGCACGAGGAGTTGTTCCTCAACCTGAGGTACCTACTGAAAATACCTTTTATGAAATTCCTTCGGGTATGCTTGAGAAACTGCTGGCTAATCCTTTCACAGGAGATGTATCTTCACATCCAGACTTGCATATGATCTATGTAGATGAAGTTTGTGGTTTATTTAAGCTTGCAGGTTTACCCGAGGATGAGGTAAAGAAGAAATTCTTTCCTTTATCTTTGAAGGATAAAGCGTTGACATGGTATATGTTATGTGATGATACTGGATCATGGGACTACAATCGGTTGAAATTGGAATTTCATCAAAAGTTCTATCCTATGCATTTAGTACATCGTCATCGGAACTTTATTTATAACTTTTGGCCTCGTGACAGGGAAAGCATAGCTCAAGCTTGGGGAGGCTTAAATCAATGCTATATTCATGCTCCAATCATGAGCTCGAGAGAGAAATCATCACTCAAAACTTTTATGCTCGGCTTTCTCATGAAGATCGTACCATGCTTGACACTTCTTGTACCGGTTCTTTTATGAAGAAGGATATTGATCAGAAGTGGAATTTATTGGAAAGAATCAAACGCAACTCTGAAGATTGGGAGCTGGAGGAAGGTAAGGAGTCAGGTATGAATTTCCAGTTTGATTGCGTTAAATCTTTTGTTGAGACAAACACTTCTAGAGATTTTAGCGCTAAGTATGGACTTGACTCTGAGATAGTAGCTTCTCTATGTGAATCTTTTGCTGCTCATGTTGATCTTCCCAAAGATAAGTGGTTTAAATATCATCCTCCTGTAGAAAGCAACATAGCCAAAACCAATCTAGTTGAGGAGAAAGTCATTGCTTTTAGTGATCCTGTTGTTCCTTGTGCTTACACTGAGAAACCACCATACCCTGCTAGGATAAAGGATTATTCTAAAGCTCCAACTGTGATACGTAGGGGTTACATTAGACCACTTGCACCCCCTGAGGAGATTAGAGTTGAACCTAGTGTTGCTATTATCAAAGATATCTTAGCCGAAGACATAGACGGGCATGTTATCAAATTCTGTGAGGACTCCGCTAGAATTGCTAAACCTCACGTGAAAGACAAACACAGACCTGTAGTTGGCCTGCCCGTTGTTTCTGACAAGATAGGAGATCATTGTTACCATGGTTTATGTGATATGGGAGCTAGTGTTAGTGCAATACCCGTTCCTTATATGATGAAATCAAATATGAGATTGCACCTGCTGAGTTAGAACCCATTGATGTCACTATTACGCTAGCTAATAGAGACACTATCTGCCCTCTGGGAATTGTGAGAGACGTAGAAGTCCTGTGTGGTAAGACGAAGTATCCTACTAATTTCCTCGTCCTTGGTACTGCACAAGATAGCTTTTGTCCCATCATATTTGGTAGACCCTTTCTCAACACTATCAATGCTCACATTGATTGCATTAAGCAGACCGTCACTGTTAGTTTCGAGGGTGTGTCTCATGAATTTAACTTCTCCAAGTTTGGAAGACAACCCCGTGAAAGAGAGTCATCTGGTAGAGATGAAATTATTGCTCTTGCCTCTATTGCCGTACCTCCTACGGATCCTTTAGAGCAATATGTGCTTGAGCATGAAAATGATATGCATATGGAGGAGAGAGATGAGATAGATAAAATTGTCTTAGAATAATATCCTATTCTCAAGAATAATCTGCCTGTTGAACTGCTTGGGGATCCTCCCCCACCAAAGGGTGATCCTGTGTTCGAGCTTAAACAGTTGCCTGATACTCTTAAGTATGCCTATCTTGATGAGAAGGAGATATATCCTGTTATTATTAGTGCTCTGCTCTTAGAGCACGAAGAGAAGAAGTTACTAAAAACTCCGAGGAGGCACCATGCTGCTATTGGATATACTCTTGATGATCTTAAGGGTATTAGTCCTACTCTATGTCAGCACAAGATGAAAACTGATCCTGACTTCAAACCAGTTGCTGATCATCAAAGGAGATTGAATCCTAAGATGAAAGAGGTCGTTAGAAAAGAAATGTTAAAGCTTCTGGAAGCAGGAATCATTTATCCTGTTGCTCATAGTGATTGGGTATGTCCAGTACATTGCGTACCTAAGAAGGGAGGTATCACCGTCGTTCCTAATGATAAGGATGAACTAATCCCACAAAGGACTATTACCGGCTATAGGATGGTGATAGACTTCTGAAAAATGAACAAGGCAACCAGGAAAGATCATTATCCTTTGCCGTTTATCGACCAAATGCTAGAAAGGCTATCAAAACACACACACTTCTGCTTTCTAGACGGTTATTCAGGTTTCTCGCAAATACCTGTTGCACAATCTGATCAGGAGAAAACCACTTTCACCTGCCCCTTCGGTACCTTTGCCTATAGACGTATGCCTTTTGGCTTATGCAATGCGCCTGCCACCTTTCAAAGATGTATGATGGCTATATTCTTTGACTTTTGTGAAAAGATTGTCGAGGTTTTCATGGATGACTTCTCCGTTTACGGGACTTCCTTTGACGATTGCCTCAGCAACCTTGATCGTGTCTTACGGAGATGCGAAGATACCAACCTCGTTTTGAATTGGGAGAAGTGACACTTTATGGTTAATGAAGGTATCGTTTTAGGACACAAAATTTCTGAAAGAGGCATTGAAGTTGATAAGGCTAAGGTTGATGCAATTGAGAAAATGCCTTGCCCCACAGAAATCAGAGGTATACGAAGTTTCCTAAGTCATGTTGGTTTCTATAGAAGGTTCATTAAAGACTTCTCTAAGATTTCTAGGCCTCTTACCAACCTCTTGCAGAAGGATGTTCCTTTTGTTTTTGATGAAGATTGTGAGGAAGCTTTCGAAATACTTAAGACGGCTTTGATAACCGCACCTATTGTTCAACCACCTGACTGGAACTTGCCCTTTGAAATCATGTGTGACACTAGTGATTATGCTGTTGGTGCTGTTCTAGGACAAAGAGTTGACAAGAAGGTGAATGTTATTCACTACGCTAGTAAAACTCTAGACAATGCCCAAAGAAACTATGCCACTACGGAGAAGGGATTTTTAGCAGTCGTGTATGCATGTGAAAAGTTCAGATCTTATATAGTTGACTCCAAAGTCTCTATTTACTCTGATCATGCTGCTATTAAGTACCTCATGGAGAAGAAGGACGCTAAGCCTAGGCTGATCAGATGGGTTCTCCTGCTACAGGAATTTGATTTGCATGTTGTTGACCGAAAGGGTGCTGATAACCCTGTAGCAGATAACTTGTCTAGGCTAGAGAATGTCCTTGATGACCCACTACCTATTGATGACAGCCTTCCTGATGAGAAATTAAATGTCATCCGCACTTCATATAGTGCACCGTGGTATGCTGATTATGCAAACTATATCGTAGCCAAATACATACCACCTAGTTTCACCTACCAGCAAAAGAAGAAATTCTTCTTTGATTTGAGACACTACTTTTGGGATGATCCTCACCTTTATAAGGAAGGAGTAGATGGTGTTATTAGATGTTGTGTGCCTGAACATGAACAGGGACAGATCCTGCAGAAGTGTCATTCCGAAGCCTACGGAGGACACCACACTGGAGATAGAACTGCCCATAAGGTATTGCAATCAGGTTTCTATTGGCCCACTCTCTTCAAGGATGCCCGTAAGTTTGTCTTGTCTTGTGACGAATGCCAAAGAATAGGGAATATCAGTAAGCGTCAGGAAATGCCTATGAACTATTCACTCGTCGTTGAACTATTTGATGTCTGGGGCTTTGATTATATGGGACCCTTCCCGAGTTCCAATGGGTACACTCACATCTTAGTTGTTGTGGATTACGTCACTAAGTGGGTAGAAGCTATCCCCACGAAAAATGTTGATCACCACACCTCTATTAAGATGCTTAAAGAAGTCATTTTCCCAAGATTTGGAGTCCCTAGATATCTGATGACCGATGGCGGTTCACACTTCATTCATGGTGTTTTCCGCAAGATGCTCGCTAAGTATGATGTCAACCATAGAGTTGCATCTCCTTATCATCCTCAGTCTAGTGGTCAAGTGGAGCTGAGTAATAGGGAGATCAAATTGATCCTACAAAAGACCGTCAATAGATCTCGAAAGAATTGGTCTAGCAAACTTGACGATGCACTATGGGCTTATAGGACTGCTTATAAGAATCCCATGGGCATGTCACCATATAAAATGGTTTACGGTAAAGCCTGTCATTTACCTCTTGAGCTGGAACACAAAGCTTATTGGGCAATCAAAGAGCTCAACTTTGATTTCAAACTTGCCGGTGAGAAGCGGTTGTTTGATATCAGCTCGTTAGATGAATGGAGGGCCCAGGCATATGAGAATGCCAAGTTGTTCAAGGAAAAGGTTAAGAGATGGCACGACAAACGAATACAGAAACGAGAGTTCAATGTAGGTGATTATGTCGTGCTATACAATTCTCGTTTGAGATTCTTTGCAGGCAAGATTCTCTCTAAATGGGATGGTCCTTATGTTATCGAGGAAGTATATCGTTCTGGTGCCATCAAAATCAATAACACGGAAGGAAATTTTCCTAGAGTGGTAAATGGGTAAAGAATGAAGCATTACACCTTTGGTACTCTCATAAATGTTGAGACCAATATCATCAATGTCATAACTCCAGAGGAGTACATAAGGGATGTTTATCAGCCTGTTTCAGACCCTGAAAATGAAGAGGTATCTGTTTCGGTAAGAAATTGGACTCCGATGCTTTTCCAATAGGAAATTTCCTCCGTTTTGGATTTTTTGGAAAATTAAAAAAATAAAAAGCAGTCCGGAGAGCGCACGAGGCGACCACAAGCTTGGTCACTGCCCCTACCCCATGGTGGCAGAGGGATGGCTTGTGGGCACCTTGTGTGCCTCCCGGACTTCGTTTTCTTGCGGAGCACTCCTTTTGGTCCAGAAAAAATCAATATATACTCGCCCGAAGGTTTTGATCTCCGTATCGCGCAGTTTTCCTCTGTTTTTGTTTCGAGCCTGTTTCTGTGGCAGATCTAGATCATCATGATTTCCCCAAACACTCCTAAGGACAAGATCTTCGAGAAGGTCATCAATCCCTACCTCACGGAAGTGCTGAAACACCCTCAATCTATCAAGATGAGCGAGGGGATGTTGCACATCCTTGGTGTTGAGGGGCCTAAGAAGACCGGAAGCGTGGAGACGAGGCTCGAAGCAATGGAGCAACAAGTCTTCAAGTGCCAAGGGATGGTGGAGCATGGACTCAACGCCAACCACATGATGATCACGGAGTTCACTAGCAATCACAAGATGGATGCCATTGATATTGGGAAACACCTCTCCAGGCTCTGTGACAGGGTTGATCATCTTCAGGGCCAGATGTATGACCTGCAGAACCAAAACCGTGAGTATGAGTACAGATTTAAATCAATAAGGTTGGCTGTAGATTTGAGGATTCCGGCGACTCGTTCATCCTGCCATGATGGAGCAGCTATGCCTTGGAAGACGGAGGATCAGACTACTCCAACAACTTCACCACCTTCACCACCAAAGGAAGACAACTAAGCATTGGTATGGGCAATCCCCTTAGCTTTTGCCAAGCTTGGGGGAGTTGCTGTGGTATCGTATCACCTTTATATCTTTTGCTTTTACCTTTGTTTTAGTTCTTTCCTTTTCAGTTTTTATTTCTTCTCTTAGAGGAATAAGTCTTTAGTGTTTAGTTTGAGTCTTTTGCTTTTGTCTCTCCCCAGATGTATTCGAGCTTACGAGCTATATAATAAAGAGTATCTTAGTCAAGGGCTTTGCTTTGTGCCATGATCAAAAGTATGAAAAGAACGATAGCATGAAAGATCATGAGATGATCTTATGGAAAGTGATAACTTCACTTATGACACGTATGATGATTGAAACTTGTTGAGAATAAATCAACATAGACCTCAGTCATTGTTGCAATCAATAAGAAGTAATAAGGAAACAGAGGTTCACATATAAATATATCATCTTAGACACTTTTTACAATTGTGAGCACTCACCAAACTATTACATGCTTAGGAGTAGATGTTGGACAAGGAAGACAACATAATGAATTGTGTTTGCTTGGTTCCAAACAATGTTATATGATTAGAGATCCCTTAGCATGTGACGATTGCTTCCGCCTCATATTAGCCAAAACTCTCGCACCAAGTAGAGGTACTACTTGTGCATCCATAAACCTCCAACCCAGTTTTGCCATGAGAGTCCACCATACCTACCTATGGATTGAATAAGATCCTTCAAGTAAGTTGTCATCGGTGCAAGCAATAAAAATTGCTCTCTAATATGTATGATCTATTAGTGTGTGGAAAATAAGCTTTGTACGAACCTGTGATGAGGAAGGCATGAAAGCGACAGACTGCATAATAAAGTTCTTTATCACAGGAGGCTATATAAAATGACGTTCCTCCGCACTAAGAGGACACGCATTCAAACCTGAAAAGAGCATGACAACCTCTGCCTCCCTCTACGAAGGGCCTATCTTGTACCTTTACTTTTTGCCCTTGTAAGAGTCATGGTGATCTTCACCAATTTCCTATTTTTGCCTTTGTCTTGGCTACCGTCACATGTTTGGGAAAGATCTATATTCATATATCAACTTGGAGTTGAGTACTTATGCTTTATTATTGTTTACTTTACCCTTGAGGTAAATCATTGGGAGGCAAAACTATAAGCCCCTATCTTCCTCTGTGTCCAGCTGAAACTTTGACACCATGAGTACCACGTGAGTTGTAACAATTGTGGAAAACAAAAGAGATGATTGAGTATGTGGGTTTGCCTTACAAGCTCTTATTTGACTCTTTCTGATGTTGTGATAAATTGCAATTGCTTCAATGACTATGAAATATTGTTGGTTACTTGTCGGTAAGGTTTTTGTTTCATGCCTTGCTTTGTGAAGGAATTGTTACTTTCCCATAAGAATCTTTATGATGTATTGCTGTTCTATGTGTGATCATGATGCCCTATTGTCCGTATTATGTTTTATCGACACATTCATCCCTCAACATGTGGACATGTTTATGGAACTTGGTTTTCGCTTGAGGACAAGCGAGGTCTAAGCTTGGGGGAGTTGATACGTCCATTTTGCATCATGCTTTCATGTTGATATTTATTGCTTTATGGGTTGTTATATTACTTTGTGGTACCATATTCATGCCTTTTCTCTCTTATTTCGCAAGGTTTATTTGAAGAGGGAGAATTCATGCAACTGGAATTCTGGACTGGAAAAGGAGCAAATCTTAGTCCACTATTCTGCACATCTCCAAATGGCCTGAAAAGTTATGTGGATTTTTTTTGGGATTATATAAAAAATACTGGGCGAAAGAATTACCGGAGGGGGGCTGCCAGGGCGCCACAAGCCCTGCCACCGCCACCCCCTGGTGGCGGAGTGGGGGCTTGTGGGCTCCCTGACGGCCCACTAGCTCCCCCCTTTTGCTATATGAAGGGTTTTGTTCGATAAAATAAATCATTCGGGAACTTTTTCGTGGTTTCGCCGCCGCCACGAGGCGGAACTTGAGCGGATCCAATCTAGAGCTCCGGCAGGACGATCCTGCTGGGGAAACTTCCCTCTCGGAGGGGGAAATCGTCGCCATCGTCATCACCAACACTGCTCTCGTCGGAGGGGAGGCATCTTCATCAACATCTTCATCAGCACCATCTCCTCTCCAATCCCTAGTTCATCTCTTGTAATCAATCTCCATCTCACGACTCCGATTGGTACTTGTAAGGTTGCTAGTAGTGTTGATTACTCTTTGTAGTTGATGCTAGTTGGATTACTTGGTGGAAGAGTTTATGTTCAGATCCTTGATGCTATTCATTAGACCTCTGATCATGATTATGATTATGCTTTGTGAGTAGTTACTTTTGTTCCTGAGGAGATGGGATAAGTCATGCTGATAATAGTCATGTAAATTTGATACCCGTTCGGTATTTTGATATGTTGTATGTTGTCTTTTCCTCTAGTGGTGTTATGTGAACGTCGAATACATAACACTTCACCATATTTGGGCCTAGAGGAAGGCATTGGGAAGTAGTAAGTAGATGATGGGTTGCTGGAGTGATAGAAGCTTAAACCCCAGTCTATGCGTTGCTTCGTGAGGGGCTGATTTGGATCCACTAGTTTAATGCTATGGTTAGACTTTGTCTTAATTCTTCTTTTGTAGTTGCGGATGCTTGCGAGAGAGGTTAATCATAAGTGGGATGGTTGTCCAAGTAAGGGAAGTACCCAAGCGCCGGTCCACCAACATATCAAACTATCAAAGTAACGAACGCGAATCATATGAACATGATGAAACTAGCATGACAGAAATTCCCGTGTGTCCTCGGGAGCGTTTTCCCTCCTATAAGATTTTGTTCAGGCTTGTCCCTTGCTACAAAAGGGATTGGGCCACTTGCTACACCATTGCTACTACTTGTTACTTTTTGCTTGCTACGTTTCACCTCGCTACACAATCACTTGTTACCGCTACTTTCAGTGCTTGCAGTTATTACCTTGCCGAAATCCGTTTATCAGAGCCTTCAGCTCCTCGTTGGGTTCGACACTCTTACTTATCGAAAGGACTATGATTGATCCCCTATACTTGTGGGTCCTCACATACCGAAGGACAAAGGGAATGACATACGGGATTATATGAATCCTTGGCACTGAGGTTCAATCGATAAGATCTTCGTAGAATATGTTGGATCCAATATGGGCATCCAGGTCCCGCTGTTGTATATTGACCGAGGAGTCCCTCGGGTCATGTCTACATAGTTCTCGAACCTGCAGGGTCTGCACGCATAAGGTTCGGTGATGTTTTATGCGTATTTGAGTTATATGGTTGGTTAACGAATGTTGTTCGGATTCCCGGATGAGATCACGGACGTCACGAGGGTTTCCGGAATGGTCCGGAAAGGAAGATTAATATATAGGATGACCTCATTTGATTACCGGAAAGTTTTCAGACATTACCGGGAATGTACCAGGAGTGACGAATGGGTTCCGGATGTTCACCGGGGGGGGGGGGGCAACCCACCCGGGGGGAAGCCCATAGGCCTTAGGGGTGCCACACCAGCCCTTAGTGGGCTGGTGGGACAGGCCAAGAGGCCCTATGCGCAGGAATCAAAGGAAAAGAAAGGGGAGTGGGAAAGTGGAGAAGGACTCTGATACGTCCATTTTGCATCATGTTTTCACGTTGATATTTATCGCTTCTTTGGCTGTTATTTCACTTCATGGTACTATTCTTATGCCTTTTCTCTCTTATTTTGCAAGGTTTACATGAAGAGGGAGAATACCGGCAACTGGAATTCTGGCTTGAAAGTGGAGCAAAGTTGAGATACCTATTCTGCGCAACTCCAAACGCCGTGAAAATCAACGGAGATTTTTTCCCAATATATAAAAAATACTGGACTGAAGAAGTAATGGAGGAGGGCCAGGGGTGGCCACAAGCCTGCACGGCGCGGCCACCCCCCAGGCCGCGCCATGGGGGCTTGTGGGCACCCTGTTGGCCCACTTGCCCCCCTCTTTTGCTATATGGAGGGTTTCGTCCAGAAAAAAAATAAAATCAGAAGAGAGCTTTTCCGTGGTTTCGCCGCCGCCACGAGGCAGAACTTGAGCAGAACCAATCTAGAGCTCCGGTAGGACGATCCTACCGGGGAAACTTCCCTCCCAGAGGGGAAAATTGTCGCCATCGTCATCACCAACACCCTCTCATCGGAGGGGACTCATCTCCATCAATATCTTCATCGGCACCATCTCATCTCCAAACCCTAGTTCATCACTTGTAACCAATCCCCATCTCGCGACTCCGATTGGTACTTGTAAGGTTGCTAGTAGTGTTGATTACTCTTTGTAGTTGATGCTAGTTGGTTTATTTGGTGGAAGAGATTATGTTCAGATCCTTTATGCTACTCATTACACCTCTGATCATGATTATGATTATGCTTTGTGAGTAGTTACTTTTGTTCCTGAGGACATGGGATAAGTCATGCTAATAATAGTCATGTGAATTTGGTATTCGTTCGGTATTTTGATATGTTGTATGTTGTTTTTCCTCTAGTGGTGTTATGTGAGCGTCGACTACATAACACTTCACCATTATTGGGGCCTAGAGGAAGGCATTGGAAAGTAGTAAGTAGATGATGGGTTGTTAGAGTGACAAAAGCTTAAACCCTAGTTTATGCGTTACTTCGTAAGGGGCTGATTTGGATCCACTAGTTTAATGCTATGGTTAGACTTTGTCTTAATTCTTCTTTCGTAGTTGCGGATGCTTGCGAGAGGGGTTAATCATAAGTGGGATGCTTGTCCAAGTAATGGCAGTACCCAAGCGCCGGTCCACCCACATATCAAACTATCAAAGTAGCGAACGCGAATCATATGAACATGATGAAACTAGCATGACAGAAATTCCCGTGTGTCCTCGGGAGCGTTTTTCTTCTTGTAAGACTTTGTCCAGGCTTGTCCCTTGCTACAAAAGGGATTGGGCCACTTTGTTGCACCGTTGCTACTTTTGTTACTTGTTGCTTGCTACGAATCATCTCACCACACAATCACTTGTTACCGACAATTTCAGTGCTTGCAGATTTTTCCTTGCTGAAAACCACTTGTCAGATCCTTCTGCTCCTCGTTGGGTTCGACACTCTTACTTATCGAAAGGACTACGATTGATCCCCTATACTTGTGGGTCATCAATACTCTTTTCTGGCGCCGTTGCTGGGGAGTGAAGCGCCTTTGGTAAGTGGAACTTGGTAAGGAAACATTCATATAGTGTGCTGAATTTTTTTGTCACTTGTCACTATGGATACTAATCCTTTGAGGGGCTTGTTTGGGGTATCTTCACCTCGAACGGAAGCACAAAGAGTTTCTCCTCAAGTTTCTGCACCTATTGGAAATATTTGCTTTGAATTTCCTTCGGGTATGCTTGAGAAACTGCTGGCTAATCCTTTTACAGGAGATGGAACATCACATCCAGACTTGCATCTGATCTATGTAAATGAGGTTTGTGGTTTATTTAAGCTTGCAGGTGTGCCCGAGGATGAGGTCAAGAAGAAGGTCTTTCCTTTATCTTTGAAGGATAAGGCATTGACATGGTATAGGCTATGTGATGATACTGGATCATGGGACTACAATCGGTTGAAATTGGAATTTCATCAAAAGTTTTATCCTATGCATTTTGTACATCGTGATCGAAATTATATTTATAATTTTTGGCCTCGTGACAGAGAAAGCATCGCTCAATCTTGGGGGAGGCTTAAATCAATGCTATATTCATGCCCCAATCATGAGCTCTCGAGAGAAATTATCATTCAGAACTTCTATGCTCGGCTTTGTCATGATGATCGCACCATGCTTGACACTTCTTGTACCGGTTCTTTTATGAAGAGAGATATTGACTTAAAATGGAATTTATTGGAGAGAATTAAACGCAACTCTGAAGATTGGGAGCTTGAAGAAGGTAAGGAGTCAGGTATGAATTTCACTTTTGACTGCGTTAAATCCTTTGTTGAGACAAATAATTTTTGTGACTTTAGCGCTAAGTATGGACTTGACTCTGAGATAGTAGCTTCTTTGTGTGAATCTTTCGCTGATCATATTGATCTCCCCAAAGAGAAGTGGTTTAAATTTCATCCTCCTTTAGCTGTCAACATAGTTAAACCCACTCCAGTTGAAGAGAAAGTCATTGCCTATAATAATCCTGTGGTTCCCAGTGCTTACATTGAGAAACCACCTTTCCCTGTTAGGATAAAGGATCATTCTAAAGCTTCAACTATGATACGTAGAGGCTATATTAGAACACCTACACCCCCTGAGCAAATTAGAGTTAAACCTAGCATTGCTATTATCAAAGATCTTCTGTCTGAAGAAGTTGAGGGACATAATATTCACTTTTGTGAAGATGCTGCTAGAATTGCTAAACCTCACGTTAGAGACAAACATAGGCTTGTTGTTGGCATGCCTGTGGTTTCTGTTAAGATAGGAGATCATTGTTATCATGGTTTATGTGACTTATGTGCTAGTGTTAGTGCAATACCTCAATCCTTATACGATGAAGTCAAAGATGAGATTGCACCTGTTGAGATAGAACCTATAGATGTCACTATTCAGCTTGCCAATAGAGATACTATCTGCCGTGTGGGAATTGTTAGGGATGTTGAAGTCTTGTGTGGTAAAACGAAGTATCCTGCTGATTACCTCGTTCTTGCTACCGCACAAGATAGCTTTTGTCCCATCATATTTGGTAGACCTTTTCTCAACACTGTCAATGCTCATATTGATTGTGAGAAGCAAACTGTCACTGTTAGCTTTGAAGGAGTGTCACATGAGTTCAATTTCTCTAAGTTTGCTAGACAACCTCATGAAAAGGAGTTTCCTAGTAGGGATGCAACTATTGCCTTAGCTTCTATTGCCGTGCCTCCCACCGATCCCTTAGAGCAATACTTGCTTGAGCATGAAAATGATATGCATATGGATGAAAGGGATGAAATAGATAGAGTTGTCTTAGAACAATATCCTATCCTTAAGAATAACTTACCTGTTGAACTGCTTGGGGATCCACCTCAACCAAAGGGTGATCCTGTGTTCGAGCTTAAACAGTTGCCTAATACTCTTAAGTATGCCTATCTTGATGAAAAGGAGATATATCCTGTTATTATTAGTGCTAGCCTCTCAGAGCAAGAAGAAAAGAAGTTACTAAAAACTCCGAGGAAGCACCGTGCTGCTATAGGATATACTCTTGATGATCGTAAGGGCATTAGTCCCACTCTATGCCAGCACAAGATCAAAACTGATCCTGAATTCAAACCAGTTGCTGATCATCAAAGGAGATTGAATCCTAAGATGAAATAAGTAGTAAGAAAAGAAATACTAAAGCTCCTGGAAGCAGGTATTATCTATCCTGTTGCTCATAGCGATTGGGTGAGTCCGGTGCATTGCGTTCCTAAGAAGGGAGGCATTACCGTTGTCCCTAATGATAAGGATGAGTTGATCCCACAGAGGATTATTACTGGCTATAGGATGGTGATTGATTTTAGGAAGTTGAATAAGGCCACTAGGAAAGATCATTACCCTCTGCCTTTTATCGAACAAATGCTAGAAAGACTATCCAAACACACCCACTTTTGCTTTCTAGACGGTTATTCTGGTTTCTCCCAAATACCAGTTGCACAATCTGATTAGGAGAAAACCACTTTCACCTGTCCTTTCGGTACCTTTGCTTATAGACGTATGCCTTTTGGCTTATGTAATGCACCTGCCACTTTTCAAAGATGTATGATGGCTATATTCTCTGACTTCTGTGAAAAGATTGTTGAGGTTTTCATGGATGACTTCTCCGTTTACGGGTCTTCCTTTGATGATTGCCTCAGCAACCTTGATCGAGTCTTGAAGAGATGTAAAGACACCAATCTTATCTTGAATTGGGAGAAGTACCACTTTATGGTTAATGAAGGCATCGTCTTAGGACATACAATTTCTGAAGGAGGTATTGAAGTTGATAAGGCTAAGGTTGATGCAATCGAGAAAATGCCATACCCCAGAGATATCAGAGGAATAAGAAGTTTCCTTGGTCATGCTGGTTTCTATAGAAGGTTCATCAAAGACTTCTCTAATATTTCTAGGCCTCTTACCAACCTCTTGCAAAAGGATATTCCTTTTGTCTTCGACGAGGATTGTGAGGAAGCCTTCAAAATACTTAAGAGGGCTTTGATAACCGCACCTATTGTTCAACCACCTGACTGGAACTTACCTTTTGAGATCATGTGTGATGCTAGCGATTATCCTGTTGGTGCTGTTCTAGGGCAAAGAGTCGATAAGAAGTTGAATGTTATTCACTATGCTAGTAAAACTCTAGACAGTGCCCAAAGAAACTATGCCACTACAAAGAAGGAATTTTTAGCAGTCGTGTTTGCATGTGAAAAGTTCAGGTCTTACATAGTTGATTCCAAAGTCACTATTCACACTGATCATGCTGCTATTAAGTACCTCATGGAGAAGAAGGACGCTAAACCTAGACTTATCAGATGGGTTCTCTTGCTACAAGAATTTGATTTGCACGTTGTCGACAGAAAGGGTGCTAATAACCTAGTAGGAGATAACTTGTCTAGGTTGGATAACGTTCTTGATGCCCCACAACCTATTGATGATAGCTTTCCCGATGAGCAACTTAATGTCACCAATGCTTCACGTAGTGCATCGTGGTATGCTGATTATGCAAACTATATTGTTGCCAAATATATACCACCTAGTTTCACGTACCAGCAAAAGAAGAAATTCTTCTTTGACTTGAGACATTACTTTTGGGATGATCCTCACCTTTATAAGGAAGGAGTAGATGGTGTTATTAGACGTTGTGTACCTGAACATGAACAGGGACAGGTCCTCCAGAAGTGTCACTCCGAGGCCTACGGAGGACACCATGCAGGACATAGAACTACACACAAGGTATTGCAATCAGGTTTCTATTGGCCCACTCTCTTCAAGGATGCCCGTAAGTTGGTCTTGTCTTGTGACGAATGTCAAATAATAGGCAATATTAGCAAACGTCAAGAAATGCCTATGAACTATTCACTTGTTATTGAACCATTTGATGTCTGGGGATTTTATTATATGGGACCTTTTCCCAAATCCAACGGGTATATTCACATCTTAGTTGTTGTTGATTACGTCACTAAGTGGGTAGAAGCTATCCCCACTAGTAGCGCTGATTACAACACCTCTATCAAGATGCTGAAAGATGTTATCTTCCCTAGATTTGGAGTCCCTAGATACCTAATGACCGATGGTGGTTCACACTTCATTCATGGTGCTTTCCATAAAACGCTTGCTAAGTACGATGTCAACCATAAAATTATGTCTCCCTATCACCCTCAATACAGTGGTCAAGTAGAGCTAATTAATAGAGAGATTAAACTGATTCTGCAAAAGTCTGTTAACAGGTCTAGAAAGAATTGGTCTAAGAAGCTCGATAATGCACTATGGGCTTATAGAACTGCCTATAAGAATCCCATGGGCATGTCTCCGTACAAAATGGTGTATGGGAAAGCATGTCATTTACCTCTTGAGCTAGAGCATAAAGCTTATTGGGCAATCAAAGAGCTCAACTTTGATTTCAAACTTGCCGGTGAGAAGAGGTTATTTGACATTAGCTCGCTTGATGAGTGGAGAACTCAAGCATATGAGAATGCCAAGCTCTTCAAAGAGAAGGTTAAGAGGTGGCATGATAAGAGGATACAAAAGCGTGAGTTCAATGTAGGTGATTATGTCTTGCTATATAACTCTCGTTTAAGATTCTTTGCACGCAAGCTTCTCTCTAAATGGAAGGTCCCTATGTTGTTGAGGAAGTATATCGTTCCGGTGCTATCAAGATCAGCAACACGAAAGGTAATTGTCCGAGAGTGGTAAATGGGCAGAGAATCAAGCATTATATCTCAGATACTCCCATAAATGTTGAAAGCTATATCATCAATACCATACCTACGGAAGAATACCTAAGGGACATTTACCAGCCTGTTTCAGACTCCTAAAACGAAGAGGTATGAGATTCGGTAAGAAAACAGAGTCCAAAACTTTTCCAATAGGAAATTTTCTCCGTTTTGGAATATTTTAAAAAATACAAAAATTGGAAGTAGTCCGGAAAGTGCGCGAGGAGGCGGCAAGCCTGCACGGCGCGGGCCCACTCCCCTGGCCGCGCCGTGAGGGCTTGTGGCCACCTCGTGCGCCTTCGGGACTCCATTTTCGTGCAGGGGACTCCTTCTGGTCTGGAAAATATCATTATATATACTTCCGTTTGGTCCAACCCCTGCATCACGCTGATTTCCTCTGTTTTTTGTTTCGAGCCTGTTTTCTGCCGCAGATCTAGGTCAAGATGTCGTCCCAAGAATCTGTGGGGGAGAGCAACCTCCGTCAAATCTATGGAGAAGTTCATGCTGATCTGAAAAGGATGGAGGTCATGGAGGCTAAAGAAAGGCTACCTAAAGAAACCAAGGGCAAGGCTAAGGAGAAGGATCAGGCGTGGGATGAAGTGCAATCTGTGCTCAACAAGGAAGAAGTTGAAGAAGTGGATTTCCTCCAACCCTACCTCCACCTACTGACTCCATCCTTGATTGAACACTTGAGGTTTTGTGAAACAACTCGTGCTCGCAATACTTGTCTCACTCATGAAGTTGTTTTGCTGGAGAAACATATCACATATCTCCAAGGTGTAAATCAAAGACTGATGGCCCTCTTGGAATCAAAGGTTGCAACAACTCCATCACCATCACCGCCAAAGGAAGACAAGTGAGCATTGGTATGGGCAATCCCCTTGGCTTGTGCAAAGCTTGGGGGAGTTGCCCCGGTATCGTATCACCATCACATCTTTTGCCTTTACCTTTGTTTTAGTTTTCCTTTTCAGTTTTGTTTTTCTCTAGTAGTTTAAAAGTCTTAGTGTTTTACTCTTGAGTTTTTCTTTGTGTCACCCCCGATGTATTCTTGCTCGTGAGCCATATAATAAAGAGTGTCTTAGTTGAAGGGCTTTGCCTCTTGCCATGATAAAAGAGTGAGAATAGAACAAAAGCATGAAAGATCATGTAATGATCTTATGGGAAGTGATGGCTTCACATATAAAAAGAATGAGGATTGAAACTTGTTGTGGGTAGGCAAACGTAGACCTTGGTCATTGTTGCAATTAATAGGAAGTGATAAAGAAAGAGAGGTTCACATACAAATATATCATCTCTGACACCATCTATGATTGTGAACACTCACTAAACTATTACATGCCTAGAAGTAGATGTTGGACAAGGAAGACAACTTAATGAATTGTGTTTGCTTGGCTCTGAACAATGATATATGATTAGAGATCCCTTAGCATGTGACGATTGCTTCCACCTCATATCAGCCAAAACTCCCGCACCAAGTAGAGATACTACTTGTGCATCCATAAACCTTCAACCCAGTTTTGCCATGAGAGTCCACCATACCTACATATGGATTGAATAAGATCCCTCAAGTAAGTTGTCATCGGTGCAAGCAATAAAAATTTCTCTCTAATATGTATGATCTATTAGTGTGTGGAAAATAAGCTTTATACGAACCTGTGATGAGGAAGACATAAAAGCGACAGACTGCATAATAAAGTTCTTTATCACAGGGGGCAATATAAAGTGATGTTCCTCCACACTAAGAGGACAAGCATCCAAACCTCAAAAGCGCATGAAAACCTCTGCTTCCCTCTGCGAAGGGCCTATCTTGTACCTTTACTTTTTTCCCCTGAAAGAGTCATGGTGATCTTCACCAATTCCTTATTTTGCCTTTGTCTTGGATACCGTCACATGCTTGGGAAAGATCTATATTCATATGTCAACTTGGAGGTAAGTATTCATGAATTATTACTGTTGACATTACCTTTGAGGTAAGCAATTGGGAGGCAAAACTATAAGCCCCCATCTTTCTCTGTGTCCAGCTGAAACTTTGATCTCATGAGTACCACGTGAGTTGTAGCAATTGTAGAGAACGAAAGAATGATTGAGTATGTGGATTTGCTTTACAAGCTCTTATTTGACTCTTTATGATGTTGTGATAAATTGCAATTGCTTCAATGACTAAAGGCTACCGGTCGTTACTTCTCGGTAAGGTTCTTGATCAATGCTTTACTTTGTGAAGGAATTATCACTTTAGCATGAGAGATTATATGTTGGTATTGCTGTTCTGATCACGATCTTGATGCATGCATGTTCGTATCTTGTTTTGTCGACACCTCTCTCCCTAAACATGTGGACATATTTATTGAGCTCGGCTTTCGCTTGAGGACAAGCGAGGTCTAAGCTTGGGGGAGTTGATACGTCCATTTTGCATCATGTTTTCACATTGATATTTATCGCTTCTTTGGCTGTTATTTCACTTCACGGTACTATTTTTATGCCTTTTCTCTCTTATTTTGCAAGGTTTACATGAAGAGGGAGAATAGCGGCAACTGGAATTCTGGCCTGAAAGTGGAGCAAAGTTGAGATACCTATTCTGCGCACTTCCAAACGCCGTGAAAATCAACGGAGATTTTTTTCCCAATATATAAAAAATACTGGGCCGAAGAAGTACCGGAGGAGGGCCAGGGGGTGGCCACAAGCCTGCACGGCACGACCACCCCCCCATGACACGCCATGGGGGCTTGTGGGCACCCTGTTGGCCCACTTGCCCCCCTCTTTTGCTATATGGAGGGTTTCGTCCAGAAAAAAAAATCAGAAGAGAGCTTTTCCGTGGTTTCGCCGCCGCCACGAGGCGAAACTTGAGCAGAACCAATCTAGAGCTCCGGCAGGACGATCCTACCGGGGAAACTTCCCTCCCGGAGGGGGAAATCGTTGCCATCGTCATCACCAACACTCCTCTCATCGGAGGGGACATATCTACATCAACATCTTCATCAGCACCATCTCATCTCCAAACCCTAGTTCGTCACTTGTAACCAATCTCCGTCTCGCGACTCCGATTGGTACTTGTAAGGTTGCTAGTAGTGTTGATTACTCTTTGTAGTTGACGCTAGTTGGATTATTTGGTGCAAGAGATTATGTTCAGATCCTTGATGCTACTCATTACACCTCTGATCATGATTATGATTATGCTTTGTGAGTAGTTACTTTTGTTCCTGAGGACATGGGATAAGTCATGCTAATAATAGTCATGTGAATTTGGTATTCGTTCGGTATTTTGATATGTTGTATGTTGTTTTTCCTCTAGGGGTGTTATGTGAACATCGACTACATAACACTTCACCATTATTTGGGCCTAGAGGAAGGCATTGGGAATTAGTAAGTAGATGATGGGTTGCTAGAGTGACAGAAGCTTAAACCCTAGTTTATGCGTTACTTTGTAAGGGGCTGATTTGGATCCACTAGTTTAATGCTATGGTTAGACTTTGTCTTAATTCTTCTTCCATAGTTGCGGATGCTTGCGAGAGGGGTTAATCATAAGTGGGATGCTTGTCCAAGTAAGGGCAGTACCCAAGCGCCGGTCCACCCACATATCAAACTATCAAAGTAACGAACGCGAATCATATGTACATGATGAAACTAGCATGACAGAAATTCCCGTGTGTCCTCGGGAGCGTTTTTCCTCTTGTAAGACTTTGTCCAGGCTTGTCCCTGGCTACAATAGGGATTGGGCCACTTTGCTGCACCGTTGCTACTTTTGTTACTTGTTGCTTGCTACGAATCATCTCACCACACAATCACTTGTTACCGACAATTTCAGTGCTTGTAGATTTTTCCTTGCTGAAAACCACTTGTCAAATCCTTCTGCTCCTCGTTGGGTTCGACACCCTTACTTATAGAAAGGACTACGATGGATCCCCTAGACTTGTGGGTCATCAGACTCCACCTTCCAATCCTAGTTGGACTAGGATTGGAAGGGGAGGTCTCCCCCCTAGCTTTGGCCGACCCCTTGGGGCTCTCTTGAGCCTCAAGGCAGGTCCCTCCCCCTCCCTCCTATATATACTGAGGTATTAGGGCTGATTTGAGACAACTTTGCCACGACAACCCGACCACATACCTCCATGGTTTTTACTCTAGATCGTATTTCTGCGGAGCTCGGGCGGAGCCCTGCTGAGATAGATCATCACCAACCTCCGGAGCACCGTCACGCTACCGGAGAACTCATCTACCTCTCCATCTATCTTGCTGGATCAAGAAGGCCGAGATCATCTTCGAGCTGTACGTGTGCTGAACGCGGAGGTGCCGTCCGTTTGGCACTAGATTGGATCAGATCATGGGATGGATCGCGGGACGGCTCGTGGGGCGGATCAAGGGACGTGAGGACATTCCACTAGATACCCATGGTCACCACGTAAAACATGCAACAACAAATTAGAGGACGTCTAACTTGTTTTTGTAGGGTATGCTTGTGATGTGATATGGCCAACGATGTGATGTGATATATTGGATGTATGAGATGATCATGTTGTAATAGATAATATCGACTTGCACGTCGATGGTACGGAAACCGGCAGGAGCCATAGGGTTGTCTTTAAACTAACGTTTGTGCTTGCAGATGTGTTTACTATTTTGCTAGGATGTAGCTTTAGTAGTAATAGCATGATTAGCATGACAACCCCGATGGCGACACGTTGATGGAGATCATGGTGTGGCGCCGGTGACAAGAAGATCGTGCCGGTGCTTTGGTGTTGGAGATCAAGGAGCACGTGATGATGGCCATATCATGTCACTTATGAATTGCATGTGATGTTAATCCTTTTATGCACCTTATTTTGCTTAGAACGACGGTAGCATTATGAGGTGATCTCTCACTAAAATTTCAAGACAAAATTGTTTTCTCCCCGACTATGCACCGTTGCTACAGTTCGTCGTTTTGAGACACCACGTGATGATCGGGTGTGATAGACTCAACGTTCACATACAACGGGTGCAAAACAGTTGCACACGCGGAACACTCGGGTTAAGCTTGACGAGCCTAGCATGTGCAGACATGGCCTCAAAACACATGAGACCGAAAGGTCGGTCATGAATCATATAGTTGATATGATTAGCATAGGGATGCTTACCACTGAAACTATCCTCAACTCACGTGATGATCAGACTTGAGCTAGTGGAATTGGATCATGAACCACTCAAATGACTAGAGAGATGTACTTTTTGAGTGGGAGTTTAGCAAGTAATTTGATTAGTTAAACTCTAATTATCTTGAACATAGTCTAAGTCCACTTTGAAAATATTTGTGTCGTAGATCAATGGCTCACACGACAGTCACCCTGAATATTAATACGTTCCTAGAGAAAGCTATGTTGGAAGATGATGGAAGCAACTTTGTAGACTGGGCTCGTAATCTTAAGTTGCTCCTGCAAGCTGGGAAGAAGGATTATGTCCTTAATGCTGTAATAGGAGATGAACCACCCGCCGCGGCTGACCAAGATGCTAAGAACGCTTGGTTAGCACGCAAGGAGGACTACTCAGTAGTTCAATGTGCAGTTTGGTATGGCCTAGAGCCGGGACTTCATCGTCGCTTTGAGCATCATGGAGCATATGAGATGTTCCAGGAGTTGAAGTTTATCTTTCAGAAGAACGCCTGGATCGAGAGGTATGAGACCTCCGATAAATTCTATGCTTGCAAGATGGAGGAGAACTCGTCTGTCAGTGAACATGTGCTCAAAATGTCCGGGTACTCAAACCGTCTAGCTGAGGTGGGGATTGAACTCCCGCAAGAGGCTATCACTGACAAAATTCTTCAATCACTGCCACCAAGCTATAAGGGCTTTGTGTTGAACTATAACATGCAAGGGATGAACAAGTCACCCGATGAGTTGTTTGCGATGCTGAAAGTCGCAAAGTCAGAACTCCGTAAAGAGCATCAAGTGTTGATGGTGAATAAGACCACTAGTTTCAAGAGAAATGGCAAAGGAGAGAAGGGTAATTCAAATAAGAGCGGTAAGCCTGTTGCCAATCCGACGAAGAAGCCCAAAGCTGGACCTAAGCCTGAAACAGAGTGTTATTATTGCAAGGGTATGGGTCATTGGAAGCGCAACTGCCCCAAGTATCTGGCTGATAAGAAGGCGGCCAAGGAAAAATCAGGTATATTCGATATACATGTTATTGATGTGTACTTAACCAGCTCTCGTAGTAGTGCCTGGGTATTCGATACCGGTTCTGTTGCTCATATTTGCAACTCGAAACAGGAACTACGGAATAAGCGAAGGCTAGCGAAGGATGAAGTGACGATGCGCGTGGGAAATGGTTCCAAGGTTGATGCAATCGCCGTCGGCACAGTTTCACTTCAGTTACCATCAGGATTAGTTATGAACTTAAATAAATGTTAATTAGTGCATGCGTTAAGCATGACCATTATATCTGGATCTTGTTTATTGCGAGACGGTTACTCATTTAAGTCAGAGAATAATGGTTGTTCTATTTCTATGAGTAATATCTTTTATGGTCATGCACCCAATGTGAGAGGATTGTTCATATTGAATCTTGATAGTGATAATACACATATACATAACATTGAGACCAAAAGAGTTAGAGTTAACAATGACAGCGCTATGTTTTTATGGCACTGCCGCTTAGGTCATATTGGTGTAAAGCGCATGAAGAAACTCCATATCGATGGACTTGTGGAGTCACTTGACTTTGATTCACTTGACATGTGCGAACCATGCCTCATGGAGCGTGCAAGTGACTTGTTGGAAATCATACATACCGATGTGTGTGGAGGCACGCGACGGATATCGTTATTTTCTCACCTTCACTGACGATTTGAGTAGATATGGTTATGTCTACTTGATGAAGCACAAGTCTGAAACATTTGAAAAGTTCAAACAATTTCAGAGTGAAGTTGAAAATCATCGTAACAAGAAGATCAAGTTCCTACGGTCTGATCGTGTGGGTGAATATCTGAGTTTCGAGTTTGGTGCTTACTTAAGACAATGTGGAATTGTTTCACAGTTGACACCGCGTGGAACACCAAAGCGCAATGGTGTGTCCGAACGTCGTAATCGTACTTTATTAGAGATGGTGCGATCTATGATGTCTGTTACCGATTTGCCATTATCGTTTTGGGGTTATGCATTAGAAAGAGCTGCATTCACTTTAAATAGGGCACCATCGAAATCCGTTGAGACGACGCCATATCAGCTGTGGTATGGCAAAAGACCAAAGTTGTCGTTTCTTAAAGTTTGGGGATGTGATGCTTATGTCAAAAAGCTTCAGCCTGAAAAGATGGAACCCAAAGCGGAAAAGTGCGTCTTCATAGATTACCCAAAAGAGACAGTTGGGTATACCTTCTATCTTAAATCCGAGGGCAAAGTGTTTGTTGCTAAGAACAGAGCTTTTCTCGAGAAGGAGTTTCTCGAGAGAGAATTGAGTGGGAGGAAGATAGAACTTGATGAGGTTGTCGAACCTCTCATCCCTCTAGATGGTGGCTCATGGCAAGGGGAAACTCCTATCGTTGCGACGCCGGTTGAGGAGGAAGTAAATGATGATGATCATGAAACTCCGGATCAAGTTCCTATCGGACCTCGCAGGTCGACGAGACCGCGTACTACTCCAGAGTGGTACGGTAATCCCGTCTTATCAATTATGTTGTTGGACAACAATGAGCCTGTGAATTATGAAGAAGCAATGGTGGGCCCAGATTCCAACAAATGGATGGAGGCCATGAAGTCCGAGATAGGATCTATGTATGAAAACAAAGTGTGGACTTTGGAAGTACTACCTGAAGGCCGCAAGGCTATTCAGAACAAATGGATCTTTAAAAAGAAGACGGGCGCTGACGGTAATGTAACGTTTATAAAGCTCGACTTGTGGCAAAGGGTTTTTCACAAGTTCAAGGAATTGACTACGATGAGACATTCTTACCCGTAGCGATGCTTAAGTCCGTCGAAATCATGTTAGCGATAGCTGCATTTTTCGATTATGAAATCTGGCAGATGGATGTCAAAACGACGTTCCTTAACGGTTTCCTTAAGGAAGAGTTGTATATGATGCAATCCGAAGGTTTTGTCGATCCTAAAAATGCTAACAAAGTGTGCAAGCTCCAGCGATCCAATTATGGACTGGTGCAAGCATCTCGGAGTTGGAATAAACGCTTTGATGAGGTGAACAAAGCATTTGGGTTTATACAGGTGGTTGGACATCCTGTATTTACAAGAAAGTGAGTGGGAGCTCTGTGGCATTCCTAATACTATATGTGGATGACATATTACTAATTGGAAACGGTGTGGAGCTTTTGGAGAGCATAAAGGGTTACTTGAATAAAAGTTTCTCTATGAAGGACCTAGGAGAAGATGCTTACATTCTAGGCATAAAGATCTATAGGGATACACCAAAACGCGTGATAGGACTTTCACAAAGCACGTACCTTGATAAAGTTTTGAAGAGGTTCAAAATGGAACAGTCCAAGAAGGGGTTCTTGCGAGTTTTACAAGGTACGAGGTTGAGTAAGACTCAGTGCCCAGCAACTGATAAAGATAGAGAGCATATGAGTACCGTCCCCTATGCTTCAGCCATAGGTTCTATCATGTATGCAATGTTGTGCACTAGACCAGACGTTAGCCTGGCCATAAGTATGGCAGGCAGGTTCCAGAGTAATCCAGGAGTGGAACACTGGACGGCGGTCAAGAATATCCTGAAGTACCTGAAAAGGACTAAGGAGATGTTTCTCGTATATGGAGGTGACAAAGAGCTCGCCGTAAAAGGTTACGTCGATGCAAGCTTTGACACAGATCCAGATGACTCTAAGTCGCAGACCGGATACGTATTTATTCTTAATGGGGGTGCAGTAAGCTGGTGTAGTTCCAAGCAAAGCGTCGTAGCTGATTCTACATGTGAAGCGGAGTACATGGCTGCCTCGAAGGCAGCTAAGGAGGGTGTCTGGATGAAGCAGTTCATGACGGATCTTGGAGTAGTGCCAAGTGCAATGAATCCAATAACCCTGTTTCGTGACAACATGGGTGCCATTGCCTTAGCAAAGGAACCACGGTTTCACAAGAAGACTAGACACATCAAACGACGCTTCAACCTCATCCGCGACTATGTCGACGAGGAGGACGTGAATATCTGCAAAGTGCACATGGATCTGAATGTGGCAGACCCGCTGACTAAATCTCTTCCACGGGCAAAGCATGATCAACACCAGAACTGTATGGGTGTTAGATTTATTACAATGTAATTCGCATGACGATGTGAGGACTAGATTATTGACTCTAGTGCAAGTGGGAGACTGTTGGAATTATGCCCTAGAGGCAATGATACATAAGTTATTATTATAATTCCTATATCAAGATAATCGTTTATTATCCATGCTATAATTGTATTAAATGAAGACTTAGATACATGTGTGGATACATAGACAAAACACTATCCCTAGCAAGCCTCTAGTTGGCTAGCCAGTTGATCAAGCCTAGTCAAGGTCTTCTGAATATGTACAAGATGTTGTTGCTTGAAAACTGGATCACATCATTGAGTGAATCATGTGATGGACTAGACCCAAACTAATGAACGTAGCATGTTGATCGTGTCATTTTGTTGCTACTCTTTTCTGCGTGTCAAGTATTTATTCCTGACCATGAGATCATATAACTCACTGGCACCGGAGGAATGCCTTGTGTGTATCAAACGTCACAACGTAACTGGGTGACTATAAAGATGCTCTACAGGTATCTCCGAAGGTGTCCGTTGAGTTAGTATGGATCAAGACTGGGATTTGTCACTCCGTGTGACGGAGAGGTATCTCGGGGCCCACTCGGTAATAGAACATCACGCACAAGCCTTGCAAGCAATGTGACTTAGTGTAAGTCACGGGATCTTGTATTACGAAACGAGTAAAGAGACTTGCCGGTAAACGAGATTGAAATAGGTATGCGGATACTGACGACCGAATCTTGGGCAAGTAAGATACTGTTGACGTGCCACTATTCCTGACTTGATGCCTCCCCGGCAACGGCGCCAGAAAAGAGTTGCATCGAGTTGCTCAACAATTAGCAATTGTCTTGCAACGGCCCACCAACGTGTGGGATCGCGGCAGTTTTCGAGGGTAGAGTATTCAACCCAAATTTGTTATTTCGACATTATGGGAATGAAAGGATATTCTCCAGTATTAGCAGTTGAGGTGTTAGCTCAACCACACCTGAAAGATTAGTATCTGCAAGCAGGATATAAGCAGCAAAGGTAGTATGATAGCAACAGTGCCAGAAACAATCTATTGACGAGGCAGACTATTCCTAACTTTTGTATCAATGGCACGAGAAAAGTATTATAGCAGGTAGCAGCAGTGTAACGAGTAACGGTGGTGGCAAGGAACAGCAGTAGTGACAGCAGTAGCAAGTAGCAGTATTAGCGAGTAACAACAGTAGCAAGTAGCAGCAGTAGCGAGTAACAGCAGTGGCAAGGAACAGCAGGACAAAGCAAGTAGCAGTAGCAGCAAGTAACAATAGCAGCAACAGTAGTAACAACAACAGAGCAAAGCAAGTAACAGTAGAAGCAAGTAACAATAGCAACAACAGTAGTAACATCAGCAGAGCAAAGCAAGTAACAGTAGCAGTGGGACAAACTCGTAGGCAATGGATCGGTGATTCGTTGGATAACATTCATCATGCAACAGTGATAACACATGGAGATATGTGGCTAGCTCCCGTTCGTTAATGTGATGTAGGCATGCATTCCGTGTGTAGTCATACGTGCTTAGGGAAAAGAACTTGCATGACATCTATTGTCCATCCCTCTTGTAACAACGGGGTCCAAATGGATATTACGGGATATTAAGGTTCTCCTTTTAATAAAGAACCGTACCAACGCATTAGCACTTGGTGAACACATGAACTCCTCAAACTATGGTCATCACCGGGAGTGGTTCCGGTTATTGTCACTCCGGGGTTGCCGGATCATAACACATAGTAGGTAACTACAACTTGCAAGATCGGATCTAAAACACACATATATTGGTGACAACATAATAATTTCAGATCTGAAATCATGGCACTCGGGCCCTAGTGACAAGCATTAAGCATGGCAAAGTAGTAGCAACATCAATCTCAGAACATAGTGGATACTAGGGATCAATCCCCGTCAAAAATAACTCGATTACATGATAGATCTCATCCTACTCATCACCGCCCAGCAAGCCTACGAATAGATTACTCATGAACGATGAAGAGCTTCATGGAATTGGAGAAGGAAGAAGGTTGATGATGACGATGGCGACAATCTCCTTGATCCGGAGCCCAAAACGGACTTCAGATCTGCCCTCCAGATGAAGAACGGGACGTGACAGCGCCTCTGGATCGTGAAACGCGCTGAAATCTTCTCTCTTGATTTTTTCGGGACGAAAGGGAATATATAGAGGTGAGTTTGGAGGCGGCGGAGTCTCGTGGGCCCCGCAAGCCCTAACGGCGCGACCTGGGGGTGGGGGGTGGCCGCGGCCACATGGCTTGTGGCCCATTGGCTCACCCCCTTCGGTGGATCTTTGCGCAGGTATTTTTCATATTTTCCAGAAATATTCTCCGTTAATTTTCAAGACGTTCCGAGAACTTTCATTTCTACACAAAAACAACACCATGATAATTCTGCTGAAAACAGCGCCAGTCCGGGTTAGTTCCATTCAAATCATGCAAATTAGAGTCCAAAACAAGGGCAAAAGAGTTAGGAAAAGTAGATACGATGGAGACGTATCAACTCCCCCAAGCTTAAAACCTTGCTTGTCCTCAAGCAACTCAGTTGACAAACTAAAAGAGAAAGAAAAACTTTGACAAACTATGTTTGGTCTTGTTGTTGCAACTATGTCTAACTCATAATGAGAATTTCAGCAAGATCACAAGCTAACCACATAAGCAAGTGACACAAAGGTCTCACGGTAAACTAATATCAATGGCATAATCAGCTAGCGAGCAAATAATAATGAGTTTCAGATACCAACAATTCAATCAAAACAAGCATGAAGCAATATGAATAGGTGGTATCTCGCTAGCTCTTTCTGAGACCTCAAAACATAAATGCAGAGCACTTTCAAAGATCAAGGGCTGACTAAACATTGTAATTCATAGAAACGAAGATCTAGTCATAGTCATACTCAATATCAATCAAAATCAAAGCATAAGCAAAGCATAAAAATGACAGAGGTGCTCCCTAATTGGTGCTTATATAAGAAGAGGATGACTCAACAGGAAAATTAATAGACATGCCCTTCGCAGAGGGAAGCATTTATTTGCAAAGGTGCCAGAGCTCAGCTTTGAAAACAGAGATAATAATTTTGGGTGGCATGCTTTCATTGTCAACACAATGACCAAGAGTTCTCAATATCTTCCATGCTACTCATGCTATAGGCGGTTCCCAAACAGAAAAGTAAAGTTTTAACTCCCCCACCACCAATCAATCACACTCCACGTCTAGCCGAATCCTCGGGTACCGTCCATACTAACATCAATCCGGGGGGAGTCTTGTTTTACAGTTATGTTTTCGATTTAAGCGTGGAACTGGGCATTCCAATTACCGGCCCCTTTCTCTTGAATGACAGTGAATAAACACATGTCGAGGATAAAACGCCTAACATGGAAGACACCAATAGCCCCCTGTGACCACATGAGCGGTTCGGGCATGCAAAATAGATTATTTCTTGAAGGTTTAGAGAATGGCACATGCAAATTTACTTGGAACGGCAGGTAGATACCGCAAATAGGTAGGTATGGTGGACTCTCATGGAAAAACTTTTGGGTTTATGGAAGTGGATGCACAAGCAGTATTCCACTTAGTACAAGTGAAGGCTAGCAAAAGACTGGGAAGCGACCAACTAGAGAGCGACAACAGTCATCAAGATGCAATGAGTTTGACTAACATTGAGTGCAAGCATGAGCAGGATATGAATCACCATGAACACGAACATCATAGAGGCTATGTTGATTTTGTTTCAACTACATGCATGAACATGCGCCAAGTCAAGCAACTTGAATCATTCAAAGGAGAATACCATCCTATCATACTACATCATAGTCATCTCAAAATCAATGTTGGCATTGAAGACAAACTATTATAAGCTTCTAGCTAATTAAGCATGGCATCAGAAACTATGATCTCTAAGTTGTCATTGCAAACATAGTTCTCTTTCAACAAAGCTGAATCTGAGACGACAAGGTAGTCATATTTACAAAAACAAAATAGATAGAGTTCATACTAGCTTTTCCAGTCTCAGTCACTTCATCATATATCATCATTATTGCCTTTCACTTGCACGATCGAACGATGTGAACAATAATAAGAGTGCTCGTGCATTGGACTAAGCTAAATCTGCAGGCAAACACAAAGGAGAAGACAAAGTAATATGGCTCTTTGAAAGCTAAAGAGGTATGCATGCAAGAGCCACTAAACATTGTAACCAATATCTTCTACCTTGACCCAAAGAAAAATAAAACTATTTACACGGGAAATCTCCCAACAAGAAAAATAAGAAAGGAAAATCTTTTTGGATTTTCTCAAAAGGACACAAAACAAGAAAACGAAAATAAACTAGCATGGATAATACAGTGGCAAAGTGTAAACACCGACTAACAAAGTGAAAGCATAAGCATGAATGTAAAGTTGGTGAGAACACGTACTCCCCCAAGCTTAGGCTTTTGGCCTAGCTTGGTCTACTCCCAAGGACGGTCCTGGCGAAACCCAAAATCATAATCGGGGTTATACGTGAGCGCTGCAGCAACTGCCTGAATAGCTGCCTCACGGAGACGAGCAACCGTCGCCTCCCTCTCATACTCCTGTGCCTCTCCTCTGGTTATGTAGTATCTCCGTTTTACCTGAATGTCAAAGAAAGCAGGAGCAAGAAGGGTAATATGGAAAACACGCTGCCGGTTAAATATCAATTGGTATAGGAGGGGTTCATCATCCCTCTCAAGGAACTGGTAGCGTGTCATAGCGACGCAGTCAAGGAAAGCTGTATGGAGCGGGGGATCTCCTGCGCGGATGGGTACTCCAAGAAAATTTGCTATGCGAGTGGCATAGATGCCGCCAAAGAAATCCCCATCAATATCATTCTTTTTCAGCCTCCTTGCTATAATAGCTCCCACGTTGAAGCTTTTATCACCCGTCACTACGCTCTTAAGGATACTAAGGTCGGATGCGCATAGGTGACAATGTTCAACCTTGCCGTTAATGCATCTACCTATGAAGAGGGCAAAGTAGTGCAAGGGAGGGAAATGAATTCTTCTTATGGTAGCTTGCGAGATGTCTCTAGTTTCTCCAACAGTTATACTAGAGACAAAATCTCTAACCGAAAACTTAGCAGGATCATTAAGACTACCCCCATCGGGTATCTTGCAAATTCTATTGAAATCCTCCAAATCCATGGTGTAGGATTTATCATACAGATCAAACAATATGGATGAGTCACGGCCAACTGAAAATTTAAATCTACGCACGAAAGAGGCAGTGAGCATAGCATACTGTTCACATTTATCTGAGAGGAATTCTTCTAACCCGGCATTGTGGACAAGTGTATCAAACTCATCCTTGAAGCCTGCTTCGATCATGAACTCATCGGAAGGCCATTCACATGGTTGTATAGGTCCGTACCTTAGTTGATAAGGATCGGGCTCCTGAATAGAAATACGGGGACCCTTCTTACTTGAGGAACCACCATAAAACTTCCTCTTGAACATAATTTCTTTTTGCTGAAATTTTTGAAGTTCAAGAGAAAAGTGAATAAAGACCAACCACACCTTGTAGCAACTACTCCTACTAGTGCCTAGAGACCGTATCATGCGCTAAAACTACTTGGGACCAACTAAAATCAACATTTCAAGCTCAAGAACAGGGTCACCAAGGTAGCAAGAATACGCGAAGGATAAAGCACTAGAGTAGAAACTAATTGGACCAATGGAGGAGTCACTCACCAAGGAGTAATTTCCCCAAAACGGTTCGGAGAATGGTGCTTTGAGCAAGGAGATCGAAAATCATAGCCAAATGAGCAAGACCACATGTTTGAGCTGCGAAACGATTTTTTCTGGAGGTAGAAGAAGAGGATGGGAGCTGGAATGAGTGGAAGGGGTCCCTGTGGGCCCCACAAGCTTGGTGGCCGCGGCGAGGGGGGGGGGGGAGGCCGCGGCTATAGGGCTTGTGGCCCACTGGTGTGGCCCCCAGGCTAGCTCTCTGTCCTAGTACTTTTCAAATATTCCAGAAAAAATCATACTAGGTTTTCACAACGTTTGGAGAACTTTTATTTTCGGGGTACTTTTCTCCGGGACGCTAAAACAGGAAACAGGGAAAACTAAACTAAATCTATCAGTTTTCTTCTAAGCAATAGAAAGTGAAAGCTTAAAAAGAGGTTTGTGACTCTTTGATTCATCCATTTCATGGCCATCGAAAGAAATCTGTCAATGGGGTTGATCAAATCCTCATGACAAAACCTTTTCAAATCGCAAAAGGAAACGGATAATTCTCGAATAGCCACTAAGTAACCTCAATGGGGATATGAATCTCCCCAACAAGCAAATCATACTTCATCTTGACACGAGGAATAGGGCATTCAAAGCTCCCAATAAGAATCGAAGAAGTTTTTTCGATAGCATTGATGCAATGTACTTGATATCGTTTCTTCGGAAAGTGCACTGTATGCTCATTACCGTTGACATGGAAAGTGACATTGCCTTTGTTGCAATCTATAACAGCCCCTGCAGTGTTTAAAAAGGGTCTTCCGAGGATGACAGCCATGGCATCATCCTCGGAAATATCCAATATAACAAAGTCTGTTAAGATAGTGGTGTTAGCAACCACAACAGGCACATCCTCGGAAATGCCGACAGGGAAAGCAGTTGATTTGTCGGCCATTTGCAGAGAATTTCAGTGGGTGTCAATTTATCCAGTTCAAGTCTACGATAAAGAGAGAGAGGCATAACACTAACACCGGCTCCAAGGTCACATAAGGCAGTTCTTACGTAGTTTCCTTTAATGGAGCAAGGTATAGTGGGCACTCCGGGATCACCAAGTTTCTTAGGAGTTCCACCTTTGAAAGTGTAATTAGCGAGCATGGTGGAGATCTCAAGATCTGGTATCTTCCGTTTATTAGTCACGATATCTTTCATGTACTTGGCATATGGGGACATTTTGAGCATATCAATTAACCGCATCTGCAGAAAGACGGGTCTCAACATTTCAATAAAGCGCTCAAAATCCTCATCATCCTTTTTCTTGGATGGCTTAGGAGGAAAGGGCTTGGGTCTCTAAACCCATGGCTCCCTTTCTTTACCATGCTTCCTAGCAGTGAAGTCATTCTTATCGTATCTCTTAGGTTGTGGGTTATCAGGATTAACCGTAGGTTCAATCTCCACATCCTTATCATGGCTAGGTTCAACATTATTATGAACATCGCTGTCCATATTGTCACCAGGTTCATGTTCATCACCAGATTGTGTTTCTGCATCAGACGCAGAAATATCATTTGATTCTTGAGGTGTGACAGTATTTGGTGAACTGACATGTAGGTTTCTATCATCCTTCTTCTTATTCTTAGGATGACTGGGTGTATCAGCATTAATTCCTTGAGAATCTTGATCAATTATCTTAGGATGACCCTCAGGATAAAGAGGTTCCTGAGTTATTTTTCCTCCTCTAGTAATGACTTTGACAGAGTTGTCATTTAATTCATTGAGCAAGTCATTCTGAGCTTTAAATACTTGTTCTACCTGAGTAGTAATCATAGAGGCATGTTTACTCAGAAGCTTCAGATCATTGCCATTTCTGTCTACACAAGCACTTAAATGACTAAGCATACGAGTACCTTGTTCCAATTGTGTGCTAACATAATCATTGAAACTCTGTTGTTTGGCAACAAAGTTGTCAAAATCAAAGCATAGGCTAGCAGGTTTGTCAAAAGGAATATCACTTCCATTGAATCTACGCAGAGAATTTACTTCTACTACCTGTATCGGGTTATCGAGACCATGGATCTCTTCGATAGGTGGTAGATGTTTTACATCTTCAGATTTAATGCCTTTCTCTTGCATAGATTTCTTGGCTTCTTGCATATCTTCGGGACTGAGGAATAGAATACCTCTTTTCTTAGGAGTTGGCTTAGGAGGTGGTTCGGGAATAGTCCAAGCATTATCGTTGATCAAGATGTTATTCAGTAGAATCTCAGCTTGTTCTGTAGTTCGTACCCTAAAAACACAACCGACAGAACTATCTAGGTGGTCTCTAGAAGCATCGGTAAGTCCGTTATAGAAGATATCCAGTATCTCGTTCTTCTTAAGAGGGTGATTAGGTAAAGCATTCTGTAGCTAGATGAGCCTCCCCCAAGCTTGTGGGAGACTCTCTTCTTTGAGTTGAGCAAAGTTGTATATTTCCTACAAGGCAGCTTGCTTCTTATGGGCAGGGAAATATTTCTCACAGAAGTAATAGACCATATCCTGGGGACTACTCACACATTCAGGAGCAAGATAAGTGAACCAGGCTTTAGCGTCATCCTTTAGAGAGAAAGGAAACAACTTAAGGATATAGTAGTAGCGGATCTTCTCCTCACTAGTGAAAAGGGTGGCTATATCGTGTAGTTTGGTAAGATGGGCTACGACCATCTCAGACTCATAACCGTGGAAAGGATCAAATTCGACTAGAGAGATTATCTCAGGGTCGACAGAGAATTCATAATCCTCATCGGTGATAAAGATAGATGAAGTGGCAAACTTTGGGTCGTATTTCATCCTAGCTTTCAGAGATTTTTCCTTCCACTTGAGAAGTAATTTCTCAGTGTCATAGGCATCCTTACACGCAAGAAAATCCTCAGCTATCTCTCCCTCCATAACATAACCCTCAGGTATATCAGGCAATTCATATCTAGGAGAGCTAGATCTAGCAGGAGCAAAAGCAGGTTCTATCTCAATAGTATCGGCAATTTCAGAAGCATCACGAGCATTGGCAGTAACTCTAGAAATATGAGCATCAAGGAATACCCCTAGTGGCATATCAGGCAAAGTAGTATCTCTAGCAGTATCAAGCATAGCATCATCAGGCAAAATAGCATCTCTAGCATCATCAGGCAAAGCAGTATCAAGCATAGCATCTCTAGCAGTATCAGGCATAGCATCTCTAGCGGTATCAGGCATAGCATCTCTAGCAGTATCAGGCATAGTAGCATCATAAGTATCATGAAGCACAGGCGACATATCAAGATTTCTAGCAGGAGGTGATGTCGCAAACTTACTCATAACTGAAGGTGAATCAAGTGAAGAGCTAGATGGTAGTTCCTTACCTCCCCTCGTAGTTGAGGGCAAGACTTTGGTTCTTGGATCTTTCAGATTCTTCATAGTGATCAGCAGATATAAATCCCAAGTGACTAAGAGAATATAGCTAACCTTCCCAGGCAACGGAGCCAGAAAACTGCTGTTGACGTGCAACTATTCCTGACTTGATGCCTCCCCGGCAACGGCGCCAGAAAAGAGTTGCTTCCAGTTGCTCAACAATTAGCAATTGTCTTGCAACGGCCCACCAGCGTGTGGGATCGCGGCAGTTTTCGAGGGTAGAGTATTCAACCCAAATTTGTTGGTTCGACACGATGGGAATGAAAGGATATTCACCAGTATTAGCAGTTGAGGTGTCAGCTCAACCATACCTGAAAGATTAGTATCTGCAAGCAGGATATAAGCAACAAAGGTACTATGATAGCAACAGTGCCAGAAATGATCTGTTGACAAGGCAGACTATTCCTAACTGTTGTATCAATGGCGCCAGAAAAGTATTGTAGCAGGTAGCAGCAGTGTAACGAGTAACAGCAGTGGCAAGGAACAGCAGTAGCAAGTAGCAGCAGTAGCGAGTAACAGCAGTAGCAAGTAGCAGCAGTAGCGACTAATATCAGTGGCAAGGAACAACAAGACAAAGCAAGTAACAGTAGCTGCAAGTAACAATAGCAGCAACAGTAGTAACAGCAGCAGAGCAAAGCAAGTAACAACGGTAGTGGGACAAACTCGTAGGCAACGGACCGGTGATTCGTTGGATGACATTCATCATGCAACAGTTATAACATAGAGAGATATGTGGCTAGCTCCCGTTCGTCAATGTGATGTAGGCATGCATTCCGTGTGTAGTCATACGTGCTTAGGGAAAAGAACTTGCATGACATCTATTGTCCATCCCTCCCGTGGCAGCGGGGTCCAAATGGATACTACGGGATATTAAGGTTCTCCTTTTAATAAAGAACCGGACCAACGTATTAGCACTTGGTGAACACATGAACTCCTCAAACTATGGTCATCACCGGAAGTGGTTCCGGTTATTGTCACTCCGGGGTTGCCGGATCATAACACATAGTAGGTAAATACAACTTGCAAGATCGGATCTAAAACACACATATATTGGTGACGACATAATAATTTCAGATCTGAAATCATGGCACTCGGGCCCTAGTGACAAGCATTAAGGATGGCAAACTAGTAGCAACATCAATCTCAGAACATAGTGGATACTAGGGATCAATCCCCATCAAAACTAACTCGATTACATGATAGATCTCATCCTACTCATCACCGCCCAGCGAGCCTACGAATAGATTACTCACGAACGATGAAGAGCTTCATGGAATTGGAGATGGAAGAAGGTTGATGATGACGATGGTGATGATCTCCTTGATCCGGAGCCCAAAACGGACTCCAGATCTGCCCTCCACATGAAGAACGGGATGTGGTGGCGCCTCTGGATCGTGAAACGCGATGAAATCTTCTCTCGATTTTTTTCGGGACGAAAGGGAATATATAGAGCTGAGTTTGGAGGCGGCGGAGTCTCGTGGGCCCCACAAGCCTTGACGGCGCAGCCTGGGGGGGGGTGGCTGCGGCCACAGGGCTTGTGGCCCACTGGCTCACCCCCTCCGGTGGATCTTTGCGCACGTATTTTTCATATTTTCCGGAAATATTCCCCCAAAATTTTCAGGACATTCCGATAACTTTCATTTCTGCACAAAAACAACACCATGGTAGTTCTGCTGAAAACAACGTCAGTCCGGGTTAGTTCCATTCAAATCATGCAAATTAGAGTCCAAAACAAGGGCAAAAGAGTTTGGAAAAGTAGATACGATGGAGACGTATCACATACTGAAGGACAAAGGGAATGACATACGGGATTATATGAATCCTTGGCACTGAGGTTCAATCGATAAGATCTTCGTAGAATATGTAGGATCCAATATGGGCATCCAGGTCCCGCTGTTGGATATTGACCGAGGAGTCCCTCGGGTCATGTCTACATAGTTCTCGAACCCACAGGGTCTGCACGCTTAAGGTTCGGCGATGTTTTATGCGTATTTGAGTTATATGGTTGGTTAACGAATGTTGTTCGGAGTCCCGGATGAGATCACGAACGTCACGAGGGTTTCCGGAATGGTCTGGAAATGAAGATTGATATATAGGATGACCTCATTTGATTACCGGAAAGTTCTCAAACATTACCGGGAATGTACCGGGAGTGACGAATGGGTTTCGGATGTTCACCGGGGGGGGGGGGGGCAACCCACCCGGGGGAAGCCCATAGGCCTTAGGGGTGCCGCACCAGCCCTTAGTTGGCTGGTGGGACAACCCAAGAGGCCCTATGCGCAGGAATCAAAGGAAAAAAATGGGGGAGTGGGAAAGTGGAGAAGGACTCCACCTTCCAATCCTAGTTGGACTAGGATTGGAAGGGTAGGACTCCCCCTTGCTTCGGCCGACCCCTTGGGGCTCTCTTGAGCCTCAAGGCAGGTCCCCCTCCCTCCTATATATACTGAGGTATTAGGGCTGATTTGAGACAACTTTGCCTCGGCAGCCCGACCACATACCTCCACGTTTTTTTCCTCTAGATCGTATTTCCGCGGAGCTCGGGCGGAGCCCTGCTGAGATAGATCATCACCAACCTCCGGAGCGCCGTCACGCTGCCGGAGAACTCATCTACCTCTCCGTCTCTCTTGCTGGATCAAGAAGGCCGAGATCATCGTCGAGCTGTACGTGTGTTGAACGCGGAGGTGCCGTCCGTTCGGCACTAGATCGGAGCGGATCGTGGGACGGATCGCGGGACGGTTCGTGGGACGGTTTGCTGGGCGGATCGAGGGACGTGAGGACGTTCCACTACATCAACCGTGTTTCTTAACGCTTCCTGCTGTGTGATCTACAAGGGTATGTAGATCGGAAATCCCCTCTCGTAAATGGACATCACCATGATAGGTCTTCGTGCGCGTAGGAATTTTTTTGTTTCCCATGCGACGTTCCCCAACAACTTGATCACTGGATCACATCATTGGGAGAATGATGTGATGGACAAGACCCAAACTATAAACATAGCATGTGATCGTGTCATTTTGTTGCTATTGTTTTCTGCGTGTCAAGTATTCATTCCTATGACCATGAGATCATGTAACTCACTGACACCGGAGGAATGCCTTGTGTGTATCAAATGTCTCAACGTTGCCGGGTGACTATAAAGGTGTTGTGCAGGTATCTCCGAAGGTGTCCATTGAGTTAGCATGGATCAAGACTGGGATTTTTCACTCTGTGTGACGGAGAGGTATTTCGGGGCCCACTCGGTAATACAACATCACATATAAGCCTTGCAAGCAATGTGACGAAAGTGTTAGTCACGGGATCTTGTATTACGAAACGAGTAAAGAGACTTGCCAGTAACGAGATTGAAATAGGTATAGGGGTACCGACGATCAAATCTCGGTAAAGCAACATACCGAAGGACAAAGGGAATGGTATACGTGATTATATGAATCCTTGGCACAGAGGTTCAACCGATAAGATCTTCGTAGAATATGTAGGATCCAATATCGACATCCAAGTCCCGCTATTGGATATTGACCGAGGAGTGTCTCAGGTCATGTCTACATAGTTCTCGAACCCGCATGGTCTGCACACTTAAGGTTCAGTGACGTTTCGGTATAGTTGAGTTATAGGTGTTGGTGACCGAAGGTTTGTTCGGAGTCCCGGATGATATCATGGACGTCACGAGGGTTTCGAGAATGGTCCGAAAACAAAGATTGATATATAGGATTGTTTCATTTGGCTTCCAGAAAGATTTCGGGCATTACCAGAAGTGTACCGGGAGTGACGAATGGGTTCCAGGTTTTACTGGGAGAGAACCTAATAGCCCATGCGTGGCGCACCAGCCCTTCATGGGCCGATGAAGCCATCCCAATAGGGCTATTTCAGCCAAAGGAAAAAGTTCAAAAGAGAAATAAAAAAACAAGGAGGTGGGAAGGAAGGAAGGGACTCCACCTTCCAAACCGAATTGGAGTAGGAGTCCTTGTTGGAAATATGCCCTAGAGGCAATAATAAGTTAGTTAGTATTATATTTCTTTGTTCATGATAATCGTTTATTATCCATGCTATAATTGTATTGATTGGAAACACAAATACATGTGTGGATACATAGACAAAACACTGTCCCTAGTAAGCCTCTAGTTGACTAGCTCGTTGATCAAAGATGGTCAAGGTTTCCTGACCATAGACAAGTGTTGCCACTTGATAACAGGATCACATCATTAGGAGAATCATGTGAGGGACAAGACCCAAACTATGAATGTAGCATGTGATCGTGTCATTTTATTGCTATTGTTTTCTGCGTGTCAAGTATTCATTCCTATGACCATGAGATCATGTAACTCAGTGACACTGGAGGAATACCTTGTGTGTATAAAACATCACAATGTAACTGGGTGACTATAAAGGTGCTCTACACGTATCTCCGAAGGTGTCCGTTGAGTTAGCATGGATCAAGACTGGGATTTGTCACTCCGTCTGACGGAGAGGTATCTCGGGGCCCACTCGGTAATAGAACATCACACACAAGCCTTCCAAGCAATGTGACTCAAGTATGAGTCACGGTATCTTGTATTACAGAACGAGTAAAAAGAGTTGCCGGTAATGAGATTGAAATAGGTATAGGGATACCGACGATCAAATCTCGGCAAGTAACATACCGAAGGACAAAGGGAATGTTATACGGGATTATATGAATCCTTGGCACAGAGGTTCAACCGATAAGATCTTCGTAGAATATGTCGGATCCAAAATGGACATCAAGGTCCCGCTATTGGATATTGACCGAGGAGTGTCCCGGGTCATGTCTACATAGTTCTCGAACCAGCAGGGTCTGCACGCTTAAGGTTCGATGACGTTTTAGTTTAGTTGAGTTACATGTGTTGGTGACTGAAGGTTGTTAGGAGTCCCGGATGAGATCACAGACATCACGAGGTTTTCCGGAATGGTCCAGAAACAAAGGTTGATATATAGGAAGTTGGTGTTTTGATTCCGGAAAGTTTTCGGGCGTTGTCAGCATTGTACCCGGAGTGACAACTGGGTTCCACGGGCCCACCGGGTGGACCCATGCTAGCCCACAGACAAGAGCGCCAGAAATTGACACGTTGAGGGAGGCTGGGCTTGCGTTGGTTTTTCCCTTGAAGAGGAAAGGGTGATGCAGCACAGGAGCAGTAAGTATTTCCCTCAGTTTGAGAACCAAGGTATCGATCTAGAAGGAGGGTCTCGTCAAGTCCAGAGTACCTGCGCAAACACAAACAAGCTTGCACCCAACGCTTCAAAGGGGTTGTCAATCCCTTCAAGATTGTTTGCAAAATGAGATCTGAAGGCGGAAAGTGCAACAAAGTAAAAAAGTGTAAGGCTGAAAATATGGTGTGGAGTAGACCCTGGGGCCATAGTGTTCACTAGAGGCTTCTCTCAAAATAGCAAGTATTACGGTGGGTGAACAAATTACTGTCGAGCAATTGATAGAACCGCGCAAAGTCATGACGATATCTAAGGCAATGATCATACATATAGGCATCACGTCCGAGACAAGTAGACCGATACTTTCTGCATCTACTACTATTACTCCACACATCGACCGCTATCCAGCATGCATCTAGTGTACTGAGTTCATGACGAACAGAGTAACGCTTTAAGCAAGATGACATGATGTAGAGGGATAATCTCAAACCAATGATGAAAACCCCATCTTTTTACCCTTGGTGGCAACAACACGATGCGTGCCTCGCTACCCCTTCTGTCACTGGGTGAGGTCACCGTACGGGTGAACCCAAAACCAAGCACTTCTCCCATTTCAAGAATCATAGATCTAGCTAGCTAGACAAAACCCACAACTCAAAGAGAATTACAAGGATATGAAATCATGCATAAGAGAGATCAGAAGAAACTCAAATAAGATTCATAGATAATCTGATCATAAATCCACAATTCATCGGATCTCGACAAACACACCGCAAAAGAAGATTACATCGGATGGATCTCCATGAAGATCATGGAGAACTTTGTATTGAAGATCCAAGAGAGAGAAGAAGCCATCTAGTTACTAGCTATGGACCCGTAGGTCTATGGTGAACTACTCACGCATCATCGGAGAGGTCATGGTGTTGATGAAGAAGCCCTCCATATCCGAATCTCCCCTCCGACAGGGAACCAGAACGTGCCCCAGATGGGATCTTGCGGAGACATAAGCTTGCGGCGGTGAAAAAGTACTTTTGATGATCTCTTGATTTTTTCTAGAATTTATGGTAATATATAGGCGAAAGACCTAGGGCAAGGGCGTCCAGGGGGCCCACAAGCCTGGATGGCGCGGCCTCCCCCCTGGCCGCGGGGTGGGGGCTTGTGGGGCCCCTGAGGCTCCCCTGCCTTGGCTCCCAAGCTTCCCGATCTTCTTCCGTTCCAAAAAAATCTTTTTGGGGATTTTCTTTTGTTTGGACTCCGTTTCAAAATCTCCTCTGAAAGGGGTCAAAAACATGGAAAAAACAGGAACCAACACTTGGCACTGAGTTAATAAGTTAGTCCCAAAAAATATATAAAAGGCATACAAAACATCCAAAGTTTGACAAGATAATAGCATGAAACCATCAAAAATTATAGATACGTTGGAGACGTATCAGCCCACCACGCCCCAAGGGGTCCACATAGGTTTATTGGATGCAAAATAAGGTATAATGGGATGACAAAGTCATCCAAGGAAAGCCCATGAGGAAAAAGTGGAAAATCCAAAAGAGGTCGGAAAATAAGGAAGGAGTCCTAATCCAAGTGGGATTGGAGAAGGACTCCTCCCTTCCCCAAGTTGACCGACCCAAGGAGGACTTCTTGGCCGGCGCCCTAAGGGCTTGCCCCACCCCTTGGCTCCTCCTATATATAGTTGAGGTTTAGGTCTATTTGAGACACAACTTTGCCACGTGCAACTCAAGCCTACACCTCGTAGTTCTTCCTCTAGATTAGATTTCTGCGAAGCTCGGGCGGAGCCTTGCAGGAATAGATCATCACCAACACCGGCGTGCCATCATGCTGCCGCAGAACTCATCTACTTCTCTGTCTCTCTTGCTGGATCAAGAAGGTCGAGATCGTCATCGAGCTGTACGTGTGATAAATGCGGAGGTGTCGTCCGTTCGGCGCTAGATCAGAACAGATCGTGGAACGACAATGATTTGAATCATGAAGCTGTACCACTACATCAACCGCGTTTCTTAACGCTTCCTACTTAGCGATCTACAAGGGTACATAGATCTAATTTCCTCTCGTAGATGAACATCACCATAATAGGTCTTCATGTGCGTAGGAATTTTTTTGTTTCCCATGCAACGTTCCCCAACAGTGGCATCTTGAGCTAGGTTCATGCGTAGATGTTATCTCGAGTAGAACACAAAAGTTTTTGTGGGCTTTGATTCGATTTTCTGCCCTCCTTAGTCTTTTCTCGATTCAACGGTATTGTTGAATTGAAGCATCCCGGACCGACATTACTCGTACGCTTACGAGAGACTGGTTTGACCGACTAACATGCAACTCGTTGCATAAAGATGACTGGCGGGTGCGTGTTTCTTCAACTTTAGTTGAATTGGATTTGACAGAGGCGGTCCTTGGAGAGAGGTTAAATAGCAATTTTCACATCACCTTTGTGGTGTTTGCGTAAGTAAGATGCGATCATACTAGATACCCATAGCAGCCACGTAAAACATGCAATAACAAATTAGAGGACGTCTAACCTGTTTTTGCAGGGTATGTTTCTGATGTGATATGGCCAAGGACATGATGTGATATATTGGATGTATGATATGATCATGTTGTAATAGTTAATATCGACTTACACGTCAATGCTACAGAACCGGCAGGAGACATAGGGTTGTATTTAAACTAACGTTTGTGTTTGCAGATGCGTTTACTACATTGCTAGGTTGTAGCTTTAGTAGTAATAACATAGATAGCACGACAACCTCTATGACGGCACGATGATGGAGATCATGGTGTGGTGCCGGTGATGATGAAGATCATGCCGGTGCTTTGGTGATGGAGATCAAGAAGCACAAGATCATGGCCATATCATGTCACTTATGAATTGCATGTGATGTTAATCCTTTTATGCACCTTATCTTGCTTAGAATGACGGTAGCATTATAAGGTGATCCCTCACTAAAATTTCAAGATGAAATTGTGTTCTCCCCGACTGTGCACCGTTGCGACAGTTCGTCGTTTCGAGACACCACGTGATGATCGGGTGTGATAGACTCAATGTTCACATACAACGGGTGCAAAACAGTTGCACACGCGGAACACTCGGGTTAAACTTGACGAGCCTAGCATGTGAAGATATGGCCTCGGAACACAAGAGACCGAAAGGTTGAGCATGAATCGTATAGTTGATATGATTAGCATCGAGATGTTTACCACTGAAACTATACTCAACTCATGTGATGATCGGACTTGAGTTAGTGGATTTGGATCATGCACCACTCAAATGACTAGAGGGATGTATTTTTTGAGTTGGAGTTCTTATGTAATATGATTAATTGAACTAATTATCATGAACATAGTCAAAAGGTCTTTGCGAATTATGATGTAACTTGAGCTATAGCTCTACTGTTTTTTATATGTTCCTAGAGAAAATTTTGTTGAAAGATGATAGTAGCAATTTTGCGGACTGAGTCCGTAAAACTAAGGATTGTCCTCAGTGCTGCGCAGAAGGCTTATGTCCTTAATGCAGCACTTGGTGTGATGCACCTCGAGCATCATCTGTGGATGTTGCAAACATGTGACATACACGTTTTTGATGGCTACGTGATAGTTCGGTGCGTAATACTTAATGGCTTAGAAGGAAGGCGCCGAAGACGTTTTGAAACGTCACAGAACATAAGAGATGTTCTAAGAGATGAAATTGAGATTTCATGCTCGTGCCCTTATTGAGAGGTATGAGACCTCCGACAAGATTCTTTGTCTACAAAGTAAAGGGGAAAATCTCAATCGTTGAGCATGTGCTCAGATTGTCTGAGTACAACAATCGCTTGAATCAAGTGGGAGTTAATCTTCTAGATGAGATAGTGATGGTTCTCCAAAGTCACTGCCACCAAGCTGCTAGAGCTTCGTGATGAACTATAACATATCAAGGATAGATATGATGATCCTTAAGCAATTCGCAATGTTTGACACTGCGAAAGTAGAAATCAAGAAGGAGCATCAATTGTTGATGGTTAGTAAAACCACTAGTTTCAAGAAGGGCAAGGGCTAGAAGGGATACTTCATGAAACGGCAAACCAGTTGCTGCTCTAATGAAGAAACCCAAGATTGAACCCAAACCCGAGACTAAGTGCTTCTGTTATGAGGGGAATGATCACTGAGGCGGAGCTACCCTAGATGCTTGGTAGATAAGAAGGCTGGTAAAGTCAACAGAAGTATATTTGATATACATGATATTGATGTGTACTTTACTAGTACTCCTAGTAGCACGAGGGTATTGGATACCGGTTCGGTTGCCAAGTGATTAATAACTTGAAATGAAAGCTACGGAATAAACGGAGAGTAGCTAAAGGTGAGGTGACGATACGTGTTGGAAGGGTTTCCAAGGTTGATGTGATCAAAACATCGCACACTCCCTCTACCATCGGGATTGGTGTTAAACCTAAATAATTGTTATTTGGTGTTTGCGTTGAGCATGAACATGATTGGATCGTGTTTATTGCAATACGATTATTCATGTAAAGAGAATAATAGTTATTCTATTTGCTTGAATAATTACCCTCAATGGTTTATTGAATCTCGATCGTAGTGTTGCACATGTTCATAATATTGGTGCTAAAAGATATAAAGTAATAACGATAGTACCACTTACTTGTGGCACTGCCACTTGAGTCATGTTGGTGTAAAATGCATGAAGAAGCTCCATGCTGATGGATCTTTGTACTCACTCATTTTTGAAACGTTTGAGACATGCAAACCATACCTGTTGGTATAAACGCATGAAGAAACTCCATGCGGATGGATCATTTGGATTCACTTGATTTTGAATCACTTGAGACATGCAAAATCATACCACATGGAACAAGAAAGTAACTTGTTGGAAGCAATGCATTTTGATGTGTGCAGTCCAATAAGTGCTGAGGCACGCAGTGGATATCATTATGTTCTTACTTCACTGACGATTTGAGTAGATACAGGAGTATTTACTTGATGAATCACAAGTTTGAGATATTGAAAAGTTCAAATCTATTTCAGAGTGAAGATCGTCGTGACAAGAGGATAAACTGTCTACGATATGATCATTGAGATGAATATATGAGTTGCGAGTTTTTGGTACATAGTTAAGAAAATGTGGAAATTGTTTCGCAATTCATGCCACCTAGAACACCATAGTGTGATGGTGTGTCCGAACGTCATAGCCGCGCCCTATTTGATATGGTGCATACTATGATGTCTCTTATCAAAATTACCACTATCGTTTATGGGTTATGCATTAGAGACAACAACATTCACTTTAAATAGGGCACCGCATATTTCCGTTGAGATGACATAGTATATGGTTTGGAGAAACCTGAGCTGTTGCTTCTTGAAAGTTTGGGGCTGCGACGCTTATGTGAAAAGTTTCAGTCTGATAAGCTCGAACGCAAAGCGAATAAATGCATATTCATAGGATATCCAAAACAGTTGGGTACATCTCCTGTCTCAGATCCGGAAGCGAAGTGTTTGTTTCTAAAAATGGGTCCTTTCTTGAGGAAAGGTTTCTCTCGAAAGAATCGAGTGTTTGGGTGATGGAACTTGATGAGGTTAGTGAATCGTCACTTCAACCAGTGTGTAGCAGGGCGCAGGAAGTTGTTCCTGTGGCGCCTACACCAATTGAAGTGGAAACTGATGATGGTGATCATTAAGCTTTGGATCAAGTTACCACAAACCTCGTAGGTCGACAAGGTCGCGTACTACTATAGAGTGGTACAGTAACCCTGTCTTGGAGGTCATGTTGTTGAACAACTATGAATCTACGAGCTATGGAAAAGTTGATGGTGGGCCCGGATTCCGACAAATGGCCGGAGGCCATGAAATCCGAGAGAGGATCCATGAATGAAAACAAAGTGTATACTTTGGTAGAACTACTTGATGGTCGTAGGGCTATGAAGTAAAGATGGATCTCTAAAGGGAAGACAGACGATGATGGTGAAAAGTCACCATTAAGAAAAGCTCGACTTATCGCAAAGAGCCAAAGATGTTTCCGACAAGTTCAAAGAGTTAACTATGATGAGATTTTCTCACTCGTAGCGATGCTAAAAGTCTGTTGGAATTATCTTAGTAGTTGCTGCATTATTTATGAAATATTGCACATAGGATGTCAAATCATTGCTTCCTCGACGGTTTCCTTGAGGAAAGGTTGTATGTGATACAACGAGAAGGTTTTGTCGATCCTAAGGATGCTAACAAGCATGCAAGCTCCAGCGATCCTTCTATGGACTAGTGCAAGCATCTTGGAGTTGGAATATATGGTTTGATGAGATGATCAAATATTTTGGGTTTATACAAGGTTTGTGAGAAACTTGTATTTCCAAAGAAGTGAGTGGGAGCACTATAGAATTTCTGATAAGTATATGTGGTCGACATATTGTTGATCAGAAGTAATGTAGAATTTCTATAAAGCATAAAGGGTTGTTTGAAAGGAGTTTTTCAAAGGAATACCTGGATAGAGCTACTTGAACATTAAGCATCAAAATCTATAGAGATAGATCAAAACGCTTAATAGAACTTTCAGTGAAATGCATGCCTTGACAAGTATTTGAAGGAGTTCAAAATAGATCAACAAAGAAGGAGTTCTTGGTTGTGTTGTAAGGTGTGAATTTGAGTAAGACTCAAAAGCCCGACCATAGCAGAAGAAAGAGAAAGGATGAAGGTCATCCCCTATGCCTTCGCCATAGGCTGTAAAGTATGCCAAGCTGTGTACCGCACCTGATGTGTGCCTTGCCATGAGTCTGTCAAGGGGTACAAATAGTGATCGAGGATTGAATCACTAAATAGCAGTCAAAGTAATCCTTAGTAACAAGTGGACTAAGGATTTTTTCTTGATTATGGAGGTGATTAAAGAGTTCGTCGTAAAGGGTTACGTCGATGCAAGCTTTGACACTAATCCCAATAACTCTGAGTTGTAAACCGGTTTCGTATAGTAGAGTGGTCATTTGGAATATTTCCAAATAGCACGTAGTAGCAACCACTACTGGAATTCATAAATTTGCCATCAGCCTGGCCTTTGTCGTCTGCTGACGCATGGCAAAGGTACTCTTTGCCGTCAGCTGTTGTAGTGCTGACGACAAAGAGGTGTCTGATGGCAAAGGTTTATTTTGCCGTCGGCCACCTCTTTGTCGTCCGCCAGCGGACGACAAAGAATATCTATGCGGAAGGCAAAGGGCGGGCGGACGGCAAAGCCCCCACCCCCACCCACCCAAATGACCGAAACCCTCACCCCACCCACCTCTCCCCTTTGCCGTCTGCCTGGGGGGTCCTTTGCCGTCTGCCTGGGGGCACGACGGACGACAAAGGGGACGGCGGTTGCCCCCACCCGATGCCTCCCCACCCCGCCCCTTTGCCGTGTCCCTGGGGGTCCGTTGCCGTCTGCCTGGGGGCACGGCGGACGGCAAAGGGGCGGCACACCAACCACCATCATGCCAACCCCCTCCTCCCACGTAGCCCCAGGCCCCTGCTCGAATCCACCCCGCGCCCGACGTCCCTCCCACGCCGCTCCGACGTCCCTCCCGTCACCTCACTCGCCGCCGGCCCCTTGCGCCGCCCCTGTGCCCCCTCTCCTCACTCGCCGCCGCCCCCTGCGCCGCCCCTCTCCTCACTCGCTGCCGACCCCTGCGCCCCCTCCCCTCACCGGCCGGCCCCCTGCGCCCCTCCCCTCACCGGCCGTCCCCAACTCCGGTAAGATATTTTTTTATATTTGATAGTTATTTTTTTTCTATTTTTTCTGTTAAATTAGATAGTTAGATTATTAGGTACTAGATAGAAAAAATTTAACTTAGAGGATAGTTATTTTAGGTAGAATAAAATATATAGAAAAAAATAGATAGAAAAGAAAAAACTTAGAAGATAATAATAGAAGAAAAAAACTAGAAGATAAAAGAAGAAGAAGAAGAAGAAGAAGAAGAAGAAGAAGAAGAAAGAGGAGAGGAGGAGAAAGAGAAAAGAAAGAAGAAAAAGAAGAAGAGGAGGAGGAGGAGGAGAAAGAATAATAATAATAATAATAATAAGAAGATGATCAAGAAGAAGAATAAGAAGAAGAAGAAGAAGAAGAAGGAAAAGAAGAGAGAGGAAAAGAAGAAAGGAGAGGAAAAAGTAACCCCGACACCCCAACATTGACCCTCGACCCCCGACCCCTGACGCCCGACGCCACTAACCCTCGACCCTCGACCCCCGACGCCACTGACCATCGACCCCCGACCCTCGATCGCCGACGCCCGACGCCGTTGACCCTCGACCCTCGACCCCCGACACCTGTTCGACCTCTTGTTGACCGAAAGGACCCCAACCCCCGACGCCAGTGACCCTCGACCCCCGACGACACTGACCCCCGACCATCGACACAACTAACCCCGACCCCCGACGCCACTGACACCCGACACCACCGACCCTCGACGCTACTAAGCCCCGACCCCCGTCACCTCTTCTGCCTACTGTTGAATGAGAAGGTGCATTTCGGCCTTCTAGAGGCTTACGGGGGTCATAGTTTTGTAAATTATGAGTTAGGCCACATATTTTCCGATTATGTTAATTATAAAACATTGTATTTGTGTTGATCGTGTGAATTTCAATGTGCAGTTGTTCGACGACCTCCACGTGCGTTGGACGAGCTCCGCCCTTGCGTTTGTTGGTGAGCACAAATGACTTCTCCTACTACCCCCTTAATTTGCTCTCTCCCGGTCTTCGTGCCGATGAAACTTGCTAGCTATAGGTTTCTTCAATCATGAGTATTCGTGACCAGTATGCGTCTCCTGTTCGAAAGGGCGACATCTATAAATATGCATTTCTTTGCATATTTATAACCGCCATCCTTTCTAATTGTCCAACATTATCCATGGACACCCCGAGTATGTGTAGATTGGGTTCTTTTTCCCTTATGCTATGCTCTGGATCCGATGCAGAATTTCGTCAGTGCCTCCCTGTTGTTCTCCGGGTACACATCCTCTCTGCTTATTGCCTAGACGTGTATCAGGAGAACAACGGGGAGGTGCTGCCGAAATTCTGTGTCGTATCTGGAGCAGAGCATGGGAAAACGAACCCAATCTACACATACTTGGGTAGGATTAGGACCTATCTTTACCTATTAGTGTGTAGGTTGCATGGACGTAATAAAACTGACAAACTTGATTAGCGTATGAATGTAGATGATGAATTATATATTTATTTCTTGTGCCCCCATAGGTAGCTAGGCAACATGAGTGATCGTGCTTGGATGTACACTGGTCACCCTAGTCAGAAAGACATGACCCATGAATGGTTAACAAAAACCAGGGGGTTTGTGAGAGCCGCATTTGCAAATGGCCAGCAAAAAACATGGTGCCCCTGTCCCAACTACGACAATTGAAAAAAGCAGTCAAAGTTTGAAATGGGTAAAGACCTGCAGAAGTGGGGTTTTACGCCTAATTATACGGTGTGGACTTTTCATGATGCGTCTGACCAACGTGCCAGAGTTGAGGTGATTCGTCGTTGCGCCGATGAGCATGGTACCGGGATTGAAGACATGGTGCAAGACTTTGATGATGCTCGGGATTCAGACGATGAGATGGAGGAATCTGCAAAGGCCTTCTATGAAATGTTGGAGTCTTCAAAACGTCCTCTCCACGAGCAGACTGAGCTTTGTCAGCTGGATGCCATCGCGCAAGTAATGGCTCTGAAGGCTCAATTCAACCTAGGCAGAGAATGCTACGACGCGATGATGACGATATTTGGACGCTTTCTACCCAAAGGCCATGTACTGCCTGCAAACCTGTACCAGTCAGAGAAAATCCTCTGTGCACTTAAGATGCCCTATGAGAAGATACATGCCTGTGAGAATGGATGTGCCTTATTTAGGCTTCAGTATGCGGCCTTGAACTATTGCCCCATTTGCAATTCTTCCAGGTATATTGTGGTAGACAACGGTATGGGTGAGAAGAATCAGACCAAAATCCCCATTAGTGTTCTTCGATATCTGCCAATCGTAATAAGACTTCAACGTCTTTTCATGGTCGAAGAGACGGCTAGATAGATGACATGGCACAAATTGGGCAAAATAACCGAACTAGATGCGGATGGGAACAAGATGCTGGTACACACTTCATATGGTTTTGCATGGAGGAACTTCGATGCATTACATAAGGATAAATCGGAAGATCCAAGGCAACCTAGAGTTGCCATCAGCACGGATGGGTTCAGTGTGTATGGTATGACGGCATCACAATACAGTTGTTGGCCTTTATTTGTCATTCCACTAAATTTGCCACCCGGAGAGAATATGAAAAGAAAGAACATTTTCCTGACGTTGATAATTCCAGGACCCAACTATCCGGGGAAGAATATGACTGTGTACATGCAGCCGCTTAAGGATGAGTTGCAAGAAGCCTGGGATAAAGGGATCAAGACCTACGACGCGACTACCAAAACAAATTTCAAAATGCATGTGTGGTACATGTACTCGACGCATGATTATCCGGCGTTTGCGCTATTCGCTGGCTGGTGTGTGCATGGAAGGTTCCCGTGCACCACATGCTAGGCAGCTCTTCCATTTCGTTGGTTGCAGGCTGGTCGCAAGTATTCTTGCTTTGACATGCATAGACAATTCCTAGATCCTGACCATAATTTTAGAAAATACAAGAATAATTTGATCAAAGGTAGAGTTGTCAAAAACACTGCACCAGCTGCGTTGACAGGCCAACAGACCCTTGATCAGTTAAACTCATCCAAGAAAGACTAAATTGGCTAATTATCCTACAAAATGACATAATTAGCTTAGTTAGCTCCTAAATGACCTATTTAATAAAAAATGACCTATAGTTAGCTAAGTTCTCTCCTAAATGACATAATAAGGCTTACGTAGCTGCAAGATGACCTATTCCCCCTAATTTAGCTATTGAATGGCCTATAATTAGCCTAACTAGATCCAAAATGGCTTAATAAGAATAGTTTGCTCCCGAATGACCTATTTTACCGAAGTTAGCTCCGAAACGACCTATAGTTAGCTAGGCTTCCACCTAAATGACATAATTAGCTTAGTTAGCTCCAAAATGGTCTATTTAATAAAACATGACCTATACTTAGCTAATTATCCTCGAAATGACATAATTAGCTCCAAAAAGGCATTCTTAGCTAATTTAGCCCGAAGAAGGGGACAAGAAGAGAAGAAAGAGAAAAAATGAAAGGAAGGAAGAAGAAGAAGAAGAGAAGAAGAAGAAGAAGGAGGAAGAAGAAGGAGAAGGAGAAGGAGAAGAAGGAGGAGAAGAAGGAGAAGGAGCTCCTCCTTCTCCTTCTTCTTCCTCCTTCATCCTTCTCCTTCTCCTTCTTCTTTTCTTCTTCTTCTCCTCTTCCTTCTCCTTCTCCTCCTCCTCCTCCTTCTTCTTTTACTTCTTCTTCTCTTCTTGCTTCTTCTCTTTCTCTTCTTCTACGTAGCTTAGACTCATCCAAGAAAGACTAAATTGGCTAATTATCCTACAAAATGACATAATTAGCTTAGTTAGCTCCTAAATGACCTATTTAATAAAAATGACCTATAGTTAGCTAAGTTCTCTCCTAAATGACATAATAAGGCTTACGCAGCTGCAAGATGACCTATTCCCCCTAACTTAGGTATTAAATGGCCTATAATGAGCCTAGCTAGATCCAAAATGGCTTAATAAGCATAGTTTGCTCCGGAATGACCTATTTTACCCAAGTTAGCTCCGAAACGACCTATAGTTAGCTAGGCTTCCACCTAAATGACATAATTAGCTTAGTTAGCTCCAAAATGGTCTATTTAATAAAACATGACCTATACTTAGATAATTATCCTCTAAATGACATAATTAGCTCCAAAAAGGCATTCTTATCTAATTTAGCCCGAAGAAGGGGACAAGAGGAGAAGAAAGAGGAAAAATGAAAGCAAGGAAGAAGAAGAAGAAGAGAAGAAGAAGAGAAGAAGAAGGATAAGAAGGAGAAGAAGGAGGAGAAGAAGGAGAAGGGGCTCCTCCTTCTCCTTCTTCCTCCTCCTTCTTCCTCCTTCTCCTTCTCGTTCTTCTTTTCTTCTTCTTCTCCTCTTCCTTCTCCTTCTCCTCCGCCTCCTCCTCCTTCTTCTTTTACCTCTTCTTCTCTTCTTGCTTCTTCTCTTTCTCTTCCTCTACGTAGCTTAGACTCATCCAAGAAAGACTAAATTGGCTAATTATCCTACAAAATGACATAATTAGCTTAGTTAGCTCCTAAATGACCTATTTAATAAAAAATGACCTATAGTTAGCTAAGTTCTCTCCTAAATGACATAATCAGGCTTACATAGCTCCAAGATGACCTATTCCCCCTAACTTAGGTATTAAATGGTCTATAATTAGCCTAGTTAGATCCAAAATGGCTTAATAAGCATAGTTTGCTTCAGAACGACCTATTTTACCCAAGTTAGCTCCGAAACGACCTATAGTTAGCTAGGTTTCCACCTAAATGACATAATTAGCTTAGTTAGCTCCAAAATGGTCTATTTAATAAAACATGACCTATACTTAGCTAATTATCCTCGAAATGACATATTAGCTCCAAAAAGGCATTCTTAGCTAATTTAGCCCGAAGAAGGGGACAAGAGGAGAAGAAAGAGGAAAAATGAAAGGAAGGAAGAAGAAGAAGAAGAAGGAGGAAGAAGAAGGAGAAGGAGAAGGAGAAGAAGGAGGAGAAGAAGGAGAAGGAGCTCCTCCTTCTCCTTCTTCCTCCTCCTTCTTCCTCCTTTTCCTTCTCCTTCTTCTGTTCTTCTTCTTTTCCTCTTCCTTCTCCTTCTCCTCTTCCTCCTCCTCCTCCTTCTTCTTCTAATTCTTCTTGTCTTCTTGCTTCTTCTCTTTCTCTTCTTCTACATAGCTTAGACTCATCCAAGAAAGACTAAATTGGCTAATTATCCTACAAAATGACATAATTAGCTTAGTTATCTCCTAAATGACCTATTTAATCAAAAATGACCTATTCCCCCTAACTTAGGTATTAAATGGCCTATAATTAGCCCAGCTAGATCCAAAATGGCTTAATAGGCACAGTTTGCTCCGGAATGACCTATTTTACCCAAGTTACCTCCGAAACGACCTATAGTTAGCTAGGATTCCACCTAAATGACATAATTAGCTTAGTTAGCTCCAAAATGGTCTATTTAATAAAACATGACCTATACTTAGCTAATTATCCTCAAAATGACATAATTAGCTCCAAAAAGGCATTCTTATCTAATTTAGCTCGAAGAAGGGGACAAGAGGAGAAGAAAGAGGAAAAATGAAAGGAAGGAAGAAGAAGAAGAAGAGAAGAAGAAGGAGAAGAAGAAGGAGAAGAAGAAGGACAAGAAGGAGGAAAAGAAGGAGAAGGAGCTCCTACTTCTCCTTCTACTTCCTCCTTCTTGCTCCTTCTCCTTCTCGTTCTTCTTTTCTTCTTCTTCTCCTCTTCCTTCTCCTTCTCCTCCTCCTCCTCCTTCTTCTTTTACTTCTTCTTCTCTTCTTGCTTCTTCTCTTTCTCTTCTTCTACGTAGCTTAGACTCATCCAAGAAAGACTAAATTGGCTAATTATCCTAGAAAATTACATAATTAGCTTAGTTAGCTCCTAAATGACCTATTTAATAAAAAATGACCTATAGTTAGCTAAGTTCTCTCCTAAATGACATAATCAGGCTTTCGTAGCTCCAAGATGACCTATTCCCCCTAACTTAGGTATTAAATGGCCTATAATTACCCCAGCTAGATCCAAAATGGCTTAATAAGCATAGTTTGCTCCGGAATGACCTATTTTATCGAAGTTAGCTCCGAAACGACCTATAGTTAGCTAGGCTTCCACCTAAATGACTTAATTAGCTTAGTTAGCTCCAAAATGGTCTATTTAATAAAACATGATCTATACTTAGCTAATTATCCTCGAAATAACGTAATTAGCTCCAAAAAGGCATTCTTAGCTAATTTCGCCCAAAAAAGGGGACAAGAGGAGAAGAAAGAGGAAAAATGAAAGGAAGGAAGAAGAAGAAGAAGAAGGAGGAGGAAGAAGAAGGAGAACGAGAAGGAGAAGAAGGAGGAGAAGAAGGAGGAGGAAGAAGAAGGAGAAGGAGAAGGAGAAGAAGGAGGAGAAGAAGGAGAAGGAGCTCCTCCTTCTCCTTCTTGTTCCCCCTTCTTCCTCCTTTTCCTTCTCCTTCTTCTTTTCTTCTTCTTCTCCTCTTCCTTCTCCTTCTCCTCCTCCTCCTCCTCCTTCTTCTTTTACTTCTTCTTCTCTTCTTGCTTCTTCTCTTTCTCTTCTTCTACGTAGCTTAGACTCATCCAAGAAAGACTAAATTGGCTAATTATCCTACAAAATGACATAACTAGCTTAGTTATCTCCTAAATGACCTATTTAATAAAAAATGACCTATAGTTAGCTATGTTCTCTCCTAAATGACATAATAAGGCTTACGTAGCTGCAAGATGACCTATTCCCCCTAACTTAGGTATTAAATGACCTATAATTAGCCTAGCTAGATCCAAAATGGCTTAATAGGCATAGTTTGCTCCGGAATGACCTATTTTACCCAAGTTAGCTCCGAAACGACCTATAGTTAGCTAGGATTCCACCTAAATGACATAATTAGCTTAGTTAGCTCCAAAATGGTCTATTTAATAAAACATGACCTATACTTAGCTAATTATCCTCAAAATGACATAATTAGCTCCAAAAAGGCATTCTTAGCTAATTTAACTCGAAGAAGGGGACAAGAGGAGAAGAAAGAGGAAAAATGAAAGGAAGGAAGAAGAAGAAGAAGAGAAGAAGAAGAGAAGAAGAAGGAGAAGAAGAAGGAGAAGAAGGAGGAGAAGAAGGAGATGGAGCTCCTACTTCTCCTTCTACTTCCTCCTTCTTCCTCCTTCTCCTTCTCGTTCTTCTTTTCTTCTTCTTCTCCTCTTCCTTCTCCTTCTCCTCCTCCTCCTCATTCTTATTTTACTTCTTCTTCTCTTCTTGCTTCTTCTATTTCTCTTCTTCTACGTAGCTTAGACTCATCCAAGAAAGACTAAATTGGCTAGTTATCCTACAAAATGACATAATTAGCTTAGTTAGCTCCTAAATGACCTATTTAATAAAAAAATGACCTATAGTTAGCTAAGTTCTCTCCTAAATGACATAATCAGGCTTTCGTAGCTCCAAGATGACCTATTCCCCCTAACTTAGGTATTAAATGGCCTATAATTAGCCCAGCTAGATCCAAAATGGCTTAATAAGCATAGTTTGCTCCGGAATGACCTATTTTACCGAAGTTAGCTCCGAAACGACCTATAGTTAGCTAGGCTTCCACCTAAATGACATAATTAGCTTAGTTAGCTCCAAAATGGTCTATTTAATAAAACATGATCTATACTTAGCTAATTATCCTCGAAATGACATAATTAGCTCCAAAAAGGCATTCTTAGCTAACTTAGCCCGAAAAAGGGGACAAGAGGAGAAGAAAGAGGAAAAATGAAAGGAAGGAAGAAGAAGAAGAACAAGGAGGAGGAAGAAGAAGGAGAAGGAGCAGAAGGAGGAGAAGAAGGAGGAGGAAGAAGAAGGAGAAGGAGAAGGAGAAGAAGGAGGAGAAGAAGGAGAAGGAGCTCCTCCTTCTCCTTCTTCTTCCCCCTTCTTCCTCCTTTTCCTTCTCCTTCTTCTTTTCTTCTTCTTCTCCTCTTCCTTCTCCTTCTCCTCCTCCTCCTCCTCCTTCTTATTTTACTTCTTCTTCTCTTCTTGCTTCTTCTGTTTCTCTTCTTCTACGTAGCTTAGACTCATCCAAGAAAGACTAAATTGGCTAATTATCCTACAAAATGACATAATTAGCTTAGTTATCTCCTAAATGACCTATTTAATAAAAAATGACCTATAGTTAGCTATGTTCTCTCCTAAATGACATAATAAGGCTTACGTAGCTTCAAGATGACCTATTCCCCCTAATTTAGGTATTAAATGGCCTATAATTAGCCTAGCTATATCCAAAATGGCTTAATAGGCATAGTTTTCTCCGGAATGACCTATTTTACCCAAGTTAGCTCCGAAACGACCTATAGTTAGCTAGGCTTCGACCTAAATGACATAATTAGCTTAGTTAGCTCCAAAATGGTCTATTTAATAAAACAGGACCTATACTTAGCTAATTATCCTCGAAATGACATAATTAGCTCCAAAAAGGCATTCTTAGCTAATTTAGCCCGAAGAACGGGACAAGAGGAGAAGAAAGAGGAAAAATGAAAGGAAGGAAGAAGAAGAAGAAGAGAAGAAGAAGGATAAGAAGAAGGAGAAGCAGGAGGAGAAGAAGGAGAAGGAGCTCCTCCTTCTCCTTCTTCCTCCTTCTTCCTCCTTCTCATTCTCCTTCTTATTTTCTTCTTCTTCTCCTCTTCCTTCTCCTTCTCCTCTCCCTTCTGCTTCTCCTCCTCCTCCTCCTTCTTCTTTTACTTCTTCTTCTCTTCTTGCTTCTTCTCTTTCTCTTCTTCTACGTAGCTTAGACTCATCCAAGAAAGACTAAATTGGCTAATTATCCTACAAAATGACATAATTAGCTTAGTTAGATCCTAAATGACCTATTTAATAAAAAATGACCTATAGTTAGCTAAGTTCTCTCCTAAATGACATAATAAGGCTTACGTAGCTGCAAGATGACCTATTCCCCCTAACTTAGGTATTAACTGGCCTATAATTAGCCTAGCTAGATCCAAAATGGCTTAATAAGCATAGTTTGCTCCGGAATGACCTATTTTACCCAAGTTAGCTCCAAAACGACTTATAATTAGCTAGGCTTCCACCTAAATGACATAATTAGCTTAGTTAGCTCCAAAATGGTCTATTTAATCAAACATGACCTATACTTAGCTAATTATCCTCGAAATGACATAATTAGCTCCAAAAAGGTATTCTTAGCTAATTTAGCCCGAAGAAGGGGACAAGAGGAGAAGAAAGAGGAAAAATGAATGGAAGGAAGAAGAAGAAGAAGAGAAGAAGAAGGATAAGAAGAAGGATAAGAAGGAGAAGTGGCTCTTCCTTCTCCTTCTTCATCCTCCTTCTTCCTCCTTCTCCTTCTCCTTCTCCTTCTTCTTTTCTTCTTCTTCTCCTCTTCCTTCTCCTTCTCCTCCTCCTCCTCCTCCTTGTTTTACTTCTTCTTCTCTTCTTGCTTCTTCTCTTTGTCTAATTCTACGTAGCTTAGACTCATTCAAGAAAGACTAAATTGGCTAATTATCCTACAAAATGACATAATTAGCTTAGTTAGCTCCTAAATGACCTATTTAACAAAAAAATGACCTATAGTTAGCTAAGTTCTCTCCTAAATGACATAATAAGGCTTACATAGCTGCAAGATGACCTATTCCCCCTAACTTAGGTATTAAATGGCCTATAATTAGCATAGCTAGATCCAAAATGGCTTAATAAGCATAGTTTGCTCCGGAATGACCTATTTTACCCAAGTTAGCTCCGAAACGACCTATAGTTAGCTAGGCTTCCACCTAAATGACATAATTAGCTTAGTTAGATCCAAAATGGTCTATTTAATAAAACAGGACCTATACTTAGCTAATTATCCTCGAAATGACATAATTAGCTCCAAAAAGGCATTTTTAGCTAATTTAGCCCGAAGAATGGGACAAGAGGAGAAGAAAGAGGAAACATGAAAGGAAGGAAGAAGAAGAAGAAGAAGAGAAGAAGAAGGATAAGAAGAAGGAGAAGCAGGAGGAGAAGAAGGAGAAGGAGCTCCTCCTTCTCCTTCTTCTTCCTCCTTCTCATTCCCCTTCTTATTTTCTTCTTCTTCTCCTCTTCCTTCTCCTTCTCCTCTCCCTTCTCCTTCTCCTCCTCCTCCTCCTTCTTCTTTTACTTCTTCTTCTCTTCTTGCTTCTTCTCTTTCTCTTCTTCTACGTAGCTTAGACTCATCCAAGAAAGACTAAATTGGCTAATTATCCTACAAAATGACATAATTAGCTTTGTTAGCTCCTAAATGACATATTTAATAAAAAATGACCTATAGTTAGCTAAGTTCTCTCCTAAATGACATAATAAGGCTTACGTAGCTGCAAGATGACCTATTCCCCCTAACTTAGGTATTAAATGGCCTATAATTAGCCTAGCTAGATCCAAAATGGCTTAATAAGCATAGTTTGCTCCGGAATGACCTATTTTACCCAAGTTAGCTCCAAAATGACTTATAATTAGCTAGGCTTCCACCTAAATGACATAATTAGCTTAGTTAGCTCCAAAATGGTCTATTTAATAAAACATGACCTATACTTAGCTAATTATCCTCGAAATGACATAATTAGCTCCAAAAAGGTATTCTTAGCTAATTTAGCCCGAAGAAGGGGACAAGAGGAGAAGAAAGAGGAAAAATGAATGGAAGCAAGAAGAAGAAGAAGAGAAGAAGAAGGATAAGAAGAAGGAGAAGAAGGAGAAGTGGCTCTTCCTTCTCCTTCTTCTTCCTCCTTCTCCTTCTCCTTCTCCTTCTTCTTTTCTTCTTCTTCTCCTCTTCCTTCTCCTTCTCCTCCTCCTCCTCCTCCTCCTCCTCCTTCTTTTACTTCTTCTTCTCTTCTTGCTTCTTCTCTTTCTCTAATTCTACGTAGCTTAGACTCATTCAAGAAAGACTAAATTGGCTAATTATCCTACAAAATGACATAATTAGCTTAGTTAGCTCCTAAATGACCTATTTAACAAAAAAATGACCTATAGTTAGCTAAGTTCTCTCCTAAATGACATAATAAGGCTTACGTAGCTGCAAGATGACCTATTCCCCCTAACTTAGGTATTAAATGGCCTATAATTAGCATAGCTAGATCCAAAATGGCTTAATAAGCATAGTTTGCTCCGGAATGACCTATTTTACCCAAGTTAGCTCCGAAACGACCTATAGTTAGCTAGGCTTCCACCTAAATGACATAATTAGCTTAGTTAGATCCAAAATGGTCTATTTAATAAAACAGGACCTATACTTAGCTAATTATCCTAGAAATGACATAATTAGCTCCAAAAAGGCATTCTTAGCTAATTTAGCCCGAAGAAGGGGACAAGAGGAGAAGAAAGAGGAAAAATGAATGGAAGGAAGAAGAAGAAGAAGAGAAGAAGAAGGATAAGAAGAAGGAGAAGCAGGAGGAGAAGAAGGAGAAGGAGCTCCTCCTTCTCCTTCTTCTTCCTCCTTCTTCCTCCTTCTCATTCTCCTTCTTATTTTCTTCTTCTTCTCCTCTTCCTTCTCCTTCTCCTCTTCCTTCTCCTTCTCCTCTTCCTTCTCCTTCTCCTCCTCCTCCTCCTCCTTCTTCTTTTACTTCTTCTTCTCTTCTTGTTTCTTCTCTTTCTCTTCTTCTACGTAGCTTAGACTCATCCAAGAAAGACTAAATTGGCTAATTATCCTACAAAATGACATAATTAGCTTAGTTAGCTCCTAAAAGATCTATTTAATCAAAAATGACCTATAGTTAGCTATGTTCTCTCCTAAATGACATAATAATGCTTTCGTAGCTGCAAGATGACCTATTCCCCCTAACTTAGGTATTAAATGGCCTATAATTAGCCTAGCTAGATCCAAAATGGCTTAATAAGCATAGTTTGCTCCGGAATGACCTATTTTACCCAAGTTAGCTCCAAAACGACCTATAGTTAGCTAGGCTTCCACCTAAATGACATAATTAGCTTAGTTAGACCCAAAATGGTCTATTTAATGCAACATGACCTATACTTAGCTAATTATCCTCAAAATGACATAATTAGCTCCAAAAAGGCATTCTTAGCTAATTTAGCCCGAAGAAGGGGACAAGAGGAGAAGAAAGAGGAAAATGAAAGGAAGGAAGAAGAATAAGAAGAGAAGAAGAAGAGAAGAAGAAGGATAAGAAGAAGGAGAAGCAGGAGGAGAAGAAGGAGAAGGAGCTCCTCCTTCTCCTTCTTCTTCCTCCTTCTTCCTCCTTCTCATGCTCCTTCTGATTTTCTTCTTCTTCTCCTCTTCCTTCTCCTTCTCCTCTTCCTTCTCCTTCTCCTCCTCCTCCTCCTCCTTCTTTTACTTCTTCTTCTCTTCTTGCTTCTTCTCTTTCTCTTCTTCTACGTAGCTTAGACTCATCCAAGAAAGACTAAATTGGCTAATTATCCTACAAAATGACATAATTAGCTTAGTTAGTTCCTAAATGACCTATTTAATCAAAAATGACCTATAGTTAGCTAAGTTCTCTCCTAAATGACATAATAAGGCTTACGTAGCTGCAATATGACCTATTCCCCCCAACTTAGGTATTAAATGGCCTATAATTAGCCTAGCTAGATCCAAAATGGCTTAATAAGCATAGTTTGTTCCGGAATGACCTATTTTACCCAAGTTAGCTCCGAAACGACCTATAGTTAGCTAGGCTTCCACCTAAATGACATAATTAGCTTAGTTAGCTCCAAAATGGTCTATTTAATAAAACATGACCTATACTTAGCTAATTATCCTCGAAATGACATAATTAGCTCCAAAAAGGTATTCTTAGCTAATTTAGCCCGAAGAAGGGGACAAGAGGAGAAGAAAGAGGACAAATGAAAGGAAGGAAGAAGAAGAAGAAGAGAACAAGAAGGATAAGAAGAAGGAGAAGAAGGAGGAGAAGAAGGAGAAGGAGCTCCTCCTTCTCCTTCTTCTTCCTCCTTCTTCCTCCTTCTCCTTCTTCTTCTTTTCTTCTTCTTCTCCTCTTCCTTCTCCTTCTTCTCCTCCTCCTCCTCCTTCTTTTACTTCTTCTCTTCTTGCTTCTTTTCTTTCCCTTCTTCTACGTAGCTTAGACTCATCCAAGAAAGACTAAATTGGCTAGTTATCCTACAAAATGACATAATTAGCTTAGTTAGCTCCTAAATGACCTATTTAACAAAAAAATGACCTATAGTTAGCTAAGTTCTCTCCTAAATGACATAATAAGGCTTACGTAGCTGCAAGATGACCTATTCCCCCTAACTTAGGTATTAAATGGCCTATAATTAGCATAGCTAGATCCAAAATGGCTTAATAAGCATAGTTTGCTCCGGAATGACCTATTTTACCCAAGTTAGCTCCGAAACGACCTATAGTTAGCTAGGCTTCCACCTAAATGACATAATTAGCTTAGTTAGCTCCAAAATGGTCTATTTAATAAAACATGACCTATACTTAGCTAATTATCCTCGAAATGACATAATTAGCTCCAAAAAGGCATTCTTAGCTAATTTAGCCCGAACAAGGGGATAAGAGGAGAAGAAAGAGGAAAAATTAAAGGAAGGAAGAAGAAAAAGAAGAGAAGAAGAAGGAGAAGGAGGAAGAAGAAGGAGAAGGAGAAGGAGGAGAGAAGCTCCTTCTCCTTCTTCTCCTTTTTCTTGTCCTTCTTTTCTTCTTCTTCTTCTTCTCCTCCTCCTTCTCCTCCTCCTCCTCCTTCTTCTTCTTTTTCTTCTCCTTCTTCTTCTCTTCTTGCTTCTTCTGTTCTTGCTTCTTCTCTTTCTTCTTCTACGTAGGTTATTTTCCCCAACAAAGACATACTTAGCTAATTATCCTCCAAAATGACATAATTTGCATAGTTAGGTAAAAACATCATAAGAACCTTGGTTAGCTCATTAAAATGACTAATTTAGCTCCAAAATGACATAATAAGGTCAAAATGGATTAATAATCATAGTTGGCTACAAAATGACATATTTTATCCAAGTTAGCTCTAGAATGACCTATACTTAGCTAAGTTCTCTCCTAAATGACATAATAAGGCTATGTAGCTCCAAGATGACCTATTCCACCTAATTTAGCTATTAAATGGCCTATACTTAGCTAATTTCTCTCCAAAATAACCTATATACTTCTTCATCTAGTATTATTCTTCTAACTTTCTTATTTGTCATTTTGCAGATTACATTCACTTCACGGGAAGCTTGGATTATATTGATGGAATGCTTGAAGATGATTTCTTGTACCATGGCTTCACGGAAGCTTGTATTAAAACTATTGTAGTATATGGATATATACGAAACTTTGTATGCATGTGGATGAAACTGGTGTAATATATAGTTTGGTACGGATGGAACTTGCATAATATGTATGTACTATGGATGAAAGTTATTTTAATATGGTTATGAGTACGGAAAGAAATTTATTTATGTCAAATATATATATATATTCTGATTATTGTGAAAAATGCTGGATATAATAAGAAATAAAATAAAAAAGGGGCTGGTTCCCCCCTTTGCTGTCTGCCCCCACATGGCAAAGGGGGAATGGCAGACGACAAAGAGGGGAAAGAGAGGGGGCTGGTTCCCCCCTTTGCCGTCTTCCCCCACATGGCGAAGGGGGATGGCAGACGGCAAAGAGGGGAGTGAGAGGGGGCTGGTTCCCCCCTTTGCCGTGTGCCCCCACATGGCAAAGGGGGGATGGCAGACGTCAAAGAGAGGAGGCCTGCCGTTAACACTTAACGGGGCCGTTGGTGTATGTGCCGTACCATTTAATTTGCCGTCTGCCCCCTCATGGCAAAGATTATTTGCCGTCCGCTTTAAAAAAGCAGACGGCAAAGAACCTCTTCACCGGGTTTTTTTTGTCGTCTACTTTGCCGTCTACTGACCGACGACAAAGCCTTTGCCGTCAGTGGATCCCCCCTTTGCCGTCCGCCATGGCAGATGGCAAATTTCTGAATTTCAGTAGTGAACACCTATAGGATGCCATAAAGATTTGTAAAGCACACAAGGATCTGAAAGGTTCAGAACCGTTGACTAAAACCTCTCTCACAAGCAAGACGTGATCAAATCCCAGAACTGTATGGGTGTTGGATTCATTAAAATCACATAGTCATGTGAACTAGATTATTGACTCTAGTGCAAGTGGGAGACTGTTGGAAATATGCCCTAGATGCAATAATAAATTAGTTATTATTATATTTATTTGTTCATGATAATCATTTATTATCCATGCTATAATTGTATTGATTGGAAACACATAGATGTGTGGATACATAGACAAAACACTGTCCCTAGTAAGCCTCTAGTTGATTAGCTCGTTGATCAAAGATGGTCAAGGTTTTCTGACCATAGACAAGTGTTGTCAATGATAATGGGATCACATCATTAGGAGAATCATTTGATGGACAAGACCCGAACTATGAACGTAGCATGTGATCATGTCATTTTATTGCTATTATTTTCTGCGTGTCAAGTATTCATTCCTATGACCATGAGATCATGTAACTCACTGACACCGGAGGAATACCTTGTGTGTATCAAACGTCACAACATAACTGGGTGACTATAAAGGTGCTCTATAGGTATCTCTGAAGGTGTCCATTGAGTTAGCATGGATCAAGACTGGGATTTGTCACTCCGTGTGACGGAGAGGTATCTCGGGGCCCACTCGGTAATACAACATCACACACAAGCCTTGCAAGCAATGTGACTCAAGTATGAGTCACGGGATCTTGTATTACAGAACGAGTAAAGAGACTTGCCGGTAACAAGATTGAAATAGGTATAGGGATACCGACGATCAAATCTCGGGCAAGTAACATACCGAAGGACAAAGGGGATGTTATACGGGATTATATGAATCCTTGGCACAGAGGTTCAACCGATAAGATATTCGTAGAATATGTAGGATCCAATATGGACATCCAGATCCCACTATTGGATACTGACCGAGGAGTGTCCCGGGTCATGTCTACATAGTTCTCGAACCCGCAGGATCTGCACACTTAAGGTTTGATGACATTTTAGTTTAGTTGAGTTATATGTGTTGGTGACCAAAGGTTGTTCGGAGTCCCGGATGAGATCACGAACGTCATGAGGGTTTCTAGAATGGTTCAGAAATGAAGATTGATATATAGGAAGTTGGTGTTTGGATTCCAGAAAGTTTTCGGGCATTGCCGGCAGTGTACGAGGAGTGAAGATTGGGTTCCGGGGGCCCACTGGGTGGGCTCACCACGCCCCAAGGGGTCCACATGGGTTTATTGGGCTGACAAAGTCATCCAAGGAAAGCCCATGAGGAAAAAGTGGAAAATGCAAAAGAGGTGGGAAAATAAGGAAGGAGTCCTAATCCAAGTGGGATTGGAGAAGGACTCCTCCCTTCCCCAAGTCGGCCGACCCAAGGAGGCCTTCTTGGCCGGTGCCCTAAGGGCTTGCCCCACCCCTTGGCTCCTCCTATATATACTTGAGGTTTACGGCCGTTTGAGACACAACTTTGCCACATGCAACTCAAACCTACACCTCATAGTTCTTCCTCTAGATTGGATTTCTATGGAGCTCGGGCGGAGCCCTGCAGGAATAGATCATCACCAACACCCGCACACCGTCATGCTACCAAAGAAATCATCTACTTCTCCATATCTCTTGCTGGATCAAGAAGGCCGAGATCATCATCGAGCTGTACGTGTGCTGAACGCGGAGGTGCCGTCCCTTCGGCACTAGATCGGAACGGATCATGGGACGACGGTGATTTGAATCACGAAGTTGTACCACTACATCAACCGCATTTCCGAATGCTTCCCACTTAGCAATCTACAAGGGTACGTAGATCTAATCTCCTCTCGCAGATGAACATCACCATGATAGGTCTTCGTGTGCGTAGGATTTCTTTGTTTCCCATGCAACGTTACCCAACAGTCCCTCCTCCTCCCTTCGGCCGACGTCCTTGGGGCTCCCTTGAGCCTCAAGGCTAGCCCCTCCCCTCCTCCTATATATACTAGAGGTTTTAGGGGTTTTGAGACACAACTTTGCCACGTGCAACCCTAAACCACTACTTCATAGTTCTTCCTCTATATCGGTTTTCTACGGAGCTCGGGCGGAGCCCTGCAGGAATAGATCATCACCATCACCGGCGCGCCGTCACACTGTCGGGGAACTCATCTACTTCCCTGTCTCTCTTGCTGGATCAAGAAGGTGGAGATCGTCATTGAGCTGTACGTGTGTTGAACGTGGAGGTGCCGTCCGTTCTGTGCTAGATCGGGCAGATCGTGGGACGACGGTGATTTGAATCACGAAGCTGTTCCACTACATCAACCGCGTTTGTTAACGCTCCCACTTAGCGATCTACAAGGGTATGTCGACCCGATCTCCCTCTCATAGATGAAAATCACCATGATAGGTCTTCGTGTGCGTAGGAAATTTTTTGTTTCCCATGCAATGTTCCCCAATAGTGGCATCATGAGCTAGGTTCATGCGTAGATTTAATCTTGAGTAGAACACAAAAGTTTTTGTGGGCGTTGATGTTCGATTTGCTGTCCTCTTTAGTCTTTTCTCGATTCAGCGGTATTGTTGGATTGAACCAGCCCGGACCAACCTTACTAGTACGCTTACGAGAGACCGGTTTCATCGACTAACATGCAACTTGTTGCATAAAGATGATTGGCGGGTGTCTGTTTCTTCAACTTTAGTTGAATCGGATTTGACCGAGGCGGTCCTTGGAGAGAGGTGATACGTCTCCGTCGTATCTACTTTTCCGAACTCTTTTGCCCTTGTTTTGGACTCTAATTTGCATGATTTGAATGGAACTAACCCGGAGTAACGCTGTTTTCAGCAGAATTGCCATGGTGTTGTTTTTGTGCAGAAATAAAAGTTCTCGGAACGTCCTCAAAATTGACGGAGATTTTTCCTAGAATAAAAGAAAAATACCTGCGCAAAGATCCACCGGATGGGGTGTGCCAGTGGGCCACAAGCCCACAGGCCGCGGCCACCCCCTATGGCCGCGCCATGCAGGCTTGTGGGTCTCACATGGCACCACCGCCCCCAATCTCAGCTCTATATCTTCCGTTTCGCCTGGAAAAAATCAGAGAGAAAGTTTCATCGCGTTTTGCGATACGGAGGCGCCGCCACATCCTATTCTTCATCTCGAGGGCAGATCTGGAGTCCGTTTCAGGGTCCGGAGAGGGGCAATCGTCGCCATCGTCATCATCAACCTTTCTCCATCGACAATTCCATGATTCTCTTCATCGTTCGTGAGTAATCTCATCGTAGGCTTGCTGGACGGTGATGAGTTGGATGAGATCTATCAGGTAATCAAGTTAGTTCTTGACGGGGATTGATCCCTAGTATCCACTATGTTCTAGATTGATGTTGCTACTACTTGGCTATGCTTAATGCTTGTCACTAGGGCCCGAGTGCCATGATTTTAGATCTGAACCTATTATGTTGTCGCCAATATATGTGTGTTTTAGATCCTATCTTGCAAGTTGTAGTCACCTACTATGTGTTATGACCCGACAACCCCGGAGTGACAATAGCCGGAACCACTCCCGGAGATGACCATAGTATGAGGAGTTCATGTATTCACCGCGTGTTAATGCGTTGGTTCGGTTCTTTATTAAAAGGAGAACCTTAATATCCCTTAGTTTCCATTAGGTCCCCGCTACCATAGGAGGGATGGACAATAGATGTCATGCAAGTTCTTTTCCCTAAGCACGTATGACTACATACGGAATACATGCCTACATTAGATTGACGAACGGGAGCTAGTTACATATCTCTCCGTGTTATAGCTGTTACATGATGAATCACATCCGTCATACTCATCCATCACCGATCCACTGCCTACGAGTCTTTTACTACTGGTTCTCGCTACGTTACTTTGCCTAGCCTTGTCCCTTGCTACCAAAGGGATAGGGCCACTTTGCTGCTGCTGTCACTACTGCTGTTACTTGTTACTTTGCTGCTGCTGCTACTGCTGTTCCTTGCTACTCCGCTGTTATTTGTTGCAAGACTTTGTTGGAGCCGTAGCCGGGGAAGCATTCTTCTCAAGAATAATCCCCCGTCCACGTGCTGGCGCCATTGATACAACAGTTAGGAATAGTCTGCCTTGTCAACATATCATTTCCAGCACCGTTGCTATCATACTACTTTGCTACTGATACTTTGCTTGCAGACACTAATCTTTCAGGTGTGCTTGAATCTCACACATTCAGCTGCTAATAGTTGAGAATATTCTTTCGCTTCCCGTCTTGGCGAATCAATAAATTTGGGTTGAATATTCTACCCTCGAAAACTTCTGCGATCCCATACGCTTGTGGGACATCAAGGCTTTTTCTGGCGCCGTCGACGGGGAGGCGCAGCTATATTCTCTGAGTCACTTGGGATTGATGTCTGCCGATCACTATGAGGAATCCGAAAGATCCAAGAACTAAAATCCTACCTTCCATTACGAGGAGAGGTAAGGAACTACCATCTAGCTCTGCACTTGATTCACCTTCAATTTTGAGTAAGTTTGCGAGTTCACCTCTCATGTCAGCTATGCTAATGCACAAAAGTCCTTCCAATGGCGCCAGAAACAGGTGAGTCGACGGCACCAGGAATCCTTCAGCTGCGGCTACGCCTTAAGGGACTTCCTAGGCAAGTATGCAAAGGATTTCCCCCGTGGCCTTGGAGCCTTGCGTTGGTGTTCCCTTGAAGCAGAAAGGGTGATGTAGCACAGCTACTGTAAGTATTTCCCTCAGTTTGAGAACCAAGGTATCAATCCAGTGGAGGAGTATCTCAAGATCCTGCACAAATACAAAAGCTTGCTCCCAACGCTATGAAGGGGTTGTCAATCCCTTATAGATTGTTTGCCAAGTGAGAACTGAAAGTAACAAAGTAACAAAGCAAAGTAAAATCGGAGGTGTAAACGATGGATGTGAATAGACCCCGGGGTCGTAGTGTTTACTAGTGGCTTCTCTCATTAAAGCAAGTAGACGGTGGGTGAACAAATTACTGTCGAGCAATTGATAGAACTGCGCAAAGTCGTGACGATATCTATGCAATGATTATATCTATAGGCATCACGTCCAAAACAAGTAGCCCGATACTTTCTGCATCTACTACTATTACTCCACACGTCGACCGCTATCCAGCATGCATCTAGTGTATTAAGTCCATAGGAACAGAGTAACGCCTTAAGCAAGATGACATGATGTAGAGGGATAATCTCAAACCAATGATAAAACCCCCATCTTTTTACCCTTGATGGCAACTACTTGATGTGTGCCTTGCTGCTCCTACTATCATTGGGAAAGGTCACCACATGGTAGAACCCAAAACCAAGCACTTCTCCCATTGCAACAATCATAGATCTAGTTGGCGAAACAGAACCCAAGACTCGGAGAGACTTACAAGGATATCAAATCATGCATATAAGAAATCAGCAAAGACTCAAATATATATCATAGATAATCTGATCACAAATCCACAATTCATCGGATCTCGACAAACACACCGCCAAAGAAGATTACATCGGATAGATCTCCATGAAGATCATGGAGAACTTTGTATTGAAGATCCAAGAGAGAGAAGAAGCCATCTAGCTACTAACTACGGACCCGTAGGTGTGAAGTGAACTACTCACGAGTCATTGGAGGAGCGATGATGATGATGATGAAGCCCTCCAACTCCAAAGTCCCCTCCGGCAGGGCGCCGGGAAGGGTCTCCAGATGAGATCTCGCGGAAACGGAAGCTTGCGGCGGTGGAAAAGTATTTTCGAGGCTCCCCTGATTTTTCGCGGAATATTTGGGAATATATAGGCCAAGGATCTAGGTCAGGGGGCGGCTGGGGAGGCCACAAGCCCTGCCACCGCCGCCTCCCCCTGGTGGCGGAGTGGGGGCTTGTGGGCTCCCTGGAGCCCACCTGGCTTGGCCCGAAGGCCCCCTGATCTTCTTACGTTCGGGAAAAAATCATTTCGGGGTTTTTCTTCCGTTTGAACTCCGTTCCAAAATCAGATCTGAAAAGAGTCAAAAACACAGAAAAAACATGAACTGGCACTTGGCACTGAATTAATAAGTTAGTCCCAAAAAAGATATAAAAGGTACATAAAACAACCAAAGAAGACAAGATAACAACGTGAAACCATAAAAAATTATAGATACGTTTGAGACGTATCAAGCATCCCCAAGCTTAACTCCTGCCCGTCCTCGAGTAGGGAAGTGACAAAGAATGAATTTTTGATGCTTTCATGCTACCTAGCATAGGTGTCCTTTGTAATTCCTCTTATGTGACGTGAATGTTCAGATCCATTAGATTCAAAACAATAGTTTGCTATTGACGTGGAAACAATAATAATTCAAGCAAACTAGCAAGGTAATCATGAACTTTCAAAATAACAAGGCCAAAAGAAAGTTATCCCTACAAAAGCATATAGTCTGGCTATGCTCTATCATCATTGCACAACGAATTTAAATCATGCACAACCCCGGTATTGGCCAAGTAATTGTTTCACACCTTTACTTTCTCAAACCTTCCCAACTCTCACGCAATACATGAGCGTGAGCCATGGTTATAGCACTATACATGGTGTGGAGTGTGGTGGAGGTTGCGAGACAAAAAGGAGAAGATAGTCACATTTACCAGGCATATCAATGAGCTGTGAAGATGCTCATAGATATGAATGTGAATGAGTAGGGATTTCCATACAAATGATGCACTAGAGCTACGAGTATGTGAAAGCTCTTAAAGAAAACTAGTGGGTGTGCATCCAACTTGCTTGCTCACGAAGACCTAAGGCAATTTTGAGGAAGCCTATCATTGGAATATACAAGCCAAGTTATATAATGAAAATTTCCCACTAGCTATATGGTGGTGACAAAACGAGAGACTCTCAATCATGAAGATCATGGTGCTTAATATGCACAAGTGTGGAAAAAGTGGTAGCATTGTCCCTTCTCTCTTTTTCTCTCATTTTTTTGGGTGGGATCTTTGGCCTCTTTTTTTAAATTTTGGTGGGCTTCTTTGGCCTCTTTTATTTCCTCACATGGGACAATGCTCCATTAATGATGATCATCACACTTTCAACTCAAAACTTTGAGCAACTATGACTCTATATGGAATGCCTTCGGTAGTGTACCGTGACAACGATCTAGCATGGCATAGACATCAATGGAAACATCATGCTAGCTATCTTACAATCATGCAATGGCAATGTAGACGTGGTGGCACATGTCATGGTGGTAGTTGCATGGAAATATATCTCGGAATGACTTTGAAAAAGCCATAGTAGGTAGGTATGGTGGCTGTTTTGAGGGAGGCTAATGGTGGGTTTTGTGCACCGGCGAAAGTTGCACGACACTAAGAAGATAGTGATGGTGGAAGGTGAAAGTGCATCTAAACCATGGACTCAACATTAATCTTGAAGAACTCATATACTTGTTGCGAAAGTTTTATTAGTAATCGAAACAAAGCGTTCAACGCATACTCCTAGGGGAAGGGTTGGTAGGTATAAACCATCGCGCGATCTCGACCGCCACACAAAGGATGACAATCAATATACTAATCATGCTCAGATTTCATCACATAGCGGTTCACCATACGTGCATGCTACGGGAATCACTAACTTCAACACAAGTATTTCTAGATCCACAACACCTTACTAGCATGACTTCAATATTACCATAACCACAACTCAAAACTAATTGAGGTGAATCAAACTTCTCTAACTATTCAATGCACATGAAGGTGGAAGTTTTCGTATCCCTTTGGATAACTACCCCTTTTGAGACTACTTTCAAAGCATTGATCAACTACCAAGCCACGCACCGCTGTGCTCTAAAAGATATAAGTGGAGCACATAGAGCAAAATTATCTAGCTCAAAAGATATAAGTGAAGCACATGTGAGCTGAATTGTCTACCAAAAGATATAAGTGAAGCTCGACAAAATCACGGTGAGTGCATGTCTCTCTCTCTAGGTGTGCAGCAAGTATTATTGTGACACAACAAAAATAAAAGACTCCTACGATACAAGACGCTCCAAGCAAAAACACATAACATGTGGTGAATAAAAATATAGCCCCAAGTAACGTTACCGATGGATTGAAGACGAGAGAGGGGATGCCTTCCTGGGGCATCCCCAAGCTTAGGATTTTACGGCATACTTGAATCTCTTGGGGTGCCTTGGGAATCCCCAAGTTTGAGCTCTTGCCACTCTTTATCTATTTGTCCATAAGAACTTCACCCAAAACTTGAAAACTTCACAACAATAAACTTAAACAGAAACTCGTGATAACATTAGTACAAGAAAGCAAACTACCACTTCCTTAGGTACTGTAGAAACCTTAAATTCTACTTGTGCTGATGTTGGGTTACTGTACTTTCAATCTTCCATGGCTAATACCCCGGATACTATCCATAGTTTCATCAAAATAGGCAACCAACACAACAAAAACAGAATCTGTTAACAGCAGACCAGTCTGTAGCAATCTGTATATTTCGTATACTTCTTTTACTTAACAAATTCTGACAAATTACGACAATCTGAAGAATTTGCGTAGAAATCAGTAGCAAAAATAATCAACTCAAAAGCTCTTATAGAAAAAAATGAAAATTCTTTTCGTGAGCAGAAAATTTCTGTCTTTTCCAGCATGACCAAACGATCATCCCCAAGACTAATCATAACGGTTTTGCTTGGCACAAACGCAAAAATAAACACAAAAAACACAATCATAACAGAATTATGAAAGTGTGGGAAACACAAAACAGAAAGAAAAAGGATAGATTCGTTGGGTTGCCTCCCAACAAGCGCTTTTGTTTAACGCCCTTAGCTAGGCGAAAGGTGATGAAATCACGTATAGTCATCTTTGGTCCTCAAACCATAAGTAGCCCTCATCATAGGTTCATAAGGCAATCTTATTTTATTTCTAGGAAAGTGCTCCATGCCCTTCTTTAAAGGAAATTGAAATCTAATATTCCATTCCTTCATATCGATGATAGCACAAATAGTCCTTAGGAAAGGTCTACCAAGAATAATGGGACATGAAGGATTGCAATCTATGTCACGTACAATGAAATCCACGGGTACATAGTTCTTATTTGCAACAATAAGAACATCATCGATCCTCCCCATGGGTTTCTTGACAGTAGAATCCGCAAGATGCAAATTAAGAAAACACTCTTCAATCTCATGAACCAAGAATATCACATAAAGACTTTGGAATCATGGAAACACTAGCACCCAAATCACACAAAGCATTGCACTCATAGTTCTTGATCTTGATTTTGATAGTAGGTTCCCACTCATCATGAAGTTTTCTAGGTATAGAGACTTCTAGTTCGAGCTTCTCTTGAAGAGATTTCATCATAGCATCTACGATATGCGCAGTAAAGGCTTTACTTTGGCTATAAGCATGTGGAGAGTTTACAATGGATTGCATCAAGGAAATGCATTCAAACAAGGAGAAATTATCATAATTGAATTCCTTGAAATCCAAAGTGGGAGTTTCATTACTACCCAAAATTTTGACTTCTTCTACTCCACTCTCCACACCTTTATCATCAAGATAGGTGGACTCCGAATCATTGGGGCGTTTTTCAACCAAAGTGGATTCATATCCAGCCCCTCCATAAATAGGTTTGACACGCGAAAACAAAGATGCAAGAGGAGACACACCAAGCACTTTAAGATCTTCGTGATTTGCATCACTAGAACGCACCCTTTTAAACCATTCATGTCTAGCGCGAATTTGGGCGGTTCTTTCTTTGCTCTCATTCATGGAGATACACATAGCTTTCAAAGTTTCATCCAAGTTAACCTCGGGAGGAGCGCATCTAACTTCCAAAGCATCAATATCACAAGACATCCTATCAACGCTCTTAGCCAAATCGTCTATTTTGAGTAGTTTTTCCTCTATGGACGCATTGAAAATATTTTGAGAGTTGATGAACTCTTTGGTATTACTCCCTAAATCAGAGGGTAATTTGTTGTAATTTCCATAAGTGTTGTTGTAGGAATTGCCATAATTGTTAGTGGAGTTACTAGGAAAAGGCCTAGGAACATAGTTTCCTCTAAAAGCATTGTTGTTGGCAAAATTGTTCCTACCAACAAAATTCACGTCCAAACTAGCGTTGCTACTCTCAATCAAAGAAGATAGTGGCATGTCATTAGGATATACGGTAGCATTTCTACTAGCAACCAAATTCATCAACTCGTCCATCTTAGCACTAAGCGAGTTAATCTCTTCTATAGCGTGCACCTTTTTGCTAGGAGGCGACTTTTCAGTGTGCCACTGAGAGTAGTTGGTCATGATATTGTCTAGGAGTTTTGTGCGTTTCCTAACGTGATTTCCATGAACGTTCCACCTGAGGCGGAGTCCAAGATATGGCGAGAAGCAAAATTCAAGCCAGCGTAGAAGATCTGTATAATCATCCATAAACTCAAGCCATGAGCGGGACAATTTCTAATCATAAGCTTCATCCTCTCCCAAGATTGTGCAATGTGTTCATGATCAAGTTGCTTGAAATTCATGATATCGTTATGTAAGGAGATGATCTTAGCCGGCGGAAAATACTTGGATATGTAAGCATCTTTGCACTTATCCCAAGAATCAATACTATTTTTAGGAAAAGAAGAAAACCAAGTTTTTGCGCGATCTCGCAACGAGAAAGGAAAAAGTTTCAACTTAATCACGTCATTATCCACATCTCTTTTCTTTTGCATATCAAAAAGCTCAATGAAGGTATTGAGATGGGATGCGGCATCTTCACTAGGAAGGCCAGAGAATTGCTCCTTCATAACAAGATTCAACAAAGCTGCGTTGATTTCATACGATTCCGCACTAGTAGCAGGAGCAATCAGAGTACTAATAAAATCATTATTATTAGTGCTCGAGAAGTCGCAAAGTTTGGTGTTTTCAGCCATGATGACTTCAACAAACAAACAAGCACACAAGCAAGCAAGAGAACTGGCAAAGGAAAACGGCGAAGGAGAAAGGCAAATGAAAACGGCAAATGTGAAGTGGGGGAGAGGAAAACGAGAGGCAACTGGCAACAAAAGTAAATGCAAGATAAGAGTTTGTGAGACCTACTCGGATAGATCTTGATTTATCCTCCTCGGCAACGGCGCCAGAAATGCTTCTGATGTCAGCTATGCTAATGCACAAAAGTCCTTCCAATGGCACCAGAAACAGGTGTGTCGACGGCACCAAGAATCCTTCATCTGCGGCTACGCCTTAAGGGACTTCCTAGGCAAGTATGCAAAGGATTTCCCCCATGGCCTTGGAGCCTTGCGTTGGTGTTCCCTTGAAGCAGAAAGGGTGATGTAGCACAACGACGGTAAGTATTTCCCTCAGTTTGAGAACCAAGGTATCAATCCAGTGGAGGAGTATCTCAAGATCCTGCACAAACACAAAAGCTTGCTCCCAACGCTATGAAGGGGTTGTCAATCCCTTATAGATTGTTTGCCAAGTGAGAACTGAAAGTGACAAAGTAACAAAGCAAAGTAAAAGCGGAGGTGTAAACGATGGATGTGAATAGACCCGAGGGCCGTAGTGTTTACTAGTGGCTTCTCTCATGAATGCAAGTAGACGGTGGGTGAACAAATTACTGTCGAGGAATTGATAGAACCGCACAAAGTCGTGACGATATCTATGCAATGATTATATCTATAGGCATGATGTCCAAAACAAGTAGACCGATACTTTCTGCATCTCCTACTATTACTCCACACGTTGACCGCTATCCAGCATGCATCTAGTGTATTAAGTCCATAGGAACAGAGTAACGCCTTAAGCAAGATGACATGATGTGGAGGGATAATCTCAAACCAATGATAAAACCCCCATCTTTTTACCCTTGATGTCAACTACTTGATGTGTGCCTTGCTGCCCCTACTGTCATTGGGAAAGGTCACCACATGGTAGAACCCAAAACCAAGCACTTCTCCCATTGCAACAATCATAGATCTAGTTGGCGAAACAAAACCCAAGACTCGGAGAGACTTACAAGGATATCAAATCATGCATATAAGAAATCAGCAAAGACTCAAATATATATCATAGATAATCTGATCACAAATCCACAATTCATCGGATCTCGACAAACACACCGCCAAAGAAGATTACATCGGATAGATCTCCATGAAGATCATGGAGAACTTTGTATTGAAGATCCAAGAGAGAGAAGAAGCCATCTAGCTACTAACTACGGACCCGTAGGTGTGAAGTGAACTACTCACGAGTCATTGGAGGAGCGATGATGATGATGATGAAGCCCTCCAACTCCAAAGTCCCCTCCGGCAGGGCGCCGGGAAGGGTCTCCAGATGAGATCTCGCGGAAACGGAAGCTTGCGGCGGTGGAAAAGTATTTTCGAGGCTCCCCTGATTTTTCGCGGAATATTTGGGAATATATAGGCCAAGGATCTAGGTCAGGGGGCGGCTGGGGAGGCCACAAGCCCTGCCACCGCCGCCTCCCCCTGGTGGCGGAGTGGGGGCTTGTGGGCTCCCTGGAGCCCAACTGGCTTGGCCCGAAGGCCCCCTGATCTTCTTACGTTCGGGAAAAAATCATTTCGGGGTTTTTCTTCCGTTTGAACTCCGTTCCAAAATCAGATCTGAAAAGAGTCAAAAACACGGAAAACATGAACTGGCACTTGGCACTGAATCAATAAGTTAGTCCCAAAAAGATATAAAAGGTACATAAAACAACCAAAGAAGACAAGATAACAGCCTGAAACCATCAAAAGTTATAGATACGTTTGAGACGTATCATCCTCCTGCTAGAAATCTTGATATGTCGCCTGTGCTTGATGATGCTACTTCTGCTGCCCAAGATGCTTATGATGCTGCTATGCTTGATACTATGCGTGATGACGCTATGCTTGATACTATGCCTCATGATGCTATGCTTGATACTATGCCTGATGATGCTATGCTTGATACCATGCCTGCTATGCCTGATACTGCTTTGCCACTTGGTGCATTCCTTGATGCACAACTTGCTAGAATTGCTGCTAGATGTGATGACACTTCTGAAATTGCTGATACTATTGAAGTAGAACCTTCTACTATGCCTGAATTGCCTGTTATGCCTGATACACGCTATGTTATGGAGGGAGAGATAGCTGAGGACTTTCTTGCGTGTAAGGGTAGATATGATGTTGAGAAACTTCTGCGCAAGTGGAAAGAAAAATCTCTGAACGCTAGGATGAAATACGACCCGAAGTTTGCCACTTCACCTATCTTTGTGACCGATAAGGATTATGAATTCTCTGTCGACCCTGAGTTAATCACTCTAGTCGAATCTAATCCTTTTCACGGTTATGAGTCTAAAACGGTTGTAGCCCATCTTACCAAACTGCACGATATAGCCACCCTATTCACTAGCGAGGAAAAGATCCGCCACTACTATATGCTTAAGCTGTTTCCTTTCTCGCTAAAGGATGATGCTAAGACCTGGTTCACTTCTCTTGCTCCTGGTTGTGTGCGTAGCCCCCAGGATATGGTCTACTACTTCTCTGAAAAATATTTCCCTGCCCATAAGAAGCAAGCTGCCTTGCAGGAAATATACAACTTTGCTCAAGCTGAAGAAGAGAGTCTCCCACAAGCTTGGGGGAGGCTCATCCAGCTACTGAATGCTTTGCCTGATCACCCTCTTGATAAGAATGAAATACTTGATATCTTCTATAATGGACTTACTGATGCTTCCAAAGACCACTTAGATAGTTGTGCCGGTAGTGTTTTTAGGGAACAAACTATAGAACAAGCTGAGATTCTGTTGAACAACATCTTGTGCAATGAGAATGCTTGGACTATTCTCGAAGCACCTCCTAAGCCAACTCCGAAGAAAAGAGGTATTCTATTCCTCAGTCCCGAAGATATGCAAGAAGCCAAGAAATCTATGTGAGAGAAAGGCATTAAATCTGAAGATGTCAAAAATCTACCACCTATCGAAGAGATCCATGGTCTCGATAACCCGATACATGTAGTAGAAGTAAATTCTCTGCGTAGGTTTGATGAGATTGATATTCCTTTTGATAAACCTGCTAGCCTATGCATGGATGAATTTGATAACTTCGTTGTCAAACTACAAAGTTTCAATGATTATGTTAGCAGACAATTGGAAAAGAATGCTCGTATGCTTAGTCATTTAAGTGCTTGTGTGGACAGAAACATCAATGATCTTAAGCTTCTGAGTAAACATGCCTCTATGGTTACTACTCAGGTAGAACAAGTACTTAAAGCTCAGAATGACTTGCTCAATGAGTTGAATGACAATTCCGTCAGAGTCGTCACTAGAGGTGGTAGAATGACCCAGGAACCTGTGTATCCTGAGGGTCATCCGAAGAGAATTGAACAAGATTCTCAAGGAGTTAGCACTGATGCACCTAGCCGTCCTAGAAAGAAGAAGAAAGATGATAGGAATCTGCACGCTAGCAACCCTGTTGCTACTACACCTGAGAGTCCAAACGATGCCTGTGTCTGTGATGCTGAAACACAATCTGGTGATGAACATGAGCCTAGTGATGATATCAATAGTGATGTTCATGAAGATGCTCAGCCTAACAATGAAAAGGATGTGGAGATTGAACCTGATCTTGATAACCCACAACCTAAGAATAGAAGATACGATAAGAATGACTTTGCTGCTAGGAAGCACGGTAAAGAAAGGGAACCATGGGTTCAGAAACCTATGCCCTTTCCTCCCAAACCATCCAAGAAAAAGGATGATGAGGATTTTGAGCGATTTGTTGAAATGATCAGACCTGTCTTTCTGCAGATGCGTTTGACAAATATGCTCAAGATGTCTCCGTATGCTAAGCACATGAAAGATATTGTGACTAATAAGAGGAGGATACCTGATCTTGAGATCTCCGCCATGCTTGCCAATTACACTTTCAAGGGTGGAACTCTGAAGAAACTAGGTGATCCCAGTGTGCCCACTATACCTTGCTCCATTAAAGGCAATTACGTTAGAACTGAGTTATGTGACCTTGGAGCCGGTGTTAGTGTTATGCCTCTCTCTCTTTATCGTAGGCTTGAACTGGATAACACCCACTGAAATCTCTCTGCAAATGGCCGACAAATCAACTGCTTTCCCTATCGGCATTTGTGAGGATGTGCCTGTTGTGGTTGCTAACACCACTATCTTAACACACTTTGTTATCTTGGATATTCCCGAGGATGATGCCATGGCTGTCATCCTCGGAAGACCGTTTTTAAACTCTGCAGGGGATGTTATAGATTGCAACGAAGGTAATGTCACTTTCCATGTCAACGGTAATGAGCATACAGTGCATTTTACGAAAAAACAATATCGAGTACATTGCATCAATGCTATCGAAAAAACTTCATTGGTTCTTATTGGGAGCTTTGAATGCCCTATTCCTTGTGTCAAGATGAAGTATGATTTGCTTGTTGGGGAGATACACATACCCATTGAGGTGACCTAGTGACTATTCAAAAATTCTCCGTTCTCTTTTGCGATTCGAGAAAGTTTTGTTGAGGGGACTTGATCAACCCCACTGACGGTTTTCCTTCGATGACCATGAGATGGATGAATCGAGGAGTCACAAACCTTTGTTCCAAGCTTTCACTTTAGGTTGCTTAGAAGAAAAATGATAGATTTAGTTTAGTTTTCCTTGTTTTCTGTTTTAGCGTCCGGTAGAAAAGTATCGCGAAAATAAAAGTTCTCCAAACGTCATGAAAATCAAGTATGATTTTTTCTAGATTTTTTGAAAAGTACTGGGACAAAGAGCTTGTCTGGGGGCCACACTAGTGGGCCACAAGCCCTAGGGGCGCGGGCACCCCCCCGGTCGCGCCACCCAGGCTTGTGGGGCCCACAGGCACCCCTCCACTCTCTTGCTCTCATCCAGTTCTCCTACCTCCAGAGAAAACTGTTTCGCAGCTTAAACCCATGTTCTTGCTCCTCTTGCTGGGATTTTCGATCTCTTTGCTCAAATCACCGTTCTCCGAACTGTTTTGGGGAAATTACTCCTCGGTAAGTGACACCTCCATTGGTCCAATTAGTTTTTTGCTCTAGTGCCTTATACTCCGCGTATTTTTTCTGCCTTGGTGACCCTGTTTTTGAGCTTTGCATGCTGATTCTAGCTGGTCCCAAGTAGTTTTGATGTGTAATATGGCCTCTAGGCACTTGTTGGAGTAGTTGCTACGAGTTTTGTGGAGCCTTATTCACCTTTCCTTAGAATCACTAAAAATTTCAGAAATTTTCAAAGATAAGAAAAGGGAAAAGATGAGGAGGTTCTTGAGAGGCTCGTCAAGCCATGACCCCAAGGATGATGGGAGTGAGAAGAAGCCCAAGTATTTGGTCCCTCGAGTCGCAGAAGTTCGAGCATGCGAGTGGCCAAGCGACGTGTTCTTACGCGCCGCTGGAATTTATGAGGACTTTTATCACTTGGAGGAAAACGCAGGCCTTACCGCCTTCATTGAAGATAAGTGTTTGCAATACCTCCTTCTCACTAATATCTTCGTACAAAGCTTTAAATTCTATCCGAGGAAGAATCCTCCTATGGTTGAGTTTAAACTTTGTGATGCCCCCAAGCGCATGTCACTCCAGGATTTTTGCAATGTTTGCAAATTACCTTATGTTGGGGATATTCATGAACCTCGTCCACATGACTTACAAGCTTTTATCGGTACAATTGCTGTAGGAGAGGAGAGAGGAGTGTCTTGCGCTAGAGCTGCTAGCATTCATTTTCCCGTGCTTCGGTACTTCTCACTATTTGTGGGAAAATGTTTGATTGGTCATGGGAAAGCTGGGCCACTTAGTTCCCGAGATCTTGCGGTCTTGCGCGAAGCCCTTTATAACGATAAAACTTATAGCTTGGGTGCTATAGTAGCTCAACGGTTGAACCTGAACCATCCTAAAGGTGTTGTCTATGGAGGTATCTATGCTACCCGTCTTGCCACACACTTTGCGATATCCATTAGACTGGAGGAGGAAGAAGAGGTTCTTCTTCCCGAGAGATATCTAGATTATGATAGCATGGTTCGCCATGACTTTCTTGAAAGAGATATAGGTAGAAGGATGATTTATAACCTGGTATTTAGTCAGGGTACTCGTGAGACTATTATTTTGCCTGCTCCTTCTTTGTTCAATCTTCATGCAGGCATGTATACTATTATGCCCTCGGACATCTACGCATATTGGGGCTTGGCCCAACCATAGGTGCCCGTGCCCGAGCCACCAGTCGAGTACGAGACGTCAGTTTATCAGTGGGACCCAGAGGAGCTCACACAACAGTGGCATCCTGAGTCCACTCCGGAGTACCCCGGAGCTGGTTATTTCCCTCCTTGGGAGTAGACCAAGTTAGGCCAAAAGCCTAAGCTTGGGGGAGTACGTGTTCTTACCGACTTTACATTCTTGCTTATGCTTTCACTTTATTCGTTGGTGTTCACACTTTGCCACTGTATCATCCAAGCTAGTTTATTTTATTTTTCTCGTTTTTGTTTCGTGTGTCTGTCTAGTTTGAGAAAAACCCAAAAAGATTTTTCTTTTCTTCTTTTGCATGCTCAGAGCTTTCCCATGTAGATAGTTTTCTTTTTCTTTGGGTCAAGGTAGAAGATAATGGTTACAATGTTTAGTGGCTCTTGCATGCATACCTGTTTAGCTTTCGTAGAGCCATATTACTTTGTCTTCTCCTTTGTGTTTGCCTGCAGATTCCAGCGTAGTCCAATGCACGAGCACTCTTATTATTGTTCACATCGTTCGGTCGTGCAAGTGAAAGGCAATAATGACGATATATGATGAAGTGACTGAGCCTGGAAAAGCTGGTATGAACTCGATCTATTTTGTTTTTGTAAATATGACTAGCTCATCATGCCTGATTCAGCTTTGTTGTGAGAGAAACATGTTCGCAATGAAAACTTAGAGATCATAGTTGCTTATGCCATGCTTACTTAGCTAGGAGCTTATAATGGTCTGTCTTGGTTGCCAACATGAATGTTGAGATGACTATGATGTAGTATGATAGAATGGTATCCTCCTTTGAATGTTTCAAGTGGCTTGACTTGGCGCATGTTCACGCATGTAGTTGAAACAAAATCAACATAGCCTCTATGATGTTCATGTTCATGGTGATTTATGTCCTACTCATGCTTGCACTCAATGTTAGTTAATCTCAATGCATTTTGATGACTGTTGTCGCTCTCTAGTTGGTCGCTTCCCAGTCTTTTGCTAGCCTTCACTTGTACTAAGTGGGAATACTGCTTGTGCATCCACTTCCATAAACCCAAAGTTGTGCCACATGAGTCCACCATACCTACCTATGTGCGGTATCTACCTGCCGTTCTAAGTAAATTTGCATGTGCCACTCTCTAAACCTTCAAGAAATAATCTGTTTTGCATGCCCGAACCGCTCGTGTGGTGACATGGGACTATTGGTATCTTCCATGCTAGGCGTGTTATCCTCGATATGTGTTTATTCACTATCATTCACGAGAAGGGGGCCATTAATTGGAATTCCCAGTTCCATGCTCAAATCGAAAACATAATTGCAAACAAAACTCCCCCAGGATTGATGTTGGTATGGACGGTACCCGAGGATTCAGCTAGCCGTGGAGTGTGATTGACTGGTGGTGGGGGAGTCAAAACTTTACTTTTCTGTTTGGGAACTTCCTATAGCATGTGTAGCGTGGAATATGTTGAGAACTCTTAGTCATTGCGTTGACAATGAAGGCATGCCACCCAAATTTATTATCTCTATTTTCAAAGCTTGAGCTCTGGCACCTCTGCAAATCAATGCTTCCCTCTGTGAAGGGCGTGTCTATTTATGTTCCTGTTGAGTCATCCTCCTCTTACAAAAGCACCAATTAGAGAGCGCCTTTGTCATTTTTATGCTTTGCTTTTAACTGTGTTGAGTATGACTATGACTGGATCTTCATTGCCATGAATTACAGTGTTTAGTCAGCCCTTGTTCTTTGAAGGTGCTCTGCATTTCAGTTTTGCGGTCTCAGAAAGAGCTAGCGAGATACCATCTATTCTTACTGCTTCATGTTGTTTTGATTGAAGTGTTGACACTTGAGGCTTATTATTATTTGCTCGCTAGTTGATTATGCCATTGATATGAGTTTACCGTGAGATCTAGATGTCATTTGCTTATGTGGTTTGCTTGTGATCTTCCTGAAACTCTGGATATGAGTTAGACATAGTTGCAACAACAAGATCAAACAGAGTTCGTCAAAGTTTTTCTTTTGTCTCTTTCAGTTTGTCAACTGAATTGCTTGAGGACAAGCAAGGCTTTAAGCTTGGGGGAGTTGATACATCTCCGTCGTATCTACTTTTGCGAACTCTTTTGCCCTTGTTTTGGACTCTAATTTGCATGATTTGAATGGAACTAACCCGGACTAACGCTGTTTTCAGCAGAATTGCCATGGTGTTGTTTTTGTGCAGAAATAAAAGTTCTCGGAACGTCCTGAAAATTTACGGAGATTTTTTCTAGAATAAAAGAAAAATACCTGCGCAAAGATCCACCGGAGGGGGCGTGCCAGTGGGCCACAAGCCCACAGGCCGCAGCCACCCCCTATGGTCGCGCCATGCAGGCTTGTGGGGGCCCACGTGGCACCACCGCTCCCAATCTCAGCTCTATATCTTCCGTTTCACCTAGAAAAAAAATCAAAGAGAAAGTTTCATCGCGTTTTGCGATACGGAGGCGCCGCCACATCATGTTCTTCATCTGGAGGGCATATCTGGAGTCCGTTTCAGGCTCCGGAGAGGGGAAATCGTCGCCATCGTCATCATCAACCTTTCTCCATTGACAATTCCATGATGCTCTTCATCGTTCGTGAGTAATCTCATCGTAGGCTTGGTGGACGGTGATGAGTTGGATGAGATCTATCATGTAATCGAGTTAGTTCTTGACGGGGATTGATCCCTAGTATACACTATGTTCTAGATTGATGTTGCTACTACTTGGCTATGCTTAATGCTTGTCACTAGGGCCCGAGTGCCATGATTTCAGATCTGAACCTATTATGTTGTCGCCAATATATGTGTGTTTTAGATCCTATCTTGCAAGTTGTAGTCACCTACTATGTGTTATGACCCGGCAACCCCGGAGTGACAATAGCCGGAACCACTCCCGGAGATGACCATAGTATGAGGAGTTCATGTATTCACCGCGTGTTTATGCGTTCGTCCGGTTCTTTATTAAAAGGAGAACCTTAATGTCCCGTAGTTTCCATTAGGACCCCGCCGCCACGGGAGGGATGGACAATAGATGTCATGCAAGTTCTTTTCCCTAAGCACGTATGACTACATACGGAATACATGCCTACATTAGATTCACGAACGGGAGCTAGTTACATATCTCTCCGTGTTATAGCTGTTACATGATGAATCACATCCGTCATACTCATCCATCATTGATCCACTGCCTACGAGTATTTTACTACTGGTTCTCGCTACGTTACTTTGCCTAGGCTTGTCCCTTGCTACCAAAGGGATTGGGCCACTTTGCTGCTGCTGTCACTACTGCTGTTACTTGTTACTTTGCTGCTGCTGCTACTGCTGTTCCTTGCTACTCCGCTGTTACTTGTTGCAAGACTTTGTTGGAGCCGTAGCCGGGGAAGCATTCTTCTCAAGAATAATCCCCCGTCCACGTGTTGGCGCCATTGATACAACAGTTAGGAATAGTCTGCCTTGTCAACAGATCATTTCTGGCACCATTGCTATCATACTACTTTGCTACTGATACTTTGCTTGCAAACACTAATCTTTCAGGTGTGGTTGAATCTGACACATTCAGCTGCTAATACTTGAGAATATTCTTTCGCTTCCCGTCTTGGTGAATCAATAAATTTGGGTTGAATACTCTACCCTCGAAAACTGCTGCGATCCCATACGCTTGTGGGACATCAAGAGGTTAAATAGCAATTTGCACATCAGAGTTGTGGTTTTGCGTAAGTAAGATGCGATCTTACTAGATACCCATAGCAGCCACATAAAACATGCAACAACAAATTAGAGGACGTCTAACTTGTTTTTGCAGGGTATACATGTGATGTGATATGGCCAAAGACATGATGTGATATATTGGATGTATGAGATGATCATGTTGTAATAGTTAAATATCGACTTGCGCATCGATGCTACGGCAACCGACAGGAGCCATAGGGTTGTCTTTAAACTAACGTTCGTGCTTGCAGATGTGTTTACTATATTGCTAGGTTGTAGTTTTAGTAGTAGTAGCATAGATAGCACGACAACCTCGATGGCGACACGTTGATGGAGATCATGGTGTGGCGCCGGTGACGATGAAGATCATGCCGGTGCTTTGGTGATTGAGATCATGGCCATGCCATGTCACTTATGAATTGCATGTGATGTTAATATTTTTATGCACCTTATCTTTCTTAGAACGACGGTAGCATTATAAGGTGACCCCTCACTAAAATATCTAGATAAAATTGTGTTCTCCCCGACTGTGCACCATTGTGACAGTTCGTCGTTTCGAGACACCACGTGATGATCGGATGTGATAGACTCAACATTCACATACAACAGGTGCAAAACAGTTGCACACGCGGAACACTCGGGTTAAGCTTGACGAGCCTAGCATGTACAGACATGGCCTCGGAACACAAGAGACCGAAAGGTCGAACATGAATCGTATGGTTGATATGATTAACATAGAGATGTTTACCACTGAAACTGCACTCAACTCACGTGATGATCGGACTTGAGTTAGTGAATTTGGATCATGTGACACTCAAATAACTAGAGGGATGTCTATTTGAGTGGGAGTTTATTAGTAAACTTTGCAATATTTTGTGTTGTAGATCAATGGCTCAAGCAGTAGCAACCCTGAATTTCAATACGTTCCTAGAGAAAGCTAAGCTGAAAGATGATGGTAGCAACTTTGTAGACTGGGCTCGTAATCCTTGGCTTATCCTACAAGATGGGAAAAAGAATCATGTCTTTGATGCAGCGCTAGGAGATGAACCACCCGCTACGTCTCAACAAGATGTTTTGAACGCTTGGCAAGCACGTAAGGAGGACTACTCAGTAGTTCAATGTGCTGTCTTGTATGGCTTAGAGCCGGGACTTCAATGACGCTTTGAACGTCATGGAGCATATGAGATGTTCCAGGAGTTGAAGTTTACCTTTCAGAAGAATGCCCGGATCGAGAGGTATGAGACCTCCGATAAATTCTATGCTTGCAAACTGGAGGAGAATTCGTTTGTCAGTGAACATGTGCTCAAAATGTCTGGGTACTCAAACCGTCTAGCTGAGCTGGCGATTGAACTCCCGTAAGAGGCTATCACTGACAGAATTCTTCAATCACTGCCACCTAGCTACAAGAGCTTTGTGTTGAACTATGACATGCAAGGGATGAATAAGTCACCTGACGAGTTGTTTGTGATGCTGAAAGTCGCACAATCAGAACTCCGGAAAGAATATCAAGTGTTGATGGTCAATAAGACCACTGTTTTCAAGAAAAGCGGAAAAGGCAAGAAGGATAACACCAAGAAGAGCGACAAAACTGTTGCCCCTCCGACAAAGAAACCCAAGGCTGGACCTAAGCCGGAAACTGAGTGCTATTATTGCAAGGGGATGGGTCACTGGAAGCGCAACTGCCCCAAGTATTTGGCTGATAAGAAGGCGGCCAACGCCAAACAAGGTATATGAGATATACATTTTATTGATGTGTACTTAACCAACTCTCGTAGTAGTGCCTGGGTATTTGATACCGGTTCTGTTGCTCACATTTGCAACTCGAAGTAGGAACTGTCGAATAAACGAAGGCTGGCGAAGGATGAAGTGACGGCGCGCGTGGGAAATGGTTCCAAGGTTGATGCAATCACCGTCGGCACGGTCTCACTTCAGTTACCATCGGGATTAGTTATGAACTTAAATAATTGTTATTTAGTGCATGCGTTAAGGATGAACATTATATTTGGATCTTGTTTATTGCGAGACGATTACTCATTTAAGTTAGAGAATAATTGATGTTCTATTTATATGAGTAATATCTTGTATGGTCATGCACCCAATGTGAGGGGTTTGTTCATATTGAATCTTGATTGTGATGACACACATATCCATAACATTGAGACCAAAAGATGTAGAGTTAACAATGATAGCGCCACCTTTTTGTGGCACTGTCCCTTAGGTCATATTGGTCTAAAGCGCATGAAGAAACTCCATGCTGATGGGCTTTTGGAGTCACTTGATTTTGAATCACTTGACACGTGCAAACCATGCCTCATGGGCAAGATGACTAAGACTCCGTTCTCCGGAACAATGGAGCGTGCAAGTGACTTGTTGGAAATCATACATACTGATGTGTGCGGACCAATGAGTGTGGAGGTGTGCGGAGGATATCGTTATTTTCTCACCTTCACTTATGATTTGAGTAGGTATGGATATATCTACTTAATGAAGCACAAGTCTGAAACATTTGAAAAGTTCAAACAGTTTTAGAGTGAAGTTGAAAATCATCATAACAAGAAGATCAAGTTCCTGCGACCTGATCGAGGGTTTGAATATCTGAGTTTCGAGTTTGGTGCTCACTTAAGACAATGTGGAATCGTTTCATAGTTGACACCGCCTGGAACACCACAGCATAATGGTGTGTTCGAACGTCGTAATTGTACTTTATTAGATATGGTGCGATCTATGATGTCTCTTACCGATTTGCCATTGTCGTTTTGGGGTTATGCATTAGAGACAGCTGCATTCACTTTAAACAGGGCACCATCAAAATCTGTTGAGACGATACCATATGATTTATGGCATGGCAAGAGGCCAAAGTTGTTCTTTCTTAAAATTTGGGGATGCGATGCTTATGTCAAAAATCTTCAGCCTGAAAAGCTGGAACCCAAAGCGGAAAAGTGCATCTTCATAGGTTACCCAAAAGAGACAGTTGGGTATATCTTCTATCTCAGATCCGAGGGCAAAGTGTTTGTTGCTAAGAACAAACTTTTCTTGAGAATGAGTTTCTCTCGAAAGAATTGAGTGGGAGGAAGATAGAACTTGATGAGGTTGTGGAACCTTTGCTCCAACAGGATGGTGGCGCAGGGCAGAGGGAAATCTCTGTTGAGGCAACACCAGTTGAGGAGGAAGCTAATGGTGATGATCATGAAGCTTCAGATCAAGTTGCTATCGGACCTCTCAGGTCGACAAGATCACGTACTGGTCCTAAGTGGTACGAGAATCCTGTCTTATCTATCCTGTTGTTAGACAACAATGAGCCTGCGAATTATGGAGAAGCAATGGTGGGCCCGGATTCCAACAAATGGTTAGAGGCCATGAAACCTGAGATAGGATCTATGAATGAAAACAAAGTGTGGACTTTGGAAGTATTACCTGAAGGTCGCAAGGCTATTGAGAACAAATGGATCTTTAAGAAGAAGACGGACGCGAATGGTAATGTGACCGTTTATAAAGCTCGACTTGTGGCAAAGGGTTTTTCACAAGTTCAAGGAGTTGACTACGATGAGACATTCTCACCGGTAGCAATGCTTAAGTCCGTCCGAATCATGTTAGCAATAGCTGCATTTTTCGTTTATGAAATCTGGGAGATGGATGTCAAAACGACGTTCCTTAATGGTTTCCTTAAGGAAGAGTTGTATATGATGCAACCCGAAGGTTTTGTCGATCCAAAGAATGCTAACAAAGTATGCAAGCTCCAGCGATCCATTTATGGACTGGTGCAAGCATCTCGGAGTTGGAATAAGCGCTTTGATGAGGTGGTCAAGGCATTTGGGTTTATACAAGTTGTTGGAGAATCTTCTATATACAAGAAGGTGAGTGGGAGCTCTGTAGCGTTTCTAATACTATATGTGGATGACATATTGCTGATTGGAAACAATGTGGAGTTTTTGGAGAGCGTGAAGGATTACTTGAACAAAAGTTTGTCAATGGAAGACCTAGGAGAAGCTGCTTACATATTAGGCATTAAGATCTATAGAGATAGATCGAGGCGCCTAATAGGACTTTCACAAAGCACATACCTTGATAAAGTTTTGAAGAAGTTCAAAATGGAGCAATCCAAGAAGGGGTTCTTGCCAGTGTTACAAGGTATAAAGTTGAGTAAGACTCAGTGTCTAGTAACTGTAGAAGATAGAGAAAAGATGAGTACCGTCCCCTATGCTTCGGCCATAGGGTCTATCATGTATGCAATGCTATGCACAAGACCGGACGTAAGCCTGGCCATAAGTATGGTAGGCAGGTTTCAAAGTGATCCAGGAGTGGAATACTGGGCGGCGGTCAAGAATATTCTGAAGTACCTGAAAAGGACTAAGGAAATGTTTCTCGTTTATGGAGGTCACGAAGAACTCGTCATAAAGGGTTACGTTGATGCAAGCTTTGACACTAATCCGGATGACTCTAAGTCTCAAACCGGATACATATTTATTCTCAATGGGGGTGCAGTAAGCTGGTGCAGTTCCAAGCAAAGCGTTGTAGCAGATTCTACATGTGAAGCGGAGTACATGGCTGCCTCGGAGGCAGCTAAGGAGGGTGTCTGGATGAAGCAGTTCATGACAGATCTTGGAGTTGTGCCAAGCGCACTAAATCCAATAACTCTGTTCTGTGACAACACCGGTGCCATTGCTTTGTCCAAGGAACCAAGGTTTCACAAGAAGACCAGACGCATCTGACGATGCTTCAACCTCATCCGCGACTATGTCGAAGGAGAGGACGTAAATATTTGCAAAGTGGACACGGATCTGAATGTTGGAGATCCGCTGACTAAAACTCTTCCACGAGCAAAGCATGATCAATACCAGAACTGTATGGGTGTTAGATTTATTACAATGTAAATCACATAGTGATGTGGGACTAGATTATTGACTCTAGTGCAAGTGGGAGACTGTTGGAAATATGCCCTAGAGGCAATGATAAAATAGTTAATATTATATTTCATGTTTCAAGACAATCGTTTATTATCCATGCTATAATTGTATTGAATGAAAACATAAATGCATGTGTGGATAGATAGACAAAACAATGTCCCTAGTAAGCTTCTAGTTGGCTAGCCAGTTGATCAAGGATGGTTAAGGTTTTCTGACCATATACAAGTGGTGTCACTTGATGACTGGATCACATCATTGGGAGAATGATGGGATGGACAAGACCCAAACTATAAACGTAGCATGTGATCGTGTCATTTTATTGCTATTGTTTTCCGCGTGTCAAGTATTCATTCCTATGACCATGAGATCATGTAACTCACTGACATCGGAGGAATGCCTTGTGTGTATCAAACGTCGCAACGTTACTGGGTGACTATAAAGGTGCTCTACAAGTATCTACGAAGGTGTCCGTTGAGTTAGCATGGATCAAGACTGGGATTTGTCACTCCGTGTGGCGCAGAGGTATCTCAGGGCCCACTCGGTAAACAACATCACATATAAGCGTTGCAAGCAATGTGACTAAAGTGTTAGTCATGGGATCTTGTATTACGGAACGAGTAAAGAGACTTGCCGGTAACGAGATTGAAATAGGTATAGAGATACCGACGATCAAATCTCGGGCTAGTAACATACTGAAGAACAAAGGGAATGGTATGCGTGATTATATGAATCCTTGGCACAGCGATTCAACCGATAAGATCTTCGTAGAATATGTAGGATCCAATATGGACATCCAGGTCCCACTATTGGATATTGAACGGGGAGTGTCTCAGGTCATGTCTGCATAGTTCTCGAACCCGCAGGGTCTGCACACTTAAGGTTCGGCGATGTTTCAGTATAGTTGAGTTATAGGTGTTGGTGATCGAAGGTTTTTTCGGAGTCCCGGATGAGATCACAGACGTCATGATGGTTTCTGGAAAGGTACGGAAATGAAGATTGATATATAGGATTGTTTCATTTGGTTTCCGGAAAGATTTCGGGCATTACCGGCAGTGTACCGGGATTGACGAATGGGATCCGGGTTTTACCGGGAGAGAACCTAATAGCCCATGGGTGGCGCACCAGCCCTCGGTAGGCTGGTGAGGCCATCCCAATAGGGCTATTTCAGCCAAAGGAAAAAAATTCAAAGGAGAAAGAAAAAAAGGAGGTGGGAAGGAAGGAAGGGACTCCACCTTCCAAACTGAGTTGGAGTAGGAGTCCCTCCTCCTCCCTTCGGTCGACGCCCTTGGGGCTCCCTTGAGCCTCAAGGCTAGCCCCACCCCTCCTCCTATATATACTAGAGGTTTTAGGGTTTTGAGACACAACTTTGCCACGTGCAACCCTAAACCTCTACTTCGTAGTTCTTCCTCTAGATTGGTTTTCCGCGGAGCTCAGGCGGAGCCCTGCAGGAATAGATCATCACCATCACCGGCGCGCCGTCACGCTGTCGGAGAACTCATCTACTTCCCTGTCTCTCTTGATGGATCAAGAAGGCGGAGATCGTCATTGAGTTGTACGTGTGCTGAACGCGGAGGTGCCGTCCGTTCGGTGCTAGATCGGGACGGATCGTGGGACGACAGTGATTTGAATCACGAAGCTGTTCCACTACATCAACCGCGTTTCTTAACGCTTCCCGCTTAGCAATATACAAGCGTCTGTGGATCCGATCTCCCTCTCGTAAATGAACATCACCATGATAGGTCTTCGTGTGCGTAGGAAATTTTTTGGTTCCCATGCAACGTTCCCCAACAACATCATCATCGTCATGTTGGAGCTTGACCATGATATCTATGCCCTCCATGTCTGGAACACATTTCCAACTGTGCATTAAGCTCACATCGAGCTTTCCACATCATATTGGTTGTTTTGAAAGGCAATTTTGATTCTGAGCTAGTAGTCTTATTTGTGGTTCCGACTACCTTTCTCTTCATTATTCCCTTTCTTGATGTCGTTGCTAAGCGATTACACCTTCATGAAAGTTCTTGACAAATGTGTCATGATCATCATCAGCATTCCGAGATCCTTCAGGGTATCAGTCGAATGCATGATGAGAAATACCATCCTTGCCCCACGATGATTTGTATTATCATCGACATCCTTGTTTGCCTTCCCTCCAACACAAACATGTTCATGTTTTGTGTTGTCCCTTAAGTTCCTTGTGATACGTCCATTTTGCATCATGCTTTTATGTTGATATTTATCGCTTTATGGGCTGTTATTACACTTCACGGTACAATACTTATGCCTTTTATCTCTTATTTTGCAAGGTTTACATGAAGAGGGAGAATGCCGACAGCTGGAATTCTGGCCTGAAAAAGGAGCAAGTTTGAGATACCTATTCTGCGCAACTCCAAAAGCCGTGAAAATCAACGAGGATTTTTTTGGAATTTATAAAAAATACTGGGTGGAAGAAGTACGAGAGGGGAGCCACCAGGAGGCCACAAGCGTGCTAGGGGCGGCCTACCCCCTGGCCGTGCCTAGGGGGCTTGTGGGCTCCGAGTTGGCCCTCTGGCCCCCCTCTTTTGCTATAAGGAGGGTTTCGTTCCATAAAAAATCAGGAGGAGGCTTTCGGGAGGAATCACCGCCGCCACGAGGCGGAACTTGAGCAGAACCAATCTAGAGCTCCGGCAGGGTCGTCCTACCGGGGAAACTTCCCTCCCGGAGGGGGAAATCATCGCCATCGTCATCACCAACACTCCTCTCATCGGAGGGGACTCGTCACCATCAACATCTTCATCAGCACCATCTCATCTCCAAACCCTAGTTCATCTCTTGTAACCAGTCTCCGTCTCGCGACTCCGATTGGTACTTGTAAGGTTGCTAGTAGTGTTAATTACTCTTTGTAGTTGATGCTAGTTCGATTACTTGGTGGAAGATTATATGTTCAGATCCTTGATGCTACTCATTACCTCTCTGGTCATGAATATGATTATGCTTTCTGAGTAGTCACTTTTGCTCCTCAGGACATGGGATAAGTCATGCTATAAGTAGTCATGTGAATTTGGTATTCGTTCGATATTTTTGATGCGTTGTATGTTGTTTTTCTTCTAGTGGTGTTATGTGAACGTCGACTACATAACACTTCACCATTATTTGGGCCTAGAGGAAGGCAATGGGAAGTAGTAAGTATATGATGGGTTGCTAGAGTGACAGAAGCTTAAACCCTAGTTTATGCGTTGCTTCGTAAGGGGCTGATTTGGATCCATTAGTTTAATGCTATGGTTAGACTTTGTCTTAATTCTTCTGTCGTAGTTGCGGATGCTTGCGAGAGGGGTTAATCATAAGTGGGAGATTTGTCCAAGTAAGGGCAGCACCCAAGCACCGCTCCACCCACATATCAAACTATCAAAGTAGCGAACGCGAATAATATGAACATGATGAAAACTAGCTTGACAGAAATTCCCATGTGTCCTCGGGAGCGCTTTACCTCCTATAAGAGTTTGTCCAGGCTTGTCCCTTGCTACAAAAGGGATTGGGCCACTTTGCTGCACCGTTGCTACTACTTGTTACTTGTTACTTTTTGCTCGCTACGTTTCACCTCGCTACACAATCACTTGTTACCGCTACTTTCAGTGCTTGCAGTTACTACCTTGCTGAAATCCGTTTATGAGAGCCTTCTGCTCCTCGTTGGGTTCGACACTCTTACTTATCGAAAGGACTACGATTGATCCCCTATACTTGTGGGTCATCACCTGACACCACTCAGATCTAAATCTCGGGCAGATATGATGGTTGGAACATTTTCCCAATAATTATAACTTTGCTCTATATGTAACCTGGTACGGTGATGTCTTGTCTGGCACACCGGGCCGAAGGACCTATTGTTATAAATTCTCCCATATGTAAGATTCGCCATCTTCCATGCGGAAACTATATGGCTTATTTTGTAAGTTGTTTTTGATGAATCCTTTGTGTACCCAAAGTCCAACCTTTATCTGATGACCATGTCGATGCTACCTCAAAGCACAAATGTGGTACTTCAATTGTCAACAGGAACATTGGAAGCGCAATGCTAGATTGTTCTTGATCAATTATCCAAACCGTATGGTATGGGTAAACATCATGATTCTTCTTACCCTTTTACCAAAATGGTTATGTACTTGATGACCTATCATGTATACCATACTCTATATTTTCCTCGGGAATTTTATACTTTAAAACTTGTGCGTGTGAACACATTTTCCTTTCCATTGGTCTGTTTGACCTTTTCTTGTGACATAATTTATCTAAGAAGTGTTAATTCCTTACTTAGGTAACAACCTCGGTATACAACTCTGTCAATAAGACCCTGTTACTATTGCGAATATCATTCCGGTAGCCGCTGGTGGACGAGAACTTTGCCTATTAGTCCACCTCGTTTCAGCGAGCAGGAAAATGGTTCTAATTGTCCCCTGCCCTTGGTACCGACGATTGTTGCCGACATAACTGGCAAGTTATCCTCTGACATGTCTTGCTACCAATACCATACAAGATGTCACCCCTCTGCCTACTCTCGGCCCACATGGTGGACCCATAACCCAAAGTTCCACAGGATTGAAACCTGACTCTCCTGTACGTCTTTGACTCCAAGGTATCCTTTACACTTGGATTCATATGGAATTCCAGAGCCATCGTTCAATGGATCGATCCCTCTTCGGTCCGAATGATAACCAACACGCTGAAGATCAAATCCGCGTTGTTTTTGAGAATCTAAGGGCTGCTCAGTCTCGTCAGAAGAGTCAGTATGACCGTCATAATCAAGATATGGTCTATCAACCTGGCGAAAAGGCTTATCTTCGAGTCACACCAATGACAGGTGCACACCGTTTTGGGATCAAGGGCAAGTCAGCTCCTCGCTATATTGGTCCTTTCATTATTCTCGAAAGGCATGCATGGGTAGCTTATCAATTGGAACTACTAGCGAACCTCTCTCAGGTTCACGATGTATTCCATGTGTCTCAACTCCGCCGCAGCTGCAAAGATCCTACTCGGGCAGTGGATCATGATATGCTTGAGCTACAACAAGACCTCTCTTATAAAGAGCATCCGATCCGCATTCTCGACCAGGCTGAGCGTCAGACTCGTCGCAAAGTCACCAAGTTCCTTAAAGTGCAGTGGTCAAATCATTCTGAAGATGAAGCCACTTGGGAACCCGAGGATCATCTTTGTGATGAGTACCCCGAGCTTTTTCCTTCTACCTCGTAATTCTCGGGATGAGATTTCTTGTTAGTAGGGGAGAGTTGTGACATCCTCAACTGTTGCTACAGTAACCTCTATGATTAAACTATAGTAAACCTATGCAAATGATGCCACATCACCGTGATTTCTATTGTTGATCTTGCGTTAGTTCAAAACGGTTCGAATTTAAATTTAAAATAAAATCACATGATAAAAGTTTTCAAGTATAAAATAAAAGTGCTCGATGTTTGTCAAAAATACTTAGGGAATTGTCCTTTAAAAATAATTAACCGTGAGTGGTATTTATTGCACTGAAATAAAATAAATCTAAAACTATAATAAAAAAACATGAATAAAATAAAAAGAAAAAGAAAGAAAACCCCCACCCCAGCTGGGCCAACCAACCCATCTAAACCTACCCAACAAGCCCACCACTTTCATGGGGTATAAATCCTCCCCCTCACTCCAAACCCTAGCCCTCTCAGCCCCTCCCCACTCCCTCACCTCGCCGCGAGCACCTCTCCTCGCGAGCCCACGCTCGCACAACACCCCCTCGCCCCGTCGCTCCCACTCCCTCCTCCCTCGTTACCTAGATCCCCCAGCCCACAAGCGAGGCCAACCCTCCCCTCGCTCGATCCCCATCGCCAGCCCCCACCGCTCAAGTCGCCCCGCTCCCTCGATCCCTCATCCCTCTCGTCTCTTCCTCGTACCCCACGGCGCCACCCACCCCGCTCACCTCCCCTTCCTCTCCCTGATCCAGATCGGATCGGGGGAGGGCGACCTCACCTCGCCCGGGGCACCGCCCCTCCCTGCCGCCACAGCCTCGCCCCGTTCCGCTCCCCCATCGGCGCTCTCACCTCCCGCTCCTCCCTGCCACGCCCTAGCCCCGCCCCCCGCCGCCACAACTCCTCACCTCTGCCGAGGTCCCCTGCACCGAGCCCCTCCTCGCCCCAACCGCGGCCACCGATCGCCGCTGGCCTCCGGCGCCCTCCGGCGGGCCAGCTCACCGCCGTGCCTCGTTCCTCACCGCCGGCCTCTCCCCCGAGCCTGCTGTCACTCCCCTCCAAACGAGGTTGAGGTACTCGCCCTTTCCTTCCCCCTTCTTTTGGTCCTCTGCGCCGCCACCATCGGGTTGCATCGAGGGTGCGCGCACCCGTGCCTATGCTTCCGTTGCTCGGCTGAAGCTACTACTACAATACCATCGAGTGGTACTGTAGCGACAACTAGCTTATAATGTTGCTGCTACTTGGACCATCTATTTTACAGGAGCAAAACACGTCCTAATATAGATGAAAATTATATGTACATAGAATAGACATAACAAACTTCATTTTATTCAATTGGACCAGGCTCAGATAGTGCATGAATTAATTCCTATAAAAATGACAAAAGTCTATGTTCTGTTAAGAGCGATAACTAAACACACAGATTTACTGTGTTAACTACTTCAGTGCTGTAAATGGACCTGTTACACGAGTTGTTCATGCCATCTAATGGCATGGCCTTGTAGTAGTGTTGAAGTTGAGTAAAACACTTATATGAAGTGTCTCCATTAGAACTACATAACAATAGTTATAACCTTCGGAAATCAGCCAAGTGAAGTTTTAAAATAATAATAATAATAATAATAATAATAAATAATTAGTTATATTATTTAATTAATTAAATAGATAATTAAGGATTAATTAGACCGCTTAATTACTCTGTTAATTAGTAAATAATGTTTAAGATCAAATAGAAAATTTAATTAAAACTGTTAATTAGTCATGCTAATTAATTAACCTAAACAGTATGACATGTGGCCCCCCCACTAAATAACCTGATTGGAATTAATAAAATCTTAATTAATAAATGTGCCTATGACAACGGGGACCCACTGGTCAGTTTGACCAGTTAAACCCTGTTGACTGCTGATGTCAGCATGACATCATGGTGATGTCATAATTCCATTTAATTGATTTAATTTAATCTTTTTTAATTTCAGAATAATAATAAAACTTTGAAAATTAATTTAAAATAAACCGTAGCTCAGATGAAAATATTTTGAACATGAAAGTTGACCAGCAGAACGAGACGAACCCGGATATGCTATTTCTTCATGTTTCATGCGTCCCTAGCATAGCAAACGTTGAACTTTTCCACCGTTTTCGTTCGACCGGTAGAAGCCACATACTCGGGAAATATCATCTGATATTTTCCCGACCCGTCTATGATGGATGATACTGCGTTAGCTCATGCCTAGCCCTGCATCTTTACATGTCATGCTTAGTGTTGCACCTGCTGTTGTTATTTATTGTTTCTTTCCCCCTCTTCTTACCGGTAGACCCCGAGATTAACACTGGTGTCGGGTACATCTACCCTCCCGAGGACCTGCCCTTTGCCGTAGAGCAACAAGGCAAGCAACCCCCCCTTGATCATTCCTATATCGCCAATTTCTTTCTCCCTCATGCTTGCATTAGAATTTTGCTACTGTTGTAGTTAGCTCCTATATCTGATGCATAGCCTAATTTTGATGAACTGCTACTTTCAGTACCGCACTTTTAAACTGTTTACTATAGGTGGAGCAATCATCCCCTCTGGCCCCTTAGTCCAGTTGCCTCGCTTTATTGTCGAGTCTCGAGCCCTGATCGATGAGCCAAGACCCGACACAACACTCCCACCCCCTTAGTTGTACGACGCTACAGGGCTACTATCGGGTACCGGGGGTGACACATCGTGAAGTACTCAGGATGATATCTTTGTAGTACAGCTAGTCGGTCGTGGTTATCGAGGGTGATTCCTCCTTCACCACTCCAGACGATGTCTCTATCGTGCAACCCCTCAAGTGTGAGACCCTCGAGGGTGATTCCTCTAAGTCCACCTTGACGGATACATTGTTCGGAATCCAACGAGGGTGATACCTCGGATTCCCCCTGATGTTACAACCACACAGTTACTTGACCTTGTTACTGGGATCTTTGATGAATATATGTTAGGCGGGTGGATTCCCGCATGGTTGTGTCGATGATTTAATTAAAATGATAATGGATTTGGGTATTTGATCTGGGTTGGTCGGTAGGCTTTATTATGCACTAACCGTCTGCGTGGGAAGAATTATGGGTACTCGGCGTCGTGGTATCAGTCGAAGCTTTTCAGACGCCACCAATGGAGCGACGCGCACCCTAGTGGTCCTGAGATGCATCGCGCTTATATTAAGGGGTGCTAGGACTGACGTCGGTCGCCCACACATCATGCATGAGCGAAGAGGGAAAGTGGGCCCATGAACCCTTTGTGCTTAGGATAGCCGTGTCCATGGTTACAGGACGACTTGGAATTGTGCCCCGATCTTATACAACTACAACTGTTACTTAACTAGAATTAGTTGCCGCGGGATTGCTTCCTCGCGGGGAGTCAAGGGAGGATCTCTGGGCGTGACCTTATATTAATTTTTGTTGCAACAATATGACTATTACTTGTGTTACCTGTTTTACTCTCGTCTACTGCTGCAAGACCCGTGAAGATGCTAGTCTTCGATGGACTAGGCCTTCCCTCTCTTTCTTGCATTGCTGCAGTCAGTCCACATATAAACCCCTTCCTTTGATACTGTTGCATACTTAGCATAGTTCTGATATAAGTCTTGCGAGTACTTTGGATGACTACTCACCGTTGCTTTGCTCCCCCTTTGTCCCCTTGATCCGTTGCTGCGACCAGATGATGTAGCCCAGGAGTTGGAGTATCCCGCCGACGACGACTGCTACCCCGACGATGCCTACTACTGCGTGGAGGCCGCTGAAGACCAGGAGTATTTAGGAGGTTCCCAGGTAGGAGGCCTCGCCTCGTTCGATCGTGTATCTTTTGTGCTAGCCTTCTCTAAGGCACCCCATGTTTAATGTCTGTACTCAGATATTTGTTGCTTTCGCTGACTCGTGTGTTTATCAAGCTTTTGTATTCTAGCCCTCGAGGCCCCTGGCTTGTAATATGAAGCTTGTATTCTTTTATTTGTGTCTCGAGTTGTGTTGTGATATCTTCCCGTGAGTCCTTGAGTTTGATCGTACGCATTTGCGTGTATGATTAGTGTATGATTAAATCGAGGGTGTCTTAGATTTAGAGGCATCCCTAACCATAATAAGCCACGGTTGCCCTCTCTCTAGATCGTTTTCTCCTCTAGATTAGTTCTGCGTATCTTGGCGAAGCCCTGCTGGATTAGTTCACCATCACCACCACCATGCCGTCGTGCTGGAGAACTCATCTACCTCTCCACCCCTCTTGCTGGATCAAGAAGGCGATGATCGTCACCGAGATGTACGTGTGCTGAACACGGAGGTGTCGTCCGTTCGACACTAGATCGGGATGGATCGTGATGGGATTGCGGGACGGATCGTGATGAGATCGCGGGGAGGGCTGTGATTTGGATCGTGAAGATGTTCCACTACATCAACCGCGTTATATACGCTTCTGCTTAGCGAACTACAAGGGTATGTAGATGCACTCTCCCCTCTCGTATATGATCATCACCATGGATAGGTCTTGCGTGTGCGTAGGAATATTTTTGTTTCCCATGCAACGTTCTCCAACAGTGGCATCATGAGCTAGCTCTATGCGGAGATGACATCTCGAGTAGAACACAAAGGAGCTTGTGGGTGTTGATGTTCAATTTGATGCCCTCCTTAGTTTTTTCTTGATTCGGTAGTATTGTTGGATTGAAGCGACCCGGACCAACATTACTCGTACGCTTACGAGAGACCTATTTCATCGAGTAACATGCAACTTGTTGCATAAAGATGACTCACGGGTGTTTGTTACTTCAACTTTAGTTCAATCGGATTTGACCAAGGCGGTCCTTGGAGAAGGTTAAATAGCAACTTGCATATCACCGTTGTGGTTTTGCGTAAGTAAGATGCGATCATACTAGATACGCATAGCAGCCACTTAAAACATGTGACAACAAATTACAGGACGTCTAACTTGTTATTGCAGGGTATGTTGTGATGTGATATGGCCAAAGACATGATAGAATATATTTGATGCATGAGATGATCATGTTGTAATAGTTAAATATCGACTTGCACGGCGATGCGACGACAACCGCTAGGAGCCATAGGGTTGTCTTTAATTATTTTGCGCATGGTGAAGCTTTGCTTTATTGCTAGTTCAATAACTTTAGTAGTAACATCATAGTTGGGGCGACAACCTCGATGGCAGCACAATTATGGAGATCATGGTGTGGCACCCGTGACGATGGAGATCATGCCCATGCTTTGGTGATGGAGATCAAGAAGCACAAGTTCATGGCCATATCATGTCACTTATGATTTGCATGTGATGTTAATCCTTTTATGCACCTTATTTTTCTTAGGACGACTGTAGCATTATAAGGTGATCCCTCATAAAATTTCAAGATAAAATTGTGTTCTCCCCGACTATGCACTGTTGCGGCAGTTCGTCGTTTCGAGACACCACGTAATAATCGGGTGTGATAGATTCTACGTTCACATACAATGGGTGCAAAACAGTTGCACACGCGGAACACTCAGGTTAAACTTGACGAGCCTAGCATGTACGGACATGACCTCGGAACAGAAGAGACTAAAAGGTCGAACATGATTCATATAGTAGATATGATCAACATAGAGATGTTCACCATTCAAGCCAATTTAACTGACGTGATGATCAGACTTGAGTTGGTGAATTTGGATCATCTATCACTCGACTGACTAGAGGGATGTCAATTTGAGTGGGAGTTCTTAAGTAATATGATTAATTGAACTTATTCTCATGAACATACTCAAAGATGTCTTTGAAAATTATGTTGTAACTTGCGCTATAGCTCTACTGTTTTTTATATGTTCCTAGAGAAAACTTAGTTGAAAGATGATAGTAGAAAATTATGCGGACTAGGTCCACAAACCGAGGATTGTCCTCATTGCTGCGCACAAGGCTTATGTCCTTAGTGCATCGCTCGGTATGCTGAACCCCAAGCATCGTCTGTGGAGTTTGCGAACATTTGACATACACGTTTTTGATGACTACGTGATAGTTCAGTGCGTAATGCTTAACGACTTAGAATTGAGGCGCCGAAGACGTTTTGAACATCACGAAACATATGAGATGTTCCAAGAGATGAAATTGGGATTTTAGGCTCGTGCCCATGTTAAGAGGTATGAGACCTCCGACAAGATTCTTGGCCTGCGAAGTAAGGGAGAAAAGCTCAAACGTTGAGCATGTGCTCAGATTGTGTGAGTACTACAATCGCTTGAATCAAGTGAGAGTTGATCTTCCAGATAAGATAGTGATTGGCATAGTTCTCCAAAGTCACTGCCACCAAGCTACCGAGCTTCATGGTGAACTATAACATGTTAGGGTTAGAGATGATGATCCTTGAGTTATTCGCGATGTTTGACACCGCGAAAGTAAAAATGAAGTAGGAGCATCAATTGTTGATGGTTAGTGAAATCACTAGTTTTGAAGAAGGGCAAGGGCAAGAAGGGATACTTCATGAATGTCAAACCACTTGCTGATCTAGTAAAGAAACCGAAGGTTGAAGCCAAACCCGAGACTAAGTGCTTCTATTATGAGGGAAACGGTCAGTGAAGCAGAACTATCCTAGATACTTGGTAGATAAGAAGGCTGGCAAAGTCGACAAAAGTATATCGGATATACGTGATATTGATGTGTACCTTACTAGTACTCCTAGTAGCACCGGGGTATTAGATACCGGTTCAGTTGCTAAGTGTTAGTGACTTGAAATTATAGCTACGGAATAAACAGATACTAGCAAGAGTGAGGTGACGATGTGTGCTGGAAGTAATTCCAAGGTTGATGTGATCAAACATCGAACCCTCCCTCTACCATCGGGATTAGTGTTGAACCTAAATAATTGCTATTTGGTGTTTGCATTGAGCATAGACATGATTAGATTGTGTTTATTGCAATACGGTTATTCATTTAAAGTGAATAATGGTTACTCTATTTACTTGAATAATACCTTCAATGGTCTTGCACCTAAAATAAAATGGTTTACTGAATCTCGATCGTAGTGATACACATGTTCATAATATTGATGCCAAAAGATACTAAGTAGTAATGATAGTACCACTAACTTGTGGCACTGCCGCTTGAGTTATATTGGTATAAAACACAAGAATAAGTTCCATGCTGATGGGTCTTTGGACTCACTCATTTTTGAGTCATTTGAGACATGCGAACCATGCCTATTTGTATAAACGCATGAATAAACTCCATGCAGATGGATTGTTTAGACACACTTGATTTTGAATCACTCGAGACATGCAAATCATGCCACGTGGGCAAGATGACCGAAGGCCTCGTTTTTAGTGATATGGAACGAGTAAGTGACTTGTTGGAAACAATATATTTTGAGGTATGCAGTCCAATGTGTGCTGAGGCACGCAGTGGATATTATTATGTTCTTACTTCACTGATGATTTGAGTAGATACAAGAGTATTTTCTTGATAAATCACAAGTCTGAAATATTGAAAAGTTCAAGCAATTTCAGAGTGAAGTTGAAGATCATCATGACAAGAGGATAATATGTCTATGCTGTGATCGTGGAGGTAAATATATATCTGAGTTGCGAGTTTGGTAAACATCTAAGACAATGTGAGAATTGTTTCGCAACTCATGCCACCTGGAACACCATAGTGTGATGGTGTGTCCGAACGTCATAGGAGCACCCTATTGGATATGGTGCATACTATGATGTCTCTTATTAAATTACCACTACCGTTTTGGGGTTTATACATAGTTTATGAGAAACTTGTATTTCCAAGAAAGTGAGTGGGAGTACTATAGAATTTTTGATGAGTATATGTGGTTGACATATTGTAGATCAGAAATGATGTAGAATTTCTAGAAATCATATAGGGTTGTTTGAAAAGTGTTTTTCAAAGAAAACCTGGATTGAGCTACTTGAACATTGAGCATCAATATCTATAGAGATAGATCAAAACGCTTAATAGAACTTTCAAATGAATACATACCGTGACAAGATTTTGAAGGAGTTCAAAATAGATCAGCCAAATAAGGAGTTCTTGACTCTATTGTAAGGTGTGAATTTGAGTAAGACTCAAAATTCGACCATGTGAGAAGAAAGATAAAGGACGAAGGTCGTCCCCTATGCCTTAGCCGTAGGCACTAAACTATGTGATAAGTCCATTTTGCATCATGTTTTCATGTTGGTATTTATTGCTTCTTTGGCTGTTATTTCACTTCACGGTACAATTATTATGCCTTTTCTCTCTTATTTTGCAAGGTTTACATGAAGAGGGAGAATATCGACAACTGGAATTCTGGCCTGAAAGTGGAGCAAAGTTGAGATACCTATTCTGCGCAACTCCAAACGCCATAAAAATCAACGAGGATTTCTTTTTTCGATTTATCAAAAATACTGGGCCGAAGAAGTGCTAGAGGGGCACGAGTGGGTGCCCACAAGCCTGCACGGCGTGGCCACCCCCCAGGCCGCGCCATGGGGGCTTGTGGGTAGCCCACTTGCTCCCCTCTTTTCCTATACGGAGGGTTTCGTCCAGAAAAAAAATCAAGGAGGAGCTTTTTCGTGGTTTCGCCGCCACCACGAGGCGGAACTTGAGCAGAACCAATCTAGAGCTCCGGCAGGACGATCCTGCTAGGGAAACTTCCCTCCCGGAGGGGGAAATCGTCGCCATCGTCATCACCAACACTCCTCTCGTCGGAGGGGATTCGTCACCATCAACCTCTTCATCAGCACTATCTCATCTCCAAACCCTAGTTCATCACTTGTAACCCATCTCCGTCTCGCGACTTCGATTGGTACTTGTAAGGTTGCTAGTAGTGTTGATTACTATTTGTAGTTGATGCTAGTTGGATTACTTGGTGCAAGAGTTTATGTTCAGATCCTTGATGCTACGCATTACCTCTCTGATCATGAATATGATTATGCTTTGTGAGTAGTTACTTTTGTTCATGAGGACATGGGATAAGTCATGCTAATAGTAGTCATGTGAATTTGGTATTCGTTCGGTAATTTGATGTGTTGTATGTTGTTTTTCCTCTAGTGGTGTTATGTGAACGTCGACTACATAAAACTTCACCATTATTTGGGCCTAGAGGAAGGCATTGGGAAGTAGAAGTGGATGATGGGTTGCTAGAGTGACAGAAGCTTAAACCCTAGTTTATGCGTTGCTTTGTAAGGGGCTGATTTGGATCCACTAGTTTAATGCTATGGTTAGACTTTGTATTAATTCTTCTTTTGTAGTTGTGGATGCTTGCGAGAGGGGTTAATCATATGTGGGATGCTTGTACAAGTAAGGGCAGTACCCAAGCGCCGGTCCACACACATATCAAACTATCAAAGTAACGTACGCGAATCATATGAACATGATGAAACTAGCATGACAGAAATCCCCGTGTGTCCTCGGGAGCGTTTTTCCTCCTATAAAACTTTGTCGAGGCTTGTCCCTTGCTACAAAAGGGATTGGGCCACTTTGCTGCACCGTTGATACTTTCGTTACTTGTTGCTTGCTACGAATCATCTCACCACACAATCACTTGTTACCGACAATTTCAGTGCGTGCAAATATTTCCTTGTTGAAAACCACTTGTCAGATCCTTCTGCTCCTCGTTGGGTTCAACACTCTTACTTATCGAAAGGACTACGATTTATCCCCTATACTTGTGGGTCATCAAGACTCTTTTCTGGCGCCGTTTCCGGGGATTGAAGCGCCTTTGGTAAGTGGAACTTGGTAAGGAAACATTCATATAGTGTGCTGAAATTTGTTGTCACTTGTCACTATGGATACTAATCCTTTGAGGGGCTTGTTCGGGGTATCTTCACCTCGAACGGAAGCACAAATAGTTGCTCCTCAACCTGCTGCACCTACTGAAAATATTTTCTTTGAATTTCCTTCGGGTATGCTTGAGAAATCGCTGGCTAATCCTTTTACAGGAGATGGAACATCACATCCAGACTCGCATCTTATCTATGTAGATGAAGTTTGTGGTTTATTTAAGCTTGCAGGTGTGCCCGAGGATGAGGTCAAGAAGAAGGACTTTCCTTTATCTTTGAAGGATAAGGCGTTGACATGGTATAGGCTATGTGATGATACTGGATCATGGAACTACAATCGGTTGAAATTGGAATTTCATCAAAAGTTTTTTCCTATGCATTTAGTACATCGTGATCAGAATTATATTTATAATTTTTGGCCTCATGACAGAGAAAGCATCTCTCAAGCTTTGGGGAGGCTTAAATCAATGCTATATTCATGCCCCAATCATGAGCTCTAGAGAGAAATTATCATTCAGAACTTCTATGCTCAGCTTTCTCATGCTGCTCGCACCATGCTTGACACTTCTTGTACCGGTTCTTCTATGAAGAAAGATATTGACTTCAAGTGGAATTTATTGGAGAGAATTAAACGCAACTCTGAAGATTGGGAGCTTGAAGAAGGTAAGGAGTCAGTTATGAATTTCACGTTTCATTGCGTTAAATCCTTTGTTGAGACAAATACCTTTAGTGATTTTAGCGCTAAGTATGGACTTGACTTTGAGATAGTAGCTTCATTGTGTGAATCCTTTGCTGCTCATATTGATCTCCCCAAAGAGAAGTGGTTTAAATATCATCCTCCTTTAGAAGTCAATGTAGTTAAACCCACTCCAGTTGAAGAGAAAGTCATTGCCTATAGTGATCCTGTTGTTCCTAGTGCTTACATTGAGAAACCACCTTTCCCTGTTAGGATAAAGGATCATTCTAAAGCTTCAACTGTGATACGTAGAGGCTACATTAGAACACCTACACCCCCTGAGGAAATTAGAGATGAACCTAGCATTGCGATTATCAAAGATCTTCTGTCTGAAGAAGTTGAGGGACATAATATTCACTTCTGTGAGCCTGTTGTTGGCATGCCTGTGGTTTCTGTTAAGATAGGAGATCATTGTTATAATGGATTATGTGACGTGGGTGCTAGTGTTAGTGCAATACCTCAATCCTTATATGATGAAATCAAAGATGAGATTACACCTGTTGAGATAGAACCTATTGATGTCACTATTCAGCTTGCCCATAGAGATACTATCTTCCCTGTGGGAATTGTTAGGGATGTTGAAGTCTTGTGTGGTAAAACGAAGTATCCTGCTGATTTCCTCATTCTCGCTACTGCACAAGATAGCTTTTTTTCCGATCATATTTGGTAGACCCTTTCTCAATACTGTCAATGCTCATATTGATTGTGAGAAGCAAACTGTCACTGTTGGCTTTGAAGGTGTGTCACATGAGTTCAATTTCTCTAAGTTTGGTTGACAACCTCATGAAAAGGAGTTGCCTAGTAGGGATGAAACTATTGCCTTAGCCTCTATTGCCGTGCCTCCTACTGATCCCTTAGAGCAATACTTGCTTGAGCATGAGAATGATATGCATATGGTTGAAAAGGATGAGATAGATAGAGTTGTCTTAGAACAATATCCTATCCTTAAGAATAAATTGCCTATTGAACTTCTTGGGGATCCACCCCCACCAAAGGGTGATCCTGTGTTCGAGCTTAAATAGTTGCCTGATACTCTTAAGTATGCTTATCTTGATGAAAAAGAGATATATCCTATTATTATTAGTGCTAGCCTCTTGGAGCATGAAGAAAATAAGTTACTAAAAACTCTGAGGAAGCACCGTGCTGCTATTGGATATACTCTTGATGATCTTAAGGGCATTAGTCCTACCCTATGCCAGCACAAGATTAAAACTGATCCTGACTTCAAACCAGTTGCTGATCATCAAAGGAGATTAAATCCTAAGATGAAAGAAGTAGTGAGAAAAGAAATACTAAAGCTCCTGGAAGCAGGTATCACTTATCCTGTTGCTCACAGTGATTTGGTGAGTCTGGTGCATTGCGTTCCTAAGAAGGGAGGCATTACCGATGTCCCTAATGATAAGGATGAATTGATCCCACAGAGGATTATTACTGGCTATAGGATGGTGATCGATTTTAGGAAACTGAATAAAGCCACTAGCAAAGATCATTACCCTTTGCCTTTTATCGACCAAATGCTAGAAAGGTTGTCCAAACACACACACTTCTGCTTTCTAGACAGTTATTCTGGTTTGTCCCAAATACCAGTTGCACAATCTGATCAGGAGAAAACCACTTTCACGTGCCCTTTCGGTACCTTTGCTTATAGACGTATGCCTTTTGGCTTATATAATGCACCTGCCACTTTTCAAATATGTATGATGGCTATATTCTCTGACTTTTGTGAAAAGATTGTTGAGGTTTTCATGGATGACTTCTCCGTTTACGGGTCTTCCTTTGATGATTGCCTCAACAACCTTGATCGAGTCTTGCAAAGATGTAAAGACACCAATCTTGTCTTGAATTGGGAGAAGTGCCACTTTATGGTTAATGAAGGCATCGTCTTAGGACATAAAATTTCTGAAAGAGGTATTGAAGTCGATAAGGCTAAGGTTGATGCAATCGAGAAAATGCCATACCCCACAGATATCAAAGGTATAAGAAGTTTCCTTGGTCATGCTGGTTTCTATAGAAGGTTCATTAAAGACTTCTCTAAGATTTCTAGGCCCCTTACCAATCTCTTGCAAAAGGATATTCCTTTTGTATTTGACGATGATTGTGAGGAAGCCTTCGAAATACTTAAGAGGGCTTTGATAACTGCACCTATTGTTCAACCTCCTGATTGGAACTTACCTTTTGAAATCATGTGTGGTGCTAGTGATTATGTTGTTGGCGCTTTTCTAGGACAAAGAGTTGATAAGAAGTTGAATGTTATTCACTATGCTAGTAAATTCTAGATAGTGTCCAAATAAACTATGCTACTACTGAAAAGGAATTTTTAGCAGTCGTGTTTGCATGTGCGAAGTTCAGCTCTTATATTGTTGATTCCAAGGTTACTATTCACACTGATCATGCTGCTATTAAGTACCTCATGGAAAAGAAAGATGCTAAACCTAGACTTATCAAATGGGTTCTCTTGCTACAAGAATTTGATTTGCACGTTGTCGACAGAAAGGGTGCTGATAACCCAGTAGCAGATAACTTGTCTAGGTTGGAGAACGTTCTTGATGACCCACAACCTATTAATGCTAGGTTTCCCGATGAGCAATTGAATGTCATCAATGCTTCACGTAGTGGACCGTGGTATGCTGATTATGCGAACTATATTGTTGCCAAATACATACCACCTAGTATCACGTACCAGCAAAAGAAGAAATTCTTCTTTGACTTGAGACATTACTTCTGGGATGATCCCCACCTTTATAAGGAAGGAGTAGATGGTGTTATTAGATGTTGTGTACCTGAACATGAACAGGGACAGATCCTACAGAAGTGTCACTCCGAGGCCTACGGAGGACACCATGCCGGAGATAGAACTGCACACAAGGTATTGCAATCAGGTATCTATTGGCCCACTCTCTTCAAGGATGCCCATAAGTTTGTCTTGTCTTGTGACGAATGTCAAAGAATAGGTAATATTAGCAAACGTCAGGAAATGCCTATGAACTATTCACTTGTCATTGAACCATTTGATGTCTGGGGCTTTGATTATATGGGAACTTTTCCAAAATCCAATGGGTATACTCACATCTTAGTTGCTCTTGATTACGTCACTAAGTGGGTAGAAGCTATCCCCACTAGTAGTGCTGATCACAACACCTCTATCAAGATGCTAAAAGAAGTTATCTTCCCTAGATTTGGAGTCCCTAGATATCTAATGACCGACGGTGGTTCAGACTTCATTCATGGTGTGTTCCATAAAACGCTTGCTAAGTATGATGTCAACCATAGAATTGCGTCTCCTTATCAGCCTCACTCCAGTGGTCAAGTAGAGCTAAGTAATAGAGAGACTAAACTGATTCTGCAAAAGACTGTCAATAGGTCTAGAAAGAATTGGTCTAAGAAGCTCGATGATGCACTGTGGGCTTATAGAACTGCCTATAAGAATCCCATGGGCATGTCTCCGTACAAAATGGTGTACGGTAAAGCATGTCATTTACCTCTTGAGCTAGAGCATAAAGCTTATTGGGCAATCAAAGAGCTCAACTTTGATTTCAAACTTGCCGGTGAGAAGAGGTTATTTGATATTACCTCGCTTGATGAGTGGAGAACTCAGGCATATGAGAATGCCAAGCTGTTCAAAGAGAAGGTTAAGAGGTGGCATGATAAGAGGATACAAAAGCGTGAGTTCAATGTAGGTGATTACGTCTTGCTATATAACTCTCGTTTAATATTCTTTGCAGGCAAGCTTCTCTCTAAATGGGAAGGTCCCTATGTTGTTGAGGAAGTATATCGTTCCGGTGCTATCAAGATCAACAACACGGAAGGTAATTGTCCGAGAGTGGTAAATGGGTAGAGAATCAAGCATTATATCTCAGGTACTCCCATAAATGTTGAAAGCAATATTATCAATACCATAACTCCGGAAGAATACCTAAGGGATATTTATCAGCCTGTTTCAGACTCCAAAAACGAAGAGGTATGTGATTCGGTAAGAAAACAGAGTCCAAAACTTTTCTAGTAGGAAACTTTCTCTGTTTTGGAATATTTGAAAAAAATACAAAAATTGGAAGTAGTCCGGAAAGTGCGCGATGAGGCGACAAGCCTGCACGGTGCGGGCCCACCCCCTGGCCGTGCCGTGAGGGCTTGTGGCCACCTCGTGCGCCTCCCAGACTCCGTTTTCGTGCAGGGTAGTCCTTCTGGTCTAAAAAATCATTATATATACTCCCGTTTGGTCTGACCTGTGCATCACGCAGATTTCCTCTATTTTTCGTTTCGAGCCTGTTTCTGTTGCAGATCTAGATCGCTATGACTTCCCCAAAAGCTCCGAAGGACAAGATCTTCAAGAAGGTCATCAATCCCTACCTCACGAGAGTGCTGCAACACACTCAATCTATCGAGATGCGTGAGGGGATGTTGCACATCCGTGATGTTGAGGGCCCTAAGAAGACCGGAAGCGTGGAGACGAGGCTCGAAGCAATGGAGCAACAAGTCTTCAAGTGCCAAGGGATGGTGGAGCGTGGACTTAACGCCAACCACATGATGATCACAGAGTTCACCAACAAGAACAAGATTTATGCCAATGACATTGGGAAGCATCTCTCCAGGCTCTATGATAGGATTGATCAACTCCAGGCCCAGATCCATGACCTGCAGAACCAAAACTGTGAGTATGAGTATAGATTTAAATCAATACGGTTGGCTGCAGATTTGAGGATTCCATAGACTCGTTCATCTTTCCATGATGGAGCACCTATGCCTTGGAAGACGGAGGATCAAACTCACGTTGCAACAACTCCACCACCATCACCACCAAAGGAAGACAACTGAGCATTGGTATGGGCGATCCCCTTGGCTTGTGGCAAGCTTGGGGGAGTTGCCCCGGTATCGTATCACCATCACATCTTTTGCCTTTACCTTTGTTTTAGTTTTCCTTTTCAATTTTCTCTTTCTCTAGTAGTTTAAAAGTCTTAGTGTTTTAGTCTTGAGTTTTGCTTTGTGTCACCCCCGATGTATTTGATCTCGTGAGCCATATAATAAAGAGTGTCTTAGTTGAAGGGCTTTGCCTCTTGCCATGATCAAAAGAGTGAGAATAGAATAAAAGCATGAAAGATCATGTAATGATCTTATGGGAAGTGATGGCTTCACGTATAAAAAGAATGAGGATTGAAACTTGTTTAGGGTAGGCAAACGTATACCTTGGTCATTGTTGCAATTAATAGGAAGTGATACGGAAGGAGAGGTTCACATATAAATATATCATCTCTGACACCATCTATGATTGTGAACACTCACTAAACTATTACATGCCTAGAAGTAGATGTTGGACAAGGAAGACAACATAATGAATTTTGTTTGCTTGGCTCCAAACAATGTTATATCATTAGAGATCCCTTAGCATGTGACGATTGCTTCCACCTCATATTAGCCAAAACCTCCCGCACCAAGTAGAGATACTACTTGTGCATCCATACACCTTCAAACCAGTTTTGCCATGAGTGTCCACCATACCTACCTATGGATTGAATAAGATCCCTCAAGTAAGTTGTCATCGGTGCAAGCAATAAAAATTTCTCTCTAATATGTATGATCTATTAGTGTGTGGAAAATAAGCTTTGTACGAACCTGTGATGAGGAAGACATAAAAGCGACAGACTGCATAATAAAGTACTTTATCACAGGAGGCAATATAAAGTGACATTCCTCCGCACTAAGGGACACGCATCCAAACCTCAAGAGCGCATGACAACCTCTGCTTCCCTCCGCGAAGGGCCTATCTTGTACCTTTACTTTTTGCCCTTAAAAGAGTCATGGTGATCTTCACCAATTCCTTATTTCGCCTTTGTCTTGGCTAACGTCATATGCATGGGAAAGATCTATATTCATATGTCAACTTGGAGGTAAGTATTCATGAGTTATTATTGTTGACATTACCCTTGAGGTAAGCTGTTGGGAGGCAAAACTGTAAGCCCCTATCTTTCTCTGTGACCAGCTGAAACTTTGATCTCATGAGTACCATGTGAGTTGTAGCAATTGTAGAGAACGAAAGAATGATTGAGTATGTGGATTTGCTTTACAAGCTCTTATTTGACTCTTTCTGATGTTGTGATAAATTGCAATTGCTTCAATGACTACTTCTCGGTAAGGTTCTTGATCCATGCTTTACTTTGTGAAGGAATTATCACTTTAGCATGAGAAAATATATGTTGGTATTGCTGTTCTGATCATGATCATGATGCATGCATGTTCGTATCTTGTTTTGTCGACACCTCTCTCCCTAAACATGTGGACATATTTATTGAGCTAGGCTTTCGCTTGAGGACAAGCGAGATCTAAGCTTGGGGGAGTTGATACGCCCATTTTGCATCATGTTTTCATGTTGATATTTATCGCTTCTTTGGCTGTTATTTCACTTCACGGTACAATTCTTATGCCTTTTCTCTCTTATTTTGCAAAGTTTACATGAAGAGGGAGAATACCGGCAACTAGAATCCTGGCCTGAAAGTGGAGCAAAGTTGAGATACCTATTCTGCTCAACTCCAAACGCCCTAAAAATCAACGAGGAATTTTTTGATTTATCAAAAATACTTGGCCGAAGAAGTGTGAGAGGGGCACCACTGGGTGCCCACAAGCCTGCACGGCACGGCCACCCCCCAGGCCGCGCCATGGGGGCTTGTGGGCAGCCCACTGGCCCACTTGCTCCCCTCTTTTGCTATATGGAGGGTTTCGTCCAGAAAAAAAAATCAAGGAGGAGCTTTTTCGTGGTTTCGCCGCCGCCACGAAGCGGAACTTGAGCAGAACCAATCTAGAGCTCCGGCAGGACGATCCTGTCGGGGAAACTTACTTCTCGGAGGGGGAAATCGTCGCCATCGTCATCAGCAACACTCCTCTCATCGGAGGGGATTCGTCACCATCAACATCTTCATCAGCACCATCTCATCTCCAAACCCTAGTTCATCACTTGTAACCAATCTCCGTCTCGCGACTACGATTGGTACTTGTAAGGTTGCTAGTAGTATTGATTACTCTTTGTAGTTGATGCTAGTTGGATTACTTGGTGGAAGAGTTTATGTTCAGATCCTTGATGCTACGCATTACCTCTCTGATCATGAATATGATTATGCTTTGTGAGTAGTTACCTTTTTTCCTGAGGACATGGGATAAGTCATGCTAATAGTAGTCATGTGAATTTGGTATTCGTTCGGTAATTTGACGTGTTGTATGTTGTTTTTCCTCTAGTGGTGTTATGTGAACGTCGACTACATAACACTTCACCATTATTTGGTCCTAGTGGAAGGCATTGGGAAGTAGTAAGTAGATGATGGGTTGCTAGAGTGACAGAAGCTTAAACTCTAGTTTATGCGTTGCTTCGTAAGGGGCTGATTTGGATCCACTAGTTTAATGCTATGGTTAGACTTTGTCTTAATTCTTCTTTCGTAGTTGCGGATGCTTGCGAGAGGGGTTAATCATAAGTGGGATGCTTGCGAGAGGGGTTAATCATAAGTGGGATGCTTGTCCAAGTAAGGGAAGTACCCAAGCGCCGGTCCACCCACATATCAAACTATCAAAGTAACGAACGCGAATCATATGAACATGATGAAACTAGCATGACAAAAATTCCCGTGTGTCCTTGGGAGTATTTTTCCTCCTATAAGACTTTGTCCAGGCTTGTCCCTTGCTATAAAAGGGATTGGGCCACTTTGCTGCACTGTTGATACCTTTGTTACTTGTTGCTTTCTATAAATCATCTCACCACACAATCACTTGTTACCGACATTTTCAGAGCTTGCAGATATTTTCTTGCTGAAAACCACTTGTCAGATCCTTCTGCTCCTCGTTGGGTTCGACATGCTTACTTATCGAAAAGACTACGATTGATCCCCTATACTTGTGGGTCATCAGTATGCCATGCTGTGTACCGCAGCTGATATGTGCCTTTCCATGAGTCAGTCAAGGGGTACAAGAGTGACCTAGGAATTGAAAGGATCGATATGGTTGACTAGAGGGGGGGGGCGGTGAATAGGCAACAACCACTTTTTAATTAATCTTAGCAAGTTTGGGTAAGCAACATAAGGGTTCACTAAAATGACAACAAAGAGGTGAATGAAAGTGCGTTATATCGACTAGAGGGGGGGTGAATAGGAGATTTTCAGAATTTCATCATTGAGGAAATTCCTTTTGAGGAAATTCCTCACTGATGACTAACTTACAGCGGAAACTGTAAAGGATCAGAAGTGCAAAGTTTCACAACAGCAGTTTTTCAGAGTGAAGAATGTGAAAACAGATTGCACAGTGAGCAGGCACGCAGAATAGATATGAGAAATGACTAACGTGAAGAATTTGGGGTTGAGGAAATTCGAAGAAAGTCTTCAGAAAATTCTTCAAACAGTCACAGTGAAAGTCATCAACACATAATACGGGAAAATAAAGAGTTGAGGAATTAGAACCCGTTTCTCAGTGAAGACAGTCGTTGATGACCCAGTTCCAACTGTTGTGACAGTCGTACATCTGGATTGGAGCGGCTTGGTATTGAAACCAAAGGACACCCAGTCCCGGGACACACAGTCCCTACCGTACTCTCCTTGAGCTAAGGACACACAGTCCTCGCCCAACACTCGTGGTAAGTCTTCAGGGCAGACTTCCAAACCCTCACAAACTAGGTCACCCGACGATCCACAATTAACTGCTGGAAAGCTCTAGACCATGACGCCTAACCATCTGGAGGATGCACAGTCCTCAAAGGTAAAAGGCTTCAGTCCCACACAGGAACAACTTCTTCAGTGATGCTCAATCACTAGGTTTGGTTTGTGGTTTCGGTGGGTGGTGTATTTCCTCACTGATGATTTACTCTCGAAGGCTCTCAGGAATTTGGGTTGCTCTTATGACAAGTGTCCGTTTCTAACGGAGCAGCCAACCAGCTAGTGGTTGTGGGGGTGGCTATTTATAGCCTGGGAGCATCCCGACATGATTTGACACTAATGCCCTTAAATAATATGACAGTTGGAGTGAATAAGACCAATGACTTGGCGTGGTTATCAAACGGTCGGAACCCTCAACTGTGAGAGTCCTCATGTCACTCATATTCCTCACTTGAGGCTTTTGGTAGGATTAGGCTTGGGTTGAGCATCATGAGGAAATTCATTCCATAGTGTAACTTCGACCCCCTTTAACAGTACGGTGTTCCTATTACTCAAATGCGAAGAAAGTAAAACATAAAGTGTAAATCTTCATGCTTCAAATTCTTCAGAATGATTTTCTTCAGGAACCACCGGACATCTCAATATCAGTATCTTCATGAGGAATATCAATTTCATCGCAGATTCCTCGCGATTCATTTCTTCAGCTTCAGACCAATTTCTTCAACTGAAGACATATATTTTTAGGGGTCGATATTCTTCAAATATCTCAAACTCCTCAATGACTTATAGATCCTGTGTATACTCACAAACACATTAGATACTTAACCTATAAGTCTTCAAACCACCAAAATCACTAAGGGGCACTAGATGCACTTACAATGAACCTATATGATGCTAACAACAAAGAAAACTAAGACAAGTAAGAGATACACAACAACATAAGCATACACAATGTAAAGGTTAGAGATAACCACAAGTGGAACCAATGAAGATGAGAATGTGTTACCGAAGTTCCTTCCCTTTGACAGGAAGTATGTCTCCGTTGGAGTGGTGTGGAGGCACAATGCTCCCCAATAAGCCACTAGGACCACCGTATTCTCCTCATGCCCTCACACGATGCGAGGTACCGTGATTCCACTATAGGTGCCCTTGAAGGTGGCGACCGAACCTTTACAAACAAGGTTGGGGCAAACTCCATACAAAGCTTGGAGGCTCCCAACAAGACCACGAAGCTTCACCACAATGGAATGTGGCTCCGAGGTGACCTCAACCGTCTAGGGTGCTCAAACACCCAAGAGTATCAAGATCCGCAAGGGTTTGGTGGGGGAATCAACTTTTCTCTTGGTGGAAGTGTAGATCTAGGCCTTCTCAACCAATCCCTAAAGAATCAAATAGTTTGATTGGCTAGGGAGAGAGATCGGGCACTTTTGAGCTTAGGGAGCAACAATGGAGCTTAGGAGGGTCAAAGGTAGGGTTCTAGAGCAAGAAGAACCCTTATATAGTGAGGGAAAAATCCAACCGTTTTCCCACTCACAGCCCGAGCCTAGCGGTACTACCGATGGCTACAGCGGTACTACCGCTAGCGCTCCAGCGGTACTACCGCTAGCTGCAGCGGTACTACCACTGGGCCCCTGGTAGTGCAGCGGTACTACCGGGCCAACCACCGCCAAGAAAGTCTGCGCAAAAAGTCTGACGAAGTAGAGCCGCTAGGAAGGCGGTACTAAGTTCCTGGAGCGGTACTACCGCTGACCAGGGGCGGTACTACCGCCAGCACAGCGGTACTACCGCCAGCACTAGCGGTACTACCGCCAGCACTAGCGGTACTACCGCCAGCTCCAGCGGTACTACGCTAGGCCCAGTGGTACTATCGCTAGGGACAGCGGTACTACCGCTGACAGACCTTTTTGCTTAGAGGAGATAAACCATAGGCGGGAGCCACTCCAAAGTTGCAGGGAAAGGACAAGGAGATAAAGTGTGTGCGTGCAAAATAGAATCCACCCATACCTTTCCACTACGGGTCCCCTCTTAATAGTACGACGTTCCTATGACTCAAAGAAAGAGAATCGTAGAGTACACCGTGCTTCTGCTCCATGGAAGGAAGGGTGAGTCGTCTTGTGCCGTTGACATGTGTTCTCTGAAATCTCAACACACATGACTAGACCTTTGCGCTACTGTCATCAATCACCAAAATTACTTAGGCATAAAATATGCCCTAACAATGTCCCCCTTTTTGGTGGATTGATGACAATACCGGTTTTGCACAGTGAATAGCATGTGAACATAAAGATAGTGGTAGAGAAAATTAAGGAGCATATTACTCACAACATATGATAGAAATAAGTCTCACACTAGTCAAAGTCTCACATCACACAAAGCACAGATAGCAGATAAGAGCAAACCAAGTTCAAAGCAAACTCGATAAAGATAAGCAAAGCTAAAGCAAAGCGCAAATCCAGCTCCTAGACTCTCTCCCCCTTTGGCACAAGACACCAAAAAGGGGCACACCTAATGACACAGGTGGTCACTCCGCATCCTCATCATCCCCAGACTCGTTCGTGGCATCCGGATCGTCCTGCTCCTCCTCATTGTCCTCCTCAGACGCCTCCTCCTCTGCATCAGACCATTGATAACCTTGAGCCCGCATCCAATCAGACTCTGGAGTGATGTCGTCCTTTGAGCCACTGGAGATATCAACATCAAGTGTCCTCAAGACACGCTTGTGCCTCTGACGGTTCTCCTTCTGGGCCACATGAGACTGATACTGTCCCTTGGCCTGCATACAGAATAGAGTCTTCATTTTATCCTTCAGTTTCACTGCCCAAGATGGCATAGCAGAAGAGCGGGACTGAGAAGCGGGGACTCCTTCAGCAGCAGTCTTTGTGTCAGTGTCCATGTGCTGAGACGAAGTAGATGGGTTGGCCCATTTGTCTTTGATACGGAGCTTGATAGGATCATGCACAAAGTAATCAGCCTGAATAGGGAACTCATAGATCAGATGGACTTCATGCCACCTCTTGCGAATATAGGCAAACAAGTAGGGCCCGTAGATGGGAACCTTGCGGTTCATGATGCAGTTCCAGAGCTCATTGAACATCACGTGGGCAATATCGAGAGGGGAAGATTCCTTAGTCTTAGCCTCCTCACAGAGCAGAAGCATCTCAGCTAGATGACCATGCACCTCGTCAAAGTTGCCAATGCGAGGAAAGAGAGTGTTGTGAAAGATCCGATGCATGATATCCAGATGCTTGGGGAGCACACCTTTCTTCACATAAAGTTGTTGCAGCCTGTCCTTGGGTGTGGTAGTAGATGAAGATGGAGCATGAGAACGCAACCCAAGAGGAGTTTCATCTCCCTGAAAGTCGACCTTGAGAAGCTGCATGAATTCTGACCAGGAACCTGTCATCTTCTGAGTACTGGTCATCCAAGTCATGGTGCGCTCGTCATCAGGTGTAAAGTGAACAGTGACATAGAATTGGGCCACAACATCTGGATTAAAGTCGCGCTTGAAGGTGATGATCTCCTTAATGCCAAGCTTGTCAATCAAAGTGAGAGCCTCACCAAAGTAATCTGGGTTCCGCTGAAGGTGAGCAAAGTCAATCCACTGTACTGGAACAAACATGTTCTTGAAGTGCTTGATGATGTCGCGATAGATCATGCAGTGATCCCGTGACCAAACATGCTCGACACTCTTGATCTTAGCCTTCTCTTCTAGATAGTGATTGCGGGTGCGGAACCGCATAAACTCCTAAGGGGGCATATTGCGAACGTTGGTCCCCTTGGTCTTGTGAGCTGTCTTCTTGAAAGACTTCTTTTTGGGATTCATACCAGAAGTGGCGGAGCCCTCTGGAGCATCTAGAGTGCGATACTGCTTCGGTTGGGTGTCCCGTGGGGGATTTGAGCGGCGAGCACCACCTGTGACACACAAGACACACACCGAAAAAGAGCGACAGGAGGAGTCAAGGAAATGGGCAAAAAAGAAGCATAAGAATAAACTCACATTGCCAAACAAAACGAAAAAATATCCTCCCGGCGATAGTACCGCTACCCCTCGCGGTAGTACCGCTGGGGTCCTAGCGGTAGTACCGCCAGGCTGGCGGTAGTACCGCTAGGGAGTTGACTTTCAGATCTGAATAGAGAAAGACCCATAAGAACGGCTAGATTGGATTTACGAGGGTCGTGACTACTGCATAGAATCACTACAAGAACCACCATAGCCCTAATCACATGAGCCTCAAGAACATCTAGATAGAGACATGCCTAGTCAAGAGGATTCAAGTTTTAGATCTAATCCAAAATAATAGAAAAAGTACTTGATCTAAAACATGAAGAACCTAGGGCATGTCAAGATAAAAGCAATGAATCATATGACCTACACTCCCCTAGAATATCCCCTTCGTTCCATCCAAGAACAAAGCACAAACCATAGTCATGGATCCAAATCACCAAGCTCCTAACCCTAGAACAAGAAAACACCAATCAAGAGAATAAAGGGAGGAGCTTTACCGGTGGCCATGGCACTTGATGGAGGAAGGAGGAGTGGAGCAAACCCTCCAACTCAAGGGAGAGAAGGGGCTCCGCAGATAGAGATCCAAATGGGGGGAGTTCGGGGTAGTGGAAGGAAGAGCCACGAGGAAGAAGAAACATGGCAGAAAAAATGGGCTCCCCCTCCTTTATATAGCCCAAGGGGTACGGGCCAGCGGTAGTACCACCGAGGTCCTAGCGGTAGTACCGCTGACCTAGCGGTAGTACCGCTGCCTGTAGCGGTAGTACCGCTGGGGTCCTGGCGGTAGTACCGCTCCCCCTGGCGGTAATACCGCTCCATCTTGAGACAACCCTAAAAGCCCTAGTCAAGTCGTGGTAGACTGGGGTCCTGGCGGTAGTACCGCTATCCCTAGCGGTAGTACCACTGGGGTCCTGACGGTAGTACCGCTACCCCCGGCGATAGTACCGCTGGGGTCCTGGCGGTAGTACCGCTACCCCTGGCGGTAGTACCGCTACCCCTGGCGGTAGTACCGCTCAAAATGGCACAACAAGACATAGGATTCCATGAAAAACACGTGGGCAACGACTAGTCAGTGTAATAAAAAGATAGCACCAGCAAGATATACTGACTAGTCATTTTGTATCCTTTCTTCCATATGAGAGAAAGGTGGGGGCGGTGGCCGAGGCCACTGCTTCTGCAACAAAAGACCTTCCAACGGCACCAGAAATAGGCACGTCGACGGGAGAATACTTCGCTTGATCTTTCTGCTACGGCTACGCCTTAAGGGACTTCCTAGGCAAGTATGCAAAGGATTTCCCCCGTGGCCTTGGAGCCTTGCGTTGGTGTTCCCTCGAAGCGGAAAGGGTGATGCAGCGTAGCGGTGGTAAGTATTTCCCTCAGTTTGAGAACCAAGGTATCAATCCAGTGGAGGAGTATCTCAAGATCATGCACAAACACAAAAGCTTGCTGCCAACGCTATGAAGGGGTTGTCAATCCCTTATAGATTGTTTGCCAAGTGAGAACTGAAAGCAACAAAGTAACAAAGCAAAGTAAAAGCGGAGGTGTAAACGATGGATGTGAATAGACTCGGGGGCCGTAGTGTTTACTAGTGGCTTCTCTCATGAAAGCAAGTAGACGGTGGGTGAACAAATTACTGTTGAGCAATTGACAGAACCGCGCAAAGTCGTGATGATATCTATGCAATGATTATTTCTATATGCATCACGTCCAAAACAAGTAGACCGATACTGTCTGCATCTACTACTATTACTCCACACGTCGACCGCTATCCAGCATGCATCTAGTGTATTAAGTCCATAAGAACAGAGTAACACCTTAAGCAAGATGACATGATTTAGAGGGACAATCTCAAACCAATGATAAAACCCCCATCTTTTTACCCTTGATGGCAACTACTTGATGTGTGCCTTGCTGCCCCTACTGTAACTGGGAAAGGTCACCACATGGCAGAACCCAAAACCAAGCACTTCTCCCATTGCAAGAATCATAGATCTAGTTGGCCAAACAGAACCCAAGACTCGGAGAGACTTGCAAGGATATCAAATCATGCATATAAGAAATCAGCAAAGACTCAAATATATATCATAGATAATCTGATCACAAATCCACAATTCATCGAATCTCGACAAACACACCGCGAAAAAAGATTACATCGGATAGATCCCCATGGAGAACTTTGTATTGAAGATTCAAGAGAGAGAAGAAGCCATCTAGCTACTAACTACGGACCCGTAGGTCTGAAGAGAACTACTCACGAGTCATTGGTGGGGCGATGATGATGATGAAAAATCCCTCCAACTCCAAAGTCCCCTCCGGCAGGGTGCCGGGAAGGGTCTCCAGATGAGATCTCGCGGAAACGGAAGCTTGCGGCGGCGGAAAAGTATTTTCGAGGCTCTCCTAATTTTTTGCGGAATATTTGGGAATTTATAGGCCAAAGATCTAGGTCAGGGGGCAGCCAGGGAGGCCACAAGCCTGCCCACCGCCGCCTCCCACTGGTGGCGGAGTGGGGGCTTGTGGGCTCCCTGGAGCCCACCTGGCTTGGCCCAAAGGCCCCCTGATCTTCTTCCGTTCGGGAAAAAAATCATTTCGGGGTTTTTCTTCCGTTTGGACTCCGTTCCAAAATCAGATCTGAAAAGAGTCAAAAACACAGAAAAAACAGGAACTGACACTTGGCACTGAATTAATAAGTTAGTCCTGAAAAAGATATAAAAGGTACATAAAACAACCAAAGAAGACAAGATAACAACGTGAAACTATCAAAAATTATAGATACGTTTGAGACGTATCATCCACCTATGTTTGAGGCAAAGGTATGACACCGCGAAGAATTATCCTTGGGTTCATGACCAACGCTCGTCTTTGAAGCACAAGTGCCATTTAGTAATGGCTAAAGTGAAATACTTGATCAATTTATGCATAATGGGGGGAGGGAAAGTTCATTGAGAGAACAACACTCCCCCTATGTCCATGCCTACATCTAGAACAAGATCTAATGCATAGTGAGGTGCAAAGTGCCTAGCTTCAATCCACATTACTTGAATCAATGATATTTAGCTCATGCCTTAACTCCCGGAACCTTGCTTCATCTAGGGACTTAGTGAAAATATGTGCAAGTTGCTCTTCAGTGTGGATGAAGTGAACCTCAATATCACCAAGCTTGATATGTTCACGAATGAAGTGATGGCAAATATCAATATGCTTGGTCTTGTGAAGGGAAATCTTGATTGCACTTTGATTGTCACATAGAAGAGGCACTTTGTCACAAGTGACACCGTAATCCTTTAAAGTTTGCCTCATCCATAGCAACTGTGCACAACAACTTGCAGCTGCCACATACTCAGCTTCGGTGGATGATAGTGAGACACAATTCTGCTTCTTTGAAGACCAACTTACGAGTGAGCGACCAAGGAATTGGCATACTCCAGAAGTTGACTTCCTCTCCACACAATCTCCTGCCCAGTCTGAGTCAGAATATCCCACTAGGTTGAAGTTTGCTCCTTTGGGATACCATAGACCAAAGTTTGGGGCATGAGCCAAATATAGAAAGATTCGCTTAACAGCCATATAATGACTTTCTTTTGGTGCGGATTGAAACCGTGCACATATCCCTACACTCAACATAATATCTGGTCTAGATGCACAAAGGTAAAGGAGGGATCCAATCATGGAGCGATATACCTTTTGATCCACTGCTTTACCATTGGGATCACTGTCAAGCTTGCATCTTGTTGGCATGGGGAACTTGACCGCTTGACATCTTCGAGCTCGAACCTTTCTAGCATGTCTCGAGTGTACTTTGCTTGTTTGATAAAGGTCCCTTCTAAGCCTTGTTTAATCTAGAATCCGAGGAAGAACTTCAACTCTCCCATCATGGACATCTCAAATTTCTCGATCATTAGTGCAACAAATTCTTCATTGAAAGAAATGTTAGGAGAACCAAAAATGATATCATCAAAATATAGCTGGCATATGAACAAATTCCCTTTAACCCTCTTAGTAAAAAGAATGGGATCTATCTTCCCAATTTCAAACCCATGATCTTGTAACAACTCAGTAAGAGACTCATACCACGCACGTGGGGCTTGTTTAAGGCCATAGAGTGCCTTATTAAGTTTGTACACATGATTGGGGAGCTTGGGATGTTCGAATCCTGGGGGTTGTTTGACATAGACCAACTCATCTAAAGGACCATTAAGAAAAGCACTTTTCACATCCATTTGCTGTAATTTGAAATTATGATGAGAAGCAAATGCAAGCAGCATGCGAATAGATTCAAGACGAGCAACAGGGGCAAAGGTTTCACCATAGTCGATACCCTCGACTTGGGAGTAGCCTTGAGCCACCAATCTTGCCTTGTTTCAAATCACAATCCCATTGGCATCTTGCTTGTTTTTAAAATCCATTTGGTCCCGATGACATTATGTTCCTCCTTTGGTCTTGGCACTAAATCCCAGACTTGATTACGCTCGAAGTTGTTGAGTTCTTCATGCATGGCCATAAGACAATCCTCATCATCGAGCGCTTCCTGTACCTGTTGAGGTTCACAATACGAAACAAACGTGTGATGCTCACAATAATTCCAAATCTGTTGATGGGCGGATACTCCCCTTTTTAAACTGCCAAGTACATTCTTCATAAGATGTGACTTGACTCTCAGCTTGTTCGCAATCTTGGCTGCTCGACGCTCCAAGAGTTCTTCATTGGATAACTGGGGAGCATCGACTTGTTTACTTTGCTTGCCCTTGCGTCTTGAACCTCCCTTGGCACCGGCTTTTGGTGCTGCAGAAGGGAATTGCAAGACAGTATCCTGATCAACTTGATTTTCTACTTGAGCGGGTTCACTTGTTTGTCCTTGTACTTGTGGTTGCTCTTGATCTTGATCTTGTGCTTCTATTTGGTCTGGATCTTGTAGTTGCACTTGATCTTGATCTTGAGCAGGTTCGGAACCTTGGGTAAGTGCTTGAACATCATGGGACACATCACCATCGTTGGGCAATTGATCTTGACCTTGAGCTTGTTCAACTTGTTGAGGGTCTTCTCTTTGTTCATCGGAAGCGTGTGGGGCTTGTGAGGGTGATGGCTCCACTTAAGTAGAGCATTGTCCTTCCCCTTCGGCCACAAGGGGTTCCTCAATGGGGAGTATTTGACTAATCCCCATTCTTCTTATGGCTTGGGGAGGAATTTCATCACCTACATCACAAAGACCACTTTGCTCTACTTGGGAGCCATTATTTTCATCAAACTCCATGTTAGACGTCTCCTCAATGAGTCTGGTGGACTTGTTGAGGACACGGTAAGCATGAGAGTTTGTAGCATAACCAACAAAGATGCCCTCTTGTGCTCTTGAATCAAATTTAGCTAAACGTGCACCTTTCTTAAGAATGAAACACTTACAACCGAATACCCGGAAGTACTTGAGATTGGGTTTGTTTCCGGTGAGAATCTCATATGGAGTCTTGTTCAAGCCTTTGCGGATATAGAGCCGATTGGACGCGTGACATGCTGTGTTGATGGCCTCAGCCCAAAAGTTATATGGAGATTTGAATTCTGCCATCATTGTTCTTGCAGCATCCATCAAAGTCCGATTCTTCCTTTCCGCCACGCCATTTTGTTAAGGGGTATATGGTGCTGAATATTGATGTGTTATTCCCTCATCACCTAGAAACTCATCCAAGGTGTAGTTCTTGAACTCGGTGCCGTTGTCACTTCTAATCATCAAAATCTTTGCTTCATGTTGACGTTGAGCTTCATTAGCAAAGTTGATGACAGTTTGTTGAGTCTCACTCTTCCTCTTGAAGAAATATACCCAGGTGTATCTTGAGTAGTCATCAACAATCACCAAGCAGTACTTTCTGCCTCCAAGACTATCAAATGATGGAGGACCGAAAAGATCCATATGGAGGAGCTCCAATGGCCTCTTAGTGTAAATGAGAGTCGTTGGACGATGAGCAGTTTCATGAATCTTTCCTTCAATGCAGGCACTGCAAGCACGATCTCTAGCAAAACTCACATTTTTTAGTCCACGAATATGGTCCCCTTTGAGAAAACTTTGCAAAGATCTCATATTGACATGAGCTAGTCGGCGATGCCAAAGCCAGCCCACATCAACTTTAGCCATTAGACAAGTCGCAGTCTTAGTGGGTCGCTTTGAAAAGTTCACCACATAAAGACCATTTTCGACATATCCAACATAGGCTACTTTAAGAGTCTTGCTCCACAAGAGGACCACATTATCAAGATTAAAGAAAGTGGAAAAACACATAATTGCAAGTTGACAAATCGAAAGTACATTGTAGGCAAGAGACTCAACAAGCATGACCTTCTCAATAGATAACTCTTGAGAGATGACCACCTTACCAAATCCCAATACCTTTGACGAGGATGCATCGGTGAATTGTACATGGGTGGGCATAGATGGAGAAGGATGCACATCCACCACTAAGTCCTTGCTTCCGGTCATATGATTTGTTGCTCCACTATCGAGCAACCATGACACCCCACCGGAAGCAAACTCCTGCAATAGATCAAGGCTTGGTTTTAGGTACCCATTTTTGAATGGGTCCTTTAATGTTAGAGACAAGGGTCTTAGGAACCCAAATAGCCCATTCAATGGACTCATAGTAAGAACCAACAAAACTTGCATAAACATGCCCATCACCAGCACAACATAAAACATAGGAAGGATTGAGTTTGCCGGCTGTGTTAGTAGGAATGGTTTTGCCCTTCTTGACGTTACCATCGTCCACCTTGTTCCTGTTCACCTCCTGAGTCCCTTTGCCCTCTTTGACAAAGATGTCCATGAGGGTAGGGGATCGTTTGTTCCTGTTCCTCCTTTTTCCTTTTGACTTGGAGGTAAGTCCAAGTCCCTCCTTTCCTACAACACCCTTTTGATTGCTCAAGAGGTCGTTCAGGCTCTTCTCGCCTTTTATGCATGACACAAGGCCCTTCTCAAGTCTCTCCTTTAACTTGGCATTTTCCTCCACAAGATGTACATGCTCACAACAAGGGTTAGTTGTACAAGCATTATCAATTAACACAAAGGGAGGATAAGTAGACATTTCCTTGGTAACCTTTGCTTGGAGTTCATCATGAGACTCTTTCAGAGAGAAATGAACACCTTTCAAGACCTTGTGAGCCTTTTCAAGTGTGTCAAACTCCACTTTGAGTCTGTCATGGCCAACCCCAAGAGCATACTTTTCAGACTTAAGCATACGAGTAAGAACAGTATCATGATCTAGTTTCTTTTGCATTTAGCGCAGTCATTGTTGTATGACTCCTTAAGAGCCAAACGTAGAGTGCGCTCCTTTTCTAGTGCAATAGATAATTCAGCAATCTCATCGGCATAGTCACGACTATGTCCCTGAAGCTCGGAGATGGTCTCCTCATGAGACTCGATGAGGTCATTAGCCTCACCGAGTTGTTCCAGGAGAGCAACAAAGTACTTCTTCGATTCTCCCTTGATAGTGCATAGAAATTTGTCAAGATCATGCTCATTGAATTCCCCAACATCACTATCATCAACACAATTCAACAATGAAGGAGTAGTAGCGATGTTGGTCTTAATGATGGGGGTTACCTGATCGATACCTTTTTCCATGAGGCACTTGGTGATGTGGTTCTCGTTAGGGGCGTTGAAGAGAGACACCTTCTTGGGAGAGGGGGTGGCAATAGCAACAGTTGCAGTTGCCACCATATCATCATCATCATCATCATCGGAAGGGTACTCTTCAAGGGCCACCATACCCTTTGGGTGGGGTGTCTTCACAAAGTTGTTCTTGATTGGGAATGACTTGGTTTTGTCTTTGCGAATGAGCTTTCCCCCGTTGTCTTCCCTTTTCTCATAGGGACATTCGGCCACGAAGTGACTCACATTACCACAGTTATAGCATGTCCTCACTCGTTGCTTGGGTTTGACCCCACTTGAGTTATTCTTGGTGAAGGTGGGTCTTGAGTTCCTCTTCTTGCCCCAGAATTGCCTTGACGCAAGAGCCATGTGCTCATGATAAGCATACTTCATGTCTTCAGGGCAGCTCTCCTCTTCCTCATCCTCTTCTTCTTCTTCTTCAAAAGCCGCTTTTGCTTTTAACGCAAGGTTGGGTGAAGCTGTCTTTGAGCGAACACGAGCAAGTGCAGTGTCAACTGTCTCGTTCATGATTGGCATTGCAATGAATTCATCCAACACCTCACTGGAAGACAAGGAGTGGAAATCTGGTCGTTGGTGAATGACAGATGACATGGCTTTATTGAAAGGCATGATGGCCTTGAGAAATTTGCGCTTGACCCATGTATCATCCACATCCCTGCTCCCATGGTCCTTGAGTGCCACAGCAATAGCAGTCACCCTTCGATAGAGATCCCGAGGGTCCTCGTCTTCCTTCATCACAAACTCATCGGCCTTATCAAGTACCACTTCATAGTTGGACCGTTGAATGCTTGAGCTTCCCTTGTACAACACCATAATGTGCTCCCAACAGTCCTTGGCCAAAGTGAAGGGACGCAAGTGAAGAAGATCTTCAGGTGGCACTGCGGACTGGAGAATAAACAATGCAAAGTGATTATATTGATTGTCTGCTTCTTCTCTTGGAGTGAGGTTGCTTGGGTCATGGGGATAATAGCCTTGCTCGATGATTCTCCACAAATTTGATGAGCTGCGATTCAAATGAGACTTAATAGAAAATACCCAGTTAGCAAAATCACCTTTTACAAGCTTAGGAGGAGGACCAACAGGATTAAGACGCGGTGTGGGAACCGGTCCTCCATAGAATAAGGGTGGTGGAACAGATGCATAAGTCCCATTCCCATCATTTTCGAGAGGAGGGGAAGGTTGCATACCTTTAGTCGTTTCCCTAAAGGAATTGGCCTCCGAATCCCTGTTGGTGGGTTTAACCACCAAAGCCGGTTCGGGAGAACTTTTAATTCCCTCAATTAACTCTTTAAGCATGGTCTTGACCTCGTTCGTCAAGGACATCTTGAGTGCGGCCATAGCCATATTCAAGTCGTCCCTTGTGATCGAAGTCAAGTCCATGGCCTCGGTTTGCACACGGGGAACTCCCTCATCATCTTCCATACTCTTTGGGTGGTGAAACCCTTAATAAAGAGACGTGGCTCTGATATCAATTGAAAGGATCAATATGGTTGACAACATTGTGAACATATATGATGCTAACAACAAAGATAACTAAGACAAGTAAGAGATACACAACAACATAAGCATACACAATGTAAAGGTTAGAGATAACCACAAGTGGAACCAATGAAGACGAGGATGTGTTACCGAAGTTCCTTCCCTTTGACAGGAAGTACGTCTCCGTTGGAGCAGTGTGGAGGCACAATACTCCCCAATAAGCCACTAGGGCCACCGTATTCTCCTCACGCCCTCACACGATGCGAGGTACCGTGATTCCACTATAGGTGCCCTTGAAGGCGGCCACCAAACCTTTACAAACAAGGTTGGGGCAAACTCCACACAAAGCTTGGAGGCTCCCAACAAGACCATGAAGCTTCACCACAATGGAATGTGGCTCCGAGGTGACCTCAACCGTCTAGGGTACTCAATACCCAAGAGTAACAAGATCCGCAAGGGATTGGTGGGGGAATCAACTTTTCTCTTGGTGGAAGTGTAGATCTAGGCCTTCTCAACCAATCCCTAAAGAATCAACAAGTTTGATTGGCTAGGGAGAGAGATCGGGCACTTTTGAGCTTAGGGAGCAACAATGGAGCTTAGGAGGGTCAAAGGTAGGGTTCTAGAGCAAGAAGAACCCCTTATATAGTGGGGGAAAAATCCAACCGTTTTCCCACTCACAGCCCGAGCCTAGCGGTACTACCACTGGCTGCAGCGGTACTACCGCTAGCACTCGAGCGGTACTACCGCTGGGCCCCTGGTAGTGCAGATGCACTACCGGGCCAACCACCGCCAAGAAAGTCTTCGCAAAAAGTCCGACGAAGTACAGTCGCTAGGAAGGTGGTACTAAGTTTCTCGAGCGGTACGACCGCTGACCAGGGGCGGTACTATTGCCAGCACAGTGGTACTACCGCTAGGTCTAGCGGTACTACCATCAGCTCCAGCGGTACTACCGCTAGGCCCAGCGGTACTACCACTAGCGACAACGGTACTACCGCTGGGAGACCTTTTTGCTTAGAGGAGATAAACCATAGGCGGGAGCCACTCCAAAGTTGCACGGAAAGGACAAGGAGATAAAGTGTGTGCGTGCAAAATTGATTCCACCCAAATGTTTCCACTACGGGTCCCCTCTTAATAGTACGGCGTTCCTATGACTCAAAGAAAGAGAATCATAGAGTACACCGTGCTTCTCTTCCATGGAAGGAGGGGCGAGTCGTCTTGTGTCGTTGACATGTGTTCTCTGAAATCTCAACACACACGGTTAGTCCTTTGCGGTACTGTCATCAATCACCAAAATTACTTAGGCATAAAATATGCCCTAACAGGAATGGATCACTGGACAACGGTCAAAGTTATCCTTAGTAACTAGTGGACTAAGGAATGTTTCTCGATTATGGAGGTGGTAAAAGAGTTCCTCGAAAAGGGTTATGTCGATGCAAGCTTTGACACTAATCTGAATGACTCTTAGTAGTAAATCGGATTCGTATAGTTGAGCAGTCATTTGGAATTTGTAACACCCTCGATTTTGCCCATTTGTTTTTCTTTTGATTTTGGTTTGGATTTGCTTTTCCATGGCTTGGTAGTTTTGGAACTTAAAGGGATCACCCTTGATTCCTCTTCCCTAGTGGCTTGCCAACCTCCAAAACAATCCCAAGACCTTTTCATTTCCATCTTGAGCCAATCCCAATAATATTTTCCTTGGGAATATTCCTTTTCTATTAAAGGAATAATCCTGTTTGCTCAGGGTTGTGAAGCAACCCACATTTCTGTTATTCCAAAAATTCCCAAATAATTCTTATAGACTCTTGGGTCATATATGACAAAATCCTTCCCTGCCATGTTCAAAAATATTCTTCAAATATTCCTTTTCTGATTCTTCCATAACTGTCAAGTTGTGAAGCAAGTACCCTTTATATGTGCTTCTTTGATATCCAAATTTGTGGTCACTCTTTCCTATCCATATCATTGCCTCATGCCAAATTCAACTCAATTTGGCTAGTAAATATTTCTTGGCAAATTTCCAAAGTTTCTGATCCAGAGGAAGCTTTGTGAAGCAAGTGCTAGCTAAGATTATGCAAATGAGTTGAAATTTTGCCATGCTCTCAATATGCTCAAATCGTGCCTCTCCATCAAGTTTGAGCATCACCTCATCAACTGTCTGACCATAGCATCCAATCTTTGTCTTTGGTCATTATTTTGGATTGTGAAGCAACTTCATTCTATGTTGCTCCATAATTTATGAAATTTTACGATGACATTCTCCTACCTATAAACTTCTCTCCACAAAATTTGAGCTTATTTTATCTAGACATTGCTCCTCAGTAATTTTCCTAAGATTCTGATCAGTAGGATGTTGTGTGAAGGAAATACCACTTTGGTTTATCCACATGGTAGGAAATTTATACAGTATCTTCATATGCCTAAATAACCCATCTCCTCCAAATTTCATCTCCATCCCTGTTGATATGTGATTGTCACATCAACATCTGTATTCTGGACCAGATTGGTCATTGCAAAGCAACCCAATTAAATCTTCGTCCTTTGCCTCTCAAACTTCACATGATTGTAGTCCTTCCTACCCTAAACCTCCCAGACATCAGCTTTTGTTCCTATCACCTCTATGTTCATCATAATAGTGTAGCCAAGTTTGCTACAGCAAACTTGAAGTGACCCTTGACATCTCACCAGTTACCCATCTTCCGATCTATCACTTCGAGACTTCGCCCTAGACAAGATGAGCCAGCCTCTCTTGTCCCCTCCGAGCCAGTGACCACGCGGCTGGCGTGCCATATGCACGCTCTATGCATTGGAGCCCTCGGGGTTACCAGTTTCTCCTCTCCCTCGACACCTAGCCATGTCTTGGGGCTTCCCCTCGACGTCGTCTTCCTCCTGGACCCCTCTCCCCCTCCGGTTTCTGCCTTGCTGTGCCGCGACAAGCTCTGCCCTATTCTGCCCGTGACCATCGTCGCTTCCCTCTCTGTCCTTTTCTTCCACAGGCTCTCCAGAGCGCTGCTGAGGCCTTTCCTCTTCCTGCAAAGCCTCTCGTCACCGCAAGCTGCCTGCCACGTTGCCCTAGAGCTCCAGTGCGTGGCTAGGATCGCCACGGCAGTCGTCCTCATCTCCTCTCGTCGCCGAGGCGATATAAGTCGTCCCAAGGTTCCTCGACCTCACCAGCAACCTCTCCTCTCTCCCCTAGTCCTCCCCGAACCCTCCATCCAGCCGGGAAGCCCCTCCTAACCACCCTATGCCGCCATGGCCGCCGCCTCGGCCGTGCTAAATTGGAGCTGGCCCGAGCCCCTTCTCTCAAGTTTCTGTCGCCAGAGGAACCACCAAGGTCTGGTGACCCTTCCCCACCTCTCAGCTTCGTCTCTGGTGCACTGTTGTGACATGCCCACGCTCTGCCCGAGCCGCTGTCCTCCGTGGGTCAAGTCGCCGCCGTTCCATAGCCCTTCGGCGCACGTACTATGCGGGGACGGGTGCGGCTCGGTCCCATGAACTCGCGGGTGGTCGGAGCGCGGCGAATGGTGGCCGGAGCCACAGGTGGCCATTGCCGGCGTCGAGCCCCTCCCTTGATCTCTGTTTTGTCAGGAGGAGGGAGGAGGAAGAAGGAGGTGAGACGAGAGAGAGAGTGACCCGACAAGTGGGCCCCGACCCCACATATCGGTGAGAGAAGGTCCGCCGACGTGGATAAGTGGAGGCGTATTTTTGAAAATACGTCTTCGAGACATGAAAGTGTACTCTACTACTGCTTCGGGTGAAAATGCACTTCCCCTCGGCTGAAGACTTATTTGCCCGAAGGCGCTTTCTGCTATCCAGCCAGGGACCTGTTTGTAGAAGTTTCTTTTACAGATTGGTGCCTAAACTTCACCGGGTCATATCTTTTCACCCGTAGCTCCGATTGAGGTGAAACCAATGCCCACATCTTCGTCTCGTCGAGCCCGTCATGTTGATATCATTTTCACTATGTGTTCACACAGTGGAAATGACCATTTTTTCCTTGCCCATAAATAGCCCCCTCCGAGAGAAAACTGTTTCCGGCAATCAACTCTACGGACTCTCCGCACTTCTTCGTGATGGTTCCATCACCCCAAGCAAGCCACAACCCTCATTTGCATAATTGCATTGCAATATCATAGTTTAACAATTACTTAAATCGCTAGTATAATTATTTGTAGTATAGACTAGATTATGTAATGTTTCAATAAACTCTTGAATAGGTGACTACCATGTTGAGTACGGGATTATTAGTAACTAGGATTTTACCCACTAGTTGATGCCATGATGTTGAGATTACTATCTATGATTATTTTGGGTTTCATCCGATAGTCTATGGATATGAATCAATAGAAGTGGCTTGAGCTTATTGGTTATTGGATTACTATGCCATCGGAGTCTCGGCTATGACAGAAACATTACTCGGGGATAAGATAATTAGTTGGTTGATCGAGAGTCACATATCCGGGGTTATTCGTGCACCCACATTTGCCGATATGGGACGACCTTGACTTGATCTGATTGCGTGCTCTTTCACCAGTACCTCCAAAGAGGGAAGGTTATGCGCGCGTGCTACCCTAGCCCGGTAGGCGGCGATAACCTTGTGAGCTAGTTGAGTTGATTTTGGCCCGTCCCCGGTTGGGACGGTTTAGTTGGTCCACGATGGTGCAGGTGTCATGAGGACACAGGGGCCACCCAGGGCAGGACTCCCCGCGAGGATGAATGCCGGTGGTACGATGGGAGAGTCACGGATCAGGCAGCTTTCGTTTGAGCAATGCTGGTCCACTTGAATGGGATCACAAGGTCAGTGCTCCATGATGTGGGTAAAGTGTGCAACCTTTGTAGAGTATCAAATCTATTCGAATATCCGTGTCCACGGTATTGGACAGCCCGTCCAGACCTCAGTTGGTGGTCAAACGTAACTATGATATTAATAATGGAAGAACTTGTGTGAGTATGGTAATAGTTGGGCATAATGCCGGTGACAAGTCTTGGTGTCCGTCTTGAGGATATTCGCTGAAGGTTCTGGGTAAGATCACAAGAGTTGGTATCACTGGAGTACGGGGAGACTAGCCTGGTATAGATATTTTTCAACTACCCCTTCAGTAATAACAAATCTTTACCTAATATTGATTGCTATGATGTTGTCTTGCCTTAATGTTGATGTTTGTTGTGAGCTTGTGAGTACATTCAAAGTACATGTCATGCCAGTTTGCAGGTCATGCCATGATTGCTTGTCGAGGATTCCCAGTTGCGAGCTAGGATGCGCGTTCCAGCAAGAGTCCGTGTGGAGTGGAGTTCATCACAACTGTCATTCTTCCGCTGCTAGTGTAAGATTTACTGTAGGCAGGTGTAGTATCATTGTAATCCAAGTACACTTGTAACCCTTTTCCATAGTAATAGAGAGCTGATTTGTTCTATGCCAATGGTGTCGTATTCCAGAAGACTTGTCCCTGGGCTAGAATACGGGGCGTTCCAGTTTCCTCTGAGCCGGGGTGCCACAAGCGTTGGTATCAGAGCAGTTCTCGCTGTAGGACGCCCTAGACCGCGCGAGCTTTAGTAACTGGTAGTACATGATATAGTATGTTTGCTGCACTTGTTTGTTGTATTTCTTTGTGCATTGCATCCATATAGACTAGATATTTTATCACTAATGATTGATCTGATGAGTGCAGGTGGCATGGGTCTCAGTGCACCACCTGTACCCACCAGTTGCATATTTGCTCCTTGGTGTGGTGTCATCTTTGCCCCAGCGGAGTGATGCCACGTGCCTGGTTGTGTTGATCCCTTGTTGGATTAATGCACCGATACCACACCAATGCATTCTTCTCAGCCACCCTATTGTCTCGGTGATGGATATGCTTCTATCCCGGATCTTGCCCATCCCTCTAGCCGCGTTGGCAACCCTTACTGATCTGTCTTATCAGAAAAGGGCAATGCCCGCAAGCCTTATTTTCATCGTTATCCCAACCTTCCCTTCATCCTCTAGATGAGTACGGTTCTCTTCCGTACGCTTGATGACGTGGTCGAGACCCCTGTGTTCCGACCCACGATCACCAAGTTCGTCCTCATCAGCTTTCTTCCACACATTGATTCACATTCATGCACACCGCCACACCATGTTAGACCGTAGTACGAGAGTTCTTGCAAGATTTGTGTGCGTACGTAGGAATGCTTATTATTGCTATGAATAGTTGTAGAATATAATATTGCCTGTGTGTGATCTTGCTGCTTTGTGTGTTTTCCGTTTGCTTTTTTCTTTGGGCCCTTGGTGTTACCTTATTTTCCCCTTATGGAAGTTGCTCACCGACACTGAACTCAAGGAATCAGTGAAGAGACAGTTATTTGGAAGCTAAGTTCGGCATTGTAGAATTTCCAGCAGACTGCATTATATCGGGAATATCAGGCCTGCATATAAATGATATCCTAGCTAGATGGGTTATCAGCATCAAGTATACATCAGTGCAACGTTTGCAGCAACAATCATCGAATCAGCAAGAAGGCAAGGATGTGTACATTTTGAGTCAAAGGTATGATTCATATACGTGGTTGAGTCTGTTATGAATACAATTTGAAACCTGCTATGCTACGGAAGGAAGTCATAATGTGCTATGAACTTAGTGTTCAACAAGAAGGATAGCGGAATACCCTGTTGCATACAACAAGTAACCGACAACAGGAACATTAAGGAGATATATATGCACTTAGCTTGCATATGGCAAAAAGAAAGCTTCAGGTATAAGTAACCCAGTCTTTCTCCACAAGCTACCAGAAAAGCTTACGACGCAAAGTTCCAGTGACTTCCCCAATATGACACATGGATATTGGCCCATACAAGACACCCATGCTTCTCCAGTAAGTTATCACAACAAACTTCCTGCCTAAGGAAGCTACCCGGGCAGAAGCTTAGAGCATATGCTATCCAGTCTTCCTTGACATGATACTCTTGATGACTCACAACACAAGCTAAGTAACCTTTGTTGGGAAGGCATCACATTATCACTAGTACAAGCTATTCCACCAACAACTGGCAGCATATGTCCATGCATCTCAAGGGTCAGCACCACATTAGTTGATCAGAAGGAAAAAAGTGAGTCAGGAAACAAGCCTGCTTCAGGAATCAAGCGCTCAGCCACATAGACCCAATGTAGATGATGGACAGGTTGCCAAGGCCATATGACTTAATCATACTATGATGCTAGGCTGGTGAGAATCTGACTATTGCATGAGCTATATAAGAAGAAGATGAACGCGAGTTATACACTTCAGTGAGATGGCCAACAACCTATGGATAAGTTGTATGGGACACGGATGAAACCTTGCCCGTCTTTCTTCGGTGACGGCACCACGCCTATGTTCTAAGTTGTTTTCGGCCGTCCGGGGTGGATGCCGACTTTTATTTCTCTTATCAGCAACTGGCCCGTGTTCTGAGCTATTTTTCGGCCGTCTCGGGCAGCTGTTGAATTTCTTTCCGTAGTAGTGACCCTATGCTCTGAGCCGTTTCTCGGTCGTCTTAGGGAACTGCTACTTTCTTCTTATCGACACCGTCTCATGCTCTGAGCTACTTTTTAGCCGTCTTGAGTCGGGGTTGATTTACTCCAGTAATGTCCCAGATCTGAGTTGTAAAGATCGTTCTGGTGGCTACTGGTTTATTTGCCGGTTTCATCCAAGGGTTCAGACGGTCGTTACCCTACAGCTACAACTTGTTAAGTAATATGCCTGCCGAAATATTGTACCTGGCAGCACCCATGGTCATCCGAAGAGTCAAGAACACATCAGGACAAGCTCTTTCAACTAAGGATCTAGGCAAAGAGGACCATAATGAAGGAGCAAGACTGTCCATACAGGTATGATAATGGTTGCAAGATCAACATGGTACAGATACTCAAAACAGTCTGGTTCGATACCAATCACCGTAGGTACACACCCATGGGGTCTATTCCATTCTCAAGGACCCTATATCGAGCCAATCCGCTCAGCCCAACCAGATATGCTCAGAATCGTCAGAAGGAGATATTCGAATCTGTGAGGAAGACTAAGCAGTTCGATTGCAGCAATAGTGTTAAAGCATTACACACCTACTATTCATTTAAGGATGTTGACAGATGGAACGACCAGAATGTTGGACAACAACCTCGGAGCATGTATGGGAATCAGTCAAAGGATAGCCTACCGTGAACAAGATCTTTCTACCAGAACCTCCGTCAATCAAGTTAGCATACATAAACGGATGGAAATCATAGTAACATATGAGGATCCAGTGAAACAAATCACCCCGAAGCCAGATAGTCAGTGAGTGCTACTTACAGAGAGAATTATACAAAGGCAAAAGGGAAACCTGAGTTGGAAATGGTTTCCTCATCTGGGGATATTCATGCTTGAACCCTGAGCAACCAAATCTCGAGGACGAGATTTCTTTAAGGGGGGTACGTTTGTAACACCCTGGATTTTGCCCATTTCTTTTTCTTTTGATTTTGGTGGATTTGCTTTTCTGTGGCTTGGTAGTTTTGGAACCTAAAGGGAGCACCCTTTATTCCTCTTCCCTAGTGGCTTGCCAGCCTCCAAACCATCCCAAGACCTTTTCATTTCCATCTTGAGCCAATCCCAATATTCTTTTCCTTGGGAATATTCCTTTTCTATTAAAGGAATAATCATGTTTGCTCTCGGTTGTGAAGCAACCCACATTTCTGTTATTCCAGAAATTCCCAAATAATTCTTATAAATCTCTTGGGTCATATATTCCTCAAATATGACAAAATCCTTCCGTGCCATGTTCAAAAACTATTCCTCAAATATTCCTTTCCTGATTCTTCCCTGGCTGTCAAGTTGTGAAGCAAGTACCCTTTATATGTGCTTGATTGATCTCAAAATTTGTGGTCACTCTTTCCTATCCATATCATTGCCTCATGCCAAAATTCATCTCAATTTGGCTAGTAAATATTTCTTGGCAAATTTCCAAAGTTTCTGATCGAGAGTAAACTTCGTGAAGCAAGTGCTAGCTAAGATTATGCAAATGAGTTAAAATTTTGCCATGCTCTCGATGTGCTCAAATCTTGCCTCTCTATCAAGTTTGAGCATCACCTCGTCAAATGTGTGACCATAGCATCAAATCTTTGTCTTTGGTCATTATTTTGGATTGTGAAGCAACTACATACTATGTTGCCCAATAATTTCTGAAATTTTAACAGGACATTCTCCTATCTATAAAATTTCTCTCCACAAAATTTGAGTTTATTGTATGAAGCCATTTCTCCTGAGTAATTTTCCTAAGTTTCTTATTAGTAGGATGCTGTGTGAAGGAAGTACCACTTTGGTTTATCCAGATGGTATGAAATTTATACACTATCTTCATATGCCTAAATAACTCATCTCCTCCAAATTTCATCTCCATCCCTGTTGATATGTGATTGTCACATCAAGATTTATATTCTGGACCAGATTGGTCAGTTGCAAAGCAACCCTATTAAATCTTAGTCCTTTGCCTCTCAAACTTCACATGATTGTAGTCCTTCCTACCCTAAACCTCCCACACATCAGCTTTGGTTCCTATCACCTCTCTATTCATCATAATAGTGTAGCCAAGTTTGCTACAGCAAACTTGAAGTGACCCTTGTCATCTCACCAATTACCCCTCTTCCGATCTATCACTTCCAGGTTGCCTTGGGGAACAAGGACTTTACCCCGGACAAGATGTTCCAGCCTCTCTTGTCCCCTCCGAGCCAGTGCACGCGGTGACCACGCGGCCAGCGTGCCATATGCGCGCTCTATGCATTGGGGCCCTCGGGGTCGTCGGTTTCTCCTCTCCCTCGACATCTAGCCATGTCTAGGGGCTTCCCCTCGACGTTGTCTTCCTCCTGGACCCCTCTCCCCCTCTAGTTTCTTCCTCGCTGCGCCGCGACGAGCTTCGCCCTATTCTGCCCGTGACCATCCTCGCCTCCCTCTTTGTCCTCTTCTTCCCCGGGCTCTACAGAGCGCCCCGAGGCCTCTCCTCTTCCCGCGAAGCCTCACGTCACCACAAGCTGCCAGCGACATCGCCCTGGAGCTCTAGTGCGTGGCTAGGATCGCCAAAGCGGCCGTCCTCATCTCATCTTGTCGCCGAGGCTATATAAGCCGTCTCAAGTTTCCTCAACCTCGCTAGCAACCTCTCCTCCCTACCCTAGTCCTCCCCGAACTTTCCATCCAGCTAGGGAGCCCCTCCTCACCGCCCTATGCTGCCATGGATGCCGCCTCGGCCCTGCTAAATTGGAGCTGGCCCGAGCCCCTTCTCTCCAGTTTCAATCGCTAGAGGAACAACCAAGGTCTGGCGACCCTTCCCCGCCTCTCAGCTTTGTCTCTGCTGCATTGTGGCGACGTGCCCGAGCTTCGCCCGAGCCGCCGTCCGCCGTGTGTCAAGCCGCCGCCGTTCCATAGCCCTTTGGCGCACGTACTACGCGGGGCGGGTGCGGCTCGGTCCCACGAGCTCGCTGGTGGTCGGAGCGCGGCGAATGGTGGCCGAAGCCACCGGTGGTCGTCCCCGGCGTCGAGCCCCTCCCCCGCTCTCTGTTTTGTCAGGAGGAGGGAGGAGGAAGAACAAGGAGGCGAGAGGAGAGTGAGAGGGACCTGACAGGTGGGCCCTGACCCCACCTGTCGGTGAGAGAAGGCCCGCCAGCGTGGATAAGTGGAGTCGTATTTTTGAAAATACGTCTTCCAGACATGAAAGCGTACTCTAGTGCTGCTTCGGGTGAAAATGTGTATCCCCTCAGGTGAAGACGTATTTTGCCCGAAGGCGCTTTCCGCTATCCAGCCAGGGACCTGTTTGTAGAAGTTTCTTTTACAGATTGGTCCCTAAACTTCATTGGGTCATAACTTTTCACCCGTACATCCGATTGAGGTGAAACCAACACTCACATCTTCGTCTCGTGGAGCCTGTCATGTTGGTGTCGTTTTCACTATGTGTTCGCACAGTGGAAATGACCATTTTTCCCTTGCCCATAAACACCCCCCTCCGAGAAAGAACTGTTTCCCGCAATCAACTCCGCGGACTCTCCGCACTTCTTCGTTATGGTTCCATCACCCCCAAGCAAGCCACAACCCTCATTTGCATAATTGCATTGCAATATCATAGTTCAACCAATTACTTTAATCACTAGTATAATTATTTGCAGTATAGACTAGATTATGTAATGTTTGAATAAACTCTTGAATAGGTGACTACATGTTGAGTACGGGATTATTAGTAACTAGTATTTTACCCACTAGTTAATGCCATGATGTTAAGATTACTGTCTATGATTATTTCGGGTTTCATCCGGTAGTCTATGGATATGAATCAATAGCAGTGGCTTGAGCTTATTGGTTATTGGATTACTATGTCATCGGAGTGTCAGCTATGAAAGAAATATTACTCGGGGATAAGATAATTAGTTGGTTGATCGAGAGTCACCTGTCCGGGCTTATATGTGTAGCCACATTTGCTAGTGTGGGACGGCCTTGACTTGATCTGATTGCGTTCCTTTTCACCGATACCTACAAAGAGGGAAGATTATGCGCGCGTGCTACCCTGGCCCAGTAGGCGGCGATAACCTCGTGAGCCAGTTGAGTTGATTTGCGCCCGTCCCCGGTTGGGACAGTTTAGTTTGGCCACGACGGTGGCAGGTGTCGTGAGGACACAGGGGGCACCCAGGGCAAGACTCCGGGGGAGGATGAATGCCGGTGGTATGATGGGAGAGTCACGGATCAGGCAGGTTTCGTTGGAGCAATGCTGGTTGATACGTCCATTTTGCATCATGTTTTCATGTTGATATTTATCGCTTCTTTGCCTGTTATTTCACTTCATGGTACAATTCTTATGCCTTTTCTCTCTTATTTTGCAAGGTTTGCATGAAGAGGGAGAATGCCCGCAACTGAAATTCCGGCCTGAAAGTGGAGCAAAGTTGAGATACCTATTCTGCGCAACTCCAAACGCCATAAAAATCAACGAGGATTTTTTCCTGATTTATCAAAAATACTAGGCAGAAGAAGTGCCAGAGGGGGGCATGCAGGTGGCCACAAGCCTGCACGGCGCGGCCACCCCCCAGGCCGCGGCATGAGGGCTTGTGGGCACCCAGGAGGCCCACTTGCCCCCCTCTTTTGCTATATGAAGGGTTTCATCCAGGAAAAAATCAGGGAGGAGCTTTTTCGTGGTTTCGCCGCCGCCACGAGGCGGAACTTGAGCAGAACCAATCTAGAGCTCCGGTAGGACGATCCTGCCGGGGAAACTTTCCTCCCGGAGGGGGAAATCGTCGCCATCCTCATCACCAACACTCCTCTCATCAGAGGGGACTCATCACCATCAGCATCTTCATCGGCACCATCTCATCTCCAAACCCTAGTTCATCACTTGTAACCAATCTCCGTCTCATGACTCCGATTGGTACTTGTAAGGTTGCTAGTAGTGTTGATTACTCTTTGTAAGGTTGCTAGTAGTGTTGATTACTCTTTGTAGTGTTGATTACTCTTTGTAACCAATCTCCCTTCAACTCCGCGGACTCTCCGCACTTCTTCGTGATAGTTCCATCACCCCCAAGCCAGCCACAACCCTCATTTACATAATTGCATTGCAATATAATAGTTTAACAATTATTTAATCGCCAGTATAATTATTTGTAGTATAGACTAGATTATGTAATGTTTGAATAAACTCTTGAATAGGTGACTACCATGTTGAGTACGTTATTATTAGTAACTAGTATTTTACCCACTAGTTGATGCCATGATGTTGAGATTACTGTCTATGAATAGTTCGGGTTTCATCCGGTAGTCTATGGATATGAATCAATAGCAGTGGCTTGAGCTTATTGGTTATTGGATTACTATGTCATCGGAGTGTCAGCTATGACAGAAATATTACTCGGGGATAAAATAATTACTTGGTTGATCGACAGTCACCTGTCCGGACTTATCCGTGCAACCACATTTGCCGATATGGGACGGCCTTGACTTGATTTGATTGCGTGCTCTTTCGCCGGTACCTCCAAAGAGGGAAGGTTATGCGCGCGTGCTACCTTGTCCCGGTAGGTGACGATAACCTTGTGAGCTAGTTGAGTTGATTTTGGCCCGTCCCCAGTTGGGATAGTTTGGTTTGTCGATGATGGTGGCAGGTGTCGTGAGGACACAGGGGCCACCCAGGGCAGGAATCCAGGGGAGGATGAATGTTGGTAGTACGATGGGAGAGTCACGGATCAGGCAGCTTTCGTTTGAGAAATGCTGGTCCACTCGAATGGGATCACGAGGTCAGTGCTCCATGATGTGGGTAAAGTGTGCAACCTCGGCAGAGTGTCAAATCTATTCGAATAGCCGTGTCCATGGTATTGGACAACCCGTCCAGACCGTAGTTTGTGGTCAACCGTAACTACGATATTAATGATGGGAGAACTTGTGTGATTATGGTAATAGTTGGGCATCATGCCGGTGACAAGTCTTGGTGTCCGTCTTGAGGATATCCACTGAAGGTTCTGGGTAAGATCACAAGAGTACGATGAGAGTAGCGTGGTATAGTTATTTTTCAACTACCCATTTAGTAATAATAAATCTTTACCTAGTATTGATTTCTATGATATTGTCTTGCCTTAATGCTGATGTTTGTTGTGAGCTTGCGAGTACATTCAAAGTACTCACCTAGCGTGTGATACGTCCATTTTGCATCATGCTTTCATGTTGATATTTATCGCTTTATGGACTGTTATTATACTTTCTGGAACCTTACTTATGCCTTTTCTCTCTTATTTTGCAAGGTTTATTTGAAGAGGGAGAATACCGGCAGCTGGAATTCTGGACTGGAAAAGGAGCAAGTATGAGTCCTCTATTCTACGCAACTCCAAATGCCCTGAAAATCAACGTGGATTTTTTGGGAATATATAAAAAATACTGGACGAAAGAAGCGTCAGAGGGGGGCATCCAGGGGCCCACAAGCCTGGTCGCCGTGGCTGACCCCCTGGCCGCGGCAACAGGGCTTGTGGGCACCCTGATGGCCCACTGGCCCCCTTCTTTTGCTATATGAAGGGTTTCGTCTGGAAAAAAATCAAGGGTGGAACTTTTTCGTGGATTCGCCGCCGCCACGAGGCAGAACTTGAGCAGATCCAATCTAGAGCTCCGGCAAGACAATCCTGCCGGGGAAACTTCCCTCCCAGAGGGGGAAATCGTCGCCATCGTCATCACCAACACTCCTCACGTCGGAGGGGAGTCATCTACATCAACATCTTCATCAACACCATCTCCTCTCAAAACCCTAGTTCATCTCTTGTAACCAATCTCCGTCTCGCGACTCCGATTGGTACTTGTAAGGTTGCTAGTAGTGTTGATTACTCTTTGTAGTTGATGGTAGTCGGATTACTTGGTGGAAGAGTTTATGTTCAGATCCTTGATGCTACTCATTACACCTCTGATCGTGATTATGATTATGCTTTGTGAGTAGTTACTTTTGTTCCTGAGGACATGGGATAAGTCATGCTGATAATAGTCATGTGAATTTGGTATTCGTTCGGTATTTTGATATGATGTATGTTGTCTTTTCCTCAAGTGGTGTTATGTGAACGTCGACTACATAACACTTCACCATATTTGGGCCTAGAGGAAGGCATTGGGGAGTAGTAAGTAGATGATGGGTTGCTAGAGTGACAGAAGCTTAAACCCCAGTCTATGTGTTGCTTCATAAGGGGCTGATTTGGATCCACGAGTTTAATGCTATGGTTAGACGTTGTCTTAATTCTTCTTTCGTAGTTGCGGATGCTTGCGAGAGGGGTTAATCATAAGTGGGATGCTTGTCCAAGTAAGGGCAGTACCCAAGCGCCGGTCCACCCACATATCAAACTATCAAAGTAACGAACGCGAATCATATGAACATGATGAAACTAGCATGACAGAAATTCCCGTGTGTCCTCGGGAGCGTTTTTCCTCTTATAAGACTTTGTTCAGGCTTGTCCCTTGCTATAAAAGGGATTGGGCCACTTTGCTACTACTTGTTACTTGTTACTTTTTGCTTGCTATGTTTCACCTCACTACACCATCACTTGTTACCGCTACTTTCAGTGCTTGCAGTTATTACCTTGCTGAAAACCGTTTATGAGAGCCTTCTTCTCCTTGTTGGGTTCGACACTCTTAGTTATCGAAAGGACTACGATTGATCCCCTATAGTTGTGGGTCATCAAGACTCGTTTCTGGCGCCGTTGCCGGGGAGGGAGGCGCCTTTGGTAAGTGGAATTTGGTAAGGAAACATTTATATACTGTGCTGAAAATTATTGTCACTTGTCACTATGGAAACTGTTCCTTTGAGGAATTTGTTCGGGGTATCTTCACCATGAACGGAAGCACGAGGATTTGTTCCTCAACCTGAGGTACCTACTGAAAATATCTTTTATGAAATTCCATCGGGTATGCTTGAGAAACTGCTGGCTAATCGTTTTACAAGAGATGGGTCTTCACATCCAGACTTGCATCTAATCTATGTAGATGAAGTTTGTGGTTTATTTAAGCTTACAGGTTTTCTCGAGGATGAGGTAAAGAAGAAAGTCTTTCCTTTATCTTTGAAGGATAAGGCGTTGACATGGTATAGGCTATGTGATGATACTGGATCATGGGACTACACTCGGTTGAAATTGGAATTTCATCAAAAGTTTTATCCTATGCATTTAGTACATCGTGATCGGAATTATATTTATAACTTTTGGCTTCGTGACAGGGAAAGCATAGGTCAAGCTTAGGGGAGGCTTAAATCAATGCTATATTCATGCCCCAATCATGAGCTCTCGAGAGAAATTATCACTCAAAACTTTTATGCTCGGCTTTCTCATGAAGATCGTACCATGCTTGACCCTTCTTGTATCGGTTCTGTTATGAAGAAGGATATTGACCACAAGTGGAATTTATTAGAAAGAATCAAACGTAACTCTGAAGATTGGGAGCTTGAAGAAGGTAAGGAGTCAGGTATGAATTTCCAGTTTGACTGCGTTAAATCTTTCGTTGAAACAAACACTTCTAGAGATTTTAGCGCTAAGTATGGACTTGACTCTGAGATAGTAGCTTCTCTATGTGAATCTTTTTCCGCTCATGTTGATCTTCCCAAAGAGAAGTGGTTTAAGTATCATCCACCCGTAGAAGTCAACATAGTGAAACCCAATCTAGTTGAAGAGAAAGTCATTGCCTTTAGTGATCCTATTGTTCCTTGTGCCTACGCTGAGAAACCACCTTACCCTGCTAGGAAAAAGGATTATTCTAAAGCTCCAACTGTGATACGTAGGGGTTACATTAGACCACTTTCACCCCCTGAGGAAATTAGAGTTGAACCTAGCGTTGCTATTATCAAAGATCTCTTAGCTGAAGACATAGACGGGCATGTTATCAAATTAAGTGAGGACTCTGCTAGAATTGCTAAACCTCACGCAAAAGACAAATACGGACCTGTAGTTGGCTTGCCGTTGTTTCTGTCAAGATAGGAGATCACTGTTATCATGGTTTTATGTGATATGGGTGCTAGTGTTAGTGCAATACACCGGTCCCTATATGATGAAATCAAAGATGAGATTGCACCTGCTGAGTTAGAACCCATTGATGTCACTATTACTCTAGCTAATAGAGACACTATCTGCCCTCTAGGAATTGTGAGAGACGTAGAAGTCATGTGTGGTAAGACGAAGTATCCTACTGATTTCCTCGTCCTTTCTACTGCACAAGATAGCTTTTGTCCCATCATATTTGGTAGACCCTTTCTCAACACTGTCAATGCTCACATTGATTGCATTAAACAGACTATCACTGTTAGTTTCGAGGGTGTGTCTCATGAATTTAACTTCTCCAAGTTTGGAAGACAACCCCATGAAAAAGAGTCATCTGGTTGGGATGAAATCATTGCTTTTGCCTCTATTGCCGTACCTCCTACAGATCCTTTAGAGCAATATCTGCTTGAGCATGAACATGATATGCATATGGATGAAAGAGATGAGATAGATAAAATTGTTTTAGAACAATATCCTATTCTCAAGAATAATCTGCCTGTTGAACTGCTTGGGGATCCTCCCCAACCAAAGGGTGATCCTATGTTCGAGCTAAAACAGTTACCAGATACTCTTAAGTATGCCTATCTTGATGAGAAGGAGATATATCCTCTTATTATAAGTGCTCACCTCTCGAATCACGAAGAGAAGAAGTTATTAAAAACTTTGAGGAAGCACCATGCTGCTATTGGATATACTCTTGATGATCTTAAGGGTATTAGTCCCACTCTATGTCAGCACAAGATTAAAACCGATCTTGATTCTAAGCCAGTTGCTGATCATCAACGGAGATTAAATCCGAGGATGAAAGAGGTCGTGAGAAAAGAAATATTAAAGCTTCTGGAAGCAGGAATCATTTATCCTGTCGCTCATAGTGATTGGGTAAGTCCAGTACATTGCGTACCTAAGAAGGGAGGTATCACCGTCGTTCCTAATGATAAGAATGAACTAATGCCACAAAGTATTATTACTGGCTATAGGATGGTGATAGACTTCCGGAAACCGAACAAGGCAACCAGGAAAGACCATTATCCTCTGTCGTTTATCGACCAAATGCTAGAAAGGCTATGTAAAAACACACACTTCTGCTTTCTAGACGGTTATTCAGGTTTCTCGCAAATACCTGTTGCACAATCTGACAAGGATAAAACCACTTTCACCTGCCCCTTCGGTACCTTTGCTTATAGACGTATGCCTTTTGGCTTGTGCAATGCACCTGCCACCTTTCAAAGATGTATGATGGCTATATTCTTTGACTTTTGTGAAAAGATTGTTGAGGTTTTCATGGATGATTTCTCCGTTTACGGTTCTTCCTTTGACGATTGCCTCAGCAACCTTGATCGAGTCTTACAGAGATGCAAAGATACCAACCTCGTCTTGAACTGGGAGAAGTGCCACTTCATGGTTAATGAAGGCATCGTCTTAGGACACAAAATCTCTGAGAAAGGCATTGAAGTTGATAAGGCTAAGGTAGATGCAATTGAGAAAATGCCTTGCCCCACAGATATCAGAGGTATACGAAGTTTCCTAGGTCATGCTGGTTTCTATAGAAGGTTCATTAAAGACTTCTCTAAGATTTCTAGGCCTCTTACCAACCTCTTGCAGACGGATGTTCCTTTTGTTTTCGATGAGCATTGTGAGGAAGCTTTCGAAATACTTAAGAAGGCCTTGATAACCGCACCTCTTGTTCAACCACCTGATTGGAACTTTCCCTTTGAAATCATGTGTGATGCTAGTGATTATGCAGTTGGTGGTGTTCTAGGACGAAGAGTTGACAAGAAGTTGAATGTCATTCACTACGCTAGTAAAACTATAGACAGTGCCCAAAGAAACTATGCCACCACGGAAAAGGAGTTTTTAGCAGTCGTGTTTGCATGTGAAAAGTTCAGATCTTATATAGTTGACTCCAAAGTCACTATTCACTCTGATCATGCTGCTATTAAGTACCTTATGGAGAAGAAGGACGCTAAGCCTAGGCTAATCAGATGGGTTCTCCTTCTACAGGAATTTGATTTGCATGTTGTTGACCGAAAGGGTGCCGATAACCGTGTAGCAGATAACTTGTCTAGGCTAGAGAATGTCCTTGATGACCCACGATCGATTGATGACAACTTTCGTGATGAGCAATTAAATGTCATCCGCACTTCACATAGTGCACCTTGGTATGCTGATTACGCAAACTATATCATAGCCAAGTACTTACCACCCAGTTTCACCTACCAGCAAAAGAAGAAATTCTTCTTTGATTTGAGACACTACTTTTGGGATGATCCTCACCTTTATAAGGAAGGAGTAGATGGTGTTATTAGACATTGTGTGCCTGAACATGAACAGGGACAGATCCTGCAGAAGTGTCATTTCGAGGCCTACGGAGGACACCATGCTGGAGACAGAACTGCTCATAAGGTATTGCAATCAGGTTTCTATTGGCCCACTCTCTTCAAGGATGCCCGTAAGTTTGTCTTGTCCTGTGACGAGTGCCAAAGAATAGGGAATATCAGTAAGAGTCAGGAAATGCCTATCAACTATTCACTTGTCATTGAACCATTTGATGTGTGGGGCTTTGAATATATGGGACCTTTCCCGGGTTCCAATGGGTATACTCACATCTTAGTTGTTGTGGATTATGTCACTAAGTGGGTAGAGGCTATCCCTACTAAAAATGTTGATCACCACACCTCTATTAAGATGCTTAAAGAAGTCATTTTCCCAAGATTTGGAGTCCCTAGATATCTGATGACTGATGGCGGTTCACACTTCATTCATGGTGTTTTCCGCAAGATGCTCGCAAAGTATGATGTCAACCATAGAGTTTCATCTCCTTATCATCCTCAGTCTAGTGGTCAAGTGGAGTTGAGTAATAGGGAGATCAAATTGATCTTACAAAAGACCATCAATAGATCTCGAAAGAATTGGTCTAGCAAACTTGACGATGCGGTATGGGCTTATAGGACTGCTTATAAGAATCCCATGGGCATGTCGCCGTATAAAATGGTTTACGGTAAGGCCTGTCATTTACCTCTTGAGCTGGAACACAAAGCTTATTGGGCAATCAAAGAGCTCAACTTCGATTTCAAACTTGCCGGTGAGAAGCGGATGTTTGATATCAGCTCATTAGATGAATGGAGGGCCAATGCATATGAGAATGCCAAGTTGTTCAAGGAAAAAGTTAAGAGATGGCACGATAAAATAATACAAAAACGAGAGTTCAATGTAGGTGATTATGTCCTGCTATACAATTCTCGTTTAAGATTCTTCGTAGGCAAGCTTCTCTCTAAATCGGAAGGTCCCTACGTTGTCGAGGAAGTATATCATTCCGGTGCCATCAAAATCAATTACACGGAAGGTAATTTTCCTAGAGTGGTAAATGGGCAAAGAGTCAAGCATTACATCTCTGGTACTCCCATAAATGTTGAGACCAATATCATCAATATCATAACTCCACAGGAGTACATAAGGGATGTTTATCAGCCTATTTCAGACCCTGAAAACGAAGAGGTATGTGTTTGGGTAAGTAACTGGACTCCGAAACTTCTCCAATAGGAAATTTTCTCCGTTTTGGAATTTATGGAAAACTAGAAAAATAAAAAGCAGTCCGGAGAGTGCACGAGGCGGCCACAAGCTTGGTTGCCGCGGCCTCCCCCCTGGTCGTGGCAACAGGGCTTGTGGGCACCTCGTGTGCCTCCCGGACTCCGTTTTCTTACGGAGCACTCCTTCTGGTCCAGAAAAAATCGTTATATATACACCCGAGGGTTTTGATCTCCGTATCGCGCAGTTTTCCTCTGTTTTCGTTTCGAGCCTGTTTCTGTTGCAGATCTAGATCGTCATGACTTCCCCAAAAGTTCCTAAGGACAAGATCTTCGAGAAGGTCATCAATCCCTACCTCACGGAAGTAGTGCAGCACCCCCAATCTATCAAGATGAGCGAGGGGATGTTGCACATCCGTGATGTTGAGGGGCCTAAGAAGACCGGAAGCGTGGAGACGAGGCTCGAAGCAATGGAGAAACAAGTCATCAAGTGCCAAGGGATGGTGGAGCGTGGACTCAACGCCAACCACATGATGATCACGGAGTTCACCAACAATCACAAGATGGATGCCATTGACATTGGGAAGCAGCTCTCCAGGCTCTATGACAGGGTTGATCAACTCCAGAGCCAGATCTATGACCTGCAGAACCAAAACTGTGAGTATGAGTATAGATTTAAATCAATACGGTTGGCTGCAGATTTGAGGATTCCGGCGACTCGTTCATCCTGCCATGATGGATCACTTATGCCTTGGAAGACGGAGGATCAAACTCATGTTGCAACTTCACCACCATCACCACCAAAGGAAGACAACTAAGCATTGGTATGGGCAACTCCCTTGGCTTATGCCAAGATTGGGGGAGTTACCCTGGTATCGTATCACCTTTATATATTTTGCTTTTACCTTTGTTTTAGTTCTTTCCTTTTCAGCTTTTATTTCGTCTCTTAGCGGAATAAGTCTTTAGTGTTTAGTTTGAGTCTTTTTCCTTGTGCCTCCCACGATGTATTCGAGCTTGCGAGCTATATAATAAAGAGTATCTTAGTCAAGGGCTTTGTTTTGTGCCGTGATCAAAAGTATGAAAAGAACGATAGCATGAAAGATCATGCGATGATCTTATGGAAAGTGATAGCTTCACATATAACAAGTATGATGATTGAAATTTGTTGAGAGTAGACCAACATAGACCTCAGTCATTGTTGCAATTAATAAGAAGTAATAAGGAAAGAGAGGTTCACATATAAATATATCATCTTAGACACCTTCTATAATTGTGAGCACTCACCAAACTATTGCATGCCTAGAAGTAGATGTTGGACAAGGAAGACAACATAATGAATTGTGTTTGCTTGGCTCTGAACAATGTTATATGATTAGAGATCCCTTAGCGCGTGACAATTGCTTCCACCTCATATTAGCCAAAACTCCCGCACCAAGTAGAGATACTACTTGTGCATCCATAAACCTTCAACCCAGTTTTTCCATGAGTGTCCACCATACCTACCTATGGATTGAATAAGATCCCTCAAGTAAGTTGTCATCGGTGCAAGCAATAAAAATTGCTCTCTAATATGTATGATCTATTAGTGTGTGTAAAATAAGCTTTGTACGAACCTGTGATGAGGAAGACATAAAAGCGACAGACTGCATAATAAAGTTCTTTATCACAGGAGGCAATATAAAGTGACGTTCCTCCGCACTAAGAGGACACGCATCCAAACCTCAAAAGCGCATGACAACCTCTGCTTCCCTCAGCGAAGGGCCTATCTTGTACCTTTACTTTTTGCCTTTGTAAGAGTCATGGTGATCTTCACCAATTCCTTATTTAGCCTTTTTCTTGGTGAACGTCATATGCTTGGGAAAGATCTATATTCATATATCAACTTGGAGCTGAGTACTTATGCTTTATTATTGTTGACTTTACCCTTGAGGTAAATGGTTGGGAGGCAAAATTATAAGCCCCTATCTTTCTCTGTGTCCAACCGAAACTTTGATATCATAAGTACCACGTGAGTTGTAACAATTGTGGAAAACAAAAGAGATGATTGAGTATGTGGATTTGCCTTACAAGCTCTTATTTGACTCTCTGATAATATGATAAATTGCAATTGCTTCAATGACTATGGACTGTTGTTGGCTACTTCTCGGTAAGGTTTTTGTTTCATACTTTGCTTTGTGAAGGAATTGTTACTTTCCCATAAGAATATCTATGATGTATCGCTGTTCTATGTGTGATCATGATGCCCTCATGTCCGTATTATGTTTTATCGACACCTTCATCCCTAAACATGTGGACATGCTTTGGGTCTTGGTTTTCGCTTGAGGACAAGCGAGGTCTAAGCTTGGGGGAGTTGATACGTCCATTTTGCATCATCCTTTCATGTTGATATTTATCGCTTTATGGACTGTTATTATACTTTGTGGAACCTTACTTATGCCTTTTCTCTCTTATTTGCAAGGTTTATTTGAAGAGGGAGAATACCGGCAGCTGGAATTCTGGACTAGAAAAGGAGCAAGTCTGAGTCCTCTATTCTGCGCAACTCCAAATGCCCTGAAAATCAATGTGGATTTTTCTGTCAATATATACAAAATACTAGGCGAAAGAAGCGTCAGAGGGGAGCAGCCAGGGGCCCACAAGCCTGGTTGTCGCGGCCTACCCCCCTGGCCGCGGCAACAGGGCTTGTGGGCACCCTGGTGGCCCACTGCCCCCCTCTTTTGCTATATGAAGGGTTTCGTCCGGAAAAAAATCAAGGGTGGAGCTTTTTCGTGGATTCGCCGCCGCCATGAGGCGGAACTTGAGCAGTTCCAATCTAGAGCTACAGCAGGACGATCGTGCCGGGGAAACTTCCCTCCCGGAGGGGAAATCATCGCCATCGTCATCGTCATCACCAACACTCCTCTCGTCAGAGGGGAGTCATCTCCATCAACATCTTCATCCGCACCATCTCCTCTCCAATCCCTAGTTCATCTCTTGTAACCAATCTCCGTCTCGCGACGCCGATTGGTACTTGTAAGGTTGCTAGTAGTGTTGATTACTCTTTGTAGTTGACGCTAGTTGGATTACTTGGTGGAAGAGTTTATGTTCAGATCCTTGATGCTACTCATTACACCTTTGATCATGATTATGATTATGCTTTGTTAGTAGTTACTTTTGTTCCTGAGGACATGGGATAAATCATGTTGATAATAGTCATGTGAATTTGGTATTTGTTTGGTATTTTGATATGTTGTATATGTTGTCTTTTCCTCTAGTGGTGTTATGTGCACGTCAACTACATAACACTTCACCATATTTGGGCCTAGAGGAAGGCATTGGGGAGTAGTAAGTAGATGATGGGTTGCTAGAGTGACAGAATCTTAAACCCCAGTCTATGCGTTGCTTCGTAAGGGGCTGATTTGGATCCACTAGTTTAATGTTATGGTTAGACGTTGTCTTAATTCTTCTTTCGTAGTTGGGGATGCTTGCGAGAGGGGTTAATCATAAGTGTGATGCTTGTCCAAGTAAGGGAAGTACCCAAGCGCCGGTCCACGCACATATCAAACTATCAGAGTAACGAACGTGAATCATATGAACATGATGAAACTAGCATGACAGAAATTCCCGTCTGTCCTCGGGAGCGTTTTTCCTCTTATAAGACTTTGTTCAGGCTTGTCCCTTGCTACAAAAGGGATTGGGCCACTTTGTTGCACCATTGCTACTACTTATTACTTTTTACTTTTCGCTTGCTACGTTTCACCTCACTACACCATCACTTGTTACCGCTACTTTTAGTGCTTGCAGTTATTACCTTGTTGAAAACCATTTATCAGAGCCTTCTTCTCCTCGTTGGGTTCGACACTGTTACTTATCAAAAGGACTATGATTGATCCCCTATACTTGTGGGTCATCAGTGTGTCATGCCATTTTGCAGGTCATGCCATAATTGCCTATCGAGGATTCCGAGTTGCGAGCTAGGATGCACGTTCCAGCCAGAGTCCCTACGGAGTGGAGTTCATCACAACCGTCGTTGTTTCGCTGCTAGTGTAGGATTTACCGTAGGCAGGTGTAGTATCGCTATAATCCAAGTACCCTTGTAACCCTTTTCCATAGTAATAAAGAGCTGATTTGTTCTATGCCAACGGTGCCGTATTCCAGAAGACTTTTCCCTGGGCTGGAATACGGGGCGTTCCGATTTCCTCTGAGCCGGGGTGCCACAGAATTATTCCAAGTGAAGCATGGTAGAAGCATCTACAATATGACATAGAGATTTGTAAAAGAACACACGGATCTGAATGTTTCAGACTCGTTGACTAAAAGCCTCTCTCACAAGCAAGACATGATTAAACCCCACAATTGTATGGGTGTTAGATTCATTACAATCACATATTGATGTAAACTAGATTATTGACTCTACTTCAAGTGAGAGACTATTGGAAATATGCCCTAGAGGCAATACTAAATTGGTTATTATTATATTTTCTTGTTCATGATAAAAATTTTATTATCCATGCTAGAATTGTATTGATTGGAGATTCAAATACATGTGTGGATGCATTGACAACACACTATCCCTAGTAAGCCTCTAGTTGACTAGCTCGTTGATCAAAGATGGTCAAGGTTTCCTGGCCATAGACAAGTGTTGTCACTTGATAACGGGATCACATCGTTAGGAGAATGATGTGATGGACAAGACCCAAACTATGAATGTAGCATATGATCGTGCCAATTTATTGCTACTATTTTGTGCATGTCAATGTATCTGTTTCTATGACCATGAGATCATGCAACTCCCGAACACCGGAGCAATACCTTGTGTGTATCAAAGGTCGCAACGTAACTGGTGACTATAAAGGTGCTCTACAAGTATCTCCGAAGGTGTCTATTGGGTTGGCGTGGATCAATACTAGGATTTTTCACTCGTGTGACGGAGAGGTATCTTGGGGCCCACTCGGTAATACAACATCACAATAAGCCTTGCAAGCAATGTGACTAAGGAGTAAAGAGACTTGCCGGTAACGAGATTGAAATAGGTATAGAGATACGACGATCGAATCTCGGGCAAGATCTTCGTAGAATATGTAGGAGCCAATATGGGCATCCAGGTCCCGCTATTGGTTATTGACCACAGAGTGTCTAAGGTCATGTCTGCATAGTTCTCGAACCCGCAGGGTTTGCATACTTAAGGTTTAGTGACGTTTCGGTATTATTGAGTTATGTGTGTTTGGTAACTGAAAGTTATTTGGAGTCCCGGATGATATCCCACACATCACGAGGAGGTTCGGAATGGTACGGAGGTAAAGATTGGTATACAGGAAGTCCCGTTATGGTCACAGAAAAGTTTTGGGTGTTTTTGGTATTGTATCGGGAATGCCGGGTGGGCCAATGGGAGCGGTCACTCATACCGAGAGGCTACTTGGGCCTTAGGGGTGGCACACAAACCTTTAGTGGTCTGGTCAATTGTAACGCCCCGGACACACCCGCCGGTGGTTGTTACTCCTTGCGGGATCTAGACTGACCCACATATCAAATACTAGTCTTTTCTGCGCACTTTGTCCTCACTCATGCGCACCCAGGATGAACTTCCCGGTCGGTCACCCATCCTAGAACTACTCCAAGCCGAGCACGCTTAACTTGGGAGTTCTGTTTGAATGGGCTCCCGGAAAAGAAGGAATTCCTTATTGATATGAGTAGTCTATCATCCCTAATAAGCCAAGCTATCACATCGATCTAGCACCAAAGGGGCCATGCGGCCAAGAGGTGGGTGAATGAATAACCCCAAAGGAAAGAGGGGAGTAATCCAAGTAGAGAGGAGTCCTACTTGGAGTAGGATTGGAGGTGGACTCCTCCACCTCCACCTTTGGCCAAACCCCTTAGAGGGCTTTTGGCTGCCTACTCCCCTCCCTACCTCCTATGTATACTTGAGGATTTAGAGGCAGCCCTAACCCTAATAAGCCACGGCTGCCCTCTCTCTAGATCGTTTTCTCCTCTATATTAGTTCTACGGAGCTTGACGAAGCCCTGCTGGATTAGTTCGCCATCACCACCACCACACTTTCGTCCTGGAGAACTCATCTACCTCTCCGCTCCTCTTGGTGGATCATGAAAGTGGGATCGTCATCGAGTTGTACGTGTGCTGAACGCGGAGGTGTCGTCTGTTCGGCACTAGATCGGGATGGATCGTGATGGGATCGCGAGACAGATGGTGATGAGATCGCGGGACGGGCTACGATTTGGAACGTGAAGATGTTCCACTACATCAACCACGTTATATATGCTTCCGCTTAGCGATTTACAAGGGTATGTAGATGCACTCTCCCCTCTCATAGATGATCATCACCATGGATAGGTCTTGCGTGTGCGTAGGAATTTTTTTGTTTCCCATGCAACGTTCTGCAATAGTGGCATCATGATCTAGGTTTATGCGTAGATGACATCTCGAGTAGAACACAAAGGAGTTTGTGGGCGTTGATGTTCAATTTGCTGCCCTCCTTAGTCTTTTCTTGATTCGGCGATATTGTTGGAATGAAGCGGCCCGGACCAACATTACTTGTACGCATACGAGCGACCACTTTCATCGACTAACATGCAACTAGTTGCATAAACATGACTGGCGGGTGTCTGTTTCTCCAACTTTAGTTGAATCAGATTTGACCGAGGCGGTCCTTGGAGAAGGTTAAATAGCAACTTGCATATCATTGTTGTCGTTTTGCGTAAGTAAGATGCGATCATACTAGATACCCATAGCACGCATGTAAAACATGCAACAACAAATTAGAAGATGTCTAACTTGTTTTAGCAGGGTATGTTATGATGTGATATGGCCAAAGACATGATATGATATATTTGATGTATGAGATGATCATGTTGTAATAGTTAAATATCGACTTGCACGTTGATGCTACGACAACCAACGGGAGCCGTAGGGTTGTCTTTAAATATTTTGCGCCTGGTGATGCTTTGCTTTATCGCTAGTTCAGTAGCTTTAGTCGTAACAACATAGTTGGCGCGATAACCTCGATGGCAACACAATGATGGAGATCATGGTGTGGAGCCGGTGACGATGGAGATCATGCCGGTGATTTGGTGATGGAGATCAAGAAGCACAAGTTCATGGCCATATCATGTCACTTATGATTTGCATGTGATGTTAATCCTTTTATTCACCTTATTTTGCTTAGGACAATAGTAGCATTACAAGATGATCCCTCACTAAAATTTCAAGATAAAATTGTGTTATCCCTGATTGTGCACCATTGCGACAGTTCGTCGTTTCGAGACATAATAACCCACAAGTGTAGGGGATCGCAACAGTTTTTGAGGGTAGAGTATTCAACCCAAATTTATTGATTCGACACAAGCGGAAGCGAAAGAATATTCTCAAGTATTAGCAGCTGAGTTTGTCAATTTCAACCACACGTGAAAGATTAGTATCTGCAAGCAAAGTATCAGTAGCAAAGTGGTATGATAGCAACAGTGCCAGAAAAGGGTCTGTTGACGGCAGACTATTCCTAACTTGTTGTATCAATGGCGCCTAGAAAAGTCTTGCAACAGGTAGTAGCAAAGTAACAAGTAACAGCAGTAGCAAGGAACAGCAGTAGTGACAACAGCAGCAAGTAACAGCAGTAACCAGTAGCAGCAGAGTAACAGCAGTAGCAATAGTAGTAGCAACAAAGTAACGTAGCAAGGATCAGTAGTAAAAGACTCGTAGGCATTGGATCGGTGATGGATGATTAACACGGAGAGATAACTAACTAGCTCCCGTTCGTCAATCTAATGTAGGCATGTATTCTGTATGTAGTCATACGTGCTTAGGGAAAAGAACTTGCATGACATCTATTGTCCATCCCTCCCGTGGCAGCGGGGTCCTAATGGAAACTACGGGATACTAAGGTTCTCCTTTTAATAAAGAACCGGACCAACGCATTAACACTTGGTGAATACATGAACTCTTCATACTATGGTCATCTCCGGGAGTGGTTCCGACTATTGTCACTCCGGGGTTGCCGGGTCATAACACATCGTAGGTGACTACAACTTGCAAGATAGGATCTAAAACACACATATATTGGCGACAACATAATAGGTTCAGATCTGAAATCATGACACTCGGGCCCTAGTGACAAGCATTAAACATGGCAAATTAGTAGCAACATCAATCTCAGAACATAGTGGATACTAGGGATCAATCCCCGTCAAAACTAACTCGATTACATGATAGATCTCATCCAACTCATCACCGTCCAGCAAGCCTAATATGAGATTACTAACGAACGGTGAAGAGCATCATGGAATTGGCCATGGAGGAAGGCTGATGATGACGATGGCGATGATTTCCCCTCTCCGGAGCACAGAACGGACTCCAGATCCGCCCTCCAGATGAAGAACATGAGGTGGTGGCGCCTCCGTATCATAAAACGCGATGAATCCTTCTCTCTGATTTTTTTCCGGGCGAAACGGAATATATAGAGCTCAGTTTGGAGGTGGTGGCGCCATGTGGGCCCCACAAGCCTGGTTGGTGCGGCCTGGGGGGTGGCCGCGCCATCTGGGCTTGTGGAGCACTGGCTCACCCCCTCCGGTGGATCTTTGCACAGGTATTTTTCATTAATTCTAGAAAAATTCTCCGTAAATTTTCAGGACATTCCGAGAACTTTTATTTCTGCACAAAAACAACACCATGGCAATTCTGCTGAAAACAACGTTAGTCCTGGTTAGTTCCATTCAAATCATGCAAATTAGAGTCCAAAACAAGGGCAAAAGAGTTCGGAAAAGTAGATACGACGGAGACGTATCAACTCCCCCAAGCTTGAAGCATTGCTTGTCCTTAAGAAATTCAGTTGACAAACTGAAAGGGACAAAAGAAAAACTTTGACGAACTCTGTTTGATCTTGTTGTTGCAACTATGTCTAACTCATATCCAGAGTATCAGCAAGATCACAAGCAAACCACAAAAGAAAATGACATCTAGGTCTCACGGTAAACTCATATCAATGGCATAATCAACTAGCGAGCAAATAATAATAAGCCTCAAATGTCAACACTTCAATCAAAACAACATGAAGCAGTGCGAACATGTGGTATCTTGCTAGCTCTTTCTGAGACCGTAAAACATAAATGCACAACACCTTCAAAGACCAAGGGCGGACTAAACAATGTAATCATGGCAAAGAAGATCCAGTCACAGTCATACTCAACACAGTTTAAAGCAAAGCATAAAAATGACAGAGGTGCTCTCTAATTGGTGCTTTTATAAGAGGAGGATGACTCAACAGGAACATAAATAGACAGGCCCTTCACAGAGGGAAGCATTGATTTGCAGAGGTGTCTGATACGTCTCCATCGTATCTACTTTTCCAAACACTTTTGCCCTTGTTTTGGACCCTAATTTTCACGATTTTACTCGAACTAACCTGGACTGACGCTATTTTCAGCAGAATTGCCTTTGTGTTGTTTTTGTGCAGAAATGAAAGTTCTCCGACCGTCCTGAAAATTTACAAAGAATATTTCTGGAAAATATGAAAAATACCTGCACAAAGATCCACCGGAGGGGATGGGCCAGTGGGCCACAAGCCCTGTAGCCGCCACCCCCTGGTGGCGGCTAGCAAGCTTGTGGGGCCCACGTGGCCCTGCCGCCCCCAAACTCAGCTCTATAAATTCACTTTCGTCTGAGAAAAAATAAAGAGAGAAGATTTCGTCGCGTTTGCGATATGGAGGCGCCGCCACATCCTGTTCTTCATCTAGAGGGTAGATCTGGAGTCCGTTTTGGGCTCCAGAGAGGGGAAATCGTCGCCATCGTCATCATCAACCTTCTTCCCTCTCCAATTCCATGAAGCTCTTCATCATTCGTGAGTAATCTATTCGTAGGCTCGTTGGGCGGTGATGAGTAGGATGAGATCTATCATGTAATCGAGTTAGTTTTGACGGGGATTGATCCCTAGTATCCAATATGTTCTGAGATTGATGTTGCTGCTACTTTGCCATGCTTAATGCTTGTCACTAGGGCCCGAGTGCCATGATTTCAGATCTGAAATTATTATGTTGTCACCAATATATGTGTGTTTTAGATCCGATCTTGCAAGTTGTAGTTACCTACTATGTGTTATGACCCGGCAACCCCGGAGTGACAATAACCGAAACCACTCCCGGTGATGACCATAGTTTGAGGAGTTCACGTGTTCACCAAGTGCTAATGCATTGGTCCGGTTCTTTATTAAAAGGAGAACCTTAATATCCCGTAGTTTCCTTTTGGACCCCGCTGCCACGGGAGGGATGGACAATAGATGTCATGCAAGTTCTTTTCCCTAAGCATGTATGACGACACACTGAATGCATGCCTACATCACATTGACGAACGGGAGCTAGCCACATATCTCTCTGTGTTATAACTGTTGCATGATGAATATCATCCAAACAAATCACCAACCCATTGCCTACGAGTTTGTCCCACTGCTTCCATTACTTGTTTTGCTCTGCTGCTGTTACTACTGTTGCTGCTGTGTTACTTGCTCTACTGTTACTTGCTACTCTTGCTACTTGCTACTGCTGTTCCTTGCCACGGCTGCTACTCCTTACACTGCTGCTACCTACTACAATACTAGTTCGCACGACATTGACGGGAAAGAATATTTCCCGTCTACCAGAAACTTCTAGCGCCATTGATACAATCGTTAGGAATAGTCTGCCGTCAACAGATCATTTCTGACACCGTTGTTATCATACTACTTTGCTTGCAGATACTAATCTTTCAGGTGTGGTAGAATCTGACACATTCAACTGCTAATACTTGAGAGTATCCACTCACTTCTTGACTGGCGAATCAACAAATTTGGGTCGAATACTCTACCCTCGAAAACTGCCTCGACCCCACGCGCTGGTGGGTCATTGCAAGACAATTTCTAATTGTTGAGCAATCGACAATAGCATTTGTCTAGCCATTGCCAGAGATCTGCAAAACAACATTTTTCTGGCACTGTTGCCGGGGAAGCGATTGCAATATTCTCTGAGTCACTTGGGATTTATATCTGCTGATCACTATGAAGAATCTGAAGGATCCAAAAACCAGAGTTTTGCCCTCAACTACGAGGGGAGGTCAGGAATTGCCATCTAGCTCTGCACTTGATTCACCTTCAGTTATGAGTAAGTTTGCGACATCACCTCCTGCTAGAAATCCTGATATGTCGCCTGAGACGTCTCAAACATCTCTATAATTTTTTATGGTTTCATGTTGTTATCTTGTCATCTTTGGATGTTTTATGTACCTTTTATATCTTTTTTGGGACTAACTTATTAATTCAGTGCCAAGTGCCAGTTCCTGTTTTTCTATGTTTTTGGCTCTTTTCAAATCTGATTTTGGAACGGAGTCCAAACGGAATAAAATCCCCGAAATAAATTTTTCCCGAACATAAGAACATCAGGGGGCTTGTGGGCCAAGCCAGGAGAGCTACAGGGAGCCCACAAGCCCTGTAGCCGCCACCAGGGGGCGGCGGCTAGCAGGCTTGTGGCCTCCCTGGTGCCCCCCTGACCTAGCTCCTTCGCCTATATATTCCCTAAAATACAGAAAAAAAATCAGGGAATCCACAAAAACACTTTTCCGCCGCCGCAAGCTTCCGTTTCCGCGAGATCTCATCTGGAGACCCTTCTCGGTGCCGTGCCGGAGGGGACTTTGGAGTTGGAGGTCTTCTACATCAACATCATCGCCCCTCCAATGACTCGTGAGTAGTTCACTTTAGACCTACGGGTCCGTAGTTAGTAGCTAGATGGCTTCTTCTCTCTCTTGGATCTTCAATACAAAGTTTCCATGATCTTCATGGAGATCTATCCGATGTAATCCTCTTTGGCGGTGTGTTTGTCGAGATCCGATGAATTGTGTATTTGTGATCAGATTATCTATGATATATATTTGAGTCTTTGCTGATTTCTTATATCCATGATTTGATATCCTTGTAAGTCTCTCTGAGTCTTGGGTTTTGTTTTGCCAACTAGATCTATGATTCTTGCAATGGGAGAAGTGCTTGGTTTTGGGTTCTTACCGTGTGGTGACCTTTCCCAGTGACAGTAGGGGCAGCAAGGCACACATCGTGTAGTTGCCATCAAGGGTAACAAGGTGGGCTTTGTCGTAGATATGAGATTGTCCATCTACATCATGTCATCTTGCTTAAGGCGTTACTCTGTTCTTTTGGACTTAATACACTAGATGCATGCTGTATAGCGGTCGACGTGTGGAGTAATAGTAGTAGATGCAGAAAGTATCGGTCTACTTGTTTTGGATGTGATGTCTATAGATATAATCATTGCCATAGATGACGTCATGACTTTGCGCGGTTCTATCAATTGCTCGACAGTAATTTGTTCACCCACCGTCTACTTACTTTCATGAGAGAAGCCACTAGTAAACACTACGGCCCCCGGGTCTATTCACACCTATCGTTTCCACTTCCGCTTTTACTTTGCTTTGTTACTTTGTTGCTTTCAGTTCTCACTTGGCGAACAATATATAAGGGATTGACAACCCCTTCATAGCGTTGGGAGCAAGCTTTTTGTGTTTGTGCAGGCACTTGTGATACTCCTTCACTGGATCGATACCTTGGTTCTCAAATTGAGGGAAATACTTACCACCGCTGCGCTACATCACCCTTTCCGCTTCGAGGGAACACCAACGCAAGTCTCCAAGGCCACGGGGGAAATCCTTTGCATATTTGCTTAGGAAGTCCCTTAAGGCGTAGCCGTAGCAGAAGGATTCCTGGTGCAGTTGCTGAGGAGTATCAAGACAACAACAGTCTCCCGTCAGCACGTTTCTGACGCCGTTGGAAGGTCTTTTGTTGGAGTAGCAAAAGTATTTATGGCGCCGTTGCCGGGGAAGGAGAGATCTATCCAAGTAGGTCTCACAAACTCATCTCTTGAATTTACTTTTTTGCCAGTTGCCTCTCGGTTTCCTCTCCCCCACTTCACATTTGCCGTTTTCATTTGCCTTTCTCCTTTTCTGTTTTCTTTTGCTCGTTCACTCTCTCCTCCTGCTCGTCTATGTGTGAGATATTCCATCAATGGCTAGACCCACCACTCCGAACGATACCCCTGAGAATGAAGTTCTCAATTTTAGGCACAATGAGGAAGAAAATTTAAAGGACGCTTGGTACAGGATTTGCAATGCTCAAAGTAGATCTACTCGTAAGCAATCCACTACCGTTCTTCTTCGTAGTTTCTATGTTGGAATTTCTCGTTGGAATAGGTATATCCTTGATACCATTGTAGGCGGGAATTTTTTGGGGAGCCATACTGTTGACTCCTATGGAGCTATCATGAATTTGGTAGGCTCACCCACGCTCATAGTTAATGGAACTACCTTGACCTTGGAACACGTGATGCAAAGGCTTGACGCTATTGAAAACAAAATTACCACAGTTGAGCTTACTGAGGGTTTGGATAGAAAGATCCACAATCAAATTACTCAGTACGGATCCAAAGTGGGAAATTTTTTGAAAAATCTAAGGGAGAAGGAACTTATAGTTAATGATTCTTCTAGAATTGGCAAACTAGAAGATGTCATAACCAACTTGGGTTCCGCTTTTCCCGCTGTGCAAAATACTCCAAATCTCACTCTCAAAAAGACCGTCAAGTCCATTTTTTCGTAAAGCTAGTGGTGAGTCATCCAATAAAGATGAAGATCTTAAGATGATAAATGATCACACTACTTATGGTTTGAGCACCAAAGATGACTATACGTGATTCCATCACCTTTTTCCTAGCTAAGGGCGTTAAACAAAAGCGCTTGTTGGGAGGCAACCCATCCTTCTTCTTTCTGTTTTGGGTTTTCCACACTTTCATAATTCTGTTATGATTGTGTTTTTTGTGTTTCTGTTTGCATTTGTGCCAAGCAAAACCGTTAAGATTAGTCTTGGGGATGATCGTTTGTTCATGCTGGAAAAGATAGAAACTTTCTGCTCACGAAAAGAATTAGTATTTTTTTTATGTAAGAGCTTTTGAGTTTATTCTTTTTGCTGCTTATTACGACGCAAATTCTTCAGACTGTCGTAATGTTTAAGAATTTTTGAAGTACCATAAGTATACGAAGTATACAGATTGCTACACACTGGTCTGCTATTAACAGATTATGTTTTTGTTGTGTTGCTTGCTTATTTTGATGAAACTATGGATAGTATCCGGGGGTATTAGCCATGGAAGATTGAAAATACAGTAACCCAACATCAGCATAAGTAGAATTTAAGTTTGCTACAGTACCTAAGGATGTGCTGGTTTGCTTTCTTATACTAATGTTATCACGAGTTTCTGTTTAAGTTTCGTGTTGTGAAGTTTTGAAGTTTTGGGTGAAGTTCTTATGGACAAAGAGATAAAGAGTGGCAATATCTCAAGCTTGGGGATGCCCAAGCCACCCCAAGATATTCAAGGATGCCGTAAAAGCCTAAGCTTGGGGATGCCCCGGGAAGGCATCCCCTCTTTCATCTTCAAATCCATCGGTAACGTTACTTGGGACTATATTTTTATTCACCACATGTTATGTGTTTTGCTTGGAGCGTCTTGTATCGTAGGAGTCTTTTATTTTTGTTTTGTCACAATCATCCTTGCTGCACACCTAGAGAGAGATACATGCACTCACCGTGATTTTGTCGAGCTTCACTTATATCCTTTGGTAGACAATTCAGCTCACATGTGCTTCACTTATATCTTTTGAGCTAGATGCTTTTGCTCTATGTGCTTCACTTATATCTTTTAAAGCACGGCAATGCATGGCTTGGTAGTTGATCTTTGCTTTGAAAGTAGTCTCAAAAGGGGTAGTTATCCAAAGGGATACAAAAACTTCCACCTTCATGTGCATTGAATAGTTAGAGAAGTTTGATTCATCTCAATTAGTTTTGAGTTGTGGTTATGGTAATATTGAAGTTATGCTAGTACGGTGTTGTGGATCTAGAAATACTTGTGTTGAAGTTAGTGATTCCCATAGCATGCACGTATGGTGAACCGCTATGTGATGAAATCTGAGCATGATTATTCTATTGATTGTCATCCTTTGCGTGGCGGTCAGGATCGCGCGATGGTTTATACCTACCAACCCTTCCCCTAGGAGTATGCGTTAAATGCTTTGTTTCGATTACTAGTAAAACTTTTGGAACAATTATATGAGTTATTCATGAATAATGTTGAGTCCATGGTTTAGATGCACTTTCACCTTCCACCATCACTATCTTCTTAGTGCCATGCAACTTTCGCCGGTGCACAAAACCCACCATTAGCCTCCCTCAAAACAGCCACCATACCTACCTACTATGTCTTTTTCAAAGTCATTCCGAGATATATTGCCATGCAACTACCACCAGACATGTGCCACCACTTCTACATTGCCATTGCATGATCGTAATATAGCTAGCATGATGTTTCCATTAATGTCTATGCCATGCTAGATCATTGTCACGGTACACTACCGAAGGCATGCCATATAGAGTCATCGTTGCTCTAAGTTTTGAGTTGAAAGTGTGATGATAATCATTGATGGAGCATTGTCCCCTGTGAGGAAATAAAAGAGGCCAAAGATTCCCACCAAAAAAAAAGAGGCCAAAGAGCCCACCAAAAAAATAAAAAAAATGAGAGAAAAAGAGAGAAGGGACAATGCTACCACCTTTCCACACTTGTGCATATTAAGCACCATGATCTTCATGATTGAGAGTCTCTCGTTTTGTCACCACCATATAGCTAGTGGGAAATTTTCATTATATAACTTGTCTTGTATATTCCAATGATAGGCTTCCTCAAAATTGCCTTAGGTCTTTGTGAGCAAGCAAGTTGGATGCACACCCACTAGTTTTATTTAAGAGCTTTCACATACTCTTAGCTCTAGTGCATCATTTGTATGGCAATCCCTACTCATTCACATTGATATCTATTGATGAGCATCCCCACAGCTCATTGATATGCCTAGTTAATGTGACCATCTTCTCCTTGTTTTTCTTGCAACCTCCACCACACTCCACACCACTTATAGTGCTAAAACCATGGCTCACGCTCATGTATTGCGTGAGAGTTGAAAAGGTTTGAGAAAGTAAAGGTGTGAAAACAATTACTTGGCCAATACCGGGGTTGTGCATGATTTAAATTCGTTGTGCAATGATGATAGAGCATAGCCAAACTATATGTTTTTGTAGGGATAACTTTCTTTTGGCCTTGTTATTTTGAAAGTTCATGATTACCTTGCTAGTTTGCTTGAAGTATTATTGTTTCCACGTCAATAGAAAACTATTGTTTTGAATCTAATGGATCTGAACATTCACGTCACATAAGAGGAGTTACAAAGGACATCTATGCTAGGTAGCATGAAAGCATCAAAAATTCATTCTTTGTCACTTCCCTACTCGAGGACGAGCAGGAGTTAAGCTTGGGGATGCTTGATACATCTCAAACGTATCTATAATTTTTGATGGTTTCATGTTGTTATCTTGTCATCTTTGGATGTTTTATGTACCTTTTATATCTTTTTTGGGACTAACTTATTAATTCAGTGCCAAGTGCCAGTTCCTGTTTTTTCTGTGTTTTTGGCTCTTTTCAGATCTGATTTTGGAACGGAGTCCAAACGGAATAAAATCCCCGAAATAAATTTTTCCCGAACAGAAGAAGATCAAGGGGCTTGTGGGCCAAGCCAGGAGAGCTACAGGGAGCCCACAAGCCCTGTAGCCGCCACCAGGGGGCGGCGGCTAGCAGGCTTGGGGCCTCCCTGGTGCCCCCCTGACCTAGCTCCTTTGCCTATATATTCCCTAAAATATAGAAAAAAATCAGGGAATCCAGGAAAACACTTTTCTACCACCGCAAGCTTCCATTTCCGCGAGATCTCATTTGGAGACCCTTCCCGGTGCCCTGTCGGAGGGGACTTTGGAGTTGGAGGGCTTCTACATCAACATCATCGCCCCTCCAATGACTCGTGAGTAGTTCCCTTCAGACCTACGGGTCCGTAGTTAGTAGCTAGATGGCTTCTTCTCTCTCTTGGATCTTCAATACAATGTTCTCCATGATCTTCATGGAGATCTATCCGATGTAATCCTCTTTGGTGGTGTGTTTGTGGAGATCCGATGAATTGTGGATTTGTGATCATATTATCTATGATATATATTTGAGTCTTTGCTGATTTCTTATATGCATGATTTGATATCCTTGTAAGTCTCTCCGAGTCTTGGGTTTTGTTTGGCCAACTAGATCTTTGATTCTTGCAATGGGAGAAGTGCTTGGTTTTGGGTTCTTACCGTGTGGTGACCTTTCCCAGTGACAGTAGGGGCAGCAAGGCACACATCATGTAGTTGCCATCAAGGGTAACAAGGTGGGCTTTGTCGTAGATATGAGATTGTCCATCTACATCATGTCATCTTGCTTAACGCGCTACTCTGTTCTTTTGGACTTAATACACTAGATGCATGCTGGATAGCGGTCGACGTGTGGAGTAATAGTAGTAGATGCAGAAAGTATCGGTCTACTTATTTTGGATGTGATGCCTATAGATATAATCATTGCCATAGATGACATCACGACTTTGCGCGGTTCTATCAATTGCTCGACAGTAATTTGTTCACCCACCGTCTACTTGCTTTCATGAGAGAAGCCACTAGTAAACACTTATCGTTTCCACTTTCGCTTTTACTTTGCTTTGTTACTTTTTTGCTTTCAGTTCTCACTTGGCAAACAATCTATAAGGGATTGACAACCCCTTCATAGCGTTGGGAGCAAGATTTTTGTGTTTGTGCAGGCACTTGTGATACTCCTTCACTGGATCGATACCTTGGTTCTCAAACTGAGGGAAATACTTACCACCGCTGTGCTACATCACCCTTTCCGCTTCGAGGGAACACCAACGCAAGGCTGCAAGGCCACGGGGGAAATCTTTTGCATATTTGCCTAGGAAGTCCCTTAAGGTGTAGCCGTAGTAGAAGGATTCCTGGTGCCGGTGTTGAGGAGTATCAAGACAAGAACAGCCTCCCGTCAGCACGTTTCTGGCGCCGTTGGAAGGTCTTTTGTTGCAGTACCATCACCTATGCCTGCTGATGCTAGAGATGCTATGCCTGTTACTGCCTTGCCTGATACTGCTAGAGATGCTATGCCTGATGATGCTAGAGATGCTATGCCTGATACTGCTTTGCTTGATACTGCTAGAGATACTACTTTGCCTGATGTTCCACTAGGGGTATTCCTTGATGCTCATATTGCTAGAGTTACTGCCAATGCTTGTGATGCTTCTGAAACTGCCGATACTATTGAGATAGAACCTGCTTTTGCTCCTGCTAGATCTAGCTCTCCTAGATATGAATTCCCCGATATACCTGAGGGTTACGTTATGGAGGGAGAGATAGCTCAGGATTTTCTTGCGTGTAAGGATGCCTATGACGCTGAGAAATTACTTCTCAAGTGGAAGGAAAAAATCTCTGAAAGCTAGGATGAAATACGACCCGAAGTTTGCCACTTCACCTATCTTTATCACCGATAAGGATTATGAATTCTTTGTCGACCCTGAGATAATCTCTCTAATCGAATCTGATCCTTTCCACGGTTATGAGTCTGAGACGGTCGTAGCCCATCTTACCAAACTACACGATATAGCCACCCTTTTCACTAGTGAGGAGAAGATCCGCTACTACTATATCCTTAAGTTGTTTCCTTTCTCTCTAAAGGATGACGCTAAAGCCTGGTTCACCTCTCTTGCTCCTGGATGTGTGAGTAGTCCCCAGGATATGGTCTATTACTTCTGTGAGAAATATTTCCCTGCCCATAAGAAGCAAGCTGCCTTGTAGGAAATATACAACTTTGCTCAACTCAAAGAAGAGAGTCTTCCACAAGCTTGGGGGAGGCTCATCCAGCTACAGAATGCTTTGCCTGATCACCCTCTTAAGAAGAACGAGATACTTGATATCTTCTATAACGGACTTACCGATGCCTCTAGAAACCACCTAGATAGTTGTGCTGGTTGTGTTTTTAGGGAACGAACTATCGAACAAGCTGAGATCCTTCTGAATAACATCTTGATCAACAATAATGCTTGGACTATTCCCGAACCACCTCCTAAGCCAACTCCTAAGAAAATAGGTATTCTATTCCTTAGTCCCGAAGATATGCAAGAAGCCAAGAAATCTATGCAAGAGAAAGGCATTAGATCTGAAGATGTCAAAAATCTACAACCTATCGAAGAGATCCATGGTCTCGATAACCCGATACAAGTAGGAGAAGTGAATTCTCTGCGTAGGTTTGATGAGAGTGATATTCCTTTTGGCAAACCTGCTAGCCTATGCTTTGATGAATTGGACAACTTTGTTGCCAAACAACAGAGTTTCAATGATTATGTTAGCAGACATTTGGAACAAAGTACTCGTATGCTTAGCCATTTAAGTGCTTGTGTAGACAGAAATGTCAATGACCTGAAGCTTTTGAGTGAACATGCCTCTATGATTACTACTCAGGTAGAACAAGTACTTAAAGCTCACAATGACTTGCTCAGTGAATTAAATGACAACTCTGTCAGAGTCATTACTAGAGGAGGCAAAATGACTCAAGAACCTTTGTATCCTGAAGGCCATCCTAAGAGAATTGATCAAGATTCTCAAGGAATTAATGCTGATACACCCAGTCATCCTAAAAAGAAGAAGAAGGATGATAGAAACCTACATGCCAGTTCACCAAATACTGTCACACCTGAAGAACCTAATAATATTTCTGCGTCTGATGCAGAGACACAATCTGGTGATTAACATGAACCTGGTGACAATATGGACAGCGATGTTCATAATGATGCTCAACCTAGCAATGATGAGGATGTGGAGATTGAACCTACGGTTAATCCTGATAACCCAAAACCTAAGAGATACGATAAGAATGACTTCGCTGCTAGGAAGCATGGTAAAGAAAGGGAGCCATGGGTTCAGAGACCTATGCCCTTTCCTCCTAAGCCATCCAAGAAAAAGGATGATGAGGATTTTGAGCGCTTCGTTGAGATGATAAGACCCGTCTTTCTGCAGATGATGTTAACTGATATGCTCAAAATGTCTCCATATGCCAAGTACATGAAAGATATCGTGACCAATAAACAGAAGATACCAGATCTTGAGATCTCTACCATGCTTGCCAATTACACTTTCAAAGGTGGAACTCCTAAGAAACTTGGTGATCCCGGAGTGCCCACTATACCTTGCTCCATTAAAGGAAACTACGTAAGAACTGCCTTATGTGACCTTGGAGCCCGTGTTAGTGTTATGCCACTCTCTCTTTATCGTAGACTTAAATTGGATAAGTTGACACCCACTGAAATTTCTCTGCAAATGGCCGACAAATCAACTGCTTTCCCTATCGGCATTTGCGAAGATGTGCCTGTTGTGGTTGCTAACAGCACTATCTTAACAGACTTTGTTATCTTGGATATTCCCGGGGATGATGCCATGGCTGTCATCCTCGGAAGACCCTTTTTAACACGGCAGGGGCTGTTATAGATTGCAACAAAGGCAATGTCACTTTCCATGTCAACGGTAATGAGCACACAGTGCACTTTCCGAAGAAACGATATCAAGTACGTTGCATCAATGCTATCAAAAAGACTTCATCGATTCTTATTGGGAGCTTTGAATGGCCTATTCCTCGTGTCAAGATGAAGTATGATTTTCTTGTTGGGGAGATACATATCCCCATTGAGGTAACTTAGTGGCTATTCCAAAATTCTCCATTCTCTTTTGCGATTCGAGAAGGTTTTGTCATGAGGATTTGATCAACCCCATGGACGGATTTCTTTCGATGACCATGAAATGGATGAATCAAAGAGTCACATACCTCTGTTTTGACCTTTCACTTTCTGTTGCTTAGAAGAAAAATGATAGATTTAGTTTAGTTTTTGCTGTTTTCTGTTTTAGCATCTCGGAGAAAAATACCCCGAAAATAAAAGTTCTCCGATGGTCCTGAAAATCTAGTATGATTTTTTCTGGAATATTTGAAAAATACTGGGCCTGAGAGCAGCCTTGGGGGCCAAACCAGTGGGCCACAAGCCCTGCAGCCGCCCCCCCCCCCTTGTGGCGGCTAGCAAGCTTGTGGGGCCCAAAGGGACCCCCTCCACTCATTCCAGCTCCCAACCTCTTCTTCCACCTCCAGAAAAATTGTTTCGCAGCTCAAACCCGTGTTCTTGCTCATTTGGCTGTGATTTTTGATCTCCTTGCTCAAAGCACCATTCTCCGAACCGTTTTGGGAAAATTACTCCTTGGTAAGTGACTCCTCCATTGGTACAATTAGTTTTTGCTCTAGCGCTTTATCCTTCGCGTATTCTTGCTACCTTGGTGACCCTGTTCTTGAGCTAGAAATGTTGATTTTAGCTAGTTCCAAGTAGTTTTAGCGTGTGATACTGTCTCTAGGCACTAGTAGGAGTAGTTGCTACGAGTTGGGTTAATCTTTATTCACTTTTCTTTCGAAGTCTCTAAAAATTTCAGAATTTTTCAGAGCTAGAAAAGGGAAAAGATGAGGAGGTTCTTGAGAGGATCTTCAAGCCGTAACCCCAAGGAGGATGAGAAGAACCACCCCAAGTGCGTGGTTCCTCGAGTCACAGAAGGTCGAGCGTGTGAGTGGCCAAGTGATGAATTTTTGCGCGCCGCTGGGCTTTATGAAGACTTTTATTACTTGGTGGAGAACGCAGGTCTTACCGCGTTCGTTGAAGATAAGTGATCACAATACCTCCTCCTCACCAATATTTTCGTTCAAAGCTTCAACTTTTATCCGAGGAAGAATCCTCCCATGGTTGAGTTCATGTTGTATGATATCCCCCAATGCATGACGCTACAGGATTTTTACAATGTATGCAAATTACCTTATGTTGGGGATATCCGTGACCCTCGTCCACGGGATTTGGAGGATTTCATTGGTACTATTGCTGTTGGAGAGGAGAGAGGAGTGTCTCGCGCTAGGCTTGCTAGCATACATTTTCCTGTGCTTCGGTACTTCTCATTATTTGTGGGAAAATGTTTGATTGGCCGAGGGGAGGCTGGATCACTTAGTTCTCCAGACCTTGCGGTTTTGCGCTAAGGCCTTTATAACGATAAGACTTATAGCCTAGGTGCTATAGTAGCCCAGCGGTTGAACACCAACCGTTCCAAGGGTGTCGTCTATGGAGGTATCTATGCTATCCGTATTGCCAGACACTTTGAGATACCCGTTAGACTGGGAGAGGAAGGAGAGATGCTTCTTCCTGAGAAATATCTGGATTATGACAGCATGGTTCGCCATCATTTTCTGGATAGAGATGCTAGTAGACGAATGATTCATAACCTGGTTTTTAGTCAGGGTACTCGAAAGACTATTACTTTGCCTGCTCCTTGTTTGTTCGATCTTCATGCAGGCAGGTACACTATTATGCCCTCGGACATCTACACATATTGGGGCTTGGCCCAACCACAGGTGTCCGTGCCCGAGCCACCAGTCGAGTACCAGACGCTAGTTTATCAGTGGGAGCCAGAGGAGCTCACACAGCAGTGGCATCCACAGTCTCCTCTGGAGTATCCCGAAGCTGGTTATTTCCCACCTTGGGAGTATACCAAGCTAGGCCAAAAGACTAAGCTTGGGGGAGTACGTGTTCTCACCAACCTTACATTCATGCTTATGCTTTCACTTTGTTAGTCGGTGTTTACACTTTGCCACTGTATTATCCATGCTAGTTTATTTTCGTTTTCTTGTTTTCTTGTTTTGTGTCCTTTTGAGAAAACCCAAAAAGATTTTCCTTTCTTCTTTTGCTTGTTGGGAGTTTTCCCGTGTAAATAGTTTTCTTTTTCTTTGGGTCAAGGTAGAAGATATTGGTTACAATGTTTAGTGGTTCTTCCATGCATACATGTTTAGCTTTCAAAGAACCATATTACTTTGTCTTCTCCTTTGTGTTGGCCTACAGATTCAGCTTAGTCCAATGCACGAGCACTCTTATTATTGTTCACATCGTTCGATCGTGCAAATGAAAGGCAATAATGATGATATATGATGAAGTGAGTGAGACTGGAAAAGCTGGTATGAACTCTATCTATTTTCTTTTTGTAAATATGACTAGCTTGTCATGCCTGATTCAGCTTTGTTGTGAGAGAACCATGTTTGCAATGACAACTTAGAGATCATAGTTTGTGATGCCATGCTTAACTAGCTCAGAGCTTATAATGGTTTGTCTTGAATACCAACATAGATTTTGAGATGACTATGATGTAGTATGATAGGATGGTATTCTCCTTTGAATGATTCAAGTGGCTTGACTTGGCGCATGTTCATGCATGTAGTTGAAACAAAATCAACATAGGCTCTATGATGTTCGTGTTCATGGTGATCTATATCTTGTTCATGCTTGCATTCAATGTTAGTCAAACTCATTGCATCTTGATGACTGTTGTCGCTCTCTAGTTGGTCACTTCCGAGTCTTTTGCTAGCCTTCACTTGTACTAAGCGGAATACTGCTTGTGCATCCACTTCGATTAAACCCAAAAGTTTTTCCATGAGAGTCCACCATACCTACCTATTTGCGGTACCTACCTGCCGTTCCAAGTAAATTTGCATGTGCCATTCTCTAAACCCTCAAGAAGTAATCTGTTTTGCATGCTCGAACCGCTCATGTGTTGACATGGGGTTATCATTCACCAGAAAGGGGCCGGTAATTGGAATTCCCAGTTCCATGCTCAAATCGAAAAGATAATTACAAACAAAACTCCCCCAGGATTGATGTTGGTATGGACGGTACCCGAGGATTCGGCTAGACGTGGAGTGTGATTGATTGGTGGTGGGGGAGTCAAAACTTTACTTTTCTGTTTGGGAACCGCCTATAGCAAGTGTAGCGTGGAAGATGTTGTAACACATATCGAGGATAACACACCTAGCATGGAAGATATTGATAGCCCCCTGTCACCACATGAGCGGTTCGGGCATGTAAAACAGATTATTTCTTGAAGGTTTAGAGAGTGGCACATGCAAATTTACTTGGAACGGCAGGTAGATACCGCACATAGGTAGATATGGTGGACTCATATGGAACAACTTTGGGTTTATGGAAGTGGATGCACAAGCAGTATTCCCGCTTAGTACAAGTGAAGGCTAGGAAAAGACTCGGAAGCGACCAACTAGAGAGCGACAATAGTCATCAAAATGCATTGAGATTAACCAACATTGAGTGCAAGCATGAGTAGGACATAAATCACCATGGACATGAACATCATAGAGGCTATGTTGATTTTGTTTCAACTACATGCGTAAACATGCGCCAAGTCAAGCCACTTGAATCATTCAAAGGAGGACACCATCCTATCATACTACATCATAGTCATCTCAACATTCATGTTGGCAACCAAGACAAACCATTATAAGCTCCTAGCTAAGTAAGCATGGCATAAGAAACTATGATCTCTAAGTTGTCATTGCAAACATGTTTATCTCACAACAAAGCTGAACTAGGAACAGTGAGCTAGTTATACCGGCTTTTCCAGGCTCAGTCACTTCATCATATATCGTCATTATTGCCTTTCACTTGCACGACTGAACGATGTGAACAATAATAAGAGTGCTCGTGCATTGGACTACGCTGGAATCTGCAGGCAAACACAAAGGAGAAGACAAAGTAATATGGCTCTTTGAAAGCTAAACAGGTATGCATGCAAGAGCCACTAAAAATTGTAACCATGGTCTTCTACCTTGACCCAAAGAAAAAGAAAACTATTTACATGGGAAAGCTCCCAACAAGAAAAAGAAGAAAAGGAAAATATTTTTGGGTTTTTCTCAAACTAGACAGACACACGAAAAGAAAACGAGAAAAAGAAAATAAACTAGCATGGATGATACAGTGGCAAAGTGTGAACACCGACGAACAAAGTGAAAGCATAAGCAATAATGTAAAGTCGGTGAGAAACACGTACTCCCCCAAGCTTAGGCTTTTGGCCTAAGTTGGTCTACTCCCAAGGATGGTCTGGGCGATACCCAAAATCATAATGAGGGTTGTACGGGAGCACTGCAGCCACTGCCTGAATAGCTGCCTCACGGAGACGAGCAGCCTTTGCCTCCCTCTCATAGTCCTCTGCCTCTCCTGTGGTTATGTAATATCTCTGTTTTACCTGAAAGTCAAAGAAGGCAGGAGCAGGAAGGGTAATATGGAAAACACGTTGCTGGTTAAATATCAAACGATATAGGAGGGATTCGTCATCCCTCTCAAAGAACTGGTAGCGTGTCAAAGCGACGCGGTCAAGGAAAGCTGTATGGAGCGGGGGATCTCCTTCGCGGATGGGTACTCCAAGGAAATTTGCTATGCGAGTGGCATAGATCCCACCCAAGAAATCCCCTTCATTAGCATTCTTATTCAGCCTCCTTGCTATTATAGCTCCCATGTTGAAACTCTTATCACCCGTCACTGCGCTCTTAAGGATACTAAGGTCGGATGCGCAGAGGTGACAATGCTCAATCTTGCCATTAATGCATCTGCCTATGAAGAGGGCAAAGTAATGCAAGGCAGGAAAATGAATACTCCCCATGGTAGCTTGCGTAATGTCTCTAGTTTCTCCAACAGTAATACGAGAGACAAAATCTCTAACCGAGGATTTAGGAGGATCATTGAGGCTACCCCAAGTAGGTATTTTGCAAATTCTATTAAAATCCTCTAAATCCATGGTATACGATTTATCATAGAGATTAAACAGTACCGATGTGTCGCGGCCAACTGAAAATTTGAATCTACGAAAAAATAGGCAGTGAGAGCAACATACTGTTCACATTTATCGGAGATGAATTCTTTGAGTCCGACGTTGCGAACAAGTGCATCAAACTCGTCTTTGAAACCTACCTCAATCATAAATTCATCAGAAGGCCATTCACATGGTTGTACCTGCGCATCCCTTGGTTGGTAAGGATGAGGCTCACGAATCGCAAGACGGGGACCTCTCTTGCTTGAGGAACCACCATGAAAGTTTCTCCTGAACATCTTCCTTTCTGAAATTTTCAATGACCCAAAGGAAAGGTGAACAAGGTTCAACTAAACTTGTAGAAACTACTCCCACAAGTGCCTAGAGGCCATATTACGCATCAAAACTACTTGGGACCAGCTAAAATTAGCATGCAAAGCTCAAGAATAGGGTCACCAAGGTAGCAAAAATACGCGAAGTATAAGGCACTAGAGCAAAAACTAATTGGACCAATGGAGGAGTCACTTACCAAGGAGTAATTTCCCCCAAACAGTTCGGAGAATGGTACTTTGAGCAAAGAGATCGAAAATCCCAGCAAGAGGAGCAAGAACACGGGTTTGAGCTGCGAAACGATTTTTTCTGGAGGTAGGAGAAGTGGTTGCACAAGAATGAGTGGAGGGGGTCCATGTGGGACCCACAAGCCTGGGTGGCGCGGCCAGGGGGGTGCCCGCGCCGTCAGGGCTTGTGGCCCACTGGTACAGCCCCCAGACTAGCTCTTCGTCTTAGTATTTTTCAAAAAATCCAGAAAAAATCATAGTTGATTTTCACGACGTTCGGAGAACTTTTATTTTCGGGGTACTTTTCTACCAGACGCTAAGACAGAAAACAGGGAAAACTAAACTAAATCTATCATTTTTCTTATAAGCAACCGAAAGTGAAAGCTTGGAACAGAGGTTTGTGACTCCTTGATTCATCCATCTCATGGTCATCGAAAGAAATCCGTCAATGGGGTTGATCAAATCCCCTCAACAAAACTTCTCGAATCGCAAAAGAGAATGGAGAATTTTCGAATAGTCACTAGGTCACCTCAATGGGGATGTGTATCTCCCCAACAAGCAAATCATACTTCATCTTGACACGAGGAATAGGGCATTCAAAGCTCCCAATAAGAACCGATGAAGTCTTTTCGATAGCATTGATGCAATGTACTCGATATTGTTTCTTCGGAATGTGCACGGTATGCTCATTACCGTTGACATGGAAAGTGACATTGTGTAGCGACCCGACTCAAGACGAGTCAAGCCTCTGTGTTTCTGTGCCATCCCTAGATCAGTATGCTGGCACACACAGTACATCAATGTATATATCAAAGTGCAATCACATGTAAATAGCATAAAACTGATATATACCTTAAATATCTCAGCGGAAGCAGTCAAGGGAGTGGAGTCCCAATAAACACCAACGGCAAGTTGAGTGTAGACCGTAACCCTGAATCGTACTCTTACTCGTCGAAGAAAAATATCTGCAACATAAGACGTTGCAGCCGTGTAGGTCAGCATATTGAATATGCCGGCAAGTCACATAAGAGAGGGGAGAAAAGTAATCATCTATACTATATGCATATATGGCAGGTGGGGCTATAAGTTTTAGCGTAAAGCAAATTTTCTCCTACAACAAGAGTGGGCTAAAAGCAAAATGTTACTACTTTGTTGGTTGTTAACGAGATGGTTCCGCCAACCAGTTCTCGTACCCGAGTTGTCAATAATTACCCTCATCAAATATATTTAATGGTGCTGAGAAATCCAGATAACTTCAGTTCCTTTGGCCCAAGTTGTCCATGACCGTAGACACGGCTAATCGATTAGGTTTGAGTACTCTGCAGAGTTTTGCACATGTTCCCCACAAGATTTGATCGCCTCCGGGTATGTCCTCGCACTTCAGGGTGTTTGAAGACCGGATGATCAAAACATGGTCTTTCAACGGGTCCCTCTGAATCCCTGTCGGTGCCCATCCATTCCTACCGTTCTTCTACATCTGCTAGCACCGCCTGTCTAGAGTCGCCGCGTTGTCCAACCAAGTCAGAGCCCATAATGACTTGTGGCTGTGCAGGTAAGCCTTGGGTCTTGAAAATATCCGTCCATCTCTTTGAGCCTGGGTGAAGCTTTCCGCAGGATGTCATGGCCTCTCCAGCATCCCGGGCATCCACTGGGTTTTCCAGGGAGCCGATCAACCGTCCTTCACCCAGTGTTGCATTGCGTCCGAGGTCTTGAAAATCTTGTCTTAACCGGTCTTGATTATTATATCAACCTCGCATCACTCGTGGTATACACTCAACCGATGACCCGTCTACTCAAGCATAGCATTAAGAAATTGTCGTCCCGGGGCCAAGTATCGGGGTTGTTGTGTTCCTACGACATGATACTACAACTTATACTAAAGTTTCCAAGTACCTAGGCAGCATGCAATTGGGCATAGGATGGTAGAACTACAATGCATAAAACATGGGTGATAGTATGATCAAAGTGACTTGCATGTGATGTTGACGAAGAAGAATTTCTTGAGAAAATAACTTGATAGACTACTCGTCACTCTCCGATGAAATCTATATAGCAAACATATCATTCACATAAGCACTCATACTAGCAATCATTCTAGCAATCAAAACAAAAGAGAGAGCGAATAGGAATTCCGAAAGAAACTTCAAACAAGACTAGAGAGTCCTCTACTACGTCAAACACTAAATAGTTTTGTCTAACATAAAATAATGACAAGGAACTAAGATATAAGTTTAACTAAGATAAAATAAAGTGTTCTTCACAAAACCTTTTGAAAGTATTCCCAAACGGAATTTGAAACAATGCGGAAACCAATTGCAAGTTACTAAGGAACTAGAATTGATTTCATGAAAACAAATAAACATAAAATAAAAACTTGTTGCAAAACTACTGTTAACTAACATAAACAAAACAATAATCTTTCTGAAATAATAAAGAAAATATTTTAAAACAATTTACAGAAAAATAATAGCCATAGTCCTAAAAGAGCTAAAACAGAATCTGTTTTGGTAAAAACCCCAATTAAAAATATTTTAAAAAAATTGAAACTTAAACTACTGAAAGATATAATCAATAGGAAGCAGCAGCAAAAAGAATCAAATTAAAAGCTACTTTTAAACTCCCGGAATAAGCAAAACAAGCTTTAATTCAAATCTGATCTAACTCAATTTTTATAAATCCAAACATAGACAAATTATATATCTACAGAAACTGCATAAAATTTCTGATCGAACACAAAAATAATCACCTAATTCGGAGTTATAGACTAATAGATATGAATTTTCTAAGATTGCAATTTTCTGAAAAAACTGCAATACGGGATTTCGTGAATCTCACCGGAGTTAGTCGCCGGAGTTGGAGAAGACGACGGGAAGGTGGCTCCGGTGGCCGGCCGAGGCAGCGGAGGGGTCCAGGCGGGGGAGGAGGGCTCCGGCTGAAGGTTGGTGGTGCCGGCGGGGCGTGGGGCGACGGGAGGAGGCAGCAGGACCTCCGGCGAGTTCCTGTTGAGGATGAACTCCGGCGAGGCGGGGGCTGCGGCTAGAGGCGAGGAGAGGTCTGGTTCTTGGGGAAAATGGATAGAGGAGTGTGTGGGGGTTCTTATAGGGGCGACGGGAGGTGCTGGGAGGGAAAGAGCTTCGCGAATCCCGGAGGTGGGGATTCTCCTCTCCATGGAAGGAAAGGTTCTGTCACGTGGAGAAGAGATAGAGGAAGAAGATGATCTTCTTGGGCCAAATTTGGAAAGTGCTTAATTGGGCCAGCTCCTATTTCCTAATAAAAGTGATTCTATTCCTATTTTCAAAACTAGGAAACTAAAACGTTAAAAAGGAAATCAAATCAATTCGGAATAAAGAGTTTTTATATACTAAAATTATCAAAAAAATAAAATATAGATGATGGGCATTTTTCCACGGCAAAAATAAAAACTTTAGAAAAAATTATTTTCACAAAATTGCCTAAAAGGTTTATTTTCTTTTGCAAATAATTTTCAAATGACCCTCTAAGTTTTAGGGTTCAAACAACTTTCAAAATGCCCGTGCGTTTGAGGGTCATGTTCCTCCTCTCTTTTCTGTTTGACAGAAAGTATTTCCCGGCATTTCTTGCACGAAGAAAACAAATAAAAATGCAAGAGAATTCAAATGCAAATATCTCCGTTCAAATTCTTTATAGTTGAAGAAGTCATGTCATCTTCTCTCGTTGCTTTTAAAAGATTGAATTTGAATTCACCGGAGAAGGGGAAAGTCATTTTATTCCCTCTCATTCAAAAGTTTCGAAAAGTTTCAAATTTCACACAAGTTTCAATCACTCAGGCAACCAACAAACAATCTAATAATAATTATATTAACATTCCAAAATTTATAATTTCGGGATGTTACACATTGCCTTTGTTGCAATCTATAACAGCCCCTGCAGTGTTTAAAAAGGGTCTTCCGAGGATGACAGCCATGGCATCGTCCTCGGGAATATCCAAGATAACAAAGTTTGTTAAGATAGTGACGTTAGCAACCACAACAGGCACGTCCTCGCAAATGCCGATAGGGAAAGAAGATGATTTGTCGGCCATTTGCACAAAGATTTGAGTGGGTGTCAACTTATCCAGTTCAAGTCTACGATAAAGAGAGAGAGGCATAACACTAACACCGGCTCCAAGGTCGCATAACGTAGTTCTAACGTAGTTGCCTTTAATGGAGCAAGGTATAGTGGGCACATCGGGATCACCTAGTTTCTTAGGAGTTCCACCCTTGAAGGTATAATTAGCGAGCATGGTGGAAATCTCAACCTCAGGTATCCTTCTCTTATTAGTCACAATATCCTTCATGTACTTAGCATACGGAGACAATTTGAGCATATCTGTCAAACGCATTTGCAGAAAGACAGGTCTGATCATTACAATGAAGCGCTCAAAATCCTCATCATATTTTTTCTTGGATTGTTTGGGAGGAAAGGGCATGGGTCTCTGAACCCATGGTTCCCTTTCTTTACCATGCTTCCTAGCAGCAAAGTCATTCTTATCGTATCTTCTATTCTTAGGTTGTGGGTTATCAAAATCAAGTTCAATCTCCACATCCTTATCATTGCTAGGTTGAGCATCTTCATGAACATCACTATTGATATCATCATTAGGCTCATATTCATCACCAGATTGTGTTTCAGCATCAGAGACAGAGACATCGTTTGGACTCTCGGGTGTAGCAGCAACATGGTTGCTAGCGTGCAGGTTCCTATCATCTTTCTTCTTCTTTCTAGGATGACTAGGTGCATCAGTGCTAACTCCTTGAGAATCTTGTTCAATTCTCTTCGGATGACCCTCAGGATACAAAGGTTCCCGGGTCATTCTACCGCCTCTAGTGACGACTCTGACAGAATTGTCATTCAACTCATTGAGCAAGTCATTCTGAGTTTAAGTACTTGTTCTACCTGAGTAGTAACCATAGAAGCATGTTTACTCAGAAGCTTAAGATCATTGACATTTCTGTCCACACAAGCACTTAAATGACTAAGCATGCGAGCATTCTGTTCCAATTGTCTGCTAACATAATCATTGAAACTCTGTTGTTTGGCAACAAAGTTATCAAATTCATCCAGGCATAAGCTAGCATGTTTATCAAAAGGAATATCACTCTCATCAAACCTACGCAAATAATTTACTTCTACTACCTGTATCGGGTTATCGAGACCATGGATCTCTTCGATAGGTGGTAGATTTTTGACATCTTCAAATTTAATGCCTTTCTCTCGCATAGATTTCTTGGATTCTTGCATATCTTCAGGACTGAGGAATATAATACCTCTTTTCTTCGGAGTTGGCTTAGGAGGTGGTTCGGGAATAGTCCAAGCATTCTCATTGCACAAGATGTTATTCAATAGAATCTCAGCTTGTTCTACAGTTCGTTCCCTAAAAACACAACCGACACAACTATCTAGTTGGTCTTTGGAAGCATCGGTAAGTCCATTATAGAAGATATCAAGTATTTCATTCTTCTCAAGAGGGTGATCAGGCAAAGCAATCAGTAGCTGGATGAGCCTCCCCCAACCTTGTGGGAGGCTCTCTTCTTAAGCTTGAGCAAAGTTGTATATTTCCTGCAAGGCAGCTTGCTTCTTATGGGCAGGGAAATATTTTTCAAAGGAGTAGTAGACCATATCTTGGGGGCTATGTACACAACTAGGAGCAAGAGAAGTGAACCAGGTCTTAGCATCATCCTTTAGCAAGAAAGGAAACAGCTTGAGGATATAGTAGTGGCGGATCTTTTCCTCACTAGTGAATAGGGTGGCTATATCATGCAGTTTGGTAAGATGGGCTACAACCGTTTCAGACTCATAACCGTGAAAAGGATCAGATTCGACCAGAGTGATTAACTCAGGGTCGACAGAGAATTCATAATCCTTATCAGTCACAAAGATAGGCGAAGTAGCAAACTTCGGGTCGTATTTCATCCTAGCGTTCAGAGATTTTTCTTTCCACTTGCGCAATAATTTCTCAACATCATAGCTATCCTTACACGCAAGAAAATCCTCAGCTATCTCTCCCTCCATAACATAACGCTCACGCATAACAGGCAATTCAGGCATATCAGGAGAGCTAGTTCTAGCAGGCAAAATAGCAGGTTCTACTTCAATAGTATGAGCAGTTTCAGAAGTATCATCACATCTAGCAGCAACTCTAGCAATTTGTGCATCAAGGAATGCACCTAGTGGCAAAGCAGTATCAAGCATAGCATCATCAGGCATAGTATCAAGCATAGCATCATCAGGCATAGCATCAAGCATAGCATCATCAGGCATAGTATCAAGCATAGCATCATCATGAGCATCATGGGCAGCAGAAGTAGCATCATCAAGCACATGCGACATATCAAGATTTCTAGCAGGAGGTGATGTTGCAAACTTACTCATAACTGAAGGTGAATCAAGTGCAGAGCTAGATGGCAGTTCCTTACCTGTCCTCATAGTGGAAGGCAAGACTTTAGTTCTTGCATCTATCGGATTCCTCATAGTGATCAACAGACGTAAATCCCAAGTGACTCAGAGAATAGCTGTGCTTCCCCGGCAACGGCGCCAGAAAAAGGTCTTGATTACCCACAAGTGTAGGGGATCGCAACAGTTTTCGAGGGTAGAGTATTCAGCCCAAATTTATTGATTCGACACAAGGGGAAGCGAAAGAATATTCTCAGGTATTAGCAGCTGAGTTTGTCAATTTCAATCACACCTGAAAGATTAGTATCTGCAAGCAAAGTATCAGTAGCAAAGTGGTATGATAGCAACAGTGCCAGAAAAGGGTCTGTTGACGGCAGAATATTCCTAACTTGTTGTATCAATGACGCCTAGAAAAGTCTTGCAACAGGTAGCAGCAAAGTAACAAGTAACAGCAGTAGTGACAACAGTAGCAACGAACAACAGTAGTGAGAGCAGCAACAAGTAACAACAGTAACCAGTAGCAACAGAGTAACAGAGTAGCAACAGTAGTAGCGACAAAGTAACGCAGCAAGGACCAGTAGTAAAAGACTCATATGCATTGGATCGGTGATGGATGATTATGCCGGATGTGATTCATCATGTAACAGCTATAACACGGAGAGATAAGTAACTAGCTCCCGTTCCTCAATCTAATGTAGGCATGTATTCTGTATGTAGTCATACGTGCTTAGGGAAAAGAACTTGCATGACATCTATTGTCCATCCCTCCCAGGGTAGCGGGGTCCTAATGGAAACTACGAGATATTAAGGTTCTCCTTTTAATAAAGAACCGGACCAACGCATTAACACTTGGTGAATACATCAACTCCTCATACTATGGTCATCTCCGGGAGTGGTTCCGGCTATTGTCACTACGGGGTTGCCGGGTCTTAACACATAGTAGGTGACTACAACTTGCAAGATAGGATCAAGAACACACATATATTGACGAGAATATAATAGGTTCAGATCTGAAATCATGGCACTCGGGCCCTAGTGACAAGGATTAAGCATGGCAAAGTAGTAGCAACATCAATCTCAGAACATAGTGGATACTAGGGATCAATCCCCGTCAAAACTAACTTGATTACATGATAGATCTCATCCAACTCATCACCGTCCAGCAAGCCTACGATGAGATTACTCAGGAATGGTGAAGATCATCATGGAATTATTGATGGAGGAAGGTTGATGATGACGATGGCGACGATTTCCCCTCTCCGGAGCCCAAAACGGACTCCGGATCTGCCCTCCAGATAAAGAACAGGAGGTGGCGGCGCCTTCGTATCGAAAAACGCGATGAATCCTTCTCTCTGATTTTTTCCGGGCGAAACAGAATATATAGAGCTGAGTTTGGAGGCGGTGGCGCCACGTGGGCCCAACAAGCCTGGTTGGTGCAGCCTAGGGGGTGGCCGCGCCGTCTGGGCTTGTGGCCCACTGGCTCACCCCCTCCCATGGATCTTTGCGCAGGTATTTTTCATTAATTCCAGAAAAATTCTTCGTAAATTTTCAGGACATTCCGAGAACTTTTATTTCTGCACAAAAACAACACCATGGCAATTCTGCTGAAAACAACGTTAGTCCGGGTTAGTTCCATTCAAATCATGCAAATTAGAGTCCAAAACAAGGGCAAAAGAGTTCGGAAAAGTAGATACGGCAGAGACGTATCAAGACACCACGTGATGATCGGGTGTGATAGATTCTACGTTCACATACAACGGGTGCAAAACAGTTGCACACATGGAACTTTCGGGTTAAACTTGATGAGCCTAGCATGTACAGATATGGCCTCGGAACACAAGAGAGTCAAAGGTCGAACATGAGTCATATAGTAGATATGATCAACATAGAGATGTTCACCATTGCAGACAATTTAACTCACGTGATGATCGGACTTGAGTTGGTGAATTTGGATCATGCATCACTCGAATGACTAGAGGGATGTCAATTTGAGTGGGATTTCTGAAGTAATATGATTAATTGAACTTATTGTCATGAACATAGTGAAAAATGTCTTTGCAAATTATGTTGTAACTTGCGTTGTAGCTCTAGGCTTCATACTTTCACTAGTGGCAACTCCCAACAACATTAACATAGTCTAATCACATGATATTTCCACTAAAACATGCAATGGTGACATACTCGGAGGTCATTCCTTTGTGATCAAGAGAGGACGAGAATTATCTAGGGCTACAAAAGCACACCTCAGAGTTCGTAGTTCTCATCTATGGATTTCCCAATGTCACCGCGGCCATGCAAAGAGAGTACCACAATCACCACAACGTATCTCAAGGATAGTCAAAGACAAGCACCAAGAGACTCTCAATCTTCAATCAAATCACAAAAGAGGAAATCACTCATGAAAATATTCTTCTAATCCATGTCCAATAGACCGTTGTCACCATGGTCTCAGAGATTATACTAGATAAGATCAAGTGAGTACATCAATCCAATACATAGAAGAAGAGGAAACATCATGGGATCACCCTAGATTAACATAGCCTATGATCACAATCAAGATCACATCATGGGAGAGAGAATTAACCACATAGCTACTTTAGAAGACCTCAGCCCCGAGGAGGAACTACTCCCGCTTCATGGAGAGAGGAAGCAACATCGATGGAGATGAATCCGGGGGCACTTCCCCGTCCCGGCACGGTGCCGGCACAGGAATTCTGGTCCCCCGAAACTTGTTGGCGATGGCGGCGGAGATCGGAATTGCTTGTGGAGAAAAGGGTTCCGGAATCAGGGTTTCCTCCATGGGGGTAAAAATAGGAGCCAAGGTAGGGCACCAGAGGGGGTGGGCCCCACCCAGGCGACCGTCTAGAGTCTTCTGGAACGCCGATTATTTACATATTTTTTTGGAATTTTTCAGGCACTATAAATATGGGTATAAACCTGCAATTCACAAACATCAGCAGATAGAAACTAGCACTGGGTGCACTGAGTTAGTAGATTAGTCCAAATATGTTGAAAAGGGTATGAAAGTGTACAAAACACATAGCAATATTACCCAAAACTTACATGGAGCAAGCAGAAATTATAGATATGTTTGGGACCTATCAGTATGCTGAACGCCAAGCGTCATCTGTGGAGTTTGCGAACATCTGACATACACGTTTTTTATGACTACGTGATAGTTCAGTGCGTAATGCTTAACGACTTAGAGTTGAGGCGACGAAGACGTTTTGAACGTCACGGAACATATGAGATATTCCAAGAGCTGAAATTGGGATTTCAGGCTCGTGCCCACGTTAAGAGGTATGAGACCTCCGACAAGATTCTTGGCCTGCAAAGTAAGGGAGAAAAGCTCAATCATTGAGCATGTGCTCAGATTGTGTGAGTACTACAATCGCTCGAATCGAGTGGGAGTTGATCTTCTAGATAAGATAGTGATTGACATAGTTCTCCAAAGTCACTGCCACCAAGCTACTGAGCTTCATGATGAACTATAACATGTCAGGGGTAGAGATGATGATCCCTAAGTTATTCACGATGTTTGACACCGCGAAAGTAGAAATCAAGTAGGAGCATCAATTGTTGATGGTTAGTGAAACCACTAGTTTCAAGAAGGGCAGGGGCAACAAGGGATACTTCATGAATGGCAAACCAGTTGCTGCTCTAGTAAAGAAACCCAAGGTTGAACCCAAACCCGAGACTAAGTGCTTCTGTTATGAGGGGAACGGTCACTGAAGCATAACTACCATAGATACTTGGGAGATAAGAAGGCTGGCAAAGTCGACAACGGTCTATTGGATATACGTGATATTGATGTGTACCTTACTAGTACGTCTAGCAGCACTGGGGTATTAGATACCGGTTCAGTTGCTAAGTGTTAGTAACTCAAAATTATAGCTACGAAATAAACAGATACTAGGAAGAGTGAGGTGAGGATTTGTGTGCAAAGTAATTCCAAGGTTGATGTGATCAAACATTGCACGCTCCCTCTACCATCGGGATTAGTGTTGTACCTAAATAATTGTTATTTGGTGTTTGCGTTGAGCATAGACATGATTAGATTGTGTTTATTGCAATACGGTTATTCATTTAAAGTGAATAATGGTTACTCGGTTTACTTGAATAATACATTCAATGGTCTTGCACCTAAAATAAATGGTTTATTGAATCTCGATCGTAGTGATACACATGTTCATAATATTGATGCCAAAAGATACAAAGTAGTAATGATAGTACCACCTGCTTGTGGCACTGCCGCTTGAGTCATATTGGTATAAAACGCATGAAGAAGTTCCATGCTGATGGATCTTTGGACTCACTCATTTTTGAATCATTTGAGACATGCGAACCATGCCTATTGGTATAAACGCATGAAGAAAATCCATGCAGATGGATTGTTTCACTTGATTTTGAATCACTTGAGACATGCAAATCATGCCATGTGGGCAAGATGACTGAAGGCCTCGTTTTTAGTGAGATGGAACGAGTAAGTGACTTGTTGGAAATAATACATTTTGATGTATGCAGTCCAATGAGTGCTGATGCACGCACTGGATATCATTATGTTCTTACTTCACTGATGATTTGAGTAGATACATGAGTATTTTTTTGATTAATCACAAGTCCGAAAGATTGAAAAGTTCGAGCAATTTCAGAGTGAAGTTTAAAATCATTGTGGCAAGAGGATAATATGTCTACGATGTAATTGTGGAGGTAAATATATATCCGAGTTGCGAGTTTGGTAAACATCTAAGACAATGTGAGAATTGTTTCACAACTCATGCCACCTGGAACACCATAGTGTGATGGTGTGTCCGGACATCATAGCCGCACCCTATTGGATATGGTGAGTACTATGATGTCTCTTATCGAATTACCACTATTGTTGTTGGGTTAGGCATTAGGGACAACCACATTCACTTTAAATAGGGCACCACATAATTCCATTGAGATGACACCGTATGAACTATGGTTTGGAGAAACCTAAGATGTCGTTTCTTAAAAGTTTGGGGCTGCAACGCTTATGTGAAAAAGTTTTAGCCTCATAAGCTCGAACCCAAAGGGGATAAATGCATCTTCATCGGACACCCAAAACAGTTGGATATACCTCCTATCTCAGATCCGGAAGCAAAGTGTTTGTTTCTAGAAATGGGTCCTTTCTCAAGAAAAAGTTTCTCTCGAAAGAATTGAGTGGGAGGATGGTGGAAACTTGAAGAGGTTATCGAATCGTCACTTCAGCCAATGAGTAGCAAGACACGGGAAGATGTTCCTATGGCGCCTACATTAATTGAAGTGGAAAGCTGATGATGGTGATCATGAAGCCTCGGATCAAGTTACTACCAAACCTCGTAGGTCGACAAGGAAAAGTACTGCTCCAGAGTAGTACGGTAATCTTGTCTTAGAGGTCATGTTGCTGGTCAACAATGAACCTGCGAGCTATGGAGAAGCGATGGTGGGCCCAGATTCCGACGAATCACCGAAGGCCATGAAATCCGAGATAGGATCCATGTATGAAACCAAAGTGTAGACTTTGGAAGACCTAGTTGATGGTCGTAAGGTTGTTAAGTAGAAGTGGATCTTTAAAAGGAAGACGGGCGATAATGGAAAATGACACCATTAAGAAAGCTCGACTTGTCGCAAAGTTGTTTCCGTCAAGTTCAAAGAGTTGACTATGATGAGACTTTCGCACTCACAGCGATGCTAAAAGTCTGTTGGAATTATGTAAGCATTTGTTGCATTATTTATGAAATCTTGCAGATGGATGTCCAAAAATTGTTTCAATGAGGAAAGGTCGTATGTGATACAACCAGAAGGTTTTGTCGATCCTAAGGATACTAATAAGTATGCAAGCTCCAGGGATCCTTCTATGGACTGGAGCAAGCATCTGGGAGTTGGAATACACACTTTGATGTGATGACCAAAGTTTTTGGGTTTATACATAGTTTATGAGAAACTTGTATTTCCAAGAAAGTGAGTGGGAGCACTATAGAATTTCTGATGAGTATATGTGGTTGACATATTGTTGATCGGAAATGATGTAGAATTTCTGGAAAACATATAGGGTTGTTTGGAAAGTGTTTTTGAAAGGAAAACCTGGATTGAGAACATTGAGCATAAAGATCTATAGAGATAGATCAAATTGCTTAATAGAAATTTCAAATGAATACATACCGTGACAAGATTTTGAAGGAGTTCAAAACAGATCCGCTAAAGAAGGAGTTCTTGACTGTATTGTAAGGTCTGAATTTGAGTAAGACTCAAAACCCGACCATGGCGGAAGAAAGAGAAAGGACGAAGGTCGTCCCCTATGCCTTAGACGTAGGCTCTAAAGTATGCCATGTTGTGTACCGCACCGGATGTGTGCCTTGCCATGAGTCGGTCAAGGGGTACAAGAGTAATCAAGGAATGGATCACTGGACAAAGGTCAAAGTTATCATTAGTAACTAGTGGACTAAGGAATTTTTCTCGATTCTGGAGGTGGTAAAAGAGTTTGTCCTAAAGGGTTACGTCGATGCAAGCTTTGACACTAATCCAGAGGACTCTTAGTAGTAAACTGGATTCGTATAGTGGAGCAGTCGTTTGGAATTGTTCCAAGTGGAGCATGGTAGAAGCATCTAAAGTATGACATAGAGATTTGTAAAAGAACACACAGATCTGAATATTTCAGCTTGTTGACTAAAAACCTCTCTCACAAGCAAGACATGATTAAACCGCACAACGGTATGCGTGTTAGATTCATTACAATCACAGAGTGATGTGAACTAGATTATTGACTCTAGTGCAAGTGGGAGACTGTTGGAAATATGCCCTAGAGGCAATAATAAATTCGTTATTATTATATTTCATAGTTCATGATAATTGTTTATTATGCATGCTAGAATTGTATTGATTGGAAACTCAAATACATGTGTGGATACATAGACAACACACTGTCCCTAGTGAGCCTCTACTTGACTAGCTCGTTTATCAAAGATGGTCAATGTTTCCTCGCCATAGACAAGTGTTGTCACTTGATAACAGGATCACATCATTAGGAGAATGATGTGATGGACAAGACCCAAACTATGAATGTAGCATATGATCGTGTGAATTTATTGCTATTGTTTTCTACATGTCAATGTATTTGATCATATGACCATGAGATCATGCAATTGCCAGACACCAGAGGAATACCTTGTGTGTATCAAACATTGCAACATAAGTGAGTTACGATAAAGGTGCTCTACAGGTATCTCCGAAGGTGTCTATTGGGTTGGCGTGGATCTATACTGGGATTTATCACTCCATGTGACGGAGAGGTATCTCGGAGCCCACTAGGTAATACAATATAGGTTCAACCGATAAAGATCTTCGTAGAATATGTAGGAGACAATATGGGCATCCATATCCCGCTATTAGTTATTGACCGGAGAGTGTCTCACGTCATGTGTGCATAGTTCTCAAACCCACAGGGTCTGCACACTTAAGGTTCGGTGACATTTCAGTATTATTTAGTTATGTGTGTTTGGTAACCAAAAGTTGTTCGGAGTCCCGGATGAGATACCGGTCGTCACGAGGAGCTCCGGAATGGTCCGGAGGTAAAGATTGATATATATGAAGTTCCGTTTTGGTCATCAGAAAAGTTTCTGGTGCTTTCGGTATAATACCCGTAATGTCGGGTGGGCCATCGGGAGGGGTCACTCACACTGGGAGGCTACTTGGGCCTTAGGGGTGGCACACCATCCTTTAGTGGTCTGTCCAAGCCATCCCCAAAGGGCACATGCGTCCAAGAGGTGGGAGAAGGGAAAAATCCAAAGGAAAGAGGGGAGTATTCCAAGTAGAGAGGAGTCCTACTTGGAGTAGGATTGGAGGTGGACTCCTCCACCTCCACCTTCGATCGAAGCCCTTAGAGGGATTTTGGATGCCTCCTCCCCTCCCTCCCTCCTATATATACTAGAGGATTTAGAGGCACCCCTTGTTGGGCAACGTTGCATGGGAAACAAAAAAATTCCTACGCACACGAAGATCTATCATGGTGATGTTCATCTACGAGAGGGAGATCGAATCCACATACCCTTGTAGATCGCTAAGCGGGGAGCGTTAAGAAACGCAGTTGATGTAGTGGTACAGCTTCGTGATTCATATCACCGTCGTCCCACAATACGTTCCGATCTAGCGCCGAACGGACGACACCTTCGCATTCATCACACGTACAGCTCGATGACGATCTCCGCCTTCTTGATCCAGCAAGAGACACGGGGAAGTAAATGAGTTCTCCGACAGCGTGACGGCGCGCCGGTGATGGTGATGATCTATTCCTGAAGGGCTCCGCCCGAGCTCCGCAGAAAACCGATCTAGAGGAAGAACTACGAAGTAGAGGTTTAGGGTTGCACGTGGCTAAAGTTGTGTCTCAAAAACCCTAAAACCGCTAGTATATATAGGAGGAGGGGAGGGTCTAGCCTTGGGGATCAAGAGAGCTCCAAGGGCACCGGCCGAGAGAGGAGGAGGAGGACTCCAACTCCAATTCGGTTTGGGGAAGGAGGAGTCGTCCTCTTCCTTCCCACCTCCCTCCTTTTTTTCTTTTCTTTAGTTTTTTCTATCCAACATAGCCCACTTGGGCTGGCCTCACCAGCCCACTAAGGGCTGGTGCGCCACCCTTGGGCTATTAGGCTCACTCCCGGGTGGGTGGGCCCCTCCCGGTGAAAACCCGGAACCCATTCGTCACTCCCGGTACACTGCCGGTAATTCCCGAAATCTTTCCGGAGACCAAGTGAAACCATCCTATATATCAATATTCGGTTCCGGACCATTTCGGAAACCCTCATGACGTCCCTGATCTCATCCGGGACTTCGAACAACCTTCGGCCACCAACACCTATAACTCAACTATACCGAAACGTCACCGAACCTTAAGTGTGCACACCCTGCGGGTCCGAGAACTATGCAGACATGACCTGAGACACTCCCCGGTCAATATCCAACAGCGGGACATGAATGTCCATATTGGATCCTTCATATTCTACGAAGATCTTATCGGTTGAACCTTTGTGCCAAGGATTCATATAATCCCGTATAACATTCCCTTTGTCCTTCGGTATGTTACTTGCCGGAAATTTGATCATCGGTATCCCTATACCTATTTCAATCTCATTACTGGCAAGTCTCTTTACTCGTTCCGTAATACAAGATCCCGTGACTAACACTTGAGTCACATTGCTTGCAAGGCTTATATGTGATGTTGTATTACCGAGTGGGCCCTGATACGTCTCCATCGTATCTACTTTTCCAAACTCTTTTGCCCTTGTTTTGGACTCTAATTTGCATGATTTGAATGGAACTAACCTCGACTGACGCTGTTTTCAGCAGAATTGCCTTGGTGTTATTTTTGTGCAGAAATCAAAGTTCTCCAAACGTCCTGAAAATTTACGGGGAGTAGTTTTGGAAAATAAGAAAAATATCTGTGCTAAGTTCCACCTCAGGGGGTGGGCCAGTGGGCCACAAGCCTTGGCTCCGCCACCACCCCCCCCCCTAGTGGAGGTGGGCAGGCTTTTGGGGCCCACACGGCTCTGCCGCCCCCAATTCCAGCTCTATAAGATCCCTTTCGTCCCAGAAAAAATAAAAAAGAGAAGTTTTCGTCGCGTTAGCGATACGGAGGCGCCGCCACCACCTGTTCTTCATCTGGAGGGCAGGTCTGGAGTCCGTCTTGGGCTCCGGAGAGGGGAAATCGTCGTCATCGTCATCATCAATATTCTTCCCTCTCCAATTCCATGAAGCTCTTCGTCGTTCGTGAGTAATCTATTCGTAGGCTCGCTGGGCGGTGATGAGTAGGATGAGATCTATCATGTAATCGAGTTAGTTTTGATGGGGATTGATCCCTAGTATCCACTATGTTCTGACATTGAAGTTGCTACTACTTTGCCATGCTTAATGCTTGTCACTAGGGCCCGAGTGCCATGATTTCAGATCTGAAATTATTATGTTGTCACCAATATATGTGTGTTTTAGATCCAATCTTGCAAGTTGTAGTTACCTACTATGTGTTATGATCCGGCAACCCCGGAGTGACAATAACCGGAACCACTCCCAGTGATGACCATAGTTTGAGGAGTTCATGTGTTCACCAAGTGCTAATGCGTTGGTCCGGTTCTTCATTAAAAGGAGAACCTTAATATCCCGTAGTTTCCTTTTGGACCCCGCTGCCACGGGAGGGATGGACAATAGATGTCATGCAAGTTCTTTTCCCTAAGCACGTATGACGACACACGGAATGCATACCTACATCACATTGACGAACGGGATCTAGCCACATATCTCTCCGTGTTATAGATGTTGCATGATGAATATCATCCAAACAAATCACCGACCCATTGCCTACGAGTTTGTCCTACTGCTATTACTTGTCTTGCTCTGCTGCTGCTGCTACTACTGTTGCTACTGCTGTTACTTGTCTTGCTCTGTTGCTGCTGCTGCTACTACTGTTGCTACTGCTGTTACTTGTCTTTCTCTGCTGCTCCTGCTACTACTGTTGCTACTAATGTTACTTGTCTTGCTCTGCTGCTGCTGCTACTACTGTTGCTACTGTTGTTACTTGTTTTGCTCTGCTGCTGCTGCTACTGTTGCTATTACTGTCGCTTGCTACTGTTGCTACTTGCTACTGTTGTCACTACTGTTGTTCCTTGCCGCTGCTATTGCTTGTTACACTGCTGGTACCTGCTACAATCTTGATTCGCTGATCGTTGACGGGAACTGACAATTTCCGTCAACGGGGCAACTTGGTGCCATTGATACAATCGTTAGGAATAGTCTGCCGTCAACAGATCATTTCTGACACCGTTGTTATCATACTACTTTGCTACTGATACTTTGCTTGCACATACTAATCTTTCAGGTGTGGTTGAATCTGACATATTCAGCTGCTAATATTTGAGAGTATCCGCTCACCTCCTATAGGCGAATCAACAAATTTGGGTCGAATACTCTACCCTCGAACACTACTGCGAACCCATGCGTTGGTGGGCCATCAACAACATTCTTCTAGTTTCGTTGCCGGGGAGTGCCAGCAGCATTCTTCTGGTGCCGTTGCAGGGGAAGGTTTGTTGTCATTAGCATTCGTCTAGCCATTGCCAGAGATTGCAATCAGCATTTTTCTGGCGCCGTTGCCGGGGAGGTATTGCTATATTCTCTGAGTCACTTGGGATTTATATCTGCTGATCACTATGAAGAATCTGAAGGATCGGAAGACCAAAGTCTTGCCCTTAACTACGAGGGGAGGTAAGGAATTGCCATCTAGCTCTGCACTTGATTCACCTTCAGTTATGAGTAAGTTTGCGACATCACCTCCTGCTAGAAATCTTGATATGTCGCATGTGCTTGATGATGCTTGTGATACTACTGCTAGAGATGCTATGCTTGATACTATGCCTAATACTGCTAGAGATGCTATGTTTGATACTATGCGTGATGATACTATGCTTGATACTATGCCTGATGATACTGCTAGAGATGCTATGCTTGATACTGCTTTGCCTGATGATGCTAGAGATGCTATTTTGCCTGATGATGCTATGCTTGATACTGCTAGAGATACTCCTTTGCCCGATGTTCCACTAGGAGTGTTCCTTGATGCTCATATTGCTAGAGTTACTGCCAATGCTCGTGATGCTTCTGAAACTGCCGATACTATTGAGATAGAACCTGCTTTTACTCCTGCTAAATCTAGCTCTCCTAGATATGAATTGCCTGATATACCTGAGGGTTATGTTATGGAGGGAGAGATAGCTGAGGATTTTCTTGCGTGTAAGGATGCCTATGACGCTGAGAAATTACTTCTCAAGTGGAAGGAAAAATCTCGGGAAGCTAGGATGAAAAATGACCCGAAGTTTGCCACTTCGCCTATCTTTGTCACCGATAAGGATTATGAATTCTCAGTCGACCCTGAGATAATCTCTCTAGTCGAATCCGATCCTTTTCACGGTTATGAGTCTGAGACGGTCATAGCCCATCTTGCCCAACTATCTGAAATAGCCAACCTTTTCACTAATGAGGAGAAGATCCGCCACTACTATATCCTTAAGCTGTTTCCTTTCTCTCTAAAGGATGACGCTAAAGTCTGGTTCACCTCTCTTGCTCCTGATTGTGTGCGTAGTCCCCAGGAGATGGTCTATTACTTCTGTGGGAAATATTTCCCTGCCCATAAGAAGCAAGCTGCCTTGCAGGAAATATACAACTTTGCTCAACTCCAAGAAGAGAGTCTTCCACAAGCTTGGGGGAGGCTCGTCCAGCTACAAAATGCTTGGCCTGATCACCCTCCTAAGAAGAACGAGATACTTGATATCCTCTATAACAGACTTACCGATGCCTCTAGACACCACCTAGATAGTTGTGTCGGTTGTGTTTTTAGGGAACAAACTGTAGAACAAGCAGAGACCCTACTGAATAACCTCTTGATCAACGATAATGCTTGGACTATTCCCGGACCACTTCCTAAGCCAACTCCAAACAAAAGAGGTATTCTATTCCTCAGTCCCGAAGATATGCAAGAAGCCAAGAAATCTATGCAAGAGAAAGGCATTAGAGCTGAAGATGTCAAAAATCTACCACCTATCGAACAGACCCATGGTCTCAATAACCCGATACAGGTAGTGGAAGTGAATTCTCTGCGTAGGTTTGATGAGAGTGATATTCCTTTTGATAAACCTGCTAGCCTATGCTTTGATGAATTTGACAACTTTGTTGCCAAACAATAGAGTTTCAATGATTATGTTAGCAGACATTTGGAACAAAGTACTCGTATGATTAGCCATTTAAGTACTTGTGTAGACAGAAATGTCAATGTTCTGAAGCTTCTGAGTAAACATGCCTCTATGATTACTACTCAGGTAGAACAAGTACTTAAAGCTCAGAATGACTTGCTTAATGAATTAAATGACAACTCTCTGAGATTCATTACTAGAGGAGGCAAAATGACTCAGGAACCTTTGTATCCTGAAGGTCATCCTACGAGAATTGATCAAGATTCTCAAGGAATCAATGCTGATACAGTTAGTCATCCTAAGGAGAAGAAGAAGGATGATAGAAACCTACATGCCAGTTCACCAAATACTGTCACACCGGAAGAACCTAATGATATTTCTGCGTCTGATGCAGAAACACAATCAGGTGATGAACATGAACCTGGTGACAATGTGGACAGTGATGTTCATAATAATGCTCAACCTAGCAATGATGAGGATGTGGAGATTGAACCTACGGTTAATCCTGATAATCCACAACCTAAGAGATACGACAAGAATGACTTCACTGCTAGGGAGCATGGTAAAGAAAGAGAACTGTGGGTTCAGAGACCTATGCCCTTTCCTCCTAAGACATCCAAGAAAAAGGATGATGAGGATTTTGAGCGCTTCGTTGAGATGATAAGACACGTCTTTTTGCAGATGCGGTTAACTGATATGCTCAAGATGTCTCTATATGCCAAGTACATGAAAGATATGGTGACTAATAAACAGAAGATACCAGATCTTGAATCTCCACCATGCTTGCCAATTACACTTTTAAAGGTGGAACTCCTAAGAAACTTGGTGATCCCGGAGTGCCCACTATACCTTGCTCCATTAAAGGAAACTATGTGATCACTGCCTTATGTGACCTTGGAGCCGGTGTTAGTGTGATGCCGCTTTCTCTTTATCGTAGACTTGAATTGGATAAGTTGACACCCACTGAAATTTCTCTGCAAATGGCCAACAAATCAACTGCTTTCCCTATCGGCATTTGCGAGGATGTGCCTGTTGTGGTTGCTAACACCACTATCTTAACACACTTTGTTAACTTGGATATTCCCGAGGACGATGCCATGGCTGTCATCCTCGGAAGACCCTTTTTAAACACTGCAGGGGCTGTTATAGATTGCAACAAAGGCAATGTCACTTTCCATGTCAACGGTAATGAGCACACAGTGCACTTTCCGAAGAAACTATATCGAGTACATTGCATCAATGCTATCGAAAAGACTTCATCGATTCTCATTGGGAGCTTTGAATGACCTATTCCTCGTGTCAAGATGAAGTATGATTTGCTTGTTGGGGAGATATGTATCCCCATTGAGGTGACTTAGTGTCTATTCGAAAATTCTCCGTTCTCTCTTGAGATTCGAGAAGGTTTTGTCATAAGGACTTGATCAATCCCATTGACGGATTTCTTTCGATGACCATGAAACGGATGAATCAAAGAGTCACATACCTCTGTTTTGAGTTTTCTTTTTCTGTTGCTTAGAAGAAAAATGATAGAATTAGTTCAGTTTTTCCTATTTTCTGTTTTAGCGTCCCGAAGAAAAATACCTCAAAAATAAAAGTTCTCTGATGGTCCTGAAAATTTAGTATGATTTTTTCTGGAGTTTTTGGAAATTTTTGGGCCTGAGAGCTGGCCTGGGGGCCTGACCAGTGGGCCACAAGCCCTGCCACCGCCACCTACCCCCCTAGTGGCGGGGTGCAAGCTTGTGGGGCCCATAGGCACCCCCTCCACTCATTCCATCTCCCAGCCTCTTCTTCCACCTCCAGAAAAAATTGTTTCGCAGCTCAAACCCGTGTTCTTGCTCATTTGGCTGTGATTTTCGATCTCCTTGCTCAAAGCACCATTCTCCAAACCGTTTTGGGGAAATTACTCCTTGGTAAGTGACTCCTCCATTGGTCCAATTAGTTTTTGCTCTAGTGCTTTATCCTTCGCGATTTCTTGCTACCTTGGTGACCCTGTTCTTGAGCTAGAAAGGTTGATTTTAGCTGGTCCCAAGTAGTTTTAGCGCGTGATACGGTCTCTAGGCACTAGTAGGAGTAGTTTCTACAAGGTGTGGTGGGTCTTTATTCACTTTTCTCTTGAACTTCAAAAAATTCAGCAAAAGGAAATTATGTTCAGGAGGAATTTTCATGGTGGTTCTTCAAGTAAGAAGGGTCCTCGTCTCTCCTTTCGGGAGCCCGAACCTTTTCAACTAAGGGACGCACCGGTACAACCATCTGAATGGACTTCCGATGAGTTCATGATCGAAGCAGGTTTCAAGGATGAGTTTGATGCACTTGTCCGCAATACCGGGTTAGAAGAATTCCTCGCAGATAAATGTGAACAGTATGCTATGCTCACTGCCTCTTTCGGGCGTAGATTTAAATTCTCAGTTGGCCGTGACTCATCCATACTGTTTGATCTGTACGATAAATCATATACCGTGGATCTGGAGGATTTCAATAGGATTTGCAAGATACCCGATGGGGGTAGTGTTAATGATCCTCCTAAGTCCTTGGTCAGAGACTTTGTCTCCAGTATAACTGTTGGAGAAACCAGAGATATCACGCAAGCCACCATAGGAAGCATCCATTTCCCTGCCTTGCACTACCTTGCCCTCTTCATAGGTAGGTGCATTAACGGCAAGGGTGCACATTGTCACCTATGCGCTTCCGACCTTAGTATCCTTAAGAGCGCAATAGCAGGTGATAGGAGCTTCAATATGGGAGCTATAGTAGTAAGGAGGCTGAATAAAAATGCCAGTGAGGGGATTACTTTGGTGGAGTTTATGCTACGCGCTTAGCAAATTTTCTTGGAGTATCCATCCGTCCAGAAGACCCTCCTCTCCGTACAGCCTACCTTGATCGTGTCGCTCTAACACGCTAACAGTTCCTTGAGAGAGATCATGGATCCCTCCTATACCGCTTGATATTTAACCAGCAGCGTGTTTTCCATATTACCCTTCCCGCTCCTGCTTTCTTTCACTTTTAGGTTAAACGAAGATACTACATAACCATAGGAGAGGCAGAGGAGTATGAGAGGGAGGTGACGGCTGCTCGACTTCGTGAGGCAGCTATTCAGGCAGTGGCTGCAGTACTCCCGTATAACACCCATTATGACTTTGGTTTCGCCAGGACCATCCTTGGGAGTAGACCAAGCTAGGCCAAAAGCCTAAGCTTGGGGGAGTACGTGTTCTCACCGACTTTACGTTCATGCTTATGCTTTCCCTTTGTTAGCCGGTGTTTACACTTTGCCACTGTATTATCCATGCTAGTTTCTTTTCGTTTTCTTGTTTTCTTGTTTTGTGTCCTTTCGAGAAAACCCAAAAAAGATTTTTCTTTCTTCTTTTGCTTGTTGGGAGCTTTCCCGTGTAAATAGTTTTCTTTTTCTTTGTGTCAAGGTAGAAGATATTGGTTACAATGTTTATTGGTTCTTGCATGCTTACCTGTTTAGCTTTCAAAGAGCCATATTATTTTGTGTTTGCCTGCAGATTCAGCTTAGTCCAATGCGCTTATTATCGTTTTCATCGTTCGATTGTGCAAATAAAAGGCAACAGTGATGATATATGATGAAGTGACTGAGACTGAAAAGCTGGTATGAACTCTATCTATTTTGTTTTTGTAAATATGACTAGCTTGTCGACCCAGATTTAGCTTTGTTGTGAGAGAACCATGTTTGCAATGACAACTTAGAGATCATAGTTTCTGATGCCATGCTTATTCAGCTGAGAGCTTATAATGGTTTGTCTTGAATGCCAACATAGATTTTGAGATGACTATGATGTAGTATGATAGGATGGTATTCTCCTTCGAATGTTTGAAGTGGCTTGACTTGGCGCATGTTCATGCATGTAGTTGAAACAAAATCAACATAGACTCTATGATGTTCGTGTTCATGGTGATTTATATCCTCTTCATGCTTGCATTCAATGTTAGTCAAATTCATTGCATCTTGATGACTGTTGTCGCTCTCTAGTTGGTCGCTTCCCAGTCTTTTGCTAGCCTTCACTTGTAATAAGCAGAATATTGCTTGTGCATCCACTTCCATAAACCCAAAAGTTTTTCCATGAGAGTCCACCATACCTACCTATTTGCGGTATCTACCTGCCGTTCCAAGTAAATTTGCATGTGCCATTCTCTAAACCTTGAAGAAATAATCTGTTTTGCATGCCCGAACCGCTCATGTGGTGACAGGGGGCTATTGGTATCTTCCATGCTAGGAGTGTTATCCTCGACATGTGTTTATTCACGGTCATTCACGAGAAAGGGGCGGTAATTGGAATGCCCAGTTCCACGCTTAAATCAAAAACATAACTGTAAAACAAGACTCCCCCCGGATTGATGTTAGTATGGACGGTACCCGAGGATTCGGCTAGCCGTGTAGTGTGATTGATTGGTGGTGGGGGAGTTAAAACTTTACTTTTCTGTTTGGGAACCGCCTATAACATGAGTAGCATGGAAGATATTGAGAACTCTTGGTCATTGCGTTGACAATGAAAGTGTGCCATCCAAAATTATTATCTCTGTTTTCAAAGCTTGAGCTGTGGCACCTCTCCAAATCAATGCTTCTCTCTGCGAAGGGTTTGTCTATTTATTTTCCTGTTGAGTCATCCTCCTCTTATATAAGCACCAATTAGAGAGCACCTCTGTCATTTTATGCGTTGCTTTTGATTGATATTGAGTATGACTATGACTAGATCTTCGTTGCTATGAATCACAATGTTTAGTCAGCCCTTGATCTTTGAAAGTGCTCTGCATTTATGTTTTGCGGTCTCAGAAAGAGCTAGTGAGATACCACCCATTCATATTGCTTCATGCTTGTTTTGATTGAAGTGTTGGTATTTGAAACTCATTATTATTTGCTCGTTAGCTGATTATGCCATTGATATTAGTTTACCGTGAGATCTTTTTGTCATTTGCTTATGTGGTTAACTTGTGATCTTGCTGAAATTCTGGTATGAGTTAGACATAGTTGCAACAACAAGATCAAACAGAGTTTGTCAAAGTTTTTCTTTCTCTCTCTGTTTGTCAACTGAGTTGCTTGAGGACAAGCCAGGTTTTAAGCTTGGGGGAGTTGATACGTCTCCATCGTATCTACTTTCCCAAACTCTTTTGCCCTTGGTTTGGACTCTAATTTGCATGATTTGAATGGAACTAACCTGGACTGACGCTGTTTTCGGCAGAATTGCATTGGTGTTATTTTTGTGCAGAAATCAAAGTTCACCAAACGTCCTAAAGATTTATGGGGAGCAGTTTTGGAAAATAAGAAAAATATATGCGCCAAGTTCCACCTCAGGGGGTGGGCCAGTGGGCCACAAGCCCTGGCTCCGCCACCACCCCCCCTTGTGGCGGTGGGCAGGCTTGTGGGGCCCACACGGCTCTGCCGCCCCCAATTCCAGCTCTATAAGATCCCTTTCGTCCCAGAAAAAATAAAAAAGAGAAGTTTTCGTCGCGTTAGCGATACGGAGGCGCCGCCACCACCTGTTCTTCATCTGGAGGGCAGATCTGGAGTCCGTCTTGGGCTCCGGAGAGGGGAAATTGTTGCCATCGTCATCATCAACCTTCTTCCCTCTCCAATTCCATGAAGCTCTTCGTCGTTCGTGAGTAATCTATTCGTAGGCTCGCTGGGCGGTGATGAGTAGGATGAGATCTATCATGTAATCGAGTTAGTTTTGATGGGGATTGATCCCTAGTATCCACTATGTTCTGTCATTGAAGTTGCTACTACTTTGCCATGCTTAATGCTTGTCACTAGGGCCCGAGTGCCATGATTTCAGATCTGAAATTATTATGTTGTCACCAATATATGTGTGTTTTAGATCCGATCTTGCAAGTTGTAGTTACCTACTATGTGTTATGATCCGGCAACCTCGGAGTGACAATAACCGGAACCACTCCCGGTGATGACCATAGTTTGAGGAGTTCATGTGTTCACCAAGTGCTAATGGGTTGGTCCGCTTCTTTATTAAAAGGAGAACCTTAATATCCCGTAGTTTCCTTTTGGACCCCGCTGCCACGGGAGGGATGGACAATAGATGTCATGCAAGTTCTTTTCCCTAAGCACGTATGACGACACACGGAATGCATACCTACATCACATTGACGAATGGGATCTAGCCACATATCTCTCTGTGTTCTAGTTGTTGCATGATGAATATCATCCAAACAAATCACCGACCCATTGCCTAGGAGTTTGTCCTACTGTTGTTACTTGTCTTGCTTTGCTGCTGCTGCTGCTACTGTTGCTACTGCGGTTACTTGTATTGCTCTACTGCTGCTGCTACTACTATTGCTACTGATGTTACTTGTCTTGCTCTACTGCTGCTGCTACTACTGTTGCTACTATTGTTACTTGTTTTGCTCTGCTGCTGCTGCTACTGTTGCTATTACTGTCGCTTGCTACTATTGCTACTTGCTACTGCTGTCACTACTGCTGTTCCTTGCCGCTGCTATTGCTCGTTACACTGCTGCTACCTGCTACAATCTTGATTCGCTGATCGTTGACGGGAACTGACAATTTCCGTCAACGAGGCAACTTGGCGCCATTGATACAATCGTTAGGAATAGTCTGCCGTCAACAGATCGTTTCTGACACCGTTGTTATCATACTACTTTGCTACTGATACTTTGCTTGCAGATACTAATCTTTCAGGTGTGGTTGAATCTGACATATTCAGCTGCTAATACTTGAGAGTATCCTCTCACCTCCTATAGGCGAATCAACAAATTTGGGTCGAATACTCTACCCTTGAAACTGCTGTGAACCCACGCGCTAGTGGGCCATCAACAACATTCTTCTAGTTTCGTTGTCGGGGAGTGCTAGCAGCATTCTTCTGGTGCCGTTGCAGGGGAAGGTTTGTTGTCATCAGCATTTGTCTAGCCATCTACAGGGATTGGAATCAGGCCCCGAGATAACTCTCAGTCACAAGGAGTGACAAATCGCAGTCTTGATCCGTGCTAACTCAACGGACACCTTCGGAGATACCTGTAGAGCACCTTTATAGTCACCCAGTAATGTTGTAACGTTTGATACACACAAGGTATTGCTCCGGTGTCGGTGAGTTACATGATCTCATGGTCATAGGAATGCATACTTGACACTCAGAAAACAATAGCAATAAAATGACACGATCACATGCTACGTTTATAATTTGGGTCTTGTCCATCACATCATTCTCCTAATGATGTGATCCAGTCATCAAGTGACAACACTTGCATATGGTCAGAAAACCTTAAACATCCTTGATCAACTGGCTAGTCAACTAGAGGCTTACTAGGGACATTGTTTTGTCTATATATCCACACATGTATCTATGATTTCATTCAATACAATTATAGCATGGATAATAAACGATTATCTTGAAACAGGAAATATAATAATAAGTATTTTATCATTGCCTCTAGGGCATATTTCCAACAGTCTCCCAGTTGCACTAGAGTCAATAATCTAGTCTCACATCGCTATTTTATCATTGCCTCTAGGGCATATTTCCAACAGTCTCCCATACAGTTCTGGTGTTGATCATGCTTCGCTCGTGGAAGAGGTTTAGTTATCGGATCCGTAACATTCAGATTCATGTGCACTTTGCAAATATTTACGTCCTCTCCTTCGACATAGTCGCGGATGAGGTTGAAGCGTCGTTTGATGTGTCTGGTCTTCTTGTGAAACCTGGGTTCCTTGGCTAGAGCAATGGCATGAGTGTTGTCATAGAACAGAGTTATTGGATTTAGTGCCCTCGGCACAACTCCAAGATCCGTCATGAACTGCTTCATCCAGACACCCTCCTTAGCTTCCTCCGAGGCAGCCATGTACTCCGCTTCACATGTAGAATCTGCTACGATGCTTTGCTTGGAACTGCACCAGCTTACCGCACCACCATTAAGAATAAATATGTATTCGGTTTGTGACTTAGAGTCATCCAGATCAGTGTCAAAGCTTGCATCGACGTAACCCTTTATGACGAGCTCTTCGTCACCTCCATAAACGAGAAACATTTCCTTAGTCCTTTTCAGGTACTTCAGAATATTCTTGGCCGCCGTCCAGAGATCCACTCATGGATTACTTTGAAACCTGCCTGCCATACTTAGTCTTACTCAACTTTATACCTTGTAACACTGGCAAGAACCCCTTCTTGGACTGCTCCTTTTTGAACTTCTTCAAAACTTTATCAAGGTATGTCCTTTGTGAAAGTCCTATTAGGCGCCTCGATCTATCCCTATAGATCTTAATGCCTAATATGTAAGCAGCTTCTCCTAGGTCTTTCATTGAAAAACATTTGTTCAAATATCCTTTACGCTCACTAAAAACTCCACATTGTTTCCAATGAGCAATATGTCATCCACATATAGTATTAGAAACGCTACAGAGCTCCCACTCACTTTCTTGCAAATACAAGATTCCCCAACAAATTGTATAAACCCAAATGCCTTGATCACCTCATCAAAGCGCTTATTCCAACTCCAAGATGCTTGCACCAGTCCATAAATGGATCGCTGGAGCTTGCATACTTTGTTAGCATTCTTTGGATCGACAAAACCTTCGGTTGCATCATATACAACTTTTCCTTAAGAAAACCAAGAAGGAACTCCGTTTTGACATCCATGTGCGAGATTTCATAATTGAAAAATGCAGCTATTGCTAACATGATTCGGACAGACTTAAGCATCGCTACCGGTGAGAATGTCTCATCGTAATCAACTCCTTGAACTTGTGAACAACCCTTTGCCAAAAGTCGATCTTTATAAATGGTCACATTACCGTCTGCATCTGTATTCTTCTTAAAGATCCATTTGTTCTGAATAGCCTTACGACCTTTAGGTAATACTTCCAAAGTCAACACTTTGTTTTCATACATAGATCCTATCTCAGACTTCATGGCCTTTAGCCATTTGTTGGAATCTGGGCCCACCATTGCTTCTTCACAATTCGCAGGCTCATTATTGTCTAACAACATGATAGACAAGACAGGATTCCCGTACCACTCAAGAGCAGTATGTGATCTTGTCGACCTGCGAGGTCCGACAGTAACTTGATCTGAAGCTTCATGATCATCATCATTAGCTTCCTCCTCCACCGGTGTTGCCTTGACAGAGATTTCTCTCTGCCCTACGCCACCATCCAGAGGGAGCAGAGGTTCCACAACCTCATCAAGTTCTATCTTCCTCCCACTCAATTCTTTCGAAAAAAACTCATTCTCAAGAAAAGCTCTGTTCTTAGCAACAAACACTTTGCCCTCGGATCTGAGATAGAAGGTGTACCCAGCTGTCTCTTTTGGGTAATCTATGAAGACGCACTTTTCCGCTTTGGGTTCCAGCTTTTCAGGCTGAAGCTTTTTGACATAAGCATCACATCCCCAAACTTTAAGAAACGGCAACTTTGGCCTCTTGCCATGCCATAGCTCATATGGTGTTCTTTCAATGGATTTTGATGGTGCCCTATTTAAAGTGAATGCAGCTGTCCCTAATGCATAACCCCAAAACGATAACGGAAAATCTGTAAGAGACATTATAGATCGCACCATATCTAACAAAGTATGATTACGACGTTCGGACACACCATTACGTTGTGGTGTTCCAGGTGGTGTCAACTGTGAAACGATTCCACATTGTCTTAAGTGAGCTAAACTCAAAACTCTGATATTCACCCCCTCGATCACATCGTAGGAACGTGATCTTCTTGTTACGATGATTTTCAACTTCACTCTGAAATTGCTTGAACTTTTCAAACGTTTCATACTTGTGCTTCATCAAGTAGATATATACATACCTACTCAAATCATCAGTGAAGGTGAGAAAATAACGATATCCGCCGTGCGCCTCCACACTCATTGGACCGCACACATCAATATGTATGATCTCCAACAAGTCACTTGCATGCTCCATTGTTCCGGAGAACAGAGTCTTAGTCGTCTTGCCCATGAGGCATGGTTCGCACGTGTCAAGTGATTCGAAATCAAGTGACTCCAAAAGCCCATCAGCATGGAGTTTCTTCATGCGCTTTACACCAATATGACCTAAGCGGTAGTGCCACAAAAAGGTGGCGCTATCATTGTTAACTCTACATCTTTTGGTCTCAATGTTATGTATATGTGTGTCATCACAATCAAGATTCAATATGAACAAACCCCTCACATTGGGTGCATGACCATAAAAGATATTACTCATAAAAATAGAACAACCATTATTCTTTGACTTAAATGAGTAACCATCTCGCAATAAACAAGATCCAGATATAATGTTCATGCTTAACGCAAGCACTAAATAACAATTATTTAAGTTCATAACTAATCCTGATGGTAACTGAAGTGACACTGTGTTGACGGCGATTGCATCAACCTTGGAACCATTTCCCATGCGCATCATCACTTCATCCTTCACCAGCCTTCGTTTATTCCGCAGTTCCTGCTTCGAGTTGCAAATATGAGCAACAAAACCGGTATCAAATACCCAGGCACTACTACGAGAGTTGGTTAGGTACACATAAATAACATGTATATCGCATATACCTGGTTTTGCGTTGGCCGCCTTCTTATCAGCCAAATACTTGGGGCGGTTGCGCTTCCAGTGACCCATCCCCTTGCAATAATAGCACTCAGTTTCTGGCTTAGGTCCAGCCTTGGGTTTCTTCGTTGGAGCAGCAATAGTTTTGCCGCCCTTCTTGGAGCTATCCTTCATTCCTTTGCCGTTTCTCTTGAAACCAGTGGTCTTATTGACCATCAACACTTGATACTCTTTCCGGAGTTCTGACTCTCCGACTTTCAGCATGCCCAAATAACTCGCCAGGTGACTTGTTCATCCCTTTCATGTTATAGTTCAACACAAAGCTCTTGTAGCTAGGTGGCAGTGATTGAAGAATTATGTCAGTGATAGCCTCTTGCGGGAGTTCAATCCCCGGCTCAGCTAGACGGTTTGAGTACCGAGACATTTTGAGCACATGTTCACTGACAGACAAATTCTCCTCCATCTTGCAAGCATAGAATTTATCGGAGGTCTCATACCTCTCGATCCGGCGTTCTTCTGAAAGATAAACTTCAACTCCTGGAACATCTCATATGCTCCATGACGTTCAAAGCATCGTTGAAGTCCCGGTTCCAAGCCATACAAGACTGCACATTGAACTACTGAGTAGTCCTCCTTACGTGATTGCCAAGCGTTCAAAACATCTTGGTCAGATGTAGCGGGTGGTTCATCTCCTAGCGCAGCATCAAGGACATAATTCTTTTTCCCAGCTTGTAGGGTGAGCCTAAGATTACGATCCCAGTCTACAAAGTTGCTACCATCATCTTTCAGCTTAGCTTTCTCTAGGAACGTATTGAAATTCAGGGTTGCTACTGTGTGAGCCATTGATCCACAACATAAAATATTGCAAAGTGGACTTTAGACTATGTTCAAGATAATTAGAGTTTAACTAATCAAATTACTAATAAACTCCCACTCAAATAGACATCCCTCTAGTTACTTGAGTGTAACATGATCCAAATTCACTAAGTCAAATCCGATCATCACGTGAGTTGAGTGTAGTTTCAGTGGTAAACATATCTATGCTAATCATATCAACTATACGATTCATGCTCGACCTTTCGGTCTCTTGTGTTCCGAGGCCATGTCTGCACATGCTAGGATCGTCAAGTTTAACCCGAGTTTTCCGTGTGTGCAACTGTTTTGCACCCGTTGTATGTGAACTGTTGAGTCTATCACACTCGATCATCATGTGGTGTCTCAAAACGACAAACTATCGGAACGGTGCACAGTCGGGGAGAACACAATTTTATCTTGAAATTTTAGTGAGGGATCACCTTATAATGCTACCGTCGTTCTAAGCAAGATAAGGTGCATAAAAGGATTAACATCACATGCAATTCATAAGTGACATGATATGGCCATGATCTTGTGCTTCTTGATCTCCATCACCAAAGCACCGGCATGATATTCATCGTCACCGGCGCCACACCATGATCTCCATCATCGTGCCGCCATCGAGGTTGTCGTGCTATCTATGCTATTACTACTAAAGCTACAACCTATCAATATAGTAAACGCATTTGCAAACACTAACGTTAGTTTAAAGGCAACCCTATGGCTCCTGTCGGTTGCCGTAGCATCGACGTGCAAGTCGATATTAACTATTACAACATGATCATCTCATATATCCAATATATCACATCATGTCTTTGGCCATATCATATCACAAGCATACCATGCAAAACAAGTTAGACGTCCTCTAATTTGTTGTTGCATGTTTTACGTGGCTGCTATGGGTATCTAGTATGATCGCATCTTACTTATGCAAAACCACAACGAAGATGTGCAAATTGCTATTTAACCTCTCTCCAAGGACCACCTCGGTCAAATCCAATTCAACTAAAGTTGAAGAAATAGTCACCCGCCAATCATCTTTATGCAACAGGTTGCATGTTAGTCGATGAAACCGGTGTCTCGTAAGCGTACGAGTAATGTTGGTCCAGGCCGCTTCAGTACAACAATACCATCGAATCGACAAAAGACTAAGGAGGGTAGCAAATTGAACATCAATGCCCACAAAAACTTTTGTGTTCTAATCGAGATTACATCTATGCAAGAACCTAGCTCTGATACCACTGTTGGGGAACGTTGCATGGGAAACAAAAAATTTCCTACGCACGAAGACCTATCATGGTGATGTTCATCTACGAGCGGGAGATCGGATCCACATACCCTTGTAGATCGCTAAGCGGGAAGCATTAAGAAACGCGGTTGATGTGGTGGTACAACTTCGTGAATCAAATCACCGTCGTCCCTTGATCCGTTCCGATCTAGCACCGAACGGACGGCACCTCCGCGTTCAACACACGTACAGCTCGATGACGATCTCCGCCTTCTTGATCCAACTAGAGAGACGGGGTAGTAGATGAGTTCTCCGGCAGTGTGACGGTGCGCCAGTGATGGTGATGATCTATTCCTGCAGGGCTCCGCCCGAGCTCCGCAGAAAACCGATCTAGAGGAAGAACTACGAAGTAGAGGTTTAGGGTTGCACGTGGCTAAAGTTGTGTCTCAAAAACCCTAAAGCCTCTAGTATATATAGGAGGAGGGGAGGGTCTAGCCTTGGGATATTAGGCTCACTCTCGGGTGGGTGGGCCCCTCCCGGTGAAAACCCAGAACCCATTCGTCACTCCCGGTACACTGCCGGTAATGCCCGAAATCTTTCCGGAGACCAAGTGAAACCATCCTATATATCAATCTTCATTTCCGGACCATTCCAGAAACCATCGTGACGTCCATGATCTCATCCGGGACTCCAAACAACCTTCAATCACCAACACCTATAACTCAACTATACCGAAATGTCACTGAACCTTAAGTGTGAAAACCCTGCGAGTTCGAGAAGTATGCAGACATGACTTGAGACACTCCCAGGTCAATATCCAACAGCAGGACCTAGATGTCCATATTGGATCCTACATATTCTACGAAGATCTTATCGGTTGAACCTATGTGCCAAGGATTCATATAATCCCGTATAACATTCCCTTTGTCCTTCGGTATGTTACTTGCCCGAGATTTGATCGTCGGTATCCTTATACCTATTTCAATCTCGTTACCGGCAAGTCTCTTTACTCGTTCCGTAATACAGGATCCCGTGACTAACACTTGAGTCACCATGTTTGCAAGGCTTATACGTGATGTGGTATTACCGAGTGGGCCACGAGATACCTCGCCGTCACACGGAGTGACAAATCCCAGTCTTGATCCATTCTAACTCAACGGACACCTTCAGAGATACCTGTAGAGCACCTTTATAGTCACCCAGTAATGTTGTGACATTTGATACACACAAGGTATTCCTCCGGTGTCAGTGAGTTACATGATCTCATGGTCATAGGAATGAATACTTGACATGCAGAAAATAATAGAAACAAAATGACACGATCACATGCTACGTTTATAATTTGGGTCTTATCCATCACATCATTCTCATAATGATGTGATCCAGCCATCAAGTGACAACACTTGCATATGGTCAGAAAACCTTAACCATCCTTGATCAACTGGCTAGTCAACTAGAGGCTTACTAGGGACTTTGTTTTGTCTATATATCCACACATGTAACTATGCTTTCATTCAATACAATTATAGCATGGATAATAAACGATTATCTTGAAACATGAAATATAATAATAACTATTTTATCATTGCCTCTAGGGCATATTTCCAACACCCCTAACCCTAATAAGCCACGACTGCCCTCTCTCTAGATCGTTTTCTTCTCTAGATTAGTTCTGCAGAGCTTGGCGAACCCCTGCTGGATTAGTTGACCATCACCACCATCACGCCGTCGTGCTGGAGAACGCATCTACCTCTCTGCGCCTCTTGCTGGATCAAGAAGGCGGTGACCTTCATCGAGCTGTACGTGTGTTGAACGTAGAGGTGCCGTCTGTTCGGCACTAGATCGGGATGGATCGTGGTGGGATCGCAGGACGAATCCTGATGAGATCGCGGGACGGGTTGTGATTGTTATCGCGAAGATGTTCAACTACATAAGCCGTGTTATATACGCTTCTGCTTACCGATCTACAAGGGTATGTAGATGCACTCTTCCCTCTCATAGATGATCATCACCATGGATAGGTCTTGCGTTTGGGTAGGAAATTTTTTGTTTCCCATTCAACATTCTCCAACACAAGCTACTCACTTGAGAGCCCCCCTTGACAGTACAGCAATCTATCCTAAAAGAGAAAAAACTATCTAGGGAAAACCTATAACTTGCACCTAGTCCTCTTGAGCTAGATGACGATGATCTTGGCTTCCTCAAGATGGACCACCTTTCTTGATTGCGTTGGTTTGATGAAGACTAGTTGATTGCTCCCCAGTACTCACTATGGGTGAGACACTCTTTAGCACATCTTCACAAGTCCATTTCCACCACAATGGATGGCAAGCTTCAAGCATGATATCTTCGTGAAGCTCCACTTGAATTTGCACACCGCAATCTTGATGACGATCACCACTTGATGTCATCCTTCATAGGTTGAATGAGTTCTTCCTCTCGACGCAAACCCATGGAAACACACCTAACCCCACACAGAACTCTCACGAAGACCATGTGTTATTACACAAAAGCGTTATGGACAATGCTTACCATACCATGGGATCACTTGATCCCTCTCGGTCCATCTTGTACGCTTTGTGTGTTGATCATCTTGATTTACTCTTTGTCTTAGTCTTGATAAACCTTGTGTCTTGATATGTCTCCAACGTATCTATAATTTATGAAGTATTCATGCCATGTTTACAATAATTTTATATGATTTTGGTATGATTTGATTAGAACTAACCCGGAATGACGTTGTTTTCAGCAGAACTACTGTGGTGTTGTTTTAGTGCAGAAATTAAAGTTCTCGGAATGAGTTGAAAATTTATGGAGAATATTTTTGGAAAATATAAAAAATACTGGCGAAAGAATAAATCGGAGGGGGTCCACCACCTGGCCACAAGCTAGGGGGATCCCCTGTCTTGTGGGCCCCTCGAGCACCGCCTTGACGAGAGGTCGATGCCAAAAATTCCTATAAATCAAGAAACCTCCAGAAATAAACATAGATTGGGATTTCCGCCGCCGCAAGCCCCTAGAGCCATAAAAACCAATCGGGAGCCCGTTCCGGCACCCTGCCGGAGGGGGAAGCCATCACCAGAGGCCATCTTCGTCATCCCGGCGGTCTCCATGACGAGGAGGGAGTAGTTCACAGATGTCTACTACGCAATCTTCTCCTTGTAGACGTTGTTGGGCCTTCAAGTGCAGAGGTTTGTAGGACAGTAGCAATTTTCCCTCAAGTGGGTGACCTAAGGTTTATCAATCAGTGGGAGGCGTAGGATGAAGATGGTCTCTCTCAAGCAACCCTGCAACCAAATAACAAAGAGTCTCTTATGTCCCCAACACACCCAATAAAATGGTAAGTTGTATAGGTGCACTAGTTCGGCGAAGAGATGGTGATACAAGTGCAATATGGATGGTAGATATAGGTTTTTGTAATCTGAAATTACAAAAACAGCAAGGTAACTAGTAACAAAAGTGAGCACGAACGGTATTGCAATGCGTGGAAACAAGGCCTAGGGTTCATACTTTCACTAGTGAAGTTCTCTCAACAATGATAACATAATTGGATCATATAACTAGCCCTCAACATGCAACAAAGAGTCACTCCAAAGTCACTAATAAAGAAGAACAAACGAAGAGATTATTGTCGGGTATGAAACCACCACAAAGTTATTCTTTCTGATCGACCTATTCAAGAGTCCGTAGTAAAATAACACGAAGCTATTCTTTCCGTTCGATCCATCATAGAGTTCGTACTAGAATAACACCTTAAGATACATATCAACCAAGACCCTAATGTCACCTAGATACTACATTGTCACCTCAAGTATCCGTGGGCATGATTATACGATATGCATCACACAATCTCAGAATCATCTATTCAACCAACACATAGAACTTCAAAGAGTGCACCGAAGTTTCTACCGGAGAGTCAAAACGTGTGCCAACCCATATGCATAGGTTCCTAATGTCACGAAACCCGCAAGTTGATCACCAAAACATACATCGAGTACTCACATGAATATCCAAACGTGTGCCAACCCATATGCATAGGTTCCCAATGTCACAAACCCGCAAGTTGATCACCATAGATAGACACGTGCAAGACATACATCAAGTGTTCTCAAAGACTCAACCTGATAAGATTGCTTCAAAGGGGAAACTCAATTCATTACAAGAAGGGAGAGGGGGAAGAACATCATAAGATCCAACTATAGTAGAAAAGCCCACGGTACATCGAGATCCAGACATCTCAAGAACACGAGAGAGAGAGAGATCAAACACATAGCTACTCGTACATACCCTCAGCCCCGAGGGAGAACTACTACCTCCTCGTCATGGAGATCGCCGGGATGATGAAGATGGCCACCGGAGATGGATTCCCCCTCCGGTAGGGTGCCGGAACAAGCTCCAGATTGGTTTTTTGTGGCTACAGAGGCTTGCGACGGCGGAACTCCCGATCTAGGTTTCTTTTTCCGGGTTTCTGTATTTATAGGAATTTATGGCGGTGGAATTACGTCAGTTGGGCCCACGAGGAGGTCACAATCCTGGTTGGTGCGGCCTAGGGGGTCGCGCCTCCCGGGCTTGTGACTCCCTCGTGGCTCTTCTGGCCTTCTTCCAAACCTTCGGGGGTCTCTTTTGGTCCCAAAAAAATCATCGCAAAGTTTTATTCCATTTGGACTCCGTCTGAAAAAGGGTCAAAAACACGGAAAAAACAGAAACTGGCACTTGGCACTGAGTTAATAGGTTAGTCTCAAAAAAGATATAAAATATCATATTCATGCATATAAAACATCCAAAGTTGACAAGATAACAGTATGGAACCATCAAAAATTATAGATACGTTGGAGACGTATCAAGCATCCCCAAGCTTAACTCCTGCTCGTCCTCGAGTAGGGAAGTGATAAAGACTGAATTTTTGATGTGGAATGCTACCTAACATATTTGTCCTTTGTAACTTATTTCTTGTGGCATGAATGTTCAGATCCGTAAGATTCAAAACAATAGTTTACTATTGACATGGAAACAATAATACTTCACGCAAACTAGCAAAGTAATCATGAACTTTCGAAATAACAAGGCCGAAGAAAGTTATCCCTACAAAATCATATAGTCTGGCTATGCTCCATCATCCCCACACAACGAATTTAAATCATGCACAACCCCGGTATTGGCCAAGTAATTGTTTTTGCACTCTTACTTTCTCAAACTTTTTTCAACTCTCACGCAATACATGAGCGTGAGCCATGGATATAGCACTATAGGTGGAATAGAGTGTGGTGGAGGTTGTGAGGCAAAAAGGAGGAGATGGTCACATTGACTCGGCGTATCAATGGGCTATGGAGATGCCCATCAATAGATATCAATGTGAATGAGTAGGAATTGCCATGCAATGGATGCACATAGAGCTATAAGTATGTGAAAGCTCAATAGGAGAACTAGTGGGCGTGCATCCAACTTGCTTGCTCACGAAGACCTAGGGCAATTTTGAGGAACCCATCATTGGAATATACAATCCAAGTTATATAATGAAGATTCCCACTAGCATATGGTGGTGACAAATCAAGAGACTCTCAATCATGAAGAACATGGTGCTTTTTGAAGCACAAGTGTGGAAAAGATAGTAGCATTGTCCCTTCTCTCTTTTTCTCTCCTTTTTTTGTTTGGGCTCTTTGGCCTCTTTTCATTTTTTTTGGTGGGCATCTTTGGCCTTTTTTTTATTTCCTCACATGGGACAATGCTCTAATAATGATGATCATCACACTTTTATTTACTCACAACTCAATACTTAGAGCAAAGATGACTCTATATGAAATGCCTCTGGCAGTCTACCGGGATGTGCAACGATCTAGCTTAGCGTATGACGTTGAAACATCTCGCTAGCTATCTTACGATCATGCAATGGCAATATGAAAGTGATGGCACATGTCATGAGACGGAACGGTGGGAGTTGCAAGGCAATATATCTCAGAATGGCTATGAAAATGCCACAATAGGTAGGTATGGTGGCTGTTTTGAGGAAGGTATATGGTGGATTTGTGCACCGGCGAAAGTTGCGCGGTACTAGAGAGACTAGCAATGGTGGAAGGTGAAAGTGCATCTATACCATGGACTCACATTAGTCATGAAGAAATCATATGCTTATTGCGAAAGTTTTTATTAGTAATCGAAACAAAGTGCTAAACGCATAATCCTAGGGGAAGGGTTGGTAGGTGTTGACCATCGCGCAATCCCGACCGCCACACAAAGGATGACAGTCAATAAATCAATTATGCTCCGACTTCCTAACATAGCGATTCACCATACGTGCATGCTACAGGAATCACTAAGTTCAACACAAGTATTTCTAGATTCACAACACCCTACTAGCATAACTCTAATATTACCATATCCATATCTCAAAACCAATTGAGAGGAATCAAACTTCTCTTATTAATCAATGCACATGAATATGTAGGTTTTTATCCTCTTTGGATGCCTATCATATTAGGACTAGATTCATAACCTAAGAAAGGTACTATGCTGTTTAAGACTCTCAAAATGATCTAAGTGAAGCACGAGAGTTCAAATAGTTCTATAAAATAGAACCATTGCAATGCTCTTCAAAGATATAAGTGAAGCACTAGTGCAAAAGACAAACTACTCCAAAAGATATAAGTGAAGCTCAATGAGTAGTTGAACAACTATTTGGCTACGTGGAGACTCTCCCATCTAAGAATTTCAGATCCTACGTACATTATTCTAACAAAATAAAATGACACTCCAAGCAAAACACATATCATGAGGTGAATAAAAATATAGCCCCAAGTAAAGTTACCGATGGATTGAAGACGAAAGAGGGGATGCCTTCCCGGGGCATCCCCAAGCTTAGGCTTTTTGGTATCCTTGAATATGGCTTGGGATGCCTTGGGCATCCCCAAGCTTAGGCTCTTTCCACTCCTTGTTCCATAGTCCATCGAAACTCTACCCAAAACTTGAAAACTTCACAACACAAAACTTAACTGAACTTCGTGAGATGGGTTAGTATGATAACGAGCAAATCAATCACTTGGGTAGTGTAAAAACAAGACTCGTAATTATTTTCACACAATGCCTACTGGATATTACTATTTCCACAATTTATATTACTCAAAATAATCTATGGAAACACCAAAACAAGCAAACTATGTATTGAAAACAGAATCTGTCAAAAACAGAACAATCTGTAATGATCTGAATGAGACCCATACTTCTGCACCTCCAAAAATTATGAAACTTTATGAAAATTAGGGAAATTTGCGAATAAATCAGAAGCAAAAAGAATCAACTCAAAATCTCTCTCTGGATGGAAATTAAAAATAATTTTTTGAGAAGAAAGTTTCTGTCTTTTTCAACATGATTAAACAGCTATCACCCAAACTAATCATACAGGCTTTACTTGGCACAAACACTAATTAAACACAAAAAACACAATCATAACAGAATTACGATGGTGTGGACAAAACAAAACAGAAAGAAAAAAGAAAAAATAAATTCATTGGGTTGCCTCCCAACAAGCGCTATTGTTTAACGCCCTTAACTAGGCATGATGATTTCAATGATGCTCACATAAAAGATAAGGATTGAAGCACAACGAGAGCATCATGGAGCATATGGCGCACATTTAAGTCTAAACCACTTCCTATGCATAGGGATTTTGTGAACAAACAACTTGTTGGAGCAAGAATCAACTAGCATAGGAAGGCAAAACAACCATAGCTTCAAAAATTTCAACACATGGAGAGGAAGCTTGATACTATTGCAATAAGTAGAAGCATATGATCCTCTCTCATAGTAATTTTCAGTAGCATCATGAATGAATTCAACAATATAACCAGCACCTAAGGCTTTCTTTTCATGATATACAAGCATTGGAATTTTACTACTCTCCACATAAGGAAATCTATTCTCAAGAATAGTAGTGGGAGTATCGTAAAAGACTTGAGCACTACAAATTGAGTCCACAATGAAAAAGCAAGGTTTAGCAAAGGGGTTCTCGAGAGTATGACAAGTTTTATCATCCCTCTTCTTTATAGCATAAGTATCCTCACAATAATCATCATAGATAGGGGGCATGCTTTCATCAAAATGATTTTGATCATTCAAAGTGGAAGAACTAAAAAGATCATGTTCATCAAATATAGCACCCCAAGCTTGTGGCTTTGCATATCATTAGCATCATGGGTACTCAAAGAATTCATGCTAACAACATTGCAATCATGCTCATCATTCACATATTCTATGCCAAGCATTCTATGTAATTCTTCTTTCAGCACTTGAGCACAACTTTCCTTCCCATCATGCTCACGAAAGACATTGAAAAGATGGAGCATATGAGGCATCCTCAATTCCATTTCTTGTATTTTTCTAGAGAAAGAACAAGAAACAAAATGATTCGTTTGCCAGATCTAAAGATATACCTTCAAGCGCTAACCTCCCCGGCAAAGGTGCCAGAAAAGAGCTTCGTTGACGGGATGTTAGTGCCGCTTACCTAGCCTCCCCGGCAACGGCGCCAGAAAAGAGGTTGTTGTCTACTACGCAACCTTCTCCTTGTAGATGTTGTTGGCCCTCCAAGTGCAGAGGTTTGTAGGACAGTAGCAATTTTCCCTCAAGTGGGTGACCTAAGGTTTATCAATCCGCGGGAGGCGTGGGATGAAGATGGTCTCTCTCAAGCAACCCTTCAACCAAAGAACAAAGAGTCTCTTGTGTCCCCAACACACCCAATACAATGGTAAGTTGTATAGGTGCACTAGTTCGGCGAAGAGATGGTGATACAAGTGCAATATGGATGGTAGATATAGGTTTTTGTAATCTGAAATTACAAAAACAGCAAGGTAACTAGTAACAAAAGTGAGCATGAACGGTACTGCAATGCGTGGAAATAAGGCCTAGGGTTCATACTTTCACTAGCGAAGTTCTCTCAACAATGATAACATAATTGGATCATATAACTAGCCCTCAACATGCAACAAAGAGTCACTCCAAAGTCACTAATAGCGGGGAACAAACGAAGAGATTAATGTCGGGTACGAAACCACCACAAAGTTATTCTTTCTGATCGATCTATTCAAGAGTATGTAGTAAAATAACACGAAGCTATTCTTTCCGTTCGATCCATCATAGAAATTCGTACTAGAATAACACCTTAAGATACATATCAACCAAGACCCTAATGTCACCTAGATACTATATTGTCACCTCAATTATCCGTGGGCATGATTATATGATATGCATCACACAATCTCAGAATCATCTATTCAACCAACACATAGAACTTCAAAGAGTGCACCGAAGTTTCTACCGGAGAGTCAAAACGTGTGCCAACCCATATGCATAGGTTCCCAATGTCACAAAACCCGCAAGTTGATCACCAAAACATACATCGAGTACTCACATGAATATCCAAACGTGTGCCAACCCATATGCATAGGTTCCCAATGTCACAAAGCCGCAAGTTGATCACCACAGATAGACACGTGCAAGACATACATCAAGTGTTCTCAAAGACTCAATCTGATAAGATAGCTTCAAAGGGGAAACTCAATTCATTACAAGAAGGAGAGGGGGAAGAAAATCATAAGATCCAACTATAGTAGCAAAGCCCACGGTACATCGAGATCCAGACATCTCAAGAACACGAGAGAGAGAGAGAGATCAAACACATAGCTACTCGTACATACCCTCAGCCCCGAGGGAGAACTACTACCTCCTCGTCATGGAGATCGCCGGGATGATGAAGATGGCCACCGGAGATGGATTCCCCCTCCGGCAGGGTGCCGGAACAGGCTCCAGATTGGTTTTTTGTGGCTACAGAGGCTTGCGACGGCGGAACTCCCGATCTAGGTTTCTTTTTCCGGGTTTCTGTATTTATAGGAATTTATGGCGGTGGAATTACGTCAGTTAGGCCCACGAGGAGGTCACAATCCTGGTAGGTGCGGCCTAGGGGGTCGCGCCTCCCGGGCTTGTGACTCCCTCGTGGCTCTTCTGGCCTTCTTCCAAACCTTCGGGGGTCTCTTTTGGTCCAAAAAAAATCATAGCAAAGTTTTATTCCATTTGGACTCCGTCTGAAAAAGGGTCAAAAACACGGAAAAACAGAAACTGACACTTGGCACTGAGTTAATAGGTTAGTCTCAAAAAAGATATAAAATATCATATTCATGCATATAAAACATCCAAAGTTGACAAGATAATAGCATGGAACCATCAAAAATTATAGATACGTTGGAGACGTATCATTCACCCTCGGGGCGGAGGGTATGTACCATTATCTATGTGTTTGATCTCTCTCCCTCGTGTTCTTGAGATGGCATGATCTTGATGTATCGCGAGCTTTATTAATATAGATGAACCATATGGAGTTTTCCCCTCTCTATCTTCTTGTGATGAATTGAGTTTTCCCTTTGAAGTTTTCTTATCGGATTGAGTCTTTAAGGATTTGAGAACACTTGATGTATGTCTTGTGATGGCATATCCATGGTGACAATGGGGTGTTCTATTGATCTACTTAGTGTATGTTTTGGTGGTCAACTTGCGGGTTCCGTGACCTTGGGAATCTATGCATAGGGGTTGACACATGTTGTCGTCTTGACTCTCGGGTAGAAACTTTGGGGCACTCTTTGAAGTTCTTTGTGTTGGATTGAACATGATGAATCTGAAATTGTGTGATGCATATGGTATAATCAAGCCCATGGGTACTTGTCGTGACATTGGAGTATCTAGGTGACATTAGGGCTTTGGTTGCTGAGTATCTTAAGGTGTTATTTTAGTACGAACTCTAGGGCTGTTCGTGACACTTATAGGGATAGCTCATAAGATTGATCGGAAAAGATAACTTTGACGTGGTTTGGTCCCTACAATAATTTCTTCATTTGTTCTCCCATATTTGTGACTTTGGAGTGAACTCTTTGTTGCACGTGAGGGATTTATATATGATTCAACTATGTTAGTATTGTTGGGAGAACTTGCACTAGCGAAAGTATGGACCCTAGGCCTTGTTTCCAAGCATTTACACAACGTTTTGCTCGCTGTTTACTATTTGTTACCTTGCTGTTTTTATATTTTCATATTACAAAAACCTATATCTACCATCCATATTACACTTGTATCACCATCTCTTCGCCGGACTAGTGCACCTATACAATTTACCATTGTATTGGGTGTGTTGGGGACACAAGAGACTTTTTGTTATTTGATTCCAGGGTTGCTTGAGAGAGACCATCTTCATCCTATGCCTCCCACGGATTGATAAACCTTAGGTCATCCACTTGAGGGAAACTTGCTATTGTCCTACAAAACTCTGCGCTTGGAGGCCCAACACGAGTCTACAAGAAGAAGGTTGTGTAGTAGACATCAAGCTCTTTTGTTGCGCCGTTGCCGGGGAGGTGAGTGATTGAAGGTATATATTTAGATATTACAATTAAATATTTTAGTTTCTTGTTTTTCACTAGTTTGATTTTATAAAAGAAAACTACAAAAAATGGAACTGAGGTTGCCTCATATGCTTCATCTTTTCAATATCTTTCGTGAAGATGATGGAAGGGAAAATTGTGCTCAAGTGTTAGAAGAAGAAGTTACGAAAATGTTTGGCACTAAATTTTTGAGTGATAGGCATGATAGAAATATTTTTAGTATGAATTCTCTGAATATTCATGATGCTAATAATATGCAAAGCCACAAGCTTGGGGATGCTATGCTTGATGAATATGATATTTTTAGTCCCCCTAGTTTTGATGAGCAAAACTATTATGATGATAGCATGCCTCCTATGTATGATGATTATTGCAATGACATGTATGATACAAAGAGTGATAGTAACCATGAAACTTGTTATCATGATTTTAATATTCAAAGTGGTTATGTCAATCAAGTACCTCATGATAGTTATTTCGTTGAGTTTGCTCCCACTATTATGAATGAGAAGAAGTTTGCTTATGTGGAGAGTGTAAAATTTTCTATGCTTGTAGATAATGAAAAGAATGTTGTATGTTCTAGTTATATTGTGAAATTCCTTCATGATGCTACTGAAAATTATTATGATGGAGGAACATATGCTTGTAGGAATTGCAATAATATCAAGTTTCCTCTCTATGCGTTCAAAGTTTTGAAGTTATGCTTGTTTTGCCTTCCTATGCTAGTTGATTATTGCTCCCATAAATTTTTTTGTTCACAAATCCCTATGTATAGGAAGTAGGTTAGACTTAAATGTGATTGTCATGAGATTCATGATGCTTTTGCATATTATAATTATTATTCCTATGTGAGCATCATTGAAATAATCATGCCTAGCTAAAAGGCTTTAAAGAAAAGCGCTTGTTGGGAGACAACCCAACACTTTTACTTTATGTTTTTTGGTGTTGACATGATTAATCTACTGTAGTAATCATGTTTTATGCCTTTTATTTTAATAAAGTGTGAATCAAAGCTTTTGGGATAGTGTGGATGATTGTTGACTTGATTCTGTGCAAAAATAGAAACATTTGCTCTCGGTCCAGGAATTTTGTAAATTCACTGGAACGTTATTTTGAAATAAGTTTTTTACAAATGATTTATATACAAATTTCCTAGATTTTACTAATTTTTCAGAATTTTTAGAGACAGGTAAGTATGGTAACACTACAGATCTTCACAGACTGTTTTGTTTTTGACAGATTCTGTTTTGCATGCATAGTTTGCTTGTTCTAGTGTTCCCATAGCTTATATTCAGTGGTATAAATTATGTGAATAGTAGAATACATTAGGTATCATGTGGGAACAATTATGAATCTTTTCTTTACAGTACCTAAGTGAATGATCATTATTTATTATACTAACCCATCTCACGAAGTTCCGTTAAGTTTTGTGTGATTGAAGTTTTCAAATTTTGGGTGAGATACCGATATGAGGAGAATAAAGAGAGACAAGAAACTAATATTGTGGATTACCAAGGCACCCCCAAGGTAATATCCAAGGAAGACTCAAGCGCCTAAGCTTGGGGATGCCCCGGAAGGCACCCCCTCTTTCGTCTTCAACATTATCGGTATATCTTACTTGGAGCTATATTTTTATTCGTCACATAATATGAGCTATGCGTGGAACGTCATTTTATTTTGTTGTTCTCTGTTAGGTTATATTTATAATCTTGGTTTTCAATAAAAAGTTCCAAGAATTGTATTAGGATGCTTGCATTGCATGCTTTGATTGGTGCGTGTAAAAACAAAAACTGGCGCTGTAGTGTTTGAATTTTCATATTTTACTCGAATGTGAAAAGTTTCTGAAAATGTTACACAGTGTTTTCACATAAATTTTATAGAATCTACTAAATCTTAATAATTTTTTGAGTTACATAAGTACACTGTTTTCATAAATTTCTACAGACTATTCTGTTTGGACTGATTGGTGTCATAGTTTTGTTATCTACTTATCCTATAGTTTCCAGAGCCTATATTGATAGATATAAATTGTGGAAATGATAGTAAATAGTAGATGATGTTTGCAATTATTATGCAACTTGTCTTCTCAGTACATAAAGAGTTGATTTATTATTATGTGCACTAACCTATCTCACAAGTTCTTTTCAAGTTTTGTGTGGATGAAGTTTTTAAGGATAGGCGAAACCGGGATACGAGAGGATTGAACAAGATACAAAAGATCAAGCTTGGGGATGCCCAAGGCACCACAAGTAATTATTTCAATAACTCTCAAGCATCTAAGCTTGGGGATGCTACACATCCCACCTCTCTTCGTCAACTATCTGTTAGCCTATGTTGAGCCTAAATTTTTATTCGTTCACATGATGCGTCCTATTCTTGGAGTGCTATTTTTCTTTTTCTTGTTGTTTAAATAAAATACTCAGATCTGAAATTCTTCATTAAGAGAGAGAGAGAGAGATAGAGAGAGAGAGAGAGAGAGAGAGAGAGAGAAAGTCCTCACATTGCTACTTAATTGTTTGACTACTCATTGATCTTCACTTATATGTTTTGGGGTAGTTTTGTCATTTACTCTCGTGCTTCGCTTATATCCTATGAGTAAATGGTTGAATGAATTGAATATCATAAATCTTAGATTATATATGTTTTATATGCTTATACCATGGGGAGTAATGACTTCACATATAAGAAGTATAGGTTGTAAAATTTATTGAAAGTTAGCAAACATCGCATTGGTCACTTGAATAATTCATGTAACAATATTGAAGGAAGAGAGATTTCACATATAAATATACCATCTTGTAAATCTTCTGTGTTTGTCAATATGCGTTAATTATTTTCAAACTTGAGCAAATTATTTGAAGTTGGACAAGGAAGACAACGTAATGAGTTATGCTTGGGTATATTTGTATAGAAGTTATATTGTTATGGATCCTCCAACATGTGGCTCTTGCTTCCACCTCATACTAGCCAAAACTTTCACACCGAGTAGAAATACTACTTGTGCATCCAAACACCCTTAAACCCAAAGTTTTTCCATATGAGTCCACCATACCTACCTATATGCGGTATTTATGTTCCGTTCCAAGTAAATTTGCATGTGCCAAACTCTAAACCTTCAAATAATATTTTGTTTTGTATGCCCGAATCGCCTAATATAGTGACTAGGGGCTGTCAGTATATTCCATGCTAGGTGAGTTATTCTCACGATATGTGTTGATTCACTATCATTCACGAGAAAGTGGCCCGTATTTGGCATGCCCAGTCCCATGCTAAAAAAATCAAATCAAAATATAATGAAACAAAATTCCCCAAGATTTTTGTTTGTATGGACGGTACCCGTGGACTCGGCTCGCCGTGGAGTGTGACTGGTTGGTGGAGGGGGAGTAAAAACTTTACCATTATGTTTGGGAACCGCCTATAATGTATCTACCATGGAAGATACCGAGATATCTCGATTGTTATGTTGACAATGAAAGCATACCGCTCAAAATTATTATTCATCTCTGTTTTAAAAGGTTGAGCTCTCGCACCTCTGCAAATCAATGCTTCCCCCTGCGAAGGACCTATCTTTTACTTTCTAGTACTTACCATTATACAAGAGTCTTGGTGATCTTCACCACTTCCTATATTTTGCATTTTTCTCTTGGCAAGCATCATGTGGTGGGGAAATATCCAAGCATATATGGTCATTCAAATATATTTGATCATGAATTATTATTGTTGACAATTATCTATATGATAAATAAGTTGGGAGGCAAAATTTTAAGCCCCTATCTTTCTCGTTGTTCGACGGATGCCATTTGCTCTAAAAATATGCTTTGAGTGTTAGTAATCATGGAAGACTATATGATAGTTGAGTATGTGGAATTTGCTAAATCAAAAGCTCTTACATAGACCCTTCCTGAAAATAAGATGAATTGCAATTGTTTGGTGACTAAAAGCATAGTTTGTTAGTTTTCAAGAAACTTTATGGTCTATACTTTAACATGTGAGTAGCTTGTTACTTCATCATGATAATTTTTATGAGATGAGCTACTGTTTATGGTTTATATTGATGCTAGAAAAAGTGATTGTAAGTATCATTGATCAAACTTGTGCACTTGCTAGCATTCACACTTCATAAATTATTTCTTTTACCATTTACCTACTCGAGGACGAGCAGGAATTATGCTTGGGGATACTGATACGTCTCCAACGTATCTATAGTTTATGAAGTATGCCATGTTTACAATATTTTTATATGATTTTGGTATGATTTGATTAGAACTAACCCGGACTGACGTTGTTTTCAGTAGAACTACCGTGGTGTTATTTTTATTCAGAAATATAAGTTCTCGGAATGAGCTGAAAATTTGTGGAGAGTATTTTTGGAAAATATAAAAAATACTGGCGAATGAATGAACCGGAGGGGGTCCACCACCTGGCCACAAACCAGGGGCGCCCCCTAGGGCACGCCCCCGTGTCTTGTGGGCCCCTCGGGCACCGCCTTGACGTGAGACCGACGCCAAAATTTGCTATAAATCAAGAAACCTCCAGAAAGAAACCTAGATCGGGGGTTCCGCCGCCGCAAGCCTCCAGAGCCACGAAAAACCAATCGGGAGCCCGTTCCGGCATCCTGCCGGAGGGGGAAACCATCATCAGAAGCCATCTTCATCATCCCGACGTCTCCATGACGAGGAGGGAGTAGTTCACCCTCGGGGTTGAGGGTATGTACCAGTAGCTATGTGTTTAATCTCTCTCTCGTGTTCCTGATATGGCACGATCTTGATGTATCGCGAGCTTTATTAATATAGATGAATCATATATATTTTCCCATCTCTATCTTCTCGTGATGAATTGAGTTTTCCCTTTGAAGTTTTCTTATCGGATTGAGTATTTAAAGATTTGAGAACACTTGATGTATGTATTGCGATGGGATATCTGTGGTGGCAATGGGGTGTTCTATTCATCCACTTGATGTATGTTTTGGTGGTCAACTTGCGGGTTTCGTGACCTTGGGAATTTATGCATAGGGGTTGGCACATGTTGTCGCCTTGATTCTCTGGTAGAAACTTTGGGGCACTCTTTGAAGTTCTTTGTGTTGGATTGAACATGAAGAATCTGAAATTGTGTGATGCATATCGTATAATCAAGCCCATGGGTACTTGTGGTGACATTGGAGTATCTAGGTGACATTAGGGTTTTGGTAGATGTGTATCTTAAGGTCTTATTTTCGTAGGAACTCTAGGGCTGTTTGTGACACTTATAGGGATAGCTCATAAGATTGATGGGAAAAGATAACTTTGAGGTGGTTTCATACCCTACAATAATTCCTTCATTTGTTCTCAGCTATTTGTGAGTTTGGAGTGAACTCTTTGTTGGAATTATGCCCTAGAGGCAATAATAAATGTATAGTTATTATTATAATTCCGGTATCAAGATAATAGTTTATTATCCATGCTATAATTGTATTGAATGAAGACTCATTTACATGTGTGGATACATAGACAAAACACCGTCCCTAGCATGCCTCTAGTTGGCTAGCCAGTTGATCAATGATAGTCAATGTCTTCTGATTATGAACAAGGTGTTGTTGCTTGATAACTGGATCACGTCATTGGGAGAATCACGTGATGGACTAGACCCAAACTAATAGACGTAGCATGTTGATCGTGTCATTTTGTTGCTACTGTTTTCTGCGTGTCAAGTATTTATTCCTATGACCATGAGATCATATAACTTACTGACACCGGAGGAATGCTTTGTGTGTATCAAACGTCGCAACGTAATTGGGTGACTATAAAGATGCTCTACAAGTATCTCCGAAGGTGTTAGTTGAGTTAGTATGGATCAAGACTGGGATTTGTCACTCCGTGTGACGGAGAGGTATCTCGGGGCCCACTCGGTAATGCAACATCACACACAAGCCTTGCAAGCAATATAACTTAGTGTAAGTTGTGGGATCTTGGATTACGGAACGAGTAAAGAGACTTGCCGGTAAACGAGATTGAAACAGGTATGCGGATACTAAAGATCGAATCTCGGGCAAGTAATATACCGAAGGACAAAGGGAATGACATACGGGATTATACGAATCCTTGGCACTGAGGTTCAAACGATAAGATCTTCGTAGAATATGTAGGATCCAATATGGGCATCCAGGTCCCGCTATTGGATATTGACCGAGGAGTCTCTCGGGTCATGTCTACATAGTTCTCGAACCCGCAGGGTCTGCACACTTAAGGTTCGACGTTGTTTTATGCGTATTTGAGTTATATGGTTGGTTACCGAATGTTGTTCGGAGTCCCGGATGAGATCACGGACGTCACGAGGGTTGCCGGAATGGTCCAGAAACGAAGATTGATATATAGGATGACCTCATTTGATTACCGGAAGGTTTTCGGAGTTACCGGGAATGACGAATGGGTTCCGGGAGTTCACCGGGGGGGCAACCCACCCCGGGGAAACCCATAGGCACTGGGGGAGTCACACCAGCCCTTAGTGGTCTGGTGGCACAGCCCACAAGTGCCCAATGCGCCAAGATAAGAAAAATCAAGAGGAAAGGGAAAAAAAGGAAGGAGGTGGGAAGGAAGGGGGACTCCTCCCACCAAACCAAGTCCAACTCGGTTTGGGGGGGGGGAGTCCTCCCCCCCTTGGCTCGGCCGACTCCTTGGGGGTCCTTGGACCCCAAGGCAAGGCCCCCCTCCCTCCTCCTATATATATGGAGCAATTAGGGCTGATTTGAGAAGACTTTCTCACGACTGCCCGACCACATACCTCCACGGTTTTTCCTCTAGATCGTGTTTCTGCGGAGCTCGAGCGGAGCCCTGCTGAGACAAGGTCATCACCAACCTACGGAGCGCCGTCACTCTGCCGGAGAACTCATCTACCTCTCCGTCTCTCTTGCTGGATCAAGAAGGTCGAGATCATCGTCGAGTTGTACGTGTGCTGAACGCGCACGTGCCGTCCGTTCGGTACTAGATCGTGGGACTGATCGCGGGATTGTTCGCGGGGCGGATCGAGGGACGTGAGGACGTTCCACTACATCAACCGCGTTCTCTAACGCTTCTGCTGTACGATCTACAAGGGTACGTAGATCACTCATCCCCTCTCGTAGATGGACATCACCATGATAGGTCTTCGAGCGCGTAGGAAAATTTTTGTTTCCCATGCGACGTTCCCCAACAGTGGCATCATGAGATAGGTTCATGCGTAGATGTCTTCTCGAGTAGAACACAAAAGTTTTTGTGGGCGGTGATGTGCGTTTTGCTCCCTCCTTAGTCTTTTCTTGATTCCGCGGTATTGTTGGATTGAAGCGGCTTGGACCGACATTACTCGTACGCTTACGAGAGACTGGTTTCATCGTTACGAGTAACCCCCCTTTGCTCAAAGATGACTGGCAAGTGCCGGTTTCTCCAACTTTAGTTGAATCGGATTTGACCGAGGAGGTCCTTGGATGAGGTTAAATAGCAACTCATATATCTCCGTTGTGGTGTTTGCGTAAGTAAGATGCGATCCTACTAGATACCCTTGGTCACCACGTAAAACATGCAACAACAAAATTAGAGGACGTCTAACTTGTTTTTGCAGGGTATGATTGTGATGTGATATGGCCAATGATGTGATGTGATATATTGGATGTATGAGATGATCATGTTGTAATAGAAATATCGACTTGCACGTCGATGGTACGGCAACCGGCAGGAGCCATAGGGTTGTCTTTATACTAACGTTTGTGCTTGCAGATGCGTTTACTATTTTGCTAGGATGTAGCTTTAGTAGTAATAGCATAAGTAGCACGACAACCCCGATGGCAACACGTTGATGGATGATCATGGTGTGGCGCCGGTGACAAGAAGATCGTGCCGGTGCTTTGGTGATGGAGATCAAGAAGCACGTGATGATGGCCATATCATGTCACTTATGAATTGCATGTGATGTTAATCCTTTTATGCACCTTATTTTGCTTAGAACGACGGTAGCATTATGAGGTGATCTCTCACTAAAATTTCAAGACGAAATTGTGTTCTCCCCGACTGTGCACCGTTGCTACAGTTCGTCGTTTCGAGACACCACGTGATGATCGGGTGTGATAGACTCAACGTTCACATACAACGGGTGCAAAACAGTTGCGCACGCGGAACACTCGGGTTAAGCTTGACGAGCCTAGCATGTGCAGACATGGCCTCGGAACACATGAGACCGAAAGGTCGATCATGAATCATATAGTTGATAAGATTAGCATAGGGATGCTTACCACTGAAACTATACTCAACTCACGTGATGATCGGACTTGGGATAGTGTAAGTGGATCATGAACCACTCAAATGACTAGAGAGATGTACTTTTTGAGTGGGAGTTTAGCATATAATTTGATTAAGTTAAACTCTAATTATCTTGAACATAGTCTAAGTCCACTTTGAATATATTTGTGTTGTAGATCATGGCTCACGCGAGTGTCATCCTGAATTTTAATACGTTCCTAGAGAAAGCTAAGTTGAAAGATGATGGAAGCAACTTTGTAGACTGGGCTCGTAATCTTAAGCTAATCTTACAAGCTGGGAAGAAGGATTATGTCCTTAATGCTGCGCTAGGAGATGAACCACCCGCTACGGCTGATCAGGATGTTAAGAACGCTTGGTTAGCACGTAAGGAGGACTACTCAATAGTTCAATGTGCAGTCTTGTATGGCTTAGAACCGGGACTTCAACGTCGCTTTGAGCGTCATGGAGCATTTGAGATGTTCCAGGAGTTGAAGTTTATCTTTCAGAAGAACGCTCGGATCGAGAGGTATGAGACCTCCGATAAATTCTATGCTTGCAAGATGGAGGAAAACTCGTCTGTCAGTGAACATGTGCTCAAAATGTCTGGGTACTCAAACCGTCTAGCTGAGCTGGGGATTGAACTCCCGCAAGAGGCTATCACTGACAGAATCCTTCAATCACTGCCGCCAAGCTATAAAGGCTTTGTGTTGAACTACAACATGCAAGGGATGAACAAGTCTCCCGGCGAGTTGTTTGCGATGCTGAAAGTCGCAGAGTCTGAACTCCGTAAAGAGCATCAAGTGTTGATGGTGAGCAAGACCACTAGTTTCAAGAGAAACGGCAAAGGCAAGAAGGGCAATTCGAAGAAGAACGGCAAGCCTGTTGCCAATCCGTCGAAGAAACCCAAGGCTGGACCTAAGCCTGAAACAGAGTGCTTCTATTGCAAGGGTATGGGTCACTGGAAGCGCAATTGCCCCAAGTATCTCGCAAATAAGAAGGCGGGCAAAGAAAAATCAGGTATATTTGATATACATGTTATTGATGTGTACTTAACCAGCTCTCGTAGTAGTGCCTGGGTATTTGATACCGGTTCTGTTGCTCACATTTGCAACTCGAAACAGGAACTGCGGAATAGACGAAGGCTGGCGAAAGACGAAGTGACGATGCGCGTAGGAAATGGTTCCAAGGTTGATGCAATCGCCGTCGGCACAGTGTCACTTCAGCTACCATCGGGATTAGTGATGAACTTAAATCATTGTTATTTAGTGCCTGCGTTGAGCATGAACATTATATCTGGATCTTGTTTATTGCGAGACGGTTACTCTTTTAAGTCTGAGAATAATGGTTGTTCTATTTCTATGAGTAACATCTTTTATGGTCATGCACCGAATGTGAGAGGATTGTTCATATTGAATCTTGATAGCGATACGCATATACATAACATTGAGACCAAAAGAGTTAGAGTAAACAATGATAGCGCCATATTTTTGTGGCACTGCCGCTTGGGTCATATTGGTGTAAAGCGCATGAAGAAACTCCATGCTGATGGACTTTTGGAGTCACTTGACTTTGATTCACTTGACACGTGCGAACCATGCCTCATGGGCAAGATGACTAAGACTCCGTTCTCCGGAACAATGGAGCGTGCAAGTGACTTGTTGGAAATCATACATACTGATGTGTGTGGTCCAATGAGCGTAGAGGCACGCGGCGGATATCGTTATTTCCTCACCTTCACTGACGATTTAAGTAGATATGGTTATGTCTACTTGATGAAGCACAAGTCTGAAACATTTGAAAAGTTCAAGCAATTTCAGAGTGAAGTGGAAAATCATCGTAACAAGAAGATCAAGTTCCTACGGTCTGATCGTGGGGGTGAATATCTGAGTTTCGAGTTTGGTGCTCACTTGAGACAATGTGGAATTGTTTCACAGTTAACGCCGCCTGGAACACCACAGCGTAATGGTGTGTCCGAACGTCGTAATCGTACTTTGTTAGAGATGGTGCGATCTATGATGTCTCTTACTGATTTGCCGTTATCATTTTGGGGTTATGCATTAGAAACAGCTACATTCACTTTAAATAGGGCACCATCAAAATCCGTTGAGACGACACCATACGAACTGTGGTATGGCAAAAGGCCAAAGTTGTCGTTTCTTAAAGTTTGGGGATGTGATGCTTATGTCAAAAAGCTTCAGCCTGAAAAGCTGGAAACCAAAGCGGAAAAATGCGTCTTCATAGGTTACCCAAAAGAGACAGTTGGGTACACCTTCTATCTCAAATCCGAGGGCAAAGTGTTTGTTGCTAAGAACGGAACTTTTCTCGAGAAGGAGTTTCTCTCGAGAGAGTTGAGTGGGAGGAAGATAGAACTTGACGAGGTTGTCGAACCTCTCATCCCTCTGGATGGTGGCGTAGGGCAAGGGGGAACCTCTGTCATTGCGACGCCGGTTGAGGAGGAAGTTAATGATGATGATCATGAAACTCCAGTTCAAGTTTCTGTTGAACCACGCAGGTCGACGAGATCACGCGCTGCTCCAGAGTGGTACGTTAATCCCGTCTTATCAATCATGTTGTTAGACAACAATGAACCTGCAAATTATGAAGAAGCGATGGTGGGCCCAGATTCCAACAAATGGCTAGAAGCCATGAAATCCGAGATAGGATCCATGTATGAGAACAAAGTGTGGACTTTGGAGATACTACCTGAGGGCCGCAAGGCTATTCAGAACAAATGGATCTTTAAGAAGAAGACGGACGCTGACGGTAATGTGACCGTTTATAAAGCTCGACTTGTGGCAAAGGGTTTTTCACAAGTTCCAGGAATTGACTACGATGAGACTTTCTCTCCCGTGGCAATGCTTAAGTCCGTCAGAATCATGTTAGCAATAGCTGCATTTTTCGGTTATGAAATCTGGCAGATGGATGTCAAAACGGCGTTCCTTAACGGTTTCCTTAAGAAAGAGTTGTATATGATGCAACCCGAAGGTTTTGTCGATCCTAAAAATGCTAACAAGGTGTGCAAGCTCCAGCGATCCATTTATGGACTGGTGCAAGCATCTCGGAGTTGGAACAAACGCTTTGATGAGGTGATCAAAGCATTTGGGTTTATACAAGTGGTTGGAGAATCTTGTATTTACAAGAAAGTGAGTGGGAGCTCTGTGGCGTTTCTAATATTATATGTGGATGACATATTACTGATTGGAAACAACGTAGAGCTTTTGGAGAGCATAAAAGGTTACTTGAATAAAAGTTTCTCTATGAAGGAACTAGGAGAAGTTGCTTACATTCTAGGCATTAAGATCTATAGGGATAGATCAAAACGCCTGATAGGACTTTCACAAAGCACATACCTTGATAAAGTTTTGAAGAGGTTCAAAATAGAACAGTCCAAGAAAGGGTTCTTGACAGTGTTACAAGGTACGAGATTGAGTAAGACTCAGTGCCCAGCAACTGATGAAGATAGAGAGCATATGCGCTCCGTCCCCTATGCTTCAGCCATAGGTTCTATCATGTATGCGATGTTGTGCACTAGACCGGATGTTAGCCTGGCCATAAGTATGGCAGGTAGGTTCCAGAGTAATCCAGGAGTGGATCACTGGACAGCGGTCAAGAATATCCTGAAGTACCTGAAAAGGACTAAGGAGATGTTTCTCGTGTATGGAGGTGACGAAGAGCTCGCCGTAAAAGGTTACGTCGATGCAAGCTTTAACACAGATCCGGACGACTCTAAGTCGCAAACCGGATACGTATTTATTCTTAATGGGGGTGCAGTAAGCTGGTGTAGTTCCAAGCAAAGCGTCGTAGCAGATTCTACATGTGAAGCGGAGTACATGGCTGCCTCGGAGGCGGCTAAGGAGGGTGTCTGGATGAAGCAGTTCATGACGGATCTTGGAGTGGTGCCAAGTGCACTGGATCCAATAACCTTGTTCTGTGACAACACTGGTGCCATTGCCTTAGCAAAGGAGCCAAGGTTTCACAAGAAGACCAGACACATCAAACGACGCTTCAACCTCATCCGCGACTACGTCGAGGAGGAGGACGTAAATATATGCAAAGTGCACACAGATCTGAATGTAGCAGACCCGCTGACTAAACCTCTTCCACGGCCAAAACATGATCGACACCAGAACTGTATGGGTGTTAGATTTATTACAATGTAATTCACATGGTGATGTGAGGGCTAGATTATTGACTCTAGTGCAAGTGAGAGACTGTTGGAATTATGCCCTAGAGGCAATAATAAATGTATAGTTATTATTATAATTCCTGTATCAAGATAATAGTTTATTATCCATGCAATAATTGTATTGAATGAAGACTCATTTACATGTGTGGATACATAGACAAAACACCGTCCCTAGCATGCCTCTAGTTGGCTAGCCAGTTGATCAATGATAGTGAGTGTCTTCTGATTATGAACAAGGTGTCGTTGCTTGATAACTGGATCACGTCATTGGGAGAATCACGTGATGGACTAGACCCAAACTAATAGACGTAGCATGTTGATCGTGTCATTTTGTTGCTACTGTTTTCTGCGTGTCAAGTATTTATTCCTATGACCATGAGATCATATAACTTACTGACACCGGAGGAATGCTTTGTGTGTATCAAACGTCGCAACGTAACTGGGTGACTATAAAGATGATCTACAGGTATCTCCGAAGGTGTTAGTTGAGTTAGTATGGATCAAGACTGGGATTTGTCACTCCGTGTGACGGAGAGGTATCTCGGGGCCCACTCGGTAATGCAACATCACACACAAGCCTTGCAAGCAATGTAACTTAGTGTAAGTTGCGGGATCTTGGATTACGGAACGAGTAAAGAGACTTGCCGGTAAACGAGATTGAAATAGGTATGCGGATACTGACGATCGAATCTCGGGCAAGTAATATACCGAAGGACAAAGGGAATGACATACGGGATTATACGAATCCTTGGCACTGAGGTTCAAACGATAAGATCTTCGTAGAATATGTAGGATCCAATATGGGCATCCAGGTCCCGCTATTGGATATTGACCGAGGAGTCTCTCGGGTCATGTCTACATAGTTCTCGAACCCGCAGGGTCTGCACACTTAAGGTTCGACGTTGTTTTATGCGTATTTGAGTTATATGGTTGGTTACCGAATGTTGTTCGGAGTCCCGGATGAGATCACGGACGTCACGAGGGTTTCCGGAATGGTCCGGAAACGAAGATTGATATATAGGATGACCTCATTTGATTACCGGAAGGTTTTCGGAGTTACCGGGAATGTACCGGGAATGACGAATGGGTTCCGGGAGTTCACCGGGGGGAGGCAACCCACCCCGGGGAAGCCCATAGGCATTGGGGGAGTCACACCAGCCCTTAGTGGGCTGGTGGGACAGCCCACAAGTGCCCAATGCGCCAAGATAAGAAAAATCAAGAGGAAAGGAAAAAAAAGGAAGGAGGTGGGAAGGAAGGGGGACTCCTCCCACCAAACCAAGTCCAACTCGGTTTGGGGGGGGAGTCCTCCCCCCTTGGCTCGGCCGACTCCTTGGGGGTCCTTGGACCCCAAGGCAAGGCCCCCCCTCCCTCCTCCTATATATATGGAGCAATTAGGGCTGATTTGAGAAGACTTTCTCACGACTGCCCGACCACATACCTCCACGGTTTTTCCTCTAGATCGTGTTTCTGCGGAGCTCGGGCGGAGCCCTGCTGAGACAAGGTCATCACCAACCTACGGAGCGCCGTCACGCTGCCGGAGAACTCATCTACCTCTCCGTCTCTCTTGCTGGATCAAGAAGGCCGAGATCATCGTCGAGCTGTACGTGTGCTGAACGCGGAGGTGCCGTCCGTTCGGTACTAGATCGTGGGACTGATCGCGGGATTGTTCCCGGGGCGGATCGAGGGACGTGAGGACGTTCCACTACATCAACCGCGTTCTCTAATGCTTCTGATGTACGATCTACAAGGGTACGTAGATCACTCATCCCCTCTCGTAGATGGACATCACCATGATAGGTCTTCGTGCGCGTCGGAAATTTTTTGTTTCCCATGCGACGTTCCCCAACACTCTTTGTTGCACGTGAGGGATTTATATATGATTCAACTATTTTAGTATTGTTGGGAGAACTTGCACTAGTGAAAGTTTGGACCCTAGGCCTTGTTTTCAAGCATTTATACAACATTTTGCTCGTTGTTTACTATTTGTTACCTTGCTGTTTTTATATTTTCAGATTACAAAAACCTATATCTACCATCCATATTACACTTGTATCACCATCTCTTCGCCGAACTAGCACGCCTATACAATTTACCATTGTATTGTGTGTGTTGAGGACACAAGAGACTCTTTGTTATGTGATTGCAGGATTGCTCGAGAGAGACCATCTTCATCCTACGCCTCCCACAGATTGATAAACCTTAGGTCATCCACTTGAGGTAATCTTGCTATTGTTCTACAAAACTCTGCGCTTGGAGGCCCAACACGAGTCTACAAGAAGAAGTTGTGTAGTAGACATCATGTCTTTATGACCAATCTTTGGATAATACTTTGAATACCACCTTGGTTATCATATAAACTCCTTGAAACCAAGAGACGAACTTCAAGAAATGCCTATGGACAAATCCTTTAAATATAACTCAATGCAACCATTAGTCCATAGAAATTGTCATCAATTATCAAAACCACATACGGAGTAATAAGCTCTAACAACTAAGATTATTGACAAATTCAGTTTTCAAATATTCAAGACCGATCAGCCATTCGCGGAACCACACGCGGATTTGGGCCCGAGGCAGCCCAGGTCATTGCCTCGGGCGTGAAAAAAAATTATATATATATATATATATATATATATATATAATCAGCTTGGGGCGCACACTAGTTCGAAGCCCAATAGCCCAGGCCAACTCACTCGCAGCCCGCATTGTCTCTTCCTCTCACGACCGGGGACGCGCTCGCGCGACCAGGCAGACGAGTGTCTGCCTTCCTCCCCGTTCCCCAACGCCGTCCATGCCCACTACGACCGCCCGAAACCTAAACACCGCCGCCAGGCTGCCCGACGCCCGCCGTCCAGCGCGTAGCCCCCGCCCTCTGTCCTACGCCCCTCCCACGGTCTCGCCTTGTCAGCTTCCCCGAGTGGTCGGCGCGGGCCTAAAGTAGCTGCCCTTCCCGCCGGCGGTCGGCACCATGTCGGCGAGGGCACGAGGCGGCGACCCCTCCCCGTCTCCCCTTTGTCCTCCCCCTGCCCAGCGGCCAGCGCGAGGCTCGGCCCCTTTCCTCAACCATGCCCTTCCTTTGATGATGATTTTGTTTATACATGCGTTGTTTTTGTTTATAGATGTCACTGTTTCACCTTGTTTGTTTATTTGTTCGATGTTGCAGAGCAACCGATTTTGACATTGAGAAATATTTGTTTCTCTAAAATTTTGCAGGAAAGCAAGATGAGTAAAATAAGAAAATGTATTTGTTAGTATTGAAGAATCAAAGATACTCGAGTGATTTCAAGGTTGTCGCACACATAAAGGCTTTTTGCCTCGTCCTATATGTAAGTTTTCACATTTTCATCTATTATTAACTAGTTTTACCTGCTCTATTATGCACTGATTTGCATTTCATAATTGATGATTGAAGGATTGGCTTCTTCTGTTATTGAAGATGTAGTCATGGGAGGCTCAGATCAACCAATCCTTTGATCTGGTATCAAACTATCAATCATTTGCATCATCTATCTATGCTACATATTGTCTTTTGATTTGTCTTGCTTTGTTAGTTGACCCATCAAGGAACAAATGCTGTCATTAAACATTATGTTTGATTTTCTTATTAGTTATGCAACATAGATTGACTTTTGTATGCCTTGAAACTAGAGTTTTTTGGATTGTTTTTTGCCCTTGGTTTTTCGCATGGGGCGTTAGCCAATCCTGGGTCCGCCATTGCACGGAACTACTAAGTGAAGCTTTCGTGAAGCGAAAAGTCGGTTCGGTCCTATGGAAGGATTGGGCGCTGGTTGCCGGGCGGCCGGGTCACCTCCACTGTCGATGATCGCGAGGTGCCGCAATTACTAGTTGGGTGCTGGTTGTCGGGCGTCTCCACTGTTAACCGGAATTGAGTGGGGGTTAGTTTACATGGATTTTTTTGGTGTAGGGACTAAAAAAAGTCCCTTTTAGTCCCTTCTAAACAAAACATGAGTGACTTTTAGGGACTAAAAGTGGACATTTGGGACTAAAGAAAGAAGTCCCTAAGGAAGAGTCTTTTTTGGTACTTTTTAAGACTTTTTCCAACAGTGTCTCTGCTTTTACCATGTCATTTAATAACCTCTAGTCTATTAGTAGGGGTAACATGGTCTTTTAACATGTCATTTAATAACTTATAGTCCATGTTTAGTCCATGGAATCAAACAAGTAAGGACTAGGGACTTTTTAGTTTGGACTAAAGAAGTCCTAGGACTTTTCAAACAAACAAGGTGTGAGACCATGACTCAAGAGAAACACCTATGACTGCTAGGTTAGGATCGGGGAATCCGACGTTGTCCTCCTAATTGTTTAACTTTTCGAGTTGTCCTCATGGTGGCGCGTGGTTTTTTTAGACAAATCTAAGCTCTATTAATCAAAATTCACATGAAATGGTATTACATACAGATCATGCGGGATGGCCAACCAAATATGACGCGTGGGGGTGGGGCTGATGTTGCTGTTCGACAGCAAGGGTGGGCTGCATGCCGATGCCTTCTCTTTTTAGGATCGTGTTTCAGACTAAACAATAGTATATCATGTGTGTTTAATTGAGCCACATGGCTTGCTCGGCTTTGCTATTCTTTTAGAGTATCTCCACTCGGTTGGCCCCCCAAGAGCCACTTTTTCAGCCATGGGGGGAGTTTTTCAGCCATACCTCTATCCAACACTAGAAGACAAGAAAGATGAGAGAAAAAGAGATGAAGTGGGCGAGAGACATGCACGTGGGTGGACCTGTTGCATGCAAGAGAGACACGAGAGAGCGAGTGGGAGGCTCAGAGTGGGCCTGTTGCATGCAAATAACAACGCCGACGCTCCCGGACGCCCTCCTGCATGCTGGGTTCGGTCTCGGGCCGTCGGGGCCAATTTCGGTCCTAACCGACGAAAAACGGGCTCCTAGGGGCGCGATTGGGGTATTTTTCCCCGCCGGCAACACAAAATGGTCTGGGAGGGGCATGTAGGGGACACGGTTGGAGATATTCTTAGGCCAGTATATATATCATTTCCATGTATTCGATCAGTTCGATCAATCCTCTGTGCCAAGATGCCCACGGAAAGTACGAGGAGGGACTATGTGAGAAGCGCTTCATCGGAAGCCTACCAACGATTATTCACGGGCGTCGTTATTTGACAAGTTCTCAGCCGTCGTCATGTATTGTGTTTTGAACGTTTCTATGAAATTTTATTTTATTTTCACCCGTTTTCGCTTTTTGGATGGTATTTTTTCTAGGGTTTTTCGGTGTTTCGATTTTCCACCAATCTTTCTTAGATTTTGCGTGAAAAAAATGCACAAAAATACGCGCTCTTTTCCTTCCTACAGAGGCACATCCTTGCCTCTTGAAAAAACATGTTTTCTTGTTTTTCCTTCCTTGAGATGCATGAATTTGCTTTTGCGAGGGGCACCGCCGTGCCTCTTGAAAATGAGGGGAAACGTGTTTTCTTTGTTTTTTCCTTCCTCGAGGGCATGGTTTGCTTCCTCAAGAGGCACGGATTTGCTCCGCAAGCCGCGCCTCTCGAAAGTGAAAAAACACGTTTTTTTGTCCTCGAAAGGCAAGGTTTTGCTTTCGCGAAAGGCACGAAAAACAAAAAAAATGTGTCTTTTTTGAAGAGGCACGGTTTTCTCGTTCAGTTTTTTTGTCAAAAAAAAGTTTGTCAAAATCTATCAACATGGAATCTTGTTTTAAAAATCTCGACATGAGAAATCCAACGGTGAAAATGATTCGAGATTTGGATGCACGGTTTAAGAAATAAAATGTTTTGAAATAATGGATCTAAAAAAAGGAAAATTCACAGGTTGCGACAAGTGACACACATGCAATATGCCACTTGTCATAACTTGAAAAGATGAAAAAGACTTTTAAAGGAGTACTCCTTAATTAATGATTTCAAAATTTACAGGAAATCATGTTCCGTGCGCAGGTCACCCGCGAGCAACCTGTGCTCGGGTGTTTGTATGGGCCGGCCCATTTTTCAGGGGTGTTTTCTTCATGTTTTCTTATTTTTCTTTCCTTTTTCTTCTCTGTTTTCCTTTTCCTTTTCTCTTTTTTACTTCTTTACTTTTTCATTTTTTGCAAATTTATTTTCAAATTCAAAAACTTTTTCTGTTCATTGGATTAAAAAAATCATCAAATTTAATTCTGTTCATTGGTTTAAACAACGTTCATCAAATTGAGAAAATGTTCATCAAATTTGAAAGTTGTTCATCGTTTTTTGAAAATATTCGTCAAATTAAAATTGTTCATTTAAATAAAAACAATTCAACAATTTTTTCCAAAAAAAATGTTCTTGAATAAAAAAATTGATCATCAACTTCAAAAAAAGTTCATCAACTTCAAAATTTGTTCATCAAATAAAAATAATCATTATTTTGAAATCACGGTCATTTTTTGAATTTGTTGAACATTTTTTGAATCCGTGTTTTTTTTAATGTCAGAACCTTTTACGAAATCTCAAAAAAAAAGAAAAATAGGGGGTGCCTCGCGCCTCACATGGGTCGGCACATAAGGGCGCCTGACAGAAAGCCGACGCGCGGTTCTCATAATAGGAACTCAGAGAATTTACCTTGACTCGCCAACATTGATAATTGTGATGACCCTCAAATGCTTGAAGCAATGGCATGTGTAGTGACGCTATGGCTTGCAGGTGTTCTGAATCTTCAATGGTTCAATATTTCAGGTGATGTAAAAATGCTTGTTAAGCAGAGGCAATGGAGGAAGCAAGGGCATCTACAGAGATCAACATCCGGCGTCAAGAGTTCAAGGAGGCCCGGATCATTCATGAAGGCAGAACGTCCAATATGAAGGCTCACAATTTTTGTAAAAAGTGTTTTATCTTTAGCTCATGGTCGATATAATTGGTTGCTCCAGCCGAATGACACTACTGTTGTATCATATATTATCATGCAAGTTCAGGTTTCCCCTAAAAAAAGACCAACCTGTCTTGAAACCGACATCACCAAATAAATTTCAAGTTCTCACACATCACCGACCTCAGGATCATACAGAACACCGAATTTTTGGTCTTTCGTCTATTCGGCTTCGGTGTTGGTTTTTAGTCCTCGGTTTATTTGCCCACCCCTGTACTGCTACCGGATTCATGTGTTTGGAAAATAATTTCCCGAGACTGGGACCGGGAGGGAAGCAACCGACGACCGGCTGAAGTTTCGTCTCCATGTTTAGGTGTTTCGGCTCAATGTTTTGCATCGCTCCTCTAATGTTTGCCTCCGATATGAGTTACTGTAAGTTACACTGAACTATTCACATTTTCATACTGTTCTAGCACCTAGTAAACGAGTACACGTAACATAAGAAGTTTGACTTCATTGTTCGAGATGTCTTCTTTTATTCACATCTTCTCGAGTTTAATTTAGACTGGGTTTTTTTTCCAGTAATTTCATGTTTGTTTATGATAGTTTCTATCCTATTTAGCATAATTGTATCGATTTTACTCAATTTAGTGAAACTTATGCCACAAAAGATTGTTGTGACGCAAGATTCGCTAAACTGCGATTTTCTACTAAATGAGGTAGATGTTGTCAATGTGTTTTTTCTGGTTTATTCAGGCCTTTTGGCAATGTGTGTTTAGTAGTGAGAGAAGATATCCCCATCGACTGACAAGGCATCTTTGTCGACTTCATCAATCTTAAAATATTATGTCGGCTTATTATCTCCAAGGTGTTAAAAAAGATATGTGCGTATGCATTCATAGGGTTAAATATATGCACGTGTACATATGTGATTGTATTGTGTTAAAAAAAAGGTGAACTTGGGAGGGGTATGTAAAATGTAGTTCACTCTTAATTTTAGTCGTCTCATTTTTGTTAAGATATCGTAATAGTAAATCTAGAAATTAGAGTAAATATAACGTTCTGTAGCCTGTTTTCTTGTCTCCTTTTCTAGATGAAATTTACTAGAAAACAGAAGAACAACTTATTTTAGATGAACAGAGGATCAACTTATCAACCAACGTATACATGCCGTGTGCATTGTTTTTTTTAAAGTTTGTAATCACGTGTCAGATCAGATTCGAAGCCCAAACTGGGCCAACAATAGAACTTGAGCAAAACCTAGCTAGGACACGTGAATGTGCGGACCCGATTATTGGCCTCGGCGAGACCTCCAAGGCCGAGAGGACACCTATCCTTCCACCCGCGCCCTAGCGACGTCTCCCTCTCCCTCCTCCCCCCGCCGTCGGCGGGCGCCCCCGACTCTGGCTCGGGTGGTGCTGATGGCCACGGGACCTCCTTTTCCCGCACGCGACCCTCCTTCCCGAGACAGGGGCGGCAACGGTGCCGCTTGGTTGGCTGCGGCCCAACGACCTGGTGGCGGGAGCCGATGGATGACATGGTGGTGGTGCTTCCCTTGGTGGCGGGGCGAACTGGTGGTGCGGGGTGGCCGACGACACGTTCCCGACCCAGATATGGGCCCTTAGGGCCCCATCTGGATCCTAAAGTGTCAGCTCCGATGCGGGCATGATGCCTCCCGCGTGGTGAGGTGGGGAGCGGCTCGGACCGGGGGGTGGCGACGTTGATGACATGCCTTCTGCAGCGCGACGACAGGAGCTTTACGGGCATCTGAGCGCCCGACCGATCATGTGGGCCCAGGGGTTGGTATGCTTCTGTTGCTGTGTTTGGTTGGGCCCTCCCGCGTGTCGACGATGTTGCTTCTCCTAGTCTTGGCCCCTCCTTTTCGATGTGTAGGTCCCACTTTACGGTGCCGTGGTGAGACAACGTGGGAAGCTTCAAGATCGTGTTGGCGCGCAGTGGTGGTCGGTATGATGGCAGGCTCCGGAACACCCGAGGTGAAGGTTAGGATCAGGAGAAATCCATGTCTACTTGGCCGACACCGACGCAATGGTGCGTGAGGGTGCCGTCGGACCTTCCAGGAGGGCGTCGGGGGTTACCCTTCCCTTGTCCTCGCCGCCTACGGAAACCCTTGGTAGCAACATCATCATCGCCGCGTCCCTTTTTGGAGGTGTTGATTGGTATCGGCGTTTCAGAGTTTAGGAGCTTGGTGGAAGATCTCCGGCGGTCGCAGCGGTCGCGATGCTTCTTCGTTTTTGTTGATCCGCCGTTGCCGGCATTTGTTCTTTTTGTATTTTGTTTTATTTGGCGTGAATGTGCCGTTTCTGCACCAACATCTATCATTGATTGTATCGGCGTTGGTTGTTTTGTAATATAAAGTAGAAAAAAAATTCTTTTTCGGTCAGGTAAATGCGTTATCTTTTTCTTTTGCGAGAAAAATACTTGTTATTACTCAATCACGAGGTCCTTACATTCATCATGGGAAATCGCCGAGGTCTCAACAGGACCGGATCCAAGCCAAATCATAATTCGTCTTTCAACTATAGCAAAATTTGAGGATGTGTATTTTACTAGCGTTGCATATATAGCGTTGCATATATGAGTGTTGAGCATTATCCGTGCTTAGTGTCCCCCGTTATTCGCTGTCGCCAAGCAAAGCTCTGTTCACGGCTGCTTCTCGGTGTCGGTTCCCTCCCCTCATGTTGGCGTGCACAGGTAACTCTCCCAAGAATCCTGCCATTGTCGGGTACCATCCATCCATCCGTCCACGGGGGTGGGTTGGTTCATGTGAGTGTGAATGTGATTCCCTCAGCCCCATCCCCATGTGATGCAACATGTCCCAACTGTGCGATCATCAGATGATTTTAGTATCCTACTAGTAGTGTCTTTACTCCTCCTCCACGATCTTCTCTTTTTTCTCCTTTTAATGATGATGATGATCAGCTCTGTTCGTTGGTTGGACCGACCTGATGCCCAGGACCATTAGATGCCACGCTGAAGCAGACACCCATTAGCTGGCTATATCATACTGACTCTGGCAGTTCGTTGTCCAATGGTTGCACAAGCACAAGCACCATCGTGGAGCACGAGCCTAGATTAATAGTGTATCTGGGTCTGGGTGTGAATACATTGATCCTGACCTTATTCATGATCTGGAGCAATGCGATGGCTAGATGGAGGAATTACTTGTCCGGACAGAGGGGGGGGGGGGTATATATTGTCTCATAGCAGTCTCAGTTTGAGGAGCCACATCAGCTCGAACTCTACGATTATAACTTTATTCTAACAAGTGAGCACATGGTGGAACAAGCACTGATGATTTGGGCGTGGGCAAACAACCCACGGTTACATCCTCCCTACTCTACTTTATTCCTCATCTCATCTCATCTCATCCTTTGGATGAGAACATTACAGGCTCACTCATAAAAACTCTAGGGGAAAAAAAAATAAGAAACATTGATCAGATCATAGACCCTGAGGAGGGCATTGCATGTGCCACCTCTCACCCAAGGAGCAGCAACAGGTTAACTTAGGAAGAAATGGGAGAGGAAAAGGATCTCTATACACAAAACTGGGGCGCCAACTCTGCCATGGGTCGATCGGTCAGTCGAAGCTCGACGACCGGCTCCACCTTCCCTGAAGATACTCTTCCAGGGACGTGTTTGCCGTGATGAAGTCGTTGCTGCTCACCGAGGCGGAGTCGTTGTCCACGTCAAAGGCGAGGTTGATGTATGACTGGATGTTGGTGCTGTTCTCCGGAGGTGGTGCGAGCGTGACAACGTCGTCTACGTCGCCATCGCTCTCGTACGATAAACCCACATGCGATCTTGCCCACTTGAGAGTGTCATTGTCGCCGTCAAGTAGCTTCAGAACCTGATGTTTACGGACGGAGGCTCGTAAGATGGGGAGTACAGAGGATATACGCAGCATGATAAATGGCACAATCTATGCAGCAGAAACGAAATCTCACCACTGCGATGTGAGGACGGTGTTGAGGTGTTGGTCTGATGCAGAGGGAAGCGGCAAGTGTCATCCTCTCGATTTCATCGGTATGGCCTTCGGTAGGCAAGCTAGGATCTGCAAGTTGCGTGAGCTTTCCTCCTTGGATGATAGAATTTGCCTATATACAACGCACAAAACAACCAAATTTTCTGTTAAAACTAAAGGAAGAAACCCTTCTTTATCAAAATCAAGCCAATTTTTATTTTCAAACAAACAATCAACAGATGATGATGCACTTACCCACATAACTAGACTCTCCTGGCCTTTCGGACAACCAGTGCACAGCGGTTTCCTGCCTGAGACGAGTTCAAGAAGAACAACACCAAAAGCGAAAACATCGATTTTGTCATTCACCTTGCCATGCATGAAGTATTCAGGAGCCAAGTACCTGGGGGAAGGTAGGTATACATACATCAGTAAAGAAAATGTTGCAGCAGAGCATGAAAAGGCAAAGCTAGTGTGCACATGATCAGCTAACTAACCCAAAAGTTCCTGCAACATCATTGCATGTGATCTGGGGTGTTGCATCAGCGGCCCACAGCGCAAGGCCAAAGTCTGATAACTGCATCACACGAATACAGATATCTTGATTCAGCTAATTTGATATTGCACAAGAACTGAAGCATGTTGTGGAACAGGATGATAGGTTTACCTTTGGCTCAAAATCCTCTGAGACGAGGATATTTGATGACTTGACATCCCTATGGATCACCGGGTGACTGTTACCATTACCATGGAGATAATCCAGTGCATGAGCAACACCTACCGCCACATTGAACCTCTCGGTCCAACCGAACATGCTCTTGCATTCTCTCTCACCTACATCACATTAACAATAAGATGAGTTTTTACTTTTTACATGGAAACAACATGGGGAGAAAACAGGTGACGCAAGCTATGGAGCATACCATGCAGTATTTCTTCTAGGCTGCCTCTTTGCAAGTATTCATATACCAATAGAAGATCATTGTTCTTGAAGGAGAAGCCGGTGATGGATATGATGTTCTTGTGAATGACGGAGCTGACAATCTCGATCTCTGATGTGAACTCCTTCAGTACATCGTCGGAATACTTCAGGATCTTCACTGCTAACTCCTTGCCATTTGTCAAACAACCTTTGTAGACTTGGCTCGTGCCACCTTGTCCAACTATACAATCTGCGCAAACCACCTAATGGCTAAATATGACATGTCTAGGGAAATGGGAATAATAGAAATTAATCTGAAATACATACCAGCTGAGAAGTTAGAAGTGATATCTGCAAGCTCATTGTAACTGTACGAAGAATAAAGGGATAAGAATTTTTCCTTGAGTGAGATCAGCTCCTGTGGAATTTCTGTATCCAATTCCTCAATCACAACAGAAGAGCTTCCTGAATTGCTTCTCGAGGGGATAACCACCCTATCACGCAAGATACGACTGACACTGTTGGTTGAGTTCGGTCTCGTGGTTCTGTGTTCAAGATGGACTGGCGAAACAGCTGAATACCTGCTAGGAAGCCGCATTGCCCACTGCACCACAGACATCTTGGGCTTGTCAGACAACCCATCCTGTCGGTTGGGTAACAACTTCTTCCTTAGGAATGGCCAGCCAGTTGCTACTTCTGGCGATTCACGTCGGCAAACCTTAACTGGAACCAATGCTAGTGAAACTTCCTTTGACGATGTATGAGACCTCATTGGCATGGTGACAGCCCGAGAAATGGACCTGTTATCCTTTATACACTCGTCGTGAGTTTTCTCTCCTATCAGGGAGGTCAGAAGCTTGCGGTAACTCCTCCTTGGCGTCTCGGCTGCATTCCAATTACAGGGTTAAACATACTCATGGCAACCAGAGACCAGGAAACTAACAAATGCAAGAAATATGGTTTGATTGACTTACGTGCGCTAGTGCTATTGAATGGTTCTTCGTGTGCCGCAGCTCTTTGGTAAATAATCTTGCCATTGTTGACAGCAAGAACCGAGCAACTCGTGGGAACTCTCTTTGCACAGTACTTGGCAACTGAAGTGGAGGAGGATCTGATATATATTTGGAAAGAAACAAGGACACTAATATGAGGAACAAACTAATCTGGACCAGTTTAGCAACAAGGAGCGGAGAATGTGCCAAATTCAGTACCCAAAAGACCGAGAATTCTTTGCGACACCGAGGATCAGATGCGCAGCACCACATGAAGCCGCTTCTTTAACCAGAGTTTTCCGGATAGACGATCCCCCACAGACCTTGAGCTCCAAATTGATCTGCCAAATGTAAGTGGACCAACAAAGTGATGAGAATTTTTAGGGGAAAAAACTTTAAAAGAGAGAGTTGATTTTGAGGCAAATTCCCGGTGGTAGGATCAAAGGGCTACAAAGTCCTGCCCCCTGAACCTTTTGCAGCTCGACAAACATTGGCAGTAAATTTTAATGGTTGGAGGTGAAAACTAAGAGTTGTCAAAATTTCAAGCTGCCAAAACTTATAACGAAACAACAAAAGTTGGACCACCTGGTAAGCTATTGTCACCATCAAAACAGTACTAGTACTACGGAAGAGGTGGGAAGTTTTAAGTTTGAGCTAAAATCGAATGGACCATGAATTAATGACGGGTCAAATTGGGAGCTCTCCGTGACGAAAAAGGCAAGTGCTTTGAACCGCAGCCATTGAATAGAGGTCCGCAAGTCACTCTCGCGAATAATAAAGTAGTACTCGTAGCAAAAATAGAGAGCGTTTCGCGAAGCAGGGGCGAGCGGACGGACGGACCTGCTTGAGGTTGCAGAAGCCGTCGTACACGGCGAGCACCGACGCGAGCGAATCCGCGGCCTTCCTCCTCTCCTCCAGTCCGGCCCCTCCTCCGCCTCCTGAAAAAAAAGGGCAGAAAAAAGAGGATGTTAATCTCATAACAAAACCGAAGGAAAATTTTCGAAAGCGCGGAACACGAATTGGTCCTAGGAACAGAATCTGCAACGCGGAACTTGGTTTGGTATAAACCGAGGGCGAGAAAATCGGAGAGACGGGTGACCGTCGGGCGCCGGGTCGTGGAGTGGAGAAGGGGGGACGCACCGGCGGCGACGTGGAGGGCGACGACGCGGTCGCCGGCATTGGCGACCTTGACGAGCGCCCAGGTGAGGAGCTCGCGGCTGGCGGCATCCCACCTGATCCCGACCGCCACCGTCCTCCCGCTGCCCCCCGCCGCGTCCTCGGGCGACGGGCGGTGCCGGCGCGGCGTCGTCGCGGCCGCGGCCTCCGGGTGCTGCCGCGCGCCGTCGGGGACGAGGAGCCTCATGGCGGGCGGCGTCACGTTGCCTTCCGCCTCCGGCGCTCTCCCTCCGCTGCCTTTTGGTTCACGTTCCACTTGACTTGCCGCGGAGGACAGAGAGAGATGGGGGGGAGCGGAGCGCGGAGAGAGGAGCGTTGTGTTGTATCGGGGGGCGTGGGGGAGTGTGGGGAGGACGACGATCCGAGGGGAGGGGGCCTGCGTTTTATGCGGCTTTGTACTCTTTTTTTGTTTGCTGGGACGCGGTTAAGTACAAGACAATCTTAACGGCGCTGAGAGACATGCTTAATTGGTTTGCTAACTTATTCCTCGAAAAGTTAGCGCTTTATAACCGTTTTGGGGGAAGTGATTTGTAACTGTTTGTTGTAAATCAATGCCAGTTTATGGTGTCTGCTATGAACTGACACAAAAATTGTAATTTTAGTTTTTTTAAAGCATTAGATCTACTATTATATATTAAAAAAGCATCCCAAACATAATAAAAGTTAGACCGAGATTCAAACACCAACGAACAATCACTACCGCCGCAGAATAAGTCGTAGACGTGCCGTTGTAACTGATAAGGCAAGAATTAATATTACTAGAGAAAACCTTATACGAAGAGGCTTATGAGTAGCGTGCTTTTGCTGAGGACACTACTGCTACTTAGGGGTAGCTCGGTGTAAGAAGAGGCGCTGCAGGTAGTTATATACTAGCAGTGCGGGTACCGGAGACGACGCTACTGCTAAGGGGTCACATCGTCACCCATCGGGACTGCCCGTAGCAGTAGCGATGGGCCACAGACACGCGCTACTGTTATAGTGCTTCGCAATAGTGCGGTGCGACAACCGGCGCTACTACTAGTGTCACCTTATCCACACCCCCTTCCCCGTGCTCGTTTCCTGTCTCTCTCACTCCCCCTCTCACGCTCTTGCCACACCCCGCCGCCACTGTCGTCGCCCTCACCCACCACCTCCACCGTCCTACCGCTGCCACCGTCACTCCCGAGGTATCTCCCTCCCTCCTCCTCTCATCGCCCTCCTCTCTCATACCTCCTCCTTCCTCCCGCAGCCGTCCTCCCCTCCTCCCTCCTCCCCTCCTCCTATGACCAGCCTCCTCCCTCCTCCCTCCTCCTTCGACCGCCCTCCTCTCTCTTCTTCTTCTCTCTTCCTTCCTTATGTTGTCATCCTCTCTCCCTCCTCCTGTTGCCCTCCTCCCTCCTCCTCCTCCTCTTCACTCCCCACTCCTCCCACCTCCTCTCTCCTAATTAAGTAATGTTTTAGGTATAGGAATTTTCAGTTTCTAATTTCTGGTTTTAAGTATAGTATATGTAGTAGTAGATGTAGATGTAGTAGTACTTTCTAGTTTCTAGTTTCTAGTTTATAGTTGATCCTGTTAGTTTCTAGTTTCTAATTTACTCAATTAGTTAAAAATATAGTTGGTAGAAAAATCTATTCCACACTTGATTTAACTAGTATTAGAATAGAATGTAATTTTAAACGATGGTAGTTCGGGTTGTCTTTTAGAATGGTTTGAACATGTGAATAAATGAAAATGAAAATGACAATGAAAATAAAAATGAAATTGAAACCTCTGACTGGCCGATGTTTTGCCTGAATGTTGATTCATTTCCGTTCCGGCAAATTTCAAGCACTAGAAATGTTCTGTTTTTAGAAAAGGTTATGCCAAAATTTTGTCAGAATAGGAATTAGATGTCATTCCAGCAATAAGAGGAGGAAGCGACCAACATCGATGGTTGAAGTATCACAGGAAGAATCCAGACTGTTATCGTGGTGGGCGCTTCCTCCTTCGTTCCCGCGTGCTAGAGATTTTGGTAAGGCACATGGGGACGAAGGGAGGAGCGGCCATCACCGACGGTCGAAATAGTAGTGGGAGGGAGTGTCCACCAACATACACCACCATATCAGTATGAGAGAGTGTGCACCATATACACCATGAGGTATGAAAGTTTTTCAAGGAAGCCTCGACAAACTGAAACTCAATCCATGTTGATTTTTCATATACACCAATAGTTGTGGTTGATTTTTAGTCTTTGAATCATGAACATAGGAAATGTCCTCTGAGGACGAGGGGATCCCTGGGTGTGATTATTGCAGCGAAGATCGAGGTCTGTGTGATATACCTCACCTACAAAACGGCAGATTCTTCACCATCAAGCTTGGCGAGACCTTTGACGTTTTTACGGTACGCAACGATGACCACTATTTTTGCTTCTTTTCTCTCTGTTTCTTTGCTTCAATCAACGTGTAATTTCAACTTTTTACAATTGGACTAGTGCATCCCCTTTCATGTAAGACGATGTGTCTTGGAGAAGCTCGATTCCCAATAAATGGAGAATATGAAGACGAGGAGAGCTCACCTGAGGACTAAACATGGTTTCACATTTCTGGTTACACTATGCAATGCAATTAATCACTCGCATTTTGGTTGCTCAACTTGGGAAGCTCTAGGCAAGGCATATGGATTTCAGGAGGATATGGAAATAACCTTCGATATTCGTCCTGAAGATGATATTGAAGGTAATATCGACATTTGGGTGGGTGTCGATATGCTTCCAGTTTTACCTCAATGTGAGTTTGACAACCATATTTGTGAAGTGATTTTCATTGTTTATTTAAAAATAGTTGGTGTTCATCCCTACTTAACTTGTTTATTTTTAATTGATAGCTTATTTCTCTTCTGCAAAAAAAATGAAAAGACAGTAGACATGACCTATTACAGTCTTGGCTCTGATCTAACTTGGTTGGAGAAAACCCATCTGATCTCATTTATTGATGATGTTGATGATTATAAGAACAAATATGAAGATATTGATGAAAGTTATTTTGAATACGTGCCACTAGTGCATGAGTTGAACCCTAATAATTTCCATGTAGATAGCATGGTAAGACTATTTTTTACTATTGTGTCATTAATTAGTCAATCTTTTGCATACATAATTTTCTTCTTAAGAAAAACTAGATTGCTAACTATGTTATTATTATGTTCTTCAATAGAAATTCCTGCCAGGGGTTGTGCCTGAACTGATGACTATAGAAGGTCGTAATTTGAATGTTATCAGCTTATGGCCATGGTGGCCTATATGTTTCCGCAATGAATACTCGCTTTCTAGAAGGGATGGAAGCATCAAACTTAAAAGGATTTGACAATTTAATAAAAGCTGCTGACAAGTACTTGGCGGAGGCGCGAAGGATTTACGCATGCCACATGTCGGAGATAGGTGGATCTCTATTCTTCACAATGGAGAGAGTGGTGCTTACCCTTTTGATGTTATTTTAACCGGTGGAGAGTAGTAGTTTCTACCTAGCAGAGAATAATATGTGCTAATTTAGATAGATGACCTTTTCTAGTTTATGACATTATGTACTAATTATTAGATGATCAAGATGATGCTAAATTGTTAGATGATTAAGATAATGATCAAGATGATGATAAGTTGTTAGGTGATTTAAAGGATGATGAGTTCTTAGATGATTAAGAGGGTGATGATTTCTTAGATGATTAAGAGGATGATAAGTTATATGAGAGATATTAGATTAAAGTGGATGGGTGCAAGTGATCAAGTTAGGTTAGAGGGAAAATATGATGTTGCCAATCGCAATATCATATTTTCCCTCTAACCTAACTTGATCACTTGAACCCATCCACTTCAATGTAAAAATTGTTTTTTGCATAATTATTACTAATATTGTATATTGATATGTATAACCGTGTGTAAATACAATACAAATATGAAAAAATATGCCTGTTTAGTTGTGGTGCGGCTTCTAAGAGCTCACTAATGCTATTACGGAAGCACACTACTCCTAACCCAGTTTCCAGTAGCGCTATGAAGCCCGCGCTACTGCGAGATGTTAGCCGTAGCACTGTAGCAGTAGGGTGGCCCCCCTCGCTACTGATACAGGGAAAATCCACGCTACTGTAAGCCTTTTCCCTAGTAATGTGTTTTTCTTTTAGTTCATATTCCTGTTGTCTCATGATGATATTAGCTGACTGAAGAAAAGTGAACGTTGTATGAGACTGATGAAAGGGTTGTTTCCGCCTCACAAGGCAATGCATTTATTGATCCGTCCAAGTATCATGAACCACTGTTTGCATTTTAGTTACACATGCTCTAGAATTACACAGTATATAACATAAGATTATCCTGATGAGCAGTTGATCATATTAGTTGGGCTAAAAAATTCCTTTATAGAAGCAAATAAGTAATGAAATGTATGGAACATTTACGATATGCCTATGTACAACAGAGAATTGTAAGAAATGTTTCAGCTATTTTGGACATCTGTGTCCAGTTTCAAAGGAAATGGTATATCAATTATTTTACTAAAGAGATTTATCTTAATGCAGCTAAACATTGCTCTATACTTCTGAAAACAAGAGTTGACATCTATAATTATTGTTGCATCTACCGATGGTCATATTTTGAAGGCTCTCTACTCAAAATCATATGGGAATTTCTTGTTGTTGCATCGAGGTGCTGGAACTCCTTGGAGTGGAGTGAAAACAATTGTGTCTACTTATGGAATGCATGCAGTAGCAAGGTGAGTATTCGTAATAATTTCAAGACTTATTTTCTGAAAGTTCAAGAGATGTACTAAGCAAGTTAATCGCCGCGCAGGCCAACATGCTCGGTAATTTGGACAATATTGTTTATCAGGGAGGTTGGTACAACATGGCGCTCACCCTAATTGGAATGATTAAATGTTCATGATGATTTAAAGTTTAAAGGATACTTCAATCCTTTTTTACTAAAAACTTTAATTCAGTCACAAAATTATACTGTTATGAGGGTTTCAGAAATTTGTAGTAGTTATCACCATTTTGGGAACTCGAAGTGGGTCATTAGTAGGGATTTTGGTGAGGTGCATCCATGAATTAACAAATGTTTTTTTCTCTTAACCGTTTTTTGTGTAAGAAATTGATGACCATAAGCATTACAATATATATGTTGGATACGTAGAGTTTTGCGGGTAACATAAATTACTAATTTTGTCCTTTCCCAGCTCTTTGTTACGAGTTAATACTAGGTACATCCATCGTTGAAGTATAAAGAAAAGAAGCACACATCAACTTCTGAAGCCTTCTTATATTTCTGGAGCCTTGTCGAGTTGGTTCGGTCACATGATGATACACCACTGAAAGGGGATTAGGCAGGGGAGGGGTGTCGTTATTGCACACAAGACACGGCTTCGATTGCAAGAAGCACTTATGAAGAATGAGAGCATTTTAGGCCTAGGTCATATTCAAACAGTTAGGGAGTGATGATTCTTGAACAAAAGATTCATAGAACTAGTTGAATTATTGAAGGGGAGAGAACAACTATATGTGCTGAAAAATTGTTTCTGATGGTTGCTGATAACCCACAAGTATAGGGGATCGCAACAGTTTTTGAGGGTAGAGTATTCAACCCAAATTTATTGATTCGATTCAAGGGGAGCCAAAGAATATTCTCGAGTATTAGCAGCTGAGTTGTCAATTCAACCACACCTGAAAGACTTAATATCTGCAGTGAAGTACTCCCTCCATCCCAAAATAAGTGACTAAAAAATGACTCAACTTTGCACTAACTTTAGTACAAAGTTGGGTCACTTTTGAGTCACTTATTTTGGGACAGAGGGAGTATTTAGTAGCAAAGTAGTATGGAAGTAACAGTAACATTGGCAAACATGACAATAGCAGTTTTGTAGTGATTGTAACAATATCAACGGAAAAGTAACTTAACAAAGATCAATATGTGGAAAGCTCGTAGGCAATGGATCAGTGATGGGTAATTATGTCGGATGGCATTCATCATGCAATAGTCATAACATAGGGTGATACAGAACTAGCTTCAATTCATCGATGTAATGTAGGCATGTATTCCATATATAGTCATACGTGCTTATGAAAAAGAACTTGCATGACATCTTTTGTGCTACCCTCTCGTGGCAGCGGGGTCCTAATGGAAACTAAGGGATATTAAGGCCTCATTTTAATAGAGAACCGGACCAAACAATTAGCACTTAGTGAATACATGAACTCCTCAAACTATAGTAAGCACGAGAAAGAATCCCAGTTATTGTCACCCTGGGAGATGGGGATCATAACTCGTAATAGGTATCTACAACTTGCAAGATAGGATCAAGAACATATATATATATATATATATATTCATGAAAAACATAATAGGTTTACATATGAAATCATGGCACTCAGGCCCTAATGACAAGCATTAAGCATAGCAAAGTCATAGCAACATCAATCTCAGAAGAAAGTGGATACTAGGGATCAAACCCTAACAAAACTAACCCGGTTACATGGTAAATCTCGTCCAACCCATCACCGTCTAGCAAGCCTACGATGGAATTACTCACAAATGGCAGAGAGCATCATGAAATTGGTTATGAAGGATGGTTGGTGATGACGATGGTGTCGGTTTCCCCTCTTCGGAGCCCAAATCACACTCCACATCTGCCCTCCCAAGGAAGAACATGATGTGGCAGAGGCTCCGTATCGTAAAACGCGATGAACTCTCCTCCTTTATTTTTTCCTCCCCGAATAGAAATATATAGAAGTGGAAACGAGGTCGGAGGAGCCACAGGGGGCCCACAAGACAGGGGCGCGTCCTAGGGGGGTCGCGCCCTGCACGCTTGTGGCCAGGTGGTGGCCCCTCTCCAGTTGATTCTTTCGCCAATATTTTTTATTAATTCCAAAAATATTCTCCGTTAATTTTCAGGTCAATCCGAGAACTTTTATTTTTGCAAAATAATAACACCGAGGCAATTCTGCTGAAAACAGCGTCAGTCCGGGTTAGTTCCATTCAAATCATGCAAATTATAGTCCAAAACAAGGGCAAAAGAGTTTGGAAAAGTAGATACGTTGGAGACGTATCAACTCCCCCAAGCTTAAGCCTTTGCTTGTCCTGAAGCAATTCAGTTGATAAACTGAAAGTGATAAACAAAAACTTTTACAAACTGTGTTTGATCTTGCTGTTGTAAATATGTCCAACATGATGTTCAGATTTTCATCAAAGATTATAGACTAACCACATTCACAAGAATATTTAGATCTCATATTTACTTATACGAATGGCATAATCAACTAGCGAGCGATAATAATAAGCCTCGGATGACAACAATTTTATCAAAACAATCATAATACAATATGATATACTCGTATCTCGCTAGACCTTTCTGAGACCACAAAACATAAATGCAGATCACCTCTGAAGAACAAGGACTGACTAGACATTGTAATTCATGGTAAAAGAGATCCAGTCATACTCATTCTCAATATCAATTGATAAAAAAAACATACAAATGACGGAGGTGCTCTCTAACTGGTGCCTTTTTATAAGAAGAGGATGACTCAACAGTAAAGTAAAATAGATAGGCCCTTCGCAAAGGGAAGCATTGATTTACACAGGTGCGAGAGCTCGTGCTTTTAAAACATGGATGAATCAAAATTTTGGGCGGTATGCTTTCATTGTCAACATAACAACTAAGATATCTCAATATATTCCATGCTATATACATTATAAGCGGTTCGCAAACAAAATAGTAAAGTTTTTACTCCCCCTCCACCAATCGATCACACTCCACGACGGGCCGAATCCACGGGTACCGTCCATACAAACAACAATCCTGGGGGAATTTTGTTTTATTATACTTTGATTTGACTTTTGAGCATGGAACTGGGCATCCCGAATACCAGCCACTTTCTCATGAATGATAGTGAATCAACACATATCGTAAAAATAACCCAGTTAGCATGGAAGATACTGACAGCCCCTAGTCACTACATGAGCGATTCAGGCATACAAAACATAATATTTATTTGAAGGTTTAGAGTATGCCAGAGGCGCCTCCCCGGGAGCCCACAGCCCCGCCTCCGTCGCCCCAGTGCCCACAACTCCTCGGCAGCGCCGCCCCACCGCCCCTGGTGCCGCCCCCGCAGCCGCACCGCCGGCGCCGCCGCCCCAGGCACTGCCCCGCAGCCCCCGGCGCCGCCCTGGTGCCTCACAGCCCTGCCGCCGCCGCCCCACCGCCCTCGTCGCCGCCCCGGTGCCCCACAGCCCCCTGGCGCGGCTGCCCCACCGCCCCCGACGCCGCCCCGCCACCCCCAACACCCCCGGCCCCGCCACCCACGACGCCACAACCGCCCCTCCCGGTGAGCCCCCACACCCCCCCCCCCCGCACGGGAAAACTAACTATTTGGTATTTAGTTTTTTGGAATTAGATTATAACTACAAAGTTGATTTTTTATTATTGTTGTAGTAGTTGTTCTTGTTATTGTAGTTATTGTTGTTATTGTAGTTGTTGCAGTAGTAGTTGTTGTTATTGTAGTTGTTGTAGTAGTCGGTGTACCGGTTGATGAGCCCTATATTCTTAGTTTTTCATATAAAGACCATCTGCCACTAGTTAGTTAGCTTAATAGAAAGAAGAGGAAGAAGAAGGGAAGAAGATAAGAAGAGAAGAAGGGAAGAAGAGAAGAAGAAGAAAAATAAGATGGAGAAGAAGAGAAAAAAAAGAATAAGTAGAAGAAGAGGATAAAGAAAAATATAAATAGAAATAAGAGGAAGAAGAAGAAGAAGAAGAAGAGGAGAAGAGGAGAAGAAAGAGGAAAAATGAAAAGAAGAAGAAGAAGGAGAAGGAGGAGGAGGAGAAGGAGCCCTCCTTCTTCTCCTTCTTCTCCTTCTTCTCCTTCTTCCCTCCTCCTTCTTATTTTTTAGCTTGTTTAGCTAATTATCCTCCAAAATGACATAATAAGCTAAAAACCTTGGTTAGCTCATGAATATTATATATATTCTAATCTTTATTATTCATGTACATATTATTATTCATGTCAGTTATTCAATTTTTTATGTTGTACTAATTTATTTTAATCTTTATCATGGCAGGTCACCAGGTGTTGAAAGATGGTGGGCGCTGGTCCAGATCGCTTGACGGGTTCTTCCCACGTGTCCCACACGAGGGGTGGTACTTCCCTTCCACCCCTATCTCTCCGTAGAGCCTTGGCAGACAGTCTGTCGACACCACCTGTGGGTTCTTCTTCGTCGACGGCATTGCCCACTGGGAGAGGTGTTGGTCGGGTAGGGAAGAAGGGGAAGTGTACAGGGAGAGGTGGTGGCCACGGAAGATCCAGGAGGACTGTTGAGCCATCCTCGCCACCACCACCAGCTCATTCACACGAGCATAGGACTACTATGGTCGACCCGTTTGCGGAGGAGGCTACGGGGACTCCGGTCCAGGAGCCTAGTGTTGACGGACATTCGTCCCATGAGACTCCGGTCCAGGATCAGCCTCGGGTCGAGGTGCATTCGGCCCACGATACTACGGTTCCGTAGGCTTGACCCGACGTGGAGAGGTCCGGATGGGATGCCTGGCCGCATCAGACCGAGTTGCCGGATTGGACCGAGGGTCCGGGTGGCTCAGGGGGCGGGGATGGCGGGGATGAGTTTACGGATAGTGAGGGCGATGTGCAGGTGGACGGGGACACCGTGTACAAGCGTGGTAGTACACGTCTCCCGGTCGTGCGGGCTACCCGCGAGCAGAGGTCGGTGATTAAATTTGAAGGAGATAGGTAAGTACATTTACTCTTTTTTTAAGCTTTTGCCTTCAAGTTTGTTCAAATGTCTAATGCGTTGACCTTATCATACTGCATGGGATGGGCACACCCTCGTGGAGTCCGCAAGCCGAACTACGTCCTTGGTTTGCTTTGCCGGACAAATTTCCCGAGGTTTGTCACGTTGCCTGGTGAGGGTCAGCTTCCTACACTAGGATTTTCCTAGGAGCACTACCAGGCTGCGCAGGCCCCGCCGGAGGAGATTATAGATGGTGTCTTGTGCCACACGAGGGCCGAGATGGTGATCAAGAGCTTTTGGGTAAATTATCCTTTTACACAATCTAAAATTAACAATATAGCTAATTATTGTACTAATCGGTGTTTTCACGTTTGATTGCAGACCTTCTATATGTGTGAGGATGGATATGAGGAGGAGGCGGCCAAGGTTCTCGAGGCCGGGTGTAGGCGGTTACTACAGAACTTACGCCACGAGGCTCGGCCGCAGGCTATTCGAGACTACTACGCCACGCGTGGTATTAAGAAGCAGAAGGAGGATTGCCGTGGAAAGTTTCTGAAGAAGGAGCAATACATGAAGGTAATTACCTATTCTTAAGTCCTTCTACGTAGTTTTCTTGATTTCATTCATAGGCGTAGCGCTCAAAATTCTTTTTAATAACTTACAGGTGCCCCCGAGATGGTGTGCGGATAAGATGGATTGTTGGGAGGCGTTGGTTGATGAGTGGTGCACAGGCAACTGGCGAGCCATCCACGACAATGCGAAGGATCGGCGTAGCCAAATGGTTGGTGTGCCACACCATCAAGGCAGCGCCAACTTACTTCAGTTCGGACGAAACTGGGTATGTGATTTGCTTCATGATTCATGCAATTCATTCTTCATGCTAATATTTTTTTCCTCTCTTTTAGGCGCATCACAATAAGACGGAGATGCCACACTTGTACGACCTTTATGGCATGGCCCATACTGCCTCGTACAAGAAGGCGAAGGAATTCTCCGAGTCTGACCTAGATGATCCAAATAACTTCACCAACATATCATCCCACCACAAGCTCGTGACATACAGGGACACGGGGAAGGCTACGAAAGGGGATGACTTTAACCCGAGCCAGGAACCTTTGGATCCAGAGCTGGTGATGATATCTGGTGGCGGGAGGCCCCATGGCTCGATAGCCATTGGAGATGGGATAATACGTTGTCCACTCACTCTCCCGGAGATCAAGGCGCGCCAGTCGAGCAGCTATCCTGAGATAACGCGTCGTCCACGGCCAGTCGATCTTGCCATCGAGGTTAGTTGTACGGACTCAGAAAACTTTCATCCATTTCATTATGTGTGTCACCATAGATCATTACTGTGGTAGCGAGGAATGGTGTTTCAGGCTGCTCTTCAGAAAGAGAGAGCGGCAAACCAGTCTGCTGTTGAGAAAGAGAGATTGGCAAGCCAGGCTGCTCTTGATGAGAGGGACCAGACCACGGCACGATTGATTGAGGAGGAGAGGGCCCGGAATGAGGCGGGTCAACGGGCCCTATACGAGCTTTTTGTGGTAAGTTTTTTTCACATTAGCCAAATCATGTGTGTAATGTCTATTTCATTACTAACTAATACGACCCACTCTTTAGGGTGTGTGCGAGAAGAGCGGTCAAGTCCCTCCGCCGATGCCCGTCTTCTCTTCGATTGGCACGGTGAGTTTCATTATAAACTAGTATTAATAATTGAGTGTCATCATGCTAACTGAGACATTGCAAAATATCTTTTCTGCAGAATAACTCCCGAGCGGCATCGCACGACCCTTCTCAAGGGCAACCGTCTCCAAACGAAGCCGCCGCGAGCAACCGTGGTGTTTCTCCTCCTTGATGACCACTACGGTAAGTTTCTCTTCTCCTCTTTCATATTCTCCTTGCCTTAATTTCCCCAACAATGACATAATTAGCCCATTTATCTCCAAAATGCCATAATAACCTCAAAATGGCATAAGAACCTTGGTTAGCTCATGAATATTATATTCTTAGCTTGTTTTCCTCTAAATGGCATAATTAGCCCATATAGCTCCAAAAAGACATAGTTATCTAATTGAGCTCCAACAAGAGGAGAAGAGGAGAAGAAATAGGAAAAATGAAAAGAAAGAAGAAGAAGAAGAAGAAGAAGAAGAAGAAGAGAAGAAGGAGAAGGAGGAGGAGGAGAAGGAGGAGAAGGCCAAGGACCTTCTAGTCCTTCTCCTCCTCCTCCTCCTCCTTCTTCTTGATTTCTTCTTCTCCTCCTCCTCCTCTTTCTTCTCCTCTTTCATATTCTCCTTGCCTTAATTTCCCCAACAATGACATAATTAGCCCATTTAGCTCCAAAAGGACATTATAAGCTCAAAATGGCATAAGAACCTTGGTTAGCTAATTAATATTATATACTTACCTTGTTTTCCTCTAAAATGGGATAATTAGCCCATTTAACTCCAAAAAGACATAGTTAGCTAATTGAGCTCCAAGAAGAGGAGAAGAGGAGAAGAAATAGGAAAAATGAAAAGAAAGAAGAAGAAGAAGAAGAAGAAGAAGAAGAAGAAGAAGAAGAGAAGAAGGAGAAGGAGGAGGAGGAGAAGAAGGAGGAGAAGGCCTTGGCCTTCTCCTCCTTCTCCTCCTCCTTCTTATTTATTTCTTCTTCTTCTTCTCCTCCTCCTCTTTCTTCTCCTCTTTCATATTCTCCTTGCCTTAATTTCCCCAACAATTACATAATTAGCCCATTTAGCTCCAAAAATACATTATAACCTCAAAATGGCATAAGAACCTTGGTTAGCTCATTAATATTATATACTTAGCTTGTTTTCCTCTAAAATGGGATAATTAGCCCATATAGCTCCAAAAAGACATAGTTAGCTAATTGAGCTCCAAGAAGAGGAGAAGAAATAGGAAAAATGTAAAGAAAGAAGAAGAAGAAGAAGAAGAAGAAGAAGAGAAGAAGGAGAAGGAGGAGGAGGAGGAGAAGGCCAAGGACCTTCTAGTCCTTCTCCTCCTCCTCCTCCTTCTCCTCCTTCTTATTTATTTCTTCTTCTCCTTCTCCTTCTCCTCTTTCTTCTCCTCTTTAATATTCTCCTTGCTTTAATTTCCCCAACAATGACATAATTAGCCCATTTAGCTCCAAAAAGACATTATAAGCTCAAAATGGCATAAGAACCTTGGTTAGCTCATTAATATTATATACTTATCTTGTTTTACTCTAAAATGGGATAGTTAGCCCATTTAGCTCCAAAAATACATAGTTAGCTAATTGAGCTCCAAGAAGAGGAGAAGAGGAGAAAAAATAGAAAAAATGAAAAGAAAGAAGAAGAAGAAGAAGAAGAAGAGAAGAAGGAGAAGGAGGAGGAGGAGGAGGAGGAGAAGGAGGAGAAGGCCAAGGACCTTCTAGTCCTTCTCCTCCTCCTCGTCCTTCTCCTTCTTATTTATTTCTTCTTCTTCTTCTCCTCCTCCTCTTTCTTCTCCTCTTTCATATTCTCCTTGCCTTAATTTCCGCAACAATGACATAATTAGCCCATTTAGCTCCAAAAATACATTATAAGCTCAAAATGGCATAAGAACCTTGGTTAGCTCATTAATATTATATACTTAGCTTGTTTTCCTCCAAAATGGGATAATTAGCCCATATAGCTCCAATAAGACATAGTTAGATAATTTAGCTCCAAGAAGAGGAGAAGAGGAGAAGAAATAGGAAATATGAAAAGAAAGAAGAAGAAGAAGAGGAAGAAGAGAAGAAGGAGAAGGAGGAGGAGAAGGAGGAGAAGGCCAAGGACCTTCTAGTCCTTCTCCTCCTCCTCCTCCTTCTCCTCCTTCTTCTTTATTTATTCTTCTTCTTCTCCTCCTCTTTATTCTCCTCTTTCATATTCTCCTTGCCTTAATTTTCCCAACAATGACATAATTAGCCCATTTAGCTCCAAAAAGACATTATAAGCTCAAAATGGCATAAGAACCTTGGTTAGCTCATTAATATTATATACTTAGCTTGTTTTCCTCTAAAATGGGATAATTAGCCCATTTAGCTCCAAAAATACATAGTTAGCTAATTTAGCTCCAAGAAGAGGAGAAGAGGAGAAATGAAAAGGAAGAACAAAAAGAAGAAGAGAAAGAGAAGAGAAGGAGAAGGAGAAGAAGGAGGAGGAGAAGAAGAAGAGAAGAAGGAGAAGGAGGAGAAGGAGCCCTCCTTATTCTCCTTCTTCTTCCCTCCTTATTCTCCTCTTCTTCTCCTTCTTCTTCTCCTATTCTCGTCCTCCTTCTCCTTCTCCTTCTCCTCCTCCTCCTCCTCCTCCTTATTCTTGTTTTTTCTTCTCCTTCTTCTCTTCTTGCTTCTTCTCTTTTTTTCTTAAATTTAGCTTATTTGTCATATATATGTTGTTGTTCTTCTTCTTCCGAATTTCTTATTCCCATTTTGCAGATTGGATGTACTACATGCATGGAAGCTGGCATTGGACTGCTTTAGTTCCCGTTTTTATTTGAGTTGATGAACAATGTGGAACTATATGTATATGTATATATGGATGAACAATATATGTGCAACTATATGTATGTATATATGGATGAAACTTGGTATGTGTTGGTTCTTTTGATATATGGGATGTACGTTGATGAACAAATGGCATTGATGAGCTTTATATGTATATCATATATGTGATGTGACCTATTTATCATATATGTGCTATGAATTATATATATATGTGCTGTGAAATAGAAAAAATAAACAAAAATGTGACAATATAGGCTCTTTGCCGTCTGCCAGCTGATGGCAAAGGCCTTTGCCATCAGCTGACCGACGGCAAAGGTGCCACATGGCACCCAGATGTGCTCCTTGGGTGTCCATATAGTCTCTTTGCCGTCTGCTTCCTGGGGGGCAGACGTCAAAGAAGAGGGCACAGAGGAGGGGGGAGGAGTGGTAGGCAGACGACAAAGAGTGAAGGGGGGAGGAGGTGGAGGCAGACGGCAAAGAGTGGAGGTGGAGGCAGACGGCAAAGCCTCCGTTAGCCCCTAACGGAGGCAACGCCTGTCGGTTGCCGTCTCGACCTCTTTGCCGACTGCTCTTATGAAAAGCTGACGGCAAAGCTCTTTGCCGTCCGCTTCGGTGAGGCTGACGACAAAGAAGCTACAATGTCGTCGTAGGCTGACGCAGAATTTTTGCCGACATGAGTTTTCTTTGCCGTCTATGTATTACTCTTTGCCGTCTCTGTATTACTCTTTGCCGTCTGTGATGGCAGACGGCAAAGAGGATGATTCCTGTAGTGATAATAACTTATTTATCATTGCCTCTAGGGCATAATTCCAACAGTCTCCCACTTGCACTAGAGTCAATAATCTAGTCCTCGCATCGTCATGTGAATTACATTGTAATAAATCTAACACCCATAGAGTTCTGGTGTTGATCATGCTTTGCCCGTGGAAGAGGTTTAGTCAGCGGGTCTGCCACATTCAGATCCGTGTGTACTTTGCAGATATTCACGTCCTCCTCCTCGACGTAGTCGTGGATGAGGTTGAAGCGTCGTTTGATGTGTCTGGTCTTCTTGTGAAACCGTGGTTCCTTTGCTAAGGCAATGGCACCCGTGTTGTCACAAAACAGGGTTATTGGATTCAGTGCGCTCGGCACCACTCCAAGATCCGTCATGAACTGCTTCATCGAGACACCCTCCTTAGCTGCCTCCGAGGCGGCCATGTACTCCGCTTCACATGTAGAATCAACTACGGCGCTTTGCTTGGAACTGCACCAGCTTACCGCACCCCCATTAAGAATAAATACGTATCCGGTCTGCGACTTAGAGTCGTCCGGATCAGTGTCAAAGCTTGCATCGACGTAACCTTTTACGACGAGCTCTTTGTCACCTCCATATACGAGAAACATCTCCTTAGTCCTTTTTAGGTACTTCAGGATATTCTTGACCGCCGTCCAGTGATCCATTCCTGGATTACTGTGGAACCTGCCTGCCATACTTTTGGCCAGGCTAACGTCTGGTCTAGTGCACAACATTGCATACATGATAGAACCTATGGCTGAAGCATGGGGGACCGCACTCATATGGTCTCTATCTTTATCAGTTGCTGGGCACCGAGTCTTACTCAATCTCATACCTTGTAAAACTGGCAAAAACCCCTTCTTGGACTGTTCCATTTTGAACCTCTTCAAAACTTTATCAAGGTACGTGCTTTGGAAAGTCCTATCAGGCATTTTGATCTATCCCTATAGATCTTTATGCCTAGAATGTAAGCAGCTTCTCCGAGGTCCTTCATAGAGAAACTTTTATTCAAGTAATCCTTTATGCTCTCCAAAAGCTCCACGCCGTATCCAATCAGTAATATGTCAACCACATATAGTATTAGGAACGCCACAGAGCTCCCACTCACTTTCTTGTAAATACAGGATTCTCCAACCACCTGTATAAACCAAATGATTTGATCACCTCATCAAAGCGTTTATTCCAACTCCGAGATGCTTGCACCAGTCCATAAATGGATCGCTGGAGCTTGCACACTTTGTCAACATTTTTAGGATCGACAAAACCTTCGGGTTGCATCATATACAACTCTTCCTTAAGGAAACCATTAAGGAACGCCGTTTTGACATCCATCTGCCAGATTTCATAATCGAAAAATGCAGCTATTGCTAACATGATTCGGACGGACTTAAGCATCGCTACGGGTGAGAATGTCTCATCGTAGTCAATTCCTTGAACTTGTGAAAAAACATTTGCCACAAGTCGAGCTTTATAAACGGTCACATTACCGTCAACGTTCGTCTTCTTCTTAAAGATCCATTTGTTCTGAATAGCCTTGCGCCCTTCAGGTAGTACTTCCAAAGTCCACACTTTGTTTTCATACATAGATCCTATCTCGGATTTCATGGCCTCCAGCCATTTGTTGTAATCCGAGCCCACCATTGCTTCTTCATAATTCGCAGGCTCATTGTTGTCCAACAACATAATTGATAAGACGGGATTACCGTACCACTCTGGAGTAGTACGCGGTCTCGTCGACCTGCGAGGTCCGACAGGAACTTGATCCGGAGTTTCATGATCATCATCATTAACTTCCTCCTCAACCGGCATCGCAACGACAGGGGTTTCCCCTTGCCCTGCGCCACCATCCAGAGGGATGAGAGGTTCGACAACCTCATGAAGTTCTATCTTCCTCCCACTCAATTCTCTCGAGAGAAACTCCTTCTCGAGAAAAGCTCCGTTCTTAGCAACAAACACTTTTCCCTCGGATTTGAGATAGAAGGTATACCCAACTGTCTCTTTTGGGTAACCTATGAAGACGCACTTTTCCGGTTTGGGTTCCAGCTTTTCAGGCTGAAGCTTTTTGACATAAGCATCACATCCCCAAACTTTAAGAAATGACAACTTTGGTCTTTTGGCATACCATAGCTGATATGGTGTCGTCTCAACGGATTTTGATGGTGCCCTATTTAAAGTGAATGCAACTGTTTCTAATGCATAACCCCAAAACGATAACGGCAGATCGGTAAGAGACATCATAGTTCACACCATCTCTAATAAAGTACGATTACGACGTTCGGACACACCATTATGCTGTGGTGTTCCAGGCGGTGTCAACTGTGAAAGAATTCCACATTGTCTTAAGTGAGCACCAAACTCGAAACTCATATCTTCGCCCCCACGATCAGACCGCAGGAACTTGATCTTCTTGTTACGATGATTTTCAACTTCACTCTGAAATTGTTTGAACTTTTCAAATGTTTCAGATTTGTGCTTCATCAAGTAGACATAACCATATCTACTCAAAGCTTCAGTGAAGGTGAGAAAATAACGATATCCGCCGCGTGCCTCCACACTCATTGGACCACACACATCGGTATGTATGATTTCCAACAAGTCACTTGCATGCTCCATTGTTCCGGAGAACGGAGTTTTAGTCATCTTGCCCATGAGGCATGGTTCGCACGTGTCAAGTGAATCAAAGTCAAGTGACTCCAAAAGTCCATCAGTATGGAGTTTCTTCATGCGCTTTACACCAATATGACCTAAGCGGCAGTGCCATAAAAACATGGCGCTATCATTGTTAACTCTAACTCTTTTGGTCTCAATGTTATGTATATGTGTATTATCACTATCAAGATTCAATATGAACAATCCTCTCACATTGGGTGCATGAGCATAAAAGATATTACTCATAGAAATAGAACAACCATTATTCTCTGACTTAAACGAGTAACCGTCTCGCAATAAACAAGATCCGGATATAATGTTCATGCTTAATGCCGGCACTAAATAACATTTATTTAAGTTCATAACTAATCCTGATGGTAACTGAAGTGAAACTGTGCCGACGGTGATTGCATAAACCTTGGAACCATTTCCCACGTGCATCGTCACTTCATCCTTCGCCAGCCTTCGCTTATTCCGCAGTTCCTGTTTCGAGTTGCAAATATGAGCAACAGAACCAGTATTGAATACCCAGGCACTACTACGAGAGCTGGTTAAGTACACATCAATAACATGTATATCGAATATACCTGATTTTTCCTTGGCCGCCTTCTTATCAGCCAGATACTTGGGGCAGTTGCGTTTCTACTGACCCATACCCTTGCAGTAATAGCACTCCGTTTCAGGCTTAGGTCCAGCTTTGGGCTTCTTCGTTGGATTGGCAACAGGCTTGCCGCTCTTCTTTGAATTACCCTTCTTTCCTTTGCCGTTTCTCTTGCAACTAGTGGTCTTATTCACCATCAACACTTGATGCTCTTTATGGAGTTCTGACTCTGCGACTTTCAGCATCGCGAATAACTCGCCGGGTGACTTGTTCATCCCTTGCATGTTATAGTTCAACACAAAGCTCTTATAACTTGGTGGCATTGATTGAAGAATTCTGTCAGTGATAGCCTCTTGTGGGAGTTCAATCCCTAGCTCAGCTAGATGGTTTGAGTACCCAGACATTTTGAGCACATGTTCAGTGACAGACGAGTTCCCCTCCATTTTGCAAGCATAGAATTTATCGGAGCTCTCATACCTCTCGATCTGGGCGTTCTTCTGAAAGATAAACTTTAACTCCTAGAACATCTCATATGCTCCATGATGGTCAAAGCGACGTTGAAGTCCCAGCTCTAAGCCATACAAGACTGCACATTGAACTACTGAGTAGTCCTCCTTGCGTGCTAACCAAGCGTTCTTAGCATCTTGGTCAGCCGCGACGGGTGGTTCATCTCCTAGCGCAGCATTTGGGACATAATCCTTCTTCCCAGCTTGCAGGAGCAACTTAAGATTACGAGCCCTGTCTATAAAGTTGCTTCCATCATCTTTCAACTTAGCTTTCTCTAGGAACGTATTAAAATTCAGGGTGACTGTCACGTGAGCCATTGATCTACAACACAAATATTTTCAAAGTGGACTTAGATTGTGTTCAAGATAATCAAATTACTTGCTAAACTCCCACTCAAAAAGTACATCTCTCTAGTCATTTGAGTGGTTCATGATCCAACTCCACTAGCTCAAGTCCGATCATCACGTGAGTTGAGGATAGTCTCAGTGGTAAGCATCCCTATGCTAATCATATCAACTATATGATTCATGATCGACCTTTCGGTCTCATGTGTTCCGAGGCCATGTCTGTACATGGTAGGCTCATCAAGCTTAACCCGAGTGTTCCGCGTGTGCAACTGTTTTGCAGCCGTTGTATGTGAACGTTGAGTCTATCACACCCGATCATCACGCGGTGTCTCGAAATGAGGAACTGTAGCAACGGTTCACAGTCAGGGAGAACACAATTTCGTCTTGAAATTTTAGTGAGAGATCACCTCATAATGCTACCGTCGTTCTAAGCAAAATAAGGTGCATAAAAGGATTAACATCACATGCAATTCATAAGTGACATGATATGGCCATCATCAAGTGCTCCTTGATCTTCATCACCAAAGTACCGGTATGATCTTCTTGTCACCGGTGCCACACCATGATCCCCATCGTCATGATCTCCATCATCGTGCCGCCATCGAGGTTGTCATGGATGCTATCCTATTACTACTAAAGCTACGTCCTAGCAATATAGTAAACGCATCTGCAAACATAAACGTTAGTTTAAAGACAACCCTATGGCTCCTGCCGGTTGCTGTAGCATCGACGTGCAAGTCGATATTAACTATTACAACATGATCATATCATACATCCAATATATCACATCACATCGTCGGCCATATCACATCACAAGCATACCCTGCAAAAACAAGTTACACGTCCTCTATTTGTTGTTGCATGTTTTACGTGGTGGCCATGGGTATCTAGTAGGATCGCATCTTACTTACGCAAACACCACAACAGGGATGTATGAATTGCTATTTAACCTCTCTCCAAGGACCTCCTTGGTCAAATCCGATTCAAATAAAGTTGGAGAAACCGACACTCGCCAGTCATATTTGAGCAACGGGGTTGCTCGTAGCGATGAAACCAGTCTCTCTTAAGCGTACGAGTAATGTCGGTCCGAGCCGCTTCGATCCAACAATACCGCGGAATCAAGAAAAGACTAAGGAGGGCAGCAAATCGCACATCACCGCCCACAAAAACTTTTGTGTTCTACTCGAGATGACATCTACGCATGAACCTAGTTCATGATGCCACTATTGGGGAACGTTGCATGTGAAACAAAAAATTTCCTACACGCACGAAGACCTATCATGGTGATGTCCATCTACAAGAGGAGATTTGGATCTACGTACCCTTGTAGATCGCACAACAGGAAGCGTTAAGAAACGATGTTGATGTAGTGGAACGTCCTCACATCTCTCGATCCGCCCCGCGAAACGTCCCATGAACCGTCCCGCGATCCGTCCCACGATCCGCTCCGATCTAGTACCGAACGGACGGCACCTCCGCGTTCAGCACAGGTACAGCTCGACGATGATCTCGGCCTTCTTGATCCAGCAAGAGAGACGGAGAGGTAGATGAGTTCTCCGGCGGCGTGACGGCGCTCTGGAGGTTGGTGGTGATCTATCTCAGCAGGGCTCCGCCCGAGCTCCGCAGGAATACGATCTAGAGGAAAAACCGTTGAGGTATGTGGTCGGGCTTCCGTGGCAAAGTTGTCTCAAATCAGCCCTAATACCTTAGTATATATAGGAGGGAGGGGGAGGGACCTGCCTTGAGGCTCAAGAGAGCCCCAAGGGGTCGGCCGAACTAGGGGTGGAGGAGTCCACCTCCAATCCTAGTCCAACTAGGATTGGAAGGTGGAGTCCTTCCCTTCCTTCCCACTTCCCCTTTTTTTCTCTTTCATTTCTTTATCTCCTGCGCATAGGGCCTCTTGGGCTGTCCCACCAGCCCACTAAGGGCTGGTGCGACATCCCTAAGGCCTATGAGCTTCCCCTGGGTGGGCTGCCCCCCCGGTGAACATCCGGAACCCATTCGTCACTCCCGGTACATTCCCGGTAATGCCCGAAAACTTTCCGGTAATCAAATGAGGTCATCCTATATATCAATATTCGTCTCCGGACCATTCCGGAAACCCCGTGACGTCCGTGATCTCATCCGGGACTCCGAACAACATTCGGTAACAAACCATATAACTCAAATACGCATAAAACATCGCCGAACCTTAAGTGTGCAGACCCTGCGGGTTCAAGAACTATGTAGACATGACCCGAGGGACTCCTCGGTCAATATCCAATAGCGGGACATGGATGCCTATATTGGATCCTACATATTCTATGAAGATCTTATCGATTGAACCTCAGTGCCAAGGATTCATATAATCCCGTATGTCATTCCCTTTGTCCTTCGGTATGTTACTTGCCCGAGATTCGATCGTCAGTACCCGCATACCTATTTCAATCTCGTTTACCGGCAAGTCTCTTTACTCGTTCCGTAATACAAGATCCCATGACTTACACTAAGTCAGATTGCTTGCAAGGCTTGTGTGTGATGTTGTATTACCGAGTGGGCCCTGAGATACCTCTCCGTCACACGGAGTGACAAATCCCAGTCTTGATCCATACTAACTCAACGGACACCTTCGGAGATACCTGTAGAGCATCTTTATAGTCACCCAGTTACGTTGTGACGTTTGATACACACAAGGCATTCCTCCGGTGCCAGTGAGTTATATGATCTCATGGTCATAGGAACAAATACTTGACACGCACAAAACAGTAGCAATAAAATGACATGATCAACATGCTACGTTCATTAGTTTGGGTCTAGTCCATCACATGATTCACTCAATGATGTGATCCAGTTATCAAGCAACAACACCTTGTACATAGTGAGATGACCTTGATTATCCTTGATCAACTGGCTAGCAACCTAGAGGCTTGCTAGGGATAGTGTTTTGTCTATGTATTCACACATGTATCTAAGACTTCATTCAATACAATTATACCATGGATACTAACCGATTATCTTGATACATGAATTATAATAATAACTTATTTATCATTGCCTCTAGGGCATAATTCCAACAATATATTCATGAAAACATAATAGGTTCACATATGAAATCATGGCACTCGGGCCCTAGTGACAAGCATTAAGCATATCAAAGTCATAGCAACATCAATCTCACAACATAGTGGATACTAGGGATCAAACCCTAACAAAACTAACTCGATTGCATGGTAAATCTCATCCAACCCTTCACCGTCCAGCGAACCTACGATGGAATTACTCACGAACGTTGCAGAGCATAATGAAATTGATGATGAAGGATGGTTGGTGATGACGACGACGTCGATTTCCCTTCTCCAGAGCCCAAATCAGACTCCAGATCTGCCCTCCTTTATTTTTCCTCCCCGAATAGGAATATATAGAAGTGGAAATGAGGTCGAAGGAGCCACAGGGGCCCCACAAGACAGGGGCGCACCCTAGGGGGGGCCGCACCCTGCAGCTTGTGGCCAGGTGGTGGTCCCTCTCGAGTTGATTCTTTCGCCAATAATTTTTGTTAATTCCAAAAATATTGTCCATAAATTTTCAGGTCAATCCGAGAAATTTTATTTCTGCACAAAAATAACACCAAGACAATTCTGCTGAAAACAACGTCAGTCCGGGTTAGTTCCATTCAAATCATGCAAATTATAGTCTGAAACATGGGTAAAAGAGTTTGGAAAAGTAGATACGTTGGAGACGTATCAGTTGCGTCACTCTTGATTAAGGGATTCTTGCATATTCCCAAAGTAGCAACTTGTTAAGGAGATGCTACCAGTGGGTAAGGCGGAGTTCTATGGTACAAGCCCATTAGGTAGGATCTAAATGAGACTTCTCCATTATCTCTTGTTGAGGCAATCAACTTACTTAAGGACCCGTTAGGCTTACCTCACAAAGATCACGTCGGTGATTCTCTTTGTTATTCCATTGTTTGCATTGCAGGTTCGACTTTGAACAAAATTCAATATTTGTTGATGTACTGAAGAAAGGCATATGAAGCTACATAAGATGGATTCTTCTCTATTGTGAACAAAACATTATTTGCTTCCACACCTTGGGTTAAATCATCGGTGCATGGATTCACTTAACTCACTTGGATTATCTGTAGTTGACCCTCTAAGTAGCCACATAAAACTTGTTAACTAAAAAATATTTGTTTCCTCTCATAGCAATGTAAAGTTGTTCTTACTATATTATCATCTGTTTTCCTCAGTATTTCAGAGAGCGACATGTGAGTTCAAGATTACTTGTCTAGAGGTAATTCTCAGAATTAGCCTCCCGAGTTTGCTTGTTTCACTTGTGGTGTTTGTTGAAGTATAAAACATGTTGATTTTATTGATTACAATACGGACACTGATAAAGTGGTGTTTCAGTCGAACTTTTTTGTGTCCTACGGAATTAAGATGACCGTATCTATGTATAATTTTAAGAATATTATATATTTTGGGACTCCAATTTAAAAAGTGAAGCACTTGACAATTATGTGTGATGTTTCAAGCAAAATTGAGATTAATGAATATTTTTCCGCAAAAGAAAAGCATGCATGACTTGAAAACTATGAGATTTCATATCAGAATTACTGCAGATCTTTGGATATGTTTCCTATGAAGGAAACACGTAGTAGATTTACTAAATTCAAATAAAGGCATGCAGAGTGTGGTGCTATGTTAAATAGCTTTTTTATTTTGACAAAAGTAACAAAAATGGGGGTCTTATACTATAAGAAAATGTAAAAGCCAAAATAAATGAAAATGTTGCTATTCAACATTCTATATTCAATCCAGCTTAGGGGGTTCATAAACTTGCAAAAATAAATACTCTTGACTAAGATTTGCTCTATGAATTTAGAGGATAATATGCAATCTTGAGCTATTATTGTTCTGTATATTATAATGTGTAGCTCACACTCATCCTTGTTAGAATGCATGCATCTAGAAGAAAACATTGTTGGTTCCAGCATCTCATCGTGACTGCGTGCCGCCGTGAATCCAACATCCCAAAACACTGGCTCCAGCGAACCAGCTCACCGGTTCCAGCAAAACCTTGGTCAGTTCCAGCAATCCAACTTGCCCATTTCAGTACATCTCGCACTTACTTGCCACCATGCTGGTTGCAACTCGTGGTGTCGCCGACCGCAGCTCACCGCTATGCATGTGTGATGATGGGTCATGCTATGGAACTTTGGAGTGGAGTAAAAAAAAACGGTGGGATAGGTTCACTCACGGTCATGCAGAAGCGACGTCCAGCTTGCCGACGTTGGGCTAGGGCAAGGGAGAGACCATGGAGGTGCACGTCAGAAACGAAGAGACAACAACACATTATGATGTGTGTTGGATACTTGTTCAAAAAAACAAGTGTTAGCTAGGACGTTGAGGGAGTAGTAAAAACCTCCATTGTGGATCAATCTTCACCTAAAGATCATTAGACATTGAGGGAGTAGTACGGAGGGAGTATGTGATTCCATTAACGTTTTCCGAGTTAATGTTTGGTCGTTGGTTTCTACTACTAGCTGCTGGGGTAGTTTCGGTTAGGATCGGATGAACCTCGGGGCGGGGGTGTCACACATGGGAAGATGCCTCACCTCACGCACATGCACGATCTTTTACACTGTCTTGTTCTGTTCTTAATGGCTCTGTTGTGTGTGTAGTTGTGCCCTGATGAGAGAGTGCACGCAGCATGGCGCTGACTTTGGCAAGCATGTGATGTCTCCATGTTCGATGACATGAGGGTCAGGATGCCTGGCCCCTGGATGCATGTGCGCCAAGGGTAAAAATGAAGAGAGAAAAATTAGGAGTAAAACCGAGCTTGCTCAGGGACAAAATAATCTTCTGAGTTCATCACAGTAGGCTCCAAATTCTTATCAGTCCAGGTCTCTCGTGGAAGTTGGAACACGCGCTGACCACGGACCGGACGTGGTCAGGTCATGCATCATATGGATGGTTCCCTCTCCGTCTCGGCAGTTGGCCAGCGCGTCGAGTCGAGGTGTTCAGAATCGATCGGGTCACCAGACATTATGTCCAGAGCCAGGTTATATTGATTCCATTCGCAGTTCACGTTGTTGGAGTTCGATTCTCTTGCATGTGTCCAGTTCCAGAGTCAAAGAAGAAGAGGAAGAAGACCTTTTTTCTGGTGAATACGTTAGTATCAATCTACTAGTACTACTAGCGTGCTCTTTAACTGAACCGAACCTATCCCTGTAGCTAGGCCGCAGGGATGTCAATGTCTAATGATCTTTAGGTGAAGATTGATCCACACAATTATACTAGTAAACTTAACCTACTACTACTGCTACAACTAGTATACTTACTGCTCGTACTAAACGTGGCTATGCTGAGCTATAAACTGGAGACAGATCAGTTAATTTAATCACCTCGGCGATTTGATCTGGCAATATGATGGAGCGTCTCGTGGAGGCCGGAGACGGGCTGACGCACGACCCAGCTTTGGATGGTTCGGTCCGGCGTAGTGATACAGCTAGTGTCATGTCACCGGCATTGCCCGTGAGCGATCATGTGCGGCAACGCTCCGTCGGGCACGAAAAAGATCCCACGGACAGTGACATCAAGAGATAGCTCCACCGACGAGCGCGTGTTATATCCACACTGCAACTTTTCTTTGGACTGCACTAGTAACTAACTTTGGCAGATCTAGGTGTGTTTACCATCAGGGTGGGTCACCATAATTTTGTTCCGTTGAGCCGCTTTAACGTAAGGAATTTTTTTCCAGGGGTCTTTAACGTAAGTATTTGTTTGTCTAGCCATCCTCATTTTTATTAGTATAGTAGTTTTTCTAGGGGAAATTATCATTAGTAGTAGTATATATAAAGAGGCACGTTACGCATCCGTCGGCTGACAAAAGATCAGTCGGATCCGCCGCATCAAGCGGTAGAGTGGGCCTCCACCATTACAACATAGGTCTTATTATAAAATTACTTCTGCAACACTCATCTTGTTGCAGATTTTTTAAGCAACAACTATTTTGTTGTAATTTTTTTGCAACCGAGGTTTTGTTGCAATTTTTGTTACAACAAAGATCTTGTTGCAGAAAATTTTCGTCAGAGAGGTTTGTTGTACAATATTCATTATAGATCATTGCAACACCGCGTATGTTTCAGAAGCATAACCCTTGTTGCAGAGGCGTGTTCCTGGACGTGTGTCATGATGGCAGACGTGGCCGCTGCGATTCGGATGACGGTAAGCATTTCCCATATGTAAATCACCATAATATATACCCTAGTGAACAATTCCTCGAGAAAATATACTCCAATGAAGACTTCAACTTTTTTTGAAATGCAATGCTAGAAAGAAAACTTCAACTAAACTATTAGAGTCACAAAAACACAAGATTAATCTCTAAAGGCCAAACATTATGCGCTTTAAATATTGCCTTATGGTTATGCTAACTGGCAAAAAACTTAACAAGCAAAAAACTTAGATCGACTCGTAGGAGCGGATTAACGAGTTGCTTGGATCGTTAAGGCTCGGTTCATTAAACTCATTAAGTTTAACGAGCAAAAAACTTTGATCGACTCTATTCGTTTAAACTTTGTTAAGCTTGTGAACGCTTGAGAATACTTGTTAACACACATTACCTATTTTGCTTCAGCTCTACTATGTTTTTTTATATGAAGGAACGAAGTGACCATCTGAGGATGTATATTGGTTATTGTATGTTGTGGGCTTGGTTGGATCAATTGAATGGAACAAATGGGTTGAGATGCCAATAAGTATTACAGAAAGTGCATGTGGCACTTTATTGTATTTGATGCGATGACGATGTGGTTAGAGGAATTAATATCTGTTGCTAACACTTCTAGAAAAAAGCCTAGTAATAGCGCGGGTGCCCGCGCTACTACTAAGGTGCTACAACTAACTTGTAGTAGTAGCGCGTGTGCCACCCCGTGCTGTTACTACATGTGTTAGTAGTAGCATGGGCGCTACCCACTCTACTACTAATTATTTGTAGAGTGTGTCTGTAAACCCTCTAGTAGTGTTAATTTACAAAAAGAAAATCTCGATCCTGTGTGTGTTGTCAATGGCGGTAATGCTTCGATCCAGCAACGACAAGGGTCATCGGAGGCACGGACGGGCAGCGACAGACCAGATTCAACGGTGGTGCTAGAGGGCGCCCGAATCCAGTGTTGAGCAAGGCGACGGTATGGGGCTCCTCTTCGCGGCCAAGGTAAAGAGCTCTTGGTCGTCCATGGCATTGACCTGCACGGGCATGGACATGGGAGGGTGTGAAAACCAGAGGGAGAGAGAGAAAGAGAAACGAGGGAAAGAGGAAGGATATAGAGGGAGCAACAGGGCTAGTTGTCGGTGGTGAGGTGCTCCAACTGTTGGGGAACGTCGCATGGGAAACAAAAAAAATTCATATGCACACGAAGACCTATCATGGTGATGATCATCTACGAGAGGGAGATCGGATCCACATACCCTTGTAAATCGCTAAGCGGGAAGCGTTAAGAAACGCGGATGATGTAGTGGAGTGTCTTCGCGATCCAAATCGCCGCCGTCCCACGATCCGTCCCGATCTAGCACCGAACGGACGATACCTCCGCGTTCAGCACACGTACAGCTGGTCGATGATCTCCGCCTTCTTGATCCAACAAGAGGGGGCGGAGAGGTAGATGAGTTCTCCGGCAGCGCGACAGTGTGACGGCGATAGTGGTGGAGCTAGTCCAGCAGGGCTTCGCCTGAGCACCGCTGAAAACTATACTAGAGGAGAAATGAATCTAGAGAGAGGGTAACACGTGGCTAATTGTTGTGTCTCAAAAACCCTCAAAATCTCTAGTATATATAGGAGGAGAGGAGGGAGGCCTCCAGCCCTAGGGCTGCCCCTTTGGATCAGCCGACATAGGAGGAGAGGAGGAGTCCTCCTCCAATCCTACTCCTAGTAGGATTCCCCTTCCACTTGGAAACCTTTTCCACCTTTTGTATTTTCACCTTATTTCCTACTCCAGCCGCATGGGCCCTTAGAGGTGTCATCGCCCAGCCCACCAGGGGCTGGTTTGCCTCCTCCCTTTGCCCATAAAGCCCTAGGGTCGTCACACCCCTCCCGGTGGTCCCTGGCACCCTCCCGGCACTCCCGGTACACTACCGATGAGCCCGAAACCTTTCCGGTGACCAAAACAGGACTTCCGATATATCAATCTTTACCTCTAGACCATTCCGGAGCTCCTCGTGACGTCCAGGATATCATTCGGGACTCCGGACAACCTTCGGTCACCAACACCTATAACTCAACTATACCGAAACGTCATCGAACCTTAAGTGTGCAGACCCTGCGGGTTCGAGAACTATGCAGACATGACCGAGACACTCTCCGGTCAATATCCAATATTGGATCCTACATATTCTATGAAGATCTTTATCGGTTGAACCTCTATATCAAGGATTCAGTTAATCCCGTATGCAGTTCCCTTTGTCCTTCGGTATGTTACTTGCCCGAGATTCGATCGTGGTCAATCTCGTTATAGGCAAGTCTCTTTACTCGTTCCATAATACAAGATCGTGTGACTAACTCCTTAATCACATTGCTTGCAAGGCGTATTGTGATGTTGTATTACCGAGTGGGCCCCGAGATACCTCACCGTCACACGGAGTGACAAATTCCAGTCTTGATCCATGCCAACCCAAGAGACACCTTTGGAGATACGTGTAGAGCACCTTTATAGTCACCCAGTAACGTTGCGACGTTTGATACACACAAGGTATTCCTCAAGTGTCCGGGAGTTGCATAATCTCATTGTCATAGGAACAGATACATTGACATGCATAAAAAACTAGGAACCAACTGACACGATCATATGCTACGTTTATAGTTTGGGTCTTGTCCATCACATCATTCTCCCAATGATGTGATCGCGTCATCAAGTGACAACGCTTGTCTATGGCTAGTAAACCTTAACCATCGTTGATCAACGAGCTAGTCAACTAGAGGCTCATTAGGGATATTGTTTTGTCTATATATCCACACATGCATTTATGATTCCATTCAATACAATTATAGCATGGATAATAAATGATTATCTTGAAACAAGAAATATAATAATAACTATTTTATTTTTGCCTCTAGGGCATATTTCCAATAGTCTCCCACTTGCACCAGAGTCAGTAATCTAGCTTCACATCTCTATGTGATTTACAGTGTAATGAATCTAACACCCATACAATTCTTGTGTTGATCATGCTTTGCTCGTGGAAGAGGTTTAGTCAGCGGATCTGCAACATTCAGATCCGTGCGCACTTTGCTAATATTTATGTCCTCCTCCTTGATGTAATCACGAATGGTATTGAAGCTTCGCTTTATGTGTCTGGTCCTCTTGTGAAACCTTGGTTCCTTTGCTAGAGCAATGGCAACAGTATTGTCAGAGAACAGATTGATTGGGTCCAGTGCACTTGGCACTACTCCAAGATCTGACATGAACCGCTTTACCCAGACACCCTCCTTGGCCGCCTCCGAGGCATCTATGTACTCCGCTTCGCATGTAGAACCAGCTACGATGCTTTGCTTGGAACTGCACCAGCTTACCGCACCCCTGTTAAGAATAAATATGTATCCGGTTTGAGACTTAGAGTCATCCAGATTAGTGTCAAAGCTTGCATCGACGTAACCCTTTAGGATGAGCTCTTCGTGACCTCCATAAATGAGAAACATTTCCTTAGTCCTTTTCAGGTACTTCAGAATATTCTTGACCGTCGCTCAGTGTTCCACTCCTGGATCACCCTGAAACCTGCCTACCATACTTATGGCCAGGCTGACATCCGGTATTGTGCACAACATTGCATAATTGATAGACCCTATGGCTGAAGCATAGGGGACGACACTCTTCGTTTCTCTATCTTCTGCAGTTACTGGACATTGAGTCTTACTCAACTTTATACGTTGCAACACAGGCAAGAACCCTTTCTTGGATTGTTCCATTTTGAACTTCTTCAAAAACTTTATCAAGGTATGTGCTTTGTGAAAGAGCTATTAGGCTCCTGCCCTATCTATATAGATCTTTATGCCCAATATGTAAGCAGCTTCTCCTAGGTCCTTCATTGAAAACCTATTATTCAAGTAATCCTTTACGCTTTCCAAAAACTCTACATCGTTTCCAATCAGCAATATGTCATCCACACATAATATTAGAAACGCTATAGAGCTCCCACTCACTTTCTTGTAAATACAAGCTTCTCCAAAAACTTGTATAAAACCGAACACCTTGATCACCTCATCAAAGCGTTTATTCCAACTCCGAGATGCTTGCACCAGTCCATAAATGGATCACTGAGGCTTACATACTTTGTTAGCATTCTCTGGATCAAAAAAACCTTCGGGTTGCATCATATACAACTCTTCCTTAAGAAACCCGTTAAGGAACACCGTTTTGACATCCATCTGCCAGATTTCACAATTGAAAAATGCAGCTATTACTAACATTATTCGGACATACTTAAGCATCGCTACGAGTGAGAATGTCTCATCGTAGTCAACTCCTTGAACTTGTGAAAAACCCTTTGCCACAAGTAAAGCTTTATAAACGGTCACATTACCGTGTGCGTCCGTTTTCTTCTTAAAGATCCATTTGTTCTGAATAGCCTTTCGACCTTCAGGTAATACTTCCAAAGTCCATACTTTGTTTTCATACATAGATCCTATCTCGGATTTCATGGCTTCTAACCATATGTTGGAATCTGGGCCCACCATTGCTTCTCCATAATTCACAGGCTCATTGTTGTCCAACAACATGATTGACAAGACATGATTCCCGTACCTCAAAGGAGCAGTACGTGCTCTTGTCGACGTGCGAGGTCCGACAGTAACTTGATCTGAAGCTTCATGATCACCACCATTAGCTTCCTCTTCAACTGGTGTTGCTTCGACATAAATTTCTTTCTGCCGTGCGCCACCATTTTGTTGAAGTAGAGGTTCCGCGACCTCATCAAGTTCTATCTTCCTCCCACTCAACTCTTCCGAGAGAAACTCTTTCTCAAGAAAAGCTCCGTTCTTAGCGACAAACACTTTGCCCTCGGATCTGAGATAGAAGGTATTCCCAACTGTCTCTTTTGGGTAACCTATGAAGACACACTTTTCTGCTTTGGGTTCCAGCTTTTCAGGCTGAAGCTTTTTGACATAAGCATCACATCCCCAAAATTTAAGAAACGACAACTTTGGCTTCTTGCCATACCACAACTCATATGGCGTCATCTCAATGGATTTTGGTGGTGCCCTATTTAAAGTGAATGCAGCTGTCTCCAATGCATAGCCCCAAAATGATAATGGCAAATCGGTAAGAGACATCATAGAACACACCATATCTAATAAAGTATGATTACGACGTTCAGACACACCATTTCGCTGTGGTGTTTCACGTGGTGTCAACCGTGAAACAATTCCACATTGTCTTAAGTGAGCACCAAACTGATAACTCAAATATTCACCTCCTCGATGAGATCGTAGGAACTTGATCTTCTTGCTACGATGATTTTCAACTTCACTCTGAAATTGCTTGAACTTTTCAAACGTCTCGGACTTGTGCTTCATCAAGTAAATATAACCATACCTACTCAAATCCTCAGTGAAGGTGAAAATATAACGATATCCGTCGCGCGCCTCTATGCTCATCGGCCCGCACACATCAATATGTATGATCTCCAACAATTCATTTGCACGCTCCGTTGTTCCGGAGAATGGAGTCTTTGTCATCTTGCCCATGATACATGGTTCACATGTGTCAAGTGATTCAAAATCAAGTGGCTCCAAAAGTTCATCAGCATGGAGTTTCTTCATGCGTTTTACACCAATATGACCTAAGCGGCAGTGCCATAAGAAAGTGGTGCTATCATTGTTAACTTTACATCTTTTGGTCTCAATGTTATGGACATGAGTGCCATCACCATCGAGATTTAATATGAACAAACCCCTCACATTGGGTGCATGACTATAAAAGATATTACTCATGAACAACCATTATTCTCTGATTTAAATGAGTAACCGTCTCGTAATAAACAAGATCCAGATATAATATTCATGCTCAACGCGTGCACTAAATAACAATTATTTAGGTTCATCACTAATCCCGATGGTAACTGAAGTGAGAGCGTGCCAACAGTGATCGCATCAACCTTGGAACCATTTCCCACGTGCATCGTCACTTCATCCTTTGCCAGCCTTCATTTATTTCGCAGTTCCTGTTTCGAGTTGCAAATGTGAGCAACAGAACCGGTACCAAATACCCAGGCACTACTACGAGAGATGGTGAGGTCCACATAAATAACATGTATATCAAATATACCTTGTTTGGCGTTCGCTGCCTTCTTATCGGCCAGATACTTGGGGCAGTTGCGCTTCCACTGACCAGTCCCCTTGCAATAATAGCATTGAGTTTTCGGCTTAGGTCTAGCCTTGGGTTTCTTCTTGGAGTTACCCTTCTTGCCTTTGCCGTTTTTCTTGAAACTAGTGGTCTTATTGACCATGAACACTTGACGTTCTTTCTGGATTTCTAACTCAGCGACTTTCAGCATTGCAAACAACTCGTCGAGTGACTTATTCATCCCTTGCATGTTATAGTTCAACACAAAGCTCTTATAGCTAGGTGGCAGTGACTGGAGAATTTTGTCAGTGATAGCTTCTTGCGTGAGTTCAATCCCCAACTCAGCTAGACGGTTAGAGTACCTAGACATTCTGAGCACATGTTCACTGACAAACAAATTCTCCTCCATTTTGCAAGCATAGAACTTGTTGGAGGTCTCATACCTCCTGATCTGGGCATTCTTCTCAAAGATAAACTTCAACTCCTGGAACATCTCATATGCTCCATGACGTTCAAAATGTCTTTGAAATCCCGATTCTAAGCCATACAAAACTGCACATTGAACTAGTGAGTAGTCATCCTTACGCGCTTGCTAAGCGTTCAAAACATCTTGGGTCACCGTAGCGGGTGGTGCATCACCTAGCGCAGTATCAAGCACATATTGCTTTTGGCCAGCCATGAGGATAAGCCTCAGATTATGAGCCTGGTCAACAAAGTTGCTCCCATCATCTTTCAGCCTAGCTTTCTCTAGGAACGTATTAAAATTCAGGGTTTCTACTACGTGAGCCATTGATCTACAACATACAATTTTGCAAAGATTACTTAGACTATGTTCAAGACAGTTGAGTTTAGCTAATCATATTACTAATAAACTCCCACTCAAATAGACATCCCTCTAGTCATTCGAGTGTCGCATGATCCAAACTCACTAACTCAAGTCCGATCATCACGTGAGTTGAGTATAGTTTCAGTGGTGAACATATCCATGTTGATCATGTCAACTATATGATTCATGCTCGACCTTCCGGTCTCCTGTTCCGAGGTCATGTCTGTACATGCTAGGCTCGTCAAGTTTAACTCGAGTTTTCCATGTGTGCAACTATTTTGCACACGTTGTATGTGAACGTTGAGTCTATCACACCTGATCATCACGTGGTGTCTGGAAAAAACGAACTATCGCAACCGTGCACGGTAGGGGAGAACACAATTTTTATCTTGAAAATTTTAATGAGGGTCACCTTATAATGCTACCGTCGTTCTAAGAAAAATAAGGTGCATAAAATGATTAACATCACATGCAAATCAAAAGTGAGATGATATGGCCATGAACTTGTGCTTCTTGATCTCCATCGCCAAAGCACCGACATGATCTCCATCATCACCGGTGCTACACCATGGTCTCCATCATCATGATCTCCATCATTGTGCTGCCATCGAGGTTGTCGCGTTAACTATGTTGTTACTACTAAAGCTACTGCCTAGCGATATAGCAAGAGCATCTGCAAGCACAAAATAAATTTAAAGACAACCCTATGGCTCCTGCAGGTTGCCGTAGCATCGACGTGCAAGTCTATATTTAATTATTACAACATGATCATCTCATACATCCAATATATCATATCATGTTATTGGCATATCACATCATAATCATACCCTGCAAAACCAAGTTAGACGTCCTTTAATTTGTTGTTGCATGTTTTACGTGGCTGCTATGGGTATCTAGTATGATCGCATCTTACTTACGCAAAGCCACAACGGTGATATGCAAATTGCTATTTAACCTTCTCCAAGGACCGCCTCGGTCAAATCAGATTCAACTAAAGTTGAAGAAACAGGCACCCGCCAGTCATCTTTATGCAACAAGTTGCATGTTAGTCGATGAAACCGGTCTCTCGTAAGTGTACTGGTAATGTTGGTCCGGGCCGCTTCAATCCAACAATACCACCGAAGCAAGAAAAGACTAAGGAAGGCAGTAAATTGAACATCAATGCACACAAACACTTTTGTGTTCTACTCGAGATGTCATCTACGCATGAACCTAGCTCATGATGCCACTGTTGGGGAACGTCGCATGGGAAACCATTTTTTTCCTACGCACACGAAGACCTATCATGGTGATGATCATCTACGAGAGGGAGATCGGATCCACATACCCTTGTAGATCGCTAAGTGGTAAGCGTTAAGAAACACGGTTGATGTAGTGGAACGTCTTTGCGATCCAAATCGCCGCCGTCCCACGATCCGTCCCGATCTAGCACCGAACGGACGACACCTCCACGTTCAACACACGTACAACTTGACGATGATCTCCGCCTTATTGATCCAGCAAGAGGGGCCGGATAGTTAGATGAGTTCTCCAGCACCGCGACGGCGTGACGATGATGGTGGTGGAGCTAGTCCAGCAGGGCTTCGCCTAAGCACCGCTGAAAACTAGACTAGAGGAGAAACGGATCTAGAGAGAGGGTAGCACGTGGCTAATTTTTGTGTCTAAAAACCCTCAAAAGCTCTAGTATATATAGGTGGATAGGAGGGAGGCCGCCGACCCTAGGGCTGCCCCTTTGGCTCGGCCGACATGGGAGGAGAGGAGTCCTCCTCCTCCAATCCTACTCCTAGTAGGATTCCCCTTCCAATTGGAAACCTTTTCCACCTTTTGTATTTTCCCCTTATTTCCTACTCCAGCCGCATGGGCCCTTAGAGGTGGCGTCGGACAGCCCACTAGGGCTGGTTTGCCTCCTCTCTTGGTCCATGAAGCCCTAGGGTCGTCACACCCCTCCCGGTGGTCCCCCGGCACCCTCGCGGCACTCCCGGTACACTATCGATGAGCCCGAAACCTTTCCGATGACCAAAATAGGACTTCCTATATATCAACCTTTATCTACGGACCATTCTGAAGCTCCTCATGACGTCCAGGATCTCATCCGGGACTCCGAACAACCTTCGGTCACCAACACCTATAACTCAACTATACTGAAACATCATCGAACCTTAAGTGTGCAGACCCTGCGTGTTCAAGAACTATGCAGACATGACCGAGACACTCTTCGGTCAACATCCAATAGAGGGACCTGGATGTCCATATTGGATACTACATATTCTACGAAGATCTTTATCGGTTGAACCTCTATGTCAAGGATTCAGGTAATCCCGTATGCAGTTCCCTTTGTCCTTCGGTATGTTACTTGCTCGACATTTGGTCGTCGGTATCTCTATACCTAGTTCAATCTCTTTACCGGCAAGTCTCTTTACTCGTTCTGTAATACAAGATACCGTGACTAACTCCTTAGTCACTTTTCTTGCAAGGCGTATTGTGATGTTGTATTACCGAGTAGGCCCCGATATACCTCACCGTCACACGGAGTGACAAATCCCAGTCTTGATCGATGCCAACCCAACAGACACCTTCGCAGATACCTGTAGAGCACCTTTATAGTCACCCATTAACGTTGCGACGTTTGATACACACAAGGTATTCCTCTGGTGTCCGGGAGTTGCATGATCTCATGGTCATAGGAAAAAATACATTGACATGCATAAAAAAGTCACAACAAACTGACACGATCATATGCTACGTTTATAGTTTGGGTCTTGTCCATCACATGATTCTCCCAATGATGTGATCCCGTCATCAAGTGACAATGCTTGTCTATGGCTAGGAAACCTTAACCATCGTTGATCAACGAGCTAGTCAACTAGAAGCTCACTAGGGATATTGTTTTGTCTATATATCCACACATGCATTTATGATTCCATTCAATACAATTATAACATGGATAATAAATGATTATCTGGAAACAGGAAACATAATAATAAATATTTTATTATTGCCTCTAGGGCGTATTTTCAACACCAACGTGGTGGCATGGAGACGCGGGGGAAGACCGACGAGCTCCTGGACGTCGGCAATGCGAGGCGTTGGCCTGTTTCGGCACCATGGAGGAGGAGGCACGCATGGGCAGGACACCCGTGGGAGAGCCTATGGAGATAGGGGGTAGAGTGATGGGAGAGATGGTGGATTAGGGGGGGAGATGGGGATTTCAGGGCTGTTAAGAAAGTCTCGTACTTAGAAGCAGCCCTGGGTTTATACCCCATGCTACTACTATGGCATGTCGTGGAGGGAACGGTGAAGACCACTTAGTAGCAGCGTGGGTTTATACCCCGTGCTACTACTATCAACATAGTAGTAGCGTGTGGGTCTATACCCCATACTACTACTATGGCCTTGATACGTCTCAAACGTATCTATAATTTTTGATGGTTTCACGCTGTTATCTTGTCTTCTTTGGTTGTTTTATGTATCTTTTTATATCTTTTTGGGACTAACTTATTAATTCAGTTCCAAGTGCCAGTTCATGTTTTTTCCGTGTTTTTGACTCTTTGCAAATCTAATTTTGGGACGGAGTCCAAACGGAAGAAAAACCCCGAAATGATTTTTTCCCGAACGGAAGAAGACCAGGGGCTTTTGGGCCAAGCCAGGTGGGCTCCAGGGAGCCCACAAGCCCCCAGTCCGCCACCACGGGGAGGCGGCGGTGGGCAGGCTTGTGGCCTCCCTGGTCGTCCCGTGACGTAGATCTTTGGCCTATAAATTCCCAAATATTCCGCAAAAAATCAGGGGAGCCTCGAAAATACTGTTCCGCCGCCGCAAGCTTCCGTTTCTGTGAGATCTCATCTGGAGACCCTTCCCGACGCCCTGTCGGAGGGGACTTTGGAGTTGGAGGGCTTCTTCTTCATCATCATCGCCCCTCCAATGACTCATGAGTAGTTCACTTCAAACCTACGAGTCTGTAGTTAGTAGCTAGATGGCTTCTTCTCTCTCTTGGATCTTCAATACAAAGTTCTCCATGATCTTCATGGAGATCTCTCCGATGTAATCTTCTTTGGCAGTGTGTTTGTCGAGATCCGATGAATTGTGGATTTGTGATCAGATTATCTATGCTATATACTTGAGTCTTTGCTGATTTCTTATATGCATGGTTTGATATCCTTGTAAGTCTCTCCGAGTCTTGGGTTTTGTTTGGCCAACTAGATCTATGATTCTTGCAATGGGAGAAGTGCTTGGTTTTGGGTTCTACCATGTGTTGACCTTTCCCAGTGACAGTAGGGCAGCAAGGCACACATCAAGTAGTTGCCATTAAGGGTAAAAAGATGGGGTTTTTATCATTGGTTTGAGATTATCCCTCTACATCATGTCATCTTGCTTAAGGCGTTACTTTGTTCTTATGGACTTAATACACTAGATGCATGCTGGATAGCGGTCGACGTGTGGAGTAATAGTAGTAGATGAAGAAAGTATCGGTCTACTTGTTTCGGACGTGATGCCTATAGAAATAATCATTGCATAGATATCGTCACGACTTTGCGCGGTTCTATCAGTTGCTCGACAGTAATTTGTTCACCCACCGTCTACTTGCTTTTATGAGAGAAGCCACTAGTAAACACTACGGCCCCCGGGTCTATTCACATCCATCATTTACACTTCCGCTTTTACTTTGCTTTGTTACTTTGTTGCTTTTAGTTCTCACTTGGCAAACAATCTATAAGGGATTGACAACCCCTTCATAGCGTTGGGTGCAAGCTTTTGTGTTTGTGCAGAATCTTGAGATACTCTTCCGCCGGATTGATACCTTGGTTCTCAAACTGAGGGAAATACTTACCGTCACTGTGCTACATCACCCTTTCCGCTTATAGGGAACACCAACGTAAGGCTCCAAGGCCATGGGGGAAATACTTTGCATACTTGCCTAGGAAATCCCTTAAGGCGTAGCCGTAGGTGAAGGATTCCTGATGCCGTCGACACAACTATTTCCTGGCGCCGTTGCAAGGGATACACAACAAACATCAGAAGTATTTCTGGCGCCGTTGCCGGGGAGGAGAAATCAAGATCTATCAAAGTAGGTCTCCCAAACTCTTCTCTTGCATTACTTTTGTTGCCAGTTGCCCCTCGTTTTCCTCTCCCCCACTTCAGATTTGCCGTTTTCATTCGCCTTTCTCCTTCGCCGTTTTCTCTTGCCCTTGCCGTTTTCCTTTGTCGGTTTCTTGCTTGCTTGTGTGCTTGTTTGTTTGTTGAAGACATCATGTCTGAAAACACCAAACTTTGCGACTTCTCGAGCACTAATAATAATGATTTTATTAGTACTTCGATTGCTCCCGCCACTAGTGCGGAATCGTTTGAAATCAACGCAGCTTTGCTGAATCTTGTTATGAAAGAGCAATTCTCTGGCCTTCCTAGTGAAGATGTCGCATCCCATCTCAATACCTTCATTGAGCTTTGCGATATGCAAAAGAAAAGATACGTGGATAATGACGTGATTAAGTTGAAACTTTTTCCTTTCTCGTTGTGAGATCGCGCAAAAACTTGGTTTTCTTCTTTGCCTAAAAATAGTATCGATTCTTGGGATAGGTGCAAAGATGCTTACATATCCAAGTATTTTCTGCCGGCTAAGATCATCTCCTTACGTAATAATATCATGAATTTCAAGCAACTTGATCATGAACACGTTGCACAATCTTGGGAGAGGATGAAGCTTATGATTAGAAATTGTCCCGCTCATGGCTTGAGTTGGTGGATGATTATACAAATCTTTGACGCTGGCTTGAATTTCGCTTCTCGCAATATCTTGGACTCCGCCTCAGGTGGAACGTTCATGGAAATCACATTAGGAGATGCTACAAAACTCCTACACAATATCATGACCAACTACTCTCAGTGGCACACTGAAAGGTCGCCTGCTAGCAAAAAGGTGCACGCTATAGAAGAGATTAACTCGCTTAGTGCTAAGATGGACGAGTTGATGAATTTGGTTGCTAGTAGAAACGCTACAGTAGATCCTAATGACATGCCACTATCTTCTTTGATTGAGAGTAGCAACGCTAGTTTGGACGTGAATTTTGTTGGTAGGAACAATTTTGGCAACAACAATGCTTTTAGAGGAAACTATGTTCCTAGGCCTTTTCCTAGTAACTTCTCTAACAATTATGGCAATTCCTACGGCAACACTTATGGAAATCACAACAAATTACCCTCTGATCTAGAGAGTAATATCAAAGAGTTCATTAACTCTCAAAAGATTTTCAATGCGTCCATAGAGGAAAAACTACTCAAAATAGACGATTTGGCTAAGAGCGTTGATAGGATGTCTTGTGATATTGATGCTTTGAAAGTTAGATGCGCTCCTCCCAAGATCAACTTGGATGAAACTTTGAAAGCTATGCGTATCTCCATGAATAGGAGCAAAGAAAGAACCGCCCAAATTCGCGCTAGACATGAATGGTTTAAAAGGGTGCGTTCTAGTGATGCAAATCACGAAGATCTTAAAGTGCTTGGTGTGTCTCCTCTTGAATCTTTGTTTTCGCGTGTCAAACCTACTTATGGAGGGGCTGGATATGAATCCACTTTGGTTGAAAAACGCCCCAATGATTCGGAGTCCACCTATCTTGATGATAAAGGCGTGGAGAGTGGAGTAGAAGAAGTCAAAATTTTGGGTAGTAATGAAACTCCCACTTTGGATTTCAAGGAATTCAATTATGATAATTGCTCCTTGTTTGAATGCATTTCTATGATGCAATCCATTGCAAACTCTCCACATGCTTATAGCCAAAGCAAAGCCTTTACCGCGCATATCGTAGATGCTATGATGAAATCTCTTGAAGAGAAGCTCGGACTAGAAGTCTCTATACCTAGAAAACTGCATGATGAGTGGGAACCTACTATCAAAATCAAGATAAAAAACTATGAGTGCAATGCTTTGTGTGATTTGGGTGCTAGTGTTTCCGCGATTCCAAAGTCTTTATGTGATATTCTTAGTTTTGATGAGATTGAAGAGTGTTCTCTTAATTTGCATCTTGCGGATTCTACTGTCAAGAAACCCATGGGGAGGATCGATGATGTTCTTATTGTTGCAAATAAGAACTATGTACCCGTGGATTTCATTGTACTTGACATAGATTGCAATCCTTCATGCCCCATTATTCTTGGTAGACCTTTCCTAAGGACTATTGGTGCTATCATCGATATGAAGGAAGGGAATATTAGATTTCAATTTCCTTTAAAGAAGGGCATGGAGCACTGTCCTAGAAAGAAAATAAGATTGCCTTATGAATCTATGATGAGGGCTACCTGTGGTTTGAGCACCAAAGATGACTATACGTGATTCCATCACTTTCGCCTAGCTAAGGGCGTTAAACAAAAGCGCTTGTTGGGAGGCAACCCAACGAATCTATCCTTTTTCTTTCTGTTTTGTGTTTTCCACACTTTCATAATTCTGTTATGATTGTGTTTTTTGTGTTTCTTTTTGCGTTTGTCCCAAGCAAAACCGTTATGATTAGTCTTGGGGATGATCGTTTGGTCATGTTGGAAAAGACAGAAACTTTCTGCTCACGACAAGAATTTTCATTTTTTTCTGTAAGAGATTTTGAGTTGATTATTTTTGCTGCTGATTTCTACGCAAATTCTTGGACTGTCGTAATTTTTCAGAATTTTTGAAGTACCAGAGGTATACTAAACATACAGATTGCTACAGACTAGTCTGCTGTTAACAGATTCTGTTTTTGTTGTGTTGGTTACTTATTTTGATGAAACTATGGATAGTATCGGGGGGTATTAGCCATGGAAGATTGAAAGTACAGTAACCCAACATCAACACAAGTAGAATTTAAGTTTGCTACAGTACCCAAGGAAGTGGTGGTTTGCTTTCTTGTACTAATGTTATCACGAGTTTCTGTTTAAGTTTCGTGTTGTGAAGTTTTCAAGTTTTGGGTGAAGTTCTTATGGACAAAGAGATAAAAGAGTGGCAAGAGCTCAAGCTTGGGGATGCCCAAGGCACCCCAAGAGATTCAAGGATGTCGTAAAATCCTAAGCTTGGGGATGCCCTGGGAAGGCATCCCCTCTCTCGTCTTCAATCCATCGGTAACGTTACTTGGGCTATATTTTTATTCACCACATGTTATGTGTTTTTGCCTGGAGCGTCTTGTATCGTAGGAGTCTTTTATTTTTTGTTGTTGTGTCACAATCATCCTTGCTGCACACCTAGAGAGAGAGACATGCACTCACCGTGATTTTGTCGAGCTTCACTTATATCTTTTGGTAGGCAATTCAGCTCACATGTGCTTCACTTATATCTTTTGAGCTAGATACTTTTGCTATGTGTGCTTCACTTATATCTTTTAGAGCGCAGCGATGCGTGGCTTGGTAGTTGATCTATGCTTTGAAAGTAGTCTCAAAAGGGGTAGTTATCCAAAGGGATACGCAAACTTCCACCTTCATGTGCATTGAATAGTTAGAGAAGTTTGATTCATCTCAATTAGTTTTGAGTTGTAGTTATGGTAATATTGAAAGTCATGATAGTAAGGTGTTGTGAATCTAGGAATACTTGTGTTGAAGTTAGTGATTCCCGTAGCATGCACGTATGGTGAACCACTATGTGATGAAATCCGAGCATGATTAGTATATTGATTGTCATCCTTTGCGTGGCGGTCGGGATCGCGCGATGGTTTATACCTACCAACCCTTTCCCTAGGAGTATGCGTTGAATGCTTTGTTTCGATTACTAATAAAACTTTTGCAACAAGTATATGCGTTCTTCATGACTAATGTTGAGTCCATGGTTTAGATGCACTTTCACCTTCCACCATCACTATCTTCTTAGTGTCGTGCAACTTTCGCCGGTGCACAAAACCCACCATTAGCCTCCCTCAAAACAGCCACCATACCTACCTATTATGGCTTTTTCAAAGTCATTCCGAGATATATTGCCATGCAACTACCACCATGACATGTGCCACCACATCTACTTTGCCTTTGCACGATCGTAAGATAGCTAGCATGATGTTTCCATTGATGTCTATGCCATGCTAGATCATTGCCTCGGTACACTACCGAAGGCATTCCATATAGAGTCATAGTTGCTCTAAGTTTTGAGTTGAAAGTGTGATGATCATCATTAATGGAGCATTGTCCCATGTGAGTAAATAAAAGAGGCCAAAGAAGCCCACAAAAAAAAGAGGCCAAAGAGCCCACCAAATAAAAAAAATGAGAGAAAAAGAGAGAAGGGACAATGCTACCACTTTTTCCACACTTGTGCATATTAAGCACCATGATATTCATGATTGAGAGTATCTCGTTTTGTCACCACCATATAGCTAGTGGGAAATTTTCATTACATAACTTGGCTTGTATATTCTAATGATAGGCTTCCTCAAAATTGCCTTAGGTCTTCATGAGCAAGCAAGTTGGATGCACACCCACTAGTTTTCTTTAAGAGCTTTCACATACTCGTAGCTCTAGTGCATCATTTGTATGGCAATCCCTACTCATTCACATTGATATCTATTGATGAGCATCTCCACAGCTCATTGATATGCTAGTTAATGTGACTATCTTCTCCTTTTTGTCTTGCAACCTCCACCACATTCCACACCATCTATAATGCTATAACCACGACTCATGCTCATGTATTGCGTGAGAGTTGAAAATGTTTGAGAAAGTAAAGGTGTGAAACAATTACTTGTCCAATACCGGGGTTGTGCATGATTTAAATTCGTTGTGCAATGATGATAGAGCATAGCCAGACTATATGCTTTTGTAGGGATAACTTTCTTTTGGCCTTGTTATTTTGAAAGTTCATGATTACTTTGCTAGTTTGCTTGAATTATTATTGTTTCCACGTCAATAGCAAACTATTGTTTTGAATCTAATGGATCTGAACATACACGTCCCATAAGAGGAATTACAAAGGACACCTATGCTAGGTATCATGAAAGCATCAAAAATTCATTCTTATCACTTCCCTACTCGAGGACGAGCAGGAGTTAAGCTTGGGGATGCTTGATACATCTCAAACGTATCTATATTTTTTTATGGTTTCACGCTGTTATATTGTCTTCTTTGGTTGTTTTATGTATCTTTTTATATCTTTCTGGGACTAACTTATTAATTCAGTGCCAAGTGCGAGTTCCTATTTTTTCCATGTTTTTGACTCTTTTCAGATCTGATTTTCGAACAGAGTCCAAACGGAAGAAAAACCCCGAAATGATTTTTTCCCGAACGGAAGAAGACCAGGGGGCTTTTGGGCCAAGCTAGGTGGGCTCCAGGGAGCCCACAAGCCCCCACTTCGCCACGAGGGGAGGCGGCGGTGGGTAGGCTTGTGGCCTCCCTGGCCGCCCCCTGACCTAGATCTTTGGCCTATAAATTCCCAAATATTCCGCAAAAAATCAGGGGAGCCTCGAAAATACTTTTCCGCCGCCGCAAGCTTCCGTTTCTGCGAGATCTCATCTGGAGACCCTTCCCGGTGCCCTGCCGGAGGGGACTTTGGAGTTGGAGGGCTTCTTCATCATCATCATCGCCCCTCCAATGACTCGTCAGTAGTTCACTTCAGACCTACGGGTCCGTAGTTAGTAGCTAGATGGCTTCTTCTCTCTCTTGGATCTTCAATACAAAGTTCTCCATGATCTTCATGGAGATCTCTCCGATGTAATCTTCTTTGGCGGTGTGTTTGTTGAGATCCGATGAATTGTGAATTTGTGATCAGATTATCTATGATATATATTTAAGTCTTTGCTGATTTCTTATATGCATGATTTGATATCCTTGTAAGTCTCTCTGAGTCTTGGGTTTTGTTTGGCCAACTAGATCTATGATTCTTGCAATGGGAGAAGTGCTTGGTTTTGGGTTCTACCATGTGGTGACCTTTCCCACTAACAGTAGGGGCAGTTTGCACACATCAAGTAGTTGCCATCAAGGGTAAAAATATGGGGTTTTTATCATTGGTTTGAGATTATCCCTCTACATCATGTTATCTTGCTTAAGGCGTTACTCTGTTCTTATGGACTTAATACACTAGATGCATGCTGGATAGCGGTCGACGTGTGGAGTAATAGTAGTAGATGCAGAAAGTATCAGTTTACTTGTTTCGGACGTGATGCCTATAGAAATAATCATTGCATAGATATCGTCACGACTTTGCGCGGTTCTAACAATTGCTCGATAGTAATTTGTTCACCCACCGTCTACTTGTTTTATGAGAGAAGCCACTAGTAAACACTATGGCCCCCAGGTCTATTCACATCCATCGTTTACACTTCCGCTTTTACTTTGCTTTGTTACTTTGTTGCTTTCAGTTCTCACTTGGCAAACAATCTATAAGGGATTGACAACCCCTTCATAGCGTTGGGTGCAAGCTTTTGTGTTTGTGCAGGATCTTGAGATACTCTTCCGCCGGATTGATACCTTGGTTCTCAAACTGAGGGAAATACTTACCGTCGCCGTGCTACATCACCCTTTCCGCTTCGAGGGAACACTAACGCAAGGCTCCAAGGACACGGGGGAAATCCTTCGCATACTTGCCTAGGAAGTCCCTTAAGGCGTAGCCGTAGCTGAAGGATTCCTGGTGCCATCGACACAACTATTTCCTGGCGCCCTTGCAAGGGATACACAGCAAACATCAGGCCTGTCCCGGGGGGCATGATGGAGACCATTTAGTAGCAGCGTGGGTTTATAACCCACGCTACTACTATAAACTTAGTAGTAGCACGGGGTCTATACCCCACACTACTACTAATTAATAGCAGCGTGGCCCATATATCCTCGCTATTGTTAATCATCTATCTATAAGGTATTTCCTAGTAGTGTAAAGTTTATATCAAGATATTGGTTCCAAGTAGTTTTTGATGGAGTTGTGTGACCCCCCAATTCAATAAGATCAAAGGTGTGGTTTTTTCGACGGCTAGAAGGTTTTTGTTTTGGTTTGATTTGAGTTGTAGGAAATACTGCACTATTAAGAAGGGCCTTCATGGATTTGTGTTGTGTGGGAATGCCTCCAAAACATATAAATCAGACTTCCTACCAGTTCCACCATCCACGTGCCTTTTAGGTGTAGTGCCCGGGTACTCATATTCGATCAACAGGGGCTTTATGGTTTTGACGCCGTGCACATAGGGCATTCAGAAAGTCCGTGAGTAGCACGTGTGCACGGGGTCCCCAAAACTCTCTGAGTACCCCATGGACACGGGGTTTTTCGACCCCCATGCGCACGAGGTGGTCGTTTAGTCTCTGAGTACCCCTGCGCACGGGGATGACTTAGTCCGTGAGCACGGGGTCCAACGGGCAGACCCCCCCACCTTGCCAAGCACACTATAAAAGCCCCCCTTCTTCTTCCTCCATCCCTAACCCTAATGTCTTGTTGAGCTCCACCATTGCTACACCCCATTTTTTCTCAATACTATCAATCCCTCCCCCCAAACTTGTTGATATTTTGGGGATTGGGATATCAAGACCCGATCTACACTTTGATCAAACCAAATTCGTGTTTTCCATAACATTTGTTCACCGTTGACTTGTTACTCTTGGAGATTGGTCTCCTAGGCGGTTAGAGGTTCCTCCAAAAGCTTCCTTGCTTGTGGTGTGCTCCGAAAAAGTTTGTAAAGGTGTGGTGGTCACCTTAAAGATCAACCCCGAGTGATTCGACGGGGTGACTCGAAAGAGATATAGTGAGCCTTGTGTGGCGTTGCACAAGCTTTGTCTCTCGCACCGCTCTAAACGGAGATTAGCTCTTCCCCAATAAAGAGTGAACTTCAGAATAAAATCTGTGTCCTTGTCTCACTTGCGGTTAATCCTTCACCACACTTTACTTGCTTTGTATGCTTGTTGGCTTGCTAATTATCTTTGTGCCTAACATATTTAGTTCTACTTGTGTTTGTCATATAGGATGTGTTCACCTAGTTGCATATCTAGTGAACCCTACTTATCCGCATCTCCCTAAAATTGACAAACAACATTAAAATTTATAGTCTCCTATTCACCCCCTCTAGTCGATTGTATCGATCCATTCAGTTATCACCGAACATAAAATATGTGATGTGTTGTATTAACGAGATTATCACGCTGCTCATGAAACTCGTTAGCTTGCTCATTAGGTCTGCTAAGTTTAACAAGCTGAAGCTAGTTACTGAGAAGCGAGCTACCGACCTATCACTAAGCTCGCGAGCTAAGATCTTTTGGTCCACCCCTATTCGATGGGAAGGAACTCCAAACAAACACATTCGCAGCCGTTTGATTCAGATCAACGATGGCAATTTTTTTTGAAAAATTGTCTTTTAGGTAGAAATTATCATGCCAGTATGAGGAAATGGCCAAAAATTGCCATGAAAATCGTTCGCACATGCAGAACGTTTGCCAGCTAAGAGAATCCCTGCTTTGTTTGTACTTTGGAACACAAAATCTTTGAAGCCTTCCAATATACCATGACTACTAAAAGGTTGAGCACGCTTCGCAATACCGATGACATAGTTGGGATTTTATAATTTTTGTTTGTTATTTGGTTTTCTACGTGGGGAAGATGGTGTTTTTATATACTGCAGTGTTTTGGTGGGCTTTCTTGACAATGTGATTCGGCATTGTCTGCTAATTAACTCATCTTATGTGAAGAAGTTTCTTGCGTTGGTGGCCGCATGTATTATGTTCATACTATAGTGTCACATGTTGGTGATTTTTTCTAGGTAGTGAGATGATACATGGGACTGATGTGTTTTTTAGGATGGTTGTTGTGATTAATTTGAGAAATCACTGCCCCCCTCAAAATTGTGAATCAAATCCAATATTGAATATCTTAGCTGAATGAGAAAGCTCCTTGAGAAATCGTTGACCTAGTCAAAATCACGAACCAAATCCAAAACTAATCACCTCAATTGAACAATATTTGCAGAGTCACTCACATCTTTTGCTTACCCTCTTGCGAAAGGAGTCACTTGGGCAAAGATCATAATTCCTCTAGGTCCTGCCGTCCAGCTCGTGGATTTGCCTCCGTCCTGCCTACCGTACCGGGACAAGTTTTTTTGGGAGGGGGGGGATCCTAGTGCCTCGGTCCAGCTAGTAGTTTAGGTCTGGGTTATTAAGTCCTCGCGGGGGCAGCGCTGAGGCGATGATGGTGCTTCATTTCAACTTGGTGTTCTAGGCTCCGATTCTCCTCAAGTTCGTTTGTTGTGACAAAATCGTTGGATCTGTGGTGCAGATTCATGGTGTGTTCCTGCGGTGTCGAGGTTAAGGTTTGTTGTTGCGCATGTGCGATGACGAGATCTGGTGTCTAACTCTTCATACCGATTCAAGGGTTCAATAGTGACAACCGCGGCTCGAAAGCGTTGGTCTTTTCGGACCCGTGCACAAAGACATACCAATTGTCACCGGCAAAGTGAGTTTGGCTCAAGTAGGAAAAGAACGCAAGCAATGTCAAATTTGTCCGTTTTACCGATAGTAGTGATCACTCGGTGTTCGAGGGATCATGATTTAATTTTGACTACATTTGGGTGCTTTATATTTTTCTATGACTTCTATACTACTAGATCCAGGTCCTTTGGCAAAAAAGAGATGAATCGGTATTTTAATTTGGCTGAGTCCTCCAACGGAAAATACTAATCTTTTTTTTTTTGCGGGGAGGAAAATACTAATCTTAATGATTCAAAAAACTTATTTTGTAGTATAGTGTGGAAAAGTATCAGCGGAATAAGGAAAAGTTAGTTAGCCAAAAGATGAATTAACAAAAATATAGTTGGAAAACGAGGTCATTCATGGCAATTCGATGCATTGCTTTAAACGCCTTGTGCAACGTAGATCAAGCTGATAGTGACAACTTCATACTTTTAAGCTATATATGGTCCGGCTATACCATATCTCAGATTTGGACCACGTACCTGCGGATAACACCAATTTTCACATTTCAAGATGCTATGAATATGAACAAGTGCTGTATACGGCAACTTAAACGATCAGTTAATCAGACTGGCAATTAATACATAAATTAAATGAACTTCATGCCATGATAACCTCGTTTCAGCCGTTAACTTAGTTCTTTAGTATGGATCATCCTAATCCGTTGTACCTGTAACTTTTTATTACTTATTGAAATATACAGTAGAACTATTGTTGTACGGTTTTTCGCTTCAAAAATAAAAAATAAAAAAATCAACCGCTCTAATCTGGCTTCTAGGATCAGCGATGTGATTCATAATCATTTTTTTTCTCCAATAAACAAGGGGAGTACAGCTACGTCTGCTAATGGACTAGACTCTCCAAAGGAAGCTTCAGCAGAGAAATAAGAAGGACCGTTCAATTCCCTATTGATTTCTTCAACTACTATCAGGGCCCAACCTTTCTCTTTTGGTTGATCAAATAAACAATTAACTCCCTTATAAAAAAATAGCGAAGATCTTGTTAGGAGGTACTATTGCATTTAGTTTTCAAAATTGAAAAGGGGAGTATGATTACGTTGCCCTTTACTTGAATACTTCCAAAGGGTGGTACGTAGGGATTTCCTTTTCCTCGTTTGAGCAACAAGCTAGCAGCCAACAACCCAGTGGAGAAAAAGAAAATAAAAGAAAAACACCGTATTGATCACGTTGCTCCTTCTATTGAATTTTGTATCTTTACTGAATTGGCTGAATTTGGGTCATCCACAACGACGGTCAAATCTTTGACACTTTGGCCATGGTTTGGTTGATGATAATGGCGGAAATTAACAAATAAATAAATAAAACGCCCAATGAAATGGCAGAAACAGCTCTTGGCATTTGAGAAATTAAGCTACCCACACCGTAATTTAGCGTATACATGTAAAGTTCAGTACTCATTTTATGATTTTTTGCATAGCTTGTAGGTGATCATGTTTTCTTGGATGAAATTGACATGGACAAGCATCTAACAGTTTCTACATTTACATGCATTCGATCTCCCTCTGTTCCAAAATACAAAATGCTTGTCGGGTCAGAGGGAGTGACTGATATGAATATTACACCTGTTCGGCTTCACCCGCATTTACAGTAGGCTTTAACAAATTCGCTCAGAGTATCTCTAGCAGACCCCGTATAACATCGACTCATAAAATACATTTACAGTTTGCAGAAAAACATATTTACGAACCGGCGCGTGCGAGGGCAGAGTCAGACCCCGCAAAATAAACCTGCAAAAAAGTTATTCGCAGAAGATGCTCTTTTACGGGTCGGCTCGAGCTGCGGTGCAACATACCCCTTAAACTTAAATGGTAAATCGAATTTTCGTTTACATTTTCCTCCCACATCTTCTTCTTCCTTTCGCGTGTGTTCATGGTCAATTAAATTTGTTCCTAAATACGGAGTCCCCGATCACTGAATCCATCCAGGAGCTAGCTAGCTCCTCCGTCCACGAATCCATCCAGGAGCTCCTCCGTCCATGAATCCGCTCAAGAGCTAGTCCACGAATCCATCCATGAGCTAGCTAGCTAACTCTAGTATTGAATCCATCCTGGAGCTAGCTAGCTCCGGTTGTGGAATCCATCCAGGAGCCCGGAGCTAGCTAGCTAGCTTTTGCCGCGACATCGAATCCGACCAGAACGAGCAGGGCGGCCGCCAGGACGGGTGGGGCGGCGTCCGGGGACAGGCGACCGGCGTTTCGAGACGTCCGAGACGACGTCCGGGCGGCGTACAGTGGACGTGGACAACGGATGCGGAAGTTTCCGTGGCAGTTGGGCTCCCGCCAACTGTTTTCTCTCGATACAGGGCACCGTAGAGGTAGACGCGAAAACTGTGTTTTTAGATTGGAAGGAGCTCTTTACCGCGCTCCGTAAAAATATTTATGGGTCCGACGCGTTTGCAGGGTATGATCGGATAATTTTTTTATACAGACCAATATTTTGATGATTATTTTATGGATCGGGACATTATACGGGATCTGTTAGAGATGCTCTCAGTGACTACCGTGCTGACTAGTATTCGACGGAGAAACAAACAGGGGAAACCACCCACAACCTCACTACCGCAGCTAGCAAACTGGCCACCGTTCCTTTTCCTATGGACGTTTAGTGGACTCGGTGGCATCCGAAATCCCGTGATCCTCACTGTGAAAGTGTTGGATCAACTTGTTATTTCCATGAAAGCCAGAAAAAGGAAGGATGTATCGCGTAGTGGCCTGTGATCATTTCGATCGCGAAGAATGTTCTTTAGCTCCCTATAAAGGCAAAAGTACCTATGGGACAGAGATAAGAGAAGCATCGATTCCTTGAGTGATCCCACGCACTTGCCGACCCATCGAGAGGTCATGATAAACAAGCTTGGGAACAAGAACGCGTATGACTAAATAAATATACTAGGAATGCACTCATGTGGTTTCGATCGTTATTTTTAGGACACATTTTTTTTACTGACCTGAATGTTCGAAGATGTGCCGTTCCGAAACATAATGAAACATGTTTTTCCTTCCTTCTTTTTCCCCGAGAAGAGGGGAACGCCCTTGGCCTCTGCATCTTATGATGCATACCCTCTTTCTGAAAAAATATTCAAAGTTCAACATCGGAGTTTAATAGCATTCAACCAATAAAGTGCCACAAATGGCTGCCCCAAGTGCAATAAAAAAGGTGTAGAAAAATGAGCCTCGTGTATGAGAAATTTTACAAGTAGGTCGCTAACCAAACCGGTTGAATATATCCCGAAAGACCGTCGTTTATCTATTGCGCCCAAAGATCATGGGCGCCGCTACTCTTTGTGAAGTGACGGCAACCTAAGGATCCACCCGATGAACTTACAATAAGCTTTAAAAAAATAAAGGTTTCGTTCCATTAAAAATATATGCATTACGAGTGTTTTAGATAGATATGAGATTTCAATTTGGGATGCATCCTAACTAACCAGTTTTCCATCGTATTCCTATTACTTGTGGATGGAGGTAGATTAAAAGGTATATAAACATATCATCATAGTATTTTTGCAAGAGGGCGGTCAAGAACACATACTCAATTGACTCCTCATTACCATAGAAATGACAATTAGGGTATCCCCATCAATTTCATTTTCTTAGGTTATCCTTAGTTACAATAACGTTTCGATCTAAATACCACAACGTTCAAATTTTGAGTGTTGATACTTCTTGTGTGTACACTATTTTGGGAAAAAGAAATATGTCATAATGTCCTCTGACACTAGTTGTCAAGGGAAAGCGATTTCACGGCGTTTCTGTATCGCATATATCATACTTTGGAAAATATTTTTCTATGTGTATGTGGTAAAGAGAAACCATGCTAGGACAACTGACTATTTTCAGCATGTCACCCTTGATTTTCTTAAAAGTAGAATACGACAACCAAAGACAAGAAAGTTCACGACATGCAAATCATGTTGATCAAGACAGAGAATGCGACCGCTGACCAAGACAACTATATGAAGGTGCCCCCTAAATACGAAGCACCATCTTCAACATCTCTAGAAGCCCAAGAATAGTCGAGGATCAAATTAGGAGATCTGGTTTTGATATTTCATCTTGATCGCTCACGTCCGTACTCGGCGAGTTGGCTTCTAACTGACCAAACTCATTGGCACACACCTCTATTGTAATTCCCTTGAAAGGTATAACCCTATATAAAAAGGAGTAGGGTTGTTAGTCGCATAGCAAGGGCCAAAATATGGGTAAACTCATGTTTTGTGTCCAATCTGATAACCGAGGTTACTTCTGTCTATTCAAAATTTACGTGTAATTATTGTATTTTTGTTAGGTACACCGTGAAACATCTCGACACAAATTTTTCATGTGCGGAAAAACGTAGCTAGCTTCTAAAATGTGCAACTTCAAAGTGTGTGCTTACTAGAGGATCATTTGGTTTGTTGTTTTACCTTCATCTCGTGAATGGGGGAGTGCCGATTTTACATTAGGCGGATGATACCATAATCATTATGGAACATGATCTAGACAAAGCCGTATATATGAAGTTGGTCTTTGTGCTTTTTTAATAGTTGTCGTTACGAGAGTGAGTTTTTTTTGCTTCAGACGGGCCAAAGAAGTTGACATTCATTGCATAAAAAAGGTTGTTAGGCGGGTTCCCTTTCCTTTCGGTATCTTGAGATACCTAATCACTACCGCATGATCTCACACAAAGAATGGAAGTGCATAGAAGACTAGTTTAATAAGAAGGTTGGTGTTTGGAAAGGCAACCTCATGTCATATGAACAATGGCTTATCATCATTTGTTATCACAAGCTTACCGTTATTTATTATATGCTTTTTTGAGATGCCCAAAGGGGTACCTAAAAGGTTGGATTGCTAAAGATATCATTTCTTGTAGCAATGTAATGAACATATATAAGTGGGACTATCGATTCACTAAGTGTGACACTCTATGTCGACCGAAGGATCGAGGGGAACTTGGGACCAACGGCCTAGAAGTTAAGGGAAAACATGTTCTTAGAAATGGTTGTACAAGTTATTTACCGAGGAAGGTGTTTGTGAGGAACTTCTTTGGAAAAAATAACTTTAGTCCAAAACTTGACCCTAAGTCTCAAGAGAGTCATCTGACTTGTGATTTTGGAAAGGTTTGATGCGGGTTATGGTGGCGTACTTCGTCGAGGTTCATTTTATTTAGGCAATGTGTTGAAAATATGCCCTATGGACAATTATAAAATGGTTACTATGATATTTCCTTGTTCCTCATAATCATTCATTATCTATGCTAGAATTGTATTTGCTGGAAACTTAAATACATGTGTGGATACATAAACAACACCATGTACCTAGTGAGCCTCTATTAGACAAGCTCGTTGATCAAAGATGGTTAAGGTTTAACCATATACATGAGTTGTCATTTGATAACGGGATCACATCATTAGGAGAATGACGTGATGTACAAGACCCAACCATAAGCATAACATTTGATCATATGACTTAGTTTGTTGCTACTGCTTTCTTTATGTCAAGTATGTGTTCCTAAGACCATGAGATCATGCAACTCCCTAACACAGGAGGAATGCCTTGTGTGCATCAAATGTCAGTTCATAACTGGATGATCATAAAGGTGCTCTACATGTATATCTGAGGGTGTCCGTTGTGTTGGCATGGATCGATACTGGGATTTGTCAATCCGTATAACGGAGAGGTATCTCTAGGCATTCTCGGTAATACAACATCACAAGAAGCTTGCAAGCAGTGTGAATAAGGAGTTAGTCACTGGATCTTGTATTGTGGAATGAGTAAAGAGACTTGTCGGTACTGAAATTGAACTAGGTATGGAGATACCGACGATCAAATCTCGGGCAAGTAACATATCGTTGGACAAAGGGGACTACATACGGGATTGAATGAATCGTTCACATTGTGTTTCGACTGATAAAGATCTTCGTGGAATATGTAGGAACCAATATGGGCATCTAGATCCTGTTATTGGTTATTGACCGAAGATGTGTCTCGGTCATGTCTACATGATTCTCGAACCGATAGGGTCCGCATGCTTAAGGTTCGGTGATGCTAGAGTGATATTAGGATATGTACACTGTTGACCTAATGTTTTTGGAGTCCCATATGAGATCCCGGACGTCACGAGGAGCTTCGAAATGGTCTGGAGACTGGAGGTAAATATCTATATACGCAAAGTCCCGTTTTGGTCACCGAAAAAGTTTCATGCATTACTGGAAGTGTACCGAGAGTACCGAAAGGGGTCCTAGGGTCCACAGCGGGGGTCCACCTATCCTGGGGGGGGCATGATTTGTAGGGGGCGCCCTGGCCTATATGGGCCAAGGGCACCAACCCCAAGAGGCCCATGCGCCAAGGATGTAGGTTAGACAAAGAGTCCTAAGGGGGGAAATCCCCCTAGGAGCCTTAGGGAGGTGGGGTTCCTCCCCTTGGCCGTCGGCCCGTCCCTTGGAGGAGGGGTCCAGGCTGCGCCTCCCGAATCCCCCTTGCCTCGTATATATAGTGGAGGAGAGGGAGGGGCTTCACACACCAATCCCTAGGCCCCGGTGGCAGCCCTCCCTATGTCGTTACTCTATTTTCTCCTTAGATCGCATCTATGGTGGCGCTTAGCGAAGCCTTGCCGGGATTGCTCCACCACCATCTCCACCATGCGGTCATGATGGTTAAGATGCCATATTCTCCTTCTCCCTTGATTGCTGGATCAATACGGAGGATACGTCATCGAGCCGCACGTGTGCTGAACGCGGAGGTGTCGTCCGTTCGGCGCTGGATCGGATTGGATCATGATTAGATCGTGAAGAGTACGACTACATCAACCGAATTATATATGCTTCCGCTTAACGATCTACAAGGGTACGTAAACACACTCTTCCCACTTGTTGCTATGCATATCCATAGATAGATCTTGGGTGTGAGTAGGAAAAAAATTGTTTCCCATGCAACGTTCCTCAATAGTGGCATCATGAGCTAGGTCTATACATAGATGATATGCACGAGTAGAACACAACGTGTTTATGGGCATTGATGTTCAATTTTCTTCCCTCCTTAGTCTTATCCTAATTCAGCGATATTGCGGGATGAAGTGGCTCGGACCAACCTTACTTGTCCTCGCACAAGAGACCGGTTCCACCGTTTGACATGCAACTTGTTTTGCATAAAGGTGGTTGGCGGGTGTGTGTCTCTCCCACTTTAGTTGAATTGGATTCAATGAAGGTTGTCCTTGTAGAAGGTTAAAAGGCAACTTGGTTATCACCGTTGTGGTTTGCATAGGTAAGAACGATTCTTGCTAGTTGCCCATAGCAGCCATGTAAAACTTGCAACAACAAAGTAGATGATGTCTAACTTGTTTTTGCAGGTTATGTTGTGATGTGATATGGCCAAGACGTGATTTGATACATGTGATGTATGACATGATCATGTTTTGTTATAGTTATGATGAGTTGCATGTCGATGAGTACGGCAACTCACATGAGCCATAGGGTTGTCTTTAATTTATTTCATGCCATTTGCTTTACTTTATCGCTATCCATTAGCAATAGTTGTAGAAGCAATAGTTGGCCCGACGACCATATGACGAAACGATGATTGAGATCATGGTGTCATGCCGGTGACGATGGAGATCATGCTCGTTCTTTGAAGATGGAGTTCGAAAGCACAAAGATGATGATGTCCATATCATGTCACTTATTTGATTTGCATGTGATGTTTATCTTTTTATGCATCTTATTTTTCTTAGGTCGACACTAGCATTATTAGATGACCCCTCACTAAATTTCAAGATAAACTTGTCTTTCTCCCAAGTATGCACCATTGCGAAAGTTCGTTGTTTTGAAGCACCTCGTGATTATCGGGTGTGATAGACTCTTCGGTCACATATGATGGGTGTAAGATAGTTTTGCACATGTAGAATACTTGGGTTAAACTTAACGATCCTAGCATGTACAAACATGGCCTGAGAACAGACGAGACCAAAAGGTCAAACATGAGTCATATAGTAGATATGATCAACATGGAGATGTTCACCATTGAAACCACATGATCTCACGTGATGATCGGACTTGGGTTGGTGGATTTGGATCATGTTACACTTAGATAACTTAAGGGATGTTGATTTAGGTGGGATTTCACTAGTAATTTGATTAACTAAACTTATTATCATCAACACACTCTAATTTTTTTGCAAAATAAGGTCGTAGATCAATAGCTCACGTTGTAGCTCCCCTAAACTTTAATATGTTCCTAGAGAAAGATTAAGTTGAAAGATAGTGTATGCAATTATGTGGACTGGGTCCATAATCTGAGGATTGTCCTCACTACTGCACAGAAGGAATATGTCCTTGATGCGCCACTCGGTGTGCCAACCCCTCTAGCGTCCTATGTGTATGTTATGGACGCCTTCTAATGACTACTCGATAGTTTAGTGTGTCACGCTTTATGGCTTAAAATCGGGGCTCCAAAGACATTTTTAATGCCATGGAGCATATGAGCTATTCCAAGATCTGAAATTAGTATTTGAAGCTCATGCCCGTGTTAAGAGGTATGAGACCTATGATAAGTTCTTTGCCTCCAAGATGGAGGAGAATAGCTCAGCCAGTGAGCATTTGCTCAGAATGTGTGGGTGCTAAAATCGCTTGAATCAAGTGGAATTTAATCTTCCAGATAAGATAATGATTGACAGAGTTGTCCAATCATTGTCAAAAAGCTACTAGAGCTTTGTGATGGACTATAACATGCAAGGGATGGAGAATATGACCCCTGAGTTATTCACGATGTTTTAAGCTGTGGAGGTAGAAATGGAGAAGGAGTATCAAGTATTGATGGTTGATAAGACCACTAGTTTCAAGAAGGGCAAGTGTAAGAAGGAAAACTTCGAGAATGGAAAGACAGTTGCCGCTCCAGAGAAGAAACCCAAGGTTGGACCCAAACTCGAGACTGAGTGCTTCTATTGTAAAGGGGAACGGTCACTCGAAGTGGAACTACTCCAAATACTTAGGAAATAAGAAGGCTGGCAACGTCAACAAAAGTACTCCATGCGTTCCTAAATATAAGTCTTTTTAGAGATTCCACTACACACTGCATACAGAACAAAATGAGTGAGCCTACACTCTAAAATATGTCTATATACATCCATATGTAGACCCTATTGGAATCTCTTAAAAGACTTGTATTTAGGAACAGAGGGAGTATATTTGATATACATGTTATTGATGTGTACCTTACTAGTGCTCGTAGTAATCCGTGTTATTCGATACCGCTTGAGTTGCTCATATTAGTAACTCGAAACAGGAGTTGTGGAATAGACGGAGACTAGCAAAGGCCGAGGTGCCGATGCGCGTTGGAAATGTCTCCAAGGTTGATGTGATCGCCATCCGCACGCTCCCTCTACCATCACGATTAGTTTTAAACCTAAACAAATGTTATTTGGTGCGTGCATTGAGCATGACTATTATATGGATCTTGTTTATTGCGAGACGATTATTCATTTAAGAGTTGTTCTATTTACATGAATAACATCTTTTATGATCATGCACCCAATGTGAATGGTTTACTGAATCTCGATCATAGTGATACACATGTTCGTAGTATTGATGCCAAAAGATGCAAAGTTGATGATGATAGTACCACGTACTTGTGGCACTGCTGTTTAGGTCATATTGGTGTAAAGCACATGAAGAAGTTCCATGTTGATGGATCTTTGGACTCACTCGATTTTGAATCGCTTGAGACATGTGAACCATGCCTCATGGGCAAGATGAATAAGACCCCGTTTTCCGATACGATGGAGCTGGCAAGTGACTTATTGGAAATGATACCTATTGATGTATGCAGTCCAATGAGTGTCGAAGAACGCATTGGATATCGTTATTATCTTACCTACACAGAAGATTTGAGTAGATACATGTATATTTACTTGATGAAACAAAAGTCTGGAATTTTGAAAAGTTCAAGCAATTTTAGAGTGAAGTTGAAGATCATCATGACAACAAGATAAAATATCTACGATATCATCGTGGAGGTGAATATCCCAGTTACGAGTTTGGTATGCAAGACAATGTGGAAATCGTTTCACAACTCACGCCAACAGGAACACCATACTGTAATGGTGTGTATGAACGTCATAACCGTACTCTATCGGTTATGGTGCGTTCTTTGATTTCGCTTGTTTATTTTCCACTATCATTTTGGGGTTATGCATTAGAGACAACTACATTCACTTTAAATAGTGCACCATCTAAACCCGTTGGGAAGACACCATATGAATTATGGTTTGGCAAGAAACCTAAGATTTCTTTTCTTAGAGTTTGGGGATGCGACACTTATGTATGATAAGCTTGAAGTGGAAGTGGAAAAGTGCATCTTCATAAGATACCCTAAAGCAACAATTGGGTATACGTTCTAGCACAGATCCGAAAGGAAGGTCTTTGTTGCCAAGAATGGATCCTTTCCACAGAAGGAGGTTCTCTTGGCAGAAGTGAGTGGGAGTAAGGTAGAACTTGATGAGGTTATCGAACCTTCAATTGGATTGGAAAGTAGTGCATCGCATAAAGGTGTTCCTATGATGCGTACACCAATTGAAGACGAAGATAATGGTGATGATCATGAAACTTCGATCAAGTTACTATCGAACCTCGTAGGTCAACAAGGACATGTACTACCCCGAGTGGTACAACAATCCTATCTTGGAGGTCAATGTTGTTAGACAGCGACAAACCTACGAGCTATGAAGAAGTGATGGTGGGCCCGGATTACAACATATGGTAAGGCCATGAAATCCAAGATATGATCTGTGTATGAAAATCAAGTATGGACTTTGGTGGACTTTCCTCATGACTGGGAGGCCAATATGTACAAATGGATCTTTAAGAAGAAGACATACATTGATGGTAATGCCATCATTTATAAAGCTCGACTTGTCGCAAAGAGGTTTCCCACAAGTTCAAGGAGTTGACAACGATGAGACTTTCTCATCCATAGCAATGCTAAGGTCTGTTGGGATTATGTTAGTTGTTGGTGCATTTTTTATTATGAAATCTGGCAGATGGATGTCAAAACAGCCTTTCCTTAATGATTTCCTCAAGGAAAGGTTGTATGTGATACAACTAAGAGGTTTTATGGATCCTAAGGATGCTAAAAGGCATGCAAGCTCCAATGATCGTTCCATGGACTGGTGCAAACATCTCGGAGTTGGAATATACACTTTAGTGAAAGGATAAAAGCTTTTGGGTTTATACACAATTTATGAAGAAACTTGTATTTACAAGGAAGTGAGTGGGAGCACTATAGCATTTCTGATAAGTATATGTGGATGCCATATTGTTGATTGGAAATGATGTAGAATTTCTGGATAACATAAAGGGTTGTTTGGAAGAAGTTTTTCAAAGGAAGACTTGGGTAAAGTTGCTTACATATTGGGCATTAAGATCTATAGAGATAGATGAAGACGCCTAATAAAACTTTCACACAACACATACCTTAACAAGATTTTGAAGGAGTTCAAAATGGATCAGTCAAAGGAGGAGTTCTTGCATGTATTGTAAGGTGTGAAGTTGATTAAGAATCAAAGCTTTACCAAAACAGAAGAAGGAGAAAGGACAAACATCGCCTCCTATGCCTTAGCCATAGTCTCTATACTGTATGCCATGTTGTGTATCGCACCTGATGCGCTGCTTGCCATGAGTCTCGCAAGGGGGTACAAGAGTGATCCAATAGCGGATCACTAGACAATGGTCAAAATTAAACTTAGTTACCTAAAGAGGACTAAGGAAATGTTTCTCGGTTATGGAGATGATAAAGAGTTCGTCGTAAAGGGTTACATTGATGCAAGCTTTGACACCAATCTCGAGGAATCTGAGTAGCAAACCGGATAGTGGAGCAGTCATTTGGAATAGCTCCAAGTGGAGCGTGACAATATCATCTACAATATGTCATAAGGATTTTCAAGGTACACATGAATCTGAATGTTGCAGACCTGTTGACTAAAACCTCCCACACAAGTAAAACATGACGCGACCCGAGAACTCATTGGGTGTGAATCACATGGCGATTTGAACTAGATTATTGACTCTAGTGCAAGTGGGAGACTATTGGAAATATGCCCTAGAGGCAATAATAAAGTGATTATTATTACATTTCCGTGTTCATGATAATAGTTTATTATCCATGCCAGAATTGTATTGACTTAAAACTTAAATACATGTGTAGATATATAAACAACACCATGTCCCTAGTGAGCCTCTACTAGACAAGCTCGTTGATCAAATATGGTTAAGGTTTCCTAACCACAGACATGAGTTGTTATTTGATAACGGGATCACATCATTAGGAGAATGATGTGATGGACAAGACCCAACTGTAAGCACAACATTTGATCGTATGACTTAGTTTGTTGCTACTGCTTTCTTCATGTCAAGTATTTGTTCCTAAGACCATGAGACTATGAAACTCTCATGACCCACAAGTATAGGGAATCAATCGTAGTCCTTTCGATAAGTAAGAGTGTCTAACCCAACAAGTGGTTTTCAGCAAGGTAAAATCTGCAGGCACTGAAATTGTCGGTAACAAGCGATTGTGTGGTGAGATGATTCATAGCAAGCAACAAGTAACAAAAGTAGAAACGGTGCAGCAAAGTGGCCCAATCCCTTTTGTAGCAAGGGACAAGCCTGGACAAAGTCTTATAGGATGAAAAACGCTCCCGAGGACACACGGGAATTTCTGTCATGCTAGTTTTCATCATGTTCATATGATTCACGTTCGTTACTTTGATAGTTTGATATGTGGGTGGAGCGACGCTTGGGTACTGCCCTTACTTGGACAAGCATCCCACTTATGATTAACCCCTCTCGCAAGCATCCGCAACTACGAAAGAAGAATTAAGACAAAGTCTAACCATAACATTAAACTAGTGGATCCAAATCAACCCCTTACGAAACAACGCATAAACTAGGGTTTAAGCTTCTGTCACTCTAGCAACCCATCATGTACTTACTACTTCCCAATGCCTTCCTCTAGGCCCAAATAATGGAGAAGTGTTATGTAGTCGACGTTCACATAACACCACTAGAGGAAAAACAACATACAACATATCAAAATACCGAACGAATATTAAATTCACATGACTACTATTAGCATGACTTATCCCATGTCCTCAGGAACAAAAGTAACTACTCACAAAGCATAATCATATCCATGACCAGAGAGGTAATGAGTATCATCAAGGATCTGAACATAAACTCTTCCACCAACTAATCCAACTAGCATCAACTACAAAGAGTAATCAACACTACTAGCAACCTTACAAGTACCAATCGGAGTCGCGAGACGGAGATTGGTTACAAGTGATGAACTAGGGTTTGGAGATGATATGGTGCTGATGAAGATGTTGATGGTGATGAGTCCCCTCCGATGAGAGGAGTGTTGGTGATGACGATGGCAACGATTTCCCCCTCCGGGAGGGAAGTTTCCCCGGCAGGATCGTCCTGCCGGAGCTCTAGATTGGTTCTGCTCAAGTTCCGCCTCGTGGCAGCGGCGAAACCACGAAAAAGCTCCTCCGTGATTTTTTTTCCAGATGAAACCCTTCATATAGGAGAAGAGGGGGGCTAGTGGGCCAGCAGGCTGCCCACAAGCCCTCATGGCGCGGCCTGGGGGGTGGCCGCACCATGCAGGCTTATGGCCAACCCCTGGTGCCCTTGTGGCACTTCTTCGGCCCAGTATTTTTTATACATCCAGAAAAAAAACCTCGTTGAGTTTTACGGCGTTTGGAGTTGCGCAGAATAGGTATCTCAACTTTGCTCCACTTTCAGGCTAAAATTCCAGTTGCCGGCATTCTCCCTCTTCATGTAAACCTTGCAAAATAAGAGAGAAAAGGCATAAGAATTGTACCGTGAAGTGAAATAACAACCAAAGAAGCGATAAATATCAACATGAAAACATGACACAAAATGGACGTATCAACTCCCCCAAGCTTAGACCTCGCTTGTCCTCAAGCGAAAGCCTTGCTCAATAAATATGTCCGCATGTTTAGGGAGAGAGGTGTCAACAAAACAAGATACGAACATGCATGCATCATGATCAAGATCAGAACAACAATACCAACATATAATCTCTCATGCTAAAGTGATAATTCCTTCACAAAGTAAAGCATGGATGAGGAACCTTACCGGGAAGTAACAACCGATAGCCTTTAGTCATTGAAGCAATTGCAATTTATCAAAACATCAGAAAGAGTCAAATAAGAGCTTGTAAAGCAAATACACATACTCAATCATTCTTTCATTCTCTACAATTGCTACAACTCACGTGGTACTCATGAGATCAAAGTTTCAGCTGGACACAGAGAAAGATAGGGGCTTAAAGTTTTGTCTCCCAACTGCTTACCTCAAGGGTAATGTGAACAATAATAATTCATGAATACTTACCTCCAAGTTGACATATGAATATAGATATTTACCAAGCATATGACGTTAGCCAAGATAAAGGCGAAATAAGGAATTGGTGAAGATCACCATGACTCTTTCAAGGGCAAAAAGTAAAGGTACATGATAGGCCCTTCGCAGAGGGAAGTAGAGGTTGTCATGCGCTTTTGAGGTTTGGATGCGTGTCCTCCTAGTGCGGAGGAACGCCAGTTTATATTGCCTCCTGTGATAAAGAACTTTATTATGCAGTCATAAAGAACTTTATTATGCAGCCTGTCGCTTTTATGTCTTCCTCATCACAGGTTCGTACAAAGCCTATTTTCCACACACTAATAGATCATACATATTAGAGAGCAATTTTTATTGCTTGCACCGATGACAACTTACTTGAGGGATCTCATTCAATCCATAGGTAGGTATGGTGGACACTCATGGCAAAACTGGTTTGAAGGTTTATGGATGCACAAGTAGTATCTCTACTTGGTGCGGGAGTTTTGGCTAATATGAGGTGGAAGCAATCGTCATATGCTAAGGGATCTCTAATCATATAACATTGTTCGGAACCAAGCAAAGACAATTCATTATATTGTCTTCCTTGTCCAACATCTACTTCTAGGCATGCAATAGTTTAGTGAGTGTTCACAATCATAGATGGTGTCAGAGATGATATATTTATATGTGAACCTCTCCTTCTTTATCACTTCCTATAAATTGCAACAATGACCAAGGTCTACGTTTGCCTACCCTCAACAAGTTTCAATCGTCATCCTTTTTATATGTGAAGCCATCACTTCCAATAGGATCATTACATGATGTTTCATGCTTTTGTACTATATTCTCACTCTTTTGATCATGGCAAGAGGCAAAGCCTTTCAACTAAGACACTCTTTATTATATGGCTCACGAGCTCGAATACATTGGGGGTGACACAAAGCAAAACTCAAGACTAAAACACTAAGACTTTTAAACTACTAGAGGAAAAGAAAGAAAACTAAAAAGGAACAAACTAAAACAAAGGTAAAGGCAAAAGATGTGACAGTGATACGATACCGGGGCAACTCCCCCAAGCTTGGCACAAGCCAAGGGGATTGCCCATACCAATGCTCAGTTGTCTTCCTTTGGTGGTGATGGTGGTGGAGTTGTTGAAGAGGTCTTGAGCTTGTTTAATTTCCACTTGAGCATAAAATTCTGCTCCCTCAAATCATCATTTTCCTCTTCAAGCTTCAACACCCTTTGGCATAATTCCTGCTTACTCTCCTGTAAGAAACGAGAAGGGATAAACAAAGTTTGAGGCTTCTTCCTTGAGTTAGGGAGGCTCGACTTATTGAACTCCACATGCGTGTGTCCAGGTTGAGGTAGAGGAGCCTCCTCTTCATCAGAACTTGTTTATTCCTTCCCCTTGGGATCATAATCTTCCTCCTCATCAGTGGTCCAACCATAAGGATCCAAGTCCCCATAGACTTTGGGTTCAGCAAGGTAATCTGCCACATAGCTTTCCCCCTCTGAATCCTGAGAAGACATCTTGACCTAGATCTGCGGCAGAAAACAGGCTCGAAACGAAAAACAGAGGAAATCTGTGTGATGCTGGGGCCAGACCAAATGGGAGTATATATAATGGTTTTTTTTTCAGACTAGAAGGAGTACCCCGCACGAAAACGGAGTCCGGGAGGCGCACGAGGTGTCCACAAGCCCTCACGGCGCGGCCAGGGGGTGGGCCCGCGCCGTGCAAGCTTGTCGCCTCCTCGCGCACTTTCCGCACTACTTCCAATTTTTGTATTTTTTCAAATATTCCAAAACGGAGAAAATTTCCTACTGGAAAAGTTTTGGACTCTGTTTTCTTACCGAATCACATACCTCTTCGTTTTCGGAGTCTGAAACAGGCTGATAAATATCCCTCAGGTATTCTTCCGGAGTTATGGCATTGATAATATTTCTTTCAACATTTATGGGAGTACCTGAGATATAATGCTTGATTCTCTGCCCATTTACCACTCTCGGACAATTACCTTCCGTGTTGTTGATCTTGATAGCACCAGAACGATATACTTCCTCAACAACATAGGGACCTTCCCACTTAGAGAGAAGCTTGTGTGCAAAGAATCTTAAACGAGAGTTATATAGCAAGACATAATCACCTACAGTGAACTCACACTTTTGTATCCTCTTATCATGCCACCTCTTAACCTTCTCTTTGAACAGCTTGGCATTCTCATACTCCTGAGTTCTCCACTCATCAAGCGAGCTAATATCAAATAACCTCTTCTCACTGGCAAGTTTGAAATCAAAGTTGAGCTCTTTGATTGCCCAATAAGCTTTATGCTCTAGCTCAAGAGGTAAATGACATGCTTTACCGTACACCATTTTGTACGGAGACATGCCCATGGGATTCTTATATGCAGTTCTATAAGCCCACAGTGCATCATCGAGCTTCTTAGACCAATTCTTTCTAGACCTGTTGACAGTATTTTGGAGAATTAGTTTAATCTCTCTATTACTTAGCTCTACTTGACCACTGGACTGAGGGTGATAGGGAGACGCAATTCTATGGTTGACATCGTACTTAGCAAGCGTTTTACGGAAAGCACCGTGAATGAAGTGTGAACCACCGTCGGTCATTAGATATCTAGGGACTCCAAATCAAGGGAAGATAACTTCTTTCAGCATCCTGATACAGGTGTTGTGATCAGCACTACTAGTGGGGATAGCTTCTAACCACTTAGTGACGTAATCAACAACAACTAAGATGTCAGTATACCCATTGGATTTTGGAAAAGGTCCCATATAATCAAAGCCCCAAACATCAAATGGTTCTATGACAAGTGAATAGTTCATAGGCATTTCCTGACGTTTACCGATATTACCTACTCTTTGACATTCGTCACAAGACAAGTCAAACTTACGGGCATCCTTGAAGAGAGTGGGCCAATAGAAACCTAGTTGCAATACCTTGTGTGCAGTTCTATCTCCCGCTTGGTGTCCTCCGTAGGCCTCAGAGTGACACTTCTGTAGGATCTGTCCCTATTCATGTTCAGGTACACAATGTCTAATAACACCATCTATTCCTTCCTTATAAAGGTGAGGATCATCCCAAAAGTAATGTCTTAAGTCAAAGAAGAATTTCTTCTTTTGCTGGTACGTGAAACTAGGTGGTATATATTTGGCAATGATATAGTTTGCATAATCAGCATACCATGGTGCACTACGTGAAGCACTGATGACATTCAATTGCTCAACGGGAAAGCTATCATCAATAGGTTGTGGGTCATCAAGAACGTTCTCCAACCTAGACAAGTTATCTGCTACTGGGTTATCAGCACCCTTTCTGTCGACAACGTGCAAATCAAATTCTTGTAGCAAGAGAACCCATCTGATAAGTCTAGGTTTAGCGTCCTTCTTTTCCATGAGGTACTTAATGGCAGCGTGATCAGTGTGAATAATGACTTTGGAATCAACTATGTAAGACCTGAACTTTTCACATGCAAACACGACTTCTAAAAATTCATTTTCCGTAGTGGAATAGTTTCTCTGGGCACTGTCTAGAGTTTTACTAGCGTAGTGAATAACATTCAACTTATTATCAACTCTTTGGGAGAAGTCGTCATTTGCTTGTCGTGTGCTTGGCAGGGATAGTCTCCCCTCCTCGTCTTTTCGAGAATAGATCGGACACGGCTGGTCTAGCAGATTGCTCTTCGACTCGGCTTTCTTCTTGCTAGCCCAGTCGTTCTTCTTCTTGGTTTTTGTTTGGCCCTGTCCTGGGACAACAACTACTTCGGCTTTACCCGATAGGTCCCCTTTTCGCTTTTCTTCTTTCCAGCATTGCTCGATTGAGGGGTTTCGCTGGCCCGGCCCTTGCCACTTCGGAGGCGGTCTTGTTCCTCGCCATTCGCTTACCGATTGGCGATCTCCATGGCCCTACCGAGGGACATGTCCCCCGATCGGCCGAACTTGAGGATGAGCTCTCGATACTGAGTGCCCATGGCCTGGTGCTCGATGACGTTCTGAACGGTGTTGTGGAGAGTGGTCCAACGCTAGATGTACTCCGAGAGAGTCTCGTTGGTCCTCTGGACGTGGTGTTGCAGCTCTGTCAGTCCGCCTGGGCACTTGTACATGCCCTCGAATGTCTTGACAAACACTCGGACGAGATCGCCCAGCTATGGGTGTTGCTGGGGGGCAGCTGGTTGACCCACGTCCTTGCGGACCCCTCCAACATGAGGGGCAAATGCTTCATTGCGACGTAGTCGTCGTCAGCGTCGATCTGGATGGCCACTCGATAGTCTTCCAACCAGGTCTCTGGCTACAACTCGCCGTTGAATTGGCCGATCCCCGTGGCTAACCGGTAGTTGCAGGGGATTTCGGCCTCTCGGATGTGTCGGCCGAAGCGCTCGAGGTCGGATACTCCCCGACCCGCTCACGATCGATCGATCATCTGCTGCATGATGATGGACCGAGCGTTGAACTCGGGGGGGGGGGGCAGTACTCGCCTCCCTTACGACGCTGACACCTATTGGGGCTTGGCCTGCGGTCGTGAAGACGACGTTCGAGTGAGCTTCTCCCCTGAGGGGGTGACCTGCTTCTGTCTCAATGACCTTGCCTCCAGTCTCCCTGCGGGCCTCTCGGAAGAGAAGGAGACCTTTGGCATCACGTGTGTAGGTGACGGTCGTTTGGAAGCAACTGCTTGCGGTTGCGACTGGAGCTCGGCTGGTCTCTTGCAGCCTGAGCGTCGAGTGAACTCTAGAGACGCTTGAGGCGCTCGCGTTCAGCCAGGTTGGCCAGTCTCGCGATCTCCTCCGGGGTGTTCTCGGTGATGGGGTGCGAAGGACTTGGTCGTTCCTCCGTCGGAGTTCCTCCCGCTGCTGCTCGGTGAGCGTCCGCGGAACATGGTGGTTTCCGTCACCGAGGCAACGCTCTCTTCCATCACGCTCGAGAGAATTCTCCGCGACGTAATCGAGGTTGCCTCCCCTATTGGTGTCGGCCATCAGGATCTCGGCTGCACCCCTGCTGCTGTTGCAGTCAGAGACGCCGAGTGACCCCTCGCTCGACGAAGGGAAGAGGCTGACGGTGGGCTCATCAGAGTTGAGCATGGCCACCTATCCAGAGATGGCCTGGTTGTCCATAGCGTGGTTGATCCATCGCTTCATCCGCGAGCGTATAGAGCGCTTGCGGTGGACGGAAGCGGGTCGAGGCGATGCCGAATAATATGGCACCGATGGTTGTCGAACCAGGACTCCATGCGCTACTGCTCTGAAATGTGAGGCACCTCGCGTGGGGAGGGCGTCGGTATCCAGTGGCGCATCCTGCAGCCACGCCGAGTCCTCGATGATGAAGTTGAGGGAACCGAAGAGGATCTCTCCGCCGAGTGTCATCATGTTGACGAAAGTGTGAGAAATCTCCAACTGTGCTGGATTTGCTAGAAGCGCAACCCCACGGTGGGCGCCAACTGTCATGGGAATTATCCTGACAATAGTACCAGGGGTACAAACTAAGGGGCGAAGTCTAGCTAGTCGCAGTGGATGCACTCGGATTTACGAGTTCAGGCCCCACTCGGAAGTGGTATAGCCCTACGTCTTGAGCCCTGAGGCTGGTGTTTTCTTATGCAGCGTGTAAAAGATTACAAGTGTTGAACCCTTGAGCTCGTGCGTGGGAGTGGCTTATATAGTGGCTGCCACGACTGGCCGAGCTCCATTACAAGGCAATAAATGGTAATAAAGAGGGAAGTTACTAGAAACGGCAGCCTTAACCCTTGGTGTTACTCGTAACGTGGATCTTGACTGCAATTCATGTGGTGGATTAAGTCTTGAGCCGTTACTGCCTCTTCGGTGCCTTCACCTTGCTGTGGACCGAGTGACGAGATGCGTCTCACTCACGCGAGGTTGTCCAAGTGACTTTGAGTAGGCCGAGTAACGGTTGTTGAATCGAGTGAGGTCGAGGCTTCAACGGTGACTTGTATGACACTGATGTCCGTAAGGGGTCCTAGGTAGGCCTAACGAAGCAGGTCCGCAGGCCTACCCCTAATGTACAACCCCATCAGGGGGCTTCGCGGGATTTCGAACAAGACGCACACCCGCTTCTCACCACCTTAGCCGTCATAAAACACCCCTCACTCGCCCGCGCGTGGTCCCTTCGATGCCAGCTGCCCGCATTCATGCCGTTGTGGAGCGGGTACTCCACATTGAAGCCAGACTTGAGCAGACTCGACATCTCACTTGCTCCAGCATTGAAGCGGCTCACAGGTTGATGGCATCTGATACGTCTCCAATGTATCTACTTTTCATATCACTTTTCCTCTTGCTTTGGACTCTAATTTGCATGATTTGAATGAAACTAACCCCGGGCTGACGTTGTTTTCAGCATAACTACCTAGGTGTTGTTTTTGTGTAGAAATAAAAGTTCTCAGAATGGAACCAAACTTTGCGAGGATTTTTTATATCAATAAGGAGAAATTCTGGAGCTAAGAGCCACCTGAAGGGGCACGTGGGTGGTCACAACCCACCAGGGCGCGCCAAATCCCCCACGCGCGCCCCGGTGGGTTGTCCCCACCTGGTGGCCCCTATGACCCGAAAACCGACGCTATAAAATCACATCATTCCAGAAAAAATCAGGAAAAAGAATTATCGTGTTTCACGGGACGGAGCCGCCGCCATCTCTTGTTTTTCATCGGGAGGTTCGATATGGAGTCCGTTTGGGGCTCCAGAGAGGGGGATCTTCGATCTTCGTCATCACCAACACATCTCCATCGCCAATTCCATGATGCTCCCCACCGGGAGTGAGTAATTCCTTCGTTGGCTCGCTCGTCGGTGAGGAGTTGGATGAGATTCATCATGTAATCGAGTTAGTTTTGTTAGGGTCTGATCCCTAGTATCCACTATGTTCTGTGATTGATGTTGCTATGACTTTTCCATGCTTAATGCTTGTCACTTTGGGCCCGGGTGCCATGATTTCAGATCTGAACCGTTTATGTTATCACCATTTTATCCATGTTCTAGATCCGATCTTGCAAGTTATAGTGACCCACTACATGTGATGATCCCGCAACCCCGGAGTGACAATAGTCGGCACCACTCCCGGTGATGACCGTAGTTTGATGAGTTCATGTATTCACCGTGTGTTAATGCTTTGTTCTGGTTCTCTATTAAAAGAAGGCCTTAATATCCCTTAGTTTCCAATAGGACTCCGCTGCCACGGGAGGGTAGGACAAAAGATGTCATGCAAGTTCTTTCCATAAGCACGTATGACTATTTACGGAATACATGCCTACATTATATTTATGAACTGGAGCTAGTGCTCTATTGCCCTAGGTTATAACTCTCTCATGATGAATATCATCCAACGAGTCACCGATCCAATGCCTATGAATTTACCTTATATTGTTCTTGCTAAGTTACTACTGTTGCTACTCCTATCGTTACTGCTACAAAATCACTGCTATCACTGTTAACATTATTATTGCTGCTGCTACTATCATCAAAACTATCATATTACTATACTACTAATCACTTTGCTGCAGATAATTAATCTCCAGGTGTGGTTGAATTGACAACTCAGCTGCTAATACCTTCAGATATTCTTTGGCTCCCCTTATGTCGAATATATAAATTTGGGTTGAATACTCTACCCTCGAAAACTGTTGCGATCCCCTATACTTGTGGGTTATCAAGACCTTTTGTGGCGTCGTTGCCGGGGAGCATAGCAATATTTGTTGAGTCACTTTGACATTATTATCATATTATCACTATGAAGAATCTGGAGGATGCTAAGACTAAGATTTTTCCCTCTAAGATGAGGGGAGGTAAGGAATTGTCATCCAGCTCCGCTTTGGATTCACCTTCTGTTATAAGTAAACTTGCAACACCACAACATGCTATTAATTCTGATATGTCGCAAGTTATTGATGATGCTACTTCTGCTATCAATACTACTCATGATGATGCTAGTACCTTTCTTAATGATGATGTGCCACTAGGTGAATTTCTTGAGGAACAAATTGCTAGAGTAAGACAGCATGATATTGTTGAATCTGATGATGAACTTGAAACTGAGAATCTTGAAACACCTACTAAAACTAGTCCTCCTAGATATGAATTGCCAAAGGTACCGGAAGGTTATACTATGAGTGAGGAGGCAACTAGAGATATTCTTGCTTGTAAGGATAGAGATGATCTAGAGAAATTATTATGCAAGTATAAGGTAAACCCTCTGAATGCTAAAATGAAATGTGATCCTGAGTTTTCTACTTCACCTATCTTTATTGATGATAGGATTATGAATTCTCTGTCGACCCAGAGTTAATCACTTGGGTTGAATCTGATCCTTTCCACGGTTATGAAACTGAAACTGTTGTGGCACATCTTACTAAGTTGAATGATATAGCCACCCTTTTTGCTCATGATGAGAAGATTCACTATTACTATATTCTCAAGTTATTTCCATTCTCATTAAAGGGTGATGCTAAAGCTTGGTACAATACTCTTGCTCCTGGTTGTGTGCGTAATCCCCATGATATGATTTATTACTTCTGTGAAAAATATTTCCCTGCTCATAAGAAACAAGCTACCTTGCAGGAAATATTTAACTTTGTGCAAATTTAAGAAGAGAATCTCCCACAAGCTTGGGGGAGGCTTCTCCAATTGCTTAATGCTTTGCCTCATCATCCTCTTAAGAAAAATGAAATACTTGATATCTTCTACAATGGACTTACCGATGCTTCTAGGGATTTCCTAGATAGTTGTGCTGGTTTGTTTTCAGGGAACGAACTATTGGGCAAGCTGAAGAATTATTGAATAACATATTGAAAAATTATGATGATTGGACTCCTCCTGAAACACCTATTAAACCCACTCCGAAGAAGAGGGGTATCTTATATCTCAGTTCTGAAGATATGCAAGAGGCAAAGAAATCTATGAAGGAAAAAGGTACTAAAGCCGAGGATGTTAAAAATTTACCACCTATCGAAGAAATACATGGGCTTGAAGCACCACCACCACCTATGGTGGTAGAGGTAAAATCTTTAATGAAATTCAATGATAGTGATGATCCTCGTAAACATCCTAGTCAATGCCTTTATGAGTTTGATAATTACATTAGAAAGCAAGATCACTTCAATGCAAATGTTATGAAATAATTGAAATACAACTGTGATATGATTGCTCGCTTAAGTGACTTGTTATTTAGAATCTCAAATGATGTTAGAGGTGTAGGAAAGCTTGCCTCTATGGTTCAAACTCAATTAGAACAAGTTGCTAAATCTCAAAGGGAGTTACTTGATTAAATGAACAATAATATAAGTGACTTTGCTGTTAGAGTAGCCACTAGAGGAGGTAAAATGACTCAGGAACCACTCTATCCTGAGGGACACCCGAATAGAATTGAACAAGACTCTCAAAGAATTAACACTGATGCACCTAGTCCTTCTAAAAAGAAAAAGAAGAAGAAAAATAATAGGACTTTGTCTGCCTCTAGTGAACCTAAAATAGAAAACCCTCCTGATACTGATAATGAAGTTTCTATCTCTGATGTTGAAACTCAATCTGAAAATGAACACTCACATTCTAATAATGAAAAAGATAATGATGAGGTTCATGAAGACATTCAAACAAATGATAAAGAACCAGATAAAGATGTTGAGATAGAACGAGCTGTTGATCTTGATAACCCACAACCCAAGAATAAAAGATATGATAAAAGAGACTTTGTGGCTAGAAAAAATGGAAAGGAAAGAGAACCATGGGTTCAAAAGCCTATGCCTTTTCCACCTAAGTCAACTAAAAAGAAAGATGATGAAGACTTTGAACGCTTTGCTGAAATGCCGAGGCAAGTTTTTTTGCGAACTCGCTTGACTGATATCTTAAAAATGCCTCCTTATGCAAAGTATATAAAAGACATCATCACCAATAAGAGAAAAATACCGGAAGATGAAATCTCCACTATGCTTGCTAATTATACTTTTAAATATGGAGTACCTAAAAAACTTGGAGATCCGGGAATACCAACTATACCTTGCTCCATTAAAATAAATCATGTGAAAACTGCTTTATGTGATTTGGGAGCTCGTGTTAGTGTTATGCCTTTCGCTTTATATAAAAGACTTGATTTGAATAAACTCACACCTACTGAAATATCTTTGCAAATGGCTGACAAATGAACTGCCATACCTATCGGTATTTGTGAGGATGTTCCCATTGTTGTTGCTAATGTTACTATTTTGACTGTTATACTTGAGATGCCCAAGGACGAAAACACGTCGATTATCCTTGGTAGACCCTTCTTGAATATTGCAGGGCTGTCATTGATTGCAATACTCACTTTTCATATAAATGGTAATGAGCATACATTGCACTTTCTGAAGAAACAATTTCTGGTATTAATGTTATTGAAAAATCTCCGACAATCAATATTGGAAGTTTTCAACTACCTCTACCTACTGTTAAAAAGAAATATGAAATGCTTATTGTGGGGGACATTCATATCCCCATTAGGATAACTTAGTGATTTACGAAAGTTCTTCGGTTTCATATTAATCGAAAGTGGTTGTTAATAAGACTTGATCAACCTTATTAATGGATCATTTTTGAGAGGTATGAAGTTGATGAATTTAGTGAGCACTACCTTCTATCCCTACCTTTTGTTTTCTCTTTTTCTTAGTTAAATAAAATAAAATGCCATGCTTTGTTTGTTTTCTGAGTTTTCCGTGCAATAAAAAATGACCCGAAAATAACAGTCCTCAGAATGCCGTGAAAATTTAACACGATTATTTCTGAATATTTCTGAATTTCTGGTGCAAATAATATCATAGGGAGGTGCACTAGGTCGGCACAACCTACGTGGGCGCGCGAGGATCCCCAGGCGCGTCCTGGTGGGTTGTGGTCCCCACGTGGGCCCCCTCACTTACTTCTTCCCAGATCACTCCATTCATCCAGAAAAAATCTCTCTCTCTCTCTCTCTCTCTCTCTCGTGTTCTTGCTCCCGAAACCGCAGATTTCGATCTCTTTGCTCGAAGCTCCGTTTTCGAAACTATTTCGGGGATTTGTTGCATGGTTCGTGACTCCTCCATGTGTTCATTTAGTTTTTGTTTTAGTGGTTTATATTTGGATTAATTACCTACTCTTGGTGTTGCTGTAGGTGAGCTTGCATGTTGAATTCTTGGAGTTCTGAGTAGTTTGAATGCTTGCTATGGACTCTATGCATCCCTATGAGTAGTTGTTACCACTCTTATGAAGTTTTGTTAATAAATTTTTGTGAGCAAAATTTTTCAGAAAATTGTACGCGAACATTATGAACTTATTTGGAAGGAGTTCTCCAAGGAGGAGATCCTCGGAGGCATCTTCTAGCAGCAGCTCCGCTCGCCAGTCTTATGTTGAACCAAGTGAGAGTTCCATTCGAAGTGCCACCACCAAAACATGCTTATGGCCATGCAACGATTATATGGTGAGCGTGGGCATTAAGGACGAATTTGAGCAATATGTTCACAACGCCGATCTCGGTCCCTACATTTCAGATAAGTGTGATCAGCACCTCATCCTCACTGAATCATTTGTGAAAGAATTTAAATTCCTTCCCCGTGAGTCTAGGGTGTCATTTAAACTGTATGAAAAATCCATTTAACATTTCTCTAGAAAGGTTTGCTCATCTTTGCAAAATCCCATTATGGGTTCGCTCGATGAGCCACCGAGGTGTGAGTTTGAAATATTTTTGACTAGTCTTTGCTATGGTGAAACTAGGGGAGTGACGCAAGGTAGAATAAAGAGTGTTCATCTTCCTGCAATTCAGTACTTCACATTATTTAATGGAAATGTATTGTAGGCAATCAATATTGTAATACACTTTGTGCTGCCTATCTGAGCCTCACACACACTGCTCTCTACGGTGATGGAAGCTATAAAATTGGAGCAATTGTTGCACGTAGGTTACAACACAACGCTCGTAGTGGATATTTTTACGGTGGCATTTACGCCACACGCTTAGCGAGAGGGCTGGGTGTTTCACCTTTACCCTATGATCCTATTTTACCCACAGAGTACCTAGACTTTGATGCTATGAAACGTCATAAGATCCTTAGAGGAGATCCTCACAATTTCACTTATTAATTGACGTTTAACAAGGACTCCGTGGTAGACACATATTTGCCTGCACCTACTCTCTTTGATGTTCATAACAGGGGGAGATATTACGTTCTTGAGAGCGAGGCCCGAGCTCATAACGCACCGGTTGTGGCTGCACGGCGGGCTGAGGCATCCGCACCGAGAGCCTCCATGAGCTACCACTCCGACCATTACACAGGCTACTGAGTGATTACCAAGTTAGGCCAAAAGCCTAAGCTTGGGGGAGTACGGATTCCCATAGACATTACATTCATGTTCACACATTTTATCCGAGTTGTCGGTGTCCACACTTTTTCATTGTATCATCCATGTTTAAATTATTTTCTCGCTCTCTTGTTGTGTGTTTGAAAAACTTTGAGAAAATCCAAAAATATTTTTCTTGCTTGTTTTTTATTTTTTTTCTTCCTAGTTTAAATTGTTGTAGCACTAAAAAGAAAACCCAAAAATATTTCCTTGTTCTTCTTTTACTTGTTGGGAGCTTTCCCGTGTAAATAGTTTTTATTGTTTTTGCTTTTCTCTTTTCATTTGCTCGTTTGCGAAAAACCAAAAACTCCAAAAATATTGTAGTGTGTTTCAGTGAATTTCTTTTTATTTTATTGAGTCATACCGAGGATAAGACCACGATGAAAATATTGAGTGGATCTCATTTGCATCATTATTGATGTGATAAAGAGCCCATATTACCTTGTCTTCTCCTCTTGAATAAAATGTTTGCAGATTCCAGCTTAGTCCATGGCACTCTTGCACTATTATTATATTCAAATCGTTTGGTCGTGCAAGTGGAAGGCAATAATGACGATATTAGATGAACTGGTCGTGGTAGAGAGAAACGGGTATGAACTCGACTTGTTCTGTTTTTGTAAACACGTTTAACCTAGTATCCATGGTTCAACCTATTATGATCAAACATGTTTGCAATGACAATTAGAGATTATAGTTCCTCATGCCATGCATAATAAGCTAGGAGTGAATAATGACTTATCTTGGATATCAACATTGCGTTAAAATGATTGTGACGTAGTATGATGATATGGTATCCTCCTCTGAATGTTCGAGTGACTTGACTTGGCACATGTTCATGCATGTAGTTGAATCAAAACCAACATAGCCTCTACGATATTTATGTTCATGGTGTTCATATCCTACTCATGCTAGTATCCAATGTTACTTATGCATAATGCATGTTCATGACCATTGTTGCTCTCTACCTGGCCACTTCTTAACCTATTTGCTAGGCTTCGCGTGTACTAAGTGGGAACTCTGCTTGTACATCAAAAACCTGGAACCCAAGTTATTCCAGATGATTTCACCATACCTACCTATATGCGGTATTACCCTGCCGTCCTAAGTAAATCTGCATGTGCCCTCTCTAAAAACTTGAAATAAATATCCTTTTTGTGTGCCTGGATCATTCATGGAACCACATGAGGTAGTCGGTATCTTCCATGCTAAGTGGGTTATTCTCATTTCGAGTGTTTATTCACTCACCATATCACGAGAAAAGGACCGTAATAGGGATGCCCAGTCCCAACTGTAAAAAGAATTGATCTCTCAAATAATCAAACAAAAACTCCCAATGGAGTCATAACCTTTACCTTTCCTCTTGGGAACCGCCACTAGCGTGCTTAGCATGGGATATATTGATAATTGATGGTGGTGAAGTAAATGAGAAGGGTGCACGCCTCAAAATTTCATTTACCTCTGTTTTAAAAACTTGAACTCTGGCACCTCTACAAATCACTGCTTCCCTCTACGAAGGGACTATCTATTTACTTTTATGTTGTGTCATCACCTTCTAAAATAAGCGCCAAAACCTGAGAGCACTGTTGTCATGCTTGTTGGGGAACGTTGCATGGGAGACAAAAAAAATCCTACGTACACGAAGACCTATCATGGCGATGTTCATCTACGAGAGGGATATCGGATCCACATACCCTTGTAGATCGCTCAGCGGGAAGCGTTAAGAAACGCGGTTGATGTAGAGGTACATCTGTTGGAAATATGCCCTAGAGGCAATGATAAATAGTTATTATTATATTTCCTGTTTAAAGATAATTGTTTATTATCCATGCTATAATTATATTGAATGAAAACATAGATACATGTGTGGATACATAGACAAAAGAATGTCCCTAGCAAGCATCTAGTTGGCTCGCCAGTTGATCAAGGATAGTCAAGGTTTTCTGACTATGTGCAAGAGTTGTTGCTTGATAACTGGATCACATCATTAGGATAATCATGTGATGGACTAGACCCAAACTATGAACGTAGCATATTGATCGTGTCGTTTTATTGCTATTGTTTTCTGCGTGTCAAGTATTTATTCCTATGATCATGAGATCATATAACTCACTGGCACCGGAGGAATACCTTATGTGCATCAAACGTCATAACGAAACTGGGTGACTATAAAGGTGTTCTACAGGTATCTCCGAAGATGTCCGTTGAGTTAGTATGGATCAAGACTGGGATTTGTCACTCCATGTGACGGAGAGGTATCTCGGGGCCCACTCGGTAACAAAACATCACACACAAGCCTTGCAAGCAATGTGACTAAGTATAAGTCATGGGATCTTGTATTACAAAACGAGTAAAGAGACTTGCTAGTAACGAGATTAAAATAGGTATGCGGAAACCGACGATCGAATCTCGGGCAAGTAACATACCGAACAACAAAGGGAATGACATACGGGATTATATGAATCCTTGACACTAAGGTTCAACCGACAAGATCTTCGGAGAATATGTAGGATACAATATGGGCATCCAGGTCCCGCTATTGGATTTTGACCGAGGAGTGGCTCGGGTCATGTATGCATAGTTCTCCAACACGCAAGGTCTGCACACTTAAGGTTCGATGATGTTTTAGTATAGTTGAGTTATATGTGTGGTTACCGAATGTTGTTCGGAGTCCCGTATGAGATCATGGACGTCACGAGGGTTTCCAGAATGGTCCGGAAACGAAGATTGATATATAGGATGGTTTCATTTGGTCACCGAAAAGTTTCGAACAATTCCGGCAGTGTACCGGGAGTGACGAATGGGTTTCGGGTGTTTACCGGGAGGGTCCCACCAACCCAGGAGTGAGCCCAAGGCCCTAGGGTGGCGCCACACGTCCTTAGTGGGCTGGTGGGGTCAGCCCAAGATGGCTATGGCGCCACATAATGAAAATACCGAAAGAAAAGAAAACGAAAAAGGAAAGACGGAGGTGGGAAGGAAGAGGAGGACTCCTCCTTCCCAAACTGAATTGGAGGAGGAGGCCTCCTCCTCCTGGCGGCCGATGCACCTTGAGGCTAGCCCCTCCCCCTCCCTCCTATATATAATGGGGGTTTAGGGCTTTTTGAGACACAACTTTGCCACGTGCAACTCTAGCCTATACCACACAGTTTTACCTCTAGATCGGATTTCTACGGAACTCGGGCGGAGCCCTGCAGGAATAAATCATCACCACCACCGGAGCGGTGTCATCCTGCCGGAGAACTCATCTACTTATCTATCTTTCTTGCTGGATCAAGAAGGCCGAGATCATCATCGAGCTGTACGTGTGCTGAACGCAGAGGTGTCGTCCGTTCGGCGCTAGATCTGAACGGATCGTGGGACGGATCGCGGGCCGGTTCGAGGGACGTGAAGACGTTCCACTACATCAACTGCGTTTCTTAACGCTTCCCGCTGTGCGATCTACAAGGGTATGTAGATCTAATCTCCACTCATAGACGGACATCACCATGATAGGTCTTCGTGTGCGTAGGAATTTTTTTGTTTCCCATGAAACGTTCCCCAACAAAAACTTCGTGATTCAAATCACCGTTGTCCCACGATCCGTCCCGATCTAGCACCGAATGGACGGCACCTCCGTGTTCAGCACACGTACAACTCGATGACGATCTGCTCCTTCTTGATCCAGCAAGAGAGACGGGGAAGTAGATGAGTTCTCCGGCAGCGTGATGGCACGCTAGTGATGGTGATGATGTATTCCTGCAGGGCTCCGCCCGAGCTCCGCAGAAATCCGATCTAGAGGTAGAACTACGAGGTATAGGTTTGATTTGCACGTGGCAAAGTTGTGTCTCAAAAACCCTAAAACCTCTATTATATATAGGAGGAGGGGAGGGGCTAGCCTTGGGGGCTCAAGAGAGCCCCAAGAGCGCCGGCCGAGAGAGGAGAGTAGGACTCCAACTCCAATTCGGTTTGGGGAAGGAGGAGTCCTCCTCTTCCTTCCCACCTCCCTCTTTTTATTCTTTGGTTTTCTTTTTCCTAGCGCCATAGCCCACTTGGGCTGGCCGCACCAGCCCACTAAGGGCTGGTGCGCCACCCTTGGACTATTGGGCTCACTCCCGGGTGGGTGGGCCCCTCCGGTGAAAACCCGGAACCCATTCGTCACTCCGGGTACAGTTGCCGGTAATGCCCGAAATCTTTCCGGAGACCAAATGAAACCATCCTATATATCAATCTTCATTTCCTGACCATTCCGGAAACCCTCTTGACATCCGTGATCTCATCCGGGACTCCGAACAACCTTCGGTCACCAACACCTATAACTCAACTATACCGAAAACGTCACCGAACCTTAAGTGTGCAGACCCTGCGGGTTTGAGAACTATGCAGACATGACCTGAGACACTCTCTGGTCAATAACCAACAGCGGGACCTGGATGTCCATATTGGTTCCTACATATTCTACGAAGATCTCTATTGGTTGAACCTCTATGTCAAGGATTCATATAATTACGTATACTATTCCCTTTGTCCTTCGGTATGTTACTTGCCCGATATTCGATCGTGGTATCATCATACCTAGTTCAAGCTCGTTACCAGCAAGTCTCTTTACTCGTTCCGTAATACAAGATCACATAACTAACTCCTTAGTCACATTGCTTGCAAGGCTTGTTGTGATGTTGTATTACCGAATGTGCCCCGAGATACCTCTCCGTCACACAGAGTGACAAATCCGAGTCTTGATCCATGCCAACCCAACATACACCTTTGGAGATACCTGTAGAGCACCTTTATAGTCACCCAGTTACGTTGCCACGTTTGATACACACAAGGTATTCCTGCGGTGTTCGGGAGTTGCATGATCTCATGGTCATAAGAACGGATACATTGACATGAAGAAAAGATTAACAATAAACTGACACGATCATATGCTACATTTATAGTTTGGGTCTTGTCCATCACATCATTCTCCCAATGATGTGATCCCGTTATCAAGTGACAACATTTGTCTATGGTCAGGAAACCTTGACCATCTTTGATCAACGAGCTAGTCAACTAGAGGCTTACTAGGGGCAGTGTTTTGTCTATGTATCCACACATGTATTTGTGTTTCCAATCAATACAATTATATCATGGATAATAAACGATTATCATGAACAAAGAAATATAATAATAACTAATTTATTATCGCCTCTAGAGCATATTTCCAACAGTCTCCCACTTGCACTAGAGTGAATAATCTAGTTCACTCACTATGTGATTTTAACGAATCCAACACCCATATAGTTCTGGGGTTTGATCACGTCTTGCTTGTGAGAGAGGTTTTAGTCAACAAGTCTGAACCTTTCAGATCTGTGTGTGCTTTACAAATCTCTATGTTATCCTGTAGATGCTGCTACTACGTGCCATTTGGAACTACTCCAAATGACTGCTCCACTATATGAATCTGCTTTACTCCTTAGAGTTATTTGGATTAGTGTCAAAGCTTGCATCGACGTAACCCTCTACGACGAACTCCTTAATCACCTCCATAATCGAGAAAAATTCCTTAGTTCACTAGTTACTAAGGATAACTTTGACCGATGTTCAATGATTCAATCTTGGATCACTCTTTATACCCCTTGACAGACTCATGGCAAGGCACACATCAGGTGCGGTACATAGCTTGGCATACGTTAGAGCCTACGACTAAGGCATAGAGGATGACCTTCGTCTTTTCTCTTTCTTCTGCCATGATCGGGCTTTTGAGTCTTACTCAAATTCACACCTTACAACACAACCAAGAACTCCTTCTCTGCTGATCTATTTTGAACTCCTTCCAAAACTTGTCAAGGCATGCATTTCATTGAAAGTTCTATTAAGCGTTTTGATCTATCTCTATCGATCTTGACGCTCAATGTTCAAGTAGCTCTATCCAGGTTTTCCTTTGAAAAACTCCTTTCAAACAACCCTTTATGCTTTACAGAAATTCTACATTAGTTTCGATCAACAATATGTCAACCACATATACTTATCACAAATTCTATAGTGCTCCCACTCACTTCTTTGGAAATACAAGTTTCTCATAAACCTTGTATAAACCCAAATCTTTGATCATCTCATCAAAGCATATATTCCAACTCCAAGATGCTTGCACCAGTCCATAGAAGGATCGCTGGAGCTTGCATACTTGTTAGCATCTTTAGGATCAACAAAACCTTCTGGTTGTATCACATACAACCTTTCCTCAAGGAAACCGTCGAGGAAACAATGTTTTGACATCCTATGTGCAATATTTCATAAATAATGCAACAAGTGCTAACATAATTCCAACAGAATTTTAGCATCGCTACGAGTGATAAAGTCTCATCATAGTCAACTCCTTGAACTTGTCGGAAACATCTTTGCAACAAGTCGAGCTTTTCTTAATGGTGACTTTTCACCATCATCGTGTGTCTTCCTTTTAAGGATACATATGTACTTAATAGTCTTACGACCATTAAGTAGTTTTTCCAAAGTCTACAGTTTGTTTTATACACGAATCCTCTCTCGGATTTCATGGCCTCCAGCCATTTGTCGGAATCCAGGCCCACCATCGCTTCTCCATAGCTCGTAGGTTCATTGTTGTTCAACAACATAACCTCCAAGACAGGGTTACCGTTCCACTCTGTAGTAGTACGCGACCTTGTCGACCTATGAGGTTTGTAGTAACTTGATCTGAAGCTCAATGATCACCATCATCAGTTTCCACTTCAATTGGTGTAGGCGCCATAGGAACAACTTCCTGCGCCCTCTTACACACTGGTTGAAGTGACGGTTCAATAAACTCATCAGGTTCCACCACCCTCCCACCCAATTCTTTCGAGAGAAACCTTTCCTCGAGAAAGGTCCCATTTCTAGAAACAAACACTTTGCTTCTGGATCTTAGATAGGAGATGTACCCAACTGTTTTGGATGTTGTATGAAGATGCATTTATCCGCTTTGGGTTCAAGCTTATCAGCCTGAATTTTTTTCACATAAGCGTCGTAGCCCCAAACTTTCAAGAAACGACAGCTCGGGTTTCTCCAAACCATAGTTCATATTGTGTGATCTCAACGGAAATACGTGGTGCCCTATTTAAAGTGAATGCAGTTGTCTCTAATGCATAACCCATAAACGATAGTGGTAATTCGGTAAGAGACATCATAGTATGCACCATATCAAATAGGGCGCGGCTATGACGTCCGGACACACCATCATACTATGATGTTCTAGGTGGCATGAATTGCGAAACAATTTTCACATTGTCTTAATTGTGTACCAAAACTCGCAACTTAGATATTCATCTCTATGATCATATCGTAGATAGTTTATCCTCTTGTCACGACGATCTTCACTCTGAAACAAATTTGAACTTTTCAATATTTCAGACTTGTGATTCGTCAAGTAAATACTCCTGTATCTACTCAAATCGTCAGTGAAGTAAGAACATAACGATATGCAGTGCATGCCTCGGCACTCATTGGACCGCACACATCAAAAATGTATTACTTCCAACAAGTTACTTTCTTGTTCCATCTCACTGGAAAACGAGGCCTTCAGTCGTCTTGCCCATGTGGTATGATTTGCATGTCTCAAGTGATTCAAAATCAAGTGAGTCCAAATGATCCAGCTGCATGGAGTTTCTTCATGCGTTAATACCAATAGGTATGGTTTGCATGTTTCAAAACTTTCAAAAATGAGTGAGTACAAAGATCCATCACTATGGATCTTCTTCATGCATTTTACACCAACATGACTCAAGCGGCAGTGCCACAAGTAAGTGGTACTATCATTACTACTTTGTATCTTTTGGCATCAATATTATGAACATGTGTATCACTACAATCAAGATTCAATAAACCATTGAAGGTATTTATTCAAGAAAATAGAATAACCATTATTCTCTTTAAATGAATAATCGTATTGCAATATACACGATCTAATCATGGTCATGTTCAACGCAAATACCAAGTAACAATTATTTCGGTTTAAAACTAATCCCGATGGTAGAGGGAGTGCGCGATGTTTGATCACATCAACCTTGGAAACACTTCCAACACATATCGTCACCTCGCCTTTAGCCAGTCTCTGTTTATTCTGTAGCTTTTATTTCGAGTTACTAACACTTAGCAACTGAACCGGTATCTAATACCCTCGTGCTACTAGGAGTACTAGTAAAGCACACATCAATATCATGTATATCAAATATAGTTTTGTCGACTTTGCCAGCCTTCTCATCTACCAAGTATCTAGGGTAGCTCCGCCTCAGTGACCGTACCCCTCATAACAGAAGCACTTAGTCTCGGGTTTGGGTTCAACCTTGGGTTTATTCATTAGAGCAGCAACTGGTTTGCCGTTTCATGAAGCATCCCTTCTTGAAACTAGTGGTTTTACTAACCATCAACAATTGATGCTCCTACTTGATTTCTACTTTCGCAGTGTTAAACACTGTGAATTGCTCAAGGATCATCATATCTATCCTTGATATGTTATAGTTCATCATGAAGCTCTAGCAGCTTGGCGGCGGTGACTTTGGAGAACCATCACTATCTCATCTGGAAGATTAACTCCCACTTGATTCAAGCGATTGTTGCACTCAGACAATCTGAGCACATGCTCAACGATTGAGCTTTTCTCCTTTACTTTGTAGACAAAGAATCTTGTCGGAGGTCTCATACCTCTCAACAAGGGCACGAGTATGAAATCCCAATTTCATCTCTTAGAACATCTCACATGTTCCGTGACGTTCAAAAACGTCTTTGGCGCCTTACTTCTAAGCCGTTAAGTATTACGCACTGAACTATCACGTAGTCATCCAAACATGTATGTCAAATGTTCACAACATCCACAGACGATGCTCGAGGTGCAGCACACCGAGCGGTGCATTAAGGACATAAGCCTTCTGCGCAGCAATGAGGACAATCCTCAGTTCACGGACTCAGTCCGCAAATTGCTACTATCATCTTTCAACTAAATTTTCTCTAGGAACATATAAACACGGTAGAGCTACATCACAAGCTACAACACTATTTGCAAAGACCTTTTGACTATGTTCATGATAATTAGTTCAATTAATTATATTACTTAAGAACTCCCACTCAAATAGACATCCCTCTAGGCATTCGAGTGGCGCATGATCCAAACCCACTAACTCAAATCCGATCATCACGTGACTTGAGTGTAGTTTCAGTGGTAAACATCTCTATGCTAATCACATCAACTATACGATTCATGCTCGACGTTTCGGTCTCTTTTGTTCCGAGGCCATGTTTGCACATGCTAGGCTCGTCAAGTTTAACCTGAGTGTTCCGCGTGTGCAACTATTTTGCATCCGTTGTATGTGAACGTTGAGTCTATCACACCCGATGATCACGTGGTGTCTCGAAACGATGAACTGTCGCAATGGTGCACAGTCGGGGAGAACACAATTTTATCTTGAAATTTAAGTGAGTGATCACCTGATAATGCTACCGTCGTTCTAAGCAAGATAAGGTGCATAATAGGATTAACATTACATGCAATTCATAAGTGACATGATATGGCCATGATCTTGTGCTTCTTGATCTCCATCACCAAAGCACCGACATGATCTTCATCGTCACTAGCGCCACACCATGATCTCCATCATCGTGCCGCCATCGAGGTTGTCGTGCTATCTGTTAGAGCATATATCTCCATATGTGGTTTTGGTAATTGATGACAATTCCTATGGACTAATGGTTGCCTTAAGTTACATTTATAGGATTTGTCCATAGGCACTTCTTGAAGTCCATCTGTTGGGTTCAAGGAGTTTATATGATGACCAAGATGGTATTCAAGGTATTATCCAAAGAACGGTCGGAGAGACACATGGTTGATCAAGATCTCAGACAAAGAGAAAATCAAGATGATCAACACACAAAGCGTACAAGATGTACCGAGAGGGATCAAGTGATCCCATGGTATGGTAAGCATTGTCCATTACGTATTTGTGTACTAACCCATGGTCTTCGTGAGAGTTCTATGTGGGGGTTAGGTGTGTTTCCATGGGCTTGCGTCAAAGGGAAGATCTCATACAACCCATGAAGTATGACGTCAAGTTGTGATAGTCATCAAGATTGCGATGTGCAAGTTCAAGTGGATCAGCACGGAGATATCATGCTTGAAGCTTGCCGTCCATTGTGGTGGCAATGGACTTGTGAAGATATGCTGAAGAGTGGCTCACCCATAGTGAGTATGGGGGAGCAATCAACTAGTCTTCATCAAGCCAACACAATCAAGAAAGGTGGTCCATCTTGAGGAAGCCAAGATCATCATCATCTAGCTCAAGAGGACGAGGTGCAAGGTATAGGTTTGCCCTTGATAGGTTTTCTGTTTAGGATAGATTGTTGTACTATCAAGGGGGCTCTCAAGTGAGTAGCTTGATAGTATCATTCGTTGAGATCTCAAACCATTTGCATCCTTGCATCATACTTCTTGGTTCTTGTTTGGTGTTTCTCTTTGTGAGTTTTAGAGCTTATGGTCATCCTCGTGACAAGCTCGAGTTCATCGAAAACGGAGTCCATATGCATCTACTATGATGTTTTCGATGTTGGAGTTTTTGCCGGTTCTTCATTCTTAGAGGACTCACATCTTTATATCATTGGCATATTCATAACCGCATGGTCTTAAGATTTCCATCAAGCTTGGGTTTGCTCGATTCGGAGCTCGTATGCGAAAGTTATGGTTGTTACAGGACCGAGCGGTAGTACCGCTGGAGTTGGCGGTAGTACCGCTGGCCCTAGCGGTAGTACCGCTGACTGGCGGTAGTACCGCCCCTGGTCAGCGGTAGTACCGCTCCAGGAGCTTAGTACCGCCTGCCTAGCGGTTGTTCGTGGACGGACCTTTTTGCGAAGACTTTCTTGGCGGTGGTAGTGCCGTTGCACTACCAGAGGCCCAGCGGTAGTACCGCTGGAGTGCCAGCGGTAGTACCGCTGCAGCTAGCGGTAGTATCGCTAGCTGGCGGTAGTACCTCTGGAGTGCCAGCGGTAGTACCGCTGGAGTGCCAGCGGTCGTACCGCTGGAGCTCGGGCAGAAAGTGGGGGTAACGGTCTGATTCCTTCCCCCACTATATAAAGGGGGTCTTCTTCCCCCTTGGTCTCATCCATCCGTTGAGCTCTTGTTCTACCTCCATTGTTGACATTCTTAGAGCTTGATTACTCTCTATCCCTCCAATGATTCTTTCTTGTTCTTGAGGGAAAAGAGAGAGGAGATCTAGATCCACATCTCCACCAATCACTTTCTCCTCTATGTGAGGGGAACCCCTTGGATCTTGATCTTCGAGTTCTTTGTGAGCTCCTTGTTCTTCCTCTCATATTTCTCCATAGCTTTTGTTGTTGTGGAGGGATTTGAGTGTGAGGGACTTGACCACTTCGTGTGTTCTTGCCATTGCATTAGTTGCATCGGTTTGAGTTCTCCACGGTGATACGTGGAAGTGAGAAATTGAGAAGCTTACTACCTTTGGTACTTAGTACCCTTGATATTGTTCTTCGTGGATGCTTTGGCGTCCTAGAAGCTTGGTGGTGTCTCAGAGCTCAATCATTGTGGTGTGAAGCTCCGGGAAGCATCGGGGTCTCCAATTAGGTTGTGGAGATTGCCACGAGCAATTTGTACGGGTACCGGTAACCGCCCCCAAGGGTTGCCATTTGTACGGGTTCGGTGACCGCCCTCAAGGGTCCCTTAGTGGAATCACGACATCTTGCATTGTGCGAGGGCGTGAGGAGATTACGGTGGCCTTAGTGGCATCTTGGGGAGCATTGTGCCTCCACACCGCTCTAACGGAGATTAGCATCCGCAAGGGTGTGAACTTCGGGATACATCATCGTCTCCCTGTGCCTCAGTTATCTCTTACCCGAACCCTTTACTTATGCACTTTACTTTGTGATAGACATATTGTTTATTGTAATATATCTTGCTATCACTTAGTTGTTTATATTGCTTAGCATAAGTTGTTGGTGCACATAGGTGAGCCTAGTTGTTTGTAGGTTTTGTGCTTGACATATTAAACGTTAGTTTTATTCCGCATCTGTTCAAGCCTAAACCTTAATTATTTTAAAGCGCCTATTCACCCCCCCCCCCTCTAAGCGACATCCACGTCCTTTTCACTATCTATGATATTACTACTAAAGCTACAACCTAGCAATATAGTAAACACATCTGCAAACACAAATGTTAGTTTAAAGACAACCCTATGGCTCATGCCGGTTGTCGTAGCATCGACGTGCAAGTCGATCTTTAACTATTACAACATGATCATATCATACATCCAATATATCACATCATGTCTTCGGCCATATCACATCACATGCATACCCTGCAAAAACAAGTTAGACGTCCTCTAATTTGTTGTTGCATGTTTTACGTGGCTCCTATGGGTATCTAGTATGATCGCATCTTACTTACGCAAAAACACAACAGAGATGTGCAAATTGCTATTTAACCTCTCTCCAAGGACCGCCTCGATCAAATTCAATTCAACTAAAGTTGAAGAAACAGGCACCCGCCAGTCATCTTTATGCAACAAGTTGCATGTTAGTCGATGAAACCGGTCTCTCGTAAGCGTACGAGTAATGTTGGTCCGGGCCGCTTCAATCCAACAATACCGTCGAATCTAGAAAAGACTAAGGAGGGTAGAAGATCGTACATCAACGCTCACAAAAAAATTTGTGTTCTACTCGAGATTACATCTATGCATGAACCTAGCTCTGATACCACTGTTGGGGAAGGTTGCATGGGAAACAAAAAATTTCCTACGCACACGAAGACCTATCATGGTGATGTTCATCTACGAGAGGGAGATAGGATCCACATACCCTTGTAGATCACTCAGCGGGAAGCATTAAGAAAAGAGGTTTATGTAGTGGTACACCTTGGTGATTCAAATCACCGTCGTCCCACGATCCGTCCCGATCTAGCACCGAACGGACGACACCTCCGCGTTCAGCGCACCTACAACTCGATGACGATCTCCGCCTTCTTCATCGAGAAAGAGAGAATGGGAAGTAGATGAGTTCTCCGGCAGCGTGACCGCGCACCGGTGATGGTGATGATCTATTCCTGCAGGGCTCCGCCCGAGCTCCGCAGAAATCCAATCTAGAGGTAGAACTACAAGGTATAGGTTTGAGTTGCACGTGGCAAAGTTGTGTCTCAAAAACTCTAAAACCTCTAGTATATATAGGAGGAGGGGAGGGGCTAGCCTTGGGGCTCAAGAGAGCCCCAAGGGCGCCTGCGGAGAGAGGAGAGGAGGACTCGAACTCCAATTCGGTTTGGGGAAGGAGGAGTCCTCCTCTTCCTTCCCACCTCCCTCCTTTTTTTTCTTTGGTTTTCTTTTTCCTGCCGCCATAGCCCACTTGGGTTGGCCTCACGAGCCCACTAAGGGCTGGTGCGCCACCCTTGGACTATTGGGCTCACTACCGTGTTGGTGGGCCCCTCCCGGTAAAAACCCGGAACCCATTAGTCACTCCTCGTACACTTGCCGGTAATGCCCGAAATCTTTCCGGAGACCAAATGAAACCATCCAATATATCAATATTCGTTTCCGGACCATTCCAGAAAACCTCGTGACGTCCGTGATCTCATTCGGGACTCCGAACAACCTTCGGTCACCAACACCTATAACTCAACTATACCGAAAACGTCACCGAACCTTAAGTGTGCAGACCCTGCGGGTTCGAGAACTATGCATACATGACCTGAGACACTCTCTGGTCAATAACCAACAGCGGGACCTGGATGTCCATATTGGTTCCTACATATTTTACGAAGATCTCTATCGGTTGAACCTCTATGTCAAGGATTCATATAATCCCGTATACTATTCCCTTTGTCCTTCGGTATGTTACTTGCCCGAGATTCGATCGTCGGTATCATCATACCTATTTCAATCTCGTTACCGGCAAGTCTCTTTACTCGTTCCGTAATACAAGATCCCGTAACTAACTCCTTAGTCACATTGCTTGCAAGGATTATTGTGATGTTGTATTACCGAGTGGGCCCCGAGATACCTCTCCGTCACACGGAGTGACAAATCCCAGTCTTGATCCATGCCAACCCAACAGACACCTTTGGAAATACCTGTAAAGCACCCTTACAGTCACCGAGTTACGTTGCGAAGTTTGATACACACAAGTATTCCTCCGGTGTCCGGGAGTTGCATGACTCATGGTCATAGGAACAGATATATTGACATGCAGAAAACATTAACAATAAACTGACACAATCATATGCTACGTTTATAGTTTGGGTCTTGTCCATCACATCATTCCCCCAATGATGTGATCCCATTATCAAGTGACAACATTTGTCTATGATCAGGAAACCTTGACCATATTTGATCAACGAGCCAGTCAACTAGAGGCTTACTAGGGACAGTGTTTTGTCTATGTATCCACACATGCATTTGTGTTTCCAAGCAATACAATTATAGCATGGATAATAAACGATTATCATGAACAAATAAATATAACAATAACTAATTTATTATTGCCTCTAGGGCATATTTCCAACAATGCTGATGCACTATGTGTAGCTAATGTTGGGTGCATCATGACCGGATCTTTTCTACCATGAATTACAATGTTTAGTCGCTGCTTGAACTTTGGGGGTGTTGTGCATTTATGTTTTGTTGTCTCAGAAAGGGCTAGCGAGATACCACTATTGTCATATTGTGTCATGGTTGTTTTGACAACATGTTGCTGTTTGAGATATCTTATTATTGCTCTCTAGTTGATTATGTCATTGATATGAGTTAATATAAGTTTTAATAGTTATTCTCGACATGGTTAGTTATAATCTTTGCTGAAAACCTGGGTGTTGTTTAAGCTTATTTATGAAACAAGAGCAAAAGAGTTCGTAAAATTTTTTATTTTTCACTTTCAGTTTATCAAGTGATTTGCTTGAGGACAAGCAAAGGTTTAAGTTTGGGGAGTTGATACGTCTCCAACGTACCTACTTTTCCTAACGTTTTTCCTCTTGTTTTGGACTCTAATTTGCATGATTTGAATGAAACAAACCCTGGACTGACAATGTTTTCAGCACAGCTACCATGGTGTTGTTTTTGTGCAGAAATAAAAGTTCTCGGAATGGAACAAAACTTTGCGAGGATTTTTTATAACAACAAGGAGAATTTCTGGAGCGAAGAACCACCTGAGGGGGGGACATGGGTGGGCACAACCCACCATGGCGTGCCTCCCCCCCCCCAAGCGCGCTCCGGTGGGTTGTCCCCACCTGGTGCCCCCTATGACCCTAAAACCGACGCTATAAAATCACATTATTGCAGAAAAAATCAGGAAAGTGAATTATCGCGTTTCACAAGACGGAGCCGCCGTCGTCTCCTGTTCTTCATTGGGAGGCCAGATCCGTAGTCCGTTTGGGGCTCCGGAGTGGGGGATCTTCGATTTTCGGCATCACCAACACATCTCCATTGCCAATTCCATGATGATCCCCACCGGGAGTGAGTAATTCCTTCGTAGGCTCGCTGGTCGGTCAGGAGTTGGATGAGATTCATCATGTAATCGAGTTAGTTTTGTTAGGGCATGATCCCTAGTATCCACTATGTTCTGAGATTGACGTTGCTATGACTTTGCCATGCTTAATGCTTGTCTATTTGGGCCCGGGTGCCATGATTTCAGATCTGAACCATTTATGTTATCACCATTATATTCATGTTCTAGATCCAATCTTGCAAGTTATAGTCACCTACTACATGTTATGATCCGGCAACCCCGGAGTGGCAATAGTCGGGACCACTCCCGACGATGACCATAGTTTGAGGAGTTCATGTATTCACCGTGTGTTAATGCTTTGTTCCGGTTCTCTATTAAAAGGAGGCCTTAATATCCCTTAGTTTCCAATAGGACCCCCTGCCACGGGAGGGTAGGAAAAAACATGTCATGCAAGTTCTTTCCATAAGCATGTGTACCTATTTACGGAATACATGCCTACATTGTATTTATGAACTGGAGCTAGTGTCATATCGCCCTAGGTTCTTGCTAAGTTACTAGTGTTGTTGCTGCTATCGTTACTGCTACAAAATCACTAATATCACTGTTGCCGTTATTATTGCTGCTACTACTATCATCAAAACTATCATATTGTTGTGCTATTAATCACTTTGCTGCAGATAATTAATCTCGAGGCGTGGTTGAATTGACAACTTCGTTGTTAATACCTTCAGATATTCTTTGGCTCCCCTTGTGTCGAATCTAAAAATTTGGGTTGAACACTCTACCCTCGAAAACTGTTGCGATCCCCTATACTTGTGGGTTATCAGCATGCCCGCTCCATGTCCGGCTGAACACGCCTCCTCGTCGCATTCAAACACTTCCATTTAAACCGCATGTGTGCTGATAAACCTGCTCTAGCCACACGTCCATTCCTGAGTCAGACGACTTTAAGCACATTGTCGAGCAAGCTCCTCGCGTGCGCTCGCCATTTGAAGGAGGCCAAACAGAGGGCGAGAATCGCACCACTCCTCCGCTCCCCGTCTCCTCATTCCATCATTTTCTTCACCCTTTCGATGGTATCCAACAAGCAGGGAGAGCATTTCTCCCGCATAAAAACCAGCTGGGTGTCCTCAAGCCCACCAGATACGAGCCAGACAACATGCGGCTCCACCTCCCTCGTCTAGCCCGACAAAGCAAGTTGTCCCTCCATGCCGAGTCGGGTTCAACAACTCACTGCCCCAAACTAGCACTGCCTTAGCCTCTCCGACGAGTGGCATAGCTGGAGATAGGGAAAGAGGGAGGAATATACCTTTGGGGCTCCCGACAGTGTGATTAGCGGGTTGCCGGACATGGGGAATACAACAATATCCACCACGGCGAGTAGTAAACTAGTCTAGTGTATCCGTGCCGCGAGAATGGAGCTCTGCGTGGCCAGACGTGCACATAATTTTATCTATGTTAGTTAAAATATGCCCAAAATGCAATGAATTTCTTCCGGTTTATATGAAATTCATTGTGTTTGCATGAAATTCATCCAGTTTGTTGAAAAAATGTTTGAAATTTATGCCGACAGTGTTGGAGGACCGGCTCCCACATCAACGTCTGCAAACTGTTCCCGCGCCCCTCCCCCTGGTTTGCGGACCGATACGTGAGGGAATTTTTGGGTCGCCGTTGAAGATGCCCTTGCTAGCATTTTGTGTCCGACTCTATTGCACTTTCATAGTAGTTTTAGACTCACACACAAATGTTCATATAAACGCACATACATTCATCCCTATTAATGCAGATAGGCACACCCTATCACTATGAGCACGTCCAACAAACAGAGACGATATATTATCTTGAAATTTACGAAGTCATCTTAGATGTCCCGTCGTCGACGGAAACGTCTCCTACCATTGAATGTGTACTACGAAAATCCTGAAGTAATTTCAGAAATAATGTAAGCACGAGGACTTGAACCCTATTGGGCTGGGATAGCACTGTTTCTCTAATCATCCAATCACACGTGTTGGTTCGCCACACCCATATAATCTTAAAACATGTTGCATTGTATAAAACCAAGTCTACACTATGAAATATAACATGTATATATATGTTTAGTGATTCATACGTTGACGTTTTGTCAGGTTTGAGAAGGTTTGTTTAGCAACCTATATAAATTTACCTGCAATGATACTAGCAGAGAGTAGGTATGTTACAAGATCAAGAGACTTCCAACTTTCCCCTTTTATACGTTTGCTTAGAAAACATGCAAGGCTAGCCGCCTAGGTAGGACATAGTGGTACGTTTTGCTAGCCGGTGGCACGTCTTGGTTTTTATATTTGGAAAAGAAGGCTGCAGAAATATATTTGGTTTCTATATCTCCATTTATTTACAAGCTGGGAAACTCTCTCCCGTCTTGCCGCCGGGCACTGGACGCACCACCGTGAGCCCGTGACCGCGGCCGACTAGGGTTAGGGTCTAGGCGGCACAGCCTCGCGCGCGCAGTTGGACGTAGGCTTCCCGCCAGTCGACTGTCCCACACGCCTCATGCACGAGAGCTGCCTTAGAAAGTAACGGAGGAGCCGGCTCCTCGGCATTTTTGTATTGTGGATGGACTTGGACGATTTTGGAAGAAAGACAGCGGAACCTAATCCGACTTAACTATTACCGCTACGACGTCAGTGCATCAATCAACCGGCATCGGAGAGCGACGCGTATCATGGCATTTCCAGAATGCAGCCGTGTCCTATTTTTGTGATCGTCGAGCAGCCGATCGACGCAACTCTCGAGAGACGAAATGGGTGTGGCCTTCAAGCAACGAACTCCGTCCGAACGGTCGACGTCTGAAGGTCGTGGAACGTCGTACGTACTCCTAAGTGACAAGGCCCCGGAAAGGGGCAGTAGGCCGGCCCTGGCCCTACGTGACGCGCCGCTAGCCGTCGCCATCTCCGGCGTCAGACCCACCGCGCCAACCTCATTAAATGGCTCTTGGCTCTCCCTCTCTCTCTCTCTCTCTGCGTCCGTCCGCGCGCGTGCTGGACCGGACCTCCTCGTCGTCGTCAGCTTGTCTCTGTCGCTCGCCGGCCGGTCCACTCCATCCCATGGATTATGGATACACGCACGTACGAGCGAGCTCGCTCCATGCGGCCACGCGACCGTGCCCTGCTCCGAGGAGGCGTTGTCGATCGTCTAATTAAATTTTACTTCGTCGTCCATTAATTTACTTGAGCTATGATCGCGTCGCGCGTGTGATCATAGCAGCTTAGAGGGGGGCCGTGATCGCGACGGTGAGCGTGCGTGAACCCGGCCGTGATTAGTCCGTGGCTACGTTTTTCATCCCGACGTACGTGCGGGTTTTGGTTCGTTTTCAAGGCTGCGACTCGACGGAGATTGATAATTAATAACTAACAGGTTCAAGTTTGAATACTGATGGCGATGGGTTACTTAATTGTACTCTTACGACTTTTCTTTTACTCAAGTTTGCACCCTTTGTTAATCAGGTTTGATCCACCCGGTGGGTCAGATGACAATGCCATCAATCAACCGTAACATGTATCTCAAAAAAAAAAAAAATCAACCGTAACATGCATATGTACACGTACGGGCGTACCAATTTTTCGAACCCCTACTTCTCCCTGGTCCCTGCCGGTCGGATTATATTGCTCTAGGCCACGCCTGCTTTCGTGGCAGCTGGTACAAAATCAGTACTCGGTATCTCATACAACATACAAAATCAGCATCACCTTCATTTGGAACCATGCAGAGGCAAGCTGGCCATGCAATATTGGCACGTAGCAGTATCTCCAACTGACCGCGCGCATGATCACAGAAATCCGAATGCGTTGACCTAGCTGGATATACAGGTGAGAATGAGATGCTTATTAGGCTAATTATTCGTTGGTTAGCTGCGCAGCACGCGCGCACGTGTGCATGGCCATTGCCACGAGGTTTCTCTGCTATCTCGGCTGGGGCAGGAGGAGACAGACACAGCTCACACCTCAACAGAGCCTGCTGCTGCACCCTGCAGCATCTTGTTCCGTTTGATTGAGGGACCTGGACGGTGAATCGACCGTGCAACTAATTAGACTTATGATCCACCACCATCCTTTCCTAAGCACGAGCTAGCCGGGTACAGAATTAGCATTGGATAATGCCACTGGTTTCAGGACACCGCTGTATTAGCAGGTCAACTTACGTAGTATATAGATAGACGAGGTGAGATCCCTGGCTCCAACCAGCCAGCTTCTAATCCTAATCATTCTCTCCCTTGCTTGGAGTTAATTGCTTGGGTTCATCATTCATACGTGATTTGTGATCCAACGACTGTGAACGTCTGAACCGAAGGAACACCACAGCTAAGAGATGCCATTACGGACGGGGGTCGGTGGACTGACGAAGGTCCATGGCCATGGCCACCTCACCGCTAACGTACATGTGACCGCTGGTTGAGAGGCAGCACGCACGGAGCAACGTACGTGTCGTCTCTGGAGATTCCGCGTGTCGGGGCTCCTAGTTACAGCCCATGCACAGCTGAGATTACGTCTGTCCCCTCCACTTATAAGTCAATCCTTTCTTAAACAAAACAAAAAACGTAAATCAGTGACTTGTTTTGAGAAGAACGTAAATCAGTGATAAGTAGGGAGAGACGACCGTGAGTGTGTTCGGCTTAGCCCATGGGCTGTACTGGGCCGCGTGTGGCCAGCAGTGTTGTGTGTGAGTTGTACTTAGAGCATCTTTAGTAGAACCCTCAAACCCTTAAATCCAAAATCAGTTTTAAGGGTTGAGAATTGGTCATTTTTGACACTTTTAAGGGTTGAAAACAGAGGCAAAGACTAGAACCCTCAAACCCAACCCTTATAGCCTAGTTTTGAACACTATGAACATGCACGCAGAGGAACAGAGGATACAAAAATGACTTCAGCCGCGGAGGAGCTCACGCTCGCGCTGCCTGGACGAGGCCGTCTCGCGTACCGCGCGGTGGAGCTCCGCCGGGCGCCGCGGCCCCTCTCGGCGGGCGGCCGCGGCAGGCGCGGCGGCGGCGGCCGCGGCTGGAGCGCGGGGGGCGGCGGCGGCGGGCGGGGGCGCGGCGGCTGGAGCGCGGGGGGCGGCGGCAGGCGCGGCGGCGGCGGGCGGGGGCTCGGCGGGCGCGACGGCGGCGGATGGAGCGCGGGGCCGGGGCCTGGGCGCAGAGGGGCGGCGGGGCCGGGGCCGGGGCCGGGGCGGCGGCCGGAGCGCGGGGGGCGGCGGGGCGGCGGCGGCCGGAGCAACTTCCTCGCGCGGGCGGGAACCAACTGCCTCCCGCGCGAGGTGGGAAGTGGAGTACGGGTTGGGGGCAGTTTCCCCCCCCCCCCCCCCCCCCCAACCCTCACTTCTACAGGCTGGGAAAGGGTTTGAGGGTTCGACCTCTAAATTTTTTTACGGGTTTAAGGGTTTAAGGGTTCTAGTCTACGCCGTTTTTCCGATGAAAACTGTAAAAAAAACGGTTATTTTTAAGGGTTTGAGGGTTTGAGGGTTCTACTAGAGATGCTCTTAGTCCTCTAGAGTGGGGTATAGATTTAAGGGATTGCCTAGAACTCAGGTAGTTGAGATTTTCTATGATCTCATCTATATAATATAATTGTATTTTGTATTTATTCTGTTTACTTTCTTTAGCACATCATTTTATTATTTTGGGCTGACATGTCATATTTTTTATTGTTGTTGTTACGCGCCCCATCTAACCGTTCCAATAATTACTTATTCGGTTTTTGTTGCTACAGGTCGCATCTTTTAAAAAAGAAATCGTTGATAGAGAAAAAAAACAATAAGCAAAAAAGTTACATAATGGCTTGTTAGCTTTAACTACTCTGACTACTAAACACCCTTATACAAAGAAGTAGTGTGTCTTTATTATATAAATTGTGATGTAATAATTTGTTTTTTTTCTTAGTAGAAAACAACTTGATTATAGCTTTTTCATGCAGTTGCGATCCGCATGTGAATACTTGTTGTTGCGACTTGACTCTGAATACTTGCAATTGCGACCCGACTATGAATACTTGGAATTGCGACCCGATTATGAATACTTGCAATTGTGATCTGATTTTGAATATTTGCAGTTGCGATTAGACTCTGAATACTTGCAATTGCGACCCGATTTTAAATACTTGCAGTTGCGGCCCGACTTCGAATACATGTAGTTGTCATCCGACTTTGAATGCTTGCAGTTGCGACCCGACTTTGAATATTCGCAGTTGCGATCCGAATCTGAATATTAATGTCATTAATATAAAATACAAGATGCATAAGAACAAATGTTATTTTAAAAATACTAATTAAAAATAATTTTAAAATATTAATTTTAAAAATAGAAAACTATCAATAGCTCATAAAATAAATTATACATATTTTTTGTGAAGCTCCCGCACAAACAAGCATATACAACCCTTAATTTTCCCAGAAAAAAATTTAACAATAAGTGTAACAACCAAATAGTGACCTCCTGCTGGTGAAACGGACAACAGAGGAAAAAACTGCATAGAAAAAGAGGCATAGAAAAGGAATATGAGCCCAACAACAGTAAACGCTAAAAGCAGCTGACCCTGGGAAACGTGAAATGAGCCCATAAACCTTCTCCTGCACGAATCACTACGTGCTAAATCTGACGGTAAATTAAGTGAATGAGCCCAAACTATTTTTCACCTAGCTGAGAAATAACAAAACCATAGATTTAAAGTTACTTGAACTATGAGCTACATGTGACTAGTGCATATGAGAAGTACGACCATCTGGATGTAGGCATCAACGGAAGGTAGGCTCGTCTTTCCGTTCCTCAAGTGGGGTACGGTAAGGGGACCCGATTTTCTCGCTTATTTTCAATCTGGATGTAGATGCCCTCGCGACAATCCTTGACAAGGCGAGGGCGGCATGTCACCTTCGAGGGGTTGTGTCTCACCTCAACCCTGGTTGTGGGGTCACCCACCTCCAGTATGCAGATGACACCATGATTATGGTCGAGGGTGCTTATTTGGATCTCGTTAACTTAGTTTTTTTTTGCTCTTGTGCTTTGAAGATATGTGGGGGCTTAAGATTAACTTTGACAAAAGTGAGGTGATCGTCCTCGGCTATTCGGAAGCCGAGCAGCAGCGGATTGCACACAACCTGAATTGCAGGTTGTTCGCCTTCCCCATTGAGTATCTGAGAATTACGCTCTCGGACTCTCGGGTTCTTTCAAGTGCATTCGACCCGCTTAAGGGGAAGGTTGCGGCTCGCGCGAAACCGTGGTGTGGATGCTTTACTTACAAAGGTAGTAAAATAGTTCTTATCGACTTTAACCTCTCGAGTCTCCTCGTGTACATGATGAGGATGTATTTATTGCGAGAAGGGGTTCATGGATCGTTTGATAAGGACAAGTCCTGCTTCTTCTCGCAAGCATCGAGCGGCCGTCGGAAATATCACATGGTGAAGTGGGTGGATATGCTTTCCCAAACATATGGGAGGACTTGGTATCATTGACTTTCCATGGATGAACATCGCCCTCATGCTCAGGTGGGTCTGATGGGGGTCTTTCGCTTCAACTTATTCACGTAAAGTACCTTCGGGGCGTGCCTCTCCCTGGGTGTGGCCGTATGGATGGCTTCCAGTTTTGGCGATCCATCCAAAAGATAAAGCACGAGGTCAGTCTTGGCTTATCCTTCACGGTTGGGAATGAAGGCGGAACCATGTTTTGGTTAGACCGGTGGCTTGGAGATTCCTCTCTCAACACGAGGTTCCTGTGCCTATTCGTCATCTGGGGGAACCCATCGTTCTTGGTCTGTGAGGCGGTCCAAGATGGGCAGTTGTTAGAGCATATATCTCCATATGTGGTTTTGGTAATTGATGACAATTCCTATGGACTAATGGTTGCCTTAAGTTATATTTATAGGATTTGTCCATAGGCACTTCTTGAAGTCCATCTGTTGGGTTCAAGGAGTTTATATGATGACCAAGATGGTATTCAAGGTATTATCCAAAGAATGGTCATAGAGACACTAGGTTGATGAGGATCTCAGACAAAGAGTAAATCAAGATGATCAACACACAAAGCGTATAAGATGTACCGAGAGGGATCAAGTGATCTCATGGTATGGTAAGCATTGTCCATTACGTGTTTGTGTACTAACCCATGGTCTTTGTGAGAGTCCTATGTGGGGTTTAGGTGTGCTTCCATGGGCTTGCGTCAAAAGGAAGACCTCATACAACCCATGAAGGATGACGTCAAGTGGCGATCGCCATCAAGATTGTGGTGTGCAAGTTCAAGTGGATCATCACGAATATATAATTGAAACTATTATTAATGATCATGTGTTGATAAGGACAAGCTCATGTGCTAACAGGGACAAGATCAAGATAAGCATTCCTGAGCACTACATGCTTGATTCTTGTGGATGTTCACATGGTGGACAAATGAAGATGAATACATAAGCTACTTGAAGACTTCATCATGTCTTGCTTTCAACTTGAGCCAAGAAGGAACAACAACATCAAGCTCAAGTGAAAGGGCTAACTCAAAGGTGTCAGTTCCTTTGACGTCAGTTGTGCGGAGTGATGATCAGGGAATAAAAGTATACACTCAAGTATGGATCATGAGTACCCCTTTTATGATTCTTGAGTCTTTAGGGATCCCGCACTATTAAGAGGGGATCACAGGTTTTGCAATGAACTTGCTCAAACTACATCTCCACTGTTCTGCTCAGACCACATCTCCATTGCTCTGCTGTTATCTGAAAACAGAACCAGTGCCTCGGACATCCGGCTTCCTCCGGACGTCCGAGGGCCGGACGACCGACTGCTTCGGAAATCCGGAATCCTATACCAGAGAAATCAGAGCCATATAACTCGGACCTCCGGACGTCCAAGGGCCGGTCAAGGGTCGGACGACCGACAGGCTTCGGAAATCCGGAGCCCTGCACCAGAAGAACTTGAGCCCTATAACTCGGATTTTCGGCTCCATCCGGACGTCCGAGGGCCGGACGTCCGTACCCTTTCAGAAATCCGGAACCTCCCACCAGTAGAAGTTTGAGTCGAAAAACTCGGATTTCCGGCCTTCTCCGGATGTCCGGTCGCTGTTCAATTCACAGTATTTTCAGTGATATCTACAGGCCTCGGACGACCGACCCCTCGCGGACGCCCGGACTTCCGGAAACCGTCGGACGTCCGGACCCTGTGTGACTTAAAGTGTCCCCAACGGCTGTTTTTCTCTCCCCACTATAAATACCCCCCTCCCACTTCGTGAGAGTGTTTCCCAACACAGCCTTATCCTCATAAGAACACACTTCTACCTCACACACATTTGCTCACACCAAATCTTAGATTCCAAGAGCATTTGTGAGCCCCTTTGAGAGTTGTTCCAATCAAAAGATAGATCGTCTCCCTCTCCTCCTCTCAACCCAAGCTATTTGAGATTTGAGCAAGTTTTGAGCATTCCCCGTGATCTTGTTACTCTTGGAGGTTGGAGACTCCTAGGCGGTAGGAGTTCTTCGGAGAGGAATCAATCCGTGTGATTACCCCCCGGAAAAGTTTGTGAGTGTTTGGAAGCCACCTCAAAGGCTTACCACTAGTGGTTGAGAAACGCCTTCGTGGAGTTATATCAAAGGGAGAATAGGGTGAGCCTTCGTGGCGTTGGTGTGCCTTCGTGGTAACATCCACCTCTCTAACGGTGACTAGCTTCCCTCCAAGGAAGTGAACATCGGGATACATCTTCGTCTCAGTGACCTTGGTTATCCTTAACCCTAACTCCTTACTTGTGGTTTACTTGTGTTACTTGAGCATACGTACATTGCATATTGTTTGTGCTCATTATATTGTGTTGGCTATTTCTTTTACAAGATTAATCATTCAAGCATACCCTCTATATCCACACGTTCATACTTGCAGCCTTTGATATATCGTGTGATATAGTGTGATCTAGTATCTTGTGTTGTTTCACCTACTTGTCGTGTGATATAGCTCAAGTAAGTTTGTGTAACTTACTTGTGCTTGTTAGTAACTGTATTGTGTCCATCTTGTTAGATCGTGTTGTTGATACACGTTGCAGTGCCTAGTGCATTTAGGATTTGTGCTTGACAAGTACCCTCTTAGTTTATTTCCGCATTAGTTTCAAGCCAAATCCGAAGAAGTTTTTAAATAGCCTATTCACCCCCCTCGAGGCGTCATCGAGGTCTTTTCAATTGGTATCAGAGCTACGTCTCTCTTTAATTAGGTTTCACGACCTAGAGAGTATCGATGTCGACTATTGGATTAGTGCACAATGACATCTTTGACTTTGATGGCACAAATTATACCCTATGGAGAATTCGTATGCTTCATCACTTTCGGGCCATGGGCCCAAATACTTTACGAATTGTTCTTGTAGGGATTGCCGACAAAAAGGATGATGCATCTTCATCTACTCATGAAATGTATCTTGATTGTGAGGCTTTTCTTGCCATTCATCGAACCATAAGTCCTGAAGTGTTTAAGTCTATCTCGACTTGCAAGTCAGCTCATGAAGTTTGGACTAAACTTTAAGATATATATGGTGGGTCCAATCTTGATGAAGACGGTATTATGATGAAGGAGTTGGTGCATGAGCTCTTCACTCTTTTCGATCTTGAAGAGTCCACCACTACTTCCATATCCGATTGCTTGCACACCTCAGTATCTTCTATCTCACAAGGTAATGACATGGTGAGTGAAGAAATATATGTTGATGAAAATGTCATAGCCTCTATGGACACGAGCATATCTAGCACCACACATAGTGTAAATTATTGTGCTGATAGGTCATGCATTTCACCTAAAGATCCCTCGACAAATATCTGTGGTGATATGCCTGCTTCCTCGTGTCCTCTTGATCAAAATATCTTGTTTCTCCCTAGTTGCTCTATGACTAATCATTTAGGGGAAATCAAGAAATATGAAGCACTTTTGACTAATGAAGAATCTGATTCACCAAAAGAATCATCATCAACTCCTCCAGTTCACATGTGCCTCATGGCAAGAGGTAATAATGAGGTATCATCTTCCCTGTGCAATAACGATGATATTTGCGATGAGGATGATGATGATGACTTGACTGAAAATATCTATGTGATCAGTAAAATTCTTAATAAAGCTAAAAATAACGCTCTTCAAAGGTTCCAAGATGTTCTTGCTTACTTTGAAAATTGTAATGATTCACTTAATCATGAACAAGCTAAAAGTGAACAACTTGAACTTAAACTTGAGAAGAGTCATCAAGCATGTAGAGGCTTAAGATTTTCAAAAGGAGAGATTGAATCTGCTCATGATAAACTTAAAAGGGATTTTGAGGTCCTTCTCCTTGAATGCAAGAATGTCAAGGGAGAGCTCGTCAAAACCTCTAAGATATTTGAGGAGCTTCAATCTACTCATGAGAAGTCTCTAATCGCTACTTACTCCTCTCATATTGTTGATGATACTTGTACATCTAACCCTATCTTTTTTGAAGTATCAACATTGAAGGAGAATGTTGAGATACGTGCTCAACTTGATTTACTAACTAGCAATTATGGGAAGTTGGAAGAAAACCATGTAATGCTCACAAGCTCTCATGCCGATCTTCTAACATCCCATAATGTGCAAAAGTTAGCTCATGAGGCTACCATCACCAAGGTAACATCAAGTGAGCCTCATGTGGACAATGGTACTACTTCCAGTCAAAGTACTATATTTCCATGTGCTAGTCCTCGTAATTCGTCTACTCATAATGTTGCTACCTCGTGTGATGAATTACTTTCCTTGCTTTGTTGCTCTAACATTGAAGCTTACACTTCCTCTAGTACTTGCATTGATACTAACCGCGCAGAGGAAATCGAAGAGCTCAAGGCCCAAGTCACTTCTTTGAAGAAAGACTTGGAACAGTGTCATGAAGGGATGTCCACATTCAACAACGTCATGTGTGAGCAAACATCTCCGAATGACAAAAATGATGTTGGAGTAAACTCAAACAAGAACAAGAGGGGCCTAGAACAAGTCAAGAATTCGGCCAAAATCATTTGCTTCAAGTGCAAAGTTAAAGGGCACCATGTTAGATCTTGCCCTCTGAAGACGAAGTCTCAAAGTCACAAGCAACAAGGGAAGCGGCCACAAACTCAATCACATATTCAACTACAAGTTGAAGGAAGGCCTCTTCCCAATAAGACCCAAGCCAACACTCCTCAAGGTGAGAAATCAACTGGGAAGAAAACAAAGGGTAGATGTTGCTACTTATGTCGTGAGAAGGGTCACGTCGCTTCTTCTTGCACGAGAGGTAACTTATCCAACCCAATCACTATTGATGATACCTATTTCCTTGGGAAGGATAAGGTTGGCAATGTGTTTGCCAAGTTTGTTGATACTCAAAATGGTGTCAAGAAAAGAACCATTTGGGTTGCCAAGCCTATTGTGATTAACCTCTTAGGACCCAACGTAGTTGGGGACCAACAGGCTCAAACTTGATCAATAGGTGACTATGGAGGATCTTTTTAGCTTCCAGCAGGCCCGGCCCTTCCACGCTGGTCGGCACATGCATCCTTTTTGGTTGATATTTGCCGCTATGTCTTGGACTATACGGACTACGCGTAATAAGATGGTCATCGAGCGGGTCTTCTTGAGGCGTGCATCTGATTTCTGCTTTAAATTTCTTGCCTTTTTACAGCGCTCGCACCCGTTAGCTAGGCAGCGAGATAAGGAGCGACTTGGACGAATGTTGGACGCCCTTCAGGTGATAGCTCGCCGTCTCGCTTCACCGGCTCCCTAGTGGAGTAGTGTAGCGTTGGCCACTTGGTGGTCTTTTTTTATTTTGCTTTTAGCTTTATTTGGGTTGTGTTGTACTGTGGCCTTAGCAGACTTTTATATTTGGTATACTGGTACTTGTTGTCGATTTGAATGGTTGTTGTATCTATAAAGTGGAGCGACTCTTACGTAAACTATGAGCCACATTGCACAAGCGAACTTACACTAGAAAAAAATATTAATAGACTCGTCATGTTGACAAAAGAAGCATTTCTTGCTACCTCTTTTATTGCGTCATGTCGAGTTATTTGTAGTTAAGATGACCCCTCTGTTTAGAGGTATTTTTAGCTTCTGCAATTTTCTGTTATCAAGTGAAATATCACTATGGACCAATTCATCATGCAAATGCAAGGACTTGACCGAAAAAGTGCCTACGCTACATTTATATTGAGGATTTCGATGTACTCCCTCCGTTTCAAAATTCTTGTCTTAGGTTTGTTTAGAAATGAATGTATCTAAATATTAAAACGCGACTAGTTAGATTCATATCTAGACAAATCTAAGACAAATTTTATGAGACGGAGAGAATACAAAATATTTACTGTTGTGACTCTTTTTACAATGCGATGGTTGGCTATTCACTGACTAGCTATATGCACCGGTTTTTCAATCAAAACATAAAAATGACTCAATCAAAGATCCAACTGATCCATGAGCTGAATGTATTCGGCGCCTTTTCAAAAAATTGGGAGCGCGATAGAGGCGATCATGTGCACCATGCGGCGAAGCCGTCGGCCTGCAGGAGTACTACGTCGCGGCTCTTTAGCTGACAATTCGACAGTTTCCCAGTTGTCACATGCACGGTACCGGCCGGTAGTCCGGACATGTGCGGTGGACACATAGACCGACGATATCGCAGGAGGATGCTGTTAGCCGCTGACAGGTGCACGAGTAAAACCGGCAGGCTCTACGGACGCGTGTCTCCCGGCCATCTCTCTCTCTCATGCACCGACGCCGGCCTCATAAATCGCTCGCCCGCCGGCCGGTACTTCATCTAGCTGCTCCCGCGGCCTCCTCGCGAGCGTATCAACCCCATTCTTCGCGGTAGACAGGCAATTTCCCGTCGCCCCGGTGATTCTTCTACTTCTCTTCCTAAATAATTATAATTAGAAAAACTAGACTACTTCTTTTTAATTATAATTATTTAAGAATGAAGAGATAGCTCTTCGTTCGTATTAGAGCCGGTTCTTTTCGTAGCTTCTAGAATAAGCTGAAATAAGCTGCCCTTTATTCTAGAAGCCCAATCAAATATTTTTTTTAAAGCCTACAAATTAAGTCTTGATTGCTTGGCTTTTAGAAAAATATTTTTAGTTGGGCTTCTAGAATAAGTTGGTGAGGGGGCAGCTTATTCTAGAAGCCCAAAAAAGCTATTAAAAGAACTGGCCCTTACTGCACTATCAACCAATCCACATAGATAGATCTATCCATCTAAGAATCTACACCAAGACCTTTTAAATCCGACATCTTTTAAATCCGACATCTCAAACGTTCGTGGACACGTTCCTAAACGTATCTAGGCGGTTCCTCATATTTTGTTCCGTGCATCCACATACCTCATATTTGGACTTTTAAATCCATACAAAATCATGCACGTCGATCATCCGATACAAATTGTTTGAATTCAACAGTTTTAAACAAAAGAAAGCGATAACATAGTTCAACCAAACAGACATGCCAAAATGAAACTAGTGTGCGACTCACAAGTGATGTGGGATCACTTGCCGCACGAGTTCGTCCATGCGTCGTGCTCCGCCTCGTCATTCATCTCCGCCTGCATTCTGGATGCTTCATCCGCCTACATCCTGACAACGATCGTTGCCTGCATCCTGGCCGCCTGCTCCGTTGCCGCAGCCGTAGCCGCCTCCAACGCTCTACGGTCGTTGATCTCCTTCTTCCTATCCACAAGACCATTTTGGCATGTTTATCCAAAGTGGATTCATCCGCGAGCATGATTTTTGCATCCTCTGTGTCACATGAGAGTTGCAACCTCTCCTTCTTGAGCTCAGTATCTCCAAATGTCTTAGCCTTCTAGAGTTTCCATTTGATCACCGCGCCTTGCTTCTCCAACTCGATCCTCTCCCTCACAATTTGAAGTCGCCTCTGTGCCTTTGTCCGATCCCACTCCATCCTCTCGCTTTGCGTGTCCAACATAAGCTTGTACCTCTCCTCTTTCTTGCTCTCCCTTGCCGAAAAATGCCCGTCCATGTGAACAACATTTTTGTAGCTGACGACGACGCAACTTACGGGCAATGTTCTTCCGCTTGCAAGATGAAGCGGAGGAAGGCCCGCCTACGGACGAGGCGGACTGCATCTTCGTCGCGACGGTGAGGGACGGGGTGGAAGACATCACGACGGCGGATCGGGACAGGTGGTGAGGAAGGAGAGCAAGGATGCGAGACGACGAGGGGTCGGGCGCATAAAATGTTGACACGTGGCGGGAGGAGGAGGAAGGGTTTGGGGGATTTGGTGCAATTTGAGGTAGGGTCAAGGTGTCGGGTCCGACGTGGTGGGTGTGCCCGCGCGCCCCGAGGCTCCCCCATATCCGCCCCATATTTGGGTTGGAAAATAGAGGTGTCGGTCAGCCCCGATGTTTAAGGCCGGTTTGAGAGGCATGCCTGGGTCAATTTTTTTGTGCCCGGGTGGCCTACCCGAGCGTTTGAGGAGGGTTTGAGGGGTCCGGTCGTAGATGTTGTAAGAACTTCCTCATTGTTTAACTAAGAGCGTCTATAGTCGGACGCCTTAAACTTGTCTTAAACGCCCGAACGACCCATATGGTCATGAAAATCTAACCTAAACGGCGTGTGAACGAGCCTTAAATGTCCAGAGTAGCCATCCCCACTCATATGCCGCACAAATATGGAGCGGATATGGAGCGCCCGGGCGCGTTTGTCATGTAGGACTGATGATGGGTCCCACACAAAAATGCTTGAAAATTTGATGATCCGACGGATGCCTCCTCTATCGTCGCGATGTGAACGCTGCGTGGCTCCGCTTTGGCTCCAAACTAGGCCAAATACGACTATTTAAGCCGTCCGACGCCCCCGTCCTTAGCCCATCCGCCTCCTCCCACTTTGCACCGTCACCCGAGCCCGTTCGCCTCCTCTTCATGCTCTCCCACGCTCTCCGACATCGCCATGGTTTGGCGGAAGATCACCACCTACGCGATGCTGACGTCGGAGTGCCAGATGTAGATCGAGGAGGAGCTCCAAGCAAGGCATGTCGCCTGCATCATTGTCGGGCTACCTTTGGACTCGCCAGGGCCGGAGGAGGAGGAGGAGCAGCAACTGAAGGAGGAGGAGGGAGAGCATCAGCCGGAGTAGGAGGAGGAGCAGCAATCGAAGGAGGAGGAGGGAAAGCATCAGCCGGAGGTAATGAAAGTGGCGGATCAGGAGGAGGACGAGGCGGAGCAGACTGCTCCGGGGTTGAACATAACGGAGGCGGAGGAGGAGTTCGCCATCACCCAAGCTGAGGAGACGACGGAGCAGCAGGACATCCTCGAGTCTATCCAGGATGAGGCCTATGTGGAGGCCAATTCACGGTTCCTCCAGCAGAAGCAGGCGGAGGACGACATGCTCTTCGCCAAACTCAAGGCTGACATGGAGAAGGAGGCGGAGGCCGGAACGGAGCAGCCGAAGACGCCAGAGGGGGCAGAGTTGCAACTGCCGTCCATGTATCCGTCGAAGGGCACGAAGATGATCTACATCTCTCACAAGGAGTAGCTAGGTGATCTACATAGTACATTGATTTTTTAGTTTACATGTATGAATTTAAGAATTTAGTACTATAATATGTTCGAATGCAGTTATGTTAATTTAAGGCATGTTCGGTGGCTTTAGTGTTTGAGTGGTCATATTTATGATAGTACTCTCTCCGTCCTAAAATAAGTGTCTTAAGCTTAGTATAATTTTGTACTAGAGCTAGTACAAGGTTGAGACAGTTATTTTAGAACAGAGGGAGTACTTAGGGGTTGTTTGGTTCCTAGCCACACCTTGTCATACTTTGCCACAACTTACCTTAGGCAAGTTTGACCAAGTTAGGTGGGTGTTTGGTTCTAGCCACACCTAACGCAAGCATTTTTTTAATGAGTACTAAACCCCACATGTCATAGACACAGAAAGTGTGGCAAGATTCTCTTAGGCAAGCCAATGTGTGGCTAACAATTTGAGCAACTCAAGTAAGACAAGTGTGACAAAAATAATGTGGTAAGATATGACAAAGATAGTCACAATCCAAACAATCCCATAGTATGAGTGTTCATATTTGTCATAGTACATAGTACTCCCCCGTTACTAAATATAAGTCTTTTTAAAGATTTCACTAAGGGATTACATACGGATGTATACAGACACAATTTATAATATTAGATTCACTCATTTTGCAGCAGGGCAGATTAAATTATGAAGGCGGGGTTAGTTAACGTACGGCCGGTCCCCCGGAGATGCACCGCCCGTCCATCACTGCCGGCCGGACAGCCGTGGCGCCGTCCGTGTTGGTGTACGTCGCAGATTGCTCAACCTAGCTGATTAATTAAGAGGTTGATTAAGCTCCACTGCAAAGCATTTGGCGCGTCTGCACGCATGTGTGTGTGTGTGACTTGCGCCCGGTGCTCCGTGTGTGCGTGTTTTGGGTTTGGTTGTTATCCGGATCAACCGATCCAGTGGTCACGTATGCACACGATGTCGTTGAGGTGGTTCATCCCGGTCGGCCGGACCGACATCCTCCTTGGCAACATTACATATTCTGTGCAGCTACGTTGTTAATCAGCAATTCCGTTGCGTTCGTTTGCATAATTCATCGTGTTCTCGGCTAACAGCTGTGTCTGTAGATCGGGCTGCTTACCGTCCAGGTCAATTCCAAGAGGATGCAAAGCTACGTAGGGTTAGCCGACGCGTTCATCCGAGGTTAACGGCCCATGCAAACCTACACATATGGCTTGCCAAAACTTGAACCAACGATTTTACTAAGTCGGGGTGGGATGCCACATCCCACAGGCAAAGGGAGCAAGAGTGATTCTTCATCCGCGAAAGGGTCCAAACAGAATCTACTCACTTTGTATCAGCATCGGCTTTCCATACCCCCTATAATGCCGATCCGACCGTAGTATAATAATTATTCAAAGTACAATTATTAATTAAATCACCGTAGCAAACTAAATAAATGTCACACATCAATACAGAACTTGTCTCGTACACAAATCACACATGAGTCGCATTAAATACCTTCAAGCCCCAACATTCCTTCTTTGAGTAAAATATCGATAATTCGCCTTGCAAGCTTCAACAATTTTAAGAAAGAGGGTTCTACGCATACGGTACCTTCTTCGAAAGAGGTGCGGCGGGTATGTTGGATTGGCGGCGAAGTAGTCTCGCGTTGCCATCTCGTTGTCGAGATTGTGATTTCGAGGAACGCAAAGACGTCCGACAGTTGATCCACACCGCCTCTTTTGGTTCTCGTCTTCGTGCTCCTTCACGGCATGGGCCATCACCAAGCTATGTTGGCGAAATGTAAAAAACATCCTCTCAACATCCGAATCCTCCGAAGAAGATGAATCCTCGAGCAGAAACTTCTCGCACAGGCTCAAGTCCATCTTCGGTGGTGGGTCTCCCGCCGCGGTGGATTGGCGGATCCGGGGGAGCCGGTGCAGCGGCTTGGTAGAAGAGGGCAGCGGCGCACCAGCGGCGCGATTCGCCCCGATGATTCGACAGAAAGTGGCGCCCCAGAGCCGCGGCGGACTGGGAGAACCAATGACGGCACGACGGCGGAAGGGGGGAAGGGTGTTGGAAATATGCCCTAGAGGCAATGATAAAATAGTTATTATTATATTTCCTATTTCAAGATAATCGTTTATTATCCATGCTACAATTGTATTGAATGAAAGCATAGATACATGTGTGGATATATAGACAAAACAATGTCCCTAGTAAGCCTCTAGTTGACTAGCCAGTTGATCAATGATGGTTAAGGTTTTCTGACCATACGCAAGTGTTGTCACTTGATAACTGGATCACATCATTAGGAGAATGATGTGATGGACAAGACCCAAATTATAAACGTAGCATGTGATCGTGTCATTTTGTTGCTATTGTTTTCTACGTGTCAAGTATTCATTCCTATGATCATGAGATCTGTAACTGAGTGACACCGGAGGAATACCTTCTGTGTATCAAACGTCACAACGTTATTGGGTGACTATAAAGGAGCTCCACAGGTATCTCCGAAGGTGCCCGTTGAGTTAGCATGGATCAAGACTAGGATTTGTCACTCCGTGTGACAGAGAGGTATCTCAGGGCCCACTCGGTAATACAACATCACATATAAGCCTTGCAAGCAATGTGACTCAAGTGTTAGTCACGAGATCTTGTATTATGGAACGAGTAAATAGACTTGCCGGTAACGAGATTGAAATAGGTATAGGGATACCGGCGATCAAATCTCGGGCAAGTAACATACCGAAGGACAAAGGGAATGTTATACGGGATTATATGAATCCTTGGCACAGAGGTTCAACCGATAAGATCTTCGTAGAATATGTTGGATCCAATATGGACATCTAGGTCCCGCTATTGGATATTGGCCGGGGAGTGTCTCACGTTATGTCTACATAGTTCTCGAACACGCAGGGTCTGCACACTTAATGTTCGGTGACGTTTTGGTATAGTTGAGTTATAGGTGTTGGTGACCGAAGGTTGTTCGGAGTCCCGGATGAGATCACGGACGTCACGAGGGTTTCTGGAATGGTCCGGAAACGAAGATTGATATATAGGATGGTTTCATTTGGTCACCAGAATTTTTTTGGGCATTACCAGCAGTGTACCGGGAGTGACGAATGGGTTTCGGGTTTTCACCGGGAGGGGCCCACCCACCCGGGAGTGAGCCTAATAGCCCTAGGGTGACGCACCAGCCCTTAGTGGGCTGGTGAGTCCAGCCCAAGTGGGCTATGGCGCCACAAGAAGAAAACCAAAGAGAAAGGAAAAAAAAGAGAGGGAGGTTGGAAGGAAGAGGAGGACTCCTCCTTTCCCAAACTGAATTGGAGTTGGAGTCCTCCTCCTCCTTTCGGCCGACGCCCTTGGGGTTCCCTTGAGCCCCAAGGCTAGCTCCTCCCCTCCTCCAATATATACTAGAGGTTTTAGGGTTTTTTAGACACAACTTTGCCACGTGTAATTCAAACCTATACCTCGTAGTTCTACCTCTAGATCGGATTTCTGCGGAGCCCGTGCGGAGCCCTGCAGGAATAGATCATTATCATCACCGGCGCGCCGTCACGCTGCCGGAGATAGTCATCGAGCTGTACGTGTGCTGAACACGGAGGTGTCGTCTCGTGGGACGACGATGATTTGAATCACGAAGTTGTACCACTACATCAATCGCGTTTTTTAACGCTTCCTGCTGAGCGATCTACAAGGGTATGTGGATCCGATCTCCCTCTCGTAGATGAACATCATCATGATAGGTCTTCGTGTGCATAGGAAATTTTTTGTTTCCCACGCAACGTTCTCCAACAAAGGGCGCGTGCTGAAATGTCCGCCCCGCCAGCCGCTTATGTTCGATACAGGGTACCGTATAGGCGAGGTGGAAACCTGTGTTTTCGCGGGTCGAGGAGGAGATTTTGCCGCGCCCGTCAAAAAAGTTTACGGGTCGAACACGTTTGTGGGGTCTGGTCTGGTACCATTTCCTGCCCCGGTCCTTATTTTGGCGGTTATTTTGCGGGGCGGGGCATTATACGAGGTGTGCTAGAGATGCTTTAAGAGCATCTGCAACAACTGTTCAAAAAAAGCTCCGCGCGCTAAAAATTCGTTTTGGACGCCGAACAGCTCCAACACATGCTGTAAAATATTGTGCGCGTTAAAAAGTTTTGGGCACGTGTCAAAAAACGCTATCGCGCGCAACATATTTTAGGCGTCGGATTGTGCGCGCTTGACAATTTGCACTACGTGCTTTTTCGGACACGCGTTTTTGGGCGTCTGCTAAGAGCATCTCCAAGAGCCACACAACATGCGGGGCGTAAAAAACTCTTTACAACACGGAAATAGTTGGTTTTTGTGCGCAGCCGAGTGCTAGCTCCAGCGATCGCTGAAAACTATAGCGAGCGCTAGCCGCTTGAGCATGCGCTGCAAATAAACGACTATTGCGAACAACACAAACAATATATACACTCCAAACAAAACCAAGAAGATCAACACATAAAAAAATCAACAATAAATAGTCCAATTTTATTACAACACACACAAATAGTTTATCTTCCACAAATCATCATGCATTTTGTCATCCATTCCATATCCACCACTCCTCTATGAGATCATTCTCAAAATAATCATGCGTTTCGCTACGTCGAATGTTATGATAGGAGGTAACGAACCGGGGCACCCTCGCAGCCCTCCGCCGCACTCGTACGGGATGTCCCAAGAGCTCATACTGAACGTAGTCTAAATCTTGGCCATGCTCATTCTCAATGATCATGCTATGCATGATCACACAAGCGTGCATGATGTACCAAAAGATCTTTTGATCCCAAAATCTAGCCGACCCTCTCATAATAGCAAATTGGGCTTGCAAAATTTCAAAAGCTGTCTCAACATCTTTCCTAGCCGGCGCGTGAGCATTGTGGAAATCAAGATTTTTCTTACCTTTCGATTTTTTCAACGGCTTCATAAATGTTTGCCACTTTGGGTAAATGTCATCCGCAAGATAGTAGGTATAGTTGTATTTACAGACATTTGCTATAAACTGCACCGATGACAGTTCATCATTTGCAATCTTATTCATGAGTGGTGAACGATTAACAACGTTCATATCATTCAAAGACCTAGGCATTCCAAAAAATCATGCGAGATCCAAGTCTCTTAATCGGCCACCGCTTCAAGGATTATAGTGAAACCCTTTTTCTGGCCATGAAATTGCTCATGCCATGTCTTAGGACAGTTCTTCCAACTCCAATGCATGGAACTTATTGAGCTAAGCATACATGGGAACTCGCGAGATTTGTTCATCTCCAATAGCCTTGCGACGTCTTCACCATTGGAAGATCTCAAATACTCCGGGCCAAATAATTACACAATTCCGATTGCGAAGCGCTTGACACACATGATGGCCTGACTCTCACCTATGGCCAAGTGGTCATCAACTAGATCAGCCGGAATACCGTATGACAACATACGCAAAGGGTTCTCACCTTTCGAAAGGTGTTATGCCCGTGTTCTCCGGCGGCATTCCTCCTTTGCTCAAAAGACCAATCATGGCTCGTCAGTTTCTCTACAATGCGTCTGAACAACTCGGTTCTCATCCTAAACCGACGACTGAAGTAGGACTCAGGGTATGTGGGATTCTCCACAAAATAGTGCCTCATCAACATATTGTGGGCATCGATTTTATCCCTTCAAATTTTTTGCCGACCCATAACCGAACCACCGTGCTTTGACTTTCTATTGATATGTATAGCTAGGATCATTGCAAGGTCCTCCTCCTCTTAAATATCAAATTCTTTTTTGGAAGAATCATATGACGAACTTATCTATAATATTGAATTTAAACTAGTCTATAAAAACAATAAACAACTGTAAAAAAAGTGAAGTTAAAGCAATACATACCTTGCAAGCGTTCCGTCGAACACCTTGAGGGCGCCGAGCGGCGGTGGGCGGTCGAGCGCTGTTCGTCGAAGGAATGGCGCGCATGAGGGGCGGTGGCGACTAGAGGGAGATGGAGGGAGCAGCGGCGTCGCGGGGATAGTCCCGGAAAGTGTCGTCGGGTCACCGAAGCAAACGGGATGGTGCGGGCGGCGACGCCAGCGCCTGGAATGGCGGTAGGTGAAAGTCGTGGTGCTCGCGCTCGAGTGTGCATCGCGCGGGATATGGCGCATGAAATAATCGGCGCGCGATGTTGTTTTTCCTGCGCGCTCAACCACTTATGACGGCGCGCGCGTTTTTTGCGCCTCTGCTCGAGCGCCCGGAGCGGCCGCCCACGCGCAAAAAACAATATTTTTCTGACGCGGCGCTTATATCGCACGGGTGTTGGAGATGCTCTAAAGCAATGTTGGTCGTGACGCATTAAAAGTGCTATAGTGACACACTATAATTTTTATTGGACGTGAAATTGTTGTGCGGTTGTTGAAGATGCTCTAACAGAATACTGAAAATACGATGACATGAACTAACTCAACAGAAACAATCTTGTAATAACATTCACACAATATTTTTACAACATCATAAGCCAAACGCTAGTATTACGAATGTGTGAGATGAGGCAAAGATTTTGCCTCCATTTTAATAAAAATGTGTGAAAAGATGATGAATTCTTTTGTGACATCATCATTGTTGCCATTCAGAAAATAGAAGGTCGAAGGTGCGAGCTAAGTTGGCTGGCAGCATATATACGGGGCCAAAAATGTTAAATGTACAAAAAGTTACAAAGGATTACCCGTTGCACGGTTAGGATATTTTTTGTAACTAGCCTCTTGCCCCTGATTTTCAAGGAGATTAAATTACAAAGGTCTCCATCCCCTTAATCTCTAATTAAAATTTACTTGTGTGTAAAATTTCTGTAAACCTATACATGTATAGAATTACTGCTGCTGGGCTACCCAGTACACACCACTTTTATGAAGAGTTTGCGGTTTTTCAAAAGAGCGCAAGTGTTGGCGCCAAGTTTAGCATATGCACGCATTATCCCTCCCCATAGTCGTACCACCGGCGTGGTAGATTTGTCATGCGTACAGTTCGTTTTTTTATTTTTGTCTGTGTACAGCTCATATATCATTCGCTGACAACTTTGGTTCAGTACCACTCCACTTTCAAAATCACGAGCAAGATTTGGTTCGGCTCCAGTCGTCCAATACTGTTTGTTCTGCAGCTTTAGTGGAGGAGAATGTTTGGACTCGGTGGGCAGGTGCACCCTTTTTTCAAATAAATAAAATAATTACGTACATGTCAAAAATTCATGAAACTTTTTGGCAGCAAACTAGCTCCAGCATTACACTCGTGTAATTCATTTTGCGATGAAATACCTTTTCATGGTTTTATTGGTGGACCAACAAAATCAGCAGTGCTAACTTCCGAACGTTTTCATTTCAACAACATATCCGAACGCTTCATTATCACCTGATCGCCATCGCCTCACGCTCGCTTCCATCGATTTTTTTTCTTTCTCTTAAAAACCATAGATGGCAACAGGAAATCGCTAGTGGTTTAAATAAAAATGTTTGAAAGAGGACTTAAACCCAGGTCTATGCAATAGCTATTGAGTCCAATAACCAACTAAGCCATGTTTTATTATTGTATATTTTAAATAAACAAGGTTATTTGAACCTTTTTTATTTTGACATTTGATAGTCACCCAGTTACGTTGCGACATTTGATGCCCTAGAGGCAATGATAAATAAATTATTATTATAATTCATGTATCAAGATAATCGTTTATTATCCATGCTATAATTGTATTGAATGAAGTCTTAGATACATGTGTGGATACATAGACAAAACACTCTCCCTAGCAAGCCTCTAGTTGGCTAGCCAGTTGATCAAGGATAGTCAAGGTCTTCTGACTATGTACAAGGTGTTGTTGCTTGATAATTGGATCACATCATTGAGTGAATCATGTGATGGACTAGACCCAAACTAATGAACGTAGCATGTTGATCGTGTCATTTTGTTGCTACTGTTTTCTGCGTGTCAAGTATTTATTCCTATGACCATGAGATCATATAACTCACTGGCACCGGAGGAATGCCTTGTGTGTATCAAACGTCACAACGTAATTGGCTGACTATAAAGATGCTCTATAGGTATCTCGGAAGGTGTCCGTTGAGTTAGTATGGATCAAGACTGGGACTTGTCACTCCGTGTGACGGAGAGGTGTCTCGGGGCCCACTCGGTAATACAACATCACACACAAGCCTTGCAAGCAATGTGACTTAGTGTAAAGTGACGGGATCTTGTATTACGGAACGAGTAAAAAGACTTGCCGGTAAACGAGATTGAAATAGGTATGCCGATACTGACGATCGAATCTCGGGCAAGTAACATACCGAAGGACAAAGGGAATGACATACGGGATTATATGAATCCTTGGCACTGAGGTTCAATCGATAAGATCTTTGTAGAATATGTAGGATCCAATATGGGCATCCAGGTCCCGCTATTGGATATTGACCGAGGAGTCACTCTGGTCATGTCTACATAGTTCTCGAACCCGCAGGGTCTACACACTTAAGGTTCGGCGATGTTTTATGCGTATTTGAGTTATATGGTTGGTTACCGAATGTTGTTCGGAGTCCCGGATGAGATCACGGACATTACGAGGGTTTCCGGAATGGTCCGGAAATGAAGATTGATATATAGGATGACCTCATTTGATTACCGGAAAGTTTTCGGACATTACGGCGAATGTACCGGGAGTGACGAATGGGTTCCGGATGTTCACCTGGGGGGGGGGAGCACACCCGGGGGGAAGCCCATAGGCCTGAGGGGTGCTGCATCAGCCCTTAGTGGGCTGGTGGGACAGCCCAAGAGGCCCTATGCGCAGGAATCAAAGAAAAAAGAAAAAAAAGGGAAGTGGGAAAGTGGAGAAGGACTCCACCTTCCAATCCTAGTTGGACTAGGATTGGAGGAGGAGGGCTCCTCCCCTTGCTTCGGCCGACCCCTTGGGGCTCTCTTGATCCTCAAGGCAAGGCCCTCCCCCTCCCTCCTATATATACTGAGGTATTGGGGCTGATTTGAGACAACTTTGCCACGGCATCCCGACCACATACCTGCACGGTTTTTCCTCTAGATCGTATTTCTGCGGAGCTCGGGCGGAGCCGTGCTGAGATAGATCACCACCAACCTATGGAGCACCGTCATGCTACCGTAGAACTCATCTACCTCTCCGTCTCTCTTGCTGGATCAAGAAGGCCGAGATCATCGTCGAGCTGTACGTGTGGTGAACGCGAAGGTGCCGCCCGTTCGACACTAGATCGGAGCGGATCGTGGGACGGATCGCGTGACGGTTCGTGGGACGGTTCGCGGGGCGGATTGAGGGACGTGAGGACGTTCCACTACATCAACCGCGTTTCTTAACGCTTCCTGCTGTGCGATCTACAAGGGTACTTAGATCCAAATCTCCTCTCGTAGATGGACATCACCATGATAAGTCTTCGTGCGCGTAGGAATTTTTCTGTTTCCCGTACCACCAAGGTTGTGAGAATCGCGATCCTGAATTGGATCGGAGCTCCGTTGGTAGGATCGTGAATCGTAGAATCATAACTACTAGGATCGTAGAAACTTAGATTCTATGAGAAAAATCATAGAATCGGAGGGGCTAGTTTGGATCGTAAAGTCGTAAGATTCTAAGACTTGAGTCACAATTCTGACAACTTTGCGTACCACGTTCCCCAACAGTGGCATCATGAGCTAGGTTCATGTGTAGATGTCATCTCGAGTAGAACACAAAAGTTTTTGTGGGCGGTAATGTGCGATTTGCTGCCCTCCTTAGTCTTTTCTTGATTCGGCAATATTGTTGGATAGAAGCGGCTCGGACCGACATTACTCGTACGCTTACGAGAGACTGGTTTCATCGCTACGAGCAACCCCGTTGCTCAAAGATGACTGGCGAGTGTCGGTTTCTCCAACTTTAGTTGAATCGGATTTGACCGAGGAGGTCCTTGGAGACAGGTTAAATAGCAATTCATACATCTCCGTTGTGGTGTTTGCGTAAGTAAGATGCGATCCTACTAGATACCCATGGCCACCACGTAAAACATGCAACAACAATTAGAGGACGTCTAACTTGTTTTTGCAGGGTATGCTTGTGATGTGATATGGCCAACGACGTGATGTGAGATATTGGATGTATGAGATGATCATGTTGTAATAGTTAATATCGACTTGCATGTCGATGCTACGGCAACCGGCAGGAGCCATAGGGTTGTCTTTAAACTAACGTTTGTGTTTGCAGATGTGTTTACTATATTGCTAGGACGTAGCTTTAGTAGTAGTAGCATAGCACACACGACAACCTCGATGGCGGCACGATGATGAAGATCATGATGATGGGGATCATGGTGTGGAGCCGATGACAAGAAGATCATACCGGTGCTTTGGTGATGAAGATCAAGGAGCACTTGATGATGGCCATATCATGTCACTTATGAATTGCATGTGATGTTAATCCTTTTATGCACCTTATTTTGCTTAGAACGACGGTAGCATTATGAGGTGATCTCTCACTAAAATTTCAAGACGAAATTGTGTTCTCCCCGACTGTGCACCGTTGCTACAGTTCATCGTTTCGAGACACCACGTGATGATCGGGTGTGATAGACTCAACGTTCACATACAACCGGTGCAAAACAGTTGCACACGCGGAACACTCGGGTCAAGCTTGACGAGCCTAGCATGTGCAGACATGGCCTCGGAACACATGAGACCGAAAGGTCGATCATGAAACATATAGTTGATATGATTAGCATAGGGATGCTTACGACTGAAACTATCCTCAACTCACGTGATGATCGGACTTGAGCTAGTGGAATTGGATCATGAACCACTCAAATGACTAGAGAGATGTACTTTTTGAGTGGGAGTTTAGCAAGTAATTTATTAGTTAAACTCTAATTATCTTGAACATAGTCTAAGTCCACTTTGAAAATATTTGTGTTGTAGATCAATGGCTCACGCGACAGTCACCCTGAATTTTAATACGTTCCTAGAGAAAGCTAAGTTGAAAGATGATGGAAGCAACTTTGTAGACTGGGCTCGTAATCTTAAGTTGCTCCTGCAAGCTGGGAAGAAGGATTATGTCCTTAATACCGCGCTAGGAGATGAACCACCCACCGCGGCTGACCAAGATGCTAAGAACGCTTGGTTAGCACGCAAGGAGGACTACTCAGTAGTTCAATGTGCAGTCTTGTATGGCTTAGAGCCCGGGACTTCAACGTCGCTTTAAGCATCATGGAGCATATGAGATGTTCGAGGAGTTGAAGTTTATATTTTAGAAGAACGCCCGGATTGAGAGGTATGAGACCTCCGATAAATTCTATGCTTGCAAGATGGAGGAGAACTCGTCTGTCTGTGAACATGTGCTCAAAATGTCTGGGTACTCAAACCGTCTAGCTGAGCTGGGGATTGAACTCTCGCAAGAGGCTATCACTGACAGAATTCTTCAATCACTGCCACCAAGCTATAAGAGCTTTGTGTTGAACTATACCATGCAAGGGATGAACAAGTCACCCGGCGAGTTATTCGTGATGCTGAAAGTCGCAGAGTCAGAACTCCGTAAAGAGCATCAAGTGTTGATGTGAATAAGACCACTAGTTTCAAGAGAAACGGCAAAGGAAAGAAGGGTAATTCAAAGAAGAGCGGCATGCCTGTTGCCAATCCGACGAAGAAGCCCAAAGCTGGACCTAAGCGTGAAACGGGGTGCTATTATTGCAAGGGTATGGGTCAGTGGAAGCGCAACTGCCCCAAATATGTGGCTGATAAGAAGGCGGCCAAAGAAAAATGAGGTATATTCGATATACATGTTATTGATGTGTACTTAACCAGCTCTGATAGTAGTGCCTGGGTATTCGATACCGGTTCTGTTGCTCATATTTGCAACTCGAAACAGGAACCACGGAATAAGCGAAGGCTGGTGAAGCATGAAGTGACGATGTGCGTGGGAAATGGTTCCAAGGTTGATGCAATCGCCGTCGGCACAGTTTCACGCCAGTTACCATCACAATTAGTTATGAACTTAAATAAATGCTATTTAGTGCCTGCGTTAAGCACGAACATTATATCTGGATCTTGTTTATTGCGATACGGTTACTTGTCTAAGTCAGAGAATAATGATTGTTCTATTTCTATGAGTAATATCTTTTACGGTCATGCACCCAATGTGAGAGGATTCTTCATATTGAATCTTGATAGTGATAATACACATATACATAACATTGAGACCAAAAGAGTTAGAGTTAACAATGATAGCGCCATGTTTTTATGGTACTACGCTTAGGTCATATTGGTGTAAAGCGCATGAAGAATCTCCATACCGACGGATTTTTGGAGTCACTTGACTTTGATTCACTTGACACGTGCGAACCATGCCTCATGGGAAAGATGACTAAAACTCCGTTCTCCAGAACAATGGAGCGTGCAAGTGACTTGTTGGAAATCATACATACCGATGTGTGTGGTCCGATGAGTGCGGAGGCACGTGGCGGATATCGTTATTTTCTCACCTTCACTTACGATTTGAGTAGATATGGTTATGTCTACTTGATGAAGCACAAGTCTGAAACATTTGAAAAGTTCAAGCAATTTCAAAGTGAAGTTGAAAATCATCGTAACAAGAAGATCAAGTTCCTACGGTCTGATCATGGGGGTGAATATTAGAGTTTCGAGTTTGGTGCTCACTTAAGACAATGTGGAATTGTTTCACAGTTGACACCGCCTGGAACACCACAGCGTAATGGTGTGTCCGAACATCGTAATCGTACGTTATTAGAGATGGTGCGATCTATGATGTCTCTTACCGATTTGCCGTTGTCATTTTGGGGTTATGCATTAGAAACAGCTGCATTCACTTTAAATAGGTCACCATCGAAATCCGTTGAGACGAGACCATATCAGCTGTGGTATGGCAAAAGACCAAAGTTGTCGTTTCTTAAAGTTTGGGGATGTGAGGCTTATGTCAAAAAGCTTCAGCCTTAAAAACTGGAACCCAAAGCAGAAAAGTGCGTCTTCATAGGTTACCCAAAAGAGACAGTTGGGTATACCTTCTATCTCAAATCTGAGGGTAAAGTGTTTGTTTCTAAGAACAGAGCTTTTCTCGAGAAGGAGTTTCTCTCGAGAGAATTGAGTGGGAGGAAGATAGAACTTGATGAGGTTGTCGAACCTCTCATCCCTCTGGATGGTGGCGCAGGGCAAGGGGAAACCCCTGTCGTTGCGACGCCGGTTGAGGAGGAAGTTAATGATGATGATCATGCAACTCCGGATCAAGCACCTGTCGGACCTCGCAGGTCGACGAGACCGCGTACTACTTGAGAGTGGTACGGTAATCCCGTCTTATAAATTATGTTGTTGGACAACAATGAGCGTGCGAATTATGAAGAAGCAATGGTGGGCCCGGATTCCAACAAATGGCTGGAGTCCATGAAGTCCGAGATAGGATCTATGTATGAAAACAAAGTGTGGACTTTGGAAGTACTACCTGAGGGCGCAAGGCTATTCAGAACAAATGGATCTTTAAGAAGAAGACGAACACTGACGGTAATGTGACCGTTTATAAAGCTAGACTTGTGGCAAAGGGTTTTTCACAAGTTCAAGGAATTGACTACGATGAGACATTCTCACCCGTAGCGATGCTTAAGTCCGTCTGAATCATGTTAGGAACAGCTGCATTTTTCAATTATGAAATCTGGCAGATGGATGTCAAAACGGCATTCCTTAACGGTTCCCTTAAGGAAGAGTTCTATATGATGCAACCCGAAGGTTTTGTCGATCCTAAAAATGCTAACAAGGTGTGCAAGCTCCAACGATCCATTGATGGACTGGTGCAAGCATATCGGAGTTGGAATAAACGCTTTGATGAGGTGATCAAAGCATTTGGGTTTATACAGGCGGTTGAAGAATCCTGTATTTACAAGAAAGTGAGTGGGAGCTCTGTGGCGTTCCTAATACTGTATGTGGATGACATATTACTAATTGGAAACGACGTGGAGCTTTTGGAGAGCATAAAGGATTACTTGAATAAAAGTTTCTCTATGAAGGACCTAAGAGAAGTTGCTTACATTCTAGGCATAAAGATCTATAGGGATAGATCAAAACGCCTGATAGGACTTTCGCAAAGCACGTACCTTGATAAAGGTTTGAAGAGGTTCAAAATGGAACAGTCCAAGAAGGGGTTCTTGCCAGTTTTACAAGGTACGAGATTGAGTAAGACTCAGTGCCCAGCAACTGATAAAGATAGAGAGCATATGAGTTCCGTCCCCTATGCTTCAGCCATAGTTTCTATCATGTATGCAATGTTATGCACTAGACCGGACGTTAGCCTGGCCATAAGTATGGCAGGCAGGTTCCGTAGTAATCCAGGAGTGGATCACTAGACGGCGGTCAAGAATATCCCGAAGTACCTGAAAAGGACTAAGGAGATGTTTCTCGTATATGGAGGTGACGAAGAGCTCGCCGTAAAAGGTTACATCGATGCAAGCTTTGACACAGATCCGGACGACTCTAAGTCGCAGACCGGATACATATTTATTCTTAATGGGGGTGCGGTAAGCTGGTGCAGTTTCAACCAAAGCGCCGTAGCTGATTCTACATGTGAAGCAGAGTACATGGCCGCCTCGGAGGCAGCTAAGGAGGGTGTCTGGATGAAGCAGTTCATGACTGATCTTGGAGTGGTGCCGAGCGCACTGAATCCAATAACCCTGTTTTGTAAAAACACGGGTGCCATTGCCTTAGCAAAGGAACCACGGTTTCACAAGAAGACCAGACACATCAAACGACGCTTCAACCTCATCCGCGACTACGTTGAGGAGGAGGACGTGAATATTTGCAAAGTGCACACGGATCTGAATGTGGCAGACCCGCTGACTAAACCTCCTCCACGGGCAAAGCATGATCAACACCAGAACTGTATGGGTGTTAGATTTATTACAATGTAATTCACATGACGATGTGAGGACTAGATTGTTGACTCTAGTGCAAGTGGGAGACTCTTGGAATTATGCCCTAGAGGCAATGATAAATAAGTTATTATTATAATTCCTGTATCAAGATAATCGTTTATTATCCATGCTATAATTGTATTAAATGAAGTCTTAGATACATGTGTGGATACATAGACAAAACACTGTCCCTAGCAAGCCTCTAGTTGGCTAGACAGTTGATCAAGGATAGTCAAGGTCTTCTGAATATGTACAAGGTGTTGTTGCTTGATAACTGGATCACATCATTGAGTGAATCATGTGATGGACTAGACCCAAACTAATGAACGTAGCATGTTGATCATGTCATTTTGTTGCTACTGTTTTGTGCGTGTCAAGTATTTATTCCTATGACCATAGATCATATAACTCACTGGCACCAGAGGAATGCCTTGCGTGTATCAAACGTCACAACGTAACTGGGTGACCATAAAGATGCTCTACAGGTATCTCCGAAGGTGTCCCTTGAGTTAGTATGGATCAAGACTGGGATTTGTCACTCCGTGTGACGGACAGGTATCTTGGGGCCCACTCGGTAATACAACATCACACACAAGCCTTGGAAGCAATGTGACTTAGTATAAAGTCACGGGATCTTGTATTACGGAACGAGTAAAGAGACTTGCCGGTAAACGAGATTGAAATAGGTATGCGGATACTGACGATCGAATCTCGGGCAAGTAACATACCGAAGGACAAAGGGAATGACATACGAGATTATATGAATCCTTGGCACTGAGGTTCAATTGATAAGATCTTCGTAGAATATGTAGGATCCAATATGGGCATCCAGGTCCCGCTATTGGATATTGACCGAGGAGTCACTCGTGTCATGTCTACATAGTTCTCGAACCCGCAGGGTCTGCACACTTATGGTTCGGCGATGTTTTATGCGTATTTGAGTTATATGGTTGGTTACCGAATGTTGCTCGGAGTCCCGGATGAGATCACGGAAGTCACGAGGGTTTCCAGAATGGTCCGAAAATGAAGATTGATGTATAGGATGACCTCATTTAATTACCGGAAAGTGTTCGGACATTACCGGGAATGTAGTGGGAGTGACGAATGGGTTCCGGATGTTCACCGGGGGGGGGGGCAGCCCACCCGGGGGGAATCCCATAGGCCTGAAGGGTACCGCACCAGCCCTTAGTGGGCTGGTGGGACAGCCCAAGAGGCCCTCTACGCAGGAATCAAAGGAAAAAGAAAAAAAAGGGGGAAGTGGGAAAGTGGAGAAGGACTCCACCTTCCAATCCTAGTTGGACTAGGATTAGAGGAGGAGGACTCCTCCCCTTGCTTCAGCCGACCCCTTGGGGATCTCTTGAACCTCAAGGCAAGGCCCTCCCCCTCCCTCCTATATATACTGAGGTATTAGGGCTGATTTGAGACAACTTTGCCACGGCAGCCCGACCACATACCTCCACAGTTTTTCCTCTAGATCGTATTTCTGCGGAGCTCGGGCGGAGCCGTGCTGAGATAGATCACCACCAACCTCCGGAGCACCGTCACGCTGCCAGAGAACTCATCTACCTCTCCGTCTCTCTTGCTGGATCAAGAAGGCAGATATCATCAATGAGTTGTACGTGTGCTGAACGCGGAGGTGCCGTCCGTTCGGCACTAGATCGGAGCGGATCGTGGGACAGATCGCGGGACGGTTTGCGGGGCGGATCGAGGGACGTGAGGATGTTCCACTACATCAACCGCGTTTCTTAACGCTTCCTGCTGTGCGATCTACAAGGGTACGTAGATCCAAATCTCCTCTCGTAGATGGACATCACCATGATAGGTCTTCGTGCGCGTAGGAATTTTTTTGTTTCCCATACCACGTTCCCCAACACCAAGCCCACCGGCCCACCCACCTGGGGGTATAAGACCCCAGGGGGAACCCTAACGCAAGCCTCCCCTCCCCATTCCCACACGCCGCCAGGAAGGCACGAGGGACCGAGCGCCCTGGCTCAATCTCCTCCCCCACTCCCTCGTACTCCCCTCGCTCAGACCCCCACGACGCCTCCCTCACCCCTCGTGGCTTTCCCCTAGCCCCGTCACCCCACCTCCCCTCACCAGATCGAGACAGAGCCCCCTGGCTCTCAATCGCCAGCTCGCCTCCTCCCCTCACTACCTCGCACCGCCGCCTATTCTCCTCCCTGCCTCCCACAATGCAGCCCCACATCGCGCCACCACCGCCTCAGGCCTCTAGTCACCGGGATCGGCCCCTCATCGCCCTCTCCTGCTGGATCCGCCTCGACCTCGACTCCCTGCCGCTCCACCACGACGGTCGGCGGCTCCTCCTTCGGTCTCCCCCACTGCGGCGCCCCAGCGCCCCCTGATGACCCACAAGTATAGGGGATCAATCGTAGTCCTTTCGATAAGTAAGAGTGTCGAACCCAACGAGGAGCAGAAGGCTCTGATAAATGGTTTTCAGCAAGGTAATAACTGCAAGCACTGAAAGTAGCTGTAACAAGTGATGGTGTTGTGAGGTGAAACGTAGCAGGTGAAAAGTAACAAGTAACAAGTAGTAGCAATGGTGCAACAAAGTGGCCCAATCCCTTTTGTAGCAAGGGACAAGCCTGAACAAAGTCTTATAGGAATTAAAGCGCTCCCGAGGACACACGTGAATTTTTGTCATGCTAGTTTCATCATGTTCATATGATTCACGTTCGTTACTTTGATAGTTTGATATGTGGGTGGACCGGCGCTTGGGTACTGCCCTTACTTGGACAAGCATCCCACTTATGATTAACTCCTCTCGCAAGCATCCACAACTACGAAAGAAGAATTAAGACAACGTCTAACCATAGCATTAAACTAGTGGATCCAAATCAGCCCCTTACGAAGCAACGCATAGACTGGGGTTTAAGCTTCTGTCACTCTAGCAACCCATCATCTACTTACTACTCCCCAATGCCTTCCTCTAGTCACAAATATGGTGAAGTGTTATGTAGTCGAAGTTCACATAACACCACTAGAGGAAAAACAACATACAACATATCAAAATACCGAACGAATACCAAATTCACATGACTATTATTAGCATGACTTATCCCATGTCCTCAGGAACAAAAGTAACTACTCACAAAGCATAATCATAATCATGATCAGAGGTGTAATGAGTAGCATCAAGGATCTGAACATAAACTCTTCCACCAAGTAATCCAACTAGCATCAACTACAAAGAGTAATCAACACTACTAGCAACCTTACAAGTACCAATCGGAGTCGTGAGACAGAGATTGGTTACAAGAGATTAACTAGGGTTTGGAGAGGAGATGGTGCTGATGAAGATGTTGATGGAGATGACTCCCCTCTGATGAGAGGAGTGTTGGTGATGACGATGGCGACGATTTCCCCCTCCGGGAGAGAAGTTTCCCCGACAGGATCGTCTTGCCGGAGCTTGCTATTGCGACAACAGACCTTCCCTGGTATGGCGCCAGGAATCCTGCTACTACGGCTACGCCTTTAGGGACTTCCTTGACAAATATGCAAAGGATTTCCCCACGGCCTTGGAGACTTGCGTTGGTGTTCCCTTGAAGAGGAAAGGGTCATGTAGCACAGCGGCGGTAAGTATTTCCATCAGTTTTGAGAACCAAGGTATCGAACGAGTGGAAGATCTCGTCAAGTCACAAGTACCTGCACAAACACAAAGAGCTTGCACCCAACGCTATGAAGGGGTTGTCAATTCCATATAGATTGTTTGCAAAGTGAGAACTGAAAGCAAAAAGTAAACAGAGCAAAGTAAAAGTGAAAGTGGAAACGATAGTTGCGAATAGACCCGGGGGCCGTAGTGTTCACTAGTGGCTTCTCTCATGAAAGCAAGTATACGGTGGGTGAACAAATTACTGTTGAGCAATTGATAGAACCGCGCAAAGTCGTGACGTTATCTAAGGCAATGATTATATCTATAGTCATCACGTCCAAAACAAGTAGACCGATACTTTCTGCATCTACTACTATTACTCCACACGTCGACCACTATCCAACATGCATCTAGTGTATTAAGTCCAAAAGAACAGAGTAACGCCTTAAGCAAGATGACATGACGTAGATGGACAATCTCATATCTACGATAAAAGCCCATCTTGTTACCCTTGATGGAAACAACACGATGCGTGCTTTGCTGCCCCTTCTGTCACTGTGAAAGGTCACCACACGGTATGAATCCAAAACCAAGCACTTCTCCCATTGCAAGAATCATAGATCTAGTTGGCCAAACAAAACCCAAGACTCGGAAAGACTTACAAGGATATCAAATCATGCATATAAGAAATCAGCAAAGACTCAAATATAATTCATAGATAATCTGATCACAAATCCACAATTCATCGGATCTCGACAAACACACCGCCAAAGAGGATTACATCGTATAGATCTCCATGAAGATCATGGAGAACTTTGTATTGAAGATCCAAGAGAGAGAAGAAGCCATCTAGCTACTAACTACGGACCCATAGGTCTGAAGTAGACTACTCACGAGTCATTGGAGAGGTGGTGATGTTGATGTAGAAGCCCTCCAACTCCAAAGTCCCCTCCGGCAGGGCACTGGGAAGGGTCTCTAGATGAGATCTTGTGGAAACGGAAGCTTGCGGCGGCGGAAAAGTGTTTTCATGGATGCCCTGATTTTTTCTGGATTTTTAGGGAATTTATAGGCCAAAGACCTAGGGCAGGGGAGCGCCACGGAGGCCAAAAGCTTGGTTGCCGCGGCCTCCCCCTCGCCGCGGCAACAGGGCTTGTGGGCTCCCAGTGGGCCCACTGCCTTGGCCCTCAAGCCTCCCGATCTTCTTCCGTTCTGGAAAAATTTATTTCGGGGATTTTATTCCGTTTGGACGTTCCAAAATCAGATCTGAAAAGAGTCAAAAACACAGAAAAAGCAGGAACTGGCACTTGGCACTGGATTAATAAGTTAGCCCCAAAAAAGATATAAAAGGTAAACAAAACATCCAAAGTTGAAAAGATAACAACGTGAAACCATAAAAAATTATAGATACGTTTGAGATGTATCACAGCTCTAGATTGGTTCTGCTCAAGTTCCGCCTCGTGGGGGCGGAGAATCCACGAAAAAGCTCAACCCTGATTTTTTTCTCGGACGAAACCCTTCATATAGCAAAAGAGGGCGGCCAGTGGGCCACCAGGGTGCCCACAAGCCCTGCTGCCGCGGCCAGGGGGGTAGGCCGCTGCAACCAGGCTTGTGGGCCCCTGCTAGCTCCCCTCTGGCACTTCTTTCGCCCAATATTTTTTATATATTCCCAAAAAATTCCACATTGATTTTCAGGGCATTTGGAGTTGTGCAGAATAGAGGACTCAGACTTGCTCCTTTTCCAGTCCAGAATTCCAGCTGTCGGTATTCTCCCTCTTCAAATAAACCTTGCAAAATAAGAGAGAAAAGGCATAAGTATGGTACCACAAAGTATAATAACAGTCCATAAAGCGATAAATATCAACATGAAAGCATGATGCAAAATGGACGTATCAACTCCCCCAAGCTTAGACCTCGCTTGTCCTCAAGAGAAAACCAAGATCCATAAACATGTCCACATGTTTAGGGATGAAGGTGTCGATAAAACATAAAACGGACATGAGGGCATCATGATCAGACATAGAACAACAATACATCATAAAGATTCTTATGGGAAAGTAACAATTCCTTCACAAAGCATAATATGAAACAAAAACCTTACCGAGAAGTAGCCAACAACAGTCCATCTCCAAGTTGATATATGAATATAGATCTTTCCCAAGCATATGACGGTAGCCAAGATGAAGGCAAAAGAGGGAATTGGTGAAGATCACCATGACTTTCACCAGGACAAAAGTAAAGGTACAAGATACGTCCTTCGCAGAGGGAAGCAGAGGTTGTCATGCGCTTTTGAGGTTAGGATGCATGTCCTCTTAGTGCGGAGGAACGTCACTTTATATTGCCTCCTGTGACAAAGAACTTTATTATGCAGTCTGTCGATTTTATGTCTTCCTCATCATAGGTTTGCATCAAGATTATTTTCCACACACTAATAGATCATACATATTAGAGAGCAATTTTTATTACTTGCATCGATGACAACTTACTTGAAGGATCTTATTCAATCCATAGGTAGGTATGGTGGACACTCATGGCAAAACTGGGTTGAAGGTTTATTGATGCACAAGTAGTATCTCTACTTGGTGCGGGAGTTTTGGCTAATATGAGGTGGAAGCAATTGTCACATGCTAAGGGATCTCTAACCATATAATATTGTTCAGAGCCAAGCAAACACAAATTATTATGTTGTCTTCCTTGTCCAACGTCTACTTATAGGCATGCAATAGTTTGGTAGTGTTCACAATCATAGATGGTGTCAGAGATGATATATTTATATGTGAACCTCTCTTTCGTTATTACTTATTATTAGGTGCAACAATGAATGGGGTCTATGTTGGTCTATCCTCAACAAGTTTCAATCAACATACTTGTTATATGTGAAGCTATCACTTTCCATAAGATCATCTCATGATCTTTCATGCTATCGTTCTTTTCATACTTTTGATCACGACACAAAACAAAGCCCTTGACTAAGATACTCTTTATTATATAGCTCGCAAGCTCGAATACATCGGGGGAAGACACAAGGCAAAAGACTCAAACTAAACACTAAAGACTTATTCCACTAAGAGAAGAAATAAAAGCTGAAAAGGAAAGAACTAAAACAAAGGTAAAAGCAAAATATATAAAGGTGATACGATACCAGGGCAACTCCGCCAAGCTTGGCAAAAGCCAAGGGGATTGCCCATACCAATGCTTAGTTGTCTTCCTTTGGTGGTGAAGGTGGTGGAGTCTTTGCCTTTGATTTCAAGAGAGCTATCAATCTTTGATTTATACCTTGGAGATCTGCGACATGGTTTTCCAGCAAAACAACATTACGAGAAAGGGAAATATTGCGAGCACGAGTTGTTTCACAAAACCTCAAGAGTTCAATCAAGGATGGAGATAACACGTGGAGGAAGGATTGGATAAAATCCACTCCTTCAACGTCTTCAATGTTAAACATAGGTTGAACTTCCTACCTAGCTTGGGTTTTCTCCTTAGCTTTGTCCCTGGCTTCCGTGACTTCTACTCTTTTCAGATCAACATCTACTTCTTCATGAACTTGAGGGAGATTATTCTCCCCAATAGATTCGTAAGATATCTTTGCTCTAAATCTACTGCACACAACAAGCTCGAAACGAAAACAGAGGAAACTGCGCGACACAGAGATCAAAACCCTCGGGCGTATATATATAATGATTTTTTCTGGACCAGAAGGAGTGCTCCGCAAGAAAAGAGGAGTCCGGGAGGCACACGAGGTGCACACAAGCCCTGTTGTCGCGGCCGGGGGGGAGGCCGCGGCAACCAAGCTTGTGGCCGCCTCGTGCACTCTTCGGACTGCTTTTTATTTTTCTATTTTTCCATAAATTCCAAAACGGAGAAAAATTCCTACTCGAAAAGTTTTGGAGTCCAATTACTTACCGATACACATACCTCTTTGTTTTCAGAGTCTGAAATAGGCTGATAAACATCCCTTATGTACTCCTCTGGAGTTATGATATTGATGATATTGCTCTCAACATTTATGGGAGTACCAGAGATATAATGCTTGATTCTTTGCCCATTTACCACTCTAGGTAAATTACCTTCCGTGTTATTGATTTTGATGGCACCAGAATGATATACTTCCTCGGCAACATAGGGATCTTCCCATTTAGAGAGAAGCTTGCCTGCGAAGAATCTTAAGCGAGATTTGTATAGCAGGACATAATCACCTACATTGAACTCATGTTTTTGTATTCTTTTATCGTGCCATCTCTTAACCTTTTCCTTGAACAACTTGGCATTCTCATATGCCTGGCCCCTCCATTCATCTAATGAGCTGATATCAAACAACCGCTTCTCACCGGCAAGTTTGAAATCGAAGTTGAGCTCTTTGATTGCCCAATAAGCTTTGTGTTCTAGCTCAAGAGGTAAATGACAGGCCTTACCGTAAACCATTTTATACGGCGACATGCCCATGGGATTCTTATAAGCAGTCCTATTAGCCCATAGTGCATCGTTAAGTTTGCTAGACCAATTCTTTCGAGATCTATTGACAGTCTTTTGTAAGATCAATTTGATCTCCCTATTACTCAACTCCACTTGACCACTAGACTGAGGATGATAAGGAGATACAACTCTATGGTTGACATCATACTTAGCGAGCATCTTGCGGAAAACACCATGAATGAAGTGTGAACCGCCATCAGTCATCAGATATCTAGGGACTCCAAATCTTGGGAAAATGACTTCTTTAAGCGTCTTAATAGAGGTGTGGTGATCAGCATTTCTAGTGGGGATAGCTTCTACCCACTTAGTGACATAATCAACAGCAACTAAGGTGTGAGTATACCCATTGGAACTCGGGAAGGGTCCCATATAATCAAAGCCCCAGGCATCAAATGGTTCAATGACAAGTGAATAGTTCATAGGCATTTCCTGACGCTTACTGATGTTCCCTATTCTTTGGCATTCGTCACAAGATAAGACAAGCTTACGGGCATCCTTAAAGAGAGTGGGCCAATAGAAACCTGACTGCAATACCATATGAGCAGTTCTGTCTCCAACATGGTGTCCTCCGTAGGCTTCGGAATGACACTTCTGCAGGATCTGTCCCTGTTCATGTTCAGGCACACAACGTCTAATAACACCATCTACTCCTTCCTTATAAAGGTAAGGGTCATCCCAAAAGTAGTGTCTCAAATCAAAGAAGAATTTCTTCTTTTGCTCGTAGGTGAAATTGGGTGGTATGTATTTGGCTACGATATAGTTTGCGTAATCAGCATACCACGGTGCACTATGTGAAGTACGGATGACCTTCAATTGCTCATCAGGAAAGCTGTCATCAATAGGTCGTGGGTCATCAAGGACATTCTCTAGCCTGGACAAGTTATCTGCTACAGGGTTATCAGCACCCTTTCGGTCAACAACGTGCAAATCAAATTCCTGTAGCAGGAGAACCCATCTGATTAGCCTAGGCTTAGCGTCCTTCTTCTCCATAAGGTACTTAATAGCAGCATGATGAGAGTGAATAATGACTTTGGAGTCAACTATATAAGATCTGAACTTTTCACATGCAAACACGACTGCTAAAAATTCCTTCTCCATAGTGGCATAGTTTCTTTGGGCACTGTCTAGAGTTTTACTAGCGTAGTGAATAACATTCAACTTCTTGTCAACTCTTTGTCCTAGAATAGCACCAACAACATAATCACTAGCATCGCACATGATTTCAAAGGGCAAGTTCCAATTAGGTGGTTGAACAATAGGTGCGGTTATCAAGGCCTTGTTAAGTATTTCGAAAGCTTCCTCACAATCCTCATCAAAAACAAAAGGAACATCCTTCTGCAAGAGGTTGGTAAGAGGCCTAGAAATCTTAGAGAAGTCTTTAATGAACCTTCTATAGAAACCAACATGACCTAGGAAACTTCATATACCTCTGATATCTGTGGGGCAAGGCATTTTCTCAATTGCATCAACCTTAGCCTTATCAACTTCAATGCCTTTCTCACAGATTTTGTGTCCTAAGACGATGCCTTCATTAACCATGAAGTGGCACTTTTCCCAGTTCAAGACGAGGTTGGTATCTTTGCATCTCTGTAAGACTCGATCAAGGTTGTTGAGGCAATCGTCAAAGGAAGAACCGTAAACGGAGAAATCATCCATGAAAACCTCAACAATCTTTTCACAAAAGTCAGAGAATATTGCCATCATACATCTTTGAAAGGTGGCAGGTGCATTGCATAAGCCAAAAGGCATACGTCTATAAGCAAAGGTACCGAAGGGGCAGGTGAAAGTGGTTTTCTCCTGATCAGATTGTGCAACAGGTATTTGCGAGAAACCCAAATAACCGTCTAGAAAGCAGAAGTGTGCGTGTTTAGATAGCCTTTCTAGCATTTGGTCGATAAACGACAAAGGATAATGGTCTTTCCTGGTTGCCTTGTTCAGTTTCCGGAAGTCTATCACCATCCTATAGCCAGTAATAATCCTCTGTGGGATTAGTTCATTCTTATCATTAGGAACGACGGTGATACCTCCCTTCTTAGGTACGCAATGTACTGGACTTACCCAATCACTATGAGCAACAGGATAAATGATTCCTGCTTCCAGAAGCTTTAATATTTCTTTTCTCACGACCTCTTTCATCCTTGGATTTAATCTCCGTTGATGATCAGCAACTGGCTTAGAATCAGGATCGGTTTTAATCTTGTGCTGACATAGAGTGGGACTAATACCCTTAAGATCATCAAGAGTATATCCAATAGCGGCACGGTGCTTCCTCAAAGTTTTTAATAACTTCTTCTCTTCGTGATTCGAGAGGTGAGCACTAATAATAACAGGATATATCTTCTTCTCGTCAAGATAGGCATACTTAAGTGTATCTGGTAACTGTTTTAGCTCGAACACAGGATCACCCTTTGGTGGGGGAGGATCCCCAAGCAGTTCAACAGGCAGATTATTCTTAAGAATAGGATATTGTTCTAAAACAATTTTATCTATATCATCTCTTTCATCCATATGCATATCATTTTCATGCTCAAGCAGATATTGCTCTAAAGGATCCGTAGGAGGCACGGCAATAGAGGCAAGAGCAATGATTTCATCCCTACCAGACGACTCTTTTTCATGGGGTTGTCTTCCAAACTTGGAGAAGTTAAATTGTTGAGACACACCCTCGAAACTAACAGTGACAGCCTATTTAATGCAATCAATATGAGCATTGACAGTGTTGAGAAAGGGTCTACCAATTATGATGGGACAAAAGCTATCTTGTGTAGTAGCAAGGACGAGGAAATCAGTAGGATACTTCGTCTTACCACACAGGACTTCTACGTCTCTCACAATTCCCACATGGCAGATAGTGTCTCTATTAGCTAGCATAATAGTGACATCAATGGGTTCTAACTCAGCAGGTGCAATCTCATCTTTGATTTCACCATATAGGGACCGGGGTATTGCACTAACACTAGCACCCATATCACATAAACCATGATAGCAGTGATCTCCTATCTTGATAGAAACAACGGGCAGGCCAACTACAGGTCCGTATTTGTCTTTCGTGTTGGAGCTTTAGAATAATCCTTTTTCCTAGCAAGGTAAGGTGGTTTCTCAACGTAGGCACAAGGAACAATAGGATCACTAAAGGCAATGACTTTCTCTCCAACTAGATTGGGTTTAACTATGTTGACTTCTATAGGAGGATGATACTTAAACCACTTCTCTTTGGGAGGATCAACATGAGCAGCAAAAGATTCGCATAGAGAAGCTACTATCTCAGAGTCAAGTCCATACTTAGCGCTAAAATATCTAGAAGTGTTTGTTTCAACAAAAGATTTAACGCAATCAAACTGGAAATTCATACCTAACTCCTTACCTTCTTCAAGCTCCCAATCTTCAGAGTTACGTTTGATTCTTTCCAATAAATTCCACTTGTGGTGAATATCCTTCTTCATAAAAGAACCGATACAAGAAGTGTCAAGCATGGTACGATCTTCATGAGAAAGACGAGCATAAAAGTTTTGAGTGATAATTTCTCTCGAGAGCTCATGATTGGGGCATGAATATAGCATTGATTTAAGCCTCCCCCAAGCTTGAGCTATGCTTTCCCTGTCACGAGGCCAAAAGTTATAAATATAATTCCGATCACGATGTACTAAATGCATAGGATAAAACTTTTGATGAAATTTTCAACCGATTGTAGTCCCATGATCCAGTATCATCACATAGCCTATACCATGTCAATGCCTTATCCTTCAAAGATAAAGGAAAGACTTTCTTATTTACCTCATCCTCGGGCAAACCTGCAAGCTTAAATAAACCACAAACTTCATCTACATAGATTAGATGCAAGTCTGGATGTGAAGACCCATCTCGTGTAAAAGGATTAGCCAACAGTTTCTCAAGCATACCCGAAGGAATTTCATAAACGATATTTTCAGTAGGTACCTCAGCTTGAGGAGCAACTCCTCGGGCCTCCATTCGTGGTGAAGATACCCCGAAAAAATTCCTCAAAGGAACAGTTTCCATAGTGACAAGTGACAATAAATTTCAGCACAGTATATAAATGTTTCCTTACCAAATTCCACTTACCAAAGGCGCTTCACTCCCCGGCAACGGCGCCAGAAAAGAGTCTTGATGACCCACAAGTATAGGGGATCAATCGTAGTCCTTTTGATAAGTAAGAGTGTCGAACCCAACGAGGAGCAGAAGGCTCTGATAAACGGTTTTCAGCAAGGTAATAACTGCAAGCACTGAAAGTAGCTGTAACAAGTGATGGTGTTGTGAGGTGAAACGTAGCAGGTGAAAAGTAACAAGTAACAAGTAGTAGCAATGGTGCAACAAAGTGGCCCAATCCCTTTTGTAGCAAGGGACAAGCCTGAACAAAGTCTTATAGGAAGTAAAGCGCTCCCGAGGACACACGTGAATTTTTGTCATGCTAGTTTCATCATGTTCATATGATTCACGTTCGTTACTTTGATAGTTTGATATGTGGGTGGACCGGCGCTTGGGTACTGCCCTTACTTGGACAAGCATCCCACTTATGATTAACTCCTCTCGCAGGCATCCACAACTACGAAAGAAGAATTAAGACAACGTCTAACCATAACATTAAACTAGTGGATCCAAATCAGCCCCTTACGAAGCAACGCATAGACTGGGGTTTAAGCTTCTGTCACTCTAGCAACCCATCATCTACTTACTATTCCCCAATGCCTTCCTCTAGGCACAAATATGGTGAAGTGTTATGTAGTCAAAGTTCACATAACACCACTAGAGGAAAAACAACATACAACATATCAAAATACCGAACGAATACCAAATTCACATGACTATTATTAGCATGACTTATCCCATGTCCTCAGGAACAAAAGTAACTACTCAAAAATCATAATCATAATGATGATCAGAGGTGTAATGAGTAGCATCAAGGATCTGAACATAAACTCTTCCACCAAGTAATCCAACTAGCATCAACTACAAAGAGTAATCAACACTACTAGCAACCTTACAAGTACCAATCGGAGTCGTGAGACGGAGATTGGTTACAAGAGATTAACAAGGGTTTGGAGAGGAGATGGTGCTGATGAAGATGTTGATGGAGATGACTCCCCTCCGATGAGAGGAGTGTTGGTGATGACGATGGGGACGATTTCCCCCTCCGAGAGAGAAGTTTCCCCGGCAGGATCGTCCTGCCGGAGCTCTAGATTGGTTCTGCTCAAGTTCCACCTCGTGGCAGCGGAGAATCCATGAAAAAGATCCACCCTGATTTTTCTCGGACGAAACCCTTCATATAGCAAAAGAGAGGGGGCCAGTGGGCCACCAGGGAGCCCACAAGCCCTGCTGCCGCGGCCAGGGGTGTAGGCCGCGGCAACCAGGCTTGTGGGCCCCTGGCAGCTCCCCTGTGGCACTTCTTTCGCCCAATATTTTTTATATACTGCCAACAAATTCCACATAGATTTTCAGGGCATTTGGAGTTGCGCAGAATAGAGGACTCAGAATTGCTCCTTTTCCAGTCCAGAATTCCAGCTGCCGGTATTCTCCCTCTTCAAATAAACCTTGCAAAATAAGAGAGAAAAGGCATAAGTATGGTACCACAAAGTATAATAAGAGTCCATAAAGCGATAAATATCAACATGAAAGCATGATGCAAAATGGACGTATCACCCCCGCACTGACCCGCTCCTCCGCCTACCTCGCCGGAACCGCGCCGCCTCCCCGTCGCCGGCCTCTTCCACGAGCCTCCTCCGCTTCCCCGCCGGCTCTATCGAGCCTCATCGAACCCGCCCCCTTACAACGTGGGTGAGAACGCCCCCTCTCCCTATCCTTCACTCTCCATTCTGTTCCGGCGTTCATCGCCTCGTCCCGACGCCGTTGATCTCTTGTAGGAGATGGTGGTGGAGTTTTGCCCCTGTCTCTCTATTGAGAGAGAAGGGTGAACACAGAGATAGAACAAAAAGAAAAAGAAAAGAGATGATAGGAAAAATAAAATAAAATAAAATAAATGGATGTATGTATATGTGTACGTATGCAAATATATGTATATGTATGGATATATGATGTGTATTGTGGATGTGTGCAAAAATGTGTATAAGTGCGTATGAGAGATATTTTGTGAAGTGTGTGTGTGCGTGTTGTGTTGTGTGTGACCGGTGGGCCACTGCCATGTGGGGCCAACCCCCCCCCCCCCCCCCCCCACTCCCACTGACAGGGAGGTGATACGTCTCCAACGTATCTATAATTTTTGATGGTTTCATGCTATTATCCTGTCAAACTTTGGATGTTTTGTATGCCTTTTATATCTTTCTGGGACTAACTTATTAACTCAGTGCCAAGTGCCAGTTCCTGTTTTTTCCGTGTTTTTTGACTCCTCTCAGAGGAGGATTTTAAACAGAGTCAAAATGGAATGAAACTTCCAAAAAGATTTTTTCCGAAACAGAAGAAGATCGGGAAGCTTGAGAACCAAGGCAGGGGGCCACCAGGGACCCCACAAGCCCCCTAGCCGGGGCCAGGGGGCGCGCCTCCCAGGCTTGTGGGCTCCCTGGGCTACCTCTGCCCTAGGTCTTTCACCTATATATTCCCATAAATTCCAGAAAAAATCAAGAGATCATCGAAAGTACTTTTCCGTCGCCGCAAGCTTCTATCTCTGCAAGATCCCATCTGGGGCATGTTTTGGTGCCCTGCCGGAGGGGGGATTCAGATACGGAGGGGTTCTTCATCAACACCATGACCTCTCCGATGATGCGTGAGTAGTTCACCATAGACCTACAGGTCCATAGCTAGTAGCTAGATGGCTTCTTCTCTCTCTTGGATCTTCAATACAAAGTTCTCCATGCTCTTCATGGAGATCTATACGATGTAATCTTGTTTTGCGGTGTGTTTGTCGAGATCCGATGAATTGTGGATTTATGATCAGGTTATCTATGAATCTTATTTGAGTTTCTTCTGATATCTCTTATGCATGATTTCATATCCTTGTAATTCTCTTCGAGTTGTGGGTTTTGTTTGGCCAACTTGATCTATGATTCTTGCAATGGGAGAAGTGCTTGGTTTTGGGTTCATACCATGCGGTGACCTCACCCAGTGACAGAAGGGGTAGCGAGGCACGCATCGTGTTTTTACCATCAAGGGTAAAAAGATGGGGTTTTCATAATTGGTTTAAGTTTATCCCTCTACATCATGTCATCTTGCTTAAGGCGTTACTATATTCATCATGAACTCAATACACTAGATGCATGCTGGATAGCGGTCGATGTGTGGAGTAATAGTAGTAGATGCCGAAAGTATCGGTCTACTTGTCTCGGACGAGATGCCTATATGTATGATCATTGCCTTAGATATCGTCATGACTTTGCGCGGTTCTATCAATTGCTCCACAGTAATTTGTTCACCCACCGTAATATTTGCTATTTTGATAGAAGCCTCTAGTGAACACTATGGCCCCCGGGTCTACATCACACCGTATTTTCAGCCTTACACCTTTTTCTTCGTTGCACTTTCCGCCTTCAAATCTAACTTTGCAATCAATCTTGAAGGGATTGACAACCCCTTTATAGCGTTGGGTGCAAGCTCTTTTGTGTTTGTGCAGGTACTCTGGAGTTGACGAGATTCTCCTACTGGATTGATACCTTGGTTCTTAAACTGAGGGAAATACTTACTGCTCCTGTGCTGCATCACCCTTTACTCTTCAAGGGAAAAACCAACGCAAGCAAGTCTCCGTCAACGTGTCAATTTCTGGCGCTGTTTTTTGAGAAGTAGCAGAAGAATTTCTGGCGCCGTTGCCGGGGAGGATCAAGTCAAGAACTCATCCAAGTAAGTGTCGCAAACTCATCTCTTGCATTTACTTTTTTTGCCTCCCGTTTTCCTCTCCCCCACTTTTGAAAAACAAAAATTTACAAAAATATTTGCCTTTTTTCGTTTGACTTTTTCGTTTGCCTTTCCTTTGCTTGTGTGCTATGTGCCTTCAATATGCTTGCATCTTCGCTTGCTGAAAATCTATTGATATGGACCCCCATCCACTTGCTAATATTTTCAAGAGGTCCAACTATGTTGAACCAATTGCTAGTGAGTTGAGTGCACTTGACTTTCTCTATGGTGTTTTGCTTGAGATGCGTCAATCTGAAAATCGTGATGAAGAAATTTATGAAGTGATTCACGAGGGCTCCTTGAATGAAAAGCATGATTGCAATGGTTTTACTATGAATTCTATTAGTGTCAATCATGCTAAAAATATGCAAAACCCTAAGCTTGGGGATGCTAGTTTTGCTATGTCCTCTACTTGTTGCAATGATCACGAATGGGGTGATGATTTTTCTTATGATCTTGAAAATTTGTTTAAGCCTCATGATGAATATGATGTTTGCAATAAGATTGAAAGTGGGTTTGGAGAAGTCATGACTTTAGTTGATGATAATCCCACTATTTTAGAAGAGCGTCAACTTTGCATGCATGTGGATCATGAAAAGAATATCGTATGGGATAGCTATATTGTTGAAATTGAATATGATCCCACATGTAATTGCCTCTCGTTTTGTTGAGATTGATATTGTCTCTTTCTTCTTCCTTGCATATGGTAACTATTGGTTATCTTGACAATCTGTTTTCCTATAAAATGCCTATGCATAGGAAGTATGTTAGACTTAGATATGTTTGTCACATGTTTCATGATGCTCTCTCCGTGTCCGATTGCTATGTTTTATGGGAGCATCATTGAATTATCAATGCCTAGCTAAGGGCGTTAAACAATAGCGCTTGTTGGGAGGTAACCCAATGAATTTATCTTTTTTCTTTCTGTTTTTTTGCGTCCACAGTATCATAATTCAGTTACCGTTGTGTCTTTTGTGTTTCTTTTTTGGGTTTGAGCCAAGCAAAACCTTTATGACTAGTCTTGGTGATGGTTGTTCGATCCTGCTGGAAAAAGACAGAAACTTTTCGCACACGAGATTATTTTTCATTTTTATTGAGAAAGAGCTTTTGAGTTGATTCTTTTTGCTGCTGGTTGATATGCCTTTTTCCCACGCAGTCGTAAGTTTGAAGAATTGTTGAGGTACCAGAAGTATATGAAGCATACAGATTGCTACAGACTGGTCTGTTTTTCACAGATTCTGTTTTTGTTGAGTTTGTTGCTTGTTTTGATGAAACTATGGATAGTATCGGGGGGGGGGGGGGGGTACTAGCCATGGAAAAGTGAGAATACAGTAATCTAACACCAATATGAACAGAATTGAAGTTTGCTACAGTACCTAAAGAGGTGGTAGTTTGTTTTCTTGTGCTAATGATATCACGAGTTTTTGTTTAACTTTTGTGTTGTGAAGTTTTCAAGTTTTGGGTGATGTTCTCATGGACAAAGAGATAAGGAGTGGAAAGATCTCAAGCTTGGGGATGCCCAAGGCATATCAAGCCAAATTCAAGGACACCAAAAAGCCTAAGCTTGGGGATGCCCCGGGAAGGATCCCCTCTTTCGTCTTCAATCCATCGGTAACATTACTTGGAGCTATATTTTTATTCACCACATGATATGTGTTTTGCTTGGAGCGTATTGTATCGTAGGAGTCTTTTCTTTTTGTTGAGTCACAATCATCCTTGCTGCACACCCTTTGAGATAGATATGCACTCATCATGATTTTGCTAGAATGCTCATAGTGCTTCACTTATATCTTTTGAGCTAGATAATTTTGCTCTATGTGCTTCACTTAGATCTTTTAGAGCACGGCAGTGCGTGACTTGGTAGTTGGCTTATGCTATGAAAGTATTCCCAAAGGTGATAGGTACCCAAATAGGATACAAAAACTTCCATCTTCATGTGCATTGAGTAGAAAGAGAAGTTTGATTCCTCTCAATTAGTTTTGAGACGTGGATTTGGTAATATTAAGAGTTATGTTAGTAGGGTGTTGTTAATCTAGGAATACGTGTGTTGAAGTTAGTGATTCCCGTAGCATGCACGTATGGTGAATCGCTATGTTAGGAAGTCGGAGCATAATTGATCTATTGATTGTTTGTGTTGCGGTTGGGATCGCGCGATGGTTAACACCTACCAACCCTTCCCCTAGGAGTATGCGTTTAGCACTTTGTTTCGATTACTAATAAAAACTTTCGCAACAAGTATGTGAGTTCTTCATGACTAATGTGAGTCCATGGTATAGATGCACTTTCACCTTCCACCATTGCCAGCCTCTCTAGTGCCGCACAATTCTCGCCGGTGCACAAACCCACCATATGCCTTCCTCAAAACAGCCACCATACCTACCTACTAGGGCATTTTCATAGCCATTCCGAGATATATTGCCATGCAACTCCCACCGTTCCGTCTCATGACTTGTGCCGTCACTCTCATATTGCCATTGCATGATTGTAAGATAGCTAGCGAGATGTTTCAAAGTCATACGCCAAGCTAGATCGTTGCACATCCCGGTACACTACCGGAGGCATTTCCTACAGAGTCATCATCGTTCTGACTTTGAGCTGAGAGTAAATAAAAGTGTGATGATCATCATTATTAGAGCATTGTCCCATGTGAGGAAATAAAAAAAAAGAGGTCAAAGAGCCCAAATAAAAAAAAGAAAAAAAGAGGCCCAAGAGCCCAAATAAATAAAAAACGAGAGAGAAATAGCGAGAAGGGACAATGCTACTATCTTTTTCCACACTTGTGCTTCATTATAGCACCATGTTCTTCATGATTGAGAGCCTCTCGTTTTGTCACCACCATATGCTAGTGGGAATCTTCATTATATAACTTGGCTTGTATATTCCAATGATGGGCTTCCTCAAAATTGCCCTAGGTCTTCGTGAGCAAGCAAGTTGGATGCACACCCACTAGTTCTCTTATTGAGCTTTCACATACTTATAACTCTAGTGCATCCTTTGTATGGCAATCCCTACTCCTTCACATTGATATATATTAAATGGGCATCTCCATAGCCCTTTGATATGCCGAGTAAATGTGACCATTGCTGCGGCAACAAAAGTCCTTCCCCGGCAACGCTAGGAATTCTTCTTGCTACTTCTCTTGCTTGCGTCAGTTTTTCCCTTGAAGAGGAAAGGGTGATGCAGCACAGGAGCAGTAAGTATTTCCCTCAGTTTGAGAACCAAGGTATCAATCCAGTAGGAGAATCTCGTCAAGTCCAGAGTACCTGCGCAAACACAAAAGAGCTTGCACCCAACGCTATAAAGGGGTTGTCAATCCCTTCAAGATTGATTGCGAAGTGAGATCTGAAGGCGGAAAGTGCAACGAAGTAAAAAGTGTAAGGCTGAAAATATGGTGTGGAGTAGACCCCGGGGCCATAGTGTTCACTAGAGGCTTCTCTCAAAACAGCAAATATCACGGTGGGTGAACAAATTACTGTCGAGCAATTGGTAGAACCGCGCAAAGTCATGACGATATCTAAGGCAATGATCATACATATAGGAATCACGTCCGAGACAAGTAGACCGATACTTTCTGCATCTACTACTATTACTCCACACATCGACCGCTATCCAGCATGCATCTAGTGTATTGAGTTCATGACGAACAGAGTAACGCCTTAAGCAAGATGACATGATGTAGAGGGATAATGTCAAACCAATGATGAAAACCCCATATTTTTACCTTTGATGGCAACAACATGATGCGTGCCTCGCTACCCCTTCTGTCACTGGGTGAGGTCACCGCATGGTATGAACCCAAAACCAAGCACTTCTCCCATTGCAAGAATCATAGATCTAGTTGGCCAGACAAAACCCACAACTCGAAGAGAATTACAAGGATATGAAATCATGCATAAGAGATATCAGAAGAAACTCAAATAAGATTCATAGATAATCTGATCATAAACCCACAATTCATCGGATCTCGACAAACACACCGCAAAAGAAGATTACATCGGATAGATCTCCATGAAGATAATAGAGAACTTTGTATTGAAGATCCAAGAGAGAGAAGAAGCCATCTAGCTACTAGCTATGGACCCGTAGGTCTATGGTGAACTACTCATGCATCATCGGAGAGGTCATGGTGTTGATGAAGAAGCCCTCCGTATCCGAATCCCCCCTCTAGCAGGGCACCAGAACGTACCCCAGATGGGATCTTGCGGAGATAGAAGCTTGTGGCGGCGGAAAAGTACTTTCGATGATCTCCTGATTTTTTCTGGAATTTTAGGGAATATATAGGCGCAAAACCTAGGGCAGAGTTGGCCCAGGGAGCCCACAAGCCAGGGTGGCACGGCCCCCCTGGCCGCTCCATGAGGGCTTGTGGGGTCCCTGCAGGCCCCGTGTCCTGATTCTCCGGCTTCCCGGTTTTTTTTTGTTTCAGAAAAAAATCTTTTTGGCAGTTTCATTCCGTTTGGAATCCGTTCAAAATCCTCCTCTGAAAGGGGTCAAAAACATGAAAAAAAACAGGAACTGGCACTTGGCACTGAGTTAATAGGTTAGTCCCAAAAAATATGTAAAAGGCATACAAAACATCCAAAGTTTGACAAGATAATAGCATGAAACCATAAAAATGATAGATACGTAGGAGACGTATCAAGCATCCCAAAGCTTAACTCCTGTTCGTCCTCGAGTAGGGAAGTGATAAAGACTGAATTTTTGACATGGAATGCTACCTAGTATAGTTGTCCTTTGCAACTTCTTTCACGTGACATGAATGGTCAGATCCCTAAGATTCAAAACAATAGTTTGCTATTGACATGAAAACAATAATACTTCAAGCAAACTTGCAAGGTAATCATGAACTTTCAAAATACCAAGGCCAATGAAAGTCATCCCTACAAAATCATATAGTCTGGCTATGCTCCATCATCCTCACATAACTAATGTAAATCATGCACAACCCCGGTATTGGCCAAGTAGTTGTTTTCGCACTCTTACTTTCTCAAACTTTTTATACCTATCACGCAATACATGAGCGTGAGCCATGGATATAGCACTATAGGTGGAATAGAGTGTGGTGGTGGTTGTGAGACAAAAAGGAGGAGATGGTCACATTTACTCGGCGTATAAAAAGGCTATGGAGATGCCCATTAATAGATATCAATGTGAATGAGTAGGGATTGCCATACAAAGGATGCACTAGAGCTATAAGTATGTGAAAGCTCAAAAGTAGAACTAGTGGGTGTGCATCCAACTTGCTTGCTCACGAAGACCTAGGGCAATTTTGAGGAAGCCCATCATTGGAATATACAAGCCAAGTTATATGATAAAGATTCCCACTAGCATATGGTAATGATAAATCAAGAAGCTCTCAATGATGAAGAACATGGTGCTATTATGAAGCACAAGTGTGGAAAAAGATAGTAGCATTGTCCCTTCTCTCTTTTCTTTTTTTTATTTGGGCTCTTAGGCTTCTTTTTTTCTTTCTTTATTTATTTTTGGGCTCTTTGGGCTCTTTTTTTATTACTCACATGGGACAATGATCTAATAATGATGATCATCACACTTTTATTTACTCACAGCTCAAAGCTTAGAACGATGATGACTCTATAGGAAATGCCTCCGACAGTGTACCGGGATGTGCAACGATCTAGCTTGGCGTATGATGTTGAAACATCTCGCTGGCTATCTTACTATCATGCAATGGCAATATCAGAGTGATAGCACAAGTCATGAGACGGAGCGGTGGGAGTTGCATGGCAATATATCTCGAAATGGCTATGAAAATGTCATAGTAGGTAGGTATGGTGGCTGTTTTGAAGAAGGCATATGGTGGGTTTGTGTACCGGCAAGAATTGCGCGGCACTAGACAGGCTAGCAATGGTGAAAGATGAAAGTGCATCTATACCATGGACTCACATTAGTCATGAAGAACTCACATACTTGTTGCGAAAGTTTTTATTAGTAATCAAAACAAAGTGCTAAACGCATACTCCGAGGGGAAGGGTTGGTAGGTGTTAACCATCACGCGATCCCGACCTCAACACAAAGGATGAGAATCAATAGATCAATTATACTCAGACTTCCTAACATAGCGGTTCACCATACGTGCATGCTACGAGAATCACTAACTTCAGCACAAGTATTTCTAGATTCACAGCACCCTACTAACATAGCTCTTAATATTACCAAATCCACGTCTCAAAACTAATTGGGAGGAATCAAAACTTCTCTTTCTACTCAATGCACATGAAGATGGAGGTTTTTGTATCCTTTTTGGGTAACTATCATCTTTGGGACTAATTTCATAGCATAAGCCAACTACCAAGTCACACACCGCCGTGCTCTAAAATATCTAAGTGAAGCACATAGAGAAAAATTATGTAGCTCAAAAGATATAAGTGAAGCACTATGAGAATTCTAGCAAAATCACGATGAGTGCATGTCTCTCTCTCTCTCTCAAAAAGGTGTGCAGCAAGGATGATTGTGACACAACAAAAAGAAAAGACTCCAACAATACAAGACGCTCCAAGAAAAACACATATCATATGGTGAATAAAAATATAGCTCCAAGTAATGTTACCGATGGATTGAAGACGAAAGAGGGGATGCCTTCCCGGGGCATCCCCAAGCTTAGGCTTTTTGGTGTCCTTGAATTTGGCTTGGGATGCCTTGGGCATCCCCAAGCTTGAGCTCTTTCCACTCCTTATCTCTTTGTCCATGAGAACATCACCCAAAACTTGAAAACTTCACAACACAAAACTTAAACAGAAACTCGTGATATCATTAGCACAAGAAAACAAACTACCACCTCTTTTGGTATTGTAGCAAGCTTGACTTCTATCTATATTGGTGTTGAGCTACTGTATTCTCACTTTTCCATGGCTAGCACCCCCCGAAACTAACCATAGTTTCATCAAAACGAGCAACCAACTCAACAAAAACAGAATCTGTCAAAAACATACCTGTTTGTAGCAATCTGTATACTTCGTATACTTCTCGTACCTAGGAAATTCTGAACAATTTCGACTGCCTGGGCAAAAGGCATATCAACCAGCAGCAAAAAGAATGAACTCAAAAGCTCTTTCTGAATAAAAATGAAAAATCATCTCGTGAGCGAAAAGTTTTTGTCTTTTTCCAGCAGGATCAAACAACCATTACCAAGACTAATCATAAAGGTTTTTCTTGGCTCAAACACAAAAAGAAACACAAAAAACACAATCACAACAGAATTATGAAAGTGTGGACGTAACAAAATAGAAAGAAAATTGCCTCCCAACAAGCGCTATTGTTTAACGCCCCTAGCTAGGCATAAAAGCGATAGAATCACGTATCGTCGTCTTTGGTGCTCAAACAATAAGTGGTCCTCATCATGGATTCATAAGGCAATCTTATTTTATTTCTAGGAAAGTGTTCCATGCCCTTCTTTAAAGAAAGTTGAAATCTAATATTCCCTTTCTTCATATCGATGATAGCACCGATAGTCCTTTGGAAAGGTCTACCAAGAATAATAGGGCATGTAGGATTGCAATCAATGTCAAGCACAATGAAATCCACGGGTACATAGTTCCTATTTGCAATAATAAGAACATAATTGATCCTTCCCATGGGTTTCTTGACAGTAGAATCCGCAAGATGCAAATTAAGAGAACACTCTTCAATCTCATTATAACCCAGAACATCACATAATGACTTTGGAATCGCGGAAACACTAGCACCCAAATCACACAAAGCATTGCATTCATAGTTTTTGATTTTGATTTTGATAGTAGGTTCCCACTCATCATGAAGCTTTCTAGGGATAGAGACTTCCAATTCAAGTTTCTCTTCAAGAGATTTTATCATAGCTTCGACGATATGATCGGTAAAGGCTTTGTTTTGGCTATAAGCGTGTGGAGAGTTTAACATGGATTGCATCGAGGAAATGCATTCAATCAAGGAGCAACTATCATAATTGAATTCCTTGAAATCCAAGGTAGTAATTTCATTACTACTAAAAGTTTTAATATCTTCTACTCCACTTTCAATGCTTTTAGCATCAAGATAGATGGACTCCGAATCATTGGGGCACTTTTCAACCAAAGTGGATTCATATCCAGCCCCATCATCATTAGGTTTGACAAAAGAAAACAAAGATTCAGTGGGAGCCAAGCACTTTAAGATCTTCGTGATTCTTATCACGAGAACACGCCTTTTTAAGCCATTCATGTCTAGCACGAATTTGTGCGGTTCTTTCTTTGCTCTCAATAATGTAAACACGCATATCTTTCAAAGTTTCATCCGTATTGATCTTGGGAGGAGCACATCTAACTTTCAAAACATCAATATCACTAGACATTCTATCAACGCTCTTAGCCAAATCGTCAATTTTGAGTAGTTTTTCCTCTATGGACGCATTGAAAATCTTTTGTGAGTTGATAAACTCTTTGATATTACTCTCTAGATCAGAGGGTAATCTATTGTAATTTCCATGAGTATTGTTGTAGGAGTTGCCAAAGTTATTAGAGGAGTTACTAGGAAAAGGCCTAGGAACATAGTTTCCTCTAAAAGCATTGTTGTTGCCAAAATTATTCCTACCAACAAAATTAACGTCCAAGCTAGCGTTGCTACTCTCAATCAAGGAAGACAAGGGCATATCATTAGGATCTAAAGGAGCACTTCTACTAGCAACCAAATTCATTAACTCCTCCATCTTAGCACTCAACGAGTTCATTTCTTCTATAGCGTGTACCTTCTTACTAGTAGGTGACCTTTCAGTGTGCCACTGAGAGTAGTTTGTCATGATATTGTCTAGGAGTTTTGTTGCTTCCCCTAACATGATTTCCATGAACGTTCCACCTGAGGCGGAGTCCAAGATATTTCTAGAAGCGAAATTCAAGCCAGCGTAAAAGATTTGTATAATCATCCAAAGACTCAAGCCATGAGCGGGACAATTTCTAATCATCAATTTCATTCTCTCCCAAGATTGTGCAACATGTTCATGATCAAGTTGCTTGAAATTCATGATATCATTACGGAGAGAGATAATCTTAGCCGGCGGAAAATACTTTTATATATAAGCATCTTTGCACTTATCCCAAGAATCGATACTATTTTTGGGCAAAGAAGAAAACCAAGTTTTTGCGCGATCTCGCAACGAGAAAGGAAAAAGCTTCAATTTAATCACATCATTATCCACATCTTTCTTCTTTTGCATATCACAAAGCTTAATGAAGGTATTAAGATGGGATGCGACATCTTCACTAGGAAGGCCGGAGAATTGCTCTTTCATAACAAGATTCAGCAAAGTGGCATTGATTTCGTAAGACTCCGCACTAGTGGCGGGAGCAATCAGAGTACTAATAAAATCATTATTATTAGTATTCGAGAAGTCACAAAGTTTGGTGTTTTCATTCATGGTGACTTCAGCAAGCAAGCAAGCAAGCACACGAGCGAACAAAGAGCAAGCGAGAAAAAAGGGCGAACGAAAATGCGAACGAAAAAGGCAAATTGGTGAAGTGGGGGAGAGGAAAACGAGAGGCAACTGGCAAATAAAGTAAATGCAAGAGATGAGTTTGCGACACCTACTTGGATGAGTTCTAGACTTGATCCTCCGTGGCAACAGCGCCAGAAATTCTTCTGCTACGGGAACAAAAGTCCTTCCCCGGCAACGCCAGGAATTCTTCTTGCTACTTCTCTTGCTTGCGTCGGTTTTACCCTTGAAGAGGAAAGGGTGATGCAGCTTAGGAGCAGTAAGTATTTCCCTTAGTTTGAGAACCAAGGTATCAATCTAGTAGGAGAATCTCGTCAAGTCCAGAGTACCTGTGCAAACACAAAAGAGCTTGCACCCAACGCTATAAAGGGGTTCTCAATCCCTTCAAGATTGATTGCAAAGTGAGATCTGAAGGCGGAAAGTGCAACGAAGTAAAAAGAGTAAGGCTGAAAATATGGTGTGGAGTAGACCCGGGGGCCATAGTGTTTACCAGAGGCTTCTCTCAAAATAGAAAATATCACGGTGGGTGAACAAATTACTGTCGAGCAATAGGTAGAACCGCGTAAAGTCATGACGATATTTAAGGCAATGATCATACATATAGGCATCACGTCCTTGATAAGTAGACCGATACTTTCTGCATCTACTACTATTACTCCACACATCGACCGCTATCCAGCATGCATCTAGTGTATTGAGTTCATGACGAACAGAGTAACGCCTTAAGCAAGATGACATGATGTAGATGGATAATCTCAAACCAATGATGAAAACCCCATATTTTTACCCTTGATGGCAACAATACGATGCGTGCCTCGCTACCACTTCTGTCACTGGGTGAGGTCACCGCACGGTATGAACCCAAAACCAAGCACTTCTCCCATTGCAAGAATCATAGATCTAGTTGGCCAGACAAAACCCACAACTCGAAGAGAATTACAAGGATATGAAATCATGCATAAGAGAAATCAGAAGAAACTCAAATAAGATTCATAGATAATCTTATCATAAATCCACAATTCATCGGATCTCGACAAACACACCGCAAAAGAAGATTACACCGGATAGATCTCCATGAAGATCATGGAGAACTTTGTATTGAAGATCCAAGAGAGAGAAGAAGCCATCTAGCTACTAGCTATGAACCCGTAGGTCGATGGCGAACTACTCACGCATCATCAGAGAGGTCATAGTGTTGATGAACAAGCCCTCCGTATCCGAATCCCCCCTCTGATTTGGCACCAGAACGTGCACCAGATGGGATCTTGCGGAGACAGAAGCTTGCGGCGGCGGGAAAGTACTTTCGATGATCTCCTGATTTTTTCTGGGATTTTAGGGAATATATAATCGCAAAACCTAGGGCAGAGGTGGCCGAGGGAGCCCACAAGCCAGGGTAGCGCGGGCCCCCCTGGTCGCGCCATGAGGGCTTGTGGGGTCCCTGCAGGCCCCTGCCGTGATTCTTCGGCTTCCCGATCTTTTTCTGTTTCGGAAAAAATCTTTTTGGCAGTTTCATTCCGTTTGGACTCCGTTCAAAATTCTCCTCTGAAAAGGGTCAAAAACATGGAAAAAACAGGAACTGGCACTTGGCACTGAGTTAATAGGTTAGTCCCAAAAAATATACAAAAGGCATACAAAACATCCAAAGTTTGACAAGATAATAGCATGAAACCATCAAAAATTATAGATACGTTGGAGACGTATCAACCATCTCCTCCCTTTTTGTCTCACAACCACCACCACACTCTATTCCACCTATAGTGCTATATCCATGGCTCACGCTCATGTATTGCGTGATAGTTGAAAAAGGTTTGAGAAACTAAGAGTGCAAAAACAATTACTTGGCCAATACCGGGGTTGTGCATGATTTAAATTAGTTGTGTGGGGATGATGGAGCATAGCCAAACTATATGATTTTGTAGGGATAACTTTGTTTGACCTTGTTATTTCGAAAGCTCATGATTACCTTGCTAGTTTGCTTGAAGTATTATTGTTTTCATGTCAATAGCAAACTATTGATTTGAATCTTACGGATCTGAACATTCATGTCACACGAAAGAAGTTGAAAAGGATAACTATGCTAGGTAGCATTCCACATCAAAAATTCAGTCTTTATCACTTCCCTACTCGAGGACGAGCAGGAGTTAAGTTGGGGATGCTTGATACGTCTCCAACGTATCTATAATTTTTGATGGTTTCATGCTATTATCGTGTCAAACTTTGGATGTTTTGTATGCCTTTTATATCTTTTTGGGACTAACTTATTAACTCAGTGCCAAGTGCGAGTTCCTGTTTTTTCCGTGTTTTTGACACCTTTCAGAGGAGGATTTTACACAGAGTCCAAACGGAATGAAACTTCCAAAAAGATTTTTTCCGAAACTAAAGAAGACCGGGAAGCTTGATGACTAAGGCAGGGGGCCACCAGGGACCCCACAAGCCCCCTAGCCGCGGCCAGGGGGGCCCCGCACCTCCCAGGCTTGTGGCCTCCCTGGGCCACCTCTGCCCTAGGTGTTTCGCCTATATATTCCCATAAATTCCAGAAAAAAATCAAGAGATCATCGAAAGTAATTTTCCGCCGCCGCAAGCTTTTGTCTCCGCAAGATCCCAACCGGGGCACGTTCTGGTGCCCTGCCAGAGGGGGATTCGGATACGGAGGGCTTCTTCATCAACACCATGACCTCTCCGATGATGCGTGAGTAGTTCACCATAGACCTACGGGTCCATAGCTAGTAGCTACATGGCTTCTTCTCTCTCTTGGATCTTCAATACAAAGTTCTCCATGATCTTCATGGAGATCTATCCGATGTAATCTTCTTTTGCGGTGTGTTTGTCGAGATCCGATGAATTGTGGATTTATGATCAAATTATCTATGAATCTTATTTGAGTTTCTTCTGATCTCTCTTATGCATTATTTCATATCCTTGTAATTCTCTTCGAGTTGTGAGTTTTGTTTGGCCAGCTTGATATATGATTCTTGCAATGGGAGAAGTGCTTGGTTTTGGGTTCATGTCGTGCGGTAAAAAGATGGGGTTTTCATCATTGGTTTGAGTTTATCCCTCTACATCATGTCATCTTTCTTAAGGCGTTACTCTGTTCGTCATGAACTCAATACACTAGATGCATGCTGGATAGCGGTCGATTTGTGGAGTAATAGTAGTAGATGCAGAAAGTATTGGTCTACTTGTCTCGGACGCGATGCCTATATGTATGATCATTGCCTTAGATATCGTCATTACTTTGCGCGGTTCTATCAATTGCTCGACAGTAATTTGTTCACCCACCGTAATATTTGCTATTTTGAGAGAAGCCTCTAGTGAACACTATGGCCCCCGGGTCTACTTCACACCATATTTTCAGCCTTACACCTTTTTCTTCGTTGCACTTTCCGCCTTCACATCTCACTTTGCAATCAATCTTGAAGGGATTGACAACCCCTTTATAGCATTGGGTGCAAGCTCTTTTGTGTTTGTACACGTACTGTGGACTTGACGAGATTCTCCTACTGGATTGATACCTTGGTTCTCAAACTAAGGGAAATACTTACTGCTCGTTGCTGCATCACCCTTTCCTTTTCAAGGAAAAAACCAACGCAAGCAAGTCTCCGTCAACGTGTTAATTTCTGGCCCTGTTGTTTGAAAAGTAGCAGGAGGCCCCACACAACCCTTTGTTAAAAAAATTGAAATTAAAATTAAAATAATATATTTAGTAAATTAATTAAGTAAGTAACTAATTATAATGATTATGAGTATTTATCCTAAGAAAATATGACACATGGGTCCCCACTAAATTAATCTGATTAATTAATAATTAACCCTATTTAAAAATTGTGTATATGACACATGGTATCCACTGGTTAGTTTGACGAGTCAACTGCTGATGTGAGCATGACATCATGCTGATGCCATAATAGCATTTAATAATTAATTAAATCTGTTTTTAATTCCTGAATATTCATAAAACTTTAAAAATTAATATAAAATAAACCATAGCTCAAATAAAACTATTTTCAACATTTAAGTTGATCAGCAAAACGAGACGAACCAGGATACACGGTCCATTCGTGTGTCACGCGTCCCTAGGATAGCAAACATGGAACTTTTCCATCGTTTTCAGTCTTATCAGTAGTAGCTAGAGACCCGGGAAATATCATATGATATTTTACCGACCCGTCTATGACGGTACTGCGTTAGCTCATGCCTAGCCTGCATCTTGCCATGTCATGCTTAGTGTTGCACCTGTTGCTGTTATTTATTGTTTCTCCCGCTCTTCTTACCGGTAGACACCGAGACTAACGCTGCTGTCGGGTACATCTACCCTCCCGACGACTAGTCCTTTGTCGGAGAGCAACAAGGCAAGCAAACCCCCCCTTGACCATTTCTATATCGCCTATGTCTTTCTTCCTCCTGCTTGCATTTGAATTTTGCTACTGTTGTAGTTAGCTCCTATATCTGATGCATAGCGTGTTTTCGATGAACTCCTACTTTCAGCACTGTACTTTTAATCTGCTTAGTATAGGTGGAGCAGTCATCCCCTATGAGCCCTTAGTCGAGTTGCCCCGCCTTAATGTTAAGTCTCGATCCCTGATCGACGAGCCAGATCCTACACAACACTCACACCCCCTTAGTTGTGCAGCGCTACAGAGCTACTACCGGGTACCAAGGGTGACACCTCACGAAGTACTCGGGATGATATCTCTGTATTGTAGCTAGTCGGTGGTGGTTATGGAGGGTGATTCCTCCTTCACCACTCCCGGTGATGTCTCTACCGTGCAACCCCTCAAGTGTGGGACCCTGGAGGGTGATTCCTCTAAGTCCACCTTGGCGGTTACATCATTCGGAATCCAACGAGGGTGATACATCGGATTGCCCCTGATGTTACAACCACACAGTTACTTGACCATGTTACTGGGATCTTTGATGAATAGATGTTAGGCGGGTGGATTCCCGCGTGGTTGTGTCGTTGACTTAATTAAAATGATAATGCATTTGGGTATTTGATCTGGATTGGTTGGAAGGCCTTATTACGCACTAACCGTTTGTGTGGGAAGAATTATGGGTACTCGACGTCGCGGTATCAGCCGAAGCTCTTCAGACGTCAGCGGTGGAGCGGCGCGCGACCGGGTGGTCCCGAGATGCATCGCGCTTGTGATTAAGGGGTGCTAGGACCGACGTCGGTCGCCCACGCATCATGCAGGAGCGCAGAGGGCAAGTGGGCCCATCACCCCTTTGTGCTTAGGAGTTAGACCGGCGGGCTGGCCTCTGTGTTGAGCTTAGGTGGGGCTGCGACGTGTCGATATTCCGAGGCCGGGCATGACCCAGAAAAGTGTGTTCGGCAGAGTGTTATCGAGTGTGACGGGGAATATGTTGTGCACCCCTACATGGAAGAACTTATCTATTCGAATAGCCGAGTCCACGGTTACAGGACGACTTGGAGTTGTGCCCTGATCTTATACAACTACAATTGTTACTTAACTGGAATTGTTGCCCTGGGATTGCTTCCTCGTAGGGAGTCGAGGGAGGATCTGTGGGCGTGATCTCATATTAATATTGCTGCAATAATATGACTATTATTTGTGTTATCTGTTCTACTCTCGTCTGTTGCTGCAAGACCCCTAAAGATGCTAGTCTTCGATAGGACTAGGCCTTCTCTCTTTATTCTTGCATTGCTGCAGTCAGTCCACATAAACCCCTTCTTTGATACTGGTGCATACTTAGCATAGTTCTGATGTCAGTCTTGCGTGTATTTCGGATGAGTACTCACCGTTGCTTTGCTCCCCCTTTGTCCCCTTGATCCGTTGCTGCGACCAGATGATGGAGCCCAGGAGTTGGAGTATCCCGCCGACGACGACTGCTACCCCAACGGTGCCTACTACTACGTGGAGGCCGCTGAAGACCAGGAGTAGTTAGGAGGTTCCCAGGCAGGAGGCCTTGCCTCGTTCGATCGTTGTATCTTTTGTGCTAGTCTTCTCTAAGGCACCTCATGTTTAATATCTGTACTCAGATATTTGTTGCTTTCGCTGACTCGTGTGTTTATCGAGCTTCTATATTCTAGCCCTCGAGGCCCTTGGCTTGTAATGTGAAGCTTGTATGTTTTATTTGTGTCTAGAGTTGTCTTGTGATATCTTCCCGTGAGTCCTTGAGTTTGATTGTAAGCATTTGCGTGTATGACTAACGTATGATTCAATCGAGGGCGTTACAATTGTTGAGCTATTGATGAGTGGGCACAACTGCTGGTACGAGCCAAACGGTGCTGTTTCACCATGGTGACACGGTCGTTTATTTTTGCGGGGGTTGTGATGAGAGAAGAAGGCCCCATGTGACGTGTTAACCTGATCCAGCGGTTGTGTGAGGATGAATCGAACGCTGCGTGATCCGATTAATTTTCAAGGGAAATTAATCGGATGATTTGTAGCAGTGGCCTTGTATTTTTTGCTGACATATTTTTATGGGGACTTTTCGTTGTCTATTTTTTGTACGGGTACGTGAGTACGTTACATTTTTTATTTTATTTTCTTCTGATTTGCTAATTTCTTTTTTCTATATCAGGTTTATACATAACTAGGTTCATATTTTTTGGGAATTGTTTCCCACTGCGCGTCGACCGAACTGACGCGCCGGTTGCCCCTGGCGCGCGCGGGCCCTTGCAACATTTTTTTCCATCCACGCGCTTCTTTGGTTAATGGATGCAACATTTTTCATCTAAATATGTTGCAACCTGCGTCATTTTTGCTGTAAGCGTTTTTTACTATATTTTGTATCAGTAAAAAAGCTGCATATAAGTTTGATTGCAACTCTAGTTCGTCGGATTTTTTTGTTACAATCGATGTTTTTTACTTTTTGCTACAACCGTGTTAATTTTTGCTACAACCGACATCATGTTTTACTGCAACCGTTCACTAAAAAGTTGCATACACGTCACGTAAATTTTTGTTACAACCGGCGTTTGACTTTTGATACCACGTACCATCAGCTTCGTTTTTTTTGTTACGATCACGTAGATACTTTTTTTGCTACAATTTTTGTTTTTTATTGCAACTGTTGAAAAAATTGCTGCATGACATCGAAATTTTGCTGCATAGGAAGAAAAATGTTGCATGCGGATCCAACGGTGCAGACGACGCGGGGTTGATGGATCCTGCGGCCCGCGTGCGGCCGGCCGAATATCTGGGCCGACGCGCCGGCGCAGATCACCCCCATATTTTTTTTCACCTTTAGATTCCTTGTCTAGTTTCGGCACGTCACGTTTTTGGCCAGACGCCATGGGCAAGGGTGCCCATGATGTCGATGGTCCGTCATGGCGAAGGGGCGTATGTTGGCGGAAAAATAGGGGACGCATGCATGAGTCCTCAGGGCCGGTTATGTATGAACCAACGCAACCACTTCTACTCGACGTGCTGCAGAAAAGGCCGCCACATCCGCCACACACACGATGATCTCAACGACATCATCATTAGGAAGCACTTGAGAAGGAACAGATTATATATTCCACTTAACCTTGGGAAGAAATATCAGCATTCACCAAGACAAAAACAAAGTCACGGGCAGCACTCGCCCACACATGGAGGAGTTCAATAGCACCCATAGCAAACTGGGCTAAGGCATGGGCCACGTGGTTACAGTTTCATTCAGAGAAAACAAAGGAGACATGACACATGCTTATAGCTTCTCTGAAGAGTACTCCTAGCTCTGCCGCATCGTAGTCCCACCCATTAAGTGCAGAAATCATTGTCAAGTGGTCCGATTCAAAACTGATACGCTGTGCACCCAGGTCAGCTGCCCCTTCAATATCATGTATGCAGGCGATCACCTCCGCGTGCAGTGTAGATCGAACATGGTTCAGCTTGCCAACCGCAGCCGCCAAGAAAATGCAAGTTTCGTCTCTCACAATAAAACCCCACGCTCCAGTCTCTGAATCCACATGAAAAGCAGCACCCATATTGATCTTAATCACGTTTGAAGCTAGAGGGATCCAAACCTGGTGTAGTTGCGCGTGGTGCGTTTTCTGAATGTTCACCGTAGTGAAATCAGTCATGTGTTTTGTGATGAAGTCACTGATTTCCACTGTCGTCTTCTATACTTCACCCGCATTAGCTTTGTTCACGGCAGTCCACCAGTCCCATAGGAGCACAACAACACGCAACTTCTTTTCTCGCGGCATAGTGCAAACATGGCGTATCATATCTTGTGGATCTTGGCACTAACAGAGGGAGATGCGGACATCCTCCTGGAATTGTTCTCGCCAAACAGCCTTCACCTTACTGCATTTAAGAAATACTAGTTGATTGTCCGTGCGTTGTCATGGGATAACAAACTTAAGCATAGAGACATTGATCAAACATCTTGTACTTCACAACGTTTACCTTGATGTCGACGATGGAGCTTATGTCCGCATGCTCCCCTATCGTCACAGGCCATATCCGCGTGATGATGATGAATTCATGTTTATTTTTCAGTCTATCCCTCTCCTTTATGTTATCCTCCCCTTCATATTTATTTTTTAGTGTATAGCCCTCTCCTTTATGTTATCCTCCCCGACCCTACCTAGTGCCCCGCATGGCTGCCGTCTTTCTTTGTCAACCCAAACACGCACCTCACCTCAAATCATTGGTCTTTCCATCATTTTTGTAAGCATCGGGGCACTATGTATTCCATCATCGACCCTCTTCAGCGGCGCCTTTTCTAGTCTGTTTTTAACTTGACTGACATTCAATTGACTTAGGCCCTGTTTGTTTCGTAAGTCATAGGACTTTTTGAAGTCCCAACTTATAAGTCCCGAGTCTCTACCTGTTTGTTTACAGGGACTTATAAATCCCGAGTCCCTACATGTTTGTTTACACGGACTTATAAGTCCATGTTACCTCTAATAATAAAACACTTGTTCACATAACCCTTGTTCATACAAACAAATTACAGAATAGTGACAACCGAAATAACACTTGTACATACAAACGAATTAACACTTGTTCATAAGAACCAAAATAAGAGAGAGTACATAACAACCGAGATAACAGAAATTACATAAGCCTTCATTCTCGTCGACATCTTCTCAAGACGCAGCAGTTGACGACACACGTTGCTTCCCCGCAGTTTTTCCTCTACTGCCGGCCGATGAGGACCCATTGGCTCGACCTACGCCGCGTCCGGTGACCTGGGACACGGTCCTCTCACGCCCTATGACGCCTCCCTCAACGGCAGCTGCGCCCGGGGCGACGAACGGACGCAGGTGAGAGCCGGCTCGTCTTTCGATGTTCAGAGACCGGCTGCGGCCTCCTCCGCCCTGGGGCACGGGCCTCCCATGACCAGGTCCAGCCGGAGGAAGGCCATGAACGGCCGACTGGTCGAAGAGGAGTTGCTGGTACGAGCCTAACTCTGGGAAGACGTCGACGTTGCTGTTGAGATCCAAGAAACCCATTCCTCTCCCAAGATTTCCGCTGGCGGATGAGCCTTGGGTTGCCTGTTGATGCGAGGGGAACTGAGAGAAGAAGGGGATCTGGTCCTCCTCATCATCGGCCATGGCGACAGCGGTTGACGGTGCCGACGGCGACAATGATTGGAGCGAGGCGGGGAAGGAGCGAGGCGAGGAGGCGGGGAACGAGCGAGGCGGGGTAGGTGCGAGGCGATGCGGGGTAGGTGCGGGCAGATCGATAAGTCCCAATACGTTCCTCCCTGAGAGTCTTTTTTGATAAGTCCCAAATGACCACTATAAGTCCCTATAAGTCCCTCCTGTTTGGTTTAGATGGGACTTATAAGGACTTTTTTAAGTCCCTAAACCAATAAGTCCCTGGAAACAAACACCCTCTTACAAAGATATATGAAATATATCATTTCAAAAGGAACACCAAGAACTTGTGTAATTAAAACTAACATGGCATTACTTGTTAAGTGCATAAATGTGGTTTTCACACAATGGTAAAACCAGAGACAAGGTTGGTTTTGACACAAGCCTAAAGACTGTCTGCACATGCATTTGTGTGAATAAGTATAAAAAACAGCGCTTGCAAGAGATCAAAATGACACACTTGTTTAACGAGTATTGCCTTGAATCCGTAAGCTTCCAAATCGATGCAGGCGGTCTCATTGCCGTGAGCTTCGAGCTAAAAGCAAGTTCCTGCAGAACGTACAGCGGTATCCACATCAGAGTTCACACTATATGTGAGTACAATAATAATTTTGAGGATAGACATAACTAAGACAAGAAACTGCTTGGAACTATATTTATTGTGGTATTTGCGGCCAATGTTTTCACTACTATATTAGTGCTACCATTCAACATGCAAAATAAAAAGAATAAGCATTATATTAGGAGATGTGCTTGCCAATGAACTAAACTCGTCCACCATATCTGTACTATATGGACAATGCCTAGTAAAAGGAATTTGCAGTCACAATAGGAGGCTCCTTCATAGGAACCACACTTGTGGCAAAAAAAGTCAAGTGCAGTCAGCTGGTACACTCACCATCCGGGCATACCTGATAGTCCAGATGACATACTATTATCAGGGTATCATTTTTACTGGTACAAAATATTATACATTGGCTAAAGGCCAGCTTATGATAAGTTTCAGGGTGGATTAGATACCACCCGATAATGCAAAATTCAGAAGAAGAAAAAACACCTATAACAGGTAGCAGCCAAAGCATATAATGGAGCTGATATATTCCCGTGCGTTTCTTCCAGTAAAGTCTTGCCTTTAATCATCCATCCATAAGTCAACAATTGATAATAAACTGATAAAGTAACGACAGTGCATTGCAGTTATAAACAATTGATAAAAGGATAAACATGCTTAGGGGAAATAATTCGTCCGTGTGCGGCATTCTCATAAATACAGAACATGTAGATTGAAGTCAAAGGACATGCTTAGGGGGAATAATTCGTCTCTGCAAAGGATTCTAATAATTTATCAATATAAGTCTCTTGTTTGGTTGTATCAAAGGACATGGATGATGAACTAAAACGCACCGCACACGATTGAATTTGAAGAAATGACAAGAAATATAAGCCCTACATAAGAACGACAACAAGCTGCTCAAAAATATATAGCCCTTCTAAACAACACGGTAATTCTACCATCACTCGCAGTTAAACATCAACAAAAACAACACAAAAATTGGCCGAAACATCTTGGAGCAAGGAAATTCTTCATATCCGCGGACCGGCGTGACACTGGCACTCGCCAAGCATATGACGGTTGTGTGCCAATTTAGTGTTTCAAGGAAGAATAAAAGATACCACCCAACTTTTCAAGGAAGTTCTTCATGGCCGTCATATGCAGAAGATGTGTGTTACATGGTGATACTGCACAAACTTCTTGACAGAGTCCACGTGGCTTTTTAGTGTTTAGTCATAATATTGACCTTCAGTCTGCAATGTTTGTGTGTAAGTATTGACGAACCAGACTTCATATTGTTATAAATAAATTTCGATAAAAAAATGAATTACCAATAAAAGAACTCTTAAAGAAATAATATAGAAGATATCCCAATCAAAAAACTCTTAAAGAAATAATATAGAAGATATTGGTTATTGCTCACAAAAGAACAATTGATGTACTGTATCCTTGCTGACATTTGTGTTGAACAAAGCATGAAAACATTTGTAATTGCAGGCAAATATTCATCTTTATTCTGTTTCTCTTATGATATGGCTTATATCAACAACTTCTTAGATGTACACATGTACATCAAGGAAACATATTTGTTCTGACAGAATGTTGTATACACAGAAACAACGGTGTGAATATGTGACAGCCCGAGACTGACTTTCCAAATGATTCCCCTTCTATTCTGTTTTCGTCGTGTGTCTATTTTAATTTGTTGCATCATCATCGCATCATGCGCATCATCAGCATTGCATCGGCATCCTGTTGCCGCCCGTTTTCAAAACTTGCATCCGTTAGTAGTTGCCGGTTCTCGTCGTTGTCCGTTCTGAGCCTGACCGCACACGCACGCACCCGCGGCATCGTCGTAACCCTGTTTTAAGAGTGTGTTGAAAACTTTCTCTACTCGAGGTGAAACTTGGCATGCGGTCGTGATTAGTTATAGCTAGGCCGCCTGTCGAGTTTCGTCGCGATCGGAATTCGTCTGGTACCCGAACGGTCGACCGTAGCGGCACCGTATTCGGTCTACCGTCGGACGTTTGTCGGTGTTTTAAATACGTTGCCGCATCGCCCGTTTTCCCTCCCGTCTCCGGTTAACTACTCTACGCAGCCACTCGCCCGTTCCCGCGTTTGGAATTATCTGATTCCGACTGCGCGGTTGGATCCGGAACGGAATTTCGCTAAACCTAGCCCCCCTTGGCTATAAATAGGACCTCCCATGCCATTTTTAGCAGCCCTACTCCTTTGCCTCGAAAACCGTGCAAACCCTAATCCCCCCTCCAGCCTCCTCTCCCACCAGCCTCAGCCGCGCGGGCCCGCCCGAGGCCATCCAAGGCCCACCGGGCCCGAGATCTCCGCCGCGGCTCCCTGTTCCCGTGCCTCCCGCTAGCGCCTCCGGCTAGTCCTCGTCAGCCCCGCCGCTGCGTCCCTCGTCGACCCGGCGCCGCCAGGAGCTTCCCCATGCCAGAGCCGCGCCACCCTCGTCTTCCTCCTCCTCCCGTTTTCTCTTCTTCCCTCACCCATGCGACCTCTCTGTCTCTCTGGCAGGACATGGCCATGGAAGTTCGAGCTCCTCCTGCGCTGGATGGCTCGAACCAGGAGCTGTCGTCGACGGGAATGGATAGATCGGTTAGTTCCCGTTTAGATCTGCTCCTCCTTCGCCCCTCTCCCTAACCTGCACTCGAGCCCCATGGGGAGGCCGCCATTGCTGCTCGCAGGGTGGAGGTCGAGCTCATGGAGCGACCTGCTCGCTCGCCCCCCCCCCCCCGCGTGGGCTCCCGCAGCGCCACCAACCGCTACGGCCCACGGAGCGAGCAGCCGGCCCAGGACCTGCCTCGCCTCAGCCCAGCTTCGCCCCCGGTCCGGCTCCTCTCCTGACCGGCCCGAAGGCCCGAGGTGAGCCAACCGCCCCTGCCCATCTATTTATCGCCCGTGGCGCCTTATAGCATATAGCGCCGCTGCCAGATTAGGCCCGTTAACCTCAGCTTCGGTCCGATAGTTATTTTTTAGAGTTTTCGAATTTAGATATTTCAGGATTATTAGTTATTTCAAACCCCCGTAACTTTTAAACCGTAAGTCGGTTCGAGACGTATTGTATATGGTTTTGGGGTAGTTTTGCGCGTAGAATATGATTTCACAACTTGCATATTTGTTTGACGTGGTTTGCCATGCCAAATGCATAGATTAACGTGCTGTTCCAATAGGTAGACGCCCGTACTTATTTTTCGCGCAAGTCCGGATTGCCCGAATGCCCTAGATAAAATGTCCATGTTTTAGGAACACCTTTTCCATGTATTTTAGAGCGGTTTTTAGTATTTTTGCGTGTAGGGATTTGCCGCTAGATTATTTTCCGTGTCTAGGCCATTATCTCGCATTTACGTGTGGTGAAATTAATGTTGTGCAACCCCACATATGTTATATGTTTTCGGGGTAGAAAAATCCTGTGCAATTAGTTTTGGCTTTTGAGCAAGTTAGTTCGTGCGATATTTTGCCGTGATGCCCTTTTGTTTAATTCGTAGGATTTATTCCGTGACTTGTTTGACGGAGTTGACAACTAGAGAGTTGTTCTTTGATGTTTAGTCTAGCCCCTGGTATTTTTAGTTGCGATAGAAATGCATGTTTAGGTGTGGTTTGCTTGCTCTCAAGTTGCTAGAAATAGTGCTGATTTGGAGGTGCTGAAATATTTCTTAGTCTGGAATCTGTTATATTTTGTTGCTGCCTTGTCTTGCTTGTATCTTGTGATCTGTAGCTCTTTTGAGGTTGGTGCAATGGAGTTAGTTGTAGCCCTTGTGATTCTCTAGCTTGCTGTGAATTTTCATGCCGTTTGGAGTCCTGTAGCTTATGGTTTTGCTGCTTTCAATATGCCTTGAGACCGAAAACTGCACTTTCATGAAGTGTAATTTTCACCAAGTCTGAAATAGTGTGTGGGAAGCCATTTTATTACTTCTTTTCCTAGTGTTCCTTGCTGCCATGCTAGTTGTTGTTAGTTGTTTGTTGTAGTGCTTCTTGCCCTCCTTAGTGTCATGCCTTGCTTGAGTTTATCGGAGTTGTGTAGCTCGTAGTTGTGGGGTGTAGAAAATGCTATGAGGCTGATTTTGGCAGATTGTAGTGTTTTCTTGTTTTGCTCGTAGTTGTTGAACCGTAGCTCCGATTTGATCGTGTCCTACATGAAACTTGCTTAGAATCTCGTGTAGTTTCATTTTCTCCTGCTGTTTGTATGTTTTGAAATGCTCGTTGCCGTCGTTGCACACATATTGCATTCATGCCATCATATCTTGCGGTACTTGTAACTTTTGATCCGTAGCTCCGTTGATTATGTTCTCTATGTGTAAATTGCTTGTAACGACGCGTAGAATCACGTGAACCTATTTGTTTTGCTGTTTAACAACTAATTAAATGTGTTAGTTCAGATCTGGACAGAATTGTAAATTAACATGTGAGGTCGTTTCAGAGGTGCTATATGTCATTTCTGACCTCATTTAAAATGCCTAGATAGGTAGATTAATTGCGCTTCACCTCTTGCCATGTTTAACCACATTTAATATTGTCGTGTATCTAATCGGGATAGAACTAAATAAATAAACGTGGAGTTTCGTCAATATGCAACTGGTTGCATATTGAACTTCACTTAATGTGTAGTGTTTGATTGTGTGAATTGTCATGCCGTGACTTGCATGTATTCAGCTGCTCATGCATCATATGTGTTATGCATCGTGTGGTGAATTCTGTGTGTTGATTTGTGTTTCCGGTTTGCTTCGTCTCGATAGAGTTCCGCAGCGTGCCGGATTGTGAGGACCCGTTCGACTACGTCGGTTCGTCTGCTTCACGGAGGCATTCTTCTTCCAAGCGGGATCTCAGGCAAGATGACCATTCCCCAGATACCATTACTATCATTGTCATGCTAGTTTTATCGCTTCTATCGATTATGTCTCGTTGCCTACCACATGTTAAATATCAGCCTCTCTACAATGCCATGAAAAGCCTTCAACATGTTCAACCTAGCAAACCACTGATTGGCTATGTTACCGCTTGCTTAACCCTATGTTAGCGTTGCTAGTTGCAGGTGCAGATGCTTCCATGTATTAACACGGGTTCCTTCTTATATCACCCTATTAATTGCTATTAAATTAATGCACCTATATACTTGGTAAAAGGTGGAAGGCTCGACCTTTCTAGCCTGGTGTTTTGTTCCACCTTTGCCCCTTAGTTTTCGGCTACCGGTCTTATGTTCCATAATTGAGCGCTCCTAACACGATCGGGGTTGTTATGGGGACCCCCTTGATAATTCGTTTTAGATTAAAGCTGGTCTGGCAAGGCCCAACATGAGTACTACATTTGCCCAACATAATAATTTGATAATACTGAAATGCATAGGGAGTTAGCGCTACCCGAGGAGTAATTCTACATAAACAGGGGGGGGCAGTGCTGATGGTGTTGGTCCCAAACGGTCTGCCTGCGGGGCCACCGCGAGGAAACTCGAGGTTTGGCACTCGTAGCTAGTTCCATCCGCCGTGTCCTGAGAACGAGATATGCGGCTCCTATCAGGATCGTCGACACGTCGGGAGGCCTTGCTGGATTAGTTTTACCTTTGACGAGATATCTTGTGCACCGGGATTCCGGTGATGCTTTGGGTAACCTCAGAGTTGAGGTTTTCCACTAAGGAATCCGACGAGATTGCGAGTGTCGTGATCGAGGATTTCTATGCGGCTTGTGGTAATTTGTGATGGACTAGTTGGAGCACCCCTACAGGGTTAAATCTTTCGGAAAGTCATGCCCGCGGTTATGTGGCAACGTGGAAACTTTGTTTAACATTGGTTCTAGATAACTTGAAGTCAACTTAATTAAAACTTGCCAACTGTGTGCGTAACGTGACTGTCTCTTTCGTGAGTTCCTTCTCCGATCGAGGACACTGTGGGGTTACGTCTGACGTAGGTAGGTGTTCAGGATCATTCATTTGATCATCAGTAGTCACGTCCGCTATGCGTAGATCTTCCCCCTCTTATTTTCTTGTACTCGTAAGTTTAGCCACCAAATATATGCTTAGCCCCTGCTGCAACCTCACCACTTAACCATGTCTCACCCATTAAGCTTTGCTAGTCTTGATACCTTTGGAAATGAGATTGCTGAGTCCCGTGTGGCTCACAGATTAGTACAACACCAGTTGCAGGTACAGGTAAATGTTACTTGACGCGAGCGCGTTGATTGTTCATTTGGAGTTGCTTCTTCTTCTTCTTCTTCTTCTTCTTCATCGATCTAGGATGGGTTCCAGGCTGGCAGCCTGGGATAGCAAGGATGGACATCGTTCTTCTTTTTCTCGTTTGTTTTTGTCCGTAGTCGGACCTTGCTCTTCTTCATGATGTTATGTATTGTACTGCTGTGACTCTGATGTAGCTTGTGGCGAGTGTAAGCCAATTCTATATATATAACTTTTCTTTTCAGTACATGTACGTGTAACGATATCCATTCTTGCGACACGACGAGATGCGCTTCTATCCCTGACGAGGCCCTCATGCCAAATTGAGGATAGGGTCGCATCTTGGACGTGACAGAATAGCAAGCATGACACTCATCATTTTTTATCGATCCAAGATCAACAACAAGGAAGAGGCCTTATTGTTTTACTCCCTCCAAATTATTTTACGAGACATCTCGTGCTACACCTCTGCTTCTAGCAGAGACCAGAAAAAAATGTAAGAAAAATTGCTTTAATCTTGTTTGCTATTTCTAAAATATATAGAGATATATACCACTCAAGTAAATGGCACCATCACCGTGACCCAGAGTACCGTATTTTGCTTGGCTATCTATTATAGGATCTTGGACACCAAGTTTATGCTAGAAGTCAAACAATTAATTACTTTCTACTCTAGTGGATATATTTAGAAAGAAGACAGTAGTTCAGATCAAACCTCCGCTACAGATCGAGTTAAGTCATGCATAATGTGTGCTATTATAGGGTCCAAAGGACAAGTAGTTGATTGGTACCTGGAACAACAACAGAAAATACTTGAACACTACTTAAAATCAAATGACAGATCTAGAAAATGGCACACCTTTATCTAAGATGACTGTACTTCAACGTCACCTCATCCGGAACAACCATCGTTGTCGGTTCCTTCAATCCATGGCATCTCCTGCACGACGAGGCAGAGGTGGCCCTCCTCTGCTGCGATCATGCTCGATCTAGTCGTCCTTTATGCCGGGGTGTACGTGATGTCCTCGCCCCGTCCTTGCAGGTTGCCGTCTTTGAGAAGAGGGAGATGCAGATTTTGGTTCCTAGCTGAAACTGAAACTGTATTTTTGTGAACTTTTTCAGTTCCTAGCTGATTTTGGTTCAACTTTAAAAGAGCCAAACTTTCTATTTGGTTCCTACCTGAAACTGAAACTATATTTTTGTGAACTTTTTCAGTTCCTAGCTGATTTTGGTTCAACTTTAAAAGAGCCAAACTTTCTATTTTGTGAACTTCTCTAGGTCTGGAAGATAACAGCTAAATGTGAAACAATCATAACTGCTATTTTGTGAACAGAGTAAGCTATTTCTTTCTTCTTTTATGCAAAATATAGCAGTAGTGGAAGTAGTACACTCCTTAGTAGCAGCAATAAGTAGTTATATAGGGTATATATGTCTCCCTTGACCATCACAATTACATATATGATCACATCAGCTCCAACTAACGATGTAGCAGCAGTAGTAAATACACAAAGAATGGAAATCCCGATCATAGCCAAAAATAATAGAAGTGAAACCAATTTGTCCCATCCTGGTTTGCATGTTGAGTAAGCTCCCTATCTCTCTAGCACATAAAAAAGAATGGAATTTGATCAAGAAATACCGGCAGTCTGCTGCATGTTGCGTAAGTCCCAAATCTCTCTAGCCGACCTTGAGCATTGTTGTTTAGGACTTCGTCGCCCCGTGTCCATGGAGCGGCGCCCCGTCTCAATGCCATGGTGATCCTTCAACCCGCATGGCCTTCTCCTCGTATCCTCCTCTGCTGTCAAATGTGAGCTTCAGGTCATCACGGATGCAGAACGGGTCTTTCTTCTTCTTCTCCTTCTCATCGGTTTTCAAATTTGATCAGCAACCAAGCTAGGGGCATGAGTTCTCGTTGATTAGCAGAATATTTCTATTGCAAAAACAACTCAGTTTTTACCACACATATGATTCAGTACGTACTATGAACCATCACGACGGCACACCAATTTCCAGTCTTAGCAGTGTGTACAACTGAAGCAGTTAGATGACATGTCCATCTCAACCAGACAAAAAAGAGCATCATGTAAGGCGGTGCATGGCAAAATTTATTGGTCCAGCACTAAACATAATTTGGATACTTAAAACAAGGCATTGCTTGCAAATAAACATCCACCACGTCACCTCAATCTTTAAACATAGATGAAGCTGAGGTTCCTAGAGATTAGCACTAAGTGACAGAATAGGTACTATGATGCTTAGCCTACAACCTTGCCATAGCCGACTTGATGGCATCCAAGATTCTGGGGTAGTCATATAACAAAGCAGATTGCTCACTTGGGCTGCCCCAATAACCAAGTCGAAGCCACCATATCTACCAACTAACGATGCAATTCTATCATTAGTGAGAAATTTCATGTCAGCAATCTCAACCAGCTTGCCTGTCTGGGTCTGATCCCACCAACCATTAAAAATCCTCCTATTAGTTTCCCTTCTCAACAGACACCACTGTCCTCATGCGGATCCCAAGCCTGTGCAAAGCTACCGCTCCTCCTCCAATTTCGGTGGACAAGGACAACACATTGATACCATTAGGAAACATGTCCCTCAGCACTGACAAGTGGTAAGCAATGGTATCAACTTGGAAGGAGTTCGCGAGAGATCTATACCTCTCTGTCTTGACGACTCCCCTTGTGTGGTCCCTTGGGAAACCAAGCAGAGATTCCATCTCATCAGGCTCCAACTGAGAAACCTTGTCTTTCCCAACCCAGACAAGATCCCAAGTTTCGCACTCATCCACCACACGATTCCGAACACTCAGGGGTTGCCTGATCTTGCAAGAGCATGCTGGGTCTGGTTTATTAACTTTGCAGTTGCCACACTTGCTTGCAAGCAGTTGAGCTGCCTTCTTTGGTCCCAAGAAGGCCACCACCTCTTATATTGAGGGAATGCATCAAATAAAGTCTTTGGAGGGAAAGGGAGAAGAGCTTCTCTGTCCTCAACTCGCAAATTATGGATGTACCAATTTCCCTTGAAGCTGCACAAAAATACTTGGAATCCACAAACTCTGGTTGAATGTCATAGAATTTTTTTGAAATGGTCGTCCATGCACCTCGTGGAGCTTGGACTGCATTCTGAAAGTAGAAAAAAGGTGGTCCGATAGCTTAGTCATGCATAGTGTGTGCTATTATAGGGTCCAAAGGACAAGCAGTTGATTGGTACCTGGAACAACAACATAAATTACTTGAACACTACTTAAAATCAAATGACAGATCTGAAAATGGCACACCTTTATCTAAGATGACTGTACTTCAACGTCACCTCATCCGGAATAACCATTGCTGTCGCTTCCTTCAATCCATGGCATCTCCTGCGCAACTCAGAAAAAACGACTCAGAATATTTCTATTGCTATGAACCATCATGACGGCACACCAAATTCCAGTCTTAGCAGTGTATACAACTGAAGTAGTTAGATGACATGTCCATCTCAACCAGACAAATAAGAGCATCATGTAAGGCGGTGCATGGCAAGCTAGGGGCATGAGTTCTCGTTGATTAGCAGAATATTTCTATTGCAAAAACAACTCAGTTTTTACCGCACATGTGATTCAGATAACACTTTTTCTGAGGGATTTAGAAGATACTTAGTATCAGAAGTCAAACAAAAAAATAAATTCAGTTGGTTTTACATTAAAATGGACTAATTCATTAAGAATAATCACCAATCAAGTTTATTAGTAGTTTGTTCAGAAAGTTGGGACTATGATTTAGAACCCAAAAAATCCATATATTGTCTAACAGAAACATCATAGAAAATTTGGATCTACGCCAGCAACACGATATGAGACCTATCCGTTCCCCACGAGGAAGAGGATTACACGCAAACAAAAGGAAAATTAGGTCTGCATTAAAAAGTTCAAAAGAAAATCATGTACGAGCAAATGGGTAAAGGGAAAATATGTTGCGTAGTGTGTACCTGAAGGCCTAGTTCTATATGAACTCGTAGTCAATCTCGACGGCGGCAATGAAGGCGGAGGCTAGTGGGGACTTCTGGTCGCGCCATCTGCAATGGGGAGAAGCAACCATGCCAGTCCCGCAATCCTGTTGTCCTCGGGGGCACCCCTGCCCGGCACTGCAAAGAAAAATTCTAACTAAGACCCATCCAAAAAAAATCAAAGGAAAAAAGCACTACTGTACAAACCAGGACAATGATGCTATGTTCCTCGTTGCTGCGGGAGCCACAAAGGTGATGTGTGGCCTCGTCGGAGGTCCATCCTGAAGCGAGAGGGTTAACGAAAAGCTTCGTGTACGCCTGCCCAAGGAAGATGGTGGCGGAGCCAGGCGATGGTGGTCATCACCTTACTCCAGCGGAGGCTCAGGGCGGTGAGATCTACGGACCGCATCAGACCACGAACCGTAGGTAGCAGATGACTACTGCTGGTAGCGGAGAGGTGAAGAACTGCCAAACAAATGTTGCATCCAAAAATTCAACACTACCACAACTATCAAATCAAACCAGTCCAGGTTCTTGTGAAGCCAGGAATGTACAGGGAGGATGACTACCTCGATGAACAAACTCTTATCCTTGGTTGCCCCCGTCTTGACCCGGAGCATGTTGTCGGTCGAGTGCGGCATCCCCACATCGTCTAGCGTCACCCTTCTTTGATCGGCGATGGCCAACGACATCCATACAACCGTCAGTGCACAAGGTCAATTCTATCATTCTTCCGCACATACAAGAATCTGCAAGCAAGTCGATGTTATTTGAAAAATCAGCAGCTCAATTTTATTCATCCAACAACAACATGTCACTTCATTGATGCAACAATAGCAACACAGAGTAGCTTTGTGACAAGGATGTGAAAATAAAATAAGAAAGATAGAGAGAGAGGGGATGACAACCTTGTTGCTGGAGGGGATGATAACCAGTGAGGCGTGGATACATGTGTCTATGAGGTTATCCTACACACTTGTTTTGTTGAACTATGTTTATACATTTAACTCGCAAGATGTGGAAAAATGATACAATGGTTCAAAAGTCAAAAGCTGTTTGCGAAGAAAAGTAAGAAACTGAACTATGTTTATGTTGGAATTATGCCCTAGAGGCAATAATAAATGTATAGTTATTATTATAATTCCTGTATCAAGATAATAGTTTATTATCCATGCTATAATTGTATTGAATGAAGACTCATTTACATGTGTGGATACATGGACAAAACACCGTCCCTAGCATGCCTCTAGTTGGCTAGCCAGTTGATCGATGATAGTCAGTGTCTTCTGATTATGAACAAGGTGTTGTTGCTTGATAACTGGATCACGTCATTGGGAGAATCACGTGATGGACTAGACCCAAACTAATAGACGTAGCATGTTGATCGTGTCATTTTGTTGCTACAGTTTTCTGCGTGTCAAGTATTTATTCCTATGACCATGAGATCATATAACTCACTGACACCGGAGGAATGCCTTGTGTGTATCAAACGTCGCAACGTAACTGGGTGACTATAAAGATGCTCTACAGGTATCTCCGAAGGTGTTAGTTGAGTTAGTATGGATCAAGACTGGGATTTGTCACTCCGTATGACGGAGAGGTATCTCGGGGCCCACTCGGTAATACAACATCACACACAAGCCTTGCAAGCAATGTAACTTAGTGTAAGTTGCGGGATCTTGTATTACGGAACGAGTAAAGAGACTTGCCGGTAAACGAGATTGAAATAGGTATGCGGATACCGACGATCGAATCTCGGGCAAGTAACATACCGAAGGACAAAGGGAATGACATACGGGATTATACGAATCCTTGGCACTTAGGTTCAAACGATAAGATCTTCGTAGAATATGTAGGATCCAATATGGGAATCCAGGTCCCGCTATTGGATATTGACCGAGGAGTCTCTCGGGTCATGTCTACATAGTTCTCGAACCCGCAAGGTCTGCACACTTAAGGTTCGACGTTGTTTTATGCGTATTTGAGTTATATGGTTGGTTACCGAATGTTGTTCGGAGTCCCGGATGAGATCACGGACGTCACGAGGGTTTCCGGAATGGTCCGGAAATGAAGATTGATATATAGGATGACCTCATTTGATTACCGGAAGGTTTTCGGAGTTACCGGGAATGTACCGGGAATGACGAATGGGTTCCGGGAGTTCACCGGGGGGGGGGGGGGCAACCCACCCCGGGGAAGCCCATAGGCTTTGGGGAGACACACCAGCCCTTAGTGGGCTGGTGGGACAGCCCCAAAGGGGCCTATGCGCCAAGAGAAGAAAAAATCAAAGGAAAGAAAAAAAAAGAGGGAAGAAGTGGGAAGGGAGGGGGACTCCTCCCACCAAACCAAGTCCAACTCGGTTTGGGGGGAGTCCTCCCCCCCTTTGGCTCGGCCGACCCCTTGGGAGTCCCTTGGACCCCAAGGCAAGGTCCCCCTCCCTCCTCCTATATATATGGGGCTTTTAGGGCAGATTTGAGACGACTTTCTCACGGCTGCCCGACCACATACCTCCATAGTTTTTCCTCTAGATCGCGTTTCTGCGGAGCACGGGCGGAGCCCTGCTGAGACGAGATCATCACCAACCTCCGGAGCGCCGTCACGCTGCCAGAGAACTCTTCTACCTCTCCGTCTCTCTTGCTAGATCAAGAAGGCCGAGATCATCGTCGAGCTGTACGTGTGCTGAACGCGGAGGTGCCGTCCGTTCGGTACTAGATCGTGGGACTGATCGCGGGATTGTTCGCGGGGCGGATCGAGGGACGTGAGGACGTTCCACTACATCAACCGCGTTCTCTAACGCTTCTGCTGTATGATCTACAAGGGTACGTAGATCACTCATCCCCTCTCGTAGATGGACATCACCATGATAGGTCTTCGTGCGCGTAGGAAATTTTTTGTTTCCCATGCGACGTTCCCCAACAGTGGTATCAGAGCTAGGTTCATGCGTAGATGTCTTCCCGAGTAGAACACAAAAGGTTTTGTGGGCGGTGATGTGCGTTTTGCTGCCCTCCTTAGTATTTTCTTGATTCCGCGGTATTGTTGGATTGAAGCGGCTTGGACCGACATTACTCGTACGCTTACGAGAGACTGGTTTCATCGTTACGAGTAACCCCCTTTGCTCAAAGATGACTGGCAAGTGTCGGTTTCTCCAACTTTAGTTGAATCGGATTTGACCGAGGAGGTCCTTGGATGAGGTTAAATAGCAACTCATATATTTCCGTTGTGGTGTTTGCGTAAGTAAGATGCGATCCTACTAGATACCCTTGGTCACCACGTAAAACATGCAACAACAAAATTAGAGGACGTCTAACTTGTTTTTGCAGGGTATGATTGTGATGTGATATGGCCAACGATGTGATGTGATATATTGGATGTATGAGATGATCATGTTGTAATAGAAATATCGACTTGCATGTCGATGGTACGGCAACCGGCAGGAGCCATAGGGTTGTCTTTATACTAACATATGTGCTTGCAGATGCGTTTACTATTTTGCTAGGATGTAGCTTTAGTAGTGATAGCATAAGTAGCACGACAACCATGATGGCAACACGTTGATGGATGATCATGGTGTGGCGCCGGTGACAAGAAGATCGTGCCGGTGCTTTGGTGATGGAGATCAAGAAGCACATGATGATGGCCATATCATGTCACTTATGAATTGCATGTGATGATAATCCTTTTTGCACCTTATTTTGCTTAGAACGACGGTAGCCTTATGAGGTGATCTCTCACTAAAATTTCAAGACGAAATTGTGTTCTCCCCGACTGTGCACCGTTGCTACAGTTCGTCGTTTCGAGACACCACGTGATGATCGGGTGTGATAGACTCAACGTTCACATACAACGGGTGCAAAACAGTTGCGCACGCGGAACACTCGGGTCAAGCTTGACGAGCCTAGCATGTGCAGACATGGCCTCGGAACACATGAGACCGAAAGGTCGATCATGAATCATATAGTTGATATGATTAGCATAGGGATGCTTACCACTGAAACTATTCTCAACTCACATGATGACCGGACTTTGGATAGTGTAAGTGGATCATGAACCACTCAAATGACTAGAGAGATGTACTTTCTGAGTGCGAGTTTAGCATATAATTTGATTAAGTTGAACTCTAATTATCTTGAACATAGTCTAAGTCCACTTTGAATATATTTGTGTTGTAGATCATGGCTCACGCAAGTGTCATCCTGAATTTTAATGCGTTCCTAGAGAAAGCTAAGTTGAAAGATGATGGAAGCAACTTTGTAGACTGGGCTCGTAATCTTAAGCTAATCTTACAAGCTGGAAAGAAGGATTATGTCCTTAATGCTGCGCTAGGAGATGAACCACCCGCTACGGCTGATCAGGATGTTAAGAACGTTTGGTTAGCGCGTAAGGAGGACTACTCAATAGTTCAATGTGCAGTCTTGTATGGCTTAGAACCGGGACTTCAACGTCGCTTTGAGCGTCATGGAGCATTTGAGATGTTCCAGGAGTTGAAGTTTATCTTTCAGAAGAACGCCCGGATCGAGAGGTATGAGACCTCCGATAAATTCTATGCTTGCAAGATGGAGGAAAACTCGTCTGTCAGTGAACATGTGCTCAAAATGTCTGGGTACTCAAACCGTCTAGCTGAACTAGGGATTGAACTCCCGCAAGAAGCTATCACTGACAGAATCCTTCAATCACTGCCGCCAAGCTACAAAGGCTTTGTGTTGAACTACAACATGCAAGGGATGAACAAGTCTCCCGGCGAGTTGTTTGCGATGTTGAAAGTCGGAGAGTCTGAACTCCGTAAAGAGCATCAAGTGTTGATGGTGAGCAAGACCACTGGTTTCAAGAGAAACGGCAAAGGCAAGAAGGGCAATTCGAAGAAGAGCGGCAAGCCTGTTGCCAATCCGCCGAAGAAACCCAAGGCTGGAGCTAAGCCTGAAACAGAGTGCTTCTATTGCAAGGGTATGGGTCACTGGAAGCGCAATTGCCCCAAGTATCTGGCAGATAAGAAGGCGGGCAAAGAAAAATCAGGTATATTTGATATACATGTTATTGATGTGTACTTAACCGGCTCTCGTAGTAGTGCCTGGGTATTTGATACCGGTTCTGTTGCTCACATTTGCAACTCGAAACAGGAACTGCGGAATAGACGAAGGCTGGCGAAAGACGAAGTGACGATGCACGTAGGAAACGGTTCCAAGGTTGATGCAATCGCCGTCGGCACAGTGTCACTTCAACTACCATCGGGATTAGTGATGAACTTAAATCATTGTTATTTAGTGCCTGCGTTGAGCATGAACATTATATCTGGATCTTGTTTATTGCGAGACGGTTACTCTTTTAAGTCTGAGAATAATGGTTGTTCTATTTCTATGAGTAACATCTTTTATGGTCATGCACCGAATGTGAGAGGATTGTTCATATTGAATCTCGATAGCGATACGCATATACATAACATTGAGACCAAAATAGTTAGAGTAAACAATGATAGCGCCATATTTTTGTGGCACTGCCGCTTGGGTCATATTGGTGTAAAGCGCATGAAGAAACTCCATGCTGATGGACTTTTGGAGTCACTTGACTTTGATTCACTTGACACGTGCGAACCATGCCTCATGGGCAAGATGACTAAGACTCCATTCTCCGGAACAATGGAGTGTGCAAGTGACTTATTGGAAATCATACATACCGATGTGTGTGGTCCAATGAGCGTGGAGGCACGCGGCGGATATCGTTATTTTCTCACCTTCACTGACGATTTAAGTAGATATGGTTATGTCTACTTAATGAAGCACAAGTCTGAAACATTTGAAAAGTTCAAGCAATTTCAGAGTGAAGTGGAAAATCATCGTAACAAGAAGATCAAGTTCCTACGGTCTGATCGTGGGGGTGAATATCTGAGTTTCGAGTTTGGTACTCACTTAAGACAATGTGGAATTGTTTCACAGTTAACACCGCCTGGAACACCACAGCGTAATGGTGTGTCCGAACGTCGTAATCGTACTTTGTTAGAGATGGTGCGATCTATGATGTCTCTTACTGATTTGCCGTTATCTTTTTGGGGTTATGCATTAGATACAGCTGCATTCACTTTAAATAGGGCACCATCGAAATCCGTTGAGACGACACCGTACGAACTGTGGTATGGCAAAAGGCCAAAGTTGTCGTTTTTTAAAGTTTGGGGATGTGATGCTTATGTCAAAAAGCTTCAGCCTGAAAAGCTGGAACCCAACGCGGAAAAGTGCGTCTTCATAGGTTACCCAAAAGAGACGGTTGGGTACACCTTCTATCTCAAATCCGAGGGCAAAGTGTTTGTTGCTAAGAACGGAACTTTTCTCGAGAAGGAGTTTCTCTCGAGAGAATTGAGTGGGAGGCAGATAGAACTTGACGAGGTTGTCGAACCTCTCATCCCTCTGGATGGTGGCGCAGGGCAAGGGGAGACCTCTGTCGTTGCGACGCCGGTTGAGGAGGAAGTTAATGATGATGATCATGAAACTCCAGTTCAAGTTTCTGTTGAACCACGCAGGTCGACGAGATCACGTGCTGCTCCAGAGTGGTACGGTAATCCCGTCCTATCGATCATGTTGTTAGACAACAATGAACGTGCGAACTATGAAGAGGCAATGGTGGGCCCAGATTCCAACAAATGGCTAGAAGCCATGAAATCCGAGATAGGATCTATGTATGAGAACAAAGTGTGGACTTTGGAGATACTACCTGAGGGCCGCAAGGCTATTCAGAACAAATGGATCTTTAAGAAGAAGACGGACGCTGACGGTAATGTGACCGTTTATAAAGCTCGACTTGTGGCAAAGGGTTTTTCACAAGTTCCAGGAGTTGACTACGATGAGACCTTCTCACCCGTAGCGATGCTTAAGTCCGTCAGAATCATGTTAGCAATAGCTGCATTTTTCGATTATGAAATCTGGCAGATGGATGTCAAAACGGCGTTCCTGAACGGTTTCCTTAAGGAAGAGTTGTATATGATGCAACCCGAAGGTTTTGTCGATCCTAAGAATGCTGACAAGGTGTGCAAGCTCCAGCGATCCATTTATGGACTGGTGCAAGCATCTCGGAGTTGGAACAAACGCTTTGATGAGGTGATCAAAGCATTTGGGTTTATACAAGTGGTTGGAGAATCTTGTATTTACAAGAAAGTGAGTGGGAGCTCTGTGGCGTTTCTAATATTATATGTGGATGACATATTACTGATTGGAAACAACGTAGAGCTTTTGGAGAGCATAAAAGGTTACTTGAATAAAAGTTTCTCTATGAAGGACCTAGGAGAAGCTGCTTACATACTAGGCATTAAGATCTATAGGGATAGATCAAAACGCCTGATAGGACTTTCACAAAGCACATACCTTGATAAAGTTTTGAAGAGGTTCAAAATGGAACAGTCCAAGAAAGGGTTCTTGCCAGTGTTACAAGGTACGAGATTGAGTAAGACTCAGTGCCCAGCAACTGATGAAGGTAGAGAGCATATGCGCTCCGTCCCCTATGCTTCAGCCATAGGCTCTATCATGTATGCAATGCTGTGCACTAGACCGGATGTTAGCCTGGCCATAAGTATGGCAGGTAGGTTCCAGAGTAATCTAGGAGTGGATCACTGGACGGCGGTCAAGAATATCCTGAAGTACCTGAAAAGGACTAAGGAAATGTTTCTCGTGTATGGAGGTGACGAAGAGCTCGCCGTAAAAGGTTACGTTGATGCAAGCTTTGACACAGATCCGGACGACTCTAAGTCGCAAACCGGATACGTATTTATTCTTAATGGGGGTGCAGTAAGCTGGTGCAGTTCCAAGCAAAGCGTCGTAGCAGATTCTACATGTGAAGCAGAGTACATGGCTGCCTCGGAGGCGGCTAAGGAGGGTGTCTGGATGAAGCAGTTCATGACGGATCTTGGAGTGGTGCCAAGTGCACTGGATCCAATAACCTTGTTCTGTGACAATACTGGTGCCATTGCTTTAGCAAAGGAACCAAGGTTTCACAAGAAGACCAGACACATCAAACGACGCTTCAACCTCATCCGCGACTACGTCAAGGAGGAGGACGTAAATATATGCAAAGTGCACACGGATCTGAATGTAGCAGACCCGCTGACTAAACCTCTTCCACGGCCAAAACATGATCGACACCAGAACTGTATGGGTGTTAGATTTATGTGAGGGCTAGATTATTGACTCTAGTGCAAGTGGGAGACTGTTGGAATTATGCCCTAGAGGCAATAATAAATGTATAGTTATTATTATAATTCCTGTATCAAGATAATAGTTTATTATCCATGCTATAATTGTATTGAATGAAGACTCATTTACATGTGTGGATACATGGACAAAACACCGTCCCTAGCATGCCTCTAGTTGGCTAGCCAGTTGATCGATGATAGTCAGTGTCTTCTGATTATGAACAAGGTGTTGTTGCTTGATAACTGGATCACGTCATTGGGAGAATCACGTGATGGACTAGACCCAAACTAATAGACGTAGCATGTTGATCGTGTCATTTTGTTGCTACTGTTTTCTGCGTGTCAAGTATTTATTCCTATGACCATGAGATCATATAACTCACTGACACCGGAGGAATGCCTTGTGTGTATCAAACGTCGCAACGTAACTGGGTGACTATAAAGATGCTCTACAGGTATCTCCGAAGGTGTTAGTTGAGTTAGTATGGATCAAGACTGGGATTTGTCACTCCGTATGACGGAGAGGTATCTCGGGGCCCACTTGGTAATACAACATCACACACAAGCCTTGCAAGCAATGTAACTTAGTGTAAGTTGCGGGATCTTGTATTACGGAACGAGTAAAGAGACTTGCCGGTAAACGAGATTGAAATAGGTATGCGGATACCGACGATCGAATCTCGGGCAAGTAACATACCGAAGGACAAAGGGAATGACATACGGGATTATACGAATCCTTGGCACTGAGGTTCAAACGATAAGATCTTCGTAGAATATGTAGGATCCAATATGGGCATCCAGGTCCCGCTATTGGATATTGACTAAGGAGTCTCTCGGGTCATGTCTACATAGTTCTCGAACCCGCAGGGTCTGCACACTTAAGGTCCCCCTCCCTCCTCCTATATATATGGGGCTTTTAGGGCAGATTTGAGACGACTTTCTCACGGCTGCCCGACCACATACCTCCATAGTTTTTCCTCTAGATCGCGTTTCTGCGGAGCTCGGGCGAAGCCCTGCTGAGACGAGATCATCACCAACCTCCGGAGCGCCGTCACGCTGCCGGAGAACTCTTCTACCTCTCCGTCTCTCTTGCTGGATCAAGAAGGCCGAGATCATCGTCGAGCTGTACGTGTGCTGAACGCGGAGGTGCCGTCCGTTCGGTACTAGATCGTGGGACTGATCGCGGGATTGTTCGCGGGGCGGATCGAGGGACGTGAGGACGTTCCACTACATCAACCGCGTTCTCTAACGCTTCTGCTGTATGATCTACAAGGGTACGTAGATCACTCATCCCCTCTCGTAGATGGACATCACCATGATAGGTCTTCGTGCGCGTAGGAAAATTTTTGTTTCCCATGCGACGTTCCCCAACAGTTTATGCAGCTAGCGACACTTATCCTAACCTACACTGAAGTGGGTGGTGCCAAAACCTATTAATGTTGCATTATCTTTTGGCAATTTGATATTGAAAATAACAGCATTATACCACAAATTTATAATTTGGCTCATAACCAAATGGATGGTAAATGCCTAGGCCTCAACAGTCAATACAACAGTGTTGGTAACTGCCAGAATACTAACACAACACATAGTGAACGTGCATCCTTGTAATGTAACTTTTAGAGCACATGACAGCTAGTTATATTGACGTATCAGAGGTAAAAATGCACATGCTATAATCCTCTCCCCTTGGTGCATAGCAATGCTACTCACGCTTGAATCTCATAGAATCGCCAATGAAGGAAACAAGGCTACGCTAATATGCTTCTACCGATAGATTTCCTCTTAATCACGACACTGTCATACTATACAGTCAGTAGTTAGTCCTCGACGGCCCTCGCATCCAAGAGGAAATTGCTACCGGCAGAGCTGGTAACAATAGAGCTTCGTTGGTAGGCACTCACCGGGAGGAGCACGAGCTTGGCGCCGTCGGCCGCGGCGGACTCGATGGCGGCGCGGGCGCGCGCGATGTTGCGAGCCTTGTCCGCTGTCACCGAGAGCTGGCAGAGCGCCACCTTGAACTGCACCCACAGAACCCAAAACCTCTTCAGATCGGACCTTGACTCGACACAAAAGCAAAACAATTAACTCCAACCGAGGACGGGGCGTGACCTTGGAGAGCGGCGGGGCCGGGGCTCGACAGCGGCGGGCGAGCGCGCGGCCTCCGGGCGGAAGGAGGAGGAGGAGGCGGCGGCCATTGTGGCGATGTGGGGGCGGCGGCGGTAGGGGAGGCTGGCGGGAGCGGAGGTCCGGAAGCGGGAGGGCGAGAGGAGGGAGATGGCTATGGATGTGGCTGCGGCTCTCATCGGGGGACGGTGGCATGGCGTAGTGTAGCCCGGAGGCCGGCGTGAGTCGTGATGCCGACTGGATCTGGGGAGGGGGGAGGTTGCGGGCGGAGGCTGGCCGGAGGAGACGGGCGTGAGGTACGGCATATCTCCCCGGCCCCCGCCGGGTCCACCGTCGCCTCCTCCGTCGCGGCCGACCCGGCGGCGAACACCAGCGCCACCGCGAGGAGTGGCGGCGACGGCTGCTCGAGGTCCCGCAGGCCGCAGGGAGAGCGCCTCGGGGACCCTAACCCGACCGAGGGGATCGAATGCGAGATGCCTCCAGGGTCCAACCGCCCTGCATCGTGGGGCTCGCGTGGAGAGAAGGCAGTTTGATCGATCGTGGCCTCGTGGGAAAAGTATCGGTTTCACGTATTGAACCAAACCCTATGAACCGGGTTTTTCTATATTTAATCGATCGGTTTATGAAGGGATGGAAAAAAATCGGTGGAACGGTGGAACTGCTAGCGTGGTCGAACCATCTGTCGTGGTTGAACCATCACGACGGCACATTGTCCTTTAATAGTAGAGATAAATGCCCTCAATCTTAGTCAAGCCTCCAGCACATGGGACATCTCGTGTCAAGTTCAATATGCTTCCTTTTGATGTTCATCCGGGTTGGAAGGCTGATGTGGACCATACGCCACAAGAACGTGTGGACTTTGCTCGGGAATTCAAGCTGCCAAATGTGATTCCAGTTCGCCCCACTAGGGCCTTGCTCACTAGATGGTTGTGCATCTTGACCGGACTAGACTCCTTTAGACTTACTCCTAGGTGATATGCAGACTTGACATAAAACAACCCCTTCTTGTCATAGTGCCATGAGATAAAGTCCTCCATGTCCGCTCTCAAGGGGATTGCCACAATAACCCTTGCATCGTCTTCAGTGAGTAGCTTTTTAACCAGCGCCTAATCCCAAGTTTCAGAAACTGGGTCAATCAGTTTGTTAACCTTAGTGATAATGGAGTGTCTTTGTTGAGCGACTAGTCTCCTGGTAGACCCCCTCGGCAGCCATGGGTCGGTCCATCGGTTCACTTGCATACCATCTCTAATTTGCCACATGATGCCCTCCTTCAGCAAGTCTCTTCCTCGGAGTATACTCCTCCATGTGTAGGATATCCCCTCTTGTTCCGTTGCCTCTAGAATAGAGAAGTTTTGGTGGTACTTGGCCTTGAGAACCACAACACACAATGCATCTGGTTTTCGAATTAGTCTCCACCATTGTCGTGCAAGAATCGCCATGTTGAAAATGTGCAGGTCACGGAAACTAAGGCCGCCACCCCTCTTTGCTTTCATCAATCTTTCCCGCCCAATCCAATGTCATTTGTGCTGGCCATCCTCCTGGCTCCACCAGTAGCGGCATATCATGGAAGTGATGTCCTCACATAGGCTCTTACTAAGATCAAAACAGGACAATGCATATGTAGGTATGGCCTGAGCGACCGCTTTAATTAGTGTTTCCTTACCTTCTTCAGACAAGAGCTTCTCTATCCATCTCTGGATTCTTCTCCAAATATTTTCCTTGATGTACTCAAATTCCTCACTCCTGGCTGCCCAATGTGCACCGGTAGCCCGAGATACCGCTCATTATGTGATTGAAAAGGTATGCGAAGGACGTGCAAAACGTGTTGTTTATTGTGGTTGTCTGTTCTCTTGCTGAGGAAAGCACAAGATTTTTCCCTATTGATTTTCTTGCCAGATTGAGCTTCATACAATGCGATGATATCTTGAAGGCAAGTTGCACTCTCTATTGTTTCCTTCATGACAATTAATCATTCAACGACAAAGAATAGATGATTGATCTTTGGAGCCCTAGGGTAGATTTATACCACCTCAATTGAGCCCTCCACCTCAGCTCGTTGCAAGAGGATTGAGAAAACCTCCACACACAGGATGAAAATATATGGTGATAATGGATCACCTTGCCGCAGACCTTGCTCCAGGAGGAAAACCTTAGCCAGTTTCCTATTATATCTCACACAATATGAAACAAATCAGGCAAATAGCATAATCAGACTCACCCATGCCAGATCGAAACCCATAGTGTGCATCATCCTCTCCAGAAAATCCCATTCCACCCGGTCATACGCCTTACTCATGTCAAGCTTCACCACAACGAGTCCATGCCTGCCCCCCTTCCTCTTATGCATCAAGTGGGTAATCTCATATGCCAACAACACATTATCTATGATCATACATCCGGGGATGAAAGCAGACTGGGTTGGTGATATTATCTCCGGGAGAACAACCTTCAAACGGTTGGCCAAGACCTTTGATATTAGCTTATAAAGGATGGTACACAGACTTATCGACCTATATTGGGTAAGGGATTCCGGGTTATTTAACTTGTGTATCAACACAATCGTTGTTTCATTCCAACCATTTGGGATATCACCTCCATTTAAAACTACTAGCACCTCTTCCCGGATCTTCTGCTCCGTCATGTCCCAAAAATTCTTATAAAAAATGGCAGGCATTCCATCCGGTCCTGATACGTCTCCATCGTATCTACTTTTCCAAACTCTTTTGCCCTTGTTTTGGACTCTAATTTGCATGATTTGAATGGAACTAACCTGGACTGACGTTGTTTTCAGCAGAATTGCCTTGGTGTTATTTTTGTGCAGAAATCAAAGTTCTCCAAACGTCCTGAAAATCTACGGGGAGCAGTTTTGGAAAAAATAAAAAATATGTGCGCCAAGTTCCACCTGAGGGGGTGGGCCACTGGGCCACAAGCCCTGGCTCCGCCACCACCCCCCTGGTGGCGGTGGGCAGGCTTGTGGGGCCCACACGGCTCTGCCACCCCCAACCTCAGGTCTATAAGTTCCCTTTCGTCCCAGAAAAAATAAAAAGAGAAGTTTTCGTCGCGTTTGCGATACGGAGCCGTCGCTACCACCTGTTCTTCATCTGGAGGGCAGATCTGGAGTCCGTCTTGGGCTCCGGAGAGGAGAAATCGTCACCATCGTCATCATCAACCTTCTTCCCTCTCAAATTTCATGAAGCTCTTCGTCGTTCGTGAGTAATCTATTCGTAGGCTCGCTGGGCGGTGATGAATAGGATGAGATCTATCATGTAATCGAGTTAGTTTTGATGGGGATTGATCCCTAGTATCCATTATGTTCTGAGATTGATGTTGCTACTACTTTGCCATGCTTAATGCTTGTCACTAGGGCCCGGGTGCCATGATTTCAGATCTGAAATTATTATGTTGTCACCAATATATGTGTGTTTTAGATCCGATCTTGCAAGTTGTAGTTACCTACTATGTGTTATGATCCGGCAACCCCGGAGTGACAATAACCGGAACCACTCCCGGTGATGACCATAGTTTGAGGAGTTCATGTGTTCACCAAGTGCTAATGCGTTGGTCCGGTTCTTTATTAAAAGGAGAACCTTAATATCCTGTAGTTTCCTTTTGGACCCCGCTGCCACGGGAGGGATGGACAATAGATGTCATGCAAGTTCTTTTCCCTAAGCACGTATGACGACACACGGAATGCATGCCTACATCACATTGACGAACGGGAGCTAGCCACATATCTCTGTGTTATAACTGTTGCATGATGAATATCATCCAAACAAATCACCGACCCATTGCCTACGAGTTTGTCCCACTGCTGCTGATACTTGTCTTGCTCTGCTGCTGCTACTACTCTTGCTGCTGCTGATACTTGTCTTGCTCTGCTGCTGCTACTACTGTTGCTACTGCTGATACTTGTCTTGTTCTGCTGCTGCTACTACTGTTGCTATTGCTGTTACTTGTCTTGCTCTGCTGCTACTGTTGCTACTACTGTCGCTTGCTACTGTTGTTACTTGCTACTGCTGTTTCTACCGCTGTTCCTTGCCACTGCCGTTACTCGCTACTTTGCTGTTACAATTTGCTTGCAGGTACAAATCTTTCAGGTGTGGTTGAATCTGATAAATTCAGCTGCTAATACTTGAGAGTATTCTCTCACCTCCCGTCATGCGAATCAACAAATTTGGGTTGAATACTCTACCCTCGAAAACTGCTACGATCCCACGCGCTGGTGGGCGTCAACAACATTCTTCTACTTTCGATTGCCGGAGAGTGCTAACAGCATTCTTCTGGTGCTGTTGCAAAGGGGAAGAACAGTTGACATCAAGCATTTTTCTGGCACCGTTGCCGGGGAGGTATTGTTATATTCTCTGAGTCACTTGGGATTTATATCTGCTGATCACTATGAAGAATCTGAAGGATCCGAAGACCAAAGTCTTGCCCTCAACTACGAGGGGAGGTAAGGAATTGCTATCTAGCTCTACACTTGATTCACCTTCAGTTATGAGTAAGTTTGAGACATCACCTCCTGCTAGAAATCTTGATATGTCGCCTGTGCTTGATGATGCTTATGATGCTACTGCTAGAGATGCTATGGTTGATACTATGCCTGATTATGCTATGCTTGATACTGCTAGAAATACTACTATGCCTGATGTTCCACTAGGAGTATTCCTTGATGCTCATATTGCTAGAGTTACTGCCAATGCTCGTGATGCTTCTGATACTGCCGATACTATTGAAATAGAACCTGCTTTTGCTCCTGCTAGATCTAGCTCTCCTAGATATGAATTGCCTGATATACCTGAGGGTTACGTTATGGAGGGAGAGATAGCTGAGGATTTTCTTGCGTGTAAGGATGCCTATGACGCTGAGAAATTACTTCTCAATTGGAAAGAAAAATCTCGGGAAGCTAAGATGAAATATGACCCGAAGTTTGCCACTTCACCTATCTTTATCACCGATAACGATTATGAATTCTCTGTCGATCCTGAGATAATCTCTCTAGTCTAATCTGATCCTTTTCACGGTAATGAGTTTGAGACGGTCGTAGCCCATCTTGCCAAACTACACGATATAGCCACCCTTTTCACTAATGAGGAGAAGATCCGTCACTACTATATCCTTAAGTTGTTTCCTTTCTCTCTAAAGGATGACACTAAAGCCTAGTTTACCTCTCTTGCTCCTGGATGTGTGAGTAGTCCCCAGGAGATGGTCTATTACTTCTGTGAGAAATATTTCTCTGCCCATAAGAAGCAAGCTGCCTTGCAGGAAATATACAACTTTGCTCAACTCCAAGAAGAGAGTCTTGCACAAGCTTGGGGGAGGCTCGTCAAGCTACAAAATGCTTTGCCTGATCACCCTCTTAAGAAGAACGAGATACTTGATATCCTCTATAACGGACTTACCGATGCCTCTAGAGACCACCTAGATAGTTGTGTTGGTTGTCTTTTGAGGGAACGAACTGTAGAACAAGCTGAGACTCTACTGAATAACATCTTGATCAACGATAATGCTTGGACTATTCCCGAACCACCTCCTAAGCCAACTCCTAAGAAAAGAGGTATTATATTCCTCAGTCCCGAAGATATGCAAGAAGCCAAGAAATCTATGCAAGAGAAAGGCATTAGATCTGAAGATGTCAAAAATCTACCACCTATCGAAGAGATCCATGGTCTCGATAACCCGATACAGATAGTAGAAGTGAATTCTCTGCGTAGGTTTGATGAGAGTGATATTCCTTTTGATAAACCTGCTAGCCTATGCTTTGATGAATTTGACGACTTTGTTGCCAAACAATAGAGTTTCAATGATTATGTTAGCAGACATTTGGAACAAAGTACTCGTATGCTTAGCCATTTAAGTGTTTGTGTAGACAGAAATGTCAACGATCTGAAGCTTCTGAGTAAACATGCCTCTATGATTACTACTCAGGTAGAACAAGTACTTAAAGCTCAGAATGACTTTCTCAATGAATTAAATGACAACTCTGTCAGAGTCATTACTAGAGGAGGCAAAATGACTCGGGAACCCTTGTATCCTGAAGTACATCCTAAGAGAATTGATCAAGATTCTCAAGAAATCAATGCTGATACACCCAGTCATCCTAAGGAGGAGAAGAAGGATGACAGAAACCTACACGCCAGTTCACCAAATACGGTCACACCTGAAGAACCTAATGATATTTCTGCGTCTGATGCAGAAACACAATCTGGTGATGAACATGAACCTGGTGACAATATGGACAGTGACGTTCATAATAATGCTCAACCTAGCAATGATAAGGATGTGGAGATTGAACCTACGGTTAATCCTGATAACCCACAACCTAAGAAATACGATAAGAATGACTTCACTGCTAGGAAGCATGTTAAAGAAAGGGAGCCATGGGTTCAGAGACCTATGCCCTTCCCTCCTAAGCCATCCAAGATAAAGGATGATGAGGATTTTGAGTGCTTCGTTGAGATGATAAGACCCATCTTTCTGCAGATGCGGTTAACTGATATGCTCAAGATGTCTCCGTATGCCAAGTACATGAAAGATATCGTGACTAATAAACGGAAGATACTGGATCTTGAGATCTCCACCATGCTTGCCAATTACACTTTCAAGGGTGGAACTCCTAAGAAACTTGGTGATCCCGGAGTGCCCACTATACCTTGCTCCATTAAAGGAAATTACGTAAGAACTGCCTTATGTGACCTTGGAGCCGGTGTTAGTGTTATGCTGCTCTCTCTTTATCGTAGACTTGAGTTGGATAAGTTGACACCCACTGAAATTTCTCTACAAATGGCCGACAAATCAAATGCTTTCCCTATCGGCATTTGCAAGGATGTGCCTGTTGTGGTTGCTAACACCACTATCTTAACAAAATTTGTTATCTTGGATATTCCCGAGGACGATGCCATGGTTGTCATCCTCGGAAGACCCTTTTTAAACACTGCAGGGGCTGTTATAGATTGCAACAAAGGCAATGTCACTTTCCATGTCAACGGTAATGAGCACACAGTGCACTTTTCGAAGAAACGATATCAAGTACATTGGATCAATGCTATCGAGAAGACTTCATCGATTCTCATTGGGAGCTTTGAATGCCCTATTCCTCGTGTCAAGATGAAGTATGATTTGCTTGTTGGGGAGATACATATCCCCATTGAGGTGACTTAGTGGCTATTCGAAAATTCTCCGTTCTCTCTTGCGATTCGAGAAGGTTTTGTCATTAGGACTTGATCAACCCCATTGACGGATTTCTTTCGATGACCATGAAACGGATAAATCAAAGAGTCACATACCTGTGTTTTAAGCTTTCATTTTCTTTTGCTTAGAAGAAAAATGATGGAATTAGTTTAATTTTTCCTGTTTTCTGTTTTAGCGTCCTGGAGAAAAATACCTCGAAAATAAAAGTTCTCCGATGGTCCTGAAAATTTAGTATGATTTTTTCTGGAATTTTTGAAAATTTCTGGGCCTGAGAGCTGGCCTGGGGGCCAGACCAGTGGGCCACAAGCCCTGCCACCGACACCTACCCCCCTGGTGGTAGGGTGCAAGCTTGTGGGGCCCACAGGCACCCCCTCCACTCATTCCAGCTCCCAGCCTCCAGAAAAAATTGTTTTGCAGCTCAAACCCGTGTTCTTGCTCATTTGGCTGTGATTTTCGATCTCCTTGCTCAAAGCACCATTCTCGGAACCGTTTTGGGGAAATTACTCCTTGGTAAGTGACCTCCATTGGTCCAATTAGTTTTTGCTCTATTGCTTTATCTTTCACGTATTCTTGCTACCTTGGTGACCCTATTCTTGAGCTAGAAATGTTGATTTTAGCTGGTCCCAAGTAGTTTTAGCGCGTGATACGGTCTCTAGGCACTAGTAGGAGTAGTTGCTACAAGTTGGGTTAATCCTTGTTCACTTTTCTTTCGAAGTCTCTAAAAATTTCAGAATTTTTCAGAGCTAGAAAAAGAAAAAGATGAGGAGGTTCTTGAGAGGCTCTTCAAGCCGTAACCCCAAGGAGGATGAGAAGAACCACCCCAAGTACGTAGTCCCTCGAGTCACAGAAGTTCGAGCGTGCGAGTGGCCAAGTGATGAATTTTTGTGCGTCGCCGGACTTTGTGAAGACTTTTATTACTTGGTGGAGAACGCAAGTCTTACTGCGTTCGTTGAAGATAAGTGCTCACAATACCTCCTCCTCACCAATATTTTCGTTCAAAGCTTCAAATTTTATCCGAGGAAGAATCCTCCCATCGTTGAGTTCATGATATACGATGTCCCCCAGTGCATGACGCTGCAGGATTTTTTGCAATGTATGCAAATTACCTTATGTTGGGGATATCCCTGACCCTCGTCCACGGGACTTGGAGGATTTCATTGGTTCTATTGCTGTTGGAGAGGAGAGAGGCGTGTCTCGCGCTAGAATTGCTAGCATACATTTTCCTGTGCTTCGGTACTTCTCATTATTTGTGGGAAAATGTTTGATTGGCCGTGGGGAGGCTGGATCACTTAGTTCTCCAGACCCTGCGGTTTTGCGCGAAGGCCTTTATAATGATATAAGATCTATAGCTTGGGCGCTATAGTAGCTCAACGGTTGAACCTGAACCGTTCTAAAGGTGTTGTCTATGGAGGTATTTATGCTACCCGTCTTGCCAGACACTTTGAGATACCCATTAGACCGGGAGAGGAAGGAGAGATGCTTCTCCCTAAGAAATATCTGGATTATGACAACATGGTTCGCCATGATTTTCTGGATAGAGATGCTAGTAGACGGATGATTTATAACCTGGTATTTAGTCAGGGTACTCGAGAGACTATTACTTTGCCTGCTCCTTCTTTGTTCAATCTTCATGCAGGCAGGTACACTATTATGCCCTTGGACATCTACGCATATTGGGGCTTGGCCCAACCACAGGAGGCCGTGCCCGAGCCGCCAATTGAGTACCAGACGCTAGTTTATCAGTGGGAGCCAGAGGAGGTCACACAGCAGTGGCATCCACAGTCTGCTCCGGAGTATCCTAGAGCTGGTTATTTCCCTCCTTGGGAGTAGACCAAGCTAGGCCAAAAGCCTAAGCTTGGGGGAGTACGTGTTCTCACCGACTTTACATTCATGCTTATGCTTTCACTCTGTTAGCCGGTGTTTACACTTTGCCACTGTATTATCCATGCTAGTTTATTTTCGTTTTCTTGTTTTCTTGCTTTGTGTCCTTTTGATAAAACCCGAAAAGATTTTATTTCTTATTTTGCTTGTTGGGAGCTTTCCCGTGTAAATAGTTTTCTTTTTCTTTGGGCCAAGGTAGAAGATATTGGTTACAATGTTTATTGGTTCTTACATGCTTACCTGTTTAGCTTTCAAAGATCCATATTACTTTGTCTTCTCCTTTGTGTTTGCCTGCAGATTCAACTTAGTCCAATGCGCTTATTATTGTTCACATCATTCGATGTTGCAAATGAAAGGCAACAATGGTGATATATGATGAAGTGACTAAGACTGAAAAGCTGGTATAAACTCTATCTATTTTGTTTTTGTAAATATGACTAGCTAGTCGACCCAGATTTAGTTTTGTTGTCACGTCCCCGACACCTTAAGCAAGTTAGTCTTGTGCTCATTTCTTCTTTGCATTTGCATCTAAGAATTTTCAACAAGAACAAGAAAGTGGCAAAGGAAAAAACTCAAAACCCTAGCCACTACTTTAAATAAAGAAAATCTCAAACTAGTGAAAATCAATGAACCCAAAATGGCCTCAAGAAATGTTCAAACTTTCTGATAAATCATGAAAGTAAATGAGCATTGGAGAAAACTATTTTCTTGACACTTTAAGCATTTTAAATTAATGCAAAAAGCCACTGGTTTCAAATTTTAAATTTGAAATCAGAAACTTTAAACTTTCAAAAATGTTGAAAACTTTAGGAATGGTTGGAAATATTCCAACAAATATTCTAGGGTGCTTAACATAGTTTTTGCAATTTGTTTTGGAGCTGAAATAAATAGCAAAATATTGAATTAGCTAAAACAGAAACAAAAACAGAAAAAAATGGGAAACTCTTACCTCTCGCCTAGCCTAGCCCGGCCCATCTCCCTGAGTCGTCTCCTCCCTCGCGCCAGTAGGAGCAGGAGGTGGCCGCCGCCTTCTCCGGCGCGGCCACGCACCTGTGCACCTGCCTGGCCGCCGCCTCGCGCTGGCAAGGCCGGGGATAAGCTCCCCGAGGCCTCCTCTATCCATTCCCAGCGTCGGCTCTCTCCCTCCTCCCGGATCTCTCCTCCCCCTTCTGCCGCCATTGGAGCCGAGCAAAGCTCGAGCTGCCCGTGCCCCTAGGCTTAGGATTCCCTCTCTGAGCAATTCGTTAGCACCGCCTCGTCGGTCTGGTCCTCCCTGCAGAAGCCGAAGCTTCCCCGAGCCCTGCAACGCCCACGGCACCGTCGTCTTCAACCTTCGGCCGCCGGCGAGCTCTGCTCGATTCGTCGCCCCCAGGCCTTCCCCGAGCCGTCTAAGCCCTGCTCTGCACTACCCGTGAGCATGCGGTCATTTCCCCTAAGTTTTCCCCGTCGATCCCCTCCTCTAGCCCTAGTTTCACCGGAGCCCGACGAGGACCGTCGCTGCAGCTCGTCGCCGGTAGCCCTCTGATGTTCAGCTCGTCCTTCCGAGGGCACCAGCAGCTTCAGGTCGACGCGTAGATGCTGTAGGAGCTAAGAACCGAGTGTAGTTCCCTCTGAATCAAAGACCCCGATGACGCCCGAGCCTTGGCCGCCGCCAAGCTCGTCGCCGACGTCATCTCCGGCCAGTTCAGCCCCATCTAAGTGCAGAAATGGAGCTGCGGGAGGTGTGCCGTTCTTCTGGTGCTCTCCGCGCAGCATTTGGCCCCCTGTGCGCCGTTTCCGAGCCCCACCGCCGTGCTGGTGGTCGCCGGAGGCTCCCCGCCGGCGAGGACGACCTCGCCGCCGGTGGATCTCGGCTGGCCTAAGCCACTGACTGGTGGAGCCAGCATCTGGCAAGTTTAAAACTAATAAAAATAAATAATATAAGTTAATCAGTCACTGACATGTGGGTCCAACAAGGTTAATCAGTTAATTAAGTTTAAACTTAATCTAAAATTGACCAGAGAGACTGACGAGTAGGTCCCACTGGTCAGGTTTGACTTTCAACGGCCAGATGGACCTGCTGATGTCATGCTGATGCAATAAAAGTATTTTCCAGTATAGAAATAATTCCAGGAAATTGCTAAAACTTGTAAAAATCATAGAAATTAATCTGTAACTCCAATGAAAATAATTTAGATATGAAAAGGTATCAGAAAAATTCAAGGATTCTGAATATGCTATTTTCAACCATGTTTGAAAAAGTTACATGACCCCAACATGTAGAATAAGGAATAATTCAATTCTTATAATTACTTTTTAAATGGAATTTGGAAAATATTCAAATTTCATTATGAATGCCATGATCACACACTGTCCTAATTACAAATCAGTACCCTAACATGACATCTCATGCATGTCAACATAAAGTTGATCTAAGCATCAGGTCGAATCAATTAAACCGGTATCCGAGAATACCTCGTTTGAATTGATATTCGAATGTGATTCAAATCAACTCTAAACCTAATACATATCGATTATAATAATTTACCACCTTGCATTCTCATGCCATGCTCATGCATCATTTTGATTGCATATGATTGTTATTGAATGTTGCCATTCATTTCGGTAGGCTCCGCACCCCCGGATTCCACCGAATATCCGTCTGATGGATATCGTCCCTCCTCTGAGCAACAAGGCAAGCAACCCTTTTGATCATCCCGATAAATCCCATGTTCTTGCTCCTGCACCTATTTATTGCATTAAGATCAAATGCTTCAACTGATTTTGCCATGATAGTTGAACCCACTTCCCTTGCATGACCTAACCTTGTCACAGTAAATAGCCGAACCTTGCAACCTAGCATACCTGGTAGTTGCTTGAGCTATCATGTGCCTTATCCTTCTATACATGCTATGCTTAGAGTTGTGTATGGTCTGTCATCTGGGAGATGAACAGAATTGTGAGAATGTGTTCGGTAAGTAAAGGTTGTGTGTTGAACTTGATTTGGTAAAGGTACCGGTGAAAGGCTGTGTAGGAGTACATGGCGGGTTGTTTCATTGGAACCGTCCATAGGAACTGAGTTCCGTGTATGTAATGCAAGACTAGATACTACCACATGCTGGACTTCCGTACAGGTTACTCTCAGATAGGCAATAAACCTGGACTAGGTACTAGTGTGGTTAACGGTCGTGGCCGACTCCCTCGCTGGGCTTCCGCTTGAAGGTTGCCGAGGTGCATGACGTGCACATGGCGATAAGTGGCGAGAGCGTGTGTGACGAAGTACACCCCTGCAGGGTTATGATCTATTCGAATAGCCGCGTCCGCGGATATGGACTACTTGGAGACATATGTTGTTCATAGATAACTTCAATGGCTACTCATAAAATTGCCAAGATAAGCGTGAGTGTCGTGGACGGCATTTCCATTTGGAGACGGAATGATTCCACGATAGTGTATTGTTGTGGTGTTAGTGGACTCGTGTGCGAGAAATCAAGTTGTCAAAATTATTTAAAATGCAAGTTGTCTACCCACGAGTCAAATGCTGGCTTTTCGCATGAAACCCCACAATACCCTTTTGATACCTTGCATGAGTAGTTAGTTATCCTAAAGTCTTGCTGAGTACCTTCGTACTCATGTTTGCTTAATAAATGTTGCAGAGGTTGCTAATGACCCTAATGGAGGGTTCTTCGTAGACATCGACGACGACGAGTAGCTGGTGTCCCAGCTACGATCTGGCCCTACGTTGGATCTGTAGTATAGTCAGGCCATGTGCCTTCTAGTTGCCCTGTCTGAACTCAGACAGTTTAAACTCTTCCGCTGGCTTTTAACTGAATGACTACTATTATGGGTCGTGAGACCCTTGATGTGTAATATTATGTGTGTGGCTCTTCCGAGCCTCTTAAATAAAGCTTGTATGTTTATGGTTATGTTGTGATGCCATCGATGTATCTATACATATCGGTATGCCATGCGTACGTGTGTCGTACTTGATATGTATGGGGTTCGATTACCTAGTCGTGAGCTTTAGTAGCATTCCTTAAGGGAAATGCCCCTTTGTGATCCAACAAGCCTTGGTAGTTCGCTACTACTCCGGACACATTGGTTGACCGGCATGTGTCCTTCTTAGCTGCTGTGTCTGTCCCCTTTGGGGAAATGTCACGCGATGTAATGGAGTCCTTGTAGCTTGCTACGACTCGTCTACATTCGCTGATGACCGACACCTGCTTTGTTGGGTCATGTATGCCTGTCCTTGTGCGGTACTGCCACTTTGGTTTATGAGTAGACATGTCGATCCGGGTTCTTTGACATTGGAATGCTAGCGACACTATTGCATACCTGAGTCAAAAGACGCAAACGGTCCCGGCTAAGGTAAGGCTGCAGCCGTGGAGTTAACCGTGCGTGAGACCGCAAAGGGATGCGATGTGTTACCGGCTGGATTCCTATGGCTTAGGATCGGGGTCCCGACAGCGTTGGTATCAGAGCTTGACTGACTGTAGGATTACTAAGCCAAACTGGTCGAAGTTGAGTCTAGAATTGCTTTAGTTATATATAAGGGAATTGTTTGTGGAAGGGAACGTAATACTCTTGTTCTCTTCTCAAGTTATTCTATTCTGGTCATCCTCGTCTTTTCTGCGGGAATTAAGGACTAGGTTACTCATCTTCTCTTAGGCTCGTGTTTCTGATCGGTAGCTTATAGGAGTACGGGTCAAGAGATATTGGGTTTCTTTTATTCCTAGGAAGCAGGAAGTAAGTTTGATGATCAGAGAGTTGAACTTGATAGTTGAGTGGTTACGCTATTCCATTTTGGGTTGTCTCAAAATTTGTTTTTGAGCATTTACAACCGTTATGCTGCCCAATTTTTCATTCAGAGCTCTAATGCTTTTGCATTACTCTCTAATTACAGATGCCTGGCCGTCCTTCTCGTCAGGTGGTACGTCTGACCAGGTGCATTGATGTGCCGGGTCATACGGCCATGCTGGTCAGGGTGATGTCGGTGTGCGGTTACCGCTGGTACCCCAAGTACACAGTGGAGGAACAGTACCGAGACTTCAACCACAGCCAGTACATCTGCACCGTTAGGGTATTTCCAGACTACCCTGGAGCTGAGGAGCCAATCCATTGGTCCTATGGGTTCGGAGTCACTGTTGACATGGCAGTACAAGATGCTGCCTATTCAATGCTGACCATTATGAGAGCGAGGCATGCAGTGCTGCAGAATTCAGAGTTCTGCTATGTTTCGGCCTCTCAGCCTGGTGAAGAGGGATACCTCAGTGTAGTCTATTTTGATTCTTCTATGGAGGATCCACTACTGCAGTCCACTGTTGAGATGCTAGAGAACAGAGACAGGGATTCTCGTGCTCTCCGTATGGAGCTTTATGCTACCCGTGCTCGTCTGTGGACGACTTTGACGCAGCTGGCACCGGTAGTCCAGACAGGGTATGGAGAGATGGAGATGCTGAACCCTGTTAGGAACCATCTTCCGGCTCACGTTGCCTGGCCAGCTATAGGAGGAGTCACACCTCTTCGGGGACCCCTCTTACCACCAGTCAGGGGACCAAGGCCACATCCGTGTCCTTATGGATCCCAGGGATCTCACGCTAGAGTGTTTCCTGATCCGCAGGTTGAGCTTCCAGGTCATGGAGGTAATCTCTATGAGATGTTCTATGCGGATGCCTGAGCTGTGAGCGGAAGGATAGTATGGTAGTAGCCGTACGTTCACAGTCCTGCATGACTTGTGAAGTATGCATGTAATGTAAAATGAATTCCGGAGGCCTAGATAAATAATGTATAGGAAGCTTGTAAGCCTCTGATGAGTAGTTTCATAATTTCAGTAGTTTGCTCTTCGGTTAAGGTTGTACTGAACTATGTAAGGGTGTGTATGAACCATGGTGTATATATAGCAGTTGCTTGTTACCATGTTGTTCGGATATTCATTTCCGCATTCCGTGTGTTCAGTACATTATTAATCTATAGCTAGTATTGATATGATGTTGGTCTAAGCTATGAGTTTGTTTGTCAGGATGGTGTTCACCAGGTTGAACCGTGCCCCTGCTCATGAGCAAGGTGAGGGTAGTCAAGCGTCGCAGGAAGACCTGCCTCACCCGCCTTCTCTGGTGGAAGTGATGCTTGAGGCAGAAAGAAACAAAAGAGAGACCAACCGACTGTTAGAGCATATTGAGCAGAATACGGCTCGTCAGCCTAGGAATGCTGCAGTGTCCCTTAATGACTTTGTGAAGTTGAATCCTCCAAAGTTTCATCATTCCGTCGATCCCCTCGACGCTGATGACTGGCTGTGCAACATCTCACGCAAGATTCGCTCTGCGAATGTGTGTGAGGCCGACAAGGTGACCTTTGCGGAGTATTTCCTGGAAGGACCCGCCAGTCTGTGGTGGGAGAATTTTGAAGCTATGTGTCCCGCTGAACCAGTGGCCACATGGGCAGACTTCAGTGCAGCTTTTCGTCTGCACCATATTCCAGAGGGCCTGATGGACAGAAAGAGAGAGGAGTTCTGTGCCTTCACTCAGGGCAAGTTGTCTGTGGATGCCTATAGCCGCGAGTTCGGTAATCTCGCCCGCTATGCAATAGAGGAGGTGTCTACTGACGCCAAGAAGCAAGCAAGATTCCGTAAGGGTCTGAGCCCTGAGTTGCGTCGTGATCTGCGCCTCCATGAGTGTGCAAGCTTTCAAGCCCTGGTCAACAAAGCGATCAGTGCCGAGACTGGTCATACTGATTTCGAAGCCACAAGGAAGCACTCCCGTGACTTTGGCTCGTCTTCTGGTTCCGCGTTTCCAAAACACAGGCTCTGGGTTCCAAACAGTTCTCTGCCGCCAAGATACACTCTGAGGCCATCCTACATGGCGCCTCAGACGAATCAGGCCAACCCTCCAGCAAAAGCTTATGGTGGTCCAGCTAGCAATGTTGCACCACGTGCCAACCAGGTGATATGCTACAAGTGTGGAGAACCAGGGCACTATTCCCGTGACTGTCCTCAGAATGTGGGTGCCAAGCAACCCGGAAAGTCCGTCGGGCAAGCCAAGTCGGGCAAAGCTTACTATGAGAAGCCAACTCCTGCACGTGGCCGTGTGAACTATGTGTGAGCAGAAGAAGCTGCAGAGGATCCCGACGTCATGCTGGGTACGCTTCTTGTTAATCATCACCCAGCGTCCGTTCTCTTTGACACTGGGTCTTCTCATTCCTTCATTTCAGAAAGTTATGCACAGTTGCATAACATGTCTTTTTTTGATATGCCAATTCCATTGGTTGTCCAAACTCCTGGTAGTAAATGGCAAACCTCTAGGATAACCTATGACAATGAAATTCTAGTAGACATGCTAGTTTTTCTAGCCTCATTGATAGCCTTGAAATCTTCGGATATTAATATCATCTTGGGCATGGATTGGATGTCAGCTCACTATGCCAAGATTGATACTCATTCTAGAAATGTCCAGCTTACCCATCCCTCGGGTGAGATAGTAAATGTCTCCACTCGAGTTGCCAAATGCCAACTCTATTCCCTAAATGCCAACCCTCTTCCGGAACTTGAAGACATTCCGGTAGTCCATGACTTTCCGGATGTTTTTCCAGAGGAACTGCCAGGAATTCCACCTGACAGAGATGTGGAGTTTGTGATAGATCTTGTTCCGGGAACTGTCCCAATAGCCAGAAGACCATATAAGATGGCACCCCTGGAGCTAGCCGAACTTAAGAAGCAATTAGATGAGTCCTTGAACAAGGGTTTCATTCGTCCTAGCTCTTCTCCTTGGGCTTGTCCCGTCCTCTTCGTCAAGAAGAAAGAATGAACGGATCGGATGGTTGTAGATTACCGACCAGTTAATCTGGTCACCATAAAGAACAAGTATCCGCTCCCCAGGATCAACGATCTGTACGATCAGCTCGCTGGATCCTCAGTCTTCTCCAAAATGGATTTGAGGTTGGGATACCATCAAATCAAGATTAAGAACGGGGACATTCCAAAAACGGCTTTTGTTACTCGTTATGGCCAATATGAGTACACCGTTATGTCCTTCGGTTTAACCAATGCCCCAGCCACCTTCTCTCGACTGATGAATTCAATCTTCATGGAGTATTTGGATAAATTCGTCGTGGTATATCTCGATGATATTCTCATCTACTCGAAGAATGAACAAGAACATGCCGAGCATCTAAGGCTGGTATTGATGAAACTTCGAGAGCATCGCCTTTATGCCAAATTTTCAAAATGTGAATTCTGGTTACCAGAAGTGACCTATCTAGGACACGTAATCTCTGGTAAGGGTATTGCTGTCAATCGCGAGAGAGTTCAAGCTGTCCTTGATTGGACTCAACCTGAATCGGTTAAGCAAGTTAGGAGTTTTCTTGGTCTAGCGAGCTATTGTCGCCGCTTTGTCGAGAATTTCTCCAAGGTTGCAAAGCCTCTAACTGAACTCCTCAAGAAAGATAAAAAGTTCGAGTGGACACCACAGTGTGAGCATAGTTTTCAGGAACTGAAAAGACGCCTGACTTCCGCACCTGTGTTGCTACCACCAGATTTTTCTAAGGACTTTGTTATCTATTGCGACGCCTCGCGACAAGGATTAGGTTACATTCTCATGCAAGATCGTCATGTGATCGCATACGCATCTCGACAGTTGCGTCCACATGAGGATAATTATCCCACACATGATCTTGAGCTTGCAGCTGTGGTCCATGCACTAAAAACCTGGCGACATTACCTTCTGGGTAATCGTTGCGAAATATTCACTGATCACCAAAGTCTGAAATATATCTTCACCCAGCCGGGTTTGAATCTCAGGCAAAGACGGTGGGTTGAGTTGATCTCGGATTACGACTTAGGGATAACTTACACCCCGGGGAAGGCCAATGTTATGGCCGATGCGCTAAGTCGTAAATCTTATTGTAACAATTTGATGCTACAACAAGGTCAACCACATCTCCATGAGGACTTTCGGAAGTTGAATCTTCATATTGTTCCTCAAGGATTCCTTTCTACCCTGGTGGCGAAGCCTACTCTTAAGGATCAAATTATAGCTGGCCAAAAGCGTGACAAGGGTATATCACGGATCAAGGAGAATATTTTTAGCGGAAACGCTAAAGAATTTTCCATGAACGATCAAGGTGTTGTGTTCTTCCAGAATCGTTTAGTGGTTCCTAAGAACCCACATCTAAGGCAGTTAATCCTTAAGGAGGCTCACGATTCTCCTCTCACCATTCATCCCGGTAGTACTAAGATGTATCAGGACCTACGCCAGAGGTTCTGGTGGACTAGGATGAAGAGAGAAATTGCTGAGTTCGTTGCTAACTGCGACGTTTGTCGTCGAGTTAAGGAAGAACAAGGCCTGCTGGCACCCTTCAGCCTCTAGCTATTCCTGAATGGAAATGGGATAAAGTTAGCATGGATTTCATTACCGGATTTCCCAAGACCAAGAAAGGGAATAATGCTATTTTTGTGGTCATTGACCGTCTTTCCAAAGTGTCTCATTTTCTTCCTGTTCGTGAGAGTATAACAGCTAGCCAGCTAGCAGAGTTATATATCTCTCGAATAGTGTCTCTTCATGGTGTTCCCTTGGAGATTAACTCGGACCGTGGAAGTATCTTTACTTCTCGTTTCTGGGAATGTTTTCAGAATGCCATGGGGACTCACCTATCTTTTAGCACTGCTTTCCATCCCCAATCAAGTGGTCAAGTAGAAAGAGTGAATCAAATCCTAGAAGATATGCTCCGAGCTTGTGTTATATCGTTCGGTATGAATTGGGAAAAGTGCCTTCCATTCGCCGAATTCGCTTATAACAATAGTTACCAATCAAGATTGGGCAAAGCCCCTTTTGAAGTTCTCTATGGACGAAGATGTCGAACACCTCTAAATTGGTGAGAAACCGGAGAGAGGCAACTCTTTGGCTCGAATATGATCCAGGATGCAGAAGAGCAGGTTCGCATTATTCGTGAAAAGTTGAAAACAGCCCAGTCTCGTCAAAAGAGCCAATATGATCGTCATCATAAGGCTGTGACCTTTGAAGTTGACGAGAAGGCTTACCTTCGGGTTACACCTTTGAAGGGTACCCATCGATTCGGTATCAAGGGCAAATTGGCTCCTCGTTACATTGGTCCTTTTCCCATTCTTGCCAAACAAGGAGAAGTTGCCTACCAGTTGGAACTTCCTCCGCATCTTTCCAAGGTTCATGATGTTTTCCACGTCTCGCAACTCAGGCGTTGCTTTTCGGATCCTATCCGTGAAGTGGACCACGAAACGCTTGATCTCCAAGATAACCTTTCATACCGAGAATACCCCGTGCGTATTCTTGATCAAGCTGAGCGTACCACTCGACGTCGAAACCTCAAGTTTCTTAAAGTTCAATGGTCAAATCATTCCGAAAAGGAGGCAACTTGGGAAAGAGAGGATCGTCTCCGACTTGAGTATCCTGCGTTATTCCCGACGACTTCTAAATCTCGGGACGAGATTCTTTTGAGTGGGGGTGAGTTGTCACATCCCTGACACCTTAAGCAAGTTAGTCTTGTGCTCATGTCTTCTTTGCATTTGCATCTAAGAATTTTCAACAAGAACAAGAAAGTGGCAAAGGAAAAAAACTAAAAACCCTAGCCACTACTTTAAATAAAGAAAATCTCAAACTAGTTAAAATCAATGAACCCAAAATGGCCTCAAGAAATGTTCAAACTTTCTGATAAATCATGAAAGTAAATGAGCATTGGAGAAAACTATTTTCTTGACACTTTAAGCATTTTAAATTAATGCAAAAAGCCACTGGTTTCAAATTTTAAATTTGAAATCAGAAACTTTAAACTTTCAAAAATGTTGAAAACTTTAGGAATGGTTGGAAATATTCCAACAAATATTCTAGGGTGCTTAACATAGTTTTTGCAATTTGTTTTGGAGCTGAAATAAATAGCAAAATATTGAATTAGCTAAAACAGAAACAAAAACAGAAAAAAATGGGAAACTCTTACCTGTCGCCTAGCCTGGCCCGGCCCATCTCCGTGAGTCGTCTCCTCCCTCGCGCCAGTAGGAGCAGGAGGTGGCCGCCGCCTTCTCCGGCCTGGCCACACACCTGTGCGCCTGCCTGGCCGCCGCCTCGCGCTGGCAAGGCCGGGGATAAGCTCCCCGAGGCCTCCTCTATCCATTCCTAAGGTCGGCTCTCTCCCTCCTCCCGGATCTCTCCTCCCCCTTCTGCCGCCATTGGAGCAAAGCTCGAGCTGCCCGTGCCCCTAGCCTTAGGATTCCCTCTCAGAGCACGCCGTTAGCTCCGCCTCGTCGGTCTGGTCCTCCCTGCAGAAGCCGAAGCTTCCCCGAGCCCTGCAACGCCCACGGCACCATCGTCTTCAACCTTCGGCCGCCGGCGAGCTCTGCTCGATTCGTCGCCCCCAGGCCTTCCCCGAGCCGTCTAAGCCCTGCTGTGCACTCCCCGTGAGCATGCGGTCATTTCCCCTAAGTTTTCCCCGTCGATCCCCTCCTCTAGCCCTAGTTTCACCGGAGCCCGACGAGGACCACCGCTGCAGCTCGTCGCCGGTAGCCCTCCGATGTTCAGCTCGTCCTTCCGAGGGCACCAGCAGCTTCAGGTCGACGCGTAGATGCTATAGGAGCTAAGAACCGAGCGTAGTTCCCTATGAATCAAAGACCCCGATGACGCCCGAGCTTTGGCCGCCGCCAAGCTCGTCGCCGGCGTCATCTTCGGCCAGTTCAGCCCCATCTAAGTGCAGAAATGGAGCTGCGGGAGGTGTGTCGTTCTTCTGGTGCTCTCCGCGCAGCATTTGCCCCCCTGTGCGCCGTTTCCGAGCCCCACCGCCGTGCTGGTGGTCGCCGGAGGCTCCCCGCCGGCGAGGACGACCTCGCCGCCGGTGGATCTCGGCTGGCCTGAGCCACTGACTGGTGGGGCCAGCCTCTGGCAAGTTTAAAACTAATAAAAATAAATAATATAAGTTAATCAGTCAGTGACATGTGGGTCCAGCAAGGTTAATCAGTTAATTAAGTTTAAACTTAATCTAAAATTGACCAGAGAGACTGACTAGTGGGTCCCAGTGGTCAGGTTTGACTTTCAACGGCCAGATGGACCTGCTGATGTCATGCTGATGCAATAAAAGTATTTTCCAGTATAGAAATAATTCCAGGAAATTGCTAAAACTTGTAAAAATCATAGAAATTAATCTGTAACTCCAATGAAAATAATTTAGATATGAAAAAGTATCAGAAAAATTCAAGGATTCTAAATATGCTACTTTCAACCATGTTTGAAAAAGTTACAGGACCCTAACATGTAGTATAAGGAATATTTCAATTCTTATAATTAGTTTTTAAATGGAATTTGGAAAATATTCAAATTTCATTATGAATGCCATGATCACACACTGTCCTAATTACAAATCAGTACCCTAACATGACATCTCATGCATGTCAACATCAAGTTGATATGAGCATCAGGTCGAATCAATTAAACTGGTATCCGAGAATACCTCGTTTGAATTGATATTCGAATGTGATTCAAATCAACTCTAAACCTAATACATATTGATTATAATAATTTATCACCTTGCATTCTCATGCCATGCTCATGCATCATTTTGATTGCATATGATTGTTATTGAATGTTGCCATTCATTTCGGTAGGCTCCGCACCCCCGGATTCCACCTAATATCCGTCTGACGGATATCGTCCCTCCTCTTAGCAACAAGGCAAGAAACCATTTTGATCATTCCGATAAATCCCATGTTCTTGCTCCTGCACCTATTTATAGCATTAAGATCAAATGCTTCAACTGCTTTTGCCACGATAGTTGAACCCACTTCCTTTGCATGACCTAACCTTGTCACAGTAAATAGTCAAACCTTGCAACCTAGCATACCTGGTAGTTGCTTGAGCTATAATGTGCCTTATCCTGCTATGCATGCTATGCTTAGAGTTGTGTATGGTCTGTCATCTGGGAGATGAACAGAATTGTGAGAATGTGTTCGGTAAGTAAAGGTTGTGTGTTGAACTTGATTTGGTAAAGGTACCGGTGAAAGGCTGTGTAGGAGTACATGGCGGGTTGTTTCATTGGAACCGTCCATAGGAACTGAGTTCCGTGTATGTAATCCAAGACTAGATACTACCACATGCTGGGCCCTGAAATATGACCCCGCTCGGCCTATTAATCGCGTAGTACTCGGTCCAGGAGTTGCAAGTAGTTTCTGGTGTTTATAGTAATGCTGGAGGCCGTGCATGGTGCTGACCTGAGAGGTGGGCCGTGATGCGGTAGGCAGTGGCATGGTGTACCAAGTGGCACCCGGATGGTGGGCTTGGGAACCCTGCGCACATCGTTTGAGGCCGTGGCGGAAACCTCGGCCGGACTTCCGTACGGGTTACTCTCAGATAGGCGATAAACCTGGACTAGGTACTAGTGTGGTTAACGGTCGTGGCCGACTCCCTCGCTGGGCTTCCGCTTGAAGGTTGCCGAGGTGCATGACGTGCACATGGCGATAAGTGGTGAGAGCGTGTGTGACGAAGTACACCCCTGCAGGGTTATGATCTATTCGAATAGCCGCGTCCGCGGATATGGACTACTTGGAGACATATGTTGTTCATAGATAAATTCAATGGCTACTCATAAAATTGCCAAGATAAGCGTGAGTGTCGTGGACGGCATTTCCGTTTGGAGACCGAATGATTCCACGATAGTGTATTGTTGTGGTGTTAGTGGACTCGTGTGCGAGAAATCAAGTTGTCAAAATTATTTAAAAATGCAAGTTGTCTAGCCACGAGTCAAATGCTGGCTTTCCGCATGAAACCCCACAATACCCTTTTGATACCTTGCATGAGTAGTTAGTTATCCTAAAGTCTTGCTGAGTACCTTCGTACTCATGTTTGCTTAATAAATGTTGCAGAGGTTGCTAATGACCCTAATGGAGGGTTCTTCGTAGACATCGACGACGACGAGTAGCTGGTGTCCCAGCTACGATCTGGCCCTACGTTGGATCTGTAGTATAGTCAGGCCATGTGCCTTCTAGTTGCCCTGTCTGAACTCAGACAGTTTAAACTCTTCCGCTGGCTTGTAACTGAATGACTGCTATTATGGGTCGTGAGACCCTTGATGTGTAATATTATGTGTGTGGCTCTTCCGAGCCTCTTAAATAAAGCTTGTATGTTTATGGTTATGTTGTGATGCCATCGATGTATCTATACATATCGGTATGCCATGCGTACGTGTGTCGTACATGATATGTATGGGGTCCGATTACCTAGTAGTGAGCTTTAGTAGCATTCCTTACAAGGAAATGCCCCTTTGTGATCCAACGAGCCTTGGTAGTTCGCTACTGCTCCGGACACATTGGTTGACCGGCATGTGTCCTTCTTAGCTGCTGTGTCTGTCCCCTTTGGGGAAATGTCACGCGATGTAATGGAGTCCTTGTAGCTTGCTACGACTCGTCTACATTCGCTGATGACCGACACCTGCTTTGTTGGGTCATGTATGCCTGTCCCTGTGCGGTACTGCCACTTTGGTTTATGACTAGACATGTCGATCCGGGTTCTTTGACATTGGAATGCTAGCGACACTATTGCATACGTGAGTCAAAAGACGCAAACGGTCCCGGCTAAGGTAAGGCTGCAGCCGTGGAATTAACCGTGCGTGAGACCGCAAAGGGATGCGATGTGTTACCGGCTGGATTCCTATGGCTTAGGATCGGGGTCCCGACATTTGTTGTGAGAGGACCATGTTTGCAATGACAACTTAGAGATCATAGTTTCTGATGCCATGCTTATTTAGTTGAGAGCTTATAATGGTTTGTCTTGATTGCCAACATAGATTTTGAGATGACTATGATCTAGTATGATAGGATGGTATTCTCCTTTGAATGTTTCAAGTGGCTTGACTTGGCGCATGTTCATGCATGTAGTTGACACAAAATCAACATAGCCTCTATGATGTTCGTGTTCATGGTGATTTATATCCTGTTCATGCTTGCATTTAATGTTAGTCAAACTCATTGCAGCTTGATGGCTGTTGTCGCTCTCTAGTTGGTCGCTTCCCAGTCTTTTGCTAGCCTTCACTTGTACTAGGCGGAATACTGCTTGTGCATCCACTTCCATAAACCCAAAAGTTTTTCCATGAGAGTCCACCATACCTACCTATTTGCGGTATCTACCTGCCGTTCCAAGTAAATTTGCATGCGCCATTCTCTAAACCTTCAGGAAATAATCTGTTTTGCATGCCCGAACCGCTCATGTGGTGACAGGGGGCTATTGGTATCTTCCATGCTAGGAGTGTTATCCTCGACATGTGTTTATTCACAGTCATTCACGAGAAAGGGGCCGGTAATTGGAATGCCCATTTCCACGCTTAAATCGAAAACATAACTGTAAAACAAGACTCCCCCCGGATTGATGTTGGTATGGACGGTACCCGAGGATTCGGCTAGCCGTGGAGTGTGATTGATTGGTGGTGGGGGAGTTAAAACTTTACTTTTCTGTTTGGGAACCACCTATAGCATGAGTAGCATGGAAGATATTGAGAACTCTTGGTCATTGCGTTGACAATGAAAGCATGCCACCCAAAATTATTATCTCTGTTTTCAAAGCTTGAGCTCTGGCACGTCTGCAAATCAATGCTTCCCTCTGCGAAGGGCCTGTCTGTTTATTTTTGTGTTGAGTCATCCTCCTCTTGTATAAGCACCAATTAGAGAGCACCTCTATAATTTTTATGCTTTGCTTTTGATTGATATTGAGTATGACTATGACTGGATCTTCGTTGCTATGAATTACAATGTTTAGTCAGCCCTTGATCTTTGAAAGTGCTCTGCATTTATGTTTTGCGGTCTCAGAAAGAGCTAGCGAGATACCACCTATTCATATTGCTTCATGCTTGTTTTGATTGAAGTGTTGGTATTTGAAACTCATTATTATTTGCTCGTTAGCTGATTATTCCATTGATATTAGTTTACTGTGAGACCTTTGTGTCATTTTCTTATGTGGTTAACTTGTGATCTCGCTGAAATTCTGGTTATGAGTTAGACATAGTTGCAACAACAAGATCAAACAGAGTTTGTCAAAGTTTTTCTTTCTCTCTCAGTTTGTCAACTGAGTTGCTTGAGGACAAGCAAGGTTTTAAGCTTGGGGGAGTTGATACGTCTCCATCGTATCTACTTTTCCAAACTCTTTTGCCCTTGTTTTGGACTCTAATTTGCATGATTTGAATGGAACTAACCTGGACTGATGCTGTTTTCAGCAGAATTGCCTTGGTGTTATTTTTGTGCAGAAATCAAAGTTCTCCAAACGTCCTGAAAATCTACGGGGAGCAGTTTTGGAAAATATAAAAAATATCTGCGCCAAGTTCCACCTGAGGGGGTGGGCCAGTGGGCCACAAGCCCTGGCTCCGTCACCACCCCCTGGTGGCGGTGGGCAGGCTTGTGGGGCCGACACGGCTCTGCCGCCCCTAACCTCAGGTCTATAAGTTCCCTTTCGTCCCAGAAAAAATAAAAATAGAAGTTTTCGCCGCCTTTGCGATACGGAGCCGCCGCCACCACCTGTTCTTCATCTGGAGGGCAGATCTGGAGTCCGTCTTGGGCTCCAGAGAGGGGAAATCATCGCCATCGTCATCATCAACCTTCTTCCCTCTCCAATTCCATGAAGCTCTTCGTCGTTCGCGAGTAATTTATTCGTAGGCTCGCTGGGCGGTGATGAGTAGGATGAGATCTATCATGTAATCGAGTTAGTGTTGATGGGGATTGATCCCTAGTATCCACTATATTCCGAGATTGATGTTGCTACTACTTTGCCATGCTTAATGCTTGTCACTAGGGCCCGAGTGCCATGATTTCAGATCTGAAATTATTATGTTGTCACCAATATATGTGTGTTTTAGATCCGATCTTGCAAGTTGTAGTTACCTACTATGTGTTATGATCCGGCAACCCCGGAGTGACAATAACCGGAACCACTCCCGGTGATGACCATAGTTTGAGGAGTTCATGTGTTCACCAAGTGCTAATGCGTTGGTCCGGTTCTTTATTAAAAGGAGAACCTTAATATCCCGTAGTTTCCTTTTGGACCCCGCTGCCACGGGAGGGATGGATAATAGATATCATGCAAGTTCTTTTCCCTAACCACGTATGAGGACACACAGAATGCATGCCTACATCACATTGACGAACGGGAGCTAGCCACATATCTCTTCGTGTTATAACTGTTGCATGATGAATATCATCCAAACAAATCACCGGCCCATTGCCTACGAGTTTGTCCCACTGCTGCTGATACTTGTCTTGCTCTGGTGCTGCTACTATTGCTACTGCTGCTGCTGATACTTGTCTTGCTCTGCTGCTGCTACTACTATTGCTACTGCTGATACTTTTCTTGCTCTGTTGCTGTTACTACTGTTGCTACTGCTGTTACTTGTGTTGCTCTGCTGCTACTGTTGCTACTACTGTCGCTTGCTACTGTTGCTACTTGCTAGTGTTGTTCCTACCGTTGTTGCTTGCCACTGCCGTTACTCGCTACTTTGCTGTTACTACTTTGCTTGTAGATACTAATCTTTCAGGTGTGGTTGAATCTGATAAATTCAGCTGCTAATACTTGAGAGTATTCTCTCACCTCTCGTCATGCGAATCAACAAATTTGGTTTGAATACTCTACCCTCGAAAACTGCTACGATCCCACACGCTCGTGGGCGTCAACAACATTCTTCTAGTTTCGATTGCCGGAGAGTGCTAACAGCATTCTTCTGGTGCCGTTGCAAAGGGGAAGAACAATTGACATCAGGTCCCGGTGCCTTCAGGTCCCCAATGGCATCCAGAGCACTTCTAATCTCCTCCCGTGTGAAAGGTTTGGTCAGCAAAACATTCATCTCTGGAGGCCCTATCTCCTCCTCCCTCTCCACTACACCTCCATCTTCCTTCAATTTTCTAATCATGTTAACTCTTCACCTCTCTGATGCGTGAGCATGGAAAAACTTTGTGTTTCTATCTCCCTTCTGAAGTTAGTTTACATGAGATCTCTGCTGCCAATAGGTATTATATTGGTCCTCAAGCCTCCTTAATTTATACCGAAGTAGTTGCTCTCATGATACTTGTTGTTGATCTATCGCTTTCCTTATACATCTCTCCATCTCCCGTTTTGCCTTTTTAATTCAGCCTTTCAGCTCCCCCAACAATTCTCTATCCCATCTTGCTAAATTCCTCCCCCACCCTATTAATCCCCTCCCCCATCGAACGAGCTCCCTCTCCAAAAGCTTCATTCCAATCCCTCTCAAGCACCTCTGTGCACCCCTCCTCCTACATCCATCGAGCTTCAAAACGGAAACAGTTGGACCCCCCTACTTCCCTTCCTTCTCCAATGTAATGATCCCAATCTGTGTTATGACGGGTCAATGGTACGAGTGACGTGGGTCTCCGTTGACGATTCTGTGCAATGGGAACGTGCACCTCCACTTTACATTCGCTACCCCTCTATCCAACCTCTCCCATGTATACCCCTCCGCCTTGCTCCAATTATTTCGCCAAGTGAAAGGGTCACCCACAGAACCTAGATCTTCTAGCTCATAAAGTTCCAGGCATTTCCTAAACGCATCCATGCATCCCTGGGCCTGAGCTGGCCCTCCTTCCTTATCCTCGGCAAACAATATCTCGTTAAAGTCCCCTAGACAAAGCCATGGCAGATCGGCCCGTCCATGCAAAATTCTGAGAAGCCTCCAAGTGTTGTCTTTTTTCCTGCTTTAGATTCTCCGTACACACCCATCAACCGCCACTTACTCCCATTCTCTTCCACCACATCAGCATCAATATGGTAGCATCCCTTCCACCTCATCCTTACATCCAGTCCTCCTCCGGAACAGTGCCAAACCCCCACTCTGTGCAACACTATCCACTGCCACCATGTTCACCATGTTCAGTCGCCACCTCAACAACTCTAACTTCTTCGCCTTCATCTTCGTTTCGGAAAGTCAAAGAACATCACACTCTTCTGCCCTCTGGAGGTTCAGAAGGCCATGAACTGTCGTCGGGTTGCCAAGCCCCTGGCAGTTCCAAGCAATTATCTTCATTGATCGTTGCAGGACCGTTTAGGCAGCCCCGCTTCAGTGGTGTGTGTTTTGTTTCTCTTCGTCTTGTAGCATTTCGCCTCCCCTTCCAGCACCTCATCACACTCCATTGCATCTCCACTCCTCTTCTCTCCAACGTTCACCCCCATCTTAGAGGTGTCTCCCTTGCTTCCCTTCCGTCTTTCCTATGGAATTTAGCCCCCATACTTCCGCTTTTCTTTGCGCTGGCTAGATCAGCTAGAGAGGTTTTCGTCGGTGACATTTCCTTGTCCCCTCCCTTTTCCGCCTCCTCACTCCCTCCTAGCACATGTACCAGTGGTGCGGCCACATGACTTGCACCTAACAAACTCATCCCTTCCCCCATTTTTCAATACCCCCTCCTGATGTCCCAAAGGTGAGTTGCTTCTATGCACAGTTCTTCTTCTTCATCATTTACCCTTTATTTCCTGATGCACTGTCCTGCATCTTTCCATCATGTATTTTCAGTGGACTAGTGACCTCCTACTCACGTGTAACTTTACCTGTCGGTTGGTGTTCAGCCCCCGATATTTCTTTTCTCCAACTATTGCTATCACTACCCGAACGCCCCTTCGAAAGCCCGGGGTTCATGCTTCTTCCACCTCGAGAACTCCTCTCAGAAAAAAATGCCCCAACCTTCCTTCCAGCTACCCCTGCTTGTATCGCTTGATGCTCTTGGTATGTGTGCCTTAATCCAAGGACTATACTGCTTCTCTTCCCCTTTCTTCAGTCTTGTAGAGCAGTCGTTATCCACATGGGCTAGCATACCACATATGTAGCACAAATCGGGCAGAAACTCGTACTCAAAACGACGCCAACTCTTTTTCCTTTTTCTTAATTTTCTCCTCAAGAGTTAGCATCCTTTCCCCTTCTCCTTTCCACCATCATCGTCCAGCACAAAACCTTTCATTATCGGCTTTGAAATGTCCATACGGACTTTGATCCTTAAGAACTGTCCCACTGCCATACCGTCAGGTCCCGGGTCCACCTCGAGAGCTTCCCCAATTATGTCTCCTATCGCCAAACTAGCCTCACGGTGCATCATACCTAGAGGCAAGTCAAAGACCCTAACCCATATCGAAATTTCCTTGAATTCATACTCCTTCACACTCTTGCTCGGGTCAAAATCTTCAACCACTAGTAGAGACTTCCCAAACGTGCAAGGCCCTTCCTCTAGAGCCCTGCTTTTACCTAATTGTTGATGGAAAGTGAACATGAAGATGTTGTCTCCCAGATCCTTGCATCATATCCCCCTCATCGGGCACATAATCCTTCCCAGAGCAGTCTCCACAACTCCCCTCTTCGTCCGAGCAGTCCGAACAATATTCCTCCCCTTACTTTCCAGATCTGACAACTTCAGCGCCTTCATCAAGCCCTCAACACGCTCCATTGATGGCTCCAAAACTCGGACAAAGGGGTCTGAGACACAAAAATTAGAGTTTGTGGTGGGCGATGTGCTACATGCCCCCACAAACACCAACAGATCCGTGTTGAGTGTGAGAGAGGGTACCTGGAGGGATGACGGATGCAGGGGAGTGAGGTCAAAAACTGGTGCCCTGTGAGGTGGATAATGCCCAGCGGAGGGGAGGCTCAGCAATGTTGGATGGGACAGGGGTGGGTCGGGATTACAGTTGTGAAAGCTTGGAGATGGGTGGGGAACCAAGCCATGTGGTCGGCGCACCAGGTGGTGGAAGCAAAACTAGAGCGGTGGCACGGGGGGCGGGGGCAGGGGGTGGGAGGGCGCCGCCACTAGGACGGCGCAAGGGGTGTCTCGTGGTCACCTAACCAATCTTCACACGAAGGCCACCTCGTCACCCAAGGGACAGACTCGTCTAGCCACCTTGACCACATCTTCTTGAGTTAGAACGCAAGGTGTAAGGGCATTCTTGAGCTTAAGTGTTTTCGTGATGATGACAACTCACTATGTTACCTATCTCGGTGTCAAGTATGCACGTATCATATGTAAAACACAAGACGGTTAGGAATTCCATCCAAACACAAAAGATCGAAGACGTGTTCCTGATAACCCACAAGTATAGGGGATCGCAATAGTTTTTGAGGGTAGAGTATTGAACCCAAATTTATTGATTCGACTCAAGGGAAAGCCAAAGAATATTCTCAAGTATTAGCAGTTGAGTTGTCAATTCAACCACACCTGAAAGATTTAGTATCTGCAGCACAGTATCAGTAGAAAAGTAGGGTGATAGCAGTAGTAGCAACAGTAACCAGTAACAGCAAAGTGACAGGAGTAGCAACAGAGTAACAGTAGCAGCAGTGACAGTAGTAGCGGCAAAGTAACGTAGCAAGGACCAGTAGGAAAAGACTCGTAGGCATTGGATCGGTGATGGATGATTATGCCGGATGTTATTCATCATGCAACAGTTATAACACTGAGAGATAAGTAACTAGCTCCAGTTCGTCAATCTAATGTAGGCATGTATTCCGTATGTAGTCATACGTGCTTAGGGAAAAGAACTTGCATGACATCTATTGTCCATCCCTCCCATGGCAGCGGGGTCTTAATGGAAACTACGAGATATTAAGGTTCTCCTTTAAATAAAGAACCGGACCAACGCATTAACACTTGGTGAATACATGAACTCCTCATACTATGGTCATCTCCGGGAGTGGTTACAGCTATTGTCACTCCGGGGTTGCCGGGTCATAACACATAGTAGGTGACTACAACTTGCAAGATAGGATCAAGAACACACATATATTGGCGACAACATAATAGGTTCAGATCTGAAATCATGGCACTCGGGCGCTAGTGACAAGCATTAAGCATGGCAAAGTAGTAGCAACATCAATCTCAGAACATAGTGGATACTAGGGATCAATCCCCGTCAAAACTAACTCGATTACATGATAGATCTCATCCGACCGATCACCGTCCAGCAAGCCTACGATGAGATTACTCACGAACGGTGAAGAGCATCATGGAATTGGCGATGAAGGAAGGTTGATGATGACAATGGCGATGATCTCCCCTCTCCGGAGCCCAGAACGGACTCCAGATCAGCCCTCTAGATGAAGAACAGGAGGTGGCGGCGCCTCCGTATCGTAAAACGCGATGAACTCTTCTCCTTGATTTTTTCCGGGCGAGACGGACTAAATAGAGCTGGATTTGGAGGCGGTGGAGCGTCGTGGGCTCCACAAGCCTGCCAGGCGCGACCAGGGGGGCCCGCGCCTGGTGGGCTTGTGGGCTCACGGCTCCACTTCCTCCGCTGATTCTTGCGCCAGTATTTTTCATAAATTCCAGAAAAATTCTCCGTAAATTTTCTGGTCATTCCGAGAACTTTTATAATTGCGCAAAAACAACACCATGGCAATTCTGCTGAAAACAACGTTAGTCCGGGTTAGTTCCATTCAAATCATGCAAATTAGAGTCCAAAACAAGGGCAAAAGTGTTCGGAAAAGTAGATACGACGGAGACGTATCAACTCCCCCAAGCTTAAAGCCTTGCTTGTCCTCAAGAAATTCAGTTGGCAAACTAAAAGAGACAAAAGAAAAACTTTGACGAACTTTGTTTGATCTTGTTGTTGCAACTATGTCTAACTCATATCTAGAGTTTCAGCAAGATCACAAGCAAACCACATAAGCAAATGACATCTAGGTCTCACGGTAAACTCATATCAAAGGCATAATCAACTAGCGAGAAAATAATAATAAGTCTCAAACGTCAACACTTCAATCGAAACAATCATGAAGCAGTACGAATAGATGGTATCTCGCTAGCTCTTTTTGAGACCGCAAAACATAAATGCAGAGCACCTTCAAAGACCAAGGGCTGACTAAACATTGTAATTCATGGCAAAGAAGATCCAGTCACAGTCATCCTCAACATAGTTAAAAGCAAAGCATAAAAATGAGAGAGGTGCTCTCTAATTGGTGCTTTTATAAGGAGAGGATGACTCAACAGGAACATAAATAGAAAGGCCCTTCGCAGAGGGAAGCATTGATTTGCAGAGGTGCCAGAGCTCAAGCTTTGAAAATAGATATAATAATTTAGGGTGGTATGCTTTCATTCTCAACGCAACGACTAAGCGTTCTCACCATCTTCCATGCTACACATGCTATAGGCGGTTCCCAAACAGAAAAATAAAGTTTTGACTCCCCCACCACCAATCAATCACACTCCATGACTAGCCGAATACTCGGGTGCCGTCCATACCAACATCAATCCAGGGGGAGTTTTGTTTGCAATTATCTTTTCGATTTGAGCATGGAACTAGGCATTACAATTACTGGCCCTTTTCTCGTGAATGATAGTGAATAAACACATATCGAGGATAACAGGCCTAGCATGGAAGATACTGATAGCCCCCTATCACCACATGAGCGGTTCGGGCATGCAAAACAGATTATTTCTTGAAGGTTTAGAGAGTGACACATGCAAATTTACTTGGAACGACAGGTAGATACCACATATAGGTAGGTATGGTGGACTCATATGGAACAACTTTGGGTTTATGGAAGTGGATGCACAAGCAGTATTCCCGCTTAGTACAAGTGAAGGCTAGCAAAAGACTGGGAAGCGACCAACTAGAGAGCGACAATAGTCATCAAAATGCATTGAGATTAACCAACTTTGAGTGCAAGCATGAGTAGGACATAAATCAGCATGAACATGAATATCATAGAGGCTATGTTGATTTTGTTTCAACTACATGTGTGAACATGCGCCAAGTCAAGCCACTTGAATCATTCAAAGGAGGACACCATCCTATCATACTACATCACAATCATCTCAAAATTCATGTTGGCATCCAAGACAATCCATTTTAAGCTCCTAGCTAATTAAGCATGGCATCAGAAACTATGATCTCTAAGTTGTCATTGCAAACATGTTTCTCTCACAACAAAGCTGAAACAGGAACTATGAGCTAGTCATATTTACAAAAACAAAATAGATCGAGTTCATACCAGCTTTTCCAGGCTCAGTCACTTCACCATATATCGTCATTATTGCCTTTCACTTGCATGACCGAATGATGTCAACTATAATAAGAGTGCTCGTGCATTGGACTAAAGCTAGAATCAACAGGCAAACACAAAGGAGAAGACAAAGTAATATGGCTCTATGACAGCTAAACAGGCATGCATGCGAGAGCCACTAAACATTGTAACCATGGTCTTCTACCTTGACCCAAAGAAAAAGAAAACTATTTACACAGGAAAGCTCCCAACAAGAAAAAGAAGAAAAAGAAAATCTTTTTGGGTTTTCTCAAACTAGACAGACACACGAAAACAAAATGAGTAAAGAAAATAAACTGGCATGAATGATACAGTGGCAAAGTGTGAACACCGACGAACAAAGTGAAAGCATAAGCAAGAATGTAAAGTCGGTGAGAAACACGTACTCCCGCAAGCTTAGGCTTTTGGCCTAAGTTGGTCTACTCCCATGGATGGTTCGGGCGATACCCAAAATCATAATGGGGGTTATACGGGAGTGCTGCAGCCACTGCCCGAATCAGCAGCCTTTGCCTCCCTCTCATACTCCTCTGCCTCTCCTCTGGTTATGTAATATCTCCGTTTTACCTGAAAGTCAAAGAAGGCAGGAGCAGGAAGGGTAATATGGAAAACACGGTGCCGGTTAAATATCAAACTGTATAGGAGGGATTCATCATCCCTCTCAAGGAACTGATAGCGTGTCAAAGCGGTGCGATCAAGGAAAGTTGTATGAAGCGGGGGATCTCCTTCGCGGATGGGTACTCCAAGAAAATTTGCTATGCGAGTGGCATAGATCCCACCAAAGAAATCCCCTTCATTAGCATTATTATTCAGCCTCCTTGCTATATAGCTCCCATGTTGAAACTTTTATCACCCGTTACTGCGCTCTTAAGAATACTAAGGTCATGTGCACAGAGGTGACAATGCTCAATCTTGCCATTAATGCATCTGCCTATGAAGAGGGCAAAATAATGCAAGGCAGGAAAATGAATGCTCCCCATGGTAGCCTGTGTAATATCTCTAGTTTCTCCGACAATTATACGAGAGAAAAAAAATCTCTAACCTAAGATTTAGGAGGATCATTGAGACTACCCCAAATAGGTATCTTGCAAATTCTATTGAAATCCTCTAAATCCATGGTATACGATTTGTCATAGAGATCAAACAGTACAGATGTATCACGGCCAACTGAAAATTTGAATCTACGAACAAAAGAGGCAGTAAGAGCAACATATTGTTCACATTACTGGAGATGAATTCTTCGAGTCCGACGTTGTGAACAAGTGTATCAAACTCGTCTTTGAAACCTGCCTCAATCATGAATTCATCAGAAGGCCATTCACATGGTTGTACCTGTGCGTTCCTCGGTTGGTAAGGATCGGGTTCCCAAATCGCAAGACGGGGACCTCTCTTGCTTGAGGAACCACCATGATAGTTTCTCCTGAACATCTTCCTTTTCTTAAATTTTCAGTGACCCAAAGGACAAGTGAACAAGGCTCAACTAAACTCGTAGCAACTACTCCCACAAGTGCCTAGAGGCCATATTACACATCAAAACTACTTGGGACCAGCTAAAATTAGCATGCAAAGCTCAAGAACAGGGTCACCAAGGTAGCAAAAATACGCGAAGTATAAGGCACTAGAGCAAAAACTAATTGGACCAATGGAGGAGTCACTTACCAAGGAGTAATTTCCCCAAAACAGTTCGGAGAATGGTGCTTTGAGCAAGGAGATCGAAAATCCCAGCAAGAAGAGCAAGAACATGGGTTTGAGCTGCGAAACGATTTTTTCTGGAGGTAGGAGAAGCAGATGGGAGCTAGAATGAGTGGAGGGGGTGCACGTGGGCCCCACAAGCTAGGTAGGCACGGCCAGGGGGTGCCCGCGCCTCCAGGGCTTGTGGCCCACTGGTGCAGCCCCCAGACTAGCTCTTTGTCCCAATATTTTTTAAAAATTCCAAAAAAAATCATACTTGATTTTCTGGACGTTTGGAGAACTTTTATTTTTGGGGTACTTTTCCATGGGACGATAAAAGCAGAAAACATGGAAAACTAAACTAAATCTATCATTTTTCTTCTAAGCAACCGAAGGTGAAAGCTTGGAAGAGAGGTTTGTGACTCCTCGATTCATCTATCTCATGGTCATTGAAAGAAATCCGTCAATGAGGTTGATCAAGTCTCCTTGACAAACTTTTTTGAATCACAAAAGAGAACGGAGAATTTTTGAATAGTCACTAGGTTACCTCAATGGGGTTGTGTATCTCCCCAAGAAACAAATCATACTTCATCTTAACAGGAGGAATAGGGCATTCAAAGCTCCCAATAAGAATCGATGAAGTTTTTTTGATAGCATTGATGCAATGTACTCGATATTTTTTCTTCGGAAAGTGCATTGTATGCTCATTACCGTTGACATGGAAAGTGACATTGCCTTTGTTGCAATCTATAGCAGCCCCTGCAGTGTTTAAAAAAGGTCTTCCAAGGATGATCGCCATGGCATCATCCTCGGGAATATCCAGAATAACAAAGTCTATTAAGATAGTGACGTTAGCAACCACAACAGGCACATCCTCGCAAATGCCGATAGGGAAAGCAGTTGATTTGTTGGCCATTTGCAGAGAGATTTCAGTGGGTATCAACTTATCCAGTTGAAGTCTACAATAAAGAGAGAGAGGCATAACACTAACACCGGCTCCAAGGTCGCATAAAGCAGTTCTAACGTAGTTGCCTTTAATGGAGCAAGGTATAGTGGGCAATCCGGGATCACCTAGTTTCTTAGGAGTTCCTCCCTTGAAGGTATAATTAGCAAGCATGGTGGAAATCTCAACCTCAGGTATCCTCCTTTTATTAGTCACAATATCCTTCATGTACTTAGCATACGGAGACATCTCGAGCATATCTGTCAAATGCATTTACAGAAAGACAGGTCTAATCATTTCAACAAATCGCTCAAAATCCTCATCATCCTTTTTCTTGGATGGTTTAGGAGAAAAGTGCATGGGTTTCTGAACCCATGGTTCCCTTTCTTTACCATGCTTCCTAGCAGCGAAGTCATTCTTATCATATCTCTTATTCTTAGGCTGTGGGTTATCAAGATCAACACTAGGTTCAATCTCCACATCCTTATCATTGCTAGGTTGAGCATCTTCATGAACATTACTATTGATAATATCATCAGGCTCATGTTCATCACCAGATTGTGTTTCAGCATCAGAGACAGAGACATCGTTTGCACTCACAGGTGTAGCAGCAACAGGGTTGCTAGCGTGCAGGTTCCTATCATCTTTCTTCTTATTCCTAGGATGACTAGGTGCATCAGTGCTAACTCCTTGAGAATCTTGTTCAATTCTCTTCGGATGACCCTCAGGATACAAAGGTTCTTGGGTCATTCTACCGCCTCTAGTGATGACTATGACAGAATTATCATTCAACTTATTGAGCAAGTTATTCTGAGCTTTAAGTACTTGTTCTACCTGAGTAGTAACCATAGAGGCATGTTTACTCAGAAGTTTAAGATCATTGACATTTCTGTCCACACAAGCACTTAAATGACTAAGCATACGAGAATTCTGTTCCAATTGTCTGCTAACATAATCATTGAAACTTTGTTGTTTGGCAACAAAGTTATCAAATTCATCCAGGCATAGACTAGCAGGTTTATCAAAAGGAATATCACTCTCATCAAACCTACGCAGAGAATTTACTTCTCTACCTGTATCGGGTTATCAAGACCATCGATCTCTTCGATAGGTGGTAGATTTTTGACATCTTTAGATTTAATGCCTTTCTCTTTCATAGATTTCTTAGCTTCTTGCATATCTTCGGGACTGAGGAATAAAATACCTCTTTTCTTTGGAGTTGGCTTAGGAGGTGGTTCGGGAATAGTCCAAGCATTCTCATTGTACAAGATGTTATTCAATAGAATTTCAACTTGTTCTACGGTTCGTTCCCTAAAAACACAACCGGCACAACTATCTAGGTGGTTTCTAGAAGCATCGGTGAGTTCATTATAGAAGATATCAAGTATTTCGTTCTTCTCGAGAGGGTGATCAGGCAAACATTCAGCAGCTGGATGAGCCTCCCCCAAGCTTGTGGGAGACTCTCTTCTTCAACTTGTGCGAAGTTGTATATTTCCTGCAAGGCAGCTTGCTTCTTATGGGCAGGGAAATATTTTTCAGAGAAGTAGTAGACCATATCCTGGGGGCTACGGACACAACCAGGAGCAAGAGAAGTGAACCAGGTCTTAGTATCATCCTTTAACGAGAAAGGAAACAACTTGAGGATATAGTAGTGGCGGATCTTTTCCTCACTAGTGAATAGGGTGGCTATATCGTGCAGTTTGGTAAGATGGACTACAACCATTTCAGACTCATAACCGTGAAAAGGATCAGATTCGACCAGAGTGATTAACTCAGGGTCGACAAAGAATTCATAATCCTTATCGGTCACAAAGATAGGCGAAGTGGCAAACTTCGGGTCGTATTTCATCCTAGCGTTCAGAGATTTTTCTTTCCACTTGAGTAGTAATTTCTCAACATCATAGCTATCCTTACACGCAATAAAATCCTCTGCTATCTCTCCCTCCATAACATAACGCTCAGGCATATCAGGCAATTCAGGGATAATAGCAGGTTCTACTTCAATAGTATCAGCAGTTTACGAAGTATCATCAAATCTAGCATCAACTCTAGCAATTTGTGCATCAAGTAATGCACCAAGTGGCAAAGCAGTATCAAGCATAGCATCATCAGGCAAAGCAGTATCAAGCATAGCATCATCATAAGAATCATGGGCAGCAAAAGTAGCATCATCAAGCACATGTGACATATCTAGATTTCTAGCAGGAGGTGGTGTCGCAAACTTACTCATAACTGAAGGTGAATCAAGTGCAGAGCTAGATGGCAGTTCCATACGTGTCCTTGTAGTTGAGGGCAAGACTTTAGTTCTTGGATCTCTCAGATTCTTCATAGTGGCCAGCAGACGTAAATCCCAAGTGACTCAAAGAATATAGTTGTGCTTCCCCGGCAACGGCGCCAGAAAATAGTCTTGATAACCCACAAGTATAGGGGATCACAACAGTTTTCGAGCGTAGAGTATTCAACCCAAATTTATTGATTCGACTCAAGGGGAAGCCCAATAATATTCTCAAGTATTAGCATTTGAGTTGTCAATTCAACCACACCTAAAAGATTTAGTATCTGCAACAAAGTATCAGTAGCAAAGTAGGGTGATAGCAGTAGTAGCAACAGTAACGTGTAGCAGCAAAGTGACAATAGTAGCAAGAGAGTAACAGTAGCAGCAGTGACATCAGTAGCGGCAAAGTAACATAGCAAGGACCAGTAGGAAAAGATTCGTAGGCATTGGATCAGTGATGGATGATTATGCCGGATGTTATTCATCATGCAACAGTTATAACACGGAGAGATAAGTAACTAGCTCCAGTTCGTCAATCTAATGTAGGCACGTATTCTGTATGTAGTCATACGTGCTTAGGGAAAAGAACTTGCATGACATCTATTGTCCATCCCTCCCGTGGTAGCGGGGTCCTATTGGAAACTATGGGATATTAAGGTTCTCATTTTAATAAAGAACCGGACCAACACATTAACACTTGGTGAATACATGAACTCCTCATACTATGGTCATCTCCGGGAGTGGTTCCGGCTATTGTCACTCCGGGGTTGCCGGGTCATAACACATAGTAGGTGACTACAACTTGCAAGATAGGATCAAGAACACACATATATTGACGACAACATAATAGGTTCAGATCTGAAATCATGACACTCGGGCCCTAGTGACAAGCATTAAGCATGGCAAAGTAGTAGCAACATCTATCTCAGAACATAGTGGATACTAGGGATCAATCCCCGTCAAAACTAACGCGATTACATGATACATCTCATCCAACCCATCACCGTCCAGCAAGCCTACGATGAGATTACTCACGAACGGTGAAGAGCATCATGGAATTGGCGATGAAGGAAGGTTGATGATGACGATGGCGACGATCTCCCATCTCCGGAGCCCAGAACGGACTCCAGATCTGCCCTCCAGATGAAGAACAGGAGGTGGCGGTGCCTCCGTATCGTAAAACGCGATGACCTCTTCTCCTTGATTTTTTCCGGGCGAGACGGACTAAATAGAGCTGGATTTGGAGGCGGTGGAGCGTCGTGGGCTCCACAAGCCTGCCAGGCGCGACCAGGGGGGCCCGCGCCTGGTGGGCTTGTGGGCTCACGGCTCCACTTCCTCCGCTGATTCTTGCGCCAGTATTTTTCATAAATTCCAGAAAAATTCTCCGTAAATTTTCAGGTCATTCCGAGAACTTTTATCATTGCGCAAAAACAACACCATGGTAAGTCTGCTAAAAACAGCGTTAGTCCGGGTTAGTTCCATTCAAATCATGCAAATTAGAGTCCAAAACAAGGGCAAAAGAGTTCGGAAAAGTAGATACGACGGAGACGTATCAGTTCCCTACGTGTTTATTCTCTTTGGTCATAGGGATCCCGTATTATTAAGAGGGAATCCATATTGGAAGTCTATGGGTGAATCAATTCTGCTCACACACTTTTGCACCCATATCGTTCAACGAATCATTGAGAGAGAGGCCCCTGCTTTCTAACTGACCGGTTCTACCACTGCCTAGGGAGGTTGTACCGCTTAACCCCTGGGCTGTTGTACCGGCCTAGCACCGGTCCACAATCGAACACAACTCTGTTCAGCTGCGGTAGTTGGCTGGTGGTGGCTCGGTTGTACTGGTATATTAAGTATAGTCAGTAATACCAATGTTCCAAGCGGTTGTACCGTTTGGGAGTTAGCCACGCCGAGCGGTCGTGGTAGGTGGAACCTCAGGCCAAATCTCTGTTTTAGACCGCTTGTTGGGCGGTGGCCGGCCGGTTGTTCCGCTAAATTAGGCACACCGGTTGTACCGCCGCCATGTAAAAACGGTTCTAATGGTTAGAAAGTGTGGGGGCTATATAAGGAGGGGATTCTTCCTCCTCCCTCTTATCTCTTACCTCTCTCTCTCTCCACCATTGATGCACTCAAGCTTTCTTGCCCGATCTCTCTCCCTAGCCACCCAAACTTATTGTTTTGCTAGGGATTGAAGGAGGAGATCTAGATCTACACTTCCACCAAAATAAAATTGATTCCCCCAAGTTCTTGTGTGTATTTTGTTACTCTTGGGTGTTTGAGCACCCTAGACGGAAGAGGTCACCTCGGAGCCACATTCCATTGTGGTGAAGCTCCATGGTTTCGTTGGGAGCCTCCAATTTAGTTCTGGAGAGATCCCCAACCTTGTTTGTAAAGGTGGTTGCCACCTTCAAGGGCACCACTTAGTGGAATCACGGCACTTCGAATTTTGTGAGGGCGTGAGGAGAATACGGTGGCTTAGTGTCATCTTGGGAGCATTGTGCATCCACACTGCTCCAATGGAGACGTACTTCCCCTCAAAGCAAAGGAACTTCGGGAACACATCCTCGTCTTCACCGGTTCACTTGTGGTCATTTCTTACATTTATTTGTATTTACTTCTTGCTTATTATTATTGTTGTTAGCATCATATAGGTTTCTCACCTAGTTGCATATATAGACAACCTATTTGTTGCTAAACCTAATTAGTTTAAAGAAAAGCGTAAAATTTGTTAGTTGCCTATTCCCCCACCCTCTAGTCAACCATATCGATCCTTTCAATTGGTATGAGAGCCTCATCTCTTTATTAAGGGTTTCACCATCCAAAGAGTATGGATGTCGACGGGGACCGGGTTGAGGACATGCCCGAGGGAGTTGCTGCGAACTCGGTCACCCAGAGGAATTAAATGAGGTTATGCCCACATTTAAATCCTAAGTGGGTATCGAAGTCAAGAACCTGCTTAAGGATTTCCTTGATATTTACGAACCGCCCACTGACCTGTTGTTGGTGGCTAATCCCACAACTCCGGATATGGGGGGCAGTTCTGAAAAGGAAAATGCTAGTAGTGAAAAAGATAAAATGCCTCAAGGAACGAGTGGGGAAAATGCCTTTGCCTCAATTCCTCCTCCTATGGTCTATGAGGACCATTCCACCCACCGCATATTATTAATCTAGGTCCTCCACCAAAGCTTGTTAAGAATGATTTTGCTAACTGGGTTTTTCGTATCAAGTATCATTTGAACCACAACTCAACACAACTATGGAGAATCATTGAGCAGGGGTGCTACCCGCATGATCCAAGAAACCTCATGCCAAGAGAAGAGGCCGACAATCAGCTCAATCACCCCGCCTTGTTCATTCTTCAAGCAACTGTACATGTTCACGAACTTCCTCACTTGTGTCCCTTCATTCATGCCAAACAATGTTGGGAGCACATCGTCCCCATGTACAAGGGAAGCTCTAGCATTCAACGGTCCAACTATTGTAGCGACCCGACTCAAAACGTGTCAAGCCTCTGTGTATCTGTGCCATCCCTGGATCAGTATGCTGGCACACACAGTACATCAATGTATATATCAAAGTGCAATCACATGTAAATAGCGTAAAACTGATATATACCTTAAAATCTCAGCGGAAGCAGTCAAGGGAGTGGAGTCCCAAATAACACCAACGGCAGGTTGAGTGCGGACCGTAACCCTGAATCGTACACTTACTCGTCAAAGAAAATATCTGCAACATAAGACGTTGCAGCCGTGTAGGTCAGCATATTGAATATGCCGGCAAGTCATCAAAGAGAGGGGGTGAAATAATAATCATCTATTCAACATGCATATATGGTAGGTGGGGCTATAAGTTTTTAGCGGAAAGCAAGGTTTTCTCCTACAACAAGAGAGGGGCTAAAAGCAAAATGTTACTACATTGTTGGTTGTTAATGAGATGGTTCCACCAACCAGTTCTCATACCCAAGTTATCAATATTACCCACATCAAATATATATAATGGTGTTGAGAATTCCAGATAACTTCAGTTCCTTTGGCTCAAGTTGTCCATGACCGTGGACACGGCTAATCGATTAGGTTTGAGTACTCTGCAGAGTTTTGCACACGTTCCCCACAAGATTTGAACGCCTCCGTGTATGCCCTCGCACTTCAGGGTGTTTGAAGACCGGATGATCAAAACATGGTCTTTCAACGGGCCCCTCTGAATCCCTGTCGGTGTCCATCCAATCCTATTGTTCTTCTACATCTGCTGGCACCGCCTGTCCAGAGACGCCGCGTTGTCCAACCAAGCCAGAGCCCATAATGACTTGTGGCTGTGCAGGTAAGCCTTGGGTCTTGAAAATATTCGTCCGTCTCTTTGAGCCTGGGTGAAGCTTTCCGCAAGATGTCATGGCACGTCTCCGGCATCCCAGGTCATCCACTGGTTTCTCCAGGGAGCCGATCAACCGTCCTTCACCCAGAGTTGCATTACATCACGAGGTCTTGAAAAGTCTTGACTTAACCGGTCTTGGTTATTAAATTATTCTCGCATCACTCGTGATAAACTCTCAACCAGAATCCCGTCTACTCAAGCATAGCAATATGAAATTTGTCGACACGGGCCTAGTAACGGGGTTGTTGGGTGCCTACCACATGATACTACAATATGTAACCATAATTTCCAAGTACCTACTCAGCATGCAATTGGGCATAGGATGGTAGAACTACGATGCATAAAACATAGGTGATACATGATCAAATGACTTGCCTGGTATTACTTGATAAATATAGTCGCTCTCAAAATCCTGATAATTCTACTCGCCACACTCCGAGCAATCTATCATAAACATTCATGCCAAAAAGGAAGAACCAAGAGAACATAAGAACAAAGCATGTCTTGGTGCAAAAATAACAGCGTACTAAGGTTTAATAAAAAAAGATAGGGCCTTATGGTGTTGTAAAAGGAATGGTGAAAGGGGTCAACTCAAAAGAGTCAAAGGATGATCAACTATCGCTATATAAGCTCGACTGGCATACACTATGGGAGATGATCAAAAATATTGGGAGAACAACATGAATGTTGTTTGACAAATAGTATAAGACATAAGAATTTATTTGTAAAAAGAATTTCTTGAAATGGAGAAACTACAACGCAAGTTATAGCGGATTGAAGTATGAATTGAATTTGCATTAAAAAGGTCAAGAGAAGTTGAACTGAAGTACGATGGTTACGTACAAAAATATATGACATGAGTGTTTAGGGGTAAAAGGAATCAATTGAAAAGGTGGTACGATTTGCAAGATAAGATCAAATGAATGTTCGAATACAAATTTGAATCGCTCAAATTTGTAAGGTTCAAAGGTCGAAACTAATGATGCTACTGGATATAGGAGATCAACATGAGCGTGTAGAAAAAAGAATTACTAGATTTGAAATAGCGGATCAAAAGATACAAATACTTCAATATAACATTGAATCGGCTTAGAACGATGTGAACACTTTTGGGCACTAATAGATAAATCTGATTTGAATGAGGAGACGACTTAGAGAAATACCTTTAGAATGCGGAGTAAGAATTAATTCCAATGAGGAGACGACTTAGAGAAATCCCGCCGAAGAGAAAAGAATATTTTTATTTAATAAAGCAAGTCAAACGAAAACATTGATTTAACCCGAAATAGATGATTTTTGGATGCTCCTATGGGTCTATATTTTATAGGTGGAAAGAAGGTCTAATGGTCTAGTGAGGAGACGACTTCGATGTGGGACTAAACATATACGTAATGTGGACAAAAAGAAAAGAAAACGTTTCATGGGCATGAAGCATAGGCCGGCCGCATGCGGCAATATGGGCCTTTTGTGTTTTTTTATTCCCGCATGAACAGTGTTTACATTTTTTTTTGTTTTAGAAAAAACAGCGAAGAAAACATATAAAGAAAACTAAGAGAATATTTTATATAGGCATATTATATATCAAAATTTTCAGAATAAAATTTCCTACAAGATGAACATATTTTCGAGACCAAATAAAATTCTCACAAAATCAGAAAATTCAAACATTGTTGCTGGTTTAAGAAAACTGGAAATAAAACATTTTGAAAATACAAAAATGGATTCAAATTAATTCCTCTCCATTTTTATATTGAAGGGAATCATTTTACCCTATTTTCCATGTATTTTATTTTTGGAGAAAAATAAATTTGAAAACCACTTAAAAATTGTTTTTGAAACATAATATAAAACATTTTCAAAATAGTCTTGTGAGTTTCATAAGTTCAAATATAATTCCAAATGGCCCGTGGTTTGGAGTGTCATATTGCTCCTCTCAAGATTTTGAATTTGGGCAAGGGGATTTGATTTCATTTAAAATTTCAAATATGACCAAAATAAGAAATAGATTGCAAAAGGAATTATTTTCACAAACCACTTTTTTCCATGTCCTTTATTTTGAAGAAGTCATGTTATCTTCTCTAAGTGATTTGTATCGGATGAAATTGGAATTCAAAAGAAAATGAGAAAGTCATTTTATTCCCTCTCATTCAAAAGTTTTTAAAAAGTTTCAAATTTCACTCAAGTTTCAATCACTCAAACAAACAAACGATCATTCTAATAATTATATTAACATTCCAAAATTTGGGATGTTACAAACCTACCACACTTAAAATGAATCTCGTCCTCGAGATTCGGAAGGGCTAGAAGGAATAGGTTAGGATTTGGGGGTCTTCAAACAAATCCAACCTCATGTAAAGTGGGATGCTACCACACTTAAATTGAGAGTTACCGGTCTCTCAAAATATTAACAATCCTTTGGGATCTTGGCATCTGACTCCTCACATTCTTCATGATAACTACTTTGGTGAAGCTCTTCCGTTAGATTCGTAACGTTTCCATAAAAAACGAGGGTTCTTCTATTGATATAAGCTTCTTCCATCACTAGGTCTTCTTAACTAAAAAGTCTCGTGATCATCCTAAATAATCTATCGATGATTCTCATGGTGGTCTACCATTTGTGGTTATCCTGCACTGAGAAAGGTCTTGGTTTCATCCTCGCCATAAAATTTCCTACGCGTGACAACAAATGCCATGTACATGGGGATTTCATCATACCATTCTAAGGCAAAAAAGCTTCAAAGAACGTCATCTCTCACTATGGATAAGTCTCTCAGATTTACCATTCTGAATAGCAAGAGAATGATAGGAGTAAGTCGTCATGGTGATCAATCCATTCCGCACCCATATCATTACTCTGTATAAGGTTTAGCGAATCTCGCATTCTAACACTTGGGAATCCTCACAAGCATTGTATAATTTCTCTTGTCCACGAACGAAGTTCGGATAATCCATTGATTCTGCAAGCTGAACAAAACATCTATCGTAACTTCACAACTCTCAGGTTTTTTGTATGCTCCTAAGAAAAACGTTTGCTGGTGCATCATAGCCTATTCCTTCATGCTCTTGGGGCAACCTTCATGAAATCTTGAGATGCATCCTTGGTACCGGGTGTATTCCTTGAACTCATTTTCCCTTCCATTGGTCTATGTACCAACAAAAGTGTTTGTTCCTCATATTAAATCTTTCCTCAAATTTCCAATTCCAAGGTACACTATTCTTCTGTTGTCACCCCATAGTTTGATATGATCCAACATTTCCTTCGACTGTATTCACTGGGTTTGGCTTCTTGGTATGTATGGTACATTCCTACTCCTTGGGTCCTGTGGGTTTACCGATTACTACCACACTTAAAATGAAATATACTCATGTCTGCATAGACCATATTTTGTCATATCCTCGAAATGGTGAGAGATATTTGTTCATAGAGAAATAACTCATACAATTTCGACATAGGAAACCATGACACATAAATTCCATTGATCCATGAAGTTATTCCAATCTTAGAGACTTCCGTTACAAAATTTAACTCCATAATCTCATGAAAACAAGAGTGCTTCATGTCACACTTATTGCCATTGTCAAAACTTAACTACTCCATTTTAGGTTTCTACCCATGTGGACAATTACTAGCATAATGTCCTGCTTCCTTGCAATGAAAACAAATGAGTTTCGACAAGTCTCGGGGCTTCTTGGTGTTTGCTATTTCTCCTGGGTTTTCCTGCTTCCTTCTTGGGCACATATCGTTGTAGTGGCCCAATTCCTAACACTTGAAACATCTGATATGACTCAGGTCTTTATGTGTCAGAATTTGACTCTGGCTGGTGTACTTTGTCTTCTTTCCGGACTGTTTCATTCTGGTCAGTACTTCCATTTGAAGTGGATCCAACTCTACTTTTTCTGTCGGGAAGTCTCCCAGATATTTATGGCTTTCCTTCGTGCATTGTCTGAGAAATGTCCTTGTTCTACACATGAGTAGTAGGCATTGGAGAAAAATTGTCACATCCCTGACACCTTAAGCAAGTTAGTCTTGTGCTCATGTCTTCTTTGCATTTGCATCTAAGAATTTTCAACAAGAACAAGAAAGTGGCAAAGGAAAAAAAACTCAAAACCCTAGCCACTACTTTAAATAAAGAAAATCTCAAACTAGTTAAAATCAATGAACCCAAAATGGCCTCAAGAAATGTTCAAACTTTCTGATAAATCATGAAAGTAAATGAGCATTGGAGAAAACTATTTTCTTGACACTGTAAGCATTTTAAATTAATGCAAAAAGCCACTGGTTTCAAATTTTAAATTTGAAATCAGAAACTTTAAACTTTCAAAAATGTTGAAAAATTTAGGAATGGTTGGAAATATTCCAACAAATATTCTAGGGTGCTTAACATAGTTTTTGCAATTTGTTTTGGAGCTGAAATAAATAGCAAAATATTGAATTAGCTAAAACAGAAACAAAAACAGAAAAAATAAATGGGAAACTCTTACCTCTCGCCTAGCCTGGCCCGGCCCATCTCCCTGAGTCGTCTCCTCCCTCGCGCCAGTAGGAGCAGGAGGTGGCCGCCGCCTTCTCCAGCGCGGCCACGCACCTGTGCGCCTGCCTGGCAGCCGCCTCGCGCTGGCAAGGCCGGGGATATGCTCCCTGAGGCCTCCTCTATCCATTCCCACCGTCGGCTCTCTCCCTCCTCCCGGATCTCTCCTCCCCCTTCTGCCGCCATTGGAGCCGAGCAAAGCTCGAGCTGCCCGTGCCCCTAGCCTTAGGATTCCCTCTCAGAGCACGCCGTTAGCTCTGCCTCGTCGGTCTGGTCCTCCCTGCAGAAGCCGAAGCTTCTCCGAGCCCTGCAACGCCCACGGCACCGTCGTCCTCAACCTTCGGCCGCCGGCGAGCTCTGCTCGATTCGTCGCCCCCAGGCCTTCCCCGAGCCGTCTAAGCCCTGCTCTGCACTCCCCGTGAGCATGCGGTCATTTCCCCTAAGTTTTCCCCGTCGATCCCCTCCTCTAGCCCTAGTTTCACCGGAGCCCGACGAGGACCGCCGCTGCAGCTCGTCGCCGGTAGCCCTCCGATGTTCAGCTCGTCCTTCCGAGGGCACCAGCAGCTTCAGGTCAATGCGTAGATGCTGTAGGAGCTAAGAACCGAGCGTAGTTCCCTCTGAATCAAAGACCCCGATGACGCCCGAGCCTTGGCCGCCGCCAAGCTTGTCGCCGGCGTCATCTCCGGCCAGTTCAGCCCCATCTAAGTGCAGAAATGGAGCTGCGGGAGGTGTGTCGTTCTTCTGGTGCTCTCCGCGCAGCATTTGGCCCCCTGTGCGCTGTTTCCGAGCCCCACCGCCGTGCTGGTGGTCGCCGGAGGCTCCCCGCCGGCGAGGACGACCTCGCCGCCGGTGGATCTCGGCTGGCCTGAGCCACTGACTCGTGGGGCCAGCCTCTGGCAAGTTTAAAACTAATAAAAATAAATCAAATAAGTTAATCAGTCACTGACATGTGGGTCCAGCAAGGTTAATCAGTTAATTAAGTATAAACTTAATCTAAAATTGACCAGAGAGACTGACCAGTGGGTCCCACTGGTCAGGTTTGACTTTCAACGGTCAGATGGACCTGCTGATGTCATGCTGATGCAATAAAAGTATTTTCCAGTATAGAAATAATTCCACGAAATTGCTAAAACTTGTAAAAATCATAGAAATTAATCTGTAACTCCAATGAAAATAACTTAGATATGAAAAAGCATCAGAAAAATTCAAGGATTCTGATTATGCTATTTTCAACCATGTTTGAAAAATTTACAGGACCCTAACATGTAGAATAAGGAATAATTCAATTCTTATAATTACTTTTTAAATGGAATTTGGAAAATATTCAAATTCCATTATGAATGCCATGATCTCACACTGTCCTAATTACAAATCAGTACCCTAACATGACATCTCATGCATGTTAACATCAAGTTGATCTGAGCATCAGGTCGAATCAATTAAATCGGTATTCGAGAATACCCCGTTTGAATTGATATTCGAATGTGATTCAAATCAACTTCAAACCTAACACATGTTGATTTTAGTTTGTCACTTTGCAATCTCATGCCATGCTCATGCATCATTTTGTTTGCATATGATTGTTATTGAATGTTGCCATTCGTTTTGGTAGGCTCCGCACCCCCGGATTCCACCGAATATCCGTCTGACGGATATCGTTCCTCCTCTGAGCAACAAGGCAAGCAACCCCTTTGATCATCCCGATAAATCCCATGTTCTTGCTCCTGCACCTATTTATTGCATTAAGATCAAATGCTTCAACTGCTTTTGCCACGATAGTTGAACCCACTTCCTTTGCATGACCTAACCTTGTCACAGTAAATAGCCGAACCTTGCAACCTAGCATACCTGGTAGTTGCTTGAGCTATGATGTGCCTTATCCTGCTATGCATGCTATGCTTAGAGTTGTGTATGGTCTGTCATCTGGGAGATGAACAGAATTGTGGGAATGTGTTCGGTAAGTAAAGGTTGTGTGTTGAACTTGATTTGGTAAAGGTACCGGTGAAAGGATGTGTAGGAGTACATGGCGGGTTGTTTCATTGGAACCGTCCATAGGAACTGAGTTCCGTGTATGTAATCCAAGACTAGATACTACCACATGCTGGGCCCTGAAATATGACCCCGCTCGGCCTATTAATCGTGTAGTACTCGGTCCAGGAGTTGCAAGTAGTTTCTGGTGGTTATAGTAATGCTGGAGGCCGTGCATGGTGCTGACCTAAGAGGTGGGCCGTGATGCGGTAGGCAGTGACACGGCGTACTAAGTGGCACCCGGATGGTGGGCTAGGGAACCCTGCACACATCGTTTGAGGCCGTGGCGGAAACCTCGGCCGGATTTCCGTACGGGTTACTCTCAGGTAGGCGATAAACCTGGACTTGGTACTAGTGTGGTTAATGGTCGTGGCCGACTCCCTCGCTGGGCTTCCGCTTGAAGGTTGCCGAGGTGCATGACGTGCACATGGAGATAAGTGACGAGAGCGTGTGTGACGAAGTACACCCCTGCAGGGTTATGATCTATTGGAATAGCCGCGTCCGCGGATATGGACTACTTGGAGACATATGTTGTTCATAGATAACTTCAATGGCTACTCATAAAATTGCCAAGATAAGCGTGAGTGTCGTGGACGGCATTTCCATTTGGAGACGGAATGATTCCACGATAGTGTATTGTTGTGGTGTTAGTGGACTCGTGTGCGAGAAATCAAGTTGTCAAAATTATTTAAAAATGCAACTTGTCTAGCCACGAGTCAAATGCTGGCTTTCCGCATGAAACCCCACAATACCTTTTGATACCTTGCATGAGTAGTTAGTTATCCTAAAGTCTTGATGAGTACCTTCGTACTCATGTTTGCTTAATAAATGTTGCAGAGGTTGCTAATGACCCTAATGGAGGGTTCTTCGTAGACATCGACGACGACGAGTAGCTGGTGTCCCAGCTACGATCTGGCCCTACATTGGATCTGTAGTATAGTCAGGCCATGTGCCTTGTAGTTGCCCCATCTATACTCAGACAGTTTAAACTCTTCCGCTGGCTTGTAACTGAATGACTGCTATTATGGGTCGTGAGACCCTTGATGTGTAATATTATGTGTGTGGCTCTTCCGAGCCTCTTAAATAAATCTTGTATGTTTATGGTTATGTTGTGATGCCATCGATGTATCTATACATATCGGTATGCCATGCGTACGTGTGTCGTACTTGATATGTATGGGGTTTGATTACCTAGTCCTGAGCTTTAGTAGCATTCCTTACAAGGAAATGCCCCTTTGTGATCCAACGAGCCTTGGTAGTTCGCTACTGCTCCGGACACATTGGTTGACCGGCATGTGTCCTTCTTAGCTGCTGTGTCTGTCCCCTTTGGGGAAATGTCACGCGATGTAATGGAGTCCTTGTAGCTTGCTACGACTCGTCTACATTCGCTGATGACCGACACGTGCTTTGTTGGGTCATGTATGCCTCTCCTTGTGCGGTACTGCCACTTTGGTTTATGACTAGACATGTCGATCCGGGTTCTTTGACATTGGATTGCTAGCGACACTATCACATACGTGAGTCAAAAGACGCAAACGGTCCCGGCTAAGGTAAGGCTGCAGCCGTGGAGTTAACCGTGCGTGAGACCACAAAGGGATGCGATGTGTTACAGGCTGGATTCCTATGGCTTAGGATCGGGGTCCCGACAAAAATCTGGTTAGGCTTTGTCCATCAGGGTCTTCTATATTTTCCTTCATCACAGGTTCTACTAGAATCTTCTTCTTGAGGGTTTCATTGATTACTGCTTTCTGCTCTTTGGCCACTTGTGGCACCTTGGTGTAGATGTAACACTGGGCTGGGTAGTGGGTGGTTCCTTCACACAAGAAGCAAGTCACCTGACTAGTTGGGCATTCCTCCACTGGGTGATTCTCTTCGCAATGAGGGCATCCATCCTTGTGTTCTTCCAGGGTGTGTCCTACTTCTCCACAGATCTTGCATGCACAAGGCTTCTTCATCGAGCTTTCATAGTACTTTTGAATAAGACGGGATCTTAACAGAGTCTTCTTGAATTCGTCCCAAGTTTCTGCTCCACTAAATCCTTGTATGGCCTGAAGCATTTTCCACCAGATAGCAGCACTTTGTGTAAAGTAATGAAGAGCGTGTGCCACTTCATACTTCCTTGAAATCAAATTGCTCCTGAAGTGGTTCTCCATGTTCTGAATCCATATATCAGCCTCGAGCTGGGTCATTGGTCCAGAGATTACAAGTCCAGCTTCATACTCCATCTGGTAGGGTTGAGGTTTTGGGGATGAGATGGGTAAGAGAGAGAGGGAGAAACACACAATACAAACAATATTATTGAGAATAGGTTTTATTTGTGGCTGTCGGAAAACACACACCAATGACAGCTCACAAATCATCGTATCTAACGTGGGTATATAAAAAGGGTTTGGACTTCTAATGGTCATATAATTATTCGAACACTTCAGGGTCTTCTAGTTCTTCGGGTCTTGAGAGTCTTCTGTTGGTGTAGCTTCAATTCTTCAAACGCGTGGTGAAATCCTCTTTACTTGGAAGTAGAACTCTGTTGATTCTTCATGAGGTCAAAGGGGTAAGGGGATTCTATAACTATTTGAGGTGAGAGAGAATATTTGATGAAACCAAAAGAGATGAGAAGTGAAAGGTGTTCTTGAAAATAAGATTTTTGAGAGATCCTATCCTAAGAAGTTTCCAGTTTATAGGGTCATGTCCTACAGTCAACATGTGCTCTAATACCATTTCTGTAGCGACCCGACCCAAAACGAGTCAAGCCTCTGTGTATCTGTGCCATCCCTGGATCAGTATGCTGGCACACACAGTACATCAATGTATATATCAAAGTGCAATCACATGTAAATAGCGTAAAACTGATATATACCTTAAAATCTCAGCGGAAGCAGTCAAGGGAGTGGAGTCCCAAATAACACCAACGGCAGGTTGAGTGCGGACCGTAACCCTGAATCGTACACTTACTCGTCAAAGAAAATATCTGCAACATAAGACGTTGCAGCCGTGTAGGTCAGCATATTGAATATGCCGGCAAGTCATCAAAGAGAGGGGGTGAAATAATAATCATCTATTCAACATGCATATATGGTAGGTGGGGCTATAAGTTTTTAGCGGAAAGCAAGGTTTTCTCCTACAACAAGAGAGGGGCTAAAAGCAAAATGTTACTACATTGTTGGTTGTTAATGAGATGGTTCCACCAACCAGTTCTCATACCCAAGTTATCAATATTACCCACATCAAATATATATAATGGTGTTGAGAATTCCAGATAACTTCAGTTCCTTTGGCTCAAGTTGTCCATGACCGTGGACACGGCTAATCGATTAGGTTTGAGTACTCTGCAGAGTTTTGCACACGTTCCCCACAAGATTTGAACGCCTCCGTGTATGCCCTCGCACTTCAGGGTGTTTGAAGACCGGATGATCAAAACATGGTCTTTCAACGGGCCCCTCTGAATCCCTGTCGGTGTCCATCCAATCCTATTGTTCTTCTACATCTGCTGGCACCGCCTGTCCAGAGACGCCGCGTTGTCCAACCAAGCCAGAGCCCATAATGACTTGTGGCTGTGCAGGTAAGCCTTGGGTCTTGAAAATATTCGTCCGTCTCTTTGAGCCTGGGTGAAGCTTTCCGCAAGATGTCATGGCACGTCTCCGGCATCCCAGGTCATCCACTGGTTTCTCCAGGGAGCCGATCAACCGTCCTTCACCCAGAGTTGCATTACATCACGAGGTCTTGAAAAGTCTTGACTTAACCGGTCTTGGTTATTAAATTATTCTCGCATCACTCGTGATAAACTCTCAACCAGAATCCCGTCTACTCAAGCATAGCAATATGAAATTTGTCGACACGGGCCTAGTAACGGGGTTGTTGGGTGCCTACCACATGATACTACAATATGTAACCATAATTTCCAAGTACCTACTCAGCATGCAATTGGGCATAGGATGGTAGAACTACGATGCATAAAACATAGGTGATACATGATCAAATGACTTGCCTGGTATTACTTGATAAATATAGTCGCTCTCAAAATCCTGATAATTCTACTCGCCACACTCCGAGCAATCTATCATAAACATTCATGCCAAAAAGGAAGAACCAAGAGAACATAAGAACAAAGCATGTCTTGGTGCAAAAATAACAGCGTACTAAGGTTTAATAAAAAAAGATAGGGCCTTATGGTGTTGTAAAAGGAATGGTGAAAGGGGTCAACTCAAAAGAGTCAAAGGATGATCAACTATCGCTATATAAGCTCGACTGGCATACACTATGGGAGATGATCAAAAATATTGGGAGAACAACATGAATGTTGTTTGACAAATAGTATAAGACATAAGAATTTATTTGTAAAAAGAATTTCTTGAAATGGAGAAACTACAACGCAAGTTATAGTGGATTGAAGTATGAATTGAATTTGCATTAAAAAGGTCAAGAGAAGTTGAACTGAAGTACGATGGTTACGTACAAAAATATATGACATGAGTGTTTAGGGGTAAAAGGAATCAATTGAAAAGGTGGTACGATTTGCAAGATAAGATCAAATGAATGTTCGAATACAAATTTGAATCGCTCAAATTTGTAAGGTTCAAAGTTCGAAACTAATGATGCTACTGGATATAGGAGATCAACATGAGCGTGTAGAAAAAAGAATTACTAGATCTGAAATAGCGGATCAAAAGATACAAATACTTCAATATAACATTGAATCGGCTTAGAACGATGTGAACACTTTTGGGCACTAATAGATAAATCTGATTTGATCAAAATTATAAGTTGAAAAGTTAAAACTAATGATACAAACGGGAAGATTACTTTGATACGAATCCGACGCAATTGGATTCATCTAAAACGGAGCTACGGATAAAAAGATATGATCAAAAGAAGTTTGAATATCAGTGTGAACAAATTTCGAAATTTGAAAATTTCAAAAAGTTGATATGATAGGTTCACCGGATAGGTGGTATCAAGATGAAACTCTAGGCGTTGGTTTCATCTAATTCGGATAAACGAGTAAAAAGTTATGACTATTTGAAAAATCAGGGTCAAGCTGTTTTACGGAAGAAAAGTGTATGTCTAAAAGAATTCTAGTACTAATGTGTAAATACGAAGACTAATTAATATATCTAATTACTCTACCGTATACTAGTGTAGGAATACTAGTCTAGAAATAATAAACTACGGGAGTATAAAAAAATACAAAGAGAAATACCTTTAGAATGCAGAGTAAGAATTAATTCCAATGGGGAGACGACTTCGAGAAATCCCGCCGAAGAGAAAAGAATATTTTTATTTAATAAACCTAGTCAAACCAAAAGATTGATTTAACCCGAAATAGATGATTTTTGGATGCTCCTACGGGTCTATATTTATAGGTGGAAAGAAGGTCTAATGGTCCATAGGTAGGCGATGTGGGACTAAACATATACGTAATGTGGACAAAAAGAAAAGAAAACGTTTCATGGGCAGGAAGCATCGGTCGTCCACATGCGGCAATACGGGCCTTTTGTGTTTTTTTATTTTCCCGCATGAACAGTGTTTACAGTTTTTTTTGTTTTTAAAAAAACAGCGAAGAAAACATATAAAGAAAACTAAGAGAATATTTTATATAGGCATATTATATATCAAATTTTCAGAATAAAATTTCCTACAAGATGAACATATTTTCGAGACCAAATAAAATTCTCACAAAATCAGAAAATTCAAACATTGTTGCTGGTTTAAGAAAAATGCAAAGAAAACATTTTGAAAATACAAAAATGGATTCGAATTAATTCCTCTCCATTTTTATATTGAAGGGAATCATTTTACCCTATTTTCGATGTATTTTATTTTTGGAGAAAAATAAATTTGAAAACCACTTAAAAAATTGTTTTTGAAACATAATATAAAACATTTTCAAAATAGTCTCGTGAGTTTCATAAGTTCAAATATAATTCCAAATGGCCCCTGGTTTGGAGTGTCATATTGCTCCTCTCAAGATTTTGAATTTTGGCAAGGGGATTTGATTTCATTTAAACTTTCAAATAGGACCAAAATAAGAAATAGATTGCAAAAGGAATTATTTTCACAAACCACTTTTTTTCCATGTCCTTTATTTTGAAGAAGTCATGTTATCTTCTCTCAGTGATTTGTATCGGATGAAATTGGAATTCAAAAGAAAATGGGAAAGTCATTTTATTCCCTCTCATTCAAAAGTTTTTAAAAAGTTTCAAATTTTACTCAAGTTTCAATCACTCAAACAAACAAACGGTCATTCTAATAATTATATTAACATTCCAAAATTTGGGATGTTACAACTATGAAGTGGTTCCTGATGAGACCGATGGATTTGCTATGATCAAGGATGAGGTCCCTCACGGACTTTATCAAAGAGTTACAACTCTTGTTGTTGCTCTTCAGGATCATGGAAGCAAATATGTGGATGACACTTGGATTAAGCGTAAGTTTCTCAAGGCCATCATGCCTTTCAACAAGTCCATGTCCTCTGTCATTTGTAAAAGGCCAAACATTCATTCCTTGTCCTCAACTGATGTGTTGGATGAGTTTATTGCCATGAACATTTTTAACAAGACCGCTGACAATGCTTTGGCCCGGTTTCAACGGTGAAGAAAAGACTCCCCCAACCTTGCTTTGAAGGCCAAGGCTGCTTTGGAGGAAGATGAGGAAGACAAAGAAGAAACTTGTCCTGAAGACACCAAGTATGCTTACCACGAGCACATGGCTCTTGCATCAAGGCAGTTTTGGGGCAACAAGAACACTCAAGGCCCAACTTCTCCAAGAACAACTCAAATGGGTCCAAGGGAAGCAATGCGTGAGAACTTGCTACAATTGTGGCAATATGAGCCACTTTGTGACAGATTATCCCTATGAGCAGAGGGAAGACAATGGTGGCAAGCTCATTCGCAAAGACAAGACTAAGTACTTCCCAAACAAGAACAACTTCCCCAAGAAGATGCCTCAGAAGGTGTTGGTGGCTCAAGAAGAGTACATCTCCGATGAGGATGATGACGATGAGACAAGTGGTGAAGCGATGGGAATGGCCACGGTGGCCATTGCATCCTCTTCTCCAAGCATGGTGTCTCTCTTCAAGGCCCCCAACAAGAACCGCATTGCCAAGTGCCTGATGGCCAAGGCATCCAACAAGGTAACCTCTAGCTCTCAAACTACCAAAATCAAAGCTACCATTTCCGCTACCATGGATAGCGGAGATGAAAGGGAAGAGGTAGAGGAGGAGTAAAACTCCTTTGGTAAATTCATGAGAAAACTCAAGGGTAAATCCAAGAAGCATTTTATTGCTCTCTTGGAACAACTTGGAGAAGTTAATGCCCTCATTGAATCTCCTAAAGAAACTATCTCTACATTACAAGGTCATAGTCGTGACTATGCCGAAGAGATTGCAGATCTTTCTATTGCTCTTGAAAAAGAGCAAGGACATCGTTTGACTCTTGAGGAGTCACATAACGATGACCTTGCTAAGTTAAAGAAAGATCTTGATCATGCTCTTGTTCTTACCCGTGTGCTTCAATCCGAAAAGAGTGTACTTGGGCTTGATCATGTTAGACTCAAGGAAGAGCTTGCAACACTTGACAAGTCTCACAAGGCCATGAAGAGTGCTCATGTCTCTTTAAAAGAGTCTCATGCTCAACTCTAAGTAAAGATCACTAAGGAAATAGCCACTTGCTCTCCATTTGTTTTAATTGACAATGTCCATGCTACTAACCCTTGTTGTGAGCATGCACATCTTGTGGAGGAGAACTCTAAATTAAAAGAGCAGCTTGAGAAAGGCCTTGTGACATGCATCCAAGGTGAAAAGAGTCTTAATGACCTTTTGAGCAGTCAAAATGAAGTGCTTGCAAAGGAAGGAGTTGGGTTTGCACCCAAGTCCAAGAAGAAGAACAAGAAGACCAAGCAACCTCCCCAGCTTATGGAAACCTTTGTTAAATCTGGGGAGGGTACTCATGAGAAGAAAAATGACCAAGATAAGGGTGGTAATTCCATGAAGGGCAATAACCCTCTGCCCAACACCGCCAACGACTTTAACCCCTCTTATATTTTGTGTCGTGCAGTGATGGGAATGTTTTTGCTAAGTTTGTTGGTTCTTATGATGAGTACATTGAATGGTATATTTGGGTTCCTAAGACCCTTGTTACTAACCTCAGAGGACCCATTAAAGAATGGGTACCTAAATCCAAGCATTGATCTTATGCAGGAGTTTGCTTCCGGTGGTTTCCTGGTTGCTTGATAGTGGAGTAACAAATCATATGACCAGAAGCAAGGACTTGGTGGTGGACGTTCATCCCGACCCATCCAATGGCACCCAAGTCTCCGTTGGTGATGATGCGATTTCAAAGGTATTGGGTGTCGGCAAGGTAGTAATTTCTCCGGAACTTACGACTGAAAAGGTTATGCTTGTTGAGACCCTCGCATACAATTTACTTTCCGTTCATCAACTTAAACTTATGGGCTTTAGTACCTTCTTTGGCATTGACTTTGTGGCCCTTTTATGGAGCAAGACTCTTAAAGTAGCCTTTGTTGTGCATGTCGAGAACGGTCTCTATGTGGTTAACTTTTTAGAGCGACCCACTAAGTTCGCGACTTACCTAATGGCTATAGTTTATGTGGGATGGCTTTGGCATCGCCGGCTAGCCCATGTCAATATGAGATCTTTGGAAAGTCTCCGCAAAAGAGATCACGTTCTTGGACTAACAATTGTGCGTTTCACCAGAGACCTTGCTTGTAGTGCTTATATTGAAGGAAAGATTCATGACATAGCTCATCGCCCCACGATTATCATCTACGCAAAAGGGACCTTAGAGCTCCTCCACATGGATCTATTTGGTCCTCCATCCTATGATAGTCTTGCGGGAAGAAAGTATTGCTTCCTGATAGTGGATGATTACTCAAGATATACCTGGGTATACTTTTCAAGAGAAAGAGAAAGCCTCAACAAACCGTCATCGACTTTGCTAATGAAGCTCAACGCCAGCATAATGCAAATATATTGATGATTAGAAGTGACAATGGCACCGAGTTCAAAAATTACACCCTAAATGAATTTCTTAGTGATGAAGGAATCAAGCATCAATTTTCTGCACCTTACACTCCTGAACAAAATGGTGCGGCGAAAAGGAAGAACCGGACGTGATGGATGCGGCAAGAACCATTATGGCGAAGTTTAAATCTCTCTATAACTTTTGGTCCGAAGCCATCAACACCACATGTCATGCGTCCAATCGGCCCTACCTTCGCAAAGGCTTGAACAAGACTCCATATGAAATTCTTACCGGCAACAAGCCCAACCTCAAGTACTTCCGGTTGTTTGGGTGGAAGTGTTTCATTCTTAAGAAAGGTGCTCGATTGTCTAAATTTGAACCTAGAACACAAGACGGCATATTTGTTGGCTATGCTTCAAATCTCGCGCTTACCCCGTCCTCAAGAAGTCCACACGACTCATTGAGGAGACGTGTAACGTGGAGTTTGATGAGAATAATGGCTCCCAAGTGGAGCAAAGTGGTATTTGTGATATAGGTGATGAAATTCCTCCCCAAGCCATAAGAAGAACGGACATAGGACACTTCTTGCCCATTGAGGAACCCCTTGTGGCTGAAGGAGAAGGACAATGTTCCACTCATGTGGAACCATCATCGACGCAAGACCCACACACTTCCGAAGGACACTCTAAAGGGCCTCATCCCCGTGATCCCGATCAAGGGGAAGATCAACCTCAGGATGGTCCTGCACCAAGTGATGTCCTTGATCTAGCTCATCCCTCTCGGGATGCTCAAGATCAAGAGCAAGCTCAAGATCAAGACCAAGTTCAAGATCAAGAGAAAGCACAAGAACAAAATCAAGCTCAAGATCAAGGACAAACTCAAAAAGGCGGTATAAGTCTCAAACAGGCTCCTCAGCTTACCCATGAGGAGATTCAAGAAATACGTGCCGCCAAGACTGCCAAAACGCTCAAAAATAATTCTCACCTGCGGGAGAATGTCTACGACATCTTGCACAGAGGGGTAACCACTTGTCGTCAATTATCAAACTCTAGTGCCCATCATTCGTTTGTTTCATTGAACCACTAAAGGCACAAGAGGCTCTCGAATACATGGATTGGGTTGAAGCCGTGCATGAAGAACTCAACAACTTCTAGCGCAACAAAGTGTGGCAACTGGTATCAAGACCAAAGGAGAACCACAATGTCAATGGGACAAAGTGGATCTTTAAGAACAAGCAAGATGCAAACGGTGTCGTCACTCAGAACAAGGCACAAGGCTACTCCCAAGTCAAGGGCATCGACTACGGTGAAACCTTTGCTCCTGTCGCTCGCCTTGAATCTATTTGTATGTTGCTTGCATTCGCTTCTCATCATAATTTCAAATTATACCAAATGGATGTGAAGAGTGCATTTTTTAATGGTCCCCTAAAGGAGTTGGTTTATGTCAAGCAACCCCCAGGGTTCGAGGATCCCAAGTTCCCTAATCATGTGTATGTTCTCGATAAGGCACTCTATGGCCTTAAACAAGCCCCACGTGCATGGTATGAGCACCTTACCAAGATGTTAATTGACTGAGGATTTGAAGTTGGGAAAATTAACCCCACTCTTTTTACTAAGAAGTTCAAGGGGAGCTTGTTCACATGCCAATTATATGTTGATGATATTATCTTTGGTTCCCCTAACAAATCTTTTAATGAAGAATTTGCTGCTCTAATGACTAGAGAGTTTGAGATGTCTATGATGGGAGAGTTGAAGTTTTTCCTTGGATTCGAAGTCAAGCAACAAAGTCAAGGAACCTTCATCGATCAAGCAAAATATACTCAAGATATGCTCAAAAGGTTCAAGATGGATGATCTAAAACCAGCCAAGGCCAATAATCCTATGCCTCTCAACTTCCATCTTGACCTCGATCCCAATGGTAAAGTCGTGGATCAAAAGGTATATCGCTCTATGATCGGTTCTGTGCTTTACCTTTGTGCATCTAGACTGGATATTATGTTGAGTGTGGTAATTTGTGCACGATTTCAATCCGCGTCTAAGGAAAGCCAATATGTGATAGTCACGCAAATATTTTGATATTTGGCTCATACCCCAAACTTTGGCTTATGATATCCCAAAGGTGCTTAATTTTATCTCATATGATATTCGAACTCGGATTGGGCGGGAGACCGTGTGGATAGGAAGTCAACTTCCGGAGGTTGCCAATTCCTTGGTCTCTCTCTAGTAAGTTGGTCTTCAAAGAAACAAAATTGTGTTTCTCTCTCATCCACCGAGGCCGAATATGTAGCTCCTGCCAGTTGTTGTGCTCAGTTGCTCTAGATGAGGCAAACTTTAAAGGATTGCTATGTCACTTGTAAAAAAGTGCTTCTTTATTGTGATAATATTAGTGCTATCTCAATCTCCAACAACCCTGTTCAGCATTGCAAGACGAAGCATATTAGTATTCGCCACCATTTCATCCGGGAGCATATCAAACGTGGGAAATTGATCTCATTTATTTGAACTCTAATGATCAACTTGCAGATATTTTCACGAAGCCTTTGAATGAAGAAAGTTTTCGCGAGTTAAGGCATGAGCTAAATATTATTGATTTGAGCAATGTACATTGAAATTAGGCACATCCCACCACTCTCATCATTCTATTTTGTTTAGATATAGCCATGAATTTAGGGGGAGTGTAGTTCTCTCAATGAACTATCCCTCCTCCTATTATGCATAAAACAATCAAATGTTTCACATTCGCCATTTTTTATGGTATTTGTGTCTCAAAGACGAGTTTGGGTCATGGGACCAAGGAAAAAATCTTCGCGGTGCCATACGAGTCGACTCAAACATAGGTGGCCTCGGCCACCGCCCCCTCCTAGAGAGGTATTTTCCTTTGGTATTTCTTAAAGTTGCATCTTTTTGGTCCTTATTTGCGCTTCTTGTTTGCTTAAAGTCTTAGGTGTGGGTATCCTTCACAGTTTGTATTTTTGCGTTTCTTCTCATACACCTTGGAGCTTACCCCACCATACTCCTTTGTGTGATCTCTGTCCCAAGCTCTCCTCACCTCGAAACCCTCCCATCTCCAATTGTACGGTTTTAAACTTTGGTACTGGTGGCTGTGGCACGGCGGTACAACCAGAGGTAACTGCGGTACAACCGCTAATCATCACTTGTCTTGCTCCACCAGAACAACCAATCCGATTATGCGGTTAAACCGCTAATTCCTGGTTTGTTCTAGGCCGGTACAACTACTCTTCGAAGCGGTACAGCTGGTCGCGGCAACCGACGCCTAAAGAGAGGGCCAGGCCGAAGGGGTACTCAGTTTCCTCCTTGTTCACAACTCCCCCCTCGGTGCCCTAGTCGCCAGCCGCTATCACCACCACGCCGGAGTGCCTCCGACGCCCCGGATCTGCTGCCTCCCTTTGGATTCGCTCTGTGGAGGCCCTTCCTCCCCTCACCTCGTCCCATGGATACCGGTAATGCCCTCTTCCCTCTTGTTCTTGGATTCTTTCCTTTGGATCCTCTTTTCGTTGGGCATTGATAGGATCCCGCGTTTTTGGTCAAAAGAATTGATAGGAGGAGGTTCTATATGTGCTTCCTATTAGATGTGTTGAGTAGTATCTAGAATCGTTGGCGTAGGTCACAAATCCGGATGCACCAGCCTCCCCAAACCAGCGCTACAACCACTTGCATCTATGGTACAACCGCTTGCATCTACGGTACAACCTCTCCTGCAGTACAACAGCTCGGGTGACCGGTACATCCGGCCTGCGTGGTTCCTATGCCATAGATTCTTAGTTCTCCTCTACATACCTGATTTATTCCTCTTTTGCATACAATCCTATCATCTTTTCTATGTTTCTTTTTTGTGTGCTTCTCTGGTGTGTGTATGCAGGTGGCTCTGGATCTTGTTCTGCTCCTCGGAAGAACACCAAGAAACATGCTCGCAGGTGTAGGCTCGTTGATGACCTTGAGGAAGAGGAAGTTGTGATCCCTACCAATCTTTCTCACCGTGCAAAGTCCTTGGCCGCCAAGCTAAAATCTGCCAAGCCAATGCACTCCTGGAAGCAAGATGATTGGGACCGGGTTCATTTTCAGAATCCTTATGAGGTCCCCGTTGGTCCCACCTGGACCACCCCTCAGTTCCGGAATGCGCTTCAGATGCGAACCGTGCATGATCTCTATGACCATCACAAGAACAAGTTTTCCAAGAAATAGACTATTGACATGGAGCACTCAAAGAACAACATGGACTACTTTGGAGAGGCATATACTCTTTGTGAAGAATTAGACTTGCTCAAGCTCACGACTCTCAACTGTCCCTTTGATGTGCAACTCATTCACCAGTTCTATGCCACTGTTCACTTTGGCAATGATGACACTCACACCCTGACCTTCATGTGTTTTGACGAGCTTTTCGAGGTCCCTGGCGTGCCTTCTGCAATGCATTTGGTTACGATGATACCGGTCTCAATGGGAATGGCGGCAATCGTCCTCATGATCGGGCTAATTCTATGGATAAGGTGAAGCTACCCCCCTTGTACATTCCCGGGCATGGGATTCCTGGATCCTCTAAGGACCTACTGCTGGTATATGATATTTTGCACTGTGTTTTCCGGAATGTTCTCCTACCCAAGGCTGGCAATCAAGATGAGATTCATGGATACTTTGTTGATCTGCTTGTTGCCATGCGCGATGATGCTGGCTCTGGGCTACATTTGATGCTTCCAAATGGTTGTGGGAGGAGCTCTACTCCAAGGTCTTCTACAAGTTGTACCCCTAGTATGCTCCGTTCATCATGTGCTTCCTCAACTCGGTGGGCAGTTCGCAGGCCTCGCAAGCCTCTCTCTTCTCCTGAGAACCTCACTAAGCATGAGGTCAAGCAACTCCGGAAGAAGAAGCATCTTGCTCCTCGCTTCCGCAGGGGCGTACCCGAGGATGTTTTTGCTACTTCCAGTGACGGTGACTTTGATCTTCCTGCAAGAGCCAAGCCATATTGGGTCTCCAAGCTCTCAGGTAAGTTAAAGAAGACCTTCTGCCCCCAAGCTCATGTTCAGAAGAGCTCTATGAAGCCCATGTCAATGAGAAGCTTGCTAGGCGCAGACAGATTCAGATTATGCGACCTCTCAAGCTTGAGGCAACCACTGGTTCACAAAAGACCATCACCCCCGAGGAGCAGTGGATCTATGGTCATGGCACTTGGACTGATGATGAGGTCTCAGGTCAGCCTGCTGCTGTTGGAAATATGCCCTAGAGGCAATAATAAATTAATTATTATTATATTTCCTTGTTCATGATAATCATTTATTATCCATGCTAGAATTGTATTGATTGGAAATCAAATACATGTGTGGATACATAGACAACACAATGTCCCTAGTGATCCTCTAAAGGACTAGCTCATTGATCAAAGATGGTCAAGGTTTCCTAACCATAGACATGAGATGTCGTTTGATAACGGGATCACATCATTAGGAGAATGATGTGATGGACAAGACCCAAACTATGAATGTAGCATATGATCATGTTAGTTTATTGCTAATGTTTTCTGGATGTCAAGTATTTGTTACTATGACCATGAGATCATGCAACTCCCGCACACCAGAGGAATACCTTGTGTGTATCAAACGTCACAATATAACTGGGTGACTATAAAGGTGCTCTACAGGTATCTCCGAGGGTGTCTGTTGGGTTGGCGTGAATCGATACTGGGATTTGTCACTCCGTATGACGGAGAGGTATCTCTAGGGCCACTCGGTAATACAACATCCCAAGAAGCTTGCAAGCAATGTTACTAAGGAGTTAGTCACGAGATCTTGTATTACCGAACAAGTAAAGAGACTTGCTGGTAATGAAATTGAACTAGGTATAGAGATACCGATGATCGAATCTCGGGGAAGTAACATACCGATAGACAAAGAGAATAGTATACATGATTGATTGAATCCTTGACATCATGGTTTCACCAATAAAGATCTTCGTAGAATATGTAGGAGTCAATATGGACATCAATTTCCTGCTATTGGTTATTGGCCGGAGAGTGTGTCGGCCATGTCTGCATAGTTTTCGAACCGCAGGGTCTGCACACTTAAGGCTTGGTGACGATTTGGTATTAATGAGTTATGTGTGGTAGTGATACGTCCGAAACGTATCTATAATTTCTGCTTGTTCCATGATCTTTTGGCTGACAATGTTATATGTTTTGCAACACTTTTATATCATTTTACACATATTTGGACTAACCTACTAACTCAGTGCACCCAGTGCTAGTTTCTGTCTGCTGATGTCTATTTTGCATGGGATTTTACCCAATTTTCCGAAGCCCAAAAAAATCCAGGAAAAATATATATAAAAATCAGCGTAACGGAAGCTTCCAGATCACCGAAGATGGGCCAGAGGGGGGCCAAGGGACATCAAGGCGACTTGCTGGCGCGGCCTACCCCTGGTCGCGCTAGCAGGCCGCCTGGTTGGGCCCCGCCTCCTCCGGTGCCCTCCTTTGGCATATATTTACCCTTCGGACGGGAAATACTGATCCCAGAACCCTTTTCTCCAGAAGCAATTCCGATCTCCGCCGCCATCGCCGACAAGTTTCAGGGGACAGAATTCCTGTGTCGGCACCCTGTCGTGACGAGGAAGTGCCCCCGGATTCATCTCCATCGACGTTGCTTCCTCCCTCCATGAAGCGGGAGTAGTTGCTCCTCGGGGCTGAGGTCTTCTACATTAGCTATGTGGTTAATTCTCTCTCTCATGATGTGATCTTGATTGTGATCATGGGCTATGTTAATCTAGGGTGATCCCATGTTGTTTCCCCTTCTTCTATGTATTGGATTGATGTAGTTACTTGATCTTATCTAGTATAATTCTCGAGACCATGGTGACAGCGGTCTATTGGACATGGATTAGAAGAATATTTTCATGATTCATTTCCTCTTTTGTGAATTGATTGAAGATTGAGAGTCTCTTGGTGCTTGTCTTTGACTATCCTTGAGATATGTTGTGCTGATTGTGGTACACTCTTTGGATGGCCGCGACGACATTGGGAAATCCATAGATGAGAACTACGAACTTTGAGGTGTGCTTTTGTAGTCCTATATAATTCTCGTCCTCTCTTGATCACAAAGGAATGACCTCTAAGTACGTCTCCATTGCATGTTTTAGTGGAAATATCATGTGATTAGATTATGTTAATGTTGTTGGGTGTTGCCACTAGTGAAAGTATGAAGCCTAGGCCTTGTTTTCCACCATTGAACACCGTTTACTTTCAGTTTTGTTTCATGTTTTCTTGCTGCCATTTTTATTTAAGATTTACAATACCTTGTTTTACCATCCATATCACTTGCCTTTTAACATCTCTTCGCCGAACTAGTGCACCTATACAACTGACAATTGTATTAGGTGTGTTGGGGACACAAGAGACTTCATGTATCTTAATTGCAGGGTTGCTTGAGAGAGACCATCTCCAACCTCTACTTCCGTGAGTTCGATAAACCTTAGGTCATCCACTTGAGGGAAATTGTTGTTGTCCTACAAACCTCTCCACTTGGAGGCCCAACATAGTCTACAAGAATAGAAGCGTGCATAGACATCAAGCTATTTCTGGCGCCGTTGCCGGGTAGGTGAGTGCTTGAAGGTATATCTTTAGATCTTGCAATTAAATCTTTTCGTTTCTTATTTTTATTTTCACTAGTTATGCTTATGGAAAACTGCACTCTTAGTTCGCTGCTTGGGGAAGACCGCTTTACCACACCCGTGGTAGAGAAGTCTCCTCCACCTACAGAATGTGTCCCATTCAAAATACCACTTGGGATAATTGAAATAATTAGGAAGGATTGTTATGCAGGAGATGGAACAGTCAGTCCTAGTGATCATTTGTTGAAACTTATAGAACTTTGTGAGTTGTTTAAGATTTCAGGTTTGACAAGAGATGAAGTCATGAGGAAATTATTTGCCTTGTCACTCAAATAAAAAGCATTGGAATGGTATAGGCTACTAGATGATTCTCACCTACGGGATTGGGAAGAGATTCAGTCTGTCTTTTACTCCAAGTTTTATCCTCTTCATGAAGTCCATAAGAATAGGAATTATGTTTATGATTTCTATCCTCATGACGGAGAGAGCATAGCTCAAGCTTGGGGGAGACTAAAAACTTTAATGCTAAAATGTCCTAACCATGGGCTCCCCAAAGATATGATTATTACTAATTTCTATGTGAGGCTCTCTCGACAGGATAAAGACTGGCTCGACGCTTCCTCTATGGGTTCTTTCACAAATGAAAGGATTGATACTAAATGGGAACTCCTTGAAAGAATTCCACGCAATACTGAAGATTGGAAGATCGACAAAGGTAAAGAGTCAGGTATAAATTATGAGTATGATTGCATTAAGACCTTTGTTGAAACTGCAAGTTTTAATAAGTTTAGTGCTAAGTTTGGGCTTGATTCTCACCTCCTTGTTGATTTCCTCAAATCTATTGCTTCACATCTTAATATGCCTATGGAGAATTGGATCAAGCATCATGAACCTTTTAAAGAGATTTGCAAAGAAAATGAAATTGTTAATGACAATTGCAACATGCATGATCCAATTCCTGAAAATAAAGTTTCATATAAGCATGTTAATTTTTGTGGAGTGGATAGACCTTGTGAAAGGCCTATGATTGAAGAAGAGAAGTATTGTAAGCAACATAAGCATGAAAGAACAATCACTTGGGTTAGAGATTTAAATGAAATTGCTAGAGAATTGTGTGACCTTTATCCTTTTTTTGTGAACTCTGTGGTATAGAGCGTCACTTTAATTTTCAATGCATGAACTTTCAAAACATAACTGTTAACCAGTTGTGTGATAACATGATTACTTCTGATCTTTATGATGAACTCATGCTATTTTTGATGTGTGAAGAGTTATTAGAAAAAACTTCTCGGCTAGATGATAATGCCTTAGAAATAAACAACACTTTGCGAAAATGACATCTCTATTGTGTTGTTAATTGCCATGAAAATGATTACATAAGTAAGATTAGAAAGGAGGGAATTTTACCAAAGCATAAAAATATCTCTTATGTTTCCACTAATAAAAAGGAGAGTTTCTCCCAAGTTTCCCCTACTGTTTCTAATGATAAACCAGAATATTTGGAGAAGCTTCCTCCCCAACCACTCCCTCCTAAGGTGAAGAAGAAGAAGAAGAAGAGGCGGAAGAGGAACAAGAAGGAAGAAGAATGGGTATCAACCTGGCCTGAGCATATTTCTCGCATCAAGTTTTATCCTAACAGACATAAATTTATGGAGGATGGTGAGCTTGATCGTTATTATCTTGATGAAAAGTCCATAGTTAATATTGAAGATGATTTTGATTATGATACACATGTTACTTATTGTGATTGGGAAGATGATGATAATGCTACTTATGATTTTGAAAATCTTTTTGGTACCAACTTTTAAAATGATGATATGAAAGCTCTAAGCTTGGGGATGATAGGATTGCAAGCCCTTTACCCATTAGTGATGTGATAATTGATAATTATTTTGCTAGCAATAATAATGCTCTTCTCTACCATGATGATGTTATAACTCCTATCTATAGTGATTGTAAAGATACCTATGAGATAAGGAGAAATTATCCATATGAGACTTGTCATAATCATGGAGGGAATTACTCCCTTCCTGAACACCATCTCCCCAATACACAATTAATCTATAGCGTTTAGGTTGTTTATGATAATCCTACTCCCACTATTGCCAATGAGAAAGAGTATGCTTATGTGGAGAGTAAGAGTACCTTTTTACATGTGGATCATGGTAACAATGCTTTATGTGATACTTATATTTTTGACTTTATTCATGATCCCACTGAAAATTATTATGAGAAGGGAACATATGCTTACAGATATTTCAATAATATCAAGTTCCCTCTCTTTATGTTGAAGGTTTTGAAGCTGCACTTGTTTTGCCTTCCTATTCTTATTGCTTTGTGCTTCAATGAATTATTCTATTGCAATATTCCTATGAATAGGAAGCATGTTAGACTGAAATGAGTTTGGTATTTGCTTCTTTATGCTCTATTTTATTCTACAACTCTTATTCCTACGAGAGCGTCATTAAAATCTTAAGCCTATCTTTATGGCTATAAAGAAAGAGCTCTAGGGAGACAACCCTTGTTATCTTTACTTCGAGATTTTACTTTAATTTTTGTGGTCCTGATGCTTGTTACTACTGTAGCAACATCATTGTATCTTTATTTTTAAGCTTTGTGCCAAGTTATAGCCTCTGATTACAAGAAAGTTCAAAAGTTGTGACATACTGTCCAAAAACAGATTTTGTCTGCTTGACGGAAAAATTCTCCAAAAATTACCAGATCATATTTTTGATATGAATGTTTTCTACAGCATGCTATATATAATTTACTTTCTGGCATCTTGTATGAGTTCTTTGATTTGAGTTCCATAAGTGCCCCGAATAAATTATTTACCACTTGTTGTTCCGTTTTTCAAAGATCCTGCCATGTTTTGCGTTTTCATCATTTTGCAAATCTTAAGCTTTCTTTTCCTTTGCAAAAACATTTTAGAAATCATGAGAAACAGTAGGTTTTCGTGAAAAGCATTATTTCCAGTAGGTAATGAATTATTTTATCAAGGGTACTAACCACTCTAATCAGCTTATGATGAGTTTCGTATGAAGGGAGTTTTCAAGTATGCGATGGAACATGATGAAAGAAGATACATGAGTGTCAAGCGCTCAAGCTTGGGGATACTGCCATGCACCCCAAGAAATATTCAAGGAGACTCAAGCGTCTAAGCTTGGGGATGCCCCCGTGCATCCCCTTCTCTATCAACAATCATCAGTTCATCCATCTCCATGCTATATTTTTATCAGTTCATATGTTATGTGCTATGCTTGGAGCGGCCCGCTCTTTACTTTTTAGATTGTTTTAGTTTTTCTTGCTGTTCATAACAAGTTAGAACCTAGCCTACCTTGTTTGGGAGAGACACACGCTCCATTCCACTCTAGAACACAACATAGATTTTCATGCTTATCTTTTTGTGTGTTCTTCATCTTTCCATAGCTACTGTCATGCTTAGCTCTTGGTTTTCACGCTTATATTTTTAAGTGCTTTTATTCCGGTTGCTTTTGGAACTCTCTTGAGTTATCATGCTTATCTTGTTTAGAGAGTTGGCTCGTTGCACTGAGTTGTGTGTCATGTATGAATAGGTAATTGAGGTTACTATTTAAGTATAGTAGTAACTTGCAATAGTTTTGAGGTATTGATTTGAGTAATGTTTGGACTATTGGTGCCAAGAGCTTGAGCCTATTAGTGATAGGTGTCGTATTTCGGGAAATACATGTGTTTGTCAAAAACTAAAAATTAGTTGAGAACTCTAGCTACTAAATTGATCGCTAACCTCTGGAGGGGTTGGAATATATAGAGTACCCTCACGTTACCATGAGTCGAGGATGCGCAAGGATAACCAAACCCCCAAACACTCCTTCTCGGGGTACTTGTCTCTTTGTGAATTTCCTATCTATATAGAGAGTTGCCGATAATAAGTGTATGAGTTCTTCGGACTAATGTGAGTATTCGATTGTTGGCACTTCCACCATCCATATTTTGCTAGCCTCTTCGGAACCGTGCATTGCCCTTTCTCACATTGAGAGTTGGTGCAAACTCCGCCGGTGCATCCAAACTCATGACATGATCCACTCTGTCATACATAAGCCTCATTTTATCTTTCCTCAAAACAGCCACCATGCCTACCTATTAAGGCATTTCCATAGCCTTTCTGATATACATTGCCTTGCAAGATCCACCATCTCATGACTTGATCTTCATGTCGTACATGTTTTTGCTTGATCATAGAGGCGCATGATAGTTGGGCCTTGCCCCAATTATTGCTACATGACGCGCTAGTATCATTGCATATCCTGCTACATTGGCACACGCATACATTTGCATACATCATGATAGTTTTCACTTGTCTTTATGTTGAGTACTTCTATTAAAGTGTTATGATCTTCTTTTTATTCATGTAAAACATAGAGTGTTGCCCTTAAGTGAGGAAAACATCCCAAAGAGGACAAAACAAAATATCCCAAAGATGAAAAATGAGAGTAAAAAAGAAAGAGCGAAAGTGGCCACAAAAAAATAAAAATAAAAAGAGATAAAGAAAAAAAGAAAAAAAGAGAGAAGGGGCAACACTACTATTCCTTTTGAAAGATCCACACTCGTACTCCATTGCTATATTTGTACTACATAGAGATTATCATTCATGCATAACTATGTGGGGACCCTTACACTATAGAACTCGATTTGCATATGCCAATGACGAGCCTTTTCAAATGAGCTCTAGGTCTTCATGAGCCAACAAGTTGGATGCACCCCCACTAGTTCCGTTGGAGAGCTTACCTTAGCTCATATGTGCATCCGTTACATGGCAATCCCTACTCCTCACATCATATATATCATTTGGCTTTCTCTCGCCTATGGTTGTCCTCATTGATGTGAGCCTTTCACATCTTTTTGTTTTCCTTCCCCATCATTATTCTATTTGCCATCCTAAGTGCCAACATATATTGCTTACGCTCATCCATTGCATGAGTGGTCAAAGTCGAAAGGGAGAGGATCATTTTGACTTGTGCCTGACTAGTGGTCTGGGGATGAGTCAAAATAAGATTCCGAAGGAGACCAAGTGTGAGGTTTAGTAGATCGACTTCTCAATTAAAAAAACATTTTATGATCTCAACCCATCTCCCACTTCTTGCACGCAAACATCATTTGGAGACATTCGAGTCACGGACAGCGAGAGCTTTTGCACCCTTATGTTCTTACTTTGCTAATCTCAATACTACATATAAACTCTTGCTTGTTATTGTCTTGACTTGAATTGCATATTTACTTGCTTTACTTTGATGTTCTTATATGTGTGTTATCATTTATCTACCGAGGATGACCAGAAATTAAGCTTGGGGATGTTGATAAGTCCCAAACGTATCTATAATTTCTGTTTGTTCCATGATCTTTTGGGTGACAATGTTATATGTTTTGCTAGACTTTTATATCATTTTACACATATTTGGACTAACATACTAACTCAGTGCACCCAGTGTCGTTTTCTGTGTGCTGATGTCTATTTTGTAGGGGCTTTATCCAATTTTTCGAAGCTCCAAAAATTCCAGGAAAAATATATAAAAAATCTGCGTAACGGAAACTTCCAGATCACCGAAGATTGGCCAGAGGGGATCCAGAGGCCGTACAGGCGTCCTGCTGGCACGGCCTACCCCCTGGCCATGCCAGGAGGCCGCCTGGGTGGGCCCCACCTCCTCCGGTGCCCTCATTTGGCCTATATTTACCCCTCGGACGGGAAATCCTGATCCCGGAACCCATTTCTCCAAAAGCAATTCCGATCTCCGCCGCCATCGCTGCCAATTTTCGGGGGAAAGAATTCCTGCGTCGGCACCCTGCCGGGACGGGGAAGTGCCCCCGGATTCATCTCCATTGATGTTGCTTCCTCCCTCCATGAAGCGGGAATAGTTCCTCCTCGGGGCTGAGGTCTTCTACAATAGCTATGTGGTTAATGCTCTCTCTCATGATGTGATCTTGATTGTGATCATGGGCTATGTTAATCTAGGGTGATCCCATGTTGTTTCCCCTTCTTCTATGTATTGGATTGATGTACTTACTTGATCTTATATAGTATAATCCCCAAGACCATGGTGACAACAGTCTATTGGACATGGATTAAAAGAATATTTTCATGAGTGATTTCCTCTTTGTGAATTGATTGAAGATTAAGAGTTTCTTGGTGCTTGTCTTTGACTATCCTTGAGATATGCTGTGCTGATTGTGGTACTCTCTTTGGATGGTCGCGGTGACATTGGGAAATCCATAGATGAGAACTACGAACTCTGATGTGTGCTTTTGTAGCCCTACATAATTATCGTTCCCTCTTGATCACAAAGGAATGACCTCCAAGTACATCTCCATTGCATGTTTTAGTGGAAATATCATGTGATTAGATTATGTTAATGTTGTTGGGTGTTGCCACTAGTGAAAGTATGAATCCTAGGCCTTGTTTTCCACCATTGAACACCGTTTACTTTCAGTTTTGTTTCATGTTTTCTTGCTGACATTTTTACTTCAGATTTACAATACCTTGTTTTACCATCCATCTCACTTTCCTTTTAACATCCCTTTGCCGAACTAGTGCACCTATACAACTGACAATTGTATTAGATGTGTTGGGGACACAAGAGACTTCTTGTATCGTAATTGTAGGGTTGCTTGAGAGAGACCATCTTCAACTCTACTTCCCTGAGTTCGATAAACCTTAGGTCATCCACTTGAGGGAAATTGTTGTTGTCCTCCAAACCTCTGTGCTTGGAGGCCCAACATAGTCTACAAGAATAGAAGCGTGCATAGACATCAGGTAGTAACCGAAAGTTTTTTGGAGTCCGGGATGTGATCCCGGATGTCACGAGGAGCTTCGGAATGTTCCGGTGGTAAAGATTTATATATGGGAAGTCATATTTTGGCTACCGGAAAAGTTTCAGGTTTTTACAGTATTGCACCAGGAAGCTTCTAGAAGGTTGCGGAAACTTCCGGAGGAGTCTGGAAGTCGACCATGGGTTCCACCATGTCCCAAGTGTTTGCATGGGCTGAGGCGACATGTCGTGGCCTTATTGGGCCAAGCGCACAAGTCCCTCAAGGCCCATGCAGTTGGGAAATGTGAAAAGTCCACCTTTGTATGGAAGGAAGAAAGGGGACTAGGATTCCACCTCCTCCCCCCTTGGCTGCGCCCTAGGGCTTGGAGGGGCTGTTCCCCACGCCCCTCCACCTATATATAGAGAGGAGGGTGTTGGAAATATGCCCTAGAGGCAATAATAAATTGGTTATTATTATATTTCCTTATTCATGAATATCGCTTATTATCCATGCTAGAATTGTATTGATTGGAAACTCAAATATATGTGTGGATACATAGACAACACACTGTCCCTAGTGAGCCTCTAGTTGACTAGCTCGTTGATCAAAGATGGTCAAGGTTTCCTGGGCATAGACAAGTGTTCTCACTTGATAACAGAATCACATCATTAGAGATTGATGTGATGGACAAGACCCAAACTATAAACATAGCATATGATCATGAGAGTTTATTGCTACTGTTTTCTGCATGTCAATGTATGTGTTCCTATGACCATGAGATCATGCAACTCCCGGACACCGGAGGAATACCTTGTGTGTATGAAACGTCACAACATAACTGGGTGGCTATAAAAGTGCTATACAAGTATCTCCAAAGGTGTCTATTGGGTAGGCATGGATCAAGACTGGGATTTGTCACTCCGTGTGACGGAGAAGTATCTCGGGGCCCACTCGGTAATACAACATCACTACAAGCCTTGCAAACACTGTGACAAAGGAGTTAGTCATGGGATCTTGTATTACGAAATGAGTAAAGATACTTGGCGGTAACGAGATTGAACAAGCTATGGAGATACCGACGATCGAATCTTGGGCAAGTAACATACCGAAGGACAAAGGGGACAACATACAGGATTAACTGAATCCTTGACATAGAGGTTCAACCCATAGATATCTTCGTAGAATATGTAGGAGCCAATATGGACATCCAGGTCCCGCTATTGGTTATTGATCGGGGAGTGTCTCAAGTCATGTCTGCATAGTTCTCGAACCCGCAGGGTCTACACACTTAAGGTTCAGTGACGTTTCAGTATAGTTGAGTTATAGGTGTTGGTGACCGAAGGTTGTTTGGAGTCCTGGATGAGATCCTGGACATCACGAGGAGCTCCAGAATAGTGTGGAGGTAAATATTGATATATAGGAAGTCATGTTATGGTCATCGGAAAGGTTTCGGGCTCGTCGGTAGTGTACAGGGAGTGCCAGGAGGGTACCGGGGGGCATCGGGAGGGATGTCTCGACCCAAGAGGCCTCATGGGCTGTGGGAGGAGTCAAGCCAGCCCCTAGTGGGCTGGTCGAACCAACCACTAAACCCATGCGGCTAGAGGTGGGAAAAACCCAAAGGAAAGGAAGGGAAGGAGTCCAAGTAGGAAAGGAATCCTACTTGTAGTAGGATTGATTGGAGGTGGACTCTTCCACCTCCTCCTATTTCGGCCGAACCCCTAGGGGGTTTTGTGGCTGCCTCCTCCCATCCCTCCCTCCTATATATACTAAAGGATTTAGAGGGAAAAGATAACCCTAACTGCCACGTGCTCCCTCTACTTCTCTCTAGATCTGTTCTTCCTCTAGATCAATTTTCGGCGGTGCTTAGGCGAAATCCTACTGGATTTGTTCACCACCACCACCACCAAACTACCGTGCTGGAGAACTCATCTACCTCTCCGCCCCTCTTGCTGGATCAAGAAGGCGGGGATCGTCATCGAGCTGTGCATGTGCTGAACGCGGAGGTGTCGTCCGTTCGACCTAGATCGGGGTGGATCGTGATGGGATCGCAGGACGAATTGTGATGAGATCGCGGGACGGGCTTGATGTCTACTACGCAACCTTCTCCTTGTAGACGTTGTTGGGCCTCCAAGTGCAGAGGTTTGTAGGACAGTGGCAATTTTCCCTCAAGTGGGTGACCTAAGGTTTATCAATCCGCGGAAGGCGTAGGATGAAGATGGTCTCTCTTAAGCAACCCTGCAACCAAATAACAAAGAGTCTCTTGTGTCCCCAACACACCCAATACAATGGTAAATTGTATAGGTGCACTAGTTCGGCGAAGAGATGGTGATAAAAGTGCTTGAACACTACAAATTGTTTCCACATCAATAGTAGTGGGAGTATCGTAAAAGACTTGAACACTACAAATTGTTTCCACATTAAAAGAGTAATGTTCAATGATAGGATACTCAAGAGTATGACAAGTTTTATCATCATTCTTCTCTATAGCATTAGTATCATCACAATAATCATCATAAATAGGGGGCATGCTTTCATCATAATAAATTTGATCATTCAAAGTGGGGAACTAAAAAGATCGTCTTTATCAAACATACCATCCCCAAGCTTGTGGCTTTGCATATCATTAGCATCATGGGTATTCAAAGTATTCATACCAACAACATTGCAATCATGCTCATCATTCACATATTTTATGCCAAGCATTCTATGTAATTCTTCTTTTAGCACTTGAGCACAATTTTCCTTCCCATCATTTTCACGAAAGACATTGAAAAGATGAAGGATATGAGGCAACCTCAATTCCATTTTTTGTAGTTTTATTTTATAGACTAAACTAGTGATAAAACACGAAACTAAAAGGTTCGATTGCAAGATCTAAAGATATACCTTCAAGCGCTAACCGCCCCAGCAACGGCGCCAGAAAAGAGCTTCGTTGACGGGAGGTGAGTGCCGCTTACCTAGCCTCCTCGGCAACGGCGCCAGAAAAGAGCTTGATGTCTACTACGCAACCTTCTCCTTGTAGACGTTGTTGGGCGTCCAAGTGCAGAGGTTTGTAGGACAGTAGCAATTTTCCGTCAAGTGGGTAACCTAAGGTTTATCAATCTGCGGGAGGCGTAGGATGAATATATTCTCTCTTAAGCAACCCTGCAACCAAATAACAAAGAGTCTCTTGTGACCCCAACACACCCAATACAATGGTAAATTGTATAGCTGCACTAGTTCGGCGAAGAAATGGTGATACAAGTGCAATATGGATGGTAGATATAGGTTTTTGTAATCTGAAACTACAAAAACAGCAAGGTAACTAATAGTAAAAGCGAGCACGAACGGTATTGCAATTCATGGAAACAAGGCCTAGGGTTCATACTTTCACTAGTGAAGTTCTCTCAACTATGATAACATAATTGGATCATATAACTAGCCCTCAACATGCAACAAAGAGTCAATCCAAAGTCACTAATAGCGGAGAACAAACGAAGAGATTATTGTCGGGTACGAAACCACCACAAAGTTATTCTTTCTGATCGATCTATTCAAGAGTCTGTAGTAAAATAACATGAAGCTATTCTTTCCGTTCGATCCATCATAGAGTTCGTACTAGAATAAAACCTTAAGGCACATATCAACCAAGACCCTAATGTCACCTAGATACTCCATTGTCACCTCAAGTATCCGTGGGCATGATTATATGATATGCATCACACAATCTCAAAATCATCTATTCAACTAACACATAGAACTTCAAAGACTGCCCCGAAGTTTCTACGAGAGAGTCAAAACGTGTGCCAACCCCTATGCATAGGTTCCCAATGTCACGAAACCCGCAAGTTGATCACAAAAACATACATCAAGTACTCACATGAATATCCCATTGTCACCACAGATAGACACGTGCAAGACATACATCAAGTGTTCTTAAAGACTCAATCCGATAAGATAACTCCAAAGGGACAACTCAATTCATTACAAGAAGGGAGAGGGGAAGAACATCATAAGATCCAACTATAGTAGCAAAGCCCGCGGTACATCGAGTTCAAGACATCTCAAGAACACGAGAGAGAAAGATCAAACACATAGCTACTCGTACATACCCTGAGCCCCGAAGGAGAACTACTCCCTCCTCATCATGGAGATCGTCGGGATGATGAAAATGGCCACCGGAGATGGATTCCCCCTCCGGAAGGGTGCCGGAACGGGCTCCAGATTGGTTTTTGGTGGCTACGGAGGCTTGTGGCGGTGGAACTCCTGATCTAGGTTTCTTTTTGGGGGTTTCTGTATTTATAGGAATTTATGGCGGTGGAATTACGTCGGTTGGGCCCACGAGGAGGTCACAAGCCTGCTAGGTGCGGCCTCGGGGGTGGGGGCGCCTCCTGGGCTTGTGACTCCCTCGTGGCTCTTCTGGCCTTCTTCCAAAGTTTCGGGGGTCTCTTTTTGTCCAAAAAAAATCATCGCAAAAGTTTTATTCCATTTGGACTCCTATCTGAAAAAGTTCAAAAACACGGAAAAACAGAAACTGGCACTTGGCACTGAGTTAATAGGTTAGTCCCAAAAAAGATATAAAATAGCATATTCATGCATATAAAACATCCAAAGTTGACAAGATAATAGCATGGAACCATCAAAAATTATAGATACGTTGGAGACGTATCAAGCATCCCCAAGCTTAACTCCTGCTCGTTCTCGAGTAGGGAAGTGATAAAGACTGAATTTTTGATGTGGAATGCTACCTAACATATTTGTCCTTTGTAACTTATTTCTTGTGGCATGAATGTTCACATCCGTAAGATTCAAAACAATAGTTTACTATTGATATGAAAACAATAATACTTCAAGCATACTAGCAAAGTGATCATGAACTTTTGAAATAACAAGGCCAAAGAAAGTTATCCCTACAAAATCATATAGTCTGGCTATGTTCCATCATCCCCGCACAACTAATTTAAATCATGCACAACCCCGGTATTGGCCATGTAATTGTTTTTGCACTCTTACTTTCTCAAACTTTTTCAACTCTCACGCAATACATGAGCGTGAGCCATGGATATGGCATTATAGGTGGAATAGAGTGTGGTGGAGGTTGTGAGGCAAAAAGGAGGAGATGGTCACATCGACTCGGTTTATCAACGGGCTATGGAGATGCCCATCAATAGATATCAATGTGAATGAGCAGGTATTGCCATGCAACGGATGCACAAGAGCTATAAGTGTGTGAAAGCTCAAAAGGAAAACTAGTGTGTGTGCACCCAACTTGCTTGCTCATGAAGACCTAGGGCAATTTTGAGGAAGCCCATCATTGGAATATACAAGCCAAGTTATATAATGAAAAATCCCACTAGTATATGGAAGTGTCAAAACAAGAGACTCTCTATCATGAAGAACATGGTGCTATTTCGAAGCACAAGTGTGGAAAAGGATAGTAGCATTGTCCCTTCTCTCATTTTCTCTTTTTTTTGGGGCTCTTTGGCCTCTTTTTTATTTTTTTAGTGGGCATCTTTGGCCTCTTTTTTTTATTACTCACATGGGCCAATGCTCTAATAATGATGATCATCACACTTTTATTTACTCACAACTCAATACTTAGAACAATGATGACTCTATAGGAAATGCCTCCGGCAGTGTACCGAGATGTGCAACGATCTAGCTTAGTGTATTACATTGAAACATCTCGCTAGCTATCTCACGATCATGCAATGGCAATATGAAAGTGACGACACATGTCATGAGACGGAACAGTGGGAGTTGCATGACAATATATCTCGGAATGGCTATGAAAATGCCATAATAGGTAGGTATGGTGGCTGTTTTGAGGAAGGTATATGGTGGGTTTGTGCACCGCTGAAAGTTGTGCGGTACTAGAGAGGCTAGTAATGGTGGAAGGTGAAAGTGCATCTATACCATGGACTCACATTAGTCATGAATAACTCATATACTTATTGCGAAAGTTTTATTAGTAATATAAACAAAGTGCTAAACGCATACTGCTAGGGGAAGGGTTGGTAGGTGTTGACCATCGCGCGATCTCGACCGCCACACAAAGGATGACAATCAATAAATCAATTATGCTCCGACTTCCTAACATAGCGGTTCACCATACGTGCATGCTACGGGAATCACTAACTTCAACACAAGTATTTCTAGATTCACAACACCCTACTAACATAACTCTAATATTACCATATCCATATTTCAAAACTAATTGTGAGGAATCAAATTTCTCTTACTAATCAATGCGCTTGAATATGGAAATTTTTATTATATCCTCTTTGGATGCCTATCATATTTAGGACTAATTTCATAGCACACGCCAATTACCAAGTTACTTAGAGAGAGCACTCTCAAAATGATATAAGTGAAGATCGAGAGTTTTATTTCTACAAAATATGACACCACCGTGCTCTAAAAAGATTTAAGTGAAGCACTAGAGAAAAGTTGCCTAACTCAAAAGATATAAGTGAAGCTCATTGAGTATTCTAACAAATTCCCGATGAGTGCATGTCCCTCTCAAAAAGGTGTGAACCAAGGATGATGGTGACAAAACAAAAAGGAAAGACTCCTATAACACACGACGCTCCAAGCAAAACACATATCATGTGGTGAATAAAAATATAGCCCCAAGGGAAGTTACCAATGGATTGAAGAGGAAAGAGGCGGTGCCTTCCCGGGGCATCCCCAAGCTTATGCTCTTTGGTGACCTTGAATATGGCTTTGGGGTGCCTTGGTCATTCCCAAGCTTAGGCTCTTGCCACTCCTTGTTCCATAGTCCATCAAAACTCTACCCAAAACTTGAAAACTTGACAACACAAAACTTAACGGAACTTCGTGAGATGGGTTAGTACGATAATGAGCAAATCAATCACTTGGGTACTGTCAAAACAAGACTCATAATTATTTTCACACAATGCCTACTGTATCTTAATATTTCCACAAGATATATTACTCAATATAATCTATGGAAACACCAAAACAAGCAAACTATGCATTGAAAACAGAATGTGTCAAAAACAGAACAGTCTATAATAATCTGAAATTCTGAATTCTAACCATACTTCTGCACCTCCAAAAATTCTGAAAAATTATGACAATTAGGGAACTTTGCATATAAATCAGCAGCAACAAGAATCAGCTCAATATCTCTCTCTGGATAGGAATGAAAAATAATTTCGTTAGCGCAAAGTTTCTGTCTTTTTCAGCATGATCAAACAACTATCACCCAAACTAATCATAAAGGCTTTACTTGGCACTTTATTGAAACTAAGGCAATAAAACATGATTAATACAGTAGCTTAATCATGTGAACACACAAAACAGTAAGGATACATATTGGGTTGTCTCCCAACAAGCACTTTTCTTTATTGCCTTTCAAGCTAGGCATGATGATTTCAATGATGCTCACATAGAAGATAAGAATTGAAACATAACGGGAGCATCATGAAGCATATGACTAACACATTTAAGTCTAACCCACTTCCTATGCATAGGGATTCTGTGAAAAAACAACTTATTGGAGCAAGAATCATCTAGCATAGGAAGGCAAAACAAGCATAGCTTCAAAAATTTCAACACATAGAGGGGAAACTTGATATTATTGCAATATGTAGAAGCATATGATCCTCTCTCATAATAATTTTCAGTAGCATCATGAACGAATTCAACAATATAACCAGCACCTAAAGCATTCTTTTCATGATCTACGAGCATAGAAATTTTACTACTCTACACATAAGGAAATTTATTCTCATCAATAGTAGTGGGAGTATCGTAAAAGACTTGAACACTACAAATTGTTTCCACATTAAAAGAGTAATGTTCAATGATAGGATACTCAAGAGTATGACAAGTTTTATCATCATTCTTCTCTATAGCATTAGTATCATCACAATAATCATCATAAATAGGGGGCATGCTTTCATCATAATAAATTTGATCATTCAAAGTGGGGAACTAAAAAGATCGTCTTTATCAAACATACCATCCCCAAGCTTGTGGCTTTGCATATCATTAGCATCATGGGTATTCAAAGTATTCATACCAACAACATTGCAATCATGCTCATCATTCACATATTTTATGCCAAGCATTCTATGTAATTCTTCTTTTAGCACTTGAGCACAATTTTCCTTCCCATCATTTTCACGAAAGACATTGAAAAGATGAAGGATATGAGGCAACCTCAATTCCATTTTTTGTAGTTTTATTTTATAGACTAAACTAGTGATAAAACACGAAACTAAAAGATTCGATTGCAAGATCTAAAGATATACCTTCAAGCGCTAACCGCCCCAGCAACGGCGCCAGAAAAGAGCTTCGTTGACGGGAGGTGAGTGCCGCTTACCTAGCCTCCTCGGCAACGGCGCCAGAAAAGAGCTTGATGTCTACTACGCAACCTTCTCCTTGTAGACGTTGTTGGGCGTCCAAGTGCAGAGGTTTGTAGGACAGTAGCAATTTTCCGTCAAGTGGGTAACCTAAGGTTTATCAATCTGCGGGAGGCGTAGGATGAATATAGTCTCTCTTAAGCAACCCTGCAACCAAATAACAAAGTGTCTCTTGTGACCCCAACACATCCAATACAATGGTAAATTGTATAGGTGCACTAGTTCGGCGAAGAAATGGTGATACAAGTGCAATATGGATGGTAGATATAGGTTTTTGTAATCTGAAACTACAAAAACAGCAAGGTAACTAATAGTAAAAGCGAGCACGAACGGTATTGCAATTCATGGAAACAAGGCCTAGGGTTCATACTTTCACTAGTGAAGTTCTCTCAACTATGATAACATAATTGGATCATATAACTAGCCCTCAACATGCAACAAAGAGTCAATCCAAAGTCACTAATAGCGGAGAACAAACGGAGAGATTATTGTCGGGTACGAAACCACCACAAAGTTATTCTTTCTGATCGATCTATTCAAGAGTCTGTAGTAAAATAACATGAAGCTATTCTTTCCGTTCGATCCATCATAGAGTTCGTACTAGAATAACACCTTAAGACACATATCAACCAAGACCCTAATGTCACCTAGATACTCCATTGTCACCTCAAGTATCCGTGGGCATGATTATATGATATGCATCACACAATCTCAAAATCATCTATTCAACCAACACATAGAACTTCAATGACTGCCCCGAAGTTTCTACGAGAGAGTCAAAATGTGTGCCAACCCCTATGCATAGGTTCCCAATGTCACGAAACCCGCAAGTTGATCACCAAAACATACATAAAGTACTAACATGAATATCCCATTGTCACCACAGATAGACACGTGCAAGACATACATTAAGTGTTCTTAAAGACTCAATCCGATAAGATAACTCCAAAGGGAAAACTCAATTCATTACAAGAAGGGAGAGGGGGAAGAACATCATAAGATCCAACTATAGTAGCAAATCCCGCGGTACATCGAGATCAAGACATCTCAAGAACACGAGAGAGAGAGAGAGACATCAAGCACATAGCTACTGGTACATACCCTCAGCCCCGAGGGAGAACTACTCCCTCCTCGTCATGGAGATCGCCGGGATGATGAATATGGCCACCGGAGATGGATTCCCCCTCCGGCAGGGTGCCGAAACGGGCTCCAGATTGGTTTTTGGTGGCTACATAGGCTTGCGGCGGCGGAAGTCCCGATCTAGGTTTCTTTTTGGGGATTTCTGTATTTATAGGAATTTATGGCAGTGGAATTACGTCGGTTGGGCCCACGAGGAGGTCACAAGCCTGCTGGGTGCGGCCTAGGGGGTTGGGGGCGCCTACTGGGCTTGTGACTCCATCGTGGCTCTTCTGGCCTTCTTCCAAATCTTTGGGGGTCTCTTTTGGTCCAAAAAAAAATCATCGCGAAAGTTTTATTCCATTTGGACTCCGTTCTGAAAAAGGTCAAAAACACGGAAAAAACAGAAGCTGGCACTTGGCACTGAGTTAATAGGTTAGTCCCAAAAAAGATATAAAATAGCATATTCATGCATATAAAACATCCAAAGTTGACAAGATAATAGCATGGAACCATCAAAAATTATAGATACGTTGGAGACGTATCAGGGTTGCGATTTGGATCGCGAAGATATTCCACTACATCAACCGCGTTATATACGCTTCTGCTTAGCGATCTACAAGGGTATATAGATTCACTCTCCCCTCTCGTAGATTAGCATTAATGTCTACGCACGCTTCTATTCTTGTAGACTATGTTGGGCCTCCAAGCGTAGAGGTTTGTAGGACAGCAGAAATTTCCCTCAGGTGGATGATCTAAGGTTAATCGAACTCAGGGAAGTAGTGGTTGAAGATGCTCTCTCTCAAGCAACCCTGCAATTAAGAAACAAGAAGTCTCTTGTGTCCTGAACACACCTAATACAATTGTCAGTTGTATAGGTGCACTAGTTCGGTGAAGAGATGTTAAAAGGCAAGTGATATGGATGGTAAAACAAGGTATTGTAAATCTTAAATAAAAATGGCAGCAAGGTAGCACGTGACAAAAGTGATCATAAACGGAGTAACAATGGTGAGAAACAAGGCGTGGGCTTCATACTTTCACTAGTGGCAACTCCCAACAACATTGACATAGTCTAATCACATGATATTTCCACTAAAACATGTAATGGAGACATACTCGTAGGTCATTCCTTTGTGATCAAGAGAGGACGAGAATTATGTAGGGCTACAAAAGCACACCTCAAAGTTTGTAGTTCTCTCTATGGATTTCCCAATGTCACAGCGGCCATCCAAAGAGAGTACCACAATCACCACAACGTATCTCAAGGATAGTCAAATACAAGCACCAAGAGACTCTCCATTTTCAATCAATTCAAAAAAGAGGAAATCACTCATGAAAATATTCTTCTAATACATGTACAATAGACCGTTGTCACCATGTTCTCAGGGATTATACTAGATAAGATCGAGTTAGTACATCAATCCAATACATAGAAGAAGGGGAAACATCATGGGATCACCCTAGGTTAACATAGCCTATGATCACAATCAAGATCACATCATGGGAGACAGAATTAACCAGATAGCTACTGTAGAAGACCTCATCCCCGAGGAGGAACTACTACCGCTTCATGGAGGGCGGAAGCAACATCGATGGAGATGAATCCGGGGACACTTCCCCGTCCAGGCAGGGTGCAGCACAGGAATTTTGGTCCCCCGAAACTTGTTGGCGATGGCGGCGGAGATCGGAATTGCTTGTGGAGAAAAGGGTTCCGGAATCAGGGTTTCCTCCACGGGGGGTAAATATAGGCCAAAGGAGGGCGCCATGGGGTGGACCCTCCACCTAGGTGGCCTGGTGGCGCGGCCAGGAGGGAGCCCGCGCAGGGAGGCCGCCTGGGCAGGGCCTGGCTCCCCTCTGGCCCACCTTGATGCTTCATGAAGCTTCCGTCGCGCTGATTTTTATAATTGTTTCTCGGGATTTTTGGGGCAATGGAAATTGGGGTAAAAGTCCATGCAAAAAGACATCAGTAGACAGAAACTGGTACTAGGTGCACTGAGTTAGTAGGTTAGTCCAAATATGTGTAAAAAGGTATGAAAGTGTAGCAAAACATATAACAATGTCACCCAAAAGAGCATGGAACAAGGAGAAATTATGGATACGTTTGGGACGTATCAATAATCACCATGGATAGGTATTGCGTGTGCGTTGGAATTTTTTTGGTTCCCATGCGACGTTCCCCAACAAAGGGGGCACCCCAAGAGAACACACGAAGCCCTTGGCGCCCCTCTCCCTCCCTAGATCGACTTCTCCTCTAGTTTTTCCGATAGTGCTTAGGCCAAGCCCTGCTGGGACAGCAGCACCACCACCACCGTCATGTCGTCGCGTTACGGGGGAATTCATCTACCACTCTATCCTCACTTGCTGGATCGAGGAGGCGGAGACATCGTCGAGCGGTACGTGTGCTGAACTCGGAGGTGTCGTCCGTTTGTCACTTGATCCGGAGTTCGCGGGACGGATCGTGATAGGATCGCGAAGACGTTCTACTACATCAACCACGTTTCTTAACGCTTCCGCTAAGCGATCTACAAGGGTATGTAGATACCATATCTCCTCTCATAGATGTGCATCTCCTAGATTAATCTTGGTGAGTGTAGGAATTTTTTGATTTCCCATGCGACGTTCCCCAACAGTGGTATCACAACTAGGTCTATGCGTAGATGACATCTCGAGTAGAACACAAAGGAGTTTGTGGGCGTTGATATTCAGATTCCTACCCTCCTTAGTCTTTTCTTGAGTCGGCGGTATTGTTGTATGAAGCGGCCCAGACCAACATTACTCGTACGCTTACGAGAGGCCGGGTTCGTCGACTAACATGCCATTTGTTGCATAAAGATGACTCGGGGGTTGATACGTCTCCATCGTATCTACTTTTCCAAACTCTTTTGCACTTGTTTTGGACTCTAATTTGCATGATATGAATGGCACAAACCTGGGCTGACGCTGTTTTCAGTAGAATTGCCTTGGTGTTATTTTTGTGCAGAAATCAAAGTTCTCCAAACGTCCTGAAAATCTACGGGGAGCAGTTTTGGAAAATATAAAAAATATATGCGCCAAGTTCCACCTGAGGGGGTGGGCCAGAGGGCCACAAGCCCTGGCTCTGCCACCACCCCCTGGTGGCGGTGGGAAGGCTTGTGGGGCCCACACGGCTCTACCGCCCCCAACCTCAAGTCTATAAGTTCACTTTCGTCCCAGAGAAAATAAAAACCGAAGTTTTCGTCACGTTTGCGATATGGAGCCGTCGCCACCACCTGTTCTTCATCTGGACGGAAGATCTGGAGTCCGTCTTGGGCTCCGGAGAGGGTATATCATCGCCATCGTCATCATCAACCTTCTTCCCTCTCCAATTCCATGAAGCTCTTCGTTGTTCGTCAGTAATCTATTCGTAGGCTCGCTGGGCGGTGATGAGTAGGATGAGATCTATCATGTAATCGAGTTAGTTTTGATGGGGATTGATCCCTAGTATCCACTATGTTCTGAGATTGATGTTGCTACTACTTTGCCATGCTTAATGCTTGTCACTAGGGCCCGAGTGCCATGATTTTAGATCTGAAATTATTATGTTGTCACCAATATATGTGTGTTTTAGATCCGATCTTGCAAGTTGTAGTTACCTACTATGTGTTATGATTCAGCAACCCCGGAGTGACAATAAGCGGAACCACTCCTGGTGATGACCATAGTTTGAGGAGTTCATGTGTTCACCAAGTGCTAATGCATTGGTCCGGTTCTTTATTAAAAGGAGAACCTTAATATCTCGTAGTTTCCTTTTGGACCCCGCTGCCACTGGAGGGATGGACAATAGATGGCATGCAAGTTCTTTTCCCTAAGCACGTATGACGACACACAGAATGCATGCCTACATCACATTGACGAACGGGAGCTAGCCACATATCTCTCCGTGTTATAACTGTTGCATGATGAATATCATCCATACAAATCACCGACCCTTTTCCTATGAGTTTGTCCCACTGCTGCTGATACTTGTCTTGCTCTGCTGCTGCTACTACTGTTGCTGTTGCTGATACTTGTCTTGCTCTCCTGCTGCTACTACTGTTGCTACTGCTGATACTTGTCTTGCTCTGCTGCTGCTACTACTGTTGCTACTGTTGTTACTTGTCTTGCTCTGCTGCTACTGTTGCAACTACTGTCGCTTGCTACTGTTGCTACTTGCTACTGCAGTTACTACCGCTGTTCCTTGCCACTGCCGTTACTCGCTACTTTGCTGTTACTACTTTGCTTGCAGATAGTAATCTTTCAGGTGTGGTTGAATCTGATAAATTCAGCTGTTAATACTTGAGAGTATTCTCTCACCTCCCGTCGTGTGAATCAACAAATTTGGGTCGAATACTCTACCCTCGAAAACTGCTACGATCCCACGCGCTGGTGGGCGTCAACAACATTCTTCTAGTTTCGATTGCCGGAGAGTGCTAACAGCATTCTTCTGGTGCCGTTGCAAAGGGGAAGAATAATTGACATCAGGGGTGTCTGTTTCTCTGACTTTAGTTGAATCGGATTTGACCGAGTCGGTCCTTGTAGAAGGTTAAGTAGTAACTTGCATATCACCGTTGTGGTTTTGCGTAAGTAAGATGAGATCATACTAGATATCCATAGCAGCCACGTAAAACATGCAACAACAAATTAAAGGTCGTTTAACTTGTTTTTGCGGGGTATTTTGTGATGTGATATGGCCAAAGTCATGATATGATATATTTGAAGTATGAGATGATCATGTTGTAATAGTTAAATATCGACTTGCACGTCGATGCTACGACAACCGACAGGAGCCATAGGGTTGTATTTAATTATTTATGCGCCAGATGATGCTTTAATTTATCGCTAGTTCAGTAGCTTTAGTAGTAACAACATAGGTGGTGCGGCAACCTCGATGGCAGCACAATGATGGAGATCACGGTGTCACGCCGGCGACGATGGAGATCATGCCGATGCTTTGGTAATGGAGATCAAGAAGCACAGGTTCATGGCCATATCATGTCACTTATGATTTGCATGTGATGTTAATCCTTTTATGCACCTTATTTTGCTTAGGACGACAGGTGATCCCTCGCTAAAATTTCAAGATAAAATTGTGTTCTCCCCGAGTGTGCACCGTTGCGACAGTTCATCGTTTCGAGACACCACGTGATGACCGGGTGTGATAAACCTGAGAATGGTTTCATACTTAAACCATACTTGAACCATACCCATACATTTATCTCTCAAAACCATACTTAAACCATACCCATTTTATGTCATTTTCAGCCCAACCAAAACTAAACCCATTATTTTTTCCACCCAAACCAACTGAAACCCAATACATAACAGTGGGTTTAAAACCAATACATAACTATGGGTTTGATTTAATGTACATATAATTGCACAAATTGACAAGTTAAGAAGCAAATGAGATAGAAAAGGTATAAGTGCATCTACAACAGTTTGAGAACAAAATTATCCTTGAGATACAGTTAACACACAACAAAAGGCAAAAAAAATGACCACATGTGAACAACTCACTAACAAGTGTATTAAAACAAAATTACTTAGCCAAAGCACAAGCAAACACTTCCAATTTTCATATGGTATTTCCCCGTAATACATAATTACACAATGCATTACAACATGCATGCGGATCCAAGATATTCGTTCTCGGTCATCGTTGATTATTGCACATAACCAATGCCTAGAAACCGGTTTGGACCCATAGTTTATAACCGTTTATAACCAAACTGTTTAAACCCATAACCAACTATACCTAAACTGGTTTCTCCACATACCCAAACCAAAACCAAACTAAGAAAAGCTCAACCCAATAAAACCTAAACCAATCAAACCCAAAGTAATAACCGAACCGTTAGACCCGGTTTTCTAATAACCATTCCCAGGTTTAGGTGTGATAGACTCTACGTTCACATACAACGGGTGATAAACAGTTGCACACGCGGAACACTCAGATTAAACTTCACGGGCCTAGCATGTACAGACATGGCCTCGGAACACAAGAGACCGAAAGGTCGAACATGAGACATATAGTTGATACAATCAACATAGAGATGCTCACCATTGAAGCTAACTCAACTCACGTGATGATCGGACTTGAGTTAGTTAATTTGGATCATGTGTCACTCAAATGACTAGAGGGATGTCAATTTTAGTGGGAGTTCTTAAGTAATATGATTAATTGAACTTATTATCATGAACATGGTAAATATTTCTTTGCAAATTATGTTGTAGCTTGCACTGTAACTCCCCTGTTTTTGATATGTTCCTAGAGAAAACTTAGTTGAAAGATGATAGTAGCAATTATACAGACTGGGTTCGTAAACTGAGGATTGTCCTCATTGTTGCAAAGAAGGCTTATGTCCTTAATGCTGCTGCTACTACTGTTGCAACTGCTGTTACTACCGCTTTTCCTTGCCACTGTTGTTACTCGCTACTTTTCTGTTACTACTTTGCTTGCAGATACTAATCTTTCAGGTGTGGTTGAATCTGATAAATTCAGCTGCTAATACTTGAGAGTATTCTCTCACCTCCCGTCGTGCGAATCAACAAATTTGGGTCGAATACTCTACCCTCAAAAACTGCTACGATCCCACGCGCTGGTGGGCGTCAACAACATTCTTCTAGTTTCGATTGCCGGAGAGTGCTAACAGCATTCTTCTGGTGTCGTTGCAAAGGGGAAGAACAGTTGACATCAAGCATTTTTCTGGCGCCGTTGCCTGGGAGGTATTGCTATATTCTATCAGTCACTTGGGATTTATATCTACTGATCACTATGAAGAAACTGAAGGATCCGAAGACCAAAGTCTTGCCCTCAACTACGAGGGGAGGTAAGGAATTGCCATCTAGCTCTGCACTTGATTCACCTTCAGTTATGAGTAAGTTTGCGACATCACCTCCTGCTAGAAATCTTGATATGTCGCCTGTGCTTGATGATGCTTATGATGCTACTGCTAGAGATGCTATGCTTGATACTATGCCTGATGATGCTATGCTTGATACTGCTAGAGATGTTATGCCTGATGATACTATGCTTGATACTGCTAGAGATGCTATGCTTCATACTGCTTTGCCTGATGATGCTAGAGATGTTATTTTGCCTGATGATGCTATGCTTGATACTGCTAGAGATACTACTTTGCCTGATGTTCCACTAGGAGTGTTCCTTGATGCTCATATTGCTAGAGTTACTGCCAATGCTCGTGATGCTTCTGATACTGTCGATACTATTGAGATAGAACCTGCTTTTGCTCCTGCTAGATATAGCTCTCCTAGATATGAATTGCCTGATATACCTGAGGGTTACGTTATGGAGGGAGAGATAGCTGAGGATTTTCTTGCGTGTAAGGATGCCTATGACGCTGAGAAATTACTTCTCAAGTGGAAAGAAAAATCTTGGGAAGCTAAGATGAAATATGACCCGAAGTTTGCCACTTCACCTATCTTTATCACCGATAAGGATTATGAATTCTCTGTCAATCCTGAGATAATCTCTCTAGTTGAATCTGATCCTTTTCACGGTTATGAGTCTGAGACGGTCGTAGCCCATCTTGCCAAACTACATGATATAGCCACCCTTTTCACTAATGAGGAGAAGATCCGTCACTACTATTTCCTTAAGTTGTTTCCTTCCTCTCTAAAGGATGACGCTAAAGCCTGGTTCACCTCTCTTGCTCCTGGATGCGTGAGCAGTCCCCAAGAGATGGTCTATTACTTCTGTGAGAAATATTTCCTTGCCCATAGGAAGCAAGCTGCCTTGCAGGAAATATACAACTTTGCTCAACTCCAAGAAGAGAGTCTTCCACAAGCTTGGGGGAGGCTCGTCCAGCTACAAAATGCTTTGCCTGATCACCCTCTTAAGAAGAACGAGATACTTGATATCCTCTATAATGGACTTACTGATGCCTCTAGAGACCATCTAGATAGTTGTGTCGGTTGTGTTTTTAGGGAACGAATTGTAGAACAAGCTGAGACTCTACTGAATAACATCTTGATCAACGATAATGCTTGGACTATTCCCGAACCACCTCTTAAGCCAACTCGTAAGAAAAGAGGTATTCTATTCCTCAGTCCCAAAGATATGCAAGAAGCCAAAAAATATATGCAAGAGAAAGGCATTAGATCTGAAGATGACAAAAATCTACCACCTATCAAAGAGATCCATGGTCTCGATAACCCGATACAGGTAGTAGAAGTGAATTCTCTGCGTAGGTTTGATGAGAGTGATATTCCTTTTGATAAACCTGCTAGCCTATGCTTTGATGAATTTGACAACTTTGTTGCCAAACAACAGAGTTTCAATGATTATGTTAGCAGACATTTGGAACAAAGTACTCGTATGCTTAGCCATTTAAGTGCTTGTGTAGACAGAAATGTCAACGATCTGAAGCTCCTGAGTAAACATGCCTCTATGATTACTACTCAGGTAGAACAAGTACTTAAATCTCAGAATGACCTGCTCAATGAATTAAATGACAACTCTGTCAGAGTCATTACTAGAGGAGGCAAAATGACTCAGGAACCTTTGTATCCTGAAGGTCATCCTAAGAGAATTGATCAAGATTCTCAAGGAATCTATGCTGATACACCTAGTCATCCTAAGGAGGAGAAGAAGGATGACAGAAACCTACACGCGAGTTCACCAAATACGGTCACACCTGAAGAACCTAATGATATTTCTGCGTCTGATGCAGAAACACAATCTGGTGATGAACATGAACCTAGTGACAATATGGACAGTGATGTTCATAATAATGCTCAACCTAGCAATGATGAGGATGTGGAGATTCAACCTACGGTTAATCCTGATAACCCACAACCTAAGAAATACGATAAGAATGACTTCACTGCTAGGAAGCATGGTAAAGAAAGGGAGCCATGGGTTGAGAGACCTATGCCCTTCCCTCCTAAGCCATCCAAGAAAAAGGATGATGATGATTTTGAGCGCTTCGTTGAGATGATAAGACCCATTTTCTGCAGATGCGGTTAACTGATATGCTCAAGATGTCTCTGTATGACAAGTACATGAAAGATATCGTGACTAATAAACGGAAGATACCAGATCTTGAGATCTCCACCATGCTTGCCAATTACACTTTCAAGGGTGGAACTCCTAAGAAACTTGGTGATCCCGGAGAGCCCACTATACCTTGCTCGATTAAAGGAAATTACGTAAGAACTGCCTTATGTGACCTTGGAGCTGGTGTTAGTGTTATGCCGCTCTCTCTTTATCGTAGACTTGAGTTGGATAATTTGACACCCACAAAAATTTCTCTGCAAATGGCCGACAAATCAACTTCTTTCCCAATCGGCATTTGCGAGGATGTGCCTGTTGTGGTTGCTAACACCACTATCTTAACAGACTTTGTTATCTTGGATATTCCCGAGGACGATGCCATGGCTATCATCCTCGGAAGACCCTTTTTAAACACTACAGGGGCTGTTATAGATTGCAACGAAGGCAATGTCACTTTCCATGTCAATGGTAATGAGCACACAGTGCACTTTCCGAAGAAACGATATCAAGTACATTGCATCAATGCTATCGAGAAGACTTCATCAATTCTCATTGGGAGCTTTGAATGCCCTATTCCTCGTGTCAAGATGAAGTATGATTTGGTTGTTGGAGAGATACATATCCCCATTGAGGTGACTTAGTGGCTATTCGAAAATTCTCCGTTCTCTCTTGCGATTCGAGAAGGTTTTGTCATGAGGACTTGATCAACCCCATTGATGGATTTCTTTCGATGACCATGAAATGGATGAATCAAAGAGTCACATACCTCTGTTTTAAGCTTTCATTTTCTTTTGCTCAGAGGAAAAATGATGGAAATAGTTTAGCTTTTCTTGTTTTCTGTTTTGGCGTCCTAGAGAAAAATACCTCGAAAATAAAAGTTCTCCGATGGTCCTGAAAATTTAGTATGATTTTTTTTGGAATTTTTGAATTTTTTTGGGCCTCAGAGCTAGCCTGGGGGCCAGACCAGTGGGCCACAAGCCCTGCCACGGCCACCTACCCCCCTGGTGGCGGGGTCCAAGCTTGTGGGGCTCACAAGCACCCCCTCCACTCATTCCAGCTCCCAACCTCTTCTTCCACCTTCAGAAAAAATTGTTTCGTAGCTCAAACCCGTGTTCTAGCTCATTTGGCTGTGATTTTCGATCTCCTTGCTCAAAGCACCATTCTCCGAACTGTTTTGGGAAATTACTCCTTGGTAAGTGACTCCTCCATTGGTCCAATTAGTTTTTGCTCTAGTGCTTTATCCTTCGCGAATGCTTGCTACCTTGGTGACCCAGTTCTTGAGCTAGAAATGTTGATCTTAGCTGGTCCCAAGCAGTTTTAGCGCGTGATGCGGTCACTAGGCACTAGTAGGAGTAGTTGCTACAAGTTGGGTTAGTCTTTATTCACTTTTATTTCGAAGTCTCTAAAAAATTCAGAATTTAGCAGAGCTAGAAAAAGAAAAGGATGAGGAGGTTCTTGAGAGGCTCTTCAAGCTGTAACCCCAAGGAGGATGAGAAGAACCACCCCAAGTACGTAGTCCCTCGAGTCACAGAAGTTCGAGCGTGCGAGTGGCCAAGTGATGAATTTTTGCGTGCCGCCGGACTTTATGAAGACTTATATTACTTGGTGGAGAACGCAGGTCTTACTGCGTTCACTGAAGATAAGTGCTCACAATACCTCCTCCTCACCAATATTTTCGTTCAAAGCTTCAACTTTCATCCGAGGAAGAATCCTCCCATGGTTGAGTTCATGATATACGATGTCCCCCAGTGCATGACACTGCAGGATTTTTGCAATGTATGCAAATTACCTTATGTTGGGGATATCCGTGACCCTCGTCCACGGGACTTGGAGGATTTCATTGGTTCTATTGCTGTTGGAGAGGAGAGAGGAGTGTCTCGTGCTAGAATTGCTAGCATACATTTTACTATGCTTCGGTACTTCTCATTATTTGTGGGAAAATGTTTGATTGGCCGTGGGGAGGCTTGATCACTTAGTTCTCCAGACCTTGCGGTTTTGCGTGAAGGCCTTTATAACGATAAGACCTATAACTTGGGCGCTATAGTAGCTCAACGGTTGAACCTGAACCGTTCTAAAGGTGTTGTCTATGGAGGTATCTATGCTACCCGTCTTGCGAGACACTTTGAGATACCCATTAGACTAGGAGAGGAAGGAGAGATGCTTCTCCGTGAGAAATATTTGGATTATGACAGCATGGTTCGCCATGATTTTCTGGATAGAGATGCTAGTAGACGGATGATTTATAACATGGTATTTAGTCAGGGTACTTGAGAGACTATTACTTTGCCTGCTCCTTCTTTGTTCAATCTTCATGTAGGCACGTACACTATTATTCCCTCAGACATCTACGCATATTGGGGCTTGGCCCAACCACAGGCGCTCGTGCCCGAGCCGCCAGTTGAGTACCAGATGCCAGTTTATCAATGAGAGCCAGAGGAGCTCGCACAGAAGTGGCATCCACAGTCTGCTCCGGAGTATCCTGGAGCTGGTTATTTCCCACCTTGGGAGTAGACCAAGCTAGGCCAAAAGCCTAAGCTTGGGGGAGTACATGTTCTCATCGACTTTACATTCATGCTTATGCTTTCACTTTGTTGCCGGTGTTTACACTTTGCCACTGTATTATCCATGCTAGTTTATTTTTGTTTTCTTGTTTTCTTGTTTTGTGTCCTTTTGAGAAAACCCAAAAAGATTTTTCTTTCTTCTTTTGCTTGTTGGGAGCTTTCCCGTGTAAATAGCTCTCTTTTTCTTTGGGTCAAGGTAGAAGATATTGGTTACAGTGTTTATTGGTTCTTATATGCTTACCTGTTTAGCTTTCAAGGAGCCATATTACTTTGTCTTCTCCTTTGTGTTTGCCTGCAGATCCAGCTTAGTCCAATGCACGAGACTCTTATTATCGTTCACATCGTTCGATCGTGCAAATGAAAGGCAACAATGATGATATATGATGAAGTGACTGAGACTGAAAAGCTGGTATGAACTCTATCTATTTTGTTTTTGTAAATATGACTAGCTTGTCGACCCAGATTTAGCTTTGTTGTGAGAGAACCATGTTTGAAATGACAACTTAGAGATCATAGTTTCTGATTCCATGCTTATTTAGCTGAGTGCTTATAATGGTTTGTCTTGATTGCCAACATAGATTTTGCGATGACTATGATGTAGTATGATAGGATGGTATTCTCCTTTGAATGTTTCAAGTGGCTTGACTTGGCGCATGTTCATGCATGTAGTTGAAACAAAATCAACATAGCATCTATGATGTTCGTGTTCATGGTGATTTATATCATGTTCATGCTTGCATTTAATGTTAGTCAAACTCATTGCATCTTGATGACTGTTGTCGCTCTCTAGTTGGTCGCTTCCCAATCTTTTGCTAGCCTTCACTTGTACTAAGCGGAATACTGCTTGTGCATCCACTTCCATAAACCCAAAAGTTTTTCCATCAGAGTCCACCATACCTACCTATTTGCGGTATCTACCTGCCGTTCCAAGTTAATTTGCATGTGCCATTCTCTAAACCTTCAAGAAATAATCTGTTTTGCATGCCCGAACCGCTCATGTGGTGACAGGGGGCTATTGGTATCTTCCATGCTAGGAGTGTTATCCTCGACATGTGTTTATTCATAGTCATTCACGAGAAAGGGGCCGGTAATTGGAATGCCCAGTTCCATGCTTAAATCGAAAACATAACTGTAAAACAAGACTCCCCCCGGATTGATGTTAGTATGGACGGTACCCGAGGATTCGGCTAGCCGTGGAGTGTGATTGATTGGAGGTGGGGGAGTTAAAATTTTACTTTTCTATTTGGGAACCGCCTATAGCATGAGTAGCATGGAAGATATTGAGAACTCTAGGTCATTGCGTTGACAATGAAAGCATGCCACCCAAAATTATTATCTCTGTTTTCAAAGCTTGAGCTCTAGCACCTCTACAAATCAATGCTTCCCTCTGCAAAGGGCCTATCTATTTATTCTCCTATTGAGTCATCCTCCTCTTATATAAGCACCAATTAGAGAGCACCTCTGTCATTTTTATGCTTTGTTTTTTATTGGTATTGAGTATGACTATGACTGGATCTTCGTTGCTATGAATTACAATGTTTAGTCAGCCCTTGATCTTTGAAAGTGCTCTACATTTATGTTTTACGGTCTCAGAAAGAGCTAGCGAGATACCACCTATTCATATTGCTTCATGCTTGTTTTGATTGAAGTGTTGGTATTTGAAACTCATTATTATTTGCTCGTTAGCTGATTATGCCATTGATATTAGTTTACCGTCAGACCTTTGTGTCATTTGCTTATGTGGTTAACTTGTGATCTTGCTGAAATTCTGGTTATGAGTTAGACATAGTTGCAACAACAAGATCAAACAGAGTTTGTCAATGTTTTTGTTTCTCTCTCAGTTTGTCAACTGAGTTGCTTGAGGACAAGCAAGGTTTTAAGCTTGTGGGAGTTGATACGTCTCCATCGTATCTACTTTTCCAAACTCTTTTGCCCTTGTTTTGGACTCTAATTTGCATGATTTGAATGGAACTAACCTGGACTGACGCTGTTTTCAGCAGAATTGCCTTGGTGTTATTTTTGTGCAGAAGTCAAAGTTCTCCAAACGTCCTGAAAATCAACAGGGAGCAGTTTTGGAAAATATAAAAAATATCTGCGCCAAGTTCCACCTGAGAGGCTGAGCCAGTGGGCCAGAAGCCCTGGTTCCGCCACCACCCCCCCCCCCCCTCGTGGTGGTGGGCAGGCTTGTGGGGCCCACACGGCTCTGCCGCCCCCAACCTCAGGTCTATAAGTTCACTTTCGTCCCAGAAAAAATAAAAAGAGAAGTTTTCGTCACGTTTGCGATACGGAGCCGCCGCCACCACCTGTTCTTCATCTGGAGGACAGATCTGGAGTCCGTCTTGGGCTCCGGAGAGGGGAAATCGTCGCCATCGTCATCATCAACCTTCTTCCCTCTCCAATTCCATGAAGCTCTTCGTCGCTCATGAGTAATCTATTCGTAGGCTCGCTGGGCGGTGATGAGTAGGATGAGATCTATCATGTAATCGAGTTAGTTTTGATGGGGATTGATCCCTAGTATTCACTATGTTCTGAGATTAATGTTGCTACTACTTCCATGCTTAATGCTTGTCACTAGGGCCCGAGTGCCATGATTTCAGATGTGAAATAATTATGTTGTCACCAATATATGTGTGTTTTGGATCCGATCTTGCAAGTTGTAGTTACCTACTATGTGTTATGATCCGGCAACCCCGGAGTGACAATAACCGGAACCACTCCCGATGATGACCGTAGTTTGAGGAGTCCATGTGTTCTCCAAGTTCTAATGCGTTGGTCCGGTTCTTTATTAAAACGAGAACCTTAATATCTCGTAGTTTCCTTTTGGACCCCGCTGCCACGGGAGGGATGGACAATAGATGTCATGCAAGTTCTTTTCCCTAAGCACGTATGATGACACATGGAATGCATGCATACATCACATTGACGAACGGGAGCTAGCCACATATCTCTCCGTGTTATAACTGTTGCATGATGAATATCATCCAAACAAATCACCGACCCATTGCCTATGATTTTGTCCCACTACTGCTGATACTTGTCTTGCTCTGCTGCTGTTACTACTGTTGCTACTGCTCATACTTGTCTTGCTCTGCTACTGCTACTACTGTTGCTACTGTTGTTACTTGTCTTGCTCTGCTGCTACTGTTGCTACTACTGTCGCTTGCTACTGTTGCTACTTGCTACTACTATTACTACCGCTGTTCCTTGCCACTGCCGTTACTCACTACTTTGTTGTTACTACTTTGCTTGCAGATACTAATCTTTTAGGTGTGGTTGAATCTGATAAATTCAGCTGCTAATACTTGAGAGTATTCTCTCACCTCCCGTCGTGCGAATCAACAAATTTGGGTCAAATACTCTACCCTCAAAAACTTCTACGATCCCACGGGCTGGTGGGCGTCAACAACATTCTTCTGGTTTCGATTGCCGGAGAGTGCTAACAGCATTCTTCTGGTGTCGTTGCAAAGGGGAAGAACAGTTGACATCAGGGGTGTCTGTTTCTCCAACTTTAGTTGAATCGGATTTGACCGAGTCGGTCCTTGGAGAAGGTTAAATAGTAACTTGCATATCACCGTTGTGGTTTTGCGTAAGTAAGATGAGATCATAGTAAATACCCATAGCAGCCACGTAAAACATGCAACAACAAATTAAAGTTCGTCTAACTTGTTTTTGCGGGGTATGTTGTGATGTGATATGGCCAAAGTCATGATATGATATATTTGAACTATGAGATGATCATGTTGTAATAGTTAAATATCGACTTGCACGTCGATGCTACGACAACCGACAGGAGCCATAGGGTTGTGTTTAATTATTTATGCGCCAGATGATGCTTTACTTTATCGCTAGTTCAGTAGCTTTAGTAGTAACAACATTGGTGGCGCGGCAACCTCGATCGCAGCACAATGATGGAGATCATGGTGTCGCGGCGGCGACGATGGAGATCATGTCGATGCTTTGGTGATGGAGATCAAGAAGCACAGGTTCATGGCCATATCATGTCACTTATGATTTGCATGTGATGTTAATCCTTTTATGCACCTTGTTTTGCTTAGGACGACAGGTGATCCCTCGCTAAAATTTCAAGATAAAATTGTGTTCTCCCCGAGTGTGCACCGTTGCGACAGTTCATCGTTTCGAGACACCACGTGATGACCGGGTGTGATATACTCTACAACAGGTGATAAACAGTTGCACACGCGGAACACTCAGATTAAACTTCATGGGCCTAGCATGTACAGACATGGCCTCGGAACACAAGAGACCGAAAGGTCAAACATGAGTCATATAGTTGATATAATCAACATAGAGATGCTCACCATTGAAGCTAACTCAACTCACGTGATGATCGGACTTGAGTTAGTTAATTTGGATCATGTGTCACTCAAATGACTAGAGGGATGTCAATTTGAGTGGGAGTTCTTAAGTAATATGATTAATTGAACTTATTATCATGAACATAGTCAATATTTCTTTGCAAATTATGTTGTAGCTTTCACTGTAACTCCCCTGTTTTTGATATGTTCCTAGAGAAAACTTAGTTGAAAGATGATAGTAGCAATTATACGGACTGGGTCCGTAAACTGAGGATTGTCCTCATTGTTGCAAAGAAGGCTTATGTCCTTAATGCACCGCTTGGTGTGCTTACCCCAAGCGTTGTCTTTGGATGTTATGAACATCTGACATACACGTTTTTTATGACTACATGATAGTTCAGTGCATCATGCTTCACGGCTTAGAATTGAGGCCCCAAAACTGTAACGCCCAAGATGTGGTCCTATCCTTATTTTGGTGCGAGGTCCTCGACGGGGATAGAAAGGCATCTCGTGGTTTTGCAATAATGGATATCGTTACAAGTACATGTACTAAAAACATGAGTATAAAGAGTTGGCTTACACTCACCACAAGCTACATCAAGATCACATCAATACAACAATATCCAGTCATTATGAAGAAGAGCAGGGTCCGACTATGGACGGAAAACAAACGATAACAGAATGATGTCCATCCTTGCTATCCCAGGTTGTCGGCATGGAACCCATCCTAGATAAAAGAAGAAGAAGAAGAAGAAGAAGAACTCCAAATAGAAGAATCAGCGCGCTCACGTCAATTTAACTCTTTACAAGTACCTGCAACTGGTGTTGTAGTAATCTGTGAGCCACATGGGACTCAACAATCTCATTTCGAAAGGTATCAAGACTAGCAAAGCTTAATGGGTGAGGTGTGGTTAAGTGCTGACGATGCAAGAAGCGACTAAGCATTTATTTGAGGTGGCTAACTTACGAGTACAAGAATAAGAGGGGGGTGATCTACGCATAGCGGACGTGAACTACCGATGATCAAATGAATGATCCTGAACACCTACTTACGTCAGACATAACCCCACAATGTCCTCTATCAGAGAAGGAGCTCACAAAAGAGACAGTCACGATTACACACTCAGTTGGCATATTTTAATTAAGCTTACTTCAAGTTATCTAGAACCTGATGTTAAACAAAGTTTCCAAGTTTGCCACATAACCGCGGGCACGGCTTTCCGAAAGATTTAACCTTGCACGGGTGCTCCAACTGGTCCGTCACAAATTACCACAAGCCGCATAGAAAGCCTCGATCACGAAACTCGTGATCTGCTTGGATTCCTTGATGGAAAACCTCAACTCTAAGATAGCCCAAAGCATTGTTGGAAATATGCCCTAGAGGAAATGATAAATAGTTATTATTATATTTCCTGTTACAAGATAATCGTTTATTATCCATGCTATAATTGTACTGAATGAAAACATAGATACATGTGTGGATACATAGACAAAACAATGTCCCTAGCAAGCCTCTAGTTGGCTAGCCAGTTGATCAAGGATAGTCAAGGTTTTCTGGCTATGTGCAAGTGTTGTCACTTGGTAATTGGATCACATCATTAGGAGAATCATGTGATGGACTAGATCCAAACTATGAACATAGCATATTGATCGTGTCATTTTATTGCTATTGTTTTCTGCGTGTCAAGTATTTATTCCTATGACCATGAGATCATATAACTCACTGGTACTGGAGGAATACCTTGTGTGTATCAAATGTCGCAACGTAACTGGGTGACTATAAAGGTGCTCTACAGGTATCTCCGAAGGTGCCCGTTGAGTTAGTATGGATCAAGACTGTGATTTGTCAATCCGTGTGACGAAGAGGTATCTCGGGGCCCACTCGGTAATACAACATCACACACAAGCCTTGCAAGAAATGTGACTAAGTGTAAGTCACGGGATATTGTATTGCAGAAAGAGTAAAGAGACTTGCTGGTAACGAGATTGAAATAGGTATGCGGATACCGACGATCGAATCTCCGGCAAGTAACATATCGAAGGACAAAGGGAATGACATACGGGATTATATGAATACTTGGCACTGAGGTTCAACCAATAAGATCTTCAGAGAATATGTACGATCCAATATGGGCATCAAGGTCCCGCTATTGGATATTGACCATGGAGTGTCTCGGGTCATGTCTACATAGTTCTCGAACCCGCAGGGTCTGCACACTTAAGGTTCGATGATGTTTTAGTATAGTTGAGTTATATGTGTGGTTACAGAATGTTGTTCGGAGTCCCGGATGAGATCACGGACGTCACGAGGGTTTCTGGAATGATCCATAGACAAAGATTGATATATAGGATGGTTTCATTTGGTCACCGGAAAGTTTCTGGCATTACCGACAGTGTACACGGAGTGACGAATGCGTTCTGGGTGTTTACCAGGAGGGGCCCACCCACCCGGGAGTGAGCCCATGGCCTTAGGGTGGCACCCCACGCCCTTAGTGGGCTGGTGGAGTCAGCCCAAGAGGGCTATGGCGCCACAAGAAAAAATACCAAAAGAAAGAAGAAAAAAAGGAAAGAGGGAGGTGGGAAGGAAGAGGAGGACTCCTCCTTCCCAAACCGAATTGGAGGAGGAGTCCTCCTCCTCCCTGGCGGCCGGCGCACCCTTGGGGCCCTTGTGCACCAAGGCTAGCCCCTTCCCTCCTCCTATATATATTGGTGGTTTAGGGCTTTTTGAGACACAACTTTGCCACGTGCAACTCTAGCCTATTCCACATAGTTTTACCTCTAGATCGGATTTCTGCAGAGCTCAGGCGGAGCCCTGCAGGAGTAGATCATCACCACCACCTGAGCGCCGTCACGCTGCCGGAGAACTCATCTACTTCTCCGTCTTGCTTGCTGGATCAAGAAGGCCGAGACCGTCATCGAGCTGTACGTGTGTTGAACACGGAGGTGTCGTCCGTTCGGCGCTAGATCGGAATGGATCGTGGGACGGATCATGGGATGATGGTGATTTGAATCACGAAGTTGTACCACTACATCAACCGCGTTTCTTAATGCTTCCCGCTGAGCGATCTACAAGGGTACGTAGATCTAATTGATGTCCTACAAGCGTATGGGATCACAACAGTTTTCGAGGGTAGAGTATTCAACCCAAATTTGTTGATTCGCCAAGACGGGAAGCGAAAGAATATTCTCAAGTATTAGCAGCTGAATGTGTCAGATTCAACCACACCTGAAAGATTAGTGTCTGCAAGCAAAATATCAGTAGCAAGGTAGTATGATAGCAACGGTGCCAGGAAAAGCCTTGCTGACAGGATGTAAGTGCCGCTTACCTAGACCGGCAACGGCGCCAACAAAGTCTTGCAACAAGTAACAGCGGAGTAGTAAGGAACAGTAGTAGTAGCAGCAGCAAAATAACAAGTAACAGTAGTAGTGACAGCAGCAACAAAGTGGCCCAATCCCTTTGGTAGCAAGGGACAAGCCTAGACAAAGTAACATAGCGAGAACCAGTAGTAAAAGACTCGTAGGCAGTGGATCGGTGATGGATGAGTGTGACGGATGTGATTCATCATGTAACAGCTATAACACGGAGAGATATGTAACTAGCTCATGTTCATCAATCTAATGTAGGCATGTATTCCGTATGTAGTCATACGTGCTTAGGGAAAAGGACTTGCATGACATCTATTGTCCATCCCCCCCCCCGTGGCAGCGGGGTCCTAATGGAAACTACGGGATATTAAGGTTCTCCTTTTAATAAAGAATCGGACCAACGCATTAACACGTGGTGAATACATGAACTCCTCATACTATGGTCATCTCCGAGAGTGGTTCCGGCTATTGTTACTCCGGGGTTGTCGGGTCATAAGACATAGTAGGTGACTACAACTTGCAAGATAGGATCTAAAACACACATATATTGACGACAACATAATAGGTTCAGATCTGAAATCATGGCACTCGGGCCCTAGTGACAAGCATTAAGCATAGCCAAGTAGTAGCAACATCAATCTAGAACATAGTGGATACTAGGGACCAATCCCCGTCAAAAACTAACTCAATTACATGATAGATCTCATCCAACTCATCACCATCCAGCAAGCCTATGATGAGATTACTCACGAACGATGAAGAGCATCGATGGAGAAAGGTTGATGATGATGATGGCAACGATTTCCCCTCTCCGGAGCCCGAAACGGACTCCAGATCTGTCCTTGAGATGAAGAACAGGATGTGGCGGCACCTCCATATCGCAAAACGCGATGAAACCTTCTCTCTGATTTTTTTCCAGGCGAAACGGAAGATATAGAGCTGATATTGGGGGTGGTGGTGCCACGTGGGCCCCACAAGCCCGCACGGCGCGGCCATAGGGGGTGGCCGCGGCTTGTGGGCTTGTGGCCCACTGGCACGCCCCCTCCGGTGGATCTTTGCGCATGTATTTTTCTTTTATTCCAGAAAAAAATCTTCGTAAATTTTCAGGACGTTCCGAGAACTTTTATTTCTGCACAAAAACAACACCATGGCAATTCTGCTGAAAACAGCGTCAGTCCGGGTTAGTTCCATTCAAATCATGCAAATTAGAGTCCAAAACAAGGGCAAAAGAGTTCGGAAAACAAGGGCACAAGAGTTCAGAAAACAAGGGCAAAATGACAGAGGTGCTCTCTAATTGGTGCTTTTGTGAGAGGAGGATGACTCAACAGGAACATAAATAGACAGGCCCTTCGAAGAGGGAAGCATTGATTTGCAGAGGTGCAGAGCTCAAGCTTTGAAAACAGAGATAATAATTTTGGGTGGCATGCTTTCATTGTCAACGCAATGACTAAGAGTTCTCAACATCTTCCACGCTACACATGCTATAGGCGGTTCCCAAACAGAAAAGTAAAGTTTTGACTCCCCCACCACCAATCAATCACACTCCACGGCTAGCCGAATCCTCGGGTACCGTCCATACCAACATCAATCCTGGGGGAGTTTTGTTTGCAATTATCTTTTTGATTTGAGCATGGAACTGGGAATTCCAATTACCGGTCCCTTTCTCATGAATGATATTAATAAACACATATCAAGGATAACACGCCTAGCATGGAAGATACCAATAGCCCCCTGTCACCACATGAGCGGTGCGGGAATGCAAAACAGATTATTTCTTGAAGGTTTAGAGAGTGGCACATGCAAATTTACTTGGAACGGCAGGTAGATACCGCACATAGGTAGGTATCGTGGACTCATATGGCACAACTTTGGGTTTATGGAGGTGGATGCACAAGCAGCATTCCCTCTTAGTACAAGTGAAGGCTATCAAAAGATTGGGAAGCGGCCAACTAGAGAGCGACAACAGTCATCAGAATGCATTGAGAGTAACTAACATTGAGTGCAAGCATGAGTAGGACATAAATCACCATGAACATGAACATCATAGAGGCTATGTTGATTTTGTTTCAACTACATGCATGAACATGCGCCAAGTCAAGCCACTTGAATCATTCAAAGGAGGATACCATCCTATCACACTACATCATAGTCATCTCAACATTCATGTTGGCAACCAAGACAGACCATTATAAGATCCTAGCTAAGTAAGCATGGCATAAGCAACTACGATCTCTAAGTTGTCATTGCAAACATGTTTCTCTCACAACAAAGCTGAACTAGGAACACTGAGCTAGTCATATTTACAAAAACAAAATAGATCGAGTTCATACCAGCTTTTCCAGGCTTAGTCACTTCATCATATATCGTCATTATTGCCTTTCACTTGCACGACCGAACGATGTGAACAATAATAAGCGTGCTCGTGCATTGGACTAAAGCTGGAATCTGCAGGCACACACAAAGGAGAAGACAAAGTAATATGGCTCTTTGAAAGCTAAACAGGTATGCATGCAAGAGCCACTAAACATTGTAACCATGGTCTTCTACCTTGACCCAAAGAAAAAGAAAACTATCTACACGGGAAAGCTCCCAACAAGCAAAAGAAGAAAAAGAAAATCTTTTTGGGTTTTTCTCAAACTAGACACACACACGAAAAGAAAACGCGAAAAAGAAAATAAACTAGCATGGATGATCCAGTGGCAAAGTGTGAACACCGGCTATAAAAGTTAAAGCATAAGCAAGAATGTAAAGTCGGTGAGAACACGTACTCCCCCAAGCTTAGGCTTTTGGCCTAACTTGGTCTACTCCCAAGGAGGGAAATAACCGGCTCCAGGGTACTCCGGAGTGGACTAAGGATGCCACTTCTGTGTGAGCTCCTCTGGCTCCCACTGATAAACTTGCGTCTGGTACTCGACTGGCGGCTTGGGCACGGGCACCTGTGGTTGGGCTAAGCCCCAATATGCGTAGATGTCCGAGGGCATAATAGTGTACCTGCCTGCATGAAGATTGAACAAAGAAGGAGCATACAAACTAATAGTCTCACGAGTACCCTGACTAAATACTAGGTTATAAATCATCCTTCTATTTATATCTCCATCAAGAAAGTCATGGCGAACCATGCTATCGTAATCTAGATATCTCTCGGGAAGAAGAATCTCTTCTTCCTCCTCCAGTCTAATAGGTGTCTCAAAGTGTCTGGCAAGACGGGTAGCATAGATACCTCCATAGACAACACCTTTAGAACAGTTCAGGTTCAACCGTTGAGCTACTATAGCGCCCAAGCTATAAGTTTTATCGTTATAAAGGGCTTCGCGCAAGACCGCAAGATCTGGGGAACTAAGTGACCCAGCTTTCCCACGGCCAATCAAACATTTTCCCACAAATAATGAGAAGTACCGAAGCACAGGAAAATGAATCTAGCAGCTCTAGCGCAAGACACTCCTCTCTCCTCTCCTACAGCAATTGTACCGATGAAAGCTTCCAAGTCCCGTGGACAAGGTTCATGAATATCCCAAATGTAAGGTAATTTGCAAACATTGCAAACATCCTGGAGTGACATGCGCTGGGGGATATCATAAAGTTTAAACTCAACCATAGGAGGATTCTTCCTCGTATAGAAGTGAAAGCTTTGTACGAAGATATTAGTGAGGAGGAGGTATTGCGGACACTTATTTTCAACGAAGGCGGTAAGGCATGCGTTCTCCACCAAGTGATAAAAGTCCTCATATATTCCAGCGGCGCGTAAGAACACGTCGCTTGGCCACTCGCACACTCGAACTTCTGCGACTCGAGGGACCAAATACTTGGGCTTCTTCTCACTCCCATCATCCTTGGGGTCACGGCTTGACGAGCCTCTTAAGAACCTCCTCATCTTTTCCCTTTCTATCTCTGAAATTTTCTGAAATTTTTAGTGATTCTAAGGAAAAGTGAATAAGGCTCAACGAAACTTGTAGCAACTACTCCAACAAGTGCCTAGAGACCATATTACGCATCAAAACTACTTGGGACCAGCTAGAATTAGCATGCAAAGCTCAAGAACATGGTCACCGAGGCAGCAAAAATACACTAAGTATAAGGCACTAGAGCAAAAAGTAATTGGACCAATGGAGGAGTCACTTACCAAGGAGTAATTTCCCCAAAACAGTTTGGAGAACAGTGATTTGAGCAAAGAGATCGAAAATCCCAGCAAGAGGAGCAAGAACACGGGTTTGAGCTGTGAAACATTTTTTTCTGGAGGTAGGAGAACTGGATGGGGGCAAGACTGAGTGGAGGGGGTACCTGTGGGCCCCACAAGCCTGGGTGGCGCGGCCAGGGGGGTGCCCGCGCCCCTAGGGCTTGTGGCCCACTGGTGTGGCCCCCAGACAGACTCTTTGTCCCAGAATTTTTAAAAAAATCCAGAAAAAATCATACTTGATTTTTACAGCGTTCGGAGAACTTTGATTTTTGGGGTACTTTTCTACCGGACGCTAAAACAGAAAACAGGGAAAACTAAACTAAACCTATCATTTTTCTTCTAAGCAACCTAAAGTGAAAGCTTGGAACAGAGGTTTGTGACTCCTCGATTCATCCATCTCATGGTCATTGAAAGAAATCCTTCAATGGGGTTGATCAAATCCCCTCGACAAAACTTTTTCGAATTGCAAAAGAGAACGGAGAATTTTCGAATAGTCACTAGGTCACCTCAATGGGGATGTGTATCTCCCCAACCAGCAAATCATACTTCATCTTGACACGAGGAATAGGGCATTCAAAGCTCCCAATAAGAATCGATGAAGTCTTTTCGATAGCATTGATGCAATGTACTCGATATTGTTTCTTCGGAAAGTGCACCGTATTCTCTTTACCGTTGACATGGAAAGTGGCATTGCCTTTGTTGCAATCTATAACAGCCCCAGAGGTTTAAAAAGGGTCTTCCGAGGATGACAGCCATGGCATCGTCCTCGGGAATATCCAGGATAACAAAGTCTGTTAAGATAGTGGTGTTACAAACCACAACAGGCACATCCTCGCAAATGCCGATAGGGAAAGCAGTTGATTTGTCGGCTGTTTGCAGAGAGATTTCAGTGGGTGTCAACTTAGCCAGTTCAAGCCTACGATAAAGAGAGAGAGGCATAACACTAACACCGGCTCCAAGGTCGCACGACGCAGTTCTAACGTAGTTGCCTTTAATGGAGCAAGGTATAGTGGGCACACCGGGATCACCTAGTTTCTTCGGAGTTCCACCCTTGAAAGTGTAATTGGCAAGCATGGCGGAAATCTCAAAATCAGGTATCCTCCTCTTATTAGTCACAATATCTTTCATGTACTTAGCATATGGAGACATCTTGAGCATATCTGTCAAACACTTCTGCAGAAAGATAGGTCTGGTCATCTCAACGAAGCGCTCAAAATCCTCATCATCCTTTTTCTTGGATGGTTTGGGAGGAAAGGGCATAGGTTTCTGAACCCACGGTTCCCTTTCTTTACCGTGCTTCCTAGCAGCGAAGTCATTCTTATAGTATCTTCTAGTCTTAGGCTGTGGGTTATCAAGATCAACACTAGGTTCAATCTCCACATCATTTTCATTGCTAGTTTGAGCATCAACATGAACATCACTATTGATATTATCATTAGGCTCATGTTCATCACCAGATTGTGTTTCAGCATCAGAGACAGAGGCATCGTTTGGACTCTCAGGTGTAGCAGCAACACGGTTGCTAGCGGGCAGGTTCCTATAATCTTTCTTCTTCTTTCTAGGTTGACTAGGTACATCACTGCTGACTGCTATTGCAACAAAAGACCTTCCAACGGCGCCAGAAACGTGCTGACGGGAGACTATTCTTGTCTTGATACTCCTCTGCAATGGCACCAGGAATCCTTCTGCTATGGCTACGCCTTTAGGGACTTCCTAGGCAAATATGCACAGGATTCCCCCGTGGCCTTGGAGCCTTGCGTTGGTGTTCTCTCGAAGCGGAAAGGGTGATGTAGCACAGCGGTGGTAAGTATTTCCCTCGGTTTTGAGAACCAAGGTATCGATCCAGTGAAGGAGTATCACAAGTGCCTGCACAAACACAAAAAGCTTGCTCCCAACGCTATGAAGGGGTTGTCAATCCCTTATAGATTGTTTGCCAAGTGAGAACTGAAAGCAACAAAGTAACAAAGCAAAGTAAAAGCGAAAGTGGAAACGATAGGTGTGAATAGACCCGGGGGCCTTAGTGTTCACTAGTGGCTTCTCTCATGAAAGCAAGTAGACGGTGGGTGAACAAATTACTGTCGAGCAATTGGTAGAACCTCGCAAAGTCGTGACATCATCTATGGCAATGATTATATATATAGGCATCACGTCCAAAACAAGTAGACCGATACTTTCTGCATCTACTACTATTAGTCCACACGTCGACCGCTATCCAGCATGCGTCTAGTGTATTAAGTCCAAAAGAACAGAGTAACGCCTTAAGCAAGATGACATGATGTAGATGGACAATCTCATATCTACGACAAAGCCCATCTTGTTACCCTTGATGGCAACTACACGATGTGTGCCTTGCTGCCCCTACTGTCACTGGGAAAGGTCACCACATGGTATGAACCTAAAACCAAGCACTTCTCCATTGCAAGAATCATAGATCTAGTTGGCCAAACAAAACCCAAGACTCGGAGAGACTTACAAGGATATCAAATCATGCATATAAGAAATCAGCAAAGACTCAAATATATATCATAGATAATGTGATCACAAATCCACAATTCATCGGATCTCAACAAACATACCGCCAAAAAGGATTACATCGGATAGATCTCCATGAAGATCATGGTGAACTTTGTATTGAAGATCCAAGAGAGAGAAGAAGCCATCTAGCTACTAACTACGGACCCGTAGGTCTGAAGTGAACTACTCACGAGTCATTGGAGGGGCGATGATGTTGATGTAGAAGCCCTCCAACTCCAAAGTCCCCTCCAGCAGGGCGCCGGGAAGGGTCTCCGGATGAGATCTCGCGGAAACGGAAGCTTGCGGCGGAGGAAAAGTGTTTTCGTGGATTCCCTTATTTTTTTGTATTTTAGGGAATATATAGGCGAAGGAGCTAGGTCAGGGGGGCGCCAGGTTGGCCATAAGCCTCGTAGCTGTCGCCCCCTGGTGGTGGCTACAGGGCTTGTGGGCCCCCTGTAGCTCTCCTGCCTTGGCCCTCAAGCCCCCTGATCTTCTTCCGTTCGGGAAAATTTTATTTTGGGGATTTTATTCCATTTGGACTCCGTTCCAAAATCAGATCTGAAAAGAGCCAAAAACACAGAAAAAACAGGAACTGGCACTCTGCACTGAATTAATAAGTTAGTCCCAAAAAAGATATAAAAGGTACATGAAACATCCAAAGATGACAAGATAACAGCATGAAACCATCAAAAATTATAGATACGTTTGAGACGTATCAAGCATCCCCAAGCTTAACTCCTGCTCGTCCTCGAGTAGGGAAGTGATAAAGAATGAATTTTTGATGCTTTCATGCTACCTAGCATAGATGTCCTTTGTAACTCCTCTTATGTGACATGAACGTTCAGATCCATTAGATTCAAAACAATAGTTTGCTATTGACGTGGAAACAATAATACTTCAATCAAACTAGCAAAGTAATCATTAACTTTCAAAATAACAAGGCCAAAAGAAAGTTATCCCTACAAAAGGATATAGTCTGGCTATGCTCTATCATCATTGCACAACGAATTTAAATCATGCACAACCCCGGCATTGGCCAAGTAATTCTTTTCACACCTTTACTTTCTCAAACCTTTTCAACTCTCACGCAATACATGAGCGTGAGCCATGGTTTTAGCACTATAAGTGGTGTGGAGTGTGGTGGAGGTTGCAAGACAAAAAAGGAGAAGATGATCACATTAACTAGGCATATCAATGAGCTGTGGAGATGCTCATCAATAGATATCAATGTGAATGAGTAGGGATTGCCATACAAATGATGCACTAGAGCTAAGAGTATGTGAAAGCTCTTAAAGAAAACTAGTGGGTGTGCATCCAACTTGCTTGGTCACGAAGACCTAAGGCAAATTTGAGGAAGCCTATCATTGGAATATAGAAGCCAAGTTATAATGAAAATTTCCCACTAGCTATATGGTGGTGACAAAACGAGAGACTCTCAATCATGAAGATCATGGTGCTTAATAAGCACAAGTGTGGAAGGATAGTAGCATTGTCCCTTCTCTCTTTTTCTCTCATTTTTTAGTGGGCTCTTTGGCCTCTCTTTTTTGGTGGGCATCTTTGGCCTCTTTTATTTCTCACATGGGACAATGCTCCATCAATGATGATCATCACACTTACAACTCAAAACTGAGAGCAATGATGACTCTATATGGTATGTCTTCGATAGTGTACCGTGACAATGATCTTGCATGGCATAGACATTAATGGAAACATCATGCTAGCTATCTTACGATCATGCAATGGCAATGTACAAGTGGTGGCACATGTCATGGTGGTAGTTGCATGGCAATATATCTCGGAATGACTTTGAAAAAGCCATAGTAGGTAGGTATGGTGGCTGTTTTGAGGGAGGCTAATGGTGGGTTTTGTGCACCGACGAAAGTTGCACGGCACTAAGAAGATAGTGATGGTGGAAGGTGAAAGTGCATCTGAACCATGGACTCAACATTAGTCATGAAGAAGTCATATACTTGTTGCAAAAGTTTTGTTAGTAATCGAAACAAAGCATTCAACGCATACTCCTAGGGGAAGGGTTGGGAGGTATAAACCATCGCGCAATCCCGACCGCCACACAAAGGATGACAATCAATAGACTAGTCATGCTCAGACTTCATCACATAGCGGTTCACCATACGTGCATGCTACGGGAATCACTAACTTCAACACAAGTATTTCTAGATCCACAACACCTTACTAGCGTAACTTCAATATTACCACAATCACAACTCAAAACTAATTGAGATGAATCAAACTTCTCTAACTATTCAATGCACATGAAGGTGGAAGTTTTCGTATCCCTTTGGATAACTACCCCTTTTGAGAATACTTTCAAAGCATAGATCAACTACCAAGCCACGCACCACTGTGCTCTAAAAGATATAAGTGAAGCACATAGAGCAAAATCAACTAGCTCAAAAGATATAAGTGAAGCACATGTGAGTTGAATTGTCTACCAAAGGATATAAGTGAAGCTCGACAAAATCACGGTGAGTGCATGTCTCTCTCTCTCTAGGTGTGCAGCAAGGATGATTGTGACACAAAAAAAAATAAAGGACTCCCACGATACAAGACGCTCCAAGCAAAAAACATAACATGTGGTGAATAAAAATATATCCCCAAGTAACGTTACCAATGGATTGAAGACGAAAGAGGGGATGCCTTCCCGGGGCATCCCCAAGATTAGGCTTTTACGGCATCCTTGAATCTCTTGGGGTGCCTTGGGCATCCCCAAGCTTGAGCTCTTGCCACTCTTTATCTTTTTGTCCATAAGAACTTCACCCAAAACTTGAAACTTCACAACACGAAAGTTAAACAGGAACTCGTGATAACATTAGTAAAAGAAAGCAAACCACCACTTCCTTAGGTACTGTAGCAAACTTAAATTCTACTTATGTTGATGTTGGGTTACTGTATCTTCAATCTTCCATGGCTAATACCCCCCCGATACTATCCATAGTTTCATCAAAAGAAGCAACCAACACAACAAAAACAGAATATGTTAACAGCAGACCAGTCTGTAGCAATCTGTATACTTCGTATACTTCTGATACTTCAAAAATTCTGAAACATTACGAAAGTCTGAAGAATTTGCATAGTAATCTGCAGCAAAAAGAATCAACTCAAAAGCTCTTACAGGAAAAAAAATGAAAATTCTTTTCGTGAGCAGAAAGTTTGTGTCTTTTCCAGCATGACCAAACGATCATCCTTAAGACTAATCATAACGGTTTGCTTGGCACAAACACAAAAAAGAAACACAATCATAACAGAATTATGAAAGTGTGGAAAACACAAAACAGAAAGAAAAAGGATAGATTCGTTGGGTTGCCTCCCAACAAGCACTATTGTTTAACGCCCTTAGCTAGGCATTCAATGATGCTCTCACAAAAGACAAGAATTGAAGCACAACGAGAGCATCCTAAAGCATGTGAAAATCATATCTCAGTCTAACATACTTCCTATGCAAGGCATTTTATAGGAAAACAAATTGTCAAGACAACCAATAGCTGCCATATGCAAGGAAGAAGAAAGAGACAAGAGCAATCTCAACATCACAAGAGGTGATTTAGTAACATGAAAGTTTCTACCACAATATTTTCCTCTCTCATTACATGTGGGATCATATTCGAATTCAACGATATAGCTATCACATAGGATATTCTTTTCATGATCCACATGCATGCAAAGTTGACGCTCTTCAAAAATAGTGGGATTATCATCTAAAGTCATGACTTCTCCAAACCCACTTTCAATAATATTGCAAATATCATATTCATCTTGACGCTTGAACAAATTTTCAAGATCAAAAGAAAAATCATCACCCCAATCATGATCTTTGCAACAATTAGTGGACATAGCAAGACTAGCATCCCCAAGCTTAGGGTTTTGCATAATTTTAGCATGATTGTCACTAATAGAATTTATAGTGAAACCATTGCAATCATGCTTTTCATCCAAGAAGCCCTCGTGAATCACTTCGTAAATTTCTTCATCACGATTTTCAGATTCACGCATCTCAAGCAAAACTCCATAGAAAAAGTCAAGTGCACTCAACTCACTAGCAGTTGGTTCCACATAAGTGGATCTCTTAAAGAGATTAGCAAGTGGGTGAGGATCCATATCACTAGATTTTCAGAAAGCGAAGATGCAAGCATAATGAAGGCACATAACACACAAGCGAACAGAAAGCAAGCGAGAGAAAAGGGCGAACGAAAAAGGCAAACGAAAAAGGCAAAGGATAAAGGCAAATGAAAACAACAACTGTGAAGTGGGGGAGAGGAAAACGAGAGGCAACTGGCAAAAAAGTAAATGCAAGAGATGAGTTTGTGAGACCTACTTGGATAGATCTCTACTTCCCCGGCAATGGCGCCAGAAATACTTCTGCTACTGCAACAAAAGACCTTCCAACGGTGCCAGAAACGTGTTGACGGGAGACTATTCTTGTCTTGATACTCCTCAGCAATGACACCAGGAATCCTTCTGCTACGGCTACGCCTTTAGGGACTTCCTAGGAAAATATGCAAAGGATTCCCCCGTGGCCTTGGAGCCTTGCGTTGGTGTTCCCATGAAGCGGAAAGGATGATGTAGCACAGCGGTGGTAAGTATTTCCCTCGATTTTGAGAACCAAGGTATCGATCCAGTGAAGGAGTATCACAAGTGCCTGCACAAACACAAAAAGCTTGCTCCCAACGCTATGAAGGGGTTGTCAATCCCTTATAGATTGTTTGCCAAGTGAGAACTGAAAGCAACAAAGTAACAAAGCAAAGTAAAAGCGAAAGTGGAAACGATAGGTGTGAATAGACCCGGGGGCCGTAGTGTTCACTAGTGGCTTCTCTCATGAAAGCAAGTCGACGGTGGGTGAACAAATTACTGTTGAGCAGTTGATAGAACCGCGCAAAGTCGTGACGTCATCTATGGCAATGGTTATATCTATAGGCATCACGTCCAAAACAAGTAGACCGATACTTTCTGCATCTACTACTAATACTTCACACGTCGACCGCTATCCAGCATGCATCTAGCGTATTAAGTCCAAAAGAACAGAGTAATGCCTTAAGCAAGATGACATGATGTAGATGGACAATCTCATATCTACGACAAAGCCCATCTTGTTACCCTTGATGGCAACTACACGATGTGTGCCTTGCTGCCCCTACTGTCACTGGGAAAGGTCACCACACGGTATGAACCCAAAACCAAGTACTTCTCCCATTGCAAGAATCATAGATCTAGTTGGCCAAACAAAACCCAAGACTCGGAGATACTTACAAGGATATCAAATCATGCATATAAGAAATCAGCAAAGACTCAAATATATATCATAGATAATCTAATCACAAATCCACAATTCATCGGATCTCGACAAACACACCACCAAAAAGGATTACATCGGATAGATCTCCATGAATATCATGGAGAACTCTGTATTGAAGATCCAAGAGAGAGAAGAAGCCATCTAGCTACTAACTACGGACCCGTAGGTCTGAAGTGCGGTACTCACGAGTCATTGGAGGGGTGATGATGTTGATGTATAAGCCCTCCAACTCCAAAGTCCCCTCCGGCAGGGCGCCGGGAAGGGTCTCCAGATGAGATCTCGCGGAAACATAAGCTTGCGGCGGCGGTAAAGTGTTTTCGTGGATTCCCTTATTTTTTCTGTATTTTAGGGAATATATAGGCGAAGGAGCTAGGTCAGGGGGGCGCCAGGGAGGCCACAAGCCTGCTAGCCGCCTCCTTGGTGGCGGCTACAGGGCTTGTGGGCCCCCTGTAGCTCTCCTGCCTTGGCCCTCAAGCCCCCTGATCTTTTTCCGTTCGGGAAAAATTTATTTTGGGGATTTTATTCCATTTGGACTCCGTTCCAAAATCATATCTGGTAAGAGCCAAAAACACAAAAAAAACTGGAACTGGCACTTGGCATTGAATTAATAAGTTAGTCCCAAAAAAGATATAAAAGGTACATGAAACATCCAAAGATGACAAGATAACAACATGAAGCCATCAAAAATTATAGATACGTTTGAGACGTATCACTAACTCCTTGAGAATCTTGTTCAATTCTCTTAGGATGACCCGCAGGATACAAAGGTTCCTGGGTCATTCTACCACCTCTAGTGACGACTCTGACAGAATTGTCATTCAACTCATTGAGCAAGTCATTTTGAGCTTTAAGTACTTGTTCTACCTGAGTAGTAACCATAGAGGCATGTTTACTCAAAAGTTTAAGATCATTGACATTTCTGTCTACCCAAGCACTTAAATGACTAAGCATACACGCATTCTTTTCCAATTGTCTGCTAACATAATCATCGAAACTCAGTTGTTTGGCAACAAAGTTATCAAATTCATCCAGGCATAAGCTAGCAGGTTTATCAAAAGGAATATCACTCTCATCAAACCTACGCAGAGAATTTACTTCTACTACCTGTATCGGGTTATCGAGACCATGGATCTCTTCGATAGGTGGTAGATTTTTTACATCTTCAGATTTAATGCCTTTCTCTCGCATAGATTTCTTGGCTTCTTGCATATCTTCAAGACTGAGGAATAGAATACCTCTTTTCTTCGAAGTTGGCTTAGGAGGTGGTTCGGGAATAGTCCAAGCATTCTCATTGCACAAGATGTTGTTCAGTAGAATCTCAGCTTGTTATACGGTTTGTTCCCTAAAAACACTATCGGCACAACTATCTATATGGTCTTTGGAAGCATCGGTAAGTCCATTATAGAAGATATCAAGTATTTCGTTCTTCTCAAGAGGGTGATCAGGCAAAGCATTCAGTAGCTGGATGAGCCTCCCCCAGGCTTGTGGGAGACTCTCTTCTTCAGCTTGAGCAAAGTTGTATATTTCCTGCAAGGCAGCTTGCTTCTTATGGGCAGGGAAATATTTTTCAGAGAAGTAGTAGACCATATCCTGGGGGCTACACACACAACCAGGAGCAAGAGAAGTGAACCAGGTCTTAGCATCATCCTTTAGCGAGAAAGGAAATAGCTTGAGCATATAGTAGTGACGGATCTTTTCCTTACTAGTGAATAGGGTGGATATATCGTGCAGTTTGGTAAGATGGGCTACAACCGTTTCATACTCGTAACCGTGAAAGGGATCAGATTCGACCAGAGTGATTAACTCTGGGTCGACAGAGAATTCATAATCCTTATCGGTCACAAAGATAGGTGAAGTGGCAAACTTCGGGTCGTATTTCATCCTAGCGTTCAGAGATTTTTCTTTCCACTTGCGCAGAAGTTTCTCAACATCATAGGTATCCTTACACGCAAGAAAATCCTCAGCTATCTCTCCCTCCATAACATAGCGCGTATCAGGCATAACAGGCAATTCAGGCATAGTAGCAGGTTCTACTTCGATAGTATCAGCAGTTTCAGAAGTATCATCACGTCTAGCAGCAACTCTAGCAATATGTGCATCAAGGGCACCAAGTGGCAAAGCAGTATCAGGCATAGCATCATCAAGCATAGTATCAAGCATAGCATCATCAGGCATAGTATCAAGCATAGCATCATGAGGCATAGTATCAAGCATAGCATCATCAGGCATAGTATCAAGAATAGCATCATCAGGCATAGTATCAAGCATAGCATCATCAGGCATAGTATCAAGCATAGCATCATGGACAATAGAAGTAGCATCATCAAGAACAGGCGACATATCAAGATTTCTAGCAGGAGGCGATGTCGCAAACTTACTCATAACTGAAGGTGAATCAAGTGCAGAGCTAGATGGCAATTCCTTACCTGTCCTCATAGTGGAAGGCAAGCCTTTAGTTCTTGGATCTGTCGGATTCCTCATAGTGATCAACAGACGTAAATCCCAAGTGACTCAGAGAATATAGATGTGCTTCCCCGGCAACGGCGCCAGAAAAAGCCTTGATGTCCCACAAGCATATGGGATCGCAACAGTTTTCGAGGGTAGAGTATTCAACCCAAATTTGTTGATTCGCCAAGACGGGAAGCGAAAGAATATTCTCAAGTATTAGCAGCTGAATGTGTCAGATTCAACCACACCTGAAAGATTAGTGTCTGCAAGCAAAGTATCAGTAGCAAGGTAGTATGATAGCAACGGTGCCAGGAAAAGCCTTGGTGACAGGATGTAAGTGCCCCTTCCTAGACCAGTAACGGCGCCAACAAAGTATTGCAACAAGTAATAGCGGAGTAGTAAGGAACAGTAGTAGTAGCAGCAGCAAAGTAACAAGTAACAGCAGTAGTGACAGCAGCAGCAAAGTGGCCCTATCCCTTTGGTAGCAAGGGACAAGCCTAGGCAAAGTAACGTAGCGAGAACCAGTAGTAAAAGACTCGTAGGCAGTGGATCGGTGATGGATGAGTGTGACGGATGTGATTCATCATGTAACAGCTATAACACGGAGAGATATGTAACTAGCTCCCTTTCATCAATCTAATGTAGGCATGTATTCTTTATGTAGTCATACGTGCTTAGGGAAAAGAACTTGCATGACATCTATTGTCCATCCCTCCCGTGGCAGCAGGGTCCTAATGGAAACTACGGGATATTAAGGTTCTCCTTTTAATAAAGAACCGGACCAACGCATTAACACGCGGTGAATACATGAACTCCTCATACTATGGTCATCTCCGGGAGTGGTTCCGGCTATGGTCACTCCGGGGTTGCCGGGTCATAACACATAGTAGGTGACTACAACTTGCAAGATAGGATCTAAAACACACATATATTGGCGACAACATAATAGGTTCAGATCTGAAATCATGGCACTCGGGCCCTAGTGACAAGCATTAAGCATAGCCAAGTAGTAGCAACATCAATCTAGAACATAGTGGATACTTGAGATCAATCCCCATCAAAAACTAACTCGATTACATGATAGATCTCATCCAACTCATCACCGTCCAGCAAGCCTACGATGATATTACTCACGAACGATGAATAGCATCATGGAATTGTTGATGGAGAAAGGTTGATGATGACGATGGCGACGATTTCCCCTCTCCGGAGCCCGAAACGGACTCCATATCTGCCCTCCAGATGAAGAACGGGATGTGGCGGCGCCTGTGTATCGCAAAACGCGATGAAACCTTCTCTCTGATTTTTCAGGCGAAACGGAAGATATAGAGCTGAGATTGGGGGCGGTGGTGCCACGTGGGCCCCACAAGCCTGGACGGCGCGGCCATAGGGGGTGGCCGCGGCCTGTGGGCTTGTGGCCCACTGGCACGCCCCCTCTGGTGGATCTTTGCGCAGGTATTTTTCTTTTATTCCAGCAAAAATCTCCGTAAATTTTCAGGACGTTCCGAGAACTTTAATTTCTGCACAAAAACAACACCATGGCAATTCTGCTGAAAACAGCGTCGTTACGGGTTAGTTCCATTCGAATCATGCAAATTAGAGTCCAAAACAAGGGCAAAAGAGTTTGGAAAATTAGATACGACGGAGACGTATCACTACTCTCCTCTCATAGATGGACATCACCATGATAGGTCTTTGTGTGCGTAGGAAAATTTTGTTTCCCATGCAACGTTCCCCACAAGCATCACCGGAATCCTGATGCATAAGATATTTCATCAAAGGTAAAACTAATCTAGCAAGGTCGCCCGACGTGTCGACGAACCCGATAGGAGCCGCGTATCTCGTTCTCAAGACATGATGGATAAGCGAAGCGTACGATGGCCTGATAAACATCTCTCGAGTTGCCCCTATTGGCCCCGCACGATGCTCTAGTTTGGACCAACACTCATGAGGACCACTAGTCGGGGGGTTGATAAATTATCTGCGGGTGCCAGCGGGTCCCTATGCTATTTATTAGTTATTAGGAAAATGTAAAACCAAAGTTGGGCCTTGCCATACCAGTTTTAATCTAAGACGAATTATCAAGGGGGTCCCCATAACAACCCCGATCGTGTTAAGAGCTCTCAATTATGGAATATAACACCGGTAGCCGAAACTATGGCGGCAAAGGTGGAACAAAACACGAGGCTAGAAAGGCCGAGCCTTCCACCTTTTACAAGTATATAGGTGTATTAAATTAATTAGCAATTATATGGTGATATAACAAAGAACCCATGTTATCACATGGAAGCAACACACCTGCAACTAGCAACGCTAACACATGGTTAAGCAAGCGGTAATGTAGCCAATCAGTGGTTTGCTAGGTTGTAGAAAGGTTGAAGGTTTTCATGGCAATGTTGGGAGGCTGATATTTAACAAGTGGTAGGCGGCGGGACATAGCAGTAGAAACGATATAACTAGCATGGCAATGATAGTGATAGTATCTAGGGAAATGATCATCTTGTCCGAGATCCCGCTTGGAAGAAAAATGGCTCCGTGAAGCAGATGAACCGACGTAGTCGAACGGATCCTCCAATTCCGACATGCTTGCGGAACTCTATCGATACGAAGCAAACCAAAAACAAGAACACACGATATTCACCACAACACATGCACGACATGATGCACAACACATATGATGCATGCTCGGATAAATCATGCAGGCACAACATGGCAATTCACAACAATCAAACACTACACGTTAAGTGAAGCTCAATATGCAACGAGTTGCATATTGACGAAACTCCACATACGAATTATTTAATTCACTCCCATTTAGGTAAACGGCGATATTAAATGTTGTTAAACATGGCAACGGGTGAAGCACAAATAACCTACCTATCTAGGCATTTTAAATGAGGCCGGACACGACGTATAACGTCTCTGAACTGACCCCCCACATGTTAACTCTGTAATATATCCAGATTTGTCCTAACCACATTTTATGTTTGTTAAATGCTAAAACAAAGTGGTTCACGTGATTCTACTCGTCGTTGTAGTCCATTTACATATATGGCTCATCTCCAACGGAGATACGATTAATTAACTACGGACTAAACCATTTCTTCCATGTCGACACGCAAATCAATGCAAATAGCACGCTAAACAGTTCTGAATATGCATGAGAGCTGGAAAATATTATTCTACACAAAATTCTAATCACTTTACATATATAATTTGTCGCGATCCGACTCATGGTTAAAAAATACGGGCGTTTAAAAATATGCACCTAATTTGTAATTAAAAAATCCGGGCTAATTAGACAAATTCGTGGACACGAAAAAAACGCATTGGTCCAAAATCTGCTACTCGGCCGAAACAAAGGTAGGCGTTGGATAGCTACATATCGCACGGGCGAGGGACAACGGCTGTGCTCACCTTGCAGGCCTCTTGTCCGGCCTGGTGGAGAGGCGAGGCGACGGGCCGGCTCGCAAACTGGGCCTGCTGGTGCACAGGCCGGTTGCAAGCACCGGCGTGGGGTGCCGGCTGCAAGCCCTCGTCTCCTTCCGCTCGACGAGCAGGGCAGGCAATGCGATCAACGGCGGCGCGATGATACGTCTCAAACGTATCTATAATTTTTGATGGTTTCATGTTGTTATCTTGTCAACTTTGGATGTTTTATGTACCTTTTATATCTTTTTTGGGACTAACTTATTAATTCAGTGCCAAGTGCCAGTTCCTGTTTTTTCTGTGTTTTTGACTCTTTTTAGATCTGATTTTGGAACGGAGTCCAAACGGAATAAAATCTCCAAAATAAAATTTTCCAGAACGGAAGAAGATCAGGGGACTTGAGGGCCAAGGCAGGAGAGCCACAGGGGGCCCACAAGTCCTGTAGCCGCCACCAGGGGGTGGCGGCTACCAGGCTTGTGACCTCCCTAGCGCCCCCTGTCCTAGCTCTTTCGCCTATATATTTCCTAAAATCCAGAAAAAAAAATCAGGGCATCCACGAAAACAATTTTTCGCCGCCGCAAGCTTCCGTTTCCGCGAGATCTCATCTGGAGACCCTTCCCGGTACCCTGCCGGAGGGGAATTTGGAGTTGGAGGGCTTCTACATCAACATCATCGCCTCTCCAATGACTCATGAGTAGTTCACTTCAGACCTACGGGTCCTTAGTTAGTAGCTAGATGGCTTCTTCTCTCTCTTGGATCTTCAATACAAAGTTCTCCATGATCTTCATGCAGATCTATCCGATGTAATCCTCTTTGGCGGTGTGTTTGTCGAGATCCGATGAATTGTGGATTTGTGATCATATTATCTATGATATATATTTGAGTCTTTGTTGATTTCTTATATGCATGATTGGATATCCTTGTAAGTCTCTCCGAGTCTTGGGTTTTGTTTGGCCAACTAGGTCTATGATTCTTGCAATGGGAGAAGTGCTTGGTTTTGGGTTCATATCGTGTTGTTGCCATCAACGGTAACAAGATGGGATTTTATCGTAGATATGAGATTGTCCATCTACATCATGTCATCTTGCTTAAGGCGTTACTCTGTTCTTTTTGACTTAATACACTAGATGCATGCTGGATAGCGGTCGACGTGTGGAGTAATAGTAGTAGATGCAGAAAGTATCGGTCTACTTGTTTTGGACGTGATGCCTATAGATATAATCATTGCCTTAGATAACATCACGACTTTGCGCGGTTCTATCAATTGCTCGACAGTAATTCGTTCACCCACCGTCTACTTGCTTTCATGATAGAAGCCACTAGTGAACACTACGGCCCCCGGGTCTATTCACAACTATCCTTTCCGCTTTCACTTTTACTTTGATTTGTTTCTTTTTGCTTTCAGTTCTCACTTTGCAAACAATCTATAAGGTATTGACAACCCCTTCATAGCGTTGGGTGCAAGCTCTTTGTGTTTGTGCAGGTACTTGTGACAATCCTTCACTGGATCGATACCTTGGTTCTCAAAACTGAGGGAAATACTTACCGCCGCTGTGCTACATCACCCTTTCCGCTTCGAGGGAACACCAACGCAAGGCTCCAAGGCCACGGGGGAATCCTTTGCATATTTGCCAAGGAAGTCCCTAAAGGCATAGCCGTAGCAGAAGGATTCCTGGTTCCGTTGCTGAGGAGTATCAAGACAAGAATAGTCTCCCGTCAACATGCTTGTTTCTGGTGTCGTTGGAAGGTCTTTTGTTGCAGTAGCTCACGACGAAGAACCGGCGGAGGGGATGTCTCCAACGAGGTCGGGGATGGGCTTTATGGACAGGATTTGGCCGGATCCGGACGGCATGGTCTTGAGGCGGCGGACGACTATGATCTAGGAGTGGTCGACCATTGCGAAGCGGCGAGGAGCGAGCTCGAGCGGCGGCTCGGGCATGCCCCGGGTTAAGACGGTTCGGTGGGCCTTCCGGCGGCAGTGAAGCTCCAGTGGAGCTCTGGTGGCCGACTCGGGCACCGCAGCAGGAGGCACGGGGCATGAGCACTCGGGCTCCCCCATGGAAGCGGGGAGGCTGTGGACACAGCGGTCACCGGACATGTCCGGCTGGTGGTGGACATGTCCGACGGGTGGGATTTCGGGCGATTTTGGGCCTTCGGATGGAAATCCAATGGTCCAGATCTGACCTACACATGGATTTTGGGAGAGAGAGGAGGTGGAGCTAGCAGGTGGGGTTTTCTAGGGGGTGGCTGCAAATTGGCTAGGAGGGAAACCCTAGTGGAGTGAGAGAGGTCTCTCCATGGGGTTGTTCTTATTTAGGGTTTGGTCTATGGTGGGATGGACCTCGTCCGTCCGATCGCGATCTGACGACCACAAACGGAGGAAGTGGCGATGGGTCTAGTGGGCTGTGTAGTTGGGCTATGTAGGGATGAGACAGAAATGGTGCAGCCCGGCACAAGATTTTTAAACACCGAAAAACATCCAATGATAACCCGACGATGGTGCCGCTACGGTCGATCGTTCGGGTATCAAACGGACTGCGATTGCGACGGAATTTGGCGTCCCACCTATACTAAAATAAGACCGCACGCCAAGTTTCAAACCAGTCCGAGAATGTGTTATAGAGACATTTAAAAACAATATTTAAATGATGTCGCGGGCGCATGCGTGTGTGGTTGGTCTCGAAACGGTCAACAACAAAACGGAAAGAACCGGCAACTAATAACGGATGCAAGTTATGAAAACTGGCGGAAACGGAGTGCCGATGCAAAGTAGACGATGCGCATGACGCGACAGACAATCTAATCGCACGGCGGCAACCGAATAAAAGGGGAATCTTCTGGAGCGTTGGTCTCGGGCTATCAGAACTCTCCTACACTAACAAGAGATCTCGCCCCGAGATCTATGAATTAGGAGGGGAAGAGGAAGAGAAAGAGCAAACGGTAAGGCTTAGTTGCTTCTTGACAAATGAGTGATAACAAAGAATCTTGAAGGTTGCAAAGATATGAAGAATGATATGAGGAACAAGACAGAATTCACAAGGAATTTCAGCAGCACTTTGGTAAGAAATTGAGGACAACAAAATGATAAGATGGAAAGAACTTGACAAGATTCGCAACAAACCAATTAAATTGAAAAACAAGAAAAGAACATGATCTTGAGAGAACAAGATGATAGATTGAAGAGAGCAACATCACCACAACTCTGGAACAAGAGAATAGAAACTAGATCTTTGAGAAGAATAGAATGAAGAAGAAAAAATGACAATTCCCATCTCAATTGAATTTGGCAAGCATCCTTGCAAGAGGAATAGAACGGAGTTGTTGGAAAACCAACAACAGAAAGAACAATCTTGTAGTGGACTTATGAAAACCATCTCAAGATGAGGTGACAACCAGCCACAATTGGAAAACAGTTCATTCATTGGGAGAAACAAGATAAGCAAAACTTCTTTCACCAAGAGGATAAATTGAGAACTTGAATCAATGATAATCACCATAATAGCAACAACCCTTAGAAAAAGCTTTAGGTGAAATCTAAACCAAGATAGCTCAATGAAGAAACCATAGGTTTGAAAATATCTCATGATCATACAATCAGTGGGTTTAAATATCTCATTCTTGGAACAAATTTTCTTCGAGACTCCTCCACTAACAAGAATGCTATAACACCACCTCAAAGGATAAAGGAGGAAGAATTGCACTTTGAAATGCAAGACCAAGAATACTTGAGGTTCGCCCACAAAAATCTTGAAGAACACCTTGAGAAAGAATATATCATGAACCATCAGAAGAAACTTGAACAAGGCATCGGAATAATTGAGAGACGAACGAAGAGACAACAATTGAGAAGAATTTGAGAACGTAAGTTGAAAGCTAAGAACGAAGAAATCTTCTCAAATGATGGCCTTCGAAGGATCCAGAATGAAAACAAATCTGAAATGCACCGGATGGCAAGAAAGCGATTACTTATGATTGGAAACGATTGGAAAGAATAGCACCGAGCTGAAATGACAATCTCACAAGAATGAAGGAAGATTTGGGAGAAACACTCCTTAGGTCTTCACAAGCTGAGAACGATGACAAGAGACACCACCAAAATTACTTAAACACTCCGGAATAATGAATAAGAAAAAGTTGAGCCTACGAAGGAATTAATTCAAGTAGATATTGGAGAAGGGATATGACTGATGGAAATCATTCTTACGTCATAGTTGAAAAGAATTAGAGATCTCCGAAATGGATTAGAAGAGCCAGGTATGATCCTGGGAGAAACTTGTGTGTTATGGGGCCACTAAAAGAAAACATCATTGAATGGATAGCTCAAAAAGAGAGATACTGCACCGGTATAACTGAAAACTTGATGAGGTGAGACCCTGATACGTCCATTTTGCATCATGCTTTCATGTTGATATTTATCGGTTTTTGGGCTGTTATTACACTTCACGGTACAATACTTATGCCTTTTCTCTCTTATTTTGCAAGGTTTACATGAAGAGGGAGAATACCGGCAGCTGGAATTCTGGCCTGAAAAAGGAGCAAGTTTCAGATACCTGTTCTGTGCAACTCCAAAAGCCGTGAAAATCAATGTGGATTTTTTTTGGGATTTATAAAAAATACTGGGCCGAAGAAGTGCCAGACAGGTGATACGTCTCAAACGTATCTATAATTTTTGATGGTTTCACACTGTTATCTTGCCTTCTTTGTATGTTTTATGTACCTTTTTATATCTTTTTGGGACTAACTTATTAATTCAGTGCCAAGTGATGGTTCCAATTTTTTTCGTGTTTTTGACTCTTTTTAGATCTGATTTTGGAACGGAGTCCAAACGGAATAAAAACCCCGAAATGATTTTTTTCCCAAACGAAAGAAGACCAGGGAGCCTTCGGGCCAAGCCAGGTGGGCCCAGGGAGCCCACAAGCTCCCACCACGCCACTAGGGGGGTGGCGGCGGTGGGCAAGCTTGTGGCCACCCTGGCCACCCCCTGACCTAGATTTTGCGCCTATATATTCCCAAATATTCCGCAAAAAATCAGGGGAGAGTCGAAAATACTTTTCCGCCGCCGCAAGCTTCCGTTTCCGCGGGATCTCATCTGGAGACCCTTCCCGGCACCGTGCTGGAGGGGACTTTGGAGCTGGAGGGCTTCTTCATCATCATCATCGCCCCTCCAATGACTCATGAGTAGTTCTATTCATACCTACGGGTCCGTAGTTAGTAGCTAGATGGCTTCTCCTCTCTCTTGGATCTTCAATACAAAGTTCTCCATGATCTTCATGGAGATCTATCCGGTATAATCTTCTTTGGCAGTGTGTTTGTCGAGATCCGATTAATTGTGGACTTTTGATCAGATTATCTATGAAATATATTTGAGTCTTTGCTGATTTCTTATATGCATGATTTGATATCCTTGTAAGTCTCTCCGAGTCCTCGGTTTTGTTTGGCCAACTAGATCTATGATTCTTGCAATGGGAGAAGTGCTTGGTTTTGGGTTCTGCTATGTGGTGACCTTTCCCAGTGACAGTAGGGGCAGCAAGGCACACATCAAGCAGTTGCCATCAAGGGTAAAAAGATGGGTTTTTTATCATTGGTTTGAGATTATCCCTCTACATCATGTCATCTTGCTTAAGGCATTACTCTGTCCTTATGGACTTAATACACTAGATGCATGCTGGATAGCGGTCGCCGTGTGGAGTAATAGTAGTAGATGCAGAAAGTATCGGTCTACTTGCTTCAGACGTGATGCCTATAGAAATAATCATTGCATAGATATCGTCACGACTCTGCACAGTTCTATCAATTGCTCGACAGTAATTTGTTCACCCACCGTCTACTTTCTTTCATGAGAGAAGCCACTAGTAAACACTACGGCCCCCGGGTCTATTCACATCCATCGTTTACATCTCCGCTTTTACTTTGCTTTGTTACTTTGTTGCTTTCAGTTCTCACTTGGCAAACAATCTATAAGGGATTGACAACCCTGTCATAGCGTTGGGTGCAAGCTTTTGTGTTTGTGCAGGATCTTGAGATCTCTTTCACCGGATGGATACCTTGGTTCTCAAACTGAGGGAAATACTTACCGTTGCTCTGCTACATCACCCTTTCCGCTTCGAGGGAACACCAACGCAAGGCTCCAAGGCCACGAGGGAAATCCTTTGCATACTTGCCTAGGAAGTCCCTTAAGGCGTAGCCGTAGCTGAAGGATTCCTGGTGCCATCGACACAACTACTTCCTGGCACCGTTGCAAGGGATACACAGCAGAAGAATCAGAAGTATTTCCGGCCCGCTGTCGGGGATCTTTTTGAGGTAGCAAGGGGCGCCAGCAGGAGGCCACAAGCCTGCTAGGCGCGGCCCCGCCCCTGGCCGCGCCTAGGGGGCTTGTGAGCTCCCTGCTAGCCCACTAGCCCCCCACTTTTGCTACAACAAGGGTTTCGGTCTGTAAAAAATCAATAGGAGGCTTTTCGGCGGAACTTGAGCAGAACCAATCTAGAGCTTCGGCAAGACGATCATGTCGGGGAAACTTCCCTCCCGGAGGGGAAAACCGTCGCCATCGTCATCACCAACACTCTTCTCATCGGAGGGGACTCGTCACCATCAACATCTTCATCAGCACCATCTCATCTCCAAATCCTAGTTCATCTCTTGTAACCAATCTCCGTCTCGCGACTCCGATTGGTACTTGTAAGGTTGTTAGTAGTGTTAATTACTCTTTGTAGTTGATGCTAGTTGGATTACTTGGTGGAATAGTTTATGTTTAGATCTTTGATGCTACTCATTACCTCTTTGGTCATGAATATGATTATGCTCTGTGAGTAGTTACTTTTGTTCTTGAGGACATGGGATAAGTCATGCTATAAGTAGTCATGTGAATTTGGTATTCGTTCGGTAATTTGATGTGTTGTATGTTGTTTTTCCTCTAGCGGTGTTATGTGAACGTCGACTACATAAAACTTCACCATTATTTGGGCCTAGAAGAAGGCATTGGGAAGTAGTAAGTAGATGATGGTTTGCTAGAGTGACAGAAGCTTAAACCCTAGTTTATGCGTTGCTTCGTAAGGGGCTGATTTGGATCCACTAGTTTAATGCCATGGTTAGACTTTGTCTTAATTCTTCTTTCGTAGTTGCGGATGCTTGCGAGAGGAGTTAATCATAAGTGGGATGCTTGTCCATGTAAGGTCAGTACCCAAGCGTTGGTCCACCCACATATCAAACTATCAGAGTAACGAACGCGAATCATATGAACATGATGAAAACTAGCTTGACAGAAATTCCCATGTGTCCTCGGGAGCGTTTTACCTCCTATAAGACTTTGTCCCGGCTTGTCCTTTGCTACAAAAGGGATTGGGCCACTTTGCTACACCGTTGTTACTTTTTCTACTTGTTTCTTTCTATGAATCATCTTGTCACACAACTACTTGTTACCGATAATTTCAGTGCTTGCAGATATTACCTTGCTGAAAACCACTTGTCACGTCCTTTTGCTCCTCGTTGGGTTCGACACTCTTACTTATCGAAAGGACTACGATAGATCCTATATACTGGTGGGTCATCAAGACTCTTTTCTGGCGCCGTTGCCGGGGAGTGAAGCGCCTTTGGTAAGTGGAAATTGGTAAGGAAACATTTATATAGTGTGTTGAAGTTTATTTTCACTTGTCACTATGGAAACTAATCCTTTGAGGGGCTTGCTCGGGGTATCTTCACCTCGAACGGAAGCACAAAGAGTTTCTCCTCAAGTTTATGCACCTACTGAAAATATTTGCTATGAATTTCCTTCGGGTATGCCGGGAACCATATCTTGTCAAGCAAGAAAAAGAGAGGAGAAACTTGACCCTCCAAAACCCGGGGATATTTTTTGAAATATTTGAGCTATGAAACCCAAGATTTATTTGAGAAAATATTTGCAAAAAGAAATAAAGCATTTAGGGATTTTCTGAAAAACATTTTCTTAAGTTTTTATTTTGGCCGTGAAAAATATCCATCATTTAGATTTTATTTTCTGATAATTTTAGTATATAGAAACTCTATATTCTGAATTTATTTGGTTTCCCTTTTATCGTTTCCTTTCCGTTTTTTGAAAATAGGGAAAGATATCTCGTTTATTAGGAAACCTTGCGGTGGCCCATTAAGGACTTTCCAACTTGGCCCAACCAGCATCATCTCCTACCTCTCGTCACTTTCCCCATGTACACAAGCTTTCCATGGCAATGGAGACAGGAATCTCCACTTGCCCGATCTACCTCTCCTTTCCATCCCGGCGCCTCCCGACCACCTATAAGAGAGCCCCGACTCCCCTCGTCCCATTTTCCCCCTCACCACGACCTCTCCCTGCCCGCAGCCACCTCGCCACCACCCTCCATTTCCCTGCCTCGCCGAGCTCTACACGAGTTTCCCCAGCGCCCAAGCTCCCTGCCGAGCCCTCCCCTGGTACTCCAAGTCACCCCCCTACACCAACCTGCAGCACCCCATCGCCCTCCCCCTCGCCGGAGCAGCCCCACCTCACCGGCCAACCTCCCAGCCACGGCCAACCTTCCACCCACGGTGAGCTTCATAAAAATCCCGTCACAGTTTTTTTTCAAAAAAAAAGCAAACTTATAAAATTCATATCTATTAGTATATAACTCCGAATTAGGTGATTCTTTTTGCGTTGGATCACAAATTTTATGTAGTTTCTGTAGATATCTAATTTGTCTATGTTTGGATTTATAAAATTTGAGTTAGATCAGATTTGAATTAAAGCTTGTTTTGCTTATTCCGGGAGTTTAAAATAGCTTTTAATTTGATTCTTTCTGCTGCTGTTTCCTAGTGATCATACCTTTCAGTAGTTTAAGTTTCAATTTTTTTAAATAATTTTACTTGGGGTTTTTACCAAAACAGATTATGTTTTAGTTCTTTTAGGATTATGGCTATTTCTTTTTCTAGAATTGTTTTTAAATTATTTTCTTTTATATTTCATAAAGTTTATATTTTGTTTTTGTTAGTTAACAGTAGGTTTTCAACAAATTTTTATTTTTATTTTTATTTTTTATCATGAAATCAATTCTTGTTCCCTAATAACTTGCAATTGATTTCTCTACTAGTTCAACTCCCATTTGAAAATACTTTCAAATAGTTTTATGAAAATTACTTTATTTTATCTTAGTTCAATTTATATTTTATTCTCTGAATATTTCAGTGTTTTATTTTCTGTTAGACAAAAACTATTTTGTGAATGTTGTAGTAGAAGGCTCCCTAGCTTCTTTGAAGTTTCCTTCGGATTCTTATTCGCTCTCTCTTTTGTTTTGATTGCTAGAATGATTGCTAGTATGAGTGCTTATGTGAATGATATGTTTATTATATAGATTTCATCGGAGAGTGACAAATAGTCTATCAAGTTATTTCTCGAGAACGATAATTCTTCTTCATCAACCTCACCAGGCAAGTCATTTGATCATGTATCACCTATGTTTTATGCATCGTAGTTCTACCATCCTATGCCCAATTTGCATGCTGACTAGGTACTTGGAAATTATGGTTACATATTGTAGTATCATGTGGTAGGCACCCAACAACCCCGTTACTTGGCCCGGGACGACAAATTTCATGTTGCTATGCTTGAGTAGACGGGATTCTGGTTGAGAGTTTATCACGAGTGATGCGAGAATAATTTAATAACCAAGACCGGTTAAGTCAAGACTTTTCAAGACCTCCTGATGCAATGCAACTCTGGGTGAAGGACGGTTGATCGGCTCCCTGGAGAAACCAGTGGATGACCCGGGATGCTGGGGACGTGCCATGACATCTTGCGGAAAGCTTCACCCAGGCTCAAGAGACGGACGGATATTTTCAATGCCCAAGGCTTACCTGCACAGCCACAAGTCATTATGGGCTTTGGCTTGGTTGGACAATGCGGCGACTCTGGACAGGCAGTGCCAGCAGATGTAGAAGAACGGTAGGATTGGATGGGCACCGACACGGATTCAGAGGGACCCGTTGAAAGACCATGTTTTGATCATCCGGTCTTCAAACACCCTGAAGTGCGAGGACATACACGGAGGCGATCAAATCTTGTGGGGAACGTGCGCAGAACTCTGCAGAGTACTCAAACCTAATCGATTAGCCGTGTCCACGGTCAGGGACATCTTGAGCCAAAGGAACTTAAGTTATCTGGAATTCTCAACACCATTATATATATTTGATGAGGGTAATATTTATAACTTGGGTATGAGAACTGGTTGGCGGAACCATCTCGTTAACAACCAACCTTGTAGTAATATTTTGCTTTTACCCCTCTTGTTGTAGGAGAAAATTTGCTTTACGCTAAAACTTACAACACCACCTACCATATATGCATATAGTATAGATGATATTTTACCCCCCCCCCCCCTCATATGTGACTTGCCGGCATATTCAATATGCTGACCTACACGGCTGCAACGTCTTATGTTGCAGATATTTTTCTTCGACGAGTAAGAGTATGATTCGGGGTTACGGTCTACACTCAACTTGCCGTTGGTGTTTATTGGGACTCCACTCCCTTGACTCCTTCCGCTGAGATATTTAAGGTATATATCAGTTTTACGCTATTTCCATGTGATTGCACTTTGATATATACATTGATGTACTGTGTGTGCCAGCATACTGATCCAGGGATGGCACAGATACACACAGGCTTGACTCGTTTTGAGTCGGGTCGCTACAAAAATGGTATCAGAGCACATGTTGTTTGTAGGACGTGACCCTAGAAACTGGAAATTTCTTAGGAAAGGATCTCTCAAAATTTCTATTTTTCAAGAACACCTTTTACTTCTCATCTCTTCTCATCTCATCAAACGTTCTCTCTCACCTCAAATAGTTAGACAACGCCCTTTCCCTTTGACCACGTGAAGGATCAACCGACTGCCACTTCAAAGTAAAGAGGATTTCATCATGCAGTTGAAGCTACACCAAGTGAAGACTCTCAAGACCCGAAGAACTCGAAGACCCCGAAACGTTCCAATGTTTATTAGAAGTCCAAACCCCAATTATATACCCATGTTAGTTACGATGATTTGTGAGCCGTCATTGGTGTGTGTTTTCCGACGGCCACAACTAAAACCTATTCTCAAAAATATTGTTTGTATTGTGTGTATCTCCCTCTCTCTTACCCGTCTCATCCCCAAAACCTCAACCCTGCCAGATGGAGTATGAAGCTGGACTTGTAGTCTCTGGACCAATGACCCAGCTGGAGGCGGATATATGGATTCAAAACATGGAGTACCACTTCGGGAGCAACTTCATCTCAAGGAAGTATGAAGTGGAACACGCTCTTCGGTACTTTACACAAAGTGATGCAATCTGGTGGAAAATGCATCATGCCATACAAGGATTTAGTGGAGCAGAAACCTGGGACAAATTCAAGAAGACTTTGTTAAGATCCCGTCTTATTCAAATGTGCTATGATAATCCGAAGGAGAATACTTGTGCATGCAAGATCTATGGAGAAACAGGACACACCCAGGAAGAACACCAGGATGGATGCACTCATTGTGAAGAAAATCACCCAGCTGAGGAGTGCCCAAGTAGTCAGGTGACTTGTTTCCTTTGTGAAGGAACCACCCACTACCCAGCTCAGTGTCACATTTACCCCAAGGTGCAACAAGGTGTCAAGCAGCAGAAAGATGGAGTGAAGGAAACCCTCAAGAAGAAGATTTTAGAAGAACCGGTGATGAACGAAAATACTGAAGACCCTGATGGACAAGGTCTGACCAGATTTTTCTCCAATGCATGCTACTCATGTGGAGAAGAAGGACATTATTCACAGGATTGCACGAAGGGAAGCCAAGAGTATCTGGGAAACTTCCCGACGGAAAAAGTGGAGTTTGATCCACTTGAAATAGAAGAACTGGCCAGAATAAAGAAGTCCAGAAAGAAAAAAAAGGTACCCTCGGAAGAGCCAAATCTCTGCAGATATAGACCTGAGTCATGTCAGATGTTACAAGTGTATGGAATTTGGCCACCACAAATACATGTGCTCAGGAAGGAAGCCGGAAACCCAAGGAGCAAAAGCAAACACTAAGACGCCTCGAGACTTGTCAGAACTCATTTTCTTTCGTTGCAAGGAAGCAGGACATTTTGCTAACGATTGTCCACAAAGGAAGAAAGCTAAAAAGGAGTAGTTAAGTTTGACCGCGGCAATTAGTGTAATCTGAAGAACTCTTGTTTTTCATGAGATCATGGAGTGAAAAAATTTGTAACAGAAGTCCCTGAGATTGTAATAACATCATGAATAAATGGAATTTATTGTCTCATGATTGCCTATGTTGAAACTGTATGCGTTGTTTCTCTTCGAACAAAGATCTCTGAACAATTATGAGGATGTGAGAAAATATGGTCTATGCAGGCATGAGTATAATTCATTTTAAGTGTGGTAGTAATCGGTAAACCCACATGATCCACTGAGTAGGAATGTACCATAACTACCAAGGAGACATATACATTCCTCTGAGTACCTATTTACTGACACCTGCAGATGACAACTTTCTACGAGTCATTCCTCAAGGGCCCAGAAACGATCATGACCCTGACCAGTGATCATGATTACCCAAAAATCCTGAAGGACATGATGAAGCACATTCATCTTGAAGGAGATGCAGTCTACAAAGGCTACCCATTCATGGAGAATGGAGTGGAACTTTGGCATGTGGAAGTACATCTCCACCGTGTGAAAGGAGTTTGTCCAAAGACTATGGGGCAATACTTTCTCATTTCACGTGTACCACGAGAAACCTTCTTTGATGCTGTTCATGAAGCTGCCATGGAAGCCATACACCAAATTGGAGAAATACTTGAAGCAAGACTTCGTCATACCCAGGAATACCTGAGTGAGGTACGTGTGGAGATGATGGAGATGAAGCTCATGGCCACCATGATGAAGCAAAAGATGGATGATTTCAAGGAGCACCTCGGAAAGTTCTAGTGGAACTAAAGTACCTCCAAGAGAGACAGATGAATAAAGTTGGCAGAAATGCTTGACCATACCGAACAATGTGGATGGCAGCATTTGTAATAAATTACTTTTGAGTTAGAATTTTGAAGAAATTAAGGATGTAATAAAGGATTGAGTATGAAATAAATATGATTTATCGATGAAGCAATACCTTCTTATGGTATCCCACAGAGTGGCGTGTGAACCAAAAATAAGTCTGAGGATTTTTATTATATGATGGTTACCCCAAGAGTATGATGGAGGAAACACTATAGGATTTAAGGCGTAGTGATTCCAAGTAAGCCTGCAACGCACAGACCCCGAGACTAATAAGGATCAAGTACTACCTATTTGGAGAAGGAAACTTGGAAGAAGCTATGATGGATCAGCAAACGTTTTCTTAGGAGCATACGAAAACCCGAGAGTTGTGAAGATACGATAGATGTTTTGTTGAGCTTGCAGAGCCAATGGATTATCCGAACTTCGTTCGTGGACAAGAGATATTCTGCAATGCTTGTGAGGATGCCCAAGTGTTAGAATACGATATTCACTAAGCCTTATACAAGGTAATGATTTCAGTGCGACATGGCTTGGCCACCATGACGACTTACTATTATCATTCTCTTGCTATTCGGAATGGTAAATCTGAGAGACTTACCCATAGAGAGAGATGACGTTCTTTGAAGCTTTTGTTTAAGCCTTAGAATGGTATGCTGAAAGCCCCATGTACATGGCACTTGTTGTCACGCGTAAGAAATTTGACGGTGAGGATGAAACCAAGACCCCTCTCTCTGCAGGATAACCACAAATGGTAGACCACCATGAGAATCATCGATATGTTATTTAGAATTGACCACGAGACTGTCAGCTAAGAAGACCCAGTAACGGAAGAAGCTTATATCAACAGAAGAACCCTCGTTTTAATGGAAACGTTATGAATATAACGGAAGCGCATCACGAGAGGAGTTAGTATGAAGACTGTGAGGAGTCAGATGCCAAAACCGAGAGGATTTCTAAAATTTTGAGGGACCAGTGATTCTTATTTTAAGTGTGGTAGCACCCCACTTTGCCGGAGGTTGGATTTGTTAGAAGACCTCCAAACCCTAACCTTTCTTTCTAGCCCCTTCGAATCTCGAGGACGAGATTCATTTTAAGTGTGGTAGGTTTGTAACATCCCAAATTTTGGAATGTTAATATAATTATTAGAATGATAGTTTGTCTGTTTGAGTGATTGAAACTTGAGTGAAATTTGAAACTTTTCAAAAAAACTTTTGAATGAGAGGAAATAAAATGATTTTCCCCTTTCTCTGGTGAATTCAAATTCATCCATTTAAAATCGATGAGAGAAGATGACATGACTTCTTAAAATTATAAATATTTTGAATCAAGGTGGCATTGGAATTCCTTTCGATTTCGCTTTTGCATTTTGTTTCTTCCTCACTCACGGAATGCCGGGAACCATATCTTGTCAAGCAAGAAAAAGAGAGGAGAAACATGACCCTCCAAAATCCGGGGATATTCTTTGAAATATTTGAGCTATGAAACCCAAGATTTATTTGAGAAATTTTTTGCAAAAAGAAATAAAGCATTTAGGGATTTTCTGAAAAACATTTTTTAAAATTTTTATTTTGGCCGTGGAGAAATGTCCATCATTTAGATTTTATTTTTGTGATAATTTTAGTATATAGAAACTCTATATTCCGAATTTATTTGGTTTCCCTTTTATCGTTTCATTTCTGGTTTTTGAAAATAGGGAAAGATATCTCGTTTATTAGGAAACCTTATGCTGGCCCATTAAGGACTTTCCAACTTGGCCCAACCAGCATCATCTCCTACCTCTCGTCACTTTCCCCATGTACAGAAGCTTTCCATGGCAATGGAGACAGGAATCTCCACTTGCCCGATCTACCTCTCCTTTCCATCCCGACGCCTCCCGACCCCCCTATAAGAGAGCCCCGACTCCCCTCGTCCCATTTTCCCCCTCACCACGACCTCTCCCTGCCGCAGCCACCTCGCCACCACCCTCCACTTCCCTTCCTCGCCGAGCTCTACACGAGTTTCCCCAACGCCCAAGCTCCCTGCCGAGCCCTCCCCTGGTACTCCATGTCGCCCCCTACACCAACCTGCAGCACCCCATCACCCTCCCCCTCGCCGGAGCAGCCTCACCTCACCGCCCAACCTCCCAGCTACGGCCAACCTTCCACCCACGGTGAGCTTCAAAAAAATCCCGTCACGGTTTATTTTTAGAAAAAGAGCAAACTTATAAAATTCATATCTATTAGTATATAACTCCGAATTAGGTGATTCTTTTTGCGTTGCATCAAAAATTTTATGTAGTTTCTGTAGATATATAATTTGTCTATGTTTGGATTTATAAAATTTGAGTTAGAACAGATTTGAATTAAAACTTGTTTTGCTTATTCCTTGAGTTAAAAAATAGCTTTTAATTTGATTCTTTTTGCTGGTGTTTCCTAGTGATCATACCTTTCAGTAGTTTAAGTTTCAATTTTTTAAAATAATTTTACTTGGGGTTTTTACCAAAACAGATTCTGTTTTAGTTCTTTTAGGATTATGGCTATTTCTTTTTCTATAATTGTTTTTAAATTATTTTCTTTTATATTTCAGAAAGTTTATATTTTGTTTTTGTTAGTTAACAGTAGGTTTTCAACAAATTTTTATTTTTATTTTTATTTTTATCATGAAATCAATTCTAGTTCTCTAATAACTTCCAATTGATTTCTCTACTAGCTCAACTCCCGTTTGAAAATACTTTCAAATAGTTTTATGAAAATTACTTTATTTTATCTTAGTTCAATTTATATTTTATTCTCTGAATATTTTAGTGTTTTATTTTCTGTTAGACAAAAACTATTTTGTGAATGTTGTAGTAGAAGGCTCCCTAGCTTCTTTGAAGTTTCCTTCGGATTCTTATTCGCTCTCTCTTTTGTTTTGATTGCTACAATGATTACTAGTATGAGTGCTTATGTGAATGATATGTCTGTTATATAGATTTCATCGGAGAGTGACGAATATTCTATCAAGTTATTTCTCGAGAACGATAATTCTTCTTCATCAACCTCACCAGGCAAGTCATTTGATCATGTATCACCTATGTTTTATGCATCGTAGTTCTACCATCCTATGCCCAATTTGCATGTTGACTAGGTACTTGGAAATTATGGTTACATATTGTAGTATCATGTGGTAGGCACCCAACAACCCCGTTACTTGGCCCGGGACGACAAATTTCATCTTGCTATGCTTGAGTAGACGGGATACTGGTTGAGAGTTTATCACGAGTGATGGGAGAATAATTTAATAACCAAGACCGGTTAAGTCAAGACTTTTGAAGACCTCGTGATGCAATGCAACTCTAGGTGAAGGACGGTTGATCGTCTCCCTGGAGAAAGCAGTGGATGACCCGGGATGCTGGAGACGTGCCATGACATCTTGAGGAAAGCTTCACCCAGGCTCAAAGAGATGGACGGATATTTTCAACGCCCAAGGCTTACCTGCACATCCACAAGTCATTATGGGCTCTGGCTTGGTTGGACAACGCGGGGACTCTGGACAGGCGGTGCCAGCAGATGTAGAAGAACGGTAGGATTGGATTGGCAGCGACAGGGATTCAGAGGGACCCGTTGAAAGACCATGTTTTGATCATCCGGTCTTCAAACACCCTGAAGTGCGAGGACATACACGGAGGCGATCAAATCTTGTGGGGAACGTGTGCAAAACTCTGTAGAGTACTCAAACCTAATCGATTAGCCGTGTCCATGGTCAGGGACATCTTGAGCCAAAGGAACTGAAGTTATCTGGAATTCTCAACACCATTATATATATTTGATGAGGGTAATATTTATAACTTGGGTATGAGAACTGGTTGGCGGAACCATCTCGTTAACAACCAACCTTGTAGTAATATTTTGCTTTTAGCCCCTCTTGTTGTAGGAGAAAATTTACTTTACGCTGAAACTTACAACACCACCTGCCATATATGCATATAGTATAGATGATATTTTACCCCCCCCCCCTCATATGTGACTTGCCGGCATATTCAATATGCTGACCTACACGGCTGCAACGTCTTATGTTGCAGATATTTTTCTTCGGCGAGTAAGAGTATGATTCAGGGTTACGGTCTACACTCAACTTGCCGTTGGTGTTTATTGGGACTCCACTCCCTTGACTGCTTCCGGTGAGATATTTAAGGTATATATCAGTTTTACGCTATTTCCATGTGATTGCACTTTGATATATACATTGATGTACTGTGTGTGCCAACATACTGATACAGGGATGGCACAGATACACAGAGGCTTGACTCGTTTTGAGTCGGGTCGCTATAGAAATGGTATCAGAGCACATGTTGTTTGTAGGACGTGACCCTAGAAACTGGAAATTTCTTAGGAAAGGATCTCTCAAAATTTCTATTTTTCAAGAACACCTTTTACTTCTCATCTCTTCTGATTTCATCAAATGTTCTCTCTCACCTCAAATAGTTAGACAACGCCCTTTCCCTTTGACCACGTGAAGGATCAACCGACTGCCACTTCAAAGTAAAGAGGATTTCATCATGCAGTTGAAGCAACACCAAGTGAAGACTCTCAAGACCCGAAGAACTCGAAGACCCCGAAACGTTCCAATGTTTATTAGAAGTCCAAACCCCAATTATATACCCACGTTAGTTACGATGATTTGTGAGCCGTCATTGGTGTGTGTTTTCCGACGGCCACAACTAAAACCTATTCTAAAAAATATTGTTTGTATTGTGTGTATCTCCCTCTCTCTTACCCGTCTCATCCCCAAAACCTCAACCCTGCCAGATGGAGTATGAAGCTGGACTTGTAGTCTCTGGACCAATGACCCAGCTGGAGGCGGATATATGGATTCAAAACATGGAGTACCACTTCGGGAGAAACTTCATCTCAAGGAAGTATGAAGTGGAACACGCTCTTCAGTACTTTACACAAAGTGATGCAATCTGGTGGAAAATGCATCATGCCATACAAGGATTTAGTGGAGCAGAAACCTGGGACGAATTCAAGAAGACTTTGTTAAGATCTCGTCTTATTCAAATGTGCTATGATAATCCGAAGGAGAATACTTGTGCATGCAAGATCTATGAAGAAACAGGACACACCCAGGAAGAACACCAGGATGGATGCACTCATTGTGAAGAAAATCACCTAGCTGAGGAGTGCCCAAGTAGTCAGGTGACTTGTTTCCTTTGTGAAGGAACCACCCACTACCCAGCTCAGTGTCACATTTACCCCAAGGTGCAACAAGTTGTCAAGAAACAGAAAGATGCAGTGAAGGAAACCCTCAAGAAGAAGATTCTAGAAGAACCGGTGATGAACGAAAATATTGAAGTCGATAAGGCTAAGGTTGATGCGATCGAGAAAATGCCATGCCCTACAGATATCAAAGGTATAAGAAGTTTCCTTGGTCATGCTGGTTTCTATAGAAGGTTCATTAAGGACTTTTACAAGATTTATAGGCCTCTTACCAATCTCTTGCAAAAGGATATTACTTTTGTTTTTGACGATGATTGTGAGGAAGCCTTCGAAATACTTAAAAGGGCCTTGATAACTGCGCCTATTGTTCAACCAGCTGATTGGAACTTACCTTTTGAAATCATGTGTGGTGCTAGTGATTATGTTGTTGGCGCTTTTCTAGGACAAAGAGTTGATAAGAAGTTGAATGTTATTCACTATGCTAGTAAATTCTAGATAGTGTCCAAATAAACTATGCTACTACTGAAAAGGAATTTTTAGCAGTCGTGTTTGCATGTGCGAAGTTCAGCTCTTATATTGTTGATTCCAAGGTTACTATTCACACTGATCATGCTGCTATTAAGTACCTCATGGAAAAGAAAGATGCTAAACCTAGACTTATCAAATGGGTTCTCTTGCTACAAGAATTTGATTTGCATGTTGTTGATAGGAAGGGTGCGGAGAACCCCGTAGCAGATAACTTGTCTAGGTTGGAGAATGTTCTTGATGACCCACAAACTATTGATGATAGCTTTCCTGATGAGCAATTGAATGTCATCAATGCTTCACGTAGTACACCGCGGTATGCTGATTATGAAAATTATATCGTTGCCAAATATATACCACCTAGTTTCATATACCAGCAAAAGAAGAAATTCTTCTTTTATTTGAGACATTACTTTTGGGATGATCCTCACCTTTATAAAGAAGGAGTAGATGGTGTTATTAGACGTTGTGTACCTGAGCATGAACAGGGATAGATCCTACAGAAGTGTCACTCCGAGGCTTACGGAGGACACCATGCGGGAGATAGAACTGCACACAAGGTATTGCAATCAGGTTTCTATTGGCCTACTCTCTTCAAGGATGCACGTAAGTTTATCTTGTCTTGCGATGAATGTCAAAGAATAGGTAATATCAGTAAACGTCAGGAAATGCCTATGAATTGTTCACCTGTCATTGAACCATTTGATGTTTGGGGTTTTGATTATATGGGACCTTTTCCAAAATCCAACTGGTATGCTCATATCCTAGTTGTTGTTGATTACGTTACTAAGTGGGTAGAAGCTATCCCAACTAGTAGTGCTGATCACAACACCTCTATCATGATGCTTAAATAAGTTATTTTCCCTAGATTTAGAGTCCCTAGATATCTAATGACTGACGGTGGTTCACATTTCATTCATGGTGCTTTCCGTAAAACGCTAGCTAAGTATGATGTCAACCATAGAGTTACATCTCCCTATCATCCCCAGTCCAATGGTCAAGTAGAGCTAAGCAATTGAGAGATTAAACTAATTCTGCAAAAGACTGTTAATAGGTCTAGAAAGAATTGGTCTAAGAAGCTTGATGATGCACTCTGGGCTTATAGAACTGCTTATAAGAATCCCATGGGCATATCTCCGTACAAAATGGTTTATGGTAAAGCATGTCATTTACCTCTTGAGCTAGAGCATAAGGCTTATTGGGCAATCAAAGAGCTCAACTTTGATTTCAAACTCGCTGGTGAGAAGAGGTTATTTGATATTAGCTCACTTGATGAGTGGAGAGCTCAGGCATATGAAAATGCCAAGTTGTTTAAAGAAAAGGTTAAGAGGTGGCATGATAAAAGGATACAAAAACGTGAGTTCAATGTAGGTGATTATGTCTTGCTATACAATTCTCGTTTAAGATTTTTTGCAGGCAAGCTTCTCTCTAAATGGGAAGGTCCTTACATTGTTGAGGAAGTATATCGTTTTGGTGCCATCAAGATCAACAACATGGAAGGTAATTTTCCGAGAGTGGTAAATGGGCAAAGAATCAAGCATTATATCTCAGGTAGTCCCATAAATGTTGAAAGGAATATTATTAATACCATAACTCCGGAGGAGTACATAAGGGATATTTATCAGCCTGTTTTAGACTCCGAAAACGAAGAGGTATGTGATTCAGTAAGTAAACCGACTCCAAAACTTTTCCAGTAGGAATTTTTCTCCATTTTGGATTTTTTACAAAAATAGAAAAATTTAAAGTAGTTCGGAAAGCGCACGAGGAGGCGACAAACCTGCCAGGCGCGGGCCACCCCCCTGGCCGCGCCTGGGAGGCTTCTAACCACCTCATGTGCCTCCTGGACTCCGTTTTCTTGCGGAGTACTCCTTCTGGTCGGGAAAAGTTCATTATATATTCTCCCGAAAGGTCTGACCCTCGTATCACGCAAATTTCCTCTGTTTTCGTTTCGAGCCTGTTTCTGCCGCAGATTTAGGGCAAGATGTCTACTCAAGATTCAGAGGGGGATAGCTATGTGGTCGATTACCTTGCTAACCCCAAGGTATATGGGGACTTGGATCATTATGGTTGGACCACTGATGAGGAGGAAGATTATGATCCCAAGGGGAAGGAAGGAACAAGTTCCGATGAAGAGGAGGCTCCTCTACCCCAACCTGGAGACACACATGTGGAGTTCAAGAAGTCGAGCCTCCCTGACTCAAGGAAGAAGCCTAAGATTTTGTTTATCCCTTCTGTCTTTTACAGGAGAGTAAGCAAGAACTATGCCAAAGGGTGTTGAGGCTTGAAGAGGAAATTAACGATCTGAAGGAGCAGAATTTTATGCTCAAGAAGAAATTTAACAAGTTCAAGACCTCTGCAACAACTCCACCACCATCACCTTCTAAGGAAGACAATTAAGCACGGGTATGGACAATCCCCTTGGCTTGTTCCAAGCTTGGGGGAGTTGCCCCGATATCGTATCACCATCACATCTTTTGCCTTTACCTTTTCTTAGTTCGATCCTTTTTGGTTTTATCTTTCTCTAGTAGAATAAAGTTCTTAGTATTCTAGGCTTGAGTTTTGCTTTGTGTCACCCCAATGTATTCGAGTTCGTGAGACATATAATAAAGAGTGTTTTAGTTAAGGGCCTTGCTTCATGCCATGATCTAAAGAAAAGAATGATAAAAGAACAAAAGCATGAAAGATCATGTAATGATCTTATGGGAAGTGATGACTTCACATATAAAAATAATGTTGATTGAAATTAGTTGTGGGTGGACAAACGTAGACCTTGGTCATTGTTGCAATTAATAGGAAGTAATAAAGAAAGAGAGGTTCACATATAAATATATCATATTTGACACCGTCAATCATTGTGAACACTCATTGAACTATTACATGCTTAGAAGTAGATGTTGGACAAGGAAGACAACGTAATGGATTATGTTTGCTTGGTTCCGAACAATGTTATATGACTAGAGATCCCTTAGCATGTGATGCTTGCTTCCACCTCATATCAGCCAAAACTTCCACACTAAGTAGAGATGCTACTTGTGCATCCATAAACCTTCAACCCAGTTTTGCCATGAGAGTCCACCATACCTACCTATGGATTGAAGAAGATCCCTCAAGTAAGTTTTCATCGGTCCAAACAATAAAAATTGCTCCCTAAAAATGTATGATCTATTAGTGTGTGGAAAATAAGCTTTGTACGAACTTGTGATGAGGAAGACATAAAAGCGACAGACTGCATAATAAAGTTCTTTATCATAGGAGGCAATATAAAGTGACGTTCTTTCACACTAAGAGGTCACACATCCAAACTTCAAAAGTGCATGACAACCTCTGCTTCCCTCTGCGAAGGGCCTATCTTGTACCTTTACTTTTTGTCCTTAAAAGTGTCCTAGTGATCGACACCAATTCCTTATTTCGCCTTTATCTTGGCTAACGTCATGTGCTAGGGAAAGATCTATATTCATATGTCAACTTGGAAGTAAGTATTCATGAATTATTATTGTTGACATTACCCTTGAGGTAAATAGTTGGGAGGCGAAACTATAAGCCCCTATATTTCTCTGTGTTCGACTGAAACTTTGATCTCATGAGTACCACGTGAGTTGTAGCAATTGTAGAAGACGAAAGGATGATTGAGTATGTGGATTTGCTTTACAAGCTCTTACTTGACTCTTTCCGATGTTATGATAAATTGCAATTTCTTCAATGACTATAAGCTATCAGTTGTTAATTCTCAATAAGGTTCTTGATTCATACTTTACTTTGTGAAGGAATTATCACTTTAGCATAAGAGATTATATGATGATATTGCTGTTCTGATTATGATCATGATGCTTGCATGTCCGTATTTTGTTTTGTCGACACCTCTATCTCTAAACAGGTGGGCATTTTTATTCATGTCGGTTTCCGCTTGAGGACAAGTGAAGTCTAAACTTGGGGGACTTGATATGTTCATTTTGCATCATGCTTTTATGTTGATATTTATCGCTTTATGGGTTCTATTACACTTCACGGTACAATACTTATGCCTTTTCTCTCTTATTTTACAAGGTTTACATGAAGAGGGAGAATGTCGGCAGCTGGAATTATGGCGTGAAAAAGGAGCAAGTTTGAGATACCTATTATGCGCAACTCCAAAAGCCGTGAAAATCAACGAGGAATAATTTTTGAATTTATAAAAAATACTGGGCAGAAGAAGTACCAGAGGGGAACCACCAGGAGGCCACAAGCCTGCTAGGCGCGGCCTACCCCCCTGGGCGCGCCTAGGGGGCTTGTGGGCTCCCTGTTGGCCCTCTGGCTCCCATCTTTTGCTATAAGGAGGGTTTCGTTCCAGAAAAAATCCGGAGGAGGCTTTCGGGAGGATTCGCCGCCGCCACGAGGCGGAACTTGAGCAGAACCAATCTAGAGCTCCGGCAGGGCCGTTCTGCCGGGGAAACTTCCCTCCCGGAGGGGGAAATTGTCGCCATCATCATCACCAACACTCCTCTCATCAAAGGGGACTCATCATCATCAACATCTTCATCATCACCATCTCATATCCAAACCCTAGTTCATCTCTTGTAACCAATCTCCGTCTCGCGACTCCGATTGGTACTTGTAAGGTTGCTAGTAGTGTTAATTACTCTTTGTAGTTGATGCTAGTTGGATTACTCGGTGGAAGATTATATGTTCAGATCCTTGATGCTATTCAATACCTCTCTGGTCATGAACATAATTATGCTTTGTGAGTAGTTACTTTTGTTCCTGAGGACATGGGATAAGTCTTGCTATAAGTAGTCATGTGAATTTGGTATTCGTTCGATATTTTGATGCGTTGTATGTTGTTTTTCCTCCAGTGGTGTTATGTGAACGTCGACTACATAACACTTCACCATTATTTGGTCCTAGAGGAAGGCATTGGGAAGTAGTAAGTAGATGATGGGTTGCTAGAGTGTCAGAAGCTTAAACCCTAGTTTATGCGTTGCTTCATAAGGGACTGATTTGGATCCACTAGTTTAATGCTATGGTTAGACTTTGTCTTAATTCTTCTTTCGTAGTTGCGGATGCTTGCAAGAGGGGTTAATCATAAGTGGGATGTTTGTCCAAGTAAGGGCAGCACCCAAGCACCGGTCCACCCACATATCAAACTATCAAAGTAGCGAACGCGAATCATATGAACATGATGAAAACTAGCTTGACAGGAATTCCCATGTGTCCTCGGGAGCGCTTTACCTCCTATAAGAGTTTGTCCAGGCTTGTCCCTTGCTACAAAAGGGATTGGGCCATCTTGCTGCACCTTTGTTACTATTTGTTACTTGCTACTCGCTATGAATCATCTTATCACACAACTATCTGTTACCGATAATTTCAGTGCTTGCAAAGAATACCTTGCTGAAAACCACTTGTCAGATCCTTCTGCTCCTCGTTGGTTCGACACTCTTACTTATCGAAAGGACTACGATAGATCCCCTACACTTGTGGGTCATTAGTCAACGGTGGCGCGACGTGGAACCGGCGGCGGGGATGGCTCCGGCGAGGTCAGGGATGGCCTTCCAAGACCGGATCTGGCCGGAACTGGCTGGCTGAGTCTTGAGGCGGCATACGACGATGCTCAAGGAGTGGCCTGCCTTGGCGAGGCGGCGAGGAGCGAGCTCCAGCGGTGGCTCGGGCATGCCGCGGTCTGCGGCGGCTCGGTGGGCCTTCCGCCGGTAGCGACGCTCCACTGGAGCTCCGGTGGCTGACTCGGGCACCATGGCAGGAGGCACGGGGTGCGAGCGCTCGGGCTCCCCCATGGCAGCGGGGAGGCTGTGGACACTGCGATCGCCGGACAAGTTCGGTTGGTGGCGGACGTGTACGGTAGGTGGGATTTGGGGCGATTTTGGGCCTTTGGATGGAGATCCAATGGTCGAGATCTCACCCAAAGATGGATTTCGGGAGAGAGAGGAGGTGGAGCTAGCAGGTGGGGTTTTCTAGGGGGTGGCTGCAAATTGGCTATGAGGGAAACCCTAGTGGAGTGAGAGAGTTCTCTCCATGGGTTGGTTCTTATATAGGGTTTGGTCTATGGTGGGATGGACCTCATCCGTCCGATTGCGATCCGACGACCACGAACACATGAAGTGGCTAGATGAGTCTAGTGGGCTGTGTAGTTGGGCTATGTAGGGATGACACGAAAATGGTGTAGACTAGAACAAGATTTTTAAACACCGAAAAACGTCCGACGATAACCCGACGACAATGCTGCTACGGTCGACCGTTCGGGTATCAAATGGGCTCCGATTGTGACGAAATTTGGCAAGCGGACTACCTATACTAAAATAAGACTGCATGCCAAGTTTCAACAAAATCCGGTAATGTTTTATACACACTTTTAAAAACAATATTTAAATGATTCCGCGGGCGCATGCATGTGTGGTTGGTCTCGAAACGGTCAACGAAAAAAAGGAAAGAACCGGCAACTAATAAGGGATGCAAGTTTTGAAAACTGGCGGCAGCGTAGTGCCGATGCAATGCGGGTGATGCGCATGATGCGACAGACAATCTAATCGCACGGCGGCAACAGAATAAAAGGGGAATCTTCTGGAGCGTCGGTCTCGGGCTGTCACAAAAATGTTTTTGAAACATCACGAAACATATGAGAAGTTCCAAGAGCTGAAATTGGGATTTCAGGCTCGTGACCGTGTTGAGAGGTATGAAACCTCCGACAATATTCTTTGCCTGCGAAGTAAGGGAGAAAATCTCAATAGTTGAGCATGTGCTCAGATTGTGTGGGTACTACAATTCCTTGAATCGAGTGGGAGGTGATCTTGCAAATAAGATAGTGATTGACATAGTTCTCCAAAGTCACTACCACCTAGTTACTCGAGCTTCGTGATGAACTATAGCATATCAGGGATGCACAAGATGATCATGAGTTATTCGCGATGTTTGACACCGCAAAAATAGAAATCAAGTAGGAGCATCAATTGTTTATGGTTAGTAAAACCACTAGTTTTGAGAAGGGTAAGGGGAAGAAGGGAAACTTCACGAATGGAAAACCAATTGCTGCTCTAGTGAAGAAACCCAAGGTTGAACCCAAACCCGAGACTAAGTGCTTCTATTATGACGGAACTATCACAAAAGTGGAATTACCCTAGATACTTGGTAGATAAGAAGGTTGGCAAAGTCGACAAAAGTATATTGGATATATCTGATATTGATGTGTACCTGACTAGTACTCATAGTAGCACCGGGGTATTGGATATCAGTTCAGTTGCTAAGTGTTAGTAACTCGAAATTATAGCTACGGAATAAACGGATACTAGCAAGGGTGAGGTGATGATGTATGTTGGAAGTAATTCCAAGGTTGATATGATAAAATATCACACGCTCCCTCTACCATCGGGATTAGTGTTGAACCTAAATAATTTTTATTTGGTGTTTGCGTTGAGCATAGACACGATTAGATCGTGTTTGTTGCAAATACGGTTATTCATTTAAAGAGAATAACGGTTACTCTATTTACTTGAATAATATGAATGGTTTATTGAATGGTTTATTGAATCTTGATCATAGTGATGCATATGTTCATAATATTGATGCCAAAAGATACAAAGTAGTAATGATAGTATCACTTACTTGTGGCACTCCCGCTTGAATCATATTGGGATAAAACGCATGAAGAATCTCCATGCCGATGGATCTTTGGACTCACTTGTTTTTGAATCGTTTGAGACATGTGAACCATGCCTATTGGTGTAAACGCATGAAGAAACTCCATGCATATGGATCATTTAGACTCTCTTGACTTTGAATCACTTGAGACATGCAAATCAAACTACATGGTCAAGATGACTGAAGGCCTCGTTTTTAGTGAGATGGAACGAGAAATTGTCTTGTTGCAAATAACACATTTTGATGCATGCAGTACAATGAGTGTTGAGGCACGCAGTGGATATCGTTATGTTCTTACTTCGCTGATGATTTGAGTAGATACAGGTGTATTTGCTTGATGAATCACAAGTCTGAAATATTGAAAATTTCAAGCAATTTTAGAGGGAAGTTGAAGGTCGTCATGACAAGAGGATAATATGTATACGATGTGATCATGGAGGTAAATATATATCTGAGTTGCAAGTTTGTTATACATTTAAGACAATGTGGAAATTGTTTCACAACTCATGCCACCTGGAACACCATAGTGTGGTGGTTTGTCCGAATGTCATAGTCGCGCCCTATTGGATATGGTGCATACTATGATGTCTCTTATCGAATTACCACTATCGTTTTTGGGTTAGGCATTAGAGACAACCACATTCACTTTAAATAGGGCACCACTCAATTCCGTTGAGATGACACCGTATGAACTATGGTTTGGAGAAACCTAAGTTATCGTTTCTTAAAAGTTTGGGGCTGCGACGCTTATGTGAAAAAGTTTCAGTCTGATAAGCTCGAACCCAAACCGGATAAATGCATCTTCGGACACCCAAAACAGTTGGGTATACCTCCTATCTCAGATCCTAAAGCATAGTGTTTGTTTCCAAAAACGAGTCCTTTCTCAAGAAAGAGTTTCACTCGAAAGAATTGAGTCAGAGGATGGTGGAACTTGATGAGGTTAATGAACCATCACTTCAATCAAAGAGTAGAAGGGCGCAGGAAATTGTTCCTGTGGCGCCTACACCAGTTGAAGTGGAAGTTGATGGTGGTGATCATGAAGCTTCGGATCAAGTTACTACCAAACCTCGTAGGTCGACAAGGGCACGTACTGCTCCAGAGTGGTACGGTAATCCTGTCTTGGAGGTCATGTTGTTGGACAACAAGGAACCTACAAGCTATGAAGAAGCGATGGTGGGCCCGTATTCCAACAAATGGATCGAGACCATGAAATCCGAGATATGATCCATGTATGAAAACAAAGTGTAGACTTTGTAAGAACTACTTGATGGTCGTAAGGCTTTTAGGTACATATGGATATTTAAAAGGAAGACGAACGATGATGGTAAATGTGACCATTATGGAAAGCTTGACTTGTCGCAAGGAGGTTTCCGACAAGTTCAAGGGGTTGACTACGATGAAACTTTCTCACTCGTAGCGATGCTAAAGTCTGTTGGAATTATGTCAGCAGTTGTTGCATTTTTCATTTATGAAATTTGGCAGATGGATGTCAAAACATTGTTTCCGTGATGGTTTCTTTGAGGAAAGGTTGTATGTGATACAACCAGAAGGTTTTGTCGATCCTAAGGATGCTAACAAGTATGCAAGCTCTAGCAATCCTTCTATGGACTGGAGCAAGCATCTCAGAGTTGGAATATACGCTTTGATGAGATGATCAAAGCTTTTGGGTTTATACAAAGTTTATGAGAAACTTGTATTTCCAAGAAAGTGAGCGGGAGCACTATAGAATTTATGATAAGTATGTTTGGTTGACATATTTTTGATCGGAAATAATAGAGATAGATCAAGACGCTTGATATAACTTTCAATGAATACATGCCTTGACAAGGTTTTGAAGGAGTTCGAGTTGGATCAGTCAAAGAAGGAGTTCTTGACTGTATTGTAAGGTGTGAATTTGAGTTAGACTCAAAACCCGACCACAGTAAAAGAAAGAGGAAGGACGAAGGTTGTCCCCTATGCTTAAGCCATAGGCTCTATAATATGACATGCTATGTACCGCACCTAATGTGTGCCTTGCCGTGAGTTTGTCAAGGGGTACAAAGAGTGATCCAAGAATGAATCACTGAACATCGGTCAAAGTTATCCTTAGTAACTAGTGGACTAAGGAATTTTTCTCGATTATGGAGGTGATAAAAGAGTTCGTCGTAAAGGGTTACGTTGATGCAAGCTTTGACACTAATCCAGATAACTCTGAGAAGTAAAGCGGATTCGTATAGTGGAGCAGACGTTTGCAATTGTTCCAAGTGAAGCGTGGTAAAAGCATCTACAGTAAGACATAGAGATTTGTAAAGTACACACAGATCTGAATGTTTCAGACCCGTTGACTAAAAACCTCTCTCACAAGCAAACACATGATCAAACCCCAGAACTGCACGGGTGTTAGATTCATTACAATCACATAGTGATGTAAAAGAGATGATTGACTCTAGTGCAAGTGGGAGACTGTTGGAAATATATCCTAGAGGCAATAATAAATTAGTTATTATTATATTTCGTTGTTCATGATAATCGGTTATTAACCATGCTGGAATTATATTGATTGGAAACTCAAATACATGTGTGGATACATAGACAACACACTATCCCTAGTGAGCCTGTGAAGGACTAGCTCGTTGATCAAAGATGGTCAAGGTTTCCTAACCATAGACATGAGATGTCATTTGATAACGGGATCACATCAGTAGGAGAATAAACTATGAACGTAGCATATGATCATGTGAGTTTATTGGTATTGTTTTCTGCATGTCAAGTATGTGTTCATATGACCATGAGATCATGCAACTCCCGGACACCGGAGGAATGCCTTGTGTGTATCAAACGTCACGGCGTAATTGTGTGACTATAAAGGTGCTCTACAGGTATCTCCGAGGGTGTTTGTTGGGTTGGCGTGAAACGATACTGGGATTTGTCACTCTGTATGACAGAGAGATATCTCTAGGGCTCACTCGGTAATACAACATCACAAGAAGCTTCCAAGCAATGTGACTAAGGAGTTAGTCACGAGATCTTGTATTAACGAACGAGTAAAGAGACTTGTCGGTAATGAGATTGAACTAGGTATAGAGATATTGACGATCGAATCTCGGGCAAGTAACATACCGAAGGAGATCGGGATAGTATACGGGATTGTTTGAATCCTTGACATCGTGGTTCGACCGATAAAGATCTTTGTAGAATATGTAGGAGCCAGTATGGGCATCCACGTACCGCTACTGGTTATTGGCCGGAGAGTGTGTCGGTCATGTCTGCATAGTTCTCGAACCGCGGGGTTTGTACACTTAAGGTTTGGTGACGATTTGGTATTAATGAGTTATATGTGGTAGTAACTGAAAGTTTTTCGGAGTCCCAGATGTGATCATGGACGTCACGAGGAGCTTCGGAATGGTCCAGAGGTAAAGATTTATATATGGGAAGTCATATTTTGGCTACCGGAAAAGTTTCAGGTTTTTACGGTATTGCACTAGGAAGCTTCTAGAAGGTTGCGGAAACTTCCGAAGTAGTCTGAAAGTCCACCAAGGGTTCCACCACGTCTCAAGTGTTTGCATGGGCTGAGGCGACACGCCGTGGCCTTATTGGGCCAAGCGCACAAGTCCCTCAAGGCCCCATGCATTTGGGAAAGGTGAAAAGTCCACCTTTGTATGGAAGGGAAGGAAGGGGATTAGGATTCCACCTCCTCCCCCTTGGCTGCGCCCTAGGGCTTGGAGGGGCTGTTCCCCACGCCCCTCCACTTATATAGAGAGAGGAGGGGGCGCCCCAAGAGAACACATGAAGCCCTTGGCGCCCCTCTCCCTCCCTAGATTGATTTCTCCTCTAGTTTTTCCGCTAGTGCTTAGGTGAAGCCCTGCTAGGACAACACCACCACCACCACCGTCATGTCGTCGCGTTGCCAGGGAATTCATCTATCACTCCGCCCTCACTTGCTCGATTGAGGAGGCGGACACGTCATCCAGTTGTACGTGTGATGAACGCGGAGGTGTCGTCCGTTCGGCACTTGATCGAGAGTTCACGGGATGGATCATGATAGGATCGCGAAGACTTTCAACTACATCAACCATGTTTATTAATGCTTCGGCTAAGTGATCTACAAGGGTATGTAGATACAATTTCTCCTCTCGTAGATGTGCATCTCCTAGATTGATCTTGGTGAGCATAGGAAAATTTTTGTTTCCCATGCGACGTTCCCAAACAGCTACCTCCTCTGGTGGTGGTGCTGCTCATGATGAGACTGATAGTGATGATGGTGATGGTGATGATGAGTCTGCTAATGGTGATTTCGAGGAGTCTGACGGATCTGACAAGCTCTACTGAGCACTGGGGCGATAACATCACTCTTTTCCTTTTTGGTGTCCTAATGCCAAAGGGGGGAGAGCTATATCATGACGGGATTTGCATGGGTGGCTTTGGTTGTCGAATTGTCGTCTATTTTGTTTTGCTTTCGAGTTGAACTCTTATTTGCTTGTTAGTCGGTCTTGAACCTATCTTATGTGGAGACTATTTGAGTTTCAGTAGAGCTATGTTTATTATTACCCTTCTCATTCAAGATCTAGTCTTTATCTAATACATACGCTCCTTCTTTAATGTTATTTCCTCTATGTATCATGCGGATGGTCTCTAAAACCAAGGGGGAGCTCTAATTCTTGTTCCTGTCTCATCTGGGGCACACAGCGAGGGGGAGCTCCGCTTTTACTTTAGAGACCATCTATGCAAGTCGTGTTGTTGTCATCATCCACCAAAAAGGGGGAGATTGTAAGGGCATTCTCCAGCTTAAATGTTTTGGTGATGATGACAACTCACTATGTTATCTAACCGGGTGTGAAGTATTTAGGTATCATATCTAAAACACAAGAGGTGAGCTATTCCCTCCAAACAAAAAAGATTGAAGACGTGTTCCCTATGTGTTTATTCTCTTTGGTCGTAGGGATCCCGTACTATTAAGAGGGAATCGAGATTGGAAGTCTATGGGTGAATCAATTCTTCTCACACACTTTTGCACAAATCTCGTTCCATCACATCATTGAGAGAGATGCCCCTGCTTTCTAACTGCCCGATTGTACCTCTGCCTAGGGCGGTTGTACCGCTCAATCCCTGGGCGGTTGTAATGGCCCAGCATCGTTCCACAACCGGACATGGCTCTGTTTAGCTGCGGTAGTTGGGCGGTGGTGGCCCGGTTGTACCGATATATTAAATATAGCCGGTACTACCGGTGTTCCAACCGGTTGTACCATTTGGGACTTAGCCACGCCTAGCGGCCGTGGCAGGTGGAACCACGGGCCAAGTCTTTGTTTTGGACCGGTTGTTGGGCAGTGGCTGGTCGGTTGTTCCACTAAATTAGGCAGACCGGTTGTACCGCCGCCATGTAAAAACGGTTGTAACGGTTAGAAAGCGGGGGGAGCTATATAAGGAGGGGTTTCTTCCTCCTCCCTCTTATCTCTTACCTCTCTCTCTCCACCATTGATGCACTCAAGATTTCTTGCCTGATCTCTTTCCCTAGCCACCCAAACTTGTTGTCTTGCTAGGGATTGAAGGAGAAGATCTAGATCTACACTTCCACCAAAGGAAAATTAATCCCCCAAGTTCTTGTGTGTATTTTGTTACTCTTGGGTGTTTGAGCACGCTAGATGGAAGAGGTCACCTCGGAGCCACATTCTATTATGGTGAAGCTCTGTGGTTTTGTTGGGAGCCTCCAATTTGGTTGTGGAGAGAGCCCCAACCTTGTTGGTAAAGGTGGTTGCCACCTTCAAGGGCACCACTTAGTGGAATCACGACACTTCGCATTGTGGAGGGCGTGAGGAGAATATTGCGGCCTTAGTGGCATCTTGGGGAGCATTGTGTCTCCACATCGCTCCAACGGAGATGTACTTCCCCTTAAAGGGAAGGAACTTCGGGAACACATCATCGCCTTCATCTGTTCCACTTGTGGTTATTTCTTACCTTTACTTGTATTTACTTTTGCTTATTATTGTTGTTGTTAGCATCATATAGGTTGCACACCTAGTTGCATATCTAGACAACATATTTGTTGCTAAACCTAATTTGTTTAAAGAAAGTTTAAAATTTACTAGTTGCCTATCCACCCCCCTTTAGTCAAGCATATCGATCCTTTCACAAGGTGACCACTGTGTGATAGCTTTTAACTACCTCGACACGTGAATAACTTGGACCTCAAATTGATAGTGGTGGAGCTCGAGGGTGGAGAGGAAGGGGCGCAACCCATCATGGAATTTATCTAATATCTTTATATCAGAGCAAAAAATGTTTGAAACACGATAAACTTTTGAAATTTGTAACATTTTTTAAAGGCAAGAACATTTCTCGGAATTTCAGAACAATTTTCGAAATTTAAGAACAATTTTCGTACACAACTTAGTTAAGAAATTGAACAAAATTTTGATATTTCGAACATTTTTTGAAAATGCCAAACTTTTATTTCAAATAGCAAACATGTTTTAAAAATATCAAACATTTTTTGAAAATCCCGAACATTTTTTGAAGTTATGAATGTTTTGGAAAAACGGCAACTATTTGAAATTTAGAACAATTTCTGAAAAATCAAAAACACTTTCTGAATTTGAAGAACAATTTTTGAAAATCCCGAAAAGTTTTTAAAAATCTTGAAAAAAATTTGGAAAACCCAAACATTTTTTGAAAATCCATAACATTTTCTATAAAAGGAAAAACATTTTTCAAATTTGAAGAACAATTTTTGGAAATCTCAAACATTTTCTAAAAAATAAAAAACAATTTGCGAATTGGAAGAATAAAATTTCAAAATCCATGTTTTTTTAGAAATTTAGAATATTTTCTGAAACTGAGATAGAAAAGAAGAAAAAAAGAAAACGGAAAGAAAAAGAAAAACCGATTCAGGAAAACTTTTAGAAGTCTCCCAAAAACCTAAAAAACACTTCCAAAATCAGGGGCGTTGGAACATTAAACGGGACGGCCCACTTCTGAACTATTGCTCCGACACAGCTTCGCAACGAGCGGTGAATAGAATTTCCCTATTTTGTTATTAACTAGTGTTTTGATCGAGTTTGCTCGCTGGCATATTTTTTTTATTAACTAGTGTTTTGATCGAGTTCACTTATTTTGATCTATTGAGCCGCATATTTTTTTATTAACTAGTGTTTTGATCAAGTTCGCTCGCTAGCTGGTTTTGATGGGTTTTCCTATATTTTTTCATTTTGTTTCCTTTTTTTAGATTTTTTATTATTTTCTCACTAGTTTCTTCTGGTTTCTTGTTTTTATTTGCTTCTTACTTGGTCTTCACTTATTTTTTCCTTCTTTCCTTCTTTTCTTTATTTTCCATAGATTTTCTTGGATTTCTTCTTTGTTTTCACTATTTTTCTTGTTTTCCTTTTTTATTTTTGTTTCTTCGGGTTTCTTTTTTTCTTTCTCGGGTTTCCCTTACTATTATTTTTCATCTTTCTATGGTTTTGTTTGTTTGTTTCCCATTTTTCTTTTGTTTTCTTTTGGTTTCTCTCCAGTATTCATTGTTTTCTATACACACCTTTGGTGTATATCTAATATATTTCCAATACACATTTAAAGTTTTTTAAAGCCAAGTTTATCATTTTTAATACATGACCTATATTGTTTTATACATATTTTTATCATTCTTGAATGCTTGATTAAAAAAATTCAAATACAAGATTCCACATTTTTCTAATACATGGTCAACAAGTTTCTCTATACATTTTTAACACTTCTTAAAAAATGCTTCCCTTATAGTTTTAAATACCATATTGACACATTTTATTAAATGGTTAACAATTCATGTACACATTTATAAATAAATGCTTGACTAATATTTTTAAAATTTCAATATGTCTTCAAACTCCTTCTGTGTCGTAGTTTTATGCGGGTCAAAATTAGAAGAAAAAAATAAATGGATTGGCCTACCTTACAAGAAAGGATGTGCGTCAGTTTGGAAAATGACTTATAATGGGCACCATAAACGTCAAATATGAATGTCGCCCCATATCCAACGCATGTTCGGCGGGAGATAGCAAGCTAAATCGCACTATCAAGCTGGGATATAAAATTCCTGCTGGCCCATGTAACGCATCAATGCGCGAGACGAATGGCAGTTCCAACTAAGAAAACATAAACAAGGCTTTACAGTTTTTATATATAACAACATTTTTTATAAGGATACGTTCAAAACAATCCTTTCCGATCAGGAAACATACTATATTGGTATAAAAATTGTTTTCGATATTCAAAATGTATTTTAAATTAAAAATATCATGTTATAGTGTGCACGAATTAGTTAAATGTTTTTTAGCGGAAATTAAATGTTTGACCAATTGTAAAAAAAATGTTAGAAATTTTAATTAATGTGGAAGCTGCCTATCATTTGAAAAAATAATTGTGAATTACCAAACATATCTTGCATAAAAGTTTTACTAATTTATTTTAAACAGTTTTATCAAAAAATCCATTAATTTAAAAAAATCTTCATGGCTTTATGAGGAAAGCACAGGAAAGTAAAGAAAACCAAAACAATAAAGCATGAATATCCTAAAACCCCTAAAAAGCCTACAATGAAACAGGAAAACCCAAATAGGCGAAAGTCTGAATTGGCTGGCACATTTACACCTATAAGAGGGTTCATGTTTGCTCACTAACCTCCGACCCATGCTCGAATATGATCCACCCTCAAATACCCCCACGTATAGTTTTAACATTTTTTACTCTTCGCTGATCAGGAATTTCATGTGCTTCTTGTGGCTGTTAGCATTACTCCCCCTGTGTCGTTGCTGCATGGATCGTGGCCTACGCAACGCTAGCGCTATCGACATTTGCTTTTGTTTTTCAGCTGATTGTGGTATGGTCATTTTCCAGGCCTTTTCACGGGGTTGTATAAACAAGACAATTATTTGGTTGGTTTTCACCATTCCCCTATTTTTCTGATTTGCCTTTCTTAAATTACATGAATCTTGAAAAGAAATACATGAGCATTTTTATAAAGTGATGTGGAATCATTTTAGTTGGCATTGAACACTTTCAAAGTAATACACATTTTTTTATTTCATAATAAAAAAAATCATGAACATTTTATTATTTTTATAATACTCTCTCCTTTTCATAATGTAGTGCGTCCGCACTTTTCTATATTTAAGTTTGATCATAAATTTAACCCACGTGGGCGACCTCGGCGGGAGAAAAAATATACCATTGAATTCGTATTCGAAAAAAGTTTCCGCTGATATAATTTTTGCTGCCACCGCATCGCCTACAGCGGTTAAATTTATGATCAAATTAAATCTCAAAAAACGCAGATGCACTACATTATGGAACGGAGGGCTTTGTTTTTTCCCCAATTCTCAAATTTATCAGAACTCACAGACTTTTTTAGCTTCTCGAATATTTTCTAAAATTCATGAGCCTTTTTATTAATCTTGCAAACACTTTGTAGTTTTATTAATGGTTAAATAATTAATTTTAAAATTGTTCTGAATATTTGATAATATTCGACCATTCCATAAAATTCACTACCATAGTTCCAAAACTTGTGAACTTTTGAAATTTGCAAATATTTTAAAAATTGTGAACATTTTAAAAATTGAGAAACATGTATTAAAGATATTCTAGATTTCTTTAGCGTGTCGAACATCCAAAACGATAAAAAAATTTTTAAAACAAACATGAGATGTTGTGTGCAAGAAAAGCGGTATGTGGTAAATGGGTCAGGCCAGACAAGCGGCATGGATGATATTGCCCGTTATAAGCGGCGCATTTTGCGATTCCTACTGTTTATGTAAGAAAGTCACCTAAAAAGTAAGAAAGAAGGTTGTACTAAAAAAATGTGGGGAAGAGGCCTTTGCGTTTTCTTTGATTTTTTTCTATTTCTTCTTTTCCTTTGGTTTTCACCTATTTTGCCCTTTCTTGTTTTCTTTACTTTTCCACCTATAGTTTTTAAATTCACAAATATTTTGTAAATCTGTTTTTATACTAAATTCATGGCTATTGTAAAAAAAATAAACTAAAATTTAAACTAAGGAATACCATTTTAAATACGTGGATTTCAAAGTTTTGACAAATACATTTAAAAATTTGTAGAAGCGACTACTTTTCAAACTTCTTGAGGGAATACACTCATACTACTCTGCTTTACATAGATCCATGATGTGTTATCGTTAGTTTTTTGTTAGTTGGTCATTCTGGGTATTTTAGGAACAATCTTTCACACAAGGTGATAAATAGGAGTTTCCGCAAAAGCAATATATCATTCTATGTGAGCAATACGTAGTGCTCGCGTGCACACTTGCTACCACATGGGCCAACCCGATTAGCAAAAAAACATAGGGGCGCTCGTTTCACATTGTAACTACAAAAAAACATGCAAACCAATCCGTGGTTGGATGGTTAGGTGGACTGTGGTATCTCCTGTCCATCAAAGTTCAAGTCCCAGACTTGACGTTGGTGCTTGCATTTTTCTGGATTTATTTCAGGTCTTCCGGCGATGTACTTTCAGTGGAAGGAGACGTTCCTGTCGACAACGAAGGCGTCACTGGCGACTTCGTCAATCTCAAGATGATGTGCCGACTTGTCTCTCGAAGGTGCTCATAGGGGTAGGGTGTACGTGCGTGTGTTCATAGGGGTGAGTGTACGCTCGTGTATGTGAGCAACTTTGATTGTACTCTGCTAAAAAACTACAAATCAACATAGGAACATTGGCTAGACATCACCCCAAGTAGTGTAGGTTTGCGATTCTTCATCATCAATTTAGAGGGTTGGAGAGATATCCTCATCCTGGGAAACATTTATCTTCAACCGACTATAGTCTATCACTCCATCTACCGTCTCCAACGCCCTTGTGTCGGGCCGGCCTGCGGCCCCATGCGCAACGCACTGCGCTGGCCAAATTCGGCCCAGCGACGGGCCCATCTAGCAAGACCCTCATGAGGGCCCTCACCTCACGAGGCAGGTTCGGGAAATCAACGCCAAGGACCGCATGGAGCCGCTCGCTACAAGGACGTGTCCCGAGGCCGCCCCAAAGGTCCTTGAGGGTGGATTTATCAAGTGCAACCAGCCAGGGGTGATGACCCACAAGTATAGGGGATCTATCGTAGTCCTTTCGATAAGTAAGAGTGTCGAACCCAACGAGGAGCAGAAGGATCTGACAAGTGGTTTTCAGCAAGGTAATATCTGCAAGCACTAAAATTATCTGTAACAAGTAGTTGTGTGGTGACATGATTCGTAGCAAGTAGCAAGTAACAAAAGTAGCAACTGCAGTAAAGTGGCCCATTCCCTTTTGTAGCAAGGGACAAGCCTGGACAGAGTCTTATAGGAGGAAAAATGCTCCCGAGGACACACGGGAATTTCTGTCATGCTAGTTTTCATCATGTTCATATGTGGGTGGACCAGCGCTTGAGTACTGCCCTTACTTGGACAAGCATCCCACTTATGATTAACCCCTCTCGCAAGCATCCGCAACTACGAAAGAAGAATTAAGACAAAGTCTAACCATAGCATTAAACTAGTGGATCCAAATCAGCTCCTTACGAAGCAACGCATATACTAGGGTTTAAGCTTCTGTCACTCTAGCAACCCATCATCTACTTACTACTTCCCAATGCCTTCCTCTAGGCCAAAATAATGGTGAAGTGTTATGTAGTCGACGTTCACATAACACCACTATAGGAAAAACGACATACAACACATCAAAAATATCGAACGAATACCAAATTCACATGACTAATATTAGCATGACTTATCCCATGTCCTCAGGAACAAAAGTAACTACTCACAAAGCATAATCATATTCATGACCAGAGAGGTAGTGAGTAGCATCAAGGATCTGAACATAAACTCGTCCACCAAATAATCCAACTAGCATCAACTACAAAGAGTAATTAACACTACTAGCAACCTTACAAGTACCAATCGGAGTCGCGAGACGGAGATTGGTTACAAGAGATGAACTAGGGTTTGGAGATGAGATGGTGCTGATGAAGATGTTGATGGTGATGAGTCCCCTCCGATGAGAGGAGTGTTGGTGATGACGATAGCGACGATTTCCCCCTCCGGGAGGGAAGTTTCCCCAGCAGGATCATCTTGTCGGAGCTCTAGATAGGTTCTGCTCAAGTTCCGCCTCGTGGCGGCGGCGAATTCTCCGAAAAGCCTCCTCCTGAATTTTTTCGAAACGAAACCCTTCATATAGAAGAAGAGGGGAGCCAATGGGCCAGTAGGGAGCCCACAAGCCCCCTAGGCGCGGCTAGGGGGGTGGCCGCGCCTAGCAGGCTTGTGGCCACCTGCTGGCGCCCCTCTGGCACTTCTTCGGCCCAGTATTTTTTATATATTCCCAAAAAAATCCACGTTGATTGTCACGGCTTTTGGAGTTGCGCAAAATAGGCATCTCAAACTTGCTCCTTTTTCAGGCCAGAATTCTAGCTGCCGGCATTCTCCCTCTTCATGTAAACCTTGCAAAATAAGAGAGAAAAGGCATAAGTATTGTAGTGTGAAGTGAAATAACAGCCCAGAAAGCAATAAATATCAACATGAAAGCATGATGCAAAATGGACGTATCAACTCCCCTAAGCTTAGACCTCGCTTGTCCTCAAGCGAAAGTCGAGCTCAATAAATATGCCCACATGTTTAGGGAGAGAGGTGTCGACAAAACAAGATACGAACATGCATGCATCATGATCATGATCAGAACAACAATACCAACATATAGTCTCTCATGCTAAAGTGACAATTCCTTCACAAAGTAAAGTATGGATCAAGAACCTTACCGAGAATTAGCAACCGATAGCTTTAGTCATTGAAGCAATTGCAATTTATCACAACATCAGAAAGAGTAAAATAAGAGCTTGTAAAGCAAATCCACATACTCAATCATCTTTTCGTTCTCTACAATTGCTACAACTCACGTGGTACTCATGAGATCAAAGTTTCAGCTGAACACAGAGAAAGATAGGGGCTTATAGTTTTGCCTCCCAACTGCTTACCTCAAGGGTAATGTCAACAATAATAATTCATGAATGCTTACCTCCAAGTTGACATATGAATATAGATCTTTCCCTAGCATATGACGTTAGCCAAGATAAAGGCGAAACAAGGAATTGGTGAAGATTAAAGGTACAAGATAGGCCCTTCGCAGAGAGAAGCAGAGATTGTCATGTGCTTTTGAGGTATGGATGTGTGTCCTATTAGTGCGGAGGAACGTCACTTTATATTGCCTCCTGTGATAAAGAACTTTATTATGCAGTCTGTCGCTTTTATGTCTTCCTCATCACAGGTTCGTACAAATCTTATTTTCCACACACTAATAGATCATACATATTAGGGAGCAATTTTTATTGCTTGCACCGATGACAACTTGCTTGAGGGATCTTATTCAATCCATAGGTATGTATGGTGGACTCTCATGGCAAAACTAGGTTGAAGGTTTATGGATGCACAAGTAGTATCTCTACTTGGTGCGGGAGTTTTGGCCAATATGAGGTGGAAGCAATCGTCACATGCTAAGGGATCTCTAATCATATAACATTGTTCGGAACCAAGCAAACACAATTCATTATGTTGTCTTCCTTGTCCAACGTCTACTTCTAAGCATGCAATAGTTTAATGGGTGTTCACAATCATAGATGGTGTCAAAGATGATGTATTTATATGTGAACCTCTCCTTCTTTATAACTTCCTATTAATTGCAACAATGACCAAGGTCTACGTTTGTCTACCCTCAACAAGTTTCAATCAACAATATTTTTATATGTGAAGCCATCACTTCCCATAAGATCATTACATGATCTTTCATGCTTTTGTTCTTTTCTCACTCTTTTGATCATGGCAAGAGGCAAAGCCCTCAACTAAGACACTCTTTATTATATGGCTCACGAGCTCGAATACATCGTGGGTGACACAAAGGAAAAATCAAGACTAAATCACTAAGACTTTTAATCTACTAGAGAAAAATAAAACTGAAAAGGAACAAATTAAAACAAAGGTAAAGGCAAAAGATGTGATGGTGATACGAGACCGGGGCAACTCCCCCAAGATTGGAACAAGCCAAGGGGATTGCCCATACCCATGCTTAGTTGTCTTCCTTTGGAGGTGATGGTGGAGGAGTTGTTGCGACATGGGTTTGATCCTCCGTCTTCCAAGGCATAGGTGCTCCATCATGGAAACATGAACGAGTCTCCGAAATCCTCAAATCTGCAGCTAACCGTATTGATTTAAATCTATACTCATACTCACAGTTTTGGTTCTGCAGGTCATAGATCTGGGCCTGGAGGTGATCAATCCTGTCATAGAGCCTGGAGAGGTGCTTCCCAATGTCATTGGCATCGATCCTGTGCTTGCTGGTGAACTCCATGATCATCATGTGGTTGGCGTTGAGTCCACGCTCCACCATCCCTTGGCACTTGAAGACCTGTTGCTCCATTGCTTCGAGCCTTGCCTCCATGCTTCCGGTCTTCTTGGGCCCCTCAACATCACGGATGTGCAACATCCCCTCACGCATCTTGATAGATTGAGGGTGTTGCAGCACTCCCGTGAGGTAGGGATTGATGACCTTCTCGAAGATCTTGTCCTTCGGAGCTTTTGGGGACGTCATAGCAATCTAGATCTGCAACAGAAACAGGCTCGAAACAAAAACAAAGGAAATTCGCATGATACGAGGGTCAGACCTTAGGGAGAATATATAATGATTTTTTCCATACCAGAAGGAGTACTCCGCACGAAAATGGAGTCCGGGAGGCACACGAGGTGGCCACAAGCCCCCTAGGCACGGCCAGGGGGTGGGCCCGCGCCTAGCAGGCTTGTCGCCTCCTCACGCGCTTTCCGGACTACTTCCATTTTTTCTATTTTTTAAAAAATTCCAAAATGGAGAAAAATTCCTACTAGAAAAGTTTTGGAATCTGTTTTCTTACCGAATCACATATCTCTTCATTTTCGGAGTCTGAAACAGGCTGATAAATATCCCTTAGGTATTCTTCCGGAGTTATGGTATTGATGATATTGCTCTCAACATTTATGGGAGTACCTGAGATATAATGCTTGATTCTCTGCCCATTTACAACTCTCGGACAATTACCTTCCGTGTTGTTGATCTTGATAGCACCGGACGATATACTTCCTCAGCAATATAGGGGCCTTCCCATTTAGAGAGAAGCTTGCCTGCAAAAAATCTTAAACGAGAATTATATAGCAAGACATAATCACCTACATTGAACTCACGCTTGTAGCAAGAGAACCCATCTGATAAGTCTAGGTTTAGCATCCTTCTTCTCCATGAGGTACTTAATAGCAGTGTGATCAGTGTGAATAGTGACTTTGGAATCAACTATGTAAGACCTGAACTTTTCAGATGCAAACACGAGTGCTAAAAACTCCTTTTCCGTAGTAGCATAGTTTCTTTGGGCACTGTCTAGAGTTTTACTAGCATAGTGAATAACGACTCTTTGCCCTAGGACAACACCAAGAGCATAATCACTAGCATCACACATGATTTCAAAAGGTAAGTTCCAATCAGGTGGTTGAACAATAGGTGCAGTTATCAAAGCCTTCTTAAGTATTTCGAAGGCTTCCTCACAATCATCGTAAAAAACAAAAGGAATATCCTTTTGCAAGAGATTGGTAAGAGGCCTAGAAATCTTAGAGAAGTCTTTAATGAACCTCCTATAGAAACCAGCAAGACCAAGGAAACTTCTTATACCTTTGATATATGTGGGGTATGGCATTTTCTTGATCGCATCAACCTTTTATCGACTTCAATACCTCTTTCAGAAATTTTATGTCCTAAGACGATGCCTTCATTAACCATAAAGTGACACTTCTCCCAATTCAAGACAAGTTTGGTGTCTTTACATCTCTGCAAGACTCGATCAAGGTTGTTGAGGCAATCATCAAAGGAAGACCCGTAAACGGAGAAGTCATCCATGAAAACTCAACAATCCTTTCACAAAAGTGAGAGAATATAGCCATCATACATCTTTGAAAGGTGGCAGGTGCATTACATAAGCCAAAAGGCATACGTCTATAAGCAAAGGTACCGAAAGGGCAGGTGAAAGTGGTTTTCTCCTAATCAGATTGTGCAACTGGTATTTGAGAGAAACCAGAATAACCGTCTAGAAAGGAGAAGTGTGTGTGTTTAGACAGTCTTTCTAGCATTTGGTCGATAAAAGGCAAAGGGTAATGATCTTTCCTAGTGGCTGTTAGAGCATATATCTCCATATGTGGTTTTGGTAATTAATGACAATTCCTATGGACTAATGGTTGCCTTAAGTTATATTTATAGGATCTGTCCATAGGCACTTCTTGAAGTCCATGTGTTGGGTTCAAGGAGTTTATATGATGACCAAGATGGTATTCAAGGTATTATCCAAAGAGTGGTCATAGAGACACAAGGTTGATCAAGATCTCAGACAAAGAGTAAATCAAGATGATCAACACACAAAGCGTACAAGATGTACCGAGAGGGATCAAGTGATCCCATGGTATGGTAAGCATTGTCCATTACGTGTTTGTGTACTAACCCATGGTCTTCGTGAGAGTTCTATGTGGGGGTTAGGTGTGTTTCCATGGGCTTGAGTCAAAAGGAAGATCTCATACAACCCATGAAGGATGACGACAAGTGGTGATCATCATCAAGATTGCGGTGTGCAAGTTCAAGTGGATTAGCACGAATATATCATGCTTGAAGCTTGCCGTCTATTATGGTGGCAATGGACTTGTGAAGATATGCTGAAGAGTGGCTCACCCATAGTGAGTATGGGGGAGCAATCAACTAGTCTTCATCAAGCCAACGCAATCAAGAAAGGTGGTCCATCTTGAGGAAGCCAAGATCATCATCATCTAGCTCAAGAGAACGAGGTGCAAGGTATAGGTTTGCCCTTGATAGGTTTTCTATTTTAGGATAGATTGTCGTTCTGTCAAGGGGGGCTCTCAAGTGAGTAGCTCGATCGTATCGTTCGTTGAGAGCTCAAACCATTTCCATCCTTGCATCATACTTCTTGGTTCCAATTTGGTGTTTCTCTGTGTGAGTTTTAGAGCTTATGGTCATCTTCATGACAAGCTCGAGTTCATCGAAAATGGAGTCCATATGCATCTACTATGATGTTTTCGATGTTGGATTTTTTGCCGGTTCTTCATTCATAGAGGTCTCACATCTCTATATAATTGGCATTTTTATATCTGCATGGTTCTGTTTGGATAGCTCTTGTCGTCCTGAATCCAACAAGCTTGGGTTTTCTCGATTCGGAGCTCGTATGCGAAAGTTATGGCAGTTTCAGTGGCGAGCGGTAGTACCACTGGACCTAGCGGTCGTATCGCTGGCCCTAGCGGTAGTACCGCTAGAGCTGGCGATAGTACCGTTGTCCCAGCAGTAGTACCGCCCCTGGTCAGCGGTAGTACTACACCAGGAATTTAGTACCGTCATCTTTGCGGCTGTACTATGTCGGACTTTTTGCGAAGACTTTCTTGGCGGTGGTTGGCCCGATAGTATCTTTGCGCTACCATGGGCTCAGCGGTAGTACCGCTGCAGCCAGCGGTAGTACTGGTGCAGCCAGCGGTAGTACCGCTGGAGGGTCAGCGGTAGTACCGCTGGAGCCAGCGGTAGTACCGCTGGAGCCAGCGGTAGTACCGCTGGGCTCGGGCTGTAAGTGGGGGTAACGGTATGATTCCTTCCCCCACTATATAAAGGGGGTCTTCTTCCCCCTTGGCCTTATTCATCCGTTGAGCTCATGTTCTACCTCCATTGTTGACATTCTTAGAGCTTGCTAACTCTCAATCCCTCCAATGATTCTTGCTTGTTCTTGAGGGAAAAGAGAGAGGAGATCTAGATCCACATCTCCACCAATCACTTTCTCCTCTATGTGAGGGGAACCCCTTGGATCTAGATCTTGGAGTTCTTTGTGAGCTCCTTGTTCTTCCTCTCATATTTCTCCATAGCTTTTGTTGTTGTGGAGGGATTTGAGTGTGAGGGACTTGACCACTTCGTGTGTTCTTGCCATTGCATTAGTTGCATCGTTTTGAGTTCTCCACGGTGATACGTGGAAGTGAGAAGTTGAGAAGCTTATTACCTTTGGTACTTAGTACCCTAGATATTGTTCTTCGTGGATGCTTTGGCGTCATAGAAGCTTGGTGGTGTCTCGGAGCTCAATCATTGTGGTGTAAAGCTCCGGGCAAGCGTCGGGTCTCCAATTAGGTTGTGGAGATTGCCCCGAGAAATTTGTACGGGTACCGGTAACCTCCCCAAGGGTTGCCACGTGTACGGGTTCGGTGACCACCCCCAAGGTTTGCCATTTGTACGGGTTCGGTGACCGCCCTCAAGTATCCCTTAGTGGAATCACGACATCTTGCATTGTGCGAGGGCGTGAGGAGATTACGGTGGCCTTAGTGGCATCTTGGGGAGCATTGTGCCTCCACACCGCTCCAACGGAGATTAGCATCCGCAAGGGTGTGAACTTCGGGATACATTATTGTCTCCCCGTGCCTCGGTTATCTCTTACCCGAACCCTTTACTTATGCACTTTACTTTGTGATAGCCATATTGTTTATTGTCATATATCTTGCTATCACTTAGTTGTTTATCTTGCTTAGCGTAAGTTGTTGGTGCACATAGGTGAGCCTAGTTGTTGTAGGTTTTGTGCTTGACAAATTAAACGTTAGTTTTATTCCGCATTTGTTCAAGCCTAAACCGTAATTATTTCAAAGCGCCTATTCACCCCCCTCTAGGCGACATCCACGTCCTTTCAGTGGCTTTATTCAATTTCCTAAAATCGATCACCATCCTATAGCCAGTAATAATCCTCTATGGGATCAATTCATCCTTATCATTAGGGACAACGGTAATACCTCCCTTCTTAGGGACGCAATGCACCGGACTCACCCAATCACTATGAGCGACAGGATAGATAATACCTGCTTCCAGGAGCTTTAGTATTTGTTTTCTTACTACCTCTTTCATCTTAGGATTTAATCTCCGTTGATGATCACCAACTGGTTTGGAATCAGGATCAGTTTTAATCTTGTGCTGGCTTAGAGTGGGACTAATGCCCTTAAGATCATCAAGAGTATATCCAATAGCAGCACGGTGCTTCCTCAGAGTTTTTAGTAACTTCTTTTCTTCATGCTCTAAGAGGCTAGCACTAATAATAACAGGATATATCTCTTTTTCATCAAGATAAGCATACTTAAGAGTATCAAGCAACTGTTTAAGCTCGAACACGGGATCACCCTTTGGTGGGGGTGGATCCCCAAGCAATTCAAGACGCAAATTATTCTTAAGGATAGGATATTGTTCTAAGACAGCCATATCTATCTCATCCCTTTCATCCATATGCATATCATTTTCATGCTCAAGCAAGTATTGCTCTAAGGGATCAGTAGGAGGCACGACAATAGAAGCCAAGGCTATAGTTTCATCCTTATTGGGTAACTCTTTTTCATGAGGTTGTCTACCAAACTTGGAGAAATTGAACTCATGTGACACACCTTCAAAGCCAACAGTGACAATTTGCTTCTCACAGTCAATATGAGCATTGACAGTATTGAGAAAAGGTGTGCCAAATATGATGGGACAAAAGCTATCTTGAGTGGTAGCAAGAACGAGGAAATCAGCAGGATATTTCGTTTTACTACACAAGACTTCAACATCCCTAACATTCCCACACGGCAGATAATATCTCTATTGGCAAGCTGAATAGTGACATCAATAGGTTCTATCTCAACAGGTGCAATCTCGTCTTTAATTTCATAATATAAGGATTGAGGTATTGCACTAATACTAGCACCCACGTCACATAAACCATGATAGCAATAATCTCCTATCTTAACAGAAACAAGAGGCGTGCCAACAACACGCCTATGTTTATCTCTAGCGTGAGGTTTAGCAATTCTAGCAGCATCTTCAGAGAAGTGAATATTATGTCCCCCAACATCATCGATAATAGCAATGCTAGGTTCAACTCTAATTTGCTCAGGGGGTGTAGGTGTTCTAATGTAGCTTCTATGTATCACAGTTGAAGCTTTAGAATGATCCTTTATCCTAACCGGGAAAGGTGGTTTGTCAATGTAAGCACTGGGAACAATAGGGTCATTATAGGCAATGACTTTCTCTTCAACTGGATTGGGTTTAACTACATTGACTTCTAAGAGAGGATGATATTTAAACCACTTCTCTTTGGGGAGATCAATATGAGCAGCAAATGATTCACACAATGAAGCTACTATCTCAGAGTCAAGTCCATACTTAGCGCTAAAATCACAAAAAGTATTTGTTTCAACAAAGGATTTAACGCAATCAAACTTGAAATTCATACATGACTCCTTACCTTCATCAAGATCCCAATCTTCAGAGTTGCGTTTAATTCTCTCCAATAAATTCCATTTGAAGTCAATATCTCACTTCATAAAAGAACCGGTACAAGAAGTGTCAAGCATGGTGCGATCATCATGAGGAAGCCGAGCATAGAAGTTCTGAATGATAATTTCTCTCGAGAGCTCATGGTTGGGGCATGAATATAACATTGATTTAAGCCTCCCCAAGCTTGAGCGATGCTTTCTCTGTCACGAGGCCAAAAATTATAAATATAATTTCGATCACGGTGTACTAGATGCATAGGATAAAACTTTTGATGAAATTCCAATTTCAACCGATTGTAGTTCCATGATCCAGTATCATCACATAGCCTATACCATGTCAACGCCTTATCCCTCAAAGATAAGGGAAAGACCTTCTTCTTGACCTCATCCTCGGGCAAACCTGCAAGCTTAAAGAAACCACAAACTTCATCTACATAGATTAGATGCAAGTATGGATGTGATGTTCTATCTCCTGTAAAAGGATTAGCCAGCAGTTTCTCAAGCATACCCGAAGGAAATTCAAAGAAAATATTTGAAGTATGTGCAGCAGGTTGAGGAGCAACTCTTTGTGCTTCCGTTCGAGGTGAAGATACCCCGAACAAGCCCCTCAAAGGATTAGTTTCCATAGTGACAAGTGACAATAAATTTCAGCACACTATATAAATGTTTCCTTACCAAATTCCACTTACCAAAGGCGCTTCACTCCCCGGCAACGGCGCAAGAAAAGAGTCTTGATGACCCACAAGTATAGGGGATCTATCGTAGACCTTTCGATAAGTAAGAGTGTCGAACCCAACGAGGAGCAGAAGGATTTGACAAGTGGTTTTCTGCAAGGTAATATCTGCAAGCACTGAAATTATCGGTAACAAGTAGTTGTGTGGTGAGATGATTCGTAGCAAGTAGCAAGTAACAAAAGTAGCAACAGTGAAGCAAAGTGGCCCAATCCCTTTTGTAGCGAGGGACAAGCCTGGACAAAGTCTTATAGGAGGGAAAACGCTCCCGAGGACACACGGGGATTTCTGTCATGCTAGTTTTCATCATGTTCATATGATTCGCGTTCGTTACTTTGATACTTTGGTATGTGGGTGGACCGGCGCTTGGGTACTGCCCTTACTTGTACAAGCATCACACTTATGATTAACCCCTCTCGCAAGCATTCGCAACTACGAAAGAAGAATTAAGACAAAGTCTAACCATAGCATTAAACTAGTGGATCCAAATCAGCCCCTTACGAAGCAACACATAAACTAGGGTTTAAGCTTGTGTCACTCTAGCAACCCATCATCTACTTACTACTTCCCAATGCCTTCCTCTAGGCCCAAATAATGGTGAAGTGTTATGTCGTCGACGTTCACATAACACCACTAGAGGAAAAACAGCATACAACACATCAAAATATCGAACGAATACCAAATTCACATGACTACTATTAGCATGACTTATCCCATGTCCTTAGGAACAAAAGTAACTACTCACAAAGCATAATCATATTCATGACCAGAGAGGTAATGAGTAGCATCAAGGATCTGAACATAAACTCTTCCACCAAATAATCCAACTAGCATCAACTACAAAGAGTAATTAACACTACTAGCAACCTTACAAGTACCAATCGGAGTCGCGAGACGGAGATTGGTTACAAGTGATGAACTAGGGTTTGGAGATGAGATGGTGCTGATGAAGATGTTGATGGTGATGAGTCCCCTCCAATGAGAGGAGTGTTGGGATGATGATAGCGATGCTTTCCCCCTCCGGGAGGGAAGTTTCCCCGGCAGGATCGTCCTGCCAGAGCTCTAGATTGGTTCTGCTCAAGTTCCGCCTCGTGGCGGTGGCGAATCCTCTGAAAAGCTTCCTCCTGAATTTTTTCGGAACGAAACCCTTCATATAGCAGAAGAGGGGAGCCAGTGGCCCAGCAGGGAGCCCACAATCCTCCTAGGCCCGGCCAGGGGGGTGGTCGCGCCTAGCAGGCTTGTGGCCACCTGGTGGCACCCCTGTGGCACTTCTTCGGCCCAGTATTTTTTATATATTCCCAAAAAATCTACGTTGATTTTCACGGCTTTTGGAGTTGCGCAGAATAGGCATCTCAAACTTGCTCCTTTTTCAGGCCAGAATTCCAGCTGCCGGCATTCTCCCTCTTCATGTAAACCTTGCAAAATAAGAGAGAAAAGACATAAGTATTGTACCGTGAAGTGAAATAAAAGCCCAGAAAGCGATAAATATCAACATGAAAGCATGATGCAAAATGGACGTATCAAGGGGCGCATGACCCTGTAGGGGAACGTAGCATGGGAAACAATAATTTTCCTACGCACACGCAATACCTATCCATGGTGATGATCATCTACGAGAGGGGAGAGTGAATCTACATACCCTTGTACATCGCTAAGCGGAAGCGTATATAACACGGTTGATGTAGTGGAACATCTTCGCGATTCAAATCGCAGCCTGTCCCCGCGATCTTATCACGATCCGTCCCGCGATCCCATCACGATCCATCCCGATCTAGTGCCGAACGGACGACACCTCCGCGTTCAACACACGTACAGCTCGATGACAACCCCCGCCTTCTCGATCCAGCAAGAGAGATGGGGAAGTAGATGAGTTCTCCGACAGCGTGATGGCGCACCGGTGATGGTGGTGATCTATTCCTGCAGGGCTTCGCCTAAGCACCGCAGAAATCCGATCTCGAGGAAGAACTACAAACTAGAGTAGACGGTAGCACGTGACTGAAATTGTGTGTCTCAAAAACCCTCAATACCTCTAGTATATATAGGACGGAGGGAGGGGATGAGGTAGCCTCAAACCTTCAAGGTTTGGCCAAAATTGGAGGTGGAGGAGTCCTACTCCAATCCTACTAGGAGTAGGATTCCACCTTTCCACTTGGAAAGCCTTTCCATCTTTTTCACCTTTGGGTTTTGCCTCTCAAACCTCATGGGCCTTAGTGGGAGCTTATGTCAGCCCACTAAGGGCTGTTTTGTATCCTCCCACAACACATAAGGCCCCTCGGGGCGTGACCCCCCTCCCCCCCGATGGTCCCCGGTACCCTCCCGGCACTCCCGATACACTACCGATGAGGCCGAAACTTTTCCGGTGACCAAAACATGACTTCCTATATATCAATATTTACATCCGGACCATTCTGGAGCTCCTCGTGACGTCTGGGATCTCATCCAGTACTCCGAACAACTTTCGGTTACCAACACCTATAACTCAACTATACCAAAACGTCATTGAACCTTAAGTGTGCAGACCCTGTGGGTTCGAGAACTATGCAGACATGACCTGAGACATTCTCTGGTTAATAACCAATAGCGGGACCTGGATGTCCAGATTGGCTCCTACATATTCTACGAAGATCTCTATCGGTTGAACCTCTATGTCAAGGATTCAGTTAATCCCGTATGTTGTTCCCTTTGTCCTTCGGTATGTTACTTGCCCGAGATTCGATCGTTGGTATCTCCATACCTAGTTCAATCACGTTACTGGCAAGTCTCTTTACTCGTTCCTAATACAAGATCTCATAACTAACTCCTTAGTCACATTGCTTGCAAGGCTTGTTGTGATGTTGTATTACCGAGTGGGCCCCGAGATACCTCTCCGTCACACGGAGTGACAAATCCCAGTCTTGATCCATGCCAACCCAACAGACAGCTTTGGAAATACCCGTAGAGCACCTTTATAGTCACCTAGTAACGTTGCGTCGTTTGATACACACAAGGTATTCCTCCGGTGTCCGGGAGTTGCGTGATCTTATGGTCGTAGGAACAGATACATTGACATGTAGAAAAACAGTAGCAATAAACTGACACGATCATATGCTACATTTATAGTTTGGGTATTGTCCATCACATCATTCTCCTAATGATGTGATCCCGTTATCAAGTGACAACTCTTGCCTATGGCCAGGAAACCTTGACCATCTTTGATCAACGAGCTAGTCAACTAGAGGCTCACTAGGGACAGTGGGTTGTCTATGTATACACACATGTATTTGAGTTTCCAATCAATACAATTCTAGCATGGATAACAAACAATTATAATGAACAAGGAAATATAATAATAACCAATTTATTATTGCCTCTAGGGCATATTTCCAACAGTCTGCCACTTTCCCTAGAGTCAATAATCTAGTTCACATCATTGTGTGATTGTAATGAATCTAACACCCATACAGTTCCGGGGTTCGATCTTGTTTTGCTTGTGAGAGAGGTTTTTAGTCAACGGATTTGAACCTTTCAGATCTGTGTGTGCTTTACAAATCTCTATTTCATCCTATAGATGCTGCTACTACGTGCCATTTGGAACTATTCCAAATGACTGCTCCACTATACGAATCCGGTTTACTACTCAAAGTTATTCGGATTAGTGTCAAAGCTTGCATCGACGTAACCCTTTATGACGAATTCTTTAATCACCTCCATAATTGACAAAAATTCCTTAGTCCACTAGTTATTAAGGATTACTTTGACCGTTGTTCAGTGATTCAATCCTGGATCACTCTTTGTACCCCTTGACAGACTCATGGCAAGGCACACATCAGGTGCGGTACACAACATGGCATACTTTAGAGCCTACGGCTAAGGCATAGGGGACAACCTTCGTCCTTTCTCTTTCTTCTACCGTGGTCGGGCTTTGAGTCTTACTCAAATTCACACCTTACAACACAGCCAATAACTCATTCTTTGCCGATCTATTTTGAACTCCTTCAAAAACTTGTCAAGGCATGCATTTCATTGAAAGTTCTATTTAGCGTTTTGATCTATCTCTATAGATCTTGATGCTCAATGTTCAAGTAGCTCTATCCAAGTTTTCCTTTGAAAAACTCCTTTCAAACAACCCTTTATGCTTTATTGAAATTCTACATTACTTCCGATCAACAATATGTCAACCACATATACTTATCAGAAATTGTATAGTGCTCCCACTCACTTCTTTCGAAATACAAGTTTCTCATAAACCTTGTATAAACCCAAAAGCATTGATCATCTCATCAAAGTGTATATTCCAACTCCGAGATGCTTGCACCTGCCCATAGAAGGATCGCTGGAGCTTGCATACTTGTTAGCATCCTTAGGATAGACAAAACCTTCTTGTTGTATCACATACAACCTTTCCTCAAGGAAACCGTCGAGGAAACAATGTTTTGACATCCTATGTGCAATATTTCATAAATAATGCAGCAACTGCTAACATAATTCCAACAGACTTTTAGCATCGCTACGAGTGAGAAAGTCTCATCATAGTCAACTCTTTGAACTTGTCGGAAACATCTTTGCGACAAGTCGAGCTTTTCTTAATGACGACTTTTCACCATCATCGTGTGTCTTCTTTTAAAGATCCATCTGTACTTAATAGTCTTACGACCATCAAGTAGTTCTTCCAAAGTCTACACTTTGTTTTATACACGGATCCTCTCTCGGATTTCATGGCTTCTAGCCATTTGCCAGAATCCGGGCCCACCATCGCTTCTCCATAGCTCGTAGGTTCATTGTTGTTCAACAACATGACCTCCAAGAAAGGGTTACCGTACCACTCTATAGCAGTACGCGACCTTGTCGACCTATGTGGTTTGTAGTAACTTGATCCGAAGCTTAATGATCATTATCATCAGTTTCCACTTCAATGGGCGTAGGCGCCACAGGAACAACTTCCTGCGCCCTGCTACACACTGGTTGAAGTGACGGTTCAATAACCTCATCAAGTTCCCCCACCCTCCCACTCAATTCTTTCGAGAGAAACTTTTCCTCAAGAAAGGACCTGTTTCTAGAAACAAACACTTTGCTTCCGGATCTGAGATAGGAGGTATACCCAACTGTTTTGGGTGTCATATGAAGATGCATTTATCCTCTTTGGGTTCGAGCTTATCATGCTAAAACTTTTCCACATAAGCATCGCAGCCCCAAACTTTTAAGAAAAGACAGCTTAGGTTTCTCCAAACCATAGTTCATACAGTGTCATCTCAACGGAAATACGCGGTGCCCTATTTAAGGTGAATGCTGTTGTCTCTAATGCATAACCCATAAACGATAGTGGTAATTCGATAAGAGACATCATAGTATGCACCATATCAAATAGGGCGCGGCTATGACGTTCGGACACACCTTCACACTATGGTGTTCTAGGTGGCATGAGATTTGAAACAATTTTCACATTTGTCTTAATTGTGTACCAAACTCGCAACTCAGATATTCATCTCTATGATCATATCGTAGACATGTTAACCTCTTGTCACGAAGATCTTCAACTTCACTCTGAAACTACTTGAACCTTTCAATAATTTAGACGTGTGTTTCATCAAGCAAATTCACTAGTATCTACTCAAATCATCTGTGAAGTAAGAACATAACGGTATCCACTGGGTGCCTCAGCACTCATTGGATTGCATACATCCAAATGTATTACTTCCACTAAATTACTTTCTAGTTCCATTTCACTGGAAAACAAGGCCTTCAGTCATCTTGCCCATGTGGTATGATTTGCATGTCTCAAGTGATTCAAAATCAAGTGAGTCCAAACGATCCATCTGCATGGAGTTTCTTCATGCGTTTATACCAATAGGTATGGTTTGTATGTCTCAAACGTTCCAAAAAATGAGTGAGTACAAATATCCATCAACATGGAGCTTCTTCATGCATTTTATACCAACATGACTCAATCGGCAGTGCCACAAGTAAGTGGTACTATCATTACTACTTTGTATATTTTGGCATCAATATTATGAACATGTGTAGCACTACGATCGAGATTCAATAAACCATTGAAGGTATTTATTGAAGCAAATAGAATAATCATTATTCTCTTTAAATGAATAATCATATTGCAATAAACATGATCTAATCATGTTCATGCTCAACGCAAACACCAAATAACAATTATTTAGGTTTAACACTAATCCCGATGGTAGAGGGAGCGTGCGATGTTTGATCACATCATCCTTAGAATTACTTCCAACAGACATCATCACCTCACCCTTGCTAGTATCCATTTAATCCGTAGCTATAATTCGAGTTACTAACACTTAACAACTGAACCGGTATCTAATACCCTCGTGCTACTAGGAGTACTAGTAAGGTACACATCAATATAAGGCATATCCAATATACTTTTGTCGACTTTGCCAGCCTTCTCATCTACCTAGTATCTAGGGTAGTTCCGCCTGAGTGACTGTTCCCCTCATAACAGAAGCACTTAGTCTCGGGTTTGGGTTCAACCTTGGGTTTCTTCACTAGAGCAGCAACTGGTTTTCCGTTTCATGAAGTATCCCTTCTTTCCCTTGCCCCTCTTGAAACTAGTGGTTTTACTAACCATCAACAATTGATGCTCCTTCTTGATTTCTACTTTCGCAGTGTCAAACATTGTGAATCGCTCAAGGATCATCATATCTATCCTTTATATGTTATAGTTCATCACGAAGCTCTAGCAGCTTGGTGGCAGTGACATTGGAGAAGCATCACTATCTCATCTGGAAGATTAACTCCCACTTGATTCAAGCAATTGTTGTACTCAGACAATTTGAGAACATGCTCAACGATTGAGCTTTTCTCCTTTACTTTGTAGACAAAGAATCTTGTCGGAGGTCTCATACCTCTCAACAAGGGCACGAGCATGAAATCCCAATTTCATCTCTTGGAACATCTCACATGTTCTGTTACATTCAAAACGTCTTCGGTGCCTCAATTCTAAGCCGTTTAAGCATTACGCACTGAACTATCATGTAGTCGTCAAAATACGTGTATGTCAGATGTTTGCAACATCCACAGACGATTCTCGAGGTTCAGCACACCGAGCGGTGCATTAAGGACATAAGCCTTCTACGCAGCAATGAGGACAATCCTCAGTTTACGGATCCAGTCCGCATAACTGCTACTATCATCTTTCAATTAAATTTTCTCTAGGAACATATCAGAAATAGTAGAGCTACAACGCAAGCTACAACATAATTTGCAAAGACCTTTTGACTATGTTCATGATAATTGAGTTTAGCTAATCATATTACTAATAACTCCCACTCAAAATAGACATCCCTCTAGTCATTTGAGTGGCCATGATCTTGTGCTTAAAAGGATTAACATCACATGCAAATCATAAGTGACATGATATGGCCATGATCTTGTGCTTCTTGATCTCTATCACCAAAGCACCGACATGATCTTCATCGTCACCGGCGCCACACCATGATCCCCATCATCATGATCTCCATCATTGTGCCGCCATCGAGGTTGTCGTGCTATCTATGCTATTACTACTAAATCTACTACCTAGCAATATAGTAAACGCATGTGCAAGCACAAATGTTAGTTTAAAGACAACCTTATGGCTCCTGCCGGTTGTCGTAGCATCGACGTGCAAGTCGATATTTAACTATTACAACATGATCATCTCATACATCCAATATATCATATCATGTCTTTGGCCATATCACATCACATGCATACCCTGCAAAAACAAGTCAGACGTCCTCTAATTTGTTGTTGCATGTTTTACGTCGCTGCTATGGGTATCTAGTATGATCGCATCTTACTTACGCAAAGCTACAACAACGATATGCAATTTGCTATTTAACATTCTCCAAGGACCGCCTCGGTCAAATCCGATTCAACTAAAGTTGAAGAAACAGACACCTGCCACTCATCTTTATGCAACATTTTGCATGTTAGTCAATGAAACCGGTCTCTTGTAAGCGTACGAGTAAGGTTGGTCCGGGCCGCTTCAATCCAACAATACCACTGAATCGAGAAAAGACTAAGGAGGGCAGTAAATCGAACATCAAAGCCCACAAACTCTTTTGTGTTCTACTCGAGATATCATCTACGCATGAACCTAGCTCATGATGCCACTGTAGAGGAACGTAGCATGGGAAACAAAAAAATTCCAACGCACACGCAATACCTATCCATGGTGATGATCATCTACGAGAGGGGAGAGTGAATCTACATACCCTTGTACATTGCTAAGCGGAAGCGTATATAACGCGTTTGATGTAGTGGAACATCTTCACAATTCAAATCGCAGCCCGTCTCGTGATCTCATCACGGTCTGTTTCGCGATCCCATCACGATCCATCCCAATCTAGTGCCGAACGGACGACACCTCCGCGTTCAACACACGTACAACTCGATGACAACCCCCCGCCTTCTCGATCCAGCAAGAGAGATGGGGAAGTAGATGAGTTCTCTGGAAGTGTGATGACGCGCCGGTGATGGTGACGATCTATTCCTGCAGGGCTTCGCCTAAGCACCGCAGAAATCCTATCTAGAGGAAGAACTACAAACTAGAGGAGAGGGTAGCACGTGGCTGAAATTGTGTGTCTCAAAAACCCTCAATACCTCTAATATATATAGGAGGTAGGGAGGGGAGGAGGCAGCCTCAAACCCTCAAGGTTTGGCCGAAATTGGAGGTGGAGGAGTCCTACTCCAATCCTACTAGGAGTAGGATTCCTACTTTCCACCTTTTCCACCTTTGGGTTTTTGCCTCTCAAACCTCATGGCCTTAGTGGGAGCTTATGTCAGCCCACTAGAGGTGGTTTGTATTCTCCCACAACCCATAAGGCCCCTCGGGGCGTGACACCCCTCCCGATGGTCCCCGGTACCCTCCCGGCACTCCCGGTACACTGCCGATGAGCCCGAAACTTTTTCGGTGACCAAAATAGGACTGCCTATATATATATCAATATTTACCTCCGGACCATTCCGAAGCTCCTCGTAACATCCGGGATCTCATCCGGGACTTCAAACAACTTTCGGTTACCAACGCCTATAACTCAACTATACCGAAACGTCACTGAACTTTAAGTGTGCAGACGCTGCGGGTTCGAGAACTATGCAGACATGACCTAAGACATTCTCTGGTCAATAACCAATAGCGGGACCTGGATGTCCATATTGGCTCCTACATATTCTACGAAAATCTCTATCGGTTGAACCTCTATGTCAAGGATTCAGTTAATCCCGTATGTTGTTCCCTTTGTCCCTCGGTATGTTACTTACCCGAGATTCGATCGTCGGTATCTCCATACCTAGTTCAATCACGTTACCGGCAAGTCTCTTTACTCGTTCCGTAATACAAGATCTCGTAATTAAATCCTTAGTCACATTGCTTGCAAGGCTTGTTGTGATGTTGTATAACCGAGTGGGCCCCGAGATACCTCTCCATCACACGGGGTGACAAATCCCAGTCTTGATCCATGACAACCCAACATGCACCTTTGGAGATACATGTAGAGCACCTTTATAGTTACCCAGTAACGTTGCGACGTTTGATACACACAAGGTATTCCTCCGGTGTCCGGGAGTTGCATGATCTCATGGTCATATGAACAAATACATTGACATGCAGAAAAACAGTAGCAATAAACTGACACGATCATATGCTACGTTTATAGTTTGGGTCTTGTCCATCACATCATTCTCCTAATGATGTGGTCTCGTTATCAAGTGACAACACTTGCCTATGGCCAGGAAACCTTGACCGTCTTTGATCAACGAGCTAGTCAACTAGAGGCTCACTAGGGACAGTGTGTTGTCTATGTATCCACACATGTATTTGAGTTCCAATCAATACAATTCTAGCATGGATAACAAACGATTATCATGAACAAGGAAATATAATAATAAGCAATTAATTATTGCCTCTAGGGCATATTTCCAACAGACCCTGCATCTTCACATGGGTGACATGAGCTCTCTACAAGGACGTGTCCCGAGGCCGCCCCAAAGGTCCTTGAGGGCGGATTTATCAAGTGCGACCAGGCAGGGGCGCATGACCCTGCATCTTCACATGGGTGACATGAGCCACGTAGGACGGTGCTGGGGTCAGTGCCAGCGGGCACGGGTAGAGAAGCTTTCCCCTTTGGTGTTAAGGGATCAAAGACAGCCCGCGGGTTCCCAAAGCAACCCCCAAAGGTTTCCTACCTGGTGCAAGAGGTCCAAGGTTGGGGGCTCGGCACGACGGAGATCACCCCCGAGCCCACCAGTGCGTCACGACGAAGAGCTTTGGCAGACGAAGACCACCTTTGTTAGGATGGACTGCAATCCTATCCCCTTTCGAAATGGCCATTGTGGCAACCCTTCCCATCAAGTGTGTGTTTTTTTGGTGGGGGGAGAGGACCAAGTCCTGTATAAAAGGGAGCTCCAGCGTCCGTAGCAAGGGATCCATCGACTCCATTAGGGAAATAACCCACCTTGTACTCCCTCTCCCTCCCACCAACAATCTAGACAAGCACGGTTAGGGATTCACACCGCAAGATGGCCTGAATCAGGGTAAACTGAGCGTGTGTTCTTGTTCGTCGTCCTTAGCTCGAGCCATTGGAGAGCCGCCGTTAGGTTGATGTTGGGGAACGTTGCATGGGAAACAAAAAATTTCCTACGCACACGAAGACCTATCATGGTGATGTCCATCTACGAGAGGAGATTAGATCTATGTACCCTTGTAGATCGCTAAGCGGGAAGCATTAAGAAACGTGGTTGATGTAGTGGTACAGCTTCATGATTCAAATCACCGTCGTCCCACGATCCGTTCCGATCTAGGGCCGAACGGACGGCACCTCCGCATTCAGCACACGTACAGCTCGATGATGATCTCGACCTTCTTGATCCAGCAAGAGAGACGGAAAAGTGGATGAGTGATGGTGCTCCGGTGGTGGTGATGAACTGATGATCTACTCCTGCAGGGCTCCGCCTGAGCTCCGCAGAAATCCGATCTAGAGGTAAAAATACGTGGTATAGGTTTGAGTTGCACGTGGCAAAGTTGTGTCTCAAAAGCCCTAAAACCACCAGTATATATAGGAGGAGGGAAGGGGCTAGCCTTGGGGCTCAAGGAGCCCCTTGGTGCACCGGCCGAAGGGAGGAGGTGGACTCCCACGCCAATTTGGTTTGGGGGAAGGAGTCCACTCCTTCCTTCCTACCTCCCTTTTTTTTCATTTGGTGTTTTTCCCCTTGTGGCACCATGGCTCTATTGGGCTGGCCTCACCAGACCATTAAGGGCTGGTGCGCAACCCTAGGGTCACTAGGCTCACTCCCAGGTGGGTGGGCTCCTCCCGGTGAATACCCGGAACCCTTACGTCACTCCGGGTACACTGCCGGTAATGCCCAAAACTTTTCGGTGACCAAATGAAACCATCCTATATATCAATCTTCGTTTCCGGACCATTTCGGAAACCCTCGTGACGTCCGTGATCTCACCCGGGACTCCGAACAACATTCGGTAACCACACATGACACATATAACTCAACTATACTAAAACATCATCGAACCTTAAGTGCGCAGACCGTGCAGGTTCGAGAACTACGTAGACATGACCCGAGACACTCCTCGGTCAATATCCAATAGCGGGACCTGGATGCCCATATTGGATCCTACATATTCTCCAAAGATCTTATCAGTTGAACCTCACTGCCAAGGATTTATATAATCTCGTATGTCATTCCCTTTGTCCTTCGGTATGTTACTTGCCCGAGATTCGATCATCGGTATCCGTATACCTATTTCAATCTCATTACCAGCAAGTCTCTTTACTCATTCCATAATACAAGATCCCCTGACTTACACTTAGTCACATTGCTTGCAAGGCTTATTTGTGATGTTGTATTACCGAGTTGGCCCCGAGATACCTCTCCGTCACACGGAGTGACAAATCCCAGTCTTGATCCATACTAACTCAACGGACACCTTCGGAGATACCTATAGAGCACCTTTATAGTCACCCAGTTACGTTGCGACATTTGATACACACAAGGTATTCCTCCGGTGTTAGTGAGTTATATGATCTCATGGTCATAGGGATAAATACTTGTCACGCAGAAAACAATAGCAACAAAATAACACGATCACATTCTACGTTTATAGTTTGGGTCTAGTCCATCACATGATTCTCCTAATGACGTGATCCAGTTATCAAGTGACAACACTTGCATATGGTCAGAAAACCTTGACCGTCCTTGATCAACCGGCTAGCCAACTAGAGGCTTGCTAGGGAGTTTGTTTTGTCTATGTATCCACACATGTATCTATGTTTTCATTCAATACAATTATAGCATGGATAATAAACGATTATCTTGAAACAGGGAATATAATAATAACTATTTTATCATTGCGTCTAGGGCATATTTCCAATAGTCTCCCACTTGCACTAGAGTCAATAATCTAGTCCTCACATCGCCATGCAATTTACATTGTAATAAATTTAACACCCATACAGTCTTGGTGTTGATCATGTTTTGCCCGTGGAAGAGGTTTAACCAGCGGATCTGCTACATTCAGATCCGTGTGCACTTTGCAAATACTTACGTCATCTCCTTCGACATAGTCGCGGCTGAGATTGAAGCGTCATTTGATGTACCTGGTCTTCTTGTCAAACCTTGGTTCCTTTGCTAAGGCAATGTCACCAGTGTTGTCACAGAACAGAGTTATTGGATTTAGTGTGATCGACACAACTCCAAGATCCGTCATGAACTGCTTCATCCAGACACCCTCCTTAGCTGCCTCCGAGGCAGCCATGTACTCCGCTTCACATGTAGAATCTGCTACGACGCTTTGCTTGGAACTGCACCAGCTTACCGCACCCCCATTAAGAATAAATACGTATCTGGTTTGAGACTTAGAGTCATCCAGATCAGTGTCAAAGCTTGCGTTGATGTAACCCTTTACGACGAGCTCTTCGTCACCTCCATAAACGAGAAACATTTCCTTAGTCCTTTTCAGGTACGTCAGAATATTCTTGACCGCCGTCCAGTGATCCACTCCTGGATTACTTTGAAACCTACCTGCCATACTTATGGCCAAGCTGACGTCTGGTCTAGTGCACAACATTGCATACATGATAGAACCTATAGTTGAAGCATAGGGGACGGAACTCATTTGATCTCTATCTTCCGCAGTTGCTGTGCACTGAGTCTTACTCAATTTTATACCTTGTAACACTGGCAAGAACCCCTTCTTGGACTGTTCCATTTTGAACTTCTTCAAAACTTTATCAAGGTATGTGCTTTGTGAAAGTCCTATCAGGCGTCTCGGTCTATCCCTATAGATCTTAATGTCTAGAATGTAAGCAGCTACTCCTAGGTCCTTCATAGAGAAACTTTTATTCAAGTAATCCTTTACGCTCTCCAAAAACTCCACGTTACGTTGTTTCCAATAAGCAATATGTCATCCACATATAATATTAGAAATGCCATAGAGCTCCCACTCACTTTCTTGTAAATACAAGATTCTCCAACCACTTGTATAAACCCAAATCCTTTGATCACCTCATCAAAGCGCTTATTCCAACTCCGAGATGCTTGCACCAGTCCATAAATGGATCGCTGGAGCTTGCATACTTTGTTAGCATTCTTTGGATCGACAAAACCTTCGGTTTGCATCATATACAACTCTTCCTTAAGAAAACCGTTAAGGAACGCCGTTTTGACATCCATCTGCCAGATTTCATAATCGAAAAATGCAGCTATTGCTAACATGATTCGGACGGACTTAAGCATCGCTACCGGTGAGAACGTCTCATTGTAGTCAACTCCTTGAACTTGTGAAAAACCCTTTGCCACAAGTCGAGCTTTATGAACGGTCACATTACCGTCCGCGTCCGTCTTCTTCTGAAAGATCCATTTGTTCTGAATAGCCTTGCGGCCTTTAGGTAATACTTACAAAGTGCACACTTTGTTTTCATACATAGATCCTATCTCGGACTTCATGGCCTCCAGCCATTTTGTTGGAATCCAGGCCCACCATTGCTTCTTCATAATTCGCAGGTTCATTGTTGTCTAACAACATGATTGATAATACAGGATTACCGTACCACTCAGGAGTAGTACGTGATCTTGTCAACCTGCGAGGTCCAATAGGAACTTGATCCGAGGTTTCATGATCATCATCAATAACTTCCTCCTCAACTGGCGTCACTTCGACAGAGGTTTCCCCCTGCCCCACGCCTCCATCTAGAGGGATTAGAGGTTCGAAAACCTCATCAAGTTCTATCTTCCTCCCACTCAATTCTTTCGAGAGAAACTCCTTCTCAAGAAAAGCTCCGTTCTTAGCAACAAACATTTTGCTCTTGGATTTGAGATAGAAGGTGTACCCAACTGTCTCCTTTGGGTAACCTATGAAGACACACTTTTCCGCTTTGGGTTCCAGCTTTTCAGGGTGAAGCTTTTTGAGATAAGCATCACATCCCCAAACTTTAAGAAACGACAACTTTGGTCTTTTTCCATACCACAACTCGTCAACGGATTTTGATGGTGCCCTATTTAAAGTGAATGCAGATGTCTCTAATGCATAACCCCAAAACGATAACGGCAAATCGGTAAGAGACATCATAGATCACACCATTTCTAACAAAATACGATTACGACGTTCGGATACACCATTACGCTGTGGTGTTCCAGGCGGTGTCAACTGTGAAACAATTCCACATTGTCTTAAGTGAGCACCAAACTCGAAACTCAGATATTCACCCCCACGATCAATACGTAGGAACTTGATCTTCTTGTTACAATGATTTTCAACTTCACTCTGAAATTGCTTGAACTTCTCAAATGTTTCAGACTTGTGCTTCATCAAGTAGATATATCCATACCTACTCAAATCGTCAGTGAAGGTGAGAAAATAACAATATCCGCCGCGCGCCTCCACACTCATCGGACTGCACACATCGGTATGTATGATTTCCAACAAGTCACTTGCACGCTCCATTGTTCTGGAGAACGGAGTCTTAGTCATCTTGCACATGAGTCATGGTTCGCACGTGTCAAGTGATTCAAAATCAAGTGACTCCAAAAGACCATCGGAATGGAGTTTCTTCATGCGCTTTACACTAATATGACCTAAGCGACAGTGCCACAAAAACATGGCGCTATCATTGTTAACTCTACATCTTTTGGTCTCAATGTTATGTATATGTGTATCATTGCTATCAAGATTCAATATGAATAATCCTCTCACATTGGGTGCATGACCATAAAAGATATTACTCATAGAAATAGAAGAACCATTATTCTCTGACTTAAACGAGTAACCGTCTTGCAATAAACAAGATCCAGATATAATGTACATGCTTAACGCACGCACTAAATAACAATTATTTAAGTTCATAACTAATCCTAATGGTAACTGAAGTTAGACCGTGCCGACGGCGATTGCATCAACCTTGGAACCATTTCCCACGCGCATCGTCACTTCACCCTTCGCGAGCCTTCGTTTATTCAACAGTTCCTGCTTCAAGTTGCAAATATGAGCAACAGAACCGGTATCAAATACCCATGCACTACTACGAGAGATGGTTAAGTACACATCAATAACATGTATATCAAATATACCTTATTTTTCCTTGGCCACCTTCTTATCAGCCAAATACTTGGGGCAGTTGCGCTTCCAGTGACCCATTCCCTTGCACTAATAACACTATGTTTCAGGCTTTGGTCCAGCCTTGGGTTTCTTTGTCAGATTGGCAATAGGCTTGCCGCTCTTCTTTGAGTTATCCTTTCTTCCTTTGTCATTTCTCTTGAAACCAGTGGTCTTATTGACCATCAACACTTGATGCTCTTTCCGGAGTTCTGACTCTGCGACTTTTAGCATCGCGAATAACTCGTCGGGTGACTTGTTCATCACTTGCATGTTATAGTTCAACACAAAGCTCTTATAGCTAGGTCACAGTGATTGAAGAATTCTGTCAGTGATAGCCTCTTGCGAGAGTTCAATCCCCAGCTCAGCTAGACGGTTTGTGTACCCAGACATTTTGAGCACATGTTCATTGACAGACGAATTCTCCTCCATCTTGCAAGCATATAATTTATCGGAGGTCTCATACCTCTCGATCCGGGCATTCTTATGAAAGATAAACTTTTAACTCCTAGAACATCTCATATGCTCCATGATGCTAAAAGCGATGTTGAAGTCCCGGTTCCAAGCCATACAAGACTACACATTGAACTACTGAGTAGTCCTCCTTACGTGTTAACCAGGCGTTCAAAACATCTTGGCTAGACGTAGCGGGTGGTTCATCTCCTAGCGCAGCATTAAGGACATAATCCTTCTTCCCAGCTTGCACGAGCAGCTTTAGATCACGAGCCTAGTCTACAAAGTTGCTTCCATCATCTTTCAACTTAGCTTTCGCTAGGAATGTATTAAAATTCAGGGTTGCTACTGCGTGAGCCATTGATCTACAACACAAATATTGCAAAGTGGACTTAGACTATGTTTAAGATAATTAGAGTTTAACTAATCAAATTACTGATAAAACCCCACTCAAAAAGTACATCTCTCTAGTCATTTGAGTGATACATGATCCAAATTCACAGACTCGAGTACGATCATCACGTGAGTTGAGAATAGTTTCAGTGGTAAGCATCTCTATGCTAATCATATCAACTATACGATTCATGCTCGACCTTTCGGTATCATGTGTCCCAAGGCCATGTCTGCACATGCTAGGCTCATCAAGTTTAACCCGAGTGTTCCGCGTGTGCAACTGTTTTGCACCCGTTGTATGTGAACGTTGAGTCTATCACACCCGATCATCACATGGTGTCTCGAAACGACAAACTGTCGCAACGGTGCACAGTCGGGGAGAACACAATTTCATCTCGAAATTTTAGTGAGAGATCACCTTATGTGACATCCCTGGATTAGGCTACAGTAACCCGTGTAATCAAGCTACAGTAATCGCATGCTAATGGTGCCATGTCATCAAGATTAGCTAAGCCAAATTGCCACTTGACAAAAAACAAAACAAAATTAAAATTAGAATTTAAGTCAAATAAATTATTTATTAAAAATATAAAATAAAAATAATGATTGAGTTGAAAATATTCCCTAAGTAATTTTCAATAAGAAACCAACTTCATTTGAAACATAAAAGTTGCTCTTATCTATTTTTGAATTAAACCAACAACACCTAAGTGGCCTATTTAAATCCTAACATAATTCAAATCAATTAAAATTGGCCTCAAAATTTTTGTACTAGCTTAATATATTCTCTAGTAATTATGTGACAAGTTTCATATGCAAAAAAATTTGTTTGGTACAACAAAAATACAAAACAAGAGAGAAAAATACATAGAGTAAAAGAAAAGGAAAATATTAAAAGGCTATTGCGCATCTGGACCCTATGTTGCTCCAGTGCAAGGCCCAAGCCCATGAGAGGCCTTTTCTTCCTGCTCTGTACACACACGAGGCAGAACCTGTGCGTGGCGGCCATCCCCGCCTCCATGGCCGTCCTTGCCTTCGTGTTGAACATCCAACGAGCGCCCAAGGTAGATAAGACCCACCCCGACCCCGTGGACGAACACTAATCCCATCAACCTTCCTCCTCGTTTTCGTCCCTCAATCTGAAGCACGCCCGTTGCTGCAGCCGCCATGGCCATCGCCGTCCTCGCGACCAACGACCTCCCCATCGATTGAGACCATGTCCAGGACCTTCCTCGTCGTCGAGTTCATCCCCACGCGGAAGGGCTCGAGCTAGGAGGCCCCCTTCGCTCACCATCGTTGTCGTCTTCGTCCACGGCCGCCAGATCTCATCCCTGTGTTCGTCGCGTCCGGCCAACCCCGTGCTCCCTAACCATGTCCTTGAGCTCCATGGTGAGTGCTCTTGCCGATCCCCCTTTTCCCCCTCGATCCGTCGTCGTAGCTGCCGTCCCCGAGCTCGTCCGAACGTACGCGTACGCGCACGTACATACTATGCGCTTGCTGCCTTGGCTGATCGTGCATCTGTTGTTGTTGTCCGGCCATGCCAAGTAAATTCACACTAATTAATTTAATTAACTAGCATAGTTTAATTGCTGCCTATGACATGTAGGCCACACCCTCCCCATTTGACTAGTCAAGTTCACTGGGTCAACTCGAATTAAAATAAATCCAGAAATTTTAGAAAATCATTAAAACTTTGAAAATTAATAGAAAATAATCCGTAACTCGGATGATAATATTTTATACATGAAATTTGTTTAGAAAAATCCCACGAATCCGAATACGCTGTCCGTTCATCTGTAGCATACCTCTAGCATGTTGAATATGGACATTTTGCGTTAGGATCATCTGCTTGGTAATAATCAAAGGCCCGGGAAATATCGTGAGATCTTTTTCCGCTTCGTGTGTAACGTTTAGTACTGCGTTAGGTCACCCTGGCACGGTGTATTACCTTGTCATGCTTTGTGGTGTGTTTGCTTGCTCTCTTATTTATTGTGTTTCCCCTTCGTTATTTTCCTTCCCGGTAGACCCCGAGACCGATGTTGATCCGGTGATCGACTACTTCAATGTCGAGGATCTGTATCTGCGTGTAGAGCAACAAGGCAAGCAAACCCCCTTGATCATTCCTATATCGCCTATTCTTTCTCCCTCATGCTTGCATGAGTATTTTGCTATTGTTGTAGTTAGCTCATATATCTGATGCATAGCCTATTTTTGATGAACTGCTATTTTCAGTACTGTACTTCTAATCTGTTTAGTATATGTAATGCCCCAAGAGTGTAACCTGCCTTATTTGGAACCTTCTGTATGTGGGTCCATCTTGTCATTGCAATGAGAGATCAATGCATGTGTTATTTCATGTGTCACCTTGTCTTGTTTCCCTTTTGCATTCATGCATCCATTCATCCATGCCTTGTGTTTGTTGCCTTGTGATCATATGTATGTGGTGCGATTACATGTGATGATATGATGATGTTATGTAAAATGATGTGGGTGTTATTTGAGAGTAGGAGAAACTATGTTGGTTTGCACAAGGGTTTTAAAAACTTCTTCCTCTCTTTTATCTTAAGCTCAAGATTCTTTTGCTCCTTCTCTATTTCAAAAATGCCCATGTTTCAGTGTATTGTGGTGGTTGTGAGGATGTGAATTTGCTGTTCTGAAACTTTGTTTGAGAGGTGCTAATATTCACAAAATAGTGGATTTAATTCTGTTTTGTAAATATTTAGATGCTCCAAAAATTCCTTTTCTATTTTATTCAAATAGGTCATAATTCCTTATGACCAGGGGTATTTTTTTGCTTTATTTTTTTAGCATCTCAGTTTAGCCTGTGTATTTATTTTGTTGTTTGTGTTGGTTTTAAATAAGAAACCCCAGTGGGTTTCTTTTCTCTTACCTGTCGCCAACATGGGCCACTTCCCCCTCCCGAGGCCCATCACTTTCTCTTTGTTTCCCTAGCGAGAGCCCAAGCATGTTCCTTCTTCTTTCTCCTGACGGCGTCGTTGCCGTGCTTGCTTTCCATCAGAGCATCAGAGAGAGAGAGCGAGGGAGATTGACGGCGCCGTCCCATCCACGGCCATATAATCCTCGGCGTGCGTGCCCCCTTGGCCTAGGGTTCCGCGTCCCCCACCTAGCACCGCCAACTTCCCCTCCATCTCCCTATTCCTCCTCCAGGTAAGGTCTGTAGTTTCGGGTAGCACAGAGAGAACAGAAGAGCGCCGCCGTCGTCATCCATGCATCCATCGCCTCCGGCGCCGGCCAGCATATCAGGGAGCTCGGGGAAGGCCCCTGCGTTCCATTCCCGTCATCAGTGAGGCCGGGGAGCGACCACACCGACGGGCAGTTCCTCTTCTCCGGCGTGTTCCCGATGTTCTCATTCCCGTGCGTCGGATCTGCTTCAGGGCATCTGTAGATCGGCTTCTACGTCGTCTCCAGGCTTCTTCCTCCGCCCGGGACCCCCTCTTCTCCTTCCCTAGGGTGAGCCTAGGTCCTTCCTCCCTTCCCCCTTGTTAGATGCAGCGTAGGAGATCGTTGTCGTGTGTCTCTGTTCGGGGAAGAGCATGGCAGTAGATGTGTGCGATGTGTTGTGCGTGTGTGCCTGGGCTCGTGCCGTTGCACAGAGCAATAGTGGTAGGGTAGATGATCCCCGCGCGCAGCAGCAGTAGGAGGAGATTGCTCTGGTGAGCGTCGCTGCCGACATCTCTGTGCAGAGCAGAGCAGGGCGTCTCGTGGTAGATTATCTTGGTAGATCCCCCTATTCTGTCGAGTCCCGTAGCGTAGCGTAGTGGTTTGCAGTGTGGCCTGTTGATCTGGTGGTGCTGGGTTCGAGTCCCGCATCGCCACCCTTTTGTTTATTTGATTTTCGGGAGCAGTAGCGCAGGAGAGTCTGCTTTCCTTGCAAATCTCCTCTGTTTTGTCAAGGGAGCGAGCAGTAGCGCAGTGGTGTTGGTTCAGTGGGTATGCCAGCAGGTCTTGGGTTCGAATCCCCCCCAAGCCCTTTTATTTTTTGCATTCCTTTTTGCTGTTTGGCATTTTTTTGCTATGATATTTGTTGTGGTATGCTCTATATCATGTGTGGAATTTATTTCTACCTCACCACCAGTATGCAACACCTTGTTTATTATGCTAGAGAGCATGTGTAGATATATCTTTGCGTAGAAATGCATATAGGGTATTTGTGTGTAGTGTATGTGTGAGCTACGATGTATGTGTGTGTGTATCTTGTGTGTGTGTGTATGGCACTAAGGTAGTGATCTATGATGTGCATGTGCAAGCTTCCATGATGTGCATGTGTGTGGAGCATCACTAGAGTGTGTAGTGCTGTATGTGGAGTGTGCTTGTGTGGTGCAAGTGCCCATGATCTTGTGTGTGTGTGTGGGTTTCCCCTCCACTTACTTTGTGTGTAGTGTAGGTGATGATATATGTGAGTGTGTGGATATGTGAGTGTGTGTCACACACATGCCCAAGGCATGATGTGCCTAGTTAGCACTTGTGGCTACTTGTATGTGTAGGTGTATGTACCATGATAGGATGAAGTGTATGTATGTGAGTGGTGTTGCTTGAGGATGTGTGTGTGAATGGTGATGTGCTATGGCACACATACATGAGGTCTAAACCCTCATGTCACCTTAGGACTTGTGAGAGTGTGAAAGTGCTTGTGTAGGTGGTGTTCTAGTGAGAAGCACATGTGATGATGCACTATTCACCTCTATGTGATTCCATGTTATTTTCTTCTTAGCTTTGTGCTCTTTTGTTCTATGCAAGTGCCTATGTATTATATATGTTTTTGGGGTAGAATCATCCCAGGAATCCAATGGTGGGTTCAGATTCTACTTTGGAACACTTTCTGGAAATATCATATTTCTGTTTTGTTCAATGTTTAGAGCTTGGTTCCATGTGATGTGAAGAGCCCAAGAGGTTGATTCCTTGTTGTGGCAGTAGAGGGTGAATCCCTCTATAGCATGTTGGTTTTGTTTCATGCTTAGGAGTTCATATGTGCAAGTTGTGCCTAGTCAAAGTAGGCATGTGGCTGAAAATTCCAGATTAGTGAAAATCTGTGATTTTCACTAAGTGTGAGAAACTGCTGATATTTTCTTCCCTTGTAGTTGTGCTTGTAGAAGTTTATGTGTTGGGAATCAAATCTGGCTATCAACTGGAAAGTTGTAGCTTCTGTATTTGTCTAGCTCTGTGTTAATTTTCATTCCATTTGGATTCCTGTAGATATTGTTTTGGGTGCTGTCAAAATGCTTCACAGCATAAACAGCTAGTCCCTGAAAACTGATATTTTGTCCAAGTTAGCAGTTGTAGAACTTTCTGTGTGAAAATCCTTTGTATTATCTTTTTGCTCATGCTTGTAGAGCTTTTGAATAGCTTGTGCCACATATCCTATTTGGCCTATTTGGGTGGCTGTAGGTGCCTTGCATGTAGCTCTCAAACTGCTATGATGCTATTTATGGCAGATTGTATAGTTTTGATGTTTTGATGCTTGTGAGTGCATAGTTGATGGTGTGGTGATATTCCTTGCACCACACTATCCATTATTGTTTTTTTTGTGATTTGGCAGCCTGGGAACACCAGAAGTATGCCATTGGAGTGTGTTGTGATGAATTTGATCCGTAGGACTCCATTTCTTGTTTCGTTGTTTCCTGTTGATCCGTAGCTCCGTTCGTAACACTATTTATATGTTTTTGCATTGTTTATTGTGTGACGCGTATGTTCATGTCATCTCCATGCATGTCAAGATAGCTTAGAGTGCAGATCTGTCCAGAAGTTTGTATTTACTTCTCATGCTTGTGCAAGTGACTAGAATAGAGATGCATGTTCATTTCATCTCATGCATCATGTGCTTGTTGCATCTTGTTGTGTTGTTGTTCATTGGATGCTATTTTTATGTTTGGTAGCACCGGGATCGGAGAACGAGTACGTGGATCCGGGAGAGTACGTGCAGGACGAACAAGAGCAGTTCCAACCTGAGGACATCACAAGCAAGATGATATGACCTTGATTCCATCTCTAGACTTGTTATGATAGATTCACGTTTCCTTCGTCATATGCTCGCTGCCTACCACTGAAATAATTGCCTCCTGATATTGCCATGAAACCCAAACACTTTTCCCCTCCTAGCAAATCTTGAATGGCTAAGTAGGCTTTGCTTAGCTTCTAATGTTAGCGTTGCTAGTTGCAGGTGATTTGTCTCATGTGATAACATGAGTTTGCTATCATTATGTTAAATCTGATATTTAATTAATGCACCTATATACTTGGTAAATAACGGAAGTCCTAGCCTTTTGCCGGGTGTTTTGTTCCGTTATTGCCGCCATAGTTTCTGGCTACGAGTGTTTGATTCCATAACTGATCGCTCCTAACACGTTCGGGGTTGTTATGGGGACCCCCTTGGTAAATCGCGTAGTGTTAAGACTTGTCCGGCAGGACCCAACATTGGTTTTAATCTGCTAATCACTTAATAATAATCTGCATAGGGAATAGCTATCCCGAGGAATTAATCAACAACCCGGGCCAGTGCTCCTCATGAGTGTTGGTCCCATCTGAGCGATGTCCGGGGCCCCCCTGGTCACCCAGAGGTTTAGCCATCCCGACGTCTAGCTCATCCGTCGTGTCCTGAGACTGAGATAAGCGGATCTTATCGGGGTCGTCGACACAATAGGAGGTCTTGCTAGTCTTGTCTTACCTTAGCGATATATCTTGCGTATAGGAATCCCGGTGAAGCTTTGGTTCTCCCCAGAGTTGAGGTTTTCCTCTAAGGAATCTGACAAAATCACGAGATTCGTGATAGAGGATTACTTTGCGGCCCATGACCGTTTGTGATGGACTAGTTGGAGCACCCCTGCAGGGTATAATCTTTAGGAAAGCCGTGCTCACGGTTATGTGGCAACTTGGAATATTTCGTAACATCTGGTTATAGATAACTTGAACATAATCTTAATAAATTGCCTACTGTGTGTGTAACCGTGACTGTCCCCTTCGAAGACCTCTCTTCGATCGCGAACATGGTGGGGTTATGATTGACGTAAGTAGGTGTTCAGGATCACTTATTGATCAGCTAGTCATCGATCGCTAGTATAGACCACCTTCAATAACTTGTTCTACGTAAGTTAGCCACCATAAATGCTTAGGATGCTGCAACCTAAACACTGAACCTTCCTTACCTAATAACTTGACTACTTCTGGCACCGAGGTCATAGATTGCTGAGTCCCCGTGGCTCACAGATTACTTCAACACCCCAATAGGTACAGGTACGCCCGACACAGGTGATCCCGAAGGCACGCAGCTGGCGTGGCAGTATGATGAGGAGAACGACCGCTTGTACGTGAACTATCCAGAAGACTGAGGCGTGGTCGTGATCGTGGGCAAGCATGCAGGTAGCATAGCCTTTTCTCATGTTATGTAGTCCGTAGCGGAACTACCTTGTTTGAATAAATGAATGATATAAACTATGATATTATTTATGAGATGGCAGATGAACCCCTATTTGTCATTCTATTATTTTGTATGTGCTATGTTATCGTGCTTGCGAAACGCTTAGATGCGCTTCTTTCCATTTTGGGGCCTCGTGATACGTCTCCAACGTATCTACTTTTCCAAACTCTTTTGCCCTTGTTTTGGACTATAATTTGCATGATTTGAATGGAACTAACCTGGACTAACGCTGTTTTCAGCAGAATTGCCTTGGTGTTCTTTTTGTGCAGAAATCAAAGTTCTCCAAACGTCCTGAAAATTTACGGGAGCAGTTTTGGAAAATATCAAAAATACCTGCGCCAGAATCCACCTAAGGGGGTTGGCCAGTGGTCCACAAGCCCCTGCTCTACCACCACCCCCCTTGGTGGTGGTGGGCAGGCTTGTGGGGCCCACAGGCACCAGCCGCCCCCAATTCCAGCTCTATAAGTTGTCTTTCGTCCCAGGAAAAATAAAAAGAGAAGTTTTCGTCGCGTTTTCGATATGGAGGCGCCGCCACCACCTGTTCTTCATCTGGAGGGCAGATCTGGAGTCCGTCTTGGGCTCCGCAGAGGGGAAATCGTCGCCATCGTCATCATCAACCTTCTTCCCTCTCCAATTCCACGAAGCTCTTCATCGTTCGTGAGTAATCTATTCGTAGGCTCGCTGGACGGTGATGAGTAGGATGAGATCTATCATGTAATCGAGTTAGTTTTGATGGGGATTGATCCCTAGTATCCACTATGTTCTGAGATTTGATGTTGCTACTACTTTTCCATGCTTAATGCTTGTCACAAGGGCCCGAGTGCCATGATTTCAGATCTGAAATTATTATGTTGTCACCAATATATGTGTGTTTTAGATCCGATCTTGCAAGTTGTAGTTACCTACTATGTGTTATGATCCGGCAACCCCGGAGTGACAATAACCGGAACCACTCCCGGTGATGACCATAGTTTGAGGAGTTCATGTGTTCACCAAGTGCTAATGCGTTGGTCCGGTTCTTTATTAAAAGGAGAACCTTAATATCCCGTAGTTTCCTTTTGGACCCCGCTGCCATGGGAGGGATGGACAATAGATGCCATGCAAGTTCTTTTCCCTTAGCACGTATGACGACACACGGAATGCATGCCTACATCACATTGACGAACGAGAGCTAGCCACATATCTCTCCGTGCTATAGCTGTTGTATGATGAATATCATCCAAACAAATCACCGACCCAATGCCTACGAGTTTGTACTATTGTTGCTACTGCAGTTACTTGTCTTGCTCTCCTGCTACTACCGTTGCTACTGCCGTTACTTGTCTTCCTCTACTGCTACTACTGTTGCTACTGCTGTTACTTGTCCTGCTCTGCTGCTACTACTGTTGCTACTGCTATTACTTGTCTTGCTCTGCTGCTACTGTTGCTACTTGCTACTGCTGTCACTACTACTGTTCCTTGCCACTGCTATTGCTCGTTACACTGCCAATACGTGCTACTTCGCTGTTACTACTTCGCTGTCACTATTGTGCTTGCACATACTAATCTTTTAGGTGTGGTTGAATCTGACACATTCAGCTGCTAATACTTGGGAGTATACTCTCCCCTCCTAAGGCTTACCAACAAATTTGGGTCGAATACTCTACCCTCGAAAACTGCTGGGAACCCACGCGCTGGTGGGCCATCAACAACATTCTTCGAGTTTCATTGCCGGGGAGTGCTAGCAGCATTCTTCTGGTGCCGTTGCAGGAGAAGGTTAGTTGTTATAAGCATTCGTCTAGCTAACACTAGAGATTGCAGGATCAACACTTTTCTGGAGCCACTACCAGGGAAGCACAGCTGACGTCAGCATTTTTCTGGCACCGTTGCCGGGGAGGTATTGCTATATTCTCTGAGTCACTTGGGATTTATATCTGTTGATCACTATGAAGAATCTGAAGGATCCGAAGACCAAAGTCTTGCCCTCAACTACGAGGGGAGGTAAGGAATTGCCATCTAGCTCTGCACTTGATTCACCTTCAGTTATGAGTAAGTTTGCGACATCACCTCCTGCTAGAAATCTTCATATGTCGCGTGTGCTTGATGATGCTTGTGATACTACTGCTAGAGATGCTATGCTTGATACTATGCCTGATGATGCTATGCCTGATACTATGCTTGATACTATGCCTGATGATGTTATGCTTGATACTATGCTTGATACTATGCGTGATGATGCTATGCTTGATACTATGCTTGATACTGCTAGAGATGCTATGCTTGATACTGCTAGAGATGTTATGCTTGATACTGTTTTGCCTGATGATGCTAGAGATGCTATTTTGCCTGATGATGCTATGCTTGATACTGCTAGAGATACTCCTTTGCCTGATGTTCCACTAGGAGTGTTCCTTGATGCTCATATTGCTAGAGTTGCTGGCAATGCTCGTGATGCTTCTGATACTGCCAATACTATTGAGATAGAACCTGCTTTTGCTCCTGCTAGATCTAGCTCTCCTAGATATGAATTGCCTGATATACCTGAGCGTTACGTTATGGAGGGAGAGATAGCTGAGGATTTTCTTGCATGTAAGGATGCCTATGACGCTGAGAAATTACTTCTCAAGTGGAAGGAAAAATCTCGTGAAGCTAGGATGAAAAATGACCCGAAGTTTGCCACTTCGCCTATCTTTGTCACCGATAAGGATTATGAATTCTCTGTCGACCCTCAGATAATCTCTCTAGTCGAATCTGATCCTTTTCACAGTTATGAGTCTGAGACGGTCATAGCCCATCTTGCCAAACTATCCGAAATAGCCAACCTTTTCACTAATGAGGAGAAGATCCGCCACTACTATATCCTTAAGTTGTTTCCTTTCTCTCTAAAGGATGATGCTAAAGCCTGGTTCACCTCTCTTGCTCCTGGATGTGTGCGTAGTCCCCAGGAGATGGTCTATTACTTCTGTGAGAAATATTTCCCTGCCCATAAGAAGCAAGCTGCCTTGCAGGAAATATACAAATTTGCCCAACTCCAAAAAGATAGTCTTCCACAAGCTTGGGGGAGGCTCGTCCAGCTATAGTATGCTTTGCCTGATCACCCTCTCAAGAAGAATGAGATACTTGATATCCTCTATAACGGACTTACCGATGCCTCTAGAGACTACCTAGATAGTTGTGTTGGTTGTGTTTTTAGGGAACGAACTGTAGAACAAGCTGAGACTCTACCGAATAACCTCTTGATCAATGATAATGCTTGGACTATTCCCGAACCACCTCCTAAGCCAACTCCTAAGAAAAGAGGTATTCTATTCCTCAGTCCCGAAGATATGCAAGAAGCCAAGAAATCTATGCAAGAGAAAGGCATTAGAGCTGAAGATGTCAAAAATCTACCACCTATCGAAGAGATCCACGATCTCGACAACCCGATACAGGTAGTAGAAGTGAATTCTCTGCGTAGGTTTGATGAGAGTGATATTCCTTTTGATAAACCTGCTAGCCTATGCTTTGATGAATTTGACAACTTTGTTGCCAAACAACAGAGTTCCAATGATTATGTTAGCAGACATTTGGAACAAAGTGCTCGTATGCTTAGCCATTCAAGTGCTTGTGTAGACAGAAATGTCAACGCTCTGAAGCTTCTAAGTAAACATGCCTCTTTGATTACTACTCAGGTAGAAAAAGTACTTAAAGCTCAGAATGACATGCTGAATGAATTAAATGACAACTCTGTTAGAGTCATTACTAGAGGAGGCAAAATGACTCAGGAACCTTTGTATCCTGAAGGTTATCCTAAGAGAATTGATCAAGATTCTCAAGGAATCAATGCTGATACACCTAGTCATCCTAAGGAGAAGAAGAAGGATGATAGAAACTTGCACGCTAGTTCACCAAATACTATCACACCTGAAGAACCTAATGATATTTCTGCGTCTAATGCGGAAACACAATCAGGTGATGAACATGAACCTGGTGACAATGTGGACAGTGATGTTCATAATAATGCTCAACCTAGCCATGATGAGGATGTGGAGATTGAACTTACGGTTAATCCTGATAATCCACAACCTAAGACGTACGACAAGAATGACTTCATTGCTAGGAAGCATGGTAAAGAAAGAGAGCCATGGGTTCAGAGACCTATGCCCTTTCCTCCTAAGCCATCCAGGCAAAAGGATGATGAGGATTTTGAGCGCTTCGTTGAGATGATAAGACCCGTCTTTCTGCAGATGCGGTTAACTGATATGCTCAAGATGTCTCCGTATGCCAAGTACAAGAAAGATACCGTGACTAATAAACTTAAGATACCGGATCTTGAGATCTCCACGATGCTAGCCAATTATACTTTCAAAGGTGGAACTCCTAAGAAACTTGGTGATCTCGGAGTGCCCACTATACCTTGCTCCATTAAAGGAAACTACGTAAGAACTGCCTTATGTGAGCTTGGAGCTGGTGTTAGTGTTATGCCGCTCTCTCTTTATCGTAGACTTGAGTTGGATAAGTTGACACCCACTGAAATTTCTCTGCAAATGGCCGACAAATCAACTGCTTTCCCTATCGGCATTTGCGAGGATGTGCCTGTTGTGGTTGCTAATACCACTATCTTAACAGACTTTGTTATCTTGGATATTCCCGGGGATGATGCCATGGCTATCATCCTCGGAAGACCCTTTTTAAACACTGCAGGGGCTGTTATAGATTGCAACAAAGGCAATGTCACTTTCCATGTCAACGGTAATGAGCACACAGTGCACTTTCCGAAGAGACGATATCCAGTACATTGCATCAATGCTATCGAAAAGACTTCGTCGATTCTCATTGGGAGCTTTGAATGCCCTATTCCTCGTGTGAAAAGACCTCGATGACGCCTAGAGGGGGGTGAATAGGCTATTTAAAAACTTCTTCGGATTTGGCTTAAACCTAATGCAGAAATAAACTAAGAGGATACTTGTCAAGCACAAATCCTAAATGTACTAGGCACTGCAACATGTATCAACAACACGATCTACCAATATGGACACAATACAATTACTAACAAGCACAAGTAAGTTAAACAAACTTACTTGAGCTATATCACACGACAAGTAGGTGAACGACACAAGATACTAGATCACACTATAGCACACGATATATCAAAAGCTGCAAGTGTGAACATGTGGATATAGAGGGTATGCTTGAATGATTAATCTTGTACAAGAAATAGCCAACACAATATAATGAGCACAAACAATATGCAATGTATGTATGCTCAAGTAACACAAGTAAACCACAGGTAAGGAGTTAGGGTTAAGGATAACCAAGGTCACTAAGACGAAGATGTATCCCGATGTTCACTTCCTTGGAGGGAAGCTAGTCACCGTTAGAGAGGTGGATGTTACCACGAAGGCACACCAACGCCACGAAGGCTCACCCTATTCTCCCTTTGAGATAACACCACGGAGGCGTTTCTCAACCACTAGTGGTAAGCCTTTGAGGTGGCTTCCAAACCCTCACAAACTTTTCTGGGGGGTAATCACACGGATTGATTCCTCTCCGAAGAACTCCTACCGCTTAGGAGTCTCCAACCTCCAAGAGTAACAAGATCACGGGGAATGCTCAAAACTTGCTCAAATCTCAAATAGCTTGGGTTGAGAGAAGGGGAGGGAGACGATCTATCTTTTGATTGGAACAACTCTCAAAGGGGCTCACAAATGGTCTTGGGATCTAAGATTTGGTGTAAGGAAATGTGTGTGAGGTAGAAATGTGTTCTTATGAGGATATGGCTGTGTTGGGCACACTCTCACGAAGTGGGAGGGGGTATATATAGTGGGGAGAGTAAAACAGCCATTGGGGTCACTGAAGTCTGACATTGGTCGGACATCCGGCAGTTCTCAGATGTCCGGACGTCCACAAGGAGTCGGACGTCCAACAGGGGTCGGTCGTCCGAGGGATGTATATATATATATGGAACCACTTTGTAGTTGAACAGGGACCGGACGTCCGGAGGAAGCCGGAAGTCCAAGTTATTCGACTCAAACTTCTCTGGTGCAAGATTCCGGATTTCCGAAAGTGGCCGGACGTCCGGCCCTCGGGCGTCCGGAGGGAGCCAGATGTCCGAGTTATATGGCTCAAGTTTCTCTGGTGCAAAGTTCTGGATTTCCGAAGCTGGTCGTACGTCCGGCCCTCGGACGTCCGGAGGGAGCCGTAAGTCCGAGTTATATGGCTCTGATTTCTCTGGTATAGGATTCCGGATTTCCGAAGCAGTCGGTCGTCCGGCCCTCGGACGTCGGGAGGAAACCGGATGTCCGAGGCATTTTTTCTGTTTTCAGATAAAAGCAGAGCAGTGGAGATGTGGTATGAGCGGGACAGTGGAGATGTAGTTTGAGCAAGTTCATCGCAAAACCTGTGATCCCCTCTTAATAGTGCGGGATCCCTAAAGACTCAACAATTATAAAAGGGTACCGATGATCCATACTTGAGTGTATACTTTTATTCCCTAATCATCACTCCGCACCACTAACGTCAAAGGGACTGATACCTTTGAGTTATCCCTTTCACTTGAGCTTGATTTTGTTGTTCCTTCTTGGCTCAAGTTGAAAGCAAGACATGATGAAGTCTTCAAGTAGCTCTCCCATACACAATGTGGAAAGCGTAGGTTATGTATTCATCTTCATTTGTCCACCATGTGAACATCCACAAGAATCAAGCATGCAGTGATCAGGAATGCTTATCTTGATCTTGTCCTTGTTAGCGCATGAGCTTGTCCTTATCAACACATGATCATTCACAATAGCTTAAAGGGGATTAGTGATTAATTAACTATATGTGTGTTGTTAGCAACACCAAAACACGATTAAGGGCATGACTGCACTTTCAATCTCCCCCTTTTTGGTAGTTGATGACAACAAACATATAGATCTCAAAACATAGTAATAAACACGTGTGGCTTAGGAGAGATTTGTTACGATGCTTATGAAGCTCCCCCTTATTATATGCATAGTACAATAGGTAAGTGCGGGAGCTCCCCCTTAATGTGTGCATTGAAGATGATAGCATGATATAACACCATAATAGTTCAACAATACATAGCATATCATAAGAATCAATAATTCATAGCATATCATATGAATCAAGGCATATCATATGAATCAATAGGATAGCATAAAACTCATCATCATATGACACAACGATAATATCATGATATCTCATCACCACATGATAGTTCAACAATACATCATCCATAAGTGATGGCATAGCACATCATCCATAAGTATCGTTACATGATGACACATCATTAAGTTCGACATAATACATCATACCATACATTATGAGAGAAACTCAAATCGAAACTAAGATAAGATAATGTTATCCCCCTTTGGCATCAAGGACCAAAAAGGAGGGAAACCCGGCAATGCTACCACATACTCAAATATCACCCACATCAATATCATCATCATCAGGCATCATCCTCATCATCCTCATCCTCAGGCAAGCCACTGCCGCTAGCCTCGTCAAGAAAGTCGGCCCACTCAGGACCAGATGGGAAGCCAAAGTCAGAAGAAGGAGCAGCAGGAAGATCCTCATCGTCACTCACATCAAGAGCGCCCGAGTCTCTCAAACGAGCCTTGAGGGCATTCTTGGAGGAGACGAGGCGAGAAACCACATCATGAGTTTGACCGCACTCGAAAGACAAGGCCTTCATCATAGCAGAATGTGCCTTGCCAATGAATTTGGGAAAGCGACCGAGAGGAGCTGAGCTGGATGAAGGGGTTGCTGTCCGGGCAGCAGTGCGGCGAGTGGAGGAGGATGGTGGGGTTTTCTTGGGAGCATAGTTATCCGCCATGTGAACGGGAATGACCCACTTGTGATGCGTGTGAGTGGGAGCAACAGTGAATTCAGCAACATGGTGAATAAAAGCCTGGATGAAGGGGGCATGAGGGAAGGCTCGCTTGTATTGAAAACTAGCGAGCCGAATCTCATGCCATAGAAAGTGAGGCACATTAATTTTGCGCTTGGGGTTCTCGTGCAAATGTGACATGATGTCAATACAGTAGCCACTGCAGGATCCCCTATCACCCATCTTGGGATACATGGTGCGGATAAAACACTGAAAGATGATAAGGTAGGGAGAGCGCCAGATGGATACTTGGTTAAGATCCTTCATCCGTTCGTCTGCATCAAGTTCACGAAGTGGTTTGAGGAGAAACCCACATGCGTCAATTGGCTTATGTGCATGGTTAGGATCATTATTATGGATTTTGAAGCCGGAGTCGGGGAAACGGAGTGCGGCAACAAACTCATCATAAGAGGCTGTGAACTCAACATCAGAAGTCATCCAGCTAACAGTGTTGTTTGAGACAAAGAAACATGTGGCATAGAATTGATGAATAGCAGCACCGTTAAAATCGTACCTAAAAGCAAAGGGGGCAGCGAGCCCCGATGACTGAATGAGCTCAATGGCACCCGGGTATTTCGCCAGGTGCGTGCGAATATGCTCAAGATCAATATAGTGATGGACAGAGAGACCCTTAGGAACAATGACAGTAGTAAAGATGTCCGCTTGGACGTTTGTGCGGAAACGTGAGTCCATAGAGTCACGTACAACAAAAAATTGGTCAACGTCGCGGCGGAAAGTGAAGTATGAAGACTTACGAACCATGGTGAAGTCCTTGACTTCACGACCTAAAGTAGGAGGAGGTTCAAGAGAGATGCGACGAGCTTCACCGTCGGGCTGTTCAGGAGGAGGCGGTGGCATATAGGAGGGCCTGCGAGTCCCAGGCTTCGGCATAGACTTCCGAACGACGGGCTGTTCAGCACGGTCCTCAGCTGCAAGCTCATCCTCGAAGTCAGAGCCATCAGATGACGAGGGGAGCTGTTGAGGAGGAGGACGTCGGGCGATCCGTTTGAAGGGACGGCGTTGCCCATCGGAGTCATCCGACCCCATGCCAGTAGGGGCACGAGCGAATGAGCCAGCAGTGTTCTTCAGGGCGGTGTGCTTAATCTTGGGCATGATGAACAAGGCCTACACGGTTGCAAACCCAATGGCGAACGGTCACGGTCAAACCACATGAACGAACACATGAACTTGGGAGAAAGGTGAACCAAACGCGAGTGAGACCGAGGGGATACCTGCAGATCGAGGGATGAGAGGAAGGGAAGACGGATCCCGCGGAGGAGATCGGATCCCGCGGACGAGATCAGCCAGATCCCGGAGGTGGCGGTGCGGGCGAGCTCCCCTGGCGCTGGCGGCGGCGGCTGTGGTGGCGTCTGGGAGAAAAGGAGGCGCGTGGGGGCTAGGGCAAGGCCCAGCCCACACCCTTCTATTTATAGAGCTCCCGATGTGTCGGACGTCCGAAGGGCGTCGGACGTCCGGAGAATGATTAGCCGTCGGACAATCGACATGTGCCGGACGTCCGGAGTGGACGTCCGAGATCCGTCGGACAACCGAGAGAGAAGGCAGAGGCAATTTCTGGGATTTGGATGATGAGGTGATAAGGAATATTCTCGCATGTGTAGCAACCAAAAGGAGCCTCTCAACTAACATATTTTGGACATGGTATGATGTAAATCTTTTAATACGATTACTATGATAAGAGTGGGTCCAAAATACCGTCAAACGCATGAGTGCATAGAATCATGCACAAGTTATCCTCTTATAAGAGCAAGGCACATGACACAAGGGTCATGGCACAAATTTGTCTCATTCATATGACCATGAAGTGCTAAGAGAACACCAAGACTAAGCATTTCATCAATGTGATTGACAAGGACATGCAGGAAATTACAAAGTGGAAAAAGTATTATGTTCATGCCATGATGCAACCTACACAGTGTTGACTCTAATGTTGTACATGCATGAAGTAAATACTTGTTACCGGAAAAGCATTGGTATGGCGTAGAAGTAGTCGAGTCCTGTCTTGACTCTAATTTCTTCATGACCAGCACCATCTTCTTCTGAGAATAAGTCAAGATAGCAATGCTTCTCCAAAGTACCTAAACAACCAATTAAGCACAATATGGTCCCCAAACTTATTGGGTCCGAAGTAGTTAGTCCAACTACAATATATATAGGGTAAGATCACTCGATTATGTGCATATAGATATAAGTTTTACTTTCAAGCACACCTTAACCTTTTAATGGATACGTCTGATTTACCATATACATATATTGGATCAAAGATACGATAGACACGGCATGTGCATCTACACATAGTAGATATGCCTACACAAGCCTATCCAAAATCCAAGGATATACAATTTGGACAAATGAACACATAATTTTCTATTACAGAACATTCATGTCGTCCAAAATGGATCAGGGTGACAAATCAACATATGCTAGCACCCCAAGTTCAACACATGAACCGGTCAAGGCATCAAACCATGTAAGGTATGCATTTTGCACACCCTTACATGCATGTCTCACCCCAGTAGATGTATAAGTGTAGGTAATATGATTATAACTCCCACAACATTATGAAATAAATAGTGCGAGCTCAAAGAGACATGAATTTCTTGGCAAGTTAAGTAGGTCAAATGAAGACAAAGCCCAAACAAAATGACCATGGAAAACACTACCAAGCCAGAGATACCATGTGTGAGAGAACACAATGGCATTTAGAATTATCAGTGGTGGTAGGTGCCAAACGAGCACAAAGATCGTTTTATACTCACACAAGTGTGATATGGGAGTTCAACCATAAGCATAATGTTTAGATGTCATACGTTAACATCCCAATTAGTTAGATCATAGTGTGGAGAAAATAATTCGAAAGGCATGCATCAATATGCCCTTCTTTTAGATACGATCTAGCGGCTAAGCCATGACTATTGGTGTAGTAGGACGTCATACTCACGCACATCTAAGGGATTTAGACACCAACAGGGTTATAATGCGAATTAAGACATGTGGAGCATGACACGCCACACAGTTATAGAATAACCCCATGTGGTAGATTCTGAGTGGCATACATCGGATGTTTTATCTTACCACGGGATGCGACGTGCAGAAAGCATATCACACTCCCATAATGTGATAATCCATGTATTTATCATACAAGGCAATCAATCATCGAACTAAGCTGATAAGTGGATGCCAATTTGACCTTCGGATGGCTTTAACATCAAACGAATTGATTGGATAATCTTGCACCATGAATACTGGATGGAGTCCAATACATATATACACATTTTGGGTTAGTGATGTGCGTAGAGCAGAACACTCCCCCTTAATGTGATGAGCTATTAACGTGTCAAAAGACCCACGCATCGGTGCAGCTAGGATGCAAGTAATGATCAGGACTACTCATAACTATATGACATACATAACGACCTACACATGATAGATAACACATAACAATCATACTAGTAGGCGCAACATGTCAAAGTACATGCTAGGAGTCAAACCTAGACATGAGAAGGAGTGGGGCAGGCAACTTTCAATGTAAACAATTTAAGTACAAGTTACCGCAAAGAGGCACATTGGATATGGGATATGGGCTCGATAATCCAAATGACTTGGCTTGAGATAATATGAATGATGAAGAGTCCTCAATTCTTCATTGTGTATCCAAGTATCCAATGTCCTCCAAAGCCACCTATTGATCAAGTTTGAGCTTGTTGGTCCCCAACAACGTTGGGTCCTAAGAGGTTAGTCACAATAGGCTTGGCAACCCAAATGGTTCTTTTCTTGACACCATTTTGAGTACCAACAAACTTGGCAAACACATTGCCAACCTTATCCTTGCCAAGGGAATAGCTATCATCAATAGTGATTGGGTTGGATAAGTTACCTCTCGTGCAAGACGAAGCGACGTGACCCTTCTCACGACATAAGTAGCAACATTTACCCTTTGTTTTCTTCCCAGTTGATTTCTCACCTCGGGGAGTGTTGTCTTGGGTCTTATTGGGAAGAGGCCTTCCTTCAACTTGTAGTTGAGTGTGTGAATGAGTTTGTGGCCACTTCCCTTGTTGCTTGTGACTTTGAGACTTCGTCTTCAGAGGGCAAGATCTAACATGGTGCCCTTTAACTTTGCACTTGAAGCAAATGATGTTGGCCGAATTCTTACTTGTTCTAGGCCACTCTTGTTCTTGTTTGAGTTTACTCCAACATCATTTTTGTCATTTGGAGATGTTTGCTCACACAGGACGTTGTTGGGTGTGGACATCCCTTCATGACACTGTTCCAAGTATTTCTTCAAAGAAGTGACTTGGGCCTTGAGCTCTTCGATTTTCTCTGCACGGTTAGTATCAACGCAAGTACTAGAGGAAGTGTAAGCTTCAATGTTAGAGCAACAAGGCAAGGAACATAATTCATCACACGAGCTAGCAACATTATGAGTAGACGAATTACGAGGACTAGCACATGGAAATATAGTACTTTGATTAGAAGTGGTGCCATTGTCCACATGAGGCTCACTTGATGTTACCTTGGTGATGATAGCCTCATGAGCTAACTTTTGCACATTATGAGATGTTAGAAGATCGGCATGAGAGCTTGTGAGCATTACATGGTTTTCTTCCAACTTCCCATAATTGCTAGTTAGTAAATCAAGTTGAACACGTAGCTCAACATTCTCCTTCAATGTTGATACTTCAAAAGAGATAGGGTTAGATGTACAAGTATCATCAACAATATGAGATGAGTAAGTAGCGATTAGAGACTTCTCATGAGTAGATTGAAGCTCCTCATAGATCTAAGAGGTTTTGATGAGCTCTCCCTTGACATTCTTGCATTCAAGGAGAAGGACCTCAAAATCCTTTTTAAGTTTAGCATGAGCAACTTCAATCTCTCCTTTTGAAGATCTTAAGTCTCTACATGCTTGATGACTCTTCTCAAGTTCATGTTCAAGTTTCTCACTTTTAGCTTGTTCATGATTAAGTGAATCATTACAATTTTCAAAGTAAGCAAGAACATCTTGGAATCTTTGAAGAGCGTTATTTTTAGCTTTATGAAGAATTTTACTGATCACATAGATATTTCAGTCAAGTCATCATCATCATCCTCATCGCAAATATCATCGTTATTGCACAGGGAAGATGATACCTCATTATTACCTCTTGCCATGAGGCACATGTGAACTGGAGGAGTTGATGATGATTCTTTTGGTGAATCAGATTCTTCATTAGTCAAGAGTACTTCATATTTCTTGATTTCCCCTAAGTGATTAGTCATAGAACAACTAGGGAGAAACGAGATATTTTGATCAAGAGGACACGGGAAAGCAGGCATATCACCACAGACATTTGTCGAGGGATCTTTAGGTGAAATGCATGACCTATCAGCACAATAATTTACACTATGTGTGGTGCTAGATATGCTCGTGTCCATAGAGGCTATGACATTTTCATCAACATATAGTTCTTCACTCACCATGTCATTACCTTGTGAGATTGAAGATGCTGAGGTGTGCAAGCAATCGGATATGGAAGTAGTGGTGAACTCGTTATGATCGAAAAGAGTGAAGAGCTCATGCAACAACTCCTTCATCATAATATCGTCTTCATCAAGATTGGACCCACCATATACATCTTCAAGTTTAGTCCAAACTTCATGAGCTGACTTGCAAGTCGAGATAGACTTAAACACCTGAGGACTTATGGTTCGATGAATGGCAAGAAAAGCCTCACAATCAAGATACATTTCATTAGTCGACGAAGATGCATCATCCTTTTTGTCGGCAATCCCTACAAGAACAATTTGTAAAGTATTTGGGCCCATGGTCCGAAAGTGATGAAGCATACGAATTCTCCATAGGGTATAATTTGTGCCATCAAAGTCAAATGTGTCATTGTGCACTAATCCAATAGTCGACATCGATACTCTCTAGGTCGTGAAACCTAATTAAAGAGATACCTTGCTCTGATACCAATTGGAAATACATCGATGATGCCTAGAAGGGGGGTGAATAGGCTATTTAAAAACTTCTTCGGATTTGGCTTAAACCTAATGCGGAAATAAACAAAGAGGATACTTGTCAAGCACAAATCCTAAATGCACTAGGCACTGCAATGTGTATCAACAACACAATCTACCAAGATGGACACAATACAGTTACTAACAAGCACAAGTAAGTTACACAAACTTACTTGAGCTATATCACACGACAAGTAGGTGAACGACACAAGATACTAGATCACACTATAGCACACGATATATCAAAAGCTGCAAGTGTGAACGTGTGGATATAGAGGGTACGCTTGAATGATTAATCTTGTACAAGAAATAGCCAACACAATATAATGAGCACAAACAATATGCAATGTATGTATGCTCAAGTAACACAAGTAAACCACAAGTAAGGAGTTAGGGTTAAGAATAACCAAGGTCACTGAGACGAAGATGTATCCCGATATTCACTTCCTTGGAGGGAAGCTAGTCACCGTTAGAGAGGTGGATGTTACCACGAAGGCACACCAACGCCACGAAGGCTCACCCTATTCTCCCTTTGAGATAACACCACGAAGGCATTTCTCAAACACTAGTGGTAAGCCTTTGAGGTGGCTTCCAAACCCTCACAAACTTTTCCGGGGGGTAATCACACGGATTGATTCCTCTCCAAAGAACTCCTACCGCCTGGGAGTCTCCAACCTCCAAAAGTAACAAGATCACGGGGAATGCTCAAAACTTGCTCGAATCTCAAATAGCTTGGGTTGAGAGAAGGGGAGGGAGACGATCTATCTTTTGATTGGAACAACTCTCAAAGGGGCTCACAAATGCTCTTGGGATCTAAGATTTGGTGTAAGAAAATGTGTGTGAGGTAGAAATGTGTTCTTATGAGGATATGGCTGTGTTGGGCACACTCTCACGAAGTGGGAGGGGGTATATATAGTGGGGAGAGTAAAATATTCGTTGGGGTCACTGAAGTGTGACAGTGGTCGGACATCCGGCAGTTCTCGGATGTCCGGACGTCCACAAGGAGTCGGACGTCCGACAGGGGTCGGTCATCCGAGGGATGTATATATATCTTGAACCACTGTGTAGTTGAACAGGGACCGGATGTCCGGAGGAAGCCGGAAGTCCGAGTTATTCGACTCAAACTTCACTGGTGCAAGATTCCGGATTTCCGAAAGTGGCCGGACGTCCGGCCCTCGGACGTCCGGAGGGAGCCGGAAGTCCGAGTTATATGGCTCAAGTTTCTCTCGTGCAAAGTTCCGGATTTCCGAAGCTGGTCGGACGTCCGGCCCTCGGACGTCCAGAGGGAGCCGGAAGTCCGAGTTATATGGCTCTGATTTCTCTGGTATAGGATTCCGGATTTCCGAAGCAGTCGGTCGTCCGTCCCTCGGATATCCGAGGCATTTGTTCTGTTTTCAGATAACAACAGAGCAGTGGAGATGTGGTATGAGCAGAACAGTGGAGATGTAGTTTGAGCAAGTTCATCGCAAAACCTGTGATCCCCTCTTAATAGTGCGGGATCCCTAAAGACTCAAGAATTGTAAAAGGGTACCGATGATCCATACTTGAGTGTATACTTTTATTCGCTGATCATCACTCCGCACCACTAACGTCAAAGGGACTGATACCTTTGAGTTAGCCCTTTCACTTGAGCTTGATGTTGTTGTTCCTTCTTGTCTCAAGTTGAAAGCAAGACATGATGAAGTCTTCATGTAGCTCTCCCATACACAATGTGGAAAGCCTAGGTTATGTATTCATCTTCATTTGTCCACCATGTGAACATCCACAAGAATCAAGCATGTAGTGCTCAGGAATGCTTATCTTGATCTTGTCCTTGTTAGCACATGAGCTTGTCCTTATCAACACATGATCATTCACAATAGCTTAAAGGGATTAGTGATTAATTAACTATATGTGTGTTGTTAGCAACACCAAAACACGATTAAAGGCATGACTGCACTTTCATCGTGTCAAGATGAAGTACGATTTGCTTGTTGGGGAGATTCATATCCCCATTGAGGAGACTTAGTGGCTATTCGAAAATTCTCTGTTCTCTCTTGCGATTCGAGAAAGTTTTGTCATAAGGACTTGATCAACCCCCATTGACGGATTTCTTTCAATGACCATGAAACGGATGAATCAGAGAGTCACATACCTCTGTTTTGAGTCTTCATTTTCTGTTGCTTAGAAGAAAAATGATAGAATTAGTTTAGCTTTTCCTATTTTCTGTTTTAGCGTCCCGGAGAAAAATACCTCGAAAATAAAAGTTCTCCGATGGTCCTGAAAATTTAGTATGATTTTTTCTGGAATTTTTGGAAATTTCTGAGCCTCAGAGCTGGTCAGGGGGCCTGACCAGTGGGCCACAAGCCCCCCCCCCCACCGCCACCTACCCCCCTGGTGGCGGGGTGCAAGCTTGTCGGGCCCACAGGCACTCCCTCCACTCATTTCAGCTCTCAGCCTCTTCTTCCACCTCCAGAAAAAATTGTTCTGCGGCACTCCCGTATAACACTCATTATGACTTTGGGTTTCGCCACGATCATCCATGGGAGTAGACCAAGCTAGGCCAAAAGCCTAAGCTTGGGGGAGTACGTGTTCTCACCGACTTTATATTCATGCTTATGCTTTCATTTTGTTAGCCGGTGTTTACACTTTGCCACAGTATTATCCATGCTAGTTTCTTTTTGTTTTCTTGTTTCCTTGTTTTGTGTCCTTTTGAGAAAACCCAAAAAGATTTTTCTTTCTTCTTTTTCTTGTTGGGAGCTTTCCCGTGTAAATAGTTTTCTTTTTCTTTGTGTCAAGGTAGAAGATATTGGTTACAATGCTTATTGGTTCTTGCATACTTACCTGTTTAGCTTTCAAAGAGCCATATTACTTTGTCTTCTCCTTTGTGTTTGCCTGCAGATTCAGCTTAGTCCAACGCGCTTATTATCGTTTCATCGTTCGATCATGCAAATGAAAGGCAACAATGATGGTATATGATGAAGTGACTGAGACTGAAAAGCTCGTATGAGCTCTATCTATTTTGTTTTTGTAAATATGACTAGTTTGTCAACCCAGATTTAGCTTTGTTGTGAGAGAACCATGTTTGCAATGACAACTTAGAGATCATAGTTTCTGATGCCATGCTTATTTAGCTCAGAGCTTATAATGGTTTGTCTTGATTGCCAACATAGATTTTGAGATGACTATGATGTAGTATGATAGGATGGTATTCTCCTTTGAATGTTTCAAGTGGCTTGACTTGGCGCATGTTCATGCATGTAGTTGAAACAAAATCAACATAGCCTCTATGATGTTCGTGTTCATGGTGATTTATATCCTGTTCATGCTTGCATTCAATGTTAGTCAAACTCATTGCATCTTGATGACTGTTGTCGCTCTCTAGTTGGTCGCTTCCCAGTCTTTTGCTAGCCTTCACTTGTACTAAGCGGGAATGCTGCTTGTGCATCCACTTCCATCAACCCAAAAGTTTTTCCATGAGAGTCCACCATACCTACCTATTTGCGGTATCTACCTGCCGTTCCAAGTAATTTTGCATGTGCCATTCTCTAAACCTTCAAGAAATATATCTGTTTTGCATGCCCGAACCGCTCATGTGGTGACAGAGGGCTATTGGTATCTTCCATGCTAGGAGTGTTATCCTCGACATGTGTTTATTCACAGTCATTCACGAGAAAGGGGCCGGTATTTGGGATGCCCAGTTCCATGCTTAAATCGAAAACATAATTGTAAAACAAGACTCCCCCCGCATTGATGTTAGTATGGACGGTACCCGAGGATTCGGCTAGCCTTGGAGTGTGATTGATTGGTGGTGGGGGAGTTAAAACTTTACTTTTCTGTTTGGGAACCGCCTATAGCATGAGTAGCATGGAAGATATTGAGAACTCTTGGTCATTGCGTTGACAATGAAAGCATGCCACCCAAAATTATTATCTCTATTTTCAAAGCTTGAGCTCTGGCACCTCTGCAAATCAATGCTTCCCTCTGTGAAGGGCATGTCTATTTATTTTCCTGTCGAGTCATCCTCCTCTTATATAAGCACCAATTAGAGAGCACCTCTGTCATTTTTATGCTTTTTTTTAATTGATATTGAGTATGACTATGACTGGATCTTCGTTGCTATGAATTACAATGTTTAGTCAGCCCTAGATCTTTGAAAGTGCTCTGCATTTATGTTTTGCGGTCTCAGAAAGAGCTAGTGAGATACCACCTACTCATATTGCTTCATGCTTGCTTTGATTGAAGTGTTGGTACTTGAAGCTCATTATTATTTGCTCGTTAGCTGATTATGCCATTGATATTAGTTTACTGTGAGACCTTTGTCTCATTTGCTTATGTGGTTAACTTGTGATCTTGCTGAAATTCTGGTTATGAGTTAGACATAGTTGCAACAACAAGATCAAACAGAGTTTGTCAAAGTTTTTCTTTCTCTCTCAGTTTGTCAACTGAGTTGCTTGAGGACAAGCAAGGTTTTAAGCTTGGGGGAGTTAATATGTCTCCAACGTATCTACTTTTCCAAACTCTTTTGCCCTTGTTTTGGACTATAATTTGCATGATTTGAATGGAACTAACCTGGAGTGACGCTGTTTTTAGCAGAATTGCCTTGGTGTTATTTTTGTGCAGAAATCAAAGTTATCCAAACGTCCTGAAAATTTACGGGGAGCAGTTTTGGAAAATATCAAAAATACCTGCACCAGAATCCACCAGAGGGGGTGGGCCAGTGGGCCACAAGCCCCTGCTCCGCCACCACCCCCCTGGTGGCGGTGGGCAGGCTTGTGGGGCCCACAGGCACCTGCCGCCCCCAATTCCATCTCTATAAGTTGTCTTTCGTCCCAGAAAAAATAAAAAGAGAAGTTTTCGTCGCGTTTTCGATACGTAGGCGCCGCCACCACCTGTTCTTCATCTGGAGGGCAGATCTGGAGTCCGTCTTGGGCTCCGCAGAGGGGAAATCGTCGCCATCGTCATCATCAACCTTCTTCCCTCTCCAATTCCACGAAGCTCTTCGTCGTTCGTGAGTAATCTATTCGTAGGCTCGCTGGACGGTGATGAGTAGGATGAGATCTATCATGTAATCGAGTTAGTTTTGATGGGGATTGATCCCTAGTATCCACTATGTTCTGAGATTTGATGTTGCTACTACTTTGCCATGCTTAATGCTTGTCACTAGGGCCCGAGTGCCATGATTTCAGATCTGAAATTATTATGTTGTCACCAATATATGTGTGTTTTAGATCCGATCTTGCAAGTTGTAGTTACCTACTATGTGTTATGATCCGGCAACCCCGGAGTGACAATAACCGGAACCACTCCCTGTGATGACCATAGTTTGAGGAGTTCATGTGTTCACCAAGTGCTAATGCGTTGGTCCGGTTCTTTATTAAAAGGAGAACCTTAATATCCCGTAGTTTCCTTTTGGACCCCGCTGCCACGGGAGGGATGGACAATAGATGTCATGCAAGTTCTTTTCCCTAAGCACGTATGACGACACACGGAATGCATGCCTACATCACATTGACGAACGGGAGCTAGCCACATATCTCTCCGTGTTATAGCTGTTGCATGATGGATATCATCCAAACAAATCACCGACCCAATGCCTACGAGTTTGTACTACTGTTGCTACTGCCGTTACTTGTCCTGCTCTGCTGCTACTACTGCTGCTACTGTCGTTACTTGTCTTGCTCTGCTGCTACAACTGTTGCTACTGCTGTTACTTGTCCTGCTCTGCTGCTACTACTGTTGCTACTGATGTTACTTGTCTTGCTTTGCTGCTACTGTTGCTACTACTGTTGCTTGCTACTATTGCTACTTGCTACTGCTGTCACTACTGTTGTTCCTTGCCACTGCTATTGCTCGTTACACTGCCGATACCTGCTACTTCGCTGTTACTACTTCGCTATCACTATTGTGCTTGCAGATACTAATATTTCAGGTGTGGTTGAATCTGACACATTCAGCTACTAATACTTGGAAGTATACTCTCACCTCCTAAGGCTTACCTACAAATTTTGGTTGAATACTCTACCCTCGAAAACTGCTGCGAACCCACGCGTTGGTGGGCCATCAACAACATTCTTCTAGTTTCATTGTCGGGGAGTGCTAGCAGCATTTTTCTGGTGCCGTTGCAGGAGAAGGTTAGTTGTTATAAGCATTCGTCTAGCTAACACTAGAGATTGCAGGATCAACACTTTTCTGGAGCTACTGCCAGGGAAGCACAACTGACGTCACCTCATTCCCTATATTGGAAAGGACTGCATCTTAGTCATTTCAAGTTGGTAATCAGAGCCTTACGACCATAGGAGCCTTTGTGTGATCGTACTTGGCCGAGTCGAGTCTTGTAAAATGTTTTGAGTCTTAGTTATATCGGAGAGTAGGATTCTTTTTTCTCCTCTTCCATGCTCTGGTGAGGTTCCCGACTTAGGAAATCTTAATTCTACTCCTTTTCTCGCTCAAAAAAAATAGGATCACGCGGGTATTTTTGAAATCTATATGACTTCGATGTGACGGAGTTCTGTCTTGGTGCCTCCTGTCTGCCTTGGTTTCTTCCGGGGAGTTGAGCTCCACGGGATTCTCGTGCACATCGCCATCATTCAGATTTCTGAGTATCTCAGAACGAAGGATGTTCGTAATTGCTTCAATACTAGTAGTGGCGAGATAACTCCGATGTCCCCAGTACTGGTGCAGATTGTTCGGGAGTAGTGCCATACTTTGTATCGTTGTGATCACGAGGGTCTGTTGTAGATGAAGGTCCGAGATTCTGGTTTTATGTTGACGGATGTGATACAATGGACGGTTAGTATAGGAGTTGTGTGAAAATTATTCCTTGTATCCGTGAACCTGATTGTATGACCAGCTATTTCGGGAATTCATAGGTGGGATATCAAGTAGTGACTTATAGGACAATCTTCCTACAGATGCATGATGTGAGGTTGGGATTCGATATTCATTGGGTATGTTTTTTCACGGTCGTCTTACAGTGGTTCTCGTTGTATCTTAAAGAGTCCTTGTAGCTCGCTATGACTCGGGGATACTTCGTAAGTCGTGTGCACTACCTTGCACAGGATGGCTAGTGTAAATTCGAGCCCGTGCGATCTTATCCACAAAGATATCGGATGACATCTCGATCATACGTTTGTTCCGAGCAGCTCTAGCTCATACTTGTTTGCAAGTGGTCTTAATCAGAATTTTGTCGACAGTCACTTTGAGGAATCATTCTTACTATTTCGTTCGAGTGCAATTGCTAATATTCCTGTTCAGATATTCCTACCTTTTTGATTCAGCTATACCTTCAATTTATTCTGCGGGCTAATATGTTGTCCGTCTTCAGGATGGCTCCACCAACTCATCAGAATCTAGGGCGTGAGGATGTGCCGCCACCACCTCCTCCTCCGGAGAATCCTCCTCCACCGCCGCCTCCTCCTGCAGAGGCTTGGCAAGCGGTGATGGCTGCTACAAATGCAAACACTCATATGCTGATACAATTGTTGCAAGAGAGGACTAATCAGCATCAAGGCAATTTCCAGCATGGTGGCAATCAGTTTGCTAATCTGAGTTAGTTCCTGTCAAATCAGCCGAAGACTTTCACTTCCTGTGACCAGCCGTTTGATGCTGAGGATTGGATCCATGACATGAACGAGCACTTTGAATGCAACAATGTTCGTCTTGAGGATTTCGTCAAGTTTGCAACATTCCAGCTGATGGGGCAAGCATCTATCTGGTGGCAACAGTTGAAGGATTCCAGGGGTGCTACAGTGATCACTTGGGATGAGTTCTGCCGTGACTTCAGATCCCACTACATTCCGTCCATCTTCGTGGAGGAGATGCATGAGAAGTTCAGGCGCTTGAAGCAAGGTGGTAACTCCGTGTACAAGTACAACGTCGACTTCCACGAGCTAGCCCGATATGCCTTGCAGGATATCCCTGATCAGAAGAGCAAGATTTATCAGTTCAGAGGTGGCTTGAAAGAAGATTTGCAGTTAGCTCTCGCTTTGCACGATCCTGAGGAGTTCGATAAGTTCTACAACTTAGCTCTTAGGGCTGAAGCAGCTTTGCTCAGGGTGGAGAATTCTAAGAAGCGCTTCAGAGATTCCAGCTCGTCTTCTACTCAGGTGGTTCAAAAGCAACAGAAGTTTTAGGTGTCTCCTCCTCCTCCTCGGCACACGCAGCAGTTCAAGCATTCTGGTGGCCGTGGTTCTTCCCACCCACCAAACCCAGCTTTCCAGCAGAGATTCCAGCAGCAGAAGCAAGGGCCTCCTCAGACACAGTACCGTCAGCCAGCAGATGTTACTTGTCACAAGTGTGGGCAGAAGGGTCATTATGCCAACAAGTGCACTTCTCAGCTCCGTCTTCCGCCTCCTCCTCGAGGAAAACCTCCAAGCAATGCTCTCATCAAGTTCAACCCCAGGTCTGCTCGAGTCAACATGGTGAATGCGACTGAGGCAACAAACTCGTCAGATGTGATCATGGGTAACCTCCTCGTTAATGATATTCCTGCTGAAGTGTTGTTTGATTCTAGTGCTTTGCATTCGTTCCTCTCCATTCCATTTGCATCCAAGCATAATGTTCATGTTGAAGAGCTTCCTAGACCATTATTAGTAGTTTCTCTAGGCAAGTTCATCAAATTCGCATTCGCGAAGAGGATATTCCGAAGACTGCTTTCAGGACTAGTTTTGGCTCGTATGAGTATACGGTCATGTCTTCTGGTCTGGCAAATGCTCCTACGACATTTTGTCGAATGATGAACTACATATTCTCTCCATTCAAGAATGAGTTCGTCTTGCTGTATCTCGACGATATTCTGGTCTTTTTAGAGACTGAGGAAGAACATGAAGAACATCTCAAATTGGTGCTTGATAAGCTGAGAGAGCACAAATTATATGCCAAGTTTTCCAAGTGTGAGTTCTGGTTGAAAGAAGTCGTCTATCTTGGGCACATCATCTCTGCCGAGGGCATCAAAGTTGATCCTTCGAAGGTGCAGGCCACTGTTGAATGGGAGTCTCCGCAGAATGTGAAGCAGCTTCGAAGCTTTCTCGAGCTTGCAAGCTATTGTAGAAGGTTCGTTGAGAACTTCTCCAAGATTGCTAAGCCTCTCTCAAATCTTCTTCAGAAAGGTGTGAAGTACGCTTGGTCTCCAGAGTGTTAGTTGGCCTTCGACACACTCAAAGAGAAGCTCACCTCTACTCCAGTCTTGGTTCCTCCTGATGATTCCAAACCTTACCAAGTGTTCTGCGACGCCTCTCTTCAAGGTCTTGCTGCAGTTCTGATGCAAGAGAAGAAAGTGGTTGCTTATACCTCCAGGCAGTTGAAGCCAGCGGAGAAGAATTATCCTGTGCATGATCTTGAGCTAGCAGCAGTGGTACATGCTCTGATGACTTGGAGACACCTCTTGTTGGAATGAAAGGTTGAAGTGTTCACCGATCACAAGAGTCTCAAGTACATCTTCACCCAGCCTAACCTGAATCTCCGGCAAACTCGTTGGGTGGAAATGCTCCAAGATTTTAATCCGAGCATTGAGTACACGCCAGGAAAAGCTAATGTCGTGGCGGATGCTTTGAGCAGGAAGGCTTACTGCAACAGTCTCATTCTGAAGCCTCTCCAGCCTTACCTTTGTGAGTCTTTCAGAAAGCTCAACCTTCAGTTAGTACCTCAGGGATTTCTTGCAAATCTTCAGATATCTCCTACCTTGGAAGATCAGGTCCGAGCAACACAGCTTCTTGATGCAATGGTGAAGAAAGTCAAGATTGGCGTCGCAAACGGTCTTCCCAAATATAAGTGCTTCAGTGTTGATGCCAGAGACACGTTGTTCTTTGGGGATCGTCTTGTCGTTCCGAAAGGTGATCTCAGAAAGGTAATCATGGAAGAAGCTCATAACTTTGTGCACTCTATGGGAGCTCCAAGATGTATCAGGACTTGAAACAGACTTTCTGGTGGACTCGCATGAAGCGTGAGATTGCTCAGTTCGTAAATGAATGTGATGTATGTCGAAGGGTGAAAGCATAGCATCAACATCCAGCGGGTCTTTTTCATCCTTTGCCCATTCCCGAGTGGAAGTTCGACCATATTGAGATGGATTTCGTCACCGGGTTTCCGAAGTCCAAGAAGGGTAATGATGCCATCTTCCTCGTCATCGACAAATTGAGTAAAGTGGCTCATTTTCTTCTAGTCAAGGAATCCATCTCCGCAGCTCAGCTTGTAGAGTTGTACACTTCCAGGATAGTGTCTTTGCACGGCGTGCCTATGATGATTTCTTCGGATCGAGGAAGTATCTTCACTTCCAAGTTCTGGGACTCTTTCCAGTCTGCGATGGGCACGAAGAGACGCTTCAGCACATCATTTCATCCTCAGACTAGTGGTCAAGTGGAGCGAGTCAATCAAGTTCTTGAGGATATGTTGAGAGCCTGTGTTATCTCTTTTGGCATGAAGTGGGAAGACTGCCTGCCTTTCGCTGAGTTCTCGTATAACAACAGTTATCAAGCTAGTTCAGGCAAAGCTCCGTTTGAGATTCTCTATGGCAGGAAGTGACGTACCCCGCTCAACTGGTCCGAGACCGGCGAGCGTCAGATTCTTGGGAATGACTTGATAGAAGAAGCTGAAGAGATGTGTCGGGTCATTTGGGATAATCTCAGAGCAGCGCAGTCCCATCAGAAGAGCTATTATGATAGCAAGCATCGTGACATATCTTATGAGCTTGATGACTTCGTCTATCTCAAGGTGTCCCCTATGAAGGGTACACAATGCTTTGGCATCAAAGGTAAGCTTGCGCCTCGTTTTGTTGGTCCTTTCAAAGTTGTTGGCAAGAGAGGTGACCTTGCGTACCAGCTCGAGCTCCCTTCAAACTTCGCAAATGTGCATGACGTGTTCCATGTCTCTCAGCTCCGGAGATGCTTCAAGACTCCCGAGCGCATTGTTCATCTTCAAGACATCGACCTTCAACCTGACCTATCCTATCGTGAGCATCCAGTTGTGGTTCTCGAGGCGACTGAGCACAAGACCCGCAACAATACTGTCAAATTTCTCAAGGTGCAATGGTCACACCATTCTGATAAAGAGGCTACTTGGGAACGCGAGGATCACCTCCGTTCTGAATTCCCAGAGTTCTTTCAGTCTTAGATCTCGGGGCGAGATCTTTTTGTAGTGTGGGAGAGTTTGTAATGCCCAAAGAGTGTAACCTGACTTATTTGGAACCTTCTGTATGTGGGTCCATCTTGTCATTGCAATGAGAGATCAATGCATGTGTTATTTCATGTGTCACCTTGTCTTGTTTCCCTTTTGCATTCATGCATCCATTCATCCATGCCTTGTGTTTGTTGCCTTGTGATCATATGTATGTGGTGTGATGACATGTGATGATGTGATGATGTTATGTGAAATGATGTGGGTGCTATTTGAGAGTAGGAGAAACTATGTTGGTTTGCACAAGGATTTTAAAAACTTCTTCCTCTCTTTTATCTTAAGCTCAAGATTCTTCTGCTCCTTCTCTATTTAAAAAATGCCCATGTTTCAGTATGTATTGTGGTTGTTGTGAGGATGTGAATTTGCTGTTTTGAAACTTTGTTTGAGAGGTGCTAATATTCACAAAACAGTGGATTTAATTCTATTTTGTAAATATTTAGATGCTCCAAAAATTCATTTTCTATTTTATTCAAATAGGTCATAATTCCTTATGACCAGGGGTATTTTTTTGCTTTATTTTTTAGCATCTCAGTTTAGCATGTGTATTTATTTTGTTGTTTGTGTTGGTTTTAAATAAGAAACCCCAGTGGGTTTCTTTTCTCTTACCTGTCGCTAACATGGGCCACTTGCCCCTCCCGAGGACCATCACTTTCTCTCGGTTTCCTCAGCGAGAGCCCAAGCGTGCTCCTTCTTCTTTCTCTTGACGGTGTCGTTGCCGTGCTTGCTTTCCGTCAGGGCATCAGAGAGAGAGCGAGGGAGATTGACGGCGCCGTCCCATCCGCGGCCATATAATCCTCGGCGTGCGTGTCCCCTTGGCCTACGGTTCCGCGTCCCCCTCCTAGCGCCGCCACCTTCCCCTCGATCTCCCTCTTCCTCCTCCAGGTAAGGTATGTAGTTTCAGGTAGCAGTGAGAGAACAGAAGAGTGCCGCCGTCGTCATCCGCGCATCCATCGCCTCCGGCGCCGGTCAGCATGTCAGGGAGCTCGGGGAAGGCCTCCGCGTTCCATTCCCGTCATCAGTGAGGCCGGGGAGCGACCACACCGATGGGCAGTTCCTCTTCTCCGGCGTGTTCCCGGTGTTCTCGTTCCCCTGCGTCGGATCTACTTCAGGGCATCTGCAGATCGGCTTCCGCGTCGTCTCCAGGCTTCTTCCTTCGCCCGGGACCCCCTCTTCTCCTTCCCTAGGGTGAGCCTAGGTCCTTCCTCCCTTCCCCCTCGCTAGATGCAGCGTAGGAGATCGTTGTCGTGTGTCTCTGTTCGGGGAAGAGCACGGCAGTAGATGTGTGCGATGTGTTGTGCGTGTGTGCCTGGGCTCGTGCCGTTGCACAGAGCAGTAGTGGAAGGGTAGATGATCCCCGCGCGCAGCAGCAATAGGAGGAGATCGTTCCGGTGAGCGTCGCTGCCGGCATCTCTGTGCAGAGCAAAGCAGGGCGGCTCGTGGTAGATTATCTTTGTAGATCCCCGTGTTCTGTCGAGTCCCGTAGCGTAGCGTAGTGGTTTGCAGTGTGGCCTGTTGATCAGGTGGTGCTGGTTTCGAGTCCCGCATCGCCACCCTTTTGTTTATTTGATTTTAGGGAGCAGTAGCGCAGGAGAGTCTGCTTTCCTTGCAAGTCTCCTCTGTTTTGTCAAGGGAGCGAGCAGTAGCGTAGTGGTGTTGGTTCAGTGGGTATGCCAGCAGGTCTTGGGTTCGAATCCCCCCAAGCCCTTTTATTTTTTGCATTGCTTTTTGCTGTTTGGCATTTGTTTGCTATGCTATTTGCTGTGGTATGCTCTATAGCATGTGTAGAATTTATTTCTACCTCACCACCAGTATGCAATACCTTGTTTATGATGCTAGAGAGCATGTGTAGATATATCTTTGTGTAGAAATGCATGTAGGGTATTTGTGTGTAGTGTATGTGTGAGCTACCATGTATGTGTGTGTGTATCTTGTGTGTGTGTATGACACTAAGGTAGTGATCCATGAAGTGAATATGCAAGCTTCCATGATGTGCATGTGTGTGGAGCATCACTAGAGTGTGTAGTGTTGTATGTGGAGTGTGCTTGTGTGGTGCAAGTGCCCATGATCTTGTGTATGTGTGTGGGTTTCCCCTCCACTTACTTTGTGTGTAGTGTAGGTGATCATATATGTGAGTGTGCGGATATGTGAGTGTGTGTCACACACATGCCCAAGGCATGATGTGCCTAGTTAGCACTTGTGGCTACTTGTATGTGTAGGTGTATGTAGCATGATGTGATGAAGTGTATGTATGTGAGTGGTGTTGCTTGAGGATGTGTGTGTAAATGGTAATGTGCTATGGCACACATACATGAGTTCTAAACCCTAATGTAACCATCGGACTTGTGAGAGTGTGCAAGTGCTTGTGTAGGTGGTGCTCTAGTGAGAAGCACATGTGATGATGCACTATTCACCTCTATGTGATTCCATGTTATTTTCTTCTTAGCTTTGTGCTCTTTTGTTCTATGCAAGTGCCTATGTATTATATATGTTTTTGGGGTAGAATCAACCGAGCAATCCAATGGTGGGTTCAGATTCCACTTTGGAACACTTTCTGGAAATGTCATATTTCTGTTTTGTTCAATGTTTAGAGCTTGGTTCCATGTGATGTGAAGAGCCCAAGAGGTTGATTCCTTGTTGTGGAAGTAGAGGGTGAACCCCTCTATAGCATGTTGGTTTTGTTTCATGCTTAGGAGTTCATATGTGCAAGTTGTGACTAGTCAAAGTAGGCATGTGGCTGAAAATTCCAGTTTAGTGAAAACCTGTGATTTTCACTAAGTCTAAGAAACTGCTGATATTTTCTTCCCTTGTAGTTGTGCCTGTAGAAGTTTATGTGTTGGGAATCATCCCTGGCTATCAACTGGAAAGTTGTAGCTTTTGTATTTGTCTATCTCTCTGTGAATTTTCATTCCATTTGGATTCCTGTATATATTGTTTTGGGTGCTCTCAAAATGCTTCAGAGCATAAACAGCTGAGATTTTCACTAAGTCCGTGAAAACTGATATTTTGTCCAAGTTAGCAGTTGTAGAACTTTCTATGTGAAACTCCTTTGTATTATCTTTTTGCTCATGTTTGTAGAGATTTTGAATAGCTTCTGCCACATATACTATTTGGCCTATTTGGGTGGCTGTCGGTGCTTTGCATGTAGCTCTCAAACTGCTATGATGCTGTTTATGGCAGATTGTATAGTTTTGATGTTTTGATGCTTGTGAGTGCATAGTTGATGGTGTGGTGATATTCCTTGCACCACCCCATCCATTCTTGTTTGTTTTGTGATTTGGCAACCTAGGAACACCAGAAGTATGCCATTGGAGTGTGTTGTGATGAATTTGATCCGTAGGACTCCATTTCTTGTTTCGTTGTTTCCGGTTGATCCGTAGCTCCGTTCGTAACATTCTTTATATGTTTTTGCATCGTTTTCGCATGACACATCTGTTCATGTCATATCCATGCATGTCAAGATAGCTTAGAGTGCAGATCTGTCCAGAAGTTTGTATTTACTTCTCATGCTTGTGCAAGTGACTAGAATAGAGATGCATGTTCATTTCATCTCATGCATGATGTGCTTGTTGGATCTTGTTGTGTTGTTGTTCATTGGATGCTATTTTTATGTTGGGTAGCACCGGGATCGGAGAACGAGTACGTGGATCCAAGAGAGTACGTGCAGGACGAACAAGAGCAGTTCCAAGATGAGGACATCACAGGCAAGATGATATGACCTTGATTCCATCTCTAGACTTGTTATGCTAGATTCATGTTTCCTTCGTCATATGCTCGCTGCCTACCACTGACATAATTGCCTCCTGATATTTCCATGAAACCCAAACACTTTTCCCCTCCTAGCAAATCTTGAATGGCTAAGTAGGCTTTGCTCAGCTTCTAATGTTAGTGTTGCTAGTTGCAGGTGATTTATCTCATGTGATAACATGAGTTTGATATCATTATGTTAAATCTGATATTTAATTAATGCACCTATATACTTGGTAAATAACGGAAGGCATCCTTTTGCCAGGTGTTTTGTTCCGTTATTGCCGCCATAGTTTCTGGCTACCGGTGTTTGATTCCATAACTGATCGCTCCTAACACGTTCGGGGTTGTTATGGGGACCCCCTTGATAAATCGTGTAGTGTTAAGACTTGTCCGGCAGGACCCAACGTTGGTTTTAATCTGCTAATCACTTAATAATAATTTGCATAGGGAATAGCTACCCCGAGGAATTAATCAACAACCCGGGCCAGTGCTCCTCATGAGTGTTGGTCCCATCTGTGCGATGTCCGGGGCCCCCCTGGTCACCCAGAGGTTTAGCCATCCCGACGTCTAGCTCATCCGTCCTGTCCTGAGACTGAGATTCGCGGCTCTTATCGGGGTCGTCGACACGACGGGAGGTCCTGCTAGTCTTGTCTTACCTTAGCGATATATCTTGCGTATAGGAATCCCGGTGAAGCTTTGGTTCTCCCAGAGTTGAGGTTTTCCTCTAAGGAATCCGACGAGATCACGAGATTCGTGATAGAGGATTAATTTGCGGCCCTGGCCGTTTGTGATGGACTAGTTGGAGCACCCCTGCAGGGTTTAATCTTTCGGAAAGCCGTGCCCGCGGTTATGTGGCAACTTGGAATATTTGTTAACATCCGATTATAGATAACTTGAACATAATCTAATAAAATTGCCAAGTGTGTGCGTAACCGTGACTGTCCCCTTCGAAGACCTCTCTTCGATCGGGAACATGGTGGGGTTATGATTGACGTAAGTAGGTGTTCAGGATCACTTCTTGATCGGCTAGTCATCGATCGCTAGTATAGACCACCTTCAATAACTTTCTCTACGTAAGTTAGCCACCATAAATGCTTAGGATGCTGCAACCTAAACACTGAACCTTCCTTACCTAATAGCTTGACTAGTTTTGGCACCGAGGTCATAGATTGTCGAGTCCTCATGGCTCACAGATTACTTCAACACCCCAACAGGTACAAGTACGCCCGACACAGGTGATCCCGAAGGCATGCAGCTGGCGTGGCAGTATGATGAGGAGAACGACCGCTTGTACGTGAACTATCCACAAGACTGAGGCGTGGTCGCGATCGTGGGTAAGCATGCAGGGTAGCATAGCCTTTTCTCATGTTATGTAGTCCGTAGCGGAACTACCTTGTTTGAATAAATGCATGATGTAAACTCTTATATTAATTATGATATGGCAGATGAACCCTTATTTGTCATTCTATTATTATGCATGTGCTATGTTACCGTGCTTGCGTCTTGCGAAACGCTTACATGCGCTTCTTTCCATTTTGGGACCTCGTTCCCTGAATCGGAAAGGACCGCACCTTTGTCATTTCAGTATAGGTGGAGCAGTCTTCCCCTCTGACTTCGTAGTCCAGTTGCCCCGCTTTGCTTTTAATGTCTTGATCCCTGATCGACGAGCCAGACCCAGCACCGCACTTACACCACCCTTAGTTGTGCGACGATACGAAGATGCTATCGGGTACCGAGGGTGACACCTCCTGAAGTACTCTTGATGATATCTCTGTAGTATAGCTAGTCGGTCGTGGTTATCGAGGGTGATTTGTCTTTCACCATTCCCGACGATGCCTCTGTCGTGCAACCCCTCAAGTGTGGGACCCTCGAGGGTGATTCCTCTAAGTCCACCTTGACGGATTACATCGTTTGGAATCCAACGAGGGTGATACCTCGGATTTCCCCGATGTTACAACCACACAGTTACTTGACCATGTTACTCGGATCTTTGATGAATAGATGTTAGGCGGGTGGATTCTCGCGTGTTTGTGTCGATGACTTAATTAAAATGATAATGGATTTGGGTATTTGATATGGGTTGGTCGGAAGGCCTTATTACGCACTAACCGTCTGCGTGGGAAGAATTATGGGTACTCGACGTCGCGTATCAGCTGAAGCTCTTTAGACGTCAGCGATGGAGCGGCCCGCGCCCGAGTGGTCCCGAGATGCATTGCTCTTCTATTAAGGGGTGCTAGGACTGACATCGTCCGCCCACACATCATGCACGAGCGCGGAGGGCAAGTGGGCCCATGAACCCTCTGTGCTTAGGAGTTAGATCGGTGGGCTGGCCTCTCTGTTGAGCTTAGGTGGGGCTGCGACGTGTCGATATTCCGAGGTCGGGCAGGACCCAGAAAAGTGTGTCTGGCCAGAGTGTTATCGAGCGCGTCGGGGAATATGTTGTGCACCCCTGCAGAGAAGAACTTATCTATTCGAATAGCCGTGTCCACGGTTACAGGATGACTTGGAGTTGTGCCCGGATCTTATACAACTACAATTGTTACTTAACTTGAATTTGTTGCCCCGGGATTGCTTCCTCGCAGGGAGTCGAGGGAGGATCTTTGGGCGTGACCTCATATTATTTTTGCTGCAACAATATGACTATTAATTGTGTTACCTTGCTCTACTGTCGTCTATTTCTGCAAGACCCGTGAATATGCTAGTCTTCGATAGGACTAGGCCTTCTCTCTATTCTCACATTGCTGCAGTCAGTCCACATATAAACCCCTTCTTTGCTACTGATGCATACTTAGCTTAGTTCTGATGTAAGTCTTGCGAGTACTTTGGATCAGTACTCACCGTTGCTTTGCTTCCCCTTTGTTCCCTTGATCCGTTGTTGCGACCATATAATGGAGCCCGGGATATGAAGTTTCCTGCCGACGCCTCCCACCCCGATGGTGACTTCTTCGTGGAGGTCGTTGAAGACCAGGAGTAGTTAGGAGGTTCCCAGGCAGGATGCCTCGCCTCGTTCGATCGTGTTTCTTTTGTGCTAGCCTTCTCTAAGGCACCCCATGTTTTATGTCTGTACTCAGATATTGTTGCTTCCCTGACTCGTGTGTTTATCGAGCTTCCGTATTCTAGCCCTCGAGGCCCCTGCTTGTAATATGAAGTCGATATTGTTTTATTGTGTCTAGAGTTGTGTTGTGATATCTTCCCGTGAGTCCTTTAGTTTGATCGTACGCATTTGCGTGTATGATTAGCGTACGATTAAATCGAGGGCGTCACACCTTATAATGTTACCGTCGTTCCAAGCAAAATAAGGTGCATAAAAGGATTAACATCACATGCAATTCATAAGTGACATGATATGGCCATCATCTTGTGCTTCTTGATCTCCATCACCAAAGCACCGGCATGATCTTCTTGTCACCGGCGCCACACCATGATCTCCATCATCGTGTCGCCATCGAGGTTGTTGTGCTATCTATGCTATTACTACTAAAGCTATGACCTAGCAATATAGTAAACGCATCTGCAAACACAAATGTTAGTTTAAAGACAACCCTATGGCTCCTACTAGTTGTCGTAGCATCGACGTGCAAGTCGATATTAACTATTACAACATGATGATCTCATACATCCAATATATCACATCACGTCATTGGCCATATCATATCACAAGCATACCCTACAAAAACAAGTTAGACGTCCTCTAATTTCTTGTTGCATGTTTTATGTGGCTGCTATGGGTATCAAGTATGATCGCATCTTACTTACGCAAAAACCACAACGGAGATGTGCAAATTGCTATTTAACCTCTCTCCAAGGACCGCCTCGGTAAAATATACAATTCAACTAAAGTTTAAGAAACAGACACCCGCCAGTCATCTTTATGCAACAAGTTGCATGTTAGTCGATGAAACCAGTCTCTCGTAAGCGTACGAGTAATGTCGATCCGGTCCGCTTCAATCCAACAATACTGCTGAATCGAGAAAAGACTAAGGTGGGCAGCAAATCGAACATCAACGTCCACAAAACCTTTTGTGTTCTACTCGAGATAACATCTACGCATGAACCTAGATCTGATACCACCGTCGGGGAACGTTGCATGGGAAACAAAAAATTTCCTACGCACACGAAGACCTATCATGGTGATGTCCATCTACGAGAGGATATTAGATCTATGTACCCTTGTAGATCGCTAAGCGGGAAGCGTTAAGAAAAGCGATTGATGTAGTGCTACAACTTCGTGATTCAAATCACTGTCGTCCCACGATAAGTTCCGATCTAGCGACGAACGGACGGCACCTCCGCGTTCAGCACACGTACAGCTCGATGACGATCTCGGCCTTCTTGATCCAGCAAGAGAGACGGAGAAGTAGATGAGTGACGGCGCACCGGTGGTGGTGATGATCTACTCTTGCAGGGCTCCGCCCGAGCTCCGCAGAAATCCGATCTAGATGTAAAACTACGTGGTATAGGTTTGAGTTGCACGTGGGAAAGTTGTGTCTCAAAAGCCCTAAAACCACCAATATATATAGGAGGAGGGGAGGGGCTAGCCTGGGGCTCAAGGAGCCCCTTGGTGCGCCGGCCGAAGGGAGGAGGTGGACTCTTACCCCAATTCGGTTTGGGGGAAGGAGTCCACTCCTTCCTTCCCACCTCCCTCTTTCCTTTTTTCCTTTGGTGTTTTTCCACTTGTGGCACCATGGCTCTATTGGGCTGGCTGCTACAGCAACAAAAGTCCTTCCCCGGCAACGCCAGGAATTCTTCTTGCTACTTCTCTTGCTTGCGTCGGTTTTTCCCTTGAAGAGGAAAGGGTGATGCAGCACAGGAGCAGTAAGTATTTCCCTCAGTTTGAGAACCAAGGTATCAATCCAGTAGGAGAATCTCGTCAAGTCCAGAGTACCTGCACAAACACAAAAGAGCTTGCACCCAACGTTATAAAGGGGTTATCAATCCCTTCAAGATTGATTGAAGGCGGAAAGTTCAACGAAGAAAAAGTGTAAGGCTGAAAATATGGTGTGGAGTAGACCCGGGGGCCATAGTGTTCACTAGAGGCTTCTCTCAAATTAGCAAGTATTACGGTGGGTGAAAAAATTACTGTCGAGCAATTGATAGAACTGCGCAAAGTCATGACGATATCTAAGGCAATGATCATACATATAGGCATCACGTCCGAGACAAGTAGACCGATAATTTCTGCATCTACTACTATTACTCCACACATCGACCGCTATCCAGCATGCATCTAGTGTATTGAGTTCATGACGAACAGAGTAACGCCTTAAGCAAGATGACATGATGTAGAGGGATAATCTCAAACCAATGATGAAACCCCCATCTTTTTACCCTTGATGGCAACAACACGATGCGTGCCTCGCTACCCATTCTATCATTGGGTGAGGTCACCGCACGGTATGAACCCAAAACCAAGCACTTCTCCCATTGCAAGAATCATAGATCTAGTTGGCCAAACAAAACCCACAACTCGAAGAGAATTACAAGGATATGAAATCATGCATAAGAGAGATCAGAAGAAACTCAAATAAGATTCATAGATAATCTGATCATAAATCCACAATTCATCGGATCTCGACAAACACACCGCAAAAGAAGATTACATCGGATAGATCACCATGAAGATCATGGAGAACTTTGTATTGAAGATCCAAGAGAGAGAAGAAGCCATCTAGCTACTAGCTATGGACCCGTAGGTCTATGGTGAACTACTCACGCATCATCGGAGAGGTCATGGTGTTGATGAAGAAGCCCTCCGTATCCGAATCCCCCTCCAGCAGGGCACCAAAACGTGCCCCAGATGGGATCTTGCGGAGACAGAAGCTTGTGGCGGTGGAAAAGTACTTTAGATGATCTCCTGATTTTTTCTGGGATTTTAGGGAATATATAGGCGCAAAACCTAGGGCAAAGTAGCCTCAGGGAGCCCACAAGCCAGGGGGGCGCGGGCCCCCCTGGCCGCGCCATGAGGTCTTGTGGGGTCCTTGGTGGCCCCCTGCCCTGATTCTCCGGCTTCCCAATCTTTTTCTGTTCCGGAAAAAATCTTTTTGGCAGTTTCATTCCGTTTGGACTCCGTTCAAAATCCTCCTCTGAAAGGGGTCAAAACATGGAAAAAAAACACGAACTGGCACTTGGCACTGAGTTAATAAGTTAGTCCCAAAAAATATATAAAAGGCATGCAAAACATCCAAAGTTTGACAAGATAATAGCATGAAACCATCAAAAATTATAGATACGTTGGAGACGTATCAAGCATCCCCAAGCTTAACTCCTGCTCGTCCTCGTGTAGGGAAGTGATAAAGAATGAATTTTTGATGTGGAATGCTACCTAGCATAGTTGTCCTTTGCAACTTATTTCACGTGACATGAATGTTTAGATCCGTAAGATTCAAAACAATAGTTTTCTATTGACATGAAAACAATAATACTTCAAGCAAACTAGCAAGGTAATCATGAACTTTCAAAATAACAAGGCCAAAGAAAGGTATCCCTACAAAATCATATAGTCTGGCTATGCTCCATCATCCTCGCACAACTAATGTAAATCATGCACAACCCCGGTATTGGCCAAGTAATTGTTTTCGCACTCTTACTTTCTCAAACTTTTTATAACTATCACGCAATACATGAGCGTGAGCCATGGATATAGCACTCTAGGTGGAATAGAGTGTGGTGGTGGTTGTGAGACAAAAAGGAGGGGATGGTCACATTGACTCTGCGTATCAAAGGGCTATGGAGATGCCCATTAATAGATATCAATGTGAATGAGTAGGGATTGCAATACAAGGGATGCACTAGAGCTATAAGTATGTGAAAGCTCAAAAGGAGAACTAGTGGGTGTGCATCCAACTTGCTTGCTCATGAAGACCTAGGGCAATTTTGAGGAAGCCCATCATTGGAATATACAAGCCAAGTTATATAATGAAGATTCCCACTAGCATATGGTAGTGACAAAGCAAGAAGCTCTCAATCATGAAGAACATGGTGCTATTATGAAGCACAAGTGTGGAAAAAATAGTAGCATTGTCCCTTCTCTCTTTTTCTCTCTTCTTTTTTTGGGCTCTTAGGGCTCTTTTTTCTCTTTTCTATTTTTTTTGGGGCACTTTGGCCTCTTTTTTTTATTCCTCACATGGGACAATGCTCTAATAATGATGATCATCACACTTTTATTTACTCACAGCTAAAAGCTTAGAAATGACTCTATAGGAAATGCCTCCGGCAGTATACCGGGATGAGCAACGATCTAGCTTGGCGTAGGACGTTGAAACATCTCGCTAGCTATCTTACGATCATGCAATGGAAATATGAGAGTGACGGCACAAGTCATGAGACAGAACGGTGGGAGTTGCATGGCAATATATCTCGGAATGGCTATGAAAATGCCATAGTAGGTAGGTATGGTGGCTGTTTTGAGGAAGGCATATGATGGGTTTGTATACCGGCGAAAGTTGTGCGGCACTAGAGAGGCTAGCAATGGTGGAAGGTGAAAGTGCATCTATACCATGGACTCACATTAGTCATGAAAAACTCACATACTTGTTGCGAAAGTTTTTATTAGTAATCAAAACAAAGTGCTAAACGCATACTCCTAGGGGAAGGGTTGGTAGGTGTTAACGATCGCGCGATCCCGACCTCAACACAAAGGATGACAATCAACAGATCAATTATGCTCTGACTTCCTAACATAGCAGTTCACCATACGTGCATGCTACGGGAATCACTAACTTCAACACAAGTATTTCTAGATTCACAACACCCTACAAACATAACTCTTAATATTACCGAATCCACGTCTCAAAACTAATTGAGAGGAATCAAGACTTCTCTTTCTACGCAGTGCACATGAAGATGGAGGTTTTTGTATCCTCTTGGGGAACCTATCACCTTTGGGACTACTTTCATAGCATAAGCCAACTACCAAGTCACGCACCGCGTGCTCTAAAAGATATAAGTGAAGCACATAGAGCAAAATTATCTAGCTCAAAAGATATAATTGAAGCACTATGAGCATTCTAGCAAAATCACGATGAGTGCATGTCTCTCTCTCTCAAAAAGGTCTGCAGCAAGGATGATTATGACAAACCAAAAAGAAAAGACTCCTACGATACAAGACGCTCCAAGCAAAACACATATCATGTGGTGAATAAAAATATAGCTCCAAGTAAAGTTACCGATGGATTGAAGATGAAAGAGGGGATGCCTTCCCGGGGCATCCCCAAGCTTAGGCTTTTTGGTGTCCTTGAATTTGGCTTGGGATGCCTTGGGCATCCCCAAGCTTGAGATCTTTCCACTCCTTATCTCTTTGTCCATGAGAACATCACCCAAAACTTGAAAACTTCACAACAGAAAACTAAAACAGAAACTCGTGATAACATTAGCACAAGAAAACAAACTAACACCTCTTTTGGTACTGTAGCAAACTTGAATTCTATCTATATTTGAGTAGGGATATTGTATTCTCACTTTTCCATGACTAGTACCCCCCGATACTAATCATAGTTTCATCAAAACAAGCAACCAACTCAACAAAAACAGAATCTGTCAAAAACAGACGAGTCTGTAGCAATCTGTATACTTCGTGTACTTCTGGTACCTAACAAATTCTGAAAAATTACGAATGCCTTGGAAAAAGGCATATCAACCAGCAGAAAAAAGAATCAACTCAAAATCACTTTCCGAATAAAAATGAAAAATCATCTCGTGAGCAAAAAGTTTCTATCTTTTTCCAGCAGGATCAAACAACCATTACCAAGACTAATCATAAAGGTTTTGCTTGGCTCAAACACAGAAAGAAACACAAAAACACAATCACAACAAAATTATGATGGTGTGGACGCAACAAAACAGAAAGCAAAAACCAAAGATAAATTCATTGGGTTGCCTCCCAACAAGCACTATTGTTTAACGCCCTTAGCTAGGCATTGATAATTCAATGATGCTCACAAAAAAGACAAGAATTGAAGCACAACGAGAGCATCATAAAGCATGTGAAAATCACATCTAAGTCTAACATACTTCCTATGCATAGGAATTTTATAGGAAAACAAATTGGCAAGACAACCAATAGTTACCAAATGCAAGGAAGAAGAAAGAGACAATAGCAATCTCAACATAACGAGAGGTAATTTGGTAACATGAAAGTATTTACCACAATATTTTACTCTCTCATAGCAATTACATGTGGGATCATATTCAAATTCAACAATATAGCTATCCCAAAGGATATTATTTTCATGATCCACATGCATGCAAAGTTGACGCTTTTCAAAAATAGTGGGATTATCATCAACTAAAGTCATGACTTCTCCAAACCCGCTTTCAATATTATTGCAAATATCATAATCATCATGAGGCTTAAACAAATTTTCAAGATCATAAGAAAAATCATTACCCCAGTCATGATCATTGCAACAAGTAGGGGACATAGCAAAACTAGCATCCCCAAGCTTAGGGTTTTGCATATTTTTAGCATGGTTGTCACTAATAGAATTTATAGTGAAACCATTCAATCATGCTTTTCATCCAAGGAGCCCTCGTGAATCACTTCATAAATTTCTTCCTCACAATTTTCAGATTCACGCATCTCAAGCAAAACTCCATAAAGATAGTCAAGTGCACTCAACTCACTAGCAATTGGATCAACATAATTGGATCTCTTAAAGAGATTAGCAAGTGGATGAGGATCCATATCACTAGATTTTCAGCAAGCAAAGATACAAGCATATTGAAGGCACATGGCACACAAACGAACAGAAAGCAAGGGAGAGAAAAGGGCGAACGAAAAAGGCAAACGACAAAAGGCAAACGAAAAAGGCAAATTGGTGAAGTGGGGGAGAGGAAAACGAGAGGCAACTGGCAAACAAAGTAAATGCAAGAGATGAGTTTGCGACACTTACTTGGATGAGTTCTTGACTTGATCCTCCCCGGCAACGGCGCCAGAAATTCTTCTGCTACGGCAACAAAAGTCCTTCCCCGGCAACGCCAGGAATTCTTCTTGCTACTTCTCTTGCTTGCGTCGGTTTTTCCCTTGAAGAGGAAAGGGTGATGCAGCATAGGAGCAGTAAGTATTTCCCTCAGTTTGAGAACCAAGGTATCAATCCAGTAGGAGAATCTCGTCAAGTCCAGAGTACCTACACAAACACAAAAGAGCTTGCACCCAACGCTATAAAGGGGTTGTCAATCCCTTCAAGATTGATTACGAAGTGAGATCTGAAGGCGGAAAGTGCAACGAAGAAAAAGTGTAAGGCTGAAAATATGGTGTGGAGTAAAACCGAGGGCCATAGTGTTCACTAGAGGCTTCTCTCAAAATAGTAAGTAATACGGTGGGTGAACAAATTACTGTCGCGCAATTGATAGAACCGTGCAAAGTCATGATGATATCTAAGGCAATGATCATACATATAGGCATCACGTCCGAGACGTAGACCGATACTTTATGAATCTACTACTATTACTCCACACATCGACCGCTATCCAGCATGCATCTAGTGTATTGAGTTCATGACGAACAGAGTAACGCCTTAAGAAAGATGACATGATGTAGAGGGATAATCTCAAACCAATGATGAAAACCCCCATCTTTTTACCCTTGATGGAAACAACATGATGCGTGCCTCGCTACCCCTTCTGTCACTGGGTGAGGTCACCGCACGGTATGAACCCAAAACCAAGCACTTCTCCCAATGCAAGAATCATAGATCTAGTTGGCCAAACAAAACCCACAACTCGAAGAGAATTACAAGGATATGAAATCATGCATAAGAAAGATCAGAAGAAACTCAAATAAGATTCATAGATAATCTGACCATAAATCCACAATTCATCGGATCTCGACAAACACACCGCAAAAGAAGATTACATCGTATAGATCTCCATGAAGATCATGGAGAACTTTGTATTGAAGATCCAAAAGAGAGAAGAAGACATCTAGCTACTAGCTATGGACCCGTAGGTCTATGGTGAACTACTCACGCATCATCGGAGAGGTCATGGTGTTGATGAAGAAGCCCTCCATATCCGAATCCCCCCTCCGGCAGGGCACCAGAATGTCCCCCAGATGGGATCTTGCGGAGACACAAGCTTGCGGCGGCGGAAAAGTACTTTTGATGATCTCCTGATTTTTTCTTGGATTTTAGGGAATATATAGGCGCAAAACCTAGGGCAAAGGAGCTTCAGGGAGCCCACAAGCCAGGGGGCGCGGCCCCCCTGGCCGCGCCATGAGGGCTTGTGGGGTCCCTGTTGGCCCCCTGCCCTGATTCTCCGGCTTCCCGATCTTTTTCTGTTCCGGAAAAAATCTTTCTGGCAGTTGTTGGAATTATGCCCTAGAGGCAATAATAAATATAGTTATTATTATAATTCCTGTATCAAGATAATCGTTTATTATCCATGCTATAATTGTATTGAATGAAGACTCATTTACATGTGTGGATACATAGACAAAACACTGTCCCTAGCAAGCCTCTAGTTGGCTAGCCAGTTGATCAAAGATAGTCAGTGTCTTCTGATTATGAACAAGGTGTTGTTGCTTGATAACTGGATCACGTCATTAGGAGAATCACCTGATGGACTAGACCCAAACTATTAGACGTAGCATGTTGATCGTGTCATTTTGTTGCTACTGTTTTCTGCGTGTCAAGTATTTGTTCCTATGACCATGAGATCATATAACTCACTAACACCGGAGGAATACTTTGTGTGTATCAAACGTCGCAACGTAACTGGGTGACTATAAAGATGCTCTACAGGTATCTCCGAAAGGTGTTCGTTGAGTTAGTATGGATCAAGACTGGGATTTGTCACTCCGTGTGACGGAGAGGTATCTCGGGGCCCACTCGGTAATACAACATCACACACAAGCCTTGCAAGCAATGTAACTTAGTGTAAGTTGCGGGATCTTGTATTATAGAAGGAGTAAAGAGACTTGCCGGTAAACGAGATTGAAATAGGTATGCGGATACTGACGATCGAATCTCGGGCAAGTAACATACCGAAGGACAAAGGGAATGACATACGGGATTATATGAATCCTTGGCACTGAGGTTCAAACGGTAAGATCTTTGTAGAATATGCAGGATCCAATATGGGCATCCAGGTCCCGCTATTGGATATTGACCGAGGAGTCTCTCGGGTCATGTCTACATAGTTCTCGAACCCGCAGGATCTGCACACTTAAGGTTCGACGTTGTTTTATGCGTATTTGAGTTATATGGTTGGTTACCGAATGTTGTTCGGAGTCCTGGATGAGATCACGGACGTCACGAGGGTTTCCGGAATGGTCCGGAAATGAAGATTGATATATAGGATGACCTCATTTGATTACCGGAAGGTTTTCAGAGTTACCGGGAATGTACCGGGAATGACGAATGGGTTCCGGGAGTTCACCGGGGGGGCAACCCACCCCGGGGAAGCCCATAGGCCTTGAGGGTGGCGCACCAGCCCTTAGTGGGCTGGTGGGACAGCCCAAAAGGGCCCTATGCGCATTGGAATAAAAATCAAAGAGAAAGGAAAAAAAAGGAGGAGGTGGGAAGGGAAGGAAGGACTCCCACCCACCAAACCAAGTCCAACTCGGTTTGGGGGGGAGACCTTCCCCCCTTGGCTCGACCGACCCACTTGGGGCTCCTTGAGCCCCAAGGCAAGGCCCCCCCTCTCCCACCTATATATACTGAGGTTTTAGGGCTGATTTGAGACGACTTTTCCACGGCAGCCCGACCACATACCTCCACGGTTTTTCCTCTAGATCGCGTTTCTGCGGAGCTCGGGCGAAGCCCTGCTGAGACAAGGTCATCACCAACCTCCGGAGCGCCGTCACGCTGTCGGAGAACTCTTCTACCTCTCCGTCTCTCTTGATGGATCAAGAAGGCCGAGATCATCGTCGAGCTGTACGTGTGCTGAACGCGGAGGTGCCATCCGTTCGGCACTAGATCGTGGGACTGATCGCGGGGCGGATCGAGGGACGTGAGGACGTTCCACTACATCAACCGCGTTCACTAACACTTCTGCTGTATGGTCTACAAGGGTACGTAGATCACTCATCCCCTCTCGTAGATGGACATCACCATGATAGGTCTTCGTGCGCGTAGGAAATTTTTTGTTTCCCATGCGACATTCTCCAACAGTGGCATCATGAGCTAGGTTCATGCGTAGATGTCTTCTCGAGTAGAACACAAAAGTTTTTTGTGGGCGGTGATGTGCGTTTTTCTGCCCTGCTTACTCTTTTCTTGATTCCGCGGTATTGTTGGATTGAAGCGGCTTGGACCGACATTACTCGTACGCTTACGAGAGACTCGTTTCATCGCTACGAGTAACCCCGTTGCTCAAAGATGACTGGCAAGTGTCGGTTTCTCCAACTTTAGTTGAATCGGATTTGACAGAGGAGGTCCTTGGATGAGGTTAAATAGCAACTCATATATCTCCGTTGTGGTGTCTGCGTAAGTAAGATGCAATCCTACTAGATACCCATGGTCACCACGTAAAACATGCAACAACAAAATTAGAGGACGTCTAACTTGTTTTTGCAGGGTATGCTTGTGATGTGATATGGCCAACGATGTGATGTGATATATTGGATGTATGAGATGATCATGTTGTAATAGATAATATCGACTTGCACGTCGATGGTACGGCAACCGGCAGGAGCCATAGGATTGTCTTTATACTAATATTTGTGCTTGCAGATGCGTTTACTATTTTGCTAGGATGTAGCTTTAGTAGTAATAGCATGGGTAGCACGACAACCCCGATGGCGACACGTTGATGGAGATCATGGTGTGGCGCCGGTGACAAGAAGATCGTGCCGGTGCTTTGGTGATGGAGATCAAGAAGCACGTGATGATGGCCATATCATGTCACTTATGAATTGCATGTGATGTTAATCCTTTTATGCACCTTATTTTTCTTAGAACGACGGTAGCATTATGAGGTGATCTCTCACTAAAATTTCAAGACGAAATTGTGTTCTCCCCGACTGTGCACCATTGCTACAGTTCGTCGTTTCGAGACACCGCGTGATGATCGGGTGTGATAGACTCAACGTTCACATACAACGGGTGCAAAACAGTTGCGCACGCGGAACACTCGGGTTAAGCTTGACGAGCCTAGCATGTGCAGACATGGCCTCGGAACACATGAGACCGAAAGGTCGATCATGAATCATATAGATGATATGATTAGCATAGGGACGCTTACCACTGAAACTATACTCAACTCACGTGATGATCGGACTTGAGATAGTGTAAGTGGATCATGAACCACTCAAATAACTAGAGAGATGTACTTTTTGAGTGGGAGTTTAGCGAATAATTTGATTAAGTTAAACTCTAATTATCTTGAACATAGTCTAAGTCCACTTTGAATATATTTGTGTTGTAGATCATGGCTCACGCGACAGTCACCCTGAATTTTAATACGTTCCTAGAGAAAGCTAAGTTGAAAGATGATGGAAGCAACTTTGTAGACTCGGCTCTTAATCTTAAGCTAATCTTACAAGCTGGGAAGAAGGATTATGTCCTTAATGCTGCGCTAGGAGATGAACCACCCGCTACGGCTGATCAGGATGTTAAGAACGCTTGGTTAGCACGTAAGGAGGACTACTCAGTAGTTCAATGTGCAGTCTTGTATGGCTTAGAACCGGGACTTCAACGTCGCTTTGAGCGTCATGGAGCATTTGAGATGTTCCAGGAGTTGAAGTTTATCTTTCAGAAGAACGCCCGGATCGAGAGGTATCAGACCTCCGATAAATTCTATGCTTGCAAGATGGAGGAGAACTCGTCTGTCAGTGAACATGTGCTCAAAATGTCTGGGTACTCAAACCGTCTAGCTGAGCTGGGGATTGAACTCCCGCAAGAGGCTATCACTGACAGAATCCTTCAATCACTTCCGCCAAGCTATAAAGGCTTTTTGTTGAACTACAACATGCAAGGGATGAACAAGTCTCCCGGCGAGTTGTTTGCGATGCTGAAAGTCGCAGAGTCTGAACTCCGTAAAGAGCATCAAGTGTTGATGGTGAATAAGACCACTAGTTTCAAGAGAAACGGCAAAGGCAAGAAGGGTAATTCAAAGAAGAGCGGCAAGCCTGTTGCCAATCCGACGAAGAAACCCAAAGCTGGACCTAAGCCTGAAACAGAGTGTTACTATTGCAAGGGTATGGGTCACTGGAAGCGCAATTGCCCCAAGTATCTGGCAGATAAGAAGGCGGCCAAAGAAAAATCAGGTATATTTGATATACATGTTATTGATGTGTACTTAACCGGCTCTCGTAGTAGTGCCTGGGTATTCGATACCGGTTCTGTTGCTCATATTTGCAACTCGAAACAGGAACTGCGGAATAGACGAAGGCTGGTGAAAGATGAAGTGACGATGCGCGTAGGAAATGGTTCCAAGGTTGATGCAATCGCCGTCGGCACAGTTTCACTTCAGTTACCATCAGGATTAGTTATGAACTTGAATCATTGTTATTTAGTGCCTGCGTTGAGCATGAACATTATATCTGGATCTTGTTTATTGCGAGACGGATACTCTTTTAAGTCAGAGAATAATGGTTGTTCTATTTCTATGAGTAACATCTTTTATGGTCATGCACCCAATGTGAGAGGATTGTTCATATTGAATCTTGATAGAGATACACACATACATAACATTGAGACCAAAAGAGTTAGAGTTAACAATGATAGCGTCATATTTTGTGGCACTGCCGCTTAGGTCATATTGGTGTAAAGCGCATGAAGAAACTCCATGCCGATGGACTTTTGGAGTCACTTGACTTTGATTCACTTGACACGTGCGAACCATGCCTCATGGGCAAGATGACTAAAACTCCGTTCTCCGGAACAATGGAGCATGCAAGTGACTTGTTGGAAATCATACATACCGATGTGTGTGGTCCGATGAGCGTAGAGGCACGCGGCGGATATCGTTATTTTCTCACCTTCACTGACGATTTGAGTGGATATGGTTATGTCTACTTAATGAAGCACAAGTCTGAAACATTTGAAAAGTTCAAGCAATTTCAGAGTGAAGTTGAAAATCATCGTAACAAGAAGATCAAATTCCTACGGTCTAATCGTGGGGGTGAATATCTGAGTTTCTAGTTTGGTGCTCACTTAAGACAATGTGGAATTGTTTCACAGTTGACACCGCCTGGAACACCGCAGCATAATTGTGTGTCCGAACGTCGTAATCGTACTTTATTAGAGATGGTGCGATCTATGATGTCTCTTACCGATTTGTCGTTATCATTTTGGGGTTATGCTTTAGAAACAGCTGCATTCACTTTAAATAGGGCACCATCAAAATCCGTTGAGACGACACCATACGAACTGTGGTATGGCAAAAGGCCAAAGTTGTCGTTTCTTCAAGTTTCGGGATGTGATGCTTATGTCAAAAAGCTTCAGCCTGAAAAGCTGGAACCCAAAGCGGAAAAGTGCATCTTCATAGGTTACCCAAAAGAGACAGTTGGGTACACCTTCTATCTCAAATCCAAGGGCAAAGTGTTTGTTGCTAAAAACGGAGCTTTTCTCGAGAAGGAGTTTCTCTCGAGAGAATTGAGTGGGAGGAAGATAGAACTTGACGAGGTTGTCGAACCTCTCATCCCTCTGGATGGTGGCGCAGGGCAAGGGGAAACCTCTGTCGTTGCGACGCCGATTGAGGAGGAAGTTAATGATGATGATCATGAAACTCTGGTTCAAGTTTTTGTCAAACCACGAAGGTCGACGAGACCACGTGCTGCTCCAGAGTGGTACGGTAATCCCGTCTTATCAATCATGTTGTTGGACAACAATGTACCTGCAAATTATGAAGGAGCAATGGTGGGCCCAGATTCCAACAAATGGCTAGAAGCCATGAAGTCCGAGATAGGATCCATGTATGAGAACAAAGTGTGGACTTTGGAGGTACTGCCTGAGGGCCGCAAGGCTATTCAGAACAAATGGATCTTTAAGAGGAAGACGGACACTGACGGCAATGTGACAGTTTATAAAGCTCGACTTGTGGCAAAGAGTTTTTCACAAGTTCAAGGAGTTGACTACGATGAGACATTCTCACCCGTAGCGATGCTTAAGTCCGTCCGAATCATGTTAGCAATAGCTGCATTTTTCGATTATGAAATCTGGCAGATGGATGTCAAAACGGCGTTCCTTAACGGTTTCCTTAAGGAAGAATTGTATATGATGCAACCCGAAGGTTTTGTCGATCCTAAGAATGCTAACAAGGTGTGCAAGCTCCAGCGATCCATTTATGGACTGGTGCAAGCATCTCGGAGTTGGAACAAACGTTTTGATGAGGTGATCAAAGCATTTGGGTTTATACAAGTGGTTGGAGAATCTTGTATTTACAAGAAAGTGAGTGGGAGCTCTGTGGCGTTTCTAATATTATATGTGGATGACATATTGCTGATTGGAAACAACGTGGAGTTTTTGGAGAGCATAAAGGATTACTTGAATAAAAGTTTCTCTATGAAGGACCTAGGAGAAGCTGCTTACATTCTAGGCATTAAGATCTATAGGGATAGATCAAAACGCCTGATAGGACTTTCACAAAGCACACACCTTGATAAAGTTTTGAAGAGGTTCAAAATGGAACAGTCCAAGAAAGGGTTCTTGCCAGTTTTACAAGGTACGAGATTGAGTAAGACTCAGTGCCCAGCAACTGATGAAGATAGAGAGCATATGCGCTCCGTCCCGTATGCTTCAGCCATAGGTTCTATCATGTATGCAATGCTGTGCACTAGACCGGACGTTAGCCTGGCCATAAGTATGGCAGGTAGGTTCCAGAGTAATCCAGGAGTGGATCACTGGACGGCGGTCAAGAATATCCTGAAGTACCTGAAAAGGACTAAGGAGATGTTTCTCGTATATGGAGGTGACGAAGAGCTCGCCGTAAAAGGTTACGTCGATGCAAGCTTTGACACAGATTCGGACGACTCTAAGTCGCAAACCGGATACGTATTTATTCTTAATGGGGGTGCGGTAAGCTGGTGCAGTTCCAAGCAAAGCGTCGTAGCAGATTCTACATGTGAAGCGGAGTACATGGCTGCCTCGGAGGCGGCTAAGGAGGGTGTCTGGATGACGCAATTCATGACGGATCTTGGAGTGGTGCCAAGCACACTGAATCCAATAACCTTGTTCTGTGACAACACGGGTGCCATTGCCTTAGCAAAGGAACCACGGTTTCACAAGAAGTCCAGACACATCAAACGACGCTTCAACCTCATCCGCGACTACGTCGAAGGGGAGGACGTGAATATATGCAAAGTGCACACGGATCTGAATGTAGCAGACCCGCTGACTAAACCTCTTCCACGGGCTAAGCATGATCAACACCAGAACTGTATGGGTGTTAGATTTATTATAATGTAGTTTGCATGATGATGTGAGGACTAGATTATTGACTCTAGTGCAAGTGGGAGACTGTTGGAATTATGCCCTAGAGGCAATAATAAATATAGTTATTATTATAATTCCTGTATCAAGGTAATCGTTTATTATCCATGCTATAATTGTATTGAATGAAGACTCATTTACATGTGTGGATACATAGACAAAACACTGTCCCTAGCAAGCCTCTAGTTGGCTAGCCAGTTGATCAAAGATAGTCAGTGTCTTTTGATTATGAACAAGGTGTTGTTGCTTGATAACTGGATCACGTCATTAGGAGAATCACGTGATGGACTAGACCCAAACTAATAGACGTAGCATATTGATCGTGTCATTTTGTTGCTACTGTTTTCTGCGTGTCAAGTATTTGTTGCTATGACCATGAGATCATATAACTCACTAACACCGGAGGAATACTTTGTGTGTATCAAACGTCGCAACGTAACTGGGTGACTATAAAGATGCTCTACAGGTATCTCCGAAAGGTGTTCGTTGAGTTAGTATGGATCAAGACTGGGATTTGTCACTCCGTGTGACGGAGAGGTATCTCGGGGCCCACTCGGTAATACAACATCACACACAAACCTTGCAAGCAATGTAACTTAGTGTAAGTTGCGGGATCTTGTATTACGGAACGAGTAAAGAGACTTGCCGGTAAACGAGATTGAAATAGGTATGCGGATACTGACGATCGAATCTCGGGCAAGTAACATACCGAAGGACAAAGGGAATGACATACGGGATTATAGGAATCCTTGGCACTGAGGTTCAAACGATAAGATCTTCGTAGAATATGTAGGATCCAATATGGGCATCCAGGTCCCGCTATTGGATATTGACCGAGGAGTCTCTCGGGTCATGTCTACATAGTTCTCGAACCCGCAGGGTCTGCACAATTAAGGTTCGACGTTGTTTTATGCGTATTTGAGTTATATGGTTGGTTACCGAATGTTGTTCGGAGTCCTGGATGAGATCACGGACGTCATGAGGGTTTCCGGAATGGTCCGGAAACGAAGATTGATATATAGGATGACCTCATTTGATTACCGGAAGGTTTTCAGAGTTACCGGGAATGTACCGGGAATGACGAATGGGTTCCGGCAGTTCACCGGGGGGGCAACCCACCCCGGGGAAGCCCATAGGCCTTGAGGATGGCGCACCAGCCCTTAGTGGGCTGGTGGGACAGCCCAAAAGGGCCCTATGCACATTGGAAGAAAAATCAAAGAGAAAGAAAAAAAAGGAGGAGGTGGGAAGGGAAGGAAGGACTCCCACCCACCAAACCAAGTCCAACTCGGTTTGGGGGGGAGACCTTCCCCCCTTGGCTCGGCCGACCCCCTTGGGGCTCCTTGAGCCCCAAGGCAAGGCCCCCCCTATCCCACCTATATATACGGAGGTTTTAGGGCTGATTTGAGATGACTTTTCCACGGCAGCCCGACCACATACCTCCATGGTTTTTCCTCTAGATCGCGTTTCTGCGGAGCTCGGGCGAAGCCCTGTTGAGACAAGGTCATCACCAACCTCCGGAGCGCCGTCACGCTGCCGGAGAACTCTTCTACCTCTCCGTCTCTCTTGCTGGATCAAGAAGGCCGAGATCATCGTTGAGCTGTATGTGTGCTGAACGCGGAGGTGCCGTCCGTTCGGCACTAGATCGTGGGACTGATCGCGGGATAGTTCGCGGGGCGGATCGAGGGACGTGAGGACGTTCCACTACATCAACCGCGTTCACTAACACTTCTGTTGTATGGTCTACAAGGGTACGTAGATCACTCATCCCCTCTCGTAGATGGACATCACCATGATAGGTCTTCGTGCGCGTAGGAAATTTTTTATTTCCGATGCGACGTTCTCCAACAGCAGTTTCATTCCGTCTGGACTCCGTTCAAAATCCTCCTCTGAAAGGGGTCAAAAACATGGAAAAAACAGGAACTGGCACTTGGCACTGAGTTAATAAGATAGTCCCAAAAAATATATAATAGGCATGCAAAACATCCAAAGTTTGACAAGATAATAGCATGAAACCATCAAAAAGTATAGATACGTTGGATACGTATCACTGGCCTCACCAGCCCATTAAGGGCCGGTGCGCCACCCTAGGGTCACTCGGCTCACTCCCGGGTGGGTGGGCCCCTCCCAGTGAATACCCGGAACCCATTCGTCACTACTGGTACACTTCCGGTAATGCTCGAAACTTTCCGGTGACCAAATGAAACCATCCTATATATCAATCTTCGTTTCCAGACCATTCCAGAAACCCTCATGACGTCCGTGATCTCATCCGGGACTCCGAACAACATTCGGTAACCACACATATAACTCAACTATACTAAAACATCATTGAACCTTAAGTGTGCAGACCCTCGGGTTCCAGAACTATGTCGACATGACCCGAGATACTCCTCGGTCAATATCCAATAGCGGGACCTGGATGCTCATATTGGATCCTACATATTCTCCGAAGATCTTATCGGTTGAAACTCAGTGCCAAGGATTCATGTAATCCCGTATGTCATTCCCTTTGTCCCTCGGTAGGTTACTTGCCCAAGATTCAATCATCGGTATCCGTATACCTATTTCAATCTCGTTACAGGCAAGTCTCTTTACTCGTTTCGTAATACAAGATCCCATGACTTACACTTAGTCACATTGCTTGTAAGGCTTATTTGTGATGTTGTATTACCGAGTTGGCCCCGAGATACCTCTCTGCCACACGGAGTGACAAATCCCAGTCTTTGTTGGGGATATTACCTGTTAATAACCCGCCCTAGTTGGGCCAGGTCACCAAATCAGGCGATTCACCTGAAAGTGGTTTGGGCCTTGGCCTGGCAAGACCGAAGGTTGTATGGCGGTTTATAATTTCTGGAAGGTCTCCAAGCTTTAGAGGATGGTGACTTAGAGACCGCAGAGGTCACGATTTGTAGGAAGGAAAGTACCCTTGTAAACCCTAGGGGTTCGACCTGTATATAAAGGCGAGCCCCAGGGAAGAAGAGGTAGGTCAGAAATCATCGAGTGCTAGGTTTGGCGAGTTACGCCCTCCTTGTAATCGAAACTACATCAATACAACTTAAAGCAGGACGTAGGCCTTTACCTCCTCACGAGGGGCAAAACCTGGGTAAATTGTCGTGTCTCTCCTGCTCAACCCCTTTGAGTCGCCACCAAGGTGCGATGGCTCCAGTACTAAGTCATTTCACGAGGACACCTGCCGTGACAAAACCACGACAGTTGACGCCCACCGTGGGGCCTACGCACGGTGGAGTTGAGTTCTCAAAGGGAGCCCTACCAGGGTTTGGGAGTTACGCGACGGGGCTCATGAACCGGAGCCGCCGCGGGAAGATCTACATCGACAACCAGCAATGGGGGCCCGAAGCGGACTCGATCAAATCTGGTTACAGGGTCCCCTTCGGCAAGATCAACATCTTCATCGGCATGATCGGATCATCCGTGCTTGAGCCGGACATCACCACCGACACCGTCGAGCCGGCCAGGTACGTCCGCCCAGTGGTGACACCGAATCTGACTCGCCCGGTTTTTGTTGGGTTCACACAGGGATCAGAGGAGCCAGAACGTTCGGCGACCCAGGAAACTACGCCAGTCAACTCTGGTGACGAATCATCCATGGGCGACTCAGATTCAATCCGGTCTCTACATGGGGATTGTCTTGGGGGCTTGTCGCTAGCCATGGACCCCGAAATCCTTGACCGAACCCGCCGCCAGATCGCCATTTATATGGCAGGGGCGACTCAGCCTTCGCAAAACCCTACGGGAGGCGATGGAACCGGCGAGACGTCTAGAAGCCCGGCCGCTGTCCTGGTGGAATTAGCGGCGGAGATCACAAGGCTGATGGCGACTCCCCTCACACCAGAAAACCAGGAAGGGATAAACGTGGAGCTGGCAAAACTTAGAGAGGCAATGGCAAAGGCTCATCGAGATGCCGAGGTGGAGTCCGCCGGGATCGAGACTCGGCAGGCTCAAATTGCGGCCGAAAGGATGCGCTTAAATACTGACAACTGGCAGCTCGAAAGACACCAGCACGCATCCGACGCCGTCCATCAACGGAGACACCAAGGTCGCCTTCCCCATGATCTCAACCCGACCCGCGTGTTCGACACTCCACGAACCCCCGGGGCGGGAGCCGCCCCAGGGGGAGGGCCGGGTCAACCGCCTAACCCGCCGGTTCAGACGGCTGAGGATCGCATTCCCCAATTCTGGACGCCTCAAGGCCACTTTTCCAACCCGGTGGACAACGTCCTTGCTGCAACTCGCCATTTGGAGTCTCTCCCGATTCACGGCAACACCCCTGCCGAGATAGAGGCAAGGAACGCCATTGAGATGTTGAAGACGGCGGTGGTTCAAAACGCCCAGTTCTCACATAGCCTAGATAGGCTGCATTCCACCCCCTAGGCGAGTTACACCAGGAGTCGGCCAGAGGACAAGCCCGCCGTGAATAGCGAGCCGCAACACGTCCCTCAGGACAACCCGCCTGATCATCAGAACCCGCCGGGCCGGGATCTCCCGAACACCCAAGTCGCCCCGGCCCTTCTCGTCGGGAGCGGTGGGCGAGTGGGGGTGCCATGCTTGGCCCCCGCCCTTCGTAACGAAAGGATGCCCAAAGATTTTAAGGGACCAAGAAAGGTGCCTAACTACACCTCGGACCTTGAGCCGGCATCGTGGGTCGAGAGTTATGAAATCGCCATGGACATGCTCGACGTAAACGAGGCAGTTTGTGCCAGGTACTTCACGATGATGCTCGAGGGGTCAGCACGTACTTGGTTGAAAAACTTACCCCCCCCCCCCAACTCCATCCAGACCTGGGCCGAGTTGAAAGATCTATTCATCAAGAACTTCCGAGGAACTTGCAAACATCCGATGACGATCGTCGATCTGCAGCATTGTGTTCAGCGCCCTGATGAGTCGGCCCACCATTGGTCACGCGGGTTGCGGAAATTATCCATTCGTCAGACGGTATTACGGCGGCTCAGGATGTGTTGATCCTCGAGCAGAATTGCCACTATGAACCCTTGGTGCAAAAATTAGGGCGACTCAAGCGAAAGGTCCAAGACATGGGAGAACTGATGGACACCCTCACTAGGTACGCTGAAGCGGATGACACCAAAGATCCTGGCGAGGACGGTAAGGCCAATTCGCCCAAGAAAGGCGAGTCATCCGAAAATCATACCCAGTTTCAGGGACGTAATCGCCACAATCAAGGAGCCAATGGAAAGCGAAGACCGCAAGAGGAGCCCTCAGATTTAGTCGCCAACACCAACGCCAACACTGGCAACCAACGCCAAAAGAAAAATAGGGGCTTTAGCGGGAAGAGGCCGCGTAACTATGAAGAACTACTCAAAGGCCCTTGCCCGCACCATGCCACAGCGGACGGACCGGCAACTCACTCCTGGGAGAACTGCTTCGTGATGCGGGAGTTTCGGGCGGAGGCGGTCAAGAAAAGACAAAGCGATGACCCGGACCAATGCCAGGAGCAGTTCGCCGCACCCAACCAACGGCAGAACCCCTTCGGCGGTTTTCCCGAACAGGGGCCTCAGGGAGGCCCGCAGCCAAGCAGCGGCCAGTATCCGGTACATCATCAGCGGCGGTATAACCCGCCAGGATCCTTTCAGCAGCCGCCCCCACAGGGGGCTCCACAGGGTCAGGATGACAACGAAGATTTCCGCAGCAATCCCAAACAGTTAAGCAGTGGGCAGTATCACATTTTCACCACCAACGCTTGCAGACGTGATAAGAAGGTGAGTCACCGGGCATACAGTGTGTCTGAGCCGGCCCTTCCCAGGTACCTCCACTGGTCTGAACAGACCATATCGTGGAGTAGGGAGGATCACCCGCCAAGAGTTGACAATCCGGGCGATTTAGCGTTCGTTGTGGCTCCCCAAGTTGGGGGCTACACCCTGTCCAAAGTGCTAATGGATGGTGGCAGCAGCATTAATATCTTATACTTTGACACTTTCCAAAGGATGAACCTATTGGAAAAGGACCTGATGCCTTCAACCACGGTTTTCCACGGAATTATCCCGGGCAAGTCGCCCTACCCCATAGGCCGAGTCAGACTCACAGTAGCGTTTGGAATGGCGCTGAATTACAGGTCCGAGTCACTGATATTCGAGGTGGTCAAATTGAAAAGCCCCTACCATGCGTTGTTTGGGCGGCCGGCTTACGCCCGCTTCATGGCTCGCCCATGCTATGCTTACCTTAAGCTCAAGATGCCCGGTCCCAAGGGACCCATCACAGTCGAAGGGGATAGAAGGATTGCAAAGGAATGTGAAGAAGGGGACGTGGCTTATGCGGAAGTCGCCTGCGCTGAGGAGGAGCTCAAACACCATCGGGCTAATGTTGACCCGGTAGACATGTCACCCCTGAAGAAGCCAACGACGGATGCTGAGTCGCCCCTCAAGTTCAAACCAACGGATGACACTAAAACAATCGATTTCGTTCCCGACGACTCATCCAAGCAGTTCACCATCGGGACGGGTCTGGACCCCAAATAGGAAAGCGCGCTCATCGAATTCATCCGTGAGAATCGGGACATCTTCGCATGGAAACCTTCTGACACGCCTGATGTGCCGAGAGAATTCGCTGAGCACCATCTTAATGTTGACCCGAAGGCAAAACCTATTCAGCAGTATCTTCGCAGGTTTAACAAGGAACGACGCAAGGCGATCGGGGAAGAAGTCGCCTGTCTCTTAGCCGCCGGATTCATCGTGGAAGTTTTTCATCCCAAATTGTTGGCTAACCCGGTTTTGGTACTCAAGAAGAACGGTACCTTCCGTATGTGCATTGATTACACGGACCTCAACAGAGCTTGTCCGAAAGATCCCTTCGCTCTTCCCCGCATCGACCAGATCATTGACTCGGTGGCGGGATGCGAACGATTGTGCTTTTTGGACGCCTACTCAGGATATCACCAGATCAAGATGGTCGTGGAGGATCAGGAGAAAACAGCTTTTATAACCCCCTTTGGGGCCTTTTGCTATGTGTCCATGCCTTTTGGGCTCAAGAGTGCGGGGCGACTTATCAGCGCTGCATCCAGAATTGCCTTCACAACCAAATCGGTCGCAACGTCCACGCCTATGTCGACGATATTGTGATCAAAACCCGCCAGGGGGAGACGCTACTGGAGGATCTCAAAGAAACTTTCGATAATTTGCGGGTATATCAGATAAAGCTGAATCCCACCAAGTGTGTTTTTGGTGTTCCTGCAGGGAAATTGTTGGGCTTCCTGGTGTCGGAGCGTGTCATTGAAGCTAACCCGGACAAAATCGAAGCAGTTACATCCCTTGGAAAGCCGGCAAACGTTAATCAAGTTCAACGACTGGCGGGTCGCATTGCGGCTCTGAGTCGCTTTGTAAGTCGCCTGGGTGAAAAGGCGGTTCCTCTTTATCAGTTACTAAAGAAATATGACCGGTTCGTTTGGACAAACGAGGCAGACGAGGCACTCGAAGCTTTGAAACGTCAATTGGTTAACCCGCCGGTCCTGGCCGCCCCGGTTGAAAAGGAGCCCATGCTTCTGTATATTGCGGAAAATTCCAAAGCAGTAAGTGTGGCAGTGGTTGTTGAAAGAAAGGAGGAAGGGAAGGAGTACCCAGTGCAACACCCGGTATATTTTATCAGCGAGGTGCTAACCCTTTCCAAGCAGCGTTACCCACACTGGCAGAAGTTATTGTATGGGGTGTTTATGACGAGTCGGAAACTTAAGCATTATTTCCAAGAACACCCTATCACAGTGGTTAGCTCTGCTCCCCTTGGGGACATCATCCAGAATCGGGAGGCAACAGGGCGGATTGCCAAGTGGGCGATTGAACTTGGGCCGCATCACGTGCAGTACACCCCCCGCACAACCATCAAGTCTCAGGCTTTAGTTGATTTGGCCAATGACTGGACGGAGTTGCAGGCTCCGGAAGACAGGCCTGATCTCACTTACTGGACTATTTATTTTGATGGATCTAGATAGCTGGAAGGCTCGGGGGCTGGTGTGGTATTGGTATCCCCTCAAGGAGATAAATTCTGTTATGTTCTCCGACTCATGTTTCCATGCACTAACAATGTTGCAGAATACGAAGCTTTGCTTCACGGCTTGCGACTCGCCAAAGAGATGAATCTAACGCGGGTCAGGTGTTTTGGCGACTCTGATTTGGTGGCGCAGCAAGTTTCGGGTACCTGGGATTCTCGGGACCCCATGATGGCGGCTTACAGAAGAGCTGTGTCTGACGTGGTGGGTCATTTTCATGGTTATCAGGTGGACCACATTGATCGGCGCCTCAACGAGGCGGCTGACGCCCTCTCATGACTTGGTTCCCAGCGAAAGCCAGTTCCTCCCAATGTTTTTCTGGACATTTTGCATAAACCATCTGTGATTTTACCATCAGAGGAGTTGGCAATACCGGGTCCTGAGTCTCAGCTTGTGGCGGCTCTCCACGTCATGCCGGATTGGGTTCTTCCTTATTTGGCTTATCTCACCCGGGGCGAGTTACCAACAGACGAAGTTTCGGCCCATCAGATCGTTCAGCGCAGCAAATCCATGGTGATCATCAATGGCGAGTTATATCAACGAAGCGCCTCTGGAGTCTTTCAATGATGTGTTTCCTCCGAAGAAGGATGCATAATCTTAAATGACATTCATTTCGGAGATTGTGGGCATCATGCCGGGTCACGCTCTTTGGTGTCAAAAGCTTTCCGTCATGGTTTCTTCTAGCTGACGGCTCATGCAGATGCAGCGGATATAGTTCGTCGGTGCGAGGGATGCCAGCGTTATGGACGACAGGCTCATGTTCCGGCTCAAGAATTAAGAATGATTCCCATCACTTGGCCTTTTGCGGTATGGGGGTTAGACATGGTCGGCCCCTTTAAAATGTCATCCAATAAGAAAACCCATTTGTTGGTGGCGGTTGATAAGTTCACCAAGTGGGTTGAGGCGGAGCCTGTTGGAAGTTGCGATGCGGAGACAGCGGTCAAGTTCTTGAAGAAGCTGATCTTCCGGTTTGGATATCCACATAGTATCATTGCTGATAATGGTACTAACCTGTCCCAAGGGGCGATGCAGGAGTTTTGCCGTCGAGAGCATATCCGGCTTGATGTTTCTGCGGTCGGTCACCCACAATCTAATGGGCAGGCGGAACGGGCGAATCAAGAGGTCTTACGAGGAATTAAGCCCCAACTCATGGTTCCCGTGGAGAAAACCCCAGGATGTTGGGTCAAAGAATTGCCTTCGGTGCTGTGGAGTATCCGGACCACCCCGAACCGGTCCACGGGTTTTACCCCTTTCTTTTTGGTCTACGGAGCAGAAGCCGTTCTTCCTACTGACATAAGGCATGATTCGCCTAGAGTCACCGCATATGTGGAGCAAGACAATGAGCTGGCGCGTCAAGATTCCTTGGACGCCTTAGAGGAAGCACGTGACCTGGCTGCGGCCCGTTCGGCCATCTATCAACAGGATCTACGGCGTTATCACAACCGCCGGGTTAAGAGTCAGACCTTTCAGGAAGGCGACTTAGTTCTTCGGTTGATACAAGATCGTACTGGCATGCATAAGTTGTCACCACCATGGGAAGGACCATTCGTCGTCAGCAAGAATCTTCGCAACGGCTCTTATTATCTGGTGGATCTTCGGCCTAACCGGCCAACCACGGAGGTTGAGTCAACTCGCCCTTGGAATATTGCCCACTTGCGGCCTTATTACACTTGAGCTCTTAAGCTCTGCATTTTGTAAGTTTTTCAGTTTTATTATGAAGTAATAAAATTAAAATGCTTCCCGACTTGGGGGCTTCTTCATCAATTTTGTCATCCTGTTGCGACCTTATGAGCCGACAGAACTATCATCTTAGGGTGGCGCTTGAGCTTTCTGACTCGCCCCATCCTGTCGCGACCTTATGAGCCGACGAAACCATCATTTTAGGGTGCGTGCTTGAGCTTTCTGACTCGCCCCATCCTGTCGCGACCTTATGAGCCGACGAAACCATCTTAGGATGCGCGCTTGAGCTTTCTGACTCGCCCCATCCTGTCGCGACCTTATGAGCCAACGAAACCATCTTCTTAGGATGCGTGCTTGAGCTTTCTGACTCGCCCCATCCTGTCGCGACCTTATGAGCCGACGAAACCATCTTAGGGTGCTTGCTTGAGCTTTTTGACTTGCCCCATCCTGTCGCGACCTTATGAGCCGACGAAACCATCATCTTAGGGTGCGTGCTTGAGCTTTCTGACTCGCCCCATCCTGTCGCGACCTTATGAGCCGACGAAACCATCTTAGGGTGCGCGCTTGAGCTTTCTGACTCGCCCCATCCTGTCGCGACCTTATGAGCCGATGAAACCATCATCTTAGGGTGCGTGCTTGAGCTTTCTGACTCGCCCCATCCTGTCGTGACCTTATGAGCCAACGAAACCATCATCTTAGGGTGCGTGCTTGAGCTTTCTGACTCGCCCCATCCTATCGCAACCTTATGAGCCGACAAAACCGTCATTTAGGGTGTGTGCTTGAGCTTTCTGACTCGGCCCATCCTGTCGCGACCTTATGAGCCGACGGAATTGCTATTTTTATTTTCCTTCATGGCATTGCCACGAGGTTTTCCAAACCTTTTTCCTGATTCATCTTGAAAATATTTGTTGTCATTTATTTGGTTTCACATATGTTTTTTTCAAGCTTAAAACAGGTTGATGATCAAAATCACTTCATCCATGGCGGATTAAGCATTATAAAGGATTTTCAAACGGCGGATCCAATATTTCAAATCGCCTTAAGGGCGATATAAAGATTCTTTCGAAAGTATCACAAAAGCAGTACCGACTCATGAAAAAGTCCTATTACATGGCTCTCAGGCCAAATCGATGAAGTTTATTCTTTTGGCGCCCTTGGATCATTTTGCTGTGAGCTTTGGCCGACCTCAATTTGCAAGTCGCCCAGTACCCAGTTACACTTGGCCAGAACCGCAAAGTCATCTTCATTGGTCAGGATTGATGCAAGATCTGCGCCCAAGTCAAAAGGGTTCTTGGGTCGCCGTGGATTTAAGCTGGTCGTCACAAAGGTTGGCGGGTTGACCTTCTTGTTCTTGCTGTCATAAGTAGCCTGATACTTTGATAAGTCCAAACTTGCAGCAAGTTGAGTCGCCGCCAGCCGGGAGTCCTTGACGACACGTTGATAGTCCTCTTCGATGAATTCTGACCCGTCATGTTTGAGTTGAGGAAAGCCTGCCGCTACCTCTTCCGGGTTGATCTCTGGAGCATACGCCAAGCAGCGACTTAAGGTAGTCAGTACCCCCTTCCTGGCGGCTGACCGAGTCAACTCGCCAATCTGAGGGGGAAGCGTAGATAGGCAGCCAAGCATCTTCTTTATCGAAGTTATAGGCTCCTTGGCACCCATCACAGCTTTAACAGTTAATACACTGCCAGTATACAGCTGCTCTGTCAGCGTATAAATCGCCTTCAACATTAGCACGCAATCATCCTGAAGGTTGGTGGCTCTCGGACCTGTGTAAGGGGTCATGATAATCAGCGACTCACAATAGGAATTATTGGTAAAAAAAAGAGATCAAAAGTTTGAGTATTTTACCAAAGACGGCTTGCGCCATGTTTGAAATATGACGCTTCAAGCCGGACAATTCTTGTTGCACAGTACCCAGCCTGGCTTCAGTCTTCTCTGCTCTTTTTGTTGCAGCATCTTGGTCAGCTTGAGCCCTTTTTAAATCGACTTTGAGTTTTTTCCATCTCAGCCAGGACCAATTGATACTTCTCCTCCGACTTAGTTCGGGCATCTTGCTGATCAGATAAGTTTTTCTTTAAATCGCCAAGCGCCGATTTAGTCTGACTAAGAGTATCCTGTTGAAAGTACATGATAAGGGGCAAGTCTCAGAACTATTGCAAGCAATATCCCTGACACTTGGGGGCTAATGTATAACTTTTCAGATAAAATTATGCAATATCAAGACCCGTCTCATCTTTTTACTGATGACCCGGCCCTTGGGGGTTACTGGTCGAAAGTTCTTCTAAGTTATCAAGACCCGGCTCATCTTTTTTACTGATGACCCGACCCTTGGGGGTTACTGGTCGAAAGTTTTTTCGAATTTATCAAGACCCGGCTCATCTTTTTACTGATGACCCGGCCCTTGGGGGTTACTGGTCGAAAGTTTTTTCTAATTTATCAAGACCCGGCTCATCTTTTTACTGATGACCCGTCCCTTGGGGGTTAATGGGAGTAATATAATATATAACAAAGCTTACCTCATGTTTATTTTTTAGCATCCGGAGCAGGCTTTTCTCCATCTCATAACTCGCCTCCAGGCGACTCGCAAAACTAGAGCGGAGTTCTTGGAATTCCATATGTTCATACTCAGAAAGCTTAGCCTTGGAGAGTCCAAATTCAGGAATGTTTTGAGAGGATGATGGTGCATGCTTTGATAAAACTGTTGTGGCCGGTTTAGAGAAGCTGGTGCCAGTGATAACCACAACATCCGGGTCTTGTGCTGTTGTAAATGGACTTGGCGGCTTAGGGGCATCCGTTGTGTCCTTGGGCGAGCTAGGAAGATCCATTTCATCCTCAGGCTCGCCTTGATCCGGGTCATCTTGGATTGGCGCTGACTCTTTGATGGGCTCTGAAATTATGACAGGAGTTGACCCGCTGGTCTTCCTCTTCTTTGCCTGTGCCCTAAAAAAGGGGAACGGCGCATTAAAAAACTGGTAATTCATTATCCTCAGATTCAAAGTAAAATTGTCAAAGGACTTACCCAGGGACTCGAATCATTGGTGGAAGTGTCGACATTACTGAGTCACCAGATGTAGGAGGAGAATTCTGCAAGAACTATACATCAAAGATATAGGCGGATTATGTATGCGATCCAAAGAAACATGAGGAAGTATTGTTCATGGGTACCTCGTTTGGTTTCCTCTTGTTCTTTGCTGGTAAACCGGACACCAGATCACCGGAGTGACTTCGGGTCTTCCGATTTGAGGTATGTTGTGCTTTCTTCAATAGAAAATTGGGGTCCAAACAAGCATTTGGATGTGAGAAGGGAACTTTCCCACAAATTCGCCTGGCCGGCTTAGGTCGGGAAGGAGATGAATCGGAGGAAACAGAAATTACCTCTACAGAATCCTCCTGGCTTTCGTTGTCTTCATTCTATTCAAGAGAGGCAGAGACATAAATACAAAGTTAACAATAGCGGATGGCGAGTGAAAAGAGGATATGTTTTTACCTTTGAAGGTGCGTCGCCGACTTGAGATTCATCGGCTTCGGATGGCTCAGCCACAGCAACTTTGCCCTTGCCCTTGGTTTTCTTTGGGGGCGGCTTAGCTTGCTTCATGGCTGGCCTTTTGGGTTTCTTGGACCAAAATTTATCACCTTTCTGGAATGGTATATGTTATAAAAGGCCACAACTTGAATGAAACATAAGAAATAGAGACAAAGGGCGGGTTAAAATCGCTTACCTTGGGCACCGGATTAATTTTGCAGAAGGGTTTGAGGCCGATTTGGCCACATTTTCCCGCAGGCTCGCCGGTCAGCTTCTTGATGATGGTGACAATATCCTTTTCCGTTAAAGCCGTATGGAAATAACATTGAGGATGATCTAAGGAGCCATCAAACTTGCACATTAGCCCGTCCCGGCGACTCAAAGGAAGGATCCGCCATTCGACCCAGCAGCGAATCAAGTCGACCCCAGTAAGGCCGTTGTTCGTCAAAGATCTTAACTCGGACAATACTGGGATAAAATATGATTCATCCTCTTCGATGAGCTTGTCCGGAAGTTTGAAGTTTGTTGGAAGGCGGTCTTTCCTATAGCCTAGAACCTTGTTTTCTCCTGCGGGAGAGGTATCTTGACAGTAGAACCAAGACTCGCCCCAACCTTTGGGATGGCTTGGCATGGCGAGTGAGGTAAACGGGCTATCCCTTCGGCGCTGAACATTACACCGCCAAGTTCCAGGCTGGGACCATTGTGAAATTCCGTCTGGCGATTTAAGTGGAAAAGGTACCAGAATAAGGGAACTGAGGGTTCCATCCGCAGATAAGCCTCACAGAACACATGGAACTGGCATAGGTTACTTATCGAGTTAGGTCCCAGATCCTGGAGGCGGACGTTCATGAAAGCCATGGCATCTCTAAGAAACTTTGATCCGGGCGGCTTAAAACCTCGCTCAAGGTGTTCAACGAAAACGACTATCTCCCCTTCTTTGGGGTTAGGAAGATCTTCTCCGAACCCAGTACGCCAACCGATAACATTCTGAGGGTCCAAATTGCCCGTTTTCACATAATCTACTAGTATGGTGTCGTCGACTTTGGTAGGGAGCCAGTCACTTTTGAAGACGGTGCCCATGCTACAAAGGAGTAAAGTATGGGTGAATTTACACGCCTTGAACATCTACCGTAAGGAGTGAAATAAGTTCATTTGATTCGCCAAGTAATTTGTTCACGGACTAAGGGAAAAGCTTGACCCGCCATATAAAGATCCGGGTTGGGTTGATATGGCGACTTACGAAGTTTGGCTATTCACAAGAGTTATGTTCTAAAGGTGTCGGAGACATTTGTTCGAAACGGTGAAGTGTGAAGACTACAAACAGCTTTACGCAATGAGCAGGTAAACTATGGATCTACTGGACAGTCGAAAAAACATGAGAAAAATGACTGGATGCAGCAATTTACTACCAGGATAAGGTGATATCGTTCGTTTGACGAAATATTGTTCTAAACGCGCGAGTCAAGGGCAGATAAATGAAGGTATTAAAAACATTGGCTATCTCATCAACATTTGCATTAATCAGTCAAGGACAGGTAACAGATATTCACGAAGGGCATCAAGAACATGGCGATGTTGACACTTCGAACAGGGATGGGATATGTTCTTAAGTGAGCGGTGACCTAACCTGATGATTTCGGTCGAAAGTGGTCGACGGCGACGGAGGCTGTTGGAGGAGCATGAAAGTCTTGTCGAGCGCAGAGATCTTCGGCGGCGACGGAGTGCTTGGCAAACGGCGAGGTGGTCAATGGCGACGCGGTGGTCGATGGCGGCGAGCAGATCGGCCGCAGTACGAAGCTTGACGGCGGCAAAGATCTATGGGCGGAGCCGAAGCTTCGGGCGATGACAGGAACTGCGGTCGGCGGCGGAGCCCTCGGAAGGCGGTAAAGTTTCCTCGCTGGAGATTGATGAGACTGGTAGGTGGGAAGCGCCAGTCCTGTCCCCCCCCCCCCACCTATTTAACAGGGCGGGCGCTGGAATCGAGGCACCATGAGCGGGAACCGACAGAGGATAAAAAGATTCGCTATAATGGCGCTCCGAAAATTTTGGGATAACGATACCAAAGGATCCGTTGGGATTATGTCAGTCTTCCCGGAATTCAAGGGATAAGAAGATGCCGACGAGAAATGGTTTGGCGATTTAAAGATTTTCAGCGCAAGATGGCGGGTTAAAGTTTCTGACGTATAAAGGAGAATGAAGAATGAATCGCCTTTAACTGAGCAGAAATATTGGCGTGAAAAGAGTTCAAGTCAATCTGGGGCCTAATGTTGGGGATATTACCTGTTAATAACCCGCCCTAGTTGGTACGGGTCACCAAATCAGGCGATTCACCTGAACGTGGTTTGGGCCTTGGCCTGGCAAGACCAAAGGTTGTATGGCGGTTTATAATTTCCGGAAGGTCTCCAAGCTTTAGAGGATGTCGACTTAGAGACCGTAGAGGTCACGATTTGTAGGAAGGAAAGTACCCTTGTAAACCCTAGGGGTTCGACCTGTATATAAAAGGCGAGTCCCAGGGAAGAAGAGGTAGGTCAGAAATCATCGAGTGCTAGGTTTGGCGAGTTACGCCCTCCTTGTAATCGAAACTACATCAATACAACTTAAAGCAGGACGTAGGCCTTTACCTCCTCACGAGGGGCCGAACCTGGGTAAATCGTCGTGTCTCTCCTGCTCAACCCCTTTGAGTCTCCACCAAGGTGCGATGGCTCCAGTACTAAGTCCTTTCACGAGGACATCTGTCGTGACAAAACCACGACAGTCTTGATCCATACTAACTCAACGGACACCTTCGGAGATACCTGTAGAGCACCTTTATAGTCACCCAGTTACGTTGCGACGTTTGATACACACAAGGTATTCCTTAGGTGTCAGTGAGTTATATGATCTCATGGTCATAGGAATAAATACTTGACACGCAGAAAACACTAGCAACAAAATAACACAATCACATGCTACGTTTATAGTTTGGGTCTAGTCCATCACATGATTCTCATAATGATGTGATCAAGTTATCAAGTGACAACACTTGCATATGGTCAGAAAACCTTGACCGTCCTTGATCAACTGGCTAGCCAACTAGAGGCTTGCCAGGGACTTTGTTTTGTCTATGTATCCACACATGTATCTATGTTTTCATTCAGTACAATTATAGCATGTATAATAAACGATTATCTTGAAACAGGAAATATAATAATAACTTTTTTATCATTGCCTCTAAGGCATATTTCCAATAGTTGAGAGGTAGAACAGGGTAGGAGAGCGAGCGCATCCCAGTGTTAGAACCTTTCTCGATCCACGGAGCCCCAATTATGACATTTGGCGCGCCAGGTAGGGGTGTGCATGTTGGGGAACGTAGTAGTAATTCAAAATTTTCCTACGTCGCACAAGGATCTATCTAGGAGAAACCAACAACGAGCAAGGGGGTAGAGCATCTTCATACCTTTGAAGATCGCTAAGCGGAAGCGTTACTACAATGCGGTTGATGGAGTCGTACTCGCAGCAATTCAGATCGCGGAAGATTCCGATCTAAGCGCCAAACAACGGCGCCTCCGCGTTCAACACGCGTGCAGCCCGGTGACGTCTCCTACACCTTGATCCAGCAAGGAGATAGGAGAGGTTGAGGGAGAGCTTCGATAGCACAACGGCATGGTGACGGTGAAACTGCGTGGTATTCCGACATGGCTTCGCAAAGCACTACGGAGGACGAGGAGCAGGATAGGTAGGGTTGTGCCGAGAGAGAGAGATGAATTGTGTGTGCAGCCCCAAAACCCCTTGGGTTTATATACGAGGAGAGGGAGGAGGGTGCACCACCCCTAGGGTTTCCACCCTAGGTGGTGCGGCAGCCCTAGATGGGGAGGGCCAGCGGACAAGTGGAGGAGGGGCGGCTCCCTAGGGTGGGCTTGGCGCCCAAGGCAACCCCAATGCATAGAGTTTGCCCCCTTGGCCCTCTCTTGTGCCTTGGGCTGAGGTGGGAGGCGCACCAGCCCATCTAGGGATTGGTTCCCTTCCACTCTTGGCTCACTTAGCCTTTCGGGGCTGGTGGCCCTTCCCGGTGGACCCCCGGAACCCTTCTGGTGGTCCTGGTACATTACCGACGATCTCAGAAACTCTTCCGGTGATCAAAACTCCACTTCCTATATATGAATATTTACCTCCGGACTATTACGGAACTCCTCGTGACGTCCGGGATCTCATCCGGGACTCCAAACAACCTTCGTTAACCACATATACTATTCCCATAATAACCCTAGTGTCATCGAACCTTATGTGTGTAGACCCTACGGGTTCGGGAACCATGCAGAGATGACCGAGACACCTCTCCGGTCAATAACCAACAGCGGGGTATGGATATCCATGTTGGTTCCCGCATGTTCCACGATGATCTCATCGGATGAACCACGATGTCGGGGATTCAATCAATCCCGTATGCAATTCCCTTTGTTTACCGGTATGATACTTGTGCGAGATTCGATCATCGGTATCCCTATACCTTGTTCAATCTCGTTGCCGGCAAGTCTCTTTACTCGTTCCATAACACATCATCCCGTGGCTAACACCTTAGTCACATTGAACTCATTATGATGATGAATTACCGAGTGGGCCCAGAGATACCACTCCGTCACACGGAGTGACAAATCCCAGTCTTGATTCGTACCAACCCAACACACACTTTCGGAGATACTTGTAGTGCACCTTTATAATCACCCAGTTACGTTGTGACGTTTGATACACCCAAAGCACTCCTACGGTATCCGGGAGTTGCATAATCTCATGGTCTAAGGAAATGATACTTGACATTAGAAAAGTTTTAGCACACGAACAATACGATCTAGTGCTATGCCTAGGATTGGGTCTTGTTCATCACATCATTCCCTAGTGATGTCATCCCATTATCAATGACATCCATTTTCCACTCAAAAAACCATAATCATCTATTGATCAACGAGCTAGCTAACTAGAGGCTCACTAGGGACACATTGTGATCTATATGTTCACACATGTATTACGGTTTCCGGTTAATACAATTATAGCATGAATAATAAACAATTATCATGAACTGGGAAATATAATAATAACCACTCTATTATTGCCTCTAGGGAATATGTCCAATAGTGCAGTCGTACTTCGGCTCCAATTTCGGCTCCAGCTTCACTGACCCCATGGCCAATGGGTTGCTCAGGGCACGCAGGCCTTTCCACCATCGACCGGCGGACGCTGGGCCCGACGCTAGGCAAGGCCGCCGCGTCAAGCCCACCGTCGTCGCCGGAGGGGTGTAACATCCCAAATTTTGGAATGTTAATATAATTGTTAGAATGATTGTTTGTTTGAGTGATTGATTGAAACTTGAGTGGTGTTTGAAACTTTTCAAAAAAACTTTTGAATGAGAGGGAATAAAATGATTTTCCCCTTCTCCGATGAATTCAAATTCATCCATTTAAAATCAATGAGAGAAGATGACATGACTTCTTCAAATTTTAAAGATTTTGACTGAAGGTGGCATTTGAATTTCTTTCAATTGTTGTTTTGCAAATTCGTTTTCCACTTCACTCACGGAGTGCCCGGATTATTATCTTGCCAAGCAAGAAAGAGTGCAGGAACATGACCCTCCGAACCAGGGGCATTTATTCGAAGTATTTGAACCATAAAACCCCAGGGTTTATTTGAAAATTATTGCAAAAAGAAATAAAACATTTAGGGAATTTTCTGAAAAACATTTTTTTTAGTTTTTATTTTGGCCGTGTAAAAATGTCCATCATTTAGATTTTATTTTTTTGATAATTTTAGTATATAAAAACTATTTATTCCGAATTTATTTGGTTTCCTTTTTAATCATTTACTTTCCGGTTTTTGAAAATAGGAAAGAAATCTCTTTTATTTGGAAACTCTTGTTGGCCCATTAAGAGGTTTCCTACTTTGGCCCAACAAAGGATCCTTCTTCCTTTGTCTCTTCCTCACGTTCCACGAACCTTCCATCAATGGAGGAAGGAACCCTCACCTTCCCGATCTCCCTCTCCCTTCCATCCCGGCGCCTCCCGAACCCCTCTATTTAAAGCCCCGATCCTCCTCGTTCCATTTTCCCCCTCACCACGACCTCTCCCTGCCCGCAGCCACCTCGCCACCACCCTCCACTTCCCTACCTCGCCGAGCTCTACAGGAGTTTCCCAAGCGCCCAGGCTCCCTGCCGAGCCCTCCTCTGGTACTCCACGTCGCCCCCTACACCAACCTGCAGCACCCCATCGCCCTCCCCCTCGCCGGAGCAGCCCCACCTCGCCGGCCAACCTCACAGCCACTGCCAACCTTCCAGCCACGGTGAGCTTCTAAAAAATCCCGTCACAGTTTTTTCAGAAAAAGAACAAACTTATAAAATTCATATCTATTAGTCTATAACTCCGAATTAGGTGATTCTTTTTGCGTTAGATCACAAATTTCTTGTAGTTTCCGAAAACATATTATTTGCCTATGTTTGAAATTTCACAATTTGAGTTAGAACAGATTTAGTTTAAATCTTGTTTTCCTTATTGTAGGAGTTTAAAAATAACTTTTAATTTAATTCTTTTTGGTGTTATTTCCTAGTGATCATATATTTCAATAGTTTAAGTTTCAATTTTTTTTAAATATTTTTACTTGGGGTTTTTACCAAAACAGCTTCTATTTTAGTTTTTTTTAGGATTATGGCTATTTCTTTTTCTATAATCGTTTTTAAATTATTTTCTTTTATATTTCAGAAAGTTTATGTTTAGTTTCTGTTAGTTAAACAGTAGGTTCTCAACAAGTTTTTATTTTTATTTTATTTGTTATGATGAAATCAATTCTAGTTCCCTAATAACTTCCAATTGATTTCTCTACTAGATTAACTCCCATTTGAAAATACTTTCAAATAGTTTTATGAAAAATACTTGATTTTATCTTAGTTAAATTTATATTTTAGTTTTCAGTTATTTTACTATTTTAGTGTTTTATTTTCAGTTAGAACAAAAACTATTTAGTATTTGACGTAGTAGAAGACTCCCTAGTCTTATTTGAAGTTTCCTTCGGATTCTTATTCGCTCTCTCTTTTTTTATTGCTAGAATGATTGCTAGTATGAGTGCTTACGTGAATGATATGGTTGTTATATAGATTTCATCGGAGAGTGACGAGTAGTCTATCAAGTTATTCCTCGAGAACGAAAATTCTTCTTCGTCAACATCACCAGGCAAGTCATTTGATCATGTATCACCTATGTTTTATGCATCGTAGTTCTACCATCCTATGCCCAATTGCATGCTGAGTAGGTACTTGGAAATTATGGTTACATATTGTAGTATCATGTGGTAGGCACCCCACAACCCCGTTACTTGGCCCGGGACGACAAATTTCATATTGCTATGCTTGAGTAGACGGGATTCGGGTTGAGAGTTTATCATGGGTGATGCGAGAATAATTTAATAACCAAGACCGGTTAAGTCAAGACTTTTCAAGACCTCATGATGCAATGCAACTCTGGGTGAAGGACGGTTGATCGGCTCCCTGGAGAAACCAGTGGATGACCCGGGATGCTGGAGACGTGCCATGACATCTTGCGGAAAGCTTCACCCAGGCTCAAAGAGACGGACGGATATTTTCAAGACCCAAGGCTTACCTGCACAGCCACAAGTCATTATGGGCTCTGGCTTGGTTGGACAATGCGGTGACTCTGGACAGACGGTGCTAGCAGATGTAGAAGAACGGTAGGATTGGATGGGCAGTGACAGGGATTCAGAGGGACTCGTTGAAAGACCATGTTTTGATCATCCGGTCTTCAAACACCCTGAAGTGGGAGGACATACTCGGAGGCGATAAAATCTTGTGGGGAACGTGTGCAAAACTCTGCAGAGTACTCAAACCTAATCGATTAGCCGTGTCCATGGTCATGGACAACTTGAGCCAAAGGAACTGAGGTTATCTGAAATTCTCAACACCATTATATATATTTGATGTGGGTAATATTGTTAACTTTGGTATGAGAACTGGTTGGCGGAACCATCTCATTAACAACCAACAGTGTAGTAATATTTTTCTTTTTAGCCCCTCTCTTGTTGTAGTATAGATGATATTTTACCCCTCTCATATGTGACTTGCCGGCATATTCAATATGCTGACCTACACGGCTGCAACGTCTTATGTTGCAGATATTTTTCTTCGATGAGTAAGAGTACGATTCAGGGTTACGGTCTACACTCAACCTGTCGTTGGTGTTTATTGGGACTCCACTCCCTTGACTGCTTCCGCTGAGATTTTAAGGTATATATCAGTTTTACGCTATTTACATGTGATTGCACTTTGATATATACATTGATGTACTATGTGTGCCAGCATACTGATCCAGGGATGGCACAGAAACACAGAAGCTTGACTCGTTTTGAGTCGGTCGCTACAAGGGGCCTGGGTGCACCCTCCCCCGCCTTGCCCCTCATTTCCGCGCACGAGGGGTATGGAGCGCAGCCCCCAGCACGTTGGCCCGGACGGGCGTCGACGTGACACGCCCCCAGCTGGTGGAGGCACCACGGCGCACCAGGGGCAACACATGGTGGTGTGTATCCTAGGCGGAGCCCAGGCCCCGGATGTTGGCCGACACTCCAAAGCCATCCTTTCGCGGTGCGAGCGTGGCCCTCGGGGGCACGAAGACGTGGGGCTCGTGAGGATCGCGCCCTGGCCTGACGGGGTGTCGCATGACATCACCTTCGAAGTGGGGGATCATACCAGGTCGATGGTTGTCGTGGGCGCTCTCCCCATGGTGTGTACCCCCACCACCAGTAGTGTTGTTGTCGCCAAGACCCTCATCAATGAGGGCGTTGGGCTCAACATCATCTCCATCACGGCCTTTGAGGCGCTTCAGGTGCCTTACGGTCGGCTAAAGTCTACCAGGGCCTTCTCTGGGGTGGTTGTCGAGATTGCAGCCCCTCTCGGCCAGATCCGTCTCCCCATCACCTTCGTTACCCGTTCTAACTACCGCACCGAGCTCATTGATTTTGATGTGGTGCACATCGGCCTCCCGTACAACGCCATCCTGGGATACCCCGCGCTCGCCAAATTTATGGCGGCAACCCATCCGGGGTACAACATCGTCAAGATCCCCGGCGGCAGCGGCGTCCTGACCGTCAAATGTGATGAGAGGGACGCGGTGAGCTGCCTTGGGCATGCGTACAAGGCCCCTGTGGTTGTGTGCATAGTTGACAGGACGAGGCGGTGTCCCCCGACAGCCTCCTTGAGGTAGCCCCGGTGAGGAAGAAACTGCACTTCTCTCAGGACCGGACCAAGATGAAGAAGGTGTTGTTAGATGGGAGTGATTCAAGCCGACCTTCCGCCAGAGCAAGAAAGTGCGCTCTTCGCCTTCCTCAGGGTGAACGCACACGTGTTTGCGTGGAAGGCAACCGATTTAACCGGGGTGCTGAGTGAGGGAGTCCTGTATTAAGGGGTCCTCGGATGGTCGGCTCATCTCTTAGAGGTCAACCATAAGGGCCGTATTATTGAAGACCGGACTACATGATGACTTCATATTCAGGAAGGAAAGCTCCAAAGATTGGTGTGTCATCCAAGTTGGGTAGGAAAGATCGACGCATCTATCCCTGGCTGGAGGTCGGTAGTATGTAACCCTAAGGGACCCGTGGTGTCTATAAAAACCAAAGGCGCGACAGGCGGGCAAGCGAGCCCGAGCTCAACCGGATCCCCCGAAGATGTCTCCGGCTCAAAACAAATAGGTATACGCTCCCCATGGCACAACCCAGTCACCCGTAAGGTATTCCCTCATAGACACAATTTCATTATCAAAATACCATGGGCAGCTATTGGGATCCACGACCAAGGACCATATGTTCGGTTCAACCAAACTATGGTCCAAATGTCTTCATAGACAAGTACGAGATGTCTTTAAGGATCTCACAAGCATCAAGCTCACCTATAGCAAGGCAGCTTCTCAAGACCCTCTATTCAAGGTCCACCTGCCGACAATAACCACCTTTAAAGAATACTACCCCTCCCTTCTAAGAAGCATAGGAGAAACTGCGCAGCTAGAAGCAGGGCAGACGCCAAGTCATCCATGATTGGCCATGAAGAAAAGGTCTTCTTGAAATATGTTGTTCAAAACAATAGTTCCCTATAAACAGCTACCCTGACGCCATGAATTATAGTAATTATTATTCATATACTTATTTTACAGTATCTTTACATATATATGTTCTGTTCATTGGTGTTGAAAGGTAGATTTGTTTAATAAGTATCAAGTGCAATCGGCTAATAGACCGGAGGCTTGGATATATACCGGCCCAAGCACTACCCCGTCACTACCTTTTTTAGTGTTCAGTTTTCTTGGATATTGATTTATATGCTCGGTTCTGAATTATGTCTCGGGTCAATAGTTGGGTTGACTCGCTCATGTTCTTACCCCCCTTACGTTTTGCTAGTTCGGCTAAAGGGGTAAAGGGAGAACCACTACGATTGTATTGCCAATTGGCCTCGTCAAAATACCTCAGTGGAGAAAGCCGAAAACTGACTGTCATAATAAACGATAACTCTTCTGCAATCCGAGCTTAAATACTACAAACCGGCTGAGGTTTTATTCTGTGTTATACGAAGAGGTTTGTAGCTTTGCAAACCTGGTGTTAACTATTTCAAAGTTTGGTTCATCCGACTACCACAAAAAACTAGGGGCTAGCCTCCGAATTCAAGCTCCTAAGGCTAAGTGAAAGCACTAAAGCCGAATAGTCCAATTGCCTCATTTCCTTCACGCACTACCGCCTCGGGGCAACGATACATAGGCTAAGGGTTATAGTGAGGATGTCGAAACACCCTTTGTAGTCTCTACATGGGGGCTGAAACCGATAGCTGGAAACTTTCAGATCAAACGACCAAAACAGGAGTCAAAAAATAATTCAAAGTGCATTACATCGAAACAAGTTTCATAATGATAGATTGTTCCAAGGAACAGTACAATATCCCTACTCATAAATTACATCTTGGAGCACTGGGCTTCAATCACCCGAGCACCCTCCGTCCGGCAGAGAAATAAAGCTCTGGACGCCGATGTTTCTTTCCAGCATGCGGAGGAGCAGTTGCCATTGCAAGGGGCTTCACCCCTGGCTAGTACATCATGGTCCTCGTGAAAGCCATCCAAGCTCTCCCTCTATACAGACACAACGCTTCAGGACATTGAGACGAGGCACGAGGTTGTGCAATTTCCGCACTAAGCCAAAGTAACTGCTCGGTGGAAGCTCGGTAGGTGATAACCCACAAGTATAGGGGATCAATTGTAGCCTTTCTCGATAAGTAAGAGTGTCGAACCCAACGAGGAGCTAAAGGTAGGACAAATATTCCCTCAAGTTCTATCGACCACCGACACAACTCTACGCACACTTTACGTTCGCTTTACCTAGAACAAGTATGAAACTAGAAGTACTTTGTAGGAGTGATAGGATAGGCTTGCAAGAAAGTAAAGAACACGTAAATAAAACTAGGGGCTGGTTAGAAAAAGAAACAACTACGAGTGTCTAACGAGTGTGGAAAAGTGGTGGTAGGAGTTGCAGAATTGTCCCTAAGCAATTGACTACGTTACTAGATCGATAGCAAGTATCATGTGGGAGAGGCCTCTGCTAGCATGTGATCCCTTACTTGGAATTCTATGCACTTATGATTGGAACTATTAGCAAGCGTCCGCAACTACTAACGTTCATTAAGGTAAAACCCAACCATAGCAATAAGATATATTGGTCCCTCTTCAATCCCATATGCATCAATTTCTATGCTAGGTTTGAAGCTTCTGTCACTCTAGCCTGCCAATACATAGTCCTATCAACATACAACTAACCCTATGGTGTGATCCACGCGCGCGGTCATATGATGGGCACCAAAGGTCAGCAACATGACCACAAGCAAATTAAACCAATCATAGCAATTCATCAATCATCGATAGGACAACGATAATCTACTCAGACATCATAGTATAGCAACACATCATTGGATAATAATATGTAGCATAAAGCACCATGTTCAAGTAAAGGGTACAACGGGTTGCGGGAGAGTGAACCGCTGAATATAGATGGGGGAAGATGATGGAGATGTTGTTGAAGATGACGGAGGTGTTGGTGTAGATCGCCGTCACACGATGATGTCCCGGGCGGCGTTCCGGCGCCGCCGGGAGAGAGGGGGAGAGAGCTCCCCTCCTTCTTCTTCTTCCTTGACCTCCTCCCTAGATGGGAGAAGGGTTTCCCCTCTGGTCCATGGTATCCATGGCGGCGGAGGGGCGAGAGCCCCTCCGAGATTGGATCTCTCTCTGTGTGTCCTCCTGTTTCTGCGCTCCCAGATTCTGCGTTTCACCATTTCTTAAATTCCTGGAGATCCGTAACTCCGATTGGCTAAAATTTTAACACGATTTTCTTCCAGATATTATCTTTCTTGCAGCGAAAGAAGGGGTCCAACCGCCTTAAGGAGTGGCCACAAGCCTGCCTGCCGCGGGACCACCCCCTGGTCGCGGCGACAGGGCTTGTGGGCACTCCGTGCATCGCCTCGCGTTAATTCTTCTTCCCAAAAATCATAAATATTCCAAAAAAATCCCCGTAAGCTTTTATTACGTTTGGACTTCGTTTGGTATGGATATTCTGTGAAACAAAAAACATGCAACAAACAGGAACTGGCACTGGGCACTGGATCAATATGTTAGTCCCAAAAATAGTATAAAAAGTTGCCAAAAGTATATGAAAGTTGTAGAATATTGGCATGAAACAATCAAAAATTATAGATACGACAAAGGCGTATTAGCATCCCCAAGCTTAATTCCTGCTCGTCCTCGAGTAGGTAAATGATAAAAAAGATAATTTTTGATGCGGAATGCTACCTAGCATAATCTTGATCATATGATCTAATCATGGCATGAATACTAAAACACGAGTGATTCGAAGCAATAGTCTATCATTTGACATAAAGACAATAATATTTCAAGCATACTAACAAAGCAATCATGTCTTCTCAAAATATCATGGCCAAAGAAGGTTATCCCTACAAAATCATATAGTGTGACTATGCTCCATCTTCCCCACACAACGTATTTAAATCATGCACAACCCCGGTTTTAGCCAAGCAATTGTTTCATACTTTAGTGTTCTCAAACCTTTTCAACTTTCACGCAATACATGAGCGTGAGCCATGGACATAGCACTATAGGTGGAATAGAATATGGTGGTCGTGGAGAAGACAAAAAAGGAGGAGATAGTCTCACATCAACTAGGCGTATCAACGGGCTATGGAGATGCCCATCAATAGATATCAATGTGAGTGAGTAGGGATTGCCACGCAACGGATGCACTAGAGCTTATAAGTGTATGAAAGCTCACAAAAGAAACTAGTGGGTGTGCACCCAACTTGCTTGCTCACGAAGACCTAGGGAAATTTCGAGGAAGCCCATCATTGGAATATACTAGTCATCAACCCGTGCGAATGCACGGGCTTGTGATCTAAAATTGTCTATCAATCTATACTTGATATGTATTTTAAAAATATGCCTTTAGAGTCACTACAATGACTTCATAAGAACGTATGCATATAAGTTAATGAAATCATCATGCAACGTCACCAAACTAAAAAAACTGTGATCTCGTAGAATCACATTGAATTGCTAAAAGTTCACTATTATGAAGATACAATCATGTGTGAATATCTAATAATAAAGTAAATAGTAATGTTTATTGTGACCATGTATATTATAGTTGTCCTTCAATATTTTACTTAAGATGTGGTAGTTTTCATCCCAAAGTAATTAATTAGCCTTTCGACCAACTCCTAGTAATAACGTATAGAGTTCATAACTTTACATATGCTTGTATTACCTTGTGAAATATTCCTAGTTTTTTTAAAAGAAAAAATAGCCATTTCTAGAAATCCATATTGACTAATGATTGTGAAATTTTACATTAAGTTGTATATAAAAAATCAAAAGATATGTTTCATGATAAAAGAAATTATAGGTTTGAAATCTTAATAAAAACAAAGTGTCGGCCCTTGAAAACATAAAAAAAATAAGACAATTTGGAGCCTAAGATAGGCAAAAAAACCATTTACTTGATTGTAGAACTCTACACATAATAAACAAATGGATTTTCTCTTGAACCGTAATAAATCATTAGAGGATGAAAGTGAAACAATATGGTAGATTCATTTGTTCATAACTTTACATTAAGTTGAAATTCAAAATCTAGATCTAATAGTGACGTCGGAGTTGCCAAAAGAATATTCTTTTGTTTTGGGAAATTTTCCTTCAAGCCAACAGAAAAGATAGATGTTTAGATATCTTAGAATCAATAGACATACAACACAACACCGGCAATAGGAAAAGTATGTGCTACCCACAGGAAAATAGCTAGTGACACATACTCGCTGAGCAACTCCTGATCCACGTATAAGAAAATGAAGGAAATATAACCAATATGATTTTTAATTATTGTTTTCTGTCAAAGAGAGCTTACTGTGGTACACATGGGTAGAAGTAAGTTGAGAATGGTATTGCCACAACATTACAGTTATACATGAAGCTTGTAGAAGAGCCTGCAACATCAATGTGTTCATGTGTACCATCTGAAACTGGCTAAAGTGGCAAACCCACCTTAAAATGATAGTATCAATTATGTTATCCCCCATGAAATTAAGAAAGCTATAAAAGTTTAACATGATTCATGTGATGTAAGATCAAAAGGAATGAGGCAACAAAGTTGTGTTAAGGACGTATGTGTGGCCTACTACCATGAAAACTTTTAGGGAGAGTTCAGCTCATGTCTCAACTTAGAAACTAATAGTGGTACACAAAAACATATCAACGGATGATTGAGTTTAGAAGCATCTTGTAAGTAATGAACTGATAATTACCTGATGAACATCCCTGTGAGGTTGTGAAACAGTCCCAGCAAGTTGAGCATTTTACATCGACAGAATCCAGAAGTAAATAATTCAAACTATTTAAACATGATATATGTGCAATCTGTTCTAAAAGGAAAAAAAAGAAAGTAAATGAACAGAAGAAGTAATGCAAAAATAATATATTTTGCTGAAAATGTAAAAACCATGGTGCAATAAAGCAAACCTTTAGTTAGGCAAGCACTCACATGATTGAGGCTACCCATTATTGTGATGGTGATTCGAATTTACTTCCCAAGTTCAAAATCTGACCACTGCCATGTAAAAAAAATGTGAAGCATGCAAAGAGCTTGAGCAATAAAATTCTATCAATGGTGCAGGCCCGATCATCTCTCGTAGTCGTCTACTTTCCGCTGAGAACACACTCACAGTCATCAAATCGGCCAAGTTATTTCCGACCGTGCATGGAGTCATGGACACGCATGTACATGCTAGCTTGATTCCACCAAGCACGTCACGGGTCTATGTCAAAGAATTTGGGACATAGTGTGTATGTGTTTTCCCAAACAATTCGAAGGGATTAGCATCATATAACTGCGCCTTGGAGCAAAATCAATCCAGCAGCCTGCTACCTTCTCTATGCGCCCTGTATATTTTCATCTGCTCTCAGCACTGATCGGTTAGGAAATAATAGAACTAACCTACCAGATATTGACTGCGTGTGTCCTGCCAATCGTGACTATTGTATCATGTCTACATCTTGTTCAGCCATCTCTAATGCAAAACGTTTATACAGTGCTTAAATGCCATGATAAAGAAAAAAGGCAGTACATACACTACTTCCAAGACTCCAACACAAATAGCTATTCAATAGGAGCTTATATTACGTGAAAAAGTACTAAGATCCCACCTAAGCACCAGCTGTGTGCACTTTTTGGCAGAGAAAAAAGCCTCTCAACTTCTCCTCTCTCTCACACACAAACGTATGACTGCTGCAATGCAATAATGAAGCGTTCAGTTTTAGAAAACGTTATCTCTCAGATGTAATTGAGTATTGACCATCTTGCTAGTGTCAATATTTTGCCGAGTGAGCTAATCGATTGAAGCAACTCATCTATTATTTAAAGAAGCCTATTAGTTCTAACAGACCTAATGACAACATGCATGACCAAAATTCTCCTCGTAGTGAGGTTATCCTGCACGTAAATTCTTCTATCGAGGAAATCAACTCAACTAAATTGCATGAAACATGGAATTATTATCCAATGGAGCATGATTGTAGTTGTACCTGTTGATCGCCGTAACCAAATCGTAAGGCGTGGGGAAGAGGATTCCAGGACCGAGGTAGTGACAGAAAAGTAAGATGATCCGGTGATGTTTGATGCTGCTCGGCTACTGTCCGTCGTTGGCCTGGGCTGGATGGGGCGAGATATGACAGCCTATGTAAGAGGCAATAGAGACCTTATCCAAGACAATAGTTTGGCAGGACTAGCTCTCCTATGGCCATAGCGAGCAGGGGTAGGTGGCGACCCTACTTGTTTCAGCTTGAGCTAGATGATGGATTTTTTTCCATGGGGAAAAGAGAGAAGACGACCAACAATTTATTCACATGTACATGTGTGTATTCTGCAGTATATTTTCATCTTCTCCCAACACCGATGCATACGTGCGCCGCTTCAACATGCTTCCTTCAGCTTGACACAGATGTTGGGTTTTTATTCATGGAAGAAGAGAGACACGTTGGGCTATTTTTTCATCGGAGGAGAGAGAGTTGATGAGAAGGAATAGATCTTGAAAAATAGTTAGATGGAAATAAAAAAGGAAGAGGTGGAGCAATATTTTTATTTAACATATCATGAGTATTAGACACATTGAGATAGACAATATTTAAACTAAAGATTCATTGATGGAGGATTTCATGAGTCAATCTACACCGTAATAATTCGGTCCCACCAGATTAACGGCTCATAAATTCTGATTAATGTGAGAATTTTGAAGGAGTCTCTAATTAGTATAAGTATAGACAAGCCAAGTTATATAATGAAAATTTCCCACTAGTATATGGAAGTGACAACATAGGAGACTCTTTGTCATGAAGATCATAGTGCTATTTGAAGCACAAGTGTGGAAAGAGGATAGTAACAATTGTCCCTTCTCTCTTTTCTCTCTTTTTTTTGTGGGCTCTTTGGCCTCTTTTTTTTATTTATATATATATATATATATATATATATATATATATATATATATATATATATATATATATATATATATATATATATATATATTGGTGGGCATCTTTGGCCTCTTTCTTGTAAATGGGCTTCGCTGGCCTCTTTTATTTCCTCACATGGGACAATGCTCTATTAATAATGATCATCACACTTACAACTCGATACTTAGAGCAATGATGACTCTATATGAAATGCCTTCGGTAGTGTACCGTGACAATGATCTAGCATAGCAATGACATCAAAAAACGGACAAGCCATGGAAACTTCATGGTAGCTATCTTACGATCATGCAATGGCAATATCGAAGTGGTGGCACATGTCATGAGACGGAACGGTGGTAGTTGCATGGCAATATATCTCGGAATGGCTATGCAAATGCCATAATAGGTAGGTATGGTGGCTGTTTTGAGGGAGGCTATATGGTGGGTGTAATGCACCGGCGTAAGTTGCGCGGTACTAGAGAGGCTAGCAATGGTGGAAGGGTGAGAGTGCGTATAATCCATGGACTCAACATTAGTCATAAAGAACTCACATACTTATTACAAAAGTCTATTAGTCATTGAAACAAGGTACTACACGCATGCTCCTAGGGGAAAGGTTGGTAGGAGTTAACCATCGCACGATCCCGACCTCCACACAAAGGATGACAATCAATAAATAAATCATGCTCCGAGTTCATCACATAACGGTTCACCATACGTGCATGCTACGGGAATCACAAACCTTAACACAGGTATTTCTAAAAATACACAATTACTCACTAGCATGACTCTAATATCACATATTCATGTCGCAAAACTGTTGCAAGGAATCAAACATATCATATTCAGTGATCTACAAGTTTTATGTAGGATTTTATGACTAACCATGTGAATGACCAATTCCTGTTAACTCTCTAAATAGGTATAAGTGAAGCATGAGAGTTTAATTCTTTCTACAAAAGATATGCCCCGCTCTAACAAATATAAGTGAAGCAAAAGAGCATTCTACAAATGGCGGTTTTCTATGTGTAGGGAAACAGGCAATCCAAACTTCAAAAGATATAAGTGAAGTACAAGAAGCATTCTACAAAGCCAACCAAGGACTATCTCATACCATCATGGTGCAAAAAATAAAAAGGAAAAATAAACACAAAATACGCTCCAAGAATTTGCACATATCATGTGACGAATTAAAATATAGCTCCGAGTAAAATTACCGATAGATTGTAGACGAAAGAGGGATGCCTTCCGGGGCATCCCCAAGCTTAGACGCTTGAGTCTTCCTTGAATATTACCTTGGGGTGCCTCGGACATCCCCAAGCTTAGGCTCTTGCCTCTCCTTATTCCTTCATCCATCGTGCTCTCACCCAAAACTTGAAAACTTCAATCACACAAAACTCAACAAAACTTCGTGAGATCCGTTAGTATAATAAAATAAATCACCACTTCAAGTACTGTTGTGAACTCATTCTAAATTCATATTAGCATTATATCTACTGTAATCCAACTTCACCATGGTTCATACTCCCTGATACTACCCATAGATTCATCAAAATAAAAGAACAATGCATAGAAAACAGAATCTGTCAAAACAGAACAGTCTGTAGTAATCTGTATATTCCGTGTACTTCTGATATCTCAAAAAAATCTGAAAAATTAGGAACGTCTGGAAAATTTGCATATCAATCAGCAGCAAAAAGAATCAACTCAAAATCTCTTCCATAATAAAAATAAAAATTAATTTCGTGAGCATAAAGTTTCTGTCTTTTCTCAGCGTGATCAAACAACTATCACCCAAACTAATCGTAAAGGCTTTACTTGGCACATTATTTTTAAAAACACAAAGGAATTGTACAAGGAGATAATTATTTTTGTGAGAAACTTCGATGAAAAATTCTACATTGTTTCCATGAGCATGAACACAAGTGTTCAAGGTCGACCCTCACTTCCGCAATGCATCACCTTTCAATCGCTTCTCTTTTTGAAAAAGTTTTAAGTTCCCCTCTATATTTTTTTGTTTTTAAACTAAATGAAAGCACTCAACAGAAATAAATGACTCTCTAAAACTTTTGGGTTGTCTCCCAGGCAGCGCTTTCTTTAAAGCCATCAAGCTAGGCATAAAGTGCTCAAGTAATGGATCCACCCGGATCCCAAGGTATATCAAAGCCAATTTTAATTAGCAATGATTTGAAATTTAGTAGTGAGCACAAGGTAACATATATCATGCAATTACGAAGTCTAACTCTCTTCCTATGCATCGGCATGTCATGAAATAACAATTCATGCACATCAAGTAAAGGTCAATACATAGCACAAGCAGTTTCTTGCAATTTTATCGTATTGGAAACATAGAGAGGTGGAGATGTAGTCCCTCTCTCATAATAACTGCAAGTAGGAGCAGCAAGCACATGCATATTATATTCATCAAAATCATCATGTTTAACATAAGGGACTATAGCTAGCTCATCTTCATAAGCATCATTCATATTGGCAACATGGCCACAAGCATAGCATGCATCAAGTTCATCAAAAAGGGATATTTCAAACGAATCCAAGGGATCATAGCATTCATCCTTCGGTAAGAACGAAGGGAAATTAAATAATGTATGAGTAGAAGAGTTAATCTCATTAGAAGGTGGACACGGGTAGCTAGTCCGCTCTTCCTCCTTTTGTTCTTTGCTCTCCTCTTCATCTTTTTCATCTAATGAGCTCACAATTTCAGCATTTTCTTCTTCCATAGTTTCCTGCAAAATAATAGTCTCTTCTCGGGCAGCATAGTATTTCTCCTTAAATCGTTCAATATGGGCATTATATTCATAATTAGTATAACAATAACAAAGCATAGCCAAATTTTCAGACCGGTAAGGAGCATCATCATTATCATCACACCTTTTAAACAGAGCCTCAATTTCATAAGCACCCATAAAAGCAACAAACTCTTCTATTTGATCCACATCATAGTAATCATATATACCATTGGCATAAGAAGCTAAGGTTCCATGATCATTAAATTCACAAGAAAAGGGAAGGTGTGGAGCCTTCATCCTAGAGCAACAAGTAACACCATATCTCTTGCATAGTTCCCAAGCATACCATTTCAACAAATGGATTTGATCCCATAAAAGTTTCCCTTTTTGAGGCAAGCGATAATCCCTAAAGTATTCACGTTGATCCAACGTGTATCCCATTATATAATTGAATGGGGCTTTCTCAGGATTATTAAAGAAGTGCATAATATTTTCCACATAACGAGCCTCGAGGGTTTTAGGAGGTTCCCCATCTCCATGAGTAGCAAGTACAACTATTTTTTTTGTATTTCGTGTTCCATATCCATAACTAAAGATAGAGAACAACTTAGAACAACAAATAAATCTACTTAGTGATAAAGCAAACAAGCACACACGAGGATATTCACCCCATGCTATTGCTCCCCAGCAACGGCGCCAGAAAAAGGTCTTGATAACCCACAAGTATAGGGGATCAATTGTAGCCTTTCTCGATAAGTAAGAGTGTCGAACCCAACGAGGAGCTAAAGGTAGGACAAATATTCCCTCAAGTTCTATCGACCACTGATACAACTCTACGCACACTTTACGTTCGCTTTACCTAGAACAAGTATGAAACTAGAAGTACTTTGTAGGAGTGATAGGATAGGCTTGCAAGGAAGTAAAGAACACGTAAATAAAACTAGGGGCTGGTTAGAAAAAGAAACAACTATGAGTGTCTAACGAGTGTGGAAAAGTGGTTGTAGGAGTTGCAGAATTGTCCCTAAGCAATTGACTATGTTACTAGATTGATAGCAAGTATCATGTGGGAGAGGCCTCTGCTAGCATGTCATCCCTTACTTGGAATTCTATGCACTTATGATTGGAACTATTAGCAAGCATCCGCAACTACTAACGTTCATTAAGGTAAAACCCAACCATAGCAACAAGATATATTGGTCCCCCTTCAATCCCATATGCATCAATTTCTATGCTAGGTTTGAAGCTTCTGTCACTCTAGCCTGCCAATACATAGTCCTATAAACATACAACTAACCCTATGGTGTGATTCATGCGCGTGATCATATGATGGGCACCAAAGGACAACAACATAACCACAAGCAAATTAAACCAATCATAGCAATTCATCAATCACCAATAGGACAACGATAATCTACTCAGACATCATAGGATAGCAACACATCATTGGATAATAATATGTAGCATAAAGCAGCATGTTCAAGTAGAGGGTACAGCGGGTTGCGGGAGAGTGAACCGCTGAATATAGATGGGGGAAGATGATGGAGATGTTGGTGAAGATGACGGAGGTGTTGGTGTAGATCGCCGTCACACGATGATGTCCCGGGCAGCGTTCCGGCACCGCCGGGAGAGAGGGGGAGAGAGCCCCCTCCTTCTTCTTCTTCCTTGACCTCCTCCCTAGATGGGAGAAGGGTTTACCCTCTGGTCCATGGTCTCCATGGCGGCGGAGGGGCGAGAGCCCCTCCGAGATTGGATCTCTCTCTCTCTGTGTCCTTCTATTTCTGCGCTCCCAGATTCTGCGTTTCACCGTTTCTTAAATTCCCGAAGATCCGTAACTCCGATTGGGCTAAAATTTTAACATGATTTTCTTCCGGATATTATATTTCTTGGGGAGAAAGAAGGCGTCCAACCGCCTTAAGGAGTGGCCACAAGCCTGCCTGCCGCGGTCCCACCCCCTGGCTGCAGCAACATGGCTTGTGGGCACTCTGTGCGTCACCTCGCATTAATTCTTCTTCCCAAAAATCATAAATATTCCAAAAAAAATCCCCGTAAGTTTTTATTACGTTTGGACTTCGTTTGGTATGGATATTCTGCGAAACAAAAAACATGCAACAAACAGGAACTGACACTGGGCACTGGATCAATATGTTAGTCCCGAAAATAGTATAAAAAGTTGCCAAAAGTATATGAAAGTTGTAGGATATTGGCATGAAACAATCAAAAATTATAGATACGACGGAGACGTATCAGTAGGCCAAAGCCGAATGCAAAGGTCCTTCATGGCCGGCTCCGCCATCCTGTGTAACTCCATAAGCTGCTTCATCAGATTGACAAGAAGGGGGTTGGCCTCGGGAGCTTGAAACTGCGCCCAGAAAAGACTTTGTTCGGTGTCTCCGTCATGGATCATGTAGTGCTTGGCCGCGTCTGCTACACTCTGCGGGAGGTCCATAAAGGCGTGTGGGGAACGCCATAGCCGTGTAAGAAAGGCAAACATGTTTACACCAAAGGCACTTTGCAGTAAGTATGGCGTACCATCCGCCATCTTCTTGGCCTGGTGCACTTCTTCTTCGAAGAAGCACCACTCTACCTGCTCCGATTTGAGCTCGAAGGACAGCTTGGAGAGCTTGGTTGCCTGTTCCTTGAACTTTTGTTCCAAGGCCTCGCTCTTGGCTCTTGCATCTTGCAGCTCCTGCTGGACCTCGGCCACCCTAGCCTTGTGCCTGCCGCTCTCGAACTTCAGCGAGTTTAGCTCGGCAGCGGTTTGCTCCACCGCCATCTTATGAGCGACGGCCTCCTACTTGGCCTTCTCCAATTTGGCCCGGAGTTTCTCCAACTCCATGTCCACGTGTGTGCTCACATGATCGAAATCACGAAGTCATATACAAAAGCTAGACAATACTAAATTATTAAAGTACAACAAGAGTCTTAGTGGCATGCATTAAGCTTACCTTGCTTCTCGTCTAGCCGACTATTAAGTCGGCTAAGTTCCTCATCGGAAACATGGAGTTTTCGGTTCATCTCGGCAAGTTCAAGGGCATTGGTAGCCACAACCATGGATGAGGCATACGAAAATAGGATAGGATTTTATAAGCATCCCCATTAACGGGGCTAGGATATTTACCCCAGTACCCTATTGAGTTGTTAAAGTTCATGGGTCCCTGAACTGATTTTGTTCAAAGACCATGAGTTATTTTGAGTCACGGGTAAATTTTTGAACTCACCCATGGCTCGGGGGCTATCATACCTACAAGTCATGTAAAAACCTTATAAATAAAATTAACGCTAATCGGTTTACCTTGAAGCCTGCCAGCAAACCGCTGAAGGCTCCCTTCAGTCCGCTATCAACTGACTGGATGCTTTTTCGAATTGCACCCATAAGGGTGTGATGTTCATCGAGGATGGATGAACTGGATAGGGCCTCCTCAATCATGGTAGGACACTTGGTTGCAGTCTGTTCTATCACAGGCGGCGCCGAAGGCAAGGTTGAAGACGCCGGAAGAGGAGAGCTCCTTGGAGCCGTATCTGGAGGAAGCTCGAACGAATCCGGGCCTTCCTCTCCCCTAGTTGGGAGGGGATCGACCTCCTGGGTCCGAGTAACCGAGGCATGAACCTCGTTTGGGACCTCCCGGTCTTCGGTGGCTGAGGTATTTACCCCGGCCATCACCACCTTGTCCCCCGTGTTCAAAGGGGCTTGGCGGGATATCACCTTCGCGGCCTCATCTGATGGCTGAGGGGGAGTAGTGTGGGATGCATTCTCGCTCTCTGTCAGTTTGATAGATAGTGACCCCCCCCCCCAGAAACTTAATCAGTCGGGAGGTCTCAGGCTGGGCTGCGGTGGAGAAAAGAGCATGTCTAATTATCAACGAAAGCTCATTATAACTCATTAAATATAGTTCGAATTCCGTACCTTTGGGCCGGGGGCTTGACCCTCGGGGTTCTTCGGGGGACCCGCTCGAAGGCCCTAGAGTCCTCCTCAGAATCCGGGATGTCGTTGGGCAGACGACCTTGCTTCTGCAAGGTCTCTTTAGGGCCTGGGGAGGCAGGCCATCCTTAGTGTCCTCAAGTGCCACCCTCTTTTTTGTTTGAAGGGAATCATTTTCCTCTCCGTACCCCGCCTCCTCTTCCTCATAGATGGAGGAGGCGTGGGTGTCTCCGGACTTGGTATCCAGAGGACCCCTTGATCGAAGACCCCCGTGGGTCTACTTTTTTGTCTTCTCCTTTTTCTGTGGCGCCGTGTATGGCGCCACCACCAGCATCGCGGTCAGCAATTGTGACCTGGGGTCCTCGAGCAGGGGGCTGGGCCATGTATTTTCTGGGCCTTCTCCAGCCACCCGTGCAGGAGCGGTGGAAAAAAGAATAAGATCTCTGATTAAAATCTTTAAATAAAGAATAAAGGTGTGGTCATACCTCCAAGGGAGGGTGAGCGGCATCTGATGACCCACAAGTATAGGGGATCTATCGTAGTCCTTTCGATAAGTAAGAGTGTCAAACCCAACGAGGAGGAGAAGGATCTGACAAATGGTTTTCACCAAGGTAATATCTGCAAGCACTGAAATTATCGGTAACAAGTAGTTGTGTGGTGAGATGATTCGTAGCAAGTAGCAAGTAACAAAAGTAACAACGGTGCAGCAAAGTGGCCCAATCCCTTTTGTAGCAAGGGACAAGCCTGGACAAAGTCTTATAGGAGGTAAAACGCTTCCGAGGACACATGGGAAATTCTGTCAAGCTAGTTTTCATCATGTTCAAATGATTCACGTTCGTTACTTTGATAGTTTGATATGTGGGTGGACCGGCGTTTGGGTATTGCCCTTAATTGGACAAGAATTTGATGTTTGCTGTGTATCCCTTGCAACGGCGCCAAAAATAGTTGTGTCGACGGCACCAGGAATCCTTCAGCTACGGCTACGCCTTAAGGGACTTCCTAGGCAAGTATGCAAAGGACTTCCCTCGTGGCCTTGGAGCCTTGCGTTGGTGTTCCCTCGAAGCGGAAAGGGTGATGTAGCACAGCGACGGTAAGTATTTCCCTCAGTTTGAGAACCAATGTATCAATCCGGCGGAAGAGTATCTCAAGATCCTGCACAAACACAAAAGCTTGCACCCAACGCTATGAAGGGGTTGTCAATCCCTTATAGATTGTTTGCCAAGTGAGAACTGAAAGCAACAAAGTAACAAAGAAAAGTAAAATCGAAGATGTCAACGATGGATATGAATAGACCCGGGGCCGTAGTGTTTACTAGTGGCTTCTCTCATGAAAGCAAGTAGACGGTGGGTGAACAAATTACTATCGAGCAATTGATAGAACTGTGCAGAGTCGTGACGATATCTATGCAATGATTATTTCCATAGGCATCACGTCCGAAACAAGTAGGCCGATACTTTCTGCATCCACTACTATTACTCCACACGTCGACCGCTATCCAGCATGCATCTAGTGTATTAAGTCCATAAGAACAGAGTAACGCCTTAAGCAAGATGACATGATGTAGAGGGATAATCTCAAACCAATGATAAAAACCCCATCTTTTTACCCTTGATGGCAACTGCTTGATGTGTGCCTTGCTGCCCCTACTGTCACTGGGAAAGGTCACCACATGGCAGAACCCAAAACCAAGCACTTCTCCCATTGCAAGAATCATAGATCTAGTTGGCCAAACAAAACCCAAGAACCGGAGAGACTTACAAGGATATCAAATCATGCATATAAAAAATCAGCAAAGACTCAAATATATATCATAGATAATCTGATCACAAGTCCACAATTCATCGGATCTCGACAAACACACCGCCAAAGAAGATTACATCGGATAGATCTCCATGAAGATCATGGAGAACTTTGTATTGAAGATCCAAGAGAGAGAAGAAGCCATCTAGCTACTAACTACGGACCCGTAGGTCTGAAGTGAACTACTCACGAGTCATTGGAGGGGCGAGGATGATGATGAAGAAGCCCTCCAACTCCAAAGTCCCCTCCGGCAGGGTGCTGGGAAGGGCCTCCATATGAGATCTCGCGGAAACGGAAGCTTGCGGCGGTGGAAAAGTATTTTCGAGGCTCCCCTGATTTTTTGCGGAATATTTGGGAATTTATAGGCCAAAGACCTAGGTCAGGGGGCGACGAGGGAGGCCACAAGCCTGCCCACCGCCGCCTCTCCCCTGGTGGCGGAGTGGGGGCTTGTGGGCTCCCTGGAGCCCACCTGGCTTGGCCCAAAAGCCCCCTGGACTTCTTCCGTTCGGGAAAAAATCATTTTGGGGTTTTTCTTTCGTTTGGACTCCGTTCCAAAATCAGATCTGAAAAGAGTCAAAAACACGGAAAAAATAGGAAGTGGCACTTGGCACTGAATTAATAAGTTAGTCCCAAAAAGATATAAAAAGGTACATAAAACATACAAAGAAGACAAGATAACAGCGTGAAACCATCAAAAATTGTAGATACGTTTGAGACGTATCAAGCATCCCCAAGCTTAACTCATGCTCGTCCTCGAGTAGGGAAGTGATAAGAACGAATTTATGATGCTTTCAAGCTACCTAGCATAGGTGTCCGTTGTAATTCCTCTTATGTGACGTGAATGTTCAGATCCATTTGATTCAAAACAATAGTTTGCTATTGACGTGGAAACAATAATAATTCAAGCAAACTAGCAAAGTAATCATGAACTTTCAAAATAACAAGGCCAAAAGAAAGTTATCCCTACAAAAGCATATAGTCTGGCTATGCTCTATCATCATTGCACAACGAATTTAAATCATCCACAACCCCGGTATTGGCCAAGTAATTGTTTCACACCTTTACTTTCTCAAACATTTTCAACTCTCACGCAATACATGAGCGTGAGACATGGTTATAGCACTATAGATGGTGTGGAATGTGGTGGGGGTTGCAAGACAAAAAGGAGAAGATAGTCACATTAACTAGGCATATCAATGAGCTGTGGAGATGCTCATCAATAGATATCAATGTGAATGAGTAGGGATTGCCATACAAATGATGCACTAGAGCTACAAGTATGTGAAAGCTCTTAAAGAAAACTAGTGGGTGTGCATCCAACTTGCTTGCTCACGAAGACCTAAGGCAATTTTGAGGAAGCCTGTCATTGGAATATACAAGCCAAGTTATATAATGAGAATTTCCCACTAGCTATATGGTGGTGACAAAACGAGAGACTCTCAATCATGAAGATCATGGTGCTCAAAATGCACAAGTGTGGAAAATGTGGTAGCATTGTCCCTTCTCTCTTTTTCTCTCATTTTTTTTATTTTGGTGGGCTCTTTGGCCTATTTTTTTATGGGTTTCTTTGGCCTGTTTTATTTCCTCACATGGGACAATGCTCCAATAAAGATGATCATCACACTTTCAACTCAAAACTTAGAGCAACTATGACTCTATATGGAATGCCTTCGGTAGTGTACCGTGGCAATGATCTAGCATGGCATAGACATCAATGGAAACATCATGCTAGCTATATTACGATCATGCAATGGCAATATAGACGTGGTGGCACATATCATGGTGGTAGTTGCATGGCAATATATCTCGGAATGACTTTGAAAAAGCCATAGTAGGTAGGTATGGTGGCTGTTTTGAGGGAGGCTAATGGTGGGTTTTGTGCACCGGCGAAAGTTGCACGACACTAAGAAGATAGTGATGGTGGAAGGTGAAAGTGCATCTAAACCATGGACTCAACATTAATCATGAAGAACTCATATACTTGTTTCAAAAGTTCTATTAGTAATCGAAACAAAGCATTCAACGCATACTCCTAGGGGAAGGGTTGGTAGGTATAAACCATCGCGCGATCCTGACCGCCACGCAAAGGATGACAATCAATATACTAATCATGCTCAGACTTCATCACATAGCGGTTCACCATACGTGCATGCTACGGGAAACACTAACTTCAACACAAGTATTTCTAGATCCACAACATCGTACTAGCATGACTTCAATATTACCATAACCACAACTCAAAACTAATTGAGATGAATCAAACTTCTCTAACTATTCAATGCACATGAAGGTGGAAGTTTTCGTATCCCTTTGGATAACTACCCATTTTGAGACTGCTTTCAAAGCATAGGTCAACTACCAAGCCACGCACTGTTGTGCTCTAAAAGATATAAGTGAAGCACATAGAGCAAAAGTATCTAGCTCAAAAGATATAAGTGAAGCACATGTGAGCTGAATTGTCTACCAAAAGATATAAGTGAAGCTCGACAAAATCACGGTGTGTGCATGTCTCTCTCTCTAGGTGTGCATCAAGGATGATTGTGACACAACAAAAATAATAGACTCCTACGATACAAGACGCTCCAAGCAAAAACACATAACATGTGGTGAATAAAAATGTAGCCCCAAGTAACGTTACCGATGGATTGAAGACGAGAGAGGGGATGCCTTCCTGGGGCATCCCCAAGCTTAGGCTTTTACGGCATCCTTGAATCTCTTGTGGTACCTTGGCAATCCCCAAGCTTGAGCTCTTGCCACTCTTTATCTTTTTGTCCATAAGAACTTCACCCAAAACTTGAAAACTTCACAACACAAAACTTAAACAGAAACTTGTGATAACATTAGTACAAGAAAGCAAACCACCACTTCCTTAGGTACTGTAGCAAACTTAAATTCTACTTGTGCTGATGTTGGGTTACTGTACTTTCAATCTTCCATGGCTAATACCCCCTGATACTATCCATAGTCTCATCAAAATAAGCAACTAACACAACAAAAACAGAATCTGTTAACAGCAGACTAGCCTGTAGAAATCTGTATTTTTCGTATACCTCTGGTACTTCAAAAATTCTGAACAATTACGACAGTCTAAAGAATTTGCGTAGAAATCAGCAGCAAAAAGAATCAACTCAAAAGCTCTTACAGAAAAAAATTAAAATTCTTTTCGTGAGCAGAAAGTTTCTGTCTTTTCCAGCGTGACCAAACGATCATCCCCAAGACTAATCATAACAGTTTTGCTTGGCACAAACGCAAAAAGAAACACAAAAAACACAATCATAACAGAATTATGAAAGTGTGGAAAACACAAAACAGAAAGAAAAAGGATCTTTCTATCCAAACCCTCAATAAGTTCAATTGTGGCAATTTTGTTTTCAATAGAGTCAAACCTTTGCATCACGTGTTCCAAGGTCAAGATAGTTCCATTAACCATGAGCGGGGGTGAGCCTACCAAATTAATGATAGCTCTATAGGAGTCAACAGTATGGCTCCCCAAAAAGTTCCCGCCTACAATGGTATCAAGGATATACCTATTCCAAGGAGAAATTCCAACATAGAAACTGCGAAGGAGCACGGTAGTGGATTGCTTACGAGTAGATCTACTTTGAGCATTGCAAATCCTGTACCAAGCGTCCTTCAAATTTTCTTCCTCATTCTGCCTGAAATTGAGAACTTCATTTTCAGGGGTGTCGTTTGGAGTGGTGGGTCTAGCCATTGATGGACTATCTCACACACAAACGAGAAGGAAGAGAGAGTGAAAATGGCAAAAGAAGACAGAAAAAAGGCAAAAGAAAACGGCGAAGGCGAAAGGCGAATGAAAACGACAAATGTGAAGTGGGGGCGAGGAAAATGAGAGGCAACTGGCAACAAAAGTAAATGCAAGAGAAGACTTTGTGAGACTACTTGGATAGATCTTGATTTCTCTTCCCCGACAACGGCGCCAGAAATACTTCTGATGTTTGCTGTGTATCCCTTGCAACGACGCCAGAAACAGTTGTGTCGACGGCACCAGGAATCCTTCAGCTACGGCTACGCCTTAAGGGACTTCCTAGGCAAGTATGCAAAGGATTTCCCCCGTGGCCTTGGAGCCTTGCGTTGGTGTTCCCTCGAAACGGAAACGGTGATGTAGCACAGCGACGGTAAGTATTTCCCTCAGTTTGAGAACCAAGGTATCAATCCGGTGGAAGAGTATCTCAAGATCCTGCACAAACACAAAATCTTGCACCCAACGCTATGAAGGGGTTGTCAATCCCTTATAGATTGTTTGCCAAGTGAGAACTGAAAGCAACAAAGTAACAAAGCAAAGTAAAAGCGGAGATGTAAACGATGGATGTGAATAGACCCGGGGGCCATAGTGTTTACTAGTGGCTTCTCTCATGAAAGCAAGTAGACGGTGGGTGAACAAATTACTGTCGAGCAATTGATAGAACTGCGCAGAGTCGTGACGATATCTATGCAATGATTATTTCTACAGGCATCACGTCCGAAACAAGTAGACCGATACTTTCTGCATCTACTACTATTACTCCACACGTCGACCGCTATCCAGCATGCATCTAGTGTATTAAGTCCATAAGAACAGAGTAACGCCTTAAGCAAGATGACATGATGTAGAGGGATAATCTCAAACAAAAGATAAAAACCCCATCTTTTTACCCTTGATGGCAACTGCTTGATGTGTGCCTTGTTGGCCCTACTGTCACTGGGAAAGGTCACCACATGGCAGAACCCAAAACCAAGCACTTCTCCCATTGCAAGAATCATAGATCTAGTTGGCCAAACAAAACCCAAGACTTGGAGAGACTTACAAGGATATCAAATCATGCATATAAGAAATCAGCAAAGACTCAAATATATATCATAGATAATCTGATCACAAGTCCATAATTCATCGGATCTCGACAAACACACCGCCAAAGAAGATTACATCGGATAGATCTCCATGAAGATCATGGAGAACTTTGTATTGAATATCCAAGAGAGAGAAGAAGCCATCTAGCTACTAACTACGGACCCGTAGTTCTGAAGTTAACTACTCATGAGTCATTGGAGGGGCGATGATGATGATGAAGAAGCCCTCCAACTCCAAAGTCCCCTCCGGCAGGGTGCCGGGAAGGGTCTCCAAATGAGATCTCGCGGAAACGAAGCTTGCGGTGGAGGAAAAGTATTTTCGAGGCTCCCCTGATTTTTTGCAGAATATTTGGGAATTTATAGGCCAAAGACCTAGGTCAGGGGGCGGCCAGGGAGGCCACAAGCCTGCCCACCGCCGCCTCCCCCTGGTGGCGGAGTGAGGGCTTGTGGGCTCCCTCGAGCCCACCTAGCTTGGCCCAAAAGCCCCCTGGACTTCTTCCGTTCGGGAAAAAATCATTTCGGGGTTTTTCTTCCGTTGGGACTCCGTTCCAAAATCAGATCTTAAAAGAGTCAAAAACACGGAAAAAACAGGAACTGGCACTTGGCACTGAATTAATAAGTTAGTCCCAAAAAGATATAAAAAGGTACATAAAACATACAAAGAAGACAAGATAACAGCGTGAAACCATCAAAAATTATAGATATGTTTGAGACGTATCAGCATCCCACTTACGATTAACCCCTCTCGCAAGCATTCGCAACTACGAAAGAAGAACTAAGACAAAGTCTAACCATAGCATTAAACTAGTGGATCCAAATCAGCCCCTTACGAAGCAACGCATAAACTAGGGTTTAAGCTTCTGTCACTCTAGCAAGCCATCATCTACTTACTACTTCCCAATGCCTTCCTCTAGGCTCAAATGACGGTGAAGTGTTATGTAGTTGACGTTCACATAACACCACTAGAGGAAAAACAACATAAAACACATCAGAATATCGAACGAATACCAAATTCACATGACTACTTATAGCATGACTTATCCCATGTCCTCAGGAACAAAAGTAACTACTCACAAAGCATAATCATATTCATGACTAGAGAGGTAATGAGTAGCATCAAAGATCTGAACATATAATCTTCCACCAAGTAATCCAACTAGCATCAACTACAAAGAGTAATTAACACTACTAGCAACCTTACAAGTACCAATCGGAGTTGTGAGGCGGAGATTGGTTACAAGAGATGAACTAGGGTTTGGAGATGAGATGGTGATGATGAAGATGTTGATGGTGACGAGTCCCCTCCGATGAGAGGAGTGATGGTGATGACGATGGCGATGATTTCCCCCTCCGGGAGGGAAGTTTCCCCGGCAGGATCGTCCTACCGGAGCTCTAGATTGGTTCTGCTCAAGTTTCGCCTCGTGGCGGCGGCGAATCCTCCGAAAAGCGTCGCCTGATTTTTTCCAGACTGAAACCCTTCTTGTAGCAAAAGGGGGAGCCAGAGGGCCAAGTGGGAGCCCACAAGCCCCCTAGGTGCGGTCAGGAGGGCCCGCGCCTAGCAGGCTTGTGGCCTCCTACTGGCACCCCTCTGGCACTTCTTTGGCCTAGTATTTTTTATAAATCCCAAAAATATCCACGTTGATTTTCACGGCTTTTGGAGTTGCGCAGAATAGGTATCTCAAACTTGCTCCTTTTTCAGGCCAGAATTCCAGTTGCCGGCATTCTCCCTCTTCATGTAAACCTTGCAAAATAAGAGAGAAAAGGCATATGTATTGTACCTTGAAGTGTAATAACAGCCCAAAAAGCGATAAATATCAACATGAAAGCATGATGCAAAATGGACGTATCAGCATCCAAGCCGATATCTTCCTCCTTGGCCGGCCATTCTTGTTGAGGTTGGAACAGTACTTTCCACAACTTCTTGAGTGTAATGTGGTAGAATTGGGTCACGCTTCCAGGGTCATCGAGCTTGTAGGACCACATTGGAGTGTCCCGACACTAGGAGGGCAGGATGTGGTGGCGGAGCATGACTTGAACCACGTCGATCAGCTCGACATGAAGTGAGCCTCTTTGCTGTCTTCCTGACTTCTCTTTGCCATCAGCTGGCAGATGGCAAAGAGCTCACTGATGGCAAATAGAACCTTTGCCAGCAGTCAACTCTTTGTGGTCTGCTTTCCATCTCTGTGTCGTCAGCTGGCAGACGACAAAGTGCTCACTGATGGCAAATAGAACCTTTGCCATCAGTCTGCTCTTTGTCGTGTGGTTTTTGTCAGCTGATGGCAAAGAGGCTCTTTGCCATCAGCCAACACACGACAAAGAACAGGCTGATGGCAAAGAGGCTCTTTGCCATCAGCCAGCAGACGACAAAGAACAGGCTGATGGCAAAGAGGCTCTTTGCCATCAGCCAACGGACGACAAAGAACAGGCTGATGGCAAAGAGGCTCTTTGCCATCAGCCAACAGACGACAAAGAACAGGTTGATGGCAAATTCTCTGATTCCAGTAGTGTCCACCATTTGCTTGATGCGCTTCTATGGCGCCTTCGCCTCCGAGGACGATCCCCGGTCGAGACCCCTTTTCACCCACGAGGTTAGCCTCTTAGGGGGTACGGATCTAAACTCCGCAAGCACCGACCAGCTTGCCTCCCGAGGTTCAATGATGTAAAACCATTCCTTTTGCCAGGCCTAATGGTGTCGATGAAGGTGTCGTCCGGCCATTCGACCCGGGGGAGTTTGTTGACCACGGCCCCGCCGGAGTCGGCGTGTTGACGATGTCTGACTTTGGCTTGACATTAAAGGTCTTGAGCCATAAGCCAAGGTGGGGATGAGCCCGCAGGAAGGCCTCACAAAGGATAATAAATGAGGAGATGTGCATGAAGGAGTTTAGGGGAAGATCATGAAAACCTTCCCCGTAGTAGAACGCCAGGCCCCTAATGAAGGAGTGGAGTGGGAAGCCTCGTCCCAGTATGAAGTGGGGGACGAACATTGCTCTTTCTCCTGACCTTGCAGTGGGCACCACCTGGCCTTCCTGCAACGCACAGTGAGCGATGTCTGGCAAAAGATAGCCGACGTCCTTCAGCTCCCAGATGTCCTAGTCGGATATGCACGAGACCTCCCACTTGCCATGAGAACCTGATCCGGCCATGGCTGGGTTTGGAGGAGAATGGTTAGGAGAGGACAAAAAGTGAAATGGATCTGGGTGCTCGGAAGCTAGAATGGGAGAGGGTCGAGTCTGGAATGTGTGTGGTTGCTCTATGGATCTTTTTCCCTTTTATGAGGGGCATTGAATCAAGGGTTCCTGTTTATTGCGCCGCATGCCTGGCCACTTCCAGAAACAACCGCATCGGTGAACGTGCATGGGATTACCCAGACCATTACCCATACCCCCTTAAATGTGGGGCACGATCTCCAGTTTGACAAGGCGTGCCCGTGAGAAAGTGGCCTCGAGCCGCGAATCGAGTTTTTGTCATAACTGGCTATTGTGACCTTTCGTTAGAAGGATGTCAGATGAGGAACTATTCATACTCGGGCCTTTTGGCCTTGTAATTAACCAGTACCTCTTTTAAAGGCATAAACATCGCTAAATGACCAAGTCTAAATTAGCCGAATATGAGGGGAACTCGCCTCGCAAGCCCACTTTGGATGCAAGAAGGTGCCGAAGACCATGTACATCGGCATTGGATGCAAGTTCGGGGGCTACTAAGTGATTCCTGGATTATGGGGTCCTCGGATGGTCGGCTCATCTCTTTGAGGTCGACCATATGGGTCGTATTATTGAAGACCTGACTGCATGATGACTTCGTATTCAGGAAGGAAAGCTCTGAAGACTGGCATGTCGTCCAAGTCGGGTAGGCTAGATCGGCGCATCTGTCCCTGACTAGAGGTCAATTGTATGTAACCCTAAGGAACCCCTGGTGTCTATATAAACTAGAGGGTTTCCTCCGCATAGGAAAGTTGAATCATCTAGGGTTCTAGCTCATACGATCTCGAGGTAGATCAACTCTGTAGTCCTCACATACCATTAATATACTCAAGCAGGACGTAGGGTTTTACCTCCTCAAGAGGGCCCAAACCTAGGTAAATATTGTCTCCTTCGTCTCCTGCGATCCATCGATCCAAAGGTCCATAGTTCGGGACCCCCTACCCAAGATCCGCCGGTTTTGACACCGACACCAAGGGATGTGATCGAGCATCACCTAGCGGTGTGCCCTAATGCGTGCCCTGTCAAGTAGAAGGTGCGGCGCCAAGCACCGGAAAAAGAGTGCTTCATCGTTCAGGAAGTGTAGAAGTTGTAAGAGGTCGGGGTCATCCACGAGGTGCACCACCTGGCGTGGCTTGCCAACCTTGTCATCATCCCCGAGAAGGGCGGCAAGGAGCGGATGAGCGTCAACTTCACCAACCTCAACAAGGCATGTCCACTGTACCCCTTCCCGCTCCCACGCACCGACTGGATTGTGGACTCTACCGCCTGTTGCGATTTGTTGTGCTTCCTGGATGCCTTCTGGAGCTACCATCAGATCAAGATGGCAACAGGGATGTGGAAAAACGGTCTTCGTCTCCTGTTGCAGAGTGTTCTGCTATGTAAGCATGCCTTTCGGACTGAAGAGCGCTAGTGCTACCTTCCAGCGGGTAATGTAGATCATGTTGGGGCCCCGGCTGGGAAGGAACGCCGAGGCCTATGTTGATGACATCATGGTCAAGACACGTGATGCGAGGACGCTCATCAAAGACTTGGAGGAGACTTTCGCCAATCTACGCAAAGTCAATATTTTATCCTTGATATTTTCTACATCATGCAAAATTCTATCATTGCTTCTAGACATATCATCAATCTTATTCAGCTTTTCTTCTATCATATTATTGAAAGCTTTTTGCGCACTGATAAATTCCTTAATATTACTCTCAAGATCAGAGGGTATCCTAGCATATTATTATGAGAATTACCATAGGAATTACCATAATTATTTGAAGAACTTCCACGATACGGCCTAGGACTAAAATTATTCCTTTAAGCATTATTATTAAAATTGTTTCGCGAGACAAAATTCACATCTACGGGATCATTGTTTTGCTCAATCAAAGTAGACAAAAAGCACATCATTAAGATCAACACGAGCATGGTTACTAGCAACCAATTCCATAAGAGCATCAACTTTTTCACTCAAAGCACCAATTTCTTTAATAGAATTAACCTTTTTACTAGTAGGAGCTCTTTCACTATGCCATTGTGAATAATTAGCCATAATATAATCAAACAATTTAGTAGCATCACCCAAAGTAATTTCCATAAAAGTACCACCGCCGCGGAATCTAAAAGATTTCTAGAAACAAATTTCAATCCCGCATAAAAAAATTGTATGATCATCCACAATTTCAAACCATGAGTTGGGCAGTTTCTTATCATCAATTTCATCCTTTTCCAAGATTGGGCAACATGCTCATGCTCAAGTTGTTTAAAATTCACAATCTGATTTCTAAGAGAAGTAATTTTCGCGGGAGGAAAATACTTTGTGATAAAAGCATCTTTGCACTTGTTCCAAGAATCAATACTACTTTGTGGCAAAGATGAAAACCAAATCTTAGCATGGTCATGCAAAGATAACGAAAATAATTTCAGCTTGACAATATCATTGTCCACATCTTTATTCTTTTGCATATCACACAATTCTACGAAAGTGTTTAGATGGGATGCGACATCCTCTTAGGAGTACCAGAAAATTGCTCTTTCATAATAAGATTCAACAAAGCGGCATTAATATCATAAGACTCCGTACTAGTGGCGGGAGGATCAATAGGAGTGCTAATAAAATCATTGTTGTTGGCATTGGAAAAATCACACAGCTTAGTGTTTTCTTGAGTCATCGTGACTACACAAGCAAGAAAACAAGAAAACAAAAGATCCAACAAGAAAACAACAAAGGAAAGAAGGCAAATAAAAAGGCAATTTATTTGTGAAGTGGGGGAGAGGAAAACAAGAGGCAAATGGCAAATAATGTAATTGCATGGAGATGAAATTTGTGCGTAGAAACCTGATAGATCTTGACTTGATCTTCCCCGACAACGACGCCAGAAATCTTGCTTAGTCTTGCTTATGCGTTAGTTTCCCTCCAAGCTTAAAGGGTGATGTAGCACAATGACGACAAGTATTTCCCTTATTTAAGAAACCAAGATATCAATCCAGTAGGAAGATCCACATGACTATGTAAGCACCACCTGCACACAAATAGCAAATCCCCGCAACCCCACGCGTGGAGGGTTGTTAATCCCTCGTGGGTAAAGTAAGGATAGATTGATAGATGCAAATAGGAGTGATAGCAAATAGAACGCAACAAGGTATTTTTGGGGTTTTTTTATAATATAGATCTGAAATCAAAAGATCAAATATAGTAGAAACGCAAATAACAAAGTAGAGATTGCAAATAGATGATGTGAAGTAGTCCCGGGGGCCGTAGGTTTCACTAGTGGCTTCTCTCAAGAAATAGCAAACGGTTGTTAGACAAATTACTGTTGGACAATTGATAGAAGAGCAAATAATTATGATGATATTCAAGACAATGAACATGTATATAGGCATCACGTCCAAGATAAGTAGACCGACTTCTGTCTGCATCTACTTCTATTACTCCCCACATCGACCGCTATCCAACATGCATCTAGTGTATTGAGTTCATGGAGAAATGGAGTAATGCCTTAATAATGATGGCATGATGTAGACAAGATCTATTCATGTAGGAATAGATCCTATCATTTATCCTTGATAGCAACGATACATGCGTGTCATGTCTCTTTCTGTCACTGAGATTGAGCACCGCAAGATCGAACTCATCACAAAGCACCTATTCCCATTGCAAGATAAAAAATCAAGTTGTCCAAAAAAAAATACCAGAGAAGAAATACGAGGCTATAATAATCAAGCATGAATATGTTTCCATAGATCTGATGATAAACTCACAATTCATCGGATCCTAACAAACACATCACAAAAGAAAGAGTTACATCATATGGGTCTCCAAGAGACCATTGAATTTAGAAACAAAACAAGAGAGAAAGCCATGTAGCTACAGCCTACGGACCCGTATGTGTGATATGAACTACCCACACATCATCGGAGGAGCACCAATGAGGATGGTGAACCCCTCCATGATTGTGTTTCTCTCGGGGACGGGCTTTAGATTGGATTTCGTGGTTCTGGAACATGCGGCAGTTGAAACGATTTTTCATTGACTCCTAGGGTTTTTTGAATATTGGGGTATTTATAGAGCTGAGAGGTAGTGGAGGAGGTGCTCGAGGGCCCCACTAGACACCAGGCCGCACGAGTGGCCTCTAGCGCGCCCTGATGTCTAGTACCCCCCCCCCCCCTAAGCCTCGTCCGTTGCTCATTCTTGGTTCCCAAATTTCCTTTTGGTCCAAAAAAATCTCTATAAAGTTTTCATGGAAATTGGACCTCATGTGATATGGATTTTCTAAGAAGGAAAAAACAACAAAAAACAACAACTCGCACTAGGCACTATGTCAATAGGTTAGTCCCAAAAAGATGATATAAAGTTGCTATAAAATGATCGTAAAACATCCGAGAATGATAATATAATAACATGGAACAATAAAAAGTATAGATACATTGGAGATGTATCAGGCCACTCGACCGTGTTGATGCTGCAAGCTCCCACACTCCTGATGCTGCACGAGGAGGCACGATCGCCACTTGAAGTGTTCTATTTCCAGCTCGGTTGTCGACGCTACAAAGGATGGTCTCTAGTGCTGCAAGGAAATGGGGTGGCCATTAGGTGTGAAAGGACGTGGATGTCGCCTAGAGGGGGTGAATAGGCGCTTTAAAATAATTACAGTTTAGGCTTGAACAAATGCGGAATAAAATTAACGTTTAATTTTTCAAGCACAAAACCTAAAACAACTAGGCTCAACTACGTGCACCAACAACTTATGCTAAGCAAGATAAACAACTAAGTGATAGCAAGATATATGACAAGAAACAATATGGCTATCACAAAGTAAAGTGCATAACTAAAGGGTTCGGGTAAGAGATAACCGAGGCACGCGGAGACGATGATGTATCCCGAAGTTCACACCCTTGCGGATGCTAATCTCTGTTGGAGCGGTGTGGAGGCACAATGCTCCCCAAGATGCCACTAAGGCCACCGTAGTCTCCTCACGCCCTCACACAATGCAAGATGTCGTGATTCCACTAAGGGACCCTTGAGGGCGGTCACCGAACCCGTACAAACAAGGTTGGGGCAATCTCCACAACTTAATTGGAGGCTCCCAACAATACCACGAATCTTCACCACAATGGCATATGGCTTCGAGGTGACCACAAATGATCGGGGCAATCTCCGCAACTTAATTGGAGACCCCGATGCTTGCCCGGAGCTTTACACCACAATGATTGAGCTCTGAAGCACCACCAAGCTTCTAGGGGTACGAAGTACCCAAGGGTAATAAGCTTCTCAACTTCTCACTTCCACGTATTACCGTGGAGAACTAAAACCGATGCACCAAATGCAATGGCAAGGGCACACGGAGTGCCCGAGTCCTTTTCTCCCAAATCCCACCAAAGCAACTAATGCTAGGGAGGAAAATGAGAGGAAGAACGAAGAAGTACACGAAGAACTCCAAGATATAGACCCAAGGGGTTCCCCTCACTTAGAGGAGAAAGTGATTGGTGGAAATGTGGATCTAGATGTCCTCTCTCTTTTCCCTCGAGAACTAGTAAGAATCATTGGAGGGGTTGAGAGTTAGCAAGATCGAAGAAGGTCAACAATGGGGGAAGAATACGAGCTAAAGAGATAAGGTTCAATGGGGAAGAAGACCCCCTTTTATAGGTGGGAAAAAATCCAATCGTTATGCTTCACAGCCCGCAGAGAGCGGTACTACCGCTCGGTAGGTTCACCAACCATGCTGAGGCCAAAAGGATGCACAAAAACAGTCCTGCGGAACGGTACTACCGCTAGGGAGCAGTAGTAAAAAATTACTACCGCTCCGAGGGCGGTACTACTGCTACACGAGCGGTACTACCGCTGGCACTAGGAGCGGTACTACCGCTGGATACTGAAACTGCTCTAACTTTCGCATATGGACTCCGAATTCAACGAAACCAAGTTTGTTGGAAAGCTAACGACATGGGATAACACAATCTTGATAGAAATATCAATAACAAGCAAGTGATAAAAGGCAAGAAAATGGTTAGAACCCTTCTTTGAATAAGACCGGTAAAAACTCCCAACATCGGAAACATCATAGAAGATGCATATGGACTCCATTTTCGATGAACTCGAGCTTATCATGAAGATGACCATAAGCTCTAAAACTCACAAAGAGAAGCACCAAACAAGAACCAAGAAGTATGATGCAAGGATGCAAATGGTTTGAGCTCTCAACGAACGATACGATCAAGCTACTCACTTGAGAGCCCCCCTTGACAGTACGACAATCTATCCTAAAACAGAAAACCTATCAAGGGCAAACCTATACCTTGCAACTCGTCCTCTTGAGCTAGATGACGATGATCTTGGCTTCTCAAGATGGACCACCTTTCTTGATTGCGTTGGCTTGATGAAGACTAGTTGATTGCTCCCCCATACACAGTATGGGTGAGCCGCTCTTCAGCATATCTTCACAAGTCCATTGCCACCATCCTCCACCATTTGACGCCATCCTCCATGGGTTGTATGAGATCTTCCTCTTGACGCAAGCCCATGGAAAGACACCTAACCCCACATACAACTCTCACGAAGACCATGGTTTAGTACATAATGGACAATGCTTACCATACCATGGGATCACTTGATCCCTCTCGGTACATCTTGTACGCTTTGTGTGTTGATCGTCTTGATTTACTCTTTGTCTGACGATCTTGATCAACCTTGTGTCTCTATGACCATTATTTGGATAATACCTTGAATACCACCTTGGTCATCATATAAACTCCTTGAACCCAACAGATGGACTTCAAGAAGTGCCTATGGACAAATCCTATAAATATAATTTAAGGCAACCATTAGTCCATAGGAATTGTCATCAATTACCAAAACCACATATGGAGAGATATGATCTAACAATCTCCTCCATTTTGGTAATTGATGACAACCACTTCAAGAGAGTTTATATAAGGAAATAAGCATAACCAAGCGCACACATACAAAGCAATAATGCATGCGTGTAAGATGTAAATGCTTACGCAATAAAAGCAAAATCCTCTAAACATATCCAAAGTAAACTCTCTAAACTTCTTCCCCATTGGCATCGATTGCCAAAATGGACGAAAAGTTTAGAAAGCCAATATAGTAGGTGGTCCTCCAAAAAGTGTGTACTTCTCAGCAAATGAGTGCAGAGAAATACACAAATACAATGATAAGTAGTTGAAGGAAAACAAACTATATCGAGGACCCAAAGATTGCAAATAAAAGGATCGTATGCCACAAAGACATACAAAAATAGAGGCAAGCAATCAAAAGATACCAGATGGAACAAACAATCATATGGTCCTTCGAACCACATGAATAAAAGATATTATGATAAAGGCAACAGAGTGTTTTATCAAAACTAGAGAAGCTCCCCATGATTTGTGCACTAACAAGAGATTTTTGTATTTGATACAAGTGCACAAAATAGGATCGTTGCTCCCCCAAAATTAATAAAAACACACAACAAGTGCAAAAAGATAGATGAGACAATAAGCATATCACTTGCACAAAACAAATGGTTGAGCAACATGTAAAAGAAGTAACTTAAGAATAGGCTCAACCAAAATAATGTGTGTGAGTCATGGCAAAGCACTTGAGAAGACTAAGATAAGGATGAGCGTTACTCATCAACATAGTCTTGATGAAATGAGAAACAAAGTGCGAGACATATCATTCCCACACACACACACACTAGAAAATGGGTTCACAAGCTTACTAATAAACAAAACTAGATTGTCGATGGCGCGCGTTGTTGCGCCCATCTATTTTGTCTCTTAGTTATTCAGGATATAAAGTAATTTCTTATAGCTTGTGCCTTTCTTCTTCATTTAGAAGTATACTGGTATGTAACTGAAGAAGAATATGGTAGATTGTTTAGAAAGTAGTGTGTTTGAGCTTAAATGCGCTTTGAATTGGGACGTTGATACATGTTTTTTGATAGATTGTGGCCTCTTTTGGTTCACAATGTCTCAAAGTGTAGTGTTTTGAATTAGTATGGTAGATGGACACATGACTTTGATAGATTGGACTCTTTTGGCTCAAGATGGCGAGGGCTACCACGCCCCTCTATTCTTTCAATAGAGTGGTAGAAAGTATAGAACATATATGATGGTGGGAAATTTGAAATATGGAAAGCTAGTAAAAATATTGAAATTAACTTTCTATACCAACAAATAATAGCATTATATTTTTTTGGAGGATATGATTCTGTTTTTTAGGATAATGCAACAAAACTATAGTATGATAAAAATGTATAAATAACAGATATTTATAAGTATAAGATGAAATCTATGCAGCTTCCAAAATTATCTAATAAAACATGTGTATATTAGTCAAGGTTAAAAGGTATCATTACAATCGTGAGATGTCATTCTCCACACGTAGGTTGGAGATTTTGCAACACACCACACTCGAAACCTCTCTCATCTCTACTAAACCAGAATGTGTGGGGCTTCATAACCATTCATGATAATCTTGAGCACCCCTAGGCTGGTAGCTTCCTTGCATTACTCTTGCAACTGAATATTTGTTGGTCTATACGTTTTAAGATCTTTGGCAACAACAACTCAATTACTTCACGCAATTACTCGTAGGCTTCCAACACGCGACGCCAGCCAAACTCCTTCCAGTAGCTTCCGGAGACTGCATCTTTGCAGCTCTGAATGTGGTGGCATGAGCACACACCACAGAACTGAACCGGTGGCATATCTACCCATGAGCTTTATGTTGTTTCAGTAATAAATTGGCATCAATGTTCAGCTTCGGCCAAAGTTTGCAAGTTTCATCCTGCAATTTCTAGCTATATAGACATACCGAATAGAACAAGCTATGCATCTTGACAAAAAGTACAGTCCACCTCACTGAAAAGTTGAGGATTTTCAATGATGTAGCTACCACTGAAACAACAGTTAAATGTTGCACACACAAATATTTGTAGTTTGGTTACTTAAATTTATCTACCCTCTGAATCTGAATGATTTATGAGTACACCATATCCTGATAGTGCTTTGTCTCGTACAATAGGTGTAGTTATATGATTAACATCAAATTGTTATTGCATCTACAAAAAATTGTGAGCATAGGACCTATGATGTTCTTACATGCGATTCTTGATTGAGTCATATTGCTTTCAACAGACAGAAAAGACAAGGTGGATATCATCATCACATTAATGAGCATGGTAGACAGAGCATAGTATATGAACTAAAAACTGTAACTTATCTGACTGAATGCAAATAGATTGTCAGCAGCCAGCCATCTTGTTTTCTGAGTTTGATGCGTGCCAAACGATTTTCATTGGAATGCCATGTTGGATACTTAGGGAAAAATTATCCCCAACAGGCTTCGTGTCCCTCTATGACGGCATGATTTCGTTTTTTGCACATTATAATACTACTTTTCTAATTTACATGTTCCATACATCACCATGATATGAATACCGGAGGAACAAATTATGTAAGCAATTGTGTGGCATAGTAAAATTGATGGCAGAAGATGAAAGGATAAAGTGTAGAGTAATTACCGTCCAAAAGCCATTTGAGATGATGAACGACTGAGCACAACCATTGACAGTAGGAAGCTGCAGAATCTGCCCACAAATCAATTGTCCACACGTAGCAACAGCATCACCTGCATATAGATTGTTGGGAGAGGATATGAGTATCTTTTCATATGAGGGCATTGGAATTTACAGCAAACATACCTGACCATGTCGCTGAAGAAGACGTTGCTGCTGGAGCAGGGTGTGCATACACAGGCAGGAGGGAAGCATTATATACTACCAGTGGGCACAGGAAAGTTTTGCGACTTTACCAGCCATGATTGTGAGCTTCAAGGAGAGGAGAGCAGTTTCCAGTAGAAGGGGGCCATGATTGCGAGGTTGAAGGAGGACAGAGCAGTTTCCAGTAGCGGAGGCGTCTACCATTATGTCCCTTGCCCTCACATGCGCCTCACCGGTCACTCAAATCGACGAGATGGACTTGATCCCATCCCTCAGCTCACGTGGACAGATCCCTCTCCTCCGGTCACTGGGATCCACCATACAGTCCACTCGATCCCGGGATGGAACCGGCCGCACCGATGCTCCCTGAATGGAACCGACCGCACCGGCGCTCTGAGGGTCGGCCGCGCGACACTCCCTCCTTGGTGCGGCTCGGCGGTGCTCTCTCCTCTGACGTCAACGCGCTCGCCTCATAGAACGGGAGGGATTGGATAGCGAGCGGATGGACCAGCCTGTCTTGAATGGATCACGCGGTCGCGCCGAGCGACGGGCCTCCTATGGATGGGCTGGTGGAAGGCCCAATGCATGAGATGCCTTTGTTTTGGCCCCTGGAGCAGCAGCCCACAGGACAGACGGGCCAAAATCAATGGACTGCACGAATCAACTAGACTAACAACGTAATCCAACGACCAAAAACTCCAAATTAATGAAATCCAACGGCCAAAAATGTCTAATCGCTGAGAGGTCTGGGATTAGGTGCAGTTTTACTGTCCTTAATAAGAACCAACGCTTGTGACAACCCATGGTGAAGATAGGAAATAAGAACCTTGTCAAGAGGAGGGATACCAATCAAAATGGAAAAACCCTCATCAAGACAAGCATGAGGAAAAATAATCTTCACGGCCAAAGAGTGCATCAAGATGTAGGAAAATAAGATACGCACTCAAGACAAATCCTTTCACGAAGCCACCAAAAACTGAAAAAGGAAATGCAACGGTGGACGTGAAAGAAATCAGGATATCAATTAGAGAAGTAACTTCTCCCAAGTGTAAAAGATTCTAAGTAGAAGACAATCATGATGATATATCCACAAAGAAGGATGTACACACGAAATGGTTACAAGAAGGAACAAACAAGATATCCAAAAGGAAGTCATAAATATATCAATAAGATCTTTGCTTGGAAGCATAGCACATGGCCTAATATTTTCTTATTGTACAATATGAAGTTCCAACATACGAACATCAAAGACATCCCAACTAGCAATAAGACATCATCATTCGGATGCTTTGAGAAAGGAAACAAGTACTACAAGAACGGATCAAGAGATTTGTGCCATGATGCAACCTGGCCAAGAAAAGACAGGTTTGGGCCTTTGCAAGAAATGAATGCATGAAGTAGATACTTGTTACCGAGACAACACTGGATTGATGTAGTAGATAGTTGTTCATTGTTCATCCTAACTTGGCTCCAATAATCACATGGCCTCAACACCTTCCTTGTAGGTGAGCCGAGCATCCAACGCATCTCTAATTGTTCCTGGAACAATAAAACAAACAAAATGGTGCCCAAACTCATTGGGATCAAAGAGTTAGAAAACCAACAATACATAGGACAAACTCCACATACATATGTGCATATAGATATGAATTTGAATTTCATGCACACTTTAGCCAATTTATGACAAGGTGGAGTTTCCCCTATATATTGGGTCAAAGAAAGAAAGCAAGCAAAAGAAGCTATATATAATAAATATGCATGCTCAAGGCTTTCAAGAATCAACTCAACACAAAGTTGATAGGACACCAAAAGACAAGGTATCAAGTGATAATAAGATACCAAATGAAAAACTATCACTTGAAGGATATCAATTAAAAGATACCTCAAGGAATGAGATATCCATTGACACATGCCAAATAAAAGGAAACAAGATACCAATTGAAGGAAAACAAACACGAGGTATCTAGTTTCCAAAAGAGAGATAGGTTCCAACAAACCAAACCCGTGACAATTTTTCATGATGGCACAAAGTGTCATAAAGAGCAAGACTTACCTCTCATAAACACGCACTTGATGGAGCTCAAAAGAGGTTATGATAGACGAATAAATAGAGTGTTCTAAAGAAAAAGGATAGCTCCCCCAAGGGATGTGCATTATATAGAATTTTCATTTAAGTACAAAATGCACAAGATGGGATCATCACTTTCTGTATATCTATGAAACACTAGACATGATAAAAAATAGATCCACAAGGGAGGCAAGGAAGACAAACGAAACACAAAATCCAATGTAAAGATGATTAGAAATTTCTACCACATGATGGGAATACCAATTGTCAAGGGCAAGAAGTATTTTGGAAATAATACTCATTGGTAGATCGCAAATATATCCAACATCATCTTTTACCCCTAAAACGCAAGCAAATGACACTTGTAGAGATAACATGCCACCTAGGAACAAGATAATTCACAGTATCAACACTAAGTGGCAATACCTCAAATGTACACATTTTCTAGGCTTGTAATATGCACATAGCATATTGATACGTCTCCAACGTATCTATAATTTTTTATGGTTTCATGCTATTATCTTGTCAAACTTTGGATGTTTTGCATGCCTTTTATTTATTTTTTGGACTAACTTATTAACTCAGTGCCAAGTGCCAGTTCCTGTTTTTTCCATGTTTTTGACCCCTTTCAGAGGAGATTTAGAAACGGAGTCCAAACGGAAGAAAATCCCCGAAAAGATTTTTTTCTCGAACGGAAGAAGATCGGGGAGCTTGGGAGCCAAGGCAGGGGAGCCCCAGGGGCCCCATAAGCCCCCACCCCGCGGCCAGGGGGGAGGCCGCGCCATCCAAGCTTTGTGGGCCCCCTGAGCGTCCCCGGACCTAGGGGTTGCGCCTATATATTCCCTAAAAATCCCAAAAAAATCAGGAGATCATCGTAAGTACTTTTCCGCCGCCGCAAGCTTCTGTCTCCGCAAGATCCCATCTGGGGCACGTTCTGGTGCCCTGCCGAAGGGGGGATTCAGACACGGAGGGCTTCTTCATCAACACCATGACCTCTCCGATGATGCGTGAGTAGTTCACCATAGACTTGCGGGTCCATAGCTAGTAACTAGATGGCTTCTTCTCTCTCTTGGATCTTCAATACAAAGTTCTCCATGATCTTCATGGAGATCTATCCGATGTAATCTTCTTTTACGGTGTGTTTGTCGAGATCTGATGAATTGTGGATTTATGATCAGATTATCAATGAATCTTATTTGAGTTTCTTTTGATCTCTCTTATGCATGGTTTCAAATCCTTGTAATTCTCTTCGAGTTGTGGGTTTTGTTTGGCCAACTAGATCTATGATTCTTGCAATGGGAGAAGTGCTTGATTTTGGGTTCATACCGTGCGGTGACCTCACCCAGTGACAGAAGGGGTAGCGAGGCACGCATCATGTTGTTGCCATCAAGGGTAAAAAGATTGGGGTTTTCATCATTGGTTTGAGATTATCCCTCTACATCATGTCATCTTGCTTAAAGCGTTACTCTGTTTCTCATGAACTCAATACACTAGATGCATGCTGGATAGCGGTCGATGTGTGGAGTAATAGTAGTAGATGAAGAAAGTATCGGTCTACTTGTCTCACACGTGATGCCTATATGTATGACCATTGCCTTAGACATCGTCATGACTTTGCGCGGTTCTATCAATTGCTCGACAGTAATTTGTTCACCCACCGTAATACTTGCTATTTTGAGAGAAGCCTATAGTGAACACTATGGCCCCCAGGGTCTAATCCACACCATATTTTCAGCCTTACACTTTTTACTTTGTTGCACTTTCCGCCTTCAGATCTCACTTTGCAAAATCTTGAAGGGATTGACAACCCCTTTGAAGCGTTGGGTGCAAGCTTGTTTGTGTTTGCGCAAGTACTTTGGACTTGACGAGACCCTCCTTCCGGATCGATACCTTGGTTCTCAAACTGAGGGAAATACTTACTGCTCCTATGCTGCATCACCCTTTCCTCTTCAAGGGAAAAACCGACGCAAACCAGAGAAGTAACAAGAAGAATTCCTAGCGCCAAGGAAGGACTTTTGTTGCTGTAGCAGAAGAATTTCTGGCGCCGTTGCCGGGGAGGACGATCAAGTCAAGAACTCATCCAAGTAGGTGTCGCAAACTCATCTCTTGCATTTACTTTGTTTGCCAGTTGCCTCTCGTTTTCCTCTCCCCCATTTCACCAATTTGCCTTCTTCGTTCACCTTTTCGTTCGCCCTTTTTTCGCCTGCTCTTTGTTTGCTTGTGTGCTTGCTTGCTTGCTGAAGTCACCATGAACGAAAACACCAAACTTTGTGACTTCTCGAATACTAATAATATTGATTTTATTAGTACTCCGATTGCTCCCGCCGCTAGTGTGGAGTCATACAAAATCAATGCCGCTTTGCTGAATCTTGTTATGAAAGAGCAATTCTCTGGTGTTCCTAGTGAAGATGTCGCATCCCATCTCAATACCTTCATTGAGCTTTGCGATATGCAAAAGAAAAAATATGTGGATAATGACGTGATTAAATTGAAGCTTTTTCCTTTCTCGTTGCGAGATCGTGCAAAAACTTGGTTTTCTTCTTTGCCCAAAAATAGTATCGATTCTTGGGATAAGTGCAAAGATGCTTATATATCCAAGTATTTTCCGCCGTTTAAGATCATCTCTCTCTGTAATGATGTCATGAATTTCAAGCAACTTGATCATGAACATGTTGCACAAGCTTGGGAGAGAATGAAATTAATGATTAGAAATTGTCCCGCTCATGGCTTGAGCCTTTGGGTGATTATTCAAATCTTTTATGCTAGCTTGAATTTCGCTTCTAGAAATATCTTGGACTCCGCCTCAGGTGGAACGTTCATGGAAATCACGTTAGGGGAAGCCACAAAGCTCTTAGACAACATCATGACAAACTACTCTCAATGGCACACTGAAAGGTCACCTACTAGTAAGAAGGTACACGCTATAGAAGAAATTAACTCGTTGAGTGCTAAGATGGATGAGTTAATGAATTTGGTTTCTAGTAGAAGTGCTCCTTTGGATCCTAATGATATGCCTTTGTCTTCTTTGATTGAGAGTAGCAACTCTAGCTTGGACGTTAATTTTGTTGGTAGGAATAACTTTGGCAACAACAATGCCTTTAGAGGAAACTATGTTCCTATGCCTTTTCCTAGTAACTCCTCTAATAACTTTGGCAACTCCTACAACAATACTCATGGAAATTACAATAGATTACCCTCTAATCTAGAGAGTAATATCAAAGAGTTCATCAACTCTCAAAAGATTTTCAATGCGTCCATAGAGGAAAAACTACTCAAAATTGACGATTTGCCTAAGAGCGTGGATAGAATTTCTTGTGATGTTGATGATTTGAAAGTTAGATGTGCTCCTCCCAAAATCAACATGGATGAAACTTTGAAAGCTATGTGTGTTTCCATGATTGAGAGCCAAGAGAGAACCGCCCAAATTCGTGCTAGACATGAATGGCTTAAAAAGGCGTGTTCTCGTGATGAGAATCACGAAGATCTTAAAGTGATTGGTGTGACTCCCATTGAATCTTTGTTTTCTTGTGTCAAACCTAATGATTATGGGTCTGGATATGAATCCACTTTGGTTGAAAAGTGCCCCAATGATTCGGAGTCCATCTATCTTGATGCTAGAAGCATTAAAAGTGGAGTAGAAGACGTTAAAACTTTGAGTAGTAATGAAATTACTACCACGGATTTCAAGGAATTCAATTATGATAGTTGCTCCTTGATTGAATGCATTTCTTTGATGCAATCCATGTTGAACTCTCCACATGCTTGTAGCCAAAACAAAGCCTTTACCGATCATATCGTCGAAGCTATGATAAAATCTCTTGAAGAGAAACTTGAATTAGAAGTCTCTATCCCTAGAAAGCTTCATGATGAGTGGGAACCTACCATCAAAATCAAAATCAAGAACTATGAATGCAATGCTTTCTGTGATTTGGGTGCTAGTGTTTGTGCGATTCCAAAGTCTTTATGTGATGTTCTGGGTTTTAATGAGATTGAAGAGTGTTCTCTTAATTTGCATCTTGCTGATTCTACTATCAAGAAACCCATGGTAAGGATCAATGATGTCCTTATTATTACAAATAGGAACTATGTACCTGTGGATTTCATTGTGCTTGACATTGATTGCAATCCTACATGCCCTATTATTCTTGGTAGACCTTTCCTAAGGACTATTGGTGCTATCATCGATATGAAGGAAGGGAATATTAGATTTCAATTTCCTTTAAGGAAGGGCATGTAACACTTTCCTAGAACGAAAATAAGATTTCCTTATGAATCCATGATGAGGGACACTTATGGTTTCAGCACCAAAGACGACGATACGTGATTATATCGCTTTTATGCCTAGCTAAGGGCGTTAAACAATAGCGCTTGTTGGGAGGCAACCCAATGAATTTATCTTTTTCTTTCTGTTTTGTTGCGTCCACACTTTCATAATTCTGTTGTGATTGTGTTTTTTGTGTTTTTTGTGTGTTTGAGCCAAGCAAAGCCTTTATGACTAGTCTTGGTAATGGTTGTTTGATCCTGCTGGAAAAAGACAGAAACTTTTCGCTCACGAGATGATTTTTCATTTTTATTCAGAAAGAGCTTTTGAGTTGATTCTTTTTGCTTCTGATTGATATACTTTTTGTCCAGCCGTCGTAATGTTTCAGATTTTTTGAGGTACCAGAAGTATACGAAGTATACAGATTGCTACAGACTGGTCTGTTTTTGACATATTCTGTTTTTGTTGAGTTGGTTGCTTGTTTTGATGAAACTATGGTTAGTATCGGGGGTACTAGCCATGGAAAAGTGAGAATACAGTATCCCATCGTCAATATAGATGGAATTCAAGTTTGCTACAGTACTAAAAGAAGTGGTAGTTTGTTTTCTTGTACTAATGTTATCACAAGTTTCTGTTTAAGTTTTGTGTTGTGAAGTTTTCAAGTTTTGGGTGATGTTCTCATGGACAAAGAGATAAGGAGTGGAAATAGCTCAAGATTGGGGATGCCCAAGGCACCCAAGCCAAATTCAAGGACACCAAAAAGCCTAAGCTTGGGGATGCCCCGGGAAGGCATCCCCTCTTTCGTCTTCAATCCATCGGTAACATTACTTGGAGCTATATTTTTGTTCACCACATGATATGTGTTTTGCTTGGAGCTTCTTGTATCCTAGGAGTCTTTTCTTTTTGTTTGGTCACAATCATCCTTGCTACACACCTTTTTGAGAGAGAGAGACACGCACTCATCGTGATCTTGCTAGAATGCTCATAGTGCTTCACTTATATCTTTTGAGCGAGATACTTTTGCTCTAGTGCTTCACTTATATCTTTTGAGCTAGATACTTTTGCTCTAGTGCTTCACTTATATCTTTTGAGCTATATACTTTTTTTCTTGTGCTTCACTTATATCTTTTGAGCTAGATACTTTTGCTCTTGTGCTTCACTTATATCTTTTAGAGCACGGCAGTGCGTGATTTGGTAGTTGGCTTATGCTATGAAAGTAGTCCCAAATGTGCTAGGTACCCAAAGAGGATGCAAAAACCTCCATCTTCATGTGCATTTAGTAGAAAGAGAAGTTTCTATTCCTCTCAATTAGTTTTGAGACATGGATTTGGTAATATTAAGAGTTATGTTAGTAGGGTGTTGTGAATCTAGAGATACTTGTGTTGGAGTTTGTGATTCCCGAAGCATGCACGTATGGTGAACCGCTATGTTAGGAAGTCGGAGCATAATTGATCTATTGATTCTCATCCTTTGTGTTGAGGTCGGGATCGCGCGATGGTTTACACCTACCAACCGTTCCCCTCGGAGTATGCGTTTAGCACTTTGTTTCGATTACTAATAAAAACTTTCGCAACAAGTATGTGAGTTCTTCATGACTAATGTGACTCCATGGTATAGATACACTTTCACCTTCCACCATTGCTAGCCTCTCGCGCAATTCTCGCCGGTGCACAAACCCACCAAATTCCTTCCTCAAAACAGCCACCATACCTACCTACTATGGCATTTTCATAGCCATTCCGAGATATATTGTCATGCAACTACCACCGTTTCGTCTCATGACTTGTGCCGTCACTCTCATATTGCCATTGCATGATCGTGAGATAGCTAGCGAGATGTTTCAACGTCATACGCTATGCTAGATCGTTGCACATCCCGGTACACTGCCGGAGGCATTTCCTATGGAGTCATCATCATTTTGATCTTTGAGGTGTGAGTAAATAAAAGTGTGATGATCATCATTATTAGAGCATTGTTCCATGTGAGGAAATATATATAAAAAAAGAGGACAAAGAGCCCAAAAAGAAGAAAAAAAGTGAAAAAAAAGAAAAAAAAAGAAGAGGCCTAAGAGCCCAAATGAAAAAAAAGAAAAAGAGAGAATGGACAATGCTACTATCTTTTTCCACACTTGTGCTTCATGTTAGCACGATGTTCTTCATGATTGAGAGCTTCTTGCTTTGTCACTACCATATGCTAGTGGGAATCTTCATTTTATAACTTGGCTTGTATATTCCAATGATGGGCTTCCTCAAAATTGCCCTAGGTCTTCGTGAGCAAGCAAGTTGGATGCACACCCACTAGTTTTCCTTTTGAGCTTTCACATACTTATAGCTCTAGTGCATCTCTTGTATGGCAATCCCTACTCATTCACATTGATATCTATTAATGGGCATCTCCACAGCCTATTGATACGCCAAGTCAGTGTGACCATCTCCTCCTTTTTTGTCTCACAACCACCACCACACTCTATTCCACCTATAGTGTTATATCCATGGCTCGCGCTCATGTATTGCATGATAGTTATGAACAGTTTGAGAAAGTAAGAGTGCGAAAACAATTACTTGGACAATTCCGGGGTTGTGCATGATTTACATTAGTTGTGTGAGGATGATGGAGCATAGCCAGACTATATGATTTTGTCGGGATAACTTTCTTTGGCCTTGTTATTTTGAAAGTTTATGATTACCTTGCTAGTTTGCTTGAAGTATCACTGTTTTCATGTCAATAGCAAACTATTGTTTTGAATTGTACGGATCCGAACATTCATGTCACATGAAAGAAGTTGCAAAGGACAAGTATGCTAGGTAGCATTCCACATCAAAAATTCATTCTTTATCACTTCCCTACTCGAGGACGAGCAGGAGTGAAGCTTGGGGATGCTTGATACGTCTCCAACGTATCTATAATTTTTGATGGTTTCATGCTATTATCTTATCAAACTTTGGATGTTTTGCACACCTTTTATTTATTTTTTGGACTAATTTATTAACTCAGTGCCAAGTGCCAGTTCCTGTTTTTTCCATGTTTTTGACCCCTTTCAGAGGAGATTTTGAAATGGAGTCCAAACGGAAGAAAATCCCCCAAAAAGATTTTTTCTGGAACGGAAGAAGATCGGGGAGCTTGGGAGCCAAGGCAGGGGAGCCCCAGGGGCCCCACAAGCCCCCACCCCGCGGCCAGGGGGGAGGCCGCGCCATCCAGGCTTGTGGGCCCCTTGAGCGTCCCCTGACCTAGGGGTTGCGCCTATATATTCCCTAAAAATCCCAAAAAAATCAAGAGATCATCGTAAGTACTTTTCCGCCGCCGTAAGCTTCTGCTTCGCAAGATCCCATCTGGGGCACGTTCTGGTGCCCTGCCGGAGGGGGGATTCGGACACGGAGGGCTTCTTCATCAACACCATGACCTCTCCGATGATGCGTGAGTAGTTCACCACAGACCTACGGGTCCATAGCTAGTAACTAGATGGCTTCTTCTCTCTTTTGGATCTTCAATACAAAGTTCTCCATGATCTTCATGGAGATCTATCCGATGTAATCTTCTTTTGCGGTGTGTTTGTCGAGATCCGATGAATTGTGGATTTATGATCAGATTATCTATGAATCTTATTTGAGTTTCTTCTGATCTCTCTTATGCATGATTTCATATCCTTGTAATTCTCTTCGAGTTGTGGGTTTTGTCTGGCCAACTAGATCTATGATTCTTGCAATGGGAGAAGTGCTTGGTTTTGGGTTCATACCGTGCGGTGACCTCACCCAGTGACAGAAGGGGTAGCGAGGCACGCATCATGTTGTTGCCATCAAGGGTAAAAAGATGGGGGTTTCATCATTGGTTTGAGATTATCCCTCTACATCATGTCATCTTGCTTAAAGCGTTACTCTGTTCGTCATGACCTCAATACACTAGATGCATGCTGGATAGCGGTCGATGTGTGGAGTAATAGTAGTAGATGCAGAAAGTATCGGTCTACTTGACTCGGACATGATGCCTATATGTATGATCATTGCCTTAGATATCGTCATGACTTTGCGCGGTTCTATCAATTGCTCGACAGTAATTTGTTCACCCACCGTAATACTTGCTATTTTGAGAGAAGCCTCTAGTGAACACTATGGCCCCTTGGGTCTACTCCACACCATATTTTCAGCCTTACACTTTTTACTTCGTTGCACTTTCCGCCTTCAGATCTCACTTTGCAAACAATCTTGAAGGGATTGACAACCCCTTTGAAGCATTGGGTGCAAGCTTGTTTGTGTTTGCGCAGGTACTTTGGACTTGACGAGACCCTCCTTCTGGATTGATACCTTGGTTCTCAAACTGAGGGAAATACTTACTTCTCCTGTGCTGCATCACCCTTTCCTCTTCAAGGGAAAAACCGACGCAAACCAGAGAAGTAACAAGAAGAATTCCTAGCGCCAAGGAAGGACTTTTGTTGCCGTAGCACATATTACTCCCCCGTAATGTGATAACCCAACAATATTAACAAGTGGTAAATTAAAACCAACAAGAGATAATTAATGGACCATATAGAATTTGAATTTCTAATGAGTAAGACATACCATGTAGAAACTAGATAATCTTGAAATATCAATACTGAGTGGTATTCCCCATGTATACACATTTATAGTATTGTGAGGTGTGAAAAGCACATCACTCCCCCACAATGGGATAATCCATTAATCTCTCACGAGAGCCAACAAAGATACAAACAAGATGCAAAAAGGCTCAATACAAGACTCACATGTACATGATGTGCAAACCAACATACACATACTCGATTACTCAAGATAAGCAAGTTGGAAGCACAACATATACAAACACATGCAAGGTACAAAACCACAACATGCAAAGGGGCAAGTAACTAACAATGTAAATAGTTTAAGTACAAGTTACCGTAAGGAGGAACATTGGATATAAGATAGAAACTCAATAATCCAAATGACTTGGCTTGAGATAATATGAATGATGAAGACCCCTTAATTCTTCTTTATGTATCCAAGCCTCCATTGTCCTCCACAATCACCTATTGATCAAGTTTGAGCTTGTTGGTCCCCAACCATGTTGGGTCCTAAGAGGTTAGTCACAATAGGCTTGGCAACCCAAATGGTACTTTTTTTAACACCACTTTGAGTACCAAAAAACTTGGCAAACACACTGCCAAACTTATCCTTCCCAAGAGAATAGATATCATCAATAATGATTGGGTTGGGTAAATTAATTCTCGTGCAAGAAGAAGCAAAGTGACCCTTCCCACGACATAAGTAGCAACATCTACCCTTTAATTTCTTCCCTATTGATTTCTCAATATGAGGAATGTTGGCTTGGGTCTTCTTGGGAAGAGGCCTTTCTTCAACTTGTAGTTGAGTATGTGATTGAACTTGTGGCCGCTTCACTTGTTGCTTGTGACTTTGGGACTTCTTCTTTAGTGGGCAAGATCTAACATGGTGCCCTTCAATTTTGCACTTGAAGCAAATAATCTTGGACGAATTCTTGACTTGTTCTTGGCCCTTCTTCTTGAAGTTTTTGGACCTCTTCTTCTTGTTGGAGTTGAATCCAAGTCCATCTTTGTCATTCAGGGATTTTTGCCCACACAAGACATTGTTGAGTGTGGACATCCCTTCATGACTCTTTTCCAAGTCTTTCTTCAAAGAAGTGACTTGGGCCTTGAGCTCTTCGATTTCCTCTACATGGTTAGTATCAACACAAGTACTAGAGTAAGTATAAGCTTCATTGTTAGAGCAAAAAGGCAAGGAAAGTAATTCATCACAAGAGGTAGCAACATTATGAGTAGAAGAATTACGAGGACTAGCACATGGCAATATAACATTTTGACTAGAAGTAGTGCCATTGTCCACATGAGGCTCACTTGATGTTACCTTGGTAGTAATAGCCTCACGAGCTAATTTTAGTGCATTATGGGATGCTAGAGATCATCATGAGAGCTTGTGAGCATTACATGACTTTCTTCCAATTTCCCATAATTGCTAGATAGCAACTCAAGTTGAGCCCTTAGCTCAACATTCTCCTTAAAAATGGATGCTTCACAAGAACTAGAGTTCGTAGCACAAGCATCATCATTAGCAATTAGAGGAGAAGGCACCTTGGCAAGCTCTTTAGCATATGAAGCTTCAAGTTGAGCATGATACTCGGTCAGTTCGATGAGCAAACTCTTCATAGCCCTTGAGCCATTTTCGAGGTGCTCATTGTCCTCAAGGAGTTTAGCATGTGCAACTTCAAGCTTATCATTTTTAGTTCTAAAATCATTATCCACCTCGAGAGCTCTATCATGGGATTCCTTTAATCTAGATAATTCTAGAGCAAAGGTTTCCTCAAGAGATTCCTTGGTGGTTTGTTCATTTTCAAGAGCTTGAGATAGCTCTGCGATCTCATTAGTGTAATCACGCTCATGACCTTCCATTATCTCATTGGTGGCCTCATGCTCCTCAAGATGAGCTTCCAACTCCTCAATGTATTTCTTGCCCTCGGTGGCAATAGACATGATTTCCAAGAAGTTGGAACAAGCAAGTTTATTCTTATAAAGAGATTTAGAAATCATTTCACCCTTAATTTTTAAGGATGCAATATTATCACTCTCTTCATCATTATCCTCATCCCCATTATCATCAACATCATCATCATGAGATATATTGGGATTCAAAGTAGGAGATACCTTTGAGGCCTTAGACACAAGGCAAAAGTGAGTAACAATAGATGATGATGTAGGATCCCTTGAAGCATCATTCAAGGTCATATCTTGTTCCATGGAGTGATGAATTTCCTCTACATTGTTAGCACAACAACTCAAGGAAATAGATACATTTTTATCATGGCAACAAGATATAGGAAGCATATCATCATGAGATTTAGTCAAGCAGTTTTTACATGATATGCAAGGACTATCAACACAAGCATGTAAAACATTTAGAGTGCTCGAAGTGTTAACACGCAAAGATGAAGAACAATAATATAGTGATGAAGGATCATCAACAATAAGCCCACTATCATCATTGCAATGATCTCCACTACTCACCGTATCATTACCTTGTGGCAATCCACGTGTAGGTGAAGTAGATGAAGTTGAGAAGACCACACGACCGGAGGTGGAGGGAGAACAATCATTCCCACAAATCTTGGACATACCATATTTATCTTGAAGCTTTGTCCACAACTCATGAGCATCCCAGAATGGCATGAGTTGAAATATAACTACATTGCTCAAAGCATCAAAAAGCATATTAGAAGCTTGAGCATTGAGATAAGAGTTTTTCTCATCCTCTAAAGATATATTTTGAGAATCCTTTGGAGGAGAAAAAACCATATCTACAATTCGCTCCAAGTTTGGGTCCATGACCCTAAAGTGATAAAGCATGCGAATTACCCAAACATCAAAATTTGTGCCATCGAAACTAAGAGTGTCAGAGAATCCTAAACCCCTAGTCGACATCCTTACTCTCTAGGTGGTTAAACCTAATAAAGAGAGACCTAGCTTCGATACCAATTGAAAGGACGTGGATATCGCCTAGAGGGGGGGGTGAATAGGCGCTTTAAAATAATTACAATTTAGGCTTGAAGAAATGCGGAATAAAACTAACGTTTAATTTGTCAAGCACAAAACCTAAGATAACTAGGCTCAACTATGTGCACCAACAACTTATGCTAAGCAAGATAAACAACTAAGTGATGTCAAGATATATGACAAGAAACAATATGGCTATCACAAAGTAAAGTGCATAAGTAAAGGGTTCGGGTAAGAGATAATCGAGGCACGCGGAGACGATGATGTATCCCGAAGTTCACACCCTTGCTGATGCTAATCTCTGTTAAAGCGGTGTGGAGGCACAATGCTCCCCAAGATGCCACTAAGGCCACCGTAATCTCCTCACGCCCTCACACAATGCAAGATGCCATGATTCCACTAAGGGACCCTTGAGGGCGGTCATCGAACCCGTACAAACAAGGTTGGGGCAATCTCCACAACTTAATTGGAGGCTCCCAACAACACCATGAAGCTTCACCAAAATGGCATATGGCTTCGAGGTGACCACAAATGCTCGGGGCAATCTCCACAACTTAATTGGAGATCCCGACGCTTGCCCGGAGCTTTACACCACAATGATTGAGCTTTGAGGCACCACCAAACTTCTAGGGGTACGAAGTACCCAAGGGTAATAAGCTTCTCAACTTCTCACTTCCACGTATTACCGTGGAGAACTCAAACCGATGCACCAAATGCAATGGCAAGGGCACACGGAGTGCCCAAGTCCTTTTCTCCCAAATCCCACCAAAGCAACTAATGCTAGGGAGGAAAATGAGAGGAAGAACGAAGAAGAACACGAAGAACTCCAAGATCTAGACCCAAGGGGTTCCCCTCACTTAGAGGAGAAAGTGATTGGTGGAAATGTGGATCTAGATATCCTCTCTCTTTTCCCTCAAGAACTAGCAAAGAATCATTGGAGGGATTGAGAGTTAGCAAGCTCGAAGAAGGTCAACAATGGGGGAAGAACACGAGCTAAAGAGGTAAGGTTCAATGGGGAAGAAGACCCTCGTTTATAGGTGGGAAAAAATCCAACCGTTATGCTTCACATCCCACGCACAGCGGTACTAACGCTCATGGGAGCGGTACTACCGCTCGGTAGGTTCACCAACCATGCTGAGGCCAAAAGGATGCACAAAAACAGTCCGACGGAGCGGTACTACCGCTCCTAGAGCGGTGCTACCGCTAGGGAGCGGTAGTAAAAAATTACTACCGCTCCGGGGGCGGTCCTACCGCTACAGGAGCGGTACTACCGCTGGATACTGAAACTGCTCTAATTTTTGCATACGGACTCGAATTCAACGAAACCAAGTTTGTTGGAAATCTAACGACATGGGCTAACACAGTCTTTATAGAAATATCAATAACAAGCAAGTGAGAAAACGCCCATAAGAAAATGTGAGAACCCTTCTTCGAATAAGACTGGTAAAAACTCCCAACATCGAAAACATCATAGAAGATGCATATGGACTCCATTTTCGATGAACTCAAGCTTATCATGAAGATGACCATAAGTTCTAAAACTCACAAAGAGAAGCACCAAACAAGAACCAAGAAGTATGATGCAAGGATGCAAATGGGTTGAGCTCTCAACGAACGATACGATCAAGCTACTCACTTGAGAGCCCCCCTTGCCAGTACGACAATCTATCCTAAAACAGAAAACCTATCAAGGGCAAACCTATACCTTGCACCTCGTCCTCTTGAGCTAGATGACGGTGATCTTGGCTTCTCAAGATGGACCACCTTTCTTGATTGCGTTGGCTTGATGAAGACTAGTTGATTGCTCCCCCATACACACTATGGGTGAGCCGCTCTTCAGAATATCTTCACAAGTCCATTGCCACCATCCTCCACCACTTGACGTCATCCTCCATGGGTTGTATGAGATCTTCCTCTTGACGCAAGCCCATGGAAACACACCTAACCCCACATAGAACTCTCACGAAGACTATGGGTTAGTACACAAATACATAATGGACAATGCTTACCATACCATGGGATCACTTGATCCCTCTCGGTACATCTTGTACGCTTTGTGCGTTGATCGTCTTGATTTACTCTTTGTCTGACGATCTTGATCAGCCTTGTGTCTCTATGACCATTCTTTGGATAATACCTTGAATACCACCTTGGTCATCATATAAACTCCTCGACATCCTATAAACCCAACAGATGGACTTCAAGAAGTGCCTATGGACAAATCCTATAAATATAACTTAAGCCTATGGAGAGATATGCTCTAACAAGGTGCTTCAAGGGTGATGTCCCTTTCCAACGGGGCAGTGTAAGGCCGCGATGAGTGCACACACCTTCCGATCCCGCTCCCAAACATTGCGAGGGATGGCGGCAATAATCATCGCCGCTGCAAGGTTACAATGTAGAAATATGGTGCTCTCTCATCGGTGCTGTAATCGCAGGACCTTGACGCTGATGCAAATCACGACCGGTGCTACAACCATATAACATGCAACACTGTGAGCTATGGTTGGTGGTGCAAGGGGTGGTTGCAACATTTGTCGTTGATTTGAGCCATGTCGGCCGCTGCAAGGAATTATCGCGACATCCAACGGTACTACTTGGGCATGAGCACCCGACTCGAGCTTGACCCAAAAAAAACCGGGCCAGGTCGGGCTTAGCATTTGGGTTAGGCTCGGACCTCATTTTCCAGCCTAGAAGACAATTCGAGTTGGGCTTCCGCGTTTTATGATTTCATGCCTAGTTTTCAGGCTCTTGGCTAGGCTTGCACTTCACGACATTCAGCCGGCCTTTCGGGCTTGAAAAATAATTGGTGAGCTAGGCCTAGATCTAGGGGAGAGGTCGGCCCACTCGCACACCACGTCCAGGAGCAACTATGTCTCGCCTTCAACGAGTCTTGTCTTCGGACTCGCTGAAGGGCAAGCGAGCTTTCCCTTTTTTACATTTTCTGTTTTCTTTATTTACTTTTATTTTTGTAATTTTGTTTATACTTCAAAATATCCTCTCTCTCTCTCTCACACACACAAGTATTTGAAAAAATGTTGAACAAGTATTTGAAAATGTTGAACTAGCATTGGAAAAATGTTGAACATGTATATAAAAATGCTGAACTAGTATTTGAAAAAGGTTGATCATGTATATAAAATGTTGAACAAGTATTGGAAAAATGTTGAACTAGTAATTGAAAAAGGTTGATCATGTATATAAAAATGCTGAACTAGTACTTGAAAAAGGTTGATCATGTATATAAAATATTGAACAAGTATTGGAAAAATGTTGAACATGTATATAAAAATGTTGAACTAGGATTGGAAAAATGTTGAACATGTATATAAAATGCTGAACAAGTATTTGAAAAATGTTGTAGAAGTATTTGAAAAAATATTGAACTAGTATTTAGAAAATTTTGAATAAGTATTTAAAAAATGTTGGACTAGTATTTAAGAAATGTTGAACAAATATTTAAAAAATATTAATCACGTATTTGAAAAAGGTTAATCATGTATATACAAATATTAAAAAACTATTTGAAAAATATTTATAATGTATATAAAAATGTTGAACAAGTAAAAAAAGTTAGATGTAAATTAAAACAATGTTGTTGATGTATACCAAAATGTAGAATAATAACCAAAAAAACAAAGAAACAAAAGAAACCAAGTGCAAAAAAAAGAAAAAATGGAAAAGAAAAAAAACTCAAAAAAAGCCAGCTTGAATTGCCTCAAGTAGGACATGCACCTACTCCTCAAGCACCTCAAGTAGTACAACTTATCACAGACATGATATGGACGGAGTGGTAGCAGTACTCATCAGACCATGGATCGATCCCTTGTTTTCCCTTTCCCTCTCCCTCCTCTCCTTGAGAAATAGTCGTGCCTTCGGTGACATTTATGAACATCTCTAGGCGGGCCGTGCCGTGATATTTAAGCGTAGGTTGGGCCGTGCAGTGCCAGCCCACTTGGTCAGGTTTGGTCAGCTTTTGCTTCTTTATAAAAGTTACACTACGCAGCGGCGCCGCATGTGCATCTTGCCGTGCGGCGGTAAGTTAATCATCATCTATTAATTAGGTTATTTAAAAAACCATTACGATGGTTAAACTTCATTTTCTTCGTCATGCATGTATGCATGCATACATGCAATGCTGTCATCAATATTTTTTTTAATGTTTGAAATTCAAAAAAAAAAAAATCTATGAAACCGTCAACTCAATCGATGATCCGCTTTCATCATTGACTTTCTCGCGACGAGTTCTTCGAAACTAGATCCCATATCAACATGTTTCGTTAATTTTTTTCATTCGTACTTGCCACATTTTTTGACCCACTTGCCATATTATTAACCACTAATTTTGCCTGAGAAAAATAACTTAGTTGTCACTTTTGAATGTTGTTTCGTACAAAGTCTTGTAGCAGTTTTCATTATACATGATATAAAAGCATGTCATAAGTTGCATTTGCCAATTTAAATATGCCAACTTGTCATATTTACATACAACTTTGCCAGAAAACTATTTTATGTGTTTATTAATTTAACTATGTCGACTTGTCATATTTACAAACAATGATTTTTTTTCTTGTGGTCACCGGTTTTAAATATGTTGAATTGTCATATTTTTTACGCGTAATCGTTTTAAAAAAGTTGTTTGTACTTGTCAGTTTGATTATGTCGAGATGTCATATTTATACGCAATTTTAAAAAATATGATAATTAAGTTATTTTTTATCAGACAAGTAAGTACTTACTAATATGACAAGTAAGTGCATCAAATGTGTTGAATACGAGCAAAAGAAAAGTTGTCGAAACATGTCGATATGAGATCTAGTTTTGAAGATTTCGTCAAAACAAAGTCAATGACAAAAACGGATCATCAATTGAATTAACGATTTAAAAGATAAAAGTTTTTAAATTTTGATCATAGAAACAAAATTCAACACGAGCCTGCGGCACGGGAACCCAAATGTGCACACGCTTCTCTTTAGATTTTTTCAAAAAAAATTGCAGCTTTTGCAAAAAAACCAAAAAGAAAAACCAATGCTGTAGCTCGTGGGACCACATGTAAGCCTTGCTGGCCTGCTCCCTTCCCTCCCCTGCTGCACCCTTCCTCGTCTTTCGCTTTCCATGGCCGCCTCCCTCTCCCCCCCTCCGACCTTCCATCTCCTCCCCGCCCCCGCGCCGCGCCTCTTCCCCAGCTCCACAGCCACTCCCCGAGCAAGGCACAAGAGCAACTGCAGGAAGCCTCGTCCCTTGTCCTGCTCCGCGGCCACATCCCCGTCCCCTTCCGCTTCACCCACCACCACCGCCGGTGAGGCCAAGGCCGGTTCATGGAGGGACCTATGCAGCCTCAACGCCTGGGTGGTGGGCGACTACTACCGCCTCGTCTCCGCCGTCAACGCACTCGAGCCGCCTCTTCGGAGGCTTTCCGACGAACAGGTGGCGTGCCGCGTGGAACACCCCACCCACGATTCCTGGTTCCCGATGGCTTTCTATTGCGTGGATGATGGATTTATGCGTTCGTGCAGCTGAAGGGGAAGACGGAGGAGTTCCGCGCGCGCCTGAGCCGCGGGGAGACGCTCGCCAACCTCCAGGCTGGTTGGTACCCTTGCTGTTCCTGTCTAGTGTTGCATTGCAGCGTTCCCTTCGAGTTGTCGTCTGAGATGCATTGGGTGTTTGTTTGCTTCTGTCCAGAGGCGTTCGCCGTGGTGAGGGAGGCGGCAAGGAGGACGCTCGGCATGCGGCACTTCGATGTTCAGGTATACCAGCTTTGTTCTGTCAGGATGTTCAGGTAATGCACGAGTCTGTTTGGGGGTGATTGAGCTTCGTTTAATTCATGCTTTTTTGTGTTAGATTGTTGGTGGCGCCGTGCTCCACGATGGGTGCATTGCCGAGATGAAGACTGGCGAGGGGAAGACACTCGTGTCCACCTTGGCAGCTTATCTCAATGCACTGACTGGGGATGGAGTTCATGGTACTGCGTGCATTTAGATTGTTTGCGTTTTGCCCAACAAAAGTTCTTAGTTAAACTGTACCCGTTGAATCAGTCATCGCATTGTGCATGGATGAGCGCAATGCACACGTTCGTTCTTTTGTTCTTAAAACCACCATATTACCCAATGTAGTTTGCTAAATCATACTAACTTATGCAAGAGTATATATAAGATATTTTTGTTACTCGGATTATATACTTCTTGCTTGTGTTTGTTGATCCGAGCAAAGCTGTTTATTCAAGGTTGGTTTGTTGATATTATACATTGATCTGATCTGCTTTCCACGTTTCCATTGTTAAGCTCTAGTTAGCCATCCATGTCCTCGGTCCAACTTCTTTGCATTTATAAGCACTGTAATACTTTTTCAGTGGTGACTGTAAATGATTATTTGGCACAGCGAGATGCTGAATGGATGGGCCGCGTTCATTGTTTTCTTGGTCTAACTGTCGGTCTAATTCAGGTATACTTGTACATAATTCTGTTGTTATACTTTCTAGACCCCCTTATCGTTCTGGCTTGGAACCAGTTAGATTCGGCGTTGTTACAGTATTTTTTATAGAAACATATGATCTTAGGCAAACGTTTAACTTTCTTTCACTCTTTCATCTGTGTCATATATAGGCGGGCATGAAGTCTGATGAGAGGAGAGCCAACTATATGTGTGACATTACATACACTAATAACTCGGTAAGATGCTCAGTAGGACGACAACTTCTAAACAGTCCTATAGTGGCTATTCATCTGAGGACCTTTCTTCTTCTTGTAACTTAGTATTATATGTTAAAGCTGTCTTCATTTCAGATTTTTTTTTTCAAAAATAAGTTGTCTTTGAATCTTTGGCAAGACGCTCCCTGTGAGTTGCGACCATACTTGTTAATGAACCCTTTACCTGCTTATCTTGGTTATGTAGTACTTTATGGTGATATCCCAATATATATAGGTTCTCAAAGACTGCTCATAACCTACAGGAGCTTGGATTTGATTATCTTCGTGACAACTTATCACGTAAGAAAGAACAGCTAGTCATGAGATGGTACATTCGAGGCTGTCCCTTCTCACTTTTTCAGAACTGTGATTTGTTTATTTGTTAATTTTCTGCGTAATACACATTTTGATAGGCCAAGACCATTCCATTTTTCTATCGTGGATGAAGTGGATTCAGTGCTTATAGATGAAGGAAGAAACCCATTGTTAATAAGTGGAGAGGTTTTCCTTGCTAATTCTTTTGATAACCTTGTTCCTCGTATGCCTGGTCTGTCGAAATGCAAGATGTTCATCAGCATTTTCTATCCTATATTAGGATAATAGAGAAGCAGCACGGTATCCAGTTGCTGCTAAAGTTGCAGATCTTCTCATGGAGGGTGCTGTGAGTATTTTCCTGTTGCTTGAATTAAAGTTACAATTGTCATGGTTTACTAATATTTCCCACTTATAGTCATTATTTTGATTTGTTTCTGCAGCATTATACTGTAGAACTGAAGGGCAATAATATAGATCTAACAGAGGATGGAGTTACTTATGCTGAGATGATTCTTGGGACCAATGATCTGTGGGACGAGAATGATCCATGGGCAAGGTGCCATCACTGTTTATTTCTTTTGTAGCTTTCTGTTTGATGTAGTTACTCTGCTCTATGGATTTATTGACAGTCAACTAGTCAACTCAACATTTAATACACAGTTCTGTTCAAGTACTTTAATTGCCTATCAGCAACCCAGAAATATCATAGTTCTTCCATGGTAGCCTTAAGTTGTATATGAGTCATTTGGATGCTTGTCACTTGTGCATATCCTTTCTCCCTTTCACTGTATATCCAGATAGTTGTTTAGATGTGGTGTTAAATTATGCAACCCCATGTGAGGTGCGACCAACTTACTAGCAACTTGGACATGCGACATGACTCTGCCCCTAAACTTGTCAAGTGCTTCAGATTTGTGACGAATGCATTGAAGGCCAAAGAGTTCTACCGCAGGGATGTACAGTACATTGTCAGGAATGGAAAAGCTCTCATAATTAATGAGGTACTATATCAATTTCAAATTTGACTTATTTGCCATATATGGTGACTTAGTAGGTCATTTCTTTTCAAATAGTGGACATAGACTGACACTCCCATGTTTTATTTGAAAGATCCAAAAAGTTTTTTCTGTTAATAATTATACAAGTAAGCCTGTGGTTGGCTTTGTTTTTTCGAGAAAACGCAAAGACTCTGCGTTTCATTTCATTGAAAGGGAGATAGTTTCAGCTTTACATGCCTCCGAGCAGGAGGCCCATCGAAAAAAAGAAACACAAAACTAGTGAACATCCCAGGTTAACGGCAAGATCACCCCAAGGCCGACTGCCCCAGCCCTAGCCCAAAGGGCTGCCTCCTCTCTGATCCTAGTCGATAGCAGTGCAATGGAAGGCTGCTCGCCGTCAAACACACAAGAGTTGCGGTGCTTCCAGAGTAGCCATGCCGTCAGGTGAGTGATCGTGGCCAACCCCTTGCGCATGGCCTTTGGCGTCTCCCGCTTGGCGTGCATCCACCAATCGTTCAGCGTTGCCTCCTGGTCCGGCGGCCGGCATGGCAGCCGTAGCCAAGAGAGTGTCTCGTGCCACACGTGTCGCGAGAAGGGGCAGGTGACGAGCAGGTGGCGCATCGTCTCGGGCTCCTGGTCACATAAGACGCAACGCGGGTGGTGTTGCAGGCCACGGCGGCGCAATCTGTCCGCTGTCCAGCACCTGTCCAGGCTAACGAGCCAGAGGAAGAATTTCACGCGCGGCGGAGCCCAACTCCTCCATGTCAGTTGCCATGAGTCGCAGCTAGCGGAGCCGTGGAAGGTTGCCAAGTAGGCGCTGTGTGCGGAGTAGGATCCGCTCGAGGTCCATCTCCAGATGAGCTGGTCTGGCCGGTCGTTGAGGGCTACATTTTCTGTAACATGCCACAACAGCAGGTATTGACCGATCTCGTGGATGCCCATGTCTCCGCGAATGTCTCGAGTCCATGCATAGTTCTGGAGGCCTTCTGCAATGGTGCGCTGCTTGCGCTAGCGCTTGGGGATGCAAGCGTAGAGCTGCGGCATGAACTCGCCGATGGAGCGGCTGTCAATCCAGCGATCCTCCCAGAACTTGCCCGTTCTGCCGTCTCCCACGGAAAGCGAGGTGGAGGCGAAGAACAGGGCGCGCTCCTCCTTGGAAAACTGGAGGTCAAGGCCGTGCCAGGCACGCTCCTCGTCGGTGCGGCTGAACCAGAGCCATCGCAGCCGTAAGGCGAGTCCAGCACGCTCCATGTCCTGGACTTCAAGGCCGCCGAGGGGGAGTGGTCGGCAGACACGGCGCCAGTTGACGTGGCAGCTGCCTCCGTTAGCGGCGGCGCGATTTTCCCATAGGAATCCTCTCTCAATTTTCTCGATGAGCCTTATCGTCTTCTTCGGGGGGGGGGGGGGGCGAAGACTAGGATTTGGTGGATGGGGATGGCACAGAGCACGGACCTGACAAGAGCAAGGCGGCCCGCTTTGTTCATGAGCCTGGACTTCCAGTTGGGTAGCATGCCTCCAACCGTGTCGACCAGGGGCTGTAGCTGGGCGCTCGTGGGCCGTCGAATGGTGAGAGGGATCCCAAGGTATGTGAGTGGCAGATCCGTGATCTTGCACCCAAGGATCTCCGAGATCAGCGCAGAGTCACCCGGAGCGCAATTGAGCAATGTGGCTGAGCTCTTGCCGTAGTTGACATGAAGGCCCGTGGCTTGCCCAAAGAGCTGCAGGATCGCCTTGATCGCGGCAAGGTCACTGGGGGAGGGGTGGCAGAACAGCACCACGTCGTCCGCGTAGAGCGAGATGACCGGGATGGGGCGGCGTGGGTGTAGGTGCTCCAGGATGCCCAGGGTCGCGGCCTGCCGAAAGAGGCGTCCCAGCGTGTCCACCGCGAGGACGAACAGTTGGGGCGATTAAGGGTCGCCCTGCCGCAGCCCCTGCGGTGCCGGATGGGGGGGGGGGCTGGCTCACCGTTGATCAGCACCCGCGAGCAAGCGGACGACAGCAAGATGGCCAACCAGTCCAGGAATCTGCTCTCGAAGCCATACTGGCGGAGTACTTCGAACAGGAAGGGCCATGAGATGGTGTCGAAGGCGCGCGCGAGGTCGAGCTTGAGCAGGATCCGGGGTGTGCGCAGCTGGTGCAGGAGGCGCATCGATTGCTGGACGAGCACAAAGTTGTCGTGTAGGGAACGACCGGCGATGAAGGCGTTCTGGTTCTTGCTGACCAGCCTGTCGAGCTTCGGAGCCAGGCGCAGGGAGAGCGTCTTGGCGAACACCTTGGCAACAAGGTGGATTAGGTTGATGGGGCAGTAGTCGCCGATCGCCTGGGCATCCGAGCGCTTGGGGAGGAGGGAGACCATGGCCTGGTTGAGGCGGTGGAATCCTCTGCCCCTTAGCTGGTGCAGCTGATGGAACACGGCGATGACGTCGAGCTTGACAGTACCCCAGCAGGCGCGAAGAAACTCCGCGGTGAAGCCGTCCGGACCCGGTGCCTTGCGCGCCGGCAAGCGCGTGATCGTGCTCCAGATTTCCTCCTCCGTGAACGGGGCGTCGAGGTCTTGGAGGTCATCATCGGGTTCTATTAGGTGCTCGAGGTTGAGCGTGCATTCGCGGTCTGGAGCCGTGCCGATGAGGCCGTCAAAGTGCCCGAAAGCAGCCTCTGCCATCTCGCTTTGCCCTGTGAGGGTCTGGACGCCCGTGGACAGGCTGAAGATTGTGTTCTTTTGCCGTCGGTAGGAGCATTGCCGGTGGGAGAATGCGGTGTTGGCGTCCCCCTCCTTGAGCGAGGCAATGCGCGCCCGCTGTCGGGCTATGGTGCGCTCCAGCGAGGCGAAACCCAGGAAAGCGAGTTTCAAGCTCCTGTGCAGCCAAACCTCGTGCAGCGATAGCGTCCGGTCCTCCTGAGCTTTGTCGAAGCTGAGAATGAGCACCCTACATAGAGCGAGCTTGAGCTTGGCGCTGCCAACCGATTTCGCGCTCCAGCTGGTGAGTCTCCTGGCGGTGGCTTGCAGGCGCAGCCGGAGGCGGCGTAAAGGGTCGGCGTCATCCACCGACGCCCAAGCCTGCGGTGGTTGGCTTTGTGGCAGTTTGTTTTTGCTACAACATATCTTCCGATAAGATCAACAGCCTCAAATAACTGCCAGTGGACTACTCAACCATAATCCTTGATAACTAACCCCACCCCACCTACTGATTGCTTGAAAACCCGATAGATCATAGGAACATATGGTAGTCCTCTTCTTGGCTTCAGTCCACAAGCTCGGTTGATCATGCTATCCTTGAAAACCAGATAGAACATAAAAAAATATGGTATTCCCCACTTGGCTTCAGTCCACTAGCTATTCAATGGATCCAGGGCACGCTATTCTGTTTTGGGGAAAACTATGTAAGATTATTACCATGATCACTTGAAGCTGAAATACCATGTACTCAATTTTCTTGTGTTTAATCATTAATCTTGTACCTGACTAGGTCCATTTTTTTATCAGTCTGATCCTGCTGGCCTGCACTAATTCAATTTAGGAACTTGAGAAAAGTACCAATGTTTTAATCGCTTCTACCATGTTCTATCTCATGATCCTATATTTGACACTGCCTATTAGTCCATTACAATTGCACATTGACATATTTAGGAAGACTTTGTTCTGAAACTGTATTCCTATTTTTTTCTCCAGCTTACTGGTCGAGTTGAACTTACCACTGTTTTTATTGTTTCTACCATGCTCTATCTCATGATCCTATATTTGACACTGCCTATTAGTCCATTACAATTGCACATTGGCATATTTAGGAAGACTTTGTTCTGAAACTATATTCCTATTTTTTTTCTCCAGCTTACTGGTCGAGTTGAACCCAAAAGGAGGTGGTCTGATGGTATTCATCAAGCAGTAGAAGCAAAAGAAGGCCTCAAAATCCAGGCAATCATTGACTTACCCATTGCCAATTTGTACAAATGAACTAATATAATTTTTCTTTTATTAGTCTTGTCATTGTTTGTGAAAGTGTTTGACAGTTTCTTGTATGCAATGCTAATTGCAATTCATCAGGCAGACTCAGTAATTGTGGCTCAGATTACGTATCAGTCTCTGTTTAAGCTTTATCCTAAGCTTTCTGGGATGACAGGTACTGCTAAGACAGAGGTACGATATCTACTTGACCACTTCCTGGATAGTTTTTATGTTCATATTATTTATATTCTGCTGGTATGATCATATACTGGTTCTGCAGGAAAAGGAATTTCTGAAGATGTTTAAGATGCCAGTTATTGAGGTGCCCACGAATCTGCCAAATATACGGGTGGACTTACCTATCCAAGCTTTTGCGGTAAGGCTTCTGAGAAGTGAGATCATACCCAGTATTTTCCTTTGTTTATGATGACAAAATATTTGATGTCTACTATTACGTTTTGTAGACTTTAAGGGGTAAATGGCAATATGTCCGGGAAGAGGTAGAGTCTATGTTTCAATTGGGCCGTCCTGTTTTGGTTGGAACTACCAGGTATATTTTCTTTGCAACCTAAAAGAAATCTGATTTGCACTGCATTGCATATCACCAAACTTATTCGTTTGAAAAGTTAATAGCATGCCGCGAACACCCGTAATCTTCTCACGAGCCAGGCTGCAACTAGGCCTCCCTGTTGTATCAATTAGCAGAGTCAGGCATGCAAAAACCCCGCACGGGCTCGCTCTGCCCCTCCCGTGTGCTTACCTCACCATGTACACAGATTCACACGCCCATAACTTTGAGAGGAATTTCAGTTTTTCAACTCTCCCTACAGATACCCACTCCTCCTGAACACACTAGTCCCAGCACCCCCTCCTCTTCGATCAATCCGCACGCGTCCATGTTGATGGTATCACTGGATGAGGAGAATATGCACATGTACGGACTAAGAGCGACTCCAATAGCTCCAAATCCTTAAAAAAACTACTGTTTACAAGAAGTTGAGGCAAAAAAAGGCCCCCAACAGCTCCCTTAAACCCGATTTTTTACGGGATCCCGTATAATTGCTCCCCAACATCCCTCGTGTTTACGGAAAAGTGGTGGGCAGGAAACTGCCTGAAACTTCACGAGTGGAACATTAGGCTGCAGCCGCGCCGCTGCACTGGAACGCCGCAGCCGTGCTGTCACACTGGATCTCTATGGCGTTGGCCATCACCTCCACCATTGGCTCCTATCCAGTCGTTGGACCCCACCTCCCGCGTGATCGCGCCCATTGGCCACCGAAGGCACCGCCGATCGCCGCCCTTCTCCACCTGACCGGCCACCGTTGCCCCCTCCTCCTCCGCCACCAGCGCGCCGTTCAGGCCACAACCACCATGGCCAACGCCATGGCCGCTCCTGCCTGACCAGCAGCCGACGTCTCCATGTCTGGCCGACCCTGACACCGCCGCGCCTCCCATGTCCCGCACCGCTCCGGCCGCCGTTGCCACACACCCCATCGCCGTTTCACCGACTTGCTGGCCCCAGTGCTGTTTAATGGGAATCAGGGAAAAATGATTTTAGGGGAAGAAATTTTACCGGAATCGAGAAAAGTTGGTGTTAGACAACTTCCCTTAAATTTTACGGTCATCCGGTAAAATGACTTTTACGGGAAGTTTTTTACAGGAGCTAGTGGAGTTGTTCGTTTTACGGGAAGTTTTTTACAGGAGCTATTGGAGTTGCTCTAACAGTGGAGAGATGTCAGTAGCAGTGTTGGCACTAGGAGCAGCGATGTTGAAAACAGAGGTTCCTGCTGAAGTGCCTGTGGGCCTGACAGCAAAGCGACACGCTTTGCCTGTGTCGCTTTATGGTGACGCCATTTCCCCCCAAGTGTCCTGCATGTCAATCATTGTGCCGTCGTGTTGTCATTCTGCCATTATCTTGACATTGTCGTCCTTTATCAAAGCTAGTAACTTTCGCAGCAAAAGCCAGTGTGTAATTGTCTGCTTGGGTATGGACCGGGCCTGATTGAGGTGTCCTTGGACCAAGTAGGCTGGGAGCACCATATGGGCAGGGAGAAATAATCTTTTATATCAGGAACTTGCTTAGTAATGGTAATGATACTCCCCTTATGAAGTGGACACTTAAGAGTTATAGATATGATCAATCACAATTATAATCTATGTAAACTGCACTCCCTTTGTTACAAAATGTAGGGTGCATTTGAACTATCCAATCCATGCTTTGACTAACAATTAAGCCAACAATGCATGAGGTATGCTATATAAACTTGTTAACATTGGATTCACATTAAAGAGAACACTTTCTTGTGTTTGTGATTCTGTAGCTATCAATAAAATAGTGCGCAGAATTTATGATCAAAGTTCAAAATTGACCAGTCAACACACGGCCTTACATTTTGCAGAGGGAATGGATAGGATACCATTCAATGAATCTTTATCATAGGAACCAAAATATTCATGAAAACATATTACTTGGGGAAGAAAATCTGTCTAAATCTTCGATGGGGGCTGTCGCTATAATTACCTCGCCCGTTGGTACCATTCAATGTTCATGGGCATGGACACTTGATTTTACAGTAAGTTCTGCATGTGGTATGTTTGTGGCATTTGGAATTAATGGCATCTATACCCGTTGCAGTGTTGAGAGTTCAGAATACCTGTCGGATCTTCTTAAGTCTCGTAATATTCCTCACAATGTACTTAATGCAAGACCAAAGGTATGTAAACGCCTGATTTAGTTAACTTATTCTTCCATGTTTGGAGCTAATCGAATCGTTCTCGGCAGTATGCTGCGAAAGAAGCTGAAATAATTGCACAAGCTGGAAGGAAACATGCAATTACAATTTCAACGAACATGGCAGGCAGAGGGACAGACATCATTTTAGGTGGCAACCCTAAGGTAAGTACTTAACCTCTTCTCTTCATAGCTCTCTTTGTGTATATATATATGTGAAAGCAGAAAGCTAGCAGAGACTTTTCTCTCCAGGGCCTGATCAGTTCACTTTTCTGTTCTTGGTAGATGCTTGCAAAAGAAATTGTAGAAGACAATGTACTTCCATTTCTGTCGCACGACGCCCCAGATGTCGAAACTGAGGGGGAGTCCACATCCCACAAGGTGATTATTTTTGTGATTTTCTAGCCGTCCTAAGACTCCAAAGGTGTTTCTCACCATCACCTTTCGTTTTTTGGCAGGGTCTTTCCAAGATAAAACTCGGGCCATCGTCACTAGCTCTGCTTGCCAAAGCTGCAATCATGGGTAAGTAATAAGTATTGGACTGTCAGTGGTCGTATGCTCTGTAACCTGTAACAAGTTTTTTTATTGTGTTGCTCACTCCATGTATTCTTGTAGCAAAATATGTTCACAAAAGTGAGAACAATGAATGGTCTTTTCAGAAGGCAAAATCCACTATTATGGAGTCAATTGAAATGAGTAATACAATTGGGTTGGAAAAACTACAAGAGCGTGTGGCTGAAGTGACTGAGATGTACCCTCTTTGTGATGCAATAGCACTTGCTTATGCCACTGTCTTAAAGGATTGCGAAATTCATTGTTTTGACGAGGGTGCTGAGGTGAAGACATTAGGTGGGCTTCATGTAATAGGAACTTCTTTGCATGAGTCACGCCGAATCGATAACCAAGTAAGACACTCCTGATGCTGCAGGGTACACTCTGTTAGGCATGACTCTTATGCTTTTTTGTCGGATGTGATTTGAAACTAAATAAGTTTTAGCTACCAGGAGTATCTTTGGGGGAAAATAATTTCGATAAGCTGCTTATGTGGGCACATAAACGTAGAATCAACTGGCATTAAATTACGAACAGAACCTATTAAGTTCAGATGTATTATTCCGTTCTGTTAATTACATCTTACTGTAAATAAATTCAATATTCATTTTATTTATGTGCTGTTTCTATCTCTTTCATAGTTTTGACTAGGCTGCCAGAGTTCTTCAAAAGCATCACATGCAAACTTTGTGCTTTTGATGCAATATGTTGTCTGTTTTGTTGAATTAGTGGAATTTGTCAATTCTTTGAATAAAAGCTTGCTGAGAATATAGTTCTGGGTGATCAAGTTTGTACTGTCACAGTTGCATAAAATCTGCAAGTTTTTTTTCCGCAGTTACGTGGTAGAGCTGGCAGACAAGGCGATCCTGGTTCCACACGGTTTATGGTGAGGTATATCTGTTCCTGGACAAAAATACTTGTGTAACACTAAACTATTGTAGCTATTGTAGCATCTGATGATCCTTTTGTTTGCCGAATCTAAGTGTCTAACTTTGGTCAACTAGCTTACAAGATGAAATGTTCCGGAAGTTTAATTTGGACACAGAATGGGCCGTGAGACTTATATCAAGGATAACAAATGGCGAAGATATAGCGATCGAGAGCAACGCTGTTGTAAAACAGGTCAAATTCAATTTGTTGATATGCTAAACATTGCTACCTTTTCTTTTGGGATCACAGTGTATTATCTTGTACTCTTGTTTACATGTATTACTTTTCAAAATGCAGCTTCTAGGCCTTCAAATCAATGCAGAGAAGTATTATTTTGGCATAAGGAAAAATCTTGTTGAGTTTGATGAAGTCTTGGAGGTATATAATTTGTATCAGTCTCCATACTAATATACTGTTGTTTCATTCCCTGACCGTTATACTAAAATTCCAGCTATTTTTTTGTTTTATTTTTATGGTAGTTTTACTGGTCACCACAGAATACTGTTGATTTTAATGCCCTTTGATTTATTTAAACCATGATGTTTGTATCTAAATGAAAAGGTTACTGCTTTTATTGTTCTTAGTTTTTAGCGCCACAGCTTAATTTTTATACACGTCTCAAATTACAAACTGAGTTGGTTAATGCAATTTCTCCATTTCTTGAATTCCCTTGTTCATGGAGTATCATTCATATTTGATAGGTCCAAAGAAAGCACATCTATAGCCTTAGGCAGGTGATATTATCAGGTGACTCTGAAAGCTGCAGTGAACAAATTTTCCAGTAAGTTTGGCATCCTTAATTTGAGTTTATTTGATAATTTTTTTTCAAATGAGAGGTAACAAACACATTCTAAGATACAACATATTTTAGATAATATCTTAAGAGTAGAAATAATACATTATTGCTCACGCGGATGCAGGGTGTAACTTGTCAGAAGCATTTTATTAAGTGGGCAGTTAATATGTTATGTTCTGTTAGGTTATAGATGATCTGATGCACTGATATTTAATTGTGGGTTTTTAGGAGTTAAGGATTTATTTGTCATGTCTTGTGCTCCTGTGAACATGACATACATTGATGCTCGCCACTGCCCTGATAGGTCATAATTTCTTTGCTTGCTTGCTCGTTTTTGTCTCAATTAAAAACACTTTTCCTTGTTCGTCTGTTCAGTTTGCCTTTCCTAGGACACCCCTTCCGTCTGATGCTAAAACCTTATGTTGATCTTGTTCAGGATGTTCACCTTTTACTTTATCATTATCACTAGTCAGCTATCTATTCCTCTTTATACAAAATGATTCAGTTTTAAAACTTAAATCATTTATCTCTGAAAGTTTTTACCCCACCAATTACATGCCTTCAGTTGAAATGCTACCAGGTACATGCAAGCTGTAGTCGATGAGATTATTCTGGGAAATGTTGATCCCCAGAAGGTACTTTATCTTGCCCTGTTTTTATATATCATTTTTAGAATTTCCTCTTGGTGTGCTATGTGAGCTGTTCAGATTACATTTCATTTCAGCCACCTAAAACATGGGATTTGGCAAAGCTTTTGGATGAGTTTTCCAGTCTAGGCGGAAATTTGCTCACAGGTAATAAGCCTAAATATATAGTGAATTCATGTTCTTATGCAGTTAACTCATCTGACTTTGAGATACTCTGCAGAAACATTCAAGGAGACCCAAGAGGAAGACCTACAATCATCACTTGAGCAAATACTCAGATATGGCTCTGTGGAGGTCGATAATTTTGTTCTCCCAAACCTGCCAGCGCCACCTAATTCATTCAGGGGAATTCGTAAGAGAACATCTTCAGCAATGCGATGGTTTGCCATGTGTGTTGATGATACATCAAAGTAAGTTGTTATATAATCCAATATATGTTTTTCTTCAACACGGAGTTACACATTCACCCTCATGTATTCATAGTCTCTTTATACTTCGTCTATGTGATAAAAATCCAGGAAAGGAAGATATACAAACATTGTCAATCTTCTGAGGAAATATTTTGGGGATTTTCTAATAGCTACCTACCTGGAAGTGCTGCAAGAGTCCCGTTATCATGATGCATACATTAGGGGAATTGAGGTTTGCTTCTCTTACGAATATGTTTACGTGCTCTGTGTGGAGGTCAAGGTCATATTCTTTCTTGGGTACTTTGCAAGTGATGTTGCAATCTGCATAACCTTTACTCTGTTATTTCAAGTTCCCATACATTTTTATCATGTGAAATTCTGTTTGTGAAATCATATTATTTACCAACTAGCATAAGATTATAGTTAAAAATAAAGGATCTTGATTGTGGCCTCATGGGAATGCATGATGGATGCAATGTTGGCATTACTTGACAAGTTATATGTTTCATCATGGCCATTTTATATTTTTTCCCAAGTCAAAGCATATTCATCATGTAATCATGCAACTCTGTTGAATTGAAGAGGGAAGCACTTCTGAAGACACTTGATATGTTGTGGAAGGACCATTTAGTTAACATGAACAAGCTTAGTTCTGCGGTAATTTCAATCTTTCCCTCTAGATGTGCTGTCTCCTCTTTGATTACCAATTTTCTGTCACTGGCTCAGATTTTATAACTTTTTATTACCAGGTGAACGTCCGGAGCTTTGGGCACAGAAATCCTCTAGAGGAGTATAAGATTGACGGCTGTCGGTTCTTCATCTCAATGTTGAGTGCGACACGGCGATTGACAGTGGAAGCCCTACTCCGTTACTGGTCATCTCCAATGGAATCTGAAGAGATCTTCAACACTGCGGATCAATAGCTGAATAACATCACATCTGATGAACCCCGTTTCCTCGAGGTTGCACACGCGGATACTTCTAATTCATGGTCAGTAGAATCACCTACTGCTCGAACGTGTTTCTTGTCTAGATCGCCGTCTTGATTCCTCATTGGCAGAGAAGTCTCTAACACAAGCTTGACTTGGATGGCAGCCAGGTAACAGTAGGCTTTTCATATGGATGGCCTTCTTCCCCGGCAGTCTTAGATACAGGTTAGAAGTAGACATTGACCACTATCTAGTAGTAGTAGATTACTCCAGCAATGAGTTTTAACTCTGTAAAAATCGCAACTTTGATATAGATGAAGTATTGCATAACTGGATCCAGCTGATTATATATACACATGAGGTGCACAGCGGTTTTTGCCCGTGACAATCAGAGCTTTATTATAATGTTACAACTCCCAAGTAAAATACAGATTTGCGCACATTGTATTGTCGTATCAATATCATACATATATTTCTGTCCAGTCTTGTACACTATTTTGTGAGCGAAACCTTTACCAAACATCTCAATTCTCAAGTAGTGACACACTGGGCCTAAGGCCCCTCTTGTCAAGTAGGAATGGCATGCATGCGCGAAAAAGCAGAGCGGCACCCGGGCTCCAGTGAGCCTGGTATTTCTTTTTTACCAAAATACCATTTTCACATACTAGAAAAATCTGAAAAAAAGCATATACATGGATACGTATTTGTAATATACGTGTATAATTTTTCACTAATGTTTATGTTTTTATGTAGCGTATAAAAAAAAGACAAATACACAGATTAAAATGGGCCTTATTTTTGTTGTATTTGGGCCAGATTTTTATCTTTTTTGTGTAGAATGCAAAAAACCAAATTAATTGATGAAACTTTTTACATACTAAACTACCATGTATATGTATTTGTATTAAAAAAATTGGTATTTTTCGAAGCTTTTAAATATATATTGTTATTATTTTTGATGCAACGCCGCACTCGAGCATCTGGCTTGTGGACACGGAACTCTCGAGGCCGTGCTAACGGGCAGTAGCATCTGACACTTGTCAGGTCGCTGCTTTTTGATGATGATGACAAGGCAATCAAACCAAACCAAACCCATGGCAAACATTTCAACTTTCCAGATACTTTGCATGATAAGATCGCCGTCAACATTAGTATACTGGCACGAGCTGTTTGCGCACTGGCTAGGGCATTCGGCTTCCTTGCATTTCGCATATTCTCTTTGGCATTGTATATTGCAAGTGCCGCGCGAGCAAGTGTAGTAGTAGACTAGTAGTAGTTGGCGCGAGTGACACTGCATGATGATAACCCAACGTACCACGCATGATGATAACGCAACGTATCACGCATATGCAGCTACGCTGCCCCTTCTACTACTTTGGATCTTCCCCGTGTAGCTATCAGGCATGTGTTCATTTCACATAATAAAAGGCGGGAGCAGCAGCAGCAGAGTAGAGTATATATTTTGTTTACCTTTCACGCGTTCCGTTCGCGTGGGCGGCTTCTTCTCCTCTGCCCTTTTTGCAGCATCGCTCTCGGCACACGCGAGATGATCTCACTCCCTCGGGAATGCGCGCGACGTCACAGGTGACGCACGCGTGCGTCTCCCCTGTTGCGTGCGCCTCATCTCTCTTATTTACGGGATGAGATGGATGGGGTGATCCATCCTGTCGCGTGTCATTCGTCTTGGACGGCAAGTGCCACTCCTCTGTCCATCTGAGTCTGACTCAGAATATGTGTAGCAGCGGCTGGGTTGCCTTGCCACCAGGGAATTTATTGCACCCACAATATGGCCCAGTCCTATAACCTTTTTTTAGTCCCAATTAAAAAGTCATTAGTCCCTATCCGTCTATTTCCAGGGACTAAACATAAACTATAGATCATTAAATGACATGCAAAAAGATCATTTTATTCCTAATAATGTACTAAAAGTTATTAAATGACATGCTAAAAGTAGGGACATTGTTGAAAAAATGTTAAAAAAGTCATAAAAAGACCCTTCCATAGGGACTTCTTTCTTTAGTCCCAAACATCCCCTTTTAGTCTCTAAAAATCCCTCCTGTTTCTTTCACATAGTACTAAAAAGAATTTTTTTTAGTCCCTAAGGCTTTGTTTGGTAGAAGTGGATTGGAGAGGATTGGATTTGAAGGGATTTGATGAATCCCTTTCTTTCACCCAATCATCTCAAATCCTCGAGCCTTTGCTTCCACCAGTCCCTCAAAAAGGGTCCTGAAACACATGGATAAAAAGGGATTGAAGGAGAACAGAGAGGATTTGGCTAAGCAAACCCTTCTTACCAAATGGACGCCTTAGGTTTGTAGGGTTTCTGACTCTTTCGAAGATTTTTCTGTCGAAACCTCCTGAATTTTCCCGTGTCAAACGAGGCATAAAAGAAAAAGCCCATGTAAAGAAACACCTATATGTGTAGTCTGCGGTGTTGTAGCCGCACCGCACAGACCGGTGGAGAATCTGCGCTGCGCCGCACTGGACTTGGACCGAGACCAGCCTGCTCGATCGATCGATCGATCGTGTCCTGGCGCTGGGGCACACGACCGCTATATACATCAGATCCAGCATCGCTCGTGTAGCCGTACAGTACGTATAATTTATCATTCAAATGCTTATCCGGGTTTATTCTCGGGTCACTCGGCCATTAATGAGTTGCACTTCTGTAGTTCTGTGTATGCAGTGCAGATAGACCTGGATCGTGTGTGCCCTACGCGTAGGAAGAAAAGGAAAATGGTCATGTGTGAGCTTGGTTTGAATTTTCCACGTCAACTTACCTCGGGGGTCTTCGCCGGGGCTGGCGCATCAGTAGCTGCTCGACAAAGACCATGACCACATACGACATATCACATATGGTCAAGTACTTTGACATTCTCCCGCGACTCGTAGTTCCCCCTTGCTCAACTCAGCTGAACTGCGCATTTTACACTGGGCTTTGGTTTCAGCGTTCTTCTCTTCTTTATTTGGAGAATGGTGTTTCTATTTGAGAAACGTAATATAGACGTAGATACAGTATACACTCACCGTAACACACATACACATATATATACTCATCTATATGAATGCATGTATGTACATCCTATATCATATTAATATCTTCGAGAGAGCGAGTCAACAGATTTTAAGATTGATGAGGTCACCATAAATATCTTGCCATCGACGAGAATTTTATCTCTTAATGAAAGAATAATCCGTTTTTATGAGACACACATATGTCAAACCTTAAGTTTGAACCTTCATAGGCTATAGGAGTACAACTAGCCTCCTAATAATACAACCACAACTTGAAAGAGTACTCGTACTTTGTGCAAATTCCACTTTAAAATATGATTGCTTAGAGGACCACACCTAATGTCGCGAGCGACATGAGGCAACCCCAGTCGCTGCCGCCTAGCTCTGTTCTTCTTCTTGCCTTCTCCTTCCTGCCATCAGAGCACATCATCGAGCGAAGCCCGACCAGCATGGGCCGCACTGATGTCCCTTCTCCCTTTCACATGAAATGGAGTGTCATAGGGTGTCTGCTTCAGACGGGGACGCGACCTTGTGCGGTACGCTACAACGCGACAGATGCGTCTACTTCAACGACGATGGTGGCAAGTGGTGGCGGCGCGGAGGGCTGTGCCACAGTGTTGCGGGCGAGTGATAGAGACAACTGCATGGATCTGGTGGTCGTGCTCCTACATGTGGCGTAGAGTGTCAGTGATAGCCTCCTTTCCTCTGGGCCCGAGTCGACGACGCGCGGGGTTGGGCGGGTGACGACTGTGGTGCCTTCTACACGTGCGAGAGAGACGACTTTAACCCAGGGCTCGTGCTCGGGCGAGCCAGATCTAGGCCTGAGGTGGTTTGGGACTTTAGTTCCGGGTAGGGGCCCGCCCCTCCGCCTGGGTCTGGATCTCCCCATGCGTGGCTCGATTCCCCTCCGAGCAAGTACAATAGGATGACCTAGCTAGACGAACCGTAAGATAGAATCAATGGCGGATCTAGGTTTTGAAGTTACCCGGGGCGAACTTTACAGAAAACTAGGACATGATCTATATACACAGTGATTTCTCCATCTAGCGTCACTGCATCAGCTGTTGGACTTGGGTAGTAGCGGCGAGCTGACGTGTGCGGAGACGTGATCAATTTTTTTGGAGCACAACGTGATAGATCGATTGTGGGCTGGATTAGGAATTGGGAACGTTCAGACTCAAAGGCCTACAGAGAATAACGGGCACTTATCTAATTGGGCCTTTACTACGGATTTACGATCACTTTATAACTAACTCATCTCAAGTATAACGAAATGTTTACTTCTCTTTCTCATCGCCCTTCTCGAGTTAGAACTCATAGGGTATGGCTGAAACAGATCGCGTCTAGCTGCCATGACGTGGCACCAGTCAAGTAGCAAGACGTACCTAGGTATGAAATTTTTATCCGGGACAGCCGCCCCTACACGACCCCATGCTGGCGCCACCCCTGCTTAGAATAGTATATTTTTCCTGAGTTGGAAGGGGGAGGAGAGAGAGAAGCGAGCTACAAGCTAACAACCAGGTGTAGCACATGCTCCTAGACACTTTATGAGAGAGGGATGTGGGTCATGTATCAACAAAGTAGTATTATTACATCTATCTATTGTACTTGTTGGCTATAAGCTTGGGTTTAGATGACATGGTAACATCATATAGCCGGCAACTCGCTATACTATTAACCATGCTCTTTGACGGGCAACCTTTTCGACGGCTTTGGCCTCTATCGATCTCATATCATGGTGGGGATTCAGGGGTTGGGTGGGACGTGCTTGCTTCCCTTCCCGGTGGGTGGCATGAATGCTTTTTATTGGTGAGAGGTGCGGCTTAAGATGCAGGGGCATCGACCTCAGATGATGGGCTACCCGACAACTCTTCGGTAGGCTTCGTAGTAGTAGTGATGGCTTCATTTCTTGGTCGTGTGGGTGACAAGGGGGCGAGTAGTAGGTGATCGGTGCTCGTTCTCTTCCAACGACAGTTGCGACGCCTAAATCTGATTCAGATGTGATGTATTTCGTCGCTGGGGTGACCAAGGTGAAAGATCTGCGCTTTGGTGTTGGGGATGACAACGCCCGTGGGTGCCGCTTTCCTCTAGAGGACGTCGTCGTAGATCTCCTGAGCTATGGGTGAAAACCCTTGTCGGCCGGACTCAACAACGGTGACGTCTCATGTTGTTAACCTCTAGTGGTGTTGTTGTGAAGCTCAGGCGCCGTCGGCCAGATAGTGGCTGTTTGTTCAGATTTTCATGTGTGCTTCTGTGATAGAGTCTTTGTCTCATCTTTATGCCTTCGCTCATCTTTTTACGATGTTATTTCTGTTGTTTCATGTTCTCTATTCATTTTGTTTGAGGGCCTTTTTCACTATTATGGTACATCCGGCCGCGATACTTTAGTTGTTGTTTTTTATATAAAACATGACAAAAGGCCAGTTCAAAAGTATAAATAGAACTAGTGGATTATGATCTCACCCACCGTTGGTTCAAAATTCTTGTGCTCAATTACCCCCACTATTCAAACCACCAATCCAAGGAAGGATCTTCGGACTCACACTTGAAATGATAAGGTTATGCCCACGCTCTTGATGACGATGGTGCAATCGCATGATGGGAGCAAATTTTCATATATTATCCATACCTGAAAAAGGAGCAAGAAACAAAAGACAAAGGAATACAATACCAGACAGGGAAGTTGTTAGTAGTAGCTAGGTCCACCGATTAAATAGCATTTGATGCAGTAACTGTCAGCTATGCCTGTGTCGTCTCGACTCTTTAATTAGACCGATACTCGCCTGGTACATCAACCGCAGTGTCATCTAGAAGGTAGAATGATTTGTAGTACGTAGTACTACCAACTTTTGAAGCAAACTAAATAAACAATTAAATAAACTGATTTAATCAAATGAAAATCTGCAAATGCTTTCGGTTTTAGCATATACTCCATCCGTCTCAAAATAAGTATCGTTGATCTAGTATAAAATTTGTACTAATCTAGTACAAATTTTACGACACTTATTTTGGGATAGAGGGGAGTATATCATTTGATGCCGCAACTGAACTGGCTTACTTGCTGCTGGTTGCTCTTGATTTGTGCTTTCGGAACTGAACTGGCTTACTTGCTGCTGGTTACTCTTGATTTGTGCTTTCCTCTGTCCATGGACAACGGACACCGGGTGCCGATGCCGAAAAAAAGAAGAAAAAAGAACACCGGGTGCCTACCTTGAAATAGTAAAATGGAGTGACGAAACAGCAAACGTGCTGCTGAATTTGTTCTGTTTATTATAATTACCGGTAGATGATCACGTAACGCGTATATATGATCATCGCGTCACATTCTACGCTGGCGACTTTGCTCGTACCGATCAGTTATTTAAAAGACACAGAATATTACATTAAGCATGCGAGCCCACACTAAGAGCTAGCTTAGTTAACCACGTATTTTGGTGACATGCTAACCTTTTTCTTAGCGACCTACCTAGGCTAGAACGCAGTCCTTGTGATTCCATCAAAAGAAATGCTTAATAAGTGTTGAATATATATTTATGCATTATATTATGTCGTATGTCCACCTTTTAGTTTTCTGTATAGTTGAGGTTAAGGCTCATCTCATACCTTATATATACGTGTCTAGTACATCCGATCAATACATTGAGAGTTGCTGAGCCCAAACCTAAGTCTTTACATGCTATCAGTTTCCTTCACGTTTCTACCCTAGCCGCCGCCGCTGCCGCGCCCTCTATCGCGCAGCCACGACCACCGTCGTCGCGTCCTCCATCGCGGAGCCGCCGCCGCCGCCGCGCCCTCTATCGTGCAGCCACGACCACCGTCGTCGCGTCCTCCATCGCGCAGCCGCAGCCGTCGCCGCCGCCGCGCCCTCCATCACGCAGCTGCCGCCGCTGCATCCTACCGCCGCCACACACAACCGCTGCCTCCGCTCTACCAGCCGTCGCCGCCACTGCATGTCGTCGCACCCCACCTCCACCGCTTCCGCCACACTAACCCTTCCCTCTCGAAGCCGCCGCTCGCCCCGCTGCCATGGTGTCTCCGTGTTCCTCGATCTCCACCGACAGCAATTTGTTCGCCGGCCCGAACGTCCCACTCGTTCGTGATCTCAACATCTTCGACCGCGTTCCGGTGACCCTTGATCAATCCACCGCCTCGTACTCCGCATGGAAGAGGTACTTCTCTTTGATGTTCCGCGAGTACCTGCTCCACAACCAGGTCGATGGCACCGTGGACTCTCGTCTCATGGTGAACGACGAGGACTGGATGATCCTCGACTCCACCATCATCCGCTGGTTCTACCTCACCATCTCCAAGGACATCTTCCACATGGTGGTTGATACGTCTCCGTCGTATCTACTTTTTCGAACTCTTTTGCCCTTGTTTTGAACTCTAATTTGCATGATTTGAATGGAACTAACCCGGACTAATGCTGTTTTCAGCAGAATTGCCATGATGTTGTTTTTGTGCAGAAATAAAAGTTCTCGGAATGACCTGAAAATTTACGGAGATTTTTTCTGAAATTAATGAAAAATACATGCGCAAAGATCCACCAGAGGAGGTGTACCAGTGGGCCACAAGCCCACAGGCCGTGGCCACCCCCCTAGCCGCTCCGTGAGGGCTTGTGGGGCCCACGTGGCGCCACCGCCTCCAAACTCAGCTCTATTTATTCCGTCTCGCCCGGAAAAAAATCAGGGAGAAGGATTCATCGCGTTTTACGATACGGAGGCGCCGCCACCTCCTGTTCTTCATCTCGAGGGCAGATCTGGAGTCCGTTCGGGGCTCCGGAGAGGGGAAATCGTCGCCATTGTCATCATCAACCTTCCTCCATCGACAATTCCATGATGCTCTTCACCGTTCGTGAGTAATCTCATCGTAGGCTTGCTGGACGGTGATGAGTTGGATGATATCTATCATGTAATCGAGTTAGTTTTGACGGGGATTGATCCCTAGTATCCACTATGTTCTGAGATTGATGTTGCTACTACCTTGCCATGCTTAATGCTTGTCACTAGGGCCCGAGTGCCATGATTTCAGATCTGAACCTATTATGTTGTCGCCAATATATGTGTGTTTTAGATCCTATCTAGCAAGTTGTAGTCACCTACTATGTGTTATGACCCAGCAACCCCGGAGTGACAATAGCCGGAACCACTCCCGGAGATGACCATAATATGAGGAGTTTGTTGGAATTATGCCCTAGAGGCAATAATAAATGTATAGTTATTATTATAATTCCCGTATCAAGATAATAGTTTATTATCCATGCTATAATTGTATTGAATGAAGACTCATTTACATGTGTGGATATATAGACAAAACACCGTCCCTAGCATGCCTCTAGTTGGCTAGCCAGTTGATCGATGATGGTCAGTGTCTTCTGATTATGAACAAGGTGTTGTTGCTTGATAACTGGATCACGTCATTTGGGGAATCACGTGATGGACTAGACCCAAACTAATAGACGTAGCATGTTGATCGTGTCATTTTGTTGCTACTGTTTTCTGCGTGTCAAGTATTTATTCCTATGACCATGAGATCATATAACTCACTGACACCGGAGGAATGCTTTATGTGTATAAAACGTCGCAACGTAACTGGGTGACTATAAAGATGCTCTACAAGTATCTCCGAAGGTATTAGTTGAGTTAGTATGGATCAAGACTGGGATTTGTCACTCCGTGTGACGGAGAGGTATCTCGGGGCCCACTCGGTAATACAACATCACACACAAGCCTTGCAAGCAATGTAACTTAGTGTAAGTTGCGGGATCTTGTATTACGGAACGAGTAAAGAGACTTGCCGGTAAACGAGGTTGAAATAGGTATACGAATACTGACGATCGAATCTCGGGCAAGTAACATACCGAAGGACAAAGGGAATGACATACGGGATTATACGAATCCTTGGCACTGAGGTTCAAACGATAAGATCTTCGTAGAATATGTAGGATCCAATATGGGCATCCAGGTCCCGCTATTGGATATTGACCGAGGAGTCTCTCGGGTCATGTCTACATAGTTCTCGAACCCGCAGGGTCTGCACACTTAAGGTTCGACGATGTTTTATGCGTATTTGAGTTATATGGTTGGTTACCGAATGTTGTTCGGAGTCCCGGATGAGATCACGGACGTCACGAGGGTTTCCGGAATGGTCCGGAAACGAAGATTGATATATAGGATGACCTCATTTGATTACCGGAAGGTTTTCGGAGTTACCGGGAATGTACCGGGAATGACGAATGGGTTCCGGGAGTTCACCGGAGGGGGGCAACCCACTCCGGGGAAGCCCATAGGCATTTGGGGGGGTCACACCAGCCCTTAGTGGGCTGGTGGGACAGCCCACCAATCCCCTATGCGCCAAGAGAGAAAAAATCAAAAGGAAAGAAAAAAAAAGGAAGAAGTGGGAAGGGGGAAGGACTCCCTCCCACCAAACCAAGTAGGACTCGGTTTGGGGGGGGGGGGAGAGTCCTCCCCCCTGGCTCGGCCGACCCCTTGGGGATCCCTTGGACCCCAAGGCAAGGTCCCCCTCCCTCCTCCTATATATATGGGGCTTTTAGGGCAGATTTGAGACGACTTTCTCACGGCTGCCCGACCACATACCTCCATAGTTTTTCCTCTAGATCGTGTTTCTGCGGAGCTCGGGCGGAGCCCTGCTGAGACGAGATCATCACCAACCTCCGGAGCGCCGTCACGCTGCCGGAGAACTCTTCTACCTCTCCGTCTCTCTTGCTGGATCAAGAAGGCCGAGATCATCGTCGAGCTGTACGTGTGCTGAACGCGGAGGTGCCGTCCGTTCGGTACTCGATCGTAGGACTGATCGCGGGATTGTTCGCGGGGCGGATCGAGGGACGTGAGGACGTTCCACTACATCAACCACGTTCTCTAAACGCTTCTGCTGTGCGATCTACAAGGGTACGTAGATCACTCATCCCCTCTCGTAGATGGACATCACCATGATAGGTCCTCGTGCGCGTAGGAAAATTTTTGTTTCCCATGCGACGTTCCCCAACAGTGGCATCATGAGCTAGGTTCATGCGTAGATGTCTTCTCGAGTAGAACACAAAAGGTTTTGTGGGCGGTGATGTGCGTTTTGCTGCCCTCCTTAGTCTTTTCTTGATTCCGCGGCATTGTTGGATTGAAGCGGCTTGGACCGACATTACTCGTACGCTTACGAGAGACTGGTTTCATCGTTACGAGTAACCCCCTTTGCTCAAAGATGACTGGCAAGTGACGGTTTCTCCAACTTTAGTTGAATCGGATTTGACCGAGGAGGTCCTTGGATGAGGTTAAATAGCAACTCATATATCTCCGTTGTGGTGTTTGCGTAAGTAAGATGCGATCGTACTAGATACCCTTGGTCACCACGTAAAACATGCAACAACAAAATTAGAGGACGTCTAACTTGTTTTTGCAGGGTATGATTGTGATGTGATATGGCCAACGATGTGATTTGATATATTGGATGTATGAGATGATCATGTTGTAATAGAAATATCGACTTGCATGTCGATGGTACGGCAACCGGCAGGAGCCATAGGGTTGTCTTTATACTAACATATGTGCTTGCAGATGCGTTTACTATTTTGCTAGGATGTAGCTTTAGTAGTGATAGCATAAGTAGCACGACAACCACGATGGCAACACGTTGATGGATGATCATGCTGTGGCGCCGGTGACAAGAAGATCGTGCCGGTGCTTTGGTGATGGAGATCAAGAAGCACGTGATGATGGCCATATCATGTCACTTATGAATTGCATGTGATGTTAATCCTTTTTTGCACCTTATTTTGCTTAGAACGACGGTAGCATTATGAGGTGATCTCTCACTAAAATTTCAAGACGAAATTGTGTTCTCCCCGACTGTGCACCGTTGCTACAGTTCGTCGTTTCGAGACACCACGTGATGATCGGGTGTGATAGACTCAACGTTCACATACAACGGGTGCAAAACAGTTGCGCACGCGGAACACTCGGGTTAAGCTTGACGAGGCTAGCATGTGTAGACATGGCCTCGGAACACATGAGACCGAAAGGTCGATCATGAATCATATAGTTGATATGATTAGCATAGGGATGCTTACCACTGAAACTATTCTCAACTCACGTGATGATCGGACTTGGGATAGTGTAAGTGGATCATGAACCACTCAAATGACTAGAGAGATGTACTTTTTGAGTGGGAGTTTAGCATATAATTTGATTAAGTTGAACTCTAATTATCTTGAACATAGTCTAAAGTCCACTTTGTATATATTTGTGTTGTAGATCATGGCTCACGCAAGTGTCATCCTGAATTTTAATACGTTCCTAGAGAAAGCTAAGTTGAAAGATGATGGAAGCAACTTTGTAGACTGGGCTCGTAATCTTAAGCTAATCTTACAAGCTGGAAAGAAGGATTATGTCCTTAATGCTGCGCTAGGAGATGAACCACCCGCTACGGCTGATCAGGATGTTAAGAACGCTTGGTTAGCACGTAAGGAGGACTACTCAATAGTTCAATGTGCAGTCTTGTATGGCTTAGAACCGGGACTTCAACGTCGCTTTGAGCGTCATGGAGCATTTGAGATGTTCCAGGAGTTGAAGTTTATCTTTCAGAAGAACGCCCGGATCAAGAGGTATGAGACCTCCGATAAATTCTATGCTTGCAAGATGGAGGAAAACTCGTCTGTCAGTGAACATGTGCTCAAAATGTCTGGGTACTCAAACCGTCTAGCTGAACTGGGGATTGAACTCCCGCAAGAAGCTATCACTGACAGAATCCTTCAATCACTGCCGCCAAGCTACAAAGGCTTTGTGTTGAACTACAACATGCAAGGGATGAACAAGTCTCCCGGCGAGTTGTTTGCGATGCTGAAAGTCGCAGAGTCTGAACTCCGTAAAGAGCATCAAGTGTTGATGGTGAGCAAGACCACTAGTTTCAAGAGAAACGGCAAAGGCAAGAAGGGCAATTCGAAGAAGAGCGGCAAGCCTGTTGCCAATCCGCCGAAGAAACCCAAGGCTGGACCTAAGCCTGAAACAGAGTGCTTCTATTGCAAGGGTATGGGTCACTGGAAGCGCAATTGCCCCAAGTATCTGGCAGATAAGAAGGCGGGCAAAGAAAAATTAGGTATATTTGATATACATGTTATTGATGTGTACTTAACCGGCTCTCGTAGTAGTGCCTGGGTATTTGATACCGGTTCTGTTGCTCACATTTGCAACTCGAAGCAGGAACTGCGGAATAGACGGAGGCTGGCGAAAGACGAAGTGACGATGCGCGTAGGAAACGGTTCCAAGGTTGATGCAATCGCCGTCGGCACCGTGTCACTTCAACTACCATCGGGATTAGTGATGAACTTAAATCATTGTTATTTAGTGCCTGCGTTGAGCATGAACATTATATCTGGATCTTGTTTATTGCGAGACGGTTACTCTTTTAAGTCTGAGAATAATGGTTGTTCCATTTCTATGAGTAACATCTTTTATGGTCATGCACCGAATGTGAGAGGATTGTTCATATTGAATCTCGATAGCGATACGCATATACATAACATTGAGGCCAAAAGAGTTAGAGTAAACAATGATAGCTCCATATTTTTGTGGCACTGCCGCTTGGGTCATATTGGTGTAAAGCGCATGAAGAAACTCCATGCTGATGGACTTTTAGAGTCACTTGACTTTGATTCACTTGACACGTGCGAACCATGCCTCATGGGCAAGATGACTAAGACTCCGTTCTCCGGAACAATGGAGCGTGCAAGTGACTTGTTGGAAATCATACATACCGATGTGTGTGGTCCAATGAGCGTGGAGGCACGCGGCGGATATCGTTATTTTCTCACCTTCACTGACGATTTAAGTAGATATGGTTATGTCTACTTAATGAAGCACAAGTCTGAAACATTTGAAAAGTTCAAGCAATTTCAGAGTGAAGTGGAAAATCATCGTAACAAGAAGATCAAGTTCCTACGGTCTGATCGTGGGGGTGAATATCTGAGTTTCGAGTTTGGTACTCACTTAAGACAATGTGGAATTGTTTCACAGTTAACACCGCCTGGAACACCACAGCGTAATGGTGTGTCCGAACGTCGTAATCGTACTTTGTTAGAGATGGTGCGATCTATGATGTCTCTTACTGATTTGCTGTTATCTTTTTGGGGTTATGCATTAGAAACAACTGCATTCACTTTAAATAGGGCACCATCAAAATCCGTTGAGACGACACCATACGAACTGTGGTATGGCAAAAGGCCAAAGTTGTCGTTTCTTAAAGTTTGGGGATGTGATGCTTATGTCAAAAAGCTTCAGCCTGAAAAGCTGGAACCCAAAGCGGAAAAGTGCGTCTTCATAGGTTACCCAAAAGAGACAGTTGGGTACACCTTCTATCTCATATCCGAGGGCAAAGTGTTTGTTGCTAAGAACGGAACTTTTCTCGAGAAGGAGTTTCTCTCGAGAGAATTGAGTGGGAGGAAGATAGAACTTGACGAGGTTGTCGAACCTCTCATCCCTCTGGATGGTGGCGCAGGGCAAGGGGAAACCTCTGTCATTGCGACGCCGGTTGATGAGGAAGTTAATGATGATGATCATGAAACTCCAGTTCAAGTTTCTGTTGAACCACGCAGGTCGACGAGATCACGTGCTGCTCCAGAGTGGTACGGTAATCCCGTCTTATCAATCATGTTGTTAGACAACAATGAACCTGCGAATTATGAAGAGGCAATGGTGGGCCCAGATTCGAACAAATGGCTAGAAGCCATGAAATCCGAGATAGGATCCATGTATGAGAACAAAGTATGGACTTTGGAGATACTACCTGAGGGCCGCAAGGCTATTCAGAACAAATGGATCTTTAAGAAGAAGACGGACGCTGACGGTAATGTGACCGTTTATAAAGCTCGACTTGTGGCAAAGGGTTTTTCACAAGTTCCAGGAGTTGACTACGATGAGACCTTCTCACCCGTAGCGATGCTTAAGTCCGTCAGAATCATGTTAGCAATAGCTGCATTTTTCGATTATGAAATCTGGCAGATGGATGTCAAAACGGCGTTCCTTAACGGTTTCCTTAAGGAAGAGTTGTATATGATGCAACCCGAAGGTTTTGTCGATCCTAAAAATGCTGACAAGGTGTGCAAGCTCCAGCGATCCATCTATGGACTGGTGCAAGCATCTCGGAGTTGGAACAAACGCTTTGATGAGGTGATCAAAGCATTTGGTTTTATGCAAGTGGTTGGAGAATCTTGTATTTACAAGAAAGTGAGTGGGAGCTCTGTGGCGTTTCTAATATTATATGTGGATGACATATTACTGATTGGAAACAACGTAGAGCTTTTGGAGAGCATAAAAGGTTACTTGAATAAAAGTTTCTCTATGAAGGACCTAGGAGAAGCTGCTTACATTCTAGGCATTAAGATCTATAGGGATAGATCAAAACGCCTGATAGGACTTTCACAAAGCACGTACCTTGATAAAGTTTTGAAGAGGTTCAAAATGGAACAGTCCAAGAAAGGGTTCTTGCCAGTGTTACAAGGTACGAGGTTGAGTAAGACTCAGTGCCCAGCAACTGATGAAGATAGAGAGCATATGCGCTCCGTCCCCTATGCTTCAGCCATAGGCTCTATCATGTATGCAATGCTGTGCACTAGACCGGATGTTAGCCTGGCCATAAGTATGGCAGGTAGGTTCCAGAGTAATCCAGGAGTGGATCACTGGACGGCGGTCAAGAATATCCTGAAGTACCTGAAAAGGACTAAGGAGATGTTTCTCGTGTATGGAGGTGACGAAGAGCTCGCCGTAAAAGGTTACGTCGATGCAAGCTTTGACACAGATCCGGACGACTCTAAGTCGCAAACCGGATACGTATTTATTCTTAATGGGGGTGCAGTAAGCTGGTGCAGTTCCAAGCAAAGCGTCGTAGCAGATTCTACATGTGAAGCAGAGTACATGGCTGCCTCGGAGGCGGCTAAGGAGGGTGTCTGGATGAAGCAGTTCATGACGGATCTTGGAGTGGTGCCAAGTGCACTGGATCCAATAACCTTGTTCTGTGACAACACTGGTGCCATTGCCTTAGCAAAGGAACCAAGGTTTCACAAGAAGACCAGACACATCAAACGACGCTTCAACCTCATCCGCGACTACGTCGAGGAGGAGGACGTAAATATATGCAAAGTGCACACGGATCTGAATGTAGCAGACCCGCTGACTAAGCCTCTTCCACGGCCAAAACATGATCGACACCAGAACTGTATGGGTGTTAGATTTATTACAATGTAATTCACATGGTGATGTGAGGGCTAGATTATTGACTCTAGTGCAAGTGGGAGACTGTTGGAATTATGCCCTAGAGGCAATAATAAATGTATAGTTATTATTATAATTCCTGTATCAAGATAATAGTTTATTATCCATGCTATAATTGTATTGAATGAAGACTCATTTACATGTGTGGATATATAGACAAAACACCGTCCCTAGCATGCCTCTAGTTGGCTAGCCAGTTGATCGATGATGGTCAGTGTCTTCTGATTATGAACAAGGTGTTGTTGCTTGATAACTGGATCACGTCATTTGGGGAATCACGTGATGGACTAGACCCAAACTAATAGACGTAGCATGTTGATCGTGTCATTTTGTTGCTACTGTTTTCTGCGTGTCAAGTATTTATTCCTATGACCATGAGATCATATAACTCACTGACACCGGAGGAATGCTTTATGTGTATCAAACGTCGCAACGTAACTGGGTGACTATAAAGATGCTCTACAGGTATCTCCGAAGGTATTAGTTGAGTTAGTATGGATCAAGACTGGGATTTGTCACTCCGTGTGACGGAGAGGTATCTCGGGGCCCACTCGGTAATACAACATCACACACAAGCCTTGCAAGCAATGTAACTTAGTGTAAGTTGCGGGATCTTGTATTACGGAACGAGTAAAGAGACTTGCCGGTAAACGAGGTTGAAATAGGTATACGGATACTGACGATCGAATCTCGGGCAAGTAACATACCGAAGGACAAAGGGAATGACATACGGGATTATACGAATCCTTGGCACTGAGGTTCAAACGATAAGATCTTCGTAGAATATGTAGGATCCAATATGGGCATCCAGGTCCCGCTATTGGATATTGACCGAGGAGTCTCTCGGGTCATGTCTACATAGTTCTCGAACCCGCAGGGTCTGCACACTTAAGGTTCGACGATGTTTTATGCGTATTTGAGTTATATGGTTGGTTACCGAATGTTGTTCGGAGTCCCGGATGAGATCACGGACGTCACGAGGGTTTCCGGAATGGTCCGGAAACGAAGATTGATATATAGGATGACCTCATTTGATTACCGGAAGGTTTTCGGAGTTACCGGGAATGTACCGGGAATGACGAATGGGTTCCGGGAGTTCACCGGAGGGGGGCAACCCACTCCGGGGAAGCCCATAGGCATTTGGGGGGGGGGTCACACCAGCCCTTAGTGGGCTGGTGGGACAGCCCACCAATCCCCTATGCGCCAAGAGAGAAAAAATCAAAAGGAAAGAAAAAAAAAGGAAGAAGTGGGAAGGGGGAAGGACTCCCTCCCACCAAACCAAGTAGGACTCGGTTTGGGGGGGGGGAGAGTCCTCCCCCCTGGCTCGGCCGACCCCTTGGGGATCCCTTGGACCCCAAGGCAAGGTCCCCCTCCCTCCTCCTATATATATGGGGCTTTTAGAGCAGATTTGAGACGACTTTCTCACGGCTGCCCGACCACATACCTCCATAGTTTTTCCTCTAGATCGTGTTTCTGCGGAGCTCGGGCGGAGCCCTGCTGAGACGAGATCATCACCAACCTCCGGAGCGCCGTCACGCTGCCGGAGAACTCTTCTACCTCTCCGTCTCTCTTGCTGGATCAAGAAGGCCGAGATCATCGTCGAGCTGTACGTGTGCTGAACGCGGAGGTGCCGTCCGTTCGGTACTCGATCGTGGGACTGATCGCGGGATTGTTCGCGGGGCGGATCGAGGGACGTGAGGACGTTCCACTACATCAACCGCGTTCTCTAAACGCTTCTGCTGTGCGATCTACAAGGGTACGTAGATCACTCATCCCCTCTCGTAGATGGACATCACCATGATAGGTCTTCGTGCGCGTAGGAAAATTTTTGTTTCCCATGCGACGTTCCCCAACAGAGTTCATGTATTCACCAAGTGTTAATGCGTTGGTCCGGTTCTTTATTAAAAGGAGAACCTTAATATCCTGTAGTTTCCATTAGGACCCCGCTGCCACGGGAGGGATGGACAATAGATGTCATGCAAGTTCTTTTCCCTAAGCACGTATGACTACATACAGAATACATGCCTACATTAGATTGACGAACGGGAGCTAGTTACTTATCTCTCCGTGTTATAGCTGTTACATGATGAATCACATCCGGCATACTCATCCATCACCGATCCAATGCCTATGAGTCTTTTACTACTGGTCCTTGCTATGTTACTTTGCTGCTACTGCTGTTACTGCTGCTGCTGTTACTCTGTTGCTACTGCTGTTACTCTCCTGCTACTGCTTTTACTTGCTACTGCTGTCACTACTACTGTTACTTGCTACTTGGCTGTTACTTGCTGCAACACTTTTACTGGCGCCATTGATACAACAGTTAGGAATAGTCTGCCGTCATCAGATCTGTTTCTGGCGCTGTTGCTATCATATCACTTTGCTACTGATACTTTGCTTGCACACACTAATCTTTCAGGTGTGGTTGAAATTGACAAACTCAGCTGCTAATACTTGAGAATATTCTTTCGCTTCCCTTTGTGTCGAATCAATAAATTTGGGTTGAATACTCTACCCTCGAAAACTGTTGCGATCCCCTACACTTGTGGGTTATCAAGACCTTTTTCTGGCGCCGTTGCCGGGGAAGCACATCTATATTCTCTGAGTCACTTGGGATTGACGTCTGCTGATCACTATGAGGAATCCGAAAGATCCAAGAACTAAAATCTTGCCTTCCACTACGAGGAGAGGTAAGGAACTGCCATCTAGCTCTGTACTTGATTCACCTTCAGTTTTGAGTAAGTTTGCGACATCACCTCTTGCTAGAAATCTTGATATGTCGACTGTGCTTGATGATGCTACTACTTCTTTGATTGATGATGCTATGCTTGATACTATGCCTGATGATGCTATGCTTGATACTATGCCTGATGATGCTATGCTTGATACTATGCCTGATGATGCTATGCTTGATACTATGCCTGCTGATGCTATGCCTGATACTGCTTTGCCACTAGGTGCATTCCTTGATGCACAAATTGCTAGAGTTGCTGCTAGACGTGATGATACTTCTCAAACTGCTGATACTATTGAAGTAGAACCTGCTACTATGCCTGAATTGCCTGTTATGCCTAAGCGCTATGTTATGGAAGGAGAGATAGGTGAGGACTTTCTTGCGTGTAAGGATAGCTATGATGTTGAGAAACTACTGCTCAAGTGGAAAGAAAAATCTCTGAATGCTAGGATGAAATATGACCCAAAGTTTGTTACTTCGCCTATCTTTGTGACCGATAAGGATTATGAATTCTCTGTCGACCCTGAGTTAATCACTCTGGTCGAATCTGATCCTCTTCACGGTCATGAGTCTAAAACGGTTGTAGCCCATCTTACCAAACTGCATGATATAGCCACCCTATTCACTAGTGAGGAAAAGATCCGCCACTACTATATCCTCAAGTTGTTTCCTTTCTCGCTAAATGATGATGCTAAGACCTGATTCACTTCTCTTGCTCCTGGTTGTGTGCGTAGCCCCCAGGATATGGTCTACTACTTCTCTGAAAAATATTTCCCTGCCCATAAGAAGCAAGCTGCCTTACAGGAAATATACAACTTTGCTCAAGCTGAAGAAGAGAGTCTCCCACAAGCTTGGGGGAGGCTCATCCAGCTACTGAATGCTTTGCCTGATCACCCTCTTGAGAAGAATGAAATACTTGATATCTTCTATAATGGACTTACCGATGCTTCTAGAGACCACCTACATAGTTGTGCCGGTTGTGTTTTTAGGGAACGAAATGTAGAACAAGCTGAGATTCTATTGAATAACATCTTGTGCAATGAGAATGCTTGGACTATTCCCGAACCACCTCCTAAGCCAACTCCAAAGAAAAGAGGTATTCTATTCCTCAGTCTTGAAGATATGCAAGAAGCTAAGAAATCTATGCGAGAGAAAGGCATTAAATCTGAAGATGTCAAAAATCTACCACCTATCGAAGAGATCCATGGTCTTGATAAACCGATACAGGTAGTAGAAGTAAATTCTCTACGTAGGTTTGATGAGAGTGATATTCCTTTTGATAAACCTGCTAGCTTATGCCTGGATGAATTTGATAACTTTGTTGCCAAACAACATAGTTTCAATGATTATGTTAGCAGACAATTGGAACAGAATGCTCGTATGCTTAGTCATTTAAGTGCTTGTGTGGACAGAAATGTCAATGATCTTAAGCTTCTGAGTAAACATGCCTCTATGGTTACTACTCAGCTAGAACAAGTACTTAAAGCTCAGAATGACTTGCTTGATGAGCTGAATGACAATTCCGTTAGAGTCGTCACTAGAGGCGGTAGAATGACCCAGGAACCCTTGTATCCTGAGGGTCATCCGAAGAGAGTTGAACAAGATTCTCAAGGAGTTAGCACTGATGCACCTAGTCATCCTAGAAAGAAGAAGAAAGATGATAGGAACCTGCACGCTAGCAACCGTGTTGCTGCTACACCTGAGAGTCCAAACGATGCCTTTGTCTCTGATGCTGAAACACAATCTGGTGATGAACATGAGCCTAATGATGATATAAATAGTGATGTTCATGATGATGCTCAAGCTAGCAATGATAAGGATGTGGAGATTGAACCTGTTGATCTTGATAACCCACAACCTAAGAATAAGAGATACGATAAGAATGACTTTGCTGCTAGGAAGCATGGTAAAGAAAGGGAACCATGGGTTCAGAAACCCATGCCCTTTCCTCCCAAACCATCCAAGAAAAAGGATGATGAGGATTTTGAGCGATTCATTGAAATGATCAGACCTGTCTTTCTGCAAATGCGTTTGACACATATGCTCAAAATATCTCCGTATGCTAAGTACATGAAGGATATTGTGACTAATAAGAGGAGGATACCTGAGGTTGGGATTTCCACCATGCTTGCTAATTATACCTCAAGGGTGGAACTCCTAAGAAACTGGGTGATCCCGGTGTGCCCACTATACCTTGCTCCATTAAAGGTAACTACGTTAGAACCGCTTTATGCGACCTTGGAGCCGATGTTAGTGTTATGCCCCTCTCTCTTTATCGTAGACTTGAACTAGATAAGTTGACACCCACTGAAATATCTCTGCAAATGGCCGACAAATCAACTGCTTTCCCTATCGGCATTTGCGAGGATGTGCCTGTTGTGGTTGCTAATGTCACCATCTTGACAGACTTTGTTATCTTGGATATTCCCGAGGACGATGCCATGGCGGCCATCCTCGGAAGACCGTTTTTTAAACACTGTAGGGGCTGTTATAGATTGCAACAAAGGGAATGTCACTTTCCATGTCAACGGTAATGAACATACTGTGCACTTTCCAAAGAAACAATATCGAGTACATTGCTTCAATGCTATCGAAAAAACTTCATCGATTCTTATTGGGAGCTTTGAATGCCCTATTCCTCATGTCAAGATGAAGTATGATTTGCTTGTTGGGGAGATACATATCCCCATTGAGGTGACCTAGTGACTATTCGAGAATTCTCCGTTCTCTTTTGCGATTCGAAAAGGTTTGTCAAAGAGGCTTGATCAACCTCACTGACGGATTTCTTTCGATGACCATGAGATGGATGAATCGAGGAGTCACGAACCTCTGTTCCAAGCTTTCACCTTCGGTTGCTTAGAAGAAAAATGATAGGTTTAGTTTAGTTTTCCCTGTTTTCTATTTTAGCGTCCGGTGGAAAAGTACCCCGAAAATAAAAGTTCTCCGAACGTCCTGAAAATCAAGTATATTTTTTCTGGAATTTTTGAAAAATTCTAAGACAAAGAGCTTGTGTGGGGGCTGCACCAGTGGGCCACAACCCCTGACGGCGCGGGCACCCCCTGGCCGCGCCACCCAGGCTTGTGGGCCCCACAGGCACCCCCTCCACTCATTCTTGCTCTCATCTGGTTCTCCTACCTCCAGAAAAAATCGTTTCACAGCTCAAACCCGTGTTCTTGCTCCTCTTGCAGGGATTTTTGATCTCTTTGCTCAAATCACCGTTCTCCGAACTGTTTTGGGGAAATTACTCCTTGGTAAGTGACTCCTCCATTGGTCCAATTAGTTTTTTGCTCTAGTGCCTTATACTTCGCGTATTTTTGCTGCCTTGGTGACCATGTTCTTGAGCTTTGCATGCTGATTTTAGCTGGTCCCAAGTAGTTTTGATGCGTAATATGGCCTCTAGGCACTTGTGGGTGTAGTTGCTATGAGTTTAGTTGAGTCTTATTCACTTTTCCTTAGAGTCACTAAAAATTTCAGAAATTTTCAGAGATAGAAAAAGGAGAAGATGAGGAGGTTCTTGAGAGTCTCTTCAAGCCGTGACCCCAAGGATGATGGGAGTGAGAAGAAGCCCAAGTATCAGGCCCCTCGAGTCGCAGAAGTTCGAGCGTGCGAGTGGCCAAGCGACGTGTTCTTACGCGTCACTGGAATTTATGAGGACTTTTATCACTTGGTGGAAAACGCAGGCCTTACCGCCTTCGTTGAAGATAAGTGTCCGCAATACCTCCTCCTCACTAATATATTCGTACAAAGCTTTAACTTCTATCCGAGGAAGAATCCTCCTATGGTTGAGTTCAAACTTTATGATATCCCCCAACGCATGTCACTCGATTTTTGCAATGTTTGCAAATTACCTTACGTTGGGGATATTCATGAACCTCGTCCACGGGACTTGGAAGCTTTCATCGGTACTATTGCTGTAGGAGAGGAGAGAGGAGTGTCGTGCGCTAGAGCTGCTAGCATTCATTTTCCCGTGCTTCGATACTTCTCACTATTTGTGGGAAAATGTTTGATTGGTCGTGGGAAAGCTGGGTCACTTAGTTCGCCAGATCTTGCGGTCTTGCACGAAGCCCTTTATAATGATAAAACTTATAGCTTGGGCGCTATAGTAGCTCAACGGTTGAACACGAACCGTTCTAAGGGTATTGTCTATGGAGGTATCTATGCTACTCGTCTTGCTAGACACTTTGAGATACCTATTAGACTGGAGGAGGAAGAAGAGATTATTCTTCCTAAGAGATATCTAGATTACGATAGCATGGTTCGCCATGACTTTCTTGATAGAGATATAAGTAGAAGGATGATTTATAACCTGGTATTTAGTCAGGATACTCGTGAGACTATTACTTTGCCTGCTCCCTCTTTGTTCAATCTTCATGCAGACAGGTACATTATTATGCCCTCGGACATCTATGCATATTGGGGCCTAGCCCAACCACAAGTGCCCGTGCCCGAGCCACCAGTCGAGTACCAGACGCCAGTTTATCAGTGGGAGCCAGAGGAGCTCACACAGAAGTGGCACCCTCAGTCCACTCCGGAGTATCCCGGAGCTGGTTATTTCCCTCCTTGAGAGTAGACCAACTTAGGCCAAAAGCCTAAGCTTGGGGGAGTACGTGTTCTCACCGACTTTACATTCTTGCTTATGCTTTCACTTTGTTAGTCGGTGTTCACACTTTGCCACTGCATCATCCATGTTAGTTTATTTTCTTTTTCTCGTTTTCTTTTCGTGTGTCTGTCTAGTTTGAGAAAACCCAAAAAGATTTTCTTTTTCTTCTTTTGCTTGTTGGGAGCTTTCCCGTGTAAATAGTTTTCTTTTTCTTTGGGTCAAGGTAGAAGATATTGGTTACAATGTTTAGTGGCTCTTGCATGCATAACTGTTTAGCTTTCAAAGAGCCATATTACTTTGTCTTCTCCTTTGTGTTTGCCTGCAGATTCCAGCTTTAGTCCAGTGCACGAGCACGCTTATTATTGTTCACATCGTTCAGTCGTGCAAGTGAAAGGCAATAATGACGATATATGATGAAGTGCTGAGCCTGGAAAAGCTGGTATGAACTCGATCTATTTTGTTTTTGTAAATATGACTAGCTCATCATGCCTAATTCAGCTTTTTTGTGAGAGAAACATGTTTGCTATGACAACTTAGAGATCATAGTTGCTTATGCCATGCTTACTTAGCTAGGAGCTTATAATGGTTTGTCTTGGATGCCTACATGAATGTTGAGATGACTGTGCTATAGTATGATAGGATGGTATCCTCCTTTGAATGATTCAAGTGGCTTGACTTGGCGCATGTTCACGCATGTAGTTGAAATGAAATCAACATAGCCTCTATGATGTTCATGTTCATGGTGATTTATGTCCTACTCATGCTTGCACTCAATGTTAGTTAATCTTAATGCATTTTGATGACTGTTGTCGCTCTCTAGTTGGTCGCTTCCCAGTCTTTTGCTAGCCTTCACTTGTACTAAGAGGGAATACTGCTTGTGCATCCACTCCCATAAACCCAAAGTTGTTCCATGTGAGTCCACCATACCTACCTATATGCGGTATCTACCTGCCGTTCCAAGTAAATTTGCATGTGCCACTCTCTAAACCTTCAAGAAATAATCTGTTTTGCATGCCCGAACCGTTCATGTGGTGACAGGGGGCTATTGGTATCTTCCATGCTAGGCGTGTTATCCTCGATATGTGTTTATTCACTATCATTCACGAGAAAGGGGCCGGTAATTGGAATGCCCAGTTCCATCCTCAAATCGAAAAGATAATTGCAAACAAAACTCCCCGAGGATTGATGTTGGTATGGACGGTACCCGAGGATTCGGCTAGCCGTGGAGTGTGATTGATTGGTGGTGAGGGAGTCAAAACTTTACTTTTCTGTTTGGAACCGCCTATAGCATGTGTAGCGTGGAAGATGTTGAGAACTCTTAGTCATTGCGTTGACAATGAGAGCATGCCGCCCAAAATTATTATCTCTGTTTTAAAAGCTTGAGCTCTGGCACCTCTGCAAATCAATGCTTCCCTCTGCAAATGGCCTGTCTATTTATGTTCCTGTTGAGTCATCCTCCTCTTACAAAAGCACCAATTAGAGAGCACCTCTGTCATTTTTATGCTTTGCTTTTAACTTTGTTGAGTATGACTGTGACTGGATCTTCTTTGCCATGAATTACAATGTTTAGTCAGCCCTTGGTCTCTGAAGGTGCTCTGCATTTATGTTTTGCGGTCTCACAAAGAGCTAGCGAGATACCATCTATTCCTACTGCTTCATGTTGTTTTGATTGAAGTGTTGACATTTGAGGCTTATTATTATTTGCTCGCTAGTTGATTATGCCATTGATATGAGTTTACCGTGAGACCTAGATGTCATTTGCTTATGTGGTTAGCTTGTGATCTTGCTGAAATTCTGGTTATGAGTTAGACATAGTTGCAACCACAAGATCAAACAGAGTTCGTCAAAGTTTTTCTTTTGTCTCTTTCATTTTGTCAACTGAATTGCTTGAGGACAAGCAAGGCTTTAAGCTTGGGGTAGTTGATACGTCTCCGTCGTATCTACTTTTCCGAACTCTTTTGCCCTTGTTTTGGACTCTAATTTGCACGATTTGAATGGAACTAACCCGGACTAACGCTGTTTTCAGCAGAATTGCCATGGTGTTGTTTTTGTGCAGAAATAAAAGTTCTCAGAATGACCTAAAAATTTACGGAGAATTTTTCTGGAATTAATGAAAAATACCTGCGCAAAGATCCACCGGAGGAGGTGTACCAGTGGGCCACAAGCCCACAGGCCACAGCCACCCCCTGGTCGCGCCGTGAGGGCTTGTGGGGGCCCACATGGCGCCACCGCCTCCAAACTCAGCTCTATTTATTCCGTCTCGCTTGAAAAAAAATCAGGGAGAAAGATTCATCGCGTTTTACGATACGGAGGCGCCGCCACCTCCTGTTCTTCATCTGGAAGGCAGATCTGGAGTCCGTTCGGGGCTCCGGAGAGGGGAAATCGTCGCCATCGTCATTGATGGGGTCATAGTCCCAGGGTAGGGTCATAGGCCTGCCCTATAGGTCCTACCCAAGGACTACCCTTCTTAAGGGACAAGGCCCTTAGTTAGTTCCGACCGAATTAAGGACTTCCCATCATCCAGTCGGTAATGATTCCCCCCATCATCCAGTTGGAGATGAGCATTCGGAGCGTATTAAACTGCCGGTTGGATTCCACTATGTATATCGTAACCTCCCTGGAGGGCAACGGTCGTATGTTTTCATACACCATCATTAGCATTTAAGGCATACGTTACCTGTAACGTAGGAATTTATTCGCCACTATTCCACCCCTGCGCACCGGACCATTGTGAAGGGCAGCGTACTCTATATAAGCCGCCCCTTCCCACTGGTGCAGGGGTTAGCATTTCACTGTAATCCATATTTCACTCGACATTAAGCTCCCAAGAGCACTGATACGTAGGGCTTTTACCTCCACCGTAGAGGGGCCTGAACTCATACAACCTCGCCGTAGCTAAGGCTCTGCCCATCCTTTCGTACCCTACACATCTACTGTCAGACTTATACCCACGAAAGTTGGCGCCCACCGTGGGGCAGGCGTCTAAGCGACTTCCGGCGAGTTTGCGACTACATCTTTTCATCATGTCATCCGGTGGAGATTTGTGCATGGGTCATGAGATCCTCTTCGGCGCACTCTCCTTCATCGTCGACGATTCAACATGGCTTCGGGAAGCGCCTCTCGACGTCGAGGCGCTTCCCAGTCGCGGGGCTACGCACTTCCGTGCCGGCGCCCGCGGCATCCTTCTTCTCCAGCAGTCGGCTCCGGTGTCGATCTTCGCCCCCGTCACGCACCGCAACAAGCGGTCTCGCCGTCCGCGGCTCCAGCGTTGGGTGCGACACGCCCAGGGTCCGCGGCTCCAGAACGTGTCCTCTCAAGTGGCGGTCCTCGAGTCGGTTGTGGTTGCACCGTCGTCCCAGCGCTCGGACTCAGTTCCGATTGAGCTGCCTTCCGAGTACTTGGGTCGCGGGCCTGCAGCGGAAGTTCACATGGCCAATTCCCATGAAAGTCCCCGCCAAACTGGTCGGAACGAGCACGAGGTCAGCGAGTCATCCCGCGCTCGCTGTCAGCCCCGCCGTTCTGCCAGTCGACGCACTCGTCAGAGCAACGTGGAGGTGTTCCGCACACCCGTCCTCAACCTGGCTGCCGCCGCCAAGATAGCCGATTCCCTCCAGCCGACTGATTCAGAGGTTGGCAGAGGGATTGAGCAGATCCGTGCCCTGTTGCACACGGTGCAACAACAGAATTCAGCGGTCTCCCAGTCGCACAACAGGATCCACAATAGTTCTGCTCACGCGAACACGCATCGGTCAGTTTTCAGCCCCGATTCTCATCAGCGACACAGAGGAGGCAGCCGTTCCATGAACCCCGAAGATCGTCGCCGTTCACGTACCCCTCCGCGGGGTGGGCCCTACGGGCCCCGACATCATGATGATCGACGTTCGGTCGGTGACACTTATGATCCAAGGCCCGACGCAAGAGGGTACATCGCCCAGAGGAAGGTCGACAGGAGTCGAGCCCACCGCGATGGTCACGATAGAGACCGTCTGAGTGGAAGCAGGACCATCGTCTCTGGCCCCGAGTGTTTCAGTCGGGCCATCCGTTCGGCTGACATCCCTCCCAACTTTCGATTGGCGACGGGGATCAGCAAGTTTACAGGAGAATCCAAGCCAGAAACGTGGCTGGACGACTACCGGGTGGCGGTCCAGATCGGTGGTGGTGATGACCAGGTCGCCATGAAACATCTCCCCCTAATGCTCGACGGCTCGGCACGAGCGTGGCTGAACCAGTTAGCTCCTTCAAGCATCTACAGCTGGGCAGATCTGGCCCGAGTCTTCATCAGGACGTTCGAGGGGACGTGCAAACGCCCTGTTGGTCTCGTGGAGCTCCAACACTGTGTCCAGAAGCAGAATGGGCCCCTCCGCGATTTCATCCAGCGTTGGACAACCCTCTACCACACGGTGGAGAACGTCACAGAGCACCAAGCAGTCTGCACCTTCAAGGCAGGCGTGCGGTACAGAGATCTGTACCTGAAGTTCGGTCGGACAGGCGACATCTCCATGAGCAAGATGATGGAGATAGCGGCACGCTATGCAAATGGCGAAGAAGAGGACCGCATTCGTAGCGGCAAGCATAAATCAGTCGCCGATGGAGATGGGAACAACACTCGAAAGCAGAAGCAGAAAGCTCCGTCCACTCCGCAGGCAGACGCCACAGCCGTTACCAATGCCAAGTTCAAGGGCAAGGGGAAGGCTCAGTTCACCCCCAAGAAGAAGCAGTTCGGAAACCACATCCTGGATCAGCCATGTCCAATCCACACGAAGATGGACGAAGAAGGCAACACAATATTCCCGAAGCATACCACTCGGCAATGTCGCCTCCTGATCTAAGGGTTCGGCGAAGGGCAGCCGAGTGAAAAGGACAACGAACAGGATGATGAGGACAAGGAGGATCCGTTCCCCCAAGTCCATGCAACACTGATGATTTTTGCTGACGTGGAAAGCAAGAGTCATCTGAAGCTGGTGAACAGGGAGGTGAACATGACCACCCCAACCAACCCCACGTTCCTCAAATGGTCTCAGACTGCGATCACCTTTGACCAGGTGGATCATCCAACACACGTGCCCACCCCAGGGAGGGAGGTAGGCTTTGGTCGTCGACCCGGTGGTGGAAGGAGTCCGACTGCGCAAAGTCCTCATGGACGGCGGTAGCGGCTTGAACATCATGTACGCCAACACTCTCAAGGGGATGGGCATTCCGATGTCCAAACTTAGCGAGAGCAGCACGCAGTTCCACGGAGTCGTCCCTGGACGAAAGGCCAAGTCACTCGGCCAGATCTCGTTGGACGTCGTTTTTGGCTCCGACAAGAACTTCCGCAAGGAAAAGCTGACATTCGAGGTGGTGGACTTCCAGAGTGCGTACCACGCGATTCTGGGCCGTCCGGCGTATGCGCGTTTCATGGCCCGTCCATGTTATGTGTACCTCAAGCTGAAGATGCCAGGTCCCAAAGGTGTGATCACTGTCACAGGCAATCAGCAGCGGGCCGAGGAGTGTCTGCAGCAGGGGTCGAGGATCGCCGATGAGCAGATGGCTATCCTCGAGCTCGACGAGTACAAGAAGACAGCTGACCCCGCTGACTTGATGCGTTCGAAGAAGCCAGCTTTGGAGTCCGCATTCCAGTCGGCGGGAGACACGAAGAAGGCCAGCATCCACCCGACGGACAACACCGCTGCCCCGACGAACATCTCCACCACCCTCGATCCAAAATAGGAAGCCGAGCTCATCCAATTCCTCCGTGAGAACTGGGACGTCTTCGCATGGAAGCCCGCTGACATGCCAGGTGTACCCAGGGAGTTGGCTGAGCACCGACTGCATGTGGATCCTGCTGCTCGGCCTGTCCGAGAACGCCTGCGTCGGTCCGCCGCGCACAAGAGGAAGGCAATCGGAGAGGAGGTGGCTAAACTATTGGCAGCCAACTTCATTCGCGAGGTACACCACTCCGAGTGGCTCGCCAATGTTGTTATGGTGCCCAAGAAGGACAAGTCTCTCCGAATGTGCATCGACTTCAAGCATCTCAATAAGGTCTGCCCGAAAGACCATTTCCCGCTCCCCTGCATTGACCAAATTGTCGATTCGACTACGGGTTGCGAGCGTTTGTCATTCCTTGATGCCTGCTCGGGCTATCATCAGATTCGTCTGTATGGCCCCGATGAATTAAAAACAACCTTCATCACCCCATTCGGGTGCTTCTGCTACATCACTATGCCGTTCGGTTTGAAGAATGCAGGAGCAACTTTTATGCGCATGATCCAAAAATGCCTCCTTGACCAGATCGGTCGAAATGTGGATGCGTATATGGATGATATCGTATTCAAGTCACGCAAAGGTTCCGACCTGCTGATTGACTTGGCAGAAACATTCGCCAACCTTCGTATGTACGATATCAAGCTCAACCCTGCCAAGTGTTCATTCGGTGTTCCCAGCGGAAAGGTACTCGGTTTCTTCGTTTCCGAACGAGGGATCAATGTCAACCCCGAAAAGATCGGGACCATTGTCCGAATGGAGCGGCCGGTCAGAATACACGATGTTCAAAGGCTCACAGGTTGCCTAGCGGCTTTGAGCAGGTTTATCAGTCGACTTGGCGAGAAAGCGCTACCTCTGTACCAACTCATGAAGAAATCATATACTTTTGAGTGGACAGACGAAGCCCAAATTGCATTCGACAACCTCAAAGCCCTGCTTTCCACCAAGCCGGTTCTTACTGCTCCGCTCAGTAAAGAACCCCTTCTTCTGTACATCGTGGCTACAAATCAAGTCGTCAGCACTGTTCTCACAGTCGAATGCGAAGAAGAAGGCAAGGCATACAAGGTTCAGCGGCCAGTGTATTATGTCTCCGAAGTCCTGACTCCTTCCAAGCAGAGGTATCCCCATTATCAAAAGCTTATTTACGGGATTTACATGACTGCGAAGAAGGTGGCTCATTATTTCCAAGACCACTCGGTGACCGTCGTTTCTGATGCTCCGTTGTCGGAAATCCTCCACAATCAGGACGCATCAGGCCGAGTGGCGAAGTGGGCAATGGAGATGTTATACTGCGACATCAAGTTCGAGGCCAAGAAAGCTATAAAGTCTCAAGCCCTGGCTGACTTCATAGCAGAATGGGTAGAACAACAGCAACCGACCCACATCTACTTGGCTCATTGGACAATGTTCTTCGATGGGTCCAAGATGTTGAATGGCTCCGGCGCTGGCATTGTGATCATGTCGCCAAAAGGTGACAAACTCAAGTATGTGTTGCAGATACATTTCGATTCCTCCAACAACGAGGCAGAGTATGAAGCTCTCCTTTATAGATTGCGCATGGCCATCACACTCAGCGTCCGTCGCCTGATGGTCTATGGCGATTCAGATTTGGTGGTTAATCAAGTGATGAAGGAGTGGGACGTAAGGAACCCCACCATGACTACATACTGCAACGCAGTGAGGAAGCTCGAGAAAAAGTTTGAAGGTCTGGAACTCCACCATGTTCCGCGACTGAAAAACCAAGCAGCTGATGAGTTGGCGAAACTGGGATCCACTCGGAGACCAGTCCCGAGTGATGTCTGCCTCGAGCACCTACACCTTCCCTCAGTTAAAGAAGATCCCTTCACAGAGGAACCAGTACAACCAAAGAGCTCGACAGATCCGACTGAAGTCGAGGTCCCCGCTGTGGTTGATCTGATCATGGAGATTCTTGCTATGATCCCCGATTGGACTGTGCCGTTCATTGCGTACATCCTAAGGCGAGAATTATCAAAAGATGAGGTCCAAGCCAGACAGATCGTCCGCAGGTCGAAGTCGTTCACCGTCATTGATGGCCAGTTGTACAAAGAAAGTGTTTCAGGCGTCCTTCAACGATGCATCTCCCGTGAGGAGGGGCAGTTAATCCTGGAAGAAATTCACTCGGGAACTTGTGGTCATCATGCCTCCTCAAGAGCAATCGTCGCCAAGGCATTCAGAGCTGGTTTCTTCTGGTTGCAGGCGAATGAAATGGCGAAGGATATGGTCGACCGATGCGAAGGCTGTCAGTTCTACTCGAACAAGTCTCACAAGCCAACGTCTGCGCTGAAGACAATCCCCCTTGTTTGGCCGTTTGCAGTGTGGGGATTAGATACAGTCGGTCCATTCAGGACAGGCCAAGGTGGATTCACACATCTGTTGGTGGCAGTCGACAAGTTCACCAAGTGGATTGAAGCCAAGCCCATCAAGAAACTCGATGCCCTTACGGCCATCAAGTTTGTCAGGGACATCATCTCCAGATTCGGGGTACCACACAGCATAATCACTGACAATGGCACAAACTTTGACTCGGACAGATTCAAAGGTTTCTGTACAAGCCAAGGTATCCGAGTGGATTTTGCATCTGTGGCGCATCCCCAAACAAACGGGCAAGCAGAGCGGGCGAATGGACTTATTCTTCAAGGGTTGAAGCCTCGACTCCTGCGGGAAGTTGGACATGCTGCCGGCGCATGGGTCACCGAGCTGCCTTCTGTGTTGTGGGGCCTCCGCACAACTCCAAATAGATCTACAGGGCGATCCCCGTTCTTCCTTGTTTACGGAGCAGAGGTAGTCCTTAAGAGTGACTTGCTTCACAACGCTCCACGAGTCGAACTCTTCTCCGAAGCCGAAGTAGAGCAACCCAGGCAAGACGGAGTGGATCTTCTAGAAGAGGAGCGCGAGATGGCACTGGCTCGCTCAACCATTTATCAGCAAGATCTGCGGCGATTTCATGCGTGGCACGTCAGGAGTCGTACATTCCAAGCAGGCGACCTGGTGCTCCGAGTGGATCAGTAGAGACCTCACAAGTTGGCTCCCGCTTGGGAAGGACCCTTCATCATCTCCAAGGTGCTGAACAACGGAGCATATCGACTCTACAACCTCGACCGGGAAACGGATGAGCCGCGAGCATGGAACGGAGATCTCCTGAAGCGCTTCTACACGTGACCGCCGAATGGAGCACTGAAAAGAACAAGTATCATTGAAGTAATACAAAGCAGATTGATTTTTTGCAGATTCAAATTCTTCCGCGTTGGCAGACTCCGGTCTCAAAAAAAAAACTTAGTTGCGATCCAGAATCGCCTAAGTACAAACTTTCTCCGAGTGTGCACTAAACATCACACTCGGGGACTTAGCTGTGATCCAGAATCGCCTAAGTACAAACTTTCTCCGAGTGTGCACTAAACGTCACACTCGGGGACTTAGCTTTGATCTAGAATCACCTAAGTACAAACTTTCTCTGAGTGTGCACTAAACGTCACACTCGGGGACTTAGCTGCGATCTAGAATCGCCTAAGTACAGACTTTCTCCGAGTGTGCACTGAACGTCCCACTCGGGGACTTAGCTGCGATCCAGAATCGCCTAAGTACAGACTTTCTCCGAGTGTGCACTAAACGTCACACTCAGGGACTTAGCTGCGATACAGAATCGCCTAAGTACAAACTTTCTCCGAGTGTGCACTAAACGTCCCACTCGGGGACTTAGCTGTGATCCAGAATCGCCTAAGTACAGACTTTTTCCGAGTGTGCACTAAACGTCCCACTCGGGGAATTAGCTGCGATCCAGAATCGCCTAAGTACATACTTTCTCCGAGTGTACACTAAACGTCACACTCGGGGACTTAGCTGCGATCCAGAATCGCCTAAGTACAAACTTTCTCCGAGTGTGCACTAAACATCCCACTCGGGGACTTAGCTACGATCCAGAATCGCCTAAGTACAGACTTTCTCCGAGTGTACACTAAACGTCACACTCGGGGACTTAGCTGCGATCCAGAATCGCCTAAGTACAAACTTTCTCCGAGTGTGCACTAAACGTCCCACTCGGGGACTTAGCTGCGATCCAGAATCGCCTAAGTACAGACTTTCTCCGAGTGTCCACTAAACGTCACACTCCGGGACTTAGCTGCGATCCAGAATCGCCTAAGTACAGACTTTCTCCGAGTGGGCACTAAACGTCACACTCGGGGACTTAGCTGCGATCCACAATCGCCTAAGTACAAGCTTTCTCCGAGTGTGCACTAAGCGTCACACTCGGGGACTTAGCTGCGATCCAGAATCGCCTAAGTACAAACTTTCTCCGAGTGTGCACTAAACTTCGCACTCGGGGACTTAGCTGCGATCTAGAATTGCCTAAGTACAAAAATTGTCTCTGAGTGCGCACTAAACGTCACACTCGAGGACGTAGCTGCGATCAAGAATCGCCTAAGTAAAAAGCTTTCTTCGAGTGTATCCTAGAGATCCACTCGGAGGCTTAGCAGACCCTCATTGAGGCTCATGTGGATGTCGAGACAACTGACAACTACATGAGTATCAACTCGCTCCGAGTGCGCACGAGATGCCGCACTCGGGGACTTAGCTGCGATCCAGAATCGCCTAAGTAAAAAGCTTCCTTCGAGTGTATCCTCGAGATCCACTCGGAGGCTTAGCAGACCCTCATTGAGGCTCATGTGGATGTCGAGACAACTGGCAACTACATGAGTATCAACTCGCTCCGAGTGCGCACGACATGCCGCACTCGAGGACTTAGCTGCGATCCGGAATCGCCTAAGTAAAAAGCTTCCTTCAAGTGTATCCTCGAGATCCACTCAGAGGCTTAGCAGACCCTCATTGAGGCTCATGTGGATGTGAAGACAATTAACAATTACATGCTCCGCATGTTTGCCATTGGCTTCACCAAGAAACGCCAAACAAAAACCACGAGCTCAAATCGTGTCAGAAAATAAACTTGGCGAAAGAACAACGAAATATTAGATTCGAATTCAAAGTAGGTTCAACGATAGTCGGCTCGGTGTAGATCAAGCTTATCCACACCGAACCACGAATGTGACGGCCAACAGCAGTGGCCAAAGTTTGATACAGATACCACTTGGCATACCGAGGTAAAGTTTTTCAAGCATCATCAGGACTGGCACCGGGACTGGCAGGCTCCACAAAAGTGTCAAGGTCGATCCCGTCTGCGATGCGAGTGGCGGTCTCAAGGAAGGTCTCCATGAAATCTTCGAATCGAAGCTTCTTGGTGTTGGCGACCTGCAACGCCTTCAGCTTCTCTTCGTGAGCTTCCTTGTAGTGCACTCGGACCAGCGATAGCGCCACGTCTGCACCACAGCGAGCGGCAGATTTCTTCCACGCCTGCACTCGGTTCGGGACGTCCTCCAACCGAGTCATCAGCCCTTCTATTTCCTGCCAGGAATCGTCTTCGGGCCACAACTCCTTGTCGATCCGGCCGATGACTTCTCTCAGACAGCCGATGAAAGGCCCCACTCTGCCAAGGCGAATATGTGCTCGGAGCATGTCCCGATTCGCTTCGTCGCCGAGTGGAACGTTCGGAACAACCGACCATTCATTGTCAGCTGCTTCAGCCTCAGCGTCCAGACAAAAATCTGCAAAGAAAAGAAGAGCAGAAAGTAAGCGCAAAATGAATTACAAAGTCAAGAAGCACTCGGCAAGAAGCTTACCACCGAGCAGTGCAATCATCTTCCTCGCCCAGTCGTTGACATACTTCTCCTGCGAAATGCATCGACGGTTCATCACCTGCATTTGACCCATCAGTTCACTTCTTTGCTTGCCCATTTTCTCAATTTCGGCCACCAATGCCTTGTTGGTCTCCCGGGACTCCTCCGAAGACTTCTCTCGGTCAGCAAGTGCCACCTTCACACCAGCTAAGTCATTCACAGCTGCCTCAAATTCCGCAGCAAGCTGAATCTTTTCAGCCTTCAGAGCATTGTACGCTGATCCCATTTTGCAAGTCTTCTGCAAATCAACGCGAAGAAGAGATCAGACACATTCAACAAGGAAAACAATAAAAGTGCAAAGTTCTTCAGACCCCTGCCGACGCAAGCAGTCGACAGCGGTCTCGGGACTACACCCAGTGGGTTCACTAAGAGTGACCCCACTGGCATGAAGCTCGAACAGGTCCGCCCTATTGAGCTACATAACAAAAACAAGCCTATGAGGCTACTACTACACGACCTGAGTAAAATTACTCTCGGGGACTACTTCCAGTGGGTGCACTAGGAATGCCCCCACTGGTATCATTCAGACAGATTAGTTCTGATCCGATTAAGTCAAGGAAAATGTATATAAAGACAACTGCCGGTGCAAGCACTCGACAGAAGTCTTGGGGACTACACCCACTGGGTTCACTCGGAGTGAACCCACTGCAAAATAATCCTACTGTACCCGAGTATATCGCTTAAACCCCCAGTGGGTTACAAGAGGAAAGCAAATACTTACTAGCGCACTTACTCGAATATCATCTCGGAGCTCCAAGCTTCTCTGTACAAAGATGCGATGGAGTCGTACGCCCCCTTGGCATCACCCGCCATCAACTCCACCTGCACCATGGCCGCCTTGGCGGCTCCCACTTGATCTTCCGGGAGGTGTTGGGCGTTGTACTGGACGGTCGACAGACCCGGCACGACAGGAGACTCCTTGGGCATCCCAAGTCCTGCTCCAGTCGGTTCAACCGCGATGAGCACCGTCTCAGTCGATGACATCGTCTCGGTCGGCGGCGCGTCCATGGCGGGGGCGGTAGCAGATGGAACAACCTCAAGGAGAGGCACCAAAGCTTGCCCGGACCTCTTCTGGTCATCCTCCTCCAGATGAATCACCTCTGAAGGAAGCCCGACTGAACGACGTGAGACAACGGAAAAACGGCAAGATGAAAGACAGAATTCGCGAAACAATAATGCAAACTCTTGGAGTCGTCACGACGTACCTTGCTGGGATGTGGCAACGTTATCCGTATCCATGGGATCGTCTTCCTGGCGTGGCAGAGAGGTGGCGGAGGTAGCAGCTCTGTCGAGTAAAATCCACTCGACCGATAATCATGAGTTCAGTCAAATACTGAAAGAAGATAGGAGAACAAGACACTTACGCTGAGGCAACGGGAACAACGATCCTCATCCGAGGCAAAGCTTTCCGAGGCTTGGATCCACATGGTTTGGCCACCTTGGAAGGTTGGTCCGTGGGCTCCGCAGCAGCGTCCCTGGTCCTCTTTGTGATCCGAGCACTCGGAGCCACGGGAGTAGCTGGCAAGGCACTGGGAACCACGGGAGGAGCTGGCGAGGCACTCGGGGCCGCTGGAGGAGCCGACGGAGTCACGGGTTCGTGACGGCGCTTAGTTCTAGGCTCTGGTGGTGGGGGTGGCGAGCTCTGCTCCCCAACTCCCCCCTCCTCTTCGGTCTCCTCCTCCGTCTCCCCACTGTCGGAGACGTACTCGACGCTGTCCACGCTGCCCTCCTGGCTGCCTTCCTCTTCCTCAGCCGGATTCCCGTTCGAGACAGGAGAATACCAGTTGGTCCACGCCTGCACAAGATACAGTTGACAACATCAGACGTCAGACGGTGATACAAGAAAAAGCGGCAAATCTAAGGGAATTGTAAGCACTCGGCAAGATATGCTCACCTCATTCGGAGGAGGGTTGTCAGCGTGGAAGGGCTTCACTCGCCGGGCTCCTCTGGGGTTATCGCAGGCGCCTGTGATGCCGCGGACCCACGCCGTCACAACCTCCCCGGTCACGCCTTCGGGATGAGTCCGAGTGGAGTCCCCAGGCCCCGCGTAGTGCCACATGGCATGGTGTCGAGCTTGCAGAGGCTGGATGCGCCGACCCAGAAAAGTCTCCAGCAGATCCGTGCCGGTGACTCCCTTGCGGACGACATCTATCAGCGCTTTGACCAGAGGTTGGATCTGGATCTTTTCCATCTTCGTGAGCGCAAGCTGCCTGGGCGGAGCCGGTCGGTCTAGACTAAAAGGTGGCAGCCCAGTTGTGGCATTCGAACAGGCGACGTCCTGGCAATAGAACCAAGTCGACTGCCAGTTCTTAACGGACTCGGACAACTGAAGAGCGGGGTAGCTACTTTTTCTTTTCTTCTGGAAGCCTAAGCCCCCGCAAAGCTGGAGGATATGAGTTTTGTCGTCCGATTGGCTAAGTTTTTTGACGGTTTGGGATCTAGCGGAGAAGATGTACTTAAAGAGCCCCCAATGGGGAGGACAACCGTTAAAGCACTCGCAAAGCACGACGAATGCAGAAAGATGAGCTATCGCGTTGGGAGGAAAGTGATGGAGCTGCGCCCCGAAGTGGTTCATGATACCTCTGAAGAAGGGATGAGGAGGCAGAGAGAAGCCCCGGTACACGTGACTGAGCAGCAAGACGCGCCCCCCTCCTGGGGCGCCGGCTCCGTCTCGCCCTCCACCGGCAGCCTCCACGACTTGTTGGCGATCATACCTTGCTCCACCAGCTCCAGCAGGTCGTCCGTCGTCACGGTGGAGGGGAGGAAATCCCCCTGGATCCAACCCGCCGGCAATGCCCGCTGTCGCCGCTGAGCAGGAGCCGCCTTCTTCTTCTTCTTCTTCTGCGACTCGAGCTTGCTCGTCTGCCCCTTCGTCATGGTGGAGGCTACAGATCCACAGGGGAGGAGAGGAAGGAGGAGGCTTGGAGTGCGCAGGGAGCTACGGGAGAAGCGGGGCGAGTGCGAGTAATAGGAGAGCACAACGAGAAACCCTTGTTGGGGAGGTTTAAATAAGCTTCCGACTGGGTCACTAACAGGTGGCCCCGAAATCTTATCCCCCGACCGGCTGCTGCGATATTAGTGGAGGACATGAAGGCGCGGTAATCGAGGCGGCAGAAACTATTCGATGACGATGCCGTCATCCCTGCTAAGCGCGCGGCAAACGAAATTTGAGGATCCCGGAAAATTCGCCGCTGTCAGTTGACCGGTCACGTCGAAATATTCCGCAGAAGCACTCGGTCTCTGACGGTTTGTTCCACAGATATATCCACTCGGATCACTGGTCAAGAGGATAAAATGGATCGAGGCAAACCACGCCAAAGTCGCATCCATACCAGTCAGATCCGTATTCCAGGCATCACTTCGTCGTTCCAACCCCGATCCATTCAGGGACTAATGATGGGGTCATAGTCTCAGGGTAGGGTCATAGGCCTTCCCTATAGGTCCTACCCAAGGACTACCCTTCTTAAGGGACAAGGCCCTTAGTCAGTTCTGACTGAATTAAGGACTTCCCATCATCCAGTCGGTAATGATTCCCCCATCATCCAGTCGGAGATGAGCATTTAGAGCGTATTAAACTGCCGACTGGATTCCACTCTGTATATTGTAACCTCCCTGGAGGGCAACAGTCGTACATTTTCATACACCATTATTAGCATTTAAGGCATACGTTACCTGTAACATAGGCATTTATTCGCCACTACTCCACCCCTGCGCACCGGACCGTTGTGAAGGGAAGCGTACTCTATATAAGCCGCCCCTTCCCACTGGTGCACGGGTTAGCATTTCACTGTAATCCATATTTCACTCGAAATTAAGCTCCCAAGAGCACTGAGACATAGGGCTTTTACCTCCACCGTAGAGGGCCTGAACTCATACAACCTCGCCGTAGCTAAGGCTCTGCCCATCCTTTCGTACCCTACACATCTACTGTCAGACTTATACCCACGTCAGTCATCATCAACCTTCCTCCATCGATAACTCCATGATGCTCTTCACCGTTCGTGAGTAATCTCATCGTAGGCTTGCTGGACGGTGATGAGTTGGATTAGATCTATCATGTAATTGAGTTAGTTTTTACGGGGATTGATCCCTAGTATCCACTATGTTCTGAGATTGATGTTGCTACTACTTTGCCATGCTTAATGCTTGTCACTAGGGCCCGAGTGCCATGATTTCAGATCTGAACCTATTATGTTGTCGCCAATATATGTGTGTTTTAGATCCTATCTTGCAAGTTGTAGTCACCTACTATGTGTTATGACCCGGCAACCCCGGAGTGACAATAGCCGAAACCACTCCCGGAGATGACCATAGTATGAGGAGTTCATGTATTCACCAAGTGTTAATGCGTTGGTCTGGTTCTTTATTAAAAGGAGAACCTTAATATCCCGTAGTTTCCATTAGGACCCCGCTGCCATGGGAGGGATGGACAATAGATGTCATGCAAGTTCTTTTCCCTAAGCACGTATGACTACATATGGAATACATGCCTACATTAGATTGACGAACGGGAGCTAGTTACTTATCTCTTCGTGTTATAGCTGTTACATGATGAATCACATCCGGCATACTCATCCATCGCTGATCCAATGCCTACGAGTCTTTTACTACTGGTCCTTGCTACATTACTTTGCTGCTACTGCTGTTACTGCTACTGCTGTTACTGCTGCTGCTGTTATTCTGTTGTTAGTGCTGCTACTCTGTTGCTGCTCTCACTACTGCTGTTACTTGCTACTTGACTGTTACTTGCTGCAACACTTTTACTAGCGCCATTGAGACAACAGTTTGGAATAGTCTGCCGTCAACAGATCTGTTTCTGGCACCGTTGCTATCATATCACTTTGCTACTGATACTTTGTTTGCAGACACTAATCTTTCAGGTGTGGTTGAAATTGACAAACTCAGCTGCTAATACTTGAGAATATTCTTTCGCTTCCCTTTGTGTCGAATCAATAAATTTGGGTTGAATACTCTACCCTCGAAAACTGTTACGATCCCCTACACTTGTGGGTTATTAGTGGTGTACGACGATGATGACGTTTACGCCGTCTGGACCAAGCTCAACGGCCTCTTCATTGACAACAAACTTCAGCGCAAGGTCCTTCTTCATGACGAGTTATATGGGTGCCGACAGCTTGATTCATCTATTGATGATTTTTGCATGCGCCTCAAAAGCTTGCCGATGAGCTCTGTGATCTTGGCGATATGGTCGGGCCTTCAGCCTTACTCTCACCCCGGAGCCAACCTTCGCTAAGGTGGTTCGTACCTCAAGCTCGAGGAACGACGGATGAAGATGTCGCCCATACGGACCACACAGGGCTCTTACCACTAGCACCCATGATGGGCCGACACCGCCCGCACCTCAGCCGCACACCAGGCAGCAGCCGGCCTTCACGGAATAGCCGTCTCCCTTCCCACAGCAGCAGCCGACCCCATGTGGCAACGTCCATCGCCGTGGAGGTCGGCATGGTGGGAGCCAACAAGAGCAGCCGAACGATGCTCAGGGAGGAGCATCCATCCTCAGCAGTAGCAGCAGCCGGCTCTGTGGTATGCCGGATGATACGACCATTTTGCATCATGCTTTCATGTTGATATTTATCGCTTTATGGACTGTTATATTACTTTGTGGTACTATACTTATGCCTTTTCTCTCTTATTTTGCAAGGTTTATTTGAAGAGGGAGAATACCGACAGCTGGAATTCTGGACTAAAAAAGGAGCAAGTTCGAGTCCTCCATTCTGTGCAACTCCAAATGATCTGAAAATCAACGTGGAATTTTTTGGTAATATATAAAAATACTGGGCGGAAGAAGTTCCAGAGGGGAGCTACCAGGGGCCCACAAGCCTGGTAGCCGCCACGTACCCCCCTGGCGGCGGCTACAGGGCTTGTGGGCACCCTGGTGGCCCACTGGCCCCCCTCTTTTGCTATATGAAGGGTTTCGTCCAAGAAAAAATCAGGGTGGAGCTTTTTCGTGGATTCTCCGCCGCCACGAGGCGGAACTTGAGCATAACCAATCTAGAGCTCCGGCAGGACGATCCTGCCGAGGAAACTTCCCTCCCGGAGGGGGAAATCGTCGCCATCGTCATCACCAACACCCCTCTTGTCGGAGGGGAGTCATCTACATCAACATCTTCATCAGCACCATCTCCTCTCCAAACCCTAGTTCATCTCTTGTAACCAATCTCCATCTCGCGACTCCTATTGGTACTTGTAAGGTTGCTAGTAGTGTTGATTACTCTTTGTAGTTGATGCTAGTTGGATTACTTGGTGGAAGAGTTTCCTTGATGCTACTCATTACACTCTGATCATGATTATGATTATGCTTTGTGAGTAGTTACTTTTGTTCCTGAGGACATGGGATAAGTCATGCTGATAATAGTCATGTGAATTTGGTATTCGTTCGGTATTTTGATATGCTGTATGTTGTCTTTTCCTCTAGTGGTGTTATGTGAACGTCGACTACATAACACTTCACCATATTTGGTCCTAGAGGAAGGCATTGGGGAGTAGTAAGTAGATGATGGGTTGCTAGAGTGACAAAAGCTTAAACCCCAGTCTATGCGTTGCTTCGTAAGGGGCTGATTTGGATCCACTAGTTTAATGCTATGGTTAGACGTTGTCTTAATTCTTCTTTTGTAGTTGCGGATGCTTGCGAGAGGGGCTAATCATAAGTGGGATGCTTGTCCAAGTAAGGGCAGTTCCCAAGCGCCGGTCCACCCACATATCAAACTATCAAAGTAACGAATGCGAATCACATGAACATGATGAAACTAGCATGACAGAAATTGCCGTGTGTCCTCGGGAGCGTTTTTCCTCCTATAAGACTTTGTTCAGGCTTGTCCCTTGCTACAAAAGGGATTGGGCCACTTTGCTGCACCGTTGCTACTCTTTTTACTTGTTACTTTTCACTTGCTACGTTTCACCTCAGTACACCATCACTTGTTACCGCTACTTTCAGTGCTTGCAGTCATTACCTTGCTGAAAACCGTTTATCAGAGCCTTCTTCTCCTCACTGGGTTCGACACTCTTACTTATCGAAAGGACTATGATTGATCCCCTATACTTGTGGGTCATCAAGACTCTTTTCTGGCGCCGTTGTCAGGGAGCCAAGCGCCTTTGGTAAGTGGAATTTGGTAAGGAAACATTTATATACCGTGCTGAAATTTATTGTCACTTGTCACTATGGAAACTTTTCCTTTGAGGAATTTGTTCGGGGTATCTTCACCACGAACGGAAGCATGAGGAGTTGCTCCTCAACCTGAGGTACCTACTGAAAATATCTTTTATGAAATTCCTTCGGGTATGCTTGAGAAACTGCTGGCTAATCCTTTTACAGGAGATGGATCATCACATCCAGACTTGCATCTAATCTATGTAGATGAAGTTTGTGGTTTATTTAAGCTTGCAGGTTTGCCCGAGGATGAGGTAAAGAAGAAAGTCTTTCCTTTATCTTTGAAGGATAGGGCGTTGACATGGTATAGGCTATGTGATGATGCTGGATCATGGGACTATAATCGGTTGAAATTGGAATTTCATCAAAAGTTTTATCCTATGCATTTAGTACATCGTGATGAGAATTATATTTGTAACTTTTGTCCTCGTGACAGGGAAAGCATAGCTCAAGCATGGGGGAGGCTTAAATCAATTCTATATTCATGCCCCAATCATGATCTCTCGAGAGAAATTATCACTCAAAACTTTTATGCTCGGCTTTCTCATGAAGATCGTACCATGCTTGACACTTCTTGTACCGGTTCTTTTATGAAGAAGGATATTGACCACAAGTGGAATTTATTGGAAAGAATCAAATGTAACTCTGAAGATTGGGAGCTTGAAGAAGGTAAGGAGTCAGGTATGAATTTCTAGTTTGATTGCATTAAATCTTTTGTTGAAACAAACACTTGTATAGATTTTAGCGCTAAGTATGGACTTGACTCTGAGATAGTAGCTTCTCTATGTGAATCTTTTTCTGCTCATGTTGATCTTCCCAAAGAGAAGTGGTTTAAGTATCATCATCCTATAGAAGTCAACATAGTTAAACCCAATCTAGTTGAAGAGAAAGTCATTGCCTTTAGTGATCCTATTGTTCCTTGTGCCTACACTGAGAAACCACCTTACCCTACTAGGAAAAAGGATTATTCTAAAGCTCCCACTGTGATACGTAGGGGTTACATTAGACCACTTGCACCCCCTGAGGAAATTAGAGTTGAACCTAGTGTTGCTATTATCAAAGATCTCTTAGCCGAAGACATAGACGGGCATGTTATAAAATTCTGTGAGGACTCCGCTAGAATTGCTAAACCTCACGCGAAAGACAAATACAGACCTGTAGTTGGCCTGCTCGTTGTTTCTGTCAAGATAGGAGATCACTGTTATCATGGTTTATGTGATATGGATGCTAGTGTTAGTGCAATACCCCGGTCCCTATATGATGAAACCAAAGATGAGATTGCACCTGCTGAGTTAGAACCCATTGATGTCACTATTACGCTAGCTAATAGAGACACTATCTGCCCTGTGGGAATTGTGAGAGACGTAGAAGTCTTGTGTGGTAAGACGAAGTATCCTACTGATTTCCTCGTCGTTCTACTGCACAAGATAGCTTTTGTCCCATCATATTTGGTAGACCCTTTCTCAACACTGTCAATGCTCATATTGATTGCATTAAACAGGCGGTCACTGTCAGTTTCTAGGGTGTGTCTCATGAATTTAACTTCTCCAAGTTTGGAAGACAACCCCATGAAAAAGAGTCGTCTGGTAGGGATGAGATAGATAAAATTGTTTTAGAACAATATCCTATTCTCAAGAATAATCTGCCTGTTGAACTACTTGGGGATCCTCCCCCACCAAAGGGTGATCCCGTGTTCGAGCTAAAACAGTTACCAGATACTCTTAAGTATGCCTACCTTGATGAGAAGGAGAATATCCTGTTATTATTAGTGCTCACTTCTTGAATCACGAAAAGAATAAGTTATTAAAAACTTTGAGGAAGCACCATGCGGCTATTGGATATACTCTTGATGATCTTAAGGGTATTAGTCCCACTCTATGTCAGCACAAGGTTAAAACTGATCCTGATTTTAAACCAGTTGCTGATCATCAAAGGAGATTAAATCCTAGGATGAAAGAGGTTGTCAGAAAAGAAATATTAAAGCTTCTGGAAGCAGGAATCATTTATCCTGTTGCTCATAGTGATTGGGTAAGTCCAGTACATTGCGTACCTAAGAAGGGATGTATCACCGTCGTTCCTAATGATAAGAATGAACTAATACCGCAGAGGATTATTACTGGCTATAGGATGGTGATAGACTTCCGGAAACTGAACAAGGCAACCAGGAAAGACCATTGTCCTTTGCCGTTTATCGAGCAAATGCTAGAAAGGCAATCTAAACACACACACTTCTGCTTTCTAGATGGTTATTCAGATTTCTCGCAAATACCTGTTGCACAATCTGATCAGGAGAAAACCACTTTCACCTGCCCCTTCGGTACCTTTGCTTATAGACGTATGCCTTTTGGCTTATGCAATGCACCTGCCACCTTTCAAAGATGTATGATGGCTATATTCTCTGACTTTTGTGAAAAGATTGTTGAGGTTTTCATGGATGATTTCTCCGTTTACGGTTCTTCCTTTGACGATTGCCTCAGCAACCTTGATCGAGTCTTACAGAGATGCAAAGATACCAACCTCGTCTTGAACTGGGAGAAGTGCCACTTCATGGTTAATGAAGGCACCGTCTTAGGACACAAAATCTCTGAGAAAGGCATTGAAGTTGATAAGGCTAAGGTTGATGCAATTGAGAAGATGCCTTGCCCCACAGATATCAGAGGTATACGAAGTTTCCTAGGTCATGCTGGTTTCTATAGAAGGTTCATTAAAGACTTGTCTAAGATTTCTAGGCCTCTTACCAACCTCTTGCAGAAGGATGTTCCTTTTGTTTTTGACGAGGATTGTGAGGAAGCTTTCGAAATACTTAAGAAGGCCTTGATAACCGCACCTATTGTTCAACCACCTGATTGGAACTTGCCCTTTGAAATCATGTGCGATGCTAGTGATTATGCTGTTGGTGCTGTGCTAGGACAAATAGTTGACAAGAAGTTGAATGTTATTCACTACGTTAGTAAAACTCTAGACAGTGCCCAAAGAAACTATGCCACTACGGAAAAGGAGTTTTTGGCAGTCGTGTTTGCATGTGAAAGGTTCAGATCTTATATAGTTGACTCCAAAGTCACTATTCACTCTGATCATGCTACTATTAAGTACCTTATGGAGAATAAGGACGCTAAGCCTAGGCTAATCAGATGGGTTCTCCTGCTATAGGCATTTGATTTGCATGTTGTTGACCGAAAGGGTGCTGATAACCCTGTAGCAGATAACTTGTCCAGGCTAGAGAATGTCCTTGATGACCCACGACCTATTGATGACAACTTTCCTGATGAGCAATTAAGTGTCATCCGCACTTCACATAGTGCACCGTGGTATGCTGATTACGCAAACTATATCATAGCCAAATACATACCACCCAGTTTCACCTACCAGCAAAAGAAGAAATTCTTCTTTGATTTGAGAAACTACTTTTGGGATGATCCTCACCTTTATAAGGAAGGAGTAGATGGTGTTATTAGACGTTGTGTGCCTGAACATGAACAGGGACAGATCCTGCAGAAGTGTCATTCCGAAGCCTACAGAGGACACCATGCTGGAGATAAAACTGCTCACAAGGTATTGCAATCAGGTTTCTATTGGCCCACTCTCTTCAAGGATTCCCGTAAGTTTGTCTTGTCTTGTGACGAATGCCAAAGAATAGGGAACATCAGTAAACGTCAGGAAATGCCTACGAACTATTCACTTGTCATTGAACCATTTGATGTCTGGGGCTTTGATTATACGAGACCTTTCCCGAGTTCCAATGGGTATACTCACATCTTAGTTGCTGTGGATTACGTCACTAAGTGGGTAGAAGCTATCCCCACTAGAAATGCTGATCACCACACCTCTATTAAGATGCTTAAAGAAGTCATTTTCCCAAGATTTGGAGTCCCTAGATATCTGATGACTGATGGCGGTTCACACTTCATTCATGGTGTTTTCCGCAAGATGCTCGCTAAGTATGATGTCAACCATAGAGTTGCATCTCCTTATCATCCTCAGTCTAGTGGTCAAGTGGAGTTGAGTAATAAGGAGATCAAATTGATCTTACAAAAGACTGTCAATAGATCTCGAAAGAATTGGTCTAGCAAACTTGACGATGCACTATGGGCTTATAGGACTGCTTATAAGAATCCCATGGGCATGTCACCATATAAAATGGTTTACGGTAAGGCGTGTCATTTACCTGTTGAGCTGGAACACAAAGCTTATTGGGCAATCAAAGAGCTCAACTTCGATTTCAAACTTGCCGGTGAGAAGCGGTTGTTTGATATCAGCTCATTAGATGAATGGAGGGCCCAGGCATATGAGAATGCCAAGTTGTTCAAGGAAAAGGTTAAGAGATGGCACGATAAAAGAATACAAAAACGAGAGTTCAATGTAGGTGATTATGTCCTGCTATACAATTCTCGCTTAAGATTCTTCGCAGGCAAGCTTCTCTCTAAATGGGAAGGTCCTTACGATGTCGAGGAAGTATATCATTCCAGTGCCATCAAAATAAATAACACGGAAGGAAATTTTCCTAGAGTGGTAAATGGGCAAAGAATCAAGCATTATATCTCTGGTACTCCCATAAATGTTGAGACCAATATCATCAATATCATAACTCCAGAGGAGTACATAAGGGATGTTTATCAGCCTGTTTCAGACCTTGAAAACGAAGAGGTATGTGTTTCGGTCAGTAATTGGACTCCGAAACTTTTCTAGTAGGAATTTTTCTCCGTTTTGGAATTTATGAAAAAATAGAAAAATAAAAAGCAGTCCGGAGAGCGCACGAGGCGACCACAAGCTTGGTAGCCGTCACCTACCCCCTGGCGGCTGCTACAAGGCTCGTGGGCACCTCGTGTGCCTCCCGGACTCCGTTTTCTTGCGGAGAACTCCTTCTGGTCCAGAAAAAATCATTATATATACGCCCGAGGGTTTTGATCTCCGAATCGTGCAGTTTTCCTCTGTTTTTGTTTCGAGCCTGTTTCTGTTGCAGATCTAGATCGTCATGACTTCCCCAAAAGCTCCTAAGGACAAGATCTTCGAGAAGGTCATCAATCCCTACCTCACGGAAGTGCTGAAACACCCTCAATCTATTGAGATGCGTGAGGGGATGTTTCACATCCGTGATGTTGAGGGGCCTAAGAAGACGGGAAGCAGGGAGATGAGGCTCGAAGCAATGGAGCAACAAGTCTTCAAGTGCCAAGGGATGGTGGAGCATGGATTCAATGCCAACCACATGATGATCACAGAGTTCACCAACAAGCACAATATGGATGCCATTGACATTGGGAAACAGCTCTCCAGGCTCTATGACACGGTTGATTAAATCCAGGGCCAGATCTATGACCTGCAGAACCAAAACTGTGAGTATGAGTATAGATTAAAATCAATACGGTTGGCTCCAGATTTGAGGATTCCGGCGACTCGTTCATCCTGCCATGATGGAGCACCTATGCCTTGGAAGATGGAGGATCAGACTGCTTCAACAACTCCACCACCATCACCACCAAAGGAAGACAACTAAGCATTGGTATGGGCAATCCCCTTGGCTTTTGCCAAGCTTGGGGGAGTTGCCCTGGTATCGTATCACCTTTATATCTTTTGCTTTTACCTTTGTTTTAGTTCTTTCCTTTTCAGTTTTTATTTCTTCTGTTAGTGGAATAAGTCTTTAGTGATTAGTTTGAGTCTTTTGCCTTGTGTCTCCCCCGATGTATTCGAGCTTGCGAGCTATATAATAAAGAGTATCTTAGTCAAGGGCTTTGTTTTGTGCCGTGATCAAAAGTATGAAAAGAACGATAGCATGAAAGATCATCAGATGATCTTATGGAAAGTGATAGCTTCACATATAACAAGTATGATGATTGAAACTTGTTGAGAATAGACCAACATAGACCTCAATCATTGTTTCAATTAATAAGAAGTAATAAGGAAAGAGAGGTTCACATATAAATATATCATCTTAGACACTTTTTACAATTGTGAGCACTCACCAAACTATTACATGCTTAGAAGTAGATGTTGGACAAGGAAGATAACATAATGAATTGTGTTTGCTTGGTTCCAAACAATGTTATATGATTAGAGATCCCTTAGCATGTGACGATTGCTTCCACCTCATATTAGCCAAAACTCCCGCACCAAGTAGAGATACTACTTGTGCATCCATAAACCTTCAACCCAGTTTTGCCATGAGAGCCCACCATACCTGCCTATGGATTGAATAAGATCCCTCAAGTAAGTTGTCGTCGGTGCAAGCAATAAAAATTGCTCTCTAATATGTATGATCTATTAGTGTGTGGAAAATAAGCTTTATACGAACCTGTGATGAGGAAGACATAAAAGTGACAGACTGCATAATAAAGTTCTTTATCACATGAGGCAATATAAAGTGACGTTCCTCCGCACTAAGAGGACACACATCCAAACCTCAAAAGCCATGACAACCTCTGCTTCCCTCTGCGAAGGGCCTATCTTGTACCTTTACTTTTTGCCCTTGGAAGAGTCATGGTGACCTTCACCAATTCCTTATTTTGCCTTTGTCTTGGCTACCGTCACATGCTAGGGAAAGATCTATATTCATATATCAACTTGGAGATGAGTACTTATGCTTTATTATTGTTGACTTTACCCTTGAGGTAAATGGTTGGGAGGCAAAACTATAAGCCCCTATCTTTCTCTGTGTCTAGCTGAAACTTTGATACCATGAGTACCACGTGAGTTGTAACAATTGTGGAAAACAAAAGAGACGATTGAGTATGTGGGTTTGCCTTACAAGCTCTTATTTGACTCTTTCTGATGTTATGATAAATTGCAATTGCTTCAATGACTATGGACTGTTGTTGGCTACTTCTCGGTACGGTTTTTGTTTCATACTTTGCTTTGTGAAGGAATTGTTACTTTCCCATAAGAATCTTTATGATGTATTGTTGTTCTATGTGTGATCATGATGCTCTCATGTCCGTATTATGTTTTATCGACACCTTCATCCCTAAACATGTGGACATGTTTATGGATCTTGGTTTTCGCTTGAGGACAAGCGAGGTCTAAGCTTGGGGGAGTTGATACGTCCATTTTGCATCATGCTTTCATGTTGATATTTATCTCTTTATGGACTGTTATATTACTTTGTGCTACTATACTTATGCCTTTTCTCTCTTATTTTGCAAGGTTTATTTGAAGAGGGAGAATACCGACAGCTGGAATTCTGGACTGAAAAAGGAGCAAATCTGAGTCCTCTATTCTGCGCAACTCCAAATGCCCTGAAAATCAACGTGGATTTTTTGGGAATATATAAAAAATACTGGGCGGAAGAAGTGCCAGAGGGGAGCTACCAGGGGCCCACAAGCCTGGTAGCCGCCACCTACCCCCTGGCGGAGGCTACAGGGCTTGTGGGCACCCTGGTGGCCCACTGGCCCCCCTCTTTTTCTATATGAAGGGTGTGACATCCTCGAATTTTATTACAGTAAATATTGTAATTAAGCTACAGTGATCACCCGCAGATGATGCCACATCATCGATAATTACCGTCGATGACCCGCATTGAATTTCTATCTGGATTCAGAAATTGAAAACAAAAGATAATTATAATTATAAATTCCTGTTAACTATTAAAGAAAGAAAGTATTAAAAATAATAATGAGAAAAGAAAGAAAATAAATTAGAAAGAAAGAAATAATAGAAAAGGAAAAAGAAAAATAAAACAAAACAAAACAAAACAACAAAAAAAAGGAGAAGAAACCCCCACCCCCCTGGCCGAGCTGGGCCAAGAGGCCCAACTGGCCAGCCCACCACGCCCCCCCTCAAACCCTAGGGCGAGGCAACCCTCCCCTGCCTCGTTCCCTCCCTCCCCTAGCAGCGCCGCCACTCCCCACGCTCCCCCTCTCGGCCCCCACTCCCACCAACCCCCACGTACCGAGCCTCCCTCCTCTCGGTCTCCTTTCTCTCCCCCCCACGAACTCCCTCTCCCACCTCGAGCTCTCCAGCCCCCCCGTCGGCCCCTCTACCCCCGGCCGGCGAGCCCCTCCCCTACTCCTCCACCCGCCGGCACCAGCCCCCCCGTCGGCCCCTCTACCTCCCCCGGCGGCCCCCCTTACAGCCTCCCCCTCCTCTCCCTCGGCGGCCTCGAGGAGCCCCGCCGGCAAGAACCCTCTCGGCCCCAACCCCCGCCCCCGTCGGCCTTCCTCCCGCTCGGTTCAGGAGGGACCGGGCAGGGAGACATCTCCACCTCGCCGGATCCGGCCGGCCTCACCTCGGCCGGCCCCCTCCTCCAACGTCGCCGCCCTCCGGGAGGGCCTCTCTCTCTCCAACGACCGTCCCCTTCACCACCGGAACCGCGCCATCACCGCCGTCGCCTCTGCCTCACGAGAACTCCGGCTTCATCGGGCCGTCTCATCAACGTTGGTGAGCCCCTTCTCGGGCTCCTCCCACCGTCGTGTTCCCCTCACCGTCCCGGTTCCGTTCCGGCAAACAGGACTCCGATCCGTCGACGGTAGTGACCGGTAGGAGGATTTGAAGAAGGTGTTCTTCTATGTTGAGTTAGAGAAGAGAGTTGTGTTCTCTCTTGTTTGTTGACAGAGAGAGATGTGAGTGTGAGAGTTAAATAAAATAAAAACAAATGATGTATTCCGTATATATGAATGTATGTATGTATGAGATGCGATGTATGTATTGCGTATATAGGTATTGGAGGAATACGATATTTGCATGTTTATATCTATGAGTAAAATCGAGTATTTTGGCCTAAGGTCACTTACCGGTGGGGCCAATGCACCCGCTGTCTATGACAGGGAGGCCCCACGCGATAGTTAAAATAAAAATAAAAATAATGTTTTTATTAAATAAATAAATAGATATATTAGTTAAATTAATTAATTAGAATAATTAGAGTATGTCACGTGGGTCCCCCACTAAATTAATCTGATTAATTAATATTTAATCTTAATTAAAACTTGTGCCTATGACGTTCGGGACCCACTGGTCAGTTGACATGGAACTTCTCCATCGTTTCCAGTATATCCGGTAGTAGCCCGAGACCCGGAAAATATCGTCAGATATTCTTCCGACCCGTCTATGACGAATGTTGCTGCGTTAGCTCATGTCTAGCCTGCATCTTGCCATGTCATGCTTTGAGTTGCATCAGTGCTATTATTTATTGTTTCTTCCCCCTCTTCTTCCCGGTAGACCCCGAGACTGACGCTGCTGCGAGGTACATCTACGACCCTGCCGATCAGTCCTTTGCCACAGAGCAGCAAGGCAAGCACCCCCCCCCCTTGATCATTCCTATATCACCTATGTCTTTCTTCCTACTGCTTGCATTAGTATTTTGCTACTGTTGTAGTTAGCTCCTATATCTGATGCATAGCCTGTTTTTGATGAACTGCTACTTTCAGTCCTATACCTTTAAAATGCTTAGTATAGGCGGACCAGTCACCCCCTCTGACCCCGTAGTTCAGTTGCCCCGCTTGTTTTCAAATCTCGATCTCTGATCGACGAGCCAGACCCGACACAACACATACACCCCCCTTATTTGTACGACGCTACAGAGATACTATCGGGTACCAAGGGTGACACCTCGCTAAGTACTCCTGATGATATCTCTGTAGTATAGCTAGTCGGTCGTGGTTATCAAGGGTGATTCCTCTTTCACCATTCCCGAGGACGCCTCTGCCGTGCAACCCCTCAAGTGTGGGACCCGGAGGGTGATTCCTCTAAGTACACCTTGACGGGTACATCGTTCGGAATCCAACGAGGGTGATACCTCAGATTCCCCCCGATGTTACAACCAGATAGTTACTCGACCATGTTACTGGGATCTTTTTTGATTAGTTGTAAGACGGGTGGATTCCCGTGAGGCTGTGTTGATGGCCTAATTAAAATGCTAATGGATTTGGGTATTCGATCTGGGTTGGGCGGAGACTTTTTCGCACTAACCGGCTACGCGGGAAGAATTATGGGTACTCGGCGTCGCGGTATCAGCCGAAGCTTTTCGGATGCCAGCAATGTAGCGGCGCGCGCCCGAGTGGTCCCGAGATGCATCGCTCTTGTGATTAAGGGATGCTAGGACTGACGTCGGCCGCCCACGCCACGTGCAGGAGCATGAAGGGGAACTGGGCCCACGAACCCTTTGTGCTTAGGATTTAGACCGGCGGGCTGGCCTCTCTGATTAGTCTTAGGTGGGGCTGCGACGTGTCGATATTCCAAGGCCAGGTAGGACCCAGAAAAGTATGTCCGGCCAGAGTGTTATCGAGCGTGACGGGACATGTGGTGCAACCCTGCAGGGATGAAAATTAACTATTCGGATAGCCGTGTCCACGGTTACAGGACGACTTGGAATTGTGCCCCGATCTTTTACAACTACAATTGTTACTTAACTGGAATTAGTTTGCCTCGGGATTGCTTCCTCGCATGGAGTCGAGGGAGGATCTCTAGGGGTGACCTCACTTTAATATTGCTGTAACAATATGACTATTATTGTTTTACCCCTGTTCTACTCTCGTCTATTGCTGCAAGGCCCTGAAGATGCTAGTCTTCGATAGGACTAGGCCTTCTCTCTCTATTCTCGCATTGCTGCAGTCAGTCCACAGATAACAAACCCCTTCTTTGATACTGATGCATAATTAGAATAGTTCTGATGTAAGACTTGCGAGTACTTTGGATGAGTACTCACCGCTGCTTTGCTTCCCCTCTTGTCCCCTCGATCCGATTGCTGCGACCAGATGATGGAGCCCAGGAGATGGAGGTCCCCGCTGCCGACGACTGCTACCCGACGGTGCCTACTACTACGTGGAGGCCGCTGATGATCAGGAGTATTTAGGAGGTTCCCAGGCAGGAGGCCTCGCCTCGTTCGATCATTGTATCTTTTGTGCTAGCCTTCTCTAAGGCACCCCATGTTTTATATCTGTACTCAGATATTTGTTGCTTCTGCTGACTCGTGTGTTTATCGAGCTTTCGTATTCTAGCCCTCGAGGCCCCTGGCTTGTAATATGAAGCTGATGTTATTTTATTTGTGTCTAGAGTTGTGATGTGATATCTTCCCGTGAGTCCTTGGGTTTGATCGTACGCATTTGCATGTATGATTAGCGTACGATTAAATCGAGGGCGTCACAAGTTGGTATCAGAGCCGACTGCCTGTAGGTAGCCCCCTTTCCAACTCCTTGGCCGAAGTTGAGTCTAGTGTTTGAAAAACTTTACTAACACTGATGTTGTGGCTTACGGGCCCACATCTCAATTGGGTGGTATTAGTATCTTTTACTCCTTTCCTATACTCTGGGCTCTACTTTCTCTTCTCTTTCAGGGTCAAAGATTTTACTAACTCTAACATTAGGTTCTCGAATCACATCGATCCGGAGCGCTGGACTATCTACTCTTTCTCCTGAATGTATATTACGCACACTGTCATTTGTCATCCGTCAATCTTATTTTCAGATGCGTCCCGCAAGACAGCACGTGCGCCTGACACAGGCCACTGAGACGACTGGGTTCCCGGCCATTTTGGTCGATCTCCTGACCAAGCTGGGATATCGCTGGTACCCCGAGTACACTATGTTCGAGGATTTCCGCGAGTACAACCAGTACCAGTACCAGGCCGAGGTTCGCATCTTCGAACGGAGGGGCGGCGAGACCCTCGAGCGCCACGTGTTCTGTGGTATTGGAGTGTCGGTCGAGATGGCCGTCCATGATGCGGCCTACATCGCCATCACCCGTCTCCGTGGAGCGTACCCTCACCTGGAGGAGAGCCCTTTCAGATATATCCCGCATGCTCCTGCTGGGGATGAGACTGGGTCTGATCTCACTGCCTACGCTTCTGACGTTCGGGAGCGTAGCGACCGTTCCTATGTCGCTGTCTGCGCCCCCTACGTGACGCGTCGCTACGACGCGCGGGTTCTGGTGCAGTACACTGAGGCAATGGATCGTGCTTTCCGAGTTCTGACTGTGGAGCTGTATGCTACGCGCGCTCGTCTTTACGACGCGTTGACAGAGCTGCAGCCATCACACTGTCCGAGGGTTCTCCCTATGCGCATCCGCGAGCCGAGCAGGACAGAGCTACCATCAGCTCTCGAGTGTACTGATGTTGGGGGTAGAACCCCTGCACTTGGACCTCAGCTGCTCGACTGGATGCGGTACCCTCACCAGAGTCACAACGGGACACAGGGTCCTGTCCCTACCTTCTATCACCGCCAGCTACCAGGATTCGATCGTCCTCTTCGACGTTGATGTAGCCTTATCGCTACATCTCATTGTGGTACTCTTCCACCGCGTGCCTGCGCGCCGCCTAGTGAGTCCAGGGTATCGTCTAATGCATCCGGGCTATCGCCAAATTTCGAATTTGTAATCGTTAGTCTGTAATCGAACTTATGTATGGGTCTGTATGTCGGACTCAACTACTATGGAGTATCTATTGCATTTCCCTTTCATTATGCTTAATTACTTCATGAATGCGTGCGATGCCTTTGCAATTACTTTAAGCTAAACTACCCCTGCTAAATATTTAACAGGATGGTTAGACTAGTTGGCCGCCCGCGTGCCCCTGCCAACGATGCACCACCCCCGCATCCTGAGTATATGGCGGGGATGATCCAACAGTTTGAGCTGAACCGCCAGTTTATGCAAGGACTCATGGATCAGTTCCAAAGGCTGAACATGAACCAACCGCAAGGCGTGACACTGGAAGACTTCTGCCGTCTCAACCCTGCGATCTACCGCAGCTCAACTCAGCCTCTTGATGCTGATGACTGGCTCCTTGATATTTCTTATGAGCTGGAGTCTGCCAATGTGCCCCTGGCGAGCTATGTCAACTTTGCCGCCTACTTTTTGAAGGGTCCCGCTCCTCAATGGTGGGACAACCACATGCGCTCTCAGCCCGATGGGACTATCATCACTTGGGCAGAGTTCAAGGCTGCTTTCTGTGCTCGATACATTCCCCAGGGAATCATGGACCGGAAGAAGCGTGAGTTCCGCAACTTGGTCCAGGGCAACAAGACTGTGGATGCTTATCAGCGGGAATTTCTGGAATTATCTCGCTATGCTGAAGAAGACATTGCGACTGATGCACGTAGGCAGGAGAAGTTCCGTGAAGGCCTCCACCCTGATATCAAGCTGACACTCCTCGTTCAGGCTGATTTCGCCACCCTAGTCAACAAGGCTATCCAGGTTGAGACTGGTCTGCAGGAATACAAAGATAGCAGCAAGCGCAACCGTGACATGGGCTCATCTTCGAGCTCATCTGCACAGAAGCGGAAGATCTGGATTCCCAACAACATGTACCATGCACCTGCTCCTACTTCGAGGCTGTCCTATGCTGCACCTCGCCTGCCTCCTCCACCACCTAGGCAGCCGAGGCTTCCTGCTCCACCGCCTCGAGTTCCTCCTTCCCGTCCTGAGGACGGGTTGTGCTTCAAGTGTGGCCGTCCAGGTCACCGTGCTAGAGACTGCAAGCAGAATCCGAATCAGCTGACACTTCCCGCAACTGGCAGTGGCAACAACCAGAACCGCAATTTCAACGCTAAGCCTGCTTATGTTCGTGGTCAGGCCAACAACATTGATATGAGTCAAGCTCAAGACCAGCCTTCTACCGTGATGGGTACACTTCTTGTTAACTCAGTACCTGCTTCTGTATTGTTTGATACAGGAGCATCGCATTCTTTTATGTCGGAAAATTTTGCATACATGCATGACATTAGGAGCGAAGAGATGAACATCCCGATAGTGGTAAATACCCCTGGGGGCGAATGCCGAACCTCTGTGGTTTGCCCCCATGTTCCAGTTGAAATTGAAGGATTAGAATTCCTTGCCAACCCCATCCTACTAAAGTCATCCAACATTGATCTCATATTGGGGATGGACTGGTTGAAAGCTCATACGGCATCGATCGTTTGTGCCACCAAGACCGTCCACCTCCTACACCCTTAAGATGAAGTAATAAGCTACCATGCACATCTCGTCCGTAATGCTGAGGCACGGCTGTATGCTTTGAATGCATTAAATGCGTCGCCTCTGGAAGGGATTGAAAACATACCAGTGGTCCGAGAATTTCAAGATGTCTTTCCAGAAGAACTTCCGGGGATTCCCCCTGCTCGAGCTGTCGAGTTTGTCATTGACTTGGTACCCGGTACCACTCCTATTGCCAAGCATCCTTATAAAATGCCACCACATGAACTCCTTGAACTTAAGAAAGAAATTGACAACTTGCTCCGTCTGGGTTTCATCCGTCCGAGTTCCTCTGCTTGGGGAGCACCTTCTCTCTTTGTTAAGAAGAAGGATGGGACAAATTGATTGGTCCAAGACTATCGTCCTATCAACCAGGCCACTATTCAGAACAAATATCCTCTCCCTCGGATAAATGATTTGTATGATCAACTTGCTGGTTCCACCGTTTTCTCTAAGCTTGACTTGAGATTGGGATACCACCAAATCCGTGTTCGCAAGGACGATATTCCAAAGACCGCCTTTGTTACTCGATATGGATCATACGAGTACACCGTCATGTCCTTCGGCTTAACCAATGCACCGGCAACCTTCTCTCGATTGATGAATTATATATTCATGGACTACCTCGACAAATTTGTCGTGGTATATCTGGATGATATTCTAGTGTTTTCGGAGAACAAAGAAGAGCATGCTGAACATCTTCGTCTTGTACTGGATAAGCTTCGGGAGCATAAACTCTATGCGAAGTATTCCAAATGTGAGTTTTGGCTAGACGAAGTGACTTACCTTGGTCATGTGATTTCCAAGGATGGTATTGCGGTCAACCCCGAACGAATTCAAGCTATTCTTGACTGGACTCCCCCGAAGAATGTCAAGCAAGTCAGAAGTTTTCTCGGACTCGCCAGCTATTGCCGTCGATTCGTCGAGAACTTCTCCAAGATTGCGAAGCCCTTAACCAACCTGCTTCACAAGGGTGTTAAGTATGAATGGACTGATAAATGTCAGGAAAGTTTCCACGCACTCAAGGACAAACTGACGTCCGCTCCAGTACTTGCTCCTCCAGATACGAAAAGGGATTTCGTCATATACTGTGATGCTTCTCATCAAGGAATAGGTTGTGTCCTAATGCAGGATCGCAAGGTGATCGCTTATGCTTCACGTCAACTGCGTGCTCATGAAGAGAACTACCCAGTTCATGATCTCGAGCTTGCCGCAGTCATTCATGCATTGAAGGAATGGCGACAATACCTTGTCGGTAATCGCTGTGAAATCTACACCGACCATCAAAGTCTGAAGTACTTGTTCACTCAACCGGAGCTGAACCTGCGTCAACAAAGGTGGATGGAGCGTATAGCAGATTTTGGCTGTAGTATATCATATACCCCTGGCAAGGCTAACGTAATGCCTGATGCCTTAAGTCGCAAGTCATACTGCAACCACCTCCAGGTTCATCAGGTTCACGACCGTCTGCAAGAGGAATTCCGTAAGCTGAACCTCCACGTTGTTCCTCAGGGTTACCTTGTTCCCCCTCCCGAAGAGTGTCAAAAGATGAACCTTCGTGTTGTTAATCAGGGTTCCCTCAATAACCTAGTGGTTGAACCAGATCTTGTGAGCTCCATAAAGAATCTGCAAGACTTTGACGATGATGTCGACAGGATTAAGAGCTATATTGCGAAGGGTAAGCCCTCCTTTTTCACTGTTGATGAAGGTGGCGCCTTGTATTTCAAGGGTCGCCTATTCGTCCCAAATAAGAAGGAAACTCTCAAGATGAATGGGAAGGTGATGGAAGAAGCTCATGACACACCATTGTCTATTCACCCGGGTAGTACCAAGATGTACCAAGACATCCGACAAAGATTCTGGTGGCCCAATATGAAACAAGACATTGCACGCTATGTGGCAGAATGTGATATATGCCGGCGTATCAAAGCGGAACACCAAAAGCCTGCTGGAACTCTGCAACCTATCTCTATTCCCGAGTGGAAATGGGACCATGTTGAAATGGACTTCGTCACTGGTTTTCCCAGATCTTAGAAAGGTAATGATGCTATTCTGGTCGTCATTGATCGACTGTCCAAAGTTGCACATTTCCTGGCCATCAAGGAAACGATTAATGCTAGTCAGCTGGCAGATCTTTATATGTCAAGAGTTGTTTCACTTCACGGTATTCCGTTGGTAATCAGTTCGGACCGTGGCAGCTTGTTCACTTCAAAATTCTGGGAAAGTTTTCAGAAGGCTATGGGGACTCATCTGTCCTTCAGCACTGCATTTCATCCTCAATCCCAGGGACAAGTTGAACGAGTCAACCAAATTCTCGAGGACATGCTTCGAGCTTGTGTCATTTCTTTTGGTAAGAAATGGGAGGAATCTCTCCCGTATGCCGAATTCTCTTACAACAATAGCTATCAAGCTAGTCTGAAGATGGCCCCTTTCAAAGTATTGTATGGGCGAAGGTGCCGAACTCCTGTGAATTGGTCAGAAACTGGGGAACGATCACTCTTCGGTCCGGATATTATTCAACATGCCGAAGATCAAGTCCGCATTGTTCATGAGAATCTGAAGGCTGCTCAGTCTCGTCAGAAGAGTCAGTATGACCGTCATCATCAAGATATGGTCTATCACCCTGGCGAAAAGGCTTATCTTCGTGTCACACCTACTAGAGGTGCACACCGTTTCGGAATCAAGGGCAAGTTAGCTCCTCGTTATATTGGTCCTGTCACTGTTCTCGAAAGGCGTGGAAGAGTGGCTTATCAATTGGAACTGCCGGCAAACCTTTCTTAGGTTCACGATGTCTTCCAAGTTTCTCAGCTCCGTCGCTGCTTCAAGGACCCTATTCGAGCAGTGGATCACGATATGCTTGAGCTACAACAAGACCTCTCTTATAAAGGGCATCCGGTCCGCATTCTTGACCAAGCGGAATGTAAGACTCGTCGCAAGGTCACCAAGTTCCTTAAGGTGCAGTGGTCAAGTCACTCTGAAGATGAAGCCACTTGGGAACGCGAGGATCATCTTTGTGATGAATACCCGGGGCTCTTTCCCTCTACCTCTTAATTCTCGGGACGAGAATTCTTGTTAGTAGGGGAGAATTGTGACATCCTCGACTTTTGATACAGTAAATATTGTAATTAAGCTACAGTGATCACCCGCAGATGATGCCACATCATCGAGAATTACCGTCGATGACCCGCATTGAATTTCTATCTGGATTCAGAAATTGAAAACAAAAGATAATTATAATTATAAATTCCTGTTAACTATTAAAGAAATAAAGTATTAAAAATAATAATGATAAAAGAAAGAAAAGAAATTAGAAAGAAAGAAATAATAGAAAAGGAAAAAGCAAAATAAAACAAAACAAAAGAAAACAACAAAAAAAGGAGAAGAAACCCCCACCCCCTTGGCCGAGCTCGGCCAAGAGGCCCAACTGGCCAGCCCACCCCGCGCCTCCCTCAAACCCTAGGGCGAGGCAACCCTCCCCTGCCTCGTTCCCTCCCTCCCCTGGCAGCGCCGCCACTCCCCACGCTCCCCCTCTCGGCCCCCACTCCCACCAACCCCCACGTACCGAGCCTCCCTCCTCTCGGTCTCCTTTCTCTCCCCCCACGAACTCCCTCTCCCACCTCGAGCTCTCCAGCCCCCCCCCGTCGGCCCCTGTACCCCCGGCCGACGAGCCCCTCCCCTACTCCTCCACCCGCCGGCACCAGCCCCCCCGCCGGCTCCTCTACCTCCCCCGGCGCCCCCCTTACAGCTTCCCCCTCCTCTCCCTCTGCGGCCTCTTGGAGCACCGCCGGCAGGAACCCTCTCGGCCCCAACCCCCGCCCCCGTCGGCCTTCCTCCCGCTCAGTACAGGAGGGACCGGGCAGGGAGACATCTCCACCTCGCCGGATCCGGCCAGCCTCACCTCGGCCGACCCCTCCTCCAATGTCGCCGCCCTCCGGGAGGGCATAATAATGATAAAATAAAGAAAAGAAATTAGAAAGAAAGAAGTAATAGAAAAGTAAAAAGCAAAATAAAATAAAACAAAACAAAACAACAAAAAAGTAGAAGAAACCCCCACCCCCTTGGCCGAGCTGGGCCAAGAGGCCCAACTGGCCAGCCCATCCCGCGCCCCCCCTCAAACCCTAGGGCGAGGCAACCCTCCCCTGCCTCGTTCCCTCCCTCCCCTGGCAGCGCCGCCACTCCCCACGCTCCCCCTCTCGGCCCCCACTCCCACCAACCCCCACGTACCGAGCCTCCCTCCTCTCGGTCTCCTTTCTCTCCCCCCCACGAACTCCCTCTCCCACCTCGAGCTCTCCAGCCCCCCCTCCCCCCCGTCGGCCCCTCTACCTCCCCGGCGCCCCCCTTACAGCCTCCCCCTCCTCTCCCTCGATGGCCTCGAGGAGCCCCGCCGGCAGGAACCCTCTCGGCCCCAACCCCCGCCCCCGTCGGCCTTCCTCCCGCTCGGTCGAGGAGGGACCGGGCAGGGAGACATCTCCACCTCGCCGGATCCGGCCGGCCTCACCTCGGCTAGCCCCCTCCTCCAACGTCGCCGCCCTCCGGGAGGGCCTCTCTCTCTCCAACGACCGTCCCCTTCACCACCGGAACCGCGCCATCACCGTCGTCGCCTCCGCCTCACGAGAACTCCGGCTTCATCGGGCCGTCTCATCAACGTTGGTGAGCCCCTTCTCGGGCTCCTCCCACCTTCGCGTTCCCCTCACCGTCCCGGTTCCGTTCCGGCAAACGGGACTCCGATCCGTCGATGGTAGTGACCGGTAGGAGGATTTGAAGAAGGTGTTCTTCTATGTTGAGTTAGAGAAGAGAGTTGTGTTCTCTGTTGTATGTTGACAGAGAGAGATGTGAGTGTGAGAGTTAAATAAAATAAAAACAAATGATGTATTCCGTATATATGAATGTATGTATGTATGAGATGCGATGTATGTATTGCGTATATAGGTATTGGAGGAATACGATATTTGCATGTTTATATCTATGAGTAAAATCGTGTATTTTGGCCTAAGGTCACTTACCGGTGGGGCCAACGCACCCGCTGTCTATGACAGGGAGGCCCCACGCGATAGTTAAAATAAAAATAAAAATAATGTTTTTATTAAATAAATAAATAGATATATTAGTTAAATTAATTAATTAGAATAATTAGAGTATGTCACGTGGGTCCCCCACTAAATTAATCTGATCAATTAATATTTAATCTTAATTAAAACTTGTGCCTATGACGTTCGGGACCCGCTGGTCAGTTGACCAGTCAACTGCTGATGTCAGCATGACATCGCGATGATGTCATAATAGGATTTTATTAAAATAATTAAATATGTTTTTAATTCCTAATTATTAAATAAAACTTTAAAAATTAATATTAAATAATCCGTAAGTCAGATCAAAATATTTTCAACATGAAAGTTGATCGGCATAACGAGACGAACCCGGATACACGGTCCATTCGTCTGTCACGCGTCCCTAGCATAGCAAACATGGAAATTTTCCATTGTTTCTAGTATATCCGGTAGTAGCCCGAGACCCAGAAAATATCGTCAGATATTCTTCCGACCCGTCTATGACGGATGTTGCTGCCTTAGCTCATGTCTAGCCTGCATCTTGCCATGTCATGCTTTGAGTTGCATCAGTGCTATTATTTATTGTTTCTTCCCCCTCTTCTTCTCGGTAGACGCCGAGACTGACGCTGCTGCCGGGTACATCTACGACCCTGCCGATCAGTCCTTTGCCGCAGAGCAGCAAGGCAAGCAAACCCCCCCCCCCCTTGATCATTCCTATATCACCTATGTCTTTCTTCCTACTGCTTGCATTAGTATTTTGCTACTGTTGTAGTTAGCTCCTATATCTGATGCATAGCCTGTTTTTGATGAACTGCTACTTTCAGTCCTGTACCTTTAAAATGCTTAGTATAGGCGGAGCACTCATCCCCTCTGACCCCGTAGTTCAGTTGCCCCGCTTGTTTTCAAATCTCGATCTCTGATCGACGAGCCAGACCCGACACAACACATACACCCCCCTTAGTTGTACGATGCTACAGAGATACTATCGGGTACCGAGGATGACACCTCGCTAAGTACTCCTGATGATATCTCTGTAGTATAACTAGTCGGTCGTGGTTATCGAGGGTGATTCCTCTTTCACCATTCCCGAGGACGCCTCTGCCGTGCAACCCCTCAAGTGTGGGACCCGGAGGGTGATTCCTCTAAGCACACCTTGCCGGGTACATTGTTCGGAATCCAACGAGGGTGATACCTCGGATTCCCCCCGATGTTACAACCACACAGTTACTCGACCATGTTACTGGGATCTTTGGTGATTAGTTGTAAGATGGGTGGATTCCCGTGAGGCTGTGTTGATGGCCTAATTAAATGCTAATGGATTTGGGTATTTGATCTGGGTTGGGCGGAGACCTTTTCGCACTAACCGGCTACGCGGAAAGAATTATGGGTACTCGGCGTCGCGGTATCAGCCGAAGCTTTTTAGATGCCAGCAATGTAGCGGCGCGCGCCCGAGTGGTCCCGAGATCCATCGCGCTTGTGATTAAGGGATGCTAGGACTAACGTCGGCCGCCCACGCCACGTGCAGGAGCATGAAGGGGAACTGGGCCCACGAACCCTTTGTGCTTAGGAGTTAGACCGGCGGGCTGGCCTCTCTGATTAGTCTTAGGTGGGGATGCGACGTGTCGATATTCCGAGGCCGGGTAGGACCCAGAAAAGTATGTCCGGCCAGAGTGTTATCGAGCGTGACGGGACATGTGGTGCACCCCTGCAGGGATGAAAATTAACTATTCGGATAGCCGTGTCCACGGTTACAGGACGACTTGGAATTGTGCCCCGATCTTTTACAACTACAATTGTTACTTAACTGGAATTAGTTTGCCTTGGGATTGCTTCCTCGCAGGGAGTCGAGGGAGGATCTCTAGGCGTGACCTCACTTTAATATTGCTGTAACAATATGACTATTAATGTTTTACCCCTGTTCTACTCTCGTCTATTGCTGCAAGGCCCTGAAGATGCTAGTCTTCGATAGGACTAGGCCTTCTCTCTCTATTCTCGCATTGCTGCAGTCAGTCCACAGATAACAAACCCCTTCTTTGATACTGATGCATAATTAGAATAGTTCTGATGTAAGACTTGCGAGTACTTTGGATGAGTACTCACCGCTGCTTTGCTTCCCCTCTTGTCCCCTCGATCCGATTGCTGCGACCAGATGATGGAGCCCAAGAGATGGAGGTCCCCGTCGCTGACGACTGCTACCCCTACGGTGCCTACTACTACGTGGAGGCCGCTGATGATCAGGAGTAGTTAGGAGGTTCCCAGGCAGGAGGCCTCGCCTCGTTCGATCGTTGTATCTTTTGTGCTAGCCTTCTCTAAGGCACCCCATGTTTTATGTCTGTACTGAGATATTTGTTGCTTCCGCTGACTCGTGTGTTTATCGAGCTTTCGTATTCTAGCCCTCGAGGCCCCTGGCTTGGAATATGAAGCTGATGTTATTTTATTTGTGTCTAGAGTTGTGTTGTGATATCTTCCCGTGAGTCCTTGGGTTTGATCGTCGCATTTGCGTGTATGATTAGCGTACGATTAAATCGAGGGCGTCACAATGGGTTTCGTCCGAGAAAAAATCAGGGTGGAGCTTTTTCGTTTATTCTCCGCCGCTACGAGGCGGAACTTGAGCAGAACCAATCTAGAGCTCCGGCAGGACGATCCTGCCGGGGAAACTTCCCTCCCGGAGGGGGAAATCGTCGCCATCGTCATCACCAACACTCCTCTCGTCGGAGGGGAGTCATCTCCATCAACATCTTCATTAGCACCACCTCCTCTCGAAACCCTAGTTCATCTCTTGTAACCAATCTCCGTCTCGCGACTCCGATTGCTACTTGTAAGGTTGCTAGTAGTGTTGATTACTCTTTGTAGTTGATGCTAGTTGGATTACTTGGTGGAAGAGTTTATGTTCAGATCCTTGATGCTACTCATTACACCTCTGATCATGATTATGATTATGCTTTGTGAGTAGTTACTTTTGTTCCTGAGGACATGGGATAAGTCATGCTGATAATGGTCATGTGAATTTGGTATTCGTTCAGTATTTTGATATACTGTATGTTGTCCTTTCCTGTAGTGGTGTTATGTGAACGTCGACTACATAACACTTCACCATATTTGGGCCTAGAGGAAGGCATTGGGGAGTAGTAAGTAGATGATGGGTTGCTAGAGTGACAGAAGCTTAAACCCAGTCTATGCGTTGCTTCGTAAGGGGTTGATTTGGATCCACTAGTTTAATGCTATGGTTAGACATTGTCTTAATTCTTCTTTCATAGTTGCGGATGCTTGCGAGAGGGGTTAATCATAAGTGGGATGCTTGTCCAAGTAAGGGCAGTACCCAAGCGCCGGTCCACCCACATATCAAACTATCAATGTAACGAACGCGAATCACATGAACATGATGAAACTAGCATGGCAGAAATTCCCGTGTGTCCTCGGGAGCATTTTTCCTCCTATAAGACTTTGTTCAGGCTTGTCCCTTGCTACAAAAGGGATTGGGCCACTTTACTACACCGTTGCTAGTCTTGTTACTTGATACTTTTCACTTGCTACATTTCACCTCACTACACCATCACTTGTTACCGCTACTTTTAGTGCTTGCAGTCATTACCTTGCTGAAAACCGTTTATCAGAGCCTTCTGCTCCTCGTTGGGTTCGACACTCTTACTTATCGAAAGGACTACGATTGATCCCCTATACTTGTGGGTCATCACCGGATAGAAACCGCGCACTGGTGTCGTGCATGCTTATTCCATGCCGGTTCCACGTGCGCCTCCTCGTGGTATCCTCGGCCCATGGCCTCCCTCGCATCAGGCGTTCTACACCGCCCGCAGTCCTACGTGGCTCCCTATGGGCCTCTCTCCTTCGAACAGCCGCCGCATCCACGAGGGCTACCACCGCTGCCACGAGGGCTGCTTACGCTGCCCCTCACAGCCCCGTCACAGCCCCCGGCTCCCGCGCTTCCCCCAGTGCCCTGGGACCGGGTCCTGCTGGCGGCTCTGCACTCCGCTCCCACATCGTCAAGCTACATCGGCTACGGCGATTGGTACATGGATACCGACGCTACGACTCATATGGCCGCTCATCCCAGTACCCTCCACACCTCCTATCCCATCAACAATTCTACTCGTATCACCGTGTAGGATCGAAAGTATGTCTAGAGGGGGGGGGTGATTAGACTACTTGAGAGGATAAAAACTTAGCCTTTTCCCAATTTTTAGCGTGGGCCAGTTTTAGCAACTATGACTAGTAAAGTACACCCTACACATGCATATCTAAGAGTATTGCAGCAGAAAGTAAAACATGCAAGTGTAAATTGAGGGTAAGGTAGGGAGATCAAACACAAAGGTTGACACGACAATTTTTGGCATGGTTTCGATAGGTGGCGCTATCGTACGTCCATGTTAGTGGAGACTTCAACCCACGGAGGGTAACAACTGCAAGAGTCCATGGAGGGCTCCACACACAAGGGGTCCATGAAGAAGCGGCCTTGTCTATTCCATCACAGCTTCCGTCCACATAGGACTAGCCTCACTCACGGTAGATCTTCACGAAGTAGGCGATCTCCTTTCCCTTACAAAAATCTTGGTTCAAATCCACAACACGAAGTAGGAGGCTCCCAAGCAACACCTAACCAACCTAGGAGGCACCACCCTCCAAAAGGTAATAGATGTGGTAGAACAATTAACTCCTTGCTCTTATGCTTCTAAAGATAGTCTCCTCAACACTCATTCACTCTCTCTAGAATTTGGCATGGGTAGGAGAGATTGATATTGTGGAAAGAAACTTGGGAAGGCTAGAAATCAAGGTTCAAATGGTTGGAATGGAATCTCTTGATCTCAACACATGAGTAGGTGGCTTTCTCTCAGAAAAATGGATCTGGCAAGTGTAAGTGTGTTCTATGAGAGGTAGGTGGAGGGGTATATATAGGCAACCTCCAAAATCCAACCGTTACACCATAATTGACAACCTCGGTGACACCAAAGTTAAAAACTCGATGGTACCGACTTGCTCAAAAGGTATCAACTTTGAATCTCGGTGGAACCGATATACAGAACCCCGTAGAACAAAAAAGGTGACTAACAGTCGGATGGCACAACTCGGTGGCACCGATACAGAAACTCGGAAATTCTGATTTTGTGTACCAAGCAAGAGAAGGTTGGCCACCCAAACTCGGTAGCACCGATGCAGAATCGGTTGCACCGAAAAGGTAGGGTTTGGCTGGGATCTTCCTAAGTGTAAAATTGGTATGGTGAGTGAGGAATGTTGGTGGCACCAATTTTCCATATTTGGCTTGGGACAAATATATTTTGTGAAAGAGTGGCTGAGTATTTTGGGTAGCTATCTATAAGCACTTGAGCAACCAACTCATCATAATACCTCATCCCCTTTTAATAGTATTTGCTTTCCTATGGACTCGAATGTGAGTCCTCACAAAGTCTAAAATGAAGAGTCTTCTTGCTTGAAGCTTTAGCCAATCCTATTCGTTCCTTCATCAAAGGGGATCTCCACACAATCCTATAGCCAAAGCATCTTTGAAATTTTCTGAAATGTACTTGAATAAACTCATTAGTCCAATGATGCATATGTTGTGATTAATTACCAAAACCACCTTAGGGAGCAATTGTGCTTTCAATCTCCCCCTTTTTGGTAATTGATGACAACATATAGATCAAAGCTTCGACAAAAGATATAATCAATGATTAGCGTCGAAGCTTTGATAGGTATGTGAAAAGCAAGAGCTCCTTTGTGCATTATTTTAAATTTGTGTTTGAGTGCAAATGCACAATCGATTAGGCATTTGTGTTACTCTTCCATGTCACATACAACTTGGTGGTGCACATAAATGATATGAATGAATAGCAATGCACATAGAACCAACAAATAAGTGAATGATCATGATGTAGATAGCTCAAAGGTAATAACGTGGTAGCATTAAGCAGTCAAAGTGTGTGATCAAACACACATCTAAACAGATAATTCAAAGTGTATGATCAAACACACATCTAAACAGATAATGTCATCCAAAAGACCAAATCAAGTTTTGAAAACCAAACGAGAGCAAATAAAGTCAAAATATCTCCCTCTCTCGAAGCCCTATTGATCTATACACTTCTCCCCCTTTGGCAACAAGTACCAAAAAGTTCAAGGTCTAATCTAAGCGTCTCTGTGGGCATGATCTCCTCCGGTAGTAGATGTTGAAGTAGACAAGAGAGCATTGACGAAGGCTTCGATTGATGTCGTTGGAGGAGGAGCTATACGTGTAGACACTGGAGGTGGTTGAGAAGGAGCTGAAGCTTGAGCTAATGAAAATGGTCTATCTTGTGGTACTGGCACAACTGGTGAACTGGTCTGGGTCCAGAAACGCGTGGTAGTACGAAGAGGTGAATCATCATCATCATCATCTTCATCATCTGAGCATGGAATCTGCATCGAGTAAACTTCATGCTGAAGCTCCTTAACTGTGGTGGTCAACTCTGTAACCTTCACATCCAGGTCATGGAACTTTGTTTCCACAATACTCTCTAGGCTCTTCTAGTTTAGCAGAATCTCAGAAATATTCTTCTCCATCCATCGAATGGTGCTGATAACCCAGAACTATAGGGGATCACAACAGTTTTCTAGGGTAGAGTACTCAACCCAAATTTATTGATTTGACACAAGGGGATCCAACGAATACTCTCGATTATTAGCAGTTGAGTTGTCAATTCAACCACACCTGAAAGAATTAGTATCCGCAACAAAATTTTAGTAGCAAAGTAGTATGATAGTAACGGTAGCGGCGGTAACAGTAGCAGTAGTAATTTGTATAGCAAGTGTGACAGGAGTAGCGGTAAAGTAACTTAGCAAGGACCAGTATAGGAAAAGCTCGTAGGCATTGGATCGGTGATAGATAATTATGTCGGATGGCATTCATCATGTAACAGTTATAACATAGGGTGATATGTAACTAGCTCCAGTTCGTCAATGTAATGTAGGCATGTATTCCATATTTAGTCATACGTGCATATGGAAAAGAACTTGCATGACATCTTTTTTCCTACCCTCCCGTGGCAGCGGGGTCCTAATGGAAACTAAGGGATATTAAGGTCTCCTTTTCATAGAGAACCAGAACAAAGCATTAGCACATAGTGAATACATGGGATCCTCATACTATGATCATCTCCGGGAGTGGTTCCGGCTATTGTCACTCCGGGGTTGCCGGGTCATAACACATAGTAGGTGACTACAACTTCAAAGATAGGATCAAGAACACACATATATTGATGAATACATAATAGGTTCAGATCTAAAATCATGGCACTCGGGCCCTAGTGAAAAGCATTAAGCATAGCAAAGTAGTAGCAACATCAATCTTAGAACATAGTGGATACTAGGGATCAAACCCCATGAAAACTAACTCGATTACATGATAGATCTCATCCAACCCATCACCGTCCAACAAGCATACAATAAGATTACTCACGAACAATGGAGAGCATCATGGAATTGGCGATGGAGGATGGTTGGTGATGACAACGGCGTCGATTTCCCCTCTCCGGAGCCCAGAACGGACTCCAGATCTGCCCTCCCGAGGAAGAACAGGCGGTGGCGGCGGCTCCGTATCGTGAAACGTGATGAACTCTTCTCTCCTATTTTTTTTCCGGGCGAGAGAGGTTATATGGAGTTGGAGATGAAGTCGGGGGAGCCACGTGGGCCCCACGAGCCTGCTAGGCGCCCCCTAGGGGGGGGGGGGCGCCTGCAGGGCTCGTGGCCCACTGGCAGCGTATCTTCAGTGCATTCTTTCTCTGATATTTTTTTATATATTCCATAAAAAATCCTCCTAAGTTTCCAGGTCATTCCGAGAACTTTTATTTCTGCACAAAAACAACACCATGGCAGTTCTGCTGAAAACAACGTCAGTCCGGGTTAGTTTCATTCAAATCATGCAAATTAGAGTCCAAGACAAGGGCAAAAGAGTTTGGAAAAGTAGATACGTTGGAGACGTATCAACTCCCCAAGCTTAAAGCCTTGCTTGTCCTCAACAATTCAGTTGATAAACTGAAAGAGACAAAAGAAAAACTTTTACGAACTCTGTTTGATCTCGTTGTTCTAATTATGTCTAACTCATATTCAGATTTTCAGCAAGATCATAAGCTAACCACATAAGCAATGACATTTAGGTCTCATGGTATACTCATATCAATGGCGTAATTAACTAGCGAGAAATAATAATAAGTTTCAAACATCAACACTTCAATCAAAATAATCATGATACAATATGAATAAATGGTATCTCGCTAGCCCTATCTAAGACCGCAAAACATAAATGCAGAGCACCTTCAAAGACCAAAGGCCGACTGGAAATTGTAATTCATGGCAAAGAAGATCCAATCATAGTCATACTCAATATCAATTAATAGCAAAGCATATAAATGATGGAGGTGCTCTCTAACTGGTGCTTTTTAATAAGAAGAGGATGACTCAACAGAAAGGTAAATAGATAGGCCCTTCGCAGAGGGAAGCATTGATTTGCAGAGGTGCCAGAGCTCAAGCTTTGTAAAAGAGAGATAAATAATTTTGGGTGGCATGCTTTCATTGTCAATGCGATGACCAAGAGTTTTGACCATCTTCCATGCTACACATATTATAGGCTGTTCCCAAACAGAATAGTAAAGTTTTGACTACCCCACCACCGATCAATCACACTCCACGACTAGCCGAATCCTCGAGTGCCGTCCATACCAACAACAATCCAGGGGGAGTTTTGTTTGCAATTATATTTTTGATTTGATTTGTGCATGGAATTGGGCATTCCGATTATCGACCCCTTTCTCGTGAGTGATAGTGAATAAACACGTATCGAGGATAACACGCCTAGCATGGAAGATACTTACCGCCTCTTGTCACCACATGAGCGGTTCAGGCATACAAAACAGATTATTATTTGAAGATTTAGAGAGTGGCACATGCAAATTTACTTGGAACGACAGGTAGATACCGCATATAGGTAGGTATGGTAGACTCATATGGAACAACTTTGGGTTTATGGAAGTGGATGCACAAGAAGTATTCCCGCTTAGTACAAGTGAAGGCTAGCAAAAGACTCGGAAGCGACCAACTAGAGAGCGATAACAGTCATCAATATGCATTGAAATTAACCAATGTTGAGTGCAAGCACGAGTAGGATATAAATCACCATAAACATGAATATCGTAGAGGCTATGTTGATTTTGTTTCAACTACATGCGTGAACATGTGCCAAGTCAAGCCACTTGAATCATTCAAAGGAGGATACCATCCTATCATACTACATCATAATCATCTTGAAATTCATGTTGGCATCCAAGACAAACCATTATAAGCTCCTAGCTAATTAAGCATGGCATCAGAAACTATGATCTCTAAGTTGTCATAGCAAACATGTTTCTCTCATAACAATGCTGAATTAGGAACGATGAGCTAGTCATATTTACAAAAACAAAATAGGTCGATTTCATACCAGCTTTTCCAGGCTCAGTCACTACATCATATATCGTCAGTATTGCCTTTCGCTTGCACGACCGAATGATGTGAATAATAATAAGAGTGTTCGTGCATTGGACTAAGCTGGAATCTGCAAGCAAATTCAGAGGAGAAGACAAAGTAATAAGGCTCTTTGATGGATAAACAATAATGCATATGAGATCAACTAATCATTTTAATCATGGTCTTCTACCTCGACCAAAAGAAAAAGAAAACTATTTACACGGGAAAGCTCCCAACAAGAAAAAGAAGAACGGGAAATCTTTTTGGGTTTTCTTTTTGATTACCACTAAGCATGCTGGAAAGTAAACTTACAACTATTTTTTTTGTTTTTCTCATTTTTAAACAAACACACGAGAAGAATGCAAGAAATAGAAATAAACTAGCATGGATGATACAATGGAAGAGTGTGAACACCGACTATCGAAGTGAATGTGTGAGCATGAATATAAAGTCGATGAGAGGCACGTACTCCCCCAAGCTTAGGATTTTGGCCTAAGTTGGTCTAGTTCCACGGCTGGTCCGGCGATATCCAAAATCATAATGGGGGTTGTACTGGGACGGGGCAGCTACCACCTGAATAGCTGCCTCACGGAGGCGAGCAGCCTTCACCTCCCTCTCATACTCCTCTGGGTCTCCTGTGGTTATGTAATATCTCCGTTTTCCCTGAAACTCAAAGAAGGCAGGAGCAGGAAGGGTAATATGGAAAACACACTGTCGGTTAAATATTAACCGGTATAGGAGGGATTCATTATCCCTCTCAAGGAACTGATAACGTATCATAGCAGCGTGATCAAGGAAAGCTGTGTGGAGCGGAGGATCTCCTGTGCGGATGAGTATTCCAAGAGAATTTGCTATGCAAGTGGCATAGATCCCACCGAAGAAATCCCCTTCATTAGCATTATTATTTAGCCTCCTAGCAATTATAGCTCCCATGTTGAAACATCTATAACCCGTTACTGCGCTCTTAAGAATACTAAGGTCAGGTGCGCAGAGGTGACTATGGTCATGCTTGCTGTTAATGCATCTACCTATGAAGAGGGCAAAATAATGTAAGGCAGGAAAATGAATGCTCCCCATGGTAGCCTGCGTAATATCTCTAGTTTCTCCAACAGTTATACTAGAAATAAAATCTCTAACCGAAGACTTAGGAGGGTCATTGGGACTACCCCAATCAGGTATCCTGCATAATCTATTATAATCCTCTAAACCCATAGTATACGATTTGTCATAAAGATCAAACAGTATGGATGTGTTACGGCCAACTGAAAATTTGAATCTACGAACAAAAGAGGCAGTGAGTGTAGTATACTGTTCACATTTATTGGAGATGAATTCTTCGAGCCCGGCGTTGCGAACAAATGTATCAAACTCGTCCTTGAAACCTGCATCAATCATGAATTCATCGGAAGGCCATTCACATGGTTGCACCGGTGCGTTCCTCGGCTGATAAGGATCGGGCTCCCGAATCGCGAGACGGGGACCCCTTTTGCTTGAGGAACCACCATGATAGTTCTTCTTGGACATCTTCCTTTTTCTGAAATAATTCTGAAATTTTTAGCGACTCAAAATAAAAGTGAACAAACAGAACTCATAGCAACTACTCCTACAAGTGCCTAGAGGCCATATCATGCATCAAAACTACTTGGGACCAACTAAACTTAACATGCAAAGCTCAAGAAGAGGGTCACCAAGGCAGCAATAATATGCAATGAATAAAGCACTAGAATAAAAACTAATTGGACCAATGGAGGGGTCACATACCAAGGAACAATTCCCCAAAACCGTTTGGTGATTGGGGCTTTGCACAAGGAGATCGAAAAATGCAGCAAAATGAGCAAGAACACGGGTTTGAGCTGTGGAATGATTTTTTCTGGAGGTAGACGAAGAAGATGGGTGCTGGAATAAGTGGAGGGGGGCCACGTGGGACCCACGAGCCTACCAGGTGCGCCCAGAGGGGGTGGGCGCGCCCCTGGGCTCGTGGCCCACTGGTGCATCCCCCTGACTAGTTATCTATCTCAGAAATTCTTAAATATTCCAGAAAAAATCATACTTGAATTTCAGGGCATTTGGAGAACTTTTATTTTCAAGTCATTTTTTATTGAACGGATAATGCAGAAAATAATGCTATATTTATTATTTTTCTACTAAATAACAGAAAGTAAAAGTTGGGAACAGAAGGTTGTGACTTCTAGATTCATCCATCTCATGGTCATCAAAAGAAATCCATCAATGAGGTTGATCAAGTCTCCTTGACAAACTTTTTTTGAATCACATAAAACCGGAGAATTTTCGAATAATCACTAGGTTACCTCAACGGGTGTGTGCATATCCCCAATAACAAGTATGCCATATTTCATCTTGACAGTAGGTATAGGGAATTCAAAGCTTCCAATAATAATTGATGATGATTTTTCAATAGCGTTAATGCAATGAACTCGATATTGTTTCTTCGAAAAGTGCACCGTGTGCTCATTACCATTAACATGGAAAGTGACATTGCCTTTGTTGCAATCAATAACAGCTCCTGCAGTGTTTAAAAAGGGTCTTCCAAGGATGACCGCCATGGCATCATCCTTGGGAATATCAAGAATAACAAAGTCCGTTAAGATAGTAACGTTCGCAACCACAACAGGCACATCCTCGCAAATGCCGATAGGTAAAGGAGTTGATTTGTCTGCCATTTGCAAAGAAATTTCAGTAGGTGTCAACTTATCCAATTCAAGTCTACGATATAAAGAGAGAGGCATAACACTAACACTGGCTCCAAGATCACATAAAGCAGTTCTAACATAATTTCCTTTAATGGAGCAAGGTATAGTGGGCACTCCGGGATCACCTAGTTTCTTAGGAGTCCCACCCTTAAAAGTGTAATTAGCAAGCATGGTGGAAATCTCAACATCAGGTATCTTTCTTTTATTAGTCACAATATCTTTCATGTACTTAGCATAAGGAGACATTTTAAGCATATCAGTCAAACGCTTTGCAAAAAGATAGGTCTAATCATTTCAACAAAGCGCTCAAAATCCTCATCATCCTTTTTCTAGGATGGTTTGGGAGGAAAGGGCATGGGTTTCTGAACCCGTGGTTCTCTTTCTTTACCATGCTTCCTAGCAATAAAATCATTCTTATCATATCTCTTGTTCTTAGGTTGTGGGTTATCAAGATCAACAGCAGGTTCAATCTCCACATCATTATCATTACTAGGTTGAGCATCAACATGAACACCATTATCAATATTATCACTAGGCTCATGTTCATCACCCGATTGTGTTTCGGCATCAGAAATAAAAACATCATTTGGATTCTCAGGTGTAACAACAACAGGTTTACTAGCATGCAAGTTCCTATCATCTTTCTTTTTCTTCCTATTACTAGGATGACTAGGTGCTTCAGTATTAACTCCTTGAGAATCTTGTTCAATTCTCTTAGGATGGCCCTCAGGATACAAAGGTTCCTGAGTCATTCTACCACCTCTAGTAACAACTCTAACAGAATTATCATTCAATTCATTAAGCAAGTCATTTTGAGCCTTAAGTACTTGTTCTACTTGAGTAGTGACCATAGAAGCATGTTTACCAATAAGCTTAAGATCATTAACATTTCTATCCACACACGCACTTATATGATTAATCATACGAGCATTTTGTTTCAGTTGTCTGCTAACATAATCATTAGAACTTTGTTGTTTGGCAACAAAGTTATCAAATTCATCTAAGCATAAGCTAGCAGGTTTATCATAAGGAATATCACTCTCATTGAATCTACGAAGAGAATTTACCTCTACTACGTGTGTGAGGTTATCAAGACCATGTATTTCTTCAATAGGTGGTAGATCCTTAACATCTTCAGATTTAATACCTTTCTCTTGCATAGATTTCTTGGCTTCTTGCATATCTTCAGGACTGAGGATTAGAATACCTCTTTTTCTCCGGAGTTGGCTTCAGAGGTGGTTCGGGAATAGTCCAAGCATTATCATTGCTCAAGATATTATTCAATATAATTTTAGCTTGTTCCACAGTTTGTTCCTTGAAAACACAACCAGCACAACTATCTAGGTGGTCCCTAGAAGCATCGGTCAGTCCATTACAAAAGATATCAAGTATTTCATTTTTCTTAAGAGGGTGATCAGGCAAAGCATTAAGTAACTGGACAAGCCTCCGCCAAGCTTGTGGGAGACTCTCTTCTTCAATTTGCACAAAGTTATTTATATCCTGCAAGGCAGCTTGTTTCTTATGGGCAGGAAAATATTTCTCAGAGAAGTAGTATATCATATCCTGGGGACTACACACACAACCAGGAGCAAGAGAAGTAAACCAAGTTTTAGCGTCACCCTTTAGTGAGAAAGGAAACAACTTAAGGATATAGTAATAGCGAATTTTTTCCTCATTAGTGAATAGGGTGGCTATATCATTCAGTTTAGTAAGATGTGCTACAACCGTTTCAGATTCATAACCATGAGAAGGATCAGATTCAACCAAAGTGATTAACTCAGGATCGACAAAGAATTCATAATCCTTATCAGCGACAAAGATGGGTGAAGTAGCAAACTTAGGATCATATTTGATTCTAGCATTCAGAGATTTTTCTTTCCACTTGCGTAATAAATTCCTAATATCACAACTATCCTTACAAGCAAGAAAGTCTTCAGCTACCTCTCCCTCCATAACATAACCTTAGGTATATTAGGCAATTCATATCTAGGAGAGCTAGGTCTAACAGGTGTCACAGCAGGTTCAACTTCAATAATTTCATCAGTTTCGGAAGTATCATCAGATTCAGCAGTAACTCTAGCAATTTGTGCATCAAGAAATTCACCCAGTGGCATATCATTATCAAGCAAATCATCATCATAAGCATCATGGATAGCAGAAGTAGCATCATCAAGCATAGGTGACATATCATAATTACTAGTAGGTGGTGGTGTCGCAAATTTACTCATAACAGAAGGTGAATGAAGTGCACAGCTAGATGGCAGTTCCTTACCCGTCCTCCTAGTTGAGGGCAAGACTTTTGTTTTTGGATCTCTCGGATTGCTCATAGTGATCAACAGATATAAATCCCAAGTGACTCAGAGAATAGAGCTATGCTCCCCGGCAACGGCGCCAGAAAAAGGTCTTGATAACCCACAAGTATAGGGGATCGCAACAGTTTTCGGGGGTAGAGTATTCAACCCAAATTTATCGATTCGACACAAGGGGAGCCAAAGAATATTCTTGACTATTAGCAGTTGAGTTGTCAATTCAACCACACCTGAAAGAATTAGTATCTGCAACAAAGTTTTAGTAGCAAAGTAGTATGATAGTAACGGTAGCGGCGATAACAGTAGCAGTAGTAATTTGTATAGCAAGTGTGACAACAGTAGCGGTAAAGTAACTTAGCAAGGACCAGTATAGGAAAAGCTTGTAGGCATTGGATCGATGATGGATAATTATGTCGGATGACATTCATCATGTAACAGTTATAACATAGGGTGATATGTAACTAGCTCCAGTTCGTCAATGTAATGTAGGCATGTATTCCATATTTAGTCATACGTGCATATGGAAAAGAACTTGCATGACATCTTTTGTCCTACCCTCCCGTGGCAGAGGGGTCCTAATAGAAACTAAGGGATATTCAGGTCTCCTTTTAATAGAGAACCGGAACAAAGCATTAGCACATAATGAATACATGGGATCCTCAAACAATGGTCATCTCCGGGAGTGGTTCCGGCTATTGTCACTCTGGGGTTGTCGGGTCATAACACATAGTAGGTGACTACAACTTGCAAGATAGGATCAAGAACACACATATATTGATGAAAACATAATAGGTTCAGATCTGAAATCATGGCACTCGGGCCCTAGTGACAAGCATTAAGCATAGCAAAGTAGTAGGAACATCAATCTTAGAACATAATGGATACTAGGGATCAAACCCCATCAAAACTAACTCGATTACATGATAGATCTCATCCAACCCATCACCGTCCAGCAAGCCTATGATAAGATTACTTACGAACGATGGAGAACATCATGGAATTGGCGATGGAGGATGGTTGATGATGACGACGACATCGATTTCCCCTCTCCGGAGCCCAGAACGGACTCCAGATCTGCCCTCCCGAGGAAGAACAGGCAGTGGCGGCAGCTCCGTATCGTGAAACGCGATGAAATCTTCTCTCCTATTTTTTTCTGGGCGAGATAGGTTATATGGAGTTGGAGATGAAGTCGGGGGAGCCACGTGGGCCCCACGAGACTGCTAGGCGTGCCCTAGGGGGGGGGGGGGGCGCCTGCAGGGCTCGTGGCCCACTGGCAGCGTATCTTCAGTTGATTCTTTCTCTCATATTTTATATATGTTCCATAAAAAATCCTCGTAAGTTTCCAGGTCATTCCGAGAACTTTTATTTCTGCACAAAAACAACACCATGGCAGTTCTGCTGAAAACAGCGTCAGTCCGGGTTAGTTTCATTCAAATCATGCAAATTAGAGTCCAAGACAAGGGCAAAATAGTTTGGACAAGTAGATCCGTTGGAGAGGTATCTGGTGCTGTCCAGGAACGACATCTATTCATCTATTGTTTTTAGCCGGGGTGAGGGAACTGGAGCATTCTTAGTGGCCTCTACAGCTGATACCTCTGCAACCTCGCTAGGTGTAGCTGAGCTTGGATGAGTGTCATCGATCACAACTTCATTATCCTTGAACTCTGGCTGAAGTGGAAAATGAGGACGATCAAGCTGATATGCATGCTTGCCAATCTTGGCACTGATGAGCATGTGAATGTATGGTGCAAATCCACAAGATCTCTTCTGATCTACATAAGTTCTCCTAATAGCCTCAGCAATCAAATCAATGACTTTGAAGCAAGTGTGGGTGTGTAAATGAAGTAGCATATGGATGGAATAACCTCTAATCGTTTTGTCATCACTTGATTTGGGCATCAGGGTATGCCTCAAGATAGTGTTGGTAGTGGTTATTCCAGCTTGCAAGAAATAGACAGACCCAAGCTTGTGAGATGGCAGATAGTCACTGGGCACTGGCTTGTACATATTGGCCATGGAGTTGTGATTCCACTTAGGTTCTGAATACACATCCAAGTCCCGTGCTCGTGACTTTGGAGCACCAATGATAGTAGCCCATTCTTCAATTTTGGCTTCATATCTATGGCCATCAGTCATCCAGACAATTGTACCATCTGAATAGAAATGAACTGCTGAATAGAATTGCATAATCATTTCATCATCCCAGGCAATCATCTCTCTACCAACAAACTCTTCAATTTCAACAAGGTTGAAGTTATCTCTCACATGAGGAAAGAAATCTTCATTGGCTTTGATGTAATTCTAGTCGACATATCTCATGTCACTGACTGCTGGACATTTGTCATACAGAACTGCTTCATAAAATTCTTGTTGTTCTCTTGTATGAAACCTGGGATCAACTACAGTCCTTCTCCTCAAGCATAGGGATCAATAGCCTCAACCCTGCATCTCTTCTTTTCTTCATGTCTTTAGCTATTTGATGAGCCTCATTGTGAAGTGGAAAATGAGGCCTTAACTTCATGAGAATAGTTGCATTCTCAACATCTTCATCTATAGCAAAGTCTCTGGAAGGAGTGCCTTTCTCTTTAGCACCTGCAGGTATGTACTTTGTAGTCCTCTTGGGAGCTACATGCTTCTTTGGAGCTGAAGGATTTGGAGCAGAAGGCTTCATAGAATCTACCATAAGCTTCTTCTTCTTCTTTGGTGGACGGACCTTAGCTGGTACTTCTTCTTCCTCTTACTCAGCAGCAGCAGTTTCTGCTGGGTCTTCATACATGGAAGTTTGTCTACTAATGACATGAATGGTTCTCTTCTCGACTCTCTTCACACCTGCCTTCTTAGGAGGTCTCTCAAGGGTAAGTGTCATCCCTTGCCTTGTAGACTCTAGAGCCCTCATGTGAGAAGGTTTAGTGTACTCCTTCCTGACAGTTCTCTTGACAACATGCTTCTCTTTCTGCTTATGGGGAGCAGACTCAACAGGAACAAAATCTGAATCTTGTTCATCATAATTCAGCTTCCTCCTGGTCCTTGTGCCAGCCTTGGGAAAGCTATGGGAGCTGGGGGTACCTGCTCAGAAGGGGTCCTCTCAGGACTAGTGCGTGAATTAGACTTATCATGGGGCTCACTGAAATTTTTCTGACTGTCATCGGAACCTGACATCTTGCAAACCAAGAAGACAAGCTGACACACAGACTGGCTCACCCTGTGAAAAGGTATAGAAGAGCTCGAAAAGATAAGCATAAAAAAAATTGCAGAATTTTTCAAAATTTGAACTTAGAAACTTTGGGTATGATCTAGTGCAAAATGTATTTTGGTAGAACCGGGTTGAAATCTTTGGAGTCACCGAGACTGATCACTTGCATTAACACAGACTTGGGCAGCCTTTTCGGTGTAACCGAAAAGAACTTATCAGTCTCATCGAAGCAATTCCCAGTAACCCTAAAAGCTAAATCGATGGAACCGATTTTATCAACTCGGTATCACCGAGATGCATGTAGCGGGAGATCAGATCCAAAAATTTCTCCGTTCTCTATTCTATGGAATTTTCTAGTGGTGAAGAGGAGTTTCACTCTGTGGATTGTAGATGGGAGTGACCTAATGCGCATGAATCAGATAGAGGAGCACATAAGGGGTCGGATTCATACCCTAGCTCGATGATGAATCCGCTAGGCAACGACGGCGGCAAAGATTCCGTCAGAGGTGGAGAATCCCAACGGCAAAGGCGCACGGGGATGCAAGGGCGACGACCAAGGGGTCCTGGTGCGGTAGTTTGATGTTGGGAACAAGACGTCTGAAGATAGACATTCAAAGCAGCGGGTCCTCGGGTATAAATACCCCTCACTGCCGGTGTCACTGATACTTAAATTTTGGTGCCACTGAGTTCCACTGTTGTCTATTGACAGGGAAACTCAGTGAGGCCGAGATTATGGTATCGGTGGTTCCGAGATGAAAAACCTAGATCATCTTTGAGAATCGGTGGAAGTGAGAATTTTGAGTTGGTTACACCGAGATTCACAAAGAGGTTTTGGAAGTCAGCCCTTATCGACATGGAACTCTGAGTGCTCCTCACATAGAGGGATCGAGAAGAGCTTGTTCAAGTTTTGTGATGTAGCATGAATAGAACTTGAGACGAGAAAACATAACTAGCTAGGTAAGGGTCCTAGGCATTCTTGTCTATCCAATTGGCAAATGATAAATCAAAAGCCAAATATCAACAATTGGATATCCTCGAATGAGAAAAGATATGCAGACCAACATGCTCACACAATAAGATGTCAAATGAAATCATGATGAACATGCACAAACATCCTAGCATCTATCAAGCACCTTAGCCATGATGAAGTCATATATATATGAGTATATTGACTTAGGAGTCAAGTAAGAATACTTGATTAGAGATCATACTCATTGATTAAGCACAAGTGGGGTTACCACTTTTACATGATGCATTAATGTGTTTACATCTATTAGGAATCGCTTGTACTCAAGTCTTAGAGTAAAGCTCCCCCTAGATGTGACATCCCCCTAAGAGGGATCAACTAAGCTTGGGTTTTGTCGTAGAAGACTTCAAGTTGGTGAAGTAGTGGTGGATGCTCTTTGTTGATGACGTTCATCTTGAGTTGGGAGCAATCCTTGTTGTTTCTTACTCTTCTCACCTACATGGGTTAGTCCCAAAGAAAAAGGAACAAACATAAATATATCTATGGACATGGAGTGAAATACATGGGATGTGATGTCCAAAGATGCTTTAATTACCTTGTCCCTTGCTCATCTTTGAGGGAATGTGTGACTCCTGAACTAATGCATATGGTTGAGGTTGATTGCATATAGTTCTTGCCAAAATGAATGGGAGTGAATTTCATTGGCGGAGTCACCCCTCAAGAACTTTCTAGTTCTTCCTCTTGGGGACCCACATCACCTTGATGGGGATCCTTGGAGTTGTGGTAGCACTAGATGAGGTAGTAATAGAAGTGTCCTTGGGAACCCACTCAACCTTTGCTTGGGGTTCCTCAAATGAGTAAATGTCCTCTTGAAGCTTTCCCTTGCCCTTGTGGTCTTGTGGTAGAAGGCCATCTTGTGAGCTTGTTCCCTTAGGAGGAGTAGGATCATACTTCTCCTCTTGAGGAACAAACCTGGGAATGGCATATGGACCTTCTTCCCAAACATCTCCGTTGACGTTGAAGTAGCCAAGACCTCGCTTCTTCCAATGTCATCCTTGCTTGCGCACAATTTCCTCAAATTGCTTGCTTCTAGCAAGACTCTTGAAGACACCTCTCTCTATAATCCCTTTTAATAAATCATTTTCTTGCTCAAGTGTAAGTTGGCTAAGAGAATCATTATGGAATCAAGAGAGCTACTAGCAACAATATCATTTGATTTAGCTTTAGCATTGTTGTTACTAGAAGAAGAAACTTTCTGACCTTTGCTACTAGTGTTCTTAGATTTAACTTGTGTAACAAAAGTAGACAAGAGTAATCGTTTGGCTAGATAAGTGGAACTCTTCTTTCAAAGATCATCATTGATTCCTTGAAGGAACTCATGCTCTTGCTCTAAATTTAGCTTCTTGAAGCATAGCTTCTCATGAGTCCTTGCAAGCTCTCTATGATCTTCTAGAGTAGTTTCATGAGCTAACTTAAGAGTGTTTAATTCTTTAGTTAGTCGTTTAGTTCCTCTATTATCATCATCATTCGGTTTATCTTTACTAGCATGAAAATTAGCAAGTTCGTTTTAAATATTATCACTAATCTTATCAAGGAGCAAGCCATCTTCTCCTAAGAAGTCATCCTCATCACTATCAAAGTCAAAATACTCGGGGTGTGATACCTTGGGACCCTTTTCCATGAAGTAGTTTCCAATCCCTTCATTTGGTGAATCAAATAAGTCGTAGGAGTTGGAGGGAACAAGTGCAATATCGACAACACCTTCATATTAACTGTAGTCAGAGTTGGAGTGATAGCTTCTCTCGGATTGGTTGTCAGACTCGGAGCCAGAAACCCATTCACCAACATGATCTTGATGTTTTCTTCTTGAACTGGTCTAGGTGTACTTGTCCTTCTTGTCCGATTCTCTGCCTCTCCGGGAGTGTCTTCGTTCATAATGATCTTCTGTACTCCTTCTCTCTCTGCGAGGTGACTCATCTCCTGCGCTTCGTCTTCTATGTGACTCTTCTCTTTGTTTGTGGGGAGCCAAGCACTCATTTTAAAAGTATCCGTGCATTCCACAATTGTAGCAGTTTCGGTGACAACTAGACGAACGCTTCTCATCATATCTTGAGCTTGATCTTCTCTCTTTGCCTCTACTCTTGTAGAACTTGTTGAACTTTGTCACTATGAGGCTGATTTCTTCATTGGTAACAAGGTTGTCACTTGACGTAGCGGGAACATCGACTGAAGCTTTGTAAGCACCGCTTGACTTGTTGTGCAACTCATCTTTGTCTTTGAGAGACATTTCATGAGCAAAATCCTTCCAATGACTTCAGTAGGCTAGAGATCTTTGTAGTTGGGCATCATTTGGATTAATGTGCACACGGTGCCGTATCTTCCATCCAAAGCTCTAAGTATCTTCTTGATGATGTATTTGTTGGTCATCTCTTTGCTTCATAAGCCAACAATCTCATTTGTGATGAGAGCTAGCCTAGAGTACATCTCAGCGACTCCTTTACCATCCTTCATGTTGAACTTGTCAAGCTGACTTTGAAGCACATCCAACTTAGATTCTTTGATAGAATCAGTACCTTCGTGCATATGAATCAAAGTATCCCAAATTTCCTTTGCATTCTTAAGGCGACTGATTTTGTTGAATTATTCGGGACACAAGCAGTTGAACAGGATGTCACATGCTTGAGAATTGAATTGCATCATCTTGAATTCTTCTGCTATGGCATCACGATCCAGTTCTTTTCCTTCTCCGAAGAAATCACCTTGCACACCAACACGAACAGTAGCCCAAATGGCAGGATTATGACCAAGAATATGCATTTTCATTTTATGCTTCCAACTAGCAAAATTAGTGCCGTCGAAATATGGACCTCTACGATGATAATTTCCCTCACTAGACGCCATACTCTCCTAGTTTGTGAAATCAATGAATTGGAGACCAAAGCTCTGATACCACTTGTAGGATCGAAAGTATGTCTAGAGGGGGGGGGGGTGACTACACTACTTGACAAGATAAAAATTTAGCCTTTTCCCAATTTTTAGTGTGGGCCAGTTTTAGCAACTATGACTAGTCAAATACACCATACACATGCATATCTAAGAGTATTGGAGCGGAAAGTAAAACATGCAAGTGTAAGTAGAGGGTAAGGTAGGGAGATCAAACGCAAAGGTTGACACGATGATTTTTGGCATGGTTCTGATAGGCGAAGCTATCGTACGTCCATGCTACTGGAGACTTCAACCCACGGAGGGTAACGACTGCGTGGTCCACGGAGGGATCCACCCACAAGGGGTCCACGAAGAAGCGGCCTTGTCTATTCCGCCACGGCTTTCGTCAACACAGGACTAGCCTCACTCACAGTAGATCTTCATGAACTAGGTGATCTCCTTGCCCTTACAAACATATTGGTTCAACTTCACAACATGAAGTAGGAGGCTCCCAAGCGACACCTAACCAATCTAGGAGGCACCACCCTCCAAAAGGTAATAGATGTGGTAGAACGATGAACTGTTTGATCTTGTGCTTCTAAAGATAGTCTCCTAAACACTCAATCACTCTCTCTCAGATTTGGCAGGGGTAGGAGAGATTGATCTTGTGGAAAGCAACTTGGGGAGGCTAGAAATCAAGGTTCAAATGGTAGGAATGGAATCTCTTGATCTCAACACATGAGTAGGCGACTCTCTCTTAGAAAAATGGATTTGGCATATGAAGTGTGTGTTTTGAGTACTTCCTGTGCGAGTGAGAGGTAGGTGGAGGGGTATATATAGGCAACCTCCAAAATCCAACCGTTACACCATAATTGACCAACTCGATGACACCAAAGTTACAAACTCGGTGGTATCGACTTGCTCAAAAGGTAGCAACTTTGAATCTCGGTGGAACCGATATACATAAATCGGTAGAACCTAAAAGGTGACTAATGGTCAGATGACACAACTGGTGACACCGATACAAAAAGTCGGAAATTCCGATTTTGTGTACCGAGGCAACAAAAGGTTGGTCACCTAAACTCGGTAGCACCGATGCAGATTCGGTTGCACCGAAAAGGTAGGGTTTGGATGTGATCTGTCTAAGTCCTTAATCGGTATGGCTGAGTGATAAATGTTGGTGGCACCGATTTTGGATATTTGGCTTTGAAAAGTTATAATTTGTGGAGAGTGGGTGAGTATTTTTGGTGGCTATCTATAAGCACTTGAGCAACCAATTGATCATAATACCTCATCCCCTTTTAATAGTATTGGCTTTCCTATGGACTCAAATGTGGTTTCTCACAAAGTGTAAAATGAAGAGTCTTCTTGCTTGAAGCTTTAGCCAATTCTATTCCTTCCTTCATCAAAGGGGCATCTCCACACAATCCTATAGCCAAAGCATCTTTGAACTTTTCTGAAATGTACTTGAATAAACTGATTAGTCCAATGATGCATATGTTGTGATTAATTACCAAAACCACCTTAGGGAGCAATTGTGATTTCACACTGTCGGTGATGGTTGTTCCTCACTTCCTATTACCCATATCGAACATGCATCTTTTCCATCTACATCTATGAAACTTTCTTTATATAACATCTTAGTTTCCCCTGATCTTATCAAAGACCTTGTTTCCATTCGTTACTTTACATGTGAAAATCCTATTACCGTTGAATTTGACATGTTTGGTTTCTCTGTCAAGGACACTTGTACCCGGATGGTGCTCCACCGATGTGATAGCCCTGCCGACCCCTACCCAGTCCGCTCCACCACCTCCACCACCTCCATCGCTCATGTTGTGCTTGCCACTGGTGTGGGCCTTTGGCATGCTCGCTTGGGTCATCCCAACCCCGCCACCCTTCGTCATATTCTTTGGAGTTTTTCTTTCACGTGTAATAAGATCGATGATCACTCTTGTCATGCTTGTCGTCTCGGCAAACATACTCATCTTCCTTTTAGGGCTTCTTCTCATGTTGCATCGTACCCGTTTGAGTTAATTCATAGTGATGTATGGACCTCTCCTGTTGCAAGTACTACGGTCTATTCCTACTATCTTGTCATTCTTGAAGATTTTTTGCATTTTGTGTGGACCTCCCGTTGTGGCGCAAGTCCGATGCTATAACCACTCTTGCTACCTTTTACTCCTATGTATTCAAGCAGTTTGGGCTTCCCATTCTCGCGTTCCAAATAGACAATGGGAAGGAGTTTGACAACCTGGTTGTTTTTACTCTCCTCACCACACATGGCACGATATTTTGTCTCACTTGCCCCTACACTTCGCAATAGAATGGTTGCGCTTAACGCGTCCTTCGCACTGTTAACGACATTGTTCGTACGTTTCTCTTTCATGCCAGTGTGCCTCCTGGATTTTGGCCTGACGCGTCTGCCACTTCATCACTCCCTAAACATTCGGCCCTGCCGTACTTGCGGAAACTTTGCACCTCAACATCTTCTCCTAGGTTCACCAGCCTCTTTTGACGAGCTTCGCATTTTCGTTTGTCTCTGTTACCCTAGCAACATTGCTATCGCGCCTCATAAGATTGCACCTCTATCCGTTGCTTGCATCTTTCTTGGCTACCCACCTAACACCAAAGGATACCCCTACTATGATCCCATCTCCCATCGCGTCTTAACCTCGTGGCATGTTTACTTTGATGAGAAGGTGTTTCCATTTTAGCAAGTACCCGCCGCAGACGGCCATCGACGACCCTTTAGTAACCCCATCTCGTAGAGGGCCTTGGTGAGTCCTTGGACCACCACCAGGCTTTGGTTCTCCTCACACAATGGGCCGGGCTGCGGCCCCCGCCCCTGACCACCCTCCCTCGACGCCCATTGGTTTGGGCTCCGGGTGTCACATCCTTGTTTTCTTTTTTGCTTTGTGCCTAGTTAGAGTGTGCATCATGTCTAAATTTTGCTAAGTTGAAATGGGGACTAAGAAAACCTTAGCACCTCACCCTAAATAAAACAATTCAAATGGTGTGATTGTCAATGAACCCAAAATGGCCTTAAAAATGTTCATCTTTTCTGATAACTGTTGGCAACAACATCTCAGGGATGCATTTTATTTCACAACCACTTTTGGCATTTTAAATAATCTATTTAAGCCACTGAAATTGTCAAAATAAATAGCTATAAATATTTAGATATCTCAAAAATGCTGAAATACTTTGTGGAGTTTGGAAATAATCCAAATATACCCTATATTTAATTTCAGGGTTTCTAGTTTAGGATTTGTGCCCAAAGAAAATTAAAACAAATGTCAGAAATAGGAAATAGAACAAAATAAAAGAAAGAAAGAAGAAAGCTTACCTGGCGCTCTCGCCCAGCCCATCTGGCCTCCGCTGTCGTCTTCTACCTCTGCGAGTAGGCAGATGAGGAGGTGTCCGCCGTCTGCCATGCTCTTGGCATGCAACTGCGTGCCTGCTTGGCTCCCTCCATGTGCTGGCGTAGTCGATAGCCTCCACATGAGTCGCCTGGATCCATCCCTCTCCCCATTCGCCTCTTTCTGCTTCTCCTCCCCTCTCTGCATCACCATGGCCGCCGCTTGAGCTCGCCGTCGCTCGGCTAGCTCCGTCGTTCCCTCTCGCCCCTGAGAAGCTCAGAAGCACCACCTCGATGCCCTTGTCCTCCCCAGCAAGCCACGCGACCCAGGAGCTCTCCATCACCAGGACGCCGTCGTTTTCCTCCTTCAGCCACTGGAGATCACCATCACCGTTCGTCCCGTGTAGATCGTCCCCGAGCCCATCTTCGACGGCTACAAACTCACCGTAAGCTGCTGGATCCATTCCCCGCCTCTCCTTTGTCGATTACTAGCCATAGTCACTGATTGCAGAAAAGGCCGAAGAGTTCCATCATGTGGGCTCATCGCCGGTGAGGTTCCGGTGATCCTCAAGTCCAATTGAGGCCACCAATGGACTTGTGAGGTTTCGTAGATGTCGTAGGTGCCTAGATGCAACTCGCTCGCTTGCTGTGGCGTCGACCCCGAGCTCACTCGAGTTCCGACAGCCGCAAAGCTCGATGCCAACGATGATTCCGGCACCCCTGCTACCAGCTGACCCTGTAGCTAGATGAGGTCGAGTGCGGGCATCATTGTGGTGGTCTTCGCGTGCCCAGCAGTTGCGTGCAGCGTGATCCCGTCGACGCACCACCGCCATTTTGGTCGCCGTCGGTGATTTTCTAGTGGGGGCTGATCTGGTAATTAGTTGGGGGCTAATATTAGTGATTAGTATGGCTAACAAGCACTGACCGTGGGCCCTGGCTGAGGTCAAAGCGAGGGTCAACGTGGGATCTGACCCTATGTCAATGACAGCAGGGTCCCACGTGCCATAGGCTGTGGCCAGCCATGTGTCACTAACTAGTGGACCCCACTGGTCAGGTTTGACCTGCAACGGCCAGATTGACTAGCTGATGCAATGCTGATGTAATGGTGATGCAATAATTCCTTTTCTGGTTTAAATAAAATTCCAGAAATAGTTAAAAACTTCTAAAATTCACAGAAAATAATTTGTAACTCAGATTTAAATAATTTATATATGAATATTTATTAGAAAAATCCAAGGAATCCATTGGTGCTATTATCATCCACGATAGAATAAGTTATAGCTGAGCATCAGGTCAAATCAATTAAAGAGGTATCTGAAAATACCTTATTTGAAGTGGCATTTGAATCTTTGATTCAAACCATGTTCAACCAATTTGTTAATAGATGCATTAGCTCATCCAACACATTCTTTTCATGCCATGATCATGCATCATATTGTTGCACTTGTGGTGTATTTATTGTTATCTATTTGTATTATGGTAGGCTCTGCTCCAGAGGACACTCAGGAGCATCCAACTAAAGGAGTGTATCCCTCCGTGATCCACAAGGCAAGCACCCCTTTTGAGCATTCCAATAAAATCCCATGTTCTCACTCCTGCTCTCATTTATTGCATTAGGACACATCGTTTCAAATGCTTTTGCTTCGGTAGTTGAACCCATTCCTCTACATGACCTGTTATTGTCACAGTATATAGCTAAACAATGCAACCTAGCATACCTGTTAGTTGCTTGAGTCATGATGTGCTTTACCATGGTATGCTTGCTATGCTTAGAGTTGTGTGAGGCCTGTTTCATCTGGGTGATGAACTGGAGTGAGTGAATGTGTTCTGGTGACAAAAGGTTAAGTGTTGAACCTAATTTGGTAAAGGTACCGATGAGAGGCTATGTAGGAGTACATGATGGGTTATCTCATTGGAACCATTCTTAGGATATGAGTTCCATGTATGTGGTCCAAGACTAGCTACTACCACACATTGGGTTCCGGTAACTTGACCCCTCTCGGCTTATTAATCACCTAGTACTCGGTCTAGGAGTTGCATGTAGTTTCTGGTGTTTGTAGTTATGCCAAAGGTCATGCATAGCGCTGACCATAGAGGTGGGCTGTGACGCGGTAGGCAGTGGCACGGTGTACCAAGTGGCACCTGAATGGTGGGATTAGGAACCTTGCGCACATCGTTTGAGGCCGTAGCGGAAACTTCGGCCGGACTTCCATGCGGGTTCAATCTCCAATAGGCAATAAACCTAGACTAGGTGTTAGCGTGGTTAACGGTCGTGGCCGACTCCCTTGCTGGGCTTCCGCTTGAAGGTTGTCGAGGTGCGTGAAGTGCACATGGTGATAAGTGGCGAGAGCGTGTATGAAGAAGTACACCCCTGCACGGTTATGATCTATGCAAATAGCCGCATCATCGGATATGCATTGCTTGGAAACATATGTTGTTCATAGATAACTTTAATGGCTACTCATAGAAGTATCAAGACAAGTGTGAGTACCATGGATGGCATTATCGTAGGGAGACGAGGAAGGACCCATGGTAGTGTATTGTTGTGGAGATAGTGGACTCGTGTACGACTTCTCAAAACTTGTTCAAAAATACTTGTAGTCATAGTACATGTTAACCAAGAGTCAAAGCTGGCTTGCTGCATGAAACCCCACAAACCCCTTGTTGATACATGTGCATGAGTAGATAGTTCTGATTTAAAGTCTTGCTGGGTACTTTTGTACTCATGTTTGCTTAATAACTGTTGCAGAAGATACCCACGAACCATCTGGTGGGTTCTACCTAGATGTTGATGATGACGAGTAGCTGGTGTCCCAACTATGACCTGCCCCCTCAAAGGGAACTATAGATAGTCAGGCTTGATGCCTTTACCTTTCATCTATGTGTACTCAGATAACTTTAATGCTTCCGCTTGGCTTGTATGACTTTGTGTGTGTATGACTTGAGTGTTGGGTCATGTGACCCCTACCTGTATGAACATATTATGCAAGGCTCTTCAGGGCCTTCTAACTAAATGATACGATGTTGTATGGTTATGTAGTGATGCCATTGTAGTATCTATGCATATTGAGTATGTCATGCATATGTGTGATGTGCTGTGATATGTATGGGGTTCGACACCTAGTTGTGCGCCTTTAGTAGTACTCTTTACAGAGAAATGCCCCTTTGTGATTCCACTGAGCCGTGGTAGCTTTCTACCGCTCCGGACACATTGGTTGACCGACATTTATCCTTCTTTACTGTTGTGTTAGTCCCTTCGGTGAAATGTCTCGCAGTGTAATGGAGTCCTTGTAGCTTGCTACGACTCGTCTATACACGCTGATGACTGACACCCGCCTTGCTGGGTTATGTATGCCTGCCTCTGTACAAATGTGCCACTTGGATTTATGACTACTTTTGTTGACCCGGGTTCTTTGACATTGGAATGCTAGCGACACAATTGCATACGTGAGTCAAAAGATGCAAACGGTCCCAGCTAAGGTAAGGTGGCAGCCGTGGGGTTAATCGTGCGTGAGACCGCAAAGTGATGTGATGTGTTACACGCTGGATTCCTATGGCTTAGGATCGGGGTCCCGACACCGGGTCAGCCGACTCGGTGCTCTCGGAGGCTCTCGTGCCTTCCTCTCCGGCCATGCCTGGCGTTCCTGCATCTCCCGCCCCTTCCCCGGCCTCGGGCATGGCCTCGTGCGCAGACGCTTCCTCGACCTCTGGCGCGGCCGGGGCCTCTGCTGCCTCATCGTCCTCCGTAGAGGCCTGCTCATCATCACCACCTCCATTGGTTGCGGTACATGAGTCGCTGTCTCGCCCTATGACGCGAGCTAGGGCCGGCGTCCATCGACCGAGATTGCAATACTCTAGTGACGAGTATCTCCTTGTTCCATCCACCTACGAGCCGTCACCTATTCCCGCTTCCGTGCGGGCAGCCCTCCATGATCGTCACTGGCTCGCCGCGTTGCAGGATGAGTTCGATGCTCTTCAGGAGAATCGCACTTGGTATTGGTTCCCCGGCCTCCTTGTCCCTTATGCCACTCTTGAGCGCTATAAGGCTCGCTGGGTGGTCCTTGGTTTTCGTCAATGCGCTGGAGTTGACTTCACCAAGACGTTCGCACCGGTTGTCAAACCAGGCATGATCCGCACCGTTCTCCACCTAGCGGTCTCTCGTGGCTGGCCTGTTCATCAGATGGATGACTCCAACACCTTTCTTCATGGTCACCTTGCCGAGCAGGTCTACTGTGAGCAACCCTTTGGCTTTGTCGACGCCACTCATGCTGGTCATGTGTGGTTGCTCTCTTGGTCTTTCTACGGCCTTAAGCAAGCTCCTCGCGCCTGGTACCAGTGTATCACCGGTTTTCTACAAACACTGGGCTTCCGTTTCACTTGCTCGGACGCCTTGTTGTTCGTCCTTTACCATGGCGACACGACTGCTTACTTGCTGCTCTATGTCGACGACATCATCTTGAGAACCTCCTCCGCAACCCTTCTCCAGCAGATTACTCTTCGGCTTTGGGGCGAGTTTTCCATCAAGGATTTGGGTGCTCTTAATTACTTCCTTGGTATTGAGGTCATTCAGCAACTGACGGCTTCTTTCTTCATCAACAGAAGTATGCGCATGAGCTGCTTGAGCGTGCCGGTATGCTCAACTGTCATCCTATTGCTACTCCCATTGACACGAAGGCCAATGTTTCTGCTGAAGAGGGTTCCCCGGTGTCGGGCGTGCCGTTCTACCTCTGTATTGTTGGTGCTCTCCAGTATCTGGCGCTCACCACACCAGACTTGCAATATGCTGTCCAGCAGGTGTGCCTCCATATGCACGCCCCTCGTGACTCCCATTGTACGCTCACGAAACGGATTCTCCGCTATATCCGTGGCTCGATGTCCCTTGGACTCGCCCTCACGACATCTCCCTCTATGGATCTGGGGGCCTATTCTGATGCTGATTGGGCTGGCTGTTGCGACACATGTCGCACCACTCCCGGCTACTACGTATACCTACCCCTCCCTCGTCTCGTGGTCATCGAAACAACAACCCATAGTATCACGCTGTAGCGCGGAGGCTAAGTATCGAGACGTGGCTAACATAGTCGCTGAGTGCACCTGGCTTCGTCAACTACTTCAGGAGTTGCATCATGATGTCACCAAGGGCACGGTCATCTATTGTGACAACGTTTGTGCTGTGTACCTTTACGCCAACCTCATTCATCATCTCCGGGCGAAGCACATCGAGCCTGATATCCACTTTGTGTGTGAATAGGTAGCCCTTGCACACATTCGGGTACTTCATGTTCCGACCGCACAACAGTTTGCTGATGTGATGACTAAGGGACTTCCTACTTACACCTTCCAGGAGTTTCGTTCTAGTCTCTGTGTCTCTGGCGATGCTTCAACTACGGGGGGGGGGGGGGGTGTTGAATATATATTTGTGCATGTATATTATGTCGTTTTCCCACCTCCTAGTTCTCTGTATAGTTGAGGTTGATGCCCATCTTGTACGTTATATATACGTGCCTAGTGCACCCAATCAATACATTGAGAGTTGCACAACCCAATCCTAAGTCTCTATAATAAGAGCCAGCGTGTATGTGGTGATATGATCACAAATTGAATAGTAATATGCCTTCACAACTGCCAACTGCCCAACTGGATGGGTTTCACAAAAAGATCCAAGATTAGCGCGAGTATAGGTTTGGGACTTGTTTGATTTTCCAATCATTCAATAAGAAAATGACATGATACTTGCTTTACCTTGTGAAGTTAACCATTTGAATCAATAAATGAACCATTTTCTGTATCCCTGATGGGGTTAACCATTTCCCCCTATTCACCATGCAATGTACTTCGATTATTTGAGAAGGGGTGCAACACAAACTATAAGATAAATCCCCGAGCTTTACTAATTTTCAACCAATAAATAAATCACCCTCAAGCAAGCTGTGGAGGTTGAAAACCGAGACCTTGTTTCATATACCTCTCTCTGTTGTTGCACGCCAACAATTCTCTGATACCCAAAACATAATGACAAACATCCTTGTGAATGATGAGAGATTATTTGGCTTATACATGGAACTCAGCGGCTTACTCCTGAGGAAGATGCACAATGCTCTGTTGGTACCGTATAGTGGAGAACAATCCATATATCTACTATTTTCCCTTGCTTTCAATGTGTCAACAATGTAGATAGCATAACCAAACAAGATATAAAACAACAAAATAAGAAGTGTTTGTGTGAAGGCACCATATTTGTTAGATGATGTCTCTCCCGCAATGGCGTCATAAATTCTTCTACTATTCCCGCGGGAGTTGTTGGATTTCCCCGAAGAGGAAGGGTGATGTAGCACCGCAACAAGAAGTATTTCCCTCACTTGAGAATCAAGGTTTATCGAACTAGTAGGAGGAACCTTACTAACAATGTTAATAGTACCTTCTACAAATAAAACAAGTTCTTGCACTCAAGAAAGGAAAGGGGGTCATCACTCCCCTTGTTCTTGCTAGCTACAAGATTAAAGCTGGTAGTGGAAGGCAAAATAATAAAACATTAAGAAGTTACAATTGAAAAAACTTTTGTATTGACGGAAGATAGATCTTGGGGCCTTAGGATCACTAGTGGCATATCTCTCGAAACGATTGCAACAATGCATGACCAAATTACGATTAGGTAATTGACAAAATTGAGCATAGTTATAATTGTGATCATTCATGGAATAATATAATATAGGCACCACGTCTATGAAAAATAGGCCATTATACAACTTCATATACTACTATTACTCCATCCCAAGACCTCTATCGAGCATGCATCTCAAAGTATGAAGTTCATACAAATAGAGTAACACAATAAGCAAGATGACATAATGTAGACAAGAAGAGATCAATCAATATGACCAAACCTCGTCGTTTTCCCTTAGAAGCAAAAACTCAATACGTGCCTTTGCCCCTTTTGATCACTGGGAAAGATCACCGAAAGGTTGAACCTACTACTATGCACCACTCCCTCTGAAGACCTAATCAACTAGGTTGTGAGAAAAGACTCATAGATCAGAAAGCATACATAGCTATGATAGTACATATAAAAGATACTTCAAGAGAATCAAATATAAATTAATGAATATTCTCACCAAAAACCCATAATTCATCAAATTCCAACAAACACACTGTAAAAAAGGATTACATGAAATGGATCTTTAGGATGATCATCTATTGAATGATCAAAGAGAGGGATATAGAGAGGGAGGGAGGGAGGGAGAGGGATGGAGGTAGAGAGAGGGGGGAAGAGAGGGAGAGTGTGGGAGATGGATGGAGAGAGAGATCGATGTATGGAGGGGGGGGGGAGAGAGAGAGGGAGGGTGGGAGGGAAGGAGAGAGAAAGAATGTATCTCTCGAAATGGCATGAGAAATTCTTCTACTACTCCCGCAAGAGTTATTGGATTTCCCCGAAGAGGAATGGTGATGTAGCACCACAACAGAAAGTGTTTCCCTCAGTTGAGAACCAAGGTTTGTCAAACCCTTGGAGGTACCTTACTAACAATGTTAATAGTACCTGCTACAAACAAAACAAGTTCTTGCACCCAACAAAGGAAAGGGGGTCATCACTGCCCTTTTTCTTGATAGTTACAAGATTAAAGCTGGTAGTGGAAGGAAAAATAATAAAACAGTAAAAAGTTACAATTGAAAAACTTTTGTATTGACGGAAGATAGACCTTGGGGCCATAGGTTCACTAGTGGCATCTCTCTCGAAACGATAATAACGGTGGGTGACTGATACGTCCATTTTGCATCATGTTTTCATGTTGATATTTATCGCTTCTTGGGCTGTTATTTCACTTCACGGTACAATTCTTATGCCTTTTCTCTCTTATTTTACAAGGTTTACATGAAGAGGGAGAATGCACGCAGCAGGAATTCTGGTCTGAAAGAGGAGCAAAGTTGAGATACCTATTCTGCGCAACTCCAAACGCCGTAAAAATCGACGAGGATTTTTTTCCGGATTTATAAAAAATACTTGGCCGAAGAAGCGCCAGAGGGGCGCCAGCAGGTGGTTCCTGCGGCAACAAAAGTCCTTCCTTGGCGCTAGGAATTCTTCTTGTTACTTCTCTGGTTTGCGTCAGTTTTTCCCTTGAAGAGGAAAGGGTGATGCAACACAGGAGCAGTAAGTATTTCCCTCAGTTTGAGAACCAAGGTATCGATCCAGAAGGAGGGCCTCGTCAAGTCCAGAGTACGTGCGCAAACACAAACAAGCTTGCACCCAACGCATCAAAGGGGTTGTCAATCCCTTCAAGATTGTTTGCAAAGTGAGATCTGAAGGCGAAAAGTGCAACGAAGTAAAAAGTGTAAGGCTGAAAATATGGTGTGGAGTAGACCTGGGGGCCATAGTGTTCACTAGAGGCTTCTCTCAAAATAGCAAATATCACGGTGGGTGAACAAATTACTGTCGCCAATTGATAGAACCGCGCAAAGTTATGGCGATATCTAAGGCAATGATCATACATATAGGCATCCCGTCCGAGACAAGTAGACCGATACTTTCTGCATCTACTACTATTACTCCACACATCAACCGCTATCCAGCATGCATCTAGTGTATTGAGTTCATGACGAACAGAGTAACGCCTTAAGCAAGATGACATGATGTAGAGGGATAATCTCAAACCAATGATGAAAACCCCATCTTTTTACCCTTGATGGCAACAACATGATGCGTGCCTCGCTACCCCTTCTATCACTGGGTGAGGTCACCGCACAGTATGAACCCAATACCAAGCACTTCTCCCATTGCAAGAATCATAGATCTAGTTGGCCAAACAAAACCCACAACTCGAAGACAATTACAAGGATATGAAATCATGCATAAGAGAGATCAGAAGAAACTCAAATAAGATTCATAGATAATCTGATCATAAATCCACAATTCATCGGATCTCGACAAACACACCGCAAAAGAAGATTACATCGGATAGATCTCCATGAAGATCATGGAGAACTTTGTATTGAAGATCCAAGAGAGAGAAGAAGCCAACTAGTTACTAGCTATGGACCCGTAGGTCTATGCTGAACTACTCACGCATCATCGGAGAGGTCATGGTGTTGATGAAGAAGCCCTCCGTATCCGAATCCTCCCTCCGGCAGGGCACCAGAACGTGCCCTAGATGGGATCTTGCGGAGACAGAAGCTTGCGACGGCGGAAAAGTACTTTCGATGATCTCCTGATTTTTTTGGGATTTTTAGGGAATTTATAGGCGCAACCCCTAGGTCAAGGGCACTCAGGGGGCCCACAAGCCTGGGTGGCGTGGCCTACCCCCCTGGCCGCGGGGTGGGGGCTTGTGGGGCCCCTGAGGCTCCCCTGCCTTGGCTCCCAAGCTTCCCGATCTTCTTCCGTTCCAGAAAAAATCTTTTCGGGGATTTTCTTCCGTTTGGACTCCGTTTCAAAATCTCCTTTGAAAGGGTCAAAAACATAGAAAAAACAGGAACTGGCACTTGGCACTGAGTTAATAAGTTAGTCCCGAAAAATATATAAAAGGCATGCAAAACATCCAAAGTTTTACAAGATAATAGCATGAAACCATAAAAAATTATAGATACGTTGGAGACGTATCAAGCATCCCCAAGCTTAACTCCTGCTCGTCCTCGAGTAGGGAAGTGATAAAGAATGATTTTTTGATGTGGAATGCTTCCTAGCATAGTTGTCCTTTGCAACTTCTTTCACTAACATGAATGTTGAGATCCGTAAGATTCAAAACAATAGTTTTCTGTTGACATGAAAAGAATAATACTTCAAGAAAACTAGCAAGGTAATCATGAACTTTCAAAATAACAAGGCTAAAGAAAGTTATCCCTACAAAATCATATAGTCTGGCTATGCTCCATCATCCTCACACAACTAATGTAAATCATGCACAACCCCGGTATTGGCCAAGTAATTGTTTTCGCGCCCTACCTTTCTCAAACATTTTATAACTATCACGCAATACATGAGCGCGAGCCATGGATATAACACTATAGGTGGAATAGAGTGTGGTGGTGGTTGTGAGACAAAAAGGAGGAGATGGTCACATTGACTCGGCGTATCAATATGCTATGGAGATGCCCATTAATAGATATCAATGTGAATGAGTAGGGATTGCCATACAAAGAATGCACTAGAGCTATAAGTATGTGAAAGCTCAAAAGGAGGACTAGTGGGTGTGCATCCAACTTGCTTGCTCACGAAGACCTAGGGCAATTTTGAGGAAGCCCATCATTGGAATATACAAGCCAAGTTATATAATGAAGATTCCCACTAGCACATGGTGGTGACGAAGCAAGAAGCTCTCAATCATGAAGAACATGGTGCTATCACGAAGCACAAGTGTGGAAAAAGATAGTAGCATTGTCCCTTCTCTCTTTTTCTCTTCTTTTTCATTTGGGCTCTTAGGCCTCTTTTTTTATTTTCTTTTCTATTTTTTAATTATTTTTGGGCTCTTTGGCCTTTTTTTTATTTCCTCACATGGGACAATGCTCTAATAATGATGATCATCACACTTTTATTTACTCACAGCCCAAAGATCACAATTATGATGACTCCATAGGAAATGCCTCCGGCAGTGTACCGGGATGTGCAACGATCTAGCATGGCGTATGATGTTGAAAACATCTTGCTAGCTATCTTACGATCATGCAATGGCAATATGAGAGTGACGGCACAAGTCATGAGACGGAAAGGTGGGAGTTGCATGGCAATATATCTCGGAATGGCTATGAAAATGCCATAGTAGGTAGATATGGTGGCTGTTTTGAGGAAGGAATTTGGTTGGTTTGTGCACCGCGAGAATTGCGCGGCACTAGAGAGGCTAGCAATGGTGGAAGGTGAAAGTGCATCTATACCATGGGCTCACATTAGTCATGAAGAACTCACATACTTGTTGCGAAAGTTTTTATTAGTAATCGAAACAAAGTGCTAAACGCATACTCCGGGGGGAAGGGTTGGTAGGTGTTAACCATGGCGCAATCCCGACCTCAACACAAAGGATGACAATAAATAGATCAATCATGCTCCGACTTCCTAACATAGCGGTTCACCATACGTGCATGCTACGGGAATCACTAACTTCAACACAAGTATCTCTAGATTCACAACACCCTACTAACAAAAATCTCAATATTACCGAATCCACGTCTTAAAACTAATTGAGAGGAATCGAAACTTCTCTTTCTACTCAATGAACACGAAGATGGAGGTTTTTGCATCCTCTTTGGGTACCTATCACATTTGGGACTACTTTCATAGCATAAGCCAACTACCAAATCACACACCGCCGTGCTCTAAAACATATAAGTGAAGCACTAGAGCAAAAATATCTAGCTCAAAATATATAAGTGAAGCACTATGTGCATTCTAGCAAAATCATGATGAGTGCATGTCTCTCTCTCTCAAAAAGGTGTGCAGCAAGGATGATTGTGACACAACAAAAAGAAAAGACTCCTACGATACAGGACGCTCCAAGAAAAACACATATCATGTGGTGAATAAAAATATAGCTCCAAGTAATGTTACCGATGGATTGAAGACGAAAGAGGGGATGCCTTCCCGGGGCATCCCCAAGCTTATGCTTTTTTGGTGTACTTGAATTTGGCTTGGGATGCCTTGGGCATCCCCAAGCTTGAGCTCTTTCCAATCCTTATCTCATCGTCCATGAGGACATCACCCAAAACTTGAAAACTTCACAACACAAAACTTAAACAGAAACTCGTGATAACATTAACACAAGAAAACAAACTACCACTTCTTTTGGTACTGTAGCAAACTTGAATTCCATCTATATTGGTGTTGGGCTACTTTATTCTCACTTTTCCATGGCTAGTACCCCCCGATACTAACCATAGTTTCATCAAAACAAGCAACCAACTCAACAAAAACAGAATCTGTCAAAAACAGACCATTCTGTAGCAATCTGTATACTTCGTATACTTCTGGTACCTCAAAAACTCTGAAAAATTATGACGGCCTTTGCAAAAAGCATATAAACCAGCAGAAAAAAGAATCAACTCAAAAGCTCTTTTGGAATAAAAATAAAAAATCATCTCGTGAGCACAAAGTTTCTATCTTTTTCCAGCAGGATCAAACAACCATTACCAAGACTAGACATAAAGGTTTTGCTTGGCTCAAACACAATAAGAAACACAAAAAACACAATCACAACAGAATTATGATGGTGTGGACGCAACAAAACAGAAAGCAAAAGATAAATTCATTGGGTTGCCTCCCAACAAGCGCTATTGTTTAACGCCCTTAGCTAGGCATAAGGATTTCAATGATGCTCACACAAAAGACAAGAGTTGAAGCACAACGAGAGCATCATAAAGCATGTGAAAATCACATCTACGTCTAACATACTTCCTATACATAGGCATTTTATAGGAAAACAAATTGTCAAGACAACCAATAGTTACCAAATGCAAGGAAGAAGAAAGAGAGGTAATTTGGTAACATGAAAGTTTTTACCTTAATATTTTCCTCTCTCATAGCAATTACATGTGGGATCATAATGAAATTCAACAATATAGCTATCACAAAGGATATTCTTTTCATGATCCACATGCATGCAAAGTTGACGCTCTTCAAAAATAGTTGGATTATCATCAACTAAAGTCATGACTTCTCCAAACCCACTTTCAATATTATTGCAAATATCATATTCATCATGAGGCTTAAACAAATTTTCAAGATCATAAGAAAAATTGTCACCCCAATCATGATCATTGCAACAAGTAGTGGACAACACAAAACTAGCATCCCCAAGCTTAGGGTTTTGCATATATTTAGCATGATTGTCACTAATATGATTTATAGTGAAACCATTGCAATCATGCTTTTCATCCAAGGAGCCCTCGTGAATCACTTCATAAATTTCTTCCTCACAATTTTCAGATTCATGCATCTCAAGCAAAACTCCATAAAGAAAGTCAAGTGCACTCAACTCACTAGCAATTGGATCAACATAATTGGATCTCTTAAAGAGATTAGCAAGTGGGTGAGGATCCATATCACTAGATTTCCAGCAAGCGAAGATGCAAGCATATTGAAGGCACATAGCACACAAGCAAAGGAAAGGCAAACGAAAACGGCAAATTGTGAAGTGGGGGAGAGGAAAACGAGAGGCAACTGGGAAACAAAGTAAATGCAAGAGATGAGTTTGCGACACCTACTTGGATGAGTTCTTGTCTTGATCTTCCTCCCCGGCAACGGCGCCATTAATTCTTCTGCTGCGGCAACAAAAGTCCTTCCTTGGCGCTACGAATTCTTCTTGTTACTTCTCTGGTTTGCGCCGGTTTTTCCCTTGAAGAGGAAAGGGTGATGCAGCATAGGAGCAGTAAGTATTTCCCTTAGTTTGAGAACCAAGGTATCGATCCAGAAGGAGGGCCTCGTCAAGTCCAGAGTACCTGCGCAAACACAAACAAGCTTGCACCCAACGCTTCAAAGGGGTTGTCAATCCCTTCAAGATTGTTTGCAAAGTGAGATCTGAAGGCGGAAAGTGCAATGAAGTAAAAAGTGTAAGGCCGAAAATATGGTGTGGAGTAGACCCAGGGGCCATAGTGTTCACTAGAGGCTTCTCTCAAAATAGCAAATATCACGGTGGGTGAACAAATTACTGTCGAGCAATTGATAGAACCACACAAAGTCATGATGATATCTAAGGCAATGATCATACATATAGGCATCATGTCCGAGACAACTAGACCGATACTTTTTGCATCTACTACTATTACTCCACACATCGACCGCTATCCAGCATGCATCTAGTGTATTGAGTTCATGACGAACAGAGTAATGCCTTAAGCAAGATGACATGATGTAGAGGGATAATCTCAAATCAATGATGAAAACCCCATCTTTTAACCCTTGATGGCAACAACACGATGCGTGCCTTGCTACCCCTTCTGTCACTGGGTGAGGTCACCGCACGGTATGAACCCAAAACCAAGCACTTCTCCCATTGCAAGAATCATAGATCTAGTTGGCCAAACAAAACCCACAACTCGAAGAAAATTACATGGATATGAAATCATGCATAAGAGAGATCAGAAGAAACTCAAATAAGATTAATAGATAATCTGATCATAAATCCACAATTCATCGGATCTCGACAAACACACCGCAAAAGAAGATTACATCGGATAGATCTCCATGAAGATCATGGAGAACTTTGTATTGAAGATCCAAGAGAGAGAAGAAGCCATCTAGTTACTAGCTATGGACCCGTAGGTCTATGGTGAACTACTCACACATCATCAGAGAGGTCATGATGTTGATGAAGAAGCCCTCCGTATCCGAATCCCCCCTCCGGCAGGGCACCAAAACGTGCCCCAGATGGGATCTTGTGGAGACAGAAGCTTGCGGCCGTGGAAAAGTACTTTCGATGATCTCCTGATTTTTTTGGGATTTTTAGGGAATTTATAGGCGCAACTCCTAGGTCAGGGCGCTCAGGGGGCCCACAAGTCTGGGTGGCGCGGCCTACCCCCCTGGCCACGGGGTGTGGGCCCGTGGGGCCCCCGAGGCTCCCCTGCCTTGGCTCCCAAGCTTCCCGATCTTCTTCCGTTCCAGAAAAAAATCTTTTTGGGGATTTTCTTCCGTTTGGACACCATTTCAAAATCTCCTCTAAAAGGGGTCAAAAACATGGAAAAAAGGACCTGGCACTTGGCACTGAGTTAATAAGTTAGTCTCACAAAATATATAAAAGGAATGCAAAACATCCAAAGTTTGACAAGATAATAGCATGAAACCATCGAAAATTATAGATACGTTGGAGAAGTATCAGTGGCCACAAGCCTGCACGGTGCGGCCACCCCCCAGGCCGCGCCAAGGGGGCTTGTAGGCAGCCTGCTGGCCCACTGGCCCCCCTCTTCTGCTATATGAAGGGTTTCGTCCAGGAAAAAATCAAGGAGGAACTTTTTCGTGGTTTCGCCGCCGCCACGAGGCGGAACTTGAGCAGAACCAATCTAGAGCTCCGGCAGGACGATCCTGCTGGGGGAACTTCCCTCCCGGAGGGGGAAATCGTCGCCATCGTCATCACCAACACTCCTCTCATCGGAGGGGAGTCGTCACCATCAACATGTTCATCAGCACCATCTCATCTCCAATCCCTAGTTCATCACTTGTAACCAATCTCCGTCTCGCGACTCCGATTGGTACTTGTAAGGTTGCTAGTAGTGGTGATTACTCTTTGTAGTTGATGCTAGTTGGATTACTGGGTAAAAGAGTTTATGTTCAAAGCCTTGATGATAGTCAGTACCTCTCTGGTCATGAATATGATTATGCTTTGTGAGTAGTTAGTTTTGTTCCTGAGGACATGGGATAAGTCATGCTAATAGTAGTCATGTGAATTTGGTATTCGTTTGGTAATTTGATATATTGTATGTTGTTTTTCCTCTAGTGGTGTTATGTGAACGTAGACTACATAACACTTCACCATTATTTGGGCCTAGAGGAAGGCATTGGGAAGTAGTAAGTAGATGATCGGTTGCTAGAGTGACAGAAGCTTAAACCCTAGTTTATGCGTTACTTCGTAAGGGGCTGATTTGGATCCACTAGTTTAATGCTATGGTTAGACTTTGTCTTAATTCTTCTTTCGTAGTTGCGGATGCTTGCGAGAGGGATGAATCATAAGTGGGATGCTTGTCCATGTAAGGGCAGTACCCAAGCACCGGTCCACCCACATATCAAACTATCAACGTAACGAACGCGAATCATATGAACATGATGAAAACTAGCATGACAGAAATTCCCGTGTGTCCTCGGGAGCGTTTTTCCTCCTATAAGACTTTGTCCAGGCTTGTCCCTTGCTACAAAAGGGATTGGGCCACTTTGCTGCACCATTGCTACTTTTGTTACTTGTTACTTGCTACGAATCATCTCACCACACAAATAATTGTTACCAACAATTTTAGTGCGTGCAGATTTTACCTTGCTGAAAACCACTTGACAGATTCTTCTGCTCCTCGTTGGGTTCGACACTCTTACTTATTGGAAGGACTACGATTGATCCCCTATACTTGTGGGTCATCAAGACTCTTTTCTGGCGCCATTGCCGGGGAGTGAAGCCCCTTTGGTAAGTGGAACTTGGTAAGGAAACATTCATATAGTGTGTTGAAATTTGTTGTCACTTGTCACTATGGATACTAATCCTTTGAGGGGCTTGTTCGAGGTATCTTCACCTCGAACGGAAGCACAAAGAGTTGCTCCTCAACCTACTGCACCTACTGAAAATATTTTCTTTGAATTTCCTTCAGGTATGCTTGAGAAACTGCTGGCTAATCCTTTTATAGGAGATGGAACATCACATCCAGACTTGCATCTAATCTATGTAGATGAAGTTTGTGGTTTATTTAAGCTCGCAGGTTTGCCCGAGGATGAGGTCAAGAAGGAGGTCTTTCCTTTATCTTTGAAGGATAAGGCGTTGACATGGTATAGGCTATGTGATGATACTGGATCATGGGACTACAATCGGTTGGAGTTGGAATTTCATCAAAAGTTTTATCCTATGCATTTAGTACATCGTGATCGGAATTATATTTATAATTTTTGGCCTCGTGACAGAGAAAGCATCGCTCAAGCTTGTGGGAGGCTTAAATCAATGCTATATTCATGCCCTAATCGTGAGCTCTCGAGAGAAATTATCATTCAAAACTTCTATGCTCGGCTTTCTCATGATGATCGCACCATGCTTGACACTTCTTGTACCAGTTCTTTTATGAAAAGAGACATTGACTTCAAATGGAATTTATTGGAGAGGATTAAACGCAACTCTGAAGATTGGGATCTTGAAGAAGGTATGGAGTCAGATATGAATTTCACGTTTGATTGCGTTAAATCCTTTGTTGAGACAAATACTTTTTGTGACTTTAACGCTAAGTATGGACTTGACTCTGAGATAGTAGCTTCATTGTGTGAATCTTTTGCTGCTCATATTGATCTCCCCAAAGAGAAGTGGTTTAAATATCATCCTCCGTTAGAAGTCAATGTAGTTAAACCCACTCCAGTTGAAGAGAAAGTCATTGCCTATAATGATCCTGTTGTTCGCAGTGCTTACATTGAGAAACCACCTTTCCCTATTAGGATAAAGGATCATTCTAAAGCTTCAACTGTGATACGTAGAGGCTACATTAGAACACCTACACCCCCTGAGAAAATTAGAGTTGAACCTAGCATTGCTATTATCAAAGACCTTCTGTCCGACGATGTTGAGGGACATAATATTCACTTCTGTGAAGATGCTGCTAGAATTGCTAAACCTCACGCTAGAGACAAACATAGGCCTGTTGTTGGCACGCGTGTGGTTTCTGTTAAGATAGGAGATCATTGTTATCATGGTTTATGTGACGTGGGTGCTAGTGTTAGTGCAATACCTCAATCCTTATATGATGAAATTAAAGACGAGATTGCACCTATTCAGATAGAGCCTATTGATGTCACTATTCAGCTTGCCAATAGAGATACTCTGCCGTGTGCGAATTTTTAGGGATGTTGAAGTCTTGTGTGGTAAAACAAAGTATCCTGATGATTTCCTCGTTCTTGCTACCGCACAAGATAGCTTTTGTCCCATCATATTTGGTAGACCTTTTCTCAATACTGTCAATGCTCATATTGATTGTGAGAAGAAAACTATCACTGTTGGCTTTGAAGGTGTGTCACATGAGTTCAATTTCTCTAAGTTTGGTAGACAACCTCAGGAAAAGGAGTTGCCTAGTAGGGATGAAACTATTGCCTTAGCCTCTATTGCCGTGCCTCCTACTGATCCCTTAGTGCGATACTTGCTTGAGCATGAAAATGATATGCATATGGATGAAAGGGATGAGATATATAGAGTTGTCTTAGAACAATATCCTATCCTTAAGAATGATCTGCCTATTGAACTGCTTGGGGATCCACCCCCACCAAAGGGTGATCCTGTGTTCGAGCTTAAACAGTTGCTTGATACTCTTAAGTATGCATATCTTGATGAAAAAGAGATATATCCTGTTATAATTATTGCTAGCCTCTCACAGCATGAAGAAAACAAGTTACTAAAAACTCTGAGGAAGCACCGTGCTGCTATTGGATATACTCTTGATGATCTTAAGGGCATTAGTCCCACTCTATGCCAGCACAAGATTAAAACCGATCCTGATTTCAAACCAGTTGCTGATCATCAAAGGAGATTGGATCCTAAGATTAAAGAAGTAGGAAGAAAAGAAATACTAAAGCTCCTGGAAGCGGGTATTATCTATCCTGTTGCTCATAGCGATTGGGTGAGTCCGGTGCATTGCGTCCCTAAGAAGGGAGGCATTATCGTTGTCCCTAATGACAAGGATGGATTGATCCCACAGAGGATTATTACTAGCTATAGGATGGTGATCGATTTTAGGAAATTGAATAAAGCCACTAGGAAATATCATTACCCTTTGCCTTTTATCGACCAAATGCTAGAAAGGCTGTCTAAACACACACACTTCTGCTATAGGATGGTGATCGATTTTAGGAAATTGAATAAAGCCACTAGGAAATATCATTACCCTTTGCCTTTTATCGACCAAATGCTAGGGTTCGGCCGGCGCACAAGGAGGAGGGAGGAGTCCTCCAATTCGGTTTGGTGGAGGAGTCCTCCTCCTCCTAGTCAGTTTGGCCCACCTCCTCTCTCTTTTTCTTTTCGGCCAAACAGACCATCTTGGGTTAGCCGCCCAGCCCACCAGGGGCTGGTGCACAACCCTTGGGCCTATTTGGTCCCTCTCCGGGTGGGTGGCCCCTCCTGGTGGAACCCCGAAACACATTCATCACTCCCGATACTTTATCGATAATGCCTGAAATCCTTCCAAAAGCCAAATGTACCCTTCCTATATATCAATCTTCATCTCCGGACCATTCCGGAACTCTTCGTGACTTCCGGGATCTCATCCGAGACTCCGAACAACATTCGGTTACCATCACACATAACTCACTAATACTAAATCATCACCGAACCTTAAGTATGCAGACCCTACGGGTTCGAGAACCATGCAGACATGATCGAGACACTCTTCGGCCAATAACCAACAGCGGGACCTGGATGTCCATATTGGTTCCTACATATTCCGTGAAGATCTTTATCGGTTGAACCTCTATGTCAAGGATTCAGTTAATCCCGTATAATATTCCCTTTGTCATTTGGCATGTTACTTTCCAGAGATTCGATCGTCGGTATATTTATACCTATTTGAATCTCATTACTGAAAACTCTCTTTACTGGTTCTGTAATACAAAATCCCGTGGCTAACTCTTTGGTCACATTACTTGCAAGGCTTGTTGTGATGTTGTATTACCGAGTGGGCCCCGAGATACCTCTTCGTTATATGGAGTGAATCTCAGTCTTGATCCATGCTAACTCAAAGGGGACCTTCAGAGATACTTGTAGAGCACCTTTATAGTCACCCAATTACACTGCGACGTTTGATACACACAAGGTATTCTTCCGGTGTTAGTGAGTTACATGATCTCATGGTCATAGGAAGACATACTTGACATGCAGAAAAACAATAGCAATAAAATGAAATGATCACATGCTATGTTCATAGTTTGGGTCTTGTCCATCAAATCATTCTCCTAATGATGTGATCCCGTTATCAAGTGACAACACTTGTCTATGGCAAGGAAACCTTAACCATCGTTGATCAACGAGCTAGTCAACTAGAGGCTTACTAGGGAGAGTGTGTTGTCTATGTATCCACAGATGTATCTGAGTTTCCATTCAATACAATTCTAACATGGATAATAAACGATTATCTTGAACAAGGAAATATAATAATAACTATTTTATTATTGCCTCTAGGGCATATTTCCAGCAGTTTAGTCAAAGATTTTGAGATATTGGAGAATTTTTAATGAAGCGTCTATAAAAGCCAGCATGCCCCAATAAAATCCTTATCCCCTTTATGTGTCGAGGATACTGTAGTTTTTATATAGCATCTATTTTGCGTTAACCATGAAATGACACTTCTATGAATTTAGCACAAGGTGGGTGTTTTCACACCGCCGCAAAACTTTGTCAAGGTTATGAAGGCATTCATTGAAAGAAGTTCTGTAGACGAAAAAATTGTCCATGAAAACTTCCGTGACCTCTTCAACAAAATTGGGAAATATAACATTCGTACATCTCTGAAAAGTAGTTGTTGCATTACAGATGCCAAATGGCATACAATGATAAGAGTACACACCAAAGGCACAACTGAAGGTAGTTTTGTCTTGGTCTTCAGTGTGCAATGCTATGTAAGAATCCCAAATATCCATCTCGATAACAAAAGTGAGTATGCTTTGCTAATCTCTCTAGCATATGATCAATAAACGACATGGAATAATGGTCCTTACGCGTCTCCTTATTGAGCTTCCCGGATTCAATACACATTCTATACCCAACTATTGTTCTAGTGGGAACTAGTTCATCATGCTTATTAGGAACTCATGTGGACCCTCCTTTCTTAAGCACATAATGAACTAGGCTTGCCCACTTACTTCAAAACATCGGGTATATAATACATGCATCGAGTAGGCAGATTATCTCCTTTCTTTCCACTTTTTCATTTCAGGATTCAATTTTTTTGGTACTTGTGCATTGGTATAGCTCCCCTCCATATATATACAATGTGTGCAGATGGAAGGGCTTATCCCCTTTAAATCATCCGAGGAATATCCAAAAGCTTTGTGATATCCCCTTGGGGTTTTCATGAGTCTTCCTTTCTCTTCATCTAAAATATCAACACTAGTGATAACAAGGTATTTATTTGATTCACGTAAAAACACATACCTCAGTTCCTTAGGTAAGAGTCTTAACTCAGGGAGTGGAAGCTCTTCATCTCCCTTATACTCACGTACTTTGAATTGTTCATTAGTGATTAATTTTGCATCGGTGCCTCATTTAGATGTTGATCAATTTCCACTTTAGCATGCTTTTCTGGACCTTTCTCTCAGTCAGTTAGACTTCTCTCTGGCTCATCTTCTCGTGTCCCAAAGTAACTAGATGCAAATTGTGCCATTGTTCTTTCTTCGTTATCATCATGCTCTCTTGGTTGGGATGGTTTTTAAATCTTGAACAATGAAATTCTCTGACCTCTTCCCCGAACTTGAGAGGGACAACTTCTCATTTACAATAAATATTTGCACCTGCAGTATTAAGAAAAGTTCTTCCAAAAATGATAGAAAAAATCATTCAGGTATTTCAATGACAAAGAAATCCACATGATAAGTAAAAGTTCCAAGAATAACATAAACATCATGTACTATGCCAATTATGTCCTTAAGTACCATCTTCTAACTTTATCTCCAGATCCGTAGTCTAAAGATCACAAGAGCAGATTTGATGTGGAAGTTTAGTATAAAGAGTTTAAGGTATCATATTCATAGAGGAGCCCATATCACAAAGCCCAAAATAAGTACTACCGAGATAGCAAGGTACCATCGGTTTACGTGTATGAGTTGCTTTAACAAAACCCTTAACATAAGATGTTACCTCTTTGTCCATGATGGCAATATTAATCTTGGTTTTTTACACCTTCTTATTCTCTTGTGATTTTCCCTGGACAATGCATATGTTTTTATCCTCCTTCTCCTACTGCATTAGCACCTTCTTACACTCGTGTTCTAGTTGCGCTTTCCTCAATGGAAAGGGTAGTTCCTGCAGTGGATCATAAGAAACATCTATAGGACTTACCATGGTTCCACATCCAAGTTTTTCACAACAACGACTTCCTCAGGGTCTTGATCAACATAACACTCCCATTTTTTGTTAGGAAGGTCCATATGCTCGGTATATCATTCAACAAATTGAAGCACAACATCAGGGTCAAGATAAAATTCATCACTAATTTTGTTAACTTTCTCCGATTTAAAATAAGTTTCCTGTTAAAGGTTGTTATTACATTGGAGTAAAATGCAGTCAACTCCATGGCTTGAGCAACTTGATTGGTACTTCTCTCTGCTCAACTGGACAGTTGAATTTTCGAACTCTCTGTCCATGCCACTGTCTAAACCGGTCTCAGATCATTGACATTTCTGTCTACACAAGCACTTAAATGACTAAGGATACGAGTACTTTGTTCCAAATTTCTGCTAACATAATCATTGAAACTCTGTTGTTTGGCAACAAAGTTGTCAAATTCATCAAAGCATAGGCTAGCAGGTTTGTCAAAAGGAATATCACTCTCATCAAACCTACGCATAGAATTCACTTCTCCTACTTGTATCGGGTTATCGAGACCATGGATCTCTTCGATAGGTGGTAGATTTTTGACATCTTCAGATCTAATGCCTTTCTCTTGCATACATTTCTTGGCTTCTTGCATATCTTCGGGACTGAGGAATAGAATAGCTATTTTCTTAGGAGTTAGCTTAGGAGGTGGTTCGGGAATAGTCCAAGCATTATCGTTGATCAAGATGTTATTCAGTAGAATCTCAGCTTGTTCTACAGTTCGTTGCCTAAAAATACAACCGGCACAACTATCTAGGTGGTCTCTACAAGCATCGGTAAGTCCGTTATAGAAGATATCAAGTATCTCGTTCTTCTTAAGAGGGTGATCTGGCAAAGCATTCTGTAGCTGGATGAGCCTCCCCCAAGCTTGTGGGCGACTCTCTTCTTTGAGTTGAGCAAAGTTGTATATTTCCTACAAGGCAGCTGGCTTCTTATGGGCAGGGAAATATTTCTCACAGATGTAATAGACCATATCCTGGGGACTACTCACACATCCAGGAGTAAGAGAAGTGGACCAGGCTTTAGCGTCATCCTTTAGAGAGAAAGGAAACAGCTTAAGGATATAGTAGTAGCGGATCTTCTCCTCACTAGTGAAAAGGGTGGCTATATCGTGTAGTTTGGTAAGATGGGCTACGACCGTCTTAGACTCATAACCGTGGAAAGGATCAGATTCGACTAGAGAGATTATCTCAGGATCGATAGAGAATTCATAATCCTTATCGGTGATAAAGATAGGTGAAGTGGCAAACTTCGGGTCGTATTTCATCCTAGCTTTCAGAGATTTTTCCTTCCACTAGAGAAGTAATTTGTCAGCGTCATAGGCATCCTTACACGCAAGAAAATCCTCAGCTATCTCTCCCTCTATAACGTAACCCTCAGGTATATTAGGCAATTCATATCTAGGAGAGCTAGATCTAGTAGGAGCAAAAGCAGGTTCTATCTCAATAGTATCGGCAGATCAGAAGCATCACGAGCATTGGCAGTAACTCTAGCAATATGAGCATCAAAGAATACCCCTAGTGGCATATCAGGCAAAGTAGTATCTCTAGGAGTATCAAGCATAGCATGATCAGGCAAAATAGCATCTCTAGCATCATCAGGCAAGGCAGTATCAAGCATAGCATCTCTAGCAATATCAGGCATAGCATCATGGGGCAAAATAGCATCACTAGCATCATCAGGCAAAGCAGTATCAAGCATAGTATCTCTAGCAGTATCAGGCATAGTATCTCTAGCAGTATCAGGCATAGTATCTCTAGCAGTAGCATCATAAGCATCATCAAGCACAGGCGACATATCAAGATTTCTAGCAGGAGGTGGTGTCGCAAACTTACTCATAACTGAAGGTGAATCAAGTGCAGAGCTAGATGGCAGTTCCTTACCTCCCCTCTAGTTGAGGGCAAGACTTTGGTTTTTGGGTCTTTCAGATTCTTCATAGTGATCAACAGATATAAATCCCAAGTGACCCAGAGAATATAGAAATCCCTTCCCCGGCAACGGCGCCAGAAAAATGCTGCTGACGTGCAACTATTCCTGACTTGATGCCTCCACGGCAACGGAGCCAGAAAAGAGCTCGTCCCAATTGCTCAACAATTAGAAATTGTCTTGCAATCGCCCACCAGCGCGTGGGATCGCGACAGTTTTTGAGGGTAGAGTATTCAAACCAAATTTGTTGGTTCGCACGACGGGAAGTGAAAGAATACTCTCAAGTATTAGCAGCTGAACGCGTCAGATTAAACCACACCTCAAAGATTAGTATCTGCAAGCAAAGTATCAGCAGCAAAGTAGTATGATAACAACGGTGTCAGTAACGATCTGGTGACAACACAGACTATTCCGAACTGTCGTATCAATGGCGCCAGAAGTTGCCCGTGGACGGGAAATATTCTTTCCCGGCAATGGTCCGCGAAAAAGTATTTTAGCAGGTAGCACCAGTGTAACGAGTAACAGCAGTGGCAAGGAACATCAATAGTGACAGTAGTAGCAGCAGTAGCAGGACAAAGCAAGTAACAGTGACAACAAGTAACAGTAGCAGCAACAATAGTAACAGCAACATAGAAAAATAAGTAACATCAGCAGTGGGACAAACTCGTAGGCAATGGATTGGTGATTTGTCAGATGACATTCATCATGCAACAGTTATAACACGGAGAGATATGTGGCTAGCTCCCGTTCGTCAATGTGATGTAGGCATGCATTCCGTGTGTCATCATACGTGCTTAGGGAAAAGAACTTGCATGACATCTATTGTCCATCCCTCCCGTGGCAATGGGGTCCAAATGGATACTACGGGATATTAAGGTTCTCCTTTTAATAAAGAACCGGACCAACGCATTAGCACTTGGTGAACACATGAACTCCTCAAACTATGGTCATCATCGGGAGTGGTTCCGGTTATTGTCACGCCGGGGTTGCCGGATCATAACACATAGTAGGTAACTACAACTTGCAAGATCGGATCTAAAACATACATATATTGGTGACAACATAATAATTTCAGATCTGAAATCATGGCACTCGAGCACTAGTGTCAAGCATTAAGCATGGCAAAGTAGTAGCAACATCAATCTCAGAACATAGTGGATACTAGGGATCAATCCCCGTCAAAACTAAGTCGATTACATGATAGATCTCATCCTACTCATCACCGCCCAGCGAGCCTACGAATAGATTACTCACGAACAATGAAGAGCTTCATGGAATTGGAGAGGGAAGAAGGTTGATGATGGCGATGGCGACGATTTCCCCTCTCCGGAGCCCAAAACGGACTCCAGATCTTCCCTCCAGATGAAGAACATGATGTGGTGGCGCCTCTGTATCGCAAACGCAATGAAATCTTCTCTTTTGATTTTTTTTGGGACGAAAGGGAATTTATAGAGCTGAGTTTGGGGGCGGCAGAGCCACGTGGGCCCCACAAGCTTGGTTTCCGCGGCCAGGGGGCGCGGCAACAGGGCTTGTAGCCCACTGGCCCGTCCCCTCTGGTGGATCTTTGCGCAGGTATTTTTTATATTTTCTAGAAATATTCTCCATAAATTTTCAGGACGTTCCGAGAACTTTCATTTCTGCACAAAAACAACACCAAGGCAATTCTGCTCAAAACATCGTCAGTCCGGGTTAGTTCCATTCAAATCATGCAAATTAGACTCCAAAACACGGGCAAAAGACTTTGGAAAAGTAGATACGATGGAGACGTATCACTCACCACGTAGCAGCACCCCGCCGGTCCGGGCCCTCGCTGGATCTGGCCAGCGCAGGCACCGTCAGCCCCGTTCCATCGATCTCGTCCCCGCGCCTGCTGCCAGCCGCCGCCGCCCTTGCGAGCTCCTCCCGCTACCGAATCTCTTCCCCCGCCGCCGAGTTAGTCGCCGTCGACCAGATCTTGGCTCCCAACCCCCAGATCCGATCGTCCCCGCCCCATTCCCGGCAGCCCCGTTGGCCTAGCAGCCTCGCCTCATCGGGTAGCTCCGCTGCCGCCGCCATGGCTCCTACCCGTGAGGAGCACGGGAGGTCCACGAGGCTACAGCGGCTCGCTCGCCCGCGCATGGGCCTCTAGTGCTCGCCAGCAGCTGGCCCAGCTGGCCAGGCCCAGCGCGTCGCGCGCCCAGCTGGCCCACTTCGCCTCCCAAGCCTAGCTAGCGCCAGGCCGCTCCGCCTCTCCACCGCTGGCCCGAGAGGCCCGAGGTGAGCCTCTCCTCCCCCTGCTGACCTATCTAGCGCCGCAGGCGCGTTGTAATAGATTTGCGCTTGCCCTGTTGAGCCCATTAGACAACTTGGCCCGTTTAGTTTATTTAGGTTTTTAGATTTGTTTTATTTCAGGAAAATGTCTTATTTTAAAACGCCCATAGAATTTAACCCGTATGTCGGATCAGAGCGATTTATATATGAAACTTGATTAGTTTTCCGCGTAGATTATGATTTTACAATTTGCATGCATGTTTGAAGTGGCTTGACCCGCCAAATGCCTAGTTTTGCGTGCTATCCCAATAGGGAATTGTTTTGTATTTATTTTTCGTGTGTGTCCGGATTGCTCAAACCCCATAGATGAAATGCTCATGTTTTTAGGGACCTTTTGCCATGTATATTAGAGTAGTGTTTGTATATTTTTGCATGTAGGTTCCGTCACTAGTTTATAATACCGTGTTTAGGATATGTTCTCGCATATTCGTGTGGCGATATTATTTTTTTGCAACCCATCATGTTATATATGTTTTCGGGGTAGAAAAATCCATAGAATTTAACTATGCATTTAGTTTTAGCTTTTGAGCAAGGTAGTGCGCGTGAGATTGTGCTATGTTGCCCTTTTGTCTATTTTTGTTTCATTTAATCCGTGCATGTTATGAAGGAGTTGTCAACTAGAGATATGCCCTTGGATGTGTATGCTAGCCCGTGGTAATTTTGGTTGCAATAGAAATCCATGTTTAGGTGTCGGTTGCTTGCTCCCAATATGCTAGGAAATAGTGCTTACTTGGCGATGCTGAAATATTTCTAAGTCTGAAATCTGTTATATTTTGTTGCTGTCTTTCCATGAGTTTATCTGGTGAACTGTAGCTCTTTTGCGGTTGGTGCAATGGAGTTACTTGTAGACCTTAAGATTCTCTAGCATGCTGTGATTTTTCATGCCATTTTGAGTCATGTAGATTATAGTTTTGCTGCTGTCAATATGCCTTCAGATCGAAAACTGCACTGTCATAAACTAATATTTTCACCAAGTCTGAAACTATTTGTCAGATGCCATTTTGTGAGTTATTTTCCTAGCGATCCATGCTTCCATGCTAGATGTTATTAGTAGTATGTTGTAGTGCATCTTGCCCTCTACTGTCTCATGCCTTGGTTGAGCATATTTGATTTGTGTAGCTAGTTGTTCAAGGGCCTAGAAAATGCTATGTGGCTGTTTTGACAGATTATGTCTATTTCTTGTTTAGCTCGTAGTTGTTGAACCGTTGCTCCGTTTTGGTCGTGTACTATATGAAACTTGCTTAAAATGTTGTGTAGTTTCATTTGATCTTGCTGGTTGTATGTTTTCAAAGGCTTGTGACTGTCGTTGCACACATATTGCATTCATGCCATCATATCTTGCGGTGTTCGTATCTTTTGAACCGTAGCTCCGTTGGAGATATTTTTTATGTGTAAATCGATTGGAACGACACGTAGAATCACGTGAACCTATTTATTTTGCTGTTTAACAAATATTAAAATATGTTAGTTCAGATCAGGACAGAATTGTAAATTTACGTATGAGGTCATCTCGGAGATGCTATATGTCGTTTCCGACCTCATTTAAAATGCCTAGATAGATAGTTTAATTACGTTTCACCTCTTGCCATGTTTAACCAACATTTAATATTGTCGTGTACTTAATCGGGATAGAACTAAATAATTCATAAGTGGAGTTTCGTCAATATGCAACTTGTGGCATATTGAACTTCACTTAATGTGTAGCGTTTGATTGTTGTGAATTGACATGCCATGTCTTGCATATATTAATTTTATCATGCATCATATGTGTTGTGCATCGTGAGGTGAATATTTGTGTTGATGCTTGTTTCCGGTTTCCTTCGTCTCGATAGAGTTCCGCAAGCGTGTAGGACTGTGAGGACCCGTTCGACTACGTCGGTTCGTCTGCTTCACAGAGTCGTTCTTCTTCCAAGCGGGATCTCAGGAAAGATGACCATTTCCCCAGATACCATTACTATAATTTCCATTCTAGTTTTACCGTTTCTATCATTATGTCTCGTTGCCTACTACCTCTTAAATATGAGCCTCCCAACATTGTCATGAAACCCTTCAACCTGTTCACAACCTAGCAAACCATTGATTGACTATGTTAATGCTTGCTTAACCCTGTGTTAGCGTTGCTAATTGCAGGTGCAGTTGCTTCCATGTGATAACATGGGTTCTTTGTTTTATCACCCTTATTAATGCTATTTAATTAATGCACCTATATACTTGGTAAAAGGTGGAAGGCTTGGCCTTTCTAGCCTGGTATTTTGTTACACCTTTGCCCCCTTAGTTTCGGCTACCGGTGTTATGTTCCATAATTGTGCACTCCTAACACAATCGGGGTTGTTATGGGGATCCCCTTGATAATTTGTTTTAGATTAAAGCTGGTTTGGCAAGGCCCAACATTGGTACTATTTGCCCAACATAATAATTTTGTTAATACTGAAAGCATAGGGCGTCATGAACCCGAGGAGTAATTCTACATAATTCAGGGGGGCAGTGCTGATGGTGTTGGTCCCAAACGGGCTGCCCACGGGGCCACCGTGAGGAAACTCTAGGTTTGGTTCTCGTAGCTAGTTCCATCCGGTCGCGTCCTGAGAACGAGATACGCGGCTCCTATCGGTTTCGTCGACACGTCGGGCGGCCTTGCTGGATTAGTTTTACCTTTGATGAAATATCTTGTGCATCAGGATTTCGGTGATGCTTTGGGTAATCTCAGAGTTGAGGTTTTCCACTAAGGAATCCGACGAGATCGCGAGTTTCGTGATCGAGGATTTCTATGCGGCTTGTGGTAATTTGTGATGGACTAGTTGGAGCACCCCTGTAGGGTTAAATCTTTCGGAAAGACGTGCCCGCGGTTATGTGGCAACATGGAAACTTAGTTTAACACTGGTCCTAGACAACTTGAAGTTAACTTATTAAAACTTGCCAACTGAGTGCGTAACCGTGACTGTCTCTTTCGCGAGCTCCTTCTCCGATCGAGGACACGGTGTGGTTATGTTTGACGTAAGTAAGTGCTCAGGATCGTTCATTTGATCGTCGATAGTTCACGTCCGCTACGCGTAGATCACCCCCTCTTTATTCTTGTACTTGTAAGTTAGCCACCAAATATATGCTTAGTCGCTTGCTGACAGCCTCACCACTTAACAATACCTCACCTATTAAGCTTTGCTAGTCTTGATACCATTGGAAATGAGATTGCTGAGTCCCCTGTGGCTCACAGATTACTACAACACCAGTTGCAGGTATAGGTAAAGGTTACTTGATCCGAGCGCGTTGATTGTTCATCTAGAGTTGCTTCTTCTTCTCCTTCTTCATCGATCTAGGAGGGGTTCCAGGCCGGCACCGTGGGATATCTAGGATGGACGTCGTTCTCTTTTCTCGTTTGTTTTCTTCTGTAGTCGGACCCTGCTCTTCTTCGTGATATTTATGTATTGTACTGTTGTGACTCTGATGTAGCTTGTGGCGAGTGTAAGCCATTTCCATATATCTCATATTTTCAGTACATGTACTTGTAACGATATCCATTCTTGCGAAACAACGAGATGCGCTTCTATCCCTGCCGAGGCCCTCGTGCCAAATTAAGGAGAGGATCATATCTTGGGCGTTACAAGTTGGTATCAGAGCAGTACCGACCTAGGAGCCCCCTTGATTGATCGAACTTGGCCGAGTTGAGTCTAGTGAAAATCTGCTTTGAGTCTAGTTATATATCTGAGAGTAGGAATCTTTTTTATCCTCTTCTATGCTCTGGTGAGGAATCTTGACATAATAATTTAATTATACTCCTCTTCTCACTCAATTTTTTTAGGATCACGCGGATATTTTTGGAATCTATATGATGTCGATGTGACGGAGTTCTGTCTTGGTGCCTCCTGTCTGACTTGATTTCTTCCGGGGAGTTGAGCTCCACGTGATTCTTGAGCACATCGCTATCATTCAGATTTCTTAGTATCTCAGGACGAAGGATGTTCAAAATTGCTTCAATACTAGTAGTGGCGAGAGGAGTCCGGCATCCCCAGTACTGGTGTAGAGAGTTCCGGATGTATCGCCATACTTAGTATCATTGTGATTACGAGTGTCTGAAATAGATGAAGTTCTGAGATACTGGTTATGTGTTGACGGATGTGATACACTGGACGGGTTAGTATAGGAGTTGAGTGATATATTACTCCTTGTATCCGTGGACTAGATTGCATGACCAAAAATTTCAGGAGTTCTTAGGTGGGAATTCAAGTAGTTTCTTATAGGACAATCTTCCAACAAATGCATGATGTTAGGTTGGGGTTCGACATCTAGTGGATTCGTTTGTTCACGGTCGACTTACAATGGTTCTCGTTGTTTCTTAAAGAGTCCTTGTAGGTTGCTACGACTCGGGGACGCTTTGTATGTCATGTGCACTGCCTTGCACATGATGGCTACTGTAAGGATTGAGCCCGTGCGATCCTGTCCACGTAAATATCGAACGGAATCTCCCTCATGAATTTGTTCTGGCTTGTTTCATAAGCCTCACTCCTTTGTTTTGTTGGAATATGGTAATTCGAATTGCTTTGATGTCAAATGGTGAATTCATATCTTTCCAAGAGGTGTTCTCATATTCTTATGAGAGTGCATATTCTTTTGCTCAATCAAGTGGTCATATCAATTTCTATTCAGCCGGAGTCATCGTGTCAATTCCTTTCAACCGGTGTGCTTCTCTTTAGTGAATTCAATCCTCTCAAATTTTGCAGGTTCAATCTCTCTTTTCTTTCCGGAGTCATCTCATCTGTCCCAAGTTGTCTTTGTTTTCCCCGCCCTCCCACCCTTTTCGTCAATGTTTCAGTCATCATCCAAGTGCCTTTATATTCAGTGATCCTTCTGCTATCTCTTCTTCCTGTTGTAGCCGATGATTCTTGTGAAGATTCTCAGGAGCTTCATGTTCATCTTTATTCATTCTTATGGTCTTTTCCGGTGAATTCAGTTCAAGCTATCTGTGTTCATCATATCCTATTCATCCTTGCAATTCTTCCCTATGTTGGAGATTCTTTTCAGCCTATCTTGTTGTCATTTCTCTCTATCCTATCCGGAGTGCTGAAGATATCTCAGAGTTTCTTGTTTTCAATTATTTCTATTATTTCGAGGTGCTCAACGTCATCAAGTTTTCTTTTTTTCCGGTGCAATCTCTCTCTTTTTAAGCAATCTTTTCAACGGTGGTTTCTTTTAGTGGGCCCACAACCCACATGTTCTTTCCCAGGATCTTATCTGACTCTTGTAGTCTTTCCGGAGTCCTCTAATTCTTTTGAACTATGACGTAAGTATGAATTTCGTCAGTCATATCCCTTCTCCAAGATCTATTCGAATTGTTTCTCGTCTTTGGCTCAACCTTTCATTCTTCTTATTCCGGAGGGTCCCAGTAATTCTTGGTGGTGTTCTCCTCATCATTTTCAGCTTGGAAGACCGAAGGGGTGCTTCTCTCAAATCTTGGTCCATTCTCTTGAAGATTCATCATTTCAGCTTTGTGGCATCATTTTGAATTGTTCCCAATCATGAGTATCCCTTTCTTGCTATCCGGTGCCTTTCTGGGTTGTTTTCATTCTTGATCCTTCGAAGGCCATCATTTCAGAAGATTTCTTCGTTCTCAGCTTTCAGCTTTCGTTCTCAAATTCTTCTCAATTGTGTCTCTTCGTTCGTCTCTCAATTATTCCGGTGCCTTGTTCAAGTTTTTCTCTCAGGTGTATCATGATCTCTTCATTCTCATGTATCTTCATTCATTCTTGTTATGTTCCCATTGAATCCAATTCTTACCGGTGTCTCCTTCAAGACTTCTCAAGTTTGTGCTCATATATCTCTCCTCAATCTTTTCAAGAAGAATAAGTGGTACGCTAAATCCGTTGCTTGTCATCAATTAAACTTGATGAAGGATAAGCATAACATAATTCTTATTCTTGTTCATAGTAACCTGAATTCTTCTTTCGGAGTGGCTCATGATACCAATTCTTTGCCTCAAGATGTTCTTCTAGATTCTAGTGGTAGTAGTTCTCAATTTCTTCTTCGCTCTTTTCTTGCCAAGAGCTAGTTCCTATTCTTTGTAACGGAGGCGTTGTGATGTTCCTCTCTTCATTCCATCATTTTGTCTTTTCTAGATCATATTGTTCCCTTGTCCAATTTAATTAGTTAGTTTGTTGTGAATTTTCTCAAGATCTGTCCATCTTTTCGAATTTTTTGTCCCCTTTTCCTACCGAAGTGCTGCCAATTTTTTTTTGTGAATTCTTGCTTGTTCCTAATATCATTCCTCATCTCTTTGCAACCTTCAAGGATTGTTGGTTTCACTCGTTTGTCAAAGAAGCGACTAAGTTTTACCTCTTGCTTTCTCATCCTCTCTTCCACTTTCATTCTTGGATCTCGGGTCGAGATCCTCTTGTAGTGTAGGAGAGTTGTGATAGCCCGAGACCGACGTTCCAGAACATTCCCCTTTTATTCCGTTCTCGTCGTGTGGTTCGTTTGTCTGTTGCATACATCATCACATCATGTGCATCATCTGCATCGCATCGACATCCCGTTGCCGCCAGTTTTCGAAACCTGCATCCGTTGATAGTTGTCGTGTCTCTCCGTTCTCGGCGTTGTCCGTTCTGAACCCGACCACACTCGCATGCGCCCACAGCGTCATTTGAATCTTGTTTTTGAAAGTGTGTATAAAACTTCCTCTGATTGGGTTGAAACTTGGCGTGCGTTTTTATTTTAATATAGGTAGGCCGCCTGCCAATTTTCGTCGCAATCGGAGTCCGTCTGATACCCGAACGGTCGACCGTAGCGGCACCGTCTTCGGTTATTCGTCGGACGTTTTTTTGGTGTTTTAAATCACGTTACCACGCCGCACTACTTCCCTCTCACCTCCGCCTAGCATCTCCACACACCCACCTAGACATTCCCGCGTCCGTGGGTGTTCGATCGCGATCCCGTGGTCGAAAACGGATCCGCATTCGGATAACCCTAGCCCCTATTGCCTATATATGGACACACCACGTCCAAAAACGACCTAACCTAATCCCTCCTCGGGATCTGAGCCCCAACCACCCAGCGCCTCCTGCATCTCTCTCCTCCTCCCCCAACCGCCGCCAGGGCCCGCCGGCCCGCAGCAGGCCCGCCTGGGCCCGAGCCGCCGCCAGTCGGCCGGCTGCCTCCTCGTCTCGGGCGAGCAGCAGCCTCGAGCTCCCGTGCTCGAGGTGCCCGTGTCGCCACGCGGCAGCACCCCGCCGGAGCTCCGCCGGTTCGTGCCCTCGCCGGATCTGGCCAGCGTAGGCACCGTCGGCCCCGTTCCATCGATCTCGTCCCCGTGCGTGCTGCCAGCCGCCGCCGCCCTTGCGAGCTCGTCGCGCTACCGGATCTCTTCCCCCGCTGCCGAGTTAGTCGCTGCCGGCCAGATCTGGGCTCACAACCCCGAGATCTGATCGTCCCCGTCCCATTCCTGACAGCACCGTTGGCCAGGCAGCCTCGCCTCGCCGGGTAGCTCCGCTGCCGCCACCATGGCTCCTTCCCGTGAGGAGCACGCGAGGGCCATGAGGCTACAGCGGCTCGCTCGCCGCGCATGAGCCTCCAGCGCTCACCAGCAGCTGGCCCAGCTGGCCAGGCCCAGCGCGTCGCGTGCCGTGCTGGCCCGCTTCGCCCCCCCAGGCCCAGCTAGCGCCAGGCCGCTCTGCCTCTCCACCGCCGGCCCGAGAGGCCCGAGGTGAGCCTCTCCTCCCCCTGCTAACCTATCTAGCGCCGCATGCGCGGTGTAATAGATTTGTGCTTGCCCTGTTGAGCCAATTAGACAACTCGGCCCGTTTAGTTTATTTAGGTTTTCGGATTTGTTTTATTTCAGGAAAATGACTTATTTTCAAACGCCCGTAGGATTTAATACGTATGTCGGATCGGAGCTATTTATATATGAAACTTGATTAGTTTTCCGCGTAGATTATGATTTTACAATTTGCATGCATGTTTGAAGTGGCTTGACCCGCCAAACGCCTAGTTTTGCATGCTGTCCCAATAGGGAATTGTTCCGTATTTATTTTTCGTGCGTGTCCGGATTGCTCAAACCCCATAGATGAAATGCTCATGTTTTTAGGGACCTTTTTCCATGTATTTTAGAGTAGTGTTTGCATATTTTTGCATGTAGGTTCCATCACTAGTTTATAATACCGTGTTTAGGACATGTTCTCGCATATTCGTGTGACGATATTATTTTTTTGCAACCCATCATGTTATATATATTTTCGGGGTAGAAAAATCCATAGATTTTAACTATGCATTTATTTTTAGCTTTTGAGGAAGTTAGTGCGCGGGATATTTTGCCATGTTGCCCTTTTGTCTATTTTGTGTGTTTTAATCCGTGCATGTTATGAAGGAGTTGTCAACTAGAGATATGCCCTTGGATGTGTATGCTAGCCCCTGGTAATTTTGGTTGCAATAGAAATCCATATTTAGGTGTCAGGTGCTTGCTCTCAATATGCTAGGAAATAGTGCTTACTTGGAGATGCTGAAATATTTCTAAGTCTGAAATCTGTTATATTTTGTTGCTGTCTTTCCATGAGTTTATCTGGTGAACTGTAGCTCTTTTGAGGTTGGTGCAATGGAGTTAGTTGTAGACCCTAAGATTCTCTAGCATGCTGTGAATTATCATGCCATTTGGAGTCCTATAGCTTATAGTTTTGCTGCTGTGAATATGCCTTCAGATCGAAAACTGCACTGTCATAAACGGATATTTTCACAAAGTCTGAAACTGTGTGTGAGATGCCATTTTGTGAGTTATTTTGCTAGAAATCCATGCTCCCATGATAGATGTTATTAGTAGTATGTTGTAGTGCATCTTGCCCTCTACTGTCTCATGCCTTGGTTGAGCATAGTTGATTTGTGTAGCTAGTTGTTCAAGGGCTTAGAAAATGCTATGTGGCTGTTTTTGGCAGTTATGTCTATTTCTTGTTTACCTCGTAGTTGTTGAACCGTTGCTCCGTTTTGGTCGTGTCCTATATGAAACTTTCTTAGAATCTCGTGTAGTTTCATTTTATCTTGCTGGTTGTATGTTTTGAAAGGCTTGTGACTGTCGTTGCACACATATTGCATTCATGTCATCATATCTTGCGCTGTTCGTATCTTTTGAACCGTAGCTCCGTTGGGGATGTTCTCTATGTGTAAATTGATTGGAATGACGCGTAGAATCACGTGAACCTATTTATTTTGCTGTTTAACAAATATTAAAACATGTTAGTTCAGATCTGGACAGAATTGTAAATTGATGTATGAGGTCATCTTGGAGATACAATATGTCGTTTCCGACCTCATTTAAAATGCCTAGATAGATAGTTTAATTACGCTTCACCTCTTGTCATGCTTAAACAACATTTAATATTGCCGTGTACTTAATCGGGTTAGAACTAAATAATTCGTATGTGGAGTTTCGTCAATATGCAACTCGTGGCATATTGAACTTCACTTAATGTGTAGCGTTTGATTGTTGTGAATTGACATGCCATGTTTTGCATATATTCATTTGATCATGCATCATATGTGTTGTGCATCATGAGGTGAATATTTGTGTTGATGCTTGTTTCCGGTTTCCTTCGTCTCGATAGAGTTCCGCAAGCATGTCGGAATGTGAGGACCCATTCGACTACGTCGGTTCGTCTGCTTCACGAAGTCGTTCTTCTTCCAAGCGGGATCTCAGGCAAGAAGACCATTTCCCCAGATACCATTACTATCATTGCCATGCTAGTTTTACCGTTTCTATCGTTATGTCTCGTTGCCTACTACTTGTTAAATATGAGCCTCACAACATTGCATGAAACCCTTCAACCTGTTCACAACCTAGCAAACCACTGATTGGCTATATTACCGCTTGCTTAACCCTGTGTTAGTGTTGCTAGTTGCAGGTGCAGTTGCTTCCATGTGATAACATGGGTTCTTTGTTTTATAACCCTTATTAATGCTATTTAATTAATTCACCTATATACTTGGTAGAAGGTGAAGGTTTGGCCTTTCTAGCCTGGTGTTTTGTTCCACCTTTGCCCCCTTAGTTTCGGCTACCGGTGTTATGTTCCATAATGGAGCGCTCCTAACACGATCGGGGTTGTTATGGGGACCCCCTTGATAATTCGTTTTAGATTAAAGCAGGTCTGGCAAGGCCCAACATTGGTACTATTTGCCCAACATAATAATTTTGTTAATACTGAAACATAGGGCGTCATGAACCGAGGAGTAATTCTACATAATACAGGGGGGCCAGTGCTGATGGTGTTGGTCCCAAACGAACTGCCTGCGGGGCCACCGCAAGGAAACTCTAGGTTTGGTTCTCGTAACTAGTTCCATCCAGTCGTGTCCTGAGAATGAGGTACGCGGCTCCTATCGGGTTCATCGACACGTCGGGCGGACTTGCTGGATTAGTTTTACCTTTGACGAAATATCTTGTGCATCGGGATTCCGGTGATGCTTTGGGTAATCTCAGAGTTGAGGTTTTCCACTAAGGAATCCAACGAGATCGCGAGTTTCGTGATCGAGGATTTCTATGCGGCTTGTGGTAATTTGTGATGGACTAGTTGGAGCACCCCTGCAGGGTTCAATCTTTCGGAAAGCCGTGCCCGCGGTTATGTGGCAACGTGGAAACTTTGTTTAACACTAGTCCTAGATAACTTGAAGTTAACTTAATTAAAACTTGCCAACTCAGTGCGTAACCGTGACTATCTCTTTCGCGAGCTCCTTCTCCGATCGAGTACACGGTGGGGTTATGTTTGACGTAAGTAGGTGTTCAGGATCATTCATTTGATCGTCAGTAGTTCACGTCCGCTATGCATAGATCATCCCCCTCTTTATTCTTGTACTCGTAAGTTAGGCTCCAAATATATGTTTAGTCGCTTGCTGCAAGCTCACCAGTTAACCATACCTCACCTATTAAGCTTTGCTAGTCTTGATACCACTGGAAATGAGATTACTGAGTCCCCTGTGGCTCACAGATTACTACAACACCAGTTGCAAGTACATGTAAAGGTTACTTGATGCGATCGCATTGATTGTTCATTTGGAGTTGCTTCTTCTTCTCCTTCTTCATTGATCTAGGAGGGCTTCCAGGTCGGCAGCCTAGGATAGCAAGGATGGACGTCGTTCTCTTTTCTTGTTCGTTTTCGTCCATAGTCGGACCCTGCTCTTCTTCGTGATATTTATATATTGTACTGTTGTGACTCTAGTGTAGCTTGTGGCGAGTGTAAGCTAATTCCATATATCTCATCTTTTCAGTACATGTACTTGTAACGATATCCATTCTTCCGAAACGACGAGATGCGCTTCTATCTCTGACGAGGCCCTCGTGCCAAATTAAGGATAAGATCGCATCTTGGGTGTTACAGTGATGCCTATACACGCATGATCATTGATGTGAATAAATATTGCATAACTATGCGCTTTTCCATCAATTGCCCAAAAATAATGTGTTTACCCACCGTATGCCTTCTTTGAGAGAGATGCCACTAGAGAAACATATGGCCCCCGTGTCTATTCACTTATAAATTTACAAGAACTCTAAATACCTCGATGCCATTTATTATTTGTATTTACCTTTTAGATTTAATATATTTAAACTATCTATCTACACTACTTATCTTTTTACAAGTAACGGGTTCAAGGGGATTGACAACCCTCTTGCCCGTGTTGGGTGCAAGTGTTTGCTCTTTTGTGTGTAGGCGTCAAAAATGGGAGTTATGCGGTCATCCTATTGGTTCAATATGCTTGGTTCTCACTAACGGAAATACTTATCTATACTGTGTTGCATCTTTCCCTCCTCTTTGGGGAAAATCCCAACGCATATCGAAGTATCAATGGTGCAAAATACTGTCATATCCGTTGATCACGGTCCAAGCATTGCTGGAAGTCCTAGATCGTAGGTCACATGAGGGGTTTATCCAGGTTCGGTCCTCTAGAGAGTAATACCCTATGTCCTGCTACTTCTCATTATTCATAGTGGAGGGATACCTTGTGCGAGGGGTTACAATGATGTACGAGATTGCTATCGAGAGTTCCTATTTGTGGATCGTGATAATGGAGACCCTAGACCCATATTTATATAGGCAGTTGAGGTCTAGGGTTTTACATTGTAGTCGATGCTTTCTAGACGCCATTGTAGGATCACAAATAGGTCTGAGGGGGTGATTGGACTACTCGACTAATAAAAACTTAACCTTTTCCCAATTTTAGTTGTTGGAAAGTTTTAACAATTCACGCGAGTCAAGCAATACCCTACACATGGAAGTCTAAGTAATGAGGATAAGAAGTGCTAGCACCAAAAATCTATCTGTTACTCACTTTATGTCTAGCTCGGTGCCAGCGATCAATAATCTCGGAGTCACCGAGTAGTGCAAAAGATCCGAACATTAGATATTTCGGCATGACCAAATTGTTTCGCTCAGAGGCACCAAAGTGTGATGACCTAAGGAGTTCCTCACTTTGGTAATTCTCATCGGTTTCACTCGGAGGTTCCAAAGTGAAATAGTTAGACTATAGAAGGTTTGCACTTGCAGTTTAGTGGGACCAAATGTCATCTCGGTGTCACCGAGTTACTAGGTTTTAGGCCGTGGCTGCTGTCATGGATATCTTGGTGGGCCCGGATGAAATGTTTTGGTGGGACCGAGATGGACTTAGGGAATTTTGACAGGTTTGAATGTGAGAATGTGGTTGAGGATTTTAGAGGCAAATCTCTAAGCACTTTGAGCAACTGAGTCATCAACGAAACCTCACCCCCTTAATAGTATTGGTTTTCCTATGGACTCAATGTGATCTTGGATCACTTAACCATAAAGGAGAATCATGGAGCTTTTTGCCAATTCATGTCCTTAGCATTCTGTGGGGTCCACATAAACATGTTCTAGCCACATGTACATTGAACTTCCTAAAATGACCTTTGAATTGACATTAGTTCATTGATGTATATGTTTTTATTAATTACTAAAACTACATGGGGATTAGTTGCACTTCCATACATCACTCTCTTGCCTTGGAGGTCATGAAGTTCATCGTCGCCCTCTAGGGTTCGTTCCTTCTCTTGGGCGTGCTGGGCCCCACATAGTTGGTGAGACCGGGCTCCTTGGTGTTAGGCACCGCTGGTACATGACCCAATCAGTAGCCCCTGATCATGGAGGATGTCACGAGGGATGACCACAAGACCTCTGACGAGCTCTCGCCTTTCCTTCATGGAGCTCGCCGGGAAGCTGAGGCCAATTATCTTGGGGCCAATTAAAGTGGAAGGTTGTAGGCACCGCCACCAGCGGGCCGTTTTCAAGTGGCAACATATTCGTCATCTGATGGACTCGCTCCATTATTTCCAACGGGGATGTCTACAAGCTGAAGAGAAATGGTCTTTTCTTTCCCACTTGAATTATCAAGTCCTCATATCCATGGAGTGAATCTTGGCGCCATCGTTCGGTGCACGCGTCGTCCACCTAAATTTCTTTGGACGGGGCCTTGACTTTCCCCTGCAGCCATTCGTGCAGGGGCTTCTTTTCTTCTTTGGCATTCAACCCCACCTTCTCAATACCACCAGCATCCTCCACCTCGCGAACTTCATAACGTTATGTGGGTGTTTCCTTGGAGCAGCCACCAACTTCGACCTGTTTCCGCAGTTATTTAGTGTCAAGGGCTAGATGAGTGGGATCGCCATTCGTGATATTGGATGAGCCGTCCTTTAATTGTGCCCTCATTCTATGTTCTTACCCGTGGACCTCCCAAAGTTCATGGTGGTGTCGCACAAGAAATGGTTTTACGTGTTTGGCCTTGATGATGACTTCTTGGCCTTCTCTCGTGCCCCTAGAGCTCTTGAAATCTTGGGAGTCCCCAGCCGACCTCTCCAATGACATGAAGCTGCCGATGAAGGTTACCTCAGTTGTGAAGGAAGGAGGTCCGATGGGTATTCAAACTGCATGAGCCGGGTGGAGCATCGAGTCTTTCCTTTGTAGGTTCGCGACGTGTTAATGGGTGACTACCATGACCTTTATGACCCTTCTCTGACTTCTCCAGATGACCTAGAGCTAAAGGAGGTCCACTACGAGCTCGCCCTCTTGATGGGGCTCGAGACCACCATGGTCTCTCTGAAGGCCATGGTGGAGGCCTTCTTCCATGACGCTCCGTCGGTTGAGGTAAGTATTCTGGTTTCTTTTTGGATAAATGGGGATGTCTATTTATTTACATCTAACCTTCATGCTTCTTGCCGCCACAAAAATTTGTGGGTTTTGCCACTTGAGATCGCAGCCTGACGGTCCTTGGAGGTGCGTTGGTTTCCTTCCAAGCTTAAAGGGTGATGTAGCACAACGACGACAAGCATTTCCCTTAGTTATGAAACCAATGTATAAACCCAGTAGGAAGATCCACAAAACCATGTAAGCAACCCTTGCACACAAATAGCAAATCCTCACAACCCAACGCATAGAGGGGTTGTCAATCCCTTGTGGGTAAAGTAAGGATAGATTGATAGATGCAAATAATAGTAATAGAAAATAGAACGTAGCAAGGTATTTTTTGGTTTTTTGATAATATACTCTGAAAACAAAAGACCTAATAAAGTAAAAAAAACAAATAGAAAAGAAGAGATTGCAAATATATGATGTGAAGTAGACTCGGGGGCCGTATGTTTCACTAGTGGCTTCTGTCGAGAAAATAGCAAGCGATGGGTAGAAAAATTACTCTTGAGCAATTGATAGAGAAGCAAATAATTATGATGATATTCATGACAATGATCATGTATATAGGCATCACGTCCAAAATAAGTAGATGGACTTCCGCCTGCATATACTTCTATTACTCCTCACATCGACCGCTATCAAGCATGCATCTAGTGTATTGAGTTCATGGAGAAACAGAGTAATGCCTTAAGAACGATGACATGATGTAGACAAGATCCATTCATGTAGGAATAGACCCCGTCGTTTTATCCTTAATGGCAACGATACATGTGTGTCATGTCTCTTTCTGCCACTGAGATTGAGCACCACAAGATCGAACCCACCACAAAGAACTTCTTCCCATTGCAAGATAAAAGATCAAGTTTGCTAGACAAAAACCAAATATCGGAGAAGAAATACGAGGCTATAATAATCAAGCATTTATATGTTTCCATAGATCTAACCATAAACTCACAATTCATCAGATTCCAACAAACACACCGCAAAAGAAAGTGTTACATCATATGGATATCCAAGAGACCATTGTATTGAGAAACAAAACGAGAGAGAAAGCCGTAGGTGTGATATGAACAACTCACGCATCATCGGAGGAGCACCAATGAGGATGGTGAACCCCTCCGTGATCGTGTTCCTCTCCGGAACAGGCTCTAGATTGGGTTTCATGGCTGTGGAACTTGCGGCTGCCGAAACGATTTTTCGTCGAATCCTCTAGGGTTTCTGGAATATTGGGGTATTTGTAGAGCTCAAAGGCAGTGGAGAAGCTTCGAGAGGGACCCACTAGACACTAGGACATGCCAGGGGCATCTAGGGAGCCTTGGTGTCTAGTGCCCCCTGGAACTTGGCTACTACTCAATCTTGGCCCCCAAGTTTCCTTCTGGTCCAAAAAAAATCTCCGTAAAGTTTCGTGGCAATTGGACCTCATTTGATATGGATTTTCTGCAAAGGAAAAAATAGCAAAAAACAACAAATGGCACTAGGCACTATGTCAATAGGTTAGTCCCAAAAAATGATATAAAATTACTATAAAATGATTATAAATCATCCAAGAATGATAAATAACAACATAGAATAATCAAAAACTATAGATATGTTGGAGACATATCGTCATCCCCAAGCTTAATTCCTGCTCGTCCTCGAGTAGGTAAATAATAAAAACAGAATTTTTGATTATGGAATGTGCCTCACATGTTCATCATATTGTTTTTCTTTTAGCATGGAAATATTGACTTGTAGATGATGCAAAGAAATAGTCTATATTTGACATGAATATTTCAATACCCAAGCATATCAACAAGCAACTAAGTCTTTCAAAATATCAACACTAAAGGACGTTATCCCTAGCCCATCATGCTCTATCATTGATCCATTCGTGCAACACGCTAAAATATTAACTACATCCAATGCTCAAGTGTGATAATATTGTTCCTTAGTTGGGGCGTTATAAGTGAAGATGGAGACTCAAATTCAAAAATAAAAATTGCATAAAGTAAATAGATAGGCTCTTCGCAGAGGGAAGCAGGGATTTGTAGAGGCGCGATAGCTCAAAGTGAAAAACATAGAGATATTTTTTTAGGGTGGCATGCTTTTCGTGTCAACAAGAACAACTAAGAGTTTCCAATATTCTCCATGCTAAACAAATTATAGGTGGTTCCCAAACTGAAAATAAATTTTATTCCTTTTCCACCACTCTTTCACATTCCACGGCTAGCCGTATCCACGGGTGTTGTCCATACCAACGCTTTCGAAGGAATTTTTATTTAACAACATAATTTTCTTTCTTTCTTTTTGGGACTAGGCATCCCTATTACCGCCATACTATCGTGCAAGTACAAGTGAATAAACACTCATCTTGAGAATAACCTATTTAATATGGACCGGTCACCCATCGCTGCTTCATGAGTGGTACGGGCACACAAAACAGAATTTTATTTTGAATATTAGAGTTGGCACTTGCAACTTTACTTGGAACGTTGTTGAAATAAAGCATATAGGTAGGTATGTTGGGCTCCTTTGGCACAACTTTGGGCTTAGGGGTTGGATGCACAAGCACTATTCCCGCTTGGTACAAGTGAAGGCTAGGAGATAGATTGAGAAGCGCCCAACTAAGAAATAAAAATCATCATAGGTGAACATTAAACATAACTAACACCTAATAATGCAACACTAGTAGTATGTGATATAATAGCATAATTATTAACTTCATGTGCATGCATAGGGAATCAAAAACCTTAACACCAATATTCTTACTAGAGCACAATTACTCGTCAACATAAATCACATATTACTATCTTCATATTGCAAAACTATTACAAAGAATTAAGCTTAATATCCAATGGTCTTGATGAAAGTTGTGTTATACCTTTCCTGGACATTCATCATTTTGGGACTAATTTTCATTTAAAGTAAAATACCAATGCAAATAACAAGCTCTCAAACAAGTATAAGTGAAGCAAGAGAGCACAAGTTTCTTTAAAATTTTCAACTCTCAAAATTATATAATTGAAGCATGAGAGGATATCTTCAAAATTTCAGAAACTCTAAAAATAATATAACTAAAGCATGAGAGTAAATTTATTCAAAATAACAGCACCATCGTGCTCAAAAAGATACAAGTAAAGTACTTAAGCAATTCCATGGCTCAAAAAAAATCAAGTGAAGCATAAAGAGCAATTCTAACAAACCATAGCATAATATAGATCTCTAAAATGGGTGTGTCCAGCAAGGTATTATGACAAACTAACCAGAAAATAAAGCAAAGACACAAATGATACAAGACGCTCCAAGAAAAATCATGATATGTGACGAATAAAAATATAGCTCCAAGTAAAATTACCGATGGTTTCTAGAAGAAAGAGGGGATGCCTTTCGGGGCATCCCCAAGCTTAACTGCTTGGTACTCCTTAGATATTGACTTGGGGTTCCATGGGCATCCCCAGACTTAGGCTTTTATCACTCCTTATTCCATCATCCATCGTGATCTCACTCAAAACTCAACAAAATTTTGTGAGATCCGTTAGTATAAGAAAACCAAACTTTACTATAGGTGTTGTTGAAAACCTATTACAATTTTGTTTTTGAATTATAACTAATGTATTACAACTTTACCATGGCTTATGCCCCTCGATATAAACCATAGAATCATTAAAATAAGCAGATAACACAAAGAAAACATAATCTGCTAAAAACAGAATAGTCTGTAAAGATTCAAAGTTTACTTATACTTCTGTAACTCCAAATACTCCTAAACATTAGGAACATGCAGGGAATTTGTATATAAATGTTGTGTAAAAAATCAGACACTTCTGATGTTTCTGTGATTTTTAGAAATTTTCTACTCGACGCAAAAGTTTCTGTTTTACAGCAGGATTATAGAAACTAATACTCCGCATGATCCCAAAGGATTTTCTTGGTACAAACACTAAATAAAACACAAAAAATGCAATTATAACAGTAAAATAATTGTTAAAACACTCAAGGCCAGAAAAAAAACAAAAATAAATTTTATTTATTGCGTTGGCTCCAAACAAGCGCTATCGTTTTACGCCCCTAGCTAGGCATATAAGATAAATTTAAGTGATGTCATCCTAAGCGATTGATCCATATGTTGCCCTCATGATTGATTCATATGGTAATTTAGTTTTAGTTCTAGGGAAGTGTTCCATGCGCTTTCTTAGTGGAAACTGAAACTTAATATTCCCTTCTTTCATATCAATCACGAATCCTATAGTACGCAAGAACGGTCTACCAAGAATTATTGCACAAGACAGATTGCACTCAATATCAAGAACAATAAAATCTGTGGGCACATAATTCCTATTTGGAATAATAAGAACATCATTAATTCTTCCCAAAGAGATTTTAATAGTAGAATCTGCCAAGTGCAAATTGAGAGAACACTCTTCAATATTGGTAAGGCCAAGCACATCACAAAGAGATTTCAGAATTGTGGAAACACAAGCACCCAAATCACATAAAGCATAGCACTCAAAATTCTTGATTTTGATCTTAATGGTGTGTTCCCATTCATCATGTAATTTTCTATGAATTGAAATCTCTAGCTCCAACTTTTCTTCCAAAGTTTAAATCACCGCTTCCGAAATATGTTTAGTAAAAGCTTTATTTCGTTCATAGGCATTGGGTGAATTTATCATAGATTGCAACATAGAAATATACTCAATCAAGGAGCATATATAAAAACTAAAAAATTCTATCGAAAATAATGGGTGCACCGCTAGCTAAAGTTTTTACCTCTTCAATCCCACTTTTACCAAATTTTTCAATAAGATTTTCACCCTCCAAATCATGGGAAGTCCCTCTAGCTAAAGTTGACACTTCTTCAGTTCCCTCATAATTAATTTTCACATTACTAAACAGGAAATCAATAGAAGAAACACCAATCAGTTTAAAATCTTCATCATTTTATGAAAGAAATTAGGAAACTCTCTTTCTAATTCTTTTCTTTTAGCTCTAAGCATAGTGGTTCTTTTCTTACGTTCATCTATAGAAACATATAAAGCTTTAATTGATTCATTAATATAAATCTTAGGAAAAAATTTATTTTTGAGATTTTCTGCATCATGCGAAATTCTACCAATTCTTCTAGACATATCATCAATTTTATTCAATTCTTCTTCTATCGTGGTATTAAAAGGCTTTTGAGCATTGATAAATTCCTTAATATTACTCTCTACATGAGACGGTATCCTAGCATTATTATTATGAGAATTACCATAGAAATTACCATAATTAATTGAAGAACTTCCAGGATATGGCCTAGTATTAAAATTGTTCCTATAGGCATCGTGACTAAAATTATTTCGTGCGACAAAATTCACATATACGGGATAATCATTTTGCTCAATCGAAGTAGGCAAAGGCACATCATTAGGATCAATAGGAGCATCCTTACTAGCAGCCAATTACATAAGAGCATCAACTTTTTTACTCAAATCATCAATTTCTTAAATAGAATTAACCTTTTTACTAGTAGGAGCTCTTTCAGTATGCCATTGTGAATAATTAACCATAATATCACCAAGAAATTTAGTACAATCACTCAAAGTAAGTTCTGTAAAAGTACCACTCGCAGCGGAATCTAAAATATTTCTAGAAACAAAATTAAATCCTGCATAATTTTTTTGTATGATCATCCACAAATTCAAACCATGAGTTGGGCAGTTTCTTATCAGCAATTTCATCTTTTCCCAAGATTGGGCAACATGCTCATGCTGAAGTTGTTTAAAATTCATAATATGATTTCTAATAGAAATAATTTTTGTGGGAGGAAAATACTTCGTGGTAAAAGCATCTTTGCACTTATTCCAAGAATCAATACTATTTCGTGGCAAAGATGAAACCAGATTTTATAACGATCACGCAAAGAGAACGAAAATAATTTCAGCTTGACAATATCATTGTCCACATATTTCTTATTTTTCATATCACACAATTCTAAGAAAGTGTTTAGAGGGGATGCGGCATCCTCATTAGGATTACGAGAAAGTTGCTCTTTTATAATAAGATTCAACAAAGCGACATTAATATCATAAGACTCCGCACCAGTGCCGGGAGGAGCAATAGGAGTTCTAATAAAATTAGCGTTATTGGTATTGAAAAAATCACACAACTCATTGTTCTCTTGAGTCATTGTGACTACGCAAGCAAGAACACAAGCAAACAAGATATCTGGCAAGAAAACGGCAAGGGAAAGCTGGCAAATAGAAAGGAATTTTTTTGTGAAGTGGGGGAGAGGAAAACAAGAGGCAAATGGAAAATAATGTAAGTGCAAGGAGATGATATTTGTATGTTGGAACCTCATAGATCTTGACTTAATCTTCCCCAACAACGGCGTCAGAAATCTTGATGGTCCTCGGAGGTGCGTTGGTTTCCCTCCAAGCTTAAAGGTAGACGTAGCACAACAATGAAAAATATTTCCCTCATTTAGGAAACCAAGGTATAAATCTAGTAGGAAGATCCTCAAGACTATGTCAATAGCCCCTGCACGCAAATAGCAAATCATCGCAACCCAACGCGTAGAGGGGTTGTCAATCCCTCGTGGGTAAAGTAAGGATAGATTGATAGATGCAAATAAGAGTAATAGCAAATAGAATGCAGCGAGGTATTTTTGGTTTTTTCGATAATATAGATCTAAAAACAAAAGAGCAAATAAAGTAAAAAAAATAAAATAGCATAGTAGAGATTGCAAATAGATGATGTGAAGTAGACCCGGGGGCCGTAGGTTTCACTACTGGTTTCTCCCGAGAAAATAGCAAGCGGTGGGTAGACAAATTACTATTGAGTAATGATACGTCTGCAATGTATCTTTAATTTTTTATTGTTCCATGCTATTATATTATCTGTTCTGGATGGTTTATATGCATTAATATGCTATTTTATATTATTTTTGGGACTAACCTATTAATCTAGAGCCTAGAGCCAGTTTGTGTTTTTTCCTTGTTTTTGGGTATTGCAGATAAGGAATATTAAACAGAGTCCAAACGGAATAAAATATCTGGAATGATTTTTTCTGGACCGGAAGAAACCTGCCTGATTTGGAGAAGGGGACAGGACACCTCCCGGGAGGCCACAAGCCTGCAGGGCGCAACCTGGGGGCGCCTCCTGGCTTGTGGGTCCCCTGCAGGTCTCCTAACCCTAATCTTCGTCCTATTAATTCCCAAATATTCCCCCAATACCAGACGGACACCAAAAGATACTTTTCCACCATTGAAAGCCTCTGTTTTCCGTGAGATCCAATCTGGGAGCCTTTTCCGGTAATCTGCCGGAGCGGGATTCGATCACGGAGGGCATCTACATCAATTCCATTGCCTCTCCGATGATGCGTGAGTAGTTTACCACAGGCCTACGGGTCCATAGCTAGTAGCTAGATGGCTTCTTCTTTCTCTTTGTTCTTCAATATCATGGTCTTCATGATCGTCATGAAGATCTATCCGATGTAAAACTCTTTTCCGGTGTGTTTGTCGAGATCCGATGAATTGTGGGTTTATGTTCAGATTATCTACGAATATTATTTGAATCTTCTCTGAATTCATATATGCGTGATTTCATATCTTTGCAAGTCTCTTCGAGTTATTCGTTTGGTTTTTCCAACTAGATTGGTAATTCTTGCAATGGGAGAAGTGCTTAGTTTTGGGTTCAATCTTGCGGTGTCCTCATCCAATGACAAATTAGGGGTAGCGAGGCACGTATTGCATTGTTGGCATCGAGGATAAAAAGATGGGATTTTCGTCATATTGCTTGGTTTTATCCCTCTACATCATGTCGTATTACTTAATGCGTTACTCTGTTCTTCATGAACTTAGTAATCTAGATGCAGGCAAGAGTCGGTCGACGTGTGGAGTAAGAGTAGTAGATGCAGAATCGCTTCGGTCTACTTGACACGGACATGATGCCTATATGCATAATCATTGCCTTAGATATCTTCATAATAATTCACTTTTCTATCAATTGCTCGACAATAATTTGTTCACCCACCATATTATTTTTCTTCATGAGAGAAACCTCTTGTGAAACCTATGGCCCCTAGGTGTATTTTCCATATTATATTTTCAGAACTATAAACTAAAAATACCGAAAATATATTGCTGCATTTTTTTACTTTTAGTTCTATCAATCTTTTATATCTATCAATATCAGATCTCATCCTTGAAAATAACCGTGAAGGGATTGACAACCCCTTTGTTGCGTTGGGTGCAAGTGTTTGATTGTTTGTGTACGTCCTAAGATTGGGGCCTTGCTTGTTCCTCCTACTGGATTGATACCTTGATTCTCAACAAACTGAGGGAAATACTTATCTACATTTTGGCTTCTCCCTTTTCTCTTCAAGGGAAAACCAATGCAAGCTCAAGAAGTAGCAAGTAACTGATAGAAAAGCAAACAATTATGATGATATTCACGACAATGATCACGTTGCTACTTCTTGAGCTTGCGTTGGATTTCCCTGAAGACGAAAGGGTGATGCAGCAAAGTAGATAAGTATTTCCCTTAGTTTGTTGAGAACCAAGGTATCACTCCAGTAGGAGGAACAAGCAAGGCCCCAATCTTCGAACCTACACAAACAATCAAACACTTGCACCCAACGCTAAAAAGGGGTTGTCGATCCCTTCATGGTTACTTGCAAGGATGAGATTTGATAGAGATAGATATAAAAGATTGCTAAAATGAAAAGTAAAACAAAAGGAAATAAATATTGTCAAGATATTTTTGGTATTTTTGGTTTATAGATCATAAAGTATAATACGGAAAATAGACCTCGGGGCCATAGCTTTCACTAGAGGCTTCTCTCATGAAGGAAAATAATACGGTCTGTGAACAAATTATTGTCGAGCAATTGATAGAAAAGTGAATAATTATGAAGATACGCAAGGAAATGATTATGCATATAGGCATCATGTCCGTGTCAAGTAGATCGAAACGATTTTGCATCTACTACTATTACTCCACACATCGACCGACTCCTGCCTGCATCTAGAGTATTAAGTTCATGAAGAACAGAGCAACGCTTTAGGTAAGATGACATGATGTAGAGGGATAAACTCAAGCAATATTATGAAAACCATATATTTTTATCCTTGATGGCAACAATACAAATACGTGCCTCGCTACCCCTACTTTGTCACTGGGTGAGGACACCGCAAGATTGAACCCAAAACTAAGCACTTCTCCCATTGCAAGAATTACCAATCTAGTTGGCCAAACCAAACCAATAACTCGAAGAGACTTGCAAAGATATGAAATCATGCATATAAGAATTCAGAAAAGACTCAAGTAATATTCATAGATAATGTGAACATAAACCCACAATTCATCGGATCTCTTCAAACACACCGCAAAAGAGTATTACATCGGATAAATCTCCATGAAGATCATGAAGAACATGGTATTGAAGAACAAAGAGAGAGAAGAATCCATCTAGCTACTAGCTATGGACCCGAAGGTGTGTGGTGAACTACTCACGCATCATCGGAGGGGCAATGCAGTTGATGTAGATGCCCTCCATGATCGATTCCCCCTCCGATGAATTACCAGAAAAGGCTCCAAGATTGGATCTCACGGGAACAGAGGCTTCCGGCAGCGGAAAAGCATTTTTGTGGCTCTCTTCGGTATCCAGGGAATATTTGGGAATTTATAGGCCGAATAATAGGGTTAGGAGGGTTGCCGTGGGGCCACAAGCCACGGGGCGCCCCCTAGGGCGCGCCCCTGTGACTTTTCGCCACACGACGGCTCTCGTGCCTTCATCTCCAAGTTTTCTGGGTTGCTTCTGGTCCAAGAAAAATCATTCCGAAGATTTTATTCTGTTTGGACTCCGTTTAATATTCCTTATCTTCAATAGTCAAAAATATGGAAAAAACAGAAACTGGCACTAGGTTCTGGATTAGTAGGTTAGTCCCAAAAATAATATCAAGTAGCATATTAATGCATATAAAACATCCAAAACATATAATATAATAGCATGGAACAATAAAAATTATAGATACGTTGGAGACGTATCAAGCATCCCCGAACTTAATTCCTGCTCGTCCTCGAGTAGGTAAATGATAAAAACAGAATTTTTGATGTAGAATGCTATCAAACATATTTATCCATGTAATATTCTTTATTGTGGCATGAATATTCAGATCCATAAGATTCAAAACAAAAGTCTAATATTGAGATAAAACCAGTAATACTTCAAGCATACTAACAAGGCAATTGCGCCCTTTCAAAATAACATGGCCTAAGAAAGTTATCCCTACAAAATCGTATGGTCTGGCAATGCTCCATCTTCCCCACACAAAGTATCTAAATCATGCACAACCCCGATGACAAGTCAAGCAATTGTTTAGACCTTTTTATGTTCTCAAACCTTTTCATCTCTCATGCAATACATGAGCGTGATCCATGGATATATCACTATAGGTGGAATAGAATATGGTGTAGGTTGCAAGGAAAAAGGAGAAGGTAGTCTCACATCAACTAAGCGTATCAACGGGCTATGGAGATGCCCATCAATAGATATCAATGTGAGTGAGTAGGGATTGCCATGCAACAAATGCACGAGAGCTATAAGTGTATGAAAGCTCAAAAAGAAAACTAAGTGGTTGTGCATAAGATGAAAAATTCTACTAGTTATATGAAAGTTACAAAATAGGAAACTCTCTATCATGAATAACATGGTGATACTTTGAAGAAAAAGCGTGGAGAAAGATAGTAGCATTGTCCCTTCTCACTTTCTCTCAGTTTTTCGGTGGGCATCTTTGGCCTCTTTTTTTTTTAATTTGGGCTTCGTTGGCCTCTTTTATTTTTTTGTAATGTCCGGAGACTCATCCCAACTTGTGAGGGAGCCATAGATTCCATCATCCTTTTCTCTCACGGGGAAATTCTCTAATAATGCAAATCATCACACTTTTATTTACTTACAACTCAAAAATTACAACTTGATACCTAGAACAAAATATGACTCTATATGCAATATGGAAGTGATGGTGTGTGTCATAAAAAACAGAACGGTGGAAGTTCCATGGCTATATATCTTGGAATGGCTATGGAAATGCCCTAATAGGTAGATATAGTAGTTGTTTTGAGGGAACTATATGGTGGCTACTTTGAGGAAGGTGGGTTTAATGCACGGACGAAAGTTGCGCGGTACTAGAGATGCTAGCAAAGGTGGAAGAGTGAGAGTGCGTATAATCCATGGACTCAACATTAGTCGTAAAGAACTCACATACTTATTGAAAAAGCCTATTAATTATCGAAGCAAATATCAGACGCATCCTCCTAGGGGAGGGGTTGTTAGGAGTTAACCATTGCATGCTCCCGACCCTCACATGAAGGTTGACAATCATTAAACAAATCATGGTCCGACTTTGTTACATAACGGTTCACCATACGTGCATGCTATGGGAATCACAAACTTTAACACAAGTATTTCTTCCAATTCACAATTACTCACTAGCATGACTCTCATATTACCATCTTCATATCTCAAAACTATATGCAAGGAATCAAACTTTTCATCGTTTTCAATGCACTTAATATGAAAGTTTTTATTATATCCCTCTTGGATGCCCATTATATTAGGACTAAATTCATAACCTAAACCAATTACCATGTTGTTTAAATACTCTCAAAGTAATATAAGTGAGGTATGAGAGTTCAATAATTTCTATAAAATAAAACACCACCGTTCTCTAAAAAGATATAAGGGAAGTACTAGAGCAACATTGCCTAGGTCCAAAGATATAAGTGAAGCACATAGAGTATTCTTATAAATTCACGATTCAGCGTGTCTCTCTAAAAATATGTGTGCAGCAAGTATCATTGTGGCAAAATAAAAAGCAAAGACTCTTATCATACAAGACGCTCCAAGCAAAACACATATCATGTGGTGAATAAAAATATAGCATCAAGTAAATTTACTGATGGATTGAAGAGGAAAGAGGGGATGCCTTCCGGGGCATCCCCAAGCTTAGGCTCTCTGGTAACCTTGAATATGGCTTGGGGTGCCTTGGGCATCCACAAGATTAGGCTCTTGCCACTCCTTATTCCATAGTCCATCAATTCTTTACCCAAAACTTGAAAACTTCACAACACAAAATTCAACAGAAAACTCATGAGATCCGTTAGTATAATAAAAATAAATCACCACTTTAGTTACTGTTGTCAACTCATTATTTATTTATATTGGTGTAATATTTACTGTATTCCAACTTCTACATGGTTCATACCCCTCGACACAACCCATAGATACATCAAAATAAGCAAACAACACAAGGAAAATAGAACAATATGTAGAAATCTATAGACTTTGAATACTTTTGTAAATCTAAAAATTCTGAAAACTTAGGAAAATAATGGAAATTTTTATATCAATATTGTGTAAAAAATTCACATAAAAATCACGTTCAAGTGAATTTGCAAAATTAATGGACTGAGAGCAAAAGTTTCTGTTTTTTAGCAAAATGAACTCATAAAAATCGCAGACCATCCCAAAGGTCTTACTTGGCTCAAACACTAATCGAAACAATAAAACACAACTACTATAGAGGTAATAATTTGTGCACCACTTAAAAACATAAGCAAAAACAAAATCATAAAAATAGAATTGGGTTGCCTTCCAACAAGCGCTATTGTTTAACGCCCCTAGCTAGGCATAACGCAATAGATCTAGGTATTGCCATCTTTGCTATGAAACTCCTCAATTGCACACTTGTAAACCCTAGGAGATCCTTTTGTTTTATCAATAATAATACTCCTAGGCGATAAATCCAGAAATTCACTTGTAGTAATAGGTTCCCTAACAATATCGATAAAGCTAGGGTGAACACTTATCATCTTAAGATCCCCATCCCCTTTTCTAGAGGATTCACCCTTATTTTTTGGAACATACACAAACTTGGAGTATTAGGAGGAGGAAATTTTGGAGTGGTTTGAATAGAGGGAAAAGCGAAACCGAAGTTGGTAATAATGTCTTTTAGCTTTCCAATTCTAGAAGAATCTTGATCCTGTTTTTCATCAACTATGGGTTCCTTTTCCCTTAGGTTTTTAAAGTAACTCCTAACTTGGATCCATATTGAGTAATATGATTATGAATATTTTTGTCCAAGTTTTCAATGAGATGTATGGCAGCAACTTTATTTTCAATAGTATCAAGCCTTCACATCACATGTTCTAAAGTTAAGATTGTTTCATTAACCATGAGTGGGGGTGAACCTACCAAATTCGTTATAACATTATAAGAATCAAAGGTATGGTCACCCAAGAAGTTTCCTCCCATAATGTTATCCAAAACATATCTATTCCAAGGAGTGACACCCACATAAAAATTGCGAAGGAGAACGATAGTAGATTTCTTACAAGTAGATCTATTTTGAGCATTACAAATTCTATGCCAAGCATATTTTAAGTTTTCTCCCTCCCTTTGCTTAAAGTTAAGAACTTCATTCTTGGGAATACTAGCGATAGTAGCAAGGTTAGCCATGAGTTTCAGTGATGTAACACCCAAGCAAACGAAAAGGCGAGCGGAAGAAGGGCAAATACAAAGGCAAATGTTTTTGGTATTTTCTGAAAATCGTTTTAGAAGTGAGGGAGACGAAAACGAGAGGCAAAAGGCAAATAATTTAAATGCAAGAGATGAGTTTGTGATGGGTGATTGGTAGGCTTGATCTTGCTATGTATCCTCCCGGCAATGGCGCCAGAAATCCTTCTTGCTACTACTTGAGCTTGTGTTGGATTTCCCTTGAAGAGGAAAGGGTGATGCAACAAAGTAGATAAGTATTTCCCTCAGTTTGTTGAGAACCAAGGTATCAATCCAGTAGGAGGAACAAGCAAGGCCCCAATCTTCGCACCTACACAAACAATCAAACACTTGCACCGAACGCTAAGAAGGGGTTGTCAATCCCTTCATGGTCACTTGCAAGGATGAGATCTGATAGAGATAGATATAAAAGATTGCTGAAATGAAAAGTAACACAAAAGGAAATAAATTGTAGCAAAATATTTTTGATATTTTTAGTTTATAGATCCAAAACTATAATACAGAAAATAGACCTGGGGTCCATAGGTTTCACTAGAGGCTTCTCTCATGAAGGAAAATAATACGGTGGGTGAACAAATTACTCTCAAGCAATTGATAGAAAAGCAAATAATTATGAAGATATCCAAGGCAATGATTATGCATATAGGCATCTGATACGTCTCCGTCGTATCTACTTTTCCGAACTCTTTTGCCCTTGTTTTGGACTCTAATTTGCATGATTTGAATGGAACTAACCCGGACTAACGCTGTTTTCGGCAGAATTGCAATGGTGTTGTTTTTGCGTAGAAATAAAAGTTCTCGGAATGACCTAAAAATTTACGGAGAATTTTTCTGGAATTTATGTAAAATACTGGCGCAAGAATCAGCGGAGGAAGTGGAGCTGTGAGCCCACAAGACAACCAGGCGCCCCCCCTGGCCGTGCCTGGCAGGCTTGTGGGGCCCACAACGCTCCACCGCCTCGAAATCCAGCTCTATTTAGTCTGTTTCGTTCGAAAAAAAATGAAGGAGAACAGTTCATCGCGTTTTACGATACAGAGGCGCCGCCACCTCCTGTTCTTCATCTGGAGGGTAGATCTGGAGTCCGTTCTGGGCTCCGGAGAGGGGAGATCGTCGCCATCGTCATCATCAACCTTCCTTCATCGCTGATTCCATGATGCTCTTCACCGTTCGTGAGTAATCTCATCGTAGGCTTGTTGGACGGTGATGGGTTGGATGAGATCTATCATGTAATCGAGTTAGTTTTGTCGGGGATCGATTCCTAGTATCCACTATGTTCTAAGATTGATGTTGCTACTTCTTTGCCATGCTTAATGCTTGTCACTAGGGCCCAAGTGCCATGATTTCAGATCTGAACCTATTATGTTGTCGCCAATATATGTGTGTTCTTGATCCTATCTTGCAAGTTGTAGTCACCTACTATGTGTTATGACCCATCATCCCCCGGAGTGACAATAGCCGGAACCACTCCCGAGATGACCATAGTATGAGGAGTTCATGTATTCACCAAGTGTTAATGCGTTGGTCGGGTTCTTTATTAAAAGGAGAACCTTAATATCCCGTAGTTTCCATTAGGACCCCGCTGCCACGGGAGGGATGGACAATAGATGTCATGCAAGTTCTTTTCCCTAAGCACGTATGACTACATACAGAATACATGCCTACATTAGATTGACGAACTGGAGCTAGTTACTTATCTCTCCGTGTTATAACTGTTACATGATGAATAGCATCCGGCATCATACTACCTTGATACTGATCCAATGCCTACGAGTTTTTCCTACTAGTCCTTGCTACTGCTGTTACTTTGCTGCTACTACAGTCACTGCTGCTACTGTTACTCTGTTGCTACTGCTCTTACTTTGTTGCTACTGCTGTCACTTTGCTGCTACTGGTTACTGTTGCTAGTGCTGGTATCATACTACCTTGATATTGATACTTTGCTGCAGATACTAAATCTTTCAGGTGTGGTTGAATTGACAACTCAACTGCTAATACTTGAGAATATTCTTTGGCTTCCCCTTGAGTCGAATCAATAAATTTGGGTTGAATACTCTACCCTCGAAAACTGTTGTGATCCCCTATACTTGTGGGTTATCCAGACCTTTTTCTGGCGCCGTTGCCGGGGAAACACAGCTATATTCTCTGAGTCACTTGGGATCTACGTCTGCTCGTCACTATGAGGAATCCGATAGATCCAAGAACTAAAGTCTTGCCCTCCATTACAAGGACAATTAAGGAATTGCCATCTAGCTCTGCACTTGATTCACCTTCAGTTATGAGTAAGTTTGGGACACCACCTCCTGCTAGATATCTTGATATGTCGCATGTGCTTGATGATACTACTTCTGCTGCCCATGATGCTTATGATGATGCTATGCTTGATACTACTTTGCCACTAGGTGCATTCCTTGATGCACAAATTGCTAGAGTTGCTGCTAGATGTGATGATACTTCTGAAACTTCTGATACTATTGAAGTAGAACCTGCTATTTTGCCTGCTAGAACTAGCTCTCCTAGATATGAATTGCCTGATATGCCTGAGTGTTATGTTATGGAGGAAGAGATAGCTGAGGATTTTCTTGCTTGCAAGGATAACTATGATGTTGAGAAATTACTGCTCAAGTGGAAAGAAAAATCTTTGAACGCTAGGATGAAATACGACCCGAAGTTTGCCACTTCGCCTATCTTTGTGACCGATAAGGATTATGAATTATTTGTCGACCCTGAGTTAATCACTCTGGTCGAATCTGATCCTTTTCACGGTTATGAGTCTGAAACGGTTGTAGCCCATCTTACCAAACTGCACAATATAGCCACCCTATTCACGAGTGAGGAAAAGATCCTCCACTACTATATCCGCAAGTTGTTTCCTTTCTCGCTGAAGGATGATGCTAAGACTTGGTTCACTTCTCTTGCTCCTGGTTGTGTGCATAGCCCCCAGGATATGGTCTACTACTTCTCTGAAAAATATTTCCCTGCCCATAAGGAGCAAGCTGCCTTGCAGGAAATATACAACTTTGCTCAAGCTGGAGAAGAAAGTCTCCCACAAGCTTGGGGGAGGCTCGTCCAGCTACTGAATGCTTTGCCTGATCACCCTCTTGAGAAGAATGAAATACTTGATATCTTCTATAATGGACTTACCGATGCTTCTAGAGCTTCTGATCACCCTCTTGAGAAGAATGAAATACTTGATACCACCTAGATAGTTGTGTTGGTTGTGTTTTTAGGGAACGAACCATAGAACAAGCTGAGATCCTATTGAATAATATCTTGTGCAATGAGAATGCTTGGACTATTCCCGAACCACCTCCTAAGCCAACTCTGAAGAAAAGAGGTATTCTATTCCTCAGCCCTGAAGATATGTAAGAAGCCAAGAAATCTATGAAAGAGAAAGGCATTAAATCTGAAGATGTCAAAAATCTACCACCTATCGAAGAGATCCATGGTCTTGATAACCCGATACAGGTAGTAGAAGTAAATTCTCTACGTAGGTTTGATGAGAGTGATATTCCTTTTGATAAACCTGCTAGCTTATGCCTGGATGAATTTGATAACTTTGTTGCCAAACAACAAAGTTTCAATGATTATGTTAGCAGACAATTGGAACAAAATGCTCGTATGCTTAGTCATTTAAGTGCTTGTGTGGACATAAATGTCAATGATCTTAAGCTCCTGAGTAAACATGCATCTATGGTTACTACTCAAGTAGAACAAGTACTTAAGGCTCAAAATGACTTGCTCAATGAGTTGAATGACAATTCCGTCAGAGTCGTCACTAGAGGCGGTAGAATGACTTAGGAACCTTTGTATCCTGAGGGTCATCCTAAGAGAATTGAACAAGATTCTCAAGGATTTAGCACTGATGCACCTAGTCATCCTAGAAAGAAGAAGAAAGATGATAGGGATTTGCACACTAGCAACCCAGATGCTGATACACCTGAGAGTCCAAACGATGCTGCTGTTTCTGATGCCGAAACACAATCTGGTGATGAACATGAACCTAATGATAATATCAATAGTGATGTTCATGTTGATGCTCAACCTAGCAATGATAGGGATGTGGAGATTGAACCTATTGATCTTCATAACCCACAACCTAAGAATAGAAGATACGATAAGAATGACTTCGCTGCTAGGAAGCATGGTAAAGAAAGGGAATCATGGGTTCAGAAACCCATGCTCTTTCCTCCCAAACCATCCAAGAAAAAGGATGATGAGGATTTTGAGCGATTTGTTGAAATGATTAGACTTGTCTTTCTGCAAATGCGTTTGACAGATATGCTCAAAATGTCTGTGTATGCTAAGTACATGGAGGATATTGTGACTAATAAGAGGAGGATACCTGAGGTTGAGATTTCCACCATGCTTGCTAACTATACCTTCAAGGGTGGAACTCCTAAGAAACTAGGTGATCCCGGAGTGCCCACTATACCTGGCTCCATTAATGGTAACTACGTTAGAACTGCTTTATGTGACCTTGAAGCAGGTGCTAGTATTATGCCTCTCTCTCGTTATCGTAGACTTGAACTGGATAAGTCGACACCCACTGAAAGCTCTCTTCAAATGGCTGACAAATCAGCTGCTTTCCCTGTCGGCATTTGCGAGGATGTGCCTGTTGTTGTTGCTAACGTCACTATCTTAACAGACTTTGTTATCTTGGATATTCCCGAAGACGATGCCATGGCAGTCATCCTTGGAAGACCCTTTTAAAACACTGCAGGGGCTGTTATAGATTGCAACAAAGGCAATGTCACTTTCCATTTCAACGGTAATGAGCATACGGTGCACTTTCCGAAGAAACAATATCGAGTACATTGCATCAATGCCATCAAAAAAACTTCATTGATTCTTATGGGAGCTTTGAATGCCCTATACCTCCTGTTAAGATGAAGTATGATTTGCTTGTTGGGGAGATACATATCCCCATTGAGGTGACCTAGTGACTATTCAAAAATTCTTCGTCTTCTTTTGCGATTCGAAAAGGTTTGTCAAGGAGACTTGATCAACCTCATTGACGGATTTCTTTCGATGATCATTAGATGGATGAATCAAGGAGTCACAAACCTCTGTTCCAAGCTTTCACCTTCGGTTGCTTAGAATAAAAATGATATACTTAGTTTAGTTTTTCTTGTTTTTTGTCTTAGCGTCCCGTAGAAAAGTACCCCGAAAATAAAAGTTCTCTGAATGTCCTAAAAATCAAGTACGATTTTTTCTGGAATTTTTTTAAAAATACTGAGACGAAGAGCTAGTCTGGGGGTTGCACCAGTGGGACACAAGCCCTGGAGGTGCGGGCACCCCCCTGGCCGCGCCTACCAGGCTTGTGGGGCCATAGTGCACCCCATCCACTCATTCTAGCTCTCATCTGCTTCTCCTACCTCCAGAAAAAAAATCGTTTCGCAGCTCAAACCCGTGTTCTTCCTCTTCTTGCTGGGATTTTTGATCTCCTTGCTCAAAGCACCATTCTCCGAACTGTTTTGGGGAAATTACTCTTTGGTAAGTGACTCCTCCATTGGTCCAATTAGTTTTTGCTCTAGTGCCTTATACTTCGCGTATTTTTGCTGCCTTGGTGACCATGTTCTTGAGATTTGCATGCTAATTTTAGCTGGTCCCAGGTAGTTTTGATGCGTAATATGGCCTCTAGGCACTTGTTGGAGTAGTTGCTACAAGTTTCGTTGAGACTTGTTCACTTTTCCTTAGAATCACTAAAATTTCAGAAATTTTCAAAGATAGAAAAAGGGAAAATATGAGGAGGTTCTTAAGAAGCTCTTCAAGCCGTGACCCCAAGGATGATGGAAGTGAGAAGAAGCCCAAGTATCCGGTCCCTCGAGTTGCAGAAGTTCGAGCGTGCGAGTCGCCAAGCGATGTGTTCTTACGCGCTGCCGGACTTTATGAGGACTTTTATTACTTGGTGGAGAACGCAGGCATTACCGCCTTCGTTGAAGATAAGTGTCCGCAATACCTCCTCCTCACTAATATCTTCGTACAAAACTTTAATTTCTATCCAAGGAAGAATCCTCCTATGGTTGAGTTCAATTTATATGATATCCCCCAGCGCATGTCAGTCCAGGATTTTTGCAATGTTTGCAAATTACCTTATGTTGGGGATATTCATGAACCTCGTCCATGGGACTTGGAAGCTTTCATCGATACTATTGCTGTAGGAGAGGAGAGAGGAGTGTCTTGCGCTAGAGTTGCTAGCATACATTTTCCCGTGCTTTGGTACTTCTCATTATTTGTGGGAAAATGTTTGATTGGCCATGGGAAAGCAGGGTCCCTTAGCTGTCCAGATCTTGCGGTCTTGCACGAAGCCATTTATAATGACAAAACTTATAGCTTGGGCGCTATAGTAGCTCAACGGTTGAACACGAACCGTTCTAAAGGTGTTGTCTATGGAGGTATCTATGCTACTCATCTTGCTAGACATTTTGAGATACCTATTAGACTGGACGAGGAAGAAGAGATTCTTCTTACCGAGAGATATCTAGATTATGATAGCATGGTTCACCATGACTTTCTTGATAGAGATATAAATAGAAGGATGATCTATAACCTGGTATTTAGTCAGGGTACTCGTGAGACTATTACTTTGCGTGCTCCTTCTTTGTTCAATCTTCATGCAGGCAGGTATATTATTATGCCCTCGGACATCTATGCATATTGGGGCTTAGCCCAACCACAGGTGCCCGTGCTCGAGCCACCAGTCGAGTACCAGACGCCAGTTTATCAGTGGGAGCCAGAGGATCTCACAGAGCAGTGGCATCCTCGGTCCACTCCGGAGTACCCCGGAGCTGGTTATTTCCCTCCTTGGGAGTAGACCAACTTAGGCCAAAAGCCTAAGCTTGGGGGAGTACGTGTTTCTCACCGACTTTACATTCTTGCTTATGTTTTCTCTTTGTTTGTCGGAGTTCACACTTTGCCACTGTATCATCCATGCTAGTTTATTTCTTTTTATCGTTATCTTTTCGTGTGTCTTTCTAGTTTGAGAAAACCCAAAAAGATTTTCTTTTTCTTCTTTTGCTTGTTGGGAGCTTTCCCGTGTAAATAGTTTTCTTTTTCTTTGGGTCAAGGTAGAAGACCATGGTTACAATGTTTAGTGGCTCTCGCATGCATATCTGTTTATCTGTTAAAGAGCCATATTACTTTGTCTTCTCCTTTGTGTTTGCATGCAGATTCCAGCTTAGTCCAATGCATGAGCACTCTTATTATTGTTCACATCATTCGGTCGTGCAAGTGAAAGGCAATAATGACGATGTATGATGAAGTGACTGAGCCTGGAAAAGCTGGTATGAACTCGATCTATTTTGTTTTTGTAAATATGACTAGCTCATCGTTCCCGATTCAGCTTTGTTGTGAGAGAAACATGTTTGCAATGACAACTTAGAGATCATAGTTTCTGATGCCATGCTTAATTAGCTAGGAGCTTATAATGGTTTGTCTTGGATGCCCACATGAATGTTGAGATGACTATGATGTAGTATGATAGGATGATATCCTTGAATGATTCAAGTGGTTTGACTTGGCGCATGTTCATGCATGTAGTTGAAACAAAATCAACATAACCTCTATGATATTCATGTTCATGGTGATTTATGTCCTACTCATGCTTGCACTCAATGTCCTATTCATGAGTCCACCATACCTACCTATATGCGGTATCTAACTGTCGTTCCAAGTAAATTTGCATGTGCCACTCTCTAAACCTTCAAGAAATAATCTGTTTTGCATGCCCGAACCGCTCATGTGGTGACAGGGGGGCTATCAGTATCTTCCGTGCTAGGCGTGTAATCCTCGATATATGTTTATTCACTATCATTCGCGAGAAAGGGGCCGGTAATTGGAATTCCCTGTTCCATGCTCAAATCGAAAAGATAATTGCAAACAAAACCCCCCTCGATTGATGTTGGTATGGACGACACGCGAGTATTCGGCTAGTCGTGGAGTGTGATTGATCGGTGGTGGGGGAGTCAAAACTTTACTTTTCTGTTTGGGAACCGCCTATAGCATGTGTAGCGTGGAAGATGGTGAGAACTCTTAGTCATTGCGTTGACAATGAAAGCATGCCACCCAAAATTATTATCTCTATTTTCAAAGCTTGAGCTCTGGCACCTGTGCAAATCAATGCTTCCCTCCGTGAAGGGCATGTCTATTTATGTTCCTGTTGAGTCATCCTCTTATTATAAAAGCACCAATTAGAGAGCACCTCTGTTATTTTTATGCTTTGCTTTTAACTGTGTTGATTATGACTGTGACTGGATCTTCTTTGCCATGAATTACAATGTTTAGTCAGCCCTTGGTCTTTGAAGGTGCTCTGCATTTATGTTTTGCGGTCTCAGAAAGAGCTAGCGAGATACCATTTGTTCGTACTGCTTCATGTTGTTTTGATTGAAGTGTTGACATTTGAGGCTTATTATTATTTGCTCGCTAGTTGATTATGCTATTGATATGAGTTTACCGTGAGACTTACATGTCATTTGCTTATGTGGTTAGCTTGTGATCTTGCTGCCATTCTGGTTATGAGTTAGACATAGTTGCAACAACAAGATCAAACAGAGTTCGTAAAAGTTTTTCTTTTGTCTCTTTCAGTTTGTCAACTGAATTGCTTGAGGAGAAGCAAGGCTTTAAGCTTGGGGGAGTTGATACGTCTCCATCGTATCTACTTTTCTGAACTCTTTTGCCCTTGTTTTAGACTCTAACTTGCATGATTTGAATGGAACTAACCCGGACTAACGTTGTTTTCAGCAGAATTGCCATGGTGTTGTTTTTGCATAGAAATAAGAGTTCTCGGAATGACCTGAAAATTTACGGAGAATTTTTCTGGAATTTATGAAAAATACTGGCGCAAGATTCAGCGGAGGAAGTGGAGTTGTGAGCCCACAAGCCCAATAGGTGCGGCCCCCCTGGCAGCACCTGGCAGTCTTGTGGGGCCCACAACGCTCCACCGCCTCCAAATCCAGCTCTATTTAGTCTGTTTCATCCGGAAAAAAATCAAGGAGAAGAGTTCATCACGTTAGTTTATCGCGCCGCCACCTCCTGTTCTTCATCTGGAGGGCAGATCTGGAGTCCGTTCTGGGCTCTAGAGAGGGGAGATCGTCGCCATCGTCATCATCAACCTTCCTTCATCGCCAATTCCATGATGCTCTTCACCGTTCGTGAGTAATCTCATCGTAGGCTTGCTAGACGGTGATGGGTTGGATGAGATCTATCATGTAATTGAGTTAGTTTTGACGGGGATTGATCCCTAGTATCCACTATGTTCTGAGATTGATGTTGCTGCTACTTTGCCATGCTTAATGCTTGTCACTAGGGCCCGAGTGCCATGATTTCAGATCTGAACCTATTATGTTGTCGCCAATATATGTGTGTTCTTGATCCTATCTTGCAAGTTGTAGTCACCTACTATGTGTTATGACCCGGCAACCCCGGAGTGACAATAGCCGGAACCACTCCCGGAGATGACCATAGTATGAGGAGTTCATGTATTCACCAAGTGTTAATGCGTTGGTCCGGTTCTTTATTAAAAGGAGAACCTTAATATCCCGTAGTTTCCAATAGGACCCCTCTGCCATGGGAGGGATGGACAATAGATGTCATGCAAGTTCTTTTCCCTAAGCACGTATGGCTACATACGGAATACATGCCTACATTAGATTGACGAATTGGAGCTAGTTACTTATCTCTCCATGTTATAACTGTTACATGATGAATAGCATTCGGCATAATCATCCATCACCGATCCAATGCCTACGAGTTTTTCCTACTAGTCCTTGCTACTGCTGTTACTTTGCTGCTACTGCTGTCACTGTTGCTACTATTACTCTGTTGCTACTGATGTTACTTTGCTGCTACTGCTGTCACTTTGTTGCTACTGGTTACTGTTGCTACTGTTGCTATCATACTACCTTGCTACTGATACTTTGCTGCAGATACTAAATCCTTCAGGTGTGGTTGAATTGACAACTCAACTGCTTATACTTGAGAATATTCTTTGGCTTCCCCTTGAGTCGAATCAATAAATTTGGGTTGAATACTCTACCCTCGAAAACTGTTGCGATCCCCTATACTTGTGGGTTATCAGCATCACGTCTGTGTCAAGTAGACCAAACGATTCTGCATCTACTACTATTACTCTAGACATCAACCGACTCCTCCCTGCATCTAGAGTATTAAGTTCATGAAGAACAGAGTAAAGCATTAGGTAAGATCACATGATGTAGAGGGATAAATTCAAGAAATATGATAAAAACCCCATCTTTTTATCCTCGATGGAAACAATACAAATACATGCCTGCTACCCCTACTTTGTCACTCGGTGAGGACACCACAAGATTGAACCCAAAACTAAGCACTTCTCCCATTGCAAGAATTACCAATCTAATTGGCAAAACCAAACCAATAACTCGAAGAGACATGCAAATATATGAAATCATGCATATAAGAATTCAGAAAAGGCTCAAATAATATTCATAGATAATATGAACATAAACCCATAATTCGTCGAATATCGACAAACACACCGCAAAAGAGTATTACATTGGATAAATCTCCATGAAGAACATGAAGAACATGGAATTGAAGAGCAAAGAGAGAGACGAAGCCATATAGCTGCTAGCTATGGACCCGAAGGTCTATGGTGAACTACTCACGCATCATCGAAGGGGCAATGGAGTTGTTGTAGATGCCCTTCGTGATCGATTCCCCCTCTCGCAGATTACCGAAAAGGCTCCAAGATTGGATCTCATGGGAATAAAGGCTTCTGACTGCGGAGAAGTACTTTTTTGGCTCTCTTCAGTATCCAGGGAATATTTGGGAATTTATAGGCCGAAGAATAGGTTAGGAGGACTGCCATGGGGCCACAAGAAAGGGCCCCTAGGGCATGCCCCTTTGGCTTGTCGCCACACGGTGGCTCTCCTGCCTTCATCTCCAAGTTTTCTGGGTTGCTCCTGGTCCAAGAAAAATCATTCCGAAGATTTTATTCCGTTTGGAATCCGTTAAATATTCCTTAGCTGCAATACTCAAAAACATGTAGAACAGAAACTTTCACTAGGCTCTATATTAACAGGTTAGTCACAAAAATAATATAAAATAGCATATTAATGCATATAAAACATCCAAAATAGAAAATATAATAGCATGGAACAATCAAAAATTGCCAACGTATCACATGTATATGAGCATCACGTCCAAAATAAGTAGACCGACTTCTACGTGCATCTACTTCTATTACTCCACACATCGACCGCTATCAAGCATGCATCTAGTGTATTGAGTTCATGGAGCTATAGAGTAATGCCTTAAGAACGATGACATGATGTATACAAGATCTATTCATGTAGGAATAGACCCCCATTGTTTTATCCTTAATGGTAACGATACATGCGTGTCACGTCTCTTTTTGTCATTGAGATTGAGCACTTCAAGATGGAACCCATCACGAAGTACCTCTACCCATTGCAAGATAAAAGCTCATGTTGGCTAGACAAAAAACAAATATGAGAGAAGAAATACGAGGCTATAATAATCAAGAATGAATATGTTTTCATAGATCTAATAATAAACTCACAATTCATCGGATCCCAACAAACACACCGCAAAAGAAAGAGTTACATCATATGGATCTCCAAGAAACCATTGTATTGAGAAACAAAACGAGAAACACATCCATCTAGCTACTATCATCGTAGGAGCACCAATGACGATTGTGAACCCCTCCATGATTGTGTTCCTCTCCCAAACGGGCTCTAGATTGGTTTTCGTGGCTCTGGAACTTGCGGCGACTGAAACATTTTTTCATCGACCCCTCTAGGGTTTGTGGAATATTGGGCTATTTATAGATCTCAGAGGCGGTGGGGAAGCTTCCAGAGGGCCCCACTAGAGACCAGGACGCGCTAGGGGCTTTTGGCACGTCATGGTGTATAGTGGTCCCCTTGGGCCTTGGCTGCTGCTCACTCTTGGCCCCCGAGTTTCCTTCGAGTCAAAAAAACTTTGTAAAGTTTCATGGCAATTGGAGCTCATCTGATATGGATTTTTTGCAAATGAAAAAAATAGCAAAAAATAGCAACTGGCACTAGGCACTATGTCAATAGGTTGGTCCCAAAAAATGATATAAAATTGCTATAAAATGATTATAAATCAACCAAGAATGATAACATAATAGCATAGAACAATCAGAAATTATAGATATGCTGGAGATGTATCGCAACACCCACTGCTAGGTCAAGACTTGAGCCCGGATATGCAGGTCCTCCTGTGGGCGGCTTCAGAGCGCCCTCTTTCTGCTCGAAAGGGGAAAAGACCGCTCCCTCGGTCAAGAGTGAGTGGGGTAGTGTCGTGGTTGATGATGGCACTAATTAGGGTGACGAACCCTCGTTTTTCTTGCAGGAAGACATGGGGACCATGCTGCAGGAGGTCGTAGGGTTCCTCTCGCATCAATTGGCTCCGAGGAAGCTACCGAGCCAGTGGGTGCTCGGGGCAGTTCTCCTGCATGGGAAATGGAGGTAGATACGTCTCCAACGTATCTATAATTTTTGATGGTTCCATGCTATTATCTTGTCAACTTTGGAAGTTTTATGTGCATGAATATTCTATTTATATCTTTTTTGGGACTAACCTATTAACTCAGTGCCAAGTGCCAGTTTACGTTTTTTCCATGTTTTTGACTCTTTTTCAGACAGAGTCCAAATGGAATGAAACTTTACGATGATTTTTTTGGACCAAAAGAGACCCCCGAAGCTTTGGAAGAAGGCCAGAACAGCCACAAGGGCATCACAAGCCCTGAGGCCGCCACCCCCCTAGGCTGCACCTACCAGGCTTGTGACCTCCTCGTGGGCCCAACCAATGTAATTCCACCGCCATAAATTCCTATAAATTCAGAAACCCCCAAAAAGAAACCTAGATCGGGATTTCCGCCGCCGCAAGCCTCTGTAGCCACCAAAAACCAATCTGGAGCCCGTTCCAGCACCCTGCCGGAGGGGGAATCCATCTACGGTGTCCATCTTCATCATCCCGGCGACCTCCATGACGAGGAGGGAGTAGTTCTCCCTCAGGGCTGAGGGTATGTACAAGTAGCTATGTGTTTGATCTCTCTCTCTCGTGTTCTTGAGATGTCTTGATCTCGATGTACGATGGGCTTTGCTACTATAGTTGGATCTTATGATGTTCTTCCCCCTCTCCCTCTTGTAATGAATTGAGTTTCCCTTTGGAGTTATCTTATCGGATTGAGTCTTTGAGAATACTTGATGTATGTCTTGCACGTGTCTATCTGCTGTGATCAACTTGCAGGTTTGTGACATTAGGAAGCTATGCATATGGGTTGACACACGTTTGATTCATGTGAGTACTCGATGTATGTTTTGGTGATCAACTTGCGGGTTCGTGACATTGGGAACCTATGCATAGGGGTTGGCACACGTTTTGACTCTCCGGTAGAAACTTTGGGGCACTCTTTGAAGTTCTATGTGTTGGTTGAATAGATGATTATGAGATTATGTGATGCATATCGTATAATCATGCCCACCGATACTTGAGGTGACAATGGAGTATCTAGGTGACATTAGGGTCTTGGTTGATATGTATCTTAAGGTGTTATTCTAGTATGAACTCTATGATGTATCGAACGGAAAGAATAGCTTCTTGTTATTTTACTACGGACTCCTGAATAGATCGATTAGAAAGAATAAAATTGTGGTGGTTTCGTACCCGACAATAATCTCTTCGTTTGTTCCCCGATATTAGTGACTTTGGAGTGACTCTTTGTTCCATGTTGAGGGCTAGTTATATGATCCAACTATGTTATCATTGTTGAGAGAACTTCACTAGTGAAAGTATGAACCCTAGGCCTTGTTTCCACGCATTGCAATACCGTTCGTGCTCACTTTTACCATTTGTTACCTTGCTGTTTTTGTAATTTCAGATTACAAAAACCTATATCTACCATCCATATTGCACTTGTATCACCATGTCTTCGCCGAACTAGTGCACCTATACAACTTACCATTGTATTAGGTGTGTTGGGGACACAAGAGACTCTTTGTTTTTTGGTTGCAGGGTTGCTTGAGAGAGACCATCTTCATCCTACGCCTCCTGCGGATTGACAAACCTTAGGAAACCCACTTGAGGGAAAATTGCTACTGTCCTACAACCCTCTGCACTTGGAGGCACACCAACGTCTACAAGGAGAAGGTTGCATAGTAGACATCAAGCTCTTTTATGGCACCGTTGCCGGGGAGGTTAGCACTTGAAGGTATATCTTTAGATCTTGCAATCGAATCTTTTTGTTTCTTGTTCTTTCGCTAGAAAACATGTACAAAGCGAGAAAAACATGTGCTTTTCTCAAGATGAAGGTACCGCTGGTAGTGCCACCGCCCAAGACGCGAAGGCTCGCATAGCCCACTCAGTATGTTTTTGCTAATCTTGTAAGGTTAGCCGCTTGAGTCTCCTTGGATATTTATTTTGCGTGCCTTGGGCATCCCTAAGCTTGAACTCTTGGCTCTCCTTCTCGTCATATCGAGACCTCCTCGATCTTCATATACTTCATCCACACAATACTTAACACAAAACTCGTGAGATCCGTTAGTATAATAATGAAAATTATTACTTTAGCTACCGTTGACAACTCATTCATATTTTGTTTGCATTATAGCTACTATAATATAACTTCTCCATGGCTTATACCACCGATACAATCGATAGTTTCATCGAAACGAGCAAAACAATGCATCAAAAACAGGACAATTTGTAGTAATATGAACATTTAACATACTTATGTAACTTTAGAAATTCTGAAAAAATTGGAAGAAATAAAAAATTTGCATATCATTACTGTGTAAAATCTTAGAAACTTTCTGTGTTCGAGTAAAAAATGTAAATTCATGCACTATAGCCAAAGTTTCTGTTTTTGCACCGCACATACCAACAAGCAATCTAATCATCCTAAAGGCAAATCTTGGCACATTATTTTTATAATAGAATGGAATTTTACAAGAGGATATTTCTTTGAAAAGTTTGTGTAATTGAGATTCACAAAGTTTCCATGGGCATGAACAAAGTTCAAGGACGTCCTCCACTTCAACGGTGTTCGTCTTTGTGACTTTGACTTTCCTTTTTGAAAAGTTTTAGGTTCCCCTATATATTTTTTGTTTTTAATCTTTATAAAAGCATACAACAAAAATAAATGACTCTTTAGAACTTCCAAGTTGTCTCCCTGGCAACACTTTATTTAAAGCCATTAAGCTAGCCATAAAGTTCTCAAGTAATGGATGCACGTGGATCCCAAGGTATATCAAAGCCAATTTTAATTAACAATGATTTGTAATTTAGTAGTGAGAAAAAAGCAACATATATCATGCAATGAAGAAGTCTAACTCTCTTCCTATGCATTGGCATGTCATAAAAGAACAATTCATGCACATCAAGTAAAGGCCAGTACATAGCATAAGTAGTTTCTTGCAATTTTATCGTGTTGGAAACATTAAGAGGTGGAGACGTAGTTCCTCTCTCATAATAATTGCAAGTAGGAGAAGAAAGCACATAAATATTATATCCATCAAAATCATCATGTGTAATGGTAAAACACAACCCATCAATATAATCCTTAATAAGAACAAACTTCTCTGAAATAGTGTAGTTGTGAGAATTCAAAAAGATAATAGGACTATCATGTGTGGGTGCAATAACAACACCTTCATTCTTAACATAAGTGGTTTATATAAGTTTATGAAGAAGCTTGTATTTACAAGAAAGTGAGTGGGAACTCTATCGTTTCTAATATTATATGTGAATGATATATTGCTGATTAGAAACAATACATAACTTTTGGGAAGCGTAAAAGAATATTTGAATAAGAGTTTTTCAATGAAGGTCCTAGGAGAATCTGCTTTCATATTAGGCATCAAGATCTATAGAGATATATCAAGATGCTTGATAGGACTTTGACACAACACATACCTTGACAAAGTTTTGAAGAAGTTCAAAATGGATCAGTCCAAGAAAGGGTTCTTGCCTGTATTGCAAGGTGTGAAGTTGAGTAAGACTCAATGCCTAGTGAGTGCAGAAGATAGAGAAAAGATGAGTGTCATCCCCTATGCTTCTTCCATAGGCTCTATCATGTATGCAATGCTATGCACAAAACCTGATATCAACCTTGCCATAAGTATGACGAGAAGGTTTCAAAGTTACCCAGGAATGGAACACTGGACAACTGTCAGGAATATCCTGAAGTACCTGAAAAGGACTAAAGAAATGTTTCTCATTTATGGAGGTCATCAAGATCTCGTCGTAAAGGATTACGTCGATGCAAGCTTTGTCACTGATCCGGATGACTCTAAGTCTCAAATAGGATACATATTTATTCTCAATGGGGGCGGTGAGTTGGGGCAGTTCCAAGCAAAGCATGGTGGCTGATTCTACATGTGAAGTGGAGTACATAGCTGCCTCAGAGGCGGATAAAGAAGGTGTGTGAATGAAGGAGTTCATGACATCTTGGAGTTGTGGCCAGTGCACTGGATCCAATGACTCTGTTCTGTGACAACACTTGTGTCATTGCTCTGGCCAAGGAATCAAAGTTTCACAAGAGGACCAGACACATAAAGCGATGCTTCAATTCCATCCGCGAGTACATCAAGGAGGAGGACATAAATATTTGCAAAATGCACACAAATCTGAATGTTGCAGACCCATTAGATAAGCCTCTTCCACGAGTGAAACATGATCAACACCAGAATTGTATGGGTGTTAGATGCATTACAATGTAAATTACATAGTGATGTGAGCTAGATTATTGACTCTAGTGCAAGTGGGAGACTGTTGGAAATATGCCCTAGAGACAATAATAAAGTGGCTATTATTATATTTCCTTGTTCATGACAACCATTTATTATCCATGCTGGAATTTTATTGATTGGAAACTCAAATACATGTGTGTATACATAGACAACACACTATCCCTAATGAGCCTCTAAAGGACTAGCTCTTTGATCAAAGATGGTCAACGTTTCCTGGCCATAGACATGAGTTGTCATTTGATAACAGAATCACAACATCAGGAGAGTGATGTGATGGACAAGACCCAAACTATGAACGTAGCATATGATCGTATCAGTTTATTGCAATTGTTTTCTGCATGTTAAGTATTTGTTCCTATGACCATGAGATAATGCAACTCACCGACACTGGAGGAGTACCTCGTGTGTATCAAACGACACCGGAGGTTCTCTATAGGTATCTCCGAGGGTGTGTGTTGAGTTGTCATGGAACAAGACTGAGATTTGTCACTCCATGTGATGGAGGGGTATCTCAGGACCCACTCGGTAATACATCATCACAACAAGCTTGTAAGCAATGTGACTAAAGAGTTAGCCACGAGATCTTGTATTACGGAACGAGTAAAGAGACTTACCAGTAACGAGATTGAACAAGGTATGGAGATACCGATGATTGAATCTCAGTCAAGTAACATATCGATGGACAAAGGGAACAGTATTTGAGATTGATTGAATCCTTGACATCGTGGTTCGACCGGTAGAGATATTCATAGAATATGTAGGAGCCAATATGGGCATCCAGGTCCAGCTATTGGTTATTGACCAGAGAGTGTCTCGGTCATGTCTTCATAGTTCTCGAACCCGTAGGGTCTGCACACTTCAGGTTTAGTGATGATTGGGTATTAATGAGTTATGTATGGTGGTAACAGAAAGTTTTTCAGAGTCACATATGAGATCTCGGACATCACAAGGAGTGCCGGAAGTGTTCCGTGGGTGCACCGGGGGGTCCACCTGCCCCGGAGGGCCCCATGGCTGTGAGAGGAGGCGCACCAGCCCCGGGTGGACAGGCCACCCCTCCCACCAAGGCTCATGCGGCTGAAGGCAAGGAGGAGGGTAGGCCCAATGGTGGTGCCATGTTTCCTTTGGTGGCATGCCACCTTGGTCGCCACCCCAAGCCCTAGGGGAAATCCTAGGGGCCGCTGGCCTCCACCCCTCCTCCTATATATATGTGAGGAGAGGGAGGGCTACAACACCCAATGCCATGGTGCTGCCTCTCCCTCTCCCTTTAGATTGTCTCTTCCTCTAGATATTCTGGTAGTGCTTGGCGAAGCCCTGCCGGGATAGTTACACCACCACCACCGTCACGCTGTTTCACTGTCTGGGAACCCATCTACCACTCCACCCTCTCTTGCTACATCCAGGAGGGGAGACATCATCAAGCTGCACGTGTGATGAACGTGGAGGTGTCATTCGTTCGATCCTCGATCGGAAAGTTCATGGGACGGATCGTGATAGGATCGCCAAGATGTCCCACTACATCAACCGCGTTCTTTAACACTTCCGCTTAGCGATCTACAAGGGTATGTAGATTCAATCTCTCCTGTCGTAGATGTGCATCTATTAGGTTGATCTTGGTGAGCATATGAAATTTTTTGTTTCCCATGCTACGTTCCCCAACAATTAAGGCCTCCTTTTAATAGAGAAGTGGAACAAAGCATTAAAACTTAGGGAATACATGAACTCCTCAAACTATGATTATCACCGAAAAGAATCCCAATTATTGTCACCTTGGGGTATGTGGATCAAGAGACGTAATAGGTGACTACAAGTTGCAATAAAGGATCCAAATCACTCTTATATTCATGAAAACATAATCGGTTCAAATCTGAAATCATGGCACTCGGGCCCTAGTGACAAGCATTAAGCATAGCAAAGTCATAGCAACATCAATCACAGAACATAGTGCATAGTAGGGATCAAGACTTATCAAACTTAACTCGATTACATGATCAATCTCATCCAAACCTCATCACCATCCATCAAGCCTACTAAGGAATTACTCACACCCGATGGTGAGCATCATGGAATTGTTGATGAGAAGGGTTGATAATGACGACGATGATGAATCCCCCTCTACGGAGCCCCAAACGGACTCCAAATCAGCCCTCCCGAGGAAGAACGGGAGATGGCGGCAGCTCCATCTCGTAAAACGCGGCAAAGTCTTCTCTCTGGTTTTTCTCTCTCGAGATGTGACTTTATAGAACTCAAATTATGGTCAGAGCGTCCATGTGGGCCCCACAAGCCTTCGGGCGCGCCTAGGGGGGTGGGTGCGCCCTATTGGCTTGTGGTGCACAGGCTGCCCCCTCCGATGGTTCTTTTGTCCAAAATTCATTATATATTTTAGAAATAATTCACAAAATGTTTCGTCCAATTCCGAGAACTTCTATTTGTGCACAAAAATAACACCAAGATAGTTGTGCTAAAAACAACCTAAGTCCAGGTTAGTTCCATCCAAATTATGCAAATTAGAGTCCAAAACAAGAGCAAAAGTGTTTGGAAAAGTAGATACACTGGAGATGTATCAACTCCCCCAAGCTTAACTCATTACTTGTCCTCAAGCAATTTAGTTGATAAACTGAAAGTGATAAAGAAAACTTTTAGAAACTCTTTTGTTCTTGTTGCCATACATATGCTTAGCTAGTGTTTGAGTTTTGAGCATAAATCATAAGTAATCACATCTATGATAACAATTAAACATCATATTCAATCATGGTAATACGTAATCAACTAGCAAGCAATAATAAGATATCTCACATGCCAACAAGTTGTCAAAGAAATCATGATATAATATGGTGACATGGTATCTCACTAGCCCTTTCTAAGAACGTAAAACATAAAAGCAGAGCACCTCTGAGGTTCAAGCAACAACTAAACATTACAATTCATGGTAGAAAAGTTCTAGTTCATGCTCACATCCAACATTAACTAGACTCAATGCATAAGAATAACAATAGTGCTCTCTGTCTGGTGCTTTTAGTAAGAGGGTGATGACTCATAGGCCCTTCGCACAGGGAAGCATTGATTCGGAGAGGTACGAGAGCTCAAGTTTTTAAAACAGGATTGAAAGTATAGTTTTAAGTGGTGTTCTTTACTATAAACATTATGACAAAGGTTTTCAGTATCTTCCATGTTAAACTCATTATTGGTGGTACCCAAACAGAATTGTAAAGTTTACTCTTATCCACCACCCATTCACAAGCCATGGCTAGGTGAATACATGGGTGCCCTCCAACATATCAACTTTCCCAAGGAATTTTGTTTAATTTATTTTTTATTATGCGGGGTGGGCATACTTTGTACCATCCTCTCTCGTGCAATGGCGGCGAATAAACGATCGTCCCGAGAACAACTCACTTAGCATGGAAGATATCAATCGCCCCGTCGCTACATGAGCGGTACGAGTGCACAAAATAGATGTTTGTTCGAATATTTAGAGGTGGCAATTTAAATTTACTTGGAACGGCGGGGTAATGCCGCATATAGGTAGGTATGGTGGACTCATGTGTAATAACTTGGTTTAAGAAATTTGGATGCACAAGCAGCATTCTCGCTTAGTACAGGTGAAGGCTAGAAATAGATTGGGAAACGGCCAGCTAGAGAGCAAAACAGTCATAAGCATGCATTGTGAATAATTAACATTGGGCATTAGCATGAGTAGGATATGAACACTCTGAATTTAAACATCATGATGGTTGCATTGGTTTTGAATCAACTATATGTTTGCACATGGGCCAACTAAAGCCACTCGAACTACTCACGGGAAATACCATACTTTCATGCCACATCATAACTGTTTTAATGCATGTTGACACACAAGATGAATCATTATCCACTCCTAGCTATTTAAGCATGGCATGAGAAACTATAATCTCTAGTTGTCATCATAAACATGTTCGCTCATCATATACTAAATCAAGATCGAACGAGCTAGACATATTTACAAAAATGGAAAACAAGAAGAGGTCATACCAATTTCCTTTGCCATTAGCACTTCATCAAATATCATCATTATTTCCTTTCACTTGCACTACCGAACGATGTGATAATAATAATAGTGTAGGTGTGTCGTGTATTAAGCTGGAATCTGTAAGATATTTGTGCAAAGGAGAAGACATGGTAATATTGGCTCCTTTAGATCAACAATAAAGAGTATGAGAGCCAAGCAACATTTTCATCGTGGTCTTATCCTTTCAAAGAGTCAAAGAAAATAAAATAAATAAGAGAATCACACTGAAATATTTTTGGATTTTTTTATTTTTCTCAAGAAGAGTGACAAAGAAAAGGAAAAACAAAAACGAGAAACTATTTATACGGGAAATCTCCCAACAAGTAAAGGTAATCTTTTTGGGTTTTGTTTTAGTACTGCAACTAATTAAACAGGAAAGAAAAACCGAAAAGAAGCAAGAACTATTTTTGGATTTTCTAAAGTTTTTCAAACACACAAGAAGAAAGCGAAAAAAATAAAACTAACATGGATTTACAATGAAAGAGGATGAACACCGACAATTTATATGAAGTGTGTGATCACCATCGTTGATGTGGATAGTAGTCGCAATGGTAGCTCTGGGAGGCATTCCATGCGGGCTCGTGTGCCAAGCGAGCTGCGTCAACTACAACATTGTGCTCGTGCACCTCGCTCTCAAGAACATAGTATCTCCGTTTATTCTGAAAATCAAAGAGAGCGGGCACATGCAGATGATAGAAATAGGATTATATTTATTGAATATTAAGTTATACTCAGATCGTCTGGAATTATTAGTAATGAAGTCATGATGGTGCATGGCCTCAAAGTCTAAATATCTCTCACATAGTATAGGGTCATTAGGTTGGGGTGAAATGTTCAGACTTGTAGCTACACGGGCAACATAAATGCCGCCACATAGAATGCCACTACCCGCATTAGAATGCAACCTACGGGAAAAAATGGCACCAATGTTATAATGTCTCTTGCAAGTCACCACTGTGTGAATAAGGCTCAGATCAGGAGCGCACAATGCACTACAATACTGCTTACGCACTACACATTTTCAATTGAACAGTGCAAAGTAGCAAATAGAGGGAAATTGCATATTTTTATCCTAGCTTGTGTCACCCCTCTATCTTCTCTAATGCAAAGACTCTCTAGAAATAAATTATAATCAGATTTCCTCGATTTTTCTAGCTAGCCCCAATAGGGGAGTTTGCATGCCTCACAAAATTCTTCTAAAGGCACACTGATAGACTTATCATAGAGATTAAACAACACTCTAGAAGTATGAGGATGATATCAAAATTAATACAAGAATGTACGAGTAAGATTATAATATTGAATACACTTATATGCAAGGAAGTCGGTGAGGCCGGTATTCTAAATGTACTGATTAAATTCCTCCTTAATTCCTGCATAGCTCATGAATGAATCGCATGGACAATGACATGATTTAGCAACTGACATGACTGTGAGGCTGACTCTGGGATACACACAAGGTTGCCATACCGAGCCCTCGCTCGATGACCCACCCAAATAATTCCTCCTTAAGGAGCTCCTCCTGAAGAAGTTCATGTTCCTACACACAAATTTCTGAAAGTTTTGGACCTCAAAATTATGTGACTAAAACTTTGAAACATTGATAGAAATTACTCTTATGCATGCCTAGAGGACATGTCAAGCATTACCCTATTTGGAAACTAAAGAATTAGACATGCAAACTCATTTTTCGTAGCACAAAGTGCCGCAAAATATGCAAAATATAAACCACTAAAGCCAAAACTAATTCGGTGAATGGGAGAGTCACATACCAAGGAGAAATTCCTCAAAATAGTTTCATAAACGGAGTTCCGAGCAAAGAGATCAAAAATTTCAGTTTCTAGAGGAAGAACGAGCGAGAGAGCTAGAGAAAATTTTCTCAACATAGGTGATGAAGTGAGCAGAAGGGATAAGGCGGGGGGCCTGTTGGCCCCACAAGCCATGAGGCACGCCTAGGGGTGTGGGCATGCCCTGTTGGCTTGTGGCCCACAAGTTCACCTCCATGCTGTAATTTTTGCACCAAAAATTCTTAAATATTACAGAAAAATTCATCCTAAAATTTTGTGGCATTCTGAGACTTTTTATTTTTGGTCATTTTTTTTATTGCATGAAAACTCAAAAGCAGGAAAATCATGGCATTCTATTTTCTTAACTAAGAGTAACAAAGAAAAACTTGTGATACAAAGAGTTGTCAGTACTCAATTCATCAATCACATGTCTTTAAAAAAGGATTCATTAATAAGGTTGACGAAGTCTTATTTACAAACGTTTCCAATTTACCTGAAACCGAAGAATTTTCGTATAACACTAGGTTACCTTAATGGGGATTTGCATATCCCAAATAATAAGATTGTAATATATTTTCTTGGCAGTAGGTAGAGGTATTTTAAAATCTCCAATGACAACCATGGCACTAGGATCAATGACATTAATATTATTAACCAAAGCTTGCTTCTTCGAAAAATGCATGGTATGCTGCTTGCGATTCGCATGGAAAGTAACCTTGCTTTGGTTGGAATCAATAACAGTCCCTGTAGTGTTTAGGAAGGGTCTACCAAGGATGATCGACATATTGTTGCCCTCAGGCATATCAAGAATAACAAAGTTTGTTAAGATAGTAACATTTGCAACCACAACAGGAACATCCTTGCAAATTTCAATAGGTAAAGTAGTGGATTTATCATCTATTTCCAAAGATATCTAAATGGGTGTGATCTTATTTAAATCCAATCTCTTGTAAATAGAGAAAGAGATAACACTAACACCGGCTCCTAAATCACATAGAGCAGTTTTAACATAATTTCTTTTAACAGAGCAAGATACAGTGGGTATGCTAGGATCTCCCAACTTCTAAGGTACTCTACCATAGAAAGAGTAATTATCAAGCATATTAGCAATTTCAGTTTCGGGTACTTTTCTCTTGTTGGTGATAATATCCTTCAGATACTTAGCATACAGATGCATTTTCAATATATCAGTCAAGCGAGTACGGAAAAAGACAGGTCTAATCATTTCAACAATGCGATCAAATTCTTCATCGTATTTACCTTTAGAAGGCTTATGAGAGAAAGGCATGGGTTTCTGAACCCATGGGTCACTTTATTTTCCATGTTTCCTAGCAACAAAGTCTCTTTTGTCATAGGGTTTATTCTTAGTGTGTGGATTATCAAGATTTTCAGCAGGTTCTATTTCCACATCATTATTAGGTTCCTTATTACTATTTGGTGGATCTTCTACGTGAACATCATTATTGTTATTATCATTATCAGTAAGTTCATGTTCACTACCATATTATGTCTCAACATCAGAAATAGAAACATCATTATGATTCTCAAGAGGTTTTTCTATAACAGGTTCACTAGGAGCATGCAAATTCCTATCATTTTTCTTTTTCTTTTTCTTCTTCTTCATAGAAGTACTAGGTGTATAACCATGAATTCTCTAAGAATCATGTTATAGTATCTTAGGGTGACCCTCAACATAAAGAGGTTCCTGAGTCATGCGACCTCCTCTAGTCATTACTCTAGTAGCACGATCATTCATATTATCATTTATTTCAGCAAGCAAATCATTTTGTGACTTAGCAACTTGGTCTAGTTGGGTGTGAACCAAAGAAGCATGTTTACCTAGACCCTTCGCATCATTAGAAATTCTAAACATCAAGTCACTTAAGTGATCTATCATCATGGCATTATGTCTTAATTGATCCTTCACATAATTATTGAAGTGCTTTTTATTTAAAATGTAATTATCAAATTCATCCATGCATTGACTAGGAGTCTTAGTCTAAGGTATATCACTTTCATTAAAGGAACGAAGAGAATTCACCTCCACTACGCGTGTCGGGGTATCAAGTCCATGTATTGCTTCGATATGTGGTAAATTCTTGACATCTTCAGTTTTAATACATTTCTCCTTCATAGATCCTTTTTGCTTCTTGCATATCTTCAGGGTTGATAAATAGAATACCAGTCTTGTTTTGAATTGGATCAGGAGGTGGTTCGGGGAGTGTCCAATCATCGGTATTTTGCAATATGTTATTCAATAATTCTTCAGTTTGCCCAACAGTTATTTCCCTCAAAACACAACCAGCACAACTATCTAGGAAGTCCCTAGAAGCATTGGTTAGACCATTATAAAATATATCAAGAATTACATTTTATTAAGAGGGTGATCAGGCAAAGTTATAAGTAACTGGAGAAGCCTCCCCCAAGCTTGATGGAGATTCTCTTCGTCAATTTGCACAAAGTTAAATATTTCATGTAAGTTAAATTATGAGCATGAAAATATTTTTTAGAAAATTAATAAATCATATCCTGCGGACTACGCATACAACAAGGATCTAGATAAAGGAACGATTCATTGGCCTCGCATTTTAGCAAGAAAGGAAAAAACTTGAGGATATAATAGTAGCGCATCTTTTCATCACTTGTAAACAAAGCAGCAATATCATTCAGCTTCATGAGGTGTTTGGCAACAATTTTATTTTCATAACCGTGGAAAGGATCAAACTCTACTACAGGAATCAATTTAGGGTCTATTGAGAATTCATAGTCCTTATCAGTGACAAATATACGAGAAGTGGCAAATTTAGGATCATGTTTCATTTTCTCCATCATAGATTTTTCTTTTAGTTTGCATAGTAGTTTCTTAAAATTATCCCAATCTTCACAAGAAAGAAAATCCCTAGATACTTCCCCATCCATAACATAACCTTCAAGTACATAAGGCAATTCATACCCACTAGGAAAGCAAGGTGTACAAGGCGATTCAAAATCGTCATCAGTTTCACCATTGTCAAGTTTTCTAGCTTTAGAAAGATGAGAAGCCAGTAATTCATTCAGTGGCATAGTTTCAGTTTCATCAATTATAGAAGTAGTATCATCATAAATTTCAGAAGTAGTACCATCAAGTTCATGTGAAATATCAGGACGAGCAACATGCGGTGGTGTAACAAGCTGATTCAAAACAATAGGTGAATCAAAATCACACCTAGATGTCATTTCCTTACCTCCTCTCGTGCGAGGGGGTATGATATTAGTTCGAGTATCTTTTAGACTCTTCATAGTAGCAATTGGATATCCTGAAGTTAACACAATAAATATATCTACACTCCTCGGCAACGGCGCCAGAAAAAGGTCTTGATAACCCACAAGTATAGGGGATCACAACAGTCTTCATGGCTAGTATTTCACCCTAATTTATTGATTCGACACAAGGGGAGCAAAACAATATTTATAGGCCTTGACATTTGAGTTGTCAATTCAACCGCACCTGAGATATGTCTCTGCAACAAAAGATTTTTTAGAACTATAAATAATAATAGTAGCGGTAACAGTAATAGTAGCAATTTTGGTAACAACGGTAACTATAGCAATTGAGCAATAGGTGTATAGTAGCAGCAACAGTAGTAACTTAGCAAGATTGAGTATTTAAAAAGCAGAAGCACATGGATCAGCGGTGAAAAGATATGGATGACATTAATCATGTAGCAGTTACACACTAGAGCGACACACAACTAGGTCCAATTCATCAATATGATGTAGGCATATATTACGTATATAGTCCTACGTGCTTGCAATAAGAACTTGCATGACATATTTTGTCCTACCCCGTGGAAGCAGCGTCCTATTCAAAACCTAGGGATATTAAGGTCTCCTTTTAATGGAGAACCGGAACAAAGCATTAACACTTAGTGAATACATGAACTCCTCAAACTACGACAAACACGAGAAATAATCCCAATTATTGTCACCTTGGGTTATGCGGATCAAGAGATGTAATAGGTGACTATAACTTGCAAGATAGGATCCAAATCACCCTTATATTCATGAAACCATAATAGATTCAGATCTGAAATCATGGCACTCCGGCCCTAGTGACAAGCATTAAGCATAGCAAAGTCATAGCAACATCAATCTCAGAACATAGTGGATACTAGGGATCAAGCCCTCTCAAACTTAACTCGATTACATGATCAATCTCATCCAAACCTCATCACCATCCAGCGAGCTTACTAAGGAATTACTCACACCCGGTAGTGAGCATCATGGAATTGTTGATGGAGAAGGGTTGATGATGAGGACAACGATGAATCCCCCTCTCCGGAGCCCCAAACACGATGAAATCTTCTCCCTAAATTTAAACTATGGAGATGTGAATTTAGAGGACTAGAATTAGGGTCGCAGGGGCCACATGGGGCCCATAAGCCATGAGGGCGTGCCTAGGGGGTGGGTGCGCCCTATTGACTTGTGGCCCACAGGCAGCCCCCTTTGGTGGTTCTTCGCTCCAAAATTCAATATATATTCTAGATGTAATTGTCGGGACCCCGATCCTAAGTCATAAGAACCCAGCCTGTAACACATCACATCACTTTGCGGCCTCACACACGTTAAACTCCACGGCTGCCACCTTACCTTGGCCGAGACCGTTTGCGTCTTTTGGCTCACGTACATGAACATGTTGCTAGCATTCAAACGACAAAGAACCCGGGTCGACATGACTAGTTGTAAACCCAAGCAGTACATCCGTACAGGGACATGCATACATAACCCAGCAAGGCAGGTGTCAATCAACAACGTGGCGAGTCGTAGCAAGCTACAAGGACTCCATTACACCACGTGACATTTCCCCGAGGGGACAGACACAGCAGCAAAGAAGGATACATGCAGGTCAATCAGTGTGTCTAGAGCAGTAGCAAGCTACCAAGGCTCGATAGAAGCACAAAGAGGCTGTCGTGGGTATAAGTCTGACAGTAGATGTGTAGGGTACGAAAGGATGGGAAGAGCCTTAGCTACGGCGAGGTTGTATGAGTTCAGGCCCCTCTGCGGTGGAGGTAAAAGCCCTACGTCTCAGTGCTCTTGGGAGCTTAGTGTCGAGTGGAATATAGGATTACAGTAAATGCCAACCCCTGCACCAGTGGGGAAGGGCGGCTTATATAGAGTGCGCTGCCCTTCACAACGGCCCGGTGGACAGGGGTGGAGTAGTGGCGAATAAATGCCTACGTTACAGGTAACGTATGCCTTAAATGCTAATAATGGTGTATGAAAACGTATGACCGTTGCCCTCCTGGGAGGTTACGATGTACAGAGTGGAATTCAGTCGGTACGATACATATGCTCCGAATGCTCGTCACCGACTGGATGATGGGGGGTCCTTTGTTCAGTCGGTACTGTCTAAGGGCCTTGCCCTCTATGAAGGGTAGTCCTTGGGTAGGACCTATAGGGCAGGCCAATGACCCTACCCTGGGACTATAACCCCATCATTAGTCCCCGAATGGATCGGGGTAGGAACGACGAAGTGGTTCCTGGAGTACGGATCCGACTGCTTTGGATGTGACTTTGGCGTTGTTTGCCTCGATCCATTTTATCCTTTCGACCAGTGATCCGAGTGAATATACCAGTGAAACGAACCGTCAGGGACCGAGTGCTTCCGCGGAATCTTTCGATGTGACCGGTCAAACTGACAGCGGCGGATTTTCTGGGATCTTCAAATTTCGGTTGCCGCGCGCTCAGCGGGGATGTCGACATCGTCATCGAGTAGTTTCTTTCGCCTCGATTACCGTGCCTTTATCTTCTCCACTAATATCGCAGCAGCCGGTCGGGGGATAAGATTTCGGGGCCACCTGTTAGTGACCCAGTCGGAACCTTATTTAAGCCTCTCCGGCGGGGGTTTCTTGTTGCACTGCCCTTGTTACTCGCACTCGCCTCGCTTCTCCCGTAGCTCCCTGCGCGTTCCAAGCCTCCTCCTTCCTCTCCTCCTCTGCGGATCTAGTGCCTTCACCATGACGAAGGGGCAGACGAGCAAGCTCGAGTCACAGAAGAAGAAGAAGAAGAAGGCGGCTCCTGCTCAGCAGCGACAGCGAGCACTACCGGCGGGTTGGATCGAGGGGGATTTCCTCCCCTCCACGGTGACGGCGGACGACCTGCTGGAGCTGGTGGAGCAAGGCATGATTGCCAACAAGTCGTGGAGGCTGCCGGCGGAAGGCGAGACGGAGCCGGCGCCGTAGGAGGGAGAGCGCGTCTTGCTGCTCAGCCACGTGTACAGGGGCTTCTCCTTGCATCCCCACCCCTTCTTTAGAGGTATTATGAATCACTTCGAGGCGCAGCTCCATCATTTTCCTCCCAACGCGATAGCCCATCTCGCCGCATTCGTCACTCTGTGCGAGTGCTTTATTGGATGCCCCCCCATTGGGGGCTCTTTAAGTACATCTTCTCCGCTAGGTCTCAGACTGTCAAAAAGCTTAGCTAGTTGTACGATAAAAACCATCTCCTCCAGCTCTGCGGGGGCTTAGGTTTCCAAAAGAAAACAAAGAGTAGCTACCCCCCTCTCCAGCTGTCCGTGTCAGTTAGGAACTGGCAGTCGACCTGTTTCTACTGCCAGGACATAGCTTGTCCGAATGCCGCGACTGGGTTGCCGCCCTTTAGCCTAGACCTTCCGGCCCCTCCCAGGCAGCTTGCGCTCTCAAAGTAGGAAAAGATCCAGATCCAACCTCTGGTTGACGCGCTGATAGCTGTCGTCCGCAAGGGAGTCACCGGCACAGATTTGCTGGAGACTTTCCTGGGTCGGCGCTTCCAGCCGCTGCAAGCCCGACACCACGCCATGTGGCACTACGTGGGGCCCGAGGATTCCACTCGGACTCATCCAGGGTGCGTGACCGGGGAGACCGTGACAGCGTGGGTCCGCGGCATTACACGCGCATGTGACAACCCCCAAGGAGCCCTGCGAGTGAGGCCCTTCCGCGCCGACAATCCTCCTCCGAATGAGGTGTGTGCATCTTGTCGAGTGCCTTCAATCTTCTTAGATCTATCGCTTTTCTTGTGTCGCCGCCTGGTGTCTGACGGTGTATTTTGTGCAGGAGTGGACCAACTAGCACTCTCCTGTCTCGAACGGGAATCCCGCTGAGGAAGAGGAGGGCAGCCAGGAGGGCAGCGTGGATAGCGCCGAGTACGTCTCCGACAGTGGGGAAACAGAGGAGTCTGGAGAGGAGGAGGGCGAGGTTGGGGGAGGAGAGCTCGCCACCTCCACCATCAGAGCCTCGAACTAAGCTCCGTCACGAACCCGCGGCTCCGCCGGCTCCTTCAGCAGCTCCGAGTGCTCTGCCTGCTTGTCCCGTGGAGCCGAGTGCTCCGCCAGCTCCTCCCGTGGCTCCGAATGCTCGGAGCGCGAAGAGGACCAGGGACGCTGCTGCCGAGCCCACGGACCAACCGTCCAAGGTGGCAAAACCGAGTGGGTCGAAGCCTCGAAAAGCTTTGCCTCAGATGAGGATCTCTGTTCTAGTTGCCTCAGCGTAAGTGTCTTGTTCTCCCATCTTCTTTCAGTATTTGATTGAACTCATGCTTATCAGTCGAGTGGATTTTACTCGACAGAGCTGCTACCTCCGCCACCTCTCTGCCGCGCGAGGATGATGATCCCATGGATACGGATAACGCTGCCACATCCCAGCAAGGTACGTTGTGACGACTCCGAGAGTTTGCATTATTGTTTCGTGAGTGCTGCCTTTAATCTTGCCCCTTTTTTTGTAACCTCATGTTGTTCAGTCGAGCTTCCTTCGGAGGTGATTCATCTAGAGGAGGACGGCCAAAGGGGATCAAGGCCAACTTTGGCGCCTGTCCTTGAGGTTGTTCCATCTGCTGCTGCTCCCACCATGGACGCGCCGCCGACCGAGACGATGCCGTCGACTGAGGCGGTGCCCCTCGCGGCGGAAGCGACTGGAGCGGGACTTGGGATGCCCAAGGAGTCTTCTGTCGTGCCAGGTCCGTCGACCGTCCAGTACGACGCCCAACACCTCCCGGAAGACCAAGTGGGAGCCGCCAAGGAGGCCATGGTGCAGGTGGAGCTGATGGTGGGTGACGCCAAGGGAGCGTATGACTCCATCATGTCTTTGTACAAGAGAAGCTTGGAACTCCGGGACGATATCCGAGTAAGTGCGCTAGTAAGTGTTTACTTTCCTCTTGTAACCCACTAGGGATTTAAGTGATATACTCGGATACGGTAGGATTTAAGTGATATACTCGGATAAGTGAACCCAGTGGGTGTAGTCCCCGAGACTTGTGTCGAGTGCTTGCACCGGCAGTTCTCTTTATATGTATTTTCCGTTACCCGAGTGGATCAGAGCTGATCTGCCCGAATGTTTCCAGTGGGGGCACTCCGAGTGCACCCGCTGGGTGTAGTCCCCGAGAGTAGTGTTACTCAGGTCGGGTGATAGTAGTTTCATAGATTTGTCTGTTTGTCATGTAGCTCAATAGGGCCGGCCTGTTCGAGCTTCATGCCAGTGGGGTCACTCTTAGTGAACCCACTGGGTGTAGTCCCCGAGACCGCTGTCGAGTGCTTGCATCGCCAGGGGTCTGAAGAACTTTGAGCTTTGTTTGTTTCCTTGTTGAATGTGTCTGAGCTTCCCTTTGCGTTGATTTGGCAGAAGACTTGCGAAATGGGGTCCACATACAATACTCTGAAGGCTGAAAAGGTTCAGCTTGCTGCAGAATTGGAGGCGGCTGTGAATGACTTGGCTGGTGTGAAGGGGGCTCTTGCTGACCGAGAGAAGTCTTTGGAGGAGTCCCGGGAGACCAACAAGGCATTGGTGGCCGAAATTGAGAAAATGGGCAAGCAAAGAACTAAAATGATGGGTCAGATGAAGTTGATGAACAGTCGGTGCATTTCGCAGGAGAAGTACGTCACCGACTGGGCAAGGAAGATGATTGCACTGCTCGGTGGTAAGATTTCTGCCGAGTGCTTCTTGTCTCTGGAGTTTATTCTGCGCTTACTTTCTGCTTGTCTTTTCTTGGCAGATTTTTGTCTGGACGCTCAGGCTGAAGCAGCCGACATTGAACGGTCGGTTGTACCGAACGTTCCACTCGGCGACGAAGCCAATCGGGACATGCTCCGAGCACATATTCGCCTTGGCAGAGTGGGACCTTTCATTGGCCGCCTGCGAGAAGTCGTCGACCGGATCGACAAGGAGCTGTGGCCCGAAGACGATTCCCGGCGGGAAATAGAACGGTTGATGACTCGGCTAGAGGACGTCCCGAACAGAGTGCAGGCATGGAAGAAGTCTGCAGCTTGTTGTGGTGCGGACGTGGCGCTATCGCTAGTCCGAGTGCACTACAAGGAAGCTCGCGAAGAAAAGCTGAAGGTGTTGCAGGTCGCAAACACCAAGAAGCTTCGATTCGAAGATTTCATGGAGACCTTCCTCGAGACAGCCACTGGGATCGCGGATGGGATCGACCTTGACACCTTTGTGGAGCCCGCCAGTCCCGGTGCGAGTCCTGATGACGCTTGAAAAACTTTACCTCGGTATGCCGAGTGGTATCTGTATCAAACTTGGGCCACTGCTGTTGGCCATCACATTCGTGGTTCGGTGTGGATAAGCTTAATCCACACCGAGCCGACTATCGTAGATCCAACTTTGAATTCGAATCGAATATTTTGCTCTTCTTTCGCCAAGTTTATTTTCTGACACGATTTTGGCTCATGGTTTTTGTTTGGCGTTTCTTGGTGAAGCAAATGGCAAACATGCAGAGCATGTAATTGTCAGTTGTCTTCACATCCACATGAGCCTCAATGAGGGTCTGCTAAGCCTTCGAGTGGATCTCGGGGATACACTCGAAGGAAGCTATTTACTTAGGCCATTCTGGATCGCAGCTAAGTCCCCGAGTGCGGCATCTGGTGCGCACTCGGAGTGAATTGATACTCATGTAGTTGTCAGTTGTCTTCACATCCACATGAGCCTCAATGAGGGTCTGCTAAGCCTCCGAGTGGATCTCGAGGATACAGTCGAAGGAAGCTTTTTACTTAGGCAATTCTGGATCGCAGCTAAGTCCCCGAGTGCGGCATCTCGTGCGCACTCGGAGTGAGTTGATACTCATATAGTTGTCAGTTGTCTTCACATCCACATGAGCCTCAATGAGGGTCTGCTAAGCCTCCGAGTGGATCTCGAGGATACACTCAAAGGAAGCTTTTTATTTAGGTCATTCTGGATCGCAGCTAAGTCCCCGAGTGCGACTTTTAGTGCACACTCGGAGAGAGTTTTTTACATAGGTGTCTCTGGGTCGCAGCTAAGTCCCCGAGTGCGGCTGCTAGCGCACACTCGGAGAGAGTTTTTTACTTAGGCGACTCTGGGTCGCAGCTAAGTCCCCGAGTGCGGCTGTTAGCGCACACTCGGAGAGAATTTTTTACTTAGGCGACTCTGGGTCGCAGCTAAGTCCCTGAGTGCGACTTTTAGTGCATACTCGGAGAGAGTTTGTAGTTAGGCGATTCTGGATCGCAGCTAAGTCCTCGAGTGCGACTTTTAGTGCACACTCGGAGAGAGTTTTTTACTTAGGCGACTCTGGGTTAGAGCTAAGTACCCGAGTGTGGCTGCTAGTGCACACTCGGAGAGAGTTTGTACTTAGGCGATTCTGGATCACAGCTAAGTCCCCGAGTGCGACTTTTAGTGCACACTCGGAGAGAGTTTTTTACTTAGGCGACTCTGGGTTGCATCTAAGTCCCCGAGTGCGACTTTTAGTGCACACTCGGAGAGAGTTTGTACTTAGGCAATTCTGGATCGCAGCTAAGTCCCCGAGTGCGACTTTTTGTGCACACTCGGAGAGAGTTTTTTACTTAGGCGACTCTGGGTCGCAGCTAAGTCCCCGAGTGCGACTTTTAGTGCACACTCGAAGAGAGTTTTTTAGTTAGGCGACTCTGGGTTAGAGCTAAGTACCCGAGTGTGGCTGTTAGTTCACACTCGGAGAGAGTTTTTTAGACCGGAGTCTGCAAACGCGGAAGAATTTTGGACCTGCAAAAAATCAGTCTGCTTTGTATTACTTCAATGATAATTGTTGTTTACATTGCCTCGGTCGGCGGTCACGTGTAGAAGCGCTTCAGGAGATCTCCGTTCCATGCTCGCGGCTCGTCCGTTTCCCTGTCGAGGTTGTAGAGTCGATATGCTCCGTTGTTCAGCACCTTAGAGATGATGAAGGGTCCTTCCCAGGCGGGAGCCAACTTGTGAGGCCTCTGCTGGTCCACTCGGAGCACGAGGTCACTGCTTGGAATGTGTGACTCCTGACGTGCCGCGCGTGAAAACACCGCAGATCTTGTTGATAAATTGTTGAGCGAGTCAGTGCCATCTCGCGCTCTTCTTCTAGTAGATCCACTCCGTCTTGCCTGGCCTGCTCCGCTTCGGCTTCCGAGAAGAGTTCGACTCGTGGAGAGTTGTGAAGCAAGTCACTCGGAAGGACTGCCTCTGCTCCATAAACGAGGAAGAACGGGGATCGCCCTGTACATCTATTCGGAGTTGTGCGGAGGCCCCACAACAGCGAAGGCAGCTCGGTGACCCGTGCGCCGGCGGCATGTCCAACTTCTCGCAGGAGTCGAGGCTTCAACCCATGAAGAATAAGTACGTTCGCCCGCTCTGATTGCCCGTTGGTTTGAGGGTCCGCCACAGATGGAAAATCCACTCGGGTACCTTGGCCTGTGCAAAAACCTTTGAATCGGTCCGAGTCAAAGTTTGTGCCATTATCAGTGATTATGCTGTGCGGGACTCCGAATTTGGAGATGATGTCTCTGACAAATTTGATGGTCGTAAGGGCGTCAAGCTTCTTGATGGGCTTGGCGTCAATCCACTTGGTGAACTTGTCGACTGCCACCAACAGATGAGTGAATCCCCCTTGGCCAGTTCTGAATGGACCGACTGTATCTAATCCCCACACTGCGAACGGCCAAACAAGAGGGATTGTCTTCAGCGCAGACGTTGGCTTGTGGGACTTGTTCGAATAGAACTGACAGTCTTCGCATCGGTCGACCATATCCTTTGCCATTTCATTCGCCTCCAACCAGACGAAGCCAGCTCTGAATGCTTTGGCGACGATCGCTCTTGAGGAGGCATGATGGTCGCAAGTTCCCGAGTGTATTTCTTCCAGGATTAACTGTCCCTCCTCAGGGGAGATGCATCGCTGAAGGACTCCTGAAACACTTTCCTTGTAGAACTGGCCATCAATGATGGTGAAGGACTTCGACCTGCGGACAATTTGCCTCGCTTGGACTTCGTCCTCTGGTAATTCTTGCCTCAGGATGTATGCAATGAATGGCACAGTCCACTCGCGCATGATAGCAAGAATCTCCATGATCAAATCAACCACAGCGGGGACCTCGACTTCAGTCGGATCTGTTGAACTCTTCGGTTGTACCGGTTCCTCTGTAAAAGGATCTTCTTTCGCCGAAGGGAGATGTAAGTGCTCGAGGCAGACATCACTCGGGACTGGTCTCCGAGTGGATCCGAGTTTTGCCAACTCATCAGCTGCTTGGTTCTTCAGTCGTGGAACATGGTGAAGTTCCATACCTTCAAACTTCTTCTCGAGCTTCCTTACTGCGTTGCAGTATGCAGTCATGGTGGGGTTCCTGACATTCCACTCCTTCATCACTTGATTAACCACCAAATCTGAATCGCCATAGACCATCAGGCGACGGACGCCGAGTGTGATGGCCATGCGCAATCCATAAAGGAGGGCTTCATACTCTGCCTCATTGTTGGAAGAATCGAAATGTATCTGCCACACATACTTAAGCTTATCACATTTTGGCGATATGATCACTACGCCAACGCCGGAGCCATTCAGCATCTTGGACCCATCGAAGAACATAGTCCAATGAGCCGAGTAGATATGAGCCGGTTGCTGTTGTTCTACCCATTCTGCTATGAAGTCAGCCAGAGCTTGAGACTTTATAGCCTTCTTGGCTTCAAACTTGATGTCGCACTATAACATCTCCATAGCCCACTTCGCCACTCGGCCTGATGCGTCTCGATTGTGGAGGATTTCCGACAACGGAGCATCAGAAACGACAAACACCGAGTGGTCTTGGAAATAGTGAGCCACCTTCTTTGCAGTCATGTAGATCCCATAATAAGCTTTTGATAATGGGGATACCTCTGCTTGGAAGGAGTCAGGACTTTGGAGACATAATACACTGGCCGCTGAACCTTGTACGCTTTGCCTTCTTCTTCACGTTCGACTGTGAGAACAGTGCTGACGACTTGATTTGTAGCCGCGATGTACAGAAGAAGGGGTTCTTTACTGAGCGGAGCAATAAGAACCGGCCGGGTGGAAAGCAGGGCTTTGAGGTCGTCGAATGCAATCTGGGCTTCGTCTGTCCACTCGAAAGTATCTGATTTCTTCATGAGTCGGTACAGAGGTAACGCCTTCTCGCCGAGTCGAGCGATAAACCTGCTCAAAGCCGCTAGGCAACCTGTGAGCCTTTGAACATCATGTATTCTGACCGGCCGCTCCATTCAGACGATGGTCCCGATCTTTTCGGGGTTGACATCGATTCCTCGTTCGGGAACGAAGAAACCGACTAACTTTCCGCTGGGAACACCGAATGAACACTTGGCAGGGTTGAGCTTGATATCGTACCTACGAAGGTTGGCGAATGTTTCTGCCAAGTCAGTCAGCAGGTCAGAACCTTTGCGTGACTTGACTACGATATCGTCCATATATGCCTCCACATTTCGACCAATCTGGTCAAGGAGGCATTTCTGGATCATGCGCATAAAAGTTGCTCATGCGTTCTTGAAACCGAATGGCATAGTGATGTAGCAGAAACACCCGAATGGGGTGATGAAGGCTGTTTTTAATTCATCCGGACCATACCGACGGATCTGATGATATCCCAAATAGGCATCAAGGAATGATAAACGTTCGCAACCCGCAGTCGAATCGACAATTTGATCAATGCGGGGGAGCGGGAAATGATCTTGCGGGCAGACCTTATTGAGATGCTTGAAGTCGATGCACATACGGAGGGACTTGTCCTTCTTGGGCACCATGACAACATTGGCGAGCCACTCGGAGTGGTGTACCTCGCGAATGAAGTTGGCTGCCAAAAGTTTAGCCACCTCCTCTCCGATTGCCTTCCTTTTGCGCGTGGCGGACAGATGCACGCGTTCTCGGACGGGCAGAGCGGTAGGATCCACATGGAGTCGGTGCTCAGCCAGCTCCCTAGGTACACCTGGCATGTCAGCGGGCTTCCATGCGAAAATGTCCCAGTTCTCACGGAGGAATTGGATGAGCTCGGCTTCCTATTTCGGATCAAGGGTGGTGGAGATGTTCGTCGGGGCGGCGGTGTCATCCGTCGGGTGGATGCTGACTTTCTTCGTCTCGCCTACCGACTGGTATGCGGACTCCGAAGTTGGCTTCTTCGAACGCATCAAGTCAGCGGGGTCGGCCGTCTTCTTGTACTCATCCAGCTCGAGGATAGCCATCTGCTGATCGGCAATCCGCGACCCCTACTGCAGACACTCTTCGGCCCGCTACCGATTGCCTGTGATGGTGATCACACCTTTGGGACCCGACATCTTCAGCTTCAAATACACGTAACATGGACGGGCCATGAAACGTGCATACGTCGGACGGCCCGGAATTGCATGGTATGCACTCTGGAAGTCCACCACCTCGAATTTCAGCTTTTCCTTGCGGAAGTTCTGGTCGGAGCCGAAAACGACGTCCAACGCGATCTGGCCGAGTGACTTGGCCTTTCGTCCTGGGACGACTCTGTGGAACTGCATGCTGCTCTTGCTAAGTTTGGACATCAGAATGCCCATCCCCTTGAGAGTGTCAGCGTACATGATGTTCAAGCCGCTGCCACCATCCATGAGGACTTTGCGCAGTCGGACTCCTTCCACCATCGGGTCGACTACCAGAGCCTGCCTCCCCAGGGTGGTCACCTGTGCTGGATGATCCGACTGATCAAAGGTGATTGCAGTCTGAGACCATTTGAGGAACGTGGGGTTGCTCGGGGTGGCCATGTTCACCTCCCTGTTCACCAGCTTCAGTCGACTCTTGCTTTCCACGTCAGCAAAAATCATTAATGTTGCATGGACTTGGGGGAACGGATCCTCCTTGTCCTCATCATCCTGCCCGTTGTCCTTTTCACTCGGCTGCCCTTCGCCCAACCCTTGGATCAGGAGGCGACATTGCCGAGTGGTGTGCTTCGGGAATATGGCGTTGCCTTCTTCATCCATCTTCGTGTGGATTGGACATGGCTGATCCAGGATGGAGTTCCCGAACTGCTTCTTCTTGGGGGTGTATTGAGCTTTCCCCTTGCCCTTGAACTTGGCATTTGTAACGGCAGCTGCCTCTGCCTGCGGAGTGGACGGAGCTTTCTGCTTCTGCTTCCGATTGCTATTCCCATCTCCGTCGGCGACTGCCTTGTGCTTGCCACTACGTATGCGGTCCTCTTCTTCGCCATTTGCATAGCGCGCGGCTATCTCCATCATCTTGCTCATGGAGATGTCGCCTGTCCGATCGAACTTCAGGTACAGATCTCTGTACCGCACGCCTGCCTTGAATGCGCAGACTGCTTGATGCTCTCTGACGTTCTCCACCGTGTGGTAGAGGGTCGTCCAGCGCTGGATGAAATCGCGCAGGGGCTCATTCTGCTTCTGGACGCAGTGCTGGAGCTCCACGAGACCACCAGGGCGTTTGCACGTGCCCTCGAAGGTCCTGATGAACACTCGAGACAGATCTGCCCAGTTGTAAATGCTTGATGGAGCCAACTGATTCAACCACGCTCGTGCCGAGCCGTCGAGCATCAGGGGGAGATGTTTCATGGCGACCTGGTCATCTCCGCCACCGATCTGGACCGCCACTCGGTAGTCGTCCAGCCACGTTTTTGGCTTGGATTCTCCTGTGAACTTGCTGATCCCCATCGCCAATCGGAAGTTGGGAGGGATTTCAGCTGAATGGATGGCCCGACTAAAGCACTCAGGGCCAGAGACGATGGTCCTGCTTCCACTCGGACGGTCTCTATCGTGACCATCACGGTGGGCTCGACTCCTGTCGACCTTCCTCTGGGCGATGTACCCTCTTGCGTCGGGACTTTGATCATACGTGTCACCGACAGAACGCCGATCATCATGATGTCGGGGCCCGTAAGGCCCACCCCGCGGAGGGGTGCTTGAACGGTGACGATCTTCGGGATTCGTGGAACGGTTGCCCCATGTGCGTCGCTGATGAGAGTGGGGGCTGTAAACCGACCGATGCGTGTTCGCGTGAACAGAACTATTGTGGATCCTGTTGTGCGACTGGGAGACCGCCGAATTCTGCTGCTACGCCATGTGCAACAGGGCACGGATCTGCTCGATCCCTCTACCGGCCTCCGAATCAGTCGGTTGGAGGGAATCGGCGATCTTGGCAGCGGCAGCGAGATTGAGAACGGGTGTACGGAACACCTCGACGTTGCTCTGACGAGTGCGTCGACTGGCAGAACAGTGGTGTTGACGGCGAGCGCCGGACGATTCGCCAACCTCCTGCTCGTTCCGGCCAGTCCGGTGGGGACTTTCATGGGAATTTTCCATGAGAACTTCGGTTGCAGGCCCGCGACCCAAGTACTCGGAAGGTAACTCAGTCGGAACTGAGTCCAAGCACTGGGACGGCGGCGCGACCACAACCGACTCGAGGACCGCCACTTGAGAGGAAGCGTTCTGGCACGCCTGGGCGTGTCGCACCCAACGCTGGAGCCGGGGACGGCGGGACCGCTTGTTGCAGCGCGTGACGGGGGCGAAGGTCGACACGGGCCGACTACTGGAGAAGAAGGACGCCGCGGGCACCGGCACGGAAGTGCGTAGCCCCGTGACTGGGGAGCGCCTTGACGTCGAGAGACGCATCCCGAAGCCATGCCGAATCGTCGACGATGAAGGAGAGTGCGCCGAAGAGGATCTCCCGACCCATGCATAAATCTCCGCCGGACGACATGATGAAAAGATGAAGCTGCAAACTCGCCGGAAGTCGCTTAGACGCCTGCCCCACGGTGGGCGCCAACTATCGTGGGTATAAGTCTGAAAGTACATGTGTAGGGTACGAAAGGATGGACAGAGCCTTAGCTACGACGAGGTTGTATGAGTTCAGGCCCCTCTGCGGTGGAGGTAAAAGCCCTACGTCTCAGTGCTCTTGGGAGCTTAGTGTCGAGTGGAATATAGGATTACAGTAAATGCCAACCCCTGCACCAGTGGGGAAGGGCGGCTTATATAGAGTGCGCTGCCCTTCACAACGGCCCGGTGGACAGGGGTGGAGTAGTGGCGAATAAATGCCTATGTTACAGGTAACGTATGCCTTAAATGCTAATAATGGTGTATGAAAACGTATGACCGTTGCCCTCCTGGGAGGTTACGATGTACAGAGTGGAATTCAGTCGGTACGATACATATGCTCCGAATGCTCGTCACCGACTGGATGATGGGGGGTCCTTAGTTCAGTCGGAACTGTCTAAGGGCCTTGCCCTCTGTGAAGGGTAGTCCTTGGGTAGGACCTATAGGGCAGGCCTATGACCCTACCCTGGGACTATAACCCTATAGGGTAGGACCTATAGGGTAGGACCTATAGGGCAGGCCTATGCAACAATGAGGCAGAGTATGAAGCCCTCCTTTACCAGTTCCACGACTGAAGAACCAAGCAGCTTAAGTTTGAAGGTCTGGAACTTCACCATGTTCCACGACTGAAGAACCAAGCAGCTGATGAGTTGGCAAAACTCGGATCCACTCGGAGACCAGTCCCGACTGATGTCTGCCTCGAGCAGTTACATCTCCCTTAGGTGAAAGAAGATCCTTTTACAGAGGAACCGGTACAACCGAAGAGTTCAACAGATCCGACTGAAGTCGAGGTCCCCGCTGTGGTTGATTTGATCATGGAGATTCTTGCTATCATCCCCGATTGGACTGTGCCGTTCATTGCATACATCCTGAGGCAAGAATTACCAGAGGACGAAGTCCAAGCGAGGCAGATCGTCCGCGGGTCGAAGTCCTTCACCGTCATTGATGGCCAGTTGTACAAGGAAAGTGTTTCAGGAGTCCGTCAGCGATGCATCTCCCCTGAGGAGGGACAATTAATCCTGGAAGAAATTCACTCGGGAACTTGCGGCCATCATGCCTCCTCAAGAGCAATCGTCGCCAAAGCATTCAGAGCTGGCTTCTTCTGGTTGCAGGCGAATGAAATGGCAAAGGATATGGTCGACCGATGCGAAGGCTGTCAGTTCTATTCGAACAAGTCCCACAAGCCAACGTCTGCGCTGAAGACAATCTCTCTTGTTTGGCCGTTGGCAGTGTGGGGATTAGATACAGTCGGTCCATTCAGAACTGGCCAAGGGGGATTCACTCATCTGTTGGTGGCAGTGGACAAGTTCACCAAGTGGATTGACGCCAAGCCCATCAAGAAGCTCGACGCCCTTACAACCATCAAATTTGTCAGACACATCATCTCCAGATTCGGAGTCCGGCACAGCATAATCACTGACAATGGCACAAACTTTGACTCGGACCGATTCAAAGGTTTTTGCACAGGCCAAGGTACCCGAGTGGATTTTCCATCTATGGCGGACCCTCAAACCAACGGGCAATCAGAGCGGGCGAACGTACTTATTCTTCATGGGTTGAAGCCTCGACTCCTGCGAGAAGTTGGACATGCCGCCGGCGCACGGGTCACCGAGCTGCCTTCGCTGTTGTGGGGCCTCCGCACAACTCCGAATAGATGTACAGGGCGATCCCCGTTCTTCCTCGTTTATGGAGCAGAGGCAGTCCTTCCGAGTGACTTGCTTCACAACTCTCCACGAGTCGAACTCTTCTCGGAAGCCGAAGCGGAGCAGGCCAGGCAAGACGGAGTGGATCTACTAGAAGAAGAGCGCGAGATGGCACTGACTCGCTCAACAATTTATCAATAATATCTGCGGCGTTTTCACGCGCGGCACGTCAGGAGTCGCACATTCCAAGCAGGTGACCTCGTGCTCCGAGTGGACCAGCAGAGGCCTCACAAGTTGGCTCCCGCCTGGGAAGGACCCTTCATCATCTCTAAGGTGCTGAACAATGGAGCATATCGACTCTACAACCTCGACAGGGAAACGGACGAGCCGCGAGCATGGAACGGAGATCTCCTGAAGCGCTTCTACACGTGACCACCGACGGAGGCAATGTAAAGAACAAGTATAATTGAAGTAATACAAAGCAGACTGATTTTTTGGATGTCCAAAATTCTTCCGCGTTTGCAGACTCCGGTCTAAAAAACTCTCTCTGAGTGTCCGCTAACAGCCGCACTCGGGGACTTAGCTGCGACCCAGAGTCGCCTAAGTAAAAAATTCTCTCCGAGTGTGCGCTAACAGCCGCACTCGGGGACTTAGCTGCGACCCCGAGTCGCCTAAGTAAAAAATTCTCACCGAGTGTGCGCTAACAGCCGCACTCAGGGACTTAGCTGCGACCCAGAGTCGCCTAAGTAAAAAATTCTCCCCGAGTGTGCGCTAACAGCCGCACTCGGGGACTTAGCTGTGACCCAGAGCCGCCTAAGTAAAAAACTCTCTCCGAGTGTCCGCTAGCAGCCGCACTCGGGGACTTAGCTGCGACCTAGAATCGCCTAAGTAAAAAGCTCTCTCCAAGTGTGCGCTAACAGCCGCACTCGGGGACTTAGCAGCAAACCAGAGTCGCCTAAGTAAAAAACTCTCTCCGAGTGTGCGCTAACAGCCGCACTCGGGGACTTAGCTGCGACCCAGAGTCGCCTAAGTAAAAAATTCTCTCCGAGTGTGCGCTAACAGCCGCACTTGGGGAATTAGCTGCGACCCAGAGTCGCCTAAGTAAAAAACTCTCTCCGAGTGCGAGCTAACAGCCGCACTCGGGGACTTAGCTATGACCCAGAGTCGCCTAAGTAAAAAACTCTCTCCGAGTGTCCGCTAACAGCCGCACTCGGAGACTTAGCTGCGACCCAGAGTCGCCTAAGTAAAAAATTCTCTCCGAGTGTACGCTAACAGCCGCACTCGGGGACTTAGCTGCGACCCAGACTCGCGTAAGTAAAAAATTCGCTCCGAGTGTGCGCTAACAGCCGCACTCGGGGACTTAGTTGCGACCCAGAGTCGCCTAAGTAAAAAACTCTATCCGAGTGTCCGCTAACAGCCGCACTCGGGGACTTAGCTGCGACCCAGAGTCGCCTAAGTAAAAAAATCTCTCCGAGTGTGCGCTAACAGCCGCACTCGGGGACTTAGCTGCGACCCAGAGTCGCCTAAGTAAAAAACTCTGTCCGAGTGTGCACTAACAGCCGCACTCGGGGACTTAGCTGCGACCCAGAGTCGTCTAAGTAAAAAATTCTCTCCGAGTGTGCGCTAACAGCCATACTCGGGGACTTAGCTGCGACCCAGAGTCGCCTAAGTAAGAAACTCTCTCCGAGTGTGCGCTAACAGCCGCACACGGGGACTTAGCTGCGACCCAGAATCGCCTAAGTAAAAAAGCTTCCTTCGAGTGTATCCTCGAGATCCACTCAGAGGCTTAGCAGACCCTCATTGAGGCTCATGTGGATGTGAAGACAACTGACAACTACATGAGTATCAACTCACTCCGAGCGCGCACGAGATGCCGCACTCGGGGACATAGCTGCGATCCAGAATCGCCTAAGTAAAAAGCTTCCTTCAAGTGTATCCTCGAGATCCACTCGGAGGCTTAGCAGACCCTCATTGAGGCTCATGTGGATGTGAAGACAACTGACAATTACATGCTTCACATGTTTTCCATTGGCTTCACAAAGAAACACCAAACAAAAACCACAAGCCAAAATCGTGTCAGAAAATAAACTTGGCGAAAGAAGAGCAAAATATTCGATTCGAATTCAAAGTTGGATCTATGATAGTTGGCTCAGTGTGGATCAAGCTTATCCACACCGAACCACGAGTGTGACGGCCAACATGAGTGGCCCAAGTTTGATACAGATACCACTCGGCATACCGAGGTAAAGTTTTTCAAGCATCATCAGGACTGGCACCAGGACTGGCAGGCTCCACAAAGGTCTCAAGATCGATCCCGTCCGTGATACGAGTGGCTGTCTCGAGGAAGGTCTCCATGAAATCTTCGAATCGAAGCTTCTTGGTGTTGGCGACCTGCAACGCCTTCAGCTTTTCTTCGCGAGCTTCCTTGAAGTGCACTCGGACCAGCGATAGCGGCACGTCCGCACCACAACGAGCGGCAGACTTCTTCCATGCCTGCACTCTGTTCGGGACGTCCTCCAGCCGAGTCATCAACCCTTCTATTTCCTGCCGGGAATCGTCTTCGGGCCACAGCTCCTTGTCGATCCGGCCGATGACTTCTCTCAGACGGCCGATGAAAGGTCCCACTCTGCCAAGGCGAATATGTGCTCGGAGAATGTCTCGATTGGCTTCGTCGCCGAGTGGAACGTTCGGAACAACCGACCATTCAATGTCGGCTGCTTCAGCCTCAGCGTCCAGACAAAAATCTGCAAAGAAAAGAAGAGCAGAAAGTAAGCGCAGAATGAATTACAAAGTCAAGAAGCACTCGGCAAAAATCTTACCACCGAGCAGTGCAATCATCTTCCTTGCCCAGTCATTGACATACTTCTCCTGCGAAATGCATCGACGGTTCATCACCTTCATCTGACCCATCAGTTCACTTCTTTGCTTGCCCATTTTCTCAATTTCGGTCACTAATGCCTTGTTGGTCTCTCGGGACTCCTCCAAAGACTTCTCTCGGTCAGCAAGAGCCCCCTTCACACCAGCCAAGTCATTCACAGCCGCCTCAAATTCCGCAGCAAGCTGAACCTTTTCAGCCTTCAGAGTATTGTACGCGGATCCCATTTTGCAAGTCTTCTGCCAAATCAGCGCAAAGGGAAGCTCAGACACATTCAACAAGGAAAACAAACAAAGCTCAAAGTTCTTCAGACCCCTGCCGATGCAAGCACTCGATAGCGGTCTCGGGGACTACACCCAGTGGGTTCACTAAGAGTGACCCCACTGGCATGAAGCTCGAACAGGCCGGCCCTATTCAGCTACATGACAAACAGACAAATCGGGGACTACATCCAGTGGATGCACTCCGAGTGCCCCCACAGGTAATATTCGGGCAGACCGGCTCGGATCTGCTCAGATAACGGGAAATACATATAAAGACAACTTCCGGTGCAAGCACTCGACAGAAGTCCCAGGGACTACACCCACTGGGTTCACTCTGAGTGAACCCACTGCAAAATAATCGTACTGTATCCGAGTATATCACTTGGACCCCCAGTAGGTTACAAGAGGGAAGTAAACACTTACTAGCGCACTTACTCGGATATCGTCTCGGAGCTCCAAGCTTCTCTTGTACAAAGACGCGATGGAGTCGTACGCTCCCTTGGCATCACCCACCATCAACTCCACCTGCACCATGGCCTCCTTGGCGGCTCCCACTTGGTCTTCCGGGAGGTGTCGGGCGTCGTACTGGACGGTCGATGGACCTGGCACGACAGAAGACTCCTTGGGCATCCCAAGTCTCGCTCCTGTCGGTTCCGCCGCGAGGGACACCGCCTCAGTCGACGGCATCGGCTCGGCCGGCGGCGCGTCCACGGTGGGAGCAGCAGCAGATGGAAAAACCTCAATGACAGGCGCCAAAGTGGGCCTTGATCCCCTTTGGTCGTCCTCCTCCAAATGAATCACCTCCGAAGGAAGCCCGGCTGAACAACATGAGGTTGCAGAAAAAGGGCAAGATTAAAGACATCACTCGTGAAATAATAATGCAAACTCTCGGAGTCGTCACAACGTACCTTGCTGAGATGTGGCAGCGTTATCCGTATCCATGGGATCATCGTCCTGGCACGGCAGAGAGGTGGCGGAGGTGGCAGCTCTATCGAGTAAAATACACTCGTCCGATAAGCATGAGTTCAATCAAATATTGAAAGAAGATGGGAGAACAAGACACTTACGTTGAGGCAACTGGAACAGCGATCCTCATCCGAGGCAAAGCTTTCCGAGGCTTGGACCCACTCGGTTTGGCCACCTTGGACGGTTGGTCCGTAGGCTCAGCAGCAGCGTCCCTGGTCCTCTTCACGCTCTGAGCACTCGGAGCCACGGGAGGAGCTGGCGGAGCACTCGGAGCCACAGGAGAAGCAGGCGGAGCACTCGGAACTGCTCGAGGAGCCGGCGGAGCCGTGGGTTCGTGACGGCGCTTAGTTCGAGGCTCTGATGGTGGAGGTGGCGAGCTCTGCTCCCCAGCCTCCCCCTCCTCCTCTTCAGACTCCTCCTCCGTCTCCCCACTGTCGAAGACGTACTCGGCGCTATCCACACTGCCCTCCTGGCTGCCCTCCTCTTCCTCAGCGGGATTCCCGATCGAGACGGGAGAATGCCAGTTGGTCCACTCCTGCACAAAATACAGTCGACAACGTCAAACACCAAGTGGCAACACAAGAAAAGAAATAAATCTAAGAAGATTGAAAGCACTCGACAAGATGCGCTCACCTCATTCGGAGGAGGGTTGTCGGCGCGGAAGGGCCTCACTCGCCGGGCTCCTTCGGGGTTGTCGCATGCGCCTGTGATGCCGTGGAGCCATGCTGTCACCATGTCCCCGGTCACACACTCTGGGTGAGTCCGAGTGGAATCCTACCGCAGAGAAGCCTACCCCGTCGGGCAGAACTAAACACGGCCGCCAACACTTTTCCTACAAACACCAGAAACTAATTGCAACTCCTGGACAGGGATCTAGGCAATTAATAAGCCGAGTGGGGTCATATTTCAGGGCCCAATGCATGGTAGTATCTTGTCTTGGATAACATACACAGAACTCAGTTCTTAAGGACGGTCCCAATGAGACAACCCACCATGTACTCCTACATGGCCTCTCATCGCTACCTTTACCAAATCGGATTCACACTTTTACTCTCACACTGTAGAACATGATCACAACCATTCCGATTCATCATCCAGATGGATCAGACCCGGCACGACTCTAAGCATAGCAGGCTTTGTAAACAAGCATGGATGAGTAAGCACAACAAGGCTCAAGCAGTTGCTACTCATGCTAAGTGGTTTCAACTATTTACTGTGACAAAATCAGGTCATGCAAAGGAATGGGTTCAACTACCGATAACATGTACAGTTGAATCGTGTTTGTCCTAATGCAGTAAAAGAGAGTAGGAGCGAGAGAGTGGCTTTATATCAATATGCTCAAGGGGGGTTTGCTTGCCTGACACGTCTGAAGATAGCAATGAGTCTTCATCAATGTCAACGATCACATCGTCGGAAACATCATCCACCGGGAGGGAACAACACCGGCGAACAAGAAAGGAACAACAATCACTTCACGGAAATGCAACACTATGATGCATGCTCAAGACATGAAATGAAAGGTGGCAGGGCTAATGTGGCTATCATTTCTTAAGTTGAAGTTGGTTTGAATTAGGATTCAAACATCACTTCAAGCCGGTTATTTTTCCAAGTACCCTTATAGTTGATTCGACCTGATGCTCATAACAAATTGTTCCAACATGTATGGAGTTAGTATTTTGAGGTACTAATTTGCATTGACCAATGTTTGGTCATAGTAATTGAAGTGGAATTCAAATAGGAATCAAATTCCAACTCCAAACTATTTATTAAATTTACCCAAATCAATATTTTGCCTATTTGGTGATGTTAACTTTCTCAAACATGCATGAAAATGCCATAATCAGATTCTTTGATTTTTCTCATTCTTTTTCATATATAAATTATTTCCATCCGAGTTATATTTTAATTTCTATGATTTTTACAAGTTTTTCTATTATTCTGGAATTAATTAAAATCAGAAAAAGCTATTACTGCATCAGGCTGATGTCATCCCTGCGTCAACAGGTCAACCAGCCGGTCCAGGTCAGACCCTGACTAGTGGGGCCCAATGGTCAGTGACCAAGGGGCTAACCCCGCACTGACCAGCCCCTAATTGGGGTTTGACCAGGTGTGGGGCCCTATGGCAGTGGCACTAAGGCCTGATTAGTGGCGGGTTAAGGTGGCCACGTCGCCCCCCATCGGAGGGTGGTCGCAGGCGACCATAGCCGCGGCGGAGGGCTCGCTGGAGACGACCTAAACGGCGCTACAGAGGTCCAAATCGAGCGTGGTTTGCAGCTACGGGACGCTGGCGAAGCGGCCGTTCTTCCAAGGTTAAGCAGCGAAGCTAGGGTGGCCGGAGGAGGTGCCGGCGACGAGCTCGTGCGGCGGCCGGATCTCGGGTTCTTCAGAACTGGTGCTAGAGGGGACGGACGAGTGCGAGAAGAGGAAAAATGGAACCGGTGGTTCATAGGGGGCTCGACTGGCGGCTCGGAACGCTCGAGGAGGCCCTCCTGGCAGCGAATCGACGACGGCATCCATCGGCCGGAGATGAGGAAAATGGCGGCAGTGGCGGCGCTCCGAGGCTCCCGGGCCCGATTCCAGTGGCGATGAGGAGCAGGGCGATGCGGCAGTCCTTATGGGCTTTTCGGAGAGGCGAGGGGAGGCCGGAGGCTGCGGCAATGACGAGCGACAGCTCGAGCAGAGCTCGGCCATGGTGAGGAGAAGCAAGGACAAGTGCAGACGGGGCAAATGGTGGCTGGTTCTATGGGGACGGCTCTCCCGAGCCTATCCCAGCCACCAGGTCGGGCGGGAGTCCATGCAGGTAGGTGGCATGGTGCCCCTGGCCGAGCGTCGTGGCGAGCTTCTCCTCTGCCTTCTGGCAGGAGGAGGAAGATGCATGTGCCCCTGGTGGGCTAGGCCAGGCGACAGGTAAGGTTTTCTATTTTCTTCTATTTATTCTTTTCTGTTTTCTATTTGCTAACATTTGTGTTGATTTGAAAATAAGTCCAAATCATTTTGCATAATCCTTATAATATTTTTATGTGGCATAAATATAAATGTCCAATAGCACATAATAGTTTCAGTATTTATAAAGCTATATTTTATATATAGAAAATATAATTCCATTTAAAATAGTTGTTTGATTAATTGAAAAATCCAATATAAAAAGTTTCTGTGATCCAAAATATTGGTTGACATTTTTATTTTAGTCCAACATTTTATTGGAAAATCAGGGACATTTCCTTGAATCAATTTGAAGCAATATTTATGTTGCTTGTTTGACAAAAATTTGAATGACGAGGCTTGATCACTCCTCATTTCATTTCCAAAAAAAAAAATAGGAATGCATGCATGAGATGCAATGACAAACTATTCTAGGTCTGGGGCTGTGACATCTCACCCCCACTAAACAAGAATCTCGCCCCGAGATTCAGGCGTAGTCAGGAAGAGGAAAAGGGGCACTAAACTATCACAATCTTCACGATCCATTTGCTCCTCTCAAGGACGTTGATTCATCGCACCATGTTGATCTTGACATCTTTGCCCTTCAGGTCTTCATCTAGCTTGAGGACAAAAGAACAGAGAGACGACATAAGATTCGATCTCCTCGAAGATCGAGCAACTCAAGATCAACTCATAGAATGAGACGTATGAACGTCCCTTGATCTGAGACACAACACCAAAACACGGATGAGAAAATGAGACATGTCACAGAGGTGCAATTGGTAGGCAACAAATCCACGCTTAAGACACATGATGATGAGGTTTCAAAGTAGCGAGGATTAAGTTACACTTCATACCACAATGGGGCACCTTAGGAGGGTGACTCGTAGAGGTATTCCTCTAAGTGGAAAAAAGAATTACTTTTGATACAAAGATCATTGAAACTCTTCATACCAGGGAAGACAATTCACAAATGATTGTTTGAAGGAATTTGAAAGAATGGCATACTCAGGTTGGAAAGAAACTAGGGTTATAGAACAACTCAGCGAACGGAAGGCACATTCCAATTATTACCGAGGATATAACCTAGTGTCTGAGCATGCTCTCAAGAACTTGAGAATTTCCATATTCATCAAAGTTTTACCAATATCTATGCCAAGATCTTGGTGACACAACATACTACTATGATGAACAGTGATGGAGGATGCAGATGCAAAGGAAGACAACACTTCCTCAGATTTCACCTTAGCTGTGCCAAGGGAACGAAATCTGGTTGATCGACCGAGAGCCATTTAGCACTCCGCTTCTAATGTTCTCCTTGATGTACTGGCACAACCAAATTATAGATCATGCTTGATATCTAGCACATCAAGAATAGGTCAGAATTCGGGGCATCAAAGGGAGTCCATGAGGAACAACTTCCAAAATAAATCATACAAAACCTTACGGGAGATGGCTAAGATTGCTGATACAAGATATTATAATATCAAGTCTTCCGGCTAGATGTGTTAGCCATTACATCACTTTACCGGGTTACATAGAGACCAATATTATAATTCTTGGGGAAAGTTCCAACCATTATAACTGCCTAAGATTCAGCTTCGGTTGGTGCCACGATGCTTCAGACTCAGCATGTCCAAAAAGAAAGTATGCAACACAAATCGACGAGATAACGTTGCGTGATTCTCAGGAAATGAACTACGGAAGATAACTCCAAAACATGAGCTGGATCGCAAGACCCACGTGAACACTCTGCCCAAGACAACGATGAGCACATGAAAAAGTCTTACAACAAAACTCTACTGAGTTCTGATTTGGGAACCATCATTGCGGATATCGAAGCCATGTGCAACTCCGTCTGGGCCCTTTGGGAATGACACCTAACTTCTTTTCCTTGAACAAATCAATCAGTGGCTTGGTGTGCTAGGAGATACATATGGAGTGAAGATGATCAGTCTATCAAACCATAGAATACTTCACACTTGCATGATTGACTTGGAATGATTCTGAAGAAACAAATTAACTTTTCTCGAATTCACGGCAGCAACTTGCATCAGGTGCACATGAATTAGAGGAAGTCACTTCTTACACCTAACATATACATCATGAATAGACAGGAAGACAATGTCTTAAAAGTTTCCAGCACTAGCTTAATGTCCAACATAGATCATGGAACAAGTTAGAATGTTGCGGATGGGCTCAACAACAATTCATCAAGATACCCATATAAATGGATTTCCACAACTATGTGAGCAAGATAATAGAATTGGTCAGATCAAAGAATATTATAGTGCATGCTCAGAGAAATCCATGAGTAAGACACTTCTACGAAAATCTTTGGTTCTGAGTTTGATTTGACAATAGCCCATACTCAAATCAAAATTGGACAAGATAATATATGCAACAATTGATCACACGAATCAGCCGATGACAATAACATCTTCTTCAGACTCACAAAACAGGAAAAATATCCTTTTTAAGTAAACTAAGTTTAGATGAAGCTTTTATCTTCCAACTCTCCAAGTTGTTGTTTAGCTTAACCAACTAGCTCGGGGTATCCAACACGGATTCTTGGAGAAGATGGCTTATAGAGAAACCATCTTGATCATGAGCTCTATCATAACAGTCAGGAAACAACCTGGTAATACTTCCGAGAAGATATTCGGAAAATCATGAACCACCGATATGTTATTAAGCTCGGGAACAATCTCGCTTTTCAGGGCAAGATGATGTGATCAATAGAGCGAGGGATTGACACAATCCTAATTCATTGATCGAAAGTGCACCATGAAACATGGACTAGGTAGCACACTAAATGTTAGGATGACGATTCAATCAGCATCACCAGAAGAGTGAAATTATTGTCCAATAACTACTAAACCATGGCATTGCTAGGAGTATTGATTTACAAAATCATGGTTCACTTGTCGATATTCCGGTTACAACCAACACGAAAACCGAGGGATGAACAATGATAGCGAGAATAATCAGTACATCAAGAGTTCCTAAGAGATGGTGCAATTCTCACAACATTCTTGACAACAAGAGGGTAATACTCCAAGATAGAACAGAACTAAAGCTGGTTTAGCATTTCGATCTGCAGAATACAGCTACTTTGACCCAATCCAAGAAATGGATGAGGTACTGGAGTTTGCTTCTCCCAGTCATTGGAGAATAGAACAACTTGATAGACCACGAAATAAAAGACATTAATGACACGAATGCACAACTATTCTTGACTATCCTCTCATGGATGAAGGTCAGAATACAACTAGATAGGGCCAACCCAAGAGCACATGGTTTCTTGAGTTGTGAATGCATGGATTAGCATGTCGAACGGGTTCAACATAATTCTTCCAGATAGTCCGTGCAGAAGGGGGAAGTAGGCAGAATCACAATATGGAGTAGAGAACTCATCACGAGCACTCTTGTTATGATCTTTAGTTCATGGAGAACTACTGCCAAAAATGATTCATGGTGTTGGAAGAATGATATACCATGAACCTTGGGAGCTACAACAAGGTTACTAATCATTATAAAGGAACTAGCAACACTATCAACAGAGATGAGCAGAATGATCCTTGGATTCAAAGACCCAGAAATAGAATACCTAAAACTAAATAAAATCACGAGATGTTTTCAAAAATGATGGCCAGAACTATCACACGGGAAGACATAGCACACCTCTAGACTATTGGGTAGTTTTCGGAGTAACATGTTTTCCTAATACTTCAACAAAACGTCGAGGTAATAGAGTACCTTGGCACAATTATTAGTGTGCTTTGTCCGGCCAAAAGACATTGGAAAAGGAGGAAGGAATTTGCAATCGCATCAGACTATTTAAGAACTTTGGAAAACTCGGACAACATAGCGGCTGTACGAGCATGAAATATGAGGCAACCTGCAAGAAAACTAACAACATAACAATTGAATTCTTATGGAGACACTGATCCAGGAAGACAACAACTTTTATATAAATCTCCAGCATAGTAACTCGTCATCCTAATGAATAGATGAGAAAGCCTAATTATTAAACCCCGTAGAATAAAGAAGAGGATGACTCAGAATAAGAATGACACAAGGAAAGGAGTAAAAGAGCCTTACGTTCGCTTCCACAAACAATTCCCTTATATAACTAAAGAGTTGCTAGACTCAACATCGACCAGTTTGGCTTGGTTATCCTACAGGCAGTCAAGCTCTGATACCAAAGCTGTCGGGACCCCGATCCTAAGTCATAAGAACCCAACCTGTAACACATCACATCACTTGGCGGCCTCACGCACGGTAAACTCCACGGCTGCCACCTTACCTTGGCCGGGACCGTTTGCGTATTTTGGCTCACGTATATGAACATGTTGCTAGCGTTCAAACGACAAAGAACCCGGGTCGACATGACTAGTTATAAACCCAAGCGGTACATCCGTACAGGGACAGGCATACATAACCCAGCAAGGTAGGTGTCGATCAACAGCGTGTGTAGACGAGTCGTAGCAAGCTACAAGGACTCCATTACACCGCGTGATATTTCCCCGAGGGGACAGACATAGCAGCAAAGAAGGATACATGCCGGTCAATCAGTGTGTCTAGAGCAGTAGCAAGCTACCAAGGCTCGATAGAAGCGCAAAGAGGCATTTCCCTGTAAAGAGTACTACTAAAGGCAAACAACTAGGTGTCGAATCCCACACATATAATGCATTTCAAACATACACACATTATGCATTATATGTGTAGATACAACATGGCCTCACAACATAACTCTATGACTCAAGCATTTATTAAAGACTCATAAGAGTCAACATAGTATGATATTACAAACAGGGGTCACATGACCTGGCACTCAAGTCATACAAGCAACAAGCCAAAGTAAATCATGTCTGGGTACAGACATCTACTAAAAGTGGCTGGAAGAGCCTGAAAAGCTACTACGACCCTACCAAAGGAGCCAGACCTCTGTTTGGGATTCCCAAGCTATTCCGGTCAACATCGAACACATCGCGTAGAACCTTTTAATGAGTCTAAGTCTTCTCTGGAAAACATAAATAAAGCAACCGTGAGTACAAAGGTACTCAGCAAGTATTACATCAGAACTATCTACATATGCATCATGTTTCAATGAAAGGATTGTGGGGTTTGATTGCAGCAAGCCAGCTTTGACTCTTGGCTAACCTGTACTACGACTACAAGTTCTTTCTTTGAGGTGGGATAGCGCACACGAGTCCACATATTCACCAATGCAATACACCACTATGGATCCACTCTCGTCTCCCTACGAGAAAGCCTTCCATAGCACTCACACTTATCTTGCATGTTTTAGAGTATCCATTTAAATTTTCTATGTACCACGTAATGTTTCCAAGTAGTCCATATCCGAGGACGCGGCTATTCGAACAGATTGATTCACCCTGCAGGGGTATACTTCTTCACACATGCTCTCACCACTTAGCACCATATGCACGTCATGCATCTCGGCAACCTTCAAGCAGAAGCACTGGCGTGGGTGTCGGCCACGACCATTAACCACACAAGACCCTAGTCCAGGTTTATCGCCTATTTGAGACTGAACCCGCAAGGAAGTCCGGCCGAGGTTTCCTCTACGGCCCCAAACGATGTGTGCAGGGTTCGCAAGCCCACCATCCGGGTGCCACTTGGTACACCGTGCCACTGTGTATCTACCGCAGAGAAGCCTACCCCGTCGGGCAGAACTAAACACGGCCGCCAACACTTTTCCTACAAACACCAGAAACTAACTGCAACTCCTGGACAGGGATCTAGGCAATTAATAAGCCGAGCGGGGTCATATTTCAGGGCCCAATGCATGGTAGTACCTTGTCTTGGATAACATACACAGAACTCAGTTCTTAAGGACAGTCCCAATGAGACAACCCACCATGTACTCCTACATGGCCTCTCATCGCTACCTTTACCAAATCGGATTCACACTTTTACTCTCACACTGTAGAACATGATCACAATCATTCCGATTCATCATCCAGATGGATCAGACCCGGCACGACTCTAAGGATAGTAGGCTTTGTAAACAAGCATGGATGAGTAAGCACAACAAGGCTCAAGCAGTTGCTACTCATGCTAAGTGGTTTCAACTATTTACTGTGACAAAATCAGGTCATGCAAAGGAATGGGTTCAACTACCGATAACATGTACAATTGAATTGTGTTTGTCCTAATGCAGTAAAAGAGAGTAGGAGCGAGAGAGTGGCTTTATATCAATATGCTCAAGGGGGGTTTGCTTGCCTGACACGTCTGAAGATAGCAATGAGTCTTCATCAATTTCAACGATCACATCGTCGGAAACATCATCTACCGGGAGGGAACAACACCGGCAAACAAGAAAGGAACAACAATCACTTCACGGAAATGCAACACTATGATGCATGCTAGGGACATGAAATGAAAGGTGGCAGGGCTAATGTGGCTATCATTTCTTAAGTTGAAGTTGGTTTGAATTAGGATTCAAACATCACTTCAAGCCGGTTATTCTTTCAAGTACCCTTATAATTGATTCGACCTGATGCTCATAACAAATTGTTCCAACATGTATGGAGTTGGTATTTTGAGGTACTGATTTGCATTGATCAATATTTGATCATAGTAATTGAAGTGGAATTCAAATAGGAATCAAATTCCAACTCCAAACTATTTATTAAATTTACCCTAATAATCATTATTCCTATTTGGTGATGTTAACTTTCTTAAACATGCATGAAAATGCCATAATCAGATTCTTTGGATTTTTCTGATCCTTTTTCATATATAAATTATTTCCATCCGAGTTATATTTTAATTTCTATGATTTTTACAAGTTTTGTTATTATTCTGGAATTAACTAAAATCCGAAAAAGCTATTACTGCGTTAGGCTGATGTCATCCCTGCGTCAACAGGTCAACCAGCCGGTCCAGGTCAAACCCTGACCAGTGGGGCCCACTAGTCAGTGACCCACGAGCTAACCCCGCGCTGACCAGCCCCTAATTAGGGTTCGACCAGGCGTGGGGCCGTCTGGAAGTGGCTCTAAGGCCTGATTAGTGGCGGGTTAAGGTGGCCACGTCGGCCCCCACCGGAGGGTGGTCGCCGGTGACCATAGCCGCGGCGGAGGGCTCGCTGGAGATGACCTAAACGACGCTACAGAGGTCCAAATCGAGCGCGGTTTGCAGCTACGGGACGCTGGCGAAGCGTCCGTTCCTCCAAGGTTAAGCAGCGAACCTAGGGTGGCCGGAGGAGGTGCCGGCGACGAGCTCGTGCGGCGGCCGGATCTCGGGTTCTTCAGAACTGGTGCTAGAGGGGACGGACGACTACGAAAAGAGGAAAAATGGAACCGGTGGCTCACGGGGGGCTCGACTGGCGGCTCGGAACGCTCGAGGAGGCCCTGCTGGCAGCGAATCGACTACGGCATCCGGCGGCCGGAGATGAGGAAGATGGCGGCAGTGGCGGTGCTCCGAGGCTCCCGGGCCCGATTCCAGTGGCGATGAGGAGCAGGGCGACGCGGCGGTCCCTATGGGCTTTTCGGAGAGGCGAGGGGAGGCCGGAGGCTGCGGCAACGACGAGCGACAGCTCGAGCAGAGCTCGGCCATGGCGAGGAGAAGCAAGGACGAGTGCAGACGGGGCAAATGGTGGCTGGTTCTATGGGGACGGCTCTCCCGAGCCTATCCCAGCCACCAGGTCGGCGAAGAGGCCATGCACGCAGGTGGCGTGGTGGCCCTGGCCGAGCGCCGTGGCGAGCTTCTCCTCTACCTTTTGGCAGGAGGAAGAAGATGCATGTGCCCCTGGTAGGCTAGGCCAGGCGACAGGTAAGGTTTTCTATTTTCTTCTCTTTATTCTTTTCTGTTTTCTATTTGCTAACGTTTGTGTTGATTTGAAAATAAATCGAAATCATTTTGCAAAATCCTTATAATATTTTTATGTGGCATAAATATAAATGTCCAATACCACATAATAGTTTCAGTATTTATAAAGCTATATTTTATATACAGAAAATATAATTCCATTTAAAATAGTTGTTTGATTAATTCAAAAATCCAATATAAAAAGTTTCTGTGATCCAAAATATTGGTTGACATTTTTATTTCAGTCCAACATTTTATTGGAAAATCAGGGACATTTCCTTGAATCAATTTGAAGCAATATTTATGTTGCTTGTTTGTACAAAATTTAAATGATGAGGCTTGATCACTCCTCATTTCATTTCCAAAAGAAAAAAAATAGGAATGCATGCATGAGATGCAATGACAAAGAATTCTAGGTCTTGGGCTGTGACAATAATTCACAAAAAAATTCATACAATTCCAAGAACTTTTATTTCTGCACAAAAATAATGCAAGGTAGTTGTGCTAAAAACAGCATTAGTCTGAGTTAGCTGCATTAAAATCATGCAAATTAGAGTCCAAAACCAGAGAAAAAGTGTTTGGAAAAGTAGATACTTTGGGGATGTATCAATAAGACATCTTATATCTTCCTCAAAACAGCCATCCTACCTACCTATCATCGCATTTCCATAGCCATTCCGAGATATCTTGCCATGCAACTTCCAACATCACATCATATGACTAGTACACTCACTGTCATATTGCTTTGCATGATCATGTAGGTGACATAGTATTTTTGGCTAAGCCACCATTCATCATCATTATACATGTTACGCTAGATTATTGCACATCCTCGTACAATGCTAGAGGCCTTCATATAGTCATATTGTTTAGTAGTTTTTCATATCAAGTTTTTATTAAATAGAAGTGTGATGCTATTCGTTATCAGGGTGTTGTCTTAGTGAGAAAAGGATGATGGAGACAATGATGCCACCACAAGTCGGGATGAGACTCCGAAAAAGAGAGAGAGAGAGAGAGAAAGAAAGAAAAAAGAGAAAAAGAAAAATGAAGAAAAAGAAAAAAATAGAGAAAAGAGAGAAGGGACAGTGATACTACCTCTTTTTCCACACTTGTTCTTCAAAGTAGAACCATGTTTTCATATAGAGAGTCTCATGTTCTGTCACTTTCATATGCTAGTGGCAATTTTTCATTATAGAACTTGGCTTGAATATCTCGATGACGAGCTTCCTTGAATGCTTGAGGTATTCATGAGGAAGCAAGTTGTATGCATACCCACTTAGCTTCAGTCGATCTTTCATACACTTATAGATCTAGTGCATCCGTTGCATGGCAATCCCTACTTCTTGCATTGATATTGATTGATGGACATCTCCATATCTTGTTGATCTACCTAATTGATGCAAGACTTTCTTCTTCTCCATTTCTACCCCTTTCAAACCTACCACCATATTCTATTCCACCTATATGCTATGTCCATGGTTCACGCTCATGTATTGAGTGAGTTATAAAAAGCTGAAGTGCATTAAGAAGTACAACCCAATTGCTTGGCTTAACACCGTGGTGCTTGAAATTTACTATGTTGATGTTTATTAATTCATAGTTTCTCAATGATCATACATGTGAGATATTACATGTTTAGTAGCATGTCACATCAAAATTTATGTTTTTATCATTTACCTACTCGAGGACAAGCAGGAATTAAGCTTGGGGATGGTGATACGTCTCCAACATATCTATATGTTTTGAATGTTTCATGCTATTATATTACCATTCTAATATGGTTTTAGGCATTTACTTGTTGTTTATATTATTTTTAAGCACTAACCTATTAACCCAATGCCAAGTTCCAGTTGCTTTTTTCTGCAAGTTTTTGGCTTTTCAGCAATACTATACCAAACAAAGTCCAAATACCTAGAAACTTTTTGACAATTTTTCTAGACAAAATAAGGACTTGGAAGTTTTGGAAGAAGGTCGGAGGCCCCATGGGGTGGCGCGAAGGCAACAGGGCGCGCCCAGGGGTGGTTGCGCCCCGATGGGTTGGGGCCACCTCCGTTGGCCTCTATTGGCCCGCTCTGTCCTATAAATTCTCAATTATCCCAAAAACCCAAGGCCCCCCCCCCAAAACACTTTTTCCACCGCCGCAAGTCTTTGTTCCGTCATGTGCCCATCTAGAGCCCAAAGCTGGCATCTTGTAGGTCAACCGACGGGTCTCCCAAAGGCGACACATGATTTGTTTAAAAATCCCATGCCAACATCTTGCAGCTCGACTGATGGGTCCCGATGAGGCTAGTGAGGAGTTGCTAAAGAAAAGAATTCCACGCCGGCAACTCACAGGTTGACCGACAATTCTTGAAGACTGGCCTCGGGCTATTAAAACCAGCGTTGTTGGTGGAGAAATTATTTTCACATTGGCGTCTTGCAGGTCGACCAACGATTCTTGCAAAACCGGCCTAGGTTGTATTGAGTCATAATTCTGGTAGGAAAGATCTTGTCCGACCCGCCGTTTAGCATGTTCCATGTCAAGTTGTACCTCGGTAATGGTGAAATGCACACACCAGTATCTGGTTGAGCAAGTTACCGAGGGGATATGATTCTAGGGTCAGTCATGTTGCCCAACCCAAGTCTTGAGGTCTACTACATTGATGGTTTAATGTAGACAATTTAAAGTGCGATACAGTTTCTCACGAGATTACGATCCTCATATCGGTCGGCTGCACCCGACCTTTGTCTCGGAGGCTACTGATCACAACACGTTTTTTCCTAAAAGTATTGTGTTACGTAAGGAATTGATCCTTAGGTCGATTTTGAGAATCAACCTAAGTCTCGGGAGCTACTGGGATCAACGGTTTTATTTTACCCTTCCGGTGCATCCCAGATTTTGGTTGACATACACCTTGAGGGCTATTGGCTATACATCTCAGTAGAGAATAAATTGCAATCAAGTTGGTGGAAAACTTTTTTCCCAGGAGGCTAATGATCTACATCAACAACTCAAGACCGAGGTGGTAGACCAATTTAGGGGTAGTCCGACGTTGGAGCTTGGACGCAAGAAATAACAAGGCATTTGATGAAGCACGATAATTTAAAGGGGCTCCTCATATGCCTGACTTCTCAACTCTTTGAGTACACCTCGGTGATCCTCGAGATCAAAGATTAGAAGATTTGTGTAACTAGCTTTTAAGGCCGAGGACCTAAGGCAAAAAATCGGAAGCATCGAGGAGTGTCCCCAACTTGAAAACCGCTAAAGGGATTACCGATGGTGTCCTATACTAGGGGTATTCACCATGTCGTCTCCCAGCCGATCGATGGGTCCCAAAGAGCCAATTGAGGACCCCCTAGAATATACAAGGAAGATCCCACAAGGCCTGATGCACAAGACAAGAAATCACGGTATCCTAGGCCTTCATCGTATTATATAAACCGAGGATAGGCAAGACGATAGATGATTGGAATCTTACACAACAATCTCGTCGTAGAAACTTGTACAATGTACTATACCCCAATATAATGAACACAAGAAGGTCTTAGGGTATTATCTCTATCCAAGAGCCCGAACCTAGGTAAAATCCAGTGTCCTTATTACCATCGCTTGAAGACGTCTAGCTTAGGATCCCATGCCTCGAGATTCTCACGAATTGACTCCAATAGGATGGACGTTTGATTTAAAGGGTTGGATCATCACCCCCTATTAATTTTTAGGGGAATTCCTGTTGGAACTATGCCCTAGAGGGCACAATAAATTAGTTATTATCATATTTCCTTGTTCACGATAACCATTTATTATCCATGATGTAATTGTATTGATTGGAAACTCAAAAACATGTGTGGATACATACCCAACACCGTGTCCCTTGTGAGCCTCTACTAGACTAGCTCGTTGATCAAAGATGGCTAAGGTTTCCTAGCCATAGACATTAGTTTTCATTTGATAACGAGATCACATCATTGGGAGAACGATCTAATGGAAAGTACCCAAACCTTAAGCATAGCATTTGATCGTATCCAGTTTACTCCTATTGCTTTCTGCATGTCAATGTATTTGTTCCTATGACCATGGGATCATGCAACTCACTAACACCGAGGAATGCCTTGTGACAATCAAACGTCGCAACATAACTGGGTGACTAGAAAGATGCTCTACAGGTATCTCCGAGGGTGTGTGTGGAGTTGGCATGGATCAAGACTAGGATTTGTCACTCCATGTGGCGGAGAGTTATCTCGGGGCCCACTCAGTAATACAACATCACAATAAGCTTGCAAGCAATGTGACTAAGGAGTTAGTCACGTGATCTTGTATTACGAAATGAGTAAAGAGACTTGCGAGTAGCGATATTGCACTAGGTATGGAGATGTCAATGATCGAATCTTGGGAAAGTAACATACCGATGGACAAAGTGAACAACGCACGGGATTAGCTCAATCCTTGGCATCGTTGGTTTTGACCGATAAAGATCTTCGTAGAATGTGTGGGAACCAATATGGGCATCTAGGTCCCACTAATTGTTATTGACCGTAGAGGTCTCTCGGTCATATCTGCATAGTTATCAAACTCGCAAAGTCTGCACACTTAACGTTCGGTGACTATATAGATATAGTTGAGTTATTGGGTTGCTGACCGAAGGTTGTTTGTTGTCCCGGAGGAGATCCCGGACGTCACAAGGAGCTCTGAAATGGTCCGGAGCTAAAGATTTATATACAGGAAAGTGGTATTCGGGTTCCATAAAAGTTTCAGGGTGTTCAGATATTGTACCGGGAGTGCCGAAAGGGTTCCGGGGGTCCACCGGGAGGGGCCCACCCACTATGGAGGGCCACATGGTCCTAAGAGGTGGTGCAATAGCCCCTGGCGGGCTAGGCAGCTAACCTCAAAGAGGCACATCCATCCAAATGGTTGGTGGGGAGGTTCCTTGAGGAGGAGGGACTCCTCCCCTTGGGCGCCCACCTCCCTTGTTGGAGGTGGACTCCTCCCCACTTGGCCCGCCAACCCTCCTTGGAGGAGGGGCCAAGGCTGCACCCTACCTACTCCCTCCTTGTATATATAGAGAGGGATAGATAGGGAAGCAGCACCCCAAGGCATAGGTGCATACCTACCTCTCTCCCTAGATCGGTTTCTCCTCCAGAACGCGTCTGCGGCAGCGCTTGGCGAAGCCCTGCTGAGACCCCACCACCACCGCCGCCACCATGTTGTTGTGCTGCCGGAGAATCCATCTACTACTTCACCCACACTCACTAGATCGAGGTGGTGAAGGCGTCATCAAGTTGTACGTGTGCTGAACGCGGTGATGTCGTCCGTTCGGCACTTGATCGGGACGTTCGTGATTGGATCGCGGGACGGATCGTGATTAGATCGCGAAGTCATTCGACTACATCAACCGCGTTTCTCAACTCTTCCACTTAGTGATCTACAAGGGTATATAGATGCACCCCCCCTCTCATAGATGTTAGTCTCCATAGATTGATCTTGGTGAGCGTAGGATTATTTTTTGTTTTCCATGTGACGTTTCCCAATAGTGGCATCATGAGTTAGGTCTATGCGTACATAACAAGCATGAGTAGAACACAAAAGAGTGTGTGGGCGTTGATGTTCAGATTGCTTACTGCCTTAGTCTTATCTTGATTCGGCAATATTGTGGGATAAATAGGCCGAGACCAACCTTACTCGTCCACGTACGAGAGACCGGTTCCATCGACTGCCATGCAACTTGTTGCATAAAGATGGCAAGCGGGTGTCTGTCTCTCCCACTTTAGTTGAATCAGATTTGACAGAGGCGGTCCTTGTAGAAGGTTAAATAGCAACTTGAATATCACTATTGTGGCTATGCGTAGGTAGGAACAGTTCTTGCTAGTTGCCCATAGCAGCCACGTAAAATTTGCAACAATAGAGTAGAGGCCATCTAACTTGTTTTTGCAGGGCATGTTGTGATATGATATGGCAAAGATGTGATGTTACATGTGGTGTATGAGATGATCATGTTTTGTACAGATTATCACGACTTTCATGTCAATGTGTACGGCAACCGGTAGGAGCCATAGTGTTGTCTTTAATTATTGTACCATTTGCTTTACTTTATCGCTATGAGTTCACAATAGTTGTAGAAGCAATAGTTTGTGCGACAACCACATGGCAACACATTGATGGAGCTCAAGATGATGGAGATCATGGTGTCATGCTGGTGACGATGGAGATCATGCTGGTGCTTTGGAGATGTGGATCAAAAGCATAAGATGATGATGGTCATATCATGTCACTTATATGATTTGCATGTGATGTTAATCCTTTTATGCATCTTATTTTTGTTAGGACGACGGTAGCATTATAATATGATCCTTCACTAAAATTTCAAGATAAAATTGTGTTCTCCCCAAGTGTGCACCGTTGCGAAGGATCGTCATTTCGACGCACCACGTGATGATCGGGTGTGATAGACTCTATTTTGCATACAAGGGATGTAAGATAGTTTTCCACATGCAGAACACTTGGGTTAATCTTGATGAGCCTAGCATGTATAGACATGGCCTCGGAACACAGGAGACAAAAAGGTCAAACATGAGTCATATAGTAGATATGATCAACATGGAGATGTTCACATTGAAACCACTTCCTCTGACGTGATGGTCGGACTTGGGTTGGTGGATTTGGATCATGTCACACTCGAACAACCTAAGGGGTGTTGAGTTGACTGGGAGTCCTTAAGTAATATGATTAATTGAATTGAAAATTACTGTTGGGCAAAGAGATGGCGACTCCCACCTCCCACCTCGGCGACTCCATGGCGATCTGGTGCTCTAGCCGACGCATCTACCCTTCTCGTCGCTCTACTACTCAGGTGAACCCTCCCGACCCCCCTCACGTAGTCGTGCATGGCTTGCATGGGTGGTTCCACGTTCGATCTGGATTTTTCTCATGGTTTGGCTTTCGCCGAGGAGGTTTATCGCCATTCTGGGGTTACGGTGCACCCTATGAAGCACCGCCGCTCCTTCATCATGGTGGTTTCTTTTGGTCGCCATGTGTTCCGTCTCTCTGAGGACACGGTCGCCACAGCTCTAGAATCTGTGATTGGGGGCTCTGCCATTAAGTTTCGCGTCTCTCAAGTGACAGAGTCGGTTTTCTCCTTCAAAGTGTCCTGCATGCAAGTTGGTTTTCATATTTTGGATCTACGCTCGTTCAAATGCTCAAATTTTAAGTGCTTCTTCCATCTATGGGGCCATGGTGGTCCGAATTGGCGTCGGGAATTCTCTTTGTGGAAGAAGCAATGTGATGCTGAATGGATTATTGTGAGTCCATCTAAGAGGAGAGCCTCACTAGGTCTGATGGCAATGCATTCCAGACCTCTAAAATCTTCTCTTAAATCTGGATCATCAGTTCGTAAGAAGCTCACATTCGCATCCCTCCAACAATATGAGGTTTGCAAGGGTTAAAGATGTCCTGTTTCCCATGATGAGCTCCTCACGCTTGAACAGGTTGTTTATACGGTGCCTTCTCCTGAACGTGTCATCATCTCTGCGCCACCGTCGGCAGAACTCCGATGGACGACGGCCACGCCGCATATTACGTTCGGCACTGTTTCTCGCCAACAGTCACCCCCGGATCACCCGGAGCTGATTTTCAAATTGCCAAAAGTAACGGAACTTCTCCCGTGCAACACGGTGCTGCAGCTGATCCCGCCGAGATTCATGGTGTTTCGAATTATGAGAATCAATTTTCGGTGGAGAGTTTGGATTCTGGGCCGATTTCCACGCTCATTAATGAGCCTTCTGAGGTTACCTCCTTACCTCGGCCCGAACCTAATCCTAGGATGGATATTCCCTCCTCACAAGAAGCCCATCTGGCCTTTGATCAACTTATTAATGGCATGCTTGAAGAAATCTTTTCTTGCTTGATTTGTAACGCTCGAGGACAACTAGCTGCCAACTGCACGGCTTCGCCTGGATACGCTGACAGAGCTGTGGGTTACGCACGATCTAGAGGAGCCTCTTTTATGCATAATAATTGTCTTACTTGGAACTGTAAGAGACCCACCACCTCCCCTGTCGCTGATATCTCGGGAACTGCCGATACTCTTGGTGAAACAGCAACGCGTGCAGCACAGTTCCGCCCTGTCTCATCGTCGTCGCATCCTCGAACTCCCTCCGAGACCCCGCATATCACGCCGCCGCCGCCTCCCACAATGGCGAACTTTGAGCTCGACCCAGAGTTCTTCCTCCCGCCGGGCCACAACATCATCGACGGAGGACCTGACCGGCTGCCTCGGACCTACACCATGCCTGTTGTCCCCATCACCAGGCGTCATGAGCGCTTTGTCATTGCTGATGTCCACCCTGCGCCCCCAGCTGACAACTTGGTCCAGGTACGGCAAGAAGTAGCCGCTCTTCTTCTTCACCGAGGACTTCGTGTTCGATCAGCCCAGCCATGGATCGAGGGCGTAGGGCTGTTTGAACTTAGAGATGCGGCGGAGAGCTACGCTGCGGTTCAGATGGTTCCGCAGGAAGTTGCCCATAACTCTGTGGTGCGCTACTTGCGACATGATCAGGCCGTTGGCTTCCATGGACAAGAGGGTTTTCGCCATGGGTGCCTGATGCTTCTGGGGATCCCCCTGGACTTCCGCAATACTGAAGACTTGCGGGCTGCTGTCAACACCTTCGGAGAGTTCCATCATTGGGTCAGCGATGATCCTTACTTGGTTTGCTCCATTGTGTTGGCATCGTTCCCAGACGACCGACTTGTCCCTCGCAGTTTCAGCTTCTCTGAATATGCTGCTTGGGGGGGGCGAAGGTGTCCTGGTATGCACCTGTCTACATCCTGGGGGCGGCGCCTGCCGAAGTACTGCCCAATGACGAGGATCCTATGGCCCTCAATGGCAACCCTCACCCGCTTCCTGGACAACTCGTCAATGACAACCTGCAATTTGCTCTGCCCCCTTACCCTGCTTTGGGATGGAATGCAGTGCCGGTAGCACCTGAAGATCCAGTGGTACCTGCTGCTGATGATGATGGTGATTGGGGACAGCTGCCAGCAGCTGCTGATGGAGGAGGATAGGAACCTAAAGCGGCCCCAGAAGCACCTCCTGCTGATCCTGTTCCGGATCAGGAGTCCATGGTGATTGATCAACCGACTCATTCTTCCTCTGACTCGGTTCATGAGCTTGTCGACCTCGACCCTCAGCCGCAGGGTGACATTGAGGCGGAACCTGCTGATCACGCCCCCCCCCCCCCCGTGCTCCCAACCTGGATGTGGTAATGGCTGATAACCCTGTCGCCCCTGACGCTGATATGGCACCGGTTGTCTAGGCTCCTACTGCTGAGCCGGAGGAAGATGTGCTAGGGGTGGAGGAGGCGCAAGATGATAATCCTATGGCGATTGTCCCCTACAAACCCCCACAGATTCAGTCTGGCAACCTTTTTGTTGGGGCTGTCAGGGTTTTTTATGGGCCTCCTCTGCCGCCGATTCTATCCTGGTCCCATACTTTTGATGCTTTAATGGGAGCTGCTACCTCCATGCACGTGCCTCGCCAGCTGCAGATGCCAATGGTGGCGCCCATTGTGATCCCCAAGCGATCATGGGCGGCGGCCTTCGATTCTGCTGCTCCAGCGCTGCCACCACCAGAGCCGGCAAGCAACACACTCTTCGTGGATGAGGTAATCCCAGTCAGCCCATCTTCGTCTACAGAGGACTTCTCCTTTCAATCTCCTGCTCCAACGAAGAATGGTACCCGCAAGAAGGCCACTCCTGTCATCGACTCCTCTGTTCGTCGATGTACCCGTGGCTCCATCAAGCGGGATGGCTTCAAACCGATCTTGCAGGAACTGCCGGCGCATGTCCCCAAGAAGAGGAAGCCCAAGGCCAAGCCAATGCCTTCTCGAGCGCAGGAGTCTGATGACGTGCAAGTTCCTCCTGCCACTCATATTTTGGTGATACAGGCGGTCGGGCAGACGCTTGGCATTGCCCCTGAGAAGCTAACTGTGGATCGACTTATGGAAGATCCTGCTTATTCCACGCCACCATCTGCTGATGATTAGTTCACTTATGTTAATTTTTTTACTGTACTGGCTCCATGTACTGTCAGACTACTGCTTGCTCTGTCTTTTGGTTAACTGAACCTCGGTCGCAAGGGCTATTACATATCCTTGCGTTTGCTCTATATATATTGTCCAATGGATAGTCGTTCTACGAGAAGTTGGCGTGTGCTGTGTTGGAATGTGTGTGGCCTAAATTTGGACCATAGGCAATGTGCGGTTCGTAACAAGATTGATGAGAGCCTAGCTGCCGTGGTGTGCTTGCAAGAAACCAAAATGCAGTCAATTGAGTTTCGTACAGTCAAGTGTTTCTGTCCTAAACGTTTTGATCAGTTTGCCTACTCTCCCTCCAGGGGGGCATCGGGGGGGGCTTATCACTCTCTGGAACTCATCCATTTTTACTGGTCAGTTAGTTGAATGCACACCCTATGGTTCGATCATATCCTTTACCTCAAATCATACTCGCGAATCCTGGACTTTGGTGAATGTCTATGGTCCTTGTCAAGGTGAAGCTAGAGATCATTTGTTAGTTGGCTATATAATCTTCATATACCCACTTGGGCTAATTGGTTGCTTCTTGGAGATTTTAATTTCATTAGATCACCTGACAACAGAAACCTCCCTGGGGCTGATGTAAAAGATATGTTCATCTTCAATGAAATTATTGGGCATCTGGGCTTACTGGAACTACCCATTAAACGCAGATCTTTCACTTGGTCCAATATGCAAGATTCCCCTCTTCTGGAGCAACTTGACTGGTTTTTCACATCAGCCAACTGGATCTCCTCATATCCTCTTACACAAGTGCTCCCCCTTGCAAAGACAGCTTCTGATCATGTTCCTTGTCTGGTCACTGTCAACACTTCCATCCCTAAGTGTAACCTATTTCGTTTTGAAAACTACTGGGTTGAAATGGAGGGCTTCATGGAGTGTGTTCAGCATTCCTGGCTCATTCCTTCCAGGAAAGCCCATATTACTGCTGTCATTATGGATAAGATGAAACATCTCAGGCAGGCTCTGAAAAGATGGCAGACAAACCTATCCCAGTTGAAAATTTTCATCTCCAGATGCAATCAAGCTGTGTTGTGCTTGGATGAGCTTGAGGAATTGAGACCCCTTTTCAGACCTGAAGCTAACTTCAGGAATATTATTAAGTTACACTTGAAGCACCTATTGCATCTCCAGTGCTTATACTGGAAAAAGAGAGCCACTATCAGATTTGTTAAAGTTGGTGCGGAAAACACTAAATTCTTTCATGTTATGGCAACTGAGAGATATAGGAGGAACTCCATTGCATCTCTCAAGTTAAATGATGCTTCCATCATATCTGATCATGATCAAATTGCTGCATGTTTTTGGGCATCCTTTAAGGATAGAATGGGAACTTCTCTTCGAATTAACATGGCCTTTGATTTACAATCTCTGCTTCAGAAGGTGGAGGGTCTTGATATTCTCACACAACCTTTTTCTAAGTCTGAAATGGACAAGACTGTTCAGGAAATGCCCATTGACAAAGCTCCTGGACCTGATGGTTTTAATGGCCTTTTCTTCAAGAAATGTTGGCCCATTGTCTCCCCTGAGTTTTATCAACTTGCTGCTGCCTTTCATGCTGGTCATGCTCAACTTGAGAACATGAACTCATCGTATATTACTTTGATTCCCAAGAAGAGATCACCTGAGCAAGTGGGAGATTACAGACCAATATCACTTACTAGGATGGGCCTCAAATTTCTGTCCAAAATGATTGCTAACAGGTTACAGTTGCAGATTGTGAAGTGTATTCACAAGAATCAGTATGGTTTTATCAAGTCTAGAACCATTCAAGATTGTGTTGGATGGACTCTGGAGTACCTGCACCAATTCCATCAATCCAAGAAACCAATAGTTATTCTCAAGCTGGATTTTGAAAAGGCATTTGACTCTGTGGAGCATGAGTTCATTTTTCAAATTCTCAAACACAAAGGCTTCAATGACAGATGGATACTTTGGGTAAAGAAGCTCCTAACTTCTGGCTCATCTTCTGTCCTGATCAATGGTGTGCCTGGAAAGAAATTTATGTGCAAGAAAGGAGTCAGGCAAGGAGATCCCATTTCCCCACTGCTTTTTGCTATTGCTGCTGATTTTTTACAGACCCTGGTTAACCAACTACTGATGGAGGGTCTGATTCAGCTGCCCATACCTTGTCATGATAAGGATTTCCCTATAATGCAATATGCTGATGATACACTTATCATCCTACCTGCTGATGAAACTCAGTTGTTACAGTTCAAGAAAATGCACTTACTTTTCTCCCAATCCACTGGACTACATGTGAACTATCACGAATCTGCCCTTCTACGTGTCAACACTTCTCCACAGCAACTCCAAGACCTGGGAGACTCCATTGGCTGCAAAGTGGGATCTTTGCCCTTCAAATACCTTGGCCTTCCAGTTGGGACAACTAAACCAAGAATCATTGATCTCATGCCACTGGCTGACAACATGGAAAGAAGGCTCAGTGCTAGTTCATCTTTTCTAGCTCAGGGGGGAAGGTTACAGTATCTAAACTCAGCACTGTCATCTGTTCCCATTTTCTTCCTATGCAGTCTGGATATCCCACCAGGCATACTGAAGCAGCTTGAAAGAATTCAAAGGCAATGTCTATGGAGGAAAAATGGGCAAGATCATGCACCCTCTCTTGCTGCCTGGCAACTGGTGTGCAGACCTAAAAATAAAGGGGGGTTAGGAATTATGAATCTAGCAATCCAGAATGAAGTACTGCTGCTCAAGCATGTTGATAAATTTCTAAATCATGTTGATATCCCATGGGTTAACTTAATCTGGAACACTTACTATCATGACACAGTACCTCAGGGAACTGCCCTTTGTGGTTCTTTTTGGTGGAAGGATATCTGTAAAAGGCTTGACAAATTCAGATCAGTTACATATGTTCAGCCTAACAAGGGTGACTCCTTCCTGTTTTGGTCTGACTCCTGGTTGGTTGGAAACTCCACTAGGCCTCTGGCTGCTAGATTCCAAAGACTTTTTTCCTTTGTGGCTGATCCTTTCTGCACAGCTCAAGAGGTCTTTAAAGCCTTTTACGATGATAGCATGCTCTCTATGTTCCACTTGCCACTCTCTGCTCAAGCTTACCAGGAGCTGCTTTCAGCCCAATCCTTGCTTCAAGCCCTGGATATTGATCATGAGGCCTCTGACAGATGGGTATGGGGAAAGGATGCTAAGGCCTACACAGCCAAGAGATACTATATTCATATTCACAGCAGTATTCCACCAAACCCCTTGCTCAACTTGATCTAGAAGAGTTGTTGTACCATGAAGATCAAGATGTTTGCCTGGATGCTCATCATGGACAAGCTTAACACCCAAGACATGCTTGAACGGCGTCACTGGAATGTTTCAGACTCCAATCTCTGTGTTCTATGCCATGCTAGAGTCAAAGAAGAGAGAGATCACTTATTCTTCAACTGTCTTTTCAGTTCCAGGGTCTGAGACTACCTGCAGATCACATGGCAGGGTCCATCCATGTGGAGTGCTACTATAGCTGCTAAGCGAGACTTCCATAACCCCTTTTTTGCTGAGGTGGTCTTCACTGCATGTTGGAACATCTGGACTGTTAGAATTGCCAAGGTCTTTAACCAGGAGCAGCCAAAGTTCAGAAGATGGAGATCTGGTTTCATCCATGACATTTCCCTGTTAGCTCATAGGATTAAGGCTAGTTTCAGGGATGATCTCCTTAAATGGGTTTCCTTTTTGCCTCCTTGAGGTTTGTAATCTTAGCTTCCCATCCCCTTTGTACATTCTAAATTCTTCTTGTACATACTGCTCTTATATATGGGAATAAAATAAAAAAAGGTTGTGGGGGGTTTTCCCTACAGTAGTCGGTCAAAAAAATGATTAATTGAACTCATTATTATTAACATAGTCTAAGTTGTCTTTACAAAATATGTTGTAGAACAATAGCTCATCTTGTAGCTCCCCTATATTTTGATGCTTTCCTAGAGAAAACTAAGTTGAAAGATGATAGTGGCAATTATGCGGATTGGGTCCGTAAACTAAGGATTGTCCTCATTGCTACACAGAAGGCTTATGTCCTTAATGCGTCGCTAGCTATGCTACCCCCATGCATCATATGTGGATGTTGCGAACATCTAACATGCACATTTTGATGACTACATGATAGTTCACTGTGTCATGCTTTACGACTTATAATTGATGCTCCAAAGACGTTTTTAATGTAACGGAGCGTATAAGATGTTCCAGGAGCTGAAATTGGGATTTCGGGCTCGTGTCCGCTTGAGAGGTATGAGACGTCCGACGAGTTCTTTGCCTACAAGATGAATGAGAATGGCTCAATTTGTGAGCATATGCTCGGATTGTTTGGGTACTACAATCGCTTGAATCAAGTGGGAGTTGATCTTCCAGATAAGATAGTGATTGACATAGTTCTCCAAAGTCACTGCCACCAAGCTACTAGAGCTTTGCGATGAACTATAACATATCAGGGATGAAGATGATGATCCCTGAGCTATTCGTGATATTTGACACCATGAAGGTAGAAATCAAGAAGGAGCATCAAGTGTTGATGGTTAGTAAAATCACTAGTTTCAAGAAGGATAAGGGCAAGAAGGGAAACTTCGAGGATGACAAGCCAGTTGTAGCTCCAGTGAAGAAACCCAAGGTTGAACCCAAACCCTAGACGGAGTGTTCTGTTATGAGGGGAGTGGTCACTAGAAGCGGAACTGCCCCAGATACTTGGCAGATAAGAAGGCTGGCAATGTCAACAAAGGTATATTTGATATACATGTTATTGATGTGTGCCTTACTAGTGCTCGTTGTAGCCCCTTGGTATTTGATACCGGTTCAGTTACTAATATTAGTAACTCAAAACAGAAGTTGCAGAATAAACGGAGACTAGCTAAGGGCGAGGTGTCTATGTGTGTTGGAAGTGTTTCCAAGGTTGATGTGATCACCATCACACTCTCCATATACCTTCGGGATTAGTGGTAAACCTAAATAAATGTTATTTGGTGTGTGCATTGAGCATGAAAATTATATTGATTTTGTTTATTCCGAAACGATTATTGACGTAATTTAGAGAATAATGGGTTATTCTGTTTACATGAATAATATCTTTTATGATCATGCACCCGATGTGAATGGTTTATTGAATCTCGGTCATAGTGATACACACGTTCATAGTATTTATGCCAAAACATACAAAGTTAGTAATGATAGTACCACTTACTTGTGGCACTTCCGCTTAGGTCATATTCGTATAAAACACATGAAGAAACTCCATGCTGATGGATCTTTTGGACTCACTTGATTTTGAATCGCTAGAGACAAGCAAACCATGCCACATGGGCAAGATGACTGAAGGTCTTGTTTTACAGTGGGATGGAACGGTTCAGTGACTTATTGGAAATAATACATTTTGATGTATACAGTCCAATGAGTGTTGAAGCAAGCAGCGGATATCATTCTTTTCTTACTTCACAGATGATATGAGTAGATACTGGTATATTTACTTGATGAATCACAAGTCTGAAATGTTGAAAAGTTCAAGCAATTTCATAGTGAAGTTGAAGATCATCGTGACAAGAGGATAAAATGTCTATGATGTGATCGTAGAAGTGAATATCTGAGATACGAGTTTGGTATACATTTAAGACAAAATGGAAATTGTTTCACAACTCATGCCACGTGGAACCCCATAGTGTGATGATGTGTCCGTACGTCATAGCCGTGCCCTATTGGATATGGTGTGTACTAGGATGTTTCTTATTTATATGCAACTATCGTTTTGGGGTTATGCATTAGAGACAACCACATTCACTTTAAATAGGGCACCATATAATTATGTTGAGATGACACCATATGAGCTATGGTTTGGCAAGAAACCTAAGCCGTCGTTTCTTAAACTTTGGGGTTGTGATGCTTATGTCAAAAGGCTTCAAGTTGATAAGCTCGAACCCAAAGCGGATAAATGAATCTTCAGAGGATATCCAAAGGAAATAGTTGGGTATACCTCCTACCTAAGATCCGAAGGCAAAGTGTTTGTTTCTAAGAATGGGTCATTTTCTCGAGAAAGAGTTTCTCTCGAAATAATTGAGTGGGACTTGATGAGGTTATTGAACCGTCACTTCAACCAAAGAGTAGCAGGGCGCATGAAGATGTTCGTGTGGCCCCTACACCAGTTGAAGAGGAAGCTGATGATGGTGATCATGAAGCTTCGGATCAAGTTACTACCAAACCTCGTAAGTCGACAAGGACACATAATGCTCTAGAATGGTACAGTAATCCTATCTTGGAGGTCATGCTGTTGGACAAAAATGAACCTACGAGCTATTGATAAGCAATGATGGGCTCAGATTCTGACAAATGGCTGGAGGCCATGAAATCCGAGATAGAATCCATGTATGAGAACAAAGTGTGGACTTTGGAAGGACTACTTGATGGTCGTAAGGCTATTAAGTACAAAAGGATCTTTAGAAGGAAGACAGACGATGATGCTAGACGTCACCATTTAGAAAACTCGACTTGTCGCAAAGAGGTTTTCGACAAGTTCAAGGAATTGACTACGATGAGACTTTGTCACACGTAGTGATGCTCAAGTCTGTTGGAATTCTGTTAGCGGTTGCTGCATTTTTCGGTTATGAAATCTGGCAACTAGATGTTAAAAATTGTTTCCTTGAGGAAAGGTTGTATGTGATACAACTAAAAGGTTTTGACGATCCTAAGGATGCTAAAAGGCATGCGAGATCCAGCAATATATTTATGAACTCGTTCAAGCATCTCGGAGTTGGAATAAGTACCCTGATGAGAGATCATAGCTTTTGGTTTATACAGAGTTTATGAAGGAACTTGTATTTACAAGAAAGTGAGTGGGAGCACTATAGAATTTTTGATAAGTATATGTGGTTGACATATTGTTGATCGGAAATGATGTAGAATTTCTGCAAAAGATATAGGGTTGTTTGAAAGGAGTTTTTCAAAGAAAAACCTATATTAAGAGCATCTCTAGCAAACCCCGTATAATCGCCAGAACTCTAAAATTCCGATGATTATACAAGTTTGGGCCGTTTTTGTGCCAGACTAGATACCGTAAACGTGGCCCGGCCCGTAATTTTTTTGCGGTGGCACATAAACGCGACCCCTCGACCACTATATCTCTGGGTTTGCCGCTGGATGCGGGTCAAAACCCTATCCCTCCACCGCCGCGAAAAATCCCCACAACTCACCGCCGGTGCCTCAGATCCACTGCCGCACGCCTCCATTCCGCCGCCTAGCCGCTCAATTCCACCGCCCAATATGGCCAACTCCGGCGGCCGTGGCAACGAGGACCCCGAGAGGGCTCGTCACGTCAGATACGACGCCGCCCGGAAGCGTGCCTCCCATCGGTACACGCAATGGGGCCTGACACCGCCGCCATCGCTCCTTCGTCGCGAGACAGAGGAGTACGACCGCGCACGCGGCCGCCTCTTCCCCGGCAGCTCCTCCGAGGCGGCAAGCTCGCGCTCCTCCCTCCCCCTCGGTGAAGAGGGAGCTAGAGGAGCTCCTTCCGGTGAAGATGGAGACGGAGGTCGAGGCGGGGCCGGAGTGACGTGTCGGGGGTGGACCGGAGGACTTCCTCCCTCCCGAGGAGGTGGACAACATTTTTCTTGCGCTGCTGGAGCGGAGTGCGTGGGAGGCGGAAGAGGACCGGCAGCGCCGCCGGATGTACGAGGAGATCGACACCATGCTCAACGAGTAGGGTGTCGCGTCGGCCCTCAACTTCGGCCACAAGGTGGAGGAGTGGGACCGCGAAGCCACTCCACAGGAGCGCATCTACGTCGAGCTCTCCTCCGACAAGGACGGCGACTGAGCGTTGCTGCATCTACTATCGCACGAGCTCTAGTGAGCTCAATTTTGCATAGTGCGGTAGGATAGTTAGTAGCTCCGGTGAGCTACGGTAGGTTAGCTTACCTCTACCCCCTCTAGTAAGTGATGAACCCTGAATGTAGTATGTATGATCATTTATTAAGTAATGAACTCTGAATGAGTGTGGTTGCAATTTCACCCACGAATGCTTTTTTAAAATTATTGAGTTCCAAATACACGGTTTGTTCTGTAACGCAAGATTTCGCCCCGCAAAACCCCGCTCCGTCGAACTGTAAATGGCTTTTGTAGGTCGCAAAAATGCAGGGTGCGATAGAGATGCTCTAAGCTACTTGAACATTGGGCATCAAGATCTATAGAGATAGATCAGGACGCTTGATAAAACTTTCAATGAATGCATACCTTGACAAGATTTTGAAGGAGTTCAAAATGGACCAGTCAAAGAAGGAGTTCTTGCATGTATAGTAAGATGTGAATTTGAGTAAGACTCAAAGAATGACCACGACGGAATAAGGAGAAAGGACGAAGGTCGTCCCCTATGCCTTAGCCATAGGCTCTATAGTATGCCATGCTGTGTACCACACCTAGTGTGTGCCTTGCCATGAGTATGTCAAGGGGTACAAGAGTGATCCAGGAGTGGATCACTGCACAGTGGTCAAAGTTACCCTTAGTAACTAGAGGACTAAGGAAATGTTTCTCGATTATGGAGGTGAAAAAAGAGTTCATCGTAAAGGGTTACGTCGATGCAAGCTTTGACACTAATCCAGATGAATTTGAGTAGCAAACCGGATTCGTATAGTGGAGCAGTCATTTGGAATTGTTCCAAGTGGAGCATGGTAGCAGCATCTACAGTATGACATAGAGATTTGTAAATTAACCACAGATCTGAATGTTGCAGACCCGTTGACTAAAACCTCTCTCACAAGCAAAACATGATTAAACCCCACAATTTATTGGGTGTTAATCACATGGTGATGTGAACTAGATTATTGACTCTAGTGCAAGTGGGAGACTATTAGAAATATGCTGTAGAGGCAATAATAAATTTGTTATTATCATATTTCCTTGTTCGTGCTAATCATTTATTATCCATGTTGTAATTGTATTTATTGCAAACTCAAATACATGTGTGGATACATAGACAACATTGTGTCCCTAGTGAGCCTCTACTATACTAGCTCTTTGATAAAAGATGGCCAAGGTTTCCTAGCCATAGACATTAGTTGTCATTTGATAATGGGATCACATCATTGGGAGAATGATGTGATAAACAAGACCAAACCTTAAGCATAGCGTTTGATCGTATCCAGTTTGCTCCTATTGCTTTCTGCATGTCAATGTATTTGTTCCTATGACCATGAGATCATGCAACTCACTAACACCGGAGGAATGCCTTGTGTGTATCAAATGTCGCAACATAACTGGGTGACTATAGAGATGCTCTACGGGTATCTTCGAGGGTGTGTGTGGAGTTGGTTGGATCAAGACTCGGATTTGTCACTCCGTGTGATAGATAGGTATCCCGGGGCCCACTCGGTAATACAAAATCACAACAAGCTTGCAAGCAATGTGACCAAGGAGTTAGTCACGAGATCTTGTAGAAAGGACCGAGTAAAGAGACTTGCCAGTAAGAAGATTGAACTAGGTATCATATACCGATGATCGAATCTCGGGCAAGTAACATACCGTTGGACAAAGGGAACAATGTACGGGGTTAGCTGAATCCTTGACATCGTTGGTTCAACCAATAAAGATCTTCATAGAATGTGTGGGAACCAATATGGGCATCTAGGTCCCGCTATTGATTATTGACCATAGAGGTGTCTCGGTAAAGTCTACATAGTTCTCGAACCCGCGTGGTATGCACAGTTAAGATTCAGTGACGATAAAGATATAGTTTAGTTATTGTGTTGGTGAACAAAGGTTGTTTGGAGTCCCAAATAAGATCCCGGACGTCAAGAGGAGCTCCGGAATGGTCCGTAGGTAAAGATTTATATATAAGAAAGTGGTATTCGGGTTCCAAAAAAGTTTTAGGATTTTCTGGTATTGTACCGAGAGTGCCAAAAGGGTTCCGGGTGTCCATCAAGAGGGGGCCCACCCACCCTGGGGGGAACATGGGCCTAAGGGGTGGCGCACCACTCCCTGGTGGGCTGGGCAGCCGACCCCAAAGAGGCCCATGCGCCCAAATGTTGGTGAGAAGGTTCCTTGAGGAGGAGGGACTCCTCCCCTTGGGGGCCACCTCCCTTGTTGGAGGTGGACTCCTCCCCAGTTGGGCAGCCATCCCTCCTTGGAGTAAGGACCAAGGCTGCATCCTACCTCCCCCCTCCTCCTATATATAGAGAGGGAGAGAGAGGGCAGCACCACCCCAAGTCATAGGTGCAGCCCTATCTCTCTCCCTAGATCGATTTCTCCTAAAAATGCATCTATGGCAGCGCTTGGCGAAGCCCTGCTGGTATCGCACCACCACCACCGCCACCACGCCGTTGTGCTGCCAGAGAACTCATTTAGTACTTCACCCATGCTCGCTGGATCAAGGTTGTGAAGGCATCATCGAGATGTACGTGTGCTGAACACGGAGGTGTCGTCCGTTCGGCACTTGATCGGGACATTCATGATTGGATCTCGGGACGGATCGTAATTGGATCACGAAGGTGTTCGAGTACATCAACCATGTTTCTCAGTGCTTCCGCTTAGCGATCTACAAGTGTAGACGCACTCCTCCTCTCACAGATGTTACTCTCCATAGATTGATCTTGGTGAGCGTAGGAATTTTTTTGTTCCCATGCGACGTTCCCCAACAATTCCCTCATTCATTTTTTGTGGATACGTTTGGATGTGCCCATATACATTTGATGTGTCCGCTTTTGTGCATGCCATTGGAGTTTCCTAAGATGGTGCATCCGCGAGCACTGACCGGTCAGTCCTCAAATCGCGTCATCCACATCCGTGTATCTCATATCTGATATCCTATACTAAAGCATGTAGCATGAATAGAAGTACATAGATCATCAAACAAACATAGAATCGGACATAAAAATGCACATTTTGATCAGCAAAAGATCACCAATGGACTGATGTCTACTACTCAATTTTATTCTTGCAGACATTGTTGGACCTCCAAGTGCACAGTTTTGTAGGACAACAACAAATTTCCTTCAAGTGGATGAACTAAGGTTTATCAGTATGTGGGAGGTGTAGGATGAAGATAGTCTCTCTCAAAAAACCCCGCAATCAAATATAACAAATCTCGTGTGTCCCCAACACATAAAGTACAATGGAAAATTTTATAGGTGCACTAATTCGGCAAGGAGATGGTGATACAAGTGCAATATGTATGATAGATATAGGTTTTTGTAATCTAAAAATATAAAAACAGCAAGGTAGCAAGTGTAAAGCAGTGAGCAAAACATGGTATAAATGCTTGGAAATAAGGCCTAGGGTTCATACTTTCACTAGTGTAGTCGCTCAACAACGCTATTATAGTAGAATCATATGGTCATTCCTCGACATGCAACAAAGAATCACTCCATATTTCCTATTAGCGAAGAACATAAGATGAAATTGGTGTAGGTAGTAGAACCACCTCAAAGTTATTCTTTTTGGTTAGTCTTTTTGAGCTATCCTATAAGTTTCACAAATAGCCCTAGAGTTCGTACTGGAATAACACCCATGATACATATCAATCAACCCTAATGTCACCTAGACACTCCAAAGTCACCTCAAGTATCCGTGGCTTAATTATACAATATGCATCAAACAATTTCAGGTTCATCATATTAAATACAACACAAAGAACTTCAAAGAGTACTCCAAGATTTGTATCGGAGAACGTAGTATGAAAACCTGCAATCAGCCCCTAGGCCTAGATCCCCAAGGTCACCGGAATATGCAAGTTCATGTCATAACATATAGTCCTAACATATATCAAGTGAATAAGTAGAATACCCCAATGTCACTACGGGTATCCGCATGCAAGACATACATTGAGTGTTCTCAAACCAAAATATTGAATCCAACATAACAAAATCATAGAGGGAAATATTCAATTCATCACAACAAGATGGCAAGGGAAGAACACCATATGATCTGACTATATTAACAAAGCCCATGTTACATCAAGATCATGCCATCTCAAGAACACGAGAGGGAGATAGAGAGAGAGATCAAACACATAGCTACTCGTACATACTCTCGGCCGCAAGGGTGAACTACTCATTCCTCGTCATGGCCTTCGTCGGGATGATGAAGATGGCCACCGAAGATGATTTTCCCCCTCCGACAGGGTACTGGAAAGGCTCGAGATGGGGTTTTCATCGATACACAGAATTGCATCGGAGGAGTTCAAGTTCTTTTTATATTTTTTGTGGTTATATATATATGGGATTTTTTAGCGTTGGGATCACGCTAAACGAAGCCACGTGGGCCCCACAACCCATTAGGGTGCGACCAAGGGGGTGGCCCGCGTGTTGCCTTGCGGCCCACAGGTGGCTCCCCTCTGGTGATTCTTTGCTCCAATATTGCTTATATGTTCAAGAAAAAAATCGTCAAAAAGTTTTAGGTGATTCCAAGAACTTCCATTTTTCGCACAAAAGCGACACCACAGTGATTCTGTTGAAAACAACGCCAGTCCGGGTTAGTCCTAAATAAATCACAAAAATGCATCAAACCCATATAAAAATATTGTAAACATAGGTGAATATGGCATGAATACATCATAAATTATCGATACGTTGGAGACGTATCAGCATCCCCAAGTTTAATTCCTACTCGTCCTCGAGTAGGTAAATGATAAAATAAATATGTTATGAAGTGTGAATGCTAGAATAGTATATAATTTTGAGCAATGATAATTCCAATCACTTTTTCTAGCATCATAACCAGCAACCCTTTTGTAAAAATCATCATGGTTGAGTAGCAATCAAATCACATGTCATGGTTCAAACATCCACACTCTTGAAACTTAACAACCCATGTTATTAGTCACCAAACAACTCTAATGCATCATCAAGTCTATGTAAGAGATCCACATACTCAATTATCATATAGTATTCTATGATATTTAATACTCAAGGCATATTTTTAGAACAAACAACATCCATCGAACACAGAGAACGATAGGGGCTTAAAGTTTCGCCTCCCAACATATTTATCATAAAGATAATTGTCAACAATAATGAATCATGATCAAATATATTTGACTGGATATATATGTATGGATATTTCCCCACCACATGATGCTTTCCAAATAATACAATATATAAGGTTGAAATAAGAAGTTGACTCAACATGAAAAGTAAGTAACATGAGAGTAAATAGATTGTCCCTTCGCAGATTGAAGCGGGGATTTGAGAGGTGCCAGAGCTCATTGTTTTAAAACAGAGATGAATATGTAATTTTGGGTGGTGTGCCTTTCATGCCAATGTCACAACAGAGTTTTTAATATCTTCCATGCTAATCACATTATTGGCGGTTCCCAAACAGAATTGAAATTTTACTACCCCTCCACCATTCAACCACATTCCATGGCTAGCCCACTACTAGAAAAAAGGTTGTTAGTGGCGCATCTATTTTGGCTATTAATGGCACACTATAGGTGCACCACTATTATCATGCCACTACTAATAGATAGTAATGACGCACGCCTGTTGCGCCACTGTTAATCTACATAACAGTGGCGCACCACCTGGTGCGCCATTACTATCCCAGACACTAATGGCGCAACTAACGTGCGCCATTACTAAGCCCAGAAGTGCGCCACTTCTGTTACTCCAAGGGGCCATGTGTACCTTGTGCTCTGGGTTACAAATGGCGCACTTTTCGATAATGCGCCACTGGATTGTTCATTTATGTGCGCCACTAAAGTGCAATTGGTGCGCCACTACTATGAATATTAGGAATTTTTCTTTGCTTTTCTGATATTTGCACAGGTTACAAAATACATTACAACACATAATATAAACAACACAACATATAAACAGCAGATTTATCGAATACAATAGAAGATTAGTCTCCGAATACAATTCATCATATTAGTCTCCGAATTCAAAATACCGAACAAAGTTAGAACATTACAAGTCTCGAGACCGCGAGTAGCGAGTTTGTCTTCACATTACAAGTCGATATCTAAACTACCATCACATAGAAGAGGGTTGCGGTCACGATGAGCATCATCGCGATGAAACTGATCTTCATCCGGTTCCTCCTCCGCTCCCTCCTGTTTCCCGCTAGATAGCACGCGTATCTAGCTTCCGCCTCTGCCCTAGTGGTGTACCCTTTGTAACTGTTATCACTGAAACGGTGAACCTGTCTCCGACACTCCTCCCAGTCGTCGTAGACTCCGGGAACCTCACCCTTGTACACGACATACGACGGCATCTCTATGCACTAGACAAACAAAACGTTAGTACCAATTCACATATAATATATAAGCAATATATAAGTATGCAACAAAAGGATCAGAAGAGAAAAGCAACACATTAATAGCATGATTCATGGTCCTACTAATAAATAGCATCGATTACATATAAGTTGAACGACTGTCCAAACTAAAGAGACATACAAGTTCATTAAAGTTTAATTACAACATAAGCTAATCGATATTTCAGAACTACATAGCATCAATACTTTTGACTTGACTCGGGGACTGGAGCGTGGATGAAGCCGCCGTCTTTCGGGATGGTCATGAATGTGCGGTCGTTGTGAGCCTGCATTTGTAGCGTTGTTTCTATTTCACTGTTGGACGGTTGATAGTTCAGGTAGAAGTACCCCGAGGTACGAGGACATCTTGATAGATGATTTCCACAAACTCCGACTGAATGCAAAAGAATTCTTGTCTGATGTCCTCGTCCTGGATTGCCGACAAGTGTGCGGCCCATTCTTTGAGATTATTTGGTAGCATAAGGTGATGATGGTTCCGTACGATCGCCTGCACGTGATGGAGGGCGTAGTAGGCATCCTTCTGACTGCCAGGCGGCTGCTTGATGTAGGGGAACTTCATTACGTGGGTGAACACGTGCTTGCCGTACCTACAAATTGGCCTCCTGAAGGTGCCTCTAGATTTGGCGTAGCCAGGGAAAGCATCATCAAGAACTTTCTTGATATTTGTGTAGTCTTTCTTCGACTGACGGTCCGAGTCAAAATACGTGGCCATGGAATATTTCGGGCTTAAGAGGATGAGTGTGCAATGTGTGTCACTCCACAAAACACGGAATGTTAGAGAAAAAAAGAACGATCGAAATCTAAGAAATCATATGTTAGGGGGCGGTGAGGGGATGACTTACTCGGAAAAGTAAGGCATGAGGAAGTTATCCTTATCTTGGTTCGCCAGAATGACGCCTTCGAGGTATGAACTCCCGACTTGCCGGTCCCCAGCGCTGCCCAAGATCTTGGCACGCATGTAGAAGGGGTCGACTATCACGATGTCCGGGGTCTTGTCTCTAATGATCCGCATCTCCATACTGAGCAAAAATAGCCGAATGAAGGTGTAGTGCAACGGATAAAGGTTAAACATAGCGAAGATGTCATCAAACCGTAGGACGATCATATTCCCCATGGTGCTATCAACAAAGCCCTTGCCCTCTGGCACCTTGGCCACGAAAACCGGGTATGCCACATCATTCTCGGAGAGACACTGCATCTCCATAGAAAGAACACCGTCATGCAGACTCTGCATAGCACCAGTTGCAGCATTGAGCAGATTAGTCGGTAGCATCGGCCTACCCGCCACATGCACCCTCCTCGAGATATCCTTAGATATTGGTGGTCCGTCCTGAGCACGGATAGTACTCGGTGCTGGCTGGCTCACACCCTTGTTATTTTTTCTTTTCCATCCCTTCTGCTTCTTATACTGTAATGGGATCGAGTTCTGCTCATAGACCACCTTCTTGAGTGTGTTGGGGCTGATAATATTTCGCACCTCGGCTATTTGAGTCTCGGTGAAGGCGGCAGCTGGAGGCGTCTCCTGAGAACTGAACAGACGACGCCTGTTGCAATTGGGTTTCTTCGCGGTATCGGCTAGATCGTGATCGTCTTTTGCAGGGTTGGGTTCTTGAGAAGGAGGCCCCAAGAATTCGTCAGCGTACCCATCTTCGTTGATGTACTTATCGACCGTGGAAAATGTATGGTCGTCGTCGTCCGGATCCTGTGCCATATGCATGTCCAGATCAGCGGACGGCGGTAGTGTTGCGGCGGTCTTGCCATGGTTGGCGCCGGCACGACTAGCGGTGTTGTTTGTGGGGTGGTGTCCCCCGCCCCGAAACGAATCTGGCTCTTCGGCCAAAGCATGGACCAGTTTAAGCAGGCGCTGGGGGTCATCACGTCATCTTCATCGGCCCTAGGGGGTCGATACGGAGGTAACAAATCATCGCAGCCCCGCAACACCCGAACTAGTTGAACCCTATACACGATGGATAGCATCAGATTAGCGTGGAACACACGGTTGCCCGGTTCAACGATTTTGGCCTTGACAACATCGATCACTCGTCGTCCACGAAGTGCACGAGAGTGCATGGAACGTTGGCGGCACCCTACGAAAACATATAGGACGTCAGGGATGCCCAGTCAAAGGCAAGGAGATGAAGTCATCGGCCGAGGCTTAGTTACCGTGATGGCGTCGAGCTCGGCTAATGTCGAGGCACCGCCAACGACGGGCGTGCAAGTGACGGAGGGGCCGCTTGTTGCCGAGGTGCCGGTCGGCGTATTCTTCCCACACCCGGGTGCATTAAGCTCCAATATCGGCGCCGACGCCGGAGACACCAATGTCGCCTCCGCCAGAGACACCAATGCCGGCGCGTTGTGCGAGTTGCTGCCCGTGAAGCTGGGAATCGGGGGTGACCCCTGTTGGCCGCCCGCAATCCACCCCTGCAGCCCCTCAAGCAAGGAAGTCATAATGGCGGTGATCGTCGCTCCCAGTTGGTCTCGCACTTGCTCTTGGAATATCTTCGAAATCCGCGCCACTTGTGCCTTGAGTTCTTTAACCTCACGCTCCTGGCTTTCCGAGCTGGTCTTTCTCTCCTTTCGCCCAGCTTTATAGTATTCCGACCATTTCGTGGACAAGCGTTCGCCGGCCACACGACCAGCTGACGATGACTTACTAAACTTATCCTTGTGTTTCATTACGTTCAACGCCCTATTTAAAGTGGTGTCCTGATACATCTCCAACGTATCTATAATTTTTGATGGTTTCATGCTATTATCTTGTCAAACTTTGGATGTTTTGTATGCCTTTTTGATCTTTTTTGGGACTAACTTATTAACTCAGTGCCAAGTGCCAGTTCCTGTTTTTTCCGTGTTTTTGACCCTTTCCAGAGGAGGATTTTAAACAGCGTCCAAACTGAACGAAACTTCCAAAAAGATTTTTTCCGAAACAGAAGAAGATCGGGGAATTTGAGAACAAAGGCAGGGGGTCACCAGGGACCCCACAAGCCCCCTAGCCACGGCCAGGGGGGCCGCGCCTCCCAGGCTTGTGGGCTCCCTGGGCCACCTCTGCCCTAGGTCTTTCGCCTATATATTCCCAAAACTTCCAGAAAAGATCAGGAGATCATTGAAAGTACTTTTCCACCGCCGCAAGCTTCTGTCTCCGCAAGATCCCATCTGGGGCACGTTTTAGTGCCCTGCCGGAGGGGGGATTCGTATACGGAGGGCTTCTTCATCAACACCATGACCTCTCCAATGATGCGTGAGTAGTTCACCATAGACCTACGGGGTCCATATCTAGTAGCTAGATGGCTTCCTCTCTCTCTTGGATCTTCAATACAAAGTTCTCCATGATCTTCATGGAGATCTATCCGATGTAATCTTCTTTTGTAGTGTATTTGTCGAGATCCGATGAATTGTGGATTTATGATCAGATTATCTATGAATCTTATTTGAGTTTCTTCTGATCTCTTATATGCATGATTTCGTATCCTTGTAATTCTCTTCGAGTTGTGGGTTTTGTTTGGCCAACTTGATCTACGATTCTTGCAATGGGATAAGTGCTTGGTTTTGGGTTCATACCATGTAGTGACCTCACCCAGTGACAGAAGGGGTAGCGAGGCACGCATTGTGTTGTTGCCATCAAGGGTAAAAAGATGGGGTTTTCATCATTGGTTTGAGATTATCCCTCTACATCATGTCATCTTGTTTAAGGCGTTACTCTGTTCATCATGAACTCAATACACTAGATGCATGCCGGATGGCGGTCGATGTGTGGAGTAATAGTAGTAGATGCAGAAAGTATCGGTCTACTTGTCTCGGACATGATGCCTATATGTATGATCATTGCCTTAGATATCGTCATGACTTTGCACGGTTCTATCAATTGCTCGACAGTAATTTGTTCACCCACCGTAATATTTGCTATTTTGAGAGAAGCCTCTAGTGAACACTATGGCCCCCGAGTCTACTCCACACCATATTTTGAGGCTTACTCTTTTACTTCGTTGCACTTTCCGCCTTCAGATCTCACTTGGCAATCAATCTTGAAGGGATTGACAACCCCTTCATAGCGTTGGGTGCAAGCTCTTTGTGGTTGTGCAGGTACTCTGGACTTGACGAGATTCTCCTACTGGATTGATACCTTGGTTCTCAAACTGAGGGAAATACTTACTGCTCCTGTGCTACATCACCCTTTCCTCTTCAACGGAAAAACCAACGCAAGCTCAAGAGACGACAGAAGGTTTCTATCGACGTAGCAGAAGGATTTCTGGCGCCGTTGCCGGGGAGGGTTGCTGCTGGCTACGCCTATAGGAATTTCCTTGGCAAATATGCAAAGGATTCCCCCGCGGCCTTGGAGCCTTGCGTTGGTGTTCCCTTGAAGAGGAAAGGGTGATGTAGCACAGCGGCGGTAAGTATTTCCCTTAGTTTGAGAACCAAGGTATCAATCAAGTAGGAGGATCGCGTCAAGTCACAAGTACCTGCACAAACACAAAGAGCTTGCACCCAACGCTATAAAGGGGTTGTCAATCCCTTATAGATTGTTTGCAAAGTGAGAATTGAAAGCAAAAAGTAAACAAAGCAAAGTAAAAGTGAAAGCTGAGATGATAATTGTGAGTAGACCCGGGGGCCGTAGTGTTCACTAGTGGCTTCTCTCATGAAAGCAAGTAGACGGTGGGTGAACGAATTACTGTCGAGCAATTAATAGAACCCGCAAAGTCATGACGTTATCTATGGCAATTATCATACATATAGGCATCAAGTCCAAAACAAGTAGACCGATACTTTCTGCATCTACTACTATTACTCCACACGTCGACCGCTATCCAGCATGCATCTAGTGTATTGAGTTCATAAGAACAGAGTAACGCCTTAAGAAATATGACATGATGTAGATGGAAAATCTCAAATCTATGATGAAAGCCCATCTTGTTACCCTTGATGGCAACAACACGATGTGTGCCTTCCTGCCCCTTGTGTCATTGGGAAAGGTCACCGCACGGTATCAACCCAAAACCAAGCACTTCTCCCATTGCAAGAATCATAGATCTAGTTGGCTAAACAAAACCCAAGACTCGGAGAGACTTACAAGGTTATCAAATCATGCATATAAGAATTCAGCAAAGACTCAAATATAATTCATAGATAATCTGATCACAAATCCACAATTCATCAGATGTCGACAAACACACCGCCAAAGAGGATTACATGGGATAGATCTCGATGAAGATCATGGAGAACTTTGTATTAAAGATCCAAGAGAGAGAAGAAGCCATCTAGCTACTAACTACGGACCCGTAGGTCTGAAGTGGACTACTCACGAGTCATTGGAGAGGCAATGATGTTGATGTAGAAGCCCTCCAGCTCCAAAGTCCCCTCCGACAGGGCACCGGGAAGGGTCTCCAGATGAGATCTCGCGGAAACGGAAGCTTGCGGCGGCGGAAAAGTGGTTTCGTGGATGCCTTTATTTTTTTGGGATTTTAGGTAATAAATAGGCCAAAGAGCTAGGGCAGGGGAGCTCCAGGGGGCCACAAGCTTGGTAGCCGCGGGCCCCCCTGGCCGCGGCTACAAGGCTTGTGGGCCCCCTGTGGGCCTCCTACCTTGGCCCTCAAGTCCCCCGATCTTCTTCTGTTCTAGAAAAATTCATTTCGAGGATCTTATTCCGTTTGGACTCCGTTCCAAAATCAGATCTGAAAAGAGTCAAAAACACAGAAAAAACAGGAACTGGCCCTTGGCACTGAATTAATAAGTTAGTCCCAAAAAAGATATAGAAGGTCTATAAAACATCCAAATTTGACAAGATAACAGCATGACACTACTGGAATTGAGAATTTTGTCGTCTGCCTTGCCTTTGCCGTGTGCTGACGCATGGCAAAGGTACTCTTTGCCGTCAGTTGGCACAGTGCTGACGGCAAAGAGGTGGCTGATGGCAAAGGTTTTATTTGCCGTCGGCCACCTCTTTGCCGTCTGCTGGCGTACGGCAAAGAAGCCCTATGCGGACGGCAAAGGACGGCCGGACGGCAAAGCATCCCCACACACGGCCGAAACCCCACCCCCACCCACCCTGCCCCTTTGCCGTCCGCCACCCTCCCCTTGCAGACGGCAAAGGGGACATGCCCCTAACGGCTCACCCCCACCCCACGACCCTCCCTAACGGCTCCCACCGACAGCCTCCCCTAACCTCTCTCTCTCACGCCGCCGCCTTCCCCAGCGACCCGCCGCCGCCGTAGTTCCCCTCCCCAGCCACCCACGCCGCCGCCCTCCCGGCCGCCGTGCTCTCCCACCTCCCTTTCGACCACCGCCCCCTCTAACCTCCCTCCCAGCCGCCGCCCCCCCCCCCCACCACCTCCCTCCCGTCCGCCGCCGCCGCCTCCCACCTTCCCTCCCGGCCGACCCCCATCCCACCTCCCTCCCGACCGCCGCCCCATCCCACCTCCCTCCCGTCCGCCACCGCCCCCTACCACCTCCCTCCCAGCCGCCTCCCCCCTCCCACCTCCCTCCCGGCCGCCTCCCCCTCCCACCTCCCTCCCGGCCCCCTCCCACCACCCTCCCGGCCGCCGCCCCCCTCCCACCTCCCTCCCGGTCGCCGCCCAAGCCAAACCTCCCGTGTGTCGGCGACACCAGCGCCCGCATCTTCGGTTAGTGTTTTTCTATTTTTTGTTTTTGTCCCTGTTTCTTCTTCTTTTTTTGCTGTTTAATTGATAGATTAAATTATGTATGTAGTGTAGATAATATTAGGTTAGTGTTCTTAGGTTTTATCCGAATAATTTGCTCTAAATAGAAAGAAACTTAGATAGTTAGTTTAGTGCTAGGTTTAGTTTTTTTTTGTTTTTTATGTTAAATTAGATAGTTAGTTTATTAGATAGAAAAAGTAGAAGAAGAATATGTAGTTTAGTGCTAGGTTTAGTTTTTTTTTTCTGTTTTTTATGTTAAATTATATAGTTAGTTTATTAGGTAGAAAACGTAGATAGAAAAGAAAAAAATGATAGAAAAAAATTAGAAGAAAATAAGAGAATAATAAACTAGAAGAAAAAAGAAGAAGAAGAAGAAGAAGAAGAAAGAGGAGAGGAGGAGAAAGATAAAAGAAAGAAGAAGAAGAAGAACAAGAAGAAGAAGAAGAAGAGGAGGAGGAGGAGGAGGAGAAAAAAAGACGAATAATAATAATAATAAGATGATCAAGAAGAAGAAGAAAAAGAGGAGAGAGGAGAAGAAGAAAGAAGAGGACCCTGACCCCCGACCCGCGGCCCCCGACCACCGGCGCCCGACGCCACCAACCCCCGACCCTCGACCCCCTACCTCCAACGCCACTAACACCCAACTCCCGACCCTCGACACCCGACACCACTGACCCCCGACACCCGACTCTCGACCCCCGACGCCCGACGCCACCAACCCTTGACGCCCGACGCCACCAACCCCCAACCCTCGACCCCCGACCCCCGACGCCCGACACCACTGACCCCCGACCCCCAACTCCCGACACCCGACACCACTGACCCCCGACCCCTGACCTCCAACCCCCGACTCCCGACCCCCGACCCCCGACGCCACTAACCCTCGACCCCCGACCCCCTACCCCCGACCCCCGACGCCACTAACCACCAACCCCGGGCCCCCGACACCTCTTTGGCCTCTTGTTGATCGAAAAGACCCCAACCCCCAACGCTAGTGACCCATGACCCCCGATGACACTGACCCCCGATCATCGACGCATTTAACCCGACTCCCCACCACCGACACCCGACATCACCGACCCTCGACGGCACTGACTCCCGACGCCACTAAGCCCTGACCCCCGACACCTCTTTTGCCTTCTATTGAACGAGAAGGTGCTTTTCGGCCTTCTAGAGGCCCACGGGGTCATAATTTTGTAAATTATGAGTTAGGTCACATCTTTTCCGATTATGTTAATTATAAAAACATCGTATTTGTGTTGATCGTGTGAATTTCAATGTGCAGTTGTTCGACGACCTCCACGTGCGTTGGACGAGCTCCGCCCTTGCGTTTGTTGGTGAGCACAAATGACTTCTCCTCCTACCCCCTTACTTTGCTCTGTCCCGGTCTTCGTGCCGATGAAACTTGCTAGCTATAGGTTTCTTCAATCATGAGTATGCGTGACCAGTATGCATCTCCCGTTCGAAAGGGCGACATCTATAAATATGCATTTCTTTGCATATTTATAACCGCCATCCTTTCGAATTGTCCGACATTATCCATGGACAGCCCGAGTATGTGTAGATTGGGTTTGTTTTCCCGTATGCTGTGCTCCGGATCCGATGCGGAATTTCTTCAGTGCCTCCCCTGTTGTTCTCCGGGTACACATCCTCTCTGCTTATTGCCGAGACGTGTATCAGGAGAACAGCGGGGAGGTGCTGCCGAAATTCTGCGTCGCATCTGGAGCAGAGCATGGGAAAACGAACCCAGTCTACACATACTCGGGTGGGATTAGGACCTATCTTTACCTATTAGCGTGTAGGTTGCATGGACGTAATAAAACTGACAAACTTGATTAGCGTATGAATATAGATGATGAATTATATATTTATTTCTTGCGCCCCCATAGGTAGCTAGGCAACATGAGTGATCGTGCTTGGATGTACACTGGTCACCCTAGTCAGAAAGACATGACCCATGAATGGTTAACAAAAACCAGGGGGTTTGTGAGAGCCGCATTTGCAAATGGCCAGCATAAAACATGGTGCCCCTGTCCCAACTGCGACAACTGGAAAAAGCAGACAAAGTTTGAAATGGGTAAACACCTGCAGAAGTGGGGTTTTACGCCTAATTATACGATGTGGACTTTTCATGGTGAGTCTGACCAACGTGCCAGAGCTGAGGTGATTCGTCGTCGCACCGATGAGCATGGTACCGGGATTGAAGACATGGTGCAAGACTTTGATGATGCTCGTGATTCGGGCGATGAGATGGAGGAATCTGCAAAGGCCTTCTATGAAATGCTGGAGTCTTCAAAACGTCCTCTCCACGAGCAGACTGAGCTTTGTCAGCTGGATGCCATCGTGCAAGTAATTGCTCTGAAGGCTCAATTCAACCTAGGCAGAGAATGCTACGACGCGATGATGATGATATTTGGACGCTTTCTACCCAAAGGCCATGTACTGTCTGCAAACCTGTACCAGTCAGAGAAAATGCTCCGTGTACTTAAGATGCCCTATGAGAAGATACATGCCTGTGAGAATGGATGTGCCTTATTTAGGCTTGAGTATGCGGCCTTGAACTATTGCCCCATTTGCAATTCTTCCAGGTATATTGTGGTAGACAACGGCATGGGTGAGAAGAATCAGACCAAAATCCCCATTAGTGTTCTGCGATATCTGCCAATCGTACCAAGACTTCAACGTCTTTTCATGGTCGAACAGACGGCCAAACAGATGACATGGCAAAAATTGGGCAAAAGAACCGAACTAGATGCGGATGGGAACAAGATGCTGGTACACACTTCAGATGGTTTTGCGTGGAGGCACTTCGATGCATTACATAAGGATAAATCGGAAGATCCAAGGCAACCTAGAGTTGCCATCAGCACGGATGGGTTCAATGTGTATGGTATGACGGCAGCACAATACAGTTGTTGGCCTGTATTTGTCATTCCACTAAATTTGCCACCCGGAGAGATTATGAAAAGAAAGAACATTTTCCTGACGTTGATAATTCCAGGGCCCAACTATCCGGGGAAGAACATGAATGTGTACATGCAGCCGCTTAAGGATGAGTTGCAAGAAGCCTGGGATAATGGGATCAAGACCTACGACGCGGCTACCAAAACATATTTCAAAATCCATGTGTGGTACATGTACTCGACGCATGATTATCCGGCATTTGCGCTATTCGCTGGCTGGTGTGTGCATGGAAGGTTCCCGTGCACCACATGCAAGGTAGCTCTTCAGTTCCGTTGGCTGCAGGCTGGTCGCAAGTATTCTTGCTTCGACATGCATAGACAATTCCTGGATCCTCACCATAAGTTCAGAAAAGACAAGAAGAATTTCATCACAGGTAGAGTTGTCAAAAACACTGCACCAGCTGCGTTGACAGGCCAACAGACCCTTGATCAGTAAACGCTCTCGAGCCTGATCCTTTGCGTCCAGGATACTTCAAAGGGTATAATACGGAACACGCCTGGACTCACAAGTCATGCTTATGGGATCTCCCTTACTTCAAAGACCTCCTTTACCCACAAAACATTGACGTGATGCACACTGAAAACAATATTGTGGAGGCCATTTTTGGTACATTGTTCGGCATAGAGGGGAAGTCAAAATATAATCCTAAGGCTAGAATCGACCTGGAGGCTCTATGTGATAGAATGTTGCAAAACTTGCGACAACGGAAAGGAAAGCAAAGCATAGCGAAGCCAAAGGCATGGTTCAATCTTGAAAGGCCAGCTATGAGGGAAATGCTATTGTGGGTGAAAATGCGGTTGATGTTCCCCGATGGGTATGCTGCGAATCTAAAGAGGGGAGCGAGTCTTGAGAAATTGAAAATATTTGGGCTCAAGAGTCATGATTGGCACATATGGATTGAACGGGTAATGCCGGTGATGTTGCGTGGCTTTATCCCTGAGGATGAATGGCTAGTACTGGCAGAGCTGAGCTATTTCTTCCGTTCTCTTTGTGAGAAAGAACTATCGCCTGGCGTGCTAGATGAAATGGAAGAGTTGGCGCCGGAGTTGATCTGCAAATTAGAAAAGATCTTTCCACCGGGCTTCTTTAATCCAATGCAACATTTGATTTTGCATCTCCCGACCGAGGCAAGAATGGAGGGGGGCGTTCAAAATCGATGGTGCTACTCAACTGAGAGGATGCAGAAGACGCTTCGAGCTAAGTGTAAAAATAAACGTAGAATTGAAGCATCGATGGCCGAGGCATTCATTATTGAGGAGGCGGCAAACTTCGTGACAACACACTACGAAGCCAAAGATCATCATTTGCATAACCCGAAGCCTAGGTACAATGATGGCGATCGAGAAAAAGTTCGATCCAACCTCAGCCTATTCAAAGGTAAGCTCGCACCATCCAGTGCTTCGAAAGGGAAATCGTTGGATGTCGAAGAATGGTGGACCATTTCATTGTATATCTTCACCAACCTAACAGAAGTGCGGCCGTACATCGAGTAAGTTCTCGGTAATTTATTGTTCCACAACTTCTAATTGCTTTGAACTACTCTTATTCCCAGATATTTGATATAGTCGATACGTCGCCGAATTCTCGGATGGAGCGGTCATCGAAAAGGATTCCGTCAAAGAGTATGAGCTTCTCGCAAAGCATGGAGGCGACTATCCCGGTTTCATCTCTTGGTTCAAACAAAGGGTAATTAATTACCATTAAGGGCCCATTTGATTTATTGGTCTAATTTGCGGCTAATGCATCCATTCTTTCGTATTAAACTTGTAGGCTGATGCAGAGTCTATGGACGCCGAGTTGAGACAAGTCGCTAATGGTTTTGACTATAAGGTCCATTCATTCGAAAAATACAACATCAACGGGTATCACTTTCGTACCTTTGGCAAAGAGCTATCTATGCCCGACCTAAAGACTACAAATTGTTCTGTCTCTGCTATCGGCGAAGGAGATATCGAGTATTATGGAAGAGTTGAAGCAATTTATGAACTTCTATTCTATGGTGAAAACCCACCGACCGTCGTAGTCTTCAAATGTTATTGGTTTGAGCCGAGGGAGACTAGAAGGACTCGTGAACATATAGGACTAGTCGAAATCAACCAAAACACCCACTTAGATGTTCCCGATGTCTATATTACGGCTCAACAGGCGACACAAGTTTTCTATCTACCGTGGGCCTGCCAAACTGATCCAAATCTCAAAGGTTTGGATGTCGTTTATGAAGTGCCACCACATTTTAGACCACCTACCCTCAATGAAGAGGATTACGAACCTCACATTAACCCAGACACATATGAAGGAGAATTCTTACAAGAAACACGTATGTCCAAGAAATGTTTCAAGAACGGCTCTACTTCATCCCAGAACATTGAAGTAGACAGCGACAGTGAATCCGTCTTAACCCTTGAGCCCGAACAAGAAGAGCTAGAAGAAGAAGAGGTTACTGCTGCGGATGACCTGTCACTTCTTGACCGATTACATAATGGTGGCCTTCCACATGTTCTTCGTCATAGTGATGATGATGATGCATTTATTGATGATAGTGATGATCATGATGCATTTATTGACCCCGAAGCATATATAGACGAGGACAATTGTTATTAGTTCATGTCAGGTATTCAACTACTATACTATATATAAATTTTGAGTTCATGTTAGGTATTCAATTTTTATTAGTTCTCCTCTCCTTCTCCTTCTCCTCCTCCTCCTCCTCCTCCTCCTTCTTTTACTTCTTCTTCTCTTTCTCTTCTTCTACGTAGCTTAGACTCATCCAAGAAAGGCTAAATTGGCTAATTATCCATCTAAATGACATAATTAGCTTATTTAGCTCCAAAAAGACCTATTTAATAAAAAATGACCTATACTTAGCTAATTATCCTCGAAATGACATAATTAGCTCCAAAAAGGCATTCTTAGCCAATTTAGCCCGAAGAAGGGGACAAGAGGAGAAGAAAGAGGAAAAATGAAAGGAAGGAAGAAGAAGAAGAGGAGAAGAAGAAGAAGGAGAGGGAGGAGGATAAGAAGAAGGAGAAGAAGGAGAAGAAGGAGAAGGAGCTCCTCCTTCTCCTTCTTCTTCCTTCTTCCTCCTACTTCCTCCTTCTCCTTCTCCTTCTTCTTTTCTTCTTCTTCTCCTCTCCTTCTCCTTCTCCTCCTCCTCCTCCTCCTCCTTCTTTTAGTTCTTCTTCTCTTTCTCTTCTTCTACGTAGCTTAGACTCATCCAAGAAAGGCTAAATTGGCTAATTATCCATCTAAATGACATAATTAGCTTAGTTAGCCCCAAAATAACCAATTTAATAAAAAATGACCTATACTTAGCTAATTATCCTCGAAATGACATAATTAGCTCCAAAAAGGCATTCTTAGCCAATTTAGCCCGAAGAAGGGGGCAAGAGGAGAAGAAAGCGGAAAAATGAAAGGAAGGAAGAAGAAGAAGAGAAGAAGAAGAAGAAGGAGAGGGAGGAGGATAAGAAGAAGGAGAAGGAGGAGAAGAAGGAGAAGGAGCTCCTCCTTCTCCTTCTTCTTTTCTTCTTCTTCTCCTCTCCTTCTCCTTATCCTCCTCCTCCTCATCCTCCTCCTTCTTTTACTTCTTCTTCTCTTTCTCTTCTTCTACGTAGCTTAGACTCATCCAAGAAAGGCTAAATTGGCTAATTATCCATCTAAATGACATAATTACCTTAGTTAGCTCCAAAATGACCTATTTAATAAAAAATGACCTATCCTTAGCTAATTATCCTCGAAATGACATTATTAGCTCCAAAAAGGCATTCTTAGCCAATTTAGCCCGAAGAAGGGGACAAGAGGAGAAGAAAGAGGAAAAATGAAAGGAAGGAAGAAGAAGAAGAGGAGAAGAAGAAGAAGGAGAGGGAGGAGGATAAGAAGAAGGAGAAGGGGGAGAAGGAGCTCCTCCTTCTCCTTCTTCTTCCTCCTTCTTCCTCCTTCTCCTTCTCCTTCTTCTTTTCTTCATCTTCTCCTCTCCTTCTCCTTCTCCTCCTCCTCCTCTTCCTCCTCCTTCTTTTACTTCTTCTTCTCTTTCTCTTCTTCTACGTAGCTTAGACTCATCCAAGAAAGGCTAAATTGGCTAATTATCCATCTAAATGACATAATTAGCTTAGTTAGCTCCAAAATGACATATTTAATAAAAAATGACCTATACTTAGCTAAGTATCCTCGAAATGACATAATTAGCTCCAAAAAGGCATTCTTAGCCAATTTAGCCCGAAGAAGGGGACAAGAGGAGAAGAAAGAGGAAAAATGAAAGGAAGGAAGAAGAAGATGAGGAGAAGAAAAAGAAGGAGAGGGAGGAGGATAAGAAGAAGGAGAAGCAGGAGAAGAAGGAGAAGGAGCTCCTCCATCTCCTTCTTCTTCCTCCTTCTTCCTCCTTCTCCTTCTCCTTCTTCTTTTCTTCTTCTTCTCCTCTTCCTTCTCCTTCTCCTCCTCCTCCTCCTCCTTCTTTTACTTCTTCTTCTCTTTCTCTTCTTCTATGTAGCTTAGACTCATCCAAGAAAGGCTAAATTGGCTAATTATCCATCTAAATGACATAATTAGCTTAGTTAGCTCCAAAATGACCTATTTAATAAAAAATGACCTATACTTAGCTAATTATCCTCGAAATGACATAATTAGCTCCAAAAAGGCATTCTTAGCCAATTTAGCCCGAAGAAGTCCTTCTTCTTTTCTTCTTCTTCTCCTCTTCCTCTTCCTTCTCCTCCTCCTCCTCCTCCTTCTTTTACTTCGTCTTCTCTTTCTCTTCTTCTACGTAGCTTAGACTCATCCAAGAAAGGCTAAATTGGCTAATTATCCATCTAAATGACATAATTAGCTTAGTTAGCTCCAAAATGACCTATTTAATAAAAATGACCTATACTTAGCTAATTATCGTCGAAATGACATAATTAGCTCGAAAAAGGCATTCTTAGCCAATTTAGCCCGAAGAAGGGGACAAGACGAGAAGAAAGAGGAAAAATCAAAGGAAGGAAGAAGAAGAAGAGGAGAAGAAGAAGAAGGAGAGGGAGGGGGATAAGAAGAAGGAGAAGAAGGAGAAGGAGCTCCTCCTTCTCCTTCTTCTTCCTCCTTCTTCCTCCTTCTCCTTCTCCTTCTTCTTTTCTTCTTCTTCTCCTCCTCCTTCTCCTTCTCCTCCTCCTCCTCCTCCTCCTTCTTTTACTTCTTCTACGTAGCTTAGACTCATCCAAGAAAGGCTAAATTGGCTAATTATCCATCTAAATGACATAATTAGCTTAGTTAGCTCCAAAATGACCTATTTAATAAAAAATGACCTATACTTAGCTAATTATCCTCGAATTGACATAATTAGCTCCAAAAAGGCATTCTTAGCTAATTTAGCCCGAAGAAGGGGACAAGACGAGAAGAAAGAGGAACAATGAAAGGAAGGAAGAAGAAGAAGAGGAGAAGAAGAAGAAAGAGAGGGAGGAGGATAAGAAGGAGAAGAAGGAGGAGAAGAAGGAGAAGGAGCTCCTCCTTCTCCTTCTTCTTCCTCCTTCTTCCTCCTTCTCCTTCTCCTTCTTCTTTTCTTATTCTTCTACTCTTCCTTCTCCTTCTCCTCCTCCTCCTCCTCCTCCTTCTTCTTTTACTTCATCTTCTCTTTCTCTTCTTCTACGTAGCTTAGACTTATCCAAGAAAGGCTAAATTGGCTAATTATCCATCTAAATGACATAATTAGCTTAGTTAGCTCCAAAATGACCTATTTAGTAAAAAATGACCTATACTTAGCTAATTATCCTCGAAATGACATAATTAGATCCAAAAAGGCATTCTTAGCCAATTTAGCCCGAAGAAGGGGACAAGACGAGAAGAAAGAGGAAAAATGAAAGGAAGGAAGAAGAAGAAGAGGAGAAGAAGAAGAAGGAGAGGGAGGAGGATAAGAAGAAGGAGAAGAAGGAGGAGAAGAAGGAGAAGGAGCTCCTCCTTCTCCTTCTTCTTCCTCCATCTTCCTCCTTCTCCTTCTCCTTCTTCTTTTCTTCTTCTCCTCTTCCTTCTCCTTCTCCTCCTCCTCCTTCTTTTACTTCTTCTTCTCTTTCGCTTCTTCTACGTAGCTTAGACTCATCCAAGAAAGGCTAAATTGGCTAATTATCCATCTAAATGACATAATTAGCTTAGTTAGCTCCAAAATGACCTATTTAATAAAAAATGACCTATACTTAGCTAATTATCCTCGAAATGACATAATTAGCTCCAAAAAGGCATTCTTAGCCAATTTAGCCCGAAGAAGGGGACAAGACGAGAAGAAAGAGGAAAAATGAAAGGAAGGAAGAAGAAGAAGAGGAGAAGAAGAAGAAGGAGAGGGAGGAGGATAAGAAGAAAGAGAAGAAGGAGGAGAAGAAGGAGAAGGAGCTCCTCCTTCTCCTTCTTCTTCCTCCTTCTCCTTCTCCTTCTTATTTTCTTCTTCTTCTCCTCTTCCTTCTCCTTCTCCTCCTCCTCCTCCTCCTCCTTCTTCTTTTACTTCTTCTTCTCTTTCTCTTCTTCTATGTAGCTTAGACTCATCCAAGAAAGGCTAAATTTGCTAATTATCCATCTAAATGACATAATTAGCTTAGTTAGCTCCAAAATGACCTATTTAATAAAACATGACCTATACTTAGCTAATTATCCTCGAAATGACATAATTAGCTCCAAAAAGGCATTCTTAGCCAATTTAGCCCGAAGAAGGGGACAAGACGAGAAGAAAGAGGAAAAATGAAAGGAAGGAAGAAGAAATAGAGGAGAAGAAGAAGAAGGAGAGGGAGGAGGATAAGAAGAAGGAGAAGAAGGAGGAGAAGAAGGAGAAGGAGCTCCTCCTTCTCCTTCTTCTTCCTCCTTCTTCCTCCTTCTCCTTCTCCTTCTTCTTTTCTTCTTCTTCTCCTCTTCCTTCTCCTTCTCCTCCTCGTCCTCCTCCTTCTTTTACTTCTTCTTCTCTTTCTCTTCTTCTACGTAGCTTAGACTCATCCAAGAAAGGCTAAATTGGCTAATTATCCATCTAAATGACATAATTAGCTTAGTTGGCTCCAAAATGACCTATTTAATAAAACATGACCTATACTTAGCTAAGTTCTCTCCTAAATGACATAATAAGGCTTATGTAGCTGCAACATGACCTATTCCCCCTAACTTAGGTATTAAATGGCCTATAATTAGCCTAGCTAGATCAAAAAAAGGCTTAATAAGCATAGTTTTCTCCGGAGTGACCTATTTTACCCAAGTTAGCTCTGAAACGACCTATAGTTAGCTAGGGTTCCACCTAAATGACATAATTAGCTTAGTTAGCTCCTAAATGATCTATACTTAGCTAATTTCTCTCCGAAATAACCTATATATACACTACTTCATCTTGTATTATTCTTCTTACTTTCTTATTTGTCATTTTGCAGATTACCTTCACTTCACGGGAAGCTTGGAAAATATTGATGGAATGCTTGAAGATGATTTCTTGTACCATGGGTTGTATTGAAACTATTGTAGTATATGAATATATGAAACTTTGTATGCATGTGGATGAAACTGGTGTAATATATGGTTTGGTAGGGATGCAACTTGAAAGCTGGATATAAGAGGTTATTTTAATATGGTTATGAGTACGGAAAGAAATTTATTTATGTCAAATATATATATATATATATATATATATATATATCCTGATTATTGTTAAAAATGCTGGATATAACAAAAAATAAATAAAAAAGGGGCTGGTTCCCCTCTTTGCCGTCTGCCCCCACATGGCAAAGGGGGGAAGGCACACGGCAAAGGGGGGAATCTGCCCCCTCTCTCTTCCCTCTTTGCCGTCTGCGCCCGCATGGCAAAGGGGGAAGGCAGACGACAAAGGGGGGAATCTGCCCCCTCTCTCTCCCCTCTTTGCCGTCTGCCCCCACATGGCAAAGGGGGGAAGGCAGACGGTAAAGGGGGGAATCTGCCCCCTCTTTCTCCCCTCTTTGCCGTCTGCCCCCACATGGCAAAGGGGGGAAGGCTGATGGCAAAGAGAGGAGGCCTGCCGTTAACACTTCACGGGACGTTGCAAATATGTGTCGTCCCATTTATTTTGCCGTCTGCCCCCTCATGGCAAAGATTCTTTGTCGTCCGCTTTGGGAAAGCAGACAGCAAAGAACCTCTTCACCGGATTTTTTTTGCCGTCTACTTTGCCGTCAGCTGACCGACGGCAAAGCCTTTGCCGTCCGTGGTTGCACCCTTTGCCGTCCGCCTTGGTAGACGGCAAATTTCTGAATTTCAGTAGTGTGAAACTATCAAAAATTATAGATACGTTTGAGACATATCAAGCATCTCCAAGCTTAACTCCTGCTCGTCCTCGAGTAGGGAAGTGATAAAGAATGAATTTTTGATGCTTTCATGCTACCTAGCATAAATGTCCTTTGTAACTCCTCTTATGTGACATGAATGTTCAGATCCGTTAGATTCAAAGCAATAGTTTGCTATTGACGTGGAGACAATAATACTTCAAGCAAACTAGCAAGGTAATCATGAACTTTCAAAATAACAAGGCCAAAAGGAAGTAATCCCTACAAAATCATACAGTCTGGCTATGCTCTATCATCCTTGCACAACGAATTTCAATCATGCACAACCTCGGTATTGGCCAAGTAATTGTTTTCACACCTTTACTTTCTCAAACCTTTTCAACTCTCACGCAATACATGAGCGTGAGCCATGGTTTTAGCACTATAAGTGGAATGGAGTGTGGTGGAGGTTGCAAGGCAAACAAGGAGAAGATGGTCACATTTAGTAGGCATATCAATGAGCTATGGAGATGCTCATCAATAGATACCAATGTTAATGAGTAGGGATTGCCATACAAATGATGCACTAGAGCTAAGAGTAAGTGAAAGCTCTTAAAGAAAACTGGTGGGTGTGCATCCGACTTGCTTGCTCACGAAGACCTAAGGCAATTTTGAGGAAGCCCATCATTGTAATATACAAGCCAAGTTATATAATGAAAATTTCCCACTAGCTATATGGTGGTGAAAAAACGAGAGACTCTCAATCATGAAGATCATGGTGCTTAATAAGCACAAGTGTGGAAAGATAGTAGCATTGTCCCTTCTCTCTTTTTCTCTCATTTTTTTGGTGGGCTCTTTGGCCTCAAAAACACAGAAAAAACAGGAACTGGCCCTTGGCACTGAATTAATAAGTTAGTCCCAAAAAAGATATAAAAGGTATATAAAACATCCAAAGTTGACAAGATAACATCATGAAACCATCAAAAATTATAGATACGTTTGAGACGTATCAAGGATCAAGTCAAGAACTCATCCAAGTAGGTGTCGCAAACTCATCTCTTGCATTTACTTTTTTGCCTCACGTTTTCCTCTCCCCCACTTCTGAAAAAAAAATTACAAAAATATATTTGCCTTTTTAGTTTGCCTTTTCATTCGCCCTTTTCTCTCGCTTGCCCTTTGTTCGCTTGTGTGCTTGCTTGCTTGCTGAAGTCACCATGACTCAAAACACCAAACTTTGTGACTTCTCGAATACTAATAATAATGATTTTATTAGTACTCCGATTGCTCCCGCCACTAGTGCGGAGTCATACGAAATCAATGCCGCTTTGCTCAATCTTGTTATGAAAGAGCAATTCTCCGGCCTTCCTAGTGAAGATGTCGCATCCCATCTTAATACCTTCATTGAGCTTTCCGATATGCAAAAGAAGAAAGATGTGGATAATGATGTGATTAAATTAAAGCTTTTTCCTTTCTAGTTGCGAGATCGAGCAAGAACTTGGTTTTCGTCTTTGCCTAAAAATAGTATTGATTCTTGGGATAAGTGCAAAGATGCTTACATATCCAAGTATTTTCCGCCGGCTAAGATTATCTCTCTCCATAATGATATCATGAATTTTAAGCAACTTGATCATGAACATGTTGCACAATCTTGGGAGAGAATGAAATTGATGATTAGAAATTGTCCCACTCGTGGCTTGAGTCTTTGGATGATTATTCAAATCTTCTACGTTGGCTTGAATTTTGCTTCTAGAAATATTTTGGACTCCTCCTCGGGTGGAACGTTCATGGAAATCACTTTAGGAGAAGCCAAAAAACTCTTAGACAATATCATGACGAACTACTCTCGGTGGCACACTGAAAGGTCACCTACTAGTAAGAAGGTACACGCTATATAAGAAATTAATTCGTTGAGTGCTAAGATGGACGAGTTAATGAATTTGGTTGCTAGTAGAAGTGCTCCTTTAGATCCTAATGATATGCCCTTGTCTTCCTTGATTGAGAGTAGCAACGCTAGCTTGGACGTTAATTTTGTTGGTAGGAATAATTTTGGCAACAGCAATGCTTTTAGAGGAAACTATGTTCCTAGGCCTTTTACTAGTAACCCCTCTAATAACTTTGGCAACTCCTACAACAATACTCATGGAAATTACAATAGATTACCCTCTTATCTAGAGAGTAATATCAAAGAGTTTATCAACTCGCAAAAGATTTTCAATGCATCCATAGAGGAAAAACTACTCAAAATTGACGATTTGGCTAAGAGCGTTGATAGAATGTGTAGTGATATTGATGCTTTGAAAGTTAGATGTGATCTTCCCAAGATCAAGATGGATGAAACTTTCAAAGCTATGCGTGTTTCCATGAGTGAGAGCAAAGAAAGAACCGACCAAATTCGTGCTAGACATGAATGGCTTCAAAAGGCGTGTTCTCGTGATAAGAATCACGAAGATCTTAAAGTGCTTGGTGTGACTCCCATTGAATCTTTGTTTTCTTGTGTTAAACTTAATGATTAGGGGGCTGGATATGAATCCACTTTGGTTGAAAAATGCCTCAATGATTCGTAGTCCATCTATCTTGATGCTAAAAGCATTGAAAGTGGAGTAGAAGATATTAAAACCTTGAGTAGTAATGAAATTACTACTTTGGATTTCAAGAAATTCAGTTATGATAGTTGATACTTGTTTGAATGCATTTCCTTGATGCAACCATGCTAAACTCTCCACAGGCTTATAGCCAAAACAAGGCCTTTACCGATCATATCGTCGAAGCTATGATAAAATCTCTTGAAGAGAAACTTGAATTGGAAGTCTTTATCCCTAGAAAGATTCATGATGAGTGGGAACCTACTACCAAAATCAAAATCAAAACTATGAATGCAATGCTTTGTGTGATTTGGGTGCTAGTCTTTCCGCGATTCCAAAGTCTTTATGTGATGTTCTGGGTTTTAATGAGATTGAAGAGTGTTCTCTTAATTTGCATCTTGTGGATTCTACTGTCAAGAAACCCATGGGAAGGATCAATGATGTTCTTATTATTGCAAATAGGAACAATGTACCCGTGGATTTCATTGTGCTTGACATTGATTGCAATCCTACATGCCCTATTATTCTTGGTAGACCTTTCCTAAGGACTATCGGTGCTATCATCGATATGAAGGAAGGGAATATTAGATTTCAATTTCCTTTAAAGAAGGGAATGGAGAAATTTCCTAGAAAGAAAATAAGATTGCCTTATGAATCCATGATGAGGGCTACTTATGGTTTGAGCACCAAAGACGACGATACGTGATTATATCACCTTATGCCTAGTTTAGGGCGTTAAACAACAGCGCTTGTTGGGAGGCAACCCAATGAATTTATTTCTTTTTCTTTCTGTTTTCTTGCGTCCACACCATCATAATTCTGTTATGATTGTGTCTTTTGTGTTTCTTTTTGTGTTTGAGCCAAGTAAAACCTTTATGACTAGTCTTGGTGATGGTTGTTTGATCCTGCTGGAAAAATACAGAAACTTTTCGCTCACGAAATTATTTTTCGTTTTCATTCAGAAAGTGCTTTTGAAATGATTGTTTTTATGATGTTTGATATGCCTTTTTACCAGTCATTCATAATTTTTCAGAATTTGTGAGGTACCAGAAGTATACGAAGTATACAGATTGCTACAGACTGGTCTGTTTTTGACAGATTCTGTTTTTGTTGAGTTGGTTGCTTGTTTTGATGAAACTATGGATAGTATCGGGGGGTACTAGCCATGGAAAAGTGATAATACAGTAGCCTAACACCAATATAAATAGAAATCAAGATTGGTACAGTACCTAAAGAGGTCGTAGTTTGTTTTCTTGTGCTAATGTTATCACGAGTTTCTGTTAAAGTTTTGTGTTGTGAAGTTTTTAAGTTTTGGGTGATGTTCTCGTGAACAAAGGGATAAAGAGTGGAAAGAGCTCAAGCTTGGGGATTCCCAAGGCATCCCAAGCCAAATTCAAGGACACCAAAAAGCCTAAGCTTGGGGATGCCCCCGGAAGGCATCCCCTCTTTCGTCTTCAAGCCATCGGTAACATTACTTGGAGCTATATTTTTACTCACCACATGATATGTGTTTTCCTTGGAGCGTCTTGTATCGTAGGAGTATTTTCTTTTTGTTGTGTCACAATCATCCTTGCTGCACACCTTTGTGAGAGAGAGACATGCACTCATCGTGAATTTTCTAGAATGCTCATCGTGCTTCACTTATATCCTTTGAGCTAGATAATTTTGCTCTATGTGCTTCACTTAGATCTTTTAGAGCACGGCGGTGCGTGACTTGGTAGTTGGCTTATGCTATGAAAGTAGTCCCAAAGGTGATAGGTACCTAAAGAGGACACAAAAACCTCCATCTTCATGTGCATTGAGTAGAAAGAGAAGTCTTGATTCCTCTCAATTAGTTTTGAGACATGGATTTGGTAATATTAAGAGTTATGTTAGTAGGGTGTTGTGAATCTAGAAATACTTGTGTTGAAGTTAGTGACTCCCGTAGCATGCACGTATGGTGAACCGCTATGTTAGGAAGTCGGAGCATAATTGATCTATTGATTGTCATTCTTTGTGTTGAGGTCGGGATCGCCCAATGGTTAATACCTACCAACCCTTCCCCTAGGAGTATGCGTTTAGCACTTTGTTTTGATTACTAATAAAAACTTCCGCAACAAGTATGTGAGTTCTTCATGACTAATGTGAGTCCATGGTATAGATGCACTTTCACCTTCCACCATTGCTAGCCTCTCTAGTGCCGCGCAACTTTCGCCGGTACACATACCCACCATATGCCTTCCTCAAAACAGCTACCATACCTACCTACTATGGCATTTTCATAGCCATTCCGAGATATATTGCCATGCAACTCCCACCGTTCTGTCTCATGACTTGTGCCGTCACTCTCATATTGCCATTGCATGATCGTAAGATAGCTAGCGAGATGTTTCAACGTCATATGCCAAGCTAGATCATTGCACATCCCAGTACACTGGCGGAGGCATTTCCTATAGAGTCATCATCGTTCTAAGCTTTGAGCTGTGAGTAAATAAAATTGTGATGATCATCATTATTATAGCATTGTCCCATGTGAGGAAATAAAAAATGAGGCCAAAGATCCCAAATAAAAAAAGAGAAAAAAAGAGGCCCAAGAGCCCAGATATAAAAAAAGAGAAAAAGAGACAAGGGACAATGCTACTATCTTTTTCCACACTTGTGCTTCATAATAGCACCATGTTCTTCATGATTGAGAGCCTTCGTTTCGTCACCACCATATGCTAGTGGGAATCTTTATTATATAACTTGGCTTGTATATTCCAATGATGGGATTCCTCAAAATTGGCCTAGGTCTTCGTGAGCAAGCAAGTTGGATACGTACCCACTAGTTCTCCTTTTGAGCTTTCACATACTTATAGCTCTAGTGCATCATTTGTATGGAAATCCCTACTCATTCACATTGATATATATTAATGGGCATCTCCATAGCCCTTTGATATGCCGATTCAATGTGACCATCTCCTCCTTTTTGTCTCACAACCACCACCACACTCTATTCCACCTACAGTGCTATATCCATGGCTCACGCTCATGTATTGAGTGATAGTTATAAAAAGTTTGAGAAAGTAAGAGTGCAAAAAAAATTACTTGGCTAATACCGGGGTTCTGCATGATTTAAATTAGTTGTGTGAGGATGATGGAGCATAGCCAGACTATATGATTTTGTAGGGATAACTTTCCTTGGCCTTGTTATTTTGAAAGTTCATGATTACCTTGCTAGTTTGCTTGAAGTATTATTGTTTTCATGTCAATAGAAAACTATTGTTTTGAATCTTACGGACCTGAATATTCATGTCACTCGAAAGAACTTACGAAGGAAAACTATGCTAGGTAGCATTCCACATCAAAAATTCAGTCTTTATCACTTCCCTACTCGAGGACGAGCAGGAGTTAAGCTTGGGGATGCTTGATACGTCTCCAACGTATCTATAATTTTTGATGGTTTCATGCTATTATCTTGTCAAACTTTGGATGTTTTGTATGTCTTTTATATCTTTTTTGGGACTAACTTATTAACTCAGTGCCAAGTGCCCGTTCCTGTTTTTTCCGTGTTTTTGACCCTTTTCAGAGGAGAATTTTAAACGGGGTCCAAACGGAACGAAACTTCCAAAAAGATTTTTTTCCGAAATAGAAGAAGATCAGGGAACTTGAGAACCAAGGCACGGGGTCACCAGGGACCCCACAAGCCCCCTAGATGCGGCCAGGGGGGGCCCGCGCCTCCTAGGCTTGTGGGCTCCCTGGGCCACCTCTGCCCTAGGTCTTTCGCCTATATATTCCCAAAAATTCCAGAAAAAATCAGGAGATCATGAAAATTACTTTTCCGCCACCGCAAACTTCTGTCTCCGCAAGATCCCATCTGGGGCATGTTCTGGTGCCCTACCGGAGGGGGATTCGGATACAGAGGGCTTCTTCATCAACACCATGACCTCTCCGATGGTGCGTGAGTAGTTCACCATAGACCTACGGGTCCATAGCTAGTACCTAGATGGCTTCTTCTCTCTCTTGGATCTTCAATACAAAGTTCTCCATGATCTTCATGGAGATCTATCCGATGTAATCTTCTTTTGTGGTGTGTTTGTCGAGATCCGATGAATTGTGGATTTATGATCAGATTATCTATGAATCTTATTTGAGTTTCTTCTGATCTCTTATATGCATGATTTCATATCCTTGTAATTATCTTCGAGTAGTGGGTTTTGTTTGGCCAACTTGATCTATGATTCTTGCAATGGGAGAAGTGCTTGGTTTTGGGTTCATACCGTGCGGTGACCTCACCCAGTGACAGAAGGGGTAGCGAGGCACGCATCGTGTTGTTGCCATCAAGGGTAAAAAGATGGGGTTTTCATCATTGGTTTGAGATTATCCCTCTACATCATGTCATCCTGCTTAAGGCGTTACTCTGTTTGTCATGAACTCAATACACTAGATGCATGCTAGATAGTGGTCGATGTGTGGAGTAATAGTAGTAGATGCAGAAAGTATCGACCTACTTGTCTCGGACATGATGCCTATATGTATGATCATTGCCTTAGATAATGTCATGACTTTGCGCGGTTCTATCAATTGCTCGACAGTAGTTTGTTCACCGACCGTAATATTTGCTATTTTGAGAGAAGCCTCTAGTGAACACTATGGCCCCGGGGTCTACTCCACACCATAGTTTCAGCCTTACTCTTTTACTTCGTTGCACTTTCCGCCTTTAGATCTCACTTGGCAATCAATCTTGAAGGGATTGGCAACCCCTTCATAGCGTTGGGTGCAAGCTCTTTGTGATTGTGCAGGTACTCTGGACTTGACGAGATTCTCCTACTAGATTGATACCTTGGTTCTCAAACTGAGGGAAATACTTACTGCTCCTGTGTTGCATCACCATTTCCTCTTCAAGGGAAAAAACAACACAAGCTCAAGAGACGACAGAAGGTTTCTTTCGATGTAGCATGTCCCAAGGGGCAGACGGGGAGCTCTAAAACCTCGCGCTACTGCTTTAAGTTTCCTGCGGAAGGAACGTGAACCATTTAGAAATTTGGCTTCATTAATTATTATGCAATCATATCGAGCTAATTACGCGGGGGTGTACTTTACCAGAACATGCTCAAGCTCCTTCACCTTCGGATCCGTGGTAAGCTCCTTTGTTACCGCGTCCACCTTGTACCGGGCCCTAACATAGTTCTTTGTCTTCTTTTCATGGTATTTATCGAAGAGGGGAGGTCGGCCTTGCTCGGCACGCTCCGCGTCCTCCTTGTCCCATTTAGGTTCCGCCACTCTGTAACCGTCGGGACTGAGTTTGTGGACCCCTAAGTTCAAGTCCCGCATATCTTTCCCAAACTGACTTGATTCCGCTGATGCCTTGCTCTCGCACTTGATCTTGAACTCCAGGTAGTCTGCTTTGTTGATCGAAGGATTTGTCTCCTTGATCTTCTCATAACTATCACCTCTTAGAATCCTTCTCTTCACCACGGCTCTCCAAGTAGCCAGAGCCGTGCTCATCTTCGTGAGGGCGACACGGTTCACTTTATTCCCTGAGAGGCGTGTGTTTGCGAAGTCACTGGAGAACTTGTATCGTTCGTGCAGCTTTGTGAAGAGGAGGTTGCGCAAATTCCCTCGGTCACGATGCCTTAGGTTCTCGGTGTTGATCGAGACGGTGCTCCGGAGAATGCACCCGAGTTGTTCCGCGTACCCACCGACTAATTCTTTGGGCTCCGTTGGATGCCCACTGGAGGACACTTCAGTAAATTCCTCCTTGACGGTGCCGAGCACGTTCGGGCGCCCGTCCTTCCGTTCCCTCTTCGGTTGGCTGCCAGATGTGCGTTCGCTGCCATCATCAGTGGTGGCATCCCCGGCGGCACCATCAGTGGTATCATCCCCGACGCCACTAGGGGTTGTGTAGTCGGGATCGGTGTCTTCCGCGGCATCCTCATAGCGGTGAGGTTCTTCCTCCATCTCCTGGGACAGCTCCTAGAATGGCTTGCCCGAACCACCGGCCTCATCGTTGTCGGCCATGTTCGCTCTAAATAGGAAAAAAGGCTACTAGAGTTATTGGATGAGATCAGGGTAGTATCTATTCTTCTCAGATTTAGAGGAAAAAACTGAGAATAAAACATGCAAATTGATGCACACCCATAGGCAAGATCTCCTTTTCTTGGTTTATTTTACTTTGCATGTGATTCATACAAGTCCTTAGAAAAACTTGCTATCCCTGCATTCTGATTACCAAGCATACAAACAAAGCATTTTTCATGATAAATAACCAAGGCAACCAATATATATATCAAACAAATAAACAAATAAAAATGAGTTATTGCTACAGCCTGATGGTTGAGCTTTCGTTAGCATGGCATATGTATCGAAGAAAAAATAGTTTGCATTTCAACTTAAGGGAAAACTATAAAAGCCACTTAGAAATATTTGCTTTGTAGAAATAATATTGTCTCTAAATGTTGATTAATTTTTGTTTCGATTGAGAATCGGGCACCTTCTAGGTCAAGAAAATTGGGCATGACCTATGCTAATTTTCTTGACCTAGGACTGCCTGAGACGTCTCCGCCGTATCTACTTTTCCGAACTCTTTTGCCCCTGTTTTGGACTCTAATTCGCATGATTTGAATGGAACTAACCCGGACTAACGCTGTTTTCAGCAGAATTGCCATGGTGTTGTTTTTGTGTAGAAATAAAAGTTCTCGGAATGACCTCAAAATTTACGGAGAATTTTGAAGGAATTAATGAAAAATACCTGCGCAAAGATCCACCGAAGGAGGTGAGCTAGTGGGCCACAAGCCCAGGGGGCGCGGCCACCCCCCCCCCCCCTGGCCACGCCGTGAGGGCTTGTGGGGCCCACGAGGCTCCACCGCCTCCAAACTCAGCTCTATATATTCCGTTTCGCTCAAAAAAACAAGGAGAAGGATTCATCGCGTTTTACGATAAGGAGGTGCCTCCACCTCCTGTTCTTCATCTGGAGGGCAGATCTCGAGTCCGTTCTGGGCTCTGGAGAGGGGAAATCGTCGCCATCGTCATCATCAACCTTCCTCCATCGACAATTCCATGATGCTCTTCACCGTTCGTGAGTAATCTCATCGTAGGCTTGCTGGACGGTGATGAGTTGGATGAGATCTATCATGTAATCGAGTTAGTTTTGACGGGGACTGATCCCTAGTATCCACTATGTTCTGAGATTGATGTTGCTACTACTTTGCCATGCTTAATGCTTGTCACTAGGGCCCGAGTGCCATGATTTCAGATCTGAACCTATTATGTTGTCGCCAATATATGTGTGTTTTAGATCCTATCTTGCAAGTTGTAGTCACCTACTATGTGTTATGACCCGGCAACCCCAGAGTGACAATACCCGGAACCACTCCCGGAGATGACCATAGTATGAGGAGTTGATGTATTCACCACGTGTTAATGTGTTGGTCCGGTTCTTTATTAAAAGGAGAACCTTAATATCATGTAGTTTCCGTTAGGACCCCGCTGCCACGGGAGGGATGGACAATAGATGTCATGCAAGTTCTTTTCCCTAAGCACGTATGACTACATACGGAATACAAGCCTACATTAGATTGACGAACGGGAGCTAGTTACTTATCTCTCCGTGTTATAGCTGTTACATGATGAATCACATCCGGCATACTCATCCATCACTGATCCACTGCCTACGAGTCTTTTACTACTGGTCCTTGCTACGTTACTTTGCTGCTCTGTTGTCACTACTGATGTTACTTGCTACTGTTGTCACTACTGATGTTCCTTGCTACTGCTGTCACTACTGCTGTTACTTGCTACTTTGGTGTTACCTGCTGCAAGATTTTACTGGCGCCATTGATACCACAAGTCAGGAATTGTCTGTCGTCAACAGACCCTTTTCTGGCACCGTTATTATCATACCACTTTGCTACTGATACTTTGCTTGCAGACACTAATCTTTCAGGTGTGGTTGAATTGACAACTTAGTTGCTAATACTTGAGAATATTCTTTCGCTTCCCCTTGAGTCGAATCAATAAATTAGGGTTGCATACTCTACCCTCGAAAACTGTTGCGATCCCCTACACTTGTGGGTTATCAAGACTATTTTCTGGCGCCGTTGCACGGGAAGCAAAGCTATATTCTCTGAGTCACTTGGGATTGACGTCTGCTGGTCACTATGAGGAATCCGAAAGATCCAAGAACTGAAATCTTGCCTTCCACTAAGAGGACAGGTAAGGAACTGCCATCTAGCTCTGCACTTGATTCACCTTCAGTTATGAGTAAGTTTGCGACATCACCTCCTGCTAGAAATCTTGATATGTCGCATGTGCGTGATGATGCTACTTCTGCTGCCCATGATGCTTATGATGATGCTATGCTTGATACTACTTTGCCTGATGATGTTATGCTTGATACTGCTTTGCCTGATGATGTTATGCCTGATACTGCTTTGCCACTAGGTGCATTCCTTGATGCACAAATTGCTAGAGTTGCTTCTAGATGTGATGATACTTCTGAAACTGCTGATACTATTGAAGTAGAACCTGCTACTATGCCTGAATTGCCTGTTATGCCTGAGCGCTATGGTATGGAGGGAGAGATAGCTGAGGACTTTCTTGCGTGTAAGGATAGCTATGATGTTTAGAAATTACTGCTCAAGTGGAAGAAAAATCTCTAAACGCTAGGATGAAATACGACCCGAAGTTTGCTACTTCGCCTATCTTTGTGACCGATAAGGATTATGAATTCTCTGTCGACCCTGAGTTAATCACTCTGGTCGAATCTGATCCTTTTCATGGTTATGAGTCTGAAATGGTTGTATCCCATCTTAACAAACTGCACGATATAGCCACCCTATTCACTAGTGAGGAAAAGATCTACCACTACTATATCCTCAAGCTGTTTCCTTTCTCGCTAAAGGATGATGCTAAGACCTGGTTCACTTCTCTTGCTCCTGGTTGTGTGCATAGCCCCTAGGATATGGTCTACTACTTCTCTGAAAAATATTTCCCTGCCCATAAGAAGCAAGCTGCCTTGCAGGAAATATACAACTTGGCTCAAGCTGAGGAAGAGAGTCTCCCACAAGCTTGGGGGAGGCTCATCCAGCTACTGAATGCTTTCTCTGATCACCCTCTTGAGAAGAATGAAATACTTGATATCTTCTATAATGGACTTACCGATGCTTCCAAAGACCACCTAGACAGTTGAGCTGGCTGTGTTTTTAGGGAACGAACCGTAGAACAAGCTGAGATTCTACTGAATAACATCTTGTGCAATGAGAATGCTTGGACTGTTCCCGAACCACCTCCTAAGTCAACTCCGAAGAAAAGAGGTATTCTATTCCTCAGTCCTAAAGATATGCAAGAAGCTAAGAAATTACTGCAAGAGAAAGGCATTAAATCTGAAGATGTCAAAAATCTACCACCAATCGAAGAGATCCATGGTCTTGATAACCCGATACAGGTAGTAGAAGCAAATTCTTTGCGTAGGTTTGATGAGAGTGATATTCCTTTTGATAAACCTGCTAGCCTATGCCTGGATGAATTTGCAATGATTATGTTAGCAGACAATTGGAACAGAATGCTCGTATGCTTAGTCATTTAAGTGCTTGCGTGGACAGAAATGTCAATGGTCTAAAGCTTCTGAGTAAACATTCCTCTATGGTTAGTACTCAAGTAGAACAAGTACTTAAAGCTTAGAATGACTTGCTCAACGAGTTGAATGACAATTCTGTCAGAGTCGTTACTAGAGGAGGTAGAATGACCCAGGAACCTTTGTATCTTGAGGGTCATCCTAAGAGAATTGAACAAGATTCTCAAGGAGTTAGCACTGATGCACCTAGTCATCCTAGAAAGAAGAATAAAGATGATAGGAACCTGCACGCTAGCAACCCAGATGCTGCTACACCTGAGAGTCCAAAAAATGCCTCTGTCTCTGATGCTAAGACACAATCTGGTGATGAACATGAGCTTAATGATAATAATAATAATAATGATGTTCATGATGATGCTCAACCTAGCAATGATAAGGATGTGGAGATTGAACCTGTTGATCTTGATAACCCACAGCCTAAGAATACAAGATACGATAAGAATGACTTCACTGCTAGGAAGCATGGTAAAGAAAGGGAACCATGGGTTCAGAAACCTATGCCCTTTCCTCCCAAACCATCCAAGAAAAAGGATGATGAGGATTTTGAGCGATTCGTTGAAATGATCAGACCTGTCTTTCTGCAAATGCGTTTGACAGATATGCTCAAAATGTCTTTGTATGCTAAGTACATGAAAGATATTGTGACTAATAAAAGGAGGATACCTGAGGTTGAGATTTCCACCATGCTGGCTAAATATACCTTCAAGGGTGGAACTCCTAAGAAACTAGGTAATCCCGGTGTGCCCATTATACCTTGCTCCATTAAAGGCAACTACGTTAGAACTACTTTATGCGACCTTGGAGCCGGTGTTAGTGTTATGCCTCTCTCTCTTTATCGTAGACTTGAACTCGATAAGTTGACACCCACTAAAATCTCTCTGCAAATGGACGACAAATCAACTGCTTTCCCTATCGGCATTTGCAAGGATGTGCCTGTTGTGGTTGCTAATGTCACTATCTAACAGACTTTGTTATCTTGAATATTCCTGAGGACGATGCCATGGCGGTCATCCTCGGATGACCCTTTTTAAACACTTCAGGGGCTGTTATAGATTGCAACAAAGGCAATGTCACTTTCCATGTCAACGGTAATGAGCATACGGTGCACTTTCCAAAGAAACAATATCGAGTACATTGCATCAATGTTATCGAAAAAACTTCATCGATTCTTATTGGGAGCTTTGAATGCCCTATTCCTCGTGTCAAGATGAAGTATGATTTGCTTGTTGGGGAAATACATATCCCCATTGAGGTGACCTAGTGACTATTCGAGAATTCTCCGTTCTTTTTTGTGCGATTCAATTTTTTTTTTGAAAGAGACTTTATCAACCTCATTGACGGATTTCTTTCGATGACCATGAGATGGATGAACCAAGGAGTCACAAACCTCTATTCCAAGCTTTCACCTTTGGTTGCTTAGAAGAAAAGGATAGATTTAGATTAGTTTTCCCTGTTTTCTGTTTTAGCCTCGGGTGGAAAAGTACCCCGAAAATAAAAGTTCTCCAAATGTCCTGAAGATCAAGTATGATTTTTTCTGGAATTTTTGAAAAATACTGAGACGAAGAGCTAGTCTGGGGGCTCAACCAGTGGGCCACAAGCCCTGGAGGCACAGGCACCCCCCTGGTCGCGCCTCCCTGGCTTGTGGGGCCCACAGGCACCCCCTCTAGTCATTCTTGCTCTCACCTGGTTCTCCTACCTCCAGAAAAAATCGTTTCACAGCTCAAACCCGTGTTCTTGCTCCTCTTGCTGGGATTTTCGATCTCTTTGCTCAAATCACCATTCTCCGAACTGTTTTAGGGAAATTAGTCAAGGTACTCGTGAGACTATTCCTTTGCCTGCTCCTTCTTTGTTCAATCTTCATGCATGCAGGTACATTATTATGCCCTCAGACATCTACGCACATTGGGGCTTAGCCCAACCACAAGTGCCCGTGCCCGAGCCACCAGTCGAGTACCACACGCCGGTTTATCAGTGGGAGCCAGAGGAGCTCACACAGCAGTGGCATCCTCAATCCACTCCGGAGGATCCCGGAGTTGGTTATTCTCCTCCTTGGGGGTAGACCAACTTAGGCCAAAAGCCTAAGCTTGGGGGAGTACGTGTTCTCACCGACTTTACATTCTTGCTTATTCTTTCACTTTGTTCGTCGGTGTTCACACTTTGCCACTGTATCATCCATGCTAGTTCATTTTCTTTTTCTCGTTTTCTTTTCGTGTGCCTGTCTAGTTTGAGAAAACCCAAAAAGATTTTCTTTTTCTTCTTTTTCTTGTTGGGAGCTTTCTTGTGTAAATAGTTTTCTTTTTCTTTGGGTCAAGGTAGAAGATAATTGTTACAATGTTTAGTGGCTCTCGCATGCATACATGTTTAGCTATTAAAGAGACATATTACTTTGTCTTCTCCTTTGTGTTTGCCTACAGATTCCAGCTTTAGTCCAATGCACGAGCACTCTTATTATTGTTCACATCGTTCAGTCGTGCAAGTGAAAGGCAATAATGACGATATGTGATGAAGTGACTGAGCCTGGAAAAGCTGGTATGAACTCAATCTATTTTGTTTTTGTAAATATGACTAGCTCATCATGCCTGATTCAGCTTTGTTGTGAGAGAAACATGTTTGCAATGACAACTTAGAGATCATAGTTGTTTATGCCATGCTTACTTAGTTAGGAGCTTATAATGGTTTGTCTTGGTTTCCCACATGAATTTTGAGATGACTGTGTTGTAGTATGATAGGATGGTATCCCCCTTTGAATGATTCAAGTGGCTTGACTTGGCGCATGTTCACGCATGTAGTTGAAACAAAATCAACATAGCCTCTATGATATTCATGTTCATGGTGATTTATGTCCTACTCATGCTTGCATTCAATGTTAGTTAATCTCAATGCATTTTGATGACTGTTGTCGCTCTCTAGTTGGTCGCTTCCCAGTCTTTTGCTAGACTTCACTTGTCCTAAGCGGGAATACTGCTTGTGCATCCACTTCCATAAACCCTAAGTTGTTCCATATGAGTCCACCATACCTACCTATATGCGGTATCTACCTGCCGTTCCAAGTAAATTTGCATGTTCCACTCTCCAAATCTTCAAGAAATAATCTCTTTTGCGTGCCCGAACCGCTCATGTGGTGACAGGGGGCTATCAGTATCTTCCATGCTAGGTGTCTTATCCTCGATATGTGTTTATTCACTATCATTCACGAGAAAGGGGCCGGTAATTGGAATGCCCAGTTCCATGCTCAAATCGAAAAGATAATTGCAAACAAAACTCCCCAGGATTGATGTTGGTATGGACGGTACCCGAGGATTTGGCTAGCCGTGGAGTGTGATTGATTGGTGGTGGGGGAGTCAAAACTTTACTTTTCTGTTTGGGAACCGCCTATAGCATGTGTAGCGTGGAAGATGCTGAGAACTCTTAGTCATTGCGTTGACAATGAAAGCATGCCACCCAAAATTATTATCTCTGTTTTCAAAGCTTGAGCTCTGGCACCTCTACAAATCAATGCTTCCCTCTGCGAAGGGTCTGTCTATTTATGTTCCTGTTGAGTCATCCTCCTCTTATAAAAGCACCAATTAGAGAGAACCTATGTCATTTATATGCTTTGCTTTTAACTGTGTTGAGTATGACAGTGACTGGATCTTCTTTGCCATGAGTTACAATGTTTAGTCAGTCATTAGTCTTTGATGGTGCTCTGCATTTATGTTTTGCGGTCTCAGAAAGAGCTAGCAAGATACCATTTGTTCGCACTGCTTCATGACTGTTTTGATTGAAGTGTTGACATTTGAGGCTTATTATTATTTGCTCGCTAGTTGATTATTCCATTTATATGAGTTTACCGTGAGACCTAGATGTCATTTTCTTTTGTGTTTTGCTTGTGATCTTGCTGAAATTTTGGTTATGAGTTAGACATAGTTGCAACAACAAGATCAAACAGAGTTCGTCAAAGTTTTTCTTTTGTCTCTTTTAGTTTGTCAACTGAATTGCTTGAGGACAAGTGCTACCGCAACAAAAGTCCTTCCCCGGCAATGCCAGGAATTCTTCTTGCTACTTCTCTTGTTTGCGTCGGTTTTTCCCTTGAATAGGAAAGGGTGATGCAGCACAGGAGTAGTAAGTATTTCCTCAGTTTGAGAACCAAGGTATCGATCCAGAAGGAGGGTCTCGTCAAGTCCAGAGTACCTGCGCAAACACAAACAAGCTTGCACCCAACGTTTCAAAGGGGTTGTCAATCCCTTCAAGATTGTTTGCAAAATGAGATCTGAAGGCAGAAAGTGCAACAAAGTAAAAAGGTGTAAGGCTGAAAATATGGTGTGGAGTAGACCCGGGGGCCATAGTGTTCACTAGAGGCTTCTCTCAAAATAGCAAATATCATGGTGGGTGAACAAATTACTGTCGAGCAATTGATAGAACCGCGCAAAGTCATGACGATATCTAAGATAATGATCATACCTATAGGCATCACGTCCGAGACAAGTAGACCGATACTTTCTGCATCTACTACTATTACTCCACACATCGACCACTATCCAGGATGCATCTAGTGTATTGAGTTCATGGCGAACAGAGTAACGCTTTAAGCAAGATGACATGATGTAGAGGGATAATCTCACACCAATGATGAAAACTCCATGTTTTTACCCTTAATGGCAACTACACGATGCGTGCCTCGCTACCCCTTCTGTCACTGGGTGAGGTCACCGCACGGTATGAACCCAAAACCAAGCACTTCTCCCATTGCAAGAATCATAGATCTAGTTGGCCAAACAAACCCCACAACTCGAAGAGAATTACAAGGATATGAAATCATGCATAAGAGAGATTAGAATAAAAACTCAAATAAGATTCATAGATAATCTGATCATAAATCCACAATTCATCGGATCTCGACAAACACACCGCAAAAGAAGATTACTGTTGAGGAACGTCGCATGGAAACAAAAAATTTCCTACGCGCACGAAAACCTATCATGGTGATGTCCATCTACGAGAGGGGATTTCCGATCTACATACCCTTGTAGATCATATAGGAGAAGCGTTAATAAACGCGGTTGATGTAGTGGAACATCCTCACGTCCCTCGATTCGCCCCGCGAACCGTCCCGCGATCCGTCCCATGATCCGCTCCGATCTAGTGCCGAACGGACGGCACCTCCGCGTTCAGCACACGTACAGCTCGACGATGATCTCGGCCTTCTTGATCCAGCAAGAGAGACAGAGAGGTTGATGAGTTCTCCGGCAGTGTGACGGCGCTCCGGAGGTTGGTGGTCATCTAATCTCAGGAGGGCTCCGCCCGAGTTCCGCAGAAACGCGATCTAGAGGAAAAACCATGGAGGTATGTGGTCGGGCTGCCGTGGCAAAGTTGTCTCAAATCAGCCCTAAAACCTTCGTATATATAGGTGGGAGGGGAGGGGCCTTGCCTTGGGACTCAAGGAGCCCCAAGGGGTTCGGCCGAAGCAAGGGGGAGAGTCCTCCCCTTCCAATCCTAGTCCAACTAGGATTGGAAGGTGGAGTCCTTCTCCACTTTCCCACTTCCCCCCTCTCTTTTTTTCTCTTTGATTTTGTTTCTCCTGCGCATAGGGCTTCTTGGGCTGTCCCACCAGCCCACTAAGGGCTGGTGGGAACCCCTAAGGCCTATGGGCTTCCCCCGGGTGGGCTTGCCCCCCCCCCCACTCCCGGTGAACATCCGGAACCCACTCGTCACTCCCGGTACATTCCCGGTAATGCCGAAAACTTTCCAGTAATCAAATGAGGTCATCCTATATATCAATCTTCGTCTCCAGACCATTCCGGAAACCCTCGTGACGTCTGTGATCTCATACGGGACTCCGAACAACATTCGTTAACCAACCATATAACTCAAATACGCATAAAACAACGTCGAACCTTAAGTGTGCAGACCCTGCGGGTTCGAGAACTATGTAGACATGACCCGAGGGACTCCTCGGTCAATATCCAATAGCGGGACTTGGATGCCCATATTGGATCCTACATATTCTACGAAGATCTTATCGTTTGAACCTTAGTGCCAAGGATTCATATAATCCCGTATGTCATTCCCTTTGTCCTTCGGTATGTTACTTGCCCGAGATTCGATCGTCAGTATCCGCATACCGATTTCAATCTCGTTTACTGGCAAGTCTCTTTACTCGCTCTGTAATACAAGATCCCATAACTTACACTAAGTCACATTGCTTACAAGGCTTGTGTGTGATGTTGTATTACCGAGTGGGCCCCGAGATACCTCTCCGTCACACGGAGTGACAAATCCCAGTCTTGATCCATACTAACTCAACGGACACCTTCGGAGATACATGTAGAGCATATTTATAGCCACCCAGTTACGTTGTGAAATTTGATATAAACAAGGTATTCCTCCGATGCCAGTGAGTTATATGATCTCATGGTCATAGGAATAAATACTTGACACGCAGAAAACAGTAGCAACAAAATGACACGATCAACATGCTACGTCTATTAGTTTGGGTCTAGTCCATCACATGATTCTCCTAATGATGTGATCCCGTTATCAAGTGACAACACTTGCCTATGGTCAGGAAACCTTGACCATCTTTGACCAATGAGCTAGTCAAATAGAGGCTTACTAGGGACAGTGTTTTGTCTATGTATCCACACAAGTATTGTGGTTCCAATCAATACAATTATAGCATGGATAATAAACGATTATCATGAACAAAGAAATATAATAATAACTAATTTATTATTGCCTCTAGGGCATATTTCTAACAGTCTCCCACTTGCACTAGAGTCAATAATCTAGTTCACATCACTATGTGATTCTAACGAATCCAACACCCATATAGTTCTGGGGTCTGATCACGTCTTGCTCGTGAGAGAGGTTTTAGTCAACGGTTCTGAAACTTTCAGATCCGTGTGTTCTTTACAAATCTTTATGTCATCTTATAGATGCTGCTACTACGTGCTATTCGGAAATACTCCAAATATCTACTCTACTATACGAATCCGTTTCACTACTCATAGTTATTCGGATCAGTGTCAAAGCTTGCATCGATGTAACCCTTTACGACGAACTCTTTAACCACCTCCATAACCGAGAAAAATTCCTTAGTCCATTAGTTACTAAGGATAACTTCGACCGATGTTAGTCATTCAATCGTGGATCACTCTCTATACATCTCAACAGACTTGAGGCAAGGCACACATCAGGTGCGGTACTCAGCATGGCATACTTTAGAGTCTACGGCTAAGGCATAGAAGACGACCTTCGTATATTCTCTTTATTCTGCCATGGTCGGGTTTTGAGTCTTACTCAAATTCACACCTTACAACATAGTCAAGAACTCTTTCTTTGTTGATCTATTTTGAACTCCTTCAAAAACTTGTCAAGGCATGCATCTTGTTGAAACTTCTATTAAGCATTTCGATCTATCTCCATAGATCTTGATGCTCAACGTTCAAGTAGATCAATCCAGGTATTCCTTTGAAAAACTCCTTTCAAACAACCTTTTATGCTTTACAGAAATTCTACATTACTTCTGATCCACAATATGTCAACCACATATACTTATCAGAAATTATATAGAGCTCCCACTCACTTCTTTGGAAATACAAGTTTCTCATAAACCTTGTACACACCCAAAATCTTTGATCATCTCATCAAAGTGTATATTCCAACTCCGAGATGCTTGCACCAGTCCATTGAAGGATTGCTGGAGTTTGCACACTTGTTAGTATCCTTAAGGTCGCCAAAACCTTCTGATTGTATCACATACAATCTTTCCTCAAGGAAACCGTCGAGGAAACAATGTTTTGTCTTCCTATGTGCAATATTTCACAAATAATGCAGCAACTACTAACATAATTCCAACAGACTTTTAGCATCGCTACGAGTGAGAAAGTCTCATCATAGTCAACATATTTGATCTTGTCGGAAACATCTTTGCGACAAGTCGAGCTTTTCTTAATAGTGACTTATCACCATCATTGTCTGTCTTCCTTATAAAGATCCATCTTTACTTAATAGTCTTACAACCATCAAGTAGTTCCTCCAAAGTCTACACTTTGTTTTATACATGGATCCTCTCTCGGATTTCATGGCCTCCAGCCATTTGTTGGAATCCGGGCCCACCATTGCTTCTCCATAACTCGTAGGTTCATCGTGTTCAACAACATGACCTCCAAGACAGGGTCATTGTACCACTCTGTAGTAGCACGCGACCTTTGTCGACCTACGAGGTTTGTAGTAACTTGATCTGAACTCTAATGATCACTATCATCAGCTTCCACTTCAATTGGTGTAGGTGCCACAGAAACAACTTCCTGCGCCCTGCTACACACTGGTTTAAGTGACGGTTTAGTAACCTCATCAAGTTCCACCACTCTCCCACTCAATTCTTTCGAGAGAAACTTTTCCTCGAGAAAGGATCCGTTTCTAGAAACAAACACTTTGCTTCCGGATCTGAGATAGAAGATGTATCCAACTGTTTTGGATATCCTATGAAGATACTTTCATCCGCTTTGGGTTCGAGCTTATCAGACTGAAACCTTTTTCACATAAGCATCGCAGCCCCAAACTTTCAAGAAACGAGAGCTTAGATTTCTCTAAACCTCAGTTTATACTGTGTCATCTCAACGGAAATACGCGGTGCCCTATTTAAAGTTAATGCGGTTGTCTCTAATGCATAACCCATAAACGATAGTGGTAATTCGGTAATAGACATCATAGTATGCACCATATCCAATAGGGTGTGGCTATGACGTTTAGACACATCATCACACAATGGTGTTCCAGGTGGCATGAACTGCGAAACAATTTCCACATTGTCTTAACTGCGTACCAAAACTCGTAACTCAGATATTCATCTCTATGATCATATCATAGACTGTTTATCCTCTTGTCACGACGATCTTCACTCTGAAATTGCTTTGATCTTTTCAATATTTCAGACTTGTGTTTCATTCAAGTAAATACTCTTGTATCTACTCAAATCGTCAGTGAAGTAAGAACATAATGATATTCACTGCGTGCCTTAGCACTCATTGGACTGCACACATCAAAAATGCATTACTCCCAACAAGTTACTCTTCTTGTTTCATGTGGCATGTTTTGCATGTCTTAAGTGATTCAAAATCAAGCGAGTCCAAACGATCCATCTCTCATGGAGTTTCTTCATGCATTTATACCAACAGGTATGGTTTGCATGTCTCAAACGTTTCAAAAATGAGTGAGTACAAAGATCCATCACCATGCATCTTCTTCATGCATTTCATACCAACATGACTCAAGTGGCAGTGCCACAACTAAGTGGTACTATCATTATTACTTTGTATCTTTCGGCACTAATATTATGAACATGTGTAACACTACGATCGAGATTCAATAAACCATTGAGGGTAATTATTCAAGCAAATAGAACAACTATTATTTTCTTTAAATGAATAATCGTACTGCAATAAACATGATCCAATCATGTTCATGCTCAACACAAACACCAAATAACAATTATTTAGGTTTTACCACCAATCCCGATGATAGAGGGAGCGTGCGACGTTTGATCACATCAACCTTGGAAACACTTCCAACACTAATCGTCACCTCGCCTTTAGCTAGTCTCCATTTATACCGTAGCTTTCATTTCGTGTTACTAATCACTTAGCAACCGAACCAGTATCCAATACCTTTGCGCTACTAGGAGTACTAGTAAAGTACACATCAACATCATTTGTATCAAATATACTTCTTTCGACTTTGCCAGCCTTCTTATCTACCAAGCATCTAGGGTATCTCCGCCTCAGTGACCGTTTCCCCTCATAACAGAAGCACTTAGTCTCGGGTTTGGGTTTAATCTTGGGTCTCTTCATTAGTGCAGCAACTGATTTGCCATTTCACGAAGTATCCCTTTTAGCCCTCACCTCTCTTGAAACTTAGTGGTTTTACCAACCATCAACTATTGATGCTCCTTCTTGATTTCTACTTTCGCAGTGTCAAACATTGCGAATCGCTCAAGAATCATCGTATCTATCCTTGATATGTTATAGTTCATCACGAAGCTCTCTCAGCTTGGTGGCAGTGACTTTAGAGAACCATCACTATCTCATCTGGAAGATCAACTCCCACTTGATTCAAGCGATTGTCGTACTCACACAATCTGAGCACATGCTCAACTATTGAGCTTTTCTCCTTTACTTTGTGTACAAAGAATCTTGTCGGAGGTCTCATACCTCTCAATAAGGCCACAAGCATGAAATCACAATTTCATCTCTTTAGAACATCTCTTATGTTCCGTGACATCTCAAAACATCTTCGGCGCCTTGCTTCTAAGCCTTTGAGTATTTTGCACTGAACTATCGCGTAGTCATCAGAGATGTGTATGTCGGATGTTCACAACATCCACAGACGACGCTCGAGGTGCAACACACCGAGTGGTGCATTAAGGACATAAGCCTTCTGCGCAGCAACGAGGACAATCCTCAGTTTTATAGACTCAGTCTGCAAAGTTTGCTACTATCAACTTTCAACTAAATTTTCTCTAGGAACATATAAAAAAACAGTAGAGCTATAGCGCAAGCTACATCGTAATTCACAAAGACCATTAGACTATGTTCATGACAATTAGTTCAATTAATCATATTACTTAAGAACTCCCACTCAAAAATTACATCTCTCTAGTCATTTGAGTGGTACATGATCCAAATCCACTATGTCAAGTCCGATCATCACGTGAGTCGAGAATAGTATCAGTGGTAAGCATCTCTATGCTAATCATATCAACTATATGATTCATGCTCGACCTTTCGGTCTCATGTGTTCCGAGACCATGTCTGCACATGCTAGGCTCGTCAAGTTTAACCCGAGTGTTTCGCGTGTGCAACTGTTTTGCACCCGTTGTATGTGAACGTTGAGTCTATCACACCCGATCATCACGTGGTGTCTCGAAACGACGAACTGTAGCAACGGTGCACAGTCGGGGAGAACACAATTTGAGCTTGAAATTTTAATGAGAGATCAGCTCATAATGCTATCGTTGTTCTAAGCATAATAAGATGCATAAAGGATTAACATCACATGCAATTCATAAGTGACATGATATGGCCATCATCATGTGCTTCTTGATCTCCATCACCAAAGCATCGGCACGATCTTCTTGTCACCGGCGTCACACCATGATCTCCATCAACGTGTCGCCATCGGGGTTGTCGTGCTACTCATGCTATTACTACTAAAGCTACATCCTAGCAATATAGTAAACGCATCTGCAAGCACAAACGTTAGTTAAAAGACAACCCTATGGCTCCTGCCGGTTGCCGTACCATCGACGTGCAAGTCGATATTAACTATTACAACATGATCATCTCATACATCCAATATATCACATCACGTCGTTGGCCATATCACATCACAAGCATACCCTGCAAAAACAAGTTAGACGTCCTCTAATTGTTGTTGCATGTTTTACATGGTGACCATGGGTATCTAGTAGGATCGCATCTTACTTACGCAAACACCACAATGGAGATATATGAATTGCTATTTAACCTCATCCAAGGACCTCCTCGGTCAAATCCGATTCAACTAAAGTTGGAGAAACCGACACTCGCCAGTCATCTTTGAGCAACGGAGTTGCTCGTAGCGATGAAGCCAGTCTCTCGTAAGCGTACGAGTAATGTCGGTCTGAGCCGCTTCGATCCAACAATACCGCGGAATCAAGAAAAGACTAAGGAGGGCAGCAAATCGCACATCACCGCCCACAAAAACTTTTGTGTTCTACTCGAGATAACATCTGCGCATGAACCTAGCTCTGATACCACTGTTGGCGAACGTCGCATGGGAAACAAAAAATTTCCTACGTGCATGAAAACCTATCATGGTGATGTCCATCTACGAGAGGGGATTTCCGATCTACGTACCCTTGTAGATCGCACAGTAGTAGCATTAATAAACACGGTTGATGTAGTTGAACGTCGTCACGTCCCTCGATTCGCCCCACGAACCGTCCCATGAACCATCCCGCGATCCGTCCCACGATCCGCTCCGATCTAGTGCCGAACGGACGGCACCTCCGCATTCAGCACACGTACATCTCGACGATGATCTCGGCCTTCTTGATCCAGCAAGAGAGATGGAGAGGTAGATGAGTTCTCCGGCAGCGTGACAGTGCTCCGGAGGTTGGTGGTGATCTAATCTCAGCAGGGCTCCGCCCGAGCTCCGCAGAAACGCGATCTAGAGGAAAAACCGTGGAGGTATGTGGTCGGGCTGCCGTGGCAAAGTTGTCCCAAATCAGCCCTAAAACCTTCGTATATATAGGTGGGAGGGGAGGGGCCTTGCCTTGGGGCTCAAGAAGCCCCAAGGGGTTCGGCCGAAGCAAGGGGGAGAGTCCTCCCCTTCCAATCCTAGTCCAACTAGGATTGGAAGGTGGAGTCCTTCTCCACTTTCCCACTTCCCCCTCTCTTTTTTTTCTTTTTGATTTTCTTTCTCCTACGCATAGGGATTCTTGGGCTGTCCCACAAGCCCACTAAGGGCTGGTTTGGCACCCCTAAGGCCTATGGGATTCCCCCGGGTGGGCTTGCCCCCCTCCCCCCGGTGAACATCTGGAACCCATTCGTCACTCCCGGTACATTCCCGGTAATGCCGAAAACTTTCCAGTAATCAAATGAGGTCATCCTATATATCAATCTTCGTCTCCGGACCATTCCGGAAACCCTCGTGACGTCTGTGATCTCATCCGAGACTCCGAACAACATTCGTTAACCAACCATATAACTCAAATACACATAAAACAACGTCGAACCTTAAGTGTGCAGACCCTGCGGGTTCGAGAACTATGTAGACATGACCCGAGGGACTCCTCGGTCAATATCCGATAGCGGGACCTGGATGCCCATATTGCATCCTACATATTCTACGAAGATCTTATCATTTGACCCTTAGTGCCAAGGATTCATATAATCCCGTATGTCATTCCCTTTGTCCTTCGGTATGTTACTTGCCCGAGATTCGATCGTCAGTATCCGCATACCTATTTCAATCTCGTTTTCTCGCAAGTCTCTTTACTCGTTCCGTAATAAAAGATCCCATAACTTACACTAAGTCACATTGCTTGCAAGGCTTGTGTGTGATGTTGTATTACCGAGTGGGCCCCGAGATACCTCTCCGTCACACGGAGTGACAAATCCCAGTCTTGATCCATACTAACTCAACGGACACCTTCGGAGATACCTGTAGAGCATCTTTATAGCCACCCAGTTACGTTGTGACGTTTGATACACACAAGGTATTCCTCCGATGCCACTGAGTTATATGATCTCATGGTAATAGGAATAAACACTTGACACGCAGAAAACAGTAGCAACAAAATGACACGATCAACATGCTACGTCTATTAGTTTGGGTCTAGTCCATCACATGATTCTCCTAATGATGTGATCCCGTTATCAAGTGACAACATTTGCCTATGGTCAGGAAACCTTGACCATCTTTGACCAACGAGCTAGTCAACTAGAGGCTTACTAGGGACAGTGTTTTGTCTATGTATCCACACAAGTATTATGTTTCCAATCAATACAATTATAACATGGATAATAAACGATTATCATGAACAAAGAAATATAATAATAACTAATTTATTATTGCCTCTAGGGCATATTTCCAACAATTACATCGGATAGATCTTCCTGAAGATCATGGAGAACTTTGTATTTAAGATCCAAGAGAGAGAAGAAGCCATCTAGTTACTAGCTATGGACCCGTAGGTCTATGGTGAACTACTCACGCATCATCGGAGAGGTCATGGTGTTGACGATGAAGCCCTCCGTATCCGAATCCACCCTCCGGGAGGGCACCAGAACGTGCCCCAGATGGGATCTTGCGAAGACAGAAGCTTGCGGCGGCGGAAAAGTACTTTCGATGATCTCCTGATTTTTTAGTGGAATTTTTTTGGATATATAGGCGCAAACCCTAGGGAAAAGGAGGTCCAGGGGGCCCACAAGCCTGTGGGCCGCGGGGTGAGGGCTTGTGGGGTCCCTGGGGCCCCCCTGCCTTGGCTCTCAAGTCTCCTAATCTTCTTCCGTTACGGAAAAAATCTTTTCGGGGATTTTATTCCGTTTGGACTCCGTTTCAAAATCCTAACAAAGGGGTCAAAAACATGGAAAAACAGGAAGTAGCACTTTGCACTGAGTTAATAAGTTAGTCCCAAAAAACATATAAAAGGCATGCAAAACATCCAAAGTTTGACAAGATAATAGCATGAAACCATCAAAAATTATAGATACGTTGGAGACGTATCAAGCATCCCCAAGCTTAACTCATGCTCGTCCTCGAGTAGGGAAGTGATAAAGAATGAATTTTTGATGTGGAATACTACCTAGCATAGTTGTCCTTTGCAATTTCTTTCACGTGACATGAATGTTCAGATCCGTAAGATTCGAAACAATAGTTTGTTATTGACATGAAAACAATAATACTTCAAGCAAACTAGCGAGGTAATCATGAACTTTCAAAATAACAAGGCCAAGGAAAGTTATCCCTACAAAATCATATAGTCTGGCTATGCTCCATCATCCTCACACAACTAATGTAAATCATGCACAACCCCGGTACTAGCCAAGTAATTGTTTTCGCACTCTTACTTTCTCAAACTTTTTATAACTATCACGCAATACATGAGCGTGAGCCATGTATATAGCACTATAAGTGGAATAGAGTGTGGTGGTGGTTGTGAGACAAAAAGGAGGAGATGGTCACATTGACTCGGCGTATCAAAGGGCTATGGAGATGCCCATTAATACATATCAATGTGAATGAGTAGGGATTGCCATACAAGAGATGCACTAGAGCTATAAGTATGTGAAAGCTCAAAAGGAAAACTAGTGGGTGTGCATCCAACTTGCTTGCTCACGAAGACCTAGGCCAATTTTGAGGAAGCCCATCATTGGAATATACAAGCCAAGTTTTATAATGAAGATTCCCACTAGCATATGGTGGTGACAAAGCAAGAACCTCTCAATCATAAAGAACATGGTGCTATTATGAAGCACAAGTGTGGAAAAAGATAGTAGCATTCTCCCTTCACTCTTTTTCTCTCTTTTCTTTTTTTCATTTGGGATCTTAGGCCCCTTTTTTCTCTTTTTTTATTTTTGGGCTCTTTGGCCTCCTTTTTTTCCTCACATGGGACAATGCTCTAATAATGATGATCATCACACTTTTATTTACTCACAGCTTCAAAGCTCAAAATGATGATGACTCTATAGTAAATGCCTCCGGCAGTGTACCGGGATGTGCAACAATCTACCATGGCGTATGACGTTGGAAACATCTCGCTAGCTATCTTACGATCATGCAACAGCAATATGAGAGTGACAGCACAAGTCATGAGACAGAACAGTGGGAGTTGCATGGCAATATATCTCGGAATGGCTATGAAAATGCCATAGTAGGTAGGTATGGTGGTTGTTTTGAGGAAGGCATATGGTGGGTTTGTGTACCGGCGAGAATTGTGAGGCACTAGAGAGGCTAGCAATGGTCGACGGTGAAAGTACATCTATACCATGGACTCACATTAGTCATGAAGAACTCACATACTTGTTGCGAAAGTTTTTATTAGTAATCGAAACAAAGTGCTAAACGCATACTCCTAGGGGAAGGGTTGGTAGTTGTTAACCATCGCGCGATCCCGACCTCAACACAAAGGATGACAATCAAGAGATCAATTATGCTCCTACTTCCTAACATAGCGGTTCACCATATGTGCATGCTACGGGAATCACTAACTTCAACACAAGTATTTCTAGATTCACAACACCATACTAACATAGCTCTTAATATTACCAAATCCACGTCTCAAAACTAATTGAGAGGAATCAAAACTTATCTTTCCACTCAATGCACATGAAGATGGAGGTTTTTGCATCCTCTTTGGGTACCTATCACATTTGGGACTACTTTCATAGCATAAGCCAACTACCAAGTCACGCACCGCCGTGCTCTAAAAGATATAAGTGAAGCACAAAGAGCAAAAGTATCTAGCTCAAAAGATATAAGTGAAGCACTATGAGCATTCTAGCAAAATCATGATGAGTGCATGTCTCTCTCTCTCAAAAAGGTGTGAAGCAAGGATGATTGTGACACAACAAAAAGAAAAGATTCCTACGATACAAGACGCTCCAAGCAAAACACATATCATGTGGTGAATAAAAATATAGCTCCAAGTAATGTTACCAATGGATTGAAGACGAAAGAGAGGATGCCTTCCCGGGGCATCCCCAAGCTTAGGTTTTTGGTGTCCTCGAATTTGGCTTGTGATGCCTTGGGCATCCCCAAGCTTGAGCTCTTTCCACTCCTTATCTCATCGTCCATGAGAACATCACCCAAAACTTGAAAACTTCACAACACAAAACTTAAACATAAACTCGTGATAACATTAGCACAAAAAAACAAACTACCACCTCTTTTGGTACTGTAGAAAACTTGAATTCCATCTATATTTGTGCTGGGCTACTGTATTCTCATGTTTCCATGGTAGTACCCCCCCCCCCCTGATACTAACCATAGTTTCATCAAAACAAGCAACCAACTCAACAAAAAACAGAATCTGTCAAAAACAGACCAGTCTGTAGCAATCTGTATACTTCATATACTTCGTATACTTCTGGTACCTCAAAAAATCTAAAACAATACGACTACCTCGGCAAAAGGCATATCAACCAGCAGCAAAAGAATCAACTCAAAAGCTCTTTCTGGATAAAAAAGAAAAATCATCTCGTGAGCGAAAAGTTTCTGTCTTTTTCCAGCACGATCAAACAACCATTACCAAGACTAGTCATAAAGGTTTTGCTTGGTTCAAACACAAAAAGAAACACAAAAAACACAATCACAACAGAATTATGATGGTGTGTATGCAACAAAACATAAAGTAAAAGATAAATTCGTTGGGTTGCCTCCCAACAAGCGCTATTGTTTAACGCCCTTAGCTAGGCATAAAAGCGATAGAATCACGTATCGTCGTCTTTGGTGCTCAAACCATAAGTGGCCCTCATCATGGATTCATAAGGCAATCTTATTTTCTTTCGAGGAAAGTGTTCCATGCCCTTCCTTAAAGGAAATTGAAATCTAATATTCCCTTCCTTCATATCAATGATAGCACTGATAGTCCTTAGGAAAGGTCTACCAAGAATAATAGGGATGTAGGATTGCAATCAATGTCAAGCACAATGAAATCCACGGGTACATAGTTCCTATTTGCAATAATGAGAACATCATTGATCATTCCATGGGTTTCTTGACAGTAGAATCCGCAAGACGCAAATTAAGAGAACACTCTTCAATCTCATTGAAACCCAAAACATCACATAAAGACTTTGGAATCGCAGAAACACTAGCACCCAAATCACACAAAGCGTTGCATCTATAGTTTTTGATTTTTATGGTAGGTTCCCACTCATCATGAAGCTTTCTAGGGATAGAGACTTCCAATTCAAGTTTCTCTTCAAGAGATTTTATCATAGCTTCGACGATATGATCGATAAAGGTCTTGTTTTGGCTATAAGCGTGTGGAGAGTTTAACAAGAATTGCATCAAAGAAATGCATTCAATCAAGGAGCAACTATCATAATTGAATTCCTTGAAATCCACGGTAGTAATTTCATTACTACTCAAAGTTTTAACATCTTCTACTCCACTTTCAATGCTTTTAGCATCAAGATAGATGGACTCCGAATCATTGGGGCACTTTTCAACCAAAGTGGATTCATATCCAGCCCCATAATAATTAGGTTTGACACAAGAAAACAAAGATTCAATGGGAGTCACACCAAGCACTTTAAGATCTTCGTGATTCTCATCACGAGAACACGCCTTTTTAAGCCATTCATGTCTAGCACGAATTTGGGCGGTTCTTTCTTGGCTCTCAATCATGGAAACACGCATAGCTTTCAAAGTTTCATCCATGTTGATTTTGGGAGGAGCACATCTAACTTTCAAAGCATCAATATCACTAGACATTCTGTCAACGCTCTTAGCCAAATTGTCAATTTTGAGTAGCTTTTCCTCTATGGACGCATTGAAAATCTTTTGAGAGTTGATGAACTCTTTGATATTACTCTCTAGATAAGAGGGTAATCTATTGTAATTTCCATGAGTATTGTTGTAGGAGTTGCCAAAATTATTAGAGGAGTTACTAGGAAATGGCCTAGGAACATAGTTTCCTCTAAAAGCATTGTTGTTGCCAAAGTTATTCCTACCAACAAAATTAACGTCCAAGCTATCGTTGCTACTCTCAATCAAAGAAGACAAGGGCATATCATTAGGATCCAAAGGAACACTTCTACTATCAACCAAATTCATTAACTCGTCCATCTTAGCACTCAACGAGTTAATTTCTTCTATAGCGTGTACCTTCTTACTAGTAGGTGACCTTTCAGTGTGCCACTGAGAGTAGTTTGTCATGATGTTGTCTAGGAGCTTTGTAGCTTCCCCTAACGTGATTTCCATGAATGTTCCACCTGAGACGGAGTCCAAGATGTTTCTAGAAGCGAAATTCAAGCTAGCGTAAAAGATTTGAATAATCATCCAAAGACTCAAGTCATGAGCGGGACAATTTCTAATCATTAATTTCATTCTCTCCCAAGATTGTGCAACATGTTCATGATCAAGTTGCTTGAAAGTCAAGATATCATTACGGAGAGAGATGATCTTAGCCGGCGGAAAATACTTGGCTATATAAGCATCTTTGCACTTATCCCAAGAATCGATACTATTTTTGGGCAAAGAAGAAAACCAAGTTTTTGCGCGATCTCGCAACGAGAAAGGAAAAAACTTCAATTTAATCATGTCATTATCCACATCTTTCTTCTTTTGCATATCGCAAAGCTCAATGAAGGTATTGAGATGGGATGCGGCATCTTCACTAGGAAGCCCGAAGAATTGCTCTTTCATAACAAGATTCAGCAAAGCGGCATTGATTTCGTATGACTCCGCACTAGTGGCGGGAGCAATCGGAGTACTAATAAAATCATTATTATTAGTATTCGAGAAGTCACAAAGTTTGGTGTTTTCATTCATGGTGACTTCGGCAAGCAAGCAAGCACACAAGCGAACAAAGAGCAAGCGAGAAAAAGGGCGAACGAAAAGGAAAACCAAAAAGGCAAACAAAAAGGAAAAATTGTGAAGTGGGGGAGAGGAAAACGAGAGGCAACTAGCAAACAAACTAAATGCAAGAGATGAGTTTGCGACACTTACTTGGATGAGTTCTTGACTTGATCTTCCTCCCCGGCAACGGCGCCAGAAATTCTTCTGCTACGGCAAAAAAAGTCCTTCCTCGGCAACGCCAGGAATTCTTCTTGCTACTTCTCTTGTTTGCGTCGGTTTTTCCCTTGAAGAGGAAAGGGTGATGCAGCACAGGAGCAGTAAGTATTTCCCTCAGTTTGAGAACCAACTTATTGATCCAGAAGGAGGGTCTCATCAAGTCCAGAGTACCTGTGCAAACACAAAGGAGCTTGCACCCAACGCTTCAAAGGGGTTGTCACTCCCTTCAAGATTGTTTGCAACGTGAGATCTGAAGGCAGAAAGTGCAACGACGTAAAAAGGTGTAAGGCTGAAAATATGGTGTGGAGTAGACCCGAGGGCCATAGTGTTCACTAGATATGAATAGCAAATATCATGGTGGGTGAAAAAATTACTGTCAAGCAATTGATAGAACCGCGCAAAGTTATGACGATATCTAAGGCAATGATCATACATATAGGCATCACGTTCGAGACAAGTAGACCGATACTTTCTGCATCTACTACTATTACTCCACACATCAACCGCTATCCAGCATGCATCTAGTGTATTGAGTTCATGACGAACAGAGTAACGCTTTAAGCAAGATGACATGATGTAGAGGGATAATCTCAAACCAATGATGAAAACCCCATCTTTTTACCCTTGGTGGCAACAACACGACGCGTGCCTCGCTACCCCTTCTGTCACTAGGTGAGGTCACCGCACGGTATGAACCCAAAACCAAGCACTTCTCCCATTGCAAGAATCATAGATCTAGTTGGCCAAACAAAACCCACAACTCGGAGAGAATTACAAGGATATGAAATCATGCATAAGAGAGATCAGAAGAAACTCAAATAAGATTCATAGATAATCTGATCATAAATCCACAATTCATCAGATCTCGACAAACACACCGCAAAAGAAGATTACATCGGATAGATCTCCATGAAGATCATGGAGAACTTTGTATTGAAGATCCAAGAGAGATAAGAAGCCATCTAGTTACTAGCTATGGACCCGTAGGTCTATGGTGAACTACTCACGCATCATCGAAGAGGTCATGGTGTTGATGAAGAAGCCCTTCGTATCCGAATCCCCCCTCCGGCAGGGCACCAGAACGTGCCCCAGATGGGATCTTGCGGAGACAGAAGCTTGTGGCGGCGGAAAAGTACTTTCGATGATCTCGTGATTTTTTTGTGGAATTTTTGGGGATATATAGGCGCAAACCCTAGGGCAAAGGAGGTCCAGGGGGCCCACCAGCCTGTGGGCCGTGGCCTCCCACCCTGGCCGTGGGGTGAGGGATTGTGGGGCCCCTGGGCCCCCCTGCCTTGGCTCTCAAGTCTCCTGATCTTCTTCCGTTACTGAAAAAATCTTTTCGGGGATTTTATTCCGTTTGGACTCCGTTTCAAAAGCCTCTGAAAGGGTCAAAAACATGGAAAAAACAGGAACTGGCACTTGGCACTGAGTTAATAAGTTAGTCCCAAAAAATATATAAAATGCATGCAAAACATCCAAAGTTTGACAAGATAATAGCATGAAACCATCAAAAATTATAGAGACGTTGGAGACGTATCAACAAGCAAGGCTTTAAGCTTGGGGGAGTTGATACGTCTCCGTCGTATCTACTTTTCCGAACTCTTTTGCCCTTGTTTTGGCCTCTAATTTGCATGATTTGAATGGAACTAACCCGGACTAACGTTGTTTTCAGCAGAATTGTCATGGTGTTGTTTTTGTGCAGAAATAAAAGTTCTCGGAATGACCTGAAAATTTACGGACAATTTTTTTGAAATTAATGAAAAATACCTGCGCAAAGATCCATCGGAGGAGGTGAGCCAGTGGGCCACAAGCCCAGGGGCCGCGACCACCTCCCTCCCCCCTGGCCGCGCCGTGAGGGCTTGTGGGGCCCACGAGGCTCCACCGCCTCCAAACTCAACTCTATATATTCCGTTTCGCCCGGAAAAAAAATCAGGGAGAAGGATTCCTCGCGTTTTACGATACGGAGGCGCCGCCACCTCCTATTCTTCATCTCGAGGGCAGATCCGGAGTCCGTTCTGGGCTCCGGAGAGGGGAAATCATCGCTATCGTCATCATCAACCTGCCTCCATCGACAATTCCATGATGCTCTTCACCGTTCGTGAGTAATCTCATTGTAGGCTTGCTGGACGGTGATGAGTTGGATGAGACCTATCATGTAATCGAGTTAGTTTTGACGGGGATTGATCCCTATTATCCACTATGTTCTGAGATTGATGTTGCTACTACTTTGACATGCTTAATACTTGTCACTAGGGCCTGAGTGTCATGATTTAACATCTGAACCTGTTATGTTGTCGCCAATATATGTGTGTTTTAGATCCTATCTTGCAAGTTGTAGTCACCTACTATGTGTTATGACCCGGCAATCCCGGAGTGACAATAGTCGGAACCACTCCCGGAGATGACCATAGTATGAGGAGTTCATGTATTCACCACGTGTTAATGCGTTGGTCCAGTTCTTTATTAAAAGGAGAACCTTAATATCCCGTAGTTTCCATTAGGACCCCGCTGCCACGGAAGGGATGGACAATAGATGTCATGCAAGTTCTTTTCCCTAAGCACGTATGACTACATACGGAATACATGTCTACATTAGATTGACGAACGGGAGCTAGTTACTTATCTCTCCGTGTTATAGCTGTTACATGATGAATCACATCCGGCATACTCATCCATCACCGATCCACTGCCTAGGAGTCTTTTACTACTGGTCCTTGCTATGTTACTTTGCTGCTCTGTTGTCACTACTGATGTTACTTGCTACCGCTATCACTACTGCTGTTCCTTGCTACTGCTGTCACTACTGCTGTTATTTGCTACTTTGTTGTTACCTGCTGCAAGATTTTACTGGCGCCATTGATACAACAAGTCAAGAATAGTCTGTCGTCAACAGACCCTTTTCTGGCACCATTGTTATCATACCACTTTGCTACTGATACTTTTCTTGCAGACACTAATCTTTCAGGTGTGGTTGAATTGATAACTCAGCTGCTAATACTTGAGAATATTCTTTCGCTTCCCCTTGAGTCGAATCAATAAATTTGGGTTGAATACTCTACCCTGGAAAACTGTTGTGATCCCCTACACTTGTGGGTTATCAGTGCCCCATTCTCAACCGAAACGGAACTTAATCATCATTTCACGAGAAAGGGGTAACTATTTGTCCGTGCACAAAAAAAGTCCTACATAAAAATACCCTTCAGGAGAAAGGCTTTAAGTGCTTGTTTTATATTGGAGTTTTCTGCAAACAAGAAAAGAAATCTTCAGATGCCGCAATTGAAAAATAAAAATACCCTAGTATGGATTACTCAAGAAATAACAGAACATTTAGTGGTTGGTTTTACAATCAGAGAATAAGAAGAATGGTGAAACAAATTTGATTCTCGCATAATCTCTAGAGGAAACAATCTGACAGCATCAGGGACATGGCGGTTGGTGGTTTATATGTATATATATAATTATTTGTATTATTTTACTTTAAAATCAAGTCTGCATACTTGTGTAAACAAAGGTATGCAGAAAAGTCAGAGTTCACAAGCAACTCGCTGGTTTCCTAGATCTTTACCGCATTGGGAAAAAAATTGTGTGTATTTCTAACAAACTATAAACATTGTAGGAACATAACACGGTATCATGGTCAACAAATTCATGAAGAAAAAGGCCAAATATGTTTCACTTTGCAGAGAATTGTGCCATTCCTCCATCCAATCCTAAAACTAAGAGCACAACAACTTGCAGACTCCAGATCCATCCAACCGCATGAATGCACCGCCGTACTAGGCCGAAAGCAGCCTTGCCGACAATAAAAAGGCCATAATTTGGCTCATGTAATTGACCTTGGTCACTCAGGCCTCAGGCCTGTTTTGAAATGCGTAAGGCAGAATTTTCTCTGCCTTTTCCTTTCAAATTATTTTTTTGGCTCATATGTAACCAAACTCTGATAGACCGGAAAGAATTACTCCTCCGATGATTCACCCTTGGCAAAACTGAAGAAGACACACAAACTAGCCAACAAGGATGCCTACATCGACGGCCGAACGGAATCAAAGAACATCAAAGAAACGGGAGGGGATTTTGCGTACCTTCTGGCGGCGCCAAGAGGGGAGGAGGCTCAGGATCCAAACCGGGACCTCCAGGTAGTTCTCTCTCTGTCTCTGTGTGAGTTGTTGGAGTTTGGTTTCGGTGTGTATGCTTGTGGAGGAGGAGGATGACGGGGTCGTCGGTGAGCCTCGCTGCGCGATGAAGGCGCTGATGGGGACAGCAGAGTCGATCTGGAGGCGGACACGGAGGCGGAGGCGGTTGGGCTCGTCGGCGGAGTTCGATGTGGGTGGCGGCGAGGTGGCTGGCGGCGAGGCGGGACGAGCCGGGTGGCGGCGGTGGCTGGCAAAGGAGAGACGAGTGAGAGGAGGGAATGAAAGAAGGGGAAGGAGTAGGATAATGTTGTAGTGGGGGGAGGGTTAGCAATGGCGCGCCTTTTAGGGGTGCGCCATAAAAATTGGTATATCAATGGCGCACCAGGAGAAGGTGCGCCATTACTAAATTTTTTTATTTTTTTGAATTTTTAGTTGCATGTAATAATTTAAGATTTGAGATAAAAGAAAAGGAAAATGCAAATTGAGTGATAAAACCATTGTGCAAAGATTTAGAATTAGATGACATGGTTGAAATCAAGTGACATGAAATAACAGTCATCAAAGATTGAGCTTGCCACTGACACACACACATGCAGCCGACACGTCGTGATTCGATCTTAGCTATCTTTTCACAATCTTCTTGCCCTTCTTTCTCGCGGTTGGATAATTTAGCCCCGGAACCCCTTGAATTCTTCTCTTGAATGGACGTCCTTTAGGTAGGGTGGTCCGGCTTCTTCTTGTGGTGTATGGTACTTCATCATCGTCGTCATCTTCCATCTTCGGGTCGCCGTACTTGTCGAAGTCTTGCTCATTGGCGACTCCATCCATTCCGATGATGTTCCTTTTGCCTCTCCTCACGACAAAACGACTGGGATTTGACGGGTCGGTAATAAAGAAGCATTGGTCCACGTGGCAAGCCAGTATCGAGGGCTCATTTTTTGCGGTGACGTTTGCGCCCCCGATCTTGGATTTGGCTTCGGGTTTAACCATGGTGGTGAAATACCGGTCTTCTTTTAGGACGCTCTTGGCCCATCTGACACGGAACATCGGGACCTTCTCTCCAGCGTAGCTCAGCTCCCAGATCTCCTCGATCCTTCTATAGTATTTGTCCTTGTCGTTACCGGTGTAGGATTCCATCGTTACCCCGGAGTTCTGATAATCGCTCTTCATGTCCTTTTCCTCGGTGTAGAATGTGTAGCCGTTGATATCGTATGCCTCATAGGTCATCAGGTTGTGCTCGGCACCCTGTGACAAGGCGAATATGAGTTTTTCTTCCGCGGAAGAATCCTCATGTAAAGGGTACGACAGAAGCTTGTCCTTGAACCAACGCGTGAAACATGAGTTGTGCTCTTTGATTATATCTTCGTCCATCCTCTGTTGGCCTCGGTCATTGTACGTCTTCTCAATAAAGGTTTTGTGCTCTACCACCCAAGGATCGACCACGTCTATGTGTTGTAGCGCGATTAGGTTTGCTCTTTCAAAGTCGGCGATTCGACCCTTGAAGTCAACATGCATTTCGCGGCGACCCTCGCGGTGACCCCATCCAGCGAGCCTGCCGAGGTGCCTGTTGACGGGAAGACCAACGGGGTTCTCGATGCCTAGATAATTCATGCAGAAGGAGATGCACTCTTCGGTCAGAAAGCCCTTGGCTATGCTTCCATCTGGACGTGCCTGTTGTGAACGTATCCTTTGATGACACCATTCATCCTTTCGAACGACATCATGCTGTGCAGGAACGTCGGCCCGAGTTGGATGATATCCTCCACGATATGGACCAGCAGATGCACTATAACGTCGAAGAATGCGGGCGGGAAGTACATCTCAAGCTCGCATAGTATCACCACGATCTCTTCCTGTAGCCTTGTGAGTTGCCTCACGCCAACCGACTTCCGAGAGATGACGTCGAAAAAGTTGCATAGGCCAAATAGCATTTCACGGATGTGCGCGTCCATGATCCCACGGATTGCAACCGGAAGTATGTGCGTCATCAGCATGTGACAATCGTGAGACTTCATCCCGTTGAACTTCTGCTTCGCTGAGTCTAGGTATCTGCTTATCTTCCCCGCGTAACCATAAGGAAGTTTTACTCCTACGAGGCAGGTGAAAAACTGCTCGATCTCCTTCTGACTTAAAGTGAAGCACGCGGGAGGGCAGTCATATTCGATCTTCTTGGCCTTTTTGCCTTTGCGACGACTTTCCGTGTCCTTCGCCTCATCATCAGCATCATCATCATTAGGGCATTTTGCGTGAAGATCCTCCCTGATGCCCATTGATTGCAAGTCTGCCCTTGCTTTCGGCCCATCTTTAGTCCTCTCTGGCATGTTGATCAGGGTACCAAGTAGACTCTCGCACACGTTCTTCGTGATATGCATGACATCAAGGCTGTGAGGCACATGGAGGATCTTCCAGTACGACAAGTCCCAGAAAACAGACCTCGTTTTCCATACCTTCAGCAGCGGCTCTGGCGCCTTTCGCTTCTTTCCCGGCGGTGGGCACTCTTTCCAATTTTTCAATAGCTCGTCTATTTCCTCGCCGCTCCTCGTACGTGGGGGTCTTCGGGGTTCGGTTTCACCATCGAACAGATCCTTGCATTTTCTCCATGCGTCATCGTCACGAAGCCACCTTCGATGTCCCATGAACACAGTTTTCGAAGACCCGGGATCTCCATCTAGCTGGTGATACGTTGTGTCATCCATGCACCTCATGCATGCACAAAATCCGTGGACCACCTGCCCCACGACATATTCGTAACCGAGATAGTCGTGCACCGTCGTGAGCAGTGCGGCTCTCATAGGGAAATATTTTTTCGCTGCGACGTCCCATGTATTGGCTGGCGTTTTCCACAGCGTGTCTAGATCCTCTTTCAGCAGCCCCAGATAGAGATTGATGTCGTTCGCTGGTTGTTTCGGCCCTTCAATTAGCATACTCATGTGAATGTACTTCCTCTTCATGCACATCCAGGGGGGAAGGTTGTACATCCACACAAACACAGGCCAGGTGCTATGTGTGCTTTTCTGGCTGCCAAACGGATTGACTCCATCGGTGCTTGCACCCAGCATGATGTTCCTTGGATCGTCCCCAAATTCTGGGTGTTTGAAGTTCAACGCTTGCCACTGGCTCGCATCCTTAGGATGACTCAGCATCTTGTCTTTTTTATTTATCTTCGGATCATTTCCGTCATCTTCTCGCTTCTTCTCCTCCCTATCTGCGTGCCAACGCAGGAGCTCTGCTTGCTTAGGGTCCGTAAAATACCGTTGCAGACGAGGAGTGATCGGAAAGTACCACACCACTTTTCGAGGAGCTTTCTTCCTCTTCTTGTATCGAATGACACCGCACACCGGACATATGGTAGACTCCGCGTGCTCGTCCCGATAAATGATGCATTCGTTCATGCACACATGGTATTTCACGTGCGGTAAATCCAGAGGACACACAATTTTCTTCGCCTCCTCAAAACTGGTCAGGCACTTGTTCCCCTTGGGAAGACGTTTGTGCCAGAATGACATGTTCTCGTCGAAGCATGTGTCGATCATTTTGTGTTTTACCTTCATCTCCAGAGCCATGAGCGTTACTTTCAGGCGGGTATCCTTGTACCTGCATCCTTCATACAATAGAGTAACCGCGTCTATCTCCAGTTGATCCAGCTTGGCTTTCTCTCTGGAGGCAGCTCTTGCGTTACCCGTCTGCTTGAGAAGCAGCTCTTGAATATGAGGGTCCTGCACCCATCCCATCGATGGCCCATCATCGTCTGCTCCGCATCTTCATCTTCATGATCATGCCCTTCGTCTTGATCTTCCTCATCATCATGTCTGGCATCTTCTACATGATGATTGTGTCCTGCATCTACTTCGTGATGATGTCCTCGAGATTCTTTGTCTTCTCGCCCGCCCTCGCTGCTATTGTCTTGCTGCCCTTCCTTATTTCTTGCCCGGTCCCCATGGACGACTTCATAATCATCTTCATCACCTTGCCACCAATAGCCATCAATGAAACCACGCATGAGCAGGTGGTCCCGCACCTGTCTTGAATCCGGGTCCATAAGGCTCTTCAGCTTGCATCTTCGACACTGACATCTTATCTCTGTCTCGTTCTTTTGAAGCATCTCGGCCTTCGCGGAGCTCAAAAACCTATCCACGATGCCTTCGGTCATCATGCAGACCATGGTCGCGTGCGGGGTAGAGCAAAACGATATTTTAGAACCAAAAAAAATTGGCATGACTTTGCCTAAAAATAGGACCAAAACGAATGCATAGTGCCAAATTCTCGTTGAAACGGAAATGAATCAACATTCTGGCAAAATATTGGCAACTATCGCATTTCAAATACCGATACCTGCAAACACAAACATATGCAACACCACAAACATACGTAGATCTAGGTCATAAAAAGTGTGTACGTTGGAGGAAGAAAAAAGTAGATCTAGAACATAAAGAAAGCTTTCCCCTTACTTACCTATCAAAAAAAGGAAATTTAACCACTTAATTTGGGTGAATCTATGGTGCAAATGAGGTGAGGAGGAGGCAGGCAGCCCAGACCAAGCTTGGTAGAGGTGGAGAGAATGAAGTGGGGAAAGTGAGTGTGGTAGGTGGCTGTCAAAAATATCTAGCTACTCTCAGGTTACCAATGGCGCACCACCTAAGAATGCGCCATTAGTAACCAGGGTTACTAATGGCGCACCTGGTGTGGTGCGCCATTACTAGTTTTGAAAAAAAAAATGAAAAAAAATTGTTAGTAGTGGCGCACCGTGGGTGTGGTGCGACTAGTAATGGCGCACTTTCCCCTGGTGCGCCACTGCTAAGTCTGGGAAGGGTGTGGGGCCAGGACAAAACTAGTAATGGCGCACCACACACTAGGTTCGCCATTAGTAATATGGCCATTAATGGCGCACCTATATCTGGTGCGCCACTGCTATATAGCAGTGGCGCACCACTACATGGTGCGCCATTAATGTCCATATTAGCTATAGTCGTTTTTTCTAGTAGTGGCCGTATCCACGGGTGCCCTCCAAAAATTCAACTTTCTAGGGGGAGTTCTTGTTTATTTATTTTTGTATTATGCATGACTGGGAATCCTTTTTACCAGCGTCTCTCATGCAATGACAAGTGAATAAACACTCATCATCAGAATAACTCGCTTAGCATGGAAGATATTGACTGCCCCGTCGCTCCATGAGCGGTACGAGCACACAAAATGTATGTTTATTTGAAGGTTTAGAGGCGGCACATGCAAATTTACTTGGAATGGTAGTGAAATACCATATATAGGTAGGTATGGTGGACTCTCATGCACAAGTAGTATCTCTACTTAGTACGAAGTTTTGGCTTGCAAAAGGTTCTAAACAAGCACCACATGTTGAAGGATCCATATCAATATAACTTGTATGCAACTATACCCAAACATAACCATTAAGTTTTCTTCCTTGTACAACTTCAGCAATTTTATAAAGGTTCAAAATAATTAATTGGTATCCACAATCATAAAATATGTCCAAGATAATATAATTGTATGTGAAAAAGTTCTCTTTCTTATACTAATCATTCATGAGTTTCTTGTACGACCAATGTTGTAGTTATCAAACTTCAATAGTTTTTCTTTCTTAACCAAATGTGAAACTACTACAAGGCATAAAGCACATTGATAATTTCGTATTTATGATATTCCATTCATTCATAATTTACTCTTAGGGTATAGGTGAAGCACAAGAGTAAACATCAAACTACTCTCGAAAGATCTAAGTGAAGATCAATGAGTAGTAAAACAATTAAGTAGCTATGTGAGGATTCTCTCTCAATACATATTTTCAAATCTGAGTATTTTAAAACAGCAAACAAAAGAAAAGACACTCCAATAATAGCACATATCATGTGGACAAATAAAAATTTGGGCTCAACATAGGCTAACCGGTATTTGTTTGATGGAGAGAGGTTGGATGTGTAGGATCCCCAAGGTTAGATCCTTCATACTTCTTGAAATATTTAAATTGGGTGCCTTGGGCATCCCCAATCTTGATATTTGGTATCTCATTCAATCCTCTCATATCCCAGTTTCACCTCTCTTAAAAACTTCATCCACACAAAACTTGAAAAGAACTTGTGAGATAGGTTAGTGCACATAAGAATAAATCAACTCTTTATGTACTATCTATACAAGTTGCATAATGTTTTTTCAAATGTTATCCACTTTTTACTATCATTTCCACAATTTATATCTACCAATATATGCCATGGAAACTATAGGATAAGTAGATAACAAAACTATGACAACAATCTGTCTAAATAGGACAATGTGTAGCAATTAATAGGAAAAGTGTACCTCTGTAACCCCAAAAATTCTGAAAATTGAGAACACGAGAAATAATAATTATTAAAGTACTGTGTAAAAATGTCAGAAACTTTCCACATTCTAGTAAAATTTGATAATTCAATTACTATAGCAAAAGTTCTTGTTTTTGTACACCACACATCACACATGCAATTCAAGCATTCTAAAGGCAATTATTGGAATTTTTACTGAAAACAAGATTAATAAGAACATATAACATAGGAAAACAAAATAAAATGATGCTCCAAGCAAAACACATATCATGTGATCAATAAAAATATAGCTCCAAGTAAGATATACCGATAATGTTGGAGACGAAAGAGGGGATGCCTTCAGGGGCATCCCAAAGCTTAGGCGCTTGAGTCTTACTTGAGTATGACCTTGGGAGTGCCTTGGTCATCCCCAAGCTTAGGTTCTTTCTACTCCTCATTCACGTCATATCGGTATCTCATCCAAAACTTGAAAACTTCAATCATATAAAACTTAACGGAACTTCATGAGATGGGTTTGTGTAATAAAGATAGACCTTTCACTAGGTACTGTCAAGGCAAGATTCATAATTGTTCTCACATAATAACTACTACATTATATCGTTCCCATAATTTATATCACTAAGTATAAGCCATGGAAACAGTCAAACAAGCAAACTATGCATGCAAAACAGAATTCGTCAAATACAGAACAGTCTGTGAACATGTGAATGAACACCATACTTCCCTGACTCTACAAATTCTGAACAATTAGGACAACATAGATAATTTTCATCGAATTTTTTTGTAAAAATTCTGTATTTTGTGACGCGCAGTAAAATCAGAGAAATTCTGCACTGCACGTAAAAGTTTATGTTTTTGCACAGAATCAAACAAACAAGTATCCACACTATCCCAAAGGGTTTACTTGGCACATTAGTGAAATAAAAGACACAAAATATGATTAATATAGTATCTTAATCATGTGCACACATAAAAACATGAAGGATAAATATTGGGTTATCTCCCAACAAGCAATTTGTTTTATGTCTTTTAGCTAGGCATGATGATTTCAATGATGCTCACATAAAAGTAATGAATTGAAACACATTAGGAGCATCATGAAGAATATTAAATGCACATTTAAGTCTAACCCACTTCCTATGCATAGGTATTTTTGAGCAAACAATTTATGGGATCAAGAATCAACTAACATAGGAAGGCAAAACAAGCATGACTTCAAAACTTTGAACACATAGAGGGGAAACTTGATATTATTGAAATATACATAAGCATATCTTCCCCTCTCATAATAATTTTTAGTATCATCATGAAGTAATTCAACAATCTAATTATCACATAAAGCATTTTTATCATGATGCAAATACATAGAATTTTTATTACTCCGAGGGAAGCTTCTCATTCATAAATAGTGGGAGGAAACTCAAGAAAATAACTATCATGTGATACTTGAGTGGCAAAAGCCAATTGAAAATTAAAATCACGATGACAAGTTTCATGGTTATCATCATTCTTTATAGAATACATGTCATCAAAATAATCAACATAGATAGCAACTTTGTTGTCATAGTCAACTGGGACCTCTTCCAAAATAGTGGACTCGTCGCTAAATAAAGTCATGACCTCTCCAAATCCAGTTTTATCTTTATGAAAAGGTTCAACACCCTCCAAAATAGTGTGATCATTAGTACCTAGAGTTGACACTCTTCCAAACCCGCTTTCACAATATAATCATCATAAATAAGAGGCATGCTTTCATCATAATTAATTTTCTCATCAAAACTTTGGGGACTAAAAATACCATCTTCATCAAACATAGCATCCCCAAGTTTGTGGATTTCCATATCATTAGCATCATGGATATTCATAGACTTCATACTAATAATATTACTATCATGCTCATCATTCAAGGAATTCATATTAAGCATTTTTATAAATTCTTCCTCTAACAATTGAGCACAATTTTCCGAACCATCATTCTCACGAAAGACATTAAAAGGACGAAGAAAATGAGGCAACCTAAACTCCATTTTTGTAGTTTTGTTTTATAAAACCAAACTAGTGAAAAACAAGAAACTAAAAGATTCAATTGCAAGATCTAAAGATATGCCTTCAAGCACTCACCTCCCCGGCAACGGCATCAGAAAAGAGCTTGATGTCTACTACACAACTTTATTCTTTTAGACGTTGTGGGGCCACCAAGTGCAGAGTTTTGTAGGACAACACCAAATTTCCCTCAAGTGGATGACCTAAGGTTTATCAATCTGTGTGAGGTGTAGGATGAAGATGGTCTCTCTCAAACAACCCTGCAATCAAATACAAGAAACCTCTTATGTCCCCAACATACCCAATACAATGGTAAATTCTATAGGTGCACTAGTTGAGCGAAGAGATGGTGATACAAGTGCAATATGGATGATAGATTTAGGTTTTTGTAATCTGAAAATATAAAAACAGCAAGGTAGCAAGTGTAAAACAACGAGCAAAACGCGGTATGAATGATTGGAAATAAGGCCTTGGGTTCATACTTTCACTAGTGCAATCTCTCAATAATGCTAACATAGTAGAATCATATGGTCATCCCTCGACATGCAACAAGGGATTATTCTAAAGTTCCTACCAGCGGAGAACATAAATTGAAATTGGTGTAGGTAGTAGAACCACCTCAAAGTTATTATTTCTGGTCAATTTTTTGAGCCATGCCTATAAGTGTCACAAATAGCCTTAGAGTTCGCACTAGAATAACACCCATGATACATATCAACCAACCCTAATGTCACCTAGATACTCCAATATCACCTCAAGTATCCGTGGGTTAATTATATGACATGCATCAAACAATTTCAGGTTCATCATATTCAATCCAACACAAAAAACTTCAAATAGTACCCCAATATTTATATCGTAGAACATAGTATGAAAACGTGCAATCAACCCCTATGCATAGATCCCCAAGGTCATCGGAATCCGCAAGTTGATGTAATGACATATATCGAATCAATAGAATAACCTAACGTCACTACGGGTATCCGCATGCAAGACATACATCAAGTGTTCTCAAACCAAAATATTTAGTCAAACATAACGAGATCTTAAAGGGAAAAATTCAATTCATCACAACAAGATGGCAAAGGAAAGAAGACCATATGATCCGACTATATTAACAAATTCCAACTTACATCAAGATTGTGCCATCTCAAGAACATGAGAGAAAGATTGTGACCCCCCTATAAATTAAGCTACACTACACCTTTGCTAATGGTGTCACGTCACCGGGATTACTATTGGTAGTCTCGCGTAGTTTCAAACCGATCCAAATTCAAATTTAAAATAAAATAAAAAACAAGAAAAGTTTTCGAATGCGAAAATAAAAATGTCGGGGAAGTTATAAAAAATCCCTAATAAATTATAGTGAATCGGACATTTTTGAAGTTGTTTAAAATCCCTATATATTTAAAACGAAAACTATATAAAAAGTTATAAAAAATAATTTAAAAAAATAATAAAAAAAAGAAAAGAAAAAAACCCAAAAGGCCGGCCCAACTGGGCCAAATGGCCCACCAGCCGCAGCCCATCCGCCTCGGGGTATAAGACCCCGAGGGGAAACCCTAATCGCCCCAAGCACCCACTCCCCGCCACCGAAGCAATGAAGGAACCAGATACGGTTCCCTCCCCCTCGTCACTTGCCTCCTGGCCTCACGAGCCCCCACCAACCCCCGCTCCCTCCCCATCCGTCGCTCCACACCCCACGCACCTCCTAGATCTCGTCGCTCGGGCTCCCTCTTCTCCCCTCGTCCCCCTCCTGTCGCTAGGAGCGCCGTCGCCCCACACTTCCCCCCACGCCAGCGCATCCCGTCATCCCTCCCTCCTCTCGCGCGCCACGCCCATGGCGCCCCTGCCTCCCCTCGTCAATCCCTGGAGGCCGCTCGAACCCCATATCCCAGGTCGCCACCGTGCCTCGCAGGTCCTCCCGCCGCTCTGCCTCCCACGATGCCGCGACGCGGCCGGCGCCCCACGTCGCCCCACCGCTCCTCCGCTCCCTTGCGTCGGTCTCGCGTCGCCACCAACCGCCGTGTCGGGGCCGTGCCGACCCTCCCCACCAGCGCCACGTCGGCCTCCCCCAACCCTGCCGCTGGTCCTCCTCCGGACCGCCTCCGATGCCCGCGCCCCGTGACGCCACTGCCGCTCCACCACCGGCACCCTACGTCATCGGTCACCACCTCGGCCACCACTAGCCGGGCCCCTCCGTGCCCGATCCACCCCTGCACCGACGACGCTGGTCGTCGCCCCTCCCCACACCCATTGCCTCCTCCCTACACGAGCTGTGAGCTCCCTCTCCTCCTTCTCCATTTGGTCCGGCGCCCCCCCTGCGAATTGAGTATTGGGGATAACCCGTGTGACTTGTGCTTTTGTGTATGTAAAGACAAAAACGAAAAAAGAGTATTTAGGTATATGTATGTGTATAGGCATGTATACGTATGTATGTATATGCAAAATATGTATGTATGTAAAAATGTGTGTATGAGTAAATTTGTGTGTACGGATGCATGTGCATGTAGGTGGGTGCTTGCTGTCCCAATGACAGTAGGGCCCCACCACTCCACCAAATGACAGATGGGTCCTTCCAAAAAAGAAAGTAAAATATAAAAATATATATGTGTTTTTATTAATAAAATAAATAAATAAATAAGTAGATATATTATTTAATTAATTAGTTAATTAATTAAATAGATAAATTAGTAATCTGTTAATATAGATAAATGATTATCCTATTAGAATATGACACGTGGGTCCTCCACAAATTAATCTGATTAATTAAATATTTAACCCTACTTAATAAATTGTGTCAATGACACGTAGGACCCACTGGTCAGTTGACCAGTCAATTGCTGATGTCAGCATGGCATCATGCTAATAATTAATAAAAATTTAAAAATTAATATTAAATAAACCGTAAGTCAGATCAAAATATTTTGAACATGAAAGTTGATCAGGAGAAGGAGACGAACCCGGTTACGCGGTCCATTCGTCTGTCATGCGTCCTTAACATAGCAAACGTGAAACTTTTCCATCGTTTTCAGTCTGACCGTAGTATCCAGAGACCCGAGAAATATCATCTGATATTTTTCCGACCCGTCTGTGACAGATGTTACTACGCTAGCTCATGCCTAGCCTGCATATTGCCATGTCATGCTTAGTGTTGCACTTGTTGCTGTTATTTATGGTTTCTCCCCCCTCTTCTTACCGGTAGACCCCGAAACTAGCGCTGCTGCTCGGTACATCTACGACCTTGCCGATCAGCCCTTTGCCGCAGAGCAACAAGGCAAGCAAACCTCCCTTGATCATCCCTATATCGCCTATTCTTTCTTCCTCATGCTTGCATTAGAATTTTGCTACTGTTGTAGTTAGCTCCTATATCTGATGCATAGCCTGATTTTGATGAACTGCTACTTTCAGTATTGTACCTTTAAACTGTTTAGTATAGGTCGAGCAGTCTTCCCCTCTGACCCCGTAGTCCAGTTGCCCCACTTAATTGTCGAGTCTCGATCCCTGATCGACGAGCCAGACCCGACACAACACTTACACCCCCTTAGTTGTACGAGCTACAGAGATACTATCGGGTACCGAGGGTGACACCTCGCGAGGTACTCCTAATGATATCTCTGTAGTACAGCTAATCGGTCGTGGTTATCGAGGGTGATTCCTCTTTCACCATTCCCAACGATGCCTCTGTCGTGCAACCCCTCAAGTGTGGGACCCTCGAGGGTGATTCCTCTAGTTCCACCTTGATGGATACATCATTCGAAATCCCACGAGGGTGATACCTCGGATTCCCCCTGATGTTTCTACCACACAGTTACTTGACCATGTTACTGGGATCGTTGATGAATAGATGTTAGGCGGGTGGATTCCCGCGTGTTTGTGTCGATGACTTAATTAAAATGATAATGTATTTGGGTATTTGATCTGGGTTGGTCGGAAGGCCTTATTACGCACTAACCATCTGCGTGGGAAGAATTATGGGTACTCGACGTCGCGGTATCAGCCGAAGCTCTTCAGACGTCAGCGATGTAGCGGCGCGCGCCCGAGTGGTACCTAGATGCATCGCTCTTGTATTAAGGGGTGCTAGGACTGACATCGGCCGCCCTCGCATCGTGCAGGAGCGTGGAGGGCAAGTGGGCCCATCAACCGTTTGTGCTTAGGAGTTAGAACGACGGGCTGGCCTCTCTGCTGAGCTTAGGTGGGGCTGCGTCGTGTCGATATTCCAAGGCCGGGCAGGACCCAGAAAAGTGTGTCCGGCCAGAGTGTTATCGAGCGCGTCGGGGAATATGTTGTGCACCCCTGCAGGGAAGAACTTATCTATTCGGACAGTCGTGTCCACGGTTACAGGACGACTTGGAGTCGTGCCCTGATCTTATACAACTACAATTGTTACTTAACTAGAATTAGTTGCTCCGGGATCACTTCCTCGCAGGGAGTCGAGGGAGGATCTCTGGGCGTGACCTCATATTAATATTGCTGCAACAATATGACTATTTTTTTGTGTTACCTTGCTCTACTCTCGTCTATTGCTGCAAGACCCCTGAAGATGCTAGTCTTCGATAGGACTAGGCCTTATCTCTATTCTTGCTTTGCTGCAGTGAGTCCACATATAAACCCCTTATTTGATAATGTTGCATACTTAGCATAGTTCTGATGTAAAACTTGCAAGTACTTTGGATGAGTACTCACCGTTGCTTTGCTCCCCCTTTGTTCCGTTGATTCGTTGCTGCGACCAGATGATGGAGCCCCAGAGATGGAGCATCCTGCCAACGCCTGCCATCCCGATGGTGACTTCTTCGTGGAGTGCGCTGAAGACCAGGAGTAGTTTAGGAGGTTCCCACACAGGAGGCCTCGCCTCGTTCGATCGTGTTTCTTTTGTGCTAGCCTTCTCTAAGGCACCCCCATGTTTTATGTCTGTACTCAGATATTGTTGCTTCCGCTGACTCGTGTGTTTATCGAGCTTCTGTATTCTAGCCCTCGATGCCCCTGGCTTGTAATATGAAGCTTGTATTATTTTATTTGTGTTTAGAGTTGTGTTGTGATATCTTCCCGTGAGTCCTTGAGTTTGATCGTATGCATTTGCATGTATGATTAGTGTACGATTAAATCGAGGGCGTCACAGAGATCGAACACATAGCTACTTGGACATACCCTCAACCCCGAGGGTGAACTACTCCCTCCTTGTTATGGCCTTCGTTGGGATGATGAATATGGCCACTAGAGATGATTTCCCCCTCCGACAGGGTACTAGAAAGGATCCTAATGGGTTTTTCGTCGATACTCATAGTTATGGCGGAGGAGTTGAAGTTCTCTGTTTATTTTTTAGGGTTTTGCATATATGAATTTTTTGGCATTGGAATCGCGCTAAACGGAGCCACGTGGGCCCCACAAGGCATAACAACACGGCCAGGGGGTGGCCGTGCCCTGTTGCCTTGTGGCCCACAGGTGGATCCCCTCTGGTGGTTCTTTGCTCCAATATAGCTCATATGTTCCAGAAAAAAATTCAAAAAGTTTGAGGCGATTCCAAGAATTTTCATTTTCTGCACAAAAAACAACACCACAGTAATTCTGTTGAAACAACATTAGTCCATGTTAGTTCTAATTAAATCACAAAAGTGCATCAAAGCCATATAAAAAACATTGCAAACACAGGTGAATATGGCATGGATACTTCATAAATTATCGATATGTTCGAGACCTATCATGGACCTCCAAAATCTCACCAAAGTTGCCATAATCTACATAAATGGCGAACAAGTTTAAAGTACATTACTAAAAACTTCAAATAGGGTTAACAGGATGGATCACCACTTGCTTCGCTGGTTGTTGGCCCTTTCAATCGTCGACGCTGTTGTAGGCGTCCGAGTAGGCGCCTGCGGCAAGAGGCGGGTCGTTGGAGTTAGAGTCATAGTCGAAAGAAGAGGATATGATGATGCATCCTTTCAAACCAGACCACCCAGTCCTTCTTATGCTTGATCTTTGCAACCCTCTCCACCTTCACCACTGCCTCTGCCGCCTCACACTTGGACTACTCAATGGCTAGCCAGAGCATCTTGGTGTTCTTCCTTCAGAGCCGATGAGCATTCGTCTCCACAGTTGTAAGTGATCGGTGGTAGACCCAAGCGAGGAGCCGCCCCTCCTCGCCGGGTACCGTCGGCAATCCACAGTGATGGGAACAAATTTCTCCATCGCCTCCCTCTCCCTTGCCCGTTGCGTTTCTTAGTGGGCGGTCCGCCACTCCAAGGGGCGACATAGATTGAGCAGCTCTCGCGGAGTTGCGCGCAAGCCGGGAGGGCCTAGCTCCGGCTTTCGCACTACGCCGACCATCGAGCCGCGACATGGCAGATCCGAAATGCCCCCTGTGTCCACCCATGACCACCCCGTCGTAATGCAAAGGGCTAACTCATCCTCGCCAACATTGGAAACGTCAGAGCGGCTGCCGGAGCTCGATATCGCCATAGAGTGGATGGGACCGAGCGACTCGGAGAAGGGAGTAGAAGAGACGAAGGGGAGCGGGGCGAAATGAGCGTAGGGTTTCTAGATGGGGGTATTTGTAGGGACGGACTAGGGTCGGCGGTGGACCATGCTGGCATGGTGAACATGCCCGACCCATCCTTCATTTGGACTCGATATGAGGAATGTCGGATAGCACAAACGTTTGTGGCGCCGTGGCGAGTCAGTTTTTTGACCGATCAGTGATAGGTCCGCCCTTTGTTTTAGACCGATTTGATTTGAGGCGCCTAGCAGTACATGCTCTAAGAGCATCTCCTACAAACGCGCGGCATTGCGATGCGCTAATTCTTTTTGGAGCGCTAAAATAGGATTTTAGCACGCATGGTCGTGTGGCAGCTTTAGCACAAGCTGCAAAATTTAGCGCGTCGATGTAGCGCTTCATCAGGCTTGGTAAAATATAACACTCACGCCCAACACAAACACATTTTCCACTCAAACATAGAACCAAGAAGATCAAACATACACAAAGTATAATCAACAATAAATAGTTCAAAGGGAAACATTAAAATTCAAATTCATAACAGGCAAGGTCATATGATGCTAAAATAAAAATACATAATCCTAGACTACTACTCGTCCTCCTCGGTGGTGTAGTCCGACGACGTAAACAAATCGGCCCACCGAGGATCATCCGAGTCCTAGCTCGATGCCTCCGGGTTGTCTATTTGGGCTTCCACGAGTTCCTTGCGTGCACGCTTGTCCTCCCGGCGTGCAACTCGCTCCGCCCTCCTCTGCGTCCACAACTCGTTCTCGAGGTCGATATCCTGCGGGAAGTGCTCGCTCCATGCCACCATGGCGTTCTCGTCCGCCTCGGCGATGAGGAGGCGGCGCACCGGATTCTCCTCGGTGACTAGACGTGAGGGACACGTGAGATCCTGCGCCCGCTGGTGCGTCTTGATGTCGGTGAAGTTCATTTGCGCCCGACGCCGGACAAGGCGCCACGCCACCACGTTGTTCGCGCAGGCGGCCTTGTGGGCGGTTTCGAACGTTCCGAGCCCGAGGCGTGTATCGTCGGAGCGGATCTTCGCGTAATACACACGGGAGGGGTGGGGGCGGACGCTGTGGTAACCCGAGCTGCTCCCGGGGTGCTGCGATGCCGAGGCACTCGAAGAGGCGGGAGAGAAGACACGACAGCGGTAGGGCGCGGGAAGAGGCGGAGGGGGGAGGCACGGGAGGGAAACAGGGCGGTTGACGAGGGCGGAGGCGCGTGGGTTTGTAGCGCGTTGGGCGTCGCGTGATAAAACTAGCGCGCGGCCGCTTTTCCCCTCCGCGAGATAAAAAAAATTCACGTGTGTGCTCGAGCACGTCGCGTAGCTCGCGTATCAAAACTACGGTTTTTCCACATGCAGTTTTTATAACACTGTTTTAGCGATGCTCTAACTTAGTTGTCCTGCCAGGATTAATAAACATCGCATTTTTTGCCTACAAGAGGAACGAAAAAAAACCCAAAGCCTTTAAATGCAAAATCGATGAAATATGTGACCAGAGTGATGACCAGAACGAAGACGCATGGGTTTTATAGCGCGTTGGACGTCGTGCGGTAAAACTAGCGCGCGACCGCCTTTTCTCGCGCGCGGGGATAAAAATATCACGTATGTGCTCTGCTCGGTGTCAAAACTGCGGTTTTTTCGCATGCAGTTTTTATAACGCGTGTGTTGGAGCTAACTTAGTTCTTCTGGCAGGATTAACCAACATCGCATTTTTGAGGATCGAAAAGAAAAATCCAGGCCTTTAAATGCAAAATGGACGAAATATTTGACCAGAGTGTTGATAGAAATCGCAGCTCCTCGCCCGGTTCGGTTGCGTGCCCCCACCACATCACAGCAGCGGAGGCCACGCAAAATAAACTTGACCACTTCCTCTCCCACAACCCTCGAGCCTTTCTCCCCAGCGCCGCCCCATTTCCGGGAAGCTCGCTCGTCCGCCATGGAGGACGCAGAAGAAAATTCCATGTAAGTTCCTCCGATTTTCTTCCATAACTTTTCTCCCCTCTCACTCTCAGCGCATATAAATACTTCCCAGCGCACTCCGCGCAAAAAAAGCATGGCCGCCTTGCCTCCTCCTCGATCGCGCCGGATTTGGTAAAGGAGAGGGATTTGGGAGAGCTTAAAATGTGTGTGCGCTTTGAAGGTTCGAGACCAGCCATGTCCTCGGCGCGTTGCTGGCCTCCTCGCCGCTGCTGGCGCGCGCCTGGGACCGGTGCGTGGCCGCCGCCGCGATGGGCGCCGCCTCTTCCGGGTTCGCGCACGGCGACGGCGGCGGGGACGGGGGCACGGTGTACGTGGCCTTCTCCGGGCTGCAGGCCGCGTTGTCGGTGGCGGGCCCGGCGGTGGCGAGCGGCGCCGACGTCTTCGCGCCGGTCGGCCTCGCCGGCGACGCTGCCGGGGCGCGGGCCTTTCCGCAGCTGGCGGCCGCCGAGCCGGACGCAGCCGCTGCCGTGGAGCGTGTCGCCGTGCAGGCGCTGGCTCTCCGGTGCTTCTTGAAATTGTGCGGCTCACCTGAGTTCCAGGTAAATTGGTCAATCAATTTGCTGACAATATCTTATCAATCAGCATTTAATCGGGTGTTTATCTCCTGAATTTTTCAGCTTAATCATTTTTCCTTGTGATTGTTAGCGTGATGATCTGATATTTTTTCGGTTCTGGTTGTTTGGGCCAAGTTATGGTGATGTTGATGCGCCTGTCTTTAGTTGGTTGGTATGTCCTTGTGTTCACACTTCAAGACTTGAGACTTCAGACATTAGTAGATGTGATAATGCACTTGATTATATTATTGGCAGTGTCAATTATTTGAGATTTCACTGGATAACTTAACAGCTTAACTGGGACAATAAATTTAGTAACATTGTGGGATAACAATAATAAAACAAAAACGAAATCCTTTTTAGAAAGAAAACCGAATCTAAAGGTTGCCTATGAGTATTGCCGTTGACTTAACCTTCTTTGTTTATTGTACTGCCGTCTGAAATTGATTTTGTGTCGCGGCAGACTAGTTCAGTGTATATCTTCTTTCTGTGTGATTGTTTTATGATCTATTTGGTGCCTTTGCATAGAGTTTGTAAGTCCATCGAAAAGATGCAATCTCTATCAAACTTGGCGATCAGCTTGAGATGCTGTGCGCGTGCCCACTTTATGTCACTGCAAACAAAAAGTACGGCACAGATGGCGCATTACACATCACCCAACCAAGTCTGTATGCTATTGCTCATTTGTTGTCACTTGCATGCAAGGAATTTTGGTGTGACCCACGGGCAACAGATGAGAATGATTGAGAGCAGCATGGAAGTATACCATACGGCTTTATTTGGAACACATGAATTTGATGGGACTTATGCAGTAATTTCACATGAAGTGGATGCAACAACTGCATTCCCATTAGAATCGGGGGACTTTTCATGTTCTGGATGAGGGCTGCATCGTCAAGAGTACATGCTGATTTTGATGAGATGTACTCTTTTCATGTGCTGTCCAGATGTAAACAACTTTTTTGAATTTGGTTATAATTACGTAGTAGGAGTATCATTTTACGCACTCCGCAGGCATAGAACCTTAATTGCTCTGTCTGCACAACTTGATGAATAGAAACTCGAGCATTTCTTGACAAGTTCAGTAATGCTTCAAAGATCTTCACCTGTCTTCATCTGGTGCTATAATTCACGTAACTTTCTTGCTATTCTAAATAAAATTTATGGCATGATTCTTATTTATGAATCAGTCTGGATGTTTATACTCTTCTTGATCTTTCTCCTGAAAATAGTATTTGCTATTTGCAGTTATGCATTAGAAGTTTTTTTTTCTTTCTAGCTCAGTATTTTAGTGTTTTTCACTGCTGAAAATGGTTTCTTACTCATTGCATTGGGTTAATGACAATACAGATGCTGCTAAATCAGATCCGGGGCAAGGCGGTGGTGTTCACCGGCCACTCGCTCGGTGGAGCCATCGCCGCTCTTGCGGCGCTGCACTACCTCTGCATCACATCGTTAAGCTCGCCATGCAGTCCGTCTCCTCCTGTGCTGTGTGTCACATTCGGGAGCCCACTGCTTGGCAACGAGGCCCTGTCCAGGGCCATCCTGCGCGAGCGGTGGGGCGGCAACTTCTGTAACGTCGTCTCACAGCATGATGTCGTCCCGAGGCTCCTCTTCTGTCCCCTAGACGCTGTCCCTGTGCACGTCATCATCGGTATGCAGCTGCAGCAATGGGCAGGACACACTCATAACACGGGTGTAATGACCACTCGTGTTGTGGACGCTGAGCAGGAGGGGCTGCGTCAACTGATACAGGCACATGTCCGCATGGTGGCCATGGAACAGAAGCTCGTGGATCCAGAGTCGCGAGGTGGGAGCCCGTATCGTCCGTTTGGGGCCTACGTGCTGTGCTCGCCGGAAGGTGCAGTGTGCGTTGACAACTCAACAGCGGCAGTCCAGATGCTCTATGCCACATTTGTCGCCTGTTATGCGCAAGGCGACACAACATCCCTGGGGGCCGCACACTCTTGCTATGGCGATCTTGTGCTGAAAATGCCACAGAACTTGCTCCTCAAGCGGCGCCCACGTGCCATGGACGTGTTGGCGTCCATGTCCAACTCCAACTACGACGCTGGCATCTCCCTGGCGATGGAGGCCTCCGGCATTGGCAGCGAGGCAATGGAGGCCACGATGACGCGATACTGGCTGAAGGCGTCTAAGCGAGCGGGCCGCAGCCCAAGCCTGAACTGTGCGGGACTCGCAATACGGCTGGGGCGGATCACTCCATGCCGGGCACAGGTCGAGTGGTACAAGGCATCATTCGACGGCAACATGGGGTACTACGACGCATTCAAGCAACGGAGGTCACCGAAGAAGTTCAACAAGGCCGACATGTGTCGCATCAAGCTGGGCCAGTTTTGGGATGGTGTGCTCGCAATGCTCGACAACAGCCAGCTGCCGCATGACTTCCATCGCCGGGCCAAGTGGGTCAACGCTGCCCGGTTCTACCAGCTTCTCGTCGAGCCACTGGACATCGCACACTATCACCGCAACAACCTCCACAGGACCAGAGGCGGCTACATCACCCATGGCCGTGACAGAAGGTATGGTTGTTCTGCATACACCATTTGTTCATGCTTAGTCAGTGAGCTCACAGGGCATCTACACTTCACAGGTATGAGCTGTTCGACAAGTGGTGGAAGGAGAAGGGCGCCTTCACTGGCACGAGCACCGGCGACATGGCTGCGACGGCAAGGAGCAAGTATGCCGGGCTGACTCAGGATCCATGCTTCTGGGCAAGGGTGGAGGAGGCGAGGGATCAGACTGAAAGTGCCCAGGCCGAGCAAGACGTGGCGATGCTGGCAATGAAGCTTGGGAGGCTGCGGGAGTTCGAGCGGTACGCCAGGGAGCTGGTGGAGGGCAAGGAGGTGTCCATCGACGTCCTTGCGCCGCAGTCAAGCTACACCCTGTGGGTGGAGGAGTGGAAGAAGCTCTTGCTGAGAGACGAAGCCAGAGCAGCGTCGTTGTTTTAGTTAATTATTAGCTGGCAAAGCTCAAGATTTTTACTTCATTTTTGCCACTAGTTTTAGGTAACTTAGTATAGCCCTCCTATAGGTGGTTGTAAATATGCATAGGCTTGCAGACTCGCGCATTATGTTTTGTCAGTTCTTCATATTGCATCTTGATGCTGATTTATTCAGTTGTTTCTTCTAGAGAAAAGGCGCCGATTGAGCCCGAGAAGAGCTCGAACCTAGCCCGACTTTGAATTAACAAAGCCATCAGGTGGTTGTCATTGTATATGATTTATTCAGATGTTTCTTCTTCAAGGCCAACGTTCATCTGCATGATTAACCATCAGGGTGGTCGCCATTGTATATGGTTTCCCTGTACGATCAGCGTGTGATACCAACCTTTACATAATACCGTGATCCCGCATCTCAATTTAAATTTGCAAGCTTTCAAAAATTCTGAAGAAAATTATGAATGTTCACATGTGTCTACAATCCATAAATTTTCATATATAAATTCAAAATACACATTGAGAAACAAAAAAGGCTAAGGGATTGTAAACAAAAACGTATCTTGTGAATATTCAATTTTTCAGATTTTTTGAAAACTCCTAAATTAATACTCCGCATATTAGCTTTGTCTAAAGTCAAACTTTATAAATTTGCACCAAGCAAATAAATTTACAAACTCTATAAAATTTGACTCCAATCAATGCTAATATGCTGAAACAATACAAACAAAGGGGGTATTTCAAAACATGTATGTTAGATCAAGCAAACTGTGTAAGATGAGCCTTTCGAATTGAAAGGTGACACTTTTGCCAGGAATTCATGATGCTTCAGTATTCTAGATCATCAAATTCCTCAACGCCACCCACTCCACTGATGGAATCTATGGAATCTCTCATTCGCTACTGAACAGCGTGAGGAATTATATGATTTTTACTCAGGAAGAAGGAAACTTTTTAGTAAACGCTGTCACAAACTTACAGACTGCAACATTCTGAATCAAATGACATTCTGAAGAACATATCTGATTGACAATGAAGCGATTCAGCGATCATCAGCCACTGTGTTTCTTGTACTAAGCTAGCACTTATCTGCATATGTCAGGAACTGACTAATATCAGCCCCGAGGGAAATGCCATGTTGCCGGCGCCTCCTCGCCCTTGCACGATCCTCTGGGAAGTGGCGAGTGGACCGACTCATCACTCATGTCGAATATTGCGTACGAGCTCGGCGCGCTCGGCGCATGCTTCCAGTACCACTGGCAATGGTCGTCATCCAGGAAGAAGATGCAGTTCCCCTTCAAATTGTACTGGGACGCACAGACAGACTTGGAGCATCTTGGCCCAAGAAACAGCACCTGGTCGTCCCCCACGCTCCTCCTCTCAACCCACTGCAACGACTCAAAGTTTGCCTCACACACCTCGAACTCAAACCGTACTGCTCTGATCTCGAACCTGGTGTGGTTGCCCGCAGGTGTGTTGCCATAGATTGTCCCGCGGACCAGCAGCAGGGCGCCACGAGATTCAACCAGGTATGTGTCGAATACGAGGAGGCCACCCGGGAACCGCCTGAAGGGCCAGGGAGGACCCTCGATGATGCGCTCGATCCGGGAAATGAATAGGCTGCCATTGTCACTGTCCTCTTCGACATCGATAACGTAAAGGTTCCTCCATCCATCAACCATGAGCAACTTGCCTCCATGGAGAATTATGTTAAGGGACCTGTCAGTAGCCAAGTGCACTTACAAACCATAGGTTACCTCCAGGTTGGCACACCGCAAGAGTGCGGAGATCTCCGATGTCAACGATGGCAGCAACAAGGAGCTCCGAGCACACGATTACCTTGTATATTGACATGGTTACTGATGGGGTTATAGTCCTAGGGTAGGGTCATAGTCCTGCCCTGAAGGTCCAACCCAAGGACTACCCCTCATAAGGGATAAGACCCTTAGTCAGTTTCGACTAAACTAAGGAGTTCCCTTCATCCAGTCGGTAACAGATCCTCGACCGTCCAGTCGGAGATTAGTATTCGGAGTTTATCATAACCGACAGGATTCCACTCTGTGCATCGTAACCCCCGTGGAGGGGAAACGGTCATACATTTCTATGTGCCTTTATTAGCATTTAAGACGTACGTTACCTGTAACGTAGGCATTTATTTGCCACTACTCCACCTCTGTGTACCGAACCGTTGTGGAGGGCAGCGCACTCTATATAAGCCACCCTCTCCCACTGGCGCAGGGGTTAGCAATTCAATGTATTCTATATTCCACTCGACAACAAGCTCCCTGAGCACTCAGACGTAGGGCTATTACCTCCACCGCAGAGGGGCCTGAACTCATACAACCTCTCCGTAGCTAAGGCTCTGCCCATCCTTTCGTACCCTACACATCTACTGTCAGGCTTATACCCACGACAGTTGACGCCGACCTTGGGGCAGGCGTCTAAGCGACTTCCGGCGAGTTTGCGACTACATCATTTCGTCATGTCGTCCGGTGGAGATTCGAGCATGGGTCACGAGATCTTCTTCGGCGCTCTCTCCTTCATCGTCGACGATTCGGCATGGCTTGAAGTCCCCGAATGGATTGGGGTTGGAACACGAAGCGATGCTTGAAGTTTGGATCCGACTGGAACAGATGTGACTTTGGCGTTGCTTGCCTCGATCCATTTTATCTTTTCTGACCAACGATCCGAGTGGAAGTATTGGTGGAACAAACTGTCGGAAACCGAGTGCTTCCAGGGTATCTCCTGACGTGACCAGTCAACTGACAGCGGCGGATTTTCCGGGATCCTCAAATTTCGGTTACCGCGCGCTCAGCGGGGATGACGACATCGCGCTCGAGTAGCGCCTGACGCCTCGATTCCCGCGCCTTCATCTTCTCCACTGATATCGCCGCGGTTGGTTGGGGGATAAGGTTTCGGGGCCACCTGCCAGTGACGCAGTCGAAACCTTACTTAAACCTCAGTGGCGAGGGTTTTCTCGTTACGCTCGCCGGATCTCTTGCCTTTGATTGCTCCGCTCCTCTCGCCTCCTCCTGTGCATCCAAGCTCCTTCCTTTTCTTTCTCCTCCGCGGACCCGCAGCTTCCGCCATGACCAAGGGACAGACTAGCAAGCTGGAGGCGAAGAAGAAGAAGGGGAAGGCGGCGGCTCCTGCTCAACGGCGGCAGCGAGCGTTGCTGGTGGGGTGGATCCAGGGGGACTTCCTCCCCTCCACGGTGACGGAGGGGGATCTGCTGGAGCTGGTGGAGCACGGGATGATCGTGCACAAGTCGTGGAGGTTGCCGGCGGAGAATGAGCTCGAGCCGGCGCCCCGGGAGGGGGAGCGCGTCCTGCTGCTCAGCCACGTATACCGAGGTTTCTCCCTGCCCCCGCGTCCTTTCTTCAAAGGCATAATGAACCACTTCGGGGCGCAGCTTCACCACTTTCCCCCGAATGCTATAGCTCATCTCTCTGCTTTCATAGTCTTGTGCGAGTGCTTCATCGGCTGTCCCCCCATTGGGGGCTTTTCAAACATATTTTCTCTGCTAGATCCCAAACTATCAAACGACTTCACCAGTCGGATGATAAGACACACCTTCTCCAGCTCTGCGGAGGCTTAGGTTTCTAGAAGAAGAGTAGAAGTAGTTATCCTACTCTTCAGCTGAGTGAGTCGGTTAGGAACTGGCAGTCGACATGGTTCTACTGCCAGGACGTTGCTTGCCCGAATGCCACGACAGGGTTGCCTCCTTTTAGCTTAGATCGACCCGCTCCGCCTAAGCAGCTTGCGCTCACGAAGGCGGAGAAGATCGACATCCAGCCTCTGGTCGACGCACTCATAGATGTCGTCAGGAGGGGAGTCACCGGCATAGATTTGCTCGAGGTTTTCCTCGGTCGGCGCATCCAACCACTGCAGGCTCGCGACCACGCCATGTGGCACTACACGGGGCCCGAAGACTCCACTCGGACCAACGTCTTGGGCGTGACCGAGGAGAAGGTGGCGTCATGGGTGCTCCAGATCACAGGCGCCTGCGAGAACCCCAGAGGGTCCCGGTGAGTGAAGGCTTTCTGCGCGGACAACCCTCCTCCAAACGAGGTGAGTACCACTTGTCGAGTCCACGTAACTGTCTTAGTTTTATCGCTTTCTTGAATCTCTGTCTGACGCCTGATGTCGCCGACTGTATTTTATGCAGAAGTGGACCAACTGGTTTTCCCCTGTCTCGAACGGGAACCCGGCCGAGGAGGAGGAGGAGGGCAGCCAGGAGGGCAGCGTGGAGAGCGTCGAGTACGTCTCCGACAGTGGGGAAACGGAGGAAGAGTCTAGTGAAGAGGAGGGGGAAGACGAAGAGCAGGACTCGCCATCCCCGCCGCCAGAGCATCGAACCAAGCGCCGACATGAACCTGTAGCTCTCTCGGCCCTTCCAGCATCCTCGAGTGCTCCGCCAACTGCTCCTGCGGTTCCGAGTGCCCCGTCAACTGTTCCCGGGGGTCCGAGTGCCCGGAGCACCAAGAAGAGCAAGAACACGAGTTTGAGCTGCGAAAGGATTTTTTTTCTGGAGGTAGGAGAAGCAGATGGGAGATAGAATAAGTGGAGGGGGTACACGTGGGCCCCACAAGCCTGGTAGGCGTGGCCAGGGGGGTGCCCGTGCCTCCAGGGCTTGTGGCCCACTGGTGCAGCCCCCTCACTAGCTCTTCGTCTCAGAATTTTTCAAAAATACCAGAAAAAATCATACTTGATTTTCACGGCATTCGGAGAACTTTTATTTTCGGGGTACTTTTCTACGGGACGCTAAAACCAGAAAACAGGGAAAGCTAAACTAAATCTATCATTTTTCTTCTAAGCAACCGAAGGTGAAAGCTTGGAACAGAGGTTTGTGACTCCTCCATTCATCCATCTCATGGTCATCGAAAGAAATCCGTCAATGAGGTTGATCAAGTCTCCTTGACAAACTTTTTCGAATCGCAAAAGAAGACGGAGAATTTTCGAATAGTCACTAGGTTACCTCAATGGGGATGTGCATCTCCCCAACAAGCAAATCATACTTCATCTTAACAGTAGGTATAGGGCATTCAAAGCTCCCAATAAGAATCGATGAAGTTTTTTCGATAGCATTGATGCAATGTACTCGATATTGTTTCTTCGGGAAGTGCACCGTATGCTCATTACTGTTGACATGGAAAGTGACATTGTCTTTGTTGCAATCAATAACAGCCCTTGCAATGTTTAGAAAGAGTCTTCCAAGGATGACCGCCATGGCATCATCCTCGGGAATATCCAGAATAACAAAGTCCGTTAATATAGTAACGTTAGCAACCACAACAGGCACATCTGCGCAAATGCCGATAGGGAAAGCAGTTGATTTGTCAGCCATTTGCAGAGAGATTTCAGTGGGTGTCAACTTATCCAGAGCCATTTGCCGAGGCATAACAATAACACCGGCTCCAAGGTCGCATAAAGCAGTTCTAACGTAGTTGCCTTTAATGGAGCAAGGTATAGTGGGCACTCTGGGATCATCTAGTTTCTTAGGAGTTCCACCCTTGAAGGTGTAATTAGCGAGCATGGTGGAAATCTCAACCTCAGGTGTCCTCCTCTTATTAGTCACAATATCTTTCATGTACTTAGCATACGGAGACATTTTGAGCATATCTGTCAAACGCATTTGCATAAAGATAGGTCTAATCATTTCAACAAAGCGCTCAAAATCCTCATCATCCTTTTTCTTGGATGGTTTGGGAGGAAAGGGCATGGGTTTCTGAACCCATGGTTCCCTTTCTTTACCATGCTTCCTAGCAATGAAGTCATTCTTATCGTATCTATTATTCTTAGGCTGTGGGTTATCAAGATCAACACTAGGTTCAATCTCTACATCCTTATCATTGCTAGGTTGAGCATCATCATGAGCATCACTATCGATATTATCATTAGGATCTTGTTCATCACCAGATTGCGTTTCGGCATCAGAAACAGAGACGTCGTTTGGACTCTCAGGTGTAACAGCAACAGGGTTGCTAGCGTGCAAGTTCATATCATCTTTCTTCTTCTTCCTAGGATGACTAGGTGCATCAGTGCTAACTCCTTGAGAATCTTGTTCAATTCTCTTAGGATGACCCTCAGGATACAAAGTTTCCTGGGTCATTCTACCGCCTCTAGTGACAACTCTGACAGAATTGTCATTCAACTCATTGAGCAAGTCATTCCGAGCCTTAAGTACTTGTTCTACTTGAGTAGTAACCATAGAGGCATGTTTACTCAAGAGCTTAAGATCATTGACATTTCTGTCCACACAAGCACTTAAATGACTAAGCATACGAGCATTCTGTTCCAATAGTGTGCTAACATAATCATTGAAACTCTGTTGTTTGGCAACAAAGTTATCAAATTCATCCAGGCATAAGCTAGCAGGTTTATCAAAAGGAATATCACTCTCACTAAATCTACGAAGAGAATTTACTTCTACTACCTGTATCGGGTTATCAAGACCATGGATCTCTTCGATAGGTGGTAGATTTTTGACATCTTCAGATTTAATGCCTTTCTCTTTCATAGATTTCTTAGCTTCTTGCATATCTTCAGGACTAAGGAATAGAATACCTCTTTTCTTCGGAGTTGGCTTCGGAGGTGGTTCGGGAATAGTCCATGCATTCTCATTGCACAAGATATTATTCAATAGGATCTCAGCTTGTTCTACAGTTCGTTCCCTAAAAACACAACCAACACAACTATCTATATGGTCTCTAGAAGCATCGGTTAGTCCATTATAGAAGATATCAAGTATTTCATTCTTCTCAAGAGGGTGATCAGGCAAAGCATTCAGTAGCTGGACGAGCCTCCCCCAAGCTTGTGGGAGACTCTCTTCTTCAACTTGCGTAAAGTTGAATATTTCCTGCAAGGCAGCTTGCTTCTTATGGGCAAGGAAATATTTTTCAGAGAAGTAGTAGATCATATCCTTGGGGCTACACACACAACTAGGAGCAAGAGAGGTGAACCAGGTCTTAGCATCATCCTTTAGCGAGAAAGGAAACAACTTAAGGATATAGTAGTGGCGGTTCTTTTCCTCACTCATGAATAGGGTGGCTATATCGTGCAGTTTGGTAAGATGTGCTACAACCGTTTCAGATTCATAACCGTGAAACGGATCAGATTTGACTAGAGTGATTAACTCAGGGTCGACAGAGAATTCATAATCATTATCGGTCACAAAGATAGGCGAAGTAGCAAACTTCGGGTCGTATTTCATCCTAGTGTTCAAAGATTTTTCTTTCCACTTGCGCATTAATTTCTCTACATCATAGCTATCCTTACAAGCAAGAAAGTCCTCAGCTATCTCTCCCTCCATAACATAACCCTCAGGCATAACAGGCAAGTCATATCTAGGAGAGCTAGTTCTAACAGGTGAAATAGCAGGTTCTACTTCAATAACCTTAGCAGTTTCAGAAGTATCATCACATCTAGCAGCAACTCTAGCAATTTGTGCATCAAGGAATGCACCTAGTGGCAAGGCAGTATCAAGCATAGCATCATCACAAGCATCATGGACAGCAGAAGTAGCATCATCAAGCAAATGCGACACATCAAAATTTCTAGCAGGAGTTGGTGTCGCAAACTTACTCATAACTGAAGGTGAATCAAGTGTAGAGCTAGATGGCAGTTCCTTGCCTGTCCTCGTAGTTGAGGGCAAGAATTTAGTTTTTGGATCTCTCGGATTCCTCATAGTGATCAGCAGACGTAAATCCCAAGTGACTTAGAGAATATTGCTAAGCCTCCACGGCAACGGCGCCAGAAAAAGGTCTTGATAACCCACAAGTATAGGGGATCGCAACAGTTTTCGAGGGTAGAGTATTCAACCCAATTTTTTTGATTCGTCACAAGGGGAAGTCAAAGAATATTCTCAAGTATTAGCAGTTGAGTTGTCAATTCAACCACACCTGAAAGACTTAGTATCTGCAGAAAAGTATCAGTAGCAGAGTAGTGTGATAGCAACAGTAGCAACAGTAACCAGTAGCAGTAAAGTGACAACAGTAGCGACAGAGTAACAGTAGCAGCAGTAGCGGCAAAATAACATAGCAAGGACCAATAGAAAAAACTCGTAGGTATTGGATCAGTGATGGATGATTATGCCGGATGTTATTCATCATGCAACAGTTATAACACAGAGAGATATGTAACTTGCTCCAGTTCGTCAATGTAATGTAGGCATGTATTCCGTATGTAGTCATACATGCTTAGGGAAAAGAACTTGCATGACATCTATTGTCCATCCCTCCCGTGGCAGCGGGGTCCTAATGGAAACTATGGGATATTAAGGTTCTCCTTTTAATAAAGAACCGGATCAACGCATTAACACTTAGTGAATACATGAACTCCTCATACTATGGTCATCTCCGGGAGTGGTTCTGACTATTGTCACTCCGGGGTTGCCGGGTCATAACACATAGTAGGTGACTACAACTTGCAAGATAGGATCAAGAACACACATATATTGGCGAGAACATAATAGGTTTAGATATGAAATCATGGCACTCGAGCCCTAGTGACAAGCATTAAGCATGGCAAAGTAGTAGCAACATCAATCTCAGAACATAGTGGATACTAGGGATCAATCCCCGTCAAAACTAACTCGATTACATGATAGATCTCATCCGACCCATCACGGTCCAGCAAGCCTACGATGAGATTACTCACGAACGGTGAAGAGCATCATGGAATTGGCGATGAAGGAAGGTTGGTGATGACGATGGCGACGATCTCCCCTCTTCGGAGCCTAGAACGGACTCCAAATCTGCCCTCTAGAGGAAGAACATGAGGTGGCGGGGCCTCCATATCGTAAAATGCGATGAACTCTTCTCCCTGATTTTTTTCAGGACGAAAGGGACTAAATAGAGCTGGATTTGGAGGCGGTGGAGCAACGAGGGCCCCACAAGCCCGCCAGGCGCGGCCAGGGGGGCGCGCCTGGTGGGCTTGTGGGCTCCACGCTCTACTTCCTCGGTTGATTCTTGCGCCAGTATTTTTTATATATTCCACAAAAAATCCCCGTAAATTTGTAGGTCATTCCGATAACTTTTATTTCTGCGCAAAAACAACACCATGGCAATTCTGCTGAAAACAATGTTAGTCCGGGTTAGTTCCATTCAAATCATGCAAATTAGAGTCCAAAACAAGGGCAAAAGAGTTTGGAAAAGTAGATACGATGGAGACGTATCAGACCCTCGGAAACCGGAGTGAGGCCGTAAGCAGAGTTATACTCGCGCTGCGTGGCCTCTATCCGGCGTTTAGCCGCGGAGATGGCAATGCCCTCCTCCAAGATCTGTCTGCGAGCCTCCTTCAGTGAGGCCCACACGTCGGTGGGGTTTGTGGAGGTGGCGATGGGTGTCTTCAAGCCGGCAAGGGCAGCATGAAGCGTGTCGGCGGATACAACAACATGATCACTAGCGTCAGTTGATGCCTTGCCATGAGCTGTGCTGGTGCTGGCACCGATGACCATCACCTCCACGACGTTGGAGACGACGGCGACATGATACGGGGTAAGGAGCCCCGCAGACGATGGTGGACCGTCGAAGACGAGCATGTTGCTAGGGTACACGTCAAATGTAGGCGTCTCGGCAAGGGAGAGCCTACTGAAGCTGGAGCACAATGCCTCGACATCGAAGTCCTCGCCAGGGTAGCGAGGGCCATCGTTGAGGCACAAGTCGTTGAAGAGAATGCTAAGGTTCTCAACAGCAGCAATGACGATGCTGGGGAGTGACTCGTCGCCAGACTCCCCATCAGAATCCACATGACGGACTGGGACGTCGATCATCATCGGAGAAGCCTCCTCTAAAGCAGGCTCCACGGGCATGCAGATCGGTCCGGACGCGATGGATCCGGCGGTGTAAGCACAGGGCCCCGCCCAGCGCGTAAAGCCAGCCGATGCCGCGGACGACCCCAAGGTGGGCGCCAAATGTCAGTGTTTACTCACAACATAAGCCATGGGTAGGCTAAAGATGGTGGGAACCAAAGTGGCGCCGGAGGACACTGGGAACGAGGATGGTACAAGCATGGAACACACGATGTTGACCAGGTTCAGGGCTCTCCGTAAGATAACACCCCTAATCCTGCCAGAGTGTATGATGTATCAAAGGGACTACAATGTTCTCCTTGAGCTGTTCTATGAAGGAGGAAGAAGGAGCAGCCGGCTCGCGTGTGCCTCTCCTGTGTGGTGTGTGTGTATGAAGTTGACCGACCCTCTGCATGGAGGGGGGGCCGGGGGATTTTATAGACGAACCCACCGACCTACAATAAGGATAAAGGAACAAGAGTGGGACCCAGCTGGCAGCCTCGCCGGCTGGCCAGGGGGTCCACAGGGGTCTTGTCTTGTCGCTGGAGGGGCCCGCCGGCTGCGAGGTCCCGTCTGGCCATGGGACCCGCCAGCTAGCCAGTAAGGCTCTCGCGTAAGGTTGACGCAGGACACTTGTGGTACGTCGGGCGTAGTCTAGTGAGATTCGTCATGGGCAAACAGTACGGCCGTCTCCACTGTTCCTACGCCGAGTACAGTAATGGAGTGGGAGTTTGACGGGACAACACTATGCAGGGTGATGGATCGGAGTCGGAGGAGGTCAGTGGCATGGCTGTTGGAATTATGCCCTAGAGGCAATAATAAATATAGTTATTATTATAATTCCTGTATCAAGATAATCGTTTATTATCCATGCTATAATTGTATTGAATGAAGACTTATATACATGTGTGGATACATAGACAAAACACTGTCCCTAGCAAGCCTCTAGTTGGCTAGTCAGTTGATCAAAGATAGTCAGGGTCTTCTGATTATGAACAAGGTGTTGTTGCTTGATAACTGGATCACGTCATTAGGAGAATCACGTGATGGACTAGACCCAAATTAATAGACGTAGCATGTTGATCGTGTCATTTTGTTGCTACTGTTTTCTGCGTGTCAAGTATTTGTTCCTATGACCATGAGATCATATAACTCACTGACACCGGAGGAATGCTTTGTGTGTATCAAATGTCGCAACGTAACTGGGTGACTATAAAGATGCTCTACAGGTATCTCCGAAGGTGTTCGTTGAGTTAGTATGGATCGAGACTGGGATTTGTCACTCTGTGTGACGGAGAGGTATCTCGGGGCCCACTCGGTAATACAACATCACACACAAGCCTTGCAAGCAATGTGACTTAGTGTAAGTTGCGGGATCTTGTATTACGGAACGAGTAAAGAGACTTGCCGGTAAACGAGATTGAAATAGGTATACGGATACTGACGATCGAATCTCGGGCAAGTAACATACCGAAGGACAAAGGGAATGACATACGGGATTATATGAATCCTTGGCACTGAGGTTCAAACGATAAGATCTTCGTAGAATATGTAGGATCCAATATGGGCATCCAGGTCCCGCTATTGGATATTGACCGAGGAGTCTCTCGGGTCATGTCTACATAGTTCTCGAACCCGCAGGGTCTGCACACTTAAGGTTCGACGTTGTTATATGCGTATTTGAGTTATAGGGTTGGTTACCGAATGTTGTTCGGAGTCCCGGATGAGATCACGGACGTCACGAGGGTTTCCGGAATGGTCCATAAACGAAGATTGATATATAGGATGACCTCATTTGATTACCGGAAGGTTTTTGGAGTTACCGGGAATGTACGTGGAATGACGAATGGGTTCCGGGTGTCCACCGGGGGGGGGGGGCAACCCACCCCAGGGAAGCCCATAGGCCTTGGGGGTGGCGCACCAGCCCTTAGTTGGCTGGTGGGACAGCCCAAGAAGGCCCTATGCGCCATAGGAAGAAAATCAAAGAGGAAAGAAAAAAAGAGGAGGTGGGAAAAAGGGGAAGGACTCCACCTTCCAAACCTAGTTGGATTCGGTTTGGAAGGGGAGGACTCCCCCCCTTGGCTCGGCCGACCCCCTTGGGGCTCCTTGAGCCCCAAGGCAAGGCCCCCCCTCTCCCACCTATATATACGGAGGTTTTAGGGCTGATTTGAGACAACTTTGCCACGGCAGCCCGACCACATATCTCCACGGTTTTTCCTCTAGATCGCGTTTCTGCGGAGCTCGGGCGGAGCCCTGCCGGGATGAGATCACCACCAACCTCCGGAGCGCCGTCATGCTGCCGGAGAACTCATATACCTCTCCGTCTCTCTTGCTGGATCAAGAAGGCCAAGATCATCGTCGAGCTGTACGTGTGCTGAACGCGGAGGTGCCGTCCGTTCGGCACTAGATCGTGGGACGGTTCGCGGGGCGGATCGAGGGACGTGAGGACGTTCCACTACATCAACCACGTTTCTTAACACTTCTGCTGTGCGATCTAGAAGGGTACGTAGATCGAATATCCCCTCTCGTGGATGGACATCACCATGATAGGTCTTCGTGCGCGTAGGAAATTTTTTGTTTCCCATGCGACGTACCCCAACAGTGGCATCATGAGCTAGGTTCATGCGTAGATGTCTTCTCGAGTAGAACACAAAAGTTTTTGTGGGCGGTGATGTGCGTTTTGCTGCCCTCCTTAGTCTTTTCTTGATTCCGCGGTATTGTTGGATTGAAGCGGCTTGGACCGACATTACTCGTACGCTTACGAGAGACTGGTTTCATCGCTACGAGTAACCCCGTTGCTCAAATATGACTGGCAAGTGTCGGTTTCTCCAACTTTAGTTGAATCGGATTTGACCGAGGAGGTCCTCGTATAAGGTTAAATAGCAATTCATATATCTTCGTTGTGGTGTTTGCGTAAGTAAGATGCGATCCTACTAGATACCCATGGTCACCACGTAAAACATGCAACAACAAAATTAGAGGCCGTCTAACTTGTTTTTGCAGGGTATGCTTGTGATGTGATATGGCCAACGATGTGATGTGATATATTGGATGTATGAGATGATCATGTTGTAATAGATAATATCGACTTGCATCTCGATGGTACGGCAATCGGCAGGAGCCATAGGGTTGTCTTTAAACTAACGTTTGTGCTTGGAGATGCGTTTACTATTTTGCTAGGATGTAGCTTTAGTAGTAATAGCATGAGTAGCACGACAACCCCGATGGCGACACGTTGATGGAGATCATGGTGTGGTGCCGGTGACAAGAAGATCGTGCTGGTGCTTTGGTGATGGAGATCAAGGAGCACGCGATGATGGCCATATCATGTCACTTATGAATTGCATGTGATGCTAATCCTTTTATGCACCTTATTTTGCTTAGAACGACGGTAGCATTATGAGGTGATCTCTCACTAAAATTTCAAGACGAAATTGTGTTCTCCCCGACTGTGCACCGTTGCTACAATTCGTCGTTTTGAGACACCACGTGATGATCGGGTGTGATAGACTCAACGTTCACATACAACGGGTGGAAAACAGTTGCACACGCGGAACACTCGGGTTAAGCTTGACGAGCCTAGCATGTGCAGACATGGCCTCGGAACACATGAGACCGAAAGGTCGATCATGAATCATATAGATGATATGATTAGCATAGGGATGCTTACCACTAAAACTATACTCAACTCACGTGATGATCGGACTTGAGCTAGTGTAAGTGGGTCATGAACCACTCAAATGACTAGAGAGATGTACTTTTTGAGTGGGAGTTTAGCAAGTAATTTGATTAAGTTAAACTCTAATTATCTTGAACATAGTCTAAGTCCACTTTGAATCTATTTGTGTTGTAGATCATGGCTCACGCGACAGTCACCCTGAATTTTAATACGTTCCTAGAGAAAGCTAAGTTGAAAGATGATGGAAGCAACTTTGTAGACTGGGCTCGTAATCTTAAGCTAATCTTACAAGCTGGGAAGAAGGATTATGTCCTTAATGCTGCGCTAGGAGATGAACCACCTGCTACGGCTGACCAGGATGTTAAGAACGCTTGGTTAACACGTAAGGAGGACTACTCAGTAGTTCAATGTGCAGTCTTGTATGGCTTAGAACCGGGACTTCAACGTCGCTTTGAGTGTCATGGAGCATATGAGATGTTCCAGGAGTTGAAGTTTATCTTTCAGAAGAACGCCCGGATGGAGAGGTATGAGACCTCCGATAAATTCTATGCTTGCAAGATGGAGGAGAATTCGTCTGTCAGTGAACATGTGCTCAAAATGTCTGGGTACTCAAACCGTCTAGCTGAGCTGGGGATTGAACTCCCGCAAGAGGCTATCACTAACATAATCCTTCAATCACTGCCGCCAAGCTATAAGGGCTTTGTGTTGAACTACAACATGCAAGGGATGAACAAGCCACCCGGCGAGTTGTTTGCGATGCTGAAAGTCGCAGAGTCTAAACTCCGTAAAGAGCATCAAGTGTTGATGGTGAATAAGACCACTAGTTTCAAGAGAAACGGCAAAGGCAAGAAGGGTAATTCAAAGAAGAGCGGCAAGCCTGTTGCCAATCCGACGAAGAAACCCAAAGCTGGACCTAACCCTGAAACAGAGTGCTACTATTGCAAGGGTATGGGTCACTGGAAGCGCAACTGCCCCAAGTATCTGGCTGACAAGAAGGCGGCCAAAGAAAAATCAGGTATATTTGATATACATGTTATTGATGTGTACTTAACCGGCTCTCGTAGTAGTGCTTGGGTATTCGATACCGGTTCTGTTGCTCATATTTGCAACTCGAAACAGGAACTGCGGAATAGACGAAGGCTGGCGAAAGATGAAGTGACGATGCACGTAGGAAATGGTTCCAAGGTTGATGCAATCGCCGTCGGCACAGTTTCACTTCAGTTACCATCAGGATTAGTTATGAACTTGAATAATTGTTATTTAGTGCCTGCGTTGAGCATGAACATTATATCTGGATCTTGTTTATTGCGAGACGGTTACTCTTTTAAGTCAGAAAATAATGGTTGTTCTATTTCTATGAGTAACATCTTTTATGGTCATGCACCCAATGTGAGAGGATTGTTCATATTGAATCTTGATAGTGATACACATATACATAACATTGAGACCAAAAGAGTTAGAGTTAACAATGATAGCGCCATATTTTTGTGCCACTACCGCTTAGGTCATATTGATGTAAAGCGCATGAAGAAACTCCATGCCGATGGACTTTTGGAGTCACTTGACTTTGATTCACTTGACATGTGCGAACCATGCCTCATGGGCAAGATGACTAAAACTCCGTTCTCCGGAACAATGGAGCGTGCCAGTGACTTGTTGGAAATCATACATACCGATGTGTGCGGTCCGATGAGCGTAGAGGCACGCGGCGGATATCATTATTTTCTCACCTTCACTGACGATTTGAGTAGATATGGTTATGTCTACTTAATGAAGCACAAGTCTGAAACATTTGAAAAGTTCAAGCAATTTCAGAGTGAAGTTGAAAATCATCGTAACAAGAAGATCAAGTTCCTACGGTCTGATCGTGGGGGTGAATATCTGAGTTTCGAGTTTGGTGCTCACTTAAGACAATGTGGAATTGTTTCACGGTTGACACCGCCTGGAACACCACAGCGTAATGGTGTGTCCGAACGTCGTAATCGTACTTTATTAGAGATGGTGCGATCTATGATGTCTCTTACCGATTTGCCGTTATCGTTTTGGGGTTATGCATTAGACACAGCTGCATTCACTTTAAATAGGGCACCATCAAAATCCGTTGAGACGACACCATACGAACTGTGGTATGACAAAAGGCCAAAGTTGTCGTTTCTTAAAGTTTGGGAATGTGATGCTTATGTCAAAAAGCTTCAGCCTGAAAAGCTGGAACCCAAAGCGGAAAGGTGCATCTTCATAGGTTACCCAAAAGAGACAGTTGGGTACATCTTCTATCTCAAATCCGAGGGCAAAGTGTTTGTTTCTAAAAACGGAGCTTTTCTCGAGAAGGAGTTTCTCTCGAGAGAATTGAGTGGGAGGAAGATAGAACTTGATGAGGTTGTCGAACCTCTCATCCCTCTAGATGGTGGCGCAGGGCAAGGGGAAACCTCTGTCGTTGCGACGCCAGTTGAGGAGGAAGTTAATGATGATGATCATGAAACTCCGGTTCAAGTTCCTGTCGAACCACGCAGGTCGACGAGACCACGTGCTGCTCCAGAGTGGTACGGTAGTCCCGTTTTGTCAATCATGTTGTTAGACAACAATGAACCTGCAAATTATGAAGAAGCAATGGTGGGCCCAGATTCCAACAAATGGCTAGAAGCCATGAAGTCCGAGATAGGATCCATGTATGAGAACAAAGTGTGGACTTTGGAAGTACTACCTGAGGGACGCAAGGCTATTCAGAACAAATGGATCTTTAAGAAGAAGACGGACGCTGACGGCAATGTGACCGTTTATAAAGCTCGACTTGTGGCAAAGGGTTTTTCACAAGTTCAAGGAGTTGACTACGATGAGACATTCTCACCCGTAGCGATGCTTAAGTACGTCATAATCATGTTAGCAATAGCTGCATTTTTCGATTATGAAATCTGGCAGATGGATGTCAAAACGGCGTTCCTTAACGGTTTCCTTAAGGAAGAGTTGTATATGATGCAACCCGAAGGTTTTGTCGATCCTAAGAATGCTGACAAGGTGTGCAAGATCCAGCGATCCATTTATGGACTGGTGCAAGCATCTCGGAGTTGGAACAAACGCTTTGATGAGGTGATCAAAGCATTTGGGTTTATACAATGGTTGGAGAATCTTGTATTTAAGAGAAAGTGAGTGGGAGCTCTGTGGCGTTTCTAATATTATATGTGGATGACATATTGCTGATTGGAAACAACATAGAGTTTTTGGAGAGCATAAAGGATTACTTGAATAAAAGTTTCTCTATGAAGGACCTAGGAGAAGCTGCTTACATTCTAGGCATTAAGATCTACAGGGATAGATCAAAACGCATGATAGGACTTTCACAAAGCACATACCTTGATAAAGTTTTGAAGAGGTTCAAAATGGAACAGTCCAAGAAAGGGTTCTTGCCAGTTTTACAAGGTACGAGATTGAGTAAGACTCAGTGCCCAGCAACTGATAAGATAGAGAGCATATGAGCACCGTCCCCTATGCTTCAGCCATAGGTTCTATCATGTATGCAATGTTGTGCACTAGACCGGACGTTAGCCTGGCCATAAGTATGGCAGACAGGTTCTAGAGTAATCCAGGAGTGGATCACTGGACGACGGTCAAGAATATCCTGAAGTACCTGAAAAGGACTAAGGAGATGTTTCTCGTGTATGGAGGTGACGAAGAGCTCGCCGTAAAGGGTTACGTCGATGCAAGCTTTGACACAGATCCGGACGACTCTAAGTCGCAGACCGGATACATATTTATTCTTAATGGGGGTGTGGTAAGCTGGTGCAGTTCCAAGCAAAGCGTCGTAGCAGATTCTACATGTGAAGCGGAGTACATGGCTGCCTCGGAGGCGGCTAAAGAGGGTGTCTGGATGAAGCAGTTCATGACGGATCTTGGAGTGGTGCCGAGCGCACTGAATCCAATAACCTTGTTCTGTGACAACACGGGTGCCATTGCCTTAGCAAAGGAACCACGGTTTCACAAGAAGACCAGACACATCAAACGACGCTTCAACCTCATCCGCGACTACGTCGAACGGGAGGACGTAAATATATGCAAAGTGCACACGGATCTGAATGTAGCAGACCCGCTGACTAAACCTCTTCCACGGGGAAAGCATGATCAACACCAGAACTGTATGGGTGTTAGATTTATTACAATGTAATTCACATGATGATGTGAGGACTAGATTATTGAATCTAGTGCAAGAGGGAGACTGTTGGAATTATGCCCTAGAGGCAATAATAAATATAGTTATTATTATAATTCCTGTATCAAGATAATCGTTTACTATCCATGCTATAATTGTATTGAATGAAGACTTATATACATGTGTGGATACATAGACAAAACAATGTCCCTAGCAAGCCTCTAGTTGGCTAGCCAGTTGATCAAAGATAGTCAGGGTCTTCTGATTATGAACAAGGTGTTGTTGCTTGATAACTGGATCACGTCATTAGGAGAATCACGTCATGGACTAGACCCAAACTAATAGACGTAGCATGTTGATCGTGTCATTTTGTTGCTACTGTTTTCTGCGTGTCAAGTATTTGTTCCTATGACCATGAGATCATATAACTCACTGACACCGGAGGAATGCTTTGTGTGTATCAAACGTCGCAACGTAACTGGGTGACTATAAAGATGCTCTACAGGTATCTCCGAAGGTGTTCGTTGAGTTAGTATGGATCGATACTGGGATTTGTCACTCCGTGTGACAGAGAGGTATCTCGGGGCCCACTCGGCAATACAACATCACACACAAGCCTAGCAAGCAATGTGACTTAGTGTAAGTTGCGGGATCTTGTATTACGGAACGAGTCAAGAGACTTGCCGGTAAACAAGATTGAAATAGGTATACGGATACTGACGATCGAATCTCGGGCAAGTAACATACCGAAGGACAAAGGGAATGACATACGGGATTATATGAATCCTTGACACTGAGGTTCAAACGATAAGATCTTCGTAATATATGTGGGATCCAATATGGGCATCCAGGTGCCGCTATTGGATATTGACCGAGGAGTCACTCGGGTCATGTCTGCATAGTTCTCGAACCCGCAGGGTCTGCACACTCAAGGTTCGACGTTGTTATATGCGTATTTGAGTTATAGGGTTGGTTACCGAATGTTGTTCGGAGTCCCGGATGAGATCACGGACGTCACGAGGGTTTCTGGAATGGTCCGGAAACGAAGATTGATATATAGGATGACCTCATTTAATTACCGGAAGGTTTTCGGAGTTACCGGGAATGTACCGGGAATGACGAATGGGTTTCGGCTGTTCACCGGGGGGGGGGGGGGGGCAACCCACCCCGGGGAAGCCCAAAGGCCTTGGAGGTGGCGCACCAGCCCTTAGTGGGCTGGTGGGACAGCCCAAGAAGGCCCTATGTGCCATAAGAAGAAAATCAAAGAGGAAAAAAAAGAGGAGGTGGGAAAAAGGGGAAGGATTCCACCTTCCAAACCTAGTTGGATTCGGTTTGGAAGGGGAGGACTCCCCCCTTGGCTCGGCCGACCCCCTTGGGGCTCCTTGAGCCCCAAGGAAAGGCCCCCCCCTCTCCCACCTATATATACGGAGGTTTTAGGGCTGATTTGAGACAACTTTGCCACGGCAGCCCGACCACATATCTCCACGGTTTTTCCTGATCCGAATAACTATGAGTAGTGAAACGGATTCGTATAGTAGAGTAGATATTTGGAGTATTTCCGAAGAGCACGTAGTAGCAGCATCTATAAGATGACATAAAGATTTGTAAAGAACACACGGATCTGAAATTTTCAGAACCGTTGACTAAAACCTCTCTCACGAGCAAGACGTGATCAGACCCCAGAACTATATGGGTGTTGGATTCGTTAGAATCACATAGTGATGTGAACTAGATTATTGACTCTAGTGCAAGTGGGAGACTGTTGGAAATATGCCCTAGAGGCAATAATAAATTAGTTATTATTATATTTCTTTGTTCATGATAATCGTTTATTATCCATGCTATAATTGTATTGATTGGAAACACAATACTTGTGTGGATACATAGACAAAACACTGTCCCTAGTAAGCCTCTATTTGACTAGCTCGTTGGTCAAAGATGGTCAAGGTTTCCTGACCATAGGCAAGTGTTGTCACTTGATAACGGGATCACATCATTAGGAGAATCATGTGATGGACTAGACCCAAACTAATAGACGTAGCATGTTGATCGTGTCATTTTGTTGCTACTGTTTTCTGCGTGTCAAGTATTTATTCCTATGACCATGAGATCATATAACTCACTGGCATCGGAGGAATACCTTGTGTATATCAAATTTCACAACGTAACTGGGTGGCTATAAATATGCTCTACATGTATCTCCGAAGGTGTCCGTTGAGTTAGTATGGATCAAGACTGGGATTTGTCACTCCGTGTGACGGAGAGGTATCTCGGGGCCCACTCGGTAATACAACATCACACACAAGCCTTGTAAGCAATGTGACTTAGTGTAAGTTACGGGATCTTGTATTACGGAGCGAGTAAAGAGACTTGCCAGTAAACGAGATTGAAATCGGTATGCGGATACTGACGATCGAATCTCGGGCAAGTAACATACCGAAGGACAAAGGGAATGACATACGGGATTATATGAATCCTTGGCACTAAGGTTCAAACAAAAAGATCTTCGTAGAATATGTAGGATCCAATATGGGCATCCAAGTCCCGCTATTGGATATTGACCGAGGAGTCCCTCGGGTCATGTCTCCATAGTTCTCGAACCCGCAGGGTCTGCACACTTAAGGTTTTTACGTAGTTTTATGCGTATTTGAGTTATATGGTTGGTTAACGAATGTTGTTCGGAGTCCCGTATGAGATCACAGACGTCATGAGGGTTTCCGGAATGGTCCGGAGACGAAGATTGATATATAGGATGACCTCATTTGATTACTGGAAAGTTTTCGGCATTACCGGGAATGTACCGGGAGTGACGAGTGGGTTCCGGATGTTCACCGGGAGTGGGGGGGGGGGGCAAGCCCACCCGGGGGAAGCCCATAGGCCTTAGGAGTGCCACACCAGCCCTTAGTGGGCTGGTGGGACAGCCCAAGAAGCCCTATGCGCAGGAGAAAGAAAATCAAAGAGAAAAAAAGAGAGGGGGGAAGTGGGAAAGTGGAGAAGGACTTCACCTTCCAATCCTAGTTGGACTAGGATTGGAAGGGGAGGACTCTCCCCCTTGCTTCGGCCGAACCCCTTGGGGCTCCTTGAGCCCCAAGGCAAGGCCCCTCCCCTCCCACCTATATATATGAAGGTTTTAGGGCTGATTTGAGACAACATTGCCACGGCAGCCCGACCACATACCTCCATGGTTTTTCCTCTAGATCGCGTTTCTGCGGAACTCGGGCGGAGCCCTGCTGAGATTAGATCACCACCAACCTCCGGAGCGCCGTCACACTGTCGGAGAACTCATCAACCTCTCTGTCTCTCTTGCTGGATCAAGAAGGCCGAGATCATCGTCGAGCTGTACGTGTGCTGAACGCGGAGGTGCCGTCTGTTCGGCACTAGATCGTGGGACGGATCGCGGGACGGTTCGCGGGGCAGATCGAGGGACGTGAGGACGTTCCACTACATCAACCACGTTTCTTAATGCTTCTGCTGTGCGATCTACAAGGGTACGTAGATCGAATATCCCCTCTCGTAGATGGACATCACCATGATAGGTCTTCGTGCGCGTAGGAAATTTTTTGTTTCCCATGCGACGTTCCCCAACAATGGCCGCTGACGCTGTACTTGCCGTGCACCCCGATCCAGTACCTTGGCTGGCGCGTAGCCACCTTTAACCGTAGGGTCTCGTCATGACCTACGATCTGATGTGACTTGAGCTCGCTAGCTGGCTAGTCGCTTGACTAGATGACCTGGACACGACCGCCTCGCCTCTAGCCGGCTGGCTTGGCCTAGATGGCCAGAGGGAGGTAGCCGTCTCGCCTCTAGCCGGTAGGAGCTTCCTGGCTGGCCAGAGAGTTGGCCGTCTTGCCCCTAGCTGACACGTGCTTCCTAGCCGGCCAGGGGGACTTGGGCTTTGCAGAATGGTTCATCCTGTTCCTTCTTGGTAGAAGGAAAAGGAGTAGGCTCGATGAGCCTACCCCGGGGTTATCCCCCCGACAGTCTGTAAAGACTCGAATTTTACTTATACTTCTATAACTCAAAACATTCCAAAAAACTAGGAAAACGTAGGCAATTAGTATATCAATCTTGTGTAAAAAATTCATACACTTCCGTTGCTTCTGTGATTTTTTTCAAATTCTGCTACTGGAGGCAAAAGTTTCTATTATCCAACAAGATCAAAGCTACTATCACCCAACATGATCTTAAAGTCTTTACTTGGTACTAAAACTAACTAAAACATGAAAAACACAATCGCAACAGTAGCATAATTGTGCAAACACTCAAGAACAGAAAGCAAATGTAAGAAATAATTTTTATTCATTGGGTTGACTGCTACCTCTTGAGCTTGCGTTGTTTTCCCTTGAAGAGGACAGGGTGATGCATCGAAGTAGATAAGTATTTCCCTCAGTGTTTTTAGAACCAAGGTATCAATCGAGTAGGAGGAACAAGCAAGGCTCCAATAGTAGTACCTACACAAATAATCAAACACTTGCACCCAACGCTATAAAGGGGTTGTCAATCCCTTCATAGTTATTTGCAAGGATGAGATCTGATAGAGATAGATATAAAATATTGCGGAAACAAAAGTAAATAAATTGCAGGCATATATTTTTGGTATTTTTGGTTTATAGATTTGAAAATGTAATATGGAAAATAGACGCAAGGCCCATAGGTTTCACTAGAGGCTTCTCTCATAAAGAAAAATAATACGGTTGGTGAACAAATTACACTCGAGCAACTGATAGAAAAGAAAATAATTATGAAGATATCTAAGGCAATGATTATTCATATAGGCATCTGATACGTCTCCAACGTATCTATAATTTTTGATGGTTCCATGCTATTATCTTGTCAAACTTTGGATGTTTTGTATGCCTTTTATATCTTTTCTCGGACTAACTTATTAACTCAGTGCCAAGTGCCAGTTCCTGTTTTTTCCATGTTTTTTACCCTTTTCAGAGGAGAATATTAAACGGAGTCCAAACGGAATAAAACTTGTGAAAAGATTTTTTCCGGAACAGAAGATACGCAGGGAGCTTGAGAACCAAGGCAGAGGGCACCACGGGAGGCCACAAGCCCCCTAGGCGCGGCCTGGGGGAGGGACCGCGCCTAGCAGGCATGTGGCCCCCCTATGGCTTCTATGCCCTACTTCTTCCGCCTATAAATCTCCGAAAAATCCAAAACCACGAGAGAGATCCACGAAAATACTAAGATCCACGAAAATACTTTTCCGCCGCCGCAAGCTTCTGTCTCCGCAAGATCCCATCTGGGGCACGTTCTGGTGCCCTGTCGGAGGGGGGATTGGGATACGAAGGGCTTCTTCATCGACACCATTGCCTCTCCGATGATGCGTGAGTAGTTCACCGTAGACCTTCGGGTCCATAGCTAGTAGCTAGATGGCTTCTTATCTCTCTTGGATCTTCAATACAAAGTTCTCCATGATCTTCATGGAGACCTATCCGATGTAATCTTCTTTTGCGGTGTGTTTGTCGAGATCCGATGAATTGTGGATTTATGATCAGTTTATATATGAATCTTATTTGAGTTTCTTCTGATCTCTTATATGCATGATTTCATATCCTTGTAATTCTCTTCGAGTTGTGGGTTTTGTTTGGCCAACTTGATCTATGATTCTTGCAATGGGAGAAGTGCTTGGTTTTGGGTCCTGCGGTGACCTCACCCAGTGATAGAAGGGGTAGCGAGGCACGCATCATGTTGTTTCCATCAAGGGTAAAAAGATGGGGTTTATATCTATTGCATGAATTTATCCCCCTACATCATGTCATCTTGCTTAAGGCATTACTCTGTTTGTCATGAACTCAATACACTAGATGCATGCTGATAGCGGTCGATGTATGGAGCAATAGTAGTAGATGCAGAAAGTATCGGTCTACTTGTCTCGGACGTGATGCCTATATGTATGATCATTGCCTTAGATATGGTCATGACTTTGCGCGGTTCTATCAATTGCTCGACATTAATTCGTTCACCCACCGTAATATTTTCTATCTTGAAAGAAGCCTCTAGTGAACACTATGGCCCCGGGGTCTACTTCACATCATATTTTCAGCCTTACACTTTTACTTTGTTGCACTTTCCGCCTTCAGATCTCACCTTGCAATCAATCATGAAGGGATTGACAACCCCTTTGTAGCGTTGGGTGCAAGTTTGCTGTTTTTGCGAAGGTACTTTGGATACTTGCCTTGATACTCCTACTGGATTGATACCTTGGTTCTCAAACTGAGGGAAATACTTACTGCTACTGTGCTGCATCACCCTTTCCTCTTCAAGGGAAAAAAGCAACGCAAGCTCAAAAGGTAGCAAGAAGAATTTCTGGCACCATTGCCAGGGAAAAGGATTTCTGGCGCCGTTGCCGGGGAGGAGGATCATGTCAAGAATAGTCTCCGTCAACGTGCCAATTTCTGGCGCCGTTGCCGGGGAGTATCAAGTCAAGAATAGTCTCCCGTCAACGTGCCAATTTCTGGCGCCATTGTCGGGGAGCATCAAGTGAAGCTTATCCAAGTAAGTATCGCAAACTCATCTCTTGCATTTACTTTTATTTGCCTCTCGTTTTCCTCTCCCCCACTGCTGAAAAACAAAAATTTACAAAAATAGTTTCCTATTTCGTTCGCCCTTTTCTTTCGCTTGGTTTCTGTTCGCTTGTGTGCTTGTCTGCTTGCTGAAGTCACCATGACTGAAAACACCAAACTTTGTGACTTCTCGAATACTAATAATAATGACTTTATTAGTACTCCGATTGATCCCGCCACTAGTGCGGAATCATATGAAATCAATGCTGCTTTGCTGAATCCTGTTATGAAAGAGCAATTCTCCGGCCTTCCTAGTGAAGATGCCGCATCCCATCTTAATACCTTCATTGAGTTATGCGATATGCAAAAGAAGAAAGATGTGGATAATGATGTGATTAAATTGAAGCTATTTCCATTCTCATTGCTAGATCGAGCAAAAACTTGGTTTTCATATTTGCCCAAAAATAGTATTGATTCTTGGAACAAGTGCAAAGATGCTTATATATCCAAGTATTTTCCGCCGGCTAAGATTATCTCTCTCCGTAATGATATCATGAATTTTAAGCAACTTGATCATGAACATGTTGCACAATCTTGGGAGAGAATGAAATAGATGATTAGAAATTGTCCCGCTCATGGCTTGAGTCTTTGGATGATTATACAAATCTTGTACACTGGTTTGAATTTGCTTCTAGAAATATCTTGGACTCCGCCTCCAGTGGAACCTTCATGGAAATCACATTAGAAGAAGCCACAAAACTCGTAGACAATATCATGACAAACTATTCTCAGTGGCACAGTGAAAGGTAACCTACTAGTAAAAAAGTACACGCTATAGAAGAAATTAACTCGTTGAGTGCTAAGATGGATGAGTTAATGAAATTGTTTGCTAGTAAAGGTGTTCCTTTAGATCCAAATGATATGCCCTTGTCTTCCTTGATTGAGAGTAGCAATGAAAGCCTGGATGTTAATTTTGTTGGTAGGAATAATTTTGGCAACAACAATGCTTTTAGAAGAAACTATATTCCTAGGCCTTTTCCTAGTAATCTCTCTAATAACTTTGGCAACTCCTACAACAATGCCCATGGAAATTACAATAAATTACCATCTGATCTAGAGAGTAATATTAAAGAGTTTATCAACTCGCAAAAGATTTTCAATGCGTCCATAGAACAAAAACTACTCAAAATTGATGATTTGGCTAGGAGCGTTGATAGAATGTCTCTTGATATTGATGCTTTGAAAGTTAGATGTGCTCCTCCCAAGATCAATATGGATGAAACTTTGAAATCTATGCGTGTTTCCATGAATGAGAGTAAAGAAAGAACCACCCAAATTCGTGCTAGACATGAATGGCTTGAAAAGGCGTGTTCTCGTGATGAGAATCACGAAGATCTTAAAGTGCTTTGTGTGACTCCCATTGAATCCTTTTTTCTAGTGTCAAACCTAATGATGATGGTGCTGGATATGAATCCACCTTGGTTGAAAAACGCCCCAATGATTGGGAGTCTATCTATCTTGATGCTAAAAGCATTGAAAGTGGAGTACAAGATATCAAAACTTTGAGTAGTAATGAACTACTACTTTGGATTTCAAGGAATTCAATTATGATAGTTGCTCTTTGATTGAATGTATTTCCTTGATGCAATCCATGCTAAACTCTCCACACGCTTATAGCCAAAACAAGGCCTTTACCGATCATATCGTCGATGCTATGATGAAATCTCTTGAAGAGTAACTTGAATTGGAAGTTTCTATTCCTAGAAAACTTCATGATGAGTGGGAACCTACTATCAAAATCAAGATCAAAAACTATGAATGCAATGCTTTTTGTGATTTGGGTGCTAGTGTTTCCGCGATTCCAAAGTATGTATGTGATGTTCTAGGCTTTAATGAGATTGATGAGTGCTCTCTTAATTTGCATCTTGCGGATTCTACTATTAAGAAACCTATGGGAAGGATCAATTATGTTCTTATTATTACAAATAGGAACTATGTACCCGTAGATTTCATTGTGCTTGATATTTATTGCAATCCTACATGTCCTATCATTCTTGGTAGACCTTTCCTAAGGACTATTGGTGTTGTCATCGATATGAAGGAAGGGAATATTAGATTTCAATTTCCATTAAAGAAGGGCATGGAACATTTTCCTAGAAAGAAAATAAGATTGCCTTATGAATCCATGATGAGGGCTACTTATGGTTTGAGTACCAAAGATGACGATACGTGATTCTATCGCCTTATGCCTAGCTAAGGGCGTTAAACAGTAGCGCTTGTTGGGAGGCAACCCAATGAATTTATCTTTGCTTTTTTGCTTTCTGTTTTGTTGTGTCCACACCATCATAATTCTGTTATGATTGTGTCTTTTGTGTTTCTTTTTGTGTTTGAGCCAAGTAAAACCTTTATGACTAGTTTGGTGATGGTTGTTTGATCATGCTGGAAAAAGACAGAAACTTTTTGCTCACGAAATTATTTTTCTTTTTTATCCAGAAAGAGCTTTTGAGTTGATTCTTTTTGCTTCTGGTTGATATGCCAATTTCCCAAACTGTCGTAATTTTTCAGAATTTTTGAGATACCAGAAGTATACGAAGTATACAGATTGCTACAGACTGGTCTGTTTTTGACAGATTCTGTTTTTGTTGTGTTGATTGTTTATTTTGATGAAACTATGGATAGTATCGGGAGGTATTAGCTATGGAAAAGTGAGAATACAGTAATCTAACACCAATATGAATATAAATCAAGTTTGCTACAGTACCCCAAGAGGTGGTAGTTTGTTTTCTTGTGCTAATGATATATATCATGAGTTTCTGTTTAAGTTTTGTGTTGTGAAGTTTTCAAGTTTTGGGTGATGTTCTCATGGACAATGGGATAAAGAGTGGAAAGAGCTCAAGCTTGGGGATGACCAAGGCATCCCAAGACAAATTCAAGGACACCAAAAAGCCTAGGCTTGGGTATGCCCCGGGAAGGCATCCCCTCTTTCGTCTTCAATTCATCGGTAACATAACTTGGAGCTATATTTTTATTCACCACATGATATGTGTTTTGCTTGGAGCGTCGTGTATTATAGGAGTCTTTTCTTGTTGTTGTGTCACAATCATCCTTGATGCACACCTTTTGAGAGAGACATGCACTCATCGTGAATTTGCTAGAATACTCATTGAGCTTCGCTTATATCTTTTGAGTTAGGCAATTTAGCTCACATGTGCTTCACTTATATCTTTTGAGCTAGATAACTTTGCTCTAAGTGCTTCACTTAGATCTTTTAGAGCACAACGGTGTCATATTTTGGAGAAATAATAACTCTCGATCTTCACTTATATCTTTTTGAGAGTTCTCTCTCTGAGTAACTTGGTAGTTGGCTTGTGCTATGAAAGTAGTCCCAAAGGTGATAGGCACCCAAAGAGGATACAATAAAACTTCCATATTCATGTGCATTGATTAGAAAGAGAAGTTTGATTTCTCTCAATTAGTTTTGAGACATGGATTTGCAAATATTAAGAGTTATGTTAGTAGGGTGTTGTGAATCTAGAAATACTTGTGTTGAAGTTAGTGATTCCCGTAACATGCACGTATGGTGAAACACAATGTTAGGAAGTCGAAGCATAATTGATTTATTGATTGTCATCCTTTGCGTTGCGGTCGGGATTGCGCGATGGTTAACACCTACCAACCCTTCCCCTAGGAGTATGCGTTTAGCACTTTGTTTCGATTACTAATAAAAACTTTCGCAATAAGTATGTGAGTTCCTCATGACTAATGTGAGTCCATGGTATAGATGCACTTTCACCTTCCACCATTGCTAGCCTCTCTAGTGTCGTGCAAATTTCGCCGGTACACAAAACCACCATATACCTTCCTCAAAACAGCCACCATACCTGCCTATTATGGCATTTTCATAGCCATTCCGAGATATATTGCCATGCAACTCCCACTGTTCCGTCTCACGACATCCGCCGTCACTTTCATATTGCCATTGCATGATCGCAAGATAGCTAGTGAGATGTTTCAACGTCATACGCCAAGCTAGATCATTGCACATCCCGATACACTGCCCGAGGCATTTCCTATAGAGTCCTCATCGTTCTAAGCATTGAGCTGTGAGTAAATTAAAGTGTGATGATCATCATTATTAGAGCATTGTCCCACGTGAGGAAATAAATAATGAAAAAAAGAGGCCAAAGTTGCCCACCAAAAAAAGGAGAGAGAGAGAGATATGGAAAGAGGCCAAAGTGCCCAAACAAAAAAAGAGAAAAAAGAGAGAAGGGACAATGCTACTATCTTTTTCCACACTTGTGCTTCATAATAGCACCATGTTCTTCATGATTGAGTGTCTCTTGTTTTGTCACCACCATATGCTAGTGGGAATCTTCATTATATAACTTGGCTTGTATATTCCAATGATGGGCTTCCTCAAAATTGCCCTAGGTCTTCGTGAGCAAGCCAGTTGGATGCACAACCCACAAGTTCTCCTTTTGAGTTTTCACATACTTATAGCTCTAAGTGCATCCATTGCATGGTAATACCTACTCTTTCACATTGATATCTATTGATGGGCATCTCCATAGGCCTTTGATACGCCGAGTCGATGTGACCATCTCCTCCTTTTTGTCTCACAACCTCCACCACACTCTATTCCACCTATAGTGCTATATCCATGGCTCACGCTCATGTATTGCGTGAGAGTTGAAAAAGGTTTGAGAAAGTAAGAGTGCGAAAACAATTACTTGGCCAATACCGGGGTTGTGCATGATTTAAATTAGTTGTGTGGGGATGATGGAGCATAGCCAGACTATATGATTTTGTAGGGATAATTTTCTTTGGCCTTGTTATTTTGAAAGTTCATGATTACCTTGCTAGTTTGCTTGAAGTATTATTGTTTTCATGTCAATAGCAAACTATTGTTTTGAATCTTACGGATCTGAACATTCATGACACATGAAAGAAGTTACAAAGGACAAATATGCTAGGTAGCATTCCACATCAAAAATTCAGTCTTTATCACTTCCCTGCTCGAGGACGAGCAAGAGTTAAGCTTGGGGATGCTTGATACGTCTCCAACGTATCTATAATTTTTGATGGTTCCATGCTATTATCTTGTCAAACTTTGGATGTTTTGTATGTCGTTTATATCTTTTTGGGGACTAACTTATTAACTAAGTGCCAAGTGCCAGTTCCTGTTTTTTCCGTGTTTTTGACCCTTTTCGGAGGAGAATATTAAACGGAGTCCAAACGGAATAAAACTTCTGAAAAGATATTTTCTGGAACAGAAGATACGCAAGGAGCTTGAGAATCAAGGCCTGGGGGGCGCCTAGCAGGCTTGTGGGCCCCCTGTGGCTCCTCTGCCCTACTTCTTCGGCCTATAAATCTCCGAAAAATCCAAAACCATGAGAGAGATCCACGAAAATACTTTTCTGCCGACGCAAGCTTCTGTCTCCGCAAGATCACATCTGGGGTACGTTCTGGTGCCCTCCCGGAGGGGGGATTCGTATACGAAGGGCTTCTTCATCAACACCATTGCCTCTCTGATGATGCGTGAGTAGTTCACCATAGTGTTGGAATTATGCCCTAGAGGCAATAATAAATGTATAGTTATTATTATAATTCCTGTATCAAGATAATAGTTTATTATCCATGCTATAATTGTATTGAATGAAGACTCATTTACATGTGTGGATACATAGACAAAACACCGTCCCTAGCATGCCTCTAGTTGCCTAGCCAGTTGATCAATGATAGTCAGTGTCTTCTGATTATGAACAAGGTGTTGTTGCTTGATAACTGGATCACGTCATTGGGAGAATCACGTGATGGACTAGACCCAAACTAATAGACGTAGCATGTTGATCGTTTCATTTTGTTGCTACTGTTTTTTGCGTGTCAAGTATTTATTCCTATGACCATGAGATCATATAACTCACTGACACCGGAGGAATGCTTTGTGTGTATCAAACGTCGCAACGTAACTGGGTGACTATAAAGATGCTCTACAGGTATCTCCGAAGGTGTTAGTTGAGTTAGTATGGATCAAGACTGGGATTTGTCACTCCGTGTGACGGAGAGGTATCTCGGGGCCCACTCGGTAATACAACATCACACACAAGCCTTGCAAGCAATGTAACTTAGTGTAAGTTGGGGGATCTTGTATTACGGAACGAGTAAAGAGACTTGCCGGTAAAACGAGATTGAAATAGGTATGCGGATACTGACGATCGAATCTCGGGCAAGTAACATACCGAAGGACAAAGGGAATGACATACGGGATTATACGAATCCTTGGCACTGAGGTTCAAACGATAAGATCTTCGTAGAATATGTAGGATCCAATTTGGGCATCCAGGTCCCGCTATTGGATATTGACCGAGGATTCTCTCGGGTCATGTCTACATAGTTCTCGAACCCGCAGGGTCTGCACACTTAAGGTTCGACGTTGTTTTGTCCGTATTTGAGTTATATGGTTGGTTACCGAATGTTGTTCGGAGTCCCGGATGAGATCAAGGACGTCACGAGGGTTTCCGGAATGGTCCGGAAACGAAGATTGATATATAGGATGACCTCATTTGATTACCGGAAGGTTTTCGGAGTTACCGGGAATGTACCGGGAATGACGAATGGGTTCCGGGAGTTCACCGGGGGGGGGGGGGGCAACCCACCCCGGGGAAGCCCATAGGCATTGGGGGAGACACACCAGCCCTTAGTGGGCTGGTGGGACAGCCCACAAGTGCCCAATGCGCCAAGAGAAGAAAAATCAAGAGGAAAGAAAAAAAAGGGAAGGAGGTGGGAAGGGAGGGGGACTCCTCCCACCAAACCAAGTCCAACTCGGTTTGGGGGGGGAGTCCTCCCCCCCTTTGGCTCGGCCGACTCCTTGGGGGTCCTTGGACCCCAAGGCAAGGCCCCCCTCCCTCCTCCTATATATATGGAGCAATTAGGGCTGATTTGAGACGACTTTCTCACGGCTGCCCGACCACATATCTCCACGGTTTTTCCTCTAGATCGCGTTTCTGCGGAGCTCGGGCGGAGCCCTGCTGAGACAAGGTCATCACCAACCTCCGGAGCGCCGTCACGCTGCCGGAGAACTCTTCTACCTCTCCGTCTCTCTTGCTGGATCAAGAAGGCCGAGATTATCGTCGAGCTGTACGTGTGCTGAACGCAGAGGTGCCGTCCGTTCGGTACTAGATCGTGGGACTGATCGCGGGATTGTTCGCGGCGCGGATCGAGGGACGTGAGGACGTTCCACTACATCAACCGCGTTCTCTAACGCTTCTGCTATACGATCTACAAGGGTACGTAGATCACTCATCCCCTCTCGTAGATGGACATCACCATGATAGGTCTTCGTGCGCGTAGGAAATTTTTTGTTTCCCATGCGACGTTCCCCAACAGTGGCATCATGAGCTAGGTTCATGCGTAGATGTCTTCTCGAGTAGAACACAAAAGTTTCTGTGGGCGGTGATGTGCGTTTTGCTGCCCTCCTTAGTCTTTTCTTGATTCCACGGTATTTATGGATTGAAGCGGCTTGGACCGACATTACTCGTACACTTACGAGAGACTGGTTTCATCGTTACGAGTAACCCCCTTTGCTCAAAGATGACTGGCAAGTGACGGTTTCTCCAACTTTAGTTGAATCGGATTTGACCGAGGAGGTCCTTGGATGAGGTTAAATAGCAACTCATATATCTCCATTGTGGTGTTTGCGTAAGTAAGATGCGATCCTACTAGATACCCTTGGTCACCACGTAAAACATGCAACAACAAAATTAGAGGACGTCTAACTTGTTTTTGCAGGGTATGATTGTGATGTGATATGGCCAATGATGTGATGTGATATATTGGATGTATGAGATGATCATGTTGTAATAGAAATATCGACTTGCACGTCGATGGTACGGCAACCGGCAGGAGCCATAGGGTTGTCTTTATACTAACGTTTGTGCTTGCAGATGCGTTTACTATTTTGCTAGGATGTAGCTTTAGTAGTAATAGCATAAAGTAGCACGACAACCCCGATGGCAACACGTTGATGGATGATCATGGTGTGGCGCCGGTGACAAGAAGATCGTGCCGGTGCTTTTGTGATGGAGATCAAGAAGCACGTGATGATGGCCATATCATGTCACTTATGAATTGCATGTGATGTTAATCCTTTTCTGCACCTTATTTTTCTTAGAACGACGGTAGCATTATGAGGTGATCTATCACTAAAATTTCAAGACGAAATTGTGTTCTCCCCGACTGTGCACCGTTGCTACAGTTCGTCGTTTCGAGACACCACGTGATGATCGGGTGTGATAGACTCAACGTTCACATACAACGGGTGCAAAACAGTTGCGCACGCGGAACACTCGGGTTAAAGCTTGACGAGCCTAGCATGTGCAGACATGGTCTCGGAACACATGAGACCGAAAGGTCGATCATGAATCATATAGTTGATATGATTAGCATAGGGATGCTTACCACTGAAACTATACTCAACTCACGTGATGATCGGACTTGGGATAGTGTAAGTGGATCATGAACCACTCAAATGACTAGAGAGATGTATTTTTTGAGTGGGAGTTTAGCATATAATTTGATTAAGTTGAACTCTAATTATCTTGAACATAGTCTAAGTCCACTTTGAATATATTTGTGTTGTAGATCATGGCTCACGCGAGTGTCATCCTGAATTTTAATACGTTCCTAGAGAAAGCTAAGTTGAAAGATGATGGAAGCAACTTTGTAGACTGGGCTCGTAATCTTAAGCTGATCTTACAAGCTGGGAAGAAGGATTATGTCCTTAATGCTGCGCTAGGAGATGAACCACCCGCTACGGCTGATCAGGATGTTAAGAACGCTTGGTTAGCGCGTAAGGAGGACTACTCAATAGTTCAATGTGCGGTCTTGTATGGCATAGAACCGGGAGTTCAACGTTGCTTTGAGCGTCATGGAGCATTTGAGATGTTCCAGGAGTTGAAGTTTATCTTTCAGAAGAACGCCCGGATCGAGAGGTATGAGACCTCCGATAAATTCTATGCTTGCAAGATGGAGGAAAACTCGTCTGTCAGTGAACATGTGCTCAAAATGTCTGGGTACTCAAACCGTCTAGCTGAGCTGGGGATTGAACTCCCGCAAGAGGCTATCACTGACAGAATCCTTCAATCACTGCCGTCAAGCTATAAAGGCTTTGTGTTGAACTACAACATGCAAGGGATGAACAAGTCTCCCGGCGAGTTGTTTGCGATGCTGAAAGTCGCAGAGTCTGAACTCCGTAAAGAGCATCAAGTGTTGATGGTGAGCAAGACCACTAGTTTCAAGAGAAACGGCAAAGGCAAGAAGGACAATTCGAAGAAGAGCGGCAAGCCTGTTGCCAATCCGCCGAAGAAAACCAAGGCTGGACCTAAGCCTGAAACAGAGTGCTTCTATTGCAAGGGTATGGGTCACTGGAAGCGCAATTGCCCCAAGTATCTGGCAGATAAGAAGGCGGGCAAAGAAAAATCAGGTATATTTGATATACATGTTATTGATGTGTACTTAACCGGCTCTCGTAGTAGTGCCTGGGTATTCGATACCGGTTTTGTTCTCACATTTGCAACTCGAAACAGGAACTGCGGAATAGACGGAGGCTGGCGAAAGACGAAGTGACGATGCGCGTAGGAAATGGTTCCAAGGTTGATGCAATAGCCGTCGGCACAGTGTCACTTCAGCTACCATCGGGATTAGTGATGAACTTAAATCATTGTTATTTAGTGCCTGCGTTGAGCATGAACATTATATCTGGATCTTGTTTATTGCGAGACGGTTACTCTTTTAAGTCTGAGAATAATGGTTGTTCTATTTCTATGAGTAACATCTTTTATGGTCATGCACCGAATGTGAGAGGATTGTTCATATTGAATCTTGATAGCGATACGCATATACATAACATTGAGACCAAAAGAGTTAGAGTAAACAATGATAGCGCCATATTTTTGTGGCACTGCCGCTTGGGTCATATTGGTATAAAGCGCATGAAGAAACTCCATGCTAATGGACTTTTGGAGTCACTTGACTTTGATTCACTTGACACGTGCGAACCATGCCTCATGGGCAAGATGACTAAGACTCCGTTCTCCGGAACAATGGAGCGTGCAAGTGACTTGTTGGAAATCATACATACTGATGTGTGTGGTCCAATGAGCGTAGAGGCACGCGGCGGATATCGTTATTTTCTCACCTTCACTGACGATTTAAGTAGATATGGTTATGTCTACTTGATGAAGCACAAGTCTGAAACATTTGAAAAGTTCAAGCAATTTCAGAGTGAAGTGGAAAATCATCGTAACAAGAAGATCAAGTTCCTACGGTCTGATCGTGGGGGTGAATATCTGAGTTTCGAGTTTGGTGCTCACTTAAGACAATGTGGAATTGTTTCGCAGTTAACACCGCCTGGAACACCACAGCGTAATGGTGTGTCCGAACGTCGTAATCGTACTTTGTTAGAGATGGTGCGATCTATGATGTCTCTTACTGATTTGCCGTTATCATTTTGGGGTTATGCATTAGAAACAGCTGCATTCACTTTAAATAGGGCACCATCAAAATCCGTTGAGACGACACCATACGAAATGTGGTATGGCAAGAGGCCAAAGTTGTCGTTTCTTAAAGTTTGGGGATGTGATGCTTATGTCAAAAAGCTTCAGCCTGAAAAGCTGGAACCCAAAGCGGAAAAGTGCATCTTCATAGGTTACCCAAAAGAGACAGTTGGGTACACCTTCTATCTCAAATCCGAGGGCAAAGTGTTTGTTGCTAAAAACGGAGCTTTTCTCGAGAAGGAGTTTCTCTCGAGAGAATTGAGTGGGAGGAAGATAGAACTTGACGAGGTTGTCGAACCTCTCATCCCTCTGGATGGTGGCGCAGGGCAAGGGGAAACCTCTGTCGTTGCGACGCCGGTTGAGGAGGAAGTTAATGATGATGATCATGAAACTCCAGTTCAAGTTTCTGTTGAACCACGCAGGTCGACGAGATCACGCGCTGCTCCAGAGTGGTACGGTAATCCCGTCTTATCAATCATGTTGTTAGACAACAATGAACCTGCAAATTATGAAGAAGCAATGGTGGGCCCAGATTCCAACAAATGGCTAGAAGCCATGAAATCCGAGATAGGATCCATGTATGAGAACAAAGTATGGACTTTGGAGATATTACTGAGGGCCGCAAGGCTATTCAGAACAAATGGATCTTTAAGAAGAAGACGGACGCTGAAGGTAATGTGACCGTTTGTAAAGCTCGACTTGTGGCAAAGGGTTTTTCACAAGTTCCAGGTATTGACTACGATGAGACTTTCTCTCCCGTGGCGATGCTTAAGTCCGTCAGAATCATGTTAGCAATAGCTGCATTTTTCGATTATGAAATCTGGCAGATGGATGTCAAAACGGCGTTCCTTAACGGTTTCCTTAAGGAAGAATTGTATATGATGCAACCCGAAGGTTTTGTCGATCCTAAAAATGCTGACAAGGTGTGCAAGCTCCAGCGATCCATTTATGGACTGGTGCAAGCATCTCGGAGTTGGAACAAACGCTTTGATGAGGTGATCAAAGCATTTGGGTTTATACAAGTGGTTGGAGAATCTTGTATTTACAAGAAAGTGAGTGGGAGCTCTGTGGCGTTTCTAATATTATATGTGGATGACATATTGCTGATTGGAAACAACGTAGAGCTTTTGGAGAGCATAAAAGGTTACTTGAATAAAAGTTTCTCTATGAAGGACCTAGGAGAAGCTGCTTACATTCTAGGCATTAAGATCTATAGGGATAGATCAAAACGCCTGATAGGACTTTCACAAAGCACATACCTTGATAAAGTTTTGAAGAGGTTCAAATTGGAACAGTCCAAGAAAGGGTTCTTGCCAGTTTTACAAGGTACGAGATTGAGTAAGACTCAGTGCCCAGCAACTGATGAAGATAGAGAGCATATGCGCTCCGTCCCCTATGCTTCAGCCATAGGTTCTATCATGTATGCGATGCTGTGCACTAGACCGGATGTTAGCCTGGCCATAAGTATGGCAGGTAGGTTCCAAAGTAATCCAGGAGTGGATCACAGGACAGCGGTCAAGAATATCCTGAAGTACCTGAAAAGGACTAAGGAGATGTTTCTCGTGTATGGAGGTGACGAAGAGCTCGCCGTAAAAGGTTACGTCGATGCAAGCTTTGACACAGATCCGGACGACTCTAAGTCGCAAACCGGATACGTATTTATTCTTAATGGGGGTGTAGTAAGCTGGTGCAGTTCCAAGCAAAGCGTCGTAGCAGATTCTACATGTGAAGCGGAGTACATGGCTGCCTCGGAGGCGGCTTAGGAGGGTGTCTGGATGAAGCAGTTCATGAAGGATCTTGGAGTGGTGCCAAGTGCACTGGATCCAATAACCTTGTTCTGTGACAACACTGGTGCCATTGCCTTAGCAAAGGAACCAAGGTTTCACAAGAAGACCAGACACATCAAACGACGCTTCAACCTCATCCGCGACTACGTCGAGGAGGAGGACGTAAATATATGCAAAGTGCACACGGATCTGAATGTAGCAGACCCGCTAACTAAACCTCTTCCACGGCCAAAACATGATCGACACCAGAACTGTATGGGTGTTAGATTTATTACAATGTAATTCACATGGTGATGTGAGGGCTAGATTATTGACTCTAGTGCAAGTGGGAGACTGTTGGAATTATGCCCTAGAGGCAATAATAAATGTATAGTTATTATTATAATTCCTGTATCAAGATAATAGTTTATTATCCATGCTATAATTGTATTGAATGAAGACTCATTTACATGTGTGGATACATAGACAAAACACCGTCCCTAGCATGCCTCTAGTTGGCTACCCAGTTGATCAATGATAGTCAGTGTCTTCTGATTATGAACAAGGTGTTGTTGCTTATAACTGGATCACGTCATTGGGAGAATCACGTGATGGACTAGACCCAAACTAATAGACGTAGCATGTTGATCGTTGCATTTTGTTGCTATTGTTTTCTGCGTGTCAAGTATTTATTCCTATGACCATGAGATCATATAACTCACTGACATCGGAGGAATGCTTTGTGTGTATAAAACGTCGCAACGTAACTGGGTGACTATAAAGATGCTCTACAGGTATCTCCGAAGGTGTTAGTTGAGTTAGTATGGATCAAGACTGGGATTTGTCACTCCGTGTGACGGAGAGGTATCTCGGGGCCCACTCGGTAATACAACATCACACACAAGCCTTGCAAGCAATGTAACTTAGTGTAAGTTGCGGGATCTTGTATTACGGAACGAGTAAAGAGACTTGCCGGTAAAACGAGATTGAAATAGGTATGCGGATACTGACGATCGAATCTCGGGGAAGTAACATACCGAAGGACAAAGGGAATGACATACGGGATTGTACGAATCCTTGGCACTGAGGTTCAAACGATAAGATCTTCGTAGAATATGTAGGATCCAATATGGGCATCCAGGTCCCGCTATTGGATATTGACCGAGGAGTCTCTCGGGTCATGTCTACATAGTTCTCGAACCCGCAGGGTCTGCACACTTAAGGTTCGACGTTGTTTTATGCGTATTTGAGTTATATGGTTGGTTACCGAATGTTGTTCGGAGTCCCGGATGAGATCACGGACGTCACGAGGGTTTCCGGAATGGTCCGGAAACGAAGATTGATATATAGGATGACCTCATTTGATTACCGGAAGGTTTTCGGAGTTACCGGGAATGTACCGGGAATGACGAATGGGTTCCGGGAGTTCACCGGGGGGGGCAACCCACCCCGGGGAAGCCCATAGGCATTGGGGGAGCCACACCAGCCCTTAGTGGGCTGGTGGGACAGCCCACAAGTGCCCAATGCGCCAAGAGAAGAAAAATCAAGAGGAAAGAAAAAAAAGGGAAGGAGTCCAACTCGGTTTGGGGGGGGGGAGTCCTCCCCCCTTTGGCTCGGCCGACTCCTTGGGGGTCCTTGGACCCCAAGGCAAGGCCCCCCTCCCTCCTCCTATATATATGGGGCAATTAGGGCTGATTTGAGACGACTTTCTCACGGCTGCCCGACCACATATCTCCACGGTTTTTCCTCTAGATCGCGTTTCTGCGGAGCTCGGGCGGAGCCCTGCTGAGACAAGGTCATCACCAACCTCCGGAGCGCCGTCACGCTGCCGGAGAACTCTTCTACCTCTCCGTCTCTCTTGCTGGATCAAGAAGGCCGAGATCATCGTCGAGCTGTACGTGTGCTGAACGCGGAGGTGCCGTCCGTTCGGTACTAGATCGTGGGACTGATCGCGGGATTGTTCGCGGGGCGGATCGAGGGACGTGAGGACGTTCCACTACATCAACCGCGTTCTCTAACGCTTCTGCTGTACGATCTACAAGGGTACGTAGATCACTCATCCCCTCTCGTAGATGGACATCACCATGATAGGTCTTCGTGCGCGTAGGAAAATTTTTGTTTCCCATGCGACGTTCCCCAACACATAGACCTTCGGGTCCATAGCTAGTAGCTAGATGGCTTCTTCTCTCTCTTGGATCTTCAATACAAAGTTCTCCATGATCTTCATGGAGATCTATCCGATGTAATCTTCTTTTCCGGTGTGTTTGTCGAGATCAGATGAATTGTGGATTTATGATCAGATTATCTATGAATCTTATTTGAGTTTCTTCTGATCTCTTATATGCATGATTTCATATCCTTGTAATTCTCTTCGAGTTGTGGGTTTTGTTTGGCCAACTTGATTTATGATTCTTGCAATGGGAGAAGTACTTGGTTTTGGGTTCATCCCGTGCAGTGACCTCACCTAGTGACAGAAGGGGTAGCGAGGCATGCATCATGTTGTTGCCATGAAGGGTAAAAAGATGGGGTTTATATCTATTGCATGAATTTATCCCTCTACATCATGTCATCTTGCTTAAGGCGTTACTATGTTTGTCATGAACTCAATACACTAGATGCATGCTGGATAGCGGTCGATGTGTGGAGTAATAGTAGTAGATGCAGAAAGTATCAGTCTACTTGTCTCGGACGTGATGCCTATATGTATGATCATTGCCTTAGATATCGTCATGACTTTGCGCGGTTCTATCAATTGCTCGACAGTAATTCGTTCACCCACCGTAATATTTGCTATCTTGAGAGAAGCCTCTAGTGAACACTATGGCCCCCGGGTCTACTTCACATCATATTTTCAGCCTTACACGTTTACTTTGTTGCACTTTCCGCCTTCAGATCTGACCTTGCAATCAATCGTGAAGGGATTGACAACCCCTTTGTAGCGTTGGGTGCAAGTTTGTTGTTTTTGCGCAGGTACTTTGGAGACTTGCCTTGATACTCCTACTGATTGATACCTTTGTTCTCAAACTGAGGGAAATACTTACTGCTACTATGCTGCATCACCCTTTCCTCTTCAAGAGAAAACCAACGCTAACTCAAGAACAAAGGTATCAACGCTAACCAACCCCTTTGTTCTCAAACTGAGGGAATAGTCTCCCGTCAACGTGCCAATTTCTGGCGCCGTTGCGCGGGGAGTATCAAGTCAAGAATAGTCTCCCGTCAACGTGCTAATTTCTGTCGCCGTTGCCGGGGAGCATCGAGTGAAGCTTATCCAAGTAAGTGTCGCAAACTCATCTCTTGCATTAAGTAAGATGACATGGTGTAGAGGGATAAACTCAAGCAATATGATGAAAACCCCATCTTTTTACCCTTGATGGCAACAATACAATACGTGCCTCACTACCCCTACTATCACTCAGTGAGGACACTGCAAGATTGAACCCAATACTAAGCACGTCTCCCATTGCAGGAATTACCAATATAGTTGGCCAAACCAAACCAATAATTCGAAGAGACTTGCAAAGATATGAAATCGTGCATATAAAAATTCAGGAAAGACTCAAATAATATTCATAAATAATCTGAACATAAACTCACAATTACTTAATTAATCTATTTACTCTTAATCATATCAATAATACTTAATTATCTAATTAATTAATTCACTAATTAGTTAATTAATTAATTAACTATTTATTTTTTTATTTTTTTATTTTTACTATTAAAAGTTATATTTCAACAGGGGCTTTGTGGGGCCTCCCTGTCAATGAGAGTGGGGGGGGGGTCGGCCCCACAATGAAGTGGCCCATCGGCCACACAGACATCTCACACACACACACACACTCACAACCTGTACATAAAACCACACATACACACATATACCAATTTTCTTACATAGATCCACACATACATATATACATATACATACAAATCTGCCCACATACCTATGTACACATTTTTTATTTATTTCATTTATTTTGTTCTTTCTTCTACATCTCACAGGAGGCAACTCCTCCTCCTCCTCCTGACTAGCAGGAGGGAAAAGGGCGCCGGGGCGAGGTGGAGGTCACCGGAGGGGGAAGGAAGGAAGGGGGTGGTCTCACCCTCTGTGTAGTGGAAGACGTGGAGTGGGGAAGCTCGGTGGGGGTCGGCATCAGCGTCGAGGAAGCTCCGGTGGGGTGTTCCGACGAGGAAGAGCCCGGAGGGACGTCGGAGGGCGCCGGCGTGGCAGATCAGGCGCCGCGCGGCGCGACGGGGAGCTGGGCAGGGCAGGGCGGGGCGGTGGCTGGGGCGAGAGGGGCGACGGTTGTGCGGAGTGGGGCAGGGAGCCGGGCGACGGACGAGAGGGATGGGGCGTGGAGCATAGGGGTGCTCTGGTGGGGGGGTCGCGGCGGCGGGTGATGTGAGCAAGGGAAGGGAGGGCTGGCACGGTCAGAGGTGACACTGTGCGTGAGGCGAGGGAGCGGGGGAGAATGGGCGCCGTGGGAGAGAAAGCAAGGGGGCGACGGGGGCATGGGACGAGGGGGCTTTCCCCCTCGTGGGTGGGGTGGCAGCGTGGGGTGGAGTGTGAGTGAGGTGTGGGTGGATTTAGGGTTAGATGGGGGGTTAAATACCCCCTGGTTAGGTGGGCTATTTGGGTGGGCTCGCTTGGGCCGGCCCAGTTTGGGCCAAGGGGTTTCTTTTCCCTTTTTTGTTTTTTTCTATTTTTATTTCATTATTTAATAGATTTAGTTTTATTTTATTTTAGTGCAATAAATCCCCTTAAAATTAATAATTCCTAAGGACAATTCTCCTAGGTAATATCCGATACACCCGAACATTTTTATTTTGACATTTGATTTTTTTTATCGTTTAAATTTATTTTAAATTTGAAATCGAACCATTTTGAACTAACGCAAGATTAACAATAGCAATCACGGTGACGTGGCACCATTAGCATAGGTTTACTGTAGCTTAATTATATAGGTCACTGTAACAATAGTTGAGGATGTCACAACACCCTTCAATATTGGTAAGATAAAGCACATCACAAAGAGATTTTGGAATTGTGGAAACACTAGCACCCAAATCACATAAAGCATATCACTAAGAAAAATTGATATTGGTTTTAATGGTAGATTCCTGTTCATCATATAATTTTCTAGGAATTGAAGTCTGTAATTCTAACTTTTCTTCCAAAGTTTTCATTACTACTTCCGAAATATGTTTAGTGAAAGCTTTATTTCGTTCATAGGCATTCGGTGAATTTACCATGGATTGCAACAAAGAAATTCACTCAATCAAAAAGCAACTATCAAAATTAAAGTCTTTGTAATCCGAAATAGTGGGTGTATCACTAGCTAAAGTTTTGACTTCTTCAATCCCACTTTCATCAATTTTCTCAACAAGATTTTCACCCTCCAAATCATGGGAATGCCGTCTAGCTAAAGTTGACTCTTCTTCAGTTCCCTCATCATCAATTTTGACACTACTAAACAAGGAATCAATAGAAGAAACACCAATCATTTTAATCTCTTCATCATTTTTATGAAAGCAATCACGAAACGTTGTTTCTAAAAATTCTCTTTTAGCTCTAAGTATAGCGGTTCTTTTCTTACTTTCATCTATAGAGACATATAAAGCTTTAATGGATTCATTAATATCAACCTTAGGAAAAAAATATTCTTGGGATTTTCTACATCATGCAAAATTCTATCAATGCTTCTAGACATATCATCAATCTTATTCAACTTTTCTTCTATCATAGCATTGAATTTTTTTTGTGCATTGATAAATTACTTAATATTATTCTCAAGATCATAGGTCATCCTATTGTTACTATTATGAGAATTACCATAACTATTTCAAGAACTTCCAGGATATGACCTAGGATTAAAATCGCCTCTATAAGCATTATTATTAAAGTTGTTTCGAGAAAAAAAATTCACATCTATGGAATCATTATTTTGATCAATCAAAGTAGATAAAGGCACATCACTAGGACCAATAGGAGCATGTTTATTAGCAACCAATTTCATAAGAGCATCAACTTTATCACTCAAATCATCAATTTCTTCAACAGAATTAACCTTTTTACTAGTAGGAGCTCTTTCAGTATGCCATTGTGAATAATTAGCCATAATATTATCAAGAAATTTAGTAGCATTACCCAAAGTAATTTCCATAAAAGTACCACCTGCGGCGGAATCTAAAAGATTTCTAGAAACAAAACTCGATCCTGCATAAAAAAATTGTATGATCATGCACAAATTCAAACCATGAGTTGGGCAATTTCTTATCATCAATTTCATCCTTTCCCAAGATTGGGAAACATGATCATGCTCAAGTTTTTAAAAATCCATATTCTGATTTCTAAGAGAAATAATTTTTACAAGAGGAAAATACTTCGTGATAAAAGCATCTTTGCACTTGTCCCAAGAATTGCTACTATTTCGTGGCAAAGAAGAAAACCAAATTTTAGCACGATCACGCAAAGAGAATGGAAATAATTTCAACTTAACAATATCATTGTCCACACATTTCTTATTTTGCATATCACACAATTATACGGAAGTGTTTATACGGGACGCGGCATCCTCATTAGGAGTACCAAAAAATTGCTCTTTCATAACAAGATTAAACAAAGAAGCATTAATATCATAAGACTCCGCACTAGTGGTGGGAGGAGCAATCAGAGTGCTAATAAAATCATTATTATTGGTATTGGAAAAATCACAAAACTTAGTGTTCTCTTGAGTCATCATGACTACGGAAACAAAAACGCAAACAAACAAGAGATCCGGCAAGAAAACGGCAAACGGAAGATGGCAAATAAAAAGGCAATTTTTGTGTGTGAAGTGGGGGAGAGGTAAACGAGAGGCAAATGGAAAATAATGTAATTGCAAGGAGATGAGAGTTTATGTGTGGGAGCCTAATAGATCTTGACTTGATCTTCCCCGGCGACAGCGCCAGAAAGCTTGCTTGGTGTTGCTAATGCGTTGGTTTTTCCCTCCAAGTGTAAAGGGTGATGTAGCACAACGACAACAAGAATTCCCTCAGTTTGTAACCAACGTATCGAACCAGTAGGAAGATCCAGAATACTATGTAAGTAGTGCCTGCACACAAACAACAAATCCTCGCAACCCAATGCGTGTAGGGGTTGTCAATCCCTCGTGGGTAAGATAAAGCGGTAAATAGATAGATAGATAAATGTAAATAATATAAGGGAAAATAAAATGCAGTAAGGTATCTTTGGGTTTTGATAATATTGATCTTAAAATAAAAGATAAACAAATTGGAAACTGATACGTCTCCGTCGTATCTATAATTTTTGATTGTTTCATGCCAATATTCTACAACTTTCATATACTTTTGCCAACTTTTTATACTATTTTTGGGACTAACATATTGATCCAGCGCCCAATGTCAGTTCCTGTTTGTTGCATGTTTTTTGTTTCGTAGAATATCCATACCAAACGAAGTCCAAACGCAATGAAAAACCTACGGGGATTTTTTTGGAATATTTAAGATTTTTGGGAAGAAGAATCAACGCGAAACGATGCCCGAGGGGGTCACAAGCCCAGGAGGCGCGGCTGGCAGGCTTGTGACCAATCCCTAGAGCTGTTGGGGCCCTTATTTCTCCCCAAGAAAGCTAATATATGGAAGAAAATCGTGTTCAAATTTCAGCCCAATCGGAGTTACAGATCTCCGGGAATTTAAGAAACGGTGAAAGCTAGAATCTGGGAGCGCAGAAACAGAAGGACACAGAGAGAGAGATCCAATCTCGGAGGGGCTCTCACCCCTCCGCCGCCATGGAGACCATGGACCAGAGGGGAATCCTTTCTCCCATCTAGGGAGGAGGTCAAGGAAGAACAACAACAAGAAGGGGGGCTCTCTCCCCCTCTCTCCCGGCGGCGCCAGAACGCCACCCGGGACATCATCGTGTGACGGCGATCTACACCAACACCTCCGTCATCTTCACCAACACCTTCATCACCTTCCCCCATCTATATTCTGCGGTCCACTCTCCCGCAACCCGCTATACCCTCTACTTGAACAGGGTGCTTTATGCTTCATATTATTATCCAATGATGTGTTGCCATCATATGATGTCTGAGTAGATTTTCGTTGTCCTATTGGTGATTGATGAATTGCTATGATTAATTTAATTTTCTTGTGGTTATGTTGCTGTCCTTTGGTGCCCATCATATGAGCGTGCTTGTGGATCACACCATAGGTTAGTAGTATGTTGATAGGACTATGTATTGGAGGGCAATGGTGACACAAGATTCAGCCTAGCATAGAAATTGATGCATACGGGGTTGAAGGGGGACCAATATATCTTATTGATATGGTTGTGTTTTACCTTAATGAATGTTAGTAGTTGCGGATGCTTGCTAATAGTTCCGATCATAAGTGCATAGAATTCCAAGTAAGGTATGACATGCTAGCAGTGGCCTCTCCCACATAAAACTTGATATCGGTCTAGTAAATAGTCAATTTCTTAGGGACAGTTCCTCAACTCCTACCACCACTTTTCCACACTCGTTAAACTAACCTAATTGTTTCTTAGCAGCCCCTAGTCTTTATTTACGTGTTCTTTCTTTTCTCACAAACCTATCCTATCACTCCTACAAAGTACTTCTAGTTTCATACTTGTTCTAGGTAAAGCGAACGTAAAGTGTGTGTAGAGTTGTATCGGTGGTCGATAGAACTTGAGGGAATATTTGTCCTATATATAGCTCCTCGTTGGGTTCGACACTCTTACTTATCGAGAAAGGCTACAATTGATCCCCTATACTTGTGGGTTATCAAGACCTTTTTCTGGCGCTGTTGCCGGGGAGCAATAGCGTGGGGTGAATATTCTCGTGTGTGCTTGTTTGCTTTATCACTAAGTAGATTTATTTGTTGTTCTAAGTTGTTCTATATCTTTTGTTATGGATATGGAACACGAAATACCAAAAACATTAGGTGTAGTTGCTACTCATGGAGATGGGGAACCTCCTAAAACCCTCGATGCTCGCTATGTGGAAAATATTATGCACTTCTTTAATAATCCTGAGAAAATCCCATTAAATCATATAATGGATACATGTTGGATCAACGTGAATACTTTAGGTATTATCGTTTGACTCAAAAAGGGAAACTATTATGGGATCAAATTCATATGTTGAAATGGTATGCTTGGGAGCTATGCTTGAGATATGATATTACTTGTTGCTCCAGGAAGAAGGCTAAACACATTCCCTTTTCTTGTAAATTTAATACTAATGAAACCTTGGCTTCTTATGCTAATGGTATATATGATTATTATGATGCGGAACAAATAGAAGAGTTTGTTGCTTTTATGGGTGCTTATGAAATTGAAACTCTGTTTAAAAGGTGTGATGATAATGATGATGCTGCTTACCGATCTGAAAATTTGGTTATGCTTCGTTATTCTGATACTAATTATGAATATAATGCCCATATTGATCAATTTATGGAAAAAATCTCTGCTGCCCAAGAAGAGAATAATATTTTGCAGGAAACTATGGAAGAAGAAAATGCTGAAACTGTGAGCTCATTAGATGAAAAAAATGACGAGGAGAGCAAAGAACAAAAGGAGCAAGAGCGGACTAGCCACCCGTGCCCACCTTCTAATGAGAGTAACTCTTCAACTCATACATTGTTTAATTTCCCTTCGTTCTTACCGAAGGATGAATGCTATGTTGATTGCTATGATCCCTTGGATTCGTTTGAAATATCCCTTTTTGATGAACTTGATGCTTGCTATGCTTGTGGCCATGATGCCAATATGAATGATGCTTATGAAGATGAACTTGCTATAGTTCCTTATGTTAAACATGAAATTGTTGCTATCGCACCCACTTATGATAGTCCTATTATCTTTTTGGACTCTCCCAACTACACTATATCGGAGAAGATTGCTCTTATTAGGGATTACATAGATGGGTTGCCTTCTACTATTACACATGATGATTTTGATGAATATAATATGCATGTGCTTTCTGCTCCTACTTGCAATTATTATGAGATAGGAACTACATCTCCACCTCTCTAAGTTTCCAATACGATACAATTGCAAGAAACTGCTTATGCTATGTATTGGCCTTTACTTGATGTGCATGAATTGTTCTTTTATGACATGCCAATGCATAGGAAGAGATTTAGACTTTGTCATTGCATGATATACGTTACCCTGTGCTCACTACTAAATTACAAATCATTGTTATTTAAAATTGGCTTTGATATACATTGGGATCCGGGTGGATCCATTACTTGAGCACTTTATGCCTAGCTTAATGGCTTTAAAGAAAGCGCTGCCTGGGAGACAACCCGGAAGTTTTAGAGAGTCATTTACTTCTGTTTAGTGCTTTTATATAGTTTAAAAACAAAAAAATATAGAGGGGAACTTAAAACTTTTTCAAAAAGAGAAGCGATTGAAAGGTGATGCATTGCGGAAGTGAGGGTCGACCTTGAACACTTGTGTTCATGCTCATGGAAACAATGTAGAATTTTTCATGGAAGTTTCTCGCAAAAATAATTATCCCCTTGTACAATTCCATTTTATTATAAAAATAATGTGCCAAGTAAAGCCTTTATGATTAGTTTGGGTGATAGTTGTTTGATCATGCTGAAACAGATAGAAACTTTGTGCTCACGAAATTATTTTTAATTCCTGTCCAGAAAGATATTTTGAGTTGATTCTTTTTTGCTTCTGATTGATATGAAAATTTCCCTAATTGTCATAACTATTTAGAATTTTTGGAGTATCAGAAGTATGGTATAAGTTCAGATTACTACAGACTGTTCTGTTTTTGACAGATTCTGTTTTCTATGCATTGTTCTCTTATTTTGATGAATCTATTGGGTAGTATCGGGGGGTATGAACCATGGTGAAGTTGGATTACAGTAAATATAATGCTAATATGAATTTGGAATGAGTTCACGACGGTACTTAAAGTGGTGATTTACTTTATTATACTAACGGATCTCACGAAGGTTTTGTTGAGTTTTGTGTGATTGAAGTTTTCAAGTTTTGGGTGAGACCACGATGGATGAAGGAATAAGGAGAGGAAAGAGCCTAAGCTTGGGGATTCCCGAGGAACCCCAAGGTAATATTCAAGTAAGACTCAAGCGTCTAAGCTTGGGGATGCCTCGGAAGGCATCCCCTCTTTCGTCTACAATCTATCGGTAATTTTACTCGGAGCTATATTTTTATTCGTCACATGATATGTGCAAATGCTTGGAGCGTATTTTGTGTTTATTTTTCCTTTTTATTTTATGCACCATGCTGGTATGAGATAGTCCTTGGCTTTATAGAATGCTTCATGTGCTTCACTTATATCATTTGAACTTTGGATTGCCTGTTTCCCTACACATAGAAAACCGCCATTTGTAGAATGCTCTTTTGCTTCACTTATATTTGTTAGAGCGGGGCATATCTTTTGTAGAAAGAGTTAAACTCTCATGCTTCACTTATACCTATTTAGAGAGTTAACAGGAGTTGGTCATTCACATGGTTAGTCATAAAATCCTACATAAAACTTGTAGATCACTGAATATCTTATGTTTGATTCCTTGCAATAGTTTTGCGACATGAAGATGTGATATTAGAGTCATGCTAGTGAGTAATTGTGTATTCGTAGAAATACTTGTGTTAAGGTTTGTGATTCCCGTAGCATGCACGTATGGTGAACCGTTATGTGACGAAATCGGAGCATGATTTATTTATTGATTGTCATCATTTGTGTGGAAGTCAGGATCGCGCGATGGTTAACTCCTACCAAGCCTTCCCTTAGGAGCATGCGTGTAGTACCTTGTTTCGATGACTAATAGACTTTTGCAATAAGTATGTGAGTTCTTTATGACTAATGTTGAGTCCATGGATTATACGCACTCTCACCCTTCCACCATTGCTAGACTCTCTAAGTACCGCGCAACTTTCGCCGGTGCATTACAACCACCATATACCCTTCCTCAAAACAGCCACCATACCTACCTATTATGGCATTTCCAGAGCCATTCCGAGATATATTGCCATGCAACTTCCATCGTTCTGTTTATTATGACATGCACCATCATTGTCATATTGCTTTGCATGATCGTAAGATAGCTAGCATGATGTTTTCATGGCTTGTCCGTTTTTTGATGTCATTGCTACGCTAGATCATTGCACATCCCGGTACACCGCCGGAGGCATTCATATAGAGTCATATTTTGTTCTAAATATCGAGTTGTAAGTAAATAAAAGTGTGATGATCATCATTATTAGAGCATTGTCCCATGTGAGGAAATAATAAAAGAGGCCAATGAAGCCCAAATAAAAAAAGAGAGGCCAAAGAAGCCCACAAAAAAGGGAAAAAATATATATAATAAAAAATGAGAGAAAAGAGAGAAGGGACAATGCTACTATCCTTTACCACACTTGTGTTTCAAAGAAGCACCATGATCTTCATGATAGAGAGTCTCCTATGTTGTCACTTTCATATACTAGTGGGAAATTTTCATTATAGAACTTGGCTTGTATATTCCAATGATGGGCTTCCTCAAAAGTGCCCTAGGTCTTCATGAGCAAGCAAGTTGGGTGGACACCCACTAGTTCCCTTTTGAGCTTTCATACACTTATAGCTCTTGTGCATCTATTGCATGGCAATCCCTACTCACTCACATTGATATCCATTGATGGGCATCTCCATAGCCCGTTGATACGCCTAGTTGATGTGAGACTATCTCCTCCTTTTTGTCTTCTCCACAACCACCATATTATATTCCACCTATAGTGCTATGTCCATGACTCACGCTCATGTATTGTGTGAAAGTTGAAAAAGTTTGAGAACACTAAAGTATGAAACAATTGCTTGGCTAAAACCGGGGTTGTGCATGATTTAAATACGTTGTGTGGGGAAGATGAGCATAGCCAGACTATATGATTTTGTAGGGATAACTTTCTTTGGCCATGATATTTTGAGAAGATATGATTGCTTTGTTAGTATGCTTGAAATATTATTGTCTTTATGTCAAATGATAGACTATTTCTTCGAATCACTCGTGTTTTAGTATTCATGCCATGATTAGATTATATGATCAAGATTATGCTAGGTAGCATTCCACATCAAAATTATCTTTTTTATCATTTACCTACTCGAGGACGAGCAGGAATTAAGATTGGGGATGCTGATATGTCTCCGTCGTATCTATAATTTTTGATTGTTTCATGCCAATATTCTACAACTTTCATATACTTTTGGCAACTTTTTATACAATTTTTGGGACTAACATATTGATCCAGTGCCCAGTGCCAATTCCTATTTGTTGCATGTTTTTTGTTTCGCATAATATCCATACCAAACGAAGTCCAAACGCAATAAAAAACCTACGGTGATTTTTTTGGAATATTTAAGATATTTTTGAAGAAGAATCAACGTGAAACGATCCCCGAGGGGGTCACAAGCCCAGGAGGCGCGACCCCCTAGGGCACGGCTGGCAGGCTTGTGACCAATCCCTAAGGCCGTTGGGGCCCTTCTTTCTCCGCAAGAAAGCTAATATCCGGAACAAAATCGTGTTTAAATTTCAGCCCAATCGAAGTTACGTATCTCCGGGAATTTAAGAAATGGTGAAAGTTAGAATCTGGGAGCGCAGAAACAAAAGGACACACAGAGAGAGATCCAATCTCGGAGGGGCTCTCGCCCCTCTGCCGCCATGGAGACCATGGACCAGAGGGGAAACACTTCTTCCATCTAGGGAGGAGGTCAAGGAAGAATAAGAAGAAGGGGGTCTCTCTCCCGGCGACGCCGGAACGCCCCCCGGGACATCATCGTGTGACGGCAATCTACACAAACACGTCTGTCATCTTCACCAACACCTCCATCACCTTCCCCCATCTCTATTCAGAGGTCCACTCTCCCGCAACCCGCTGTACCCTCTACTTGAACATGGTGCTTTATGCTTCATATTATTATCCAATTATGTGTTGCCATCCTATGATGTCTGAGTAGATTTTCGTTGTCCTATCGGTGATTGATGAATTGCTATGATTGGTTTAATTTTCTTATGATTATGTTGCTGTCCTTTGGTGCCCATCATATGAGCGCGCGCGTGGATCACACCATAGGATTAGTATTATGTTGATAGGACTATGTATTGGAGGGCAACGATGACAGAAGCTTGAGCCTAGCAAAGAAATTAATGCATACGGGATTGAAGGGGGGCCAATATATCTTATTGCTATGGTTGGGTTTTACCTTAATGAACGTTAGTAGTTGCGGATGCTTGCTAATAGTTCCAATCATAAGTGCATAGAATTCCAAGTAAGGGATGACATGCTAGCAGTGGCCTCTCCCACATAAAACTTGCTATCGGTCTAGTAACATAGTCAATTGCTTAGGGACAATTCCGCAACTCCTACCACCACTTTTCCACACTCGCTAAACTAACATAATTGTTTCTTAGCAGCGCCTAGTATTTATTTACGTGTTCTTTCTTTTCTCGCAAACCTATCCTATCACTCCTAAAAAGTACTTCTAGTTTCATACTTGTTCTAGGTAAAGCGAACGTAAAGTGTGCGTAGAGTTGTATCGGTGGTCGATAGAACTTGAGGGAATATTTGTCATACCTTTAGCTCCTCTTTGGGTTCGACACTCTTACTTATCGAGAAAGGCTACAATTGATCCCCTATACTTGTGGGTTATCGTAAACGCAAATAGAAAATAGATCTTGCAAATAGATGATGAAAAATAGAGCCGGGGGGCGTAGGTTTCACTAGTGGCTTCTCTCGAGAAAATAGCATAAAGTGGGTAAACAAATTACTATTTGGCAATTGATAGTAGAGCGAATAGTTATGACGATATCCAAGACAATGATCATGTATATATGCATCACGTCCAGGACAAGTAGACCGACTCCTTACCGCATCTACTATTGTTACTCCACACATCGACCTCTATCCAGCATGCATCTAGTGTATTAAGTTCACGGAGAAATGGAGTAATGCTTTAAGAATGATGACATGATGTAGACAAGATCTGTTCATGTAGGAATAGATCCCATCGTTTTATCCTTAAGAGCAATGATACATGCGTGTCATGCCTCCTTCCGTCATTGAGATTGAGCACCACAAGATCGAACCCATTACAAAGCACCTCTTCCCATTGGAAGATAAAAAGATCAAGTTGGACAAAAAACCAAATATCAGAGAAGAAATACGAGGTTATAATAATCAAGAATGGGTATAATTTCATAGATCTTATCATAAACTCACAGTTCATCGGATCCCAAAAAACACACCGCAAAAGAAGGAGTTACATAAAATAGATCTCCAAGAGACCATTGTATTGAGAAGAAAAATGAGAGAGAAAGCCATCTAGCTACTGCCTACGGACCCGAAGGTCTGATACGAAATATTCACACATCATCGTAGGATTACCAATGAGGATGATGAACCCCTCCGTGATTAGGTTCCCCTATGGTAGGGTGCCGGAAAGGGCTCTAGATTGGATCTCGTGGCTTTTGGAACTTGCGGCAGCTGAAATGATTTTTTGTCGACTCCTCTAGGGTTTTTGGAATATTTGGATATTTATGGAGTCAAGAGGCGATCGAGGAGGTGCCTGAGGCCCGCACTACCCACCAGGGCGCGCTAAGGGCCCAAGGCGCGCCCTGGTTCCTAGTGGAACACCTGGGCCTCCCCTGGTGAGCTTCCTTGGTTCTCATGTTTCCTTGTGGTCCAAAAACAATCTCCAAACAGTTTCTGGGCATTTGGACTTCATTTGATATTGATTTTCTGCGAAGGAAAAAACAAGCAAAAAACATCAACTGGCACTATGTCAATAGGTTAGTCCCAAAAAATGATAAAAAGTTGCTATAAAATGATTGTAAAACATCCAAGAATGATAATATAACAGCATGGAACAATAAAAAAATATACATACGTTGGAGACGTATCATGACTCTCAACCTCACATAGGATATTTGGCATGTTTTTGTGTATACGGCTAGTGGTGGACACACTCATCCTCTCATATGAAATGCACTCAAAGTCACATATGGTGGAGGCACTCGTCTCACTCATGTGGTAGTGGCTCTCCACACATGCATGTAGGGGCATCTCATCATATGTGGGTGTCAGATAGATCTAGGTACGTCTCCATGCTCAACTCCTTTCGTCGCCTTGGTTGAAGGGATAGTACCATGCTCAACCTCTTCGTCCATAGAGTCTCCGAAGATGAATGCCATAGGATGTGGCAAATCATCACTCTCTTACAAGACTGAAGGCAACTTCCCAAGCTCGGCCTCAGTGCTCGACTGCAAGTATGAGTCCCATGTGGGCGTTGTCTTCAAGTCGTCGAAGAGGGTCATGCTTGCCTTTGTGGTTCCACGAAAAATCCCATGTTCAACTGTCTTGTTGCTGTAGCCGTGGATGAAGGCCGAAGATGGCACATCATCACTCGCCTTCATGACTGAATGGAAATTCCCATGCTCGGCCATCTTCCTTGGGATGCTTCTGAAGATGGAAGGGTCACCCATGCGTGTAGGTGGTCTCCTTGATGTTGGCGTCGAAGCTTGTAGTTGCCGATGTTCTCCGTCTTCACGCACTTGCTTCTTGGATGTGGCTTGACCTACGCGATGATGTAGATCAAGAGCGTGATGGTTGTTGTGGCAGTCATCTCAAAGATGAGGACGTGTCCGACTTGCGCTTGCATCGGATGGGAGCCCCGAAGATGTGCGACTTGGGCGTATCCGCCTTGAAGATGACAAAGGGGAAGAAGACTTGTAGTTGGCCAACACATGTCAAAGTTGCTCCATGTGTGTATCCAACTTGTTGTTGATGTAGTATCTTTTCAGAGCTTCGGAGTGTCCTATGTCGGTGCCGAGTCTCTCGGCTTGGTCACACAATTGAGCTTCTATCGCTCGTTGTAGTCCGGAGAGGTGACTTTTGTTGATGTAGTTGTTCACATCGTCGTTGTCGTTGAAGACCAGAGATGATGTGCTTTGCCTAGCCATCACAAGATTCGAGCAAAGGTGAGTTCGAAATGATATAAAAAAATACCAAGATAATGTTCCCAAAGTTGAGGATGTATCCCGCTTCACTCAATGTGAATTGAGAGAATAGTGGAATTGGTACCGGACTTGTTCACTCACACCTACAAGTAAAGCTTATCGAGTGGTTTGGTTAGGACAAGTGGCACAAAATTCAAGCAAATATTAGTCAAGATATCGAAAGTGTTGAGGAACATTCAAAAAATTGCAATGCAAAGAAAATAGATCAATAGCTAGGGTGGCACTAGGAACACACACACGGATAGATAAGTGGGATCCGCGCAACCAAGGAATGAGCAAAAAATATCTGAGACCCGGGCAAAGCTCTTGTTGCACGGATACTCGAGAGACAATAGCCTGATTGCTCAAATGGGCTAGATACGCGCTTGTGCACCACCTATGAGAGTAAACGTGGTATTTTCAATCCCAAATATGGTATGTATATATGATCCAGGTATATGTGTACTATGCAAAATGGCTCAATGCTATTTCTTATAAGCTCTTTTGTATCTCCTCTTCTGCTTAAAAGCTTTTTCTTCTTCTTCTTATTCTTCTGCTATGCTTGATGCTCGAACCAAGATATGAGACAAGTATGATGGATATGCACGGGAGAGACTTGTGGCACAATGTAGATATCAAGATGTTTTCACACTAAAACTAGCTATGCGGAATAAGAGTAACACTAGGTGCACAAGTAACGTGACCTAGCAATTCTCAACTCGCTAGTCTCAATGGGTAAGGTATGCAATAGGCTCGGAGCAATCAATGCAATGTCAAGGAAATAGACAATGATGTCGTCGAGGTTAGTGTCCTTGCCTATGGTTGGGTGCCAAAAGACAAAGTGTCCGTTGTCGATGCCGAGGCCATGGCGATGATGGGTGGCAGCGCTGCCGATGTAGAACTATCCCTAATTAGCCGAAACACCTTAGGAAACGGAAACCACAACTTAACATGTCAAACAAAATTGGGTTATGTTGGCAGAAGAGTATGCTGGGAAAACTATGAGGAAGTTATGGTGGAGGCCTAGGAAAATATGCCAAAATGGGAACATTTTTATGAATTCAAATGGTTTTGGAAGTATTTTTGTGGGATGTGGGTGTCAATAGCTACCCAACGGGCTAAAGAACGTTAAAATCGGAGTTGAGATGAATTAGTTATGGTCGAAACAATATTCGAGTCGATCCAGTTTCTAAAGGTTACACACGTCCGGAGGAGGCCGGAAGTCTGGAGGACGAACGTCGGGATAGTTCGGAAATCCAAAAAATTAGCTCTATTTTGGGTGTTCCGAACGTCCAGTGAGTTACGAACATCCGGTGGTTTGGACGGGTCCACGCATCCATAAAAGGTTGGGGTCAACTCGAGATCTAGATCCGGGACGCGATTTTGGGCGGAATTTTTTATTTTGGGGGTCAAAATTGATGGGGAAAAGTAAAGTTTTGGGGGGATTTCATGGAGGGGGAGCTAGATCTACTTGCAAAACACGAATTTCATGGATCAAAACCAACAAAATCTCATCAAAACCAACAAATCACAAGAAAAATTGGTAGGCTATTTTTGGTGTGGATTTTTGAATTGGGACAAAAACACGCAAAATTAGGCTAGCAAAGAAGGGGAGAACTCCAAATTTGTGAGAAACTGGATCTTGATACCAAGATGATACGGGTTGGAACCCCTAGGTGTCAATCTTTCATGAATTGGAGGGGGAAACCTCAAGAACACAAAGGACACGAGGAAGAACGGGGAGAAAGCACAAGAGAAAACACTCAAGAACAAGTCCAATCACACTTCCACTAGATTCACCACCCACAAGATCCACAAAGGTAAATGAACAACAAAGGTAAACAAGGATACATGATAAAGTTCATCCCAAATCCCAAAGGGAGATGAGGTCTTGAAATCCGTGATGGATCCTCCCTCGGAAGGGGCTTGACATCCACCAAGGGGTCTTTTCACAAGGAGGCATCATCCCCATGGGAGAGGTAGTGGAAGGAGCAATGCTTAACTAATCTATGAGATAAACCATTTCTAACCCTAGAAAGGAGGTGGGGTAAGAGTATATATAATCTTAGCCACAAAGGGGTAAGTGAGAGAGAGATACAAGGCAAAAGGTCGCGGATGGGCACACGCAGTTTCGGAAGTCCAGAGGACGTCGATCGTTTGGTTGCTCGGGAGGGTCCGGACGTACAGGGCATGTGATACGTCCGAAGATTTTGGCTCGGGTACGGTGGCACCGGATTTTTGGAGTGGCTCGAATGTCCGGGGGCTGGAGTATGCCGGACGTCAAGGGGCATCGGTCGTCCAGACGTTGTAGAGTGTCACACGTCCAGTGTCTTCCCGTCGTCCGACCGCTATAGATTTCCGCAGCTCCGTCTTCTTTCGTCTCCGCTTCCAAGCTTCCCTCATGGATGGTGTATTCGTACCTTGAGCTTGGACTCCTTGTCGATGAATGTGTAGCTCCACTCACACCTATGCATGCATAGGAGAGAGGGTTCACGTAGTATACCATCCTCAAAGGGCAGAATTGTACATGTGTAAAGGAGACGATTCACCTTTGTATGCATGATGTATATATAACACACATCACTTGGCATAGGGACTCTTGCCATGGTGATGTCCGTAGTATGCGCCACATCATTTACTATGCTCTCACATGATGGCAGGATGTTGATGATTAAATATGTCTTCTCTTCTCTTCTCTTCCAACCTTCTTTATGTGCATTCTTGCCGTGCCTAAGGTTGTCATTGCACAAGTTATCAAATATATTAGAAACTTCCTATGGAGAAAAAAAATTCATGGACGACAAGGGGCCAACTCCGATTACTCAAGACAAAGTGTGCAACCCTAAAAATCAAGGAGGCCTTAGAATTCTTGATATTGATGTTCACCACAAAGCTTTACTTATGAGAAATCCTACAAAATTCACGAATAAGGAAACCCTTCCTTAGGTCAACCTCATTTGGAAAAGATACTATAGCTGTGCTCTCCCATTGATAAAATGGAAGGTTCCTTATGGTGGAAAACACTCTTGTGTTTCCTGCCCTCATTCAAAGAATATTCTACTAGCATTGTGTGACAAGGTGACACATTTGTGTTTTGGGGTATGGTCAATGGTTTGACATGCCATTACGGTCAAAATTCCTCGAATTACACTTGCAAGCACTTTTTGGATAACAACTTTGATATGCCTCTATCTACTCAAGCCTATAATCAACTGCTTCAACTCCCTAATAGAATACCTCAGATGGATTGGAACAACAAGGACAAATGGGAGTGCAATGGAGTTTTTGGTACTCAACGGAAATGTACAAGCAACTGGCGGGAAATCTATAAAGCCCAAAATCTTCCAACTCATGTGGAAGAGCACAAGTAGACTAAAATTGTCTTCTAGTTAGTGATGAACAACAGAATCAACACTGGACTTGTGCGGAAAATAAACGAGTTCTTCATGAATGACTACTATTGCCCAAAATGCAGCCATGGCACGAAGGAAACTCTCATCCATTTTCTTTGGGACTGCAATTTTGATCATATATGTTGGGATTCTTTGATCCCTAGAAGGAAGAGAGGTACTTCTTCTTATGAAGACACCTTGAAACTCGATCAAAGGCCTTTAGCTTGGAGATAGTGATTTTAGAATTTTGTAACATTTGGCCTCAAAGAAATGGAAAAATATTGAGAAGCTCCATTTCAACCATCCAGAGCCGAAGATAGGGTCTTAGAGAAGATCTGTTACTTATCAAGATCAAGACCAGAGACAAACATGTTGTTTGTTTCAAGAATTGGTTAAACACCAATTTATGTTCTAATGGTCATGATCCATAGAACTGGTATTGGGTAATTTGATAATTTGTCATAAGTCGAGCTTTTATTATTTTTTGTCTTTTATTTATTTTTTCACGAACATGCAAAGCTTGAGTATCATTCAATTTATAGAAGAAGTTAAGAGTGAATACATGGGTGGTACAATGCATGGCATAAACACAGACGACGTGAATATGGCTACCGAAGCATAGGGACATGGGATTCTCAGCCCAAACAAAAAAGGAACATAGCTAAGCTCACCACCCTGGGACATAGCCCAAACCAAAACAACAAGACGAACAACATCATCGAAACTACCGTCGCGGACACCAGAGGATACAAGACGACGCCTTCATGAAGGGGAATGAAGTCGGGGCCCCATCATCGTCCGATCCGCAAACCAAGATCTAGAGTTTCCCCTGATGCTCAAAGAGGGGCACAAAAAATGGCCATGGCAGCGCCTCCAAGAAGGAAATGACACCCACGGGTGTCGCCGATGCGAGCATCGATGCAAGGATTTCATCCTCGCCGAGTCTGAGAAATCCCAAGCCGTCGGAGCAATAGTCGAGGAGCAGGAAGTCGAGTGGGAGGCCGGAATCGCGATGGCAGGAAGGGGAGAAATGCCTTCCCTCGAAGGAGGCATCGGGCTCTGCCGGAAGAATGAGCTAGCCAACATGTTGAAGGGCAGACGAAAGATGGAGGTGGACGGGGTTGGGCAGGCGGGTGAAAGGACGCAAGGGTGCGATGGTGGCCGAAGACCCGAACGAGCCAAGATCTAGAGAGGAGCATAGATACGGGTCGTCGGGGCAAGAGCTGCAGGGACGCCGGTGAGCCGGAAGAGCTGGAAGGGGCACAACTCGAGAGGCACGCTGATACGTCTCCAACATATCTATAATTTTTTATGGTTTCATGCTATTATCTTGTCAAACTTTGGATGTTTTGTATGCCTTTTATATCTTTTTTGGGACTAACTTATTAACTCAGTGCCATGTGCCAGTTCCTGTTTTATCCGTGTTTTTGACCCTTTTCAGATGAAGATTTGAAATAGAGTCCAAACGGAATAAAATCCCCGAAAAGAATTTTTCCGAAATAGAAGAAGATCGGGAGACTTGAGAACCAAGGCAAGGGGTCCCTAGGGACCCCACAAGCCCCCTAGCCCCGGCCAGGGGGGAGGCCGGGCCTCCTTGGCTTGCGGGCCCCCTGGACCTCCTTTGCCATAGGTTTTGCGCCTATATATTCCCTAAAATACCAGAAAAAATCAGGAGATCATCGAAAGTACATTTCCGCCGCCGCAAGCTTCTGTCTCTGCAAGATCCCATCTGGGGCATGTTCTGCTACCCTGCCAGAGGGGGATTCGGATACGGAGGGCTTCTTCATCAACACCATGACCTCTCTGATGATGCGTGAGTAGTTCACCATAGACCTACGGGTCCATATCTAGTAGCTAGATGGCTTCTTCTCTCTCTTGGATCTTCGATACAAAGTTCTCCATGATCTTCATGGAGATCTATCCGATGTAATCCTCTTTTGTGGTGTGTTTGTCGAGATCCGATGAATTGTGGATTTATGATCAGATTATCTATGAATCTTATTTGAGTTTCTTCTGATCTCTCTTATGCATGATTTCATATCCTTGTAATTCTCTTCGAGTTGTGGGTTTTGTTTGGCCAACTAGATCTATGATTCTTGCAATGGGAGAAGTGCTTGGTTTTGGGTTCAAACCGTGCGGTGACCTCACCCAGTGACAGAAGGGGTAGCGAGGCACGCATCATGTTGTTGCCATCAAGGGTAAAAAGATGGGGTTTTCATCATTGGTTTGAGATTATCCCTCTACATCATGTCATCTTGCTTAAGGCGTTACTCTGTTCGTCATGAACTCAATACACTAGATGCATGCTGGATAGCGGTCGATGTGTGGAGTAATAGTAGTAGATGCAGAAGGTATTGGTCTACTTGTCTCGGAGGTGATTCCTATATGTATGATCATTGCCTTAGATATTGTGATGACTTTGCGCGATTCTATCAATTGCTCGACAGTAATTTGTTCACCCACCGTAATACTTGTTATTTTGAGAGAAGCCTCTAGTGAACACTATGGCCCCCGGGTCTACTCCACACCATATTTTCAGCCTTACACTTTTACTTTGTTGCACTTTCCGCCTTCAGATCTCACTTTGCAATCAATCTTGAAGGGATTGACAACCCCTTTATAGCGTTGGGTGCAAGCTCTTTGTGTTTGTGCAGGTACTCTGGACTTGACGAGATTCTCCTACTGGATTGATACCTTGGTTCTCAAACTGAGGGAAATACTTACTCCTCCTATGCTTCATCACCATTTCCTCTTCAAGGGAAAACTAACGCAAGCTCAAGAGACAACAGAAGGTTTCTGTCGACGTAGCACACGCCACAGTCGAAGCCGTGCCGGGCCAGATGTCGTCCAACCACGGATGCCTATAGGGGGTGTTTGCGGAGCCACCGAGACACCGACAAGCCGGATGAGCCAGAAGTAGACGCAGCTAGGTCACGGGGAGCATCGAATATGGAGCCGCACCGGCCAACCATGGACACCGGGGGAGGGCCCATGTCCATGGCCACCGAGGCTGAAGCCGCACGTGCAGGGTATGGGAGTGGTGAAGGGAGATCACGGGTGTGCCACACACCTGGCCTGCGCGCTGGAGGAGGCAACCGCCGTTGGGCGACCAGCGAGATGAACTGCCGCCCGGAGCCATGGTCATAGCCAGTGGGGGGAAGAGAGCCACCGCAACGCCCCTAGGACCAGCCAGCTTAGCGAGGAAGCCCCGGTCCCTTCCTCCCGGGATCCAGCGCCGACAGTAGTAGGGGTGCTGGCGGCTGACATGGATCTGGCGCTGAAGGGGGGAGTGGGAAGGACATGCTGGCAAAGTCCAGGAGGAGCCAGAGCCTGACAGGAAGGGGGTGGGCGAGGGCCGGTTGGCGGAGGGTAGGGGGGCCGCAGGAGGCACGCCGGCGTTGGTGCGCGGCAAAGGTCGACGGGGGAAGCGGAGGTGGCATGGAGCCCGGCAAGCCCCGCCGCCACATTGCTGAGAGCCGGCGCGGCTTCGCGTGCAGCTCCTCTGGTGGCGACGAGGAGGTGGGGTAGGGTGGGGAGGGGGCCTCGGCGGCATGGCTAGGGTTCCCCCACCGCCGCGAGGGAAGGCGACACGGGGGTCCCCGGAGGGTCAAAGAGATACCTTTTCGGGTCTATCTTTATCCATTTTGTTTTTTTATTTCTCTCTCATATAACATACTAATATTGTATTAATAAAAATGACTATAGGACAATTTTCCAACACTGGGGGTTTTAGAAAAAAATCCTATACCAAATAGGCATATCGGGTGTGGGATGTACATGATCGATGTCTAACGTAGTTGGAATCTTTTTACATAATATTGTATTGGAGGCTCGTCATAGCAGGAAGTAACTATGTTACAAGGGCGGGCCAACAGTGGTGCAAAATATGCCACCTTCACAGGGTCCACAAATTTAGGGGGCTCCAAATTTTGTATATAGAACTAGTAGTATTTCTAATAAAAATCATATTCGCTCGAGTTGGGATTGAGTCGATCGAAAGCTGGAGTTGGGCCTGAGTCGAGGCCATTAAGCACAGCTGCTTGATCGATATTTCTGAAAAAAAGGAAACCACTCAATCGATAATATGAAAATGCTATCATTGGTCTAAAAAGGGTATCGTCTCATCGCCTTTGTTTCATCATATCGATCGGATTATACTGTTGTCTTTGTTGCCTTCGTACCTTCTTCTTCCAAATTTCAAAGTCATCGCTTCGTCGGATCGATTCATGACCGACTCTGGCCTTCAAGTGCTTAGCAAGTCCTCCTTTTCGATTAACTTCGGTTCCTATTCCTAGTTCTGAATTTCCTACTTAACTTTTGACAGGGATCATTACTTTGTTAAAGATTGGTATTTACCTCCTGGGTTAAAGATAGACGGGTTGTCTAATATCCAAACATTGACGCGTTAGTTAAGTTAAACGGTTCAACTGGACATGACCCAAAATAAGTAAAGTTAAACGGTTTGTCTAATATTTAGACATTGACACATGATCTCCAATTAATATATGCTACTTTACAATATATTCTTATCTTATGTTTCAATAATACATATTTACGTTATCATGACAAACATTAGTTTGGTTCCTATAATTGCTCATTAACTCATTTTTTTCACTGAGATAGGGCCCATTTTTTAGTTTGACATAGTGTCGGCCCGGCCCTCCTATGTTAAGTCCATGTTACAACCTGCGTAGTAGTTAGTAACATATATGTTGTATCATGCAAACCTTTATTTGTTGAAATATAGGCTCATTTTGTCTTAGGATGTGCTATGTTACATTAACATATTATGTTACCACAAACAACTTTCTCATTAAATACTTTCCACATAAACAAACTTGGCTTGAGGTGCAACATGTTACCAGCTAAGTTCCAACAACTATGACCAGCCATAAAGGGATACAAAACACAAGAGCTATAGTGCTAGCAAAATTATTGGACATCTGATGACCATTCGTTGGAAGAGGGATGGCAGACTTAGCCCTTTTGTTGGAAGTTTTAGTGTTGATTTTTGAGACAGGATCAAATGGTGACAATTTACATGTGGCGGAAACCGTGCCCTGTGACGCTCGCCACGAGCATCCCGTGCGCACACCAAGTCGCCGCCGCCGGCCACCTACTCCCCCACCCCACCCCTCTCCTCCGCCGGGAAAGCCCGCACGGCGTCGGCGACGGCGGGGCTCTCCTCCCTCACCCAAGGCGCATGGTGTGGGGAGGCTCGGCCTTGGGGAGAGCTCGGGACGCGGCGTGGAGGAGTCGACTCGCGGCTGCTAGGCAGCACATGGGCACGGTGGTGGCGCGGGTGGTAGCAAGAAGCGCAAGGACGACGACGGCTCTGGCGCTGCACGGTCGTGGCGGGTCCGGTGCGTGTTCGGTGCGACTGTGAGGGAGCATGGCTCCAGGGGATCTCTGGCGGGAGGGCCGATCCTGTCGTGGTGCTACTGCTCCTGTTGGGCGCATGATGGAGGGGCTCCACGGCCTGTGCGGTGCTCACGCATCATGCATGACTATCGTGGTGTTGTTTCTCTTGCGGTGTTGCTGCCCTGGCGGAGCTCATGGTGGAGGGGCTTGAGCGGCCTGTACGACACTCAAGTGGTGGTTTTAGCCACGCGGGGCGCGACCGGTGTGTGTCTGCGTGGTCTGGCATCACATGGAGGTCCCTCGGGGTGGGCGTATCAGAGTCCCATGGCGACGAGGAAGTGCGCTCCAGATGCGTCTGGCGTGGATATGGTCTCCGACTGTCGGTGGTTGATACGTCTCCAACGTATCTACAATTTTTGATTGTTCGATGCAATTATATTATATGTTTTGGATGTTTTATATGCATTTATATGTTGTTTTACATTTTTTTGGGACTAACCTATTAATATAGAGCCTAGTGCCAATTTATGTTGTTTCCACGTTTTTGAATATTGCAGATAAGGAATATTAAACGAAGTCCAAATGGAATAAATCTCCGGAAAGATTTTTATTGGACCAGAAGACACGCAACAGACTTGGAGTAAGGGGCAAGGCAATTTTCGGGAGGCCACAAGCCTGCAGGGCGCGTCCTAGGGGGTGGTCGTGCCCCCTGGTTTGTGGGCCCCCTGCAGGTCTCCTAACCCTAATTCTTGGCCTATGAATTCCCAAATATTCCCGTATCGCCAAAAAGAGCCACGAAAATACTTTTACTCCGCCGGGAGCCTCTGTTCCCGGGAGATCCAATGTGGGAGCCTTTTCCCGTAATCTGCGAGAAAGTGAATTTATCACGGAGGGCATCTACATCAATTCCATTGCCCCTTCGATGATGTGTGTGTAGTTCACCATAGACCTACGGGTCCATAGCTAGTAGCTAGATGGCTTCTTCTCTCTCTTTGATCTTCAATACCATGTTCTTCATGATCTTCATGGAGATCTATCCGATGTAATACTCTTTCGTGGTGTGTTTGTCGACATCCGATGAATTGTGAGTTTATGTTGAGATTATCTGTGAATATTATTTGAGTCTTTCCTGAATTTTTATATGCATGATTTCATATCTTTGCAAGTCTCTTCGAATTATTGTTTTGGTTTGGCCAACTAGATTGGTAATTCTTGCAATGGGAGAAGTGCTTAGTTTTGGGTTACAACTTGCGGTGTCCTTACTGAGTGACGGTAGAGGTAGCAAGGCACGTATTGTATTGTTGCCATCAAGGGTAAAAAGATGGGGTTTTCATTATATTGCTTGAGTTTCTCCCTCTACATCATGTCATCTTACTTAATGCGTTACTCTGTTCTTCATGAACTTAATACTCTAGATGCAGGCAGGAGTCGGTCGATGTGTGGAGTAATAGTAGTAGATGCAGAATCGTTTCGGTCTACTTGATACAGACGTGATGCCTATATGCATAATCATTGCCTTAGATATCTTCATAATTATTTGCTTTTCTATCAATTGCTCGAGAGTACTTTGTTCACCCACAGTATTATTTTCCTTTATGAGAGAAGCCTCTAGTGAAACCTATGGCCCCCGGGTCTATTTTCCATATTATATTTTCAGATCTATAAACCAAAAATATATTCCTGTAATTTATTTACTTTTGTTTCCGCAATATTGTATACATATCTCTATCAGATCTCGTCTTTGCAAATAACTCTGAAGGGATTGACAATCCCTTTATAGCATTGGGTGCAAGTGTTTCATTATTTGTGTAGGTACTACTATTGGAGCCTTGCTTGTTCTTCCTAGTGGATTGATACCTTGGTTCTCAACAAACTAAGGGAAATACTTATTTACTTCGCTACATCACCCTTTCCTCTTCATGGGAAAACCAACACAAGCTCAAGAGATAGTAGTGGTCTCTGCAAGGTGCATCTGGTTGCGGTGGGTCTTGGCACTTCTTCCTTGATCGACTGCTTCTATGGTGGTGATGTTTGGTGGGCTTGCCGATGCCAATGGTGGATGATGTGTGGCCGAGGTGGTGTGGATCTTGGTGAAACCACGTCTTGGCTTCGTGCCATGACCAGCGATGGCGGCGGCTGTGGCCGTCGTTGACCTTCTTGGAGGCATCGTTGCTTGTTCTCCCACCCCACCTGCGTGGATCTAGCCGTTCCGGCCTCTCCGGGGAAACCTTGATCTGTGATTGTACTCCCTCTTGGGGGCTTCGTCTTGGGATCTTGGCGTTGGTGAGCGGGACCGGTGGATGGCGGTTGGTGGTGGGTGTGGCATCCAGACTTCTGTGGAAACGATGATGGTGGGAGCGATGTTGGCGGCAAGGCAATGGTTGCGGTACTCGGCTCTTCTTCGGCATGTCCATGATTTTTCCTTGGTTTGTTTGTTGCTATGGAGTCAAAGCTGCGGCGGCGGGGCCCTGCGGTATACGATGACTGGCTGCAGGTAGCCCATTCAGCGATCTCACATTGCGCCAGTCGTGCCTGGTTTTGTTCTACAAAGTGCTCCGTGAGAGTCGGAGCAGCGTTGTTTAGCCGTAGGTCAAAGTGTCATCAGTAAGGGTGGGCTTTGCCCTGAGCGAGTGGGGCTGGCCCTTGTTGTACTGGGTTTTGCCCAGTTTTTGTAATTAATTGGACAATTCTCTTCTCGTTATTTAATAGATGAGGCAATCTTTGCCTTCATTTTGAAAATAAATGGTGTTCGTTTTAAACGAAAATTGCCTTCCGTGACAGTAACTATCATGAAGCACTGAAGGAACCGCCACCCCCTCACAATTGAAAATACTAGTGAAATCGCTCGCAAATGCCAACCTCTCGCGACGAACATTCAGCAGCTAAGGGGGTTCAAAATTATTTCTTCCAATTTAGGCCTAGTTATTTTTAGCTTTTGACTCTTCAGAATCAGCTTTTGGGAAACTTCTCACAGAATCAGTTTCCCAGAGAATCAATTAGAATCAATGGTCGAATTCTTTTTTAAGATTGTGGTGTGAGATTATGAGATGACTTGTGTGCTGAAATGTCCGTAATATCCCTGGACCAAAATTGGGTACTCATAGTACCATTGACGATAGCATTGACATCCATCTTATCCAACTTCCATCGTTCCATGTACACACGAGAGGAACTAGAACATGGAGATGAACAAAAACCAAAGGAGGAGAGGCTCACAAGGCAGTGGTACAAGAAGACGTGCGTTCGGTGGGATGGGCTCGTATAGGACGGCGGAGGAAGGGAGTGGCCGACAAGATGGGCGCGTTTGTTGGAAATATGCCCTAGAGGCAATAATAAATTAGTTATTATTATATTTCTTTCTTTGTGATAATCGTTTATTATCCACGCTATAATTGTATTGAATGAAAACATAGATACATGTGTGGATACATAAACAAAACAATGTCCCTAGCATGCCTCTAGTTGGCTAGCTAGTTGATCAAAGATAGTCAAGGTTTTCTGACTATATGCAAGTGTTGTCATTTGATAACTGGATCACATCATTGGGAGAATCATGTGATGGACTAGACCCAAACTATGAACGTAGCATATTGATCGTGTCGTTTTATTGCTATTGTTTTCTGCCTGTCATGTATTTGTTCCTATGACCATGAGATCATATAACTCACTGGCACCGGAGGAATACCTTGTGTGTATCAAACATCGCAACGTAACTGGGTGACTATAAAGGTGCTCTACAGGTATCTCCGAAGGTGTCCGTTGAGTTAGTATGAATCAAGACTGGGATTTGTCACTCCGTGTGACGGAGAGGTATCTCGGGGGCCACTTGGTAATACAACATCACACACAAGCCTTGCCAGCAATGTGACTAAGTGTAAGTCACAGGATCTTGTATTACGTAATGAGTAAAGAGACTTGTTTGTAACGAGATTGAAATAGGTATGCGGATACCGACGATCAAATCTCGGGCAATTAACATACCGAAGGACAAAGGGAATGACATACGGGATTATATAAATCCTTGACACTGAGGTTCAACCGATAAGATCTTCGGAGAATATGTAGGATCCAATATGGGCAGCCAGGTCCCGCTATTGGATATTGACCGAGGAGTGCCTCGGGGCATGTCTACATAGTTCTCGAACCCGCAGGGTCTACACACTTAAGGATCGATGATGTTTTAGTATAGTTGAGTTATATGTGTGGTTACCGAATGTTGTTCGGAGTCCCGGATGAGATCATGGACATCAAGAGGGTTTCCAGAATGGTCTGGAAACGAAGATTGATATATATGATGGTTTCATTTGGTCACCGTAAAGTTTCGGGCAATTCCGGCAGTGTACTGGGAGTGACGAATGAGTTCTAGGAGTTAACCGGGAGGGGCCCACCCACCCGGGAGTGAGCCCAAGGCACTAGGGTGGCGCCACAAGTCCTTACTGGTCTGGTGGAGTCAGGCCAAGGGGCCCATGGCGCCACATAAGAAAATACCAAAAGAAAATAAAAGAAAAAGTGAAAGAGGGAGGTGGGAAGGAAGAGGAGGACTCCTCCTTCCCAAACCGAATTGGAGGAGGAGTCTCCTCCTCTCTTGGCCAGTGCACCCTTGAGGCCTTGTGCCTCAAGGCTAGCCCTCCCCCTCCATCTTATATATATTGGTGGTTTAGGGCTGATTTGATACAACTTTGCCACGTGCAACTCAAACCTACACCACGTAGTTTTTCCTCTAGATCGGATTTCTACGGAGCTCGGGCGGAGCCCTGCAGGAGTAGATCATCACCACCACCGGAGCGCCGTCACGCTGCCGGAGAACTCATCTACTTCTCCGTCTTTCTTGCTGGATCAAGAAGGCCAAGATCATCGTCGAGCTATACATGTGTTGAACGCGGAGGTGCCATCCGTTTGGCGCTAGATGGGAACGGATCATGGGACGGATCGCGGGACGGTCCGTGGGACGGTTCGAGGGACATGAAGACGTTCCACTACATCAACCGCGTTTCTTAACGCTTCCTGCTGTGCCATCTACAAGGGTACGTAGATCCAAATCTCCTCTCGTAGATGGACATCACCATGATAGGTCTTCCTGTGCGTAGGAAATTTTTTGTTTCCCATACAACGTTCCCCAACAGTGGCATCATGAGCTAGGTTCATGCGTAGATGTTATCTCGGGTAGAACACAAAAGGTTTTGTGGACGGTGATGTTCGATTTGCAGCCCTCCTTAGTCTTTTCTCGATTCAGCGGTATTGTTGCATTGAAGCGGCCCGGACCGACATAACTCGTACGCTTACGAGAGACTGGTTTCATAGATTGACATGTAACATCGTTGCATAAAGACGACTGGCGGGTGTCGGTTTCTTCAACTTTAGTTGAATTGGTTTTGACCAAGGCGGTCTTTGGAGAGGTTAAATAGCAATTTGCACATTGATACGTCTCAAACATATCTATAATATTTGATGGTTTCACGCTGTTATCTTGTCAACTTTGGATGTTTTGTTTACCTTTTATATCTTTTTTGGGACTAACTTATTAACTCGCTGCCAAGTGCATGTTCTTGTTTTTCGGTGTTTTTGACTCTTTTCAAATCTGATTTTGGAACGGAATCCAAATGGAATAAAATCCCCAAAATGATTTTTTCCAGAACAGAAGAAGATCGGGAGGCTTGAGGGCCAAGCAAGTGGGCCCACAAGGATCCCACAAGCCCTGTTTCCGCGGCCAGGGGGGAGGCCGCGGCAACCAAGCTTGTGGCCTCCCTGACGCTCCCCTGCCCTAGGTCTTTGGCCTATAAATTCCCTAAAAATCCAGAAAAAATCAGGGCGTCCACGAAAACACTTTTCCGCCACCGCAAGCTTCCGTTTCGGCGAGATCTCATCTGGAGACCCTTCCCGGTGCCCTGCCGGAGGGGACTTTGGAGTTGGAGGGCTTCTTCGTCAACATCATCGCCCCTCCAATGACTCGTGAGTAGTTCACTTCAGACCTACGGGTCCGTAGTTAGTAGCTAGATGGCTTCTTCTCTCTCTTGGATCTTCAACAGAAAGTTCTCCATATCTTCATGGAGATCTATCCGATGTAATCCTCTTTGGCGGTGTGTTTGTCGAGATCCGATGAATTGTGGATTTGTGATCAGATTATCTATGATATATATTTGAGTCTTTGCCGATTTTTTATATGCATGATTTGATATCCTTGTAAGTCTCTCTGAGTCTTGGGTTTTGTTTGGCCAACTAGATCTATGATTCTTGCAATGGGAGAAGTGCCTGGTTTTGGGTTCATACCGTGCAGTTACCTTTCCCAGTGACAGTTGGGGCAGCAAGGCACACATCGTGTTGTTGCCATCAAGGGTAACAAGATGGGCTTTGTCGTAGATATGAGATTTTCCATCTACATCATGTCACTTGCTTAAGGCGTTACTCTGTTCTCATGAACTTAATACACTAGATGCATGCTGGATAGCGGTCGACGTGTGGAGTAATAGTAGTAGATGCAGAAAGTATCGGTCTACTTGTTTTGGACGTGATGCCTATAGATATAATCATTGCCATAGATAACGTCACGACTTTGCGCGGTTCTATGAATTGCTCGACAGTAATTCTTTCACCCACCGTCTACTTGCTTTCATGAGAGAAGCCACTAGTGAACACTACGGCCCCCGGGTCTATTCACACCTATCGTTTCCACTTTCTCTTTTACATTGCTTTGTTACTTTGTTGCTTTCAGTTCTCACTTGGCAAACAATCTATAAGGGATTGACAACCCCTTCATAGCGTTGGGAGCAAGCTCTTTGTGTTTGTGCAGGTACTTGTGATACTCCTTCACTAGATCGATACCTTGGTTCTCAAAACTGAGGGAAATACTTACTGCCGCGGTGCTACATCACCCTTTCCGCTTCGAGGAAACACCAAAGCAAGGCTCCAAGGCCACAGGGGAATCCTTTGCATATTTGCGTAGGAAGTCCCTAAAGCCGTAGTCGTAGCAGAAGGATTCCTGGTGCCGTTGCTGAGGAGAATCAAGACAAGAATAGTCTCCCGTCAGCATGCTTGTTTCTGGCGCCGTTGGAAGGTCTTTTGTTGCAGTAGCAAGAAGTATTTCTGGCGCCGTTGCCGGGGAAGGACAAATATATCCAAGTAGGTCTCACAAACTCTTCTCTTGCATTTACTTTTTTGCCAGTTGCCTCTCGTTTTCCTCTCCCCCACTTCACCAATTTGTTTTTTTTTCGTTTGCCTTTTTCGTTCGCCCTTTTCTCTCGCTTGCTTTCTGTTCGCTTGTGTGCTATGTGGCTTCAATATGCTTGCATCTTCGCTTGCTGAAAATCTAGTGATATGGATCCTCATCCACTTGCTAATCTCTTTAAGGGATCCAATTATGATGATCCAATTGCTAGTGAGTTGAGTGCACTTGACTATCTTTATGGATTTTTGCTTGAGATGCGTGAATCTGAAAATTGTGAGGAAGAAATTTATGAAGTGATTCACGAAGGCTCCTTGGATGAAAAGCATGATTGCAATGGTTTCACTATAAATTCTATTAGTGACAACCATGCTAAAAATATGCAAAATCCTAAGCTTGCGGATGCTAGTTTTGCTATGTCCACTACTTGTTGCAATGATATTTGCAATAATATTGAAAGTGGGTTTGGAGAAGTCATGACTTTAGTTAATGATAATCCCACTATTTTTAAAGAGCGTCAACTTTGCATGCATGTGGATCATGAAAAGAATATCCTATGGGATAGCTATATTGTTGAATTTGAATATGATCCCAAATGTAATTGCTATGAGAGAGGAAAATATTGTGGTAGAAACTTTCATGTTACCAAATTACCTCTCGTCATGTTGAGATTGATATTGTCTCTTTCTTCTTCCTTGCATATGGTAACTATTGGTTGTCTTGACAATCTGTTTTCCTATAAAATGCATATGCATAGGAAGTATGTTAGGCTTAGATGTGATTTTCACATGCTTCATGATGCTCTCGTTGTGCTTCAATTCTTGTCTTTTGTGTGAGCATCATTGAACTATCTATGCCTAGCTAAGGGTGTTAAACAATAGCGCTTGTTGGGAGGCAACCCAACGAATCTATCCTTTTTCTTTCTGTTTTGTGTTTTCCACACTTTCATAATTCTGTTATGATTGTGTTTTTTGTGTTTCTTTTTGCGTTTGTGCCAGGCAAAACCGTTATGATTAGTCTTGGGGATGATCATTTGGTCATGCTGGAAAAGACAGAAACTTTCTGCCCACGAAAATGATTTTCATGTTTTTTCTGTAAGAGATTTTGAGTTGATTCTTTTTTCTGCTGATTTCTACGCAAATTCTTCAGACTGTTGTAAATCTTCAGAATTGTTGAAGTACAAGAAGTATACGAAGTATACAGATTGCTACAGACTGGTCTGCTGTTAACAAATTCTGTTTTTGTTGCGTTGGTTGCTTATTTTGATGAAACTATGGGTAGTATCGGGGGTATTTGTTGGAAATATGCCCTAGAGGCAATAATAAATTAGTTATTATATTATTTATTTGTTCATGATAATCGTTTATTATCCATGCTATAATTGTATTGATTGGAAACACAGTGCATGTGTGGATACATAGACAAAAAACTGTCCCTAGTAAGCCTCTAGTTGACTAGCTCGTTGATCAAAGATGGTCAAGGTTTCCTGACCATAGGCAAGTGTTGTCACTTGATAACGGGATCACATCATTAGGAGAATCATGTGATGGACTAGACCCAAACTAATAGACGTAGCATGTTGATCGTGTCATTTTGTTGCTACTGTTTTCTGCATGTCAAGTATTTGTTCCTATGACCATGAGATCATATAACTCACTGACACCGGAGGAATGCTTTGTGTGTATCAAACGTCGCAACGTAACTGGGTGCCTATAAAGATGCTCTGCAGGTATCTTCGAAGGTGTTCGTTGAGTTAGTATGGATCGAGACTGGAATTTGTCACTCCGTGTGACGGAGAGGTATCTCGAGGCCCACTCGGTAATACAACATCACACACAAGCCTTGCAAGCAATGTGACTTAGTGTAAGTTGCGGGATCTTGTATTACGGAATGAGTAAAGAGACTTGCCGGTAAACGAGATTGAAATAGGTCTGCGGATACTGACGATCGAATCTCGGGCAAGTAACATACCGAAGGACAAAGGGAATGACATACGGGATTATATGAATCCTTGGCACTGAGGTTCAAAACGATAAGATCTTCGTAGAATATGTAGGATCCAATATGGGCATCCAGGTCCCGCTATTGGATATTGACCAAGGAGTCACTCGGGTCATGTCTACATAGTTCTCGAACCCGCAGGGTCTGCACACTTAAGGTTCGACGTTGTTTTATGCGTATTTGAGTTATATGGTTTGTTACCGAATGTTGTTCGGAGTCCCGGATGAGATCACGGACATCACAAGGGTTTTCGGAATGGTCCGGAAACGAAGATTGATATATAGGATGACTTCATTTGGTTACCGGAAGGTTTTCGGGCATTACCCGTAATGTACCGGGAATGACGAATGGGTTCCGGATCTTCACCGGGAGGGGGGACGACCCACCCGGGAGGGCCCAAGGACCTTGGGGGTGGAGCACCAAGTAGGTGGGGTCAGCCCAAGGCTGTCTTGCGCAAGAGAGAAAGAAAAACCAAAAGAAGAGAAAAAAAAGGAAAGGTGGGAAAGAAGAGAAGGACTCCACCTTCCAATCCTAGTTGGACTAGGATTGGAGGAGGACTCCTCCTCCCCTTGGTGGCGCAGCCCTTGGGGCTCCTTGAGCCTCAAGGCAAGCCTCCCCTCCCCTACTCCTATATATATGGAGCTATTAGGGCTGATTTGGGACAACTTTTGCCACGGCAGCCCGACCACATACCTGCACAGTTTTTCCTCTAGATCGCGTTTCTGCGGAGCTCGGGCGGAGCCCTGCTGAGATTAGATCACCACCAACCTCCGGAGCACCGTCACTCTACCGGATAACTCATCTACCCCTCCGTCTCTCTTGCTGGATCAAGAAGGCCGAGATCATCGTCGAGCTGTACGTGTGCTGAACGCGGAGGTGCCGTCCGTTCAGCACTAGATCGGAGCGGATCGTGGGACGGATCGCGGGACGGTTCGTGGGACGGTTCGCGGGGCTGATCGAGGGACGTGAGGACGTTCCACTACATCAACCGTGTTTCTTAACGCTTCTGCTGTGCGATCTACAAGGGTACGTAGATCGGAAATCCCCTCTCGTAGATGGACATCACCATGATAGGTCTTCGTGCGCGTAGGAAATTTTTTGTTTCCCATGCTACGTTCCCCAACAGTGGCATCATGAGCTAGGTTCATGCGTAGATGAAATCTCGAGTAGAACACAAAAGTTTTGTGGGCGGTGATGTGCGTCTTGCAGCCCTCCTTAGTCTTTTCTTGATTCCTTGGTATTGTTGGATTGAAGCGGCTTGGACCGACATTACTCGTACGCTTACGAGAGACTGGTTTCATCGCTACGAGTAACTCCGTTGCTCAAAGATGACTGGCAAGTGTCGGTTTCTCCAACTTTAGTTGAATCGGATATGACCGAGGAGGTCCTTGGATAAGGTTAAATAGAAATTCATATATCTCCGTTGTGGTGTTTGCGTAAGTAAGATGTGATCCTACTTGATACCCATGGTCACCACGTAAAACATGCAACAACAAATTAGAGGACGTCTAACTTGTTTTTGCAGGGTATGCTTGTGATGTGATATGGCCAACGATGTGATGTGATATATTGGATGTATGAGATGATCATGTTGTAATAGATAATATCGACTTGCACGTCGATGGTACGGCAACCGGCAGGAGCCATAGGTTTGTCTTTAAACTAACGTTTGTGCTTGCAGATGCGTTTACTATTTTGCTAGGATGTAGCTTTAGTAGTAATAGCATGAGTAGCACGACAACCCCGATGGCGACACGTTGACGGAGATCATGATGATGGAGAACATGGTGTGACGCCGGTGACAAGAAGATCGTGCCGGTGGTTTGGTGATGGAGATCAAGAAGCACATGATGATGGTCATATCATGTCACTTATGAATTGCATGTGATGTTAATCCTTTATGCACCTTATCTTGCTTAGAACGACGGTAGCATTATGAGGTGATCTCTCACTAAAATTTCAAGACGAAATTGTGTTCTCCCCGACTGTGCACCGTTGCGACAGTTCTTCGTTTCGAGACACCACGTGATGATCGGGTGTGATAGACTCAACTATCACATACAATGGGTGCAAAACAGTTGCACACGCGAAACACTCGGGTTAAGCTTGACGAGCCTAGCATGTGCAGACATGGCCTCGGAACACATGAGACCGAAAGGTCGAGCATGAATCGTATAGTTGATATGATTAGCATAGAGATGCTTACCACTGAAACTATTCTCGACTCACGTGATGATCGGACTTGAGATAGTGGATTTGGATCATGTACCACTCAAATGACTAGAGAGGTGTACTTTTTGAGTGGGAGTTCTTAAGTAATATGATTAATTGAACTTATTGTCATGAACATAGTCTAATGGTCTTTGCGAATTACGATGTAGCTTGCGCTATAGCTCTACTGTTTTTATATGTTCCTAGAGAAAATTTAGTTGAATGTTGATAGTAGCAAACTTTGCAGACTGAGTCTGTAAAACCGAGGATTGTCCTCATTGCTGCGCAGAAGGCTTAGGTCCTTAATGCACCACTCAATGTGCTGCACCTCGAGCGTCGTCTGTAGATGTTGTGAACATCTACACGTTTCTGATGACTACACGATAGTTCAGTACAAAATACTTAATGGCTTAGAAGCAAGGCGCCGAAGATGTTTTGAAACGTCACGGAACATAAGAGATGTTCTAAAGAGATGAAATTGTGATTTCATGCTTGTGCCCTTGTTAAGAGGTATGAGACCTCCGACAAGATTCTTTGTAATCAAAGTAGAGGAGAAAAGCTCAATCAAGCAGTTGCTGCACTAATGAAGAGACCCAGATTAAACCCAAGCCCGGGACTAAGTGCTTCTGTTATGAGGGGAACGGTCACTGAGGCGGAGCAACTCTAGATACTTGGTAGATAAGAAGGCTGGCAAAAGTCGAAAGAAGTATATTTGATATACATGATGTTGATGTGTACTTTACTAGTACTCCTAGTAGCACGAGGGTATTGGATACCGGTTCGGTTGCTAAGTGATTAGTAACACGAAATGAAAGCTACGGCATAAACGGAGACTAGCTAAAGGCGAGGTGACGATACATGTTGGAAGTGTTTCCAAGGTTGATATGATCAAACGTCGCACACTCCCTCTACCATCGGGATTGGTGTTAAACCTAAATAATTGTTATTTGGTGCTTGCGTTAAGCATGAACATGATTGGATCGTGTTTATTGCAATATGATTACTCATTTAAAGAGAATAATGGTTACTCTATTTGCTTGAATAATCATCTTCAATGGTTTAATGAATCTCGATCGTAGTGTTACACATGTTCATGATATTGGTGCCAAAAGATACGAGGTAATGATGATAGTACCACTTACTTGTGGCACTGCCGCTTGATTCATGTTGGTATAAATTGCATGAAGAGGCTCCATGCTGATGGATCTTTATACTCACTTGATTTTGAATCACTAGTGACATGCAAATCATACCACATGAGCAAGGCCTTGTTTTCATTGAGATGAAACAAGATAGTAACTTGTTGGAAGTGATACATTTTGATGTATGCAGTCCAATGGGTGCTGAGGCACGCAGTGGATATCATTATATTCTTACTTCGTTGACGATTTAAGCAGATACAAGAGTATTTACTTAATGAATCACAAGTCTGAAATATTGAAAGGTTCAATTCTGTTTCAGGAGTGAAGTTCGTCGTAACAAGAGGATAAACTGTCTACGATATGATCATAGAAATGAATATCTGAGTTACGAGTTTTGGTACGCAGTTAAGACAATGTGGAAATTGTTTCGTAGTTCATGCCACCTGGAACATCATAGTGTGATGATGTGTCTGAACGTCATAGCCACGCACTATTTGGTATGGTGCATGCTATAATGTCTCTTATCGAATTACCACTATCGTTTATGGGATATGCATTAGAGACAACCGCATTCACTTTAAATAGGGCACCGCGTATTTCCGTTGAGACGACACAGTATAGACTGAGGTTTAGAGAAATCTAAACTGTCATTTCTTGAAAGTTTGGGGCTTCGACACTTGTGTGAAAAAGTTTCAGTCGAATAAGCTCAAACCCAAAGCGGATAAATGCATCTTCATAGGATATCCAAAACAGTTGGGTACATCTCCTATCTCAGATCCGAAAGCAAAGTGTTTGTTTCTAGAAATGGATCCTTTCTCGAGGAAAGGTTTCTCTCAAAAGAATTGAGTGGGAGGGTGGTAGAACTTGATGAGGTTATTGAACCATCACTTCAAACAGTGTGTAGCAGGACGCAGGAAGTTGTTCCTGTGGCGCCTACACCAATTGAAGTGAAAGCTGATGATGGTGATCATCGAGCATCGGATCAAGTTACTACAAGCCTCGTAGGTTGACAAGGTCGCGTACTACTGCAAAGTCGTACGGTAGCCCTGCTTGGAAGTCATGTTGTTGAGCAACAGTGAACCTGCGAGTTTTGGAGAAAGCAATGGTGGGCCCGGATTCCGACAAATGGCTGGAAGCCATGAAATCCGAGAGACGATCCATGTATGAAAACAAAGTGTAGACTTTGGAAGAACTACTTGATGGTCATAGGACTATTGAGTTAAGATGGATCTTTAAAAGGAAGACAGACGATAATGGTGATAAGTCACTATTAAGAAAAGCTCGACTTGTCGCAAAGATGTTTCCGACAAGATCAAACAGTTGACTATGATGAGACTTTCTCACTCGTAGCAATGCTAAAAGTCTGTTAGAATTATGTTAGTAGTTGCTGCATTATTTATGAAATATTGCACATAGGATGTCAAAACATTGTTTCCTCGACGGTTTCCTTGAGCAAACATTGTATGTGATACAACCAGGAGGTTTTGTCGATCCTAAAGATACTAGCAAGTATGCAAGCTCCAGCGATCCTTCAATGGACTGGTGCAAGCATCTCGGAGTTGGAATATACACTTTGATGAGATGATCAAAGATTTTGGGTATGTACAAGGTTTATGAGAAACTTGTATTTCCAAAGAGGGAGTGGGAGCACTATAGAATTTCTGATAAGAATATGTGGTTGACATATTGTGGATCATAAGTAATGTAGAATTTCTGTAAAGCATACAAGGTTGTTTGAAAGGAGTTTTTCAAAGGAATACCTGGATTGCGCTACTTGAGCGTTGAGCATCAAAGATCTATGGAGATAGATCGAAAGCACTTAATAGAAGTTTCAACAAGATGCATGCCTTGACAAGTTTTTGAAGGAGTTCAAAATAGATCAGCAAAGAAGGAGTTCTTGGTTGTGTTGTAAGGTGTGAATTTGAGTAAGACTCAAAACCCGACCCCGGCAGAATAAAGAGAATAGACGAAGGTCGTCTTCTATGCCTTGGCCGTAGAATCTAAAGTATGACATGCTGGGTACCGCAACTGATGTGTGCCTCGACTCAAAGTCTGTTGAGAGGTACAGGGAGTGATCCATGATTGAATCACTAGCAGCGGTCAAAATTTATCCTTAGTAACCGATGGACTAAGGAATTTTTCTCGATTATGGAGGTGGTTAAAGAGTTCGTCGTAAAGGGTTACGTTGATGCAAGCTTTGACACTAATCCGAATAACTATGAGTAGTGAAACGGATTCGTATAGTAGAGTAGATATTTGGAGTATTTCCGAATAGCACATAGTAGCAACATCTATAAGATGACATAAAGATTTGTAAAGAACACACGGATCTGAAAGTTTCAGAACCGTTGACTAAAACCTCTCTCACGAGCAAGACGTGATCAGACCCCATAACTATATGGGTGTTGGATTCGTTGGAATCACATGGTGATGTGAACTAGATTATTGACTCTAGTGCAAGTGGGAAACTGTTGGAAATATGCCCTAGAGGCAATAATAAATTAGTTATTATTATATTTCTTTGTTCATGATAATCGTTTATTATCCATGCTATAATTGTATTGATTGGAAACACAGTGCATGTGTGGATACATAGACAAAACACTGTCCCTAGTAAGCCTCTAGTTGACTAGCTCGTTGATCAAAGATGGTCAAGGTTTCCTGACCATAGGCAAGTGTTGTCACTTGATAACGGAATCACATCATTAGGAGAATCATGTGATGGACTGGACCCAAACTAATAGACGTAGCATGTTGATCGTGTCATTTTGTTGCTACTGTTTTCTGCGTGTCAAGTATTTGTTCCTATGACATGAGATCATATAACTCAATGACACCGGAGGAATGCTTTGTGTGTATCAAACGTCGCAACGTAACTGGGTGACTATAAAGATGCTCTACAGGTATCTCCGAAGGTGTTAGTTGAGTTAGTATGGATCGAGATTGGGATTTGTCACTCCGTGTGACGGAGAGGTATCTCGGGGCCCACTCAGTAATACAACATCACACACAAGCCTTGCAAGCAATGTGACTTAGTGTAAGTTGCGGGATCTTGTATTACGGAACGAGTAAAGAGACTTGCCGGTAAACGAGATTAAAATAGGTATGTGGATACTGACGATCGAATCTCGGGCAAGTAACATACCGAAGGACAAAGGGAATGACATACGGGATTATATGAATCCTTGGCACTGAGGTTCAAAACGATAAGATCTTCGTATAATATGTACGATCCAATATGGGCATCCAGGTCCCGCTATTGGATATTGACCAAGGAGTCACTCGGGTCATCTCTACATAGTTCTTGAACCCGCAGGGTCTGCACACTTAAGGTTCGACGTTGTTTTATGCGTATTTGAGTTATATGGTTGGTTATCAAATATTGTTCGGAGTCCCGGATGAGATCACGGACATCACGAGGGTTTCCGGAATGGTCCGGAAACGAAGATTGATATATAGGATGACTTCATTTGATTACGGGAAGGTTTTCGCGCATTACCGGTAATGTACCAGGAATGACGAATGGGTTCCGGATCTTCACCGGGAGGGGGGACCACCCACCCGGGAGGGCCCAAGGACCTTGGGGGTGGCGCACCAAGTAGGTGGGGTCAGCCCAAGGCTGTCTTGCGCAAGAGAGAAAGAAAAGCCAAAAGAAGAGAAAAAAAAGGAAAGGTGGGAAAGAAAAGAAGGACTCCACCTTCCAATCCTAGTTGGACTAGGATTGGAGGAGGACTCCTCCTCCCCTTGGTGGCGCAGCCCTTGGGGCTCCTTGAGCCTCAACGCAAGCCTCCCCTGCCCTCCTCCTATATATATGGAGCTATTAGGGCTGATTTGAGACAACTTTTGCCACGGCAGCCCGACCACATACCTCCACGGTTTTTCCTCTAGATCGCGTTTCTGCGGAGCTTGGGCGGAGCCCTGCTGAGATTGGATCACCACCATCCTCCGGAGCGCCGTCACACTACTGGAGAACTCATCTACCTCTCCTTCTCTCTTGCTGGATCAAGAAGGCCGAGATCATCGTCGAGCTGTACGTGTGCTGAACGCGGAGGTGTCGTCCGTTCGGCACTAGATCGGAGCGGATCGTGGGACGGATCGCGGGACAGTTCGTGGGACGGTTCGCGGGGCGGATCGAGGGACGTTCCACTACATCAATCGTGTTTCTTAACGCTTCTGCTGTGCGATCTACAAGGGTACGTAGATCGGAAATCCCCTCTCGTAGATGGACATCACCATGATAGGTCTTCGTGCGCGTAGGAAATTTTTTGTTTCCTATGCTACGTTCCCCAACAGTATTAGCCGTGGAAGATTGAAAATACAGTAACCCAACATCAACATAAGTAGAATTCAAGTTTGCTACAGTACCTAAGGAAGTGGTGGTTTGCTTTCTTATACTAAAGTTATCACGAGTTTCTGTTAAAGTTTCGTGTTGTGAAGTTTTCAAGTTTTGGGTGAAGTTCTTGTGGCCAAAAAGATAAAGAGTGGCAAGAGCTCAAGCTTGGGGATGCCCAAGGCACCCGAAGATGATTCAAGGATGCCATAAAAGCCTAAGCTTGGGGATGCCCCGGGAAGGCATCCCCTCTGTCGTCTTCAATCCATCGGTAAAGTTACTTGGGGCTATATTTTTATTCACCACATGTTATGTGTTTTGCTTGAAGTGTCTTGTATCATAGGAGTCTTTTATTTTTTTTTTGTGTCACAATCATCCTTTCTGCACACCTAGAGAGAGAGACATGCACTCAACGTGATTTTGTCAAGCTTCACTTATATCCTTTGGTTAGACAATTCAGCTCACGTGTGCTTCACTTATATCTTTTGAGCTAGTTGATTTTGCTCTTTGTGCTTCAATTATACCTTTTAGAGCATGGCGGTGCGTGGCTTGGTAGTTGATCTATGCTTTGAAAGTAGTCTCAAAAGGGGTAGTTATCCAAAGGGATACGAAAACTTCCACCTTCATGTGCATTGAATAGTTAGAGAAGTTTGATTCATCTCAACTAGTTTTGAGTTGTGGTTATGGTAATATTGAAGTTATACTAGTAAGGTGTTGTGGGTCTAGAAATACTTGTGTTGAAGTTAGTGATTCCCGTAGCATGCACGTATGGTGAACCGCTATGTGATGAAGTCTGAGCATGATTAGTCTATTGATTGTCATCCTTTGTGTGGCGGTCGGGATCGCGCGATGGTTTATACCTACCAACCCTTCCCCTAGGAGTATGCATTGAATGCTTTGTTTTGATTACTAATAAAACTGTTGCAACAAGTATATGAGTTCTTCATGACTAATGTCGAGTCCATGGTTTAGATGCACTTTCACCTTCCACCATCACTATCTTCTTTAGTGCCGTGCAACTTTCGCCGGTGCACAAAACCCACCATTAGCCTCCCTCAAAACAGCCACCATACCTACCTACTATGACTTTTTCAAAGTCATTCCGAGATATATTGCCATTCAACTACCACCATTACATGTGCCACCACGTCTACATTGTCATTGCATGATCGTAAGATAGCTAGCATGATGTTTCCATTAATGTCCATGCCATGCTAGATCATTGTCACGGTACACTATCGAAGGCATTCCATATAGAGTCGTCATTGCTCTAAGTTTTGAGTTCTAAGTGTGATGATCATCATTGATGGATCATTGTCCCATGTTAGGAAATAAAAGAGGCCAAAGATGCCCACCAAAAAAAGAGAGGCCAAAGAGCCCATCCAAAAAAATGAGAGAAAAAGAGAGAAGGGACAATGCTACCACCTATCCACACTTGTGCATATTAAGCACCATGATCTTCATGATTGAGAGTCTCTCGTTTTTTCACCACCATATAGCTAGTGGTAAATTTTCATTATATAACTTGGCTTGTATATTCCAATGATAGGCTTCCTCAAAATTGCCTTAGGTCTTCGTGAGCAAGCAAGTTGGATGCACACCCACTAGTTTTCTTTAAGAGCTTTCACATACTCTTAGCTCTAGTGCATCATTTGTATGGCAATCCCTACTCATTCACATTGATATCTATTGATGAGCATCTCCACAGCTCATTGATATGCCTAGTTAATGTGACCATCTTCTCCTTGTTTTTCTTGCAACCCCCACCACACTCCACACCACTTATAGTGCTAAAACCATGGTTCAAGCTCATGTATTGCGTGAGAGTTGAAAAGGTTTGAGAAAGTAAACGTGTGAAAACAATTACTTGGCCAATACCGGGGTTGTGCATGGTTTAAATTCGTTGTGCAATGATGATAGAGCATAGCCAGACTATATGATTTTGTAGGGATAACTTTCTTTTGACCTTGTTATTTTGAAAGTTCATGATTACTTTGCTAGTTTGCTTGAAGTATTATTGTTTCCACGTCAATAGCAAACTATTGTTTTGAATCTAATGGATCTGAACATTGACGTCACATAAGAGGAGTCACAAAGGACATCTATGCTAGGTAGCATGAAAGCATCAAACATTCATTCTTTATCACTTCCCTACTCGAGGACGAGCAGGAGTTAAGCTTGGGGATGCTTGATACGTCTCAAACGTATCTATAATTTTTGATGGTTTCACGCTGTTATCTTGTCAACTTTGGATGTTTTGTTTACCTTTTATATCTTTTTTGGGACTAACTTATCAACTCAGTGCCAAGTGCCAGTTCCTGTTTTTTCTGTGTTTTTGACTCTTTTTAGATCTAATTTTGAAACGGAGTCCAAACGGAATAAAATCCCCAAAATGATTTTTTCCAGAACGGAAGAAGATCGGGAGGCTTGAGGGCCAAGCAAGTGGGCCCACAAGCCCTGTTGCCGCGGCCAGGGGGAGGCCGCAGCAACCAAACTTGTGGCCTCCCTGGCGCTCCCCTGCCCTAGGTCTTTGGCCTATAAATTCCCTAAAAATCCCGAAAAAATCAGGGCGTCCACGAAAATGCTTTTCCGCCGCCGCAAGCCTCCGTTTCCGCGAGATCTCATCTAGAGACCCTTCCGGGTAACCTGCCGGAGGGGACTTTGGAGTTGGAGGGCTTCTTCATCAACATCATTGCCCCTCCAATGACTCGTGAGTAGTTCACTTCAGACCTACGGGTCCGTAGTTAGTAGCTAGATGGCTTCTTCTCTCTCTTGGATCTTCAATACAAAGTTCTCCATGATCTTCATGGAGATCCATCCGATGTAATCCTGTTTGGCGGTGTGTTTGTCGAGATCCGATGAATTGTGGATTTGTGATCAGATTATCTATGATATATATTTGAGTCTTTGCTGATTTCTTATATGCATGATTTGATATCCTTGTAAGTCTCTCTGAGTCTTGGGTTTTGTTTGGCCAGCTAGATCTATGATTCTTGCAATGGGAGAAGTGCTTGGTTTTGGGTTCATACCGTGTGGTGACCTTTCCCAGTGATAGTAGGGGCAGCAAGGCACACATCGTGTTGTTGCCATCAAGGGTAACAAGATGGGCTTTTTCATAGATATGAGATTGTCCATCTACATGATGTCATCTTGCTTAAGGCGTTACTCTGTTCTCATGAACTTAATACACTAGATGCATGCTGGATAGCGGTCGACGTATGGAGTAATAGTAGTAGATGCAGAAAGTATCGGTCTACTTGTTTTGGACGTGATGCCTATAGATATAATCATTGCCATAGATAACGTCACGACTTTGCGCGGTTCTATCAATTGCTCGACAGTAATTCTTTCACCCACCGCCTGCTTGCTTTCATGAGAGAAGCCACTAGTGAAGACTACGGCCCCCGGGACTATTCACACCTATCGTTTCCACTTTTGCTTTTACTTTGCTTTGTTACTTTGTTGCTTTCAGTTCTCACTTGGCAAACAATCTATAAGGGATTGACAACCCCTTCATAGCGTTGGGAGCAGGCTCTTTGTGTTTGTGCAGGTACTTGTGATACTCCTTCACTAGATCGATACCTTGGTTCTCAAAACTGAGGGAAATACTTACCGCCGTTGTGCTACATCACCCTTTCCACTTCGAGGGAACACCAACGCAAGGCTCTAAGGCCACGGGGGAATCCTTTGCATATTTTCCTAGGAAGTCCCTAAAGGCGTAACCGTAGCAGAAGGATTCCTGGTGCCGTTGCTGAGGAGAATCAAGACAAGAATAGTCTCCCGTCATCACGCTTGTTTTTGGTGCCGTTGGAAGGTCTTTTGTTGCAGTAGCACACATCTCCGCTGTGGTTTTTGTGTAAGTAAGATGCGATCATGCTAGATACCCATAGCAGCCACGTAAAACATGCAACAACAAATTAGAGGACATCTAACTTGTTTTTGCAGGGTATGCTTGTGAAATGATATGGCCAATGACGTGATGTGATATATTGGATGTATGAGATGATCATGTTGTAATAGTTAATATCGACTTGCACGTCGATGCTACGGCAACCGACAGGAGCCATAAGGTTGTCTTTAAACTAACATTTGTGTTTGCAGATGAGTTTACTATATTGCTAGGACGTAGCTTTAGTAGTGATAGCATAAGTAGCACGACAACCTCGATAGCGACACGTTGATGGAGATCATGGTGTGGCGCCGGTGACAAGAAGATCGTGCCGGCGTTTTGGTGATGGAAATCAAGAAGCATGAGAGGATGGCCATATCATGTCACTTATAAAAGTTTTGATCTCTCACTAAAATTTCAAGACGAAATTGTGTTCTCCCCGACTGTGCACCATTGCGACAGTTCGTCGTTTCGAGACACCACGTGATGACCGGGTGTGATAGACTCAACGTTCACATACAATAGGTGCAAAATAGTTGCACGCGCAGAACACTCGGGTTAAACTTGACAAGCCTAGCATGTGTAGACATGGCCTCGGAACACATGAGACCGAAAGGTCGAGCATGAATCGTATAGTTGATATGATTAGCATAGGGATGCTTACCACTGAAACTATTCTCAACTCACATGATGATCGGACTTATGTTAGTGAATTTGGATCATGTACCACTCAAATGACTAGCGAGATGTACTTTTTGAGTGGGAGTTTATTAGTAATTTGATTAGTTAAACTCTAATTATCGTGAACATAGTCAAAAGGTCTTTGCGAATTATGATGTAGCTTGCGCTATAGCTCTACCGTTTTTTATATGTTCCTAGAGAAAATTTAGTTGAAAGATGATAGTAGCAACTTTGCGGACTGAGTCCGTAAAACTGAGGATTGTCCTCATTGCTGCGCAAAAGGCTTATGTCCTTAATGCACAACTCGCTTTGCTGCACCTCAAGCGTCGTCTGTGGATGTTATGAACATCTGACATACACGTTTTTGATGACTACGTGATAGTTCAGTGCGTAATACTTAATATCCTAGAAGCAAGGCGCCGATGATGTTTTGAAACGTCGCAGAACATAAGAGATGTTCTAATATATGAAATTGATATTTCATGCTCATGCCCTTGTTGAGAGGTATGAGACCTCCGACAAGATTCTTTGTCTACAAAGTAAAGGAGAAAAGTTCAATCGTTGAGCATGTGCTCAGATTGTCTGAGTGCAACAATCGCTTGAATCAAGCGGGAGTTAATCTTCCAGATGAGATAGTGATGGTTCTCCAAATTCACGGCCACCAAGCTGCTAGAGCTTCGTGATGAACAATAACATATCAAGGATAGATATGATGACCCTTGAGCGATTTGCAATGTTTGACACTTCGAAAGTAGAAATCAAGAAGGAGCATCAATTGTTGATGGTTAGTAAAACCACTAGTTTCAAGAAGGGCAAGGGCTAGAAGGGATACTTCATGAAACGGCAAACTAGTTGCTGCTCTAATGAAGAAACCCAAGATTGAACCCAAACCCGAGATTGAGTGCTTTTGTTATGAGGGGAACGGTCACTGAGGCGGAGCTAGCCTAGATGCTTGGTAGATAAGAAGGCTGGCAAAGTCGACAAAAGTATATTTGATATACATGATATTGATGTGTACTTTACTAGTACTCCTAGTAGCACGAGGGTATTGGATACCGGTTCGGTTGCTAAGTGATTAGTAACTCGAAATGAAAGCTACGGAATAAACGGAGACTACCTAAAGGCGAGGTGACGATACATGTTGGAAGTATTTCCAAGGTTGATGTGATCAAACATCGCACGCTCCCTCTACCATCGGCATTGGTGTTAAACCTAAATAATTTTTATTTGGTGTTTGCGTTGAGCATAAACATGATTAGATCATGTTTATTGCAATACGATTATTCATTTAAAGAGAATAATAGTTATTCTATTTGTTTGAATAATTACTCTCAATGGTTTATTGAATCTTGATCGTAGTGTTACACATGTTCATAATATTGGTGCCAAAAGATACAAAGTAATAATGATAGTACCACTTACTTGTGGCACTGCCACTTGAGTCATGTTGGTGTAAAATGCATGAAGAAGCTCCATGTTGATGGATCTTTGTACTCACTCATTTTTTAAACGTTTGAGACATGCAAACCATACATGTTGGTATAAACGCATGAAGAAACTCCATGCGGATGGATCGTTTGGATTCACTTGATTTTGAATCACTTGAGACATGCAAAATCATACCACATGGAACAATAAAGTGACTTGTTGGAAGCAATGCATTTTGATGTGTGCAGTCCAATGAGTGTTGAGGCACGCAGTGGATTTCGTTATGTTCTTACTTCACTGAAAATTTGAGTAGATACATGAGTATTTACTTGACAAATCACAAGTCTGAAATATTGAAAAGTTCAAAGCTATTTCAGAGTGAATATCGTCGTGACAAGAGGATAAACCGTCTACGATATGATCGATGAGATGAATATCTGAGTTACGAGTTTTTGGTACGCAGTTAAGACCATGTGGAAATTGTTTCGCGGTTCATGCCACCTGGAACACCATAGTGTGATGATGTGTCTAAACATCATAGCCGCGCCCTATTGGATATAGCACATACTATGATGTCTCTTATCGAATTACCACTATCGTTTATGGGTTATGCATTAGAGACAACCGCATTCACTTTAAATAAGGCACCGCGTATTTCCGTTGAGATGACACAGTATGAACTATGGTTTGGAGAAACCTGAGATGTTGTTTCTTGAAAGTTTGGGGTTGCGACGCTTATGTGAAAAAGTTTCAATCTGATAAGCTCGAACCTAAAGCGGATAAATGCATCTTCATACACTAGTGGAGAAAGGGGTATTAGAACCGGTTGGTAAGGGCCTTTGGACCCGGATACACATCCGGTGCTACGTATCCGGGACTAAAGGCCCCCCACTTTAGCACCGGTCTCTTACAAAACGGTGCTAAAGGCCTCCACGTGGGCGCCGAAAAGTGCGTGCAGGCGGAGGACCTTTAGGACCGGTTGGTAACACCAACCGGTCCTAATGCTTTTTTTTTCTTTTTTTTTCCTTTTCTTTTCAGGGTTTCCGATTCCGTATTTCGGTGTTTCCGTGTTCCGTATTTTCAGGGTTTTCGTTTACGTGTTTCCGGTTCCGTATTTCCGTTTACGTCTTTCCGATTCCGTGTTTCCGATTCCGTGTGTCCGTGTTCCGTTTTTTACGAACACGTAATCGGAAACACGTATCCGGAAACACCGATTCCGTGTTTGCGGTTAAGTGTTTCTCCGATTCCGTGTTTGCGGTTAAATGTTGATGCACCAAATAAAAGTACATATATACATGTAACACGAAGTACTGGACCGATTATCATTACATAATTTGAAGTTCGTTTCCTATATATAGCTCTATACTTGCATAGAGAAGGGAGCTGGCTATTGGTTCATAGGATGGAAAAATTCTCCGCCTTCATCTATGACTTGCGTGAGGAGAAATCCTGCCAATTCCTCTGCAACTGCCTTGCAACGTTGGATTGGTCTTAGCATCGCCCGCTTTCGTTGCAGCTTTAAAAGAAGTAGATGAAAACAATTAAGTTATGAACAAAACTAACATAATTGATGGCAACATAAATAAAGTTATGAAGATCCGGTTACGTACCTCTAGATTTCTGGAAGTACGGGATTTCTCATTGATAATCCTGTGAATGTACTCACAAACGTAGTATCCACAATAATCAGTGCCCTGTGGTTGTTGCGGGACGCCCTATATACGAGAACATAATTCAGTCAAATTAATAATAATCAAGAGAATGGTAATGGTATTGAAACGAGGGTACGTAGTACTACTTACTTTGTTAATCTGAAAGTGGAGCTTGTCTGCCCATGTACCGGGTTCTTCCTTGATGAACATTTGCCAAACCCTGGCCGACAAAGAAAAATGAATACAAGAGTTAATTATTACTTACTTGATATCAGGAAATTAACGAAAAAGAGGCCGATGAACGAAAGAGGCCGATATATATATACCTTTGAAGCATCTGACGCGCGCTCTTCCATTTGTCAACGTCCCAGGTTAACGGGTCCTAGACTTCAACCACTCCTTGATCGATTCTAATGATGAACAATATGAAGTGGGACTTGCGCACGTGTACACACGCAGTCATGCATACTCATCAATTACACTTAACATCAGGTAAGCAAAATGGAATGTGTACAAGACAGTAACACTCACTTGAATGCGTAGGGCCAAAGTATTTCTTTTTTGGTACTTTGTCGCTTCAAAAACCTTAGCAAATCATCCGGTGTATCCTTGTTGAACTTTTCTATTGTCTCTTGATGAAACGAATACGGGTCAATGAACCCAAAGTCCCAGATTCCTGCCAGCCTGCATTCACGAATCTTCATTCTGCATAGTAGCGTACAAAAAGAATGTCTCGTGAGTGATAATTATACGGGCAATGAACGCGAGCTTAACTAAATAATTAAATTACACAAATAAATCACTTACAAACAGTAGCAGCTGACGATAGCTTTGTCGAGGGCACGTTGATTGTACATCTGAAAAAAATCATCGAACCCAATCTCCACACCGTACTCTCTGAAGTAGTGTTGATCCTGAACTGCCGCCATGATACAGTGTCTCTTTTGCCTTGCGGCCTCCAAGTACCAACCATGTAAATTCCATAGTTGGGTTGTTAGAGCACTAGGATTTTCGACCAGAGGCTGCTCGGGCTTATATTTATATACCACCTCAGCAATAGCGTAACCTACGTCGCCCATGCGTGGACCGGACACTGAAGCCTGGTCAGATAACACCTTGAGCGGGGCAATTGACTGTGCTTCTTGTTGTCCGAGCTGGGGAACTTGTTTCCCGCATTTCGTCTGCTCCGCCTGCTTCATCTGCTCCGCCTGCTTCATCTGTGCGGTGTGCATCTTTTCAATGAACCGTTCATAGTCTGAAAGGGGCGGCGGTGGCGGCGGTTCAGGATAATATAAGTTGTCGATGGTGCGCTCAATTTTCCACTTTGGTACGTTCTTCAGAGTTTCCTTCCAGATGTCTGGAGGGGGCTTCAGGGGAAACCGTGCGAACCATGCTTTGTTTTTGGCTTTCACGGCCTCGTCTAGTTCCTCCGGAGTCATCAGGCCTGGTAAATTCGGGGGAGTCTTGACTTTATTGGGTTTCCTTTCTCTCTTCTTGGGAGGACTCCCGTTTCTTCTGAACTGCAGCTTCCACTTTGCCGTACCCGTAGTGCGCGCATCCGTCGGCTCACTGGAGTGCATGGGCGATGGACACTCGGCCTCGGGCTCCCTATCTTCGTTGTGGGGTGGACTTGGAGGTGCGTTGGGGGGTGGACTTGGAGGTCGTGCATTCTCTGTACGAAAGTGAAAAAACTATTAAAAATAGGCTTACATGTGGTGCAACATTCAGTAATTGTTGGAGGTGGTGCATAATTGTACCTGGAGGAGTCGGTGGCCTTGGCGCCGCGTTAGGAAACACGATGTGTTTCTTCTTCCACAAGATGATACCAAGCTCCATTTCTCCCAGTGTCTTCTCACCTTCACCTCCAGGAATATCAAGCTCAATTGACTGGCATCCCGGCGTAATTGTTGACAACCCGACACGAGCATGGGATGCTGGAATCTGACCACCATGGTAGGTTGCTCCAGGTTGATTCGGTAAAGCATAGCCTGACGCCACCATGAAGGATATGTTCCCCATTGGCATATGTATCTCACAGTTTGTCTTCTCCGTGACATCATCCACGGGGTAGTGAGGCGCCGACGGTTCGACTGCAGGACCGTCTTCTAGCTGCAGCTGCGTGGAACCCATGCTGCTTCTATGCTGAGATGGGACGGCATCTGCTACAGGATCGTCTTCTAATTGCTTCCTATCAGCGTCAGGTGCAGGATCTTCTTCCTCCTCTTCAGTGTCAGGTACAGGGTGTCCCCCTTTCTTCAAGAGAAACGACACCTTTTCTTCTAATGTCGCTATCCGTTCCAGCGCCTTCCTCTTGCTTCTACCACGGCTTCTGTAAGTGCCAAGGTCCGCCGGAAACCCTTGGTTCCACGGGGTAGTGACTCCAAAGCCTCGTGTTCGTCCCCACTTTTCGGGGTTCCCGAGTGCCTTCGTCAACTCGTCGTTCTCTCTATCGGGAACAAAAGTTCCTATTCGAACAGCTTCTATTGCCTTCTCTAGATCTGATACGACTGGTCTTATTTTTTTGGACCATGGTCCCTCCGCAACAATCATCCCAGTCTCAGCGTCCAACGTTGCCCCATGCGCGAACAACCAGAACTTGGACCTATCGGGCCAGTCATGTGTCTGTGGAATGATATTTCTTTTCAGAAGCGCATCTTCATAGCGTCGCCACCTAGGCAGGGCAGTCATGTAGCCACCTGACCCCAAAATATGGTGATATTTCTTCTTCTTCGCATTCTCCGTATTTGTCGCTGATCGGGATGTAAAGACACCCGATTTCTTGTACGCCTTAAAATCAGGCCAAGCGTCTCTTATCTTCACTAGGTGCCCAGTGAAAACTGGATCTTCGTCCTTATATTTCTTCCACAAGTCTTTCTTCCACCTCTGGAATTGTGTGGCCATCTTCTTCAAAGCCCACTCCTCGACTTTCTTCTTCTTATCTTCCGCTACGCTGAAATTTAGCCAGACCGTGTCGCAAAGCACTCTTTTCAATCTGTCATCGACATAAGTAGCTCCAACGTTGGCGCCGGTCTTCGGCTTATTCCATTCTATTAAGTTGATCGGGACCAGGTCTCTTACAACAACTCCGCACTGATTTACAAATTTGCGATAAGTTTCTGGGGGTTCCAGTGGTTTGCCATCAGCAGCAACTTTATCGATCGAGTACCCTGCAGTATCTTTCAACCTTGCGGCCGGGCCTCGTTTCGACTTTGTCTCAGTACTTGCGCTAGGTGTTCCGGAGGGCACCTAAACGGGAAAATAATGATTCGTTAGTAAGTGCAATACAAATTAATTGTTGCGTCAACAGTGACTTGAGATATACATTGGCAGAGTTTGTTCCGGAGGGCACTTCTTCATCTACTACATCTTCTATATTCTCAGCTCCGTCACCGGAGTCGTTCAAAAATTGATTGCTAAACGCATGCCCACCGTCGTCATCATGATATATGGCCGTTGCATCTTCAAAAATCATCTGGCACATGTATCTTTCCTTCTCCGCCTCACCCATTTCCGCGAGCTGATCGGCGTGCTGATCATGTGGTTCTTGGGGATCCATAGCTCAACACCTGCTAGTAACAAGAATTTAACTTAGCAAAATTATTTACGGAAAAGTTTTACGGAACCGGAAAGTTTACGGAAAAGTTTTACGGAATCGTCGGAGTCGTAATCATCGCAAAGTTTTACGGAATCGTCGGAAAGTTTTACGGAATCGTCGGAATCGTCGGAAACTTTCCCCGCAGTTATGGAATTAATCATCGGAATCGTAGGAAAGTTTTACAGAATTGTAATCGTCGGAAAGTTTTACGGAATCGTCGGAATCGTCGGAAACTTTCCCCGCAGTTATGGAATCGTCGGAATCGTAGGAAAGTTTTACGGAATTGTAATCGTCGGAAAGTTTTACGAAATCGTCGGAATCGTCGGTTTAGGGTTTTACGGAATCGTCGGTTCAGGGTAAACTATGAATCGTCGGAATCGTCGGAATCGTCGGTTTAGGGTTTTACGGAATCGTCGGAATCGTCGGTTTAGGGTAAACTATGAATCATCGGAATCGTCGGAATCGTCGGTTTAGGGTTTTACGGAATCGTCGGAATCGTCGGTTTAGGGTAAACTATGAATCGTCGGAATCGTCGGAATCGTCGGTTTAGAGTTTTACGGAATCGTCGGAATCGTCGGTTTAGGGTAAACTATGAATCGTCAGAATCGTCGGAATCGTCGGAATCGTCGGTTTAGGGTTTTACGGAATCGTCGGAATATGATGAAGGCGGCTTCACGTAACTTTTTTTATAGGATGTCCTTACGTGAATATACGAAAATATGGATATACGAAAATATGGACGATATACCTTTGACGACGGCGCGGCGAAGAGGCGGCGAGGAGGCGACGTTGCGGCGAGGAGGCGGCGCGAGGATCGGCGAGGAGGTGGCGCGAGGAGGCCGCGCGCGAGGAGGCGGCGAGGATCGGCGAGGAGGCGGCGGCCGGCGCGGCGAGGAGGCGACGGCGCGGCGAGGATCGTCGGCCGGCGAGGCGGCGCGAGGAGGCCGCGGCGCGAGGAGGCGGCCGGCGCGGCGAGGAGGCGGCGGCGGCGCACGAGGAGGCGGCGGCGCGGGCGAGGAGGCGGCGCCGCGCGCGAGGAGAGGCGGCGGCGGCGCGAGGAGGCGGCGGCGGCTCGAGGAGGCGGCGGCGCGAGGAGGCGGCGGCGCGGCGAGGAGGCGACGGCGCGGCGAGGTGGCGAGGAGAGATCGAGGCGGCGAGGAGGCGAGAGAAGGAGAGAAGGCACGCGCGGGAAGGCGAGAAGTTGGCGACCCCGGAGAGGTATAGGGCCTTTAGCACCGGTCTTTGTTAGCAACCGGTGCTAAAGACCCTTTAGCACCGGTTGCTAACAAAGACCGGTTCTAAAGGGTCCAAATTCGGGCGCGAAGAGAACCCACCTTTAGGACCGGTTGTTGTTACAGACCGGTCCTAAAGGTCACCTTTAGGACCGGTTGTTGTTACAGACCGGTCCTAAAGGTTTTTTTCCTTTTTCTTTTTTCCTTTTTTCTGTTTCCTCTTTTCTTTTTTTTTGTTTCCTTTTTCTTTTTCCTGTTTCTTCTTTTATTTTTCTTTTTTCTTTTTTCTGTTTCCTGTTTTCTTTTTATTTTTGTTTCCTTTTTCTTTTTCCTGTTTCTTTTTTTATTTTTCTTTTTTCCTTTTTCTGTTTTCTGTTTTCTTTTTCTTTTTGTTTCCTTTTTCTTTTTTCTGTTTCTTCTTTTATTTTATTTTTTTGTTTTCCTTTTCTGTTTTTTTTTACATTTATTTACAAATTGTCAAAATGTCATTTTTACACTTAAAAAATAAAAAATGATATTTATCAAAATGATCAAATTTAGTGGAAACTGGTCAAATTTAGTGGAAACGGGTTTAATACATTATTACACATCACCAACAACACCCCCTATCTATTTTTCTTCTTGCCTTTCTTCTGATTGCGCCGTAACCATGGACTATCTTCATCATTTAACGGGATGCTTGGATCATCTTTGACTTTGAAGGGAGGAATTTCATCAAATTTATTGTAATCTTCTGACATGTCTGTCTTGTCCTCGACTCCCACGATGTTTCTTTTCCCTGAAAGAACTATGTGGCGCCTTGGCTCATCGTCTGATGTATTCGCTTCCTTATCTTTTCTTTTTCTCGGTCTGCTAGACATGTCCTTCACATAGAAAACCTGAGCCACATCATTGGCTAGGATGAATTGATCATTGCCGTACCCAAGATTCTTCTGATCCACTGTTGTCATTCCGTACTTCGGGTCTACCTTCACGCCTGACAGGTTGAACCATTTGCACCAGAACAAAGGGACCTTAAAGGAAGGTCCGTAGTCAAGTTCCCATATCTGCTCTATGTAACCATAGTATGTGACTCTTTGCCCGTTGTCGTCTTTTGCATCAAACCGGACGCCACTGTTTTGGTTGGTGCTCTTTTTATCTTGGTCTGCTGTGTAAAATGTGTTACCATTTATCTCGTACCCTTTAAAGGTCAATACAGTCGAAGATGGTTGCTTGGCCAACAAGTATAGCTCATCTTCAACAATGTTGTCATTAATGAGACGTCTTTGCAACCAACCGCCGAAAGTCTTCGCGTGTTCTTTAGCAATGAAATCTTCAGGTTGCTCCGGGTATTCCGAGCGTAAAATATCCTTGTGTTCCTGGATATATGGAGCCGCCAAGCTGGAATTAACTAGAACTGTGTAGTGTGCTTGAGTGAAAGATTGCTCGTCCATACATGTTGTTGATTTCTTTCCTAGCGTGCCTTTTCCACGCAGTCTCCCCTCATGGCGCGACTGAGGAACACCGATCGGGTTCAGGTCAGGAATAAAGTCAACACAAAACTCAATGACCTCCTCTGTTCCATAGCCCTTGACCATGCTTCCTTCTGGCCTAGCACGGTTTTTAACATAATTCTTCAAGACTCCCATGAACCTCTCAAAGGGGAACATATTGTGTAACAATACAGGACCGAGAACGGAAATCTCTTGGACTAGGTGAACTATGAGGTGCGTCATAATATTGAAGAAGGTTGGTGGGAACACCAACTCGAAGCTGACAAGACATTGGACCACGTCCTTCTGTAAACTTGGTAGAGTTGCTGGATCGATTGCCTTCTGAGAAATTGCGTTGAGGAATGCACATAGCTTCACAATGGGTACTCGCACGTTTTCTGGCAGAAGCCCCCTCAATGCAATCGGAAGTAACTGGGTCATGATCACGTGGCAGTCATGAGACTTTAGGTTTTGGAACTTTTTCTCTTCCAGGTTTAGTATTCCTTTTATGTTCGACGAGTAGCCAGACGGGACCTTGATACTGCTCAGGACTTGGAAAAAGATCTCCTTCTCTTCCTTGGTAAGAGCGTAGCTGGCAGGACCTTTGAAATTCTCTCGATTCATCAGGTCGTCTCGTTCGTGCATACGTTTGTGGTGCAGCCGTGCTTTTGGTGTATCTCTCGACTTCTTCCCATGCACGCCCAATAAGTTTAGCAGGTTCACGCAAATATTTTTCGTCACGTGCATCACGTCGATCGCAGAGCGAACCTCTAGGAATTTCCAATAGGGTAGTTCCCAGAATATAGATTTCTTCTTCCACATGGCTACGTGGTTGTCGGCGTCATTCGGAACAGATTGTGCGCCAGGACCCTTACCAAAGATTACTTTTATATCTTTGACCATGTCATATATATCAGTACCTTTAGGGAGGGTTGGCTTCCTCCGTGTATCTGCCTCGCCTTTGAAATGCTTTCCTTTCTTTCTTACGGGATGCCTGTCTGGAAGAAATCGACGATGCCCCGGGTACACATTCTTGCCTATATGTATACTTTCAGTCTCGCCTAAACAGTGTGTGCATGCGCTGTATCCCTTGTTTGACTGTCCTGAGATGTTACTAAGAGCGGGCCAATCATTGATGGTTACAAACAGCAACCCTCGTAGGTCAAATTCCTCCTGTTTGTACTCGTCCCACACACGTACACCTTCGTCAGCCCATAACTCTAAAAGTTCATCAACCAGTGGCCTCAGGTACACATCAATGTTGTTGCCGGGTTGCGACGGGCCTGGGATAAGCACTGGCATCATAATGAACTTACGCTTCATGCATAACCAAGGAGGAAGGTTATAGATACATAGAGTCACGGGCCAGGTGCTATGACTGCTACTCTGCTCCCCAAACGGATTCAGGCCATCTGTACTTAGACCAAACCTTAAGTTTCTTGGGTCACGTGCAAAGTCCTCGTACTTATCGTCGATGTTTCTCCACTGCGACCCATCAGCGGGTTGTCTCAGCATATCGTCTTCCTTACGGTCTTCTTTGTGCCATCGCAGCAACTTGGCATGCTCTTTGTTTCGGAACAAACGTTTCAACCGTGGTATTATAGGAGCATGCCACATCACCTTGGCAGGAACCCTCTTCCTGGGGCGGTCGTCGCCCTCAACATCACCAGGGTCATCTCGCCTGATCTTATACCGAAATGCACCGCATACCGGGCAGGCATTTAAATTCTCGTGCTGACCGCGGTAGAGGATGCAGTCATTGATGCATGCATGTATCTTATGCACTTCCAATCCTAGAGGGCAAACAACCTTCTTTGCTTCGTACGTACTGCAGGGCAGCATGTTATCTCTTGGAAGCATCTTCTTCATTATTTTCAGCAGCTTTTCAAATCCCTTGTCAGATATTCCATTCTCTGCCTTCCATTGCAGCAATTCCAGGGTGGTGCCCAGCTTTTTCTGGCCATCTTCGCAATTTGGGTACAACAATTTTTTGTGATCTTCTAACATGCGCTCCAACTTCAACCTCTCATTTTCACTTCCGCAGTTTATCTGTTCTTCACGAATGACCTGACGAAGATCATCATCAGACTCATCAACAATGTCCTCAAGTTCAGGCTCGTCTTCCCCCATTTCAGTATCACCGTGTTCACCGAACATAGGATAGTTATCATTATCCTCTTCTTCTTCATTGTCTTCCATTACAACCCCTCTTTCTCCGTGCTTGGTCCAACAAAAATAACTGGGCATGAAGCCTTCTTGCAACAGGTGGGTGTGTATGGTTCTTGAGTTAGGGAAATTCCTCTTATTCTGGCATTTTTTACATGGACAAAAAATAAATCCATTCTGCCTGTTTTTCTCAGCCACATTGAGAAAACTATGCATGCCATTAAGGAATTCGGGACGACGTCGATCACTGTACATCCATTGCCGGTTCATCTGCATTATATAAATTTATCAAAAACCATTATGCTAAATCATCATGACTAAATTAATTAATTAATACAAAAAGTTGATCACACGTTAAAACCAAAGTAGCGTAGTGACCATACATATATAGTTCTCATAAAAACACACACTGAAACCAACCATAAAAACTCTCTCTAATTAATGCATTTAAAAACAACAACAAATGCGATCAAAATCGCAACAAAGGTAACAATTGACCCGACGGCATAATGATACCAAGCCTCTTTACTAATTGCATATTTTCTAATCTTTCTAATCTTCAGACGCATTGCGTCCATCTCGCTCTTGTGACCATCGACGACATCGGCAAGAACCTTTTCCAAGGTCATCTTCTCTCTTTCAGTTTTTTCCAACCTTTCTTCAGTTTTTTTCAATCTTTCTTTCAGGGCAACATTTTCTTGTTCAACTAAGTGTAACTTCTCACCAATAGGGTCGATTGGCATTTCCGGTTCCACTACCTCCTAGATAAAAATATCTATGTCAAGTTGGTCGGCGTAATTAATTGTCATATAATCAGGAAATGAAAATATGTAGTTATAAAAGATAATATACCACATCCGAATCATAGACTGGACGAGGGCCAACGGGGACGGATATCAAAACCATGACGCTATACATATTAAAAAAATCTTACACAATAAGAAAATTATATACAAGTAAATATGTAAATCATACAAATCAAAATTTGTTTTGGTAAATAAAAACAATAGGCTTACCAAGGTTGTGTCGGTGACGGGGCGATCGACGGCGGTGAGGAAGGGGACAAGGCGCGCGACACTAAAAAAAACCACAAATCATAATTAAATTTGAGCTCAAATTGCATATGTATACATAACAAATGATGAACTCTCTCTAGCTTAGGCATTTCATCAAACACCTAGCTAGCACAACAAAAATGAAATGAGCAAGAAAACGAGCAAAACTTGCAATGCCGGAAGAGGGAATGTTGATGCTAACCGTAGGACCGATGGGTGCCAACAATCTTGACAAATGGTGGAGAAAAATGGGGATGGATTAGAGCTCCCAAGAGGAAGGAGAGAGCAAAAATGGAGTTGATCTCGAGCTAGAAAAAATGGGTGGAATATAGGGTGCTCAGGGAGGAAGGAGAGGAGGGCTTTAGGACCGGTTTGTGTCAAAAACCGGTTCTAAAGGGTCTGACAGCGGGGCCCTGCAGTTGCTGCAAAAATGAGAAAACCTTTAGAACCGGTTTGTGATACAAACCGGTTCTAAAGGGTCTGTCCACTGGGCCCCCCTCCCTGCAGCAAACGGTCCAAAAACCTTTAGGACCGGTTTGTGTTACAAACCGGTCCTAAAGGCCTTCCGACCATTTGCTGCAGGAAGGGGGCCCAGCGGACAGACCCTTTAGAACCGGTTTATATCCAATCCGGGTCAAATGTTGTTGGCTCAATGCCCTGTTTTCTACTAGTGATAGGATATCCAAAACAGTTGGGTACATCTCGTATCTCAGATCCGGAAGCAAACTGTCTGTTTCTAGAAACGGGTCCTTTCTCGAGGAAAGGTTTCTCTCGAAATAATTGAGTGGGAGGGTGGTGGAACTTGATGAGGTTAGTGAACCGTCACTTCAACCAGTGTGTAGCATGGCGCGGGAAGTTGTTCCTGTGGCACCTACACCAATTGAAGTGGAAACTGGTGATGGTGATCATTGAGCTTCGGATCAAGTTACTACAAACCTCGTAGGTCGATAAGGTCGCGTACTACTACAGAGTGGTACGGTAACCCTGTCTCGGAGGTCATGTTGTTGAACAACAATGAACCTACGAGCTATGGAGAAGCGATGGTGGGCCCGGATTCCGACAAATGGCTGAAGGCCATGAAATGCGAGAGAGGATCCATGTATGAAAACAAGGTGTGGACTTTGGAAGAACTACTTGATGGTCGTAGGACTATTAAGTAAAGGTGGATCTTTAAAAGAAAGACAGACGATGATGGTGAAAAGTCACCATTAAGAAAAGCTCGACTTGTCGCAAAGATGTTTCTGACAAGATCAACGAGTTGACTATGATGAGACTTTCTCACTCGTAGCGATGCTAAAAATCTGTTGGAATTATGTTAGTAGTTGTTGCATTATTTATGAAATATTGCACATAGGATGTCAAAACATTGTTTCCTCGATGGTTTCCTTGAGGAAAGGTTGTATGTGATACAACCAGAAGGTTTTGTCGATCCTAAGGATGCTAACAAGTATGCAAGCTCCAGCGATCCTTCTATGGACTGGTGCAAGCATCTCGGAGTTGGAATATACGTTTTGATGAGATGATCAAAGCTTTTGGGTTTGTACAATGTTTATGAGAAACTTGTATTTCCAAAGAAGTGAGTGGGAGCACTATAGAATTTCTGATAAGTATATGTGGTTGACATATTGTTAATCGGAAGTAATGTAGAATTTCTGTGAAGCATAAAAGGTTGTTTGAAAGGAGTTTTTCAAAGGAAGACATGGATACAGCTATTTGAACATTGAGCATCAAGATCTATAGGGATGGGTGCAGGGCCGTCGGGGAAACGGCGGAAGGGGCATGACGAATGAACGCTTGGGCCGGCAAGATGGGCGCGTGGGCCACGCTCGCCGGCTCCTGGAGGGTGGCGGGGAGGGCACCGGTCATCGAGGGGAGGGAGGGGAGAGGTATGACCAACGCGGGGCTGCAACCTCGCGGCGGAGGAAACCCTCGAGGGAGCAAATCGAGCGAAGGGAGACCGAGCGAGCCCGTCAAATTGTTTTCTCGGGCGGAAGGGCATTTTGCCTGTAATTTTGCTCTCAAACAAGGGTAGACCCTTCAAATAGAAATGTTTTTCTTTTGCCGGAGCTTTAGAATTGCTAGAATCGACCCAAAACGGTGCTTCTAAGTTGCACCGTCAAATGTGATTCAGTTTTCACAATTCTACAAAATCAGATCGAGTTATTTTGAGCTTATGAATTTTGTGACCCTAATTCTTCATAATCGGGTGAAAAGAACTGGGCCTGGTCTGGGGTATCACTGTGCTTTCGCTAGCGCCACCCCCTTTTTGTTCTGGCAACTGCAGGCTGCAGGAGGGGAACGCCTCGCCTCACATCTCCTACTCCTCCTCACATGGTCCTCTCTGACGCCTTTTCCTGCAATCCGATCGCTTCTCCAGTCCTATCTAGCTAGCTCTCCCTCGCCTTATTGACCCCAGTACCACCCTCTCCTGCTCAGTCTGCACAGAAGCTGAGCTAGCAGTACCATATCAGTGGTAGCCTCCCCCGAGACCACACATCTAATCCACCTAGCTGGAGAGAGAAGCTAGCTAGGACCGGCCGGGAGACGAAAGAGAAGGGTGAAGATGATGCTCTGTGATCTCTCTTCTGACCACCAGCAGGCCACCGGATCCAACCCCCACGTCCTGCTGAGCCCTCTCTTCGCGCCGGCACTGGCAGCTACGTCGACGCTGCCGCTGGAGGAGCCCGCCAGGGCCAAGAGGAAGAGGAGCCAGCCCGGAAACCCAGGTACGCAAAGCTAAACCTAGATCATCAACTGCTCCAACTTTTGCTAGCCCATCAAGCTGATCGATCGGGGGAATTTGTTCTCGTGGCTTTTCTGGCTGGAACGGAAGACCCTAGCGCGGAGGTGATCGCGCTGTCGCCGCGGGCGCTGGTGGCGACCAACCGCTTCGTGTGCGAGGTCTGCAACAAGGGGTTCCAGAGGGACCAGAACCTGCAGCTGCACCGCCGCGGCCACAACCTCCCGTGGAAGCTCCGGCACCGCGCCACGCTGCCGCCCAACAAGCCCGGCGCCGGCGCCGCGCCGCGCAAGCGCGTGTACGTCTGCCCCGAGCCCACCTGCGTCCACCACGACCCGGCCAGGGCGCTGGGCGACCTCACCGGGATCAAGAAGCACTTCTCCCGGAAGCACGGCGAGAAGCGGTGGAGGTGCGAGCGCTGCGGCAAGCGCTACGCCGTGCACTCCGACTGGAAGGCGCACGTCAAGAACTGCGGCGCCCGCGAGTACCGCTGCCACTGCGGCATCCTCTTCTCCAGGTGCGTACGTACGTGCGTGCGTGCGTGCGTGTGGATAAATCTCTAGTCGCACCGGGCCTTAATTTGCATCTCTAGCTGTTTGTTCGATAGGATCTCTCTAACTTTGATCTGACTCAAGGTACCCAATACCGACACTAGTACATAGTTTGTTGGCGATTTCAGGGTGGAAATTACAAGAGATTCACTGGATGCTGTAGATATATACATACATACACTTTAGAACGCTTCTTACATGGGAAATTTCCACGACGATATCGATCGCTAATTAATTCATCGATATCGCTCTCACTGCGTGTCACGTAGACGTAGGTCTTCCCTTCTCACTTGATGTATACACTTTTGGCCCTGCAGTTTTCGAGTTTCCCTTTCCCTTGAAAACCTGCAGCGAGCACTTAAGTTTGGCTGTGTAGGCATGAGGCCGTGTCCATATATGGTATCTAACCAAGAGGCATTGATGAAACACTTGGTATTTGTAGGTAGCCTGTCTCTGCAGTAGAATCGTTTTCATACTTCCATTTCCTCTCACACGCTACCTGCATTAGCACGGGCAATTAAAGATGCGGTTTCAAGCAAGTACTGGCTGTTGAAGATGCACAATGCTAGTACTACTTTGCATATGAACACACACACACACACGGAATACATCATGGAATCTACATCTCCAGCTATCATCTGCATCTGCATGCGAAACCTTGACTTCAATCATGGCTCTCCCTCTCTCTCACAAGTCACAACCCCACACACATACGCAGGAACTTTTCTTCACCAAAGTTAAATACAACCTTTACATCCATGCATGTATATATGAGTGTTAGCCAACAAGTTCTGATTATTTCGCGTCATCATATACGGAATATATGTGATAACTAACATGCTCCTCCATGCATACATGCAGGAAGGACACCCTGATGACCCACAGGGCATTCTGTGATGCCCTAGCTGAAGAGAGCGCAAGGCTTGTCGCCGCTGCAAACAACAACAGCAGCACCATCACCACCACCTGCATCAACGACAACAACAATAGCAGCAACAACAGCGGGCACCACAACAACAATCTACTCATGACAAGCAACAGCTCACCACTCTTCCTTCCTTTCTCCGGGCCTCCTCACGCTCAAAACCCTAACCCCCTCATGTTTCTGTCCCAAGAACCTCACCACCACCAGCTGCTCCCTCCGTTCCAACCCCTGACATATCTTGATGACCTCCCTATGACCGGCAGCGGTTCGGCCGTCAGCACCCACATTGTCGGCTTCGGTCTTACTCCAGAAGGTTCGTTGACTATGCACGCCGGTGGCCGCCGCCTCACCAGGGACTTTCTGGGTGTCGACGATGCCAGTGAGCTCGAGGAGCTGCAGATGTCAGTGCCATCGTACCAGGAACACTCCATCGGCCCTACCACCGCCTGTTGCGCCGTCGACCTGACCAGGCAGTACCACGGCCGCCTGCCGCGGATGAACGAGCCGTGGAGCCACAACTTCTAGAGACTCACCAACAACTCAACAAGATGACCACTAAAGACTTGGCAACCAAAAACTAGCCTCGCCGCACGTTACCTAGCTCTCCTGTCAATGTTTCTCTTCATGCATGCTTAATTTCCCTGTCTTTGACGTAATTAGGGTCGTTTGATCGATCCTGTATGTTCCTTTTCGGATATTTCTTCTTCTTCTCTGTGAAAGATGCCCGTTGACTCGTCAATGAAATCCAAATGTCGATACATCATGCATGACCCCTGGTGTTAATGTCTTCATTTTGGATGCATGCACGTACTAGCTGGCTACTCATTTTATTTTCACTCCCTGCGTCCTGCGTGCAAACCAGGAGGATAGTCAAGACACATGTGTCCTTTCAAATTCGATACATGATAAAATACATGGTCGTAATTTTCGATGTTATTCCTCCGTCCAATAGTATAATACTCCATCCAATCGATAATAAGTGTTTTATCTTATTCTCGATCGAAGGGAGTATGTTATTACAGCCAATATGTGTATTTTGCTACCTGTAGAGATATTTGCCCTTATCTTATAGGCGAGAGAGGCCTCACCCATCTTCACTACGGGGACAACGCAATCCCGATGGCCGAAGGCTCGAAGGAAGATATCCAACACCTTAAGTTTCTCCTCCTGTGCTTCCAAGAGATGTCCAGGTTGACGATGAACTTCGCCAAAAGCAAAGTAGTGATGGTGTAAGGACACTCCGTAGAGGAGGCACACCGTATTGCTTTTTTAAAGAAGGGGGTTAAATCCCCTGGATCAATAGAAGCATACAACCATTTTTATTAATTATTTCACGAAGGAGTGACAAGATCATACATCAAGCCACTCGAAGCCAGCACTCACACCTACAAACATGATAATGTCGAGTGCTCTCATTCTTCATATCGAAAACCGATGCCATAACCGACCCATCCCTATAACGTTTCGGAACAACAATCAGCGCAGCAAACCTAAAGCGTATACCACTTGCACACGTTTTGGAAGCAGCCATCATCATCGAACCGTTGTCCCATCTTCAGGAGAGAGATCCGCATCACCCTTGTCAGTCCGTCCATCCGTCGACGCCACCACGGCGCCCAACAGCGCCACCGCCCTACGCTCGTCCATCCTGACATGAAGGCTTCGGAAGATCTGTCTTGCGTAGCACTTGCCGAACAGGCATGACACAACATACCACGTGTCGGCAAGACATGACTTGACATCTCCACCGATGCTCTGTTTAAGATGAAGCCGCTCCACCGCCTTCCTCTGTCTTCTAGTGCTACTCCAGAAACGATGCTCCCAAGAGAGACACGACACTGTAGTGCGGCCATCGTCCGATCTGGAAGACCAGATCCTAGGGTTTCCCCCAGAGCAGCACGAGTCGGTCAACAGTATTACACGACGATGCCTTCATCAAGGTAACGACGCAGAACGCCACTATCGCCTACCATCGGCTCGGTTTTCACCGGCAACTATGTCTTGCTGACTCGTAGCCGGGACTAGATGACGGATCTCGAGATCCAATCACCTAGCCTCAGGCCGACCACCTCCGACGGGGGAGATGACCGCCACTGCCGGCTGCACTGGCCAGAATAGACCTGATCGTACGTGCCGCCGAGCAGTCCACCAGGCTCTCCACGCCGGCACAGATCTGAAGCCGGATGACGTGCCACCGCAGCATAGCCCGTCGCTGCCACCCAAACTAGGACAACCGCCGCACGTCGCTGCCCGTGACAGGCCTGCCCGACGTGCGTGTAGCTGCCGTCGCCCGAGGTAGGGCCAGCCACCGCCGTCGTTGACGCAAAAAATTGTCGTCGCGGCGATAGATCGGTCGTGCCTCCACACGTGCAGGGGCCCCGCACCACCCCTGGGACATGGGGGAGAGGGATGCCTCCACCACATGGTGGACACTCCCTCACCTGATTTTTCAACCGTCGATGATGGTCGCTACTCCTTCTTCCCCTAGTGCATAACAAATATCTAGCACAAGGAGAAGAAGGAGAAGCGACCCCCACAACAACAGTCGGCATTCTTCTTCTCTCATATATGGTGGCTCGAGCACTTCATCGAACACCTCATGTGCATGAACTAGAGTGGCAAGAGCATGGCATGCATGCTCACACCTCAACGCCCAAAAACACAGGAGAGGGTGGGCAGGGGCGAGGGTTTATATAGGCAACACTTTAGTCCCGGTTTTTCTATAAAACCGGGACTAATAGCATACACTTTAGTCCCGGTTCGTGCCACAAACCGGGACTAATGATCCGCGGCACGCCACGTGGTTCCGTGGCATGCCACGTGGGACTAATGGTCTTTCATTTTTAAATGACTGTTTTAATCAAAAACATATCTGTTACAAAAGGGATTTCATTTTTTTTGAACTTATTTGAACTGAATACTTTTTGTATATATATGTGTTCGAAATGCATGATACCATGAAGTTAGAAAGGGCTAAACCATTCAAATGTAGCAAATGAAGTAGAAAGGGCTAAACCATTCAAATTGGAAAACTATAATGGCACAAACAGAAACTAGACATGTATAAATTGGTCCAAGCAGTACATGATACTAGTCCAAACAGTACATAATCATAGCTACCATAGATATATATACAAGTGTTCGACGTTGAGAACACTACTCGTCTGAATCGTCTGAATCAAAATGTCTACCTTGTTTGAGGTGACGCTAGCCATAGTTGACGACTCGAATCTTGCGGTACAACTCGTATGAAACGTATGCATCTTTTGCTGCATACTCAATGTTGATATGGTGAAGTGGGGTCCTCTCCCAAAGTCTGTGCTGAGACTTTGGGAAATTGGTCTTCATATCACCATACTCCTCGTCGAACCCTGAATACCGTTTGGAGATCAATGAGGCAACTAGTTGGTATCTCAATACCAAAGTTGTGCCTCATATTCAGCTTGTCGTTCGTTATGTCAACGGTAGCAAAAGTGATGCCGCTGCGAAGGAAGTCCATGAGTTCTGGACAATACTTGTCACTACTTCAATAACAACAAATTAAAATGGAACAAATATTACATACTACTGCAACAAGGAAAAATGTTTCACTACAACTAAAGAGAAAATTATCTTTAGGATTCAAATGGAACATATTGCTACCCTATGCAATTTTCATATCCTATGAATTGATCAAGAAACCATAAATTAACTATGGCATATATATATATATATATATATATATATATATATATATATATATATATATATATATATATATATTCTCCCACGATTTTGCAAATATGCAATAAGCTAGACATATTGCATATTGCTATCCAATGGAACCTAGAGAGATCACTACAGCTATCCAACGGAACCTAGAGAGATCACTAGCTATATGCAATTTTCATAAGTATGACATATCATATTGCTATCCAATGGAACCTAGAGAGATCACTAGCTATATGCAATTTTCATAACCTTGGATCAAAGAACGCCGCATAAAATTGTTTCACTACAACTAAAGAGAAATTGATCTTTATAGGATTCCAAAATGTAACATATAGCTATCGATCCTATGTAATTTTCATATCCTATCAATTGATCAAGAAAACCTTAATTAACTATCCAATGGAATATATATAGAAACTGCATATTGCTATCCAATGGAACCTAAAAATCACTATATATATATATATATGCAATTTTCATAACCTTGGATCAAAGAAAGCCTCAAAACATACCTCGCCCATTGGAAGATCAAGACATGGTGTTTGAAACATAGTTGGATGACGGCAACACCTTGTTGATCGGCCGTGCACTCCAGTTCAAGCCCCAAGAACTTCTCATGATCCACTGCGGCGTCAAGCCACTCCTTCAACTGTCTAAGAAAATGCGGCAACTCCCTACTCTCGTTCGTGTACACGACATCGAGCTTGGTCTTGCCATGTGCGAGCACCTCTCCGAAGCGAGTTGGCATGGTGGAAGAAGAGAGGGGAAGAACAGAGCGAGAGAGGAGAAGAACAGAGCGAGAGAGGTGAAGAACAGAGAAATGGCGGCAGACTCTGCTTCGGTTGTGCTTTTGGGAAGCGGAATGTAAACCGTTTGGGCCTTTAGTCCCGGGTTGAGCCACCAACCGGGACTAAAGGGGGATACCAACGGTTGCCACCACTACGGCAGGCCATGTGTCAGACCTTTAGTCCCGGGTTGAGCCACCAACCGAGACTAAAGGGGGATACGAACGGTTGCCACCACCGCGACATACCACGTTTCAGTCGCTAGATCTTTAGTCCCGGTTTTTGGCGCGAACCGGGACTAATGCATCGAACCGAACCGGGGCTATTGCCCTGCTAGGCCCTGGCAGCTCGAACCGGGACCAATGCCAGGCATTGGTCTTGGTTTTACTTGAACCCAAGGCTAATGGGATTTGGGGCTCCGGCCGAAAGCCTCATTTTCTACTAGTGCTGCCAGCAGCATATCTAGTATATTTGCAACCTTGTGGTGCCTTTTATATTGGATATACCATGCCTGGATTACAAGTGTTAATTCTTTTCCAACACCAGCAGATATATCCAATTGTAGTTCTGGAAATTCGATACATGCATATACTCTGGTTGGATGGGTAGGGCTGGGTGGGAGCACTCTGGTTGGATCTGACAAGAAGAGTGAGTACATGCATGGATTTGCTTGCATGCATGCACTATGATGATCACCAGTTCATGTCATGCTAGCTCATGCATATGGGAGTCCGAGCTTGGTCCCTGGACCCGGACCATGGCTGGCTGGCGATATGTATGTGCAATCCCTAGAATTCATTCATCGAGCACATAGTTTGAGAAAGACGTGGAAGAAGGAAAAAGACCTGAGGAGCTTCTTTATTGCCGTGCGTTGACACACATCATGTTCATCTGTCCCACGCAGGCCCTGATCACATCTTCTCTTTTTTAACTCTACATTATTAGTATAGACAATCTCAAGTCTTAACCCCCCTCTGGCCAGACCGTATGTTAATTCTACTTAGCCATTATCAGATCAGCTCAGCATAAGAGCATCTGCATGCAATTGTACAGCAGAATGTGTGTGGCTCTAGAAATCACATGTTGAATTAAAACTACAGTTATATTTCTTGATAAGAGGTACTCCCTCCTTTCGCAAATAGTACAAGATGTTTTGGATATTTCAGCATGAACTACATACAAACTGAAATTAGTGAACAAATACACTAAACCGTGTTTATATACATCAGATTCAGAAAAATAAAATAAAAACATCTTATATTTGTGAACGGAGGGAGTACATATTTTTCTCTCTTGATCAGTCCGCAATGTAACCATCAAGCCTAGATCCTTTTTTGTCCTTATTTAGGAAGGAAAATAGCATCAATCAACGAGAGGAATATGGATTAATCTAATCTCACACATAGGAATAGGATGCTTATATTTATATATGGATGCCATTATTATCTAACTACATGCATATGATTAACGTACTAACTACAGCCTGCAGCCAACAATTTGAATGCTTTTGGCAAAAGATGCGGCAGTAGGCATGCAAAAGATGAAAAGCCTAATGGTCGAATATCCTTGGTGATACGTGGTGGATCAAGGATATAAAGTTTGCATGGGAATAAACCTAGGGATTATATCCCACGGCAAGAGAATGCACGCACGCAAAGGGAGTCTGCACATACTTACTTGGTCAGGGCTTTCCAAGAAAAGCTCTATGGGCATGTGAGAAGAGATGCAGGGAATTTGCAGGAGCAAACCCCAAAACATGCCAATTGCCCCCAGCTCAGATCTCCTCTCAAAAGATCACTGCATGCCTTTTTCTTCCTCCTTTGCTTTCTATATTCTTTCTTTATTCCCCTCTTTGCCTTTTGCAATCCAGGCAGCATTAACAAAAAGCATTCCCCTGTCACTTTTGCATGCTTTGTGCTGCTGATTCTGATAAGCTGGTCTGTAGGATACAATCAAAGTTTATCTATCCAAGTACCTGAACTTGCATGCAGTCTTATATAATGAATTCTTCGTAGAATGTACCTTGCAGCAAAGAAAAAGAATCTGGCGAAACAACAGCTTTCCTGCAAACGTTATCAGGAGATGCAAAGCGTCAGAGAGCACCTACTGTACCATGTTGCAGAGCCATTGTATTGCAGGTTCATAGTTTGAGAAGAGAACAGGATAAGCACAGGCAGCCAATGAATCATCAAATAATCATGGACTGGCAGATTATTATTATTATTGCATGAACGGCGCATGCCTAGCTTTCGCTGCATGAAGGTTTTGGTCCAGGGGTTTCAGCAGGATTTGAAGAGGTGGTCCAGGAACCCAAAGGCTCCCTCCCACATGTTCTCACTTGGTGGGCACACATCCCCAGTGCATCATCACCACGAGCGCGATACCCGATGATGCTTGAACTGCGTGCATGAACAACTGCAAGCCTTGAGGAATTGATCAGCAGCTCCCAAGGTTCCTCCTGAAGACCTCATTTGGCAAGGGGGGTTTTCCAATCCAGCCCCAAAGGGACTGCCTTCACCCCAATCCTCTCAACTCCCCAATAATCCCCAAGCATTGTTTGCGTGAGAGGATTTGCTATATCAAAAATCTTAACTACTCCCTCCGTTTCTTTTTACTCCGCGTATAAGATTTGGTCAAAGTCAAACAACATAAAGTTTAACCAAATTTATATCAAAAAATATGAATATCTACTATATTAAAATTATATGGTATGAAAATACATCTCGTGGTACATATGATAATATTGATATCATGTTGTGAATGTTGATATTTTTTAATATAAAGTTAGTCAAACTTTACAAAGCTTGACTTTGACCAAACCTTATATGCAGACTAAAAAGAAACGGAGAGAGTACTAATTAATAAAATCCCATTTTTACTACTGCACCAAATCCACATTGCAGAGCCAGATAGAACATCAAGTAATAATGAACCCAAAAAAAAACATCTTGTACTATCAAGTACTCCCTCTGCCTCAAAATGTAGTGTTAAAACACGCCTTGCATTTTGAGACAGGGTGAGTAATGATAGAAAATCACATATTTGGAGTCATCATGCATATATACTAGCGCCAAAGAAGCACGGCGACACGCTGCGGCCATGACAAAATGTGTCTGAATTTTGCCCAAGCCCTTCCTTCTCTTGTTTTCTTGTTGCATGCAATGCGCAAAACTAATGTACTTTCTGAGTTCCAACATATAAGCACTGAAATATAAGCAAGAGCACAAAGAACAAACAATCTCTTATCTGAATGCTGATATCTAGGTACACAGTGAACTGACGTAACAGAAGTTTCTTCTCATCTACATTTTAATAGAATAAAATAGACGAATGTAGATAGATACACTGGGCGTAGTGGGTGCACATCATGCATGGTTCAACCTTTTTACACCTAAATACAGTAATATCCAGAACAATGCAACTAATAGAGCGGTCATAAGTAGCAAAGTAGCTGATCTTCAGTTAGAACCTCGCCTAAACAATGCAGCTATTAGAGCTAGCATAACCACCAAAATAGCCAATCTTCAGTTGGAACCTCCGTTCTGCCAACTTGAGAACAGAGCTGTTAGAGGAACAATATAACACAAAGAACTCCAAAAGCAAAGAATTGCTTTTCAGAACCAAGCAACTTGTCTCTAATTAGTAATTACACATAAAACACATAAACAATAGCAGGAAGTATACTTTCTGATGGTGGCAACGAAAGCAGGTCATCAAGAATACATTTCTCTCAACCTGATACTCCAGTTGTGGTGGACTGAACAGTAATAGTACCATTACCAACAGCCTGTACACACTGAGCAATTTGTGCTAATTCTTCATCCGAGGCTGCAGACAGTTTGGGGCAAGCAAGGCAATGATTAGTGTGAAATATAGAACATTGACATGATTCTATAGAGGCGACATAACCAAAGAAGAGCCAAGAATGTCACTCTTAGTACCGCCTTCCACAACAGGCAACACTTGCTTAAAACCACCGCCAAGCACAACAATCTTGCCTCCAAAAGGAAGAGCAGACCTGCTACTATCATTTGCTAACAATACATCTTTCAAAGTTGTATCAGGAGCTTCAAAACAGAATCGGTAATGTCAACACGGGTGTGGAGGTCATAGCCTTCTTGAGGAGATCAAATGCAGTTTATGCTTCTGTTTGTCGAAATAGGTTGGAACGTCGTACCCATCCTGGGCGACGGCTTTTTTTTTTTTTTTGCAAAGGAGGAACTTAGCCCCCTGTTTATATAGAAGGGGTGCGACTCCCTGATAGCGTACATTGTTGAGATTACATCTTGGAGATAAAGTAAAGACTAGAGATAGAGATAGATGTTTAAGTTACAAACAAGATCTTATATCTAAACAACCTAGTCTATCTCTATCTTAACCGAGACTGTATCCTCAACCGGTATAGGGACCATCGCATGTTTAATACCCTCCCTTAATCACAGCTTTGTAAGTTCAGATTACGTTTGAACTCTTCAAAACTTCTTGTGGGCAATGCTTTTGTAAACCCATCTGCAACCTGATCTCTAGAGTGCACAAAACGAATTTCCAATTGTCTGTTGCTAACTCTTTCTCTCACAAAGTGGAAATCTATTTCAATGTGTTTTGTTCTGGCATGGAAGACAAGATTAGCAGATAAGTATGTTGCACCAAGGTTGTCACACCATAAGCATGGAGCTTGGGTGCATTTTATGCCAAGTTCTCTTAGCATGGACTAAACCCATATAATTTCTGCTGTAGCATTTGCTAGTGCCTTGTACTCAGCTTCAGTACTTGATCGTGAAACAGTGGCTTGTTTTTTTGCACACCATGATATTAGATTAGGCCCAAAAAATACTGCAAAGCCTCTAGTGGAGCGTCTGTCATCTATACATCTTGTTCGGTCAGAATCAGAGAAGGCACTGACAAGGGAAGATGAAGATTTGCTAAAAGTGAGCCCAACATTCATAGTGTTTTTGATATATCTTACTATGCGTTTGGCAGCAGTCCAATGATCTGTAGTTGGTGCATGGAGGAACCGAGAGACTTTGTTAACAACAAAAGATATATCAGGTCTTGTCAGAGTGAGATACTAGAGAGCCCCAACTAGGCTTCGGTACCTGGTGCTATCCTCATGACCAAGAGGTGTTCCTTCTGCAAGAGACAGTTTTTCTGTACTAGACAGGGGAGTTGATGAGGGTTTGCATCCTTGCAAACCAACTCTCTTTACCAGGTCGGTAGCATACTTCTCTTGAGAAAGATGAAGCCTGTCTCCAATATTCTTTATTTCAATGCCCAAAAAATAGTGCAAGTCTCCTAGATCTTTAAGTGCAAATTCAGCACTCAAGTCTTTCAGCAAGCCTGCTACTGCCTCATTAGATGAACTTGTGACAATAATATCATCAACATAAATGAGTACAAAAATAGTTGTATGTGACTTGTTGTAGATGAACAAAGAAGTATCAGATTTTGAAGGAACAAAACCAAGTGTTTGCAACTTTTTACTGAGACGAGAGTACCATGCTCTTGGGGCTTGTTTCAGTCCATATAGAGCTTTATCCAATTTGTAGACATGAAAGGGTGAGTTTTTATCGACGAACCCAGGAGGTTGTTTCATATATACTTCCTCTTCCAGAACACCATGAAGAAACGCATTCTGTACATCTAGCTGTCCGAGACTCCATCCCCTGGAAACAGCAATAGATAGGACAAGACGAATAGTTGCAGCTTTAACAACAGGACTGAAAGTGTCCGCGTAGTCTATGCCATACCGTTGCTTGAAGCCTTTTGCAACAAGTCTTGCCTTATAGCGATCAATGGTTCCATCAGACTTTCTTTTGTTGCGAAAGACCCACTTGCAATCAATTAAATTTTTACCTCATGGTGGAGGAACCAAGTGCCATGTTTTGTTTTTCTCGAGTGCTACATGTTCTTCCTCCATAGCCTTCTTCCACCGTGTATCACAAAGGGCCTCTTCTGAGGAGTTAGGTTCACCTGTGGAGCATGCAAGACCGAATTTGGTGATGTGCTTGTAATCGACAGGTTTAATTACCCCTTTTTGGAGACGGGTGAGTGATTGGGACGGTGGTGCAGAAAATCCAGCTGCATCTGGCATGGCAGCTCCTGGCACGGCAGCGTCGGGTGGTGCAGAAGATCTGGCGCGCCCGACAGCTTCATCAGCCTCGGCGCGCTCGACAGTTCCCCTGACGGAATCAGCCTGGGGAGGAGCGCCTGTCGGCTCAGCGGGAGGGCGCGGGCGGCGTTGGTAGCAGTGGGGGCCACCTGCATTAGAAGAGCGCCAGCAGTTTTCACCTGCACCTGTCCGCGTGAGGCTCGATGCCGATGGTTGGTGGGGCGCGTTTGCATGTGCCTGAGAGGGCCCGGTGGCAGTTGCTGGTTTGCCGCCCACTCCTGGCCCTGGCGCGCCTGCCGGTGCTGAACCCGAGGAGGAGCCGCCTGCGCCTCGCACTGGCGCGCCTGCCAGTGCTGATCCCGAGGCCGATATGCTCCCTCCCGGCGGACACATGAAATATTGCTGTGTGGAGGCAGTTTCTGCACCGTTTTCTTCACCGATTTCTGCTGGAGATCGATCTGCATCATCACAAGGCTCATGCACAGGGTTGTGAAGATTAGTCAACATGTGGTCATCACAGTTATTCTCCCCGATGAGATGATGTGGTAGGAGGAGGATTTCCTTGCGTAGCAAGGCACCAATGTTAGGATGGAGATCTGCAAAGGGAAATTTTGTTTCATCAAAAACGACATCACGAGAAATATAGACTCGTCCAGTGGAGATATCAAGACACTTGACCCCTTTGTGTTGAGCACTATAGCCAAGAAAAGCACATTGTTTGGATCGGAACATGAGTTTGCGATTATTATAGGGCCTAAGGTTTGGCCAGCAAGGGCAACCAAAAACACGAAGGGATGCATAGTTTGGTTTATGTGGAGAAGTCTCTCAGTGGGTGTCTCATTGTTGATGACTCGACTAGGGAGGATATTTATGAGGTGGACTACGGTGAGAAGTGCCTCATCCCAGAATTTGAGGGGCATATACGCACCTGCCAAAAGAGCAAGACCAACCTCTACAATGTGTCTGTGTTTGCGTTCAGCAGACCCATTTTGTTGATGAGCATGGGGGCAAGAGACATGGTGAGATATGCCAAGTTCTTGAAAGAAGGAATTGAGCTTTTCATACTCTCCTCCCCAATAAGATTGGACGGCTATTATTTTGCTATCAAATTTTCGTTCAACGAGAGCTTGGAAATTATGAAACACTTGGAACACTTCGGATCTCTTTTTAAGAAGATAGATCCATGAGTACTTGTTGTAGTCATCAATGAAGCTAACATAGTAGGTGTGTCTACCAACAGAAGAAGGTGTAGGGCCCCATACATCAGAGAAGATCAGTTGCAGGGGTTTTGTAGAAACACTTGTAGAAACTGGATAAGGTAATTGATGACTCTTAGCCGTTTGACATAAATCACAAATTGTTTCATTATTGCGCTCTCGAACAAATGGGAGCTTATTTTTCCTAAGCAAACTTTCAACTAAAGAAAAAGAGGCATGTCCTAATCGATCGTGCCACCTTGTGGAAGATAATTTAGTGGCACTAAAAACTTGTTTGTTGAATCTTCTAATCTCCAGGATCAAGGGGTAGAGCCCACGAACGCATCTACCACGATATAGCACCTTCCTCGTTTCCTGATCCTTGATCAAAAAGAAGAAGGGGTGAAATTCAAGAAAGACATTGTTGTCAATAGCAATGCGATGAACAGAGAGGAGATTTTTGATGTTCTAGAGACATGCAAGATTTTTCTAAGATGGATTTTGCTACGAGGGGTTTGAAAAACTGAGTGACCAATGTGACAGATCTTCATACCTTCTCCGCTGGCGGTATGGATGTTGTCTTGCCCGCGGTATTTTTCCCGCATGGTCACTTTTTCCAGCTCGCGATGATGTGGTTCGTGGCTCCGCTGTCCACGTACCAATTGGTGTCTACTCCATATGATCCATCAGCCGCACCTGCCACATTTTCGTCTTGTGAGGAATCGCCATCCTCATCAAAACGGTACCAGCAGTCCTTGGCCGAATGACCAGGCTTGCCGCAGATCTGACAGCGGGTGGCGTCAGGGCGCTTGGAGGAGTTTGAGCGACGGCCCGTGTTGTTGTTGGAGGAGGGCCGCCCGCTGCCGTGGCCGTTATTCCCGCGATCATCACCACGGGTGTTGGTGTTGCCGTGGCCGTCGATGTTCTTCCCTTTGCCACGCGGGGATCCTCGATAGCGTGAGCCGTTGCAGCCACACATGGCTGCGTTGGCAGAGGATTTAAACCCTCCGCCGCCAGAGTTTGCCCCTTGGAACAGCGCCACCCGTTGATCGAAATTGCTCATCTGGGCGAATAGATCGTCAAGGGTGATGGGCGCAGTGCGGGCATCGAGAGCGGAGACGAGGGGCTGGTAGTCCATGTCCAGCCCGGCGAGGATGTAGGAGATTAGTTCATCCTTAGGAAGTGGCTTGCCCGCCGCTGCCAACTCGTCGGCGAGAGATCGCATGTGAGTGAAGAAGGCGGCGACGGTCTATGTCCCCTTCTGCGCGTTGGCGAAGGCGACCCGGATGTTGTTGATGCGGGATAGAGACTGGGATGAAAACATATGCGCCAGTGTTGTCCATAGCTCGTGCACTAGTAGAAAACAGGGCATTGAGCCAACCACATTGGACCCGGATTGGATATAAACCGGTTCTAAAGGGTCTGTCCGCTGGGCCCCCTCCCTGCAGCAAATGGCCGCAAGGCCTTTAGGACCGGTTTGTAACACAAACCGGTCCTAAAGGTTTTTGGACCGTTTGCTGCAGGGAGGGGGGCCCAGTGGACAGACCCTTTAGAACCGGTTTGTATCACAAACCGGTGCTAAAGGTTTTCTCATTTTTGCAGCAACTGCGGGGCCCCGCTGTCAGACCCTTTAGCACCGGTTTTTAACACAAACCGGTCCTAAAGCCCTCCCCTATATTCCACCCCTTGTACAGCCTCGACCTCTCCGGTGCCGCCGTCTTCTCGCCTTCCCGCGCGTCTTCTCTCCTTCCCGCGCGTCTTCTCGCCGCCGTCGCCTCCTCGCCGCCGTCGCCGTCCGCCTCGACCTCTCCGGTGCCGCCGCCCGACGTCCGCCTCCACGTCGCCGCCGTCGTGCTCGACCTCCGCGCCGCCTCGACCTCGACGCCGCCGTGCGCCGCCTCCTCGCCGAGTCGACCTCGACGCCGCGCGTGCCGCCTCCTCGCCGCCCCACGCCGTCCGCCGCCCCGATGCCGTCTGCCTCCGCCGCCCCCACGCCGTCGTCCGCCGCCCCGACGCCGTCTGCCTCCGCTGCTCCGGCGCCGTCGCCTCCACGCCGCCAAGGAATGTTCATCAAGCCTTATCTCTTGATAAATGTTCATCAAGGAAGAACCCGGTACATGGGCAGACAAGCTCCACTTTCAGATTAACAAAGTAAGTAGTACTATGTACCCTGGTTTCAATACCATTACCATTCTCTTGATTATTATTAATTTGACTGAATTATGTTCTCGTATATAGGACGTCCCGCAACAACCACCGAGCACTGATTATTGTGGATACTACGTTTGCGAGTACATTCACAGGATTATCAATGAGAAATCCCGTACTTCCAGAAATCTAGAGGTACGTAACCGGATCTTCACAACTTTATTTATGTTGCCATCAATTATGTTTAGTTTTGTTCATAACTTAATTGTTTTCATCTACTTCTTTTAAAGCTGCAACGAAAGCGGGCGATGCTCAGACCAATCCAACGTTGCAAGGCAGTTGCAGAGGAATTGGCAGGATTTCTCCTCACGCAAGTCATAGATGAAGGCGGAGAATTTTTCCATCCTATGAACCAATAGCCAGCTCCCTTCTCTATGCAAGTATACAGCTACAGGAAACGAACTTCAAATTATGTAATGATAATCGGTCGAGTACTTCGTGTTACAATGTATATATGTACTTTTATTTGGTGCATCAACATTTAACCGCAAACACGGAATCGGAAACACTTAACTGCAAACACGGAATCGGTGTTTCCGGATACGTGTTTCCGATTACGTGTTTCCGATTCCGTGTTCGTAAAAAACGGAACACGGACACACGGAATCGGAAACACGGAATCAGAAATACGGAATCGGAAAGACGTAAACGGAAATACGGAACCGGAAACACGTAAACGGAAACCCTGAAAATACGGAACACGGAAACACCAAAATACGGAATCGGAAACCCTGAAAAGAAAAGGAAAAAAAAAAGAAAAAAAAGCATTAGGACCGGTTGGTGTTACCAACCGGTTCTAAAGGTCCTCCACCTGCGCGCACTCTTCGGCGCCCACGTGGAGGCCTTTAGCACCGGTTTGTAAGAGACCGGTGCTAAAGGGGGGGGGGCCTTTAGTCCCGGATACGTAGCACCGGATGTGTATCCGGGTCCAAAGGCCCTTACCAACCGGTTCTAATACCCCTTTCTCCACTAGTGGTGTGCATGGTTGATCGATGTCACCTGCACGAGCACCTCCTTCGACAGATTATTCAGGAGATAACCAAGTACCTGTTGATCCTCTCGGAACCAGATCGCATGAAGGGGGTTTGGTGCTGTCTCCTCCTTCCCGTCCTTGTCCTTGGTGACGACGACCTCGGCTGGCTCCGGCATGCTACCATCGACATAGCCGAAGGCTCCCGTACCGCGAAGTTGTGGCGTTATCTGTGTGCGCCAGATGATGAAGTTGGTGCATGTGAGCTTCCCGGTGATTTGGCCAGAGAGGCCTACGTTGGTGGCGGAGGATGAAGACATGGCGGCGGCGGAAGCTTTGGTGGATTGCTAGATGTAATGGAAGAGTTAGGCTCTATATACCATGTCGAAATAGGTTGGAACGTCGTACCCATCCTGGGCGACGGCTGCGTGTTTATATAGAAGGGGTGCGACTCCCGGATAGCGTACATTGTTGAGATTACATCTTGGAGATAAAGTAAAGACTAGAGATAGAGATAGATGTTTAAGTTACAAATAAGATCTTATATCTAAACAACCTAGTCGATCTCTATCTTAACCGAGACTCTATCCTCAACCGGTATAGGGACCATCACATGTTTAATACTGTTGTCCATTGAAAAGCCTTCTTCTTCAATAGATTGGTGAGAGGCTTGGCAATCATGCCATAGTGTTGCACAAATTTTGTACCCGATCAGCCCCAAAAAACCTCTTAAGTCCGTCTCATTGGTGGGCACTAGCCATTGTGCCATGGCCTCAGTTTTTGTTGGATCTGTTGCAACTCCCTTATCGGAAATGATGTGACCCAGATATTCCAGTTGTTGTTGGGCAAAAGAGCATTTGCTGAGTTTGACATATAGCTGATGTTCCCTGAGTATAGTGAACACCTGTTGCACATGATTCTTGTGTCCAAGTCCTGACTGAACACCAAGATGTCATCCATGAACACCAAGACAAATTTCCTAGTACAACCAGCAAAAATAATATTCATGACACACTGAAAAGTTGCAGGTGCTTCAGATAACCCAAAGGGCATCACTCTGAACTGGTATTGTCCCAGATGTGTTTTAAAAGCAGTCTCGTGTTCATCGGCCTCCACCATCCTGATCTGGTGATAGCCAGCTCGTAAGTCTAGCTTTGTGAGCCATTTAGTGCCAGCTAGCTCATCCAGTAGTTCATCCACCACTGGCATTGGAAATTTGTTTTTGACAGTGACAGCATTTAGCCTCCTGTAGTCCACACAAAATCTCTATTTTCCATCCTTCATGACTAGGAGCACAGGGGACGCAAAAGGTGACATACTGGGAGAAATGATTCCAGCTGCAAGCATTTCAGACACTTGTCTCTCAATCTCATCTTTGTGGAGAGGAGAGTATCTGTATGGCCTTGAATTTACTGGAGTTGTGTTGGGTAGTAATGATATGGCATGATCAAATTCCCTGTGTGGAGGTAATCCCTTGGGCTCTTGAAAGATATCCGCAAAGGAATCTATAATTTGTTGAATACAGTCTGGAATTTCAGAAGAATTTGTAGTTGTGCTAACTGACAGGACAGCAGTATCCCAAATATCATTTCCTTTATGACATTTTACCACTTGATCTAATGTCAGTTCCTGCATTTGGGTAACTGGTTGAGATTTCAGTCCCTGCAATGTGATAGAGGTGTCCTTGTCCTGAAAGTGCACCCATTGTTCTTTCCAGTGACATGCCATTGGACTCCATTGAGACCGCCAGTCCATGCCCAAGATGGCATCATACCCTCCCAAATTTAAGATTCTCATGTCAGTGGAAAATGTATGCCCCTGTATCCACCAGTTCAGCCCTTGCACCATGTGAGTACACTGAAGCTTCTCCCCATTTGCTACTTTGACTGTCATGGGACTAGGTAAATTTATAGTGGGACGCTGAAGTTTGTCTGCCAACTGTTGGTCTAAGAACGTGTGCGAGCTCCCAGAGTCAATTAGCAACGGCATAACTTGATTGCCCACGAGTGCCCTGAGCTGTATTGTTTTAGTATTGGTAGTGCCTGCGAGGGCACTAACTGACAAGTAGGCAGCTGCTTCTTCGACAAATTCTTCAGTAGCAATGGCATCTAACACTACATCATTAAGTTGTGTTGCTTCCTCTGCCATGTTGATCGCCTTCACTTGGGCTGCTTGTTTGTTGGCACATACATGCCCTGGAGCAAACTTGTCTCCACAACTATAACACAAACCATTCTGTCTCCTGTAGTCTTTCAGTTGCCGTGCTTTCCACATATCACCAGGAGCTAACTGAGGATTGGTTAAGGTGTCTTGGCGTGGCAATGCTTTGTTAACTGTTGCTTGCTTGAAAGTTTTGGCGCTGCTATGTTTTGCTCTATCCAATAGGGCCTCCTGCACAATAGCATACTCATAGGCAGCTGCTACAGTAGCTAGTGACTGAATTTCTACTGCGGCGCGCAACTCCTCTTTCAAGCCCAAAATAAACTAAGTAACTAGCATAGTCTCGCTGATGTTGCCCTCATACATCCGGACCTGGTACACTAACTGGTGGAAAGTTGTACGATACTCCTGCACAAAACCTTGTTGCCGTAACACAAGCAAGTCTCTCATACATGAACGATGCACATTGACCTCAAATTCCTGAGTAATAGTCGTGCGGAAATTTTCCCACGTACTGCAGTATTCAGTTAACTTGTATGAGTGAAACCAGTGTGCTGCGTTGCCATGTAAGTGCATGGATGCTGACATTAACTTGAAGGAATCTGAACCTGTTACAGCAGGAAATATGCTTCACAATTGTTAGAATACTTGTACACATGTATGTCCATAGATGTATAGATCCACAATTGTAGGATCATGGCCTGCGTGCCTATCATGTAGGGGTTAGTGGACCTCTTGTATATAAGTGTACCTTTGTCACATAATCAATCAAGGGTGAACGTAATCTCTCCAACTTGGTATCAGACACCAGGCACCTCTCTCATGGACGCGCCCGCCTCCTCCCCTGCGCTCGGCGCCGCCACCAACGATGGCTCTTCCCCGGCCCCTCTGCTCTTCACCACCCCGGCCGCCCCCGTCACCTCGGCCGCCTCTGCGGCCTCCTCCGCGACTTCCGTCGCCGCCGCCTCCCACCCCTTTGTCTTCCAGACGAACGCCTCCTCCCCGGCATCTGGCTCCGTCGCCCCTCGGTCCACCTTCGCGCCCCTCTTCTCCTCCACACCTCCGGCGGCCCCTCCACCACCGCGGCATCCCATTTTCAATGACCATATCACCAACCACATCAAGTTTCTCCTCAATCCTGCAGATCACAACTATCACAAGTGGAAGTCCTTCTTCCTCATGGTTCTCGTCCGCTACGGCGTCACCTATCTCCTTGATCACCCTCCTCCGCCCAACGCCGACGCTCAGTACCTTGAGCTCGACGCCCACGTCGCCTTATGGCTCTACGCCACCCTCGCCGACTCCATGGTAGATCATGTCGTTGGTGCCACCACCTCCTTCGCCATCTGGAAGTAGATCCAGGACTACTTCCTCTCCAATCACGCCGCGCGTTTCATGATCCTCAACCGCCAGTATCGCAATCTCAAACAGGATGACCTTCCCGTTCCGGAGTATGCCCGCCGCATGAAACTCCTCACGGATGGCCTCGCCGACATTGATCACCCCGTCTCTGAGATCGACCTCACCACGCAGTTCCTCCATGGCCTCGACAAGCGTCTCGACACCATCCGTGTCGTGTTGGGAGACCAGGCACTCCCCTTCGACGTCGTCCTCTCTTGGGTCACTCTCGCTCAGGAGTCCATGACCCAGCGCGCGGCCGAGGAAGGCGCCTCGGCGTTCGCGATCCACGGCGGTGGTTCCTCTGGCTCCACCAACTCTGGCGGCGGCAACCGTGGTCAGGGCGATCGGTCCAACTATCGCGGCTTTGATCCCTCTCAGACCACACCGCATGCTCCTTCCCCGGCGGGTCGTGGCGACCGCAACGGTGATGGTGGTGATCGTGGTCGCGGCCGCGACCGCGCTCCGGCTCCCGCCCCACCTACGGCCCCCTTCACCGGCTACTTTGCTCCATATGGCATGGCTCTCCCCGCTCCGCGCCCTGGTTGGGTACCCCCCAACGCTGCTGGTGTTCTTGGGCCTCGCCCGGGATCTCACGCCCATGCCTACCCGATCCAGCACGTCGTGCCCCCGCCGCCCGCCGCGCACTACCCTCAGGCGCTCTACTACCCACCACCACCGCCGTCATGGGATCACGTCGCCATGCTGAATGCCTCCCATAGTCACGGTGCTCCTTCGGCCACTCCACCACCGGACTGGTTCCTCGACAGTGGTGCAACCTCCCACATCACCGGCAACCAAGGTATCCTCTCCTCGTCTAGTTCTTCGTTAAAGCATTCTGTTCCGTCTACCGTTCTTGTTGGCAATGTGCATCGCCTCCCCATCATTGCCACCGGCTCCACCACTCTCTCTCCAACCCCCTTCACACTCCGCGACGTCCTCGTTTCTCCAAACATAGTCACAAACCTCATTTCCGTTCGGCAATTTACTCGCGACAATTTGTGCTCTATTGAATTTTACCCTTATGGTTTCATTGTGAAGGATATTTGCACGCGGAAGGTGCTCCTGATCTCCACTAGCTTCGATGGCCTCTACCCACTATACGGCTCCCGCACCGACTGGCCTACTGTGATGACCGCCACCACTTCCATGTCGGACATTTGGCACCAGCGTCTCGGCCACCCCGGCACCCCGTCGTTCTCCACCATCTCCAAGGACTTTCTTAGCTCATGTAATAAGCCACCGCATGTTCCTTGTAATGCTTGCCAACTTGGGCGACAACCACGGCTACCTTTTTCTTCCTCTCTTAGCAGATCATCCGCACCATTTGATTTAATTCACTGTGATTTGTGGACATCACCAGTTATAAGTTTTTATGGCTTTCAATACTACCTGGTTATACTTGATGATTACACCCACTACTCGTGGTCCTTCCCATTGCGCCACAAATCAGAAACATCCATGGTTTTTCTTCGTTTCTTCACATACGTTCACACCCAATTTCACACGATCATCAAAAGCATGCAATGCGACAACGGTGGCGAATTCATCAACAACTACCTACGCTCCTTCTTCTCTACCAACGGTATCATCTACCACTTCTCCTGCCCTCACACCTCTCCCCAAAATGGCAAGGCCGAATGGCTCATACGCACCACTAATGACATCATGCGCACCCTCCTGTTTCACGCACGTCTCACACCACCATTTTGGGTGGAAGCCCTTCACACTGCCACATACCTCCTAAACCGCCGACCATCTAGATCTATCGCCAACAACACGCCCCATTACCTCCTATACGGCTCTCCACCGGCATATGATAATCTCTGGGTCTTCGGATGCCTATGCTATCCCAACATCACCGCAACGGCAACCCACAAACTCTCCCCACGCTCCATCCGCTGCATTTTCTTAGGTTACCCACTAGAACACAAAGGCTACCGTTGCTATGATCTCCAAAATCGCCGCGTCATCGTCTCTCGGCATGTTATTTTTCATGAGACCATCTTTCCATATGAGCCACCCACACCCCCACCGCATGCTGTTACGTCCACACACAATCCCGCTGCATGGATCCCACCTACCTCGGCCGCGTTGGATCCCGCACCAGCCCCTGTCGCGCCATCTCCTCGCCGGCCCATGCAATCCGCTTGGATCGCCCGCCCACCAACCACTCCGCGGCTCGGGCGACGCCAAACTCGCCACCAGCTGCCACATGCACCCCACCTACCCACTCTCCCGCACCTGCCGCCACTCCCGCCTCCTCCTCGCAGACTGTGCCACATACTGAGCCCACCGGATCCTCCTCGTCCTCTGCACCTGACCCACCTGACTCCCCTGTCCCAGGTCCCACGCAATCCTCCTCGGGCTCTGAGCCGCCCACTCCGCCTGTTCCACGTCGCCCCCGCCAAGCCGTTCCCATCGCCCCAACACAAAATAATCACCCCATGCACACACGCTTAAAGGCAGGGTTTTGCATGCTGAAACGGCTTTTCCTCGCCACCATGCCTTCCTCTTCCATTTCACCCATACCACCCACATACAAATCTGCCCTCAAAGATTCCCATTGGCGCCAAGCGATGTTAGACGAATATAATGCTCTAATGAACAACTCTACGTGTTCTTTGGTGCCTAAGCCTGCAGGTGTTAATGTGGTCACGGGGAAGTGGATCTTTAGGCACAAGTTCAACGGGGACGACTCTCTCTCTCTCTCGGTACAAAGCTCGTTGGGTGGTTCGTGGTTTCACCCAACGAGAAGGCGTGGACTATGATGAAACATTTAGTCCGGTGGTCAAGCCGGCTACGATTCGGGTTGTTCTCGGTCTCGCCACAACCAACTCTTGGCCTATCCATCAACTGGATGTCAAGAACGCATTTCTACACGGTGATCTCCATGAGACGGTCTACTGCTCCCAGCCAGCCGGCTTCATCGATCCCACTCGTCTTGATCATGTCTGCCTACTCCATAAGTCTCTCTATGGGCTCAAACAAGCACCACGCACGTGGTTCCTCCGCTTCAAACATTTTCTGCTCTCCCTAGGGTTTCAGGCATCACAAAGTGACTCCTCATTATTCATCCTTCATCGCGACTCCACCACTGCTTACCTCTTAGTGTATGTCGACGATCTTATCCTAACCGTCAGCTCACCACAAACCCTACACTCTATCATTCGGTCCCTCAAAGCAGAATTCTCCATGTCTGACTTGGGCGACCTTCACCACTTCCTTGGGATAAATGTCACGCCTAACTCCTCGGGTCTCTTCCTATGCCAACAGAAATACACCCTAGAGATTCTTGAACGAGCCAAAATGTTGAACTGCAAGCCCGTCTCAACACCAGCTCCAAGTTGTCCTCCTCCTCCGGTGCTCTCCTCTCCGAACCCACCAAATACAGGAGCTTAGTTGGCGCTCTGCAATACCTCACCCTCACCAGGCCCGACATCTCCCATGCGGTTCAGCAGGTGTGCTTGTTTATGCATGCACCGCGTGACGTCCACATGCAGCTCGTCAAACGCATCCTACGCTATCTCCAGGGCACTTCTCACTTCGGTATTCAGCTATACAAAGCCTCCTCATCAGATCTTGTGGCACATAAAGACGTTGATTGGGCCAGGTGCCCGGACACTTGCCGCTCCACATCCGGGTTTTGCGTCTTCCTCGGCTCGAACATCGTCTCCTGGTCTCCAAAACGACAGCCCACCGTCTCCAGATCGAGTGGTGAAGCTGAATATGACGGTGTCGCAAACTGCGTTCCCAAAACTTGTTGGCTACGACAACTTCTTCACGAGCTACGTCGTCCTCCTAGTCGTGCCACACTTGTGTATTGCGACAACATAAGTGCATCGTACCTCGCCAGCAACCCCGTGCAGCACCAGCGCACCAAGCACGTCAAAATTGATCTACACTTCGTCAGAGATCGCGTGGCACTTGGCGAAGTTCGGGTCCTCCATGTTCCATCCTCCTCCCAATATGCGGACATCTTCACGAAGGGTCTACCGTCACCGATATTTCATGACTTTCGGTCCAGCCTCAACGTCCTTGCACACGGTGTTCCGGCTGAGGGGGGTGTTAGAATACTTGTACACGTGTATGTCCATAGATGTATAGATCCACAATTGTAGGATCATGGCCTGCGTGCCTATCATGTAGGGGTTAGTGGACCTCTTGTATATAAGTGTACCTTTGTCACATAATCAATCAAGGGTGAACATAATCTCTCCAACTACAATTATCCAACCAAATGCGCACCCCTTCACCATCGAACCTCGGGAATTTTATCTTAGGCATCCACGTTCGCTTGCTACTCTGATCATCTGGGGCAGAGGGTGGGTGGGATAGCAAGGAATTGTCGAGCAAGGTCGTAATGGTGGAGGAGGAGGAGGCGGTAGTGGTGGAGCGCACGATGTAGTCGGCCCGCCAAAAATTGTCCCAGACTTGGGAGACGCACCCAGGCAACCCTCCGCTGCGATTCGGTTCAGATCCGCGTCTCTACTCTGGTTGATTCCTTAAGCACCATAGCCACTTGAACTTGCTCCTGATGTGTCTGTTACAGTATATGTGGATTGCACTAGCCCTTTTCATCAGTTTGGACTTTTGGTTGCGTTGGCTAGTGCATCAAGCTTAACATGGTATTAGAGTTAAGGTCTTGAGTTCAAGTCCTGGTTTCACAATTTATTAAAAATTATTGACTTTGTCTTTCCCGTCACACACGAGAGGGGGTGTTACCGTCCACCTTCGCCTGCAACAACTGCAGCACCTCGAACTCCTTCATCACTCGCTCTTCGAATGACCCCATGGACTCCGCGAGATACCTTGTCTGTGCGATACCCAATACAGGCTGGACGCGGAGCTTATAACAGCTCCCACTTATACGGGCCTCGGCCGGACCACATGTAACACTCAAGATTTTCCAACTTTTATTTTTTGGATTTTCTTGGAATTTAAATTTTTGACTTGACAAGAACTTTGAAGTTTTCTTGCTAATCTTCATGAGAGAAAACTTTTGAGCTTCTTCTTCACCAAAAAAAATCAGAAATATCCTCTTGGCCTTTCTCATAAATGAAATGGTTAAAATAATATTTATTTTATTCTTATAATTGGATTCCTTTTATTCTTGATTTGGATTGTTCCATAAGCATATTTATTAGTTCTTCAAAAAGAATTAATCACCACATTGTGTTTTGAATATTTTTACTCCTCTCCTAGCCCAAAGATTTGTTTTTGAATGTTTTCCAAAAGATTTAGAAGGGTTGGGTCACCCCAATTATTTTTATTACTAAAATGGGAAATTCTGTAATCACTTTGAGCTCCTAAATTTTTTCAAAGGAACCTCCTTTTTTCTTTGGAATCTTGACCCCAAACCTTGGCAGTTTGTAGTCCTTAGTATCCTCATCCTATTCCTGCAGAAACTTTGGGTCATCAAGGTTGAAAATTTCAAATTTGGTTTGACTGAAGTTTGACCCGAGAATTGCATTTTTGATTCAAACCTATCTTAAACTCCACCAAAAATTCTGAAATTTTTTGCAGCATATTTTGTTCCAATGAGAGTGCTCCCCTCCAAATTTCAGCATCGGATTCTTTTTCTAGCTAGAGTTTTCTTTCTGTTGAGCACCTCACCTGCACCTGTCTGAATTTATTTCAGAGCAAACTTCAGACAGGCGCAACCTTCCCCTCCTTGTCAATCTCGCCAGTAGCCGCGAGTTTGTCGTCGCTCCTGTGCCTCGTTGCTATCCGAGGCGTCGCCCGCAGCTTGGCCGCTTCCCCTCGTCGGTAGCTCACCGACAGAGCCGGCCAAAGCTCTGGTAGCGGCTCTGCAGCAGCCGTAGCAGCTCCCTGCTTCGCTCCCGCGCCGCCCGGCACTGCCCTTTGCTCCTGCTGCCGCCGCGTGCCCCTCCTCGACCCTGTGCTCCGCGAAGACCGTCGCCACGCACCGTGCAGCTCAGAGCACAAGTTCTGCAGCCGGAGTGCACAACAATGGCCGCGTCGTTGCCACGGTCGATGACCAAGCCCCCTCTGGTCAAAAATGAAGCCCCAAGAGTGATTAGGTCCGATCCTAGCCACCTAACCGCCTGCCCAAGCTCCTCCATCCCCGGAATCGCTCGCCGGAGTTAATGTCGTAGCCCATCTCGCGGCGCCTATAAATAGACCTCCCCTCCAGTGCTTCTGACCTCGCCAAGCTCTTCCCCATCCTCCATCTCCACCCCTAGGAACCAGCCGATCCAGGAAGGGGTCCCCGATGGGCCTTCTTCCCCAGCTCCGGCCGCCCCGATCCGCTTCGGGATCCGGCCACTTCCGTGCAGAGTAAGTGGAGGTAAGACCCCCTGAGGCCTCTGTTTGCATCCAGGAGCTCCTCCCCTGCTTACCCCGTGCTCGATTGCATCGCAGAGGCCCTCTGTCGTCGATCTCCTCGCGTCACCAGAGTTGCTGCCGCCGAAGATCTGCTGCCGTCAACGTGAGGCATCCCCGCTGTCCAATCCCTCTCCATCGGTAAGGCGAGTCAACGGTGAGTGCACCCGCACCCCCAGCTGGCTCTCCCCTCCCTCCTAGCGTCGCCGGTGATCGTCGTATGCTTCTAGTGCCGGTGGGCGTTCGAACCCGACAGGGGGACCCCCTCTGTTAGTGTCTCTCTCTCCCTCCGAAGCGTTTCGTTGGAAACGTATTCGGCCAGTTGTCGTTTTCCTTTTGGGGACACGCCTTTCCCTTCGGGCGTTTTGACTGAATCTCAGTCTAACCCCTGGTTCTATTGAAACTAATTGCAGAATAGTCCCTGATAATGTTTTGGCTATAACTTTTGATCCATAACTTATTTTTCAGTGATTCTTTTTGCAAATAGTTCCTAGTAATATCTAGTTTATTTTAAGATTTTTCTAAAAATATTTAAAGACTAGTAGCTAGGCAGTACCACTTATACCCTTGTTTGATCTATACCGTAGATTCCGACACCGAAATACCGGACGTCAACTGCACCGAGCTTGATCCCGACTACGTGGAACCAGGCAAGCATGTTTGTTAATTTTGATGTGTTGTTTGCTAGCTTAGCTCATATTTGTTATTCATCACCTTGCATATTTCATACCTGCTATGCATATTCAACCATAATAAAAATATGATGATGGCAAGTGGTAGTTATGAAAAGGTTGTGGAATAGTCTAGTCACGCGGAACGTGATAGGCTATGCCCTTGTAATGGCTTGAGCACAATGGTGCTGATATAAATTTGGTAAACTCCAGTATCGACCTAGATCGAGTCTTGTCCGTGTCATACTTCTTATCGTGCTACCACAGTTCCCTGGATAATGGGTTCGGTATAGTCAGTTGTAGACCTATTATCAGTCACACACCAAGTAGAGGGGCCGGTATGAAGGTATCCATGGACCTGGAATAAATCCAGTCATCTGGTCAGGGGGCATGGGTGTTTCCAGTCTGGGACCGAAAGGGAGGGCACTCCCCGTTAGCGTGCAATATAAATATTGTTGATCCCATGCTAGTCGAGGTCGGAGCCTCCCCGTCTTATGGTTTTACCTTGGCAGCATAGTCCGGGTGAATCCGGGCTCCGCGGAGGTAAAGTGGGTGTGTGATGATTCTGAGTGTCCACTTTGAAAATGCCGTATGCGGGATTAGTCATATTGACTATTGAAAACCGTAGGCTATGGGTAAAGAGTACACCCTCTGCAGAGTCAAAACTATTTGAGTAGTCGTGTCCCCGGTCAAGGACGTTGTTTGACGAGTCAAGTGTCGGTCCTAGAGTCGGTGTGTGGAGTATAAGTGATATTAATAATATTGGATGTGGTGAACCATATGATGATGCGGGACATTATCATATCATGTATTATTACTCTGGACTAACCCTTATGATTATCTTTGTTGATATCCTTGGGACGGTTCTACCTCCTGGATATTCAATATTTTATTCTTATAAGCCCTTTAAGTGCTGTCGCTAAGACGCCCGACTATGGCATTGTTTTTATTATTCCTATAAGCACTTTATGTGATGTCGCTAAGACGCCCGACTATAGCATTATTTTTATTATTCCTATAAGCCCTTTATGTGGTGTCGCTAAGACGCCCGACTGTGGCATTGTTTTATTTTTCTTATAAGCCCTTTATGTGGTGTCGCTGAGACGCCCGACTGCGGCACGTTATTTTATCCATGCCTTTACTGTGGTGTCGCAAAGACACCCGTTCGAGGCTTATTATTTATTTCATTTCTGTTATGCCCTATGTGTGGTGTCGCTCAGACGCCCGACGGTGGTTTGTTTTATTTCTTCGTTACGGATATCTCGGGAGGATTACCTCCCGATTTATCCTCTAACTTATTTATTTTTCTGCACTTATATTATGAATATAACTTGACCCTAACCATGCATAATAAAATCTACTACATGCATCTCATCATTTGTGCAAACTGTTTGCGAGTGCTTCTCGGAGTACTCACTGGCTTGTTGTTGTGGTCAGATATGGATGAAGGAGACCTCATGGATGAAGAGTTCGATAGCGAGTCCGATGTCTAGAGGAATCCCAGTCAGTCTTGCGATCCTGATGTCTGTCGCTGTTTTATTCCACCGCTTCCGCCACCTCGAATAAATTGTTGAGCTTCACTCTGAGGCTTAACGCGTAGTAGTACTCGTCATGTCACATTACTCTGATGTGATGTGCCCCCTTTATTTTCGCGAGCAGTAGAGTCACCCTAAGACCACTGTAACATTTCCAGCTATCCTAAGACTTGGATGTGTTGTAATAATTTGTAGAGCGACCCTCGCTTTACTTGTATTATATTGAGTACTACTGGTTTTCTGCATCAAGTTGAGTCTGCCAGTGAGAAATCTTTTATTTGGAAACCGGTCTTGACACCACACGTACTCACACTTACAGCTATATCTGGGCAAAACTCGGGCCGGGCCAAAATTACGGTCTTACAATCTTATCCATTTTGGTTAGCTTTGATGTGCAAACCCATATGAATATAAGAGAATTAAATGAATGTTGGGTAGATTACCTTTTGTGTGACTCCTAAACATTAGCACCAGAGATATCCATTGTAAAATAAGTGCATAAACCCATGTGTTTTCTATGGTCAGTCTCACCTAGTGCACCGATTAGATCAGTCAATTCACATATAATCACTTGAAAGAATTGAATTTTTTCCACCTACTTTAATTTCTTTATGACCAATATGCCATCTCTTAGAGAATTTGCCTCAACACTGTTAGCACCGGATGTGCAACAATTATTCAGTCAATTGACACTCAAGAATTAAAACCACATAGGACAATTTGGTGTCAGATTGTATAATTCAAGGTGGGCTCAGTTGGTAAGCTTGACATCATGCTGATTGCAAAAGCGTACACTTTTGAGATGGTAGCATAAAACTATGATGGCAGTAGTACCATGCTCAGTTTGTCAGCACGAGTGAATACTCATCGGATTTGGAAGGAACACTATAGCAACAGCACAGGAAAAAAAATAAAGAAATGACTGCTGAGAATTCTCACCCTTGCAACCAAGATCCGTCAGATAAATGAATGCAGTGGCAAGAGAAGAAAGAGCTTCATGTGTTGTCTACTCATTCACCTCACCTTCCTGTGCTTTGTACAACAATATCCTCCTCAAAGGGCCCCTAGGAAATGTCATTCTGGTAAATAAAAAATTAAGCAGGAAATTTGTCAAAACTCCTATAATTATGGAGATCGACATCTAGACAACCGGAAATTAAGATATGCAGGCATTCAAGATTTATATATATCCTTTACTGGATATGCTCTAAATTGCCAATGATTAAGTAGTTACTTTGTGATCAAAATAGAGAAGAATGGGATACCATGGAATGTGGACCCTGGCTTTTGGTACCCTTGTACATGAGCATAAATTAAGGAACCATCAACCCATTTCTCCACACCTGCATCCCTATATTGAAATCAATCAATAGTTGATATTATTCTCATTTGCAATCACCTAAAACAGTCGAAAACCAGAGAATAGTTAGAAAATGAAATTGCGACATCACCATCTATTCTTGCGGCCTTAGAGAGATAACAATATATGAAAACATGGAATATTTCTATTAAAACGCATCTAGTGATCACAATGCTCTACTTATTTTTTCCTCTATTGTTTTTCCTGAAATTGGAATTAAATAGAAGATGGTAGATCCATGGTGCTGCATGATTACGGTAGTAGTTAGTTCAAAGTTTTGGCATAAGTGTGCTACCAGACAATACAAGATTAGATACGTGAATTTTATTTTGCTGTTATTACTGTCAGGAAATATGCAACTTATATTATTGGGAGGCCAAAGCCAACATATATACACATACATGAGGATGCCAAAAGGCTACAAGAGAATGCCAAGAGACTATAATGCAAAAGGCCAAAATACATCACTAATATGACTCTAACACCCCCTCAAACTCATGGTGGATCCTCAACACTCAGTTTGGAGAGATGGAATCCATGTTGCGCTCTAGTCTAGGCCTTCGTGAAGAAGTCTGCTAGTTGTAACTCAGAAGGCACATACCGAAGAGCAATAACATGATCCTGCACAACAACACCCACATAAAAAAGAATAAACACCAATATGCTTTGTGAGCTCATGCTTCACGAGATCCAGCGCAATACTAATAGCACCTGTACTGTCTGACAAGAGGATGGTAGGTGTAGTAACAGAAACACCTAAATCCTACAATAACCATCGTAACCAAGTCAGCTCTACCGTCAAAAGAGCCATAGCCCGCAACTCAGCCTGTGCACTCGAACAGAAAACTGCAGTCTGTTTTCTCGTCTTCTAGGAAATGGGAGAACCAAGAAGAAAAACAAAGTAAGCAGAAAGTGAACGGCGGTTCGTAGGATCACTAGCACACGTAGCACCCGAACGGGCCTAGAATTGTAACGAGCTGGAACGGGGAAAAGAGACGATGAGAGATTGCTTACGCTCGCTGATGTGTTGGTTTCCCTCCAAGCTTAAAGGGTGATGTAGCACAACAACGACAAGTATTCCCCTCAGTTAAGAAACCAAGGTATCAATCCAGTAGGAAGATCCACAATACTATGTAAGCAGCACTTGCACACAAATAGCAAATCCTCTCAATCCAACGCGTGAAGGGGTTGTCAATCTCTCGTAGATAAAGCAAGGATAGACTGATAGATGCAAATAAGAGTGATAGCAAATAGAACGCAGCAAGGTATTTTTGTTTTTTTTTATAATATAGATCTGAAAATAAAAGAGCAAATAAAATAGAAAATCAAATGGCAAAGTAGAGATTGCAAATAGATGGTGTGAAGTAGACCCTGGGGCCATAGGTTTCAGTAGTGGCTTCTCTCAAGAAATAGCAAACGGTTGATAGATAAATTAATGTTGGGCAATTTATAGAAAAGCAAATAATTATGACGATATTCAAGACAATGATCATGTATATAGGAATCACGTCCAAGACAAGTAGACTAACTTCTGCCTGCATCTACTTCTATTACTCCACACATTGACCGCTATCCAGCATGCATCTAGTGTATTGAGTTCATGGAGAAGCAGAGAAATGCCTTAAGAACGATAACATGATGTAGACAAGATCTATTCATGTAGGAAAATAGATCCCCATCATTTTATCTTTGATAGAATGATACATGTGTGTCATGTATCTTTCTCTCATTACATCACAAAGTACATGTTCCCATTGCAAGATAAAAGATCAAGTTGGCCAAATAAAAATAAAATATCAGAGAAGAAATACGAGGCTATAATATTTGAGCATGAATATGTTTTCATAGATCTGATCATAAACTCACAATTCATCGGATCCCAACAAACACACCGCAAAAGAAAGCGTTGCATCATATGGATCTCCAAGAAACCATTGTGTTGAGAAACAAAACAAGAGAGAAAGCAATCTAGCTGCTGCTTACGGACCCGTATGTCTGATATGAACTACTCACGCATCATCGGAGGAGCGCCAATAAGGATGGTAAACCCCTCCGTGATCGTGTTCCTCTCCGGAAAGGGCTCTAGATTGGATTTCATGGCTCTGGAACTTGCGGTGGCTGAAACGATTTTTCATCGACTCCTCTAGGATTTTCTAAATATTGGGGTATTTATAGAGCTCAGAGGTGGTGGAGGGGGTGCCTGAGGCCCCCACTAGACACCAGGCCGTGCCAAGGGCCTCTAGCGCGCCCTCATGTCTAGTGCCACCCCGTGGGCCTCGTCTGCTGCTCATTCTTGACTCCCATGTTTCCTATTGGTCCAAAAAATCTCCGTAAAGTTTTGTGGCAATTGGACCTCATGTGATATGGATTTTTTGCAAAGGAAAAAAAAGCAAAAAGCAGCAACAGGCACTATGTCAATAGGTTAGTCCCAAAAATGATATAATGTTGCTATAAATTGATCATAAAACATCCAAGAATGATAATATAACATCATGGAACAATCAAAAATTATAGATACGTTGGATACGTATCAGCATCCCCAAGCTTAATTCCCACTCGTCCTCGAGTAGGTAAATGATAAAAAATAATTTTTGATGAGGAATGTTGCCTCACATGTTCATCATATTCATTTTCTTTCAGCATGCACATATGGACTTATAGATGATGCAAAGCAATAGTCTATAGTTTGACATGAAGATTTCAATACTTAAGCATATCAACAAGCAACCAAGTCTTTCAAAATATCAACGCTAAAGAATGTTATCCCTATCCCATCTTGCTCTATCATTGATCCATTCATGCAACACGCTTAGATATTAACTACATCCAATGCTCAAGTATGATAATGGTGTTTGATACGTCTCCAACGTATCTATAATTTTTGATGGTTTCATGCTATTATCTTGTCAAACTTTGGATGTTTTGTATGCCTTTTATATCTTTTTTGGGACTAACATATTAACTCAGTGCCAAGTGCCAGTTCCTGTTTTTCTGTGTTTTTGACCCTTTTCAGAGGAGGATTTTAAACGGAGTCCAAACGGAACGAAACTTCCAAAAAGATTTTTTCCAAAGCAGAAGAAGATCGGGGAACTTGAGAACCAAGGCAATGGGTCACCAGGGACCCCACAAGCCCCCTAGCCGTGGCCAGGGGGGCCGGCACCTCCCAGGCTTGTGGGCTCCCTGGGCCACCTCTGCGCTAGGTCTTTTGCCTATATTTTCCCAAAAATTCCAGAAAAAATCAGGAGATCATCGAAAGTACTTTTCCGCCGCCGCAAGCTTCTGTCTCCGCAAGATCCCATGTGGGGCACGTTCTGGTGCCCTGCCGGAGGGGGGATTCAGATACGGAGGGCTTCTTCATCAACACCATGACCTCTCAGATGATGCGTGAGTAGTTCACCATAGACCTTCGCGTCCATAGCTAGTAGCTAGATGGCTTCTTCTCTCTCTTGGATCTTCAATACAAAGTTCTCCATGATCTTCATGGAGATCTATCCGATGTAATCTTCTTTTGCCGTGTGTTTGTCGAGATCCGATGAATTGTGGATTTATGATCGGATTATCTATGAATCTTATTTGAGTTTCTTCTTATCTCTCTTATGCATGATTTCATATCCTTGTAATTCTCTTCAAGTTGTGGGTTTTGTTTGGCCAACTTGATCTATGATTCTTGCAATGGGAGAAGTGCTTGGTTTTGGGTTCATACCTTGCGGTGACCTCACCCAGTGACAGAAGGGGTAGCGAGGCATGCATCGTGTTGTTGCCATCAAGGGTAAAAAGATGGGGTTTTCATCATTGGTTTGAGATTATCCCTCTACATCATGTCATCTTGCTTAAGGCGTTACTCTGTTCGTCGTGAACTCAATACACTAGATGCATGCTGGATAGCGGTCGATGTGTAGAGTAATAGTAGTAGATGCAGAAAGTATCGGTCTACTTGTCTCGAACGTGATGCCTATATGTATGATCATTGCCTTAGATATCGTCATGACTTTGCGCGGTTCTATCAATTGCTCGACAGTAGTTAGTTCACCCACCGTAATATTTGTTATTTTGAGAGAAGCCTCTAGTGAACACTATGGCCCCCGGGTCTACTCCACACCATATTTTCAGCCTTACTCTTTTACTTCGTTGCACTTTCCGCCTTCAGATCTCACTTTGCAATCAATCTTGAAGGGATTGACAACCCCTTTATAGCGTTGGGTGCAAGCTCTTTTGTGTTTGCGCAGGTACTCTGGACTTGACGAGATTCTCCTACTGGATTGAAACCTTGGTTCTCAAACTGAGGGAAATACTTACTGCTCCTGTGCTGCATCACCCTTTCCTCTTCAAGGGAAAAACCAACGCAAGCAATTCTCCGTCAACGTGTCAATTTCTGGCGTTGTTGTTTGAGAAGTAGCAGAAGTATTTCTGGCACCGTTGCCAGGGAGGATCAAGTCAAGAACTCATCCAAGTAAGTGTCGCAAACTCATCTCTTGCACTTACTTTTTTGCCTCTCTTTTTCCTCTCCCCCACTTCTGAAAAACAAAAATTTACAAAAAGATTTGCCTTTTTCGTTCGCCCCTTTTCTCTCGCTTGCTTTCTGTTCGCTTGTGTGCTATGTGCCTTCAATTTGCTTGCATCTTCGCTTGCTGAAAATCTAGTGATATGGATCCTCACCTACTTGCTAATCTCTTTAAGAGATCCACTTATGTGAAACCAATTGCTAGTGAGTTGAGTGCACTTGACTTTCTCTATGGAGTTTTGCTTGAGATGCGTGAATCTGAAAATCGTGATGAACAAATTTATGAAGTGATTCACGAGGGCTCCTTGAATGAAAAGCATGATTGCAATGGTTTCACTATAAATCCTATTAGTGTCAATCATGCTGAAAATATGCAAAACCCTAAGCTTGGGGATGCTAGTTTTCCTATGTCCACTACTTGTTGCAATGATCATGATTGGGGTAATGATTTTTCTTATGATCTTGAAAATTTGTTCAAGCCTCGTGATGAATATGATGTTTGCAATGATATTGAAAGTGGGATTGGAGAAGTCATGACTTTTGTCGATGATAATCCCACTATTTTTGAAGAGCGTCAACTTTGCATGCTTGTGGATCATGAAAAGAACATCCTTTGTGATAGCTATATTGTTGGATTTGATTATGATCCCACATGTAATTGCTATGAGAGAGGAAAATATTATGGTAGAAACTTTCATGTTACCAAATTACCTCTCGTTATGTGGAGATTGCTATTGTCTCTTTATTCTTCCTTGCATATGGCAACTATTGGTTGTCTTGACAATCTGTTTTCCTATAAAATGCCTATGCATAGGAAGTATGTTAGACTTAGATGTGATTTTCAGATGTTTCATGATGCTCTCTTCGTGTCCGATTGCTATCTTTTATGTGAGCATCATTAAAATCCTTATGCCTAGCTAAGGGTGTTAAACAATAGCGATTGTTGGGAGGCAACCCAATGAATTTATCTTTTTCTTTCTGTTTTGTTGCGTCCACACCATATAATTTTGTTATGATTGTGTTTTTTGTGTTTCTTTTGGTGTTTGAGCCGACGAGATCATGAGATTCGTGATAGAGGATTACTTTGCGGCCCATGATCGCTTGTGATGGACTAGTTGGAGCACCCCTGCAGGGTTTAATATTTCGAAAAGCCGTGCCCGCGGTTATGTGGCAACTTGGAATATTTGTTAACATCCGGTTATAGATAACTTAAACATAAGTATAATAAAATTGCCAACTGTGTGCATAACCGTCACTATCCCCTTCGAAGAATGGTGGGGTTATGATTGACGTAAGCAGGTGTTCAGGATCACTTAGTGATCAGCTGAACTTCGATCGCTAGTATTGACCACCTTCATACATGTTCTACGTAAGTTAGCCACTATAAAACTTAGGATGTTGCAACCTAAATACTCCACCTTCCTTACCTAATAACTTGACTAGTTCTCGCACCGAGGTCATAGATTGCTGAGTCCCCGTGGCTCACAGATTCCTTCAAAACACCAACAGGTTCAGGTACCCCCGAGACAGGTGATCCCGACGGCATGCAGCTGGCCTGGTAGTACGATGAGGAGAACGACCGCCTGTACGTGAACTATCCAGAAGACTGAGGCGTGGTCGTGATCATGGGCAAGCATGCAGGGTAGCATAGTCATTTCTCATGTTTTGTAGTCCGTAGCAGAACTACCTTGTTTGGATGCGTGATGTAACTCTGATATATTTATGAGATGGCAGTTGAATCCCTTATTGTCATTCTACTATTATTATGGATGTGCTATGTTACCGTGCTTGCAAAACGCTTAGATGCGCTTCTTTCCAATTCGGGGCCTCGTTCCTCAAATCGGAAAGGACCGCATCTTAGTCGTTACAAGTTGGTAATCAGAGCCTTACGACCATAGGAGCCTTTGTGTGGTCGTACTTGGCCGAGTCGAGTCTAGTAAATGTTTTGAGTCTTAGTTATATCGGATAGTAGGATTCTTTTTTCTCCTCTTCTATGCTCTGGTGAGGTTCCCGACTTAGGAAATCTTGATTCTACTCCTTTTCTCGCTCAATTTTTTTTAGGATCACGCGGGTATTTTTGAAATCTATATGATTTCGATGTCACGGAGTTCTGTCTTGGTGCCTCCTATCTGCCTTGATTTCTTCCAGGGAGTTGAGCTCCAGGGGATTCTTGCGCACATCGCCATCATTCAGATTTCTGAGTATCTAAGAACGAAGGATGTTCGTAATTGCTTCAATACTAGTAGTGGCGAGATAACCCCGATGTCCCCAGTACTGGTGCAGATTGTTCGGGAGTACTGCCATACTTTGTATCGTTGTGATCACGAGGGTCTGTTGTAGATGAAGGTCCGAGATTCTGGTTGTGTGTTGACGGATGTGATACAGGTGACGGGTTAGTATAGGAGTTGTGTGATATTACTCCTTGTATCCGTGTACCAGATTGCATGACCAGATATTTTGGGAATTCATAGGTGGGATATCAAGTAGTAACTTATAGGACAATCTTCCTACAGATGCATGATGTGAGGTTGGGATTCGATGTTCAGTGGGTATGTTTGTTCACGGTCGTATTACAGTGGTTCTCGTTGTGTCTTAAAGAGTCCTTGTAGCTCGCTACGACTCAGGGATACTTCGTAAGTCGTGTGCACTACCTTGCACAAGATGGCTACTGTAAATTCGAGCCCGTGCGATCTTATCCACGAAGATATCGGATGAAATCTCGATCATATGTTTGTTCCAAGCAGTTCTAGCTCATACTTGGTTGAAGTGGTCTTAATCAGAATTTTGTCGGCCGTCACTTTGAGGAAGCATTCTTACTATTTTGTTTGAGTGCAATTGCTATATTCCTGTTTAGATATTCCTGCCATTTTGATTCAGCTTTACCTTCAATTTATTTTGTGGGCTAATGTGTTGTCTGTCTTCAGGATGGCTCCACCAACTCGTCAGAATCCAGGGCGTGAGGATGTGCCGCCACCACCTCCTCCTCCGGAGAATCCTCCTCCGCTGCCGCCTCCTCCTGCAGAGGCTTGGCAAGCGGTGATGGCTGCTACAAATGCAAACACTCAGATACTGCTACAGTTGTTGCAAGAGAGGGCTAATCAGCAGCAAGGCAATTTCCAGCATGGTGGGAATCAGTTTGCTAATCTGTGTCAGTTCCTGTCAAATCAGCCGAAGACTTTCACTTCTTGTGACCAGCCATTTGATGCCGAGGATTGGATCCGCGACATGAACAAGCATTTTGAGTGCAGCAATGTTCGTCCTGAGGATTTCGTCAAATTTGCAACATTCCAGCTAAAGGGCAAGCATCTATCTGGTGGCAACGGTTGAAGGATTCCAGAGGTGCTAGAGTGATCACTTGGGATGAGTTCTGCCGTGACTTCAGATCCCACTACATTCCGTCCAGCTTCGTGGAGGAAATGCGTGAGAAGTTCACGCGCTTGAAGCAGGGTGGTAACTCCGTGTACAAGTACAACGTTGAGTTCCACGAGCTAGCCCGATACGCCTTGCAGGATATCCCTGGTCAGAAGAGCAAGATTTATCAGTTCAGAGGTGGCTTGAAAGAAGATTTGCAGTTAGCTCTTGCTTTGCACGATCCTGAGGAGTTCGACAAGTTATACAACTTAGATCTGAGGGCTGAGGCAGCTTTGCTCAGGGTGGAGAATTCTAAGAAGTACTTGAGAGATTCCAGCTCCTCTTCCTCTACTCACGTGGTTCAGAAGCAACAGAAGTTTTGGGTGTCTCCTCCTCCTCCTCGGCACTCGCAGAAGCTCAAGCATTCTGGTGGCCGTAGTTCTTCCCACCCACCCAACCCAGTCTTTCAGAAGAGATTCCAGCAACAGAAGCAAGGGCCTCCTCAGACACAGTACCGTCAGCCAGCACATGTTACTTGTCACAAGTGCGGGCAGAAGGGTCATTATGCCAACAAGTGCACTTCTCAGCTCCGTCTACCGCCTCCTCCTAGGCAAACCTCCAAGCAATGCTCTCGTGAAGTTCAACCCCAGGTCAGCTCGAGTCAACATGGTGAATGCGGCTAAGGCAGAAAACTCGTCAGATGTGATCATGGGTAACCTCCTCGTTAATGATATTCCTGCTAAAGTGTTATTTGATACTGGTGCATCGCATTTGTTTATCTCAAGGACATTCTCATTTAAGCATGGGTTCTCTACTCGTGATTGGCCTAAGACTCTATCAATTGTGTCTCCTGGCAAGATCATGAATTCCCACATGGTGGTTCCGAATGTTTCTGTCAAGATGGGTAGTTATTCTTTTCTGGCGTCTCCTATTGTCTTGGGCAATTCCGACAGTGACTTGATCCTTGGTATGGACTGGCTGGCCATGAAGATTGATTGTGAAGCTAAAGAAGTGAAGCTTACCCACTCTTCGGAGGACGTGATTATATTCGCGACGCGCGATGATACAATCCGTCTGTTCTCTTTGAATGAAAAGGGTGAGATTGATCCTATTTCGCAAGTACCAGTGGTCTGTGAATATGAAGATGTGATTCCAGAAGAGCTGCCAGGAATGCCTCCGCACCGAGAAGTTGAATTTGTGATTGAGCTTGAACCAGGTACTGAGCCTGTGTGCAAACGGCCGTACAAATTGGGTCCAGAAGAGTTGAAGGAACTTAAGAGGCAACTCGATGGGCAGGAGCGTTTGGGTCTGATCAGACCAAGCTCGTCTCCGTGGGGCTGTGGAGTTATGTTTGTCAAGAAGAAGGATGGCACGGACAGGTTGTGTGTCGATTACCGTCCATTGAACAAGAATACAATCAGGAACAAGTACCACTTCCGAACATGACTGAGTTGTTCGAATAGTTGAAAGGGGCTAAGATCTTCTCCAAGCTCGATCTCAGAATGGGCTATCATCAAATTCGCATTCGCGAAGAGGATATTCTGAAGACTGCTTTGAGGACTAGTTTTGGCTCGTATGAGTATACGGTCATGTCTTTTGGTCTGGCAAATGCTCCTCCGACATTTTTTCGATTGATGAACTACATATTCTCTCCGTTCAAGAACGACTTCGTCTTGCTTTATCTCGACGATATTCTGGTCTTTTCTGAAACTGAGAAGAACATGAAGAACACCTCATATTGGTGCTTGATAAGCTGAGGGAGTACAAATTGTATGCCAAGTTTTCCAAGTGTGAGTTCTGGTTGAAAGAAGTCGTCTATCTTGGTCACATTATCTCTGCCGAGGGCATCAAAGTTGATCTGTGGAAGGTGCAGGCCATTGTTGAATGGGAGCCTCCGCAGAATGTGAAGCAACTTCAATGCTTTCTCGGGCTTGCAAGCTATTGTAGAAGGTTTGTTGAGAACTTCTCCAAGATTGCTAAGCCGCTCTCAAGTCTTCTTCGGAAAGGTGTGAAGTATGCTTGGTCTCCAGAGTGTCAGTTGGCCTTCGACACACTCAAAGAGAAGCTCAGCTCTACTCCAGTCTTGGTTCCTCCGGATGATTCCAAGCCTTACCAAGTGTTCTGCGACGCTTCTCTTCAGGGTCTTGGTGCAGTTCTGATGCAAGAGAAGAAAGTGGTTGCTTATACCTCCACGTAGTTGAAGCCAGCGGAGAAGAATTATCCTGTGCATGATCTTGAGCTAGCAGATGTGGTACACACTCTGATGACTTGGAGACACCTCTTGTTGGAACGAAAGGTTGAAGTGTTCAACGATCACAAGAGCCTCAAGTACATCTTCACCCAGCCTAACCTGAATCTTCGGCAAACTCGTTGGGTGGAAATGCTCCAAGATTTTAATCCGAGTGTTGAGTACACGCTAGGCAAAGCTAATGTCGTGGCAGATGCTTTGAGCAGGAAGGCATACTGCAACAGTCTCATTCTGAAACCTCTCTAGCCTGACCTTTGCGAGTCTTTCAGGAAGCTCAACCTTCAGTTAGTACCTCGGGGATTTCTTGCAAACCTTCATATCTCTCCTACCTTGGAATATCAGGTCCGAGCAGCGCAGCTTCTTGATGCAATGGTGAAGAAAGTCAAGATTGGCGTGGCAAAGGGTCTTCCCAAGTATAAGTGTTTCAGTGTTGATGCCAGAGACACGTTGTTCTTTGAGGACCGTCTTGTCGTTCCGAAAGGTGATCTCAGAAAGGTAATCATGGAAGAAGGTCATAACTCCTTGCTCTCAATACATCTAGGAAGCTCCAAGATGTATCAGGACTTGAAACAGACCTTTTGATGGACTCGCACGAAGCGTGAGATTGCTCAGTTCGTAAATGAATGTGATGTATGTCGAAGGGTGAAAGCAGAGCATCAACGTCCAGCAGGTCTTTTGCATCCTTTGCCCATTCCCGAGTGGAAGTTCAATCATATTGAGATGGATTTCTTCACCGGGTTTCCGAAGTCCAAGAAGGGTAATGATGCCATCTTCGTCGTCATCGACAAGTTGAGTATAGTGGCTCATTTTCTTCCAGTCAAGGAATCCATTTCCGTAGCTCAGCTTGCAGAGTTGTACACTTCTAGGATAGTGTCTTTGCACGGCGTGCCTATGATGATCTCTTCGCATCATGAAAGTATCTTCACTTCCAAGTTCTGGGACTCTTTTCAGTCCGCGATGGGCACGAAGATACGCTTCAGCACATCTTTTCATCCTCAAACTAGTGGTCAAGTGGAGTGAGTCAATCAAGTTCTTGAGGATATGCTGAGAGCCTGTGTGATCTCTTTTGGCATGAAGTGGGAGGATTGTCTGCCTTTTGCTGAGTTCTCGTATAACAACAGTTTTCAAGCTAGTTTTGGCAAAGCTCCGTTTGAAATTCTCTATGGCAGGAAGTGTCGTACCCCGCTCAACTGGTCCGAGACCGGTGAGCGTCAGATTCTTGGGAATGACTTGATAGAAGAAGCTGAGGAGATGTGTCGGGTCATTCGGAACAACCTCAGAGCAGCTCAGTCCCGTCAGAAGAGCTATTATGATAGAAAGCATCGTGACATGTCTTATGAGCTCGATGACTTCGTCTATCTCAAGGTGTCGCCTATGAAGGGTACACATCGCTTTGGCATCAAAGGCAAGCTTGCGCCTCGTTTCATGGGTCCGTTCAGAATTGTTGGCAAGAGAGGCGACCTTGCGTATCAGCTTGAGCTCCCGTCAAACTTTGCAAATGTGCATGATGTGTTCCATGTCTCTCAGCTCCGGAGGTGCTTCAAGACCCCCGAGCGCACTGTTCATCTTCAAGACATCGACCTTCAACGTGACCTATCTTATCACGAGCATCTAGTTGCGGTTCTCGAGGCGACTGAGCGAAAGACCCACAACAAGACTATCAAATTTCTCAAAGTGCAATGGTCACACCATTCCGATAAAGAGGCTACTTGGGAACGCGAGGATCACCTCCGTTCTGAATTTCCAGAGTTCTTTTAGTCTTAGATCTCAGGGCGAGATCTTTTTGTAGTGTGGGAGAGTTTGTAATGCCCCAAGAGTGTATCTTTCCCTATTTGGAACCTTCTCTATGTGGGTCCACCTTTGCATTGTTATGAGAACTATTCTATGTGTTATGATTTCATGTGTCACCTTGCATTGTTCTTCCTTTGCATGCATGCATTCCATCCATCTCTGGTTTTTGTGTTTGTTGCCTTGTGATCTTATGTTTGTGGTGGATAGCATATGATGTTATGTAGTGATGTGGAGTGGAGTATGTGCTAGTAGATAGTATGTGGTTGCAATAGGTTTTATGAAACACTTCCCCTTTCTCTATTTTATGTCAAGCCAATAATTACTTGCTCCTTCTCTGTTTTAAAAATGCCCATGGTTTAGGATATTTTGTGGTGGGTTTGAAGTTGTGATTTTTCTGTTTTGAAACTATGTTGTAAGGGTGCAAATATTCACAAAACAGCTCAACTTAATTCTGTTTTGTAAATATTAAGTTGCTCCAAAAACCCCTTTTACATTTTATTCAAATAGGTCATAATTTCTTATGACCAGGGGTATTTTTATTTTTATTTTTGGTGCCATAGTTTTCCCTCGGAATTAGCTGTTTTTCCGGTGTTGGATTAAATAGAAAACCCCCGAGGGAATTCTTTTCTCTCCTCCTGGCGCAGCATGGGCCTTCCCCATCGTTGAGGCCCATCTTCTTCTCTATTCCAGCGAGAGCCCAGGCGCGCCACCCCTTCTCCTTTCTCTGACGCCGTTCCTCCCCAGGGCGCTGCTTTCCGTCAGGGCAACTGAGAGAGAGAGAGCGAGAGGTGACGGTGCCGTCCCGTCGAGGCCCTCTTAAAAGCATTGGCGTCCGTGCCTCCCTTCCCCTAGGGTTCCGCACTCCCCCATCTGCCGCCGCCACTCCTCCCTCCATCTCCTTCCATCTCTCCTTCCCCCTCAGGTAAGGGCTCTGTAGATCCTAGCAGAGAGAGAGAGAGTAGTGCATCTGCCGACGTCAACCCTGCTCCTGTCGTCTCCGGCGCCGGCCATCATGTCCAGGGGCTCGGGGCAGGACCCCGCGCTCCATTCCCGCCGTCGCTGAGGTCGGGGATCGACCACACCGACAGCCAACACCACGTCAACGGCGTGCACCCGGCGACCTTCTTCCTCTACTTCAGTCTGCAGCAGGACTTCGTCAGTTCGTCTTCGTTCCTCTCCAGCCTGCCTCCTCCTCCGATCGGCCTCTCCCTCCTTCCTCTCGGTGAGACCTAGCTCCTCCCTCCTTCCACGTGGTAGATGCGCAGCAGAGCTCGTCGCCATGCCTCTGTCCCGAGAGGAGATCGACAGAAATGGCATGTGTGATCTGTGCAGTATGTGTGCTCATGCTTGTGCAGGCAGATGTAGAGTAGTAGTAGTTGTAGTTGCTCCCCTCTCTGGCGTAGAGCAGCAGTAGCTAGGTCAGGCAAGCTCCGGCGATCGTCTGTCGTCACCTCTCTGTGTTCAAAGCAGAGCAAGGCATCCTGTTAGTATACCTTGTTAACCCCCTCTGTCCTGTCGAGATCCGAAGAGTATCCCAGTGGTTTGCAGTGCTTGGGTGTTGTGTGTGTTGGCCTGGGGGTGCTGGGTTCAAGTCCCAGGGTTGCCACCCCCCTTTTTATTTTTCCTTTGTTTCGGCACAGTAGCAGTAGCGCAGGGTGTAGCCTAACTTGTTGTCTTCTCTGTTCCTGTCAAGCGCATGGCAAGTAGCAGGGTGGAGTTGGCTCTGGGGTAGATCCAGGGGGTCCTGGGTTCGATCCCCCTCCCCATCCCTTTTATTTTGTGGCATTTCTTTTTCTGTTTTGCTTTGCTTGCTATGCTATTTGATGTGGTATGCACTATGTGCATGTGAGGTAATTATTTTAGCTCAGCAGAAGGTTGTTCTTAATCTTGATGCTATAGCTTGTGTTGGTATAACTTGTGTAGGAAAGCATGTATAGGATTGAGAGCATATACATGTTGTGTGTGTGGTATCTTGCGTGTGTATGGCACCAAGGTGGTGATGTTTATGTGCATGGGTGTGGTGCAAGCACCAAGGGTGGTATATATGCTTCTCTTGTGCAAGTATGTGATGTGAGTGTGTGTGTGGGTTTTCCCCCTCACCTACCTTGTGCATATGTAGGTGCTCTTGTCATGAGTGTGTGTGTAAGTGTGTGGTGACCCACACATGCCCAAGGCTTGGTGATCCTTGGATGTGCACATGAGATCTTGTGTGTGTAGGAATAGAATGCATGATGTGTGTGTAGTTAGTGGGGTATTCTCTTTAGCATGTGTAGGTGATTGTGATGCTTGTGCTTGTTGTATGTATGTGGGAATGGTAGTGTGCTATGGCACACATGCATGAGTTCTACCCCTCATGTGCACCATTGGACTTGTGAGAGTGTGCACGTGCTTGTGAAGGTGGTGTTCTAGTGAGAAGCACATGTGATGATGCACTATTCACTATATGTGATTCCATGTTGATTTTCTTTTCTAGTTTGTGCTCATTTGTTCTATGAAAGTACATAGGTATTATATATGTTTTGGGGGTAGAATCATCCCAAGAATCCATTGGTGAAGTCAGTTTTGCCTTTGGAACACGTTCTGGGAATGTCATATTTCAGATTTGTTCTATGATTGGAGCTTGGTTCCATGAGATGTGGTGAGCCCAAGAGGTTGATTCCTTGTTGTGGCATTAGAGGGTGACCCCCTCTATGGCATGTTGGTTTTGTTTCATGCTTAGTAGTTCATGTGTGCAAGTGGTGCTTAGTCAAAGTAGGCATGTGGCTGAAATTCCAGTTTAGTGAAAATCTGAGATTTTCACCAAGTCTGAGAATCTGTTTATATTTTCTTCTCCTGTTGTTGTGCTTGTAGAAATCCATGTGTTGGGATTCAGCCTTAGCTATCAACTGGAAAGTTGTATCTTTTATGTTTGTCTAGTTCCCTGTAAATTTTCATTCCATTTGGAGCCATGTAGATATTGTTTTGGGTGCTGTCAAAATGCTTCAGAGCATAAACAGCTAGTGAGAATCTGGAATTTTCACTAAGTCCCTGAAAACTGATATTTTTGTCCAAGTTAGCAGTTGTGTAACTTTCTGTGTGAAACTCCTTTGTGTGATCTTTTTGCTTGTGCTTGTAGTACTTTTGAATAGCTTCTGCCACATATCTTATTTGGCATATTTGGGTGGCTATAGATGCTTTGCATGTAGCACTCAAACTGCTATGATGTTGTTTATGGCAGATTGTGTTGTTTTGATGTTTTGATGCTTGAGCATGCATAGATGATGTTGTGGTGATATTTCTTGCACCACCCCATCCATCCTTGTTTGTTTTATGTCTTGGCAACCTGGGAATCCCAGAAGTATGCCATTGGAGTGTGTGGTGATGATTTTGATACGTAAGACGTCATTTCTTGTTTCGTTGTTTCCCGTCGATCCGTAGCTCCGTTCGTAACGTTCTTTATATGCTTTTGCATCGTTTTCGCATGGCGCATCTGTTCATGTCATCCTCATGCATGTCAATGTAGCTTAGAGTGCAGTTCTGTCCAGGAACTTGTATCTTCTTCTCATGCTTGTTCTAGTGACTAGAATAGAGATGCATGTTCATTTTCATCTCATGCATCATGTGCTTGTTGCATCTTGAGGTGTTGTTGTTCATTGGATGCTATTTTATTTTGGGTAGCACCGGGATCAAAGAACGAGTACGTGGATCCGGGAGAGTACGTGCAGGACGAACAAGAGCAGTTCCAAGCTGAGGACATCACAGGCAAGATGATATGACCTTGATTCCATCTCTAGACTTGTTAAGCTAGATTACGTTTCTTCGTCATTTGCTCGCTGCCTACCACTGAAATAATTGCCTCCTGAAATTGCCATGAAACCCAAACACTTATCCCTTCCTAGCAAATCTTGAATGGCTAAGTAGGCTTGCTAAGCTTCTAATGTTAGCGTTGCTAGTTGCAGGTGCAGTTATCTCATGTGATAACATGAGTTGATATCATTATCTTAATTCTATTATTTAATTAATGCACCTATATACTTGGTAAATAATGGGAGGCCTAACCTTTTGCCGGGTGCTTTGTTCCGTTATTGCCGCCATAGTTACCAGCTACCGGTGTTTGATTCCATAACTGTTCGCTCCTAACACGTTCGGGGTTGTTATGGGGACCCCCTTGATAAATCGTGTAGTGTTAAGACTTGTCCGGCAGGACCCAACATTGGTTTTAATTTGCTAATCACTTAATAATAGTCTGCATAGGGAATAGCTACCCCGAGGAATTTAATCAACAACACAGGCCAGTGCTCCAAGTGTTGGTCCACCCACCTAGCAGTCGGCAATACCACCTCGGCGAAACTTGAGGTTTGGTCATTGTCCACTATGCATAGACGGTGTTGTCCTGAGACTGAGATACGCGACTCTTATCAGGGTCGTCGACACACCGGGAGGTCCTGCTAGTCTTTTCTTACATTAGCGATATATCTTGCGTATAGGAATCCAGGTGAAGCTTTGGTTCTCCACAGAGTTGGGGTTTTCATCTAAGGAATCCGACGAGATCACGAGATTCGTGATAGAGGATTACTTTGCGGCCCGTGATCGTTTGTGATAGACTAGTTGGAGCACCGCTGCAGGGTTTAATCTTTCGGAAAGCCGTGCCCGCGGTTATGTGGCAACTTGGAATATTTGTTAACATCTGGTTATAGATAACTTAAACATAACTCTAATAAAATTGCCAACTGTGTGCGTAACCGTGACTATCCCCTTCGAAGACCTCTCTTCGATCGGGAACATGGTGGGGTTATGATTGATGTAAGTAGGTGTTCAGGATCACTTAGTGATCAGCTAAACTTCGATCACTAGTATAGACCACCTTCATACATGTTCTACGTAAGTTCGCCACTATAAAGCTTAAGATGCTGCAACCTAAATACTCCACCTTCCTTACCTAATAACTTGACTAGTTCTGGCACCGAGGTCATAGATTGCTGAGTCCCCGTGGCTCACAGATTCCTTCACAACACCAACAGGTTCAGGTACCCCCGAGACAGGTGATCCCGATGGCACGCAGCTGGCATGGCAGTACGATGAGGAGAACGACCGCATGTACGTGAACTATCCAGAAGACTGAGGCGTGGTCGTGATCATGGGCAAGCATGCAGGGTAGCATAGTCATTTCTCATGTTTTGTAGTCCGTAGCCGAACTACCTTGTTTGGATGCGTGATGTAACTCTGATATATTTATGAGATGGAAGTTGAATCCCTTATTGTCATTCTACTATTATTATGTATGTGCTATGTTACCGTGCTTGCGAAACGCTTAGATGCGCTTCTTTCCAATTCAGGGCCTCGTTCCCCAAATCGGAAAGGACCGCATCTTAGTCGTTACAAGTTACCATCAGGATTAGTTATGAACTTAAATAATTGTTATTTAGTGCCTGCGTTAGGCATGAACATTATATCTGGATCTTATTTATTGCGAGACGGTTACTCGTTTAAGTCGGAGAATAATGATTGTTCTATTTCTATGAGTAATATCTTTTATGGTCATGCACCCAATGTGAGAGGATTGTTCATATTGAATCTTGATAGCGATGATACACATATACTTAACATTGAGACCAAAAGAGTTAGAGTTAACAACGATAGCACCATGTTTTTGTGGCACTGCCGCTTAGGTCGTATTGGTGTAAAGCGCATGAAGAAAATCCATTCTGATGGACTTTTGGAGTCACTTGACTTTGATTCACTTGACACGTGCGAACCATGCCTCATGGGAAAGATGACTAAGACTCCGTTCTCCGGAACAACGGAGCGTGCAAGTGACTTGTTAGAAATCATACATACCGATGTGTGCGGTCCGATGAGTGTGGAGGCGCGCGGTGAATATCGTTATTTTCTCACCTTCACTCGTGATTTGAGTAGGTATGGATATATCTACTTGATGAAGCACAAGTCTGAAACGTTTGAGAAGCTCAAGCAATTTCAGAGTGAAGTTAAAATTCATCGTAACAAGAAGATCAAGTTCCTACGGTCTGATCGTGGGGGTGAATATCTGAGTTTCGAGTTTGGTACTTGATACGTCCATTTTGCATCATGTTTTCAAGTTTATATTTATCGCTTCTTGGGCTGTTATTTCACTTCACGGTACAATTCTTATGCCTTTTCTCTCTTATTTTGCAAGGTTTACATGAAGAGGGAGAATGTCGGCAGCTGGAATTCTGGCCTGAAAAAGGAGCAAAGTTGAGATACCTATTCTGCGCCACTCTAAACGCCGTAAAAATCAAAGAGGATTTTTTTCCGGATTTATAAAAAATACTGGGCCGAAGAAGCGCAAGAGGGGCGCCAGCAGGTGGCCACAAGCCTGCTTGGCGCGGCCACCCCCCTGGCCGCGCCCAAGGGGCTTGTGGGCAGCCTGCTGGCCCACTGGCCCCCCTCTTCTGCTATATGAAGGGTTTCATCTAGAAAAAATCAAGGAGGAGCTTTTTCGTGGATTCGCCGTCGCCACGAGGCGGAACTTGAGCATAACCAATCTAGAGCTCCGGCATGACGATCGTGCCGGGGAACTTCCCTCCCGGAGGGGGAAATCGTCGCCATCGTCATCACCAACACTCCTCTCATCGGAGGGGACTCATCACCATCAACATCTTCATCAGCATCATCTCACCTCCAAACCCTAGTTCATCACTTGTAACCAATCTCCGTCTCGCGACTCCGATTGGTACTTGTAAGGTTGCTAGTAGTGTTGATTACTCTTTGTAGTTGATGCTAGTTGGATTACTTGGTGGAAGAGTTTATGTTCAGATCCTTGATGCTACTCATTACCTCTCTGGTCATGAATATGATTATGCTTTGTGAGTAGTTACTTTTGTTCCTGAGGACATGGGATAAGTCATGCTAATAATAGTCATGCAAATTTGGTATTCGTTCGGTATTTTGATGTGTTGCATGTTGTTTTTCCTCTAGTGGTGTTATGTGAACGTCGACTACATAACACTTCACCATTATTTGGGCCTAGAGGAAGGCATTGGGAAGTAGTAAGTAGAAGATGGGTTGCTAGAGTGACAGAAGCTTAAACCCTAGTTTATGCGTTACTTCGTAATGGGCTGATTTGGATCCACTAGTTTAATGCTATGGTTAGACTTTGTCTTAATTCTTCTTTCGTAGTTGCGGATGCTTGCGAGAGGGGTTAATCATAAGTGGGATGCTTGTCCAAGTAAGGGCAGTAACCAAGCGCCGGTCCACCCACATATCAAACTATCAAAGTAACGAACGCGAATCATATGAACATGATGAAAACTAGCATGACAGAAATTCCCGTGTGTCCTCGGGAGCGTTTTTCCTCCTATAAGACTTTGTCCATGCTTGTCCCTTGCTACAAAATGGATTGGGCCACTTTGCTGCACCGTTGCTACTTTTGTTACTTGTTGCTTGCTACGAATCATCTCACCACACAATCACTTGTTACCGAAAATTTCAGTACGTGCGGATTTTACCTTGCTGAAAGGCAGTTGTCAGATCCTTCTGCTCCTCGTTGGGTTCGACACTCTTACTTATCGAAAGGACTACGATTGATCCCCTATACTTGTGGGTCATCAGTGCTCACTTAATACAATGTGGAATTGTTTCACAGTTGACACCACCTGGAACACCACAGCGTAATGGTGTGTACGAACGTCGTAATCGTACTTTGTTAGAAATGGTGTGATCTATGATGTCTCTTAACAATTTGCCGTTATCATTTTGGGGTTATGCATTAGAGACAGCTGCATTCACTTTAAATAGGGCACCATCAAAATCCGTTGAGACGACACCATACGAACTGTGGTATGGCAAAAGACCAAAGTTGTCGTTTCTTAAAGTGTGGGGATGTGATGCTTATGTCAAAAAGCTTCAGCCTGAAAAGCTGGAACCCAAAGCAGAAAAGTGTGTCTTCATAGGTTACCCAAAGGAGACAGTTGGGTACACCTTCTATCTCAAATCCGAGGGCAAAGTGTTTGTTGCTAAAAACGGATCTTTTCTTGAGAAGGAGATTCTCTCGAAAGAATTGAGTGGGAGGAAGATAGAACTTGATGAGGTTGTCGAACCTCTAACCCCTCTAGATGGTGGCGCAGGGCAAGGGGAAACCCCTGTCATTGCGACGCCGGTTGAGGAGGAAGTTAATGATGATGATCATGAAACTTCGGATCAAGTTCCTATCGGACCTCCCAGGTCGACAAGATCACGTACTACTCCTGAGTGGTACGGTAATCATGTCTTATCAATCATGTCGTTAGACAACAATGAACCTGTGAATTATGAAGAAGCTATGGTGGGCCCGGATTCCAACAGATGGCTGGAGGCCAAGAAGTCTGAGATAGGATCTATGAATGAAAACAAAGTGTGGACTTTGGAAGTATTACCTGAAGGCCGCAAGGCTATTCAGAACAAATGGATCTTTAAGAAGAAGACAGACGCGGACGGTAATGTGACCGTTTATAAAGCTCGACTTGTGGCAAAGGATTTTTCACAAGTTCAAGGAATTGACTACGATGAGACGTTCTCACCGGTAGTGATGCTTAAGTCCGTCCGAATCATGTTAGCAATAGCTGCATTTTTCGATTATGAAATCTGGCAGATGGATGTCAAAATGGATGCAGTTTTCTTAAGGAAGAGTTGTATATGATGCAACCCAAAGGTTTTGTCAATCCAAAGAATGCTAACAAAGTGTGCAAGCTCCAGCGATCCATTTATAGACTGGTGCAAGCATCTCGGAGTTGGAATAAGCGCTTTGATGAGGTGAGCAAAGCATTTGGGTTTATACAAGTGGTTGGAGAATCTTGTATTTACAATAAAGTGGGTGGGAGCTCTGTGGCGTTTCTAATATTATATGTGGATGACATATTGCTGATTGGAAACAACATGGAGTTTTTGGAGAGCGTAAAGAATTACTTGAATAAAAGTTTCTCTATGAAGGACCTAGGAGAAGTTGCTTACATTCTAGGCATTAAGATCTATAGGGACAGATCGAGACGCGTGATAGGACTTTCACAAAGCACATACCTTGATAAAGTTTTGAAGAAGTTCAAAATGGAACAGTCCAAGAAAGGGTTCTTGCCAGTGTTACAAGGTATAAAATTGAGTAAGACTCAGTGCTCAGCAACTGCGGGAGATAGAGAACAAATGAGTTGCGTCCCCTATGCTTCAGCCATAGGTTCTATCATGTATGCAATGTTGTGCACTAGACCAGACGTCAGCTTGGCATTAGTATGGCAGGCAGGTTTCAGAGTAATCCAGGAGTGGATCACTGGACGGCGTTCAAGAATATTCTGAAGTGCCTGAAAAGGACTAAGGAAATGTTTCTCGTTTATGGAGGTGACGAAGAGCTCGTCCTAAAGGGTTACGTCGACGCAAGCTTTGACACCGATCCGGATGACTCTAAGTCGCAAACCGGATACGTATTTATTCTTAATGGGGGTGCGATAAGCTGGTGCAGTTCCAAGAAAAGCGTCGTATTAGATTCTACATGTGAAGCGGAGTACATGGCTGCCTTGGAGGCAGCAAAGGAGTGTGTCTGGATGAAGCAGTTCATGACGGATCTTGGAGTTGTGCCAAGCGCACTAAATCCAATAACTTCGTTCTGTGACAACACTGGTGCCATTGCTCTAGCAAAGGAACCAAGGTTTCACAAGAAGACCAGACACATCAAATGACGCTTCAACCTCATCCGCGACTAAGTCGAAGGAGAGGACTTGAATATTTGCAAAGTGCACACTGATTTGAATGTCGCAGACCCGCTGACTAAACCTCTTCCACGGGCAAAACATGATCAACACTAGAACTGTATGGGTGTTAGATTTATTACAATGTAAATCACATGGCGATGTGAGGACTAGATTATTGACTCTAGTGCAAGTGGGAGACTGTTGGAAATATGCCCTAGAGGCAATGATAAATAGTTATTATTATACTTCTTGTTACAAGATAATCATTTATTATCCATGATATAATTGTATTGAATAAAAACATAGATACATGTGTGGATACATAGAAAAAACAATGTCCCTACCAAGTCTCTAGTTGGCTAGCCAGTTGATCAAGGATAGTCAAGGTTTTCTGACTATGTCCAAGTGTTGTCACTTGATAACTGGATCACATCATTAGGAGAATCATGTGATGGACTAGACCCAAACTATGAACGTACCATATTGATCGTGTCATTTTATTGTTATTGTTTTCTGCGTGTCAAGTATTTATTCCTGTGACCATGAGATCATATAACTCACTGGCACCGGAGGAATACCTTGTGTGCATCAAACGTCGCAACGTAACTGGGTGACTATAAAGGTGCTCTACAGGTATCTCCGAAGGTGTTCGTTGGGTTAGTATGGATCAAGACTGGGATTTGTCACTCCGTGTGACGGAGAGGTATCTCGGGGCCCACTCGGTAATACAACATCACACACAAGCCTTGCAAGCAATGTGACTAAGTGTAAGTCACGGGATCTTGTATTACGGAACGAGTAAAGAGACTTGCTGGTAACGAGATTGAAATAGGTATGCGGATACCGACGATCGAATCTCGGGCAAGTAACATACTGAAGGACAAAGGGAATGACATACGGGATTATATGAATCCTTGGCACTAAGGTTCAACCGATAAGATCTTCGGAGAATATGTAGGATCCAATATGGGCATCCAGGTCCCGCTATTGGATATTGACCGAGGAGTGCCTCGGGTCATGTCTACATAGTTCTCAAACCCGCAGGGTCTGCACACTTAAGGTTCGATGATGTTTTAGTATAGTTGAGTTATATGTGTGGTTACCGAATGTTGTTCGGAGTCCCAGATGAGATCATGGACGTCAAGAGGGTTTCCGAAATGGTCTAGAAATGAAGATTGATATATATAGGATGGCTTCATTTGGTCACCGGAAAGTTTTGGGCAATTCCGGCAGTGTACCGGGAGTGACGAATGGGTTCCGGGTGTTTACCGGGAGGGGCCCACCCACCGGGAGTGAGCCCAAGGCCCTAGGGTGGCGCCACAAGTTCCTAGTGTGTTGGTGGAGTCAGCCCAAGAGGGCTATGGCGCCACATAAGAAAATACCAAAAGAAAAGAAAAAGGAAAAGGAAAGAGGGAGGTGGGAAGGAAGAGGAGGACTCCTCCTTCCCAAACCGAATTGGAGGAGTCCTCCTCCTCGTGGCGGCCGGCGCACCTTGAGGCCTTGTGCCCCAAGGCTAGCCCCTCCCCCCTCCTCGTATATATAGTGGTGGTTTAGGGTTTTATGAGACACAACTTTGCCACGTGCAACTCTAGCCTATTCCACATAGTTCTACCTCTAGATCGGATTTCTGCGGAGCTCGAGCTGAGCCCTGCAGGAGTAGATCATCACCACCACCGGAGCGTCGTCACGCTGCCGGAGAACTCATCTACTTCTCCATCTTGCTTGCTGGATCAAGAAGGCCGAGATCATCTTCGAGCTGTACGTGTGATGAACGCGGAGGTGCCGTCCATTCGGCGCTAGATCGGAACGGATCGTGGGACGGATCGCGGGACGGTTCGTGGGACGGTTCGAGGGATGTGAAGATGTTCCACTACATCAACCGTGTTTCTTAACGCTTCCCGCTGTGCGTTCTACAAGGGTACGTAGATCTAATCTCCACTTGTAGATGGACATCACCATGATAGGTCTTCGTGTGCGTAGGGAATTTTTTGTTTCCCATGCAACGTTCCCCAACAATAACCGCAAGTGGAACCGGTGGAGACGAGGATGTGTTATCGAAGTTCCTTCCCTTTGACAGAAAGTACGTCTCCGTTGGAGCGGTGTGGAGGCACAATGCTCCCCAAGAAGCCACTAGGGCCACCGTATTCTCCTCACGCCCTCACACAATGTGAGATGTCGTGAATCCACTATTGGTGCCCTTGAAGGTGGCGACCTAACCTTTACATACAAGGTTGGGGCTATCTCCACACAAAGCTTGGAGGCTTCCAACTAGACCACGAAGCTTCACCACAATGGCATGTGGCTTCGAGGTGACCTCAACCGTCTAGGATGCTCACACACCCAAGAGTAACAAGATCCGCAAGGGATTAGTGGGGGGAATCAAATATCCTTTGGTGGAAGTGTAGATCAAGGCCTTCTCAAATAATCCCTAGAAAATCAACAAGTTTGATTGGCTAGGGAGAGAGATCGGGCGAAAGTAAGATTGTGGAGCAACAATGGAGCTTAGAGAGGTTGAAGGTCAGCTCCTTGAAGAGAAAGATGCATGGGGGGCTTAGATCCAACCGTTACCCACCCACCATAATAAACGACAAGCGGTACTACCGCTGCTATGAGCGGTACTACCGCCCCTGAGAGGGGTACTACCGCTCTGCATCTCACCAACCACGGTAGTACAGAAATACTACAGTGCGTACTACTGTGGGTGGAAAAGTATGCGAAAAAGTCCGACGGGGCGGTAGTAAAAAAATACTACCACACTGAGGGAGGTAGTACCGCCCTTGGAGCGGTAGTAAAAAATTAATACCGCACTGAGGGCGGTAGTACTGCTCTTGGAGCGATAGTAAAAAATTACTACCGCTCTGAGAGCGATACTACCGCTGTGCCAGCGGTACTACCACTAGCCTTTTTGCATAGAGAATGAATATGGGTATGGGGCTCCATTGAAGCCAAAAGAAAGTGGGTGCACTAAGTGTGTACGTGATGATTCCACCCAAACCTTTCCGACGCGGACCCGCTCTTACTAGAACGGCTTTCCTACGACTCAAAACCACCAAAGAGAAGTGTAGAAAGCGACCGTCTTCGAGAGACTCCAAGGCGCATCGAATCGTCTTGTGCCTAGATATGCATTGTAACAGTAAAAGGGCAAGGAAGAGACATGACTTCCAGGTCACTTGGGCCCATAATTATAAAACCAGAGGAGCATAACATTCCGAGACCTCCTATATGCCGCTCTCTACGGCAAAGAGTCGCCATTTCATGCAGGCGGGTTCGCAACTGGTCCGGCCCATGAAGACAACGCGGGAACCTCCTATACGACGCATTTTGCCTTCACACTTCCCTCACAAACAGTCATCACAAAAAATGAAAAGAATATGTTGGTGCCCAGTAATCACTATGACTCACAACACATTACAAGTACCGTGAATTTATATTTTTCAGAAAATAAAAAAGAAAGTAAAGGAAGCAACTATTATGCATTGTAACAGTAAAAGGGCAAGGAAGAGACATGACTTCCAAGTCACTTGGGCCCATAATTATAAACCCAGAGAAGCATAACATTCTGTGACATCCTATATGCCGCTCTCTACGGCAAAGAGTCACCATTTCATACACGCGGGTTCGCGACTGGTCAGGTCCATGGAGGCAACACGGGAACCTCCTATACAATGCATTTTGCGTATAGAGGACCTCAATGCACACGGGCGACGCGCGTCTGGGCCAGCCCAACATGTTTTCAATAGCGCGACACAAAAAAGGCTAAAAAAACAACAGGGCAACCCAGGTTTCGATCCCACGGCCTCAAACAACAAGGAAAACTGACCGCGAGCCATTAACCACTACAACGCACAGTTACCTGAATAGAGTAGGTGCAAAACCTTATAAGAGCACACATTAGCGTTATGATTTCAAAAACATTTCTTGATATTGCAAGCAGTTTTGAAATGTCCTAATATTTATATATTCCAACATTTCTTCGGAGAAGCAAAGATTTTTTGTAATTTCCATTCAAAATAGAACATGACTTTTTGCAAATCCCAAACAGTTTTCTAAACAAGGACAAAATGTTCAAAATTTTGACCTTTTCTGGAAAATGAACAAATTATGAAAAACGCAAGCACTTTTTAAAATTTTGGAATATTTTTTGAGATCACGGACAGTTTTATTTTTTTTTAACAAAAATGGAAATCAAGAAAAAAAATCAATTCAGAACATTTTTTTAAATGCGGGAAAAATTATATTCTATGCATTTTTGCTAATGCGAACAAAATTTGAAACATCATTTTTGTTGAAATTGCGAACAAAATGTTGAAACCGTGGTCATTTTTTGAAACGTGAACATTTTTTGAAATGATGAAACATGAATATATTTTTTGCTGCGAGCAACTATGATGAAGAAGACACGTGACAAAAATGAATCGCGAGAATTCAGAACAAAATAGCGGTAGCACCTTTGACACTATTTCAAAGAATCCTGAGCAATATTACAAAATTAGAGTTATTTTCCGAAATTACGAACATTTTGGACAAACCCAAACAATTTTCTAAAATGGCGAACACATTTTAAAATTTCTGAACTTTTTTCGTAAACATGAACATTTTCCGAAATTTTGAACAAAAATTTGAAACGGCAAGTTTTTTTAAATTCATGAATATATTTCGACATTTTATGACAGATTTCAAAATGGAGAACAATTTTGAAAATCCCAAACAAATTCAGAACACAAACATTTTTTCCATACGTGAATAAATTTTTGAAATTCTGAACAAAAATTGAAAGCAGGAACATTTTTCGAAATTTCTGAAAGAAAATCTGAAACACGATTTTTTTTTAAATGAGAGCAAAATTGAAAACAAGAAAAAAATTTCAAATTCCTGAACATTATTTCAAATTTAAAAAAACAGATAACAGGAACATTTTTTGAAATTCTTGAAGATTTATAAATTGGGAGAAATTTTAAAAACAAAATCATGTTATAAAATTCCAAATAAATATTTATAATTTCAAGCAAAAGAAACATGAAAAAAACGAAAGAGCAAAGAAAATAAAATAAAATAGGAAAAATGAAAAAGTAAATGAGAAATATAAACATAAAAAAGGATAAAAACGAATTATAAACCGGTTCAGGAACCTCCTAGAAGATTTAAAATCAGAAAAAAAAAAACGGCTGGGAACCACCTAGAAGATTCCCAAAACCGGAATTGCTCAAACGTTTTAACGGGCCGGCCCACCCGAAACGCTCGTCGATCTCCCCTGTGAGTAATATTGCGATCGCGTGTTCGAAAGCTTTACACGACGTGTTACTACCACATGATCTAGGAGCCATGTCTGTTTAACTGTGAGCGTCAAACTTAAAGAACCAACATACTGTGCTGATGCGAATTAGATTAGAAAATTCTGAAGCAATTTTGTTCCAAAAGATGGAATGTTCTGTGAAACGCAAACACTTTCCGAAATTTGTGAACAATTACTAGAAAAACTATAACATTTTCGAAAACATGAATATTTTTTGCAAATCATGAATACTTTTTTGGAAAAGGGAACATTTTTAAAAATTCTAAATAAAATTTGGAACGGTGAACAAATTTTGGAACTCCTGAACAAAATTTGAAAACACGGACATTTTTTGAAACTCCTGAAAAATTGATATGTGAAGCTTTTTTTAAATGAAAACAGTTTCAGAAAATTGTAAAAAATATGTTGTTTACACGAAGAGTTTTCAAAAATTCTATTTGTTTTGAAAGCACGAACACTTTAAAAATATATGAAATGTTTTCCAAAAACTGAATATCTTTCAAAACAAACGAATATTTTTCAAAAACTTTGAACATATTTTGATTTTTGCGATCATTGTTTAGGAAATGTTGAACATCTTTTTATTGGAAGATAATTAAATTCAACAAACTAATTCGGCATGGGAGTAAACCCCCCTCATCGCTTGCCCTGGCCCTAGCGTCCACCACGGCTTCCTTATCCAGCGATGACCGCCGTTCTATCACCCATTTTCTTCATCCCAGCTCCTGCTTTCTCACCCCCGCGTCACGTATGGACCCACGCCCCGCTCCGCGGCGTGCTCCTCCACCATCACATTGCAGCAAGACTTATGGCCACCGGCGCTGCTTCTCATCCCAGTCGTCGGCAGTGCTTCTCATCCCGGGCACCACGCTACAAAGCGAGAGGGCTACCTCCCATGGATCTCACCAAGGCGTCCAAGATGCAGCAAGAGTGGCGACAAGTAGCTGCTAAGGCCGACGGTAGAGCTGCGTTGTAGCACGATGTACAACGACACTATTGCCACGCCGACGACGGAGCTGCGATGCAGCAGGAGAAGCGACATGCTGCTGCTATGGCCGGCGGCGAAGCTGCACTGCAGCAGGAGAGGCGACAGGTTGCTGCCATGGCAGGCGGTGGAGCTGCATTGCAGCACGTGCCGGTATGACAGCGTTGTTGGCACACCGGCGATGGAGCTGCGTTGCAGCAGGACAGGCGAGGAGCTTCTGCCATGGTTGGCGATGGAGCTGCGTTGGAGCACACGATGCTGCGACTTCACTGCTGCCATGGCGAACGACGGAGCTGCGTTACAGCACGCAAGGTCACGACGGCGCATCCATTGGTTGCTGGAAGCCGATGTGCAAGGCTTCGTCGGAGCTGTGAGTTGATGCTGCCATGGATGTGAGTTGATGCTGCCATGGACATTAGCGGAGCTACTGTCCTACGGGAGTAGAAGGCGAGCTGGGAGGTGCTGCTTGAGGATAACGAATTACCACGTTGGAGCTGTTTAAAACTGGCTTAAATCATCCGATTGATTTATAGCGCTCGTCTTTTTTTATTTGAGACATTTTTCTGAAAGCGGGAACATTTTTCCGAAAGACAAACATTTTTTCAAATTGTGAACATTATGTTGAAAAACATGAACATTTTTCGAAATATAGGAACATTTTTTGTAAAAACGATTTTTTTGAAAATGTGAACATTTTGTAACTTTACGAACATTTTGAAAACGCACACATTTTTTAAAATTTGGGAACATTTTTTTAGAACACATTTTCAAATTTATGAACATTTTCTGTGAACACGAACATTTTTTGGAAACCCAAACATATTTTCAAATGTGTGGACAATTTTGAATTCTGAACTTTTTGAAACTTGCGTACTTCTGAAAAAGTAAACAGAAAACGCAAAAAAAAAGAATAGAGAAGAAAGAAACGAAAGCGAAAATAACAGAAACAGAAAGGGAAACAAAAAAGAAAAAACCTGAAAGAAAACCAGCTGCAATAAACACAGGGAAAAGGGAAAAACCAGGAGAAAACCACCGGCCCGCACGCTAGGCTAACCGCTAAAATGGGTTCCGATCCACTGATCTCTTTGTGTCGCTTGCCTCTGCGAAGCTTCGCCAATTTGACGCAGAACGCGATAAATAAGAAATTCCTAACATTCCCATAGGAGATAACATTCTTCAAGGCAAGAGACCAACACTGAATGACACTTCATTTTTTTTCAGAAATTGGAAGCCCACATAAGTTCAGTTTATGTGGCTGACTTAAGCATTTAACCAAACAGTAACTCAAATATGTCATCCCGACATATCCAACAGAAGTACAGCTTTGTGGTCGACATAATCAGGACTGATTCACGGCATGAACACAAATTGAACATGTGACTTGCACCACTCCTACTCAAACTGCTCAACAGATAAGAAGGCAACATAGTAAACTGAAATACAAGTCTCTGGCCTGACCGGTTGCATGATCAGGATGAATTGAACAAGAACAACCAAACTTGCAATCGTCATGCTTAGTTACTGCTAAAAAAAGCAGACCAACTTGATAGTAGTAGCTGCAAAAAAAGGCAACAGCAGCACACTCCAGACGATGGATTCGTCCATTATGCATCGCACCATTGCTGAGTGGCACATCAGCGGTCAGTTAGTCCTTGCTAGCGACAACAACCTGCCACGATCTGTAAACATACAAAGAAAAAAATTCATAAGCAACTTAAGAATTAATTATTTCCTGTGCCATGTACTTGTTCTTTTTTCAAAAGATTACAAGAATGGATTTCAGATGTCAACTTCAGCTATGCCAGAAAGTAACATACAGTTTCAGATGTCAAGCTTCACCCTGTACTTGACCAATAAACGGCTCTAGCGAAAAGAAGAAAACAATTTTATGAGCGATACATTTTATTTTAGGACAGCGTACCTTGAGTCCTTGACAATACTTTTCCATGTTTGCAGTACAAGTGTAAAACATCTGAGTTACACGGCTGTTAAACTAAAATCGGTTCTTTACAGTTGATTTACAGATGGTAAGTGTTTTATGGTCAGACTATATAACAACTTGGATCCCTGTATCTCCAATTGTAAGTCCAAAACGTCTGACAATGCTACTTAGCCCTTTTGAAGACGATACCAACACTGAACATCATATTCAAGTAAAGAGAAACAACATAGACTACACTTAAATTTAGTTCCAAGTAGCCATACCAAGCACTATCAGAACATTAACTGAGACGTGCCTGACACATTGAAAATTTTTCAAGACGATCAGGATAATTTCGACATAGAAATGCACACAATCGATTATAGTGACTTGCACTATCTGTATGTAAACCGCTAAACATAAAACAAGATACTCAGAGATCAGTTAGTCAGCATGATCTGAAAAGATAACATATACAACTAATAACCAACAGTTCAAACTCAGCATTCCACTCTGGTGAGGTTTGTGCTAGTAATAATTCTGAAGGTTACAAGATTGAGCCTGATGTGAGCTACAGCTATGCTAGAAAACAGAAGAGTTTACAAAAAGGAAATCTGAAGCAAGGTTGCAGGATAATACAAGACCATGTAGCTTGCGTGTGCATTTAGCAATAGGACTGATGCATATCATGGCCCTTAACAACTACTTCCTCCAGTGGCGAAGCCAGAAAAATTGAATGGGGAGGGCCAAACGTTGCTAATCCTCGTTGGGGAGGGCCAGTCCATTAAAATACACTGTTTTAGCAGAAAAAAAAATTCCCCCCTGTCTCCGCCACTGACTTCCTCCGTTCCTAAATATAAGTCTTTATAGAGATTCTACTACGGACTATATACGGATGTATAAAGACATAGTTTAGAGTGTAGATCCACTCATTTTGCTCCGTATGTAGTCCGTAGTGGAATCTCGAATAAGACTTATATTTAGGAACGGAGGGAGTAGAATATGAAAGCAAAATTACATTTTGTTTTCCCATGCCACATATTCATTTTTCACTAGCATACACAAATATGTACCGATAATTGTCGAAGAACCAGAACCAACTATCTAAGCAAACATACAGAAGCTGTCTAGAAAATTAATGACCACAGACAGGCAAGGGCCAGTATGATACCTGGAGTGTAGAAGCTCATGTAGGGCAGGACGCTAAAGTATTTTCCAGACTCACCAACCTTCTTAAGCTGCCCAGAATTGAGCTTGATCATAAATAAGCCAACACGTGTGCTAATGAAGATGACACCCAAACCCTCCGCAAAGCCGGACACAAATGGTTTGTCATCAGGAGTATTGGCAACACGAATTGTTTTCTCCAGCTCGATGACCCTGTATTGTACCCAATCAGCAGCTTCTTCTGTATCCACCTTCCTTGACCACATATAAAGGCTGGAACCCCGAATGCAGGAAAAACCCAGTGAACTGCTCTCCATGGCCATGAGGGCGATGTAGTACACGTCCTCTGCCGGTGGCTCAATCATGGATAAGCAATTCTTGCCCAAGTCATACTTGACGATTGGATTACCCCACCGAACTGTGAAGTAGACTGCATCTCCAACAAGGGTGCCTCGCCTAGGCTGGAGATAGGGTATGTAGTATGCTCTATCTGCAAGCCCCTCTCGCATATGCTGGGCATAGACTTCACAGCTCTTGTCAAGACACACAGGCTCGCTCCACACACCCGTCTCTGATGAGTAGACGCTCGCAAATATGGTATCTTTGTAGTCGTGGGTGGCCGCGAAGACCACGCGGAAGGGGCCGCCGTGGCAGTCGAGGTGGTCGCAACCGTCGGCGGCACAGAGCACCACCGCAGACTCGATCAGCCAATCGATGTCCGGCGATGGCACGCTGTGGCGCTCGCCCGTGACGGGATCCGAGACGAGGTAGGCCTTGTCGTCCGTCCTCATATACATGAGGACGCGGCCGTGGCGGCAGTCGAGGGCGCGCTCCCAGGGGTCGCCGTTGCCCGGGTGGGGGAAGTCCGGCATCGATGTGGTAGAGGCGAAGCTGCGCGCGGGGCGTCCTTGGAAGATCTCGAGCCTGTGGAGGAGGCCGAGGAGGGGAGGGGTGCCGTGGAAGGTGCGGTAGCGGCGGATGAAGCCGGGGTCGCAGAGGATGCGGAGCCATGTCTTGCAGACAAGGGCGGTGCGGAAGAGGTGCTCGGGCTCGTCCGGCGGGAGGCGGAGGAGGATCTCTTCGATGACGTCCCCGATCAGCGGCGGGGGCGGGATTGACGGCGCCATGGTGGACGGCGGAGCGGAGCGAGGGTTTTGGGTGGGGATTGGGGGAGTCTTTGAAATGAGGATTGGGGAAAAGTCGGAGACGCAGGGGCAGGCGCACACTCTTCTTTTTCGGCGCCTGAGTTCGACCAGAACCGGCTTGATCGCATGAGTTTTTTTTTTAACACAGTCGCAAGGGCATATACTCATCCCTATAAATATAAAGGGAAACACTTTAAATCAGTAGTCTGATTAGAAGTATCCTTCAGACCGATGGACTGCCGTTGATTCTAACTGAATCTTGCGGTCCAACAATGTTATGTTTTCAAAAATAAAAAAATGCCATCTCGTAGCAAACCTCCTGCATCCATCCATAAATCCCTCCCAACAACTCGGCCGGATATCCCTCCCGAATCCTCTCCTTCTCTCACGCGCCCGCACGGCGCACCTCCCCGATCTTGTAGTCAATGGTAACACCCTATCCTCTCTGATGGCAGAGCACATCGCGCATTCCTTCACACCTCGTCGTCAGCCACAACAACGGAGCAGTAATCTCACCGTCCAGATCCGTTCCTCTGCTCTTCTCCACCCCTTCGTCTCCACTAATGCGAGTATGCGACCCCAGGCGACATCGTTGGTGCGCCATCCCGTTGATAAGGGGTCGAGACCCTATCTCTTCTACCTCCGACCACCACAGAAACAGAAGTTAACACGTGTGCTCCTCTTCCTCACCGATTTTCTTTGTAATGTTACAATGATTGAATTATCTTATTCTTGATTTTTATGTGCTTGATCAGTAGGAGGCCACGATGTGCATCCTAGCAAGGAGGCTCCATATGCGTTGGTGCCTTCGCCTCTAGCTCCAGCCCTTCTCGACATTGCCGAGAGCACGCCTGACCGACTGCAAAAAACGATGCCTCGCGTCCTCGGCTCAGCTAGGTTTAATTTGATATACTCGACCAACCTACTTTGTTGTAAAGGAGGCCCTCGGCTAATGGTGTGCATCCTTGCTGCAGAGCCGCTCCATCCATGCATGCCACTCTTTTCTATGTGCAGTTAACCATGGTCCATCAGGATAGAAAGGAAGCAAGTCCACCATCAGAAGGAAGCACGAGTACTATTGAAAGAAGCACGACCAACATAAGAAGGAAGCACGAATAGCATGCATGTCAGAAGGATGCACTCCCCCCATCAAATGAAAGCATAACTACCATTGCACGGAAGCACGACCAACGTCGAAAGGAAGCATGGTTGACCATCAGCCCGATGGTGTTTAAGTTGTGCCTTAGATGCCACAGTTTTGTTTTATGGAAGCAAATCGTGTCAAACCAAATGTAGTGTTTCAATGATAAATAATTCTAATTGGAAATAAATATCCTTGGAAGCAATTTAGTGGTACATTGCAAACAATTCTTTAGCCTCTGAAGTATATTTTACCGCATAAAAAACAAGATAAATATGATGGTGCATTGGACATAATATTTTGCCAAAATGGAAACAAATTCTCTAGCTGACGGAAACAAAATGAATTGTTGAATTCCTAGCCCTCCCTACCAGCCTATATGCTTCAAAGCAAAAAAAAGACATGTTTCCACCTATCACAATACGAGTTGCTTTCCTTGGTGACCGCCACACAAGTGCAAATGCACTGCTTCAGACGCAAGTTCAAATACATGCCAAAAGAATTTATAAAGAATTGAAGCACGAGGCATCGAAGAACAAGATGAAAATCCGTTTCAAAGCAAAAAAAGCTCACAGTGAAAGTAGTGAGAAAGAAAAGAGATGAGTAAATATCGCTAAATAGATCTAACGTGATTTAGGGCAGTGATTGTTAGGAAATAAAGTACATGCAAACTAACTTCATCCAGACCCACAATAGACGCTACTTGCCAATCTCCAAGCTATAGGAAATTTAATTGAAATTTAATTCAAGGATCGTGGACTAGTCTGATGGGAAGCAAGGCATCAGACGTCTGATGCCTAGTGGCTCCCAAACATAAATGCACACATCTTCTTTCTATGAGTATTTTTAAGAGATGGAGCCGGCATATCATTTTGAAATTTATGGCATCTCGTCATTGACAGAAACGTCTCCTTCCATTAAATGTGCATCGCCACAAATCCTGAAATAAATTAGAAATAAATACAAGCATCAGAATTTAAACTCTAGTGAACTAAGGATACCACGGGTCCTCTAACCATCTAACCATAGGTTGGTTTGCTTGAGCGCATGAGTTGGCTCATCATGGTTCATATCTACATCCCGGTCTCTGGACGCGCCCTGGAACATTTAGTGACCGAATACGTCTTAAATAATCTCTTTCACAATAATATACCTTATTTGTAAATCCTTAAATCCATATTATACATGTACGTTGAAAAGATCGATATGGTTGACTAGAAGGGAGGTGAATAGGCAACTACTAATTTTTAGCTCTTCTTAACAAGTTAGAGAAAGAAACACAAAGATTCTCTAAATTAACTACTAGGTGAGCAACCTATATGATGTTAACTACCATGACAACTAGTGCAAACAAGAAATACACAACAACAATAATATACACAAAGTAAAGTAAGAGATAACCGCAAGTGGAACCGATGAAAACGAGGATGTGTTACCGAAGTTCCTTCCCTTTTGACAGGAAGTGCGTCTCCATTGGAGCGGTGTGGAGGCACAATGCTCCCCAATAAGCCACTAGGGCCACCGTATTCTCCTCACGCCCTCACACAATGCGAGGTGCCGTGATTCCACTATTGGTGTCCTTGAAGGCGGCGACCGGACCTTTACAAACAAGGTTGAGGCTATCTTCACACAATGCTCGGAGGCTCCCAACAAGACCAGGGAGCTTCACCACAATGGATATGGCTCCGAGGTGACCTCAACTGTCTAGGGTGCTCAAACACCCAAAAGTAACAAGATCCGCAAGGGATTAGTGGAGGAATCAAATATCTCTTGGTGGAAGTGTAGATCTTGGCCTTCTCAACCAATCCATAGAAAATCAACAAGTTTGACTGGCTAGGGAGATAGATCGGGCACGAATGAGCTTAGGAGCAACAGTGAAGTCTTGGAAGGTCAAAAGTAGGATTCCTGGAGTGGAAGAACCCTTTATATAGTGAGGGAACAAATCCAATCGTTACCCCCACTTACAGCACCCGCAGCACGGTACTACCGCTTGGGGGTAGCGGTACTACCGCTGCCCCTAGCAGTACTACCGCTTGGCAGGGAGCGGTATTACCGCTAGGCCTGAAGCGGTACTACCGCTTGGTAGGCACACATCCATGGTAGTAAAAATACTACTACCGGGCCTACCACCACTGGAAAAGTATTCGCAAAAAGTCCGACGAAGTACAACCGCCCAGAGAAAGGTACTACCGTCCCAAAGTGGTGCTACCGCTCATCCGGAGTGGTACTATCGCTGGACCTTTTTGCAGAGACAGGGAGATAGCATGTGGGAGCTCCATTGCTGCAGGGAAAGGTGGTGGAAAGAAAAAGTGTGCATGTGAGAGTTGATTTCACCCAAACCTTTCCGACACGAACCCCCTCTTAATACTACGGTTTTCCTACGACCCAAAAAACCACCAAAGAGAACCGTAGAAGCCACCATGCTTCAAAACCACCGAGGGGCGCCGAATCGTCTTGTTCCTTGCCATGTATTATTTGAAATGCTCAATGCACACGATTAGTCCGCAGAGGTACTGTCATCAATCACCAAAATCACTTAGGACAAAATATGCCCTAACAATCTGTAACACCCTGGATTTTGCCCATTTCTTTTTCCTTCGATTTTGGTCTCATTTTGCTTTTCTGTGGCTAGATAGTTCTGAAACCTAAAGGGATCACCCTTGATTTCTTTTTCCTAGTGGCTTTCCAACCTTCAAACCATCCCAAGACCTTGCCATTTCCATCTTGAGCCAATCCCAATATTCTTTTCCCTGGGAATATTACTTTTTCTATTAAAGGAATAACCTCTGTTGCCTTGAGTTGTGAAGCAAACCTCATTTCTATCATTCCAAAAATTCCCAAATAGTTCTCATAAATCTCTTGGTCATATATTCCTCACATATGACAAAATCTTTCTTTGCCATGTTCAAAAATATTCCTCAAATATTCCTTTTCTGATTCTGCCCTATCTGTCAAGTTGTGAAGCAAATACCCTTTTTATTTGCTTGATGGCTCTCAAAATTTGTGGGCACTCTTTCATATCCATATAATTGACTCATGCCAAAATTCAACTCAATTTAGCTAGTGAATATTTCTTGGCAAATTTCCAAAGTTTCTGATCCAGAGGAAGCTTTGTGAAGCAAGTGCTAGCTAGGAGTGTTCAAATGAGTTAAAACTTTTCCATCATCTCAATATGCTCAAATTATGCATCTCCACTAAATTTGAGCATCACTCCTTCAACCATGTGACCATAGCGTCAAATCTTTGTCTCTGCTCATTATTTTGGATTGTGAAGCAACTATATTTTATGTTGCTCCATAAATTCTGAAATTTTACCAGGATATTCTTCTATCTATAAAACCTTGATAAACCAATTTTGAGCTCATTTTATTTAGCCAATTATTCCCAGTAATTCTCCTAAGTTTCTGTCCAGTAGGATACTGTGTGAAGGAAGTGCCACTTTGGCTTATCAAGATGGCATGCAATTTATACAACATCTTCATAACCCTAAAATATACATCTCCTCCAAGTTTCAGCTCCATCCAAGCGAGTATGTGAGTGCCACATCAAAATCTTTGTTCTGGATCAGATTAGCTAGTTCCAAAGCAACCCTATTAAGTATTGATCCTGTGCTCCTCAAATTTCACAGGATTGTAGTCCTTCCTACCCTAAACCTCCCAGACATGGTGCTTTGCCCTTATCCCTTCTCTGTTGACCACAGTAATAGGGCCAAGTCTGCAACAGGAAACTTCCAGTGAAGTTTCCCATCAACTCGTGGTATCTTTTAGTGAACTATCAGCTCAGTTGGACCCCTCTTTGGATGATCTATCTTCTAGACATAGTGTGCCAGCCTCTCTTGTCCTCTCAGTGCCAGCGCATGCGGTGACCATGCCTCTCGCATGCCAAACGCGCGCTCTGTGCATTGGGGCCCTTGGCTTTGACGATTCCCCCTCTCCCTCGAGCTCTAGTCATGTCTAGCAGCTCCACCTCGTCGTCCCCTTCCTCGTGGAGCCCTGTCCCCCTCCGGATTCTGCCTTGCCGCGCCGCGATGAGCTCCGTCCTGTTTCTCCAGTAGCATCCATGTTATTTTCGTCTCTCAAGCTCTCCCGAGCCTTCCCGAGCTTGCCTGAGTCGTCCCCTCCCCTCCTCGAAGCTGCTCGACACCGCTACCGGCCTGCCACGCCACCCCCATAGCTCTAGTGTTCGGCTAAGGTTGTCGCAGCGGCCGTCCTCATCGCCTCACCATGGCCGGCTATAAATAGCCCGTTTGGAGCCCTCCCCGAGCACACCAAACACCGGCAGTAACCCCTCTCTCTCCCAGCTACCTCCCCGACCTCCCATCACCGCTCGCAGCCGCCATGACCGCCACGACACTCGGCTAAAATTCGAGCTCCGTGGTCTCTCCCCTCTCCACCTAACCACCACCGAAGACCCTCACCACCACCACGACGAGACCCCCACCTCCATTTCGCTCTGGGAAGGCCCATGGCCTCGGGTTCAATCTAGCTAGTGCCACCGTCCGCCGCCGCCCATGCTCCGCTCAACTCCGAGCTCCTCGACATCCAGATCCAACGCCAATGGATGCGCCTCTTCGCGGGGAACCCATCCCTAGGCCGAGCACCGCTAGAGACGGCCTGTAGTTCCGGCAATCGTCGTCGGGAGCCATCCCTCTTCTCTGCCAGGCAGACACGAGAGGAAGACGAAGGCCCTATGGGCGGGCCTGACCAGGCACTGGCTTAGTGCCCTCCCTCTGTTTTTTTAGCGATGGGGGGGGTACAGGTGGGCCATCCTAGTGGCAGCAGCAGTAGTGCCAGAGCAGCCCAAGAGCATAGTGCTCTTTTTCTTTATCGGTGGAATAACTGGTTAGGACCCGTATGCAAATAAAATAATTGCAGAAAGGCCCCTGGCAGAAAAACCACCATATTTTTTTGCTCGGGACTCCGATTTCAGTGATTCCAAAGCCCATGTCTTCGTATCGTCGAGCCCGACAAGATGGTATAATTTCCACCATGTTGCCCTTGCCGTAAACAGCCCCTCCTCCGAGAGAGAACTGTTTTCGGCAATTCCTTCTGCGAGCTTCTCACCCTTCTTCCCGGTGTGTGACAGCCCGATGCCGACGCCCCAGAAGATCCCCCCTTCTTTCCGTTTTTGTCGTGTGTCTATTTTATTTTATCGCATCATCATCGCATCATGTGCATCATCAGCATTGCATCGGCACCCCGTTGCCGCCAGTTTTCAAAACTTGCATCCGTTGTTAGTTGCCGGTTCTCGTCGTTGTCCGTTCTGAGCCCGACCACACTCGCACGCGCCCGCGGCATCGTCAAACCCTGTTTTTAAAGTGTGCGTAAAACTTTCTCTAATAGAGGTGAAACTTGGCATGCGGTCGTGATTAGGTATAGCTAGGCCGCCTGTCTAATTTCATCGCGATTGGAGTCCGTCTGGTACCCGAACGGTCGACCGTAGCGACACCGTATTCGGTCTACCGTCGGACGTGTGTCGGTGTTTTAAAATTCGCTGCCGCATCGCCCGTTCTCCCTCTCGTCTCTGGATATCCACTCTACACGGCCTCGTAACCGTTCTCGCATTCGGAATCGTCCGAATCCGACCCCGCGGTTGGATCCGGAACGCGATTTCGGTTAAACATAGCCCCTCTTTTCTCTATAAATACCCCTCCATCATATTTTTAGACAGCCCCCTCTCCCTTTGCCTCGAAATCCGAGCCCCCCATCAAACCCTAGCCGCAGCCTCCTCCGTGTCCCCCTCCTCCAGCCGTCGGGCCCGCCCGAGCCCGCATCAGGCCCGCTCCAAGCCCATCCGGCCGACGCCCCGTTCTGCCTCCCGAGCCCGTGCCCAAGGCTCCTCCCGCGCCCAGCATCTCCCGTGCCCGCCGGCCTCCTACCGGAATCGAGCCGCCGGAGCCTCTCCTCGCTGGAGGACCTCGCCGGTCGTCGCCTTGTCTCCCGTGCTTGCCGCAGATCCCGCCGCCCCAGCGTCCCCGCCGCCTGCGCCCGTCCTCGCTGCCAGCACCTCGCCGCCGCAGTTCCCGTCGCTGCCAGAGCCTTGCGTCGCCACCCCGTGCCAGATCCGGCAAGCCACCGCCTGGATCCGGCCGCCGCACCCCCTGCTGACTCGCGCAGCCACCTCTCCGACCGTTGACGGGGTCCCCTTCCCGTCCCGCCTGCAGGCATCACCGCCGCCCTGTCCCGTGCCTCGACACGACGGGGACGACGCGGAACCGCTTGGCCTCGCCCTCGCCGCGTGGGCTAGCTCGCCCCGGCCCAGCAGCAGGCAGCGCCTAGGCCCCCCCTGTCTGACCCGAGGCCCAGCGCAAGGAGGCGAGCTCCTTCGGCCTCTGCCCCGAGGCCCACCTCTCCACCGGCTCGGCCCAAGCCGCGGCCGCCTCTTCCCAGGCCCGAGGTGAGCAGCTCAAGATTTTCCCGCTTGTGCACATCTTTGCTATGCTGCGCCCCCAATTCGGCCCGTCTGTTATATTTTAGATTCCTGAGAATTTATTTATTTTCACGAGATATGCTAGATATTTAAATGTCGTAGTTTAATATCCGTAAGTCGGATCGGAACGTATTAGATATGTTTTTCTTGTAGTTTTTCGCGTAGTATCCTTTTTTGCAACTTGCATAAATGTTTGAGGTGGTTTGACCCATTGTTTGCCTAGATATGCGTGTTGTCCTAATAGGTTTCGACCCATATTTATTTTTCGCGCAAGACCGGGTTGCTTGAATGCCTTAGATAAAATGTTCATGCTCTAGGGACCCATTTGCCATGTATTTTAGAGCGGTCATTGGTACTTTTGTGTGTAGGGATTTGCCGCTAGATTATTTTCCGTGCTTAGGACGTTATCCCGCATTTATGTGTGGCATTATTTGTGTGTTGCAACCCCACATATTTTATATGTTTCGGGATTTTTCTATGCAATTAGTTTTAGCATTAGAGCAAGTTAGTTCGCACGATATTTTGCCGTGATGCCCTTTTGTTTAATTCGTAGGATTTATTCCGTGCTTTGTTTGATTAAGTTGTCAACTAGGGAGTTGTTCTTGGGTGTTTAGACTAGCCCCTGGTATTTTTGGTTGCAATAGAAATGCATGTTTAGGTGTGGTTTGCTTGATAGAAATAGTGCTGTTTTGGAGGAGCTGAAATATTTCTAAGTCTGAAATCTGTTATATTTTGTTGTTGTTTTGTTTTGCTTCTATCTTTAGATCTGTAGCTCTTTTGAGGTTGGTCCAATGGAGTTAGTTGTAGCCCTTGTGTTTCTCTAGCATGCTGTGAATTGTCATGCCATTTGTAGGCCTGTAGCTATAGGTTTTTCTGCTGTCAATATTGCTTCAGATCGAAAACTGCACTTTCATGAGGTGTAATTTTCACTAAGTCTGAAATAGTGTGTGGGATACCTTTTTGTGACTTCTTTCCCTAGTGATCCATGATGCCATGCTAGTTGTTGTTAGTTGTTTGTTGTATTGCTTCTGGCCCTCTTTCGTGTCATGCCTTGGTTGATTATATTTGAGTTGTGTAGCTCATAGTTGTGGGGTGTAGAAAATGCTATGTGGCTGATTTTGGCAGATTGTAGTGATTTCTTGTTTTCCTCGTAGTTGTTGAACCGTAGCTCCGATTTGATCGTGCCCTATATGGAACTTGCTTAGAATCTCATGTAGTATCATTTGATCTTGCTGGTTGTATGATTTGAAGTGCTCGTGACCGCCGTTGCACACATATTGCATTCATGCCATCATATCTTGCGGTGCTTGTAACTTTTGATCCGTAGCTCCGTTGGAGATGATCTCTATGTGTAGATTGCTTGCCATGACGCGTAGAATCACGTGAACCTATTTGTTTTGCTGTTTAACAACTAATTAAATATGTTAGTTCAGATCTGGACAGAATTGTAAATTAACATGTGAGGTCGTTTTGGAGGTGCTATATGTCATTTCCGACCTCATTTAAAATGCCTAGATAGGTAGTTTAATTACGCTTCACCTCTTGACATGTTTAACCACATTTAATATTGTCGTGTGCCTAATCGGGATAGAACAAAATAAATAAGCGTGGAGTTTCATCAATATGCAACTCGTTGCATATTGAACTTCACTTAAGGTATAGTGTTTGTTTGTGTGAATTGTCATGCCGTGACTTGCTTGCATTCAGCTGCTCATGCATCATATGTGTTGTGCGTTGTGTGGTGAAGTTCGTGTGTTGATTTGTGTTTCCGATTTGCTTTGTCTCGATAGAGTTCCGCAGCGTGTCGGATTGTGAGGACCCGTTCGACTACGTCGGTTCGTCTGCTTCACGGAGGCATTCTTCTTCCAAGCGGGATCTCAGGCAAGATGACCATTTCCCCAGATACCATTACTATCATTGCCATGCTAGTTCGTTCGCTTCTATCGTTTATGTCTCGTTGCCTACCACATGTTAAATATTAGCCTCTCAACAATGCCATGATTACCTTCAACCTGTTCGACCTAGCAAACCACTGATTGGCTATGTTACCGCTTGCTTAACCCTGTGTTAGCGTTGCTAGTTGCAGGTGCAGTTGCTTCCATGTGATAACATGGGTTCCTTGTTATATCACCATATTAAATGTTATTTAATTTGATGCACCTATACACTTGGTAAAAGGTGGAAGGCTCGGCCTTTCTAGCCTGGTGTTTTGTTCCACCTTTGCCCCCTTAGTTTCGGCTACCGGTGTTATGTTCCATAATTGAGCGCTCCTAACACGATCGGGGTTGTTATGGGGACCCCCTTGATAATTCGTTTTAGATTGAAGATGGTCTGGCAAGGCCCAACATTGGTTCTACATTTGCCCAACATAATAATTCTGATAAAAACTGAAATGCATAGGGAGTTAGCGCTACCCGAGGAGTAATTTTACATAAACAGGGGGGCCAGTGCTGATGGTGTTGGTCCCAAACGGTCTGCCTGCGGGGCCACTGCGAGGAAACTCGAGGTTTGACACTCGTAGCTAGTTCCATCCGCCGTGTCCTGAGAACGAGATACGCGGCTCCTATCGGGTACGTCGACACGTCGGGCGGCCTTGCTGGATTAGTTTTACCTTTGACGAGATATCTTGTGCATCGGGATTCCGGTGATGCTTTGGGTAATCTCAGAGTTGAGGTTTTCCACTAGGGAATCCGACGAGATCGCGAGCTTCGTGATTGAGGATTTCTATGCGGCTTGTGGTAATTTGTGATGGACTAGTTGGAGCACCCCTGCAGGGTTAAATCTTTCGGAAAGCCGTGCCCGCGGTTATGTGGCAACGTGGAAACTTTGTTTAACACTGGTTCTAGATAACTTGAAGTAACTTAATTAAAACATGCCAACTGTGTGCGTAACCGTGACTGTCTCTTTCGTGAGTTCCTTCTCCGATCGAGGACACGGTGGGGTTATGTCTGACGTAGGTAGGTGTTCGGGATCATTCATTTGATCATCAGTAGCTCACGTCCGTTATGCGTAGATCTTCCCCCTCATATTTCTTGTACTCGTAAGTTAGCCACCAAATATATGCTTAGCCGCTGCTGCAACCTCACCACTTAACCATACCTCACCCATTAAGCTTTGCTAGTCTTGATACCTTTGGAAATGAGATTGCTGAGTCCCCTATGGCTCACAGATTACTACAACACCAGTTGCAGGTATAGGTAAACGTTACTTGACGCGAGCGCGTTGATTGTTCATTTAGAGTTGCTTCTTCTTCTTCTTCTTCTTCTTCTTCTTCATCGATCTAGGATGGGTTCCAGGCTGGCAGCCTGGGATAGCAAGGATGGACGTCGTTATTCTTTTCTCGTTTGTTTTCGTCCGTAGTCGGACCCTGCTCTTCTTCATGATGATTATGTATTGTACTGTTGTGACTCTGATGTAGCTTATTGTGAGTGTTAGCCAATTCTATATATATATATATATATCTTCTTTTTAGTACATGTACTTGTAACGATATCCATTCTTGCAACACGACGAGATGTGCTTCTATCCCTAACGAGGCCTTCATGCCAAATTGAGGATATGGTCGCATCTTGGGCGTGACAAGTTGGTATCAGAGCAGTACCGACCTAAGAGCCCCCTTGATTGATCGAACTTGGCCGAGTCGAGTCTAGTAAAAAACTGCTTTGAGTCTAGTTATATATCGGAGAGTAGGATTCTTTTTTCTCCTCTTCTATGCTCTGGTGAGGAATCTTGACGTAATAATTTAATTCTACTTCTCTTCTCACTCAATTTTTTTAGGATCACGCGAATATTTTTGGAATCTATATGATGCCGATGTGACGGAGTTCTGTCCTGGTGCCTCCTATCTGCTTTGAGTTTCAGGGGAGTTGAGCTCCAGGGGATTCTTGAGCACATCGTTATCATTCAGATTTCTTAGTATCTCAGAACGAAGGATGTTCGTAATTGCTTCAATACTAGTAGTGGCGAGATAACCCCGATGTCCCCAGTATTGGTGCAGATTGTTCGGGAGTACTGCCATACTTTGTATCGTTGTGAACACGAGGGTCTGTTGTAGATGAAGGTCCGAGATTCTGGTTGTGTGTTGACGGATGTGATACAGGTGACGGGTTAGTATAGGAGTTGTTTGATTATTACTCCTTGTATCCGTGTACCAGATTGCATGACCAGATAATTTCTGGAATTCTTAGGTGGGAATTCAAGTACTTGCTTATAGGACAATCTTCCAACAAATGTATGATGTTAGGTTGGGGTTCGACATCTAGTAGATTCGTTTGTTGACGGTCGACTTACAGCGGTTCTCGTTGTGTCTTAAAGAGTCCTTGTAGCTTGCTACGACTCGGGGACGCTTCGTATGTCGGGTGCACTGCCTTGCACTTGATGGCTACTGTAAGGATCGAGCCCGTGCGATCCTGTCCACGAAAATATCAGACGAAATCTTTCTCATGAGTTTGTACTGGCTAATTGCAAGCCGCACCCTTTCTGTTGTTGGAATATGGTAATTCAAGTTGCTTCGATGTCAAATGGTGATTTCATATATTTTCCAAGAGGTGTTCTCATAGTTTTTATGTGAATGCTAATCCTTTTTCTCAATCAATTGTCTTATCAATTCTTGTCAACCGGAGTTGTTATATCAATTCTTTTCAACCGGTGTGCTTCTCCTCAACTGAATTCTATCCTCTCCAATTTTGCAAGATCATTCTCTCATTTTATTCTGGAGTTATCTCATCTGTTCCGAGTCGTCTTTGTTTTTCCCCGCCCTCCTACCGTTTTCCTCAGTGATTCAATTTTCGTCCAAGTGCCTTCATATTCAGTGATGCTTCCGCTATCTCTTCTTCCTTTTGTAGCCGGTGATACATTGTGAAGAGTCTCAGGAGCTTCGTGTTCATCTTTATTCAATCGTGTCATCTTTCCCGGTGAATTCAATTTAATTATCCGTGTTCATTGTATCCTATTCATCCTTGTAATTTTTTCCCATGTTGGAAATTCTCATCAGTCTTCTTATTGTCATTTCTCTCTATTCCATCCGGAGTGCTGAAGTTATCTTAGAGGTTCTTGTTTTCAATCTTTCAATTATTTCGAGGTGCTAACCTCATTTAGTTTTCCTTATACCGGTGCAATACCTCTCTCTCTAAGAAATCTTTTCAACGATGATTTCTTTGAGTGGGCCCATAACCCACAGGTTTTTCCCAGGATCTTTCTTGGCTCTTTTAATCTACTCCCGGAGATCATTAATTCTTTTTAACTATGACGTAAGTATGAATTTCATCAGTCATATTCCTTATCCAAGGCCTATTTGTATTAATTATCATATTTGGCTCAACCTTGCATTCTTCTTTATTCAGGAGTGTCTTAGTTATCCTTGGTGCTGTTTCTCGTCATCATTTTCAGCTTCAAGACCGAAGGAGTGTTTTCCTCAATCTTGGTCCATTCTCTTCATGATTCATCGTTTCAGCCTTCTAGCATCGTCTTGAATTATTCCCAATCATGAGTATCCCTTTTCTTGCTACCCGGTGCTTTTCTGAGTTGTTTTCATTCTCGATCCTCCAAAGGCCATCATCTAGAAGATTTTGTTCGTTCTCAGCTTGCAGCTTTCACTCTCAAATTCTTCTCAATTGTTGCCTCTTTGTTCGTCTCTCGTTTTATCCACTGCCTTGTTCAAGTTTTCTGTTAGGTGGATCATGATCTCTTCATTCTCATGTATCTCCATTAATTCGTGGTGTTCCCATTTATTTGTGAATTCATACCGGTGCTTCCTTCAATTTTGCTTCAAGTGGTGTTTTTCTCTCTGTTTCTCCAAGATTCATTTCTAGAGGAATAAGTTGTATGCTAAATCCGTTGCTTATTATCAATTATACTTGATGAAGGATTAGCATAACATAATTATTATTCTTGTTTCATCAAATGATCTGAATTCTTCTTCCGGAGTGGCTCACGATATCAATTCCTTTTTATAAAGTGTGCTTATCTTTTTTTCCGGAGTTCCAAGTTATTTTAAGTATCTCTTTGTGAGGCTTCATCTAAATCCTGGCAAGGTCATAATCTTATTCTTTTCTACCTTCATATCTTTGCATTGTTCATTTGTATACGGAGCTCCTTCATGGTGGTTCATCAAGGTTTCAATCCATTCTCAAGTGTTCCTCAAGATTCTTGTTGGAGTACCTCAAGTTTTCTTCTCTTGCGTTTCCAAGTGCATTGTTCTTCCTTTATCATTTGAGGTGGTATTATAGCATTCTTGTTAGTGTAGGAGCCTCGAAGAGATTTCCTTTCAAGAATGAGATAATTAAATCCACCAATTCTATGATCATGAGATATTTTTCAACCCATGATTTCTTCATTGAGCTATCTTGGTTTGGACTTCACCTAAAGCTTTTCCTATGGTTTGTGCTATCATGGTGCTTGTCATTAATCCAAGTTCTCAATGTACCTTCTTGGTGTAAGAAATTGTTCATATCTTGTTTCTCTAAAACAGTCCTTGTTTCTGTAGTGGCTGGTTGTCACTTCATTAGTTTGAAAAGGTCTCCATAAGCCCACTACTATCTTGTTCTTTTCGTTGTTGTTTTCAACAACTTTGTTCAATTCTCCTTGCAAGGATGCTTGCCAAGTTCATTGGAGTTAGTAGTTGTCATTCTTTCTTCATTCTCTTCTTCCGTATGAGCTAGTTCCTATTCTATTGTTCCGGAGGCATTGTGATGTTGCTCTTTTGGGGTCTATCATGTTGTTCTATCAAGTTCATGGTGTTCCCTTGTTCTATTTAGTTGTTTGTTATGAATATTGTCTAATTCTCTCTTCTTATAAAATTTTTTTGTCCCATTTTCCTACCGAAGTGCTGCCGAATTTTTTCGTGAATTCTTGCTTGTTTCTCATATCATTCCTCATCTCTTTGCAACATTCAAGGATCGTTGGTTTCACTCGTTTGTCAAAGAAGCGACTAAGTTTTTACCTCTTATTCGTTCTCATCCTCTCCCCCTTACATTCTTAGATCTCGGGGCGAGATCCTCTTGTAGTGTAGGAGAGTTGTGACAGCCCGATGCCGACGCCCCAGAAGATCCCCCCTTATTTCCGTTTTCGTCGTGTGTCTATTTTCTTTTGTCGCATCATCATCGCATCATGTGCATCATCAACATTGCATCGGCACCCCGTTGCCGCCAGTTTTCAAAACTTGCATCCGTTGTTAGTTGCCGGTTCTCGTCGTTGTCCGTTCTAAGCCCGACCGCACTCGCACGCGCCCGCGGCATCGTCAAACCCTGTTTTTAAAGTGTGCATAAAACTTTCTCTAATCGAGGTGAAACTTGGCATGCGGTCGTGATTAGGTATAGCTAGGCCGCCTGTCGAATTTCATCGCGATCGGAGTCCGTCTGGTACCCGAACGGTCGACCGTAGCGGCACCGTATTCGGTCTAGCGTCGGACGTGTGTCGGTGTTTTGAAATTCGTTTCCGCGCCGCCCGTTCTCCCTCTCGTCTCCGGATATCCACTCTACACGGCCTCGTAACCGTTCCCGCGTTCGGAAACGTCCGAATCCGACCCCGCGGTTGGATCCGGAACGCGATCCCGGTTAAACCTAGCCCCTCTTTTCTCTATAAATACCCCTCCATCATATTTTTAGACAGCCCCCTCTCCCTTTGCCTCGAAATCCGAGCCCCCCATCAAACCCTAGCCGCAGCCTCCTCCCTGTCCCCCTCCTTCAGCCACCGGGCCCGCCCGAACCCGCGTCAGGCCCGCTCCAAGCCCATCCGGCCGATGCCCCATTCTGCCTCCCGAGCCCCTGCCCGAGGCTCCTCCCGCGCCCAGCATCTCTCGTGCCGGCCGGCCTCCTACCAGAATCGAGCCGCCGGAGCCTCTCCTCGCTGGAGGACCTCGCCAGTCGCCGCCTTGTCTCCCGTGCTCGCCGCAGATCCCGCCGCCCCAGCGTCCCTGCCGCCTGCGCCCGTCCTCGCTGCTAGCGCCTCGCCGCCGCAGTTCCCGTCGCTGCCACAGCCCTGCATCGCCGCCCCACGCCAGATCCGGCGAGCCACCGCCCGGATCCGGCCGCCGCACCCCCTACTGACTCGTGCAGCCACCTCTCCGACCGTCGACGGGGCCCCCTTCCCGTCCCGCCTGTAGGCATCGCCGCCGCCTTGTCCCGTGCCTCGACACGACGGGGACGACGCGGAACCGCTCGGCCTCGCCCTCGCCGCGTTGGCCAGCTCGCCCCAACCCAGCAGCAGGCAGCGCCTGGCCCCCCCTTGTCTGACCCGAGGCCCAGCGCAAGGAGGCCAGCTCCTTCGGCCTCTGCCCCGAGGCCCACCTCTCCACCGGCTCGGCCCAAGCCGCGGCCGCCTTTTCCCAGGCCCGAGGTGAGCAGCTCGAGATTTTCCCGCCTGTGCACGTCTTTGCTATGCTGCGCCCACAATTCGGCCCGTCTGTTATATTTTAGATTCCTGAGAATTTATTTATTTTCACGAGATATGCTAGATATTTAAATGCCGTAGTTTAATATCCGTAAGTCGGATCGGAACGTATTAGATATGTTTTTCTTGCATAAATGTTTGAGGTGGTTTGACCCACTGTTTGCCTAGATAGGTTTCGACCCGTATTTATTTTTCGCGCAAGACCGGGTTGCTCGAATGCCTTAGATAAAATGTTCATGCTCTAGGGACCCATTTGCCATGTATTTTAGAGCGGTCATTGGTATTTTTGCGTGTAGGGATTTGCCGCTAGATTATTTTCCGTGCTTAGGACGTTATCCCGCATTTATGTGTGGCATTATTTGTGTGTTGCAACCCCACATATTTTATATGTTTCCGGGGTAAAAAAATCCATGGGATTTTTCTGTGCAATTAGTTTTAGCATTAGAGCAAGTTAGTTCGCACGATATTTTGCCGTTATGCCCTTTTGCTTAATTCGTAGGATTTATTCCGTGCTTCGTTTGACTAAGTTGTCAACTAGGGAGTTGTTCTTGAGTTTTTTAGACTAGCCCCTCGTACTTTTGGTTGCAATAGAAATGCATGTTTAGGTGTTGTTTGCTTGCTCTCAATTTGCTAGAAATAGTGCTGTTTTGGAGGAGCTAAAATATTTCTAAGTCTAAAATCTGTTATATTTTGTTGCTGTTTTGTTTTGCTTCTATCTTTAGATATGTAGCTCTTTTGAGGTTGGTCCAATGGAGTTAGTTGTAGCCCTTGTGTTTCTCTAGCATGCTATGAATTGTCATGCCATTTGGAGAACTGTAGCTATAGGTTTTGCTGCTATCAGTATTGCTTCAGATCAGTGGTGAAGTTCGTGTGTTGATTTGTGTTTCCGGTTTGCTTCGTCTCGGTAGAGTTCCGCAGCGTGCCGGATTGTGAGGACCCGTTCGACTACGTCGGTTCGTCTGCTTCACAGAGGCATTCTTCTTCCAAGCGGGATCTCAGGCAAGATGACCATTACCCCAGATACCATTACTATCATTGCCATGCTAGTTCGTTCGCTTCTATCGTTTATGTCTCGTTGCCTACCACATGTTAAATATTAGCCTCTCAACAATGCCATGATTACCTTCAACCTGTTCGACCTAGCAAAACACTGATTGGCTATGTTACCGCTTGCTTAACCCTGTGTTAGCGTTGCTAGTTGCAGGTGCAGTTGCTTCCATGTGATAACATGGGTTCCTTGTTATATCACCATATTAAATGTTATTTAATTTGATGCACCTATACACTTGGTAAAAGGTGGAAGGCTCGGCCTTTCTAGCCTGGTGTTTTGTTCCACCTTTGCCCCCTTAGTTTCGGCTACCGGTGCTATGTTCCATAATTGAGCGCTCCTAACACGATCGGGGTTGTTATGGCGACCCCCTTGATAATTCGTTTTAGATTAAAGCTGGTCTGGCAAGGCCAAACATCGGTTCTACATTTGCCCAACATAATAATTCTGATAAAGACTGAAATGCATAGGGAGTTAGTGCTACCCGAGTAGTAATTTTACATAAACAGGGGGCCCAGTGCTGATGGTGTTGGTCCCAAACGGTCTGCCTGCGGGGCCACCACGAGGAAACTCGAGGTTTGGCACTCGTAGCTAGTTCCATCCGTCGTGTCCTAAGAACAAGATACGCGGCTCCTATCGGGTACGTCGACACGTCGGGCAGCCTTGCTGGATTAGTTTTACCTTTGACGAGATATCTTGTGCATCGGGATTCCGCTGATGCTTTGGGTAATCTCAGAGTTGAGGTTTTCCACTAGGGAATCCGACGAGATCGCGAGCTTCGTGATTGAGGATTTCTATGCGGCTTGTGGTAATTTGTGATGGACTAGTTGGAGCACCCCTGCAGGGTTAAATCTTTCGGAAAGCCGTGCCCGCGGTTATGTGGCAACATGGAAACTTTATTTAATACTGGTTCTAGATAACTTGAAGTAACTTAATTAAAACATGCCAACTGTGTGCGTAACCGTGACTGTCTCTTTCGTGAGTTCCTTCTCCGATCGAGGACACGGTGGGGTTATGTCTGACGTAGGTAGGTGTTCCGGATCATTCATTTGATCATCAGTAGCTCACGTCCGTTATGCGTAGATCTTCCCCCTCATATTTCTTGTACTCGTAAGTTAGCCACCAAATATATGCTTAGCCGCTGCTGCAACCTCACCACTTAACCATACCTCACCCATTAAGCTTTGCTAGTCTTGATACCTTTGGAAATGAGAGTGCTGAGTCCCCTGTGGCTCACAGATTACTACAACACCAGTTGCAGGTACAGGTAAAGGTTACTTGACGCGAGCGCGTTGATTGTTCATTTGGAGTTGCTTCTTCTTCTTCTTCTTCATCGATCTAGGATGGGTTCCAGGCCGGCAGCCTGGATAGCAAGGATGGATGTCGTTCTTCTTTTCTCATTTGTTTTCGTCCGTAGTCGGACCCTGCTCTTCTTCATGATGATTATGTATTGTACTGCTGTGACTCTGATGTAGCTTGTGGCGAGTGTAAGCCAATTCTATATATATATCTTCTTTTCAGTACATGTACTTGTAACAATATCCATTCTTGCGACACGACGAGATGTGCTTCTATCCCTAACGAGGCCTTCATGCCAAATTGAGGATAGGGTCGCATCTTGTGCGTGACACGGTGATTCCATCATCCCAGGCAAGCCACAACTCTCATTTGTTTAATCGCACTTCAGTACCATAGCTTAGTTAACTATTTTAATCACAAGTATATTTGTTTATAGTCTGGAGTTTGAGTATGCAACGGTTGAATAGATGACTACCATGTTGAGTACAAGACCGTTAGTAACTAATATTTTTACCCACTAATTTACATTATACTGTTGAGATTACTGTCTATGATAACTTTGTGAATATGGATCAACAGTAGTGGCTTGAGCTTATTATTTATCAGATTACTGTAACATCGGAGCGTCACCTATAACAAACATATTATTCGGGATAAGATACCTAGTTGGTTGATCAGAGTCACCTATCCGGGCTCATCAGTGCAACCACATTTGCCGATATGGGATGGCCTTGACTTGGTCTGATCGCGTGATCTTTCACCGGTACCTCCAAAGAGGGAGGGTTATGCACGCGTGCTACCTTGGCCCGGTAGGTGGTGATAAACCTGTGAGCCCAGTTGAGTTGTTTGGGCCCCTCCCCGGTTGGGACAGTTTAGTTTGGCCACAACAGTGGCACGTGTCAGAAGGACACATGGCCACCTAGGGCAGGACTCCGGGGGAGGATGAATGCCGGGGGTACGATGAAAGAGTCACGGGTCAGGCAAGTTTCGTTGGAGCAACACTGGTCCACCCGAATGGGATCACGAGGTCAGTGCTCCATAGTGTGGGTAAAGTGTGCAACCTCTGCAGAGTGTCAAACCTATTCGAATAGCCTCGTCCACTGTATTGGACAGCCCGACCAAACCTCAGTAGGTGGTCAACCGTAACTATGACAGTAATGATGGAAGAACTCATTTGAGGATGATAACAGTTGGGCATCGTGCCGATGATAAGTCTTGGTATCCGTCTTGAGGATACTCACTAAAGGTTCTTGGTAAGAACACAAGAGTTGGTATCCCCCGAGTATGGTGAGAGTAGCCTGGTATAGTTAGTTATCTAGCACTACCTTAGTAATAACAACCCTTTACTTAATCCTGATTGCTATGATGTTGTCTTGCCTTAATGCTAATGTTTGTTGTGAGCTGGTGAGTACATTCAAAGTACTCACCTGGCTTGTCATGCCAGTTTGCAGGTCATGCCTTGATTGCTTGCTTGTCGAGGATTCCGAGTTGCGAGCTAGGATATGCGTTCCAGCCAGAGTCCCTGTGGACTGGAGTTCATCACATAGGTCGTTTTTCCGCTACCAGTGTAGGATTTACCGTAGGCAGGTGTAGTATAGCCAAGGCGATGTAATTCATGTATCCTTGTAAACTTTTCCATAGTAATAAAGAGATGATTTGTTCTGTGCCAAGGTTCCGTATTCCAGAAGATTTGTCCTTGGGCTGGATTACGGGGTGTTCCGGTTTCCTCTGAACCGGGGTGCCACAAGAGTTGGTATCAGAGCAGGTCTGGTTGTAGGACGCCCTAGACCGCGCGAGCGTTAGTAACCGGTAGTATAGGATCCAGTTGGTTTGCTGCACTTATTTGTTGCATTTGATTATGCATAGCATGCATATAGACTAGATATGTTATTACTAACGATGGATCTGGTGAGTGTAGGTGGCATCGGTTCTGATTCACCACATGCACTCCCCAGCCTGCTTCCTTCTTCCTTGGTGTGGTGTCATCTTCGCCCCAGCAGAGTGATGCCAAGGTGCCTGGTGATGTTGATCCCTTGTCGGATTGATGCACCGGTACCACACCTATGCATTCTCTTCAGCCGCCCTGTTATCTCGGTGATAGACATGCTTCTATCCCGGATCTTCCCTCTAGCCGCAATGGCAACCCTTACTGATCTTGTTTATCAGAAAAGGGCAATGCCCGCAAGCCTTCTTTCCATCGCTATCCCGCCCTGCCATCCATTCTCTGGATGAGGACGGTTTGTTTTCCCCGTATGCTTGATGATGACGTGGTCAAGACCCATGTGTTCCGACCCACGATCACCAAGTTCGTCCTTGCCACCGTGTCCGTCCAGACGAAACCGGTGTAAGCCCCTGTTTGGTGTAGCTTTGTTTACACCGACTTCCTTCCACACATTGATTCACTTTCGTGCACACCGCCACAACATGTTAGACCGTAGTACCGGAGTTCTTGCGAGATTTTCATGCTTAAATAGGAATGCATATTATTGTTGTGAATCGCTGTAGAATATGACATTGCCTGTGTGTGATCTTGCTGCTTTTTGTGTTTGTTGTTTGCTTATTTCTTTGGGCCCTTGGTGTTACCTTATTTTCCCCTTATGGAAGTTGCTCACCAACATTGGACTCAAAGGAATCAGTGAAGAGATAGTCATTTGGAAGCTCAGTTCAGCAATATGGAATTTTCAGCAGACTGCGCTATACCAGGGATATCGAGCCTGAATATAAATGATATCCTGACTAGATGAGATATCAGCAACAAGCATGCATCAGTACTACCTTCGCAGCAGCAAACATGGAATCAAAAGAAGGAAGAGATGCGTACATTTCGGGCCAAAGGTATGATTCATATACGCAGTTGAGTCTGTTGTGAGCACAATTTGAAACCTGCTACACTACGGAAGGAAGTCAGAAGGAGCTATGAACTTAGTGTTCAACAAAAAGGATAGCCGAATACTCTGTCGCATACCGCAAGTAACCAATAGCAGGAACGTTAAGGACATATACATGCACTTAGCTTGCATATGGCAAAAGAATGCTTCAGGTATAAGCAACTCAGTCTTTCCCCGCAAGCTACCCGAAAGACTTATGGCACAAGGTTCAGGTGACTTCCTCAATATGACACACGAAGCTTTGCTCAAGACACCCATGCTTCTCCAGTAAGACATCACAACAATCTTCTGGCATAAGGTACCGAGGCTTACCCAGCAAGACTTCAAGGAAGGAAAGCATTTGAGATATGGTACCCAATCTTCTTCAAGAAGCCACCCCGATTGAAGCATCAAGCACAAGCTACCCAGTCTTCCTAGACACGATACCCTTGATGACTTACAAGACGAGCTAAGTAACCCTTGATGGGAAGGCATCATATTCTCACTAGTACAAGTCATTCCACCGTCAGTTGGCAGCACATGACCATGCGTTCCAAGGATCAGATCCGCAATAGTGGATAAGAAGGCAAAGTAGTCAGTCAAGACACAAGCCTGCTTCAGGAATCAAGTGCTCAGTCGCATATAGTCAATAGATATGGTGGACATGCTACCAAGTCCATATAAGTCAATCATACAATGATGCTAGCCCGGTGAGAATCCGACTATTGCAGGAGCTATGTGAGAAGAAGGACACCGGTTATACACTTTAGTGAGATGAACAACAACCTATGGATAAGCTGTACGGGACACGGATGAACCCTTGCCTGTCTTTCTTTGGTGACGGCACCACGTCTGTGTTCTGAGCTGTTTTCGGCCGTCCGGGGTGGATGCCGACTTTTCGTTCTCTTGTCAGCAACTGGCCCGTGTTCTGAGCTGCTTTTCGGCCGTCTCGGGCAGTTGTTGAGTTTATTTCCGTAGTGGTGACCCTATGCTCTGAGCTGTTTTTCGGCCGTCTTAGGGAACCACTACTTTCTTCATATCGACACCTTCTCATGCTTTGAGCGGCTTTTCAACCGTCTTGAGTCGGGGTTGAGTTACTCCAGTGATGTCCCAGATCTGAGTTGTAAAGACCGTTCTGGTGGCTACTGGTTTATTTGTCGGTTTTATCCAAGGGTTCAGACGGTCGTTACCCTACAGCTACAGCTTGTTAAGTAATATGCATGCCGGGATATTGTACGTGACGGCACCCATGGTCATCCGAAGAATCAAGAACACATCAGGTCAAGCTCTTTCAGCTAAGGACCCAGGCAAAGAGAATTATAATGAAAGAGCAAGATTGCCCATACAGGTTTGATAATAGTGACAAGATAAACATTATGCATATGCTCAAAACAGTCTGGTTCGATACCAATCACCGTGGGAACACACCCATGGGGTCTATTCCATTTGCAAGGACCATATATCAAGCCAACCCACTCAGCCCAACCAGATATGCTCAACATTATTAAAAGAAGATACTCAAATCTATAAAGATTACTCAGCAGTTAGGTTACAACAGCAGTGTCAAAGGATTATACGGCCCATTATCCATTTAAAGGTGTCGACGAACGAAACGACCAGAATGTGGGACAACAACCTCGAAGCATGTGTCCTCACGTATGGAAATCAGTCAAAAGATAGTTTGTCGTGAACAAGATCTTTCTACCAGAACCTCTGTCAGCCAAGTCAGCATATATAAACAGATAGAAGCCAGAGTAACGTACGAGGATCCAACAAAACAAATCACCCCGAAGTCAGACAGTCGGTCAGTTGATACTAAGAGCATTGTATCAAGGTAAAAAGGAAACCCGAGTTGGAAACGGTTTCCTCAAGTAAGGATATTTATGTTGAACCTTGAACAATCAAATCTCAAGGACGAGATTTCTTTAAGGGGGATAGGTTTGTAACACCCTGGATTTTGCCCATTTCTTTTTTCCTTCGATTTTGGTCTGGTTTTGCTTTTCTGTGGCTTGATAGTTTTGAAACCTAAAGGGATCACCCTTGATTTGTTTTTCCTAGTGTCTAGACAACCTTCAAACCATCCCAATACCTTGCCATTTCCATCTTGAGCCAATCCCAATATTCTTTTCCCTGGGAATATTCCTTTTTCTATTAAAGGAATAACCTCTGTTGCCTTGAGTTGTGAAGCAACCCCCATTTCTATCATTCCAAAAATTCCCAAATAATTCTCATAAATCTATTGGGTCATATCTTCCTCAGATATTACAAAATCTTTCTTTGCCATGTTAAAAAATATTCCTCAAATATTCCTTTTCTGATTCTGCCCTATCTGTCAAGTTGTGAAGCAAGTACCCTTTTTATTTGCTTGATTGCTGTGAAAATTTGTAGGCACTCTTTCCTACCCATATAATTTCCTCATGCCAAAATTCAACTCAATTTAGCTAGTGAATATTTCTTGGCAAATTTCCAAAGTTTCTGATCCAGAGGAAGCTTTGTGAAGCAAGTGCTAGCTAGGAGTGTTCAAATGAGTTAAAACTTTTCCATCATCTCAATATGCTCAAATTATGCCTCTCCACTAAATTTGAGCATCACTACTTCAACCATGTGACTTTAGCTTCAAATATTTGTCTCTGCTCATTATTTTGGATTGTGAAGCAACTATATTTTATGTTGCTCCATAAATTCTGAAATTTTACCACGACATTCTCCTATCTATAAAACCTCGCTAAACCAATTTTGAGCTTATTTTATTTAGCCAATTATTCCCAGTAATTCTCCTAAGTTTCTGTCCAGTAGGATACTGTGTGAAGGAAGTGCCACTTTGGCTTAGCAAGATGGCATGAAATTTATAAAACATCTTCATAACCATAAAATATACATCTCCTCCAAGTTTCAGCTCCATCCAAGCCAGTATGTGAGTGCCACATCAAAATCTCTATTTTGGACCAGATTAACTAGTTCCAAAGCAACCCTATTAAATATTGATCCCGTGCTCCTCAAATTTCACAGGATTGTAGTCCTTCCTATTCTAAACCTCCCAGACATGGTGCTTTTCCCTTATCCCTTCTCTGTTGACCATAGTAATAGGGCCAAGTCTGCAACAGGAAACTTCAAGTGAAGTTTCCCATCAACTTGTGGTATCTTTTAGTGATCTATCAACTCAGTTGGACCCCTCTTTGGATGATCTATCTTCTAGACATAGTGTGCCGGCCTCTCTTGTCCTCTTAGTGCTAGTGCACGCGATGACCACGCCTCTCGCATGCCAAACGCGCGCTCTGTGCATTGGGGCCCTTGGTTTTGTCGATTCCCCCTCTCCCTCGAGCTCTAGTCATGTCTAGCAGCTCCGCCTCGTCGTTCCCTTCCTCGTGGAGCCCTCTCCCCCTCCAGATTCTGCCTTGCCGTGCCGCGACGAGCTCCGTCCTTTTTCTCTACTAGCATCCATGTCGTTTTCTTCTCTCAAGCTCTCCCGAGCCTTCCCGAGCTTGCCTAAGCCGTCCCCTCCACTCCCCGAAGCTGCACAACGCCGCTACCTGCTAGCCATGCCACCCCTCATAGCTCGAGTGTTCGCCTAAGGTTGCCGCGGCGGCCGTCCTCATCGCCTCCCCATGGCCGACTATAAATAGCCCATCCGGAGCCCTCCCTGAGCACACCCAACACCGGTAGTAACCCCTCTCTCTCCCAGCTACCTCCCCGACCTCCCATCACCGCTCGCAGCCGCCATGACCGCCACGACACTCGGCTTAAATTCGAGCTCCATGGTCTCTCCCCTCTCCACCTAACCACCACCGAAGACCTTCACCACCACCACGATGAGACCCCCACCTCCAGTTAGCTCCGGGAAGGCCCATGGCCTCGGGTTCAATCTAGCCAGTGCCACCGTCCGCCGCCGCCCATGACACGCTCAAGTCCGAGCTCCTCGGCATCCGGATCCTACGCTAATGGATGCGCCTCTTCACGAGGAACCAATCCCTAGGGCGAGCGCCGCCGGAGATGGCCTGTAGCTCCGGCAATTGCGCCTCTTCGCGTGGAACCCATCCCTAGGGCGAGCGCCGCCAGAGACGGCCTGTAGCTCCGGCAATCGCCGTCGGGAGGCATCCCTCTTCTCTGCCAGGCAGACGCGGGAGGAAGATGAAGGCCCTGTGGGTGGGCCCGACCAGGCAGTGGCTCAGTGCCCTCCCTCCATTTTTTAGCGATGGGGGGTACAGGTGGGCCGGCCTAGTGGTAGCAGTAGCAGTGCATGGCATCAGCGGCCGCTTTAGGCCCAGAGAAGCCCAAGAGCATAGTGCTCTTTTTCTTTATCGGTGGAATAACTGGTTAGGACCCGTATGCAAATAAAATAAATGCAGAAAGGCCCCTGGTAGAAAAACCACCATATCTTTTTGCTCGGGACTCCAATTTCAGTGATTCCAAAGTCCATGTCTTGTCTCGTCGAGCCCGACAAGATGGTATCATTTCCACCATGTGATCACATAGTAGAATTGACCATGTTGCCCTTGCTGTAAACATCCCCTCCTCCGAGAGAGAATTGTTTCCCGCAATTCCTTCCACGAGCTTCTCGCCCTTCTTCCCGGTGATTCCATCACCCCAGGCAAGCCACAACTCTCATTTGTTTAATCGCACTTCAATACCATAGCTTAGTTAACTATTTTAATCACAAGTATATTTGTTTATAGTCTGGAGTTTGAGTATGCAACGATTGAATAGATGACTATCGTGTTGAGTACAAGACCGTTAGTAACTAATATTTTTACCCACTAATTTACACTATACTGTTGAGATTACTGTCTATGATAACTTTGTGAATATGGATCAACAGTAGTGGCTTGAGCTTATTATTTATCAGATTACCGTAACGTCGGAGCGTCAGCTATAACAGACATATTATTCGGGATAAGATACCTAGTTGGTTGATCAGAGTCACCTATCCGGGCTCATCAGTGCAAACGCATTTGCCGATATGGGATGGCCTTGATTGGTCTGATCGTGTGATCTTTCACCGGTACCTCCAAAGTGGGAGGGTTATGCATGCGTGCTACCTTGGCCCGGTAGGCGGTGATAACCCTGTGAGCCCAATTGAGTTGTTTGGGTCCGTCCCCGGTTGGCACAGTTTAGTTTGGCCATGATGGTGGTAGGTGTCAGAAGGACACAGGGCCACCCATGGCAGGACTCCGGGGGAGGATGATTGCCAGGGGTACAATAAAAGAGTCACGGGTGACGCAAGTTTCGTTGGAGCAACACTTGTCCACCCGAATGGGATCACGAGGTCAGTGCTCCACAGTGTGGGTAAAGTGTGCACCCTCTGCAGAGTGTCAAACCTATTCGAATAGCCGCGTCCACGGTATTGGACAGCCCGACCAGACCTCAGTAGGTGGTCAACTGTAACTATGATAGTAATGATGGAAGAACTCGTCCGAGGATGATAATAGTTGGGCATCGTGCCGATGATAAGTCTTGGTATCCGTCTTGAGGATACTCGCTAAAGGTTCTTGGTAAGAACACAAGAGTTGGTATCCCCCGAGTACGGTGGGAGTAGCCTGGTATAGTCAGTTATCTACCACTCCCTTAGTAATAACAACCCTTTACTTAATCCTGATTGCTATGATGTTTTCTTGCCTTAATGCTAATGTTTGTTGTGAGCTTGCGAGTACATTCAAAGTACTCACTTGGCTTGTCATGCGAGTTTGCAGGTCATGCCTTGATTGCTTGCTTGTCAAGGATTCTGAGTTGCGAGCTTGGATATGCGTTCCACCCAGAGTCCCTGTGGAGTGGAGTTCATCACATCGACCATTGTTCCGCTGCTAGTGTAGGATTTACCGTAGGCAGGTGTAGTATCGCCAAGGCGATGTAATCCATGTATCCTTGTAATCTTTTCCATAGTAATAAAGAGCTGATTTGTTTTGTGCCAACGGTTCCGTATTCCAGAAGACTTGTCCTTGGGCCGGAATACGGGGTGTTCCGGTTTCCTCTGAGCCGGGGTGCCACACAATCTCCCCCTTTTTGGTGAATTGATGACAACACCGGATTTGCACAAAAGAGAGTATAATGACGACATATGCAAACCCAAAGTCTATAAACTAGAGACTGGCTCCCCGTGGATGTGTGCATGTTTAAAGTAGTGCTATGAACAGCAAGGCACACAATCCAAGGAAAAGCACTCCCCCTAGAAATCATAGACGAATACTCCTTGCAACGACATGATGCAATACTGAGTAAGGAAGCAAGGTATAGCATGTGAGCATAAAGATAAGGGCAAAAGGTAAATGAACTCACATGCTAACATATAGGGAGATAATAAAGGTAATATAGGGATAACATATGTCTCACACCATATGACTAAGAGTCTCACACACATAATAAATAATCCAACAAGATAAAACGAGCCAAGTTCAGCAAAGAAAGACTCAGAAGAAAAAGCGATAAACCAAAGCAAATCCTACACTCTCTCCCCCTTTGGCATCAGGACACTAAAAAGGCATAAAGGACACCTACGACACAGGCAGTAGCTCAGTCATCGGACTCCTCATCAGATTCCTCCGTAGCCTCAGGATCAGTCTCCTCCTCAGCCTCCCCATCAGGCTTCTCATGATCACACTCAACCCACTAGAAGTCTCTCACCTACATCCAATCAGCCCCTAGAGTGATGACTTCCTCAGATCCACTCGAGAAGTGCACGTCAAGCTTCCTCATGATAAGCTTGTCCCTCTAACGACTCTCCTTCTGGGCCACATGAGTCAGATATCGCCCCTTCGCCTACATGCAAAATAAGGTCCTCATCTGGTCCTTCAGCCTCTTGGCCCAAGATGGCTCAGCAGAGGAACGGGTATGTGTGGCTGGACTGCCCTCATCCTCAGGAGTAGCATCAGTATCAGCAGCAGCTTCCTTCCCAGTCTCCATGCGTTCAGTAGTACGTGAAGTGGAGGTGTTGGCCCACTTGTTTTTCTGGCGTAGCTTGATGGGCTCATGGCTGATACACCCAGTGGCAATATGGAATGGCACATGATGAAAAGACTCAGATCACTTTGTCTTGATGAAGTAGTACAAGTAAGGCCCATAGATGGGAACCTTATTGTTGTATATTGCCATCTGAAGCTCGCAAAACATCACATTAGATACATCGAGTGGGCCAGAATCCTTCGTCCGTCCCTGCTCACACATAAGGAGTATGTCCACCAAATAAGAGTGTACTTGGTCTTTGTTGCCAACCCGAGGGAATAGAGTGTTGCGGAAGATCCTATGCATGACATCCAAGAAGGAGTTGAGCACACGCTTCTAGAAAAAGTAGGGTTGTAGCTTCTCCTTTGGGGTAGCACCGGGGTTGGTATGAGGGCGCAAACCAACAGGCTTATGGAGCCCCTCGTCACGGACATGCAGAAGCTTCATGAACTCAACCCAAGTGCCAGAAATTCTCTCGCCATGAGTCATCCAGGTCATAGTACGTTCCACATTAGAATGAAAGTGGACAAAGACATAGAATTGTGCCACTACCTTTGGATCGAAGTCATAGAAAAAGGTGATGAGTTCCTCAATCCCCAGCCGATGTATCATATGCAGGGCGTCTCCAAAATATCGAAGATCCCTTTTAGATGGTTAAGATCGATCCAGTGCACCGGGACATAGTTGTTCTTCCTAGTCAGGATGACATCTTGATAGATCATGGCTTGCTGCTTTGACTAGTACAACTCACATCGTCTAAGCTGAATCCTCTCGAGAACATAGGGTTTGTGCTTTCTGCGCTCCACAGAATCTGGAAGAGGCATAGTGTCATAGTCAATGTTGGCCTCCTTGTCCTTCAATGCAGTCCGCTTTATATTGTGCTTCTTGGGGTTGGAACCTTCCGGGACATCACGGTTGCAAAACCTCTTGGACTGGGTGTCACGAACTGGGTTTGAGCGACGGGAGCCACCACCTGTGACACGCAACACAAACACGCGAAGATGACAAAAAGAAGTCATGGCAAAATCCAGAACAAAGGAGAAAAATCAGATGGAGGCAATTTAGATCCTGCATACAAGGCACAGTGCTAGTACCGCTCGTTGTAGAGCGGTAGTACCTCTCCACGAGCGGTACTACCGCCACGCGAGCGATAGTACCGCTCTGCGAGCGGTAGTACCACGTTGTTACATATCTCACAGAGCTGAACACAGATCTAACCATGATACTGTAGATTAAATACAACTGAAGACCCAACCTATGCATGATCTATTCAACTAAACACAATGAAATACACCCAAGTGCTCTCCTCCCATCCATGCAAGAGACAAAATCATGCCATAACAATGGAGGCAATAGACCAAGCCCCTAACCCTAGGAACAAGAAAATCAAATCAAGAGAAGGAGGATAGTGGCGGTAATGGGATCCATGGCACAAGGAGGAGGAAGGGGTAATCCCTTCAACTGGTATGGAATGAATCGCGCCGGGGAGGGGGATCTCCTTCGGTGAGATTTGAGAGAAAAAGAGAGAGCTCCACGGGAGAGGAAAAAGATGGGGCAGAAAAAACTGCCTCATCTGATTAAGTACCCCCCAGGGCACGGGCATGGAGGTAGTACCGCGCTGGTCATCGCGGTAGTACCACTCGCGGCAGTAGTACCACTCCCCCTAAGGCGGTACAAACACTGAAAGCGGTAGTACCGCTTCCGGACAACGGTAGTACCGCTGGCAGAGCGGTCGTACCGTGCGAGAAAAATCCAGATAAATTCCATAAATTGCCAAGACAGCGATAAATCAATATGGAGACATGCCACACAATATTAGAATAGAAACTTAAACAAAACAAACTGACTGGCATTGTCATAACCCTCTTTTGCAAGAAGGGGCGCGGTGGCCGGAGCCACCTATGTTTGAGACAAATGTTATGACACCGCGAAGAATTATCCTTGGGTTCATGACCAAAGCTCGTCTTTGAAGCACAAGTGCCATCAATAATGGCTAATGTGAAAGACTTGATCGATTTATGCATAATGGGGGGAGGGAAAGTTCTTCGGTTGAACAACACTCCCCTATGTCCATGCCTACACCTAGAGCAAGATATAATGCAGAGTGAGGTGCAGAGTGCCTAGTTTCAATCCACATTACTTGAATCAATGATATTTAGCTCATGCCTTAACTCCCGGAACCTTGCTTCATCTAGGGGCTTAGTGAAAATATCGGCAAGTTGCTCTTGAGTGTTGATGAATTTGACCTCAATATCTCCATGCTTGATATGCTCACGGATGAAGTGATGAAGAATATCAATATGCTAGGTTTTGCTATGTTGCATCGGATTGAGGGAAACTTGATAGGACTTTGATTGTCACGTAGAAGAGGCATTTTGTCACAAGTGACACCGTAATCCTTTAAAGTTTGCCTCATCCATAGCAACTGTGCACAACAACTTGCAGCTGCAACATACTCAGCCTCGGTGGAAGACAGTGAGATACAATTTTGCTTCTTTGAAGACCAACTTACCAGCGAACGACCAAGAAATTGACATCCTCCAGAAGTTGACTTCCTCTCCACACAGTCTCCTGCCCAATCTGAGTCAGAATAGCCCACTAGATTGAAGCTTGCTCCTTTGGGATACCATAGGCCAAAGTTTGGGCTATGAGACAAATATCGAAAGATTTGTTTGACAGCCGCAAAGTGGCTTTCTTTTGGTGTAGATTGAAACCATGCAAAAATCCCTACACTCAACATGATATCCGGTCGAGATACACAAAGGTAAAGAAGGGATCCAATCACGGAGAGATATACCTTTTGATCCACTTCTTTACCATCGGGATCACTGTCAAGCTTGCATCTGGTTGGCATGAGAAATTTGACTGGCTTGACGTTGCTACGGCAACAAAAGTACTTCCCTGGCAATGGTGCCAGAGATCCTTCTGTCGTCTCTTGAGCTTGCGTTGGTTTTTCCCTTGAAGAGGAAAGGGTGATGCAGCACATGAGCAGTAAGTATTTCCCTCAGTTTGACAACCAAGGTATCAATCCAGTAGGAGAATCTCGTCAAGTCCAGAGTACCTGCGCAAACACAAACGAACTTGCACCCAACGCTTTAAAGGGGTTGTCAATCCCTTCAAGATTGATTGCAAAGTGAGATCTGAAGGCGGAAAGTGCAACGGAGTAAAAAGTGTAAGGCTGAAAATATGGTGTTGAGTAGACCCGGGGGCCATAGTGTTCACTAGAGGCTTCTCTCAAAATAGAAAATATCACGGTGGGTGAACAAATTACTGTCGAGCAATTGATAGAACCGCGCAAAGTCATGACGATATCTAAGGCAATGACCATACATATAGGCATCACGTCCGAGACAAGTAGACCGATACTTTCTGCATCTACTACTATTACTGCACACATCAACTGCTATCCAGCATGCGTCTAGTGTATTGAGTTCATGACGAACAGAGTAATGCCTTAAGCAAGATGACATGATGTAGAGGGATAATCTCAAACAAATGATGAAAACCCCATATTTTTACCCTTGATGGCAACAACATGATGCGTGCCTCGCTACCCCTTCTGTCACTAGGTGAGGTCAGCGCACGGTATGAACCCAAAACCAAGCACTTCTCCCATTGCAAGAATCATAGATCTAGTTGGCCTGACAAAACCCACAACTCGAAGAGAATTACAAGGATATGAAATCATGCATAAGAGAGATCAGAAGAAACTCAAATAAGATTCATAGATAATCTGATCATAAATCCACAATTCATCGGATCTCAACAAACACACCACAAAAGAAGATTACATCGGATAGATCTCCATGAAGATCATGGAGAACTTTGTATTGAAGATCCAAGAGAGAGAAGAAGCAATCTAGCTACTAGCTATGGACCCGTAGGTCTATGGTGAACTACTCACGCATCATCGGAGAGGTCATGGTGTTGATGAAGAAGCCCTCCGTGTATGAATCCCCCCTCCGACAGGGCACCAGAACGTGCCGCAGATGGGATCTTGCGGAGACAGAAGCTTGCGTTGGCGGAAAAGTACATTCGATGATCTCCTGATTTTTTATGGAATTTTAGGGATATATAGGCGCAAAACCTAGGGCAAAGGAGCCTCAGGGAGACCACAAGCCAGGGGGCGCGGTCCCCCTGGCCGCGCCATGAGGGCTTGTGGGGTCCCTGGTGGCCCCCTGCACTGATTCTTCGGCTTCCCGATCTTTTTCTGTTCCGAAAAAAATCTTTTTGGCAGTTCCATTCAGTTTGGACTCCGTTCAAAATCCTCCTTTGCAAGGGGTCAAAAACATGGAAAAAACAGGAACTAGCTCTTGGCACTGAGTTAATAAGTTAGTCCCAAAAAATATATAAAAGGCATGAAAACATCCAAAGTTTGACAAGATAATAGCATGAAACCATAAAAAATTGTAGATACATTGGTGACGTATCAAGCATCCCCAAGCTTAACTCCTACGCGTTCTCGAGTAGGTAAGTGATAAAGACTGAATTTTTGATGTGGAATGCTACCTAGCATAGTTGTCCTTTGCAACTTATTTCACGTGACATGAATGTTCAGATCCGTAAGATTCGAAACAATAGTTTGCTATTGACATGAAAACAATAATACTTCAAGCAAACTAGCAAGGTAATCATGAACTTTCATAAAAACAAGGCCAATGAAAGTTATCCCTAAAAAAATCATATAGTCTGGCTATGCTCCATCATCCTCACACAACTAATGTAAATCATGCACAACCCGGTATTGGCCAATTAATTGTTTTCGCACTCTTACTTTCTCAAACCTTTTATAACTATCACGCAATACATGAGCGTGAGCCATGGATATAGCACTATAGGTGGAATAGAGTGTGGTGGTGGTTGTGAGACAAAAAGGAGGATATGGTCACATTAACTTGGCGTATCAAAGGGCTATGGAGATGCCCATTAATAGATATCAATGTGAATGAGTAGGGATTGCCATACAAGGGATGCACTAGAGCTATAAGTATGTGAAAGCTCAAAAGGAAAACTAATGGGTGTGCATCCAACTTGTTTGCTCACGAAGACCTAGGGCAATTTGAGGAAGCCCATCATTGGAATATACAAGCCAAGTTATATAATGAAGATTCCCACTAGCATATGGTAGTGACAAAGCAAGAAGCTCTCAATCATGAAGAACATGGTGGTATTATGAAGCACAAGTGTGGAAAAAGATAGTAGCATTGTCCCATCTCTCTTTTTCTCTTTTTTTCATTTGGGCTCTTAGGCCTCTTTTTTTTCTCCTTTTATTTTATTTTTGGGCTCTTTGGCCTCCTTTTTTTGTTTCCTTACATGGGAAAATGCTCTAATAATGATGACCATCACAATTTTATTTACTCAAAGCTCAATGCTTAGAACGATGATGACACTATAGGAAATGCCTCCGACAGTGTACCGGGATGTGCAACAATCTAGCTTGGCGTATGATGTTGAAACATCTCGCTAGCTATCTTAAGATCATGCAATGGCAATATGAGAGTGACGGCACAAGTCATGAGACGGAACGGTGGGAGTTGCATGGCAATATATCTCAGAATATCTATGAAAATGCCATAGTAGGTAGGTATGGTGGCTGTTTTGAGGAAGGCATATGGTGGGTTTGTGCACCGGCGAAAGTTGTGCGGCACTAAAGAGGCTATCAAAGGTGGAAGCTGAAAGTGCATCTATACCATGGACTCACATTAGTCATGAAGAACTCACATACTTGTTGCGGAAGTTTTTATTAGTAATCGAAACAAAGTGCTAAACGCATACTCCTAGGGGAAGGGTTGGTAGGTGTTAACCATCGCACGATCCCGACCTCAACACAAAGGATGACAATCAATAGATTAATTATGCTCTGACTTCCTAACTTAGCGGTTCACCATATGTGCATTCTAGGGGAATCACTAACTTCAACACAAGTATTTCTAGATTCACACCACCCTACTAACATAACTCTCAATATTACCGAATCCACGTCTCAAAACTAATTGAGAGGAATCAAAACTTCTCTTTCTACTCAATGCACATGAAGATGGAGGTTTTTGCATCCTCTTTGGGTACCTATCACCTTTGGGACTACTTTCATAGCATCAGCCAACTACCAAGTCATGCACCGCCGTGCTCTAGAATATATAAGTGAAGCACATAGAGCAAAATTATCTAGCTCAAAAGATATAAGTGAAGCACTATGAGCATTCCAGTAAAATCACGATGAGTGCATGTCTCTCTCTCTCAAAAAGGTGCGAAGCAAGGATGATTGTGACACAACAAAAAGAAAATACTCCTACGATACAAAACGCTCCAAGCAAAACACATATCATGTGGTGAATAAAAATATAGCTCCAAGTAATATTACCGATGGATTGAAGACGAAAGAGGGGATGCCTTCCCGGGGCATTCCCAAGCTTAGGCTTTTTGGTGTCCTTGAATTTGGCTTGTGATGCCTTGGGAATCCCCAAGCTTGAGCTCTTTCCACTCCTTATCTCTTTGTTCATGAGAACATCACCCAAAACTTGAAAACTTCACAAAACTAATCTTAAACAGAAACTCGTGATAACATTAGCACAAGAAAACAAACCACCACCTCTTTTGGTACTGTAGAAAACTTGAAATCTATCTATATTGGTGTTGGGCTATTGTATTCTCACTTTTACATGGCTAGTACCCCCCGATACTAACCATAGTTTCATCAAAACAAGCAACCAACTCAACAAAAACAGAATCTGTCAAAAACAGACCAGTGTGTAGCAATCTGTATACTTAGTATACTTCTGTTACCTCACAAATTCTGAAAACTTACGACTTCCTGGGAAAAAGGCATATAAACCAGAAGAAAAAAGAATCAACTCAAAATCTCTTTCTGAATAAAAATGAAAAATCATCTTGTGAGCAAAAAGTTTCTGTTTTTTTCCAGCAGGATCAAACAACCATCACCAAGACTAGTCATAAAGGTTTTGCTTGACTCAAACACAAAAAGAAACACAAAAATAACAATCACAACAGAATTATGATGGTGTAGACGCAAAAAAACAGAAATAAAAAGATAAATTCATTGGGTGCCTCACAACAAGCGCTATTGTTTAACGCCCTTAGCTAGGCATAAATGCGATAGAATCACGTATCGTCGTCTTTGGTGCTCAAACCATAAGTGACCCTCATCATGGATTCATAAGGCAATCTTATTTTATTTCTAGGAAAGTGCTCCATGCCCTTCTTTAAAGGAAATTGAAATCTAATATTCCCTTAGGAAAGGTCTACCAAGAATAATAGGGCATGTAGGATTGCAATCAATGTCAAGCACAATGAAATCCACGGGTACATATTTCCTATTTGAAATAATAAGAACATCATTGATCCTTCCCATGGGTTTCTTGACAGCAGAATCCGCAAGACGCAAATTAAGAGAGCACTCTTCAATCTCATTAAAACCCAGAACATCACATAAACACTTTGGAATCGCGGAAACACTAGCACCCAAATCACACAAAGCATTGCATTCATAGTTTTTGATTTTGATTTTGATAGTAGGTTCCCACTCATCATGAAGCTTTCTAGGGATAGAGACTTCCAATTCAAGTTTCTCTTCAAGAGATTTTATCATAGATTCGTAGATATGATCGGTAAAGGCCTTGTTTTGGCTATAAGCGTGTGGAGAGTTTAACATTGTCGGGGGGATAACCCCGGGGTAGGCTCATCAAGCCTGTTCCTTCATTTCCGGCCCAATTCCCAAGGCCCAAGTCTTCTGATCGGTAAGGCATCACCTGCCGGCTGGAAGACGAGGCGGCCACCATCCTGGCCGGCCAGGCAGCCCCTGCCGGCTAGAATGCAGGCGGCCTCCCCTTCAGAGCCGGCCTGGTCCCGCCAGCCAGACTGAGGAGGAGGCGGCCACCCTCAAGCCGGCTGACCAAGCAGGCTAGCCGACTGAGGATCACGAGGCACATCAGATCGTAGGTCAGGAAGAGACCTCAGGATTAAAGGTAGCTACGCGCCAGCAAAGGTACAGGATCAGGGCGCCCGACAGGTACGAGCGTCGGCGGCCACACCGTTGACCTACCCTGGCTCTGATCCATCACCTAGCATAGTGTCGGACCATCACACTCCCACTCCATTACTGCACTCGGTGTGGGGAACAGTGGAGTCGGTCGTACTGACTGCTCATGAAGAATCTCGCGGGGCGACGCTTGATGTACATCGCGTGCTCAGCATCAACCTTAAGCCGGAGCCCCATTGGCCAGCCGGCAGGTCCCACACGCAATCGAGACCATGTAGCCGGCGGGCCCCTCATCGACAAGACAAGACCCTTGTGGGCCCCTGGCCAGCCGGCGAAGCAGCCAGCCGGGTCCCACGTCTGTATCCTTTATCCATATTGTAGGCCGGCGGGTTCGTCAATAAAACCCCCCGGTCGCCCCCCATGTAGAGGGGCCGATCATTCACCAGTCATTCTACACTACACACTCACCAACCCACACAGAGAGAGGCAGAGACGAGCCGGCTCCTCCCCTCTTCCTGCTCCCAACACAACTCCAGGAGCGACATTGTACTCTGTTCCCACAAATCAAACACACCAGCAGGATTAGGGGTATTATCTCTACGGAGAGCCCTGAACCTGGGTACATCGTGCGTCCCATGCATGTACCAACCTCGTTCGCAGCGCCCACCTTTGTCCCTTCGGTTCTCACCGACTTTAGCGTACCTATGGCATATGTTGTGAGTATTCACCGACATTTGGCGCCCACCGTGGGGCCGATCGCGGCATCGGCTGGCTTTACGCGCTGGGCGGGGCCCCGCACCTACACCACCGGATGCATCGCGTCCGGATCAGTCTGCATGCCCGTGGAGCCTGCTTTCGACGAGGCAACACCCATGATGATCGACGTCCCTGTCCGCCATGCGGATTCGATCGAAGATTCTGATGACGAGGCGCTCCCTAGCGTCGTCGTCGCTGCCATGGAGAACCTCAGCATCCTCTTCAGCAACCTTCGCCTCAACGACGGCCCGTGCTACTTCGGTGAGGACTACGACGTTGAGGCGCTCTGCGCCAGCTTTAGCAGGCTCTCTATCGCTGAGATGCCTTCCCATGATGTTTACCCTAGTAACGTCCTCATCTTTGACGGCCCTCCGCCGTCGGTAGGGTTCTTCACCCCCTACCACGTTGCTGCCGTCTCCAACACCGTGGAGGTGATGGTTATCCGCGCCGGCACCAGCACGGCTCCCGGCAAGGCCTCCGCAGGCGCCGACGAGCCCGCTGCAGCCGCCGCTGATACTCTTCGGGACGCCATCGCCGGCCTGAAGACACCGGTCACCGCTTCCGCCGACCCTGCAGACGCTGGGGCCTCGCTGGAGGAGGCTCGCAAGCGTATCTTGGAGGAGGGCATCGCCGTGGCCTCGGCCAAACGTCGGTTGGAGGCTACGCATCATGAGTATAACTCCGCGTACGGTCTCACTCTGATTTCCGAGGCCCCTAGTCGGCTTGGATCGGTCCGCAGCCACGGCCGGTTCGTCGCCGAAGTTCTAGGCGGTGATCTGCCCACCTACAAGACTCCTGCGGCCAACATGTGAGCGACGCAGGCAGACATGGAGGAGATGGAAAGCTTGGAGGGTGAGGAGCGCGCCTTCCAGGAGAAGCGTGTCAAGGATCTCCTTGACACCGCCAACCAGCAACACGCTCGGATTGACCCTGGCCAGGCTGAATCGGAGTCCCCGGGACCAAACTCGGGGGCTCGCCGCAACCCTAGCGGCCAGCACCACGCCGAAGGATCTTCCTCGCATCGCCCATCCGGCTGGAGGGGCGAGGGAAGCCAAGACTGGCGCTGGCAGCGCCAGAGCGAGCACACTTCGGCCTTACGTCGCGGAGGCAACGAGGGCAATTCGGAGTACAGGGATCTTCCCCCGCGAAGAACTCACGCCTCTGGCTCCCGAGGCGCCTCCCCTCTCGCCACCGGGGCTGGCGCCCCCGCCACCCGGGATGAGCGGGACGCTCGCGAGTGTATCATCGTCCTCGCCCATTGGCCCTCCTAGAGGAAGACGGACCCGTCGGTCCAGCATGCTTTGGCCCCCGGATCCGAGGGGAGCCGTTCCCCCGAGGCTTCACCTTGCCTCGGGATACGCCGAAATACAACGGCACGGCCAAGCCACAAGACTGGCTGATCGACTACACCACGGCCGTGGGCATCGCTAGGGGCAACAAGCGCGTAGCGGTTCCCTACGTGCCACTCATGCTGGCCGGCTCGGCCCGGACCTGGCTTAACAGCCTCCCGACAGGCAGCGTCAACTCCTGGGTGGACTTCGAGGAGGCGTTCGTCCGCAACTTCACTGGCACATACAAGCGCCCTGGCCGGCCCCGCGAGCTGGCCATGTGCGTCCAGAAGGCCGACGAACCCCTTCGCGACTACGTCACCCGGTGGACTGAGCTCCGCAACTCCTGCGAGGGGGTGCATGAGGTACAAGCCATCCAGTACTTCATCGATGGATGCCGAGATGGCACCCTCCTCAAGCACAAGCTCATGTGCGCCGAGCCCACCTCTTTGGCGGTGCTCATGGCCAAGGCGGACAAGTACGCCACGGCCGACTCCGCAATGCGCATCAAGGTGACTGCCTTGGACAAGGTTGTGCCTGCGCCGGTTACTCCGAAGCCGGCTGGGGACAACCGAGGCGGCCAGAACAACTACAAGCGCAAGGCGGATCAGGTGGATCCCCGCTCCAGCAACAAGCTGGTGGCCAATGTGGAGGGCGAGGCGTCGGCTTCTCAAGCCGGCCCTCCACGAAAGCGTCGCAATCAGGGCAACCCCAACTGGCTGCCCAAGCAGTCTCTCGAGCAGTTGCTCGACGCCCCCTGCAAGATACATTTTGGGGCGACGCCGTCGACCCATACCCTTCGACAGTGCAGCGTCGCACGCTGGCTGTCGCAAGGGGAGGGCCTGCCGGCTCCTCCGGGTGCGCAGGCGGCGCCCCGTGCACCGACTCCCAATCGCGCTCCGCTTCCGCCGCCACCGCCTCGCGATGACGGTCCTCACCCTGACGACTACCCTCACCAAGACGGAGCGTTCGTCGTCTTCACCAGCGAAGGCGACGACAAGCACAACCTGCGCCAAAGACGGCGCGAGGTAAACGACACTGTCCCCCCGGTTCCCGAGTAAATGCATTGGTCTGACAAACCAATCACATGGAGCCGGGTGGACCATCCTGTGGTGATGCGCAACCCGGGGTCATACGCACTCGTCCTCGACCCCACCTTCGCCTCCAAAAGGCTCACCTGCCGATTCTCCCGGGTGCTGGTCGATGGCGGCAGCAGCATCAACATCCTCTACCTCGACACTCTCCGCAAGCTCGGGCTCAACGAGACGGACGTCCTGCCAACCAGCACTGTCTTCCATGGCATCGTGTCTGGTTAGTCATGCTCACCCATCGGCAAGATCTAGCTGGACGTCCTCTTCGGCGAGAAGGCCCATTTCCACCGAGAACCCATATGGTTCGAGGTAGTAGACCTCCGTAGCCCGTATCACGCACTGCAGGGGAGACCGGCTCTGGCCAAATTCATGGCTATTCCGCACTACGCCTACCTGAAAATGAAGATGCCGGGTCCCAAGGGCATCATCACTATTGTTGGTGACTACAAGAAGTCGCTCGAGTGTGCCCAGGATAGCAGCCGCCTCGCCGACGCCTTGGTGATTGCTGAGGAGAAGCGGCAGATCGACCGGCTCGTGGCCCAGGCTACCGAGCAGCCGGCGATTCCTTCTCCTCCGTCCCAATCGGCCGGCGAGGGCTCTTTCAAGCCGGCTAAAGAGACCAAGCAGGTCTCACTCGACCCTGCCAACCCGAAGCAGTGCATCACCATCGGGGCTGGCCTCAGCCCCAAATAGGAAGGCGAGCTCATCGACTTCGTCCATGAGAATCGGGACATCTTTGCATGGTCCCCCAAGGACATCCCGGGTGTTTCGAGGAAGTACGCCGAGCACAAACTTCACGTGCGACCGGATGCAAAGCCGGTGAAACAACCTCTGCGCCGCTTCGCCGAGGGGAAGCGGCGCACAATCAGAGAAGAGATCACCTGGCTTCTTGCAGCCGGCTTCATCATGGAGGTTTTCCACCCGGACTGGCTGGCGAACCCAGTCCTGGTGCTGAAGAAGAACAACACATGGCGAATGTGTATCAACTACACTAGCCTTAATAAGGCCTGTCCGAAAGACCCTTTCGCGTTGCCTAGGATAGATCAAGTGATCGACTCCACTACAGGCTGCGAACTGCTGTCGTTTCTGGATGCTTATTCAGGCTACCATCATATCAAGCTGGATCCAGCTGATCGCCCGAAGACCTCCTTCATCACACCCTTCGGGGCCTACTGCTACACCACCATGACGTTCGGTCTGAAGAACGCACGTACGACGTTCCAACACTGCATGCAGCAGTGCCTACTGCCACATATTGGCAGAAACATCCACGTCTATGTGGATGACATCGTCGTCAAGACGAAGCAACACTTCAGCCTCCTCGACGACCTGCGGGAGACATTCGCCAATCTGCGCGAATACAAGATCCGGCTCAACCCTGAGAAGTGCGTCTTCGGGGTCCCAGGCGGCAAACTCTTGGGGTTCTTTGTATCCGCCCGCGGCATCGAAGCGAACCCTGGGAAGATCAGCACCATCGAGCGGATGGTGCGGCCGGCTCGGATCCTCGACGTCCAGAAGTTCGCCGGCTGCTTGGCATCCCTCAGCCGGTTTTTCAGCCGGCTTGGCGAGAAGGCCCTTCCACTCTACTAGCTCATGAAGAAGACGATGAAGTTCGAGTGGAATGACCAGGCGGACGAAGCCTTCCGCGACCTCAAGCGGGTAATCTCGAGCCTGCCAATCTTGGCAGCCCCATCTGAAAGGGAACCCATACTCATATACATCGCGGCGACCACTCGCGTGGTCAGTGTAGCGTTGGTAGTTCAGCGCAAAGAGGAAGGCAAGGCCCTGCCAGTGCAGCGCCCTGTCTACTACCTTAGTGAGGTCTTGTCCGCCTCTAAGCAGAACTACCCTCATTATCAGAAAATGTGTTATGGTGTTTACCTTGCTGCAAAGAAATTGAAACAATACTTCCGAGAGCATGCCATCACTGTGGTGAGCACTGCTCCGCTTTCGGAGATCATGGGTAACCGTGATGGCACGGGCAGAATTCCCAAATGGTCCATCGCCATGGCGGACCATGATATTCGGTATGAGCCTCGCACCGCCATCAAATCACAGGTGGTGGCCGACTTCCTAGTCGACTAGGCTGAGACCCAGTTCGAGCCGCCGCCTCCAGACTCCACGCATTGGCGGATGCACTTCGACGGCTCGAAGATGCTGACAGGACTGGGAGCCGGCATCATCGTGACGTCTCCAAAAGGAGACCAGCTCAAGTACGCTCTCCAGATCCATTTCGCCGCCTCCAACAACGTCGCCGAGTACGAAGCACTGGCTCATGGCCTCCGGCTTGCCAAGGAGATCGGCATCCGGCGGCTCATATGCTTCGGCGATTCAGACTTAGTGGTGTAGCAGGTCTCTGGCGAATGGGACGCCAGGGACGCCAACATGGCGAGCTATCGCTTCCTCATCCAACAGCTCAGCGGCCCCTTCGAGGGTTGTGAGTTCCACCATGTTCCCAGGGCGGAAAATGAGGCGGCCGATACGTTGGCGAAGATCGGCTCCATGAGGCAGGCCATCCCAGCCGGCGTCTCCCTCGAGCAATTCCACAAGCCGTCTATCAAGCCGTCTCCCGAGTCGGCATCAATCTTCATTCCAGCCGACTCGACAATACAAGCACTGCCGGCTCCGCCAGCTACGCCGGCTGTGGACCCCATGCCGGCCGCACTGGCGGCTCCGGCTCTAAATGCGGCACTGACTGAGTCTATGGTTCAAGCGCCATCGACTCCACCAACTACGTCGGCTTCGGATCCTATTCCGGCTCCATTGGTCCAACCGACTCCAATAGCGACACCAGCTACAACGACAACCCCGGCTCTATCCGGGCTCGAATCCTCCCAGTGGGTGGACGTCATGGAAATAGACGGCGAGCCGGCTGCAGTAATAACACCATCAAGCTCGGGCGCTGCAGAAGCCCCCAACAGTCAAATCAAAGCAGAGGCGGCCCTTGTGTTGGCTCCATCATGGGCTCAGGCCATTCTGGCCTTCCTTCTTCGCGGCGAACTTCCTCAGAATGAGGCGGAGGCGAGACAGATCCAGTGCAGGTCCGCCGCCTATGCCATCATCAATCGCGAACTGGTGCGACGCAGCAGGACCGGCGTGTTCCAACACTGCATCGAATCAGAAAAAGGGCAGGAGATCCTCATAGACATCCACCAGGGGGAGTGTGGGCATCATGCCGCCTCCAGAACCCTTGTAGCCAAAGCATTCCTCCATGGATTCTACTGGCCCACGGCCCTCAAGGAGGCCGTGGATCTGGTGGACAAATGCGAAGGCTGCCAACACTTCAGTGCACAAAGCCATATGCCGCCTTCAGCGCTGAAAACCATTCCCTTATCATGGCCGTTCGACGTCTGGGGATTGGACATGGTTGGGCCCTTCAAGATGGCTCACGGAGGGATGACACATCTTCTGGTAGCCGTCGACAAGTTCACCAAGTGGATCGAAGCCAGGCCCATCAAGAAGCTTGACGGCCCCACTACTGTCAGGTTCATCACAGACATCTCTGTCCGATATGGCATTCCCGACAGCATCATCACCGACAATTGCACCAACTTCGCCAAGGGCGCCCTGGCGCTCTACTGTTCCAAGGTAGGCATCCAGCTCGACCTGGCCTTAGTGGCACACCCTCAGTCAAACGGCCAAGCGGAGAGGGCCAACGGCCTGATCCTAGCCGGCATCAAGCCAAGACTGGTGGCACCACTTGTCAGGTCAGCCGCCTGCTGGATTGAAGAACTGCCGGCTATGCTATGGAGCCTCCGCACCACGCCCAACCGGTCGACCGGCTTCACTCCATTCTTTCTGGTATATGGGTCTGAGTCTATTATCCCCACGGTTGTCGAATTCGACTCGCCTCGGGTCACCCTATACACAGAAACGGAGGCGAAGGAGGCCAGAGAAGACGGTGTGGATCTCCTCGAAGAAGCAAGGGACTTGGCTTTGAGCCGGACGGCCATCTACCAACAGAAGCTGAGATACTACCACAACAAAAAGATCAGGCCTCTCTCTTTCAGGGAGGGAGACTTGGTCCTCAGAAGAATCTGGCGCACTACCGGCCAACACAAGCTCTCACCCCCCTGGGAGGGACCCTTCATCGTCAGTAGGGCGCTGCACAACAACGCTTACTACCTGATTGATGCCCAGAAGCCAAGGAAGCGCAAGAGGGACGACTCTGGCCAAGAAACGGAGTGCCCATGGAACGCGGCGTTGCTTCGCCCGTTCTATTGCTAAAAGGCAGAAGACAAGCAAAGGAAAGAGCATGCACATGTACCTTCCTCCCTCTTCAGGGAACAACGAAGGCAATAAAATGAACATGCTCCATGTTTCTTTTTGTCAAGAGTTTTCACTCAGTGTACGGGCTACACAGCGTACCACCTCTTGCCGGCTTAATCAAGCTCGGAGGCTACGCAGCGCGACCCCTTGCTAGCTTTAAACAAGCTCGGGGGCTCGCCAGCCGCCTGAACAGTCCACCCTTGTAGTCGGGCACATAGTGTACCGGCTGACTCCTGGTCCTTCGCTCGAGCCTACGGGCTGGCTCCGGTCGCTCGGTTCGTGAAGTGACGCCAGGTCAGGTTGAATACATGCACAGTCCGGCTATACTTGGGATGACCTGCTCGGGCTGGCTCGATCGTATATACGATCTCATTCAAGACTCAAGACGGCCTCTGACTGCCGGGAACAACAACTATGATGAAAAGAGCATGCTCCATGCTTCTTCTTGCTAAAGAGTTTTCACTCAGTGTACGGGCTACACCGTGTACCACCTCTTGCAGGCTTAATCAAGCTCAGAGGCTATGCAGCGCGACCCCTTGCTAGCTTTAAACAAGCTCAAGGGCTCGCCAACTGCTCGGACGGTCCACCCTTGTAGTCGGGCACATAGTGTACCGGCTGAATCCTGGTCCTTCGCTCGAGCCTGCGGGCTGGCTCCGATCGCTCGGTTCGCGAAGTGACGCCAGGTCAGGTCGAATACATGCACAGTCCGGCTATACTTGGGACGACCGGCTCGAGTTGGCTCATTCAAGCCGGCCTCTGATTGGCTTATGTCCTGTTCTTTACGTCTTGATGGCTTCGAATAAGAGAAGTCAACCAGGAATCAAAAGACGGGATCATAAGACAACACGCTTGGTGACGAATATAATGTTGAATATATACATTCATAAAAAGCATTGGCCCATGGACCACGTTCGTTACATCCCTCCGGGGATAGAACCAAAAACACAAAAGGACACCAGTTACGGGACAGCGGCCTCAGTGGTCGTCTCGGCTGCTCCTCCTGATGTGGTAGCATCACCGCCTCCGGCTCCTCTCGAGGTACTTGCGCCGTCTCCCCTGCTGCGGCCCCCGGCTTCGCTGATCCCGGAGTCGGCATACGCCCCACCACTGGAGGCGGCTGCAGATTCCGCAGCCCAGACCGCTTCGTCGGAGCTGACGTCGGCGTCGTAGGGTTGAAGGCCATGCGGATCTTCAGCGATCATGCCGCCGTCTTCACCCTACTCCAAGACGAAGTTGTCCGAGGCTGCGTACTCGGCAACAGCGCTGGCTCTCACCCGGAGCTCCTCCTCCATGCCTTGCAGCTCCGCCTTTGAGCCGTCGCGCTGGGCAGCCAGCTTGCCCAAGTTCAGGTTCCGATACCATGACTTGGCCAAGCGCAGGGCCATATAAGCCCCAGACCGCGCTGCAGAGGCACGCCAGGCGTCCAGGCGCTCTCCACCCGCTGCGAGCCAGTGGGCAAGCCGACTCATGGTCGTCGGCTCCACGCCCTCCGGCCACAGGGCCACCACCATCGACGAACCTGCAACCTGGAGCTGAGTCACAAACTCGCCCAGGACGTGCAGGCGGGCCCGAAGGCCCACCCCGATCTCCTCTACGCTCCAGCCGGAGGTAGTATCTACCTCCTGCCCGGCCGCGCGGCGCTCCTCACGGCACATCTGAACGGCGGTGTCGGCTGCGACCTGGGTCTTGGGGAAGAGATCTGGGGTAACGGCAACCAGGACGTAAGAACACAGCAAGAGGAGGAGACGGCAAAAAGACCAAACCCAAAACAAGGAAGAGAGACCCACGCTGGAAGGCGCCATAGGTCTCATGAGAGCCTCGAGGACCTCGTGCTCTCGCACCTCACTCGCATGAGTAAGGCGGGCGATTTCCTCCTGGAGGGTCGCGGCGGACTCCAGCGCCTTAGCCAACTGCGTTTGCTTCTGGGTAAGGGCTTCATCCTTCTCCCTCAAGGCGGCGTCCTTGAGGTCCACCTCCTTGAGGTGAAGCGACACGAGGCGGTCCACGTCGGCAGAGTAGGAGGCCTCCTTCTCCTGCAGCGTGGCCCGCAGCCGCTCCAACTCGACCCGGCCAGTCGCCTCGAGCTCCTTCTTCTCCGTCTGAAGAAGGTCCAACTGCTCCTGGAGCCGGCCGCCGGCGTCGCGCAGGGCATCACGCTCCACGGCAACCTCGCCTAGTCGGGCTTCAAGCTCGGCGATCCGGCTATCAGCCCCCAGGTGCTGGTCCCGAAGCTCGTTGTACGCCTGTACCTGAGCATCGTAAAGTGCCTGCCAAAGGGGAGAGAAAGGAAACATGATTAAGATTCGACCTGGTTAAAAGCTTAACCAGCCCGATTCTCGGGGGCTACACCCAGTGGGTACGCTTGCACGCCCCCACTGAAGAAAACTGTGCAGAGAAAATGGCCTCCAAGAGATTCGAACCGGTTGGCAATCAACCCGCCCGATTCTCGGGGGCTACACCCAGTGGGTGCGCTGTCGCGCCCCCACTGACGACAAGAGAAGAGAAAAAAGTGCAAAGAAAAACCAAAACAGGCAAGGCCTACCTGGGTGCGGGCTTCCAGGCACTCCATGTCGCCGCACACCATGTGGACCGCCTGCTCCACCTTCGACCGGCCGCTGGAAAACAGCGTCACCAGCTCCGGTACGCCGGAAAGAACGGTGTCGGTGGGCATTCGTAGGTGGGCCAAGTTCGCCGCCCGCCAAGTCTTCATGGGCCGGCTCCCAACCCGGCCCCCGGCCCTTGGCGCAACAGGGCCATGCTGGGGGACGACGATGGCGCCGGCTCTACGGCCGGCTCGGGCGCCATCCCAACCGGCGCTACCTCCCCCGCAGGAGGCGGATGAGCCGCGTCCGGCGCATCCATGGTCGCCCCTGGGGCATCAGGGGCCGCGTCCGGTGCCGTCAGATCCAACACCGGCGCGTCAGGAGCTACTTCGTCCCTGGGAGAAACCGGGATCTTCTCCAGGTCCACCCGCTCCGGGGCTGCAGGCTTAGATGGCTGGGCCCCTTCGGTCCTTGGAGCCGGCCTCGAGGTGGCCTCGCTAGCTGGCTCCTTCACACGGGCATGTGCGGAGGGGTCCTGTCTAGCCTTCGCACGCTTCTCCGCCGGCCTCTCGACCCGGCTGGGGCGAGGCTGACCCACGGCAGCCTTCCCCGCAGCCGTGTCTCACCGGCGCTTGGAGTCTATCTCGAGCTCCCTCTCGGCAGCATCAGTTGCTGCCCAGCCGGCCCGCTCGGCTGCGGAGGCGGTGTCTTCATCCGCATCCTCTGCCTCCCGTCAAGCCAAGCTTCTCAGGAACAAAGCTCACATCAAGGTGGGGAAGGGAAAAGTGGAGGAAACCATACCCTGCAACCACCGGGACCTGCCTCCGGCCACCACCACGGCGCCTCTTGGCGCCGTCTGCTCGCTGCCCGGCTGGAGGACCCGGCGCCGGTCTCTTAGAGGCCGACCGGGAAGCTGTAGCACCCTTGCCCTTCTTCCCGGCTGCATCGTCAGCAGCGGTCGCTCCGCCACCTTGACGCCGGCCACGCGTCAGAAGTGAGCTGGTGACCTCCTCCACCTCGTCGGAGTCTTCCTCAAAGGCTCCATCAGAATAGAATGAGGCTTCCTCATAGTCGTTCGTCTAGTCTGCTACGACGTGCCACGGGTACTCACCAGACGGCTCAGTCCCTTTCGACTCCAGGGGATCTTCCGAGCCGGCGGAGGAGTCTGAGCAGGGCTCCATCGCACCCTCGTACTCCATCTCGGAGGCGTCGGACACCTCCACGTCAGGAGCAGGCTGACGGAGGGACCCCTGCAGGGTCTTGAACATCTACAAAAAGGAATTCAACCAGGCTCAGCAGCGCCACCGGCTCGAAGACAAAACGACAGAGAAAAATGAAGAAAGGCTACCATCGGAGGCGGGTGAGCCCGGTTGAACGGGGGCATCCCCCATGTCCATTCCCCGCCCTCATCCATGCGTGCGGTGGAGATCAGGTTCACCCTTCGCGCTACAGCGCCCGGGGTGAACCTCTTGGCGGACAACCGACATGGATCAAGCCGGCCGCTCATTTGGCAAACCAGATGCGGCCGCCTCTGCAGAGGCAGAATCTGGCGGACCACCATGGTGGCGAGAAGGTCATGACCGAGGAGGCCGCTCTTCCCCAAGATGTCAAGGTGGGAGCAGATAAGCGCCACCTCAGGATGTGGCTTGGGAGTCTTCGCGTCCCAATTCCGCCGCGTCGGAGGAGCGATGGCGAACAGGGGCATGTTGAGGGCGTCCTGGGCCGGGTCGGCGCTCTTCACATAGAAGAAACCCTTCTGCCAATGATTGATGGAGTCTTGCAGAAGCATCTGGGGGAAGCCGGACTTCAGGCGGTGATGCACCAACGCGACCCCGCACGGCGTCATGGGGCGCGGCCCCTTGAGCTTCTCCACCTCGGATTTCTCCATGGCGATGGACTGTTGCTTGAAAAAGAACAGGCTGCGCCACAGATCAACGCGAGGCTCGATCCCCACAAAGCCCTCGCACAACACCACAAAGGCGGCCAGCTACAGTATGGCGTTCGGTGCCAGGTGGTGCGGCTGGAGGCCAAAGAACTGGAGCCATTCGGCAAAGAAGTAGCTAGCCGGGAGCCCGAAGCCCCGGTAGAAGTGCTCGACGAAGACCACAACCTCTCCCACGGCAGGTGCGGGAGCGGTCTCGGAGCTGGGAAGGCGCACCAACACATGGGAGGCCGGGGGGCAGCAGTCGATGGTGACGAAGCGCATCGATGTGCCCCTCATCGACGTCGCTACCCAGCCAGGCCCCCTCCGAGGACGCCTGCTGCGCCGACGACTTCTTCGAGGAAGATCCACTGGCCATGGCTGTGGGTGGCGAGAGCTCGAAGCGGTCGACGCAGGTCTCGACAGTGAAGATGAAGAAGACAGAGGGCGCGAGCTTTTCTTCTCAGGACGCAAGGAGGAAGAGAGCACGGAGCAGGGCGAGAAGAGGGGGCGAATGGCCTCCTCGAAACCCTCGCGTCCCATTTAAACCCCCACGAAACATCGTGGGGAGGGGATCCGGTGCGCGCCAGGCCCCATTAATTCCGTGTATTACGGGCTGTAACGCCCCCCTAAGCCCAACCGTCGCAGAGTAAATCCGCAGAGGATCTCCCGCGTGGAGGCCGAGGGGGCGTCGTGGCGGGACCCAGGGCCCAGGCCCGGTCCTGTCAAGCAGTAATCGCTATCATTACGCCAGGCAGGGCCTGGCACATGGCGTTCTCCGGGCCAGTTCCGACTGGACCGAGGCGTCGCTTCGAAGCTACCCTGTTCCGAAGCCGGCGCCCTTCGCAGCGAACAACCGCCAAAATATCAAGACAAATCAACAAGCCGGTGAGGCCGCCCGCCCGCAGGCGGCAGACCTCACCAGCTTCGGGGACTACTGTCGGGGGGATAACCCCGGGGTAGGCTCATCAAGCGTGTTCCTTCATTTTCGGCCCAATGGACATGAAGATATGGAGATTCCCAAGGCCCAAGTCTTCTGACCGGCTAGGCATCACCTACCGGCTAGAAGACGAGGCGGCCACCTTCCTGGCCGGCCAGGCAGCCCCTGCCGGCTAGAATGCAGGTGGCCTCCCCTTCAGAGTCGGCCTAGTCCCGCCAGCCGGACTGAGGAGGAGGCGGCCACCCTCAAGCCGGCTGACCAAGCAGGCTAGCCGGCTGAGGATCACGAGTCACATCAGATCGTAGGTCAGGAAGATACCTCACGATTAAAGGTAGCTACGCGCCAGCAAAGGTACAAGATTAGGGCGCCTGGCAGGTATGAGCATCGGCGGCCACGCCGCTGACCTACCCTGGCTGTGATCCATCACCTAACATAGTGTCGGACCGTCACACTCCCACTCCATTACTGCACTCGGCGTGGGGAACAGTGGAGGCGGTCGTACTGCATGCCCATGAAGAATCTCGCGGGGCGACGCTTGACGTACATCGCGTGCTCAGAGTCAACCTTATGCAGGAGCCCCATTGGCCAGCCGGCGGGTCCCACAGGCAATCGAAACCATCCAGCCGACGGGCCCCTCATCGACAAGACAAGACCCTTATGGGCCCGTGGCCAGCCAGCGAAGCAGCCAGCCGGGTCCCACGCCTGTACCCTTTATCCATATTGTAGGCCGGCGGGTTCGTCTATAAAACCCCCCGGTCGCCTCCATGCAGAGGGGCCGATCATTCACGAGTCATTCTACACTACACACTCACCAACCCACAGAGAGAGAGGCAGAGACGAGCCGGCTGCTCCCCTCTTCCTCCTCCCAACACAGCTCCAGGAGCGACATTGTACTCTGTTCCCATACATCAAACACACCAGTAGGATTAGGGGTATTATCTCTACGGAGAGCCCTGGACCGGGGTACATCGTGCGTCCCATGCGTGTACCAACCTCGTTCCCAGCGCCCACCTTTGTCCCTTCGGTTCTCATCGACTTTAGCCTACCTATGGCATATGTTGTGAGTATTCATCAACAAACATGGATTGCATCAAGGAAATGCATTCAATCAAGGAGCAACTATCATAATTGAATTCCTTGAAATCCATAGTAGTAATTTCATCACTACTCAAAGTTTTAATATCTTCTACTCCACTTTCAATGCTTTTAGCATCAAGATAGATGGACTCCGGATCATTGGGGCACTTTTCAAAAAAAGTGGATTCATATCCAGCCCCATCATCATTAGGTTTGACACAAGAAAACAAAGATTCAATGGGAGTCACACCAAGCACTTTAAGATCTTCGTGATTCTTATCACGAGAACACGCCTTTTTAAGCCATTCATGTCTAGCATGAATTTGGGCGGTTCTTTCTTTGCTCTCAATCATGGAAACACGCATAACTTTCAAAGTTTCATCCATGTTGATCTTGGGAGGAGCACATCTAACTTTCAAAGCATCAACATCACTAGACATTCTATCAACGCTCTTAGCCAAATTGTCATTTTTGAGTAGTTTTTCCTCTATGGACGCATTGAAAATCTTTTGAGAGTTGATGAACTCTTTGATATTACTCTCTAGATCATAGGGTAATCTATTGTAATTTCCATGGATATTGTTGTAGGAGTTGCAAAAGTTATTAGAGGAGTTACTAGGAAAAGGCCTAGGAACATAGTTTCCTCTAAAAGCATTGTTGTTGCCAAAATTATTCCTACCAACAAAATTAACGTCCAAGCTAGCGTTGCTACTCTCAATCAAAGAATACAAGGGCATATCATTAGGATATAAAGGAGCACTTCTAATAGCAACCAAATTCATTAACTCATCCATCTTAGCACTCAACGAGTTAATTTCTTCTATAACGTGTACCTTCTTACTAGTAGGTGACCTTTGAGTGTGCCAGTGAGAGTAGTTCGTCATGATATTGTCTAGGAGCTTTGTGGCTTCCCCTAACGTGATTTCCATGAACGTTCCACCTGAGGCGGACTCCAAGATATTTCTAGAAGCGAAATTCAAGCCAGCGTAGAAGATTTGAATAATCATCCAAAGACTGAAGCCATGAGCGGGACAATTTCTAATCATCAATTTCATTCTCTCCCAAGATTGTGCAACATGTTCATGATCAAGTTGCTTGAAATTCATGATATCATTACGGAGAGAGATAATCTTAGCCGACGGAAAATACTTGGATATATAAGCATCTTTGCACTTATCCCAAGAATCAATACTATTTTTGGGGAAAGAAGAAAACCAATTTTTTGCGCGATCTCGCAACAAGAAAGGAAAAAGCTTCAATTTAATCACACCATAATCTAGATCTTTCTTCTTTTGCATATCACAAAGCTCAATGAAGGTATTGAGATGGGATGCGGCATCTTCACTAGGAAGGCCGGAGAATTGCTCTTTCATAACAAGATTCAGCAAAGCGGCATTGATTTCGTATGACTCCGCACTAGTGGCGGGAGCAATCGGAGTACAAATAAAATCATTATTATTAGTATTCGAGAAGTCACAAAGTTTGGTGTTTTCATTCATGGTGACTTCGGCAAGCAAGCAAGCACACAAGCGAACAAAGAGCAAGCGAGAAAAGGGGCGAACGAAAAGGCAAACGGAAAAGGCAAACCAAAAAGGCAAATTGTGAAGTGGGGGAGAGGAAAACGAGAGGCAACTGGCAAACAAGGTAAATGCAAGAGATGAGTTTGCGACACCTACTTGGATGAGTTCATGACTTGATCCTCGCCGGCAACGGCGCCAGAAATATGGTGTGGAGTAGACCCGGGGGCCATAGTGTTCACTAGAGGCTTCTCTCAAAATAGCAAATATCATGGTGGGTGAACAAATTACTGTCGAGCAATTGATAGAATCGCGCAAAGTCATGATGATATCTAAGGCAATGATCGTACATATAGGCATCACGTCTGAGACAAGTAGACCGATACTTTCTGCATCTACTATTATTACTCCACACATCGACCGCTATCCAGCATGCATCTAGTGTATTGAGTTCATGACGAACAGGGTAACGCCTTAAGCAAGATGACATGATGTAGAGGGATAATCTCAAACCAATGATGAAAACCCCATCTTTTTACCCTTGATGGCAACAACATGACGTGTGCCTCGCTACCCCTTCTGTCACTGGGTGAGGTCACCGCACGATATGAACCCAAAACCAAGCACTTCTCCCATTGCAAGAATCATAGATCTAGTTGGCCAGACAAAAACCCACAACTCGAAGAGAATTACGAGGATATGAAGTCATGCATAAGAGAGATCATAATAAACTCAAATAAGATTCATAGATAATCTTATCATAAATCCACAATTCATCGGATCTCGTCAAACACACCACAAAAGAAGATTACATCGGATAGATCTCCATGAAGATCATGGAAAAATTTGTATAGAAGATCCAAGAGAGAGAAGAAGCCATCTAGCTACTAGCTAAGGACCCGTAGGTCTATGGTGAACTAGTCACGCATCTTCGGAGAGGTCATGGTGTTGATGAAGAAGCCCTCCGTGTCCGAATCCCCCTCCGGCAGGGCACTAGAACGTGCCCGAGATGGGATCTTGCGGAGACAGAAGCTTGCGGCAGCGAAAAAGTACTTTCGATGATCTCCTGATTTTTTATGGAATTTTCGGGAATATATAGGCGCAAATCCTAGGGCAAAGGAGCCTCAGGGAGCCCACAAGCCAGGGGGCGCGGGCCCCCTGGCCGTGCCATGAGGGCTTGTGGGGGTCCCTGGTGGCCCCCTTCCCTGATTCTCCGGCTTCCCGATCTTTTTCTGTTCCGGAAAAAATCTTTTTGGTAGTTTCATTCCGTTTGGACTCCGTTCAAAATCCTCCTCTCAAAGGGGTCAAAAACATGGAAAAAACAGGAACTGGCTCTTGGCACTGATTTAATAAGTTAGTCCCCAAAAATATATAAAAGGCATGCAAAACATCCAAAGTTTGACAAGATAATATCATGAAACCATCAAAAGTTATAGATACGTTGGAGACGTATAAGACGTCCTCTAGCTCGAACCTCTTGAGCATGTCTTGGGTGTACTTGGCTTGTTTGATGAAGGTTCCTTATAAGCCTTGTTTAATCTCGAATCCAAGGAAGAACTTCAGCTCACCCATCATTGACATCTCAAACTTCTCGGTCATTAGTGCAACAAACTCTTCACTGAAAGATTCGTTAGGAGAACCATAGTTGGCATATGAACAAATCCCCTTTGGCTTTTTTGGTAAAAAGGGTGGGATCGATCTTCCCAATTTCAAACCCACGATCTTGCAACAACTGGTAAGGTACTCATAGCACGCACGTGGGGCTTGTTTAAGGTCATAGAGCGCCTTGTTGAGTTTGTATACATGATTGGGGAGCTTGGGATGTCGAACCCCGGTGGTTGTTTGACATATACCAACTCATTTAAAGGACCATTAAGAAATGCACTCTTCACATCCATTTTTTGTAATTTGAAATCATGATGAGAGGCAAATGCAAGCAACATGCGAATAGATTCAAGACGAGCAACATGGGCAAATGTTTCACCGTAGTTGATACCCTCGACTTGGGAGTAGCCTTGAGCCACCAGTCTTGCCTTGTTTCGAACCACAATCCCATTGGCGTCTTGCTTGTTTTTGAAGATCCATTTGTTCCCAATGACATCGTGTTCCTCCTTTGGTCTTGGCACTAATTCCCAAACTTGATGCGCTCAAAGTTGTTCAGTTCTTCATGCATGGCCATAAGCCAATCCTCGTCATCGAGTGCTTCCTGTACTTGCTGAGGTTCACAATAAGAAACAAACACGTGATGGTCACAATAATTTAAAATTTGTTGACGACCGGATACTCCCCTTCTTAAGCTTCCAAGCACGGCCTTTAGCTTGGATGCAATCTTGGCTGCGCGACGTTCCAGGACATCCGTGCTTGTTAATTGAGGAGCATCAACTTGATCACGTTGCTTGGCCTTGGCTTTGAGTTTTGATCCTGCCTTGGAACCACGACCCCTTTTGGGTGCCATAGTAGGTAGAGGAGCAACAACCTGATCAACTTGATTCTCATCTTGAGCATGCTCACTGGTTTGTTCTTGGTTTTGTGACTGCTCTTGATCTTGATCTTGTGGCTGCATTGGATCTTGATCTTGTGACTGCACTTGATCTTGATTTTGAGAAGATTTGGAACCTTGTGTAAGAGCTTGTACATCATTTGGTGCATCACCATTGATACGTCCAATTTGCATCATGCTTTTATATTGACATTTATCGCATTATGGGCTGTTATTACACATTATGGTACAATACTTATGCCTTTTCTCGCTTATTTCATAAGGTTTACATGAAGAGGGAGAATGCCGGCAACTGGAATTCTATGCTGGAAAAGGAGCAACTTTGAGATACCTATTCTACACAACTCCAAAAGCTGTGAAAATCAGCGAGGAATTGTTTTGGAATATATAAAAAATACTGGGCCGAAGAAATACTGGAGGGGAGCCACCAGGAGGTCAAGAGCCTGCCAGGCGTGCCCCACCCCCTGGGGGCTCGTGGGCCCCCTGTTACCCCTCCGGCTCCCATCTTATGCTATAAGTAGGGTTTTGTCCCAGAAAGAAAAATCAAGAGAGAGCTTTCGGGAAGAAACGCCGCCGCCATGAGGCGAAACTTGAGCAGAACCAATCTAGAGCTCCGGCAGGGCCGTCCTGCCCGGGAAACTTCCCTCCCGGAGGGGGAAATCATCGCCATCGTCATCACCAACACTCATCTCATCGGAGGGGACTCATCTCCATCAACATCTTCATCAGCACCATCTCATCTCCAAACCCTAGTTGATCTCTTGTACCCAATCTCTGTCTCGTGACTCTGATTGGTACTTGTAAGGTTGCCAGTAGTGTTAGTTACTCCTTGTAGTTGATGCTAGTTGGATTACTTGGTGTAAGATCATATGTTAAGATCCTTAATGCTATTCAATACCTCTCTGATCATGAACATAATTATGCTTTGTGAGTAGTTACGTTTGTTCCTGAGGACATGGGATAAGTCTTGCTAGAAGTAGTCGTGTGAATTTGGTATTCGTTCAATATTTTGATGTGTTGTATTTTGTCTTTCCTCTAGTGGTGTTATGTGAACGTCGATTACATGACACTTCACCATTATTTGGGCCTAGAGGAAGGCATTGGGAAGTAATAAGTAGATGATGGGTTGCTAGAGTGACAGAAGCTTAAATCATAGTTTATGCGTTGCTTCGCCAGGGGCTGATTTGGATCCACGAGTTTAATGCTATGGTTATACTTTGTCTTAATTCTTCTTTCATAGTTGCGGATGCTTGCGAGAGGGGTTAATCATAAGTGGGATGTTTGTCCAAGTAAGGACAGCACCCAAGCACCGGTCCACCCACATATCAAACTATCAAAGTAGCGAACGTGAATCATATGAACATGATGAAAACTAGCTTGACAGAAATTCCCATGTGTCCTCGGGAGCGCTTTACCTTATATAAGAGTTTGTCCAGGCTTGTCCCTTGATACAAAAGGGATTGGGCCATCTTTCTGCACCTTTGTTACTATTGTTACTTGTTACCCGTTACGAATTATCTTATCCCGCAACTATCTGTTACCGATAATTTCAGTGCTTGCAGAGAATACCTCGCTGAAAACCACTTGTCATTTCCTTCTGCTCCTCATTGGGTTCGACACTCTTATGTATCAAAAGGACTATGATACATCCCCTATACTTGTTGGTCATGAACACTCTTTTCTGACGCCGTTGTCGGGGAGTGAAGCGCCTTTGGTGAGTGGAATTTGGTAAGGAAACATTTATATAGTGTGCTGAAATTTATTGTCACTTGTCACTATGGAAACTAATCCTTCGAGGGGCTTGTTCGGGGTATCTTCACCTTGACCGGAAGCACAAAGAGTTGCTCCTCAACCTACTGAACCTACTGAAAATATTTATTATGAAATTCCTTCGGGTATGCTAGAGAAACTATTGGCTAATCCTTTTACAGGAGATGGAACATCACATCCCGACTTGCATCTAATCTATGTAGATGAAGTTTGTTGTTTATTTAAGCTTGGAGGTTTGCCCGAGGATGAGGTCAAGAAGAAGGTCTTTCCCTTATCTTTGAGGGATAAATCATTGACATGGTATAGGCTATGTGATGATACTGGATCATGGAACTACAACCGATTGAAATTGGAATTTCATCAAAAGTTTTATCTTATGCATTTGGTACATCGTGATCAGAATTATATCTATAATTTTTGGCCTCGTGATAGAGAAAGTATCGCTCAAGCTTGGGGGAGGCTTAAGTCAATGTTATATTCATGCCCCAACCATGAGCCCCTAGAGAAATTATTATTATGAACTTTTATGCTCGGCTTTCTCATGACAATCGCACCATGCTTGACACTTCTTGTACCGATTCTTTTATGAAGAGATATATTGATTTCAAATGGGATTTATTGGAAAGAATTAAACGCAACTCTGAAGATTGGGAGTTTGATGAAGGTAAGGAGTCAGGTATGGATCTTAAGTTGGATTGCGTTAAATCCTTCGTTGAAACAAATACTTTTCATGATTGTAGAGCTAAACATGGACTTGACTCTGAGATAGTAGCTTCTTTATGTGAATCATTTGCTGCTCATATTAATCTCCCTAAGGAGAAGTGGTTTAAATATCATCCTCCCATAGAAGTTAATGTAGTAAAACCCAATCCAGTTGAAGAGAAAGTTATTGCTTATAATGATTCTATTGTTCCTAGTGCTTACATTGAGAAACCACCTTTCCCTGTTAGAATAAAGGATCATGCTAAATCTTGAACTATGATACGTAAGGGCTACATTAGAACACCCAGACCCCCTGAGCAAATTAAAGTTGAACCTAGTATTGCTATTATTAAACATCTCTTGGCCGATAATGTTGATGAGCATGTTATTCAATTCTGTGAAGCTGCTGCTAGAATTGCTAAACCTCATGCTAGAGACAAACATAAACCTGTTGTTGGCATGCCTGTTGTTTCTGTTAAGATAGGAGATCATTGTTATCATGATTTATGTGACATGGGTGCTAGTGTTAGTGCAATACCTCAATCTTTATATAATGAAATTAAAGATGAGATTGCACCTGTCGAGATGGAATTTATTGATGTTACTATTAAACTTTCTAATAGAGATACTATCTGCCCTGTGGGAATTGTTAGAGATGTTGAAGTCTTGTGTGGTAAAACTAAGCTACCACACAAGATAGCTTTTGTCCCATCATATTTGGTAGACCTTTCCTCAATACTGTTAATGCTCAAACTGATTGTGAGAAACAAACTGCTACTGTTGGCTTTGGAGGTGTGTCACATGAATTTATTTTTTCTATGTTTGGTAGACAACCTCATGAAAAATAATTGTCTAGTAAGGATGAAATTATTGCTCTTGCTTCTATTGCTGTGCCTCCTACTAATCCTTTAGAGCAATACTTGCTTGAACATGAAAATGATATGCATATGTATGAAAGGAATGAGATAGATAGAGTTATCTTTGAATAACGTCCTATCCATAAGAATAATTTTCCTGTTGAATTACTTGTTGATCCACCTCCACCAAAGGGTGATCCTGTGTTTGAGCTTAAACAATTACATGATATTCTTAAGTATGCTTATCTTGATGAAAAATAGATATATCCTGTTATTATTAGGGCTAACCTTTCAGAACATGAAGTAAAGAAATTATTAAAAACTCTGAGGAAGCACTGTGCTGCTATTGGATATACTCTTGATGACCTTAAGGGCATTAGTCCCACTCTATGCCAGCATAAAATTAAAACTGATCCTGATTCCAAACCAGCTGCCGATCACCAACGAATATTAAATCCTAAGATGAAAGAGGTGGTAAGAAAAGAAATACTAAAGCTCTTGGAAGCAAGTATTATTTATCCTGTTGCTCATAGTGATTGGGTAAGTCCGGTGCATTGTGTCCCTAAGAAGGGAGGTATCACCGTTGTCCCTAATGATAAAGATGAATTGATCCCACAAAGAATTGTTACTGGCTATGGGATGGTAATTGATTTTAGGAAATTAAATAAAGCTACTAAGAAAGATCATTACCCTTTACCTTTTATTGATCAAATGCTAGAAAGATTGTCTAAACATACACACTTTTGCTTTCTAGATGGTTATTCTGGTTTGTCCTAAATACCTGTTGCACAATCTAATCAGGAGAAAACCAGTTTTACTTGCCCTTTCGGTACCTTTGCTTATAGACGTATGCCTTTTGGTTTATGTAATGCACCTGCTACCTTTCGAAGATGTATTATGGCTATATTCTCTGACTTTTGTGAAAAGATTGTTGAGGTTTTCATGGATGATTTCGCCGTTTACGGATCTTCTTTTCATGACTGCTTGAGCAACCTTGATCGAGTTTTGCAGAGATGTAAATATACTAACCTTGTCTTGAATTGGGAGAAGTGCCACTTTATGGTTAATGAAGGCATTGTCTCGGGACATAAAATTTCTGAAAGAGGTATTGAAGTCAAAAAGGCTAAAGTTGATGCGATCGAGAAAATGCCATGCCCTACAGACATTAAAGGTATAAGAAGTTTCCTTGGTCATGCTGGTTTCCATAGAAGGTTTATTAAAGACTTCTCTAAGATTTCTAGGCCTCTCACCAATCTCTTGCAAAAAGATATTCCATTTGTTTTTTATGATGATTGTGAAGAAGCATTTGAAATACTTATGAAGGCCTTGATAACTGCACCTATTGTTCAACCACCTAATTGGAATCTACCTTTTGAAATTATGTGTGATGCTAGTGATTATGCTGTTGGTGCTGTTCTAGGACAAAGAGTTGATAAGAAATTAAATGTTATTCATTATGCTAGTAAAACTCTAGACAGTGCCCAAAGAAACTATGCTACTACTGAAAACGAATTTTTAGCAGTTGTGTTTGCATGTGATAAGTTCAGATCTTATATTGTTGATTCCAAAGTTACTATTCACACTGATCATGCTGCTATTAAATGTCTCATGGAAAAGAAATATGCTAAACCTAGATTTATTAGATGGGTTCTCTTGCTACAAGAATTTGATTTGCATATTGTTGATAGGAAGGGTGCTGAGAACCCCGTAGTAGATAACTTGTCTAGGTTAGAGAATGTTCTTGATGACCCACAACCTATTGATGATAGCTTTCCTGATGAACAATTGAATGTCATCAATGCTTCACACAGTACACCATGGTATGCTTATTATGCTAATTATATTGTTGCTAAATATATACCACCTAGTTTTACATACCAACAAAAGAAAAAGTTCTTTTATGATTTGAGACATTACTTTTGGGATGATCCTCACCTTTATAAAGAAGGAGTAGATGGTGTTATTAGACGTTGTGTACCTGAGCATGAACATGGACATATCCTATAGAAGTGTCACTCCGAGGCTTACAGAGGACACCATACGGGAGATAGAACTGCACACAAGGTATTACAATCCGGTGTTTATTGGCCTACTCTCTTCAAGGATGCTCATAAGTTTATCTTGTCTTGTGATGAATGTAAAATAATATGTAATATCAGTGAACGTCCGGAAATGCCTATGAATTATTCACTGGTTATGGAACCATTTGATGTTTGGGGTTTTGATTATATGGGACCTTTTCCAAAGTCCAATGGGTATACTCATATTCTAGTTGCTGTTGGTTACGTTACTAAGTGGGCTGAAGCTATTCCAACTAGTAGTGTTGATCATAACACCTCTATTAAGATGCTTAAAGAAGTTATTTTTCCTAGATTTGGAGTCCCTAGATATTTAATGACTGATGGTGGTTCACATTTTATTCATGGTGCTTTCCGTAAAATGCTTGCTAAGTATGATGTCAACCATAGAATTGCATCTCCTTATCATCCTCAGTCTAGTGGTCAAGTAGAGCTAAGTAATAGAGAAATTAAATTAATTTTGCAAAAGACTGTCTAAGAAACTTGATGATGCACTGTGGGCTTATAGAACTGCTTATAAGAATCCCATGGGCATGTCTCCGTATAAAATGGTTTACGGTAAAGCATGTCATTTACCTCTTGAGCTAGAGCATAAGGCTTATTGGGCAACCAAAGAGCTCAACTTTGATTTAAAATTTGCTGGTGAGAAGAGGTTATTTGATATTAGCTGACTTGATGAATGGAGAACTCAGGCATATGAAAATGCCTAGTTGTTTAAACAAAAAGTTAAGAGGTGGCATGATAAAAGGATACAAAAACGTGAGTTCAATGTAGGTGATTATGTCTTGCTATACAATTCTCGTTTAAGATTTTTTGCAGGCAAACTTCTCTCTAAATGGGAAGGACCTTACATTGTTGAGGAAGTATATCGTTCCGGTGCCATAAAAATCAACAACGTGGAAGGTAATTTTCCGAGAGTTGTAAATGGGCAAAGAATCAAGAATTATATCTCAGGTACTCCCATAAATGTTGAAAGCAATATTATTAATACCATAACTCCGGAGGAGTACATAAGGAATATTTACCAGCTTGTTTCAGACTCTAAGAACGAAGAGGTATGTGATACGGTAAGTAAACCGACTCCAGAACTTTTCCAATAGCAATTTTCTCCGTTTTGGAATATTTAGAAAAATAGAAAAATTTAAAGTAGTCCAGAAAGCACACGAGGAGGTGACAAGCCTGCCAGGTGCGCCCCACCCCCTGGGCGCGCCTGGGGGGCTCGTGAGCACCTCGTGTGTCTCCCGGACTCCGTTTTCTTGTGGAATACTCCTTATGGTCGGTAAAAATTCATTATATAATCTCCCGAAAGGTCTGACCCTCTTATCATGCAAATATCCTCTGTTTTTGTTTCGAGCTGTTGTGCAGACAGATCCAGATCGCTATGGCGTCCCCAAAAGTTCCAAAGGACAAGTTCTTCGAGAAGGTCATCAATCCCTACCTCGCGGAGGTGCTGCAACACCCTCAATCTATCGAGATGCATGAGGGGGTGCTACACATCCGTGATGTTGAGGGGCCCAAGAGGACCGGAAGCGTAGAGGCTCGGCTCGAAGCAATGGAGCAGCAAGTCTTCAAGTGCCAAGGGATGGTGGAATGCGGACTCAACACCAACCACATGATGATCACGGAGTTCACCAACAAGCACAAGATCGATGCCAAGGACATCGGGGAGCACCTCTTCAAGCTCAATGACAGAATCGATCATCTCCAAGCCCAGATATACAACCTGCAGAACTAAAACTGTGAGTATGAGTATAGATTTAAAGCAATGCGGTTGGCTGCAGATTTGAGGATTCCGGAGACTCGATCATCTTTCCATGATGGAGAACCTATGCCTTGGAAGACGGAGAATCAACCCCAGACTCCAACAACTCCACCACCATCACCTCTGAAGGAAGACAATTAAACACATGGGTATGGGCACTCCCCTTGGCTTGTGCCAAGCTTGGGGGAGTTGCCCCGGCATCGTATCACCATCACATCTTCTGCCTTTACCTTTATCTTAATTTGATCCTTTTTGGTAATATATTTATCTAGTAGAATAAAGTTCTTAGTATAATCTAGGCTAGAGTTTTGCTTTGTGTTACCCCCAATGTAATCGAGTTCGTGAGTTATATAATAAAGAGTGTTTTAGTTAAGGGCTTTTCTTCATGCCATGATCTAAAGAAAAGAATAATAATAGAACAAAAGGATGACAGATCATGTGATGATCCTATGGGAAGTGGTGGCTTCACATATAAAAAGAATGTTGATTGGAACTTGTTGTGGGTGGACAAACGTAGACCTTGGTCATTGTTGCAATTAATAGGAAGTAATAAAGAAAGAGAGGTTCTCATATAAATATATCATCTTTGACACCATCTATGATTGTGAACTCTCATTAAACTATTACATGCTGAGAAGTAGATGTTGGACAAGGAAGACAACATAATGAATTATGTTTGCTTGGTTCCGTACAATGTTATATGACTAGAGATCCCTTAGCATGTGACGCTTGCTTCCACCTCATATCAGCCAAAACTTCCGCACTAAGTAGAGATACTACTTTTGCATCCATAAACCCTCAACCCAGTTTTTCCATGAGAGTCCACCATACCTACCTATGGATTGAATAAGATCTCTCAAGTAAGTTGTCATCGGTGCAAGCAATAAAAATTTCTCCCTAAATATGTATGATCTATTAGTGTGTGGAAAATAAGCTTTGTACGAACCTGTGATGAGGAAGACATCACAGCGACAGACTGCATAATAAAGTTCTTTATCACAGGAGGCAATATAAAGTGACGTTCCTTCACACTAAGAGATCAGACATCCAAACCTCAAAAGCGCATGACAACCTCTGCTTCCCTCCGCGAAGGGCCTATCTTGTACCTTTACTTTTTATCTTTAAAAGAGTCATGGTGATCGACACCAATTCCTTATTTCACCATTATCTCGACAAGCGTCATGTGCTAGGGAAAGATCTATGTTAATATATCAACTTGGAAGTAAGTAATCATGACTTACTATTGTTGACATTACCCTTGAGGTCAATAGTTGGGAGGCAAAACTATAGGCCCCTATTTTTCTCTTTGTCCAACTGAAACTTTGATCTCATGAGTACCGCGTGAGTTTTAGCAATTGTAGAAGACTAAAAGATGATTGAGTATGTGGATTTGCTTTACAAGCTCTTATTTGACTGTCACGCCCAAGATGCGACTCTATCTTCAATTTGGCACGAGGCCCCATCAGGGATAGAAGCGCATCTCGTCGTGTCGCAAGAATGGATATCGTTACAAGTACATGTACTGAAAAGAAGAGATATATATAAATAGAATTGGCTTACACTCGCCACAAGCTACATCAGAGTCACAGCAGTACAATACATAATCGTCATGAAGAAGAGCATGGTTCGACTACGGACGAAAACAAACGAGAAAAGAAGAACGATGTCCATCCTTGCTATCCCAGGCTGTGGGCCTGGAACCCATCCTAGATCGATGAAGAAGAAGAAGAAGCAACTCCAAATGAACAATCAACGCGCTCGCATCAAGTAACCTTTACCTGTACCTGCAACTGGTGTTGTAGTAATCTGTGAGCCACGGGGGACTCAACAATCTCATTTCCAAAGGTATCAAGACTAGCAAAGCTTAATGGGTGAGGTATGGTTAAGTGGTGAGGTTGCAACAGCGGCTAATCATATATTTGGTGGCTGAACTTACGGGTACAAGAATAAAGAGGGGGAAGATCTACGTATATCGGACGTGACTACTGATGATCAAAAGAATGATCCTAAACACCTACCTACGTCAGACATAACCCCACCGTGTCCTCGATCGGAGAAGGAACTCACGAAAGACACAGTCACGGTTGCGCACAAAGTTGGAATATTTTAATTAAGTTAACTTCAAGTTATCTAGAACCAGTGTTAAACAAAGTTTCCACGTTGCCACATAACCACGGGCACGGCTTTCCGAAAAGATTTAACCCTACAGGGGTGCTCCAACTAGTCCATCACAGATTACCACAAGCCGCATAGAAATCCTTGATCACGACACTCGCGATCTCATCGGATTCCTTACTGGAAAACCTCAACTCAGAGATTACCCAAAGCATCACCGGAATCCCGATGCACAAGATATCTCGTCAAAGGTAAAACTAATCTAGCATGGCCGCCCGACGTGTCAACGATCCCGATAGGAGCCGCGTATCTCGTTCTCAGGACACGACGGATGAGCTAGACGTCGGGATCGCTAAACCTCTGGGTGACCAGAGGGGCGCCGGACGTCGCTCAGGTGGGACCAACACTCATGAGGAGCACTGGCCCGGGGGATTATTAAATTATCCTCGCGGTCCGGAAAGTCCCTATGCAATTTTATTAGGTTATTAAGCAAATGTAGTACCAAAGTTGGGCGTTGCCAGACCAACTTTAATCTAAAACGAATTATCAAGGGGGTCCCCATAACAACCCCGATCGTGTTAGGAGCGCTCAATTATGGAACATAACACCGGTAGCCGAAACTAAGGGGGCAAAGGTGGAACAAAACACCAGGCTAGAAAGGCCGAGCGTTCCACCTTTTACCAAGTATATAGGTCCATTACATTAAATAGCATCTAATATGGTGATATAACAAGGAACCCATGCTTTCACATGGAAGCAACTGCACCTGCAACTAGCAACGCTAACACAGGGTTAAGCAAGCGGTAACATAGCCACTCAGTGGTTTGCTAGGTTGTGAACAGGTTGAAGGTTTTCATGGCATTGTTGAGAGGCTGATATTTAACATGTGGTAGGCAACGAGACATAATCGATAGAAGAGATAAAAACTAGCATGTCAATGATAGTAATGGTATCTGGGGAAATGGTCATCTTGCCTGAGATACCGCTTGGAAGAAGAATGACTCCGTGAAGCAGACGAACCGATGTAGTCGAACGGTTCCTCACATCAGACACGCTTGCGGAACTCTATCGAGACGGAGGAAACCGGAACAAGAATCAACACACGATATACACCACACGATGCACAACACATATGATGCATGAGCAGCTGAATACATGCAAGTCACGGCATTTCAAATCACACAATCAAACACTACACATTAAGTGAAGTTCAATATGCAACGAGATGCATATTGACGAAACTCCACGTTTATTTATTTAGTTCTGTCCCGAATAGGTAGACGACAATATTAAATGTGGTTACACATGGCAAGAGGTGAAGCGTAATTAAACTACCTATCTAGGCATTTTAAATGAGGTCGGAAATGACATATAGCACTTCCGAGACGACCTCACATGTTAATTTACAATTCTGTCCAGATCTGAACTAACACATTTAATTAGTTGTTAAACAACAAAACAAATAGGTTCACGTGACTCTACGTGTCGTTACAAGCAATTTACACATAGAGAACATCTCCAACGTAGCTACGGAACAAAAGATACGGACACCGCAAGATATGATGGCATGAATGCAATATGTGTGCAAGGACGGCCACGAGCACTTCAGAACATACAACCAGCAAGAGAAAATGAAACAACACAAGATTCTAAGCAAATTTCATATAGGACACGATCAAATCGGAGCTACGGTTCAACATCTACGAGCAAAACAAGATATCACTACAATCTGCCAAAATCAGCCACATAGCATTTCCTACACCCCACAACTATGAGCTACACAAACCCAATATGCCCAAGCAAGGCTTGAGACGATAGAGGGCAAGAAGCACTACAACAAACTACTAAAAACAACTAGCATGGAAGCATGGAACACCAGGAAAAGAAGTCACAAAATGGCTTCTCACACACAGTTTCAGAATTGGTGAAAATAGGAGTTTATGAAGCTGCAGTTTTCGATCTGAAGGCATATTGAAAGAAGCAAAACCATAAGCTACAGGACTCCAAATGACATGAAAAATCACAGCATGCTAGAGAATCCTAAAGTCTACAACTAACTCCATTGCACCAACCTCAAAAGAGCTACAGATCACAAGATAGAAGCAAGACAAGACATCAACAAAATATAACAGATTCCAGACTTAGAAATATTTCAGCATCTCTAAAACATCACTATTTTTAGCAACTTGAGAGCAATAAAACCACACCTAAACATGCATTTCTATTGCAACCAAAATTACCAGGGGCTAGACTAAACACCAAAGGGCAACTCTGTAGTTGACAACTCAATCAAACGAAGCACATAATAAATCCTACGAAATAGACAAGAGGGCAACATGGCAAAATATCGCGTGAACTAACTTGATCAAAAGCTAAAACTAAATACACAGGAAAATCCTACGGATTTTTCTACCCCGAAAACATATAAAACAAGTGGGGTTGCACAACAATAATTTCACCACACGTAAATGCGAGATAATGTCCTAAGCACGAAAAATAAACTAGCGGCAAATCCCTACTCGCAAAAATACGAATGACTACTCTAAAATACATGGCAAAGGGGTTCCTAAAACATGGACATTTCTACTACGGCATTCGAGCAATCCGGACTTGCGCGAAAAATAAATACGGGACGAACCCTATTGGAACAACACATGTTTCTAGGCATACGGCATGCTAAACGACGTCAAACAAATATGCAAGCTGCAAATTCGGATTCTACGCGAAATTCTACACCAAAACCATATACAATTCATCGCGATCCGACATACGGTTTGGAAACTACGAGCAAATGAAAATATGACATTTTTCTGAAAACGGAATAATCGCATGAAAAGAAATCTATATATATATATATATATATTCTAAACGGGCCGAAACCGCTAGCGCTGGATAACTAAATCATGCTCGACCGCGACATAGGGGTCTGGGGCGAATATCACCTTGGGCCGTGGCCCGGATCTGCAGAGGGGAGCTGGGCCGAGCTACCTGGGCCTGGGGGAGCAAAGATGGGCCGCGAGGAGGAGGCAGGTCTTGGGCCGGCCGGATCGGGCGACTGGGCCGAGGCGGTTGGTAGCGCCGCGACGAGCGTCGTCCTCCTTGTCGTGCCCGAGGACACGGCCTGGTGGCGACGGACGACGAGCACGAGAAGCAGGACGAGGCGCTGGCCCGGAGGTCGAGGAGCGGCGGCGGCGGATGGATCCGGGGCTGCGACACCCGTTCCCGGTGGCGGCCGGCGATGGTGCTCCGGCATAGGGCGGCGGCACACAGGAGGCGAGGCAGGGGCTGGGGCGCGCGCTCAGCGGCTGCCTGCATGCGGGGCTGGACCCGGCCGGGGGCATGCCTACTCCGGCGGGCGGCAGCGGTGCACCGGCAGCCGAGGTTGACCGGAGGCGGGGCATGGGGAGCTTGGGTCGGCGTGGCACGGGGTTCGAGTTGGAGCTGGCGGCGAGGATGAGCTCGGCTGGAGCTGCGGGAGGCGCCTGGGCCGTTGGATAAAAGATCCCACGGTCCAGATCGGTGCCTTGGCTTGATCAGATCTGGGAGGAGAGAGAGATGGCTGCTAGGGTTTCGGGAATTGCACGGTTTTTGAGGCAAGATTAGGGGAGACCTAAAATGGAAGGGGAGGTGTGTTTAAATAGGAAAGGAGGGCTAGGTTTAGCAAAAATTTGCCCCGGTTTCAACCGCGCGGTCGAAATCGGACGATTCCGAACGTGGGACGGACTAAGTGGTCGTGTAGAGTAGGTATCCGGAGACGAGAGGGAAAACGGGCGGCGCAACAGCGATATTTTTAAAACACCGATAACCGTCCGACGGTAGACCGAATACGGTGCCGCTACGGTCGACCGTTCGGGTACCAGACGGACTCTGATTGCGACGAAACTTGACAGGCGGCCTACCTATATTAAAATAAGACCGCACGTCAAATTCCAACCCAATCAGAGAAATATTTCAACACACTTTTAAAACAAGATTTGAACGATGCCGCGGGCGCGTGCGTGTGTGGTCGGGCTCAGAACGGACAATGACGAGAACCGGCAACTAACAACGGATGCAAGTTTTGAAAACTGGCAGCAACGGGATGCCGATGCAATGCAGATGATCCGAATGATGCGATGATGATGAGACAAAAGAAAATAGACACACGACGAAAATGGAATAGAAGGGGAATCTTCTGGAACGTCGGCATCGGGCTGTCACATTGACTCTTTCCGATGTTATGATAAATTGCAATTACTTCAATGACTAAATACTATTGATTGTTAATTCTCAATAAGGTTCTTGATCCATACTTTACATTGTGATGGAATTTTCACTTTAGCATAAGAGATTATATGACGATATTTTTGTTCTAAATATGATCATGATGCCTGCATGTCTGTATTTTATTTTATCGACACTTCTATCTCTAAACATGTGGGCATATTTATTGATCTCGGCTTCCGCTTGAGGACAAGCGAAGTCTATGCTTGGGGGAGTTGATACGTCCATTTTGCATCATGCTTTTATATTGATATTTATCGCATTATGGGCTGTTATTACACATTATGGTACAATACTTATGCCTTTTCTCTCTTATTTTATAAGGTTTACATGAAGAGGGAGAATGCCGACAGCTGGAATTCTGGGCTGGAAAAGGAGCAAGTTTGAGATACCTATTCTGCACAACTCCAAAAGCCGTGAAAATCAGCGAGGAATTATTTTGGAATATATAAAAAATACTGGGCGGAAGAAATACTGGAGGGGAGCCACCAGGAGATCACGAGCCTGCCAGGCGCGCCCCACCCCTGGGCGCGCCTGGGGGCTCGTGGGCCCCCTGTTACCCCTCCGGCTCCCATCTTCTGCTATAAGGAGGGTTTCGTCCCAGAAAAAAAATCAAGAAGAGAGCTTTCGGGAAGAAACGCTGCCGCCACGAGGCAGAACTTGAGCAGAACCAATCTAGAGCTCCGGCAGGGCCGTCCTGCTGGGGAAACTTCCCTCCCGGAGGGGAAATCATCGCCATCGTCATCATCAACAGTCCTCTCATCGGAGGGGACTCATCTCCATGAACATCTTCATCGGCACCATCTCATCTCCAAACCCTAGTTCATCTCTTGTACCCAATCTCCGTCTCGTGACTCCGATTGGTACTTGTAAGGTTGCCAGTAGTGTTAATTACTCCTTGTAGTTGATGCTACTTGGATTACTTGGTGGAAGATCATATGTTCAGATACTTAATGCTATTCAATACCTCTCTGATCATGAACATAATTATGCTTTGTGAGTAGTTACATTTTTTCCTGAGGACATGTGATAAGTCTTGCTATAAGTAGTCATGTGAAGTTGGTATTGGTTCGGTATTTTGATGTGTTGTATGTTTTCTTTCCTCTAGTGGTGTTATGTGAATGTCGACTACATGACACTTCACCATTATTTGGGCCTAGAGGAAGGCATTGGGAAGTAATAAGTAGATGATGGGTTGCTAGAGTGACAGAAGCTTAAACCCTAGTTTATGCGTTGCTTCGCAAGGGGCTGATTTGGATCCACCAGTTTAATGCTATGGTTAGACTTTGTCTTAATTCTTCTTTCATAGTTGCGGATGCTTGCGAGAGGGGTTAATCATAAGTGGGATGTTTGTCCAAGTAAGGACAACACCCAAGAACCGGTCCACCCACATATCAAACTATCAAAGTAGCGAACGCGAATCATATGAACATGATGAAAACTAGCTTGACAGAAATTCCCATGTGTCCTCGGCAGCTCTTTACCTTATATAAGAGTTCGTCCAGGCTTGTCCCTTGCTACAAAAGGGATTGGGCCATCTTGCTGCACCTTTGTTATTATTGTTACTTGTTACCCGTTACAAATTATCTTATCCCGCAACTATCTGTTACCGATAATTTCAGTGCTTGCAGTGAATACCTTGCTGAAAACCACTTGTCATTTCCTTCTGCTCCTCGTTGGGTTCGACACTCTTACTTACCGAAAGGACTACGATAGATCCCCTATACTTGTGGGTCCTCAACCATCTTCGTGTGGTTGATCTTGTCCTTGATCCTATTTAGCTGGTTGAGGGTCTTCACTTTGTTCTTCGCAAGCGTGTGGGGCTAGCGAGGGTGATGACTCCACTTGAGTAGAGCATTGTCCTTCTCCTTCATTCACAAGGGGTTCCTCAATGGGGAGTATTTTACCAATCCCCATTCTTCTTATGGCTTGAGGAGGAATTTCATCACCTAAATCACAAAGACCACTTTGCTCCATCTGGGGGCCATTGTTTTGATCAAACTCTACGTTACACATCTCCTCGATGAGTCCGGTGGACTTGTTGAGGACACGGTAAGCATGAGAGTTTGTATCATAACCAACAAATATGCCCTCTTGAGCTTTAGAATCAAATTTAGCCAAACATGCACCTTTCTTAAGGATGAAGCACTTACGCCCGAACACCCTGAAGTACTTGAGGTTGGGCTTCTTCCCAGTGAGGATATCATATGGAGTCTTGTTCAAGCCTTTGTGGATATAGATACAATTGGATGCGTGACATGCTGTGTTGATGGCTTCGGCCCAAAAGTTGTAAGGAGATTTGAATTCTGCCATCATAGTTCTTTCTGCGTCCATCAACGTCCGATTTTTCCTCTCTGCCGCACCATTCTGTTCGCGGTGTATGGTGCTGCATATTGATGCTTGATCCCCTCATCACTGATAAACTCATCCAGGGTGTAATTCTTGAACTCGGTGCCATTGTCACTTCTAATCATCAAAATATTTTCTTCGTGTTGGCATCGAGCTTCATTAGCAAAGTTGATGACGGTTTGTTGAGTCTCACTCTTCCTCTTGAAGAAGTATACCCAAGTGTATCTTGAGTAATCATCAACAATCACCAAACAGTACTTTCTGCCCCAAGACTATCAAAGGGTGGAGGACCAAAGAGATCCAAATGAAGGAGCTCCAAGGGCCTCTTATTGTAAATGAGAGTTGTGGGACGATGCGCAATCTCATGAATCTTCCCTTCAATACAAGCACTGCAAGCACGGTCTCTGGCAAAACTCACATTTTTTAGTCCACGAACATGGTCCCCTTTGAGGAGACATTGCAAAAATCTCATATTGACATGAGCTAGTCGGTGATGCCAAAGCCAGTCCACATCAACTTTAGCCATTAGACAAGTCGCAGTCTTAGTGGGTCGCTGTGAAAAGTTCACCACATAGAGACCATTTTCGACATATCCAACATAGGCTACTTTAAGAGTCTTGCTCCACAAAAGGGCCGCGATATCAATATTAAAAATGTGGTAAAGCCCATAATGGAAAGCTGACGAACAAAAAACAGATTATATGGAAGGGACTCGAGAAGCGTGACCTTCTCTACAGATAAATGTTGAGAAATGACCACCTCACCAAATCCCAATAGCTTAGACTTTGATGCATCAGCATATTGGACATGGGTGGGCATAGATGGAGTAGGATGCACATCCACCACCAAGTCCTTTCTTCTAGTCATATGATTTGTTGCTCCACTGTCAGGCAACCGTGACATCCCACCGGAAGCAAACTCCTGTAATAGATCAAGGCTTGGTTTTAGGTACCCATTCTTGAATGGGTCCTTTGATGTTAGAAACAAGGGTCTTAGGGACCCAAATAGCCCATTCAATGAACTCATAAGAAGAACCAACAAATCTGGCATAAACATGCCCATCACCAGCATGACATAAAACATAAGAAGGGTTAAATTCGTCGGCTGTGTTCGTAGGGATGGTTTTGTCCTTCTTGGCATTACCATCACCTACCTTGTTCTTGTTCTCCTTCTAAGTCCCCTCACCCTCTTTGACAAAGATGTCCTTGAGAGTAAGAGATTTCTTGTTCCTGTTCTTCCTTTTCCTTTTAGACTTGGATGTAAGTCCAAGTCCCTCCTTTCCTATAGCTTCCTTTTGATTGCTCAAAAGGTAGTTTAGGTTCTTCTCGCCTTGGATGCATGACACAAGACCCTTCTCAAGTTGTTCCGTCAACTTAGAAGTTTCCTCCACAAGATGTACATGGTCACAACAAGGGTTAGTTGCAAAAGCATTATCAATTAAGACAAAAGGAGGACAAGTAGAGATATCCTTGGTAAGTTTTGCTTGGAGTTGATCATGAGACTCCTTCAGAGAGAAATCATCACCTTTTAAGACCTTGTGGGCCTTGTCAAGTGTGTTAAACTCTTCCTTGAGTCCGTCATGGCCAACCCCAAGTGCAGCCTTTTCAGACTTAAGCACACGGGTAAGGACAATAGCGTGATCTAGCTCTTTTTGTAATTTAGCACAATCATCGTTGTGTGACTCCTTAAGAGCCAAACGAAGACTGTGCTCTTCTTCTAGAGCAATAGATAGTTCAGCAATCTCATCGGCATAGTCACGACTATGTCCTTGCATCTCGGAGATAGTCTCCTCATGAGAGTCAATGAGGTCATTCGCCTCACCAAGTTGTTCCAAAAGAGCAAAAAAAAATGCTTCTTGGATTCTCCTTTGATTCTGCACAGAAATTTGTCAAAGTCATGCTCATTAAGTTCCACACCATCACTATCATTAGTACAATTTAACAATGAAGGAGCAATAGTGATGGTGGTCTTAATGTTGGGTGTTACCTCATTGATACCTTTGGCCCTAAGGAACTTGGTGATGCAGTTGTCATTGGGGTCGCCGAAGAGAGACACCTTGGGAGAAGAGGTGGAAAGGGCTACTGTAGTCGTTGCCATAGTATCATCATCGTCATCATCGGAGGTGTACTCTTCAAGTGCAACCATACCCTTTGGATGGGGTTTCTTGACAAAGTTGTTCTTGTTTGGGAAAGACTTGGCTTTGTCTTTTTGAATGAGTTTGCCACCGTTGTCTTCCCTCGTCTCATAAGGACAATCTGCCATGAAGTGACTCACATTGCCACAGTTATAGCATGTCCTCACACGCGACTTGGTCTTGGACCTACTCAAGTTATTCTTGGAGAGGTTGGGTCTTGAGTTTCTCTTGTTGCCCCAGAATTGCCTTGATGCAAGAGCCATGTGTCCGTGATTAGCATACTTTGTGTCTTCAAGGGAGACACCCTCTTCCTCTTCCTCTTCTTCATCACAAACAACCTTTGCTTTCAAGGCAAGTTTGGGTGAAGCTGTCTTTGACCGAACGCGAGCAAGAGCATTATCAACGGTCTTGTTCATGATACTCATTGCAATGAATTCATCCAACACTTCACCACAGGACAAGGTGTGAAAATTTGGCCTTTGACGAATGACAGATGCCATGGCTTTGTTGAATGGCATGATGTCCTTGAGAAACTTGCGCTTGATCCACGTGTCATCCACATCCTTGCTCCTGTTTTCCTGGAGAGCAATAACAAGAGAAGCTACCCTACGATAGAGATCTCGAGGGTCCTCATCTTCCTTCATCACGAACTCATCGGCCTCATCGAGAATCACTTCATAGTTGGACCGTTGAATGCTTGAACTTCCTTTCTACAACACCATGAGGTGCTCCTAACAGTCTTTGGCACGAGTGAAAGGATGCAAGTGAGGGAGATCTTTAGGAGGCACAGCGGATTGAAGAATGAACAATGCAGAATGATTATATTGATTATCCACTTCTTCTCTTGGAGTGAGGTTGCTTGGGTCTTGCGGTAGAAGCCTTGTTCAATGATTCTCCATAAATTTGTTGAGCTGTGATTCAAATGAGACTTTATGGAAAATACCCAGTTAGCAAACTCACCCTTAACAAGCTTAGGAGGAGGACCAAGATTATTCATATGCGGTGTAGGAACCGGTCCTCCATAGACTGGTGGAGGAGGAACCGAGGCAAAGGTTCCTGTCCCATTCTTGTTGAGAGAGGAAGAAGGTCGCATACCTTTAGCCGCTTCCTTGGTGGAATTGGCCTCTGATTCCGTGTTGGTAGGTTTTACCACCAACGCCGGTTCAGAAGAGTTTTTCATCCCCTCAAGCAACTCTTTAAACATAGACTTGATTTCGTTCGTCATGGACGTCTTGAGGGAGGCCATAGCATCATTCAAGTCATCTTTTGTGATCGAAGTCAAGGCCACGGCCTCATGTGGTACACTCACTCCCTCTCCGTCGTCAACCATACTCTTTGGGTGGTGAAACCCTTAATAAAGAGAGGTGGCTCTGATACCAATTTAAAGGATCGATATGGTTGACTAGAGGGGGGGGGGGTGAATAGGCAACGACCAATTTTTAGCTCTTCTTAACAAGTTAGAGAAAGCAACACAAAGGTTCTATAAATTAACTACTAGGTGAGCAACCTATATGATGCTAACTACCATGACAATTAGTGCAAGCAAGAATTACACAACAACAATAATATACACAAAGTAAAGGTAAGAGATATCTACAAGTGAAACTGATGAAGACGAGGATGTGTTACCGAAGTTCCTTCCCTATGACAGGAAGTACGTCTCCGTTGGAGCGGTGTGGAGGCACAATGCTCCCCAATAAGCCACTAGGGCCACCGTATTCTCCTCACACAGTCACACAATGCGAGGTGCCATGATTTCACTATTGGTGCCCTTGAAGGCGTTGACCGAACCTTTACAAACATGGTTGGGGCTATCTCCACACAATGCTTGGAGGCTCCCAACAAGACCATGGAGCTTCACCACGATGGATATGGCTCTGAGGTGACCTCAACTGTCTAGGGTGCTCAAACACCAAAGAGTAACAATATTTGCAAGGGATTACTAGGGGAATCAAACATCTCTTGGTGGAAGTGTAGATCTTGGCCTTCTCAACCAATCCCTAGGAAATCAATAAGTTTGATTGGGTAGGGAGAGATATCGGGCACGAGTGAGCTTAGGAGCAACAATGGAGTCTTGGAAGGTCAAAGGTAGGGTTCTTGGAGTGGAAGAACCCTTTATACAGTGAGGGGACAAATCCAACCTATACCCCCACTTACAGCACCCGCAGCATGGTACTACCTCTTAGGGGTAGCGGTACTACCTAAGGATGGCAATTTTACCCACGGGTACGGGTACCCGCGGGTACCATACCCGCATGGGCAGGGTATGGGCACACTTTTATACCCATGGGTAGTACCCATACCCTACGTGTTAAATCATGGGTAGGGTACGGGTATAGCCTTGTTTCCGTGGGTATACCCATATCCTACCCATTTGTGAACTAATGTTATGTTATCGTCAATTAATCATTAATTTGTCATGTGACTCATCTACTCCTATTAACTTATGAGTATGTTGTGACTTCACAATTTTGCTCATGGTCATGTACTCATCTACCTCTTATCGAGCCAAGATAATTCAATTTTGTGTCAAATGTGCTATAAGTGAGTATAAATTGTGAACAACTTGTGTACTGTTTGTTCTACCCGCTGGGTACCCAATGGGTATAGGTAATCGTCGGGTATGGGTATGGGTAAAGTTTTATACCCGTGGGTATAGGTATGGGTAGAATTTTATACCCATTAACTATACGGGTATGGATATGGTGTTGCTCTACCCTGCCCATACGCTACCCATTGCCATCCTTAGTAGTACCGCTGCCCCTAGCGGTACTACCGCTTGGCAGGGAGCGGTACTACCGCTAGCCCGCGCAGTACTACCGCTAGGCCGGAGCGGTACTACCGCTTGGTAGGCACACAACCACCGTAGTAAAAATACTACTACCGGGCCTACCACCGTGGAAAAGTATTCGAAAAAGTCCGACAAAGTACAACCGCCCGGAGAGAGGTACTACCGTCCCGAAGCGATACTAACGCTCATCCGGAGAGGTACTACTGCTCACCAAGCTGTACTACCGCTCAGGGAGCGGTACTATTGCTGGACCTTTTTGCAGAGACAGGGAGATAGCATGTGGGAGCTCCATTGCTGCAGGTGAAAGGTGGTGGAAAGAAAAAGTGTGCGTGTGAGAGTTGATTCCACCCAAACCTTTCCGACGCGGACCCCCTCTTAATAGTACGGCTTTCCTACGACCCAAAACCCACCAAAGTGAACCGTAGAAGCCACCGTGCTTCAAAACCACCGAGGGGCGCCAAATCATCTTGTGCCTTGCCATGTATTATCTGAAATGCTCAATGCACACGATTATTCCGTAGAGGTACTGTCATCAATCACCAAAATCACTTAGGACGAAATATGCCCTAACATACGTAAAAACTAACTTAAATCGAAGCCCGTCCGACTTCCCTGTGGTCATGTCCGATGGCCGGTTGCATCTGTCCAAATGTTGGTTCGGTCACTGACGAGGCAGAATAGGACATGTGACACATACATGCTCACGAGAGTCGAGGCACAACCATCTCACATACCCTACTCTTTCTCATTGGAGGCCGGACCCCCTAACGGTGTCGGTGGACCTGCTATTGATGATGGATCACTCATGGGAGGAGTCGACGACTTCCACCACAATGTGGTTGCAGCGCCCAGAGTGGTGTACCATATGGGGCGTCGGAGAATGTGACTCTGCCTTGCCAACGTCCACCGCCACGAGACCTACCGCCCCCCCTCCCCACGCGCGCCTGCTGCCTCGCACGATGGGCACACCACGCCATGTTTGAGTCGGAGGACGTCCATGGTGCATCTTCCAGTTCGGCAGACAAATGAAGGGGTTGCACATCCGCCACCGCATTCACACGCTTGACGGACCGCTCCGCCTCCGGTGAGACAGCGATGGCACCCCTAGCAGCGGATCCATGCACCATTTGGGCGAGCGTAATGAATTCCTCACGGAAGGAGTCAAAGAACCATCGTTGGATGGCTTCCTCCCGAGAGGGACGGAGCACAAGAAGGGCGGTTATCTCCTCCTCGGGGTCATGTGGGATGAGCTCATGGTCGATGGATCTGGGGGTGTATGATACGTCTCCAACATATCTGCTTTTCCAAATACTTTTGCTCTAATTTGGCCTCTAATTTGCATAATTTTAATGAAACTAACCCGGACTCACGTTGTTTTCAGCAGAACCACCTTGGTGTTATTTCTGTGTAGAAATAAAAGTTCACGGAATTGGACAAAACTTTTTCTGAATTATGTTTGGGAATTATAAGGATTTATGGAGCGAAGACCTGTCGAAGGGGAAGTGCCACGGGGCCACAACCCATCAGCCCCCCAGGTCGCAGCCTCATGGCTTATGGGGGCCCTCGAGGCTCCTCCAATCCTAGTTCCAGTCCTATAAAATCATATTCTCCGAGAAAAAACCAGCGAGAAGTTTTCATCGCATTTTACTAGACGGAGCCGCTGCCACCTCATGTTCTTCCTCCGCATGGCTGACCTAGAGTCCGTTTGGGGCTCTGGAGAGGGGGATTCATCACCGTCATCATCACCAACCCTTCTCCATCAACACCACCATGATGCTCACCATCGGGAGTGAGTAATTCTTTTGTAGGCTTGTTGGACAGCGGTGGAATTGGATGAGATTGATCATGTAATCAAGTTAAGTTTGATAGGGCTTGATCCCTAGTATCCACTATATTCTGAGACTGATGTTACTATGACTTTGCTATGCTTAATGCTTGTCACTAGGGCCCGAGTGCCATGATTTCAGATTTGAACCTATTATGTTTTCATGAATATAAGAGTGATTTTGATCCTATCTTGCAAGTTATAGTTACCTATTACGTGTCTTAATCCGCATACCCCAAGGTGACAATAATTGGGATTCTTTCCGGTGATTGCCGTAGTTTGAGGAGTTCATGTATTCACTATATGTTAATGCTTTGTTCTGGTTCTCTATTAAAAGGAGGCCTTAATATCCCTTCGTTTCCAATAGGACCCCACTGCCACGGGAGGGTAGGACAAAAGGTGTCATGCAAGTTCTTATCGCAAGCATGCATGACTATATACGGAATACATGCCTACATTATATTGATGAATTGGAGCTAGTTCTTTGTCACCCTAGTGTGTAACTGTTTTATGATCAATGTCATCTAAATCATTATTCACTGCTGAGCCACGTGCATGCACGTTACATATAGTGAATCTTGCTAAGTTACTACTGTTGCTGCTACTATCACACCTGCTACTAAATTGTTGCTATCACTGTTACTGTTACTACTATCACTTGATGTGCCACTAAATATTTGCTGCAGAAGGATATCCCCAGTGCGGTTGAATTGACAACTCAACTATTACAAACAATAAATATACTTTGGCTCCCCATGTGTTGAATCAGTAAATTAGGGTGAAATACTACCCGTGAAGACTATTGCGATCCCCTACACTTGTGGTTTATTAGTGTAGGACTCGGATCCATTTCCCTCCATGGCGGAGAAGGCCGAAGATCGTCGGGCAGGAGCTTCGATGGTGGAGTGGAGGGGAGTGGAGCCTGTAGGGTTTGGTACAGAAAGGGGATGAGGATGAATATATGTGGGTTTGGGTGTGCCTGTATGGGTCATGGCTGACATGTTAGAAGCGCCCGGGCCTTTCCCTATCCGCCCCATATTTGTGCTGGGTATGAGGGATGTCGGTTAGTTGGGGCGTTTGAGGCCGGTTCAAGGCGTCGTCTAGGTTGTGCTTTCTTGACCGTTCATTAACCAGGCCATCTGCCTTGGCATATGAGGGGGGTTTGTGGCGACCGGTTGTAGACGATCCTACAGAAGGGCAGAGCTAGCCGCCGGCCGATTGGCCCAACTTTCCACTAGTCGTACCCGCAATGTAGGACCACTTTTGGTTGAGCATTCCTGATATTTGTTCGCGGACTTGGTACTCTTCTCTCACCCCCGTTTGTACGCAACTTGTGCATTATAGCAACGAACAATTCCCACATGCACGCCCTTAGCCGCCCTCCCTTGGCCATGGATGAGTCCAATTTATGTGATGTTTTTACTATGTATTTTGTGCCTACAAGGTAGGATTTGTGGAATTTTACCGCGTTTGTGCACTTCTTTTTGTTGATAATCTCTCAAGTAACATCTTTTGGAGCAATATTCATTTAATGGAGAAAATCCTCAAGAACGGTAGTGTAATCACGTATTTAAGGTGATAGACACTTTCCATAAGAAGATCAAGCAAGAAGGCCAAAGGAATGGGTGTCGTCGAGCTTCCATAGCAAAAGACAATGTTCTATACAACCGCAAGCGCTCGTATGAGTGATCGTTTTGTGGTGCCGGCACCTCTAGCGGATCAACAATTTTTACCTCGTCGAAGCGGATCATGAATGAGACACATGAAGACATAAGAAACTCGTCCAGAAGGCAAAACCCTAGCCTCTGGGGCCCATTCAGAGGGAGGATCAACCGGGAGAAGAAGGTAATTCTTCTCACCGCAAGGGTGAGAACAACATCATCACGATCATCTTCATCATCACCATCTTCTTCATCATCATCATTATCATCATCCACATACTTATCATCTGCAACATCAAGAACCCTATTGGATCCTTCAATGTATCATTTGAATCATTCATCCATGTATTCCATTAGCATTGCCATAATGTTTGTTGTTCCCATGTGTGAGTAGACCCCAAGTTCTCGACCATATGGATGAACCTTGGTATGTGTAGGATCTGAAATGTTTATTGCGGATATGAGATCCTCTATTGAAAGCTTAGTTTAGTAACTTCGTGAATGTTGTGAAGGGGCCGCACTCAACTTTTGTGCTTCTTTGGCCATGAAGTATACCACTGTCTTTGCATAGGTCTAGGTTGTGGAGGTAATTAGAGGTGATAGTAAAAGCATACTGCTCCTAACCTTTACAATTGACTAGGGATTTATGGAGAACCCTTTGAGAGGCTGCGTCCATGGGGAACCCTATAATTATCATGAGTTGTTAGCCTCGGGGGGGGGGGGAAACTATGATGGTGGCATGCATGACATGAAGTATACCACGAGTAGAACGTGTTCTGTACCCCGCTTCACCCAGCATAATTGTCAACAATGTCTCAAGTATCTATTCTGTAAGTGCATCTAGTGCCAAACATTGTTGGTTTTGGAGTATTGAAGACAAACGTGGTTGAGGGATTAATGTTTTTATGAGAGTTCACAGGATAACACATATAGAAGTATCTATAGATTTGGTTTAACCATCGAAGGCGACCCCCAAGAAATGTCCAAAGACATTGCTGATGGCCGAAGCCATTGGTGGTGCACAAAGATAATCGCTTGAAGACAAAGTCTTTTGTTGTTTGTTTCTTCTTTCATGAGTCATTGGAACCACCTACTATTAAGTGGGTTCGATGTGATTGAAGTCACATGCTGACGTAATGCTCAACCCACATATACCTATGTATTCGAGCGAAGACATTGAGAGAAAATCTCGTCAAAGCTGGTTCAGTCAGCATTACTTGCAGCCCAAGTAATATTGTCATGTGTGTGTTTGAAATCCGACCGTTGGAACACATGTCGGTTGGCCATTGACCCAGGATCATTTCGGTCATATCAAGTAGGGTTGCGTGTCGGCTATAAATATCCCACCTCCTCCACCATAAGTTGGTGGCTGCTCAGAGTTGATATGGCTGTTGTAGTTTTGGAGAAACCCACCTCGAAGACATTGAGAGAGAGAACTATCCTACGAGGATAAACCCAAACACCTAGAGCCAGACACTACTACAGGATGGTGCAAACGCGACACTACAATGAGAGACCCTTCGATGAAACTGTGTCCGATGCATTAATCACAAATGATGCTGTAAAAAATATCAAAAAGATGAAAAACGTTTGCGATGGTGGAGAAATAAAACACGATTCAGATTAGAGTTACATGTGTAATGCGTGTCATACGGTTCACTCCAGTGAACAGTTTGCTATGAGGCGGAAGAACAGAAATGGGCAGCCAGATGAAGGTGTGTGCTATATACGACATAAAGTTCACTCGTATGAAATATCTGCGATTAGGCAACACAACATAAGTGGTCAGCTAGATCAAGGTGTGTGCGATATACGACATACGGTTCACTCGGACAAACTATTTTCGATTAGGAAACACAACAGAAACGGTTCAGTTTAACAAGATGTGTGTGATATGCAACATACAATTCAAATAGATGAACTATTTGCGATGAACCAAAGAACAAAAACGATTTGCAATGAGAAAATATAAGAGAGGCGGTTACTACGGTTAATTTATGTGTGATTCTGTGTGTAGAAAAAACTTTGCAAAATGCAAACTAGCTAAGCATCCAAAAGACAACATGATTGCATAACCTAATTAAGCATCCAATTACATAAGTGACTACATGCATAACACTGGCGCACACCTCAATACACTATTACATGCATAATAAACTTAGACTACTAAAAGTATACATATTTTTGGCAAAGTGTGAGTATGGGAAATGATCAACACATCATCTACTTCCTATGACACTTGCCGCCACCGCTCTGCTTGTGGCTCAATCCCTCAACGTATTCAGGTAAGAGGTAGTTCCTCATATCAACGATCTGCCTGAACATCTTGTAGCATGTGTATGCTTCCTTGGTCATGGTCTGTAGGTGATGTTCATCCAATCTCTTCACCGAGGCCCTGTGCCAGACAAGCTTATTCTTCTCGCCTTAAGTCTTCATGTCTCTATAGTAGGGGCCGTTGATGGCCTTGGCCAGGTCAACATGGGAGTCCATGTCCTTCTTGCTGCCCCAGATCTTGTAGTGGTCGTGGATGTCGATAAGCTTCTGGCAGGCCACACCTAAAGTCTTGAGCACCTTTTGATTGTTGGTGGTGTCCATCGTATCGAACCTGTAGTTGGGGCTGTTCACAAACCTGATGAAACACTCGCAAGCACTATGACAAGGCAGTAGTGGTAGAGGAGAACATGATAGTTCATGCACAACTAGGCGACAACAACCTTGTGATCATGCCCGACACGACATCTGGTGTAAGCGAGGTCGAAGCCGACAACTTTGTACTTGTAATCCTCAACAAGCAACCGCTCCATAGTGTTGATGGATTCCTCCACCATGACTCATTAATTGGTGTACACCATTGCTACAGCAACAAAAGTCCTTCCCTGACAATGCTGCCAGAGATCCTTCTGTCGTCTCTTGAGCTTGCGTTGGTTTTCCCTTGAAGAGGAAAGGGTGATGCAGCACAGGAGCAGTAAGTATTTCCCTTAGTTTGAGAACCAAGGTATCAATCCAGTAGGAGAATCTCGTCATGTCCAGAGTATGTGCACAAACACAAAGAGCTTGCACCCAACGCTATAAAGGGGTTGTCAATCCCTTCAAAATTGATTGCAAAGTGAGATCTGAAGGCGGAAAGTGCAACGAAGAAAAAGTGTAAGGCTGAAAATATGGTGTGGAGTAGACCCAGGGGCCATAGTGTTCACCAGAGGCTTCTCTCAAAATAGCAAATATTACGGTGGGTGAACAAATTACTGTCGAGCAATTGATAGAACCGCGCAAAGTCATGACTATATCTAAGGCAATGATCATACATATAGGCATCACGTCCGAGACAAGTAGACCGATAATTTCTGCATCTACTACTATTACTCCACACATCGACCGGTATCCAGCATGCATCTAGTGTATTGAGTTCATGGCGAACAGAGTAACGCCTTAAGCAAGATGACATGATGTAGAGGGATAATCTCAAACCAATGATGAAAACCCCATCTTTTTACCCTTGATGGCAACAACACGATGCGTGCCTTGCTACCCCTTCTGTCACTGGGTGAGGTCACCGCACGGTATGAACCCAAAACCAAGCACTTCTCCCATTGCAAGAATCATAGATCTAGTTGGCCAGACAAAACCCACAACTCGAAGAGAATTACAAGGATATGAAATCATGCATAAGAAAGATAAGAAGAAACTCAAATAAGATTCATAGATAATCTGATCATAAATCCACAATTCATCGGATCTCGACAAACACACCGCAAAAGAAGATTACATCGGATAGATCTCCATGAAGATCATGGAGAACTTTGTATTGAAGATCCAAGAGAGAGAAGAAGCCATCTAGCTACTAGCTATGGACCCGTAGGTCTATGGTGAACTACTCACGCATCATCGGAGAGGTCATGGTGTTGATGAAGAAGCCCTCCGTGTCCGAATCCCCCCTCCGACAGGGCACCAAAACGTGCCCCAGATGGGATCTTGCGGAGACAGAAGCTTGCGGCGGCGGAAAAGTACTTTCGATGATCTCCTGATTTTTTCTCAGATTTTAGGGAATTTATAGGCGAAAGTCCTAGGGCTGAGGTGGCCCAGGGAGCCCACAAGCCAGGGAGGCGCGCCCCCCTGGCTGCGGCTAGGGTGCTTGTGGGGGTCGCTGCAGGCCCCGTGGCCAGATTCTCAGGCTTCCCGCTCTTTTTTTGTTTCGGGAAAAAATCTTTTTGGCAGTTTCGTTCCATTTGGACTCCGTTCAAAATCCTCCTCTAAAAGGGGTCAAAAACATGGAAACAACATGAACTGGCACTTGGCACTGAGTTAATAAGTTAGTCCCAAAAAATATATAAAAGGCATGCAAAATATCCAAAGTTTGACAAGATAATAGCATGAAACCATAAAAAATTATAGATACGTTGGAGACGTATCAAGCATCCCCAAGCTTAATTCCTGCTCGTCCTTGAGTAGGGAAGTGATAAAGACTGAATTTTTGATGTGGAATGCTACCTAGCATAGTTGTTCTTTGCAGCTTCTTTCATGTGACATGAATGTTCAGATCCGTAAGATTCAAAACAATAGTTTGCTATTGACATGAAAACAATAATACTTCAAGCAAACTAGCAAGGTAATCATGAACTTTCAAAATAACAAGGCCAAGGAAAGTTATCCCTACAAAATCATATAGTCTGGCTATGCTCCATCATTCTCACACAACTAATGTAAATCATGCACAACCCCGGTATTGGCCGAGTAATAGTTTTCGCACTCTTACTTTCTCAAATTTTTTATAACTATCACACAATACATGAGCGTGAGCCATGGATATAACACTATAGGTGGAATAGAGTGCGGTGGTGGTTGTGAGACAAAAAGGAGGAGATGGTCACATTGACTCGACGTATCAAAGGGCTATGGAGATGCCCATTAATAGATATCAATGTGAATGAGTAGGGATTGCGACACAAGGGATGCACTAGAGCTATAAGTATGTGAAAGCTCAAAATGAGAACTAGTGGGTGTGCATCCAACTTGCTTGCTCATGAAGACCTAGGGTAATTTGAGGAAGCCCATCATTGGAATATAGAAGCCAAGTTATATAACGAATATTCCCACTAGCATATGGTAGTGGCAAAGCAAGAAGCTCTCAATTATGAAGAACATGGTGCTATTATGAAGCACAAGTGTGGAAAAAGATAGTAGCATTGTCCCTTCTCTCTTTTTCTCTTTTTTTTATTTGGGCACTTGGGCCTCTTCTTTTTTTCTCTTTTTTTATTTGGGATCTTTGGCCTCTTTTTTTTATTTCCTCACATGGGATAATGCTCTAATAATGATGATCATTATACTTTTATTTAATCACAGCTCAAATCTTAGAACGATGATGACTCTATAGGAAATGCCTCTGGCAGTGTACCGGGATGTGCAACGATCTAGCTTACGATCATGCAATAGCAATATGAGAGTGGCGACACAAGTCATGAGACGGAACTGGGAATTGCATGGCAATATATCTCGGAATGGCTATGAAAATGCCATAGTAGGTAGGTATGGTGGCTGTTTTGAGGAAGGCATATGGTGGGTTTGTGCACCGGCGAGAATTGCTCGACACTAGAGAGGCTAGCAATGGTGGAAGGTGAAAGTGCATCTTTACCATGGACTCACATTAGTCATGAAGAACTCACATACTTGTTGCGAAAGTTTTTATTAGTAATCGAAACAAAGTGCTAAACACATACTCCTAGGGGAAGGGTTGGTAGGTGTTAACCATCGCGCGATCCCAACCTGAACACAAAGGATGAAAATCAATAGATCAATTATGCTCCGACTTCCTAAAATAGCGGTTCACCATACGTGCATGCTACGGGAATCACTAACTTCAACACAAGTATTTCTAGATTCACAACACCCTACTAACATAACTCTTAATATTACCAAATTCACGTCTCAAAACTAATTGAGATGAATCAAGACTTCTCTTTCTACTCAATGCACATGAAGATGGAGGTTTTTGTATCATCTTTGGGTACCTATCACATTTGGAACTACTTTCATAGCATAAGCCAACTACCAAGTCACGAACCGCCGTTCTCTAAAAGATCTAAGTGATGCACAAGAGCAAAATTATCTAGCGCAAAAGATATAAGTGAAGCACTATGAGCATTCTAGCAAAATCATGATGAGTGCATGTCTCTCTCTAAAGGTGTGCAGCAAGGATGATTGTGACACAACAAAAGGAAAAGAATCCTAAGATACAAGACGCTCCAAGCAAAACACATATCATGTGGTGAATAAAAATATAACTCCAAGTAATGTTACCGATGGATTGAAGACGAAAGAGGGGATGCCTTCCCGGGGCATCCCCAAGCTTAGGATTTTTGGTGTCCTTGAATTTGGCTTGGGATGCCTTGGGCATACCCAAGCTTGAGCTCTTTCCACTCATAATCTCTTTGTCCATGAGAACATCACACAAAACTTGAAAACTTCACAATACAAAACTTAAACAGAAACTCGTGATAACATTAGCACAAGAAAACAAACTACCACCTCTTTAGGTACTGTAGCAATCTTGATTTCTATTTGTATTGCTGTTGGGATACTGTATTCTCACTTTTCCATGGCTAGTACCACCGATACTATCCATAGTTTCATCAAAACAAGCAATCAACTCAACAAAAACAGAATCTGTGAAAAATAGACCACTCTATAGAAATCTTTGTACTTCGTATACTTCTGGTACCTCAAAAATTCTGAAAAATTACGACTGCCTGGGGAAAAGGCATATGAACAAGCAGAAAAAAGAATCAACTCAAAAGCTCTTTCTGAATAAAAATTACAAATCATCTCGTGAGCGCAAGTTTCTATCTTTTTCCAGCAGGATCAAACAACCATCACCAAGACTAGTCATAAAGGTTTTGCTTGGCTCAAACACAAAAAGAAACACAAAAAACACAATCACAACATAATTATGATGGTGCGGATGCAACAAAACCGAAAGAAAAAGATAAATTCATTGGGTTTCCTCCCAACAAGCGCTTTTGTTTAACGCCCTTAGCTAGGCATAAAAGCGATAGAATCACATATCGTCGTCTTTGGTGCTCAAAGCATAAGTGGCCCTCATCATGGATTCATAAGGAAATTTTATTTTCTTTCTAGGAAAGTGCTCCATGCCCTTCTTTAAAGGAAATTGAAATCTAATATTCCCTTCCTTCATATCGATGATAGCACCGATAGTCCTTAGGAAAGGTCTACCAAGAATAATAGGGCATGTAGGATTGAAATCCATGGGTACATAGTTCCTATTTGCAATAATAAGAACATCATTGATCCTTCCCATCGGTTTCTTGACAGTAGAATCCGCAAGATGAAAATTAAGATAACACTCTTCAACCTCATTAAAACCCAGAACATCACATAAAGACTTTGGAATCGCGGAAACACTAGCACCCAAATCACACAAAGCATTGCATTCATAGTTTTTGATTTTTATTTTGATAGTAGGTTCCCACTCATCATGAAGCTTTCTAGGGATAGAGAGTTCCAATTCAAGTTTCTCTTCAAGAGATTTTATCATGGCTTCGATGATATGATCGGTAAAGGCCTTGTTTTGGCTATAAGCGTGTGGAGAGTTTAACATGGATTGCATCAAGGAAATGCATTCAATCAAGGAGCAACTATCATAATTGAATTCCTTGAAATCCAAGGTAGTAATTTCATTACTACTCAAAGTTTTAATATCTTCTACTCCACTTTCAATGCTTTTAGCATCAAGATAGATGGACTCCGAATCATTGGGGCACTTTTCAACCAAAGTGGATTCATATCCAGCCCCATCATCATTAGGTTTGACACAAGAAAACAAAGATTCAATGGGAGTCACACCAAGCACTTTAAGATCTTCGTGATTCTTATCACGAGAACACGCCTTTTTAAGCCATTCATGTCTAGCACGAATTTGGGCGGTTCTTTCTTTGCTCTCAATCATGGAAACACGCATAGATTTCAAAGTTTCATCCATATTGATCTTGGGAGGAGCACATCTAACTTTCAAAGCATCAACATCACTAGGCATTCTATCAACGCTCTTAGCCAAATCGTCAATTTTGAGTAGTTTTTCCTCTATGGACGCATTGAAAATCTTTTGCAAGTTGATAAACTCTTTGATATTACTCTCTAGATCAGAGGGTAATATATTGTAATTTCCATGAGTATTGTTGTAGGAGTTGCGAAAGTTATTAGAGGAGTTACTAGGAAAAGGCCTAGGAACATAGTTTCCTCCAAAAGCATTGTTGTTGCCAAAATTATTCCTACCAACAAAATGAAAGTCCAAGCTAGCGTTGCTACTCTCAATCAAGAAAGACAAGGGCATATCATTAGGATCTAAAGGAGCACTTCTACTAGCAACCAAATTCATTAACTCATCCATCTTAGCACTCAACGAGTTAATTTCTTCTATAGCGTGTACCTTCTTACTAGTAGGTGACCTTTAAGTGTACCACTGAGAGTAGTTCGTCATGATATTGTCTAGCAGCTTTGTGGCTTCCCCTAACGTGATTTCCATGAACGTTCCACCTGAGGCGGAGTCCATGATATTTCTAGAAGCGAAATTCAAGCCATCGTAGAAGATTTGTATAATTATCCAAAGACTCAAGCCATGAGCGGGACAATTTCTAATCATCAATTGCATTCTCTCCCAAGATTGTGCAACATGTTCATGATCAAGTTGCTTAAAATTCATGATATCATTGCGGAGAGAGATAATCTTAGCCGGCGGAAAATACTTGGATATATAAGCATCTTTGCACTTATCCCAAGAATCCATACTATTTTTGGGCAAAGACGAAAACCAAGTTTTTGCTCGATCTCGCAACGAGAAAGGAAAAAGCTTCAATTTAATCACATCATTATCCACATGTTTCTTCTTTTGCATATCGCAAAGCTCAATGAAGGTATTGAGATGGGATGCGGCATCTTCACTAGGAAGGCTGGAGAATTGCTCTTTCATGACAAGATTCAGCAAAGCGGCATTGATTTCGTATGACTCCGCACTAGTGACGGGAGCAATCGGAGTACTAATAAAATCATTATTATTAGTAGTTGAGAAGTCACAAAGTTTGGTGTTTTCAGTCATGGTGACTTCGACAAGCAAGCAAGCACACAAGCGAACAAAGAGCAAGCGAGAGAAAAGGGCGAACGAAAAGGCGAACGAAAAAGGCAAATTGGTGAAGTGGGGGAGAGGAAAATGAGAGGCAACTAGCAAACAAAATAAATGCAAGAGATGGGTTTGCGACACTTACTTGGATGAGTTCTTGACTTGATCCTCCCCGGCAACGGTGCCAGAAATTCTTCTGCTACGGCAACAAAAGTCCTTTCCTGGCAGTGGTGCCAGAGATCCTTCTGTCGTCTCTTGAGCTTGCGTTGGTTTTCCCTTGAAGAGGAAAGGGTGATGCAGCATAGGAGCAATAACTATTTCCCTAAGTTTGAGAACCAAGGTATCAATCGAGTAGGAGAATCTCGTCAAGTCCAGAGTACCTGCACAAACACAAAGAGCTTGCACCCAACGCTATAAAGGGGTTGTCAATCCCTTCAAGATTGATTGCAAAGTGAGATCTGAATGCGGAAAGTGCAACAAAGAAAAAATATGAGGCTGAAAATATGGTGTGGAGTAGACCCGGGGGCCATAGTGTTCACTAGAGGCTTCTCTCAGAATAGCAAATATTACGGTGGGTGAACAAATTACTATCGAGCAATTGATAGAACCACGCAAAGTCATGACGATATCTAAGGCAATGATCATACATATAGGCATCACGTCCGAGACAAGTAGACCGATAATTTCTGCATCTACTACTATTACTCCACACATCGACCGCTATCCAGCATGCATCTAGTGTATTGAGTTCATGACGAACAGAGTAATGCCTTAAGAAAGATGACATGATGTAGAGGGATAATCTCAAACCAATGATGAAAACCCCATCTTTTTACCCTTGATGGCAACAATATGATGCGTGCCTCGCTACCCCTTCTATAACTGGGTGAGGTCACCGCACGGTATGAACCCAAAACCAAGCACTTCTCCCATTGAAAGAATCATAGATCTAGTTGGCCAGACAAAACCCACAACTCGAAGAGAATTACAAGGATATGGAATCATGCATAAGAGAGATCAGAAGAAACTCAAATAAGATCCATAGATAATCTGATCATAAATCCACAATTCATCGGATCTCGATAAACACACCGCAAAAGTATATTACATCAGATAGATCTCCATGAAGATCATGGAGAACTTTGTATTGAAGATCCAAGAGAGAGAAGAAGCCATCTAGCTACTAGATATGGACCCGTAGGTCTATGGTGAACTACTCACGCATCATCGGAGAGGTCATGGTGTTGATGAAGAAGCCCACCGTGTCCGAATCCCCCACTCCGGCAGGGCACCAGAACGTCCCCCAGATGGGATCTTGCGGAGACAGAAGCTTGCGGCGGCGGAAAAGTACTTTTGCTGATCTCCTGATTTTTTCTGGGATTTTAGGGAATTTATAGGCGAAAGTCCTAGGGCAGAGGTGGCCCAGGGAGCCCACAAGCCAGGGAGGCGCGGCCCCCCTGGCCGCGGCTAGGGGGCTTGTGGGGTCCCTGCAGGCCCCCTGCCCTGATTCTCAGGCTTCCCGATCTTTTTCTGTTTCGGAAAAAATCTTTTTGGCAGTTTCGTTTGGACTCCGTTCAAAATCCTCCTCTGAAAGGGGTCAAAAACATGGAAAAAATAGGAACTGGCACTTGGCACTGAGTTAATAAGTTAGTCCCAAAAAATATATAAAAGGCATGCAAAACATCCAAAGTTTGACAAGATAATAGCATGAAACCGTAAAAAATTATAGATACGTTGGAGACGTATCAACCATCATGAGGTTCGTCTTCCTCACGTGGGTCTCCACAAGATGCACACCGAACTCCATTATAGTGCTGCTGGATATCCTCTCTGTATGAGTCATCGAGGGTGTGATTATTGTGTTGTGGGGAATGATCGAAAGCATGAAGAGAAAATGGTTAATGGCTGCGGGTATGAATGTGGGCGGATATCCCGGAAACCGGCACAGGGTGACGCTCGTGGCGCAACCAGATGCATATGGATCCCTAAACATCAATATGGTCAAGCCCCAACTGTTGACAGAGTGTCATACGATTCACTTATATGAACTATTTTTATTAGAGAACACAACAAAAACGACTCAACTTAACAAGATGGGTTGTGCGCCGGCCCCAACTGCTAGCAAAGTGCGCTAGAGGGACGCGACCCGAACATGCCTTGGCGCATAAACGGTGAGTAGAGCACGCAGAGGGACACGAGGAGAGCGTGTTGCGGTCGCCTAAATGGCGCGCAAGCACATGCATAATTATTGCATATAGCAGTTGAACATAGCCATATGAAGGTGTGTTTCAGGCTTCGAGCCCAACACCATCAATACTTTTTGAGCTTGTTTCTCGTCACATTCAAGATTACCATGCAATAAGTAATTGCAAATTTGTTCAGACCGATCAAACCTAAACATGTTCACACTTAGCACCAGGCTATAAAAACTACCCACTCAAAAATTACTTCTTATTTCCTCTCCTCATCACCCACTAAACAGGTCTTTCCTATCAAGTCATTCCGCCATGACCAGTAGGAGGAGTTTTGGTCGACATATAACCAGGGAGCAAAGACCAAAGCCGCGGAAGCACTAGAGAGGTCTCGCCACTGCGCGACAGACGTGGCAAACATGTCCAGTAATGCCACGGAGCCCTCGAACGAGCTCTCACCAACAGGCGAGGGCTCTCGCAAGCACATTCGCTTTGTCGGCGGATGCGAAGAAATGTCAGTGCCGAAGTCCTCGACCATCGACGATGATAGTCTCGCTCGCCTAATTAGGCAGGAGGAGCTGGTCAGCAGATTGGTGCAGCTGCTCAAGATTAGTGATGCCTCGGCTGAGAAGGCGACCGACTTCGTCATGCGACTCATGGGTGACAATGCAAAGATCCTCAAGGAGCTCACCAATAAGGAGGAGGAGGTCACCAGCTGGAAGAATGTGCATGAGCAGAGCAGTGCGTAGGGGTTGATGCTGAAAGTGCTTGTCGAGGAACTTATGGTTGACTTGAGGAAACTCCACATCGAGCGAGAATAGGAGGTGGAGGAATCTATGGCTGTTGTCAAGCGAAGCCGTGATGATTTGAAGAAGGAGCTGGAGGAACTCGTCGCCCGGGGATCCATCGAGGAGTAGAGACAGTAGCGACCCAGATCCTTGCCTTTGATTTTCTTCTTCTCTTGCCCATGTGTCTTTCGTGCCTGCAGCGTGTGGCATTTAAAATTATCGGGAATATGTAAGACAAATATTATCTGCGCCATGGTAAATTTTTCCTTGTATTATCCGTTGCCATTTTATTTTGTCGTTGTATTATCCTTTGCCGCATGTGGCATTTTAAATTTTCCAGAATACGAGTTGGAAACAAGAAAAAATCACATTCTCAGCGAGGCACGAACAAAGAAAATGCTTAACGTTGAGTGGGGCAATGGGATCACAGGCAAACACCCTCCATCCAGGTGCTTTAATTAACTGCATGTTAAATAGTGGCCCGGGCTGCTCGCACGCATCACCTCAAGCCGGCGTGGCGGACTGGTCACACTCGTCACGTAAAATCAAACAGGTGCACGCACGCCACTGAGTATGGTTAAGTTTTTGCACAAAATACAAAGAGGACCAATGAACCAGGACCAAGGTAGTACTCTCCAATAAAATTAGGGATGCGTGGGCACACTTAAATCGATACAGGAACACACACGGTTCAATACAACCATTTGCGATGGTAACGTTTTAGCTATTTGTTCCAAAGGACTGCGTTGGGTATTAATGCGTGCGCCTTGTCAAATTTGATGATTTTTTATAGACACTTTGGTGGACTAGGGCATGTATTTGTAGTTTAGATTTGAGTTAGAAAAAATAAAAGGCGAGAAGAGGCAGTAATTATCGTTTCGCCCAAAGGGGGCACGTTTCCCTATCGGAACCACGAGGGTTCTTGCGATAAACACTGGTTTGTAAGAGGTTTGTAATAAAGATTGGCCCAAATTGGACAATTCTTTTACCATGACATAAATGTGCCATGTTCTTACACCTTACCAAGTTTCATGATTTTCTGGTGAGTTTTGGATTTACGGGGACATAAAAATTGAGATTCTGAGTTTTTGAGGCTGAGCAAGGACACCGATACGGTTGTCATCCATTCCCATTCCTTGCATGGTACTTAAACATGCACCCAAGGACACATGTACGATATTTCTAGACATTTTAATGCACTGGAGCATATATTTGTAGTTTAGATTTGAATTATGGACATTACATGCCTAGAAAACTCAATTAATGTATAAAAAAGGCCAAACGAACCCTGAATAATTTCAAATTTCAGCACGAATCTCATGTTGTTCCATGTTGCTTGTAGAAAAAATACAAGGCGAGAAGAGGCAACAATTATCATTTCGCCCACAAGGGGGGCACATTTCCCTATCATAACCACGAGGGTTCTTGCGATAAGCTCCGATTTGTAAGAGGTTTGTAATAAAGATTGGCCCAAATTGGGCAATTCTTTTACCACGAAATATATGTGCCATGTTGTGACACCATCCCAAGTTTCATAATTTTCTGGTGAATTTTGGATTTATGGGGACATAAAAACCGAGATTCCCAGTGTATGAGGCTAAGCCAGGACACTGATACGGTTGTAATCTATTCCCAGTCCTTGCATGGGACTTAAACATGCACCCATGGATACATGTATGACTTTTAAACATTTTAATGCACGCGAGCATGTATTTGTAGTTCAGATTTGAATTATGGACATTAAATGCCTAGACAACTTAATTAATGTATAAAAAAGGCCAAACGAACCCTGAATAATTTCAAATTTCAGCACGAACCTCATGTTGTTCCATGTTGGCTGTAGAAAAAATACAAGGCGAGAAGTGATGATCCACAAGTGTAGGGTATCTATCGTAGCCTTTTCGATAAGTAAGAGTGTCGAACCCAACGAGGAGCAGAAGGTATTGACAAGTGATCTTGAGGAAGGAATAACTGCAAGTACTGAAAGGTAACTTTTTATGGGTTTTCTAGTATAATCAACAAGGAAATAAATGCAAGTAAAGTAAATCAAGCCGAGGTGCAGGAAGTGGCCCAATCCTTTTGAACACAAAGGATAAGCCGAGGGACTAAACTTATAAAGACTAAGGCGTTCCTGAGGACACACGGGAGAGATAGTCAAGTGCTTTTGCCATACTCTGTCTAGTACTATGTTTTGTATTGAAGTGTTATGTGGGTGGATCTTAACTAGTGCACCGTCTAGGCTAAGACAAGTACACTCTTATGATTAATCCCTCTTGCAAGCATTCGCAAATACAAGAGAGAAATTAAGGCAAAGCCTAACCATAGCAATAAGCTTTAGGATCCAATACTCCCTCATGGAAAAGTATGCGAACTGAGGTTCAAGTTTTTGTCACTCCTACAAACCACCGTAAGCATTCTTTATACACGATGCATTCCCCTAGGTCCTTAAAAAGGCGAAGTGTTATGTAGTCGACATTCACATAACACCACTAGAAGAATAACACCATAACTTAAATATCAATCAACACATATTACTTCAACATCATATGACTACTAGCATCTAGACTTTTCCCATGTCCTCAAGAATTATCGGAACTACTCACAAGACATAAAAGAGATCATGATCAGAGGTGATGAAAATATGATCAATAATCTGGTCATAACAATAATCCTCCAACAAAACTCAATATCATTCACCACAAAAGAGTAATCAACACCGGTAGAGTAAAGGGGATGAATAGTACAAGGTACAACTCCGATTGCAATGGTGAAGTAGATGGGATGAATGTGGAGATGGTGCTGGTGTTGGTGATGATGGTGATGATGATCTTGATGATGCCCGTGACGATGGTGATGACGATGAGGATGATCTCCCCTTCCGGGAGGAATTCTCCCCGGCAGAATCTGCCGGCCGGAAAGGTCTTTTCTTCTCCGTAGGTTTCGGCCGCGGAATGCCGGAGGAATCATGAAAACTCTTCTGTCCCCGTTACTTTTAGGTCAAGAGGAACATATAGGCCAAAGGAGAGCACCGGAGGCGGGACCCACCACCCAGGCGGCCTCCTGGCACGGCCTAGGGGGGCCGCGCTAGCATGTCGCCTGGGTGACCTATGGCCTCCCTCTGACCCTTCTTTGGCGTGTCTCCAGGATCCGTTCGGAAACTTCTTCCCTCAAAATTTCAGCAGAGTTGGAGATGTTGTGATATTGCAAATCTTCATGCTATTTTCTCCGCTGAATCCTGCGTTTGCTATTTCAGCACCGGAAAGTTGTAAACTGTGTAAAATAAGCCAAAACACTATAAGTACATGATCATAATGTGAAATATATCAATGAAGAGAGACAAATTATGATACAAAAAGGTGATGCATTTTGGACGTATCAACTCCCCCAAGCTTAGACCTCGCTTGTCCCGAAGCGAATTCTGAGCTTGGTAAACCTGTCCACAAGTTTAGAGAGTGAAGTATCGATAAATAAGAATACGGACAAGAAGCATCATAAATTCTCTACTAAACTCAACCATCCTCAATAGCAATCTCAACTCGTAAGGCCCTTATGAAAGAGTAATATCAATTACAATCAAAAGTAGATCTAAGAAAACTCATCAAACCATGGCAAACATGTCCTTGGTCAAAGAGAAACTAGTAACTTTTAACTCTTGTTCTTCCTCTCATATTTTGATGGGATCAATTGAAGCTTTTTGAAAGAACATGTTATTAGTCAAGAAGTAAAAATGCTAACACAAAGGAAGATATTTGCTTTAGCTAAGCCTTAATAAACAACTTACTTATCTTAATGATAACATCAACAACGGTGTAATATGACAACTCTCAATGAAACAATATGAATGCATGCATCTTTGTCAACATAAAGTGTCTGCTCTTTTCATGATAGAAAGAAGTAGGTTTTACTGACTCAACATAAAAGTAAAAGATTGGCCCTTCGCAGAGGGAAGTAGGGAAAACTCATGTGCTAGGGCTTTCTTAGATATTTTGAAATCAACAAGATTGTAAAACAGGCTTTTGAGAGGTGCATAATTTGTCAACGAATGCTAGTAGATAGCCCAATACTTCTCATGCTGGATAAGTTTTGAGGAACGGCTCCCAAAGTGAGGACGATCGCATCCCCTTAGTCTCCTTTGTTTATCACTACCAAATTTTTTCTGATTTCTCATCAACAAAGCGTGAAGGAGGTTTTGTTTGTTGTTATTATCTTTTACGAGCTGGGCGCGCTCATGCCAGTCCCTCTTCGTATTAGGGGTTCGCAGATCACATGCAAACCCAAGGTAAAACTTGTCGAGTATGAGAAGATCATGAATTATCTACTACTTCCTCATAAGCTAAAACAGAGGAACAAAACAGGGAGTAATATTTGAAGGTTTAAAGATAGCACATGAGTAATATACTTTAGGAGTGGCGGTGAAATACCACGTATAGGGAAGATATGGTGGACTCTTGGGAAGGTTGAGGATTCAGGGTATGGATGCAAAAGCAGTATTCCCGCTTAGTGCAAGGGTTGGCTAGCGAAGGCTTTTAAGAGTAGACAAATAATGTTGACTTGGATGCAAAACAATATAAAGTTTAACATAAAGAATTGGCATAATACAACAAGTTGTCTTCTGATACGTCTTCGTCGTATCTACTTTTCCAAACTCTTTTGCCCTTGTTTTGGAGTCTAATTTGCATGATTTGTATGGAACTAACCCGGACTAACGCTGTTTTCAGCAGAATTGCCATGGTATTGTTTTTGCGCAGAAATAAAAGTTCTCGGAATGACCTGTAAATTCACGGGGATTTTCTGTGGAATATATAAAAAATACTAGCGCAAGAATCAACCGGAGGGGTGGAGCTGAGAGCCCACAAGCCCACCAGGCGCGGGCCCCCCTGGCTGCGCCTGGCAGGCTTTTGGGGTCCACGAAGCTCCACCGCCTCCAATCCGATCTCTATTTAGTCCCTTTCGTCCGGAAAAAATCAAGGAGAAGAGTTCATCGCGTTTTACAATACGGAGGCGGCACCACCTCCTGTTCTTCCTCCGAAGGGCAGATCTGGAGTCCGTTCTGGGCTCTGGAGAGGGGAGATCGTCGCCATCGTCATCACCAACCTTCCTTCATCGCCAATTCCATGATGCTCTTCACCGTTCGTGAGTAATCTCATCGTAGGATTGCTGGACGGTGATGGGTTGGATGAGATCTATCACGTAATCGAGTTAGTTTTGACGGGGATTGATCCCTAGTATCCACTATGTTCTGAGATTGATGTTGCTACTACTTTGCCATGCTTAATGCTTGTCACTAGTGTGACGCCCCGATAAATGAAGCTACAATAACGAAAACTAATTCTTCCATGTCATCAAGTTTATCTAAAATAAATTATCGCTTAATAAAAATCAAAGCAATTATCATATTTAAATTGAAGTCAATGGATGGAAGTTTTCGAATGCAGAAATAATAAAAGAATAAAATAATAGAAATAAGGAAGTATTTAAAAGAAATGAAAAATAATATGTCAAAATAAGATTAAAATAAATAAATATAAAAAACGAAAAAGGAAAAGCCCCTGGGCCAACTAGGCCAAGTTGGCCCAGCCGGTGAGGCCCCCAACCGGCGCTCCCAACTCCCACCAGCAAACCCTAACCGGTCCCCAGCCCCACTCCTTCCCCTGGCCGCCGCCACCCTCCCTCTCTCTCGGCCCCAACCCTCCTCACCTACCGCTCCCTCCTCTCGTGCAGCCCCCCCACCTCGCGAGACCCCAGTGCCAGAACCCCCTCTCTCCCCTCGAGCCCCATCCCGCCTCGTCTCCCCTGGAGACCGAATCATCCGTACCGCCCGAGATCTTCCCCAGGGCCCCATCCCCTTCGGCGACCCCTCCCTCCTGCTCGATCTAGGAGGGATCGAGCAGGGAGGTCTCCCTCTCCCTACCGGCCCCTTCCTCCAGCGCCGTCTCTGTCACCCCGCTCCACCAACCGGCGGCCCTGCCTCACCCCCGCCGGCCGTGGCCCTCCGGCGACCCTCATCGGCGCCATCTTCACCGTGTGACCGTCATCACCACCACCGCATCTTCCTCCACGTCGTCTCCTCTGTGCCTCCCGAGAACTCCGGCTTCACCGGGCCCTCTCGTCAACGTCAGTGAGCCCCTTTTCGGGCTCCTCCCACCGTCCCCTTCCTTGCGCCATCCCGCTTCCATTCCGGCAAACGGCGCTCCGTTTCGAGGTCGTGGTGCTCATGTCGGTGTAGGTGTAGATAGCACCCTCTCTCTCTGTTGAGATGAGAGAGATGTACAAAGAGATGTGAGTGAGGTTGGAGATGAGATGTGAGAAAAAGAAAAGGAAAAATAAAATGATGTATTTGTGTATGTATGTATGTATTAGATGCCATAAGTATTTCGTATGTATGAGATGCACGTATGTATGTATTTATATGTGTAGGTATATGGAGAAATACGTTATGTTTATTATATGGGTAAATATGTGTATGTGGCTACTACCACTTACCGGTGGGCCAACCCACCCCACTTTCTATGACAAGGAGGCCCCACACCCTCTTTTAAGAAAAGTGAAAATTAAAATATATAATTAACAATATGTTTTTATTAAATAAATGAATAGATATGTTAATTAATTATTTAGTTAATTAATTAATTAGGTAATTAGAATAATTAGAGTATGACACATGGGCCCCCCACTAAATTAATTTGATTAATTACTATTTAATCTTAATTAAAAACTTGTGTTTATGACGCTCGGGACCCACTAGTCAGTTGACCAGTCAACTATTGATGTCAGCGTGACATCATGCTGATGTCATAATAGCTTTTAATTAAATTAATTAAATCTGTTTTTATTTCCTAATTATTGAATAAAACTTTAAAAATTAATATAAAATAATCCGTAAGTCAGATCAAAATATTTTCAACATGAAAGTTGATCAGCACAACGAGACGACCCGGATACACGGTCCATTCGTCTCTCACGCGTCCCTAGCATAGCAAACATGAAACTTTTCCATCGTTTTCCATCTGACCGGTAGTAGCGAGAGACCCGAAAAATATCGTCAGATATTCTTCCGACCCGTCTATGATGGATGTTGTTGTGTTAGCTCATGTCTAGCCTGCATCTTGCCATGTCATGCATTGTGTTGCACCATTGCGATTATTTATTGTTTCTTCCCCCTCTTCTTACCGGTAGACCCCGAGACTGACGCTGCTGCCGGGTACATCTACGACCCTGCCGATCAGTCTTTTGCCACAGAGCAGCAAGGCAAGCAAACCCCCCTTGATCATTCCTATATCGCCTATGTCTTTCTCCCTATTGCTTGCATTAGTTTTTTGCTACTGTTGTAGTTAGCTCCTATATCTGATGCATAGCTTGTTTTTGATGAACTGCTACTTTCAGTACGGTAACTTTAATCTGCTTAGTATAGGTGGAGCAGTCATCCTTTCTGACCCTGTAGTCCAGTTGTTCCGCTTTGCATTCAAATCTCGATCCCTGATCGACGAGCCAGACCCGACACAACACATACACCCCCTTAGTTGTACGACGCTACAGAGATACTATCGGGTACCAAGGGTGACACCTCGCTAAGTACTCCTGATGATATCACTGTAGTATAGCTAGTCCGTCGTGGTTATCGAGGGTGATTCCTCTTTCACCATTCCCGACGAGGCCTCTGTCATGCAACTCCTCAAGTGTGGGACCCCCGAGGGTGATACCTCTAAGCCCACCTTGACGGATACATCGTTCAGAATCCAACGAGGGTGATACCTCGGATTCCCCCGATGTTACAACCACACAATTACTCGACCATGTTACTCGGATCATTGATGATTAGTTGTTAAGACGGGTGGATTTCCGCGAGATTGTGTCGATGGCCTAATTAAAATGTTAATGGATTTGGGTATTTGATCTGGGTTGGTTGGAGACCTTTTCGCACTAACCGTCTGTGTGGGAAGAATTATCGGTACTCGACGTCGCAGTATCATCCGAAGCTCTTCAGACGTCAGCGATGTAGCGGCGCGTGCCCGAGTGGTCCCGAGATGCATCGCGCTTGTGATTAAGGGGTGGTAGGACTGACGTCGGCCACCCTCGCATCGTGCAGGAGCGCGGAGGGGAAGTGGGCCCATGAACCCTTTGCGCTTAGGATTTAGACCGGTGGGCTGGCCTCTCTGCTGAGCTTAGGTGGGGTTGCGACGTGTCGATATTCCGAGGCCGGGCAGGACCCAGAAAAGTGTGTCCGACTAGAGTGTTATCGAGCGCGTTGGGACATGTGGTGCACCCCTGCAGGGATGAAAATGAACTATTCGAATAGCCGTGTCCACGGTTACAGGACGACTTGGAGTTGTGCCCTGATCTTATACAACTACAATTGTTACATACCTGGAATTAGTTGCCTCGGGGTTGCTTCCTCGCAGGGAGTCGAGGGAGGATCTCTGGGCGTGACCTCACTTTAATATTGCTGCAACAATATGACTATTATTTATGTTACACTTGTTCTACTCTCATCTATTGCTCCAAGACCCTGAAGATGCTAGTCTTCGATAGGACTAGGCCTTCTCTCTCTTTCTCGCATTGCTGCAGTCAGTCCACATTTAAACCCCTTCTTTGATACTGGTGCATACTTAGAATAGTTCTCATTTAAGACTTGCAAGTACTTTGGATGAGTACTCACCTTTTATTTGCTCCCCCCTTTGTCCCCTTGATCCGTTGCGGCGACCAGATGATAGAGCCCAGGAGTGGAGTTTCCTGCCGACGTCTGCCCCCCCGATGGTGTCTTCTTCGTGGAGGCCATTGAAGAATATGAGTAGTTAGGAGTTTCCGAGGCAGGAGGCCTCGCCTCGTTCGATCGTGTTTCTTTTGTGCTAGCCTTCTCTAAGGCACCCCCATGTTTTGTCTGGACTCAGATTTTGTTGCTTCCGCTGACTCGTGTGTTTATCAAGCTTCTGTATTCTAGCCCTCGAGGCCCCTGGATTGTAATATGAAGCTTGTATTGTTTTATTTGTGTCTAGAGTTGTGTTGTGATATCTTCCCGTGAGTCCTTGGGTTTGATCGTACGCATTTGCGTGTATGATTAGCGTATGATTAAACCGAGGGCGTCACAAGTTGGTATCAGAGCCGACTGCCTGTAGGTAGCCCCCTTTCCAACTCCTTGGCCAAAGTTGAGTCTAGTGTTTGAAAAACGTACTAACACTGATGTTTTGGCTTACGAGCCCACATCTCAATTGGGTGGTATTAGTATATTTTATTCCTTTTCTATACTCTGGGCTCTACTCTCTTTTCTCTTTCGGGTTAAAGATTTTACTAACTCTAACATTAGGTTCTCGTAATCACATCTACCCGGAGAGCCCCACAATTCCAGACGATGTCTTGATCCGTCAGAAGACTCCGAGGATAATCTCTGATGTTCACTCGAGAACTTGTGATCATCGCTTTTGCAATTTCCCTTCCTCCGTCAACCCCTATGGATGTCGACTTACAAATGTCGTCCATACTTTCTTTTCCAATTGCTCTTGTTTTGCAAGATGCGACGAATTATCTTATCGGGGATACGTCCGTCATCAGTTGTCTTGGGTTTCGAAAGTTCTTCGAACTGCTATTCCGTCTTCCGGAATCCTCAGTAGCCTTTTGCTTTTGACCTTTCTGACCTACTTGTGTTATGGTTGAATCCATATGTCTAGCCGCATTCATTAAATTCCTTTGTGAATTTCCTGTGATCTTATTGTTTCTACCTTTGTATGCATGCACACAATCATTTGTTGATACTCATAAATTATCTTCCGGCTGAGACATCCTTTCAAACAGAGCTGGTTCTCGACGAATCAACTTCGGTTGTCTGTCCATCCAAGTCCATTCAACTTACTGGTATTTGACCAGAGCATCTATTTATGATACGCCAATCTGGAAATCTTAATTCCTTTGGTAATTAAGTATCGATAATTTTCAGATGTTCTATAACCCGATGCATTGCATCCTATGTCCCTCTAATTGAGTACCGATACTCACATCAGATCGTTTGTGGATTGCCAGACTCATTCTGAGTTATTATCCAACAACATCCCTTTACATTCAAAAAAATTCTTGTGATAGTGATCCACTGATACATAATGTCATTGGTAAACTGTGTCTTCTCCCTGTGATAAATTGTATCCTATACTTTTGTCGGCCATGCTCTGTTATCAAGCATGTGTTAATTACTCTTGAAGTTTATGGTATATGTTCCTAAGATGCCCCGATGGGTTGAACCTATGCCTTCCTAAATCAATATGACTCGAAAAGTTTTCATGAGTCTTACTCTTCTGGTGCTTTGCCAAAAATCCTTTCAAAGCTACAACCTGATCAGAGGCGAGGAGTAAATGGCAGGTGATGCATTGATGAAGTGGGAATCGACCTTGAACTTTGTTTTCATGGCCATGGAAACGACGTTGATCCTATTATAGAAACTTCTCGTATCAATAATCATTCATTCTGTGGTTTAAATCTAGTATCGGTGATCTTATCCTTTGCAATCATGGTTCCGACCATGTTGTCCTACCTTGATTTCATTCTCAGACGAGTTAAAGTACTTGTCTTCTTCAGATCAATACATCGGTTCGATCTTTCATGTTGATCCATCTCCGAGTATTGTCCCTTGTAGCTCGAGGATATCACGGAGCTATATAACTTCTTATGAGCTCCTCATCAGCTATGATATTTTCATTAATTCCAGTTTTCCTCGTGTTTGAGATGTTGGACACGCGAGTACATCGGTAACAGAATCGAGTACGCATTGCGATTCAACAACTTTTCGTAATCTTCCTTGTTTACGAGTTTGTACTCGATCATGTAATTCCAAGCTGTTAAGCTACATCATCGTCATGTTGGAGCTCGACCATGCTATCAATACCCTTCATCCCTGGAACACAATTCCAACTGTGTGTTAAGCTTACATCGAGTTTTCAACATCTTGTTGGTTGTTCTGAAAGGCAATCTCAATTCTAAGCTACCAGCCTTATCTGTGATTCCGACAACCTCTTGCTTCATCATTCCCTTGCTTGATGTCGTCGCTGAATGATTACATCTTCATGAAGTTTCTCGACAAAAGTGTCGTGATCATCATCAACATTCTGAGCTCTTGCAGGGTATCAATTGAATGCATGATGAGAAAACACCATCCTTGCCCCTCGATGGTTTGTGTTTTCATCGGCAACCTTTTTGCCTTCCCTCCAACACAAACGTGTTCATGTTTTGTGTTGTCCCTTGAGTTCCTTGCTAGTTCAGCTTATGTTATCTTCTACCTTGGAGTATTACTATCTTTTATGTGAAGGATGTTGTGAAACTTGCACACGTCTTAAGAATTCTTGATATAGTAATAATTCTCGCCATCACCCTTCATTTCTTGGTCCCGTGTTGTTTCAAACCGGAATACCAACAAGTGAACTCTGATGTGTGATCCCAATATTTTTGGCAACCCTATTGCCTTGAGGTTAACAACTCATTGTTTCATTCTTGGTGCGTTGGTTGTTGGCTCACCATTCTAAAAATGGTCATGCTACGCATTCAGCCCGAGTGCACCCTTTGACCAATGTTAAATTGTTGTTGTTCACCCGAGCATACGACATTATACCATTTGATTCGACAAATGCTATCTCCTTGATATTATAATTTTGGAAATTCATCCCTGTAAAAATCTTGAAGGATTGTTGTTGAGCCCATCAGCCATGCCCTCAGCTTCTTCATGTTCCACGATGAAGCTCTTAATAGCATTATACTTGTGCCTAGCTCGTGGATAATGTGTTTGATAGCAGAAATGTTTTCCCAAAGTTCATGTAATTTCTTATCGCCGTGAATATATGAAAGTTTTGTTTTGCTTCCTCTAGGATCATACCAAATCATTCACGCATGTGCGAAGTGTTATATGTTTTGAAGATTTATTATCTTCACTTCATATAACTTCTCTTAGCACGCCAAGCCACTGACTGATTTGATCAAGGGAAAAGAAGTTACTTCATAAGAGCTAATCCAGACTTACACATGGAGCCTTGTTATCCTCGATGATGGTTTCCAAATGAGAACTCGGTTACATTTTGACGTAAGTATTCTATGTGGGCACAAATGTCTTCACATTGTGTTCATATGTCTTAAAGTCGAACTCATGATTCAAGGATTGCTTGTGTAGTTCATATCCTGAGAATCCTGCATCATTACATTTTCTTCTCAGGTATGTTGAGCCTGAGGTGTCCCGACACCAATCAGATCTGAATCTCGGGCAGATATGATGGTTGGATCATTTCCCAATAATTTTAGCTTTGGTCTTTAGGTAAATCAGTACGGTGCTGTCTTTCCAACGCACCGGGTCAAAGGACCTATTGTCATAAATTCTCCCATATGTAAGATTCACCATCTGTCGTGGTTTTGTCACGGCAGATGTCCTCGTGAAAGGACTTAGTATGGGAACCATCGCACTTTGGTGGCGACTCAAAGGGGTTGAACAGGAGGAACGCGGCGGGTTACCCAGGTTCGGCCCCTCGCGTGGAGGTAATAGCCTACGTCCTGCTTGGCGTGTATTGATGTGGATTCGATTACAAGAAAGGCGTAACTCGCCTTACCTAGCACTCGATGATTTCTAACCTGCCTATCCCCCTTCAAACTCGCCTTTATATAGAGGTCGAGGCTTTAGGGTTTACAAGAGTCCCTTCCTCTTTACAAATCGTGACCACCGCGGCCTCTGAGTCGCCGTCTTGCAAAACCCAGAGACCTTCCACAAATCACAACCATCTTGCGGCCTTAAACCGCCCAGGCTGAGGCCCAAATGAGTCAAAGGATGAACGGCCTTACTAGTAACCCGGCCCATATTGGGCGGGTCACTTAATAAGCAATATCCCCAACATTAGGCCGCAAATTGACTTGAATCTTCATGCCAATGCTTCTGTTTTAGTTGAAGGTGATTCACTCCTTTGTGTTCCTCCATACGCCAGAAATTTTAACTCGCCAACTGGTACCAGAAAAAGTCTTTGAGCCGCCAATGCATTTCCCGTCAGCACTTTCCTTAGCCCTCGATTTTCGGGAAATTTAACACAATCCCAACGGATCTTTTAGTGCATCATTATCCCAAAAATTTCGGACGTCATCATGGCGAATCTTTTATTCCCAAACGGTTCCCGCTCACGGCGCCTCGATTCTAGCGCCCGTCCTGATAAATAGGCGGAAGGGACAGGGCTGACACTGGCCACCTACCAGTCTTGTCAGTCCCCCCCCCATTATCGCAATAGAAAACCGCACCGCTTCCCGAGGGTTTCGCCACCGGCCGCAAACTCCGCCCCCTTCCGAAGAACTCCAGTGCTGCCCGCAAGGCGTCGCCGTTCGAGGAGCTCCGGCGCCGCCTGCAAGCCGTCGCCGTTGCCAGGCTCCGCCGCCGCCGAGGGTCCCTTCATTCTCCGGGACCCCTGCGCTTCTCCAACAGCCTCCATCACCGCCGATCTTCTTCGACCAAGATCTTCAGGTTAGGCCACTGTTTCCCCCTCTTTAAGGGTAGATTTATTTCTTGTTCATGCTTCCGCCATTGCCATGCTTCCGCCATTGCCATAGTTCCGAAGCCCTCCGCTCGCAACCATCTATTACCCTCGAACTGATTAGTCCGAGCGCCATTAGGGCACCCAGTGCCTTGAATAGTCTTATCCATCTGTGCTCTTGCGAATTTTCTAAATACACTAGTTTCTTCAAACATGAGGCACCACCCTGATCACACATCGTTCATGTTTTAGCCATGTCCGCAAGTTTTTATATCTGTTCAACAGATCCATTCCTCATTCACTGTTTGTAAAAAGCTGTTTGGAAACTTCGTCCTTCCCTTAGTGTTTCGGAAAGAATAAATTTCACCACCCACAGTAACATCGCTTCTGAGAATAGCCCTGCTCCGATAAGTCGCCACATCAGCCCAACCCGGCCTCCTAGTCCGGCGGGTTAAGCAAGAGTTGATTCCGATTCACATAGTAAATGTTCGAGACATGTAATACCATATTATTACCTATTTGTAGCATGGGTGCCGTTTTCAAGAGCGATTGGCTTCCTACCAAAGTCGATGATGCTGTTTTGGCGAATTACGTGAAAGCGGGCTGCTTGGATCCTCGAGGCGTCATTGGATGGCGCACCGGGTTAGGAGAAGACCTCCCCAACCCCAAGGAAGGGGAGATAGTAGTTTTTGTGGAACACTTGGAACGGGGTTTTAAGCCGCCCGGATCTAAATTCCTTAGGGACGCTCTGAACTTCATGAATGTCCGACTCCAGGATTTGGGACCCAATTCCATAAGCAACCTAAGTCAATTCCAAGTCCTTTGCGAAGCTTATTTGCGGATCGAGCCTTCCGTCCCTCTGTTTTGGTACTTTTTCCACTTGAATCGCCAGACGGAATTCCACAATGGCCCCAGTTTGGAACTTGGCGGGGTCAATGTCCAGCATCGCAGGGACAGTCCGTTTCCTTCACTCACTATGCCTAGCCACCCCAAAGGCTGGGGTGAATCTTGGTTTTATTGCAAAGAAACATCCCCTGCCGGCGAGAACAAACTTCTGGGCTACAGGCCAACCCGCCTTCCGGTCAATTTTAAGCTTCCTGACAAGCTCACCGAGGAAGAAGAGTCGGACTTCATCCCAATTCTGTCCGAACTGAGGTCCTTGACGAACAACGGTCTCACCGGGGTTGATCTGATCCGCTGCTGGGTCGAATGGAGGATCCTTCCTCTAAGCCGCCGAGACGGTCTGATGTGCGAATTTGACGACACTCTGGATCATCCCCAATGCTACTTCCACACAGCATTAGCGGAAAAAGACATCGTCGCCATCATCAGGAAGCTGACCGGCGAACCTGCAGCAAAATGCGGCCAAATCGGCCTTAAGCCCTTCTGCAAGATTAACCCGGCACCCAAGGTAACCAAAGCTAACTCGCCTCAACTTTTTATTCCATCTGTTTTACTGCCATCATGACTTCATGCCATATTCCTTTCCAGAAAGGCGACAAGTTCTGGTCTAGGAGACCTAAGAAACAAGCCATGAAGAGTGCTAAGCCGCCTTCCAAGAAAAACAAGGGCAAATGTAAATCTACTGCGGCCGAGCCATCTGAAGTCGACGAATCTCAAGCTGGCGACGCACTCTCAGAGGTACCAATCCGTCCTCTTTTTCACTCGCCACCTGTCACCTTTTAACTTTTATTTATATCTCTCACTCCTCTTGTAACAGAATGAAGATAACGGAAGCCAAGAGGACTCCGTCGAGGTAATTTCCGTCTCCTCCGATTCCTCTCCTTCCTCGCCTAAGCCGGCCCGGCGAATATGTGGGAAAGTCCCCTTCTCACATCCAGATGCCCATTTGGACCCAAATTTCTTATTGAAGAGAACACAACACGCCTCGAACCGGAAAACGCGAAGTCACTCCGGCGATCTAATACCTGGCTTGCCAACAACGAACAAAAGAAAACCAAGCGAGGTACCTCCTTTTTATTTATTTGAGCAACCATTGTTCGTGCTGCTTTCGGGTCACAGTCATAACCCGCCTGTATTATCGATGTATAAATTCTTCAGGATTCTCCCCCTACTTCTGGCGACTCAGTGATGTCGACCCTTCCACCAATGATCCGAGTCCCGGGGTAAGTTTCTTGCTCTGATCCTTGAGAATAGCACTCTTTTTAATTTTTTAACACACCTATCTCTTTCGTTAGGGCACAAGCCAAAAAGAGGAAGACCAGTGGATCAATCCCTGACGCCACTTCTGAGCTTCCAAGGAAAGCTACTCCGACTCAAGAAAATCCGAGTCAAGACGAGCCGACAATTCAAGCGGACCTTCCTGAGTCGCCCAAAGGATCAACGGATGTCCCTAGATCACCGATCGTAATGGCGACAGCTGATGACCCAGATGCTGTAGTCATTACTGGTTCTGGTTTCTCCAAGCCGGCAGCGACAATCCTCTCCAAACATATAGCATCCCCTTCTCCATCAATTCCCGAGTCTGGGCCTTTCAAGGCAAAACTTTCTGACTATGCAGGTCTGGAGTTTAAAGAACTCTGTTCTGGCTTCGCAAGTCGCCTGGAAGCGAGTTATGAGATGGAAAAGAATCTGCTAAAGATGTTAAATAACAAGCATGAGGTAAACTTTTATACTCTATACTATCTCCATTAACCCCCAATGGGCCGGCTCATCAGTAAAAGGATGAGCCGGGTCTTGATTTCTGTATAATCTTTCTTGAGAATTATACATTAGCCCCCAAGTGTCAGGGGTATTGCCTTGCAATATTGATGAGACTTGTCTTTGTTTTAAATTTTGAACAGGAAAGCCTTGCCCAGACCGAACTGGCCCTGGGCGACTTGAGGAGAAACTTGTCTGATCAACAAGATGCCCGAACTCAGTCGGAAGACAAATATAAGTTGGCTCTGGTTGAACTGGAAAAGCTCAAAGCCGAGTTAGAAAGAACTCAGGCTGACCAAAGCGCGGCTTTGAAGAGAGCCGAAAAAGCAGAAGCAAAGCGGGCGACTATCCAACAGGAGCTATCCGGCTTAAAGCGCCATATCTCCAACATGACACAAGCCATCTTTGGTAAGCTTTACCTAACTCTCCAACCTTATCCTCTTCCTTGGGCAAATTCCTTAATGTTAACTTACCGGTTATCAAATCCCAGGCTCGAGAGTCGCCAATCTGCAAGACGACTGCGTGTTGATGCTGAAGGCGATCTATACGCTGACGGAACAGCTGTACACAGTCAGTGTGCTGACCGTCAAAGCCGTAATAGGTGCAAAAGAGCCCATCACTTCCATCAAGAAGGTGCTTGGATATCTATCCACACTTCCTCCCCAGATCGGCGAGTTAACCCGGTCAGCCGCCCGGAAGGGTGTCCTGACGGCTCTGAGTTGCTGCTTGGCGTACGCTCCGGAAATTAATTTGGAAGAAGTAGCTGCCGGCTTCCCTCAGCTTAAAGATGACGGCTCGGAGTTCGTGGAAGAAGACTACCAGAAGGTTGTCAAAGATTCTCGGTTGGCCGCAACTCAACTCGCCGCCAGCCTTGACTTAACAAAATATCAAGCGGCTTACGATGGTAAGAATAAGAAAATCAGCCCGCCAACCTTCGTGGTGACCAACCTAATCCCTCGGCGACCCAAGAACCCCTTCGACTGGGAAGCAGACCGGGCATCCATCTTGACCGATGAAGATGATTTTGCTTCTTTGTCCAAGTGCAATTGGGTCTTGGGCGATTTACAAATCGAAGCCGGTCAAAGCCCGCGCCAGGATTTAGGGAAGTAGACCTTTCTCGAATTTGGCCCATGAACCATGTAATAGTTAATACTATCTTTTGATGACCCCTTCTGCCAAAAAAGACAACCTCATACCGCTTTTGAAGCGGTTTGAAATATTTGATCCGCCTTTATAAAAATCTTCTGCAATGCTTAATCCGCCAAGGACAGACCTCTGAACATATCATCTGGGAACATAAAAGACACGGCAAGTAGTTTCAAAAAACATGCAGAGGATAGAAAAAACCTCCAAGTTCAAACCTTAACACCAGTAATGCAGGTTTCGTCGGCTCATACGGTCGCGACAGGGGGAGGCGAGTCAGAAAGCTCGTGCACCCACCCCTAATGCAGGTTTCGTCGGCTCATACGGTCGCGACAGGGGGAGGCGAGTCAGAAAGCTCGTGCACCCACCCTTAATGCAGGTTTCGTCGGCTCATACGGTCGCGACAGAGGGAGGCGAGTCAGAAAGCTCGTGCACCCACCCTTAATGCAGGTTTCGTCGGCTCATACGGTCGCGACAGGGGGAGGCGAGTCAGAAAGCTCGTGCACCCACCCTTAATGCAGGTTTCGTCGGCTCATACGGTCGCGACAGGGGGAGGCGAGTCAGAAAGCTCGTGCACCCACCCTAAATGCAGGTTTCGTCGGCTCATACGGTCACGACAGGGGGAGGCGAGTCAGAAAGCTTGTGCACCCACCCTAAATGCAGGTTTCGTCGGCTCAAACGGTCGCGACAGGGGGAGGCGAGTCAGAAAGCTCGTGCACCCACCCTAAATGCAGGTTTCGTCGGCTCATACGGTCGCGACAGGGGGAGGCGAGTCAGAAAGCTCGTGCACCCACCCTTAATGCAGGTTTCGTCGGCTCATACGGTCGCGACAGGGGGAGGCTAGTCAGAAAGCTCGTGCACCCACCCTTAATGCAGGTTTCGTTGGCTCATACGGTCGCGACAGGGGGAGGCGAGTCAAAAAGCTCGTGCACCCACCCTAAATGCATGTTCTGTCGGCTCATAAGGTCGCAACAGGATGACACAAATTTCTCTTTTTTAAGGAAGAAGCCCCCAAGTCGGGGAACATTTTATTACTTCATAATGAAACTGAAAAACTTACAAAGCATGGAGTTTTTAAGAACTCAAGTGTAGTAAGGCCGCAAATGGGCAATATTCCAAGGGCGAGTTGACTCAGCCTCCGTAGTCGGTCGATCAGGCCGAAGATCCATCAAGTAGTAAGAGCCATTGCGGAGGTTCTTGCTCACGACGAAAGGCCCTTCCCAAGGGGGCGAGAGCTTGTGCATGCCTGCCCGATCTTGTATCAGACGAAGTACCAAGTCGCCCTCCTGGAAAGCCCGACTCTTAACCCGGCGACTATGATAACACCGCAGATCTTGCTGATAGATGGCTGAACGAGCCGCCGCTAAGTCACGCACCTCTTCCAAGGCATCCAAGGAATCCTGACGCGCCAACTCGTTATCTTGCTCCACATATGCGGCGACTCTAAGAGAATCATGTCTTATGTCGGTAGGAAGGACAACTTCTGCTCCATAGACCAAAAAGAAAGGTGTGAACCCCGTGGATCGATTCGGGGTGGTCCGGATGCTCCATAATACCGAAGGTAGTTCCTCAACCCAACACCCTGGAGTTCTTTCCAGGGGAACCATGAGGCGAGGTTTAATCCCTCGCAGGACTTCCTGATTCTCCCGCTCTGCTTGCCCGTTTGACTGCGGGTGAGCAACTGCAGAAATATCAAGCCGGATATGTTCACGGCGACAAAAATCCAGCATCGCTCCTTGGGACAAGTTAGTACCATTGTCCGTGATAATACTGTGTGGATATCCAAAACGGAAAATCAGCTTTTTCAGGAATTTGACCGCAGTCTCCGCATCGCAAGCCCCAACAGGTTCCGCCTCAATCCATTTAGTGAACTTGTCAACCGCCACCAATAAGTGAGTTTTCTTGTTGGAGGACATCTTAAAGGGACCGACCATGTCCAGCCCCCAGACCACGAAAGGCCAAGTAATGGGAATCATCCTCAATTCTTGAGCCGACACATGAGCTTGTCTCCCATATCGTTGGCACCCCTCACACCGCCGTACTATATCTTCTGCATCTGCGTGAGCCGTCAACCAGAAGAAACCATGTCGAAAGGATTTTGATACCAAAGAACGTGACCCGGCGTGATGCCCGCAATCTCCAGAATGGATGTCATTTAGGATTATGCATCCTTCCTCGGAAGAGACGCACCGCTGAAAGACCCCTGAAGCACTTCATTTATATAGCTCGCCATTAATGATGACCATGGACTTGCTACGCCGAACAATCTGGCGAGCCAAAACTTCATCAGTGGGTAACTCGCCTCGAGCGAGATAAGCCAGATAAGGAAGTGCCCAATCCGGAGTGACATGGAGAGCCGCCACAAGCTGAGACTCGGGATCTTGTATCGCCAATTCCTCCTCCGTGGGTACAGTCACAGACGGTTTATGCAAGACATCCAAGAAAACATTAGGGGGGACCGGTTTTCTCTGTGAGCCGAGTCACGAGAGGGCATCAGCTGCTTCGTTGAGTCGCCGATCAACATGATCAACCTGGTACCCATGAAAATAGCCCACCACGTCAGATACAGCTCGCCTGTAAGCCGCCATCATAGGATCTCGAGAGTCCCAGGTGCCCGAAACCTGTTGCGCCACCAAATCTGAATCCCCAAAGCATCTGACTCGGGTTAGGTTCATCTCTTTTGCCAGTCGCAAACCATGAAGCAGAGCTTCATATTCTGCCGCATTATTTGTGCAAGGGAACATGAGCCGGAGAACGTAGCAGAACTTATCTCCTTGAGGGGATATCAACACCACACCTGCCCCCGAGCCCTCCAACTGCCTGGATCCATCAAAATAAATAGTCCAATAGGTAAGGTCAGGCCGATCTTCCGGAGCCTGAAGCTCCGTCCAATCGTTGACGAAATCAACTAGTGCCTGGGACTTGATGGCCGTGCGGGGGGTATATTGTATGTGATGCGACCCAAGTTCTATTGCCCATTTGGCGATTCGCCCTGTTGCCTCGCGGTTTTGGATGACGTCACCGAGGGGCGCGGAACTGACCACGGTGACCGGTTGTTCCTGGAAATAATGTTTAAGCTTTCGACTCGCCATGAACACCCCATAGACCAGTTTCTGCCAATGTGGGTATCGCTGTTTGGAAAGAGTTAACACCTCACTGATAAAGTACACCGGGCGTTGCACCGGGTATTCCTTTCCTTCCTCCTTTCTTTCGACGACCACAGCCACGCTGACCGCTTTGGAATTCGCGGCGATATACAGGAGCATAGGCTCCTTTTCAGTCGGGGCCGCCAGGACCGGCGGGTTAACCAATTGATGTTTCAAGGCCTGAAATGCCTCGTCAGCCTCCTCTGTCCATACGAATCGGTCGGACTTTCTCAACAATTGATAAAGAGGAATCGCCTTTTCTCCGAGGCGGCTCACGAAATGACTGAGAGCCGCAATACGACCCGCCAATCGTTGAACTTGATTAACATTCGTCGGCTTGCCGAGGGAAGTAACCGCTTCAATTTTGTCCGGGTTAGCCTCGATGCCGCGCTCCGATACCAAGAAACCTAGTAGTTTTCCCGCGGGTACGCCGAAAACGCACTTGGTAGGATTTAGCTTCATCTAATATACCCGTAAATTATCAAAGGTTTCCTTAAGGTCTTCCAGAAGTGTCTCCTCCCGACGGGTCTTGATCACAATGTCGTCAACATAGGCATGGACGTTGCGGCCAATTTGGTTATGAAGACAATTCTGGATGCAGCGTTGGTAAGTCGCCCCTGCGCTCTTGAGCCCGAACGGCATGGACACATAGCAAAAGGCCCCGAAGGGGGTTATGAAGGCGGTCTTCTCCTGATCTTCCACAGCCATTTTGATCTGATGATAACCTGAATAGGCGTCCAAAAAGCACAATCGTTCGCACCCCGCCACCGAGTCAATGATTTGGTCGATGCGGGGAAGAGCGAAATATCCTTGGGACAAGCTCTCTTGACGTCCGTATAGTCTATACACATACGGAACGTGCCATTCTTCTTGAGTACTAACACCGGGTTAGCTAGCCATTTGGGGTGAAAGACTTCCACGATGAACCCGCGGCTAAAAGACGGGCGACTTCCTCTCCAATCGCCTTCCGTCGCTCTTCGTTAAACCTGCGAAGGTATTGTTGGACAGGTTTGCATTTTGGGTCAATATTAAGATGGTGCTCAGCGAATTCTCTCGGTACACCTAGCATGTCAGAGGGCTTCCATGCGAAGATGTCCCGATTCTCACGGATGAATTCGATGAGCGCGCTTTCCTATTTGGGGTCCAGACCCGTTCCAATGGTAAACTGCTTGGATGAATCGCCAGGGACGAAGTCGAATGTCTTCGTGTCATCCGTTGGTTTGAACTTGAGGGGCGACTCGGAATCTGTAGTCGGCTTCTTGAGCGGTGACATGTCTGCCGGGTCAACATTGGCCCGATGGTTTTTGAGCTCTTCCGCCGCGCAGGCGACTTCCGCATAGGCCGCGTCTCCTTCCTCACACTCCTTTGCAATTCTTCTATCTCCGTCAATCGTGATGGGCCCTTTAGGACCAGGCATTTTGAGCTTGAGGTAGACGTAGCACGGGCGGGCCATGAAGCGAGCGTAAGCCGGTCGCCCGAACAGCGCATGGTACGGGCTTTTTAGTTTGACCACCTCGAAGACCAGAGACTCCGACCTGTAATTCTGCGCAGTTCCAAACGCTACTGAGAGCCTGACCCGGCCTATGGGATAAGCCGATTTGCCCGGGACGATGCTGTGGAAGACCGTGGTTGAAGGCATCAAGTCTTTCTCTAATAGATTCATCCTCCAGAAGGTGTCGAAGTATAGGATATTAATGCTGCTGCCGCCATCCATTAGTACTTTCGATAGAGTGTAGCCCCTCACTTGGGGAGCCACGACTAATGCCAGGTCGCCCGGGTTATCTATTCTCGGCGGGTGATCCTTTGTGCTCCATGTTATGGTCTGTTCGGACCAGTGGAGATATCTAGGAACTGCCGGCTCAATTAGGCTGTACGCCCGGTGATTTACCTTTTTATCACGCCTGCAAGCATTAGTGGTGAGAACATGGTACTGCCCATTACTTAGCTGCTTAGGATTGTTGCGGAAGCCCCCATGGTCATCCTGGTCCTGCGGAGCCCCCTGTGGGGGCGGCTGCTGGAAAACTCCCAGCGGGTTGTACCGCCGTTGGTGGTGCACTGGGTACTGGCCGTCGCCTAGCTGCCGCCCCCCCTGTGCCTCTTGTTCGGGAAAACCGCCGAAGGGGTTGTGCCTTTGATTGGGCGCGGCGAGTTGGTCCTGGCGACGGTTCGGATCTTTGCTTTGGCTCTTCTTGATTGCCTCGGCCCGAAATTCTCGCATCACGAAACAGTTCTCCCAAGAGTGGCCCGCCGGGCCGTCGGCCGTGGCGTGGTGCGGGCAAGGGCCTCTGAGTAGCTCTTCGTAATTACGCGTCCTTTTCCCACTGAAGCCTCGATTCTTCTTTTTGCCGTCATTGGCGTTGGTGTTGGCAACCAGATCCGAGGGCTCCTCCTGTGGCCTACGCTTGCCGTTGGTCCCCTGGTTGTGACGATTGCGGCCTTGGAGGTGGGTGTGGTTTTTGGTTGAATCGCCCTTCTTGGGCGAGTTACCCTTACCATCCTCGCCGGGATCCTTGGTATCATCGGCCTCGGCGTACCTAGTGAGGGTATCCATCAGCTCGCCCATATCCTAAACTTTTCGTTTGAGTCGCCCCAATTTCTGGACCAGCGGTTCATAGTGGCAGTTGTGCTCGAGGATAAGCACAGCTTGGGCTGCCGTGATGCCATCCGATGAATGGATAATTTCCGCGACTCGCCGCGACCAATGGTGCGCCGACTCATCCGGGCGTTGTACGCAGTGTTGCAAGTCGACGATCGTCATCGGCCGTTTACAGGTTCCCCGGAAGTTTTTGATGAAACGCTCCTTCAGCTCGGCCCAGGACTGGATAGAATTGGGGGGTAAGTTTTTCAACCAGGTGCGCGCCGATCCCTCGAGCATCATGGTGAAATATCTGGCGCAAACCGCCTCGTTTACGTCGAGCATGTCCATGGCGATCTCATAGCCCTCGATCCAAGATGTTGGTTCGAGATCTGGTGTGTAATTAGGCACCTTTCTTGGTCCTTTGAAATCCTTGGGCATTCTTTCATTTCGAAGGGCCAGGGACAAGCAGGGCACCCCAACTCGCCCTCCGGTCCCCGCGGGAGGAGTCTGAGCCTCTTGAATCTTGGGTGGACCTCTGCCCGGCGGGTTCCGCTCGGGCGGGTTGTCCTGCGGGAAGTGTCGCAGGGCACTGTTTACGGCTGGCTGATCCTCCGGCCTACTCCTGGTATAGCTCGCCTGGGGGGTGGAGTGCAATCGCTCGGGGCTGTGTGAGAACTGCGTGTTTTGGACCACCGCCATTTTCAACATCTCGATGGCGTTCCTTGCTTCGATCTCAGCTGGGGTGTTGCCGTGGATCGGAAGAGACTCCAGATGGCGAGTTGCGGCAAGCACGTTATCCACCGGGTTAGAGAAGTGGCCTCGAGGGGTACGGAAACGAGGAATTTGACCCTCAGTCGGCTGAATCGGCGGGTTAGGAGGGCGGCCCAGCCCTCCTGCTGGGGCGGCTCCCATCCCGGGTGTTTGAGGAGTGTCGAACAGGCGAGTCGGATTGAGATCATGGGGCAGGCGACCCTGGTGTCTCCGCTGATGGACGGCGTCGGACGCGCGCTGCTGTCTTTCAATCCGCCAGTTGTCGGTGTTCAATCGCATCCTTTCGGCCGCAATCTGGGCTTGTCGAGTTTCCATCCTGGCGGACTCCGTCTCAGCATCCTGATGGGCCTTTGCCACCGCCTCCCTCAGCTTTGCTACCTCCGCGTTTATCTCTTCTTGGCTCTCTAGCGTGAGGGGGGTTGACATTAGCCTTGTGATTTCCGCCGCTAAATCCACCAGGACTGCTGACGCACTTCTGGATGTCCCGCCGGTCCCATCGCCTCCAGCGGGGTTCTGTGCGGGTTGAGTCGCCCCGGCCATGTAGATGGCGATCTGGCGGCGGGTTCGATCGAGGATTTCCGGATCCATGGCCAATGACAAGCCTCCGAGACCGTCTCCGTGGAGGGACTGGATGGAATCTGAATCGCCCATGGATGATTCGTCGTCAGAGTTGATGGGGGTAACCTCCTGAGCCGCCGCGTGCTCTGGCTCCTCCGACCCCTGCGTGAAACCCACAAAGACCGGGTGGGTCAGATTCCGTGTTATGACTGGATGAACGTACCTGGCCGGCTCGACGATGTCGGAGGAGATGTCCGGCTCAGGAACAGATGACCCGATCATGCCGATGAAGACGTTGATCTTGCCGAAGGGGACCCTGTAGCCTGATTCGAGAGAATTCGCTTCAGGTCCCCATCGCTGGTTGTCGATGTAGGCTATGCCGCGTCGGCTCCAAGTCATGAGCGCCGTCGCATAACTCCCAAACCCTGGTAGGGCTCCCTTTGAGAACTCAACTCCACCGTGCGCAGGCCCCACGATGGGCGCCAACTGTCGTGGTTTTGTCACGGCAGATGTCCTCGTGAAAGGACTTAGTATGGGAACCATCGCACTTTGGTGGCGACTCAAAGGGGTTGAACAGGAGGAACGCGGCGGGTTACCCAGGTTCGGCCCCTCGCGTGGAGGTAATAGCCTACGTTCTGCTTGGCGTGTATTGATGTGGATTCGATTACAAGAAAGGCGTAACTCGCCTTACCTAGCACTCGATGATTTCTAACCTTCCTATCCCCCTTCAAACTCGCCTTTATATAGAGGTCGAGGCTTTAGGGTTTACAAGCGTCCCTTCCCTTTTACAAATCATGACCACCGCGGCCTCTGAGTCGCCATCTTGCAAAACCCAGAGACCTTCCACAAATCACAACCATCTTGCGGCCTTAAACCGCCCGGGCTGAGGCCCAAATGAGTCAAAGGATGAACCGCCTTACTAGTAACCCGGCCCATATTGGGCGGGTCACTTAATAAGCGATATCCCCAACACCATCCTTTCATGCGGAAACTACATGACTTATTTTGTAAGTTGTTCCTCATGAATTCTCTTTTTGGACCTATTGGTCCGGCCCTTACCTGATGAGCATGTCGACGCTACCTCGAAGCACGGATGTGGTACTTCAACTTTCAAGAGGAACATTGGAAGCACACTGCTAGATTGTTCCTGATCAATTATCCAGACCGCATGGTATGGGTAAACATCATGGTTCTCTTTGCCTTTTCGTCTTAATGGTTATGTACTTGATGACCTATCATGCATACCATACTCTATGTTTATCTCGGGAATGGTATACTTTAGACTCTTTCTGTGTGTGAACAAATTTTCCTTCCTATTGGTCTGTTTGACCTTTCTTGTGGCATAACTTATCTAAGCAGTGTTAATTCCATGCTTAGGTAAAATTCTCAGTATATGAGTCTGTCAGTCAGACCCTGTTGCTATTGTGGATAACATTCCGATAGCCGTCGGTGGACGAGGACCTTGCCTATTGGTCCGCCTCGTTTGAACGAGGAGGAAAATGGTTCTAGTCGTCCCCCGCCCTTGGTACCGATGTTGTTGCCAACATAACTGATAGGTTATCCTCTGACTTGTCTTGCTACCAAGACCGTATAATATGCCACCCCTCTGCCTATTCTTGGCCCACATGGTGGACCCATAACCCAAGTTCCACAGGATTGAAACCTGACTCTCCTGTACATCTTTAACTCCAAGGTATCCCTTACACTTGGCTTCGTATGAAATTATCGTGTCACCATTCAATGGACCGATCACTCTCCGGTCTGGATATTTATCCAACATGTTGAAGATCAAATCCGCGTTGTTCTGGAGAATCTGAAGGCTGCTCAGTCTCGTTAGAAGAGTCAGTATGACCGTCATCAGCAAGATATGGTCTATCAACTTGGCTAAAAGGCTTATCTTCGTGTCACACCAATGAGAGGTGCACATCGTTTTGGGATCAAGGGCAAGTTAGCTCCTCGCTATATTGGTCCTTTCACTGTTCTCGAAAGGCGTGGAAGAGTGGCTTATCAATTGGAACTGCCGACGAACCTTTCTCAGGTTCATGATGTCTTCCATGTTTCTCAGCTCCGCCTCTGCTTCAAGGATCCTATTCGAGCAGGGGATCATGATATGCTTGAGATGCAACAAGACCTCTCTTATAAAGGACATCCGGTCTGCATTCTCGACCAAGCTGAACATCAGACTCGTCGCATAGTCATTAAGTTTCTTAAAATGCAGTGGTCAAATCATTCTGAAGATGAAGCCACTTGGGAATGCGAGGATCATCTTTGTGATGAATACCCCGAGCTCTTTCCTTCTACCTCTTAATTCTCGGGACGAGAATTCTTGTTAGTAGGGGAGAGTTGTAACGCCCCGATAAATTAAGCTACAGTAACCACACACTAATTCTTCCACGTCATCAAATTTATCTAAAATAAATTATCGCTTAATAAAAATCAAAGCAATTATCATATTTAAATTAAAGTCAATAGGTGGAAGTTTTCGAATGCAGAAATAATAAAAGAATAAAATAATAGTAATAGGGAAGTATTTAAAAATAAATGAAAAAGAATATGTAAAAGATATATTAAAATAAATAAATATAAAAAAAACGAAAAAGGAAAAGCCCCTGGCCCAACTGGGCCAAGTTGGCCCAGCCGGCCAGGCCCCCAACCGGCGCTCCCAACTCCCACCAGCAAACCCTAACCGGTCCCTAGCCCCACTCCTTCCCCTGGCCGCCGCCACCCTCCCTCTCTCTCGGCCCCAACCCTCCCCACCTACCACTCCCTCCTCTCGTGGAGCACCCCCACCTGCCGAGACCCCAGCGCCAGAACCCCCCTCTCCCCTCGAGCCAATCCCACCTCGTCTCCCCTGGAGACCGAATCCTCCCTGCCGCCCCAGATCTTCCCCAGGATCCCATGCCCTCCAGCGACCCCTCCCTCCCGCTCGATCCAGGAGGGATCGAGCAGGGAGGTCTCCCTCTCCCCGTCGGCCCCTTCCTTCGGCGCCATCCCCGTCACCCTGCTCCACCAACCGGCGGCCCTGCCTCACCCCCGCCGGCCGTGGCCCTCCGGCGACCCTCATCGGGCCATCTTCATCGCGTGACCGTCATCACCACCACCGCGTCTTCCTCCACACCGTCTCCTACGTGCCTCCCGAGAACTCCGGCTTCACCGGGCCCTCTCGTCAACGTCGGTGAGCCCCTTTTCGGGCTCCTCCCACCGTCCCCTTCCTTGCACCGTCCCGGTTCCATTCTGGCAAATGGCGCTTTCCGAGATCATGGTGCTCGTGTAGGTGTAGGTGTAGATAGCCCCCTCTCTCTCTATCTGTTGAGATGAGAGAGATGTACAGAGAGATGCGAGTGAGGTTGGAGATGAGATGTGAGAAAAAGAGAAGGAAAAATAAAATGATGTATTTGTGTATGTATGTATGTATTAGATGTCGTATGTATTTTGTATGTATGAGATGCACGTATGTATGTATTTATGTATATATGTAGGTATATGGAGAAATACATTATGTTTATTATCTGGGTAAATATGTGTATGTGGCTAGTGCCACTTACCGGTGGGCCAACCCACCCCACTGTCTATGACAGGGAGGCCCCACACCCTCTTTTAAGAAAAGTGAAAATTAAAATATAAAATTAACAATATGTTTTTATTAAATAAATAAATACATATGCTATCTAATAATTTAGTTAATTAATTAATTAGGTAATTAGAATAATTAGAGTATGACACGTGGGTGGCCCACTAAATTAATTTGATTAATTACTATTTAATCATAATTAAAAACTTGTGTCTATGACGCTCGGGACCCACTGGTCAGTTGACTAGTCAACTATTGATGTCAGCGTGACATCATGCTGATGTCATAATAGCTCTTAATTAAATTAATTAAATCTGTTTTTATTTCCTAATTATTGAATAAAACTTTAAAAATTAATATAAAATAATATGTAAGTCAGATCAAAATATTTTCAACATGAAAGTTGATCAGCAGAACGAGACGAACCCGGATATACGGTCCATTCGTCTGTCGCGTGTCCCTAGCATAGCAAACATGAAACTTTTCCATTGTTTTCCATCTGACCGGTAGTAGCCAGAGACCCGGAAAATATCGTTAGATATTTTTCCGACCCGTCTATGACGGATGTTGCTGCGTTAGCTCATGTCTAGCCTGCATCTTGCCATGTCATGCATTGTGTTGCACCGTTGCTATTATTTATTGTTTCTTCCCCCTCTTCCTACCGGTAGACCCCGAGACTGACGCTGCTACCGGGTACATCTACGACCTTGCCGATCACTCCTTTGCTGCAGAGCAGCAAGGCAAGTAAACCCCCGTGGATCATTCCTATATCGCCTATGTCTTTCTCCCTACTGCTTGCATTAGTTTTTTGCTACTGTTGTAGTTAGCTCCTATATCTGATGCATAGCCTGTTTTTGATGAACTGCTACTATCAGTATTGTACCTTTAATCTGCTTAGTATAGGTGGAGCAGTCATCCCTTCTGACCCCGTAGTCCAGTTGTTCCGCTTTTCATTCAAATCTCGATCCCTGATCGACGAGCCAGACCCGACACAACACATACACCCCCCTTAGTTGTACGACGCTACAGAGATACTATCGGGTACCAAGGGTGACACCTCGCTAAGTACTCCTGATGATACCTCTGTAGTATAGCTAGTCGGTCGTGGTTATCGAGGGTGATTCCTCTTTCACCATTCCCGACGAGGCCTCTGTCGTGCAACCCCTCAAGTGTGGGACCCCCAAGGGTGATTCCTCTAAGCCCACCTTGACGGCTACATCGTTCGGAATCCAACGAGGGTGATACCTCGGAATCCCCCGATGTTACTACCACACACTTACTCGACCATGTTACTGGGATCATTGGTGATTAGTTGTTAAGACGGGTGGATTTCCGCGAGATTGTGTCGATGGCCTAATTAAAATGTTAATGGATTTGGGTATTTGATCTGGGTTGGTTGGAGACCTTTTCGCACTAACCGTCTGCGTGGGAAGAATTATGGGTACTCGACGTCGCGGTATCAGCCGAAGCTCTTCAGACGTCAGCGATGTAGCGCCGCGCGCCCGAGTGGTCCCGAGATGGATCACGCTTGTGATTAAGGGGTGCTAGGACTGACGTTGGCTGCCCTCGCATTGTGCAGGAGCGCGGAGGGGAAGTGGGCCCATGAACCCTTTGCGCTTAGGATTTAGACCGGCGGGCTGGCCTCTCTACTGAGTTTAGGTGGGGCTGCGACGTGTCGATATTCCGAGGCCGGACAGGACCTAGAAAAGTGTGTCCGGCCAGAGTGTTATCGAGCGCGTCGGGACATGTGGTTGACCCCTGCAGGGATGAAAATTAACTATTCGAATAGCCATGTCCACGGTTACAGGACGACTTGGAGTTGTGCCCAGATTTTATACAACTACAATTGTTACTTAACTGGAATTAGTTGCGTCGGGATTGCTTCCTCGCAGGGAGTCGAGGGAGGATCTCTGGGCGTGACCTCACTTTAATATTGCTGCACCAATATGACTATTATTTGTGTTACACCTGTTCTACTCTCGTCTATTGCTGCAAGACCCTGAAGATGCTAGTCTTCGATAGGACTAGGCCTTCTCTCTCTTTCTCGCATTGCTGCAGTGAGTCCACATATAAACCCCTTCTTTGATACTGATGCATACTTAGAATAGTTCTGATGTAAGACTTGTGAGTACTTTGGATGAGTACTCATCGTTGCTTTGCTCCCCCCTTTGTCCCCTTGATCCGTTGCTGCGACCAGATGATGGAGCCTAGGAGTGGAGTTTCCTGCCAACGTCTGCCCCCCCGATGGTGTCTTCTTCATGGAGGCCGTTGAAGAATAGGAGTAGTTAGGAGGTTCCTAGGCAGGAGGCCTCGCCTTGTTCGATCGTGTTTCTTTTGTGCTAGCCTTCTCTAAGGCACCCCCATGTTATGTCTGTACTCAGATTTTGTTGCCTCCGCTGACTCGTGTGTTTATCGAGCTTCGGTATTCTAGCCCTCGAAGCCCCTGGCTTGTAATATGAAGCTTGTATTGATTTATTTGTGTCTAGAGTTGTGTTGTGATATCTTCCCGTGAGTCCTTGGGTTTGATCGTACACATTTGCGTGTATGATTAGCGTACGATTAAACCGAGGGCGTCACTACTAGGGCCCAAGTGCCATGATTTCAGATCTGAACCTATTATGTTGTCGCCAATATATGTGTGTTCTTGATCCTATCTTGCAAGTTGTAGTCACCTACTATGTGTTATGACCCGGCAACCCCGGAGTGACAATAGCCGGAACCACTCCCGGAGATGACCATAGTATGAGGAGTTCATGTATTCACTAAGTGTTAATGCGTTGGTCCGGTTCTTTATTAAAAGGAGAACCTTAATATGCCGTAGTTTCCATTAGGACCCCGCTGCCATGGGAGGGATGGACAGTAGATGTCATGCAAGTTCTTTTCCCTAAGCACGTATGACTACATACAGAATGCATGCCTACATTACATTGACGAACTGGAGCTAGTTACAAATCTCTCCTTGTTATAACTATTGCATGATGAATAACATCCGGCATAATCATCCATCACCGATCCAATGCCTACGAGTTTTTCCTACTGGTCCTTGCTACGTTACTTTGTCGCTACTGCTGTTACTGCTGCTACTGTTACTCTCTCGCTACTGTTGCTATCACACAACTTTGCTACTGATACTTTGCTGCAGATACTAAATCTTTCAGGTGTGGTTGAATTCACAACTCAACTGCTAGTACTTGAGTATATTCTTTGGCTTCCCCTTGAGTCGAATCAACAAATTTGGGTTGAATACTCTACCCTCGAAAACTGTTGCGATCCCCTATACTTGTGGGTTATCAAGACTATTTTCTGGCGCCGTTGCCGGGGAGGCATAGCTATATTCTCTGAGTCACTTGGGATTTACGTCTGCTGATCACTATGAGGAATCCAAAAGATCCACGAACTAAAGTCTTGCCCTCAACTATGAGGACAGGTAAGGAACTGCCATCTAGCTCTGCACTTGATTCACCATCAGTTATGAGTAAGTTTGCGACACCACCTCCTACTAGAAATCCTGATATGTCACCTGTGCTTGATAATGCTACTTCTGCTGTCCATGATGCTTGTGATGATGCTATGCTTGATACTGCTTTGCCACTAGGTGCATTCCTTGATGCACAAATTGCTAGAGTTGCTGCTAGATGTGATGATACTTCTGAAACTGCTGATACTATTGAAGCAGAACCTGCTATTTTGCCTGTTAGAACTAGCTCTCCTACATATGAATTGCCTGATATGCCTGAGGGTTATGTTATGGAGGGAAAGATAGCTTAGGACTTTCTTGCGTGTAAGGATAGCTATGATGTTGAAAAATTACTGCGCAAGTGGAAATAAAAATCTTTGAACGCTAGGATGAAATACGACCCAAAGTTTGCTACTTCGCCTATCTTTGTGACTGATAAGGATTATGAATTCTCTGTTGACACTGAGTTAATCACTCTGGCTGAATCTGATCCTTTTCACGATTATGAGTCTGAAACGGTTTTAGCCCATCTTACCAAACTGCATGATATAGCCACCCTATTCACGAGTGAGGAAAAGATCCGCCACTACTATATCCTTAAGCTGTTTCCTTTCTCGCTAAAGGATGATGCTAAGACTTGGTTCACTTCTCTTGCTCCTGGTTGTGTGCGTAGCCCCCAGGATATCATCTACTACTTCCCATAAGAAGCAAGCTGCCTTCTAGGAAATATACAACTTTGTGCAAGTTGAAGAAGAGAGTCTCCCACAAGCTTGGGGGAGGCTCGTCCAACTACTGAATGCTTTGCCTGATCACCCTCTTGAGAAGAATGAAATACTTGATATCTTCTATAATGGACTAACCGATGTTTCTAGAGACCGCCTAGATAGTTGTGCTGGTTTTGTTTTTAGGGAACGAACCGTAGAACAAGCTAAGATCCTATTGAATAATATCTTGTGCAATGAGAATGCTTGGACTATTCCCGAACCAGCTCCAAAGCCAACTCCTAAGAAAAGAGGTGTTCTATTCCTCAGTCCTGAAGAGATGCAAGAAGCTAAGAAATCTATGAAAGAGAAAGGCATTAAATCTGAAGATGTCAAAAATCTACCACCTATCAAAGAGATCCATAGTCTTGATAACCCGATAGAGGTAGTAGAGGTGAATTCTCTTCGCAGATTTGATGAGAGTGATATTCCTTTTGATAAACCTACTAGCTTATGCCTGGATGAATTTGATAATTTTGTTGCCAAAAAACAAAGTTTCAATGATTATGTTAGCAGACAATTGGAACAGAATGCTCATATGCTTAGTCATTTAAGTGCTTGTGTGGACAGAAATGTCAATGATCTTAAGCTTCTAAGTAAACATGCCTCTATGGTTACTACTTAGGTAGAACAAGTACTTAAGGCTCAGAATGACTTGCTCAATGAGTTGAATGACAATTCAGTCAGAGTCGTCACAAGAGGCGGTAGAATGACCCAGGAACCTTTGTATCTTGAGGGTCATCCTAAGAGAATTGAACAAGATTCTCAAGGAGTTCGCACTGATGCACCTAGTCATCCTAGAAAGGAGAAGAGAGATGATAGGAACCTGCACGCTAGCAACCCTGATGCTGTTACACATGACAGTCTAAACGATGTGTCTGTCTGTGATGCTGAAACACAATCTGGTGATGAACATGAGCCTAACGATGATATCGATAGTGGTGTTCATGTTGATGCTCAACCTAGCAATGATAAGGATGTGGAGATTGAACCTATTGATCTTGATAACCCACAACCTAAGAATAGAAGATACGATAAGAATGAATTCATTGCTAGGAAGCATGGTAAAGAAAGGGAACCATGGGTTCAGAAACCCATGCCCTTTCCTTCCAAACCATCCAAGAAAAAGGATGATGAGGATTTTGAGCGCTTTGTTGAAATGATTAGACCTGTCTTTGTGCAAATGCGTTTGACAGACATGCTCAAAATGTCTCCGTATGCTAAGTACAGGAAATATATTGTGACTTATAAGAGGAGGATACCTGAGGTTGAGATTGCCACCATGCTTGCTAACTATACCTTCAAGGGTGGAACTCCTAAGAAACTAGGTGATCCCGGAGTGCCCACTATACCTTGCTCCATTAAAGGAAACTACGTTAGAACTGCTTTATGCGACCTTGGAGCCGGTGTTAGTGTTATGCCTCTCTCTCTTTATCGTAGGCTTGAACTGGATAAGTTGACACCCACTAAAATCTCTCTGCAAATGGCCTACAAATCAGCTGCTATCCCTATCGGCATTTGCGAGGATGTGCCTGTTGTGGTTGCGAACGTTACTATCTTAACAGACTTTGTTATCCAGGATATTCCCGAGGATGATGCCATGGCGGTCATCCTTGGAAGACCCTTTTTAAACACTTTAGGGGCTGTTATGGATTGCAACAAAGGCAATGTCACTTTCCATGTCAACGGTAATGAGCATCCGGTGCACTTTCCGAAGAAACAATATCGAGTACATTGCATCAATGCTATCAAAAAAACTTCATCGATTCTCATTGGAAGCTTTGAATGCCCTATACTTACTGTCAAGATGAAGTATGATTTGCTTGTTGGGGATATCCACATCCCCATTGAGGTAACCTAGTGACTATTCGAAAATTCTCTGTTTCCTTTTGCGATTCGAAAAAGTTTGTCAAGCAGACTTGATCAACCTCATTGACGGAATTCTTTCGATGACCATGAGATGGATGAATCGAGGAGTCACAAACCTCTGTTCGAAGCTTTCACCTTCGGTTGCTTAGAAGAAAAATGATAAATTCAGCTTTGGGTTTCCCTGTTTTCTGCTTTTAGCGTCCCGTAGAAAAGTACCCCGAAAATAAAAGTTCTCCGAATGTCCTGAAAATCAAGTATGATTTTTCTGGAATTTTTGAAAAATACTAAGACGGAGAGCTAGTGAGGGGGCTGCACCAGGGGGCCATAAGCCCTGGAGGCACGGGCACCCCCTGGCCATGCCTACCAGGTTTGTGGGGCCCACATGCACCCCTCCACTCATTTTAGCTCCCATCTGCTTCTCCTACCTCCAGAAAAATCGTTTCACAGCTCAAACCCGTGTTCTTGCTCTTCTTGCTGCGATTTTCGATCTCCTTGTGCAAAGCCCCATTCACCAAATTGTTTTGGGGGAAGTGCTCCTTGGTTTGTGACTCCTCCATTGGTCCAATTAGTTTTTGCTCTAGTTCCTTACCCATCGCGTATTTTTGCTGCCTTGGTGACCCTGTTCTTGAGCTTTGCATGCTAATTTTAGCTGGTCCCAGTAGTTTTGATGCGTGATATGGCTTCTAGGCACTTGTGGGAGTAGTTGCTTCGAGTTTCGTTGGGCCTTGTTCACTTTTCCTTAGAGTCGCTAAAAATTTCAGAAATTTTCAGAGATAGAAAAGGGAAAAGATGAGGTGGTTCTTTAGAGGCTCTTCAAGCCGTGACCCCGAGGACGATGAAAGTGAGAAGAAGAAACCCAAGTATCCGGTCCCCCCGAATTGCATAAGTTCGAGCGTGCGAGTGGCCAAGCGATGTGTTCTTATGCGTCGCCGGACTTTATGAGGACTTTTACTACTTGGTGGAGAACGCATGCCTTACTGCCTTCGTTGAAGATAAGTGTCCGCAATACCTCCTCCTCACTAATATTTTCGTGCAAAGCTTTAACTTCTATCCTAGGAAGAATCCTCCTGTGGTTGAGTTCAAACTATATGATATCCCCCAACGCATGTCACTCCAGGAGTTTTGCAATGTTTGCAAATTACCTTATGTTGGGGATATTCATGAACCTCGTCCACGGGACTTGGAGGCTTTCATAGATACTATTGCTGTAGGAGAGGAGAGAAGAGTGTCTTGCGCTAGAGCTGCTAGCACACATTTTCCTGTGCTTTGGTACTTCTCATTATTCATGGGAAAATGTTTGATTGGCCGTGGGAAAGCTGGAGCCCTTAGCTCCCCAGATCTTGCGGTCTTGCGCGAAGCCCTTTATAATGATAAAACTTATAGCTTGGGCGCTATAGTAGCTCAACGGTTGAACATGAACCGTTCTAAAGGCATTGTCTATGGAGGTATTTATGCTACTCGTCTTGCTAGACATTTTGAGATACCTATTAGACTGGACGAGGAAGAAGAGATTCTTATTCCTGAGAGATATCTAGATTATGATGGCATGGTTCGCCATGACTTTCTTGATAGACATATAAATAGAAGGATGATTTATAACCTGGTATTTAGCGAGGGTACTCGTGAGACTATTACTTTTCCTGCTCCTTCTTTGTTCAATCTTCATACATGCAGGTACATTATTATGCGCTCGGACATCTATGCATATTGGGTCAGAGCCCAACCACAGGCACACGTGCCCGAGCTACCAGTCGAGTACCAGACGCCAGTTTATCAGTGGGAGCTAGAGGAGCTCACACAGCAGTGGCTTCCTCAGTCCACTCTGGAGTACCCCGGAGCTGGTTATTTCCCTCCTTGGGAGTAGACCAACTTAGGCCAAAAGCCTAAGCTTACGTGTTTCTCACCGACTTTATATTCTTGCTTACGCTTTCACTTTGTTAGTCGATGTTCACACTTTGCCACTGTATCATCCATGCTAGTTTATTTCTTTTTCTCGTTTTCTTCTCGTGTGTTTGTCTAGTTTGAGAAAACCCAAAAAGATTTTTGTTTTCTTCTTTTGCTTGTTGGGAGCTTTCTCGTGTAAATAGTTTTCTTTTTCTTTGGATCAAGGTAGAAGATCATGGTTACAATGTTTACTGGCTCTCGCATGCATATCTGTTTATCTGTCAAAGAGCCATATTACTTTGTCTTCTCCTTTGTGTTTGTTTGCAGATTCCAGCTTAGTCCAATGCACGAGCACTCTTATTATTGTTCACATCATTCGGTCATACAAGTGAAAGGAAATAATGACGATATATGATGAAGTGACTGAGCCTGGAAAAACTGGTATGAACTCGATCTATTTTGTTTTTGTAAATATGACTAGCTCATCGTTCCTGATTTAGCTTTGTTGTGAGAGAAACATGTTTACAATGGCAACTTAGTGATCATAGTTTCTGATGCCATGCTTAATTAGCTAGGAGATTATAATGGTTTGTCTTGGATGCCAACATGAATTTGGAGATGACTATGATGTAGTATGATATGATGGTATCCTCCTTTGAATGATTCAAGTGGCTTGACTTGGCGCATGTTTACGCATGTAGTTGAAACAAAATCAACATAGCCTCTATGATATTCATGTTCATGGTTATTTACGTCCTACTCATGCTTGCACTGAATGTTGGTTAATCTCAATGCATTTTGATGACTGTTGTCGCTCTCTAGTTGGTCGCTTCCCAGTATTTTGCTAGCCTTCACTTGTACTAAGCAGGAATACTGCTTGTGCATCCACTTCCATAAAACCAAAGTTGTTCCATATGGGTCCACCATACCTACCTATATGCGGTATCTACCTGCCGTTCCAAGTAAATTTGCATGTGCCACTCTCAAAACCTTCAAGAAATAATCTGTTTTGCATGCCCAAACCGCTCATGTGGTGACAAGGGCGATCAGTATCTTCCATGCTAGGCGTGTTATCCTCGATATGTGTTTATTCACTATCATTTACGAGAAAGGGGCCGGTAATTGGAATGCCCAGTTCCATGCTCAAATCGAAAAGATAATTGCAAACAAAACTCCCCCTGGATTGATGTTAGTATGGACGGCACCCAAGTATTCTGCTAGTCGTGGAGTGTGATTCATCGGTGGTGGGGGAGTCAAAACTTTAGCTTTCTGTTTGGGAACCGCCTATAGCATGTGTAGCATGGAAGATGGTGAAAACTCTTAGTCATTGCGTTGACAATGTATGCATGCCACCCAAAATTATTATCTCTGTTTTGAAAGCTTGAGCTCTGGCAGCTTTGCAAATCAATGCTTCCCTCTGCGAAGGGCCTATATTTATGTTCCTGTTGAGTCATCCTCTGCTTATAAAAGCACCAATTAGAGAGCACCTGTGTCATTTTTATGCTTTGCTTTTGACTGATATTGAGTGTGACTGGATCTTCTTTGCCATGAATTACAATGTTTAGTCAGCCTTTGGTCTTTGAAGGTGCTCTGCATTTATGTTTTGCGATATCAGAAAGAGCTAGCGAGATACCATCTGTTCGTACTGCTTCATGATTGTTTTGATTGAAGTGTTGACGTTTGAAACTTGTCATTATTGCTCGCTAGTTGATTATGCCATTGATATGAGTTTACCGTGAGACCTAGATGTCATTTGCTTATGTGGTTAGCTTGTGATCTTGCTAAAATTCTGGATATGAGTTAGACATAGTTGCAACAACAAGATCAAACAGAGTTCGTAAAAGTTTTTCTTTTGTCTATTTCAGTTTGTCAACTGAATTGCTTGAGGACAAGCAAGGTTTTAAGCTTGGGGGAGTTGATACGTCTCCGTCGTATCTACTTTTCCAAACTCTTTTGCCCTTGTTTTGGACTCTAATTTGCATGATTTGAATGGAACTAACCCGGACTAACGATGTTTTCAGCAGAATTGTCATGGTGTTGTTTTTGCGCAGAAATAAAAGTTCTCGGAATGGCCTGGAAATTTAAGGGGATTTTTTTGTGGAATATATAAAAAATACTTGTGCAAGAATCAACCGAAGGGGTGGAGCTAAGAGCCCACAAGCCCACCAGGCGCGGGCCCCCCTGGTCGTGCCTGGCAAGCGTGTGGGGCCCATGAATCTCCACCGCCTCCAATCCCAGCTCTATTTAGTCCCTTTCGTCCGAAAAAAAAATCAAGGAGAAGAGTTCATCGCGTTTTACGATACGGAGGCGCCGCCACCTCCTGTTCTTCCTCTAGAGGGAAGATAAGGAGTCCGTTCTGGGCTCCGGAGAGGGGAGATCCTCGCCATCGTCATCACCAACCTTCTTTCATCGCCAATTCCATGATGCTCTTCACCGTCCATGAGTAATCTCATCGTAGGCTTGCTGGACGGTGATGAGTTGGATGAGATCTATCATGTAATCGAGTTAGTTTTGACGGGGATTGCTCCCTAGTATCCACTATGTTCTGAGAATGATGTTGCTACTACTTTTCCATGCTTAATGCTTGTCACTAGGGCCCGAGTGCCATGATTTCAGATCTGAACCTATTATGTTGTCGCCAATATATGTGTGTTCTTAATCCTATCTTGCAAGTTGTAGTCACCTACTATGTGTTATGACCCGGCAACCCCGGAGTGACAATAGCCGGAACCACTCCCGGAGATGACCATAGTATGAGAAGTTCATGTATTCATTAATTGTTAATGTGTTGGTCTGGTTCTTTATTAAAAGGAGAACCTTAATATCCCGTAGTTTCCATTAGGACCCCGCTGCCATGGGAGGGATGGACAATAGATGTCATGCAAGTTCTTTTTCCTAAGCAGGTATGACTACATACGGAATACATGCCTACATTACATTGACGAACTGGAGCTAGTTACATATCTCTCCGTGTTATAACTGTTGGATGATGAATAACTTCCGGCATAATCATCCATCACCGACCCAATGCCTACTTGTTTTTCCTACTGGTCCTTGCTACGTTACTTTGTCGCTACTACTGTTACTCTGTCGCTACTGTTGCTATCACACTACTTTGCTGCAGATACTAAATCTTTCAGGTGTAGTTGAATTGACAACTCAACTGCTAATACTTGAGAATATTCTTTTGCTTCCCCTTGTGTCGAATCAACAAATTTGGGTTGAATACTCTACCCTCGAAATCTGTTGCGATCCCCTATACTTGTGGGTTATCATCTTCCTTGTTAGCATAACACTTCAAGCATAAGAACATAAAGGTTTTGTCTATGTCGCTACTAGGAAAACTCATGCTTTTTGTTATGACCAATGCTATGTTTGCCAAGATTAAATAAAGTTTTCAAAGCCATACCTGATGTGTAAGATCAATACTCCCATAAGAATCAACATCTAAGATCGATTGCATGAAGAGGATACCAAGTGCAGCAAAGAAACCAATATATTTCTCATTAATATTCCATCATACACACTGCATGCTCACGGATACAAGACTCTCCACAAAGGAGTGATAGACCTCAATGCAAACACCTATTTCATAAGATAATTTCCCTAGACATGATACGACACTAAACTTGACCATAACAAGGTAGAGGATAAAAATATAGATACTGGGCACTCCCCCAAGCTTGGAACAAGCTAAGGGAATGCCAATACCCATGAAGATTTCACTCTTCATCCATGTTGTTGTTCCTCAGGTAATCCTTAGCGAAACGCTTCCATGGCAGAGGTCCTCCCCCCACACAGGATTCTTCAGTCTCCAAGATACTTCTTTCAGCAGATAAGCCTATGCGCAAAAACTTAAGTTCATACTCACAATTCTGGTTTTGAAGGTCATAGATGTGCCCTTGAAGCTCGAACAATTTGGTTTCTAGTGCGTATATGATTGATCGCACTTCCTTCATCTCCTCCTCATGTTCCCTCTTCAGCTCGTCGATGATATCACAGTTGGCCTCGACACCACGCTCAATCATCCACTTATACTTGAAGACTTCTTGCTCCACTGTTTCCAGCCTAGCACTGGTGCTACCCTCCTTGTCAGGTCCCTTCAAATCTTCTTTGTGGAGGACACCATCCTCCACCCAAAGGGTTTGAGGGTGTCTCTTTACCTCTGCCAGATAAGGGTTGATGACGTTGACGAGCAACTTGTCCTTGCGAGATTTTGGGGAAGCCATGGTACCTAAGTTTGCTAAAAGTTTCCCTGGCACAAAAAAATCGAAAAGAAAACACACGGAATCGCAAGATACAAAGCCGGGACGATCCGGGAAAATATATGGGAAAACTTTCTGCACCAAAAGGAAGGTAACAAGCCAAAGTAGGGTTGGAGACGAACTCCGGGTGATCCAGGCGGCCTCCTGGCGCAGCCAGGGGCTAGCCCGCACCAGCAGGTCGCTTGGGTGACCTGGAGCTCCTCTCCGGCTCCGCTTCGGCTCGGAATTTTCCTAATTTTGCAAAGACGCATAATACATAACTTTTATTGATGTTCGTGAAGTTTCCTTACCGTATCTCATACCTTTTCTTATTCTGCTTCTGCCGGTGTCTGATACAGTGTTGCAATATGTTCTTCGTGACTGGCTACCTGTATCACATCCACCTCTACATTTATGGGGTCTCCAGCCATGTGATGCTTGAGTCTTTGCCCATTCACAACATGTGGGTTTGTGCCTTCAAAATTATTAATCTTGATTGCACCGGAGTGGTAGACTTCTACGATATCGTACGGTCCTTCCCACTTGGAAAGTACTTTACCTGGAGAAAACCTGAAACGAGATCTATACAACAAAACTTTGTCACCAACATTAAATTCACGTTTCAAAATTCTCTTGTCATGCCACTTCTTTACCTTTTCTTTGAACGTTTTTGCGCTCTCGTAAGCTTCACTTCTCCACTCATCTAGAGAAGTCAAGTTCATGAGACGCTTTTCACCAGCAAGCATTGGATCAACATTAAGCTCTCTAACAGCCCAGGAACCTTTGTGCTCTAACTCTAGAGGTATATGGCATGCCTTTCCATAAACCATCTTATACGGAGACATCCCCATGGGATTTTTGTAAGCAGTTTTATATGCTCATAAGGCATCTCCTAGATTATTGGACCAGACCTTTCCAGAACTGTTCACTGTATTTTGCAAGATCAACTTGATCTCTCTATTTGTGAGCTCAACTTTCCCAATTGTTTGAGGGTGGTAAGGTGAAGTAATTCTATGATTAACATCATATTTGGCTAGAGCTTTTCTAAAAGCACCATGTGTAAAATGTTATCCTTCGTTGGTCATGAGGTACCTGGGTACACTAAACCTAGGGAAGAATACATCCTTGAGCATTTTCAAAGATGTCTTGTGATCCGCACTTCCGGTCGGGATTTCTTCCACCCACTTGGTCACATAATCTACATCTACTAAGATGTGAGTGTACTTGTGTGAAGGAGGGAAAGGACCCATAAATTCAAAACCACAGCAATCAAAAGGCTCAATGACTAGCATATAATTCATAGGCATCTCATTCCTCCTACTAATATTACCAACTCTCTGGCACTTATCAGAGGATAAAACATAATTTCTAGCATATTTAAAGAGAGTAGGCCAATAAAAACCTGATTTGAGAACCTTGTGTGCGGTCCTCTCACCGGCATGATGTCCTCCATAAGGACTGTTATGACATTGTCTCAAGATATCGTTCTGCTCATGCTTCGGTATGCATCTCCTCACAATTCCATCCACACCTTCTCTAAAAAGATGTGGGTCATACCAAAAGTAACACCTCAAGTCGTGGAAGAACTTCTTCCGCTGTTGGAATGTTAAACCTGGAGGCAAAAACTTTGCAACAATAAAGTTAGCATAATCTGCATACCATGGATCTGAATTAGGTTTCACATGTAAAATAGCTAACTGTTCGTCAGGAAAACTATCGTTGATTGTAATGGGATCGTGTGGTATGTCCTCCATCCTGGAAAGGTTGTCTGCTACAGGGTTGTCTGCTCTTTTCCTATCAACAATCTGCAAATCAAATTCTTGAAGAAGAAGGACCCATCCGATAAGCCTTGGTTTGGCATCCTTCTTTTCCATAAGATACTTAATGGCAACATGATTAATATGAATGATGACTTTCAAATCAACAATGTAAGGCCTAAACTTATCACAAGCAAACACTATCGCTAAAAAATCTTTCTTCGTAGTAGCGTAATTATTTTGAGTAGTGTCAAGGGTTTTGCTAGCATAATGGATAACACTGAATTTCTTATCAACCCTTTGTCCTAACACAGCTCCAACAACAAAATAACTAGCATCGCACATGATTTAAAAAGGCAAATGCCAATGAGGTGGTTGGACTATAGGTGCGGTTATCAAGGCTTTCTTAAGAACTTCAAAGGCTTCCTTACAATCTTCATCAAACACAAAAGGAAGATCCTTCTGGAGAAGATTAGTGAGGGGTTTCGAAGTTTTAGAGAAGTCCTTAATAAATTTCCTATAGATACCAGCATGACCGAGGAAACTACGAATACCTCTGATGTTTTTTGGATAAGGCATTCTCTCGATTGCTTCAACCTTTACCCTGTCCACCTAGATTCCTTTTTCAGAAATCTTGTGGCCAAGAACAATTCCCTCATTGACCATGAAGTGGCACTTCTCCCAGTTGAGTACCAAGTTCGTTTCCTCACATCTTTGCAAAACTTTATTAAGGTTGTGGAGACAATGGTCAAAAGGGGTTCCATAGACGGAGAAATCGTCCATGAAGACCTCCACAATTTCCTCACAAAAACCATGAAAGATAGCGGACATACACCTTTGGAAAGTAGCAGGAGTATTGCATAAACCAAAAAGCATACGTCTATGAGCATAAGTACCAAAGGGACAAGTAAAAGTGGTCTTCTCTTGATCAGCAGTATTAACATGAATTTGGGAGAAGCCAAAGTACCCATCAAGATAGCAAAAGTGAGTGTTTTTGGATAACCTTTCAAGCATTTGGTCGATGAACGACAGTTGGTAGTGGTCCTTCCTGGTTGCCTTGTTCAACTTCCTATAATCAACACACATTCTATATCCAATAATAATTCTTTGTGGTATTAGTTCATTCTTATCGTTAGGAACCATAGTCGTACCCCCTTTCTTGGGAACACAATGTACTGCACTTACCCACTTACTATCAACTATAGGGTAGATAATACCTGCGGCTAGAAGCTTGAGGATTTCGGTCCACACAACATCCTTCATCTTCGAGTTTAACCGCCGTTGATGATATACAACCGGTTTAGCATCAGGCTCAAGATTGATAGTATGCTGAAAATTGATGGACTAATCCCCTTAAGATCATCAAGGGTATAATCAATAGCTCCTTGGTGTTTATGAAGGACTTCCAATAATCACTCTTCTTCATATCCTGAAAAGTTAGAATTGATAATAACATGATATACTTTCTTTTCATCTAAATAAGCATACTTAAGCGTACTGGGAAGAGGTTTAAGATCAAACACCGGGTCTTCTTTTGGTTTCGATAAAATTCCCAAAGGCTCAACCAGAAGGTTGTGCTTCAGGATAGGAGGTTGTCTCAATAATATGTCATATAGCTCATTCCTTTCTTGAATATACATATCATTCTCGTGGTTTTCCATAAATTGCTGCAAAGGATCATTAGGAGGAATAGCAATAGAAGCAATCTCTTCAATAATTTTATCATTACTAGGTAGATCAGTACCACGAGTTTCCTTCAAGAATTTAGAAAAGCTAAATTCATATGGCTCAACATTAAATTCAACTCATAATTTTCCTTTCCCGCAATCTATAATAGCTCCACAAGTTTTGAGAAAAGGCCTACCAAAGAAAATAGGGCAAAAACTATCTTGTACTGAACCAAGTACTAGAAAGTCGGTAGGATACTTTACCTTTCCACATAGAACTTCAACATATCATACAATTCCAATAGGAGAGATAATTTCTTTGTTTGCGAGATGAATAGTAACATCAAATTCTTCAATTTCACATGGTAGAATCTCATTCATAATCTCTTGGTAAAGTGAAAAAGGAATAGCACTTGCACTGGATCCCAAATCACATAGCACATAATAATTATGATCTCCTATTTTAACAGATACAACTGGAGTATGTGAAATTGGGCCTTTATTCTTGGCTGTAACAAGGTTAGTGGAAACAACACAAAAATTTATATTAGAACCCTCAATATTACTAGTAACAATATCCTTGACTAATGCAACTTGAGGATCGACTTTAATCAGGTCCTCATGCTCAGCACTCGTTCTTTCATTTTTATTCAGGATGCGTGTGACAAAAGAATGCTCCCTCATCCTTGCAGGAAAAGGGGGCTTTTCATATTCAACTGCAAGCAAGATATGGTCAACAACATTAATATCGATAGTTAATTCCTTAAAAGGTTTATGGTGTTGATCCTCCTTCTTCTCGGAAGAGTCAATATGAGAGGCTAAGTCTTTGCAAAAATCAATTAGAAGCTGGGAATCAAGACCAATCTTAGCGCAAAAGGCATTGAAGTAACCAATTTTCACATACCTCTCAATGTAACCACGTTCATAATTTATAACGGGTTCAATAACTTTATCAATCTCCCAGTCTTCAGTGTTCTTCTGGATCCTTTCAATAAGATCCCACTCAGCTTCAATGCTTTTGTTGGAGAATGCCCCACTAGAGGAAGCATAAAGCATCTCTTTATCTTGACGAGAAAGCCTTGCATAAAAATTTGTGAGAATAATTTCTTTGCAGAGCTCATGATTGGGACATTTGAGCATTAAGGACTTCAATCTCCCCCAAGCTTGAGCGATGCTTTCTCCGTCACGAGACCAAAAGTTATAAATATAATTCCTGTCTTGATGTATTTCATGAAGAAGATAAAACTTTGCATAAAAGAGAGGCATAAGATCTGGCCAATTTAGTAAATGAGAGTCATCAAGAAGCCTATACCAATCCAAAGCCTTATATTTTAATGATCGAGAGAATAGCTTTCTAATAATAAAATCCATCGATATACCTACAAGCTTAAATAAGGAGCATAGTTGTGAAGGATATAACAAGTGTTCACCTGGATGTCTATCTCCTGCATATCGATTAGCCAAAACACAATCAATAATACCAGTTGGTATTTTAAAGGCACATCTCAGTAGGTGGGGGAGGCTTCTCCACCACAATAGCGTTGGGGCGGTGCCCCACAAGAAACAAACCAAGAGGAGAGTTGTCCATAGGGACAAAAAGTGGAAACAGTAAAAAAACAACACGTATAGTGTAAAGGTTTCCTTACCAATTTCTCTTACCAATAGCGCTACACTCCCCGGGAACGGCACCAGAAAATGGTATTGATGACCCACAAGTGTAGGGGATCTATCATAGCCTTATCAATAAGTAAGAGTGTCGAACCCAACGAGGAGCAGAAGGTATTTACAAGTGATCTTGAGCAAGGAATAACTGCAAGTACTGAAAGGTAACTTTTTTTGGTTTTTGAAGTATAAGCAACAAGGAAATAAATGCAAGTAAAGTAAATCGTGCCGAGGTGCAGCAAGTGGCCCAATCCTTTTCAACAAAAAGGATATGCCGAGGGACTAAACTTATAAAGACTAAGGCGTTCCTGAGGACACACGGGAGAGACAGTCAAGTGCTTTCGCCATACACTGTCTACTACTATGTTTTGTATTGATAAGTGTTATGTGGGTTGATCTTAACTAGTGCACCGTCTAGGCTAAGAAAAGTACACTCTTATGATTAACCCTCTTGCAAGCATCCACAAATACAAGAGAGAAATTAAGGCAAATCCTAACCATAGCAATAAGCTTTAGGATCCAATATTCCCTCATGCAAAAGTATGGGAACTGGGGTTCAGGTTTCTGTCACTCCGGCAACCCACCATAAGCATTCTTTATACATGATTCATTCCCCTAGGTCCTTAAAAAGGTGAAGTGTTATGTACTCAACGTTCACATAATACCACTAAAAGAATAACACCATAACATAAATATCAATCAACACATATTACTTCAACATCATATGACTACTAGCAGCTAGACTTTTGCCATGTCCTCAAGAACTATCGGAATTACTCACAAGACATAAAAGAGATAATGATCAGAGGTGATGAAAATATGATTAACAATATGGTCATAACAATAATCCTCCAACAAAACTCAATAGCATTCACCACAAAAGAGTAATCAACACCGGTAGAGTAGAGGGGTTAAATAGTGCAAGGTACAACTCCGATTGCAATGGTGAAGTAGATGGGATGAAGGTGGAGATGGTGCTGGTGTTGGTGATGATGGTGATGATGATCTCGATGATGCCCGTGACGATGGTGATGATGATGAGGACGATTTCCCCTTCCGGGGGGAATTCTCCCCGACGGAATCTGCCCGCCAGAAAGCTCTTTTCTTCTGTGTAGGTTTCCGCCGCAGAGCGGCGGCGGAATCGCAAAAACTCTTCTGTCCCCGTAAATTTCCGGTCAAGAGGAACATATAGGCCAAAGGAGAGCACCGGAGGCGGGACCCACCACCCAAGCGTCCTCCTGGCGCGGCCTAGGGGGGCCCGCGCTAGCAGGTCGCCTAGGTGACCTGTGGCCCCCCTCCGGCCCTTCTTTGTCCTGTCTTCGGGATCCGTTCGAAAACTACTTCCCTCAAATTTTCAGCACAGTTGGAGATGTTCTGGTATTGCAACTCTTCGTGCTATTTTCTCCGCTGAATTCTACTTCTACTGTTTCGGCACCGGAAAGTTGTAAACTGTGTAAAATAAGCCAAGACACTATAACTACATCATCATAATGTGAAATATATCAATGAATAAAGACAAATTATGATACAAAAAGGTGATGCATTTTGGACATATCAAGAAGCGGTAGCAATTATCGTTTCACCCACAAAGGGGGCACGTTTCCCTATCGGAACCATGAGGGTTCTTGTGGTGAGCTCGAGTTTGTAAGAGGGTTGTAATAAAGATTGGCCCAAATTGGACAATTCTTTTACCACGATATATATGTGCCATGTTGTGGCACCATACGAAGTTTCATGATTTTATGGTGAGTTTTGGAATTACGGGGACATAAAAACCGAGATTCTGAGTGTTTGAGGCCGAGCCAGGACACCGATACAGTTGTAATCTATTCTCATTCCTTGCATGGGACTTAAACATGCACCCAAGGACACATGTACGATTTTTCTAGAAATTTTAATGCACTCAAGCATGTATTTGTAGTTCAGATTTGAATTATGGACATTAAATGCCTAGAAAACTCAATTAATGTATAAAAAAGGTCAAACATATCCTGAATAATTTAAAATTTCAGCATGAATCTCCTGTTCTCCCATGTTGCCTCTAGAAAAAAATACAAGGCGACAAGAGGCAACGATATTTGTTTTGCCCACAAGGTGGACACGTTTCCGTATCAGAACACTGAGGCTTCTTGACCGAGAAGCTCCGGTTTGTAAGAGGCTTGTAATAAAGCTTGCCCCAAAATGGCCAAACAAAAAATCCACGGCAGATATGTGCCATGTCGTGACATCATGCTAAGTTTCACGATTTTTGGATAAGTTTTGGATTTACAGGATTTAAAAACCAGGATTCTCAACGTTCGATGCAGAGAGATATGCCGAGACGGTTGTATTTCACTCCCATTCTTTGCATGGGACCTAAACAAGCATCGAAGGACAAATATATGATTTTTGTAGCCATTTTGGTACATTGGAGCATGTATTTGCAGTTCAAATTTGAATTATGCACATTAAATTAATGCTTAGAAAACTTAATTATAATGTATAAAAAAGGCCAAACGAACCCTGAATATTTACAACAGTTCTAGTCAAGTGTGTGGCACCCGTGGATAAGCACTATGCGCACGCGTTGTGCTTGCTCGCGATTACTTCTTTACTAAGTTTTCCTTATTATTGGTGTTATACATCCAACAAGCTACCGTTTCCCGCCACTCCTCCCATCAATTTCCCGCCTCTGCTCCAATTGATTCCCGCTGCCAGTGTCAATGCTCATATAGTAAAATTCCAGTAGCCGAGGCATTTGAACCGTTTCCCTTCCTCGTCCACCACCATCGCCACCCACCATTACAAAAAATTTCAGTAGCCACGGCTTATATTCAAACAACACCTTGTGTCCCCTCTCGACAGTCCCCACTCCCGCTCGATCCCTAGATCGCCGGCGCTGTCATCGCGAGCGCCTCCAATCCCTGTTGGTCTGTCGTGCCTCCTAGCTTACATAATAAAGTTCAGGTTACCCAGTGATTCCCATACCGTCGCCCCCTGATGTATACTACACAACATGCTCTTGTAGACTCGTGTTGGCCCTCCAAGCGCAAACTTTTGTAGGACAGTAGCAAACTTCCTTCCACTGGATGACCTAAGGTTTATCAATCCGTGGCAGGCGTGGGATGAAGATGGTCTCTCTCAAATAACCAAATAATAAAAAGTCCCTTGTGTACCCAACACACCGAATACAATGGTAATTTTTATAGGTGCATGATGACCCACAAGTATAGCGGGTCAATCGTAGTCCTTTCGATAAGTAAGAGTGTCAAACCCAACGAGAAGCGGAAGGAAATGACAAGCATTTTTCCGCAAGGTAATTTCTTCAAGCACTGAAATAGCGATAAAAAGTTATTTGATAGCACGATAATTGTAACAAGTGAAGTAGAAATAGTAAAAATAGGTGCATCAAGGAACCCAATCCTTTTGTGGCAAAGGACAGGCCAGAACAGTGTCTTATAATAGGCAACGCATTCTTGAGGGAACACGGGGATTTCATCTAGTCATTTTCGTCATGTTGGGTTACTTCACGTTCGGTATTTTGATAATTTGATACATGGGTGGACCGGTGCTTGGGTGTTGTTATTACTTAAACAAACCTCCCACTATCGATTAACCCTCCCACAAGCATCCACAACTATGAGAAAAGTATTAAGAACAAATTCTAACCATAGCATTAAACATAGGGATCCAAATCAGCCCGTTACGGAGTAGTGCATAGACTAGGGTTTAATTTCATGTCGCTCTCGCAACCCACCCTCTAATTACTACTCCAGAATGCATTCCCTTAGGCCCAAATATGGTGAAGTGTCATGTAGTTGACGTTCACATAACACCACTAAGGGAATCACAATATTCATATCATCAAAATATTGAACGTACATCAACTTCACAGGACTACTTGCAACATGATTTCTCCCGTGGCCTCAAGAACAAAAGTAACTACTCACAAGTGATAAACATGTTCATGGTCAGAGAGGTATTAACTAGCGTATTGGATTTGAACATATGATCTTCCACCAAATAAACAATAAAGCATCAACTACAAGATGTAATCAACACTACTAGTCACACCCTAGGTACCAATGTGAGGTTCTGATAGAAGATTGAGCACAAGAGATGAACTAGGGTTTTGATAGGAGATGATGTTGATGAAGATATTTATGAAGATTGGCCTCCACAAGATGAGAGGTTGTTGGTGATGACCATGGCCTCGATTTCCCCCTCCGGGAGGGAAGTTCCTCCGACGGAATCGCTCAACCGGAGGGAAAAGTGCTCCTGCCAGGTTCCGCCTTGAGATGGTGGCGCTTCGTACCGAAAGCTCTCCTCTTAATTTTTTTAGGGTAAAAGGGATTTTATACTAGAAGATGATCATCAGAGGTGGCTAGGAGCCCACTAGACATCACGCCGCGCTAGGGGGGCCTGGCGCGCCCTAGTATCTAGTGGGCGCCTGGTAGCCCCCCTCTCGTACTTCATTGCTCCAGAATTTTTTATTTATTAAAAGATAAATCTCCGTAAAGTTTCAGCCTAATTGTAGAAGTTCAGAATAGGTATGTGTGAGGTAGCTTTTTCAGGTCCATAATTACATGTGTTGGCATTCTCCCACTTGATGTTAACCTTGCATATTATGGGAGAAAAGGCATTATAATTACTCCACCAAGAGGAAAAATGCATCAAAAAACTATATATAATAGTAACAGAACATGATGCAAAATGGACATATCAACTCCACCTAGCTTAGACCTCGCTTTTCCTCAAGCGAAAGCCGATAACGAAAATCATGACCACATACTTTGAGAGAGAGGTGTCGATAAAAACAAAATAGGGACATAGCAGCATCATGCTCATTATTATAATAGACAATAAAATTGTATAAAATACTTCATCACAACATTTTCATCATATAACTTTTATCATAAAATGCTTCTTATAAAAAAGTAGCAATTCGTCACAACATTTAAGTATGAAGCATAAACTCTATTAAAAACTAACAAACTATGTGTTGAGTCAACTTCGCAGCACAATTCATCATACTTTCAGGAAGAGTCACATATCGTAGCTTTTAAGCAAGTCTACATACTCAACCATCATTAAGTCTTGTATGATTGCTAACATTCACCGCATATATATAAGCAAAAGGTTTCAACTGGACACATAGAAAGATAGGGGCTTATAGTCACTACTAGGAAAAGGCTTGCTAATGGCGCACCTATTTTGGCTACTAATGGCGCACTATAGGTGCGCCACTAGCATCACGGCATTAGATTTTTTTACTAATGGCACACCACAAGTGCGCCATTAGTATCTGGTATACTAATGGCGCACCAGGCACTGCGCCATTAGTATCGCTCACGATGTGCCATTAGTATCTGGTATACTAATGGCGCACCAAGTAGTGCGCCATTAGTATAGATCCCGGTGCGCCATTAGTATAGATCCTGGTGCGCCATTAGTATAGATCCTGGTGCGCCATTAGTATAGCTCATGGTGCGCCATTAGTATGCCTCCCAGGGGCCATATTTACCCATGTGCTCTGGCTTACTAATAGCGCACTAGTTGATGATGCGCCACTAGTGTGCTTTTTACAGTGCGCCACTAAAGTGCTGAGTGGTGCGCCACTAGTATGAATATTAGGTTTTTTTTCCTAATATTTGCACAGATTACAAAACATACTAGATCATGAAAGGCGCGCGTTGCCGTGCCCATCCATATTAAAAATGGATTGATAGGATATTTGTAAATATATAGAAACAAAACATGTAGGCAGATTTGTAAAAAATTTGATTGGTAGCAGCCAAGGAGTGCAGTAGTTGAGCAGTAGATCCCCAGGAAGAAGGCCTATACACTATCACATTATGACGAACTATATGTCAAAGGATCAAAGTAGTGTCCGCTACTCTCTGCAAACAATCATGCCCTGAACGTAAAGCTTCTTTGCAAACTCTGGAGAAGGCGGGCTTGCTCTTCAGTGTCGGCGACTTGTTGTGTGAAGGAGGCAGTGGCCGCCCCCTCCCCTCCCGTCATGCAAGTCTGGAGAAGGCATGCTTGCTCTTCGGTGTCGGCGGCGGACAACTTCGTCAAGGCCGTCGTGCTTGTCGTTGTTGTGGAGCAGCCAGTGGCCGTTATTCGCGTGAGCAAGAAAAGTTGCCCTTTGGCCCAGATCTGCTCTTGGGAGGAATTGAACCAGGGGCAGCTGCACAGAGAGGGGAATAAAATAAATCTTAGGAGAAATTTGATTCAACAAACATTATTAAGAGCTATAAATCTCAATCAAGCAGGAGCCTTCAACTATAGAAGCAGACTCACACGTACTTTTAAAGAAATATACAGAAGAGAATGGCTTGAAGATAAAAGTAATTGGGGCATTAATATATGGCACTGAAATCGTTTCTTCATCGGGGCACTGTTTTCTCGAGCCAGATTGCAAAAACAAAGCTACTCAACATGACAACAGTACACCCAGTTTTTAAAAGTTTTCAGTTTGGCAAGTGGCAACAACGAGAGCAGACAGCCAAACAAGTGTAGATCAGATTAAGTAGTATATTTGCAAAACAAAGCACACTGAATGATTGTACATGGCACAGACAGCTGGTGTATTTCATTTCCTGGTCTAATTTTATTTGCTGAGTGCAAGTAAATGACACAAAATGACCAAATCAGCAGTCGGCAGTCAATGTGTATTTTGTTTAAAACACCCAGCAATCCAGTACTAATAGTAGTTGCACTAAAAAAGAAGGAATGCTAGCAGGCAGGTGGCAATTAAACAAAGTTAACAAAACTGGACAGGGACAAGTATTGATTTATAACAGGCTTACTATGAACAAAACGCTGGCATACTATAAATAAAAGATGGTACCTTAAGGTGGCTCCCATGATCATGGGTAGCGCGCTGAGCTGAAAAGCGCGGCGCCGGCCGATTCTGTCGGCAACGGAGCCGCTGAACAGGCATGCGACGAACGCTCCCCCTAGGCATATGCTGATCACGAGCCCTACATCCCTCCACGGCAGGAAGCGCGCGCAGTCTACGTATGCCAGTACATGAAGACTGCAGCCTCGACCTCCCTCTCAAGCTCGATGCAACTGCTTGGGCATGCTGCATTGGAACTACCAGGCTGCAGCTCCGGATTACCAAGTCCAGAAGCCTCTAACAGGAGACCATACCCACATAGTCTGAGATAGAAGCCCGAACAGACTAGCTACGGCTTCATGGCTGGAGTTGATCGACCGTGACTGTCTCCACGCCAGCTATTACAACATCTCAAGTTATGGCCTAAGCCTGACACGTTACATTGTCCAAGACACTGATGTCACTGTCAACACTGATGGGGCTCACTGTCAAATCGCAGAGGCATGAAATCACATGTTACAATTGTTTCAGGGATGGTGTTCATGTGGCGTCCATGAACCTGATTACCATGATAGTGATTTTCTTTGTGTTTCCCCTTTTCAGTCCTCTTCTCTCTGGCTACAAAAGGTTGAATCAAATTAGCAGATCTAAGCAAAATAGGATTTGATGAATGCAGAACATTGGTATGCATCCGACCATGTCACTGCGTTATTACCCGATAGCACTCAAAGTGTCGAGGAAGCTCCTAAAAGTCAGGAGGGGAGAGTGAGTAATGGCTTGATACTCCTACAGAGCATGCTACATCCTTTGTAGCCAAATAAAGCCATAAATTATATGTATACTGTACCTATTCAGATGTAAATTGCAATTGCGTCAAGTAGGTTCAACTAGCTTAATAATTACATGCTTAACCAGAATATTTAATTTGATATTTCTTTTTCTGAAAGTATCCACTACCCTCGGGTGCTGGGGAGAGCTGTACCAGGTTCCATATTGTTGTAAATACGTGGCTCGTACCTGAAAGGGAAGTGTGGATTCCATCTACGAAGAAAGAAACCCCGAGGACAGGTATCATCCTGGCAATATAAGTCACGACTTCCTCCTCGTTGCTGTACATGTAACCCCAAGACTTGCGTAGCAAAATCATTGTGATGGAGATCACTGAGCCTGCAAACAGGGCCATGCATATGACAACTATGGTTGCCAGCCTCGCTACCTGAGGCCTACCGGCACCAAGTTCATTGGAAACGCGTGTGCTGCATTGCAAATGCAGGAAAAACTGAGACAACAATCAGCATATATACATCATTTAACATTATGTTTATGAGTTTTACGACACCTTATGGTTGCACAGAGACCGGATGGCACGGTGAACATGAGAGCACCAGTGTTAAGACTGCAGAATTCAGCAACGCACAACTTAGAATAGAACAAAAGGGAAAAAATAAAAATTGGTGAACTGTGTATTGCAAAAGTTTGTCTTGATTTGATTACCATATCGACAATACAGAGGTTTCAAGCTTAGGATTGGGAAAAGGCCAGATAGCAGCACAAGCAGTTCAAACGACCACCATTCCAAGCTGCAAATTTGAAAAACAAGAAATTTGTCATTTCAGAAATCAAACCATCATTGCTGAGGGGACTTGCTCACGATTTCTCCTCACCAAACCATCATTGCTGAGGGGACGGCGAGCTTCGCAAACTGGCGCAACTCCTTGAAGGCGAAGGCCTCCATGGAGAACCCAGTCCACGTCCTCCTGCAGGCACCGGACAGCCTCATGTATAGGCACAGTATGGCCAAGTCCGTGGAGTAGGAGACCGCGCTGGCCAGCGCCGCGCCTTTGCTCCCCAGGACCACCTTGTGCACCAGCACCCAGCACACCCAGTACCAGGTTCGAGAGCTGTACTAGGGATCCGCCGAGCAGCGCCCCAGGGGACCTGGAGGGGGATGCGGCAGGACCAAGGGTGCAGAAAAGGAGGGACGTCGCAAAGATGAAGGCGCGGAGGGGGTTACCCGCGGCGTCGACGGAGGACATGCGCCGGCAGCGGCCGGGCCCCGTCTGGATCTCGCCGCCACGAGGGAGCTCTGCACCTAACCCTAGGTCGCCAGCCCCCCTTGGGCCATGGGGACGAGCGGGAGAGGGATGGAGGGGGGAGGAGAAGGGAAGGAGACTAACCCAGGGGCTGCGCGGGGAGGTACCCGACGAGGCTCGCCGCCGGGAGGGAGAGCAGGAGAAGGGGAGGGATACGGGGGAGAGCGAGCTCGACTTTGTCGATACGGGCACATGGGCCGAGCGGGGACTGGCATGGGGGATTTTAGCGGGGGTGATAGCAATGGCGCATCCCTAAGTGTGCGCCATTAGTAAAACAAATTAGCAGTGGCGCATCACCTACAAATGCGCCATTAGTAACCCTGGTTACTAATGGCGCACCCCCTGTGGTGCGCCATTAGTAGTTCTGCAAAAAAAAGTAGTGGCGCACCACCAACAGATGCGCCATTAGTAACACTGGTTACTAATGGCGCACTAGCTGTTGTGCGCCATTAGTAGTTTGCAAAAAAAAAACCAAAAAGAAAATTATAATAGTGGCGCACTACCAACAAATGCGCCATTAGTAACCCTGGTTACTAATGGCGCACCAGATGCTGGTGCGCCATTAGTAGTTTTGCAAAACAAATATAAATTAAAAAAATATAGTAGTGGCGCACCGAGTGTGTGGTGCGCCATTAGTGTCCATCACACTAATGGCACACCTCACATGGTGCGCCACTACTATATAGTAGTGGCGCACTGATTGTGTGGTGCGCCATTAGTATCTATATCATCTATAGCCATTTTCCTAGTAGTGAGTGTTGCCTCGCAATGTATTCATCTCAAGGGTGGTGTCAACAATAATAACTCATGACCACCCGCATTCAGCTGGATATATGTGTTTAGATCTTTCCCCACCACATGATGCTTGCCAAAGAGAAGATAAAGGAAGTAAAGGAAAATACTTTGACTCTTGCACAAAAGTAAATATATAAAGGTAAAATATTGGCCCTTCGAAGAGGGAAGCAGAGGTTGTCATGCACTTTTTGGTTGTATGGTAAATCTCTTAGTGCAAAGGAACGCTACATTATATTGCCCCTTGTGATGGCAATCTTTATTATGCAGTCTGTCGCTTTTCTTACCGCCATCACAAGTTTGTACAACACTTAATTTCCCTTACACTAAATGATCGAACATGCTTAGAAGCAATTTTTATTGCTTTGTGCACTAATGACAATTTGGAGGATCTTGCTCAATACATAGGTAGGTATGGTGGACTCTTGAAACATGGATTTCGGTTTAAGGTTTTGGATGCACAAGTAGTATCTCTACTTAGTGCGTATTTTTGGCTAGCAAAGGTATTGGGCAAGCACCACATGTTAGAGGATCCATAACAATATAACTTCTATGTGAATCTGAACAAGCATAAATCATTATGTTGTCTTCCTTGTCCAATGTCAACAATTTTGGCATATTATAATTAACACCTCGGCTATCTTCCCGTGTGTTTCTCACTTCCCTGTTTTTTCTAATATTCCAAAACTGATGAAAATATTTGTGCAAAATTTTCGGAGTATGTGATACTCCGGTGTCATGGTTTGGATAATATTTGTTTCAACATTAATTGTTGTACTTGAAGTATAGTGCTTTATTCTTTGTCCATTGACCACCTTCGGATTAGTGCCTTCGGGTTTATTGATCTTAATAGCTCCAGAATAATAAGCTTCTTCGATGATATATTGTCCTTCCCATTTGGAGAGAAGTTTTCCTGCAAAAAATCTAAGACGAGAATTGTACAATAGAACATATTCACCAACTTTGAATTCTCACTTTTGGAGTCTTTTGTCGTGCCATCTTTTAACTTTTTATTTGAATAGTTTGGCATTTTCATAAGCTTGGGTTCTCCATTCATCTAATGAGCTAATATCAAATAACCTCTTTTCACCAGCAAGTTTGAAATCATAGTTGAGTTCTTTAATTGCCCAATAAGCTTTATGTTCTAACTCAAGAGGTAAATGAAATGTTTCCGTAAACTATTTTGTAAGGAGACATACTGATACGTAATCCTTCGTATCTACTTTTCCGAACTCTTTTGCCCTTGTTTTGGACTCTAATTTGCATGATTTGAATGGAACTAACCCGGACTAACGTTGTTTTCAGCAGAATTGCCATGGTGTTGTTTTTGTGCAGAAATAAAAGTTCTCGGAATGTCCTAAAATTTTACGGAGAATTTTTCTGGAATAAAAGAAAAATACCAGCGCAATGATCCACCGGAGGAGGTGTGCTAGTGGGCCACGAGCCCACAGGTCGCGGCCACCCCCTAGGCCGCGCCGTGAGGGCTTGTGGAGCCCACGTGGCACCACCGCCCCCAAACTCAGCTCTATATCTTCTGTCTCGCCCGGAAAAAATCAAAGAGAAGGATTCATTGCGTTTTACGATATGGAGGGGCCTCCACCTCCTGTTCTTCATCTGGAGGACAGATCTGGAGTCCGTTTTGGGCTCTGGAGAGGGGAAATCGTCGCCATCGTCATCATCAACCTTCCTCCATCGACAATCCATGATGCTCTTCATCGTCCGTGAGTAATCTCATCGTAGGCTTGCTGGACAGTGATGAGTTGGATGAGATCTATCATGTAATCGAGTTAGTTTTGACGGGGATTGATCCCTAGTATCCACTATGTTCTGAGATTGATGTTGCTACTACTTTGCCATGCTTAATGCTTGTCACTAGGGTCCGAGTGCCATGATTTCAGATCTGAACCTATTATGTTGTCGCCAATATATGTGTGTTTTAGATCCTATCTTGCAAGTTGTAGTCACCTACTATGTGTTATGACCTGGCAACCCCGGAGTGACAATAGCCGGAACCACTCCCGGAGATGACCATAGTATGAGGAGTTCATGTATTTACCAAGTGTTAATGTGTTGGTCCGGTTCTTTAATAAAAGGAGAACCTTAATATCCCGTAGTTTCCATTAGGACCCCGCTGCCACAGGAGGGTTGGACAATAGATGGCATGCAAGTTCTTCTCCCTAAGCACGTATGACTACATACGGAATACATGCCTACATTAGATTGACGAACGGGAGCTAGTTACTTATCTCTCCATGTTATAGTTGTTACATGATGAATCACATCAGTCATACTCATCCATCACCGATCCAGTGCCTACGAGTCTTTTACTACTGGTCCTTGCTACTTTACTTTGTCTAGGCTTGTCCCTTGCTACAAAAGGGATTGGGCCACTTTGCTACTACTATTGCTACTGTTGTTACTCTATTGCTGCTGCTACTGCTGTTCCTTTCTACTTTGTTGTTACTTGTTGCAATACTTTTTCGACACCATTGCCGGGGAATAATAGTTCCCCGTCCATGTGCAACCTACTGGCGCCATTGATACAACAGTTAGGAATAGTCTGCCGTCAATAGATCTTTTTCTGGCACCGTTGCTATCGTACTACTTTGCCACTGATACTTTGCTTGCAGACACTAATCTTTCAGGTGTGGTTGAATCTGACAAACTCAGCTGCTAATACTTGAGAATATTCTTTCGCTTCCCCTTGTGGCGAATCAATAAATTTGGGTTGAATACTCTACCCTCGAAAACTGTTGCGATCCCCTACAATTGTGGGTTATCAAGACCTTTTTCTGGCGCCGTTGCCAGGGAAGAAAAGCTATATTCTCTAAGTCACTTGGGATTGACGTCTGCTGATCACTATGAGGAATACGAAAGATCCAAGAACTAAAATCTTGCCTTCCACTACGAGTAGAGGTAAGGAACTGCCATCTAGCTATGGACTTGATTCACCTTCAGTTTTGAGTAAGTTTGCGACTTCGCCTCCTGCTAGAAATCTTGATATGTCGCATGTGCTTGATGATGCTACTTCTGCTGCCCATGATGCTTATGATGATGCTATGCTTGATACTATGGTTGACGATGCTATGCTTGATACTATGCCTGATGATGCTATGCCTGATACTGCTTTGCCACTAGGTGCCCTTGATGCACAAATTGCTAGAGTTGCTGCTAGATGTGATGATACTTGTGAAACTGCTGATACTATTGAAGTAGAACCTGCTATTTTGCCTGCTAGAACTAGCTCTCCTATGCCTGAATTTCCTGTTATGCCTGAACGCTATGTTATGGAGGGACAGATAGCTGAGGACTTTCTTGCGTGTAAGGATAGCTATGATGTTGAGAAATTACTGTGCAATTGGAAAGGAAAATCTCTGAATGCTAGGATGAAATACGACCCGAAGTTTGCTACTTCGCCTATCTTTGTGACCGATAAGGATTATGAATTCTCTATCGACCCTGAGTTAATCACTCTGGTCGAATCTGATCCTTTTCACGGTTATGAGTCTGAAACGGTTGTAGCCCATCTTACCAAACTGCACGATATAGCCACCCTATTCACTAGTGAGGAAAAGATCCGCCACTACTATATCCTCAAGATGTTTCCTTTCTCGCTAAAGGATGATGCTAAGACTTGGTTCACTTCTCTTGCTCCTGGTTGTGTGCGTAGCCCCCAGGATATGGTCTACTACTTCTCTGAAAAATATTTCCCTGTCCATAAGAAGCAAGCTGCTTTGCAGGAAATATACAACTTTGCTCAATCTGAGGAAGAGAGTCTCCCACAAGCTTGGGGGAGGCTCGTCCAGCTACTGAATGCTCTGCCTGATCACCCTCTTGAGAAGAATGAAATACTTGATATCTTCTATAATGGACTTACCGATGCTTCCAAAGACCACCTAGATAGTTGTGCTGGTAGTGTTTTTAGGGAACGAACCGTAGAACAAGCTGAGATCCTATTGAATAACATCTTGTGCAATGAGAATGCTTGGACTATTCCCGAACCACCTCCTACGCCAACTACGAAGAAAAGAGGTATTATATTCCTCAGTCCTGAAGATATGCAAGAAGCCAAGAAATCTATGCGAGAGGAAGGCATTAAATCTGAAGATGTCAAAAATCTACCACCTATCGAAGAGATCCATGGTCTTGATAACCTGATACACGTAGTAGAAGTAAATTCTCTGCGTAGGTTTGATGAGAGTGATATTCCTTTTGATAAACCTGCTAGCTTATGCATGGATGAATTTGATATCTTCGTTTCCAAACAACAGAGTTTCAATGATTTTGTTAGCACACAATTGGAGCAGAATGCTCGAATGCTAAGTCATTTAAGTGCTTGTGTGGACAGAAACGTCAATGATCTTAAGCTTGTGAGTAAACATGCCTCTATGGTTACTACTCAGGTAGAACAAGTACTTAAAGCTCAAAATGACTTGCTCAATGACTTGAATGACAATTTCGTTAGAGTCGTCACTAGAGGCAGTAGAATGACCCAAGAACCTTTGTATCCTGAGGGTCACCCGAAGAGGATTGAACAAGATTCTCAAGGAGTTAGAACTGATGCACCTAGTCATCCTAGAAAGAAGAAGAAAGATGATAGGAACCTACACGCTAGCAACCCTGCTACCCCTGAGAGTCCAAACGATGCCTCTGTCTCTGATGCTGAAACACAATCTGATGATGAACATGAGCCTAATGATAATATCAATAGTGATGTTCATGAAGATTCTCAACCTAGCAACGATAAGGATGTGGAGATTGAACCTGTTGATCTTGATAACCCACAACCTAAGACTAAGAGATACGATAAGAATGACTTCGCTGCTAGGAAGCATGGTAAAGAAAGGGAACCATGGGTTCAGAAACCCATGCCCTTTCCTCCAAAACCATCCAAGAAAAAGGATGATGAGGATTTTGAGCGCTTCGTTGAAATGATCAGACTTGTCTTTCTGCAAATGCGTTTGACAGATATGCTCAAAATGTCTCTGTATGCTAAGTACATGAAATATATTGTGGCTAATAAGAAGAGGATACCTGAGGTTGAGATTTCCACCATGCTTGCTAATTATACCTTCAAGGGTGGAACTCTTAAGAAACTAGGTGATCCCGGTGTGCCCACTATACCTTGCTCCATTAAAGGCAACTATGTTAGAACTGCGTTATGCCTTCTTGGAGCCGGTGTTAGTGTTATGCCTCTCTCTCTTTATCGTAGACTTGAACTGGATAAATTGACACCCACTAAAATCTCTCTGCAAATGGCCGACAAATCAACTACTTTCCCTATCGGCATTTGCGAGGATGTGCCTGTCGTGGTTGCCAACGTCACCTTCTTAACAGACTTTGTTATCTTGGATATTCCTGAGGACGATGCCATGGCAGTCATCCTCGGAAGACCCTTTTTAAACACTGCAGGGGCTGTTATAGATTGCAACAAAGGCAATGTCACTTTCCATGTCAACAGTAATGAGCATACGGTGCACTTTCCGAAGAAACAATATCGAGTACATTGCATCCATGCGATCGAAAAAACTTTATCGATTCTTATTGGGAGCTTTGAATGCCCTATTCCTCGTGTCAAGATGAAGTATGATTTGCTTGTTGGGGAGATACACATCCGCATCGTATCTACTTTTCCAAACTCTTTTGCCCTTGTTTTGGACTCTAATTTGCATGATTTGAATGGAACTAACCCGGACTAACGCTGTTTTCAGCAGAATTGCCATGGTGTTGTTTTTGTGCAGAAATAAAAGTTCTCGGAATGTCCTGAAAATTTACGGAAATTTTTTCCGGAATAAAAAAATATGCACGCAAAGATCCACCGGAGGAGGTGTGTCAATGGGCCACAAGCCCACAGGCCGCGACCACCCCCCTAGGCCGCGCCGTGAGGGCTTGTGGGACCCACATGGCACCACCGCCCCCAAACTCAGCTCTATATCTTCCGTCTCGCCCTGAAAAAAATGAGAGAGAAGGATTCATCGCGTTCTACGATACGGAGGCGCCGCCACCTCCTGTTCTTCATCTGGAGGACAGATCTGGAGTCCGTTTTGGGCTCTGGAGAGGGGAAATCGTCGCCATCATCATCATCAACCTTCCTCCATCAACAATTCCATGATGCTCTTCATAGTTCGTGAGTAATATCATCATAGGCTTGCTGGACGGTGATGAGTTGGATGCGATCTATCATGTAATCGAGTTAGTTTTGATGGGGATTGATCCCTAGTATCCACTATGTTCTGAGATTGATGTTGCTACTACTTTGCCATGCTTAATGCTTGTCACTAGGGCCCGAGTGCCATGATTTTAGATCTGAACCTATTATGTTGTCGCCAATATATGTGTGTTTTAGATCCTATCTTGCAAGTTGTAGTCACCTACTATGTGTTATGACCCGGCAACCCCGGAGTGACAATAGCCGGAACCACTCCCGGAGATGACCATAGTATGAGGAGTTCATGTATTCACCAAGTGTTAATGCGTTGGTCTGGTTATTTATTAAAAGGAGAACCTTAATATCCTGTAGTTTCCATCAGGACCCCGCTGCCACGGGAGGGATGGACAATAGATGTCTTGCAACTTCTTTTCCCTAAGCAAGTATGACTACATATGGAATACATGCCTACATTAGATTGACGAATGGGAGCTAGTTACTTATCTCTCCGTGTTATAGCTATTACATGAGGAATCACATCCGTCATACTCATCCATCATCGATCCACTGCCTACGAGTCTTTTACTACTGGTCCTTGCTACGTTACTTCGTCCAGGCTTGTCCCTTGCTATAAAAGGGATTGGGCCACTTTGCTACTACTGTTGCTACTGCTGCTACTATTGTTGTTCCTTGCTACTTCGTTGTTACTTGTTGCAAGACTTTTTTGACACCGTTGTCGGGGAAGAATAGTTCCCCGTCCACGTGCAACCTACTAGCGCCGTTGATACAATAGTTAGGAATAGTCTGCCATCAACAGATCTTTTTCTGGCGCTGTTGCTATCATACTACTTTGCTGCTGATACTTTGCTTGCAGACACTAATCTTTCAGGTGTGGTTGAATCTGACAAACTCAGCTGCTAATACTTGAGAATATTCTTCCGCTTCCTCTTGTGGCGAATCAATAAATTTGGGTTGAATACTCTACCCTCGAAAACTGTTGCGATCCCCTACACTTGTGGGTTATCACATACCCATTGGATTTTTATAAGTTTTTCTGTAGGCCCATAATGCATCATATAATTTATTAGACCAATTCTTTTGGGACCTATTGACAGTATTTTTCTATATTAATTTTATTTATCTATTAGTTAATTCTACTTGACCACTAGACTGAGAATGATAGGGTGATGCAATTTTATGGTTAACATCATATCTAGCAAGCAACTTACGAAAAGCACCATGAATGAAGTGTGAACCACCATCAGTCATTATGTATCCAGGGACTGTGAAACATGGGAAAATAACTTCCTTAAGGATCTTAATAGAGGTGTTATGATCAACACTATTGGTTGGAATAGCTTCTACCCAATTTGTGACATAATCAACAACAACCAAAATATGTGTATACCCATTAGAGGAAGGAAAAGGTCCCATATAATCAAATCCCCAAACATTGAATGGTTCGATAACAAGTCAATAATTCATAGACATTTCCTGTCGTCTACTTATATTACCAATTCTTTGACATTCATCACAAGAGAGGACAAACTTACGAGCATCATTGAAAAGAGTAGGCCAATAAAATCCAGACTGTAATACCTTGTGTGCAGTTCTATCTTCCGCATGGTGTCCTCCATAAGCCTTAGAGCGACACTTCCGAAGGATTTGTTCCTGTTCATGCTCATGCATACAACGTCTAATGATACATCTCCAACGTATCTATAATTTTGACTGTTCCATGCTATTATATTATCAACTTGGGATGTCTTATATGCATTTATATGCTATTTTATATCATTTTTGGGACTAACCTATTAACTCAGTGCCCAGTGCCAGTTTCTGTTTTTTCTGTGTTTTTGACCTTTTTCAGATAAGAATATTAAAGGATTCCAAACAGAATAAAACCTGCAGGATGATTTTTTCCATAACAGAAGATACCCAGAAGACTTGAGAACCAAGGCAGCGGGTCTCGTGGGAGGTCACGAGCCCCCTAGGTGCGCCCCAGGGTGGGGGCTCCTAGCAGCCTTGTGGGCCCCCTTGCCTCCTTTTCCCTACCTCTTTCACCTACAAATTCCCTAAAATCCCGAAACCAACAGAGAGAGCCACGCAAATACTTTTCCACCGCCGCAAGCTTCTGTTTCCGCGAGATCCCATCTGGTGACCGTTCTGGTGCCGTGCCGGAGGGGGATTCAGACACGGAGGGCTTCTTCATCAACACCATTGCCTCTCCGATGATGCGTGAGTTGTTCACCACAGACCTTCGTGTCCATAGCTAGTAGCTAGATGGCTTCTTCTCTCTCTTGGATCTTCAATACAAAGTTCTCCATGATCTTCATGGAGATCTATCGGATGTAACTTTCTTTTGCGGTGTGTTTGTCGAGATCCGATGAATTGTGGATTTATGATCAGATTATCTATGAATATTATTTGAGTCTCCTCTGATTTCTTATATGCATGATTTCATATCCTTGTAATTCTCTTCGAGTTATGGGTTTCGTTTGGACAACTTGATCTATAATTCTTGCAATGGGAGAAGTGCTTGGTTTTGGGTTCATACCGTGCGGTGTCCTCACCTAGTGACAGAAGGGGTAGCAAGGCACGCATCCTGTTGTTTCCATCAAGGGTAAAAAGATGGGGTTTATATCATATTGCATGAATTTATCCCTCTACATCATGTCATCTTGCTTAAGGCGTTACTCTGTTTGTTATGAACTTAATACACTAGATGCATGCTGGATAGCGGTTGATGTGTGGAGTAATAGTAGTAGATGCAGAAAGTATCAGTCTACTTGTCTCGGACGTGATGCCTATATGTATGATCATTGCCTTAGATATCGTCATGACTTTGCGCGATTCTATCAATTGCTCGATAGTAACTCCTTCACCCACCGTAATACTTGCTATCATGGGAGAAGCCTCTAGTGAACACTATGGCCCCGGGTCTATTTTACACATTATATATTCAGATTTACATACGAAAATACAAAAAATACCTTGCTTCACTTTTATTCATTTATTTATATTTACCTATTATCACTATCAGATCTGACCTTACAAGTAATTGTAAAGGGATTGACAACCCCTTTATCGTGTTGGGTGCAAGTTTATTTGTTTTTGCGCAGGTGCATTGGTGCCTCATCTTGATACTCCTACTGGATTGATACCTTGGTTCTCAAACTGAGGGAAATACTTATCTCTACTTTACTACATCACCCGTTCCTCTGCAAGGGAAAAACCAACGCAAGCTCAAGAAGTTGCAGGAAAAATTTCTGGCACCGTTGCCGGGGAGTATTCAAGTGAAGCATATCTAGCAAGTACCTATCGCAAACTCATCTCTTACATTTACATTATTTGCCAATTGCCTCTCGTTTTCCTCTCCCCCACTTCTAAAACAAAATTTACAAACATATTTGCCTTTCTTTATGTGCCTTTTTCGTTCACCCTTTCTTTTGCTTACTTTCTGTTTGCTTGTGTGGGTTAGTCTACTTATCCTTATGGCTAGTCCTATCGCTATTATCGTTACTCCCGAGAGCAAAGTTCTTAATTTAAAAAAAATGAGGGAGAAAACTTAAAAGATGCTTGGTATAGAATTTGCAATGCTCAGAATAGATCTATTCGTAAGCAATCTACTACCATTCTACTTCACAATTTTTATGTGGGTATTTCCCCTTGGAATAGGTATGTTCTTGACACCATCGTAGGCGGAAATTTCTTGGGTAGCCATACCTTTGATTCTTATGGTGCTTTAATAAATTTGGTAGGCTCACCCCTGCTCATGGTTAATGGAACTACTTTAACTTTGGAACATGTGATGCGTAGGCTGGATATTATTGAAAATAAAGTTGCTACGACAGAACTCATTGAAAATTTGGATAAAAAGATCCACAATCAAATCACTCAATATAGATCTAAGGTGGGAATGACTTTGAAAAATTTAAAGGAGAAGGAACCCATAGTTAACGAAAAACTAGATCATGATTCCGCTAGAATTGGCAAACTAGAGGATGTGATAACCAACTTGAGTTCCACTTTTTTGCTGCTATTCAGAACAATCCAAATTTTGCCCACAATAAGGCCACTAAGCTTGTTTATGTTCCTAAAAACAATGGTGAACCATCCAGTAAGAGAGATGAAGATCTTAAAATGTTGAGTGTTCACCCTACCTATCTTGATATCTTAAGAAAACCTATCATCACTAATGATTATCTTTGTTGCCTATCTAGGAGTATAATTATTGATAAAATTAAGGAACTCCCTAATAATGATGATTGTATGAGTGGTTTGAGCACTAAAGATGATAATACTTGATTCCATTGCCTTACGCCTAGCTAACGGCGTTAAACAATAACGCTTGTTGGGAGGCAACCCAATGAATAAATTAATTTTTGCTTTTTTACTTTATGTTTTGTTGAGTCCACACCATCATGATTCTGTTATGATTATGTTTTTTTATGTTTTAATTAGTGTTTGTGCCAAGTAGAACCTTTATGATTAGTTTTGGTAATAGTTGTTTAATCATGCTAAAAAAGACAGAAACTTTGTGCTCATGAAATTATTTTAATTCCTATCCAGAACGAGATTTTGAGTTGATTATTTTTGCTAATGATTGATATGCAAATTTCCTTAATTTTCATAACTTTTTCAGAATTTTTGGGATAGCAGAGGTGTACGAAATATACAGATTGCTACAGACTATTCTGTTGTTGATAGATTTTGATTTTGTTGTGTTGATTGCTTATTTTGATGAAACTATGGTTAGTATTGGGGGGTACGAGCCATGGAGAAGTGAGAATACAGTAATATAACATCAATCTAAATGGAAATTAAGTTTACTACAGTACCTAAAAAGTTGGTGGTTTGTTTTCTTATGCTAATGATATCACGAGTTTCTGTTTAAGTTTTGTGTTGTGAAGTTTTCAAGTTTTGGGTGATGTTCTTATGGACAATGGAGTAAAGAGTGGAAAGAGCCTAAGCTTGGGGATGCCCAAGTCATCCCAAGCCAAATTCAAGGACACCAAAAAGCCTAAGCTTGGGGATGCCCCAGGAAGGCATCCCCTCTTTCGTCTTCAATCCATCGGTAACGTTACTTGGAGCTATATTTTTATTTACCACATGATATGTGTTTTTCTTGGAGCATCATGTATTATAGGAGTCTTTGCTTTTTGTTTTATCACAATCATCCTTGCTGCAAACCTTTTTGAGAGGGACATGCACTCATCGTGAATTTGTTAGAATACTCAATGAGCTTCACTTATATCTTTTGAGCTAGGCAATTTAGCTCCCATGAGCTTCACTTATACCTTTTGAGCTAGATATTTTTTCTCCCATGAGATTCACTTATATCTTTTGAGCTAGGAAATTTAGCTCCCATGAGATTCACTTATATATTTTGAGCTAGATAATTTTGCTCTAGTGCTTCACTTAAATATTTTTAGAGCACGGCGGTGTCATATTTTGTAGAAATAAAAACTCTCGATCTTCACTTATATCATTTTGAGAGTGCTCTCTCTAAGTAACTTGGTAATTGGCGTGTGCTATGAAATTAGTCCTAAATATGATAGGCATACAAAGAGGATATAATAAAAACGTTCATATTCAAGTGCATTGATTAGTAAGAGAAGTTTGATTCCTCACAATTAGTTTTGAGATATGGATATGGTAATATTAGAGTCATGTTAGTAGGGTGTTGTGAATCTAGGAATACTTGTGTTGAGGTTAGTGATTCCAGTAGCATGCACGTATGGTGAACCGCTATGTTAGGAAGTCGGAGCATAATTGATTTATTGATTGTCATCCTTTGTGTGGCGGTCGGGATCGCGCGATGGTTAATTCCTACCAACCCTTCCCCTAGGAGTATGCGTTTAGCACTTTGTTTCGATTACTAATAAAACGTTCGCAATAAGTATATGAGTTCTTCATGACTAATGTGAGTCCATGGTATAGATGCACTCTCACCTTCCACCATTGCTAGCCTCTCTAGTGCCGCACAACTTTTGCCGGTGCACAAACCCACCATATACCTTCCTCAAAACAGCAACCATACCTACCTATTATGGCATTTTCATAGCCATTCCGAGATATATGGACATGCAACTTCCACCGTTCTGTCTCATGACATGTGCCATCATTTTCATTTTGCCATTGCATGATCGTAAGATAGCTAGCGAGATGTTTCAACGTCATACGCTAAGCTAGATCGTTGCACATCCTGGTACACTCCCGGAGGCATTTCATATAGAGTCATTATTGTTCTAAGTATCGAGTTGTAAGTAAATAAAAGTGTGATGATCATCATTATTAGATCATTGTCCCATGTGAGGAAATAAAAAAACAGAGGCCAAAGATGCCCACCAAAAAAAGGGAGAGAAAAGAAAATGAAATGAAAAAAAAGAGGCCAAAGAGCCCAAACAAAAAAAATGATGAGAGAAAAATAGAGAAGGGGCAATGCTACTATTTTTTTCCACACTTGTGCTTCAAAGTAGCACCCTGTTCTTCATGATAGAGAGTCTCTTGTTTTGTCACTTTCATATAGTAGTGGGAATTTTCATTATATAACTTGTCTTGTATATTCCAATGATGGGCTTCCTCAAAATTGCCCTAGGTCTTCATGAGCAAGCAAGTTTGGTGCACACCCACTAGTTTTCTTTTTGAGCTTTCATACACTTATAGGTCTAGTGCATCCATTGCATGGCAATCCCTACTCATTCACATTGATATCTCTTGATGGGCATCTCCATAACCCGTTGATACGCCAAGTCGAAGTGACCATCTCCTCCTTTTTGCCTCACAACCTCCACCACACTTTATTCCACCTATAGTGCTATATCCATGGCTCACGCTCATGTATTGCGTGAGAGTTGAAAAAGTTTGAGAAAGTAAGAGTGCGAAAACAATTACTTGGCCAATACCGGGTTTGTGCATGATTTAAATTCGTTGTGTGGGGATGATGGAGCATAGCCAGGCTATATGATTTTGTAGAGATAACTTTCTTTGGCCTTGTTATTTCAAAAGTTCATAATTACTTGGCTAGTATGCTTGAAGTATTATTGTTTTCATGTCAATATTAAACTATTGTTTTGAATCTTACGGATTTGAACATTCATGCCACAATAGAGAAGTTACAAAGAACAAATATGTTAGGTAGCATTCCACATCAAAAATTCGGTCTTTATCACTTCCCTACTCGAGGACGAGCACGAGTTAAGCTTGGGGATGCTTGATACGTCTCCAACGTATCTATAATTTTTGATTGTTCCATGCTATTATATTATCAACTTGGGATGTCTTATATGCATTTATATGCTATTTTATATCATTTTTGGGACTAACCTATTAACTCAGTGCCCAGTGCCAGTTTCTGTTTTTCCTGTTTTTGACCTTTTTCAGATAAGAATATTAAACAGAGTCCAAACGGAATAAAATCTGCGGGGTGATTTTTTCCATAACAGAAGATACCCAAAAGACTTGAGAACCAAGGCAGCGGGTCTCGTGGGAGGTCACGAGCCCCCTAGGCGTCCCCCAGGGGGCGCCTAGCAGGCTCGTGGGCCCCCCTTGCCTCCTTTGCCCTACCTTTTTCGCCCATAAATTCCCTAAAATCCCGAAAACAATAGAGATAGCCATGAAAATACTTTTCTGCCGCCGCAAGCTTCTATTTCCGTGAGATCCCATCTGGGGACCGTTATGGTGCCCTGCCGGAGGGGGATTCGGACATGGAGGTCTTCTTCATCAACACCATTGCCTCTCCGATGATGCGTGAGTAGTTCACCACAGACCTTCGGGTCCATAGCTAGTAGCTAGATGGCTTCTTCTCTCTCTTGGATCTTCAATAAAAAGTTCTCCATGATCTTCATGGAGATCTATCCGATGTAACTTTCTTTTGCGGTGTGTTTGTCGAGATCCGATGAATTGTGGATTTAGGATCAGATTATCTATGAATATTATTTGAGTCTCCTCTGATTTCTTATATGCATGATTTCATATCTTTGTAATTCTCTTCGAGTTATGGGTTTCGTTTGGCCAACTTGATCTATAATTCTTGCAATTGGAGAAGTTCTTGGTTTTAGGTTCATACCATGCGGTGTCCTCACCTAGTAACAGAAGGGGTAGCAACGCATGCATCGTGTTGTTGCCATCGAGGGTAAAAAGATGGGGTTTATGTCATATTGCATGAATTTATCCCTCTACATCATATCATCTTGCTTAAGGCGTTACTCTGTTTGTTATGAACTTAATACACTAGATGCATGCTGGATAGCGGTCGATGTGTGGAGTAATAGTAGGAGATCCAGAAAGTATCGGTCTACTTGTCTCGGACATTATGCCTATATGTATGATCATTGCCTTAGATATCATCATGACTTTGCACGATTCTATCAATTGCTCGACAGTAATTCGTTCACCCACCGTAATACTTGCTATCAGGAGAGAAGCCTCTAGTGGACACTATGGCTCCCGGGTCTATTTTACACATTATATATTCAGATTTACATACGAAAATACCAAAAATACCTTGCTGCACTTTTATTTATTTATTTATATTTACCTATTATCACTATCAGATCTCATCTTGCAAGTAATCGTAAAGGGATTGACAACCCCTTTATCGCATTGGGTGCAAGTTTATTTGTTTTTGCGCAGGTGCATTGGTGCCTCATCTTGATACTCCTACTGGATTGATACGTTGGTTCTCAAAGTGAGGGAAATAATTGTCTCTACTTTGCTGCATCACCCTTTCCTCTTCAAGGGAAAAACCGACGCAAGATCAAGAAGTAGCATCTAATAATACCATCTACACACTCTTTTTAAAGTTGTGGGTCATCCCAAATGTAATCTCTTAAATTAAAGAAGATTATTTTTCTTTTGTTGATGAGTGAAACTAGGTGGTATGTATTTAGCAACAATGTAATTAGCATAATCAGTAAACCACTATGTGTTATGAGAAACATTGACCACAACTAGTTGTTCATCACATAAGATATCATCAATAGGTAGTGGGTCATCAAGAACATTTTCTAACCTAGACAAATTATCAGCTACGGGATTCTCTACTCCTTACCTATCAATGATATGCAAATCAAATGCTTGTAGCAAGAGAACCCACCTAATAAGTCTAGGCTTAGAATCTTTTTTCCATAAGATATTTAATAGGAGCATGATCAGTATGAACAATTACTTTGGAATCAACAATGTAATATCTGAATTTATCATAAAGAAATACAATTGCTAAGAATTTGTTTTCAATAGTAGCATAATTTCTCTCGGCACTATCTAGAGTTTTAGTAGCATCATGGATAACATTTAATTTCTTATCAACTCTTTGTCCTATAAAAGCACCAACAACATAATCACTAGCATCACACATAATTTCAAAAGGCAAGTTCCAATAAGGTGGTTGAACAATAAGTGCAAATGTTAAGGCTTTCTTAAGTGTTATAAAGGATTTTACACAATCATCATAAAGCATGAAAGGAACATACTTTTGTAATAAATTGATAAGAGGCCTAGAAATTTTAGAGAAGTCTTTAATAAACCTTCTATAGAAACCCACATGACCAAGAAAACTACGAATACCTTTAATATCTTTAGGACATGGCATCTTCTCAATTGCATCAACTTTAGCCTTATCCACCTCAATACCTCGTTCGGAAATTTTATGGCCCAAGACAGTACCTTCATTTACCATAAAGGATAATGATCTTTTCTAGTATCTTTGCTTAATTTTCTAAAATCAATTACCATTCTATAGCCAATCATAATTCTTTGTGGAATGAGTTCATTTTTGTCATTAGGAACGATAGTAATACCTCCTTTCTTAGGAACACAATGAACGAGGCTTACCCATCTACTATCAACTATGGGGTAAATTATACCTGCTTCCAAAAGCTTTAATATATAATTTCTTACCACTTCTTTTATTGTGGGATTCATTCTTCATTGGTCATCGATAACAGGTTTAGCATCTCGTTCCATATTAATCTTGTAATGACAGAGAGTGGGACTAATGCCCTTAAGATCATCAAGAGTATAAACACTTGTAGTTCGGAGCTTCCTTAAAGTCTTTTGCAATCTTTCTTCTTCATACTCTGTAAGGTTAGCACTAATAAGAACATGATATATCTTCTTTTCATCAAGATAAGCATATTTCAAAGTGTCAGGTAATTGCTTTAGTTCAAACAAAGGATCTCCCTTGGGTGGAGGAGGACCCCCTAGAGTTTCAACACGGAAGTTGTGTTTAAGGATAGGTTTTTGCTCAAAGAACATATTATCTAGGTCATTTCTTTAACACATATGCATATCATTTTCATGGCCTCGCAAATACTGTCCTAATGGATCAGTAGGAGGAATGGCAATAGAAGCAAGACCAATTACTTTGTCTTTACTACGCAATTCTTTATCATGGGGTTGCTTACTAAACTTGGAGAAAAGAATCTCATGAGACATACCACCAAAATTAACACTAACAGTTTCCATTTACAATCTATTTGAGCATTGACAGTGCTCAAGAAGGGTGTACCAAATATTATGGGACAAAAATATCTTGTGGCGAGCCAAGAACTAGAAAATCAGTAATGTATTTTACTTTTCCACACAAGACTTCAACATCTCTAACAATCCCAAGTGGTGTGATGGTGTCTCTATTAGCAAGTTTATTAGCAACATCTATGTCTTCTATTTCAACGGGTGCTATGTCATACATAATTTCTTGATATATGGTAAAAGGAATAACACTAACACTAGCACCCATATCACATAAACCATGATAGGAATGATCTCCTATTTTAATTGAAACGACGGGCATGCCAACAACAGGTCTATTCTTATCTTTAGTATCAGGTTTGGCAATTCTAGCAGCTTCATTACAGAAATAAATAACATGCCCATCAATATTGTCTACCAAGAGATCTTTAGCCATAGTAGTACTAGGATCTACCTTGATTTGCTTAGAGGGTTTGGTTGTTCTAACATAACTTTTGTTAACCATAGTCCAAGCTTTCGCATGCTCCTTTATCCTAACAGGGAAAGGCGGTTTCTCAATATAAGCAGTAGGCACAACTTGGTCAACATTGTAAATGATAGTTTCAGCCTCAACTTTAAATGGTTCTTCAATTATATCTTTAATAGGTGGATGATATTTAAACCATTTCTCTTTAGCGAGATCAACACGAGCGGCAAATGTTTTACAGAATGAGGCTACTATCACAGAGTCAAGTCCATACTTAGTGCTAAAATCATTGAAAGCATCAGTATTCATAAAAGATTTAACACAATCAAAATTAAGTTCTATAACTGACTCTTTACCTTCATCGATCTCCCAATCTTCAGAGTTGCGTTTAGTTCTTTCCAAAATATCCCACTGGAATTCAATAGTCTTCTTCATAAAAGAACCAGAACAAGAAGTATCGAGCATGGTTTGAGCATTACGAGAAAGTCGAGCATAAATTTTTTCAGTAATAATTTCTCGAGAGAGCTCATGATTGGGGCATGAATATAACACTGACTTTAGCCTCCCCCAAGCTAGAGCGATACTTTCTCCTTCACGGGGCCAAAAGTTATAGATAAAATTACGATCATGATGAACAAGATGCATATGATCAATATTTTAGTGAAACTCCAATTGGAATGGAATCCAGTACCAAGATCCTCTATCGTCACATATCCTATACCATGTCAATGATTTACCCCCCAAATATAAAGGGAAAACCTTCTTCTTAACTTCATCTCTGGATAAACTTGCAAGCTTAAATAATCCACAAACTTCATCCACGTATATTAGGTGCATATCCGGATGTTTTGTTCCATCTCCTACATAATGATTAGCTAGCAGTTTCTCTATCATACCCGAAGGACTTCAATAATAAATACTTTTAGTAGGTTCAGCAAGTTGAGGGACAACTCTTGGTGTTTCCGGTTGAGGTGAAGATACCCCGAACAAGCCCCTCAAAGGATTACTTTCCATAGTGACAAGTAACAATAAATTTCAGCACGTAATATAAATTTTCCCTTACCAAATTCCGCTTACCAAAGGCGCTTCACTCCCCGGCAACGGCACTAGAAAAGAATCTTGATTACCCACAAGTATAGGGGGTCAATCGTAGTCCTTTCGATAAGTAAGAGTGTCGAACCCAATGAGGAGAGGAAGGAAATGACGAGCGGTTTTCAGCAAGCTAATTTCTGCAAGCACTGAAATAGCGGTAACAAGTTGTTTGATAGCAAGATAACTGTAAGAAGTGAGAAGTAGCAATAGTAACAGTAGGTTCAGAAAGGTAGCCCAATCCTTTTGTGTCAAAGGACATGCCAGAATAGTTTCTTATAATAGGCAAAGCATTCTTGAGGGCACACGGAAATCTCATCTAGTCACTTCCATCATGTTGGGTTAATTCACGTTTGGTATTTTGATAATTTATTATGTGGGTGGACCGGTGCTTGGGCTTTGTTCTTACTTGAAAAAAACTCCCACTTATGATTAACCCTCCCGCAAGCATCCGCAACTACGAGAAAAGTATTGAGAATAAATTCTAACCATAACATGAAACATAGGGATCCAAATCAGCCCCTTACGGAGTACTGAATAGACTAGGGTTTAAGATTATGTCACTCTCAGAACCCAAACACTAATTACTACTCCATAGTGCATTCCCTTAGGCTCAAAGATGGTGAAGTGTTATGTAGACGATGTCCACATAAGACCACTAAGGGAAACACAACATTCATATCATCAAAATAATGAATGAATATCAACTTCACATGACTACTTGCAACATGATTTCTCTCATGGACTCAAGAACAAAAGTAACTACTCACAAGTGATAAAAATGTTCTTGTTCCGAAAGGTATTAACTAGCGTATTGGATCTGAACATATGATCTTCCACCAAATAAACCATAAATCATCAACTACAAGATGTAATCAACACTACTAGTCACACCCGAGGTACCAATCCGAGGTTCCAGTACAAGATTGAGCACAAGAGATAAACTACGGTTTTGAGAGGAGATGGTGCTGATGAAGATGTTGATGATGATTGTCCTCCCCAAGATGAGAGGGTTGTTGGTGATGACGATGGCCTCGATTTCCCCCTCCCTAGGGAAGTTCCTCCAACGGAATCACTGCGCCGAAGGGCAAAAGTGCTCCTGCCCAAGTTCCGCCTCGAGACGGCGGCGCTTCGTCCTGAAAGTTACCCTGTTAATTTTTTCGGGGTAAAAGGGATTTTGTATCAAAAGATGATCTTGAGAGGTGGGCGAGGGGTCCCACTAGACCTCAGGACGCGCTAAGGGTCCTCGCACACCCTGGGGTCTAGTGGGTGCCTCGTAACCCCGCTACGGTACTTCTTCGCTCAAGTATTTTTTATTTCTTAAAAAATAAATCTTTTTGAAGTTTCAGCCCAATTGGAGATGTTAAGAATAGGTATCTCCGACGTAGCTTTTTCAGGTCCAGAATTCCTTTTGCCAGCATTCTCCCACTTGATGTAAACCTTGCATATTACGAGAGAAAAGGCATTATAATTACTCCACCAATTGGCAAAATACATAAAACACTATAAACAAATAGTAACAAAAGTTGATGCAAAATGGGCATATCACTGCACTAGTTCGGCGAAGAGATGGTGATACAAGTGTAGTAATGATAGTAGATATTGATTTTTGTAATCTGAATAAATAAAAACAGCATGGTAGCAATTCATGAAGCATAGCACAAACGGTATTGCAATGCTTGAAAATGAGGCCTAGGGTCCATACATTCTCTGGTGCAATCTCTCAACAATGCTAATATAATTGGATCACATAACAAAGCCTCAATGCGTGATAAAGATTCACTACAAAGTTCCTATCTAGCGGAGAACATAAGAAGGAATTGTTTGTAGGGTAAGAAACCACCTCAAAGTTATTCTTTCCTATCAATATTTCCAAGAGTTTGTACTAAAATAACAAGTTATCCTTTCCTATTGATCTATCCAACAGTTTGTACTAAACTAACACCAAAACTTTTTCAGATTCATAATACTCAATCCAATACAAACAACCTCAAATAGTGCCCCAAGATTTCTATCGGAGTAACAAAGACGAGAACGCACATCAACCCCTATGCATAGATTACCCCAATGTCACCTCGGGAATCCGCGAGTTGGGTGCCAAAACATATATCAAGTGAATCAATATGATATCCCATTGTCACCACGGGTATTCATAGCAATACATAAATCAAGTGCTCTCAAATCCATAAATGTATTCAATCCGATAAAACGAAATCTCAAATGGAAAACTCAATTCATCACAACAAGATAGAGAGGAAGAAACACCATATGATCCAACTATATTAACAAAGTTTGTGATACATCAAGATCATGCCATCTCAAGAACACAAGAGATAGAGATATTAAACACATAGCTACTGGTACAAACCCTCAGCCCCAAGGGTGGACTACTCCCTCCTCATCATGATGGCCATAGGGATGGCAAAGATGGCCTCAGGTGTTGATCTCCCCCTCCGACAGGGTGCCGGAATAGGCTCCCGATTGGTTTTTTCATGGATATAGAGGCTTGCGACAGCGGATATTCTCATCGAGGATTATTTCTGGAGGTTTCTTTGTTTATAGGATTTTTTGGCATTGGAATCATGCCAAAATGGGCCATGAGGTGCCCACTGCGTACGAGGCCGCGCCAGGGGGGCAAGCGGAACCTCGTGCCTAGTGGGCATCTTGGGCCTCCTATGGTTGGCTTCCTTGGTCCCGTGGATGTCTTTTGGGCAGAAAAAATATCTCCAAAAAGTGATATTTGGACACCATTTGATATTGATTTTCTGTGAAGTAAAAACAAGCAACTGACACTGGGCAATATGTCAATTGGTTAGTCCCAAAAAATGATATAAAGTTCCTATAAAATGATCATGAAACATCCAAGAATGATAATATAACAACATGGAACAATAAAAAAATATAGACATGTTGGAGACATATCAGCATCCCCAAGCTTAATTCCTGCTTGTCCTAGAGTATGTAAATGATAAAAATAGTATTTTTGATGTGGAATGTTGCCTAACATGTTGATCATATTCTTTTGTTTATAGCATGGACATATGGACTTGTAGATGATTCAAAGCAATAGTCTATAATTTGACATGAAAACTTTAATACTCAAGCATATCTACAAGCAACCAAGTCTTTCTAAATATCCATGCTAAAGAACACTATCCCTAGCCCATCATGCTCAATCATTGTTCCATTCATGCAACACACCCACATATTAGCTACATCTAATTCTCAAGTATGATAATTGTGTTCCGTAGTTGGTGCTTTATAAGAGAAGATGGAGACTCAAATAAAAAATGCATAAAATTAAATAGAGAGGCCCTTCGTGGATGGAACCAAATATTTGTAGATGTCTTAGAGCACAAAGCTTAAATTGAGAGATAAAATTATTTTTGGTGGCATGCTTTTCCTGTCAATGAAAATGACTAAGAGTTTCCAATATCTCCCATGCTAAACAAATCACACACGGTTCCCAAGCTGAAATAAAGTTTATTTCTTTTTCCACCATTCCTTCACATTCCACGGCTAGCCGCATCCACAGGTACCGTCCATACCAACACTTTCCAAGGAAATTATTGTTTGACAACATAAAGTAAATTTCTTTTCATTTAGGGACTGGGCATCCCTATTACCACCATACTCTCGTGTAATGACAAGTAAATAAACACTCATCTTGAGAATAACGTATTTAACATGGAAGATATCGGCCACCCCTCGCTGCTTCATGAGCGGTATGGGCACACAAAACATAAGTTTATTTTAAACATTAGAGTTGGCACATACAAATTTACTTCGAACGACACTGAAATACCTGATATAGGTAGGTATGGTGGACTCATTTGGCACAACTTTGGGATTAGGATTTGGATGCCAAAGCAACATTCCCGCTTAGTACAAGTGAAGGCTAGGAAATCTATTGAGAAGCGCCTAACCAAGGAATGAAAACCATCATAAGCGAAAATTAAACATAACTAACACAGAATAATGCAAAACAAGTAGGATGTAATTTCATAGCATAACTATTGACTTCATGTGCATGCATAGGGAATCAAAAACCTTAACACCAATATTCTTACTGAAGCATAATTACTCATCAACACAACTCACATATCACTATCTTCATATCGCAAAACTATTGCAAAGAATCAAGTTTAACATCCAGTGATCTTCATGAAAGTTTTTATTATATCTCCCCTCGATATATATCACTTTGGGACCAATTTCACTAAAAGCAAATTTCCATTGCTAATAACAAGCTCTCAAACAAATATAAGTGAAGAACGAGAGCACAAGTTTCTTTAAAAATTTCAACTCTCAAAATAATATAAGTGAAGCAAGATAGGATTTACTCATAACTTCTACTAACTCTCAAATCTAAGTGAAGCATGAGAGCATATTTCTTTAAAATAATAGCATCACCGTGCTTAAAAAGATATAAGTTAAGTACTAGAGCAATTCAATCAAACTATTCTCAAAAGATATAGGTGAAGATCAATGAGTAGTCAAACAATTAAGTATCTATGTGAGGAATCTGTCCCAATGAAGATTCCTAGTTATTATATTTTAATTTAAACAACAAATAAACAAAATACACTCCAATAATAGCACATATCATGTGGATAAATAAAAATTTAGGCTCAACATAGGCTAAGCCATAGTTGTTGATGAAGAAAGGTGGGATGCATAGCATCCCGAAGCTTAGATGCTTGAGACTTCTTGAAATATTTACTTGGGGTGCCTTGGAAATCCCAAGCTTTATATTATGTATCTCTTTCAATCCTCTCATATCCTTGTTTCACCTATGTCTCAAAAACTTAATCGACACAAAAATTGAAAATAACTTGTGAGATAGGTTAGTACACATAAAAGTAAATCAACACTTCATGTACTCACAAGACAAGTTGCATAATAATTTTAAAACATTAGATATTGTATACTATCATTTCCAAAATTTATATCTACCACATAAGCTATGGAAAGTATAGGATAAGTAGATAACAAAACTATGAGAGCAATCCCTCTAAACATGAAAGTCTGTAGCAATCTACTTAAAACATGTACTTATGTATATCAGACAATTCTGAAAATTTAGAACATGATAAATAATTCGTACTACAGTACTGTGTAAAAATTTCATAAAATTTCCATGTTGCTGTAAAATATGATAATTCAAATACTACAACATAAGTTTATGTTTTTGTACAACAAAGATCGCACATGCAATTCAAGCATTCTAAATGCAATTCTTGGAAATTTGTATTGAAAAACAAGATTATTAATAACATATAACAGAGATAAACAAAATAAAATGATGCTCCAAGAAAAACACATATCCTATGACGAATAAAAATATAGCTTCAAGTAAGATATACCGATAATTTTGGAGATGAAAGAGGGGACGCCTACCGGGGCATCTCCAAGCTTAGAAGCTTGAGTCTTCCTTGGATATTACCTTTGGGGTGCCTTGGGAATCCCCAATATTAGGTTCTTGCTGCTCCTTATACTCCTCATATATGTATCGCACCCAAAACTTGAAAACTTCAATCACACAAAACTTAACGGAACTTCGTGAGATGGGTTAGTATGATAAATATAGATCATTCACTTAGGTAATGCCAAGAAAAGATTAATAATTGTTCTCATGTAATTACTACTATATTATATCATTCCAATAATTTATATTACGCAATATAAGCTATGGAAACAGTAAAACAAGCAAACTATGCACGCAAAACAGAATCTGTCAAAAACAGAACAGTCTGTGAAGATCTGAACGAAAACTGTAATTCCCTAACTCTAAAAATTCTGAGAAATTGTGACAATGCAGATAATTTCATACCAAAAATGTGTAAAAAATTCACAATTTTTTGATTCTCCTGTAAAATAAGAGAAATTCTGCACTCGACGTAAAAGTTTCTGTTTTTGCATAGAATCAAACAAACAAGTATCCACACTATCCCAAAGGCTTTACTTGGCATTTCATTGCAATAAAAGCTATAAAACATGATTAATACATTAGCTTAATCATGTTAACACAAAAAAACATAAAGGATAAATATTGGGTTCTCTCCCAACAAGTGCTTTTCTTTAATGCCTTTTAGCTAGGCATGAGGATTTCAATGATGCTCACATAAAAAGTTCTAGTTGAAACATGCAAGAGAGCATCATGAAGCACATGAAAAGCACATTTGAGTTTAACCCACTTCCTATTAATAGGTATTTTGTGAGAAAATAATATATGGGAGCAAGAATCAACTAGCATAGGAAGGCAAAACAAGCATGACTTTGAAACTTTGACACATAGGGAGGAAACGTGATATTATTGCAATTCCTACAAGTATATGTTCCTCCATCGTAATAATTTCTAGTAGAATCATTAAGGAATTCAACAATATAACTATCACATACAACATTCTTTTCATGATGCACAAGCATATAATTTTTATTACTACCCACAAAAGAAAAATTCTTATCAACAAAATAACTATCATGAGATACTTGATTGATATAATACATGTGAAAATTAAAATCTCAATGACAAGTTTCATGGTTTTTGTTACTCTTTATAACATACATCTCATCACCATAATCATCATAGATAGCAACTTTGTTTTGATGGTCAATTAAAGCCTTTTCCAAAACAGTGAACTCGTCACTAAATAAAATTATGCCCTCTCCATATACACTTTTATTATTAGGAAAATAATATTTAACACCCTCTAAAATAGTGGGATCATTAGTAACTAGATTTGAAACTCTTCCAAACCCACTTTTATGAATATAATCATCATAACTAGGAGGCATTCTATCGTCATAATAAATATCATCATCACAAGTAGGGGGGCTAAAAATATCATCATCAAACATAGCATTCCCAAGCTTGTGGCTTTGCACATCATTAGCATCATGGATATTCAGAGAATTCATAATAACAATATTACTATCATTCTCATCATTCAAGGATTTTATGCCAAACATTTTATTGATTTCTTATTCTATCAACTGAGCACAATTTTACTCTTCATCATTTTCAAGAAAGACATTATAAAGATGAACAATATGAGACCACATCCATTTTTTGTAATTTTCTTTTTATAAAACTGAACTAGTGAAAAAACAAGAATATAAAAGATTCAGTTGCAAGACCTAAAGATATACCTTCAAGCACTCACCTCCCCGGCAACAGCGCCAGAAAAGAGCTTGATGTCTACTACACAACTTGTTCTTGTAGACTCGTGTTGGGCCTCCAAGTGCAGAGTTTTGTAGGAGAGTAGCAAATTTCCCTCAAGTGGTTGACTAAGGTTTATCAATCTGGGGAGGCGTAGGATGAATATGGTCTCTCTCAAACAACCCTACAACCAAATAATAAAAAGTCTCTTGTGTCCCCAACACACCAAATACAATGGTAATTATGATAGGTGCACTAGTTCGGTGAAGAGATGGTCATAAAAGTGTAGTAATGATAGTAGATATTGATTTTTTTGCTGAATAAATAAAACAGAAAGGTAGCAATTCATAAAACTTAGCACAAACGGTATTACAGTGCTTGAAAATGAGGCCTAAGGTCCGTACGTTCGCTAGTGCAATCTCTCAACAATGCTAATATACTTGGATCACATAGAAATCCTTCAACGCATGATAAAGAATCACTCCAAAGTTCCTACCTAGCGGAGAACATAAGAAGAAATTGTTTGTAGGGTGCGGAACCACCTAAAAGTTATTCTTTTTTATCAATCTTTCCAAGAGTTCATACTAAAATAAAAATTTATCCTTTCCGATCGATATATCCAAGAGTTCGTACTAATATAACACCATAACAAATTCAGATTCATAATACTCAATCCAACAGAAAGAACCTCAAAGAGTGCCCCGAGATTTCTACCGGAGAAACGAAGATGAAAACGTGCATCAACCCCTATGCATAGATTACCCAATGTCACCTAGAGAATCCGCGAGTTGAGTGCCAAAACATATATCAAGTGAATCAATATGATACCCCATTGTCACCACGGGTATTCATAGCAAGACATAAATCAAGTGCTCTCAAATCAATAAAAGTATTCAATCCAATAAAATGAAATCTCAAAGGGAAAACTAAATTCATCACAAGAAGATAGAGCGGGAGAAACACCATATGATCAACTATATTAACAAGGTCCACGATACATCAAGATCGTGCCATCTCAGGAACACGAGAGAGAGAGAGGGATATTAAACACATAGCTACTGGTACAAACTCTCAGCCCCGAGGGTGGACTACTATACTCTCGTCATGGTTTCCATAGGGATGATGAAGATGGCCTCCCGTGATGATCTCCCCCTTCGGCAGGGTCCCGGAACAGCCTCCCGATTGTTTTTTCATGGCTACAAAGGCTTGCGGCGATGGAACTTCTCATCTATGGTTATTTCTAGAGGTTTCTCTGTTTATAAGAACTTTTGGCATTGAAATCACACCAAGATGGGCCACATGTTGTCCATTAGGTCCCAGGCCTCGCTAGGGGGGCAAGCGCGCCCTGGTGCCTAGTGGGCAGCATGTGCCTCCTCTGGTTGGCTTCCTTGGTCCTCTGGATATCTTTTGGGTACAAAATATCTCTACAAAGTTTCGTGACATTTTGACTCCGTTTGATATTGATTTTCTATGAAGTAAAAAAACAAGCAAAAAACAGCAACCGACACTAGGCACTATGTCAATAGGTTAGTCCCAAAAAATGATATAAAGTTGCTATAAAATGATCATAAAACATCAAAGAATGATAATATAACATCATAGAACAATCAAAAATTATGTATATGGTGGAGACATATCTCCCGCTTAGTTTATAGATGAGGCATGCGGTGTCCCTCCCTGCCAAATCCACATCCCGTACTCTATAGAGTCACAGCCTAAGATCGACAACGTGTCCTGGGGAGCCCTACGAGCATTCGGCCAAAAATAAGTTTATCACGGCCTCTCCAATGGACGTTGGCGAGCTGACTGCCATTCGTACCGACGTGTCGATCCCGGAGCAACACCTCATTGTGGAAGCCGACGAGGATGTTGACTATGTTGTCATGCTGAAGGCTTCACGTCAGCAGGCTAGCATATTATTGTATCTCTAGAAAGCTTGCTACGACATCAAACTTGTCGACAACGACAACTTCATGCAGGCCATGTCATAGGTTAAGAGGTACATCAACAAACTCTCTGGTTCAACCGTCATCGATCTCTTCGAAGGCCCTGTCGCTGATCTCCTTCGCCATGCGGTCAATGATTTGCGATCGTTGTATGCCATTGAGCCCATTTTGTAATTTCTGATGGACTCGTTGTACGACAGTGGCTTGGGATCCTCAATTGCCAAGTCAGATCTCATCGACTACAACCACGAGGAGGGCACCCACAAACGGTCTTCCAAGGTGAAACAACACATCTGTGACATCACAAAATGCACTACGGGTCTGTGCTCTTCCAACTGGAAAAATCCCATCCATGACAAGTGAGGCAACATCCTATCATCAGATCTTACCTTTTCTAACTATCCAAACTGTACCCTTTGTTGTAGTAGATTTTGCCATGCGGTGTTTTAACTGTGTCATGTTTAATTATTTCAGTTATGAAAAGAATGCAATATTCAATAGCGTTCTGTCATGTTTAAGTATGAATTGCCCACTTCAGTTTCACGAATGGCTATATTTGGTTGTTTATAGTGAGTAGATGCCATGTTTATGTGTATTTGGTTGTTAGGTTGGTTGTAGTGAGCATTTGTCCAATTTTCAAGCATATGCCATGTTTATCTATATTTTCTTTTTAGGTTGGTTGTAGTGAGCCCATGTCCATTTTTAAATGGCTATATTTGGTTGTTATACTGAACATATGTGCCTTGTTTATTTTTGTTATTCACAATGTGATGTTCATTATGTGCAAGTCGCAACTTTGCAGTTTGATTTCATCAATACTAGTTTGAACGGTTATATTTGGTTCATGCTGTATTTAGAATGACTATTTGTCCATTTTTCAAGCATATATTAGACACGTTGTTTATTTCAGTTTGACATATTTATCAAGTGTGATGTTTTGGGGAATGTAGCATGGGAAACAAAAAAATTCCTACGCACACGAAAGACCTATCATCGTGATGATCATCTATGAGAGGGGAGCTCGGATCCACATACCCTTTTAGATCTCTAAGAGGGAAGCGTTAAGAAACACGACTGATGTAGTCGAACGTCTTCAGGACCCAAATCGCAGTCGTCCCATGATCCGTCCTGATGTAGTGCCAAATAGACGACACCTCCATGTTAACCACACGTACAACTCAATGACGATCTCCGCCTTCTTGATACAACATGGTGGTGGAGCTATTCCAACAGGGCTTCGCCTAAGCACCGTTGAACTAGTAGCGAGGAAGAACTACGATCTAGAGAGAGGGCAGCACGTGGCTGATTTGTTGTGTCTCAAAACCCTCAAAACCTCTAGTATATATAGGAGGAGGGAGAGGAGGCAGCCTTGTCCCTACTCCAAAGAGAAGGGGTCGAATGAACCCTACAAGGAAGAGTCCATCTTCCCACAAAGGAGGTGGACTACTTTGGGAGGAGGACTACTCCTTCCTTTCCTCTTAAAGGACTTTTTCCTTCTATCTCCAATCCCAGCCGCACGGGCCTTTGAGAGAGGCTTCGAGCATCCCACCAGGGGCTGGTCCACCTCCTCTCACAGCCCATAAGGCTCTTGGATCGTCACAACCCTCCCGGTGTTCCCCCGACACCCTCCCGGCACTCCCGGTAGACTACCCATGAGCCCGAAACTTTTTTGGTAACCAAAACAGGACTCCCTATATATTAATCCTTACCTCTAGACCATTCCATAGCTCCTCTTGATGTCCTGGATGACGCCCGAGACTCCGAACAACCTTCAGTCACCAGCACCTATAACTCAACTATACCGAAACGTCACTGAACCTTAAGTGTGCACACCATGCGGGTTCGAGAACTATGTAGACATGACATGTGACACTCCCCGGTCAATATCCAATAGCGGGACTTGAATGCCCATATTGGATCCTACATATTCTATAAGATCTTATCGGTTGAACCTCTATGTCAAGGATTCAGTTAATCCTGTATATCATTCCCTTTGTCCTTCGGTATGTTACTTGCCCGAGATTCGATTGTCAAATTCCTATTTCAATCTCGTTACCCGCAAGTCTCTTTACTCATTCTATAATATAAGATCCCGTGGCTAACTCTTTAGTCACATTGCTTGCAAGGCTTGTTTGTGATGTTGTATTACTCAGTGGGCCTCGAGATACCTCTCCGTCACACGGAGTGACAAATCCATGTCTTGATCCATGCCAACTCAACAGACACCTTCGGAGATACCTGTAGACGACCTTTATACTCACCCAGTTACGTTGCGACGCTTGATACAAACAAGGTATTCCTCCGGTGTCAGTTACATGATCTCGTGGTAATAGGAATGTATGCTTGACATGCAGAAAACAATAGCAACGAAATTACACGATCACAAGCTATGTTTATAGTTTGGTCTTTTCCATCACATCATTCTCCTAATGATGTGATCTCGTTATCAAGTGACATCATTTGTCTATGGCTAGGAAACCTTGACCATCTTTGATCAACGAGCTACTCAACTATAGGCTCACTAGGGACAGTGTGTTGTCTATGTATCCACACATGTATTTGAGTTTCCAATCAATACAATTCTAGCATGATATTAAACGATTATCATGAACATGGAAATATAATAATAACCAATTTATTATTGCCTCTAGGGCATATTTCCAACAGTCTCCCACTTGCACTAGATTCAGTAATCTAGTTCACCACACTATGTGATTTTAACGAATCCAGCACCCATATAGTTCTAGGGTTTGATCATGTGTTGCTTGTGACATAGGTTTTTAGTCAATGAGCCTGAACCTGTCAGATCCGTGTGTGCTTTACAAATATCTATGTCATCCTGTTGATGCTGCTACCATGTGCCATTTGGAACTATTCCAAATGGTTGCTCCACTATATGAATCCGCTTTACTACGCAGAGTCATCCGTATTAGTGTCAAAGCTTGCATCGACATAACCCTTTACGACGAACTCTTTTGTCACCTCCATAATTGAGAAAAATTCCTTAGTCCACTAATTACTAAGGATAACTTTTGACCGCTGACCAGTAATCCATTCCTGGATCACCTTTGTACCCATTGACATACTCATGGCAAGGCACACATTAGGTGCGGTACACAACATAGCATACTATAGAGCCTATGTCTAAGGCATAAGGGACGACCTTCATCCTTTCTCCTTCTTCTACCGTGCTCGGGCTTTGAATCTTACTCAAATTCACACCTTACAACACAGCTAAGAACTCTTTCTTTGCTGATCTATTTTGAACTTCTTCAAAAACTTGTCAAGGCATGCATTCCATTGAAAGTTTTATCAAGCGTCTTGCTCTATCTCTATAGATCTCGATGTTCAATGTTCAAGTAGCTTCATCTAGGTTTTCCTTTGAAAACCCCTTTTCAAACAACATATATACTTTCCAAAAATTCTACATCATTTTTGATCAACAATATGTCAACCACATATACTCATCAGAAATTCTATAGTGCTCCCACTCACTTCCTTGAAAATACAAGTTTCTCATAAACTTTATATAAACCCAAAAGCTTTTATCATCTCATCAAAGCACATATTCCAACTCCGAGATGCTTACTCTAGTCCTTAGAAGGATCACTGGATCTTGCATACTTGTTAGCATCCTTAGGATCGACAAAACCTTCTCGTTGTATCACATACAACCTTTCCTTAAGGAAACCGTCGAGGAAACAATGTTTTGACATCCATATGCAAGATTTCCTAACTGAAAAATCCAACAACTGCTAACATAATTCCAACAAACTTTTAACATTGCTACGAGTGAGAAATTCTCATTGTACTCAACTCCTTGAACTTGTCAGAAACTTTGTTTGCAACAAGTCGAGCTTTCTAAATGGTTACTTTCACCATCATCGTTTGTCTTCCTTTTAAAGATCCATTTGTACTTAATAGCCTTATGACCATCAAGTAGTTCCAAAGTCCACACTTTTTTTTTCATACATGGATCCTTTCTCGGATTTCATGGCCTCCAGCCATTTGTCGGAATCCGGGCCCACCATCGCTTCTCCATAGCTTGTAGATTCATTGTTGTCTAGCAACATGACCTCCAAGATAGGATTACCGTGCCACTCTGGAGCAGCGCGTATCCTTGTCAACCTACGAGGTTTGGTAGTAACTTTATTTGAAGCTTCATGATCACCATCATCGGCTTCCAGTTCTACTAGTGTAGGCGCCACATGAACCACTTCTTGCGCCCTTCTACTCTCTGGTTAAAGTGATGGTTCAAAACCTCATCAAGTTCCACCATCCTCCCACTCAATTCTTTCGAGAGAAACTATTTCTCGAGAAAGGACCCGTTTCTTGAAACAAACACTTTGCTTTTGGATCTGAGATAGGAGGTATACCCAACTATTTTGGGTATCTTATGAAGATGCATTTATCCATTTTGGGTTTGACGTTACCGGGCCGAAGACTTTGGACATAAGCATCATATCACCAAACTTTTAAGAAACGGCAGCTTAGATTTCTCCAAACCACAGTTCACATGGTGTCATCCCAATGGTACTTACGTGGTGCCATATTTAAAGTGAATGTGTTTGTCTCTAATGCATAACCCAAAAACAATAGTGGTAATTTGATAAGAGACATCATAATATGCACCATATCTTAATAGGGCGCGGCTACGGTGTTCGGACACAATCGCACTATGCTGTTCCAGGTGGCATTAGTAGTGAAACAATTTCCACATTGTCTTAAATGTGTACCAAACTCGCAACTCAGATATTCATCCCTACGATCACACTGTAGACATATTATCCTCTTGTCAATAATTCAGACTTGTGTTTTATCAAGTAAATATACCAGTATTTACTCAAATCATCTATGAAGTAAGAACATAACGATATCCACTGCGTGCCTCAACACTCATTGGACTGCGTACATTAAAATGCATTACTTCCAATATGTTACTTTCTTGTTCCATCTCAATGGAAAGCGAGGCCTTCAGTCATCTTGCCCAGGTGGCATGATTTGCATGTCTCAAGTGATTCAAAATCAAGTGAGTCCAAACAATCCATCTGTATGGAGTCTCTTCATTCGTTTACACCGATAGGCATGGCTCACATATCTCGAACGATTCAAAAATGAGTGAGTCCAAAGATCCATCAGCATGGAGTTTCTTCATGCGTTTTACACCAATATGACTCAAGTGTTAGTGCCACAAGTAAGTGTTACTATTATTATTACTTTGCATCTTTTGGCATCAATATTATGAACATGTGTATTACTACGATCGAGATTCAATGAACCATTCACATTGGTGCATGACCATTGAAGGTATTATTCATGTCAAGAGAATAACCTTTTATTCTCTGACTTAAATGAATTACCGTATTGCAATAAACATGATCCAATCATGTTCGTGCTCAACAGAAACACCAAATAACATTTATTTAGGTTCAACACTAATTCCGATGGTAGAGGGAGTGTGCTATGTTGATCACATCAACCTTAGTAACATTTCCAAGGCATCGCCACCTCGCCTTTAGCTAGTATCCATTTATTCCGTAGCTTTTATTTCGAGTTACTAACACTTAGCAACCTGAACCGGTCTCTAATACCCCGGTGCTACTAGGAATAATAGTAAAGTACACATCAAAATCATGTATATCCAATATATTTTTGTCGACTTTGCCAGCCTTCTCATCTACCAAGTAACTAGGGTAGTTTTGCTTCAGTGACCGTTCCCCTCATAATAGAAGCATTTAGTCTCGGGTTTGGGTTCAACCTTGGGTTTCTTTATTAGAGTGGCAACTGGTTTTCCATTTCATAAAGCATCCCTTTTAACCCTTACCCTTCTCGAAACTAGTGGTTCTACTAACCATCAACACTTGATGCTCCTACTTGATTTCTACCTTCGCGGTGTCAAACATCGCAAATAGCTCAAGGATCATCAACTCTATCCCTGATATGTTATAGTTCATCATGAAGCTCTGTAGCTTGGTGTGACATCCTCAGCTTTTCCTACAGTGATCATTGTAATTAAGCTACAGTAATCACCATGATTAAGCTAATGCTTTTGCTAATCTCTTATGATCATGGTTGGAATCAAACCATAGTATGAATGTCGTTGCAATTCAAAAACTTTGAAAGGTGGTTTTAAAAGTTTTGCAATTCAGGAAATAAAAATCATGAATAGCTTTCAAATAATCCCTAGTCATTTCAAAAATACCTACCCACATTTTCTTAGAGTGTTGTGCCTCTAACACAAAATTAACATAGGCCAAAACAATTATTAGATGCCCCTTTGAATTATTAAATTTCAAGTAATTTCAATAAACTTTCAAAACATTTTGTGTCTCTACCTTTTATTACAATATAATTGTTTTGGGCCAAATGTTGTATTGTTAGAAAAGGTTATTGATACAAAATTACTAAGACAGAATTAATTAAAAGAAAACAAAAAATAAACAGCAACATAAAGTAAAATATAAAATAAAAACCCCACTCACCCCAAGTGGGCCGGCTCCATCCAGCCCAGTCGCTCCCCTCACCACCCGGCCCAACCGCCACCTCCAACCCACCTTACCCCCGGGGGGTATAACCCCCCACCAAGCCTAGCACCCCCACTCACCCCACTTCCTCCCTCCCCCAGGCGCCACTCCACCACGAGGGGACCGAAACCCCTCGTCCCCCACCCTCGCTCACACATGTCGCTCCCCCATCGCCCCGCAGCACCAGCGCCCCCGCAGCCAAGGCCGCCCAGCGCCAGCCCCGCACCGGAGCCACCCCACCGGCTTCCTTCCCCCACCGACCGCCTCCTCCACCTCCCTAGTTCCCCACCTCGCTCGAGCGCCACAAGGGCCTCGCTGTCGTAGACCGCGCGACCACCGCCACCTTTTCGCCTCGCGGACGTGCCCACACGCCTCCCCGTTGTTGACTACCCCTCCTACGCCTCTCAACCGTAGCCGGGAGGTCTCACCGACGACGCCATCCTCTTCTCCCTCCTCGGATCGCCGCCGCATGCCATTGCTGATTTCGTTGCCGTCGAGCCTCTCCCGCACATGCATTGCACCTCTGCAGGACCACTCTGAGCCCTGTTTCCTTCCCCTCTCTCTTTGGCCTTGCACGACTCCCGCAGCTAGCCATCACCGACGTCGTGCTCTGTCCGCCATCGGTGTTGCCCTTGCCCCGCTCCCAGAGCCGCTCGGCTCGGTCCAGCAGCACTGGCGTGCTCCTGGTGAGCTGCAGAGGCCACCCCGCACCAAGCTCGCCTGCTGGTGCGTGCGCGTGCATGCGTATGTGTATGTATGCTTGTGTCCATGTATGTGCGAATGTATGTATGTAAATATCTATGAATGTATGAATGTATAAATATGCTTGTAGTATATGTGTGTCCTCGTTGTCCCAATGGCATGCGGGGCCTCACCCCAGAATGGTTCTGGCCCTGTGTTAACCAGGGTCGTGCAAAGATTTTTATTTGTTTGTTTTGTTATGTTATATTGGGCATTATTTTGCCTTTCCTGAAACTGACAGAGGGGGCCCAGGACACCCCCTCTAAAAATAGGTTTGAAAAAAATGGAATTAAATATCTGTATGTATATATATATATAATATAAATAAATAAGTAATTAGTTAAATATAATGTTTAATTAGTTAATTAATTAATTAGTGGATAATATATTGTTTAAACATTATATATATTAATTAAGTAAATTATTCTTGGAAATATGCCCTAGAGGCAATGATAAATAGTTATTATTATATTTCTTGTTTAAAGATAATCATTTATTATCCATTCTATAATTGTATTGAATGAAAACATATATACATGTGTGGATACATAGAGAAAACAATGTCCCTAGCAAGCCTCTAGTTGGCTAGCCAGTTGATCAAGGATAGTCAAGGTTTTCTGACTATGTGCAAAGTGTTATTGCTTGATGACTGGATCACATCATTAGGAGAATCATGTGATGGACTAGACCCAAACTATGAACGTAGCATATTGATCGTGTTGTTTTATTGCTATTGTTTTCTGCGTGTCAAGTATTTGTTCCTATGACCATGACATCATATAAGTCACTGGCACCGGAGGAATACCTTGTGTGCATTGCTGCTGGCTATGCCTATAGGGATTTCCTTCGCAAATATGTAAATAATTCCCCCGTGGCCTTGGAGCCTTGCGTTGGTGTTCCCTTGAAGAGGAAAGGGTGATGTAGCACAGCGGCAATCACAAATCTATGATGAAAGCCCATCTTGTTACCCTTGATGGCAACAACACGATGCCTGCCTTGCTGCCCCTTCTGTCACTGGGAAAGGTCACCGCACGGTGTGAACCCAAAACCAAGCACTTCTCTCATTGCAAGAATCATAGATCTAGTTGGCCAAATAAAACCCAAGACTCGGAGAGACTTACGAGGATATAAAATCATGCATATAAGAAATCAGCAAAGACTCAAATATAATTCATAGATAATCTGATCACAAATCCACAATACATCGGATCTCGACAAACACACCGCCAAAGAGGATTACATCGGATACATCTCCATGAAGATCATGGAGAACTTTGTATTGAAGATCCAAGAGAGAGAAGAAGCCATCTTGCTACTAACTACGGACCCGTAGGTCTGAAGTAGACTACTCACGAGTCATTGGAGAGGCAATGATGTTGATGTAGAAGCCCTCCATCTCCAAAGACCCCTCCGGCAGGGCACCGGGAAGGGTCTCCAGATGAGATCTCGCGGAAACGGAAGCTTGCGGCGGCGGAAAAGTGGTTTTCTGGACGCCCTGATTTTTTCTGGAATTTTAGGGAATATATAGGCCAAAGAGCTAGGGCACGGGAGCTCCAGGGAGGCCACAAGCCTGGTGGCCGCGCCCAACTGGCCGCGGCTACATGACTTGTGGGCTCCCTGTGGGCCTCCTGCCTTGGCCCTCAAGTCCCCCGATCTTCTGTTCTGGAAAAATTCATTTCAGGGATTTTATTCCGTTTGGACTCCGTTCCAAAATTAGATCTGAAAAGAGTCAAAAACACAGAAAAACACGAACTGGCACTTGGCACTGAATTAGTAAGTTAGTCCCAAAAAAGATATAAAAGGAATATAAAACATCCAAAGTTGACAACATAACAGCATGAAACCATCAAAAATTATAGATACGTTTGAGACGTATCAAGCATCCCCAAGCTTAAGTCCTACTCGTCCTCGAGTAGGGAAGTGATAAACAATGAATTTTTGATTCTGTCATGCTACCTAGCATAGATGTCCTTGTAACTCCTCTTACGTGACGTGAATGTTCAGATCCGTTAGATTCAAAACAATAGTTTGCTATTGACGTGGAGACAATAATACTTCAAACAAACTAGCAAGGTAATCATGAACTTTCAAAATAACAAGCCCAAAAGAAAGTTATCCCTACAAATCATATTGTCTGGCTATGCTCTATCATCCTTGCACAACGAATTTGAATCATGCACAACCTCGGTATTGGCCAAGTAATTGTTTTCACACCTTTACTATCTCAAACTTTTTCAAATCTCACGCAATACATGAGCGTGAGCCATGGTTTTAGCACTATAAGTGGAATGGAGTGTGGTGGAGGTTGCAAGGCAAACAAGGAGAAGATAGTCACATTGACTAGGCATATCAATGAGCTATGGAGATGCTCATAATAGATATCAATGTGAATGAGTAGGGATTTCCATACAAATGATGCACTAGAGCTAAGAGTATGTGAAAACTCTTAAAGAAAACTAGTGGGTGTGCATCCAACTTGCTTCCTCACGAAGACCTAAGGCAATTTTGAGGAAGCCTATCATTGGAATATACAAGCCAAGTTTTATAATGAAAATTTCCCACTAGCTATATGGTGGCGACGAAACGAGAGACTCTCAATCATGAAGATGATGGTGCTTAATAAGCACAAGTGTGGAAATATAGTAGCACTGTCCCTTCTCTCTTTTTCTCTCATTTTTTGGTGGGCTCTTTGGCCTCTTTTTATATATATATATTTATATTTTTGTGGGCATCTTTCGCCTCTTTTTATAAATGGGCTTCGCTGGACTCTTTTATTTCCTCACATGGGACAATGCTCCATCAATGATGATCATCAGACTTACAATTCAAAACTTAGAGCAATGATGACTCTATATGGAATGCCTTCGGTAGTGTACCATGACAATGATCTAGCATGGCATAGACATCAATGGAAACATCATGCTAGCTACCTTATGATCATGCAATGGCAATGTAGAAGTGGTGGCATATGTCATGGTGGTAGTTGCATGGAAATATATCTCAGAATGGCTTTGAAAAAGCCATAGTAGGTAGGTGTGGTGGCTGTTTTGAGGGAGGCTAATGGTGGTTTTATGCACCGGCGAAAGTTGCACGGCACTAAAGAAGATAGTGATGGTGGCAGGTGAAAGTGCATCTAAACCATGGACTCAACATTAGTCATGAAGAACTCATATACTTGTTGTAAAAGTTTTAGTAGTAATTGAAACAAAGCATTCAACGCATACTCCTAGGGAAAGGGTTGGTAGGTATAAACCATCGCGCGATCCCGACCGCCACACGAAGGATGACAATCAATAAACTAATCATGCTCAGACTTCATCACATAGCGGTTCACCATACATGCATGCTACGGGAATCACTAACTTCAACAGAAGTATTTCTAGATCCACAACACCTTACTAGTATAACTTCAATATTACTACAACCACAACTCAAAACTAATTGAGATGAATCAAACTTCTCTAACTACTCAATGCACATGAAGGTGGAAGTTTTCATATCCCTTTGGATAACTACCCCTTTTGAGACTACTTTCATAGCATAGATCAACTACCACGCCACACGCTTTCGTGTTCTAAAAGATAGAAGTGAAACACATATGAGCTGAATGGTCTAACCAAAGGATATAAGTGAAGCTCGACAAAATCACGGTGAGTGCATGTCTCTCTTTCTAGGTGTGCAGCAAGGAAGATTGTGACACTACAAAAATAAAAGACTCCTACGATACAAGACGCTCCAAGCAAAACACATAACATGTGGTGAATAAAACTATAGCCCCAAGTAACATTACCGATGGATTGAAGACGAACGAGGGGATGCCTTCCCGGGGCATGCCCAAGCTTAGGCTTTTTCGGCATCCTTGAATCAACTTGGGGTGCCTTGGGCATCCCCAAGCTTGAGCTCTTGCCACTCTTTATCTCTTTGTCCATAAGAACTTCACCCAAAACTTGAAAACTTCACAACACGAAACTTAAACAGAAACTCATGATATCATTAGTATAAGAAAGAAAATCACCACTTCCTTAGGTACTATAGCAAACTTAAATTCTAATTATGTTGATGTTGGGTTACTGTATTTTCAATCTTCCATGGCTAATACCCCCCGATACTATCCATAGTTTCATCAAAATAAGCAACCAATTCAACAAAAACACAATCTGTTAACAGCAGACCAGTCTATAGGAATTTGTATACTTCGTATACTTCTGGTACTTCGAAAATTTTGAAAAACTACGACAGTCTGAAGAATTTGTGTAGCAATCAGCAGCAAAAAGAATCAACTCAAAATCTCTCACAAAAAAAATGAAAATTCTTTTCTTGAGCAGAAAGTTTCTGTCTTTTCCAGCATGATCAAACGATCATCCCCAAGACTAATCATAACGGTTTTACTTGGCACAAATGCAAAAGAAACACAAAAAACACAATCATAACAGAATTATGAAAGTGTGGAAAACACAAAACAGAAAGAAAAAGGATAGATTTGTTGGGTTGCCTCCCAACAAGCGCTATTGTTTAACGCCCTTAGCTAGGCATTGATAAATCAATGATGCTCACACAAAAGACAAGAATTGAAGCACAACGAGAGCATCAAAAAGCTTGCGAAAATCACATTTAAGTCTAACATACTTCCTATGCATAGGCATTTTATAGGAAAATAGATTGTCAGGACAACCAATAGTTGCCATATGCAAGGAAGAAGAAAGAGACAATAGCAATCTCCACATAACGAGAGGTAATTTGGTAACATTAAAGTTTCTACCAAAATATTTTCCTCTCTCATAGCAATTACATGTGGGATCATATTCGAATTCAACAATGTAACTATCACATAGGATATTCTTTTCATGATCCACATGCATGCAAACTTGACGCTCTTCAAAAATAGTGGGATTATCATCAACTAAAGTCATGACTTCTCCAAACCCACTTTCAATATTATTGCAAATATCATATTCATCATGAGGTTTAAAAAAAAATTCAAGATCATAAGGAAGATCATCACCCCAATCATGATTATTGCAATAAGTAGTGGTCATAGCAAAACTAGCATCCCCAAGCTTAGGGTTTTGCATATTTTTAGCATGATTGACACTAATAGGATTTATAGTGAAACCACTCCAATCATGCTTTTCATTCAAGGAGCCCTCGTGAATCACTTCATAAATTTCTTCATCACGATTTTCATTTTCACGCATCTCAAGCAAAACTCCATATATATAGTCAAGTGCACTCAACTCACTAGCAATTGGATCAACATAAGTGGATCTCTTAAAGAGATTAGCAAGTGGATGAGGATCCATATCACTAGATTTTCAGCAAGCGAAGATGCAAATATATTGAAGGCACATGGCACAGAAGCGAATAGAAAGCAAGCGAGAGAAAAGGGCGAACGAAAAAGGCAAACGAAAAAGGCAAATTGTGAAGTGGGGGAGAGGAAAACGAGAGGCAACTGGCAAAAAAGGTAAATGCAAGAGATGAGTTTGTGACACTTACTTGGATAGATCTTGACTTCATCTCACCTCCCCGGGAATGCCGCTAGCAATCCTTCTGCTGCTGGCTACGCCTATAGGGATTTCCTTGGCAAATATGCAAAGGATTCCCCCGTGACCTTGGAGCCTTGCGTTGGTGTTCCCTTGAAGAGGAAAGGGTGATGTAGCATAGCGGCAGTAAGTATTTCCCTCAATATGAGAACCAAGGTATCAATCCAGTAGGAGGATCGCCTCAAGTCACAAGGACCTGCACAAACACAAAGAGCTTGCACCCAACGCTGTGAAGGGGTTGTCAATCCCTTATAGATTGTTTGCAAAGTGAGAACTGAAAGCAAAAAGTAAACAAAGCAAAGTAAAAGTAAAAGTTGAGATGATAATTGTGAGTAGACCCGGGGGCCGTAGTGTTCACTAGTGGCTTCTCTCATGAAAGCAAGTAGACGGTGGGTGAACGAATTACTGTTGATCAATTGATAGAACCGCGCAAAGTCATGACGTTGTCTATAGCAATGATCATACATATAGGCATCAAGTCCAAAACAAGTAGACCGATACTTTCTGCATCTACTACTATTGCTCCACACTTCGACCGCTATCCAACATGCATCTAGTGTATTGAGTTCATAAGAACAGAGTAACGCCTTAAGCAAGATGACATGATGTAGATGGACAATCTCAAATCTATGATGAAAGCCCATCTTGTTACCCTTGATGGCAACAACACGATGCGTGCCTTGCTGCCCCTTCTGTCACTGGGAAAGGTCACCGCACGGTATGAACCCAAAAGCCAAAACCAAGCACTTCTCCCATTGCAAGAATCATAGATCTAGTTGGCCATAAAACCCAAGACTCGGAGAGACTTACAAGGATATCAAATCATGCATATAAGAAATCAGCAAAGACTCAAATATAATTCATAGATAATCTGATCACAAATCCACAATTCATCGGATCTCGACAAACACACGCCAAAGAGGATTACATCAGATAGATCTCCGTGAAGATCATGGAGAACTTTGTATTGAAGATCCAAGAGAGAAAATAAGCCATCTAGCTACTAACTACGGACCCGTAGGTCTGAAGTAGACTACTCACGAGTCATTGGAGAGGCAATGATGTTGATGTAGAAGCCCTCCAGCTCCAAAGTCCCCTCCGATAGGGCACCGGGAAAGGTCTCCAGATGAGATCTCGCGGAAACGGAATCTTGCGGCGGCGGAAAAGTGGTTTCGTGGACGCCCTGATTTTCTCTGGAATTTTAGGGAATATATAGGCCAAAGAGCTAGGGCAGGGGAGCTCCAGGGAGGCCACAAGCCTGGTGGCCGCGAGCCCCCTGGCCGCAGCTACATGGCTTGTGGGCTCCGTGTGGGCCTCCTGCCTTGGCCATCAAGTCCCCCGATCTTCTTCTGTTCTTGAAAAATTCATTTCAGGGATTTTATTCCATTTGGACTCCGTTCGAATATCAGATCTGAAAAGAGCAAAAACACAGAAAAAACAGGAACTGGCACTTGGCACTGAATTAATAAGTTAGTCCCAAAAAAGATATAAAAGGAATATAAAACATCCAAAGTTGACAAGATAACAACATGAAACCATCAAAAATTATAGATACGTTTGAGACGTATCATGCATCAAACGTCACAACATAACTGGGTGGCTATAAAGGTGTTCTACACGTATCTCCGAAGGTGTCCATTGAGTTAATATGGATCAAGACTAGGATTTGTCGCTCCGTGTAACGGAGAGGTATCTCGAGGCCCACTCGGTAATACAACATCACACAGAAGCCTCGCAAGCAATGTGACAAGTGTAAGTCACGGGATCTTGTATTACAGAACGAGCAAAGAGACTTGCGAGTAACGAGATTGAAATAGGTATGCGGATACTGACGATCGAATCTCGGGCAAGTAACATACCGAAGGACAAAGGGAATGACATACGGGATTATATTAATCCTTGACACTGAGGTTCAACCGATAAGATCTTCAGAGAATATGTAGGATCCAATATGGGCATCCAGGTCCCGCTATTGGGTATTGACCGGGGAGTACCTTGGGGCATGTCTACATAGTTCTCGAACCCACAGGGTCTGCACACTTAAGGTTCAGCGATGTTTTTAGTATATTACCGAATGTTGTTCAGACTACCAGATGAGATCACGAAAATCACGAGGGTTTCCGGAATAGTCCGGAGACAAAGATTGATATATAGGATGACTTCGTTTGGTTACCGGAAGGTTTTCGGGCATTACGGGGAATGTACGGGGAGTGACGAATGGGTTCCGGATGTTCACCGGGAGGGGGCAACCCACCCGGGGGAAGCCCAATGGCCCTAGGGGTGGCGCACATTCCCTCAGTGGGCTGGTGGGACAGCCCAAGAGGGACTTGGCGCCAAGAAAGAAAAACCAAAAAAAGGAGAGGTGGGAAGGAAGAGAAGAACTCCACTTTCCAATCCTAGTTGGAGTAGGATTGGAGTAGGACTCCTCCTCTCCCTTGGTTGGAACACCCTTGAGGGCTTGGCCCTCAAGGAAAGCCTCCTCCCCCGCCCTCCTATATATAGTGGTGATTTAGGGCTAATTTGAGACAACTTTTGCCACGTGCAACTCAACCCTAGACTACATAGTTTTACCTCTAGATTGGATTTCTGTGGAGCTCGGGCGGAGCCCTGCAGGAGTAGATCATCACCACCATGGGCGCGCCCTCACGCTGCCAGAGAACTCATCTACTTCTCCGTCTTGCTTGCTGGATCAACAAGGCCGAGATCATCGTCGAGCTATACGTGTGCTGAACGCGGAGGTGTCATCCGTTCGGCGCTAGATCGGAATGGATCGTGGGATGGATCGCGGGACAGTTCGTGGGGCGGATCGAGGGACATGAAGACGTTCGACTACATCAACCGTGTTTCTTAACGCTTCCTGATGTGCGATCTAAAAGGGTACATAGATCCAAATCTCTTCTCGTAGATGGACATCACCATGATAGGTCTTCGTGTGCATAGGAAATTTTTTGTTTCCCATGCAACGTTCCCCAACGGTGGCATCATGAGCTAGTTCATGCGTAGATGTTATCTTGAGTGGAACACAAAGGGTTTTGTGGACGGTGATGTTCGATTTTCTGCCCTCCTTAGTCTTTTCTTGATTCAGCGGTATTGTTGTATTGAAGCTGTTCGGACCGACATTATTCGTACACTTATGAAAGACTGGTTTCATCGATTGACATGCAACCTCGTTGCATAAACATGACTCGCGAGTGTCGGTTTCTCCAACTTTAATTGAATTGGTTTTGACCGAGGCAGTCCTTGGAGAGATTAAATAGCAAGTTCCACATCTCCGTTGTGGTTTTTGCATAAGTAAGATGCGATCATACTAGATACCCATAGCAGCCACGTAAAACATGCAACAACAAATTAGAGGACGTCTAACTTGTTTTTGCAGGGTATGCTTGTGATATGATATGGCCTATGACGTGATGTGATATATTGGATGTATGAGATGATCATGTTGTAATAGTTAAATATCAACTTGCACGTCGATGGTACGACAACCGGCAGGAGCCGTAGGGTTGTAATTTGTGTTTGTAGATGTGTTTACTATATTGCTAGGATGTAGCTTTAGTAGTAATAGCATAAGTAGCACGACAGTCCCAATGGCGACATATTGATGGAGATCATGGTGTGGCGTCGGTGACAAGAAGATTGGTGCTTTGGTGATGGAGATCAAGAAGCACAAGATGATGGCCATATCATGTCACTTATGAATTTCATGTGATGTTAATCCTTCTATGCACATTATTTTGCTTAGAACGACGGTAGCATTATAAGGTGATCTCTCACTAAAATTTCAAGACGAAATTGTGTTCTCCCCGACTGTGCACCATTGCTACAGTTCGTTGTTTCGAGACACCACGTGATCTGATCAGGTGTGATAGACTCAACGTTCACATACAACGGGTGCAAAACAGTTGCACCCGCACAACACTCGGGTTAAGCTTGACGAGCCTAGCATGTGCAGACATGGCCTCAGAACACATGAGACCGAAAGGTCGAGCATGAATCGTATAGTTGATATGATTAGCATAGAGATGCTTACCACTGAAACTATTCTCAACTCACGTGATGATCAGACTAGAGTTAGTGAATTTGGATCATGTACCACTCAAATGACTAGAGATATGTACTTTTTGAGTGGGAGTTTAGCAAGTAATTTTATTAGTTGAACTCTAATTATCTTGAACATAGTCTAAGTCCACTTTGAAAATATTTGTGTTGTAGATCAATGGCTCACGCGACAGTCACCCTGAATTTTAATTCATTCTTAGAGAAAGCTAAGTTAAAAGATGATAGAAGCAACTTTGTAGACTGGGCTCGTAATCTTAAGTTGCTCCTGCAAGCTGGGAAGAAGGATTATGTCCTTAATGCTGCGCTAGGAGATGAACAACCCGCTACGGCTGACCAAGATGTTAAGAACGCTTGGTTAACACGTAAGGAGGACTACTCAGTAATTCAATGTGCAGTCTTGTGTGGCTTAGAGCCAGGACTTCAACTAAGCTTTGAGCATCATGGAGCATTTGAGATGTTCCAGGAGTTGAAGTTTATCTTTCAGAAGAACGCCCGGATCGAGAGGTATGAGACCTTCGATAAATTCTATGCTTGCAAGATGGAGGAGAATTCGTGTGTCTATGAACATGTGCTCAAAATGTCTGGGTACTCAAACCGTCTAGCTGAGCTGGGGATTGAACTCCCGCAAGAGGCTATCACTGATAGAATTCTTCAGTCACTGCCACCAAGCTACAAGAGCTTTGTGTTGAACTATAACATGCAAGGGATGAACAAGTCACACGGCGAGTTATTTGCGATCCTGAAAGTCACAGAGTCAAAACTCCGTAAAGAGCATCAAGTGTTGATGGTGAATAAGACCACTAGTTTCAAGAGAAACGACAAAGTAAAGAAGGGTAATTCCAAGAAGAGCGGCAAGCCTTTTGCCAATCCGACAAAGAAACCCAAAGTTGGACCTAAGCCTGAAACGGAGTGTTATTATTGCAAGGGTATGGGCCACTGGAAGCGCAATTGCCCCAAGTATTTGGCTGATAAGAAGGCGGCCAAGGGAAAATCAGGTATATTCAATATACATGTTATTGATGTGTACTTAACGAGTTCTCGTAGTAGTGCCTGGGTATTTGATACCGGTTCTGTTGCTCATATTTGCAACTCGAAACAGGAACTGCGGAATAAGCAAAGGCTGGCGAAGCATGAAGTGACGATGCGCGCGGGAAATGGTTCCAAGGTTGATGCAATCGCCGTCGGCACAGTTTCACTTCAGTTACCATCAGGATTAGTTAGGAACTTAAATAATTGTTATTTAGTGCCTGCGTTAAGCATGAACATTATATCTGGATCTTGTTCATTGCGAGACGGTTACTCGTTTAAGTCAGAGAATAATGGTTGTTCTATTTCTATGAGTAATATCATTTATGGCCATGCACCCAATGTGAGAGGATTGTTCATACTGAATCTTGATAGCGGTAATACACATATACATAACATTGAGACCAAAAGAGTTAGAGTTAACAATGATAGCGCCATGTTTTTGTGGCACTGCCGCTTAGGTCATATTGGTGTAAAGCGCATGAAGAAACTCCATTCCGATGGACTTTTGGAGTCACTTCACTTTGATTCACTTGACACATGCGAACCATGCCTCATGGGAAAGATGACTAAGACTCCATTCCCCGAAACAATGGAGCATGCAAGTGACTTGTTGGAAATCATACATACCGATGTATGCGGTCCGATGAGTGTGGAGGCGCACGGCGGATATCGTTATTTTCTCACCTTCACTTACCATTTGAATAGATATGGTTATGTCTACTTGATGAAGCACAAGTCTGAAATGTTTGAGAAGTTCAAGAAATTTCAGAGTGAAGTTGAAAATCATCGTAACAAGAAGATCAAGTTCCGACGGTCTGATCGTGGGGGTGAATATCTGAGTTTCTAGTTTGGTGCTCACTTAAGACAATTGGAATTATTTGACAGTTAACACCGCCTAGAACACCACAACGCAATGGTGTGTCCGAACGACGTAATCGTACTTTATTAGAGATGTTGCCATCTATGATGTCTCTTACCGATTTGTCGTAATCATTTTGGGGTTATGCATTAGAGACAGCGGCATTCACTTTAAATAGGGCACCATCAAAATCCATTGAGACAACACCATACGAACTGTGGTATGGCAAAAGACCAAAATTGTCGTTTCTTAAAGTTTGGTGATGTGATGCTTATGTCAAAAAGCTTCAGCCTGAAAAGCTGGAACCCAAAGCGGAAAACTGCGTCTTCATAGATTACCCAAAAGTGACACTTGGGTATACCTTCTATCTCAAATCCGAGGGCAAAGTGTTTGTTGCTAAAAACGGAGCTTTTCTTGAGAAGGAGTTTCTCTCGAAAGAATTGAGTGGGAGGAAGATAGAACTTTATGAGGTTGTCGAACCTCTAATCCCTCTAGATGGTGGCACATGGCAAGGGGAAACCCATGTTGTTGCGATGCCGGTTGAGGAGGAAGTTGATGATGATGATCATGAAACTTCAGATCAAGTTCCTATCGGACCTCGCAGGTCGACAAGATCACGTACTGCTCCTGATGGTATGGTAATCCTATCTTATCAATTATGTTGTTAGACAACAATGAACCTACGAATTATGAAGAAGCAATGGTGGGCCCAGATTCCAACAAATGGGTGCAGGCCATGAAGTCCGAGATAGGATGCATGTAGGAGAACAAAGTGTGGACTTTGGAAGTACTACCTGAAGGTCGCAAGGCTATTCGGAACAAATGGATCTTTAACAAGAAGACAAATGTAGACGGTAATGTGACCGTTTATAAGGATCGACTTGTGGCAAAGGGTTTTTCACAAGTTCAAGGAGTTGACTATGATGAGACATTCTCACCGGTAGCGATGCTTAAGTCCGTCTGAATCATGTTAGCAATAGCAGCCTTTTACGATTATGAAATCTGGCAGATGGATGTCAAAAAGGCGTTCCTTAATGGTTTTCTTAAGGAAGAGTTGTATATGATGCAACCCGAAGGTTTTGTCGATCCAAAGAATGCTAACAAAGTATGCAAGCTCCAGCGATCCATTTATGAACTGGTGCAAGCATCTCGGAGTTGGAATTAGCGCTTTTATGAGGTGATCAAAGCATTTGGGTTTATACAAGTGATTGGAGAATCTTGTATTTACAAGAAAGTGAGTGGGAGCTCTGTGGCGTTTCTAATATTATATGCGGATGACATTTTGCTGATTGGAAACAACGTGGAGCTTTTGGAGAGCATAAATGATTACTTGAATAAATGTTTCTCTATGAAGGACCTACGAGAAGCTTCTTACATTCTAGGCATTAAGATCTATAGGGATATATAGAAACGCCTGATAGGACTTCCACAAAGCAAATACCTTGATAAAGTTTTGAAGAAGTTCAAAATAGATCAGTCCAAGAAAGGGTTCTTGCAAGTATTACAAGGTATAAAATTGAGTAAGACAAAGTGCCCAGCAACTGCGGAAGATAGAGAACAAATGAGTTACATCCCCTATGCTTCAGCCGTAGGTTCTATCATGTATGCAATGCTGTGCACTAGACCAGGCGCCATCTTGGCCATAAGTATGGCAGGCAGGTTTCAGAGTAATCCAGGAGTGGATCACTGGACGGAGGTCAAGAATATTCTAAAGTACCTGAAAAGGACTAAGGAAATGTTTCTCGTTTATCGAGGTGACAAAGAGCTCGTCGTAAAGGGTTACGTCGCCGCAAGTTTTGACACCGATCGGAATGACTCTAAGTTGCAAACCGGAGATGTATTTATTCTGAATGGGGGTGCAGTAAGCTGGTGCAGTTCCAAGCAGAGCGTGTAGCAGATTCTACATGTGTAGCGGAGTACATGGCTGCCTCGGAGGTAGCAAAGGAGGGTGTCTGGATGAAGCAGTTCATGACAGATCTTGGAGTTGTGCCGAGCGCACTAGATCCATTAACTCTGTTATGTGACAACACTGATGCCATTGCCTTAGCAAAGGAACCAAGGTTTAACAAAAGACCAGACACATCAAACGACGCTTCAACCTCATCCACAACTACGTCGAAGGAGAGGACGTGAATATTTGCAAAGTGCACATAGATCTGAATGTAGCAGACCCGCTGACTAAACCTGTTCCACGGGCAAAACATGATCAACACCAGAACTGTACGGGTGTTCGATTTATTACAATGTAAATCGCATGGCGATGTGAGGACTAGATTGTTGACTCTAGTGCAAGTGGGAGACTGTTGGAAATATGCCCTAGAGGCAATGATAAATAGTTATTATTATATTTCCTATTCAAAGATAATCGTTTATTATCCATGTTGTAATTGTATTGAATGAAAACATAGATACATGTGTGGATACATAGAAAAACAATGTCCCTAGCAAGCCTCTAGTAGGCTAGCGAGTTGATCAAGGATAGTCAAGGTTTTCTGACTATGTGCAAAGTGTTGTTGCTTGATAACTGGATCACATCATTAGGAGAATCATGTGATGGACTAGACCCAAACTATGAACGTAGCATATTGATCATGTCGTTTTATTACTATTGTTTTCTGCTTGTCAAGTATTTGTTCCTATGACTATGAGATCATATAACTCACTGGTACCGGAGGAATACCTTGTGTGCATCAAACGTCACAACGTAACTCGGTGCCTATAAAGGTGTTCTACAGGTATCTCCAAAGGTGTCCATTGAGTTAGTATGGATCAGGATTGGGATTTGTCACTCCGTGTGACGGAGAGGTATCTCGGGGCCCACTCGGTAATAAAACATCACACACAAACCTCACAAGCAATGTGACTAAGTGCAAGTCATGGGATCTTGTATTACAGAACGAGTAAACAGACTTGCCGGTAATGAGATTGAAATAGGTATGCGGATACTAACGATCGAATCTCGGGCAAGTAACATACCGAAGGACAAAGGGAATGACATACGGGATTATATGAATCCTTGACACTGAGGTTCAACCGATAAGATCTTCGGAGAATATGTAGGATCCAATATGGGCATCCAGGTCCTGCTATTGGATATAGACCAAGGAGTACCTCGGGGCATGTCTACATAGTTCTCGAACCCGCAGGGTGTGCACACTTAAGGTTCGGCGATGTTTTTAGTATAATTGAGTTATATGTGTGGTTACTGAATGTTGTTCGGAGTACCGGATGAGATCACGGACGTCACGTGGGTTTCTGGAATGGTCTGGAGACGAAGAATGATATATAGGATGACTTGATTTGGTTACCGGAAGGTTTTCACGCATTACCGGGAATGTACCGGGAGTGACGAATGGGTTCCGGATGTTCACCGGGAGGGGGGCAACCCACCCGGGGGAAGCCCAATGGCCCTAGGGTGGCGCACCAGCCCTTAGTGGGCTGGTGGGACAACACAAGAGGGCCTTTGTGCGAAGAAAGAAAAACCAAAGAAAACAAAAGGAGAGGTGGGCAGGAAGAGAAGGACTCCACTTTCCAATCCTAGTTGGAGTAGGATTGGAGTAGGACTCCTCCTCTCCCTTAGCCGGCGCACCCTTGAGGGCTTGGCCCTCAAGGCAAGCCTCCTCCCCCTCGCTCCTATATATAGTGGTGATTTAGGGATGATTTGCGACAACTTTTGCCACGTGCAACTCAACCCTAGACCACATAGTTTTACCTCTAGATCGGTTTCTGTGGAGCTCGGGTTGAGCCCTGCAGGAGTAGATCATCACCACCACCGGCGCGCCGTCACGCTACTAGAGAACTCATCTACTTATCCGTCTTGCTTGCTGGATCAAGAAGGCCGAGATCATCATCGAGTTGTACGTGTGCTGAACGCGGAGGTGTCGTCCGTTCAGCGCTAGATCGGAACGGATCGTGGGACGGTTCTTGGGACGGTTCGTGGGGCGGATCGAGGGACGTGAAGACGTTGCACTATATCAACCTTGTTTCTTAACGGTTCCTGCTGTACGATCTACAAGGGTACGTGGATCCAAATCTCCTCCCATAGATGGACATCACCATGTTAGGTCTTCGTGTGTGCGTATGAAATTTGTTGTTTCCCATGCAACGTTCCCCAACAATTATTAGGTAATCTCTTAATTAAGATAAATAAAATATCCTAAACTGTGTATGACAGGTGGGTCCCACCCCCTAATTAACTTGATTAAATATTTATTTAACCCTAATAATAAATGTGCCTATGACACATGAGACCCACTAGTCAGATTTGACAAGTCAAAGCCTTGTTGACTGCTCATGTCATGGTGACATCACAATGACGTCATATCTAAATATTTGAATTATTTAAATCTGTTTTTTTCATAATATTTAATAAAACTTTAAAAATTAATATAAAATAAACCATAAGTAAGATGAAAATATTTTGAACATGAAAGTTGATCAGCAAAACAAGACGAACCCGGATTTGTTGTCCATTCGTGTGTCACGCGTCCCTAGCATAGAAAACGTGGAACTTTTCCACCATTTTTGTCTGACCAATCGTGGCCAGAGACGTGGGAATTATCATCTCATATTTTTCCGACCCGTATATGATGGATAACACTGTGTTAGCTCATGCCTAGCCCTGCTTTGACATGTCATGCTTAGTGATTACATCTGTGTTCATATTCATTGTTTCTTCCCCCCTCTTCTTACTGGTAGACCCCGCGACTGATGCACCTGTCGAGTACATCTACCCACCTGACGACCAGCCCTTTGCCCCAGAGCAACAAGGCAAGCAAACCCCCTTGATCGACCCTATATCGCCCATTTCTTTCTCCCTCCTGCTTGCATTAGAATTTTTGCTACTGTTGTAGTTAGCTCCTATATCAGATGCATAGCCTACTTTTGATGAACAACTACTTTTAGTACCACACTTTAAATTTCTTAGTATAGGTGGCTCAGTCATCCCCTCTAACCACTTAGACAAGTTGCCCCGCTTTATTGTCCAGTCTCGATCAAGTGATCGATGAGCCAAGACCCGAGACCGTACTTACACCCCCCTTAGTTGTACGACGCTGCAGGGCTACTATCGGGTACCGAGGGTGACATCTCGTTATGTACCCCGAGGCTATCATTGTAGTGAGGTTGACCGGCGGTGGTTCTCGGAGGGTGATTCCTCGTGCCCCACCTATGATAACGACTCTGTCATACAACCCTTCAAGTTGGTCCAGCGAGGGTGATTCCTCCCTGGCCACCTTGACAGTTACATTGTACGTCATCCATCGAGGGTGATACCTCGGATCCCTCTGCTGTTACAACCACACCTTTCTTGACCGTGCTACTGGGAACACTGATGAAATGTTTGGTGGGTGGATTCTCGCGTGAATGTGACGAGGCGTGGCTGGGCATTCTGGTCCTTGCCACACATCCTTGAGTTTAATTAAAATACTAAGGATTTGGGTATTTGATCTAGGTTGGTCGGAGACCTTTTCGCACTAACCGTCTACGCGAGAGGAGTTATGGGTTCTCGACGTCGTGGTATCAGCCGAATCTCTTCAGACGTCAGCAATGGAGCAGCGCGCGCTCGAGTGGTCGGGATATGCATCGCACTTGTAATAAGGGGTGCTAGGACTGACCTCAGCCGCCCACACATCATGCAGGCGTGCAAAGGGTGATGGGAACATGTGTAGCATCCCAAATATAAATTTTGGAATGTTAATATAATTATTATTAGATTGTTTGTTGGTTGCCTGAGTGATTGAAACTTGTGTGAAATTTGAAACTTTCTGAAACTTTTGAATGAGAGGGAATAAAATGACTTTCCCCTTCTCAATTCAAATTCAATCTTTTAAAAGCAAAGAGAGAAGATGACATGACTTCTTCAACTATAAAGAATTTGAACGGAGATATTTGCATTTGAATTCCTTTGCATTTCCATTCGTTTTCTTCGTGCAAGAAATGCCGGGAAATACATTCTAGAGAGGAGGAACATGACCCTCGAACCCACGGGCATTTTGAAAGTTATTTGAAGCCTCAAACTTAGAGGGTCATTTGAAAATTATTTGCAAAAGAAAATAAACCTTTTAGGCAATTTTGTAAAAATAATTTTTTCTAAAGTTTTTATTTTTGTCGCGGAAAAATGCCCATCATTTATATTTTATTTTTCTGATAATTTTACTATATAGAAACTCTTTATTCCGAATTGATTTGATTTCCTTTTTATCGTTTTAGTTTCCTAGTTTTAAAAATAGGAAAGAAATCGTTTCTATTAGGAAACTCCAGGTGGCCCATTAAGACTTTTCCTTTCACTGGCCCAGGAAGATCATCTTCTTCCTCTATTCTCTCCCTCACGTGATAGAACTTTCCCTCCATAGACAGAGGATCCCCACCTCCGGGATTCGCGAAGCTCTTCCCTTCCCAGCGCCTCCCGTCGCCTCTATAAGAACCCCCTGCACCTCCTCGTTCCATTCCCGTTGAAACCACTCCCTCTCCTCGCCTCTAGCTCGCGTGCCACCTCGTCGGAGTCGGCACCCGAGAGCTGCCAGAAACATCCCAGGAACACCACCACATCGCCCCTGCACACCTCCTCTACCTCGCTGCACCCTCCCTGCCGAGCCCACCCCTCCACCCTTCGCCCCCCCACCACCACTCCTCCCACCGGCCCCTCCCCATCCCCACGAAACTCCTCCCAGGAGCCATACCACCAGCAGCTTCCCACCTCGCCCCCCCCTGCATCCCTCCCTCCACCTCGCCTCCCTCCCCTCCCTGGAGCCCCTCCACCCTTCGCCCCCCCCCTCCACCACTCCTCCCGCCGGCCCCTCCCCCACCCCCGCCGGAGTTGCACACCCTCGCCGGAGAAGGCTCCTGCTACTCCCAGCCGAGGTAACATCTCCTCCCTTTTCTTTTTTTACTTGTTCTTTTTTTTGTATTGTGTAGTTTCATCCCTTAGATCTAGATCCCACGGTGTAGATTAGGAAGTACTTACCCCTTCGATTTTCTAAAAAAGAACCGGTCCATCAGTTAAGTGGACCGAAGCATTTTCTTATTTAGCGGCCATCCGCTGTTTAACCTATGCAGCAAACACCCTTAGCCAATCAGTGGGCGCCACGTGTCTGTAGCAATTATTCTCTTTTTCTGTCTAGTTCCAAAAACAGCAAAGTTTCTGTTTTGTTTTGGCCATAACTTTTGATCCCGAAGTCCAATGATAGTGATTCGTTTTCCAGTAGCTCACAAATTTCCTGTAGCTTTAAAAACATATAATTTGTCTATGTTTGAAATTTTCAAATTTGAGTTAGATCAGATTTAGTTTAAACCTTGTTTTGCCTATTCCAGGAGTTTAAAAATAGCTTTTAATTTGATTCTTTTTGCTACTAATCACTAGTGATCTTATGTATCAGTGGTAAAGTTTTTAGAATTGTTTGAGTGTCTTAGCTCACTGTTTCTTGTGAAACAATTTCTGTTTCACCTCTCTTAGGATTGTGACTAATTTACTTTCTTTAGTTACTTTTAAATTATTTTCTTTTATATTTCAGAAACATTATTGTTTTGTTTATGTTAGTTAAACAGTAGTTTTGCAACAAGTTTTTATTTGTTATCATGAAATCAATTCTAGTTCCTTAGTAACTTGCAATTGGTTTCTCCACTGTTTCAAATCCCGTTTGGGAATACTTTCAAAAAGTTTTGTGAAAAATACTTTATTTTATCTTAGTTAGATTTATATCTTAGTTCCTTGTTATTATTTTCTGTTGGACAAAAATCATTTAGTGTTTGATGTAGTAGAGGACTCCCTAGTCTTATTTGAAGTTTCTTTCGGATTCCTATTCGCTCTCCCTTTTGTTTTGATTGCTAGAATGATTGCTAGTATGAGTGCTTATGTGAATGATATGTTTGTTATATAGATTTCATCGGAGAGTGACGAGTAGTCTATCAAGTTATTTCTCGAGAAATTCTTCTTTGTCAACATCACCACGCAAGTCACTTTGATCATACTATCACCTATGTTTTATGCATCGTAGTTCTACCATCCTATGCCCAATTGCATGCTGCTTAGGTACTTGGAAATTTTAGTATAGATTGTAGTATCATGTGGTAGGCACACAACAACCCCGATACTTGGCCCCGGGACGAAAAATTTCATATTGCTATGCTTGAGTAGACGGGATTTCGGTTGAGTGCATAACACGAGTGATGCGAGGTTGAATAAATAATCAAGACCGGTTAAGACAAGATTTTCAAGACCTCGGACGCAATGCAACTTTGGGTGAAGGACGGTTGATCGGCTCCCTGGAGAACCTAGTGGATGACCCGAGATGCTGGGGACGGCCATGACATCCTGCGGAAAGCTTCACCCAGGCTCAAAGAGACGGACGAATATTTTCAAGACCCAAGGCTTACCTGCACAGCCACAAGTCATTATGGGCTCTGGCTTGGTTGGACAACGCGGCGACTCTGGACAGGCGGTGCTAGCAGATGTAGAAGAACGGTAGGCATGGATGGGCACCGACAGGGATTCAGAGGGACCCGTTGAAAGACCATGTTTTGATCATCCGGTCTTCAAACACCCTGAAGTGCGAGGACATACACGAAGGCGATCAAATCTTGTGGGGAACGTGTGCAAAACTCTGCAGAGTACTCAAACCTAATTGATTAGCCGTGTCCACGGTCATGGACAACTTGAGCCAAAGGAACTGAAGTTATCTGGATTTCTCAACACCATTAAATATATTTGATGAGGGTAATTATTGACAACTCGGGTACGAGAACTGGTTGGCGGAACCATCTCGTTAACAACCAACAACGTAGTAACATTTTACTTTTAGCCCCCTCTTGATGTAGGAGAAAACTTGCTTTATCACTAAAAACCTATAGCCCCACCTTCCATATATGCATATAGTATAGATGATTACCTTTCACCCCTCTCTTATGTGACTTGCCGGCATATTCAATATGCTGACCTACACGGCTGCAACGTCTTATGTTGTAGATATTTTTCTTCGACGAGTAAGAGTACGATTCAGGGTTACGGTCTACACTCAACTTGCCGTTGGTGTTTATTGGGACTCCACTCCCTTGACCGCTTCCGCTGCGATATTTAAGGTATATATCAGTTTTTACGCTATTTTACATGTGATTGCACTTTGATATATACATTGATGTACTGTGCGTGCCAGCATACTGATCCAGGGATGGCAGAGAAACACAGAGGCTTGACTCGTCTTGAGTCGGGTCACTACAGAAATGGTATCAGAGCACATGTTGACTGTAGGACGTGACCCTAGAAACTAGAAATTTCTTAGGATAGGAGCTCTCAAAAAAAATTATTTTCAAGAACACCTTTTACTTCTCATCTCTTCTGATTTCATCAAACGTTCTCTCTCACCTCAAATAGTTATACAATCCCCTTACCCCTTTGACCTCATAAAACATCAACGGAGTTCTACTTCAAAGTAAAGAGGATTTCACCACGCGTTTGAAGAATTGAAGCTACACCAATAGTAGACTCTCAAGACCCGAAGAACTCGAAGACCCTGAAGTGTCCGAATAATTATATGACCATTAGAAGTCCAAACCCCTTTTATGTACCCATGTTAGATACGATGAATTGTGAGCCGTCATTGGTGTGTGTTTTTTCCGACAGCCACAAATAAAACCTATTCTCAAAAATATTGTTTGTATTGTGTGTATCTCCCTCTCTCTTACCCGTCTCATCCCCAAAACCTCAACCCTACCAGATGGAGTATGAAGCTGGACTTGTAGTCTCTGGACCAATGACCCAGCTGGAGGCTGAAATATGGATTCAGAACATGGAGAACCACTTCGGGAGCAACTTGATCTCAAGGAAGTATGAAGTGGAACACGCTCTTCAGTACTTTACACAAAGTGCTGCTATCTGGTGGAAAATGCACCATGCCATACAAGGATTTAGTGGAGCAGAAAGTTGGGACGAATTCAAGAAGACTCTGTTACGATCCCCTCTCATTCAGAAGGGCTATGATAAACCGAAAGAAAAGACTTGTGCATGCAAGATCTGTGGAGAAATAGGACACACCCAGGAAGAACACACGGATGGATGCACTCATTGTGAAGAAAATCACCCAGCCGAGGAGTGCCCAAGCAGTCAGGTGACTTGTTTCCTTTGTGAAGAAACCAACCACTACCCAGCTCAGTGTCACATTTACCCCAAGGTGCAACAAGTTGTCAAGCAGCAGAAAGATGTAGTGAAGGAAACCCCCAAGAAGAAGATCTAGAAGAACCGGTGATGAACAAAAATATTGAAGACCCTGATGGACAAGGTGTGACCAGATTTTTCTCCAATGCATGCTACTCATGTGGAGAAGAAGGACATTATTCACAGGATTGCACAAAGAGAAGCCAAGAGTATCTGGGAAACTTCCCGACGGAAGAATTGGAGTTTGATCCACTTGAAATAGAAGAACTGGCCAAAATAAAGGAGTCCCGAAAGAAGAAAATGTACCCTCGGAAGAACCAAATCTCTGCAGACATAGACCTGAGTCATGTCAGATGTTACAAGTGTATGAAATTTGGCCACCACAGATACATGTGCTCAGGAAGGAAGCTGGGAATCCAAGGAGCAAAAGCAGAAGCTAAGAAGCTTCGAGACTTGTCAGAAATCATTTGTTTTTGTTGCAAGGAAGCAGGACATTTTGCCAGCGATTGTCGACAAAGGAAGAAAGCTAGAATGGAGTAGTTAAGTTTTGACCATGGCAATAAGTGTTATCCGAAGCACTCTTGTTTTTCATAAGATCATGGAGTGAAATTTTTGTAACAGAAGTCCCTGAGGTTGTAATAACATCATGAATTAATGGAATTTATTGTCTCATGATTGTCTATGTTGAAAATGTATGCGTTGTTTCTCTACGAGCAAAGATCTTTGAACAATTATGAGGATATGAGAAAATATGGTCTATGCAGGCATGAGTATAATTCATTTTAAGTGTGGTAGTAATCGGTAAACCCACAGGATCCACTGAGTAGGAATGTGCCATAACTACCAAGGAGACACATACATTCCTCTGAGTACCTATTTACTGACACCTGCAGATGACAACTCTCTATGAGTCATTCCTCAAGGGCCCAGAAACGATCATGACCCTGACCAGTGACCATGATTACCCAAAAATCCTGAAGGACATGATGAAGCACATTCATCTTGAAGGAGTTGAAGTCTACAAAGGCTACCCATTCATGGAAAGTGGTGTGGAACTTTGGTATGTGGAAGTACACCTCCACCATGTGAAAGGAGTTTGTCCAAAGACTATGGGGCAATACTTTTTCATTTCACGTGTACCACGAGCAACCTTCTTTGATGCTGTTCGTGAAGCTGCCATGGAAGCCATACGTCAGATTGGAGAAATACTCGAAGCAAGACTCCGTCATACCCAGGAATACCTGAGTGAAGTACGTGCGGAGATGATGGAGATGAAGCTCATGGCCACCATGATGAAGCAAAAGATGGATGATTTCAAGGAGCACCTCGGAAAGTTCGAGTGGAACTAAAGTACCTCCAAGAGAGGCAGATAAATAAAGTTGGCACAAATGCTCGACCATACCGAACCATGTGGATGGCAGCATTTGTAATAGAGTACTTTTGAACTGGAGTTTTTGAGGATAAATTAAGGATGTAATAAAGGATTGATTATGAAATGAATATGATTTATGGAAGAAGCTATGATGCATCAGCAAACATTTTCTTAGGAGCATACGAAAACCTAAGAGTTGTGAAGATACGATAGATGTTTCGTTCAGCTTGCAGAACCAATGGATTATCCGAACTTCGTTCGTGGACAAGAGAAATTCTGCAACACTTGTGAGGATGCCCAAGTGTTAGAATACGAGATTCACTAAGCCTTATACAGAGAAATGTTTTGGGTGCGGAATGGATTGATCACCATGACGACTTACTCTTATCATTTATCTTGCTATTCGGAATGGTAAATCTAAGAGACTTACCCATATAGAGAGACGACGTTCTTTGAAGCTTTTGTTTAAGACTTAGAGTGGTATAAGAAAAGCCCATGTGCATGGCACCTGTTTTCACGCATAGGAAATTTTACGGTGAGGATGAAACCAAGACCCCTCTCTCTGCAGGATAACCACAAATGGTAGACCACCATGAGAACTATCGATATGTTATTTAGAATTGACCACGAGACTGTCAGTTAAGAAGACCCAGTGATGAAAGAAGCTTATATCAACAGAAGATATGAAGACTGTGGGGAGTCATGATGCCAAAAAACCCAGAGGATCGTTAAAGCATTTTGAGGGACCAGTATCTCTCATTTTAAGTGTGGTAGCGTCCCACCTTGCCGGAGATTGGAATTGTTAGAAGACCCCCAAACCCTAACCTTTCTTTCTAGCCTCTTCGAATCTCGAGGACGAGATTCATTTTAAGTGTGGTAGTTTGTAACATCCCAAAATTATAAATTTTGGAATGTTAATATAATTATTATTAGATTGTTTGTTGGTTGCCTGAGTGATTGAAACTTGTGTGAAATTTGAAACTTTTCGAAACTTTTGAATGAGAGGGAATAAAATGAATTTCCCCTTCTCCGGTGAATTCAAATTCAATCTTTTAAAAGCAAAGAGAGAAGATGACATGACTTCTTCAACTATAAAGAATTTGAACGGAGATATTTGCATTTGAATTCCTTTGCATTTCCATTCGTTTTCTTCGTGCAAGAAATGCCGGGAAATACATTCTAGAGAGGAGGAACATGACCCTCGAACCCACGGGCATTTTGAAAGTTATTTGAACCCTCAAACTTAGAGGGTCATCTGAAAATTATTTGGAATAGAAAATAAACCTTTTAGGCAATTTTGTAAAAATAATTTTTTCTGAAGTTTTTATTTTTGCCGTGGAAAAATGCCCATCATTTATATTTTATTTTTCTGATAATTTTAGTATATAGAAACTCTTTATTCCGAATTGATTTGATTTCCTTTTTATCATTTTAGTTTCCTAGTTTTAAAAATAGGAAAGAAATCGTTTCTATTAGGAAACTCTAGGTGGCCCATTAAGACTTTTCCTTTCATTGGCCGAGGAAGATCATCTTCTTCCTCTATTCTCTCCCTCACGTGACAGAACTTTCCCTCCATGGACAGAGGATCCCCACCTCCGGGATTCGCAAAGCTCTTCCCTTCCCAGCGCCTCCCGTCGCCTATATAAGAACCCCCTGCACCTCCTCGTTCCATTCCCGTTGAAACCACTCGCTCTCCTCGCCTCTAGCTCGCGCGCCACCTCGCCGGATCGGCACCCCGAGAGCTGCCAGAAACTTCCCAGGAACACCACCACATCGCTCCTGCACCCCTCCTCCACCTCGCTGCACCCTCCCTGCCGAGCCCACCCCTCCACCCTTCGCCCCCCTCCACCACTCCTCCCGCCGGCCCCTCCCCATCCCCACGAAACTCCTGCCAGGAGCCATACCACCAGCAGCTTCCCACCTCGCCCCCCTACAGCCCTCCCTCCACCTCGCCTCCCTCCCCTCCCTGGAGCCCCTCCACCCTTCGCCCCCCCCTCCACCACTCCTCCCGCCGGCCCCTCCCCCACCCCCGCCGGAGTTGCACACCCTCGCCGGAGAAGGCTCCTGCTACTCCCAGCCGAGGTAACCTCTCCTCCCTTTTCTTTTTTTTACTTGTTCTTTTTTTTGTATTGTGTAGTTTCATCCCTTAGATCTAGATCCCACGGTGTAGATTAGGAAGTACTTACCCCTTCGGTTTTCTGAAAAAGAACCGGTCCATCAGTTAAGTGAACCGAAGCATTTTCTTATTTAGCGGCCATCCGTTGTTTAACCTATGCAGCAAACACCCTTAGCCAATCAGTGGACGCCACGTGTCTGTAGCAATTATCCTCTTTTTCTCTCTAGTTCCAAAAACAACAAAGTTTCTGTTTTGTTTTGGCCATAACTTTTGATCCCGAAGTCCAATGATAGTGATACGTTTGCCAGTAGCTCACAAATTTCCTGTAGCTTTAAAAACATATAATTTGTCTATGTTTGAAATTTTCAAATTTGAGTTAGATCAGATTTAGTTTAAACCTTGTTTTGCATATTCCAGTAGTTTAAAAATAGCTTTTAATTTGATTCTTTTTGCTACTGATCACTAGTGATCTTATGTATCAGTGGTAAAAAATTTAGAATTTTTTGAGTGTTTTAGCTCACTGTTTCTTGTGAAAAAAATTCTGTTTCACCTCTCTTAGGATTGTGACTAATTTACTTTCTTTAGTTACTTTTAAATTATTTTATTTTATATTTCAGAAACATTATTGTTTTGTTTATGTTAGTTAAACAGTAGTTTTGCAACAAGTTTTTATTTGTTATCATGAAATCAATTCTAGTTCCTTAGTAACTTGCAATTGGTTTCTCCACTGTTTCAAATCCCGTTTGGGAATACTTTCAAAAAGTTTTGTGAAAAATACTTTATTTTATCTTAGTTAGATTTATATCTTAGTTCCTTGTTATTATTTTCTGTTGGACAAAAATCATTTAGTGTTTGATGTAGTAGAGGACTCCCTAGTCTTATTTAAAGTTTCTTTCGGATTCCTATTCGCTCTCTCTTTTGTTTTGATTGCTAGAATGATTGCTAGTATGAGTGCTTATGTGAATGATATGTTTGTCATATAGATTTCATCGGAGAGTGACGAGTAGTCTATCAAGTTATTTCTCGAGAAATTCTTCTTCGTCAACATCACCAGGCAAGTCACTTTGATCATACTATCACCTATGTTTTATGCATCGTAGTTCTACCATCCTATGCCCAATTGCATGCTGCTTAGGTACTTGGAAATTTTAGTATAGATTGTAGTATCATGTGGTAGGCACACAAGAACCCCGATACTTGGCCCCGGGACGAAAAATTTCATATTGCTATGCTTGAATAGACGGGATTTCGGTTGAGTGCATAACACGAGTGATGCGAGGTTGAATAAATAATCAAGACCGGTTAAGACAAGATTTTCAAGACCTCGGACGCAATGCAACTTTGGGTGAAGGACGGTTGATCGGCTCCCTGGAGAACCTAGTGGATGACCCGAGATGCTGGGGACGGCCATGACATCCTGCGGAAAGCTTCACCCAGGCTCAAAGAGACGGACGAATATTTTCAAGACCCAAGGCTTACCTGCACAGCCACAAGTCATTATGGGCTCTGGCTTGGTTGGACAACGCGGCGACTCTGGACAGGCGGTGCTAGCAGATGTAGAAGAATGGTAGGCATGGATGGGCACCGACAGGGATTCAGAGGGACCCGTTGAAAGACCATGTTTTGATCATCCGGTCTTCAAACACCCTGAAGTGCGAGGATATACCTGGAGGCGATCAAATCTTGTGGGGAACGTGTGCAAAACTCTGCAGAGTACTCAAACCTAATCGATTAGCCGTGTCCATGGTCATGGACAACTTGAGCCAAAGGAACTGAAGTTATCTGGATTTCTCAACACCATTAAATATATTTGATGAGGGTAATTATTGACAGCTCGGGTACGAGAAATGGTTGGCGGAACCATCTCGTTAACAACCAACAATGTAGTAACATTTTACTTTTAGCCCCCTCTTGATATAGGAGAAAACTTGCTTTATCGCTAAAAACCTATAGCCCCACCTGCCATATATGCATATAGTATAGATGATTACCTTTCACCCCTCTCTTATGTGACTTGCCGGCATATTCAATATGCTGACCTACACGGCTGCAACGTCTTATGTTGCAGATATTTTTCTTCGACGAGTAAGAGTACGATTCAGGGTTACGGTCTACACTCAACTTGTCGTTGGTGTTTATTGGGACTCCACTCCCTTGACCGCTTCCGCTGAGATATTTAAGGTATATATCAGTTTTTACGCTATTTTACATGTGATTGCACTTTGATATATACATTGATGTATTGTGTGTGCCAGGATACTGATCCAGGGATGGCACAGAAACACAGAGGCTTGACTCGTCTTGAGTCGGGTCGCTACAACATGACCCCTGCGCACTTAGGATTTAGACCGGCAGGCTGGCCTCTCTGTTGAGATTAGGTGGGGCTGCGACGTGTTGATGTGCTGAGGCCGGGCATGAACAAGGTAAGTGTGTCCGGCCAGAGTTCATCAAGCGTGCCAGGAAACTTGGTGCACCCGTACAGGGAAGAAATAAACTATTCGGATAGCCGTGTCCACGGTTACAGGACGACTTGGAGTTGTGCCCCGATCTTATACAACTACAACGGTTACTTAACTGGAATGTTTGCTCCGGAATTGCTTCCGTGCAGGGAGTCAAGGGAGGATCTCGGGCGTGACTTTAACTAATATTGCTGCAACAATATGACTATTAATTGTGTTACCCCTGTTATACTCAAATCTATTGCTGCAACCCCCTGAAGATGCTAGTCTTTGATAGGACTAGACTTCTCTCTCTATTCCCGCATTGTTGCAGTCAGCCCACATATAAACCCCTTCCTTTCATACTGATGCATAACTTAGCTTAGTTCTGATGTCAATCTTGCGAGTACTTTGGATGTGTACTCATCGTTGCTTTGCTCCCCCTTTTGCCTTGATCCGTTGCTGCGACAAGATGATGAAGCCCAGGAGATGGTGTTTCCCGCCGACGAAGACTGCTTCCCCGATGGTGCCTGCTGCTACGTGGAGGCCGCTGAAGACCAGGAGTAGTTAGGAGGTTGCTAGGCAGGAGGCCTCGCCTCGTTCGATCGTTGTATCTTTGTGCTAGCCTTCTCTAAGGCACCTCATGTTTAATGTTTGTATTCAGATATTTGTTGCTTCCGCTGACTCGGGTGTTTTTCTAGCTTCCGTATTCTAGCCCTCGAGGCCCCTGGCTTGTACTATGAAGCTTGTTTGTTTTATTTGTGTCTAGTGTTGTGTTGTGATATATTCCTGTGAGTCCTTGAGCTTGGTCGTACGCATTTCCATGTATGATTAGCGTATGATCAAATCGAGGGCGTCACAAGTTGGTATCAGAGCCAACTGCTTGTTGGTAGCCCTCTTTCCAACTCCTTGGCCGAAGTTGAGTCCAGAACTTGAAAAAACTTACTAACTTTGATGTTGTGGGTTATGGGCCCACATATCAATCGGGTGGTATTAATATCTTTTACTCCTTTCCGATACTCTGGGATCTGGTCTCTCTTCTCTTTCAGGATAATTTTTTTGCTAACTCTAATCTTAGGTTCTCTTAAATACTTCCTCCCGGAGAGCCCCGTATTCCACACGATGGCTTGATCTATCAGAAGACTCCGAAGATACTCTCCGATGTCCTCTTCAGAACTTGTGTTCATCGCTTATGTGATTTCCCTTCCTCCGTCAAACCCTATGGATGACTACATACAAATGTCGTTCATATTTTCTTTTCAGTTTCTCTTGTTTTTACTAGATGCAACGAATTATCTTACTGGGGATTCGCTCGTCCTCAGTTGTCATGGGTTTTGTAAGTCCTTTGAATTAGTATTCGATCTTCCGAAATCCTTCGTAGCCTATTTTTCATGACCTTTCTCACCTGCTTGCGTTATGGTTAAATCCACATGTCTAGCAACATTCGTTAAAATCCTTTGTGATTTTCCTATGATCTTATTGATTCAACCTCTGTGTGAATGAACACAATCATCTATTGATACTCATAAATTATCTTTCCGGCTCAGACGTCCTTCCAGACAGGAGCTGGTTCTCGACAAATCAACTTTGGTTGGTTGTCCATCTAAGTCCATTCAACTTACTTGTATTTGATCGGAGCATCTGACTCTCATACACCAACCTAGAAATCATAATTCCTTTGTTAACTAAGTATCAATATTTTTCTGATGTTCTATAATCTCATGCCTTGCATTCTATCTCCCTATGATTGAGTACAGATACTCACATCACGTCCTTTGTGGACTGCCAGACCCATTGTTGGGTTATTATCCGACGACATCCTTTACATTCAAAATTCGTATGATACTCTTCCCCCGATATCTGATGCAATTGGTAAACTGTGTCTTCTCGCTGTGATAAATTGCATCCTATGCTTTTCTCGGCCATGCTCTGTTTTCAAGCATGTGTTGATTACTCTTGAAGTTTGTGGTATACGTTCCTAAGATTCCCCGATGGGTTGAACATATGCCTTCCTAAATCAAGGTGATCCCAAGAGTTTTGATGAGACTTACTCTTCTGGTGTTTTGCCGGATATTCTTTCAAAACTACAACCTGATCAAAGCTGAGTAAATGGAAGGTGATGCATTGATGAAGTGGGAGTCGACCTTGAACTTTGTGTTCATGCCCATGGAAATGACATTATCCTATCATATTAACTTCTTATATCAATAATCATTTGTTGTGTGATTTGATCATGCATCTGTGATTTGGTACTTTGCAACCGTGGTTCTGACCATGATTGTTCTCCTTTGATCTCATATGTAGACAAGTTAAAGTGCTTGTCTTCCACCGATCAATACACTAATCTAACCCCTATCCTGATCTACCTCCGAGTACTCTCCCTGGTATCTCGAGAATATCACGGAGCTATATAACTTCTTGTGAGCTCCTCATCAACTATGATATTATGTTAATTCCAGTTTCCTCGTGTTTTGAGTTGTTGGACACTCAAGGTCACCGATAAATGAATCGTGTATGCATTGGGATTCAACAAATATTAGTATCAATCTTCCCTTAGGAGTTTGTACTCGGTAACGTCATTCCAAGTTGTTAGGCTACATCAACATCATCATGATAGAGCTTGACCATGCTATCTCTGTCCTTCATCCCCGGAACACGTTTCCAACTGTGTGTTAAGCTTACATCGTCCTTTCAACATCATGTTGGTTGTCTTAAAGACAATTTTGATTCTGAGCTAGCAGTCTTATCTGTGGTCCAGACAACTTTTCGCTTCACCATTCCTTTGCTGGATGTCATTGCTGGACGATTAAATCTTCATGTAACTTCTCGACAAATGTTTCGTGATCATCATCAGCATTATGAGCTCTTCGAGGATATCGATCGAGTTCATAATGATAATTACCATCCTTTCCCCTCGATGATTTGTAATTATCATCGACATCCTTGTTGCCTTCTCTCCAACACAAACGTGTTCATGATTTGTGTTGACCTTTTATGTTAAGAATGTTGTGAGAATTGATGCACCTCTTAAGAATTCTTGATATGGTGATACTTCTCACCGTGACCATTCATTTCTTCATCCCCATGTTGTTTCTGACCGGTATACCAGCAAGTGAACTCTGATGTGTGATTCCAATACTTCAGGCGACCCTGTTGCCTTGAAGGTTAATGACTTATAGTTTCATTCTTCGTGTTTTGGTTGTTGACTCACAATTTTAACATTGGTCATGCTACTCAGTCCGTATTCCGAGTGCACCCTTCGACCAATGTTTAGTTGTTGATGCTTCCTCGAGCATACGTCATTACATCATTTGAGTTGACAAATGGTATCTCCTTATTCTTATAATTTTGGACATCCATCCCTATAAAATCTTGAGGGGTTGTTGCTGAGCCCATCAGCCACACCCTCAACTTTCTCCGTTTTCGACGATGAAGCTCTTGAAAGCATTATCTTTGTGCCTATGCTCGTGAAGAATATGTTTGATAGCAGAAGTGTTTTTCCCAAAGTTCATGTGCATTCCTACCGCCGTGAATATGATAAAGTTTTGTTTCACTTCCTCTTTGGTCATCCCAAATCATTCATGCATGTGCGAAGTGTTATATGTTTTGAAGATTTGCTATCTTCCTTCATATAACTTCTCCTAACACCCCAAGCCACTGACTGATTTGATCAAGGAAAAGAAGTTCCTTCATAAGAACTATTCCAGGCTTACGCAAGGACCCTGATATCCTTGATGGTGGTTCCCAGCTCATAACTCGGTTGCATTTCGTCATAAGAATTCCATGTGGGCACGAATGCTTTGACATTGTGTTCATGTGTCTTACAATCCATCTCATGATTCGAGACTTGCATCTGTTGTTCATATCCCGAGAATCTTACATCATCATCTCGTATTTTTTTGCCCTTTTTCTTCTCACGTATCTTGAGCCTGAGGTATCCTAACACCAATCAGATCTAAATCTCGGGCAGATATGATGGTTGGAACATTTTCCAATAATCATAACTTTGGTCTTTATGTAACCTGGTACGGAGATGTCTTGTATAGCACACCGGGCCAAAGGACCTAGTGTTATAATTTCTTCCATGTGTAAGGTTAGTCATTCTACCATGAGGAAATTGTAAGACTTGTGTTATAAGTTGTTCCTCATGTATTCCTTGTGTACCCAAATCCGACCTTTATCTGATGACGCTACCTCGAAGCACCGATGTGGTACTTCAAATTTCAACAGGAACATTGGAAGCGCAATGCTAAATTGTTCTTGATCAATTATCCAAACCGTATGGTATGGGTAAACATCATGATTCTCCGTGCCCTTTTATCAAGACGGTTCAGTACTTGATGACCTATCATGTATACCATACTCTATTTTTCCTGGGGAATGGTATACTCAAATACTTGTGTGTGTGAACACATTTTCATTTCCATTGGTATGTTTGACGTGACACTCACCTTTTCCTTCCCATTGGCCAGTTTAACCTTTCTTGAATCTGAACTTATCGAAGCAGTGTTAATTCCCTCCTTAGGTAAAAACTTAGTATGCAACTCTGTCAGTAATACCCTGTTACTATTGCGCATAACATTCCGGTAGCCGCCGGTGGACGGGAACTTTGCCTACTGGTCTGCCTCGTTTCAACGAGCAAGAAAGTGGTTCTATTCTTCCCCCGCCCTTGGTACCCATGTTGTTGACAACACAACTGACGGGTTATCCTCTGACATGTATTGCTACCAAGACTGCACAAGATGCCACCGCTCTGCCTACTCTTGGCCCACATGATTGACCCATAACCCAAGTTCAACAGGATCAAAACCTGACTCTCCTGTACATCTTTGACTCCAAGGTATCCTTTACACTTGGCTTCGTATGGAGTTCTAGAGCCACCGTCCAATGGAACGATCACTCTTCGGTCCGGATGTTGTCCAACATACTGAAGATCAAATATGCCTTATTCTTGAGAATCTTAAGGCTACTCAATCTCATCAGAAAGGTCAGTATGACCGTCATCATCAAGATATGGTCTATCAACCTGGAGAAATGGCTTATCTTTCTGTCACACCAATGAGATGTGCACACATTTTGGGATCAAGGGCCGGTTAGCTCCTCGCTATATTGCTCCTTTCACTGTTCTCGAAAGGCGTGGAAGAGTAGTTTATCAATTGGAGCTACCGGCAAACCTTTCTCAGGTTCACGATGTATTCCATGTGTCTCAGCTCCGCCGCTGCTTCAAAGATCCCATTCGAGCAATGGATCAAGATATGCTTGAGCTGCAACAAGACCTCTCTTATAAAGAGCATCCAATCCGCATTCTCGATCAGGCTGAACGTCAGACTCGTCGCAAAGTCACCAAGTTCCATAAAGTGAAATGGTCAAATCATCCTGAAGATGAAGCCACTTAGGAACGCAAGGATCATCTTCGTGATGAATACCCCGAGCTCTTTCCTTCTACCTCTTAATTCTCGAGACAAGAATTCTTATTAGTAGGGGAGAGTTGTGACATCATCGGCTTTTGCTACAGTGATCATTGTAATTAAGCTACAGTAATCACCATGATTAAGCTAATGCTTTTGCTAATCTCTTATGATCACGGTTCGAATCAAACCCTAATATGAATTTCTTTGATTTTCAAAATCATTGAAAGGTGGTTTTAAAAGTTTTGCAATTCAGGAAATAAAAATCATGAATATCTTTCAAATAATCCCTAATCATTTCTAAAATCCCTACCCACATTTTCTAAAGTGTTTTGTGCCTCTAACTGAAAGTGCGTTATATCGACTAGAGGGGGGTGAATAGGAGATTTTTAGAATTTCATCACTTAGGAAATTCCTTTTGAGAAAATTCCTCACTAGTGACTAACTTACAGCGAAAATAGTAAAGGATCAGAAGTGCAAAGTTTCACAAGAGCAGTTTTTCAGTACGAGGAATGTGAAAACAGATTGCATAGTGAGCAGGCACACAGAAAACAGATGAGGATTAACTAGCGTGAAGAATTTGGGGTTGAGGAATTTCAGAGAAAGTCTTCAGCAAATTCTTCAAACAGTAACAGTGAAGGTCATCAACACATAATCTCAGGAATGTAAGGAGTTGAGGAATTAGAACCCGTTTCACAGCGAAGACAGTAGGTGATGACCCAGCTCCAACTGCCGTGACAGTTGTACATCTGGTTTGGAGCGGCTTGGTATTGAAACCAAAAGACACACAGTCCCGGGACACACAGTGCCTACGGTATTCTCCTTGGGCTAAGAACACACAGTCCTCGCCCAACACTCGTGGTAAGTCTTCAGGGCAGACTTCCAAACCCTCACAAACTTGGTCACCCGGCGATCCACAATTGACTGCTGGATTGCTTTAGACCATGACGCCTAACTGTCTAGAGGATGCACAGTCCTCAAAGGTAAAAGGCTTCAGTCCCACACAGGAACAACTTCTTCAGTGATGCTCAATCACTTGGTTCTAGGTTTGTGGTTTGGTGTTTGGGGGTATTTCCTCACTGATGAATTACTCTTGAAGACTCTGAGGAATTGGGTTGCTCTTATGACAAGTGTCAGTTTCTAACGGAGCAGCCAACCCGCTAATGGTTGTGGGGGCGGCTATTTATAGCCTGGGAGCATCCCGACATGATTTGACACTAATGCCCTTAAATAATATGACCGTTGGTGTGGATAAGACCAATGATGTGGCATGGCTATCGAAACGATCGAAACCCCCAACTGTGAGAGTCCTCGTGTCACTCGTATTCCTCACTTGAGGCTTTTGGTAGGATTAGGCTTCGGTTGAGCATCATGAGGAAATTCATTCCAAAGTCTAACTTCGACCCCCTTTAACAGTACGATGTTCCTATTACTCAAGTGTGAAGAAAACAAAACAGAAAGAGTAAATCTTCATGCTTCAAAGTCTTCAAAATTATTTTCTTCAGGACACACCGAATTCCTTAATTTCAATATCTTCATGAGGAATATCAATTTCATCGCAGATTCTTCGCGATTCAATTCTTCAGTTTCAGACCAATTTCTTCAACAGAAGATATACATTTTTAGGGGTCGATATTCATCAAATAGTTCAAAATCCTCAGTGACTTATAGATCCTGTGTACACTCATGAACACATTATATACTTAACCTATAAGTCTTCAAACCACCAAAATCACTAAGGGGCACTAGATGCACTTACAATCTCCCCCTTTTTGGTGGTTGATGACAATTAGGTTAAGTCTTCAACAGGGATAAAAACATGAAGTGTAAATACTTATTTGAGGAATTAGAAATCAAGATTCACAGAGACTCCCCCTGAAGATGCGCGTATCTTGAGGATTTTGCTTTCCACAGCAAATGCACATTGATGATTTACATCATGGAGATCTCCCCCTAAGTCTTGTAAATCATGCATACATATAACATATAGTATGAAGAAAATGAAGATGCATGATGAGAAATGGTATCTGACGAATTCCAGCATGCATGCATTAAAAATTTGAGGAATAAGCATGCGAAGAAAAATGTTCAAAAGCGTCAGAGTACCATCGGGCTTAAGTTACAACTCATTACATGAAAACTTCAGAAGAGCCAAGAGTTTGTAACTTAAATATAGTTCTTAAGCCCCAAAATATCCTGCTTGAAGACTAAATCTCAAGTTTCTCCCCCTTTGTCATCAAGTGACAAAAAGGGACAAACTGAGGACTAATGCCTGTGAAGACCTCACTCCTTGGCGGTTGATGAAGATGCTGGTGCTTCTTGGGAGTAGTCTTCTTCCTTGGACCGGTGGCAGTGTCGAGTTGTTCTTCATCAGATTCAGCAGTGCAGAATGAAGAAAAGGAACTGTCTTTAAGATCTGGAAATGGAATTGGCCTGAACTTCTTCTTGGGTGGCCACGACCAGTCAAAGTCACGCTCGAACTCCAATTCTTCAAGTTCTGTCTGAGTCTTCAGATGAGCAAGTGTAGCCCAGGTGCGATCAAAAACCTCATGCAGATAGTGATGGTTAAGCTTCACAGAGTTCTACGTTTCAGTAAGGTTTTTCACAATGGCGCGGAAATGGCGTTTGACCCACTTGTGATTGCGATCCACCTTCTGGTGAAGACTGAGGAGAAGCTCTCTTGTATTCAGCATGCGAGGAGCAACGGGGCTTTGAGGGTGAGTCTCAGTATCATCCCATGAAGAATATGCTTCCGGCTCTCTGAACTGGCCATCAAGGGGCCTACGACCTTCATCAATAACTGACTTGCCTTTTCCTTCAACTGGCTCGAAAGTCTTCTTGTTGACCCTGATAGGAGGCATATAACAAACATGGTTGTTGAAATCAGCGTGGAAATTGATGCATGTCCTTGTCCTGATGAATCTCATGATCCATGGGGCATATATCTTGTGATCAAATGGACACATAGCATTGTCGGACAAAGTCCTCAAGAAGAAATCATGTATGTTGATAGGAATACCATGGATGATGTTGAAGAGGATATTCTTCATGATGCCTACAACATCTACTTCATCATCATAGCCTTTTATCAGCGCAAGCACACTGCTGAGGATTCTATAAACATGCCTTGGTGTATATTTGATCTTGTGGACGAGGAAGGTTTTTCTCGGTTGTTGCCCTTTAGCCAAAGGCTTCATGAGGACTTCCATCATCCCGTTGGGCAGCTCACGGTCACCATAAAGCTTCACAGCCTCCTCTGAGGGAATTGATACTCGCAATTCACACAGTAGCTCAGTAGCAGGAGCTTTGTAGTGAGTGTTTTGTGTCATCCAGTCAAACACCCAGGTGTTAATGTCTTCAGGATCGCCAGATATGTGAAGAGTAGCATAAAACTGAAGAATGAGCTCATTGTTCCAATCAAAGATGTCTGAGCACATTGGTAGTAGTCCATCTTCATGAAGGACATTGAGGACTGGAGCCAGGCATGGTATTGCTTCAAGTTCAACATGAGGAATATGCATGTCCTAGAATATCTTATTTCTTCCACACAACAGAGAGGCATAGTAATTCAGATGTGTCCTCGTCCAAAACTTCAGATGTCTGATTTGAGGCTTGTCATAGGGATTTTCTCCAATGAAGTACATGCGTTCTTCAAAGAAGTTCTCCTTTTGAAACTTGGGTCACTTGGAGAATGGCTGACGTTGCATTGGCTGAAGATTTTGTTGTGGAGCTGGAGGGGAGACAACAATTGCAGTCTCTGGATTGAGCAAGACGAAAGCATTGTCTTGGTCTGGTGCATTTTCCTCAGCATTGTCCTCAGGGTGAGGAATTTCATCAGCTTGGTCTTGAGGCCGAGGAGCTTGCTCATGTTGTGCTTCATGTTGAGGAATGGGATCTGGCTGGGCATCAGGCTGAGGAATTTCATCAACTGGAGCATCCTGTTGAGGGTTCTGCTCCGGAGAAGGAATAGGTTCATTCCGAGCCTCAGTGTGAAGATCTTGCTTAGGAGGAGGAGTTGGGTTAGCCTCTTCCTCAACTTGAGGATTTTTCTCAGGACTTTGAATTTCATCAGCTTGAGGAATTTCACTTTGCTCTTCCTCAGCTTGCTTGGTGACAGAGGCAGTTTTATCAGCTAGTGCAGCTGATCCTTGTGCAGTGTCTTCCTGAGGAATGGAGGGCTGAGGACTATCGTCAATACAAATTTCTTCGTCAGTATGTTCCTCAGATGCAGCACCCTTCATTTCCTCATATGGCCCTTTCTCCTGGTCTTCAAAGGTGACCATTTCATAAGATGGAGTGATGTTGAGGGGCACAGGGTCCAGTGGAGCATTTTCTTCAAGCGCTTTGAGGCGCTTGGCCTCAGTGTTTTCTTCTGCTGAGGAGGCCTTTCTCTTTTTGGCTTCCTTCTCAGCAGCCCTTGTCTTCTTCACGTATGATGTAGACGGAGTCATCTTCTTCACCTTTGAAGCTTTTGGTGAATGTGTTCTCTCAACAGATTCATCAGCTGGTTTTGAGGAATCAGCTAGAACAGAGTCATCACCTTGCTTTGAAGCAGCAACTGGATCAGGGGCAGTCTCACCAGCTGTAGCAGATTCATCAGCTGGATTTTCCATGGTGATTTCTGCAATAGCCCGTACATCCACACGACTTTCTTGGGGTATTTCCTCAGCTTGATGAGTTTCATCAGCTTGAGGAGATTCATCGGCTGGCTTTTCAATCAGAGGCTCAGGAGTTGGTACTGGAGGGGCAGCCTTCTTGTTGTAGTCGTCAACAGCTTTAGTGGCAAATTTGATGAAACTGATTTTGAGACTCTAACGATTCGATAGCTTGGAGTACTTATCTGTAAAAGTCTTCAACTCAGCCTGTGTTGACACCAGTGCATCAGGCGTCAAGTTGAGGAGATTCTGCTTGAGGAATTTTTCCTTCTTGAGCTTAGCAACTTTGCCCTGTTTGGTTTGCTGCTCCTTCCACTTGGCCTCGTTGATGAATGTGGCCACCATGTGGCTGATGCCAGGGGGAAGTTTCAAATCATCAAGCGGAGTGTTGGGGTCCTCATACCAGATGTTTATGTAGTGTAGGAGGACCTTGGGGTCCATGGCCAGAGGAATGGCGCTAGCCGAAGCTTGAGCTACCCTCTTGTGCTTGTTTCTGATTATAGCTTGCAGGGTTTCATCATCATATTCATCACTACCCTCTGATGTAGACGGGATTGTGATGATTTTGCTGGGGCTTGGTTGTGTTCCTCTTTCACCAGACACCTGAGTCTTCACAGGAGGTGGTGAAGACTTTGTCTCCGAGCTGGTTGCAGCTGGGAGTGAGGAGCTGGAGGTAGCGGGCAGTGGCTTCATGACCGTCTTCAGTTCTGGTTTTGAAACCTGTGGTGGTGCTGAGGATTTTGGCGCTGAGGGTTTTGTAACTGATGCCTGAGCTGGTTTCTCTTGAGGCTTTGGAGCCCTTGGTTTTGACGGCATAGACTTTGGTTGAGGAATTGCTGAACCAGAGGTCTCAGCGGCACAGGAAGTAGCTGCAGTTGAAGCAGCAGCTGAGGATTCATCGAATTTCCTCATCGCAGCATATGCCTGCTTCTTAAGCTTAGCCAAGTGCTTGTCCTTTTCATCAGGATAGTCATCAAGGGTCTTGAGGCTTGAGGGATGTGCTACTTGATGAGCCTCAAGTGGACCCCGTTTGCTAGGAGGCTTCAGAGCAAATTTCTTCACATACTTTGCAGTGACAAATCTGTATTCCTTCCATTCCTTAGCCCATGGGCGTTCTATCTTCTGAAGCCGAATCTTTCTCTTGGCCATTGTTTCATTTTCATCAGGTGTGCAATAGTCCAAGTAAATATCCTCAGGGATATCCAAAGCGGTATTCTGCTCAAGTTTCTTCCCTCCCTTCTGTTTCCTGTCATCCTCCATTTTCTTTAGTTGAGGATTTTGCTGATGAGATTGAATTCTTGAGGATTCTGATGAGACTTGAATATTTTCTTCAAGAAATGCTGCAAATGAGTTAATGTGATGAGAACTGAGAGATTCATCAGCTGACATGTGTGTACCTGTGAACAGAGTATAGTTGCGAGGAATTTGGAGACGTCATATGCGTTCTCAGATTTGAAGAAAATGAAAAAGTTTGACACTTGAGGAATTTGCCTAAGCATACTGTTCTTGGGTTCCAGATTGTACAGATCCAAAAATTCGCACAATTGAGGAATCTCGTGAAAATCTTAGATGCTTAGTGAAGTTCATCAATGGTGTGGTGATAGGCATTGTTTGAGGAATCAGATGCATATGGATTCTTGAGGAAAAACAGATTTCACATCACAGATGTAAAATAGTAGATCTAACTTGCTATAAAAATAGGCTTTTTATTTACCCTATATGGCACGCACGAAGAACAGAGGGAAGTTGTTGGGAGAAGCTCTTCGGTGTGTGTCCAATGCGCCCTAACCCAGCAGCAGAGGACGTCTACGGTGGCGGCGGACGAAGATGGTCCTCCTCCGGCATGGTTTGAGCGACGGAAAAGTTGAGGCAGTGAAGCTCTTCTTCGCCGGCGACGAGACTTCCAACGGTGGCGCTAGGGTTCGGGGCTTTTGTTGTAGCAGGAGAGAGATGGAGCGAAGAAGTGTTTGCCGAGGGGGATAAGGACATATTTATAGCCAGGCAGTTACTGTTGGCGCGAAGGATTCGGACCAAACAGCCCCTGCCTCTACGTCTCCGCACGACACGTGTAGCTCCCGAGCAAGGCGGTGGAGATAGTGGAGATCGTGGTTATCCGAACGTGGGAAGTGGGGTTCAGTTACTGTGCATTAAAGAAACATTTTTAAAGATTTGAGGATTTTGTTATGAAATCATCAGCTGACAAGGACGCAGTGAGGATTTTGAACAAAGTTTCAAGTAGAACGCATATGAAGAATTGAATAGACTGGATGAGAATAGCATAGAGGGAAAGTAGGGTCCGATCACATTGACTTAGATGAAATATCAACTTGAAGAAATAGCTATAAGTGAATGCTATTGAAGACTTGAAATCACAGTCTATTTAGTTAAATGAAAGTCATCAAGTGTTTTTTTTAAGATTTGACTAACTTGAGGATTTTGTGATAAATCGTCATAATCAAGAAAAACTATTTTGAAGAAAAACAAGTTTTGAGGAAATGGAACTTTTAGGAAAATCAACTTGAGGAATTTCACGTTGAGTGGTGGCGTGACCCACCATATAAGAATGTTAATTACAGACGCCGCGTACAATTGTCATAGGGCCCTGAGAATCAATTTCTTCGTTGATTTCTTCACATTCAGAGTGATATTCTTCATCAGTTGAAGAAAATCGATTCATCATGTGTTGCACATCTAAGTCATCAATTTTGCATAAGTGTTAGGATGTGTGCATGTTTTTACAAAACATTTGAAGATTCTAAGATATTTAGCTCACACCGCAACTTGCAAAACCTTTTCTCATCCAAGGGCTTAGTGAAGATATTTGCCAGTTGATCATCATTCTTCACATGGTCGATGAGGATATTGCCCTTGAGGACATGGTCCCAAAGAAAATGATGACAAATCTGGATGTGCTTAGTCTTCGAGTGTTGTACTGGGTTGTGTGCAATCTTGATAGCACTCTCATTGTCGCAGTAGAGAGGCACATTCTTAATGTTGATGTCGTAGTCCTTGAGGGTTTTGCTTCATCCATAGTAGTTGAGCACAACATGAACCAGCAGCAATGTACTCAGCTTCGGCAGTGGAGAGTGATACGCAGTTCTGCTTCTTTGAGGACCAGCAAACAAGTGATCTTCCGAGGAAATGGCATGTACGAGAAGTTGACTTGCGATCCACACGATCACCAACATAGTCAGAATCGGAATACCCTACCAGATGAAGATTTGAGCCCTTGGGATACCATAATCCTAGTGTTGGTGTGTGAGCTAAGTATCGAAGAATATGCTTCACATCCTTATGGTGTGATTCCTTCGGTTTTGCTTCATAGATACACATAGATACAATAACGAGCCAATCATAGAGCGATATACCTGCTGATCGAATTCTTTACCATTTATATCAGTGCCGAGGTGGCCGTTGGTAGGCATTGGACTCTTGGCACCTTTGCATTCATGCATGTCGAATTTCCTCAGAACATCCGTGAGGTATGTCTCCTGTTATATGAAGATTTCATTGCATTGTTGACGAATTTGAAGACCTAAGAAGAATTTCAGCTCCCCCATCATAGACATCTGATATTCTTCACTCATCATGTAAGCAAATTCATCACTGTATCGTTTGTCAGTACAACCAAATATGATATCATCGACATATATTTGGCACACAAATAGCCCATCATCATAGGATTTAGTGAAAAGAGTTGGATCGAGTGAACCAGGTTTGAAGCCTTTCTTCATGAGGAATTCCTTCAATGTGTCTACCATGCCCGAGGGGCTTGCTTGAGACCATAGAGCGCCTTTTTGAGTCTGAAGACTTTGTCTGGATTCTTTGGATCCTCAAAACCTGGGGGCTGAGCAACATATACTTCTTCCTCAAGCTTACCATTGAGGAATGCACTTTTCACATCCATTTGATATAAGATGATGTTATGATGATTAGCATAAGCAAGTAGTATTCGAATAGCTTCAAGTCTAGCAACAGGTGCAAAAGTTTCCTTGAAATCTATTCCTTCAACCTGGGTGTAGCCTTGGGCTACGAGTCGTGCCTTATTCCTCACCACTTGACCATCCTCATCTTGCTTCTTTCGGAAAATCCACTTGGTTCCGATGATGTTGTGCTTGCGAGGATCTGGAAGCTTGACTAGCTCCCATACGTCATTCAGCTTGAATTGAAGAAGTTCGTCTTGCATAGCTTGGATCCACTCCGGTTCCAAGAAAGCCTCAGCAACTTTTGAGGGTTTTGTGATAGATACAAAGGAAAAATGCCCATAAAAGTTAACTAAGTGTGACGCTTTTGAGCGAGTGAGAGGACCTGGCGCATTGATGTCGTTGAGGATTTTGTCAAGTTCTACTTCATTTGCAATCCTCGGATGAGCTGTTGAGGATTTCGTCTGGGATGAGGAAGTGGTTCTAGTGCAATTTCCTCAGGAGCATTTTCTTGATTTTCATCAGTGATGGGGATGGTTTCTTCATCAATTTCCCCAGTGGGTACAATGTCTTCAGTAGGTTTGTGCTTTATTGCTTCCTCAGGAGACAACTTATCTAGATCAGAAGGCAATTGCTCTCTTTGCGAGCCATTAGTTTCATCAAACCGCACATCTAAAGTCTCAACAACTTTGTTGTGATAGTTGCTGAAGACTCTATAGGTGTGCGAGTCCTTTCCATAACTGAGCATAAAACCCTCATGTGCCTTAGGTGCAAATTTTGAGCTATGGTGAGGACCTCTAATCCAACATTTTGCACCGAAGACTTTGAAATAACTTACATTGGGTTTCTTATCAGTGAGGAGTTCATATGAGGTTTTCTTGAGGAATTTGTGAAGATATACCCTGTTGAAGATATGTCATTCGGTGTTGATTGCTTCAAGCCAAAAGCGACGAGGAGTCTGATATTCCTCAAGCATAGTTCTTGCCATCTCAACCAGAGTCATGTTCTTCCTTTCGACGACACCGTTCTGCTGAGGAGTATAAGGAGCAGAGAATTTGTGAGTAATACCAAGTTCATCAAGATAATCATCAAGACCAGTGTTTTTGAACTCCATTCCATTATCACTCCTGATATGTTTGATCTTGATGCCAAAGTTCATCGAGGCCCTTCAAGAAAATCGTTTGAAGATTTCATGCACTTCAGTTTTATATACGATGATATGCACCCATGTATATCTGGAATAATCATCAACTATGACGAAGCCATATAAAGATGTTGCATTGGTTAGTGTGGCATAGTGAGTAGATCCAAATAGATCCATATGAAGCAATTCGAAGGGACGTGTAGTGGTCATGATAGTCTTCGAGGGATGCTTGGATTTTGTCATTTTCCCAGATTCACATGCACCGTAGAGATGATCCTTGAGGAATTTGACCGATTCGATGCCGATGACATGCTTCTTCTTCGCGAGCGTGTGCAAATTCCTCATGCCTGCATGACCTAGTCTTCGGTGTCACAACCATCCTTCTGAGGTTTTTGCTAGTAAGCATGTGGCTGGTTGAGGACCTGTAGAGAAATCAACAATGTACAAATCCCCTCTTCTTACACCTTCGAAGACTTTGGATCTGTCAGATTCCATGATGACAATCATATCAAGATCACAAATCATCGAGACTGACATGAGGTTAAAACCAAGGGATTCAACAAGCATCACTTTGTCCATATGCCTATCCTTGGAAATAGCCACTTTGCCAAGTCCCAATACCTTGCTTTTACCTTTGTCAACATATGTGATTTGCTTCAGAGGTGATGGAGTTAGTGGCATATTCATCAGCAAGCTTTTATCACCAGTCATGTGATGTGTGCAGCCACTATCAAGAACCCACTCAGTATTCTTGGGTTTGTCATCCTGCAGATGAATTAGTACAGCTTACCATCTCATATGCTTCAGATTTGAAGAATATGATATCAAATTCATCAGATAAGAATTTCATAAATATTATAAGGACGTGTGAAATATTTCTATTTCATCAATATTAGCTTGCGTCCTATCAAGCATTTCCTCAGGTCTCGAGCAAATTCTTCAGATGGTGATTTTCATCTCGAGACTTCACCTGCAGAAGTGATTAGTTCAATTTCTTCACCACCCACATCTGAAGGGGTGGTAAAGCATTCATCATCCTGCGAGCACCATATGAGAAAGGTGGCATTGAAGCTAATGCACTTCTCTTAACAGTAGGGGGGGTTAAAGTACTCATATGAATATGCAGAGAACTGGTTTGAGGATTTATGAACATAATGATTTGAAGAGTAACACTCATATTCATATTCGTTGTAGCTTCCCTGCATGTTAGACGCATTAGCACTGTTACGAGCATAATTTTGACCAGTTGAGGATTTTGATCCTCGTGAAACTTTGGTCCTCCTGAGGAATTTGATCTGGGGTTCAGATTCTTCATCGGTGGTGTCATGAGGACATTCACCTGAAGATTTTCAAGACAACTTTTGGGAACCCAGATTTTCCTCAAGGGAGGACCATTCCTGCAGTTAGTTCCAACATATCGAGCAAATACTTCACCAGATTGATTTTTGAACAGTTTATAGTTGGAGTCAAATGACTCATTTCAGGAATAGGATAATTCACATGAAAATCCAGTTAGATTGGATGGATCAAAAGGAGGCCCAGTAGCAGCAACCCATGAGGTTTTGGGATACTGCTCAGGTTTCCAATAAGATCCATCAGCATTTAATTTCCTCTCAAAGGCAATTCCTTCTTTCCTTGGGTTCCTGTTCAAGATCTGCTTTTTGAGCACATCACAAAGGGTTTGATGTCATTTGAGGCTTTTGTATATGCCATTCACATACAATTCCTTCAACCCTGCATTTTCATCAGTAACATTTGTGTTTTCCTCAAGTGAGGAAATAGACACTATAGGTGCAGTTGAAGAATTTTTTAGCAATAGAAGCATTTGATGATTCTGGTGAAGAACTAGCAGTTTCGCGTTCAATGCATTTAAGACATGGAGGAATGAATTCAGCTTGAGCAGCGCTGATCTGTTGAGCTAGTAATGAATCATTTTCCATACGAAGATCATCATGATAAATCCTCAGCTTCTCTAGATCAAGCTTCCTTTGAAGAAATTCATAGGAAAGTTTCTTATTATCAGCGAGGAGTGTGTCATAACGATCTTGAAGATTATCAAATCTAGACTGAAGACTTTTCACATCTTCAGTGAGGATTTGGGTAAGATTCATTTCATCATTCAACATATCATCACTTCTATCTAGCAGTTTCTGAAGCTTTTCCACGGCAGATTGTTGTTTAGTGGCAATGATAGCAAGTTTACTGTAACTGGGTTTTTTATAATCATCAGGTTCACAGTCACTTGAATTAGAGGAGGAAGCATCATTCGGTACCTTTGAACCTTTTGCCATGAAGCAATAGGTTGGAGCGAAGTCATCAGCATAGTCATCAGTGTGGATGGTGTTATCATCTTCTTCAAGGTTGAAGATTGACTTGCTGACGAAAGTGGTTGCAAGTGCAAGACTGGCCTGTCCGGATTATGAGTCTTCATCAGAACCTTCTTCTTCATCACATTCCTCTGATTCTGCCACGGAATCCATTTCCTTGCCAATAAGTGTCCGAGCCTTTCTGAAACTAGTCTTCTTGTGCGATGAGGGCTTTGAAGATGAGAATTTTGAAGATTCTTCTTCTTCTTCGAGTCATCAGAACTGTCATCCTTGTATTCCTTCTTCTTTGATTCCTTTCCCCAACGGGGACAGTCAGCAACGTAATGACCTGATTTCTTGCATTTGTGGCACGTTCTTTTCTTGTAGTCCTCATCTGAAGATTCTGATTTCCTCATGTCTCTTCTTGAAGATTTACCGAACTGGCCACATCGTATAAACCTCTGGAATTTCCTCACGAGCATTGCCAGCTCCTGTCCAAATTCTTCAGGGTCACCAATGCTATCATCCGAATCTTCTTCTTCAGATGAGGAAATTGCTCTAGCCTTCAGTGCACGTGGTCTAGAATAGCTTGGTCCATATAGATATTTCTTTTCTTCTAGCTGGAATTCATGAGTATTGAGTATTTCGAGTATATCAGTTGGATCAAGCATATTGTAGTCTGGTCTTTCTTGAATCATCAGAACTAAAGTATCAAATGAAGAATCCAAAGATCTTAGCAGTTTCTTCACAACTTCGTGATCAGTAATGTCTCGAGCTCCCAGTGCTTGCAGTTCATTTGATATGTCAGTGAGGCGATCAAAGGTATCTTGGCAGCTTTCATTTTCATGCCTCTTGAAGCGCTTGAAGAGATTGCAAAGAATATTGTAAGTGCATCTAGTGCCCCTTAGTGATTTTGGTGGTTTGAAGACTTATAGGTTAAGTATCTAATGTGTTTGTAAGTATACACAGGATCTATAAGTCATTGAGGAGTTTGAGATATTTGAAGAATATCGACCCCTAAAAATATATGTCTTCAGTTGAAGAAATTAGTCTGAAGCTGAAGAAATGAATCGCGAGTAATATGTGATGAAATCGATATTCCTCATGAAGATACTGATATTGAGAAGTCCGGTGGTTCCTGAAGAAAATCATTCTGAAGAATTTGAAACGTGAAGATTTACACTCCCTGCTTTACTTTCTTCACATTTGAGTAATAGGAACACCGTACTGTTAAAAGGTTCGAAGTTACACTATGGAATGAATTTCCTCATGATGCTCAACCCAAGCCAAATCCTACCAAAAGCCTCAAGTGAGGAATATTAGTGACATGAGGACTCTCACAGTTGAGGTTTCCGACCGTTTCGATAACCACGCCAAGTCACTGGTCTTATCCACTCCAACGGTCATATTATTTAAGGGCATTAGTGTCAAATCATGTCAGGATGCTCCCAGGCTATAAATAGCCACCCCCCACAACCACTAGCTGGTTGGCTGCTCCATTAGAAACTGACACTTGTCATAAGAGCAACCCAAATTCCTCAGAGTCTTCGAGAGTAATTCATCAGTGAGGAAATACACCACCCAGCGAAACCACAAACCAAACCTAGTGATTGAGCATCACTGAAGAAGTTGTTCCTGTGTGGGACTGAAGCCTTTTACCTTTGAGGACTGTGCATCCTCTAGACGGTTAGGCGTCATGGTCTAGAACGTTCCAGCAGTTAATTGTGGATCGTCGAGTGACCAAGTTTGTGAGGGTTTGGAAGTTTGCCCTGAAGACCTACCACGAGTGTTGGGCGAGGACTGTGTGTCCTTAGCTCAAGGAGAATACGGTAGGGACTGGGTGTCCTTTGGTTTCAATACCAAGCCGCTCCAAACTAGATGTACAACTGTCACAACAGTTGGAACTGGGTCATCAACGACTGTCTTCACTGAGAAACGGGTTCTAATTCCTCAACTATTTACTTTCCCTGTATTATGTGTTGATGACTTTCACTTTGACTGTTTTAAGAATTTGTTAAAGACTTTCTCTGAATTTCCTCAACCCCAAATTCTTCACAATAGTTAATCATCATCTGTATTCTGCGTGCCTGCTTACTATGCAATCTGTTTTCACATTCTTCACTCTGAAATACTGCTGGTGTGAATGTTTGCACATTTGATCTTTTACTGTTTCCGCTGTAAGTTAGTCATCAGTGAGGAATTTCCTCAAAAGGAATTTCCTCAGTGATGAAATTCTCAAAATCTCCTATTCACCCCCCCTCTAGTTGATATAACGCACTTTCAATTGGTATCAGAGCAAGGTACTCCCTTGTTCTGTGTGATTTTGGTTTAACCACCTGGAGTTTTAGTTATGTCGACTGCAGGCATGTTTAAGGTGACTGCAGCATGTCCTACCTACGAAGGAAAGAACTTTCCCCTCTAGAAGAACAAAATGCAAATGCTTCTATATGCTATTGATAATGATCTCTCGTATATTGTGGAAAATGGCGACCCCATCATTTCTGCCAGTGTCACTGCGGCTGATGTGAAGAAATTCAAGCAACTCCATTCTCAAGCGAAGAACATCATCTGTGGCCATCTGAGCCCAAGCCAGTTTGGAAGAGTAAGTGCTTTGGGCTCTGCAACACTGATCTGGGAGAGACTGTGCAAGGTAAGTGAAGGAGTATCAACCCAGCGTGACTCTCGTGTTGATATTCTTCGCAATCTCTTCAATCTCTTCAAGAGACATGACAATGAAAGCTGCCAAGACACCTTTGATCGCCTCACTGACATATCAAATGAACTGCAAGCACTGGGAGCTCGAGACATCACTGATCACGAAGTTGTGAAGAAACTGCTGAGATCTTTGGATTCTTCATTTGACACTTTAGTTCTGATGATTCAAGAAAGACCAGACTACAAGATGCTGGATCCAGCTGATATACTTGAAAGGCTAAATACTCATGAATTCCAGCTAGAAGAAAAAGAGAGATCTATATGGACAAAGCTATTCCAGACCACGTGCACTGAAGGCTAGAGCAATTTCCTCATCTGAAGAAGAAGACACAGATGACAGCATTTGTGACCCTGAAGAATTTGGACAGGAGCTTGCAATGCTTGTGAGGAAATTCCAGAGATTTACACGACGTGGCCAGTTCGGTAAATCTTCAAGAAGAGACATGAGGAAATCAGAATCTGCATCTGAGGACTACAAGAAACGAACCTGTCACAAGTGCAAGAAATCAGGTCATTACATTGTTGATTGTCCCCGTTGGGGAAAGGAATCAAAGAAGAAGAAATACAAGGATGACAGTTTTGATGACTCGAAGAAGAAGAAGAAATCTTCAAAATCCTCATCTTCAAAGCCCTCATCACACAAGAAGACTAGTTTCAAAAAGGCTCGGGCACTTATTGGCAAGGAAATGGACTCCGAGGCAGAATTAGAGGAATGTGATGAAGAAGAGGGTTCTGGAGAAGACTCGGAATCTGGACAGGCTAGTCTTGCACTAGCAACCACTTTCGTCAGCAAGTCAATCTTCAATCTTGAAGAAAATGATTGCACCATCCATACTCATGACTATGCTGATGACTTCGCTCCAACCTATTGCTTCATGGCAAAAGGTTCAAAGGTATCAAATAATGCCTCCTCCTCTGATTCAAGTGACTGTGAACCTAATGATTATAAGAAACCCAGTTACAGTAAACTTGCCATCATTGCCACTAAACAACAAACTGCTCTGGAAAAGCTTCAGAAACTGCTAGACAAAAGTGATGATCTGTTGAATGATGAAATGAACCTTACCCAAATCCTCACTGATGACATGAAAAGTCTTCAGTCTAGATTTGATAATCTTCGGGATGGTTATGATACACTCCTCACTGATCATGAGAAGCTTTCCTATGAATTTCTTCAAAGGAAGCTTGATCTTGAGAAGCTGAGGATGTCTCATGATGATCTTCGTATGGAAAATGATTCATTACTAGCTCAACAGATCAGCGCTAGTCAAGTTGAATTTATTCCTCCATGTCTTAAATGCATTGAACGCGAAACTGCTAATTCCTCACCAGAATCATCAAATTCTACCATTGCTACAAATTTTTCAACTGCACCTGTTGTGTCTATTTCCTCACTTGAGGAAAACACAAATGTTACTGATGAAAATGCAGGGTTGAAGGAATTGTACGTGACAGGTATGTACAAAAGCCTCAAAGGACATCAAACCCTTTGTGATGTGCTTAAAAAGAAGATCTTGAACAGGAACCCAAGGAAAGAAGGAATTGCCTTTGAGAGGAAATTAAATGCTGATAGATCTTATTGGAAACCTGAGCAGTATCCCAAGACCTCATGGGTTGCTGCTACTGGGCCTCCTTTTGATCCATCTAATCTAACTGGCTTTTCATGTGAATTATCCTATTCCTCGGATGAGTCATTTGATTCCAACTATAAACTGTTCAAAAATCAATCTAGTGAAGTATTTGCTCGATATGTTGGAACTAACTGCAGGAATGGCCCTCCTCTGAGGAAAATCTGGGTTCCCAAAAGTTGTCTTGAAAATCTTCAGGTGAATGTCCTCATGACACCACCACTGAAGAATCTGAACCCCAGATCAAGTTCCTCAGGAGGACCAAAGTCTTCTAGAGGATCAAAATCCTCAACTGGTCAAAACTATGCTCGTACCCGTGCTTATGCGTCTAACATGCAGGGAAACTACAAGGAATATGAATATGAGCATTACTCCTCAAATCATTATGTTCATAAATCCTCAAACCAGTTCTCTGCATATTCATATGAGTACTTTAACCCCCCTACTGTTAAGAGAAGTGCATTGGCTTCAATGCCACCTTTCTCATATGGTGCTCGCAGGATGATGAACGCTTTGCCACCCCTTCAGATGTGGGTGGTGAAGAAATCGAACTAATCACTTCTGCAGGTCAGGTCTCCAGATGAAAATCATCACCTCAAGAATTTGCTGGAGACCTGAGGAATTGCTTGATAGGACGCAAACTAATGATTGACGAAATAGAAATATTTCACACGTCCTTACATATCTGTTATGATGAAATTACTGAACTGATGAAATTAGTATCATATTCTTCAAATCTAAAGCATATGAGATGGTAAGCTGTACTAATTCATCTGCAGGATGACAAACCCAAAAATACTGAGTGGGTTCTCGATAGTGGTTGCACACATCACATGACTGGTGATAAAAGCTTACTGATGAATATGCCACTAATTCCATCACCTCTGAAGCAAATCACATATGCTGACAAAGGTAAAAGCAAGGTATTGGGACTTGGCAAAGTAGCTATTTCCAAGGATAGGCATATGGACAAAGTGATGCTTGTTGAATTCCTTGGTTTTAACCTTATGTCAGTCTTGATGCTTTGTGATCTTGATATGATTGTTATCTTTGGTAGATATAGATGTGTAGTCATCATGGAATCTGACAGATCCAAAGTCTTCGAAGGTGTAAGAAGAGGAATTTGTACATTGTTAATTTCTCTATAGGTCCTCAACCAGCCACTTGCTTACTAGCAAAAACCTCAGAAGGATGGCTGTGGCACCGTAGACTAGGTCATGTAGGCATGAGGAATTTGCACACGCTTGCGAAGAAGAAGCATGTCATCGGCATCGAATCAGTCAAATTCATAAAGGATCATCTCTGCGGTGCTTGTGAATCTGGGAAAATGACCATATCCAAGCATCCCTCTAAAACCATCGTGACCACTACACGTCCATTCGAATTGCTTCATATGGATTTATTTGGACCTACTCACTATGCCACACTATCCAATGCAGCATCTTTATATGGCTTCGTCATAGTTGATGATTATTCTAGATATACTTGGGTGCATATCATAGTGTATAAAACTGAAGTGCAGGAAATCTTCAAACGATTTTCTTCAAGGGCCTCGACGAACTTTGGCATCAAGATCAAACATATCAGGAGTGATAATGGAACCGAGTTCAAAAACTCTGGTCTTGATGATTATCTTGATGAACTTGGTATTACTCACGAATTGTCTGCTCCTTATACTCCTCAGCAGAATGGTGTCGACGAAAGGAAGAACAGGACTCTGGTTGAAATGGCAAGAACTATGCTTGAAGAATATTAGACTCCTCGTCGCTTTTGGCCTGAAGCAATCAACACTGCATGCCATATCATCAACAGGGTATATCTTCACAAATTCCTCAAGAAAACCTCATATGAACTCCTCACTAACAAGAAACCCAATGTAAGTTATTTCAAAGTCTTCGGTCCAAAATGCTGGATTAGAGATCCTCACCATAGCTAAAAATTTGCACCTAAGGCACATGAAGGTTTTATGCTCGGTTATGGAAAGGACTCGCACACTTACAGAGTCTTCAACAACTATCACAACAAAGTTGTTGAGACTGTAGATGTGCGGTTCGATGAAACTAATGGCTCACAAAGAGAGCAATTGCCTTCTGATCCAGATAAGCTGTCTCCTGAGGAAGCAATAAAGCTCAAGCCTACTGAAGCCATTGTCCCCAGTGAGGAAATTGGTGAAGAAATGATTCCCATCGCTGATAAAAACCAAGAAGATGCTCCTGAGGAAATTGCATCAGCACCAGTTCCTCAGCCCAGACAAAATCCTCAACCAGCTCATCCGAGGATTGCAAACGAAGTAGAAATTGACAAAATCCTCAATGACATCAACGCGCCAGGACCTCTCACTCGCTCAAAAGCTTCACACTTAGTTAACTTTTGTGGGCACTTTTCCTTTGTATCCAACACAGAACCCTCAAAAGTTGCTGAGGCTTTTCTGGAACCGGAGTGGATCCAAGCTATGCAAGATGAACTTCTTCAATTCAAGCTGAATGACATATGGGAGCTCGTCAAACGACCAGATCCTCGCAAGCACAACATCATCGGCACCAAGTGGATTTTCCAAAACAAGCAAGATGAGGACGGTCAAGTGGTGAGGAACAAGGCATGACTTGTAGCCCAAGGCTACACCCAGGTTGAAGGAATAGATTTCGATGAAACTTTTGCACCTGTTGCTAGACTTGAAGCTATTCAAATACTACTTGCTTATGCTAATCATCATAACATCACCTTATATCAAATGGATGTGAAAAGTGCATTCCTCAATGGTAAGCTTGAGGAAGAAGTATATGTTGCTCAGCCCCCAGGTTTTGAGGATCCAAAGGATCCAGACAAAGTCTTCAGTCTCAAAAAGACTCTATATGGCCTCAAGCAAGCCACTCGGGCATGGTATGATACATTAAAGGAATTCCTCATGAAGAAAGGCTTCAAATCTGGTTCACTCGATCCAACTCTTTTCACAAAATCCTATGATAATGAGATGTTTGTTTGTCAAATATATGTTGATGATATCAAATTCGTCAACAAAGCAATGGAATCTTCATATCACAGGAGAAATACCTCAAGGATGTTCGGAGGAAATTCGACATGCACGAATGCAAAGGTGCCAAGACTCCAATGCCTACCAACGGCCACCTCGGCACTGATGAAAATGGTAAAGATTTCGATCAGTAGGTATACCGTTCTATGATTGGCTCCTTATTGTATCTATGTGCATCTAGGCCAGATATAATGCTTAGTGTTTGCATGTGTGCACGTTTTCAAGCAAAACCGAAGGAATCACACCATAAGGCTGTGAAACATATTCTTCAATACTTAGCTCACACACCAACACTAGGATTATGGTATCCCAAGGGCTCCAATCTTCATCTGGTAGGTATTCTGATTCAGACTATGCTGGTGACCGTGTGGATCGCAAGTCAACTTCTGGCACATGCCATTTCCTCGGAAGATCACTAGTTTGCTGGTCCTCAAAGAAGCAGAACTGTGTATCACTCTCCACTGCTGAAGCTGAGTACATTGCTGCTAGTTCTTGCTGTGCTCAATTGCTATGGTTGAAGCAAACCCTCAAGGACTACGACATCAACATGAAGAATGTACCTCTCTACTTTGACAATGAGAGTGCTATCAAGATTGCATACAACCCAGTACAGCACTCGAAGACCAAGCACATCCAGATTCGTCATCATTTTCTTCGGGACCATGTCCTCAAGGGCAATATCCTCATCGACCATGTGAAGACTGATGATCAACTGGCAGATATCTTCACTAAGCCCTTGGATGAGAAAAGGTTTTGCAAGTTGCGGTGTGAGCTAAATATCTTAGAGTCTTCAAATGTTTTGTAAAAACATGCACACATCTTAACACTTATGCAAAGTTGATGACTTAGATGTGCAACACATGATGAAACGATTTTCTTCAACTGATGAAGAATGTCACTCTGAATGTGAAGAAATTAAAGAAGAAATTGATTCTCAGGGCCCTACGACAATTGTACGCGGCGTCTGTAATCAACATTCTTATATGGTGGGTAACGCCACCGCCCAATGTGAAATTCCTCAAGTTGATTTTCTTCATATGATCAATTTCCTCACAATGCATTTTTCTTCAAAACAGCTGTTCTTCATTGTGATGATTTATTACAAAATCTTCAAAAACACTTGATGACTTTCATTTGACTAGATAGACTGTGATTTCTAAGTCCTCAAGAGCATTAACTTATTGCTATTTCTTCAAGTTGATGTTTCTGCTAAGTGAATGTGATCGGACCCTACTTTCCCTCTATTCTATACTTATCCAGTCTATTCAATTCTTCATATGCGTTCTACTTGAAATTTTGTTCAAAATCCTCACTGCATCCTTGTCAGCTGATGATTTTGTAACGAAAATCCTCGAATCTTCAAAAATTGTTTTCTTTAAAGGCACAGTAACTGAACCCCCACTTCCCACGATCGGATAACCACGATCTCCACTATCTCCACCGCATCGTACGGGAGCTACACGTGTCCTACGGAGACGTAGAGGTAGGGGCTATTTGGTCCGACATTCTCGCGCCAACAGTAACTCTTGGCTATAATTATGTCCTTATCCCCCTCGGCATCCTCTTCTTTGCCTCATCGCTCTCCTGTCAAAGCACACTCCACCGAACCCTAGCGCCACCGTTGGTAGTCTCGTCGCTGGTGAGGAAGAGCTTCACTGCCTCGACTTCTCCATCGTCAGAACCACGCCGGAGTCGGACCATCTTCGTCCGCCACCGCCGTAGACGTCCTCTGTTGCCGAGTTAGGGTGCATTGGACACTCGAACGAAGAGCCTATCCAACACAACTTTCTGTGTTCTTCGTCCGCACCTTCCAGGGTAAATATATCCCATTTTTACAGCAGATTAGATCTGAAATTTTACATCTTCTATGTGAAATCTGTTTTTCCTCAAGATACGATGCACACTTGATTCCTCAAACACTACCTTTCACCACAATCATTGATGAACTATGCTAAGCATCTAATATTTTCACGAGATTCCTCAATTGTGCGAATTTTTGGATCTGTACAACTCTGGAACCCAAGAACAGTATGCTTAGGCAAATTCCTCAACCACTGGTTATATTCCTCAAACTGTCAAACTTTTTCATTTTCTTCAAATCTGAGAATGCATATGACCTCTCCAAATTCCTCGCAACTATACTCTGTTCATAGGTACACACATGTCAGCTGATGAATCTCTCGGTTCTCATCACATTAACTCATTTGCAGCGTTTCTGGAAGAAACTCTTCAAGGCTCATCAGAATCCTCAAGAGTTCAAAATCATCAGCAAAATCCTCAACTGAAGAAAATGGAGGAAGAAAGAAAGCAGAAGGGAGGAAAGAAACTTGAGCAAAACACAGCTGTTGATATCCCTGAGGACATTTACTTGGACTATTGCACACCTGATGAAAATGAGACAATGCCCAAGAGAAAGATACGGCTGCAGAAGATTGAACGCCGATGGGCGACGGAATGGAAGGAGTACAGGTTTGTGACTCCCAAATATGCGAAGAAATTCGCTTTGAAGCCTCCTGGCAGAAGGGCCCCACTTGAGGATCATCAAGTAGCACATCCCTCAAGCCTCATGACAACTGATGACTATCCAGATGAGAAAGAAAAACATCTCGCCAAGCTCAAGAAGCACGCAGAAGCTGCAGTGAGGAAATTTAATGAATCCTCAGCTGCAGAAACCTCAGGCTCAGAAATTCCTCAAATGCAGTCTGTGCCATCAAAGCGAAGGGCTCCAAAGCCTCAAGAGAAGTTTGCTCAGGCTTCTATCACAAAACCCTCAGCACCAAAACCCTCATTACCAAAACCTTCAACACCAAAACCATCAGCGCCAAAACCCTCAGTACCAATCTCCTCAGCACCAAAATCCTCAGCTCCACCTCCAAAGCCTCAAGAGAAACCAGTACAGAAGCATGTCGTGAAACCTACGACCGCCAGCTCCAGCTCCTCACTCCCAGCTGCAACTAGCTCAGAGACAAAGTCTTTAACACCTCTTGTGAAGACTTTGGCAACTGCTGAACGTGCACCTCTGCCCAGCCCCGGCAAAATCATCGCAGTCCCGTCTGCATCAGAGGGAAGTGATGAATATGATGATGAAACCCTGCAAGCCATCATCAGAAACAAGCAAGAAAGAGTAGCTCAAGCATCAGGCAGTGCTATTCCTCTGGCCATGGACCCCAAGGTCCTCCTTGACTACATCAATATCTGGTATGAGGACCCAAACACTCCTATTGATGATTTGAAACTCCCCCTGGCATCATCCACATGGTGGCCACTTTCATAAATGAAGCCAAGTGGAAAGAACAGCAGGCCAGGCAGGCAAAGGTTGCAAAGATCAAAAAGGAGAAATTCCTCAGGCAGAATGTCCTCAAACTGACTCCTGATGCACTGGTGACAACACAGACAGAGCTGTAGAAATTGACTGACAAGTACGCCAAGCTGTCAGATCGGAAAAGCCTCAAAAGCAATTTCATCAAGCTAGCCACTAGTGCTGTTGATGACTACAACAAGAGAACCGCACCCCCAGCACTAACTCCTCAGCCCTTGGTTGAGCAGCCAGCAGATGCATCTCCTCATGAGGAGGAAACTCCTCAAGGTGAGGAAGAACACCAAGAGCGCCGTGTTCATGAACCGGCCATTGAAGAAATCATCACGGAAACTGCAACTGATGAAATTGCTACCACTCATGAGACTGCTCCTGATCCAGCTGCTTCATCAAAGCAGGCTGATGACTTTGTTCCAGCTGGTTCCTCACTACCAGCTGAAGAAACTGAAGAAAGAACACCTTCACCAAAAGCTTCAAAGGTGAAGAAGATAATTCCGTATGCATCAGACGTGAAGAAAACAAGGGCTACTGAAAAGGAAGCCAAGAAGAGAAAAGCCTCCTCAGCAGTAGAAGAGACAGAGGCAAAGCGCCTCAAAGAAATTGAAGAAACTGCTCCTCTGGACCCGGTGCCTCTCAATGTCGCCCCTTCCTATGAGATGGTCGTCATTGAACCCAGCTACGAAGGCAGATGAGGAAATGAAGGGTGTCGCCCCTGAGGAACACACTGATGAGGAAATTCAGATTGACGACAGTCCTCAACCTCTTATTCCTCAGACAGAAACTGGTCAAGCATCAGCTGCACCAGCTGATGAAACTGCTTCTGCCACAAAACCAGCTGAGGAAAAACAAGCTGAAAATCCTCATGCTGACGAAATTCAACACTCTGAGAAGACTCCTCAAGATGAGGAACAGGCTGACCCAACTCCTCCAACTGAGAAAGAAGCAGAAATTCCTCAGCCTGAAGCTCAGCCAGAGCAAGCATCATCTCCTCAGCATGAAGTACCAGCTGATGAAATTCCTCACCCTGAGGAAAATGCTGAAGAAAATGTACCCGCCCAAGACAATGAATTCTTTGTGCTCAACCCAGAGACTGCTATTGTTGTCTCCTCCCCTATTCCTCAGCACAATCTTCAGCCAGTTCGGCGCCAGCCATTCTCCAAGCGTCCAAAGTTTCAGAAAGAAAATTTCTTTGAAGAACGCATGTACTTCATCGGAGAGAATCCTTATGACAAGCCTCAAATGAGGCATCTGAAGTTTTGGACAAGGACTCGGATGAACTACTATTCCTCTGTGCTCTGTGGACGCAACAAGATATTCCAGCACAGGCATATTCCTCATGTTGAGCTTGAAGCAATACCTTGCCTAGAGCCAGTCCTCAGTGTACTCCACGATGCAGGTTTGCTCCCAATGTGCTCAGACATATCAGACTGGAATAGCGAGCTTATTCTTCAGTTCTTTGCCACTCTTCACATATATGGCAACGCTGAAGACATCAACACTTGGGTGTTTGACTGGATGTCACAAAACACTCACTACAAGGCTCCAGCTTCTGAACTCCTTAGAGAACTGCCCGTACCAATTCCCTCAGATGGGGCTGTGAAACTTTATGGTGAGTGTGAGCTACCAAATGGAATGATGGAAGTCCTCATGAAGCCTTTGGCTGCAGGCAAATCCTCAAGAACAACCTTCCTCGTCCACGAGCTCAAGTACACACCCCGGTCTGTCTACATAATCCTCTGCAGTGTGCTCGCGCCAATCAAAGGCCATGACGATGAAGAAGATGTTGTAGGCCTCATGAAGAATATCCTCTTCAACATCATTCACGGTATTCCTATCAATATCCATGATTTCTTCTTGAGGACTTTGGCCGACAATGCCATGTGCCCCTATGATCACAAGATATATGCCCCATGGATCATGAGATTCATCACGACAAGGACATGCATCAACTTTCACGCTGATTTCCAAAACCACATGGGTTATATGCCTCCTATCCGGGTCAACAAGAAGACTTTCGAGCCCATTGAAGAAAAAGGAAAATCTGTGATTGAAAAAGGCAGCAGGCCCCTTGATGGCCAGTTCAAAGAGCCAGAAGCATATTCTTCATGGGATGATACTGAGACTCGTCCAGCAAGCCCAGTTCCTCCTCGCGTGCTGAACACCAGAGAGCTCCTCCTCAGTCTTAACCAGAAGGTGGATCGTAACCACAAATGGGTCAAACGCCAGTTTGGTGCCATTGTGAAAACCCTCACTGAAACACAGAACTCTGTGAAGATTAACCATCACTATCTGCATGAGGTTTTCGATCGCACCTGGGCTACACTTGCACATCTGAAGACTCAGACTGAGCTTGAAGAAATGGACTTTGAGCGAGACTTTGACTCGTCGTGGCCTCCCAAGAGGAAGTTCAGGCCCATTCCAGTGCCAGACCTTGAAGACAACTCCTTTTTTTCATTCCGCGCTGCTGAATCTGATGAGGAACAACTCGACACAGCAACCGGCCCAAGGAAGAAGACTAGTCCCAAGAAGCATCACGGCCCTTCATCAACCGCCAAGAAATGAAGTCTTCACGGGCGTTAGTCCTTAGTTTGTCCCTTTTTGTCACTTGATGACAAAGGGGGAGAAAATCGAGAGTTAGTCTTCAAGCGGGATATTTTTGGGGCTTATAAACTATGTTTAAGTTACAAACTCTTGGCTCCTCTGAAGTTTTTATGTAATGAGTTGTAACTTAAGCCCGATGGTACTCTGACGCTTTTGAACGTTTTTCTTCGCATGCTTATTCCTCAAGTTTTAATGCATGCATGCTGGAATTCGTCAGATACCATTTGCCATCATGCATCTTCATTTTCTTCATATGATATGTTATATGTATGCATGATTTACAAGACTCAGGGGGAGATCTCCATGATATAAATCATCAATGTGCATTTGCTGTGAAAAGCAAAATCCTCAAGATATGCACATCTTCAGGGGGAGTCTCTCTGAATCTTGTTTTCAAATTCCTCAAATGAGTATTTACACTTCATATTTTTGATCCCTGTTGAAGACTTAACCTAATTGTCATCAACCACCAAAAAGGGGGAGATTGTAAGTGCATGTAGTGCCCCTTCGTGATTTTGGTGGTTTGAAGACTTATAGGTTAAGTATCTAATGTGTTTGTGAGTATACACATGATCTATAAGTCATTGAGGAGTTTGAGATATTTGAAGAATATCGACCCCTAAAAATATATGTCTTTAGTTGAAGAAATTAGTCTGAAGTTGAAGAAATGAATCGCGAGGAATCTACGATGAAATTGATATTCCTCATGAAGATACTGATATTGAGAAGTCCGGTGGTTCCTGAAGAAAATCATTCTGAAGAATTTGAAACGTGAAGATTTACACTCTCTGCTTTACTTTCTTCGCATTTGAGTAATAGGAACATCGTACTATTAAAGGGGGTCGAAGTTACACTATGGAATGAATTTCCTCATGATGCTCAACCCAAGCCTAATCCTACCAAAAGCCTCAAGTGAGGAATATGAGTGACATGAGGACTCTCACAGTTGAGGGTTCCGACCGTTTCGATAACCACGCCAAGTCACTGGTCTTATCCACTCCAACGGTCATATTATTTAACGGCATTAGTGTCAAATCATGTCGGGATGCCCCCAGGCTATAAATAGCCACCCCCCACAACCACTAGCTGGTTGGCTGCTCTGTTAGAAACTGACACTTGTCATAAGAGCAACCCAAATTCCTTAGAGTCTTCGAGAGTAATTCATCAGTGAGGAAATACACCACCCACCGAAACCACAAACCAAACCTAGTGATTGAGCATCACTTAAGAAGTTGTTCCTGTGTGGGACTGAAGCCTTTTACCTTTGAGGACTGTGCATCCTCCAGACGGTTAGGCGTCATGGTCTAGAACGTTCCAGCAGTTAATTGTGGATCGTCGAGTGACCAAGTTTGTGAGGGTTTGGAAGTCTGCCCTGAAGACTTGCCACGAGTGTTGGGCGAGGACTGTGTGTCCTTAGCTCAAGGAGAATACGGTAGGGACTGTGTGTCCCAGGACTGGGTGTCCTTTGGTTTCAATACCAAGACGCTCCAAACCAGATGTACAACTGTCACAGCAGTTGGAACTGGGTCATCAACGACTGTCTTCACTGAGAAACGGGTTCTAATTCCTCAACTCTTTACTTTCCCTGTATTATGTGTTGATGACTTTCACTGTACTGTTTGAAGAATTTGCTGAAGACTTTCTCTGAATTTCCTCAACCCCAAATTCTTCACAATAGTTAATCATCATCTGTATTCTGCGTGCCTACTTACTGTGCAATCTGTTTTCACATTCTTCACTCTGAAATACTGCTGGTGTGAACTTGCACGTCTGATCCTTTACTGTTTCCGCTGTAAGTTAGTCATTAGTGAGGAATTTCCTCAAAAGGAATTTCCTCAGTGATGAAATTCTAAAAATCTCCTATTCACCCCCCCTCTAGTCGATATAACGCACTTTCAAATATCAACACGAGAGTCACGCTGGGTTGATACTCCTTCATTCACTTTGCACAGTCTCTCCTAGATGAGTGTTGCTAAGGCCAAAGCACTCACTCTTCCAAACTGGCCTGGGCTCAGATGGCCACAGATGAGATTCTTCGCTTGAGAATCAAGTTGCTTCAATTTCTTCACATCAGCAGCAGAGACACTAGCAGAGATGATGGGGACGCCATGTTCCACAATATACGAGAGATCATTATCAATAGCTTGTAGATGCATTTGCATCTTGTTCTTCCAGAAGGGAAAGTTCTTTCCTTCGAAAGTAGGACATGCTGCAGTAACCTTAAACATGCCTGCAAACGACATAACTAAAACTCCAGGTGGTTAAACCAAAATCACACAGAACAAGGGAGTACCTTGCTCTTATACCAATTGAAAGTGTGTTATATCGACTAGAGGGGGTGAATAGGAGATTTTTCGAATTTCATCACTGAGGAAATTCCTTTTAAGGAAATTCCTCACTGGTGACTAACTTACAGCGGAAACAGTAAAGGATCAGAAGTGCAAAGTTTCACAACAGGAGTTTTTCAGTATGAGGAATGTGAAAACAGATTGCACAGTGAGCACGCACACAGAAAATAGATGAGGATTAACTAGCGTGAAGAATTTGGGGTTGAGGAAATTCAGAGAAAGTCTTCAGCAAATTCTTCAGACAGTAACAGTGAAGGTCATCAACACATAATCTGAGGAATGTAAGGAGTTGAGGAATTAGAACTCGTTTCACAGCGAAGACAGTAGTTGATGACCCAGTTCCAACTGCTGTGACAGTTGTACATCTCGTTTGGAGCGGCTTGGTATTGAAACCAAAATACAAACAGTCCCGGGACACACAGTCCCTACCGTATTCTCCTTGGGCTAACAACACACAGTCTTCACCCAACACTCGTGGTAAGTCTTCAGGGCAGACTTCCAAACCCTCACAAACTTGGTCACCCGGTGATCCACAATTGACTGCTGGATTGCTATAGACCATGAAGCCTAACCGACTGGAGGATGCACAGTCCTCAAAGGTAAAAGGCTTCAGTCCCACACAGGAACAACTTCTTCAGTGACGCTCAATCACTTGGTTCTAGGTTTGTGGTTTGGTGTTTGGGGTATTTCCTGACTGATGAATTACTCTCGAAGACTCTGAGGAATTGGGTTGCTCTTATGACAAGTGTCAGTTTCCAACGGAGCAACCAACCCGCTAATGGTTGTGGGGGCGGCTATGTATAGCCTGGGAGCATCCCGACATGATTTGACACTAATGCCCTTAAATAATATGACCGTTGGTGTGGATAAGACCAATGATGTGGCGTGGCTATCGAAACGGTCGGAACCCTCAACTGTGAGAGTCCTCATGTCACTCGTATTCCTCACTTGAGGCTTTTGGTAGGATTAGGCTTGGGTTGAGCATCATGAGGAAATTCATTCCAAAGTGTAAATTCGACCCCCTTTAACAGTACGGTGTTCCTATTACTCAAGTGTGAAGAAAACAAAACAGAAAGAGTAAATCTTCATGCTTCAAAGTCTTCAAAATGATTTTCTTCAGGACACACCGAATTCCTTAATTTCAATATCTTCATGAGGAATATCAATTTTGTCGCAGGTTCTTCGCGATTCAATTCTTTAGTTTCAGACCAATTTCTTCAACAGAAGATATACATTTTTAGGGGTCGATATTCATCAAATAGTTCAAACTCCTCACTGACTTATAGATCGTGTGTACACTCTTGAACACATTAGATACTTAACCTATAAGTCTTCAAACCACCAAAATCACTAAGGGACACTAGATGCACTTACACTAATGCAAAATTAACACATGACAAAACAATTATTAGATGCCCCTTCGAATTATTAAATTTCAAATAATTTCAATAAACTTTCGAAACATTTTGTGTCTCTACCTTTTATTACAATATAATTGTTTTGGGCTAAATGTCGTATTGTTACAAAAGGTTATTAATACAAAATTACTAAAATAGAATTAATTCAAAGAAAACAAAAAAATAAAAAATAAATAGAAAAGAAAATAAACAGAAAAAACCCACTCACCCCCACTGGGCCGGCCCCAGCCAGCCCACCCACTTCCCTCTCCACCCGGCCCAACCGCTAGCCCGAGCCCACCTTACCCCAGGGGGGATATAACCCCCCCCCCCCCCCCCGCCAACCCTAGTTACCCCCCACTCACCCCACTTCCTCCCTCCCCAAGTCGCCACTCCACCACGAGGGGACCGAAACCCCTCGTCCCCCACCCTCGCTCACACCTGCCGCTCCCCCGTCGCTCCGCACCACAAACGCCCGCTGCCGCCAGGGCCGCCCCGCGCCGGCCCCGCACCGGAGTTGTCGCGCCGGCTTCCTTCCCCCCACCGACTGCCTCCTCCACCTCCCTCGTTCCCCACCTCACCTGAGCGCCATCATGGCCTCGCTGCCGTAGACCGCGCGACCACCGCCGCCTTTACCCCTTGCCGACGTGCCCACACGCCTCCCCATCGTCGACTACCCCTCCTCCGCCTCTCAATCGTAGCCGAGAGGCCTCATCGACGATGCCATCCTCTTCTCCCTCCTCGGATCACCGTCGCACGCCGTTGCTGATTTCGTCGCCGTGTAGCCTCCCCCGCCCACGCACTGCACCTCTACAGGTCCGCTGTGAGCCCTGTTTCCCTCTCCCTCTCTCTGGCCTTGCGCAAGTCCCGCAACTAGCCGTCAGCGACGCCATGCTGTGTGTGCCGCCATTGATGCCTTTGCCGCACTCCCAGAGCCGCTCAGCTCGGTCCAGCAGCACCGACGTGCTCCTGGAGAGCTGCAGAGGCCGCCCCGCACCATGCTCGCCTGCTGGTGCATGCGTGTGAATGCGTATGTGTATGTATGCATGTGTGTATGTATGTGTGAATGTATGTATGTAAATATCTATGAATGTATGTATGTATAAACATGCGTGTAGTATATGTGTGTGCTCGGTGTCCCAATGACATGCAGGGCCTCACCCCAGAATGGTTCTGGCCTTGTGTTCACCATGGTCGTGCAAAAAAATTTCTTTGTTACTTTTGTTATGTTATATTGGGCATTGTTTTGCCTTTCCTGAAACTAATAGAGGGGGCCCATGACACCCCCTCTAAAAATAGGTTTGAAAATAATGGACTTAAAAATATCTGTATAAAAATAATAATATAAATAAATAAGTAATTAGTTAAATAGAATGATTAATTAGTTAACTAAAAATTAGTGGATAATATAATTTTTAAAGATTAGATATATTAATTAAGTAAATTATTAGGTAATCTCTTAATTAAGATAAATAAAATATCCTAAGTTGTGTATGACACGTGGGTACCACCCCACTAATTAACTTGATTAAATATTTATTTAACCCTAATAATAAATGTGCCTATGACACATGAGACCCACTAGTCATAGTTGACCAGTCAAAGCCATGTTGGTTGTTGATGTCATGCTCACATCACAATGATGTCATACCTAAATATCTGAATTATTTAAATCTGTTTAATTCCTAATATTTAGTGAAACTTTAAAAATTAATATAAAATAAACCGTATGTCAGATGAAAATATTTTGAACATGAAAGTTGATCGGCAGAATGAGACGAACCCGAATACGCTGTCCATTCGGTTTTCACGCGTCCCTAGCGTAGCAAACGTGGAACTTTATCACCATTGCGTGTGACCAGTAGTGGCCAAAGACCCGGGAATTATCATCTGATATTTTCCCGGCCCATCTATGACGGATAGCACTACGTTAGCCCATGCCTAGCCCTGCTTTGACATGTCATGCTTAGTGATGGCATCTATGTTTATATTTATTGTTTCTTCACCCCCTCTTCTTACCAGTAGACCCCGCGACTAACATTGTTGTCGGGTACATCTACTCACCTGACGACCAGCCCTTTGCCGTAGCACAACTAGGCAAGCAAATCCCCTTGATCATCCCTGTATCGCCTATTTCTTTCTCCCTCCTGCTTGCATTATAATTTTTGCTACTGTTGTAGTTAGCTCCTATATCTGATGCATAGCCTACGTTTGATGAACTGCTACTTTCACTACCACACTTTAAACTTCTTAGTATAGGTGGCTCAGTCATCCCCTCTAACCCCTTAGACCAGTTTCCCCGCTTTATCGTCCAGTCTCGATCAAGTGATCAATGAGCCAAGACCCGACACCGTACTTACACTCCCCTTAGTTGTACGATGTTGTAGGGTTACTATCGGGTACCGAGGGTGACACCTCATTACGTACCCCAATGTTAGCATTGTAGTGAAGTTGACCGGCGGTGGTTTTCAGAGGGTGATTCCTCGTGCCCCACCTCCGATAACGACTCTGTCGTACAACCCTTCAAGATAGTCCAGCGAGGGTGATTCATCCCTGGCCACCTTGATGGTTACATCGTACGACATAGATCGAGGGTGATACCTCGGATCCCGCTGATGTTAAAACCACACCATTTCTTGACCGTGCTACTCGGAACATTGATGAACAATGTTTGGCAGGTGGATTCCCGCGTGAACGTGACAAGGTGTGGCTGGTAATTCTGGCCCTTGCCACACATCTTCGAGTTTAATTAAAATTCTAAGGATTTGGGTATTTGATCTCGTTGTCGGAGACCTTTTCGCACTAACCGTCTACGTGAGAGGAGTTATGGGTTCTCGATGTCGCGGTATCAGCCAAATCTCTTCACACGTAAGCAATGGAGCGGCGCGTGCCCGAGTGGTCCGGATATGCATCACGCTTGTAATAAGGGGTGCTATGGCTGACCTCAGCCACCCAAGCATCATGCAGGAGTGCAAAGGGTGATGGGCCCATGAGCCCTACGCGCTTAGGATTTAGACCGGCGGGTTGGCCTCTCTGTTGAGCTTAGGTGGGGTTGTGACGTGTTGATGTGCCGAGGCTGGGCATGACCCAGGAAACTGTGTCTGGCAAGAGTTCATGAAGCGTGCCGGGAAACTTGGTGCACCCCTACACGAAAGAGATAAACTATTCGGATAGTCGTGTCCACGGTTACAGGATGACTTGGAGTTGTGCCCCGATCTTATACAACTACAATGGTTACTTAACTGGAATGTTTGCTCTGGGATTGCTTCCTCGGAGGGAGTCAAGTGAGGATCTCCAGGCGTGACTTTAATTAATATTGCTGCAACAATGTGACTATTAATTGTGTTACCCCTGTTCTATTCTCGTCTATTGCTGCAAGCCCCCTGAAGACGCTAGTCTTCGATAGGACTAGACTTCTCTCTCTATTCCTGCATTGTTGCAGCCAGTCCAAATATAAACCTTTTCCCTTTATACTGATGGATAACTTGGCTTAGTTCTGCTGTCAGTCTTGCGAGTAATTTGGATGAGTACTCACCGTTGCTTTGCTCCCCCTTTTTACCTTGATCCGTTGTTGCGACCAGATGATCGAGCACAGGAGATGGTGTTTCTCGCCGACGCGACTGCTTCCCTGACGGTGCCTGCTGCTATGTGGAGGCCACTGAAGACCAAGAGTAGTTAGGAGGTTCCCAGGCAGGAGATCTCGCCTCGTTTGTTTGTTGTATCTTTGTGCTAGCCTTCTCTAAGGCACCTCATGTTTAATGTGTGTACTCAGATATTTGTTGCTTCCGTTGACTCGAGTGTTTTTCGAGCTTCTGTATTCTAGCCCTCGAGACCGTTGGCTTGTAATATGAAGCTTGTTTGTTTTATTTGTGTCTAGTGTTGTGTTATAATGTATTTTTGTGAGTCCTTGAGCTTGGTCGTACGCATTTGTGTGTATGATTAGCGTACGATCAAATCGAGGGCGTCACACTTGGTGGCAGTGACTTTGGAGAACTACGTCAATCACTATCTTATCTAGAAGATCAACTCCCACTCAATTCAAGCGATTTTAGCACCCAGACAAACTAAGCACTTGCTCAACAATTGATCTTTCCTCCCTTACTTTGTAGGCAAAGAATCATGTCGAAGGTCTCATACCTCTCTGCACGGGCACGAGCTTGAAATCTCAATTTCATTTCTAGGAACATCTTGTATGTCCCGTGACATTCATAACGTCTTCGGCACCTTACTTCTAAGACGTTTAAGAATTACGCACAGAACTATCATGTAGTCATAAAAACGTGTATGTCAGAAGTTCGCAACATCTACAAACAACACTCGGTGTTTAGCACACTGAGTGGTGCATTATGGACTTAAGCCTTTTGTGCAGCAACGAGGACAATCCTTAGTTTACGGACCCAGTCCACATAATTGCTACTATCATCTTTTAACTAAATTTTCTCTAGGAACATATCAAAACAGTAGATCTACAACGCAAGCTACAACATAATTTGCAAAGACATTTTGACTATGTTCAAGTTCATGGGTTCAATTAGTCATATTACTTAAGAACTCCCACTCAAATAGACATCCCTCTAGTGATTCGAGTGGTGCATGATCCAAATCCACTAACTCAAGTCTGGTCATCACGTGAGTCGAGATTAGTTTCAATGGTGAACATCTCCTTTCGGTCTCTTCTGTTCCGAGGACATGTCTATACATGCTAGGCTCGTCAAGTTTAACCCGAGTGTTTCGCGTGTGCAACTGTTTTGCACTCGTTGTATGTGAACGTTGAGTCTATCACACCCGATCATCACGTGGTGTCCCGAAACGAAGAACTGTCGCAATAGTGCACAGTCGAGCAGAACACAATTTCATCTTGAAATTTTAGTGAGGGATCACCTTATAATGCTAACGCCGTCCTAAGAAAAATAAGGTGCATAAAAGGATTAACATCACATGCAAATCATAAGTGACATGATATGGTCATGAACTTGTGCTTCTTGATTTCCAGCACCAAAGCACTAGCATTATCTCCATCATCACCGGCGCCGCACCATGATCTTCATCATCATGATCTCCATCATCATGCTGCCATCCAGGTTGTCGCGCTATGTATGTTGTTACTACTAAAGCTACTGCCTAGCGATATAGCAAGAGCATCCACAATCGCAAAATAAATTTAAAGACAACCCTATGGCTCCTGCCGGTTGTCGTAGAATCGACGTGCAAGTCAATATTTAACTATTACAACATGATCATATTATACATCCAATATATCGTATCATGTCTTTGGCGATATCACATCACATGCATACCGTGCAAAAACAAGTTAGACATCCTCTAATTTGTTGTTGCAAATTTTATGTGGCTGCTATGGGTATCTAGTATGATCACATCTTACTTACGTAAAGCCACAACAGTGATATGAAAATTGTTATTTAACCTTCTCCAAGGACCGCCTCGGTCAAATACAATTCAACTAAAGTTGAAGAAACAAACACCCGCCAGTCATCCTTATCCAACAAGTTGCATGTCAGTCGATGAAACCGGTCTCCCGTAAGCGTATGAGTAAAGTTGGTACGGGCCGCTTCAATCAAACAATACCGCTGAATTAAGAAAATACTAAAGAGGGAAGTAAATTGAACATCAATGCCCACAAACTCTTTTGTGTTCTATTTGAGATATCATCTACGCACGAACCTAGCTCATGATGCCACTTTTGGGGAACGTAGCATGGGAAACAAAAAAAAAGTCCTACGCACACGAGAGACCTATCATGGTGATGTTCATCTACGAGAGGGGATATTGGATCCACATAACCTTGTATATCACTAAGCAGGAGGCGTTAATAAATGCGATTGATGTAGTCAAACATCTTCGCAATCCAAATCGCAATCGTCCCACGATCTGTGCCGATCTAGTGCCGAACGGACGGCACCTCCGCGTTAAGCACACGTACAGCTCGATGATGATCTCCGCCTTGTTGATCCAGCAAGAGGGGCGGAGAGGTAGATGAGTTCCCCTGTAGCGCGATGGCATGACGAAGATTGTGGTGGAGCTATTCCAACAAGGCTTCGTCTAAGCACCGTTTAACTAGTAGCGAGGAAGAACTACGATCTAGAGAGAGGGTAGCACGTGGCTGATTTGTTGTGTCTCAAAACCCTTAAAACCTCTAGTATATATAGGAGGAGGGAGAGGAGGCATCCTTGGCCCCTACTCCAAAGAGAAGGGGTCGGACGAACCCTACAAGGAAGAGTCCACCTTCCCACAAGGGAGGTGGAATACTTTGGGAGGACTCCTCCTTCCTTTCCTTTTAAAGGACTTTTGCCTTTTATCTCCACTTCCAGCCGCATGGGCCTTTGAGAGAGGCTTCGGCCAGCCCACCAAGGGCTGGTCCACTCCCTCTCACAGCTCATAATGCTCTTGGGTCGTCACACCCCTCCTGGTGGTCCCTCGGCACCCTCCCGGCACTCCCGGTACACTACCGATGTGCCCGAAACTTTTCCGGTAACCGAAACAAGACTTCCTATATATCAATCATTACCTCCAGACCATTCCAGAGCTCCTCGTGGCGTCCTCGATCTCATCTAGGGCTCCGAACAACCTTCGGTCACCAGGACCTATAACTCAACTATATTGAAACGTCACTGAACCATAAGTGTGAGACCATGCGAGTTCGAGAACTATGTAGACATGACCTGAGACACTCCCTGATCAATATCCAATAGAGGGACATGGATGCCCATATAGGATCCTACATATTATATGAAGATCTTATCGGTTGAACCTCTATGTCAAGGATTCAGTTAATCATGTATATCATTCCATTTGTCCTTCGGTATGTTACTTGCCCAAGATTCGATCGTCGGTATCCCAATACCTATTTGAATCTCGTTACCAGCAAGTCTCTTTACTCGTTCCATAATACAAGATCATGTGGCTAACTCTTTAGTCACATTGCTTGCAAGGCTTGTTTGTGATGTTGTATTATCGAGTGGGCCCCGAGATACCTCTCCGTCACACGAAGTGGCGAATCCCAGTCCTGATCCATGCTAACTCAAGGGACACCTTTGGAGATACCTGCAGACCACCTTTATAGTCACCCAGTTACATTGCGACATTTGATACACACAAGGTATTCCTCTAGTCTCAGTGAGTTACATGATCTCATGGTCATAGGAATGTATATATACTTGACATGCAGAAAACAAAAGCAACAAAATTACACGATCACAAGCTATGTTTATAGTTTTGTCTTGTCCATCACATCATTCTCCTAATGATGTGATCTCGTTATCAAGTGACAACACTTGTCTATGGCCAGGAAACCTTGACCATCTTTGATCAACTAGCTAGTCAACTAGAGGCTCACTAGGGACAGTGTGTTGTCTATGTATCCACACATGTATTTGAGTTTCCAATCAATACAATTCTAGAATGGATAATAAACGATTATCATGAACAATGAAATATAATAATAACCAATTTATTATTGCCTCTAGGACATATTTCCAACATGATGTTTAAGCATGAGCTACATTCTATTCATTTTCAACAATACCAATTTGAATTACAATATTTAGTGGCTATTAAGCATGTTGTAGTTAACATTCCCTTCCATTTTATATCCTTTTTATCATTTGGAGATGATGTTGTTTACCTTGTGTAACTACTAAGATGCGTCCCTTTCCTTATTTGGGGCGAGGCCTCAAAACAGGAAAGAGGCGCATCTAAGTGTTTCGTAAGCAGGATAAACATTGCAATACATAATAGATGGAAGAGTAATAAGATTTGGCTTACACTCGCCACAAGCTAAATTACAGAGTCACACAATCATACATTATTCAAAGGGAAAATAGGGTCTGACTACGGACAAGATAAATGAAAAAAGCTAATCCTATCCCGCCTTGCTAGGCCCATGATCACGACCAAGTGCCTCTAGTCCTCTGGGTACGTCACGTACATTCGGCCTCTTTCATTGTCAAACTCCCACTTGAGCTCAGTAGCATCGAATGAACCTGCCTCTGTTTGACCTGTACATGTGGGTGGTTGTAGTATACTATGAGCCAAAAGGACTCAGCAATCTCATGACCATGGCATCGAGTCTAACTAAGTTGTTGGGTGAGGTTGGGTTATGTGTTGAGTTTGCAGCAACCTAAGCATTTATGGTGGCTATCTTACGTTGAACAAGAATTAAAGATATAGTGGTCTACATATGCCCGTCGCAACTAAGAATGGTCTCTAAGTGATCATGAACACCTATTTACGTCATTCATAACCCCATCGTGTTCTCGATCTCAGAAGGAACTCTGAAGGAAATAGTCACGGTTACGTACACAGTTGGCAGTTTTAGTTAAATTATCTTCAACTTATCTAGAACCGGATGTTAAGAAAGTATCCATGCTTTCCACGTGACCGCGGGCACGGCTTTCCAAAAGATTTAACCGTCCAGGGTGATCCAACTAATCCATCCCAAATTACCACAGGCCGCATAGAAATCCTCGATCACGAAACTCGCGACCTCGTCGGATTTCTTAGAAGAAAACCTCAACCTTGAGAAAGTCCCAAAGTCTCACCGGAATCCCAATGCACAAGATATATCGTTAAGGTAAGAACATGTCCAGCAAGACCTCACGATGTGGCGATGACCCCGATAAGAGCCGTGTATCTCAGTCTCATGACACGTCGGATTGTCCAAACTTCCGGTAGGCCAATCGTAGGGTTGCCCCTGGCGGTCACCAACGGTTGATGTTTTGGACCAACACTCATGAGGTGCACTGGCCCGGTTGTTGATTAACTTCCTCGGGGTAGCTATTCTCTATGCTTTAATTTGATTAAGTTATTAGCAAATTAACGCCAAAGTTGGGTCTTACCAGACAAGCCTTAACCCTAAACGATTTACCAAGGGGGTCCCCATAACAACCCCGAACGTGTTAGGAGCGCTCAGTTACGGAATAAAACACCGGTAGCTGAAACTAAGGCGGCAGAAGTGGAACAAATCAACCAGCAAAAGGCCAGGCCTTCCACCTCTTACCAAGTGTATAGGTGCATTAATTAAATAGCATTAAAGTAAGATGATAATAAAATTTCCTATGTTATCACATGCACCAGCTTGCACCTGCAACTAGAAACGCTAATAAAAAATGATTGAGCAAGCCTAACTTAGGCAAACAATATTTGCTAGGAGGGGAGGTGTTTGAGCTTTCATGGCTATGTCTAATGGCCTATATATCATGTGGTAGGCAGCGGAGAAATAACGATGGAAACGAATCACTATGCATAACAAAGCTAGAAACCGTGTCAGGGTCACGATCATCTTGCATGTGCAATCTTCACAGTGGAACTGTTCCTGATCTTCCTGAATGAACTCACCGGACTCCTCGAACTCGTTTCCCGTACCAGTTGCTACCCAAAAGAAACAAACAACAAATAAACACCAACAAATGCTAATGCAACACACAATATGATGCATGTATGGCACTCACTTCAAAACACGCACACAAATAATCCTACTGAAATGACAAAGTGCCACCTCATCACCAAATGACACTTTTGCAGAACTGCTCAAAACTGCAATCCAGTGCCATCATTAGATTCCTTGGGTTTTCCTATCCCAAATCCATATATCATACTGCTATACTTGCATGCAGAAACACACCACACAACAATAAAGAAATATTGCACAGGATCATTAAACTACTCATTTCAAGAACAGGGGATGTTCTTGATATGCCAGATTTGGCATATTCCTCTTCTGGAATATTCTAGATTTGGAAAATACAACACAAACAGTAAAAAAAACACCACACACATAATTAAACAGGGGGGTCCCACTGGGCACACACACTCTTTCCACTGCACTAGAAGTGGCTTGCTGCACTACAAACAGCAACACACAAGGTAAGTCTACTATGATAAGCACCTCTGCACTAGCAGTGGCTAGCTGCACTACACACAGCAACACACAAGGTAAGTCTACTATGCTAAGCACCTCAGAGAAGAAATAAAACAAAAAAGGGGGTGAGAGCTAGGGCTCGAACACACAACCACGGGCACTGTCACGGCTCGAATGCCACTACGCTATCGATGTAAGTCTGTTAAAACAGAAGAAGATATCCCCATATACCTAATCTACTACTGAATCTACAAGAGCTAAAACCAAAAATAAAAGCGGGCGCTCGGGGGATCAAACTAGCTACCTCATGGTCTGTGCGCTACTCGTCGAACCAGTCGGGCTACGGCAGGAACTCTTCTCAAGGAGAGAATCCACTCCACATAGTAAGCAAAAGGAGCGCCTTCTCTGTTTTACAGAGAGATGCCGGCAACAACTTGCCGGGGCACAGCTTGTCGGGGGACACACACGACGCACACCGCAGGGGGAACACTAACGGGGAGAGGCTACGTGCTTGGCACTGCTGTTGCTGAGGTGTGCTGATGCTGCTACTTGCTCGCACCTGCCGGTGCAACTCCGTCAGGAAGCTGTCGAACTCGTCGCACAACAGCACACGAAAGCCAATGGGGGGAGAGGGGAGTTGCGGCTCACCGGAAGGCTGAGAAAAGTGGAGCCACGCGTTGGAGAGGAACAAGTGTGATGTCGAAGTGCTGCAAAAGAGCTCGTCGGAGGAGAGTAAGCAGCCGGCCGTCGTGGACATCGTGGAAGGAGTCTCGGGGCCCGATCTACGCGGAAATGGAATGCCACCACGCTCCGCTTGCTCCTAGTTAAGACGGGGAAGAAGACGGGTGTCGATCCGCTGCCGGCGTTGAGCTGCCCAGGAGCTGATCATGTCGACGGCGGCTCTGGAGCCCTTCCGACGGCGCGAGGGGAAGAGGAGGATGGGATCTAGCGAGGTTTAGGGTTGGAGAGGCACGGCTGGGCTGCATATAGCCTCGGTGCACGAGCCAGGGCCGTCTGATGGAGGGAGAAAGCGGATCGGCAGCTCACCCTGGTTCGTAGAGGCTGATGTCAAGAGGAGGACGAAGACAGACGCGATGGTCTGCTCTGGGTCAAAACAAAACACGATGGGCCTGGCTCTCTCTCTATCTCTCTCTCTCTGGATAACTCTTTTGCAAATAAAAATAAAACACATTTTGAATAAAAGTCAGAGCCTAAAAGAAAAGGAGAAAAATAAAATAAAATATACTTGGGCTTCTAAAATGTTGCCACTATTTATAAAAATAAGTGGAACATTTTAGAAGAAAATAATAAATTCCCTTTATTTGAAAATGAGGCTCTGTTTTAAATAAAACCAAAAGAAAAAATAAATCAAACAAAAGGTTGGTTCATCCCACAATTAATAAGAATATTTTTAGAAGGGGATGAACATTTTTATATGGGAAAAATTGAAACTTAGAAATCTGCCTCAAAAGAAAATAAGAGAGGCGAGAATGGGTTTTGGTACTATGGTGCAACTAGTGGGTTTTGAAATGCACTTGTTGCACCCACACATCAACAATACAAAAGCACATTGCTGCTGGCTACGCCTATAGGGATTTCCTTGGAAAATATGCGAAGGATTCCCCCGCGGCCTTGAAGCCTTGCGTTGGTGTTCCCTTGAAGAGGAAAGGGTGATGTAGCATAGCAACGGTAAGTATTCCCCTCAGTTTGAGAACCAAGGTATCAATCCAGTAGAAGGATCGCGTCAAGTCACAAGTACATACACAAACACAAAGAGCTTGCACCCAACGCTATGAAGGGGTTGTCAATCCCTTATAGATTGTTTGCAAAGTGAGAACTGAAAGCAAAATGTAAACAAAGCAAAGTAAAAGTAAAAGCTGAAATGATAATTGTGAGTAGACCCGAGGGTCGTAGTGTTCACTAATGGCTTCTCTCATGAAAGCAAGTAGACGGTGGGTGAACGAATTACTGTCGAGCCATTGATAGAACCACGCAAAGTCGTGATGTTATCTATGGCAATGATCATACATATAGGCATCACGTCCAAAACAAGTAGACCGATACTTTCAGCATCTACTACTATTACTCCACACGTCGACCGCTATCCAGCATGCATCTAGTGTATTGAGTTCATAAGAACAGAGTAACACCTTAAGCAAGATGACATGATGTAGATGGACAATCTCAAATCTATGATGAAAGCCCAACTTGTTACCCTTGATGGCAACAACACGATGCGTGCCTTGCTGCCCCTTCTGTCACTGGGAAAGTTCATCGCACGGTATGAACCCAAAACCAAGCACTTCTCCCATTGCAAGAATCATAGATCTAGTTGTCCAAACAAAACCCAAGACTCGGAGAGACTTACAAGGATATCAAATCATGCAAATAAGAAATCAACAAAGACTCAAATATAATTCATAGATAATCTGATCACAAATCCACAATTCATCGGATCTCGACAAACACACCGCCAAAGAGGATTACATCGGATAGATCTCCATGAAGATCATGGAGAACTTTGTATTGAAGATCCAAGAGAGAGAAGAAGCCATCTAGCTACTAACTACAGACCCGTAGGTCTGAAGTAGACTACTGACGAGTCATTGGAGAGGCAATGATGTTGAGGAAGAAGCCCTCCAGCTCCAAAGTCCCCTTCGGTAGGGCACCGGGAAGGGTCTCTAGATGAGATCTCGCGGAAACGAAAGCTTGCGGCGGCGGAAAAGTGGTTTCGTGGATGCCCTCATTTTTCTGGGATTTTAGGGAATATATACGCCAAAGAGCTAGGGCAGGGGAGCTCCAGGGAGGCCACAAGCCTGGTAGCCGTGGGCCCCCTGTCCGCGGCTACAGGGCTTGTGGGCTCCCTGTGGGCCTCCTGCCTTGGCCCTCAAGTCTCCCGATCTTCTTCTGTTCTGGAAAAATTCATTTCGGGGATTTTATTCCGTTTGGACTTCGTTCCAAAATCAGATCTGAAAAGAGTCAAAAACACAGAAAAAACAGGAACTCGCACTTGGCACTGAATTAATAGGTTAGTCCCAAAAAAGATATAAAAGGTATATAAAACATCCAAAGTTGACAAGATAACAGCATGAAACCATCAAAAATTATAGATACGTTTGAGATGTATCAAGCATCCCCAAGCTTAACTCCTGCTCGTCCACGAGTAGGGAAGTGATAAAGAATGAATTTTTGATGCTTTCATGCTACCTAGCATAGATGTCCTTTGTAACTCCTCTTATGTGACGTGAATGTTCACATCCGTTAGATTCAAAACAACAGTTTGCTATTGACGTGGAGACAATAATACTTCAAGCAAACTAGCAAGGTAATCATGAACTTTCAAAATAACAAGGCAAAAAGAAAGTTATCCCTACAAAATCATATAGTCTGGCTATGCTCTATCATCCTTGCACAACGAATTTAAATCATGCACAACCTCGGTATTGGCCAAGTAATTGTTTTCTGACCTTTACTTTCTCAAACCTTTTCAACTCTCACGCAATACATGAGCGTGAGCCATGGTTTTATCACTATAAGTGGAATGGAGCGTGGTGGAGGTTGCAAGGCAAACAAGGAGAAGATGGTCACATTGACTAGGCATATCAATGAGCTATGGAGATGCTCATCAATAGATATCAATGTGAATGAGTAGGGATTGCCATAAATGATGCAGTAGAGCTAAGAGTATGTGAAAGCTCTTAAAGAAAACTAGTGAGTGTGCATCCAACTTGCTTGCTCACGAAGACCTAAGGCAATTTTGAGGAAGCCCATCATTGGAATATACAAGCCAAGTTATATAATGAAAATTTCCCACTAGCTATATGGTGGTGACAAAACGAGAGACTCTCAATCATGAAGATCATGGTGCTTAATAAGCACAAGAGTGCAAAGATAGTAGCACCGTCCCTTCTCTCTTTTTCTCTCAGTTTTTTGGTGGGCTCTCTGGCCTCTTTTTTTATATAATTTTTTTTATTTTTTGTGGGCATCTTTGGTCTGTTTTTGTAAATGGGCTTCGGTGGCCTCTTTTATTTCCTCACATGGGACAATCCTCCATCAATGATGATTATCACACTTACAACTCAAAACTTAGAGCAATGATGACTCTATATGAAATGCCTTCGGTAGGGTACCGTGACAATGATCTAGCATGGCATAGACATCAATGGAAACATCATGCTAGCTATCTTATTATCATGCAATAGTGGCGGCACATGTCATGGTGGTAGTTGCATGGCAAAATATCTCGGAATGGCTTTGAAAATGCCATAGTAGGTATGTATGGTGGCTGTTTTGAGGGAGGCTATATGGTGGGTTTTATGCACGGGCGAAAGTTGCACGGCACTAAAGAAGATAGTGATGGTGGAAGGTGAAAGTGCATCTAAACCATGGACTCAACATTAGTCATGAAGAACTCATATACTTGTTGCAAAAGTTTTATTAGTAATTGAAACAAAGCATTCAACGCATACTCCTAGGGGAAGGGTTGGTAGGTATAAACCATCGCGCGATCCCGGCCGCTACACAAAGGATGACAATCAATAAACTAATCATGCTCAGACTTCATCACATAGCGGTTCACCATACGTGCATGCTACGGGAATCACTAACTTCAACACAAGTATTTCTAGATCCACAACACCTTACTAGTATAACTTAAATATTACCACAACCACAACTCAAAACTAATTGAGATGAATCAAACTTCTCTAACTACTCAATGCACATGAAGGTGGAAGTTTGCATATCCCTTTGGATAACTACCCATTTTGAGACTACTTTCATAGCATAGATCAACTACCACGCCACGCGCTTCCGTGCTCTAAAAGATAGAAGTGAAGCACATAGAGCAAAATCAACTAGCTCAAAATATATAACTGAAACACATGTGAGCTGAACTGTCTAACCAAAGGATATAAGTGAAGCTCGACAAAATCACGGTGAGTGCATGTCTCTCTCTCTAGGTGTGAAGCAAGTAAGATTGTGACACAACAAAAATAAAAGACTCCTATGATACAAGACGCTCCTAGCAAAACACATAACATGTGGTGAATAAAAATATAGCCCCAAGTAACGTTACCGATGGACTAAAAACGAAAGAGGGGATGCCCCAAGCTTAGGATTTTTCGGCATCCTTGAATCAACTTGGGGTGCCTTGGGCATCCCCAAGCTTGAGCTCTTGCCACTCTTTACCTCTTTGTCCATAAGAACTTCACCCAAAACTTGTAAACTTCACAACACGAAACTTAGACAGAAACTCGTGACATCATTAGTATAAGAAAGAAAATCACCACTTCCTTAGGTACTATAGCAAACTTAAATTCTACTTATGTTGATGTTGGGTTACTGTATTTTCAATCTTCCATGGCTAATACCCCCCCCCCAATACTATCCATAGTTTCATCAAAATAAGCAACCAACTCAACAAAAACAGAATCTGTTAACAGCAGACCAGTCTGTAGCAATATGTATACTTTGTATACTTCTGGTACTTCAAAAATTCTGAACAATTACGACAGTCTGAAGAATTTGCATATAAATCAGCAGCAAAAAGAATCAACTCAAAATCTCTCACACAAAAAAAATGAAAATCCTTTTTGTGAGCAGAAAGTTTGTGTCTTTTCCAGCATGATCAAACGATCATCCCCAAGACTAATCATAATGGTTTTACTTGGCACAAACGCAAAAGAAACACAAAAAACACAATCATAACAGAATTATGAAAGTGTGGAAAACACAAAACAGAAACAAAAAGGATAGATTCGTTGGGTTGCCTCCCAACAAGCGCTATTGTTTAACGCCCTTAGCTAAGCATAAGGTGATGGAATCACGTATAGTCATCTTTGGTGCTCAAACCATAAGTAGTGTGATCATTTAACATCTTAAGATCTTCATCTTTATTGGATGACTCACCACTAGCTTTAGGAACAAAAACTGACTTGACGGTCTTTTTTAGAGTGAGATTTGGAGTATTTTGCATAGCGGAAAAAGCGGAACCCAAGTTGGTTATGACATCTTCTAGTTTGCCAATTCTAGAGGAATCATTAACTATAGGTTCCTTCTCCCTTAAATTTTTCAAAACCATTCCCACTTTGGATCCGTACTGAGTAATTTGATTGAGGATCTTTCTATCCAAATCCTCAATAAGTTCAATTGTGGCAATTTTGTTTTCAATGGCGTCAAGCCTTTGCATCAAGTGTTCCAAGGTCAAGGTAGTTCCATTAACCATGAGCGCGGGTGAGCCTACCAAATTCATGATAGCTCCATAGGAGTCAACAGTATGGCTCCCCAAAAAATTCCCGCCTACGATGGTATCAAGAATATACCTATTCCAAGGAGAGATTCCAACATAAAAACTGCGAAGAAGAACGGTAGTGGATTGCTTATGAGTAGATCTACTTTGAGCATTGCAAATCTTGTACCAAGCATCCTTTAAATTTTCTTCCTCATTCTGCTTGAAATTGAGAACTTCGTTCTCAGAGGTATCATTTGGAGTGGTGGGTCTAGCCATTGATGGACTATCCCACACACAAACGAGCAGAAAGTAAGCGAGTGAAACGGGCAAAAGAGAACGGCAAGAAGGCAAATGAAAACGGCAAAGGAGAAAGGCAAATGAAAACGGCAAATGTGAAGTGGGGGAGAGGAAAACGAGAGGAAACTGGCAAAAAGGGTAAATGCAAGAGATAAGTTTGTGACACTTACTTGGATAGATCTTGACTTGATCTCTCCCCGGCAACGGCAACAGAAATCCTTGTGCTGCTGACTACGCCTATAGGAATTTCCTTGGCAAATATGCAAAGGATTCCCCCGCGGCCTTGGAGCCTTGCGTTGGTGTTCCCTTGAAGAGGAAAGGGTGATGTAGCACAGTGGCGGTAAGTATTTCCCTCAGTTTGGGAACCAAGGCATCAATCCAGTAGGAGGATCGCGTCAAGTCACAAGTACCTGCACAAACACAAAGAGCTTGCACCCAACGCTATGAAGGGGTTGTGAATCCCTTATAGAATGTTTGCAAAGTGAGAATTGAAAGCAAAAATTAAACAAAGCAAAGTAAAAGTAAAAGCTGAGATGATAATTGTGAGTAGACCTGGGGGCCGTAGTGTTCACTAATGGCTTCTCTCATGAAAGCAAGTAGACGGTGGGTGAACGAATTAATGTCGAGCAATTGATAGAACCACGCAAAGTCGTGACGTTATCTATGGCAATGATCATACATATAGGAATCACGTCCAAAACAAGTAGACCGATACTTTCTGCATCTACTACTATTACTCCACACGTCGACCGCTATCCAGCATGCATCTAGTGTATTGAGTTCATAAGAACAGAGTAAGGCCTTAAGCAAGATGACATGATGTAGATGGACAATCTCAAATCTATGATGAAAGCCCATCTGGTTACCCTTGGTGGAAACAACACGATGCGTGCCTTGCTGGCCCTTCTGTCACTCGGAAAGATCACCGCACGGTATGAACCCAAAACCAAGCACTTCTTCCATTGCAAGAATCATAGATCTAGTTGGCCAAACAAAACCCAAGACTCGGAGAGACTTACATGGATATCAAATCATGCTAATAAGAGATCAGCAAAGACTCAAATATAATTCATAGATAATCTGATCACAAATCCACAATTCATCGGATCTCGAGAAACACACCGCCAAAGAGGATTACATCGGATAGATCTCCATGAAGATCATGGAGAACTTTGTATTGAAGATCCAAGAGAGAGAAGAAACCATCTAGCTACTAACTACGGACCCGTAGGTCTGAAGTAGACTACTCACGAGTCATTAGAGAGGCAATGATGTTGATGTAGAAGCCCTCCAGCTCCAAAGTCTCCTCCGGCAGGGCACCGGGAAGGGTCTCCAGATGAGATCTCGCGGAAACGGAAGCTTGCGGCGGCGGGAAAGTGGTTTCGTGGATGCCCTGATTTTTTTTCTGGGATTTTAGGGAATATATAGGCCAAAGAGCTAGGGTAGGGGAGCTCCAGGGAGGCTACAAGCCTGGTAGCCGCGGCCCCCCCGGCCGCAGCTACAGGGCTTGTGGGCTCCCTGTGGGCCTCCTTCCTTGGCCCTCAAGTCCCCCGATCTTCTTATGTTCTGGAAAAATTCATTTCGGGGATTTTATTCCGTTTGGACTCTGTTCCAAAATCAGATCTGAAAAGAGTAAAAAACATAGAAAAAACAGGAACTCGCACTTGGCACTGAATTAATAAGTTAGTCCCAAAAAAGATATAAAAGGTATATAAAACATCCAAAGTTGACAATATAACAGCATGAAACCATCAAAAATTATAGATACATTTGAGACGTATCACACATCCACATAGCACCTACACATCACATCAAGGTGCGCCCACATCAACACCACACAAAACCAAAAGTAAAAGATGTAATGCATGATACCATGATGCACATGAAATGATGACACAATTGGGCTCAACCACTTATCATTACCATAGCAAGGTTGCCATACAAGGAAAGATATTACAAGAGGGGAAGTAGTTGCATTGGCGCTATCACACCTTGGCTATATTTATTTGATGTTACGGTTGTTGTACTTATCATGCCTTTCCACTACTAATGCAGGACAATAGCGGGAGTGGCCAGCATTTTCCGCTGAGGTTAGTTTCGTCCCTTGGCTTGTATCCCCCGTCGTTCCATAATGTAGGGCATATAGTTCAATGCCTGGACACTTTTTAGCTTCTAATATTGAATTGTTTCTTGTAGGTACATATGTCCTTGGAAAAGATCCACACATCGACCCTTTTTCATATGGGGCAATGATATATTCATGAACCAATTAGATTATTTGTAAAAATTATAATCAATTAGATTATTCATGAACCAATGTGAGGAAGCTGATAAGGATTATTAGTAAAAATTATATGAAATGTGGCAATTAGATTATTTGTTTACACTCTATCCAACACAACAGTGAGTTGTAGGATGGTAACTACGAACTCTGAAGCCTTCTCTTTTTACTGCCCATAATGAGTTGTTACACAACAATGTATGAATCTTTTTTTGTTTGTAGTGGTTCCCAAAGCAGTTTACTCAAAATTACCTGACAAAGTACATGATTGGTCGGCATGTAATGAAGGTTAAAATATTTCATCGAGACTACAACGAGAATCGAGAATTCCTAATGAAGACCATGAAGGATGGGTGGGCAGCCATCACAAGGGGTTGGCCTAGAGTCTTGCGTGCATTACGCATGGAGGAGGGCACAATATGGGCATTCCGCTTCATCTTCTCCAACAACCAGAATGTCTTTCGCCTCTCCCTTTACATTCTTTAGTACAACTGTGGTTCATCATTCTTTAGTTGGTGCTTCAACATGGTTTGATATGAAATATGCATTCGTGCTTGAACCTATAATTGTAATAAACATGGTTCAGTATGAAATAAGTGATTACCTAGTTTCAAATTCAAAATCTATGATTTTTAAATGTAGTGATTAAATTAGGGATAATATATGTTCTGCACGCGAGTACCTTGAAGACAGTTTGTAAAATTTGATACAATTTTGAATAACAACAATTAAATTAGGATGAAGATATGCTCTCCAGGTCGTTACGATGCACACAGTCTATAAAACACGGTGTGTGTGATATACATCATAATCCGACATGGTTCACGGAGAGGAAACGTGTGTAACCATGCACACAGTTGGTGTTTGCAAAGCATGTGTGATGAGGCGCGCATCGTAAACGTAAAGCCAGTTTGCTACGTGCGTGAAAAAATCTCGTGTCTAGACTCTGCCTGGACCATACCTGGTAATTAAGGTAAAACCACAGAAGTCCGACTGCATGGTAATGCAATCACACACGAGTAGCAAGGATGGAGTGTTTGGGACATTGGAGATATTAGACACAATTTTCCGAAGACTCGCATTTGGGGTAGATGATGGCATCACATATGCTTAGTTCTGCAAAACGTATGCATTCCCACACCCTATCCCCGACGGTTTTTGAATCGTGTGGGAAGGACCCCCCCCCCCCCTATCGCCCACACTCACTAGGCGACGTATTAAAATGTCATCACGAAAAGGGGTTAAAACCGTCTGTATAGCACGTCCCTGCACTAGTGAGAGTGTTTGAGCATTACTGAAGTCATTCTATTTTGAGAGAACTAAAGATTTGTTACACTTGAAGACTGTGATCATCCAAAGAGTTAGGCGTCGTGGTCTAGTGCATCCAGGAGTCATTGTGGATTGTCGGGTGACCATGTTCTAGATCAATCCAAGAGTCACTGTGGATTGACGGGTTACTAAGTCTGTATGGGTTTTGAAAGTCTCCCCTAAAGAATTACTTGAGTAATTGGGTGTTGTCTGAGAGACTTCGGCTCAAGGGGATCAAGGTGAAGACGAGGTCTAAGCCTCCCCAATGAGATGTACAGTTGTCACAACAACTAGAACTGGTCCAACAAATCATGTGTCTTCATCAAGCTACTCGTTCTATGCTTCACCCTCTTTACTTGTTGTACTGTGAAGCCATTGCCTGATCATATCTTCCGAAGACATACTCGAAAGACATTCCCAACTGTTGTTTATCTTCACACTTCCTAAGTTTATTTTAGATATATCTTAGTGTGCATGATAACTATACCTCACATGAATTGGATGTTTTTGTAGTATTGTATGCTTTGCATAGATCCTTGATACTTATCCCTACCTAATTCTGTAATCGCTTCTACTTAAATTTGAATACATTTACTGTTTCGAAACTTTTCATAAAAATTGCCTATTCACCCACCTCTAGTCGATAACTAGCACTTTCAATTGGTATGAGAGCAAGGTACTCCCTTGTTCTATGTTTTGGTTTAACCACCTGGGTTTTTAGCTATGTCGACTCCAGGGATAATCAAGGTTTCCGCGGTGTTGCGTGTCTTCGATGGCACTAATTACCCATATTACAAGAATAAGATGAGCATGCATCTCAAAGACATTGGAAACGACCTCTAGTATGTCTTCATGGCTGGAGTTCCCAAGATTGGCGAAGATGTCACTGGTGCTGATGTGAAGATATTTGCTCAACTATACTCTACCTCCAAGAAAATCATATGTGGTCATCTAACAAAAGGAGAAAGACGCGTCGACGGTCTAGGAAGACGAGACGACGATGAGCATATTCGGTAGCGGTTGCAGCACTGGGCGTGTGGAAGGAGTTGCTCGCTGGGCGGAGGGAGCATCAAGTGTTAATGGTTAGTAAAACCACCAGTTTCAAGAAGGGCAAAGGGGATGAAGGTAAACTTCGAGAACGACAAGTCAGTTGTCACTCCAATAAAGAAAGCCAAGATTGAACCCAAACTCAAGACTAAGTGCTTCTATGATGAGGGGAATGGTCACTGAGGCGAGATTTCCCTAGATACTTGGTAGATAAGAAGGTTGCCAAACTCAACGGAAGTATATTAGATATACATGTTATTGATGTGTACATTATTAGTACTCCTAGTAGCACCAGGGTATTAGATACCGGTTCGGTTGCTAAATGTTGGTAACTCGAAATAAAAGCTAAGGAATAAGCTGAGACTAGCTAAAGGCAAGGTGACGATGTGTGTTGGAAGTGTTTCCAAGGTTGATGTGATCACCATCGCACGCTCCCTCTACCTTTGGGATTAGTGCTAAACCTAAACAAATGTTGTTTGGTGTTTGCGTTGAGCATGAACTTGATTTAATCGTGTTTATTGCAATACAATTTTTCATTTAAGTGATAGAATAATGGTTAATCTATTTACATGAATAATACCTTCAATGGTCATGCACCTAATGTGAATGGTTTATTGAATCTCGATCGTAGTAATACACATGTTCATAATATTGATGCCAAAAGATACAAAGTTAGTAATGATAGTACCTATTACTTCTGGCACTGCTGCTTAAGTCATATTGGTCTAAATGCATGAAGAAACTCCATGTTGATGGATCATTGGACTCGCTCGATTTTGAATCATTTCAGACATGCGAACCATGCTTATTGGTATAAAATGCATGACGAAGCTCCATGCTTATAGATATTTGGGCTCACTCGTTTTTCAATTGTTTGAGACATGCGAACCATGCCTATTGGTGTAAACACATGAAGAAACTCCATGCAGATGGATCTTTTCGACTCACTTGATTTCGAATCACTTGAGACATGCGAGCCATGCCACATGGGCAAGATGACTGCAGGCCTCGTTTTCCAGTGAGATGGAACGAGAAAGTAACTTATTGGAAATAATACATTTTGATGTGTGTAGTACAATGAGTGCTAAAGCACGCAGTGGATATCTTTATGTTCTTACTTCACACATGATTTGAGTAGATACACGTGTATTTACTTGATGAATGACAAGTCTGAAATATTGAAAAGTTCAAGCAATTTCAGAGTGAAGTTGAAGATCGTCGTGACAAAAGGATGAAATGTCTAAGATGTGATTGTATAGGTGAATATCTGAGTTGCGAGTTTGGTATACATTTAAGAAAATGAGGAAATTGTTTCACAACTCATGCCACCTAGAACACCATAGTGTGATGGTGTGTCCGAACATCGTAACCACGCCCTATTAGATATGGTGCATACTATGATGTCTCTTATCGATTTACCGCTATCGTTTCAGGGTTATGCATTAGATACAACTACATTCACTTTAAATAGGGAACCATTTAATTTTGTTGAGATGACACCATATGAACCATGGTTTGGAGAAACCTAAGATGTTGTTTCTTAAAGTTTGGGGTTGTGATACTTATGTCAAAAGGCTTCAGCCTGGTAAAGCTCGAACCCGAAGCGGATAAATGCATTTACATAGGATACCCAAGACAATTTGGTATACCTCCTATCTCAGATCCGAAAGCAAAGTGTTTGTTGCTCAAAATGGGTCCTTTCTCGAGAAAGAATTGTTCTCGAAAGAGTTAAGTGGGAGGACAGTGGAACTTGATGAGATCTTTGAACTGTCACTTCAACCAAAGAGTAGAAGGGCACAGGAAGCTGTTCCTATGGAGCCTACACCAGTTGAAGTGGAAGCTGATGATGGTGATCATGAAGCTTCGAATCAAGTTACTACTAAACCTCGTAGGTCGACAAGGACACGTACTATTCTAAGTGGTACGGTGATCCTGTCTTGGAGGTCATGTTGTTGGACAACAATGAACATACGAGCTATGGAGAAGCGATGGTGGGCCCGGATTCCGACAGATGGCTGGAGGCCATGAAATTTGAGATAGGATCCATGTATGAAAACAAAGTTTGGACTTTGGAAGAACTATTTGATGGTCTTAAGGTTATTAAGCACAAATGGATCCTTAGAAGGAAGACAGACAATGATGGTAAATGTCACCATTTAGAAAGCTCGACTTGTCGCAAAGAGGTTTCCGACAAGTTCAAGGAGTTGACTAAAATGAGACTTTCTCACTCGTAGCGATGCTAAAGTCTGTTGGAATTGTGTTAGCACTTGCTGCATTTTTCGGTTATGAAATCTGGTAGATGGATGTCAAAACATTGTTTCCTTGACGGTTTCCTTGAGGAAAGGTTGTATGTGATACAACAAGAAGGTTTTCTTGATCCTAAGGATGCTAACAAGTATGCAAGCTCTAGCAATCTTTTTATGGACTAGAGCAAGCATCTCGGAGTTGGAATATACGCTTTGATGAGATAATCAAAGTTATTGGGTCTATACAAAGTTTATGAGAAACTTGTATATACAAGAAAGTGAGTGGGAGCACTATAGAATTTCTGATAAGTATATGTAGTTGACATATTGTAAATCAAAAATGATGTAGAATTTCTAGAAAGCATATAGGGTTGTTTGAAAGGTGTTTTTCAAAGGAAAACCTGGTTTAAGCTACTTGAACATTGAGCACCAAGATCTATAGAGATAGATCAAGACACATGATAAAACTTTCAATGAATACATACCTTGACAAGATTTTGAAGGAGTTCACAATAGATCGGTCAAAGAAGGATTTCTTGGTTGTGTTGTAAGGTGTGAATTTGAGTAAGACTCAAAGCTCGACCACGACATAAGATAGAGAAAGGATGAAGTTCGTCCCCTATGCCTTAGTCGTAGGCTCTATAGTATGCCATCTTTGTACTGCACCTGATGTGTGCCTTGTCATGAGTCCATCAAGGGGTACAAGAGTGATCCAGGAATGGATCATTGGACAGCGGTAAAAATTATCCTTAGTAACTTGAGGACTAAGGAAATGTTTTCTCGACTATGGAGGTGATAAAAGAGTTCGTCGTAAAGGGTTACGTTGATGCGAGCTTTGACACCAATCCGGATGACTGTGGAGTAGCAAACTCGATTCATATAATGGAGCACTCATTTGGAATAGTTCCAAGTGGAGAGTGGTAGCAACATCAACAGTATGACATGGAGATTTGTAAAGCACACACGGATCTGAAAGGTTCAGACCTATTGACTAAAACCTCTCTCCCAAGCAAAACATGATCAAACCTGAGAACTCATTGGGTGTGAATCACATGGTGATGTGAACTAGATTATTGACTCTAGTGCAAGTGGGAGACTTTTGGAAATATGCCCTAGAGGCAATAATAAATTAGTTATTATTATATTTCGTCGTTCATGATAATCGTTTATTATCCATGCTAGAGTTGTATTGGTTGGAAACTCAAATACATGTGTGGATACATAGACAACAACTTGTCCCTAGTAAGCCTCTAAAGGACAAGCTCGTTGATCAAAGATGGTCAAGGTTTCCTGACCATAGACATGAGTTGTCATTTGATAACGGTATCACATCATTAGGAGAATGATGTGATGGACAAGACCCAAACTATGAACATAGCATGTGATCGTGTTAGTTTATTGCTACTCTTTTCTACATATCAAGTATCTGTTCCTATGACCATGAGATCATGCAACTCCTGCACATCGAAAGAACGCCTTAAGTGTATCAAACGCCACAACGTAACTGGGTGACTATAAAGGTGCTCGACATGTATCTCCAAGGGTGTCTGTTGGGTTGGCGTGAATCGAGAGTGGGATTTGTCACTCTGTATGACGAAGAGGTATCTCTGGGCCCACTCGGTAATACAACATCACAATGATCTTGCAAGCAATGTAACTAAGGAGTTAGTCACGGGATCTTGCATTACAAAACCAGTAAAGAGACTTGCCAGTAACCAGATTGAACTAGGTATGGAGATACCGATGATCGAACCTCGGGAAAGTAACATACCGATGGACAAAGGGAACAGTATATGGGATTGATTGAATCCTTGACATTGTGGTTCTACCAATAAAGATCTTCGTAGAATATGTAGGAGAAAATTTGGGCATCCAGGTCTTACTATTGGTTATTGATCGGAGAGTGTCTCAGGTCATGTGTGTTGGAAATATGCCCTAGAAGCAATGATAAATACTTATTATTATATTTCCTCTTACCAGATAATCGTTTATTATCCATGCTATAATTGTATTGAATGAAAACATAGATACATGTGTGGATACATAGACAAAACAATGTCCCTAGCAAGCCTCTAGTTGGCTAGCTAGTTGATCAAGGATAGTCAAGGTTTTCTGGCTATGTGCAAGTATTGTCACTTGATAACTGGATCACATCATTAGGAGAATCATGTGATGGACTAGACCCAAACTGTGAACGTAGCATATTGATCGTGTCATTTTATTGCTATTGTTTTCTACGTGTGAAGTATTTATTCCTATGACCATGAGATCATATAACTCACTGGCACCGGAGGAACACCTTGTGTGTATCAAATATCGCAACGTAACTGGGTGACTATAAAGGTGCTCTATGGGTTTCTCCGAAGGTGTCCGTTGAGTTAGTATGGATCAAGACTGGGATTAGTCACTCCGTGTGACGGAGAAGTATCTCGGGGCCCACTCGGTAATACAACATCACACACAAGGCTTGCAAGCAATGTGACTAAGTGTAAGTCACGCGATCTTGTATTACGGAACGAGTAAAGGGACTTGCTGGTAACGAGATTGAAATAGGTATGCGGATACCGACGATTGAATCTCGGGCAAGTAACATACCGAAGGACAAAGGGAATGGCATACGGGATTATATGAATCCTTGACACTAAGGTTCAACCGATAAGATCTTCGGAGAATATGTAGGATCCAATATAAGAATCCAGGTCCCGCTATTGGATATTGATCGAGGAGTGTCTCGGGTCATGTCTCCATAGTTCTCGAACCCGCAGGGTCTGCACACTTAAGGTTCGATGATGTTTTAGTATAGTTGAGTTATATGTGTGGTTACCGAATGTAGTTCGGGGTCCTGGATGAGATGACGGATGTCACGAGGGTTTCTAGAATGGTCCGGAAACAAAAATTGATATATAGGATGGTTTAATTTGGTCAACGGAAAGTTTCGGGCAATTCTGGTAGTGTGCCGGGAGTGACGAATGGGTTTCGGATGTTTACCGGGAGGGGCCCACCCACCCGCGAGTGAGCCCAAGGCCCTAGGGTGGCACACCAAGTCCTTAGTGGGCTGGTGGAGTCAGCCCAAGAGGGCTATGGCGCCACATGTAAAAATACCAAAGGAAAAGAAGAAGAAAAAGGAAAGAGGGAGGTGGGAAGGAAGAGGAGGACTCCTCCTTCCCAAACCGAATTGGAGGAGTCCTCCTCCTCCTTTCTGGAGGCTGGCGCACCCTTGGGACCCTTGTGCCCCAAGGCTAGCTCCTCCCCTCCTCCTATATATATTGGTGGTTTAGGGCTTTTTGAGACACAACTTTGCGACGTGCAACTCTAGCCTATTCCACATAGTTTTACCTCTAGATCGGATTTCTGCGGAGCTCGGGCGGAGCCCTGCAGGAGTAGATCATCACCACCACCGGAGCACCGTCACGCTGCCGGAGAACTCATCCACTTCTCCGTCTTGCTTGTTGGATCAAGAAGGTCGAGATCGTCATCGAGCTGTACGTGTGCTGAACGCGGAGGTGACGTCCGTTCGGCGCTAGACCGGAACCGTTCATGGGACGGATCGTGGGACGACAGTGATTTGAATCACGAAGCAGTACCACTACATCAACTGCGTTTCTTAACGCTTCCCGCTGAGCGATCTACAAGGGTATGTAGATCTAATCTCCTCTCGTAGATGGACATCACCATGATAGGTCTTCGTGTGCGTAGGAGAATTTTTTTTTCACATGCAATGTTCCCCAACAGTGGCATCATGAGCTAGGTTCATGCGTAGATGTTATCTCGAGTAGAACACAAAAGGTTTTGTGGACGGTGATGTTTGATTTGCTTCCCTCCTTAGTCTTTTCTCGATTCGGCGGTATTGTTGGATTGAAGCGGCCCTGACCGACATAACTCGTACGCTTACGGGAGACTGGTTTCATCGACTCACATGCAACCTCATTGCATAAAGATGACTGGTGGATGCCTGTTTCTTCAACTTTAGTTGAATTCGTTTTGACTGAGGCTTTCCTTGGAGAGGTTAAATAGCAATTTGTACATATCCGTTTTGGTTTTTGCGTAAGTAACATGCGATCATACTAGATACCCATGGCAGCCACGTAAAACATGCAACAACAAATTAGAGGACGTCTAACTTGTTTTTGCAGGGTATGCTTGTGATATGATATGGCCAATTACGTGATGTGATATATTGGATGTATGAGATGATCATGTTGTAATAGTTAATATCGACTTGCACGTCGATGCTACGGCAACCGGCAGGAGCCATAGGGTTGTCTTTAAACTAACGTTTGTGTTTGCAGATGCGTTTACTATATTGCTAGGTCGTAGCTTTAGTAGTAATAGCATAGATAGCACGACAACCTCGATGGCGACATGTTGATGGAGATCATTGTGTGGCACCGGTGACAAGAAGATCATGCCGGTGCTTAACTGATGGAGATCAAGAAGCACAAGATGATGGCCATATCATCTCACTTATGAATTGCATGTGATGTTAATCCTTTCATGCACCTTATTTTGCATAGAACGACGGTAGCATTATAAGGTGATCTATCACTAAAATTTCAAGACGAAATTGTGTTCTCCCCGACTATGCATCGTTGCGACAGTTCGTCGTTTCGAGACACCACATGATGATCGGGTGTGATAGACTCAACGTTCACATACAACGGGTGCAAAACAGTTGCACGCACGGAACACTCGGGTTAAACTTGATGAGCCTAGCATGTGCAAACATGGCCTCGGAACACATGAAACCAAAAGGTCTTGCATGAATCATATAGTTGATATGATTAGCATAGAGATGCTTACCACTGAAACTATTCTCAACTCACGTGATGATCGGACTTGAATTAGTGAATTTGGATCATGTATCACTCAAATGACTAGAGAGATGTACTTTTTGAGTGGGAGTTTATTAGTAATTTTATTAATTAAACTCTAATTATCTTAAACATAGAGAAAGCTAAGTTGAAAGATGATGGAAGCAACTTTGTAGACTGGGCTCGTAATCTTAAGTTACTCGTGCAAACCGGGAAGAAGGATTATGTCCTTAATGCTGCGCTAGGAGATGAACCACCCGCTACGGCTAACCAAGATGTTAAGAACGCCTGGTTAACATGTAAGGAGGACTACTCAGTAGTTCAATGTGTAGTCTTGTATGCCTTGGAGCCGGGACTTCAACATCGCTTTGAGCGTCATGGAACATATGAGATGTTCCAGGAGTTGAAGTTTATCTTTCAGAAGAACGCTCGGATCAAGAGGTATGAGACCTTCGATAAATTCTATGCTTGCAAGATGAAGGAGAATTCGTCTGTCACTGAACATGTGCTCAAAATGTCTGGGTAATCAAACCGTCTAACTGAGCTAGTGATTGAATTCCCGCAAGAAGCTATCACTGACAGAATTCTTCAATCAGTGCCACCAAGCTACAAGAGCTTTGTGTTGAACTATAACATGCAAGGGATGAACAAGTCACACGGCGAGTTATTCGCGATACTGAAAGTCGCAGAGTTAGAACTCCGGAAAGAGCATCAAGTGTTGATGGTCAATAAGACCACTAGTTTCAAGAGAAACGACAAAGGCAAGAAGGGTAACTCCAAGAAGAGCGGCAAGCATGTTGCCATCCGAAGAAGAAACCCAAGGTCAGACCTAAGCCTGAAACAGAGTGTTATTATTGCAAGGGAGTGGGTCACTAGAAGCGCAACTACCCCAAGTATTTGGCTGATAAGAAGGCGGCCAGGGAAAAATCAGGTATATTTGATATACATGTTATTGATGTGTACTTAACCAACTCTTGTAGTAGTGCTTGGGTATTTGATACCGGTTCTGTTGCTCATATTTGCAACTCGAAGCAAGAACTGCGGAATAAACGAAGGTTGGCGAAGGATGAAGTGACGATGCGCGTGGGAAATGGTTCCAAGGTTGATGCAATCGCCGTCAGCACAGTTTCACTTCAGTTACCATCAGGATTAGTTATGAACTTAAATAATTGTTATTTAGTGCCTGCGTTAAGCATGAACATTATATCTGGATCTTGTTTATTGCGAGATGGTTACTCATTTAAGTCAGAGAATAATGGTTGTTCTATTTCTCTGAGTAATATCTTTTATGGTCATGCACCCAATGTGAGAGGATTGTTCATAATGAATCTTGATAGCAATGATACACATATACATAACATTGAGACCAAAAGATGTAGAGTTAACAATGATAACGCCATGTTTTTGTGGCATTGCCGATTAGGTCATATTGGTGTAAAGCGCATGAAGAAACTCCATTCCGATGGCCTTTTGGAGTCACTTGATTTTGAATCACTTGACACGTGCGAACCATGCCTCATGGGCAAGATGACTAAGACTCCGTTCTCTGGAACAATGGAGCGTGCAAGTGACTTGTTGGAAATCATACATACCGATGTGTGCGGTCCGATGAGTGTGGAGGCACGCGGTGGATATCGTTATTTTCTCACCTTCACTAAAGATTTGAGTAGGTATGGATATAGCTACTTGATGAAGCACAAGTCTAAAACGTTTGAGAAGTTCAAGCAATTTCACAATGAAATTGAAAATCATCGTAACAAGAAGATCAAGTTCCCGTGGTCTGATCGTGGTGGTGAATATCTGAGTTTCGAGTTTGGTGCTCACTTAAGACAATGTGGAATTGTTTCACATTTGACACCGCGTGGAACACCACATCGTAATAGTGTGTCCGAACATCGTAATCGTACTTTGTTAGAAATGGTGCGATATATGATGTCTCTTACCGATTTGCCATTATCGTATTGGGGTTATGCATTAGAGACAGCTGCATTCACATTAAATAGGGCACCATCAAAATCCGTTGAGACGACACCATACGAACTGTGGTATGGCAAAAGACCGAAATTGTCGTGTCTTAAAATTTGGGGATGTGATGCTTATGTCAAAAAGCTTCAGCCTGAAAAGCTGGACCCAAAGCAGAAAAGTGTGTCTTCATAGGTTACCCAAAATAGACAGTTGGGTACACCTTCTATCTCAAATCCGAGGGAAAATTGTTTGTTGCTAAGAATGGAGCTTTTCTTGAGAAGGAGTTTCTCTCGAAAGAATTGAGTGGGAGGAAGATAGAACTTGATGAGGTTGTCGAACCTCTAGTCCCTCTAGATGGTGGCGCGGGGCAAGGGGAAACTCCTGTCGTTGCGACACCGGTTGAGGACAAAGTTGATGATGATGATCATGAAACTTCGGATCAAGTTCCTATCGGAGCTCGCAGGTCGACAAGATCACGTACTACTCCTGAGTGGTACGATAATCCTGTCTTATCAATTATGTTGTTGGACAACAATGAACCTGCAAATTATGAAGAAGCAATGGTGGGCCCGGATTCCAACAAATGGCTGGAGGCCATGAAGTCCGAGATACGATCTATGTATGAAAACAAAGTATGGACTTTGGAAGTATTACCTGAAGGTCGCAAGGCTATTCAGGACAAATGGATTTTTAAGAAGAAGATGGACGCGGACGGTAATGTGACCGTTTATAAAGATCGACTTGTGGCAAAGGGTTTTTCACAAGTTCAAGGAGTTGACTGCGATGAGATATTCTCACCGGTAGGGATGCTTAAGTCCGTCCGAATCATATTAGCAATAGCTGGCAGATGGATGTCAAAACAGCGTTCCTTAATGGTTTTATTAAGGAAGAGTTGTATATGATGCAACCAGAAGGTTTTGTCGATCCAAAGAATGCTCACAAAGTATGCAAGCTCCAGCGATCCATTTATGGACTGGTGCAAGCATCTCGGAGTTGGAATACGTGCTTTGATGAGGTGATCAAAGCATTTGGGTTTATACAAGTGGTTGGAGAATCTTGTATTTACAAGAAAGTGAGTGGGAGCTCTGTGGCATTTCTAATATTATATGTGGATGGCATATTGCTGATTGGAAACAACGTGGAGTTTTTGGAGAGCGTAAAAGATTACTTGAGTAAAAGTTTCTCTATGAAGGACCTAGGAGAAGCTTCTTACATTCTAGGCATTAAGATCTATAGGGATAGATCGAGACGCCTGATAGAACTTTCACAAAGCACATACCTTGATAAAGTTCTGAAGAAGTTCAAAATGGAACAGTCCAAGAAAGGGTTCTTGCGAGTGTTGCAAGGTATAAAAATTGAGTAAGACTAAGTGCCCAGCAACTGCGGAAGATACAGAACAAATGAGTTCCGTTGCCTATGCTTCAGCCATAGGTTCTATCATGTATGCAATGTTGTGCACTGGACCAGACGTCAGCTTGGCCATAAGTATGGCACGCAGGTTTCAGAGTAATCCAGGAGTGGGTCACTGGACGGCAATCAAGAATATTTTGAAGTACCTGAAAAGGACTAAGGAAATGTTTCTCGTTTATGGAGGTGACGAAGAGCTCGTCATAAAGGGTTACGTCGACGCAAGCTTTGACACTGATCCGGATGACTTTAAATCTCAAACCGGATACGTATTTATTCTTAATGGGGGTGCGGTAAGCTGTTGCATTTCTAAGCAAAGAGTCGTAGCAGATTCTCAATGTGAAGCGGAGTACATGGCTGCCTCAGAGGCAGCAAAGGAGGGTGTCTGGATGAAGCAGTTCATGATGGATCTTGGAGTTGTGCCGAGCGCACTAAATCCAATAACTCTGTTCTGTGACAACACTGGTGCCATTGCTTTAGCAAAGGAACCAAGGTTTCACAAGAAGACCAGGCACATCAAACGACGCTTCCACCTCATCCACGACTACATCGAAGGAGACGACGTGAATATTTGCAAAGTTCACACGGATCTGAATGTAGCAGACCCGCTAACTAAACCTCTTCCACGGGAAAAACAAGATCAACACCAGAACTGTATGGGTGTTGAATTTATTACAATGTAAATTTCATGGCGATGTGAGGACTAGATTATTGACTCTAGTGCAAGTGGGAGGCTATTGGAAATATGCCCTAGAGGCAATGATAAATAGTTATTATTATATTTCCGGTTACAAGATAATCGTTTATTATCCATGCTATAATTCTATTGAATGAAAACATAGATACATGTGTGTATACATAGACAAAACAATGTCCCTAGCAAGCCTCTAGTTGGCTAGCCAGTTGATCAAGGATAGTCAAGGTTTTCTGGCTATGTGCAAGTGTTGTCACTTGATAACAGGATCACATCATTAGGAGAATCATGTGATGGACTAGACCCAAACTATGAACATATCATATTGATCGTGTCATTTTATTGCTATTGTTTTCTGCGTGTCAAGTATTTATTCCTATGACCATGAGAGCATATAACTCACTGGCACCGGAGGAATACCTTGTGTGTATCAAACGTCGCAACATAACTGGGTGACTATAAAGGTGCTCTACAGGTTTCTCCGAAGGTGTCCATTGAGTTAGTATGGATCAAGACCGGGATTTGTCACTCCATGTGATGGAGAGGTATCTTGGGGCCCACTCGGTAATACAACATCACACACAAGCCTTGCACGCAATGTGACTAAGTGTAAGTCATGGGATCTTTTATTACGGAATGAGTAAAGAGACTTGCTGGTAACGAGATTGAAATAGGTATGCGGATACCGACGATCGAATCTCGGGCAAGTAACATACCGAAGGACAAAGGGAATGACATACGGGATTATATGAATCCTTGACACTGAGGTTCAACCGATAAGATCTTAAGAGAATATGTAGGATCCAATATGGGCATCTAGGTCCTGCTATTGGATATTGACCGAGTTGTTACTCGGGTCATGTCTACATAGTTCTCGAACCCACAGGGTCTGCACACTTAAGGTTCGATGATGTTTTAGTATAATTGAGTTATATGTGTGGTTACCAAATGTTGTTCAGAGTCCCGTATGAGATCATGGACGTCACGAGGATTTCTGGAATGATCCCGAAACGAAGATTGATATATAGGATGGTTTCATTTGGTCACCAGAAAGTTTCGGGCAATTCCGGTAGTGTACCGGGAGTGACGAATGGGTTCCGGATGTTTACCGGGAGGGGCCCACCCACCCGGGAGTGAGCCCAAGGCCCTAGGGTAGCGCACCAAGTCCTTAGTGGGCTGGTGGAGTTAGCCCAAGAGGGCTATGGCGCCACATGTAAAAATACCAAAGGAAAATAAGAAAAAAAGGAAAGTGGGAGGTGGGAAGGAAGAGGAGGACTCCTCCTTCCCAAACCGAATTGGAGGAGGAGTCCTCCTCCTCCCTGGCGGCCGGTGCACCCTTGGTGCCCTTGTGCCCCAAGGATAGCCCCTCCCCTCCTCCTATATATATTGGTGGTTTAGGGATTTTTGAGACACAACTTTGCCACGTGCAACTCTAGCCTATTCCACATAGTTTTAACTCTAGATCGGATTTCTTCAGAGCTCGGGCGGAGCCCTGGAGGAGTAGATGATCACCACCACTGGAGCGCCGTCCTGCTGCCGGAGAACTCATCTACTTCTCCATCTTGCTTGCCGGATCAAGAAGGCCGAGATCATCATCGAGTTGTACGTGTGTTGAACACGGAGGTGTCATCCGTTCGGCGCTAGATCGGAACCGTTTGTGGGATGGATCGTGGGACGACGGTACTTTCAATGACGAGGTTGTACCACTACATCAACCGCGTTTCTTAACGCTTCCCGCTGAGCGATCTACAAGGGTACATAGATCTAATCTCCTCTCATATAAGGACATCACCATGATAGGTCTTCGTGTGCATAGGAATTTTTTTGTTTCCCATGCAACGTTCCCCAACAATGTCAGCATAATTCTTGAACCCGCAGGGTCTGCACACTTAAGGTTCGGTGACGGTTTGGTATTAATGAGTTATATGTGGTGATAACCAAAAGTTGTTCGGAGTCCCGGATGAGACCCCGGACGTCACGAGGAGCTCCGGAATGGTCCACAGATAAAGATTGATATATGGGAAGTTTCGTGTTGGTCACCGGATAAAGTTCGGGCGTCAACGGTAGCGTACCGGGAGTGCCGGAAGGGTTCCGAGGGTCCACTAGAAGGGGCCACCATCCCACAGGGGCCACATGGGCTGTGAGGGATCTGCACCAACCCCTGGTGGGCTGGGCACACCTCCCACCTAAGGCCCCTGCGGCTGGGATGATGGAGGGCCAAGCCTAGGTGGTGGTGTCACCTTAACTTGCGTGGCAAGCCACCACTAGGGCATCTGCCCCACCTCTCCTTTGGTCGCCGCGCCCCTTACGGGAAAACCCTAGGGCACAACCCCTCTTCCCTTCCCCCTATATATAGTGGAGAGGGGTGAGGACTGCAGCAACACAATACAACGGTGCAGACTTGTCTCTCCCATAGATCAGTCTTCTCCACTAGATCGGTTTCAGTGTTGCTTGGCGAAGCCCTGTCGGAACAGCTCCACCACCACCGTCTCCATATCGTCATGCCGTCGGAGAACTCATCTACCTCTCCACCCTCGCTTACCGGATAAAGGACGTGGAGAACATCATTGAGTTGTACGTGTGCTGAACGCGGAGGCATCGTCCGTTCGGCACTAGATCGGGACGAATCGTGATTGGATCGCGAAGACGTTCGACTACATCAAATGCGTTATATACGCTTCCTCTTAGCGATCTACAAGGGCATGTAGATGCACTCCCACTCTCGTAGATGTTACTCTTCATAGATTGATCTTGGTGAGCGGAGGATTTTTTTTTGTTTGCCATGCGACGTTTGTTGGAAATATGAGAGATTTACCAAGTGATTTTACTAGCATAAATAATAGATAAACCACGACTATCATAGCAAATATACGATAAGCCATGCAATTATAGAGAAAATATGGAGGTTGCATTTGAAAAGATGAACATGAACAACACATCCCTAGAAAAGAAACTACAACAAGAAGTTGAGGCAGGAACTCAAACAAGACAAATACAACAACATACTGAGTTGAAGGTGCAGCAGCAGTAGTGTTGGTGTTGCCGTTAGACATGTTGCCGAAGAGGTGGTTGACGTCGGGGAAGAAGTCATCATCCGGGAAGTGGTCGTCGGTGTCCGTGATGAAAGCCAGTAGACGTGTTGAGCAATCCCAAAAACCTTATTCCACTTCTCCTGTACAGGTCCCAAAGAGACGGAGTTTCGTACGCCTACTATCCCGACCTACGGTGCACGCCGCAAGCCAGGATTGGAAGAACATAGCAGCAGCATAGAGTTTGGAACCGTTGGCGAGAGGAACTTCTGATGTGCATCTATGGAGAGGAGCGGCCTTCCTTTTAAAGGCGCAATAGAAGGAGGGGAGAGGCCAGCGACGGGAGCCGAAGAGAACGCGGGAGACGAAACGAACACACAGCCGCAACATTCGTGTTCAATTTTCCGCTGCAGCAAAAATGTTGGGCTTCCGAGTACACTTTCATATACCAGTCATGTGTGGAAAAAATTTAGTTCGGCTCATTCCCGCAACCCACGACGCGTCATGACGAGGCGAGGTGGGTGGCAGAGGAGAACGAGCGCGCGTGTATGCCTCTCTTGTTCTCTTGCTCATACATGTGTGGAAACATCCTCCCTTATAAGGAGTTCCAACTCCCTCTAAACTAGCAATGTGTGACTAAATGTTTCCACCTCTTGTCTTGCACAAATGGGCTGCATGGGCATCTAGGATTTATTAGGAATATATGAAATTATATATTCGGCTGGCCCAAAAGTAGATAAAATTCCAGAAATCCCCCACCAGATCCCAGAGGCACAAAAAATTTGCCTTTGGTTCCAAAACACTGTTTTATATACCGATACAGCAGTGGAGACTGTTAAGTTGAACTTCCACCTAGAACTCTATGCTACACTAGTAAGCATCTTGAACAGTGGAGTAGGCCTTGAACTGCAAGTTTTCTGCGAATCTAGCTTCACACAGAGCCTTGACCGATACTAGGCTACCGTGGTACCGTGGTTTACACCCATAAGGACGATCAATTATCTCCCAAGTTTCATTTGCTAAGATGGAATCCATCTCACTACAGTCTGTTGTTGGGGAACGTATCATGGGAAACAAAAATTTCCTACGCACACGCAATACCTATCCATGGTGATGATCATCTACGAGCGGGCGAGTGAATCTACATACCCTGGTAGATCGCTAAGCGGAAGCGTATATAACGCAGTTGAGGTAGTGGCACATCTTCGCGATTCAAATCATAGCCTGTCCCGCGATCTCATCACGATCTGTCCCGCGATCCCATCACGATCCATCCCGATCTAGTGTTGAACGGACGGCACCTCCGCGTTCAGCACACGTACAAATCAAGGACGACCCCCGCCTTCTCGATCCAGCAAGAGATACGGGGAATAGATGATTTCTCCGGCAAAATGACGGCACGCCGGTTATGGTGGTGACCTATTCCTGCAGGGCTTCGCCTAAGCACCGCAGAAATCCGATCTAGAGGAAGAACTACAAACTAGAGGAGAGGGTAGCACGTGGCTGAAATTGTGTGTCTCAAAAACCCTCAATACCTCTAGTATATATCGGAGGAAGGGAGGGGAGGAAGCAGCCTCAAACCCTCAAGGTTTGGCTGAAATTGGAGGTGGAGGAGTCCTACTTCAATCCTACTAGGAGTAGGATTCCTCCTTTCCACTTGGAAACCCTTTCCACCTTTTCCACCTTTGGGTTTTTCCCTCTCAAACCTCATGGGCCTTAGTGGGAGCTTATGTCAGCCTAGTAGGGGATGGTTTGTATCCTCCCACAGCCCATAAGGCCCCTCGGGACGTGAGACCCCTCCCGATGGTCCCTGGTACCCTCCCACCACTCCCGGTACACTATCGATGAGCCCGAAACTTTTCCGATGACCAAAACGGGACTTCTTGTATATCAATCTTTACCTCCAGACCATTCTGGAGCTCCTCGTAATGTCCGAGATCTTATCCGGGACTCCAAACAACTTTCAGTTACCAACACCTATAACTCAACTATACCGAAACTTCATCGAACCTTAAGTGTGCAAACCCTGCGGGTTCGAGAACTATTCAGACATGACCTGAGACATTCTCTGGTCAATAACCAATAGCGGGACGTGGATGTCCATATTGGCTCCTAGATATTCTACGAAGATCTCTATCGGTTGAACCTCTATGTCAAGGATTCAATTAATCTCGTATGTTGTTCCCTTTGTCCTTCAGTATATTACTTGCCTGAGATTCGATCGTCGGTATCTCCATACCTAGTTCAATCTCGTTACAGGCAAGTCTCCTTACTTGTTCTGTTATACAAGATCCCGTAACTAACTCTTTAGTCACATTTGCTTGCGAGGATTGTTGTGATGTTGTATTACCGAGTGGGCCCCGAGATACCTCTCTGTCACACGGAGTGACAAATCCCAGTCTTGATCTATGCCAACCCAACACACACCTTTGGAGATACCTGTAGAGCACCTTTATAGTCATCTAGTAACGTTGTGACGTTTGATACACAAAAGGTATTCCTCCGATGTCTGGGAGTCGCATGATCTCATGGTCATAGGAACAGATACATTGACATGCAGAAAAACAGTAGCAATAAACTTACACGGTCATATGCTACGTTTATAGTTTGGGTCTTGTCCATCACATCATTCTCCTAAGGATGTGATCCCGTTATCAAGTGACAACACTTGCCTATGGCCAGGAAACCTTGACCATCTTTGATCAACGAGCTAGTCAACTAGAGGCTCACTAGGGACAGTGTGTTGTCTATGTATCCACACATGTATCTGAGTTTCCAATCAATACAATTCTAGCATGGATAATAAACGATTACCATGAATAAGGAAATATAATAATAACCAATTTCTTATTGCCTGTAGGTCACATTTCCAACAACTTCTTCCTTCCAGTAGCTAGCATTTTCAGACGCATAGGCCTTTGAAATAGAACTGGGAGTGTCGTCTATGAGATACACAAGAAAGCTATCACAAAAGGACTTTCCAGTCCTCTGTCTCTTGCTCCTGTTAGGAATTCCATTATTCTCCTCCAAATGATTTTTAGAGTTTTCCATCGAAATGGTAGGTTCAGTAATTGTACCTAATTCATGACTCGATGAACTAGGCATCTCCTGATTAGATGAGGTAGCCATATCTTTAGTGGGAAAGATATCTTCGAAGAAAGTCGCATCATTCGATTCCATGATTGTACCGACATGCATGTGAGATACGTCAGATTTTACAACCAAGAATCTATATCCAATGCTATGAAAAGCATATCCCAGGAAAACACAATCCACAGTTTTCGGTCCTAGCTTGCGCTTCTTTGGAATTGGCACATTGACTTTCGCCAAGAAACCCCACGTTCGTAGATAGAGAGTTTTAACCTTTTCTTCTCCCATTCCTCGAATGGAGTTATCTCTTTGTTATTTGTGGAAACTCGGTTTAGGACATGACATGCAGTCAATGTCGCCTCCCCCCACCAAGCCTTGGAGAGACCCGATGTGTCTAACATGGCGTTAACCAAGCCTTGGAGAGACCCCATTTTACTGAGGTGAATAGGGAGGCGTCCTCTCATGGATTATACCATGTTCCGCATAGAAGGAATCAAATTCATTTGGGAAATACTCTCCACCACGATCGGACCTATGTCTCTTGATCTTTCGATCAAGTTGGTTTTCCGCTTCAGCTTTATAGATCTTGAAATAGTTCAAAGCCTCATCCTTAGATTTCAGTAGATACACTTGGCAGTATCTAGTGGAGTCATCAATTAACATCATGAAATATTTCTTTCCACCTTTTGTCAAAATACCATTCATTTCACATAGATCTGAATGTATGAGCTCTAGTGGTGTAAGATTTCTCGTTTCGGTAGTCATGTGAGACTTGCGAGGTTGCTTGGCTTGCACACAAACTTGACACTTAGATCCCTTGACAATGGTGACACTAGGGATTAAGTTTAATTCGTCCAGTCGCGACATGCAACCAAAATTAACATGACAGAGACGCGAATGCCACACATTTGATTCACTATTGTTGCAAACGTTATTAACAATTTTATTACGAACAGCTGCCAAGGATAAATGAAACAGGCCTCGTGACTCATAGCCTTTACCAACAAAAGTTCCATATACTAGGATATTAGAAATTTATTTGACTCAAAGACAAGCTTGTAGCCATCTCTACACAAAAGATATCTGCTAACAAGATTTTTATTGACGGATGGGACATAATGCACGTTCTTAGGCCGCACGACCTACCCCGAAGTAAACTTCAGATTGACTGTGCCAACACTACGAACAGAAGCACTTGAACCATTGCCCATCAACACGGTGGAAGTCCCTGTAGTCTGATAAGACGAAAATATGGAAATATCACCGCATACATGCACATTAGCACCCGTGTCAATCAACTAACCGGGAAAATGACATACTGAAAGGATAGTGGGAAATATACCATACCCATCATCCTCCACGCCAGTGTCGCCAATGACAACATTAGCGGTCTTGCCGCCTTTCCCATGTTGACGCTTGTCGTAACGGTTAGTACAGCTAGGTGCCCCATGATCAGGATCTCCGCACACATGACAAACACCTTTCTTCTTGTCATTCTTCTTCTTGAAGTTGGTGTGTTGTACAACCTTGTTTTTTCCATCGAACTTTGCTTTACCATCAAACTTGCCCTTTTTCTTGAAATTGTGGGTCTGGAAGTTTTTCTTCTGTGCCAGATTGGCACTAGATCCTCCCTCAGTACCTCGAGCATGTGTGTCCTTTGCTCTCGCCTTTTCTTCCACGTCAAGAGTACCAATGAGATTTGGAGCGAAAAAATCATGCCTCTTATGCTTCTGTAAGGTAGCAAAGTCCCTCCACGAAGGAGGAAGTTCAGTGATGATGCCTCTGGCAACAAACATGTCTGGTAGCACGCAATTGAAGTGCTCAAGTTCTCTAGCAAATGACTGTATCTTGCGAGATCGATCAACCATGGAGCGCTCTTCAGTCATCCTCTACTCATAGAATTGTTCCATGATGTACAACTCAGTGCCAGCATCCGAGACCCAAACTTGGCCTCGAGTGCATCCCACATATCTTTTCCATTATCAATTGACGCATAAGCATCAACTATGTTCTTACCAAGAAAACTCAAGAGAGCAGCCTTAAACAAGGTATCCAATTTCTAAATAGCTAGTTCCTCTTGAGCATCATGATCTCCTTCAGGTTTGCCAAGAGTGGCATCATAGCAGCTCATGGTTTGAAACCATAGAACGGCTCTCGCGCGCCACATCTTATAGTGGATACCCTCAAACATAGGAGGTCTCATGGAAGCAGCAAAACCACTCGGGGTAAATTGCCTATAATAAGGATTTTGGATTGTTGAAGTATGAGCGATTTACCAAGTGATTTTACTAGCATAAATAATAGATAAACCACGACTATCATAGCAAATATATGATAAGCCATGCAATTATAGAGAAAATATGGAAGTTGCATTTGAAAAGATGAACATGAACGAAACATACCTAGTAAAGAAACTACAACAAGAAGTTGAGGCAGGAACTCAAACAAGAAGAATACGAGAATGTACTAAGTTGCAGGTGCAGCAGAAGTGGTGTTGGTTTTGTCGTTAGACATGTTGCCGAACAGGTGGTTGACATCGGGGAAGAAGTCGTCGTCTGGGAAGTGGTCGTCGGTGTCCATGATGAAAGCGAGTAGTCACGCTCATCACTCCCCCAAAACCTTATCGCCCTTCTCCCGTACAGGACCCAAAGAGACGGAGTTTCAGAGGCCTACTATCCCGACCTACGGTGCATGCCGCAAGCTGGGATGGGGAAGAACGTAGCAGCAGCATAGAGTTTGGAACCGGTGGCGAGAGGAACTTCTGATGCGTATCTGTAGAGAGGAGCGACCTCCCTTTTATAGGCGCAATAGAATGAGGCGAGAAGCCAGCAACGGGAGCCGAAGAGAACGCGGGAGACGAAACGAACAGATAGCCGCAGCATTCGTGTTCAATTCTCCACTACAGCAAAAACGCTCGGCTTCCGAGTAAACTTTCGTATACCAGTCGTGCGTGGCAAAAAATTAGTTAGCCTCGGCTCATTCCCGCAACCCGGGGCACGGCACGGCGCGTCGTGACGAGGCGAGGCGGGCGGTGGAGTAGGAGGAGCGCGCGTGTATATCTCTTGTTCTCATGCTCATACATGTGTGGAAACATCCTCCCTTATAAGGAGGTCCACCTCCCTCTAAACTAGCAATGTGGGACTAAACTTTTCCACCTCTTGCCTTGCACAAATGGGTTGCATGGGCCTCTAGGATTTATTAAGAATTTCTGAAATTATATATTGGGCTGGCCCAAAAGTAGATAAAATTCCAGCAATGCCCCACCACATCCCAGAGGCACACAAAATTTGCCTTTGGTTCCAAAACTCTGTTTTATATACCGATACAGCAGTGGAGACTGTTAAGTTGAACTTCCACCTAGAACTCTATGCTACACTAGTAAGCAACTTGGACATTGGACTAGGCCTTGAACTGCAAGTTTTCTGCGAATCTAGCTTCACACAGAGCCTTGACCGATACTAGGCTACCATGGTACTTCCCCGCGGGTGGAGCTTATGGGTCATACTCTGAGACCTTTCATGAGTTTACTAGAGAGCTCCCTACTCTCATAGATTGCAACGTTAACAATCAAACTCATATAGGTGTGTTCTTCAAAAGATGTTCTGCGGGACAACATCTCTACTTCAATAAGCCACTTAGAACATATTAAGATGTATATCAACCTGCCATGCAGTTTAGGAAAGTATTGCATCTTCATGGAGTGGTATTATCAATGATACGGATACTTTCCTCTGAGTTGACCAACAACTTGTTTTCCATATATAATTCACGGGATCTCCGATCACAAAGAATAGGGTACCACTATGAACAACTCATATGGTGGGTGTCATACCCATCTCCCTCGATGCATTATCTATCACATTACGTGATAGACCCTTAGTAAAAGGATGTGCCAGATTTTTAGATGTTTGGATATAATCCAATGCAATAACTCTGTAGTTTCTCATTTTCCTAACAGATTTTAACCTTGTCTGAACATGTCTTGATGACTTCATGTTATCCTTTGAGCTGCTCACTTTCGTGATCACAACTTGATTGTCGCAATTCATAAGGATATCCGGTACAGGTTTGTCAAAAATCGTCAAGTCATTCAAGAGTCGGCGAAGCTAATCTGCTTCGACTATAGCTGTACCTAGTGATATGAGTTCTCCTTCCATTGTTGACCTTGTTAAGATCATGTGCTTGCAAGACTTCCAAGAAACAGCGCCACCTCCAAGAGTGAATACATATACGCTCGTGGCCTTTATCTCATCAGCATCAAAGATCTAGTTTGAATCACTATACCCTTCCAGCACCTTTGGGTGTCCAGTATATTGAATTCCATAATTTGCAGTGCCTTTTAAATAAAGCAAAACTCTCTCTAGAGCTTTCCAATGCACATCTCCTGGTTTTGAGACAAATTGAGTCAGTTTGCTAACAGCAAAAGAGATGTCAGGTCTTGTAGCACTAGCTAAGTATATAAGCGATCCAATAATCTGAGAATATTTCAATTGGTCTCTAGCAAATCTTTGATTCTTTCGAAGCAGCATGCTCGCATCATATGGTGTTGGAGAGGGCTTGCAGTCACTATATCCAAAGCGACTCCTGATCTTTTCCATATAGTGAGATTGAAGCAATGTAATCCCACCATCATCGTCTCGCAACAACTTTATGTTCAGAATGACATCAGCCACTCCCAAATCCTTCATTTGAAAATAGTGTGATAGGAAATCCTTGACCTCCTTAATAACATTCACATTTGTACCGAAAATTAGTATGTCATCAACATACAAGCAAAGGATAACTCCCTCGCCCCCACCGTGGCGATAGTACACACATTTATGAGCTTAGTTTACAGCAAATCCTGCAAGTGTTAAAGTTCTTTCAAACTTCTCATGCCACTACTTGGGTGCTTGCTTAAGTCCATATAAATACTTCATCAACTTCCACACTTTTCCTTCCTTACCATCTACTACAAACCCATCTGGTTGTTCCATGTAAATTTCCTCATCCAAGTCTCCATTTAGGAAAGTGGTCTTAACATCCATTTGATGAACGGGAAGACCATGTGACCGTGCTAGTGAAAGGAGTACTCGAATAGTGGTCAGTCGAGCCAGAGGTGAGTAAGTATCAAAGAAGTCTTCACCTTCCTTTTGGGTATAGCCCTTAGCCACGAGTCGTGCCTTGTATTTCATGATAGTACCATCAGGCCTAAGCTTCTTCTCAAATACCCATTTTCATCCTATGGGTTTACACCCATAAGGACGATAAATTATCTCCCAAGTTTCATTTGCCAAGATGGAATCCATCTCACTACAGACTACTTCCTTCCAGTAGCCAGCATCTTCACACGCATAGGCTTCTGACATAGAACTCGGAGTGTCATCTACGAGATACACAAGAAAGTCATCACCAAAGGATTTTCATTTTTCTCCTCCACAGGATATTCAAAGTTTTCCATCGAAATGGTAGGTTCAGTAATTGTAACTAATTCATGACTCGATGAACTAGGCATCTCCTGATTACATGAGGTAGCAATATCTTTCATGGGAAAGATATCTTTGAAGAAATTCACATCATTAGATTCCATGATTGTACCGACATGCATGTCCTCAGATTCTTCAACCAAGAATCTATATCCAATGCTATGAAAAGCATATCCCAGGAAAACACAATCCACAGTATTTAGTCCTAGCTTGCGCTTCTTTGGAATTGGCACATTGACTTTCGCCAAACAACCCCACGTTCATAGATAAGAGAGTTTTAACCTTTTCTTCTCCCATTCCTCGAATGGAGTTATCTCTTTGTTCTTTGTGGGAACTTGGTTTAGGACATGACATGCAATCAATATCGCCTCCCCCCACCATGCCTTGGAGAGATCCGATGTGTCTAACATGGCATTAACCAAATATAGAGTACGGTTCTTTCTTTCGGCTACCCCATTTGACTAAGTTGAATAGGGAGGCATCCTCTCATGGATTATACCATGTTCCACACATAAGGTATCAAATTCATTTGAGAAATACTTTCCACCACGATCGGACCTAAGGCTCTTGATCTTTTGATCAAGTTGGTTTTCAGCTTCAGCTTTATAGATCTTGAAATAGTTCAAAGCCTCATCCTTAGATTTCAGTAAATACACTTAGCAGTATCTAGTGGAGTCATCAATTAACGTCATGAAATATTTCTTTCCAACTTTTGTCAAAATACCATTCATTTCACACAGATCTGAATGTATGAGCTCTAGTGGTGCAAGATTTCTTGTTTCGGCAGTCGTGTGAGACTTATGAGGTTGCTTGGCTTGCACACAAACTTGACACTTAGATCCCTTGACAATGGTGAAACTAGGGATTAAGTAAAATTTGTCTAGTCGCGACATGCAACCAAAATTAACATGAGAGAGACGCGAATGCCACACATTTTATTCACTATCGTTGCAAACATGATTAACAACTTTACTGCAGACATCTGCCAAGGATAAATGGAACAGGCCTCCTGACTCATAGCCTTTACCAACAAAAGTTCCATACTTGAATATTACATATTTATTTGAGTCAAAGACAAGCTTGTAGCCATCTCTACACAAAATAGATCCGCTAACAAGATTTTTATGGACGGGGGGACATAATGCACGTTCTTCAGCCGCATGACCTTCCCCGAAGTAAACTTCAGATCGATTATGCCAACACCACGAACAGAAGCACTTGAACCGTTGCCCATCAGATGGTGGAAGTCCTTGCGGTCTGATAAGACGAAAACATTGAAATATCACCGCATACATGCACATTAGCACCCGTTGTTGGGGAACGTTGCATGGGAAACAGAAAATTTCCTACGCACACGAAGACCTATCATGGTGATTTTCATCTGCGAGTGGCGATTTGGATCTACGTACCCTAGTAGATCGCACAGCAGGGAGCGTTAAGAAACGCGGTTGATGTAGTGGAACGTCTTCACGTCCCTCGATCTGCCCCATGAACCATCCCACTAACCATCCCGCGATCCGTCCCACGATCCGTTCCGATCTAGTATTGAACGGACGGCACCTCCGCGTTCAGCACACGTACAGCTCGACGATGATCTCAGCCTTCTTGATCAAGAAAGCAAGACGGAGAAGTAGATGAGTTACCCGGCACCCTGATAGCGCTCCGGTGGTGGTGAGGATCTACTCCTGGAGGGCTCCCCCCGAGCTCCGCAGAAATATGATCTAGAGGTAAAACTATAATAAAACATCATCGAACCTTAAGTGTGCAGACCCTGCGGGTTTGAGAACTATGTAGACATGCCCCGAGGCACTCCTCGGTCAATATCCAATAGCAGGACATAGATTCCCATATTGGATCCTACATATTCTCCGAAGATCTTATCGGTTGAACCTCAGTGTCAACGATTCATATAATCCCGTATGTCATTCCCTTTGTCCTTCGGTATGTTACTTGCCCGAGATTTGATCGTCGGTATCCGCATGCCTATTTCAATCTCGTTACGAGCAAGTCCCTTTAGTCGTTCCAAAATATAAGATCCCGTGACTTACACTTCGTCACATTGTGTGACAGCCCGATGCCGACGTTCCAGAAGATTCCCCTTTTCTTTCCGTTTTCGTAGTGTGTCTATTTTCTTTTGTCGCATCATCATCGCATCATGCGCATCATCTGCATTGCATCGGCATCTCCGTTGCCGCCAGTTTTCAAAACTTGCATCCGTTATTAGTTGCCGGTTCGCGTTGTTGACCGTTCTGAGCCCGACCGCACATGCACGCGCCCGCGGCATCGACAAAACCCTGTTTTAAAAGTGTATTGAAAACTTTCTCTAACCGGGTTGAAACTTGGCATGCGGTCGTAATTAGGTATAGCTAGGCCGCCTGTCGAATTTCGTCGCGATCGGAGTCCGTCTGGTACCCGAATGGTCGACCGTAGCGGCACCGTCTCCGGTTATTCGTCGGACGTTCGTCGGTGTTTTAAAAACTCTTTGCTGCGTCGCCCTTTTCCCTCTCGTCTTCGGATACATTCTCTACACGGCCACATACCGTTCCCGCATTCGGAACTGTCTGAATCCGACCCCGCGGTTGGATCCGGAACGAAATTCCGGGTAACATAGCCCCCCCATTGTTATAAATAGGACCCCATGCCATTTTTGGACAACCTCTCTCTCCCTCGTTTTCCGAGCAAACCCTAGAGACGCCTCGTAATCCGTGCCCCAGCCAGCCTCCTCCCACCTCCAGAGCCCCCAGATCTGATCCAGCCCTAGCTCACCCGATCTGGACCGTCGGATCTCTGATCCAACGGCCCAGGGCGCCTCCCTCCTCCTGCCCGAGCTCCCTCCCATGGCAGCCTCCTTCCCCTGCCCGAGATGCCTCGTGCCCCGGGACGGGAGGAGCCCGATTCCCCATCGCCAGATCCCCTGCCACGCCACCCCGGCAGCCTCCCTCGCTGCCCTGGCCGTCACCCGAGCCGACCGCCTCCCTGCTCGACCTTGCCTCGACCGCCTCCCGTCGCCTTGTTGCCTTCCGCCGCCGGCCTCCACCATTGCCTCTGGCCAAGGAACCGGCCATAGCCGGACCCCGAGGAAGCTGCCCCTCGCCGCCATCTTGTTGCGCCCGCCGGAGTGCACTCCGACTTCCCTGCGCCGCCGCGTTCGCCGGCATCCTAGCTGCGCCGCCGCTTCGTCTCGTGCGGGAGGACGACTCGCCTGACGCACGCCAGCGCATGGGCCGCGCGCCTCGGCCCGTCTGCCCGACCGGCCCGGCCTCGCTCGCCCAGGCAACGCCAGCGCCAGCGCCGCACCGACCCAGCGCGCCTCTTGCTCGGCCCAAGGAGCACCCTCGGCCCAGCTTGCCTCTCCTCCAGGCCTACGAGCCGCCCAAGCCAAAGGTGAGCCGATTCCCCCTCCGAGCCCTCTAGTAAGTGCCCGTAGCGCAATATAACTATGTTGCGCATGCCCTATTTGGCCCGGTTTAGCAGATTCAGTCCGATAAGTTTTTTTAGAGTTTTCGAATAAGTTATTCTAAGGAATATAGATATATTAGATCGTCCGTAGTTTTTAATCCGTATATCGGATCGGAGTGTATTAGATATGTATTTCGTGTAGAATTTCGCGTAGATTACGAATTTACAACTTGCGTATTTGTTTGATGTAGCTTTGCATGCCGAATGCCTAGATATGTGTCATGTTTATATTGTCTTGGTCCCGTGTTATTTTCTCGTGCGTGTCCGGGTTGTCCGAATACCGTAGTAGAAATGCCCATGTTATAGGAACCATTTTTCGATGTATTTTAGAGCGGTCATTGGTATTTTTGCGTGTAGGGTTTGCTGCTAGTTTATTTTTTCGTGTATAGGTTATTATCTCGTAGTTATGTGTGGCAATATTTTTGTTGCGCAACCCCACATATTTTATATGTTTTTGGGGTAGAAAATCCATGTGATTTTTCTGTGCAATTAGTTTTAGCTTTAGAGAAAGTTAGTTCGTGCTATATTTTGCCGTGATGCTCTTTTGTTTAATCCGTAGGATTTATTCCATGCTTCGTTTGACGGAGTTGTCAACTAGAGAGTTGATCTTTGATGTTTAGACTAGCCCTTGGTATTCTTGGTTGCAATAGAAATGCATGTTTAGGTGTTGTTTTCTTGCTCTCAAGTTGCTAAAATAGTGCTGATTTGGAGGTGCTGAAATATATCTAAGTCTGGTATCAGTTATATTTTGTTGATGTCTTGTCTTGCTTGCATCTTGTGATCTGTAGCTCTTTTGAGGTTGGTCCAATGGAGTTAGTTGTAGCCCTTGTGTTTCTCTAGCATGCTGTAATTTTCATTCCATTCGGAGTCATGTAGCTTATGGTTTTGCTGCTATCAATATGCCTTCAGATCGAAAACTGCACTTTCATGAGGTGTTATTTTCACTAAGTCTGAAATAGTGTGTGAGAAGCCATTTTGTGTCTTCTTTCCCTAGTGATCCATGATGCCATGCTAGTTGTTGTTAGTTGTTTGTAGTAGTGCTTCTTGCTCTCTTTCGTTTCATGCCTTTCTTGAGTTTAACGGAGTTGTGTAGCCCGTAGTTGTGGGGTGTAGAAGATGCTATGTGGCTGAATTTGGCAGATTGTAGTGTTTTCCTTGTTTTGCTCGTAGATGTTGAACCGTAGCTCCGATTTGATCGTGTCCTATATGAAACTTGCTTAGAATCTCGTGTAGTTTCTTTTTCTCTTGCTGGTTGTATGTTTTGAAGTGCTCGTGACCGTCGTTGCACACATATTGCATTCATGCCATCATATCTTGCGGTGCTTGTATCTTTTGATCCGTAGCTCCGTTGGAGAAGTTCTTTATGTGTAGCTTGCTTGAAATGACGCTTAGAATCACGTGAACCTATTTGTTTTTCTGTTTAACAACTAATTAAATGTGTTAGTTCAGATCTGGACAGAATTGTAAATTAACTTCTGAGGTCGTTCCGGAGCTGCTATATGACATTTCCGACCTCACTTAAAATGCCTAGATAGATAGTTTAACTGCGCTTCACCTCTTGCCATGTTTAATCACATTTAATATTGCCGTGTACCTAATCAGGATAGAACTAAATAACTAAACGTGGAGTTTCGTCAATATGCCACTCGTTGCAAATTGAACTTCACTTAATGTGTAGTGTTTGAGTGTTTTGAATTGTCATGCCGTGACTTGCATGTATTCAGATGCTCATGCATCATATGTGTTGTGCATCATGTGGTGAATTCCGTGTGTTGATTGGTGTTTCCGGTTTGCTTCGTCTCGATAGAGTTCCGCAGCGTGCCGGATTCTGAGGAACCGTTCGACTACATCGGTTCGGCTGCTTCACGGAGGCATTCTTCTTCCAAGCGGGATCTCAGGCAAGGTGACCACTTCCCTAGATACCATTACTATCATTGCCATGCTAGTTTTACCGCTTCTATCGTTTATGTCTCGCTGCCTACCACATGTTAAATATCAGCCTCTCAACAATGCCATGATTACCTTCAACCTGTTCGACCTAGCAAACCACTGATTGGCTATGTTATCGCTTGCTTAACCATGTTGTTAGTGTTGCTAGTTGCAGGTGCAGATACTTCCATGTGATAACATGGGTCCCTTGTCATGTCACCATATTTAAATGCTATTTAATTTAATGCACCTATATACTTGGTAAAAGGTGGAAGGCTTGGCCTTTCTAGCCTGGTGTTTTGTTCCACCTTTGCCCCCTTAGTTTCGGCTACCGGTGTTATGTTCCATAATTGAGTGCTCCTAACACGATTGGGGTTGTTATAGGGACCCCCTTGATAATTTGTTTTAGATTAAGACTGGTTTGTCAAGGCCCAACTTTGGTACTACATTTGCCTAATCACCTAATAAAATTGCATAGGGACTTTCCGGACCCCGAGGATAATTTAATCAACCCTCGGGCCAGTGCTCCTCATGAGTGTTGGTCCAAATTGGCAGACTACGGGGCCACCGCGGGGCAACCCGAGGTTTGGTTCTCCTAGTGTGACCCATCCGTCGTGTCTTGAGAACAAGATACGCGGCTCCTATCAGGTTCATCGACACGTCAGGCGGCCTTGCTGGATTAGTTTTACCTTTGACGAAATATCTTGTGCATCGGGATTCCGGTGATGCTTTGGGTAATCTCAGAGCTGAGGTTTTCCACTAGGGAATTTAACGAGATCGCGAGCTTCGTGATTGAGGATTTCTATGCGGCTTGTGGTAATTTGTGATGGACTAGTTGGAGCACCCCTACATGGTTAAATCTTTCGGAAAGCCATGCCCGTGGTTATGTGGCAACATGGAAACTTTGTTTAACACTAGTTCTAGATAACTTGAAGTTAACTTAATTAAAATATGCCAACTGTGTGCGTAACCGTGACTGTCTATTTCGTGAGTTCCTTCTCCGATCGAGGACGCGGTGGGGTTATGTCTGACGTAGGTAGGTGTTCACGATCATCCATTTGATCATTCATAGCTCACGTCCGCTATGCGTAGATCTTCCCCCTCTTATTTCTTGTACTCGTAAGTTTAGCCACCAAATATATGCTTAGCCGTTGCTGCAACCTCACCATTTAACCTTGCCTCACCCATTAAGCTTTGCTAGTCTTGATACCTTTGGAACTGAGATTGTTGATTCCCCTGTGGCTCACAGATTACTATAACACCAGTTGTAGGTACAGGAAAAGGTTACTTGACGCGAGCGCGTTGAATGTTCATTTGGAGTTCCTTCTTCTTCTTCTTCTTCATCGATCTAGGATGGGTTCCAGGCCGGCAGCCTAGGAGAGCAAGGATGGACGTCGTTCTTCTTTTCTCGTTTGTTTTCGTCCGTAGTCGGACCCTGCTCTTACTCTTGATGATTATGTAATGTACTGATGTGACTCTGATGTAGCTTATGGCGAGTGTAAGCCAATTCTATATATATATATATATATATCTTCTTTTCAGTACATGTACTTGTAACGATATCCATTCCTGCGACACGACGAGATGTGCTTCTATCCCTGACGAGGCCTTCGTGCCAAATTGAGGATAGGGTCGTATCTTGGGTGTGACAAGTTGGTATCAGAGCAGTACCGACCTAGGAGCCCCCTTGATTGATCGAACTTGGCCGAGTCGAGTCTAGTGAAAAAACTGCTTTGAGTTTAGTTATATATCGGAGAGTAGGATTCTTTTTTCTCCTTTTCTATGCTCTGGTGAGGAATCTTGACGTAATAATCTAATTCTACTCCTCTTCTCACTCAATTCTTTTAGGATCACGCGGATATTTTTGAGATCTATATGATGCCGATGTGATGGAGTTCTGTCTTGGTGCCTCCTATCTGCTTTGAGTTTCAGGGGAGTTGAGCTCCAGGGGATTCTCGAGCACATCGTTATCATTCAGATTTCTTAGTATCTCAGAACGAAGGATGTTCGTAATTGCTTCAATACTAGTAGTGGCGAGATAACCCCGATGTCCCCAGTACTGGTGCAGATTGTTCGGGAGTACTGCCATACTTTGTATCGTTGTGATCACGAGGGTCTGTAGTAGATGAAGGTCCGAGATTCTGGTTGTGTGTTGACGGATGTGATATAGGTGACGGGTTAGTATAGGAGTTGTGTGATTATTACTCCTTGTATCCGTGTACCAGATTGCATGACCAGATATTTCGGGAATTCATAGGTGGGAATTCAAGTAGTTGCTTATAGGACAATCTTCCAACAAATGCATGATGTTAGGTTGGGGTTCGACATCTAGTGGATTCCTGTCCACGAAAATATCGGACGAAATCTTTCTCATGAGTTTGTTCTGGCTTGTTTCATAAGCCTCATCCTTTGTTTTGTTGGAATATGGTAATTCGAGATGCTTCGATGTTAGGTGGTGATTTCAGATCTTTCCAAGAGGTGTTCTCATAGTTTTTATGTGAGAATGCAAATTCTTTTGTTCGTTCAATTGTCATGTCAATTCTTGTCAACTGGAGTCGTCATGTTAATTCTTTTCAACCGGTGTGCTCCTCTTCAGTAATTCCATCCTCTCCAAAAAAAATTGCAAGATCATTCTCTCATTTTATTCTGGAGTTCATCTCATCTGTCCCATGTTGTCTTTGTTTCTCCCGCCCTCCCACCCTTTTCTTCAGTGATTCAATTTTCATCCAAGAGTTTTCTTTTCATTGTGCTTCCGCTGTCTGTTCTTTTCTCTCGTACCCGGTGGTTCATTGTGAAGATTCTCAGGAGTCGAGTTCATCATTTCTTCATTTTGTTCTTTTCCGGTGAATTTAATTCAGTCGTCTGTGTTCATCATATCCTTTTCATCCTTGTAAATTCTTTCCCATGTTGGAAATTCTTATTCAAGCCTCTCTTGTTATTCTTCATCTATGTTCCATCCGGAGTGTTGAAGGTATCTCAAAAGTTTATGTTTTCAATTCTTTCAATTATTTCGAGGTGCTCAACCTCATCTAGTTTTCATTTGTACCGATGCAATATCTCTCTTCTAAGAAATCCTTTCAACGGTGGTTTCTTGGAGTGGGCCCATAACCCACAGGTTTTCCCAGGATCTGTTATAGCTCTTGTAATTTTCTAGAGATCTTTAATTCTTTTCAACTATGACGTAAGTATGAATTTCATCAGTCATATCCCTTCTCCAATATCTATTTGAATTAACTCTCATATTTGGCTCAACCTTTCACTCTTCTTTATTCCGGAGTGTCTCAGTTATCCTTGGTGCTGTTTCTCGTCATCATTCTCAGCTTGCAAATCCGAAGGAGTGTTTCTCTCAATCTTGGTCTATTCTCTTGGATATTCATCATTTCAGCTTGGTGTCGTCATCTTATTTGTTCCAATCATTAGTGATCCCTTTCTTGCTATCCGGTGCATTTCTGAGTTGTTTTTATTTCTCGTTCCTCCGAAGGCCATCATTTCAGAAGATTCTTCGTTCTCAGCCTTCAGCTTTCGTCCTCAATTCTTCTCAATTGTTGTCTCTTCGTTCGTTTCTCAATTATTCTGGTGCCTTGTTCTAGTTTTCTCTCAGGTGGCTCATGATCTCTTCATTCTCATGTATCTCCATTAATTCGTGGTGTTCCCATTCAATTGTGAATTCTTACCGGTGCTTCCTTCAATTATGCTTCAAGTGGTGCTTACCTATCTCTCTCTTCAAGTTTCTTTCAAGAGTAATAAGTTGTATGCTAAATCCGTTGCTTGTCATCAATTAAACTTGATGAAGGATAAGCATAACATAATTCTTATTCTTGTTCATAGTAATCTGAATTCTTCTTCCGTAGTGGCTCATGGTTTCAATTCTTTTCTCAAGTGCTTATCTTTCTTTTCCAAAGTTCCAAGTCTATCAGTATCTCTTTGTGAGGCTTCATCTAAATCTTGGTAAGGTCATAATCTTAGTCCTTCTACCTTCATATCTTTGCATCATTCATTTGTATACGGTGGTCCTCCATGGTGGTTCATCAAGGTTTCAATTCATTCTCAAGTGTTCTTCAAGATTCTTATTGGAGAACCTCAAGTATTCTTTCTCTTGCATCTCTAGTGCATTGTTCTTCCTTCATCCTTTGAGGTGGTATTATAGCATTCTTGTTAGTGTAGGAGCCTCAAAGAGACTTCCATTCAAGTATGAGATAATTAAACCACCAATTCTATGATCATGAGATATTTTCAACCCATGATTTCTTCATTGAGCTATCTTGGTTTGGACTTCACCGAAAGCTTTTCCTATGGTTTGTGCTATAATGGTGCTTGTCATTAATCCAAGTTCTCAATGTATCCTTTCGGTGTAAGAAATTGTTCATATCTTGTTTCTCCCAATCAATCCTTGTTTCTGTTAGTGACTGATTGTCACTTCATTAGTTTGAAAAGGTTTCCATAAGCCCACTAATATCTTGTTCTTTTCGTTGTTGTTTTTCCAACAACTCCGTCCAATTCTTCTTGCAAGGATGCTTGCCAAGTTCATTGGAGTTAGTAGTTGTCATTGTTTTCTTCATTCTCTTCTTCTGTATGAGCTAGTTCATATTCTCTTGTTCTGAAGGCTTTGTGATGTTGCTCTTTGGGTCTAATATGTTGTTATATCAAGATCATCGTGTTCCCTTGTTCTATTTAGTTATTGGTTGTGAATATTGTCTATTTCTTCCATCTTATTGATTTTTTTGTCCCATTTTCCTACCGAAGTGCTACCGAAATTTTCCGTGAATTCTTGCTTCTTTCTCATATCATTCCTCATCTCTTTCCTACCTTCAAGGATCGTTGGTTTCACTCGTTTGTCAATTAAGCGACTAAGTTTTTACCTCTTGTTCTTTCTCATCCTCTCCCCCTTTCATTCTTGGATCTCGGGGCGAGATCCTCTTGTAGTGTAGGAGAGTTGTGACAGCCCGATGCCGACGTTCCAGAAGATTCCCCTTTTCTTTTTGTTTTCATCGTATGTCTATTTTCTTTTGTCGCATCACCATCGCATCATGCGCATCATCTGCATTGCATCGACATCTCCGTTGCCGCCATTTTTCAAAACTTGCATCCGTTGTTAGTTGCCGGTTCGCGTCGTTGTCCGTTCTGAGCCCGACCGCACATGCACGCGCCCGCGGCATCGACAAAACCCTGTTTTAAAAGTGTGTTGAAAACTTTCTCTGATCGGGGTGAAACTTGGCATGCGGTCATAATTAGGTATAGCTAGGCCGCCTGTCGAATTTCGTCGCGATCAGAGTCCGTCTGGTACCCAAACGGTCGACCGTAGCGGCACCGTCTCCGGTTATTCGTCGGACGTTTGTCGGTGTTTTAAAAACTCGTTGCCGCGTCGCCCGTTTTCCCTCTCGTCTCCGGATACATTCTCTACACGGCCACATACCGTTCCCGCGTTCGGAATCGTCTGAATCCGACCCCGCGGTTGGATCCGGAACGAAATTCCGGGTAACCTAGCCCCCCATTGTTATAAATAGGACCCCATGCCATTTTCGGACAACCTCTCTCTCTCTCCCCCTCGTTTTCCGTGCAAACCCTAGATCCGCCTCGTAATCCGTGCCCCAGCCAGCCTCCTCCCACCTCCTGAGCCCCCAGATCTGATCCAGCCCTAGCTCACCCGATGTGGACCGTCGGATCTCTGATCCAACGGCCCAGGGCGCCTCCCTCCTCCTGCCCGAGCTCCCTCCCATGGCAGCATGCTTCCCCTGCCCAAGATGCCTCGTGCCTCGGGATGGGAGGAGCCCGATTCCCCACCACAAGATCCCATGTCGCGCCGCCCCGGCTGCCTCCTTCGCCGCCCTAGCCGTCACTTGAGCCGGTCGCCTCCCTGCTCGACCTTGCCTCGACCGCCTCCCGTCGCCTTGTTTCCTTCTGCCGCCGGCCTCCGCAATTGCCTCTAGCCAACGAACCGGCCATAGTCGGACCCCGAGGAAGCTGCCCCTCGCCGCCATCTTGTTGCGCCCGCCGGAGTGCACTCCGCCTCCCCTGCGCCGCCGCGTTCGTCGGCATCCTAGCTGCACCGCCGCTTCATCTCGTGCGGGAGGACGACTCGCCCGACGCACGCGAGCGCCTGGGCCGCGCACCTCGGCCCGTCCGCCCGACCAGCCCGGCCTCGCTCGCCCAGGCAACACCAGCGCCAGCGCCGCATCCGCACAGCGCGCCTCCTGCCCGGTCCAAGGAGCGCCCTGGCCCAGCTTGCCTCTCCTCCAGGCCTGCGAGCCGCCCAAGCCAAAGGTGAGCCGATTCCCCCTCCGAGCCCTCTACTAAGTGCCCGTAGCGCAATATAACTATGTTGTGCATGCCCTATTTGGCCCAGTTTAGCAGATTCGGTCCTATAGGTTTTTTTAGAGTTTTCGAATAAATTATTCTCAGGAATATAGATATATTAGATCATCCGTAGTTTTTAATCCGTATATCGGATCGGAGTGTATTAGATATGTATTTCGTGTAGAAATTCGTGTAGATTACAAATTTACAACTTGCATATTTGTTTGATGTAGTTTTGTGTGCCGAATGCCTAGATATGTGTGCTGTTTATATTGTCTTGGTCCCGTGTTATTTTCTCGTGCGTGTCCGGGTTGTCCGAATACCGTAATAGAAATGCCCATGTTTTAGGAACCATTTTTCCATGTATTTTAGAGCGGTCATTGTTTTGCGTGTAGGGTTTGTCGCTAGTTTATTTTTCCGTGTATAGGTTATTATCTCGCATTTATGTGTGGCAATATTTTTGTTGCGCAACCCCACATATTTTATATGTTTTCGGGGTAGAAAAATCCATGTGATTTTTCTGTGCAATTAGTTTTAGCTTTAGAGCAAGTTAGTTCGTGCGATATTTTGCCGTGATGCTCTTTTGTTTAATTCATTTATGAGGTCGTTTCGGAGGTGCTATATGACATTTCCGACCTCACTTAAAATGCCTAGATAGATAGTTTAATTGCGCTTCACCTCTTGCCATGTTTAATCATATTTAATATTGCCATTTACCTAATCAGGATAGAACTAAATAACTAAACATGGAGTTTCGTCAATATGCCACTCGTTGCATATTGAACTTCACTTAATGTGTAGTGTTTGAGTGTTGTGAATTGTCATGTCGTGACTTGCATGTATTCAGTTGCTCATGCATCATATGTGTTGTGCATCGTGTGGTGAATTCCGTGTGTTCATTGGTGTTTCCGGTTTGCTTCGTCTCGATAGAGTTCCACAGCGTGCCGGATTGTGAGGAATCGTTCGACTACATCGGTTCATCTGCTTCACGGAGGCATTCTTCTTCCAAGCGGGATCTCAGGCAAGATGACCATTTCCCCAGATACCATTACTATCATTGCCATGCTAGTTTTACCGCTTCTATCGTTTATGCCTCGTTGCCTACCACATGTTAAATATCAGCCTCTCAACAATGCCATGATTACCTTCAACCTGTTCGACCTAGCAAACCACTGATTGGCTATGTTACCGCTTGCTTAACCATGTTGTTAGCATTTCTAGTTGTAGGTGCAGATGCTTCCATGTGATAACATGGGTCCCTTGTCATATCACCATATTTAAATGCAATTTAATTTAATGCACCTATATACTTGGTAAAAGGTGGAAGGCTCGGCCTTTCTAGCCTGGTATTTTGTTCCACCTTTGCCCCCTTAGTTTCGGCTACCGGTGTTATGTTCCATAATTGAGCGCTCCTAACACGATCGGGGTTGTTATGGGGACCTTCTTGATAATTCGTTTTAGATTAAGACTGGTCTGGCAAGGCCCAACTTTGGTACTACATTTGCCTAATCACCTAATAAAATTGCATAGGGACTTTCCGGACCCCGAGGATAATTTAATCAACCCCCGGGCCAGTGCTCCTCATGAGTGTTGGTCCATATTGGCAGACTACAGGGCCACCGCGGGGCAACCCGAGGTTTGGTTCTCCTAGTGTGACCGATCCATCGTGTCCTAAGAACGAGATATGTGGATCCTACCGGGTTCGTCGACACGTCGGGGGGCCTTGCTGGATCAGTTTTACCTTTGACGAAATATCTTGTGCATAGGGATTCCGGTGATGCTTTGGGTAATCTTAGAGCTGAGGTTTTCCACTAGGGAATTCGACGAGATCGCGAGCTTCGCGGTTGAGGATTTCTATGCGGCTTGTGGTAATTTGTGATGGACTAGTTGGAGCACCCCTGCAGTGTTAAATCTTTCGGAAAGCCGTGCCCGCGGTTATGTGGCAACGTGGAAACTTTGTTTAACAATGGTTCTAGATAACTTGAAGTTAAATAATTAAAATATGCCAACTGTGTGCGTAACCGTGACTGTCTCTTTCGTGAGTTCCTTCTCCGATCGAGGACACGGTGGGGTTATGTCTTACGTAGGTAGGTGTTCAGGATCATTCATTTGATCATTCGTAGCTCACGTCCGCTATGCGTAGATCTTCCCCCTCTTATTTCTTGTACTCGTAAGTTTAGCCACCAAATATATGCTTAGCCGCTGCTGCAACCTCACCACTTAACCTTGCCTCACCCATTATGCTTTGCTAGTCTTGATACCTTTGGAAATGAGATTGCTGAGTTCCCTGTGGCTCACAGATTACTACAACACCAGTTGCAGGTACAGGAAAAGGTTACTTGACGCGAGCGCATTGAATGTTCATTTGGAGTTCCTTCTTCTTCTTCTTCTTCATCGATCTAGGATGGATTCTAGGCCGGCAGCCTGGGATAGCAAGGATGGATGTCGTTCTTCTTTTCTCATTTGTTTTCGTCCATAGTCGGGCCCTCGTCTTACTCTTGATGATTATGTAATGTACTGTTGTGACTCTGATGTAGCTTGTGGCGAGTGTAAGCCAATTCTATATATATATATCTCTTCTTTTCAGTACATGTACTTTTAACGATATCCATTCTTGCGACACGACGAGATGCGCTTCTATCCCTGGCGAGGCCTTAGTGCCAAATTGAGGATAGGGTCGCATCTTGGGCGTGACACATTGCTTGCAAGGCTTGTGTGTGATGTTGTATTACCAAGTGGGCCCCGAGATACCTCTCCGTCACACGGAGTGACAAATCCCAGTCCTGATCCATACTAACTCAACGGACACCTTCGGAGATACCTGTAGAGCATCTTTATAGTCACCCAGTTACGTTGTGACGTTTGATGCACACAAGGTATTAGTGAACTAGAGGCTTACTAGGGACAGTGTTTTGTCTATGTATCCACACATGTATTTGAGTTTCCAATCAATACAATTATAGCATGGATAATAAACGATTATCACGCACAAATAAATATAATAATAACTAATTTATTATTGCCTCTAGGGCATGTTTCCAATAGTCTCCCACTTGCACTAGAGTCAATAATCTAGTTCACATCACCATGTGATTTTAACGAATCCAACACCCTTATAGTTCTGGGGTTTGATCACGTCTTGCTCGTCACAGAGGTTTTAGTCAATGGTTCTGAATCTTTCAGATCCGTGTGTGCTTTACATATCTTTATGTCATCTTATACATATCGCTACTACGTGTTATTCGGAAATACTCCAAATATCTACTCTACTATACAAATCTGTTTTACTACTCATAGTTATTCGGATTAGTGTCAAAGCTTGCATCATTGTAACCCTTTACGACAAACTCTTTAATCACCTCCATAATCGAGAAAAAATCCTTAGTCCATTAGTTACTAAGGATAACTTTGACCGTTGTTCAGTGATTCAATCCTAGATCACTCTTTGTACCCCTTAACAGACTTGCGGCAAGGCACACATCAGGTGCGGTACACAGCATGGCATACTGTAGAGTCTACGGCTAAGGCATAGGGGACGACCTTCGTCCTTTCTCTTTCTTCTTCTATGGTCGATCTTTTGAGTCTTACTCAAATTCACACCTTACAACACATCCAAGAACTCCTTCTTTGCTGATCTATTTTGAACTCCCTCAAAAACTTGTCAAGGCATGCATTTCATTTGAATGTCCTGTTTAGCATTTTGATCTATCTCCATAGATCTTGATGCTCAATGTTCAAGTAGCTCTATCCAGGTCTTCCTTTGAAAAACCCCTTTCAAACAACCTTTATGCTTCACAGTAATTCTACATTACTTCCAGTCAACAATATGTCAACCACATATACTTATCAGAAATTCTATAGTGCTCCCACTCACTTCTTTGGAAATACAAGTTTCTCATAAACCTTGTACGAACCCAAAAGCTTTGATTATCTTATCAAAGCGTATATTCCAACTCCGAGATGCTTGCACCAGTCCATAGAAGGATCGCTAGAGCTTGCATACTTGTTAGCATCCTTAGGATCGACAAAACCTTCTGGTTGTATCACATATAACCTTTCCTCAAGTAAACCATCGAGGAAACAATGTTTTGACATCCTATGTGCAATATTGCATAAATAATGCATCAACTACTAAAATAATTCCAACAGACTTTTAGCATCGCTACTAGTGAGAAAGTCTCATCATAGTCAACTCTTTGATCTTGTCGGAAACATATTTGCGACAAGTCGAGCTTTTCTTAATAGTGACTTTTCACCATCATCGTATGTCTTCCTTTTAAAGACACATCTTTACTTAATAGCCCTATTACCTTCAAGTAGTTCTTCCAAAGTCCACACTTTGTTTTCTTTCATGGATCCTCTCTTGGATTTCATGGCCTCCAGCCATTTGTCAGAATCCGGGCCCACCATCGCTTCTCCATAGCTCGTAGGTTCATTGTTGTTCTACAACATGACCTCCAAGACAGGGTTATCGTACCACTATAATAGTACGCGACCTTTGTCGACCTACGAGGTTTGTAGTAACTTGACCCGAAGCTCAATGATCACCATCATCAGTTTCCACTTCAATCGGTGTAGGCGCCACAGGAACATCTTCTTGTGCCCTGCTACACACTGTTTGAAGTGACGGTTCACTAACCTCATCAAGTTCCACCACCCTCCCACTCAATTCTTTCGAGAGAAACCTTTCCTCAAGAAAGGACTCGTTGCTAGAAACAAACACTTCGCTTCCGGATCTGAGATAGGAGATGTACCCAACTGTTTTGGATATCCTATGAAGATGCATTTACCCGGTTTGGGTTCGAGCTTATCAGACTGGAACTTTTTCACATAAGCATCGCAGCCCCAAACTTTTAAGAAACAACAGCTTAGGTTTCTCCAAACCATAATCTATACTGTGTCATCTCAACGGAAATACGTGGTGCCCTATTTAAAGTGAATGCGGTTGTCTCTAATGCATAACCCTTAATCGATAGTTGTAATTCGACAAGAGACATCATAGTATGCACCATATCAAATAGGGCATGGCTATGATGTTTGTACACACTATCACACTATGGTGTTCCAGGTGCCATGAATTGCGAAACAATTTCCACATTGTCCCAACTGTGTACCAAAACTCGCAACTTAGATACTCATCTCTATGATCATATCGTAGACGGTTTATCCTCTTGTCACGACGATCTTCAATCTGAAATAGCTTTGAACTTTTCAATATCTCAGACTTGTGATTCATCAAGTAAATACTCTTGTATCTACTCAAATCATCAGTGAAGTAAGAACATAACTATATCCACTGCGTGCCTCAGCACTTATTGGACTATACATATCAAAAATGTATTGCATCCAATAAGTTACTTTCTTGTTCCATGTGGTATGTTTTGCATGTATCAAGTGATTCAAAATCAAGCGATTCCAAACGATCCATCTGCATGGGGTTTCTTCATGCGTTAATACCAACAGGTATGGTTTGCATGTCTCAAACGTTTCAAAAATGAGTGAGTACAAAGATCCATCATCATGGAGCTTCTTCATGCATTTTACACTAACATAACTCAAGCGGCAGTGCCACAAGTAAGTGGTACTATCATTATTACTTTGTATCTTTTGGCACCAATATTATGAACATGTGTAACACTACGATCAAGATTCAATAAACCATTGAAGGTAATTATTCAAGCAAATAGAATAACCATTATTCTCTTTAAATGAATAATCGTATTACAATAAACACGATCCAATCATGTTCATGCTCAACGCAAACACCAAATGACAATTATTTAGGTTTAACACCAATCACATCAACCTTGGAAACACTTCCAACACCTATGGTCACCTCGCCTTTAGCTAGTCTCCGTTTATTCCATAGATTTTGTTTCGAGTTACTAATCACTTAGCAATCGAACCGATATCTAATACCTTCGTGCAACTAGGAGTACTAGTAAAGTACACATCAATATCATGTATATCAAATATACTTCTGTTGACTTTGCCAGCCTTCTCATCTACCAAGTATCTAGGGTAGCTCTGGCTCAGTGACCGTTCCCCTCATAACAGAAGCACTTAGTCTCGGGTTTGGGTTCAATCTTGGGTTTCTTCATTAGAGCGGCAACTGGTTTGTCGTTTCATGAAGTATCCCTTTTAGCCCTTGCCCTTCTTGAAACTAGTGGTTTTACTAACCATCAACAATTGATGCTCCTTCTTGAGTTCTACTTTCCCAGTGTCAAACAATGCGAATTTGCTCAAGGATCATCATATTGTAGCGACCCGACCTGAAACGGCCAAGTCTGTGGTGTTTCCGTACCATCCCAAGATCATGCTGGTACACACACAGTACATCAATGTATATATCGAGAGTTCAGTCACGCAGCTTTATTAATTGAAATCTCATATCGAGTATTTTATTACAGTAATGGATTACAATAAAGTGGTTGAAGGCCATCTCATGAGATAACTAACAAAGACTAGCGGAAGCTTCCAAAGTAGACGAGTCCATCCGACTCCAGGGCATATCACCGAGCGTAGATCGTAGCCTCACTCCTAGTCGGAAAAGTACTCTGCAACATGACATGTTGCAGCCGTGTAGGCCAGCATATTGAATATGCCGACAAGTCACCAAAGAGAGGCGGGGTGAAAATAATAACCATCTATTCTATATGCATATATGGCGGGCGGGGCTATAAGTTTTTTTGCAAAAAGCAAGTTTTCTCCTACATCAAGAGAGGGTTAAAAGAAAAATATTACTACATTGTTGGCTGTTAACAAGATGGTTCCGCCAACCATTTCTCGTACCCGAGTTGTCAATAATACCCACAATATTATTTAAATTGTGTTGAGAGTTCTGGAAAATTTCAATGCCTTCGGCTCAAGTTGTCCATGACCGTGGACACGGCTAATCGATTAGGTTTGGGTACTCTGCAGAGTTTTGCACACGTTCCCCACAAGATTTGATCGCCTCCGAGTATGTCCTCGCACTTCAGGGTGTTTGAAGAACAGATGATCAAAACATGGTCTTTCAACGGGTCCCTCTGATCCCCTGTCGGTGCCCATCCAATCCTACCGTTCTTCTACATCTGCTAGCACCGCCTGTACAGAGTCTCCGCATTGTCCAACCAAGCCAGAGCCCATAATGACTTGTGGCTGTGCAGGTAAGCCTTGGGTCTTGAAGCCTCCGTCCATCTCTTCGAGCCTGGGTGAAGCTTTCCGCAAGATGTCATGGCACTTCCCCATGCATCCCGGGTCGTCCACTGGTTTCTCCAGGGAGCCCATCTAAATCGTCCTTCATCCAGAGTTGCATTGCATCACGAGGTCTTGAAAGGTCTTGACTTAACCGGTCTTGATTATTAAAAATTTCTCGCATCACTCGTGATAGACTCTCAACCAAAACCCCGTCTACTTAAGCATAGCAAAATAGAATGCGTCATCCCGAGCCAAGTGACAAGGTTGTTGGGTGCCTACCACATGATACTACATCAAGTAACCATATTTTCCAAGTACCTACTCAGCATGCAATTGGGTGTAGAAAGGTAGAACTACAATGCATAAAACATAGGTAATACATGATCAAATCACTTGCCTTGCTGATAGTTGTCGTGCTCAAATGCTTCTTGGTAGAAAGCTTCGCACTCCGGGTGATCTATCGATACAAATAAAATACACACAATAAGCACTACAATCAATAAGAAACAAAATAAAATCACTAACATATAAACACCATTGCATAAAGTGAAGAAATTCACTTAACATAACCAAAGCAGAATCTGTTTTTGATAAAACCCCAAGTAAAAAACTAAACAAATTTGAAACTTAAACTACTGAATGATATGATCACTAGGAAACAACACCAAAAAGAATTAAATTAAAAGCTATTTTTAAACTCCCAGAATAAGTAAAACAAGATTTAAACTAAATCTGTTCTAATTCAAATTTTGAAATTTCAAACATAGGCAAATAATATGTTTTCAGAAACTAGAGGAAAATTTTGATCTACTGCAAAACAAATAAACTCCATTGGAGTCCAAGAATAACAGTTATAAAGGAAACAAAATTGAAACTCTCTCTGTTTTTAAAACTAAAACAGAAAAAAGAAAAGTCTAACTAGTGAACTGGGGGAGGGGGTATGTGGCAGCTCCTGATTGGTCAGGGGTGTGCGCTGCGATGACTATCAGGCGAATGGCCGCAATCTAACCGAACCGCATCGGCTAATATTAAGTGGGGAAGAAAACCATTCGGTTTTTTATCTGGCACGTAGGATTTAGATCTGACGGCTCAAACAAGAGGGGAGAGCTCACAGGGGCTTGCCGGTGATGGAGTCTTCTCCGGCAAGGCAGGGAGGCGGTGGTCGTCGGTGGCGTCGTTGCAGTGGTCGTCGGCGGCGTCTGAGGGGTCGGGGAGGTGGCGGTGGGGCTCCGGCGAGCTCTGGTGGCGACGGCGAGGCGAGAGGACGTCGGGGGCGAGCAGGGGGAGGCCGGGGAGCTTCGGTGTGGCTGAACTCCGGTGAGGTGGCGAGGGGAGGCGTGGGGCGAGGGAGCTTCGGGTTTCGGGAGGGGAACAGGGTGCGGAGGGGTGGGGGAGATTTTATAGGGGAGGGGTGAGCTCGGGAGGGAAAGAGGAGGGAGATCCGGGAGGAGATCGGTCGGCTCCGGCGAGGGAAAGAAATCGGGGGTGGGGAAGGAAAGGAGGGGGAGGGAGGAAGGGGGTGACCGGGGGGCTCGGTTCGGCCAGTGGGGCCCGCTAGCCAGAGAGAGAGAGAGGGAGGGGAGCTCGGGTCGGTTGGCCGATCCGGATGGGATCCGGATCCCGGCTGAGGGGGGGATCGGCCTGATTGCTATACGACGCTTGGGGCGTTTTCCTAAAAACAAAAAAAACTACCTTTCTTATTTTTCTAAAGAAGGAAATAAAACAAACAAAAAAGCAAGTAAATAAAATCCAAAAATAGTGATCTTATATATCAAAAATTTCAGAAAAAAGATCTCTACACGTTTAACATTTTTCCAAGGCCAAAATAAAAAGTTTAAAAAAATGTTTTTCAGAAAAAACCCTAAAAGCTTTATTTCTTTTTGCAAACATTTTCTCAATAACACTTTGGTTTTCTTGGCTCAAAATATTTCAAAAATGCCCCTTGTTTTGGAGGGTTATGTTCCACCTCTTTTTCTTGCTTGCAAGAATTTATTTCCCGACATTTCTTGAGTGAAGAAAAATAGAATTGCAAAAGCAAAAACCGAAAGAATTCAAATGCAAACTTTACTCCAATCAATATGCATAGATGCTTAGCTACAATTGTAAAACATTCCAAATTAGGAAATTTGGGATGTTACAAACCTACCCACCTTAAGATGAATCTCGCCCTCGAGATTCGGGTTGGCTAGCAAATAGGTGTTGGTGGTCTCGTCAAAGATCCTCTTCTCGTTCTGAGGTGGCTTCTTCCTCGGTGTGGTGACTCCACAAAACCTTGCAAAACTTGATGATCTTGCTGCGGGTAACTTTGTTGGTAGTCTCGAGAATCCTGACGGGTTTCTCCTCATACGTCAGATCACTGTCAAGATGTATGGCCTCTAGGGGCACTGTATCTCTCAACGAAACATCGGGCATCTCAGCATGGCATTTCTTCAACTCGGAAACATGGAAGACATCATGAACTCCGGACAATCCTTCTGGCAATTCCAGTTTAAATGCAACTTTGCCTCTACGTTCAAGAATTTTGTAGGGGCCAATGAATCGGGGTGCTAACTTTCCTTTCACACCAAATCTCTTGATTCCTCGAAGTGGAGACACCCGAAGGTATGCTCGGTATCCCACTTCGTATTTTACTTCCTTGTGTTTGCTATCAGCATAACTCTTCTGTCTGGACAGAGCTATCTTGAGTCGGTCACGAATCAGCTTGACCTTCTCCTCAGAATCCCGGATAAGGTCAGGACCAAAAAGTTGTCGGTCTCCAACACCATCCCACATCAATGGTGTTCTACACCTCCTTCTGTATAGAGGTTTGAAAGGGGCCATCTTCAGACTGGTCTGATAGCTGTTGTTGTATGAGAACTCGGCATAAGGCAAATTGTCCTCCCAGCTAGACCCATAGTCTAGTGTGCAAGCTCTCAACATGTCCTCCAGAATCTGATTGACTCTCTTGGTCTGTCCCTCGGTCTGAGGGTGAAAAGTTGTACTGAACTCCAATCTCGTTCCCAAGGTTTCGTGTAGTTGGTGCCAAAATTTTGACGTGAACTGGGTCCCTCTATCTGACACAATACTCTTCGGTACTCCATGTAGACATACGATCCTGGTCATATATATTTTGGCCAGCTTAGAACTCGTGTAAGTAGTCTTCACGGGGATGAAGTAAGCTACCTTGGTCAAACGATCGACCACTACCCAGATAGATTCATAACCTGAACGGGTCCTGGGTAATCCTGTGATGAAGTCCATACCAAGCTTCTCCCATTTCCACTTGGGTATCGGCAATGGTTGAAGCAATCTGGCTGGCTTCTTATGCTCGGCCTTTACTCGCTGACAAACATCGCATATTGATACAAACTCGGCAATGTCCTTCTTCATTCCTGTCCACCAGAAACTTTCTTTCAAGTCCAGATACATCTTGGTGTTGCCTAGGTGTATCGAATACGGGGAATCATGGGCCTCCTGAAGTTTCAACTTCCTGAGTTCAAGATCATTGGGCACATAGATGCGATCCTCAAACCATAAAGTTCCGTGTTCATCCTCACGAAAACCTAGCCTTCCCGTCATTCATTCTTTGCTTAATCTCAGCTTTTTCCTTGTCTGACTTCTGGGCTTCACGGATCTTTCAGGTCAAGGTGGATTGAATTTCCAGCGTGGCTACAAATCCTCTTGGAACTATCTCCAATTTGAGCTCTCTGAGATCATCGGCTAACTCCTGGGGTATTCCTCCCGCTATGAGTGTGTTCACATAACTCTTACGGCTCAAAGCATCGGCTACAACATTTGCCTTCCCTAGATGATAATGCAATCTCATGTCATAGTCCTTGATCAACTCTAGCCATATCCTCTGTCTGAGGTTCAACTCCTTCTGCGTGAAGATATATTTTAGGCTCTTGTGATCAGTGTAAACATCACAACTATTTCCGATCAGGAAATGTCTCCAGGTCTTGAGAGCATGCACTACGGCTGCTAGTTCCAAATCATGCGTGGCATAATTCAACTCATGAGTTCTGAGCAGCCTGGATGCATAGGCTACAACTTTTCCTTCTTGCATGAGCACTCCTCCAAGTCCTTGACGAGAAGCGTCACAATAAACCTGGAAATCCTTCCAAATGTTCGGCAATATCAGCACTGGGGCTATAACCAGACGTTTCTTCAACTCTTGGAAACTGGCTTCACATTCCTCGGTCCAAACATACTTGGACTCCTTCTTCAACAACTCCGTCATGGGCTTGGCGATCTTTCTGAAATTCTCAATAAACCTTCGGTAATATCCAGCAAGTCCGAGGAAACTGCGGATCTCCTTAAGTGAAGTGGGTGCTACCCATTCGGTAACTGCTGCAACCATGGTAGGATCCACTGCTATTCCTTCTCCTGAAATGACATGTCCGAGGAATCCAACTTCCTTCAACCAAAATTCACATTTGCTGAACTTCGCATACAGCTGATGCTCTCGAAGTTTCTCCAAAACTAGACGCAAGTGTTCCTTGTGGTCTTCCTCATTCTTGGAGAATATCAATATGTCATCGATGAACACCGCGACAAACTTGTCCAAGTATTCCATAAATACCTTGTTCATCAGATTCATAAAATATGCCAGAGCATTAGTCAGTCCAAATGACATGACTGTGTACTCATACAGACCATACCGGGTGATGAAGGTTGTCTTGGGTATATCTTGTTCACGAATTTTCAGCTGATGATACCCGGATCGAAGATCGATCTTGGAGAACACTCGGGCTCCAACTAACTGGTCAAACAGATTGTTGATCATCGGCAAGGGATACTTGTTCTTGATGGTCGCCTCGTTCAAAGCACGATAATCAACTACCATTCTCAAGGATTTATCCTTTTTCTCAACCAAGAGAACTGGGGCTCCCCAAGGTAAAGAACTAGGGCGAATATACCCTTTGTCCAACAACTCCTTAATTTGCTTCTTGATTTCTACTAAATCATTTGCGGGCATCCGATAGGGTATCTTGGATATCGGGGCTGTTCCGGGTAATAGTTCAATCAGGAACTCAATCTCTCTATCCGGTGGCATGCCCGACAATTCCTCCGGAAATACATCTGGGTATTCTTGTACAATCGGTACTTCCTCCTGGACTACTCCCATGAAAGACTTTACCCGTTTACTCCATGACGGCTGTTGGGATACGTACTTAATCCTCTTTTGCTCGGGGGTGGTGAGCAAAATAGACTTAAGGGCACAATCAATGTTTCCTTCATACTTGGTCAACCAATCCATGCCTAGGATTACATCCAATCCCTGAGACTCTAATACGATGAGGTCGGTGGGAAACTTATGGTTCCCAATGTTGAGACTCAAAGCGTGGCATCCTATCCGAGCTGTCATCATGCCTCCTGGGGAACTGACCTTAATAGGCTGGCTGAAGGTTCTAGTTGGTAAACTATACTTTTCCACAACTACCCTTGATATGAATGAATGCGTTGCACCAGAATCAAAAAGTACCAATACTGGACGTGATTTAACAAAAACTTACCAACCACTGTATCAGGGTGATCATAGACCTCTTCAACATCAATGTGGTTCACCTGGGCTCGGGGAAAAGGATTTGGCTACCTTGCTGCTGAGTTGCCGTTGCCGTTGCCGTTCCATTTCCTGCTTGTTCTGGGGACATTCAGTGGCATAGTGTCCCGTCTTCTAGCACTTGAAGCAGGTGATATGAGTCATGTCCTTCTGAGCTGGAGCGAAATGATGCTGAGTGTCGGTACCGCCATTACCGTTCTTGAAGTTTCCGCCATTGCGGTGGTTCCCATTTCCTCCATAGTTGTGGCCTCCATGGTTGTGCACTAGGTGGTTATGCTGGATGTGTCCTCCAAACTTACTGGATCCAGTCCCGGTATTCCCTGAATAGGGGGTGTAGCGAGGCTTCTGTTGAGTGCCGGAGTTGAACTTCCCATTGCCATACTTTCGCTTGTGGTTCTCCATCTGCTGATGTTTCCCCTCCAAGATGAGGGCCTTATCTACCAGCTCCTGGTAGTTGTTGAAGTTGGCTACAGTCAGCTGAATGCTCAACTCATCGTTGAGTCCCTCCAAGAACTTTTCCTGCTTGGCTGCATCATCGGCCACATCTCTAGGTGCATAACGGGCGAGTGATGACCCACAAGTAGAGGGGATCAATCGTAGTCCTTTCGATAAGTAAGAGTGTAGAACCCAACGAGGAGCAGAAGGCTCTGATAAACGGTTTTCAGCAAGGTAATAACTGCGAGCACTGAAAGTAGCGGTAACAAGTGATGGTGTAGTGAGGTAAAACGTAGCAAGTGAAAAGTAACAAGTAACAAGTAGTAGCAACGGTGCAGCAAAGCGGCCCAATCCCTTTTGTAGCAAGGGACAAGCCTGAACAAAGTCTTATAGGAGGAAAAACGCTCCCGAGGACACACGGGAATTTCTGTCATGCTAGTTTCATCAAGTTCATATGATTCGCGTTCGTTACTTTGATAGTTTGATATGTGGGTGGACCGGCGCTTGGGTACTGCCCTTACTTGGACAAGCATCCCACTTATGATTAACCCCTCTCACAAGCATCCTCAACTATGAAAGAAGAATTAAGACAACGTCTAACCATAGCACTAAACTAGTGGATCCAAATCAGCCCCTTACGAAGCAACGCATAGACTGGGGTTTAAGCTTCTATCACTATAGCAACCCATCATCTACTTACTACTCCCCAATGCCTTCCTCTAGGCCCAAATATGGTGAAGTGTTATGTAGTCGACGTTCACATAACACCATTAGAGGAAAAACAACATACAACATATCAAAATACCGAACGAATACCAAATTCACATGACTATTAATAGCAAGACTTATCCCATGTCCTCAAGAACAAAAGTAACTACTCACACAGCATAATCATAATCATGATGAGAGGTATAATGAGTAGCATCAAGGATCTGAACATAAACTCTTCCACCAAGTAATCCAACTAGCATCAACTACAAAGAGTAATCAACACTACTAGCAACCTTACAAGTACCAATCGGAGTCGCGAGACGGAGATTGGTTACAAGAGATGAACTAGGGTTTGGAGATGAGATGGTGTTGATGAAGATGTTGATGGTGACGAGTCCCCTCCGATGAGAGGAATGTTGGTGATGACGATGGCGACGATTTCCCCCTCCGGGAGGGAAGTTTCCCCGGCAGGATCGTCTTGCCGGAGCTCTAGAGTGGTTCTGCTCAAGTTCCGCCTCGTGGCGGCGGAGAATCCACGAAAAAGCTCCGCCCTCATTTTTTTCGAACGAAACCCTTCATATAGCAGAAGAGGGGGGCCAGTGGGCCACCAGGGTGCCCACAAGCCCTGATGCCGCGGCCAGGGGGGAGGCTGCGGCCACCAGGCGTGGGGGCCCCCGGCAGCTCCCCTCTGGCACTTCTTTCGCCCAGTATTTTTTATATATTCCCAAAAAGTTCCACGTTGATTTTCAGGGCATTTGGAGTTGTGCAGAATAGAGGACTCAGACTTGCTCCTTTTCCAGTCCAGAATTCCAGCTGCCGGTATTCTCCCTCTTCAAATAAATCTTGCAAAATAAGAGAGAAAAGGCATAAGTATGGTACCACAAAGTATAATAACAGTCCATAAAGCGATAAATATCAACATGAAAGCATGATGCAAAATGGACATATCAACTCCCCTAAGCTTAGACCTCGCTTGTCCTCAAGCGAAAACCAAGATCCATAAACATGTCCACATGTTTAGGGATGAAGGTGTCGACAAAACAAAATACGGACTCGAGGGCATCATGATCACACATATTATAGCAATACATCATAAAGATTCTTATGGGAAAGTAACAATTCCTTCACAAAGCAGAGTATGAATGAAAAACCTTACCGAGAAGTAGACAACAACAGTCCATAGTCATTGAAGCAATTGCAATTTATCATAACATCAGAAAGAGCCAAGTAAGAGCTTGTAAAGCAAATCCACATACTCAATCATCTCTTTTGTTTTCCACAATTGTTACAACTCACATGGTACTCATGGTGTCAAAGTTTCAGTTGTACACAGAGAAAGATAGTGTAATGCCCCAAGTGTAGGTCTTTCCCTTTTTGTAACCTTCCATGTGGGGCCACCTTGTCAGAGATCTTGATGATATCATTTTGTGTCATGATTTCATGTGTGTTCCTTAGTGCTTACTTCCCTTGCATGCATGCATAGCATATCATTCCTTGCCATACCTTATGATTGCATGCCATGGTCATGTTGCATTTGATTTCACTAGGAGTAGTGTTGTGGTGTTGAGAGTGCATGTGATCTTGCTAGGGTTAAGTGGTGGTTTTGCACTACCTTGTGATGCATGTGATAATGGTGTGTGTGATGTAGGAGTGAGTGCTAGTCATTTTAAGCTCTTGCTTTTTAAACTCCTTTTCCCTCCTATTTTTCCCATGTCAAAATTCCTTCTTCCCAAAAATGATTCTAAAATGTCTGGTGGTTAGATAAAAATGTGTTTATGAGGGGGTGCAATTTTTCTGGTTTGTTCTATGATTTTTAGAGGTGCAAATAAACTCAAAACAGGAGGTTAATTACTGTTTTGCATTTATTTCAAACATCTCCAAATATTGCTTTCCTATTTTTCCCTATTGGGCCATTATTTCTTATGTCTAGCAGGATTTTCCTTTTAATTTTTTAACCCAGTAGTTATTTTGGGTAATATAATTTTTTTCCTTCCCTGGGTGCATTTGTTTTTCAGTTCACCTAATTGGATAACCTCCTGTGTATTTATTTTTTTCCTGGCCCATGAAGTCTTCTCCCGTGCTGGCCCAGTAGGACTCCACCCCTGGCGACAGAGCCCGTTGGCGAGCCATTCTCTTCTTCCTCCCGACGTCATGCTGTACGACCTACGCTCCACCTCTCGATCACTCTCTCCTTGATCCAGCGGCTCGAGCTCGCCTCCCGAGACGTTAAAAGGAGCCCGGGACCTCCTCCTCCGCCCTAGGGTTCCCACTCCGTTCCCCCCAGCGCCGCCAGTTTCCTCCTTCCCTCGTTCTTCCCTGGTAAGCTTCTGAGAGGCAGCAGAGAGAGAGAGTGCAGGGCCTCCTCCGCCAACCCGCCGTTTCGTCGTCTCCGGCACCGGCCGCCATGTTCGGGGGCTCGGGGCGGCTCCCCGCATCCCATTCCCGGCGCTAGAAGCCCCGGAGAGCGGCCACGCCGACGACCCCGAGCCCGTCCAGGACGTGGCCGTGGTGCTTCTTCCTCCCCGTCGGTCCGGCAGCGCAAGGACGTCTTCGTCGTCGGCTTCTTCCCCTCCGGCGCTCCTCCTTCTTGTTCGGCGCTCCCTCTTCCCCCCCCCCAAGGTGAGGACCAACGCCCGTGCTTCCTCCTCCTCGGTTCGGTCCAGATCCGAGGCAGAGTTCTTCGTTCTCCCCTGTTGTCGTTCGTCAGGGAATAGCGGTTGCGTGCGGTGAAGTAGAAGGGCGAGTTGGTATGCGTATGTGTTCTTAGCCGGTGCCTCCCCTGCGTAGTAGCAGCAGCAGCAGCCGGCAGTAGGCGCTAGCAATAGCAGCAGCAGCTAGCCGGTGCAACTTAGCAGCTGCAGCGGCAGAGTACACCGCTGCCGTTCCGGGCAGCCAAAGGAGGGACCTTTTCCCGTGCTCAGGGCGGGAATGGAGCCCCTGAGATTCCCGCGGGCCCCGCCGAGAGTTTCCCCTGCCGGTGGTGGCCGGGAGTGGCGCCGCCAGCTCCCTCGGGTCCGGCCGCCGGCGGAGTTCATCTCGTGAGTGGAGTGGGTTTTTCTATTTTACCTTCTTGTCTTAGCCAGTCTTCGATCCGTAGCCCGATGGTAGTGTGGCTCTGTCTTATGCTTGCGCCTGTAGGAGGGCGTGGGTTCGAGTCCCCCCTCGGCGCCTTTTTGTTGATCTGGTTGATTTATTTGTATCAATGGGCCTGCAGTCACCTTACCTTGCCTTCTTCTCTTCTCTTGTCAACAACTAGTGCAGCAGCGCAGTGGAGTGTTGCTGGTGCTGGACACCAGGGGCGTGAGTTCGAATCCCAGCAGCCCCTGATTCTATTTTTTCTTTCTTTTCTTTTCCTGCCTATTTAATTTCTGTTTCCCTAACTCCTATACAAAGTGGTTTGTTAGTTTTGTTAATTCTTCTGTTAACTAACTCTTTTGCACAGTGGTGTTGTATTTTTGTTCCTGCTAATATAGTTAGGGTAGATTTAGTTATGTGTGTGTTTTGCACACTAAGAGGTGATGTATGATCTTGCTATACTTGCTAACACTAGGAGTTAGCCTTGATAAGTGGATGATGCTAGCTGCCTTGACAATTGTGTGTGTTGTGCTTGGAGGTGATAAGATGCACTAGCCACTCTTGTATAGCCCCAACTTTTGAACTTTGGTGTGGGCTAAGTGTTCTTGTAGTTTTATTTGTTTGCATCGCCTTAGTGGGGTGTGGGTGCCTCCCCCTCACCACATGTCTTGGTGTGATGTGAAGTTCTAGGTGACTTTCTATGTTAGCATGTGTAGGTGTGGTTTCCTAGTTTAGCTAGGGTAGATTGTTGTGGGGGTTGCACCTTGAGTAAGACATGATTCCTAGGAAGATCCTAGTAATGCATGTGAGAGTTTGTACCATCACATGCCCATATGTGGGGGGTGCATACTCTCTTGATGGCCTAGGGTCCCATTGTGATGTGTTTGATCTAATAATATTGTGATATGGGTGTGGGTGTTGTTGATGTGCATGACACAAACATGGGGTTCAAACCCCCATGTCACTTTGTCATTGTGCACATAAGATTCACCTATGTATTTGTCATCTTAGAAGCATACCTTGTGGAATTGCATTTGCACTTTGTTGAAAGTTTGGCCTTTGTTTCCATGGTATAGATGGAGCCCAAGGGCATGAATCTTGTGTGTTAGTAGTAGGGGTTTGTGCTCAACACCATAGTGGTGTCAATCACCTCTTGGTGACATGTGTGTGCAAACTATGCCTAGACAAAGTGGGCATGTGGCTGGAAAATTCCAGATTTTTGAACTCTGAAAATTTCACTAAGTCTGGAATGCTGGAAACATTTTCTTCCCCTGTAGATAAGGATGTCCTGGTCATTCTGTTGAGAAATGGACTTAGTTCAGTGCTAGTGTTTTGAACCTGGTATGTTTGTGAAGCTTCCTGTCAATTTTCAAGTCATTTGGAGTCCAGTAGCTTGTGTTTTGATTGCTGTAAAAAAGCTTCAGAACAGAAACAGAAACTCAGGTGCAGGAATTTTCTCTAAGTCCCTGAGAACTGATGGTTTTGGGAAAGTTTGTGGCCTTGTATCTTCTATAGTTTAATTCCTTTTTCTGTGATTCTTGCTGGAGCTTGTAGTGTTCTTGGTTGGCAACAGCCACATATATTATTTGTCATATTTGAAGACCTGTAGCTATGTTGCATGTGGCTCACAAACAGCTAAGATGCAGAAACTAGCAGATTGCGTAGTTTTGCCATTTTGTTCAAAGTTTGTGTTTAATTGTTGTTGGGGTGTTCTACCTTGCTCCATTTCATTCATGTTGGGTTAATATATGTCTTGGCAACCTGGGAACGCCATATTTGTGCCAATTGTGTGTGTGGTGATGAATCTTTCACGTAGGGCTTCATATCGTGTTTCGTTGATTCCCGTTGATCCGTAGCTCCGTTTGCAAAGTTCTTTACATGGTTTTGCACCGTTTTTACGAGATGCATATGTTCATATCATTCCCATGCAAGTCCAAATAGTTTAGTGCAAAGTTCTGTCCAGGAACTTGTTGTAGTTCATCTTGCTTGTGCTAGTGTTAGAAATAGTGGTGCATGCTCAACTTTCATCTCATGCATCATGTGATTGTTGCATTTTGTGGTGCTGCTGTTCATTGGCTGTTATTCTTGTGTTGGGTAGCACCGGGAGCGGAGACCGATTACGTGGATTCAGGAGAGTACGTGCAGGACGATCCAGAACCATTCCAAGCTGAGGATATCACAGGCAAGATGACATGACCTTGATCCCATATCTAGACTTGTTATGTTAGTTTCGATTCCACGTCATATTGCTCGCTGCCTACCACTGAAAATATATTGCCTCTTCATATGCCATGAGCCTAAACACCTTACTCTTTCCTAGCAAACTTGCATGGCTAGGTAGGCTTGCTCAGCTACTAATGTTAGCATTGTTAGTTGCAGGTGTTTATAACTCAGGAGTTGACATGAGCTTGATATCATTATATTAATTAATGTTATTTAATTAATGTATCTATATACTTGGTAAATGACGGGAGGCCTAGCCTTTTGCCGGGTGTCTTGTTCCGTTATTGCCGCCTTAGTTACCGGTCACCGGTGTTTGATTCCATAATGATCGCTCCTAACACGTTCGGGGTTGTTATGGGGACCCCCTTGATAAATCGCGTAGTGTTAAGGCTTGTCCGGCAGGACCCAACTTTGGTATTGATCTGCTAATCACTTAATAATAAACTGCATAGGGAATAGCTACCACGAGGTATTTAATCAACAACCCGGGCCAGTGCTCCTCATGAGTGTTGGTCCAAACCAGAGCAGCTTATTACGCTCCCCGGGGCAACTCGGAGTTTTGGCGTGGTAACCATCGCTCATCCAGCGTGTCCTGAGACTGAGATACGCGGCTCTTATCGGGGTCGTCGACACTTCGGGAGGTCCTGCTAGCCTTGTCTTACCTTAGCGGTATATCTTGCGTATAGGAATCGCGGTGAAGCTTTGGTTTCACCCAGAGTTGAGGTTTTCCTCTAAGGAATCCGACAAGATCACGAGATTCGTGATAGAGGATGCCTTTGCGGCCTGTGTCCGTTTGTGATGGACTAGTTGGAGCACCCCTGCAGGGTTTAATCTTTCGGAAAGCCGTGCCCGCGGTTATGTGGCAACTTGGAATATTTTGTTAACATCCGGTATTAGAGAACTTGAACATAAACTAATAAAAATGCCAACTGTGTGTGTAACCGTGACTGTCCCTTCGAAGTCCTCTCTTCGATCGGGAACACGGTGGGGTTATGAATGCCGTAGGTAGGTGTTCAGGATCACTTTCTGATCAAGTATTCTCGATCGTTAGCGTAGACCAATTTTACTTCCTTCTCGCGTAAGTTAGCCACTTATTCAATCATAGGATGCAGCAGCCTCAAACACGTCTTACCTTCCTTACCCAACAACATGACTAGTTCTGGCACCAAGGTCTTAGATTGCTGAGTCCCCGTGGCTCACAGATTCCTCCGAAACTCCCAGCAGGTACAGGTACCCCAGAGACCGATGATCCCGATGGCACCCAGCTGGCGTGGCAGTATGATGAGGAGACAGATCGCCTTTACGTGAACTATCCAGAGGACTGAGCCGTGGTCGTGATCGTGGGCCAGCAGCGGGTAGCATAGCATTTTCCTTGTTCTGTAGTCCGTTCCGGAACTACCTTGTTTGTATCTGCGTTGTACTCTGTATTATTAATAAGAAGACAGTTGAATCCCAGATTGTCCACTATATTTATTATTATGTGCTATGTTTACTTGCTTGCAAAACACTTAGATGCGCTTCTTTCCTATTCGGGGGCCTCGACCCCCAGATCGGAAAGGACCGCATCTTGGTCGTTACAGATAGGGGCTTATAATTTTGCCTCCCAACCATTTACCTCAAGGGTAAAGTCAACAATAATAAAGCATAAGTACTCATCTCCAAGTTGATATATGAATATAGATCTTTGCCAAGCATATGACGGTAGCCAAGATAAAGGCGAAATAAGGAATTGGTGAAGATCACCATGACTCTTTCAAGGGCAAAAAGTAAAGGTACAAGATAGGCCCTTCGCAGAGGGAAGAAGAGGTTGTCATGTGCTTTTGAGGTTTGGATGTGTGTCCTCTTAGTGCGGAGGAACGTCACTTTAAATTGCCTCCTGTGATAAAGAACTTTATTATGCAGTCTGTCGCTTTTATGTCTTCCTCATCACAGGTTCGTATAAAGCTTATTTTCCACACACTAATAGATCATACATATTAGAGTGCAATTTTTATTGCTTGCACCGATGACAACTTACTTGAGGGATCTTATTCAATCCATAGGTAGGTATGGTGGACACTCTTGGCAAGACTGGTTTGAAGGTTTATGGATGCGCAAGTAGTATCTCTACTTGGTGCGGGAGTTTTGGCTAATATGAGGTGGAAGCATTCGTCACATGCTAAGGGATCTCTAAACATATAACATTGTTTGGAATCAAGCAAACACAATTCACTATGTTGTCTCCCTTGTCCAACTTCTACTTCTAAGCATGTAATAGTTTGGTGAGTGCTCACAATTGTAAAAGGTGTCTAAGATGATATATTTATATGTGAGCCTCTCTTTCCTTATTACTTCCTATTAATTGCAACAATAACTGGTGTCTATATTGGTCTATTCTCAACAAGTTTCAATCATCATACTTGTTATATGTGAAGCTATCACTTTCCATAAGATCATCTCATGATCTTTCATGCTATCGTTCTTTTCATACTTTTGATCATGGCACAAAACAAAGCCCTTGACTAAGATACTCTTTATTATATAGCTCGCAAGCTCGAGTACATCGGGGGAGACACAAGGCAAAAGACTCAAACTAAACACTAAAGACTTATTCCACTAAGAGAAGAAATAAAAACTGAAAAGGGAAGAACTAAAACAAAGATACAAGCAAAAGATATAAAGATGATACGATACCAGGGCAACTCTCCCAAGCTTGGCACAAACCAAGGGAGTTGTCCATACCAATGCTTAGTTGTCTTCCTTTGGTGGTGATGGTGGTGGAGTCTTTGCCTTTGATTCCAAGAGAGCTATCAATCTTTGATTTATACCTTGGAGATCTGCGACATGGTTCTCCAGCAAAACAACTTCACGAGAAAGGGAAATATTGCGAGCACGAGTTGTTTCACAAAACCTCAAGAGTTCAATCAAGGATGGAGACAACACGTGGAGGAAGGGTTGGAGAAAATCCACTCCTTCAACGTATTCAATGTTGAACGTAGGTTTAACTTCCTCCCTAGCTTGGGTTTTCTCCTTAGCTTTGTCCCTAGCTTCCGTGACTTCTACTCTTTTCAGATTAGCATCTACTTCTTCATGAACTTGAGGGAGATTATTCTCCCCAATAGATTCCTGAGACATCTTTGCTCTAAATCTGCGGCAGACAACAGGCTCGAAACGAAAACAGAGGAAAACTGCGCGATACGGAGATCAAAACCCTGGAGCGTATATATAATGATTTTTTTCTAGACCAGAAGGAGTGCTCCACAAGAAAACGGAGTCCGGGAGGCACATGAGGTGCCCACAAGCCCTGTCGCCGCGGCCAGGGGGTTGCGGCGTCCAAGCTTGTGGCCGCCTCGTGCGCTCTCCGGACTGCTTATTATTTTTCTATTTTTCCATAAATTCCAAAACGGAGAAAAATTCCTACTGAAAAAGTTTTGGAGTCCAATTACTTATCGAAACACATACCTCTTCGTTTTCAGAGTCTGAAACAGGTTGATAAACATCTCTTATGTACTCCTCTGGAGTTATGATATTGATGATATTGGTCTCAACATTTATGGGAGTACCAGAGATATAATGCTTGATTCTTTGCCCATTTACCACTCTCGAGAAATTACCTTCCATGTTATTGATTTTGATGGCACCGGAACGATATACTTCCTCGACAACGTAGGGACCTTCCCACTTAGAGAGAAGCTTGCCTGCGAAGAATCTTAAGCGAGAATTGTATAGCAGGACATAATCACCTACATCGAACTCATGTTTTTGTATTCTTTTATCGTGCCATCTCTTAAACTTTTCCTTGAACAACTTGGCATTCTCATATGCCTGGGCCCTCCATTCATCTAATGAGCTGATATCAAACAACTGCTTCTCACCGGCAAGTTTGAAATCAAAGTTGAGCTCTTTGATTGCCCAATAAGCTTTGTGTTCTAGCTCAAGAGGTAAATGACAGGCCTTACCGTAAACCATTTTATACGGCGACATGCCCATGGGATTCTTATAAGCAGTCCTAAGCGATAAATATCAACATGAAAGCATGATGCAAAATGGACATATCAGCGAGCATGCTGAATTCATCAACATACTAAGCCACAGAGGGATTTCCCTAGCGTAAGTTGCGAAACTCACGCTTCTTCACACTCATGGCCCCAGCTGAGACATGAGCGGTGCGGAAGGCTTGCTTGAACTGCTCCCAAGTGACTCCAGCAATGCGGTCTGTGGTGGTGTAGTTCTCCCACAATGCAGCTGCGGGGCCTTCAAGTTGATGAGCGGCAAAGCGCACCTTCTCAGCTTCAGTACATCCAGTAGTGATTAGTTCCCGCTCCATCTTGCGGAGCCAATCATCTGCCACAATGGGCTCAATGATGCTGGAGAAAGTCGGAGGGTTCAACCTTAGAAAACGGGTGAGATTGTCGGACTGGGGTGGATGATGGTTGTTGTTATTGTTTTGGTTTTGAATGATCGGCTGCATCAAGGCATTCTGTTGCTGAATCACTTGTGTGAGTTCCGGCGGGAAGTTGGAAGCAGGATCACGTCTCGGAGGCATCTGGTGTTTGTAGAGGGGTGGGATTAGCATAGAACAAGGTTCTAAAGAGTAATTATACTACCCATATGAAATGCAACAAACAAGTATCACACCACACATTTTTATTCATTATCACCACAAAAGGTTCACACACGGGGATACAAGTTTCGATAACCTAAACATTGGCCTAAGCGTTTAACGATAAGATAAATTGGTGGACTAGTCTAAGTGTCCTCCTCAGAAAAGCATGGTGGTGGGTCCGTCGGTGGAGCTTGCTTCATAGTCCTCCTCATTGCTGATCAAGGGGGCTACGTCTCCTTCAGGTTGAAGGTTCTCGCCCATGTCCAGTTCTTCCTCCGGATATGCGACACGAGCCTTCAGCTTCTCGATCCTCTCCAAGAAGTCCTTCACCTCCAATTCATGCTCATAGTGGGCTTCCCGAGCTGCTTCTTCGAGTTCGAGTTCGCGGAGCGACAGTTGCTTGATCTTCCTGGTGTCCTTGACCACACGATGCTCCAGAGTCCCATTGTGCGTCTCCAAGGTCTGGGTATAGGACGGGAGAGCGTCTTTGGTCTTGATTGAGATGACTTCTCCATCTTCTCCTCTCCGAGATACCGTGAATAGGTCCGGTGAAATAGGGTAGCCTCTGTACACTTCCTTGATATGTCTGAGTGCATAATGGACCGCCATGTCCTTTCCGAGAATCCAGCTGGGTGCGATGTACTTGAAGTCCACAGGCTCAGTGCGTGGCTCGAATGTCCTTCTGGGATGTGCACCTCAATCCTGTAGCGTGAATCTTCCGGGTAAGATGAAGTACGCTTCCCAGTGATAGTCGGCAGAGCAATCCTTAAGTCCTTGGTGATCTACATCAGCTCCTTTCCGAAAGGCATAGTGGCGTCAGGCTGGCAAAACTCCGTGACCTTAATGGGGATGAAGGTGGCCATCTAAAAAATTTGGAACATCGGAGAGAAGTCAGAAACGAGCAGAAGAGGAAATAGAAGATTTATAGACATAAGAAAATTAGTTTCCTTCCTAAGGCTTTTCCATTCCTAGAGGTTAAGTCCTACGGTCAGCGTGTGCTCTGATACCATATCTGTAGCGACCCGACCTGAAACGGGCAAGTCTCTGGTGTTTCCGTACCATCCCAAGATCATGCTGGTACACACACAGTGCATCAATGTATATATCGAGAGTTCAATCACACAACTTTATTAATCGAAATCTCATATCGAGTACTTTATTACAGTAATGGATTACAATAAAGTGGCTGAAGGCCATCTCATGACATAACTAACGAAGACTAGCGGAAGCTTCAAAAGTAGATGACTCCATCCGACTCCAGGGCATATCACCGAGCGTAGATCGTAGCCTCACTCCTGGTCAGAAAAGTACTCTGCAACATGACACGTTGCAGCCGTGTAGGTCAGCATATTGAATATGCCGGCAAGTCACCAAAGAGAGTGGGTGGAAATAATAACCATCTATTCTATATGCATATATGGCGGGTGGGGCTATAAGTTTTTTGTGCGAAAAGCAAGTTTTCTCCTACATCAAGAGAGGGTTAAAAGCAAAATATTACTACATTATTGGTTGTTAACGAGATGGTTTCTCCGACCAATTCTCGTACCCGAGTTGTCAATAATACCCACATCATTATTTAAATTGTGTTGAGACTTCTGGAAAATTTCAATGCCTTCGGCTCAAGTTGTCCATGACCATGGACACGGCTAATCGATTAGGTTCGGGTACTCTGCAGAGTTTTGCACACGTTCCCCATAAGATTTGATCACCTCCGAGTATGTCCTCGCACTTCAGGGTGTTTGAAGACCGGATGATCAAAACATGGTCTTTCAACGGGTCCCTCTGATCCCCTGTCGGCGCCCATCCAATCCTACCGCTCTTCTACATCTGCTAGCACCGCCTGTCCAGAGTCGCCGCGTTGTCCAACCAAGCCAGAACCCATAATTACTTGTGGCTATGCAGGTAAGCCTTGGGTCTTGAAGCCTCCGTCCATCTCTTCGAGCCTAGGTGAAGCTTTCCGCAAGATGACATGGCACTTCCCCATGCATCCCGGGTCGTCTACTTGTTTCTCTAGGGAGCCCATCTAAACCGTCCTTCACCCAGAGTTGCATTGCATCACGAGGCCTTGAAAGGTCTTGACTTAGCCGGTCTTGATTATTAAAATTTTCTCGCATCACTCGTGATAGACTCTCAACCAAAACCCCGTCTACTTAAGCATATAAAAATAGAATGCGTCGTCTCGGGCCAAGTAACAAGGTTGTTGGGTGCCTACCACATGATACTACATCAAGTAACCATATTTTCCAAGTACCTACTCAGCATGCAATTGGGTGTATAAAGGTAGAACTACAATGCATAAAACATAGGTAATACATGATCAAATGACTTGCCTTGCTGATAGTTTTCGTGCTCAAACGCTTCTAGGTAGCAAGCTTCACACTCCGGGTGATCTATCGATACAAACAAAATACACACAATAAGCACTACAATCACTAACAAAAAAATAAAATCACTAACATATAAACACCATTGCATAAAGTGAAGAAATTCACTTAACATAACCAAAGCACAATCTGTTTTTGATAAAAACCCAAGTAAAAATAATTAAAAAAAGTTGAAACTTAAACTACTGAAAGATATGATCACTAGGAAACAGCAGCAAAAATAATTAAATTAAAATCTATTTTAAACTCCCAGAATAAGAAAAACAAGATTTAAACTAAATCTGTTCTAATTCAAATTTTGAAATTTCAAACATAGGCAAATAATATGTTTTCGGAAACTACACGAACATTGTGATCTACTGCAAAAAGAATCAACTCCATTGGAGTCCTAGAATAAAAGTTATAAAGGAAACAAAATTGAAACTCTCTCTGTTTTTAAAACTAAAACAGAAAAAAAAAGTCTAACTAGTGAACGGCGGGGTATGTGGCAGCTCCTGATTTGTCAGGGGTGTGCGCTGCGGTGACTATCAGGCGAACGGCCGCAATCTAACCGAACCGCGTCGGCTAATATTAAGTGGGGAAGAAAACCATTCGGTTTTTTATCTAAAAATCGAAGGGGTATCCTACTTTTAATCTAGCGTGTAGGATTTAGATCTGACGGCTCAAACAAGAGGGGAGAGGTCACAGGGGCTTGCTGGCGATGGAGTCTTCTCCGGCGAGGCAGGGAGGCGGTGGTCGGCGGCGGCGTCGTTGCAGTGATCGTCGGCGGCGTCTGAGGGGTCGGGGAGGTGGCGGCGGGGCTCCGAAGAGCTGTGGTTGCGACGGCGAGGCAAGAGGACGTCGGGGGCGAGCAGGGGAGGCCGGGGAGCTTCGGTGTGGCCGAACTCCGGCGAGGTGGCGAGGGGAGGCGTGGGGCGAGGGAGCTTCGGGTTTGGGGAGGGGAACGTGGTGTGAGGGGTGGGGAGCTTTAATAGGGGAGGGGTGAGCTCGGGAGGGAAAGAGGAGGGAGATCCGGGAGGGGATCGACCGGCTCCAGCGAGGGAAAGAAATCGGGGGTGGGGAAGGAAAGGAGGGGAGGGAGGAAGGGGGTCACCCGGGGGGCTCGGTTCGGCCAGTGGGGCCCGCTGGCCAGAGAGAGAGAGGGAGGGGAGCTCGGATCGGTTGGCCGATCCGGATGGGATCCGGATCCCGGCTGAGGGGGGGAACAGCCGGATTGCTATACGACGCGTGGGGCGTTTTCCTAAAAAACACTACCTTTCCTATTTTTCAAAAGCAGGAAATAAAACAAACAAAAAAGCAAGTAAATAAAATCCAAAAATAGTGATGTTATATATCAAAATTTTCAGAGAAAAGATCTCTACACGTTTAACATTTTTCCAAGGCCAAAATAAAAACTTTAAAAAAATGTTTTTCAGAAAAAACCCTAAAAGCTTTATTTCTTTTTGCAAATATTTTCTCAATAACACTTTGGTTTTCTTGGCTCAAAATATTTCAAAAATGACCCTGGTTTTGGAGGGTCATGTTCCTCCTCTCTTTCTTGCTTGCAAGAATTTATTTCCCGGCATTTCTTGCGTGAAGAAAAATAGAATTGCAAAAGCAAAAACCAAAAGAATTCAAATGCAAACTTTATTTCAATCAATATGCATAGATGCTTAGCTACAATTGTAAAACATTCCAAATTAGGAAATTTGGGATGTTACACATATCTATCCTTGATATGTTATAGTTCATCACGAAGCTCTAGCAGCTTAGTGGCAGTGAGTTTGGAGAACCATCACTAACTCATCTCGAAGATTAACTCCCACTTGATTCAAGTGATTGTTTTACTCAGACAATCTGAGAACATGCTCAACGATTGAGCTTTTCTCCTTTACTTTGTAGACAAAGAATCTTGTCGGAGGTCCCATACCTCTCAACAAGGGCACGAGCATGAAATCTCAATTTCATCTCTTAGAACATCTCTTATGTTCCACGACATTTCAAAACGTCTTCAGGGCCTTGCTTCTAAGCCATCAAGTATTACGCACTGAACTATCATGTAGTCATCAAAAACGTGTATGTCTGATGTTCGCAACATCCACAGACGGCGCTCGAGGTCCAGCACACCGAGTGGTGCATTAAGGACATAAGCCTTCTGCACAGCAATGAGGACAATCATCAGTTTTACGGACTCAGTCCGCAAAGTTGATACTATCAACTTTCAACTAAATTTTCTCTAGGAACATATAAAAAAGTAGAGCTATAGGGCAAGCTACATCGTAATTCGCAAAGACCATTAGACTATGTTCATGATAATTAGTTCAATTAATCATATTACTTGAGAACTCCCACTCAAAAAGTACATCTCTCTAATCATTTGAGTGGTACATGATCCAAATCCACTAACTCAAGTCCGATCATCACGTGAGTTGAGAATAGTTTCAGTGGTAAGCATCTCTATGCTAATCATATCAACTATACCATTCATGCTCGACCTTTCGGTCTTATGTGTTCCGAGACCATGTCTGCACATGCTAGGCTCATCAAGCTTAACCCGAGTGTTCTGCGTGTGCAACTGTTTTGCACCCGTTGTATGTGAATGTTGAGTCTATCACACCCGATCATCACGTGGTGTCTCGCAACGACGAACTATCGCAATGGTGCACAGTTCGGGAGAACACAATTTTATCTTGAAATTTTAATGAGAGATCACCTCATAATGTGTAATGCCCCAAGAGTGTAACTTGCCATATTTGGAACCTTCTCTATGTGGGTCCATCTTGTCATTGCAATGAGAGCATATTGCATGTGTTATTTCATGTGTCACCTTGCCTTGTCATGTCTCCTTTTCCATTCACGCATCCATTCATCCACGCTTTGTATTTGTTGTTCTTGTGATAGATGTTGTGATGTGATGAATATGTGATGGTGTGGTGTTATGTGAAATGATGTGAATGCATTTGAGATTAGGAGAGACTATGTTGGTTGCACAAGGGTTTTAAAAAACTTCCTCCTCTCTTTTATCTCAAGGTCAAGTTCACTTGATCCTTTCCTGTTTTAAAAATGTCCATGATTTAGTATATCTTTGTGGTGATTGTGAGGATGTGAAGTTGCTGTTTAGAATCAAGTTTTAAAGGTGCAAATACTCACAAAACAGATCAAACATATTATGTTTTGTAAATATTTACTTGCTCCTAAAATCCCTTTTTCATTTTATTCAGTTAGGTCATAATTTCTTATGACCAGGGGTATCTTTTCTTTATTTTTAGCATCATAGGTTAGCATGTGCTTTAATTTTTAGTTTCTGGTGTGATTTAACTAGAAAACTCCAGAGGTTTAATTCTCTCTTATTTGGCACCACTCGTGGGATTCCTCCCCCTGCGCGGCCCAAACCCCTCCTCTCTGTCCCCACGGCAGCCCAGGCGCGCGTTCCTTCTCCTTCTTCAGACGGCGTCTCCCCGTGCGTCGCTTTCCGTCAGGCAGCACAGAGAGAGCGAGCACGCCATGAGGGCTAACGGACGTCGAGGCCCTCTTATAACCTCGCCGTGCATGCCCCCTTGGCCTAGGGTTCCTCCTTTACCCTCCTTGCACCGCCACTTACTCCCTCCATCTCTCTTCCTCCCACAAGATAAGCTCTGTAGTCCATCTAACAGAGAGAGAGAGAGAGAGAGAGAGAAGTGCGCCGCCGTCGATCCCGTGCTGCCGTCGTCTCCGACGTCGGCCACCATGTCTAGGGGCTCGGGGCAGGACCCCGCGCTCCATTCCCGCCGTCGCTGAGGTCGGGGAGCGACCACACCAACGGCCAGCTCCACATCAACGGCAAGTTCCCGGCGGCCCAGCTCCTGCTTCGGTTCGGCGACAGTACACCTACAACCTCTTTAGATCGTCTCCGTTCATCTTCTTCATGCTTCGTCCCCAATCGGATCGGCCATCTTCTTCTTCCCTAGGTGAGCCTAACCCGTCCTCCCTTCCCCCTTCGGTAGATCCGACGATGATCGAGGTCGTGCCCCTCTGTTCGGAGAAGAGCACGAGGGCAGGTGTTGTTGCATGTGTTGATCTTGTGTAGCTGCTAGGGCTCGTCCCGGTGCTCGAGACAGTGTTTTCCAACGGTTAGGCGCAGTAGGCACAGTTGTTTCCCCGCGACGTAGTAGCTGCAGAAGAGACGCTCCGGTGCTCGTTGCCGTCATCGTCTTTGTGCGCAAGCAGAGCATTTGTTGCTCGTGGTAGATTACCTTATAAAGTTCCCCTGTTCAGTCGAGTCCCGAAGCGCAGCGTAGTGGTTGCAGTGGTTGTGTTGTTCTGGCGCGTCAAGGGTTCAAGTCCCCGCGGCACCATGCCCCCCTTTTTGTTATTCTTTTGCACAGTAGCACAGTAGCGCATAGTAGCTTAACCTGCTTGTCTTATCTATTCCTGTCAAGTATATGTGCAGTAGCTGAGTGGGTTGTCTATGTGTGTGTGACCAGGGGGTCTTGGGTTCGACCCCTACCCCTGTCCTTTTATTTTTGTTGCACCTCTTTTCTGTTTTTGCATTGCTTGCTTGCATACTTGATGTGGTAAGCTTGGCACCATGTGGGAATTATTTTGTTATCTCTGTAACAGCATGTTGATCCTAGTAGTTTGCTAGCTATGTTAATATGTATGTGAAGGACCTTGTGTGGATAGGTGTTATGATAGTTAGCTCTCATGTTTGAGAGTGAGTTTAGCATGTGTGTAGTGTAGTGGTGATGTCAGTGTGTTACTTGAGCTCATGGGTGGTGTTCTTGAGCACTAGTTAGTGCAAGTGTGGTGTATGTGTGTGTGTGGGTTCCCCCCCCCCCACATACGTTGTGTGTGTGTTAGTGGCTCATGTAGTTGTGTGTGCTTGTGTGTGAGTGTCTCCCACATGCCAAGGCATAAGGTGCCTTGATGAGCACATGAGCAAGTTAGTGTGTGTTGGTGTAGACATGCTTATGTGAGTGTAAGTTAGTTGTGAATTCTATTTAGCATGTGTAGGTGATTTTGATGCTTGTGCTTGTTGTATGTGTGTGCGAATGGTGATGTGCTATGGCACACATACATGAGGTCTAAACCCTCATGTCACCATTGGACTTGTGAGAGTGTGCAAGTGCTTGTGTAGGTGGTGTTCTAGTGAGAAGCACATGTGATGATGCACTATTCACTCTATGTGATTCCATGTAGGATTTTCCTCTCAAGTTTGTGCCCAATTGTTCTATGCAAGTGCATAGGTATTATATATGTTTTTAGGGTATAATCATCCCAGGAATCCATTGGTGAAGTCAGTTTTGCCTTTGGAACACTTTCTGGGAATGTCATATTTCAGTTTTGTTCTATGTTTGGAGCTTGGTTCCATGAGATGTGGTGAGCCCAAAAGGTTGATTCCTTGTTGTGGCATTAGAGGGTGGCCCCCTCTATGGCATGTTGGTTTTGTTTCATGCTTAGTAGTTCATATGTGCAAGTTGTGCCTAGTCAAAGTAGGCATGTGGCTGAAATTCCAGTTTAGTGAAAATCTGAGATTTTCACTAAGTCTGAGAATCTGCTTGTATTTTCTTCTCCTCTTGTTGTCCTTGTAGAAGTCCATGTGTTGGGAATCAGCCCTGGCTATCAACTGGAAGTTGTAGCTTTTGTGTTTATATAGCTCTCTGTAAATTTTCATTCCATTTGGAGTCCTGTAGATACTGTTTGGGGTGCTGTCAAAATGCTTCAGAGCATAAACAGCTAGTGAGAATCTGGAATTTTCACTAAGTCCTTGAAAACTGATATTTTTGGCCAAGTTAGCAGCTGTGTAACTTTGTGTGTGAAACTCCTTTGCATTATATTTTTGCTTGTGCTTGTACTACTCTTGTATAGCTTGTGCCACATATCTTATTTGGCATATTTGGGTGGTTGTAGGTGCTTTGCATGTAGCCCTCAAACTGATATGATGTTGTTTATGGCAGATTGTGTAGTTTTGATGTTTTTATGCTTGTGAGTGCATAGATGATGTTCTGGTGATATTTCTTTGCACCACCCCATCCATTCTTGTTTTTTTTGTTCTATGGTAACCTGGGACCACCAGGAGTATGCCATTGGAGTGTGTTGTGATGATCTTGTTACGTAGGACTTCATTTCTTGTTTCGTTGTTTCTCGTTGATCCGTAGCTCCGATCGTTACGTTCTTTATATGTTTTTGCATCGTTTTTGCGTGACGTGTATGTTCATGTCATTATCATGCATTTAAAGGCAGCTTAGGGTGCAGTTCTGTCCAGTAGCTTGTATTCTCTTCTCGTGCTTGTTGCATATTGTTGTGTTGTTGTTTATTGGATGCTATTTTTATGTTGGGTAGCACAGGGATCGGAGAATGAGTATGTGGATCCGGGAGAGTACGTGCAAGATGAACAAGAGCAGTTCCAAGCTGAGGACACCACAGGCAAGATGATATGACCTTGATTCCATCTCTAGACTTGTTATGCTAGATTCACGTTTCCTTCGTCTTATGTTCGCTGCCTACCACTGAAATAATTGCCTCCTGATATTGCCATGAAACCCAAACACTTTTTCCCTCCTATAAAATCTTGAATGGCTAAGTAGGCTTTGCTCAGCTACTAATGTTAGCATTGCTAGCTGCAGGTGCTTTGTCTCATGTGATAACATGAGTTGATATCATTATGTTAAAACTTTTATTTAATTAATGCACCTATATACTTGGTAAATAATGAAAGGCCTAGCCTTTGGCTCGTATGTGTATACAGTCATGTCTTTTGGTCTGGCAAATGCTCCTCCGACATTTTGTCGATTGATGAACTACATATTTTCTCCGTTCAAGAATGACTTCATCTTGCTGTATCTCGATGACATTCTGGTCTTTTCAGAGACTGAGGAAGAACATGAAGAACATCTCACATTGGTGCTTGATAAGCTGAGGGAGTACAAATTGTATGCCAAGTTTTCCAAGTGTGAGTTCTGGTTGAAAGAAGTCATCTATCTTGGTCACATTATCTCTGCCGAGGGCATCAAAGTTGATCCATCGAAGGTGCAGGCCGTTGTTGAATGGGAGCCTCCGCAGAATGTGAAGCAGCTTCAAAGCTTCCTCGGGCTCGCAAGCTATTGTAGAAGGTTCGTTGAGAACTTCTCCAAGATTGTTAAGCCTCTCTCAAGTCTTCTTCAGAAAGGTGTGAAGTATGCTTGGTCTCCAGAGTGTCAGTTGGCCTTCGACACACTAAAAGAGAAGCTCACCTCTACTCCAGTCTTGGTTCCTCCGGATGATTCCAAACCCTACCAAGTGTTCTGTGACGCCTCTCTTCAGGGTCTTGGTGCAGTTCTGATGCAAGAGAAGAAAGTGGTTGCTTATACCTCCAGGCAGTTGAAGCCAGCGGAGAAGAATTATCCTATGCATGATCTTGAGCTAGCAGCTGTGGTACACGCTCTGATGACTTGGAGACACCTCTTGTTGGAACGAAAGGTTGAAGTGTTCACCGATCACAAAAGTCTCAAGTACATCTTCACTCAGCCTAACCTGAATCTCCGGCAACTCGTTGGGTGGAAATGCTCCAAGATTTTAATCCGAGTGTTGAGTACACGCCAGGCAAAGCTAATGTCGTGGCAGATGCTTTGAGCAGGAAGGCGTACTGCAACAGTCTCATTCTGAAACCTCTCCAGCCTGACCTTTGTGAGTCTTTCAGGAAGCTCAACCTTCAGTTAGTACCTCAGGGATTTCTTGCAAATCTTCAGATCTCTCCTACCTTGGAAGATCAGGTCCGACCAGCACATCTTCTTGATGCAATGGTGAAGAAAGTCAAGATTGGCGTGGCAAAGGGTTTTCCCAAATATAAGTGCTTCAGTGTTGATGCCAGAGACACGTTGTTCTTTGAGGATCGTGTTGTCGTTCCGAAAGGTGATCTCAGAAAGGTAATCATGGAAGAAGCTCATAACTCTCTGCTCTCTATACATCCGGGAAGCTCCAAGATGTATCAGGACTTGAAACAGACCTTCTGGTGGACTCGCATGTAGCGTGAGATGGCTCAGTTCGTAAATGAATGTGATGTATGTCGAAGGGTGAAAGCAGAGCATCAACGTCCAGTAGGTCTTTTGCATCCTTTGCCCATTCCCGAGCAGAAGTTCAATCATATTGAGATGGATTTCGTCACCGGGTTTCCGAAGTCCAAGAAGGGTAATGATGCCATCTTCGTCGTCATCGATAAGTTGAGTAAAGTGGCTCATTTTCTTCCAGTCAAGGAATCCATTTCGGCAGCTCAGCTTGCAGAGTTGTACACTTCCAGGATAGTGTCTTTGCACGGCGTGCCTATGATGATCTCTTCGGATCGCGGAAGTATCTTCACTTCCAAGTTCTTGGACTCTTTTCAGTCTGCAATGGACACGAAGATACGCTTCAACACAGCTTTTCATCCTCAGACTAGTGGTCAAGTGGAGCGAGTCAATCAAGTTTTTGAGGATATGCTGAGAGCCTGTGTTATCTCTTTTGGCATGAAGTGGGAGGATTCCCTGCCTTTCGCTGAGTTATCGTATAACAACAATTATCAAGCTAGTTCTGGAAAAGCTCTGTTTGAAATTCTCTATGGCAGGAAGTGTCGTACCCCGCTCAACTGGTCCGAGACAGGCGAGCGTCAGATTCTTGGGAATGACCTGATAGAAGAGGCTGAAGAGATGTGTCGGGTCATTCGGAACAATCTCAGAGCATCTCAGTCCCGTCAGAAGAGCTATTATGATAGCAAGCATCGTGACATGTCTTATGAGCTCGATGACTTCGTCTATCTCAAGGTGTCGCCTATGAAAGGTACACAGTGCTTTGGCATCAAAGGCAAGCTTGTGCCTCGTTTCGTGGGTCCGTTCATAATTGTTGGCAAGAGAGGCAACCTTGCGTATCAACTTGAGCTCCCGTCAAACTTTACAAAATGTGATGTGATGAATATGTGATGGTGTGGTGTTATGTGAAATGATGTGAATGCATTTGAGAGTAGGAGAGACTATGTTGCTTGCACAAGGGTTTTAAAAAACTTCCTCATCTCTTTTATCTCAAGGTCAAGTTTCACTAGATCCTTTCCTGTTTTAAAAATGTCCATGATTTAGTATATTTTTGTGGTGATTGTGAGGATGTGAAGTTTCTGTTTAGAACCAAGTTTTAAAGGTGCAAATATTCACAAAACAGATCAAACATATTCTGTTTTGTAAATATTTACGTGCTCCTAAAATCCCTTTTTCATTTTATTCAATTAGGTCATAATTTCTTATGACCAGGGGTATCTTTTCTTTATTTTTTAGCATCACAGGTTAGCCTGTGCTTTAATTTTTAGTTGCTCGTGTGATTAACTAGAAAACCCCAGAGGTTTAATTCTCTCTTATTTGGCGCCACTGGTGGGCTTCCTCCCCCTGCGCAGCCCAAACCCCTCCTCTCTGTCCCCGCGGCACCCCAGGTGCGCGTTCCTTCTCCTTCTTCAGACGATGTCTCCCCGTGTGTCGCTTTCCGTCAGGTAGCAGAGAGAGAGAGAGCACGCCGTGAGGGCTCACGAACGTCGAGGCCCTCTTATAACCTCGGCGTGCATGCCCCCTTGGCCTAGGGTTCCTCCTTTCCCCTCCTTGCGCTGCCAGTTCCTCCCTCCATCTCTCTTCCTCCCCCAAGGTAAGCTTTGTAGTCCATCTAACAGAGAGAAAGAGAAGTGCGCCGCCGTCGATCCCGTGATGTCGTCGTCTCCGGCACCGGCGACCATGTCCAGGGGCTCGGGCCAAGACCCCACGCTCCATTCCCACCGTCGCTAAGGTCGGGGAGCGACCACACCGAAGGCCAGCTCACGTCAACGGCGAGTTCCCGGCGGCCCAGCTCCTGCTTCGGTTTGGCGACAGTACACCAACAACCTCTTCAGATCGTCTCCATTCATCTTTGTCAGGCTTCGTCCCCGATCGGATCGGCCCTCTTCTTCTTCCCTAGGTGACCCTAGCCCGTCCTCCCTTCCCCTTTCGGTAGATCCGACGATTATCGAGGCTGTGCCCCTCTGTTCGGAGAAGAGCATGAGGGCAGGTGCTGTTGCATGTGTTGATCTTGTGTAGGTGCTAGGGCTTGTCCCGGTGCTCGGGACAGTGGCTTCCAACGGTTAGGAGTAGTAGGCGCAGTTGTTTCCTCATGGCACAGTAGCTGTAGTAGAGACGCTCCCGTGCTCGTTGCCGTCATCGTCTTTGTGTGCAAGTAGAGCATCTGTTGCTCGTGGTAGATTACCTTGTAAAGTTCCCCTGTTCTGTCGAGTCCCGAAGAGCAGCATAGTGGTTGTAGTGGTTGTGTTGTTCTGGCGCGTCAAGGGTTCGAGTCCCCACGGCACCACGCCCCCCTTTTTGTTATTCTTTTGCACAGTAGTGCATAGTAGCTTAACCTGCTTGTCTTCTCTGTTCCTGTCAAGTATATGTGCAGTAGCTGAGTGGGTTGTCTATGTGTGTGTGACCAGGGGGTCTTGGGTTCGACCCCTACCCCTGTCCTTTTATTTTTGTTGCACTTCTTTTCTGTTTTTGCATTGCTTGCTTGCATACTTGATGTGGTAAGCTTGGCACCATGTGGGAATTATTTTGTTATCTCTCTAACAGCATGTTGATCCTAGTAGTTTGCTAGTTATGTTAATATGTATGTGAAGGACCTTGTGTGGATAGGTGTTATGATAATTAGCTCTCATGTTTGAGAGTGAGTTTAGCATGTCTGTAGTGTAGTGGTGATGTCAATGTGTTACTTGAGCTCATGGGTGGTGTTCTTGAGCACTAGTTAGTGCAAGTGTGGTGTTTGTGTGTGTGTGGGTTCCCCCCCCCCACATACTTTGTGTGTGTGTTAGTGGCTCATGTTTAGTTGTGTGTGCTTGTGTGTGAGTTTCTCCCACATCCCAAGGCATGACGTGCCTTGATGAGCACATGAGCAAGTTAGTGTGTGTAGGTGTAGACATGCTTATGTGAGTGTAAGGTAGTTGTGAATTCTATTTAGCATCTGTAGGTGATTTTGATGCTTGTGCTTGTTGTATGTGTGTGGGAATGGTGATGTGCTATGGAACACATACATGAGGTCTAAACCCTCATGTCACCATTGGACTTGTGAGAGTGTGCAAGTGCTTGTGTAGGTGGTGTTCTAGTGAGAAGCACATGTGATGATGCACTATTCACTCTATGTGATTCCATGTAGGATTTTCCTCTCAAGTTTGTGCCCAATTGTTCTATGCAAGTGCATAGGTATTATATATGCTTTTGGGGTAGAATCATCCCAGGAATCCATTGGTGAAGTCAGTTTTGCCTTTGGAACACTTCCTGGGAATGTCATATTTCATTTTTGTTCTATGTTTGGAGCTTGGTTCCATGAGATGTGGTGAGCCCAAAAGGTTGATTCCTTGTTGTGGCATTAGAGGGTGACCCCCTCTATGGCATGTTGGTTTTGTTTCATGCTTAGTAGTTCACATGTGCAAGTTGTGCCTAGTCAAAGTAGGCATGTGGCTGAAATTCCAGTTTAGTGAAAATCTGAGATTTTCACTAAGTCTGAGAATGTGCTTGTATTTTCTTCTCCTCTTGTTGTGCTTGTAGAAGTCCATGTGTTGGGAATCAGCCCTCGCTATCAACTGGAAGTTGTAGCTTTTGTGTTTATATAGCTCTCTGTAAATTTTCATTCCATTTGGAGTCCTGTAGATACTGTTTGGGGTGCTGTCAAAATGCTTCAGAGCATAAACAGCTAGTGAGAATCTGGAATTTTCACTAAGTCCTTGAAAACTGATATTTTTGGCCAAGTTAGCAGCTGTGTAACTTTGTGTGTGAAACTCCTTTGCATTATATTTTTGCTTGTGCTTGTACTACTCTTGTATAGCTTGTGCCACATATCTTATTTGGCATATTTGGGTGGTTGTAGGTGCTTTGCATGTAGCCCTCAAACTGATATGATGTTGTTTATGGCAGATTGTGTAATTTTGATGTTTTGATGCTTGTGAGTGCATAGATGATGTTCTGGTGATATTTCTTTGCACCACCCCCACCATTATTGTTTGTTTTGTTCTATGGTAACCTGGGACCACCAGGAGTATGCCATTGGAGTGTGTTGTGATGATCTTGTTACGTAGGACTTCATTTCTTGTTTCGTTGTTTCCCGTTGATCCGTAGCTCCGATCGTTACATTCTTTATATGTTTTTGCATCGTTTTCGCGTGATGCATCTGTTCATGTCATTATCATGCATGTAAAGGCAGCTTGGGGTGCAGTTGTGTCCAGTAGCTTGTATTCTCTTCTCATGCTTGTTGCATATTGTTGTGTTGTTGTTTATTGGATGTTATTTTTATGTTGGGTAGCACCGGGATCGGAGAACGAGTACGTGGATCCGGGAGAGTACGTGCAAGATGAACAAGAGCAGTTCCAAGTTGAGGACACCACGGGCAAGATGATATGACCTTGATTCCATCTCTAGACTTGGTATGCTAGATTCACGTTTCCTTCGTCTTATGCTCGCTGCCTACCACTGAAATAATTGCCTCCTGATATTGCCATGAAACCCAAACACTTTTTCCCTCCTAGAAAATCTTGAATGGCTAAGTAGTCTTTGCTCAGCTACTAATGTTAGCATCGCTAGCTGTAGGTGCTTTGTCTCATGTGATGATGCACTATTCACTCTATGTGATTCCATGTAGGATTTTCCTCTCAAGTTTGTGCCCAATTGTTCTATGCAAGTGCATAGGTATTGTATATGTTTTTGGGGTAGAATCATCCCAGGAATCCATTGGTGAAGTCAGTTTTTCCTTTGGAACAATTTCTGGGAATGTCATATTTCAGTTTTGTTCTATGTTTGGAGCTTGCTTCCATGAGATGTGGTGAGCCCAAAAGGTTGATTCCTTGTTGTGGCATTAGAGGGTGACCCCCTCTATGGCATGTTGGTTTTGTTTCATGCTTAGTAGTTCATATATGAAAGTTGTGGCTAGTCAAAGTAGGCATGTGGCTGAAATTCCAGTTTAGTGAAAACATGAGATTTTCACTAAGTCTGAGAATGTGCTTATATTTTCTTCTCCTGTTGTTGTGCTTGTAGAAGTCCATGTGTTGGGAATAAGCCCTCGCTATCAACTAGAAAATTATAGATTTTGTGTTTGTCTAGCTCTCTGTAAATTTTAATTCCATTTGGAGTCCTGTAGATATTGTTTGGTGTGCTGTCAAAATGCTTCAGAGCATAAACAGCTAGTGAGAATCTGGAATTTTCACTAAGTCCCTAGAAACTGATATTTTTGGCCAAGTTAGCAGCTGTGTAACTTTGTGTGTGAAACTCCTTTGCATTATATTTTTGCTTGTGCTTGTACTACTCTTGTATAGCTTGTGCCACATATCTTATTTGGCATATTTGGGTGGTTGTAGGTGCTTTGCATGTAGCCCTCAAACTGATATGATGTTGTTTATGGCAGATTGTGTAGTTTTGATGTTTTTATGCTTGTGAGTGCATGGATGATGTTCTGGTGATATTTCTTTGCACCACCCCATCCATTCTTGTTTTTTTTGTTCTATGGTAACCTGGGACCACCAGGAGTATGCCATTGGAGTGTGTTGTGATGATCTTGTTACGTAGGACTTCATTTCTTGTTTCGTTGTTTCCCGTTGATCCGTAGCTCCGATCATTACGTTCTTTATATGTTTTTGCATCGTTTTTGCGTGACGCATCTGTTCATGTAATTCTCGTGCATGTCAAGGTAGCTTAGGGTGCAGTTCTGTACAGTAGCTTGTATTCTCTTCTCATGCTTGTGTTAGTGACTAGGATAGAGATGGATGTTCATTTTCATCTCATGCATCATGTGCTTGTTGCATATTGTTGTGTTGTTGTTCATTGGATGCTATTTTTATGTTGGGTAGCACCAGGATCGAAGAACGAGTATGTGGATCCGGGAGAGTACGTGCAGGACGAACAAGAGCAGTTCCAAGCTGAGGACACCACAGGCAACATGATATGACCTTGATTCCATCTCTAGACTTGTTATGCTAGATTCACGTTTCCTTCGTCTTACGCTTCCTGCCTACCATTGAAATAATTGCCTCCTCGTATTGCCATGAAACCCAAACACTTTTCCCCTCCTAGTAAATCTTGAATGGCTAAGTAGGCTTTGCTCAGCTACTAATGTTAGCGTTGCTAGCTGCAGGTGCTTTGTCTCATGTGATAACATGAGTTGATATCATTATGTTAAAACTATTATTTAATTAATGCACCTATATACTTGGTAAATAACGAAAGGCCTAGCCTTTTGCCGGATGTTTTGTTCCGTTATTGCCGCCATAGTTACCGGCTACCGGTGTTTGATTCCATAACTGATCGCTCCTAACACGTTCGGTGTTGTTATGGGGACCCCCTTGGTAAATCGCATAGTGCTAAGACTTGTCCGGCAGGATCCAACCTTGGTGTTAATTTGCTAATCACTTAATAATAATCTGCTTAGGGAATGGCCTCCCCGAGGAATTTAATCTACAACCCGGGCTAGTGCTCCTCATGAGTGTTGGTCCAAAATGGACAGACTGCGGGGCCACCACAGGGAAACTTGAGGTTTGGTTCCTGTAGGCTTTTCCATCTGTAGTGTCCTGAGACTGAGATACGCGGCTCTTATCGGGGTCGTCGACATGACTGGAGGTCCTGCTAGAGTTGTCTTACCTTAGCGATATATCTTGCCTACAAGAATCCCGGTGAAGCTTTGGTTCTCCCCAGAGTTGAGGTTTTCCTCTAAGGAATCCGACGAGATCACGAGATTCATCATAGAGGATTACTTTGCGTCCAGTGACCGTTTGTCATGGACTAGTTGGAGCACCCCTGCAGGGTTTAATCTTTCGGAAAGCCGTGTCCGCGGTTATGTGGCAACTTGGAATATTTGTTAACATCTGGTTATAGATAACTTGAACATAATCTAATAAAATTGCCAACTGTGTGCGTAACCGTGACTGTCCCCTTCGAAGACCTCTCTTCGTTCGGGAACACGGTGGGGTTATGATTGACGTAAGTAGGTGTTCAGGATCACTTATTGATCAGCTAGTCATCGACCGCTAGTATAGACCACCTTCAACACATGTTCTACGTAAGTTAGCCACCATATATGCTTAGGATGGTGCAACCTAAAAACTCCACCTTCCTTACCTAATGCTACCCTCGTTCCAAGCAAAATAATGTGCATAAAAGGATTAACATCACATGCAATTCATAAGTGACATGATATGGCCATCATCATGTGCTTCTTGATCTCCATCACCAAAACACCGGCATGATCTTCTTGTCACCAGCGCCACACCATGATCTCCATCATCATGATCTCCATCAACGTGTCGCCATCGAGGTTGTCGTGCTACTTATGCTATTACTACTAAATCTACTTCCTAGCAATATAGTAAATGCATCTGCAAACACAAACGTTAGTTTAAAGACAACCCTATGGTTCCTGACGGTTGTCGTACCATCGACGTGCAAGTCGATATTAACTATTACAACATGATCATCTCATACATCCAATATATCACATCATGTTATTGGCCATATCATCTCACAAGCATACTCTGCAAAAACAAGTTAGACGTCCAATAATTTGTTGTTGCATTTTTTACGTGGCTGCTATGGGTATCTAGTATGATCGCATCTTACTTACGCAAAAACCACAACAGAGATGTGCAAATTGCTATGTAACCTCTCCAAGGGCCGCCTCGGTCAAAATCAATTCAACTAAAGTTGAAGAAACTGACACCCACCAGTCATCTTTATGCAACGAGGTTGCATGTCAATCGATGAAACCGGTCTTCCGTAAGCGTACGAATAATGTCGGTCCGGGCCGCTTCAGTCCAATAATACCGCTGAATTGAGAAAATACTAAGGAGGGCAGCAAATCGAACATCACTGTCCACAAAACCCTTTGTGTTCTACTCGAGATAAAATCTATGCATGAACCTAGATCTGATACCACTGCTGGGAAACGTTGCATGGGAAACAAAAAAATTCCTATGCACACGAATACCTATCATGGTGATGTCCATCTACGAGTGGAGATTTGGATATACGTACCCTTGTAGATCGCACAGCAGGAAGCGTTAAGAAACGCGGTTGATGTAGTGGAATGTCTTCACGTCCCTCGATCCGCCCCATGAACTGTCCCACAAACCGTCCCACGATCTGTTCCGATCTTGTGCCGAACGGACGGCACCTCCGCGTTCAGCACACGTACAGGTCGACAATGATCTCGGCCTTCTTGATCTAGCGAGCAAGATGGAGAAGTAGATGAGTTCTCCGGCAGCGTGACGGCGCTCCGGTGGTGGCGAGGATCTACTCCTGCAGGGCTCCGCCCGAGCTCCGCAGAAATACGATCTAGAGGTAAAACTATGGTGTCTAGATCTGAGTTGCACGTGGCAAAAGTTATCTTAAATCAGCCCTAAATCACCACTATATATAGGAGGGAGGGGGAGGAGGCTTGCCTTGAGGGCCAAGCCCTCAAGGGTGCGCCGGCCAAGGGAGAGGAGGAGTCCTACTCCAATCCTACTCCAATTAGGATTGGAAAGTGGAGTCCTTCTCTTCCTTCCCACCTCCCCTTTTTTTCTTTTTTTTTTGGTTTTCTTTCCTTGGCGCCAAGGCACTCTTGGGCTGTCCCACCAGCCCACTAAGGTCTGGTGCGCCACCCCTAGGGCCATTGGGTTCCCCCGGGTGGGTTGCCCCCCTCCCGGTGAACTTCCGGAACCCATTCGTCACTCCCGGTACATTCCCGGTAATACCCGAAAACCTTCCGGTAACCAAATGAAGCAATCCTATATATCAATCTTTGTTTTCGGACCATTCCGGAAACCCTCGTGGCGTCCGTGATCTCATCCGGGACTCCTAACAACATTCGGTAACCACACATATAACTCAACTATACTAAAACATCATTGAACCTTAAGTGTGCAGACCCTGCGGGTTTGAGAACTATGTAGACATGCCACGAGGCACTCCTCGGTCAATATCCAATAGCGGGACCTGGATGCCCATATTGGATCCTACATATTCTCCGAAGATCTTATCGGTTGAACCTCAGTGTTAAGGATTCATATAATCCCGTATGTCATTCCCTTTGTCCTTCAGTATGTTACTTGCCCGAGGTTTGATCGTCGGTATCCGCATGCCTATTTGAATCTCGTTACCGGCAAGTCTCTTTACTCGTTCTGTAATACAAGATCCCGTGACTTACACTTAGTCACATGCTTGCAAGGCTTGTGTGTGATGTTGTATTACCGAGTGGGCCCCGAGATACCTCTCCGTCACAAGGAGTGACAAATCCCGGTCTTGATATGTACTAACTCAATGGACACCTTCGAAGATACCTGTAGAGCACCTTTATAGTCATCCAGTTACGTTGTGACGTTTGATGCACACAAGGTATTCCTTCAGTGCCGGTGAGTTATATGATCTCATGGTCATAGGAACAAATACTTGACACGCAGAAAACAATAGCAATAAAACGACACGATCAATATGCTACATTCATAGTTTGGTCTTGTCCATCACATGATTCTCCTAATGATGTGATCCCATTATCAAGTGACAACACTTGTCTATGGTTAGGAAACCTTGACCATCTTTGATCAACGAGCTAGTCAACTAGAGTCTTACTAGGGACAGTGTTTTGTCTATGTATCCACACATGTATTTGAGTTTCCAATCAATACAATTATAGCATGGATAATAAAAAATTATCACGAACAAAGAAATATAATAATAACTAATTTATTATTGCCTCTAGGTCATATTTCCAACACCCGTATCAATCAACCAATCGGGAAAATGACATACAAAAAGGATAGTGGGAAAAATACCATACCCAGCATCCTCCACGTCAGTGTCGCCAATGAAAACATTAGCGGTCTTGCCGCCTTTCCCATGTTGACGCTTGTCATAACGGTTAGGGCATCTAGGTGCCCAATGATCAGGTTCTCCGCACACATGACAAACACATTTCTTCTTGTCATTCTTCTTCTTGAAGTTGGTGTGTTGTATAGCCTTGTTTTTTCCATCGAACTTTGCTTTACCATCAAACTTGCCCTTGTTCTTGAAATTGTCGGGCTGGAAGTTTTTTCTTCTCTACCAGATTGGCACTAGATCCTCCCTCAATACCTCGAGCACGTGTGTCTTTTGCTCTCGCCTTTTCTTCCACATCAAGAGTACCAATGAGATCCAGAACAGAAAACTCTTGCCTCTTATGCTTCAGTAAGATAGCAAAGTTTCTCCACGAAGGACGAAGTTTAGTTATGATGCCTTCGGCAACAAACTTATTCGGTAGCATGCAATTGAAGTGCTCAAGTTCTCTAGCAAATGATTGTATCTCATGAGCTTGCTCAACCACGGAGCGCTCTTCAGTCATCCTGTAGTCATAGAATTGTTCCATGATGTACAGCTCAGTGCCAGCATCTGAGACCCCAAACTTGGCCTCGAGTGCATCCCACATATCTTTTCCATTTTCAATTGATGCATAAGCATCAACTATATTCTCACCAAGAACACTCAAGAGAGCAGCCTTAAACAAGGATCCATTTTCTGAAAAGCTAGTTCCTGTTGAGCATCATGGTCTCCTTCAGGTTTGCCAAGAGTGACGTCATAGCAGCTCATGGTTTCAAACCATAGAACGGCTCTCACACGCCACCTCTTATAGTGGATACCCTCAAACATAGGAGGTCTCGTGGAAGCAGCAAAACCACTAGGGGTAAATTGCCTATAATAAGATTTTTGGATTGTTGGAAATATGAGCGATTTACCAAGTGATCTTACTAGCATAAATAATAGATAAACCACGACTATCATAGAAAATATATGATAAGCCATGCAATTATAGAGAAAATATGGAAGTTGCATTTGAAAGGATGAACATGAACGGAACATAACTAGAAAAGAAACTACAACAAGAAGTTGAGGCAGGAACTCAAACAAGAAGAATACGAGAACATACTAAGTTGCAGCTGCAGCAGCAGTGGTGCTGGTGTTATTGTTAGACATGTTTCCGAAGAGGTGGTTGACGTCGGGGAAGAAGTCGTCGTCCGGGAAGTGGTCGTCCGTGTCCGTGATGAAAGACAGTAGTCGCGCTGAGCGCTTCCCAAAAACCTTATCGCCCTTCTCCCGTACATGACCCAAAGAGACGGAGTTTCGGAGGCCTGTTGTCCCGACCTACGGTGCACGCTGCAAGCCGGGATGGGGAAGAACGTAGCAGCAGCACACAGTTTGGAACCGGTGGCGAGAGAAACTTCTGATGCGTATCTCTCGAGAGGAGCAACCTCCCTTTTATAGGCGTAGTAGAAGGAGGCGAGAGGCCAGCGACGGGAGCCGAAGAGAACGTGGGAGACAAAACGAACAGACAGCCGCAATATTCGTGTTCAGCTCTCCACAACAACAAAAATGTTCGGCTTCCAAGTAACCTTTCGTATACCAGTCGTGCGTGGCAAGAATTGAATTCAGCTCGGCTCATTCCCGTAACCCGCGTCGCGTAGCGTCGTGACGAGGCGAGGCGGGCGGCGGAGGAGGAGGAGCGAGCGTGTATGTCTCTTCTCATGCTCATACATATGTGGAAACATCCTCCCTTATAAGGAGGTCCAACTCCCTCTAATTAGCAATGTGGGACTAAACTTTTCCACCTCTTGCCTTGTACAAATGGGTTGCTTGGGCCTCTAGGATTTATTAAGAATTTCTAAAATTACATATTGGGCTGGCCTAAAAGTACATAAAATTACAGCAATGTTCCCCAACACTAACAAAAATATGTCGCAACCCACTTCGGGGCTCTAACAATAGTATGTCGGAATACTGATGGTGGTGTTCGTCGTCTATAAAATTTGATCGTCCCTTATTATATCTTTTAACGTGTGGTACTCTGTTTGTTTTCTTTTATGACGTTTGTGGTACTTCCTCAGTTGGCTGATCATTATTATAATTGTGTTAAGCTTGTTTATTTTCGTTCTAAACGGAAGTCATTTCATTTTCATTTTTTATTGTTTTACTAATTTTAAAATTTAAATTTGGTTGTTAGTTGCAACATTGAAAAATCTATGACGGTAATAGTGACCGAACTGCATGTTGTCATCACTTTCCGAACCCCATGTAAGCAGTCACGTAAGCATCGTGTGAGCCCACATGTTTGCATCTTCGGCCGGCCAAATCCGATCGTTGTTGATGGCCACCATCACTGATAAAACCTCGGTCGGGTCCAGCCGTAAGGTGCCACATCAGCATATTATGGGTTTGTATGTCAGAAACGGTAACTAGTCAAACATGATGGGTGAGTTGCACTCAAAAATATGATGAGGAACGATCAACCCGCATACGGTGATAATTCTACTGACATTTTTGGACCGTCGCAAAAGATAACTTCAGTAATGAATTTGGGTTCGTCACCTTAGACACAATGTTGCATGATGTAGGAAGTGGTACCTTTAAAATTCTGGTTTTTATAACGGTGCTTGAGTGACATAAGGGTAGCGGACGAAAAACATCACGAGTACATTTTTCATGATGAAAAATGGTTTTATGTGACACAAGTGAAATGTCACAAATAAAGTAGATTTTGTAGTGATAGTTGATAGTTGTCCACCGTACTCGTATGTCTGTGTTTCCTGACATCCTCTGCTCGCAAGGATTGCCTAGCTAGTCTCCCCAAAAAAGTTCTAATCTTTGAAGGGATTTTAGTGTTCCAAAGTGTAGTCAATCCCTTCTCCTTCACTAACAAATTTGACATTGTGGCCCTACCTCCAAGCAGATCGTCTCTTCTATTCTTCGTTTCTGTTAACAATCGATAAGCTGATCTCATCAAGAAACTTCCCTTCTTCTCAAACTGCCAGGCCCAAAAATCTGAAGTGGGACTACTGCACCGCGGTATGTTATTGATAGCAGTAATATATGTTGGCAAGTAAAATTGCGGAAGAACAGCAGTTTGCCAAAATACAAGTGTCATGTCAATCATTTCTGACAGAAGAATCGGCGGGTTCTTTCGATACACACAATCATCTTCATCAGAGTATCCCATGGGATCGAGTTCTCCTTTCATATTTTTGTTGAGTTTCCGTTACCTACTTTCTCCAAAAGACCTTGAGTTAGCACATATCTCCCTTCAACCGGCGACCGCCACACCTGCGATGGATGCAATCCTAAAGTAGCATCCAAAATACTCTCATCAGAAACATATATCGCTCCGGTTCGGTTTGACCAGGGTGAGTGATAGTGTGAGACCGCCAGACACGCACATCCCATTCTAATTGGTTCGGTTCGACCAGGGAAAGGGGGCTGGCCGCGACTGACCATGAGCCCATGAACACGCGGCCTCGCTCAATACTGCTTTCCTGCAAATAATGTTAGTTCCCCTAAAAATGCAAAATGATAATTAATTTTTCTAAAAAATACAATTGTTATTCGATGTGCTAAAAAATATATTTTTTATTCAAAGAAAAAATGAGAACATTGGAATTCACAACTAGTGTTGCATATTTTCTTATTTAAGGGATTTATTACAAAAATGCCTTTTTGGAGCTCAGCCTCCATCGAGGCCGGTTTTTTAAAAACCTAAAATTTATCAAAATTCATTTTTACATTAAAAAATCTGAAAAAATAAAATATATACTATTCACCTTAAAAGTACATGAATTTGTTCTTTGTGCACAGATTGCATCTCAAGGTATTTAATTCTGAATTTTTGCGTATATATACATTTCATCCTTGTGTACTTGCATTTTTTATATTTTTTTTAACTAGAAAGTTTAAATTTTTGAATTTTTAAAAAATAAAGGACTTCATGAAGGCCGAGCTCCAAAACACCCCCGTCGCTTTATTAACAGTACTAATATAGGTAAGAACAATTTAGAAACCATGAAAAAAATAAAGACTACCTTAACATTGTAGGATCTACGGCCCAAGTTCAAATGACTTTCATGAGGACACTCATAATATGAACTTCTGAAAGGGATTCGTCCTTGCTCAAGGGGAACTCCTATTGGACGCTCTGTGCGTCAAAGCAATCAGCTTTCGTACAGGCTAACGAATGAGAGCTGAGAGTGGACCGGACGGTGAATGTCCACGAGCGCTTCTGGTTTTAGGAATCTTCCATACATTTTCCAGCCGTTTTTTCTTGGTTTTCGGAACCTGCAAGAAGGTTCTTGAACCGGTTTTTTTTCTTTTTATTTTTGGTTATCTTTTTGTTTTTCTTTTCTTGTTTACTTTTTTTGTTCTGTCCTTTTTTCCTTTTTATGTTTTCCCTACTTTTTCTGTTCGAAAATTTCAAGTATACTTTCTAAGTTCAAATATATATTTATCATATTAAATTTGTACTAAAAAATTTACAAAAATATTCATGCTTGAAACAATTGAACATTTTTTGAAAAATACATTTAAAAAAATATCCTGGACAAGAATACAATAAACCACAACAATTTATAGAAAATTTGAAAAACAAAGGGATGAAACAACAAAAAAGTGAAAAAAAAGGAAATAAAAGTAAAGTAAAAAAACTGGAACATTTTTTGAAATTTCTGTACATTATTTAACTTGTGAACATACTTCAAAAAGTAGAACATTTTTGAACTCCCGAAAAAATTTAAAAAAAACACAAAGTAATTTCAACTTTCGGAACATTTTTTTCATATTCCATAATATTATTTCAAATTCCGGAACATTTTTTCAAATTCTGGCAACATTTTTCCAAATTGGGAACATCTTTTCAAACTTTGGAACATTTTTTCAAATTCTGCAAAAAAAATTCCAAATTTCAGAATATTTTCTCTAATTCCGGAACTTTTTCAAAATTCTAGACCATTTTTCTCAAATTGCGGAACATTTTTCAGAAATTCGAAACATTTGTTTTAAATTCCGGGACATTTATTCAAATTCCGGAACAATTTTCAAATTCTAAAATATTGTTTCAAATTGAGGAATACTTTTTCACATTCCGTAACACTTTTTTCAAATTCTGAAACATTTTTTAAAATTCCAGATCATTTTTTCAAATTCTAGAATATTTGTTCAAATGCCAGAGCATTTGTTCAAATTATGGAACATTTTTCCAAACTCCGGAACATTTTCTGAAAATTCAGAACATTTTTTAAACAGAAACAGAAAAAAACAGAAAAGAATGAAAAATAAAACAAAAAAATAAAAACCGATTTAGGGAACCTTCTAGAAGTTTTCCAAAACCGGAAAAAATTTGCTCGAAATCTCTAGAAGATTCCCAAAACCGGAATTAGTAAAGCATTAACGGGCCGACCCAAACCCCATCGTTCGCTAGCAGGTCGTGTGCGAAGCGTGGACAATCTGCCGCAGAATGAGGGAGATAGGATTTTCCCTTGCTCAAACATGAGACACAACACGAGTTTAGGCCCGCACATCGCGAGCTTCACACTTCCCTCACAAATAGTCATCACAAAAAATGGAAAGAATATGTTTTCCTTGTTACTTTTAAATATGCCACTAGATGGTGCTTTTAGTGTCAAATAAACCTATTTTCCCTTGACACGAAGAACCAAACCCTCCAACCCTTAGAGTATCTCTAGCACATCCTGCAACTCGTAGTCCTGCAAAATTCATTTACGGTTTCCCGTAAATAAGATTTGCGGTACGGCATACGCGGAGATCTAATAGACCCCGCGAACATCATTAGAATCCTACTAAATTTTCAAACAAGTAGTTCGCGCCATTAAACATCACTAAAGTTCCACAAAAAACATAGTTCATACAAGCTTAAAACGGGAATTAAACTAGCTCATACTTAATAAACAGAGGGTTCTACTTTTAGTTCATACTTATTAAATGCGGGGTTCTACTCATCTACACCAGAGCCAGACTCGCCATCACCGTCGCCCCCGCACGGGAGTTAAGGTCTTTGTGGTGGTCCTTCATGAGGGTGCTCGAGAGTACCTGCACGAGCTAGTACTCCCCAAACAGCCACGGGACCCGCATCGTTGCTACCTGGAAGTTGTCGACGGCCGCTTCCCTCGCCTCGAACCATGCGCGCTCGGATGCTCGGATGTGCTGGATGGCCGAATCAAATGAGGCAGTGGAAGTTTCTCCATATCGACGGGCCGGCGCCACGGGTCTTTGCGCAACGGACCCACGCCTGCTCCTTGCACCATCAAAGAGCGGAGGGGGGATCTCCCGGCCTCCTCATTGTTGCGACGCTTGCGGCCATCGAGCCCTCCTCGGCCATCCCGACCGCCACCAGTCGTGGACATCTTCGGCAACTTCCGGTGGGTAACGTCACCGCAAGTCACAGTTTGAGTTCGCGGGATTTCTGTCAAAGGAGAAGAAATGTGATGGAGGCGGATGGGGGAAAATCGGGATGTGAATCCTAAATCATGTGAGAGCCAACATATATATCAGAGTCCCGAGCAGTTTACGGGCCTCTCAAAAACAATTTACGGGTCGGGCCTGCTCGGGCCGTCTCTTTTGACCGTCCCTTAAAACGGTCAAAAAAACGCGATCGTCCCTTAGTCAGGGTTATCTCTCATGTGTTAGGACAGTTCTCTAGCACAGCTCGAGTCATGGTGATCGCATCCAACACTAGTTTCTGGCTCACCACTATCTATAGACCCGTGGATGACTCACTAAAGGATGTGTTCCTAGCAGAGCTAGGAAGTGCAGCACCATCGGCTACCGAAACATGGATCATTAATGGTGATTTCAACCTAATCTACAAGGCGAGAGACAAGAACAACTCCAACATCAACCGTAGGATGATCGGAAAGTTTAGTGTTGTAATTGACTCAGCGGGACTTAGGGAAATCAAGTGCAGAAACCGTAGATACACTTGGAGCAGTGAGCGGGAAGACCCAACCCTCCTTAGCATAGACAAGTTCTTTTGCAACAACGAGTGGGGTTCCCTCTTCCCCTCCTTCCTCCTCCACGCAACATCGACCTCCTACCCCGATCACCGCCCCCTCCTCCTAGCAGCAACTGCGGCACCCCACAAGCCGGCACAGTTCAGATTTGAGTCCTTTTGGCCAAACTTCCCGCGCTTCTACACGACAGTGATGCACGTGGCAGCGACCCATGGAAACAACATGTGCATTTTGATGCATCGGCATAAAATTGAGTAGAGAAGCAAGGGACCTGAAAATATAGGCAAAAGGCTTCTGTAGTGAAACAAAGCTGCAACTGCAATTAGCCACAAAAATAGTTCTTCGATTCGACATCGCTCAAGAGAGCATAACCCTCTCCACCGCCTAACACAACCTTCATAAGCAACTGAAGATGAGGATCATGGGCCTCGCTGTTGGGGAACGTCGCATGGGAAACAAAATTCCTACGCGCAAGAAGACCTATCATGGTGATGTCCATCTACGAGAGGGGATTTGGATCTACGTACCCTTGTAGATCGCACAGCAGGAAGCGTTAAGAAATGCGGTTGATGTAGTGGAACGTCCTCACGTCCCTCGATCCTCCTCGCGAACCGTCCCACGAACCGTTCGCGATCTATCCCACGATCTGCTCCGATCTAGTGCCGAACGGACGACACCTCCGCATTCAGCACACATACAGCTCGACGATGATCTCGGCCTTCTTGATCCAGCAAGAGAGACGGAGAGGTAGATGAGTTCTCCGGCAGTGTGACGGCGCTCCGGAGGTTGGTGGTGATCTTATCTCAGCAGGGCTCCGCCCGAGCTCCGCAGAAACGTGATCTAGAGGAAAAACCGTGGAGGTATGTGGTCGGGCTGCCGTGGCAAAGTTGTCTCAAATCAGCCCTAATACCTCGGTATACATAGGAGGGAGGGGAGGGGCCTTGCCTTGAGACTCAAGAGAGCCCCAAGGGGTCGGCCTAAGGGGGGGAGGAGGATTCCTTCTCCAATCCTAGTCCAACTAGGATTGGAAGGTGGAGTCCTTCCCTTCCTTCCCACTTCCCTTTTTTTTTCTTTTCTCTTTGATTTTTCTTACCTCCTGCGCAACGGCCTTCTTGGGCTTGCCCACCAGCCGACTAAGGGCTGGTGCGGCACCCCTAAGGCCTATGGGCTTCCCCCGGGTGGGCTGCCCCCCCCCCCCCCCGGTGAACATCCGGAACCCATTCGTCACTCCCGGTAATGCCGAAAACTTTCCGGTAATCAAATGAGGTCATCCTATATATCAATCTTCGTCTCCGGACCATTCCGGAAACCCTCGTGACGTCCGTGATCTCATCCAGGACTCCAAACAACATTCGGTAACCAACCATATAACTCAAATACGCATAAAACAACGCCGAACCTTAAGTGTGCAAACCCTGCGGGTTCGAGAACTATGTAGACATGACCCGAGGGACTCCTTGGTCAATATCCAATAGCGGAACCTAGATGCCCATATTGGATCCTACATATTCTACAAAGATCTTATCATTTGAACCTCAGTGCCAAGGATTCATATAATCCCGTATGTCATTCCCTTTGTCCTTCGGGTATGTTACTTGCCCGAGATTCGATTGTCAGTATCCGCATACCTATTTCAATCTCGTTTACCGGCAAGTCTATTTACTCGTTCCGTAATACAAGATCTCGTGACTTACACTAAATCACATTTCTTGCAAGGCTTGTGTGTGATGTTGTATTACCGAGTGGGCCCCGAGATACCTCTCCGTCACACGGAGTGACAAATCCCAGTCTTGATCCATACTAACTCAACGGACACCTTCGGAGATACCTGTAGAGCATCTTTATAGTCACCCAGTTACGTTGTGACGTTTGATACACACAAAGCATTCCTCCGATTCCAGTGAGTTATGTGATCTCATGGTCATAGGAATAAATACCTGACACGCAGAAAACAGTAGCAACAAAATGACACGATCAGCATGCTACGTCCATTACTTTGGGTCTAGTCCATCACATGATTCACCCAATGATGTGATCCAGTTATCAAGCAACAACACCTTGTACATAGTCAGAAGACCCTGACTATCCTTGATCAACTGACTAGCCAACTATAGGCTTGCTAGGGACAGAGTTTTGTCTATGTATCCACACATGTGTCTAAGTCTTCATTCAATACAATTATAGCATGGATATTATACGATTATCTTGATACAGGAATTATAATAACAACTTATTTATCATTACCTCTAGGGCATAATTCCAACAGTCTCCCACTTGCACTAGAGTCAATAATCTAGTCCTCACATCGCCATGCGAATTACATTGTAATAAATCTAACACCCATACAGTTCTGGTGTTGATCATGCTTTGCCCGTGGAAGAGGTTTAGTCAGCGGGTCTGCCACATTCAGATCCATGTGCACTTTGCATATATTCATGTCCTCCTCCTCGACGTAGTTGCGGATGAGGTTGAAGCGTCGTTTGATGTGTCTGGTCTTCTTGTGAAACCGTGGTTCCTTTGCTAAGGCAATGGCACCCGTGTTGTCACAAAACAGGGTTATTGGATTCAGTGCGCTCGGCACCACTCCAATATCCGTCATTAACTGATTCATCCAAACACCCTCCTTAGCTGCCTCCGAGGCAGCCATGTACTCCACTTCACATGTAGAATCAGCTACGACGCTTTGCTTGGAACTGCACCAGCTTACCGCACCCCCATTAAGAATAAATACGTATCAGGTCTGCGACTTAGAGTCATCCGGATCTGTGTCAAAGCTTGCATCGATGTAACCTTTTACGGCGAGCTCTTCGTCACCTCCATATACGAGAAGCATCTCCATAGTCCTTTTCAGGTACTTCAGGATATTCTTGACCGCCGTCCAGTGATCCACTCCTGGATTACTCTAGAACCTGCCTGCCATACTTATGGCCAAGCTAACGTCCGGTCTAGTGCACAACATTGCATACATGATAGAACCTATGGCTGAAGCATAGGGGACGGAACTCATTGTCTTTCTATCTTCCTCAGTTGCTGGGCACTGAGTCTTACTCAATTTTATACCTTGTAATACTTGCAAGAACCCTTTCTTGGACTGATCCATTTTGAAATTCTTCAAAACTTTATCAAGGTATGTGCTTTGTGAAAGTCCTATCAGGCGTTTCGATCTATCCCTATAGATCTTAATGCCTAGAATGTAAGCAACTTCTCCTAGGTCCTTCATAGAGAAACTTTTATTCAAGTAACCTTTTATGCTCTCCAAAAGCTCCACGTTGTTTCCAATCAGCAATATGTCATCCACATATAATATTAGAAACGCCACAGAGCTCCCACTCACTTTCTTGTAAATACAGGATACTCCAACCACCTGTATAAACCCAAATGCTTTGATCACCTCATCAAAGCGTTTATTCCAACTCCGAGATGCTTGCACCAGTCCATAAATGGATCACTGGAGCTTGCACACTTTGTTAGCATTTTTAGGATCGACAAAACCTCCGGTTGCATCATATACAACTCTTCCTTAAGGAAACCGTTAAGAAACGCTGTTTTGACATCCATCTGCCAGATTTCATAATCGAAAAATGCAGCTATTGCTAACATGATTCTGACGGACTTAAGCATCGCTACGGGTGAGAATGTCTCATCGTAGTCAATTCCTTGAACTTGTGAAAAACCCTTTGCCACAAGTTGAGCTTTATAAACGGTCACATTACCGTCAGCGTTCGTCTTTTTCTTAAAGATCCATTTGTTCTGAATAGCCTTGCGGCCTTCACGTAGTACTTCCAAAGTCCACACTTTGTTCTCATACATAGATCCTATCTCGGACTTCATGGCCTCCAGCCATTTGTTGGAATCCGGGCCCACCATTGCTTCTTCATAATTCGCAGGCTCATTGTTGTCCAACAACATAATTGATAAGACGGGATTACCGTACCACTCTGGAGCAGTAGCGATCTCGTCGACCTATGAGGTCCGATAGGAACTTGATCCGGAGTTCCATGATCATCATCATTAACTTCCTCCTCAACCGGCGTCGTAACGACATGGGTTTCCCCTTGCCCTGCGCCACCATCCAGAGGGATGAGAGGTTCGACAACCTCATCAAGTTCTATCTTCCTCCCACTCAATTCTCTCGAGAGAAACTCCTTCTCGAGAAAAGCTCCGTTCTTAGCAACAAACACTTTGACCTTGGATTTGAGATAGAAGGTATACCCAACTGTCTCTTTTGGGTAACCTATGAAGACGCACTTTTCCGCTTTGGGTTCCAGCTTTTCAGGCTGAAGCTTTTTGACATAAGCATCACATCCCCAAACTTTAAGAAATGACAACTTTGGTCTTTTGCCATACCACAGTTCGTATGGTGTCGTCTCAACGGATTTTGATGGTGCCCTATTTAAAGTGAATGCAGTTGTTTCTAATGCATAACCCCAAAACGATAACGGCAAATCGGTAAGAGACATCATAGATCGCACCATCTCTAATAAAGTACGATTACGACGTTCGGACACACCATTACGTTGTGGTGTTCCAGGCGGTGTCAACTGTGAAACAATTCCACATTGTCTTAAGTGAGAACCAAACTCGAAACTCAGATATTGACCCCCACGATCAGATCGTAGGAACTTGATCTTGTTGTTACGATGATTTTCGACTTCACTCTAAAATTGTTTGAACTTTTCAAATGTTTCAGACTTGTGCTTCATCAAGTAGACATAACCATATCTACTCAAATCGTCAGCGAAGGTGAGAAAATAACGATATCCGACGCGTGCCTCCACACTCACCGGACCACTCACATCAGTATGTATGATTTCCAACAAGTCACTTGCACGCTCCATTGTTCCGGAGAACGGAGTTTTAGTCATCTTGCCCATGAGGCATGGTTCGCACGTGTCAAGTGAATCAAAGTCAAGTGACTCCAAAAGTCCATCGGTATGGAGTTTCTTCATGCGCTTTACACCAATATGACCTAAGTGGCAGTGCCATAAAAACATGGCGCTATCATTGTTAACTCTAACTCTTTTGGTCTCAATGTTATGTATATGTGCATTATCACTATCAAGATTCAATATGAACAATCCTCTCACATTGGGTGCATGACCATAAAAGATATTACTCATAGAAATAGAACAACCATTATTCTCTGACTTAAACGAGTAACCATCTCGCAATAAACAAGATCCAGATATAATGTTCATGCTCAACGCAGGCACTAAATAACATTTATTCAAGTTCATAACTAATCCTGATGGTAACTGAAGTGAAACTGTGCCGACGACGATTGCATCAACCTTGGAACCATTTCTCACGCGCATCGTCACTTCATCCTTCGCCAGCCTTCGCTTATTCCCCAATTCCTGTTTCGAGTTGCAAATATGAGCAACAGAACCAGTATCGAATACCCAGGCACTACTACGAGAGCTGGTTAAGTACACATCGATAACATGTATATCGAATATACCTGTTTTTTCTTTGGCCGCCTTCTTATCAGCCAGATACTTGGGGCAGTTGCGCTTCCACTGACCCATACCCTTGCAATAATAGCACTCTGTTTCAGGCTTAGGTCCAGCTTTGGGTTTCTTCGTCGGATTGGCAACAGGCTTGCCGCTCTTCTTTGAATTACCTTCTTTCCTTTGTCGTTTCTCTTGAAACTAGTGGTCTTATTCACCATCAACACTTGATGCTCTTTACGGAGTTCTGACTCTGCGACTTTCAGCATCGCGAATAACTCGTCGGGTGACTTGTTCATCCCTTGCATGTTATAGTTCAACACGAAGCCCTTATAGCTTGGTGGCAGTGGTTGAAGAATTATGTTAGTGATAGCCTCTTGCGGGAGTTCAATCCCCAACTCAGCTAGACGGTTTGAGTACCCACACATTTTGAGCACATGTTCACTGACAGACGAATTCTCTGTTGGGGAACGTAGCATGGGAAACAAAAATTTTCCTACGCGCACGAAGACCTATCATGGTGATGTCCATCTACGAGAGGGGATGAGTGATCTACGTACCCTTGTAGATCATACAGCAGAAGCGTTGGTGAACGCGGTTGATGTAGTGGAACGTCCTCACGTCCCTCGATCCGCCCCGCGAACAATCCCGCGATCAGTCCCACGATCTAGTACCGAACGGACGGCACCTCCGCGTTCAGCACACGTACAGCTCGACGATGATCTCGGCCTTCTTGATCCAGCAAGAGAGACGGATAGGTAGAAGAGTTCTCCGGCAGCGTGACGGCGCTCCGGAGGTTGGTGATGACCTTGTCTCAGCAGGGCTCCGCCCGAGCTCCGCAGAAACGCGATCCAGAGGAAAAACCGTGGAGGTATGTGGTCGGGCTGTCGTGGAAAAGTCGTCTCAAATCAGCCCTAAAACCCCACTATATATAGGAGGAGGAGGGGGGAGACTTGCCTTGGGGTCCAAGGACTCCCAAGGGAGTCGGCCGAGCCAAGGGGGAAGGTCTCCCCCTCCCAAACCGAAATCCACTTGGTTTGGAAGGTGGAGTCCTTCTTCCCTTTCCCACCTCCTTCTTTTTTTTCCTTTCCTCTTTGATTTTCTTCCCAATGCGCATAGGCCTCTCTTGGGCTGTCCCACCAGCCCACTAAGGGCTGGTGTGCCACTCCCAAGGCCTATGGGCTTCCCCCCGGGTGGGTGCCCCCCCCCCCCCCGGTGAACTCCCGGAACCCATTCGTCATTCCCGGTACATTCCCGGTAACTCCGAAAACCTTCCGGTAATCAAATGAGGTCATCCTATATATCAATCTTCGTTTCCGGACCATTCCGGAAACCCTCGTGACGTCCGTGATCTCATCCGGGACTCCGAACAACATTCGGTAACCAACCATATAACTCAAATACGCATAAAACAACGTCGAACCTTAAGTGTGCAGACCCTGCGGGTTCGAGAACTATGTAGACATGACCCGAGAGACTCCTCGGTCAATATCCAATAGCGGGACCTGGATGCCCATATTGGATCCTATATATCCTACGAAGATCTTATCGTTTGAACCTCAGTGCCAAGGATTCATATAATCCCGTATGTCATTCCCTTTGTCCTTCGGTATGTTACTTGCCCGAGATTCGATCATTAGTATCCGCATACCTATTTCAATCTCGTTTACCGGCAAGTCTCTTTACTCGTTCCGTAATACAAGATCCCGCAACTTACACTAAGTTACATTGCTTGCAAGGCTTGTGTGTGATGTTGTATTACCGAGTGGGCCCCGAGATACCTCTCCGTCACACGGAGTGACAAATCCCAGTCTCGATCCATACTAACTCAACGAACACCTTCGGAGATACCTGTAGAGCATCTTTATAGTCACCCAGTTACGTTGCGACGTTTGATACACACAAAGCATTCCTCCGGTGTCCGTGAGTTATATGATCTCATGGTCATAGGAACAAATACTTGACACGTAGAAAACAGTAGCAACAAAATGACACGATCAACATGCTACGTCTATTAGTTTGGGTCTAGTCCATCACATGATTCTCCTAATGATGTGATCCCGTTATCAAGTGACAACGCTTGCCTATAGCCAGGAAACCTTGACCATCTTTGATCAACGAGCTAGTCAACTAGAGGCTTACTAGGGACAGTGTTTTGTCTATGTATCCACACAAGTATTGTGTTTCCAATCAGTACAATTATAGCATGGATAATAAACGATTATCATGAACTAAGAAATATAATAATAACTAATTTATTATTGCCTCTAGGGCATATTTCCAACATTCTCCTCCATCTTGCAAGCATAGAATTTATCGGAGGTCTCATACCTCTCGATCCGGGCGTTCTTCTGAAAGATAAACTTCAACTCCTGGAACATCTCATATGCTCCATGATGCTCAAAGCGACATTGAAGTCCCGGTTCTAAGCCATACAAGACTGCACATTGAACTACTGAGTAGTCCTCCTTGCGTGCTAACCGAACGTTCTTAGCATCTTGGTCAGCCGCGGCGGGTGGTTCATCTCCTAGCACAGCATTAAGGACATAATCCTTCTTCCCAGCTTGCAGGAGCAACTTAAGATTACGAGCCGAGTCTACAAAGTTGCTTCCATCATCTTTCAACTTAGCTTTCTCTAGGAACGTATTAAAATTCAGGGTGACTGTCGCGTGAGCCATTGATCTACAACACAAATATATTCAAAGTGGACTTAGACTATGTCCAAGATAATTAGAGTTTAACTAATCAAATTACTTGCTAAACTCCCACTCAAAAAGTACATCTCTCTAGTCATTTGAGTGGTTCATGATCCAATTCCACTAGCTCAAGTCCAATCATCACGTGAGTTGAGGATAGTTTCCGTGGTAAGCATCCCTATGCTAATCATATCAACTATATGATTCATGATCGACCTTTCGGTCTCATGTGTTCCGAGGCCATGTCTGCACATGCTAGGCTCGTCAAGCTTAAACCGAGTGTTCCGCGTGTGCAACTATTTTGCACCCGTTGTATGTGAACGTTGAGTCTATCACACCCGATCATCATGTGGTGTCTCGAAACGATGAACTGTAGCAACGGTGCACAGTCGGGGAGAACACAATTTTGTCTTGAAATTTTAGTGAGAGATCGCCTCATAATGCTACCGTCGTTCTAAGCAAAATAAGGTGCATAAAAGGATTAACATCACATGCAATTCATAAGTGACATGATATGGCCATCATCATGTGCTTCTTGATCTCCATCACCAAAGCACCGGCATGATCTTCTTGTCACCGGCGCCACACCATGATCTCCATCAACGTGTCGCCATCGGGGTTGTCGTGCTAATCATGCTATTACTACTAAAGCTACTTCCTAGCAATATAGTAAACGCATCTGCAAGCACATACATTAGTTTAAAGACAACCCTATGGCTCCTGTCGGTTGCCGTACCATCGACGTGCAAGTCGATATTAACTATGACAACATGATCATCTCATACATCCAATATATCACATCACATCGTCGGCCATATCACATCACAAGCATACCCTGCAAAAACAAGTTAGACGTCCTCTAATTGTTGTTGCATGTTTTACGTGGTGACCATGGGTATCTAGTAGGATCGCATCTTACTTACGCAAACACCACAACGGAGATGTATAAATTGCTATTTGACCTCTCTCCAAGGACCTCCTCGGTCAATTTCGATTCAACTAAAGTTGGAGAAACCGACACTCACCAGTCATCTTTGAGCAACGGGGTTGCTCGTAGCGATGAAAACAGTCTCTCGTAAGCGTACGAGTAATGTCGGTCCGAGCCGCTTCGATCCAACAATACCGCTAAATCAAGAAAAGACTAAGGAGGGCAGCAAATCGCACATCACCACCCACAAAAACTTTTGTGTTCTACTCGAGATGACATCTACGCATGAACCTAGCTCATGATGCCACTCTTGGGGAACATCGCATGGGAAACAAAAAAAATCCTACGCGCACGAAGACCTATCATGGTGATGTCCATCTACGAGAGGGGATTTGGATCTACGTACCCTTGTAGATCGCACAGCAGGAAACGTTAATAAGCGTGGTTGATGTAGTGGAACGTCCTCACGTCCCTCGATCCGCCCCGTGAACCGTCCCGCGATCCCTCCCACGATCCGCTCCGATCTAGTGCCGAACGGACGGCACCTCCGCGTTCAGCACACGTACAGCTCGACGATGATCTTGGCCTTTTGATCCAGCAAGAGAGACGGAGAGGTAGATGAGTTCTCCGGCAGCGTGATGGCGCTCCGGAGGTTCGTGGTGATCTTATCTCAGCAGGGCTCCGCCCGAGCTCCGCAGAAACGCGATCTAGAGGAAAAACCGTGGAGGTATGTGGTCGGGCTGCCGTGGCAAAGTTGTCTCAAATCAGCCCTAATACCTCGGTATATATAGGAGGGAGGGGAGGGGCCTTGCCTTGAGGCTCAAGAGAGCCCCAAGGGGTCGGCCAAAGGGGGGAGGAGGATTCCTCCTCCAATCCTAGTCCAACTAGGATTGGAAGGTGGAGTCCTTCCCTTCCTTCCCACTTCCCCTTTTTTTCTCTTTGATTTTTCTTATCTCGTGCGCAAGGGCCTTCTTGGGCTTGCCCACCAGCCCACTAAGGGCTGGTGTGGCACCCTTAAGGCCTATGGGCTTCCCCCGGGTGGGCTGCCCCCCCCCCCCCCCCCGGTGAACATCCGGAACCCATTCGTCACTCCCGGTACATTCCCGGTAATGCCGAAAACTTTCCGGTAATCAAATGAGGTCATCCTATATATCAATCTTCGTCTCCGGACCATTTCGGAAACCCTTGTGATGTTCGTGATCTCATCCGGGACTCCGAAAAACATTCGGTAACCAACCATATAACTCAAATACGCATAAAACAACGCCGAACCTTAAGTGTGCAGACCCTGCGAGTTCGAGAACTATGTAGACATGACCTGAGGGACTCCTCGGTCAATATCCAATAGCGGGACCTGGATGCCCATATTGGATCCTACATATTCTACGAAGATCTTATCGTTTGAACCTCAGTGCCAAGGATTCATATAATCCCGTATGTCATTCCCTTTGTCCTTCGGTATGTTACTTGCCCGAGATTCGATCGTCAGTATCCGCATACCTATTTCAATCTCGTTTACCGGCAAGTCTCTTTACTCGTTCTGTAATACAAGATCCCGTGAGTTTCACTAAATCACATTGCTTGCAAGGCTTGTGTGTGATGTTGTATTACCGAGTGGGCCCCGAGATACCTCTCCGTCACACGGAGTGACAAATCCCAGTCTTGATCCATACTAACTCAACGGACACCTTCGGAGATACCTATAGAGCATCTTTATAGTCACCCAGTTACGTTGTGACGTTTGATACACATAAAGCATTCCTCCGGTGCCAGTGAGTTATATGATCTCATGGTCATAGGAATAAATACTTGACACGCAGAAAACAGTAGCAACAAAATGACACGATCAACATGCTACATCCATTAGTTTGGGTCTAGTCCATCACATGATTCATCCAATGATGTAATCCAGTTATCAAGCAACAACACCTTGTACATAGTCAGAAGACCCTGACTATCCTTGATCAACTGGCTAGCCAACTAGAGGCTTGCTAGGGACAGTGTTTTGTCTATGTATCCACACATGTATCTAAGTCTTCATTCAATACAATTATAGCATGGATAATAAACGATTATCTTGATACAGGAATTATAATAACAACTTATTTATCATTGCCTCTAGGGCATAATTCCAACACTCGCGGCCATTGAGAGAGTGCGCAGACGACAGGCGTCTCGGGTGACATGGCTGCGGGCCAGAGACGCCAGGATGGCTTTCTTCCAGGCGAAAATCGACTCTAGACGGCAGAAAAACTTCACCCACTCACTCCATACCAACGATTCAGTAGCCACTAGTCACAATGACAAAGTTGCGGCCATCCATGTGCACTTTACATCTACCATAGGAAAGACAGCGCAAAGGGTCTAAACATCAACTGGGACATGATCGACCTACCTTCACTGCCGGCTGGGGGCCTCAACAGCCCTTTCACTAAGGGTGAGGTATGGCACGCGATCTACAGCTCCCCACAAGAAAAATCACCCGGACCGGACGGCTTCAATGGTTCCTTCTTCAGGAGCTGGTGGGCAATCATCAAGGAGGAAATCATGGTTGTGTTTGATCAATTCTAACACTTGGCCGGTGGGAGCTTTGCTAGGTTAAACGAGGCAACGGTAGTGCTGCTACCGAGGAAGAACGGGATGACTACGGTGTAGGATTTTAGACCCATTAGCTTAATCCACTCGATAGATAAGTTAGTGGCAAAGGTTATTTCCATCAGGCTTGGGTCGGTCATCCACCACATCATCTCACCCGCGCAGTTGGGCTTCCAACGCACCAAATGTATACACGACAGCTACCTCTTTGTGCAAAACACAGTCTGCTCACTCCACCGTAAGAAGACACTGGCAATGCTCACGAAGGTAGATATCGCTAAGGCATTCAACATGGTGTCATGGGAATACCTGCTAGAGCTGCTGCAAAAGCTAGGTTTTAGTGCTAGATGGAGGGACTGGGTGACATTCCTGACACCCTCTGCATCATCGTCGGTGCTGCTCAACAGAAACGCCGGAGAAAAGGTTATACACCGTTGCGGCCTCAGGCAGGGAGACTCCATGTCCCCTTTCCTGTTCATCATCGCCATAGACCCGCTACACCACCTGCTCTTGGCCACGACGAAAAACGGTATGCTCCAACCCATCCCCGACCGCAACAATCGCCTTCACGTTAGCCTGTACGCCGATGATGTTGTCATCTTTGTTAACCCGCAACGGAAGGAGATCAGCTGTCTCATGCACATGCTCGAGAGGTTCGGTACGGCCTCTAGCCTCCGCATCAACCTAGCTAAATCATCGGTTCCGCCGATTAGATGTGAGGGAGCGGTTGCCCCTTTTCCTATCAAATACCTAGGGTTGCCAGTATCCCCGACCGTCTTCGCCTAGTCCACCTCCAGTTTATCATAGATAGGATCAAGGCCCGACTTGCTGGATGGAAGGGGAGGCTCATGCATATTGTCGGTCGTCGCGTCCTCATACGTTGTGTGCTCTCCGCCATGCCAACCTTCGCTCTAACCGTGATGCCGATCCCAAAAAGTTGATCAAAGAGATTGACAAAAGCAGGTGTCGTTTTCTCTAGATCAAGTAAGATGAGCTTTCTGGAGTTGGCTGCAAGGTCAACTAGACCACAGTCTGCTCACCAACAAATCTTGGAGGCGTGGGGATACATGACCTGCACAAGTTCAGCAGAGCTCTTTGGCAGCGATGGCTCTGGCTGCCCTGGCGCCATCCCGAGCTGCCTTGGGAGGGCTCGGAGGCACCATGCAATGGATAAGACAGGGCCCTGTTCGCGGCGGCCACATCTGTGGCCATCGATGACAGGCGCTCCGCCTCATTTTGGCACTCCTCTTGGCTGAACCAAGGCACATTAGCTCAGCAATTCCTGGGACTCTACAAACACTCGAGAAGGAAGCACATAACGGTTCGAGAGGCACTCAAGGGTGATACTTGGATCAAGGACCTAGCACACGGCAACAACCACCACCTAGTGCAAAACTTCCTATCTTTGCACCGATTGGTGGGAGGGCTTGAGAGCCAACTCCATGAAGAAAATCCACACTCCATCATCTGGCACAGGGAGAGCTCTGGGCAGTACTCGACGTGGTCGGCGTACTTAATGCAGTTTCAAGGGAGAATTGCATCGTGCTTTGACCACCTTATCTGGAAGGTCTGGGCATCGGGGCCAATGAAGATATTGACATGGCTAATGCCCCAAAACAGGTTGTGGTGCAACGACAAATTGCAGAGACGGGATGGTCCAATGAGTACTTCTGTCAGCTATGCGTTCGTAATTTGGAATCAAGCAAACATCTGTTCTGGACCTGCCCAAAATCTCAGGAGGTTTGAAACACAAACGGGCAATGGGAGGGATGCGCCACACTAAAACCCAGGGAATAATGGCAACGCGCATCCACACTAAAACCCAGGGAATAATGGCAACATCAAACGGTCACGGCCATCGCTCTGAATTCACAAGAGAAGGCCCCCCCCCGGATGGAAGAAAAGAACCAACACAATGAGGCTGCCCGCATGTTGGGCAATTTAGCAAGAACGCAACCAGTGCACTTTCCACAAGACATCACCAAGTATGAGAGCACATCATAAACAGAATCACAAACTGCACGGAACAGTGGAGGCTATGCTGCCCGCATGTTGGGCAATTTGGCAAAAACGCAAGCAGTGCACTTTTCACAAGAAATCACCAAGTATCAGAGACATCATAAACAGAATCACAAACTGCATGAAACAATGAAGGCTGGCAGGAGCCAGATGCATAACGAGCCCCTTCGGGGAACCACGTGAGATATCGATCTTGTATTTTCTATGGGGGAGGAATTGACGAGACACCGACCTTGTATTTCCTATGCGGGAGGAATTGACCGAGCTGTGGTCAGCCAACCCGGATCCTAGGATCATCATCCCACTTTGTATTTCCCATTGCTTTCTGCTATCAATGAAACTGCCAGCAATTGCTGGAACTTTCAAAAAGAAAAATTAGAGCTCACCATGTTCGTGTAGGTGCTCAGTAATCAGCACGACTCACAACACATTACAGAGTATTATGAATTTCTCTTTATCAAAGAACAGAGTAAAGGAATCAACGATTAGGCATTGTAACATAACAGTGAAAGTGGGAAGGAAGAAACATGAACTCCAGGTTACTTGGGCCCATATTTATAAAACCAGAGGAGAAAACAAGGCTGCTTCTTATGACAGTATAACATTCCTACAGAAGACAAACATTCTTCATGGCAAGAGACCAATACTGAATGACACTTTTTTTTTCTTTCAGAAATTGGAAGCCCACATAAGTTCAGTTTATATGGCAGATTCAGGCATTTAACCAAAAAGTAATTCAAATATGTCAGCCCGACATATCCAACAGAAGTACAGCTTTGTGGTCGACATAATCAGGGCTAATTCACGGCATAAACACAAATTGAACATGATGACTTGCACCACTCCTACTCAAACTGCTCAACAGATAAGAAGGCAACATAGTAAACTGAAATACAAGTCTCTGGTCTGACCGGTTGCATGATCAGGGTGAATTGAACAAGAACAACCAAACTTGCAATCATCATGCTTAGTTACGGCTAAAGAAAGCAGACCAACTTGATAGTAGTAGCTCCAAAAAAAGGCAACAGCAGTACACTCCGGACGATGGTTGTGTCCATTATGCATCGTACCACTGCTGCGCGGCACATCAGCGATCAGTTAGTCCTTGCTAGCGACAACAACCTGCCACGATCTGTAAACATTCCAAGAACAAACTCATAAGCAACTTAAGAATTAATTATTTGCTGTGCCATGTACTTGTTGTGTTTTCAAAAGATTACAGGAATGGATTTCAGATATCAACTTCAGCTATGCCAGAAAGTAACATACAGTTTTTCAAGAATTCGAAAGCAAGGCAACAAGACAATATCATATCAACATATTTATTCAATTATTTAGCAATCTCCATTTTATCCTAGAAGCAAGTTCATGCTTCACCCTCTACTTGACCAATAAACGGCTCTAGCGAAAAGAAGGAAACAATTTTATGAGTGGTACATTTTATTTTAGGACAGCATACCTTGAGTCCTTGGCAATACCTTTCCATGTTTGCAATACAAGTGTAAAACATTTGAGTTACACGGCTGTTAAACTAAAATCGGTTATTTACAGTTGATTTACAGATGGTAAATGTTTTATGGTGAGACTAAATGACAACTTGGATCTCTGTATCTCCAATTGTAAGTCCAAAACGTCTGATAATGGTACTTAGCCCTTTTGAAGACGATACCAACACTGAACATCATATTCAAGTAAAGAGAAACAACATAGACTACACTTAAATTTAGTTCCAAGTAGCCAAACCAAGCACTATCCAAGCATAAACTAAGATATGCCTGACACATTGAAAACTTTTCAAGACGACCAGGATAATTTCGACATAGAAACGCAGACAATCGATTATAGGACTTGCACTATCTGTATGTAAACCACTGAACATAAAGGAAAATACTCAGAGATCAGTTAGTCATAACAATAACAATGTGCCATGATCTGAAAAGATAACATACACAAAACTAATAACCAACAGTTCAACTCAGTATTTCACTTCGGTGAGGTATGTGCTGGTACTAATTCTGAAGGTTACAAGACCGTCTGATGTGAAAAAGATCTACAGTTATGCTAGAAAACAGAAGAGATTACAAAAAGAAAATCTGAAGCAAGGTTGCAGGATAATACAAGACCATGAAGTTTGAGTGTGCATTTAGCAATAGTACTGATGCATATCATGGCCCTTAACAACTAGAATATGAAAGAAAAATTACATGCTGTTTCCCCGTGCCACATATTCATTTTTCACTAGCATTAACAAAAATGTACCGATAATTGTCGAAGAACCAGAACCAACTATCTAAGCGAACATACAGAAGCTGTCCAGATAATACATGACCACCATGCAAGGGCCAGTATGATACCTGGAGTGTAGAAGCTCATGTAGGGCAGGACGCTAAAGTATTCCCCAGACTCGCCAACCTTCTTAAGCTGCCCAGAACTGAGCTTGATCATAAATAAGCCAACACATGTGCTAATGAAAATGACACCCACACCCTCCGCAAAGCCGGCCACAAATGGTTTGTCATCAGGAGGATTGGCAACAGGAATTGTTTTCTCCAGCTCGAGGACCCTGTATTGTACCCAATCAGCAGCTTCTTCTGTATCCACCTTCCTTGACCACATATAAAGACTGGAGCCCCGTATGCAGGCAAAGCCAAGTGAACTGTTCTCCATGGCCATGAGGGCAACGTCGTACACGTCCTCTGCCGGTGGCTCAATCATGGATAAGCAATTCTTGCCCAAGTCATACTTGACGATTGGATTACCCCACCGAACTGTGAAGTAGACTGCATCTCCAACAAGGGTGCCTCGCCTAGGCTGGAGATAGGGTATGTAGTATGCTCTATCTGCAAGCCCCTCTCGCATATGCTGGGCATAGACTTCACAGCTCTTGTCAAGACACACAGGCTCGCTCCACACACCCGTCTCTGATGAGTAGACGCTCGCAAATATGGTATCTTTGTAGTCGTGGGTGGCCGCGAAGACCACGCGGAAGGGGCCGCCGTGGCAGTCGAGGTGGTCGCAGCCGTCGGCGGCACAGAGCACCACCGCAGACTCGATCAGCCAATCGATGTCCGGCGATGGCACGCCGTGGCGCTCGCCCGTGACGGGATCCCAGACGAGGTAGGCCTTGTCATCCGTCCTCATATACATGAGGACGCGGCCGTGGCGGCAGTCGAGGGCGCGCTCCCAGGGCTCGCCGTTGCCCGGGTGGGGGAAGTCCGGCATCGATGTGGTAGAGGCGAAGCGGCGCTCGGGGCGTCCTTGGAGGACCTGGAGCCTGTGGAGGAGGCCGAGGAGGGGAGGGGTGCCGTGGGAGGTGCGGTAGCGGCGGAGGAAGCCGGGGTCGCAGAGGATGCGGAGCCACGTCTTGCAGACGAGGGCGGCGCGGAAGAGGTGCTCGGGCTCATCCGGCGGGAGGCGGAGGAGGATCTCGTCGATGACGTCGTCGATCAGCGGTGGGGGCGGGAGTGACGGCGCCATGGTGGACGACTGGACGGCGGAGCGGAGCGGAAGCGAGGGTTTTGGGTGGGGATTGGGGGAGAGTCTTCGAAATGAGGATTGGGGAAAAGTCGGAGAGGCAGGGGCAGGCGCACACTCTTCTTCCTGCGCGGCTGGGTTCGACCAGAACCGGCTTCACGGCATGAGTTTTCTTTTTAAACACAAGTCACCGTACAAACGCACGTACGTCCTATATGTCTATATGTCTTCAGAAGACTGAGTCGACATATCATTTTAAAATTTACAAAGTTATTATAGGCACCTTATCATCAACGAAAATATCTTCTTCCATTAAATATGCATCGCCGTAAATCCTAAAATAAATCCAGCAAATATAATGCAAGCATGCAATCACAGGCTCGTTCGCTTGAGCGTATGAATTGTCCCATTATGATTCGTATCTACATCCCCGTCTGTAGACACGTCCGTATTAAATAATCTCTTTCACAATCATATATACTTATTGGACATGCTATAATACTCAAATAATGTCATGACACCAAGCGGTGCATTACTGAGAATTAATTTGCATGAACTAAAACCTGATAGTCTTGAAGTTCTTGCATAGCCAGGGCTACTAGACATGGTTTCATCCCAAGTACCCCCTAGTAAAAACACTTTTTTCTAGCCCCAAGTTTTATGTTGCAAACTTAAACACAGATGAAAACCCACCTACACTGTCTCATATGAGACCAAACTCCTCCATCACTCTCCTGCACGCATGCCTTGCATGCCAGACATCTTTGGCCGACCATAATTATGATGTGGAGATAAGTGGGCGTGGTGACCACTCCGCTGACATTCAGAAACGTTGCTCTGTCGCGTTCACTTGTTCTGTAGCTCGTGGCAGGATGCCGCAGGTTGCCCATGCGCGCCACAAAGCCTCCCTCAACCTCCCACACTCCTCCCCGATGCCAAGAAGCTACCAAGACGGCTATAGCACGCGTGCTCCCCGCGCTAGAGCGCATCCGGCGACCACCCGAGGCTCTTCGTGCCGCCCCTATTTCTACCTTCCTTCAAGCGCACCCTCGCGCCCTAGGCCACCCCTCTCACTCCCAGGGACACCCTGACAAAGCCCCTTGAGCCCCAAAGCTCAGCATCCTCCTCATGGCCGCCATGGCTCCGCCTCGGGACACACTTGAATTTTTTTAGGTGGACACGAAGTGTGCTGATGGACGCCTCCGCCCAAGGAAAGCGTACTTCCCTAGGTATGCCTTCCCTGTTGCCTCTGTCTTGCCCGACCAAGCTACTGGGCTGGTCCACTGCCTATCCAGCCCAGAGAGCGCAGTTTAATCATTTTTGGTATAACTCCTTTCAATTTTTCAAAGACTATATAGATCATAGAAAATTCATCTCTACTCTAAATTTGATGATCAAAATTCCTACTGGATTCTAAAACCACTATCCAAAGATGTGCTTTGCACATTTTTACAAAAATATTTTCTGTGGTATTCAAATTCAAACTTGAATTTGAATCATTCAAAAGTCCTCCTTTGAAAATCCCTAGAGGGTCCAAATCAACTCCAAATGGAGTGATTCAAATTTCTAGAGAATCCAAATATCATGCACTATTTTTCCAGCCTTAGTCAACATTTTTCTGTGCATTATTTCTGTTGCACCAAATAAATAGCCACTTTTTACCATCTATTACATATTAGAAAATCCATAGTAAATTCATACCAACTCCAAATCCCATGAGACTACTTCCAAAAGTCTACTAAAATCATGCCCTATCAGATGGATGCATCCACTCATTTTTATGAAAAAAATTATGTACACTTCTTGTGGGGCAGTATACCTCCATTTCCGCCATTCAAAAATCTCTGGTGATCCAAATCTCTTAGAACATGCTTTAAAACTTTTTTGTTATGACCAAAGATGTCCAAGAAAATAAAACTCCTATTTTTAGAGCGCTTTTGTTTCCTTCTTGATGTGTGGCCTATCGTGATTATTCTCGACGATAGTTGACAAAGTAGATGGAGTGCTCGGAGTGGACTAGAAGCTCGTGAAGACCCTAGAGCCTTTGTTGAGCAAGGCAAGCAGCTCTTTGACCATGTCTAAGAAACTACTTTTATGCATGTCAAATAGCACTTCGTTTCGATGCTTTGAATCATGTTGAATCAGTGACCACCTTGGTGGGTTGTTTCTGATAACTCCTCTTTGATACTTGCAATTGGGCATATGACCCTACCTTCCTATGAGGGTTGTGCGGGTGGGAAGTAGTTAGGTTGCTAGTGGTTGCTATGCAAATGGGATGGGATCATGCATGGTGACGGTGAGAGAAGATGATTTCCAATGTTTTACGAAAACCACGTCGGGTGCCACTAATGCGCGAGGGAGATGTGTTGAGCTAGGTAACCACTTGATAAAGAAGTGGTGTACCGAGGCCAGTTGTGTGAGTGGTTTCTAAAAATCCGGATTAGATTTAAGATTTGATGACCTTCCCGACCTTACATGTACAACCACAATACCCCTTATGGGACGTGGCTTTGCTGATTACTATGGTCGGTGCTAGTAGAGAGCCCACATTACTAGTGGTGGGAGTGACATGGTCACTCTCGAGACGGGGTCGTGCCAAGAAAGGGCGACCATGAGCTGTTTTCATAGACATCGGGCACACCGTTGCGTGCCCTCGTGGGTGATACGTGGGATGTACATCGCGAGGGATTGTCACCAACGAGTAGTCTCTTTTCTAGTATCGTCATGGGAAAGGCGATGTTCAGGTACTTACCTCGGGTATGAGAAATGTCGCGAGTCGTGTTCTGACACAGAACTTTCCCGAGTCTTGTGGGTAAAGTGTGCAACCTCTGCAGAGTGTAAAACTATTCGAATAGCCGTCTCCATGGTCAAGGACAGTTGGGTGGTGATGCTTAACCTATGTCCAGTTGTTTTCGCATAAACCAAGTGTGCATGTGTGTGTGAGAAAGATGGCAGTAAGATTCATAAGCTAGGTTAGACGACTTGGCATGATGGGTGAACATGGGATATTCGACCCTTTGTTGGTGTGGATATCTGTAACCTATTCATACGGATATCGTTTACCTCTTGATGCATGCTCTTACAAGCTGATTGATCATGACTTTGCACTCAAAATTAGCCTTTTGCAAATTAGCTACTTAGTGCTATATCATGCATTGTTGTTGCCTCGTTCCAAACATGGGTTTCTTGCGAGTACACTCAAAGTACTCATTGGCTTGCCACTGGTTATTTCATTGACTAGGTAAGAGAGAACAGGAGATGGTAAATAGTACCTTGTTGACATTCCTGCGAGGTAGGATGCTTCCCAGTCAGAATGCCTATAGGATTAAGGTAGATGGCATGGGTTCACGCTATCCTTGAAGATTTCTGTTGCAATGTATATGAAGACTTGGCCATAAGGGCCATATCCAAGTTAAACGGTACGTAATGGATGTAAGACTCTTGTTATTTGGCTTCTATGTGTTCAGTGAGCATTGATATTTGGGAGCACTGCACACGTGAATTCGGTGATCATGTGACGCCCTCGGTTTAATCGTACGCTAATCATACACGTAAATGCGTACGATCAAACCCAAGGACTCACGGGAAGATATCACAACACGACTCTAGACACAAATAAAATAACATCAGCTTCATATTACAAGCCAGGGGCCTCGAGGGCTAGAATACGGAAGCTCAACAAACACACGAGTCAGCGGAAGCAACAAATATCTGAGTACATACATAAAACATGGGGTGCCTTAGAGAAGGCTAGCACAAAAGATACAATGATCGAACGAGGCGAGGCCTCCTGCCTGGGAACCGCCTAACTACTCCTGATCATCAGCGGCCTCCACGTAGTAGTAGGCACCGTCAGGGAAGCAGTCGTCGTTGACGGGGGCCTCCATCTCCTGGACTCCATCATCTGGTCGCAGCAAACGGATCAAGGGGACAAGCGGGGAGCAAAGCAGCGGTGAGTACTCATCCAAAGTACTCACAAGTCTTACATCAGAACCATTCTAAGTATGCATCAGTATGAAAGGAGGGGGTGTTTATATGTGGACTGACTGCAGCAATGCAAGAATAGAGAGAAGGCCTAGTCCTATTGAAGACTAGCATCTTCAGGGTCCTGGAGCAACAGACGAGAGTAGAACAGGGGTAAAACATTAATAGTCATATTGTTGCAACATTATTAAAGTGAGGTCACGCCCAAAGATCCTCCCTCGACTCCCTGCAAGGAAGCAATCCCGAGGCAAACTAATTCTAGTTAAGTACCAATTGTAGTTGTATAAGATCAGGGCACAACTCCAAGTCATCCTGTAACCGTGGACACAGCTATTCGAATAGTTAATTTTCATCCTTGCACGGGTGCACCACATGTCCCGTCACGCTCGATAACACTCTGGCCGGACACACTTTTCTGGGTCCTGCCTGGCCACGGAATATCGACACGTCGCAGCCCCACCTAAGACTAATTAGAGAGGCCAGCCCGCCGGTCTAACTCCTAAGCACAAAGGGTTCGTGGGCCCAGTTCCCCTTCGCGCTCCTGCGTGTGGCGTGGGCGGCCGACGTCAGTCCTAGCATCCCTTAATCACAAGCGTAATGCATCTCGGGACCACTCGGGCGCGCGCCGCTACATTGCTGACATCTGAAAAAGCTTCGGCTGATATCGCGACGCCGAGTACCCATAATTCTTCCCGCGTAGCCGGTTACTGCGAAAAGGTCTCCAACCAACCCAGATCAAATACCCAAATCCATTAACATTTTAATTAGGCCATCAAGACAATCTCGCGGGAATCCACCCGACTAACATCTAATCACCAATGATCCCAGTAACATGGTCGAGTAACTGTGTGGTTGTAACATCGGGGGGAATCCGAGGTATCACCCTCGTTGGATTCCGAACGATGTATCCGTCAAGGTGGGCTTAGAGGAATCACCCTCGGGTGTCCCACACTTGAGGGGTTGCACGACAAAGGCATCGTCGGGAATGGTAAAAGAGGAATCACCCTCGATAACCACGACCGACTAGCTATACTACAGAGATATCATCAGGAGTACTTATCGAGGTTTCACCCTCGGTACCCGATAGTATCTCTGTTGTGTCGTACAACTAAGGGGGGTGTATGTGATGTGTCAGGTCTGGCTCGTCGATCAGGGATCAAGATTTGAAATCAAGCGGGGCAACTGAACTACGGGGTCAGAGGGGATGACTGCTCCACCTATACTAAGCAGATTTAAAGTACAGGACTGAAAGTAGCAGTTCATCAAAGATAGGATATGCATCAGATATAGGAGCTAACTACAACAGTAGCAAAATACTAATGCAAGGAGTAGGAAGAAAGACATAGGCGATATAGGAATGATCAAGGAGGGTTTGCTTGCCTTGCTGCTCTGCGGCAAAGGACTGATCAGCAGGGTCGTAGATGTACCCGGTAGCAGCGTCACTCTCGGGGTATACCGGTAAGAAGAGGGGCAAGAAACAATAAATAATAGCAACGGTGCAACACAATGCTTGACATGGCAAGATGCAGGCTAGACATGAGCTAACGCAGCAACATCCGTCATAGACGGGTCGGAAGAATATCTGACGATATTTTTCGGGTCTCGGGCTACTATCGGTCAGACTGGAAACAATGGAAATGTTCCATGTTTGCTATGCTAGGGATGCGTGACACACGAATGGACCGTGTATCCGGGTTCGTCTCATTCTGCTGATCAACTTTCATGTTGAAAATATTTTGATCTGACTTACGGATTATTTTATATTAATTTTTTATTTTTTATTCAATAATTAGGAATTAAAAACATATTTAATTAAAAGCAATTATGACATCGGCATGATGTCATGCTGACATCAACAGTTGACTGGTCAACTGACTAGTGGGTCCTCAACGTCATAGGCACAAGTTTTAATTAAGATTAAATATTAATTAATCAGTTTACTTTAGTGGGGGACCCACGTGTGATACTCTAATTATTCTACTTATACAATTAATTAATTAAATAATATATCTATTTATTTATTTAATAAAAACATTATTTTTATTTTTGTATTTTAATTTTCACTTTTACTCAAAAGAGGGTGTGGGGCCTCCGTGTCATAGACAACGTGGTGCATTGGCCCCACGGGTAAGTGGCTTTAGGTCAAATACACATTTTTACTCACAGATACATAACCAAACAATTAACGTATTCTCCATATACCTATATACGCAAATACATACATTGTGCATCTCATACATACAAAATATGTACGACATTTATACATACATACATACGCAATACAACATTTATTTTTATTATTTCTTTCTCACATCTCACCACTCCAACCTCTGTGTTAACACAGACTTTCAACATCACAGAGAGAGGGACACATCTCCACGATCACCTACACGAACCTAACGACGTCGGATCGGAACGCCGTTTGCCGGAACGGAACCGGGACGACGCGAGGAAGGAGATGGTGGGAGGAGCCCGAGGAGGGCCTCACCGATGTTGACGAGAGGGTCCGGTGAAGCCGGAGTTCTCGTGGGGCGAAGGTGACGGCGAGGACGAGGACGATGCAGTGACGGTGGTGACGCGGTTCCGGCGAGGACGGTCGTTGCCGGAGAGGCCTCCCGGAGGTGGCCAACCGACGTGACGAGGAGGAGGGGTCTCCCTGCCCGGTCCCTCCTGGACCGAGCGGGAGGAAGGGGCCGACGGGGGGGGGGGGATCCGGGAGACGAGGGGACCGAGGAGAGGGTTGGTCGGCGGGGCTCCTGGGGGCTGGGAGGCGAGGTAGGTCGCCGGCGAGATGGGAGGGAGAGGGAGGTCGACCTGGGTTGGGGCTCGGTGGGATCGGGAGGGGGTGGATCGGGCAGGGGTGTCGGGGGGGTCCGATCTGGGCAGGGACAGGAGGCGTCGGTGGGGTGGGTCGGGGTAACGAGAGGGAGAGGAGCGCTCGGGGGGATCTGTTGGTGGGGTGGGTAGACTACTGAGAGAGAGAGAGAGGAGGGTTGCTCTCGGTGGGGGGGGGGTAGGTGCGGGAAGCCTCGTCGAGGCTGCACGGGAGGCGTCGGTGGGGTGGGGGGCCGTGGGGGGGGGTCGCTGGGGGTCTCGTGACCGAGAGGAGGGGGGTTGGTGACGGGATCGAGGCGGGTGCCTCTGGCGGCGGCGGTAGCCAGGGAAGCGGGGGAGTGAGGGGGGCGAGCTCGTTAGGGTTTCGCCGCGGTGGGCTTTGGCCTGGCCGGCTGGGCCACTAGGCCGAGACGGGCCATGGGGGTTCTCTTTCTTTTTTTTTTAATTTTTAATTACTTTCTTTTTTATTATTAATTCTAATTCTTTTTATTATTCAATTCTATTTACTTTCTTTTATAATTTACTATATATACTTCTAATTCTTTCCTTTTTTTTTCATTTACTATCTTTCTTTTATTTATTTGATTTAAAGCTCCACTTTTAAATATATTGGGATTATCAATAATTCTAAAAGTGCCCGATTCATTTTTATACTTCACTAGGGAATTTTGATAACTCCCCGACATTTTTACTTTAACAACATAAAATCTTTTCTCGTTCGACTTTAATTTTAAGTTTCAAACTTTTATTCGGTTTCAACCAACACGAGATCATTGATATAATTAACGGTGATGTGGCATCATTAGCGCGGGATCACTGTCGCTCAATTACAATCATCACTGTAGCAAAAGTCGAGGATGTCACAATTCTCCCCTACTAACAAGAATCCTTGTCCCGAGAATTAAGAGGTAGAAGGAAAGAGCCCGAGGTATTCATCACGAAGATGATCCTTGTGTTCCCAAGTGGCTTCATCTTCAGAATGATTTGACCACTGCACCTTAAGGAACTTGGTGACTTTGCGACGAGTTTTACGTTCAGCTTGGTCGAGAATGCGGACCGGATGCTCTTTATAAGATAGGTCTTGTTGCAGCTCAAGCATACCATGATCCAATGCTCGAATAGGATCCTTGAAGCAGCGACGGAGCTGAGAAACATGGAAGACATCGTGAACCTGAGAAAGGTTCGCCGGTAGTTCCAATTGATAAGCCACTCTCCCACGCCTTTCAAGAACATTGAAAGGACCAATATGTCGAGGAGCTAACTTGCCCTTGATCTCGAAACGATGTGCACCTCTCATTGGTGTGACACGAAGATAAGCCTTTTCGCGAGGTTGATAGACCATATCTTGATGATGACGGTCATACTGACTCTTCTGACGAGACTGAGCAACCTTTAGATTCTCATGAATAATGCGGACTTGATCTTCGGCATGTTGAATAATATCCGGACCGAAGAGTGATCGTTCCCCAGTTTCTGACCAATTCAGAGGAGTTCGACACCTTCGTCCATACAATACTTCGAAAGGGGGCATCTTCAGACTAGCTTGATAGCTATTGTTGTAAGAGAACTTGGCATACGGGAGAGATTCCTCCCACTTCTTACCGAAAGAAATGACACAAGCTCGAAGCATGTCCTCGAGTATTTGGTTGACTCTTTCAACTTGTCCCTGGGATTGAGGATGAAATGCAGTGCTGAAGGACAGATGAGTCCCCATAGCCTTCTGAAAACTTTCCCATAATTTTGAAGTGAACAAGCTGCCACGGTCCAAACTGATTATCAACGGAATACTGTGAAGTGAAACAACTCTTGACATATAAAGATCTGCCAGCTAACTAGCATTAATTGTTTCTTTGACGGCCAGGAAATGTGCAACTTTGGACAGTCGATCAATGACGACAACAATAGCATCATTACCTTTCTGAGATCTGGGGAAACCAGTGACAAAGTCCATTTCAACATGGTCCCATTTCCACTCAGGAATAGAGATAGGTTGCAGAGTTCCAGCAGGATTTTGATGTTCTGCTTTGATACGCCGGCATATATCACATTCTGCCACATAGCGTGCAATGTCTTGTTTCATATTGGGCCACCAGAATCTTTGCCGGATGTCTTGGTACATCTTGGTACTACGTGGGTGAATAGACAATGGTGTGTCGTGAGCTTCTTTCATCACCTCTCCGGTCTTCCTGAGATTTTCCTTCTTATTTGGGATGAATAGGCGACCCTTGAAGTACAAGGCGCCATCTTCAGCAACAGTGAAAAAGGTGGGTTTACCCTTCGCAATATAGCTCTTAATCCTGTCGACGTCATCGTCAAAGCCTTGCAGATTCTTTATGGGGCTCACAAGATCTAGTTCAACCACTAGGTTACTAAGGGAACCCTGATTAACAACACGAAGGTTCATCTTTTGACACTCTTCAGGAGGGGAACAAGGTAACCCTGAGGAACAATATGGAGGTTCAGCTTACGGAATTCCTCTTGCAGACGATCGTGAACCTTATTAACCTAGAGGTGGTTGCAGTATGACTTGCGACTCAAGGCATCAACCATTACGTTAGCCTTGCCAGGGGTATATGATATACTACAGTCAAAATCTGCTATATGCTCCATCCATCTTTGTTGACGTAGATTCAGCTCCGGTTGAGTGAACAAGTGCTACTGCAACAAAAGACCTTCCAACGGCGTCAGAAACGTGCTGACGGGAGACTGTTCTTCTCTTGATACTCCTCAGCAACGGCACGAGGAATCCTTCTCCTATGGCTACGGCTTAAGGGACTTCCTAGGCAAATATGCAAAGGATTTCCCCGTGGCCTTGGAGGTTGCGTTGGTGTTCCCCCGAAGAGGAAAGGGTGATGTAGCGCAGCGGTGGTAAGTATTTCCCTCAATTTGAGAACCAAGGTATCGATCCAGTGAAGGAGTATCACAAGTGCGTGCACAAACACAAAAAGCTTGCTTCCAACACTATGAAGGGGTTGTCAATCCCTTATAGATTGTTCGCCAAGTGAGAACTGAAAGCAACAAAGTAACAAAGCAAAGTAAAAGCGAAAGTGGAAACGATAGGTGTGAATAGACCCGGGGGCCGTAGTGTTTACTAGTGGCTTCTCTCATGAAAGCAAGTAGACGGTGGGTGAACAAATTACTGTCGAGCAATTGATAGAACCGCACAAAGTCGTGACGTCATCTATGGCAATGATTATATCTATAGGCATCACGTCCAAAACAAGTAGACCGATACTTTCTGCATCTACTACTATTACTCCACACGTCAACCGCTATCCAGCATGCATATAGTGTATTAAGTCCAAAAGAACAGAGTAACGCCTTAAGCAAGATGACATGATGTAGATGGACAATCTCATATCTACGACAAAGCCCACCTTGTTACCCTTGATGGCAACTACATGATGTGTGCCTTGCTGCCCCTAATGTCACTGGGAAAGGTCACCACACGGTAAGAACCCAAAACCAAGCACTCCGCCGATTGCAAGAATCATAGATCTAGTTGGCCAAACAAAACCCAAGACTCGGAGAGACTTATAAGGATATCAAATCATGCATATAAGAAATCAGCAAAGACTCAAATACATATCATAGATAATCTGATCAGAAATCCACAATTCATCGGATCTTGGCAAACACACCGCCAAAGAGGATTACATCGGATAGATCTCCATGAAGATCATGGAGAACTTTGTATTGAAGATCCAAGAGAGAGAAGAAGCCATCTAGCTACTAACTACGGACCCGTAGGTCTGAAGTGAACTACTCACGAGTCATTGGAGGGGCGATGATGTTGACGCAGAAGCCCTCCAACTCCAAAGTCCCCTCCGGCAGGGCACCGGGAAGGGTCTCCAGATGAGATCTCGCGGAAATGGAAGTTTGCGGCGGCGGAAAAGTATTTTCGTGGATCCCTTGATTTTTTTCTGTATTGTAGGGAATATATAGGCGAAGGAGCTAGGTCAAGGGGGCGCCAGGGAGGCCACAAGCCTGCTAGCCGCCGCCCCTTCGTGGCGGCTAGGGGGCTTGTGGGCCCGCTGTAGCTCTCCTGGCTTGGCCCTCAAGCCCCCTGATCTTCTTCCGTTCGGGAAAAATTTATTTCGGGGATTTTTTTCCGTTTGGACTCCGTTCCAAAATCAGACCTGAAAAGAGCCAAAAACACAGAAAAACCAGGAACTGGCACTTGGCACTAAATTAATAAGTTAGTCCCAAAAAAGATATAAAAGGTACATAAAACATCCAATGATGACAAGATAACAACATGAAACCATCAAAAATTATAGATACGTTTGAGACGTATCAAGCATCCCCAAGCTTAACTCCTGCTCGTCCTCGAGTAGGGAAGTGATAAAGAATGAATTTTTGATGCTTTCATGCTACCTAGCATAGATGTCCTTCGTAACTCCTCTTATGTGACGTGGATGTTCAGATCCACTAGATTCAAAACAATAGTTTGCTACTGACGTGGAAACAATAATAATTCAAGCAAACTAGCAAGGTAATCATGAACTTTCAAAATAACAAGGCCAAAAGAAAGTTATCCCTACAAAAGTATATAGTGTGGCTATGCTCTATCATCATCGCACAACGAATTTAAATCATGCACAACCTCGGTATTGGCCAAGTAGTTGTTTCATACCTTTACTTTCTCAAACCTTTTCAACTCTCACGCAATACATGAGCGTGAGCCATGGTTTTAGCACTATAAGTGGTGTGGAGTGTGGTGGAGGTTGCAAGAAAAACAAGGAGAAGATGGTCACATTAACTAGGCATATCAATGAGCTGTGGAGATGCTCATCAAAGATATCAATGTGAATGAGTAGGGATTTCCATACAAATGATGCACTAGAGCTAAGAGTATGTGAAAGCTCTTAAAGAAAACTAGTTGGTGTGCATCCAACTTGCTTGCTCACGAAGACCTAAGGCAATTTTGAGGAAGCCTATCATTGGAATATACAAGACAAGTTATATAATGAAAATTTCCCACTAGCTATATGGTGGTGACAAAACGAGAGACTCTCAATCATGAAGATCATGGTGCTTAATATGCACAAGTGTGGAAAGGTGGTAGCATTGTCCCTTCTCTCTTTTTCTCTCATTTTTTTTATTTTTTTGGTGGGCTCTTTGGCCTCTTTTTTTTGGTGGGAATCTTTGGCCTCTTTTATTTCCTCACAGGGGACAATGCTCCATCAATGATTATCATCACACTTTCAACTCAAAACTTAGAGCAACGATGACTCTATATGGCATGCCTTCGGTAGTGTACCGTGACAATGATCTAGCATGGCATAGACATTAATGGAAACATCATGCTAGCTATATTACGATCATGCAATGGCAATGTAGAAGTGGTGGCACATGTCATGGTGGTAGTTGCATGGCAATATATCTCGGAATGACTTTGAAAAAGACATAGTAGGTAGGTATGGTGGCTGTTTTGAGGGAGGCTAATGGTGGGTTTTGTGCACCGGCGAAAGTTGCATGGCACTAAGAAGATAGTGATGGTGGAAGGTGAAAGTGCATCTAAACCATGGACTCAACATTAGTCATGAAGAACTCATATAATTGTTCCAAAAGTTTTATTAGTAATCGAAACAAAGCATTTAACGCATACTCCTAGGGGAAGGGTTGGTAGGTATAAACCATCGCGCGATCCCGACCGCCACACAAAGGATGATAATCAAAAGACTAATTATGCTCAGACTTCATCACATAGCGTTTCACCATACGTGCATGCTATGGGAATCACTAACTTCAACACAAGTATTTCTAGATCCACAACACCTTACTAGCATGATTTCAATATTACCAAAACCACAACTCAAAACTAATTGAGATGAATCAAACTTCTCTAACTATTCAATGCACATGAAGGTGGAAGTTTTCGTATCCCTTTGGATAACTACCCCTTTTGAGACTACTTTCAAAGCATAGATCAATTACCAAGCCACACACCACTGTGCTCTAAAATATATAAGAGAAGCACATAGAGCAAAAGTATCTAGCTCAAAAGATATAAGTGAAGCACATGTGAGCTGAATTGTCTACCAAAGGATATAAGTGAAGCTCGACAAAATCACGGTGAGTGCATGTCTCTCTCTCTCTAGGTGTGCAGCAAGGATGATTGTGACACAACAAAAATAAAAGACTCCTACGATACAAGATGCTCCAAGCAAAAACACATAACATGTGGTGAATAAAAATATAGCCCTAAGTAACGTTACTGATGGATTGAAGACGAGAGAGGGGATGCCTTCCCGGGGCATCCCCAAGCTTAGGCTTTTACGGCATCCTTGAATATCTTGGGGTGCCTTGGGCACCCCCAAGCTTGAGCTCTTGCCACTCTTTATCTCTTTGTCCATAAGAACTTCACCCAAAACTTGAAAACTTCACAACACGAAACTTAAACAGAAACTCGTGATAACATTAGTATGAGAAAGCAAACCACCACTTCCTTAGGTACTGTAGCAAACTTAAATTCTACTTATGCTGATGTTGTGTTACTGTATTTTCAATCTTCCATGGCTAATACCCCCCGATACTATCCATAGTTTCATCAAAATAAGCAACCAATACAACAAAAACAGAATCTGTTAACAGCAGACCAGTCTGTAGCAATCTGTATATTTCTTACTTCTGGTACTTCAAAAATTCTGAAAAATTACGACAGTGTGAAGAATTCGCGTATCAATCAGCATAAAAAAGAATCAACTCAAAAGATCTTATAGAAAAAAATGAAAATTCTTTTCGTGAGCAGAAATTTTCTGTCTTTTCCAGCATGACCAAACGATCATCCCCAAGACTAATCATAACGGTTTTACTTGGTACAAACACAAAAAGAAACACAAAAAACACAATCATAACAGAATTATGAAAGTGTGGAAAACACAAAACAGAAATAAAAAGGATAGATTCGTTGGGTTGCGTCCCAACAAGCGCTATTGTTTAACGCCCTTAGTTAGGCATTGATAATTCAATGATGCTCACACAAAAGACAAGAATTGAAGCACAACGAGAGCATCATAAAGCATGTGAAAATCACATCTAAGTCTAACATACTTCCTATGCATAGGCATTTTATAGGAAAACAGATTGTCAAGACAACCAATAGTTACCATATGCAAGGAAGAAGAAAGAGACAATAGCAATCTCAACATAACGAGAGGTGATTTAGTGATATGAAAGTTTCTACCACCATATTTTCCTCTCTCATAATAATTACATGTGGGATCATATTCGAATTCAAAAATGTAACTATCACATAGGATATTCTTTTCATGATCCACATGCATGCAAAGTTGACGCTCTTAAAAAATAGTGGGATTATCATCAACTGAAGTCATGACTTCTCCAAACCCACTTTCAATATTATTGCAAATATCATATTCATCATGAGGTTTGAACAAATTTTCAAGATCATAAGAAAGATCATCACCCCAATCATGATTATTGCTACAAGTAGTGGACATAGAAAAACTAGCATCCCCAAGCTTAGGGTTTTGCATATTTTTAGCATGATTGTCACTAATAGAATTTATAGTGAAACCATTGCAATCATGCTTTTCATCCAATGAGCCCTCGTGAATCACTTCATAAATTTCTTCCTCACAATTTTTAGATTCACGCATCTCAAGTAAAACTCCATAGAGAAAGTCAAGTGCACTCAACTCACTAGCAATTGGTTCCACATAAGTGGATCTCTTAAATAGATTAGCAAGTGGGTGAGGATCCATATCAAAAGATTTTCAGCAAGTGAAGATGCAAGCATATTGAAGGCACATAGCACACGAGCAAAGGAAAGGCAAACGAAGAAAAGGGCAAACGAAAAAGGCAAATGAAAATGGCCAATGTGAAGTGGGGGAGAGGAAAATGAGAGGCAACTGGTAAAAAAGGTAAATGCAAGAGATGAGTTTGTGACACCTACTTGGATAGATCTCTCCTTCCCCGGCAACGGCGCCAGAAATACTTCTGCTACTGCAACAAAAGGCCTTCCAACGGCGCCAGAAACGTGCTGACGGGAGACTGTTCTTATCTTGATACTCCTTAGCAACGACACCAGGAATCCTTCTGCTACGGCTACGCCTTAAGGGACTTCCTAGGCAAATATGCAAAGGATTTCCCCCGTGGCCTTGGAGCCTTGCGTTGGTGTTCCCTCGAAGTGGAAAGGGTGATGTAGCGCAGTGGTGGTAAGTATTTCCCTCAGTTTGAGAACCAAGGTATCGATCCAGTGAAGGAGTATCACAAGTGCGTGCACAAACACAAAAAGCTTGCTCCCAACGCTATGAAGGGGTTGTCAATCCCTTATAGATTGTTCGCCAAGTGAGAACTGAAAGCAACAAAGTAACAAAGCAAAGTAAAAGAAAAAGTGGAAACGATAGGTGTGAATAGACCCAGGGGCCGTAGTGTTTACTAGTGGCTTCTCTCATGAAAGCAAGTAGACGGTGGGTGAACAAATTACTATCGAGCAATTGATAGAACCGCGCAAAGTCGTGACGTCATCTATGGCAATGATTATATCTATAGGCATCACGTCCAAAACAAGTAGACCGATACTTTCTGCATCTACTACTATTACTCCACACGTCGACCGCTATCCAGCATGCATCTAGTGTATTAAGTCCAAAAGAACAGAGTAACGCCTTAAGCAAGATGACATGATGTAGATGGACAATCTCATATCTACGACAAAGCCCACCTTGTTACCCTTGATGGAAACTACACGATGTGTGCCTTGCTGCCCCTACTGTCATTGGGAAAGGTCACCACACAGTAAGAACCCAAAACCAAGCACTTCTCCCATTGCAAGAATCATAGATCTAGTTGGCCAAACAAAACCCAAGACTCGGAGAGACTTACAAGGATATCAAATCATGCATATAAGAAATCAGCAAAGACTCAAATATATATCATAGATAATCTGATCAGAAATCCACAATTCATCGGATCTCGACAAACACACCGCCAAAGAGGATTACATCGGATAGATATCCATGAAGATCATGGAGAACTTTGTATTGAAGATCCAAGATAGAGAAGAAGCCATCGAGCTACTAACTACGGACCCGTAGGTCTGAAGTGAACTACTCACGAGTCATTGGAGGGCCGATGATGTTGATGTAGAAGCCCTCCAACTCCAAAGTCCCCTCCGGCAGGGCACCGGGAAGGGTCTCGAGATGAGATCTCGCGGAAACGGCAGCTTGCGGTGGAGGAAAAGTATTTTCGTGGATCCCTTGATTTTTTTCTGTATCTTAGGGAATATATAGGCGAAGGAGCTATTTCAAGGGGGCGCGAGGGAGGCCACAAGCCTGCTAGCCGCCGCCCCTGGTGGCGGCTAGGGGGCTTGTGGGCCCCCTGTAGCTCTCCTGGCTTGGCCCTCAAGCCCCCTGATCTTCTTCCGTTCGGGAAAAATTTATTTCGGGGATTTTATTCCGTTTGGACTCCCTTCCAAAATCAGATCTGAAAAGAGCGAAAAACACAGAAAAAACAGGAACTGGCACTTGGCACTGAATTAATAAGTTAGTCCCAAAAAAGATATAAAAGGTACATAAAACATCCAAAGATGACAAGATAACAACATGAAACCATCAAAAATTATAGATACGTTTGAGACGTATCAACAAGGATTTCAGACATTGATGGTCGGTGTAGATTTCACAGTGATTATCGACAAGATATTGTCGCCATTCTTTCAGTGCATGAATAACTGCAGCAAGCTCGAGATCATGACGTGGGTAGTTCTCTTCATGAGCACGCAGTTGACGTGAAGCATAAGCAATCACCTTGCGATCCTGCATCAGGACACAACCTATTCCTTGACGAGAAGTGTCACAATATATGACAAAATCCCTTTTCGTATCTGGAGGAGCAAGTACTGGAGCGGACGTCAGTTTGTCCCTTGAGCACTTGGAAACTTTCCTGACATTTATTAGTCCACTCATACTTAACACCTTTGTGAAGCAGGTTGGTTAAGGGTTTCGCAATCTTGGAGAAGTTCTCGACGAATCGACGGCAATAGCTGGCGAGTCCGAGAAAACTTCTGACTTGCTTGACATTCTTCGGGGGAGTCCAGTCAAGAATAGCTTGAATCCGTTCGGGGTTGATTGCAATACCATCCTTGGAAATCACATGACCAAGGTAAGTCACTTCGTCTAGCCAGAATTCACATTTGGAATAGTTCGCATAGAGTTTATGCTCCCGAAGCTTATCCAGTACAAGACGAAGATGTTCAACATGTTCCTCTTTATTCTTCGAAAATACCAGAATATCATCCAGATATACCACGGCGAATTTGTCGAGGTAGTCCATGAATATATAGGTCATCAATCGAGAGAAGGTTGTCGGTGCATTGGTTAAGCCGAAGGATATGACGGTGTACTCGTATGATCCATGGCGAGTAACAAAGGCGGTCTTTGGAATATCCTCTTTGCGAACACGGATCTGGTGGTATCCCAACCTTAAGTCGAGCTTGGAGAAGACGGTGGAACCAGCAAGTTGATCATACAAATCATTTATCCGAGGGAGAGGATATTTGTTTTGAATAGTGGCCTGGTTGATAGGATGATAGTCTTGAACCAATCGATTTGTCCCATCCTTCTTCTTAACAAAGAGAGAATGTGCTCCCCAAGCAGAGGAACTCAGACAGATGAAACCCAGACGGAGCGAGTTGTCAATTTCTTGCTTAAGTTCAAGAAGTTCATGTGGCGGCATTTTATAAGGACGCTTGGCAATAGGAGTGGTACCGGGTACCAAGTCAATGACAAACTCGATAGCTCGAGCAGGGGGAATCCCCGGAAGTTCTTCTGGAAAGACATCTTGGAATTCTCGGACCACTGGAATGTTTTCAATCCCTTCAGGAGGCGACACATTTAATGCATTCAAGGCATATAGCCGTGCCTCAGCATTTCGGACGAGATGAGCATGGTAGCTTACTAATTCATCTGAAGGGTGTAGGAGGTGGACGGTTTTGGTGGTACAAACGATCGATGCCGTATGAGCTTTCAACCAGTCCATCCCCAGTATGAGATCAATGTTGGATGACTTTAGTAGGATGGGGTTGGCAAGGAATTCTAATCCTTCAATTTCAACTGGAACATGGGGGCAAACCACAGAGGTTCGGCATTCGCCCCCAGGTGTGTTTACCACTATCGGGATGTTCATCTCTTCGCTCCTAATGTCATGCATGTATGCAAAATTTTCCGACATAAAGGAATGCGATGCTCCTGTATCAAACAATACAGAAGCAGGTACTGAGTTAACAAGAAGTGTACCCATCACGGTAGCAGGCTGGTCTTGAGCTTGACCCATATCATTGTTGTTGGCCTGACCACGAACATAATCAGGCTTAGCGTTGAAGTTGCGGTTCCGGTTGTTGCCACTGCCAATTGAGGGAAGTGTCAGCTGATTCGGATTCTACCTGCAGTCTCTAGCACGGTGACCTGGATGGCCACACTTGAAGCACAACCCGTCCTCGGGACGGGAAGGAGGAACTCGAGGCGGTGGAGCTGGAAGCCTCGGCTGCCTAGGTGGTGGGGGAGGCAGGCGAGGTGCAGCATAGGACGGCCTCGGAGCAGGAGCAGGTGCATGGTACATGTTGTTGGGAATCTAGATTTTCCGCTTCTGTTTAGATGAGCCCGAAGATGAGCCCATGTCACGGTTACGCTTGCTGCTATCTTTGTATTCCTGTAGACCAGTCCCAACCTGAATAGCCTTGTTCACCAGGGTGGCGAAATCAGCATAGTCCTGAACGAGGAGTGTCAGCTAGATATCAGGGTGGAGGCCTTCACGAAACTTCTCCTGTCTGCGTGCATCAGTTGCAATGTCTTCTTGAGCATAGCGAGATAAGTCCAGAAATTCCCACTGATAAGCATCCACAGTCTTGTTGCCCTGGACCAGGTTGCGGAACTCACGCTTCTTCCGGTCCATGATTCCCTGAGGAATGTAGCGAGCACGGAAAGCAACCTTGAACTCTGCCCAAGTGATGATAGTTCCATCGGGCTGAGAGCGCCTGTGGCTATCCCACCATTGAGCAGCGGGACCCTTCAGGAAGTAGGCGGCAAAGTTGACATAGCTCGCCAGGGGCACATCGGCAGACTCCAGCTCATAAGAAATGTCACGGAGCCAGTCATCAGCATCAAGAGGCTGAGTTGAGCTGCGGTAGATCGCAGGGTTGAGGCGGCAGAAGTCTTGCAGTGTCACACCTTGCGGTTGGTTCATGTTCGGCCTTTGGAACTGATCCATGAGCCCTTGCATAAATTGACGGTTCAGCTCAAACTGTTGGATCATCCCCGCCATATACTCAGGAGGCGGGGGTGGTGCATCGTTGGCAGGGGCACGCGGGCGGCCAGTTGGTCTAACCATCCTGTTAAATATTTAACAGGGGTAGTTTAGCTTAAAGTAATTGCAAAGGCATCGCATGCATTCATGAAGTAATCAAGCATGATGAAAGGGAAATGCGAAAGATACTTCATAGTAGTTGAGTTCGACATACAGACACGTACATAAGTTCGATTACAGACCAATGATTACAAACTCGAAATTTGGCGATAGCCTGGACGCATTAGACGATACCCTGGACTCACTAGGCAGCACGTAGGAACGCGGTGGAAGAGTACCACAACGAGATATAGCGATAAGGCTACATAAACTGTTGGGGAACGTCGCATGGGAAACAAAAATTTTCCTACGCGCACGAAGACCTATCATGGTGATGTCCATCTACGAGAGGGGATGAGTGATCTACGTACCCTTGTAGATCATACAGCAGAAGCGATTAGAGATCGCGGTTGATGTAGTGGAACGTCCTCACGTCCCTCGATCCGCCCCGCGAACAATCCCACGATCAGTCCCACGATCTAGTACCGAACGGACGGCACCTCCGCGTTCAGCACACGTACAGCTCGACGATGATCTCGGCCTTCTTGATCTAGCAAGAGAGACGGAGAGGTAGAAGAGTTCTCCGGCCGCGTGACGGCGCTCCGGAGGTTGGTGATGATCTTGTCTCAGCAGGGCTCCGCCCGAGCTCCGCGGAAACACGATCTAGAGGAAAAACTATGGAGGTATGTGGTCGGGCAGCCGTGAGAAAGTCGTCTCAAATCTGCCCTAAAAGCCCCATATATATAGGAGGAGGGAGAGGGACCTTGCCTTGGGGTCCAAGGGAACCCCAAGGGGTCGGCCGAGCCAGGGGGGAGGACTCTCCCCCCCAAACCGAGTCCTACTTGGTTTGGTGGGAGGGAGTCCTTCCCCTTTCCCACTTCTTCCTCTTTTTTTTCTTTCTTCCTTTGATTTTTCTTCCTTGGCGCATAGGATTTGGTGGGCTGTCCCACCAGCCCACTAAGGGCTGGTGTGACCCCCACAAATACCTATGGGCTTCCCCGGAGTGGGTTGCCCCCCTCCGGTGAACTCCCGGAACCCATTCGTCATTCCCGGTACATTCCCGGTAACTCCGAAAACCTTCCGGTAATCAAATGAGGTCATCCTATATATCAATCTTCGTTTCCGGACCATTCCGGAAACCCTCGTGACGTCCGTGATCTCATCCGGGACTCCGAACAACATTCGGTAACCAACCATATAACTCAAATACGCATAAAACAACGTCGAACCTTAAGTGTGCAGACCCTGCGGGTTCGAGAACTATGTAGACATGACCCGAGAGACTCCTCGGTCAATATCCAATAGCGGGACCTGGATGCCCATATTGGATCCTACATATTCTACGAAGATCTTATAGTTTGAACCTCAGTGCCAAGGATTCGTATAATCCCGTATGTCATTCCCTTTGTCCTTCGGTATGTTACTTGCCCGAGATTCGATCGTCAGTATCCGCATACCTATTTCAATCTCGTTTACCGGCAAGTCTCTTTACTCGTTCCGTAATACAAGATCCCGCAACTTACACTAAGTCACATTGCTTGCAAGGCTTGTGTGTGATGTTGTATTACCGAGTGGGCCCCGAGATACCTCTCCGTCACACGGAGTGACAAATCCCAGTCTTGATCCATACTAACTCAACCAACACCTTCGGAGATACCTGTAGAGCATCTTTATAGTCACCCAGTTACGTTGCGACGTTTTGATACACACAAAGCATTCCTCCGGTGTCAGTGAGTTATATGATCTCATGGTCATTGGAATAAATACTTGACACGCAGAAAACAGTAGCAACAAAATGACACGATCAACATGCTACGTCTATTAGTTTGGGTCTTAGTCCATCACGTGATTCTCCCAATGACGTGATCCAGTTATCAAGCAACAACACCTTGTTCATAATCAGAAGACACTGACTATCATCGATCAACTGGCTAGCCAACTAGAGGCATGCTAGGGATGGTGTTTTGTCTATGTATCCACACATGTAAATGAGTCTTCATTCAATACAATTATAGCATGGATAATAAACTATTATCTTGATACAGGAATTATAATAATAACTATACATTTATTATTGCCTCTAGGGCATAATTCCAACAGTCTCCCACTTGCACTAGAGTCAATAATCTAGCCCTCACATCACCATGTGAATTACATTGTAATAAATCTAACACCCATACAGTTCTAGTGTCGATCATGTTTTGGCCGTGGAAGAGGTTTAGTCAGCGGGTCTGCTACATTCAGATCCGTGTGCACTTTGCATATATTTACGTCCTCCTCCTCGACGTAGTCGCGGATGAGGTTGAAGCGTCGTTTGATGTGTCTGGTCTTCTTGTGAAACCTTGGTTCCTTTGCTAAGGCAATGGCACCAGTGTTGTCACAGAACAAGGTTATTGGATCCAGTGCACTTGGCACCACTCCAAGATCCGTCATGAACTGCTTCATCCAGACACCCTCCTTAGCCGCCTCCGAGGCAGCCATGTATTCCGCTTCACATGTAGAATCTGCTACGACGCTTTGCTTGGAACTGCACCAGCTTACTGTACCCCCATTAAGAATAAATACGTATCCGGTTTGCGACTTAGAGTCGTCCGGATCTGTGTCAAAGCTTGCATCGACGTAACCTTTTACGGCGAGCTCTTCGTCACCTCCATACACGAGAAACATCTCCTTAGTCCTTTTCAGGTACTTTAGGATATTCTTGACCGCTGTCCAGTGATCCACTCCTGGATTACTCTGGAACCTGCCTGCCATACTTATGGCCAGGCTAACATCCGGTCTAGTGCACAGCATCGCATACATGATAGAGCCTATGGCTGAAGCATAGGGGACGGAGCGCATATGCTCTCTATCTTCATCAGTTGCTGGGCACTGAGTCTTACTCAATCTCGTACCTTGTAACACTGGCAAGAACCCTTTCTTGGAATGTTCCATTTTGAACCTCTTCAAAACTTTATCAAGGTATGTGCTTTGTGAAAGTCCTATCAGGCGTTTTGATCTATCCCTATAGATCTTAATGCCTAGAATGTAAGCAGCTTCTCCTAGGTCCTTCATAGAGAAACTTTTATTCAAGTAACCTTTTATGCTCTCCAAAAACTCTACGTTGTTTCCAATCAGTAATATGTCATCCACATATAATATTAGAAACGCCACAGAGCTCCCACTCACTTTCTTGTAAATACAAGATTCTCCAACCACTTGTATAAACCCAAATGCTTTGATCACCTCATCAAAGCGTTTGTTCCAACTCCGAGATGCTTGCACCAGTCCATAAATGGATCGCTGAAGCTTGCACACCTTGTTAGCATTTTTGGGATCGACAAAACCTTCGGGTTGCATCATGTACAACTCTTCCTTAAGGAAACCGTTAAGGAACGCCGTTTTGACATCCATCTGCCAAATTTCATAATCGAAAAATGCAGCTATTGCTAACATGATTCTGACGGACTTAAGCATCGCTACGGGAGAGAAAGTCTCATCATCGTCAATTCCTGGAACTTGTGAAAAACCCTTTGCCACAAGTCGAGCTTTATAAACGGTCACATTACCGTCAGCGTCCGTCTTCTTCTTAAAGATCCATTTGTTCTGAATAGCCTTGCGGCCCTCAGGCAGTATCTCCAAAGTCCATACTTTGTTCTCATACATGGATCCTATCTCGGATTTCATGGCTTCTAGTCATTTGTTGGAATCTGGGCCCACCATTGCTTCTTCATAATTTGCAGGTTCATTGTTGTCTAACAACATGATTGTCAAGATGGGATTACCGTACCACTCTGGAGCAGCGCGTGATCTCGTCGACCTGCGTGGTTCAACAGAAACTTGAACTGGAGTTTCATGATCATCATCATTAACTTCCTCCTCAACCGGCGTCGCAATCACAGGGGTTTCCCCTTGCCCTGCGCCACCATCCAGAGGGATGAGAGGTTCGACAACCTCGTCAAGTTCTATCTTCCTCCCACTCAATTCTCTCGAGAGAAACTCCTTCTCGAGAAAAGTTCCGTTCTTAGCAACAAACACTTTGCCCTCGGATTTGAGATAGAAGGTGTACCCAACTGTCTCTTTTGGGTAACCTATGAAGACACACTTTTCCGCTTTGGGTTCCAGCTTTTCAGGCTGAAGCTTTTTGACATAAGCATCACATCCCCAAACTTTAGGAAACGACAACTTTAGCCTTTTGCCATACCACAGTCCGTATGGTGTCGTCTCAATGGATTTCGATGGTGCCCTATTTAAAGTGAATGCAGCTGTTTCTAATGCATGACCCCAAAAAGATAACGGCAAATCAGTAAGAGACATCATAGATCGCACCATTTCTAACAAAGTACGATTACGACGTTCGGACACACCATTACGCTGTGGTGTTCCAGGCGGTGTTAACTGCGAAACAATTCCACATTGTCTTAAGTGAGTACCAAACTCGAAACTCAGATATTCACCCCCACGATCAGACCGTAGGAACTCGATCTTCTTGTTACGATGATTTTCTACTTCACTCTGAAATTGTTTGAACTTTTCAAATGTTTCAGACTTGTGTTTCATCAAGTAGACATAACCATATCTACTTAAATCGTCAGTGAAGGTGAGAAAGTAACGATATCCGCCGCGTGCCTCCACGCTCATTGGACCACACACATCGGTATGTATGATTTCCAACAAGTCACTTGCACGCTCCGTTGTTCCGGAGAACGGAGTCTTAGTCATCTTGCCCATGAGGCATGGTTCGCACGTGTCAAGTGAATCAAAGTCAAGTGACTCCAAAAGTCCATCAGCATGGAGTTTCTTCATGCGCTTTACACCAATATGACCCAAGCGGCAGTGCCACAAAAATATGGCGCTATCATTGTTTACTCTAACTCTTTTGGTCTCAATGTTATGTATATGCGTATCTCTATCAAGATTCAATATGAACAATCCTCTCACATTCGGTGCATGACCATAAAAGATGTTACTCATAGAAATAGAACAACCATTATTCTCAGACTTAAAAGAGTAACCGTCTCGCAATAAACAAGATCCAGATATAATGTTCATGCTCAACGCAGGCACTAAATAACAATGACTTAAGTTCATCACTAATCCCGATGGTAGTTGAAGTGACACTGTGCCGACGGCGATTGCATCAACCTTGGAACCGTTTCCTACGCGCATCGTCACTTCGTCTTTCGCCAGCCTTCGTCTATTCCGCAGTTCCTGCTTCGAGTTGCAAATGTGAGCAACAGAACCGGTATCGAATACCCAGGCACTACTACGAGAGCTGGTTAAGTACACATCAATAACATGTATATCAAATATACCTGATTTTTCTTTGCCCGCCTTCTTATCTGCCAGATACTTGGGGCAATTGCGCTTCCAGTGACCCATACCCTTGTAATAGAAGCACTCTGTTTCAGGCTTAGGTCCAGCCTTGGGTTTCTTCGGCGGATTGGCAACAGGCTTGCCGCTCTTCTTCGAATTGCCCTTCTTGCCTTTGCCGTTTCTCTTGAAACTAGTGGTCTTGCTCACCATCAACACTTGATGTTCTTTACGGAGTTCAGACTCTGCGACTTTCAGCATCGCAAACAACTCGCCGGGAGACTTGTTCATCCCTTGCATGTTGTAGTTCAACACGAAGCTTTTATAGCTTGGCGGCAGTGATTGGAGGATTCTGTCAGTGATAGCTTCTTGCGGGAGTTCAATCCCCAGTTCAGCTAGACGGTTTGAGTACCCAGACATTTTGAGCACATGTTCACTGACAGACGAGTTCTCCTCCATCTTGCAAGCATAGAATTTATCGGAGGTCTCATACCTCTCGATCCGGGCATTCTTCTGAAAGATGAACTTCAACTCCTGGAACATCTCAAATGCTCCATGACGCTCAAAGCGACGTTGAAGTCCCGGTTCTAAGCCATACAAGACTGCACAATGAACTATTGAGTAGTCCTCCTTACGCGCCAACCAAGCGTTCTTAACATCCTGATCAGCCGTAGCGGGTGGTTCATCTCCTAGCACAGCATTAAGGACATAATCCTTCTTTCCAGCTTGTAAGATTAGCTTAAGATTACGAGCCCAGTCTACAAAGTTGCTTCCATCATCTTTCAACTTAGCTTTCTCTAGGAACGTATTAAAATTGAGGATGACACTTGCGTGAGCCATGATCTACAACACAAATATATTCAAAGTGGACTTAGACTATGTTCAAGATAATTAGAGTTCAACTTAATCAAATTACATGCTAAACTCCCACTCAAAAAGTACATCTCTCTAGTCATTTGAGTGGTTCATGATCCACCTACACTATCCCAAGTCCGATCATCACGTGAGTCGGGAGTAGTTTCAGTGGTAAGCATCCCTATGCTAATCATATCATCTATATGATTCATGATCGACCTTTCGGTCTCATGTGTTCCGAGGCCATGTCTGCACATGCTAGGCTCGTCAAGCTTAACCCGAGTGTTCCGCGTGCGCAACTGTTTTGCACCCGTTGTATGTGAACGTTGAGTCTATCACACCCGATCATCACGTGGTGTCTCGAAACGACGAACTGTAGCAACGGTGCACAGTCGGGGAGAACACAATTTCGTCTTGAAATTTTAGTGAGAGATCACCTCATAATGCTACCGTCGTTCTAAGCAAAATAAGGTGCATAAAAGGATTAACATCACATGCAATTCATAAGTGACATGATATGGCCGTCATCACGTGCTTCTTGATCTCCATCACCAAAGCATCGACACGATCTTCTTGTCACCGGCGCCACACCATGATCTCCATCATCATGATCTCCATCAACGTGTCGCCATCGGGGTTGTCGTGCTACTTATGCTATGACTACTAAAGCTACATCCTAGCAAAATAGTAAACGCATCTGCAAGCACATATGTTAGTATAAAGACAACCCTATGGCTCCTGCCGGTTGCCGTACCATCGACGTGCAAGTCGATATTTCTATTACAACATGATCATCTCATACATCCAATATATCACATCACATCATGGGCCATATCACATCACAATCATACCCTGCAAAAACAAGTTAGACGTCCTCTAATTTTGTTCTTGCATGTTTTACGTGGTGACCAAGGGTATCTAGTAGGATCGCATCTTACTTACGCAAACACCACAACGGAGATATATGAGTTGCTATTTAACCTCATCCAAGGACCTCCTCGGTCAAATCCGATTCAACTAAAGTTCGAGAAACCGTCACTTGCCAGTCATCTTTGAGCAAAGGGGGTTACTCGTAACGATGAAACCAGTCTCTCGTAAGCGTACGAGTAATGTCGGTCCAAGCCGCTTCAATCCAACAATACCGCGGAATCAAGAAAAGACTAAGGAGGGCAGCAAAATGCACATCACCGCCCACAAAACCTTTTGTGTTCTACTCGAGAAGACATCTACGCATGAACCTAGCTCATGATGCCACTGTTGGGGAACGTCGCATGGGAAACAAAAATTTTCCTACGCGCACGAAGACCTATCATGGTGATGTCCATCTACGAGAGGGGATGAGTGATCTACGTACCCTTGTAGATCATACAGAAGAAGCGATTAGAGATCGCGGTTGATGTAGTGGAACGTCCTCACGTCCCTCGATCCGCCCCGCGAACAATCCCGCGATCAGTCCCACGATCTAGTACCGAACGGACGGCACCTCCGCGTTCAGCACACGTACAGCTCGACGATGATCTCGGCCTTCTTGATCCAGCAAGAGAGACGGAGAGGTAGAAGAGTTCTCCGGCAGCGTGACGGCGCTCCGGAGGTTGGTGATGATCTTGTCTCAGCAGGGCTCCGCCCGAGCTCCGCGGAAACACGATCTAGAGGAAAAACTATGGAGGTATGTGGTCGGGCAGCCGTGAGAAAGTCGTCTCAAATCTGCCCTAAAAGCCCCATATATATAGGAGGAGGGAGGGGTACCTTGCCTTGGGGTCCAAGGGAACCCCAAGGGGTCGGCCGAGCCAGGGGGGAGGACTCTCCCCCCCAAACCGAGTCCTACTTGGTTTGGTGGGAGGGAGTCCTTCCCCTTTCCCACTTCTTCCTCTTTTTTTTCTTTCTTCCTTTGATTTTTCTTCCTTGGCGCATAGGATTTGGTGGGCTGTCCCACCAGCCCACTAAGGGCTGGTGTGACCCCCACAAATACCTATGGGCTTCCCCGGAGTGGGTTGCCCCCCTCCGGTGAACTCCCGGAACCCATTCGTCATTCCCGGTAAATTCCCGGTAACTCCGAAAACCTTCCGGTAATCAAATGAGGTCATCCTATATATCAATCTTCGTTTCCGGACCATTCCGGAAACCCTCGTGACGTCCGTGATCTCATCCGGGACTCCGAACAACATTCGGTAACCAACCATATAACTCAAATACGCATAAAACAACGTCGAACCTTAAGTGTGCAGACCCTGCGGGTTCGAGAACTATGTAGACATGACCCGAGAGACTCCTCGGTCAATATCCAATAGCGGGACCTGGATGCCCATATTGGATCCTACATATTCTACGAAGATCTTATCATTTGAACCTCAGTGCCAAGGATTCGTATAATCCCGTATGTCATTCCCTTTGTCCTTCGGTATGTTACTTGCCCGAGATTCGATCGTCAGTATCCGCATACCTATTTCAAACTCGTTTACCGGCAAGTCTCTTTACTCGTTCCGTAATACAAGATCCCGCAACTTACACTAAGTCACATTGCTTGCAAGGCTTGTGTGTGATGTTGTATTACCGAGTGGGCCCCGAGATACCTCTCCGTCACACGGAGTGACAAATCCCAGTCTTGATCCATACTAACTCAACCAACACCTTCGGAGATACCTGTAGAGCATCTTTATAGTCACCCAGTTACATTGCGACGTTTTGATACACACAAAGCATTCCTCCGGTGTCAGTGAGTTATATGATCTCATGGTCATAGGAATAAATACTTGACACGCAGAAAACAGTAGCAACAAAATGACACGATCAACATGCTACGTCTATTAGTTTGGGTCTTAGTCCATCACGTGATTCTCCCAATGACGTGATCCAGTTATCAAGCAACAACACCTTGTTCATAATCAGAAGACACTGACTATCATCGATCAACTGGCTAGCCAACTAGAGGCATGCTAGGGACGGTGTTTTGTCTATGTATCCACACATGTAAATGAGTCTTCATTCAATACAATTATAGCATGGATAATAAACTATTATCTTGATACAGGAATTATAATAATAACTATACATTTATTATTGCCTCTAGGGCATAATTCCAACATAAACGTCAGAGAGGACGAACGAATCCTGGTAGCTGGCGGTGATAGAAGGTAGGAACAGGACCCTGTGTCTCGTTGTGACTCTGGTGAGGGCACCACATCCAGTCGAGGAGTTGAGGTCCAAGTGCAGGTGTTCTACCCCCAACATCAGTCCACTCGAGAGTTGATGGTAGCTCTGTCCTGCTCGGCTCGCGGATGCGCATAGGGGGAACCCTCGGGCAGTGTGACGGCTGCAGTTCTGTCAACGCGTCGTATAGACGAACGCGCATAGCATACAACTCCACAGTCAGAGCTCGAAAAGCACGATCCAGTGCCTCAGTGTACTACACCAGAAACCGCGCGTCGTAGCGACGCGTCACGTAGGGGGCGCAAACAGCGACGTAGGATTGGTCGCTGCACTCCCGAACTTCAGAAGCATAGGCAGTGAGATCAGACCCAGTCTCATCCCCAGCAGGAGCATGCGGGATGTACATGAAAGGGCTCTCCTCCACGTGAGGGTACGCTCCACGGAGGCGGGTGATAGCGATGTAGGACGCATTGTGGACGGCCATCTTGACCAACACTCCAATACCACAGAAGACGTGGCGCTCGAGGGTCTCGCCGCCCATCTGGTCGAAGATGCGAACCTCAGCCTGGTACTGGTACTGGTTGTACTCGCGGAAATCCTTGAACACAGTGTACTCGGGGTACCAACGATAACCCAGCCTCGTGAGGACGTCGACCAAAATGGCCGGGAACCCAGTCGTCTCAGTGGCCTGTGTCAGGCGCACGTGCTGTCTTGCGGAACGCATCTGAAAATAAGATTGACGGATGTCAAATGACAGTGTGTGTAATATATATTCAGGAGAAAAAGAGTAGATAGTCCAGCGCTCCGGGTCGATGTGATTACGAGAACCTAATGTTAGAGTTAGTAAAATCTTTGACCCGAAAGAGAAGAGAGAGTAGAGCCCAGAGTATAGGAAAGGAGTAAAAGATACTAATACCACCCAATTGAGATGTGGGCCCGTAAGCCACAACATGAGTGTTAGTAAAGTTTTTCAAACACTAGACTCAACTTCGGCCAAGGAGTTCGAAAGGGGGCTACCTACAGGCAGTCAGCTCTGATACCAACTTGTGACGCCCTCGGTTTAATCGTACACTAATCATACACGTAAATGCGTACGATCAAACCCAAGGACTCACGGGAAGATATCACAACACAACTCTAGACACAAATAAAATAACATCAGCTTCATATTACAAGCCAGGGGCCTCGAGGGCTAGAATACGGAAGCTCGATAAACACAAGAGTCAGCGGAAGCAACAAATATCTGAGTATAGACATAAAACATGGGGTGCCTTAGAGAAGGCTAGCACAAAAGATAAAACGATCGAACGAGGCGAGGCCTCCTGCCTGGGAACCTCCTAACTACTCCTGATCATCAGCGGCCTCCACGTAGTAGTAGGCACCGTCGGGGAAGTAGTCGTCATCGGCGGGGGCCTCCATCTCCTGGGCTCCATCATCTGGTCGCAGCAAACGGATCAAGGGGACAAGGGGGAGCAAAGCAGCGGTGAGTACTCATCCAAAGTACTCGCAAGTCTTACATCAGAACTATTCTAAGTATGCATCAGTATCAAAGGAGGGGGGTTGTTTATATGTGGACTGACTGCAGCAATGCGAAAATAGAGAGAAGGCCTAGTCCTATCAAAGACTAGCATCAGCAACAGACGAGAGTAGAGCAGGGGTAAAACATTAATAGTCATATTGTTGCAGCATTATTAAAGTGAGGTCACGCCCAAAGATCCTCCCTCGACTCCCTGCGAGGAAGCAATCCCAAGGCAAACTAATTCCAGTTAAGTAACGATTGTAGTTGTATAAGATCAGGGCACAACTCCAAGTCGTCCTGTAACCGTGGACACGGCTATTCGAATAGTTAATTTTCATCCTTGCAGGGGTACACCACATGTCCCGTCACGCTCGATAACACTCTGTCCGGACACACTTTTCTGGGTCCTGCCCGGCCTCGGAATATCGACATGTCGCAGCCCCACCTAAGACTAATCAGAGAGGCCAGCCCGCCGGTCTAACTCCTAAGCACAAAGGGTTCGTGGGCCCAGTTCCCCTTCGCGCTCCTACACGTGGCGTGGGCAGCCAACGTCAGTCCTAGCATCCCTTAATCACAAGCGCGATGCATCTCGGGACCACTCGGGCGCGCGCCGCTACATTGCTGACATCTGAAGAGCTTCGGTTGATACCGCGACGCCGAGTACCCATAATTCTTCCTGCGTAGCCGGTTAGTGCGAAAAGGTCTCCAACCAACAAAGAGCAAATACCCAAATCCATTAGCATTTTAATTAGGCCATCAACACAATCTCGCGGGAATCCACCGGACTAACATCTAATCACCAATGATCCCAGTAACATGGTCGAGTAATTGTGTGGTTGTAACATCGGAGGGAATCCGAGGTATCACCCTCGTTGGATTCCGAACGATGTATCCGTTAAGGTGGGCTTAGAGGAATCACCCTCGGGGGTCCCACACTTGAGGGGTTGCACGACAGAGGCATCGTTGGGAATGGTGAAAGAGGAATCACCCTCGATAACCACGACCGACTAGCTATACTACAGAGATATCATCAGGAGTACTTATCGAGGTTTCACCCTCGGTACCCGATAGTATCTCTGTAGCGTCGTACAACTAAGGGGGGTGTATGTGCTGTGTGAGGTCTGGCTCGTCGATCAGGGATCGAGATTTGAAATCAAGCGGGGCAACTGAACTACGGGGTCAGAGGGGATGACTGCTCCACCTATACTAAGCAGATTTAAAGTACAGGACTGAAAGCAGCAGTTCATCAAAAATAGGCTATGCATCAGATATAGGAGCTAACTACAACAGTAGCAAAATACTAATGCAAGCAGTAGGAAGAAAGACATAGGCGATATAGGAATGATCAAGGGGGGTTTGCTTGCCTTGCTGCTCTGCGGCAAAGGACTGATCGGCAGGGTCGTTGATGTACCCGGCAGCAGCGTCAGTCTCGGAGTCTACCGGTAAGAAAGGGGGAAGAAACAATAAATAATAGCAACGGTGCAACACAATGCATGACATGAGCTAACGCAGCAACATCCGTCATAGACGGGTCGGAAGAATATCTGACGTTATTTTTCGGGTCTCGGGCTACTACCGGTCAGACTGGAAACGATGGAAATGTTCCATGTTTGCTATGCTAGGGACGCGTGAGAGACGAATGGACCGTGTATCCGCGTTCGTCTCGTTGTGCTGATCAACTTTCATGTTGAAAATATTTTGATCTGACTTACGGATTATTTAATATTAATTTTTAAAGTTATATTCAATAATTAGAATTAAAAACAGATTTAATTAATTTAATTAAAAGCAATTATGACATCAGCATGATGTCACACTGACATCAACAGTTGACTGGTTAACTGACTAGTGGGTCCCGAACGTCGTAGGCACAAGTTTTAATTAAGATTAAATATTAATTAATGAGATTAATTTAGTGGGGGACCCACGTGTCATACTCTAATTATTCTAATTATCCAATTAATTAATTAAATAATATATCTATTTATTTATTTAATAAAAACATTATTTGTATTTTTATATTTTAATTTTCACTTTTACTCAAAAGAGGGTGTGGGGCCTCTGTGTCATAGACATCGTGGTGCCTTCGCCCCACCGGTAAGTGGCTTTAGGACAAATACACATTTTTACTCACACGTACATAACCAAACAATTAACGTATTCTCCGTATACCTATATACGCAAAGACATACATCGTGCATCTCATACATACAAAATACGTACGACGTTTATATATACATACATACATACGCAATACAACATTTATTTTTATTATTTCTTTCTCACATCTCACCACTCCAACCTTTGTGTTAACACAGACTTTCAACATCACAGAGAGAGGGACATATCTCCACGATCACCTACACGAACCTAACGGCGTCGGATCGGAACGCCGTTTGCCGGAACGGAACCGGGACGGCGCGAGGAAGGAGATGGTGGGAGGAGCCTGAGGAGGGGCTCACCGACGTTGACGAGAGGGTCCGGTGAAGCCGGAGTTCTCGTGCAGTGGAGGTGACAACGAGGAGGATGATGATGCAGTGACGGTGGTGACGCGGTTCCCGTGAGGACGGTCGTTGCTGGAGAGGCCTCCCGGAGGTGGCCAACCGGCGTGACGAGGAGGAGGGGTCTCCCTGCCCGGTCCCTCCTGGACCGAGCGGGAGGAAGGGGCCGACGGGGGGGGGGGGGGTATCCGGGAGACGAGGGGACCGAGGGGAGGGTCGGTCGGCGTTGCTCCTGGGGGCTGGGAGGCGAGGTGGGTCGCCGGCGAGATGGGAGGGAGAGGGAGGCCGACCTGGGTTGGGGCTCGGTGGGATCGGGAGGGGCTATATGGGGTGGATCCGGCAGGGGTGTCGGTGGGGGGGGGTCCGATCTGGGCAAGGACATGAGGCGTCGGTGGGGTGGGTCGGGGTAACGAGAGGGAGAGGAGCGCTCGGGGGGATCTACCGGTGGGGTGGGTAGACTACCGAGAGAGAGAGAGAGGAGGGTTGCTCTCGCTGTGGGGGTAGGTGCGGGAAGCCTCGTGGAGGCTGCAGGGGAGGCGTCGGTGGGGTGGGGGCCCATGGGGGGTCGCTCGGGGTCTCGTGACCGAGAGGAGCAGGGGGGGTTGGTGACGGGATCGAGGCGGGAGCCTCTAGCGGCGACGACAACCAGGGAAGCGGGGTAGTGAGGGGGGCGAGCTCGCTAGGGTTTGGCCGCGGTGGGCTGTGGCCTGGCCGGCTCGGCCAGTAGGCCCACATGGGCTAGGGGGGTTCTTTTTTTTTTTAAATTACTTTCTTTTTATTATTAATTCTAATTCTTTTTATTATTCAATTCAATTTATTTTCTTTTATAATTTACTACATATACTTTTAATTTTTTCTTTTATTTATTTATTTATTTTCATTTACCATCTTTCTTTTATTTATTTGATTTAAAGCTCCACTTTTAAATATATTGGGATTATCAATAATTCTAAAAGTTCCTGATTCATTTTTATACTTCACTAGGGATTTTTTATAACTCCCCGACGTTTTTACTTTAACAACATAAAATATTTTCTCGTCCGACTTTAATTTTAAGTTTCGAACTTTGATTCGGTTTCAACCAACACGAGATCATTGATATAATTAACGGTGATGTGGCATCATTAGCGCGGGATCACTGTCGCTTAATTACAATCATCACTGTAGCAAAATTCGAGGATGTCACAGATCACGACATACAAGTCGGGTCACCACAGATCTGGCATGAGAGCCATCGTGATTGTAGGAAGCCCTTTGTTAGCACAGATGTTAGTTATGAAAAAACTGTTATCCAGACCCTTCAAAATCACTTGCAAAACCTAAAGATTTTTCACCTCTCCTAAATCTTCAAAGGAAGCGAAGATTTTTCCTTAGCACTTCCACCCTTGTTCCTTTAACTCTCCTCATGTGCTTTTCAAAACTCACAAATGGTCGCTAGCACCTTTAAGCCCCTGACCATTGGATTACTTGACATCCTCGTGGATAACTTGGAAGGAAACAACCTTGCCAAATGATCACCCCCATGTTTGGGAGACAAGATTGGCAACACTAGGACCACACGACACCAACATAAGCTACCTTCTCGAGGAGTGAGGACATCGAGACTCGGAAGATGGTCGATATTGTCATCAACATAACTGACAAGTCGGAACTCTATCAAACCTTGTCGATGTCATTGCATAGAGGTTTTCCACTTGGAACTCTCGACGCCTTGGAAGAGAAGAAGACAACGACAAGATTACAAAATAGCAAAAGACCATGTCGACGACAACCATGAAGAACCACCTTCATCGACACCTCACCAAATGAGGAGTTGTCAAGGACTCTTTCCAGCTGAACCTGAATCGTCTCGACGAGAAACAACAAGAGATATAGAGACACCTAAAGAAGACCCAGAAGACCGAGCGGACTCCTTAACGAGACACGAAGTCAGCACGACTATTGAGTCTGAGAACCCCTAGGGTAGGATGAGTTGTGTATCCCCTATGTGAAATCGAGTCCGTGTGATAGTTCAAATGGGACCATATTGTGTGTTGCTTGGTTTGATTGTTTATGCATTTATATACATCACACTTTTGCCATAGGCAACGAGTACACAACTATACCACCTGCATCATCTTGGTGTTTGTGTTGGCCTTTCGACACTTGTTTGATTTCTCTTGCGCTATATCACCCCCTTGGGCACTCCTGTTGGAAATATTCCCTAGAGGGAATGATAAAATAGTTATTATTATATTTCTTGTTTCAAGATAATTGTTTATTATCCATGCTATAATTGTATTGAATGAAAGCATAGATACATGTGTGGATATATAGACAAAACAATGTCCCTAGTAAGCCTGTAGTTGACTAGCCAGTTGATCAAGGATGGTTAAGGTATTCTGACCATATGCAAGTGTTGTCACTTGATGACTGGATCACATCATTAAGAGAATGATGTGATGGACAAGACCCAAACTATAAACGTAGCTTGTGATCGTGTCATTTTGTTGCTATTGTTTTCTGCGTGTCAAGTATTCATTCCTATGACCATGAGATCATGTAACTCTCTGACACTGGAGGAATACCTTGTGTGTATCAAACGTCGCAACGTTACTGGGTGACTATAAAGGTGCTCTACAGGTATCTTTGAAGGTGTCCGTTGAGTTAGCATGGATCAAGACTGGGATTTGTCACTCTGTATGACGGAGAGGTATCTCGGGGCCCACTCGGTAATACAACATCACATATAAGCCTTGCAAGCAATGTGACTCAAGTGTTAGTCACGAGATCTTGTATTACAGAACGAGTAAAGAGACTTTACGGTAACGAGATTGAAATAGGTATAGGGATACCGACGATCAAATCTCGTACAAGTAACATACAAAAGGACAAAGGGATTGTTATACGGGATTATATGAATACTTGGCACATAGGTTCAACCGTTAAGATCTTCGTAGAATATGTAGGATCCAATATGTACATCCAAGTCCCACTGTTGGATATTGACCGGGGAGTGTCTCAGGTCATGTCTACATAGTTCTCGAACCCGCACGGTCTGCACACTTAAGGTTCAGTGACGTTTCGGTATAGTTGAGTTATAGGTGTTGGTGACCGAAGGTTGTTCGGAGTCCCGGATGAGATCACGGACGTCACAAGGGTTTCCGGAATGGTCCAGAAACAAATATTGATATATAGGATTGTTTCATTTGGTCTCCGGAAAGATTTCGGGCATTACCGGCAGTGTACCGGGAGTGACGAATGGGTTCCGGGTTTTCATCGGGAGGGGCCCACCCACCCGGGAGTGAGCCTAATAGCCCAAGGGTGGCGCACCAGCCCTTAGTGGTCTGGTGAGGCCAGCCCAAGTGCACTATGTCGGCTAAGGAAAAAAACCAAAGAGAAAAAAAGAGGGAGGTGGGAAGGAAGGAGGGGTCTCCTCCTCCTCCAAACCGAATTGGAGTTGGAGTCCTCCTCCTCCTCGCTCGAACGGCGCCCTTGGGGCTCTCTTGATACTCAAGGCTAGCCCCTCCCCTCCTCCTATATATATACTAGAGGTTTTAGGGTTTTGAGACAAAACTTTGCCACGTGCAACCCTAAACCTCTACTTCGTAGTTCTTCCTCTAGATTGGTTTTCTACGGAGTTCGGGCGGAGCCCTGCAAGAACAGATCATCACCATCACGGGCGCACCGTCACGCTGCCGGAGAACTCATCTACTTCCCCGTCTCTCTTGGTGGATCAAGAAGGCAGAGATCGTCATCGAGTTGTACGTGTGCTGAACGCGGAGGTGCCGTCCGTTCAGCGCTAGATCGGAAAGGATTGTGGGACGACGGTGATTTGAATCACGTAGCTGTTCCACTACATCAACCACTTTCTTAATGCTTCCCGCTTAGCAATCTACAAGGGTATGTGGATCCGATCTCCCTCTCGTAGATGAACATCACCATGATAGGTCTTCGTGTGCGTAGGATTTTTTTTTGTTTCCCATGCAACGTTCCCCAACAGTGGCATCATGAGCTAGGTTCATGCGTAGATGTAATCTCGAGTAGAACACGAAAGTTTTTGTGGGTGTTGATGTTTGATTTTCTGCCCTCCTTAGTGTTTTCTCAATTCAACGGTATTGTTGGATTGAAGTGGCCCGGACCAACATTACTCGTACGCTTACGAGAGACCGGTTTCATTGACTAACATGTAGCTCGTTGCATAAAGATGACTGGCGGGTGCCTGTTTCTTCAACTTTAGTTGAATTGGATTTGACTGAGGCGGTCCTTGGAGAATGGTTAAATAGCAATTTGCACATCTCTGTTGTGGTTTTGCGTAAGTAAGATGCGATCATACTACATACCCATAGCAGCCACGCAAAACATGCAACAACAAATTAGAGGATGTCTAACTTACAGGGTATGCTTGTGATGTGATATGGCCAAAGACATGATGTGATATATTGGACGTATGAGATGATCATATTGTAATAGTTAATATCGACTTGCACGTCGGTGCTACGACAACCGGCAGGAGCCATAGTGTTGTCTTTAAACTACGTTTGTGTTTGCAGATGCGTTTACTATATTGCTAGGTTGTAGCTTTAGTAGTAATAGCATAGATAGCACGACAACCTCGATGGCGGCACGATGATGGAGATCATGATGATGGATATCATGGTGTGGCACATGTGACGATGAAGATCATGCCGGTGCTTTGGTGATGGAGATCAAGAAGCACAAGATCATGGCCATATCATGTCACTTATGAATTGCATGTGATGTTAATCCTTTTATGCACCTTATCTTGCTTAGAACAACGATAGCATTATAAGGTGATCCCTCACTAAATTTAAAGATAAAATTGTGTTCCCCCTGACTGCGCACCATTGCGACAGTTCGTCGTTTTGAGACACCACGTGATGATCGGGTGTGATAGACTCAACGTTCACATACAACGGGTGCAAAACAGTTGCACACGCGGAACACTCGGGCTAAACTTGACGAGCCTAGCATGTGCAGACATGGCCTCGGAACACAAGAGACCGAAAGTTCGAGCATGAATCGTATAGTTGATATGATTAGCATAGAGATGTTTACCACTGAAACTACACTCAACTCACGTGATGATCGGACTTGAGTTAATGAATTTGGATCATGCCACATTGAAGTAACTAGAGGGATGTCTATTTGAGTGGGAGTTTATTAGTAATTTGATTAGTTAAACTCTAAATATCTTTAACATAGTCTAAGTCCACTTTGCAATATTTTATGTTGTAGATCAATGGCTCACGCAGTAGCAACCCTGAATTTCAATATGTTCCTAGAGAAAGCTAAGCTAAAAGATGATGGTAGCAACTTTGTAGACTGGGCTCGTAATCTTAGGCTCATCCTACAAGCTGGGAAAAGAATTATGTCCTTGATGCTGCACTAGGAAATGAACCACCCGCTACGTCTGACCAAGATGTTTTGAATGCTTGACAATCACGTAAGGAGGACTACTCAGTAGTTCAATGTGCAGTCTTGTATGGCTTGGAACCGGGACTTCAATGACGCTTCGAACGTCATGGAGCATATGAGATGTTCCAGGAGTTGAAGTTTATCTTTTAGAAGAACGCCCAGATCGAGAGGTATGAGACCTCCGATAAATTCTATGCTTGCAAAATGGAGGAGAATTCGTCTGTCAGTGAACATGTGCTCAAAATGTCTAGGTACTCAAACCGTCTAGCTGAGCTAGAGATTGAAATCCCGCAAGAGTCTATCACTGACATAATTCTTCAATCACTGCCACCTAGCTATAAGAGCTTTGTGTTGAATTATAACATGCAAGGGATGAACAAGTCACCCGACGAGTTATTCGTGATGCTGAAACTCACACAGTCAGAACTCCGGAAAGAACATCAAGTGTTGATGGTCAATAAGACCACTGGTTTCAAGAGAAACGACAAAGGCAAGAAGGGTAACTCCAAGAAGAGCGGCAAGACTGTTGCCAATCCAACGAACAAACCCAAGGCTGGACCTAAGCCGGAAACAGAGTGCTATTATTGCAAGGGGATGGGTCACTGGAAGCGCAACTGCCCCAATTATTTGGTTGATAAGAAGGCGGCCAACGCCAAACCAGGTATATGTGATATACATGTTATTGATGTGTACTTAATCAACTCTCGTAGTAGTGCCTGGCTATTTGATACCGGTTATGTTGCCCATATTTGCCACTCGAAGCAGGAACTGCGGAATAAACGAAGGCTGGCGAAAGATCAAGTGACGATGCGCGTGGGAAATGGTTCCAAGGTTGATGCAATCGCCATCGGCACAGTCTCACTTCAGTTACCATCAGGATTAGTTATGAACCTAAATAATTGTTATTTAGTACGTGTGTTAAGCATGAACATTATATCTGGATCTTGTTCATTGCGAGACGATTACTCATTTAAGTCAGAGAATAATGGTTGTTCTATTTTTATGAGTAATATATTTTATGGTCATGCACCCAATGTGAGGGGTTTGCTCATATTGAATCTTGATTGTGATGACACACATATACATAATATTGAAACCAAAATATGTAGAGTTAACAATGATAGCGCCACCTTTTTGTGGCACTGCCGCTTAGGTCATATTGGTGTAAAGCGCATGAAGAAACTCCACGCTGATGGGCTTTTGGATTCACTTGATTTCGAATCACTTGACACGTGCGAACCATGCCTCATGGGCAAGATGACTAAGACTCTGTTCTCCGGAACAATGGAGCGTGCAAGTGACTTATTGGAGATCATACATACTGATGTGTGCGGTCCAATGAGTGTGGAGGTGCGTGGTGGATATCGTTATTTTCTCACCTTCACTGATGATTTGAGTAGGTATGGATATATCTACTTGATGAAGCACAAATCAGAAACGTTTGAAAATTTCAAGCAATTTCAGAGTGAAGTTGAAAATCATCGTAACAAGAAGATCAAGTTCCTACGATCTGATCGAGGGGGTGAATATCTGAGTTTCGAGTTTGGTGCTCACTTAAGACAATGTGGAATCGTTTCATAGTTGACACCGCCTGGAACAGCTCAGCGTAATGGTGTGTCCGAACGTCGTAATCGTACTTTGTTAGATATGGTGCGATCTATGATGTCTCTTACCGATTTGCCATTATTGTTTTGGGGTTATGCATTAGAGACAGCTGCATTCACTTTAAGTAGGGCACCATCAAAATCCGTTGAGACGACACCATATGAGCTATGGCATGGCAAGAGGCCAAAGTTGTCGTTTCTTAAAGTTTGGGGATGCGATGCTTATGTCAAAAAGCTTCAGCCTGAAAAGCTAGAACCCAAAGAGGAAAAGTGCTTCTTCATAGGTTACCCAAAAGAGACAGTTGGGTACACCTTCTATCTCAGATCCGAGGGCAAAGTGTTTGTTGCTAAGAACGTAGCTTTTCTTGAGAAGGAGTTTCTCACGAAAGAATTGAGTGGGAGGAAGATAGAACTTGATGAGGTTGTGGAACCTATGCTCCCTCTAGATGGTGGCGCAGGGCTGAGAGAAATCTCAATCAAGGCAACACCGGTTGAGGAGGAAGCTAATGATGATGATCATGAAGCTTCAGATCAAGTTACTATCGGACCTCGCAGGTCGACAAGATCACGTACTGCTCCCGAGTGGTACGGGAATCATGTCTTATCTATCATGTTGTTAGACAACAATGAGCCTGCGAATTATGAAGAAGCAATGGTGGGCCCGGATTTTCCAAAAAATGGTTAGAGGCCATGAAGTCCGAGATAGGATCTATGTACGAAAACAAAGTGTGGACTTTGGAAGTATTACCTGAAGGTCGCAAGGCTATTCAGAACAAATGGATCTTTAAGAAGAAGATGGACGCGGAAGGTAATGTGGCCGTTTATAAGGCTCGACTTGTGGCAAAGGGTTTTTCACAAGTTCAAGGAGTTGACTACGATGAGACCTTCTCACTCGTAGTGATGCTTAAGTCTGTCCGAATCATGTTAGCAATAGCTGCATTTTTCGATTATGAAATTTGGCAGATGGATGTCAAAACGGTGTTCCTTAATGGTTTTCTTAAGGAAGAGTTGTATATGATGTAACCCGAAGGTTTTGCCGATCCGAAGAATGCTAACAAAGTATGCAAGCTCCAGCGATCCATTTATGGACTGGTGCGAGCATCTCGAAGTTGGAATAAGTGCTTTGATGAGGTGATCAAGGCATTTGAGTTTATACAAGTTGTTGGAGAATCTTGTATTTACAATAAAGTGAGTGGGAGCTCTGTAGCGTTTCTAATATTATATGAGGATGACATATTGCTGATTGGAAACAATGTGGAGTTTTTAGAGAGCGTAAAGGATTACCTGAACAAATGTTTTTAATGAAAGACCTAGGAGAAGCTGCTTACATATTAGGCATTAAGATCTATAGGGATAGATCGAGGCGCCTAATATGAATTTCACAAAGCACATACCTTGATAAAGTTTTGAAGAAGTTCAAAATGGAGCAATCCAAGAAGGGGTTCTTGCCAGTATTACAAGGTATAAAGTTGAGTAAGACTCAGTGTCCAGTAACTGTGGAAGATAGAGAAAAGATGAGTACCGTCCCCTATGCTTCAGCCATAGGGTCTATCATGTATGCAATGTTGTGCACAAGACCAGACGTCAGCCTGGCCATAAGTATGGAAGGAAGGTTTCAAAGTGATCTAGGAGTGGAACACTCGGCGGCGGTCAAGAATATTCTGAAGTACCTGAAAAGGACTAAGGAAATGTTTCTCGTTTATGGAGGTGACGAAGAGCTCGTCGTAAAGGGTTACGTCGATGCAAGCTTTGACACTGATCCGGATGATTAAGGGGGGTGTGGTAAGTGATACGTCTCCAACGTATCTATAATTTTTGATGGTTTCATGCTATTATCTTGTCAAACTTTGGATCTTTTGCATACATTTTATTTATTTTTTGGGACTAACTTATTAATCTAGTGCCAAGTGCGAGTTTCTGTTTTTCCATGTTTTTGACCCCTTTCAGAGGAGATTTTGAAACGGAGTCCAAACGGAAGAAAATCCCCGAAAAGATTTTTTCTGGAACGGAAGAAGATCGGAGAGCTTGGGGGCCAAGCCAGAAGAGCCCCAGGGGCCCCACAAGCCCCCACCCTGCGGCCAGGGGGGCCGCGCCATGCAGGATTGTGGGCCCCCTGGAGGTCCCCTGACCTAGATCTTGCGCCTATAAATTCCCAAATATTCCCAAAAAAATCAGGGAGCATCGTAATCACTTTTCCGCCGCCGCAAGCTTCTGTCTCCGCAAGATCCCATTTGGGGCACGTCCTGGTGCCCTGTCGGAGGGGGGATTCGGACACGGAGGGCTTCTTCATCAACACCATGACCTCTCCGATGATGTGTGAGTAGTTCACCATAGACCTATGTGTTGGAATTATGCCCTAGAGGCAATAATAAATATAGTTATTATTATAATTCCTGTATCAAGATAATCGTTTATTATCCATGCTATAATTGTATTGAATGAAGACTCATTTACATGTGTGGATACATGGACAAAACACCGTCCCTAGCATGCCTCTAGTTGGCTAGCCAGTTGATCGATGATAGTCAGTGTCTTCTGATTATGAACAAGGTGTTGTTGCTTGATAACTGGATCACGTCATTAGGAGAATCACGTGATGGACTAGACCCAAACTAACAGAGGTAGCATGTTGATCGTGTCATTTTGTTGCTACTGTTTTCTGCGTGTCAAGTATTTGTTCCTATGACCATGAGATCATATAATTCACTGACACCGGAGGAATGCTTTGTGTGTATCAAACGTCGCAACGTAACTGGGTGACTATAAAGGTGCTCTACAGGTATCTCCGAAGTGTTAGTTGAGTTAGTATGGATCAAGACTGGGATTTGTCACTCCGTGTGACGGAGAGGTATCTCGGGGCCCACTCGGTAATACAACATCACACACAAGCCTTGCAAGCAATGTAACTTAGTGTAAGTTGCGGGATCTTGTATTACGGAACGAGTAAAGAGACTTGCCGGTAAACGAGATTGAAATAGGTATGCGGATACTGACGATCGAATCTCGGGCAAGTAACATACCGAAGGACAAAGGGAATGACATACATGATTATATGAATCCTTGACACTGAGGTTCAAACGATAAGATCTTCGTAGAATATGTGGGATCCAATATGGGCATCCAGGTCCCGCTATTGGATATTGACCGAGGAGTCTCTCGGGTCATGTCTACATAGTTCTCGAACCCGCAGGGTCTGCACACTTAAGGTTCGACGTTGTTTTATGCGTATTTGAGTTATATGGTTGGTTACCGAATGTTGTCCGGAGTCCCGGATGAGATCACGGACGTCACGAGGGTTTCCGGAATGGTCCGGAAACGAAGATTGATATATAGGATGACCTCATTTGATTACCGGAAGGTTTTCGGAGTTACCGGGAATGTACCGGGAATGACGAATCGGTTCCGGGAGTTCACCGGGGGGGGGGGGGGGGGCAACCCACCCCGGGGAAGCCCATAGGCCTTGAGGGTGGCACACCAGCCCTTAGTGGGCTGGTGGGACAGCCCAAAAGGCTCTATGCGCCAAGGAGAAGAAAATCAAGAGAGAAAGAAAAAAAAGGGAGGAGGTGGGAAGGAAGGAGGACTCCCTCCCACCAAACCTAGTCCAACTCGGTTTGGGGGGGGGGAGAGTCCTCCCCCTTGGACTCGGCCGACCCCATTGGGGCTCCTTGAGCCCCAAGGCAAGGTCCCCTCCCTCCCACCTATATATACGGAGGTTTTAGGGCTGATTTGAGACGACTTTTCCACGGCAGCCCGACCACATACCTCCACAGTTTTTCCTCTAGATCGCGTTTCTGCGGAGCTCGGGCGGAGCCCTGCTGAGACAAGGTCATCACCAACCTCCGGAGCGCCGTCACGCTGCCGTAGAACTCTTCTATCTCTCCGTCTCTCTTGCTGGATCAAGAAGGCCGAGATCATCGTCGAGCTGTACGTGTGCTGAACGCGGAGGTGCCGTCCGTTCGGTACTAGATCGTGGGACTGATCGCGGGATTGTTCGCGGGGCGGATCGAGGAACGTGAGGACGTTCCACTACATCAACCGCGTTCTCTAACGCTTCTGCTGTACGGTCTACAAGGGTACGTAGATCACTCATCCCCTCTCGTAGATGGACATCACGATGATAGGGCTTCGTGCGCGTAGGAAATTTTTTGTTTCCCATGCGACGTTCCCCAACAGTGGCATCATGAGCTAGGTTCATGCGTAGATGTCTTCTCGAGTAGAACACAAAAGTTTTTGTGGGCGGTGATGTGCGCTTTGCTGCCCTCCTTAGTCTTTTCTTGATTCCGCGGTATTGTTGGATTGAAGCGGCTTGGACCGACATTACTCGTACGCTTACGAGAGACTGGTTTCATCGTTACGAGTAAACCCCGTTTGCTCAAAGATGACTGGCAAGTGTCTGTTTCTCCAACTTTACTTGAATCGGATTTGACCAAGGAGGTCCTTGGATGAGGTTAAATAGCAACTCATATATATCCGTTGTGGTGTTTGCGTAAGTAAGATGGATCCTACTAGATACCCTTGGTCACCACGTAAAACATGCAACAAAAAAATTAGAGGACGTGTAACTTGTTTTTGCAGGGTATGCTTGTGATGTGATATGGCCAATGATGTGATGTGATATATTGGATGTATGAGATGATCATGTTGTAATAGAAATATCGACTTGCACGTCGATGGTACGGCAACCGGCAGGAGCCATAGGGTTGTCTTTATACTAACGTTTGTGCTTGCAGATGCGTTTACTATTTTGCTAGGATGTAGCTTTAGTAGTAATAGCATGAGTAGCACGACAACCCCGATGGCAACACGTTGATGGATGATCATGGTGTGGCGCCGGTGACAAGAAGATCGTGCCGGTGCTTTGGTGATGGAGATCAAGAAGCACGTGATGATGGCCATATCATGTCACTTATGAATTGCATGTGATGTTAATCCTTTTATGCACCTTATTTTGCTTAGAACGACGGTAGCATTATGAGGTGATCTCTCACTAAAATTTCAAGACGAAATTGTGTTCTCCCCGACTGTGCATCGTTGCTACAGTTCGTCGTTTCGAGACACCACGTGATGATCGGGTGTGATAGACTCAACGTTCACATACAACGGGTGCAAAACAGTTGCGCACGCGGAACACTCGGGTTAAGCTTGACGAGCCTAGCATGTGCAGACATGGCCTTGGAACACATGAGACTGAAAGGTCGATCATGAATCATATAGATGATATGATTAGCATAGGGATGCTTACCACTGAAACTATACTCAACTCACGTGATGATCGGACTTGGGATAGTGTAAGTGGATCATGAACCACTCAAATGACTAGAGATATGTACTTTTTGAGTGGGAGTTTAGCATATAATTTGATTAAGTTAAACTCTTATTATCTTGAACATAGTGTAAAGTCCACTTTGAATATATTTGTGTTGTAGATCATGTCTCACGCGACAGTCATCCTGAATTTTAATACGTTCCTAGAGAAAGCTAAGTTGAAAGATGATGGAAGCAACTTTGTAGACTGGGCTCGTAATCTTAAGCTAATCTTACAAGCTGGGAAGAAGGATTATGTCCTTAATGCTGCGCTAGGAGATGAACCACCCGCTACGGCTGATCAGGATGTGAAGAACGCTTGGTTAGCACGTAAGGAGGACTACTCAATAGTTCAATGTGCAGTCTTGTATGGCTTAGAACCGGGACTTCAACGTTGCTTTGAGCGTCATGGAGCCTTTGAGATGTTCCAGGAGTTGAAGTTTATCTTTCAGAAGAACGCCCGGATCGAGAGGTATGAGACCTCCGATAAATTCTATGCTTGCAAGATGGAGGAAAACTCGTCTGTCAGTGAACATGTGCTCAAAATGTCTGGGTACTCAAACCGTCTAGCTGAGCTGGGGATTGAACTCCCGCAAGAGGCTATCACTGACAGAATCCTTCAATCACTGCCGCCAAGCTATAAAGGCTTTGTGTTGAACTACAACATGCAAGGGATGAACAAGTCTCCCGGCGAGTTGTTTGCGATGCTGAAAGTCGCAGAGTCTGAACTCCGTAAAGAGCATCAAGTGTTGATGGTGAATAAGACCACTAGTTTCAAGAGAAACGGCAAAGGCAAGAAGGGCAATTCGAAGAAGAGCGGCAAGCCTGTTGCCAATCCGCCGAAGAAACCCAAAGCTGGACCTAAGCCTGAAACGGAGTGTTACTATTGCAAGGGTATGGGTCACTGGAAGCGCAATTGCCCCAAGTATCTGGCAGATAAGAAGGCGGGCAAAGAAAAATCAGGTATATTTGATATACATGTTAATGATGTGTACTTAACCGGCTCTCGTAGTAGTGCCTGGGTATTTGATACCGGTTCTGTTGCTCATATTTGCAACTTGAAACAGGAACTGCGGAATAGACGAAGGCTGGCGAAAGATGAAGTGACGATGCGCGTAGGAAATGGTTCCAAGGTTGATGCAATCGCCGTCGGCACAGTGTCACTTCAGCTACCGTCGGGATTAGTGATGAACTTAAATCATTGTTATTTAGTGCCTGCGTTGAGCATGAACATTATATCTGGATCTTGTTTATTGCGAGACGGTTACTCTTTTAAGTCAGAGAATAATGGTTGTTCTATTTCTATGAGTAACATCTTTTATGGTCATGCACCGAATGTGAGAGGATTGTTCATATTGAATCTTGATAGAGATACGCATATACATAACATTGAGACCAAAAGAGTTAGAGTAAACAATGATAGCGCCATATTTTTGTGGCACTGCCGCTTAGGTCATATTGGTGTAAAGCGCATGAAGAAACTCCATGCTGATGGACTTTTGGAGTCACTTGACTTTGATTCACTTGACACGTGCGAACCATGCCTCATGGGCAAGATGACTAAGACTCCGTTCTCCGGAACAATGGAGCGTGCAAGTGACTTATTGGAAATCATACATACCGATGTGTGTGGTCCGATGAGCGTGGAAGCACGCGGCGGATATCGTTATTTTCTCACATTCACTGACGATTTGAGTAGGTATGGCTATGTCTACTTGATGAAGCACAAGTCTGAAACATTTGAAAAGTTCAAGCAATTTCAGAGTGAAGTGGAAAATCATCGTAACAAGAAGATCAAGTTCCTACGATCTGATCGTGGGGGTGAATATCTGAGTTTCGAGTTTGGTGATCACTTAAGAAAATGTGGAATTGTTTCACAGTTGACACCGCCTGGAACACCACAGCGTAATGGTGTGTCCGAACGTCGTAATCGTACTTTGTTAGAGATGGTGCGATCTATGATGTCTCTTACTGATTTGCCTTTATCATTTTGGGGTTATGCATTAGAAACAGCTGCATTCACTTTAAATAGGGCACCATCAAAATCCGTTGAGACGACACCATACGAACTGTGGTATGGCAAAAGGCCAAAGTTGTCGTTTCTTAAAGTTTGGGGATGTGATGCTTATGTCAAAAGGCTTCAGCCTGAAAAGCTGGAACCCAAAGCGGAAAAGTGCGTCTTCATAGGTTACCCAAAAGAGACAGTTGGGTACACCTTCTATCTCAAATCCGAGGGCAAAGTGTTTGTTGCTAAGAACGGAGCTTTTCTCGAGAAGGAGTTTCTCTCGAGAGAATTGAGTGGGAGGAAGATAGAACTTGACGAGGTTGTCGAACCTCTCATTCCTCTGGATGGTGGCGCAGGGCAAGGGGAAACCTCTGTCGTTGCGATGCCGGTTGAGGAGGAAGTTAATGATGATGATCATGAAACTCCAGTTCAAGTTTCTGTTGAACCACGCAGGTTGACGAGATCACGTGCAGCTCCAGAGTGGTACGGTAATCCCTTCTTATCAATCATGTTGTTAGACAACAATGAACCTGCAAATTATGAAGAAGCAATGGTGGGCCCAGATTCCAACAAATGGCTAGAAGCCATGAAGTCCGAGATAGGATCCATGTATGAGAACAAAGTGTGGACTTTGGAGATACTACCTGAGGGCCGCAAGGCTATTTAGAACAAATGGATCTTTATGAAGAAGACGGACGCTGACGGCAATGTGACCATTTATAAAGCTCGACTTGTGGCAAAGGGTTTTTCACAAGTTCCAGGAGTTGACTACGATGAGACTTTCTCACCCGTAGTGATGCTTAAGTCCGTCAGAATCATGTTAGCAATAGCTCCATTTTTCGATTATGAAATCTGGCAAATGGATGTCAAAACGGCGTTCCTTAACGGTTTCCTTAAGGAAGAGTTGTATATGATGCAACCCGAAGGTTTTGTCGATCCTAAGAATGCTAACAAGGTGTGCAAACTCCAGCGATCCATTTATGGACTGGTGCAAGCATCTCGGAGTTGGAACAAACGCTTTGATGAGGTGATCAAAGCATTTGGGTTTATACAAGTGGTTGGAGAATCTTGTATTTACAAGAAAGTGAGTGGGAGCTCTTTGGCGTTTCTAATATTATATGTGGATGACATATTACTGATTGGAAACAACGTAGAGCTTTTGGAGAGCATAAAAGGTTACTTGAATAAAAGTTTCTCTATGAAGGACCGAGGAGAAGCTTCTTACATTCTAGGCATTAAGATCTATAGGGATAGATCAAAACGCCTGATAGGACTTTCACAAAGCACATACCTTGATAAAGTTTTGAAGAGGTTCAAAATGGAACAGTCCAAGAAAGGGTTCTTGCCAGTTCTACAAGGTACGAGATTGAGTAAGACTCAGTGCCCAGCAACTGATGAAGATAGAGAGCATATGCGCTCCGTCCCCTATGCTTCATCCATAGGTTCTATCATGTATGCGATGCTGTGCACTAGACCGGATGTTAGCCTGGCCATAAGTATGGCAGGTAGGTTCCAGAGTAATCCAGGAGTGGATCACTGGACAGCGGTCAAGAATATCCTGAAGTACGTGAAAAGGACTAAGGAGATGTTTCTCGTATATGGAGGTGACGAAGAGCTTGCCGTAAAAGGTTACGTCGATGCAAGTTTTGACACAGATCCGGACGACTCTATGTCGCAAACCGGATACGTATTTATTCTTAATGGGGGTGCAGTAAGCTGGTGCAATTCCAAGCAAAGCGTCGTAGCAGATTCTACATGTGAAGCGGAGTACATGGCTGCCTCGGAGGCGGCTAAGGAGGGTGTCTGGATGAAGCAGCTCATGACGGATCTTGGAGTGGTGCCAAGCGCACTGAATCCAATAACCTTGTTCTGTGACAACACGGGTGCCATTGCCTTAGCAAAGGAACCACGGTTTCACAAGAAGACCAGACACATCAAACGACACTTCAACCTCATCCGCGACTACGTCGAGGAAGAGGACGTAAATATATGCAAAGTGCACACGGATCTGAATGTAGCAGACCCACTGACTAAACCTCTTCCACGGCCAAAACATGATCGACACCACAACTGTATGGGTGTTAGATTTATTACAATGTAATTCACATGGTGATGTGAGGGCTAGATTATTGACTCTAGTGCAAGTGGGAGACTGTTGGAATTATGCCCTAGAGGCAATAATAAATATAGTTATTATTATAATTCCTGTATCAAGATAATCGTTTATTATCCATGCTATAATTGTATTGAATGAAGACTCATTTACATGTGTGGATACATGGACAAAACACCGTCCCTAGCATGCCTCTAGTTGGCTAGCCAGTTGATCGATGATAGTCAGTGTCTTCTGATTATGAACAAGGTGTTGTTACTTGATAACTGGATCACGTCATTAGGAGAATCACGTGATGGACTAGACCCAAACTAATAGACGTAGCATGTTGATCGTGTCATTTTGTTGCTACTGTTTTCTGCGTGTCAAGTATTTGTTCCTATGACCATGAGATCATACAACTCACTGACACCGGAGGAATGCTTTGTGTGTATCAAACGTCGCAACGTAACTGGGTGACTATAAAGGTGCTCTACAGGTATCTCCGAAGGTGTTAGTTGAGTTAGTATGGATCAAGACTGGGATTTGTCACTCCGTGTGACGGAGAGGTATCTCGGGGCCCACTCGGTAATACAACATCACACACAAGCCTTGCAAGCAATGTAACTTAGTGTAAGTTGCGGGATCTTGTATTACGGAACGAGTCAAGAGACTTGCCGGTAAACGAGATTGAAATAGGTATGCGGATACTGACGATCGAATCTCGGGCAAGTAACATACCGAAGGACAAAGGGAATGACATACGGGATTATATGAATCCTTGACACTGAGGTTCAAATGATAAGATCTTCGTAGAATGTGTGGGATCCAATATGGGCATCCAGGTCCCGCTATTGGATATTGACCGAGGAGTCTCTCGGGTCATGTCTACATAGTTCTCGAACCCGCAGGGTGTGCACACTTAAGGTTCGACGTTGTTTTATGCGTATTTGAGTTATATGGTTGGTTACCGAATGTTGTTCGGAGTCCCGGATGAGATCACGGACGTCACGAGGGTTTCCGGAATGGTCTGGAAACGAAGATTGATATATAGGATGACCTCATTTGATTACCGGAAGGTTTTCGGAGTTACCGGGAATGTACCGGGAATGACGAATCGGTTCCGGGAGTTCACCGGGGGGGGGAACCCACCCCGGGGAAGCCCATAGGCTTTGAGGGTGGCACACCAGCCCTTAGTGGGCTGGTGGGACAGCCCAAAAGGCTCTATCCGCCAAGGAGAAGAAAATCAAGAGAGAAAGAAAAAAAGGGAGGAGGTGGGAAGGAAGGAGGACTCCCTCCCACCAAACCTAGTCCAACTCGGTTTGGGGGGGGAGAGTCCTCCCCCTTGGACTCGTCCGACCCCCTTGGGGCTCCTTGAGCCCCAAGGCAAGGTCCCCTCCCTCCCACCTATATATACGGAGGTTTTAGGGCTGATTTGAGACGACTTTTCCACGGCAGCCCGACCACATACCTCCATAGTTTTTCCTCTAGATCGCGTTTCTGCGGAGCTCGGGCGGAGCCCTGCTGAGAAAAGGTCATCACCAACCTCCGGAGCGCCGTCATGCTGCCGGAGAACTCTTCTACCTCTCCGTCTGTCTTGCTGGATCAAGAAGGCCGAGATCATCGTCGAGCTGTACGTGTGCTGAACGCGGAGGTGCCGTCCGTTGGTACTAGATCGTGGGACTGATCGCGGGATTGTTCGCGGGGCGGATCGAGGGACGTGAGGACGTTCCACTACATCAACCGCGTTCTCTAACGCTTCTGCTGTACGGTCTAGAAGGGTACGTAGATCACTCATCCCCTCTCGTAGATGGACATCACCATGATAGGTCTTCGTGCGCGTAGGAAAGTTTTTGTTTCCCATGCGACGTTCCCCAACACTATGGGTCCATAGATAGTAACTAGATGGCTTCTTCTCTCCCTTGTATCTTCAATACAAAGTTCTCCATGATCTTCATGGAGATCTATCCGATGTAATCTTCTTTTGCGGTGTGTTTGTCGAGATCCGATGAATTGTGGATTTATAATCAGATTATCTATGAATCTTATTTGAGTTTCTTCTGATCTCTCTTATGCATGATTTCATATTCTTGTAATTCTCTTTGAGTTGTGGGTTTTGTGTGGCCAACTAGATCTATGATTCTTGCAATTGGAGAAGTGCTTGGTTTTGGGTTCATACCGTGCGGTGACCTCACCCAATGACAGAAGGGGTAGCGAGGCACGTATCGTGTTGTTGCCATCAAGGGTAAAAAGATGGGGTTTTCATCATTGGTTTGAGATTATCCCTCTACATCATGCCATCTTGCTTAAAGCGTTACTCTGTTCGTCATGAACTCAATACACTAGATGAATGCTGGACAGCGACCGATGTGTGGAGTAATAGTAGTAGATGCAAAAAGTATCGGTCTACTTGTCTCAGACGTGATGCCTATATGTATGATTATTGCCTTAGATATCATCATGACTTTGCGTGGTTCTAGCAATTGCTCGACAGTAATTTGTTCACCCACCATAATACTTGCTATTTTGAGAGAAGCCTCTAGTGAACACTATGGCCCCCAGGGTCTACTCCACACCATATTTTCAGCCTACACTTTTTACTTCGTTGCACTTTCCGCCTTCAGATCTCACTTTGCAAACAATCTTGAAGGGATTGACAACCCCTTTGAAGCGTTGGGTGCAAGCGTGTTTGTGTTTGCGCAGGTACTGTGGACTTGACGAGACCCTCCTCCTAGATCGATACCTTGGTTCTGAAACTGAGGGAAATACTTACTGCTCCTGTGCTGCATCACCCTTTCCTCTTCAAGGGAAAAACCAACGCAAGCCCAATCTCCGTCAACGTGTCAATTTCTGGCGCTATTGTTTGAGAAGTAGCAGTAAGCTGGTGCAATTCCAAGCAAAGCGTCGTAGTAGATTCTACATGTGAAGGGGAGTACATGGCTTCCTCTGAGGCAGCTAAGGAGGGTGTCTGGATGAAGCAGTTCATGATCGATCTTGGATTTGTTCCAAGCGCACTAAATCCAATAACCCTATTCTATGAAAACACTCGTGCCATCGCTCTAGCAAAGGAACCGAGGTTTCACAAGAAGACCAGACACATCAAATGATGCTTCAACCTCATCCGCGACTATGTCAAAGGAGAGGACGTAAATATTTGCAAAGTGCACACGGATCTGAATGTTGCAGATCCGCTCACTAAACCTCTTCCACGAGCGAAGCTAGATCAACACCAGAACTGTATGGGTGTTAGATTCACTCCAATGTAAATCGCATAGCGATGTGAGACTAGATTATTGACTCTAGTGCAACTGGGAGATGATACGTCCATTTTGCATCATGCTTTCATGTTGATATTTATCGTTTTTGGGCTGTTATTTCAGTTCACGGTACAATACTTATGCCTTTTCTCTCTTATTTTGCAAGGTTTACATGAAGAGGGAGAATGCCGACAGCTGAAATTCTGGCCTGAAAAAGGAGCAAGTTTGAGATGCCTATTCTGCACAACTCCAAAAGCCGTGAAAATCAACGTGGATTTTTTTGGGATTTATAAAAAATACTGGGCCGAAGAGGTGCCAAAGGGGCGCCAGCACGAGGCCACAAGCCTGCTAGGCGCGGCCTCCCCCCTGGCCGTGCCTAGGGGGCTTGTGAGCTCCCTGCTGGCCCACTGGCCCCCTCTTTTGCTACAAGAAGGGTTTCGGTTTGGAAAAATCAAGTGGATTATTTTCGGAGGATTCGCCGCCGCCACAAGGCGGAACTTGAGCAGAACCAATCTAGAGCTCCGGCAGGACGATCCTGCCGGGGAAACTTCCCTCCTGGAGGGGGAAATCATCGCCATCGTCATCACCAACACTCCTCTCATCGGAGGGGACTCATCACCATCAACATCTTCATCAGCACCATCTCATCTCCAAACCCTACTTTATCTCTTCTAACCAATCTCCGTCTCCCGACTCCGATTGGTACTTGTAAGGTTGCTAGTAGTGTTAATTACTCTTTGTAGTTGATGCTAGTTGGATTACTTGGTGGAAGATTATATGTTCAGATCATTGATGCTACTCATTACCTCTCTGGTCATGATTATGATTATGCTTTGTTAGTAGTTACTTTTGTTTTCGAGGACATGGGATAAGTCATGCTATAAGCAGTCATGTGAATTTGGTATTCGTTCAATATTTTAATGTGTTGTATGGTGTTTTTCCTCTAGTGGTGTTATGTGAACGTCGACTACACAATACTTCACCATTATTTGGGCCTAGAGGAAGGCATTGGGAAGTAGTAAGTAGATGATGGGTTGCTAGAGTGACAGAAGCTTAAACCCTAGTTTATGCGTTGCTTCATAAGGGGCTGATTTGGATCCACTAGTTTAATGCTATGGTTAGACTTTGTCTTAATTCTTCTTTCGTAGTTGTGGATGCTTGCGAAAGGGGTTAATCATAAGTGGGATGCTTGTCCTAGTAGGGGAAGTACCCAAGCGCCGGTCCACCCACATATCAAACTATCAAAGTAACCAAACGCGAATCATATGAACATGATGAAAACTAGCTTGAAAGAAATTCCCATGTGTCCTCGGGAGCGTTTTACCTCCTATAAGACATTGTCCAGGCTTGTCCCTTGCTACAAAAGGTATTGGGCCACTTTTCTGCATCGTTGTTACTTTTGTTTCTTGCTACTTGCTACGAATCATCTCACCACACAATTACTTGTTACCGATAATTTCAGTGCTTGCAGATATTACCTTGCTGAAAACCACTTGTCAGATCCTTCTGCTCCTCGTTGGGTTCAACACTCTTACTTATCGAAAGGACTACGATAGATCCCCTATACTTGTGGGTCATCAAGACTCTTTTCTGGCGCCGTTGCCGGGGAGTGAAGCGCCTTTGGTAAGTGGAATTTGGTAAGGAAACATTTATATAGTGTGCTGAAATTTATTGTCACTTTTCACCATGGAAACTAATTCTTTGAGGGGCTTGTTCGGGGTATCTTCACCTCGAACGGAAGCACAAAGGGTTGCTCCTCAACCTGCTGCACCAACTGAAAATATTTGCTTTGAATTTCCTTCGGGTATGCTTGAGAAACTGCTGGCTAATCCTTTTACAGGAGATGGAACATCACATCCAGACTTGCATCTAATCTATGTAGATGAAGTTTGTGGTTTATTTAAGCTTGCAGGTTTGCCCGAGGATGAGGTCAAGAAGAAGGTCTTTCCCTTATCTTTCAGGGATAAGACATTGACATGGTATAGGCTATGTGATGATACTGGATCATGGAACTACAATCGGTTGAAATTGGAATTTCATCAAAAGTTTTATCCTATGCATTTAGTACATTGTGATCGGAATTATATTTATAATTTTTGGCCTCGTGACAGAGAAAGCATCTCTCAAGCTTGGGGGAGGCTTAAATCAATGTTATATTCATGCCCCAACCATGAGCTCTCGAGATAAATTATCATTCAGAACTTCTATGCTCGGCTTTCTCATGATGATTGTACCATGCGTGACACTTCTTGTACCGGTTCTTTTATGAAGAGAGATATTGACTTCAAATGGAATTTATTGGAAATAATTAAACGCAACTCTGAAGATTGGGGGATTGAAGAAGGTAAGGAGTCAGGTATGAACTTCAAGTTTGATTGCGTTAAATCCTTTGTTGAAACAAATACTTTTTGTGATTTTAGCAGTAAGTATGGACTCGACTCTAAGATAGTAGCTTCATTATGTGAATCATTTGCTGCTCATATTCATCTCCCCAAAGAGAAGTGGTTTAAATATCATCCTCCCTTAGAAGTCAATGTAGTTAAACCTAATCCAGTTGAAGAGAAATTCATTGCCTATAATGATCCTATTGTTCCCAGTGCTTACATTGAGAAACCACCTTTCCCTGTTAGGATAAAGGATCATTCTAAAGCTTCAACTGTGATACGTAGAGGCTACATTAGAACACCTACACCCCCTGAGAAAATTAGAGTTGAACCTAGCATTGCTATTATCAAAGATCTCCTGTCCGACAATGTTGATGGCCATAATATTCACTTCTGTGAAGATGCTACGAGAATTGCTCAACCACACGCTAGAGACAAACATAGGCCTGTTGTTGGCACGCCTGTTGTTTCTGTTAAGATAGGAGATCATTTTTATCATGGTTTATGTGACGTGGGTGCTAGTGTTAGTGCAATACCTCAATCCTTATATGATGAAATCAAAGATGAGATTGCACCTGTTGAGATAGAGCCTATTGATGTCACTATTCAACTTGCCAATAGAGACACTATCTACCCCGTGGGAATTGTTAGGGATGTTGAAGTCTTGTGTGGTAAAACAAAGTATCCTGCTGATTTCCTCGTTCTTGCTACCACCCAAGATAGCTTTTGTCCCATCATATTTGGCAGACCTTTCCTCAATACCGTGAATGCTCATATTGACTGTGAGAAGCAAACTGTCACTGTTGGCTTTGAAGGTGTGTCACATGAGTTCAATTTCTCCAAGTTTGGTAGACAACCTCATGAAAAAGAGTTGCCTAGTAAGGATGAAACTATTGCCTTAGCTTCTATTTCCGTGCCTCCTACTGATCCCTTAGAGCAATACTTGCTTGAGCATGAAAATGATATGCATATGGATGAAAGGGATCAGATAGATAGAGTTGTCTTAGAACAATATCCTATCCTTAAGAATAACTTGCCTGTTGAACTGCTTGGGGATCCACCGCCACCAAAGGGTGATCCTGTGTTCGAGCTTAAACAGTTGCCAGATACTCTTAAGTATGCCTATCTTGATGAAAAAGAGATATATCCTGTTATAATTAGTGCTAGCCCGTGAGAGCATGAAGAAAAGAAGTTATTAAAAACTCTGAGGAAGCATCGTGCTGCTATTGGATATACTCTTGATGATCTTAAGGGCATTAGTCCCACTCTATGCCAGCACAAGATTAAAACCGATCCTGATTCCAAGCCAGTTGTTGATCATCAACGGAGATTAAATCCTAAGATGAAAGAGGTAGTAAGAAAAGAAATACTAAAGCTCCTGGAAGCAAGTATTATCTATCTTGTTGCTCATAGTGATTGGGTGAGTCTGGTGCATTGCGTCCCTAAGAAGGGAGGTATTACCGTTGCCCCTAATGATAAGGATGAATTGATCCCACAGAGGATTATTATTGGCTATAGGATGGTGATCGATTTTAGGAAATTGAATAAGGCCACTAGGAAAGATCATTACCCTTTGCCTTTTATCGACCAAATGCTAGAAAGACTGTCTAAACACACACACTTCTGCTTTCTAGACGGTTATTCTGGTTTCTCCCAAATACCTGTTGCACAATCTGATCAAAAGAAAACCACTTTCACCTGCCCTTTCCGTACCTTTGCTTATAGACGTATGCCTTTTGGCTTATGTAATGCACCTGCTACCTTTGAAAGATGTATGATGGCTATATTCTCTCACTTTTGTGAAAAGATTGTTGAGGTTTTCATGGATGACTTCTCCGTTTACGAGTCTTATTTTGATGATTGCCTCAGCAACCTTGATCGAGTCTTGCAGAGATGTAAAGACACCAATCTTGTCTTGAATTGGGAGAAGTGCCACTTTATGGTTAATGAATGCATCATCTTAGGACATAAAATTTCTGAAAGAGGTATTGAAGTCGATAAGGCTAAGGTTGATGCAATCGAGAAAATGCCATACCCCATAGATATCAAAGGTATAAGAAGTTTCCTTGGTCATGCTGGTTTCTATAGAAGGTTCATTAAAGACTTCTCTAAGATTTCTAGGCCTCTTACCAATCTCTTGCAAAAGTATATTCCTTTTGTTTTTGACGATGATTGTGAGGAAGCCTTCGAAATACTTAAGAAGGCTTTGATAACCGCACCTATTGTTCAACCACCTGATTGGAACTTACCTTTTGAAATCATGTGTGATGCTAGTGATTATGCTGTTGGTGTTGTCCTAGGGCAAAGAGTTGATAAGAAGTTGAATGTTATTCACTATGCGATTAAAACCCTAGACAGTGCCCAAAGAAACTATGGTACTACGGAAAAGGAATTTTTAGCAGTCGTGTTTGCATGTGAAAAGTTCAGGTCTTACATAGTTGATTCCAAAGTCACTATTCACACTGATCACGCTGCTATTAAGTACCTCAGGGAGAAGAAAGACGCTAAACCTAGACTTAACAGATGGGTTCTCTTGCGACAAGAGTTTGATTTGCACGTTGTCGACAGGAAGGGTGCTGATAACCCCGTAGCAGATAACTTGTCTAGGTTGGAGAACGTTCTTGATGACCCACAACCTATTGATGATAGCTTTCCCGATGAGCAATTGAATGTCATCAATACTTCACGTAGTGCACCGTGGTATGCTGATTAGGAAAACTATATCGTTGCCAAATATATACCACCTAGTTTCACTTACCAGCAAAAGAAGAAATTCTTCTTTGACTTGAGATATTACTTTTGGGATGATCCACACCTTTATAAGGAAGGAGTAGATGGTGTTATTAGACGTTGTGTACCTGAACATGAACATGGACAGATCCTACAGAAGTGTCACTCCGAGGCCTATGGAGGACACCATGCAGGAGATAGAACTGAACACAAGGTATTGCAATCAGGTTTCTATTGGCCCACTCTCTTCAAGGATGCCCGTAAGTTTGTCTTGTCTTGTGACGAATGTCAAAGAATAGGTAATATTGGTAAACGTTAGGAAATGCCTATGAACTACTCACTTGTCATCGAACCATTTGATGTTTGGGGCTTTGATTATATGGGACCTTTTCCAAAGTCCAACGGGTATACTCATATCCTAGTTGTTGTTGATTACGTCACTAAGTGGGTAGAAGCTATCCCAACCAGTAGTGCTGATCACAACACCTCTATCAGGATGCTTAAAGAAGTTATTTTTCCTAGATTTGGAGTCCCTAGATATCTAATGACCGACGGTGGTTCACATTTCATTCATGGTGCTTTCCGTAAAACGCTTGCCAAGTACGATGTCAACCATAGAATTGCGTCTCCCTATCACCCTCAGTCCAGTGGTCAAGTACAGCTAATCAATAGAGAGATTAAACTAATTGTGCAAAAGACTATCAACAAGTCTAGAAAGAATTGGTCTAAGAAGCTCGATGATGCACTGTGGGCGTATAGAACTGCCTATAAGAATCCCTGGGCATGTCTCCGTACAAAATGGTATACGGTAAAGCATGTCATTTACCTATTGAGCTAGAGCATAAAGCTTATTGGGAAATCAAAGAGCTCAACTTTTATTTCAAACTTGCTGGTGAGAAGAGGTTCTTTGATATTAGCTCGCTTGATGAATGGAGAACTCAGGCATATGAGAATGCCAAGTTGTTCAAAGAAAAGGTTAAGAGGTGGCATGATAAAAGGATACAAAAGCGTGAGTTCAATGTAGGTGGTTATGTCTTGCTAAATAATTCTCGTTTAAGATTTTTTGCAGGCAAGCTTCTCTCTAAATGGGAAGGTCCCTATATTGTTGAGGAAGTATATCGTTCCGCTGCTATCAAGATCAACAATACGAAAGGTAATTGTCCGAGAGTGGTAAATGGGAAGAGAATCAAGCATTATACCTCACGTACTCCCATAAATGTTGAAAGCAATATTATCAATACCATAACTCCGGAGGAATACCTAAGGGATATTTATCAGCCTGTTTCAGACTCCGAAAACGAAGAGGTATGTGTTTCGGTAAGTAAACAGACTCCAAAACTTTTCTAGTAGGAATTTTTCTCTGTTTTGGAATATTTAGAAAAATAGAAAAATTGCAAGTAGTCCGGAAAGCGCACGAAGAGGTGACAAGCCTCCCAGGGCTTGTGGCCACCTCATGTGCCTCCCGGACTCTGTTTTCTTGCGGAGTACTCCTTCTGGTCGGAAAAAAATCATTATATTCTCCCGAAAGGTCTGAACCTCGTATCACGCAGATTTCCTCTATTTTCGTTTCGAGCCCGTTTTCTGCCACAGATTTAGGTCAAGATGTCTTCTCAGGATTCAGAGGGGGAGAGCTATGTGGTTGATTACCTTGCTAACCCCAAGGTCTATGGGGACTTGGATCGTTATGGCTGGACCACTGATGAGGAAGAAGTGGATTTCCTCAAACCCTACCTCCACCTGTTGTCTCCATCCTTGATTGAACTCTTGAGGTTTTGTGAAACAACTCGTGCTCGCAATACTTATCGCACTCGTGAAGTTGTTTTGTTGGAGAAACATATCACAGATCTCCAAGGTATAAATCAAAGATTGATGGCCCTCTTGGAATCAAAGGACAAAACATCTCCACCACCATCACCTCCAAAGGAAGACAACTTAGCACGGATATGGGCAATCCCCTTGGCTTGAGCCAAGCTTGGGGGAGTTGCCTCGGTATCGTATCACCATCACATCTTTTGCATTTACCTTTGTTTTAGTTTCTTCCTTTTCAGTTTTCTTTTTCTCTAGTAGATTAAAGGTCTTAGTGTTTTAGGCTTGAGTTTTGCTTTGTGTCACCCCCGATGTATTCGATCTCGCGTGCCATATAATAAAGAGTGTCTTAGTTAAGGGCCTTGCCTCATGCCATGATCAAAAGAATGAGAAAAGAACAAAAGCATGAAAGATCATGTAATGATCTTATGGGAAGTGATGGCTTCACATATAAAAAGAATGTTGATTGAAACTTGTTGGGGGTAGACAAACATAGACCTTGGTCATTGTTGCAATTAATAGGAAGTGATAAAGAAGGAGAGGTTCAGATATAAATATATCATCTTTGACACCATCTATGATTGTGAACACTCACTAAACTATTGCATGCTTAGAAGTAGATGTTGGACAAGGAAGACAACATAATGAATTGTGTTTGCTTGGTTCCGAACAATCTTATATGACTAGAGATCCCTTAGCATGTGACAATTGCTTCCACCTCATATTAGCCAAAACTCCCGCACCAAGTAGAGATACTACTTGTGCATCCACAAACCTTCAACCCAGTTTTGCCATGAGAGTCCACCATACCTACCTATGGATTGAATAAGATCCCTCAAGTAAGTTGTCGTCGGTACAAGCAATAAAAATTGCTCCCCTAATATGTATGATCTATTAGTGTGTGGAAAATAAGCTTTGTACGAACCTGTGATGAGGAAGACATAAAAGCGACAGACTGCATAATAAAGTTCTTTATCACAGGAGGCAATATAAAGTGACGTTCCTTCGCACTAAGAGGACACACATCCAAACCTCAAAAGCGCATGACAACCTCTGCTTCCCTCTGCGAAGGGCCTATCTTGTATCTTTACTTTTTTCCCTTGAATGAGTCATGGTGATCTACACCAATTCCATATTTTGCCTTTATCTTGGCTAACGTCATATGCTAGGGAAAGATCTATATTCATATGTCAACTTGGAGGTAAGCATTCATGAATTATTATTGTTGACATTACCCTTGAGGTAAATGGTTGGGAGGCAAAACTATAAGCCCCTATATTTCTCTGTGTCCAGCTGAAACTTTGATCTCATGAGTACCACGTGAGTTGTAGCAATTGCAGAGAACGAAAAGATGATTGAGTATGTGGATTTGCTTTACAATCTCTTATTTGAGTCTTTCCGATATTGTGATAAATTGCATTTGCTTCAATGACTAAAGGCTATCGGTTGTTAATTCTCGGTAAGGTTCTTGATCCATACTTTACTTTATGAAGAAATTGTCACTTTAGCATGAGATATTATATGTTGGTATTGCTGTTCTGATCATGATCATGGTGCCTGCATGTTCGTATCTTGTTTTGTCGACACCTCTGTCCCTAAACATGTGGGCATATTTATTGAGCTTGGCTTTCGCTTGAGGACAAGCGAGGTCTAAGCTTGGGGAGTTGATACTTCCATTTTACATCATGCTTTCATGTTGATATTTATCGCTTTTTGGGCTGTTATTTCACTTCACGGTACAATACTTATGCCTTTCTCTCTTATTTTACAAGGTTTACGTGAAGAGGGAGAATGCCGACAGCTGGAATTCTGGCCTGAAAAAGGAGCAAGTTTGAGATGCCTATTATGCGTAACTCCAAAGCCCGTGAAAATCAACGTGGATTTTGTTGGGATTTATAAAAAATACTAGGCCGAAGAAGTGCTAGAGGGGCGCCAGCACGAGGCCACAAGCCTGCTAGGCGCGGCCTCCCCCCTTGCCGCGCCTAGGGGGCTTGTGAGCTCCCTGCTGGCCCACTGCCCCCCCTCTTTTGCTACAAGAAGGGTTTCGGTCTGGAAAAAATCAAGAGGAGGCTTTTCAGAGGATTTGCCGCCGCCACGAGGCGGGACTTGAGCAGAACCAATCTAGAGCTCCGGCATGACGATCCTGCGGGGGAAACTTCCCTCCCGGAGGGGGAAATCGTCGCCATCGTCATCACCAACACTCCTCTCATCGGAGGGGACTCATCACCATCAACATCTTCATCAGCACCATCTCATATCCAAACCCTAATTCATCTCTTGTAACCAATCTCCATCTCGCGACTCCGATAGGTACTTGTAAGGTTGCTAGTAGTGTTAATTACTCTTTGTAGTTGATGCTAGTTGGATTACTTGGTGGAAGATTATATGTTCAGATCTTTGATGCTACTCATTACCTCTCTGGTCATGATTATGATTATGCTTTGTGAATAGTTACTTTTGTTCCTGAGGACATGGGATAAGTCATGCTATAAGTAGTCATGTGAATTTGGTATTCGTTCGATATTTTGATGTGTTGTATGTTGTTTTTCCTCTAGTGGTGTTATGTGAACATTGACTACATAACACTTCACCATTATTTGGGCCTACAGGAAGGCATTCGGAAGTAGTAAGTAGATGATGGGTTGCTAGAGTGACAGAAGCTTAAACCCTAGTTTATGTGTTGCTTCGTAAGGGGCTGATTTGGATCCACTAGTTTAATGCTATGGTTAGACTTTGTCTTAATTCTTCTTTCATAGTTGCGGATGCTTGCGAGAGGGGTTAATCATAAGTGGGATCTTGTCCAAGTAAGGGCAGTACCCAAGCGCCGGTCCACCCACATATCAAACTATCAAAGTAACGAACACGAATAATATGAACATGATGAAAACTAGCTTGACAGAAATTCCCATGTGTCCTCGGGAGCGTTTTACCTCCTATAAGACTTTGTCCAGGCTTGTCCCTGGCCACAAAAGGGATTGCGCCACTATGTTGCACCGTTGTTACTTTTGTTGCTTGCTACTTGCTACGAATCATCTCACCACACAACTACTTGTTACCGATAATTTCAGTGCTTGCAGATATTACCTTGCTGAAAAGCACTTGTCAGATCCTTCTGCTCCTCGTTGGGTTTGACACTCTTTCTTATCGAAAGGACTACGATAGATCCCCTATACTTGTGGGTCATCAGTAGACTGTTGGAAATATGCCCTATTGGCAATGATAAAATAGTTATTATTATATTTCCTGTTTCAAGATAATCGTTTATTATCGATGCTATAATTGTATTGAATGAAAGCATAGATACATGTGTCGATATATAGACAAAAAAATGTCCCTAGTAAGCCTCTAGTTGACTAGACAGTTGATCAAGGATGGTTATTTCTGACCATATGCAAGTGTTTTCACTTGATATATAGGATTGTTGCATTTGGTCTCCGGAAAGATTTCGGGCATTACCGGCAATGTACCGGGAGTGACGAATGGGTTCCGGGTTTTCACCGGGAGGGGCCCACCCACCCGAGAATGAGAAAAATAGCTCAAGGGTGGCGCACCAACCCTTAGTGGGCAGGTGAGGCCAGCCCAAGTGGGCTATGTCGGCTAAGGAAAAAAATCAAAGAGAAAAAAAGAGGGAGGTGGGAAGGAAGGAGGGGACTCCTCCTCCTCCAAACCGAATTGGAGTTTGAGTCCTGAGAGCCTCAAGGCTAGCCCCTCCCCTCCTCCTATATATACTAGAGGTTTTAGGGTTTTTGAGACACGACTTTGCCACATGCAACCCTAAACCTCTACTTCGTAGTTCTTCCTCTAGATCGGTTTTCTCCGGAGCTCGGGCGGAGCCCTGTAGGAACAGATCATCACCATCACCGACGCGCCCTCATGCTGCCGGAGAATTCATCTACTTCCCCTTATCTCTTGCTGGATCAAGAAGGTAGAGATCGTCATCGAGCTGTACGTGTTCTCAACGTGGAGGTGCCGTCCGTTCGGTGCTAGATCGGAACGGATCGTGGTACGACGGTGATTTGAATCACGAAGCTGTTCCACTACATCAACCGCGTTTCTTAACGCTTCCCGCGTAGCGATCTACAAGGGTATGTGGATCCGATTTCCCTCTCGTAGATGAACATCACCATGATAGGTCTTCGTGTGCGTAGGAAATTTTTTGTTTCCCATGCAACGTTCCCCAACAACTCCCCTCTATGCTATGTTTCTCTCTCCCTCACCTTCCTCGACAACTGAAGACCAGCACGACAAGATGCACCAAGGATCCACCTCGATAGAGAAAAAACACGGAAGATTTGTGTAATGCCCCAGATGTAACCCTTGCCATATTGGGAAACCTTTCCTATTTGGAACCATGATTTCAATGCTATAAGAGTATCATTTCATGTGGTCATTTCATGTCATCACCTTTGCATCATGCCATTCATTGCATTCATGTCTATTCCTTTGTGTTGTTGTTGTTGTTGACCCATGATGAGTGCAAGTGTGTTGTGTTTGATGTGGTGATTGCCAAACTATGGTTTCAAACAATGTTGTTTTCAAACTAGGTTTCAAATAACCCCTTCTCCATTATTTATTTGAGCTCATGTTTAACTTGCTCAAAACCTGTTTTTAAAATGTTGTTATTTTAGTGTGTTATCTTGTGATTGAGGGGTATTGTTTTGGGGTTTTCAAAACTTTAGCTAAGTGGGGTTTTAATTACAAAACAATAGTGAAAATCCCTGTTTTGGATTTAATTTGGTTGCTCCAAAAATCTGTTTTATATTTTATTTAAATAGGGCATAATTCCCTTATGCCCAAGGTATTTTTATTTTGTTTTCTTCAAACCCATGTGTGGTTGTGTGTATTTTTATTTGCAGGTGTTCTTTAAAAATGCAAAACCCCTTTTGTTTTATTATTTGGCGACAGGTGGGCTGGCTCCCTCCTTTCCTCCTGGCCCGTCTCTTCTCCTCTCCCTCATGCAAGCCCATCTCTCTCTCCTTCTTCTCCCTGACGGCGTCCTGTTTCTCCCGTCAGACAGAGAGTGTGCGCGAGAGAGAAATCAGCGCCCGACGCCGTGAGTACACAAACGTCGAGGGCTATTTAACCTCGCCGTGCGTGCCCCTTCCTCCTAGGGTTCCTCCCTTCCCTCTCCTCCGCTGCCAGCACCTTCTTGCCCCTCCTTCTTCCCCTCCTCAGGTAGGTTTCAGAGAGAGCGCCTCGTCACTGGCGTACCTCTCCTCGTCGCCGAGGCCTCCCCGTCGATTCCAAGCGGGTAGGAAGGATGCTGGATCCTCCCTCGACCCGTTCCCGCCGCTAGGGAGCTGGATCTCCTCCTCTGTCATCTTCTCGACGTCGTCCTCGTCGGAGACGGAGCGGAGAAATGGTCGCCGCCGTCGACCTTGCCTCTTCTTCCCCTTCTCGGCAGCCCCGCGCGTCTCCGAGTTCCCCCTGGGTGAGCGCCATCTCCCCCTCTTCCTTCCCTGCGCTTAGGTTCCCTCCTCGCCATTGGTGTTCGCCGGTATCGGGCGCGGCTTGGCCGGAGTAGCCGCTCCGTCGAGCCACCGTTGCGGGCTTCCTCCGGGTGAGTTTACCCCAGGAATGGAATCCCCACGGTACCTCCTCCCTCGTGCGTAGCTTAGGTGGCTCGATTCATCGCCAGTGTGCCTCCATTGAGGTTCCCCTGTTCCGGTCGCCACTGGCCTGCAGTAGGAGCAGAGGGGGATGCTCAAAATAGCAACTCCCCCTCTCTGAATCGATCGCGTAGCAGAGTGGTAAGGGGCACGTTGTTGCTTCGGCAGGTTGTGGGTTCGATCCCCGCGAGGCCCTCTTTTTTCCCTTAGTTTTTCCCTATGCAGAGCTACAGAGGAAGCTCACCTTCTTTGTAGCCCCTCTCTGGTCAGATCCAGTGATGTAGCGTAGTGGTGTGCCTTGTGGTAGCACTAGGGGATCCTGGGTTCGACTCCAGGGGCTCCCCATGTTATTTTTTGTTTTGTTCCCCTGTTCATTCTATTTTTTTCCTACTACTTTTCTTGGGCAGCAAGCATGATTATTTTTCTTTTAGCTAGAGCATTGGTGTGTATTTATTTTACTACCTAGGATACCATATGTGTGTGCGCAAGTGCATGTGTATGCACTAGTGTGTGTAGGTGGAGTGTGCACTAGGTGTGTATGTGTGTGGATGTGTGTGTGTGCACATGAGTGAGATGTGCACATATGTGTGTGTGTGTGCATGTGGTTGCACATGCATATGTGCAAGAGGGCCTAGCCTCTCATGATGCACCTCTTGTAGTGTGTGTGTGTGAGCACATATATGGTGTGTATGTGTTCATGCATGTGTGTGTGTGGGCATGAGTGCACATATGCACTTGTGCATGAGGGCTAACCCCTCATGCTTGCCACTATGGTGTGATGTAGTGGCGTATGGGCTTGTGTGTATGCATGTGTAGGTGTAGGTGTTGCTACTTGTGATGTATCCACATGTGATAATGTTCCTACATGTCTTGTTGGATTCTAGGGGTGTTTTTCGAGCTAGCTTTGTGCCTAGATGTTACATGCAAGTACCCATGTATTATCTATGCTTTTGGGGTAGCATCATCCCAGGAATCCACTGATGCAATCAGATTTCACTTTAGAGCAACTTCATAAAACTGTCATTTTCTGTCATGATGCTATGTTTAGAGCTTTGTGTTATGTGGTGCCTTGACCCTATGAGGATGAATCCTTGATGTGGAAGTAGTGGGTGAACCCCTCTACAGCATGGGGTCTTTTTTTGTTCATAGGAATTAGTATGCACCTATTGTGCCTTGTCAAAGTTGACACTTGGCTGAAACTGACAGCTTTGTGAAAATCTGTGATTTTCACTAAGTCTGAGAATCTGTTGTTATTTTCTTCCCTTGTTGTTTTGGTTGCAAAAGCTGATGTGTTGGGAATCAGCCCATGCAACAGACTAAAGTTTGTGAGCTTTTGTGTTTGTCTAGATCCCTGTTGAATTTCATGCTTATTCACTTCCTGTAGATATCATTTTGGAGGCTGCCAAAATGCTTCAGAGCATAAGCAGCTGGTGAAAATCTGAGATTTTCACTAAGTCCCAGAATCTGTAATTTTTTGTCCAAGTTAGTGCGTGTAGATCTGCTCATGTGTGACTCCTTTGTATTAACTTCTTGCACAAGCTTGTAGAGCTTTTGAATGGCTTTTGCCTCATGTCTTGTTTGGCTCATTTGGATGGTCGTAGATACTTTAAATGTTGTGGACAAACTGCTATGATGCTGTTAAAAAAACAGATTGCATGTTTTCGTTGATTTGACGCTTGTGTGGGCATTGTTGATGGTGTGGTGTGTTCTAATGCGCCACCCCACTTATATTTGACTGTTGGATCATGTGGTAACCTGGTAACACCATAGGAGTGCCATTGGAGTGTGCTTGTGGTTGATTTGAACCGTAGGTCTCCATATCTTGTTTTGTAGTTTCTGATTGATCCGTAGCTCCGTTCTCTACGTTCTTTATATGTTTTTTGCTTAGTTTTCTCGTGATGCACATGTTCATGCCATCATCATGCATGTAAAGATAACTTAATATGAGGTTCTGTCCAGAATTCTATTAACTCAACTAATGCATATGAAAGTGACTAGAATAGTGATGGATGCTTCCTTCTTCACTCATGTATCATATTGTTTGTTGCATCATGTAGTGTTGGTGTTCATTGGCTATTATTTTATCTTGGGTAGCATCGGGGTCGGAGAGCGAGTACATGGATTCTGGAGAGTACGTGCAGGAAGATCAAGAGCAGTTCTAAGCTGAAGAATTCACAGGCAAGATGACCGTGACATTGCTATCGTATCTAGCTTTGTTATGCTTAGAATCACGTTTCCTTCGATGCATGCTCTGTGCCTACCACTTGATATAAATACCTCCTGACATTGCCATGAAAGCCAAACACCTTCCTCTCCTAGCAAATGTTGTTTGGCTAAGCAGGCTTGCTCAACCTCTAATGAATAGCTTTGCTAGTTGCAGGTGCCAGCTGTCTCATGTGATAGCATGAGTATTTTGATAACATTATGTTTAAACTGCGATTTAATTAATGCACCTATATACTTGGTAAATGACGGAAGGCCTAGCCTTTTGCCGGGTGATTTGTTTCGTTATTGCCGCCTTAGTTTCGGTAACCGGTGTTTGATTCCATAATTGATCGCTCCTAACACGTTCGGGGTTGTTATGGGGACCCCCTTGGTAAATCGTGTAGTGTTAAGGCTTGTCTGGCAGGACCCAACATTGGTTTTAATTTGATAATCACCTAATAATAACTTGCATAGGGAATAGCTACCCCGAGGATTTAATCAACAGCCCGGGCCAGTACTCCTCATGAGTGTTGGTCCTACCTGAGCGATGTCCGGGGCCCCCCTGGTCACCCGGTGGTTTAGCCAACCCGACGTCTAGCTCATCCGTCATGTCCTGAGACTGAGATACGCGGCTCTTATCGGGGTCGACGACACGACGGGAGGTCCTGCTAGATTTGTCTTACCTTAGCGATATATCTTGCGTATAGGAATCCCGGTGAAACTTTTGGTCTCCTCAAAGTTGAGGTTTTCCTCTAAGGAATCTGACGAGATCACGAGATTCGTGATAGAGGATTACTTTGCGGCCCGTGGCAGTTTGTGATGGACTAGTTGCAGCACCCATGCAGGGTTTAATCTTTCGGAAAGCCGTGCCCATGGTTATGTGGCAAACATGGATAATTTGTTAACATCCGGTTCTAGATAACTTAAAGTAACTCTAATAAAACTGCCAACTGCGTGCGTAACTGTGACTATCTCCTTAGAAGACCTCTCTTCGATCGGGAACATGGTGGGGTTATGTTTGACGTAAGTAGGTGTTCAGGATCACTTAGTGATCATCTAGTCTTCGAGCGCTCGCGTAGACCACCATATCAATTACTCTGATCGTCGTAAGTTAGCCACCATATATGCTTAGGTTGCTGCAAACTTATACACTAAACCTTCCTCACCTAATAACTTGACTAGATTCGATACCAAGGTCATCCGATTGCTGAGTCCCTGTGGCTCACAGTTTACTACAAAACCCCAACAGGTACAGGTACAGGTATGCCCGACGCAGGAGATCCTGATGGCACCCAGCTGAAGTGGCAGTACGATAAGGACACTGTCCGACTGTACGTGAACTATCCGGAGGACTGAGGCTGTGGTCGTGATCGTGGGCCAGCATGCGGGTTATTATAGTTTTACTTGTTTCATGTTGTCGGTAGCAGGACTAAACTATGTTCCGAATAATTGTGTGGTTGTAAGCTTTATGTTATACTATCGTCAGATGGCAAGTGTATGCCCTACTTGTCATTCTTTAGTTATGTAATGTTATGATTATCTCGCTTGCGAAACGTTTAGATGCGCCTCTTTCCCTTTTGAGGCATCGCCCCCAAAATAGGAAATGGTCGCATCTTAGTCATTACAATCTGACTACAACGTGCTCAACCAGATGCAACCCCATAGGCTTATGCCTTACCCTAGAGATTGGAAACCCTCCCTAGACCAACCTAAAACCTCACAAGCTTCCGCAGCTCAAACCTCTGATCACATGATTAATACACGGAATTGCCACAACACCAGCTGAGCCGATAACCCGTGCTTAGCACTGGGTTCATTATGGAACAAGTGATCGCAGTGAACAAGTATCCTTCATCCTTAAGCTAGCCCGAGGATCTTGATGCCATAGGAAGGATTGATCTAAGGGTATACGACATGTAGCCAATGATTTGAGGTGACTACAGTAAGTGTCTCACGGATGTAGCTAGATTCTCTTAGTGGACCGTAAGACCCTTAAGTTGGTAGGTGAACTTGGTGGAATAAGCTGATATAGTAGCATAACCTACATATTCCTGGAGTAAGTTGGATTCAGTCGGACAATTATGTTTACGAGCTAAAACTCTTGGTGGTATAATAAATTGACTTTGTCTAGTAGCAGTCTTGGATTAATAATGACTTGGAGAAGCAAGTAGGAGTTCTCGTTGGCCATGTGATTTGGATTTAAATAGGTGGTCCTAATAGAGTGTCGATGGTGAGTGAGACCACATAGTTCGGAGTACATTAGATTTGGTCCTATGATCTTGTTCATGATACCAAGTTCCTCCATAAGTGATAGTAGAAGTAATTGGAGTTGTTGAATTGATTTACGAATCTATATAAGCTTTACCTTGGAGTTTAGTTGGTCATGGTATGGAAAGTTGGTGGATGTACTATGATATAGTCCTTGCAATGATATGTGGATTAGAAAGGACTCTAGGTGGTTACGTAGAACCCCATCAATACTGGACTTGTAGGAGTGATGGGTCAAGTGATGATTGATGGTATTGATGAGCTACTTGATTGGATTCATAGGAAGGAAACAAGATATTGGATTGGTATAATACGTGTTTCCTTAACATAGAAATGTCGTACCTTAGACCTTGGATAATTTTACTAATCACTTGGATTGTAGCATCTTAGTCAAGCTTAGCAGCTTGTTTGCTTCCCGAGGAATTTTACATAAGGCTAGGCATGAGCTAGCTATAGCATACTTATGAGGTTTTGGTTTTGTCCTTCTCTCAGGCCTTGGAGTTGACTTATGTGACATGGTACCTTTTATGACTTTGGATGATTCGATTTGGAGGACTTGGTAGGACTATTGGCATCTAAGAGAGTGTGCTCAAGGATACGGTGATGGATGTTCACTCACATCCTAAGTTCCTTGAAACCCCGAAGCACTCCCTAGCCATAAAATGACTGGATTGTGACCATATACCTTGGCTCTAAGTCATTAGACTATAGCCAATACTCCACCTCGACCACCACTAAACCCCTGGGCAAGTGACCACCCAGGACAAGTACCTGGTCCTCTCACACATCGGATGAGCATGATGCTTGTGTGATGATTTGAGAAATATGGTGCCGTCCTCATGGATGGCTTGCCTATACTTTTTGGTGGCCAACTCATCTAGGACCCCTCAAAACAACCCTAGGTGATAGGACCCGTTCTAACACCGTGTCTTAAGCTTGGTATTATGGACGAGACTCAACCCAGACTTTCTCACAATAATCTACGAAGAGGATAGAAGACCAAACGTGTGAAGGCGCGCCGGTAACATGCATCCAACCGGATCACAACCACACTCACTATGCCACATGCACTAAGTGCAGAACCACACACACATTTAGCACCTAACAAAATGCTTCGCTAGCACCCCACAGTTTTCCGAAAGGAAACACTTGTGGGTATTTCATTTTTTACAGAGTTTCTGCCAATGCACTAGCACCCACTAGCACACTATGCATATGCCTAGTCATCGTGGTAACTGCCGCCACGGAGAGCCACCACTCGAGCAACACCACCACAGCGATCATTGTGGATGATCGTGTAGAGCAGCATGGAGAGCCCGATCAACATCGCCTCTACTCCAGCTAGGAGGATTGTAAGCCACCCCAGAAGCTTGTCCACCATTAGAGCCTCGTCTCGAGGTCATGTACGCAAAAAAGAAGGAGGAGGACGAAGTAGGAGTGAGGCCAGGTATGAGGAAAAAGAGAGCAACACCATGGTTGTTTTATAGCTCGAGTTCGGTGTACGACGAGTGAAGTCCACCAACGCCGCTCATCGCTCGATCATCGATGCCGATAGGGCACTGGCCCACGAGGTGAGTGCACGCTGCGCCAGCAGCTAGCACGGCGTGAACTACCATAGTACGACCCTAGGTGCCCTACGCGCTAGGTGCCGCAAGTGAAGAAAGCGCAGAGAGTGCGCCAGAGAGAGAAGGAAGAGGAGAGCTAGAGGGAGGGAGAAGAGACTGACAGTGGGCGATGGGTCCACCTGTCAACTAGAGAAAGCATTGTGCACTCGGGTACGACAAGCACAATTTGGAATTTGAAAAACAATCTTTTTCCAAAAACTGTCATAGCCCTTAGTAGCAACGTCTCGATTGCCCAACCGTAGATTTTATTCACGGCACCAGTGTCACACCCCAAGTGCACCAATCATCAGCATTTTTACGTAACCATGTCGGACCACCTGTTTAAACATTTCGTTTCCATATCATCATCACAATATAGTAAGGGTAGACTTTTGCAAGCACCTTAGCAAATCTCGAGGACAAGATTTTTCTTAAGGGGGTAAGGTTTGTCACACCGTGTGTTTTGGCTTACCTTGCTAAATTAACATATCTCAAAAAGTAGGACCAATTTAAATTTTTATGAAGTGCTTGTAATGCTGATGTGATTATTGTTTGCTTGTTTGCATGCTAGTGTTTAAATCACTAAAATTCCTACTACTCTTTAGACTTACATACTTGACCCAAATCTTTGCCCAATAACCATGCCATATGTATAGGACATAAACTAATTTTATCAAATATTATTCTAACCCAAAAAGCATTTATTTAATTTAGGCTTCCAAAACCTCCTGATTTGGGATTTGTACTACAAGTACTCAAATTGGGGAAGTTGTTTTGCCCTAAATATTTTATTTAAGTCCCATTATCAAAAAGACTTCCCAAAACCAAAAAATTATTATTTTAAAATTTATTTTATTATTTTACTTAAATACCTTTGCTAAGGCCAAAAATGGTCTTTTTTGAAGGAAAATTATTTTTCTTGCTTTTAAAATATTTGAGAAAATTTAGGGAAACTCATTAGACATATATATTCCATATATAAGAGTTTCAACACATGATCATGTTCAAAATATTGGACAAACCCTTAAAAACCCTTTCTGCCTATTTCAATCTTTTCAAATATTTCTACAAGAAATATTCTTAATAAATTCCAAGAAAATTATAGCAAGTCACACATGATACATGAGTTGATCTTGCCAAGTTCCATCTCAATAAAAGTTGATTTAGTTCACCTAAATACTCCAAAACCCTATCTCTCTAGAACCAAATTTGAGCAAGTCTACATTGGCAAGCGTGTCCAATTGTGCTCAAATTTTGTGCACATGTTCTGATACTCTAATAATGCATCCATACATGGTCATGCATCAAGGGGATCAGACTAACTTGTCCCAAGGCCCTCAAAACCACTCCTGCTGATTTCTGGAATTGTGAAACTTTACATTATAAAGTTTGTCCAATTGATTGCAAACTTTTTGGGCATGCTCTTATACTTAAATAACGCCACCACACCAAGTGGTGAATTAGTGGGAATTAATTTGCATGAATTTATCTGCAGAAAACATTTTTCCCATTTCTAGGATTTTTTCAAGTCTACATTGGAAACTTTCTCCAACAAGTCCCAAATTTGGTGTAGAATCTCGTTTTCATCTAATATGTGATCATGTTAAGTTTCATATCAAGCGGACTACATTTGCTAGTCCTAACATCCATCAAACACCTTCTGCTCACTTACCAAATTTATTGTTTTGGTCCCTTCCACTATTCTCCATGAGCTCAAATTTTACCACAGCCCCTCCTAGCCCCCCTTTACCTACAGTAACTTTTGCGTGACCGTGGAACAATCATTGGGGGGGGGGGGGTAAAACCCCAACATTCCCTCTTTTGGAGAACATTGGTATGACTCTCTCCCTCTCTCCTATTATTTCATGCATGCTGCTGCCCCCAAGTTTTACCACAACACCTCTAGTGTGCTAATGCATCATTTCAAAAAAAAGATACGACGTGCTCATGTGGAAAATATGAGCAGCCCTTCTAAAACTTGATTTTGGCAGAAATGTGGCCTTGAACTACGAGTGCTAGATACTCTCCTCTCCCTGAACTGAAACTTGGCAGTCTTGAAGTTCTTGCATAGCTAGGGATGCTAGACATGGTTTGATCTGAAGTTCCCCCAGTAAAAGCACTTTTTGCTAGCCCCAAGTTTGCTGCTGCAAACTTAAACAGAGATGAAACCCCACCTACACTGCCCCATATGAGACCAAACTCCTCCATCACTCTCCTGCACGCATGCCTGGCATGCCAGAAATCTTTGTCCGACCAGAGTGATGCTATGGACATAAGTGGGCGTGGTGAACATTGTGCTGACATGCAGAAACGATGCTCTCCCACGTGCACTTGTTCTGTAGCTCGTGGCAGGATGTGGCAGGTTGCCCACGCGCGCCACAAAGCCTCCCTCAACCTCACACGCTCCTCCCGGACGCCAAGAAGCTGCCAAGATGGCTCTGGCGCGCGTACTCCCTGTGCCAGAGCGCATTCGGCGGTCACCCGAGCCTCTTCCTGACGCCCCTATTTCTACCTTCCCCCAAGCACACCCTCGCGCCCTAGGCCACCCCTCTCACTCCCAGGGACACCCTGATCAGGCCCCTTGAGCCCTAGATCTCAACATCCACCCCATGGCCTCCATGGCTATGCCTCGGGACACGCTCAAATTCGAGCTCCTCTATGGTGCTCCCCTCCTCTAAGCCGCACCAGGAAGACCGCCTGCATCACCACGAGCTCCCCCAATCTCCATTTCACCCTCTGATGGTCGGAGGGTCGAGTAACATGGCCACCGTCGCTGGTGTCTGTTGAGGTTGTTGGTGCACTCACCCCGGTGCCCCGGCAAAGGTGAAGCCCCCAGGAGGGTGCAACTCAATCCCTAGAGCTCTCTGGTGGATGGGTCATCGGAGATGATGCCCTGTGGTGCCGATGACCCTCGTCGGCCCCCTGTTCATCCCATGATGGGAGGTTGAATATGGTCGTCATCCATGTGGCCCCTCTTGTCGGCCGAAAGACGAGGTTGACGGGTGCTACCTCTTGAGCTTGCGTTGGTTTTTCCCTTGAAGAGGAAAGGGTGATGCAGCAAAGTAGCGATAAGTATTTCCCTCAGTTTGAGAACCAAGGTATCAATCCAGTAGCAGTATCAAGATGAGGCACCAATGTACCTGCGCAAAAACAAAAAACTTGCACCCAACGTTATAAAGGGGTTGTCAATCCCTTCACGATTACTTGCAAGGTGAGATCTGAAGGTGAAAAGTGCAACAAAGTATTTCTGGTATTTTTGTAGATCTGAATATAGGATGTGAAGTAGACCCAGGGGCCATAGTGTTCACTAGAGGCTTCTCTCATGATAGCAAGTATTACGGTGGGTGAACGAATTACTATCGAGCAATTGATAGAATCGCACAAAGTCATGACAATATCTAAGGCAATGATCATACATATAGGCATCACGTCCGAGACAAGTAGACCGATACTTTCTGCATCTACTACTATTACTCACACATCGACCGCTATCCAGCATGCATCTAGTGTATTAAGTTCATAACAAACGGAGTAACGCCTTAAGCAAGATGACATGATGTAGAGGGATAAATTCATGCAATATGATATAAACCCCATCTTTTTACCCTTGATGGCAACATCATGATGCGTGCCTCGCTACCCTTTCTGTCACTGGGTGAGGACACCGCACGGTATGAACCCAAAACCAAGCACTTCTCCTATTGCAAGAATTATAGATCAAGTTGGCCAAACGAAACCCATAACTCGAAGAGAATTACAAGGATACGAAATCATGCATATAAAAGATCAGAGGAGACTCAAATAATATTTATAGATAATCTGATCATAAATCCACAATTCATCGGATCTCGACAAACACACCGCAAAAGAAAGTTACATCGGATAGATCTCCATGAAGATCATGGAGAACTTTGTATTGAAGATCCAAGAGAGAGAAGAAGCCATCTAGCACCTAGCTATGGACCCGAAGTTCTGTGGTGAACTACTCACGCATCATCGGAGAGGCAATGGTGTTGATGAAGAAGCCCTCCGTGTCCGAATCCCCCTCCGGCAAGGCACCAGAACGGTCCCCAGATGGGATCTTGCGGAGACAGAAGCTTGCGGTGGTGGAAAAGTATTTTCGTGGCTCTCTTCTTTGGTTTCGGGAATTTAGAGAATTTATAGGCGAAAGAGGTAGGGCAAAGGAGCCACGTGGCGCGCCAAGGGGGCTTGTGATCTCCCACGAGGTCTCCTGCCTTGGTTCTCAAGTCCCCTGCGTATCTTCTGTTACGGAAAAAATCATCCCGCATGTTTTATCCGTTTGGACTCCGTTTAATATTCTTTTCTGAAAAAGGTCAAAAACACGGAAAAAAAAGAAACTGGCACGAGGCACTGAGTTAATATGTTAGTCCCCAAAAAGATATAAAATAGCATATTCATGCATATAAAACATCCAAAGTTGACAAGATAATAGCATGGAACCATAAAAAATTATAGATACGTTGGAGACGTATCAAGCATCCCCAAGCTTAACTCCTGCTCGTCCTCGAGTAGGGAAGTGATAAAGACGGAATTTTTTTATGTTGAATGCTACCTAACATATTTGTTCTTTGTAACTTATTTCTTGTTGCATGAATGTTTAGATCCATTAGATTCAAAACAATACTTTACTATTGACATGAAAACAATAATGCTTCAAGCATACTAGCAAAGTAATCACGAACTTTTGAAATAACAAGGCCAAAGAAAGTTATCCCTACAAAATCATATAGTCTGGCTATGCTCCATCATCCCCACACAAAAAATTTAAATCATGCACAACCCCGTTATTGGCCAAGTAATTGTTTTCGCACTCTTACTTTCTCAAACTTTTTCAACTCTCACGCAATACATGAGTGTGAGCCATGGATATAGCACTATAGGTGGAATAGAGTGTGGTGGAGGTTGTGAGGCAAAAAGGAGGAGATGGTCACATCGACTCGGCGTATCAATGGGCTATGGAGATGCCGATCAATAGATATCAATGTGAATGAGTAGGGATTGCCATGCAACGGATGCACTAGAGCTAAAAGTGTATGAAAGCTCAAAAAGAAAACTAGTGGGTGTGCACCCAACTTGCTTGCTCACGAAGACCTAGGGCAATTTTGAGGAAACCCATCATTGGAATATACAAGCCAAGTTACATAATGAAAATTCCCACTAGCATATGGAAGTGACAAAATGAGAGATTCTCTATCAGGAAGAACATGGTTCTATTTTGAAGCACAAGTGTGGGAAAAGATAGTAGCATTGTCCCTTCTCTCTTTTTCTCTCATCATTTTTTTGTTTGGGATCCTTGGCCTCTTTTTTTCATTTTTTTGGTGGGCATCTTTGGCCTCTTTTTTTATTTCCTCACATGGGACAATGCTCTAATAATGATGATCATCACACTTTTATTTACTTACAACTCAATACTTAGAACAATAATGACTCCATATGAAATGCCTCCCGCAGTGTTCCTGGATGTGCAACGATCTAGCTTAGCGTATGAGGTTGAAACATCTCGCTAGCTATCTTACGATCATGCAATGGCAATATGAAAGTGACGGCACATGTCATGAGACGGAACAGTGGAAGTTGCATGGCAATATATCTCGGAATGGCTATGAAAATGCCATAATAGGTAGGTATTGTGGCTGTTTTGAGGAAGGTATATGGTGGGTTTGTGCATCGACGAAAATTGCGCGGCACTAGAGAGGCTAGCAATGGTGGAAGGTGAGAGTCCATCTATACCATGGACTCACATTAGTCATGAAGAACTCATATACTTATTGCGAAAGTTTTATTAGTAATCGAAACAAAGTGCTAAACGCATACTCCTAGGGGAAGGGTTGGTAGGTGTTAACCATCGCGCGATCCCGACCGCCACACAAAGGATGACAATCAAAAAATCAATTATGCTCCGACTTCCTAACATAGCGGTTCACCATACATGCATGCTACGGGAATCACTAACCTCAACACAAGTATTTCTAGATTCACAACAACCTACTAACATGACTCTAATATTACCATATCCAGATCTCAAAACTAATTGTGAGGAATCAAACTTCTCTTTCTAATCAATGCACTTGAATATGAAAGTTTTTATTATATCCTCTTTGGATGCCTATCATATTTGGGACTAATTTCATAGCACACGCCAATTACCAAGTTACTTAGAGAGAGCACTCTCAAAAAGACATAAGTGAAGATCGAGAGTTTTTATTTCTTCAAAATAAGACACCGCCGTGCTCTACAAATATTTAAGTGAAGCACTAGAGAAAAATTATCTAGCCCAAAAGATATAAGTGAAGCACATGCGAGCTAAATTGCCTAACTCAAAAGATATAAGTGAAGCTCATTGAGCATTCTAACAAATTCACGATGAGTGCATGTCCCTCTCCAAAAGTTGTGCAGCAAGGATGATTGTTACAAAACAAAAAGCAAAGACTCCTATAATACATTACCCTCCAAGCAAAACACATATCATGTGGTGAATAAAAATATAGCTCCAAGTAACCTTACCGATGGATTGAAGACAAAAGAGGGGATGCCTTCCCGGGGCATCCCCAAGCTTAGGCTTTTTGGTGTCCTTGAATTTGGCTTGGGATGACGTGGGCATCCCCAAGCTTAATCTCTTTCCACTCTTTATTCCATTGTCCATGAGAACATCACCCAAAACTTGAAAACTTCACAACACAAAACTTAAACAGAAACTCGTGATATCATTAGCATAAGAAAACAAACTACCAACTCTTTAGGTACTGTAGTAAACTTGATTTCCATTTAGATTGATGTTATATTACTGTATTCTCACTTTTCCATGGCTAGTATCCCCGATAGTAACCATAGTTTCATCAAAATAAGCAATCAACACAACACAAACATAATCTGTCAAAAATAGACCAGTCTGTAGCAATTTGTATACTTCGTATACCTCTGTTACCCCAACAATTCTGAAAACTTATGAAAATTAGGGCAATTCGAATATCAATCACCAGCAAAAAGAATCAACTCAAAAGCTCTTTCTGGGTAGGAATTAAAAATAATTGCGTGAGCACAAAGTTTCTGTCTTTTTCAGCATGATTAAACAACTATCACCAAAACTAATCATAAAGGTTCTACTTGGCACAAACACTAGAAACATAAAAGACACAATCATAACAGAATTATGATGGTGTGGACACAACAAAACAGAAAGTGAAAAGCAAAAATAAATTTATTCATTGGGTTGCCTCCCAACAAGCGCTTTTCTTTAAAGTCTTTTAGCTAGGCATTGATAATTCAATGATGCTCACACAAAAGACAAGAATTGAAGCACAACGAGAGCATCATAAAGAATGTGAAAATCATATCTAAGTCTAACATACTTACTAGGCATAGGAATTTTATAGGAAAACAAATTATCAAGACAACCAATAGCTACCATATGCAAGGAAGAAGAAAGAGACGATAGCAATCTCAACATAACGAGAGGTGATTTAGTGATATGAAAATTTCTACAACCATATTTTCCTCTCTCATAATAATTACATGTGGGATCATATTCAAATTCAACAATATAACTATCACATAGGATATTCTTTTCATGATCCACATGCATGCAAAGTTGACGCTCTTAAAAAATAGTGGGATTATCATCAACTAAAGTCATGACTTCTCCAAACCCACTTTCAATATTATTGCAAACATTATTATCAATATCATATTCATCATGAGGCTTAAACAAAATTTCAAGATCATAAGAAAAATCATCACCCCAATCATGATCATTGCAACAAGTAGTGGACATAGCAAAACTAGCATCCCCAAGCTTAGTGTTTTGCATATTTTTAGCATGATTGACATTAATAGAATTTATAGTGGAACCATTGCAATCATGATTTTCATTCAAAGAGCCCTCGGAAATCACTTCATAAATTTCTTCATCACAATTTTCAGATTCACGCATCTCAAGCAAAACTTCATAAAGATAATCTAGTGCGAAAACTCACTAGCAATTGGTTCAACATAATTGGATCTCTTAAAGAGATTAGCAAGTGGGTGAGGATCCATATCAGTAGATTTTTAGCAAGCAAAGATGCAAGCATATTGATTGCACATAGCAGGCAAGCAAAGGAAAGGCAAACGAAAAAGGCAAATATTTTTGTAATTTTTTTCAAAAGTGGGGGAGAGGAAAATGAGAGGCAAAAGGCAAATAATGTAAATGCAGCAGATGAGTTTGCGATAGGTACTTGGTAGATATGCTTCACTTGAATACTCCCCGTCAACGGCGCCAGAAATCCTTCTTGCTACCACTTGATCTTGCGTTGGTTTTTCCCTTGAAGAGAAAAGGGTGATGCCGCAAAGTAGCGATAAGTATTTCCCTCAGTTTGAGAACCAAGGTATCAATCCAGTAGGAGTATCAAGATGAGGCACCAATGTACCTGCGCAAAAACAAACAAACTTGCACCCAACACTATAAAGGGGTTTCCAATACCTTCACGATTAAGTTCATAACAAACGGAGTAACGCCTTAAGCAAGATGACATGATGTAGAGGGATAAATTCATGTAATATGATATAAACCCCATCTTTTTACCCTTGATGGCAACAACATGATGCGTGCCTCGCTACCCTTTCTGTCACTGGGTGAGGACACCGCACAGTATGAACCCAAAACCAAGCACTTCTCCTATTGCAAGAATTATAAATCAAGTTGGCCAAACGAAACCCATAACCCAAAGAGAATTACAAGGATACGAAATCATGCATATAAGAGATTAGAGGAAACTCAAATAATATTCATAGATAATCTGATCATAAATCCACAATTCATTGGATCTCGACAAACACACCGCAAAAGAAAGTTACATCGGATAGATCTCCATGAAGATCATGGAGAACTTTGTATTGAAGATCCAAGAGAGAGAAGAAGCCATCTAGCTACTAGCTATGGACCCGAAGGTCTGTGGTGAACTACTCACGCATCATCGGAGAGGCAATGGTGTTGATGAAGAAGCCCTCCGTGTCCGAATCCCCCTCCGGCTGGGCACCAGAATGGTCCCCAGATGGGATCTTGCGGAGACAGAAGCTTGCGGCGGCGGAAAAGTATTTATGTGGATCTCTTCTTTGGTTTCGGGAATTTAGAGAATTTATAGGTGAAAGAGGTAGGGCAAAGGATGTTGGAATTATGCCCTAGAGGCAATAATAAATGTATAATTATTATTATAATTCCTGTATCAAGATAATAGTTTATTATCCATGCTATAATTGTATTGAATGAAGACTCATTTACATGTGTGGATACATAGACAAAACACCGTCCCTAGCATGCCTCTAGTTGGTTAGCCAGTTGATCAATGATAGTCAGTGTCTTCTGATTATGAACAAGGTGTTGTTGCTTGATAACTAGATCACGTCATTGGGAGAATCACATGATGGACTAGACCCAAACTAATAGACGTAGCATGTTGATCGTGTTATTTTGTTGCTACTGTTTTCTGCGTGTCAAGTATTTATTCCTATGACCATGAGATCATATAACTTACTGACACCGGAGGAATGCTTTGTGTGTATCAAACATTGCAACGTAACTGGGTGACTATAAAGATACTCAACAGGTATCTCCGAAGGTGTTAGTTGAGTTAGTATGGATCAAGACTGGGATTTGTGACTCCGTGTGACGGAGAGGTATCTCGGGGCCCACTCCGTAATGCAACATCACACACAAGCCTTGCAAGCAATGTAACTTAGTGTAAGTTGCGGGATCTTGTATTACGGAACGAGTAAAGAGACTTGCCGGTAAACGAGATTGAAATAGGTATGCGGATACTGACGATCGAATCTCGGGCAAGTAACATACCGAAGGACAAAGGGTATGACATACGGGATTATACGAATCCTTGGCACTGAGGTTCAAACGATAAGATCTTCGTAGAATATGTAGGATCCAATATGGGCTTCCAGGTCCCACTATTGGATATTGACCGAGGAGTCTCTCGGGTCATGTCTACATAGTTCTCGAACCCGCAGGGTCTGCACACTTAAGGTTCGACGTTGTTTTATGCGTATTTGAGTTATATGGTTGGTTACCGAATGTTGTTCGGAGTCCCGGATGAGATCACGGATGTCACGAGGGTTTCCGGAATGGTCCGGAAACGAAGATTGATATATAGGATGACCTCATTTGATTACCGGAAGGTTTTCGGAGTTACCGGGAATGTACCGGGAATGACGAATGGGTTCCGGGAGTTCACCGGGGGGGCAACCCACCCCGGGGAAGCCCATAGGCATTGGGGGAGCCACACCAGCCCTTAGTAGGCTGGTGGGACAGCCCACAAGTTCCCAATGCGCCAGGAGAAGAAAAATCAAGAGGAAAGAAAAAAAAGGGAAGGAGGTGGGAAGGAAGGGGGATTCCTCCCACCAAACCAAGTCCAACTCGGTTTGGGGGGGGGGAGTCCTCCCCCCTTTGGCTCGGCCGACTCCTTGGGGGTCCTTGGACCCCAAGGCAAGGCCCCCCTCCCTCCTCCTATATATATGGAGCAATTAGGGCTGATTTGAGACGACTTTCTCACGGCTGCCCGACCACATACCTCCACGGTTTTTCCTCTAGATCGCGTTTCTGCGGAGCTCGGGCGGAGCCCTGCTGAGACAAGGTCATCACCAACCTCCGGAGCGCCGTCACGCTGCCGGAGAACTCTTCTACCTCTCCGTCTCTCTTGCTGGATCAAGAAGGCCGAGATCATCGTCGAGCTGTACGTGTGCTGAACGCGGAGGTGCCGTCCGTTCGGTACTAGATCGTGGGACTGATCGCGGGATTGTTCGCGGGGCAGATCGAGGGACGTGAGGACGTTCCACTACATCAACCGCGTTCTCTAAACGCTTGTGCTTTAAGATCTACAAGGGTACGTAGATCACTCATCCTCTCTCGTAGATGGACATCACCATGATAGGTCTTCGTGCGCGTAGGAAAATTTTTGTTTCCCATGCGACGTTCCCCAACAGTGGCATCATGAGCTAGGTTCATGCGTAGATGTCTTCTCGAGTAGAACACAAAAGGTTTTGTGGGCGGTGATGTGCGCTTTGCTGCCCTCCTTAGTCTTTTCTTGATTCCGCGGTATTGTTGGATTGAAGCGGCTTGGACCGACATTACTCATACGATTACGAGAGACTGGTTTCATCGTTACGAGTAACCCCCTTTGCTCAAAGATGACTGGCAAGTGACGGTTTCTCCAACTTTAGTTGAATCGGATTTGACCGAGGAGGTCCTTGGATGAGGTTAAATAGCAACTCATATATCTCCGTTGTGGTGTTTGCGTAAGTAAGATGCGATCCTACTAGATACCCTTGGTCACCACGTAAAACATGCAACAACAAAATTAGAGGACGTCTAACTTGTTTTTGCAGGGTATGATTGTGATGTGATATGGCCAACGATGTGATGTGATATATTGGATGTATGAGATGATCATGTTGTAATAGAAATATCGACTTGCATGTCGATGGTACGGCAATCGGCAGGAGCCATAGGGTTGTCTTTATACTAACGTTTGTGCTTGCAGATGCGTTTACTATTTTGCTAGGATGTAGCTTTAGTAGTAATAGCATAAGTAGCATGACAACCCCGATGGCAACACGTTGATGGATGATCATGGTGTGGCGCCGGTGACAAGAAGATCGTGCCGGTGCTTTGGTGATGGAGATCAAGAAGCACGTGATGATGGCCATATCATGTCACTTATGAATTGCATGTGATGTTAATCCTTTTATGCACCTTATTTTGCTTAGAACGACGGTAGCATTATGAGGTGATCTCTCACTAAAATTTCAAGACGAAATTGTGTTCTCCCCGACTGTGCACCGTTGCTACAGTTCGTCGTTTCGAGATACCACGTGATGATCGGGTGTGATAGACTCAACGTTCACATACAACGGGTGCAAAACAGTTGCGCACGCGGAACACTCGGGTTAAGCTTGACGAGCCTAGCATGTGCAGACATGGCCTCGGAACACATGAGACCGAAAGGTCGATCATGAATCATATAGTTGATATGATTAGCATAGGGATGCTTACCACTGAAACTATACTCAACTCACGTGATGATCGGACTTGGGATAGTGTAAGTGGATCATGAACCACTCAAATGACTAGAGAGATGTACTTTTTGAGTGGGAGTTTAGCATATAATTTGATTTAAGTTGAACTCTAATTATCTTGAACATAATCTAAGTCCACTTTGAATATATTTGTGTTGTAGATCATGGCTCACGCGACAGTCATCCTGAATTTTAATACGTTCCTAGAGAAAGCTAAGTTGAAAGATGATGGAAGCAACTTTGTAGACTGGGCTCGTAATCTTAAGCTAATCTTACAAGCTGGGAAGAAGGATTATGTCCTTAATGCTGCGCTAGGAGATGAACCACCCGCTACGGCTGATCAGGATGTTAAGAACGCTTGGTTAGCACGTAATGAGGACTACTCAATAGTTCAATGTGCAGTCTTGTATGGCTTAGAACCGGGACTTCAACGTCGCTTTGAGCGTCATGGAGCATTTGAGATGTTCCAGGAGTTGGAGTTTATCTTTCAGAAGAACACCCGGATCGAGAGGTATGAGACCTCCGATAAATTCTATGCTTGCAAGATGGAGGAAAACTCGTCTGTCAGTGAACATGTGCTCAAAATGTCTGGGTACTCAAACCGTCTAGCTGAACTGGGGATTGAACTCCCGCAAGAAGCTATCACTGACAGAATCCTTCAATCACTGCCGCCAAGCTATAAAAGCTTTGTGTTGAACTACAACATGCAAGGGATGAACAAGTCTCCCGGCGAGTTGTTTGCGATGCTGAAATCGCAGAGTCTGAACTCCGTAAAGAGCATCAAGTGTTGATGGTGAGCAAGACCACTAGTTTCAAGAGAAACGGCAAAGGCAAGAAGGGCAATTCGAAGAAGAGCGGCAAGCCTGTTGCCAATCCGCCGAAGAAACCCAAGGCTGGACCTAAGCCTGAAACAGAGTGCTTCTATTGCAAGGGTATGGGTCACTGGAAGCGCAATTGCCCCAAGTATCTGGCAGATAAGAAGGCGGGCAAAGAAAATTCAGGTATATTTGATCTACATGTTATTGATGTGTACTTAACCGGCTCTCGTAGTAGTGCCTGGGTATTCGATACCGGTTCTGTTGCTCACATTTGCAACTCGAAACAGGAACTGCGGAATAGACGAAGGCTGGCGAAAGACGAAGTGACGATGCGCGTAGGAAATGGTTCCAAGGTTGATGCAATCATCGTCGGCACAGTGTCACTTCAGCTACCATCGGGATTAGTGATGAACTTAAATCATTGTTATTTAGTGCCTGCGTTGAGCATGAACATTATATCTGGATCTTGTTTATTGCGAGACGGTTACTCTTTTAAGTCTGAGAATAATGGTTGTTCCATTTCTATGAGTAACATCTTTTATGGTCATGCACCGAATGTGAGTGGATTGTTCATATTGAATCTTGATAGCGATACGCATATACATAACATTGAGACCAAAAGAGTTAGAGTAAACAATGATAGCGCCATATTTTTGTGGCACTGCCGCTTGGGTCATATTGGTGTAAAGCGCATGAAGAAACTCCATGCTGATGGACTTTTGGAGTCACTTGACTTTGATTCACTTGACACGTGCGAACCATGCCTCATGGGCAAGATGACTAAGACTCCGTTCTCCGGAACAATGGAGCGTGCAAGTGACTTGTTGGAAATCATACATACCGATGTGTGTGGTCCAATGAGCGTGGAAGCACGCGGCGGATATCGTTATTTTCTCACCTTCACTGACGATTTAAGTAGGTATGGTTATGTCTACTTGATGAAGCACAAGTCTGAAACATTTGAAAAGTTCAAGCAATTTCAGAGTGAAGTGGAAAATCATCGTAACAAGAAGATCAAGTTCCTACGGTCTGATCGTGGGGGTGAATATCTAAGTTTCGAGTTTGGTGCTCACTTAAGACAATGTGGAATTGTTTCGCAGTTAACACCGCCTGGAACACCACAGCGTAATGGTGTGTCCGAACGTCGTAATCGTACTTTGTTAGAGATGGTGCGATCTATGATGTCTCTTACTGATTTGCCGTTATCATTTTGGGGTTATGCATTAGAAACAGCTGCATTCACTTTAAATAGGGCACCATCAAAATCCGTTGAGACGACACCATACGAACTGTGGTATGGCAAAAGGCCAAAGTTGTCGTTTCTTAAAGTTTGGGGATGTGATGCTTATGTCAAAATGCTTCAGCCTGAAAAGCTGGAACCCAAAGCGGAAAAGTGCGTCTTCATAGGTTACCCAAAAGAGACAGTTGGGTACACCTTCTATCTCAAATCCGAGGGCAAAGTGTTTGTTGCTAAAAACGGAGCTTTTCTCGAGAAGGAGTTTCTCTCGAGAGAATTGAGTGGGAGGAAGATAGAACTTGATGAGGTTGTCGAACCTCTCATCCCTCTGGATGGTGGCGCGGGGCAAGGGGAAACCTCTGTCGTTGCGACGCCGGTTGAGGAGGAAGTTAATGATGATGATCATGAAACTCCAGTTCAAGTTTCTGTTGAACCACGCAGGTCGACGAGATCACGCGCTGCTCCAGAGTGGTACGGTAATCCCGTCTTATCAATCATGTTGTTAGACAACAACGAACCTGCAAATTATGAAGAAGCAATGGTGGGCCCAGATTCCAACAAATGGCTAGAAGCCATGAAATCCGAGATAGGATCCATGTATGAGAACAAAGTGTGGACTTTGGAGATACTACCTGAGGGCCGCAAGGCTATTCAGAACAAATGGATCTTTAAGAAGAAGACGGACGCTGACAGCAATGTGACCGTTTATAAAGCTCGACTTGTGGCAAAGGGTTTTTCACAAGTTCCAGGAGTTGACTACGATGAGACTTTCTCACCCGTAGCGATGCTTAAGTCCGTCAGAATCGTGTTAGCAATAGCTGCATTTTTCGATTATGAAATCTGGCAGATGGATGTTAAAACGGCGTTCCTTAACGGTTTCCTTAAGGAAGAGTTGTATATGATGCAACCCGAAGGTTTTGTCGATCCTAAAAATGCTGACAAGGTGTGCAAACTCCAGCGATCCATTTATGGACTGGTGCAAGCATCTCGGAGTTGGAACAAACGCTTTGATGAGGTGATCAAAGCATTTGGGTTTATACAAGTGGTTGGAGAATCTTGTATTTACAAGAAAGTGAGTGGGAGCTCTGTGGCGTTTCTAATATTATATGTGGATGACATATTACTGATTGGAAACAATGTAGAGCTTTTGGAGAGCATAAAAGGTTACTTGAATAAAAGTTTCTCTATGAAGGACCTAGGAGAAGCTGCTTACATTCTAGGCATTAAGATCTATAGGGATAGATCAAAACGCCTGATAGGACTTTCACAAAGCACATACCTTGATAAAGTTTTGAAGAGGTTCAAAATGGAACAGTCCAAGAAAGGGTTCTTGCCAGTTTTACAAGGTACGAGATTGAGTAAGACTCAGTGCCCAGCAACTGATGAAGATAGAGAGCATATGCGCTCTGTCCCCTATGCTTCAGCCATAGATTCTATCATGTATGTGATGCTGTGCACTAGACCGGATGTTAGCCTGGCCATAAGTATGGCAGGTAGGTTCCAGAGTAATCCAGGAGTGGATCACTGGACAGCGGTCAAGAATATCCTGAAGTACCTGAAAAGGACTAAGGAGATGTTTCTCGTGTATGGAGGTGACGAAGAGCTCGCCGTAAAAGGTTACATCGATGCAAGCTTTGACACAGATCCGGACGACTCTAAGTCGCAAACCGGATACGTATTTATTCTTAATGGGGGTGCAGTAAGCTGGTGCAGTTCCAAGCAAAGCGTCGTAGCAGATTCTACATGTGAAGCGGAGTACATGGCTGCCTCGGAGGCGGCTAAGGAGGGTGTCTGGATGAAGCAGTTCATGACGGATCTTGGAGTGGTGCCAAGTGCACTGGATCCAATAACCTTGTTCTGTGACAACACTGGTGCCATTGCCTTAGCAAAGGAACCAAGGTTTCACAAGAAGACCAGACACATCAAACGACGCTTCAACCTCATCCGCGACTACGTCGAGGAGGAGGACGTAAATATATGCAAAGTGCACACGGATCTTAATGTAGCAGACCCGCTAACTAAACCTCTTCCACGACCAAAACATGGTCAACACCAGAACTGTATGGGTGTTAGATTTATTACAATGTAATTCACATGGTGATGTGAGGGCTAGATTATTGACTCTAGTGCAAGTGGGAGACTGTTGGAATTATGCCCTAGAGGCAATAATAAATGTATAGTTATTATTATAATTCCTGTATCAAGATAATAGTTTATTATCCATGCTATAATTGTATTGAATGAAGACTCATTTACATGTGTGGATACATAGACAAAACACCGTCCCTAGCATGCCTCTAGTTGGCTAGCCAGTTGATCAATGATAGTCAGTGTCTTCTGATTATGAACAAGGTGTTGTGGCTTGATAACTCGATCACGTCATTGGGAGAATCACATGATGGACTAGACCCAAACTAATAGACGTAGCATGTTGATCGTGTCATTTTGTTGCTACTGTTTTCTGCGTGTCAAGTATTTATTCCTATGACCATGAGATCATATAACTTACTGACACCGGAGGAATGCTTTGTGTGTATCAAATGTCGCAACGTAACTGGGTGACTATAAAGATACTCTACAGGTATCTCCGAAGGTGTTAGTTGAGTTAGTATGGATCAAGACTGGCATTTGTCACTCCGTGTGACGGAGAGGTATCTCGGGGTCCACTCGGTAATGCAACATCACACACAAGCCTTGCAAGCAATGTAACTTAGTGTAAGGTGCGGGATCTTGTATTACGGAACGAGTAAAGAGACTTGCCGGTAAATGAGATTGAAATAGGTATGCGGATACTGACGATCGAATCTCGGGCAAGTAACATACCGAAGGACAAAGGGAATGACATACGGGATTATACGAATCCTTGGCACTGAGGTTCAAACGATAAGATCTTCGTAGAATATGTAGGATCCAATATGGGCATCCAGGTCCCGCTATTGGATATTGACCGAGGAGTCTCTCGGGTCATGTCTACATAGTTCTCGAACCCGCAGGGTCTGCACACTTAAGGTTCGACGTTGTTTTATGCGTATTTGAGTTATATGGTTGGTTACCGAATGTTGTTCGGAGTCCCGGATGAGATCACGGACGTCACGAGGGTTTCCGGAATGGTCCGGAAACGAAGATTGATATATAGGATGACCTCATTTGATTACCGGAAGGTTTTCGGAGTTACCGGGAATGTATCGGGAATGACGAATGGGTTCCGGGAGTTCACCGGGCGGGGGGGGGGGGGGGCAACCCACCCCGGGGAAGCCCATAGGCATTGGGGGAGCCACACCAGCCCTTAGTGGGCTGGTGGGACAGCCCACAAGTGCCCAATGCGCCAAGAGAAGAAAAATCAAGAGGAAAGAAAAAAAAGGGAAGGAGGTGGGAAGGAAGGGGGACTCCTCCCACCAAACCAAGTCCAACTCGGTTTGGGGGGGGGAGTCGTCCCCCCTTTGGCTCGGCCGACTCCTTGGGGGTCCTTGGACCCCAAGGCAAGGCCCCCCTCCCTCCTCCTATATATATGGAGCAATTAGGGCTGATTTGAGACGACTTTCTCACGGCTGCCCGACCACATACCTCCACGGTTTTTCCTCTAGATCGCGTTTCTGCGGAGCTCGGGCGGAGCCCTGCTGAGACAAGGTCATCACCAACCTCCGGAGCGCCGTCACGCTGCCGGACAACTCTTCTACCTCTCCGTCTCTCTTGCTGGATCAAGAAGGCCGAGATCATCGTCGAGTTGTACGTGTGCTGAACGCGGAGGTGCCGTCCGTTCGGTACTAGATCGTGGGACTGATCGCGGGATTGTTCGCGGGGCGGATCGAGGGACGTGAGGACGTTCCACTACATCAACCGCGTTCTCTAAACGCTTCTGCTGTACGATCTACAAGGGTACGTAGATCACTCATCCTCTCTCGTAGATGGACATCACCATGATAGGTCTTCGTGCGCGTAGGAAAATTTTTGTTTCCCATGCGACGTTCCCCAACAAAGGAGCCACGTGGGGCCCACAAGCCTGCTAGGCGCGGCCCCCCTAGGGCGCCCCTAGGGGGCTTGTGAACTCCCACGAGGTCTCCTGCCTTGGTTCTCAAGTCCCATGCGTATCTTCTGTTATGGAAAAATCATCCCGCATGTTTTAGTCCGTTTGGACTCCGTTTAATATTCTTTTATGAAAAAGGTAAAAAACACGAAAAAAAACAGAAACTGGCACGAGGCACTGAGTTAATAGGTTAGTCCCAAAAAAGAAATAAATAGCATATTCATCCATATAAAACATCCAAAGTTGACAAGATAATAGCATGGAACCATAAAAAATTATAGATACGTTGGAGACGTATCAACGGGTGGGCCCTGTTTTTTAGGTGGAGACGGAGTATGCGTGTGGACGCCTCCGCCCACGGAAAGTGCACTTCCCTGGGTACGCCTTCGCCACCGCATCTGTCTCGCCCGACCGAGCTACTTGGCCAGCCCACTTCCTATCTAGCGCACAGAGTGCAATTTAATCATTTTTGGTATAACTCCTTTCTATTTTTTTAGACTATATAGATCATAGAAAATTCATCTCTACTCTAAATTTGATGATTCAAATTCCTACTAGATTCTAAAATCATGTTCTATTCAAAGATGTGCTTTGCACATGTTTACAGAAATATTTTCTGTGGTATTCAAATTCAAAGTTGAATTTGAATCATTCAAAAGCCCTCCTTTGAAAATCCCTACAGGGTTCAAATCAACTCCAAATGGAGTGATTCAAATTTCCACAAAATCCAAATATCATGCACTATTTTTCCAGCCCGGGTCAACATATTTCTCTGCGTTATTTCTGTTGTGCCAAATAAATAGCCCCTTGTAACCATATATTCCATATTAGGAAATCCATAGTAAATTCGTACCAATTCCAAATCCAATGAGTTCACTTCCAAAAGTCTACTAAAATCATGCCCTATCAGATGGATGCATCCACTCATTTTTATGAAAATATTTTCTGTATACTTCTTGTGGAGCCAGTGATGCCTCCATTTCCGCATTTCAAAAATCTTTGGTGATCCAAATATCTTAGATCAAGATTTAGGGAAAAAAATCTATGACTAGAGATGTCCAAGAAAAATAAACTCCTGTTTTTAGAACACTTTTGTTTCCTTCTTGATGTGTGGCTTATCATGGTTATTTACGACGATAATTGACGAACGAGACTGAGTGCTCGGAGTGGACTAGAAGCTCGTGAAGACCCTGCAGACTTTGTTGAGCAAGGCAAGCAACCCTTCGACCATGTCTAAGAAACTACGTTTATCCATGTCAAATAGCACTAAGTTCTGATGCATTGAATCATGTTGAATCTGTGACCACCTTGGTGGGTTATTTTTGGTAACTCCTCTTTGATACTTGCACTTGGGCATGACCCTAACTTCCTATGAGGGTTGTGCGGGTGGGAAGTAGTTAGGTTGCTAGTGGTTTCTACGCAAATGGGATGGGATTATGCATGCTGACAGTGAGAGAAGATGATTTCTAATGTTTGACGAAAACCCCATAGGGTCCCACTAATTACCGAGGGAGATGTGCTGAGGTAGGTAACCACTTGATAAAGGATTTGTGTACCGAGGCCTGTTATTTGAGTCGTTTCTAAAAAACGGATTAGATTTAAGATTTGACGACCATCCCAACCTTACATGTAAAACCACAATACCCCTTAAGGGACGTGGCTTTGCTCATTACTATGGTCGATGCTAGTAGAGAGCCCACATTACTAGTGGAGGGAGTGAAGTGGTCACTCCCGAAACGGGGTCATGCTAAGAAAGGGCGACCATGGGATGTTTTCACAAACACTTGGCACACTGTTGCGTGCCCTCGTGGGTGATATGTGTGATGTACATCACGAGGGATTTTCACCAACGAGTGGTCTCTTTGCCAGTATCGTCATGGGAAAGATGATGTTCATGTACTTACCTCGGGTATGAGAAATGTCGCGAGTCGTGTTCTGACGCTGAAGTTTCCCGAGTCTTGTGGGCAAAGTGTGCAACCTCTGCCTAGTGTAAAACTATTTGAATAGACGTGTCTGTGGTCAAGGATAGTTGGGTGGCGCTGGTTAAACTATGTCCAGTTGTTTTTGCATAAACCAAGTGTGCGTGCGTGTGTGAGAAAGATGGCAGTAAGATTCATAAGCTAAGTTAGACGACTTGGCATGATGGCTGAACATGGGAGGTTTGACCCTCTGTTGGTATGGATATGTGTAACTTCTTCGTATGGATATCGTTTACCTGTTGACGCCTGTTCTTACATGCTGATTGATGATGACTTTGCACTCAAAATTAGCTTTCTGCAAATTACCTACTTAGTCCTATATCATGCATTATTGTTGCCTCGTTCCAAACATGGGTTGCTTGCGAGTACACTCAAAGTACTCATTGGCTTGTCACTGGTTATTTCATTGACCAGGTAAGAGAGAACATGAGATGGTGAAGAGTACCTTTGTGACATTCTTATGAGCTAGGATGCTTCCCAATCAGAATGCGTGTAGGATGAAGGCAGATGGCATGGGTTCACGCTATCCTTGAAGATTTGCATTGCAATGTATATGAAGACTTGGCCATAAGAGACATATCCAAGCTAAACGGTACATAATGGATGTAAGATTCTTGTTATTTGGCTTATGTGTGTTCAGTGGGCAATGATTTGTGGGATCACTGTACACATACATTCGGTGATCACGACTTACAAGTCGTGGTCCCGACATCCTGTTTATGGTGGCATCAAATCTTTCTTTATAACTTCAAAAGCAAAACAATTACCTCATGAGCTAAATATTGGAACTGGCCCCATGTTGCATGTTTTGAAAGACTTTTATAAGTTTTTGAATTGGTCCAAGAAAATCAATTTTAAATTCAACATGGTGTCTAAAGCTATTCGTATGGTGGAGGCTCTAAATAAAAAGACTAATCCACATCAAAGACGTAAATAAGCTCATTGCAAATCGAATGGTAAGAAGCTACAAGGGATACCCTCGGAAAGGGGAAAGAAGAACATCAAGGTAGAGCAATGTGGGACTCCACCCTATGTTAATATAATTAAATAACTTGCTACACCTACACCGATGGTGAATAAATAAGTCTACTTAGATAAAGACACCACCTCCTAACTTAAAGGGTGTACTGAAGGTAAAAATGTGGGTAAGCAAATTTTATCATGCACCTTCGGATGCAAGTGCTATTTTGGGTTATGTGATCCTGGATCACCAGTTAATATTATTCCTTATAGTCTTTATGCCAAAATATATCATGAAATTTCTCCGTGTATTCTTGAGCCTATTGATGTTATCATTAAGCTTGCAGATAAAACTTGCAGGAAACCTTGTGGCATCCTTAAATATGTCAACATTATAATAGGCTCTCTCATTTATCCCATTGATGCTTATGTACTAATAATCCCTAAGGATAAGGATTTTCCTATTGTTTTGGAACTTATTTTATGAATGTTGCAGGAGCCTACATCAAGAATAAATCTATCTCCATGAAGTGGGAGATGCGATGATAAAATTCCCATTCTCTTCGATGTTAAGCAAGCCATATGAGGAAGAAGCTCAAGACACTGAAGACTAGGAATTGCATGAGTTAGTTGAAAATCATTTTCAAACACCATAAGATAAAGTAGAACGGGTATTGGTGAGTCCACAATCCTTATTCGAAGATGAAGTAAAAGAGGAGATTGAAATGATAATGGAGACCACAACAATAGTTTGCCCGCGTTTTATGATCGACTTGGAATCCATGAAAGTAATCCGCCACCTCGACGACTGCTTGTCGATAGGCTGCCATCAAGGGATCTTTGGAGTCCCAGGTCCCTGAAACCTGTTGTGCCACCAAGTCTGAGTCGCCCAGACATCTGACCCGACAAAGGCTCATTTCCTTAGCCATCCTTAGCCTGTGTAACAAGGCCTCATATTCAGTCATGTTATTAGTGCAAGGAAACATGAGCAATAGAACATAGCACAATTTGTCACCTCGTGGAGAGGTTAACACGAACCCGGCCCCGAATCCTTCCAACTACCTCAACCCATCAAAGTACGGGGTCCAATATGTATTATCTAGCCCGTCCTTTAGCATTTGCAACTTTGTCCAGTCATTGATAAAATCTACCAATGCTTGGGATTTGATAGCAATTCGAGGCATGTACTTCACCTGATACGGACCATGCTCAATCGCCAATTTAGCAATCCGGCCAGTAGCCTCTCGATTTTGTATTATATCACCAAGGGGTGCTGAGCAAACCATCGTGATTGGGTGCTCTTGAAAACAGTGTTTCAACTTCCGGCTTGCCATAAAGACCCAAAGACGAGTTTCTACCAATGTGGGTATCGTTGTTTGGATAGGGTCAAGACCTCACTGACGAAATAAACCGACCATTGGACGGGATATTCCTTTCCTTCCTCCTTTGGTTCGACAAGAATTGTAATGCTTATCGCCTTACAATTGGCAGTAATGTACACGAGCATGGGTTCTTTGCCAGTCGGGGCAGTTAGTACCGGCGGTTCAACCAATTGCTTCTTAAGTGTCTCGATGTCTTCATTAGCTACGTCAGTTAAAACAAAGTTGTGTGTTTTCCTCAGCAACTGATAGAGAGGTATCGCCTTCTCCCCTAGACGGCTTATAAACCGGCCCAATGTTGTGATCTGTCCCACCAGGCGTTGGACCTAGTTTATGTTAGCCAGCTTGCCAAGCGAGGTTACCACCTTGATCTTGTTAGGATTGGCCTCAATGCCTCTTTCAGAAACTAAGAACCCAGTAGTTTGCCATCAGGGAACCCGAAGACGCACTTTGCCGGGTTCAACTTCATCTCGTACACTCGAAGGTTATCAAACATTTCTTTGTGATCATCCAAGGGTGTTTTTTCTTAGAATTCACCACGCTGTCATCAATATAAGCATGAGCATTGTGCCCAGTATGTGACTGAAGGCAATTATCTACACATCACTGGTAACTCGACCCTGCGCTTTTCAGCCCAAATAACATAGAAACATAGCAGAAAGCACCAAAGGGAGTTATGAAAGTCGTTTTCTATTGATCCTCCTTGGCCATTTTGATCTGATGATAGCCTGAATATGCATCTAAAGAGCACAATCGCTCGCAATCAGACGTAGAATCAACGTTCTGATCGACATGCGGTACGGTGAAAGGATCTTTAGGACAAGCTTTGTTGAGGTCCATGTAATCAACACACATGCATCAGGTGCCATTTTTCTTCAAAACGAGCACCGGGTTAGCCAACTATTCAGGATGAAATACTTCAACGATGACCCGCCAGCTAGGAGCCCGGCTACCTCTTCCCCAATAGCCTTACGTCTCTCCTCGTTAAAACGGCGGAGGTATTGGCGTATTGTTTTCATCTTTGGATCCACACTAAGATGGTGCTCAGCGAGTTCCCTCAGCACTCCATGCATGTCAGAAGGTTTCCATGCAAAGATATCCCAATTCTCATGGATGAACTCGATAAGCGTGCTTTCCTATTTAGGATCCAAACCGGTCCCAATAGTGAACTGCTTGGATAAGTCGCATGGGACAAAATCAACCAGCTTAGTATCTTCAGCCGGCTTAAAGATGAGAGGCTCTACGGACTCATCAGACGGCTTTTTGACGGTACTGATATGTCCATTTTGCATCATGCTTTCATGTTGATATTTATTGCTTTTTGGGCTGTTATATTACTTGTGGTACCATATTTATGCCTTTTCTCTCTTATTTTGCAAGGTTTATTTGAAGAGGGAGAATTCACGCAGCTGGAATTCTGGACTAGAAAAGGAGAAAATCCTAGTCCACTATTCTGCACATCTCCAAATTCCCTGAAAAGTTACGTGGATTTTTTCTGAATTATATAAAAAATATTGGGCGAAAAAACTACCGGAGGGGGGCCACCAGGGCTCCACAAGCCCCCACTCCGCCACCACCCCCCCTGGTGGCGCAGGGCAAGCTTGTGGGCTGCCTGACGGCCCACTAGCCCCCTCTTTTGCTATATGAAGCGTTTTGGTCTGCAAAAAAATCAATCGGGAGCTTTTTCGTGGTTTCGCCGCCGCCACGAGGCGGAACTTGAGCAGATCCAATCTAGAGCTCCGGCAGGACGATCCTGCGGGGGAAACTTCCCTCCCGGAGGGGGAAATCATCGCCATCGTCATCATCAACACTCCTCTCGTCGGAGGGGAGGCATCTTCATCAACATCTTCATCAGCACCATCTCCTCTCCAATCCCTAGTTCATCTCTTGTAACCAATCTTCGTCTCGCGACTCAGATTGGTACTTGTAAGGTTGCTAGTAGTGTAGATTACTCTTTGTAGTTGATGCTAGTTGGATTACTTGGTGGAAGAGTTTATGTTCAGATTCTTGATGCTATTAATTACACCTCTGATCATGATTATGATTATGTCTTGTGAGTAGTTACTTTTGTTCCTGAGGACATGGGATAAGTCATGCTGATAATAGTCATGTGAATTTGATATTCGTTCGGTATTTTGATATGTTGTATGTTGTTTTTCCTCTAGTGGTGTTATGTGAACGTCGACTACATAACACTTCACCATATGTGGGCCTATAGGAAAGCATTGGGAAGTAGTAAGTAGATGATGGGTTGCTGGAGTGACAGAAGCTTAAACCCAGTCTATGCGTTGCTTCGTGAGGGGCTGATTTGGATCCACTAGTTTAATGCTATGGTTAGACTTTGTCTTAATTCTTCTTTTGTAGTTGCGGATGCTTGCGAGAGAGGTTAATCATAAGTGGGATGCTTGTCCAAGTAAGGGCAGTACCCAAGCGCCGGTCCACCCACATATCAAACTATCAAAGTAACGAACGTGAATCATATGAACATGATGAAACTAGCATGACAGAAATTTCCGTGTGTCCTCGGGAGCGTTTTTCCTCCTATAAGACTTTGTTCAGGCTTGTCCCTTGCTACAAAAGGGATTGGGCCACTTGCTGCACCATTGCTACTACTTGTTACTTGTTACTCTTTGCTTGCTACGTTTCACCTCGCTACACAATCACTTGTTACCGCTACTTTCAGTGTTTGCAGTTATTACCTTGCTGAAAACCGTTTATCAGAGCCTTCTGCTCCTCGTTGGGTTCGACACTCTTACTTCAAAAGGACTACGATTGATCCCCTATACTTGTGGGTCATCAAGACTCTTTTCTGGCGCCCTTGCCGGGGAGTGAAGCGCCTTTGGTATGTGGAAATTGGTAAGGAAACATTTATATACTGTGCTGAAATTTATTGTCACTTGTCACTATGGAAACTGTTCCTTTGAGGAATTTGTTCGGGGTATCTTCACCACGAACGGAAGCACGAGGAGTTGCTCCTCAACCTGAGGTACCTACTGAAAATATCTTTTATGAAATTCCTTCGGGTATGCTTGAGAAACTTCTGGCTAATCCTTTCACAGGAGATGGATCTTCACATCCAGACTTGCATCTAATCTATGTAGATGAAGTTTGTGGTTTATTTAAGCTTGCAGGTTTTCCCGAGGATGAGGTAAAGAAGAAAGTCTTTCCTTTATCTTTGAAGGATAAGGCGTTGACATGGTATAGGCTATGTGATGATACTAGATCATGGGGCTACAATCGGTTGAAATTGGAATTTCATCAAAAGTTCTATCCTATGCATTTAGTACATCGTGATCGGAAATTTATTTATAACTTTTGGCCTCGTGACAGGGAAAGCATAGCTCAAGCTTGGGGGAGGCTTAAATCAATGCTATATTCATGCCCCAATGATGAGCTCTCGAGAGAAATCATCACTCAAAACTTTTATGCTCGACTTTCTCACGAAGATCGTACCATGCTTGACACCTCTTGTGCCGGTTCTTTTATGAAGAAGGATATTGATCAGAAGTGGAATTTATTGGAGAGAATCAAACGCGACTCTGAAGATTGGGAGCTGGAGGAAGATAAGGAGTCAGGTATGAATTTACAGTTTGATTGCGTTAAATCTTTTGTTGAGACAAACACTTATAGAGATTTTAGCGCTAAGTATGGACTTGACTCTGAGATAGTAGCTTCTCTATGTGAATATTTTGCTGCTCATGTTGATCTTCCCAAAGAGAAGTGGTTTAAATATCATCCTCCTATAGAAAGCTACATAGCCAAATCCAATCTAGTTGAGGAGAAAGTCATTGCTTTTAGTGATCCTGTTGTTCCTTGTGCTTACTCTGAGAAACCACCATACCCTGCTAGGATAAAGGATTATTCTAAAGCTTCAACTCTGATACGTAGGGGTTACATTAGATCACTTGCACCCCCTGAGGAGATTAGAGTTGAACCTAGTGTTGCTATTATCAAAGATCTCTTAGCCGAAGAAATAGATGGGCATTTGTGAGGACTCCGCTAGACTTTCTAAACCTCACGCGAAAGACAAACACGGACCTGTAGTTGGCCTGCCCGTTGTTTCTGTTAAGATAGGAGATCACTGTTACCATGGTTTATGTGATATGGGAGCTAGTGTTAGTGCAATACCCCGTTCTCTATATGATGAAATCAAAGATGAGATTGCACCTGCTGAGTTAGAACCCATTGATGTCACTACTACACTAGCTAATAGAGACACTATCTGCCCTCTGGGAATTGTGAGAGACGTAGAAGTCCTATCTGGTAAGACGAAGTATCCTACAGATTTCCTCGTCCTTGGTACTGCACAAGATAGCTTTTGTCCCATCATATTCGGTAGACCCTTTCTCAACACTATCAATGCTCACATTGATTGCATTAAGCAGACTGGCACAGTAAGTTTCGAGGGTGTGTCTCATGAATTTAACTTCTCCAAGTTTGGAAGACAAACCCATGAAAGAGAGTTGTCTGGTAGAGATGAAATCATTGCTCTTGCCTCTATTGACTTACCTCCTACGGATCCTTTAGAGCAATATCTGCTTGAGCATGAAAATGATATGCATATGGAGGAGAGAGATGAGATAGATAAAATTGTCTTAGAACAATATCCTATTCTCAAGAATAATCTGCATGTTGAACTGCTTGGGCATCCTCCCCCACCAAAGGGTGATCCTGTGTTCGAGCTTAAACAGTTGCCTGATACTCTTAAGTATGCCTATATTGATGAGAAGGAGATATATCCTGTCATTATTAGTGCTCTCCTCTCAGAGCACGAAGAGAAGAAGTTACTAAAAACTCTGAGGAAGCACCGCGCTGCTATTGGATATACTCTTGATGATCTTAAGGGTATTAGTCCTACTCTATGCCAGCACAAGATTAAAACCGATCCTGACTTTAAACCAGTTGCTGATCATCAAAGGAGATTAAATCCTAAGATGAAAGAGGTCGTTAGAAAAGAAATATTAAAGCTTCTGGAAGCAGGAATAATTTATCATGTTGCTCATAGTGATTGGGTAAGTCCAATACATTGCGTACCTAAGAAGGGAAGTATCACCGTCGTTCCTAATGATCAGGATGAACTAATCCCACAAAGGATTATTACCGGCTATAGAATGGTGATAGACTTCCAGAAACTGAACAAGGCAACCAGGAAAGATCATTATCCTTTGCCGTTTATCGACCAAATGCTAGAAAGGTTATCAAAGCACACTCACTTCTGCTTTCTAGACGGTTATTCAGGTTTCTCGCAAATACCTGTTGCACAATCCGATCAAGCTAAGGTTGATGCAATTGAAAAAATGCCTTGCCCCATAGATATCAAAGGTATACGAAGTTTCCTAGGTCATGCTGGTTTCTATAGAAGGTTCATTAAAGACTTCTCTAAGATTTGTAGGCCTCTTACCAACCTCTTGCAGAAGGATGTTGCTTTTGTTTTTGATGAGGATTGTGAGGAAGCCTTTGAAATACTTAAGAAGGCTTTGATAACCGCACCTATTGTTCAACCACCTGACTATAACTTGCCCTTTGAAATCATGTGTGATGCTAGTGATTATGTTGTTGGTGCTGTTCTAGGACAAAGAGTTGACAAGAAGTTGAATGTCATTCACTACGCTAGTAAAACTCTAGACAGTGCCCAAAGAAACTATGCCACTACGGAGAAGGAATTTTTAGCACTCGTGTTTGCATGTCAAAAGTTCAGATCTTACATAGTTGACTCCAAAGTCACTATTCACTCTAATCATGCTGCTATTAAGTACCTCATGGAGAAGAAGGATGCTAAGCCTAGGCTGATCAGATGGGTTCTCCTGCTACAGGAATTTGATTTGCACGTTGTTGACCGAAAGGGTGTTGATAACCCTGTAGCAGATAACTTGTCTAGGCTAGAGAATTTCCTTGATGACCCACTACCAATTGATGACAGCTTTCCTGATGAGCAATTAAATGTCATCCGCACTTCACTTAGTGCACCGTGGTATGCCGATTATGCAAACTATATCGTAGCCAAATACATACCACCCAGTTTCAGCTATCAACAAAAGAAGAAATTCTTCTTTGATTTGAGACACTACTTTTGGGATGATCCTCACCTTTATAAGGAAGGACTAGATGGTGTTATTAGATGTTTTGTGCCTCAACATGAACAGGGACAAATCCTGCAGAAGTGTCATTCTGAAGCCTACGGAGGACACCATGCTGGAGATAGAAATGCCCATAAGGTATTGCAATCAGGTTTCTATTGGCCCACTCTCTTCAAGGATGCCCGTAAGTTTGTCTTGTCTTGTGACGAATGCCAAAGGATAGGGAACATCAGTAAGCGTCAAGAGATGCCTATGAACTATTCACTTATCATTGAACCATTTGATGTCTGGGGCTTTGATTATATGGGACCCTTCCCGAGTTCCAATGGGTACACTAATATCTTACTTGTTGTGGATTACGTCACTAAGTGGGTAGAAGCTATCCCCACTAAAAATGCTGATCACCACACCTCTATTAAGATGCTTAAAGAAGTCATATTCCCAAGATTTGGAGTCCCTAGATACTTGATGACTGATGGCGGTTCACACTTCATTCATGGTGTTTTCCGCAAGATGCTAGCTAAGTATGATGTCAACCATAGAGTTGCATCTCCTTATCATCCTCAGTCTAGTGGTCAAGTGGAGTTGAGTAATAGGGAGATCAAGTTGATCCTACAAAAGACCATCAATAGATCTCAAAAGAACTGGTCTAGCAAACTTGACGATGCACTATGGGCTTATAGGACTGCTTATAAGAATCCCATGGGCATGTCACCGTATAAAATGGTTTACAGTAAGGCCTGTCATTTACCTCTTGAGCTGGAACACAAAGCTTATTGGGCAATCAAAGAGCTCAACTTTGATTTCAAACTTGCCGGTGAGAAGCGATTGTTTGATATCATCTCATTAGATGAATGGAGAGCCCAGGCATATGAGAATGCCAAGTTGTTCAAGGAAAAGGTTAAGAGATGGCACGACAAATGAATACAGAAACAAGAGTTCAATGTAGGTGATTATGTCTTGCTATACAATTCTCGTTTGAGATTTTTTGCAGGCAAGCTTCTCTCTAAGTAGGAAGGTCCCTATGTTGTCGAGGAAGTACATCGTTCCGGTGCCATCAAAATCAATAACACGGAAGGAAATTTTCCTTGAGTGGTAAATGGGCAAAGAATCAAGCATTACATCTCTGGTACTCCCATAAATGTTGAGACCAATATCATCAATGTCATAACTCCAGAGGAGTACATAAGGGGTGTTTATCAGCCTGTTTCAGACCTTGAAAACGAAGATATATCTGTTTCGGCAAGAAATTGGACTCCGATGCTTTTCCAATAGGAAATTTCTTCCGTTTTGGAATTTTTGGAAAATTAGAAAAATAAAAAGCAGTACGGAAAGCGAACGAGGCAGCCACAAGCCCTGCCACCGCCCCTACCCCCTGGTGGCGGAGGGCAAGCTTGTGGGCACCTCGTGTGCCTCCCGGACTCCGTTTTCTTGCGGAGGACTCCTTCTGGCCCAGAAAAAAATTCAATATATAGTCGCCCGAAGGTTTTGATCTCCGTATTGCGTAGTTTTCTCTGTTTTCGTTTCGAGCTTGTTTCTGCCGTAGATCTAGATCATCATGACTTCCCCAAACGCTCCTAAGGACAAGATCTTCGAGAAGGTCATCAATCCCTACCTCACGGAAGTGCTGAAACACCCTCAATCTATCAAGATGAGCGAGGGGATGTTGCACATCCGTGACATTGAGGGGCCTAAGAAGACCGGAAGCATGGAGACGAGGCTCGAAGCAATGGAGAAACAGGTCTTCAAGTGCCAAGGGATGGCGGAGCGTGGACTCAATGCTAACCACACGATGATCACGAAGTTCACTAGCAATCACAAGATGGATGCCATTGATATTGGGAAACACCTCTCCAGGCTCTACGATAGGGTTGACCAACTTCACGGCCAGATCTATGAACTGCAGAATCAAAACTGTGAGTATGAGTACAGATTTAAATCAATAAGGTTGGCTGCAGATTTGAGGATTCCGGCGACTCGTTCATCCTACCATGATGGAGCACCTATGCCTTGGAAGACGGAGGATCAGACTGCTCCAACAACGTACAACACCACCATAACCACCAAAGGAAGACAACTAAGCATTGGTATGGGCAATCCCCTTGGCTTCTGCCAAGCTTGCGGGAGTTGCCCTGGTATCGTATCACCTTTTTATCTTTTTCTTTTACCTTTGTTTTAGTTCTTTACTTTTCAGTTTTTATTTCTTCTTTTAGAGGAATAAGTCTTTAGTTTTCAGTTTGAGTCTTTTGCTTTTGTCTCTCCCCCGATGTATTCGAGCTTACGAGCTATATAATAAAGAGTATCTTAGTCAAGGGCTTTGATTTGTGCCATGATCAAAAGTATGAAAAGAACGATAGCATGAAAGATCATGAGACGATCTTATGGAAAGTGATAACTTCACTTATGACATGTATGATGATTGAAACTTGTTGAAAATAAATCAACATAGACCTCGGTCATTGTTGCAATTAATAAGAAGTAATAAGGAAATAGAGGTTCACATATAAATATATCATCTTAGACACTTTTTACAATTGTGAGCACTCACCAAACTATTACATGCCTAGGAGTAGATGCTGGACAAGGAAGACAACATAATGAATTGTGTTTGCTTGGTTCCAAACAATGTTATATGATTAGAGATCCCTTAGCATGTGACGATTGCTTCCACCTCATATTAGCCAAAACTCCCGCACCAAGTAGAGATACTGCTTGTGCATCCATAAACCTCCAACCCAGTTTTGCCATGAGAGTCCACCATACCTACCTATGGATTGAATAAGATCCCTCAAGTAAGTTGTCATCGGTGCAAGCAATAAAAAATTGCTCTATAATATGTATGATCTATTAGTGTGTGGAAAATAAGCTTTGTACGAACCTGTGATGAGGAAGACATAAAAGCAATAGACTGCATAATAAAGTTCTTTATCACAGGAGGCAATATAAAGTGATGTTCCTCCGCACTAAGAGGACACACATCCAAACCTCAAAAGCGCATGACAACCTCTGCTTACCTCTACGAAGGGCCTATCTTGTACCTTTACTTTTTACCCTTGTAAGAGTCATGGTGATCTTCACCAACTCCCTTTTTTCCTTTGTCTTGGCTACCGTCACATGCTTTGGAAAGATCTATATTCGTATATCAACTTGGAGTTGATTACTCATGCTTTATTGTTGTTGACTTTATCCTTGAGGTAAATGGTTGGGAGGCAAAACTATAAGCCCCTATTTTCCTCTGTGTCCAGCTGAAACTTTGACACCATGAGTACCACGTGAGTTGTAACAATTGTGGAAAACGAAAGAGATGTTTGAGTATGTGGGTTTGCCTTACAAGCTCTTAATTAACTCTTTCTGATGTTGTGATAAATTGCAATTGCTTCATTGACTATGGACTATTGTTGGTTACTTCTTGGTGAGGTTTTTGCTTCATGCTTTACTTTGTGAAGGAATTGTTACTTTCCTATAAGAATCTTTATGATGTATTGCTTTCATATGTGTGATCATGATGCCCTCATGTCCGTATTATGTTTTATCGACACCTTCGTCCCTCAACATGTGGACATGTTTATGGAACTTGGTTTTCGCTTGAGGACAAGCGAGGTCTAAGCTTGGGGGAGTTGATACGTCCATTTTGCATCATGCTTTCATGTTGATATTTTTTGCTTTTTGGGCTGTTATATTACTTGTGGTACCATATTTATGCCTTTTCTCTCTTATTTTGCAAGGTTTATTTGAAGAGGGAGAATTCAGGCAGCTGGAATTCTGGACTGGAAAAGGAGCAAATCCTAGTCCACTATTCTGCACGTCTCCAAATGCCCTGAAAATTTACGTGGATTTTTTCTGGATTATATAAAAAATACTGGGCGAAAGAACTACCGGAGGGGAGCAACCAGGGCTCCACAAGCCCCCACTCCGCCACAACCCCCCCTGGTGGCACAGGGCAAGCTTGTGGGCTGCCTGACGGCCCACTAGCCCCCCCCTCTTTTGCTATATGAAGGGTTTTGGTCTGGAAAAAATCAATCGGGAGCTTTTTCGTGGTTTCGCCGCCGCCACGAGGCGGAACTTGAGCAGATCCAATCTAGAGCTCCGACAGGACGATCCTGCCGGGGAAACTTCCCTCTCGGAGGGGGAAATCGTCGCCATCGTCATCACCAACACTCCTCTTGTCGTAGGGGAGGCATCTTCATCAACATCTTCATCAGCACCATCTCCTCTGCAATCCCTAGTTCATCTCTTGTAACCAATCTTCGTCTCGCGACTCCGATTGGTACTTGTAAGGTTCCTAGTAGTGTTGATTACTCTTTGTAGTTGATGCTAGTTGCGTTACTTGGTGGAAGAGTTTATGTTCAGATCCTTGATGTTATTCATTACACCTCTGATCATGATTATGATTAGGTCTTGTGAGTAGTTACTTTTGTTCCTGAGGACATGGGATAAGTCATGCTGATAATAGTCATGTGAATTTGATATTCGTTCGGTATTTTGATATGTTGTATGTTGTTTTTCCTCTAGTGGTGTTTTGTGAACGTCGAATACATAACACTTCACCATATTTGGGCCTAGAGGAAAGCATTGGGAAGTAGTAAGTAGATGATGGGTTGCTGGAGTGACAGAAGCTTAAACCCCAGTCTATGCGTTGCTTCGTGAGGGGATGCTTTGGATCCACTAGTTTAATGCTATGGTTAGACTTTGTCTTAATTCTTCTTTTCTAGTTGCGGATGCTTGCGAGAGAGGTTAATCATAAGTGGGATGCTTGTCCAAGTAAGGGCAGTACCCAAGCGCCGGTCCACCCACATATCAAACTATCAAAGTAACGAACGCGAATCATATGAACATGATGAAACTAGCATGACAGAAATTCCCGTGTGTCCTCGGGAGCGTTTTTCCTCCTATAAGACTTTGTTCAGGCTTGTCCCTTGCTACAAAATGGATTGGGCCACTTTCTGCACCGTTGCTACTACTTGTTACTTGTTACTCTTTGCTTGCTACGTTTCACCTCGCTACACAATCACTTGTTACTGCTACTTTCAGTGCTCGCAGTTATTACCTTGCTGAAAACCGTTTATCAAAGCCTTCTGCTCCTCCTTAGGTTCGACACTCTTACTTATCAAAAGGACTACGATTGATCCCCTATACTTGTGGGGCATCAGGTACTCATATCGGCCGGGTCTACATTAGCCGTATAAAATTTCAACTCCTTGGTGGCACAAGCTGACTCTGCATAAGCTATGTCCCCTTATTCACACTCTTGAGCCATCATTCTATCTCCCTTCACTGTGATAGGGCCGTTGGGACCCGACATCTTGAGCTTGAGGTAAACATAACAGGGGCGAGCCAAGAAACATTCATAAGTCGGCCTTCCGAAGAGAGCGTGATATGGGCTTCGTATCTTCACCACTTCAAAAGTCAAGGGCTCGACCTTGTAGTTGTGTTCATCTCCAAAGACAACATCAAGCCTGATCCGCCCGACCGGATATGCCAACTTCCCGCGAACAATGCCATGGAAAACGATGGTTGAAGTATCCAAGCTGCTGTCAGGAAGATTCATCCGCCGAAAGATGTCATAATATAGTATGTTGATGCTACTTCCTCCATCCATGAGGACCCTTGAGAGGTTATATCCACCGACTTGAGGCGCCACCACCAAGGCCAGCTCTTCGGGATTGTCAACCCGGGGTGGGTGATCTTGACAGCTCCAAGTGACTTGTTGCTCAGACCAACAGAGATAATCAGAGATCCTCGGCTCGACCATGTTGATGGCTCTCTTTTTGACCTTTTTGTCTTGCTTACATGCATTGGTGGTGAAGACATGGTACTGACAACTACTTGACTGTTTAGAATCCTCAGATGACCCGCCAGGGGTACTTTGACCCGGACGTTTCTCTGTGTGTCTTTCAAGAATCCGTTGCTGATATTCCTACATGACATAACAATCCTCCCATGAATGTTTGGCCGACTTTTCCTGAGTATCGTGCTTGGGACAAGGTGCCTTCAGCGTGGCCTCGAAATCGGGCGCCTTGCACATCTGATGACCCCTAGGGTGGTCGCTTCGTCGCTGTTTTTTAGAAAGAGCGTTGGTAGCGACGGCAAACTCCGACCCAGACTCGAAATGCTTCCGTTTCTAGTTGAAAAGACCTCGATGATGCCTAGAGGGGGGGGTGAATAGGCTATTTAAAAACTTCTTCGGATTTGGCTTGAACCTAATGCGGAAATAAACTAAGAGGGTACTTGTCAAGCACAAATCCTAAATGCACTAGGCACTGCAATGTGTATCAACAACACGATCTACAAAGATGGAAACAATATAGTTACAAACACGCACAAGTAAGTTACACAAACTTACTTGAGCTATACGACAAGTAGGTGAATAACACAAGATACTAAATCACACTATATCACACGATATATCAAAGGCTGCAAGTATGAACGTGTGAATATAGAGGGTATGCTTGAATGATTAATCTTGTACAAGAAATAGCCAACACAATATAATGAGCACAACCAATATGCAATGTATGTATGATCAAACCACACAAGTAAACCACAAGTAAGGAGTTAGGGTTAAGGATAACCAAGGTCACTGAGACGAAGATGTATCCCGATGTTCACTTCCTTGGAGGGAAGCTAGTCACCGTTAGAGAGGTGGATGTTACCACGAAGGCACACCAACGCCACGAAGGCTCACCCTATTCTCCCTTTGAGATAACACCACGAAGGCGTTTCTCAACCACTAGTGGTAAGCCTTTGAGGTGGCTTCCAAACCCTCACAAACTTTTCCGGGGGAAATCACACGGATTGATTCCTCTCCGAAGAACTCCTACCGCCTAGGAGTCTCCAACCTCCAAGAGTAACAAGATCACGGGGAATGCTCAAAACTTGCTCAAATCACAAATAGCTTGGGTTGAGAGAAGGAGAGGCAGACGATCTATCTTTTGATTGGAACAACTCTCAAAGGGGCTCACAAATGCTCTTGGGATCTAAGATTTGGAGTGAGCAAATGTGTGTGAGGTGGAAATGTGTTCTTATGAGGATAAGGCTGTGTTGGGAAACCCTCTCACGAAGTGGGAGGGGGGTATTTATAGTGGGGAGAGAAAAAGAGCCGTTGGGGACACTTTAAGTCACACAGGGTCCGGACGTCCGACAGTTGTCGGAAGTCCGGGCGTCCGCGAGGGGTCGGACGTCCGACAGGGATCGGTCGTCCGAGGCCTGTAGATACGACTGAAACTATTTTGAATTAAACAGCGACCGGACGTCCGGAGAGGACCGGAAATCCGAGTTGTACAGCTCAACTTCTACTGGTGGTAGGTTCCGGATTTCCGACGGGTGTCGGACGTCCGGCGCTCGGACGTCCGGAGGGAGCCTGATTTCCGAGATATAGAACTCAACTTCTACTGGTGCAGGCTTCCGGATTTCCGAAGCTGGTCGGATATCCGGGCCTCGAACGTCCGGAGGAGGCCGGATGTCCGGGCCTCGGACGTCCGGAGGAGGCCGGACGTCCGGGCCTCGGACGTCCTGAGGAGGCCGGATGTCCGAGGCACTGGTCCTGTTTTCTGATAACAACAGAGCAGTGGAGATGTGGTATGAGCAGAACAATGGAGATGTAGTTTGAGCAAGTTCATCGCAAAACCTGTGATCCCCTCTTAATAGTGCGGGATCCCTAAAGACTCAAGAATCATAAAAGGGGTACTGAAGATCCATACTTGAGTGTATACTTTTATTCGCTGATCATCACTCCGCACAACTAACGTCAAAGGAACTGATACCTTTGAGTTAGCCCTTTCACTTGAGCTTGATGTTGTTGTTCCTTCTTGGCTCAAGTTGAAAGCACGACATGATGAAGTCTTCAAGTAGCTCTCCCATACTCAATGTGGAAAGCCTAGCTTATGTATTCATCTTCATTTGTCCACCATGTGAACATCCACAAGAATCAAGCATGTAGTGCTCAGGAATTCTTATCTTGATCTTGTCCTTGTTAGCACATGAGGTTGTCCTTATCAACACAAGATCATTGACAATAGTTTCAATGATATATTCGTGTTGATCCGCTTGAACTTGCACACCACAATCTTGATGACGATCACCACTTGACGTCATCCTTCATGGGTTGTATGAGATCTTCCTTTTGACGCAAGCCTAATGGAAACACAGCTAGCCCCCACATAGGAGTCTCACAAAGACCGTGGGTTAGTACAGAAACACGTAGTGGACAATGCTTACCATACCATGGGATCACTTGATCCCTCTCGGTACATCTTATACGCTTTGTGTGTTGATCATCTTGATTTACACTTTGTCTGAGATCTTGATCAACCTAGTGTTTCTATGACCATTCTTTGGATAATACCTTGGATAACATCTTGGTCAACATATAAACTCCTTGAACCCAACAGATGGACTTCAAGAAGTGCCTATGGACAACTCCTATAAATATAACTTAAGGCAACCATTAGTCCATAGGAATTGTCATCAATTACCAAAACCACATATGGAGATATATGCTCTAACAATCTCCCCCATTTTGGTAATTGAAGACAACCACTTCAAGAGAGTTTATATAAGGAAATAACCATAACCAAGCGCACACATACAAGGTAATAATGCATGTGAGCAAGATGTAAATGCTTACGCAATAAAAGCAAAACCCTCTAAACATATCCAAAGTAAACTCTCTAAACTTCTCCCCCATTGGCATCGATTGCCAAAATGGACAAAAAGTTTAGAAATCCAATATAGTAGGTGGTCCTCCAAAAGGTGTGTACTTCTCAGCAAATGAGCGCGGAAAAATACACAAATACAGTAATAAGTAGTTGGAGGAAAACACACTATATTGAGGACCCAAAGATTGCAAATAAAAGGATTGTATGCCACAAAGACATACAAAGATAGAGGCAAGCAATCAAAAGATTCCAGATGGAACAAACAATCATATGGTCCTTCAAACCACATGAATAGAAGATATTATGATAAAGGCAACATAGTGTTTTATCAAAAACTTAGAGAAGCTCCCCATGATTTGTGCACTAATATGAGATTTTTGTATTTGATACAGGTGCACAAAATAGGATCGTTGCTCCCCCAAAATTAATAAAAACACACAACGAGTGCAAGAAGATAGATGAGACAATAAGCATATCAATTGCACAAAACAAATGGTTGAGCAACATGTAAAGGAAGCAACTTAAGAATAAGCTCAACCAAAGTAATGTGTATGAGTCATGGCAAAGCACTTGAGAAGACTAAGATAAGGATGAGCATTACTCATCAACATAGTCTTGATTAAATGAGATACAAAGTGCAAGACATATCGTTCCCACACACACATACTAGAAAATGGGTTCACAAGCTTACTAATAAACAAAATAAGAACCAACGCTTGTGACAACCCATTGTGAAGATAGGAAGTAAGAACCTTGTCAAGAGGAGGGATACTAATTGAAAATGGCAAAACCCTCATCAAGACAAGCATGAGGAAAAATAATCTTCACGGCCAAAGAGTGCATCAAGATGTAAGAAAATAAGATACACACTCAAAACAAATCCTTTCACGTTGCCACCAAAAACCAAAAAAGGAAATGCAGCGATGGACGTGAAAGAAAAGAGGATATCAATTAGAGATGTAACTTCTCTCATGTGTGAAAGATTCTAAGTAGAAGACAATCATGATGATATATATATCCACAAAGAAGGATGTACACACGAAATGATTATAAGAAGGAAGAAAACTAGATATCCAAAAGGGAAGTCATAAATATATCAATGAGAATTTTTTTGCTTGGAAGCATAGCACATGGCCTAATATTTTCTTATTGTATAATATGAACTTCCAACATACGAACATCAAAGACATCCCAACTAGTAGTAAGACATCATCGTTCGGATGCTTTGAGAAAGAAAACAAGTACTACAAGAACGAATCAAGAGATTCATGCCATGATGCAACCTGGAAAAGAAAAGACAGGTTGGGTCCTTTGCAAGAGAAGAATGCATGAAGTGGATACTTGTTACCGAGACAGCATTGGATTGATGTAGTAGATAGTTGTTCTTTGATCATCCTAACTTGGATCCAATAATCATATGGTCTCAACATCTTCCTTATAGGTGAGTCGAGCATCCAATGCATCTCCAGTTGTTCCTGGAACGACAAAAACAAACAAAATGGTGCTCAAACTCATTGGGACCAAAGAGTTAGAAAACCAGCAATACATAGGACAAACTCCACACACATATGTGCATATAGATATGAATTTGAATTTCATGCACACCTTAGCCAATTTCTGACAGGGTGGAGTTTCCCTTATATATTGGGTCAAAGGAGGAAAGCAAGCAAAAGAAGTTGTATATAGTAGCTAGATATGCATGCTCAAGACTCTCAAGAATCAACTCAACACAAAGTTGATAGGTCATCAAAAGACAAGGTATCAAGTCATAATAAGATCCTAACACAAAAGAACTATCAGTTGAAAGATATCAATTAAAAGATACATCAAGGAATGAGATATCCATTGACACATGCCAAATAGAAGGCAACAAGAAACCAATTGAAGGAAAACAAACACGAGGTATCTAGTTTCTAAGAGTGACCTAGGTTCCAACAAACAAGGCCCTCTACAAATTTTCATGATGGCACAAAGCATCATAAAGAGCAAGACTTGCCTCCCATCAACACACACTTTATGGGGATCAAATGATTTTATGATGGGTGAATAAAGAGAGTGTTTTTAAAGAGAATAGGATAGCTCCCCCAAGGGACGTGCATTATATAGAATTTGCATTTGAATACAAAACGCACACGATGGGATCATCACTTTCTCTATATCTATAACCACACTAGACATGTTAAAAATAGATTCATAAGAAGCAAGAAAGACAAACGAAACACCAAATCCAATGTAAAGATGATTATCAATTCCAATCACACGATGGGAATACCAATTGTCAAGGACAAGAAGTATTTTTGAAATGATACTCATTGGTAGATCACAAATATATCCAAGATCATCTTTACCCATAAAACGCAAGCAAATGACACTTGTAGAGCTAACATGCCACCTAGGAACAAGATAGTTTACAATATCAACGCTAAGTGGCAATACGTCGAATGTACACATTTTCTCGGTTTGTAATATGCACATAGCATATTACTCCCCCATAATGTGATAAACCAATAACATTAACAAGTGGCAAATTAACACCAACAAGAGATACTTAATGGACCATATAGAATTTGAATTTCTCATGAGTAAGACATACCACATAGACACTAGATAATCTTGAAGCATCAAAACGAAGTGGTATTCCCCATGTATACACATTTATAGGACTGTGAGGTGTGCAAAGCACATCACTCCCCCCACAATGGGATAATCCATTAATCTCTCACAAGGGCCAACAAAAATACAGACAAGATGCAAATAGGCTCAATACAAGACTCACATGTACATGATGTGCAAACCAACATACACATACTTGATTACTCAAGATAAGCAAGTTGGAGGCACAACATATACAAATGCATGCAAGGTACAAAACCACAACATGCAAAGGGGCAAGCACCTAACAATGTAAACAGTTTAAGTATAAGTTACCGTAAGGAGGCACATTGGATATAAGATAGAAACTCGATAATCCAAATGACTTGGCTTGAGATAATATGAATGATGAATACCCCTTAATTCTTCATTAGTATCCAAGTCTCTAATGTCCTCCATAGTCACCTATTGATCAAGTTTGAGCTTGTTGGTCCCCAACTACGTTGGGTCCTAAGAGGTTAATCACAATAGGCTTGGCAACCCAAATGGTTCTTTTCTTGACACCATTTTGAGTACCAACAAACTTGGCAAACACATTGCCAACCTTATCCTTCCCAAGGGAATAGATATCATCAATAGTGATTGGCTTGGATAAGTTACCTCTTGTGCAAGACGAAGCGACGTGACCCTTCTCACGACATAAGTAGCAACATCTACCCTTTGCTTTCTTCCCAGTTGATTTCTCACCTCGAGGAGTGTTGGCTTGGGTCTTATTGGGAAGAGGCCTTCCTTCAACTTGTAGTTGAATATGTGATTGAGTTTGTGGCCGCTTCCCTTGTTGCTTGTGACTTTGAGACTTCGTATTCAGAGGGCAAGATCTAACATGGTGCCCTTTAACTTTGTACTTGAAGCAAAAGATTTTGGCCGAATTCTTGACTTGTTCTAGGCCCCTCTTGTTCTTGTTTGAGTTTACTCCAAACTCATTTTTGTCATTCGGAGATGTTTGCTCACACAGGATGTTGTTGAGTGTGGGCATCCCTTCATGACACTGTTCCAAGTCTTTCTTCAAAGAAGTGACTTGGGCCTTGAGATCTTTGATTTCCTCTGCATGGTTAGTATCAATGCAAGTACTAGAGGAAGTGTAAGCTTCAATGTTAGAGCAACAAGGCAAGGAAAGTAATTCATCACACGAGGTAGCAACATTATGAGTAAACGAATTACGAGGACTAGCACATGGAAATATAGTACTTTGACTAGAAGTAGTGCCATTGTCCACATGAGGCTCGCTTTATGTTACCTTGGTGATGATAGCCTCATGAGCTAACTTTTGCATATTATGGGATGTTAGAAGATCGGCATGAGAGCTTGTGAGGATTACATGGTTTTCTTCCAACTTCCCATAATTGCTAGTTAGTAAATCAAGTTGAGCACGTAGCTCAACATTCTCCTTCAATGTTGATACTTCAAATGAGGTAGAGTTAGATGTACAAGTATCATCAACAATATGAGAGGAGTAAGTAGCAAATAGAGACTTCTCATGAGTAGATTGAAGCTCCTCATAGATCTTAGAGGTTTTGATGAGCTATCCCTTGACATTATTGCATTCAAGGAGAAGGACCTCAAAATCCTTTTTAAGTTTATCATGAGCAACTTCAATCGCTCCTTTTGAAGATCTTAAGTCTCTACATGCTTGATGACACTTCTCAAGTTCATGTTCAAGTTGTTCACTTTTAGCTTGTTCATGATTAAGTGAATCATTACAATTTTCAAAGTAAGCAAGAACATCTTGGAATCTTTGAAGAGCGTTATTTTTAACTTTATGAAGAATTTTACTGATCACATAGATGTTTTCAGTCAAGTCATCATCATCATCCTCATCGCAAATATCATCGTTATTGCACAGGGAAGATGATACCTCATTATTACCTCTTGCCATGAGGCACATGTGAACTGGAGGAGTTGATGATGATTCTTTTGGTGAATCAGATTCTTCATTAGTCAAAAGTACTTCATATTTCTTGATATCCCCTAAATGATTAGTCATTGAGAAACTAGGGAGAAACAAGATATTTTGATCAAGAGGACACGAGGAAGCAGGCATATCACCACAGACATTTGTCGAGGAATCTTTAGGTGAAATGCATGACCTATCAGCACAATAATTTACACTATGTGTGGTGCTAGATATGCTCGTGTCCATAGAGGCTATGACATTTTCATCAACATATATTTCTTCACTCACCATGTCATTACCTTGTGAGATTGAAGATGCTGAGGTGTGCAAGCAATCGGATACGGAAGTAGTGGTGGACTCTTTAAGATCGAAAAGAGTGAAGAGCTCATGCACCAACTCCTTCATCATAATACCGTCTTCATCAAGATTCGACCCACCATATACATCTTCAAGTTTAGTCCAAACTTCATGAGCTGACTTGCAAGTCGAGATAGACTTAAACACTTCAGGACTTATGGTCTGATGAATGGCAAGAAAAGCCTCACAATCAAGATACATTTCATTAGTAGATGAAGATGCATCATCCTTTTTGTCGGCAATCCCTACAAGAACAATTCATAAAGTATTTGGGCCCATGGCCCGAAAGTGATGAAGCATACGAATTCTCCATAGGGTATAATTTGTGCCATCAAAGTCAAAGATGCCATTGTGCACTAATCCAATACTCGACATCGATACTCTCTAGGTCGTGAAACCTAATTAAAGAGAGACCTAGCTCTGATACCAATTGAAAAGACCTCGATGATGCCTAGAGGGGGGGTGAATAGGCTATTTAAAAACTTCTTCGGATTTGGCTTGAACCTAATGGGGAAATAAACTAAGAGGGTACTTGTCAAGCACAAATCCTAAATGCACTAGGCACTGCAACGTGTATCAACAACACGATCTACAAAGAAGGACACAATATAGTTACAAACACGCACAAGTAAGTTACACAAACTTACTTGAGCTATACAACAAGTAGGTGAATAACACAAGATACTAGATCACACTATATCACACGATATATCAAAGGCTGCAAGTATGAACGTGTGAATATAGAGGGTATGCTTGAATGATTAATCTTGTACAAGAAATAGCCAAACCAATATAATGAGCACAACCAATATGCAATGTATGTATGCTCAAACAACACAAGTAAACCACAAGTAAGGAGTTAGGGTTAAGGATAACCAAGGTCACTGAGACGAAGATGTATCCCGATGTTCACTTCCTTGGAGGGAAGCTAGTCACCGTTAGAGAGGTGGATGTTACCACGAAGGCACACCAATGCCACGAAGGCTCACCCTATTCTCCCTTTGAGATAACACCACGAAGGCGTTTCTCAACCACTAGTGGTAAGCCTTTGAGGTGGCTTCCAAACCCTCACAAACTTTTCCGGGGGAAATCACACGGATTGATTCCTCTCCGAAGAACTCCTACCGCCTAGGAGTCTCCAACCTCCAAGAGTAACAAGATCATGGGGAATGCTCAAAACTTGCTCAAATCACAAATAGCTTGGGTTGAGAGAAGGAGAGGCAGACAATCTATCTTTTGATTGGAACAACTCTCAAAGGGGCTCACAATTGCTCTTGGGATCTAAGATTTGGAGTAAGCAAATGTGTGTGAGGTGGAAATGTGTTCTTATGAGGATAAGGCTATGTTGGGCAACCCTCTCACGAAGTGGGAGGGGGGTATTTATAGTGGGCAGAGAAAAAGAGTTGTTGGGGACACTTTAAGTCACACAGGGTCCGAACGTCCGACGGTTGTCGGAAGTCCGGGCGTCCGCGAGGGGTCGGACGTCCGACAGGGATCGGTCGTCCGAGGCCTGTAGATACGACTGAAACTATTTTGAATTAAACAGCGACCGGACGTCCGGAGAGGACCGGTAATCCGAGTTGTACAGCTCAACTTCTACTGGTGGTAGGTTCCGGATTTCCGACGGGTGTCGGACGTCCGGCGCTCGGACGTCCGGAGGGAGCCGGATTTCCGAGATATAGAACTCAACTTCTACTGGTGCAGGCTTCCGGATTTCCGAAGCTGGTCGGATATCCGGGCCTCGGACGTCCGGAGGAGGCCGGATGTCCGAGGCACTGGTCCTGTTTTCTGATAACAACAGAGCAGTGGAGATGTGGTATGAGCAGAACAATGGAGATGTAGTTTGAGCAAGTTCATCGCAAAACCTGTGATCCCCTCTTAACAGTGCGGGATCCCTAAGGACTCAAGAATCATAAAAGGGGTACTGATGATCCATACTTGAGTGTATACTTTTATTCGCTGACCATCACTCCGCACAATTAACGTCAAAGTAACTGATACCTTTGAGTTAGCCCTTTCACTTGAGCTTGATGTTGTTGTTCCTTCTTGGCTCAAGTTGAAAGCACGACATGATGAAGTCTTCAAGTAGCTCTCCCATACTCAATGTGGAAAGCCTAGCTTATGTAATCATCTTCATTTGTCCACCATGTGAACATCCACAAGAATCAAGCATGTAGTGCTCAGGAATTCTTATCTTGATCTTGTCCTTGTTAGCACATGAGGTTGTCCTTATCAACACAAGATCATTGACAATAGTTTCAATGATATATTCGTGTTGATCCGCTTGAACTTGCACACCACAATCTTGATGACGATCACCACTTGACGTCATCCTTTATGGGTTGTATGAGATCTTCCTTTTGACGCAAGCCCAATGGAAACACACCTAACCCCCACATAGGAGTCTCACAAAGACCATGGGTTAGTACACAAACACGTAGTGGACAATGCTTACCATACCATGGGATCACTTGATCCCTCTCGGTACATCTTATACGCTTTGTGTGTTGATCATCTTGATTTACACTTTGTCTGAGATCTTGATCAACCTAGTATTTCTATGACCATTCTTTGGATAATACCTTGGATAACATCTCGGTCAACATATAAACTCCTTGAACCCAACAGATGGACTTCAAGAAGTGCCTATGGACAACTCCTATAAATATAACTTAAGGCAACCATTAGTCCATAGGAATTGTCATCAATTACCAAAACCACATATGGAGATATATGCTCTAACACTAGTCACTTTGGCTTTCAGGGCCCCTAACTCAGTGATGACGTTTGACCCGGCGTTCTTCATCGCGACATGACTTTGGTCAGACATGCTCCAGCTGGGGTGAGCGCGCCGAGCCGGCTCGACGATCTTGGAGCAGATGTCCGACTCGGGCGTTGTTTTGTTGATCTTGCCGATGAAGATGTGGACATTGCCGAAGGTTATGAGGACATCAACACCATTGTTACACCCATAATCCCAGCTGCTATACATACTGGACCAGGTACTAGAGCTCGTGCACGCCAATTGAATTACCACGTACTTTCCTTTCTTGGCAATACTTCTAATGTTCATGAACATATGATGTTGCCTAAGTTAGATACTTTTGTTGTGCTCATGAATGAAGGACCTAGCATGGACAAGAAGGATATCCGTTGGAGCGGGATCAAACATGGAGAAGAAGGTGCTTGCACGGGAGAGAACAATGGAGCTTCCACTGGTGATTTTCGCACTCTAAAGCCACCATAAGGAGAGCATGAAGGCATTGGACGAAATATTCAAGACGCCACTTTATAAATTTAGTCCATAGGCTATTATAGGTGTTGCGCCACCTTATTTTTGTCCCAGGCCCATGTAATTTCGAAATACCATAATATAGGCTATTTTTAGAGTCAATATGTGTGGGGAAACCGAGTTTAGGGCTATTTTCGGACCCCTCCTCCAAGGGTCACGAAATCGCCTCTCTATTCCCTCATATATACGGCCCTTAGGGCACCGTTTAGACTTGGGTTTTGTTTAGATTACAAGTTCGCCATAGCTGCAACTTCGTGTTCTTCGTTTGTGTTCTACGGCCAGACAAAGGCGTCACAAAACCCCACCTTCATCAATAAAGTTTTCCTCTTATATTCGCAGTATGTTGATTGCATCTTAGTTTCTTGCTTGTTCTTCGTTTGTGTGCAGGAAACAAACCTTCATGTTCAGGTTGATCGTGCTCCTTCATGGTCAATAACCTCTCGGAGTTGGATTAGCGATTGCTAAGGCGCGACGTACTCACACGCTTGTAGTCGTATCATCAAAGTCTACTCCACCAAAATGATACCCACGATCTCATCGAAAGACAGGGACAACTTCGCCTCTATCAAGTGGTATCAGATTTCCAGGTTGCTCGGTGAGATTTTACCAGTTTTCGTAGTTAGATCGCATGTGTCTTCATATCTATTGTCCACGAAAAAGCCATAAAAATAGGGTTAGATCATCATATCCGAACTAATCTGAGCCTTTGCATAGTCTTTTCAGTAGTTTGCTTTGTTGAAATTGCGGTTTCATCGTCGTGTCGAGTTGCTCGTCTTAGTTTCTAGTTCTTTAGAGTTTCGAGTTGTGTTCATAGGTTGTCACACCGCCAACGCACCATCTTTCATCGCTTCCATATACCACCTCCACGCTACCATCATTGTTGTTGCCATATACCACCACCACGTCACCATTATCCTTGCTGCCATATACCACCACCATATATCCACCACAATCCTTTCCGCCTTAGATTAATTTCGAGATCCTTTTTCTTTCGGTTTCGCGTTTCCATAGCTGAGTAGGTTTCGGAAAAAAAACTGGCACGCTTTTCAGAGCTCTTTTTAGGCCAAAATTTTGAGGTGTGAATTTTTTTCGCCTATCGTTTTGTTAGGCTTTTTAGAGAGTTTTGAGACACTCGCCATTATAGTGATTTTTGTCGCAATTTTTGGTCGTCGCAGCCCCGAATTTCTCCAGAAATTAAAAAAAAATTGTCAATTTTTTTTCGTGCCTATCCTGTTTTTGGTCCTTGGGAAGAGTTTTGAGAGATACTCACCATTATAGTGATTTTCTGGGGGGGGGGAAAGTGCAGAAAAAAGAGCGCAAAAAAAGGAGAAAAATCAGAGTGGCTCTTCCCTTAATTAGTACATGTCGTCGTGACTTCGTTGGTGTTCTAGGCTCGCGTCTCTAGTACGGTCTAGTCTAGGACCAGCACGGTACCGTCGTTGAGCGTCTTTTCAATTTTGCATCTCTGAACTGATTATTGTTGACCCTTCTTGCTACCATATTATAAGCCTTCCCAGCTCCACATACATCTACATCGTGTGTCTAACACCACCTGGCAATCGCTCTATCCAAGCTTTGAGAGTTTTGACTACACCGGTTGCCGATCGCCACGTGCTGCTGGGTAAGAATTGGTAAGAAATTGGGATTTGCTTGACGGATTTATGACACACCACCACCACCACCACTTCCTAGTAGTCTGTAGGTTCATATTCTTCTGTGTTCCTATTACTGCTAACCATGCCAGGATCACACAATGAGGAGATCGACTGGGAGAACTTGACCAACCGGGAGCTCCATGATAAATTTCAGCAAATGATGTCTGACCAGGTACAGGATTTCGTGACCACCTTTGGAGAGGCCATGGACAAGCTTGAAGGTATGGAGAAGAAATTCGACACCAAGATGAACGCAAAGTTCAATGAGGTGCTTGCCCGTTTACCACCACGAGCTGCAACTTTTGTCCCTCTTCAACCACAACCACAACGGCTACGAGCGCAACGTGTGTGTGTCGGCCAAGTGCAGAATTTTGGTATTTTTGCTACTACTGCTGTTGCTGCTCCTGCTGCTACTACCGAGGTTTCTATGGCTGAGTGGAATGAGGATTATGATGATGATTATGATGGTGATTACGATGATGAGGGAGAGGTTGCTCCACTTCAGCACCAGGAACAACAACCACCACGACAAGCCGCTGTTCGTCCACATGGATACAATCGCAATGGTAGGGATGCACCACACCCTCAGGTACGGGATCATGACTGTCTCCCTAAACTTAAATTGAATATTCCTACTTTTTATGGTCGATATGTTCCCAATATATATCTTACTTGGGAGTTAGAAATAGAGCAACATTTTACATGCTTGCAATTTCCTGAAGATAGACATGTTGCTACTGTTGTTTGTTCTTTCACTAGTTTTTGCTTGTGTTTGGTGGTCTGGATATTGTCGAATACATCATGCTAATATTCCAACTACTTGGGCTGCTTTGAAAATTGCTATGCGTACTCGTTGGGTTCCACCATATTATCAACGTGAATTACTTCAAAACTTACAGCGTTTAAGACAAGGAAAAAAGTCAGTAGATGAATATTATCAGGAATTACAAACTGGAATGATTAGATGTGGTATTGTTTAGGACAATGAAGCTATGCTTGCATGTTTTATGGGTGGATTAAATAGATATATTCAAACTATTCTAGAATATAAGGATTATAACACTATCACTCGTTTATTCCATCTTGCTTGCAAAGCTGAACGTGAAGTGTAGGATCGACACGCATTGGCGAAAACTAATTTTTCTGCAGGTTGCACTTCCTCATGGACGCAACGAACCACATCTACTTCCACACTCCCTTCTACATTAGCACCGCCTACTTCAGCCGCCAATTCCACCAGAGATACCAGGAAACAGGCCCCTGCCCCACCCTTCGCCAATAGCACACCTTCCGGGCCCGCACAGAGCTCTTCTTCATCCATGGCATCCACAGGGCAAACACATGAGGTTATTTGTCATCGTTGCAAGGATGGAGGTCATTATGCGAGAGAGTGCCCATCCAAGCGCGTGATGATTATTACTGAGGATGGTGGATATGACTCCGCTAGTGATTATGACGAGGAGACTCTGGCTCTTATTGCAAGTGAAGAACGGGGTGTCGATGATACTGAACAAGAGACACACTACATGGTTGCTGACTACGCTGACAGGTATGAAAGCTTAGTTGATCAACGTGTTTTAAGTGTGCAGGTAACACAGGCTGAGCAAAATCAGAGGCACAACTTGTTCCATACAAAGGGCATTGTAAAGGAACGTTCTGTTAGTGTCATCATCGATGGAGGGAGTTGCAACAACTTAGCTAGCATCGAGATGGTGGAGAAGTTGTCTCTCACCATCAGACCACATCCTCATCCTTATTATATCCAGTGATTCAACAATGATGACAAGGTTAAGGTAACACATATTGTTCGTGTGCATTTTAGCATTGCTACATATTCTGATTTTGTTGATTGTGATGTGGTACGCATGCAAGCATGCTCCATTTTACTTGGTAGACCATGACAATTTGATAAAAATTATGTACACCATGGTAGAACAAATCAGTATACTCTTATTCATAAGGATCAAAATATAACTTTGCTTCCTATGACTCCTGAACATATTATGAAAGATGACATTTCTAGAGCTAGTAAAGCAAAACAGGACCTACATAAGAGTGAAAATCAGATTGTAGCGAAGGAATTTGAGCAACACAATAAGCCTACTAAATCATCATCTAGTGTTGCATCTGAAATCAAACTGAAGAGTGGTTGTTTACTTGCCACTAAATCTGATATTATTGATTTGGATATTACTACATCTGTTTGCTATGCTTTCGTATGCAAAGAGGTATTATTTTCATTTGAGGACATGCCACCCTCTTTGCCTCCTGCAGTCATTAACATTTTGCAGGAGTTCGCTGACGTCTTTCCACAAGACGTGCCACCGCGATTACCACCTATTAGAGGGATTAAGCATCAGATTGACTTAATTCCCGGTGCATCGCTACCCAACCGTGCATCATACCGTACCAATCTAGAGGAGACGAAGGAGATTATGCGTCAAGTACAGGAGCTGCTCGACAAAGGTTATATACGTGCATCTCTTAGTCCTTGTACTGTTCCTATTATTCTAGTGCCAAAAAAGGATGGTACATCGCGTATGTCTGTTCATTGTAGAGGCACTAATAATATTACTATTCGTTATCGTCATCCTATTCCTAGGCTAGATGATATGCTTGATGAATTAAGTGGCTCTACAATTTTCTCCAAAGTTGATTTGCATAGTGGATACCATCAAATTTGCATGAAATTGGGAGATGAATGGAAAACGACATTTAAAACTAAGTTTGGATTATATGAGTGGTTAGTTATGCCATTTGGATTTACTAATGCAACTAGCACTTTCATGAGATTAATGAATGAGGTTTTACGTGATTTCATTGGACGATTTGTGGTAGTCTACTTTGATGATATACTGATTTATAGTAGATCTTTGGAGGAACACTTAGATCATTTGTGTGTTGTTTTTATTGCTCTACGTGATGCATGATACGTCCATTTTGCATCATGCTTTAATTTTGATATTTATTGCTTTTTGGGCTGTGATATTACTTGTGGTACCATATTTATGCCTTTTCTCTCTTATTTTGCAAGGTTTATTTGAAGAGGGAGAATTCAGGCAGCTGGAATTCTGGACTGGAAAAGGAGAAAATCTTAGTCCACTATTCTGCACATCTCCAAATGACATGAAAAGTTACGTGGATTTTTTTGGGATTATATAAAAAATACTGGGCGAAAGAACTACCGGAGGGGGGCTGCCACGGCGCCACAAGCCCTGACACCACCACCCCCCTGGTGGTGGAGTGGGGGCTTGTGGGCTCCCTGACGGCCCACTAGCCCCCCTCTTTTGCTATATGAAGCGTCTTGGTCCAGAAAAAATCAGACGGGAGCTATTTCGTGGTTTCGCCGCCGCCACGAGGCGGAACTTGAGCAGATCCAATATAGAGCTCCGGCAGGACGATCCTACCGGGGAAACTTCCCTCCCGGAGGGGGAAATCGTTGCCATCGTCATCACCAACACTCCTCTCGTCGGAGGGGAGGCATCTTCATCAACATCTTCATCAGCACCATCTCTTCTCCAATCCCTAGTTCATCTCTTGTAACCAATCTTCGTCTCATGACTCCGATTGGTACTTGTAAGGTTACTAGTAGTGTTGATTACTCTTTGTAGTTGATGCTAGTTGGATTACTTGGTGGAAGAGTTTATGTTCAGATCCTTGATGCTATTCATTACACCTCTGATCATGATTATGATTATGCTTTGTGAGTAGTTACTTTTGTTCCTGAGGACATGGGATAAGTCATGTTAATAATATTCATGTGAATTTGATATTCGTTCGGTATTTTGATATGTTGTATGTTGTCTTTTCCTCTAGTGGTGTTATGTGAGCGTCGACTACATAACACTTCACCATACTTGGGCCTAGAGGAAGGCATTGGGAAGTAGTAAGTAGATGATGGGCTGCTGGAGTGACAGAAGCTTAAACCCCAGTCTATGCATTGCTTCGTGAGGGGCTGATTTGGATCCACTAGTTTAATGCTATGGTTAGACTTTGTCTTAATTCTTATTTTGTAGTTGTGGATGCTTGCGAGATAGGTTAATCATAAGTGGGATGCTTGTCCAAGTAAGGTCAGTACCCAAGCGCCGGTCCACCCACATATCAAACTATCAAAGTAACGAACGCGAATCATATGAACATGATGAAACTAGCATGACAGAAATTCTCGTGTGTCCTCGGGAGCGTTTTTCCTCCTACAAGACTTTGTTCAGGCTTGTCCCTTGCTACAAAAGGGATTGGGCCACTTGTTGCACCGTCACTACTACTTGTTACTTGTTACTTTTCGCTTGCTACGTTTCACCTCGCTACACAATCACTTGTTACCGCTACTTTCAGTGCTTGTAGTTATTACCTTGCTGAATTCCGTTTATCAGAGCCTTCTGCTCCTCGTTGGGTTCGACACTCGTACTTATCGAAAGGACTACAATTGATCCTCTATACTTGTGGGTCATCAAGACTCTTTTCTGGCCGTTGCCGGGGAGTGAAGCGCCTTTGGTAAGTGGATTGGTAAGGAAACATTTATATACTGTGCTGAAATTTATTGTCACGTGTCACTATGGAAATTGTTCCTTTGAGGAGTTTGTTTGGGGTATCTTCACCATGAACAGAAGCACGAGGAGTTGTTCCTCAACCTGAGGTACCTACTGAAAATATCTTTTATGAAATTCCTTCGGGTATGCTTGAGAAACTACTGGCTAATCCTTTTACAGGAGATGGATCTTCACATCCTGACTTACATCTGATCTATGTAGATGAAGTTTGTGGTTTATTTAAGCTTGCAGGTTTGCCCGAGGAGGAGGTAAAGAAGAAAGTCTTTCCTTTATCTTTGAAGGATAAGGCGTTGACATGGTATAGGCTATGTGATGATACTGGATCATGGGGCTACAATCGGTTGAAATTGGAATTTCATCAAAAGTTCTATCCTATTCGTTTAGTACATCGTGATCGGAACTTTATTTATAACTTTTGGCCTCGTGACAGGGAAAGCATAGCTCAATCTGGGGGGGTGGCTTAAGTCAATGCTATATTCATGCCCCAATCATGAGCTCTCGAGAGAAATCATCACTCAAAACTTTTATGCTCGGCTTTCTCATGAAGAACGTACCATGCTTGACACTTCTTGTACGTGTTCTTTCATGAAGAAGGATATTGATCACGACTGGAATTTATTGGAGAGAATCAAACGCAACTCTGAATATTGGGAGCTGGAGGAAGGTAAGGAGTCAGGTATGAATTTCCAGTTTGATTGCGTTAAATCTTTTGTTGAGACAAACACTTCTAGAGATTTTAGCGCTAAGTATGGACTTGACTCTGAGATAGTAGCTTCTCTATGTGAATCTTTGGCTGCTCATGTTGATCTTCCCAATGAGAAGTGGTTTAAATATCATCCTCCTGTAGAAAGCAACATAGCCAAAACCACTCTATTTGAGGAGAAAGTCATTGCTTTTAGTGATCCTGTTGTTCCTTGTGCTTACACTGAGAAACCACCATACCCTGCTAGGATAAAGTATTATTCTAAAGCTCCAACTGTGTACGTAGGGGTTACATTAGACCACTTGCACCCCCTGAGGAGATTAGAGTTGAACCTAGTGTTGCTATTATAAAAGATCTCTGAGCCGAAGACATAGATGGGCATGTTATCAAATTTTGTGAGGACTCCGCTAGAATTGCTAAACCTCACGCGAAAGACAAATACGGTCCTGTAATTGGCCTGCCCGTTGTTTCTGTCAAGATAGGAGATCACTGTTACCATGGTTTATGTGATATGGGAGCTAGTGTTAGTGCAATACCCCGTTCTCTATATGATGAAATCAAAGATGAGATTGCACCTGCTGAGTTAGAACCCATTGTTGTCACTATTACACTAGCTAATAGAGACACTATCTGCCCTCTGGGAATTGTGAGAGACGTAGAAGTCCTGTGTGGTAAGACGAAGTATCCTACTGATTTCCTCATCCTTGGTACTGCACAAGATAGCTTTTGTCCCATCATATTCGGTAGACCCTTTCTCATCACTGTCAATGCTCACATTGATTGCATTAAGCAGACTGTCACAGTTAGTTTCGAGGGCGTGTCTCATGAATTTAGCTTCTCCAAGTTTGGAAGACAACCCCATGAAAGAGAATCGTCTGGTAGAGATGAAATTATTGCTCTTGCCTCTATTTCCGTACCTCCTACGGATCCTTTAGAGCAATATCTTCTTGAGCATGAAAATGATATGCATATGGAGGAGAGAGATGAGATAGATAAAATTGTCTTAGAACAATATCCTATTCTCAAGAATAATCTGTCTGTTGAACTGCTTGGGGATCCTCCCCCACCAAAGGGTGATCCTGTGTTCGAGCTTAAACAGTTGCCTGATACTCTTAAGTATGCCTATCCTGATGAGAAGGAGATACATCCTTTCATAATTAGTGCTCTCCTCTCAGAGCACGAAGAGAAGAAGTTACTAAGGGCTCTGAGGAAGCACTGCGCTGCTATTGGATATACTCTTGATGATCTTAAGGGTATTAGTCCTACTCTATGTCAGCACAAGATTAAAACCGATCCTGACTTTAAACCAGTTGCTGATCATCAAAGAGATTAAATCCTAAGATGAAAGAGGTCGTTAGAAAGGAAATATTAAAGCTTCTGGAAGCATGAATCATTTATCATATTGCTCATAGTGATTGGGTAAGTCCAGTACATTGCGTACCTAAGAAGGGAGGTATCACCGTCGTTCCTAATGATAAGGATGAACTAATCCCACAAAGGATTATTACTGGCTATAGGATGGTGATAGACTTCCGGAAACTGAACAAGGCAACCAGGAAAGATCATTATCCTTTGTCGTTTATCGACCAAATGCTAGAAAGGCTATCAAAGCACACACACTTTTGCTTTCTAGACGATTATTCAGGTTTCTCGCAAATACCTATTGTGCAATCTGATCAAGAGAAAACCACTTTCACCTGCCCTTCCGGTACCTTTGCCTATAGACGTATGCCTTTTGGCTTATGCAATCCACCTGCCACCTTCCAAAGATGTATGATGGCTATATTCTCTGACTTTTGTGAAAAGATTTTCGAGGTTTTCATGGATGACTTCTCCGTTTACGGATCTTCCTTTGATGATTGCCTCAGCAACCTTGATCGAGTCTTACAGAGATGCGAAGAAACCAACCTCGTCTTGAATTGGGAGAAGTGCCACTTTATGGTTAATGAAGGTGTCGTCTTAGGACACAAAATCTCTGAAAGAGGCATTGAAGTTGATAAGGCTAAGGTTGATGCAATTGATAAAATGCCTTGCCCCACATATATCAGAGGTATACGAAGTTTCCTAGGTCATGCTGGTTTCTATAGAAGGTTCATTAAAGACTTCTCTAAGATTTCTAGGCCTCTTACTAACCTCTTGCAGAAGGATGTTCCTTTTATTTTTTTATGAGGATTGTGAGGAAGCCTTCGAAATACTTAAGAAGGCTTTGATAACCGCACCTATTGTTCAACCACCTGACTGGAACTTGCCCTTTGAAATCATGTGCGACGCTAGTGATTATGCTCTTGGTGATGTTCTAGGACAAAGAGTTGACAAAAAGTTGAATGCCATTCACTACGCTAGTAAAACTAGACAGTGCCCAAAGAAACTATGCCACTACGGAGAAGGAATTTCTAGCAGTTGTGTTTGCATGTGAAAAGTTCAGATCTTACATAGTTGACTCCAAAGTCACTATTCACTCTGATCATGTTGCTATTAAGTACCTCATGGAGAAGAAGGACGCTAAGCCTAGGCTGATCAGATGGGTTCTCCTGCTACAGGAATTTGATTTGCACGTCGTTGACCAAAAGGGTGTTGATAACCGTGTAGCAGATAACTTGTCTAGGCTAGAGAATGTCCTTGATGACCCACTACCTATTGATGACAGCTTTCCTGATGAGCAATTAAATGTCATCCGCACTTCACATAGTGCACCGTGGTATGCAGATTATGCAAATTATATCGTAGCCAAATACATACCACCAAGTGTCACCTATCAGCAAAAGAAGAAATTCTTCTTTGATTTGAGACACTACTTTTGGGATGATCCTCACCTTTATAAGGAAGGAGTAGATGGTGTTATTAGACATTGTGTGCCTGAACATGAACAGGGACAGATCTTGCAGAAGTAACATTCCGAAGCCTACGGAGGACACCACGCTGGAGATAGAACTGCCCATAAGGTATTGCGATCAAGTTTCTATTGGCCCACTCTCTTCAAGGATGCCCGTAAGTTTGTCTTGTCTTGTGACGAATGCCAAAGAATAGAGAACATCAGTAAGCATCAGGAGATGCCTATGAACTATTCGCTCGTCATTGAACCATTTAATGTCTGGGGCTTTGATTATATGGGACCCTTCCCGAGTTCCAATGGGTATACTCACATCTTAGTTGTTGTGGATTACGTTACTAAGTGGGTAGAGGCTATCCCCACTGAAAATGCTGATCACCACACCTCTATTAAGATGCTTAAAGAAGTCATATTCCCAAGATTTGGAGTCCCTAGATACTTGATGATTGCTGGCGGTTCACACTTCATTCATGGTGTTTTCCGCAAGATGCTAGCTAAGTATGATGTCAACCATAGAGTTGCATCTCCTTATCATCCTCAGTCTAGTGGTCAAGTTGAGTTGAGTAATAGGGAGATCAAGTTGATCCTACAAAAGACCGTCAATAGATCTCGAAAGAACTGGTCTAGCAAACTTGACGATGCACTATGGGCTTATAGGACTGCTTAGAATCCCATGGGCATGTTGCGACAGCCCGATGCCGACGTTCCAGAAGATTCCCCCTTTATTTCTGTTTCCGTCGTGTGATTAGTTTTATTTGTTGCATCGTCATTTAGTTTGCATCGTCACATCATGCATGGCATCTTACATCGTCTGTCACGTGTGGTGTTTTCAGTGCGTGTGCTTCGAATGCTCACCGAGTCTTAGTGCGTTAGGAACTCCCCCTCTCCCCTCTTATTTCGTTTTTGTTGTTGTTTTGCTAAAGTTCCGTTTTAACCCCTTTAAAAAAATCGTCTTCTTTTAAAAACCATTTTATTAAATGTGGGGGCAACCCTTTGGTTTTTATTTTATTCCTCCTCTTGTTTTATTTTACAAAATAAAGCCTCATTTCCTTTTCTCCTTTAAAAGGTATTTATTTTTATTTTCTTGTTAAAAGGGTTTTATTTAATTCTTAAGAAAAAGGTTTCATTTTTATTTCTTTAAAAAAAATGCCCAAAACTATTTCTTATAGTGGGGTTTGTCTTAAAGGAGTTAAAAAGTATTTTTTTAATCTTTGTTATAAAAAAATCCTTTCCTTTTGGTGTTGTTGTTTTCTTTAAAAAAGGAAAAAAACAAATGGGGAGAGAGGAGTAGCCCGCCCAGGCCCAGCCGACAAGGCCCAGGTAGCTCTCCCCAACCCTAGAGCGCAACCCCATCGAGCCCTCGTCCCTCCCGTGCGCCTCCTTCCTCTCGAATCCTTGCGTCTCGTCCTCCCCTCGTGCCGTCCTCTGCACCCGCGCAGTCGTCGCCTCCACGCGTCTTCCGCACGCCGCCCTCGGTCCAGGTGCCCGAGCCTTCCCCGTCGGTGCCCTGTCGCGCCGCCCGCCGCCCACCGTCTCCGGCGCCTCCCGCGCCTCGCCATGGCCTTGCCGCGACCTCCCTTCGTCCCTTGCCCCGACCTCCCTCGGCCTAGCGTGCAGCAGCCCCCGCCGGCCGTCGTCGCCGTGGCCGAGGCCCTCGGCCGGCGGCCGCCCGTTCCCTTGCCGAGCCTCCTGCTCCAGGTCCCGGCCTCCTCCTGCCGAGGTAGCACGTCGCTGCCGTGTTGCTGTTGCTGTGTTTTGCTGTTGCCCGCTGTTTGCCGCCGCCTGCTTGCTTGCATGTTGTTGCTGTCGTGTTTGCTGCTAGTGTAGCCTGCTGCTGCCGCTGCTTGGCGTTCCTGCTGCCTGAAGTTGTTGTTGCTGCTGTCCCGGTTGCTATAGCTGCAGGTTGCTGTTGCTGAAGCTTGCATGTGCCGTTGCTGCTCCTGCCGCCGTGCCGTGTCGCCGTGCTTCTTGTCGTCTGATGTGCTTGTGTGGCCTTGCTAGATGCTTAAATGGTGCTACTACTGGCATATCGTGCTCCTGCCGCCATGGTGCTTGCTGCCAGCTAGCTTGCCTGACCCTGTTGCCGAGTTGCTAGCTGCTGCTAAGCCTGTTGCTGCGATTGTCGTTGCTCTTGCTGCCTGATGTGCTTGCGGCTACTATTGTTAGTTGCTGCTGCTCTTGCTGTTACTAGATGTTGTGCTTGCTGCCGCTAGATAGATGCTAGCGATGCCTTGCTGCTAAGCTAGTTGATGTTGTTAGATTGTGGCATGTTGCTGTCGTGTCGCTTGCCATCGCCGTGTGCCCCATCCCCTCCTTCATGGAACTGACAAAACCGCGAGTACCACGACGTCCTCGATGACCCCGACCATCTTCGGAAAACGAGTTCGACTACCGATGTCGAGCGAACGACTATCGTCGACGAGACCCGAGTACCACTACTTCCACGACGACCACGACGTCCATGACGACCATTGTTCCCCTTCACCGAACCGATCCGCTCCGATATGCACGCTTTGAAGGTATACCGATGGGACGTGTCATGTACCGTGTACAAGTGATGTATGAATGTATGTATGTATGCACCGTATGTATGCCCGTTGCACGTTGTCTTCTTTCGTCGTGCCTCGACACATGGGAACCCGAGATACGGGATCACCCCATCTTTATTTAACGTTCTCGCACACGCTTTCTATTCGTTGGCACGTTATCTTAATGAGTTATCGGGATAGGAACGTTGTCGTGGCATCGTTTCCGTTTTGCCGCCATGGTTCCCTCTCGCTCGCCGTGGCGACACCTGTTTCTTTCTCTTCTTGCCCGTGATGTTTGAACTCGCATGCATGACGCATTCATGGCATAATTATCTTGTGTTGCATGCCTCTTGTGTCGTAGCTCCGTTCTATGTTCCACGTGTTAACCGACTAGGATGCCATGTAGAATCATCACTTCACCCCTTGCCATGTTAACAACAAATTAATATTGTCGTGTAAATAATCGGGAGTGAATTAAATAATTGATCATGGAGTTTCCTCGATATGCAACCCGTTGCATATCGAGCTTCACTTAAAGTGTAGAGTTTGCGTGAGGTGAATTGCCATGCCATCCCTTGCATCATTGAACTGATCATGCATCATATTAGGTTGTGCATCATGTTGTGCATCGTGTGGTGAATATCTGTGTTGATGTTTGTTTCCGGTTTGCTCCGTCTCGATAGAGTTCCGTAAGCGTGTCAGAATGTGAGGACCCGTTCGACTACGTTGGTTTGCCGACTCCACCGAGTTGTTCTTCTTCCAAGCGGGATCTCAGGCAAGATGAACATTTCCCCAGATACCATTACTATCATTGCCATGCTAGTTATTTCGATGCTTTCGAATATGTCTCATTGCCTACCACCTGTTAAATATCAGCCTCTCAACAATGCCATGATTACCTTCAACCTGTTCGACCTAGCAAACCACTGATTGGCTATGTTACTGCTTGCTTAACCCTGTTGATAGCGTTGCTAGTTGCAGGTGTAGTTGCTTCCATGTGATAACATGGGTCCCTTGTCTTATCACCATATAATAAATGCTAATTAATTTAATGCACCTATATACTTGGTATAAGGTGGAAGGCTCGGCCTTTCTAGCCTGGTGTTTTGTTCCACCTTTGCCCCCTTAGTTTTCGGCTACCAGTGTTATGTTCCATAAACGAGTACTCCTAACACGATCGGGGTTGTTATGGGGACCCCCTTGACAATTCGTTTTAGATTAAAGCTGGTCTGGCAAGGCCCAACTTTGCTACTACATTTTCCTAATAACTAATGAACTGCATAGGGAGTAATTAACCCGAGGAAATTTAATCAACCCCCGGGCTAGTGCTCCTCATAAGTGTTGGTCCAAAACAGAGCAGCTTATTAACGCTACCCGGGGCAACTCGGCGTTTGGTGTGGTAACCATCGCTCATCCGTCATGTCCTGAGAACGAGGTACGCGACTCCTATCGGGATCGTCGACACGTCGGGCGGCCTTGCTGGATTAGTTTTACCTTTGACGGAATATCTTGTGCACCGGGATTCCGGTGATGCTTTGGGTAATCTCAGAGTTGAGGTTTTCCACTAGGGAATCCGACGAAATCGCGAGCTTCGTGATTGAGGATTTCTATGCGGCTTGTGGTAATTTGTGATGGACTAGTTGGAGCACCCCTGCAGGGTTAAATCTTTTCGGAAAGCCGTGCCCGCGGTTATGTGGCAACGTGGAAACTTTGTTTAACACTGGTTCCAGATAACTTGAAGTTAATTAAATTAAAATATTCCAACTGAGTGCGTAACCGTGACTGTCTCTTTCGTGAGTTCCTTCTCCGATCGAGGACATGGTGAGGTTATGTCTGACGTAGGTAGGTGTTCAGGATCATTTATTTGATCAAGAGTAGTTCACGTCCGCTATGCGTATATCTTCCCCCTCTTATTTCTTGTACTCGTAAGTTTAGCCACCAAATATATGCTTAGGCGCTGATGCAACCTCACCACTTAACCATACCTCACCCATTAAGCTTTGCTAGTCTTGATACCTTTGGAAATGAGATTGTTGAGTCTCATGTGGCTCACGGATTACTACAACACTAGTTGCAGGTACAGGTAAAGGTTACTTGACGCGAGCGCGTTGATTGTTCATTGGAGTTGCTTCTTCTTCTTCTTCATCATCGATCTAGGATGGGTTCCAGGCCGGCAGCCTGGGATAGCAAGGATGGACGTCGTTCTTATTTTTCTCGTTTGTTTTCGTCCGTAGTCGGACCCTGCTCTTACTCTTGATGATTATGTAATGTACTGATGTGACTCTGATGTAGCTTGTGGAGAGCGTAAGCCAATTCTATATATATATATATATATATATATATATATATATATATATATATATATATATATATATCTTCTTTTCAGTACATGTCCTTGTAACGATATCCATTCTTGCGACACGACGAGATGCGCTTCTATCCCTGACGAGGCCTTCGTACCAAATTGAGGATAGGGTCGCATCTTGGGCGTGACAAATTGGTATCAGAGCAGTACCGACCTAGGAGCCCCCTTGATTGATCGAACTTGGCCGAGTCGAGTCTAGTGAAAAACTACTTTGAGTCTAGTTATATATCGGAGGGTATGATTCTTTTTTCTCCTCTTCTATGCTCTGGTGAGGAATCTTGACGTAATAATTTAATTATACTCCTCTTCTCACTCAAATTTTTTTAGGATCATGCGGATATTCTTGGGATCTATATGATGCCGATGTGACGGAGTTCTGTCTTAGTGCCTCCTATCTGCTTTGAGTTTCAGGGGATTCTTGAGTACATCATTATCATTCATATTTCTTAGTATCTCAGAACAAAGGATGTTCACAATTGCTTCAATACTAGTAGTGGCGAGATAACCCGGTGTCCCCAGTACTGGTGCAGATTGTTCGGGAGTACTGCCATACTTTGTATCGTTGTGATCACGAGGGTCTGTTGTAGATGAAGGTCCGAGATTCTGGTTGTGTGTTGACGGATGTGATACAGGTGACGGGTTAGTATAGGATTTGTGTGATATTACTCGTTGTATCCGTGTACCAGATTGCATGACCAGTTATTTCGGGAATTCTTAGGTGGGAATTCAAGTAGTTGCTTATAGGACAATCTTCGAACAAATGCATGATGTTAGGTTGGGGTTCGACATCTAATGGATTCCTGTCCACGAAAATATCGAACGAAATCTTTCTCATGAGTTTGTTCTGGCTTGTTTCATAAGCCTCATCCTTTGTGTTGTTGAATTTGGTAATTCAAGTTGCTTCGATGTCAAGTGGTGATTTCAGATCTTTTCTAAGAGGTGTTCTCATATTTTTATGAGAGTATTAATTCTTTTGCTCTATCAATTGTCTTATCAATTCCTTTCAACCGGAGTCATCGTATCAATTCCATTAAACCGGTGTGCTTCTCTTCAAGTGTAGTCTATCCTCTCTAATTTTGCAAGATCGTTCTCTCATTTCATCCGGAGTTCGTCTCATCTGTCCCAAGTCGTCTTTGTTTTTCCCCGCCCTCCCGTCCTTTTTCTTCTGTGATTGGATTTCATACAAGAGTTTTCTTTTCTTTGTGCTTCCGCTATCTTTCTTCCATGTCCTATCTGGTGTTTCGTTGTGAAGATTCTCAGGAGATTCGTGTCATATTTGTTCATTCTTGTCATCTTTTCCGGTGAATTTAATTCAGCTATCCGTGTTCATCATATCCTAATTATCCTTGTAATTCTCTTTCATGTTGGAGATTCTTTCAGCCTATCTTGGTTATTCATTCTTCTCTTTCCATCCGGTGCATGGAAGATATCTCAGAGTTTCTTGTTTCAGATCTTTCATTATTTCGAGGTTCTCAACCTCATCTAGTTTTCATTTGTACCGGTGCAATATCCCTCTTCTAAGCAATCTTGTCAACGGTGATTTCTTTGAGTGGGCCCATAACCCACAGGTTTTTCCCAGGATCTTATATGTCTCTTCTAATCTTTTCGGAGATCTTTAATTCTTTTCAACTATGACGTAAGTGTGAATTCCATCAGTCATATTCCTTCTTCAAGATCTATTTGAATTAATTCTCATATTTGGCTCAACCTTGCATTCTTCTTTATTCCAGAGTGTCTCATTAATTCTTGGTGGTGTTCTCCTCCTCATTCTCAGCTTGCTATCCGAAGGAGTGTTTCTCTCTATTTTGGTTCATTCTTTTGAAGATTCATCATTTCAGCTTTGTGTCATAATCTTAATTGTTGTCAATCATGAGTAATCCCTTTCATGCTATCCGGTGCTTCTCTGAGTTGTTTTTATTTCTCGTTCCTCCGAAGGCCGTCATTTTAGAATATTCTTCGTTCTCAGCTTTCAGCTTTCATCCTCAATTCTTCTCAATTGTTGTCTCTTCGTTCGTCTCTCGAATATTCCGGTGCCTTGTTATAGTTTTCTCTCAGGTGGCTCATGAGCTCTTCATTCTCTTGCATCTCCATTAATTCATGGTGTTTCCATTTATTTGTAAATTCTTACCGGTGCTTCCTTCAATTTTTCCTCAAATCGTGCTTATCTCTCTACCTCTTCAAGATTCTTTCAAGATTAATTCTATGCTAATTCCGTGCTTGTCATCAATTAACCTTGATGAAGGATAAGCATAACATAATTCTTATTCCTGTTTCATAGTGATTTCAATTCTTCTTTCGGAGTGGCTCATGATATCAATTCCTTTTTCTCAAGTGTTCTTATCTTTTCTTTTCCGGAGTTCCAAGTTCTATCAAGTATCTCTTTGTGAAGCTTCATCTAAATCTTGGCAAGGTCATACTCTTACTCTTTTCTACCTTTATATCGTTGCATCATTCATTTGTATACGGAAGTCCTTCTTGGCGGTTCGTCAAGATTTCATTCATTCCGAAGTGTTCTTCAAGATTCTTGTTGGAGAACCTCAAGTATCATTTCTCTTGCATTTATATGTGCGCTTGTTCTCCTTTAACCTTTGAGGTGGTATTATTGCATTCTTGTTAGTGTAGGAGCCTCGAAGAGTTTTCCTTTCAAGAATGAGATAATTAAATCCACCAATTCTTTGATCATGAGATATTTTTCAACCTATGATTTCTTCGTTGAGCTATCTTGGTTTAGACTTCACCTAAAGCTTTTCCTATGGATTGTGCTATCATGGTGCTTGTCATTAACCCCAGTTCTCAATGCACACTCTTGGTGTAAGAAGTTTTGATATCCTTGCTTTCAACTATCCTTGTTTTTTTAGTGGCTGGTTGTCACCTCATTTATGTTGAGATGATTTTTATAAGCCCACTACTATCTTGTTCTTTTCGTTGTTGGTTTTCCAACTACTCTGTCAATTCTCTATCCGGAGGCTCTTCAATTCTATTGTCATGATAGTTGGCATTCTTTCTTCATTCTCTTCTTCCACTTGAGCTAGTTCCTATTCTATTGTTCCAGAGGCATTGTGTTGTTGCTCTTTTGGGTCTATTATGTTGTTCTAACAAGATCATGGTGTTCCCTTGTTATATTTAGTTGTTTGTTATGAATATTGTCTATTTCTCTCTTCTTATCGAATTTTTTTGTCCCATTTTCCTATCGAAGTGCTGCCGAAATTTTCCGTGAATTCTTGCTTGTTTCTCATTTCGTTCCTCATCTCTTTGCAATTTTCAAGGATTCTTGGTTTCACTCGTTTGTCAAAGAAGCGACTAAGTTTTATCTCTTGTTCTTTCTCATCCTCTCCCCCCTTTCATTCTTGGATCTCGGGGCGAGATCCTCTTGTAGTGTAGGAGAGTTGTGACAGCCCGATGCCGACGTTCCAGAAGATTCCCCCTTTATTTCCGTTTCCGTCGTGTGATTAGTTTTATTTGTTGCATCGTCATTTAGTTTGCATCGTCGCATCATGCATGGCATCTTGCATCGTCTGTCACGTGTGGTGTTTTCAGAGCGTATGCTTCCAGTGCTCACCGAGTCTTAGTGCGTTAGGAACTCCCCCTCGCCCCTCTTATTTCGTTTTTTTTGTGGTTTTGCTAAAGTTCCGTTTTAACCCCTTTCAAAAAATCATCTTCTTTTAAAAACCCTTTTATTAAATGTGGGGGCAACCCTTTCTTTTATTCCTCCTCTTGTTTTATTTTACAAAAGAAAGCCTCATTTCCTTTTCTCCTTTAAAAGGGGTTTATTTTTATTTTCTTGTTAAAAGGGTTTTATTTAATTCTTAAGAAAAAGGTTTCATTTTTATTTCTTTAGAAAACATGCCCAAAACTATTTCTTATAGTGGGGTTTGTTTTAAAGGAGTTAAAAAGTATTTTTTTTTATCTTTGTTATAAAAAAATCCTTTCCTTTTGGTGTTGCTGTTTTCTTTAAAAAAAGGAAAAAACAAATGGGGAGAGAGGAGTAGCCTGCCCAGGCCCAGCCGACAAGGCCCACGCAGCTCTCCCCAACCCTAGAGCGCAGCCCCATCGAGCCCTCGTCCCTCCCGTGCGCCTCCTTCCTCCCGAATCCCTGCGTCTCGTCCTCCCCTCGCGTCGTCCTCTGCACCCGCGCAGTCACCGCCTCCACGCGTCTTCCGCGCGCCGCCCTCGGTCCAGGTTCCCGAGCCTTCCCCGCCGGTGCCCTGTCGCGCCGCCCGCCGCCCGCCATCTCCGGCGCCTCCAGCGCCTCGCCATGGCCTTGTCGCGGCCTCCCTTCGTCCCTCGCCCCGACCTCCCTCGGCCTCGCGTGCAGCAGCCCCCGCCGGCCGTCGTCGCCGTGGCCGAGGCCCTCCGCCGGCAGCCGCCCGTTCCCTTGCCAAACCGCCTGCTCCAGGTCCCGGCCTCCTCCTGCTGAGGTAGCACGCCGCTGCCGTGTTTTTGTTGCTGCGTTTTGCTGTTCCCCGCTGTTTGTCGCCGCCCGCTTGCTTGAATGTTGTTGCTGTCGTGTTTGCTGCTAGTGTAGCCTGCTGCCGCTGCTTGGCGTTGCTGCTGCCTGAAGTTGTTGTTGCTGTTGTCCCGGTTGCTGTTGCTGAAGCTTGCATGTGCCGTTGCTGCTGCTGCCGCCGCGTCGTGTCGCCGTGTTGCTTGCCGTCGGATGTGCTTGCGTGGCCTTGCTAGAAGCTTGCATGTTGCTACTGCTAGCATATCGTGCTCCTGGCGCCATGGTGCTTGCTGCCAACTAGCTTGCCTGACCCTGTTGGCGAGTTGCTAGCTGCTGCCGAGCCTGTTGCTGCGATTGTTATTGGCCTTTTTGCCTGATGTGCTTGCGGCTACTATTGTTAGTTGTTGTTGCTCTTGCTGTTGCCATTTGTTCTGCTTGCTGCCGCTAGATAGATGCTAGCGATGCCTTGCTGCTAAGCTAGTTGTTGTTGTTAGATTGTGGCATGTTGCTGTCGTGTCGCTTGCCGTCGCCGCGTGCCCCATCCCCTCCTTCATGGAACCGACAAGACCGCGAGTACCACGACATCCTCGACGACCCCGACCATCTTCGGAAAACGAGTTCGACTACCGACGCCGAGCGAACGACTACCGTCGACGAGACCCGAGTACCACTACTTCCACGACGACCACGACTTCCACGACGTCCACGACGACCGTTGTTCCCCTTCACCGAACCGATCCGCTCCGATATGCACGCTTCAAAGGTATACCGATGGGACGTGTCGTGTACCGTGTACAAGTGATGTATGAATGTATGTATGTATGCACCGTATGTATGCCCGTTGCACATTGTCTTCTTTTGTCGTGCCTCGACACATGGGAACCCGAGATACGGGATAACCCCATCTTTATTTAACGTTCCCGCACATGCTTTCTATTCGTTGGCACGTTATCTCGATGAGTTATCGGGATAGGAACGTTGTCGTGGCATCGTTTCTGTTTTGCCACCATGGTTCCCTCTCGCTCGCCGTGGCGACACCTGTTTCTTTCTCTTCTTGCCCGTGATGTTTGAACTCACATGCATGACGCATTCATGGCATAATTATCTTGTGTTGCATGCCTCTTGTGTCGTAGCTCCGTTCTATGTTCCGCGTGTTAACCGACTAGGATGCCATGTAGAATCATCGCTTCACCCCTTGCCATGTTAACTACAAATTAATATTGTCGTGTAAATAATCGGGAGTGAATTAAATAATTGATCGTGGAGTTTCGTCGATATGCAACCCGTTGCATATCAAGCTTCACTTAAAGTGTAGAGTTTGCGTGAGGTGAATTGCCATGCCATCCCTTGCATCATTGAACTGATCATGCATCATATTAGGTTGTGCATCATGTTGTGCATCGTGTGGTGAATATTTGTGTTGATGTTTGTTTCCGGTTTGCTCCGTCTTGATAGAGTTCCGCAAGCGTGTCGGAATGTGAGGACCCGTTCGACTACGTTGGTTTGCCGACTCCAACGAGTTGTTCTTCTTCCAAGCGAGATCTCAGGCAAGATGACCATTTCCCCATATACCATTACTATCATTGCCATGCTTGTTATTTTGATGCTTTCGAATATGTCTCGTTGCCTACCACCTGTTAAATATCAGCCTCTCAACAATGCCATGATTACCTTCAACCTGTTTGACCTAGCAAACCACTGATTGGCTATGTTACTGCTTGCTTAACCCTGTTGATAGCGTTGCTAGTTGTAGGTGTAGTTGCTTCCATGTGATAACATGGGTCCCTTGTCTTATCACCATATATTAAATGCTCATTAATTTAATGCACCTATATACTTGGTATAAGGTGGAAGGCTCGGCCTTTCTAGCCTGGTGTTTTGTTCCACCTTTGCCCCCTTAGTTTTCGGCTACCGGTGTTATGTTCCACAAACGAGTACTCCTAACACGATCGGGGTTGTTATGGGGACCCCCTTGATAATTCGTTTTAGATTAAAGCTGGTCTGGCAAGGCCCAACTTTGCTACTACATTTGCCTAATAACTAATGAACTGCATAGGGAGTAATTAACCCGAGGAAATTTAATCAACCCCCGGGCCAGTGCTCCTCAGGAGTGTTGGTCCAAAACAGAGCAGCTTATTAACGCTACCCGGGGCAACTCGGCGTTTGGCGTGGTAACCATCGCTCATCCGTCGTGTCCTGAGAACGAGGTACGCGACTCCTATCGGGATAGTCGACACGTCGGGCGGCCTTGCTGGATTAGTTTTAGCTTTGACGGAATATCTTGTGCATCGGGATTCCAGTGATGCTTTGGGTAATCTCAGAGTTGAGGTTTTCCACTAGGGAATCCGACGAGATCGCGAGCTTTGTGACTGTGGATTTCTATGCGGCTTGTGGTAATTTGTGATGGACTAGTTGGAGCACCCCTGCAGGGTTAAATCTTTTCAGAAAGCCGTGCCCGCAGTTATGTGGCAACGTGGAAACTTTGTTTAACACTGGTTCTAGATAACTTGAAGTTAATTTAATTAAAATATGCCAACTGAGTGCGTAACCGTGACTGTCTCTTTCGTGAGTTCCTTCTCCGATCGAGGACACGGTGGGGTTATGTCTGACGTAGGTAGGTGTTCAGGATCATTTATTTGATCAAGAGTAGTTCACGTCCGCTATGCGTAGATCTTCCCCCTCTTATTTCTTGTACTCGTAAGTTTAGCCACCAAATATATGCTTAGGCGCTGCTGCAACGTCACCACTTAACCATACCTCACCCATTAAGCTTTGCTAGTCTTGATACCTTTGGAAATGAGATTGCTGAGTCTCCTGTGGCTCATAGATTACTACAACACCAGTTGCAGGTACAGGTAAAGGTTACTTGACGCGAGCGCGTTGACTGTTCATTTGGAGTTGCTTCTTCTTCTTCTTCATCGATCTAGGATGGGTTCCAGGCCGGCAGCCTGGGATAGCAAGGATGGACGTCGTTCTTATTTTTCGCGTTTGTTTTCGTCCGTAGTCGGACCCTGCTCTTACTCTTGATGATTATGTAATGTACTGATGTGACTCTGATGTAGCTTGTGGCGAGTGTAAGCCAATTCTATATATATATATATATATATATATATCTTGTTTTCAGTACATGTACTTGTAACGATATCCATTCTTGCGACACGACGAGATGCGCTTCTATCCCTGACGAGGCCTTCGTGCCAAATTGAGGATAGGGTCGCATCTTGGGCGTGACACATGTCACCGTATAAAATGGTTTACGGTAAAGCCTGTCATTTACTTCTTGAGCTGGAACACAAAGCTTATTGGGCAATCAAAGAGCTCAACTTTGATTTCAAACTTTCCGGTGAGAAGCGGTTGTTTGATATCAGCTCGTTAGATGAATGGAGAACCCAGGCATACGAGAATGCCAAGTTGTTCAAGGAAAAGGTTAAGAGATGGCACGACAAACGAATACAGAAACGAGAGTTCAACGTAGGTGATTATGCCTTGCTATACAATTCTCGTTTGAGATTCTTTGCAGACAAGCTTCTCTCTAAATGGGAAGGTCCCTATGTTATTGAGGAAGTATATCATTCCGGTGCCATCAAAATCAATAATACGGAAGGAAATTTTCCTAGAGTGGTAAATGGGCAAAGAATCAAGCATTACATCTCTGGAACTCCCATAAATGTTGAGACCAATATCATCAATGTCATAACTCCAGAGGAGTACATAAGGGATGTTTACCAGCCTCTTTCAGACCCTGAAAACGAAGAAGTATCTGTTTCGGTAAGAAATTGGACTCCGATGCTTTTCCAATAGGAAACTTCTTCTGTTTTGGAATTTTTGGAAAATTAGAAAAATAAAAAGCAGTTCGGAGAGCGAACGAGGCGGCCACAAGCCCTACCACCGCCCCCTATCCCCCTGGTGGCGGAGGGCAAGCTTGTGGGCACCTCGTGTTCCTCATGGACTCCGTTTTCTTGCGGAGGACTCCTTCTAGCCCAGAAAAAATCAATATATAGTCGCCTGAAGGTTTTGATCTCCGTATCGCGTAGTTTTCCTCTGTTTTCGTTTCGAGCCTGTTTCTGCCCCAGATTTAGGTCAAGATGTCTTCTCAAGATTCATAAGAAGAGATCTATGTGGCCGATGATCGTGCTAACTCTAGGATCAATGGGGACTTGGAACCATATGGCTGGACCCCTGATGAGGAAGAGGACTGTGAGCCCAAAGGGAAGGAGCAAACGAGTTCCGATGAAGAGGAGGCTCTTCTACCTCAACCTGCAAACACCCATGTGGAGTTCAAGAAGTCAAGCCTCCTGACCATAGAAAGAAGCCTAAGACCTTGTTTATCCCTTCTTGTTTCTTGCACGAGAGTAAGCAGGAACTTTTCCATAGAGTGTTGAAACTTGAGGAAGAAAATGACGATCTAAGGGAGCAGAACTTTTTGCTCAAGTCGAAATTAGACAAGCTCAAGACTGCTCCAGCAACACCACCATCACCACCAAAGGAAGACAACTAAGCATTGGTATGGGCAATCCCCTTGGCCTCTGCCAAGCTTGGGGGAGTTGCCCTGGTATCGTATCACCTATATATCTTTTGCTTTTACCTTTGTTTTAGTTCTCTCCTTTTCAGTTTTTATTTATTCTCTTAGAGGAATAAGCCTTTAGTTTTTAGTTTGAGTCTTCTGCTTTGTCTCTCCCCCAACGTATTCGAGCTCGCGAGCTATATAATAAAGAGTATCTTAGTCAAGGGATTTGCTTTGTGCCATGATCAAAAGTATGAAAAGAACGATAGCATGAAAGATCATGAGACAATCTTATGGAAAGTGATAACTTCACTTATGACATGTATGATGATTGAAACTTGTTGAGAATAAATCAACATAGACCTCAGTCATTGTTGCAATTAATAAGAAGTAATAAGGAAAGAGAGGTTCACATATAAATATATCATCTTAGACACTTTTTACAATTGTGAGCACTCACCAAACTACTTCATGCTTAGGAGTAGATGTTGGACAAGGAAGACAACATAATGAATTGTGGTTGCGTGGTTCCAAACAATTTTATATGATTAGAGATCCCTTAGCATGTGACGATGGCTTCCACCTCATATTAGCCAAAACTCCCGCACCAAGTAGAGATACTACTTGTGTATCCATAAACCTTCAACCCAGTTTTGCCATGAGAGTCCACCATACCTACCTATGGATTGAATAAGATCCTTCAAGTAAGTTGTCATCGGTGCAAGCAATAAAAATTGCTCTCTAATATGTATGATCTATCAGTGTGTGGAAAATAAGCTTTGTACGAACCTGTGATGAGGAAGACATAAAAGAGACAGACTGCATAATAAAGTTCTTTATCACAGGAGGCAATATAAAGTGACGTTCCTCCGCACTAAGAAGACACGCATTCAAACCTCAAAAGCGCATGACAACCTCTGCTTTCCTCTGTGAAGGGCCTATCTTGTACCTTTACTTTTTGCCCTTGTAAGAGTCATGGTGATCTTCACCAATTCCCTATTTTTGCATTTGTCTTGGCTACCGTCACATGTTTGGGAAAGATCTATATTCATATATCAACTTGGAGTTGAGTACTTATGCTTTATTGTTGTTGACTTTACCCTTGAGGTAAATGGTTGGGAGGCAAAACTATAAGCCCCTATCTTCCTCTGTGTCCAGCTGAAACTTTGACACCATGAGTACCACGTGAGTTGTAACAATTGTGGAAAACAAAAGAGATTATTGAGTATGTGGGTTTGCCTTACAAGCTCTTATTTGACTCTTTCTGATGTTGTGATAAATTGCAATTGCTTCAATGACTATGGACTATTGTTGGTTACTTCTCGGTAAGGTTTTTGCTTCATGCTTTGCTTTGTGAAGGAATTGTTACTTTCCCATAAGAATCTCTATGATGCATTGCTATTCTATGTGTGATCATGATGCCCTCATGTCCGTATTAAGTTTTATCGACACCTTCGTCCCTCAACATGTGGACATGTTTATGGAACTTGGTTTTCGCTTGAGGACAAGCGAGGTCTAAGCTTGGGGGAGTTGATACGTCCATTTTCCATCATGCTTTCATGTTGATATTTATTGCTTTTTGGGCTGTTATATTACTTGTGGTACCATATTTATGCCTTTTCTCTCTTATTTTGCAAGGTTTATTTGAAAAATTACTATGACGCCCTCGATTTAATCATACGCTAATCATACACGCAAATGCATACGATCAAACCCAAGGACTCACGGGAAGATATCACAACACAACTCTAGACACAAATAAAATAACATGCTTCATATTACAAGCCATGGGCCTCGAGGGCTAGAATACGAAAGCTCGATAAACACACGAGTCAGCGGAAGCAAAAATATCTGAGTACAGACATAAAACATGGGGTGCCTTAGAGAAGGCTAGCACAAAAGGAACACGATCAAACGAAGCGAGGCCTCCTGCCTGGGAACCTCCTAACTACTCCTGGGCTTCAGCGGCCTCCACGAAGAAGACACCATCGGGACGGCAGGCGTCGGCAGGAAAACTCCATCTCCTAGGCTCCATCATCTGGTCGCAGCAACGGATCAATGGGACAAAGGGGGAGCAAAGCAGCGGTGAGTACTCATCCAAAGTACTCGCAAGTCTTACATCAGAACTATTCTAATTATGCATCAGTATCAAAGAAGGGGGTGTTATATGTGGACTGACTGCAGCAATGCGAGAACAGAGAGAGAAGGCCTAGTCCTATCGAAGACTAGCATCTTCAGGGTCTTGCAGCAATAGACGAGAGTAGAACAGGGGGGTAAAACATTAATAGTCATATTGTTGCAGCAATATTAAAGTGAGGTCACGCCTAAAGATCCTCCCTCGACTCCCTGCAAGGAAGCAATCCCGAGGCAAACTAATGATCCAGTTAAGTAACAATTGTAGTTGTATAAGATCGGGGCACAACTCCAAGTCGTCCTGTAACCGTGGACACGGCTATCTGAATAGTTAATTTTCATCCGTGCAGGGGTGCACCACATGTCCCGTCATGCTCGATAACACTCTGGCCGGACATACTATTCTGGGTCCTGCCCGGCCTCGGAATATCGACACGTCGCAGCCCCACCTAAGACAAATCAGAGAGGCCAGCCCGCCGGTCTAACTCCTAAGCACAAAGGGTTCGTGGGCCCAGTTCCCCTTCACGCTCCTGCACATGGCGTGGGCGGCCGACGTCAGTCCTAGCATCCCTTAATCACAAGAGCGATGCATCTCGGGACCACTCGGGTGCGCGCCGCTACATTGCTGGCATCTGAAAAGCTTCGGCTGATACCGCGACGCCGAGTACCCATAATTCTTCCCGCATAGCCGGTTAGTGCGAAAAGGTCTCCGACCAACCCAGATCAAATACCCAAATCCATTAACAACTTAATTAGGCCAACAACACAGTCTCACGGGAATCCACCCGTCTTACAACTAATCACCAAAGATCCCAGTAACAAGGTCGAGTAACTGTGTGGTTGTAACATCGGGGGGGACCCGAGGTATCACCCTCGTTGGATTCCGAACGATGTACCCGTCAAGGTGGGCTTAGAGGAATCACCCTCGGGGGTCCCACACTTGAAGGGTTGCACGACAGAGGCGTCATCGGGAATGGTGAAAGAGGAATCACCCTCGATAACCACGACCGACTAGCTATACTACAGAGATATCATCAGAAGTACTTAGCGAGGTGTCACCCTCGGTACCCGATAGTATCTCTGTAGTGTCGTAAAACGAAGTGGGTGCATGTGTTGTGTCGGGTCTGGCTCGTCGATCAGGGATCGAGATTTGAAAACAAGCGGGGCAACTGAACTACGGGGTCAGAGGGGATGACTGCTCCACCTATACTAAGCAGATTTAAAGGTACGGGATTGAAAGTAGCAGTTCATCAAAAACAGGCTATGCATCAGATATAGGAGCTAACTACAAGAGTAGCAAAATACTAATGCAAGCAGTAGGAACAAAGACATAGGCGATATAGGAATGATCAAGGGGGGTTTGCTTGCCTTGCTGCTCTACGGCAAAGGACTGATCGGCAGGGTCGTAGATGTACTCGGCAGCAGCGTCAGTCTCGGGGTCTACCGGTAAGAAGAGGGGGAAGAAACAATAAATAATAGCAACGGTGCAACACAAAGCATGACATGGCAAGATGCACGCTAGACATGAGCTAACGCAGCAACATCCGTCATAGACGGGTCGGAAGAATATGTGACGATATTTTCCGGGTCTCGGGCTACTACCGGTCATACTGGAAACGATGGAAATGTTCCATGTTTGCTATGCTAGGGACGCGTGACAGACGAATGGACCGTGTATCCGGGTTCGTCTCGTTCTGCTGATCAACTTTCATCTTGAAAATATCTTGATCTGACTTACGGATTATTTAATATTAATTTTTAAAGTTTTATTCAATAATTAAGAATTAAAAACAGATTTAAATAATTTAATAAAAAAACTATTATGACATCAGCATGATGGCGTGCTGACATCAACATTTGACTCGTCAACTGACCAACGGGTCCCGAACGTCATAGGCACAAGTTTTAATTAAGATTAAATATTAATTAATCAGATTTATTTAGTGGGGGACCCACGTGTCATACTCTAATTATTCTAATTATCCAATTAAATAATTTAATTAATATATCTATTTATTTATTTAATAAAAACATTATTTTTATTTTTATATTTTAATTTCACTTTTCTTTAAAAGGGGGTGTGGGGCCTCCCTGTCATAGACAGCGGGGGCGTTGGCCCCACCGGTAAGTGGCTTTAGGCCATATACTCAATTTTATTCAGAGATACATAATCATGCAATTATCGTATTCCTCCAAATACCTATATACGCAAATACATACATCGCATCTCATACATACATACGTAAATACAACGTTTATTTTTATTTCTTTCTCACATCTCACATCTCACAACTCCCTGTGTTCACACAGAGAAGTCTCTGTGCTAACACAACATGGAAGAACCGCATGTTCAAACCTTCCTACCGGTCACTACCGTCGACGGATCGGAGTCCCGTTTGCCGGAACGGAACCGGGACGGTGAGGGGAACGCGATGGTGGGAGGAGCCCGAGGAGGGGCTCACCAACGTTGATGAGACGGCCCGGTGAAGCTGGAGTTCGCGGGAAGGCAGAGGTGACGGCGAGGAGGAAGACGAGGCGGTGACGGTGGTGGCGCGATGGTGACGCGGTTCCGGTGAAGACGGTTGTGCCGGCGAGGAGGAGTCGGCCGGAGGTTCGCTGAGAGGGGCCCCGGTGAGGAGAGCCCCCGGGATGGAGCCGCCGACGGGGGCCGGCCGGCGCGGGGGTCGCGGTGGATCGAAGGAGAACCGGCGGGGAGGGGGCCGATGACGGGGCCGCCGTGGTCGGTGGGGACCCCGGCCGATGCGCCGACGGGGAGGGGCGGACACCGGAGAGGTGAGGGCCGCCGGAGATGGGCCCCCGGGGATGGGGAGGTCGGCCGACGGGGATGGGGAGGCTGCCGGAGTGGGGTGGCCAGGGGGGCTTCGGGTTGGAGAGGGGCCGGTGGGGGAGAGGCTGCAGGGGAGGGCCGGTGGAGGGAGAGGCCGGCGGTGGGGTGAGGAAGGAGCTCGCCTGCCGGGGTGGGGGCGAGGTGGAGAGGAGGGCCTGGCGCAGGGGAGGCCCGTGGGGGGAGAGGGAGATCATGGGGAGGGAGAGAGCCGAGAGAGAGGGGGGGCTCTCGTGGGGAAGGTGGGGGCTGTCGGTGTGTGGGGGTTGGTGGGGTGTGGGTTGCGGTAGGTGGGAAGGAGAGCCGAAGGGGGGCTCTCGTGGGTGGGGTGGGACTCGATGGGGAGGGTGGCGGTGGCCAGGGAACTGGGAGGCGACGGGGGGGAACGCGGGGGAGTGCTAGGGTTCGGTGGTGGGGGAGCGGTTGGGGCCTGGCGAGTTGGGCCTCTTGGCCCAGCTCGGCCAGGGGTGGGGGTGTTTTGCTTCTTTTTTTTGTTTCTCTATTGTTGTTTCTTTTTCTTTTATTATTTATCTTTTTTCTATTATTATTATTCTATTACCATTTATTTTATTCTTTTAATACTTTCTTTTATTCTATTTTTTTATTCTGTTATTATTTCTGCAATCGAAAACTTCCATCCATAGACTTTAATTTAAACATGATAATTACTTTGATTTTTATTAAGTGACAATCTAGCTTAGTTAAATATGATGACCTAGCATCATTAGGGTGCGGTTACTGTAGCTTAACTACCGGGGTGTCACAACTCTCCCCTACTAACAAGAATTCTCGTCCCGAGAATCAAGACGTAGAAGGAAAGAGCTCGGGGTATTCATCACGAAGATGAACCTCGCGTTCCCAAGTGGCCTCATCTTCAGAATGATTTGACCACTGCACTTTAAGGAACTTGGTGACTTTGCAATGAGTCTTTCGTTCAGCCTGGTCGCGAATGCGCACCGGATGCTCCTTATAAGAGAGGTCTTGTTGCAGCTCAAGCATATCATGATCCACTGCTCGAATAGGATCATTGAAGCAATGGCGGAGCTGAGACACATGGAAGACATCGTGAACCTGAGAAAGGTTCGCCGGAAGTTCCAATTGATAAGCCACTCTTCCACGCGTTTCGAGAACAGTAAAAGGACCAATACAGCGAGGAGCTAACTTGCCCTTGATTACAGAACGGTGTGCGCCTCTCATTGGTGTGACACGAAGATATGTCTTTTCGCCAGGTTGATAGACCATATCTTGAGGATGACAGTCATACTGACTCTTCTGACGAGACTGAGCAGCCTTCAGATTGTCGTAATTAATGCGAACTTGGTCTTTAGCATGTTGGATAACATCTGACCAAAGAGTGATCAGTCCATTGAATGGTGGCTCGGGAATTCCATATGAGCCAAGTGCAAAGGATACTTTGGAGTCAAAGATGTACAGGAGAGCCAGGTTTCAATCCTCTGCAATTTTGGGTTATGGGTCCACCATGTGGGCCAGGAGTAGGTAGAGGGGTAACATATTATACAGCCTTGGTAGCAAGACATGTCAGAGGATAACCTGACAGTTATGTTGGAACAACATTGGTACCAAGGGCGGGGGACGAATAGAACCATCTTCCTGCTCGTTGAAACGACGCGGGCCAATAGGCAAAGTCCTCGTCCACCGGTGGCTACCGGAATGTTATCCATAATAGCAACAGGGTCTTACCGACAGAGTCGTATACCGAGAATTTTACCTAAGCAGGGAATTAACACTGCTTAGATAAGTTATGCCACGGAAAAAGTCAGACAGACCAATAGGAAGGAAAATGTGTTCAGACACACAAAGAACCTAAAGTATACCATTCCCGAGGAAAACATAGGGTATGGTATACATGATAGGTCATCCAGTACATAACCATTTTGATAAAGAGTCAAGAAGAACCATGATGATTACCCATACCACACGGTCTGGATATTTGATCAGAAACAACTTAGCATTGCGCTTCCAATGTTCCTGTTGAAATTTGAAGTGCCACATCCGTGCTTCGGGGTAGTATCGACATGGTCATCAGATAAAGTTGTACTTATGGGTATTCAAAGAGGAACCATGAGGAACAACTTACGAAGCTAAGTCATACAATTTCCTCATGGTAGAATGGCAAACCTTACATATGGAAAGATTTATCGCAATAGGTCCTGCAGCCTGGTATGCCCGACAAGACATCACCGTACCAGGTTACATAAAGACCAAAGTTATAATTATTGGAAAAATGTTCCAACCATCATATCTGCCTGAGATTCAGATCTGATTGGTGTCGGGACACCTCACACTCAAGATGCCTGAGAAGAAAAGATGATGATGCAGGATCCTCAGGATATGAACTACACGAGCAATTTTTGAACCATGAGTTCGATTTAATACATATGAACACAATGTCAAGACATTCGGGCCCACATGAAAAAATTCTTACGACGAAAAGCAAGTGAGTTGTGATTTGAGAACCATCATCGAAGATATCAAGGCCCTTGCGTAAGCGTCGATTAGCTCTTATGAAGAAACCTCTTTTCCTTCATCAAATCAGTCAGTGGCTTGGCATGCTAAGATAAATTATATGAAGTGAAGATAGCAAATCTTCAAAACATATAACACTTCAAACATGCGTGAATGATTTGGTATTTGTTGAGAAGCAGCGAAACAAAACTTTCACATATTCATGGCGGAAAGATTGCACGTGAACTTTGGGGAAATACACTTCTTCTATCAAACATATTCTTCACAAGCTAGGCACAAAGATAAAGCTTTCAAGGGCTTCATCGTGAACCATGAATATGTTGAGGGTGTGGTCGATGTGCTCAGCATCAATCCTTTCAAGATTTTGACAGAGATGAAATTCCAAAGTTATAATATCAAGGAGACAGCATTTGTCAAATCAAATGGTATAATGTCGTATGCTTGAGGGAACATCATCAATTAAACATTGGTCAAAGAGTGCACCCGGGGATACGGACAGAGTAGTACAACCAATGTCAAAAATGATGAGTCATCACCCAACACACTAAAATTGAAATAATTAGCTGTTAACCTCAAGGCAATAGGGTTGCCAGAAGTATTGGAATCACACATCAGAGTTCACTTGTCGGTATACCGGTTAGAAACAACACGGGACCAAGAAATGAATGGTGATGGCGAGAAGTATTACTATGTCAAGAATCCTTAAGAGGTGCAATGATGTTCACAACATTCTTGATAGAAAAGGTAGTAATACTCCAAGGTAGAAGGCGACATAAGCTGAATTAGCAAGGAACTCGAAGGACAACACAAAACATGAACACGTTTATGTTGGAGGGAAGGGAAAAAGGTTGCCGATGAAAACACAAACCATCGAGGGGCAGGGATGGTATTTTCTCATCATGCATTCAATTGATACCCTGCAAGAGCTCAAAATGCTGATGATGATCACGACACATTTGTCGAGAAATGTCATGAAGATTTAATCGATCAGCAATGACATGAAGCAAGAGAATGATGAAGCAAGAGGTTGTCGGAAACACAGATAAGACTGCTAGCTTAGAATTGAGATTGCCTTTCAAGACAACCAACATGATGTGGAAAGCTCGATGCAAGCTTAACGCACAGTTGGAATTGTGTTTCAGGGATGAAGGGTATAGATAGCATGGTCGAGCTCCAACATGACGGTGATGATGTAGCTTAACAGCTTGGAATGACAGGATCGAATACAAACTCATAAACAAGGAAGATTACAAAAAAATGTTGAATCGCAATGCGTACTCGATTCAGTTATCGATGTACTCGCGTGTCCAACAACTAAAACACGAGGCAACTGGAATTAAGGAAAATATCATAGTTGATGAGGAGCTCACAAGAAGTTCCATAGCTCCGCGATATCCTCGAACTATAAGGAATAATACTCGGAGGTAGATCAACTTTAAGGTTTGGACCGGCGTGTTGATCTGAAGAAGACAAGTACTTTAACTCGTCCGAGAATGAAATCAAGGTAGGACAACATGGTCGGAACCATGATTGCAAAGGACAAGTCACCTATACCAGATTCAAACCACAGAATGAATGATTATTGATACGAGAAGTTTCTATGGTAGGATCAACGTAGTTTCCATGGGCATGAATACAGAGTTCAAGGTCGACTCCCACTTCATCAATGCATCACCTGCCATTTATTCCTCGCCTTTGATAGGTTGTAGCTTTGAAAGAATAACCGGCATAACACCAGAAGAGTAAGACTCGAGAAAACTCTTCGGGTCATATTGAATTAGGAAGGCATAGGTTCAACCCATCAGGGCATCTTAGGAACATATACCACAAACTTCAAGAGTAATTAACACATGCTTGAAGGGCATGGCTGAAAAATCGTATGGTACAACTTATCAAAGGGAGAAGACAAAATTTACCAATGGCATCATGTGTCAGGGGAAGCAATCACAAGAATTTTCTAAGGCAAAGGATGCCGTCGGATAATAACTTAGAATGAGTCTCGCAATCCACAAATGATCTGATGTGAATATCGGTACTCAATCAGAGGGAGATAGGACGCAATGCATCGGGTTATAGAACATCTGAAAAATATCGATACTTAATCACCAAAGGAATTATGATTTCCAGGTTGGAGTATCATAATCAGACGCTCCGATCAAATACAAGTAAGTTGAATGGACTTAGATGGACAACCAACCAAAAATTGATTTGTCGAGAACCAGCTCGGTCTGGAAGGACGTCTGAGCCGGCAGATAATTTATGAGTCACAACAGATGATTGTGTGCATTCACACAAAGGTAGAATCAATAAGATCACGGGAAAATCACAAAGGATTTTAATGAATGTTGCTAGACATATGGATTTAACCATAAGACAAGCAGGTGAGAAAGGTCAAAAACAATAGGCTACTGGAGATTCCGAAAGATCGAATAGTAATTCAAAGAACTTTCAAAACCCATGACAACTCATGACGGACGACTCCCCGATAAGATAATTCGTTGCATCTCGTAAAAACAAGAGGAATTGGAAAATAAAGTTTAGACGACATTTGTATGTCGTCATCCATAGGGGTTGACGGAGGAAGGGAAATTGCAGAAGCGATGAGCATCAGCTCTCGAGAGAACATCGGGGAGTAACTTCGGAGTCTTCTGAGAAATCAAGCCATCAACTAGACTAAGGGGCTCTCCGGAGGAATTAGTTACGAGAACCTAGAGTTAAAGTTAGCAAAAGCTTTAAACCGAAAGAGAAGAGAGAGTAGAGCCCAGAGTATAGGAAAGGAGTAAAATATACCAATACCACCCAATTGAGATGTGGGCCCGTAAGCCACAACATGAGTGTTAGTATAGTTTTTCAAACACTAGAATCAACTTCGGCCAAGGAGTTGGAAAGGGGGCTGTTGGGAATATGCCCTAGAGGCAATAATAAAATGGTTATTATCATATTTCTTTGTTCATGATAATCGTATATCGTTCATGCTATAATTGTATTAACAGGAAACAGTAATACATGTGTGAATGAATAGATCACAATGTGTCCCTAGCAAGCCTCTAGTTGGCTAGCTCGTTAGTCAATAGATGATCATGGTTTCCTGATCATGGACATTGGATGTCATTGATAACGGGATCACATCATTGGCAGAATGATGTGGTGGACAAGACCCAATCCTAAGCCTAGCACTAGATCGTATTGTTCGTATGCTAATGCTTTTCTAATGTCAAGTATATTTTCCTTCGACCGTGAGATTGTGCAACTCCCGGATACCGTAGGAGTGCTTTGGGTGTATCAAACGTCACAACGTAACTGGGTGACTATAAAGGTGCACTACGGGTACCTCCGAAAGTGTCAGTTGGGTTGGTACGAATCGAGATCGGGATTTGTCACTCCGTGTGACGAGAGGTATCTCTGGGCCCACTTGGTAGAACATCATCATGAGCTCAATGTGACTGAGGAGTTAGTCACACGATGACGTGCTACGGAACGAGTAAAGAGACTTACCGGTAACGAGATTGAACAAGGTATAGGTATACCGACGATCGAATCTCGGGCAAGTTCTATACCGACAGACAAAGGGAATTGTATACGGGATTGATTGAATCCTTGACATCGTGGTTCATCCGATGAGATCATCGTGGAGCTAGTGGGAGCCACCATGGGTATCCAGACCCCGCTGATGGTTATTGGCCAGAGAGGTGTCTCGGTCATGTCTGCCTGTCTCCCGAACCCGTAGGGTCTACACACTTAAGGTTCGATGACGCTAGGGTTATAGGGAATTGTTATACGAGATTACCGAAAGTTTTTCGGAGTCTCGGATGAGATCCCGGACATCACGAGGAGCTCCGGAATGGTCCGGAGGTAAAGATTGATGTATAGGACGGATGGTTTCGGACACCGGAAGTGTTTCGGGCATCACCGGTAACGTACCGGGACCACCGGGACCACCGGAGGTGGTCCCGGGGGACCACCGAAGGGGGGTGACGACCCCGGGAGGCTAGATGGGCTAAGTGGGGAAGGTAACCAGCCCCTAAGTGGGCTGGTGTGCCCCCCACCCAGCCCATGTGCACCAGAAAAAAGGGGAAGGGGGGGAACCCTAACTAAGGTGGGCCTTAGGCCCACCAGAGGGGTGCGCCACCCCTCCTCCTTGCCCTGGCCGCCACTCCCCCCATCTGGGAGGTCTGCCGCACCCCCTAGGGTGGGAACCCTAGGGGTGGCACCCCCTATCCCCTTCCCCTATATATAGTGGGCACTTTTGGCCTTTGGAGGACACGGTTTTCCCTCTCCCTCGGTGCAGCCCTGCACTTCTTCCTCCTCCTCTGTGCCGGCGCTTGGCGAAGCCCTGCAGGGAGACCTCGTCTCTCCACCAACACCACGCCGTCGTGTTGCTGGTCTTCTTCCCCTACCTCTCCCTCCTCCTTGCTGGATCAAGGTGCGGGAGACATCACCGGGCTGCAGGTGTGTTGAACGCGGAGGTGTCGTTGTTCGGCACTAGATCGGAATCGCTGCGAGTACGACTCCATCAACCGCGTTCTAGCAACGCTTCCGCTTAGCGATCTTCAAAGGTACGAAGATGCTCTTACCCCTCTCTCGTTGCTGGTCTCTCCATAGGAAGATCTGAACATGCGTAGGAAAATTTTTGAATTTATGCTACGATACCCAACAGTGGCATCCGAGCCAGGTTTTCTATGCGTAGATTCTATGCACGAGTAGAACACAAAAGTTGTGGGCGATGATTTGTCAATTTTCTTGCCGTTACTAGTCTTATTCTTTTCCGGCGGTATTGTGGGATGAAGCGGCCCGGACCGACCTTACACGTACGCTTACGTGAGACTACTTCCACCGACAAACATGCACATCGTGCATAAAGGTGGCTAGCGGGTGTCTGTCTCTCCTACTCTAGTCGGATTGGATTTGATGAAAAGGGTCCTTATGAAGGGTAAATAGCTTTGACATATCATCGTTGTGGCTGTCACATAGGTAAGAAGGCGTTCTTGCTAGAAACCCAAATCAGCCATGTAAAACTTGCAACAACAATTAGAGGACGTCTAACTTGTTTTTGCAGGGTTTGACATGTGATGTGATATGGCCAAAGTTGTGATGTTGCATGTATGATGTATGAGATGATCATGTTATTGTAATAGGTTTCACGACTTGCATGTCGATGAGTATGACAACCGGCAGGAGCCATAGGAGTTGTCTTAATTTATTGTATGAGATGCAACGCCATGTGCTTACTACTTTTACTTCATTGCTAACGGTTAGCCATAGTAGTAGTGATAGTAGTAGTTGGCGTGACGACTTCACGGAGACACGATGATGGAGATCATGATGATGGAGATCATGGTGTCACGCCGGTGACGATGATGATCATGCGATGCCTGAAGATGGAGATCGAAAGAGCAAAGATGATAATGGCCATATCATGTCACTATATGATTGCATTGTGATGTTTATCATGTTTTACATCTTATTGCTTAAAACGACGGTAGCATAATAAGATGATCCCTCTTAAAATTTCGAGAACGTATTCCCCTAAGTGTGCACCGTTGCGAAGGTTCGTTGTCTCAAAGCACCACGTGATGATCGGGTGTGATAGATTCTAACGTTCGCATACAACGGGTGTAAGCCAGATTTACACACGCGAAACACCTAGGTTGACTCGACGAGCTTAGCATGTACAGACATGACCTCGAATACAAGAGACCGAAAGGTCGAACATGACTCGTATGGTTGAATACGATCAGCATGAAGTTGCTCACCATGGTGACTAGTCCGTCTCACGTGATGATCGGACACGGGTTAGTCAACATGGATCGTGTATCACTTAGATGACTAGAGGGATGTCGATTTAAGTGGGAGTTCATACTTAATTTGATTAAATGAACTTAATTGTCATGAACTTAGTCTAAAAGTTGTCTTTACAAATATTGTAGATGTCCAACGTCAACCTCAACTTCAACGCATTCCTAGAGAAAAACAAGCTGAAAGATGATGGTAGCAACTATGCGGACTGGGTTCGCAACCTGAAGCTCATCCTTGAAGCAGCTAAAAAGGCGTATGTCCTTAATGCGCCGTTGGGTGACCCTCCCGCTCCCGCAGCAGCCCAGGACATTCTAAACGTCTGGCAAGCGCGGAGTGATGACTACTCTCTGGTCAGGTGTGGCATGTTATACAGTTTAGAAACGGGGCTCCAAAGACGTTTTGAGCAACACGGGCCATATGAGATGTTCCAAGAGCTGAAGCTAGTTCTTCAAGCTCATGCTCGTGTCGAGAGATATGAAGTCTCCAACAAGTTCTTCAGCTGTAAGATGGAGGAGAACAGTTCTGTCAGTGAGCACATACTCAAAATGTCTGGGTTACACGGTCGTCTGACTTCACTTGGAGTCGAACTTCCGGACGATGCTATCATTGACAGAATCCTCCAGTCTCTCCCACCAAGCTACAAAGGCTTTGTGCTTAACTACAACATGCAAGCGATGGAGAAAACCATTCCCGAGTTGTACTCGATGCTCAAGTCTGCAGAAGTAGAAATCAAGAAGGAGCATCAAGTGTTGATGGTCAACAAGACCACTAGTTTCAAGAAAGGCAGGGGTAAGAAGAACTTCAAGAAAGACGGCAAAGTTGTTGCCGCGCCCGGTAAGCCAGATGCCGGGAAGAAGAAAAAGAACGGACCCAAGCCTGAGACTGAGTGCTTCTACTGCAAGGGAAAAGGTCACTGGAAGCGGAACTGCCCCAAATACTTAGCGGACAAGAAGGCCGGCAACGTTAAAGGTATATGTGATATACATGTTATTGATGTGTACCTTACCAGCGCTCGTAGTAGCTCCTGGGTATTTGATACCGGTGCTGTTGCTCACATTTGCAACTCAAAGCAGGAACTGCGGAATAAGCGGAGACTGGCCAAGGACGAGGTGACGATGCGCATCGGGAATGGTTCAAAGGTCGATGTGATTGCCGTCGGCATGCTACCTCTACATCTACCGTCGGGATTAGTTTTAAACCTTAATAATTGTTATTTAGTACCAGCTTTAAGCATGAACATTGTATCAGGGTCTTGCTTAATGCGAGACGGCTACTCATTTAAGTCAGAGAATAATGGTTGTTCTATTTATATGAGTGATATGTTTTATGGTCATGCTCCGCTGGTGAATGGTTTATTCTTGATGAATCTCGATCGTGATGTTACACATATTCATAGTGTGAGTACCAAAAGATGCAAAGTTGATCATGATAGTCCCACATACTTGTGGCACTGCCGCCTTGGTCATATCGGCGTTAAGCGCATGAAGAAGCTCCATACTGATGGACTGCTAGAGTCTCTTGACTTTGAATCATTTGACACATGCGAACCGTGCCTCATGGGCAAGATGACTAAGACTCCATTCTCAGGAATAATGGAGAGAGCCACCGACTTATTGGAAATAATACATACTGATGTGTGTGGTCCAATGAACGTTGAAGCTCACGGTGGTTATCGTTATGTTCTCACTCTCACCGATGATTTGAGTAGGTATGGGTATATCTACTTGATGAAGCACAAATCTGAGACGTTTGAAAAGTTCAAGGAATTTCAGAGTGAGGTTGAGAATCAACGTGACAGAAAAATTAAATGTCTACGATCTGATCGTGGAGGAGAATATTTGAGTCACGAGTTTGGCAGACACCTAAGGAAGTGTGGAATCGTTTCACAACTAACGCCGCCTGGCACACCGCAGCACAACGGAGTGTATGAATGTCGTAATCGCACCTTATTAGATATGGTACGATCTATGATGTCTCTCACCGACTTACCGCTATCATTTTGGGGATACGCATTAGAAACTGCAGCATTCACTTTAAATAGGGCACCGTCTAAATCCGTTGAGACGACACCGTATGAACTGTGGTTTGGCAAGAAACCTAAGTTGTCGTTTCTTAAAGTTTGGGGCTGCGATGCTTATGTGAAGAAACTTCAACCAGAAAAGCTCGAACCCAAAGCGGAGAAATGTGTATTCATAGGATACCCTAAGGAAACTATTGGGTATACCTTCTATCTTAGATCCGAAGGTAAAACCTTTGTTGCCAAGAACGGATCCTTTCTAGAGAAAGAGTTTCTCTCGAAAGAAGTAAGTGGGAGGAAGGTAGAACTTGATGAGGTAATTACACCCCCTCTCGAACAGGAAAGTAGCGCAGTACAAGAAGTTGTTCCTGTGGTGCCTACACCGACTGAAGAGGAAGTTAATGATGATGATCATAAAGCTTCGGATCAAGTTACTACTGAACCGCGAAGGTCCACAAGGGTACGCTTCGCGCCAGAGTGGTACGGCAACCCTGTGATGGAAATCATGTTGTTAGACAACGGTGAACCTTCGAACTATGAAGAAGCGATGGCGGGCCTGGATTCCAACAAATGGCTTGAGGCCATGAAATCCGAGATAGGATCCATGTATGAGAACAAAGTATGGACTTTGGTGGACTTGCCCGATGACCGGCGAGCCATAGAAAATAAATGGATCTTCAAGAAGAAGACTGATGCAAACGGTAATGTAACCGTTTACAAAGCTCGACTTGTCGCAAAGGGTTTTCGACAAATTCAAGGAGTTGACTACGAAGAGACTTTCTCTCCCGTAGCGAAGCTGAAATCAGTCCGAATCATGTTAGCAATTGCCGCCTTTTATGATTATGAAATTTGGCAAATGGACGTCAAAACGGCGTTCCTTAACGGGAACCTTAAGGAAGAGTTGTATATGATGCAACCAGAAGGTTTTGTTGACCCTAAGGGTGCTAACAAAGTATGCAAGCTCCAGCGCTCCATCTATGGGCTGGTGCAAGCATCTCGGAGTTGGAACATTCGCTTTAATGAAGTGATTAAAGCGTTTGGGTTCATACAGGTTTACGGAGAAGCCTGTCTGTACAAGAAAGTGAGTGGGAACTCTGTAGCTTTCCTCATACTATATGTGGATGACATATTATTGATGGGGAATGATATAGAGATGTTGGAGAGCATAAAGGCCTATTTGAACAAGAGTTTTTCAATGAAGGACCTTGGAGAAGCTGCATACATATTAGGCATCAAGATCTATAGAGATAGATCGAGACGCCTCATAGGTCTTTCGCAAAGTACATACCTTGACAAGATATTGAAGAAGTTCAATATGGAAAACTCAAAGAAAGGGTTCTTGCCAGTTTTGCAAGGTATCAGATTGAGTAAGACTCAGTCGCCGACCACGGCAGCAGATAGAGAGAAGATGAGTTATGTCCCCTACGCTTCAGCCGTGGGCTCTCTAATGTATGCCATGCTGTGTACCAGACCTGATATAAACCTTGCGATAAGCTTGGTAGGGAGGTACCAAAGTAATCCCGGTGCGGAACACTGGACAGCGGTCAAGAATATCCTTAAGTACCTGAAAAGGACTAAGGAAATTTTTCTCGTTTATGGAGGTGACGAAGAACTCGTCGTAAAGGGTTACGTCGATGCTAGCTTCGATACAGATCCGGATGACTCTAAGTCACAAACCGGATACGTATATGTGTTGAATGGTGGGGCAGTGAGCTGGTGCAGCCGCAAGCAAGAAGTCATGGCAGCATCTACATGTGAAGCGGAGTACATAGCTGCTTCAGAAGCGGCTCATGAAGGAATTTGGATGAAGGAGCTCATCACAGACCTTGGAGTGGTTCCAAGCGCGTCGGGTCCTATGACACTCTTCTGTGATAACACTGGAGCCATTGCCATAGCCAAGGAGCCCAGGTTTCACCGGAAGACGAAGCACATCAAGCGCCGCTACAACTCCATCCAGGACCATGTCCAGAGTGGAGTGATAGATATTTGTAAAGTACACACGGATCTGAATATTGCAGACCCGTTCACTAAACCTCCTCCACGAGCAAAACATGATCAACACCATAAAGCTATGGGTGTTCGATACATCACAATGTAACTAGATTATTGACTCTAGTGCAAGTGGGAGACTGTTGGGAATATGCCCTAGAGGCAATAATAAAATGGTTATTATCATATTTCTTTGTTCATGATAATCGTATATCGTTCATGCTATAATTGTATTAACAGGAAACAGTAATACATGTGTGAATGAATAGATCACAATGTGTCCCTAGCAAGCCTCTAGTTTGCTAGCTCGTTAGTCAATAGATGATCATGGTTTCCTGATCATGGACATTGGATGTCATTGATAATGGGATCACATCATTGGGAGAATGATGTGGTGGACAAGACCCAATCCTAAGCCTAGCACTAGATCGTATTGTTCGTATGCTAATGCTTTTCTAATGTCAAGTATCTTTTCCTTCGACCGTGAGATTGTGCAACTCCCGGATACCGTAGGAGTGCTTTGGGTGTATCAAACGTCACAACGTAACTGGGTGACTATAAAGGTGCACTACGGGTACCTCCAAAAGTGTCTGTTGGGTTGGTACGAATCGGGATCGGGATTTGTCACTCCGTGTGACGAGAGGTATCTCTGGGCCCACTCGGTAGAACATCATCATGAGCTCAATGTGACTGAGGAGTTAGTCACACGATGACGTGCTACGGAACGAGTAAAGAGACTTACCGGTAACAAGATTGAACAAGGTATAGGTATACCGACGATCGAATCTCGGGCAAGTTCTATACCGACAGACAAAGGGAATTGTATACGGGATTGATTGAATCCTTGACATCGTGGTTCATCCGATGAGATCATCGTGGATCTAGTGGGAGCCACCATGGGTATCCAGACCCCGCTGATGGTTATTGGCCAGAGAGGTGTCTCGGTCATGTCTGCCTGTCTCCCGAACCCGTAGGGTCTACACACTTAAGGTTCGATGACGCTAGGGTTATAGGGAATTGTTATACGAGATTATCGAAAGTTTTTCGGAGTCCCGGATGAGATCCCGGACATCACGAGGAGCTCCGGAATGGTCCGGAGGTAAAGATTGATGTATAGGACGGATGGTTTCGGACACCGGAAGTGTTTCGGGCATCACCGGTAACGTACCGGGACCACCGGGACCACCGGAGGTGGTCCCGGGGGACCACCGAAGGGGGGTGACGACCCCGGGAGGCTAGATGGGCTAAGTGGGGAAGGGAACCAGCCCCTAAGTGGGCTGGTGCGCCCCCCACCCAGCCCATGTGCACCAGAAAAAAGGGGAAGGGGGGGAACCCTAACTAAGGTGGGCCTTAGGCCCACCAGAGGGGTGCGCCACCCCTCCTCCTTGCCCTGGCCGCCACTCCCCCCATCTGGGAGGGCTGCCGCACCCCCTAGGGTGGGAACCCTAGGGGTGGCACCCCCTCTCCCCTTCCCCTATATATAGTGGGCACTTTTGGCCTTTGGAGGACACGGTTTTCCCTCTCCCTCGGCGCAGCCCTGCACTTCTTCCTCCTCCTCTCTGTCGGCGCTTGGCGAAGCCCTGCCGGGAGACCTCGTCTCTCCACCAACACCACGCCGTCGTGTTTCTTGTCTTCTTCCCCAACCTCTCCCTCCTCCTTGCTGGATCAAGGTGCGGGAGACGTCACCGGGTTGCACGTGTGTTGAACGCGGAGGTGCCGTTGTTCGGCACTAGATCGGAATCGCTGTGAGTACGACTCCATCAACCGCGTTCTAGCAACGCTTCCGCTTAGCGATCTTCAAAGGTACGAAGATGCTCTTACCCCTCTCTCGTTGCTGGTCTCTCCATAGGAAGATCTGAACATGCGTAGGAAAAATTTTGAATTTATGCTACAATACCCAAGAGGGGCTACCTACAGGCAGTCGGCTCTGATACCAACTTGTGAAGCCCTCGATTTAATCGTACGCTAATCATACACGCAAATGCGTACGATCAAACCCAAGGACTCACGGGAAGATATCACAACACAACTCTAGACACAAATAAAATAACATCAGCTTCATATTACAAGCCATGGGCCTCGAGGGCTAGAATACGATAGCTCGATAAACACACGAGTCAGCGGAAGCAAAAATATCTGAGTACAGACATAAAACATGGGGTGCCTTAGAGAAGGCTAGAACAAAAGGAACACGATCGAACGAGGCGAGGCCTCCTGCCTGGGAACCTCCTAACTACTCCTGGGCTTCAGCGGCCTCCACGAAGAAGACACCATCGGGACAGCAGGCGTCGGCAGGAAAACTCCATCTCCTGGGCTCCATCATCTGGTCGCAGCAACGGATCAAGGGGACAAAGGGGGGAGCAAAGCAGCGGTGAGTACTCATCCAAAGTACTCGCAAGTCTTACATCAGAACTATTCTAATTATGCATCAGTATCAAAGAAGGGGGTGTTATATGTGGATTGACTGCAGCAATGCGAGAACAGAGAGAGAAGGCCTAGTCCTATCGAAGACTAGCATCTTCAGGGTCTTGCAGCAATAGACGAGAGTAGAACAGGGGGTAAAACATTAATAGTCATATTGTTGCAGCAATATTAAAGCGAGGTCACGCCTAAAGATCCTCCCTCGACTCCCTGCGAGGAAGCAATCCCGAGGCAAACTAATGATCAAGTTAAGTAACAATTGTAGTTGTATAATATCGGGGCACAACTCCAAGTCGTCCTGTAACCGTGGACACGGCTATCCGAATAGTTAATTTTCATCCGTGCAGGGGTGCACCACATGTCCCGTCACGCTCGATAACACTCTGGCCGGACATACTTTTCTGGGTCCTGCCCGGCCTCGGAATATCGACACGTCGCAGCCCCACCTAAGACAAATCAGAGAGGCCAGCCCGCCGGTCTAACTCCTAAGCACAAAGGGTTCGTGGGCCCGGTTCCCCTTCACGCTACTTCACGTGGCGTGGGCGGCCGACGTCAGTCCTAGCATCCCTTAATCACAAGAGCGATGCATCTCGGGACCACTCGGGCGCGCGCCGCTACATTGCTGGCATATGAAAAGCTTTGGCTGATACCGCGACGTCGAGTACCCATAATTCTTCCCGCATAGCCGGTTAGTGCGAAAAGGTCTCCGACCAACCCAGATCAAATACCCAAATCCATTAACATTTTAGTTAGGCCAACAACACAGTCTCACGGGAATCCACCCGTCTTACAACTAATCACCAAAGATCCCAGTAACAAGGTCCAGTAACTGTGTGGTTGTAACATCGGGGGGGGGGACCCGAGGTATCACCCTCGTTGGATTCCGAACGATGTACCCGTCAAGGTGGGCTTAGAGGAATCACCCTCGGGGGTCCCACACTTGAGGGGTTGCACGACAGAGGCGTCATCAGGAATGGTGAAAGAGGAATCACCCTCGATAACCACGACCGACTAACTATACTACAGAGATATCATCAAAAGTACTTAGCAAGGTGTCACCCTCGGTACCCGATAGTATCTCTGTAGTGTCGTACAAAGATGGGGGTGCATGTGCTGTGTCGGGTCTGGCTCGTCGATCAGGGATCGAGATTTGAAAACAAGCGGGGCAACTAAACTACGGGGTTAGAGGGGATGACTGCTCCACCTATACTAAGCAGATTTAAAGGTACATGACTGAAAGTAGCAGTTCATCAAAAACAGGCTATGCATCAGATATAGGAGCTAACTACAACAGTAGCAAAATACTAATGCAAGCAGTAGGAAGAAAGACATAGGCGATATAGGAATGATCAAGGGGGGTTTGCTTGCCTTGCTGCTCTGCGACAAAGGACTGATCGGCAGGGTCGTAGATGTACCCGGCAGCAGCGTCAGTCTCGGGGTCTACCGGTAAGAAGAGGGGGAAGAAACAATAAATAATAGCAACGGTGCAACACAAAGCATGACATGGCAAGATGCAGGCTAGACATGAGCTAACGCAGCAACATCCGTCATAGACGGGTCGGAAGAATATCTGACGATATTTTCCGGGTCTCGGGCTACTACCGGTCATACTCGAAACGATGGAAATGTTCCATGTTTGCTATGCTAGGGACGCGTGACAAACGAATGGACCGTGTATCCGGGTTCGTCTCGTTCTGCTGATCAACTTTCATCTTGAAAATATCTTGATCTGACTTACGGATTATTTAATATTAATTTTTAAAGTTTTATTCAATAATTAGGAATTAAAAACAGATTTAAATAATTTAATAAAAAACTATTATGACATCAGCATGATGGCATGCTGACATCAACATTTGACTGGTCAACTGACTAGCGGGTCCCGAACGTCATAGGCACAAGTTTTAATTAAGATTAAATATTAATTAATCACATTTATTTAGTGGGAGACCCACGTGTCATACTCTAATTATTCTAATTATCCAATTAAATAATTTAATTAATATATCTATTTATTTATTTAATAAAAACATTATTTTTATTTTTATATTTTAATTTCACTTTTCTTTAAAAGGGGGTGTGGGGCCTCCGTGTCATAGACAGCGGGGGGCGTTGGCCCCACCGGTAAGTGGCTTTAGGCCATATACTCAATTTTATTCAGAGATACATAATCATGCAATTATCGTATTCCTCCAAATACATATATATGCAAATACATACATCGCATCTCATACATACATACATACGGAAATACAACATTTATTTTTATTTCTTTCTCACATCTCACATCTCACAACTCCCTCTGTTAACACAGAGAAGTCTCTCTGCTAACACAACATGGAAGAACCGCATGTTCAAACCTTCCTACCGGTCACTACCGTCGACGGATCGGAGTCCCATTTGCCGGAACGGAATCGGGACGGTGAGGGGAACGCGATGGTGGGAGGAGCCCGAGGAGGGGCTCACCAACGTTGATGAGATGGCCCGGTGAAGCCGGAGTTCGCGGGAAGGCGGAGGTGAAGGCGAGGAGGAAGACGAGGCGATGACGGTGATGGCGCGGTGGTGACGCGGTTCCGGTGAAGACGGTCATGACGGCGAGGAGGAGTCGGCCGGAGGTTCGTCGAGAGGGGCCCCGGTGAGGAGGGCCCCCGGGATGGAGCCGCCGACGGGGGCTCCGGCCATCGCGGGGGTCGCGGTGGATCGAAGGAGAACCGGCGGGGAGGGGCCCGATGACGGGGCCGCCGTGGTCGGTGGGGACCCCGGCCGATGCGCCGACGGGGAGGGGCGGCCACCGGAGAGGTGAGGGCCGCCGGAGATGGGCCCCCCGGGGATGGGGAGGTCGGCCGACGGGGATGGGGAGGCTGCCGGAGTGGGGTGGCCAGGGGGGCTTCGGGTTGGAAAGGGGCTGGTGGGGGAGAGGCTGCAGGGGAGGGTCGGTGGAGGGAGAGGCCGGCGGTGGGGTGAGGAAGGAGCTCTCCGGCCGGGGTGGGGGCGAGGTGGAGAGGAGGTCCTGGCGCAGGGGAGGCCCGTGGGGGGAGAGGGAGATCGTGGGGAGGGAGAGAGCCGAGAGAGAGAGAGGGGGCTCCCGTGGGGAAGGTGGGGGCTGCCGGTGCGTGGGGGTTGGTGGGGTGTGGGTTGCGGTAGGTGGGAAGGAGAGCCGAAGGGGGGCTCTCGTGGGTGGGGTGGGACTCGATGGGGAGGGTGGCGGCGGCCAGGGAACTGGGAGGTGACGGGGGGAACACAGGGGAGTGCTAAGGTTCGGTGGTGGGGAGCGGTTGGGGCGTGGCGAGTTGGGCCTCTTGGCCGAGCTCGGCCATGGGTGGGGGTGTTTTGCTTCTTTTTTTTTATTCTCTGTTGTTGTTTATTTTTCTTTTATTATTTATCTTTTTTCCTATTATTATTATTCTCTTACCTTTTATTTTATTATTTTAATACTTTCTTTTATTCTATTTTTTTAATTCTTTTATTATTTCTGCAATCGAAAACTTCCATCCATAGACTTTAATTTAAACATGATAATTACTTTGATTTTTATTAAGTGACAATCTAGCTTAGTTAAATATGATGACCTAGCATCATTAGGGTGCGGTTACTGTATCTTAACTACCGGGGTGTCACAGTTACGTGGATTTTTTTGGGATTATATAAAAAATACTGGGCGAAAGAACTACCGGAGGGGGGCTGCTAGGGCGCCACAAGCCGTGACACCGCCACCCCCTGGTGGCGGAGTGGGGGCTTGTGGGCTCCCAGACGGCCCACTAGCCCCCCTCTTTTGCTATATGAAGCGTCTTGGTCTAGAAAAAATCAGACGGGAGCTTTTTTGTGGTTTCGCCGCCGCCACGAGGCGGAACTTGAGCACATCCAATCTAGAGATCCGGCAGGACGATCCTGCCGGGGAAACTTCCCTCCCGGAGGGGGAAATCATCGCCATCGTCATCACCAACACTCCTCTCATCGGAGGGGAGGCATCTTCATCAACATCTTCATCAGCACCATCTCTTCTCCAATCCCTAGTTCATCTCTTGTAACCAATCTTCGTCTCACGACTCCGATTGCTACTTGTAAGGTTACTAGTAGTGTTGATTACTCTTTGTAGTTGATGCTAGTTGAATTACTTGGTGGAAGAGTTTACGTTCAGATCCTTGATGCTATTCATTACACCTCTGATCATGATTATGATTATGCTTTGTGAGTAGTTACTTTTGTTCCTGAGGACATGGGATAAGTCATGTTAATAATAGTCATGTGAATTTGATATTCGTTCGGTATTTTGATATGTTGTATGTTGTCTTTTCCTCTAGTGGTGTTATGTGAACGTCGACTACATAACACTTCACCATACTTGGGCCTAGAGTAAGGCATTGGGAAGTAGTAAGTAGATGATGGGTTTCTGGAGTGACAGAAGCTTAAACCCCAGTCTATGTGTTGCTTCGTGATGGGCTGATTTGGATCCACTAGTTTAATGATATGGTTAGACTTTGTCTTAATTCTTCTTTTGTAGTTGCGGATGCTTGCGAGAGAGGTTAATCATAAGTGGGATGCTTGTCCAAGTAAGGGCAATACCCAAGCGCCGGTCCACCCACATATCAAACTATCAAAGTAACGAACGCGAATCATATGAACATGATGAAACTAGCATGACAGAAATTCTCGTGTGTCATCGGGGGCGTTTTTCCTCCTATAAGACTTTGTTCAGGCTTGTCCCTTGCTACAAAAGGGATTGGGCCACTTGCTGCACCGTTTCTACTACTTGTTACTTGTTACTTTTTGCTTGCTACGTTTCACCTCGCTACACAATAACTTGTTACCGCTACTTTCAGTGCTTGCAGTTATTACCTTGCTCATTTCCGTTTATCAGAGCCTTCTGCTCCTCGTTGGGTTCGACACTCTTACTTATCGAAAGGACTACGATTGATCCCCTATACTGGTGGGTCATCAATGCACGTTTGTTTGGTAACCTTGGGAAGTGCACCTTTTGCACAGATCGAGTATCTTTTCTTGGCTATGTTGTTACTCCACAAGGAAATGAAGTTGATAAAGCCAAGATTGAAGCTATTGAGAGTTGGCCGCAACCCAAAACGGTCACACAAGTGAGGAGTTTCCTTGGACTCGCCGGATTTTATAGGCGTTTTGTGAGAGATTTCAGCACCATCGATGCACCTCTGAGTGAACTTACAAAGAAGGATGTGCCTTATTCTTGGGGTACCGCACAGGAAGAAGCCTTCACGGTTTTGAAAGATAAGTTAACACATGCTCCTTTACTCCAACTTCCTGATTTTAATAAGACTTTCGAGCTTGAATGTGATGCTAGTGGAATTGGATTAGGTGGTGTGCTATTACAAGATGGTAAACCTGTTGCATACTTTTCTGAAAAATTAAGTGAGCCTAGTATGAATTATTCTACTTATGATAAGGAATTATATGCTCTTATTCGGACTTTGGAAACATGGCAACCTTATTTATGGCCCAAAGAATTTGTCATACATTATGATCATGAATCTTTGAAACATATTAGAAGTCAAGCAAAACTAAACCGTAGACATGCTAAATGGGTTGAATTCATTGAGACTTTCCCGTACGTCATTAAACACAAGAAGGGTAAAGAAAATGTCATTGCCGATGTTTTGTCTCATTGTTATACTATGCTTTCACAACCTTTTGGAGACCATCAAAGATCAATATGTGCATGATGCTGATTTCAAAGATGTGTTGGAGAATTGTAAAGAAGGGAGAACATGGAACAAGTTCATCGTTAATAATGGATTTGTGTTTCGTGCTAACAAGCTATGCATTCCAGCTAGCTCCATTCGTCTTTTGTTGTTACAGGAGGCGCATGGAGGAGGATTGATGGGACACTTTGGCGTAAAGAAGACGGAGGACGTACTTGCTACACATTTCTTTTGGCCAAAGATGCGATGGGATGTTAGGCATTTTGTTGCTCGTTGCACGACATGTCAAAAAGCTAAGTCATGACTCAATCCTCATGGTTTACATATGCCTTTGCCTATACCTAGTGTTCCTTGGGAGGATATACCTATGGACTTTGTTTTAGGTTTACCTCGAACAAAGAAGGGGAGGGATAGCATATTTGTTGTCGTGGACAGATTTTCAAAAATGGCACACTTTATACCATGTCATAAAAGTGATCATGCCGTTAATGTGTCTGATTTGTTCTTTCATGAAATTATTCGCTTGCATGGTGTGCCAAATACGATTGTTTCAGATTGTGATGCTAAATTTCTTAGCCACTTTTGGCGATGTTTATGGGCTAAGTTGGGGACGAAATTGCTTTTTAGTATTACATGTCACCCCCCAAACCGATGGACAAACTGAAGTAGTCAATAGATCTTTGTCTACTATGCTTAGGGTTGTTTTGAAGAACAATCTAAAACTATGGGAAGAATGCTTGCCTCATATTGAATTTTCTTATAATCGTTCGTTGCATTCTACTACAAAGATGTGTCCTTTTGAAGTTGTGTATGGTTTCCTACCTCGTGCACCTATTGATTTGTTACCTCTTCCATCTTCGGAGAAGGTTAATTTTGATGCTAAAGAACGTGTTGATTTGATATTAAATATGCATGAGTTAACTAAGGAAAACATTGAGTGCATGAATGCTAAATATAAACTTGCTGGAGATAAGGGTAGAAAACATGTTGTCTCTGCACCTCGAGATCTTGTTTGGTTGCATTTGCGTAAGGATAGGTTTCCTGATTTTCTCAAGTCAAAGCTAATGCCGCGTGCTCATGGTACTTTCAAAGTGTTAGAGAAAATAAATGATAATGCATATATACTTGAGCTGCCTGCAGATTTTGGGGTTAGTCCCACTTTTAACATTGCAGATTTGAAGCCATATTTGGGTGAGGAAGATGAGCTTTCGTCGAGGATGACTTCAGTTCAAGAAGGGGAGGATGATGAGGACATCAACACCATTGTTACACCCACAACCCCAGCTGTTATACATATTGGACCAGTTACTAGAGCTCATGCACGCCAATTGAATTACCACGTACTTTCGTTTCTTGGGAATACTTCTAATGTTCATGAACATATGATGCTGCCTAAGTTAGACACTTTTGTTGTGCTCATGAATGAAGGACCTAGCATGGACAAGAAGGATATCCGTTGGAGCGGGATCAAGCATGGAGAAGAAGGTGCACGCGCGGGAGAGAACAATGGAGCTTCCACTGGTGATTTTCGCACTCTAAAGCCACCATAAGGAGAGCATGAAGGCTTTGGACAAAATATTCAAGACGCCACATTAAAAATTTCGTTCATAGGCTATTATAGGTGTTGCGCCACCTTATTTTTGGGCCAGGCCCATGTAATTTCGAAATACCATAATATAGGCTATTTTTAGGGTCCGTGTGTGTGGGCAAACCGAGTTTATGGCTGTTTTTGGACCCCTCCTCCAACGGTCACGAAATTGCCTCTCTATTCCCTCATATATACAGCCCTTAGGGCTCCGTTTAGACTTGGGTTTTGTTTAGATTACAAGTTCGCCATAGCTACAACTTCACGTTCTTCGTTTGTGTTCTACGACCAGACAAAGGCGTCACAGAAGCCCACCTTCATCAATAAAGTTTTCCTCTTATATTCGCAATACCTTGATTGCATCTTAGTTTCTTGCTTGTTCTTCGTTTGCATGTAGGAAACAGACCTTCGTGGTCAGGTTGATCATGCTCCGGCGCGGTCAATAACCTCTTGGAGTTGGTTTAGCGATTGCTAAGGCGCGACGTCCTCACACGTTCGTAGTCGGATCGTCAAAGTCTACTCCACCAAAACGATACCCATGATCTCATTGAAAGACAGCGACAACTTCGCCTCTATTAGAAGGGGGCTTGGTACCCGTACTCGATTAAGTCGGTGTGAAGACCCTAGTTCGAATCGTCGATGTAGATCTTGCTGCGGCGAATTTTGGTCATCTGGCCCGCCATGGTGGGCGTCAACTGTCGTGGTTTGTCACGACAGATGTCCTCGTGAACGAACTTAGTGGTGAGGCCATCGTCGCGGTGTGGTGACTCGTAGGGGTTGATTGGGGACGAGAGACGGATTTACCCAGGTTCGGCCCCTCCAATGGAGGTGAAAGCCTACATCCTGCTTTAGTGTCTATATTTATGGGAATCTCGATTACAAGGATGCAGATTCGCTAACCTAGCTCTTGAGGGTTTCTTACTTGATCTTTTTGACTCAAGGGCTCTCCTTTATATATAGGTAGAGGCCCCCAAGTTTACAAACAGAGTCTGTGTCGAATGAACTCATGTGACCTACTACAAATCTACAATATCTTTCTTCCCAACTTATGAAGGCTTCCGGCGTCTTTTTCCTTGTATGTCAAAAGTCGTCGTCTTCTCGTGTTGGGTCGTATGGCGGCTTGAGTCACAACCCCTGGCGGCCCACCTTCTTACTGCTTCTTTGCACCTTGACCCGGCCCCGTAGGGCGGGTTACATCCTAGGATTATTTCCCCGACAGGCCCCCTCAAACATGTTGCTCGCTGATCCTTGAAAACCAGCGTCGATCTATCCATCGTGATACTCTTGCCCGAAGAAACCACCTTTTCCATGAGCGGTAAAACCCTAGTTCCCTCCCTTGGTCCCCTGATCCCAGAGTCAAGGACCCCAATGAATAACAACCGAAGGAGAGGGCATTGGAAAAAGTTCTCCGTGGTGATCGCCACCGCCGGGAGGAAAAATGAACCCTAACGAGAGGGGATCGCCACGGCATCTATACAATATAGATTGCTTGTGGGTGCGAAGAGGACTAGCTGTCAGATAGATGAACGCAGCGAAGCAAATGGCAAAGCACAGCAGAAAGACCGACCCATCCATGTCCGGTACACATAAAAGAAAAAGCCAAAAAAACATGTAGTTGGATGGTTAGAGGGGTAGTTGTATCCCCAGCCCATGAGGATCCAAATCCTGGTGCCCGCATTATTCCTGGATTTATTTCAGAATTTTTGGCGATGTGCATTCAATGGGAGGACATGCTCCCGTCGACAATGAGGTGCCTACAATGTATTCATAAATGTCAAAATGATATGCCAGCTCCATCCCTCTCATAGGGGATATAGATCGAGTGACTGGCCTCTGGCCAGTCACTAGCGGACAGCTAGTCGTTGGATGAAGGATGGGCAGCCTAGATTAAGTATTGTAGCAAAAGAAACACTGTATTCGATGATGTAGACGAACACTATAGACCGGGTACTTTAGACGACATCTTGTAGACGAAATCATTGTACATGGGATACTGTTCATTCATATCCATCCGATGATCCTTGATCTGACGGTCTGAAGAAGGGGGCTAGTCACTGTACTATTTACCGGTAACTTGTCCATAACAAGTCACTCGATCTTAGTCTGGATAGTATGTGTGTTCATAAAGATGAGTATATGCACGTGTATATAAATATTTACGTATGTATTGTGTTAAAAAAAACAAAAAAACAAAGGGCCGGTTGCACCCCTCAAACAGGCTGCTACGACAATGGCCCTAACTAATCTTAAAGCTGAAAACAATCCAGCGGCTAGGAACATCGACTGAAACATTGTTAAAAGTTACTCGACTGAGTTTTAGCATATCTGTTTATAAAAAGGGGCATATTATGCGTTTATCGGCTAATCTTTTTAAAAATTCAGTCGGATCATGAGCTGTCAGATTTGCTTGATCGAACGAGCCCAGTACGCTTTCAACATTATAGATCTATAACACAGGTCTTGTTATCAAATTATTTCTGCACCATAGTTGTTGTCAAATTATTTCTGTAACATAGTTCTTGTTGCAAAAATTTTGCAACATTTGTTTTGTTACGATTTTTGTCTAACAAAGGTTTGTTGTAATTTTTCTTTTTGCAACTAAGGTCATGTTACAAAAAATTCCTTCAAAGGTTCTGTTGTAAAACATAAACTCGTCGTAGACTTACAACACTGTATATATATATGTATTAGAAACATAGTCCGTATTATAGAACCGCTATATAGAACATCACTTGCACGCGTGTCATATATAGACGGCGGACGGGGCCACTGCAGTCTGTCAGGTGATGGTTAGCTTTTCTCTTTGTAAAATCTTGTTTGGCTGGAGCCTTTGCACCTGCCAGGCTGCCACCTGGATGCTCTTTTTCGGGTTTTTTCTGTTATCTTTATAATAGTGGAACCCAATCCTATTTTGGGATAGTATGTAAAAAAAAATGAAAAAAGTGCACCGAGCAGCTCTAGCAATCTCGGTAGCAGGAAGCATGAAATAATAATAATAGTTTCACTTTGGCGCGTCAAATATTCCAGCTTTTTTACGATAGAGGGAAAAAACAAGGTAAATAAGGGGAAGCAAGAAACCTCAGCACATTTTTTTTCAGCTGAGACCTCGTCACATTTGCAGATCAAATCCCCACTATTAAATTGTGTTCTCCCCTAGCACTCTAGAAACCAAGCATGAGAAGTACTCCAAACTATGGATTTCAAATATGGGACCAAACAGGTGTGATTCTCAGACTGCAACCGTCGTGCCGTCAGAAACCATGCGGGTTGATCCAACAGAGCAAAAATCGTAGAAACAACAGGTTGGAAGCCTCATTTTTTAAGTGCATTCATCCTGTCTCTCAGGTAATACAGCTTAGCTCTCCTCACTTTCTTCCTGTCCAAGATCTTCATTTCTTTGATGTTTGGCGAGTAACTGGACGAAAAAGAGAAAGTCACATCAAGAAAAATAATCCAAGCAAATAGTTGATAGCTAACTAAGAGAAAAGACACGCAGCCATTCAAACAACAATGAAACTTAACACAGGTTTGCATTCAATCTAGCTAGTGTCATATATGCTGGCAAAGATGCAGGGTTTATATGTAATGATATATCGATATCTTTCACGTTTAACGTCTAGTTGTGCTAGTTCTAAATATTAAAAGTTGAATACATAGATGTAACTGCAGAACAAAGCACAAAGATCCTGAGAATCAAAAAAGAAAAAGCATATAAACTACTGTACTAATTATAGCATTCTTTCAATGTATTTGTTTCCGTGGAAAACGCAGAGCAAAGAAAGAACATGCTACAAGTTCAGAACAATTGAGATTTGAACAGAACCGGATGACGGGTTTATGGAACTACAAACTCCACTTCTAATAGGTTGCTAAAAGGGCACAAGCAGTCATGTCCATCATTCCACAATATAGTCAAAGGAGGTCATATGTGGCTACTGCTTGGTAAAAGAAACTAGCTGTGCCCATCTCATCATAAACTTACTTCAGGGTCATTATTCCCCAAGTATGTAAGCATGGTTCAGAATATAGTATGAATGGATTTAGAAAAATGAAAGGACCAGATGAATCTAGTTCAATTATTCTCATCGGTGAATGAGAAACTAAAGGAACATTACGAAGTCAGCTGTTAGTAATCTAGCCTAGACAGGAGATAGGGGATGAGAGAGTGAGAAGATAAAACTAGCAAATGGGGGAGAGGGGAGAGAGCGAGGAAAACAACTAGCAAATGGGGGAGAGTCCCCCCACAAATTATCCCTTTGGCCTCTCCCCCAACATCAGCAATACCAGCATGATAACAAACATCACTACCTAAGCACAGTTTTCTCAGTTCTGCAAACATCCAACTATATTTCTCACGCAGGAGTTACACATCTATAGTTTCATTGGCCTTAATTTATCTGCTGATATTGTAAGGGTTTTTTCTTAGAGAAGGGATATTGTACGACTACTCGCAAAAAAAAAGGACAAGAACTCCCTGTCTGTCATCCTAACGGACAGGGAGAAGTGAACGCTAAAAAAATGTTGTTAATGGTTGTTGAATGGTTGCCAGATTTGAATTAAGGATATCACAGCATCAAGAGGTACTTCAACCTCAGCATGATATGTTCCAAGACAAAGCAGTGTAATTTTTTTTTAAAGAATGGAGTAGACGAGCACATGTTTGGTTTGACTTACAGTGGAAAGACAGATTCGACACCCACACCAGCTACTAATCTCCGCAATCTGAAGGTTGTATTTATCCCAGCATTGCGCCTTGCTATCACAATCCCTTTTAGTGTAGACTCTCGCCTTTTGTTCTCAGGAACTTGCTGTTTATTCACAGGATCAGTAGCAGAACTGTATCCGGGCAGCGCTAAAGCAAGGAATGTGAAATGCTATACCAATCTCATCTGAATGATGCATCCAGGCTGCACATCAGGAATCTCCCTCTCCGAGTGGACCTTATCAACCGCCTCTTTGTTCAAGATCTGCAAAATCATAAAAAGAATGCAACAAGCAGTATTATGTTTTTGCGGTAACATAGCTGCTATTGGATGTTATATAGTAGTTCCTGCAAGTAACACCAAGTTTACATTCATAATGTGCCTGGCAGTCTTGTCAGGCCTCTTGAACTTGATGCGTGGGGGGTGCTCAACCGCAGGGGAGCTGGAATCGTCCTCGTCCGAGGCAACCTCAGCACTTCCCACCGTCGACAAACCCCTCGCCATGAGAAACTTTGCGCAGAAACCAGACGAGGCAGGAACAACATCACCGGAAATGAACCGATTCTGCACGCAAAAAATTGATCCAGACGACATGACCCGGACGAATTCCAAGAACACAGAAGAGGATAAGAATCATACCCCGGTTGGAGGAGTGAACCCGCAAGTGCTGAGGTGTTTGACGGCCGAGGGTGGCGGGGCAGCACCCGGCTGAGCGGCTACAGGAGCAGCAAACTTCAGGAGCCTCGCCGCAGCCCCGCGGCTTCCGGCTCGGCAGACATTCCGGAGCAAAGATTGCATCCTGAGGACCGTACGCTGCGAAGAAATTGCAGAGTAAACCAGGGGCGAATCCAGTATAGGGCATGGGTCGTAATTTTTGCGAGAAATCGAAGTTTAGTGGGCATAATGCTGTGTCATGCATGTAACTGGGTCAGATCCGGATACAAATATCTGGCGTCAGGGTTCGGGGATCTCGGTTATGAACAGAGGGAAAGGGAAGGGAAGGGAAGGGAAGGGCGTACCAGGTGGTTGGATGCTCGTCGCCGGCAAAGGGGCAAGACGAAGAGGGCGGCGCCGCCAGGAGAGAGAGAGGGAGGGAGGGAGATAGGTGAACGGGGAGGGAGGTGTGAGCGGGCTAGTTACGTCAGGAGATGGGCCAGCCCAGGCCCAGCGAGAAACAGCGACCCCTATAGAGCAACCCAGCTCGGGGATAAGAATTGGCCCGTTTCCCTATCTTCCACTCTTTCTTTTTCCTTCAATCATTATGATTAGTTTATAGCCTCAAAAAAATTATAATCAGTACTTTTTATTTCAAAAAATGTAATAATTTCATGTACTTTATTGCCTAACTCGGTAACTAAATGTACACATTATATGTTTTCAAAAACAATCCACCCAATAAAATGATACCCGATTTTTTAACACGAGTGAAACACACACGCTACAAACGCGCACACATACTCACATCTATAAATGAACGCACTTTACGGCTGAAATAGTGTCGCCTGGGGGTGCGTCGGCACAAAAAATGGCGGGGGGGGGGAGGGAGCTCGGGTTCCCAGCCGCCGCTTTCGACCCAGTTTCGGAGCAAATTGGCCTAGTTTCGACGCAAAATTGGTCCACTTTTGGTCCATATTCGCCATTCTTCAGCACAAATTGGACAATAATAGTTTTTTTATCACATAGTTCATCATGGAAACCAATACAAATCAAAAAATAGTTTAACAATTCAATACAAATCAAAAATTGAGCTAGGTGTTGCCCTTCAGCCTCCATAGGTGCTCCTCCAAATAGTGTTGAAGTTGTTGATGCACGTGTGGGTCTCGGATCTCCTGACGCATGTTGAGGAAGGCAGTCCAGGTTGCCGGTAGTTGGTGATCAACTTGGGCAAAAGGACCTTTCCTTTAATATGGTTTAATGTCAAACACTGGCTCCTCCTGCTTGCTCTCAATGATCATGTTGTGCAAGACAAGACAAGAAGTCGTGACTTCCCACATTTGATCTTCCGACCAGGTCTGAACGGGGTATCGGACAACAGCAAAATGAGATTGAAGCACATCAAATGCCCGCTCGACATCCTTCCTGCAAGCTTCTTTGCCTTCAGCCGGCCCGGCGCCGAGCCACCTCGTCGCGGTTTTGCATTGCTCGCGAATAGGCCGGCCAGAGAGGCGAGGACCATGAGGTGCTCTTCATCCTGGGCGTCGGCATCAGCTTCCTCCTTCAGTAGCGCCGTGGACACCTCCTCGCCCTCGGAGTCCATCACCCAAGAGAATCGCCGAACACCTGGCGGGCATGGCAGACATGCGACCGCATACGTGCCCGGAGCACCGAAAACTTGCCAAGAAGCAGGGTGCGAGGGAGGGGCGCGAAGACGTGGCAAACCTTATGGCCTTTGTCGTGGTGGTAGGTAGTGTTGGGTAACGTAGCATAAATTCAAAAAAATTCCTACGCATATTCAGATCTTCCTATGGAGAGACCAACAACGAGAGAGGGGTGAGTGCATCTTCATACCTTTGAAGATCGCTAAGCGGAAGCGTTGCTAGAACGCGGTTGATGGAGTCATACTCGCGGCGATTCAGATCGCGGTGAGATTCTGATCTAGTGCCGAACCACAACACCTCCGCGTTCAACACACGTGCAGCCCGGTGACGTCTCCCGCACCTTGATCCAGCAAGGAGGAGGGAGAGGTTAGGGAAAATCTCCAACATCACGACGGCATGGTGTCGATGGAGAGACGAGGTCTCGTGGCAGGGCTTCGCCAAGCACCGTGGGAGGAGGAGGAAGGAGGGGAGCAGGGCTGCGCCGAGAGGAGAGAAAACCGTGTGCAAAACAGCCCCAAACCCCTAGGTATTTATAGGAGGAGGGAGGGGGTGCCACCCCTAGGGTTTCCCCCCTAGGTGGTGCGGCAGCCCCCCCCCCAGATGGAAGGTGCGGCGGCTATGGCAGGGGGAGGGGGTGGCGCACCCCTTAGGTGGGCCTTAGGCCCACCAGCGCCTAGGGTTCCCCCCTTCTCTCCCTCGTGTGCCTTGGGCCTCTTGTGGGAGGCGCACCAGCCCACTTTGGGCTGGTTGCCCTCCCCTTTTGGCCCATGCTACCTCTTGGGCCTGGTGGCCCCTCCCGGTGGACCCTCGGGACCATTTCCGGTGGTCCCGGTACGCTACCGGTGACGCCCGAAACATTTCCGGTGTCCAAAACCATCCATCCTATATATCAATCTTTACCTCCGGACCATTCCGGAGCTCCTCGTGAGGTCCGGGGTCTCATCCGGGACTCCGAACAACTTTCGGTAACCTCGTATAACATTTCCTTATAACCCTAGCGTCATCGAACCTTAAGTGTGTAGACCCTACGGGTTCGGGAAGCATGCAGACATGACCGAGACGTTCTACGGCCAATAACCATCAGCAGGATCTTGATACCAATGGTGGCTCCCACACGTTCCACGAAGATCTCATCGGATGAACCACGATGTTAAGGATTCAATCAATCCCGTATACAATTCCTTGTCGGTATAGAACTTGCCCGAGATTCGATCGTCGGTATACCTATACCTTGTTCAATGTCGTTATCGGTAAGTCTCTTTACTCGTTCCGTAGTACGTCATTGTGTGACTAATTCCTTAGTCACATTGAGCTCATGATGATGTTCTACCGAGTGGGCCCAGAGATACCTCTCCATCACACGGAGTGACAAATCCCGATCTCGATTCGTACCAACCCAACAAACACTTTCAGAGGTACCCGTAGTGCACCTTTATAGTCACCCAGTTACGTTGTGACGTTTGATACACCCAAAGCACTCCTACGGTATTCGGGAGTTGCACAATCTCACGGTCGAAGGAAAAGACACTTGACATTAGAAAAGCTTTAGCATACGAAAAATACGATCTAGTGCTATGCTTAGGATTGGGTCTTGTACGTCACATCATTCTCCCAATGATGTGATCCCGTTATCAATGACATCTAATATCCATGATCAGGAAACCATGATCATCTATTGATCAACGAGCTAGCCAACTAGAGGCTTGCTAGGGACACATTGTGATCTATTTATTCACACATGTATTACTATTTCCTGTTAATACAATTATAGCATGAACAATAGACGATTATCATGAACAAGGAAATATGATAATAACCATTTTATTATTGCCTCTAGGGCATATTTCCAACAGTCTCCCACTTGCACTAGAGTCAATAATCTAGTTACATTGTGATGTATCGAACACCCATAGCATTATGGTGTTGATCATGTTTTGCTCGAGGAAGAGGTTTAGTCAACGGGTCGGCAACATTCAGATCCGTATGTACTTTAGAAATCTCTATTACTCCACTCTGGACATGGTCCTGGATGGAGTTGTAGCGGCGTTTGATGTGCTTGGTCTTTCGATGAAACCTGGGCTCCTTGGCTATGGCAATGGCCCCAGTGTTATCACAGAAGAGTGTCATTGGACCCGACGTGCTTGGAACCACTCCAAGGTCGGTGATGAGCTCCTTCATCGAAATTCCTTCATGAGCTGCTTCTGAAGCAGCTATGTACTCCGATTGACATGTAGATGCCGCCACGACTTCTTGCTTGCTGCTGCACGAGCTCACTGCCCCACCATTCGAAACATACACATATCCGGTCTGTGACTTAGAGTCATCCGGATCTGTGTCGAAGCTAGCATCGACGTAACCCTTTACGACGAGCTCTTCGTCACCTCCATAAACGAGAAACATCTCCTTAGTCCTCTTCAGGCACTTAAGGATATTCTTGACCGATGTCCAGTGTTCCATACCGGGATCACTTTGGTACCTCCCTACCAAACTTATGGCAAGGTTTATATCAGGTCTGGTACACAGCATGGCATACATTAGAGAGCCTACGGCTGAAGCGTAGGGGACAATACTCATCTTCTCTCTATCTACTGTCGTGGTCGGTTATTGAGTCTTACTCAATCTCATACCTTGCAAAACTGGCAAGAACCCCTTCTTTGAGTTTTCCATATTGAACTTCTTCAATATCTTGTCAAGGTATGTACTTTGCGAAAGACCTATGAGGCGTCTTGATCTATCTCTATAGATCTTGATGCCTAATATGTATGCAGCTTCTCCAAGGTCCATCATTGAAACACTCTTGTTCAAATAGGCCTTTATGCTCTCCAACATCTCTATATTATTCCCCGTCAATAATATGTCATCCACATACAGTATGAGGAAAGCTACAGAGCTCCCACTCACTTTCTTATACATACGAGCTTCTCCATAAACCTGTATGAACCCAAACGCTTTAGTCACCTCATTGAAGCGAATGTTCCAACTCCGAGATGCTTGCTGAAAGTGCGTTATATCGACTAGAGGGGGGTGAATAGGAGATTTTGAGAATTTCATCACTGAGGAAATTCCTTTTGAGGAAATTCCTCACTGATGACTAACTTACAGCGGAAACAGTAAAGGATCAGACGTGCAAACGTTCACACCAACAGTATTTCAGAGTGAAGAATGTGAAAACAGATTGCACAGTAAGCAGGCACGATGAATACAGATGATGATTAACTATTGTGAAGAATTTGGGGTTGAGGAAATTCACAGAAAGTCTTCAACAAATTCTTCAAACAGTCACAGTGAAAGTCATCAACACATAATACAGAGAAAGTAAAGAGTTGAGGAGTTAGAACGCGATTCTCGGAGATGACAGTCGTTGATGACCCAGTTCCAACTGTTGTGACAGTTGTACATCTGGTTTGGAGCGGCTTGGTATTGAAACCAAAGGACACCCAGTCCCGGGACACACAGTCCCTACCGTATTCTCCTTGAGATAAGGACACACAGTCCTCGCCCAACACTCGTGGTAAGTCTTCAGGGCAGACTTCCAAACCCTCACAAACTTGGTCACCCGACGATCCACAATTGACTGCTGGATTGCTCTAGACCATGATGCCTAACCGTTTGGAGGATGCACAGTCCTCAAAGGTAAAAGGCTTCAGTCCCACACAGGAACAACTTCTTCAGTGATGCTCAATCACTAGGTTTGGTTTGTGGTTTCGGTGGGTGGTGTATTTCCTCACTGATGAATTACTCTTGAAGGCTCTGAGGAATTTGGGTTGCTCTTATGACAAGTGTCATTTTCTAACGGAGCAGCCAACCAGCTAGTGGTTGTGGGGTGGCTATTTATAGCCTGGGAGCATCCCGACATGATTTGACACTAATGCCCTTAAATAATATGACCGTTGGAGTGGATAAGACCAGTGACTTGGCGTGGTTATCGAAACGGTCGGGACCCTCAACTGTGAGAGTCCGCATGTCACTCATATTCCTCACTTGAGGCTTTTGGTAGGATTAGGCTTGGGTTGAGCATCATGAGGAAATCCATTCCATAGTGTTACTTTGACCCCCTTTAACAGTACGGTGTTCCTATTCATCAAATGCGAAGAAAGTAAAACAGAAAACGTAAATCTTCATGCTTCAATTTCTTCAGAATGATTTTCTTCAGGAACCACCGGTCTTCTCAATATCAGTATCTTCATGAGGAATATCAATTTCATCGCAGATTCCTCGCGATTCATTTCTTCAGCTTCAGACCAATTTCTTCAACTGAAGATATACATTTTTAGGGGTCGATATTCTTCAAATATCTCAAACTCCTCAATGACTTATAGATCCTGTGTATACTCACAAACACATTAGATACTTAACCTATAAGTCTTCAAACCACCAAAATCACTAAGGGGCACTAGATGCACTTACAATCTCCCCCTTTTTGGTGGTTGATGACAATTAGGTTAAGTCTTCAACGGGGATCAAAAATATGAAGTGTAAATACTCATTTGAGGAATTTGAAAACAAGATTCAGAGAGACTCCCCCTGAAGATGTGCATACCTTGAGGATTTTGCTTTTATAGCAGATACACATTGATGATTTATATCATGGAGATCTCCCCGTGAGTCTTGTAAATCATGCATACATATAACATATCATATGAAGAAAATGAAGATGCATGATGGAAAATGGTATCTAATGAATTCCAGCATGCGTGCATTAAAACTTTGAGGAATAAGCATGCGAATAAAAACGTTCAAAAGCGTCAGAGTACCATCGGGCTTAAGTTACAACTCATTACATAAAAACTTCAGAAGAGCCAAGAGTTTGTAACTTAAATATAGTTCATAAGCCCCAAAAATATCCCGCTTGAAGACTAACTCTCGAGTTTCTCCCCCTTTGTCATCAAGTGACAAAAAGGGACAAACTAAGGACTAACGCCCGTGAAGACTTCATTTCTTGGCGGTTGATGAAGAGACGTGACGCTTCTTGGGGGTAGTCTTCTTCCTTGGGCCGGTTGTTGTGTTGAGTTGTTCCTCATCAGATTCAGCGGTGCGGAATGAAGAAAAGGAGTTGTCTTCAAGGTCTGGCACTAGAATGGGCCTGAACTTCCTCTTGGGAGGCCACGACCAGTCAAAGTCCTGCTCAAAGTTCATTTCTTCAAGCTCAGTCCGAGTCTTCAGATGTGCAAGTGTAGCCCAGGTGCGATCGAAAACCTCATGCAGATAGTGATGATTAATGTTCACAGAGTTCTGGGTTTCAGTGAGGGTTTTCACAATGGCACCAAACTGGCGTTTGACCCATTTGTGGTTGTGATCCACCTTCTGGTGAAGACTGAGGAGAAGCTCTCTGGTGGTTAGCACGCGAGGAGGAACAGGGCTTGTTGGACGAGTCTCAGTATCATCCCATGAAGAATATGCTTCTGTCTCTTTGAACTGGCCATCAAGGGGCCTGCTGCCTTCTTCAATCACAGATTTTCCTTTTCCTTCGATGGGCTCAAAAGTCTTCTTGTTTACCCGGATAGGAGGCATATAACCCATGTGGTTTTGGAAATCTGTGTGGAAGTTGATGCCTGTCCTTGTCCTGATGAATCTCATGATCCATGGGGCATAAATCTTGTGATCATAGGGGCACATGGCATTGTCAGCCAAAGTCCTCAAGACGAAATCATGGATATTGATAGGAATACCATGAATGATGTTGAAGAGGATATTCTTCATGAGGCCTACAACATCTTCTTCATCGTCATGGCCTTTGATTGGCACGAGCACACTGTAGAGAATTCTGTAGACAAACCGGGGTGTGTACTTGAGCTCATGGACGAGGAATGTGGTTCTTGAGGGTTTTCCTGCAGCCAAAGGCTTCATGAGGACTTCCATCATTCCATTTGGCAGCTCACGCTCACCATAAAGCTTCACTGCCCCATCTGAGGGAATTGGTACGGGCAGTTCTCTGAGGAGTTCAGAAGCCGGAGCTTTGTAGTGAGTATTTTGGGACATCCAGTCGAACACCCAAGTGTTGATGTCATCAGCGTTGCCAGAAATGTGCAGAGTTGCATAGAACTGAAGAATAAGCTCACTATTCTAGTCTGATATGTCTGAGCACATAGGGAGCAAACCTGCATCGTGGAGTACACTGAGGACTGGTTCCAGACAGGGTATTGCTTCAAGCTCAACATGAGGAATGTGCCTGTGCTGGACTATCTTGTTGCGGCCACAGAGCACTGAGGAATAGTAGTTCATCTGAGTCCTTGTCCAAAACTTCAGATGCCTCATTTGAGGCTTGTCATAAGGGTTCTCTCCGATGAAATACATGCGTTCTTCAAAGAAATCTTCTTTCTGAAACTTTGGACGCTTGGAGAATGGTTGGCGCTGAACTGGCTTAAGATTCTGCTGAGGAATGGGAGGGGAGACAACCATGGCAGTCTCTGGGTTGAGCACAATGACTTCATTGTCTTGGACGGGTACATTTTCTTCAGCATTTTCCTCAAGTTGAGGAATTTCATCAGCTGGTGCTTGTTGCTGGAGAGATGATGCTTGCTCTGGCTGAGCTTCAGGCTGAGGAATTTCTGCTTCTTTCTCAGTTTGAGGAGTTGGGTTAGCCTGTTCCTCATCTTGAGGAGTCTGCTCAGAATGTACATTTTCCTCAGCTTGTTTTTCTTCAGCTGGCTTTGTGGCAGAAGGAGTCTCATCAGCTGCTGCAGCTGATGCTTGAGCGGTCTCTGTCTGAGGAATGAGGGGTTGAGGACTGTCATCAATCTGGATTTCCTCATCAGTGTGTTCCTTAGAGGCGACATCCTTCATTTCCTCATCAGCCCTTGTAGCTGGGTCATCAATGACGACCATCTCATATGAGGGGGCGACATTTAGAGGTACTGGATCCAGAGGAGCAGTTTCTTCAGTTTCTTTGAGACGCTTTGCCTCTGTCTCTTCTACTGCTGAGGAAGCTTTTCTCTTCTTTGCTTCCTTTTCAGCAGCCCTTGTTTTCTTCACGTCTGATGCAGACGGAATTATCTTCTTCACCTTTGAAGCTTTAGGTGAAGGTGTTCTTTCTGCAGATTCTTCAGATGGTAGTGAGGAACCAGCTGGAACAGAGTCATCAGCCTGCTTTGATGAAGCAGCTGGATCAGGAGCAGTCTCATCAGTGGTTGCAATTTCATCAGTTGCAGTTTCCGTGATGATTTCTTCAATGGCCGGTTCATCAGCACGGCGCTCCTGGTGTTCTTCCTCAGCTTGAGGAGTTTCCTCCTCATCAGGAGATGCATCTGCTGGCTGCTCAACCAGGGGCTGAGGAGTTGGTGTTGGTTGTGCGGTTTTCTTGTTGTATTCATCAACAACACTAGTGGCTAGTTTGATGAAATTGCGCTTGATGCTTTTGTGATCTGACAGCCTGTCATACTTGTCAGTCGGTACTTGCAGCTCTGCCTGAGTTGACACCAGTGCATCAGGAGTCAGCTTGAGGAGATTCTGCCTGAGGAATTTCTCCTTTTTTGCCTTTGCAACCTTTGCCTGCCGGGCCTGCTGTTCTTTCCACTCGGCTTCATTTATGAAGGTGGCCACCATGTGGCTGATGCCAGGAGGAAGTTTCAAATCATCAATGTGTTGGAATTATGCCCTAGAGGCAATAATAAATATAGTTATTATTATAATTCCTGTATCAAGATAATAGTTTATTATCCATGCTATAATTGTATTGAATGAAGACTCATTTACATGTGTGGATACATAGACAAAACACCGTCCCTAGCATGCCTCTAGTTGGCTGGCCAGTTGATCAATGATAGTCGGTGTCTTCTAATTATGAACAAGGTGTTGTTGCTTGATAACTGGATCACGTCATTGGGAGAATCACGTGATGGACTAGACCCAAACTAATAGACGTAGCATGTTGATCGTGTCATTTTGTTGCTACTGTTTTCTGCGTGTCAAGTATTTATTCCTATGACCATGAGATCATATAACTCACTGACACCGGAGGAATGCTTTATGTGTATCAAACGTCGCAACGTAACTGGGTGACTATAAAGATGCTCTACAGGTATCTCCGAAGGTGTTAGTTGAGTTAGTATGGATCAAGACTGGGATTTGTCACTCCGTATGACGGAGAGGTATCTCGGGGCCCACTCGGTAATGCAACATCACACACAAGCCTTGCAAGCAATGTAACTTAGTGTAAGCTGCGGGATCTTGTATTACAGAACGAGTAAAGAGACTTGCCGGTAAACGAGATTGAAATAGGTATGCGGATACTAACGATCGAATCTCGGGCAAGTAACATACCGAAGGACAAAGGGAATGACATACGGGATTATACGAATCCTTGGCACTGAGGTTCAAACGATAAGATCTTCGTAGGATATGTAGGATCCAATATGGGCATCCAGGTCCCGCTATTGAATATTGACCGAGGAGTCTCTCGGGTCATGTCTACATAGTTCTCGAACCCGCAGGGTCTGCACACTTAAGGTTCGACGTTGTTTTATGTGTATTTGAGTTATATGGTTGGTTACCGAATGTTGTTCGGAGTCCCGGATGAGATCACGGACGTCACGAGGGTTTCCGGAATGGTCCGGAAACAAAGATTGATATATAGGATGACCTCATTTGATTACCGGAAGGTTTTCGGAGTTACCGGGAATGTACCGGGAATGACGAATGGGTTCCGGGAGTTCACCGGGGGGGCAACCCACCCCGGGGAAGCCCATAGGCTATGAGGGTGGCGCACCAGCCCTTAGTGGGCTGGTGGGACAGCCCAAGAGGGGCGTATGCGCCAAGGATAAGAAATCAAAGGAAAAGAAAAAAAAGGGGGGGAAGTGGGAAGGGAGGGGGACTCCCTCCCACCAAACCTAGTCCAACTCGGTTTGGGGGGGAGAGTCCTCCCCCTTGGCTCGGCCGACTCCTTGAGGGTCCTTGGACCCCAAGGCAAGGCCCCCCTCCCTCCCACCTATATATACGGAGGTTTTAGGGCAGATTTGAGACGACTTTCTCACGGCTGCCCGACCACATACCTCCACGGTTTTTCCTCTAGATCGTGTTTCTGCGGAGCTCGGGCGGAGCCCTGCTGAGACAAGGTCAATACCAACCTCCGGAGCGCCGTCACGCTGCCGGAGAACTCTTCTACCTCTCCATCTCTCTTGCTGGATCAAGAAGGCCGAGATCATCGTCGAGCTGTACGTGTGCTGAACGCGGAGGTGCCGTCCGTTCGGTACTTGATCGTGGGACTGATCGCGGGATTGTTCGCGGGGCGGATCGAGGGACGTGAGGACGTTCCACTACATCAACCGCGTTCTCTAACGCTTCTGCTGTACGGTCTACAAGGGTATGTAGATCACTCATCCCCTCTCGTAGATGGACATCACCATGATAGGTCTTCGTGCGCGTAGGAAAATTTTTGTTTCCCATGCGACGTTCCCCAACAGTGGCATCATGATCTAGGTTCATGCGTAGATGTCTTCTCGAGTAGAACACAAAAGTTTTTGTGGGCGGTGATGTGCGTTTTGCTGCCCTCCTTAGTCTTTTCTTGATTCCGCAGTATTGTTGGATTGAAGCGGCTTGGACCGACATTACTCGTACGCTTACGAGAGACTGGTTTCATCGTTACGAGTAACCCCCTTTGCTCAAAGATGACTGGCAAGTGACGGTTTCTCCAACTTTAGTTGAATCGGATTTGACCGAGGAGGTCCTTGGATGAGGTTAAATAGCAACTCATATATCTCCGTTGTGGTGTTTGCGTAAGTAAGATGCGATCCTACTAGATACCCTTGGTCACCACGTAAAACATGCAACAACAAAATTAGAGGACGTCTAACTTGTTTTTGCAGGGTATGATTGTGATGTGATATGGCCAACGATGTGATGTGATATATTGGATGTATGAGATGATCATGTTGTAATAGAAATATCGACTTGCACGTCGATGGTACGGCAACCGGCAGGAGCCATAGGGTTGTCTTTATACTAACGTTTGTGCTTGCAGATGCGTTTACTATTTTGCTAGGATGTAGCTTTAGTAGTAATAGCATAAGTAGCACGACAACCCCGATGGCAACACGTTGATGGATGATCATGGTGTGGCGCCGGTGACAAGTAGATCGTGCCGGTGCTTTGGTGATGGAGATCAAGAAGCACGCGATGATGGCCATATCATGTCACTTATGAATTGCATGTGATGTTAATCCTTTTATGCACCTTATTTTGCTTAGAATGACGGTAGCATTATGAGGTGATCTCTCACTAAAATTTCAAGACGAAATTGTGTTCTCCCCGACTATGCACCGTTGCTACAGTTCGTCGTTTCGAGACACCACGTGATGATCGGGTGTGATAGACTCAGCGTTCACATACAACGGGTGCAAAACAGTTGCGCACGCGGAACACTCAGGTTAAGCTTGACGAGCCTAGCATGTGCAGACATGGCCTCGGAACACATGAGACCGAAAGGTCGATCGTGAATCATATAGTTGATATGATTAGCATAGGGATGCTTACCACTGAAACTATACCCAACTCACGTGATGATCGGACTTGGAATAGTGTAAGTGGATCATGAACCACTCAAATGACTAGAGAGATGTACTTTTTGAGTGGGAGTTTAGCATATAATTTGATTAAGTTGAACTCTAATTATCTTGAACATAGTCTAAAGTCCACTTTGAATATATTTGTGTTGTAGATCATGGCTCACGCGACAGTCATCCTGAATTTTAATACGTTCCTAGAGAAAGCTAAGTTGAAAGATGATGGAAGCAACTTTGTAGACTGGGCTCGTAATCTTAAGCTAATCTTACAAGCTGGGAAGAAGGATTATGTCCTTAATGCTGCGCTAGGAGATGAACCACCCGCTACGGCTGATCAGGATGTTAAGAACGCTTGGTTAGCACGTAAGGAGGACTACTCAATAGTTCAATGTGCAGTCTTGTATGGCTTAGAACCGGGACTTCAACGTCGCTTTGAGCGTCATGGAGCATTTGAGATGTTCCAGGAGTTGGAGTTTATCTTTCAGAAGAATGCCCGGATCGAGAGGTATGAGACCTCCGATAAATTCCATGCTTGCAAGATGGAGGAAAACTCGTCTGTCAGTGAACATGTGCTCAAAATGTCTGGGTACTCAAACCGTCTAGCTGAACTGGGGATTGAACTCCCGCAAGAAGCTATCACTGACAGAATCCTTCAATCACCGCCGCCAAGCTATAAAGGCTTTGTGTTGAACTACAACATGCAAGGGATGAACAAGTCTCCCGACGAGTTGTTTGCGATGCTGAAAGTCGCAGAGTTTGAACTCCGTAAAGAGCATCAAGTGTTGATGGTGAGCAAGACCACTAGTTTCAAGAGAAACGGCAAAGGCAAGAAGGGCAATTCGAAGAAGAGCGGCAAGCCTGTTGCCAATCCGCCGAAGAAACCCAAGGCTGGACCTAAGCCTGAAACAGAGTGCTTCTATTGCAAGGGTATGGGTCACTAGAAGCGCAATTGCCCCAAGTATCTGGCAGATAAGAAGGCGGGCAAAGAAAAATCAGGTATATTTGATATACATGTTATTGATGTGTACTTAACCGGCTCTTGTAGTAGTGCCTGGGTATTTGATACCGGTTCTGTTGCTCACATTTGCAACTCGAAGCAGGAACTGCGGAATAGACGAAGGCTGGCGAAAGACGAAGTGACGATGCGCGTAGGAAACGGTTCCAAGGTTGATGCAATCGCCATCGGCACAGTGTCACTTCAGCTACCATCGGGATTAGTGATGAACTTAAATCATTGTTATTTAGTGCCTGCGTTGAGCATGAACATTATATCTGGATCTTGTTTATTGCGAGACGGTTACTCTTTTAAGTCTGAGAATAATGGTTGTTCTATTTCTATGAGTAACATCTTTTATGGTCATGCACCGAATGTGAGAGGATTGTTCATATTGAATCTTGATAGCGATACGCATATACATAACATTGAGACCAAAAGAGTTAGAGTAAACAATGATAGCGCCATATTTTTGTGGCACTGCCGCTTGGGTCATATTGGTGCAAAGCGCATGAAGAAACTCCATGCTGATGGACTTTTGGAGTCACTTGACTTTGATTCACTTGACACGTGCGAACCATGCCTCATGGGCAAGATGACTAAAACTCCGTTCTCCGGAACAATGGAGCGTGCAAGTGACTTGTTGGAAATCATACATACCGATGTGTGTGGTCCAATGAGCGTAGAGGCACGCGGCGGATATCGTTATTTTCTCACCTTCACTGACGATTTAAGTAGATATGGTTATGTCTACTTGATGAAACACAAGTCTGAAACATTTGAAAAGTTCAAGCAATTTCAGAGTGAAGTGGAAAATCATCGTAACAAGAAGATCAAGTTCCTACGGTCTGATCGTGGAGGTGAATATCTGAGTTTCGAGTTTGGTGCTCACTTAAGACAATGTGGAATTGTTTCGCAGTTAACACCGCCTGGAACACCACAGCGTAATGGTGTGTCCGAACGTCGTAATCGTACTTTGTTAGAGATGGTGCGATCTATGATGTCTCTTACTGATTTGCCGTTATCATTTTGGGGTTATGCATTGGAAACAGCTGCATTCACTTTAAATAGGGCACCATCAAAATCCGTTGAGACGACACCATACGAACTGTGGTATGGCAAAAGGCCAAAGTTGTCGTTTCTTAAAGTTTGGGGATGTGATGCTTATGTCAAAAAGCTTCAGCTTGAAAAGCTGGAACCCAAAGCGGAAAAGTGCGTCTTCATAGGTTACCCAAAAGAGACAGTTGGGTACACCTTCTATCTCAAATCCGAGGGCAAAGTGTTTGTTGCTAAAAACGGAGCTTTTCTCGAGAAGGAGTTTCTCTCGAGAGAATTGAGTGGGAGGAAGATAGAACTTGACGAGGTTGTCGAACCTCTCATCCCTCTGGATGGTGGCGCAGGGCAAGGGGAAACCTCTATCGCTGCAACGCCGGTTGAGGAGGAAGTTAATGATGATGATCATGAAACTCCAGTTCCAGTTTCTGTTGAACCACGCAGGTCAACGAGATCACGCGCTGCTCCAGAGTGGTACGGTAATCCCGTCTTATCAATCATGTTGTTGGACAACAATGAACCTGCAAATTATGAAGAAGCAATGGTGGGCCCAGATTCCAACAAATGGCTAGAAGCCATGAAATCCGAGATAGGATCCATGTATGAGAACAAAGTGTGGACTTTGGAGATACTACCTGAGGGCCGCAAGGCTATTCAGAACAAATGGATCTTTAAGAAGAAGACGGACGCTGACGGTAATGTGACCGTTTATAAAGCTCGACTTGTGGCAAAGGGTTTTTCACAAGTTCCAGGAGTTGACTACGATGAGACTTTCTCACCCGTAGCGGTGCTTAAATCCGTCAGAATCATGTTAGCAATAGGTGCATTTTTCGATTATGAAATCTCGCAGATGGATGTCAAAACGGCGTTCCTTAACGGTTTCCTTAAGGAAGAGTTGTATATGATGCAACCCGAAGGTTTTGTCGATCCTAAGAGTGCTGACAAGGTGTGCAAGCTCCAGCGATCCATTTATGGACTGGTGCAAGCATCTCGGAGTTGGAACAAACGCTTTGATGAGGTGATCAAAGCATTTGGGTTTATACAAGTGGTTGGAGAATCTTGTATTTACAAGAAAGTGAGTGGGAGCTCTGTGGCGTTTCTAATGTTATATGTGGATGACATATTACTGATTGGAAACAACGTAGAGATTTTGGAGAGCATAAAAGGTTACTTGAATAAAAGTTTCTCTATGAAGGACCTAGGAGAAGCTGCTTACATTCTAGGCATTAAGATCTATAGGGATAGATCAAAACGCCTGATAGGACTTTCACAAAGCACATACCTTGATAAAGTTTTGAAGAGGTTCAAAATGGAACAGTCCAAGAAAGGGTTCTTGCCAGTTTTACAAGGTACGAAATTGAGTAAGACTCGGTGCCCAGCAACTGATGAAGATAGAGAGCATATGCGCTCCGTCCCCTATGCTTCAGCCATAGGTTCTATCATGTATGCGATGCTGTGCACTAGACCGGATGTTAGCCTGGCCATAAGTATGGCAGGTAGGTTCCAGAGTAATCCAGGAGTGGATCACTGGACAGCGGTCAAGAATATCCTGAAGTACCTGAAAAGGACTAAGGAGATGTTTCTCGTGTATGGAGGTGACGAAGAGCTCGCCGTAAAAGGTTACGTCGATGCAAGCTTTGACACAGATCCGGACGACTCTAAGTCGCAAACTGGATACGTATTTATTCTTAATGGGGGTGCAGTAAGCTGGTGCAGTTCCAAGCAAAGCGTCGTAGCAGATTCTACATGTGAAGCGGAGTACATGGCTGCCTCGGAGGCGGCTAAGGAGGGTGTCTGGATGAAGCAGTTCATGACGGATCTTGGAGTGGTGCCAAGCGCACTGAATCCAATAACCTTGTTTTGTGACAACACTGGTGCCATTGCCTTAGCAAAGGAACCACGGTTTCACAAGGAGACCAGACACATCAAACGACGCTTCAACCTCATCCGCGACTACGTCGGGGAAGAGAACGTAAATATATGCAAGGTGCACACGGATCTGAATGTAGCAGACCTGCTGACTAAACCTCTTCCACGGCCAAAACATGATCGACACCAGAACTGTATGGGTGTTAGATTTATTACAATGTAATTCACATGGTGATGTGAGGGCTAGATTATTGACTCTAGTGCAAGTGGGAGACTGTTGGAATTATGCCCTAGAGGCAATAATAAATATAGTTATTATTATAATTCCTGTATCAAGATAATAGTTTATTATCCATGCTATAATTGTATTGAATGAAGACTCATTTACATGTGTGGACACATAGACAAAACACCGTCCCTAGCATGCCTCTAGTTGGCTGGCCAGTTGATCAATGACAGTCAGTGTCTTCTGATTATGAACAAGGTGTTATTGCTTGATAACTGGATCACGTCATTGGGAGAATCACGTGATGGACTAGACCCAAACTAATAGACGTAGCATGTTGATCGTGTCATTTTGTTGCTACTGTTTTCTGCGTGTCAAGTATTTATTCCTATGACCATGAGATCATATAACTCACTGACACCGGAGGAATGCTTTGTGTGTATCAAACGTCGCAACGTAACTGGGTGACTATAAAGATGCTCTACAGGTATCTCCGAAGGTGTTAGCTGAGTTAGTATGGATCAAGACTGGGATTTGTCACTCCGTATGACGGAGAGGTATCTCGGGGCCCACTCGGTAATGCAACATCACACACAAGCCTTGCAAGCAATGTAACTTAGTGTAAGTTGCGGGATCTTGTATTACGGAACGAGTAAAGAGACTTGCCGGTAAACGAGATTGAAATAGGTATGCGGATACTAACGATCGAATCTCGGGCAAGTAACATACCGAAGGACAAAGGGAATGACATACGGGATTATACGAATCCTTGGCACTGAGGTTCAAACGATAAGATCTTCGTAGGATATGTAGGATCCAATATGGGCATCCAGGTCCCGCTATTGAATATTGACCGAGGAGTCTCTCGGGTCATGTCTACATAGTTCTCGAACCCGCAGGGTCTGCACACTTAAGGTTCGACGTTGTTTTATGTGTATTTGAGTTATATGGTTGGTTACCGAATGTTGTTCGGAGTCCCGAATGATATCACGGACGTCACGAGGGTTTCCGGAATGAGAGTTACCGGGAATGTACCGGGAATGACGAATGGGTTCCGGGAGTTCACCGGGGGGGGCAACCCACCCCGGGGAAGCCCATAGGCTATGAGGGTGGCGCACCAGCCCTTAGTGGGCTGGTGGGACAGCCCAAGAGGGGCCTATGCGCCAAGGATAAGAAATCAAAGGAAAAGAAAAAAAAGGGGGGGGAGTGGGAAGGGAGGGGGACTCCCTCCCACCAAACCTAGTCCAACTCGGTTTGGGGGGGGAGAGTCCTCCCCCTTGGCTCGGCCGACTCCTTGAGGGTCCTTGGACCCCAAGGCAAGGCCCCCCTCCCTCCCACCTATATATACGGAGGTTTTAGGGCAGATTTGAGACGACTTTCTCACGGCTGCCCGACCACATACCTCCACGGTTTTTCCTCTAGATCACGTTTCTGCGGAGCTCGGGAGGAGCCCTGCTGAGACAAGGTCATCACCAACCTCCGGAGCGCCGTCACACTGCCGGAGAACTCTTCTACCTCTTCGTCTCTCTTGCTGGATCAAGAAGGCCGAGATCATCGTCGAGCTGTACGTGTGCTGAACGCGGAGGTGCCGTCCGTTCGGTACTTGATCGTGGGACTGATCGCGGGATTGTTCGCGGGGCGGATCGAGGGACGTGAGGACGTTCCACTACATCAACCGCGTTCTCTAACGCTTCTGCTGTACGGTCTACAAGGGTATGTAGATCACTCATCCCCTCTCGTAGATGGACATCACCATGATAGGTCTTCGTGCGCGTAGGAAATTTTTTGTTTCCCATGCGACGTTCCCCAACACAATGGGTGTGTTTGGGTCCTCATACCATATATTGATGTAGTCGAGGAGGACCTTGGGGTCCATGGCCAGAGGAATAGCACTGCATGATGCTTGTGCTACCCTTTCTTGGTTTTTTCTGATGATGGCTTGTAGGGTTTCATCATCATAGTCATCACTTCCCTCTGATGCAGACGGGACTGCGATGATTTTGCTAGGGCTGGGCAGAGGTGCACGTTCAGTAGTTGCCAAAGTCTTTACAAGTGGTGTTGAAGACTTTGTCTCCGAGCTAGTTGCAGCTGGGAGTGAGGAGCTGGAGCTGGCGGTCGTAGGCTTCACGACATGCTTTTGTACTGGTTTTTCTTGAGGATTTGGAGGTGGAGCTGAGGACTTTGGTGCAGAGGAGATTGGTGCTGAGGGTTTTGGCGCTGATGGTTTTGGTGTTGAAGGTTTTGGAACTGAGGGTTTTGGAGCTGAGGGTTTTGTGACAGAAGCCTGAACAGACTTCTCTTGAGGCTTTGGAGCCCTTTCCTTTGTTGGCACAGACTGCGTGTGAGGAATTTCTGAGCCTGAGGTTTCTGCCGCTGAGGAATTTGCAGTACCGGAGGCAGCAGCTGAGGATTCATTAAATTTCCTCACTGCAGCTTCTGCTTGCTTCTTGAGCTTAGCCAGATGTTTTTCTTTCTCATCTGGGTAGTCATCAATTGTCATAAGGTTAGATGGATGAGCTACTTGATGATCCTCAAGTGGGGCCCTTCTGCCAGGAGGCTTCAAAGCGAATTTCTTCGCATATTTTGGAGTCACAAACATGTACTCCTTCCATTCCTTCGCCCATCGGCGTTCAATCTTCTGCAGCCTTATCTTTCTCTTGGCCATTGTCTCATGTTCTTCATCAGGCGTACAATAGTCCAAGTATATGTCCTCAGGAATATCAGCAGCTGTGTTCTGCTCAAGTTTCTTTCCTCCTTCTATTTTCTCTCTTCCTCCATTTTCTTCAGTTGAGGACTTTGCTGATGATTTTGAACTCTTGAGGATTCTGATGAGCCTTCAAGAGTTTCTTCTAGAAACGCTGCAAATGAGTTAATGTGATGAGAACCGAGAGATTCATCAGCTGACATGTGTGTACCTGTGAACAGAGTATAGTTGTGAGGAATTTGGAGAGGTCATATGCATTCTCAGATTTGAAGAAAATGAAAAAGTTTGACGGTTTGAGGAATATAACCAGTGGTTGAGGAATTTGCCTAAGCATACTGTTCTTGGATTTCAGAGTTGTACATATCCGAAAATTCACACAATTGAGGAATCTCATGAAAATCTTAGATGCTTAGCTAGTTCATTAATGATTGCGGTGATAGGTAGTGTTTGAGGAATCATGTGCGCATCGTATCTTGAGGAAAAATAGATTTCACATAGAAGAGGTAAAATTTCAGATCTAATCTGCTGTAAAAATGGGATATATTTACCCTGGAAGGTGCGAACGAAGAACTAAGAAAGTAGTGTTGGAGAGGCTCTTCGGTCGAGTGTCCAATGCACCCTAACTTGGCGGCAGAGGACGTCTATGGCGGCGGAGGACGTAGATGGTCCGACTCCGGCGTGATCCTGGCGACGAAAAGGTCGAGGCAGTGAAGCTCTTCCTCACCGGCGACAAGACTACCAGCGGTGGCGCTAGGGTTTGGTGGAGTGTGTTGTGGCAGGAGAGTGATGAGGCGAAGAAGAGGATACCGAGGGGGATAAGGACATATTTATAGCCCGGAAGTTGCTGTTTGGCGTGAAAGTTTCGGACCACATAGCCCCTGCCTCTACGTCTCCGCAGGACACGTGTAGCTCCCGTACGATGCGGTGGAGATAGTGGAGATCGTGGTTATCCGATCGTGGGAAGTGGGGGTTCAGTTACTGTGCCTTTAAAGAAAACAATTTTTAAAGATTTGAGGATTTTCGTTACAAAATCATCAGCTGACAAGGATGCAGTGAGGATTTTGAACAAAGTTTCAAGTAGAACGCATATGAAGAATTGAATAGACTGGATAAGTATAACATAGAGGGAAAGTAGGGTCCGATCACATTCACTTAGCAGAAACATCAACTTGAAGAAATAGCAATAAGTGAATGCTGTTGAGGACTAGAAATCACAGTCTACCTAGGCAAATGAAAGTCATCAAGTGTTTTTGAAGATTTTGTAATAGATCATCACAATGAAGAACAACTGTTTTGAAGAAAAATGCATTGTGAGGAAATTGATCATTTGAAGAAAATCAACTTGAGGAATTTCACATTGGGCGGTGGCGTTACCCACCATATAAGAATGTTGATTACAGACGCCGCGTACAATTGTCGTAGGGCCCTGAGAATCAATTTCTTGGTTAATTTCTTCACATTCAGAGTGACTTTCTTCATCAGTTGAAGAAAATCGTTTCATCATGTCTTGCACATCTAAGTCATCAACTTTGCATAAGTGTTAGGATGCGTGCATGTTTTTTTTACAAAACATTTGAAGACTCTAAGGTATTTAGCTCACACCGCAACTTGCAAAACCTTTTCTCATCCAAGGGCTTAGTGAAGATATCTGCCAGTTGATCATTAGTCTTCACATGGTCGATGAGGATATTGCCCTTGAGGACATGGTCCCAAAGAAAATGATGACGAATCTGGATGTGCTTGGTCTTCGAGTGCTGTACTGGGTTGTATGCAATCTTGATAGCACTCTCATTGTCACAGTAGAGAGGCACATTCTTCATGTTGATGCCGTAGTCCTTGAGGGTTTGCTTCATCCAGAGCAATTGTGCACAGCAAGAACCAGCAGCAATGTACTCAGCTTCGGCAGTGGAGAGTGATACGCACTTCTGCTTCTTTGAGGACCAGCAAACTAGTGATCTTCCGAGGAAATGGCATGTGCCAGAAGTTGACTTGCGATCCACACGGTCACCAACATAGTCTGAATCAGAATACCCTACCAGATGAAGATTGGAGCCCTTGGGATACCATAATCCTAGTGTTGGTGTGTGAGCTAAGTATCGAAGAATATGTTTCACAGCCTTATGGTGTGATTCCTTCGGTTTTGCTTGAAAACGTGCACACATGCAAACACTAAGCATTATATCTTTCCTAGATGCACATAGATACAATAAGGAGCCAATCATAGAACGGTATACCTATTGATCGAAATCTTTACCATTTTCATCAGTGCCGAGGTGGCCGTTGGTAGGCATTGGAGTCTTGGCACCTTTGCATTCGTGCATGCCGAATTTCCTCCGAACATCCTTGAGGTATTTCTCCTATGATATGAAGATTCCATTGATTTGTTGATGAATTTCAAGACCTAAGACGAATTTCAGCTCCCCCATCATGGACATCTGATATTCTTCACTCATCATGTAGGCAAATTCATCAGTGTATCTTTTGTCAGTACAGCCAAATATGATATCATCAACATATATTTGACATACAAACAGCTCATTATCATAGGATTTTGTGAAAAGAGTTGGATCGAGTGAACCAAGTTTGAAGCCTTTCTTCATGAGGAATTCCTTCAATGTATCATACCATGCCCGAGGGGCTTGCTTGAGGCCATACAGAGCCTTTTTGAGTCTGAAGACTTTGTCTGGATTCTTTGGATCCTCAAAACCAGGGGGTTGAGCAACATATACTTCTTCCTCAAGCTTACCATTGAGGAATGCACTTTTCACATCCATTTGATATAAGGTGATGTTATGATGATTAGCATAAGAAAGTAGTATTCGAATAGCTTCAAGTCTAGCAACAGGTGCAAAAGTTTCATCGAAATCTGTTCCTTCAACCTGGGTGTAGCCTTGGGCTACAAGTCGTGCCTTGTTCCTCACCACTTGACCGTCCTCATCTTGCTTGTTTCGGAAAATCCACTTGGTGCCGATGATGTTACGCTTGCGAGGATATGGTCATTTGATGAGCTCCCATACGTCATTCAGCTTGAATTGAAGAAGTTCGTCTTGCATAGCTTGGATCCACTCCGGTTCCAGAAAAGCCTCAGCTACTTTTGAGGGTTTGGTGATGGATACAAAGGAAAAATGCCCACAAAAGTTAACTAAGTGTGAAGCTTTTGAGCGAGTGAGAGGACCTGGCGCGTTGATGTCGTTGAGGATTTTGTCAAGTTCTACTTCGTTTGCAATCCTCGGATGAGCTGGTTGAGGATTTTGTCTGGGCTGAGGAAGTGGTGCTGTTGCAATTTCCTCAGGAGCATCTTCTTGGTTTTTATCAGCGATGGGGATCGTTTCTTCACCAATTTCCTCAGTGGGGACAATGTGTTCAGTAGGCTTAAGCTTTATCGCTTCCTCAGGAGACAGCTTATCTGGATCAGAAGGCAATTGTTCTCTTTGAGAGCCATTAGTTTCATCGAACCGCACATCTACAGTCTCAACAACTTTGTTGTGATAGTTATTGAAGACTCTGTAGGTGTGCGAGTCCTTTCCATAACCGAGCATAAAACCTTCATGTGCCTTAGGTGCAAATTTTGAGCTATGGTGAGGATCTCTAATCCAGCATTTTGCACCGAAGACTTTGAAATGACTTACATTGGGTTTCTTGTCAGTGAGGAGTTCATATGAGGTTTTCTTGAGGAATTTGTGAAGATATACCCTGTTGATGATATGGCATGCAGTGTTGATTGCTTCAGGCCAGAAGTGACGAGGAGTCTGATATTCTTCAAGCATAGTTCTTGCCATTTCAACCAGAGTCATGTTCTTCCTTTCGACGACACCATTCTGCTGAGGAGTCTAAGGAGCAGACAATTCGTGAGTAATACCAAGTTCATCAAGATAATCATCAAGACCAGTGTTTTGAACTCGGTTCCATTATCACTCCTAATGTGTTTGATCTTGATGCCAAAGTTCGTCGAGGCCCTTGAAGAAAATCGTTTGAAGATTTCCTGCACTTCAGTTTTATACACTATGATATGCACCCAAGTATATCTGGAATAATCATTGACTATGACGAAGCCATATAAAGATGCTGCATTGGTTAGTGTGGCATAGTGAGTAGGTCCAAATAAGTCCATATGAAGCAATTCGAATGGACGTGTTGTAGTCATGATGGTTTTAGAGGGATGCTTGGATCTGATCATTTTCCCGGATTCACAAGCACCGCAGAGATGGTCCTTGAGGAATTTGACTGATTCGATGCCGATGACATGCTTCTTCTTTGCAAGTGTGTGCAAATTCCTCATGCCTACATGACCTAGTCTTCGGTGCCACAACCATCCTTCTGAGGTTTTTGCTAGGAAGCAAGTGGCTGGTTGAGGACCTGTAGAGAAATCAACAATGTACAAATCCCCTCTTCTTACACCTTCGAAGACTTTGGATCTGTCAGATTCCATGATGACTACACATCTATATCTACCAAAGATAACAATCATATCAAGATCACAAAGCATCGAGACTGACATGAGGTTAAAACCAAGGGATTCAACAAGCATCACTTTGTCCATATGCCTATCCTTGGAAATAGCTACTTTGCCAAGTCCCAATACCTTGCTTTTACCTTTGTCAGCATATGTGATTTGCTTCAGAGGTGATGGAGTTAGTGGCATATTCATCAGTAGGCTTTTATCACCAGTCATGTGATGTGTGCAACCACTATCGAGAACCCACTCAGTATTTTTGGGTTTGTCATCCTGCAGATGAATTAGTACAGCTTACCATCTCATATGCTTCAGATTTGAAGAATATGATACTAATTTCAACAGTTTAGTAATTTCATCATAACAGAAATGTAAGGACGTCTGAAATATTTCTATTTCATCAATCATTAGCTTGCGTCCTATCAAGCATTTTCTCAGGTCTCCAGCAAATTCTTCAGATGTTGATTTTCATCTGGAGACCTGACCTGCAGAAGTGATTAGTTTGATTTCTTCACCACCCACATCTGAAGGGGTGGCAAAGAGTTCATCATCCTGCGAGCACCATATGAGAAAGGTGGCATTGAAGCTAATGCACTTCTCTTAACAGTAGGGGGGGTTAAAGTACTCATATGGATATGCAGAGAACTAGTTTGAGGATTTATGAACATAATGATTTGAGGAGTAACGCTCATATTCATATTCCTTGTAGTTCCCCTGCATGTTAGACACATAAGCATGGGTACGAGCATAGTTTTGACCAGTTGAGGATTTTGATCCTCTTGAAGACTTTGGTCCTCCTGAGGAATTTGATCTGGGGTTCAGATTCTTCAGAGGTGGTGTCATGAGGACATTCACCTGAAGGTTTTCAAGACAACTTTTGGGAACCCAGATTTTCCTCAGAGGAGGGCCATTCCTGCAGTTAGTTCCAACATATCGAGCAAATACTTCACCAGATTAATTTTTGAACAGTTTATAGTTGTAATCAAATGACTCATCCGAGGAATAGGATAATTCACATGAGAAGCCAGTTAGATTAGATGGATCAAAAGGAGGCCCAGTAGCAGCAACCCATGAGGTTTTGGGATACTGCTCAGGTTTTCAATAAGATCCATCAGCATTTAATTTCCTCTCAAAGGCAATTCCTTCTTTCCTCGGGTTCCTGTTCAAGATCTACTTTTTGAGCACATCACAAAGGGTTTGGTGTCCTTTGAGGCTTTTGTACATGCCTGTCACGTACAATTCCTTCAACCCTGCATTTTCATCAGTAACATTTGTGTTTTCCTCAAGTGAGGAAATAGACACAACAGGTGCAGTTGAAGAATTTGTAGCATTTGATGATTCTGGTGAGGAATTAGCAGTTTCACGTTCAATGCATTTAAGACATGGAGGAATAAATTCAACTTGACTAGCGCTGATTTGTTGAGCTAGTAATGAATCATTTTCCATACGAAGATCATCATGAGACATCCTCAGCTTCTCAAGATCAAGCTTCCTTTGAAGAAATTCGTAGGAAAGCTTCTCATGATCAGTGAGGAGTGTATCATAACGATCCTGAAGATTATCAAATCTAGACTGAAGATTTTTCATGTCATCAGCGAGGATTTGATTTCATTTCATCATTCAACAGATCATCACTTTTGTCTAGCAGTTTTTGAAGCTTTTCCAGAGCAGTTTGTTGTTTAGTGGCAATGATAGCAAGTTTACTGTAACTGGGTTTCTTATAATCATTATGTTCACAGTCACTTGAATCAGAGGAGGAGGCATTATTTGATACATTTGAACCTTTTGCCATGAAGCAATAGGTTGGAGTGATGTCATCAGCATAATCATCAGTATGGATGGTGCAATCATTTTCTTCAAGATTGAAGATTGACTTGCTGACGAAAGTGGTTGCTAGTGCGAGACTAGCCTGTCCGGATTCTGAGTCTTCTCCAGAGCCTTCTTCTTCATCACATTCCTCTGATTCTGCCTCGGAGTCCATTTCCTTGCCAATAAGTGCCCGAGCCTTTCTGAAGCTAGTCTTCTTGTCGTTGGGGCATAGTTTATGCCTAAGTAATTTTGGTGATTGATGACAGTACCGTACAGGACTAATCGTGTGTGTCAAGGTTTCACGTAACACTCGTCAACGGCACAAGACGACACGTCTCCTCTCTTCTGGAACGGAAGCACGACGCTCTCTACGATTCTCTTTATTTTGAGTCATAGGAAAGCCGTACTATTAAGAGGGGATCCGTAGTGGAAAGGTTTGGATGGAATCTATCTTTACACACGCGCACTTCACATTCTCCCTTTCCTTATCTTTTGGAGCGGCCCTCGCCTATTCGTCTCGATTATCTCTGCAAAATGGTCCCCAGCGGTAGTACCGCTGGTGCCAGCGGTAGTACCGCCCCTGGTCAGCGGTAGTACCGCTAGCCAGCGGTAGTACCGCCCTTGGTCAGCGGTAGTACCGCTCCAGGTGTTTTGTTCCACCTACCTAGCGGTAGTTCGTGGACGGACCCTTTTGCGAAGACTTTCCCGGCGGTAGTAGTGCTTGTGCACTACCAAGGGGCCAGCGGTAGTACCGCTGGTGTCAGCGGTAGTACCGCTGGAGGCCCAGCAGTAGTACCGCTGCAGCCAGCGGTAGTACCGCTCCTGCACAGCGGTAGTACCGCTGGTACTCGGGCAGAGAGTGGGAAAACGGTCTGAATTTTCCCCCCACTATATAAAGGGTTCTTCTAGCTGAGGAACCCTATCTCTTACCTCTCTAAGCTCCATTGTTGCTCCACAAGCTCAAAAGTGCCCGATCTCTCTCCCTAGCCAATCAAACTTATTGATTCTTTAGGGATTGGTTGAGAAGGCCTAGATCCACACTTCCACCAAGAGAAAAGTTGATTGCCCCACCAATCCCTTGCGGATCTTGTTACTCTTGGATGTTTGAGCATCCTAGATGGTTGAGGTCACCTCGAAGCCATATTCCATTGTGGTGAAGCTTCATGGTTTAGTTGGGAGCCTCCAAGCTTTGTGTGGAGTTGCCCCAATCTTTTTTGTAAAGGTTCGGTCGCCGCCTTCAAGGGCACCTATAGTGGAATCACGGTACCTTGCATCGTGCGAGGGCGTGAGGAGAATACGGTGGCCTTAATGGCTTTTTGGGGAGCATTGTGCCTCCACACCGCTCCAACGGAGACGTACTTCTTGTCAAGGGGAAGGAACTTCGGTAACACATCCTCGTCTCCATCGGTTCCACTTGTGGTTATCTCTACCCTTTAATTTGTATTTGCTTTTGCTTGTGACTATATCTTACTTGTCTTAATAGCTCTCGTTGTTAGCTTCTATAGGGTTCACCTCATTGTCATATTATTTGTGAACCCGTATAGTGTTTACCTTAACTTGTTAAGATTAATTAAAAAGTGGTCGTTGTCTATTCACCCCCCCTCTAGCCAACCATATCGATCCTTTCAATTGGTATTAGAGCCACGTCTCTTTATTAAGGGTTCAACCACCCGAAGAGTATGGAAGGCGGAGAGGAAGTTAACCGTGGGCAACTCGAGGATATGGACTTGACTTTGGTCACAAGGGACGACTTGAATACGGCTATGGCAGCTCTCAAGACGTCCTTGATGAGCGAAGTCAAAACCATGCTTAAAGAATTAATTGATGGTCTTAAAAGTTCACCCGAACCGGCTTTAGTGGTTAAACCCACCATTTCCGATTCGGAGGCCAACTCCTCTAAGGAAGCGGCTAAAGGTATGCAACCTGCTTCACCTCACGAAAAGGATGGGACTGGAACATATGCTTCGGTTCCACCTCCCATGACATATGGAGGATCCGTTCTCGCACCTCGTCTTAATCCTGTTGGTCCTCCTCCTAAACTTGTGAAAGGTGACTTTTCTAACTGGGTATTTTCTATTAAGTCTCATTTGAATCATAGCTCAACAAACTTGTGGAGAATCATCGAGCAAGGATATTATCCCCATGACCCAAGCAACCTCACTCCAAGAGAAGATGCAGACAATCAATACAATCACTCCGCGTTGTTTATTGTCCAGTTTGCTGTGCCACCTGAAGATCTTCCCCACTTGCGTCCCTTCACATTGGCCAAGGATTGTTGGGAGCATATTATGGTACTGTACAAGGGAAGCTCAAGTATTCAACGATCCAACTATGAAGTGATACTTGATAAGGCCGATGAGTTTGTGATGAAGGAAGACGAGGACCCTCGTGATCTCTATCGGAGGGTGACTGCTATTGCTGTGGCACTAAAGGATCATGGGCAAGTTTCTCAAAGCCATCATGCCTTTCAATAAAGCCATGTCATCTGTCATTCGTCAGCGGCCAGACTTCCACTCCTTGTCTTCCAGTGAAGTGTTGGATGAGTTCATTGCAATGTCAATCATGAACGAAACAGCCGACAATGCACTTGCTCGTGTCCGATCAAAAACCACTTCACCCAACCTTGCGTTGAAAGCAAGAGCAATGCTTGAAGAAGAAGAAGAAGATGAGGAAGAGGAGAGCTGCCCTGAAGACACAAAGTATGCTTATCATGAGCACATGGCTCTTGCATCAAGGCAATTCTGGGGAAATAAAAGGAACTCAAGACCCACCTTCAACAAGAACAACTCGAGTGGATTCAAACCCAAACAACGAGTGAGGACATGTTATAACTGTGGCAACGTGAGTCACTTCGTGGCAGAATGTCCCTATGAGAAGAGGGAAGACAACGGAGGCAAGCTCATTCGCAAAGACAAAACCAAATCATTTCCAATCAAGAACAACTCTGTGAAGAAACCTCACCCAAAAGGGATGGTGGCCCTGGAGGAGTATCCTTCTGATGATGATGGCGATGATGATGATACAGTGGCAACGGCAACTGTTGCTATCGCCACTACCTCTTCCCAGAAGGTGTCTCTCTTCAACTCCCCCAACGAGAACCACATCACCAAGTGCCTCATGGCAAAAGGTACCAATCAGGTAACTCCCATCATTAAGACCAACATTGCTTTTGCTCCTTCATTGTTAAATTGTGTAGAAGGTAGTGATGTTGGAGAACTTAATGAGCATGATCTTGATAAGTTTCTATGCACTATTAAGGGAGAACCCAAGAAGCACTTTGTTGCTCTCTTGGAACAACTGGGTGAGGCCACTGACCTCATTGAGTCTCATGAGGAGACCATCTCCGAACTTCAGGGACATAGCCGTGACTATGCCGATGAAATTGCCGAATTATCTAGTGCTCTAGAAGAAGAGCGCACTCTTCGTTTGGCTCTTGAGGAGTCATATAACGATGACTACGCTAAAATGCAAAAGAAACTAGATCATGATGTTGTTCTTACTCGCATGCTTAAATCTGAAAAGTATGCTCTTGAAGTTGGTCGTGACAGACTCAAGGAAGAGTTTGACATACTTGACAAGGCCCACAAAGCCTTGAAAGGTGTTCATTTCTCTCTGAAAGAGTCTCATGATCAACTCCAAGCAAAGCTCACCAAGGAGATCTCTACTTGTCCTCCCTTTGTGTTAATTGATAATACTTGTGCAACTAACCCTTGTTGTGAGCATGTTCATCTTGTGGAGGAAAATGCCAAGTTAAAGGAGAAACTTGAGAAGGGTCTTGCGGCATGCAGACAAGGTGAGAAGAGTCTGAACGATCTCTTGAGCACTCAAAAGGGTGTTGTATGAAAGGAAGGACTTGGACTTACCTCCAAGTCAAAAGGTAAAAGGAAGAACAAGGACAAACGATCTCTCACCCTCATGGACATCTTTGTCAAAGAGGGTGAGGGGACTCAGAAGGTGAACAGGAACAAGGTGGACTATGGGAACCCCAAGAAGGGCAAAACCGCTCCTACTAACACAGCCGGCAAACTCAATTCCTCTTATGTGTTATGTTGTGCTAGTAATGGGCATGTTTATGCCAGATTTGTTGGTTCTTACGATGAAGATATTGAATGGGCTATCTGGGTTCCTAAGACCCTTGTCTCTAACATGAAAGGACCCATTAAAAATGGGTACCTAAAATCAAGCCTTGATCTATTGCAGGAGTTTGCTTCCGGTGGGGTGTCATGGTTGCTCGATAGTGGAGCAACAAATCATATGACCGGAAGCAAGGACTTAGTGGTGGATGTGCATCCTTCTCCATCTATGCCCACCCATGTCCAATTCGCCGATGCATCCTCGTCAAAGTTATTGGGATTTGGTAAGGTGGTCGTCTCTCAAGATTTATCTATTGAGAAGGTCATGCTTGTTGAGTCACTTGCCTACAATTTACTTTCGGTTCGTCAACTTGCAATCATGGGTTTTTCCACATTCTTTAATATCGACACTGTGGTCCTCCTAAGGAGCAAGACTCTTAAAGTAGCCTATGTTGGACATGTCGAAAATGGTCTCTATGTGGTGAACTTCTCAAAGCGACCCACTAAGACTGCGACATGTTTAATGGCTAAAGTTGACGTGGGCTGGCTTTGGCATCGCCGTTTAGCTCATGTCAATATGAGATCTTTGCAAAGTCTTCTGACAGGGGACCATGTTCGTGGACTAACAAATGTGAGCTTTGCTAAAGATCGTGTTTGCAGTGCTTGCATTGAAGGAAAGATTCATCAAACTGCTCATCGTCTAATGACTCTTATCTACACTAAGAGACCATTGGAACTTCTCCATATGGATCTGTTTGGTCCTCCAACATTTGATAGTCTTGGAGGCAGAAAATATTGCTTAGTGATTGTTGACGACTACTCAAGATATACCTGGGTATATTTCTTCAAAAGGAAGAGTGAAACTCAACAAACAGTCATCAACTTTGCTAATGAAGCGCAACGTCAACATGAAGCAAAGATCTTGATGATTAGGAGTGACAACGGCACCGAGTTCAAGAACTACACCCTAGATGAGTTTCTAGGTGATGAGGGAATAAAGCACCAATATTCTGCACCATATACCCCTCAGCAAAACGGCATGGCAGAAAGGAAGAACCGGACCTTGATAGACGCTGCAAGAACAATGATGGCAGAATTCAAATCTCCATACAACTTCTGGGCAGAGGCCATCAACACAGCATGTCATGCGTCCAATCGGCTCTACATCCGCAAAGGCTTGAAAAAGACTCCGTATGAGATTCTAACTGGAAACAAACCCAATCTCAAGTACTTCCGGGTATTCGGTTGTAAGTGTTTCATTCTTAAAAAGGGAGCTCGGTTAGCTAAATTTGATTCTAGAGCACATGAGGGTATCTTTGTTGGTTATGCTACAAACTCTCATGCTTACCGTGTCCTCAACAAGTCCACCGGACTAATTGAGGAGACGTGTAACGTAGAGTTTGACGAAAATAATGGCTCCCAAGTGGAGCAAAGTGGTCTTTGTGATATAGGTGATGAAATTCCTCCCGAAGCCATAAGAAGAATGGGTATTGGTCAAATACTCCCCATTGAGGAACCCCTTGTGGCCGAAGGAGAAGGACAATGCTCTACTCAAGTGGAGCCATCACCCCCACAAGCCCCACACGCTTCCGATGAACAAATGGAAGACTCTCAACAAGTTGATCAAGCTCTCGGTCAAAATCAGTTGCCTAACAATGGTGATATGCCCCATGATATTCAAGCCTTACTCCAAGACCCTGAACCAGCACAAGATCAAGATCAAGAGCAACCACTAATACAAGATCAAACTAGTGAACCTGCTCAAGTCGAAGGACAAGATGATCAGGAGACTGTCTCACAATTCCCGTCTGGAGCTCCATCAACCGGCTCAAGACGCAAGGGCAAACAAAAGAAACAAGTCGATGCTCCTCCGCTATCTAATGAAGAACTCTTGGAGCGTCGAGCAGCCAAGAATGCGAACAAGCTGAGAGCCAAGTCACATCTTATGAAGAATGTTCTTGGCAGTTTAAAAAGGGGAGTATCTACTCGTCAACAGCTTTGGAATTATTGTGAGCATCACGCGTTTGTCTCGTATTGTGAACCTCAACAGGTACAGGAAGCGCTCGATGATGAGGATTGGCTTATGGCCATGCACGAAGAACTTAACAACTTCGAGCGCAACCAAGTCTGGGATTTAGTGCCTCGACCAACGAAGGAACATAATGTCATTGGGACCAAATGGATATTTAAGAACAAGAAAGATGCAAATGGAATTGTGATTCGAAACAAGGCAAGATTGGTGGCTCAAGGCTACTCCCAAGTCGAGGGTATCGACTACGGTGAAACCTTTGCCCCTGTTGCTCGTCTAGAATCTATTCGCATGTTACTTGCATTTGCTTCTCATCATAACTTCAAATTACAGCAAATGGATGTGAAAAGTGCATTTCTTAATGGTCCTTTGAATGAGTTGGTATATGTCAAACAACCCCCAGGATTCGAACATCCCAAGCTCCCCAATCATGTGTACAAACTCAATAAGGCACTCTATGGCCTTAAACAAGCCCCACGCGCGTGGTATGAGTACCTTACTGAGTTGTTACAAGATCGTGGGTTTGAAATTGGGAAGATTGATCCCACTCTTTTTACTAAGAGGGTTAAAGGGGATTTGTTCATATGCCAACTATATGTTGATGATATTATCTTTGGCTCTCCTAACATTTCATTCAATGAAGAATTTGCTGCACTAATGACTGAAAAGTTTGAGATGTCCATGATGGGAGAGTTGAAGTTTTTCCTCGGGTTCGAGATTAAACAAGGTCTAGAAGGGACATTCATCAAACAAGCCAAGTACACTCAAGACATGCTCAAGTGGTTCGAGCTCGAAGATGTCAAACCGGTCAAGTTCCCCATGCCAACCAGATGCAAGCTTGACAGTGATCCCAATGGTAAAGCAGTGGATCAAAAGGTATACCGCTCCATGATTGGATCCCTCCTTTACCTCTGTGCATCTAGACCGGATATTATGTTGAGTGTAGGGATATGTGCACGGTTTCAATCCGCACCAAAAGAAAGTCATTACATGGCTGTCAAACGAATCTTTCGATATTTGGCTCATACCCCAAACTTTGGCCTCTGGTATCCCAAAGGAGCAAACTTCAATCTAGTTGGCTATTCTGACTCAGATTGGGCTGGAGATTGTGTGGAGAGGAAGTCAACGTCTGGAGGATGCCAATTCCTTGGTCGCTCTTTGGTAAGTTGGTCTTCAAAGAAGCAGAACTCTGTCTCCTTATCATCCACCGAAGCTGAGTATGTGGCAGCTGCAAGTTGTTGTGCACAATTGCTATGGATGAGGCAAACTTTAAAGGATTATGGTGTCACTTGTGACAAAGTGCCTCTTCTATGTGACAATCAAAGTGCCATCAAGATTTCCCTCAACCCAGTGCAACATAGCAAAACCAAAAATATTGATATTCGTCATCACTTCATCCGTGAACATATCAAGCTAGGTGATATTGAGGTTCATTTCATCCACACTGAAGAGCAACTTGCAAATATTTTCACCAAGCCACTAGATGAAGCAAGGTTCCGGGAGTTAAGGCATGAGCTAAATATCATTGATTCAAGTAATGTGGATTGAAACTAGGCATGTTGCACCTCACTTTACATTTCATCTTGGTCTAGATGTAGGCATGGACATAGGGGGAGTGTTGTTCTCTCAATGAACTCTCCCTCCCCCCATTATGCGTAAATCAATCTAGTCTTTCACTTTAGCCATTGTCAAATGGCACTTGTGCTTCAAAGACGAGCATTGGTCATGAACCCAAGGATAATTCTTCGCGGTGTCATACCATTGTCTCAAACATAGGTGGCCTCGGCCACCGCCCCTTCATCCTCTCTTGCGCATAAAGGAGAGGATATACAATGACAAGTCAGTACATTTTCTTGGATGCCATCTCTTTTCACTCACTTGTCATGTGATCATTTTCTAGCCGTGTTGATACATGTACAACGGTACTACCGCCAGGACCCCAGCGGTACTACCGCCAGGACCCCAGCGGTACTACCGCCAGGGGTGGCGGTACTACCGCCAGGATTCAAAATCTAACACGACCGGCTAGAAAAATTTCTAGGGTTTCAAGGGGGAGCGGTACTACCGCCAGGACCCCAGCGGTACTACCGCCGGTCGTGTTAGATTTTGCATCTGGCGGTACTACCGCCAGCTAGCGGTACTACCGCTAGGTCCACAGCGGTACTACCGCTGCCCGTACCCCTTGGGCTATATAAAGGGAGGGGGAGCCCGATTTTCTCATCTGTTTCTTCTTCCTCGCGGCTCCTCCCTCCCCTAGCCCGAAAACCCCCTGCTTGGATCTCTCTTCGTGGAGCTCCTTCTCCCCGTTGGTGTGGAAGGGTTGCATCACCTCTTCTTCCTCCTCCAAAACCATGAATCCCGGTAAAAAGGCTCCTCCCTTCTTCTATTTTGTTGTTGTTCGTGTTCTAGGGTTAGGAGCATTGGGGATTGGATTCATATTTTTGATCCTATGGCTAGTTCTTGAATGGCATGAAGGAAATATTTGAGGGGAGTATAGGTCGGATGATTTGTTGTTGAATTTTCTGCCATGTCCTAGGATTTACTCGTCTTAGATCGAACACTTGAACTTTGGGATTAGATCTAAAACGTGCTATCTCTTGCCTAGGCATGTATGTATCTCTTGTTGCTAAGTGTTCCTCATGACAGTAGGGCTGGCGTGTACGTCTTAGTGTTCATATTCAGCCCATGCCATCGAAAACGAGTTTTATATGTCAGATCTGAAAGTCAAACCCCCAGCGGTACTACCGCTAGGGGTAGCGGTACTACCGCTATGACCCCCAGCGGTACTACCGCCAGGTTTGGCGGTACTACCGCCAGGCCCCAGCGGTACTACCGCCAGGGGTGGCGGTACTACCGCCGTGAGCATTCACTATGAACTTTTTCTGCTTGTTTTTGCTTAGCAATGCGTGTTTACTTGTTTTGCGTTCTCAAGTTTCATTGCCTTGACTTCTCTTGTTGCCTCTTTTTCGCTCTGTGGTCTGTGTCACAGGTGGCTCTGCTCGCCGTTCGAACCCCCCACGGGACACGGCGTCCAAACAGTTTCGCAACACAGAGGCGCCCGAGGGGTCTGCCACATCTGGTCTGCCTCCCAAGAAGAAGTCCTTCAAGAAGGTCGCTCACAAGGACAAGAGGGTCAATATCCGTACAATGTCCCCCAAGGACTTTCTGCAATTTAGCACCAAGAACCTCTATCTCAAGGAGAGGGAAGTGATTGATGGTGTTGAAAATGTCCGGGCAAGGGACCAGTGCAGGATCTATCGGGATGCTGTTGCTCACTTCAAGAAGAACTATGTCTCTGTCCAGTGGATTGATCTGGCACATCTTCAGCGGAACATGGACTACTTTGGTGATGCCCTCTCTCTGGTTGACAAACTGGGCATCAAAGACATCATCACCTTCAAGACGGACATTGATCCCACTGCAGTTGCTCAGTTTTATGTCACAGTCCATTTCTCACCTAATGCATAACGTTCCATGATATGGATGACTGGGTCACAGAAGATGACCGGTTCCTGGACTGAGTTCATGCAGTTCCTTCACATTGACTTTCAGGGTGCTGACACTCCCCTTGGGCTGCGTCCCCATGCTGCAGCCTCCACCGATAGGGCCCCCGCAAAGGACAGACTGCAGTCACTGTATCTGAGGAAGGGGGTGCTTCCCAAGCACCTGGACATCTTGCATCGGATCTTTCGCAACACCCTCTTCCCTCGGAGTGGTAACTTCGATGAGGTCCATGGCTACTTGCCTGAGATGTTGTTACTTTGTGAGGACGCTATGTCTCAGGAGTCTGCTCAGCTGGATATTTCAGATGTGATGTTCACAGAGCTTTGGAACTGCATCATCAATCGTAAGGTTCCTATCTACGGGCCTTACCTGTTCGCATACATCAGCCATAAGTGGCAACAGGCTTTTCCGGATGAGCTGCTCTACGCACAGTCTGATTACATTGTGCATGACCCAATCAGGCTTCTCGTCAAGGACAAGTGGGCCAACCCATCTACATCCTCTCAGCATATGGATACTGATACAGAGACCGCTGCTGACAGAGGAACTGCCTCTCAGTCACGCTCGTCTGCCATGCCATCTTGGGCTATCAAGCTGCAGGACAAGATGAAGACACTTTTCTGTATGCAGGCCAAGGGTCAGTACCAGACACACGTGGCTCAGAAGCAGAGCCGCCAGAGGCATAAGCGTGTTCTCAGGACCTTGGATGTGGACATCTCCAGCGGCTCAGAGGACGACATCACTCCTGAGGCCACTTGGATGCAGGCTCAGGGGTACCAGTGGTCTGGCGATGAGGCAGAAGAGGAGGAGCACACCGACCAGGAGGGGACAGACGAGTCTGGTGATCCTGAAGACGAGGAGTAGTTACCTGTGGCATTAGGTGTGCCCCCTTTTTGGTGTCTTGTGCGAAAGGGGGAGAGAGTCTAGGATTTGCTTTTCATTTCGAACTTTGCATTGCTTTGCTTTATCTCGTATGTTTTGCTTCGAACTTGGTTTGATTCTCGTTTGCTATCTTTTGTGAGACATGATCTTATGTGAGATTTATTTCCATCATATGCTGTGAGTCATATGTCCCGTATTGTCATATATCTCTATCTTTTTGTTCTCATATTATTCTCTGTGCAAATCCGGTATTGTCATCAATCCACCAAAAAGGGGGAGATTGTTGGGGCATAGTTTATGCCTAAGTAATTTTGGTGATTGATGACAGTACCGTATAGGACTAATCGTGTGTGTCAAGGTTTCACGTAACACTCGTCAACGGCACAAGACGACACGTCTCCTCTCTTCTGGAACGGAAGCATGGCGCTCTCTACGATTCTCTTTATTTTGAGTCATAGGAAAGCCGTACTATTAAGAGGGGATCCATAGTGGAAAGGTTTGGGTGGAATCTATCTTTACACACGCACACTTCACATTCTCCCTTTCCTTATCTTTTGGAGCGGCCCTCGCCTATTCGTCTCGATTATCTCTGCAAAATGGTCCCCAGCGGTAGTACCGCTGTACTGCCAGCGGTAGTACCGCTAGCCAGCGGTAGTACCGCCCTTGGTCAGCGGTAGTACCGCTCCAGGTGTTTTGTTCCACCTACCTAGCGGTAATTCGTGGACGGACCCTTTTGCGAAGACTTTCCCGGCGGTAGTAGTGCTTGTGCACTACCAAGGGGCCAGCGGTAGTACCATTGGTGTCAGCGGTAGTACCGCTGGAGGCCCAGCGGTAGTACCGCTGCAGCCAGCGGTAGTACCGCCAGGCAGCGGTAGTACCGCTCCTGCACAGCGGTAGTACCGCTGGTACTCGGGCAGAGAGTGGGAAAACGGTCTGAATTTTTCCCCCACTATATAAAGGGTTCTTCTAGCTGAGGAACCCTATCTCTTACCTCTCTAAGCTCCATTGTTGCTCCACAAGCTCAAAAGTGCCCGATCTCTCTCCCTAGCCAATTAAACTTGTTGATTCTTTAGGGATTGGTTGAGAAGGCCTAGATCCACACTTCCACCAAGAGAAAAGTTGATTCCCCGACCAATCCCTTGCGGATCTTGTTACTCTTGGATGTTTGAGCATCCTAGACAGTTGAGGTCACCTCGAAGCCATATTCCATTGTGGTGAAGCTTCGTGGTTTAGTTGGGAGCCTCCAAGCTTTGTGTGGAGTTGCCCTAACCTTGTTTGTAAAGGTTCGGTCGCCGCCTTCAAGGGCACCTATAGTGGAATCATGGTACCTTGCATCGTGCGAGGGCGTGAGGAGAATACGGTGGCCTTAGTGGCTTTTTGGGGAGCATTGTGCCTCCACACCGCTCCAACGGAGACGTACTTCTTGTCAAAGGGAAGGAACTTCGATAACACATCCTCGTCTCCATCGGTTCCACTTGTGGTTATCTCTACCCTTTACTTTGTATTTGCTTTTGCTTGTGACTATATCTTACTTGTCTTAATAGCTCTCTTTGTTAGCTTCTATAGGGTTCACCTCATTGTCATATTATTTGTGAACCCGTATAGTGTTTACCTTAACTTGTTAAGATTAATTAAAAAGTGGTCGTTGTCTATTCACCCCCCCTCTAGCCAACCATATCGATCCTTTCACTTGTGTGATGAGGACTTTGAAGATGAGGATTTTGAAGATTTCTTCTTCTTCTTCGAGTCATCAGAACTGTCATCCTTGTATTTCTTCTTCTTTGATTCCTTTCCCCGGCGGGGACAATCAGCAATGTAATGACCTGATTTCTTGCACTTGTGACAGGTCCGTTTCTTCTAGTCCTCAGATGCAGATTCTGATTTCCTCATGTCTCTTCTTGATGATTTACCGAACTGGCCTCGTCATGTAAATCTCTGGAATTTCATCACAAGCATTGCAAGCTCCTGTCCAAATTCTTCAGGGTCACAACTGCTGTCATCTGTGTCTTCTTCTTCAGATGAGGAAATTGCTCTAGCCTTCAGTGCACGTGGTCTGGAATAGCTTTGTCCATATAGATCTCTCTTTTCTTCTAGCTGGAATTCATGAGTATTTAGCCTTTCAAGGATATCAGCTGGATCCAGCATCTTGTAGTCTGGTCTTTCTTGAATCATCAGAACTAGAGTGTCAAATGAAGAATCCAAGGATCTCAGCAGTTTCTTCACAACTTCGTGATCAGTGATGTCTCGAGCTCCCAGTGCTTGCAGTTCATTTGATATATCAGTGAGGCGATCAAAGGTGTCTTGGCAGCATTCATTGTCATGTCTTTTGAAGCGATTGAAGAGATTGCGAAGAATATCAACACGAGAGTCACGCTGGGTTGATACACCTTCGTTTACCTTGCACAGTCTCTCCCAGATCAGTGTTGCAGAGCCCAAAGCACTTACTCTTCCAAACTGACCAGGGCTCAGATGGCCACAGATGATGTTCTTCGCTTGAGAATCAAGTTGCTTGAATTTCTTTACATCAGTTGCAGTGACACTGGCAGAAATGATGGGGACGCCATTTTCCACAATATACCAGAGATCATTATCAATAGCTTGTAGATGCATTTGCATTTTGTTCTTCGAGAAGGGAAAGTTCTTCCCTTCGTAGGTAGGACATGCTGCAGTCACCTTGAACATGCCTGCAGTCGACATAACTAATACTCCAGGTGGTTAAACCAAAATCACACAGAACAAGGGAGTACCTTGCTCTGATACCAATTGAAAGTGCGTTATATCGACTAGAGGGGGGTGAATAGGAGATTTTTAGAATTTCATCAGTGAGGAAATTCCTTTTGAGGAAATTCCTCACTGATGACTAACTTACAGCGGAAACAGTAAAGGATCAGACATGCAAACGTTCACACCAGCAGTATTTCAGAGTGAAGAATGTGAAAACAGATTGCACAGTAAGCAGGCACGCAGAATACAGATGATGATTAACTATTGTGAAGAATTTGGGGTTGAGGAAATTCAGAGAAAGTCTTCAACAAATTCTTCAAACAGTCACAGTGAAAGTCATCAACACATAATACATAGAAAGTAAAGAGTTGAGGAGTTAGAACCCGATTCTCAGAGACGACAGTCGTTGATGACCCAGTTCCAACTGTTGTGACAGTTGTACATCTGGTTTGGAGCGGCTTGGAATTGAAACCAAAGGACACCCAGTCCCGGGACACACAGTCCCTACTGTATTCTCCTTGAGCTAAGGACACACAGTCCTCGCCCAACACTCGTGGTAAGTCTTCAGGGCAGACTTCCAAACCCTCACAAACTCGGTCACCCGGTGATCCACAATTGACTGCTGGATTGCTCTAGACCATGACGCCTAACCGTCTGGAGGATGCATAGTCCTCAAAGGTAAAAGGCTTCAGTCCCACACAGGAACAACTTCTTCAGTGATGCTCAATCACTAGGTTCGGTTTGTGGTTTCGGTGGGTGGTGTATTTCCTCACTGATGAATTACTCTTGAAGGCTCTGAGGAATTTGGGTTGCTCTTATGACAAGTGTCAGTTTCTAACGGAGCAGCCAACCAGCTAGTGGTTGTGGGGGGTGGCTATTTATAGCCTGGGAGCATCCCGACATGATTTGACACTAATGCCCTTAAATAATATGATCGTTGGAGTGGATAAGACCAGTGACTTGGCGTGGTTATCGAAACGGTCGGGACCCTCAACTGTGAGAGTCCTCATGTCACTCATATTCCTCACTTGAGGCTTTTGGTAGGATTAGGCTTGGGTTGAGCATCATGAGGAAATCCATTCCATAGTGTTACTTTGACCCCCTTTAACAGTACGGTGTTCCTATTCATCAAATGCGAAGAAAGTAAAACAGAAAACGTAAATCTTCACGCTTCAATTTCTTCAGAATGATTTTCTTCAAGAACCACCGGTCTTCTCAATATCAGTATCTTCACGAGGAATATCAATTTCATCGCAGATTCCTCGCGATTCATTTCTTCAGCTTCAGACCAATTTCTTCAACTGAAGATATACATTTTTAGGGGTCGATATTCTTCAAATATCTCAAACTCCTCAATGACTTATAGATCCTGTGTATACTCACAAACACATTAGATACTTAACCTATAAGTCTTCAAACCACCAAAATCACTAAGGGGCACTAGATGCACTTACACTTGCAGCAACCCATAGATGGAGCGCTGGAGCTTGCACACTTTGTTAGCACCCTTAGGGTCGACAAAACCTTCTGGTTGCATCATATACAACTCTTCCTTAAGATTCCCGTTAAGGAACGATGTTTTGATGTACATTTGCCAAATTTCATAATCATAAAAGGCGGCAATTGCTAACATGATTCGGACTGATTTCAGCTTCGCTACGGGAGAGAAAGTCTCTTCGTAGTCAACTCCTTGAATTTGTCGAAAACCCTTTGCGACAAGTCGAGCTTTATAAACGGCCACATTACCGTTTGCATCAGTCTTGTTCTTGAAGATCCATTTATTTTCTATGGCTTGCCGGTCATCGGGCAAGTCTACCAAAGTCCATACTTTGTTCTCATACATGGATCCTATCTCGGATTTCATAGCCTCAAGCCATTTGTTGGAATCCGGGCCCGTCGTTGCTTCTTCATAGTTCGAAGGTTCACCGTTGTCTAACAACATGATTTCCATCACAGGGTTGTCGTACCACTCTGGTGCGGAGCGTGCCCTTGTGGACCTTTGCGGTTTAGTAGTAACTTGATCCAAAGCTTCATGATCATTACCATTAACTTCCTCTTCAGTTGGTGTAGGCACCACAGGAACAATTTCCCGCGCTGCGCTACTTTCCTGTTTGAGAGGGGGTGTAATTACCTCATCAAGTTCTACTTTCCTCCCACTTACTTCTTTTGAGAGAAACTCTTTCTCTAGAAAGGATCCGTTCTTGGCAACAAAGGTTTTACCTTCGGATCTAAGATAGAAGGTATACCCAATAGTTTCCTTAGGGTATCCTATGAATACCCATTTCTCCGCTTTGGGTTCGAGCTTCTCTGGTTGAAGTTTCTTCACATAAGCATCGCAGCCCCAAACTTTAAGAAACGACAACTTAGGTTTCTTGCCAAACCATAGTTCATACGGTGTCGTCTCAACGGATTTAGACGGTGCCCTATTTAAAGTGAATGCTGCATTTTCTAATGCGTATCCCCAAAATGATAGCGGTAAGTCGGTAAGAGACATCATAGATCGTACCATATCTAATAAAGTGTGATTATGACGTTCAGACACTCCGTTGCGTTGCGGTGTGCCAGGCGGCGTCAGTTGTGAAACGATTCCACACTTCCTTAGGTGTGTGCCAAACTCGTGACTCAAATATTCTCCTCCACGATCAGATCGTAGACACTTAATTTTTCTGTCACGTTGATTCTCAACCTCACTCTAAAATTCCTTGAACCTTTCAAACGTCTCAGATTTGTGCTTCATCAAGTAGATATACCCATACCTACTCAAATCATCGATGAGAGTGAGAACATAATGGTAGCCACCGTGAGCTTCAACGTTCATTGGACCACATACATCAGTATGTATTATTTCCAATAAGTCGGTCGCTCTCTCCATTATTCCTAAGAATGGAGTCTTAGTCATCTTGCTCATGAGGCACGGTTCGCATGTGTCAAATGATTCAAAGTCAAGAGACTCTAATAGTCCATCAGTATGGAGCTTCTTCATGCGCTTAGCACTGATATGACCAAGGCGGCAATGCCACAAGTATGTGGGACTATCATTATCAACTTTACATCTTTTGGTACTAACACTATGAATATGTGTAACATCACGATCGAGATTCATCAAGAATAAACCATTCACGAGCGGAGCATGACCATAAAACATATCACTCATATAAATAGAACAACCATTATTCTCTAACTTAAATGAGTAGCCGTCTCGCATTAAGCAAGACCCTGATACAATATTCATGCTCAAAGCTGGTACTAAATAACATTTATTAAGGTTTAAAACTAATCCCGACGGTAGATGTAGAGGTAGCGTGCCGACGGCGATCACATCGACCTTGGAGCCATTCCCAACGCGCATCGTCACCTCGTCCTTGGCCAGTCTCCGCTTATTCCGGAGTTCCTGCTTTGAGTTGCAAATGTGAGCAACAACACCGGTATCAAATACCCAGGAGCTACTACGAGCGCTGGTAAGGTACACATCAATAACATGTATATCACATATACCTTTAACGTTGCCGGCCTTCTTGTCCGCTAAGTACTTGGGGAAGTTCCGCTTCTAGTGACCTTTTCCCTTGCAATAGAAGCACTCAGTCTCAGGCTTGGGTCCATTCTTTTTCTTCTTCCCGGCATCTGGCTTACCGGGCGCGGCAACGGCTTTGCCGTCTTTCTTGAAGTTCTTCTTACCCTTGCCCTTCTTGAAGCTGGTGGTCTTGTTGACCATCAACACTTGATGCTCTTTCTTGATTTCTACTTCTGCAGACTTGAGCATCAAGTACAACTCGGGAATGGTCTTCTCCATCCCTTTCATGTTGTAGTTCAGCACAAAACCTTTGCAGCTTGGTGGGAGAGACTGGAGAATTTTGTCAATTATAGCATCATCCGGAAGTTCGACTCCAAGGGAAGTCAGACGGCAGTGTAACCCAGACATTTTGAGTATGTGCTCACTGACACAACTGTTCTCCTCCATCTTACAGCTAAAGAACCTGTCGGAGACTTCATATCTCTTGACACGGGCATGAGCTTGAAAAACTAGCTTCAGCTCCTGGAACATCTCATATGCACCGTGTTGCTCAAAACGCCTTTGGAGCCCCGTTTCCAAACTGTATAACATGCCACACATAACCAGAGATTAGTCATCACTCCGCGTGTGCCATACATTCAGAATGTCCTGGGCTGCTGCGGGAGCGGGAGGGTCACCTAGCGGCGCATCAAGGACATAAGCCTTTTTAGCTGCTTCAAGGATGAGCTTCAAGTTGCGAACCGAGTCCGCATAGTTGCTACCATCATCTTTCAGCTTGTTTTTCTCTAGGAATGCATTGAAATTGAGGTTGACGTTGGCCATCTACAATATTTATAAAGACAACTTTTAGACTAAGTTCATGACAATTAAGTTCATTTAATCAAATTCAGTATGAACTCCCACTTAAATCGACATCCCTCTAGTCATCTAAGTGATAGATGATCCATGTTGACTAACCTGTGTCCGATCATCACGTGAGACAGACTAGTCATCATGGCAAGCAACTTCATGCTGATCGTATTCAACCATACGACTCATGTTCGACCTTTCGGTCTCTTGTATTCGAGGTCATGTCTGTACATGCTAAGCTCGTCGAGTCAACCTAGGTGTTTCGCGTGTGTAAATCTGGCTTACACCCGTTGTATGGGAACGTTAGAATCTATCACACCCGATCATCACGTGGTGCTTCGAGACAACGGTCCTTTGCAACAGTGCACACTTAGGGGAATACGTTCTCGAAATTTTAAGAGGGATCATCTTATTATGCTACCGTCGTTCTAAGCAATAAGATGAAAAACATGATAAACATCACAATGCAATCATATAGTGACATGATATGGCCATTATCATCTTTGCTCTTTCGATCTCCATCTTCAGGCATCGCATGATCATCATTGTCACCGGAGTGACACCATGATCTCCATCATCGTGTCTCCGTGAAGTCGTCACACCAACTACTACTATCACTACTACTATAGCTAACTGTTAGCAATGAACTAAAAGTAGTAAGCACATGGCGTTGCATCTCATACAATAAATTAAGACAACTCCTATGGCTCCTGTCGGTTGTCATACTCATCGACATGCAAGTCGTGAAACCTATTACAATAACATGATCATCTCATACATCATACATGCAACATCACAACTTTGGCCATATCACATCACATGTCAAACCCTGCAAAAACAAGTTGGACGTCCTCTAATTATTGTTGCAAGTTTTACGTGGCTGATTTGGGTTTCTAGCAAGAACGTTTTTTTACCTACGCGATAGCCACAACGATGATATGCCAAAGCTATTTACCCTTCATAAGGACCCTGTTCATCAAATCCAGTCCGACTAGAGTAGGAGAGACAGACACCCGCTAGCCACCTTTATGCACGGTGTGCATGTCTGTCGGTGGAACCAGTCTCACGTAAGCCTACGTGTAAGGTCGGTCCGGGCCGTTTCATCCCACAATACCGCCGGAAAAGAATAAGACTAGCAGCGACAAGCAATTGACAAATCATCGCCCACAACCTTTTGTGTTCTACTCGCGCATAGAATCTACGCATAGAAAACCTGGCTTGCCACTGTTGGGTAACGTAGCATAAATTCACAATTTTTCCTAATCATATTTAGATCTTCCTATGGAGAGACCAGCAACAAGAGAGGGGTGAGTGCATCTTAATACCTTTGAAGATCGCTAAGCGGAAGCGTTGCTAGAACGCGGTTGATGGAGTCGTACTCGCGGCGATTCAAATCGCGGTGAGATTCCGATCTAGTGTCGAACCACGATACCTCCGCGTTCAACACACGTGCAGCCCGGTGCCGTCTCCCGCACCTTGATCCGGCAAGGAGGAGGGAGAGGTTGGGGAAGATCTCCAGCAGCACGACGGCGTGGTGTCGATGGAGAGACGAGGTCTCCCGGCACGGCTTCGCCAAGCACCGTGGGAGGAGGAGGAAGGAGGGGAGCAGGGCTGCGCCGAGAGGAGAGAAAACCGTGTGCAAAACAACCCCAAACCCCTAGGTATTTATAGGAGGAGGGGAGGGGGTGCCGCCCCTAGGGTTTCCCCCTAGGTGGTGCGGCAGCCCCCCCAGACGGGAGGTGCGGCGACTAGGGCAGGGAGAGGGGGTGGCGCACCCCTTAGGTGGGCCTTAGGCCCACCAGCGCCTAGGGTTCCCCCCTTGTCTCCCTCCTGCGCCTTGGGCCTCTTGTGGGAGGCGCACCATCCCACTTTGGGCTGGTTGCCCTCCCCTTTTGGCCCATGCTACCTCTTGGGCCTGGTGGCCCCTCCCGGTGGACCCTCGGGACCATTTCAGGTGGTCCGGGTGGTCCCGGTACGCTACCGGTGATGCCCAAAACATTTCCGGTGTCCAAAACCATCCATCCTATATATCAATCTTTACCTCCGGACCATTCCGGAGCTCTTCGTGACGTTCGGGATCTCATCCGGGACTCCGAACAACTTTCGGTAACCTCGTATAACATTTCCTTATAACCCTAGCGTCATCGAACCTTAAGTGTGTAGACCCTACGGGTTCGGGAAGCATGCAGACATGACCGAGACGTTCTCCGACCAATAACCATCAGCGTTATCCGGATACCCATGGTGGCTCCCACACGTTCCACGAAGATCTCATCGGATGAACCACGATGTCAAGGATTCAATCAATCCCGTATACAATTCCCTTTGTGTGTCGGTATAGAACTTGCTCGAGATTCGATCGTCGGTATACCTATACCTTGTTCAATATCATTACCGGTAAGTCTCTTTACTCGTTACGTAGTACGTCATCGTGTGACTAGCTCCTTAGTCACATTGAGCTCATGATGATGTTCTACCGAGTGGACCCAGAGATACCTCTCCGTCACATGGAGTGACAAATCCCGATCTCGATTCCTACCAACCCAACAGACACTTTCAGAGGTACCCGTAGTGCACCTTTATAGTCACCCAGTTACGTTATGACGTTTGATACACCCAAAGCACCTACGGTATCCGGGAGTTGCACAATCTCACGGTCGAAGGAAAATACACTTGACATTAGAAAAGCTTTAGCATACGAACAATACGATCTAGTGCTATGCTTAGGATTACGTCTTGTCCATCACATCATTCTCCCAATGATGTGATCCCGTTATCAATGACATCTAATGTCCATGATCAGGAAACCATGATCATCTATTGATCAACGAGCTAGCCAACTAGAGGCTTGCTAGGGACACATTGTGATATATTTATTCACACATGTATTACTGTTTCCTGTTAATACAATTATAGCATGAACAATAGACGATTATCATGAACAAGGAAATATGATAATAACCATTTTATTGTTGCCTCTAGGGCATATTTCCAACAGGTAGGTGAGCGGCGCCGGAATCAGTACGGTGCCGAAAGATGTGGTGCGCGAAGGCGGTTCCGGAGAAGAAAAGGCCTTTTTTCGCATGAGAGGGGGCCCGACGCGTCGTTTTTTCCTTCCGCCGGCGTCCACGGGTGGCCCTCGACGCGCTGGGTTCGGACTTGGACCACCGGAGCCAATTTCGGCCCTAACCAGTGAAAAACCGGCTCCTGGGGGCGCGACTAGGCCGTTTTTTCCTCGCTGGCGGAAAAATAGCCTCGGGAGGGTCTGTTGGGGGCACGACTGGAGATGCTCTTAACCTTACGAGCATCTCCGAGAAACTGGGCCGATAAATCACGGTGAGATTCATGAAGTCGCCATATGTGTCTTTGTAGTCGACGGAAACATCTCCTTCCACTCAACGCACATCACGGAACGTCTAAAATTAATAGAGGAAAATACCACAAACATTGTCAAGTACTTGAATCCTCGTGTGTTGGTTCCATTGCAAGAAATCTAACTATCTGAGCCACATTAGTTTCCTAATGATACTGAATTCCTTGTTGGAAATTTGCAAGAAAACATGTAGCTACTTAAATAAAAGCATTCAGAAATATATGTGATTTATTTTATAAGATATAAATGTATTAAATATATTTCTAGCCTCATCATGACAAAATGATCTTGCTTTACAAGAAAAAATGATCCAGCTTCACTAAAAAATGTTCCATCTTATTAAATTATTTTCTACTCCTTCCTGACCTAAATATAAGACCTTTTATAAATTTATACGAATGTATATAGATATATTTTGAAGTATGAATTCACTTATTTTACTTTATATACAATTCATAAAAAATCTCTAAAAGATCTTATATCTATGAACAGAGAGTAGTTTGTAAGAAAAATAAATACACTAAAATATAACATCTATAATAATGTATGTTTTAAAGTAAAAATATTTGAGAAATAACCTAGGTGGTAGGAGGGCAACGGTATCCCGAGGTCATCAAGGATCAAACCTATAAAGACGAAATGTTCTTTCAATGAGAGGCAATGTTTCTATCGATAGCAAGATGTCTATCATGACTTCGTCGATAACAAAACCTGCAGGCTCAATCTTTCGAAAGTGCGCATAAGTGTATGATGTGCGTGAGTGTGTTCATATAGATAAGTGTATGTGCATGTTTGTGAGTGTATGCATTTGTAATGTGTTCCCAAAAACAAAAACAAAACTCAAATTGTATCTTATTTTATTAAATTAATACAAAATACCATTGTTAGAAGTGATATGCCGTTCTTCTCCCGAGACTAAGCAACCACATGAAACACGACATTAATAACAAGTCCTATCAAACATCAATCGTATTTTCATCAAAAGGAAAAAAACTGTACCCAAGGCATGATACGAGCTTACCACGTTGATACCGCTATAGTACCACATGTATGGTCATCCGGGCACTAGCACATTTTGTTCCCCCCTCACCTATGTTATTCGATTGACATATGTGTGCCTACCTTATGTTATACACAAAACCTAGGATACAAGTGTCCAACTTAAATATGACTACACATGATATGACTAAAAATTAACAGTAATTTTAACTCATAAAAAATATTTGACACATATTTATGACTGTGTGCATCAACTGATGCAGATGCAAGGGGATTAACCTCCTTTTCGAAGAAAAAATGACACATACTCCCTCCGTTCTAAATTTTTTGTTTTAGGTTTGTCTAAAAATGGTGTATCTAAATACTAAAACGTAATTAGGTACATTCATACCTAGACAAATCTAAGATAAAAAAATTTAGGATGGATGGAGTATTTAACACTGTCTTGTTCGTAGGAAATCAAATAGTATCGAGTTTTATTTTGTACTCCCTTCGTCCCAAAAATTTTGTCTTAAATTTATCTAAAAACGGATGTATCAAAATATTGAAACGTGACTAGATACATTCATATCTAGACAAATCTAAGACAAAAATTTTAAGACGGAGGAAGTATGATTTATTTAGTAATACAGCCACCTTCATAACGATCCATTAATGGTTAGCTCTTTTTTTTTGCGACAGTCACGTATCCATGTACTCGTAATCCAAATTAAAACATGCTTGCTAATTTGCCATCGAAAAGCAGGACAGACAGGAATCCATCCTGTAGGGGGCGCCAAGTGTGGCTCGCGCGCGTCCAGTGGAAAGGGATAGCGAGCGAAGGGAAGCCATGAATGCCACGCAGCCTCCACACTGCCCTCACCTCCTCAACTCCACTCCAACCATCGCTCCTGCACACCGGACCAGACAGCAAAAGGAAAAGTGCAACACTTCCTTCCAGCACCAACGGTCCAACCATCGGCTCTTATCCCCTCGATTCCTCCTCTCTCTCTCTCTCTCTCTCTCTCTCTCTCCGTCTCCACCCCTCCTGTCGAGCTCTTTTGCCATCGTGCACTCGATCAGTCCTTGGCAGCAGTATCGTGCGTCGACCAGTTCTTTGCTTTCAAGCTAGGCAGGCCCAAGGAAGAATCCGAGCCAGGGAGGGTTGTGGCAATGGCACTGCAGATGCAGGCCCCGTCGCTGATGCGCGCGCCGGCGGGCGGCGGCCCCGCGCGTCTCCGGTCGGCGTTCTACGCGCCGCCGCTGCTGGTGCGGCTGCCGGCGCCGGGCAGGGCGAGGTCCGTGGCGGCGGCGCGGATCACGATGCGGTTCAGCCGCGTTCAGACGAAGCAGGCATACATCTGCCGGGACTGCGGGTGGGTGAGCCTGCCGCGACCGACCGCGCGTTGCTATGGTGAAGTTGACTGATCCTGACATGCTCTGCATTTTGCGACTGTTGTAGGTACATATACAAGGACAAGACTCCGTTTGAGAAGCTGTCCGATGACTACTACTGCCCTGGTGAGAATAACCATTTTTCGCAGAATGTTAAGCAGACAAGTTCCACGAGTGTTGCAGACACCTTCTTATCCCACCTGCCATAGTCATTTGCTAACCAATTTTTGCACTTGCGCAATTATGACGATCAATCTAGCCATCATAACTTTAGCTTGACTCTCAGATAAATAAATAAATAAATACAAATACTGTGGCCTCAGTTGTTGCGCAAAAGTGAGGTGGAGTGTGGAAGGCAAGCAAACATTCTTTTAGTCCTTTGGAGGACTAGAATCCTTACGGACTTTTTAATATTGGTCGATTGATTCGTAAAAGATCTTTTCCTAAGGGATAATTTGTATCCCCTCTGTCCTGAAATACTTGTTCGAGAAATGGATAAAAATGGATGTATCTAAAACTAAAATACATCTAAGATACATCCATTTCTTCGACATGTATTTCTGGACGGAGGGAGCACTTCATTTCGTAGGAGATCTGACACCTCTTGGAAAAATTCATAGTTTCCGTGGCACTGTCAAACAAACTCAAATTCTGTAGAATTCGAATATGCATGGCATTTTAGTCTTGAGCTTTTACAATCATGTGAACCAAAGAGACTCTTAAATTTTTCATTTTTTAATTTCCTTTTCACTTTAAAGAATCGAGCAACAATAGCAATTTCCGCACATGAGACCCCCAACAAACAATTCAAGTCCTTACCTAGGAAATGAATACAATCAGAGTCATGTTAGTATCAACCTAAACCGATGGTTACAAAGATCAAGATCACTAATCACACGAAGGGGAACCTCCTCCGTTGGTTCTTTATAAGTTGCCATACGAAGATGGCATTCATTTCGATATTCCAAGAACTGATCTCCGTTGTTGATGCAGTCTGTGCCGCTCCCAAGAGAAGATTCAGGCCCTACGAACCACCGGTGGCCAAGAACGCCAACGCCACTGATGCTCGGAAGGCGAGGAAGGAGCAGCTCAAAAAGGACGAGACCGTGGGGTAAGTAGTTGAACCCTTCAAGAGGAAAAGGAAAATAATCAATTAACTTGACTTTTCATTCATACACGCCAATTCAGCGTTGTGATGTTATAACTTCAAAGAGTAGAAATTGACTGATGATGAACTTTGGAAAACTATTTTGCTCTCCTGCAGGAAAGCTTTGCCTATTGGTATCGCGGTCGGGATTGTTGCATTGGCCGCCCTGTTCTTGTATCTGAACAGTGTCTACTAGACCAAGAAAAAAATACAAAAAAAAGGTATAAAAGAGAATGCTTCATGTGATGGAAGGAACTAAGTCTGTTTCACGGTTCTTTTTTTTTTTGCATCTATACGTGGGTGGTCATATAGAGCAAGTTTGGTTTGTCCAAAACTAGACATATTAAGATCTTGGATGGCATATTATAATACTTTGTCTCTTGTTTAGTTGTTCATTGTGAAAACTGAAAAGTGTCTGAAAGTTAGATGGCTTTAAGTTCCTACTTCCTCTGTCTCAGAATGTAAGACGCTTTTTTAACACTATCAGTGTGAAAAAACATTTTACATTTTGAGATGGAGGGAGTATATATTAATTCATGGATATATGTCACATGCCCCATTTGTGATGTGATGATACTGGTAGCAGCTTAGTCCCACACGGGAAAGTGGAGAAAAGTTTGAAAACATATACGAAACTCTCATCCACATCCTATAGAAGTTTGAGAAGAAGAGTGGTACGAATAATCTGCCAATTGCCTGATATTTGAGATATGAAAATCACGGTTTAACTTTCAACTGAATGTGCAATGAGACAGTGCTAACGATGGGCATCTCGTGTACACGCCGCTGCGAACATATTGTTGAAACAGCACTCCAACGACCGCCTTCGTCAGCGCATGCACGCGTGTATCGCCCTTGCGCTCGCCCACGACCGAGCCCAGTCCGCGATCGTTATCGCATGCGCAGGATACGCTGCCTCACTCTTCACTTCCCCTCCTTCTAGCTCGGGTTAGTTAGGGTAGTTAGCGCAGCTTATCTTTTCCCCCTTGCACATGTATAAATACCTGGTATGTCAATGGGAATCGATGTGTGCAGCAAATCCTTCCCTCTCTTGCTTTACATGGTATCAGACGCTCATCCCTGATCGTCTTCGCTTCCGCATTTCTTCTCACCGGCCATGGCCTCGCCTAGCTCCGCCGCCTCCGGTGAACTCAATCCCTTCGGTTTCGAGCCTGTCAACCCCTCCTCTCTCCGTCTCCTCCACATCCAGGACCATGTTCCGATCACCCTCGACCTCCACACCCCGTCGTTCTCCACCTGGCGCACCTACTTCTCCTTCACCTTCCGCGAGTTCGGCATCCGTGATCATGTGGATGGCACGGTGGACGACCTCGCCATGCTCGGCGACGATCAATGGCTGTCGGTTGACACCACCATCGTCAAGTGGCTCTACCGCACGGTGAGCCGCGAGATCCTCTTGCAGGTCATCCGCGACGACGACACGGCGCTCGGCGCCTGGACCTCCATCTGCCAGCTCTTCCTGGACAACCAGCTGCAGCGCTAGGTTCTGTTGACGACGGAGTTCTACAGCCTCATGCAGGAGGGCATGGGGTTGTTCGACTATTGCCTGCGCCTCAAGGTCCTCGCCGACGAACTACGCGACGTTGGCGCCCCCGTCTCCGACGCCACGATGCTGACCAACCTCATCCGTGGTCTCGGGCCCGACTACGCCAACGCCGCCTCCAATCTCAACCTCCTCACCGAGCCTACCTTCGCGCGGGCCGTCAACTACCTGCGCCTTGAGGAATGTCGCATGCGGCAGGCCTCGCTGCAACGTTCTCAAACGGCTCTCGCCGCCGACACTGTCCTCCCTCCGACGCCGGCCGCACCTCCGGTTCCCGTCCCGGCGTCCTCTCCTCCGGGAAACGCCCGCAAGAAGAAGCGCGGCAATGACGGCCGCCCTCGGAACGCCAGCCCGTCCTCCGGCGGGCCTCGCGCTCCGGCTCCCCCCGTCGCGCCCTCCTCCCCGGCGCCCTGGTTTGATGGCGTCAGCCCCTGGACTGGGGTCGTGCACGCCTGGGCCATGCCGCCTACTCGGGCGCCTCGTCCCGGTATCCTCGACGCTCACCCTGCGGGTCACCAGGCGCTCCTGGCCGCGCCTCACTCCGGCGGGCCTGCTCCGTCGCCCTGGCCGACTGCGCCCCCTCCCACCTGGACTGGCGCGTCCGCAAGCAACTACGACCCCGCCCTCCTCGCCACTCTCCACCAGGCTCCTTCCCCCGGTGCCTATTCCGGCAACGGAGACTGGTTCGTGGACACCAGCGCCTCCTCCCACATGGCGTCCAACCCCGGTATTCTCACTTTCGCTCGTCCCTATCCCACCGCCACTCGCATCACCGTTGGTGATGGGTCTTCTCTTCCCATCACTCACCGCGGTGACCTCTCCATTCCCTCCTCCTCTTCTTCCCCTACTCGTCTCTACGATGTTTTAGTTTCTCCTAATTTGATCACTAATCTCATCTCTGTCCGTGCTCTCACGCGGCAGCATCCCGTGACTGTCAAATTTGACGCTTTCGGTTTCTCTGTCAAGGATCTGCAGACCAAGACGGTGCTCCTCCGATGTAACAGTCCCGGCGATCTCTACCCGCTGCGTCCACCAACACCAGCCACTGCCGCTCCGGTTGCGCTCACCGTCGGCCTCGACCTCTGGCATGCGTGCCTCGGCCACCCTGGCGCCTCTGCCCTGCATCAGCTCGCTCGCCATTTCCCCTTCCCTTGTAATAAGACAGCCCAGCACTCCTGCTCGTCCTGTTGCCTTGGCAAGCACACACGCCTGCCCTTTTCTTCTTCTTCCACTGTCTCTACTTTTCCTTTTGAACTTTTGCACTGTGATGTATGGACGTCCCCAATAAAAATTAATTCAGGTTTTGAGTATTACTTGGTGCTCCTCGACGATTTTTCTCATTATGTTTGGACGTTCCCCCTCCGGCGCAAGTCTGATGTGCTCGCTATTCTTACCTCCTTCCTCGCGTTCGTTCGTACCCAGTTCGGGCATGCTGTGCTCGGTCTCCAGACCGACAATGGCCGCGAGTTCGATAACGCTGGTGTCCATCGCCTGCTTGCGGCTCACGGCTCCACTCTGCGTCTCACCTGCCGGTACACATCTCAACAGAACGGCAGCGCCGAACGAGCTCTCCGCACCCTCAACGAGGGCGTGCGCACCCTCCTGTTTCACGCTGGCGTCCCTCCCCGCTTCTGGCCAGAGGCCGTCGCCACCTCCACGCACCTCCTGAATATTCGACCCTGCCGTCCCCGCGGCAACTTCTCTCCCCACCATCTTCTTTTCGGTCACCCTCCCTCCTACGATGCCCTGCGTGTTTTTGGCTGCCGCTGCTACCCCAACATCACTGCCACCACCCCCCACAAATTGGCACCGCGATCCATTCCCTGTGTCTTCTTCGGCTACCCTCCTAACACCAAGGGCTATCGCTGCTACGATCCCGTTTCTAATCGCGTGATCGTCTCCCGACACATTTACTTTGATGAAACTGTCTTCCCTCTTAAGCAGGTATCTTCCGTCAACTCCCCGTCGCCGCCGTCGCCGATGCGCGTTCCGGTGCTCCTGCCGGTCCCCGCTCCGCACCCGCACCATCCGCCACGTCGTGCTCCTCCACCATCGCCTGCTCCTGCGCTCGACACGCCCGCCGCATCGCACGCGACAAGTGGGCGATCTACATCATCATCGGCCCCCTCCATGGCCGTCTCCTCGGCGCCGCCCTCTCGTCCGCTTCCCGCCGACGATGTGACGGCTCCTCGGGCCGCCGGCCCCTCGGACGTCCCCGCTACCGCTCTGGGGTGGCCTGCTGCTCCCGCGCCGCCATCTGGCTCGGGCGCTCCTGCTGACGCTCGGGGGGGGGGGGGGTCTTCACCAGTGCTCGCGCGGGTATCCGTCGCCCAGTCAATGGTACTCCGCGGCCGACTACGTCCTCGCTGCATCGACCACTCCCTCCGTCACCGACGACGTGCCGACCTCCGTTCATGCCGCCCTGCGTGATCCTCGTTGGCATGCCGCCATGCGCGAGGAGTTCGACGCTCTCCTTCGGAACAACACCTGGCGTCTCGTGCCGCGCCCCCATGGCGCCAATGTGATCAGTGGCCGTTGGGTCTTCCGTCGCAAGCTCCGCGCCGACGACACGCTCGAACGCTACAAAGCCCGTTGGGTCGTGCGGGGGTTCCGCCAGCGTGCCGGCGTCGACTTCACGGACACCTTTGCACCTGTCGTCAAAACCAACACCATTCGCTGCGTCCTGCACCTGGCCGTCTCGCGTGGCTGGGCGGTGCACCAGCTCGACGTCTCTAATGCGTTCCTCCATGGCCACCTTGCCGAACGCATTCTCTGTGAGCAACCTGCTGGCTTCGTCGACACCGATCAACCTGACGCTGTCTGTCTCCTCTCACGCTCGCTCTACGGGCTCAAACAGGCCCCCTGCGCGTGGCGCCAGAGGATCGCCGGCTACCTCGTCCGGCTCGGCTTCGTCTCCACCCGGTCCGACGCCTCCTTATTCGTCTACAACCGCGGTGGTGACATGGCGTATCTTCTGCTCTACGTCGACGACATTGTCCTCACCGCCTCCAGTGAACGCCTGCTTCGCCACCTCGTCGATCTTCTTCGCAGCGAGTCCGCGCTGAAGGGTTTGGGTCCTCTCCGCTACTTCCTTGGCATCGAGGTCACGCGGCGTCCCGATGGATTCTTCTTGTGCCAGCAGAAGTATGCACACGAGCTCCTCGAGCGCGCCGGGATGGACAACTGCAGGATTGCTCCTACTCCCGTCGACACCAAGGCCAAAACCTCGACGACCGACGACACCCCTCTTCCTGATGGCTCGTTCTACCGCAGCATCGTCGGCGCGCTCCAATACCTGACGCTCACCCGCCCCGACCTGACCTACGCCATTCAACAGGTCTGCTTGCACATGCACGCGCCGCGGGACGTGCACTGGGCTTTGGTGAAACTGATCTTGTGTTATATCCGCGGCACTCCGTCCATGGGGCTCACCATCCACGCCTCTTCTTCGCTCGACATCGTCGCCTACTCCGATGCGGACTGGGTCGGCTGCCCCGACACTCGACGCTCTACCTCTGGCTACTGCGTCTACTGTTGGAATTATGCCCTAGAGGCAATAATAAATGTATAGTTGTTATTATAATTCCTGCATCAAGATAATAGTTTATTATCCATGCTATAATTGTATTGAATGAAGACTCATTTACATGTGTGGATACATAGACAAAACACCGTCCCTAGCATGCCTCTAGTTGGCTAGCCAGTTGATCGATGATAGTCAGTGTCTTCTGATTATGAACAAGGTGTTATTGCTTGATAACTGGATCACGTCATTGGGAGAATCACGTGATGGACTAGACCCAAACTAATAGACGTAGCATGTTGATCGAGTCATTTTGTTGCTACTGTTTTCTGCGTGTCAAGTATTTATTCCTATGACCATGAGATCATATAACTCACTGACACCGGAGGAATGCTTTGTGTGTATCAATCGTCGCAACGTAACTGGGTGACTATAAAGATGCTCTACAGGTATCTCCTAAGGTATTAGTTGAGTTAGTATGGATCAAGACTGGGATTTGTCACTCCGTGTGACGGAGAGGTATCTCGGGGCCCACTCGGTAATACAACATCACACACAAGCCTTGCAAGCAATGTAACTTAGTGTAAGTTGCGGGATCTTGTATTACGGAACGAGTAAAGAGACTTGCCGGTAAACGAGGTTGAAATAGGTATACGGATACTGACGATCGAATCTCGGACAAGTAACATACCGAAGGACAAAGGGAATGACATACGGGATTATACGAATCCTTGGCACTGAGGTTCAAACGATAAGATCTTCGTAGAATATGTAGGATCCAATATGGGCATCCAGGTCCCGCTGTTGGATATTGACCGAGGAGTCTCTCGGGTCATGTCTACATAGTTCTCGAACCCGCAGGGTCTGCACACTTAAGGTTCGACGTTGTTTTATGCGTATTTGAGTTATATGGTTGGTTACCGAATGTTGTTCGGAGTCCCGGATGAGATCACGGATGTCACGAGGGTTTCCGGAATAGTCCGGAAACGAAGATTGATATATAGGATGACCTCATTTGATTACCGGAAGGTTTTCGGAGTTACCGGGAATGTACCGGGAATGACGAATGGGTTCCGGGAGTTCACCGGAGGGGGGCAACCCACTCCGGGGAAGCCCATAGGCATTTGGGGGAGTCACACCAGCCCTTAGTGGGCTGGTGGGACAGCCCACCAATCCCCTATGCGCCAAGAGAGAAAAAAATCAAAGGAAAGGAAAAAAAAAGGAAGAAGTGGGAAGGGGGAAGGACTCCCTCCCACCAAACCAAGTAGGACTCGGTTTGGGGGGGGGGGACAGTCCTCCCCCCTGGCTCGGCCGACCCCTTGGGGATCCCTTGGACCCCAAGGCAAGTTCCCCTCCCTCCTCCTATATATATGGGGCTTTTAGGGCAGATTTGAGACGACTTTCTCACGGCTGCCCGACCACATACCTCCACAGTTTTTCCTCTAGATCGTGTTTCTACAGAGCTCGGGCGGAGCCTTGCTGAGACAAGATCATCACCAACCTCCGGAGCGCCGTCACGCTGCTGGAGAACTCTTCTACCTCTCCGTCTCTCTTGCTGGATCAAGAAGGCCGAGATCATCGTCGAGCTGTACGTGTGCTGAACGCGGAGGTGCCGTCCGTTTGGTACTAGATCGTGGGACTGATCGCGGGATTGTTCGCGGGGCGGATCGAGGGACGTGAGGACGTTCCACTACATCAACCGCGTTCTCTAACGCTTCTGCTGTACGATCTACAAGGGTACGTAGATCACTCATCCCCACTCGTAGATGGACATCACCATGATAGGTCTTCGTGCGCGTAGGAAAATTTTTGTTTCCCATGCGACGTTCCTCAACAGTGGCATCATGAGCTAGGTTCATCCGTAGATGTCTTCTCGAGTAGAACACAAAAGGTTTTGTGGGCGGTGATGTGCGTTTTGCTGCCCTCCTTAGTCTTTTCTTGATTCCGCGGTATTGTTGGATTGAAGCGGCTTGGACCGACATTACTCGTACGCTTACGAGAGACTGGTTTCATCGTTACGAGTAACCCCCTTTGCTCAAAGATGACTGGCAAGTGACGGTTTCTCCAACTTTAGTTGAATCGGATTTGACCGAGGAGGTCCTTGGATGAGGTTAAATAGCAACTTATATATCTCCGTTGTGGTGTTTGCGTAAGTAAGATGCGATCCTACTAGATACCATTGGTCACCACGTAAAACATGCAACAACAAAATTAGAGGACGTCTAACTTGTTTTTGCAGGGTATGATTGTGATGTGATATGGCCAACGATGTGATGTGATATATTGGATGTATGAGATGATCATGTTGTAATAGAAATATCGACTTGCATGTCGATGGTACGACAACAGGCAGGAGCCATAGGGTTGTCTTTATACTAACGTTTGTGCTTGCAGATGCGTTTACTATTTTGCTAGGATGTAGCTTTAGTAGTAATAGCATAAGTAGCACGACAAACCCGATGGCAACACGTTGATGGATGATCATGGTGTGGCGCCGGTGACAAGAAGATCGTGTCGGTGCTTTGGTGATGGAGATCAAGAAGCACGTGATGATGGCCATATCATGTCACTTATGAATTGCATGTGATGTTAATCCTTTATTGCACCTTATTTTGCTTAGAACGACGGTAGCATTATGAGGTGATCTCTCACTAAAATTTCAAGACGAAATTGTGTTCTCCCCGACTGTGCACCGTTGCTACAGTTCGTCGTTTCGAGACACCACGTGATGATCGGGTGTGATAGACTCAACGTTCACATACAACGGGTGCAAAACAGTTGCTCACGCGAAACACTCGGGTTAAGCTTGACGAGCCTAGCATGTGCAGACATGGCCTCGGAACACATGAGACCGAAAGGTCGATCATGAATCATATAGTTGATATGATTAGCATAGGGATGCTTACCACTGAAACTATACTCAACTCACGTGATGATCGGACTTGGGATAGTGTAAGTGGATCATGAACCACTCAAATGACTAGAGAGATGTACTTTTTGAGTGGGAGTTTAGCATATAATTTGATTAAAGTTGAACTCTAAATTATCTTGAACATAGTCTAAGTCCACTTTGAATATATTTGTGTTGTAGATCATGGCTCACGCAAGTGTCATCCTGAATTTTAATACGTTCCTAGAGAAAGCTAAGTTGAAAGATGATGGAAGCAACTTTGTAGACTGGGCTCGTAATCTTAAGCTTATCTTACAAGCTGGAAAGAAGGAATATGTCCTTAATGCTGCGCTAGGAGATGAACCACCCGCTACGGCTGATCAGGATGTTAAGAACGCTTGGTTAGCACGTAAGGAGGACTACTCAATAGTTCAATGTGCAGTCTTGTATGGCTTAGAACCGGGACTTCAACGTCGCTTTGAGCGTCATGGAGCATTTGAGATGTTCCAGGAGTTGAAGTTTATCTTTCAGAAGAACGCCCGGATCGAGAGGTATGAGACCTCCGATAAATTCTATGCTTGCAAGATGGAGGAAAACTCGTCTGTCAGTGATCATGTGCTCAAAATGTCTGGGTACTCAAACCGTCTAGCTGAACTGGGGATTGAACTCCCGCAAGAAGCTATCACTGACAGAATCCTTCAATCACTGCCGCCAAGCTATAAAGGCTTTGTGTTGAACTACAACATGCAAGGGATGAACAAGTCTCCCGGCGAGTTGTTTGCGATGCTGAAAGTCGCAGAGTCTGAACTCCGTAAAGAGCATCAAGTGTTGATGGTGAGCAAGACCACTAGTTTCAAGAGAAACGGCAAAGGCAAGAAGGGCAATTCGAAGAAGAGCGGCAAGCCTGTTGCCAATCCGCCGAAGAAACCCAAGGCTGGACCTAAGCCTGAAACAGAGTGCTTCTATTGCAAGGGTATGGGTCACTGGAAGCGCAATTGCCCCAAGTATCTGGCAGATAAGAAGGCGGGCAAAGAAAAATCAGGTATATTTGATATACATGTTATAGATGTGTACTTAACCGGCTCTCGTAGTAGTGCATGGGTATTCGATACCGGTTCTGTTGCTCACATTTGCAACTCGAAGCAGGAACTGCGGAATAGACGAAGGCTGGCGAAAGACGAAGTGACGATGCGCGTAGGAAACGGTTCCAAGGTTGATGCAATCGCCGTCGGCACTGTGTCACTTCAACTACCATCGGGATTAGTGATGAACTTAAATCATTGTTATTTAGTGCCTGCGTTGAGCATGAACATTATATCTGGATCTTGTTTATTGCGAGACGGTTACTCTTTTAAGTCTGAGAATAATGGTTGTTCTATTTCTATGAGTAACATCTTTTATGGTCATGCACCGAATGTGAGAGGATTGTTCATATTGAATCTTGATAGAGATACGCATATACATAACATTGAGACCAAAAGAGTTAGAGTAAACAATGATAGCACCATATTTTTGTGGCACTGCCGCTTGGGTCATATTGGTGTAAAGCGCATGAAGAAACTCCATGCTGATGGACTTTTGGAGTCACTTGACACGTGCGAACCATGCCTCATGGGCAAGATGACTAAGACTCCGTTCTCCGGAACAATGGAGCGTGCAAGTGACTTGTTGGAAATCATACATACCGATGTGTGTGGTCCAATGAGCGTGGAGGCACGCGGCGGATATCGTTATTTTCTCACCTTCACTGACGATTTAAGTAGATATGGTTATGTCTACTTGATGAAACACAAGTCTGAAACATTTGAAAAGTTCAAGCAATTTCAGAGTGAAGTGGAAAATCATCGTAACAAGAAGATCAAGTTCCTACGGTCTGATCGTGGGGGTGAATATCTGAGTTTCGAGTTTGGTACTCACTTAAGACAATGTGGAATTGTTTCGCAGTTAACACCGCCTGGAACACCACAGCGTAATGGTGTGTCCGAACGTCGTAATCGTACTTTGTTAGAAATGGTGCGATCTATGATGTCTCTTACTGATTTGCCGTTATCGTTTTTGGGTTATGCATTAGAAACAACTGCATTCACTTTAAATAGGGCACCATCGAAATCCGTTGAGACGACACCATACGAACTGTGGTATGGCAAAAGGCCAAAATTGTCGTTTCTTAAAGTTTGGGGATGTGATGCTTATGTCAAAAAGCTTCAGCCTGAAAAGCTGGAACCCAAAGCGGAAAAGTGCGTCTTCATAGGTTACCCGAAAGAGACAGTTGGGTACACCTTCTACCTCAAATCCGAGGGCAAAGTGTTTGTTGCTAAGAACGGAACTTTTCTCGAGAAGGAGTTTCTCTTGAGAGAATTGAGTGGGAGGAAGATAGAACTTGACGAGGTTGTCGAACCTCTCATCCCTCTGGATGGTGGCGCAGGGCAAGGGGAAACCTCTGTCATTGCGACGCCGGTTGAGGAGGAAGTTAATGATGATGATCATGAAACTCCAGTTCAAGTTTCTGTTGAACCACGCAGGTCGACGAGATCACGCGCTGCTCCAGAGTGGTACGGTAATCCCGTCTTGTCAATCATGTTGTTAGACAACAATGAACCTGCAAATTATGAAGAAGCAATGGTGGGCCCAGATTCCAACAAATGGCTAGAAGCCATGAAATCCGAGATAGGATCCATGTATGAGAACAAAGTATGGACTTTGGAGATACTGCCTGAGGGCCGCAAGGCTATTCAGAACAAATGGATCTTTAAGAAGAAGACGGACGCTGACGGTAATGTGACCGTTTATAAAGCTCGACTTGTGGCAAAGGGTTTTTCACTAGTTCCCGGAATTGACTACGATGAGACTTTCTCTCCCGTAGCGATGCTTAAGTCCGTCAGAATCATGTTAGTAATAGCTGCATTTTTCGATTATGAAATCTGGCAGATGGATGTCAAAACGGCGTTCCTTAACGGTTTCCTTAAGGAAGAGTTGTATATGATGCAACCCGAAGGTTTTGTTGATCCTAAAAATGCTGACAAGGTGTGCAAGCTCCAGCGATCCATTTATGGACTAGTGCAAGCATCTCGGAGTTGGAACAAACGCTTTGATGAGGTGATCAAAGCATTTGGGTTTATACAAGTGGTTGGAGAATCTTGTATTTACAAAAAGGTGAGTGGGAGCTCTGTGGCGTTTCTAATATTATATGTGGATGACATATTACTGATTGGAAACAACGTAGAGCTTTTGGAGAGCATAAAAGGTTACTTGAATAAAAGTTTCTCTATGAAGGACCTAGGAGAAGCTGCTTACATTCTAGGCATTAAGATCTATAGGAATAGATCAAAACGCCTGATAGGACTTTCACAAAGCACATACCTTGATAAAGTTTTGAAGAGGTTCAAAATGGAACAGTCCAAGAAAGGGTTCTTGCCAGTGTTACAAGGTACGAGATTGAGTAAGACTCAGTGCCCAGCAACTGATGAAGATAGAGAGCATATGCGCTCCGTCCCCTATGCTTCAGCCATAGGTTCTATCATGTATGCGATGCTGTGCACTAGACCGGATGTTAGCCTGGCCATAAGTATGGCAGGCAGGTTCCAGAGTAATCCAGGAGTGGATCACTGGACAGCGGTCAAGAATATCCTAAAGTACCTGAAAAGGACTAAGGAGATGTTTCTCGTGTATGGAGGTGACGAAGAGCTCGCCGTAAAAGGTTACGTCGATGCAAGCTTTGACACAGATCCGGACGACTCTAAGTCACAAACCGGATATGTATTTATTCTTAATGGGGGTGCAGTAAGCTGGTGCAGTTCCAAGCAAAGCGTCGTAGCAGATTCTACATGTGAAGCGGAGTACATGGCTGCCTCGGAGGCGGCTAAGGAGGGTGTCTGGATGAAGCAGTTCATGACGGATCTTGGAGTGGTGCCAAGTGCACTGGATCCAATAACCTTGTTCTGTGACAACACTGGTGCCATTGCCCTGGCAAAGGAACCAAGGTTTCACAAGAAGACCAGACACATCAAACGACGCTTCAACCTCATCCGCGACTACGTCGAGGAGGAGGACGTAAATATATGCAAGGTGCACACGGATCTGAATGTAGCAGACCCGCTGACTAAACCTCTTCCACGGCCAAAACATGATCGACACCAGAACTGTATGGGTGTTAGATTTATTACAATGTAATTCACATGGTGATGTGAGGGCTAGATTATTGACTCTAGTGCAAGTGGGAGACTGTTGGAATTATGCCCTAGAGGCAATAATAAATGTATAGTTGTTATTATAATTCCTGCATCAAGATAATAGTTTATTATCCATGCTATAATTGTATTGAATGAAGACTCATTTACATGTGTGGATACATAGACAAAACACCGTCCCTAGCATGCCTCTAGTTGGCTAGCCAGTTGATCGATGATAGTCTGTGTCTTCTGATTATGAACAAGGTGTTATTGCTTGATAACTGGATCACGTCATTGGGAGAATCACGTGATGGACTAGACCCAAACTAATAGACGTAGCATGTTGATCGAGTCATTTTGTTGCTACTGTTTTCTGCGTGTCAAGTATTTATTCCTATGACCATGAGATCATATAACTCACTGACACCGGAGGAATGCTTTGTGTGTATCAATCGTCGCAACGTAACTGGGTGACTATAAAGATGCTCTACAGGTATCTCCTAAGGTATTAGTTGAGTTAGTATGGATCAAGACTGGGATTTGTCACTCCGTGTGACGGAGAGGTATCTCGGGGCCCACTCGGTAATACAACATCACACACAAGCCTTGCAAGCAATGTAACTTAGTGTAAGTTGCGGGATCTTGTATTACGGAACGAGTAAAGAGACTTGCCGGTAAACGAGGTTGAAATAGGTATACGGATACTGACGATCGAATCTCGGACAAGTAACATACCGAAGGATAAAGGGAATGACATACGGGATTATACGAATCCTTGGCACTGAGGTTCAAACGATAAGATCTTCGTAGAATATGTAGGATCCAATATGGGCATCCAGGTCCCGCTGTTGGATATTGACCGAGGAGTCTCTCGGGTCATGTCTACATAGTTCTCGAACCCGCAGGGTCTGCACACTTAAGGTTCGACGTTGTTTTATGCGTATTTGAGTTATATGGTTGGTTACCGAATGTTGTTCGGAAACGAAGATTGATATATAGGATGACCTCATTTGATTACCGGAAGGTTTTCGGAGTTACCGGGAATGTACCGGGAATGACGAATGGGTTCCGGGAGTTCACCGGAGGGGGGCAACCCACTCCGGGGAAGCCCATAGGCATTTGGGGGAGTCACACCAGCCCTTAGTGGGCTGGTGGGACAGCCCACCAATCCCCTATGCGCCAAGAGAGAAAAAAATCAAAGGAAAGGAAAAAAAAGGAAGAAGTGGGAAGGGGGAAGGACTCCATCCCACCAAACCAAGTAGGACTCGGTTTGGGGGGGGGACAATCCTCCCCCCTGGCTCGGCCGACCCCTTGGGGATCCCTTGGACCCCAAGGCAAGGTCCCCCTCCCTCCTCCTATATATATGGGGCTTTTAGGGCAGATTTGAGACGACTTTCTCACGGCTGCCCGACCACATACCTCCACAGTTTTTCCTCTAGATCGTGTTTCTGCAGAGCTCGGGCGGAGCCCTGCTGAGACAAGATCATCACCAACCTCCGGAGCGCCGTCACGCTGCCGGAGAACTCTTCTACCTCTCCGTCTCTCTTGCTGGATCAAGAAGGCCGAGATCATCGTCGAGCTGTACGTGTGCTGAACGCGGAGGTGCCGTCCGTTCGGTACTAGATCGTGGGACTGATCGCGGGATTGTTCGCGGGGCGGATCGAGGGACGTGAGGACGTTCCACTACATCAACCGCGTTCTCTAACGCTTCTGCTGTACGATCTACAAGGGTATGTAGATCACTCATCCCCTCTCGTAGATGGACATCACCTTGATAGGTCTTCGTGCACGTAGGAAAATTTTTGTTTCCCATGCGACGTTCCCCAACATCTACGTCGGCTCCTCGCTCATCTCCTGGTCCTCCAAGCGCCAACCGACGGTGTCCCGATCGAGTGCCGAAGCTGAGTATCGTGCCGTGGCTAATGCTGTGGCTGAATGCTCTTGGCTCCGGCAGCTCCTTGGCGAGCTTCACTGTGCCGTTGCCGTGCCACCGTTGTCTACTGCGACAACGTCTCCGCCATCTCCCTGTCCGCCAACCCGGTCCATCATCGGCGGACTAAACATATCAAACTCGACATACACTTCGTACGGGAGAAGGTCGCGCTCGGGGATGTCCGCGTTCTTCATGTACCCACCTCACAGCAATCCGCCGACATCATGACAAAGAGGCTGCCGGGGACGGTCTTCAAAGATTTCCGGTCCAGCCTCTGCGTCTCCGCCGCCACTTCGTCTGCGGGGGGTGTTGAAACAGCACTCCAACGACCGCCTTTGTCAACGCATGCACGCGCGTATCGTCCCTGCGCTCGCCCACGACCGAGCCCAGTCCGCGATCGTTGTCGGATGCGCAGGATACGCTGCCTCACTCTCCACTTCCCCTCCTTCTAGCTCGGGTTAGTTAGGGTAGTTAGCGCAGCTTATCTTCTTTCCCTTATACATGTATAAATACCTGGTATGTCAATGAGAATCGGTGTGTGCAGCAAATCCTTCCCTCTCTTGCTTTACACATATCTACCAGCACATGATCATCTATTCATCTCGTCATCATCATCACTAACGATGGGCATCTCGTGTACACGCCGTTGCTAAGATTACATATCTGTAATCAAATGGGTTGTCCGTCACCCAGTGGCGGAATCATGATTGAAGAGGACCCCGGGCCAAAACTGGACGTTTTTTATTGAGTCATAATGCAGCATCGAGTGATACAAACAATGAGAACACACACTCGGCCCCATAACTAAGAAGTGCATATTCCAACACTACAAAACACTAGTAAAATGTAAAGTCATATAAGCTATGCCTAGACGAAGAAAGAGAAGAAAAAACCTAAAGTGATCAAAACAATGATCGATGAAATAGAACAACAACCATTGACACCATTCATTTTTTTTAATAACATAAGGACTATGAGAAGGGTTCTACAAAAGCAATGACAGGCGCTGTCATCACCATATCACACTCCAAAGGTCAGATCTTGGTTTTTACCTTGAAGGTCAATTCCGAGCAACCTCCAAGCAATGTCTTCAACAGGGTAACAACGCAAAAATGTCGCCATTGCTGGGTAGATAAGTAGGTAGATATGTTCGCACAATAATCTGTGTTCAAGACCGAGTGCTCGAGAAGCACCACCTGATGGGGTTGTACGTTAGGGCTAGGCCTACAGACCTGCTTCCCTAGGCCCATTTATGACCCCTTATAGACATTAGTGTCCTTAAAGTCACGGATGTAGCCTTGACCTCACTCGGCCTGTCTATAGTCACTCAGATCACGTTGCATCAGTCGGATGCATCTTGGCACTCACTACAGCAAGGAGAAGGCACCGAAGAGGCTGCAACGGCCAAGGAATTAATCCATCACATGAAGTGCAATGAAGGCTCGCGTTACCAGTAACACCGAGAGTTATAGCTGTCGTTTCTAGTAACTTTCATATTTATCAGCATTAATTACCTTGTAATGAAGCTCGGTCGGTCGTGGCAGCAACTATATAAGCCACTCCCGGGCTCCAGCTCAAGGGTTCAGTACTTAGTAATCCTTCATACCCCATAAGAAAACATCAGCCTGAGGGCTCGAGATGTAGGGATGTTACCACTTCCAAGTGGGGCCTGAACTCGTACATCCGAGTGCATCTGTTGTGCCTAGTTAGACTTCGCCCCTTCGTTCGTACCCCTAGGTACTATTATCAGGGTCATTCTCACGAGTGTTGGCGCCCACCGTGGGCTGCGCGTCTAGCAAATCCAGCGCAGTTGGAGATTTATCACATTTTTTGTTAACATGATGACACTCAGCGGAGAGATCCTCTTCGGCTCGCTCAACTTCATCGTCGATGACTCGGCGTGGCTGCCGGATGCGCCACTGAACACCAACGCCCTCCCTTCACGAGGTACGTCACATTTCAGCGCAGTCGTCGGTGACGTATCACTCGACACCCCCGTGTCCTGTTCTGTTCGCCACAAGCGCTCTGGGAGGTCGTGATGCAGCGGTGGATCAAGCACGCCATCGCCAACCAGGCCATTTTCGGTCAGGTGGCCATGCTCAGCTTCGATGAGCCCACCGTCAGCCTCTTCCCTTCATGAAGCGAGGAGTCACTCGACGACTCCGACTGCGGCAACAGCAGGGGTGCCGCCGAGATCCTGATGGCCGACACCAACAAGGGAGGCAATGCAGGTTACGCCGCGGAGAATTATCCCTCACGTGACACCGAAGAGCATCGCCACGGCGACGACAACCGCCACATTCTGTAGCCGCTCAACGAGCAACAGCGGGAGGAAGTTCGGTGGAGGAGTGATCAAGTTCTTCGCACCCCCATCACCGGGAACACCCCGGAGGAGATCGCGCTGGAGAACGCGCGTCTGGCCAATCTGGCCGAGCGCGAGCGCCTCGAGCGACTCTAGCGTTCGCTCGATGCTCGGGCCACGAGGGACCAGCCGAGCTCCAGCCGCAGTCGCACGCAGTTGTTTCCGAATGATCGCCAACGACACATCGAACCTGGCCGCAGCCACTCGGATCGCTGATTCAATTTAGCCGAGTGACTGCGCGGCCGGAGAAGGCATTTGAAAAATTTAGGCTCTCTTGAAGACTGCCATGCAGCAGAATTCCGCAATGTTGCAACTGCGGCATCGCATTCACAACAAGCCCGTCCAGGCGGACACCGTGTAGTCAGCTCATAGCCTGCACGTGCACAGACGGCGCGAAAGGTCTCCTCCTCTTCTGAGAGGCCCGCATGGAGACTGGAGGCAAGGTCACCAAGACCGAAGCAGGTCACCCCCCAGTGGAGTGTCTCACTCGGTTGCCGTCCTCGCGGCCACACGTCAAGCCCCAATCGGCGTTGGGGTAATGATGGTGACGAATACTGGGGCCCCGAGTTTAACGCTCGGTCTATAATCATGCAACACGTGGTTGATCGATTGCGAGCTGGCCAGGGAGTGTCCGGCCTCGAGTGCTCCGGCCGACGCATCCGAGAGGTCGAAATCCCCTCCAACTACCGGTTGGCCACGGGGATCGGTAAGTTCAATGGCGAGTCGAAGCCAGAGACCTGGCTGGAAGACTACCGAGTGGTTGTCCAGATCGGCGACGACGACGATTACGTCGCTATGAAGCATATGCCCCTCATGTTGGAGGGGTCTGCGAGGGTGTGGCTCAACCAGCTGCCCTCCAGCAGCATCCATAGCTGGGGTGACTTCGCCCGAGTGTTCGTCAAGACCTTCGAGGGCACATACAAGCGCCCAGGCGGCCTGACTGAGCTGCAACATTGTGTCCAGAAGAGCAACGAGACTCTTAGGGAGTACATCCCAGCGATGGACCACACTTCACAACACCGTTGAGAATGTCACCGAGTACCAGGCCGTGTGCACTTTCAAAGCGTACACTCGGTATCGAGAGCTCATTCTCAAGTTTGGCCGGTCAGGGGACCTGTCCCTCAGTCGGGACATGGAGATCGCCAATCGGTACGCGAACGACAAAGAAGAAGACTGTCTCCACAACGGCAAAGGCCGAGCCAGCGAAACCCCTCAGTCGGGCAACGCTGGTAAGAAGCAGAAGCGAAAAGGCGACCCATCGGGGAAAGCCGAAGTAGCTGTTGTCCCAGGGTAGAGCCAAAATAAAAATCAAAAATAAAAAGGATTGGGCTGGCAAAAAGAAAGCTGAGACAAAGAGCAGCCTATTGGACCAGCCATGTCCGATTCATTCTCGCAAGGACGAGGAGGGGGAGACTATCCACGCCAAGCACACAGCTCGCGGCTGCCGTCTGCTGCGGATAGAGATGGGAGGAGAGCCCTCTGGGGACAAGGAAGATGACAACGACCCAACGGACGACTCTGGGTACCCTGAACATTCAGGCGACCCTCATGATCTTCGTGGACGTCGAGAGCAACAGCCGATTGAAAGTTATAAATGGGAGGTGAACATGGCAGCCCCGGCTGTCACAAAGTACCTCGACTGGGCGAAGACGTCCGTCACATTCGACCAGTTGGACCATCCGCCAACATAGCCACCCCCGGGAGGCAGACGCTGGTGGTCGTTCCCGCAGTCAGTGGGTTTCGACTGCGGAAAGGTCTCATGGACGGAGGCAGCTATAACGACTAAGATGCGGTCCTTTCCGATTTGGGGAACGAGGCCCCGAATTGGAAAGAAGCGCATCTAAGCATTTCGCAAACATAGTAACATAGCACATACATAATAATAGAGGAATGACAATAAGGGATTCAATTACCATCTCATAAATATATCAAAGTTACATCACGCATCCAAACAAGGTAGTTCCACTACGGACTACAAAACATGAGAAACGACTATGCTACCCTACATGCTTGCCCACGATCACGACCACGCCTAAGTCTTCTGGATAGTTCATGTACAGGCGGTCGTTGTCCTCATCGTACTGCCACGCCAGCTGCGTGCCGTCGGGATCACCTGCCTCGGGGGTACCTGAACCTGTTGGTGTTGTGAAGGAATCTGTGAGCCACGGGGACTCAGCAATCTATGACCTCGGTGCCAGAACTAGTCAAGTTATTAGGTTGGAAGGTGGAGTGTTTGAGTTGTGGTCATGGTAATATTGAAGTTATATTAGTAAGGTGTTGTGAATCTAGAAATACTTGTGTTGAAGTTAGTGATTCCCGTAGCATGCACGTATGGTGAACCGCTATGTGATGAAGTCTGAGCATGATTAGTCTATTGATTGTCATCCTTTGTGTGGCGGTCGGGATCGCGCGATGGTTTATACCTACCAACCCTTGCCCTAGGAGTATGCGTTGAATGCTTTGTTTAGATTACTAATAAAACTTTTGCAACAAGTATATGAGTTCTTCATGACTAATGCTGAGTCCATGGTTTAGATGCACTTTCACCTTCCACCATCACTATCTTCTTTAGTGCCGTGCAACTTTCGTCGGTGCACAAAACCCACCATTAGCCTCCCTCAAAACAGCCACCATACCTACCTACTATGGCTTTTTCAAAGTCATTCCGAGATATATTGCCATGCAACTACCACCATGACATGTGCCACCACGTCTACATTTCCATTTCATGATCATAATTAGCTAGCATGATGTTTCCATTTATGTCTATGCCATGCTAGATCATTGTCACGGTACACTACCGAAGGCATCCCATATAGAGTCATCATTGCTCTAAGTTTTGAGTTGTAAGTGTGATGATCATCATTGATGGAGCATTGTCCCATGTCAGAAAATAAAAGAGGCCAAAGATGCCCACCAAAATAAATAAATAAAAGAGGCCAAAGAGCCCATCCAAAAAAAATGAGAGAAAAAGTGAGAAGGGACAATGCTACCACCTTTCCACACTTGTGCATATTAAGCACCATGATCTTCATGATTGAGAGTCTCTCATTTTGTCACCACCATATAGCTAGTGGGAAATTTTCATTATATAACTTGGCTTGTATATTCCAAAGATAGGATTCCTCAAAATTGCCTTAGGTCTTCGTGAGCAAGCAAGTTGGATGCACACCCACTAGTTTTCCTTAAGAGCTTTCACATACTCATAGCTCTAGTGCATCATTTGTATGGCAATCCCTACTCATTCACATTGATATCTATTGATGAGCATCTCCACAGCTCATTGATATGCCTAGTTAATGTGATAATCTTCTCCTTTTTGGTCTTGCCACCTCCACCACACTCCACACCACTTATAGTGCTACAACTATGGCTCACGCTCATGTATTGCGTGAGAGTTGAAAAGGTTTGAGAAAGTAAAGGTGTGAAAACAATTACTTGGCCAATACCGGGGTTGTGCATGATTTAAATTCGTTGTGCAATGATGATAGGGCATAGCCAGACTATATGATTTTGTAGGGATAACTTTCTTTTGGCCTTGTTATTTTGAAAGTTCATGATTACTTTGCTATTTTGCTTGAAGTATTATTGTTTCCATGTCAATAGCAAACTATTGTTTTGAAATTAATGGATCTGAACATTCACGTCACATAAGAGGAGTTACAAAGGACATCTATGCTAGGTAGCATGAAAGCATCAAAAATTCATTCTTTATCACTTCCCTACTCGAGGACGAGCAGGAGTTAAGCTTGGGGATGCTTGATACGTCTCAAAACGTATCTATAATTTTTGATGGTTTCACGCTGTTATCTTGTCAACTTTGGATGTTTTGTTTACCTTTTATATCTTTTTTGGGACTAACTTATTAACTCAGTGCCAAGCGCCAGTTCCTGTTTTTTCTGTGTTTTGGACTCTTTTCAGATCTGATGTTGGAACGTAGTCCAAACGGAATAAAATCCCCAAAATGATTTTTTCCAAAACGGAAGAAGATCAGGAGGCTTGAGGGCCAAGCAAGTGGGCCCACAGGGAGCCCACAAGCCCTCTTGTCGCGGCCAGGGGGGAGGCCGCGGCAACCAAGCTTGTGGCCTCCCTGTGGCCCCCCTGCCCTAGGTCTTTGGCCTATATATTCCCTAAAAATCCAGAAAAAATCAGGGAATCCACGAAAACACTTTTCCGCCGCCGCAAGCTTCCGTTTCCGCGAGATCTCATCTGGAGACCCTTCTCGGTGCCCTGCCGGAGGGGACTTTGGAGTTGGAGGGCTTCTACATCAACACCATCGCCCCTCCAATGACTCGTGAGTAGTTCACTTCAGACCTACGGGTCCGTAGTTTGTATCTAGATGGCTTCTTCTCTCTCTTGGATCTTCAATACAAAGTTCTCCATGATCTTCATGGAGATCTATCCGATGTAATCCTCTTTGGCGGTGTGTTTGTCGAGATCCGATGAATTGTGGATTGTGATCAGATTATCTATGATATATATTTGAGTCTTTGCTGATTTCTTATATGCATGATTTGATATCCTTGTAAGTCTCTCTGAGTCTTGGGTTTTGTTTAGCCGACTAGATCTATGATTCTTGCAATGGGAGAAGTGCTTGGTTTTGGGTTCTTACCGTGTGGTGACCTTTCCCAGTGACAGTAGTGGCAGCAAGGCACACATCGTGTAGTTGCCATCAAGGCTAACAAGGTGGGCTTTGTCGTAGATATGAGATTGTCCATCTACATCATGTCATCTTGCTTAAGGCGTTACTCTGTTCTTTTGGACTTAATACACTAGATGCATGCTGGATAGCGGTCGACGTGTGGAGTAATAGTAGTACATGTAGAAAGTATCGGTCTACTTGTTTTGGACGTGATGCCTATAGATATAATCACTGCCATAGATGACGTCACGACTTTGCGCGGTTCTATCAATTGCTCGACAGTAATTTGTTCACCCACCGTCTACTTGCTTTCATGAGAGAAGCCACTAGTAAACACTACGGCCCCCAGGTCTATGCACACGTATCGTTTCGACTTCGCTTTTACTTCGCTTTGTTACTTTGGTGCTTTCAGTTCTCACTTGGCAAACAATCTATAAGGGATTGACAACCCCTACATAGCGTTGGGAGCAAGCTTTGTGTTTGTGCAGGAACTTGTGATACTCCTTCACTGGATCAATACCTTGGTTCTCAAAACCGAGGGAAATACTTACCACCGCTGCGCTACATCACCCTTTCCACTTCGAGGGAACACCAACGCAAGGCTCCAAGGATACGGGGGAAATCATTTGCATATTTTCCTAGGAAGTCCCTTAAGGCGTAGCCGTAGCATAAGGATTCCTGGTGCCGTTGCTGAGGAGAATCAATACAAGAATAGTCTCCCGTCAGCACGTGTTTTCGGCGCCATTGGAAGGTCTTTTGTTGCAGTAGCACATCCTAAGCTTTATATGGTGGCTAACTTACGTAAAACATGTAATGAAGGTGGTCTATACTAGCGGTCGATGATTCACTGATCACTAAGTGATCCTGAACACCTACTTATGTCAGTCATAACCCCACCGTGTTCTCGATCGAAGAAAGGTCTTCGAAGGGGACAGTCACGGTTACACACACAATTGGTAATTTTATTAGCTTATGTTGAAGTTGTCTATTACCGGATGTTAACAAACATTCCAGGTTGCCACATAACCGCGGGCACGGCTTTCCGAAAGATTAAACCCTGCAGGGGTGCTCGAACTAGTCAATCACAAACGTACACGGGACGCAAAGTAATCCTCTATCACGAATCTTGTGATCTCGTCGGATTCCTTATAGGAAAACCTCAACTCTGGGGAGAACCAAAGCTTCACCGGGATTCCTATACGCAAGATATACCGCTAAGCTAAGACAAGACTAGCAGGACCTCCCGTCGTGTCGACGACCCTGATAAGAGCCACGTATCTCAGTCTCAGGACACGACGGATGAGCTAGACGTCGGGATGGCTAAACCTCTGGGTGACCAGTGGGGCCCCGGACATCGCTCAGGTGGGACCAACACTTATGAGGAGCACTGGCCCGGGTTGTTGATTAAATTCCTCGGGGTAGCTATTCCCTATGCAGATTATTATTAAGTGATTAGCAGAATAAAGCCAATGTTGGGTCCTTCCGGACAAGTTTTCACACTACACGATTTACCAAGGGGCCCCAAAACAACCCCGAATGTGTTAGGAGCGATCCGTTATGGAATCAAACACCGGTAGCCGGTAACTAAGGCGGCAATAACGGAACAAAACACCCGGCAAAAGGCTAGGCCTTCCGTTATTTACCAAGTATATAGGTGCATTAATTAAATAACAGATTTAGCATAATGATATCAAACTCATGTTATCACATGAGACAATTGCACCTGCAACTAGCAACGCTAACATTAGAAGCTTAGGAAAGCCTACTTAGCCATTCAAGATTTGCTAGGAGGGGGAAGTGTTTGGGTTTCATGGCAATTCAGGAGGCAATTATTTCAGTGGTAGGCAGCGAGCACATGACAAAGGAAACGTAATCTAGCACACCAAGTCTAGAGATGGAATCAAGGTCATATCCAATGCATTCCTGGGATTATTCTACCCCAAAAACATATATAATACCTACGCACTTGTATAGAACAAATGGGCACACGTGCTATTCACTAGATCTACACTTATACAAGCTCTTGCACATGACCACAACATCAATGGGGCATATGAGGGGTAGACCTCATGCCCATGTACCTTGGCACACCACCACACCATCACATGAATCAATCACAACACAATAAAAACACCTACACATGATATTGAGGGCACACACACTAGTGACACCATAGATTCTACACCCCTACTATATAAGCATGCTCATGAGATCAGCAAGGCCCTCCATTCTTTGGGCATGTATGTGGACACACACACCCCAACAACACACTCACAACACCAAAGCATCTACATAGGACACAAACACAAGGTATGTGTGGGGGAACCCCCCCACACACACATCACCACACTTGCACTCACTAGTGCATCAACTCCTCCCCAAGAGGATGAGCTGCTCATAAACACACAACTATAGGCTAGTTCAAAGCCCACAAGGTGCACACACACTCCATCCTCTCATGAGACAATACTTACATGTATGCAAAATAACCCACACAAGCCTACACCAAAGTATTCACAAACTAGCAAAATCACCAAGCACCACATGCTGTTTTTAGGGAAGATCAAATTCCCCCATGGTGCAAGCACACCACAACAAAATATACAACAACCAAAGGGGAGAGTGCACATGAAAGCAAAAGGAAACAAAAATAACAGGAGGGGTAGGATTCGAAGCCTAGACCTCCTGGATCCAACACTGCAACAATGCCACTGGGCTGAGATGCCCTAGTTCGACAGAGAAGGGCATCTAAGCAGGTTAAACTGCTCTGCTGCTGCAAATGCTACTATTCCGAAAATAAAATGCAAAAGAGTGCCGAGGGGGGAATCGAACCCACGACCTCCAACTAGCACCAAAACCACCCTACCACCGCGCTACTACTCCGGAGCTTAACAGGAGTGGGGAGTTTACTCTTTTGAGTAATCCCTCTCAGCAACCCTCTGCCTGACGGTGGCCGAAACAGGGGACGATGCTCGCCGGCCAGATACTGCAAATTCATCTACGACTCCTAGATGGAAGGGAAAACAAGTCCCCACGGTTCCATTTCTACTCCTATCTCTGCCCGAGAGGCTCTGCTACGACGACTCGACGTAACGCGGCGGCTCCGGCGACAGAGAAGAAATGCCGACGACCCTATGGCCTGCTACTCGAGATCTGGTACAGGGAGGAAGGGGAGATGGCTCTACCTCACCTACGGAATGAGGGGAAGCTTCATCTCGAGAGGAAGTAGAGGAAGGAGCAGGAAGTAGCCGATCGGTGAAGCTCGTCGGGGAAGGAAGCCGCCATCGTGGAGGAGAGGAAGCAGAGTAGGTCTTGATGTCCTAGTCGCGGGGATGGATTCCTGGAGGGTCCCGCGTGCTCGCCGAGGCGTCGGAGGGGAAGAAGAGGCATGGGTGCGATGGCGAGGAGCTCCTCAACTCTCGGCCATGGCGAAGGAACTGATCCCCTTACCTGGAGTTCGTGGACAGAGAGGGAGATAGCGAGGGAATAGTGGTGGCAGCACGAGAGGGAAACCCTATCTTGCACGGACGCCAAGGGGGCTACTTTTATGGAGGAGGAGGGGCGAGGGACGCTCCTCGACGTCCATGACGGCGTCTGAGGCCGTCGCTCTGTTCCTGCAACTCTGAAGAAGAACTGACGGAGGAAGGGGGGAACACCACGGCGTCTACAGGAGAAGTGGGCAGCTGGGCTGCGACAGAAAGAGAGGAGGGGGAAGATGGGCCTGCTAGTGGGAGTAAGCCCACTAGTGGCTCCAGATTGATAGAAATAAACCCCTGGGGGTTTTCCAATATAAAAAATAACAAGAGAAAGAAAAGAAAGCCAAGACAAATCCGTTGGGGGTTAAAACAAAACAAGAATGCCCCTGGTCATGATAAATTATGACCTATTTGAATAAATTGGAAAAGAATTATTTGGAGCTTCTAAATATTTACAAAAGAGAATTATAGGGTCTGTTTTGTAATTGTTTGCACCATTTAAAACACCTATTCAAAACAGAAAAACCACATCTCCAATCCACCACAAAACAAAGCTAACACATGGGCATTTTTAAAACAAGGAAGGAGCAAAGATATTTGGGCTTGAGATAAATAGGAGGGAGAGTGTTTTGAAGGCTATGCAAACCACAAATATAATCCTACTATCCAACCACATCTAAGCCACTCCAATAACCACACACATCATCACATCACAACTCATCTCAACACATCCCACATATGATCACAAGGCACAAACCAAGACAAGGACATGAGATGACATGGCATGCATGCATGCAAAGGAAGAGTACACAAGTGACATCACATGAAGTCATAAGCATAGGATAGCTCTCATATCATGACAAGGTGGACCCACATGGGAAGGTTCCAAATAGGGAAAGATACACTCTTGGGGCACTACAAACTCCCCCACACTACAAAAAGATCTCGCCCCGAGATCTATTCCTGAAAGAACTCCGGAAATTCAGAACGGAGGTGATCCTCGCGTTCCCAAGTAGCCTGTTTATTGGAATCGTGTGACCATTGCACTTTGAGAAATTTGACAGTCTTGTTGCGGGTCTTGCGCTCAGTCGCCTCGAGAAACGCAACTGGATGCTCACGATAAGATAGGTCAGGCTGAAGGTTGATGTCTGGAAGATGAACAGTGCACTCGGGGGTCTTGAAACACCTCCGAAGCAGAGAAACATGGAACACATCATGCACATTTGCAAAGTTTAACGGGAGCTCAAGATGGTACGCAAGGTCGCCTCTCTTGCCAACAACTCTAAACGGGCCCACGAAACGAGGCGCAAGTTTGCCTTTGATGCCAAAGCGTTGCATACCTTTCATAGGTGACACCTTGAGATAGACGATGCCATCAAGCTCATAAGACATGTCACGATGCTTACTATCATAATAGCTCTTCTGACGGTACTGAGCTGCTCTGAGGTTGTCGCGAATGACCCAACACATCTCCTCAGCTTCTTCTATCAAATCATTCCCAAGGATCTGACGCTCGCCGGTCTCGGACCAGTTGAGCAGGGTACGACACTTCCTGCCATAGAGAATTTCAAACGGAGCCTTGCCAGAACTAGCTTGATAACTGTTGTTATACAAGAACTCCGCAAAAGGAATACAATCCTCCCACTTCATACCAAAAGAGATAACACATGCTCTCAGCATATCCTCAAGAACTTGATTGACTCGCTCCACTTGACCACTAGTCTGAGGATGAAAAGCTGTGCTGAAGCAGATCTTCGTGCCCATCGCAGACTGAAAAAAGTCCCAGAACTTGGAAATGAAGATACTTCCTCGATCCGAAGAGATCATCATAGGCACGCCAGGCAAAGACACAATCCTGTAAGTGTACAACTCTGCAAGCTGAGCTGCCGAAATGGATTCCTTGACTGGAAGAAAATGAGCCACTTTACTCAACTTGTCGATGACGACAAAGATGGCATCATTACCCTTCTTGGACTTCGGAAACCCGGTGAAGAAATCCATCTACATATGATCGAACTTCCACTCGGGAATGGGCAGAGTATGCAAAAGACCTGCTGGACGTTGATGCTCTGCTTTCACCCTTCGACATACATCACATTCATTTACGAACTGAGCAATCTCACTCTTCATTCGAGTCCACCAGAAGGTCTGTTTCAAGTCCTGATACATCTTGGAGCTTCCAGGATGAATAGAGAGCAGAGAGTTATGAGCTTCTTCCATGATTACCTTTCTGAGATCACCTTTCAGAACGACAAGATGATCCTCAAAGAAAAACATGTCTCTGGCATCAACACTGAAGCACTTATACTTGGGAAGACTCTTTGCCACGCCAATCTTGACTTTCTTCACCATTGCATCAAGAAGCTGTGCTGCTCGGACCTGATCTTCCAAGGTAGGAGAGATCTGAAGGTTTGCAAGAAATCCCTGAGGTACTAACTGAAGGTTGAGCTTCCTGAAAGACTCGCAAAGGCCAGGCTGGAGAGGTTGCAGAATGAGATTGTTGTAGTACGCCTTCCTGCTCAAGGCATCTGCCATGACATTAGCTTTGCCTGGCGTGTACTCAACACTCGGATTAAAATCTTGGAGCATTTCCACCCAACGAGTTTGCCGGAGATTTAGGTTAGGCTGAGTGAAGATGTACTTGAGACTCTTGTGATCGGTGAAAACTTCAACCTTTCATTCCAACAAGAGGTGTCTCCAAGTAATCAGAGCGTGTACCACAGCTGCTAGATCAAGATCATGCATAGGATAGTTCTTCTCCGCTGGCTTCAACTGCTTGGAGGTATAAGCTGTTGGGGAATGTCGCATGGGAAACAAAAATTTTCCTACGCGCACGAAGACCTATCATGGTGATGTCCATCTACGAGAGGGGATTTTCGATCTACGTACCCTTGTAGATCGCACAGCAGAAGCGTTAAGAAACGCGGTTGATGTAGTGGAACGTCCTCACGTCCCTCGATCCGCCCCGCGAACCGTCCCATGAACCGTCCCGCGATCCGTCCCACGATCCGCTCCGATCTAGTGCCAAACGGACGGCACCTCCGCGTTCAGCACACGTACAGCTCGACGATGATCTCGGCCTTCTTGATCCAGCAAGAGAGACGGAGAGGTAGATGAGTTCTCCGACAGCGTGACGGCATTCCAGAGGTTGGTGGTGATCTAATCTCAGCAGGGCTCCGCCCGAGCTCCGTAGAAACACGATCTAGAGGAAAAATCGTGGAGGTATGTGGTCGGGCTGCCGTGGCAAAAGTTGTCTCAAATCAGCCCTAATACCCCAGTATATATAGGAGGGAGGGAGGGGAGGAGGCAACCTCAAACCCTCAAGGTTTGGCCGAAATTTGAGGTGGAGGAGTCCTACTCCAATCCTACTTGGAGTAGGATTCCACCTTCCCACTTGGAAACTCTTTCCAGCTTGTGTTTTTCCCTTCTCAAACCTTATGGGCCTTAGTGGGAACTTATTCCAGCCACTAGGGGCTAGTTTATCTCTTCCCATAGCCCATGAGACCCCTTGGGGCGTGACACCCCTCTCGATGGTCCCCGGCACCCCTCCCGGCACTCCCGGTACACTACCAATGAGCCCAAAACTTTTCCGGTAATGCCCGAAAACTTTCCGGTAACCAAATGAGGTCATCCTATATATCAATCATCGTCTCCGGACCATTCTGGAAACCCTCGTGACGTCCGTGATCCCATCCGGGACTCCGAACAACAGTTGGTAACCAACCATATAACTCAAATACGCATAAAACATCATCGAACCTTAAGTGTGCAGACCCTGCGGGTTCGAGAACTATGTAGACATGACTCGAGGGACTCCTCGGTCAATATCCAATAGCGGGACCTGGATGCCCATATTGGATCCTACATATTCCGAAGATCTTTATTGGTTGAACCTCAGTGCCAAGGATTCATATAATCCCGTATGTCATTCCCTTTGTCCTTCGGTATGTTACTTGCCCGACATTCGATCGTTAGTATCCGCATACCTATTTCAATCTCGTTTACCGGCAAGTCTCTTTACTCGTTCCGTAATACAAGATCCCGCAACTTACACTAAGTCACATTGCTTGCAAGGCTTGTGTGTGATGTTGTATTACCGAGTGGGCCCCGAGATACCTCTCCGTCACACAGAGTGACAAATCCCAGTCTCGATCGATACTAACTCAATGAACACCTTCGGAGATACCTGTAGAGCATCTATATAGTCACCAAGTTACGTTGCGACGTTTGATACACACAAAGCATTCCTCCGGTGTCAGTGAGTTATATGATCTCATGGTCATAGGAACAAATACTTGACACGTAGAAAACAGTAGCAACAAAATGACACGATCAACATGCTACGTCTATTAGTTTGGGTCTAGTCCATCACATGATTCTCCTAATGATGTGGTCCCGTTATCAAGTGACAACACTTGCCTATGGTCAGGAAACCTTGACCATCTTTGATAAACGAGCCAGTCAACTAGAGGCTTACTAGGGACAGTGTTTTGTCTATGTATCCACACATGCATTGTGTTTCCAATCAATACAATTATAGCATGGATAATAAACGATTATCATGAATAAAGAAATATAATAATAACTAATTTATTATTGCCTCTAGGGCATATTTCCAACAGTCTCCCACTTGCACTAGAGTCAATAATCTAGTTCACATCACCATGTGATTCCAACGAATCCAACACCCATATTGTTATGGGGTATGATCACGTCTTGCTCATGCGAGAGGTTTTAGTCAACGGTTCTGAAACTTTCAGATCCGTGTGTTCTTTACAAATCTTTATGTCATCTTATAGATGCTGCTACTATGTGCTATTCGGAAATACTCCAAATATCTACTCTACTATACGAATCCGTTTCACTACTCATAGTTATTCGGATTAGTGTCAAAGCTTGCATCGACGCAACCCTTTATGATGAACTCTTTAACCACCTCCATAATCGAGAAAAATTCCTTAGTCTATTTAGTTACTAAGGATAACTTTGACTGCTAATCAGTGATTCAATCCTGGATCACTTTGTGTACCTCTTAACAGACTTGCTGCAAGGCGCACATCAGGTGCGGTACTCAGCATGGCATACTTTAGAGTCTACGGCTAAGGCATAGAAGATGACCTTTGTCTATTCTCTTAATTCTGCCGTGGTCGGGTTTTGAGTCTTACTCAAATTCACACCTTACAACACAGTCAAGAACTCCTTCTTTGCTGATCTATTTCGAATTCCTTCAAAAACTTGTCAAGGCATGCATCTTGTTGAAACTTCTATTAAGCGTTTTGATCTATCTCCATAGATCTTGATGCCCAACGTTCAAGTAGCTCAATCCAGGTATTCCTTTGAAAAACTCCTTTCAAACAACCTTTTATGCTTCATAGAAATTCTACATTACTTCTGATCAACAATATGTCAACCACATATACTTATCAGAAATTCTATAGTGCTCCCACTCACTTCTTTGGAAATACAAGTTTCTCATAAACCTTGTACAAACCCAAAATCTTTGATCATCTCATCAAAGTGTATATTCCAACTCCGAGATGCTTGCACCAGTCCATTGGAGGATCGCTGGAGCTTGCATACTTTTTAGTATCTTTAGGATCGACAAAACCTTCTAGTTGTATCACATACAATGTTTGCTCAAGGAAACCGTCGAGGAGACAATGTTTTGACATCCTATGTGCAATATTTCAAAAATAATGCAATAACTACTAACATAATTCTAACAGACTTTCAGCATCGCTACGAGTGAGAAAGTCTCATCATAGTCAACTGTTTGATCTTGTCGGAAACATCTTTGCAACAAGTCGAGCTTTTCTTAATAGTGACTTATCACCATCATCGTCTGTTTTCCTTTTAAAGATCCATCTTTACTCAATAGTCTTACTACCATCAAGTAGTTCTTCCAAAGTCTACACTTTGTTTTCATACATGGATCCTCTCTCGGATTTCATGGATTCCAGCCATTTGTCGGAACCCGGGCCCACCATCGCTTTCTCCATAACTCGTAGGTTCACTGTTGCTCAACAACATGACCTCCAAGACAGGGTTACCGTACCACTCTGCAGTAGTACGCGACCTTGTCAACCTACGAGGCTTGTAGTAACTTGATCCTATGCTCGATGATCACCATCATCAGCTTTCACTTCAATTGGTATAGGCGCCACATGAACAACTTCCTGCGCCCTCCTACACACTGGTTGAAGTGATGGTTCAATAACCTCATCAAGTTCTACCACCCTCCCACTCAATTCTTTCGAGAGAAACCTTTCCTCGAGAAAGGATCCGTTTTAGAAACAAACACTCTGCTTTCGGATCTGAGATAGGAGATGTACCCAACTGTTTTGGATATCCTATGAAGATGCATTTATCCGCTTTGGGTTCGAGCTTATCAGACTGAAATTTTTTTCACATAAGTGTCAAAGCCCCAAACTTTCAAGAAACGACAGTTTAGATTTCTCTAAACCTCAGTCTATACTGTGTCATCTCAACGGAAATACGCGGTGCCCTATTTAAAGTGAATGCAGTTGTCTCTAATGCATAACCCATAAACGATAGTGGTAATTCGATAAGAGACATCATAGCATGCACCATACCAAATAGTGCATGGCTATGACGTTCAGACACATCATCACACTATGATGCTCCAGGTGGCATGAACTGCGAAACAATTTCCACATTGTCTTAACTGCGTAGCAAAACTCGTAACTCAGATATTCATTTCTATGATCATATCGTAGACAGTTTATCCTCTTGTTACGACGAACTTCACTCCTGAAACAGAATTGAACCTTTCAATATTTCAGACTTGTGATTCATTAAGTAAATACTCTTGTATCTGCTCAAATCATCATTGAAGTAAGAACGTAATGATATCCACTGCGTGCCTCAGCACCTATTGGACTGCATACATCAAAATGTATCACTTCCAACAAGTTACTTATCTTGTTTTCATCTCATTGAAAACAAGGCCTTGCTCATGTGGTATGATTTGCATGTCACTAGTGATTCAAAATCCTGTGAGTATAAAGATCCATCATCATGGAGCCTCTTCATGCAATTTATACCAACATGACTAAAGCGGCAGTGCCACAAGTAAGTGGTACTATCATCATTACCTCGTATCTTTTGGCACCAATATCATGAACATGTGTAACACTACGATCGATATTCAATAAACCATTGAAGGTGATTATTCAAGCAAAGAGAGTAACCATTATTCTTTTAAATGAAGAATCGTATTGCAGTAAACACGATCCAATCATGTTCATGCTTAACGCAAGCATCAAATAACAATTATTTCGGTTTAACACCAATCCCGATGGTATAGGGAGCGTGCGACGTTTTGATCATATCTACCTTGGAAACACTTCCAACACGTATCATCACCTCGCCTTTAGCTAGTCTCCGTTTATGCCGTAGCTATCATTTCGTGTTACTAATCACTTAGAAACCGAACCGGTATCCAATACCCTCATGCTACTAGGAGTACTAGTAAAGTACACATCAACATCATGTATATCAAATATACTTCTTTCGACTTTTGCCAGCCTTCTTATCTACCAAGTACCTAGAGTTGCTCTACCTCAGTGACTGTTCCCCTCATTACAGAAGCACTTAGTCTCGGGTTTGGGTTTAATCTTGGGTCTCTTCATTAGTGCATCAACTGTTTTGCCGTTTCACGAAGTATCCCTTTTGGCCCTTGCCTTTCTTGAAACTTAGTGGTTTTACTAACCATCAACTATTGATGCTCCTTCTTGATTTCTACTTTCGCAGTGTCAAACATCGCGAATCGCTCAAGGATCATTGTATCTATCCTTGATATGTTATAGTTCATCACAAAGCTCTCACAGCTTGGTGGCAGTGACTTTGGAGAACCATCACTATCTCATTTGGAACATTAACTCCCACTTGATTCAAGTGATTGTCGTACTCAGACAATCTGAGCACACGCTCAATGATTGATCTTTTTCTCCTTTACTTTGTGGACAAAGAATCTTGTTGGAGGTCTCGTACCTCTTAACAAGGGCACAAGCATGAAATCACAATTTCATCTCTTTAGAACATCACTTATGTTCCGTGACGTTTCAAAACGTCTTCGGCGCCTTGCTTCTAAGCCATTAAGTATTTTGCACTGAACTATCGTGTAGTCATCAAAAACGTGTATGTCGGATGTTCACAGCATCCACAGACGACGCTCGAGGTGCAGCACACCGAGTGGTGCATTAAGGACATAAGCCTTCTGCGCAGCAACGAGGACAATCCTCTGCAAAGTTTGCTACTATCAACTTTCAACTAAATTTTCTCTAGGAACATATAAAAACAGTAGAGCTATAACACAAGCTACATCGTAATTCGCAAAGACCATTAGACTATGTTCATGACAATTAGTTCAATTAATCATATTACTTAAGAACTCCCACTCAAAAAGTACATCTCTCTAGTCATTTGAGTGGTACATGATCCAAATCCACTATCTCAAGTCCGATCATCACGTGAGTCGAGAATAGTTTCAGTGGTAAGCATCTCTATGCTAATCATAGCAACTATACGATTCATGCTCGACCTTTCGGTCTCATGTGTTCCGAGGCCATGTCTGCACATGCTAGGCTCGTCAAGCTTAACCCGAGTGTTCCGCGTGTGCAACTGTTTTGCACCCGTTGTATGTGAACGTTGAGTCTATCACACCCGATCATCGCGTGGTGTCTCGAAACGAAGAACTGTCGCAACGGTGCACAGTCGGGGAGAACACAATTTCGTCTTGAAATTTTAGTGAGAGATCACCTCATAATGCTACCGTCGTTCTAAGCAAGATAAGGTGCATAAAGGATTAACATCACATGCAATTCATAAGTGACATGATATGGCCATCATCATGTGCTTCTTGATCTCCATCACCAAAGCACCGACACGATCTTCTTGTCACCGGCGTCACACCATGATGTCTATCATCATGGTCTCCATCAACGTGTCGCCATCGGGGTTGTCGTGCTACTCATGCTATTACTACTAAAGCTACTTCCTAGCAATATAGTAAACGCATCTGCAAGCACAAACGTTAGTTTAAAGACAACCCTATGGCTCCTGCCGGTTGCCGTACCATCGACGTGCAAGTCGATATTAACTATTACAACATGATCATCTCATACATCCAACATATCACATCACATCGTTGGCCATATCACATCACAAGCATACCCTGCAAAAACAAGTTAGACGTCCTCTAATTGTTGTTCCATGTTTTACGTGGTGACCATGGGTATCTAGTAGGATCGCATCTTACTTACGCAAACATCACAACGGAGATATATGAATTGCTATTTAACCTCATACAAGGACATCCTCGGTCAAATCCGATTCAACTAAAGTTGGAGAAACCGACACTCGCCGGTCATCTTTGAGCAACGGAGTTACTCGTGGCGATGAAACCAGTCTCTCGTAAGCGTACGAGTAATGTCGGTCCGAGCCGCTTCGATCCAATAATACCGCGGAATCAAGAAAAGACTAAGGAGGGCAGCAAAACGCACATCACCGCCCAAAAAAACTTTTGTGTTCTACTCGAGAAGACATCTACGCATGAACCTAGCTCTGATACCACTGTTGGGGAACGTCGCATGGGAAACAAAAATTTTCCTACGCGCACGAAGACCTATCATGGTGATGTCCATCTACGAGAGGGGATTTCCGATCTACGTACCCTTGTAGATCGCACAGCAGAAGCGTTAAGAAACGCGGTTGATGTAGTGGAACGTCCTCACGTCCCTCGATCCGCCCCGCGAACCGTCCCACGAACCGTCCCGCGATCCGTCCCATGATCCGCTCCGATCTAGTGCCGAACGGACGGCACCTCCGCGTTCAGCACACGTACAACTCGACGATGATCTCGGCCTTCTTGATCCAGCAAGATAGACGGAGAGGTAGATGAGTTCTCCGGCAGCGTGACGGCGCTCCGGAGGTTGGTGGTGATCTAATCTCAGCAGGGCTCCGCCCGAGCTCCGCAGAAACGCGATCTAGAGGAAAAACCGTGGAGGTATGTGGTTGGGATGCCGTGGCAAAAGTTGTCTCAAATCAGCCCTAATACCCCAGTATATATAGGAGGGAGCGAGGGGAGGAGGCAGCCTCAAACCCTCAAGGTTTGGCCGAAATTTGAGGTGGAGGAGTCCTACTCCAATCCTACTTGGAGTAGGATTCCACCTTCCCACTCGGAAACACTTTCCACCTTGTGTTTTTCTCTTCTCAAACCTTATGGGCCATGAGAACCCTTGGGGCGTGACACCCCTCTCGATGGTCCCCGGCACCCCTCCCGGCACTCCCGGTACACTACCGATGAGCCGAAACTTTTCCGGTAATGCTCGAAAACTTTCCGGTAACCAAATGAGGTCATCCTATATATCAATCTTTGTCTCTGGACCATTCCGGAAACCCTCGTGACGTCCGTGATCCCATCCGGGACTCTGAACAACAGTCGGTAACCAACCATATAACTCAAATGCGCATAAAACATCGTCGAACCTTAAGTGTGCAGACCCTGCGGGTTCGAGAACTATGTAGACATGACCCGAGGGACTCCTCGGTCAATATCCAATAGCGGGACCTGGATGCCCATATTGGATCCTACATATTCCGAAGATCTTTATCGGTTGAACCTCAGTGCCAAGGATTCATATAATCCCGTATGTCATTCCCTTTGTCCTTCGGTATGTTACTTGCCCGAGATTCGATCGTTAGTATCCGCATACCTATTTCAATCTCGTTTACCGGCAAGTCTCTTTACTCGTTCCGTAATACAAAATCCCGCAACTTACACTAAGTCACATTGCTTGCAAGGCTTGTGTGTGATGTTGTATTACCGAGTGGGCCCCGAGATACCTCTCCGTCACACGGAGTGACAAATCCCAGTCTCGATCGATACTAACTCAACGAACACCTTCGGAGATACCTGTAGAGCATCTTTATAGTCACCCAGTTACATTGCGACGTTTGATACACACAAAGCATTCCTCCGGTGTCAGTGAGTTATATGATCTCATGGTCATAGGAACAAATACTTGACACGCAGAAAACAGTAGAAACAAAATGACACGATCAACATGCTACGTCTATTAGTTTGGGTCTAGTCCATCACATGATTCTCCTAATGATTTGATCCCGTTATCAAGTGACAACACTTGCCTATGGTCAGGAAACCTTGACCATCTTTGATCAATGAGCCAGTCAACTAGAGGCTTACTAGGGACAGTGTTTTGTCTATGTATCCACACATGCACTGTGTTTCCAATCAATACAATTATAGCATGGATAATAAACGATTATCATGAACAAAGAAATATAATAATAACTAATTTATTATTGCCTCTAGGGCATATTTCCAACATAAGCAACCACTTTCTTCTCTTGCATCAGAACTGCACGAAGACCCTGGAGAGAAGCGTCGCAGAACAGCTGGTAAGGCTTGGAATCATCCGAAGGAACCAAGACTGGAGTGGAGGTGAGCTTCTCTTTGAGTGTGTCGAAGGCCAACTGACACTCTGGAGACCAAGCAGACTTCACACCTTTCTGAAGAAGACTTGAGAGCGGCTTCGCAATCTTGGAGAAGTTCTCAACGAACCTTCTGCAATAGCTTGCAAGCCCGAGAAAGCTTCGAAGCTGCTTCACATTCTGCGGAGGCTCCCATTCAACAAGGGCCTGCACCTTCGACAGATCAACTTTGATGCCCTCAGCAGAGATCATGTGCCCAAGATAGACGACTTCTTTCAACCAGAACTCACACTTGGAAAACTTGGCATAAAACTTGTACTCCCTGAGCTTATCAAGCACCAATCTGAGATGTTCTTCATGTTCTTCCTCAGTTTCAGAAAAGATCAGAATGTCGTCGAGATAGAGCAAGACGAAGTCATTCTTGAACAGAGAGAATATGTAGTTCATCAATCGACAGAATGTCGGAGGAGCATTTGCCAGACCAAAAGACATGACCGTATACTCATACGATCCAAAACTAGTCCTGAAGGCAGTCTTCGGAATATCTTCTTCGCGAATGCGAATTTGATGATAGCCCATTCTGAGATCAAGCTTGGAGAAGACCTTAGCCCCTTTCAACTGTTCAAACAACTCAGTTATGTTCGAAAGTGGATATTTGTTCCTGATTGTCTTCTTGTTCAATGGACGGTAATCGACACACAACCGGTCCGTGCCATCCTTCTTCTTGACAAACAGAACTCCATAGCCCCACGGAGACGAGCTCGGTCTGATCAAACCCAAACGCTCCTGCTCATCGAGTTGCCTCTTAAGTTCCTTCAACTCTTCTGGACCCAATTTGTACGGCCGTTTGCAAACCGGCTCAGTACCTGGCTCAAGCTCAATCACAAATTCAACTTCTCGGTGCGGGGGCATGCCTAGCAGCTCTTCTGGAAACACGTCTTCATACTCGCAGACCACTAGGACTTGCGAAATAGGATTAATCTCACCCTTTTCATTCAAAGAGAACAGATGGATTGTATCATCGCGCGCCGCGAATATAATCATGTCCTCTGAAGAGTGGGTAAGCTTCACTTCTTTAGCTTCACAATCAATCAATGCCTTGTTCATGGCCAACCAGTCCATACCAAGGATCAAATCAACGTCGGACTTGCCCAAGACATACGGAGAAGCCAGAAAAGAATAACTGCCCATCTTGACAGAAACATCTGGAGCACGAGTACTAGCATGCATGAACTTGCCTGGAGAAACTATTGACAACGGACTAGGAAGCTCTTCAACAGGAACATTATGCTAGGATGCAAATGGAATGGAGAGGAACGAATGCGAAGCATCAGAATCAAATAACACTTTAGCAGGAATATCATTAACGAGGAGGTTACCCATGATCACATCTAACGAGTTTTCTGCCTGAGCTGCATTCACCATGTTGACTCGAGCTGACCTGGGGTTGAACTTGACAAGAGCATTACTTAGAGGTTTGCCTGGAGGAGGAGGCGGCGGACGGAGCTGAGAAGTGCACTTATTGGCATAATGACCCTTCTACCCACACTTGTGACAAGTAACCTCTGCTAGCTGCCGGTACTGAGTCTGAGGAGGCCCTTGCTTCTGATGCTAGAATCTCTTCTGAAAGACTGGGTTGGCTGGGTGGGAAGAACCACGGCCACCAGAATGCTTGAGCTGCTACGAGTGCCGAGGAGGAGGAGGAGATACCCAAAAATTCTGTTGCTTCTGAACCACATGAGTAGAAGAAGAGATGGAATCTCTGAAGCGCTTCTTAGAATTCTCCACCCTGAGCAAGGCTGCCTCTGCCTTGATAGCTAAGTTGTAGAACTTGTCGAACTCCTCAGGATCGTGCAAAGCAAGAGCTAACTGCAAATCTTCTTTCAAGCCACCTCTGAACTGATAAATCTTGCTCTTCTGATGAGGGATATCCTGCAAGGCGTATCGGGCTAGCTCGTGGAACTCAACGTTTTACTTGTACATGGGGTTACCACCCTGCTTCAAGCGCCTGAACTTCTCACACATCTCCTCCACGAAGCTGGAAGGAATGTAGTGGGACCGGAAGTCACGGCAGAACTCATCCCAAGTGATCACTAGCGCCTCTGGAATCCTTTAAGTGTTGCCACCAGATAGATGCTTGCCCCTTCAGCTAGAAAGTAGCAAATTTGACGAAATCCTCAGGACGAACATTGCTACACTCGAAATGCTTGTTCATGTCACGGATCCAATCCTCAGCATCAAACGGCTGGTCACAGGAAATGAAAGTCTTCGGCTGATTCGACAGGAACTGGCTCAGATTAGCAAACTGATTACCAACATGCTGGAACTTGCCTTCCTGCTGATTACCCCTCTCTTCCAACAACTGTAGCAGCATCTGAGTGTTTGCATTTGTAGCAGCCATCACCGCTTGCCAAGCCTCTGCAGGAGGAGGCGGCGACGGAGGAGGATTCTCCGGAGGAGGAGGTGGTGGCGGCACATCCTCACGCCCTGGATTCTGACGAGTTGGTGGAGCCATCCTGAAGATGGACAACACATTAGCCCACAAAATAAATTGAAGGTATAGTTGAATAAAAAATGGCAGGAATATTTGAACAAGAATATTAGGAATTGCACTCGAACAAAATAGTAAGAATGCTTCCTCAAAGTGACGGTCGACAAAATTCTGATTAAGACCACTGCAAACAAGTATGAGCTAGAATTGCTCAGAACAAACATATGATCGAGATTTCATCCGATATCTTCGTGGATAAGATCGCACGTGCTCGAATTTACAGTAGCCATCCTGTGCAAGGTAGTGCACACGACTTACGAAGTATCCCCGAGTCGTAGCGAGCTACAAGGACTCTTTAAGACACAATGAGAACCGCTATAAGACGACCGTGAACAAACATACCCACTGAATATTGAATCCCAACTTCACATCATGCATATGTAGGAAGATTGTCCTATAAGTTACTACTTGATATCCCACCTATGAATTCCCGAAATATCTGGTCATGCAATCTGGTACACGGATACAAGGAGTAATATTCACACAACTCCTATACTAACCCGTCACCTGTATCACATCCGTCAACACATAACCAGAATCTCGGACCTTCATCTAAAACAGACCCTCGTGATCACAATGATACAAAGTATGGCAGTACTCCCGAACAATCTGCACCAGTACTGGGGACATCGGGGTTATCTCGCCACTACTAGTATTGAAACAATTACGAACATCCTTCGTTCTTAGATATTCAGAAATCTGAATGATGGCGATGTGCGCAAGAATCCCCTGGTGCTCAACTCCCCAGAAGAAATCAAGCTAGACAGGAGGCACCAAGACAGAACTCCGTCACATTGAAATCATATAGATTTCACAAATACCCGCGTGATCCTAAATTTTTTTTGAGCGAGAAGAGGAGTAGAATTAAGATTTCCTAAGTCGGGAACCTCACTAGAGCATGGAAGAGGAGAAAAAAGAATCCTACTCTCCGATATAACTAAGACTCAAAACATTTAACTAGACTCGACTCGGCCAAGTATGATCACACAAAGGCTCCTATGGTCGTAAGGCTCTGATTACCAACTTGTAACGACTAAGATGCGGTCCTTTCCGATTTGGGGAACGAGGCCCCGAATAGGAAAGAAGCGCATCTAAGCGTTTCGCAAACTTGGTAACATAGCACATACTCCCTCCATTTCTAAATATAAGACCTTTTAGAGATTGCACTATGAACTACATACGGATGTACATAGACATATTGTAAAGTGTAGATTCACTCATTTTGCTCCGTATGTAGTCTCCTAGTGGAATCTCTAAAAGGTCTTATATTTAGGAACGGAGGGAGTACATAATAATAGAGGAATGACAATAAGGGATTAAATTGCCATCTAATAAATATATCAGAGTTACACCACGCATCCAAACAAGGTAGTTCCGCTAAGACTACAAAACATGAGAAACGACTATGCTACCCTGCATGCTTGCCCACGATCATGACCACGCCTCAGTCTTCTGGATAGTTCACGTACAGGCGGTCGTTCTCCTCATCGTACTGCCACGCCAGCTGCGTGCCGTCGGGATCACCTGCCTCGGGGGTACCTGAACCTGTTGGTGTTGTGAAATAATCTGTGAGCCACGGGGACTCAGCAATCTATGATCTCGGTGCCAGAACTAGTCAAGTTATTAGGTTGGAAGGTGGAGTGTTTAGGTTGCAGCATCCTAAGCTTTATATGGTGGCTAACTTACGTAAAACATGTAATGAAGGTGGTATATACTAGCGGTCGATGATTAGCTGATCACTAAGTGATGCTGAACACCTACTTACGTCAATCATAACCCCACCATGTTCCCGATCGAAGAGAGGTCTTCGAAGGGGACAGTCACGGTTACGCACACAGTTGGCAATTTTATTAGCTTATGTTGAAGTTGTCTATTACCAGATGTTAACAAACATTCCAAGTTGCCACATAACCGCGGGCACGGCTTTCCGAAAGATTAAACCCTGCAGGGGTGCTCCAACTAGTCCATCACAAACGTACACGGGCTGCAAAGTAATCCTCTATCATGAATCTCGTGGTCTTCTCGGATTCCTTAGAGGAAAACCTCAACTCTGGGGAGAACCAAAGCTTCAGCGGGATTCCTATACGCAAGATATATCGCTAAGGTAAGACAAGACTAGCAAGACCTCCCGTCGTGTCAACGGCCCTGATAAGAGCCACGTATCTCAGTCTCAGGACACGACAGATGAGCTAGACGTCGGGATGGCTAAACCTCTGGGTGACCAGTGGGGCCTCGGACATCGCTCAGGTGGGACCAACACTCATGAGGAGCACTGGCCCGGGTTGTTGATTAAATTCCTCGAGGTAGCTATTCCCTATGCAGATTATTATTAAGTGATTAGCAGAATAAAGCCAATGTTGGGTCCTGTCAGACAAGTCTTAACACTACACGATTTATCAAGGGGGTTCCCATAACAACCCCGAACATGTTAGGAGCGATCAGTTATGGAATCAAACACTGGTAGCCGGTAACTAAGGCGGCAATAACGGAACAAAACACCCGGCAAAAGGCTAGGCCTTCCGTTATTTACCAAGTATATAGGTGCATTAATTAAATAACAGATTTAGCATAATTATATCAAACTCATGTTATCACATGAGACAATTGCACCTGCAACTAGCAACACTAACATTATAAGCTTAGCAAAGCCTACTTAGCCATTTAAGATTTGCTAGGAGGGGGAAGTGTTTGGGTTTCATGGCAATTCAGGAGGCAATTATTTCAGTGGTAGGCAGCGAGCATATGACAAAGGAAACGTAATCTAGCATAAAAACTCTAGAGATGGAATCAAGGTCATATATTTCATCTTGCCTGTGATGTCCTCAGCTTGGAACTGCTCTTGTTCGTCCTGCACGTACTCTCCCGATTCCAGGTATTCGTTCTCCGATCCCGGTGCTACCCAACATAAAAATATCATCCAATGAACAATAGCACCTCAAGATGCAACAAGCACATGATGCATGAGATGAATATGAGCATGCATCCCTATTCTACTCACTAGCACAAGCATGAGATGTAAATACATGTTCCTGGACAGAACTGCACCCTAAGCTATCTTGACATGCATGAGAATGACATGATCAGATGCGTCACATGAAAACGATGCAAAAGTATATAAAGAACATTACAAACGGAGCTACGGATCAACAGGAAACAACAAAACAAGAAATGAAGTGCTACGTGTCAAATTCATCACAACACACTCAATTGGCATAACTCTGGTATTTCCAGGTTGCCAATACATAAAACAATCCAACATGGATGGGGTGGTGCAAAGAATATCACCACACCATCATCTATGCACTCACAATCATCAAAACACCTAAACTACACAATCTGCCATAAACAACATCATAGCACTTTGAGAGCTACATGCAAAGCACCTACATCCACCCAAATATGCCAAATAAGATATGTGGCAGTAGCTATCCAAGAGTACTACAAGCACAAGCAAAAAGATAATGCAAAGGAGTTTCACACAGAAAGTTACACAACTGCTAACTTGGACAAAAACATCAGTTTTCAGGGACTTGGTGAAAATTCCAGATTCTCACTAGGTGTTTATGCTCTGAAGAATTTTGACAGCACCCAAAACAATATCTACAGGACTCCAAATGGAATGAAATTTTTTAGGCAGCTAGACAAACACAAAAGCTACAACTTCCCAGTTGAAAGCTAAGGCTGAATCAAAACACATGGACCTGCACAAGCTCATCAACAGGAGAAGAAAATATAAACAGATTCCTAGACTTAGTGAAAATCACAGATTTTCACTAAACTGGAATTTCAGCCACATGCCTACTTTGATTGGGCACAACTTGCACATGTGAATTCCTAAGCATGAAATGCAACCAACATGTGGTAGAGGGGGTCACCCTCTACTGCCACAAGCAAGAACCAAACTCTTGGGCCCACCACATCTCATGGAACAAAGCTCCAAACATAGAACAAATCTGAAATATGTCATCTCCAGAAAGTGTTCCAATGGAAAAACTGACTTCACCAATGGATTCCTGGGATGATTCTACCCCAAAAACATATATAATACATATGCTTTTGTATAGAACAAATGGGCACAAACTAGGAATGGAAAACCTACATAGAATCACATATAGTGAATAGTGCATCATCACATGTGCTATTCACTAGATCTACACCTATACAAGCTCTTGCACATGACCACAAAATCAATGGGGCACATGAGGGGTAGACCTCATGCCCATGTGCCTTGGCACACCACCACACCATCACATGAATCAATCACAACACAATAAAAACACCTACACGTGATATTGAGGGCACACACACTAGTGGCACCATAGATTCTACACCCCTACTATATAAGCATGCTCATGAGATCAGCAAGCCCCTCCATGCTTTGGGCATGTATGTGGACACACACACCCCAACAAAACACTCACAACACCAAAGCATCTACATAGGACACACACACAAGGTATGTGGGGGAACCCACACACACACACATCACCAGACTTGCACTCACTAGTGCATCAACTCCTCCCCAAGAGGATGAGCTGCTCATAAACACACAACTCTAGGCTAGTGCAAAGCCCACGAGGTGCACACACACTCCATCCTCTCATAAGACAACACTTACATGTATGCAAAACAACCCACACAAGCCTACACCAAAGTATTCACAAACTAGCAAAATCACCAAGCACCACATGCTGTTTTTTAGGGAAGATCAAATTCCCCCATGGTGCAAGCACACCACAACAAAATATACAAAAGCCAAAGGGAAGAGTGCACAGGAAAGCAAAAGGAAAAAAATAACAGGAGGGGTAGGATTCGAGGCCTAGACCTCCTGGATCCAACACTGCAACAATGCCACTGGGCTGAGATGCCCTGGTTCGACAGAGAAGGGAATCTAAGCAGGTTAAACTGCTCTGCTACTGCAAATGCTACTATTCCGAAAATAAAATGCAAAAGAGTGCCGAGGGGGAATCGAACCCACAACCTCCAACTAGCACCAAAACCACCCTACCACTGCGCTACTACTTCGGAGCTTAAAAAGAGAGGGGAGTTTACTCTTTTGAGTAATCCCTCTCAGGAACACCTCTGCCCAACGGTGGCCGAAACAGGGGACGATGCTCGCCGGCGAGATACTGCAAATTCAGCTACGGATCCTAGATGGAAGGGAAAACAACTCCCCACAGTTCCATTTCTACTCCTATCTTTGCCCGAGAGGCTGTGCTACGACGGCTCGACGTAACACGGCGGCTCCGACGACAGAGAAGAAACGCTGACGACCCTATGGCCTGCTACTCGAGATCTGGGGCAGGGAAGAAGGGGAGATGGCTCTACCTCACCTACGAAACGAGGGGAAGCTTAGGCCGGAGAGGAAGTAGAGGAAGGAGCGGGAAGTAGCCGATCGGTGGAGCTCGTCGGGGAAGGAAGCCACCGCCATGGAGGAGAGGAAGCAGAGCAGGTCTTGACGTCCTAGCTGCGGGGATGGATTCCTGGAGGGTCCCGCGTAATCGCCGAGGCATCGGAGGGGAAGAAGAGGCACGGGCGCGACGACGAGGAGCTCCTCAACTCTCGGCCATGGCGGAGGAACTGATCCCCTTACCTGGAGTTCGTCGACAGAGAGGGAGATAGAGAGGGAATGGTGGTGGCGGCGCGAGAGGGAAACCCTATCTTGCACGGACGCCAAGGGGGCTCCTTTTATGGAGGAGGAGGGGCGAGGGACGCTCCTCGACGTCCGTGACAGCGTCTGAGGCCGTCGCTCTATTCCTGTGACTCTGAAGAAGAACTGACGGAGGAAGGGAGGGAACAACACGATGTTTACAGGAGAAGTGAGTAGCTGGGTTGCGATAGAAAGAGAGGAGGGGGAAGATGGGCCTGCTAGTTGGAGTAAGCCCACTAGTGGCGCCTGATGGGGTCATAGTCCTAGGGTAGGGTCATAGGCCTGCCCTACACGTCCTACCCAAGGACTACCCCACACAAAGGACAGGACCCTAAGTCTGCCCCGACTGAATCAAGGTATCCCCGTCATCCAGTCGGTAACAGGCCCTGAATCATCCAGTCGGTAGTTAGCATTCGGAGGATACCAGGCTCACCGACTGGATACACTCGGTACGTCATAATCTCCCCGGAGGGAAACTGTCGTACTTTCCGGGTGCAGTTATTAGTATTTAGAGCATACGTTACCTGTAACGTACGCATTCAATCGCCACTACTCCACCCCTGAGTCAGAACCGTTGTGGGGGGCAGTGCACTCAATATAAGCCGCCCTCCCCCACTGCTAAAGGGGTTAGAAAGTCTTTGTACTCCATATCACGCTCGGTAACAAGCTCCGAGAGCACTGAGACGTAGGGCTGTTACCTCCACCGCAGAGGGGCCTGAACTCATACAACCTCGCCGTAGATAGGACTCTGCCCATCTCATTCGTACCCTACACATCTACTGTCAGGCTTATACCCACGACATCGCCAGATTGATAGAAATAAATCCCTGGTGGTGATGTCTACTATGCAACCTTCTCCTTGTAGACATTGTTGGGCCTCCAAGCGCAGAGGTTTGTAGGACAGTAGCAATTTTCCCTCAAGTGGGTGACCTAAGGTTTATCAATCCGTGGGAGGCGTAGGATGAAGATGGTCTCTCTCAAGCAACCCTGCAACCAAATAACAAAGAGTCTCTTGTGTCCCCAACACACCCAATACAATGGTAAGTTGTATAGGTACACTAGTTCACCGAAGAGATGGTGATACAAGTGCAATATGGATGGTAGATATAGGTTTTTGTAATCTGAAATTAGAAAAACAGCAAGGTAACAAATGGTAAAAGTGAGCACGAACGGTATTGCAATGCGTGGAAACAAGGCCCAGGGTTCATACTTTCACTAGTGAAGTTCTCTCAACAATGATAACATAATTGGATCATATAACTAGCCCTCAACATGCAACAAAGAGTCACTCCAAAGTCACTAATAGCGGGGAACAAACGAAGAGATTATTGTCGGGTACGAAACCACCACAAAGTTATTCTTTCTGATCGATCTGTTCAAGAGTCCGTAGTAAAATAACACGAAGCTATTCTTTCCGTTCGATCCATCATGTACTAGAATAACACCTTAAGATGCATATCAACCGAGACCCTAATGTCACCTAGATACTCCATTGTCACCTCAAGTATCCGTGGGTATGGTTATACGATAAGCATCACACAATCTCAGAATCATCTATTCAACCAACACATAGAACTTCAAAGAGTGCCCCAAAGTTTCTACCAGAGAGTCAAAACATGTGCCAACCCCTGTGCATAGGTTCTCAATGTCACGAACCCGCAAGTTGATCACCAAAACATACATCAAGTACTCACATGAATCCACGTGTGCCAACCCATATGCATAGGTTCCCAATTGTCACAAACCCGCAAGTTGATCACAGCAGATAGACACGTGCAAGACATACATCAAGTGTTCTCAAAGACTCAATCTGATAAGATAACTCCAAAGGGGAAAATCAATTCATTACAAGAAGGGAGAGGGGGAAGAACATCATAAGATCCAACTATAGTAGCAAAGCCCATAGTACATCGAGATCAAGACATCTCAAGAACACGAGAGAGAGAGAGAGAGAGATCAAACACATAGCTACTGGGACATACCCTCAGCCCCGAGGGAGAACTACTCCCTCCTCGTCATGGAGATCGTCGGGATGATGAAGATGGCTACCGGAGATGGATTCCCCCTCCGGCAGGGTGCCAGAACGGGATCCAAATTGGTTTTTGGTGGCTACAGAGGCTTGTGGCGGCGGAACTCCCGATCTAGGTTTCTTTTTGGGGGTTTCTGAATTTATAGGAATTTATGGTGGTGGAATTGCATCAGTTGGGCCCATGAGGAGGTCACAAGCCTCCTCGCCACCACCGGGGGGGGGGGGGGGGTGGCGGCGTGAGGGCTTGTGACTCCCGCGTGGCCCATATGGCCTTCTTCCAAAGCTTTGGGGGTCTCTCTTGGTCCAAAAAAAATTATCGTAAAGTTTCATTCCATTTGGACTCCGTCTGAAAATGGGCCAAAAACACGAAAAAACAGAAACTGGCACTTGGCACTGAGTTAATAGGTTAGTCCCAAAAAAGATATAAAATAGCATATTCATGCATATAAAACATCCAAAGTTGACAAGATAATAGCATGGAACAATCAAAAATTATAGATACGTTGGAGACGTATGAAGCATCCCCAAGCTTAACTCCTGCTCGTCCTCGTGTAGGGAAGTGATAAAAAATGAATTTTTGATGTTGCATGCTACCTAGCATAGTTGTCCTTTGTAACTTCTCTCACGTGACATGAATGTTCAGATCTGTTAGATTCAAAACAATAGTTTGCTATTGACGTGGAAACAATAATAATTCAGGAAAACTAGCAAGGTAATCATGAACTTTCAAAATAACAAGGCCAAAAGAATGTTATCCCTACAAAAGCTTATAGTCTGGCTATGCTCTATCATCATTACACAACGAATTTAAATCATGCACAACCCCGGTATTGGCCAAGTAATTGTTTCACACCTTTACTTTCTCAAACCTTTTCAACTCTCACGCAATACATGAGCGTGAGCCATGGTTTTAGCACTATAAGTGGTGTGGAGTGTGGTGGAGGTTGCAAGACAAAAAAAGAGAAGATGATCACATTAACTAGGCATATCAATAAGCTGTGGAGATGCTCATCAATAGATATCAATGTGAATGAGTAGGGATTGCCATACAAATGATGCACTAGAGCTAGGAGTATGTGAAAGCTATTAAAGAAAACTAGTGGGTGTGCATCCAACTTGCTTGCTCACGAAGACCTAAGGCAATTTTGAGGAAGCCCATCATTGGAATATACAAGCCATGTTATCTAATGAAAATTTCCCACTTGCTATATGGTGGTGACAAAACGAGAGACTCTCAATCATGAAGATCATGGTGCTTAATATGAAGCACAAGTGTGGAAAGGAGATAGTAGCATTGTCCCTTCTCTCTTTTTCTCTCATTTTTTGGTGGGCTCTTTGGCCTCTTTTTTTTGGTCGGCATGTTCGGCCTCTTTTTTTATTTTTTTTTATTTTGGTGGGCATGTTTGGCCTCTTTTATTTCCTCACATGGGACAATGCTCCATCAATGATGATCATCACACTTTCAACTCAAAACTTAGAGCAACGATGACTCTATATGGAATGCCTTCGGTAGTGTACCGTGACAATGATCTAGCATGACATAGACATTATTGGAAACATCATACTAGCTATCTTACGATCATGCAATGGCAATGTAGATGTGGTGGCACATGTCATGGTGGTAGTTGCATGGCAATATATCTCGGAATGACTTTGAAAAAGCCATAATAGGTAGGCATGGTGGCTGTTTTGAGGGAGGCTAATGGTGGGTTTTGTGCACCGACGAAAGTTGCACGACACTAAGAAGATAGTGATGGTGGAAGGTGAAAGTGCATCTAAACCATGGACTCAACATTAGTCATGAAGAACTCATATACTTGTTGCAAAAGTTTTATTAGTAATCGAAACAAAGCATTCAACGCATACTCCTAGGGGAAGGGTTGGTAGGTACAAACCATCGCGTGATACCGACCGCCACACAAAGGATGACAATCAATAGACTTATCATGTTCAGACTTCATCACATAGCGGTTCACCATACGTGCATGCTACGAGAATTACTAACTTCAACACAAGTATTTCTAGATCCACAACACCTTACTAGCATGACTTCAATATTACCAAAACCACAACTCAAAACTAATTGAGATGAATCAAACTTCTCTAACTATTCAATGTACATGAAGGTGGAAGTTTTCGTATCCCTTTGGATAACTACCCCTTTTGAGACTACTTTCAAAGCATAGATCAACTACCAAGCCACACACCGTTGTGCTCTAAAAGATCTAAGTGAAGCACATAGAGCGAAAGTATCTAGCTCAAAATATATAAGTGAAGCACATGTGAGCTGAATTGTCTACCAAAGGATATAAGTGAAGCTCGACAAAATCATGGTGAGTGCATGTCTCGCTCTCTAGGTGTGCAGCAAGGATGATTGTGACACAAAAAAAAGACTCCTACAATACAAGACGCTCCAAGCAAAAACACATAACATGTGGTGAATAAAAATATAGCCCCAAGTAACGTTACCGATGGATTGAAGACGAAAGAGGGGATGCCTTCCCGGGGCATCCCCAAGCTTAGGCTTTTACGGCATCCTTGAATATCTTGGGGTGCCTTGGGCATCCCCAATCTTGAGCTCTTGCCACTCTTTATCTCTTTGTCCATAAGAACTTCACCCAAAACTTGAAAACTTCACAACACGAAACTTAAACAGAAACTCGTGATAACATTAGTATGAGCAAACAAACCACCACTTCCTTAGGTAATGTAAAAAAACTTAAATTCTACTTATGCTGATGTTGGGTTACTGTATTTTCAATCTTCCATGGCTAATACCCTCCTATACTATCCATAGTTTCATCAAAATAAGCAACCAACTCAACAAAAACTGAATCTGTTAACAGCAGACCAGTCTGTAGCAATCTGTATACTTCGTATACTTGTGTACTTCAAAAAAATTGAGAACTTACGACAATCTGAAGAAATTGCATAGAAATCAGCAGCAAAAAGAATCTACTCAAAATCCCTTACAGAATAAAAATGAAAATTCTTTTCGTGAGCAGAAAGTTTCTTTCTTTTTCCAGCATGATCAAACAATCATCACCAAGACTAATCATAACGATTTTGCTTGGCACAAACACAAAAAGAAACACAAAAGACACAATCATAACAGAATTATGATGGTGCGGAGAAAACAAAACAGGAAACAAAAAGCAAAGAAAAATTTATTCATTGGGTTGCCTCCCAACAAGCGCTATCGTTTAACACCCTTAGCTAGGCATTGATTTCAATGATGCTCACATAAAAGGTAAGGATTGAAACACTACGAGAGCATCATGGAGCAAATGGCTAGCACATTTAAGTCTAACCCACTTCCTATGCATAGGGATTTTGTGATTAAACAATTTATTGGAGCAAGAATCAACTAGCATAGGAAGGCAAAACAAGCATAGCTTCAAAAATTTTAACATATGGAGAGGAAGCTTGATACTATTGCAATAAGTAGAAGCATATGATCCTCTCTCATAGTAATTTTCAGTAGCATCATGAATGAATTCAACAATATAACCAGCACCTAAGGCTTTATTTTCATGATCTACAAGCATAGGAATTGTACTACTCTCCACATAAGGAAATATATTCTCAAGAATAGTAGTGGGAGTATCGTAAAAGACTTGACCACTACAAATTGTGTCCACAATGAAAAAGCAAGGTTTAGCAAAGGGATTCTCGAGAGTATGACAAGTTTTATCATCCCTCTTCTTCAAAGCATAAGTATCCTCACAATAATCATCATAGATAGGGGCATGCTTTCATCAAAATAATTTTGATCATTCAAAGTGGAAGAACTAAAAAGATCATCTTCATCAAATATAGCATCCCCAAGCTTGTGGCTTTGAATATCATTAGCATCATGGGTATTCATAGAATTCATGCTAACAACATTGCAATCATGCTCATCATTCACATATTTTATGCCAAGCATTCTATGTAATTCTTCTTTCAGCACTTGAGCACAATTTTCCTTCCCATCATGCTCACGAAAGACATTGAAAAGATGGAGCATATGAGGCATCCTCAATTCCATTTTTTGTAGTTTTCTAGCAAAAGAACAAGAAACAAAAAAGATTCGATTGCAAGATCTAAAGATATACCTTCAAGCGCTAACCTCCCCGGCAACGGCGCCAGAAAAGAGCTTGATGTCTACTACGCAACCTTCTCCTTGTAGACGTTGTTGGGCCTCCAAGTGCAGAGGTTTGTAGGACAGCAGAAATTTTCCCTCAAGTGGGTGACCTAAGGTTTATCAATCCGCGGGAGGCGTAGTATGAAGATGGTCTCTCTCAAGCAACCCTGCAACCAAATAACAAAGAGTCTCTTCTGTCCCCAACACACCAGTACAATGGTAAGTTGTATAGGTGCACTAGTTCGGCGAAGAGATGGTGATACACGTGCAATATGGATGGTAGATATAAGTTTTTGTAATCTGAAATTACAAAAACAGCAAGGTAACAAATGGTAAAAGTGAGCACGAACGGTATTGCAATGCGTGGAAACAAGGCCTAGGGTTCATACTTTCACTAGTGAAGTTCTCTCAACAATGATAACATAATTGGATCATATAACTAGCCCTCAACATGCAACAAAGAGTCACTCCAAAGTCACTAATAGCGGGGAACAAATGAAGAGATTATTGTCGGGTATGAAACCACCACAAAGTTATTCTTTCTGATCGATCTATTCAAGAGTCCGTAGTAAAATAACACGAAGCTATTCTTTCCGTTCGATCCATCATAGAGTTCGTACTACAATAACACCTTAAGATACATATCAACCGAGACCCTAATGTCACCTAGATACTCCATTGTCACCTCAAGTATCCGTGGGTATGGTTATACGATATGCATCACACAATCTCAGAATCATCTATTCACAACACATAGAACTTCAAAGAGTGCCCCAAAGTTTCTACCAAAGAGTCAAAGCATGTGCCAACCCCTGTGCATAGGTTCCCAATGTCACGAACCCGCAAGTTGATCACCAAAACATACATCAAGTACTCACATGAATCCACGTGTGCCAACCCATATGCATAGATTCCCAATTGTCACAAACCAGCAAGTTGATCACACCAGATAAACACGTGCAAGACATACCTCAAGTGTTCTCAAAGACTCAATCTGATAAGATAGCTCCAAAGGGAAACTCAATTCATTACAAGAAGGGAGAGGGGGAAGAACATCATAAGATCCAACTATAGTAGCAAATCCCATGGTACATCGAGATCAAGACATCTCAAGAATACGAGAGAGAGAGAGATCAAACACATAGCTACTGGTAGATACTCTCAGCCCCGAGGGAGAACTACTCCCTCCTCGTCATGGAGATCTCCGGGATGATGAAGATGGCCACCGGAGATTGATTCCCCCTCCGGCAGGGTGCCGGAACGGGCTCCAGATTGGTTTTTGGTGGCTACAGAGGCTTGCGGAGGCGGAACTCCCAATCTAGGTTTCTTTTTGGGAGTTTCTAAATTTATAGTAATTTATGGCGATGGAATTGCGTCAGTTGGGCCCACGAGGAGGTCACAAGCCTACTCGCCACCATCGGGGGGGGGGGGTGGCGGTGTGAGGGCTTGTGACTCCCTCGTGGCCCATCTCGCCTTCTTCCAAAGCTTCGGGGGTCTCTTTTGGTCCAAAAAAAAATCATCGGAAAGTTTCATTCCATTTGGACTCCGTCTGAAAATGGGCCAAAAACACACAAAAAAAACAGAAACTGGCACTTGGCACTGAGTTAATAGGTTAGTCCCTAAAAGATATAAAATAGCATATTCATGCATATAAAACATCCAAAGTTGACAAGATAATAGAATGGAACAATCAAAAATTATAGATACGTTGGAGGCGTATGAGGGGGTTTTCCAATATAAAAAATAACCAGAGAAAGAAAAGAAAACCAAGACAAATCTGTTGGGGTTTAAAACAAAACAAAAATGCCCCTGGTCATGAGAAATTATGACCTATTTGAATAAATTGGGAAAGAATTATTTGGAGCTTCTAAATATTTACAAAACAGAATTATAGGGTCTGTTTTGTAATTGTTTGCACCATTTAAAACACCTATTCAGAACAGAAAATCCACATCTCCAATCCACCACAAAACAAAGCTAACACATGGGCATTTTTAAAACAAGGAAGGACCAAAGATATTTGGGCTTGAGATAAATAGGAGGGAGAGAGTTTTGAAGGCTATGCAAACCACAAGTATAATCCTACTATCCAAGCACATCTATGCCACTCCAATAACCACACACATCATCACATGACAACTCATCTCAACACATCCCACATATGATCACAAGGCACAAACCAAGACAAGGACATGAAATGACATGGGATGCATGCATGCAAAGGAAGAGTACACAAGTGACATCACATGAAATCATAAGCATAGAATAGCTCTCATATCATGACAAGGTGGACCCACATGGGAAGGTTCCAAATAGGGAAAGATACACTCTTGGGGCACTACAACAGCAACCTCAACATCATCTATGTGGTCACTCTCAAAGCCATGGACATCCGTTGTCCCGACTGAGCAAGAGTAACGTGCAGTTCCATGGGGTCATCCCCGGGAAGAAGACCGAATCACTCGGCCAAATCACTTTGAGCGTCGTATTCGACAGTGAGAATTTTTTTCGGAAGGAGAGGTTGACCTTCGAAGTGGTCGACTTTTGCAATGCCTATCACGCCATACTGGATAGGCCCGCCTACACAAGTTTCATGGCCCGCCCATGTTACGTCTATCTTAATCTTAAGATGCGAGGGTCGAAAGGCATGATCACGATGACTGGCAATCGGAAGGTTGGTGAGGAGCGCCTCCAGCAAGGCTCTAGGATCGCTAGTGAGCATGTCCTCGCAGCCGAGTTTGATGGGTAAAACAAGGTGGTGGACACCGCAGATATGCTCAAGTCAAAATGGCCAGCTACTGAATCCACCTTTCAGTCAGCTAGTGAGATGAAGTAGGTCCACGTCCACCCCACCGATCCGAGTGCTTCTGCGACCAACATCTCCACCCCACTTGGAGAGAAATAGGAAGCCGAGCTCATCCAGTTCCTCCGTGGAACTGGGATGTCTTCGCATGGAAGTCGTCTCACATGCCGGAGGTTCCCAGGGAGCTGGCTAAGCTGTAACGCCCAAGATGCGATCCTATCCTTATTTAGGCGCGAGGGCCTCGAGAGGGATAGAAGCGCATCTCGTCGTTTTGCAAGAATGGATATCGTTACAAGTACATCTACTAAAGAGAAGAGTATATGGAATTGGCTTACACTCGCGACAAGCTACATTAGAGTCACATCAGTACAATACATAAACATCATGAAGAAGAGCAGGGTCCAACTACGGACGAAAAACAAACGAGAAAAGAGAACGACTTCCATCCTTGCTATCCCAGGCTGCTATTGATGCAACAAAAGACCTTCCAACGGCGCCAGAATCACGTGCTAACGGGAGACTGTTCTTGATACTCCTCAGCAACGGCACCAGTCATCCTTCTGCTACGGCTACGCCTTTAGGGACTTCCTAGGCAAATATGCAAAGGATTTCCCCGTGGCCTCGGAGCCTTCCATTGGTGTTCCCTCGAAGCGGAAAGGGTGATGTAGCACATCGGTGGTAAGTATTTCCCTCAGTTTTGAGAACCAAGGTATCGATCCAGTGAAGGAGTATCACAAGTGCCTGCACAAACACAAAAAGCTTGCTACCAACGCTATGAAGGGGTTGTCAATCCCTTATAGATTGTTTCCCAAGTGAGAACTGAAAGCAACAAAGTAACAAAGCAAAGTAAAAGCAGAGGTGTAAACGATAGGTGTGAATAGACCCGAGGACCGTAGTGTTTACTAGTGGCTTCTCTCATGAAAGCAAGTAGATGGTGGGTGAACGAATTACTGTCGAGCAATTGATAGAACCGCGCAAAGTCGTGACGTCATCTATGGCAATGATTATATCTATGGGCATCACGTCCAAAACAAGTAGACCGATACTTTCTGTATCTACTACTATTAGTCCACACGTCGACCGCTATCCAGCATGCATCTAGTGTATTAAGTCCAAAAGAACAGAGTAATGCCTTAAGCAAGATGACATGATGTAGATGGACAATATCATATCAACGATAAAGCCCACCTTGTTACCCTTGATGGCAACTACACGATGTGTGCGTTGCTGCCCCTACTGTCACTGGGAAAGGTCACCACACGGTAAGAACCCAAAACCAAGTACTTCTCCCATTGCAAGAATCATGGATCTAGTTGGCCAAACAAAACCCAAGACTCGGAGAGACTTACAATGATATCAAATCATGCATATAAGAAATCAGCAAAGACTCAAATATATATCATAGATAATCTGATCACAAATCCACAATTCAACGGATCTCGACAAACACACCGCCAAAGAGGATTACATCGGATAGATCTCCATGAAGATCATGGAAAACTTTGTATTGAAGATCCAAGAGAGAGAAGAAGCCATCTAGCTACTAACTACGGACCCGTAGGTCTGAAGTGAACTACTCACGAGTCATTGGAGGGGCGATGATGTTGATGAAGAAGCCCTCCAACTCCAAAGTCCCCTCCGACAGGGCACCGGGAAGGGTCTCCAGATGAGATCTCGTGGAAACGGAAACTTGCGGCGGCGCAAAAGTGTTTTCGTGGATGCACTGATTTTTTCTGGATTTTTAGGGAATATATGGGCCAAAGACCTAGGGCAGGGGAGCGCCAAGGAGGCCACAACCTTGGTTGTCGCGGCCTCCCCCTGGCCACGGCAGCAGGGCTTGTGGGCTCCCTGTGGGGCCACTTTCTTGGCCCTCAACCCTCCTGATCTTCTTCTGTTCTGGAAAAAATCATTTTGGGGATTTTATTCCGTTTGGACTCCGTTCCAAAATCAGATCTGAAAAGAGTCAAAAACACAGAAAAACAGGAACTGGCGCTTGGCACTGAGTTAATAAGTTAGTCCCAAAAAAGATATAAAAGGTAAACAAAACATCCAAAGTCTAGAAGATAACAGTGTGAAACCATCAAAAATTATAGATACGTTTGAGACGTATCAAGCATCCCCAAGCTTAACTCCTGCTCGTCCTCGAGTAGGGAAGTGATAAAGAATGAATTTTTGATGCTTTCATGCTACCTAGCATAGATATCCTTTGTAACTCCTCTTATGTGACGTGAATGTTCAGATCAATTATATTCAAAACAATAGTTTGCTATTGACGTGGAAACAATAATAATTCAAGCAAACTAGCAAGGTAATCATGCACTTTCAAAATAACAAGGCCAAAAGAAAGTTATCCCTACAAAATCATATAGTCTGGCTATGCTCTATCCTCATTGCACAACGAATTTAAATCATGCACAACCCCGGTATTGGCCAAGTAATTGTTTTCACACCTTTACTTTCTCAAACTTTTTCAACTCTCACGCAATACATGAGCGTGAGCCATGGTTTTAGCACCATAAGTGGTGTGGAGTGTGGTGGAGGTTGCAAGACAAACAAGGAGAAGATGATCACATTAACTAGGCATATCAATGAGCTGTGGAGATGCTCATCAATAGATATCAATGTGAATGAGTAGGGATTGCCACACAAATGATGCACTAGAGCTATGAGTATGTGAAAGCTCTTAAAGAAAACTAGTGGGTGTGCATCCAACTTGCTTGCTCACGAAGACCTAAGGCAATTTTGAGGAAGCCTATCATTGGAATATACAAGCCAAGTTATATAATTAAAATTTCCCACTAGCTATATGGTGGTGAAAAAACGAGAGACTCTCAATCATGAAGATCGTGGTGCTTAATATGCACAAGTGTGGAAAGGTGGAAGCATTGTCCCTTCTCTCTTTTTCTCTCATTTTTTTGGATGGGCTCTTTGGCCTCTTTTTTTTTGGTGGGCATCTTTGGCCTCTTTTATTTCCTAACATGGTACAATGCTCCATCAATGATGATCATCACACTTACAACTCAAAACTTAGAGCAAGGATGACTCTATATGAAATGCCTTCGGTAGTGTACCGTGACAATGAGCTAGCATGGCATAAACATAAATGGAAACACCATGCTAGCTAATTATGATCATGCAATGGCAATGTAGACGTGGTGGCACATGTCATGGTGGTAGTTCCATGGAAATATATCTCAGAATGACTTTGAAAAAGCCATAGTAGGTAGGTATGGTGGCTGTTTTGAGGGAGGCTAATGTTGGGTTTTGTGCACCGGCGAAAGTTGCACGACACTAAAGAAGATAGTGATGGTGGAAGGTGAAAGTGCATCTAAACCATGTACTCAACATTAGTCATGAAGAACTCATATACTTGTTGCAAAAGTTTTATTAGTAATTGAAACAAAGCATTCAACGCATACTCCTAGGGGAAGGGTTGGTAGGTATAAACCATCGCGCGATCCCGACCGCCACACAAAGGATGACAATCAATAGACTAATCATGCTCAGACTTCATCACATAGCGGTTCACCATATGTGCATGCTACGGGAATCACTAACTTCAACACAAGTATTTCTAGATTCACAACACCTTACTAATATAACTTCAATATTACCATAACCACAACTCAAAACTAGTTGAGATGAATCAAACTTCTCTAACTATTCAATGCACATGAAGGTGGAAGTTTTCGTATCCCTTTGGATAACTACCCCTTTGAGACTACTTTCATAGCATAGATCAACTACCAAGCCACGCACCGCCGTGCTCTAAAAGATATAAGTGAAGCACATAGAGCAAAATCGTCTAGCTCAAAAGATATAAGTGAAGCACATGTGAGCTGAATTGTCTACCAAAGGATATAAGTGAAGCTCGACAAAATCACGGTGAGTGCATGTCTCTCTCTCTCTAGGTGTGCAGCAAGGATGATTGTGACACAACAAAAATAAAAGACTCCTACGATACAAGACGCTCCAAGCAAAACACATAACACGTGGTGAATAAAAATATAGCCCCAAGTAACGTTACCGATGGATTGAAGACGAGAGAGGGATGCCTTCCCGGGACATCCCCAAGCTTAGGCTTTTACGACATCATGAATCTCTTGGGGTGCCTTGTGAATCCCCAAGCTTGAGCTCTTTCCACTCTTTATCTTTTTGTCCATAAGAACTTCATCCAAAACTTGAAAACTTCACAACACGAAACTTAAACAGAAAATCGTGATAACATTAGTATAAGAAAGTAAACCACCACTTCCTTAGGTACTGTAGCAAACTTGAATTCTACTTATGCTGATGTTGGGTTACTGTATTTTCAATCTTCCATGGCTAATACCCCCCGATACTATCCATAGCTTCATCAAAATAAGCAACGAACACAACAAAAACAGAATGTGTTAACAGCAGACCAGTCTGTAGAACTTTGTATACTTCATATACTTCTGTTACTTCAACAATTCTGAAAAATTACGACAGTCTGAAGAATTTGCGTAGCAATCAGCAGCTAAAATAATCAACTCAAAACCTCTTACAGGAAAAAAATGAAAATTCTTTTCGTGAGCAGAAAGTTTCTGTCTTTTCCAGCATGACCAAACGATCATCCCCAAGACTAATCATAACGGTTTTGCTTGGCACAAATGCAAAAAGAAACACAAAAAACACAATCATAACAGAATTATGAAAGTGTGGAAAACATAAAACAGAAAGAAAAAGTATAGATTCGTTGGGTTGCCTCCCAACAAGCGCTATTGTTTAACGCCCTTAGCTAGGCACAAGGTGATGGAATCACGTATAGTCATCTTTGGTGCTCAAACCATAAGTAGCCCACATCATAGATTCATAAGGCAATCTTATTTTATTTCTTGGAATTGCTCCATGCCCTTCTTTAAGGGAAATTGAAATCTAATATTCCCTTCCTTCATATCGATGATAGCACCAATAGTCCTCAGGAAAGGTCTACCAAGAATAATGGGACATGAAGGATTGCAATGTATGTCAAGTACAATGAAATCCACGGGTACATAGTACTAATTTCAACAATAAGAACATCATCGATCCTTCCCATGGGTTTCTTGACAGTAGAATCCGGAAGATGCAAATTAAGAGAACACTCTTCAATCTCATGAAAACCAAGAATATCACATAAAGACTTTGGAATCGCGGAAACACTAGCACCCAAATCACACAAAGCATTGCACTCATAGTTTTTGATCTTGATTTTGATAGTAGGTTCCCACTCATCATGAAGTTTTCTAGGTATAGAGACTTCTAGTTCGAGCTTCTCTTCAAGATATTTCATCATAGCATCTACGATATGCGCAGTAAAGGCTTTGCTTTGGCTATAAGCATGTGGAGAGTTTGCAATGGATTGCATCAAAGAAATGCATTCAAACAAGGAACAATTATCATAATTGAATTCCTTGAAATCCAAAGTGGGAGTTTCATTACTACCCAAAATTTTGATTTCTTCTACTCCACTCTCCACACCTTTATCATCAAGATAGGTGGACTCCGAATCATTGGAGCGTTTTTCAACCAAAGTGGATTCATATCCAGCCCCTTCATCAATAGGTTTGACACGCGAAAACAAAGATTCAAGAGGAGACACACCAAGCACCTTAAGATCTTCGTGATTTGCATCACTAGAACGCACCCTTTTAAACCATTCATGCCTAGCGCAAATTTGGGCGGTTCTTTCTTTGCTCTCATTCATGGAGACACGCATAGCTTTCAAAGTTTCATCCAAGTTGACCTTGGGAGGAGCACATCTAACTTTCAAAGCATCAATATCACAAGACATCCTATCAACGCTCTTAGCCAAATCGTCTATTTTGAGTAGTTTTTCCTCTATGGACGCATTGAAAATCTTTTGAGAGTTGATGAACTCTTTGATATTACTCTCTAAATCAGAGGGTAATTTGTTGTGATTTCCATAAGTGTTGTTGTAGGAATTGCCATAATTGTGAGAGGAGTTACTAGGAAAAGGCCTAGGAACATAGTTTCCTCTAAAAGCATTGTTGTTGCCAAAATTGTTCCTACCAACAAAATTAACGTCCAAACTAGCGTTACTACTCTCAATCAAGGAAGATAGTGGCATGTCATTAGGATCTAAACGAGTGTTTCTACTAGCAACCAAATTCATGAACTCGTCCATCTTAGCACTAAGAGAGTTAATTTCTTCTATAGCGTGTACCTTTTTGCTAGCAGGTGACCTTTCAGTATGCCACTTAGAGTAGTTGGTCATGATATTGTCCATGAGTTTTGTAGCGTCTCCTAACGTGATTTGCATGAACGTTCCACCTGAGGAGGAGTCCAAGATATTGTGAGAAGCGAAATTCAAACCAGCATGAAAGATTTGTATAATCATCCACAAACTCAAGCCATGAGCAGGACAATTTCTAATCATAAGCTTCATCATCTCCCAAGATTGTGCAACGTGTTCATGATCAAGTTGCTTGAAATTCTTGATATCGTTACGTAAGGAGATGATCTTAGCCGGCGGAAAATACTTGGATATGTAAGCATCTTTGCACTTATCCCAAGAATCGATACTATTTTTAATCAAAGAAGAAAACCAAGTTTTTGCGTGATCTCGCAACGAGAAAGGAAAAAGCTTCAACTTAATCACGTCATTATCCACATCTCTTTTATTTTGCATATCGCAAAGCTCAATGAAGGTATTGAGATGGGATGCGACATCTCCACTAGGAAGGCCGGAGAATTGCTCTTTCATAACAAGATTCAGCAAAGCTGCGTTGATGTCATACGATTCCGCACTAGTGGCGGGAGCAATCGGAGTACTAATAAAATCATTATTATTAGTGCTTGAGAAGTCGCAAAGTTTGGTGTTTTCAGCCATGAGGACTTCAACAAACAAACAAGCACACAAGCAAGCAAGAAAACCGGCAAAGGCAAAAGAAAACGGCAAAGGAGAAAGGCAAATGAAAATGGCAAACGTGAAGTGGGGGAGAGGAAAACGAGAGTCATCTGGCAAAAAAGTAAATGCAGGAGATGAGTTTGTGAGACCTACTTGGATAGATCTCTCCTTCCGCGGCAACGGCGCCAGAAATACTTCTGCTGATGCAACAAAAGACCTTCCAACAGCGCCAGAAACACATGCTGACGGGAGACTGTTCTTGATACTCCTCAGCAACGGCACCAGGAATCCTTCTGCTACGGCTACGCCTTTAGGGACTTCCTAGGAAAATATGCAAAGGATTTCCCCGTGGCCTTGGAGCCTTGCATTGGTGTTCCCTCGAAGCGGAAAGGGTGATGTAGTGCGGCGGTGTTAAGTATTTCCCTCAGTTTTTAGAATCAAGGTATCGATCTAATGAAGGAGTATCACAAGTGCGTGCGCAAACACAAAAAGCTTGCTCCCAATGCTATGAAGGGGTTGTCAATCCCTTATAGATTGTTTGCCAAGTGAGAACTGAAAGCAACAAAGCAAAGTAAAAGCAGAGGTGTAAACGATAGGTGTGAATAGACCCGGGGGTCGTAGTGTTTACTAGTGGCTTCTCTCATGAAAGCAAGTAGACGGTGGGTGAACGAATTACTGTCGAGCAATTGATAGAACCGCGCAAAGTCGTGACGTCATCTATGGCAATGATTATATCTATAGGCATCACATCCAAATCAAGTAGACCAACACTTTCTGCATCTACTACTATTACTCCACACGTTGACCGGTATCCAGCATGCATCTAGTGTATTAAGTCCAAAAGAACAGAGTAACGCCTTAAGCAAGATGACATGATGTAGATGGACAATCTCATATCTACGACAAAGCCCACCTTGTTACCCTTGATAGCAAATACACGATGTGTGCCTTGCTGCCACTACTGTCACTAGGAAAGGTCACCACAAGGTAAGAACCCAAAACCAAGCACTTCTCCCATTGCAAGAATCATAGATCTAGTTGGCCCAACAAAACCCAATACTCGGAGAGACTTACAAGGATATCAAATCATGCATATAAGAAATCAAGAAAGACTCAAATATATATCATAGATAATCTGATCACAAATCCACAATTCATTGGATCTTGACAAACACACCGCCAAAGAGGATTACATCGGATAGATCTCCATGAAGATTATGGAGAACTTTGTATTGAACATCCAAGAGAGAGAAGAAGCCATCTAGCTACTAACTACGGACCCGTAGGTCTGAAGTGAACTAATCACGAGTCATTGGAGGGGCGATGATGTTGATGAAGAAGCCCTCCAACTCCAAAGTCCCCTCCGGCAGGGCACGAGGAAGGGTCTCTAGATGAGATCTCGTGGAAACGGAAGCTTGCGGCGGCGGAAAAGTGTTTTCGTGGACGCCCTGATTTTTTCTGGATTTTTAGGGAATATATAGGCCAAAGACCTAGGGCAAGGGAGCGCCAGGGAGGCCACAAGCTTGGTTGCCGCGGCCTCCCCCTGGCCGCGGCCACAGGGCTTGTGGGATCCCTGTGGGCCCACTTTCTTGTCCCTCAAGCATCTGATCTTCTTCCGTTTTGGAAAAAATCATTTTGGGGATTTTATTCCGTTTGGACTCCGTTCCAAAATCAGATCTGAAAAGAGTGAAAAACACAGAAAAAACAAGAACTGGCGCTTGGCACTGAGTTAATAAGTTAGTCCCAAAAAAGATATAAAAGGTAAACAAAACATCCAAAGTTGACAAGATAACAACGTGAAACCATCAAAAATTATAGATACGTTTGAGACGTATCAGCTGCCGGCCTGGAAACCATCCTAGATCGATGAAGAAGAAGAAGAAGAAGAAGCAACTCCAATTGAAAAATCAACTCGCTTGCATCAAGTAACCTTTACCTGTACCTGCAACTGGTGTGCCACGGGGGACTCAACAATCTCATTTCCAAAGGTATCAAGACTATTAAAGCTTAATAGGTGAGGTATGGTTAAGTGGTGAGGCTGCAGCAAGCGACTAAGCATATATTTGGTGGCTAACTTCCGACTACAAGAATAAAGAGGGGGATGATCTACGCATAGAGGACATGATCAACTGACGATGAAATGAATGATCCTGAACACCTACTTACGTCAAACATAACCCCACCGTGTCCTCGATCGGAGAAGGAACTCACAAAATAGACAATCACGGTTACGCACTCAGTTGGCAAATTTTAATTAATTTAACTTCAACTTATCTAGAACCAGTGTTAAACAAAGTTTCCACGTTGCCACATAACCGCGGGCATGACTTTCCGAAAGATTCAACCCTGCAGGGGTGCTCCAACTAGTCCATCACAAATTACCACAAGTCGGATATAAATCTTCGATCACGAAACTCACGATCTCGTCGGACCCCTTAGTGGAAAACCTCAACTCTTAGATTACCCAAAGCATCACCGGAATCCCGATGGAGAAGATATTTCGTCAAAGGTAACACTAATCCAGCAAGGCCGCCCGACGTGTTGACGAACCCGATAGGAGCCGCGTATCTCGTTCTCAGGACACGACGGATGGGTCACACCAGGAGAAACCAAACCTCGGGTTGCCCCGCGGTGGCCCCGTAGTCTGCCAGTTTGGACCAACACTCCCACGGAGCACTGGCCCGGGGGGTTGATTAATTGTCCGCGGGTGCCGGCGGGTCCCTATGCATTATTATTAGGTGATTAGGTGAATGAAAACCAAAGTTGGGCCTTGCTAGACCTATCTTAATCTAAAAAGAATTATCAAGGGGGTCCCCATAACAACCCCGATCGTGTTAGGAGCGCTCAATTATGGAATATAACACCGATATCCGAAACTAAGGGGGCAAAGGTGGAACAAAACACCAGGCTAGAAAGGCCGAGCCTTCCACCTTTTACTAAGTATATAGGTGCATTAAATTAAATGACATTTAATAGGGTGATAAAACAAAGAACCTATGTTATCACATGGAAGCAATTGCACCTGCAACTAGCAACGCTAACACATGGTTAAGCAAGCGGTAACATAGCCAATCAGTGGTTTGCTAGGTTGTGAACAGGTTGAAGGTTTTCATGGCAATGTTGAGAGGCTCATATTTAACAGGTGGTAGGCAGCGAGACATAGTGACAGAAACGATAATACTAGCATGGCAATGATAGTAATGGTATCTGGGGAAATGGTCATCTTGCCTGAGATCCCGCTTGGAAGAAGAATGACTCCGTGAAGCAGAAAAAACCGATGTAGTCGAACGGTTCCTCACTTTCCGACACGCTTGCGGAACTCTATCGAGACGAAGCAAACTGGAAACAAGCATCAACACACGGTATTCACCACATCATGCACAAAACATATGATGCATGAACGGTTAAATATATGCAAGACATGCCATGACACTTCACAATAATCAAACACTACAGATTAAGTGAAGTTCAATATGCAATGAGTTGCATATTGATGAAACTCCACATACGAATTATTAAGTTCTATCCCGATTAGTTACACGGCAGTATTAAATGTGGTTAAACATGGCAAGAGGGGAAGCATAATTAAACTACCACTACAGGAATCAAAGAATTTGCCATCTGCCTGATCTTTGCCGTCTGCTGGCGGATGGCAAAGAAGCTCTTTGCCATTAGCTGCCAAGAAACATACGGCAAAGAGACGGCTGATGGCGAAGATACTCTTTGCCATGAGTGCGTTCTTTGTCGTCGGCTGGCAGACGGCAAAGATGGTCCAGGCAGACGGCAAAGAGTCACCAGAGGTGAAGTCGTCCCCTTTGCCATGAGGATCCTTTTTGCCGTCTGCGTAGACCCCTTTGCCAGCTGCCTCGACCTCGTTGCCGTCAGCTTGATACCTAGGCAGACGGCAAAGAGGACGGCCACTAACAGCGCGCGTCCATCACCCCACCCCTCCCCCAATCTGCCCTCTCCCCCGATCCCTCTCTCTCTCTCTCTCCGCAATCCACTCGATCTGCCTTGTCTCCTCGCACGACCACACCACCACCATCGCGCCGCCCCCTCATGGTGGATCCCCCCTCTACCGCGCCGCCCCCACCATCGCGCCGCCTCCCCCCACACAACTCAACGACCTTCCTCCCCTCCGACACTCCGCACTCGCAGCCGCCGCCGGTTGCCCTCCGTCCGGCTGGCCCAAGCTTCCTCGTGCCACGAGCCCTGCCACCGGCTGCCGCAGTCACCGGTCATCCTCGCATGTCCTTGTATAAGTCCCTCTCCTTCCTCCCGATGTTTTCCTCCTCTTGTCGTTTCTCTCCATCCCTCTCTTTTCTTGCTTGTTCTTCACGGAGGAACCCGTGCTGCCATGGCGCCCGACGCCGTCGTCCTCGCCCTAAGATTCGCTCGACCGAGCCACCAGCCGGATTCAGAGCACCTCAACCGGATCCACCCATCCCGCCGCACAAGAGACCCGCCGGAGCCCCTGCCATCCCGCCACCATTCGTTCTCCGTGCCGCCGCGCCCTCCTTGGGGTTGCTCACGAGGGCAGGCGCTTGCAACCCCCGCTCGCCCGTCCACGCCTGGGCTAGCGCTTTGCCTCGCCTCAGCCCCCCTCGCCTCAGATGTCCATTATGGATACGATGATGTTCTTTACCTCCTTGGAATCAAATACATGGTTGCGGTTCGCAAGGTGATTGCTAATTGAGCAACTGATTTCCATATTGCACTGTTGTTATGTGGTTGACGACACCTTGGGCATGCACAACTCATGTCAGTCTAGGTGCTCCACCGTGCAGTGTTAATGGCTTGTTAATTAATACCATTGTAAGAATTTGATACCCAATCTATATACAAAATTGATAATATTGTTTTCTGCCTCACCAGGAAATGCTTAAAGATCTGTTTGAGTATGTCCTTCATGCTTGGAACGCTGTTCTGGAAGATCCGGATGATAATGTCTGTGTTGTAGCTGTTGACACCCTGATCCCTGCTGCTGCTTCTTTAGTTAGACTAAATGATCAAATGCTGAACTCAATTGCAATGTCTTTATGGGATATATTGCTTGACCTAAATGACATAAGCCCATGTACAAGCAGGTATTACTTCAATCTCGCGTCGTGTGGAAAACATACATTAGCGTAAAGTTGAGCATAAGCAAAAGATTACTTGACCAGATTGACGTCTGTTCTTTTGTCTATTGAAACTAATCCGTCAACATTTATTTTGTATTTCAGTGTAATGAATTTGTTAGCTCAGGTATACTCACAACCAGAGATGGTTCCAATGGTGCTTGGCATGGCAGCCTTAAGAGAGAGCAAATTTGATCTACCATGGTAATTTTGTCATCGTCAGTTGTTGAAATGATCCTGGAGTGCACAGATTCCTAATATTTGTATCTAAACTTTCTGATTGCAGAGGCTGGACATGCCCTCGTCGGTTCCCTGATGCCTGAATATGACCCTGTTGCCAAGATCTCCATCATTCCTCGAGGTCAGGCTGGTGGGCTCACGTTCTTTGCTCCAAGTGAAGAGAGGCTCGAGTCTGGACTGTACAGCAGGAGCTACCTAGAGAACCAAATGGCTATGGCACTTGGTGGCAGGTGCGGTTTTTGTGGAAATTGTATTTATTTATTTATGCATCCACTAGTTACTGCGATTTTTCACAGTGATGCCTTGTGTGCTAACATGTATAACCACTTTTGTAGGGTTGCCGAGGAGGTGATCTTTGGCCAAGACAATGTGACAACTCGGGCATCCAGCGACTTCATGCACTTCTCACGTGTCGCCAAACAAATGGTTGAAAGATTTGGGTTGATGTATCCATTTTGGTAAGAATTACTTGGAATTTAGTATCAATTTTTGTTTATTGTGCTGATGTATCACGCACTCACTAGGCTTTTTTGAATTAATTTATAGAAATTAGCAAAATCATCATTGTTCAGTTAGTAATCAATATAAACCATATAACGCAGCAGCATGACCCATTTCCTTACCAGTTTGATTGGGTCAACCCAATGATATAAATTATGTTTGCCACCTTATGCAGGCAGTAGCATGTACCTTTAGGGGTTGTTTGGTTAACGAGTATTTAGAGATCTTGTTTTTCTTAAACTTGTCTAGGAAACAAGAAAACTGAAACTTTTTTGCATCTATGTGCTCATGTGCATGTCACGGTGATTATTTTCATAATAATGGTGGTGTGTGACCAACATCAGTTGGTACTTTGATACAGTTATTTTCCTATATCAGCAGCTAATATATAACTAACAAATAAAAATGTTTTCAAAAGGTGCATATTTAGCATGTTTTTTCACTAGCCTGCGATGATTTCATGCAGATTTCCAAGCTTGAACACCATATACTGTTGATAACTAGCTTCGAAAAAATTATCTCCAAATGCTCTATCTTATTTGTTCTATACCGAGAGATATAATATATCTTATTTGTTCTATACCGAGAGATATAATTATGTGATTCTTTAAATTATGATTGATATAAATGTTATGAATCAGAAATGTAAAATAACATGTAAATTAGTTCTAGCCCGTGAACTTACACGGGTTGTTGACTAGTAGAATTTAATATGTTTTGATGCATCGTATATGTTAGTATTTTTATTGAAAGTTCTAAATCGAATATAGATAATAATTAGTCTTTTTTCTTCTTCTTCTTCTAACTTTCTTAATTACTCCCATTTTTGCAGATTTGATTCATTTCATGGAACCTCGCATTGATGGGCTGCTAGTGTTTAGTTTTTTTTTATTTGTATTGACAAACAATGTAAAATTTATGTATGTATATATAGATGAATTATGTGAAACTATGTATTGTGCTAGCCTATGTGTTCTCTGGCTTGTTAAATATTTCACGATGATGTTGGAAATATATATGCTGTGAAATATATGCGTTGAAGATGTTTGAAATATATACTGTGAAATGTATATGTATGTATGTATATTTGTGGTATGAAAATGCAGGGAAATAAAATAAAACAGATAAAAAAGGAGCAATACAGGCTCTTTGCCATCAGCCAGAAGATGGCAAAGCTCTTTGCCATCAGCCAGAAACGGCAAAGGGCCGCCCCTAGCAGATGGCAAAGGGCCCCCAGCAGACGGCAAAGACCCTCCGGGTGGTAGACGGCAAAGGTTCCGTTAGCTATCTAACGGAGTTTCCCCTATCGGCTGCCGTCTAGCTTCCTTTGTTTTCTGCTTTCTATGGCAGGCAGATGGCAAAGCCCTTTCCGTCCGCTTCCTACCGGCAGACGACAAAGAAGGCTCTTTACCGACGAAAGCTCTCGTAGAAATTTTGCCGTCTGCCGGCAGACGGCAAAGGTCTTTGCCGTCCGTGGGGTGGCCCTTTGCCGTCCGCTATGGCAGACGGCAAAGAAGCTGATTCCTGTAGTGTACCTATCTAGGCATTTTAAATGTGGTCGGAAATGACTTATAGCATCCCCGAGATGACCTCATACGTTAAATTATAATTATGTCCAGATCTGAACTAACACGTTTAAATGTTTGTTAAACAGAAAAATAAATAGGTTCACATGATTCTACGCATCGTTCCAATAAATTTACACATGGAGAACATCTCCAACGGAGCTACGGTTCAAAAGATACGAACACCGCAAGATATGATGGCATGAATGCAAAATGTGTGCAACGACAGTCACAAGAATTTCAAAGCATACAACCAGAAAGATAATATGAAACTACATGAGATTCTAAGCATGTTTCATGTAGGACACGACCAAAACGGAGCACGGTTCAACAACTACAAGATAAACAAGAAATAGACATAATCTGCCAAAATCAACCACATAGCATTTTATACACCCTCGAACAACTAGCTAGACAAATCCAAAATTCTCAACCAAGGCATGAGTCAATAGAGGTCAAGATGCACTACAACATACAACTAATAACATTTAGCATGCAAGCATGGGTCACTAGGAAAAGAACTCACAAAATGGCATCTCACACACAGTTTCAGACTTAGTGAAAATATCAGTTTATGATAGTGCAGTTTTCGATCTGAAGGCATATTGTCAACAACAAAACTATATGCTACAGGGCTCCAAATGGCATGCAAAATCACAGCATGCTAAAGAATCTTAAGGTCTACAATTAACTCCACTTCACCAACCTCAAAAGAGCTATAGATCACCAGATAAAATCATGACAAAACAGCAACAAAACATAACAGATTTGAGACTTAGAAATATTTCAACATCTCCAAATGAGCACTATTTTCTAGCATGTTGAGAGCAAGCAAATAGCAACTAAACATGGATTTCTATTGCAACCAAAATTACCTGGGGCTAGCATACATATCCAAGTGCAAGTCTCTAGTTGACAACTCACTCATATCACGCACGGATTAAATCACACAAAATAGACAAGAGGGCAACATGACAAAATATCACATGCACTAACTTGCTCAAAAGCTAAATCGAAATGCACAGTTAAATTCTATGGATTTTTCTACCCCGGAAACATATATAACATGTGGGGTTGCAAAAATAAAAATAACGCCACAGGAATATGCGAGATTATGTCCTAGACACGATATAATAAACTAACGACGGAATCTACATGCAAAAAACGCAAACAACTTCTCTAAAATATATGGCAAAAGGTCCCTAAAAACATGAACATTTCATCTACGACATTTGAGCAATCTGGACACTCACGAAAATTAATACGGTACATTTACCTATTAGGACAGCACGCGTTTCTAAGCATATGGCAAGTAAAATCACTTCAAACATGCATGCAAGTTGCAAAATAATAATCTACATGGAAAACTAATCAAGTTTCATATACAATACGTCGCGATCCGATACACGGTTAAATAATTACGGGCGTTTGAAATATCTATATATTTCTTGAAATAATAATTAAGCCCTAAATTCTGAAAAGAATTATTATCGAGCCGAATATGGTGGCGCAAGGTAACTATCCGACGCCCAGGGAGAAATCTTGAGGGGCTGGGGGCCTCACCTCGTTCTTGACCCGGCCTGACTGGAGAGGCGCTGGGCCGGTCGGGGCGCGCCTGGGCCGAGGGCGGCGCTGGGCCGGCGAAGGAGGTGGGCCTTGGGGCGACCTGGGTCTCGCGTGGCCCACGCACACCTAGCGAGCGTGCGACGCTGTCGTTCTCCTTGTCCATGCTCCACACGAGAGCAGCGGCCATGGCGATGGGGCCGGCGCTGGCGCAAGATGTGGTCCCCTCCGGCCGGATCCGGTGGAGTTGGTTGCGGGGACGAGTATATCCGGACCCGAGGGTTCCATCCCCGGCGGTGTCCGGCCTCCTAGGAGCTCCGGCGAGCTCCTTCCATGGCGCCCCTCGTGCCTGCGGGAGGGAGAGAGGGACGCATGGGAGGTTAGGCATAGAGGGAGAGAGGGCGGGGTGGGGGAGAGAGACAGAGCGGCGGTGCTAGCCTACTCCGGCGGTGGAGCCCGGGGCGCGGGCTGGCTCGTGCCTCCCCTCGGGTGCGCTCGGGCACCGAGGTTGCTCGCGGGCGGCGGCCGATTCGGGCCCAGGGCGGGCCTGCTTTAGGCTGGCGTGCCGCCGGCGCTGGGAGGAGAGAGAGGGCGCGACGGCTGGGGTAGGTGGACGCGGGATTCAAGGAAGAGAGAGGGTGAGGGGCTAGATTAGGTAGGGAGGCATATATTTAAAGGCAAACGGGGCTAGGGTTAGTAGAATTTCGCCCCGGTTTCAACCGCGCGATCTAAATCGGACGATTTCGCACGCGGGGACGGGCTAAGTGTCCGTGTAGAGTAGGTTAGCCGGAGACGAGAGGGAAAACGGTCACCCGGCAACGCGATCTAAAATACCGAAAAACATCCGAGGATAGACCGAATACGGTGCCGCTACGGTCGACCGTTCGGGTACCAGACGGACTCCGATTGCGACGAAATTTGGCAGGCGGCCTACCTATATATAAATAAGACCGCCCACAAAGTTTCAACCCAATCAGAGTAAGTTCTTTACACACTTTTAAGAACAAGATTTAAACGATTCTGCGGGCGCGTGCGTGTGTGGTCGGGCTCAAAACTGGCAATGACGAACGCGGAGAGAACCGGCAACTATTAACGGATGCAAGTTTGAAAACTTGCGGCAACGGGATGCCGATGCAATGCTGATGATGCGAATGATGCGATGATGATGCGACAAATAAAATAAGCCACACGACGAAAAAAGAATAAAAGGGGAATCTTCTGGAACGTCGGTCTCGGGCTGTCACAACTCTCCTACACCACAAGAAGATCTCGACCCGAGATCCAAGAATGAAAAGGGGAGAGGATGAGAAAGCAAGAGGTAAAACTTAGTCGCTTCTTTGACAAACGAGTGAAACCAACAATCGTTGAAGGTTACATAGAGATGAAGAATGACATGAGGAACTAGCAAGAATTCACACAAAATTTCGACAACACTTCGGTAGGACAAGGGGAACAAAAATTCACAAGATGGAAAGATGTTGAAAAGATTCACAACAAACTAACTAAATTGAATAAGCAAGGAGAGAACATGATCTTGATAGAACAACATGATTGACCCAAAAGAGCAACATCACAATGCCTCCGGAACAAGAGAATAAAACTAGATCATTGGGATCAAAGAATGAATAAGAGAATGACAACTACTATCACAATAGAATTGAAGAGCCTCCGGACAAGAAGAATTGACGTAGTAGTTGGAAAAACAACAACGAAAAGAACAAGCTTGTAGTGGACTTGTGAAAATCATCTCAACATTTATGAAGTGACAACCAACCAATAAAAGAAACAAGGATAGTTTGAGAGCAAAGATATCAAAACTTCTTACACCAAGAGGAAACATTGATAACCTGGATCAATGAAAATCACCATAATAGCAACATTCCATAGGAAAAGATTTAGGTGAAAACTAAACCAAGATAGCATCTATGTAGAAATCATGAGTTGAAAACCTCTCGTGATCATAGAGTTGGTGGGTTTAATTATCTCATTATTGAAACAAATTTTTTTCGAGACTCCTCCATTAACAAGAATGCTATAACACCACCTCAAAAGACAAAGGAGGAACAATTGCACTGGAAAAGCAAGAGAAAGAATATTTGAGGTTCTCCAACAAGAATCTTGAAGAACACCTTGAGAAAGAATTGAAACCTTGATGCACCACCATGACGAACCTCTTGGGGAACACCGAAATGAAATGATGAAAGAATAAGATTAAAGGCCTTGCAATGATTTAGATGAAGCTTCTCAAAGAGATACTTGATAGAACTTGGAACTTCGGAAAAGAAAGATAAGCACTTGAGAAAAGAATTGATATCATGAGCCACTCCGAAAGAAGAATTGAAACCATTTGATGAAGCAAGAATAAGAAATATGTTATGCTTATCCTTCATCAAGTTAAATTGATGACAAGCAACAAATTTAGCATAACACTTATTCTTCTTGGAAAGATTGAGGAGATATGAGCACAAACTGAAGAAATCTTCAATGAAGCACCGGTAAGAATGCAAGCGAAATGGATACCAAGAATGCATGGAGACACATGAGAATGAATAGATCATGATCCACCTGAGAGAAAACTAGAACAAGGCACCGAAGTAAATGAGAGATGAACGAAGGGACATAAATTAAGAAGAATTGAGGATGAAAGCTGAAAGCTGAGAACGAAGAAATCTTCTGAATGATGGCCTTCGGAGGATCAAGAAATAAAAACAACTCGGAATGCACCGGATAGCAAGAAAGAGATTCTCATGATTGGGAAGAATTAAGATGATGGCACACAGCTGAAATGATGAATCTTCAAGAGAATGACCAAGATTTGAGAGAAACACTCCTTCGGTCTTCCAATCTGAAAAATGATGGGGAGAACACCACCAAGAACTACTGAGACACTCTGGAATAAAGAAGAATGAAAGGTTGAGCCAAATATGAGAATTAATTCAAATTGATCTTGAAGAAGAAATATGACTGATGAAATTCATACTTACGTCACAGGTGAAAAGAATTAGAGAACTCCGGAAAGATTACAAGAGCCAGATGAGATCCTGGGAAAGAACCTGTGGGTTATGGGCCCACTCAAAGAAACCACCGTTGAAATATTGCTTAGAAGAGAGATATTGCACCGGTACAACGAAAACTAGATGAGGTGAGGCCCTCGAAATTATTGAAGGATTGAAAACAAGAACTTCTGAAATATTTTCAACACTCCAGATAGAAAGAGAGAGGAATGAATGAACAAGATAGGCTTATAAGAATTTCCAACATGGGAAAGAATTACAAGGATGAAAAGGATACGAGGAACACAGACAACTAAATTGAACACACCGGAAAGATGACAAGATTGAAGAAATGATGAAGTAGAACTCCTGAGAATCTTCACAATGAATCACCGGATAGGACATGGAAGAGAAGATAGCGGAAGCAACAATGAAATGAAATGCACTTGGATGTGATCCAATTATTGAAGAAAAAGTGCGGGAGGGCGGGGAAAACAAAAGACAACTTGGACAGATGAGATGAACTCCGAAAGAAAAGAGAGATTGATCTTGCAAAATTGGAGAGGATAGAATTCACTTGAAGAGAAGCACGCCAGTTGATAAAGAATTGATATGATAACTCCGGTTGACAAGAATTAAAACGACACTTCGATTGAGCAAAATAATTAGCACTCTCATAAAAATATGAGAACACTAGTTCGGAAAGATCTGAAATCTCCGCTTGACATCGAAGCAACTTGAATTACCATACTCCAACAAAACAAAGGTTGAGGCTTACAAAACAAGCCAGAACAAATTCTTGACAGAGATTTCGTTCGATATTTTCGTGGACAGGATCGCACGGGCTCGACCTTACAGTAGCCATCCTGTGCAAGGCAGTGCACACGACATACCAAGCGTCCCCGAGTCGTAGCAAGCTACAAGGACTCTTTAAGACACAACGAGAACTGCTGTAAGTCGACCGTGAGCAAACGAGTCCACTAGATGTCGAACTCCAACCTAACATCATGCATTTGTTGGAAGATTGTCCTATAAGTAACTACTTGAATTCCCACCTAAGAACTCCCAAAATTTCTGGACATGCAATCTGGTCCATGGTTACAAGGAGTAATACATCACTCAACTCCTATACTAACCCGTCCAGTGTATCACATCCGTCAACACATAACAAGAATCTCAGAAACTCATCTATCTCAGACACTCGTGATCACAACGATACTAAGTATGGCGATACATCCGGAACTCTCCACACCAGTACTGGGGAGGCCGGACTCCTCTCGCCACTACTAGTATTGAAGGAATTTCGAACATCCATCGTCCTGAGATATTAAGAAATCTGAATGATAACGATGTGCTCGAGAATCCCCTCGAGCTCAACTCCCCGGAAGAAATCAAGTCAGGGAGGAGGAACCAAGACATAACCCCGTCACATCGACATCATATAGATTCCAAAAATATCCGCGTGATCCTAAAGAAAATTTGAGTGAAAAGAGGAGTAGAATAAATTATCACGTCAAGATTCCTCATCAGAGCATGGAAGAGGAGAAAAAGAATCCTACTCTCCAACATATAACTAGACTCAAATCATTTTTTCACTAGACTCGACTCGGCCAAGTTCGATCAATCAAGGGGGCTCCTAGGTTGGTACTGCTTCGATACCAACTTGTAACGCCCAAGATGCGATCCTATCCTTATTTAGGCGCGAGGGCCTCGACAGGGATAGAAGGGCATCTCGTCGTTTTGCGAATAGATATCGTTACAAGTACATGTACTGAAGAGAAGAGTATATGGAATTGGCTTACACTCGCCACAAGCTACATCAGAGTCACATCAGTACAATACATAAAATTCATGAAAAAGATCAGGGTCCGACTACGGAAGAAAAACAAACGAGAAAAGAGAACGACGTCCATCCTTGCTATCCCAGGCTGCCGGCCTAGAACCCATCCTAGATCGATGAAGAAGAAGAAGAAGAAGAAGAAGCAACTCCAAATGAACAATCAACGCGCTCGCGTCAATTAACCTTTACCTGTACCTGCAACTGGTGTGGTAGTAATCTGTGAGCCACATGGGACTCAGCAATCTCATTTCCAAAGGTATCAAGACTAGCAAAGCTTAATAGGTGAGGTATGGTTAAGTGGTGAGGCTGCAGCAAGCGACTAAGCATATATTTGGTGGCGAACTTACGAGTACAAGAATAAAGAGGGGGATGATCTACGCATAGCGGACGTGATCGACTGATGATCAAATGATTGATCCTGAACACCTACTTACGTCAAATATAACCCCGCCGTGTCCTCGATCGGAGAAGGAACTCACGAAAGAGACAGTCACGGTTACGTACTCAGTTGGCATATTTTAATTAAGTTAACTTTGTGTTATCTAGAACTAGTGTTAAACAAAGTTTCCACGTTGCCACATAACCGCAAGCACGGCTTTCCAAAAGATTTAACCCTGTAGGGGTGCTCCAACTAGTCTATCACAAATTACCACAAGCCGCATAGAAATCCTCGATCACCAACTCGCGATCTCGTCGGACTCCTTAGTGGAAAACCTCAACTCTGAGATTACCCAAAGCGTGACGTGAATCCCGATGCACAAGATATTTCGTCAAAGGTAACACTAATCCAGCAAGGCCGCCCGATGTGTTGACGAACCCGATAGGAGCCGCGTACCTCATTCTCAGGACACGACGGATGGCTCACACTAGGAGAAACCAAACCTTGGGTGCCCCGCGGTGGCCCCGTAGTCTGCCAGTTTGGACCAACACTCCTGCGAAGCACTGGCCCGGGGTTATTAGGCGAATGAAAACCAAAGTTGGGCATTGCCAGACCAGTCTTAATCTAAAACGAATTATCAAGGGGGTCCCCATAACAACCCCGGTTGTGTTAGGAGCGCTCAATTATGGAACATAACACCGGTATCGGAAACTAAAGGGGCAAAGGTGGAACAAAACACCAGGCTAGAAAGGCCGAGCCTTCCATCTTTTATCAAGTATATAGGTGCATTAAATTAAATAACATTTAATAGGGTGATAAAACAAAGAACCCATGTTATCACATTGAAGCAACTGCACCTGCAACTAGCAACGCTAACACATGGTTAAGCAAGCAGTAACATAGCCAATTAGTGGTTTGCTAGGTTGTCACCAGGTTGAAGGTTTTCATGGCAATGTTGAGAGGCTGATATTTAACAGGTGGTAGGCAGCGAGACATAGCGACATAAACGATAATACTAGCATGGCAATGATAGTAATGGTATCTGGGGAAATGGCCATCTTGCCTGAGATCCCGCTTGGAAGAAGAATGACTTCGTGAAGCAGACAGACCGATGTAGTCGAATGGGTCCTCACTTTCCGACACTCTTGCGGAACTCTATCGAGACGAAGCAAACCGGAAACAAGCATCAACACACGGTATTCACCACACGATGCACAACACATATGATGCATGAACGTTTAAATATATGCAAGACATGGCATGCCACTTCACAACAATCAAACACTACACATTAAGTGAAGTTCAATATGCAACGAGTTGCATATTGACGAAAATCCACAAACGAATTATTTAGTTCTATCCGGATTAGGTACACGGCAGTAAATAATGTGGTTAAACATGGCAAGAGGTGAAGCATAATTAAACTACCTATCTAGGCATTTTAAATGAGGTCGGAAACGACTTATAGCATCTCCGAGATGACCTCATACATTAAATTATAATTCTGTCCAGATCTGAACTAACACGTTTAAATGTTTGTTAAAAAGAAAAATAAATAGGTTCACGTGATTCTATGCGTCGTTCCAATCAATTTACACATAGAGAACATCTCCAACGGAGCTACGGTTCAAAAGATACAAACATCGCAAGATATGATGGCATGAATGCAAAATGTGTGCAACGACAGTCACAAGCATTTCAAAGCATACAACCAGTAATATAATATGAAACTATACGATATTCTAAGCAAGTTTCATGTAGGACACGACCAAAACAGAGCAACGGTTCAACAACTACAAGTTAAACAAGAAATAGACATAATCTGCCAAAATCAGCCGCATAGCATTTTATACACCCTCGAACAACTAGCTAGACAAATCCAAAATGCTCAACCAAGGCATGATGCAATAGAGGTCAAGATGCACTACAACATATAACTAATAACATTTAGCATGGAAGCATTGATCACTAGGAAAAGAACTCACAAAATGGCATCTCACACACAGTTTCAGACTTGGTGAAAATATCAGTTTATGACAGTGCAGTTTTCGGTCTGAAGGCATATTGACAGAAACAAAACTATATGCTACATGGCTCCAAATGGCATGAAAATTCATAGCGTTCAAGAGAATCTTAAGGTCTATAACTAACTCCACTGTACCAACCTCAAAAGAGCTATAGATCACCAGATAAAATCATGACAAGACAACAACAAAATATAACCGATTTCAGACTTGGAAATATTTCAGCATCTCCAAATCAGCACTATTTTCTAGCATGTTGAGAGCAAGAAAATAGTAACTAAACATGGATTTCTATTGCAAGCAAAATTACCTGGGGCTAGCATACATATCCAAGGGCAAATCTCTAGTTGACAACTCACTCATATCACGCACGGATTAAATCACACAAAATAGACAAGAGGGCAACATGGCAAAATATCACACACACTAACTTGCTCAAAAGCTAAATCTAAATGTACAGTTAAATTCTATGGATTTTTCTACCCCGGAAACATATATAATATGTGGGGTTGCAAAAATAAAAATAACGCCACACGAATATGCGAGATTATGTCCTAGACACGATATAATAAACTAACGACGAAACCTACATGCAAAAATGCAAACAACTTCTCTAAAATATATGGCAAAAGGTCCCTAAAAACATTAGCATTTCACGTACAACATTCGGACAATCCGAACACACACGAAAATTAATACGGGACATTTACCTATTAGGACATCACGTGTTTCTAGGCATATGGCAAGTCAAATCACTTCAAACATGCATGCAAGTTGCAAAATAATAATCTACGCTGAAAACTAATCAAGTTTCATATACAATACGTCGCGATCGGATACACGTTTAAATAATTACGGGCATTTGAAATATCTATATATTTCCTGAAATAATATTAAGCCCTATATTCTAAAAAAACACTACCGGGCCGAATCTGGTGGCGCAAGGTAACTATCCGATGCCCAAGCTGAAATCTCGAGGGGCTGGGGGCCTCACCTTGCTATTGGGACGGTCTGACTGGAGAGGCATCGGGCCGGTCGGGGTGTTCCTGGGTCGAGGGCGGCGCTGGGCCGGCGAAGGAGGTGGGCCTCGGGGCGACCTGGGCCTCGCATGGCCCACACACACCTAGCGAGTGTGCGGTGCTGTCGTTCTCCTCGTCCATGCTCCACACGAGAGCAGCGGCCATGGCGGTGGGGCCGGCGCTGGCACGAGATCCGGTCCCCTCTGACCGGTTCCGGTGGAGTTGGTGGCGGGGACGAGTAGATCCGGCCCTGAGGGTTCCATCCCCGGCAGCGGGCGGCCTCCTAGGAGCTCCGGCGATCTCCTGCCATGGCGCCCCTCGTGCCTGCGGGAGGGAGGGCGGGGTGGGGGGAGAGACAGAGGGAAAACGGGCACCCGGTAACGCGATCTAAAAACCGAAAAACGTCCGACGATAGACCGAATACGGTGCCGCTACGATCGACCGTTCGGGTACGAGACGGACTCCGATTGCGACGAAATTTGGCACGCGGCCTACCTATATATAAATAAGACTGCACGCCAAGTTTCAATCCAATCAGAGGAAATTTTATACACACTTTTAAGAACAAGATTTAAACGATGCCGCATGCGCGTGCGTGTGTGGTCGGGCTCAAAACTAGCAACGACGAACGTGGAGAGAACCGGCAACTATTAACGGATGCATGTTTGAAAACTGGCGGCAACGGGATGCCGATGCAATGCTGATGATGCGAATGATGCAATGATGATGCGACAAATAAAATGAGCCACACGATGAAAACAGAATAAAAGGGGAATCTTCTGGAACGTCGGTTGCTGATGCAACAAAAGACCTTCCAACGGCGCCAGAAACACGTGCTGATGGGAGACTGTTCTTGATACTCCTCAGCAACGGCACCAGGAATCCTTCTGCTACGGCTACGCCTTTAGGGACTTCCTTGGCAAATGTGTAAAGGATTTCCCCGTGGCCTTGGAGCCTTGCGTTGGTGTTCCCTCGAAGCGGAAAGGGTGATGTAGCACAGCGATGGTGAGTATTTCCCTCAGTTTTGAGAACCAAGGTATCGATCCAGTGAAGGAGTATCACAAGTGCCTGCACAAACATAAAAAGCTTGCTCCCAACGCTATGAAGGGGTTGTCAATCCCTTATAGATTGTTTGCCAAGTGAGAACTGAAAGCAAGAAAGTAACAAAGCAAAGTAAAAGCAGAGGTGTAAACGATAGGTGTGAATAGACCCGGGGGCCGTAGTGTTTACTAGTGGCTTCTCTCATGAAAGTAAGTAGACGGTGGGTGAACGAATTACTGTCGAGCAATTGATAGAACCTCGCAAAGTCGTGACGTCATCTATGGCAATGATTATATCTATAGGCATCACGTCCAAAACAAGTAGACCGATACTTTCTGCATCTACTACTATTACTCCACACGTCGACCGCTATCCAACATGCATCTAGTGTATTAAGTGCAAAAGAATAGAGTAACGCCTTAAGCAAGATGACATGATGTAGATGGACAATCTCATATCTACGACAAAGCCCACCTTGTTACCCTTGATGGCAACTACATGATGTTTGCCTTGCTTCCCCTACTGTCACTGGGAAAGGTCACTGCACGGTTAGAACCCAAAACCAAGAACTTCTCCCATTGCAAGAATCATAGATCTAGTTGGCCGAACAAAACCCAAGACTCGGAGATACTTACAAGGATATCAAATCATGCATATAAGAAATCAGCAAAGACTCAAATATATATCATAGATAATCTGATCACAAATCCACAATTCATCGGATCTCGACAAACACACCGCCAAAGAGGATTACATCGGATAGATCTCCATGAAGATCATGGAGAACTTTGTATTGAAGATCCAAGAGAGAGAAGAACCCATCTAGCTACGAACTACGGACCCGTAGGTCTGAAGTGAACTACTCACGAGTCATTGGAGGGGCAATGATGTTGATGAAGAAGCCCTCCAACTCCAAAGTCCCCTCCGGCCGGGCACCGGGAAGGGTCTCCAGATGAGATCTCGCGGAAACGGAAGCTTGCGGCGGCGGAAAAGTGTTTTCATGGACGCCCTCATTTTTTCTGGATTTTTAGGGAATATATAGGCCAAAGACCTAGGGCAGGGGAGCGTCAGGGAGGCCACAAGCTTGGTTGCCGCGGCCTCCCCTTGGCCGCGGCAACATGGCTTGTGGGCCCACTGGCTTGGCCCTCAAGCCTCCTGATCTTCTTCCGTTGTGGAAAAAATCATTTTGGGGATTTTATTACGTTTGGACTCCTTTCCAAAATTAGATCTGAAAAGAGTCAAAAACATAGAAAAAACAGGAACTGGCGCTTGGCACTTAGTTAATAAGTTAGTCCCAAAAAAGATATAAAAGGTAAACAAAACATCCAAAGTTGACAAGATAACAACGTGAAACCATCAAAAATTATAGATACGTTTGAGACGTATCATCGGTCTCGGGCTGTCACATAAGCATCGCCTCTGATAAGCGTAGGTCAAGCGTGGAGAAGCGTAGGGCAATCAGCGAAGAGATTGCTCGGCTCCTAGCTGTCGAGTTCATCTGCGAGGTCTACCACTCCTAGTGGTTGGTGAACATGGTCCTAGTACCAAAGAAGAACAATTCACTCAGAATGTGTATTGACTTCAAGCACCTCAATCGGGCTTGCCTGAAGGACCACTTCCCCTGCCTCGCATAGAACAAATCATAGATTCCACTGCCAGATGTGAACGCCTATTGTTCCTCGATGGGTACTCCGGGTACCACCAGATCCGAATGTATGAACCTAACGAAATAAAAACAGCCTTCATCTCCCCATTCGAGTGTTTTTTATATCACGATGCCATTCGGTCTAAAAAACGTTGCAGCTACATTCCAGCGTATGATTCAAAAATGTCTACAGGAACAGATGAGTCAGAATGTCGAAGCGTACATGTATGAAATCGTGGTCAAGTCCAGGAAAGGTTCCGACCTCCTGACCGACCTTGCCGAAACCTTCGCAAACCTTCGACACTTCGGGATTAACCTCAATCCGGCCAAATGCACCTTCGGTGTACGGACTGGTAAGCTACCCGGTTTCCTTGTTTCAGAATGAGGTATTGATACGTCTCCATCGTATCTACTTTTCCGAACTCTTTTGCCCTTGTTTTGGACTCTAATTTGCATGATTTGAATGGAACTAACCCGGACTGACGCTATTTTCAGCAGAATTGCCATGGTGTTGTTTTTGTGCAGAAATAAAAGTTCTTGGAATGTCCTGAAAATTTACAGAGATTTTTTCTGAAATAAAAGAAAAATACCTGCGCAAAGTTCCACGTGAGGGGCATGCCAGTGGGCCACAAGCCCCTAGGCTGCGGCCACCCTCTATGGCCACGCTATGAGGGCTTGTGGGGCCCACGTGGCACCACCGCCCCCAATCTCAGTCCTATATCTTCTGTTTCGCCTGGAAAAAAATCAGAGAGAAGGTTTCATTGCGTTTTGCGATACGGAGGCGCCACCACATCCTGTTCTTCATCTGGAGAGCAGATCTGGAGTCCGTTTCGGGCTCCGGAGAGGGGAAATCGTCGCCATCATCATCATCAACCTTTCTCCATCGACAATTCCATGATGCTCTTCATTGTTCGTGAGTAATCTCATCGTAAGCTTGCTGGACGGTGATGAGTTGGATGAGATCTAGCATGTAATCGAGTTAGTTCTTGACGGGGATTGATCCCTAGTATCCATTATGTTCTAGATTGATGTTGCTACTACTTGGCTATGCTTAATGCTTGTCACTAGGGCCTGAGTGCCATGATTTCAGATCTGAATCTATTATGTTGTCGCCAATATATGTGTGTTTTAGATCCTATCTTGCAAGTTGTAGTCACCTACTATGTGTTATGACCCGACAACCCCGGAGTGACAATAGCCGGAACCACTCTCGGAGATGACCATAGTATGAGGAGTTCATGTATTCACCGCATGTTAATGCGTTGGTCCGGTTCTTTACTTAAAGGAGAACCTTAATATCCCGTAGTTTCCATTAGGACCCCGCTGCCACGGGAGGGATGGACAATAGATGTCGTGCAAGTTCTTTTCCCTAAGCACGTATCACTACATACGGAATACATGCCTACATTATGTTGACGAACGGTAGCTAGCCACATATCTCTCCGTGTTATAGCTGTTACATGATGAATCACATCCGTCACACTCATCCATCACCGATCCACTGCCTACGAGTCTTTTACTACTGGTTCTCGCTACGTTACTTTGCCTAGGCTTGTCCCTTGCTACAAGAGGGATTGGGCCACTTTGTTGCTGTTGTCACTTTGCTGCTGTCACTAGTGCTGTTACTTGTTACTTTGTGGCTGCTGCTAGTACTGTTCCTTGCTACTCCGTTGTTACTTGTTGCAAGACTTTGTTGGCGCTAACATCCCGTCAACAGGGCCTTTTCTGGCGCCACTGCTGGGAATTGCCAAAGCTTTTCCTGGTGTCGTTGCTATCTTATCACCTTGCTACTGATACTTTGCTTGCAAACACTAATCTTTCAGGTGTGGTTGAATCGACAACTCAACTGCTAATACTTGAGAATATTCTTTAGCTTCCCCTTGTGAGCGAATCGATAAATTTGGGTTGAATACTCTACCCTCGAAAAATGCTGCGATCCCATACGCTTGTGGGACATCAAGGCTTTTTCTGGCACCGTTGCCAGGGAAGCACAGCTATATTCTTTGAGTCACTTGGGATTTACGTCTGCTGGTTACTATGAGGAATCCGAAAGATCCAAGAACTAAAATCCTACCTTCCACTACGAGGAGAGGTAAGGAACTACCATCTAGCTCTACACTTGATTCACCTTCAGTTTTGAGTAAGTTTGCGACTTCGCCTCCTGCTAGAAATCTTGATATGTCGCCTGTGCTTGATGATGCTACTTCTGCTATCCATGATGCTATGCTACGTACTATGCGTGATGATTCTATGCTAGATACTATGCCTGATGATGCTATGCTTGATACTATGCGGGATGATGCTATGCTTGATACTATGCCTGGTGATGCTATGCCTGATACTGCTTTGCCACTAGGTGCATTCCTTGATGCACATATTGCTAGAGTTGCTGCTAGACGTGATGATACTTCTGAAACTACTGATACTATTGAAGTAGAACCTGCTACTGTGCCTGCTATGCCTGATACGCGCTATGTTATGGAGGAAGAGATAGTTGAGGATTTTCTTGCGTGTAAGGATAGCTATGATGTTGAGAAACTTCTGCACAAGTGGAAAGAAAAATCTCTAAACGCTAGGATGAAATACGACCCGAAGTTTTCCACTTCGCATATCTTTGTGACCGATAAGGATTATGAATTCTCTCTCGACCCTGAGTTAATCACTCTGGTCGAATCTGATCCCTTTCATGGTTATGAGTCTGAAACAGTTGTAGCCCATCTTACCAAACTGCACGATATAGCCACCCTATTCACTAGTGAGGAAAAGATCCGCCACTACTACATGCTTAAGATGTTTCCTTTCTCGCTAAGGGATGATTCTAAGACCTGGTTCACTTCTCTTGCTCCTGGATGTGTGCGTAGCCCCCAGGATATGGTCTACTACTTTGAAAAATATTTCCCTGCCCATAAGAAGCAAGCTGCCTTGCAGGAAATATACAACTTTGCTCAAGGTGAAGAAGAGAGTCTCCCACAAGCTTGGGGGAGGCTTATCCAGCTACTGAATGCTTTGCCTGGTCACCCTCTTGAGAAGAATGAAATACTAGATATCTTCTATAATGGACTTACCGATGCTTCCAAAGACCACCTAGATAGTTGTGCCGGTAGTGTTTTTAGGGAACGAACCGTAGAACAAGCTGAGATTCTGTTGAACAACATCTTGTGCAATGAGAATGCCTGGACTATTCTTGAACCACCTCGTAAGCCAACTTTGAAGAAAAGAGGTATTCTATTCCTCACTCCTGAAGATATGCAAGAAGCCAAGAAATCTATGCGAGAGAAAGGCATTAAATCTGAAGATGTCAAAAATCTACCACCTATCGAAGAGATCCATGGTCTCGATAACCCGATACAGGTAGTAGAAGTAAATTCTTTGCGTAGCTATGATGAGAGTGATATTCCTTTTGATAAACCTGCTAGCTTATGCATGGATGAATTTGATAACTTCGTTGTCAAACAACAGAGTTTCAACGATTATGTTAGCAGACAATTGGAAAAGAATGCTCGTATGGTTAGTCATTTAAGTGCTTGTGTGGACAGAAATGTCGATGATCTTAAACTTCTGAGTAAACATGCCTCTATGGTTACTACTCAGGTAGAACAAGTACTTAAAGCTCAAAATGACTTGCTCAATGAGTTGAATGACAATGCCGTCAGAGTCGTTACTAGAGGCGGTAGAATGACCCAGGAACCTCTGTATCCTGAGGGTCATCCGAAGAGGATTGAACAAGATTCTCAAGGAGTTAGCACTGATGCACCTAGTCGTCCTAGAAAGAAGAAGAAAGATGATAGGAACCTCCACGCTAGGAACCCTGTTGCTGCTACACCTGAGAGTCCAAACGATGTGTTCGTCTCTAATGCTGAAACACAATCTGGTGATGAACATGAGCTAATGATAATATCAATAGTGATGTTCATGAAGATGCTCAACCTAGCAATGAAAAGGATGTGGAGATTGAACCTAGTGTTGATCTTGATAACCCACAGCCTAAGAATAAAAGATACGATAAGAATGACTTCGCTGCTAGGAAGCACGGTAAAGAAAGGGAGCCATGGGTTCAGAAACCTATGCCCTTTCCTCCCAAACCATCCAAGAAAAAGGATGATGAGGATTTTGAGCGCTCCGTAGAAATGATCAGACCTGTCTTTCTGCAGATGCGTTTGACTGATATGCTCAAGATGTCTCCGTATGCTAAGTACATGAAAGATATTGTGACTAATAAGAGGAGGATACCTGATCTTGAGATCTCCGCCATGCTCGCTAATTACACTTTCAAGCGTGGAACTCCGAAGAAACTAGGTGATCCCGGTGTGCCCACTATACCTTGCTCCATTAAAGGCAACTACGTTGGAACTGCGTCATGCAACCTTGGAGACGGTGTTAGTGTTATGCATCTCTCTCTTTATCGTAGGCTTGAATTGGGTAAGTTAACACCACTGAAATCTCTCTGCAAATGGCCGACAAATCAACTGCTTTCCCTATCGGCATTTGCGAGGATGTGCCTGTTGTGGTTGCTAACACAACTATCTTAACAGACTTTGTTATCTTGGATATTCCTGAGGACGATGCCATGGCTGTCATCCTCGGAAGACCCTTTTTAAACACTGCAGGGGCTGTTATAGATTGCAACAAAGGCAATGTCACTTTCCATGTCAACGGTAATGAGCATACGGTGCACTTTCCGAAGAAACAATATCGAGTACATTGCATCAATGCTATCGAAAAAAGTTCATCGATTCTTATTGGGAGCTTTGAATGCCCTATACCTACTGTCAAGATGAAGTATGATTTGCTTGTTGGGGAAATACACATCCCCATTGAGGTGACCTAGTGACTATTCGAAAATCCTCCGTTCGCTTTTGCGATTCGAGAAGTTTTGTCGAGGGGATTTGATCAACCCCATTGACGGATTCTTTCGATGAGCATGAGATGGATGAATCAAGGAGTCACAAACCACTGTTCCAAGCTTTCACCTTCGGTTGCTTAGAAGAAAAATGATAGGTTTAGTTTAGTTTTCCCTGTTTTCTGTTTTAGCGTCCGATAGAAAAGTACCCCGAAAATCAAAGTTCTCCGAACGCTGTGAAAATCTAGTATGATTTTTTCTGGAATATTTGAAAAATACCGTGACAAAGAGTCTCTCTTGGGGCCACACCAGTGGGCCACAAGCCCTAGGGGCGCGGGCACCCCCTGGCCGCGCCACCCAGGCTTGTGGGGCCCACAGACACCCCCTCCACTCATTCTTGCTCCCATCCAGTTGTCCTACCTCCAAAAAAATCGTTACGCAGCTCAAACCCGTGTTCTTGCTCCTCTTGCTGGGATTTTCAATCTCTTTGCTCAAATCACCGTTCTCCGAACCGTTTTGGGGAAATTACTCCTTGGTAAGTGACTCCTCCATTGGTCCAATTAGTTTTTGCTCTGGTGCCTTATACTCCGCGTATTTTTGCTGCCTTGGTGACCATGTTCTTGAGCTTTCTATGCTGATTCTAGCTGGTCCCAAGTAGTTTTGATGCGTAATATGGTCTCTAGGCACTAGTGGGAGTAGTTGCTCCAAGTTTAGTTGAACCTTGTTCTCCTTTCCTTTGGGTCACTATAAATTTCAGAAAAAGGAAGATGTTCAAGAGAAACTATCATGGTGGTACTTCAAGAAAGAGAGGTCTTCGTCTCGCGATTAGGGAGCCTGATCCTTACCAACCTAGAGACGCGCTAGTACAACCATGTGAATGGCCATCCGATGAATTTATGATTGAGGCAAGCTTCAAAGATGAGTTTGATGCATTTGTTCGCAACGTCTGACTTGAAGAATTCATCTCCGATAAATGTGAACAGTATGTTGCTCTCACTGCCTCTTTTATTCGTAGATTCAAATTTTCAACTGGCCGTGAGCCATCGGTACTGTTTGATCTTTATGATAAATATTATACCATGGACTTAGAGGATTTCAGTAGAATTTGCAAAATACCTATTTGGGGTAACCTCAATGATCCTCCTAAATCTTCGGTTAGAGATTTTTGCGCTGGTATTACGGTTGGAGAAACTAGAGACATTACGCAAGCTACCATGGGGAGTATTCATTTTCCTGCCTTGCATTACTTTGCCCTCTTCATAGGCAGATGCATTAATGGCAAGATTGAGCATTGTCACCTCTACGCACCCGACCTTAGTATCCTTAAGAGCGCAATGGCGGGTGACAAAAGCTTCAACATGGGAGCTATTATAGCAAGGAGGCTGAATAAGAATGCTATTGATGGGGATTTCTTTGGCGGCATCTATGCCACCCGCATAGCAAATTTTCTTGGAGTACCCATCCGCGCAGGAGATCCCCCGCTCCATACAGCTTTCCTTGACCGCGTCACTATGACACGCTACCAGTTCCTCGAGAGGGATGATGAATCCCTCCTATACCGACTGATATTTAACCGGCAGCGTGTTTTCCATAATACCCTTCCTACTCCTGCTTTCTTTGTCTTTTAGGTAAAACGAAGATATTACATAACCAGAGGAGAGGTAGAGGAGTATGAGAGGGAGGCGACGGCTGCTCGTCTCCGCGAGGCAGCTATTCAGGCAGTGGCTGCAGCGCTCCCGTATAACCCCGATTATGATTTTGGGTTTCGATAGGACCGTCCTTGGGAGTAGACCAAGTTAGGCCCAAAGCCTAAGCTTGGGGGAGTACATGTTCTCACCGACTTTACATTCTTGCTTATGCTTTCACCTTGTTAGCCGGTGTTCACACTTTGCCACTGTATCATCCATGCTAGTTTATTTTCTTTTTCTCGTTTTATTTTCGTGTGTCTGTCTAGTTTGAGAAAAAACAAAAAGATTTTCTTTTTCTTCTTTCTGCTTGTTGGGAGCTTTCCCGTGTAGATAGTTTTCTTTTTCTTTGGGTCAAGGTAGAAGATATTGGTTACACTGTTTAGTGGCTCTTACATGCATACCTATTTAGCTTTCAAAGAGCCATATTACTTTGTCTTCTCCTTTGTGTTTGTCTACAGATTCCAACTTTAGTCCAATGCACGAGCACTCTTATTATTGTTCACATCGTTCGGTCGTGCAAGTGAAAGGCAATAATGACGATATGGGATGAAGTGACTGAGCCTGGAAAAGCTGGTATGAACTCAATCTATTTTGTTTTTGTAAATATGACTAGCTCATCATGCCTGATTCAGCTTTGTTGTGAGAGAAACATGTTTGCAATGACAACTTAGAGATCATAGTTGCTTATGCCATGCTTACTTAGCTAGGAGCTTATAATGGTTTGTCTTGGATGCTAACATGAATGTTGAGATGACTATGATGTAGTATAATAGGATGGTATCCTCCTTCGAATGTTTCAAGTGGCTTGACTTGGCGCATGTTCACGCATGTAGTTGAAACAAAATCAACATAGCCTCTATGATGTTCATGTTCATGGTGATTTATGTCCTACTCATGCTTGCACTCAATGTTAGTTAATCTCAATGCATTTTGATGACTGTTGTCGCTCTCTAGTTGGTCGCTTCCCAGTCTTTTGCTAGCCTTCACTTGTACTAAGCGGGAATACTGCTTGTGCATCCACCTCCCATAAACCCAAAGTTGTGCCATATGAGTCCACCATACCTACCTATGTGCGGTATCTACCTGCCGTTCCAAGTAAATTTGCATGTGCCACTCTCTAAATCTTCAAGATGTAATCTATTTTGCATGCCCGAATCGCTCATGTGGTGACAGGGGGCTATTGGTATCTTCCATGCTAGGCGTGTTATCCTTGATATGTGTTTATTCACAATCATTCACGAGAAAGGGGCCGGTAATTGGAATTCCCAGTTCCATGCTCAAATCGAAAAGCTAATTACAAACAAAACTCCCCCAGGACTGTTGTTGGTATGGACGGTACCCGAGGATTCGGCTACCGTGGAGTGTGATTGATTGGTGGTGGGGGAGTCAAAACTTTATTTTTCTGTTTGGGAACCACCTATAGCATGTGTAGCGTGGAAGATATTGAGAACTCTTAGTCATTGCATTGACAATGAAAGCATGCCACCCAAAATTATTATCTCCGTTTTCAAAACTTGAGCTCTGGCACCTCTGCCAATCAATGCTTCCCTCTGCGAAGGGCATGTCTATTTATGTTCCTGTTGAGTCATCCTCCTCTTACAAAAGCACCAATTAGAGAGCACCTATGTCATTTCTATGCTTTGCTTTTAACCGTGTTGAGTATGACTATGACTGGATCTTCATTGCCATGAATTACAATGTTTAGTCAACCCTTGGTCTTTTAAGGTCCTCTGCATTTATGTTTTGCGGTCTCAGAAAGAGCTAGGGAGATACCATATATTCATATTGCTTCATGTTGATTTGATAGAAGTGTTGACACTTGAGGCTTATTATTATTTGCTCGCTAGTTGATTATGCCATTGATATGAGTTTACCGTGAGACCTAGATGTCATTTGCTTATGTGGTTTGCTTGTGATGTTGCTGAAATTCTGGTTATGAGTTAGACATAGTTGCAACAACAAGATCAAACAGAGTTCGTCAAAGTTTTTCTTTTGTCTCTCTCAGTTTGTCAACTGAGTTGCTTGAGGACAAGCAAGGCTTTAAGATTGGGGGAGTTGATACGTCTCCGTCGTATCTACTTTTCTGAACTCTTTTGCCCTTGTTTTGGACTCTAATTTGCATGATTTGAATGGAACTAACCGGACTAACGCTGTTTTCAGCAGAATTGCCATGGTGTTCTTTTTGTGCAGAAATAAAGTTCTCGGAATGTCCTAAAAATTTACGGAGATTTTTTCTAGAATAAAAGAAAAATACCTGTGCAAAGTTCCACGTGAGGGAGCGTGCCAGTGGGCCAGAAGCCCCTGGGCTGCGGCCACCCCCTATGGTCGCGCCATGAGGGCTTGTGGGGCCCACGTGGCACCACCGCCCCCAATCTCAGTCCTATATCTTCCGTTTCGCCTGGAAAAAATCAGAGATAAGGTTTCATCGCGTTTTGCGATACGGAGGCGCTGCCACATCCGGTTCTTAATCTAGAGGGCAGATGTGGAGTCCGTTTCGGGCTCCGGAGAGGGGAAATCATCGTCGTCGTCATCATCAACCTTTCTCCATCGACAATTCCATGATGCTCTTCATCGTTCGTGAGTAATCTCATCGTAGGCTTGCTATAAGGTGATGAGTTGGATGAGATCTATCATGTAATCGAGTTAGTTCTTGACGGGGATTGATCCCTAGTATCCACTATGTTCTAGATTGATGTTGCTACTACTTGGCTATGCTTAATGCTTGTCACTAGGGCCCGAGTGCCATGATTTCAGATCAGAACCTATTATGTTGTCGCCAATATATGTGTGTTTTAGATCCTATCTTGCAAGTTGTAGTCACCTATTATGTGTTATGACCCGGCAACCCCGGAGTGACAATAGCCGGAACCACTCCCGGAGATGACCATAGTATGAGGAATTCATGTATCCACCGCGTGTTAATGTCTTGGTCCGGTTCTTTATTGAAAGGAGAACCTTAATATCCCGTAGTTTCCATTAGGACCCCGTTGCCACGGGAGGGATGGACAATAGATGTCATGCAAGCTCTTTTCCCTAAGCACGTATGACTACATACGGAATACATGCCTACATTAGATTGATGAACGGGAGCTAGTCACATATCTCTCCGTGTAATAGCTGTTACATGATGAATCACATCTATCACACTCATCCATCACTGATCCACTGCCTACGAGTCTTTTACTACTGGTTCTCGCTACGTCACTTTGCCTAGGCTTGTCCCTTCCTACAAGAGGGATTGGGCCACTTTGCTGCTGCTGTCACTTTGCTGCTGTCACTACTGTTGTTACTTGTTACTTTGCTGCTGCTACTACTACTGTTCCTTGCTACTCCGCTGTTACTTATTGCAAGTCTTTGTTGACGCTAACATCCCGTCAACAGGGCCTTTTCTGGCGCCATTGCTGGGAATTGCCAAAGCTTTTCCTGGTGCCGTTGCTATCTTATCACCTTGCTACTGATACTTTGCTTGGAGACACTAATCTTTCAGGTGTGGTTGAATTGACAACTCAGCTGCTAATACTTGAGAATATTCTTTAGCTTCCCCTTGTGAGCGAATTAATAAATTTGGGTTGAATACTCTACCCTTGAAAACTGCTGCGATCCCATATGCTTGTGGGACATCAGGTATCGATGCCAATCCCGATAAGATCAGAGTCATCGTCCAGATGAGACGGCCGGACCGCATCCATGATGTGTAGAGGCTTACAGGTTGCCTTGCAGCCCTCAGTCGCTTCATCTCAATACTCGGTGAGAAGGCCCTGCCTCTTTACCGATTGATGAAGAAATCTGACAGATTCGAGTGGACCGATGAAGCACAGGTCGCATTCGACCAACTCAAAGCTCTGATTTCCACCCAGCCGGTGTTGGCTGCTCCGAGCAGCCAGGAGTGCTTGCTCCTGTACATCGCTGCCACTAGCCATGTGGTTAGCACCGTACTCCCTGTAGAGCATGAAGAAGTGGGCAAAGCATACAGGATACAAAGGCCTATCTACTACATTTTTGAAGTGCTGACCCCTTCAAAACAATGGTATCCACACTACCAGAAGTTGGTTTATGGGATCTACCTGACGGTGAAGAAGGTGGTCCACTATTTTCAAGATCACTCGGTCAGTGTCATGAGCGATGCTCCCGTAGCGGAAATTCTACACAATCGGGTTGCAACCGGCCGAGTGGCCAAATGGGCGATTGAGCTCCTACCATTGGAGATCAAGTTTGAAGCCAAGAAAGCAATCGAATCTTGGCCCTAGCAAATTTTCTTGGCGAGTGGGTAGAGCAAGAACAGCTGGCTCCAGTCGTCCCCGAGCATTGGACCATTTTCTTCGATCGATCCAAGATGCTCCATGGCTTGGGGGCTGGAGTGGTTCTCGTCTCCCCCAGGGGAGGTCAATTGAGATACGTACTCCGAATTCGCTTTGATTCGTAAAACAATGAAGCCGAGTATGATGCCTTCCTGTATGGGCTCCGCATGACCATCTCACTCGGCATCCGCAGATTGATGGTTTACGGTGACTCAAATCTTGTTGTCAACCAAGTCATGAAGGAATGGGACCTTCGAAGCCCAACAATGACAGTCTACTACAACGCGGTCAGAAAGCTGGAGAAAAACTTTGAAGGGTTGGAACTACACCACGTGCCCCGAGCCAAGAACCAAGCGGCCGATGACTTGACAAAGATCGGGTCCACTCGGAAGATCATTCCATAGGGCGTGTTCCTCAAGCACCGACGTGCCGCCTTGATCAAGGAGGATCCCTTCACTCAAGAGACCCCACAAGCAATCGGTTCATCTAATCCGACTGAGATCGACGTCCCTGCCATGGTTGACCTCGTCCTCGGGATGCTGGTCATTACTCCTGAATGGACACAACCTTATCTAGCTTACTTGCTCTAGCAAGAGCTTCCCGAGAACGAAGAGGAAGCCCGCCACATCGTTCGACGGTCTAAAGCTTTCGAAGTACTTGGAGACAAACTGTACAAGAAGAGCGTTACAGGAGTCAGCTAGAAGTGCATCTCTCCGGAGGAAGGACTACAAATCCTGCACGAGATCCACTCGGTAACCTATGGACACCATGCATCCTCTTGGACCTTGGTGACCAAGGCCTTCCGAGTAGGTTTTTATTGGCCCCGAGCCAATGAGGTAGCAAGGGACTTGGTGGACCTGTGTGTCGGGTGTCAGTTCTATAAGAATCAGTCGCACAAGCCTGCATCCGCACTAAAGACGATTCCGCTCACTTGGCCATTCGCTGTATGGGGCCTCGACATGGTCGGCCCTTTGCGAACCGGGTCGATCGGATTCACCCACCTTCTAGTCGCGATGGATAAGTTCAACCAATAGGTCAAAGCTAAACCCATCAAAAGCTTGGACGTGGCGACTGCCTTCAGCTTCGTTCGGCAGATTATCTTTAGATTCGGAGTCCCTCACGACATCATCATTGACAACGGAACCAACTTCGACTGAGATGAATCCCGCGAGTTCTGTCACTCCCAGGGCACTCGGATTAATTACGCCTCTCTGGCACACCCGTAGTCAAATGGGCAGGCGGAACAAGCGAATGGCATGTTACTTCAAGGACTGAAGCCCCGGCTGATGAGAGACCTCGAATATGCCGCTGGTGCTTGGGTCGAAGAATTACCATCCGTTTTTTGGGGTATGCGAATGACTCTGAATCGTTCAACCAGGCGTACCCCATTCTTCATGGTGTATGGGTCGGAAGCCGTCATGCCGAGTGACTTACGTCACAATTCTCCCCGAGTGGAGCAGTACAACGAAGCCAAAGCTGAAGCAACACACCAAGACAATTTGGATCTTCTGGAGGAAGAGAGAGAACTAGCCCTCATTCGTTTTACGGCATACCAGCAAGACCTTCGACGCTACCATGACAAGCAAGTCATGGGTCGAGCGTTTCAAGAGGGGGATATAGTTCCCCGATCGGACCAACAAAGACACCACAAGCTAGCACCCCCGTGGCAAGGGCCATTCACCATTTCCAAAGTCCTGCACAATGGAGCTTACCAACTGTACACCATCGATAACAACATGGAGGAACCCAGAACCTGGAACACGGACCTGCTCCACAAGTTCTAGACATAGAACTTTCCCTTTTTCATTACTATAATGAATCCAAATGAATAGAAGAATAAAGTGCTTACTTTCTTCAACTATCTTCAGACACTTCACTCCGGTGAAACACACACCCAGTGGGTGGAAAATCCTTAACTCTGAACCTATTTTTTCTTAAGGTAAAACCTGCCTCGAGTGTGGACAATCTCCTCACTCGGGGGCTTAGCTGCGAACCAATTTTCGCCTAAGCCATGTTCGCAAGAACAAAACCATCTTGGTAGCGAACCAGTTTCGCCTAAGGTAAACCCTTCCCCGAGTGATCGTGGAAACCTCCACACTTGGGGGCTTAGCTGCGAACCTGCCTTCGCCAAAGTTGAAGTGGTTCTGAATGAAGGCAAGATCTTCATTCGAACGCCAAGATGAACAAAACAAACATTTATTGGTAGCGGACCTGTTTCGCCGAATGTAAACCCTTCCCCGAGTAATCGTGGAAACCTCCACACTTGGTGGATTAGCTGTGAACCAGCCTTCGCCTAAGTTAAAGTGGTCCCGAACGAAGGTAAGATCTTCATTCAGACGCCAAGATGAACAGGACAATCATTCCTTAGCAGCGAATCTAGTTTTGCATAGGGTAAATCCTACCCCAAGTAGAGATAATGTCCGCGCTCGGGGGCTTAGCTGCGGACCAGCTTTCACCTAAGTCAAAACGGTTCTGAATGAGGACATGATCGTTGATGACCCACAAGTATAGGGGATCAATCGTAGTCCTTTCGATAAGTAAGAGTGTCGAACCCAACGAGGAGCACAAGGCTCTGATAAACGGTTTTCAGCAAGGTAATAACTGCAAGCACTGAAAGTAGCGGTAACAAGTGATGTTGTAGCGAGGAGAAACGTAGAAAATGAAAAGTAACAAGTAACAAGTAGTAGCAACGGTGCAGAAAAGTGTCCCAATCCCTTTTGTAGCAAGGGACAAGCCTGAACAAAGTCTTATAGGAAGAAAAACGCTCCCGAGGACACACAGGAATTTCTGTCATGCTAGTTTCATCATGTTCACGTGATTCACGTTCGTTACTTTGATAGTTTGATATGTGGGTGGACCGGCGCTTGTGTACTGCCCTTACTTGGACAATCATCCCACTTATGATTAACCCCTCTCGCAAGCATCCACAACTACGAAAGAAGAATTAAGACAACGTCTAACCATAGCATTAAACTAGTGGATCCAAATCAGCCCCTTACGAAGCAACGCATAGACTGGGGTTTAAACTTATGTCACTCTAGCAACCCATCATCTACTTACTACTCCCCAATGCCTTCCTCTAGGCCCAAACATGGTGAAGTGTTATGTAGTTGACGTTCACATAACACCACTAGAGGAAAAGACAACATACATCATATCAAAATACCGAACGAATACCAAATTCACATGACTATTATCAGCATGACTTATCCCATGTCCCCAGGAACAAAAGTAACTACTCACAAATCATCATAATAATCATGATCAGAGGTGTAATGAGTAGCATCAAGGATCTGAACATAAACTCTTCCACCAAGTAATCCAACTAGCATCAACTACAAAGAGTAATCAACACTACTAGCAACCTTACAAGTGCCAATCGGAGTCGCGAGACGGAGATTGGTTACAAGAGATGAACTAGGGTTTGGAGAGGAGATGGTGCTGATGAAGATGTTGATGGAGATGACTCCCCTACGACGAGAGGACTATTGGTAATAACAATGGCGACGATTTCCCCCTCCGGGAGGGAAGTTTCCCCGGCAGGATCGTCCTGCCGGAGCTCTAGATTGGATCTGCTCAAGTTCTGCCTCGTGGCGGCGGAGAATCAACGAAAAAGCTCTGCCCTGATTTTTTCTGGAACGAAACCCTTCATATAGCAAAAGAGGGGGGCCAGTGGGCCGTCAGGGAGCCCACAAGCCCTGTAGCCACCACCAGGGGGGTGGCTGCTACCAGGCTTGTGGGGCCCTGGTAGCTCCCCTCTGTTACTTCTTTCGCCCAGTATTTTTATATATTCCCAAAAAATTCCACGTTGATTTTCAGGGCAATTGGAGTTGTGCAGAATCGAGGACTCAGACTTGCTCCTTTTCCAGTCCACAATTCCAGCTGCCGGTATTCTCCCTCTTCAAATAAACCTTGCAAAATAAGAGACAAAAGGCATAAGTATGGTACCACAAGGTAATATAACAACCCATAAAGCGATAAATATCAACATGAAAGCATGATGCAAAATGGATGTATCAATTGTCATTCGAATACATTGATGGACAGGACCATCAACAAGTTTGCAAGAACTACCATCTCGGTAGCAAACCTGTTTTCGCATAAGGTAGACCCTTCCCCGAGTGAGGACAACCTCGACGCTCGGGGGCTTAGCTGCGAACCAGCTTTCACCTAAGTTGAAGCGGTCCCGAATGGAGGCAAGACTTCCATTCGGATGCCAAGATGATCACGACAATCATCCCAAACTACAATTCTGCTTTCTCCTAGGGAGAAACAATCCTGAGTGAGGACAACCTCCACACTCGGGGCTTAGCTGCGAACCAGCTTTCTCCTAAGTCGCAAATGATCCCGAGTGAGGACAACCTCCACACTCGGGGGCTTAGCCGCGAACTAGCTTTCGCCTAACTCACAAATAATCCCGAGTGAGGACAACCTCCACACTCGAGGACTTGGGCACGAACCAGCTTTCGACAGAGTAAACACAACCCCAAACAAAAACGACCAAGCGAATAAGATCCGGAATCAATTGCGGATAGATGGGATCAAGTTCAGCTAAAGGTATGCAAAAGAGAGGTCCCAGAGCCCACCCAAAGTTTGAGGTTACATAAAATCACTCGACATACTGAGGAAAATTAAAGATTAAGTGTTTTTTATCCGAGCATCACTCGGAGGCCGAAGGCTCCACTGCTTTGATGAAGGTGTCATGATCGATTCCCTCCGTGATCCGTGTGGCCACCGCCATAAACATCTCCATGAAGTCTTCAAACTTGGTGCTTTCGCAGTTGACGACCCAAAGATTCTTCAGCTTCTCTTCATCCACCACCTTGTAATGGATGCAGACGAGCGAAAGAGCAATGTCGGCTCTGGTCCTTGCTGATGACTTCTTCCACGACTTGAGTTCATTGGGAATGTCCTTCACGCAGTTCACAACGTACTGGGCATCCTACATGGGAGCATCTTCAGGCTCCTTCTCCTCGTCAATCTCTCCAACGGCCGACTAAAGCATCTTGAAGCAAGCCGTTACGTAATCGACGTGATCCTCCAGCCTGAGGAGAGACAAGGCAGCGTTGTCCTTCAGAAGCCCTCTCTTGGGGTCGAGCCCCTTCTCTATTCGCGTCGTCTCTTCTTCAACATCAACAACAAAGGCTACACTCAACGGAAAACAAAGGATGAGAAGTGTCAATCAGAAATTTCAGCATGATCACAGGGAAGTATTTGGACGCTCGACATACCTTTGAGTTTTTCATAGAGCTCCACGTTGAAGTCCTCGACGAACTTCTCCAGCTCAGATTTCTTGGCAGTGGCTTTCTTGAGGTTGGTTTCCCACTCGACGTAATGCTTCTTTAGCTCAACAAGCTCTGTCATGGTCTTCTCCGCACCGGCTTTCAGAAGCTGATTCTCTTCCTCCAAAGTGCCAACCGACTTGAGTTTGGCCTCAGCTGCCAGGGATTTCTGCTTGACATCCTTCCAAGCGGATGCGAGTTCTTCATCCCTCTTCTCGAGGGCTTCCTTCATGGTCACTAGAGAAATGGAATTCTTCAGCCTCTCGGAAAGGCGATCTGACAAGACAGCCTCGGTCGGATAAGAAAGATAACCTAATAGAGTGTCAGTCGGATGGCGAGGACATACCTTCAGTTGTTCGCTTTTCCTGCTCGAGTCGCTTGCTCTTGGCTTTATCTGCCTCAAGCACAGTTGGAGTTCCTGCAACTCTTTTTCCATGGCGTCATCGCGGTCCACGGGCCCATAAGCAATCTGCAATCAACAAATACAAGAAAGGTATAACATTATGTCGCGACTCTAAACCTATCGCCGACTGCCATAGTCGACGGTAGCCTCGGGGACTACACCCAGTGGGTGCGCACAGCGCGCCTCCAGTGGAAAGATAGAGGATAAGGGATCCGTACCCAACCGGCCACTATCAACCAAAACAAAGAAACTGAGACTATTGCCGACTGCTTCAGTCGATAGTAGCCTCGAGGACTACACCCAGTAGGTGCGCTCAGCGTGCCACCATTGGAAAGATGGAAGAAACAAAAGGGCTCCGCACCCTACTAGACTCAATCAAACATACAAAGAAAAAGAGACTAGTACCAACTAACACAGCCGACGGTAGCCTCAGAGACTACATCCAGTGGGTGCGGTTAGCACGCCCCCAGTAACACCCAGTGGGTGTGCCCATGGGCATGCCCACTCAAAGTTCCTACTAAGGACCAGATTCAAAAATAAATACGTGCGTAAGGACTTGCTCGAACGTTCTTTGCCACGGCTTCGCTCGCATCGTACGCCTCCTTCAATCGCCCAACCATCACGTCCAACTGAGCCAAGGCCTCCTTGCGCGCCCCTTCTAGTCCTCTGGGGTAAGGTGGAGCTCGAAGATGTTGCGATCCTTGGGGTCACACGATGAAGTGGTCAGCGGATACTGTCCAAGTGACGCTCTGGCCGCAGCGACCTCCTGCACCACACGAGTCTTGGCCTTGATGTTCATTCGGTTGGGAATTGGAGCTGGCTTCAGCACTTCTCCAGCAGCAGAAGGGACATCAGCTTCGAGTTCGATCACGTCCTGTGGCTCTGCACATGTCCACAAGACAGTCCAAAGATCACTGGAATACCCGAAGCCTGAATTTTGAATGGATTGCCGGAAAAGCTCAAGGGTTACCTTTCAATGAAGCGACATCAACGTCAGTTCTACCTTTGTCATAAGTCTTGGGATCCAGTGAAGCAGTCGAAGTGTTAGATCTACAACAGAAACAAAGCAGCCCGATCATCACTCAAAAGACATTATTCAAACCAGGACAAACCATTCGGTAAAAATACTTACGCCGAAGCCACAGGCACGTCAACCTTGATGCGCGGCAAAACGGTCTTACGAGGCTTGGAGCTCAAGATCTTTCCTTGCTTGATGGCCTACTCCGGCAGCGCCTCGCGCTCACTCTGACCCCGCTTGGAGCTGCGAGTTGGCATGGGTGATACACTCAGCTTCACCATCAATGGAGTCTTTGGGGGCGCTTGTGCGGACCCCAGGGTCCTGGCGCGCCTTGGAACGGGTCTCGACCTGTTTCTCGACCTAGGCTTCGTCGGATGGAGAAGATTCCGCCTCGTCTCTGCACTCCTCCTCGCTCTCATCTGCCTCCTCATCGTCGTCTTCATCGTCCTCGTCGTCCTCCAAGTCCTTCGGGAGCTTGGCGTACTTGTTTTCTGTGTCACTCTCCACGTCAATGGGCGAGCGGTCAATCGTCTGTATGGAACTGACGAGTCCCGTGAACGCCTGTCGAATGAAGGAAGAAAATCACAAGTAGGAGTTGAAACAACAAACAAATTCAGTCGGTACAGATGCTCGATGACTCACCTCATTCGGCTGATTATCAGCCGCAAAGGGATGCACCTCCCTAGAGCCTGTGGGGTTATCTCTCAGTGGGGTAATGGCCTTGAGTTTATTCTCGACCGCTTCCTCCCGAGGTCCTCAGGATGGACTCGATTCGGATCATACGGACCTTCGTATTTCCACATTAGGTGGACTCTGGCGTGAAGAGGCTGGATCCTATGCTGGAAGAAGACCTCCAAGAGGTCCATCTCGTTCACGCCTTTCCATATCAAGGAAACCACCACTATCATCAAGATCTTTGCATCGGTCTTCTCCTCCGTGGACAAGGTCAAGGTAGGGGCCAGGTGGATCCTATCAACAGTATAGGGTGGGAGGCCCGAGTGACCCTCGCCGACTGGGACGTCTCGGCAATAAAACAAAGAGTCCTGCCAGTTCTTCACCGAGTCCGAGAAACTCATCTGGGGAAAGCTAGTCTTGCCCGTGAGCTAAATGCCAAGGCCACCACAAAGCTGCACTACATTGGTTCTTCCCCCCAAGGAGGAAGACTTCTTCACGGTCATCACTCGACACGTCAACAGGCGCTTGAACAAACCCCAATATGGGTGACACCCAAGGAAGTTCTCACACACAGACACGAATGCGGCTAGATACGAGACAACATTAGGGGGTAGGTGATGGAGCCGAGTCCCGAAGAAAGCAAGAAATGCTCGGAAAAAGGAGTGCGGAGGCAGAGAAAAACATATCTCAATGTGGGTGACCAAGAGCACTCGCTCGTCGTTCTGGGGCGCTGGCTCTAATTCGTTGTCCCCGGGCAGTTGCCAGCTCCCCTGGGCGATCAAGCCTTCACCCTCCAGCTCCAGCAGCCGCCCCTCCAAGACCCGGGGCGGCACCCAGTCGCCCTGGATCCATCCTCGCGGGAGCACTCCAACGCTCGAGGAAGGTCCACGCGACCCCTTTTGGCCCGATCGGCCTTTGACGTCGCTCCCTTCACCATGGTGGGCGGCGGAAAGGTCGCTCCGGGAATCGATGGAGGCAGCCGACGGTTCTTGTTTTTGGTGGCAAGAGGAGGAAGCGGGAACGGAAAGAACCTGATTCTGGGGCGTGGTCTTCTCATCCTTTCGCCTCTTGCCTTAAATACCCAATGGCAAGATTCCCCATCAAGTACATCGCGTGCCCGAGGAAGATCTGCAGTATCCGAAGGATGGCGCGCACTGTAGCATGACAACGACATCACAGGCATGGGAATCGAGGCATCACCCCACTACTTCCACTACCTACATATCCGCCAAAACCTCCGCCCTCGTGTGCTCCCTCAATTCAAAACGTTGCGAAAAATCGTCCAACCTCATATCCCGAATGGATTTCGTATCCACGGCGTGTGACGAGGTGAGCTGAATGTTCTTTTCGCTCCCCCCCACGGGAATCCGATCATTCAGGGAAATCCGTGAGGACGACCTGATAGTCCTTGCCTCAGTGTGAGTGGGGAGCCGTCCCTACTCGTCGATTGAGTACGCGGAGTTCAAATCTCTCGTTCACCCAACTCATGGATTCTATCTTCCCAAAAGATAGTCTATCACTATCGATTGCGGACATACATGTATGACCGGACAGTCGGAATTCGTCACTCTTTAATCCGTGGAGGTTTTCCGAGAGTCCGAATGACGCAGCCCCGAGCCACAGCCCAAGAATCTCCAAACATCGGAGACATCGAAGGAAGTCATTCACCCGATCTACAAAACCTCAACCGATTCGGGGACTACTAATGGGGTTGTACATTAGGGGTAGGCCTACGGACCTGCTTCCCTAGGCCAACCTAGGATCCCTTACGGACATCAGTGTCCTTAAGGTCACCAGTGTAGCCTCGACTTCACTCGGTTCAGCAATCGTCACTTGGCGTGTGATGTCTACGCACGCTTCTATTCTTGTAGACTATGTTGGGCCTCCAAGCGTGGAGCTTTGTAGGACAGCAATAATTTCCCTCAAGTGGATGACCTAAGGTTTATCAAACTCAGGGAAGTAGAGGTTGAAGATGGTCTCTCTCAAGCAACTCTACAATTAAGAAACAAGAAGTCTCTTGTGTCCCCAACACACCTAATACAATGGTAAATTGTATAGGTGCACTAGTTCAACGGAGAGATGGTAAAATATGGGTGATATGTGTGGCAAAGTAAGGTAATATAAATCTGTAATAAAAATTACAGCAAGGTAGCAAGTGACAAAAGTGAGCACAAACGGTGTAACAATGGTGAGAAACAAGGCCTAGGCTTCATAATTTCACTAGTGGCAATTCCCAACAACATTAACATAGTCTAATCACATGATATTTCCACTAAAACATGCAATGGAGACGTACTCGGAGGTCATTCCTTTGTGATCAAGGGAGGACGAGAATTATGTAGGGCTACAAAAGCACACCTCAGAGTTCATAGTTCTCATCTATGGATTTCCCAATGTCACCGCGGCCATCCAAAGAGAGTACCACAATCACCACAACATATCTCAAGAATAGTCAAAGAAAAGCACCAAGAGACTCTCAATCTTCAATCAATTCACAAAAGAGGAAATCACTCATGAAAATATCCTTCTAATCCATGTCCAATAGACTGTTGTCACCATGGTCTCGGAGATTATACTAGATAAGATCAAGTGAGTACATCAATCCAATACATACAAGAAGGGGAAACATCATGGGATCACCCTAGATTAACATAGCCTATGATCAAGATCACATCACGGGAGAGAGAATTAACCACATAGCTACTTTAGAAGACCTCGGCCCCAAGGAGGAACTACTCCCGCTTCATGGAGGGAGGAAGCAACGTCGATGGAGATGAATCCAGGGGCACTTCCCCGTCCCGGCAGGGTGCGGGCACAGGAATTCTGGTTCCCCGAAACTTGTTGGCGATGGTGGCGGAGATCAGAATTGCTTATGTAGAAAAGGGTTATTGAATCAGGCTTTCCTCCAATGGGGTAAAAATAGGGCCAAAGGGGGTACCAGGGGAGGTCCCACTCGCCCAGGCGGCCTGGTGGCGCCCCCCCCCCCCCCTAGGTCGCGCCAGGTGGCCGCCTGTGTGGTGGGTGGCCCCCTCTAGCTCTCCTTCGGGCATCTGGAGTCTTCTGGAACGCTGATTTTTTATATATTTTCTGTGGAATTTTTTGGGCACTGTAAATATGGGTATAAACCTGCAATTCACAGACATCAGCAGACAGAAACTGGCACTGGGTTCACTGAGTTAGTAGGTTAGTCCAAATATGTGTAAAAAGGTATGAAATTGTAGCAAAACACATAACAATGTCACCCAAAAGAGCATGGAACAAACATAAATTATAGATACATTTGGGACGTATCAGCGTGCCTGGAGTCACTCAGATCACCTCGCGTCAGTCGGATGCATCTTGGCACTCAGATGACAGCAAGGAGAAGGCATCGAAGAGCCTGCAACTGCTAAGGACTTAATCCATCACATGAAGTGGAGTGAAGGCTCGCGTTAGCAGTAACGCCGAGAGTTATAACCGCCGTTTCTAATAACTTCCCTATTTATTAGTATTAATTATCCTATACTGAAGCACGCTGGTCCTGGCAACAACTATATAAGCCACTCTCGGGCTCCAGCTCAAGGGTTCAATGCTTTGTAATTCTTCATACCCCATAAGAAAACATCAGCCTCAGGGCTCAAGACGTAGGGTTGTTACCACTTCCGAGTGGGGCCTGAACTCGTACATCCGAGTGCATCCGCTGCGCCTAGTTAGACTTCGCCCCTTTGTTCGTACCCCTAGGTACTATTGTGAGGGTCATTCCCATGACACCACCCAATCAAAATCTTCCTAAGGTATCTCCTCCACTTAGCACGATCCCAACAACACAACATGAATCATACTTTGACGTGGGAGGAAGAGGTCACATGCACCGCCCCTATCCCGAGGTTGGGACGCTCTCGCATACATGTATTGTTCTCATAAGTAGCAGTTGATAACTGATGTACATGAGACAAGATCATCACATTCCATTACTACCATCGTATTGTCACGTGTGGCAGCGAATTACTCCGGGCGGAGGACACATTGAAAGGATGTGTATGTCGCCTAGAGGGGGGTGAATAGGTGCTTTCAAATAATTACGGTTTAGTCATGAACAAATGCGGAATAAAACTAATGTTTAATTTGTCAAGTACAAAACCTAAAACAACTAGGCTCACCTATGTGCACCTACAACTTATGCTAAGAAAGATAAACAACTAAGTGACAGCAAGATATATGAGAAGAAACAATATGGCTATCACAAAGTAAGGTGCATAAGTAAAGGGTTCGGGTAAGAGATAACCGAGGCACGCGGAGACGATGATGTATGCTGAAGTTCACACCCTTGCGGATGCTAATCTCCATTTGGAGCGGTGTGGAGGCACAATGCTCCCCAAGATGCCACTAATGCCACCGTAATCTCCTCATGCCCTCACACAGTGCAAGATATCGTGATTCCACTAAGGGACACTTGAGGGTGGTCACCGAACCCGTACAAAAAAGGTTGGGGCAATCTTCACAACTCAATTGGAGGCTCCCAACAACACCACAAAGCTTCACCACAATGGCATATGGCTTCGAGGTGACCAAAAATGCTCGTGGCAATCTCCACTACTTAATTGGAGACCCCGATGCTTGCCCGGAGCTTTACACCACAACAATTGAGATCCGAGGCACCACCAAGCTTCTAGGACGCCAAAGCATCCATGAAGAACAATCTATATGGGTACCAAGTACCCAAGGGTAATAAGCTTCTCAACTTCTCACTTCCACATATCACTGTGGAGAACTCAAACCGATGCAGATAATGCAATGGCAAGAACACACGAATTGGTCAAGTCCCTCACAGTCAAATATCTCCACAACAACAAAAGCTATGGAGAAATATGAGAGGAAGAACAAGGAGCTCACAAAGAACTCCAAGATCAAGATCCAAGGTGTTCCCATCACATAGAGGAGAAAGTGATTGGTGGAGATGTGGATTTATATCTCCTCTCTGTTTTCCCTCAAGAACTAGCAAGAATCATTGGAGGGATTGAGAGTTAGCAAACTCTAAGAAGGTCAACAACGGGGGGGGGGGGGGAGAACACGAGCTCAATCGATGGATAAGGTCCAATGGGGAAGAAGACCTCCTTTATATAGTGGGGGAAAAATCCAACCGTTACACCCACTCACAGCCCGACCGGAGCGGTGCTACCGCTGCTAGCAGCGGTACTACCGCTGCCAGAACGTCCGAGGGAGCGGTACTACCGCCCGGGAGTGGTAGTAAAAAATTACTACCGCTCCACGGGCGGTACTACCGCTCGATACTGAAACTGCCATAATTTTCGCATACGAACTCCGAATCGAGCAAACTCAAGCTCGTTGAATTCACAACGAGAAGAGCTATCCCACAGCGACATAAAATCTTAAGAACATGCATTTATGAAAATGCCAATGATATAGAGATGTGAGACCTCTATGAATGAAGAACTGGCAAAAACTTCCAACATCGAAAACATCATAGAAGATGCTTATGGACTCCGTTTTTGATGAACTCAAGCTTGTCATGAAGATGACCATAAGCTCTAAAGCCCACAAAGTTGAAACACCAAACAAGAACCAAGATATGATGCAATCATGCAAATGGTTTGAGCTCTCAACGAACGATACGATCAAGCTACTCACTTGAGAGCTCCGCTTGATAGTACGACAAACTATCCTACAATAGAAAAATCTATCAAGGGCAAACCTATACCTTGCACCTAGTCCTCTTGAGCTAGATGACGATGATCTTGGCTTCCTCAAGATGGACCGCCTTTCTTGATTGCTCCCTGATACGTCTCCATCGTATCTACTTTTCCAAACTCTTTTGCCCTTGTTTTGGACTCTAATTTGCATGATTTGAATGGAACTAACCTGGACTTACGCTGTTTTCAGCAGAATTGCCTTGGTGTTATTTTTGTGCAGAAACCAAAGTTCTCCAAACGTCCTAAAAATTTACGGGGAGCAGTTTTGGAAAATATAAAAAATATCTACGCCAAGTTCCACCTAAGGGGGTGGGCCGAAGGCCTTGGCTCCGCCACCACCCCCTGGTGGCGGTGGGCAGGCTTGTGGGGCCCACACGGCTCTTCCGCCCCCAACCTCAGGTCTATAAGTTCACTTTCGTCCCAGAAAAAATAAAAAGAGAAGTTTTCGCCGCGTTTACGATACGGAGGCGCCGCCACCACCTGTTCTTCATCTGGAGGACAGATGTGGAGTCCGTCTTGGACTCCGGAGAGGGGAAATCGTCGCCATCGTCATCATCAACCTTCTTCTCTCTCCAATTCCATGAAGCTCTTCGTCGTTCATGAGTAATCTATTCGTAGGCTCGTTGGGCGGTGATGAGTAGGATGAGATCTATCATGTACTCGAGTTAGTTTTGATGGGGATTGATCCCTAGTATCCACTATGTTTTGAGATTGATGTTGCTACTACTTTGCCATGCTTAATGCTTGTCACTCGGGCCTGAGTGCCATGATTTCAGATCTGAAATTATTATGTTGTCACCAATATATGTGTGTTTTAGATCCGATCTTGCAAGTTGTAGTTACCTACTATGTGTTATGATCCGGCAACCCCGTAGTGACAATAACCGGAACCACTCCGAGTGATGAGCATAGTTTGAGGAGTTCATGTGTTCACCAAGTGCTAATGCGTTGGTCCGGCTCTTTATTAAAAGGAGAACCTTAATATCCTGTAGTTTCCTTTTGGACCCCGCTGGCACGGGAGGTATGGACAATAGATGTCATGCAAGTTCTTTTCCCTAAGCACGTATGACGACACACAGAATGCATGCCTACATCACATTGACGAACGGGAGCTAGCCCCATATCTCTCCGTGTTATAGCTGTTGTATGATGAATATCATCCAAACAAATCACCGACCCGTTGCCTACGAGTTTGTCCTACTGCTGCTCCTACTACTGTTGCTACTGCTGTTACTTGTCTTGCTGTGCTGCTGCTACTACTGTTGCTACTGCTGTTACTTGTCTTGCTCTGCTGCTGCTACTATTGTTGCTACTGTTGTTACTTGTCTTGCTCTGCTGCTACTGTTACTACTACTGTTGCTACTTGCTACTGCTGTCACTACTGGTTTTCCTTGCCGCTGCTCTTGCTCGTTACACTGTCGTCACTCGCTACTTTGTTATTACTACTTTGCTTGCAGATACTAATCTTTCAGGTGTGGTTGAATCTGACAATTCAACTGCTAATACTTGAGAGTATTCTCTCACCTCCCGCCGTGCGAATCCACAAATTTGGGTCGAATACTCTACCCTGGAAAACTGCTGCGATCCCATGCGCTTGTGGGCCGTCAACAAGATTCTTCTAGTTTCGATTGCCGGAGAGTGCTCACATCATTCTTCTGGTGCCGTTGTAAAGGGGAAGAACAGTTGACATCCAGCATTTTTCTGGCGCCGTTTCCGGGGAGGTATTGCTATATTCTCTGAGTCACTTGGGATTTATATCTGCTAATCACTATGAAGAATCTGAAGGATCCGAAGACCAAAGTCTTGCCCTCAACTACGAGGGGAGGTAAGGAATTGCCATCTAGCGCTGCACTTGATTCACCTTCAGTTATGAGTAAGTTTGCGACATCACCTCCTGCTAGAAATCTTGATATGTCGCCTGTGCTTGATGATGCTTATGATGCTACTGCTAGAGATGCTATGCTTGATACTATGCCTGATACTGCTTTGCCTGATGATGCTAGAGATGCTATTTTGCCTGATGATGCTATGCTTGATACTGCTAGAGATACCACTTTCCCTGATGTTCCACTAGGGGTATTCCTTGATGCTAATATTGCTAGAGTTACTGCCAATGCTCGTGATGCTTCTGATACTGCCGATACTATTGAGATAGAACCTGCTTTTGCTCCTGCTAGATCTAGCTCTCCTAGATATGAATTGCCTGATATACCTGAGGGTTACGTTATGGAGGGAGAGATAGCTGAGGATTTTCTTGCGTGTAAGGATGCCTATGACGCTGAGAAATTACTTCTCAAGTGGAAGGAAAAATCTCGGGAAGCTAGGATGAAATATGACCCGAAGTTTGCCACTTCACCTATCTTTATCACCGATAAGGATTATGAATTCTGTGTCGATCCTGAGATAATCTCTCTAGTTGAATCTGATCCTTTTCACGGTTATGAGTCTAAGACGGTCATAGCCCATCTTGCCAAACTACACGATATAGCCAATCTTTTCACTAATGAGGAGAAGATCTGTCACTACTATATCCTTAAGCTACTTCCTTTCTCTCTAAAGGATGATGCTAAAGCCTGGTTCACCTCTCTTGCTCCTGGTTGTGTGCGTAGTCCCGAGGAGATGGTCTATTACTTCTGTGAGAAATATTTCCCTGCCCATAAGAAGCAAGCTGCCTTGCAGGAAATATACAACTTTGCTCAGCTCCAAGAAGAGAGTCTTCCACAAGCATGGGGGAGGCTCGTCTAGCTACAAAATGCTTTGCCTGATCACCTTCTTAAGAAGAACGAGATACTTGATATCCTCTATAACGGACTTACCGATGCCTCTAGAGACCACCTAGTTAGTTGTGTCGGTTGTGTTTTTAGGGAACAAACTGTAGAACAAGCTGAGACTCTACTGAATAACATCTTGATCAACGATAATGCTTGGACTATTCCCGAACCACCTCCTAAGCCAACTTCTAAGAAAAGAGGTATTCTATTCCTGAGTCCCGAAGATATGCAAGAAGCCAAGAAATCTATGCAAGAGAAAGGCATTACATCTGAAGATGTCAAAAATCTACCACCTATCGAAGAGATCCATGGTCTCGATAACCCGATACAGGTGGTAGAAGTGAATTCTCTGCATAGGTTTGATGAGAGTGATATTCCTTTTGATAAACCTGCTAGCCTATGATTTGATGAATTTGACAACTTTGTTGCCAAACAACAGAGTTTGAATGATTATGTTAGCAGACATTTGGAACAAAGTACTCGTATGCTTAGCCATTTAAGTGCTTGTGTAGACAGAAATGTCAATGTTCTGAAGCTTCTGAGTAAACATGCCTCTATGATTACTACTCAGGTAGAACAAGTACTTAAGGCTCAAAATGACATGCTCAATGAATTAAATGACAACTCTGTTAGAGTCATTACTAGAGGAGGCAAAATGACTCGGGAACCTTTGTATCCTGAAGGTCATCCTAAGAGAATTGATCAAGATTCTCAAGGAATCAATGCTGATACACCCAGTCATCCTAAGGAGAAGAAGAAGGATGATAGAAACCTACATGCCAGTTCACCAAATACTGTCACACCGAAAGAACCTAATGATATTTCTGTGTCTGATGCAGAAACACAATCTGGTGATGAACATGAACCTGCTGACAATATGGACAGTGATGTTCATAATAATGCTCAACCTAGCAATGATGAGGATGTGGAGATTGAACCTACGGTTAATCCTGATAATCCACAACCTAAGAAGTACGATAAGAACGACTTCACTGCTAGGAAGCATGGTAAAGAAAGAGAGCCATGGGTTCAGAGACCTATGCCCTTTCCTCCTAAGCCATCCAAGAAAAAGGATGATGAGGATTTTGAGCGCTTCTTTGAGATGATAAGACCCATCTTTCTTGAGATGCGGTTAACTGATATGCTCAAGATGTCTCCGTATGCCAAGTACATGAAAGATATTGTGACTAATAAACGGAAGATACCAGATCTTCAGATCTCCACCATGCTTGCCAACTACACTTTTAAAGGTGGAACTCCTAAGAAACTTGGTGATCCCGGAGTGCCCACTATACCTTGCTCTATTAAAGGAAACTACGTAAGAACTGCCTTATGTGACCTTGGAGCCGGTGTTAGTGTTATGCCGCTCTCTCTTTATCGTAGACTTGAATTGGATAAGTTGACACCCACTAAAATTTCTCTGCATATGGCCGACAAATCAACTGCTTTCCCTATCGGCATTTGCGAGGATGTGCTTGTTGTGGTTGCTAACACCACTATCTTAACAGACTTTGTTATCTTGGATATTCCCGAGGACGATGCCATGGCTGTCATCCTCGGAAGACCCTTTTTAAACACGACAGGAGCTGTTATAGATTGCAACAAAGGCAATGTCACTTTCCACGTCAACGGTAATGAGCATACAGTGCACTTTCCAAAGAAACGATATCAAGTACATTGCATCAATGTTATCGAAAAGACTTCATCGATTCTCATTGGGAGCTTTGAGTGCCCTATTCCTCGTGTCAAGATGAAGTATGATTTGCTTGTTGGGGAGATACATATCCCCATTGAGGTGACTTAGTGGCTATTCGAAAATTTTCCATTCTCTCTTGCGATTCGAGAAGGTTTTGTCATAAGGACTTGATCAACCCCATTGACGGATTTCTTTCGATGACCATGAAACGGATGAATCAAAGAGTCACATACCTCTGTTTTGAGCTTTCACTTTCTTTTGCTTAGAAGAAAAATGATAGAATTAGTTTAGTTTTTCCTGTTTTCTGTTTTGGCGTCCCGGAGAAAAATACCTCGAAAATAAAAGTTCTCCGATGGTCTTGAAAATTTAGTATGATTTTTTATGGAATTTTTGAAAATTTCTAGGCCTGAGAGCTAGCCTGGGGGCCAGACCAGTGGGCCACAAGCCCTACCACCGCCACCTACCCCCTGGTGGCGGGGTGCAAGCTTGTTGGGCCCACAGGCACTCCCTCCACTCATTCCAGCTCTCAGCCTATTCTTCCACCTCCAGAAAAAATTGTTTCGCAGCTCAAACCCATGTTCTTGCTCATTTGGCTGTGATTCTCAATCTCCTTGCTCAAAGCACCATTCTCCGAACCGTTTTGGGGAAATTACTCCTTTGTAAGTGACTCCTCCATTGGTCTAATTAGTTTTTGCTCTAGTGCTTTATCCTTCGCGTATCCTTGCTACCTTGGTGACCCTGTTCTTGAGCTAGAAATGCTGATTTTAGCTGGTCCCAAGTAGTCTTAGCGCGTGATACGGTCTCTTGGCACTAGTAGGAGTAGTTGCTACAAGTTGGGTTAATCTTCATTCACTTTTCTTTTGAAGTCCCTAAAAATTTCAGAATTTTTCAGAGCTAGAAAAAGGAAAATATGAGGAGGTTCTTGAGAGGCTCTTCAAGCCGTAACCCCAAGGAGGATGAGAAGAATCACCCCAAGTATGTAGTCCCTCGAGTCACAGAAGTTCGAGCGTGCGAGTGGCCAAGTGATGAATTTTTGCACGCCGCTGGACTTTATGAAGACTTTTATTACTTGGTGGAGAACGTAGGTCTTACTGCGTTCGTTGAAGATAAGTGCCCACAATACCTCCTCCTCACCAATATTTTCGTTCAAAGCTTCAACTTTTATCCGAGAAATAATCCTCCCATGGTTGAGTTCATGATATACGATGTTCCCCAGTGCATGACACTACAGGATTTTTGCAATGTATGCAAATTACCTTATGTTGGGGATATCTGTCACCCATGTCCACGGGACTTGGAGGATTTCATTGGTTCTATTGCTGTTGGAGAGGAGAGAGGAGTGTCTCGCACTAGAATTGCTAGCATACATTTTCCTGTGCTTCGGTACTTCTCACTATTTGTGGGAAAATGTTTGATTGGCCGTGGGGAGGGTGGATCACTTAGTTATCCAGACCTTGCGGTTTTGTGCGAAGGCCTTTATAACGATAAGACTTATAGCTTGGGCGCTATAGGAGCTCAGCGGTTGAACCTGAACCGTTCTAAAGGTGTTGTCTATGGAGGTATCTATGCGACCCGTCTTGCCAGACACTTTGAGATACCCATTAGACTAGGAGAGGAAGGAGAGATGCTTCTCCCTGAGAAATATCTGGATTATGACAACATGGTTCGCCATGATTTTCTGGATAGAGATACTAGTAGACGGATGATTTATAACCTGGTGTTTAGTCAGGGTACTCAAGAGACTATTACTTTGCCTGCTCCTTCTTTGTTCGATCTTCATGCAGACAGGTACACTATTATGCCCGCGAACATCTACGCATATTGGGGCTTGGCCCAACCACACGCGCCCGGGCCCGAGCCGCCAGTCGAGTACCAGACGCAAGTTTATCAGTGGGAGCCAGAGGAGCTCACACAGCAGTGGCATCCACAGTCTGCTCCGGAGTATCCTGGAGCTGGTTATTTCCCACCTTGGGAGTAGACCAAGCTAGGGCAAAAGCCTAAGCTTGGGGGAGTACGTGTTCTCACCGACTTTACATTCATGCTTATGCTTTCACTTTGTTAGCCGGTGTTTACACTTTGCCACTGTATTATCCATGCTAGTTCATTTTCGTTTTCTTGTTTTCTTGTTTTGTGTCATTTTGAGAAAACCCAAATATATTTTTGTTTCTTCTTTTGCTTGTTGGGAGCTTTCCCGTGTAAATAGTTTTCTTTTTCTTTGTGTCAAGGTAGAAGATGTTGGTTACAATATTTAGTGGTTCTTGCATGCTTACCTGTTTAGCTTTCAAAAGAGTCATATTACTTTGTCTTCTCCTTTGTGTTTGCCTGTAGATTCAGCTAAGTCCAATGCGCTTATTATTGTTCACATCGTTCAATCGTGCAAATGAAAGGCAACAATGATGATATATGATGAAGTGACTGAGACTTAAAAGCTGGTATGAACTCTATCTATTTTGTTTTTGTAAATATGACTAGCTTCTCAACCCAAATTTAGCTTTGTTGTGAGAGAACCATGTTTGCAATGACAACTTAGAGATCATAGTTTCTGATGCCATGCTTATTTAGCTGAGAGCTTATAATGGTTTGTCTTGAATGCCAACATAGATTTTGAGATGACTATGATGTAGTATGATAGGATGGTATTCTCCTTTGAATGTTTCAAGTGGCTTGACTTGGCGCATGTTCATGCATGTAGTTGAAACAAAATCAACATAGCCTCTATGATGTTCGTGTTCATGGTGATTTATATCTTGTTCATGCTTGCATTCAATGTTAGTCAAACTCATTGCATCTTGATGACTGTTGCTCTATAGTTGGTCGCTTCCCAGTCTTTTGCTAGCCTTCACTTGTACTAAGCGGAATACTGCTTGTGCATGCACTTCCATAAACCCAAAAGTTTTTCCATGAGAGTCCACCATACCTAACTATTTGCGGTATCTACCTGCCGTTCCAAGTAAATTTGCATGTGCCACTCTCTAAACCTTCAAGAAATAATCTGTTTTGCATGCCCGAACCGCTCATGTGGTGACAGGGGGCTATTGGTATCTTCCATGCTAGGAGTGTTATCCTCGACATGTGTTTATTCACTGTCATTCACGAGAAAGGGGTCGGTAATTGGAATGCCCAGTTCCACGCTTAAATCGAAAACATAACTGTAAAACAAGACTCCCCCCGGATTGATGTTAGTATGGACGGTACCCGAGGATTCGACTAGCCGTGGAGTGTGATTGATTGTGTTTGGGAACCGCCTATAGCATGAGTAGCATGGAAGATATTGAGAACCCTTGGTCATTGTGTTGACAATGAAAGCATGCCACCCAAAATTATTATCTCTATTTTCAAAGCTTGAGCTCTGGCACCTCTACAAATCAATGCTTCCCTCTGTGAAGGGTTTGTCTATTTATTTTCCTGTTGAGTCATCCTCCTCTTATATAAGCACCAATTAGAGAGCACCTCTATCATTTTTATGTTGTGCTTTTGATTGATATTGAGTATGACTATGACTGGATCTTCGTTGCTATGAATTAGAATGTTTAGTCAGCCCTTGATCTTTGAAAGTGCTCTGCATTTATGTTTTGCGGTCTCAGAAAGAGCTAGCAAGATACCACCTATTCATATTGCTTGATGCTTGTTTTGATTGAAGTGTTGGTATTTGAAACTCATTATTATTTGCTCGTTAGCTGATTATGCCATTGATATTAGTTTACCCTGAGACCTTTGTGTCACTTGTGTATGTGGTTAACTTGTGATCTTGCTGAAATTCTGGTTATGCGTTAGACATAGTTGCAACAACAAGATCAAACAGAGTTTGTCGAAGTTTTTCTTTCTCTCTCAGTTTGTTAACTGAGTTGCTTGAGGACAAGCATGGTTTTATGCTTGGGGGAGTTGATACGTCTCCATCGTATCTAATTTTCCAAACTCTTTTGCCCTTGTTTTGGACTCTAATTTGCATGATTTGAATGGAACTAACCTGGACTGACGCTGTTTTTAGCAGATTTTCCTTGGTGTTATTTTTGTGCAGAAATCAAAGTTCTCCAAACGTCCTGAAAATTTACGGAGAGCAGTTTTGGAAAATATAAAAAATATGTGCGCCAAGTTCCACCTGAGGGGGTGGGACAGTGGGCCACAAGCCCTGGCTCCGCCACCACCCCCCTGGTGGCGGTGGGTAGGCTTGTGGGGCCCACACGGCTCTGCCGCCCCCAACCTCAGGTCTATAAGTTCACTTTCGTCCCAGAAAAAATAAAAAGAGAAGTTTTTGCCGCGTTTACGATACGGAGGTGCCGCCACCACTTGTTCTTCGTCTGGAGGACAGATCTGAGTGCGTCTTGGGCTCCGGAGAGGGGAAATCGTCGCCATCGTCATCATCAACCTACTTCCCTTTCCAATTCCATGAAGCTCTTCGTTGTTCGTGAGTAATCTATTCGTAGGCTCGTTGGGCGGTGATGAGTAGGATGAGATCTATCATGTAATCGAGTTAGTTTTGATGGGGATTGATCCCTAGTATCCACTATGTTCTGAGATTGATGTTGCTACTACTTTGCCATGCTTAATGCTTGTCACTAGGGCCCGAGTGCCATGATTTCAGATCTGAAATTATTATGTGTGTTTTAGATCCGATCTTGCAAGTTGTAGTTACCTACTATGTGTTATGATCCGGCAACCCCGGAGTGACAATAACCGAAACCACTCCCGGTGATGACCATAGTTTGAGGAGTTCATTTGTTCACGAAGTGCTAATGCATTGGTCCGGTTCTTTATTAAAAGGAGAACCTTAATATCCCGTAGTTTCCTTTTGGACCCCGCTGCCACGGGAGGGATGGACAATAGATGTCATGCAAGTTCTTTTCCCTAAGCACGTATGACGAAACACGGAATGCATGCCTACATCACATTCACGAACGGGAGCTAGCCACATATCTCTCCGTGTTATAGTTGTTGCATGATGAATATCATCCAAACAAATCACCGACCCATTGTCTACGAGTTTGCCCTACTTATGCTCCTACTACTGTTGCTACTCTTTTACTTGTCTTGCTCTGCTGCTGCTACTACTGTTGCTACTGTTGTTACTTGTCTTGCTCTGCTGGTGCTACTGCTGTTACTTGTCTTGCTCTGCTACTACTGTTCCTACTACTATCGCTTGCTAATGTTGCTACTTGCTACTGCTGTCACTACAACTTTTCCTTACCGCTGTTCTTGCTCGTTACACTGACGTTACTCGCTACTTTGTTGTTACTACTTTGCTTGCAGATACTAATCTTTCAGGTGTGGTTGAATCTGACAATTCAACTGCTAATACTTGAGAGTATTCTCTCACCTCCCGTCGTGCGAATCAACAAATTTGGGTCGAATACTCTACCCTCGAAAACTGCTGCGATCCCATGCGCTTGTGGGCCGTCAACACTCCCCCATACTCATTATGGGTGAGCCACTCTTCAGCACATTCTTAACAAGTACATTGCCACCACAATAGACAACAAGCTTCAAGCATGATATCTTCGTGATGCTCCACTTGAACTTGCACACTGCAATCTTGATGACGATCATCACTTGATGTAATACTTCATAGGTTGAATGAGATCTTTCTATTGATGCAAACCCATTGAAACACACCTAACCCCACATAGAACTCTCACGAAGACATGGGTTAGTACACAAAAGCATTATGGACAATGCTTACCATACCATGGGGTCATTTGATCCTTCTCGGTACATCTTGTACGCTTTATGTGTTGATCATCTTGATTTACTCTCTGCTTAGTCTTGATCAACCTTGTGTCTTTATGACCAATCTTTGGATAATACTTTGAATACCACCTTGGTCATCATATAAACTCCTTGAAACCACGAGAACAAGACAAGTAACAGCAGCAGCAAGACAAGTAACAGCAGCAGCAACAGTAGTAACAGCAGAGCAACACAAGTAACAGCAGCAGCAACAGCAGTAACAGCAGAGCAAGACAAGTAACAGCAGCAGTAGGACAAACTCGTAGGCAATGGGTCGGTGATTTGTTTGGATGATATTCATCATGCAACAGCTATAACACGGAGAGATATGTGCCTAGCTCCCGTTCGTCAATGTGATGTAGGCATGCATTCCGTGTGTCGTCATGCGTGCTTAGGGAAAAGAACTTGCATGGCATCTATTGTCCATCCCTCCCGTGGCAACGGGGTCCAAAAGGAAACTACGGGATATTAAGGTTCTCCTTTTAATAAAGAACCGGACCAACGCATTAGCACTTGGTGAACACATGAACTCCTCAAACTATGGTCATCACCGGGAGTGGTTCCGGTTATTGTCACTCCGGGGTTGTCGGATCATAACACATAGTAGGTAGCTACAACTTGCAAGATCGGATCTAAAACATACATATGTTGGTGACAACATAATAATTTCATATCTGAAATCAAGGCACTCGGGCCCTAGTGAGAAGCATTAAGCATGGCAAAGTAGTAGCAACATTAATCTCAGAACATAGTGTATACTAGGGATCAATCCCCATCAAAACTAACTCGATAACATGATAGATCTCATCCTACTCATCACCGCCCAGCGAGCCTACGAATAGATTACTCACGAGCGACGAAGAGCTTCATGGAATTGGAGAGGGAAGAAGGTTGATGATGACGATGATGACGACTTCCCCTCTCTGGAGCCCAAGACGGACTCCAGATCTACCCTCCAGATGAAGAACAGGTTGTGGCGGCGCCTCCGTATCGCAAACGCGACGAACTCTTCTCTTTTTATTTTTTCTGGGACGAAAGTGAACTTATAGACCTGAGATTGGGAGCGGCAGAGCTGTGTGGGCCCCACAAGCTTGCCCACCGCCACCAGGGGGTGGCGGAGCCAGGGCTTGTGGCCCACTGGCCCACCCCCTCAGGTGGAACTTGGCGCAGATATTTTTCATATTTTCCAAAAATGATCTCCGTAAATTTTTAAAACGTTTGGAGAACTTTGATTTCTGCACAAAAATAACACCAAGGCAATTTTGCTGAAAACAGCGTCAGTCCAGGTTAGTTCCATTCAAATCATGCAAATTAGATCCAAAACAAGGGCAAAAGAGTTTGGAAAAGTAGATACGATGGAGATGTAACAACTCCCCCAAGCTTAAAACCTTGCTTGTCCTCAAGCAACTCAGTTGACAAACTGAGAGAGAAAGAAAAACTTTGACAAACTCTGTTTGATCTTGTTGTTGCAACTATGTCTAACTCATAACCAGAATTTCAGCAGGATCACAAGTTAACCACATAAGCAGATGACACAAAGGTCTCACGGTAAACTAATATCAATGGCATAATCAACTAACGAGCAAATAATAATGAGTTTCAAATACTAACACTTTAATCAAAACAAGCATGAAGCAATATGAATAGGTGGTATCTCGCTACCTTTTTGTGAGACCGCAAAACATAAATGCACAGCACTTTCAAAGATCAAGGGCTGACTAAACATTGTGATTCATAGCAACGAAGATCCGGTCATAGTCATACTCAATATCAATCAAAAGCAAAGCATAAAAATGACAGAGGTGCTCTCTAATTGGTGCTTATATAAGAGGAGTATGACTCGAGAGGAAAATAAATAGATAGGCCCTTCGCAGAGAGAAGCATTGATTTGCAGAGGTGCCAGAGCTCAAGCTTTGAAAACAGAGATAATAATTTTGGGTGGCATGCTTTCATTGTCAACGCAATGACCAAGAGTTCTCAATATCTTCCATGCTACTCATGCTATAGGCGGTTCCCAAACAGAAAAGTAATGTTTTAACTCCCCCACCACCAATCAATCACACTCCACGGCTAGCCGAATCCTCGGGTACCGTCCATACTAACATCAATCCGGGGGGAGTCTCGATTTACAGTTATGTTTTCGATTTAAGCGTGGAACTGGGCATTCCAATTACCGGCCCCTTTCTCGTGAATGACAATGAATAAACACATGTCGAGGATAACACTCCTAGAATGGAAGATACCAATAGCTCCTTGTCACCACATGAGCTGTTCAGGCATGCAAAACAGATTATTTCTTGAAGGTTTAGAGAATGGCACATGCAAATTTACTTGGAACAGCAGGTAGATACCGCAAATAGGTAGGTATGGTGGACTCTCATGGAAAAACTTTTGGGTTCATGGAAGTGGATGCAGTCATCAAGATGAAGGCTAGCAAAAGACTGGGAAGCGACCAACTAGAGAGCGACAACAGTCATCAAGATGCAATGAGTTTGACTAACATTGAATGCAAGCATGAACAGGCTATAAATCACCGTGAACACGAACATCATAGAGGCTATGTTGATTTCGTTTCAACTACATGCATGAACAAGCGCCAAGTCAAGCCACTTGAAACATTCCAAGGAGAATACCATCCTATCATACTACATCATAGTCATCTCAAAATCTATGTTGGCATTCAAGAGAAACCATTATAAACTCTCAGCTAAATAAGCATGGCATCAGAAACTATGATCTCTAAGTTTTCATTGCAAACATGGTTCTCTCACAACAAAGCTGAATCTAGGTCGATAAGCTAGTCATATTTACAAAAACAAAATAGATAGAGTTCATACCAGCTTTTCAGTCTTGGTCACTTCATCATATATCATCATTATTGCCTTTCATTTGCTGAATCTGCAGGCAAACACAAAGGAGAAGACAAAGTAATATGGTTCTTTGAAAGCTAAATAGGTAAGAATGCAAGAACCACTAAACATTGAAACCAATATCTTCTACCTTGACCCAAAGAAAAAGAAAACTATTTACACGGGAAAGCTCCCAACAAGCAAAAGAAGAAAGAAAAATCTTTTTGGTTTTTCTCAAAAGGACACAAAACAGGAAAACAAGAAAACAAAAATAAACTAGCATGGCTAATACAGTGGCAAAGTGTAAACACCAGCTAACAAAGTGAAAGCATAAGCATGAATGTAAAGTCGGTGAGAACACATACTCCCCCAAGCTTAGGCTTTTGGCCTAGCTTGGGCTACTCCCATGGATGATCCTGGCGAAACCCAAAGTCATAATGGGTGTTGTACGGGAGTGCTGCAGCCACTGCCTGAATAGCTGCCTCACGAAGTCGAGCAATCGTCGCCTCCCTCTCATACTCCTCTACCTCTCCTATGGTTACGTAGTATCTTCGTTTTACCTGAAAGTCAAAGGAAGCAGGAGCAGGAAGGGTAATATGGAAAACACGATGCCGGTTAAATATCAAGCGGTATAAGAGGGATCCATGATCTCTCTCAAGGAACTGGTAGCATGTTAGAGCGACACGATCAAGGTAGGCTGTACGGAGAGGAGGGTCTTGTGGACGGATGGATACTCCAAGAAAATTTGCTAAGCGTGTAGCATAAACTCCACCAAAGAAATCCCCCTCACTGGCATTTTTATTCAGCCTCCTTGCTATTATAGCTCCCATATTGAAGCTCCTGTCACCTGTTACTGTGCTCTTAAGGATACTAAGGTCGGAAGCGCATAGGTGACAATGTGCACCCTTTACGTTAATGCACCTACCTATGAAGAGGGCAAAGTAGTGCAAGGGAGGGAAATGGATGCTTCCTATGGTGGCTTGCGTGATATCTCTGGTTTCTCCAACAGTTATACTAGAGACAAAGTCTCTGACCGAAGACTTAGAAGGATCATTAATACTACCCCCATCGGGTATCTTGCAAATCCTAGTGAAATCCTCCAAATCCAAGGTATAGGATTTATCGTATAGATCAAACAGTATGGACGAGTCACAGCCAACTGAAAATTTAAATCTATGCACGAAAGAGGCAGCGAGCATAGAATACCGTTCACATTTATCTGAGAGGAATTCTTCTAACCCGGCATTGCGGACAAGTGTATCAAACTCATCCTTGAAACCTGCTTCGATCATGAACTCATCGGAAGGCCATTCACATGGTTGTACCGGTGCGTCCCTTAGTTGAAAAGGTTCGAGCTCCCGAAAAGAGAGACAGGGACCCTTCTTACTTGAGGAACCACCATGAAACTTCCTCCTGAACATAATTTCCTTTTGCTGAAATTTTTGAAGTTCAAGAGAAAAGTGAATGAAGACCCACCACACCTTGTAGCAACTACTCCTACTAGTGCCTAGAGACCGTATCATGCGCTAAAACTACTTGGGACCAGCTAAAATCAACCTTTCAAACTCAAGAACAGGGTCACCAAGGTAGCAAGAATACGCGAAAGATAAAGTACTAGAGCAAAAACTAATTGGACCAATGGAGGAGTCACTTACCAAGGAGTAATTTCCCCAAATTGGTTCGGAGAATGGTGCTTTGAGCAAGGAGATCGAAAATCACAGCCAAATGAGCAAGAACACGAGTTTGAGCTGCGAAACAATTTTTTCTGGAGGTGGAAGAAGAGGCTGGGAGTTGGAATGAGTGGAGGGGGTCCTTGTGGGCCCCACAAGCTTGCTCTCAGCCACCAGGGGGTGGCGGTGGCAGGGCTTGTGGCCCACTGGTCTGGCCCCCAGACCAGCTCTCAGGCCCTGTAATTTTCAAAAATTCCAGAAAAAATCATACTAGATTTTCAGGACCATCGGAGAACTTTTATTTTCGAGGAAGTTTTCTCCGGGACGCTAAAACAGAAAGAAAGAAAAACTAAACTAATTCTATCGTTTTTCTTCTAAGCAACAGAAAATGAAAGCTCAAAATAGAGGTATGTGACTCTTTGATTCATCCGTTTCATGGTCATCGAAAGAAATCTATCAATGGGGTTGATCAAGTCCTCATGACAAAACCTTCTCGAATCTCAAGAGAGAATGGAGAATTTTCGAATAGCCACTAAGTCACCTCAATGGGGATATGTATCTCCCCAACAAGCAAATCATACTTCATCTTGACATGAGGAATTGGGCATTCAAAGATCCCAATAAGAATCGATGAAGTCTTTTCGATAGCATTGTTGCAATGTACTTGATATCGTTTCTTCGGAAAGTGCACTGTGTGCTCATTACCGTTGACATGGAAAGTGACATTGCCTTTGTTGCAATCTATAACAGCCCCTGTAGTGTTTAAAAAGGGTCTTCCGAGGATGACATCCATGGCATCGTCCTCGGGAATATCCAAGATAACAAAGTCTGTTAAGATAGTGGTATTAGCCACCACAACAGGCACATCCTCACAAATGCCGATAGGGAAAGCAGTTGATTTGTCGGCCATTTGCAAAGAAATTTCAGTGGGTGTCAACTTATCCAATTCAAGTCTAAGATAAAGAGAGAGCGGCATAACACTAACACCGGCTCCAAGGTCACATAAGGCAGTTCTTACATAGTTTCCTTTAATGGAGCAAGGTATAGTGGGCACTCCGGGATCACCAAGTTTCTTAGGAGTTCCACCTTTAAAAGTGTAATTGGCAAGCATGGTGGAGATCTCAAGATCTGGTATCTTCCGTTCATTAGTCACGATATCTTTCATGTACTTGGCATACGGAGACATCTTGAGCATATTAGTTAACCGCATCTGCAGAAAGATGGGTCTTATCATCTCAACGAAGCGCTCAAAATCCTCATCATCCTTTTTCTTGGATGGCTTAGGAGGAAAGGGCATAGATCTTTCAACCCATGGATTACTTTCTTTACCATGCTTCCTAGCAGTGAAGTCATTCTTATCGTATCTCTTAGGTTGTGGGTTATCAGGATTACCCGAAGGTTCAATCTCCACATCCTCATCATTGCTAGGTTGAGCATTATTATGAACATCACTGTCCATATTGTCACCAGGTTCATGTTCATCACCAGATTGTGTTTCCGTATCAGACGCAGAAATATCATTAGGTTCTTCAGGTTTGACAGTGTTTGGTGAACTGGCATGTAGGTTTCTATCATCATTCTTCTTCTCCTTAGGATGACTAGGTGTATCAGCATTGATTCCTTGAGAATCTTGATCAATTCTCTTAGGATGACCTTCAGGATACAAAGGTTCCTGAGTCATTTTGCCTCCTCTAGTAATAACTCTGACAGAGTTGTCATTTAATTCATTGAGCAGGTCATTCTGAGATTTAAGTACTTGTTCTACCTGAGTAGTAATTATAGAGGCATGTTTACTCAGAAGCTTCAGATCATTGACATTTCTGTCTCCACAAGCACTGAAATGGCTAAGCATACAAGTACTTTGTTCCAAATGTCTGCTAACATAATCATTGAAACTTTGTTGTTTGGCAACAATGTTGTCAAATTCATCAAAGTATAGGCTAGCAGGTTTGTCAAAAGGAATATCACTCTCATCAAACCTACACAGAGAATTCACTTCTACTACCTGTATCGGGTTATCGAGACCATGGATCTCTTCGATAGGTGGTAGATTTTTGACATCTTCAGATCTAATGCCTTTCTCTTGCATAGATTTCTTGGCTTCTTGCATATCTTCGGGACTGAGGAATAGAATACCTCTTTTCTTTGGAGTTGGCTTAGGAGGTGGTTCGGGAATAGTCCAAGCATTATCGTTGATCAAGATGTTATTCAGTAGGGTCTCAGCTTGTTCTACAGTTCGTTCCCTGAAAACACAACCGGCACAACTATCTAGGTGGTCTCTAGAGGCATCGGTAAGTCCGTTATACAGGATATCAAGTATCTCGTTCTTCTTAAGAGGGTGATCAGGCAAAGCATTTTGTAGCTGGACAAGCCTCCCCCAAGCTTGTGGAAGACTGTCTTCTTGGAGTTGAGCAAAGTTGTATATTTCCTGCAAGGCAACTTGCTTCTTATGGGCAGGGAAATATTTCTCACAGAAGTAATAGACCATATCGAGGGGACTACTCACACATCCAGGAGCAAGAGAGGTGAACTAGGCTTTAGCGTCATCCTTTAGAGAGAAAGGAAACAGCTTAAGGATATAGTAGTGGCGGATCTTCTCCTCATTAGTGAAAAGGGTGGCTATATTGTGTAGTTTGGCAAGATGGTCTACGACCGTCTCAGACTCATAACCGTGAAAAGGATCAGATTCGACTAGAGATATTATGTCAGGATCGACAGAGAATTCATAATCCTTATCGGTGATAAAGATAGGTGAAGTGGCAAACTTCGGGTCGTATTTCATCCTAGCTTTCAAAGATTTTTCCTTCCACTTGACAAGTAATTTCTCAGCGTCATAGGCATCCTTACACGCAAGAAAATCCTCAGCTATCTCTCCCTCCATAACGTAACCCTCAATTATATCAGGGAATTCATATCTAGGAGAGCTAGATCTAACAGGAGCAAAAGCAGGTTCTATCTCAATAGTATCGGCAGTTTGAGAAGCATCGCGAGCATTGGCAGTAACTCTAGAAATATGAGCATCAAGGAATACCCCTAGTGGAACATCAGGCAAAGTAGTATCTCTAGCAGTATCAAGCATAGTATCATCAGGCATAGCATCTCTAGCAGTACAGGCAAAGCAGTATCAAGCATAGCATCTCTAGCAGTATCAAGCATAGCATCTCTAGCAGTATTACGCATAGTATCAAGCATAGTATCTCTAGCAGTAGCATCGTAAGCATCATCAAGCATAGGCGACATATCAAGATTTCTAGCAGGAGGTGATGTCGCAAACTTACTCATAACTGAAGGTGAATCAAGTGCAGAGCTAGATGGCAATTCCTTACCTCCCCTCGTAGTTCAGGGCAAGACTTTGGTCTTCGGATCCTTCAGATTCTTCATAGTGATCAGCAGATATAAATCCCAAGTGACTCAAAGAATATAGCAATACCTCCCCGGCAACGGCTCCAGAAAAATGCTGACTCCGTAACAGCAGACCTTCCCTTGCAACGGCACCAGAAGAATGTTGTTGACGGCCCACCAACGCGTGGGATTGTAGCAGTTTTCAAGGGTAGAGTATTCGACCCAAATTTGTTGATCGCCAAACAAGAGGTGAGAGAATACTCTGGAGTATTAGCAGCTGAATGTGTCAGATTCAACCACACCTGAAAGATTAGTATCTGCAAGCAAAGTAGTAACAGCAAAGTAGCGAGTAACGGTAGTGGCAAGGAACAACAGTAGTGACAGCAGTAGCAAGTAGCAACAGTAGCAAGCAACAGTAGTAGCAATAGTAGCAACAGAGCAAGAAAAGTAACAGCAGCAGCAAGACAAGTAACAGCAGCACCAACAGTAGTAACAACAGAGCAGGACAAGTAACAACAGCAGCAACAGTAGTAACAACAGAGCAAGACAAGTAACAGCAGCAGTAGGACAAACTCGTAGGCAATGGGTCGGTGATTTGTTTGGATGATATTCACCATGCAACATCTATAACACGGAGAGATATGTGGCTAGCTCCCATTCGTCAATGTGATGTAGGCATGCATTTCGTGTGTCGTCATACGTGCTTGGGGAAAAGAACTTGGATGACATCTATTGTCCATCCCTCCCATGGCAGCGGGGTCCAAAAGGAAACTACGGGATATTAATTTTCTCCTTTTAATAAAGAACTGGACCAACGCATTAGCACTTGGTGAACACATGAACTCCTCAAACTATGGTCATCACCGGGAGTGGTTCCGGTTATTGTCACTCCGGGGTTGCCGGATCATAACACATATATAGTAGGTAACTACAACTTGCAAGATCGGATCTAAAACACACATATATTGGTGACAACATAATAATTTTAGACCTCAAATCATGGCACTCGGGCCCTAGTGACAAGCATTAAGCATGGCAAAGTAGTAGCAACCTCAATCTCAGAACATGGTGGATACAAGGGATCAATCCCCATCAAAACTAACTCGATTACATGATAGAACTCATCCTACTCATCACCGCCCAGCGAGCCTGCGAATAGATTACTCACGAATGACGAAGAGCTTCATGGAACTGGAGAGGGAAGAAGGTTGATGATGACAATGGCGACGATTTCCCCTCTCCGGAGCCCAAGACGGACTCCAGATCTGCCCTCCAGAAGAAGAACAGGTTGTGGCGGCGCCTCCGTATCGCAAACGCAACGAAATCTTCTCTTTTTATTTTTTTCTGGGACGAAAGTGAACTTATAGACCTGAGATTCGGGGCGGCAGAGCTATGTGGGCCCCACAAGCTTGCCCACCGCCACCAGGGGGTGGCAGAGCCAGGGCTTGTGGCCCACTGGCCCACCCCCTCAGGTGGATCTTGGCGCAAATATTTTTCATATTTTCCAAAAATGATCTCCATAAATTTTCAGGACGTTTGGAGAACTTTGATTTCTGCACAAAAATAACACCAAGGCAATTCTGCTGAAAACAGCGTCAGTCCAGGTTAGTTCCATTCAAATCATGCAAATTAGAGTCCAAAAAAAGGGCAAAAGAGTTTGGAAAAGTAGATACGATGGAGACGTATCAACTCCCCAAGCTTAAAACCTTCCTTGTCCTCAAGAAACTCAGTTGACAAACCGAGAGAGAAAGAAAAACTTTGACAAACTCTGTTTGATCTTGTTGTTGCAACTATGTCTAACTCATAACCAGAATTTCAGCAAGATCACAAGTTAACCACATAAGCAGATGACACAAAGGTGTCACGGTAAACTAATATCAATGGCATAATCAACTAACGAGCAAATAATAATGAGTTTCAAATACCAACACTTCAATCAAAACAAGCATGAAACAATATGAATTGGTGGTATCTCGCTAGCTTTTTCTCAGACCGCAAAACATAAATGCAGAGCACTTTCGAAGATCAAGGGCTGACTAAACATTGTAATACATGGCAACGAAGATCCATTCATAGTCATACTCAATATCAATCAAAATAAAAGCATACAAATGACAAAGGTGCTCTCTAATTGGTGCTTATATAAGAGGAGGATGACTCGACAGGAAAATAAATAGACAGGCCCTTCGCAGAGGGAAGCATTGATTTGCAGAGGAGCCAGATCTCAAGCTTTGAAACAGAGATAATAATTTTGGGTGGCATGCTTTCATTGTCAACGCAATGAGCAAGAGTTCTCAATATCTTCCATGCTGCTCATGCTATAGGCGGTTCCCAAACAGAAAAGTAAAGTTTTAACTCCCCCACCACCAATCAATCACACTCCACGGCTAGCCGAATCCTCGGGTACCGTCCATACTAACATCAATCCGGGGGAGTCTTGTTTTATAGTTATGTTTTCGATTTAAGCGTGGAACTGGGCATTCCAATTACCGGCCCCTTTCTCATGAATGACACTGAATAAACACATGTCGAGGATAACACTCCTAGAATGGAAGATACCAATAGCCCCCTGTGACCACATGAGCAGTTTGGGCATGCAAAACAGATTATTTCTTGAAGGTTTAGAGAATGGCACATGCAAATTTACTTGGAACGGCATGTAGATACCGCAAATTGGTAGGCATGGTGGACTCTCATGGAAAAACTTTTGGGTTCATGGAAGTGGATGCACAAGCAGTATTCCGCTTAGTACAGGTGAAGGCTAGCAAAAGACTGGGAAGCGACCAACTATAGAGCGACAACAGTCATCAAGATGCAATGAGTTTGACTAACATTGAATGCAAGCATGAACATGATATAAATCGCCATGAACATGAACATCATAGAGGCTATGTTGATTTTGTTTCAACTACATGCATGAACATGCGCCAAGTCAAGCCACTTGAAACAATCAAAGGAGAATACCATCCTATCATACTACATCATAGTCATCTCAAAATCTATGTTGGCATTCAAGACAAACCATTATAAACTCTCAGCTAAATAAGCATGGCATCAGAAACTATGATCTCTAAGTTGTCATTGCAAACATGGTTCTCTCACAACAAAGATGAATCTAGGTCGATAAGCTAGTCATATTTACAAAAACAAAATAGATAGAGTTCATACCAGCTTTTCAGTCTCGGTCACTTCATCATATATCATCATTATTGCCTTTCATTTGCACGACCGAACGATGTGAACGATAATAAGCGCATTGGACTAAGCTGAATCTGCAGGCAAACACAAAGGGGAAGACAAAGTAATATGGCTCTTTGAAAGCTAAAGAGCTAAGCATGCAAGAACCACTAAACATTGAAACCAATATCTTCTACCTTGACCCAAAGAAAAAGAAAACTATTTACACGGGAAAGCTCCCAACAAGCAAAAGAAGAAAGAAAAATATTTTTGGGTTTTCTCAGAAGGACACAAAACAAGATAACAAGACAACGAAAATAAACTAGGATGGCTAATACAGTGGCAAAGTGTAAACACCGGCTAATAAAGTGAAAGCATAAGCATGAATGTAAAGTCGGTGAGAACACGTACTCCCCCAAGCTTAGGCTTTTGGCCTAGCTTGTTCTACTCCCATGGATGATCCTGGCGAAACCCAAAGTCCTAATGGGTGTTATACGGGAGTGCTGCAGCCACTGCCTGAATAGCTGCCTCACGAAGTCGAGCAGCCGTCGCCTCCCTCTCATAATCCTCTGCCTCTCCTATGGCTATGTAGTATCTTCGTTTTACCTGAAAACCAAAGGAAGCAGGAGCAGGAAGGGTAATATGGAAAACACGTAGCCGGTTAAATATCAAGCGGTATAGGAGGGATCCATGATCTCTCTCAAGGAACTGGTAGCGTGTTAGAGTGACACGATCAAGGTAGGCTGTACGGAGAGGAGGGTCTTCTGGACGGATGGATACTCCAAGAAAATTTGCTAAGCGTGTAGCATAAACTCCACCAAAGAAATCCCCCTCACTGGCATTTTTATTCAGCCTACTTGCTATTATAGCTCCCATATTGAAGCTCATGTCACCTGTTACTGCGCTCTTAAGGATACTAAGGTCGGAAGTGCATAGGTGACAATGTGCACCCTTTCCGTTAATGCACCAACCTATGAAGAGGGCAAAGTAGTGCAAGGCACGGAAATGGATGCTTCCTATGGTGGCTTGTGTGATATCTCTGGTTTCTTCAACAGTTATACTCGAGACAAAGTCTCTGACCGAAGACTTAGAAGGATCATTAATACTACCCCCATCGGATATCTTACAAATCGTATTGAAATCCTCCAAATCCACGGTATAGGATTTATCGTACAGATCAAACAGTATGGATGAGTCATGGCCAACTAAAAATTTAAATCTACGCACGAAAGAGGCAGTGAGCATAGCATACTGTTCACATTTATCTGAGAGGAATTCTTCTAACCCGGCATTGCGGACAAGTGTATCAAATTCATCCTTGAAACCTGCTTCGATCATGAACTCATCGGAAGGCCATTCACATGGTTGTACCGGTGCATCCCTTAGTTGAAAAGGTTTGGGCTCCCAAAAAGAGAGATGGGGACCCTTCTTACTTGAGGAACCACCATGAAACTTCCTCGTGAGCATAATTTCTTTTTGCTGAAATTTTTGAAGTTCAAGAGAAAAGTGAATGAAGACCCACCACACCTTGTAGCAACTACTCCTACTAGTTCCTAGAGACCGTATCACGCGCTAAAACTACTTGGGACCAGCTAAAATCAACCTTTCAAGCTCAAGAACAGGGTCACCAAGGTAGCAAGAATACGCGAAAGATAAAGTACTAGAGCAAAGACTAATTCGACAAATGGAGGAGTCACTTACCAAGGAGTAATTTCCCCAAAATGGTTCGGAGAATGGTGCTTTGAGCAAGGAGATCGAAAATCACAGCCAAATGAGCAAGAACACGGGTTTGAGCTGCGAAACACTTTTTTCTGGAGGTGGAAGAAGAGGCTGGGAGCTGGAATGAGTGGAGGGGGTCCCTGTGGGCCCCACAAGCTTGCTCTCCACCACCAGGGGGTGGCGGTAGCACGGCTTGTGGCGCACTGGTATGGCCCCCAGGCCAGCTCTCAGGGCGAGTAATTTTCAAAAATTCCAGAAAAAATCATACTAGATTTTCAGGGCCATCGGAGAACTTCTATTTTCGAGGAATTTTTCTCCGGGACGCTAAAACAGAAAGCAGGAAAAACTAAACTAATTCTATCATTTTTCTTCTAAGCAACAGAAAATGAAAGCGCAAAACAGAGGTATGTGACTCTTTGATTCATCCGTTTCATGGTCATCGAAAGAAATCCGTCAATGGGGTTGATCAAGTCCTCATGACAAAACCTTCACGAATCTCAACAGAGAATGGAGAATTTTCGAATAGCAACTAAGCCACCTCAATGGGGATATGTATCTCCCCAACAAGCAAATCATACTTCAACTTGACATGAGGAATAGGGCATTCAAAGCTCCCAATAAGAATCGATGAAGTCTTTTCGATAGCATTGATGCAATGTACTTGATATCGTTTCTTCGGAAAGTGCACTTTGTGCTCATTACCGTTGACATGGAAAGTGACATTGCCTTTGTTGCAATCTATAACAGCCCCTGCAGTGTTTAAAAAGGGTCTTCCGAGGATGACAGCCATGGCATCATCCTCGGGAATATCCAAGATAACAAAGTCTGTTAAGATAGTGGTATTAGCAACCACAACAGGCACATCCTTGCGAATGCCGATAGGGAAAGCAGTTGATTTGTCAGCCATTTGCAGAGAAATTTCAGTGGGTGTCAACTTATCCAATTCAGGTCTACGATAAAGAGAGAGCGGCATAACACTAAGACCGGCTCCAAGGTCACATAAGGCAGTTCTTACGTAGTTTCCTTTAATGGAGCAAGGTATAGTGGGCACTCCGGGATCACCAAGTTTCTTAGGAGTTCCACCTTTAAAGGTGTAATTGGCAAGCATGGTGGAGATCTCAAGATATGGTATCTTCCGTTTATTAGTCACGATATCTTTCATGTACTTGGCATACGGATACATCTTGAGCATATTAGTTAACCGCATCTGTAGAAAGATGGGTCTTATCATCTCAACGAAGCGCTCAAAATCCTCATCATCCTTTTTCTTTGATGGCTTAGAAGGAAAGGACATAGATCTTTGAACCCATGGCTCCCTTTCTTTACCATGCTTCCTAGCAATGAAGTCATTCTTATCGTATCTCTTAGGTTGTGGGTTATCAGGATTACCCGAAGGTTCAATCTCCACATCCTCATCATTGCTAGGTTGAGCATTATTATGAACATCACTGTCCATATTGTCACCAGGTTCATGTTCATCACCAGATTGTGTTTCTGCATCGGACGCAGAAATATCATTAGGTTCTTCAGGTGTGACAGTGTTTGGTGAACTGGCATGTAGGTTTCTATCATCCTTCTTCTTCACCTTAGGATGACTGGGTGTATCAGCACTGATTCCTTGAGAATCTTGATCAATTCTCTTAGGATGAGCTTCAGGATACAAAGGTTCCTGAGTCATTTTGCCTCCTCTAGTAATGATTCTGACAGAGTTGTCATTTAATTCATTGAGCGGGTCATTCTGAGCTTTAAGTACTTGTTCTACCTGAGTAGTAATTATAGAGGCATGTTTACCCAGAAGCTTCAGATCATTGACATTTCTGTCTACACAAGCACTTAAATGGCTAAGCATACGAGTACTTTGTTCCAAATGTCTGCTAACATAACCATTGAAACTCTGTTGTTTGGCAACAAAGTTGTCAAATTCATCAAAGTATAGGCTAGCAGGTTTGTCAAAAGGAATATCACTCTCATCAAACCTACGCAGAGAATTCACTTCTACTACCTGTATCGGGTTATCAAGACCATGGATCTCTTCGTTAAGTGGTAGATTTTTGACATCTTCAGATCTAATGCCTTTCTCTTGCATAGATTTCTTGTCTTCTTGCATATCTTCGGGACTGAGGAATAGAATACCTATTTTCTTCGGAGTTGGCTTAGGAGGTGGTTCGGGAATAGTCCAAGCATTATCGTTGATCAAGATGTTATTGAGTAGGGTCTCAGCTTGTTCTACAGTTCGTTCCCTAAAAACACAACCGGCACAACTATCTAGGTGGTCTCTCGAGGCATCGGTAAGTCCGTTATAGAGGATATCAAGTATCTCGTTCTTCTTAAGAGGGTGATCAGGCAAAGCATTTTGTAGCTGGACGAGCCTCCCCCAAGCGTGTGGAAGACTCTCTTCTTGGAGTTGAGCAAAGTTGTATATTTCCTGCAAGGCAGTTTGCTTCTTATGGGCAGGGAAATATTTCTCACACAAGTAATAGACCATATCATGGGGACTACTCACACATCCAGGAGCAAGAAAGGTGAACCAGGCTTTAGCGTCATCCTTTAGAGAGAAAGGAAACAACTTAAGGATATAGTAGTGGAATATCTTCTCCTCATTAATGAAAAGGGTGGCTATATCGTGTAGTTTGGCAAGATGGTCTACGACCGTCTCAGACTCATAACCGTGAAAAGGATCAGATTCGACTAGAGAGATTATCTCAGGATCGACAGAGAATTCATAATCCTTATGGGTGATAAAGATAGGTGACGTGGCAAACTTCGGGTCGTATTTCATCCTAGCTTTCAGAGATTTTTCCTTCCACTTGACAAGTAATTTCTCAGCGTCATAGGCATCCTTACACACAAGAAAATCCTCAGCTATCTCTCCCTCCATAACGCAACCCTCAGGTATATCAGGCAATTCATATCTAGGAGAGCTAGATCTAACAGGAGCAAAAGCAGGTTCTATCTCAATAGTATCGGCAGTTTCAGAAGCATCACGAGCATTGGCAGTAACTCTAGCAATATGAGCATCAAGGAATACCCCTAGTGGAACATCAGGCAAACTAGTATCTCTAGCAGTATCAAGCATAGTATCATCAGGCATAGCATCTCTAGCAGTATCAGGCAAAGCAGTATCAAGCATAGCATCTCTAGCAGTATCAAGCATAACATCTCTAGCAGTATTAGGCATAGTATCAAGCATTGTATCTCTAGCAGTAGCATCGTAAGCATCATCAAGCACAAGCGACATATCAAGATTTCTAGTAGGAGGTGATGTCGCAAACTTACTCATAACTCAAGGTGAATCAAGTGCAGAGCTAGATGGCAATTCCTTACCTCCCCTCGTAGTTGAGGGCAAGACTTTGGTCTTCGGATCCTTCAGATTCTTCATAGTGATCAGCAGATATAAATCCCAAGTGACTCAGAGAATATAGCAATACCTCCCCGGCAACGGCGCTAGAAAAATGCTGACTCCGTAACAGCAGACCTTCCCTTGCAACGGCACGAGAAGAATGTTGTTGATGGCCCACCAGCGCGTGGGATCGTAGCAGTTTTCGAGGGTAGAGAATTCGACCCAAATTTGTTGATCGCCAAACAGGAGGTGAGAGAATACTCTCGAGTATTAGCAGTTGAATGTGTCAGATTCAACCACACCTGAAAGATTAGTATCTGCAAGCAAAGTAGTAACAGCAAAGTAGCGAGTGACGGCAGTGGCAAGGAACAGCAGTAGTGACAGCAGTAGCAAGTAGCAACAGTAGCAAGCGACACTAGTAGCAATAGTAGCAGCAAAGCAAGACAAGTAACAGCAGCAGCAAGACAAGTAACAGCAGCAGCAACAGTAGTAACAGCAGAGCAAGACAAGTAACAGCAGCAGCAACAGTAGTAACAGCAGAGCAAGACAAGTAACAGCAGCAGTAGGACAAACTCGTAGGCAATGGGTCGGTGATTTGTTTGGCTGATATTCATCATGCAACAGCTATAACACTGAGAGATATGTGGCTAGCTCCCGTTCGTTAATGTGATGTAGGCATGCATTCCGTGTGTCGTCTTACGTGCTTAGGGAAAAGAATTTGCATGACATCTATTGTCCATCCCTCCCGTGGCAGCGGGGTCCAAAAGGAAACTACGGGATATTAAGGTTCTCCTTTTAATAAAGAATCGGACCAACGCATTAGCACTTGGTGAACGCATGAGCTCCTCAAACTATGGTCATCACCGGGAGTGGTTCCGGTTATTGTCACTCCGGGGTTGCCGGATCATAACACATAGTAGGTAACTATAACTTTCAAGATCGGATCTAAAACACACATATATTTGTGACAACACAATAATTTCAGATCTGAAATCATGGCACTCGGGCCCTAGTGACAAGCATTAAGCATGGCAAAGTAGTAGCAACATCAATCTCAGAACATAGTGGATACTAGGGATCAATCCCCATCAAAACTAACTCGATTACATGATAGATCTCATCCTACTCATCACCGCCCAGCGAGCCTACGAATAGATTACTCACGAAGGATGAAGAGCTTCATGGAATTGGAGAGGGAAGAAGGTTGATGATGACGATGGCGACGATTTCCCTTCTTCGGAGCCCAAGACGGACACCAGATCTGCCCTCCAGATGAAGAACAGGTTGTGCCGGCGCCTCCGTATCGCAAACGCGACAAAATCTTCTCTTTTTATTTTTTCTGGGACGAAAGTGAACTTATAGACCTGAGATTGGGGGCGGCAGAGATGTGTGGGCCCCACAAGCTTGCCCACCGCCACCAGGGGGCGGCGGAGCCAGGGCTTGTGGCCCACTCGCCCGCCCCCTCAGGTGGATCTTGGCGCAGATATTTTTCATATTTTCCGAAAATGATCTCCGTAAATTTTCAGGACATTCGGAGAACTTTGATTTCTGCACAAAAATAACACCAAGGCAATTCTGCTGAAAAGAGCGTCAGTCCAGGTTAGTTCCATTCAAATCATGCAAATTAGAGTCCAAAACAAGGGCAAAAGAGTTTGTAAAAGTAGATACGATGGAGACGTATCACCGCTAGATACAGAAACAGCCATAACTTTCGCATACGAACTCCGAATCGAGCAAACTCAAGCTTGTTGAATTCACAACGACAAGAGCTATCCGACAGCGACATATAATATTAAGAACATGTAGTTATAGAGATGTGAGACCTCTATGAATGAAGAACATGCAAAAACTTCCAACATCGAAAACATCATAGAAGATGCATATGGACTCCGTTTTCGATGAACTCGAGCTTGTCATTAAGATGACCATAAGCTCTAAAACTCACAAGGAGAAACACCAAACAAGTGTTGGGGAACTTCGCATGGGAAACAAAAAATTTCCTACGCGCACGAAGACCTATCATGGTGATGTCCATCTACGAGAGGGGATGAGTGATCTACGTACCCTCGTAGACCGTACAACAGAAGCGTTAGAGAACGCGGTTGATGTAGTGGAACGTCCTCACGTCCCTCAATCCGCCCCGCGAACAATCCCGCGATCAGTCCCACGATCTAGTATCGAACGGACGGCACCTCCGCGTTCAGCACACGTACAGCTCGACGATGATCTCGGCCTTCTTGATCCAGCAAGAGAGACGGAGAGGTAGAAGAGTTCTCCGGCAGCGTGACGGCACTCCGGAGGTTGGCGATGACCTTGTCTCAGCAGGGCTCCGTCCGAGCTCCGCAGAAACGCGATCTAGAGGAAAAACCGTGGAGGTATGTGGTCGGGCTGCCGTGGAAAAGTCGTCTCAAATCAGCCCTAAAACCTCCGTATATATAGGTGGGAGGGAGGGGGCCTTGCCTTGGGGTCCAAGGACCCTCAAGGGGGTCGGCCGAGCCAAGGGGGAGGACTCTCCCCCCCCAAACCGAGTTGGACTAGGTTTGGTGGGAGGGAGTCCTCCTCCCTTCCCACCTCCTCCTTTTTTTTTCCTCTTGATTTTTCTTCTCTTGGCGCATAGACCACTTGTGGGCTGTCCCACCAGCCCACTAAGGGCTGGTGTGTCTCCCCAAAGGCCTATGGACTTCCCCGGGGTGGGTTGCCCCCCCCCCCCCCGGTGAACTCTCGGAACCCATTCGTCATTCCCGGTACATTCCCGGTAACTCCGAAAACCTTCCGGTAATCAAATGAGGTCATCCTATATATCAATCTTCGTTTCCGGACCATTCCGGAAACCCTCGTGACGTCCGTGATCTCATCCGGGACTATGAACAACATTCGGTAACCAACCATATAACTCAAATATGCATAAAACAACGTCGAACCTTAAGTGTGCAGACCCTGCGGGTTCGAGAACTATGTAGACATGACCCGAGAGACTCCTCGGTCAATATCCAATAGCGGGACCTGGATGCCCATATTGGATCCTACATATTCTACGAAGATCTTATCGTTTGAACCTCAGTGCCAAGGATTCGTATAATCTCGTATGTCATTCCCTTTGTCCTTCGGTATGTTACTTGCCCGAGATTCGATCGTCAGTATCCGCATACCTATTTCAATCTCGTTTACCGGCAAGTCTCTTTACTCGTTCCGTAATACAAGATCCCGCAACTTACACTAAGTTACATTTCTTGCAAGGCTTGTGTGTGATGTTGTATTACCGAGTGGGCCCCAAGATACCTCTCCGTCACACGGAGTGACAAATCCCAGTCTTGATCCATACTAACTCAACTAACACCTTCGGAGATACCTGTAGAGCATCTTTATAGTCACCCAGTTACGTTGCGACGTTTGATACACACAAAGCATTCCTCCGGTGTCAGTGAGTTATATGATCTCATGGTCATAGGAATAAATACTTGACACGCAGAAAACAGTAGCAACAAAATGACACGATCAACATGCTACGTCTATTAGTTTGGGTCTAGTCCATCACGTGATTCTCCCAATGACGTGATCCAGTTATCAAGCAACAACACCTTGTTCATAATCAGAAGACACTGACTATCATTGATCAACTGGCTAGCCAACTAGAGGCATGCTAGGGACGGTGTTTTGTCTATGTATCCACACATGTAAATGAGTCTTCATTCAATACAATTATAGCATGGATAATAAACTATTATCTTGATACAGGAATTATAATAATAACTATATTTATTATTGCCTCTAGGGCATAATTCCAAGAGTCTCCCACTTGCACTAGAGTCAATAATCCAGCCCTCACATCACCATGTGAATTACATTGTAATAAATCTAACACCCATACAGTTCTGGTGTCGATCATGTTTTGGCCGTGGAAGAGGTTTAGTCAGCGGGTCTGCTACATTCAGATCCGTGTGCACCTTGCATATATTTACGTCCTCTTCCTCGACGTAGTCGCGGATGAGGTTGAAGCGTCGTTTGATGTGTCTGGTCTTCTTGTGAAACCGTGGTTCCTTTGCTAAGGCAATGGCACCAGTGTTGTCACAGAACAAGGTTATTGGACTCAGTGCGCTTGGCACCACTCCAAGATCCGTCATGAACTGCTTCATCCAGACACCCTCCTTAGCCGCCTCCGAGGCAGCCATGTACTCCGCTTCACATGTAGAATCTGCTACGACGCTTTGCTTGGAACTGCACCAGCTTACTGCACCCCCATTAAGAATAAATATGTATCCGGTATGCGACTTAGAGTCGTCCGGATCTGTGTCAAAGCTTGCATCGACGTAACCTTTTACGGCGAGCTCTTCGTCACCTCCATACACGAGAAACATCTCCTTAGTCCTTTTCAGGTACTTCAGGATATTCTTGACCGCTGTCCAGTGATCCACTCTTGGATTACTCTGGAACCTACCTGCCATACTTACGGCCAGGCTAACATCCGGTCTAGTGCACAGCATCGCATACATGATAGAACCTATGGCTGAAGCATAGGGGACAGAGCGCATATGCTCTCTATCTTCATCAGTTGCTGGGCACTGAGTCTTACTCAATCTCGTACCTTGTAAAACTGGCAAGAACCCTTTCTTGGACTGTTCCATTTTGAACCTCTTCAAAACTTTATCAAGGTATGTGCTTTGTGAAAGTCCTATCAGGCGTTTTGATCTATCCCTATAGATCTTAATGCGTAGAATGTAAGCAGCTTCTCCTAGGTCCTTCATAGAGAAACTTTTATTCAAGTAACCTTTTATGCTCTCCAAAAGCTCTACGTTGTTTCCAATCAGTAATATGTCATCCACATATAATATTAGAAACGCCACAGAGCTCCCACTCACTTTCTTGTAAATACAAGATTCTCCAACCACTTGTATAAACCCAGATGCTTTGATCACCTCATCAAAGCGTTTGTTCCAACTCTGAGATGCTTGCATCAGTCCATAAATGGATCGTTGGAGCTTGCACACCTTGTCAGCATTTTTAGGATCGACAAAACCTTCGGGTTGCATCATATACAACTCTTCCTTAAGGAAACCGTTAAGGAACGCCGTTTTGACATCCATCTGCCAGATTTCATAATCGAAAAATGCAGCTATTGCTAACATGATTCTGACGGACTTAAGCATCGCTACGGGTGAGAAAGTCTCATCGTAGTCAACTCCTGGAACTTGTGAAAAACCCTTTGCCACAAGTCGTGCTTTATAAACGGTCACATTACCGTCAGCGTCCGTCTTCTTCTTAAAGATCCATTTGTTCTGAATAGCCTTGCGGCCCTCAGGTAGTATCTCCAAAGTCCACACTTTGTTCTCATACATGGATCCTATCTCGGATTTCATGGCTTCTAGCCATTTGTTGGAATCTGGGCCCACCATTGCTTCTTCATAATTTGCAGGTTCATTGTTGTCCAACAACATGATTAATAAGACGGGATTACCGTACCACTGTGGAGCAGCGCGTGATCTCGTCGACCTGCGTGGTTCAACAGAAACTTGAACTGGAGTTTCATGATCATCATCATTAACTTCCTCCTCAACCGGTGTCGCAACGACAGAGGTTTCCCCTTGCCCTGCGCCACCATCCAGAGGGATGAGAGCTTCGACAACCTCGACAAGTTCTATCTTCCTCCCACTCAATTCTCTCGAGAGAAACTCCTTCTCGAGAAAAGCTCCGTTTTTAGCAACAAACACTTTGCCCTCGGATTTGAGATAGAAGGTGTACCCAACTATCTCTTTCGGGTAACCTATGAAGACGCATTTTTCCGCTTTGGGTTCCAGCTTTTCAGGCTGAAGCTTTTTGACATAAGCATCACATCCCCAAACTTTAACAAACGACAACTTTGGCCTCTTGCCATACCATAGTTCGTATGGTGTCGTCTCAACGGATTTTGATGGTGCCCTATTTAAAGTGAATGCAGCTGTTTCTAATGCATAACCCCAAAATGATAACGGCAAATCAGTAAGAGACATCATAGATCGCACCATCTCTAACAAAGTACGATTACGACGTTCGGACACACCATTACGCTGTGGTGTTCCAGGCGGTGTTAACTGCGAAACAATTCCACATTGTCTCAAGTGAGCACCAAACTCGAAACTCAGATATTCACCCCCACGATCAGACTGTAGGAACTTGATCTTCTTGTTACGATGATTTTCCACTTCACTCTGAAATTGCTTGAACTTTTCAAATGTTTCAGACTTGTGCTTCATCAAGTAGACATAACCATATCTGCTTAAATCGTCAGTGAAGGTGAGAAAATAACGATATCCGCCGCGTGCCTCTACGCTCATTGGACCACACACATTGGTATGTATGATTTCCAACAAGTCACTTGCACGCTCCATTGTTCCGGAGAACGGAGTCTTAGTCATCTTGCCCATGAGGCATGGTTCGCACGTGTCAAGTGAATCAAAGTCAAGTGACTCCAAAAGTCCATCAGCATGGAGTTTCTTCATGCGCTTTACACCAATATGACCCAAGCGGCAGTGCCACAAAAATATGGCGCTCTCATTGTTTACTCTAACTCTTTTGGTCTCAATGTTATGTATATGTGTATCGCTATCAAGATTCAGTATGAACAATCCTCTCACATTCGGTGCATGACCATAAAAGATGTTACTCATAGAAATAGAACAACCATTATTCTCAGACTTAAAAGAGTAACCGTCTCGCAATAAACAAGATCCAGATATAATGTTCATGCTCAACGCAGGCACTAAATAACAACGATTTAAGTTCATCACCAATCCCGATGGTAGCTGAAGTGACACTGTGCCGACGGCGATTGCATCAACCTTGGAACCATTTCCTACGCGCATCGTCACTTCGTCTTTCGCCAGCCTTTGTCTATTCCGCAGTTCCTGCTTCGAGTTGCAAATGTGAGCAACAGAACCGGTATCGAATACCCAGGCACTACTACGAGAACCGGTTAAGTACACATCAATAACATGTATATCAAATATACCTGATTTTTCTTTGCCCGCCTTCTTATCTGCCAGATACTTGGGGCAATTGCGCTTCCAGTGACCCATACTCTTGCAATAGAAGCACTCTGTTTCAGGCTTAGGTCCAGCCTTGTGTTTCTTCGGCGGATTGGCAACAGGCTTGCCGCTCTTCTTCGAATTGCCCTTCTTGCCTTTGCCGTTTCTCTTGAAACTAGTGGTCTTGCTCACCATCAACACTTGATGCTCTTTACGGAGTTCAGACTCTGTGACTTTCAGCATCGCAAACAACTCGCCGGGAGACTTGTTCATCCCTTGTATGTTGTAGTTCAACACAAAGCCTTTATAGCTTGGCGGCAGTGATTGAAGGATTCTGTCAGTGATAGCTTCTTGCGGGAGTTCAATCCCCAGCTCAGCTAGACGGTTTGAGTACCCAGACATTTTGAGCACATGTTCACTGACAGACGAGTTTTCCTCCATCTTGCAAGCATAGAATTTATCGGAGGTCTCATACCTCTCGATCCGGGCGTTCTTCTGAAAGATAAACTCCAACTCCTGGAACATCTCAAATGCTCCATGACGCTCAAAGCGACGTTTAAGTCCCGGTTCTAAGCCATACAAGACTGCACATTGAACTATTGAGTAGTCCTCCTTACGTGCTAGCCAAGCGTTCTTAACATCCTGATCAGCCGTAGCGGGTGGTTCATCTCCTAGCGCAGCATTAAGGACATAATCCTTCTTCCCAGCTTGTAAGATTAGCTTAAGATTACGAGCCCAGTCTACAAAGTTGCTTCCATCATCTTTCAACTTAGCTTTCTCTAGGAACGTATTAAAATTCAGGATGACTGTCGCGTGAGCCATGATCTACAACACAAATATATTCAAAGTGGACTTAGACTATGTTAAAGATAATTAGAGTTCAACTTAATCAAATTATATGCTAAACTCCCACTCAAAAAGTACATCTCTCTAGTCATTTGAGTGGTTCATGATCCACTTACACTATCCCAAGTCCGATCATCACGTGAGTCGAGTATAGTTTCAGTGGTAAGCATCCCTATGCTAATCATATCAACTATATGATTCATGATCGACCTTTCGGTCTCATGTGTTCCGAGGCCATGTCTGCACATGCTAGGCTCGTCAAGCTTAACCCGAGTGTTCCGCGTGCGCAACTGTTTTGCACCCGTTGTATGTGAACGTTGAGTCTATCACACCCGATCATCACGTGGTGTCTCGAAACGACGAACTGTAGCAACGGTGCACAGTCGGGGAGAACACAACTTCGTCTTGAAATTTTAGTGAGAGATCACCTCATAATGCTACCGTCGTTCTAAGCAAAATAAGGTGCATAAAAGGATTAACATCACATGCAATTCATAAGTGACATGATATGGCCATCTTCACGTGCTTCTTGATCTCCATCACTTAAGCACCGGCACGATCTTCTTGTCACCGGAGCCACACCATGATCATCCATCAACGTGTTGCCATCGGGGTTGTCGTGCTACTTATGCTATTACTACTAAAACTACATCCTAGCAAAATAGTAAACGCATCTGCAAGCACAAACGTTAGTATAAAGACAACCCTATGGCTCCTGCCGGTTGCCGTACCATCGACGTGCAAGTCGATATTTCTATTACAACATGATCATCTCATACATCCAATATATCACATCACATCGTTGGCCATATCACATCACAATCATACCCTGCAAAAACAAGTTAGACGTCCTCTAATTTTGTTGTTGCATGTTTTACGTGGTGACCAAGGGTATCTAGTAGGATCGCATCTTACTTACGCAAACACCACAACGGAGATATACGAGTTGCTATTTAACCTCATCCAAGGACCTCCTCGGTCAAATCCGATTCAACTAAAGTTGGAGAAACCGACACTTGCCAGTCATCTTTGAGCAAAGGGGGTTACTCGTAACGATGAAACCAGTCTCTCGTAAGCGTACGAGTAATGTCGGTCCAAGCCGCTTCAATCCAACAATACCACGGAATCAAGAAAAGACTAAGGAGGGCAGAAAAACGCACATCACCGCCCACAAAAACTTTTGTGTTCTACTCGAGAAGACATCTACGCATGAACCTAGCTCATGATGCCACTGTTGGGGAACGTCGCATGGGAAACAAAAAATTTCCTACGCGCACGAAGACCTATCATGGTGATGTCCATCTACGAGAGGGGATGAGTGATCTACGTACCCTCGTAGACCGTACAGCAGAAGCGTTAGAGAACGCGGTTGATGTAGTGGAACGTCCTCACGTCCCTCGATCCGCCCCGCGAACAATCCCGCGATCAGTCCCACGATCTAGTACCGAACGGACGGCACCTCCGCGTTCAGCACACGTACAGCTCGACGATGATCTCGGCCTTCTTGATCCAGCAAGAGAGACGGAGAGGTAGAAGAGTTCTCCGGCAGCGTGACGGCGCTCCGGAGGTTGGCGATGACCTTGTCTCAGCAGGGCTCCGCCCGAGCTCCGCAGAAACGCGATCTAGAGGAAAAACCGTGGAGGTATGTGGTCGGGCTGCCGTGGAAAAGTCGTCTCAAAACAGCCCTAAAACCTCCGTATATATAGGTGGGAGGGAGGGGGCCTTGCCTTGGGGTCCAAGGACCCTCAAGGGGGTCGGCCGAGCCAAGGGGGAGGACTCTCCCCCCCCCCCCAAACCGAGTTGGACTAGGTTTGGTGGGAGGGAGTCCTCCTCCCTTCCCACCTCCTCTTTTTTTTTCTTTTCTCTTGATTTTCTCTTCTTGGCGCATAGAGCCCTTTTGGGCTGTCCCACCAGCCCACTAAGGGCTGGTGTGCCACCCTCAAGGCCTATGGGCTTCCCCGGGGTGGGTTGCCTCCCCCCCCCCCCCCGATGAACTCCCGGAACCCATTCGTCATTCCCGGTACATTCCCGGTAACTCCGAAAACCTTCCGGTAATCAAATGAGGTCATCCTATATATCAATCTTCGTTTCCGGACCATTCCGGAAACCCTCGTGACGTCCGTGATCTCATCCGGGACTATGAACAACATTCGGTAACCAACCATATAACTCAAATATGCATAAAACAACGTCGAACCTTAAGTGTGCAGACCCTGCGGGTTCGAGAACTATGTAGACATGACCCGAGAGACTCCTCGGTCAATATCCAATAGCGGGACCTGGATGCCCATATTGGATCCTACATATTCTACGAAGATCCTATCGTTTGAACCTCAGTGCCAAGGATTCGTATAATCCCGTATGTCATTCCCTTTGTCCTTCGGTATGTTACTTGCCCGAGATTCGATCGTCAGTATCCGCATACCTATTTCAATCTCGTTTACCGGCAAGTCTCTTTACTCGTTCCGTAATACAAGATCCCGCAACTTACACTAAGTTACATTTCTTGCAAGGCTTGTGTGTGATGTTGTATTACCGAGTGGGCCCCAAGATACCTCTCCGTCACACGGAGTGACAAATCCCAGTCTTGATCCATACTAACTCAACTAACACCTTCGGAGATACCTGTAGAGCATCTTTATAGTCACCCAGTTACGTTGCGACGTTTGATACACACAAAGCATTCCTCCGGTGTCAGTGAGTTATATGATCTCATGGTCATAGGAATAAATACTTGACACGCAGAAAACAGTAGCAACAAAATGACACGATCAACATGCTACGTCTATTAGTTTGGGTCTAGTCCATCACGTGATTCTCCCAATGACGTGATCCAGTTATCAAGCAACAACACCTTGTTCATAATCAGAAGACACTGACTATCATTGATCAACTGGCTAGCCAACTAGAGGCATGCTAGGGACGGTGTTTTGTCTATGTATCCACACATGTAAATGAGTCTTCATTCAATACAATTATAGCATGGATAATAAACTATTATCTTGATACAGGAATTATAATAATAACTATATTTATTATTGCCTCTAGGGCATAATTCCAACAACAAGAACCAAGATATGATGCAAGGATGCAAATGGTGTGAGCTCTCAATGAACGATACGATCAAGCTACTCACTTGAGATCCCCCCTTGACAGTACGGCAAACTATCCTACAATAGAAAAACCTATCAAGGGCAAATCTATACCTTGCACCTAGTCCTCTTGTGCTAGATGATGATGATCTTGGATTCCTCAAGATGGAAAACCTTTCTTTATTGCTCCCCCATACTCACTATGGGTGAGACACTCTTCAGCACATTTTCACAAGTCCATTGCCACCACAATGGACGGCAAGCTTCAAGCATGAGATCTTCGTGATGCTCCACTTGAACTTGCACACCACAATCTTGATGACGATCATCACTTGATGTCATCCTTCATAGGTTGAATGAGATCTTCCTCTTGACGCAAACACATGGAAACACACCTAACCCCACATAGAACTCTCACAAAGACATGGATTAGTACACAAAAGCGTTATGGACAATGCTTACCATACCATGGGATCACTTGATCCTTCTTGGTACATCTTATACGCTTTATGTGTTGATCATCTTGATTTACTCTCTGCTTAGTCTTGATCAACCTTGTGTCTTTATGACCAATCTTTGGATAATATTTTGAATACCACCTTGGTCATCATATAAACTCCTTGAAACCAACAGATGGACTTCAAGAAGTGCCTATGGACAAATCCTTCGAATATAACTTAAGGCAACCATTTGTCAACAGGTATTGTCATAAATTACCAAAACCACATATGGAGAAATATGCTCTAACAATCTCCCTCATTTTGGTAATTGATGACAATAAGTACAAGAGAGTTTATATAAGGAAATAAGCATAATCAATTACCAAAACCACATATGGAGAAATATGCTCTAACACACATTCACAGTCATGCATCGACATTAGTCAGGGACGCTCTCGCATACATGTATTGTTATCATAAGTGCGAGTTGATAACTGATCTACATGAGACAAGATCATCACATGCAATTACTATCATCGTATCATCACATGTGGCAGCAGATTACTCCAGGCGGAGGACACATCCGCAGTCATGCATCGACGTTAGTCAGGCATATCGCGAATGTTGTTGGAGCTGAAGGTCCAAGCCCTTCGCATCACCGTTGTCTAGCCAATGTCGCGTCCACATAGTTTTCTTTAAAGTCGGAACTTCTCAATGTTCTCCATTTAAAAAAACTTATTTTTTCTAATAAAATGAAACATAAAAGAAAAAGGAGAATCACAGTTGCAGTCAAGGTGGGGATCACTGTAGTAGAAGTCAGGGTTGCAACATTTGCGATCGCATTGGAGGCCCGTCCAATTGAAGTTGGATTATAACACTTCTAGTTAGAAATCTGGTAGTGATAGATGTGCAATCTGGTCGACAGAAAGACCCTATTTGCCCCAGTTGCAATTGTGTTGTGTAGCATGTACTTACAACCGAGTTGTAACACTTATGGTTGCAAAGTCTAGTTGTGGACGTGCAAACTAGTCGAGAGAAAAACATATGGGCCTGAGTTACAATAGCATCGAGGGGAATGCAGTTGCAAGGTTGCAATACTTACGGTTACAAGTCTAGTAGTGGACATGCAAGTGGTGCAAAAAAAAATCCTCTCCCTACCGACCCAGTTGCAGCTATGTTGGGGGCCATGCAGTTAGAGTTAGGTTGCAGCACTTGCAGTTGCAACTATTAAGTGTGTGGACATGCAACTAGTTGACAACCTTCTTCCCCTTTTGGTCAAGTTGGAGTCGTATTAATTGGGGCTATGCAATTGCAATCAGGTTGCAACACTTGCGGTTCCAAGGGTAGTGGTGTTCATGCAACTGGCCGACAATCCCCACCCCCTTTCGGGCGCATTGGAGGTTATGCAATTGCAGCCAAGTTCCACCATTGTAGTTGCAATTGTAGAAGTGTACATGCAGCTGGTTCCATAAGCCCCTCCCTCTATTGGCTCAGTTTGCAACCGCGTTGGGGCCATGCAATTGTAGTAAGGTTACAAACATTTGAAGTGGCAAGTCTAAGTGGGGGGACATGCAACTGGCCAATACCCCTCGCCTCCTCCAGCCCAGTTGTCGCCGCATTAGGGCCCATATAGTTGTAGTTGGGTTTCAACACTTCCAGTTGATAGTCTAGTGGTAGGCATACAACTGCCAGCAACCCCTCTATTGGCCAAGTTGCAGTCGTGTTTGGGATTATGTAATCACAATCAGGTTACAATACTTGAAGTTGCAATTTTAGTGGTTGACACGCAATTGGCTCAACAACACCATCCCGCCTCCGTTGTCATCGCATTATGTCTTGTACAATTTTATTGGGGTTGCAAACACTTAGAGTTGCAAGTCTAGCGGTGGACATGCAACTGACCCCGATAATGCCCTTCTGACCGAGTTGCAATTGCTTTGTGCCCGTTCATTTGCATTCGTGTTGCAACGCTTGAAGTTGCATGTCATGGTGGACAGAAAACTACCCTCGACATTTCCTCCGTGACCGAGGTTGCAGTCGCGTCATGATCGTGTAGTTGTAGTCGGTATACAACGCTTGCAATTGTGTGTGACATGCAACTAGCCCGACTACCCCCTTCCTGACCTAGATGGAGTCGTATTGTGGCTCGTGCAGTTGATTTTAGGTTACAAAACTTGTAGTTGCATGTCTGATGATGGACTTGCAACTGGCCCTGAGAACCCCCGACCCGGTTGCAGTCGCTTTGTAACGTGCAATTATAATTAGGTTGCAATGCTTAGAGTTTCATGTCTATTTATGAACATGCAACTAGGCCAATAACTACCTCCCAACCTCAAGTGGAATCGCTTTATGCTCCATGTTGTTACAGTCGGGCTACAATGCTTATGTACTTGCGGTTGTATGTCTAGTTCTGGATATGGAATTCTCCCAATGACCCCCCCTCCTCGATCCAGTTCCAGCCGCGTTATGACTCATGCAGTTGCAATCAGACTAAAAATATTTGCAATTGATGTCTCCTTAAAAATAAGCAGCTACAACCCCTCCGAAATGTAATAAGTTGTGGGGTTTCTCCTTAAAAAAATTCACACAATAGAGAAACAAAGAAAAATATAAAATTAGCTAAAAATCATGAATATCTAACAAATACAATTTGTTCAAGCGCCACACCCAATCTTCCCATCACGCACTCTGACGTGCTCTCATCTCACTCTACGACTGAAGAAAAAGATGGACACAAATACAAACAAACATCGTTGCCTTCATATCCATTTCCCTCAACAATACATGAAGTTCACAATATACCACAATGGGTCCTAAGGGCATCCCCAGTGCCAGACCCTCGTACCACACGCAATCGTTCGGACCACGTGGTCTGTGCATTTTGGCCATTCAACGTGGTCCTACGTCGGTCTGCAAGCCGCTCTAGATGAGCTTTTTCTACAAACCGGAGATAAAAGTGGAGGAGGAGACTTTGCGGGCATCCAGGCCGCTGCCGAATCTGCTCCTGATTACCCTGTCCCACCAAAAACCCTCCTCCCTCGATCGCGTGTTCCCGCACGACGGTGGTCAGCACCACGCCGCCGCAACCATTAAATTGACACCTTTGCGAGCGTCGCCGACAAGGAGGCAGAGTAGAGCTTGGAAGGTCGCCGACCCTCGGGTCCTAGAAAGTCCACCACTCGGCCTCTCCTCTTGAAGCCAAACTTGGTGGGCTCAACCTCGTAGGTGCATTAGCCGCTTCGCAGCAATGTTGATGCAGATAAATTCAGTTCCTCAGCTCATGGCTGTGGAGCCAAAGCTGAAGACGGAGAAGGCGGAGTTTGAGCTTCATTTTGCGGTGCTCACGCCCAATGAGACACATGTGAACATTTAAATTAGGTTTAGAGTCAGGTTTAGTTAAAATATATCCGAAATGTAATGAATTGCATTTCGTTTATATAAAATCCAACCGATTTTCATTAATTTTGTCTAATTTGTTTAAATCTAAGTGTATCGCTCATGTGGCGCATGTGTGTCGAGAGCAAATTTGTGTGTGTCAATCAAGCCATCCAAGTTGACATCAACTCACTAAATATTAACAATGGTTTACCGTTTTCACTTGAGTTGATCACACTGGCTGGGCCATATGGATTATCCGTAATTACTAAATCTTCAGCAAAACTACCCGGAATCTCTATGCTTCTAGAGGGAAGTTCAAAACTGAGATCAAGTGGCTGGTCGAGAGGGCCACAAGGAAGACCTATTCCAACTTTGAGAGTTGGGTTACTAACTTTGTATAGTGGGGGTAGTTCCCCATTGTATCTTTGTTTTTCGGTTCTTGGCTTTTCTTTGTATATTGTTGAAATTTGGAGGTGGGCCTTAGGCCGATTAGAGAATTTCAGAAAATCTACAAGGGCCCATGTAGGTGGTGGTATGGCAAGGTGGTGGGAGTTTAGTCCCACCCCGCTAGTGGAGGAGAGTTTGGACCCCTTTATAAGGGTCTCTCTTCCACATGCTATTGGAGAGTGAGAAGAGAAGGTGCCCTCGCGCACTCCTCCTCCGCCGCCCGCCACGCCACGCCTCGTCACGACGCGCCGCGGGTTGCGGGAATGAGCCGAGCCGAGCTCATACCTACGCGCTTATTTTTGCCGGTCAGGAACGGAGAATACGTAACGGACAAGGAAACGATCCGAGACGTCGGATCGTGATCGTTACCGACTCGGACTCTCCACCCAGCCGCCTTTATAAGCACGCGATCGCCTACCCTAGCCGTCACGAAATCAGATCACATCTGCCTCACGCGTTCGTTCCTTGAACTGCTGCTGCCGCCGGCGACTCCGTCCCGTTTACCGCGTACACGGTCGACGGGAGAGCAGGCCTCCGAAACCTCGCCTCTCCGGTTCCTGTACGGGAGAGGGGCGATTAGGTTTTTGGGGAGCGATCACGCGACTGCTCGCCTCCGTCCGTCTGCTTCGTCTACGTCCGCGTCGCCTTCGTCATCGCCATGTCTTCACCAAGCGAAGCTGATCGTCTCCGCGAGGAAGCCGAGAAGAAGACGGCAGAGGATACTGCCGCCGCCGCTGCTGCTGCTACGGCCAACTGGCCGATTGGAGGGTATGACTCGTTTATCCTCTTGTTCGTATTTATTCTAGCAGTACTACTTGTTTGCATAGATGTATCCACTATATGCGTAGTATGTGCTAGGTTAGCTCAAGATCAGTATGTCATTAGTCTAGTCAATGCCATGCTAGTTATTATTTTGTGGATTAATCTACTCGGAAAATTGCCTATTTACTCAACAATCCAAAAACCTAATGTCTGTAGGAATTTTTCGAGTAATGGTTTTGCTGCTGCACTGAAACCGGATAAGTTTACCGGTACTTTTTTCAAGCGTTGGCAAACGAGAACCACCTTATGGCTCACGGCTATGAACGTGTTCTGGGTAGCCGGTGTCACTCCTACGGAAACTATCACTCCTGAACAGGAGAAGATGTTTAAGGAGGCCACCGTCCTATTCCTTGGAGCAGTCATTAGCGTGATCGGAGATAAGCTGGTTGATGCATATTTACATATGCATGTTGCCAAGGACTTGTGGGAGGCGCTCGAATCTAAATTCGGGGCCACCGATGCTGGGAGTGAGATGTATGTTATGGAGCAGTTCCACGATTACAAGATGGTTGACAACCGTTCTGTATTGGAACAAGCTCATGAGATAATATGCATAGCTAAGGAACTTGAGGTTCTTAAGTGCAATTTGCCGGGCAAGTTTGTCGCGGGATGTATAATTGCTAAGCTCCCTAATTCCTGGAGGAACTTTGCTACTACTCTGAAACATCAGAGGCGTGAGTTCTCAGTAGAGGACATCATCGGCCATCTGAGTGTTGAGCAGAACTCGAGAGCAAAGGACTCCAATGGAAAAGCGGTGGAAAGCTCTTCTGCTGCCAATATGGTACATCAGAGGAACTTCAATTCTCACAAGCCCAAGGGAAAGAACTCTGTCCAACAGAATACCGACTTCAAGAAGAAAGGGAAGAAGCCCTTCAAGAAGAATAAGAAGGGAGATGGCTGCTATACTTGTGGTTCAGAGGAACATTGGGCGAACAAATGCCCAAACAAGTACAAGAAGCCGGCGCACGACTCCAAGTCTGCAAACATGATTGTGGGCAACAATGAAAGTGGTGCATCTGGGTACGGTAATTTACTTACTGTATTTACAGTTTGTCAGTCCACCGATTGGTGGGTGGACACGGGTGCAAATATTCATGTGTGTGCTGACTTGTCATTGTTCTCTTCTTATCAGGCCACCGGTCGCGGGTCCGTATTGATGGGGAATGGCGCGAGTGCTTCTGTTCTTGGTGTTGGCACGGTCGATCTGAAGTTTACTTCGGGAAGGATCGTGCAGCTGAAGAACGTGCAGCATGTCCCCGCCATCAAGAAGAATCTCGTTAGTGGCTCCCTTCTGTGTAGAGAAGGGTTTAAGTTGGTGTTCGAGTCTAATAAAGTAGTAGTTACGAAATATGGACTTTTCGTTGGAAAAGGTTATGAATGCGGAGGTCTGTTCTGCCTTTCTCTAGCAGATTTTTGTAATAAAGTCGTGAACAATATTCATTCGAGTGTTAATGAATCTGAAGTTTGGCATTCACGTCTTTGTCACATAAGTTTCAGTGTTATGTCGCGGCTAGCAAAACTGAATTTAATCCCAACTTTCACTTTAGCCAAAGGTTCTAAGTGCCACTCGTGTGTGCAAGCAAAGCAACCTCGCAAGCCTCACAAGGCTGCACAGGAGAGACACTTGGCACCATTAGAACTCATACATTCTGATCTTTGTGAGATGAATGGTGTGTTGACTAAAGGTGGAAAGAAATACTTCATGACATTGATAGATGATTCCACTAGATTTTGCTATGTGTATCTGTTAAATACTAAAGATGAGGCTCTACACTACTTTAAAATCTATAAGGCAGAAGTTGAGAATCAACTTGAAAAGAAAATTAAACGAGTCCGGTCTGATCGTGGTGGAGAGTACTTCTCAAACGAATTTGATTCATTTTGTGCGGAACACGGCATTATTCATGAGAGGACGCCTCCCTATTCACCCCAGTCAAACGGGGTTGCCGAGCGGAAAAACCGTACTCTAACTGATTTGGTTAACGCCATGTTAGATACATCGGGTTTATCAAAGGCATGGTGGGGGGAGGCAATATTGACCGCGTGTCATGTCCTGAATAAAGTTCCTACAAAAGATAATGAGGTCACTCCCTACGAGGAGTGGTCGAAGAGAAGGACGACACTCTCGTACTTACGTACTTGGGGCTGCTTGGCGAAAGTCAATGTACCGATCCCCAAGAAGCGCAAGCTTGGACCAAAGACTGTGGATTGCGTTAATTTGGGATACGCTAAGAATAGCGTAGGCTATAGATTTCTAGTAGTGAAATCTGAGGTACCTGACGTGAAGGTCGGTACAATAATGGAGTCGAGGGATGCTACATTCTTTGAGGATATATTTCCCATGAGAGATATGCAAAGCACTTCTAGACAGGAATCTGAGATAACTCCTGAGCCTGCCATTCCTATGGAATATTATGAACAAACACATGATGAAAATCCTGAGGAGGATGACGAGGAAGCCCGTGGTAGGGGCAAGAGACAAAGGACTGCAAAGACCTTTGGTGATGATTTCTTCGTATACCTCGTGGATGATAATCCCACTTCTATTTCAGAAGCGTATGCTTCTCCAGATGCTGATTACTGGAAAGCTGCTGTCCGTAGCGAGATGGACTCCATCATGGCTAACGGGACATGGGAAATCACTGATCGTCCCTATGGTTGCAAACCATTGGGATGCAAGTGGGTGTTCAAAAAGAAGCTTAGGCCCGACGGTACGATTGAAAAGTACAAGGCTAGGCTTGTGGCCAAGGGCTATGCCCAGAAAGAAGAGGAAGATTTCTTCGATACTTATTCACCTGTGGCTAGACTGACCACCATTAGAGTACTACTCTCATTGGCGGCCTCTCATGGTCTTCTCGTTCATCAAATGGACGTTAAGACGGCTTTCCTGAATGGAGAGCTAAATGAGGAAATCTATATGCAACAGCCAGATGGCTTTGTGATAGAAGGTCAGGAAGGAAAGGTGTGTAAGTTGCTGAAATCTTTATATGGTCTGAGACAAGCACCTAAGCAATGGCATGAGAAGTTTAATACAACTCTGACATCTGTTGGCTTCGTTGTTAATGAAGCTGACAAATGTGTATACTATCGCCATGGTGGGGGCGAAGGAGTTATATTGTGCTTGTATGTTGATGACATACTGATATTTGGAACCAACCTCAAAGTAATTGAGGAGGTTAAGTCTTTTCTGTCTCAAAACTTTGAGATGAAGGACCTTGGGGTGGCTGATGTTATCTTGAACATCAAGCTGTTGAGAGATGATGAGGGTGGGATTACACTTCTGCAATCCCACTATGTTGACAAGATTTTGAGTCGCTTTGGATATTCAGACTGCAAGATTTGTCAAACACCATATGATCCTAGTGTGCTTATTCGAAAGTTTAAAGGCACAGCTATAGATCAATTGAGATTCTCTCAAATTATCGGTTCACTTATGTACCTAGCTAGCGCAACGAGGCCTGACATCGCGTTTGCTGTGAGCAAACTTAGCCGGTTTGTTGCAAACCCGGGCGATGTTCATTGGCGTGCTGTTGAAAGAATTATGCGCTACTTGAAAGGTACTGTCAACCACGGGCTTCACTATACGGGATTCCCATCAGTACTTGAAGGGTATAGTGATGCGAATTGGATCTCTGATGCTGATGAGATGAAGGCCACTACTGGGTATATGTTTACTCTTGGGGGTGGTGCTGTTTCCTGGAAGTCTTGCAAGCAAACGATCTTAACAAGATCGACAATGGAAGCAGAATTAACAGCATTAGACACATCTGGTGTCGAAGCAGAATTTCTTCGAGATCTTTTGATGGACTTACCTGTGGTTGAGAAGCCGGTTCCGGCTATCCTTATGAACTGCGATAATCAGACGGTTATTGTTAAAGTGAAGAGTTCAAAGGACAATATGAAGTCCAACAAACATATAAGAATGAGATTGAAGTCTGTCAGACGTTTGAGAAACTCCGGAGTGATAGCGTTGGATTATATCCAAACGGCTAAGAATCTGGCAGATCCCTTTACTAAAGGGCTATCACGTGTTGTGATAGATAGTGCATCGAGGGAGATGGGTATGAGACCCACATGAGTTGCCATGGTAGTAACCTAACCTATATGATCGGAGATCCCGTGAAGTAGGACCTGGGAAAACAAGCCAGTGGTGAACTGAGGAGAGTAACTTTACTAACCCACTCCGTTGGAGATGCAATACTCTCGGATACTGTATGGTAGGATGACTACTGTCTTAATGTGTTCTAAAGCTTATATGTAAGCAAGATGCTGTCCTACAGAGCGATCTTTGGAGGAACACACCTATATGAGCTTGACTGCTGGTCACAGTCTATGAGATTTGGGTGATCTCTAGTAAACTCATGAATAGGCCAGGAGTGTGACTAATATGCTCCACCTGAGGGGTCACCTTCGGCAGCCTAGTACTAGTAAGACTTGTGGTGAAGCTCCTTTACGCCAAACTGACAATTCAAGGCATAGTCCATTGTTCAGTTGTGAAGGGGTGTAGCTACTTGTTCTAGGTGCAGCTCAACCTTAACAGGTCTTCACTGAAATGCTGGTATATTAAAACAGTGATTGGAACGAGGGAACACGATGTGCCCTTGAGATCTGGTGGGTGATTGTTGAAATTTGGAGGTGGGCCTTAGGCCCATTAGAGAATTTCAGAAAATCTACAAGGGCCCATGTAAGTGGTGGTATGGCAAAGTGGTGGGAGTTTAGTCCCACCCCGCTAGTGGAGGAGAGTTTGGACCCCTTTATAAGGGTCTCTCTTCCACATGCTATTGGAGAGTGAGAAGAGAAGGTGCCCTCGCGCACTCCTCCTCCGCCGCCCGCCTCGCCACGACGCGCCGCGCCGCGCCGCGGGTTGCGGGAATGAGCCGAGCCGAGCTCATACCTACGCGCTTATTTTTGCCGGTCAGTAACGGACAAGGAAACGATCCGAGACGTCGGATCGTGATCGTTACCGACTCGGACTCTCCACCCAGCCGCCTTTATAAGCACGCGATCGCCTACCCTAGCCGTCACGAAATCAGATCACATCTGCCTCACGCGTTCGTTCCTTGAACTGCTGCTGCCGCCGGCGACTCCGTCCCGTTTACCGCGTACACGGTCGACGGGAGAGAAGGCCTCCGAAACCTCGCCTCTCCGGTTCCTGTACGGGAGAGGGGCGATTAGGTTTTTGGGGAGCGATCACGCGACTGCTCGCCTCCGTCCATCTGCTTCGTCTACGTCCGCATCGCCCTCGTCATCGCCATGTCTTCACCAAGCGAAGCTGATCGTCTCCGCGAGGAAGCCGAGAAGAAGACGGCAGAGGATACTGCCGCCGCCGCTGCTGCTGCTACGGCCAACTGGCCGATTGGAGGGTATGACTCGTTTATCCTCTTGTTCGTATTTATTCTAGCAGTACTACTTGTTTGCATAGATGTATCCACTATATGCGTAGTATGTGCTAGGTTAGCTCAAGATCAGTATGTCATTAGTCTAGTCAATGCCATGCTAGTTATTATTTTGTGGATTAATCTACTCGGAAAATTGCCTATTTACTTAACATCTTCATTTCTTTCTGTATAGATTCTTTTATTCTTTTGAACCATATCTTTTGTATCATGTATCATTTATTTTGAAAATCAATAAAAATACACAGTAAAGTCCCGTTGTTTTCCTAAACAAAATGTGTGGCTACCACCATGGATAACGAACTATTTCCATAACAGACAACGAGAAAAAAGCAGGTCATCATGTGCCGTAGACAATGTTCCTTGGGACAACCGTATGAATCACGATGCACTTTTGATCCAAAGGTAGTGCTTAGAATTAGACATAGTTAGAATTCAGCTTAAGTTTCGTAAATCTGATAAATCTTACACTATGGATTGACAAAAATATATTAAAAAGGGTAGAACAGCATGATTTCTTAATTTGTAAAGAAAAGAAAATAAGAAAAACAATGTAGGAAACATGATAAATGAGGAGAACAAAATAAAAGAAAATAAGAAAATGGAAACGAAAAGACTGAGTAGCGACCTCTCTCTTCTCTCCTGACTGGCTCTAACTATCCTTGCTCTCTATCGTAACTTAAAAAGGTACAGGAGATATAGCAAAAAAAAAACACTCTAGCCATGAGGAAAGAAAAAAGAGAAAAGGCTCACCAAATTAAATAATGGACCGCAAAATGATAACAGACAACATGCCGACTCTTTCTCCAGTCATTCTATTTTCCTTTTTTTTCGTTTTCTGTTTTTTTTTCATTTTCCTGGTTCAATGAATTGTTCACAAATACGTGAACTTTTCTTCAGATCGATATACTTTTTTCTGGAATTTGATGAACTTATTTCAAATTTGTGCACTCCTTTTGAAAATCCATGAACATTATTTCAATTCCATTGAACTTTTGCCAAAATCCATAAATCATTTTTTCAAATTTTATGAACTTTTTAAAAAGAATGTTTTTTTTAAACTGATGTTTTTTCTTCAAAATGAATGATTTTTTTCAAAATCGATGAAATTTTTCAAGTCATTTTTTCATAAAAAAGATGATTTTATTTGAATGTTGAATTTGTTTTTGTTTTTTAGCATTTTTGTTATTGAAAGTCAACTGTCAACCATGAAATAGTTTTTAATTGTTGATTGAGCGAACGAGTCAGGTTGAACGGGGAGCTCCTACTCCTCGCCCAACTGGCGCTCGCAGCAGCGTCCTGTTGGGCCAGCCCACAAACGCGTAATGTGAGCGGATAATAAAAATTCTACAAAAAAGTTGGCGACCTGAGGGTTCGAACTAATGCAACTTGCTTTTTAAATCCGCAAGACAAACCACTACAGCTACACAGTACTGCGCACAAGTAGTACCTCGATAATGTCTAAGGATAATACTGGCTGCACGATTCCAAAAAATAAAAGTTTACAAAATTTTAAAAGTTCACGATGAATTAAAATTGGTAAAATTTCATCAATTGATGAAAAAAACCATTGAATTTTAAAAAGTTCAACGAGTTTTAAAAAAAATCACATAATTATGAAAAAGGTTCATCAAATTTTAATAAATTCCGTTAAATTTTTAAAAAAGTTCATCGAATTTGAAAAAGGTCCATCGATTTTTTTAATGCATAAAATTTGAAAAAAGTTCATCAAATTTTGAAAAAAGTTCATCGAATTTTAAAAGATTTCACCACATGTCAGAAAAGTTCATCTAATTTTTCAATTAGGAAAATCATAAATTTTGAGTAAAAATACGAATTTTGAAAAATTCATGCATTAACATAAAAGATAAAATGAAAAAATAAAATCCGAATAAAACAACCCCGCAAATGACCAGTGAATCGGGTAAAACGGTTTGGAAAGGTTCTCAAAGGTTCCAGAATTAAAGGATTCCAGGGACCGGAGCAACAAATAAAAACAAAAATAACATGTTTGTAATACGTAGTCGTCAGTGACGTAGTGGTGGGCATCGCTCGCATCGAACTAACTGTTCGTGTGTCCGTACTCCCACTGCGCCCTTTTTTTCTAAATGTTTTAGCGAATAAAGATGGACCGGTCCATCTCATACAGGTGAAGAGACAGTCGCCCGTTTGTGGACGAACGCATAAGCGTCAAATAGGAAATCCCGGTTAAATGAAAGCATTTCATGTACAGTCGGGATCATAAATGGACCGGCTCATTCTGGCGAGTGCGTGAGCGCCAGTTTCGTTCAATGGCGCTTTAGGAGATCCCCTCTCTTTGTCTAAAAAAAAGGAGATCCCCTCTTTCAGCGCCGAGAGACAAACAGAGAGGAGATGGAATGCCCCCGTAAAAAGGGTAAGAAAAAACAAAACAAAAAATGGACCGCGAGAGAAAAACAATAAACAGGCAACGGTGTGCTCCTGAGCTGCAAAAAGAAAAAAAAAATCATGAGACGGCGAATGAGATCAAACAAAAATTAATCCGTACTATTAACCACATGCTCTTTAAGTTCATTTGCTATTTCAAAGGTATTATTTGCACGTAAAGCGAGAACCAGACGGGTTGGGTACCCGATGGGTGTGGATATTCGTTAGGTACGAGCATGAGCACAACCCAAAATCCATGTATATCTTCATGACTCCGCCCGTGCAACACCCCCCGACGCGTTGCCATCCTTTACTGTCCTCATCATATCATGTCAGGTCATACACGTACGTGGCTCTGCAGACAGCTCCCGATCATCTTGTTTGAACCGACGCTATGAAGAAACAGAGGTGGCATATCTCAATCAGGGAAAACGCCAACACATAACTAAAGCCAAGCGATGGATGTATATTAGCAACAACAGTCACCAAGATCCAGCAGATCTGCCTGCATCAATCACTGGATGGACTGGACGTCTACCTTTACACGTCCACACGCCGGCGGCACCCGCCGCCGCGGCCACACGGCCGCAGGCCAACCGCGCAAAGCCGGAGGCCGGATGCGGACTACTCGGGAATTAAACACGCGGCGCGGTCTCGTGTTGGCTCGATGCATGGCGCGCGTGTCACCTTCTCACCGTGGGTAACTCAAAAGGAAAGACTTTCTCGCGGTGAAATGGTGGACCCGGCACTGTATAATCGTACTGTATACTACAGTACGAGAGATATCGATCTTGGGAAAGGAGATTCCGGACGGTGTAGACGAGAGAAACCGGCAGGATTGTCGGCTGAAGCACGTGTGGTAGTACAGCTTATCACTAGATCGGATTACAAAGCACGTTTGTCTGCCAGTTAGGTATGGAATTTGGTTAGGGTTACATCTTATCACGAGGTCGGGTACAAAGCAGGTGTTAGTACCGTACCTACATTACAATTTCAGACCATCAAGTGGCATGCGTACACTAGACCTGGAACTGGAAGCCACATACGTACGAACCAAGCAAATTCCATTCCATTCTTAATTAACGCGTACGTACGAACAAAGCATCAGAGTGCGGAACACCGATGGATTAGCCATTAACAACTATGAACTATCGTATGGGTAGAAATCGTAGTGCCGATCACACACCGAAGCGCAGAACAACGTACGATGTGACCGGCACTGTCGTAGATATATACTAATATAAGTCGAATCGAAAGCACAAGCACAACGTCGTACGTATAGCGGTCCTCCTCTACTGAAGAAGTGAAGAGACCCACGTCTAGACTTCCGTTTGGAACGGAGCATCATTTTCGCTGACATCCTGGAGGACTGCCTCAAAGTCTTGCACTGTGACATCGAAAAATACTTTTATATAGACAGAGATGGACGTGGAACGATCCTTCTCTTGTCTTGTTTATTACTAGTATACTAGTATATTATTATTATTGCATGGCCGGTCGGCCTTCATACGTAACGTACATATTTACCCATGCCGACTTTCTTTGACTTTTCTTGTAGAGTAGCTTTCTTGACTTAAGCCCATCCATTCATGCACGTAACAAATGTGCTGATGCCCGCCGTGCTAAACCACAACACCTAGTATCCAACACAAAACCCCAATTAGCATGCATCAAAACAGAATTCAGAACAAAAACATCATCTCCCAATCATGCATGCGACTGATCGGCATAACCATGATAGCAAAATGACATCTGGTACATATGCAACCAATTACCAGCGCAAGTGCCAGGATTCCCATCTCCTGTGAGCCATTCCTTTTGTTCCCGCAAATCAGATCCCCGGCCAAACCATGCCGTCAGATCACCTCGCCAAATCAGTCACGGAGAAAGCAACATCAGTGGCCCAGAGATCGCCATGGGAGCCTGGCGCGCGGTCCTCCGTCCTACGCTGCTGCGATGCATGCACATGCGATCTCATCCTTTCCTCCCCAGCTTTGCGCAACAACACGAAAATTCAAAAGGTGAGCGAGCGAAACGATTGAATGGTGCCTGTCAGCGAGCATAGGCCACCAACGGTGGATTCACCACCACTGCCCCCATGACGGAGCTGGAGATATTCTTGCTCTCACCAAACTACGGGGGAGGGTCCATGCATGGAGCAATTATTTGTGGAGCTTTGGATCTGCCTAGACCTGTCTAGAAGTGTGTAGGGTACTGAGAACCTAAAAGATAAGTATGTCACAGGCTGAGGCACAGGCTTATTTTGTCCCGCGAAAACATGTCAATGGACTTCAGCTGGTTCCGATGTCTGGTGAGAATCTTGCCACCGGCCGGCACCATGACGATGGCATGATAATATCAAGGGTATGGTTCCGGTGTTCAGTGAGACTGTTGCCACTCGCACCACGAGGTTGGTATGACAATATCAAGGGCATGATTCCCGTGTCCAGGAGAGACTATGGCCACTCACACCATTAGGATGACATAACGGTATCATTTTTTCTGCGAATACGCAAATACTTACGTATCTTTTTATTTGAAGAAGGAGTTGAAGAGTTACAAGGTTGGGTCAATAATGCTAGACCTACGTAATCTATCTACGTAATTTTACGCGATGTTCTTTGTAAACTAATCAGGCCCCTGATTTTTACCACAGTGTGGGCCTAGGCCTAAACTTTTTATCCAATCAAATTGGGTCAAATCAGCTAATACGTAAGTTTACGTAGGTAAATTATGTAGGTGTAGCAAAATCCAGGTAAGGTACATCGTACAATCCGTGTGCAAGAAGTCTTCATAACTGTAAAGGAACAATGTAATGAATAGTAATGATGTTAGTTAACTAATGTTGATGTTGTACATATATGTATCTGGAAGGGACGCGTCGCACATGCGCGACGTTTGCAAGTGATGGATCAAATGGATGCGTCATTTACAATAGGACGCGACCCATCTGGAGAGAAACCGTATGTCAGTTTGCTAAGCATGGATTTCTATTAATTAATCCTAACACTCTTACTAATCTCTGCTTCAATTATTCTTGTAAACATCATCATCAACATCTTGATCATCATCATCATCATGATTAGTCTTCTCCAAAAACCCTGTAGAAACAATATGAGCAGATATGTACAATATGCCATCAATAAGGAGAAACCGACATATCACAATGCAAGTATTACTATCGCCTCATTAAAAACCTTTCATAAGAAACCATTTAGGATAACTTATGAAGGAAAAGAGCACAATATCCAATATCTAAAATCACAAATAGATTATCATTCAGGGATACACTCCCCCTGAACTTTGCAAGTTCCGAAGTCGTTTCATAGCAATTCCTTTGATACACTTCTCAAATGAAGAACTTGGTAATGACTTTGTAAACAAATCAGCTAGATTATCACATGACTTTGTTTGCAATTTTTTTATCTCCCCGGTTTTCTGTAACTGATGGGGATAAAATAGCTTAGGAGAAATATGCTTCGTAATATTACTCTTTATATAACCTGTTTGCATCTGTGCAATACATGCAGTATTATCTTCATAGATAATGGTGGGTGATTCCAATGATCCAATCCCACTTGAACTTTCAATAAAGTTTATCATTCTGTGAAGCCATACACATTCACGTGATGCTTCAAACAAAGCAATAATTTCAGAATGATTCGTGGACGTAGCCACCAGAGTTTGTTTTATCGACTTCCAAGAAAAGGTCGTACCTCCACTCAAGAAGATAAAACAAGTGTGTGATCTGGCATTATGAGGATCCGATAGGTATCCATCATCACAATATCCCACCATGGTCTTATCTTGATTTTTCTGATAGAACAAACCAAGATCTTTGGTGCCTTGAAGATATCTGAAAATGTTCTTCACACCAACCCAATGTCTCTTAGTTGGTGATGCACTGAATCTAGCCAATAAATTTACTGCAAATGATATATCAGGCCTGGTGCATTTTGCTAGACACATTAGTGCTCCAATAGCACCGAGGTAAGGGAACTCAGGTCCTAATACCTCTTCATCATCATCCTTAGGTCTAAATGGGTATTTATCTCTATCAAGAGATCTAACAAACATATGTGTTTTCGATGGATATGCTTTATCCATATTAAAATTTTCAAGAATCTTTTGGATATAAGCAGACAGGTGAACAAGTATTCCCTAAGGAAAATGTTCAAGTTGTAAGCCCAAACAAAATTTAGTCTTACCCAGATCTTTCATCTAAAACTCCATCTTAAGATGATTACTTGCCTCATGTATTTCTTGTGTAGTCCCAATGATGTTCAGATCATCCACATACACAGAAATAATACAAAATCTATCTTTAGATTTCTTGATAAACACACATGGGCAATCACTATTATTTGAGTAACCCTTATGAAGAAGGAATACACTTAGTCGGTTATATCACATTCTTCCCGACTGCTTCAAGCCATACAATGACTTCTGAAGTTTTACACAATACATGTTGCGATTAGCCTTTGGATTCGGAAGCTTCATTCCCTCGGGAACTTTCATATAAATATCAGAATTCAGTGACCCATATAAATATGCAGTCACAACAACCATCAGTTGGATAGACAAATTCGTTTTCACTGCCAGTGATATTAAATATCGAAACATTGTTCCACTCATAACAGGAGAATATGTTTCATCATAATCGATGCCAGGTCTCTGCGTGAACCCCTGTGCTACAAGCCTCGCTTTGTATCTCACCACCTCATTGTTCTCGTTCCTCTTACGAACGAAAACCCATTTTGCTCCCACGGAAAACACATGGTGAGGAGTGGTATTACAACAGTAAATACTCCCCCCCCTTTTCATAAGCGAGTGCAATTTATCCTCAATTGCTGCCTTCCATTCGGACCAGTCTGAGCGCTTCATGCACTCTTCCATGGACTTAGGTTCTAGATCCAACTCAAGGACTTCTGCAATTCTAGAGGAGAGATAAATGTCGACAACCGTAGTCTTTCTGTTGTATGATTCTCCTGAATCAATATAGTTAATGGACATCTCATCAGTACCTTTTGATCCTTCATGATTTCCCTCAATAATTGGATCAAGGTCTTCCGATGTCCCAGCACCAAAATTTCTATGCACACTCGTACTGGGTTCTGGATGTCCAACATCCTTCTGGTGTCCTTCAACCCTAGGTTGAATATCAACATCTCGTTGACTTGCATTTACTATTTGAGGATTCCTCATTCCCCTTGGACGCTTCTGTGAAGCCTTGTCCTTTGTGTCCAGATTCCTTCCCCTCTTGGGTGGCTGAGTAGATCTATGGTTCGCATCTACTCTCTCTGGTACATTCATAGCGGGGACATTTGATTTTGAGACACATTTATAGTCAGTAAATGCGTCTGGCAGATTATTTGCAATATTTTGCAAATTTATAATCTTCTCAACCTCTAGTTCAGATTCATTTATACGTGGATCTAAGGACTGGATGCCTTTCACATCCCAATCGATTTCACGACATTCTTTGTGGTTATTCTCTCCCCCTAATGTTGGGAAATTGTCCTCACCAAAAATGAAATCAGTGTACCGGGCTATAAACAAATCCCATGTCAGGGGTTCCAGGTACTTAATGATTGACGGAGAATTGCACCCCACATAGATCCCCATTCGTCTATGAGGGCTCATTGATGTACGCTGCGGTGGTGAGATCGGTACATATACCGCGCAACCGAATTGCCGCAGATGGGAAATACTTGCCTGGTTTCCACATACTAACTGCAACGGGGAGACCGTATGATATGCAGTTGGTCGAATTTGTATCAATTCTGCAGCATGTAATACTGCATGACCCTAACATGAAGCTGGAAGATTACTATTCTGTAGGAGGGTCTTGCTATCAACTTGATACTCTTGATAAGTGATTCCGCAAGACCATTCAGGGTATGTACATAAGGTACTGAGTGCTCCACATAAATGCCCAAAGCTAGACAGTAATCATTAAATGCTCGTGAACTAAATTCCGCAACATTATCCATTCTGATGGTTTTTATCCTATGCCCAGGATGATTTGCTCTCAATTTAATGATCTGAGCAATTAGCTTTGCAAAGGCATGGTTCCTTGTTGATAAAAGACAAACATTTGACCATCTTGTTGATGCATCAATTAGGACCATGAAATATCTCAATGGTCTAGATAACGGTTGTATTGGACCATAAATATCTCCTTGAATACGTTCAAGGAAATCAAGCGGCTCATCCTTTATTTTCACATAAGATGGCTTTGTGATCAATTTCCGAGTTGCTTATGATGTGCATACAAAATCCGACGATTTTGGGAACTTCCTATCCGTTATGCTATGTCCAACAGAACCATCAATAATTTTTATGATCATCCCAATACGAGGATGACCCAGGCGACCATGCCAAATCTTGAACTTATCAAGATTCTAAAAAACTATCTTGTATGTCAAATGTGTCTCTGGTTTAATGTATGTATAATACAACCCAGAAGATAGAGAAGGCAAATTTTCAAGGATTTCCTTTTGAAACCCCTTTTTCTGAGTTATGAGTAGGCATTCAGACCCACTCCCTTCACTAGTTTCCACATGGAAACCATTTTTGCGGATATCCTTGAAACTCGGTAAGGTACGAGTAGAATCTGGATACAATAGAGCATCCGAGATTATTAATTTAATACCCATAGGGAGTGTAATTGTAGCTTGACCAGAACCAACAATTACAGTGTCTCGACCAACAATTGTCATGACACTTCCATTACTCTTCTTGAGTGTCGGGAAATACTTCATCTCCCTAAGTATCGTGTTAGTAGATCCACTATCCACTAAACACATTTCCTCCTTCATTGTATTAGTTCTATAGAGTAAAAGAACAAAGTTCAGTACATAATCAAACTCATATAGAATCAGTACATACATTACAAACTATATATGTCTTGTACTTATTACAAGCCTTATGTCACACGACATAGCTAACACCTTATGTCTAAGGACATAACTTATTTTACAACACATGTAATATGTCTAATAACAATATTACAATACTTAGACAAATGAGACTAAATTTGGTCTCCATATATGTCACTAGAACCCAATTCAACTAGCATGTCATCGACATCTAGTATTGGATCTTCCACTTGTTGATTCTGCTCCTGGTTGTTCATCTTCGGAGAATCATCTCGAGAACCATCAACCGTTGGGATACCATCTTCATTTCCAATGAAATGTGCTTCATACTGGTTCCCCTGAGCCTTCTTGCCCTTTCCAAGTGATTGTTGGTACAATTCCACCAAATGGTTCGAAGTGTCACACTTCTTTGCAATATGTCCTTTACAACCACACCTAAAACAACCAGTGTTGCTAGCCCTTTCATTTTTCTTGAAAGAACCTTTGCCCTTTTGGACTCCATTCTTATTCTGCTTCTCATTACGCTTCCACTTTCCATTGAATGTCCTACGGTTCTTGTTGGAACCATTGAACTTTTGAGTATTCTTAGAGTTGAAGTGTGATTCAGGCAAAGGCATCGTTCCTGTTGGACGAGCCAAATTGTTCTTCTCGAGAAGCTCATTGTGCTTCTCTGCCTGAAGCAACGAGTAAATCAACTTAGAATACTTCTTATACTTTTGCTGACGGTATTGTTCAACAAGTATCCTCATCAAAGAATGGAAAGTAGAAAGTGTCTTTTCAATAAGATCAGCATCAGAAACTGCACTATTGCAGAATCTCAACTTGGAGTTAATCTTATGAATAGCAGAACTGTATGCAGCTACAGACTTAAAGTCTTGGAATCGGACTAGTGCCCATTCCTGTTGCGCTTAAGGCAACATCACCGCCCTTTGTTGATCATACCTCTCTTTTAAGGAGTTCGAGAGTGTCAGAGGGTTCTCCTCCATCAGATACTCTGTGTTTAGGTCAGGGTGAAGATGATGTGGAATGAAGTGCAATGTTGAATACCTAGTTATGTCTGTTATGGACGAAGTCCCTTGGGCAGGTGTGGTTATGGCGGAATTGAGTCCCTTGGCCATCAAATTGATTTTGACATCCATTGCCCATGTCAAATAGTTAGAACCATCGACGGCAAGTTCAGCAAATTCTTTTTTAGATATGTCAGCCATATCCTGCATGCAATCATCATGCTTATTAATTTACTTTCATAGCAAATTAATTGCGTTGTAAATAAAACAATGCATGTAAATTAATCAACATATAGCAATTGCCAAATTGCCGAAACATATACGTTAACATACATTATGCTTGTACAACATAGTAATATACATTAATTACTGAACAATATAGTATAGTAATTTACACAAACTACTAAATAACAACACACAATTTTAAACTGCTAGTTAAAAAACTAAACAGAAAAAAAAACAAAAAAAATGGTTCTGGGTCGCACACACAGAGGCCCAGAACCAACAGTACAGTACTGCTACAGGCCATCTCGGGAGTGCAGGCTCCGACGCTCCCATCTCGGAGTTCAGGGGCGGCGCTGCATTGGATCCGACGACGAGCCCTGGGTCGAGCCCCTGGCGGTTTCCCACCGACATGACCAGGCATCGGTTCACCGGCGTGACGTGACGACGTCGTCCAGCGACCACATTATGGCGGCGTCTACCAACGAAGTTCTGGCGGTTAATACTAAGGCCAGGAAGTCGTGGTGGCACCCCCCATTAACAGCGGACGAACCGGCGACGCTGCTGGGCAACAAACTGACGGCGACCTTCTTCGCAGAGAACACTGAGAAGAATGGAGGCAAGGGTCGAAATAGTGTAATGAATAGTAATGATCTCAGTTAATTGATGCTGATGTTGTACATATATATACCCCACGACGTTTGCAAGTGATTGGTTCAAATGTATGGTCAGTTACAATAGGACCGGGCCCATCTGAAGAGAAACCGCATGTCGGTTTACTAAGCAGGGATTTCTATTAATTAAACTAACTAATGAATCCTAACAATAACGATGATCGGAACAGAAGAAACATGAGATGCTGAACCCAAGCAACCTAGCCTATGCCTTAGGCAACATCCTATTAATCCCGGGTGCCCCAGCCCTAGCGCATGCGCGCTTCCTCCTGAGTAGCCCACACAAGGCGTGTGGCCGCCGGTTGCAGTCCGTCGAAGATGCAACTGTTGTCGTGCGTTCACATACACCATGCCGCGAGCAAGATGGTGGAGGAAGTGACCGGCACCAAGATAGCACGTCATGCCAAACCAGGCGGGAGTAGGGGCAGCCCGTGAGGAGGTGTTGTCGGTCTTCTTGCACTTGACCACATAACACACAAGAGTCATCATGGGGCAAGCCACCGCGAGCAGGCGGATCAGCCATCCAACATCAATTTGAAAGGCGAACCATGAGAAAACTTTAATGTGCAAGGGCGCCCCATGACGGTACCAAGGTCATGGTTTCAGTGTCCAGCCTGTTTCCACTTGCACCACCATGAAAACTGTATGGGGACATGGAATATATGAGCTCGAGCTCATATACTCCTAGATGAACAGTAAAATCGGCAACTATAGTAAAAAAAATCAAAAAAATCTGAAATTTTGAAGAATGAAACATTGACATTTTTTCTACATGCGTGCAAAAATTCATGATGAAATCACATTTGAGGAGAGGTGGAAAAAAAACAAAGTCAATGCTTCAAAAAAAGTGTTTTTGGAAGCATTTTGGAGCATCAATTTTGTTTTTTTTTGTCTACACCTCCAGTAATGTGATTCCGTTATGAATTTTTGCATGCATATAGTAAAAACATCAATGTTTTTTGCCACAAAATTTTAGAATTTTCTGAAACATTTTACTATTTTTTCGGATTTTACTGTTCATCCGAGAGCATTTGAGCTCGAGCTCATAATAGCACTTTCGACTGTATGGCAGTATCAAGGGCATGATTATTTGGCAAGCGCTAGTCTTGACCACGCCCCCGACGTCCGGGTCGCCTCCCTCTAGGGCGACTCAGGCGGAGATCCACTCCACTCCCGGTCCGCCTCCACCCCGTCCTTCCCTCTGTCGCCGCTGGATGAAACCGTCGGGCGAAGTCCTGGCAAGTCGATGGCGGCGGCGGAGGATCACATCCCCCCGCGTCCGGATCAGGTGAGGCAGGTCACCCATTAGCACCGGGGCGCCTCGTTCTGATATGTGTCGCGACTGCGCGCCGGCTCGTCTCAGACGATGGCTCAAGGTGGCGACGGCGTGGTGGGCGGAGGCGACGATGCTGCAAGGCGACGTGGAAGATCGGGTGGTGCAGGCTGCTGGGCGTGTTCGCATGTTCACGACAGCCATGGTGGCCGTGGCCGACGGCTCGGCGGAACGTGGCTGGCGACGGCGGCTATGTTCGGCCTAGATCCCGGGGCAGCGGCCCAGACGGTGGCGGCAGGTGAAGCTCGGGCTGTCCGCGGCGGCATGGCGTGGTGCAGTCCCCGTCCAAGACGGATCTCCATCGGCGATCTTGTGGTCTTTTACTACGGATTCGTTTGGAACAGAAATGGCGACGATCCCGCGGGATCCATCTCAGTAGCTCTCGCGGTCTGGCGAGGGGGTGGGTGCCCTTCTCCGAGGCTCCAATGGTGGAACACTCAGGCAGTGGCCGGTGCGCCAGGGCTCCTACGATGGCAGTGCTGTCGTGGATGGTCGTCGGATTTAGGCAGCTAGATCTGGGGCTTTGAAGGTGGTCAGACGGTGCATAGGTTGTCGGGTGGATTTTTTTGGGACGGATCCGGTTGAAAACCTTATCTTCAACTGGTGGCCGGAGCCGGTGATGATGGCGCCCATATCGATGTTTCCTTCATGAATGCATCATCGAGGTGAAGCTCCCAACTCCACCCAATACCTTCGGGGGAAACCCTAGATCAGCAGATCGGATGACGGTGGCACTCTTGTGCTGTTTCCCCCTTGGGGGCGTCATTCTTGGAGGTGTACGCGGGCTCGAGGGACAAGTGGACACCATCTTTGGTGGAGCGGTGCTTCATCCTACATATTCATGGCGGTGGATCTCGGCGGCGTGGAGCAGTGGAGGCTCAGTGTCCGATGTGTGGCGATGGACTCGCGCAGGATGAAGACGTTGTCTGGCATCATGGTGACGTCAATGGCAGAGAGGCCTGGCAAGGTAGATGCGTTAGTAGCTACTTTGAGGATGGATCGATGGAAGATGGAGGTGACGACCCTTGTAGCGTGTACGTTGGTGCCCACTGGGGTGCATCAGACTGGCGTGTCATCCAATCCCAGCGGTGTGGTTGGGATGGGGCATCCGGCTTTAAATGTTAGGGTTTGGTGCGATGTTTGTTTGGTATTTGGTTCAAATATTCGGCACCCCTTCATAAATGGTATAGGTGTAGCGATATGTGTTTTCAACACGATGGCTTCAGACGTACTGATGTATTATTTTGTAAAGGTCTTGATGAATAATTAATAAAATTTCTGCATGCATCGTCCAGATGCAGAGGCCGGGGGTGCATCCTCCTTTTCTAAAAAAAATATATCAAGGGCATGGTTCACGTATGTCTAGTGAGATTAGTTCCACTACACCATGAGTATGGTGCGACAATATTAGGGGCATGTTTTCTTCAAAACTAACTTTGTCGCCACTAAATTTGAGCATAGTAAGCCTTTTCATAGAAGTGTGGCCAAAATATAGGTTTGCCTTTTGGAAAAAATAAATTAAAAACATATATCGTGTTAGCCTTGTGACTAATAAAGTGTGGCAAGCCAGAACTATAGGAACCAACCAAACACTCATCCAATAAACTCTGGTCCACATAATCTTAGGGGTAGCAATCTTAGATTGGAAACCGACCAATCCTAAGCTTTTCCTAAGATTTCAACTTTTTTGTGAGATCAGGTCACTATTGCTATGCAAGTGTTGTGAAATTGCTAAAACTGTAGATTTCAACCTACAAGAGTGCTCCCCCACTTGAATTTCACATGGAACTCTCAATTCGTAAGGCCAACATGTAAGTGCAGCATCACTCTGGGTGATGTGACTCATCATATGCCTTTTGAGTAGATTTTTGTTCGTTCGTTAATGGAGTACCAAACACAGTGTTATAAACCAAGATTTGCGGACCATTTGTACCAATATTGAGTTTTTGACTATTGATGATTGTCCATTAATCATCTAAAAGTGATTGTTTGGAAAAAGGGCGACCCAAGTCAACCTCATACAAATTTAGTTGAGGAAGTTGCACAACTCCACAACATTTGGGGCTTAGGTAACAAACAAAACTCAACTGTATGAGATTTTAACCAAAAAAATGACTTTGTGACTAACGAGTAAAAAAAATTACTCAAATTAGTCACTTAGTGAGAAATATGACATGTGTGTGCTATGTGTTAAGTGACATAGGGATGGTTTGGCTTAACACGTTGCAGTAGTGTTAGATTTTTCTTTAAATCCCGTCAAGTTGTGTTTTTTGTTACCTTCGCCGTAAATGTATATATTTGTGCAATTTCCTCAAATTATATGCATGCCTTATATCTTGATTTTATGAATTGTGGGGTTCTTTAAACAATTTAGTTAGATTTGTTTAGGTTCTATACAATTACAGTGTCTTAGTTTTGGTTCAATGGTTTGAACACGCGTGTGACTAAGCATATAAGTGGCCTTGTGAATAGACAATCCCTACTGAAATACAATAGCAAGGAAGATGACATGAGGATGCAACAAAATGCAGGGAAAGAGTCCTTTCACAAATAAAATGCAAGCATCTAGAAGGTGTTACTTGATACAAGTTCACATAAGAAGCTTGGTCATTTATCTCCGGACATCTCGAAGGCTTTCTACTCTGCTAGCATGGTTTACCCTTTGGAGGTTCCGCGGAGGCTTGGCTTCGATCAATGATTGATTTGCTTGACTCTGGCATCTTCCTCTTCGAGGATCCTGCTGAACGGGAGTCCCTCCCCCTTTAGTTTTAGGCATGCTCGCGGGCTGCGCCATGACAACTCTATATCTTCAATGTTATTCATCCTGTCCATCGATCCTTTGCAGCAGATTCTGTGGCTAGCTTTCCATCGTGGTATTTCCAAGCCCATTTGTTCCCATACGGCGAGCTACATGGACCTCTTTATGCGGACGATGCTGCCATCCTTGCCAACCTGAACAAGGAGGAGTTGAAGGCAATTTCGACCGTTTTGAGGGGTCTTTGGAGAGGCTAGCATGCTCATCACAAATTTGGCCAAATGCAAGGTCTTCTCCATTCGCTGCGACAGCATCAATCTCCGAGAGGTCTTTTCCACCTTCGAGGCCAAGATTGCCTCCTTCCTAGGACGATACCGGGGTCTCTCGCTTCGCTTTTGGCGGCTGCACAAGATTGATTCGAACCCAATATGGGAAATTTGTAGCCTATTTTATTTAACCATTTTACAGTTTGGGCAATGTTTGTAATTCATCTATCCACAAACATTCATATAAAAATGTCTAAACTGTAAACTCTGGGTAAAATAGGATGAAACTTTTCTAGATTGACCAACAAAGATGGACCAAAATTTATGGATTTTCTGTTTTTTATATATCTTCTGAAAATAAATCAGATTTTTTGAAACCGTTTTGCTAGGTCTTAGTCGACTGAGACTTAGTTATATCTTAATCGATGTTATATTCACGAGTTCTTACATTAAGACCCGTACAATTGTTCTTTTCAAATTTTCTTCTTCTCTTTCTTACATGTTATAGCACTTGACATAGACTTGGTTAAGTCTAAATCGACCGAGACCTACGTCCTCTTTGAAACTTTGATTTTTGTCCTAGAGAGCCGAGCCGTCCCTGTAGTCCTTTGACACATTGCGCCTGCATGTCATATTTCTCACTAGGTGACTAATCAACACTAAGTCGCTTTATGAATGGACAAAGCCCTCTTAATTTGATTCTTGAAATACAGTAGTATTACCAAGGAAGAAAGGATGCAACGAAATGCAGGTAAGGAGTCCTTTCATGAGGAAAATACAAGTATCTACAGGGTGCTACTTGATAAAAGTTGACGCAAGAAGCTTGGTACTTTGTCTCCGTCTCCATGCAGCACACAAGCCGTACGTGCACATGTGCCCCCATGTGCCGCTGTGCTACCCACCACCCTACACAAAATATCCCTCAGCCGCTGAACGGCCGGTACTCCTTGAGCTCGCCGATGACGTCGGCTATGGAGCCGGCCGCGGCGGCGACGGACACGACGAGGCAGGCGGCGCTGAGCATCTGGAGGCAAACCCACCGCGTGCTCCCCCTTGGCACGCCGCGCTGCACGATGTACATCTCCACGGGGAAGTAGACGGTGAGCGGCCAGAAGGCGACGGCGCCGAGGAGCCCCACGACGTCGCCGAAGAAGGGGAGCAGCATGGAGACGACGGTGGTGAGGCAGACGAAGGCCGTGCGCCATGTGAGCCGGAAGACGCTGATGGCCAAGGGCCCCACGCGGAGCTCCCGGGCGATGAAGGCGCTGTCGGGCCACCTCGCCGCCGCCCACTTCTCGACGAAGGCGAAGAGGGGCTGGCAGAAGACCTGGTAGGCGCCGACGAGGTGCACCACGATGGCGGCGTTGGCCACGTCCAGCAGCCAGAAGGGCTCGTAGAAGCCGAACCCCGTGAGGAGGTTGTCGGGCGCCGCGTCGCCGAACGCCGCGTACCCCATGCACCCGCACAGCATGTAGAACACCGTCGTCGTCGCCACGCTTATCCCCGTCGCCTTCTTCATCACCTTCGCCTCCGACGGCGGCGGCGCCTTCACCGTGTCCTGTTAAGATTTTGAAAAGGCCACGCGTACGTCGTCGTCGTCAGTAACTCAGTAACTCAGCACCACGTCAAAACTCAAAACAGAGGATTCCGTTCAAGAAACAGAGCGGAACCGAGAGGGATGAATGCTTGCCTGGATTTCGATGAGGATGATGGAGTAGGAGTAGGCGAAGGCGATGTTGCCGAAGGCCTGGAGGCTGCGCCACACCTTCTGCATGGAGGTGACGCCTGGCCCGACGCTGAGGCCGGTTAGGCTGCCCTGGATGCCACCGTTGGCGACCGTCTGGGCGATGCCGAGGCCGAGGCCGATGGTGGAGTAGGTGAAGGACATGACGGCGGCGACGATGGAGAGCCACCATATCTGGTCGAAGTCGGGTATCTGCGAGAAGAGGATCTGCACTACCCCGAACACGATCATGTAGGGGTTGCTGGAGCTCTTGCACGAGTCCTTCCCGCTGCGGCCCCTGACGTCGTGGTAATGGAAGCAGTCCGCCCTCCTGACCGCCCGCATGCTGATGGAGGCGGCGATGGTGTAGCCGATGGCGACGCCGACGAGGTTGGCGTACTGGATGACGCCGCAGAGCTTCACCTTGGTGCCCGGGAGGTAGGAGCGGACGGCGTCCATGTAGGTGTAGTGGCGCTTGCCGGTCTCCGGGTCGCCGGAGCGGTAGCACTCGGCGAGGAGCGTGGAGGTGTAGTAGATGACGAGCGCGAACAGGAGCATGATGGCGGGGCCCGCCGCCCAGCCGAGCTGCGCGATGGCCCAGGCCAGCGAGAGGACCCCGGAGCCGATGACGGCGGTGATGATGTGGGCGCTCGCCGTCCACACCGTGCCCGACCGACGCGGCCGCCCGTCGTCGTCAAGCCAGTCGGACTCCCGGCCGTTCCCGGCCTCCACGGACACCTCCATGGGCGCCATCCTGGCCGCGCCCTTCCCGTAGCTCGCCTGCTTCTTCTCCATCGGGAAAACGATGGCAACTGGCGTGTGTTTCGCCGGTGGGATTGATTATTAGCTAGCGGGGAGCTTGGAGTGGTGGTTCTTGTGGGTGGTGGTGTGAGGGGGATGGCAGGGAGGTATATATAGAGAGGCGACGGGACAAGGGAGAGGCGTGCGGGGATGGGCCGAGACCATGTGTGGTGCAGAATGTAGATGCAGTGAGCTGCTGGTGGTGGGGGTGGGGGATGCTGCCGTCGAGCTTTTGTTTCCCGCGTGGAGGGGGCGGAGGAGGACGAAGGTGGTGTCTTGTTTCGCTTTCTAACTTCCACTGCCGCTGCCACCGGTGGCAACTGGCAGGCAGCAGCTCCTCCTGATTCATTGGATTTTTGTTAGAGCTGATGTGGAAGGATCAACGTAGTTTAGCTTCATCCATTAAGGAGAATGAGCTGGGAGTCTCTAGAAAAAAACGAGGTTAGAGAACTGTGCACAAGCCCTCAAGTTGTCAAAGGCTCTGCTAAGCTCGCCAACATTTCGCTTCATCTTTGATAACTAGAAAAAATAGTCAAGGGAGGGGTTTCGACATGTCAAAAAACCCTCCTTTCTCCCATTCCAAAAACACACACCCATCATTTTTTTTGGAAACAAGGCAAAAGACTTGCCATTTCATTGATTAAGAAAGAAGGTTTTAGACATAACTCGCAAAGCGGCAAATACCATGACTACTCTCACGGCATTACAACACCCAAATGTTTCGCTCCAGCCAAAGCCCAAAGTGTCACCTTCTGTTCGACTTTGTTGTTGATGACCATGCAAGCGGCCGTCGAGTTACGGAAAACTGTAGCATTGCGTTCCGACCAAACCTCTCAAGAGATGAGCATTGTGAGGGAGGCAAGCGTCTTGGACGAGCCGAGCCAGATCTGAAGGTTACTGCTCCACCATTCTCTTACCGAAGCCCTTGTCACCCAAGTAGACGTGGGGATGTGATGCATGCCGATCCATGGGAGGACATCATTCCAAATACGCATGGTGTAGTGGCATTGGAAGAGGAGATGAGCTATGATTTCTTGGGTTTGTTTGCAAAGAGGGCATATACCGCAACTAGGCCAACCACGACGGCTCAAGTGGTCTGAAATCTAAATCCTATCTTGAAGAACAAGCCAAGCAAAAAACTTTGCACCGAGGGGGTGACCACACGTCCACACTGAATGGACAAGGTCCGAGGTGGTGAGGCCTTCAAAGTGTGCCTTGTAAGCCGAGGATGCAAAGCATGCCCCACCTTTGGTGAACTTCCATATAATCGAGTCTTCAATGTCGTCATCAAGGGCCACCGTTGCTAGATTAACCCAAAGGTTAGCAAACTATTCGATGAGTTCAAGGGAGAGGCCATTTGAGCTGTCAATATTCGCAATCCACTAGTTGTTCTTCATAGCTTGTTGGACGAGGAGTTTTTCTTGCGAGAGAGATCGTAGAGACTGGGAGCATGTTGCGAGGACGCAATCCTCGTAGCCAAGATGAATTCCAGAAATTCGCCATCCTTCCATTTCCCACGGTGATCGTACTGGCTGCCGCAAAGAAATGTTGTCGTCTTCCGCGGACGGAACTTCCATCCCAATCCATGGCTTCCTCTTATCTCCCCCCTCAAACCATAACCATCGAAGTCTCACGGCCTTAGCAAATTTGTTCAGACTGAGCACCCCAAGCCGCCCTTGTTCTTTGGTTTGCAAAAGAGGTCCCAGTTTACCTTGCATTTCCCTTCAGAAACCTTGTTTATGCCTGCCCAAAGATATGCACGACCGATGCTATCCATTTTCTTAAGGAGCTCCATCGGAGTGTCAACGGGAATGAGATGATATATTGCGATGGCCTTTAGGACAGCCTTGACAAGAACTGTTCGACCTGCAGCAGCCACACGTCTTCCTTGCCAAGGTGGGAGCTTGCCTGCGATCTTATCTTCAAGATGCTGGAAATGGATTCTTTTGAGACGCTTAATAGACATAGTAAGGCCAAGATAACACATCAGAAATGATGTACGGACCGCCGGAAAAGCATGAAGCACATTGTCTAGATCGATATCATTACAACGAATAGGGGCAACGAGACTTTTGGCACAATTTTTGAGAGTACCGGTCACTTCTCCAAATGAAGCCAGGGTGGCGTCCAAGAATTGTACATCCCCCTTAATTGGTTTGACAAAAAAGGCAGCATCGTCGGCGTAAAGCGAAGCTCTAACGGTTGGAGTTGTACCACACATAGGATGGAGATGCCCTTGGATAGTGGCCTTGCTTAGGAGATGATGGAGTGGATCAATGGCGAGGACGAAAAGAAGTAGGGACAACGGGTCGCACTGTCGAAGGCCACATACATGCTTCAGTGGGTCTCTCAACACCCCATTGATCAAGACCCTTGAGGTGGCAATGGACAGCACAGCCGCAACCCAACCCCAAAATCTGAACGGGAAGCAAAGATGTTGGAGAAGATCCATGAGAAAGTCCCAGCGCACAGAGTCAAATGCCTTCTTGATATCAAGCTTGAATAGAAGGATCGAGCTATTTTTTTGATGCAATTTTTGCCAAGTTTCTGCGATACATGAGGTTCTCGTGGATGCTTCTCTTTTGGATGAAGGCGCTCTGGGAATTTGAGAAAAGGTCGTGCATATGGGGGCCATCCGGGTAGCCATCATCTTGGAAATTATCGTCGCGATAGGTGAATGAGGCTAATGGGGTGAAAGTTCGTGATGGATTCCTCCCCCTCCCTCTTTGGAATGAGAGCAATGTTCACTGAGTTAAGCCAGTGCAAATTATGAGAGTATAAGTTGGAGAAGTGATTGACGACAAGCATGATATCATATTTTATGATTTCCGAACATTCCTTGAAGAATTCCCAAGAAAAACCATCAGGCCCCGATGTTTGTCGCTGGGAAGATCAAAAATTGCCCTTTTCACCTCTTCCTCCGCGAATGCTGCTCCAAGGTCCACGAGGTCGTACTCGGGGATCGGGATATTGCCTCAGTTGAAATTGGTGTGATGCGGCATACCGCATTTGGTGACCTTCGTGAAATGATCTTGAATGATGGACTTCTTATGGTCGTGGGCAGTAAACCACCCATTGTTGTGCTTGAAGCGGTGGATGAAGTTCTTCCTTCTTCTATGATTGACCCGAAGGTGGAAAAAAACGAGTGTTGGCATCTCCATCTTTTAGGTTGGTGATTCGCGAGCTTTGTCTCTTTCGTGCACGCTCCATGATGGACAAGGCCACCACCTTCTGTTTGAGGCATTTTTGTAGATCTCGCTCGTCGGTGATGAGGACCAGAGTTCTTGAGCCACATCCAGTCTAAGTATAACTTCCAGAGCCATGTTGATTTGCATCTTTGAGTGTGCGAATATCGTCTTGCTCCATCTTCTCAATTTTTGACGAGTTTCTTTAACTTATGGAGAAGGATGTGGTAAGGATTAGAGTGATCATTATCCTTATTCCAAGATTCCTGAACAACCTCTTCGAACCCAGGCATTTTTATCCAAAAGTTTTCAAAGTGGAAGGACTTTGATCTCTTCGGGCCTTTGTCATTTGCGAGGAGGATGGGGCACTAACCAGACGGTGATGATGAGAGATCGTGGAGAAGGTGAGTGCCGAAATCGAGGTCTGAATCTTCTTTACAAAAGAAAGAGTCGAGCATGCTTAAAGTTGTGTCGCTCCGCTCATTACTCCAGGTGACTTTTCTGTTTTTCAAATGGATCTCCTTGAGCTCGCAAGAACTCAAGCATTACAGAAGCGTACAAGTCTGATCCGATCAACGTTTGCTCTATTGTTGTCTCTAGCTCCGTATATTTGGTTAAAGTCACCAGTGAATAGCCACTTTGAGTCATGGGGAGGCTTCTCGCCGCCAACTCCTAGAACAAAACATCCTTCAGGTTACTTCTCGTTGGTCCATAAACCGTTGTTAGCTTAAAAGTTATATTGGATGCATTGATTGTTACGTTGCAGGAAAGGAAGAACGTTCCGATGCAAACATCCTTCACGTCCACTGTATCGTCATCCCAGAGTAGAAAGATGCCACCCCGTGTACCATCAGCAGGGCACTGATAAAAGTTCTTCAATCTTTGACCTCCCAGGTATGAAGCGATGAAAGGGTCGACGAGCTATAGCTTAGTCTCTTGCAGGCACACCAAGTGACACGGAGTAGAGACGATTGTTTCTTGGATTGTTGCTCGACGATCTAACAATTTAATCCATGGACATTCTAGCTTAGGATGCTAAGATTTTCATCTACATGGGAAACTTGGGGTACATCAGAGGTGAAATAGCAGACTCCAGTCACTCCGCCGTGCCGGACGCGTCCCCCATCGCTGCATGCAGCTCCGGCCCTGCCTCACCGCCGTGTGCCACTGGTGCATCCTCGACGGCTTGCGCCAAGTCATAGTCAAGGTTGAACAACGCCCGGAGTGCCCCCACCGTGATTTGTGGGAGCTGCCCTTGAAACATAGCCACAAATTTGTCAATGGCTTCCTCTGTGACTTGCTGACCTTCATCCACGACTCCCTTGCGCTGGCATAGCAGCTTCCCTTCCATCTTCGCAATCAGCATCTTAATCCTCTTGGCTTGGAAACGCGGGGTGGAGCGAGCAAGGTTGAAGCCTACCACCCGAGCTAGTGTCTTTTTTCTCCTTGTCGAGGGTCTTATCCTTGGGGAGGGCGAACTTGGTGCAGTTAGCAGGGGGGTTGGCATGCCACAAACAGGGGGAGCATGGTAGTGTACCTGCGCTGCCAGCAACCGAGCTGACTGCCGGGACAAAGATCGGGGTGACCAACTCAGCTTCGAAGGAGAGAGATGGAGCAACAACTCTGCTGCCTTGCGTTGCAGGAGAGGATGAGATGATCTTGATGACATCTAGGGTCGTGGTACGGGGATGCATTAACGTATGCAGATTCGATGCAGGGCACAGAACTCCCTATCGCTGCTTGGACCCAAAACAGGCAGTGATCCACTGCAGCCAAGAATCCTCGTCTCACACTTTGGTGAGCTGAATCACATCACGTAAGGTCGATCGCGGCGAGGAAGGGGGCGAGCGGCCACAGGTGTCTTTGCTGACGGGGCTAGCTAGCATCTCCTCCAGAGCCCATGGCACAACTGGTAGTCTTGATCTCGACGATGTCTTGAGTGGTGGTGTGCGGCGATGGCGCACATAATACATTGGCAGAGATGATAGTATCGATTTTGATGATGTCTAGAGAGGTGGTGGGTGGTGATGGCATAGGTGAGCATCCACGAGAATCCAGGGTGATAACCACAATAGAGTCCTGACACGATGCGTGAGGAGAGCGGTCGTGCACTTTGTTCCTTGCCCTACGGTCGAAAGAAGGAATAATTCCAATGCACCGCAACTTCTAAATGCGGTTTAGGTCCAACTTCCTTGCATCTGGATTGGCAGGCTCCGCTCCACTTCGGCGCTCATCACGACCACCACAATTGATTTTTTCCATCATGGCTCGAGACATGGCAACCTGCATGAGGCCGCCGCAACGGGGCACACAAGCGGCCCGAAGATCGCTTATAGCAGTGCTAGTCACGAGGCTCTTCGTCGACATCGTCGTCGTGGCGACACAACGCCGACACCAGAGCTCGCTGCCACCAAGCCTCCCAGCGACCCACTGCGAGAACGGTTTTGGTCCAGCAGGGCATGCTGTAGGAGGATTAGGTGGCCGTTGTATAGCCGCCGCAAGTGACACAATCCGAGGAGGAGGCAAAGGTCGCATCGTCGGAGGGTTGGTGCAGTTACGATCTTGATGACCAATCTGCCGACATCTGAGGTAGGTGAATGGATCTCGACATTTAATCTTCATGTGTCCCTTGAGAAGGCAACAATGGCATTCCGTGTCTCTCAACCTAACGAAAGCTCTCCACCCAGGGGGTCAATGCGCTGTTGATGCCACCAATATGCTGGCGGAACGAGACACCATTCCTCCGACCGACCAATGTTTGTACTGGGGCTCAAGGATGAGCTCCTCCTGGAATCCACAGAAGGAGGTGCATGGCTTGAGGGTGAGATTCGCCTTTAACCTGCAACAGGAAACGACGAGCGCAAGGAGGCCTCTCGCACCATACGCCGACCCCCCAACACGGAGGCAGCTAACACCACTTTCAGACATGGCCGGAGGGCGCCGTGGATGGGGATATTGGGGGTGGGATCTAGCAGGGCAACTTGAGCAGCGAATCACACTTTGCGGGGACGCATCATCACACCCGGGGCAGCTGCGCAACACAGCGGTAGAGGAGCACCGTCCTTGATACGCAGATTTAGGGAGCCCATCTCACACCGCGGGAAGAGGGCCAGCAGCAATTTGACCACAAGAACCAAGGCAAAGGGAATCCTAGAGGGAACCGCGGCGAGGCCGGTGAGTTGCCTTGCTGGGATGGAGGGTGTTAGGGGCGACAATGGTGGTTGCGGGCACCAGAGTGGTGCATCGCTGTAGCATCGGTGCGGCAGCGAGCATCTTTTTTGACTCAAGGTTGTGCCTTCGCACTCGATACACCAGGTTCTTTGTCTCCTCCACACCCATTAATTTTAGTGAGGATGGAGCTCAGGACGGATGTCAAGTAAGTTTGAAAAAACTTTTCGTCAATCAAATTATCTTGATGTATCCACATTTGAAGAGCATGTGTGCAACAGATTCTAGCTCACACTCGCATATTGGCGGGATCCACAATTTAGCTGACTGCGGCATTGGAGTCCATTCGCAACCCAAAGGTGAACATGGAACACTAACCAGACGAAGAATTTGCACTTGATATGAGGAGGGGGGGTCTCATTTCTAACTATAAATTGTTTTAGTTATTTTTGCCATGAAATCTAGCTCCTATTGTTCAATTCTCTCCTCTTTTATCTCTCTTAATCCTAAGTGTCCCACTCTTACACTTTGTTGCCACCACGGAAATTAATTGTTTAGTGTCTCCTTCATTTGTTTCACCACCATGCTCTTGTGTCGTCATTTAGTACGATGCTTGAGTCCACCACTAGCCATCAAGCTAACATATTTGTAGGGTACTATACCGGTTCATCGGCTATCCTTCCTCTTGCGGCTAGTGGTGTTATCGTGACATCTCTCGCGACATCCTCTCTCTCTCTATATATATCTCTCTCTCCCCTCTCTCTCTCTATATATATCTCTCTCTCCCCCCCTCTCTCTCCCTCCCCCTCCCCCTCCCTCTCCCCTCCCCCTCCCTCTCTCTCCCCCTCCCTCCTCCCTCCCTCCCTCTCTCTTTCTCTCTCTCAGCATTGGGAAATGGGAAGAAACAAGCTTCAAACTTTTGAGGTAACTAAGTAATAGCAAATGTGGAAACTAGTTTGTACCTAATTGTGTTTAATTAATGTTCACCTTGGTATAGAGTTATTTTTCCTTTTGAAATACTTAGGATTTGCACACTACATAAGTAGGTTATACAGACAAGTATATGTTATCTACATTGGCATCATCTCTTAGCCATCAAAGTCAAGTTTACGTATATGCTATGTAAAAGTATATTTTACGCTATCCTCTTATCTGTTGGCTACTGCTATTATCAGTCTGTGTTGCACGTAAAGAATAAGGAGAGATGATGAAACATATTGAATCTTATACAATGTCTCTACACAAGATTTATTAAAATACTAAACTCTCTATATTTGAAGCATCATGGTGCATTGGGGCTATAGGAGTCGTTAGGGGCTGATACGTCCCAAACGTATCTATAATTTCTGTTTGTTCCATGCTCTTTTGGGTGACATTGTTATATGTTTTGCTACACTTTTATACCTTTTTACACATATTTGGACTAACCTACTAACTCAGTGCACCCAGTGCTAGTTTCTGTCTGATGATGTCTTTTTTGCAGGGACTTCTACCCCAATTTCCAGAGCCCCAAAAATCCCGAGAAAAATATATAAAAATCAGTGTGACGGGAGATTCACGAGGCATCAAGGTGGGCCAGAGGGGGCCCAGGCCCTTCCAAGGTGGCCACCCTGCGCGGCCTGCCTCCAGGCCGCGCCACCAAGCTGCCTGGGTGGGGCCCACAGCCTCGGGTGCCCTCCTTCGTCCTATATTTACCTCTCCAAGAGAAAACCCTATCAACAGGTCCAGAATCACGAATTTCTTCATCGTTCCGCTGCCGCAACGCTTCCGAGATCGGGAGCGTCAGAAGACCTCTTCCCGGCACCCTGCCAGAGGGAGGATTGACCTCCGGGAGCTTCTCCACCGCCATGGACGCTTCCCGGACGTGCCGTGAGTAGCCCTCCTTGGACCATGAGTCCATGACCAGTAGCTATGTGATGTCTTCTCTCCAATCTTGTGCTTCAATGCTTAGCTCTTGTGGGTTGCCCTACATGATCAAGGCATCTAAGTAATTTTCCTGCTATTGCTATGCTTGGTTGGCTGGGATCCGATGGATTATGAGATTATGTTCAGATTGTGATGAGTTATATATTTGGTTCTCCTTTTATATTATGTTCTTGAGTAATTCATGCATGTTCTCCATTGCTTTTTATTGCTTTGGGCGAGTAGTAGATTGTATCTCCAAGAGGGAGCGTTATGCATGATTGTGGGTTCATGCCCCCTGATGTCTAGCTTGAGTGACAGAAACATGAGACTAGGGGATGTGCTGTTGCCACCAGGGAGAAAACAACGGTGCTTGTGACCACGGTTCCAAGGATTGTTTACCTTACACAAAGTTCATTAATGCAGTTGTCCGTTGCTTTGAGTTTACACTTTGGGTGGGGCTCGCAACTTAATACCAGCGAGATGTTCTCGATAGATATCTCAAGGTGGATGATTAGAGAGTAGATGATGATGGATAAATGGTCTACTTGTCTTGGCGTAGTGCCCATTACTTTTGAGCCTCTAACTTTCTAGTAGCATGATTAGCATTGCGGTGTCTTTGTAATTCTGTCAATTGCCCATCTGTAATTTTTTTATCCAGTGTGACAGCCCGAGACCGACGCCCCAGAAGATTCCCCTTTTATTTCTGTTTCCATCGTGTGATTATTTTTATTTGTTGCATCATCATTTAGTTTGCATCGTCGCATCATGCATGGCATCTTGCATCATCTGTTGCGTGGTGTGATCTGAGTTGTGAGTGCTCTCGCTGTCTTTGGTGCAATAGGAACGCCGCCCTCCCTCCTCTTTTAACTGTTTTGTGGCTGCGTTCAAGATTTCGGTTTTAACCCCTTTCAAAAAAAACAAGTTCGTCTTCTTTTAAAATAATTTTATTAAATGTGGCGGTAACCCCTTGGGTTTTCTTTATTTTCTCCTCTTGTTTTATTTTAAAAACTAGAGCCTCATTTTGTTTATAAAAGAGGTTTTGTTTTATTCTTTAAAAAAGGTTTCATTTCGTTTCTTTTAGTAAAAGATGCCCAAACTATTTTTATAGTTGGGGTTCATTTTTTTTCAAAGGAGCCAAAAGTATTTCCTATTTAAAAAAAATCATTTTCCTTGCTTGTGTGTGTTGTTGTTTTTTTTTTAAAAACAAGAAAGAGGAGGAGGCCCACTTGGGCCAAGGCCCAGCCGACCCCTGCCTGCCTTAGCTCCACGAGCCCGAGACCCCCATCTCCCTCGCATCTCCTTCCTCCCCCCGATTCCCCTCTCCTCTCGTCTCCTCCCTCTGCCGCAGCCCCTTCTCCCTCCTCGAACCCCTCCAGGGCCCCGATCCCCGCGCCCATGCTACCGCCGTCGCTGTGCTAGATCGGGCCGCCGCCTTGTACCGCCGCCTGCTCCACCCCGCGCGCCTCCGGCAGCCCTGCGCTGCGCCTCCCCGCGTGCTGCTCCGCCTCGCCGGTGCGCCACGCCGCCTCGCCGCCTCCCCGCGTGCCCCGCGCGCCGCCTCACCTCCTTGCCGAGCAAGCCGTCGTGCCGCCTCGCTGCGTGTCCGTCGCCCTGGCCTCCTCGCCGTCTTCCCCGTGCGCCGCCCGCCGCTCCCCGAGCTCGCCGCCCCTCGGCCTCGCCTCGCTGCTCGCCGGCGGCGCCCTGCCGCTGTTCCCCGACGCCATGATGGCCATGGCCAAGCCTCTAGGACCCCGGCCTCCTCCTCCTGCCGTCGTTGTAGCCGAGCTGCTCCTGTGTATGCCCGATGCTGTGTTTTGATGTTGCTGTCGAAGGGTTGCTTGTGATGCCGCCAGTTGCTGGTGTGTTGCTGTAGCTTTGATGTTGCTGCCGCTAGCTGTCGCTGCCGATGCCCTGTGCTGTTGCTGTGCAGTAGCTCTTGCCTGTTGTGTCTTGCTATAGTTGTTGTTAGGAGCTGCTCTTGCTGTTGCTTGCTAGCTTCTTGCTGTAGATGCTGGCCGAGCTAGCTGATGCTTGATCGCTGCATGCCCTGCTTGCTACTAGCCGAGGCTAGATGTAGCTTGTGCTGCGTATTGCTGTTGCTCTTGCTGTAGCCGGCTGCTAGCTTGCTTTGTTGCTTGCTTGCTACTCGCTGTAGTTGATAGTCTAGGTTGTTAGTTGCTTTAGTAGTTGCTGTAGTGTGTCGCTATTGTTAGTTGCTAGTGGTAGCTGCTGCTAGTTAGTTGCTTGTTTATGCTATCGCCTGCCGTCGCCGCGCGCACCATCCCCGCCGTTGTGGGTGGCTGACAAGATCGTGTGTACAACTACGTCCTCGACGACCCCCGGAACCGTGTTCGACTACCAACGCCGAAGACCCGTGAACCAACGCCAAGCGAACGACTACCGTCGACGAGACGACGACCACGACTTCCACGACGTCCGCTACGAACCGATCCGCTCCGTTGTGCACGCTTCGAAGGTATACCGTTGGAACGTGTCGTATACCGAACACATATGTTGTATGAGATGTAACCGCAAGTTTGCGCCTATAGTTGTTGTTCGTTGCACGTGTTCTTCTTTTGTGTGCCCCCGACACATGGGAACCCGGTAGCGGGATCACCCCATCTTTATTGAGTGTTCCCGCACGCGCTCCCTATTCGTTGACACCGATACCTCGACGAATTATCGGGATAGGAACGTTGTCGTGGCTTCGTTTCCATTTTGCTGCCATGGTCCCCTTTCGCTCACTGTGGCGACATTTTCTTCTTTCTCTTCTTGCCCGTGTTGAACTTACATGCATGACGCATTCATGGCATATATCTTGTGTTGCATGTTTCTTGTGCCGTAGCTCCAATCTATGCTCTGCGTGTTAACCGTCTAGGATGCCATGTAAAATCATCGCTTCACCCCTTGCCATGTTAATTACAATTTAATATTCCCGAGTAAATAATCGGGAGTGAATTAAATAATTAAACGTGGGGTTTCGTCGATATGCAACTCGTTGCATATCGAGCTTCACTTAATGTATAGTGTTTGTGTGAGGTGAATTTCCATGCCATGCCTTGCATCATTGTACTGATCATGCATCATATTAGGTTGTGCATCATGTTGTGCATCGTGTGGTGAATATCTGTGTTGATGTTTGTTTCCGGTTTGCTTCGTCTCGATAGAGTTCCGCAAGCGTGTCGGAATGTGAGGACCCGTTCGACTACGTTGGTTCGCAGACTTCACGGAGTCATTATTCTTCCAAGCGGGATCTCACGCAAGATGACCATTTCCCCAGATACCATTACTATCATTGCCATGCTAGTTTTATCGCTTCTGTCGCTTATGTCTCGTTGCCTACCACATGTTAAATATCAGCCTCTCAACAATGCCATGATTACCTTCAACCTGTTCGACCTAGCAAACCACTGTTTGACTATGTTACCACTTGCTTAACCATGTTGTTAGCGTTGCTAGTTGCAGGTGCAGATGCTTCCATGTGATAACATGGGTTCCTTGTCATATCACCATATTTAAATGCTATTTAATTTAATGCACCTATATACTTGGTAAAAGGTGGAAGGCTCGGCCTTTTCTAGCCTGGTGCTTTGTTCCACCTTTGGCCCCTTAGTTTCGGCTACCGGTGTTATGTTCCATAAATGAGCGCTCCTAACACGACCGGGGTTGTTATGGGGACCCCCTTGATAATTTGTTTTAGATTAAACCTGGTCTGGCAAGGCCCAACTTTGGTACTACATTTTCCTAATAACTAATGAACTGCATAGGGAGTAATTAACCCGAGGAAATTTAATCAACCCCCGGGGGAGTGCTCCTCATGAGTGTTGGTCAAAAATGGACAGACTGCGGGGCCACCACGGGCCAACTCGAGGTTTGGTACCTGTAGGCTTTTCCATCCGTCGTGTCCTGAGAATGAGATACGCGGCTCCTATCGGGATCGTCGACACGTCGGGCGGCCTTGCTGGATTAGTTTTACCTTTGACGAGATATCTTGTGCATCGGGATTCTGGTGATGCTTTGGGTATTCTCAGAGTTGAGGTTTTCCACTAAGGAATCCGATGAGATCGCGAGCTTCGTGATTGAGGATTTCTATGCGGCTTGTGGTAATTTGTGATGGACTAGTTGGAGCACCCCTGCAGGGTTAAATCTTTTTGGAAAGCCGTTCCCGCGGTTATGTGGCAATGTGGAAACTTTGTTTAACACTGGTTCTAGATAACTTGAAGTTAACTTAATTAAAATATGCCAACTGTGTGCGTAACCGTGAGTATCTCTTTCATGAGTTCCTTCTCCGATTGAAGATAGGGTGGGGTTATGTCTGACGTAGGTAGGTGTTCAGTGTCATTCATTTGATCATCAGTACTTCACGTCCGTTATGCGTAGATCTTCCCTCTCTTATTTCTTGTACTCGTAAGTTTAGCCACCAAATATATGCTTAGCCGCTGCTGCAACCTCACCACTTAACCATACCTCACCCATTAAGCTTTGCTAGTCTTGATACCTTTGAAATGAGATTGCTGAGTCCCCTGTGGCTCACAGATTACTACAACACCAGTTGTAGGTACAGGTAAAGGTTACTTGACGCGAGCGCGTTGATTGTACATTTGGAGTTGCTTCTTCTTCTTCTTCTTCATCGATCTAGGATGGTTCCAGGCCTGCAGCCTGGGATAGCAAGGATGGACGTCGTTCTTATTTTCTCGTTTGATTTCGTCTGTAGTCGGACCCTGCTCTTACTCTTGATGATTATGTAATGTACTGATGTGACTCCGATGTAGCTTGTGGCGAGTGTAAGACAATTCTTTATACATATCTCTTCTTTTCAGTACATGTACTTGTAACAATATCCATTCTTGCGACACGACGAGATGTGCCTCTATCCCTGACGAGGCCCCCGTGCCAAATTGAGGATAGGGTCGCATCTTGGGCATGACACCCAACATAGTTGTTTACCGTCTTTTGGGAGAGAGACATCACTAGTGAACATCATGGTACTCTGGTCCATATTTCCACCATTGTTTACACCTCCACTATTTACTGCTTTCATTCACTTCTCCGATGCAATCACTATCACTATTCCCGCTTGTGTTTTGATCCTTTGCAAACTACAAGGTCGGAGAGATTGATGCTGCTGGCTACGCCTATAGGGATTTCCTTGGCAAATATCACTACTGAAATTCAGAAATTTGCCGTCTGCCAAGGCGGACGACAAAGGGGGCTACCACGGACGGCAAAGGATTTGCCGTCGGTCAGCAGACGGCAAAGTAGACGGTAAAAAAAATCCGGTGAAGAGGCTCTTTGCCGTCTGCTTTCGCAAAGCGGACGGCAAAGAATCTTTGCCATGAGGGGGCGGACGGCAAAATAAGTGGGACGGCATATATTGCAACGTCCCCGTTAAGTGTTAACGGAGGCCTCCCCCCTTTGCCGTCTGCCTTCCCCCCTTTGCCATGTGGTGGCAGACGGCAAAAAGGGGAGAGAGGGGGGGGGGGCAGATTCCCCCCTTTGCCGTCTGCCTCCCCCCCTTTGCCGTCTGCCTCCCCCCTTTGCCATGTGGTGGCAGACGGCAAAGAGGGGAGAGAGGGGGGGCAGATTCCCCACTTTGCCGTCTGCCTCCCCCCCTTTGCCATGTGGTGGCAGACGGCAAAGAGGGGAGAGAGGGGGGGGGGGGCAGATTCCCCCCTTTGCCGTCTGCCTCCCCCCTTTGCCATGCGGGGGCAGACGGCAAAGAGGGGAACCAGCCCCTTTTTTATTTGTTTTTTGTTATATCCAGCATTTTTAACAATAACCAGGATATATATATATTTGACATAAATAAATATCTTTCCGTACTCATAACCATATTAAAATAACTCTCATCCATAGTGCATACATATTATGGAAGTTACATCCGTACCAAACCATATATTACACTAGTTTCATCCACATGCATACAAAGTTTCATATATTCATATACTACAATAGTTTCAATACAACACATGGTACAAGAAATCATCTTCAAGCATTCCATCAACCAAGCTTCCCGTGAAGTGAAGGTAATCTGCAAAATGACAAATAAGAAAGTTAGAAAAATAATACTAGATGAAGTAGTGTATATATAGGTTATTTCGGAGAGAAATTAGCTAAGTATAGACCATTTAGGAGCTAACTAAGCTAATTATGTCATTTAGGTGGAACCCTAGCTAACTATAGGAGAAGAGAAAGAGAAGAAGAAGTAAAAGAAGGAGGAGGAGGAGGAAGAGGAGAAGAAGAAGAAAAAGGAGGAGGAGGAGGAGGAGAAGGAGAAGGAAGAGGAGAAGGAGAAGAAGGAGAAGAAGGAGAAGAAGAAGGAGAAGGAGCTCTCCTTCTCCTTCTCCTTCTCCTTCTTCTCCTTCTTCTTCTTATCCTTTTGTCCCCTTCTTCTTCTCCTCCTCCCTCTCCTCCTTCTTCTTCTCCTTTTTCCTCTTCCTTGCTTTCATTTTCCTCTTTTTCTATTCTTGTCCCCTTCTTCGGGCTAAATTGGCTAAGAATGCCTTTTTGGAGCTAATTATGTCATTTCGAGGATAATTAGCTAAGTATAGGTCATTTTTTATTAAATAGGCCATTTTGGAGCTAACTAAGCTAATTATGTCATTTAGGTGGAACCCTAGCTAACTATAGGAGAAGAGAAAGAGAAGAAGAAGTAAAAGAAGGAGGAGGAGGAGGAAGAGGAGAAGAAGAAGAAAAAGGAGGAGGAGGAGGAGGAGGAGAAGGAGAAGGAAGAGGAGAAGGAGAAGAAGGAGAAGAAGGAGAAGAAGAAGGAGAAGAAGAAGGAGAAGGAGCGGGAGACAGAACAATTTGTAGTCTTTAGGTCGGGCATAGATAGCTCTTTGCCAAAGGTACGAAAGTGATACCCGTTGATGTTGTATTTGTCAAATGAACGGACCTTATAGTCAAAACCATTAGCGACTTGTCTCAACTCGGGGTCCATAGACTCTGCATCAGCCTACAAGTTTAATACGAAAGAATGGATGCATTAGCCGCAAATTAGACCAATAAGTCAAATGGGCCCTTAATGGTAATTAATTACCCTTTGTTTGAACCAAGAGATGAAACCAGGATAGTCGCCTCCATGCTTTGCGAGAAGCTCATACTCTTCGACGGAATCCTTTTCGATGACCGCTCCATCCGAGAATTCGGCGACGTATCGACTATATCAAATATCCGGGAATAAGAGTGGTTCAAAGCAATTAGAAGTTGCGGAACAATAAATTACCGAGAACTTACTCGATGTACGGCCGCACTTCTGTTAGGTTGGTGAAGATATACAATGAAATGGTCCGCCATTCTTCGACATCCAACGATTTCCCTTTCGAAGCACTGGATGGTGCGAGCTTACCTTTGAATAGGCTGAGGTTGGATCGAACTTTTTCTCGATCGCCATCATTGTACCGAGGCTTCGGGTTATGCAAATGATAATTTTTGGCTTCGTAGTGTGATGTCACGAAGTTTGCCGCCTCCTCAGTAATGAATGCCTCGGCCATCAATGCTTCAATTCTACGTTTATTTTTACACTTAGCTCGAAGCGTCTTCTGCATCCTCTCAGTTGAGTAGCACCATCGATTTTGAACGGGCCCCCCCATTCTTGCCTCGGTCGGGAGATGCAAAATCAAATGTTGCATTGGATTAAAGAAGCCCGGTGGAAAGATCTTTTCTAATTTGCAGACCAACTCCGGCGCCAACTCTTCTATTTCATCTAGCACGCCAGGCGATAGTTCTTTCGCACAAAGAGAACGGAAGAAATAGCTCAGCTCTGCCAGTACTAGCCATTCATCCTCAGGGATAAAGCCACGCAACATCACCGGCATTACCCGCTCAATCCATATGTGCCAATCATGACTCTTGAGCCCAAATATTTTCAATTTCTCAAGACTCGCTCCCCTCTTTAGATTCGCAGCATACCCATCGGGGAACATCAACCGCATTTTCACCCACAATAGCATTTCCCTCATAGCTGGCCTTTCAAGATTGAACCATGCCTTTGGCTTAGCTATGCTTTGCTTTCCTTTCCGTTGTCGCAAGTTTTGCAACGGTCTATCACATAGAGCCTCCAGGTCGATTCTAGCCTTAGGATTATCTTTTGACTTCCCCTCTATGCCGAACAATGCACCAAAAATGGCCTCCGCAATATTCTTTTCAGTGTGCATCACGTCAATGTTGTGTCAGGATCCAGGAATTGTCTATGCATGTCGAAGCAAGAATACTTGCGACCAGCCTGCAGCCAACGGAACTGAAGAGCTGCCTTGCATGTGGTGCACGGGAACCTTCCATGCACACACCAGCCAGCGAATAGCGCAAACGCCGGATAATCATGCGTCGAGTACATGTACCACACATGCATTTTGAAATTTGTTTTGGTAGCCGCGTCGTAGGTCTTGATCCCATTATCCCAGGCTTCTTGCAACTCATCCTTAAGCGGCTGCATGTATACATTCATATTCTTCCCCGGATAGTTGGGCCCTGGAATTATCAACGTCAGGAAAATGTTCTTTCTTTTCATAATCTCTCCGGGTGGCAAATTTAGTGGAATGACAAATACAGGCCAACAACTGTATTGTGCTGCCGTCATACCATACACATTGAACCCATCCGTGCTGATGGCAACTCTAGGTTGCCTTGGATCTTCCGATTTATCCTTATGTAATGCATCGAAGTGCCTCCACGCAAAACCATCTGAAGTGTGTACCAGCATCTTGTTCCCATCCGCATCTAGTTCGGTTCTTTTGCCCAATTTGTGCCATGTCATCTGTCTGGCCGTCTCTTCGACCATGAAAAGACGTTGAAGTCTTGGTACGATTGGCAGATATCGAAGAACACTAATGGGGATTTTGGTCTGATTCTTCTCACCCATGCCGTTGTCTACCACAATATACCTGGAAGAATTGCAAATGGGGCAATAGTTCAAGGCCGCATACTCAAGCCTAAATAAGGCACATCCATTCTCACAGGCATGTATCTTCTCATAGGGCATCTTTAGTACACGGAGGATTTTCTCTAACTGGTACAGGTTTGCAGGCAGTACATGGCCTTTGGGTAGAAAGCGTCCAAATATCGTCATCATCGCGTCGTAGAATTCTCTGCCTAGGTTGAATTGAGCCTTCAGAGCCATTACTTGCGCGATGGCATCCAGCTGACAAAGCTCAGTCTGCTCGTGGAGAGGACGTTTTGAAGACTCCAGCATTTCATAGAAGGCCTTTGCAGATTCCTCCATCTCATCGTCCGAATCCCGAGCATCATCAAAGTCTTGCACCATGTCTTCAATCCCGGTACCATGCTCGTCGGTGCGACGACGAATCACCTCAGCTCTAGCACGTTGGTCAGACTCACCATGAAAAGTCCACACCGTATAATTAGGCGTAAAACCCCACTTCTGCAAGTGTTTACCCATTTCAAACTCTGTCTGCTTTTTCCAGTTGTCGCAGTTGGGACAGGGGCACCATGTTTTTTGCTGGCCATTTGCAAATGCGGCTCTCACAAACCCCCTGGTTTTTGTTAACCATTCATGGGTCATGTCTTTCTGACTAGGGTGACCAGTGTACATCCAAGCACGATCACTCATGTTGCCTAGCTACCTATGGGGGCACAAGAAATAAATACATAATTCATCATCTATATTCATACGCTAATCAAGTTTGTCAGTTTTATTACGTCCATGCAACCTACACGCTAATAGGTAAAGATAGGTCCTAATCCCACCCGAGTATGTGTAGACTGGGTTCGTTTTCCCATGCTCTGCTCCAGATGCGACGCACAATTTCGGCAGCACCTCCCCGCTGTTCTCCTGATACACGTCTCGGCAATAAGCAGAGAGGATGTGTACCCGGAGAACAACAGGGGAGGCACTGACGAAATTCCGCATCGGATCCGGAGCACAGCATACGGGAAAACAAACCCAATCTACACATACTCGGGCTGTCCATGGATAATGTTGGACAATTCGAAAGGATGGCGGTTATAAATATGCAAAGAAATGCATATTTATAGATGTCGCCCTTTCGAACGGGAGACGCATACTGGTCACGCATACTCATGATTGAAGAAACCTATAGCTAGCAAGTTTCATCGGCACGAAGACAGGGACAGAGCAAATTAAGGGGGTAGGAGGAGAAGTCATTTGTGCTCACCAACAAACGTCCAACGCACGTGGAGGTCGTCGAACAACTGCACATTGAAATTCACCCGATCAACACAAATACGATGTTTTTATAATTAACATGATCGGAAAATATGTGACCTAACTCATAATTTTCAAAACTATGACCCCGTGGGCCTCTGGAAGGCCGAAAAGCACCTTCTCGTTCAAAAGAAGGCAGAAGAGGTGTCGGGGGTCGGGGCTTAGTGGCGTCGGGAGTCAGTGCCGTCGAGGGTCGGTGGCATCGGTGGTCGGGGGGTTAGTGGCGTCGGTTGTGGGGGGTCAGTGGCGTCGGGGGTCCAGGGTCAGTGGCGTCGGGGGTCCAGGGTCAGTGACGTCGGGTGTCAGTGGCGTCGAGGGTCGGGGGTTGGTGGCGTCGAGCGTCGGGGGTCGGGAGTCGTGGGCCGAGGGGCTGGGTCGGGGGCAGTGGCGTCGGGGGTCGAGGGTTAGTGGCGTCGGGGGTCAGTGGCGTCGGGGGTCGGGGGTCGGGGGTCAGTGGCGTCGGAGGTCGATGGTCGGGGGTCAGTGGCGTCGGGCGTCAGGGGTCGGGGGTCGAGGGTCAGTTTCGGGGTGCCGGGGTTCCCTTTTCCTCTTCTTTCTTCTTCTCCTCTCTCCTCTTTTTCTTCTTCTTCTTCTTCTTCTTCTTCTTCTTCTTTTTTCTCCTCCTACTCCCCCTCCTCTTTTTCTCCTTCTATTCTTTTTCTTCTTCTTCTTCTTCTTCTTCTTCTTTCTCCTCCTCTTTCTCCTCCTCCTCCTCTCCTCTTCTTCTTCTTCTTCTTCTTCTTCTTCTTCTTCTTTTTTCTCCTCCTCCTCCTCCTCCTCTTCTTCTTCTTCTTCTTCTTCTTCTTCTCCTGCTTTTTTTCCTTCTGCTTTTTTTCTTCTAACCTAACTAACTAACCTAATTAGCCTAATAATCTAACCAAATAAACTAAATAAATTACCCTATATATAATAAAAAAACTAACCTAATAAACTAACTAAAGTAATTAACTTTTTTAAAAAGAAAAACAAAAAAAACTCACCGGCAGGGGGCGGCGGCGGCACGGGGGCGCGCGGCTGGGGGCGGCGGCAGCAGGGGGCGTCGGCAGCAGGGGCGGCGGCAGCAGGGGGCGGCAGCCGCAGGGGGCGTCGGCGGCAGGGGGCGGCGCGCGGCAGGGGGCGGCGGCAGCAGGGGGCGGCGGCAGGGGGCGGCGCGCGGCAGGGGGCGGCGGCGGCAGGGGGCAGGGGGTGGGTCGCCGCGGGAAGGGGGTCGCCGGGGGGGTGGGCTCGCCGGGGGGGTAGGCTCGCCGCGGGGAGGGGATCTCGCCGGCAGGGGTGAGAGTGGTCAGGGTGAGAGAGAGAGAGACAGTGAGCGAGGTGGGGGGTAACGGCCGTTATAGGGAGGCCCCTTTGCCGTCCGCCCCCCGACGGCAAAGGGACGTAAGGCAGACGGCAAAGGGCCGTACGGCTGACGGCAAAGGCCCGCGGACGGCAAAGGCCCCGGATTTCGGACACGGCAGGCATGGGGCCCACGCGTCCCCTTTGCCGTCTGCCCTGGGGCTCTTTGCCGTCTGCTGGCAGACGGCAAAGGACCCACACATGGCAAATAGTATTTTTGCCATGTGTCAGTTCTTTGCCGTCTGTATTGTGTCAACTGATGGCAAAGAGGTTCTTTGCCGTCAGCCAACAGACGGTAAAGAACTGGCTGACGGCAAATTTCTGGATTCCAGTAGTGTATGCAAAGGTTTCCCCCGTGGCCTTGGAGCCTTGCGTTGGTGTTCCCTTGAAGAGGAAAGGCTGATGTAGCACAGCGGCGGTAAGTATTTCCCTCAGTTTGAGAACCAAGGTATCAATCCAGTAGGAGAATCGCGTCAAGTCACAAGTACCCGCACAAACACAAAGAGCTTGCACCCAACGCTATGAAGGGGTTGTCAATCCCTTATAGATTGTTTGCAAAGTGAGCACTGAAAGAAAAAAGTAAACAAAGCAAAGTAAAAGTAAAAGCTGAGATGATAGTTGCGAGTAGACCCGGGGGCCGTAGTGTTCACTAGTGGCTTCTCTCATTAAAGCAAGTAGACGGTGGGTGAACGAATTACTGTCGAGCAATTGATAGAACCGCACAAAGTCATGACATTATCTATGGCAATGATCATACATATAGGCATCACGTCCAAAACAAGTAGAACAATACTTTCTGCATCTACTACTATTACTCCACACGTCGACCGCTATCCAACATGCATCTAGTGTATTGAGTTCATAAGAATAGAGTAACGCCTTAAGAAAGATTACATGATGTAGATGGACAATCTCAAACTATGATGAAAGCCCATCTTGTTACCCTTGATGGAAACAACACGATGCATGCCTTGCTACCCCTTCTGTCACTGGGAAAGGTCACCGCACGGTATGAACCCAAAACCAAGCACTTCTCCCATTGTACGAATCGTAGATCTAGTTGGTCAAACAAAACCCAAGACTCGGAGAGACTTACAAGGATATCATATCATGCATATAAGAAATCAGCAAAGACTCCAATATAATTCATAGATAATCTGATCACAAATCCACAATTCATTGGATCTCAACGAACACACCGCCAAAGAGGATTACATCGGATAGATCTCCATGAAGATCATGGAGAACTTTGTATTGAAGATCCAAGAGAGAGAAGAAGCCATCTAGCTACTAACTACGGACCCGTAGGTCTGAAGTAGACTACTAACGAGTCATTGGAGAGGCAATGATGTTGATGTAGAAGCCCTCCATCTCCAAAGTCCCCTCCGGCAGGGCACTGGGAAGGGTCTCCAGATGAGATCTTGCGGAAACGGAAGCTTGCGGCGGCGGAAAAGTTGTTTCGTGGACGCCGTCATTTTTTCTGGGATTTTAGGGAATATATGGGCCAAAGAGCTAGGGCAGGGAGCGCCAGGGAGGCCACAAGCTTGGTAGCCGCGGGCCCCCTGGCCGCGGCTATAGGGCTTGTGGGCTCCCTGTGGGCCTCCTGCCTTGGCCCCCAAGTCCCCCGATCTTCTTCTATTCTGGAAAAAATTATTTTGAGGATTTTATTCCGTTTGGACTCCATTCCAAAATCAGATCTGAAAAGAGTCAAAAACACAGAAAAAACAGGAACTGGCACTTGGCACTGAATTAATAAGTTAGTCCCAAAAAAGATAAAAAAGGTATGTAAAACATCCAAAGTTGACAAGATAACAGCATGAGACAATAAAAAATTATAGATACGTTTGAGACGTATCAAGCATCCCCAAACTTAACTCCTGCTCGTCCTCGAGTACGGAAGTGATAAAGAATGAATTTTTGATGCTTTCATGCTACCTAGCATAGATGTCCTTTGTAACTCCTCTTATGTGTCATGAATGTTCAGATCCGTTAGATTCAAAACAATAGTTTGCTATTGACGCGGAGACAATAATACTTCAAGAAAACTAGCAAGGTAATCATGAACTTTCAAAATAACAAGGCCAAAAGAAAGTTATCCCTACAAAAACATATAGTCTGGCTATGCTCTATCATCCTTGCACAACGAATTTAAATCATGCACAACCTCGGTATTGGCCAAGTAATTGTTTTCACACCTTTACGTTCTCAAACTTTTTCAACTCTCAAGCAATACATGAGCATGAGCCATGGTTTTAGCACTATAAGTGGAATGGAGTGGTGGAGGTTGCAAGGCAAACAAGGAGAAGATGGTCACATCGACTAGGCATATCAATGAGCTATGGAGATGCTCATCAATAGATATCACTGTGAATGAGTAGGGATTGCCATACAAATGATGCACTAGAGCTAAGAGTATGTGAAAGCTCTTAAAGAAAACTAGTGGGTGTGCATCCAACTTATTTGCTCACGAAGACCTAAGGCAATTTTGAGGAAGCCCATCATTGGAATATACAAGCCAAGTTATATAATGAAAATTTCCCACTAGCTATATGGTGGTGACAAAACGAGAGACTCTCAATCATGAAGATCATGGTGCTTAATAAGCACAAGTGTGGAAAGGAGATAGTAGCATTGTCCCTTCTCTCTTTTTCTCTCATTTTTTTGGTGGGCTCTTTGGCCTCCTTTTTTTATTTTTGTAGGCATCTTTGGCCTCTTTTTGTAAATGGGCTTCGCTGGCCTCTTTTATTTCCTCACATGGGACAATGCTCCATCAATGATGATCATCACACTTACAACTCTAAACTTAGAGCAATGATGACTCTATATGAAATGCCTTCGGTAGTGTACCGTGACAATGATCTAGCATGGCATAGACATCAATGGAAACATCATGCTAGCTATCTTATGATCATGCAATGGCAATGTAGAAGCTGTGGCACATGTCATGGTGGTAGTTGCATGGCAATATATCTCGGAATGGCTTTGAAAAAGCCATAGTAGGTAGGTATGGTGGCTGTTTTGAGGGAGGCTAATGGTGGATTTTATGCACCAACGAAAGTTGCACGGCACTAAAGAAGATAGTGATGGTGGAAGGTGAAAGTGCATCTAAACCATGGACTCAACAGTAGTCATGAAGAACTCATATACTTGTTGCAAAAGTTTTAGTAGTAATCGAAACAAAGCATTCAACGCATACTCCTAGGGGAAGGGTTGGTAGGTATAAACCATCGCGCGATCCCGACCGCTACACAAAGGATGACAATCAATAAACTAATCATGCTCAGACTTCATCACATAGCGGTTCACCATACGTGCATGCTACGGGAATCACTAACTTCAACAGAAGTATTTCTAGATCCACAACACCTTACTAGTATAACTTCAATATTACCACAACCACAACTCAAAACTAATTGAGATGAATCAAACTTCTCTAACTACTGAATGCACATGAAGGTGGAAGTTTTCATATCCCTTTGGATAACTACCCCTTTTGAGACTACTTTCATAGCATAGATCAACTACCACGCCACACACTTCCGTGCTCTAAAAGATAGAAGTGAAACACATAGAGCAAAATCAACTAGCTCAAAAGATATAAGTGAAACACATGTGAGCTAAATTGTCTAACCAAATGATATAAGTGAAGCTCGAAAAAATCGCGGTGAGTGCATGTCTCTCTCTCTAGGTGTGCAGCAAGGAAGATTGTGACACAACAAAAATAAAAGACTCCTACGATACAAGACGCTCCAAGCAAAACACATAACATGTGGTGAATAAAAATATAGCCCCAAGTAACGTTACCGATGGATTGATGACGAAAGAGGGGATGCCTTCCCGGGGCATCCCCAAGCTTAGGCTTTTTCGGCATCCTTGAATCAACTTGGGGTACCTTGGGAATCCCCAAGCTTGAGCTCTTGCCACTCTTTATCTCTTTGTCCATAAGAACTTCACCCAAAACTTGAAAACTTCACAACACGAAACTTAAACAGAAACTCGTCATATCATTAGTATAAGAAAGCAAATCACCACTTCCTTAGGTACTGTAGCAAACTTAAATTCTACTTATGTTGATGTTGGGTTACTGTATTTTCAATCTTCCATGGCTAATACCCCCCGATACTATCCATAGTTTCATCAAAATAAGCAACCAACTCAACAAAAACAGAATCTGTTAACACCAGACCAGTCTGTAGCAATCTGTATACTTTGTATACTTCTGGTTCTTAAAAAATTATGAAAACTTACGACGGTCTGAAGAATTTTCGTAGCAATCAGAATAAAAATAATCAACTCAAAAGCTCTTACAGAAAAAAAACGAAAATTCTTTTCGTGAGCAGAAAGTTTCTGTCTTTTCCAGCATGATCAAACGATCATCCCCAAGACTAATCATAACGGTTTTACTTGGCACAAACGCAAAAGAAACACAAAAACACAATCATAACAGAATTATGAAAGTGTGGAAAACACAAAACAGAAAGAAAAAGGATAGATTCGTTGGGTTGGCTCCCAACAAGCGCTATTGTTTAACGCCCTTAGCTAGGCATAAGGTGATGGAATCACGTATAGTCATCTTTGGTGCTCAAACCATAAGTAGTGTGATCATTTATCATCTTACTATCTTCATCTTTATTGGATGACTAACCACTAGCTTTAGGAACAAAACAGACTTGACGGTCTTTTTGAGAGTGAGATTTGGAGTATTTTGCACAGCGGCAAAAGCGGAACCCAAGTTGGTTATGACATCTTCTAGTTTGCCAATTCTAGAGGAATCATTAACTATAGGTTCCTTCTCCCTTAAAATTTTCAAAACCATTCCCACTTTGGATCCGTACTAAGTAATTTGATTGTGGATGTTTTTATCCAAATCCTCAAAAGTTCGATTGTGGCAATTTTGTTTTCAATGGCGTCAAGCCTTTGCATCACGTGTTCCAAGGTCAAGGTAGTTCCATTAACCATGAGGGGGGGTGAGCCTACCAAATTCATGATAGGTCCATAGGAGTCAACAGTATGGCTCCCAAAACAATTCCCGGGTATAAAGAATATACCTATTCCAAGGAGAGATTCCAACATAAAAACTGCGAAGAAGAACGGTAGTGGATTGCTTACGAGTAGATCTACTTTGAGCATTGCAAATCCTGTACCAAGCGTCCTTTAAATTCTCTTCCTCATTCTGCTTGAAATTGAGAACTTCGTTCTCAGGGGTATCGTTTGGACTGGTGGGTCTAGCCATTGATGGACTATCCCACACACAAACGAGCAGGAAGTAAGCGAGTGAAACAGGCAAAAGAGAATGACAAAAAGGCAAAAGAAAACGGCAAAGGAGAAAGGCAAAAGAAAACGGCAAATGTGAAGTGGGGGAGAGGAAAACAAGAGGCAACTGGCAAAAAAGGTAAATGCAAGAGATGAGTTTGTGACACCTACTTGGATAGATCTTGACTTGATCTCCCCGGCAACGGCGCCAGAAATCCTTCTGTTGCTGGCTACGCCTATAGGGATTTCCTTGGCAAATATGCAAAGGATTCCCCCGTGGCCTTGGAGCCTTGCGTTGGTGTTCCCTTGAAGAGGAAAGGGTGATGTAGCACAGCGGCGATAAGTATTTCCCTCAGTTTGAGAACCAAGGTATCAATCTAGTAGGAGAATCGCGTCAAGTCACAAGTACCTGCACAAACACAAAGAGCTTGCACCCAACGCTATGAAGGGGTTGTCAATCCCTTATAGATTCTTTGCAAAGTGAGAACTGAAAGCAAAAAGTAAACAAAGAAAAGTAAAATTAAAAGCTGAGATGATAGTTGCGAATAGACCCGGGGGCCGTAGTGTTCACTAGTGGCTTCTCTCTTGAAAGCAAGTAGACGGTGGGTGAACGAATTACTATCGAGAAATTGATAGAACCGTGCAAAGTCATGCCTTTATCTATGACAATGTGTTGGGGAACGTCGCATGGGAAACAAAAATTTTCCTACGCGCACGAAGACCTATCATGGTGATGTCCATCTACGAGAGGGGATGAGTGATCTACGTACCCTTGTAGATCGTACAGCAGAAGCGTTACAGAACGCGGTTGATGTAGTGGAACGTCCTCACGTCCCTCGATCCGCCCCGCGAACAATCCCGCGATCAGTCCCACGATCTAGTATCGAATGGACGGCACCTCCACGTTCAGCACGCGTACAGCTCGACGATGATCTCGGCCTTCTTGATCCAGCAAGAGAGACGGAGAGGTAGAAGAGTTCTCCGGCAGCGTGACGGCGCTCCGGAGGTTGGTGATGACCTTGTCTCAGCAGGGCTCCGCCCGAGCTCCGCAGAAACGCGATCTAGAGGAAAAACTATGGAGGTATGTGGTCGGGCAGCCGTGAGAAAGTCGTCTCAAATCTGCCCTAAAAGCTCCATATATATAGGAGGAGGGAGGGGGACCTTGCCTTGGGGTCCAAGGGACCCTCAAGGGGTCGGCCGAGCCAAGGGGGGGAGGACTCCCCCCCCAAACCGAGTTGGACTTGGTTTGGTGGGAGGAGTCCCCCTCCCTTCCCACTTCCTCCCTCTTTTTTTCTTTTCCTTTGATTTTGTTTTCTTGGTGCATAGGCCCCCTTGGGGCTGTCCCACCAGCCCACTAAGGGCTGGTGTGTCTCCCCAAAGCCTATGGGCTTCCCCGGGGTGGGTTGCCCCCCCGGTGAACTCCCGGAACCCATTCGTCATTCCCGGTACATTCCCGGTAACTCCGAAAACCTTCCGGTAATCAAATGAGGTCATCCTATATATCAATCTTAGTTTCCGGACCATTCCGGAAACCCCCGTGACGTCCGTGATCTCATCCGAGACTCCGAACAACATTCGGTAACCAACCATATAACTCAAATACGCATAAAACAACGTCGAACCTTAAGTGTGCAGACCCTGCGGGTTCGAGAACTATGTAGACATGACCCGAGAGACTCCTCGGTCAATATCCAATAGCGGGACCTGGATGCCCATATTGAATCCTACATATTCTACGAAGATCTTATCGTTTGAACCTCAGTGCCAAGGATTCGTATAATCCCGTATGTCATTCCCTTTGTCCTTCGGTATGTTACTTGCCCGAGATTCGATCGTCAGTATCCGCATACCTATTTCAATCTCGTTTACCGGCAAGTCTCTTTACTCGTTCCGTAATACAAGATCCCGCAACTTACACTAAGTTACATTGCTTGCAAGGCTTGTGTGTGATGTTGTATTACCGAGTGGGCCCCGAGATACCTCTCCGTCACACGGAGTGACAAATCCCAGTCTTGATCCATACTAACTCAACTAACACCTTCGGAGATACCTGTAGAGCATCTTTATAGTCACCCACTTACGTTGCGACGTTTGATACACACAAAGCATTCCTCCGGTGTCAGTGAGTTATATGATCTCATGGTCATAGGAATAAATACTTGACACGCAGAAAACAGTAGCAACAAAATGACACGATCAACATGCTACGTCTATTAGTTTGGGTCTAGTCCATCACGTGATTCTCCCAATGACGTGATCCAGTTATCAAGCAACAACACCTTGTTCATAATCAGAAGACACTGACTATCATCGATCAACTGGCTAGCCAACTAGAGGCATGCTAGGGACGGTGTTTTGTCTATGTATCCACACATGTAAATGAGTCTTCATTCAATACAATTATAGCATGGATAATAAACTATTATCTTGATACAGGAATTATAATAATAACTATACATTTATTATTGCCTCTAGGGCATAATTCCAACAGTCTCCCACTTGCACTAGAGTCAATAATCCAGCCCTCACATCACCATGTGAATTACATTGTAATAAATCTAACACCCAGACTGTTCTGGTGTCGATCATGTTTTGGCCGTGGAAGAGGTTTAGTCAGCGGGTCTGCTACATTCAGATCCGTGTGCACCTTGCATATATTTACGTCCTCTTCCTCGACGTAGTCGCGGATGAGGTTGAAGCGTCGTTTGATGTGTCTGGTCTTCTTGTGAAACCGTGGTTCCTTTGCTAAGGCAATGGCACCAGTGTTGTCACAGAACAAGGTTATTGGATTCAGTGCGCTTGGCACCACTCCAAGATCCGTCATGAACTGCTTCATCCAGACACCCTCCTTAGCCGCCTCCGAGGCAGCCATGTACTCCGCTTCACATGTAGAATCTGCTACGACGCTTTGCTTGGAACTGCACCAGCTTACTGCACCCCCATTAAGAATAAATACGTATCCGGTTTGCGACTTAGAGTCGTCCGGATCTGTGTCAAAGCTTGCATCGACGTAACCTTTTACGGCGAGCTCTTCGTCACCTCCATACACGAGAAACATCTCCTTAGTCCTTTTCAGGTACTTCAGGATATTCTTGACCGCTGTCCAGTGATCCACTCCTGGATTACTTTGGAACCTACCTGCCATACTTATGGCCAGGCTAACATCCGGTCTAGTGCACAGCATCGCATACATGATACAACCTATGGCTGAAGCATAGGGGACGGAGCGCATATGCTCTCTATCTTCATCAGTTGCTGGGCACTGAGTCTTACTCAATCTCGTACCTTGTAACACTGGCAAGAACCCTTTCTTGGACTGTTCCATTTTGAACCTCTTCAAAACTTTATCAAGGTATGTGCTTTGTGAAAGTCCTATCACGCGTTTTGATCTATCCCTATAGATCTTAATGCCTAGAATGTAAGCAGCTTCTCCTAGGTCCTTCATAGAGAAACTTTTATTCAAGTAACCTTTTATGCTCTCCAAAAGCTCTACGTTGTTTCCAATCAGTAATATGTCATCCACATATAATATTAGAAACGCCACAGAGCTCCCACTCACTTTCTTGTAAATACAAGATTCTCCAACCACTTGTATAAACCCAAATGCCTTTATCACCTCATCAAAGCGTTTGTTCCAACTCCGAGATGCTTGCACCAGTCCATAAATGGATTGCTGGAGTTTGCACACCTTGTCAGCATTTTTAGGATCGACAAAACCTTCGGGTTGCATCATATACAACTCTTCCTTAAGGAAACCGTTAAGGAACGCCGTTTTGACATCCATCTGCCAGATTTCATAATCGAAAAATGCAGCTATTGCTAACATGATTCTGACGGACTTAAGCATCGCTACGGGTGAGAAGGTCTCATCGTAGTCAACTCCTGGAACTTGTGAAAAACCCTTTGCCACAGGTCGAGCTTTATAAACGGTCACATTACCGTCAGCGTCCGTCTTCTTCTCAAAGATCCATTTGTTCTGAATAGCCTTGCGGCCCTCAGGTAGTATCTCCAAAGTCCACACTTTGTTCTCATACATGGATCCTATCTCGGATTTCATGGCTTCTAGCCATTTGTTGGAATCTGGGCCCACCATTGCTTCTTCATAATTTGCAGGTTCATTGTTGTCTAAAAACATGATTGATAAGACGGGATTACCGTACCACTCTGGAGCAATGCGTGATCTCGTCGACCTGCGGGGTTCAATAGAAACTTGAACTGGAGTTTCATGATCGTCATCATTAACTTCCTCCTCAACCGGCGTCGCAACGACAGAGGTTTCCCCTTGCCCTGCGCCACCATCCAGAGGGATGAGAGGTTCGACAACCTCGTCAAGTTCTATCTTCCTCCCACTCAATTCTCTCGAGAGAAACTCCTTCTCGAGAAAAGTTCCGTTCTTAGCAACAAACACTTTGCCCTCGGATTTGAGATAGAAGGTGTACCCAACTGTCTCTTTTGGGTAACCTATGAAGACACATTTTTCCGCTTTGGGTTCCAGCTTTTCAGGCTGAAGCTTTTTGACATAAGCATCACATCCCCAAACTTTAAGAAACGACAACTTTGGCCTTTTGCCATACCACAGTTCGTATGGTGTCGTCTCAACGGATTTTGATGGTGCCGTATTTAAAGTGAATGCAGCTGTTTCTAATGCATAACCCCAAAATGATAACGGCAAATCAGTAAGAGACATCATAGATCGCACCATCTCTAACAAAGTACAATTACGACGTTCGGACACACCATTACGCTGTGGTGTTCCAGGCGGTGTTAACTGCGAAACAATTCCACATTGTCTTAAGTGAGTACCAAACTCGAAACTCAGATATTCACCCCCACGATCAGACCGTAGGAACTTGATCTTCTTGTTACGATGATTTTCCACTTCACTCTGAAATTGCTTGAACTTTTGAAATGTTTCAGACTTGTGCTTCATCAAGTAGACATAACCATATCTACTTAAGTCGTCAGTGAAGGTGAGGAAATAACGATATCTGCCGCGTGCCTCCACGCTCATTGGACCACACACATCGGTATGTATGATTTCCAACAAGTCACTTGCACGCTCCATTTTTCCGGAGAACGGAGTCTTAGTCATCTTGCCCATGAGGCATGGTTCGCACGTGTCAAGTGAATCAAAGTCAAGTGACTCCAAAAGCCCATCAGCATGGAGTTTCTTCATGCGCTTTACACCAATATGACCCAAGCGGCAGTGCCACAAAAATATGGTGCTATCATTGTTTACTCTAACTCTTTTGGTCTCAATGTTATGTATATGCGTATCGCTATCAAGATTCAATATGAACAATCCTCTCACATTCGGTGCATGACCATAAAAGATGTTACTCATAGAAATAGAACAACCATTATTCTCAGACTTTAACCGTCTCGCAATAAACAAGATCCAGATATAATGTTCATGCTCAACGCAGGCACTAAATAACAATGATTTAAGTTCATCACTAATCCCGATGGTAGCTGAAGTGACACTGTGCCGACGGCGATTGCATCAACCTTGGAACCATTTCCTACGCGCATCGTCACTTCGTCTTTCGCCAGCCTTCGTCTATTCCGCAGTTCCTGTTTCGAGTTGCAAATGTGAGCAACAGAACCGGTATCGAATACCCAGGCACTACTACGAGAACTGGTTAAGTACACATCAATAACATGTATATCAAATATACCTGATTTTCCTTTGCCCGCCTTCTTATCTGCCAGATACTTGGGGCAATTGCGCTTCCAGTGACCCATACCCTTGCAATAGAAGCACTCTGTTTCAGGCTTAGGTCCAGCCTTGGGTTTCTTCGGCGGATTGGCAACAGGTTTGCCGCTCTTCTTAGAATTGCCCTTCTTGCCTTTGCCGTTTCTCTTGAAACTAGTGGTCTTGCTCACCATCAACACTTGATGCTCTTTACGGAGTTCAGACTCTGCGACTTTCAGCATCGCAAACAACTCGCCGGGAGACTTGTTCATCCCTTGCATGTTGTAGTTCAACACAAAGCCTTTATAGCTTGGCGGCAGTGATTGAAGGATTCTGTCAGTGATAGCCTCTTGCGGGAGTTCAATCCCCAGTTCAGCTAGACGGTTTGAGTACCCAGACATTTTGAGCACATGTTCACTGACAGACGAGTTTTCCTCCATCTTTCAAGCATAGAATTTATCGCAGGTCTCATACCTCTCGATCCGGGCGTTCTTCTGAAAGATAAACTTCAATTCCTGGAACATCTCAAATGCTCCATGACGCTCAAAGCGACGTTGAAGTCCCGGTTCTAAGCCATACAAGACTGCACATTGAACTATTGAGTAGTCCTCCTTACGTGCTAACCAAGCGTTCTTAACATCCTGATCAGCCGTAGCGGGTGGTTCATCTCCTAGCGCAGCATTAAGGACATAATCCTTCTTCCCAGCTTGTAAGATTAGCTTAAGATTACGAGCCCAGTCTACAAAGTTGCTTCCATCAACTTTCAACTTAGCTTTCTCTAGGAACGTATTAAAATTCAGGATGACACTAGCGTGAGCCATGATCTACAACACAAATATGTTCAAAGTGGACTTAGACTATGTTCAAGATAATTAGAGTTTAACTTAATCAAAGTATATGCTAAACTCCCACTCAAAAAGTACATCTCTCTAGTCATTTGAGTGGTTCATGATCCACTTACACTATCCCAAGTCCGATCATCACGTGAGTTGAGTATAGTTTCAGTGGTAAGCATCCCTATGCTAATCATATCAACTATATGATTCATGATCGACCTTTCGGTCTCATGTGTTCCGAGGCCATGTCTGCACATGCTAGGCTCGTCAAGCTAAACCCGAGTGTTCTGCGTGCGCAACTGTTTTGCACCCGTTGTATGTGAACGTTGAGTCTATCACACCCGATCATCACGTGGTGTCTCGAAACGACGAACTGTAGCAACGGTGCACAATCGGGGAGAACACAATTTCGTCTTGAAATTTTAGTGAGAGATCACCTCATAATGCTACCGTCGTTCTAAGAAAAATAAGGTGCATAAAACGATTAACATCACATGCAATTCATAAGTGACATGATATGGCCATCATCGCGTGCTTCTTGATCTCCATCACCAAAGCACCGACACGATCTTCTTGTCACCGGCGCCACACCATGATCATCCATCAACGTGTTGCCATCGGGGTTGTCCTGCTACTTATGCTATTACTACTAAAGCTACATCCTAGCAAAATAGTAAACGCATCTGCAAGCACATATGTTAGTATAAAGACAACCCTATGGCTCCTGCCGGTTGCCGTACCATCGACGTGCAAGTCGATATTTCTATTACAACATGATCATCTCATACATCTAATATGTCACATCACATCGTTGGCCATATCACATGACAATCATACCCTGCAATAACAAGTTAGACGTCCTCTAATTTTGTTGTTGCATGTTTTACGTGGTGACCAAGGGTATCTAGTAGGATCGCATCTTACTTACGCAAACACCACAACGGAGATATATGAGTTGCTATTTAACCTCATCCAAGGACCTCCTCGGTCAAATCCGATTCAACTAAAGTTGGAGAAACCGTCACTTGCCAGTCATCTTTGAGCAAAGGGGGTTACTCGTAACGATGAAACCAGTCTCTCGTAAGCGTACGAGTAATGTCGGTCCAAGCCGCTTCAATCCAACAATACCGCGGAATCAAGAAAAGACTAAGGAGGGCAGCAAAACGCACATCACCGCCCACAAAAACTTTTGTGTTCTACTCGAGAAGACATCTACGCATGAACCTAGCTCTGATACCACTGTTGGGGAACGTCGCATGGGAAACAAAAATTTTCCTACGCGCACGAAGACCTATCATGGTGATGTCCATCTACGAGAGGGGATGAGTGATCTACGTACCCTTGTAGATCATATAGCAGAAGCGTTAGAGAACGCGGTTGATGTAGTGGAACGTCCTCACGTCCCTCGATCCGCCCCGCAAACAATCCCGCGATCAGTCCCACGATCTAGTACCGAACGGACGACACCTCCGCGTTCAGCACACGTACAGCTCGACGATGATCTCGGCCTTCTTGATCCAGCAAGAGAGACGGAGAGGTAGAAGAGTTCTCCGGCAGCGTGACGGCGCTCCGGAGGTTGGTGATGACCTTGTCTCAGCAGGGCTCCGCCCGAGCTCCGCAGAAACGCGATCTAGAGGAAAAACTATGGAGGTATGTGGTCGGGCAGCCGTGAGAAAGTCATCTCAAATCTGCCCTAAAAGCTCCATATATATAGGAGGAGGGAGGGGTACCTTGTCTTGGGGTCCAAGGGACCCTCAAGGGGTCGGCCGAGCCAAGGGGGGGAGGACTCCCCCCCAAACCGAGTTGGACTTGGTTTGGTGGGAGGAGTCCCCCTCCCTTCCCACTTCCTCCCTCTTTTTTTTTCCTTTGATTTTCTTTTCTTGGCGCATAGGCCCCCTTGGGGCTGTCCCACCAGCCCACTAAGGGCTGGTGTGTCTCCCCAAAGCCTATGGGATTCCCCGGGGTGGGTTGCCCCCCCGGTGAACTCCCGGAACCCATTCGTCATTCCCGGTACATTCCCGGTAACTCCGAAAACCTTCCGGTAATCAAATGAGGTCATCCTATATATCAATCTTCGTTTCCGGACCATTCCGGAAACCCTCGTGACGTCCGTGATCTCATCCGGGACTCCGAACAACATTCGGTAACCAACCATATAACTCAAATACGCATAAAACAACGTCGAACCTTAAGTGTGCAGACCCTGCGGGTTCAAGAACTATGTAGACATGACCCGAGAGACTCCTCGGTCAATATCCAATAGCGGGACCTGGATGCCCATATTGAATCCTACATATTCTACGAAGATCTTATCGTTTGAACCTCAGTGCCAAGGATTCATATAATCCCGTATGTCATTCCCTTTGTCCTTCGGTATGTTACTTGCCCGAGATTCGATCGTCAGTATCCGCATACCTATTTCAATCTCGTTTACCGGCAAGTCTCTTTACTCGTTCCGTAATACAAGATCCCGCAACTTACACTAAGTTACATTGCTTGCAAGGCTTGTGTGTGATGTTGTATTACCGAGTGGGCCCCGAGATACCTCTCCGTCACACGGAGTGACAAATCCCAGTCTTGATCCATACTAACTCAACTAACACCTTCGAAGATACCTGTAGAGCATCTTTATAGTCACCCAGTTACGTTGCGACGTTTGATACACACAAAGCATTCCTCCGGTGTCAGTGAGTTATATGATCTCATGGTCATAGGAATAAATACTTGACACGCAGAAAACAGTAGCAACAAAATGACACGATCAACATGCTACGTCTATTAGTTTGGGTCTAGTCCATCACGTGATTCTCCCAATGACATGATCCAGTTATCAAGCAACAACACCTTGTTCATAATCAGAAGACACTGACTATCATCGATCAACTGGCTAGCCAACTAGAGGCATGCTAGGGACGGTGTTTTGTCTATGTATCCACACATGTAAATGAGTCTTCATTCAATACAATTATAGCATGGATAATAAACTATTATCTTGATACAGGAATTATAATAATAACTATACATTTATTATTGCCTCTAGGGCATAATTCCAACACAATGATCATACATATAGGCATCACGTCCAAAACAAGTAGACCGATATTTTCTGCATCTACTACTATTACTCCACACGTCGACCGCTATCCAGCATGCATCTAGTGTATTGAGTTCATAAGAACAGAGTAACGCCTTAAGCAAGATGACATGATGTGGATGGACAATCTCAAATCTATGATGAAATCCCATCTTGTTACCCTTGATGGCAACAACATGATGCGTGCCTTGCTGCCCCTTATGTCACTAGGAAAGGTCACTGCACGGTATGAACCCCAAACCAAGCACTTCTCCCATTGCAAGAATCATATATCTAGTTGGCCAAACAAAACCCAAGACTCGGAGAGACTTACAAGGATATCAAATCATGCATATAAGAAATCAACAAAGACTCAAATATAATTCATAGATAATCTGATCACAAATCCACAATTCATCGGATCTCACAAATACACCGCCAAAGAGGATTACATCGGATAGATCTCCATGAAGATCATGGAGAACTTTGTATTGAAGATCCAAGAGAGAGAAGAAGCCATCTAGCTACTAACTACGAACCCGTAGGTATGAAGTAGACTACTCACGAGTCATTGGAGAGGCAATGATGTTGATGTAGAAGCCCTCCAGCTCCAAAGTCCCCTCTGGCAGGGCACCGGGAAGGGTCTCCAGATGAGATCTCGCGGAAACGGAAGCTTGCGGAGGCGAAAAAGTGGTTTCGTGGACGCCGTGATTTTTTCTGGGATTTTAGGGAATATATAGGGCAAAGAGCTAGGGCAGGGGAGCGCTAGGGAGGCCACAAGCCTGGTAGCCACGGACCCCCTCGCCGCGGCTACAGGGCTTGTGGGCTCCCTGTGGGCCTCCTGCCTTGGCCCTCAAGTCCCCCGATCTTCTTCTGTTCTGGAAAAAATTATTTCGGGGATTTTATTCCGTTTGGACTCCGTTCCAAAATCAGATATGAAAAGAGTCAAAAACACAGTAAAAACAGGAACTGGCACTTGGCACTGAATTAATAAGTTAGTCCCAAAAAAGATAAAAAAGGTATATAAAACATCCAAAGTTGACAAGATAACAGCATGAGACCATCAAAAATTATAGATACGTTTGAGACGTATCAATTGACAACCTCTGTGAACTTGCTGGGAGCAAAGTTACTTGTTATGTGTGCAGGTCCACGTCTTCTGCTAGCGCCAGAGCAGCGGACACCTACTTGTTGATCCTCGGAGTCCTCCTGGTTCGATAAACCTTACAGTCCCCGTGTAAGGGAAATTTGCTACTGACTACATCTCCAACTTCCACTTGGGGTAACCAACGAGGGGTGAGAAGTATATCCATCAACTCGTCATCAAGCGAATTTCTGGCGCCGTTGCCGGGGACTCCAATCTTCAAGATAAAGGAGTTGCACACTATCTTTTACCTTTGCTTTTAGTTTTGTTTCTTTGCTTTTTAGTTTTTGCTTTAGAGTCTTATACCAAAAACCACAAAAAAATGTAGAGTAGTTACTTTCCTTTGTTTAGTTAGTATGTCTAAGTCCTTTGCCTTTGGTGTTGCATCCAAAGGAGAGATTCTCACATCCAAACAAAGGGTTGGAGAAAGTTTGAAAGATGCTTGGTATAGAACTAAAAATTCTCAAGATAGAGCCACCAAGAAGCAATCCACCACTATTTTGCTTAGAAATTTTTATGTTGGTATTACTTCTTGGAATCGGTTTGTTCTAGACACATCAATAGGTGGGAATTTCTTGGAAGCTCCCGTTTGGGAGGCTCTTAATTTTATGGCAAATCTTGTCAGAATCCCACCTATTGTTGACATAAAGGATGATATCACTTTAGCTCACATTATGAGTAAACTTGAGAATATAGAGCTACAGATTCCAAGCATGGGTAAAATAAATGAAGTAGATCGTAGGATTTAAGGGAACTTAAATAGGCTTGATAGCTCCATGCACAAAATTTACAAAACTTTGGAGACCCTCAAATCCCATGATATGGATCCTTCTAGGATTGATAAGATCGAGGATATTATTGAAACTTTAGGAACTACTCTATCCTCCTTCAAGACTAAAAAGGTAGAAACCCCCGCAAGGAAGGGACCTAAGTTTGTTCACGTACCCAAGGTTCCTCAACCCAAAACGAGTATACATATTCCTAAGGGTGTTGAAACTGTGAAGACCTTGGAAGAGATACCTCTCTTAAATAGAATTAGAAATGAAATTCCAATTGGTCTTACTACCTTTGCTTTTGTTCCTAGAAGTGTTGCCACTAGGTCTCTCTTTGAGAGTCCTCTCCTTTGAAAAACCTTTTGGAAATCTTGAGAAACAGTAGCTCTTCATGAAAATATTTATTTCGAGTAGGGAATGCATTATTTTATTATGGGTACTAACCCGTCTAATCAGCTTATGATGAGTTTCGTATGAAGGGAGTTTTTAAGTATGCGATGGAAGATGATGGAAGAAGATTCAGGAGTGTCAAGGGCTCAAGCTTGGGGATGCCCCCATGAATCCCTAAGAAATATTCAAGGAGACTCAAGCGTCTAAGCTTGGGGATGCCCCCGTGCATCCCCTTCTCCATCAACAATCATCAGTTCGCCCTTCTCCATGCTATATTTTTATCACTTTATATGTTATGTGTTATGCTTGGAGTGTCCCACTCTTTACTTTTTAGTTTGTTTTAGTTTTGCTTGCTGTTCATAACAAGTTGCAACCTAGACTTCTTTGTTTGGGAGAGAAACACGCTCCACTCCACCCTAGAACACAACATAGGTTTTCATGCTTATGTTTTTGTGTGTTCTTTATCTTTTCATAGCTGCTGTCATGCTTAGCTCTTAGTTTTCATGCTTTATCTTCTTAAGAGCTTTTATTTAGGTTGCTTTTGGAACTCTCTTGAGTTATCATGCTTATCTTGTTTAGAGAGTTGGCTTGTTGCACTGAGTTGTGTGTCTTGCATGAGTAGGTAACCGAGGTTGCTATTTAAGTATAGTAGTAACTTGCAACAGTTTTGAGGTATTGATTTTAGTAATGTTTGGACTATTGGTGTCAAGAGCTCGAGCCTATTAGTGATAGGTGTCGTATTTTGGGAAATCCATGTGTATTTTCAAAAAAACTAAAAATTAGTTGAGAACTCTAGCTACTAGATGGATCGCTAACCTCTGGAGGGGTTGGAATATATAGAGTACCCTCACGTTACCATGGGTCGAGGGTGCGCAAGGATAACCAAACCCCCAAACAATCCTCCTCGGGGTACTTGTCTCTTTGTGAATCTCCTCACTATATAGAGAGTTACCGATAATAAGTGCATGAGTTTTTCGGACTAATGCGAGTATTCGATTGTTGGCACTTCGACCATCCATATTTTGCTAGCCTCTTCGGTACCGTGCATTGCCATTTCTCATCTTGAGAGTTGGTGCAAACTTCGCCGGTGCATCCAAACCCTTGGGATGATATGCTCTGTCATCATAAGCCTCATTATATCCTTCCTCAAAACAGCCACCATACCTACCTATAAGGCATTTTCATAGCCTTTCCGAGATACATTGCCATGCAACATCCACCATCTCATGACTTGATCTTCACGTCATACATGCTTTTGCTTGATCGAGGAGCCGCATGCTAGTTGGGCTTTGCCCTTATTATTGCTACATGACGCGCTAGTTTCATTGCATATCCTGCTACACTCGCAGAGGCATACATTTGCATACATCATGATAGTTTTCATTTGTCTTTATGATGAGCACTTCTTATGAAGTGTGAAGATCTTCTTTTTATTCTTGTAAAATATAGAGTGTTGCCCTTAAGTGAGGAAAAGATCCCAAAGAGGACAAATTAAAAGATCCCAAAAGAGGACACATGAAAAGATCTCAAAGAGGAAAAAATGGGAGATAAATAGAAAGAGCCAAAAAGGCCACAAAAAATAAAAAATAAAAAATAAAATAAAAAAGAGAGAAGGGGGTAACACTACTATTCCTTCTGAAAGATCCACACTCGTACTCCATTGTTATATTTGTACTCCATAGAGATTATCATTCATGCATAACTATGTGGGGACCCTTACACTATAGAACTTGGCTTGTATATTCCAATGATGAGCCTCCTCAAATGAGCTCTAGGTCTTCATGAGCAAGCAAGTTGGATGCACCCCACTAGTTCCATTGGAAAGCTTACCTTAGCTCATATGTGGATCCGTTGCATGACAATCCCTACTCCTCACATCATATCTATCATTTGGCTTTCTCTCGTCTATGGTTGTCCTCATTGATGTGAGCCTTTCACACCTATTTTGTCTTCCTTCCCCATCATTATTCTCTTTGCCATCCTAAGTGCCAACATATCTTGCTTGCGCTCATCCATTGCATGAGTGCTCAAAGTCGAAAGGGAGAGGATCATTTTGACTTGTGCCTCACTAGTGGTCTGGGGATGAGTCAAAATAAGATTCCGAAGGAGACCAAGTGTGAAATTTTAGTAGATTGAGTTCTGAATTAAACTATATTTTTATTATCTAAACCCATCTCCCACTTCTTGCACGCAAACACCATTTGGAGACATTCGAGTCAAGGACAACGAGAGCTCTTGCATCTTTATGTTCTTAATTTGCTATTTTCGATACTAAATATAGACTCTTGCTTGTTATTGTTTTGACTTGAATTGCATATCTTACTTGCTTTACTTTGAAGTTCTTATATGTGTGTTAGCACATCAGCACAAAATTATTTGTGTTATCATTTACCTACTCGAGGACGAGCATGAATTAAGCTTGGGGATGTTGATATGTCCCAAACGTATCTATAATTTCTGTTTGTTCGATGCTATTTTAGGTGACATTGTTATATGTTTTCCTATACTTCATACCTTTTTGCACATATTTGGACTAACCTACTAACTCAGTGCACCCAGTGCCAGTTTCTGTCTGGTGATGTATTTTTTGCAGGGACTTCGACCGCAATTTCCAGAGCCCCAAAAATCCCGAGAAAAATATATAAAAATCAGCGCGATGAGAGCTTCACGAGGCATCAAGGTGGGCCAGGCCTTGCCGAGGCGGCCAACCTGCCCGACCTCCCTCCTGGCCGTGCCACCAGGCCGCCTGGGTGGGACCCACGCCCTCCCGTGCCCTCCTTCGGCCTATATTTACCTCTCCGAGAGAAAACCCTATCAACAGGTCCAGAATCGCCAATTTCTCCATCGTTCCGCCGCCGCAGCGCTTCCGAGATCGGGAGCGTCAGAGGACCTCTTCCCGGCACCCTGTTGGAGGGAGGGTTGACCTCCGAGAGCTTCTCCACCGTCATGGACGGTTCTCGGACGTGCCATGAGTAGTCGTCCTTGGACCATGAGTCCATGACCAGTAGCTATGTAATGTCTTCTCTCCAATCTTGTGCTTCAATGCTTAGCCCTTGTGAACTGCCCTCAATGATCAAGGCATTTATGTAATTTTCCTGCCATTGCTATACTTGGTTTCCTGGGATCCGATGGATTATGAGATTATGTTCAGATTGTGATGAGTTATATATTTGGTTCTCCTTTTATATTATGTTCTTGAGTAATTCATGCATGTTCTCCGTTGCTTTTTATTGCTTTGGCCGAATAGTAGATTGTAACTCCAAGAGGGAGCGTTATGCATGATTGTGGTATCATGCCCCATGATGTCTAGCTTGAGTGACAGAAAGATGAGACTAGGGGATGTGTTGTTGCCACCAGGGAGAAAACAACGGTGCTTGTGACCACGGTTGCAAGGATTATTTACCTTACACAAAGTTCGTTAATGCAGTTGTCCGTTGCTTTGAGTTTACACTTTGGGTGGGGCTCGCAACTTAATACCAGCGAGATGTTCTGGATAGATATCTCAAGGTGGATAATTAGAGAGTAGATGCTGATGGATAAACGGTCTACTTGTCTTGGCGTACTGCTCATTACTTTTGAGCCTCTAACTTTCTAGTAGCATGATTAGCATTGCGGTGCATTTATAATTCTGTTAATTCCCTAGGTGTAATTTGTTTACCCATCATAGTTGTTTATCGTCTTTTGGGATGGAGACATGACTAGTGAACATCATGGTACCCTGGTCCATATTTCCACCATTGTTTACACCTCCACTATTTACTGCTTTCATTTACTTTTCTGTTGCTATCACTATCACTATTCCCGCTTGTGTTTTGATCCTTTGCAAACTATAAGGCCGGAGAGATTGACAACCTCTCTGAACTCGTTGGGAGAAAAGTTACTTGTTGTGTGTGCAGGTCCCTGTCTTCTGCTAGCGCCAGAGCAGCGAACTCCTACTTGTTGATCCTCGGAGTCCTCCTGGTTCGATAAACCTTACAGTCCCCGTGTAAGGGAAATCTGCTGCTGACTACATCTCCACCTTCCACTTGGGATAACCAACGAGGGGCGAGAAGTATATCCATCAACTCGTCATCACGGGCCTACCTGTGAAGGTTTGTGTTGTTCAACGAGGGTTCTTATTTTTTATTCTCTCTCTCCCTCCCTCTCCCCCCTCTCTCTCTCTAGCCTTAAACCGCTTTAGTGTCTTAGCTCGGGTTCCAAGGCGTCTTCTTCTTTGCCTCATTTAACACCATTGGTACGCTAAAGAAGCTAGAGGAGGAAGAACATTGGGAAATGGGAAAGCAAGAAACTTTTGAGGTAACTAAGTAATAGTAAATGTGGAAACTGGTTCGTACCTAATGGTGTTTAATTAATGTTCACCTTGGCATAGAGTTATGTTTCCTTTTGAAATACTTAGGATTTGCACACTGAATAAGTGGGTTATACACACAAGTATATGTTATCTACCTTGGCATCATCTCTTAGCCATCGAAATCAAGTTTATGTCTATGCCATGTAAAAGTATATTTTACGGCATCCTCTTATCTGTTGGATATTGCTATCACTAGTCTGTGTTGCACGTAATGGATGAGGAGAGATGATGAAACCGTCTTCAATCTTAGACAACGTCTTTACACAAGATCTATGAAAATACTAAGCTCTCTACATTTGAAGCATCATGGTGCATAGGGGCTATAGGTTTCGTTAGGGGCCTACCTGTAAAGGTGTGTGTTGTTCAATGAGGGTTCATATTTTTATTCTCTCTCTCCCTCACTCAACCCCTCCCCTCCCCCCTCCCCCCTCTCTCTCCATATAGCCTGAAACCATTTTAGTGTCTTAGATCGGGTTGCAAGGCGGCTTCTTCTTTGACTGAATTGACGCCATTGGTACGCAAAAGAAGCTAGAGGAGGAAGAACATTGGGAAATGGGAAGAAACGAGCATGAAACTTTTGAGGTAGCTAAGTAATAACAAATGTGGAAACTGGTTCGTACCTAATGGTATTTAATTAATGTTCACCTTGGTATAGAGTTATTTTTCCTTTTGAAATGCTTAGGGTTTGCGCACTGAATAAGTGGGTTATCCACACAAGTATATGTTATATACGTTGGCATCATCTCTTAATTAACCATCGAAATCAAGTTTATGTCTATGCTATGTAAAAGTATATTTTACGGTATCCTCTTATTTCTTGGCTACTCCTATCACCAGTTTGTGTTGCATGTAATTAATGAGGAGATATAATGAAACCCTCTTCAATCTTAGACAGTGTCTCTACACAAGATCTATTAAAATACTAAGCTCTTTATATTTGAAGCATCATGGTGCATAGAGGCTATAGGAGTCGTTAGGGGCCTACCTGTAAAGGTCTGTGTTGTTCAATGAGGGTTCTTATTTTCTATTCTCTTTTTATATATTTTCAAATTTTATTTCATGAACATTTTCTAAAATTCCTGAACATTTTTAAAATTCATGAATATTTTTAGATTCGTGAACATTTTAAAAGTTTGTTGAATCTGAAAAATTTATTTCAACTTTCCTATTTTTTTAATCCAATGATATTTTTAAATTCCCAACCATTTCTTTAACTTTTTGACATTTTGAAAATTCAAGATCTTTTAGAACCTATGCACATCTTTTGATTTAACGAACTTTTTAAAGATAAGATAGCGGGTCTATGGTACACACCTATGCTTGGTGTCCCTTCTCTCACTTCCTTGGCCTTTTTATAAGATGGTGGTGGAGCGAGCGACAAAAAATTCTAAGCAAATGAGTGTATCAGGGAGCTGAGTTGAGCAAGCGGGGACTTCATGGGCCGTCCCATGTGAATGTTATATCAGTAATTTCATGATTTTAACATCTAATACACACAACAACCATCAGCTGACACCGATACCGAAATGTGTTAGACATCTCTAAAGCGGATCCTCAAGCCTCCATTATATGTCCAGACCGCAGTGTGCTGGTCACCTTTTTCCATCTTACGGGAACCCTATATTTCCGCTTAGCAGTCCGAATATATGGATTTTGGTATCCTGACAATAAACATGGAGCTTTGTAGAAGTCCGGACATGCACTTGACTAACACAAAGCCTCGACATGATCCTCCTCTCATTTCTCTCTTCACATGCCATGTCCGCACAACATGTCCAGATATAAAAATGGAGATTTGTGGTGCCCATTTGCCGGTCAGTTGGGGATGCCCTTAGACACCACAATCGAACATATCTAATCTCTTCTCAGAACAAATACCATCTCTATCTATACCTCATCAACATATTGAAATAAATAAACGCCAGTATAACATACTCCTCCGTCCCAAAATAAGTGTCTTAAACTTAGTATAATTTTATACTAGCGTTAGTACAAAGTTGAGACAGTTATTTTGGGACGGAGGGAGTAATTAATATCCTAGCCAACACAGATAAAACCAAAATGAAACAATCGACCCAAAAACCTGTTAGAAAAGAAAACACGAGTGAAGAATGGCGTGATGAAATGCGTGCTAACTCCTAGTCGAATACATAGGCCATTAAACTTGTACTCATCATCTATGATATTCATATAATGTAATCTTCTATATCTAAATATCTAGCCCTCACTACTTCATTTCTCTTCACATGCGTGCATCCATATCAGCTCAATTATTGATAGTCGTACAATCAGAATTGTGTGACATCCAAAAGTCATGTATGTACACATAAGTTACCATTTGACATTAATACCACCACTCAAACCATGCCACCTCAAGTCATGCAGACCTTTTTTTAGGAAATCAAAGCATCCATGGCAGCCATAAGTTTCTTTTTTTTTGCATTAGTTTTTCATGGACGCTATATGTGTTATACGCTTGGAGCACAAATATGTTCATGCTTAACATTTTTATAAAAGATGACATAATCCTTCTCCTAGATATTTTTCTACTTGTTCTACTTTTCAGTTTAACTATTTTTTCTACTTTTCACACATCCACTTCCTAGATATTTATACTCCCTCCGATCCATATTAAGAGCGTTGATTTTGTATAACTTTGTACTAAATAAATAATTTTTTTAAAATGGATCATAGGAGTAGGCATTATTATTTTAAACTCTAAACTGAGAACACTCGTAAAAAATGTTTTTCCATTAGTTTTAGTTATTTTTCAGACTTATTTATGCATCTCTTTTAACATGATTCCCACTATAACACGGGGAGCCTTGTGAAAATGGAGCCTACTACAAGAAATTCTACTATATGTCTTTTCTAGGAAAATACTAGGGTATGTTAGATACTCCCTCCAATCCAAACTAGTTGTCGCTCAACCAAATATACTCTCTCTGTATCTAAATATTTGTAGTTGGAAAGAACTAGTCTAGTTCTTTTCAACTAGTATAGATACAAAATGAGTATGTTTTTCATGTAAACTGAAATACGTCCATGTACATCCGTCACCAGTAGAAAATGAGGTTTCAGACCTGGTTCGTTTGGGCCACTAGCCCCGGTTCAGGAACTGGGACTAGAAAAGCGGGACTAATGCTAGCCCCGGTTCGGCCCCGAACCCGGGCTAATGGTCCTGCACGTGGCGGGGCTGGGAGCGAGGGGGAAGGGTATTAGTCCCGGCTCTTATTACGAACCGGGGCTATTGCTTCGCTGCCGTTTTTTGAGCACTTTTTAAGGTTTAGGTTTTTCACTAAATTGGATGGGGGTTATTTTGCTGCCCCTTTTTTGTTTGCTATTTTCCCATTTAGTTGTTTTGGGCACTTTTTAATTCTTGTTTTGCACTAAATTGGATGGTACATATACAACAATAAAGGAACAACTATATTGCACATCATCGTCACGAATATATTACACCATCTCACCCATCGTGCTTTATCGAACATATTACAAAATATAGACACGAGTTACATGCACATATGCATCTCTTTTACACTTAAAATTTCACTGCATCCGGCGAGCAATAGTATTCTCCCTTCGGATCTAGGACCTCTGCATCTAAGAATCCGACAATTTCCTCTTGAATTGCTTGTACGCCTTCCTCTGGTAGAAGATCGTCCCGCATCCGTTCGATCTAATTAAAAAAGGGGTCATCATATATCAATGAAACCGAACACAATTGATGGTAATAAAATAAAGTTGTGTGTATTGTTTATCGTACTTCAATTTTTTGAAGTCCCAGTTTTTGCCCGTCTCATGGGTCGTGTGGCGAATGAACTCGCAAGCATAGTATCCACATAAATTGTTCCCCTTTTCCTGCCTCAAGCACTTTACGAGAACAGAGTTCAATCAAAAATATAATTAAGCATGATAATGGTATTGAAACTAGAATAAAGAGATGCATTGATCTAGCTAGTAGTACTTACATCCATTTGTCTAAATGTAAGCTCTGGCTTCCAAACACCCCCACACTTGGTGATGAACCGTTTTCAAGCACTGCGAAGAAAACGAAATGAATAAATGAGTTCGATATTAATTACTTGCTATCAGGAAATGAACGAAAATTTGCTAATATAGTGCCATAATGATTGAAATTACCTCTAGATGCATTCATGCATGTTCGCCCAATCAGCTAGGGGTTTGCGTAGAGAGTCCATGAATTTTACTAGTCCATCGTCAGATACAATGATTAACAGAATAAAGTGGAAGCTGCGCACACATAACGAGTCAATTATACACTGAACCTCGAGTAAACGAAAATACAATGTGTGTACAAAACAGTAGCACTCACTTGAAGTTGTAAGGAAATATTGTTTCCCTTTTGGTAGCGGAAAACCTTAACCCTTGTACCAAGTTATTTTCTGCCTCACGGGGATCCAGTGCGAGAATTTTGTCATGAATGAAATATGGGTCAATGAACCCAATGTCATAGATTCATCATCTTCTCCATTCGAGAATCTTCATTCTGCAAAATTAATATAGTCATGAGTAAGATTATACATGCAATGAACAAGCTAAGTAAGACTTAATGACATAAATTAATAATACTTACAAACAATAGGCACTGATAAAAGATTTGTCGAGGGCGTCTTGTTTCTATAACTGAAATAATTCATCGAATTCAATCATTATCACACCTTCTCCATGCCCGTAGTGCTCATTTTTATATGCATAGTAGATCTAGCTTTGCTGTTTAGCAGATGCTCGCGCGTACAAGTTATGGAATCTTCACATTTTTGTTGGTAGCTCGTTGACTAACTCAGGTTTGACGAGAGGAGACCCGTGCCGGTACACATATGTTACGTCAGCAAAATCCTGTATATGGCTTAAGTACCGATCAATAGACATGCCATAAGCCTTGGTCGCTTCTCCGTACAGTGCAACAAACTCCGGATCGATATCAGCTGTTTCATCATACCTATGCTCGAGCGCAGCTCCGCTCGAGCACACCTCTGTATCGGAATACACTTTGAGCGGGGGGCACAATTGTTTTTTCTGTTGTCCGAGCTGGGCAACTAATTTCCCGCTAGACCTACTACTCTTCAGTCGCTGCTTTTTTGCCTCAGCCGACTTGAGAATAGAGCGTTCGTAGTCTGCTGGCAATGTTGGCGGGGGTTCTGCAAGGGTATTCAACATTTTCACGCACGCCGCGTGATCTTCTGGGGTGATCAGGAACTCTGGCTCTTTCAGCTTCTTCTTGTTAGCCATCCGATGTTGATACTGGGCATCTACCCTCTTCTTATTTTCCTCTTCACTATAGTCCCAAGGTCTCATCTCCATATTCTCATGAGGTACTTTTGAGAGGGATGCCGGCTTATGTTTCGGTGATCGGAACCCCTTTCTACCGCCACTATTAGCGGTGGTATGTTTCCGCTTGGCTCTGATCCTGAGTGGACGGAGACGGCTGATGGGGCGATGGAGACGGTTGATGCGGCGGTGGAGACGGCTGGCGTGGCGGTGGAGCCGGCTGATGAGGCGGTGGAGGCGGCTGACGGGGCGGTGGAGACGGCTGATGCGAAGCTGGAGACGGGTGACAGGGCGGTGGAGACGGCTGATGCGGTGGTGAAGACGGCTGACGGGGCGGTGGAGATGGCTGACGGGGCGGTGGAGACTGGTGAGGTGGAGGCGAAGAAGGATTGCTGCTCTGAGGAGACGGTGGCCTTGGCGGCCAATTTAGAAGCAAGATGTGCTCCTTTGGCCATACAACGGTATGTTTCTTGACTTCTTCAAGTTTAGTCAAATCCCTATCTTCACGTGCAGGGTAGTCCAGCTTCAGCTCCTCATAATCTTTCATCACTTCATCCACCGCGACGACAACGTACCCTTTTGGAACCGGAGAGCAATGCCAAGTTGGATTATGTCCAATTCGTACGGCCATGCTAACCGCCACCGTCAACCTTAAGTTAGCAACTTTCACCTTTAGCTCACAAGGTGTGCTCTCTATGATATCATCCACTGGGTAGCGACGAGGATGAGCCACCATCAGTGCATCATCATCACCATCATCCTGGAGCTGCGTGGAAGCGACAATGCTTTTCCGATTCAATGCAGTTTCTATCACGAGCCACTGAGATTGGCCGCTACCTTGCTGGCTGCTAAGTCTATCGATTTGATCCTGCTGCAACCGCTTTACTACTTCTTCTACATTATGCAGCCCATCTGCAGCAGCCGCTTTCTTAGCTGTCTCCTTTTCCTTTCTCCTCTGATGGCTTCTATCGGGAAATTTCTTCCTTTCCTCGGAAAACGCAAGCATCCACGGCGGGGAGCCTGGTAAGCCTCGTGCTCGTCCTTTGTGTTCATCATTCCCAAGGGCGCGTGAGATCTCGTCGTTTTCTCTATCGGGAATGAACCGTCCCTCTTCAACATCCTTTACTGCACTTCTAATGTTCTCGATGGGTAGTAGGGGATTATCTTTGTGTCTTTGGTTATATATTGCCTTCCTTGTGCGTCCAACATGCTCCCATGCCCGTAAAACCAGTTTCTTGACTGTTCGATCCATGTTAAGGGCTGTGGAGTGATATTGTTAGCCACAAATGGTGCCTCAAGTGCGTCCCACTTAGCCATGTTACTGGCGTAGCCAACGGGCCCCATAATATGGTGGTACTTCTTCATACGTGGATTCCTCTTATTTGTTCCAGACTTTTTCAAGGCGTCCTCCGATTTTTTGTACGCTACAAATTCGGTCCAGTAGTCTTTTATCTTCTCATAGCCGTTATCAAAATCTGGAGTCTTATCTGGCAAGATAAAATCCTGGTGCAATCTTTTCTTCCAGCCCCTAAATAGATCGCCCGTCTCCTTAAGAGCCCACTCCTTGACTTTTTTCTCTAGGGACTCTTTTCGCCTCTTCATTTCCTCCTCATTTGGCTCCTCCTCATTTGGATCCACCTCTGGCGCCGACATGGTGAAATGAAGCATGAGCTTTCTCCAAAGGTTTTACTTGGCTACTGTGCCGACATATGAGACTCCTTCCGCCCTTGGCTTAAGCCATTCTCGAGTGGTGATAGGGATGTAGTCCCTAACAACAACTCCACATGCCTTCATAAATTTCTTCTTTACATCTGTGGGAGCAATCGGATGCCCGCATTTTGAGACCATTTCGATCCTGTACCTCTCACCGTCATCCATCTTCTTGGTTGGGCTTCGTTTCGTCCGTACTGAAGTTTTGCTTGATCCGGAGGGCTAAAAGAAGAAAGAGCGTTAATATATGTATATAGAAAACAGAGGATTAATTTATTAATATATATATGCACCTCACCGGAGCTGTCGGCTTCTCCCTCATCGGAGCCGCTGAGTCCTCCCTCGACCGAGGCGTGGGCGTCTACCTCACCGGAGCTTCTACCTACTATGTTGAGAGACTCATCTCCCTCGCCGGACTCGTTCAGAAACTGATTGGTGACATCGCCAACAATAAAATCAACCCCGCGGATGACACCATGCATCATGTCTTCCTGATATTCGTCTCTGCCGTGTATTGGATCCATAGTACCTGCAAATTAAGAACAATGCGCAAAATTAAAAACAATAAGAAAAGAGAAACATTTTAATTAACTTGAGGAGAGGGAAACATTTTAGTATTGTCATTTAACCGGGGGGGGGGGGCTAATGACGTCCCCCCTCATGTCGAAGTTATCGGGGTTATACTTTCATCGGTGATCGTCCGGGACTCCTCTAACGATCGTGAGGGACTCCTCACCGGCGATCGTCGGGGACTCCTTCGAAGATCGTTAGAGACTCCTCACCGGCTATTGTCGAGGACTCCTCCGACGATCGTCGGGGACTCATCTCATCTAATCTCATTATGCAACAAAAAAGCCAGGGCACATGCAAATTTTAACATTTGTTTCTCTATCTAAAAAACCTAAACAAATTCTCTCATCTCAGAACATCTCTCTCGCATTTCCACAAAACATCTCATCTCATCTTCACAAAACATCTCATACATCTCATCTAAAAAACAGAGCACATATAAAAATACCATACTACTTCTCACCGGAGGGAGAGGGTGCGGCAACGATGAGGAGGCTCGGGGAGGGCACGGGGACGCTGGCGTGAGTCCCACAATGATGACGGGGGCACGAGATAGGTCGACAACGGTGTGGGCGCCACGGTGGTGACAGGAGGAGCTCACTGGGGCCCCGGGGATGGAGCTAGCTGTGAAGGCCGACGACAACGAGGAGCGGGCTCGGCGACAGGGAGGAGGGCGCGCGAGGAGGTCCGGCGCCGACGATGGTCATGGGCTCGGGGATGGCAGGGCATCGGCGACGGTGCGGGTGGGTAGCCTGGCGGCGTCGAGGTGGTCACGTCTTTGCAGTCAGGTGAGAGGACGAAGAAGGAACTGGCGCGCGAGGATTGGAAAAATTCCATCGACCAACTTATATAGGTGGACCTTTAGTCCCGGTTTGGGGTTCCAACCGGGACTAAAGGCCCCCCTTTAGTCCCGGTTGGGGCCACCAACCTGGAATAAAGCTCATTTTCGGCATGCCGATTGGCGGGAAGCGGATGCCTTTAGTCCCGGTTGGTGGATCCAACCGGGACTAAAGGGGGGCCTTTAGTCCCGGTTGGAGGCCCAAACCGGGACTAAAGGGGGATGCCGCAGCCAAATGTTTAGTCCCACCTTGCGAGTTAAGAGGAGCCGAGAGTGGTTTATAAGCCCCTCTGCGCCAACCCTCTCGATCTCCTCTCAAACGCAGGCCTACGGGCCTAAACGCACTCTCTCTGCCTTGTGGTCCTACTCGGCCTTCTGCGAGCCTGCATCCTCGCACATCTAGCTTCTAGGGTTTCTAGTCGTATGCACCCCGTGATGGCCTAGTAGGTAGCATTTTTTTTACTTTAATAATTTTTAGTCCCATTTTATATTTTAATTCTTTGCTATTAAAGATTTTTTCTTTTTATTTTAGTTTTCTATTGAAGATTTTAACAAAGAAACTTTATGAAAATTCTTTTTAGTTAATGTTTTACTTGATTCTTTTTAACAAATAAACACTTTGATAATTTTAGTTGATTCATTTTAGTTAATTTTTAGTTGATTATTTTTAGTTGATTATTTTTATTTGATTCTTTTACTTCATTCTTTTTTGCTATTAGTTTATTCTTTGAGCTAATTGACCCTGAAATTGAAAAGCACTACAAATGAACTGTGAAAAGGTTGAAAGTTGGCATGATATCATCAATTCACCCACATAGCATGTTCTAAAAAGTTGAGAAGGTTATCGCAAAAACTAGATGCTCTTCGTGTACAAATCGGACAATCGCTGTCGAAGTATCAGGGTTTCATAGGTAATCTCATCTGTTACAAAGGGATTTCATTTCTTCAACTTATTTGAACTCCAGACTTTTTGTGTGTTCAAAATGAACTATTCAACGCCACATCATCAATTTTCAACCCTTTATGACTTCATTTGGTACTTTTCATGCATTTACTGATTATTTGAGCTAAATGACCCTGAAATTGAAAAGCACTACAAATGAAATCTGAAAAGGTTGAAAGTTGGCATGGTATCAATATTTCACCCACATAGCTGTTGGGTTACGTAGCATAAATTCAAAATTTTCCTAAGCATATTCATATCTTCCTATGGAGAGACCAGCAACGAGAGAGGGGTAAGAGCATCTTCATACCTTTGAAGATTGCTAAGCGGAAGCGTTGCTAGAACGTGGTTGATGGAGTCGTACTCGCAGCGATTCCGATTTAGTGCCGAACTACGACACCTCCGCATTCAACACACGTGCAGCCCGGTGACGTCTCCCACACCTTGATCCAGCAAGGAGGAGGGAGAGGTTGGGGAAGAACTCCAGCAGCACGACGGCGTGGTGTCGATGGAGAGACGAGGTCTCCCGGTAGGGCTTCGCCAAGCACCGGCAGAGAGGAGGAGGTAGAAGGGCAGGGCTGCGCCGAGGGAGAGGGAGAAGTCTATCTCCCAAGGGCCAAAACCCCTCTCTATTTATAGGAGGAGGGGGAGGGGCTGCGCCACCCCTAGGGTTCCCTCCCTAGGGGCCGGCGGCCACCAGATGGGAAAGGGGGGCGGCGGCTAGGGTGGGAGGGGGTGGCGCACCACCTGGTGGGCCTAAGGCCCACCTGCGCCTAGGGTTGCCCCCTCTCCCCACCACTTGCGCATTGGGCTGGGTGTGGGAGGCGCACCAGCCCACCTAGGGGCTGGTTCCCTCCCACACTTGGCCCTTCTAGACTCTTGGGGTCGTTGCCCCCCTTCGGTGGACCCCGGGGGCCACCTCCGATGGTCCCGGTGGTCCCGGCACGTTACCGGTGACGCCCAAAACACTTCCGATGTCCAAAACCATCCGTCCTATATATCAATATTTACCTCCGGACCATTCCAGAGCTCCTCCTGACGTCCGGGATCTCATCCGGGACTTCGAACAACTTTCGGTAACCTTGTATAAAAATTCCCTATAACCCTAGCGTCATCTAACCTTAAGTGTGTAGACCCTACGGGTTCGGGAGACACGCAGACATGACCGAGACACCTCTCCGGCCAATAACCATCAGCGGGGTCTGGATACCCGTGGTGGCTCCCACTTTCTCCACGATGATCTCATCGGATGAACCACGATGTCAAGGATTCAATCAATCCCGTATACAATTCCTTTTGTCTGTCGGTATAGAACTTGCCCGAGATTCGATCGTCGGTATACCTATACCTTGTTCAATCTCGTTACCGGTAAGTCTCTTTACTCGTTCCGTAGCACGTCATCGTGTGACTAACTCCTTAGTCACATTGAGCTCATGATGATGTTCTACCGAGTGGGCCCAAAGATACCTCTCCGTCACACGGAGGGACAAATCCCGGTCTCGATTCGTAACAACCCAACAGACACTTCCAGAGATACCCGTAGTGCACCTTTATAGTCACCCAGTTACGTTGTGACGTTTGATACACCCAAAGCACTCCTACGGTATCCGGGAGTTGCACAATCTCACGGTCGAAGGAAAAGACACTTGCATTAGAAAAGCTTTAGCATACGAACAATACGATCTATTGCTATCCTTAGGATTGGGTCTTGTCCATCACATCATTCTCCCAATGATGTGATCCCGTTATCAATGACATCTAATGCCCATGATCAGGAAACCATGATCATCTATTGACTAACGAGCGAGCCAACTAGAGGCTTGCTAGGGACACATTGTGATCTATTTATTCACACATGTATTACTGTTTCCTGTTAATACAATTATAGCATGAACAATAGACGATTATCATGAACAAGGAAATATGATAATAACCATTTTATTATTGCCTCTAGGGCATATTTCCAACAGTCTCCCACTTGCACTAGAGTCAATAATCTAGTTACATTGTGATGTATCGAACACCCATATCATTATGGTGTTGATCATGTTTTGCTCGTGGAAGAGGTTTAGTCAACGGGTCTACAATATTCAGATCCGTGTGTACTTTACAAATATCTATCACTCCACTCTGGACATGGTCCTGGATGGAGTTGTAGCGGCGTTTGAGGTGCTTCGTCTTCCTGTGAAACCTGGGCTCCTTGGCTATGGCAATGGCCCCAGTGTTATCACAGAAGAGTGTCATTGGACCCGACACGCTTGAAACCACTCCAAGGTCGGTGATGAGCTCCTTCATCCAAATTCCTTCATGAGCTGCTTCTGAAGAAGCTATGTACTCCGCTTCACATGTAGATGCTTGCCATGACTTCTTGCTTGCTGCTGCACCAGCTCACTGCCCCACCATTCAACACATATACGTATCCGGTCTGTGACTTAGAGTCATCCGGATCTGTGTCGAAGCTAGCGTCGACGTAACCCTTTACGACGAGCTCTTCGTCACCTCCATAAACGAGAAACATTTCCTTAGTCCTTTTCAGGTTCTTAAGGATATTCTTGACCGCTGTCCAGTGTTCCATACCGGGATCACTTTGGTACCTCCCTACCAAGCTTATGGCAAGGTCTATATCAGGTCTGGTACACAACATGGCATACATTAGAGAGCCCACGGCTGATGCGTAGGGGACATAACTCATCTTCTCTCTATCTGCTGCCGTGGTCGGCGACTGAGTCTTACTCAATCTCATACCTTGCAAAACTGGCAAGAACCCTTTCTTTGAGTTTTCCATATTGAACTCTTCAACATCTTGTCAAGGTATGTACTTTGCGAAAGACCTATGAGGCGTCTTTATCTATCTCTATAGATCTTGATGCCTAATATGTATGTAGCTTCTCCAAGGTCCTTCATTGAAAAACTTTTGTTCAAATAGGCCTTTATGCTCTCCAACATCTCTATATTATTCCCCATCAATAATATGTCATCCACATACAATATGAGGAAAGCTACAGAGCTCCCACTCACTTTCTTGTACAGACAGGCTTCTTCGTAAACCTGTATGAACCCAAACGCTTTAATCACCTCATTAAAGCGAATGTTCCAACTCCGAGATGCTTGCACCAGCCCATAGATGGAGGGCTGGAGCTTGCACACTTTGTTAGCACCCTTAGGGTCGACAAAACCTTCTGGTTTCATCATATACAACTCTTCCTTGAGGTTCCCGTTAAGGAACGCTGTTTTGACGTCCATTTGCCAAATTTCAGAATCATAAAAGGCGGCAATTGCTAACATGATTCAGACTGATTTCAGCTTCGCTACGGGAGAGAAAGTCTCTTCGTAGTCAACTCCTTGAATTTGTCGAAAACCCTTTGCGACAAGTCGAGCTTTGTAAACGGTTACATTACCTTTTGCATGAGTCTTCTTCTTGAAGATCCATTTATTTTCTATGGCTTGTCGGTAATCGGGCAAGTCCACCAAAGTCCATACTTTGTTCTCATACATGGATCCTATCTCGGACTTAATAGCCTCAAGCCATTTGTTGGAATCCGGGCCCGCCATCGCTTCTTCATAGTTCAAAGGTTCACCGTTGTTTAACAACATGATTTCCATCACATGGTTGCCATACCACTCTTGTGCGGAGCGTGCCCTTGTGGACCTTCGCGGTTCAGTAGTAACTTGATCCGAAGCTTCATGATCATTATCATTAACTTCCTCTTCAGTTGGTGCAGGCGCCACAGGAACAACTTCCCGCGCTGTGCTACTATCCTGTTCGAGAGGGGGTGTAATTACCTCATCAAGTTCTACCTTCCTCCCACTTACTTCTTTTGAGAGAAACTCTTTCTCTAGAAAGGATCCGTTCTTGGCAACAAAGGTTTTACCTTCGGATCTAAGATAGAAGGTATACCCAATAGTTTCCTTAGGGTATCCTATGAATACGCATTTCTCCGCTTTGGGTTCGAGCTTTTCTGGTTGAAGTTTCTTCACATAAGCATCGCAGTCCCAAACTTTAAGAAACGACAACTTAGGTTTCTTGCCAAACCATAGTTCATACGGTGTCGTCTCAACGGATTTAGATGGTGCCCTATTTAAAGTGAATGCTGCAGTTTCTAACGCGTATCCCCAAAATGATAGCGGTAAGTCGGTAAGAGACATCATAGATCGTACCATATCTAATAAAGTGCGATTACGACGTTAAGACACTCCGTTGCGTTGCGGTGTGCCAGGCGGCGTCAGTTGTGAAATGATTCCACACTTCCTTAGGTGTGTGTCAAACTCGTGAGTCAAATATTCTCCTCCATGATCAGATCGTAGGCACTTGATTTTTCTGTCACGTTGATTCTCGACCTCACTCTGAAATTCCTTGAACTTTTCAAATGTCTCAGATTTGTGGTTCATCAAGTATATATACCCATACCTACTCAAATCATCAGTAAGAGTGAGAACATAACGATAGCCACCGCGAGCTTCAACGTTCATTGGACCACACACATCAGTATGTATTATTTCCAATAAGTCGGTTGCTCTCTCCATTATACCTGAGAATGGAGTCTTAGTCATCTTGCCCATGAGGCACGGTTCGCATGTGTCAAATGATTCAAAATCAAGAGACTGTAATAGTCCATCAGTATGGAGCTTCTTCATGCGCTTAACGCCGATATGACCAAGGCGGCAGTGCCACAAGTATGTGGGACTATCATTATCAACTTTACATCTTTTGGTAATCACACTATGAATATGTGTAACATCACAATCGAGATTCATCAAGAATAAACCATTCACCAGCGGAGCATGTCCATAAAACATATCACTCATATAAATAGAACAACCATTATTCTCTGACTTAAATGAGTAGCCGTCTCGCATTAGACAAGACCCTGATACAATGTTCATGCTTAAAGCTGGTACTAAATAACAATTATTAAGGTTTTAGACTAATCCCGACGGTAGATGTAGAGGTAGCGTGCCGGCGGCAATCACATCGACCTTCGAACCGTTCCCGACGTGCATCGTCTCCTCGTCCTTGGTTAGTCTCCGCTTATTCCGAAGTTCCTGCTTTGAGTTGCAAATGTGAGCAACAACACCGGTATCAAATACCCAGGAGCTACTACGAGCGCTGGTAAGGTACACATCAATAACATGTATATCACATATACCTTTAACGTTGCCGGCCTTCTTGTCCGCTAAGTATTTGGGGGCAGTTCCGCTTCCAGTGACCCTTTCCCTTGCAATAGAAGCACTCAGTCTCAAGCTTGGGTCCATTCTTTTTCTTCTTCCCGACATCTGGCTTACCGGGCGCGGCAACAGCTTTGCCGTCTTTCTTGAAGTTCTTCTTACCCTTGCCTTTCTTGAAACTAGTGGTCTTGTTGACCATCAACACTTGATGCTCTTTCTTGATTTCTACTTCTGCAGACTTGAGCATCGAGTACAACTCGGGAATGGACTTCTCCATCCCTTGCATGTTGTAGTTAAGCACAAAGCCTTTGTAGCTTGGTGGGAGAGACTAGAGGATTCTGTCAATTATAACATTATCCGGAAGTTCGACTCCAAGTGAAGTCAGACAACCGTGTAACCCAGACATTTTGAGTATGTGCTCACTGACAGAACTGTTCTCCTCCATCTTACAACTAAAGAACTTGTCGGAGACTTCATATCTCTCGACACGGGCATGAGCTTGAAAAACTAGCTTCAGCTCCTGGAACATCTCATATGCTCCGTGTTGCTCAAAACGCCTTTGGAGCCCCGTTTCTAAACTGTATAACATGCCACACCTAACCAGAGAGTAGTCATCACTCCGCGTTTGTCAGACGTTCAGAATGTCCTAGGCTGTTGCGGGAGCGGGAGGGTCACCTAGCGGCGCATCAAGGACATAAGCCTTTTTAGCTGCTTCAAGGATGAGCTTCAAGTTGCGAACCCAGTCCGCATAGTTGCTACCATCATCTTTCAACTTGTTTTTCTCTAGGAATGCGTTGAAATTGAGGTTGACGTTGGCCATCTACAATATTTATAAAGACAACTTTTAGACTAAGTTCATGACAATTAAGTTCATTTAATCAAATTAAGTCTGAACTCCCACTTAAATCGACATCCCTCTAGTGATCTAAGTGATACATGATCCATGTTGACTAACCCGTGTCCGATCATCATGTGAGACGGACTAGTCACCATGGTGAGCAACTTCATACTGATCGTATTCAACCATACGACTCATGTTCGACCTTTCGGTCTCTTGTATTCGAGGTCATGTCTGTACATGCTAAGCTCGTCGAGTCAACCTAGGTGTTTCGCGTGTGTAAATCTGGCTTACACCTGTTGTATGCGAACGTTAGAATCTATCGCACCCGATCATCACGTGGTGCTTCGAGACAACGAACCTTCGCAACGGTGCACACTTAGGGGAATACGTTCTCTAAATTTTAAGAGGGATCATCTTATTATGCTACCGTCGTTCTAAGCAATAAGATGAAAAACATGATAAACATCACAATGCAATCATATAGTGACATGATATGGCCATTATCATGTTCGCCCTTTGGATCTCCATCTTCAGGCATCGCATGATCATCATCATCACCGGCGTGACACCATGATCTCCATCATCATGATCTCCATCATCGTGTCTCCGTGAAGTCTTCACGCCAACTACTACTATCACTACTACTATAGCTAACGGTTAGCAATGAAGTAAAAGTAGTAAGCACATGGCGTTGCATCTCATACAATAAATTAAGACAACTCCTATGGCTCCTGCCGGTTGTCATACTCATCGACATGCAAGTCGTGAAACCTATTACAATAACATGATCATCTCATACATCATACATGCAACATCACAACTTTGGCCATATCACATCACATGTCAAGCCCTGCAAAAACAAGTTAGACGTCCTCTAATTGTTGTTGCAAGTTTTACGTGGCTGATTTGGGCTTCTAGAAAGAACGCCTTCTTACCTACGTGATAGCCACAACGATGATATGCAAAAGCTCTTTCCCTTCATAAGGACCCTTTTCATCAAATCCAATCCGACTAGAGTAGGAGAGACACACACCCGCTAGCCACCTTTTTGCACGGTGTGCATGTCTGTCGGTGGAACCAGTCTCACGTAAGCGTACGTGTAAAGTCGGTCCGGGTCGCTTCATCCCACAATACCGCCGGAAAAGAATAAGACTAGTAGCGGCAACCAAATTTACAAATCATCGCCCACAACTTTTGTGTTCTACTCGTGCATAGAATCTACGCATAGAAAACCTGGCTCGGATGCCACTGTTGGGTTACGTAGCATAAATTCAAAATGTTCCTATGCATATTCAGATCTTCCTATGGAGAGACCAGCAACGAGGGAGGGGTAAGAGCATCTTCATACCTTTGAAGATCGCTAAGCGGAAGTGTTGCTAGAACGCGGTTGATGGAGTCGTACTCGCAGCGATTCCGATCTAGTGCCGAACTACGACACCTCCGCGTTCAACACACGTGCAGCCCGGTGACGTCTCCCGCACCTTGATCCAGCAAGGAGGAGGGAGAGGTTGGGGAAGAACTCCAGTAGCACAACGGCGTGGTGTCGATGGAGAGACGAGGTCTCCCGGAAGGGCTTCGCCAAGCACCGGAAGAGAGGAGGAGGAAGAAGGGTAGGGCTGCACCGAGGGAGAGGGAGAAGTCTATCTCCCATGGCCCAAAACCCCTCTCTATTTATAGGAGGAGGGGGAGGGGCTGCGCCACCCCTAGGGTTCCCTACCTAGGGGCCGACGGCCACCAGATGGTAAAGGGGGGCGGCGGCTAGGGTGGGAGGGGGTGGTGCACCACCTAGTAGGCCTAAGGCCCACCTGCGCCTAGGGTTGCCCCCTCTCCACACCACTTGCGCATTGGGCTGGGTGTGGGAGGCGCACCAGCCCACCTAGGGGCTGGTTCCCTCCCGCACGTGGCCCTTCTAGCCTCTTGGGGTCGTTGCCCCCCTTCGGTGGACCCCCGGGGCCACCTCCGGTGGTCCCGGTGGTCCCGGTACGTTACCGGTGACGCCCGAAACACTTCCGGTGTCCAAAACCATTCGTCCTATATATCAATCTTTACCTCCGGACCATTCCGGTGCTCCTCGTGACGTCCGGGATATCATCCGGGACTCCGAACAACTTTCGGTAACCTCGTATAATAATTCCCTATAACCCTAGCGTCATCGAACCTTAAGTGTGTAGACCCTACGGGTTCGGGAGACACGCAGACATGACCGAGACACCTCTCCGGCCAATAACCATCAGCGGGGTCTGGATACCCATGGTGGCTCCCACTTGCTCCACGATGATCTCATCGGATGAACCACGATGTCAAGGATTCAATCAATCCCGTATACAATTCCCTTTGTCTGTCGGTATAGAACTTGCCCGAGATTCGATCGTCGGTATACCTATACCTTGTTCAATCTCGTTACTGGTAAGTCTCTTTACTCGTTCCGTAGCACGTCATCGTGTGACTAACTCCTTAGTCACATTGAGCTCATGATGATGTTCTACCGAGTGGGCCCAGAGATACCTCTCCGTCACACGGAGTGACAAATCCTGATCTCGATTCGTACCAACCCATTAGACACTTTCACAGATACCCGTAGTGCACCTTTATAGTCACCCAGTTACGTTTTGACGTTTGATACACCCAAAGCACTCCTACGGTATCCGGGAGTTGCACAATCTCACGGTCGAAGGAAAAGACACTTGACATTAGAAAAGCTTTAGCATATGAACAATACGATCTAGTGCTATGCTTAGGATTGGGTCTTGTCCATCACATCATTCTTCCAATGATGTGATCCCGTTATCAATGACATCTAATGCCCATGATCAGGAAACCATGATCATCTATTGACTAACGAGCTAGCCAACTAGAGGCTTGCTAGGGACACATTGTGATCTATTTACTCACACATGTATTAGTGTTTCCTGTTAATACAATTATAGCATGAACAATAGATGATTATCATGAACAAGGACATATGATAATAACCATTTTATTATTGCCTCTAGGGCATATTTCCAACAATAGCATGTGCTAAAAAGTTGAGAGGGTTACGACAAAAACTAGATGCATTTTTTGTACAAATCGGACAATCTCTTTCGAAGTATCACGGTTTCATACGAAAACTCATCTGTTACAAAGGGATTTCATTTCTTCAACTTACTTGAACTCCAGACTTTTTGTGTGTTTAAAATGAACCATTCAAAGCCACATCATCAATTTTCAACCCTTTGTGACTTCATTTGGTATTTTTCATGCATTTACTGATTCTTTGAGCTAATTGACCCTGAAATTGAAAAGCACTACAAATGAACTCTGAAAAGGTTAAAAGTTAGCATGGTATCATCATTTCACCCACATAGCATGTGCTAAAAAGTTGAGGGGGTTACGGCAAAAACTGGATGCACTTCGTGTACAAATTGGACAATCTATTTCGAAGTATCATGGTTTCATACGAAAACTCTTCTGTTACAAAGGGGTTTCATTTCTTCAACTTATTTGAACTCCAAACTTTTTGTGTGTTCAAAATGAACATTCAAAGCCACATAATCAACTTTCAACCCTTTGTGGCTTCATTTGGTATCTTTCATTCATTTACTAATTCTTTGAGCTAAATGACCCTGAAAGTGAAAAGCACTACAAATGAACTCTGAAAAGGTTGAAAGTTGGCATGGTATCATTATTTCACCCACATAGCATGTGCTAAAAAGTTGAGAGGGTTATGGCAAAAACTGGATGCACTTTGTGCACAAATCAGACAATCTCTTTCGAAGTATCAGGGTTTGATACGAAAACTCATCTCTTACAAAGGGATTTCATTTCTTCAACTTATTTGAACTCCAGACTTTTTATGTGTTCAAAAGGAACCATTCAAAGCCACATTATCAATTTCCAACCCTTTCTGACTTCATTTGGTATTTTTCATGCATTTAGTGATTCTTTGAGCTAATTGTTGAAAAGCACTACAAATGAAATCTGAAAAGGTAGAAAGTTGGCATGGTATCATCATTTCACCCACATAACATGTGCTAAAAAGTTGAGAGGGTTATTTTGGTAATTTTAGGTTATTTTAAATGAGTGTTTTAATCAAGAACAAATTTTGTTATTTTAGTTTGCCATTAAAGTTTCTAACAGAAAAAATAATTTATGATTTTTTTCCTATTAATGTTTTGAACAAAAAATACTTTGATAATTTTAGTTTCATAAATTTCTATAATTTTAGTGTCAAAAATACTAGAGATTTATAAAAGCTTTTTAGTTGATTCTTTTTGCTATTAGACTTTTATAAAAGCTTTTTAGTTGATTCTCTTTGCTATTGAAGAATATTATAGTTTTGTTTTAGTTGATCATAACAGAATATTTTAATTGATTATTTTTAGTTCATTCCTTTTGCTATTATCATAATATTTTAATTAATCATATCAGAATATCTCAATTTCACGGTCATTAGTTTGTACTAGCAAATGAAGCGTGCTATATATGTTGTCGAATGCATGATACCATGAAAAGTTGTAAATGAAGTTAGAAAGGGTTAAACCATTAAATTTGGAAAATAATGACACAAACAGAAACTAGACATAAATTGGTCTAAGTAGTACATAGTAATACTCGTCCAAGCAGTACATAATAATAGCTAGCACACACACACACACATATATATATATATATATATATATATATATATATATATATATATATATATATATATATATATATATATATATATATATATACAAGTGTTCGCCTTTGTGAACACTACTCGTCTGAATCAGAAAGTCCCCAAACTCGTGGTGCTGGTGCTGGTGCGAGGTGACGCTGGCCATAGTTCATGATTCGAATCTTGCGGTACAAGTCGTATGAAACGTATGCATCTTTTGTTGCATACTCAATGTTGATACCGTCAAGTGGGGTCCTCTCTCACTTTTTGTGCTGATACCTTGCGAATCTGGTCTTCATATACGCGTACTCCTCGTCGATCAAGGCGACTGCCATATGAGCCATCGAAGTCCTCTGACGTTCAAGCTTGAATTTGTCTTGGATATCAATGTGGCATTCAGCTGGTATCTCAATACCGAAGTTGTGCCTCATCTTGAGGTTATCGTTCCTTATATCAACACTAGCAAAATGTATGCCACTGCGAAGGAAGTCCATGAGTTCTGGACAATGCTTGTCACTACTGCAACAACAACAAATTTAAATGGAAGAAATGTTACATACTGCTGCAACAAGGAAATTTTTTTCACTACAACTAAAGAGAAATTGATCTTTAGGATTCAAATGGAACATATTGCTATCCTATGCAATTTTCATATCGTACGAATTGATCAAGAAACCCTAAATCAAGTATGACATATATATGTTCTCCTACGGTTTTTCCAATATGGAACAAGGAAAATTGTTTCACTACAACTTAAAAGAAATTGATCTTTATGATTCAAATGGAACATATTGCTATCCTATGCAATTTTCATATCCTATGAATTGATCAAGAAACCCTAAATTAACTATGATATTTCTATCCAATGGAACATAGAAACTCCATATATTATAGAAACTACATAAATTAACTATGACATATATATATTGTCATCCAAAGGAACCTAGATCACTGTATGCAATTACTATCCAATGGAACATAGAAACTGCATGTTGCTATGCAATGAAACCTAGATCACTATATGCATTTTTCATAGCCTTGGATCAAAGAAAGCCTCAAAACTTACCTCGCCCATTGGAAGACCATGACATGTCTCTTGAAACACAGTTGGATGACGGCAACACCTTGTTGATTGGTCGTGTTCTCCAGATCAAGCCTCATGAAATTCTCATCTTCTCCGCTTCTTGAAGCCGTTCCTGGAAATAGGAAAGAAAAACCGGCACCATGACGTTGTCGATCGTGTACACGGCATTGAGTTCAGTCGTGCCATGTGAGAGCACCTGTCCGTAGCGAGTGGTTGACATGGTGAAAGAAGAGAAGGGAAGAAGAGAGGGGAAGAAGAGAGGGGAAGAAGAGAGGAGAGCGAGAGAGAAGAAGAAACATAGAAATGTCGACTCTGCTTCGGTTCGTGCTTTTCATCGCTCGAGACGACGTGGGAGGCGAACAGTTCGGACCTTTAGTCCCGGGTTGAGCCACCGACCGAGACTAAAGGGGGATACAAACAGTTGCCACCACCGCGGCACGCCACGTGTCAGACCTTTAGTTCCGGGTTGAGCCACCAACCGGGACTAACAGGAGATACGAACGGTTGCCATCACCGCGACACGTCACGTGTCAGTCGCTGGATCTTTAGTCCTGATTTTTGGCATGAACCGGGACTAATACATCGAACCGAACCGGGGCTATTGCCCCACGAGGCCCTGGCAGCTCGAATCCGGACCAATGCGTGGCATTGGTCTAGGTTTTACTTGGACCCTAGGCTAATGGGATTTGAGGCTCCGGCCGAAAGCCTCATTTTCTACAAGTACGTTTCATCAACAACTAATAAGGTTAGGAGGGAGTACTGCCGTTCATTAAGCTGGTGAGAGTCTAAGTGCCACGGCGAAGCTTATAACAAACTATCATTGTGACTGGCTCTAGGTTGGTCTATTATGTCTGCATGCATGAGTTCTCCAACTCCAAGAATCGAAAAGCAAAATCTTCATGCCTAGGATCGGGTTCAACGGAATTATTTAGGTTTAGGTTCCCTCGTGCCAACTTTTATAGCTAAATTGGTGAACCCGCCTAGAATGGTATGGTAGATACCTTGATTACTAGCTGAGCTGGCTCATTTGGTCCATTTAGTGATCAAAACTTGGCCGGCCAAACGGCAATTGGGTTTGTGCAAATGGTTCAGCATCCATGTGGGGGCAAACACAAGTAGCACGCAGCCAGCCGGCATGGGGAACTTGGCATACGTGCCCGTCGAAAAAAGAATGGAAATGTGTGGCACTTTATTTGTCTCGTGCATGCCAACTGATGAGAAACAAGCCAGTGATAAACGAGTGCAAGACATAGCACGTTGGGAGAAGAAAGGGACGGCCTTTTCTTTCCACGTATTTTAGTTTTGCGCTCACTGGTCACTAGTCACTACCAGATAGGAGTATATGCCACTGCAAGGTGCAATTATTTCCCTGCATTATTTCATGCACGTGAAGGTGCTTGACCGGAAACATTTTGAGCAAATTCGCCTTATGAAAGCACTAATAGCTAGTGCTGTTGCAGCTATTTGGTTATAAGTTCTTTCATCAATGCATCACTAGGTAATCCAAATATAGCAAACTGGACCTATACATAACAGCATTAGAGCATCTCTAGGCTCTGGCAGATTCCTCAAAATCATATTTGAGTAGATTTTCTTTTCAGGAACTAGCACATGCGTCAAAAAGTTTAATCCCTCAAATATGACCCCCCCCCCCCCCCTCTAAAAATTGCACCCATTCCCTCAAATTTAGTCTAGCCACATCCGTTCTAAGTTAAAATAGGGAGAGGGTAGCTTCCCGCTCGCACGCAACTTTCCCGCCCCAGCCCCAATGCTGTTGCCGCTACCCTCGCCATCGGCCGTCCTAGACCCTGATGACTGTAAAGATGGAAAGCCACATCCCCGCCGCAACCCCGGCCATCCTCGCCGGCATCAGAGACCCACAATCTGCCACTAATTTGGTGTCGGACGGACCAAAGCGACGATGCCAAGGCAAGAACCTCACTGAGCCCACTTGGTCGTCAACACCGCTATACTGTCCTGATCCCATCCAGCCAGCAAACAGAATCGTTGGCCCTCGGTCAAAGCGACAGTCGAGAAGAAGAAGAAGAAGAAGAAGAAGAAGAACGATGTGCCCCCCGGGAAGCTCGCCCCTCGGTGTCCTGCGGCATGGACGACTACTAGTGTGCCTGCATCAGCCGCACACCACCCACTCCAACTCTTGCGGCGACGCCGAGCTAGATTCAGACGAGATCTAGAGCAGCGCTGACAGGCTCAACGATACATCCACAAGTTAAAAAAGAGTGTTCTATTTTTTTCTAGATATTGATAGATGATGTAATATTGATGGTTATGTTCTTTCTTTGCTTTTGTAGCGAGCAAATAACTGATGTTGTGCAAGGATTTTTGGATCAATTGAATGAAAGTTAGGCATTCGGCTTCAATGACCTTGCCATGCCAATGCCAAATACTCGAGAAATGAGGAAAATGCACAAGAGGTGGAGGATATATGGACGAGGAGGGGGAAACCGAAATATTGAAGAAAAAACTAGGACATGCAACTACAAGACCCTAGAATATGTTCCTTTGTATGAAGTTTGGATTAAAATATCTACTAATGTCACGGTCGATGCCGACGAAGCAAAGGAAATTTTTGAGGGGAGGATTGATAACTACTACAACAAGTGGAGTCCCCAAGCACCGAGTACGATTGTCGGTGTCAAAACCAGTGAATCTCGGGTAGGGGTTCCCGTACCATGGATCTTGAATCGATGGGTAACAGGAGACAAGGGAGACAATATTTACCCACATTCGGGCCCTCATGATGGAGGTAATACCCTATGTCCTGTTATGTTTGTATTGATGATGAAGTATCAAGTACAGAGTTGATCTACCTCGAGATCATATGATGTGGTCTAAACCTTAGGAGTATTGATCTTAATCTGCCTTATGGACTAAAAAACTCTGGTTTATGTAGATACCAGGGGTACCTAGGGTTACACAATTTGGGTTACATCAGGGGGTAAACATGCCGAATTCATCATCATGCCTTGGAGCATACACCAAGGCTTCAGAGGATTCCATTTTGAATACGACATCGTCTTGTAGTTCAGCCCTTCAATGATAATCATAGGGGGGCCCATAAGTTCGGCCCGTGAAGATAGGTCAGCGGCCTGAGGAGCCCTTAGTCCTGAACTCCCTCAGTAGCCCCCGAACTATCCTCCAATGCTGTAATCTTGATTCCTTGTAGCTTATTGCATCTAAGGTCTTTGGCAGGGCGAGTTCTGATACGTCTTCGTCGTATCTACTTTTCCGAACTCTTTTGCCCTTGTTTTGGACTCTAATTTGCATGATTCGAATGGAACTAACCCGGACTAACGCTATTTTCAGCACAATTGCCATGGTGTTGTTTTTGCGCAGAAATAAAAGTTCCCGGAATGACCTGAAAATTTACGTAGAATTTTTCTGGAATTTATGAAAAATACTAGCGCAAGAATCAGCAGAAGAAGTGGAGCCGTGAGCCCACAAGCCCACCAGGCGCGAGCCCCCTGGCCGCGCCTGGCAGGCTTGTGGGGCCCACAAAGCTCCACCGCCTCCAAATCCAGCTCTATTTAGTCCGTTTCACCCGGAAAAAAAATCGAGGTGAAGAGTTCATCGCGTTTTACGATACGGAGGCGCCGCCACCCCCTGTTCTTCATCTGGAGGGCAGATCTGGAGTCCGTTCTGGGCTCCGGAGAGGGGAGATCGTCGCCATCGTCATCACCAACCTTTCTTCATCGCCAATTCCATGATGTTCTTCACCGTTCGTGAGTAATCTCATCATAGGCTTGCTGGACGGTGATGGGTTGGATGAGATCTATCATGTAATCGAGTTAGTTTTGACGGGGATTGATCCCTAGTATCCACTATGTTCTGAGATTGATGTTGCTACTACTTTGCCATGCTTAATGCTTGTCACTAGGGCCCGAGTGCCATGATTTCAGATCTGAACCTATTATGTTGTCGCCAATATATGTGTGTTCTTGATCCTATCTTGCAAGTTGTAGTCACCTACTATGTGTTATGACCCGGCAACCCCGGAGTAACAATAGCCGGAACCACTCCCGGAGATGACCATAGTATGAGGAGTTCATGTATTCACCAAGTGTTAATGCGTTGGCCCGGTTCTTTATTAAAAGGAGAACCTTAATATCCCATAGTTTCCATTAGGACCCCACCGCCACGGGAGGGATGGACAATAGATGTCATGCAAGTTCTTTTCCCTAAGCACGTATGACTACATACGGAATACATTCCTACATTAGATTGACGAACTGGAGCTAGTTACATATCTCTCTGTGTTATAACTGTTGCATGATGAATATCATCCGGCATAATCATCCATCACCGATCCAATGCCTACGAGTCTTTTACTACCGGTCCTTGCTACTCCTTCTTTGCTGCTACTGCTGTCACTTTGCTGCTACTGGTTACTGTTGCTACTGCTGCTATCATACTACCTTGATACTGATACTTTGCTGTAGATACTAAATCCTTTGAGCTCCAAGTACCCAAGCTTCATCCTATCCACAATCTCTTCAAACCATTTCCCCAATTCGGCCATGGCCAGCTTGGGTTTGAGAGGAAAGTGGGAGGCCTCCTATGTCACCAACAACGACATTTTGGATTTGAAGCACATCGGCTACTTGTCGGCAAATATTGTTCATTGTGCTTCAAAGAAGGGACATGTCATCCCGACGCCAAAAGAAGGTGAGAGGGTGGTGTTCATCTCTAAGTTCCTCCGGGGCCTCATCTTCGCCCTCCACCCCTTCATGACAGGTTTGATGTTTTACTACGAGTTGGATTTTCATGACCTTCCCCCGATCTCTTTTATGCATATCTCTGCTTTCAGCATCGTTTGTGAGGCCTTTCGGCGGGTCCAACCCCACTTTGGCTTGTGGTTGTAAGTGTTCAACGTCATGCCAATAAATTAGCGGCGAGCAGGCAGACTGCGGGGGACTGATGATTAGCAAGCTTCCACTGGTTGATGGCGAGACGATTCTTTCCTAAATACCATAAATGTTTGGCAACAAGAGTGGTTCGACATCACCGAACCATGTGACGCGGTGTGGGCAACACCCCCCAGTTTTAGATCCAGACTGCCCACCAAACTGGTGTCATGGACGAAGAAGGGGCTCGAATGGGGGGAAGCTGCAGAGGTGGAGGTGGTACAAAGGTGCGTGTCCATCCTAGTGAAGAAGAAGACCGGGTTGACCAACGTGGTTCAGGTCATGCTACGCCGCCGCCTCCTACATTAGCAACATCGGCCAGCCCCTTTGTGGTCCTACAGTTCGAATGACCCGGTCACTATGCAACACTTCTACCATATCACCCACAACAAGCTGTGGAAGGTGTTGTTCAAGCCACAAAAGACTTGGCCAGCCGAGGAGGAATACATCGGTACCGACACCATGAACCCTCCTGGAGAGGTGAAATTTCATTAGTTGTGTTTGGATTTTTTTCCCTTTGATAAGGCTCTCACCCCTATTTCCTCCGTATTTGCAGATTTGGATGGAGAAATCCAAGCGAATCAACTATATCAGGAACTACTACCCGAGGGGCCCATGATGGCCTTACTAATGGCCATGCTGGTCAAAAAGTCATACACGACGCCGAAGAAGAAGGAACATAAGAAGGAGGCCCATGGAGGCCTCCGTTCAAAAGGGCATTCGGACTCTAGATCCGAATATACACACGTCCCCTCTGCTCTTGAGGGAGAGGGGGAAGAGGGCGCGGAGGAGAGAGGATCCTACCACACGAGGAAGATGGCATCGTCCAAAGACGTCGAGGGAGATATAGCTACCACTGCCCCAAAAAGACCATGGAGGGCCAAGGTGGCCCTGTTTGATGATGGTATGGACTTCGTTGAGGAGTCTGAGAACTTTGAAAGGGTTCCTCGAAGGACCCCAGGGTTAAGCCCGTGGCGCAAAGGTATGAATCCGAAGATCATATCACTTTTTCGCTTTAAAGTTTTTGTTATTGACTATATAAATGCTTTTCGTATTATAGCCTGCCGCGTGATTTCCCCACCATCAGGCTTCGAAGGGGGACTCCTTGCCAACTGATTTGGTAGATAGAGGGACTGCCTCACACAACACACCTTCCCCGGTCACCAAGGAGATCGGGGAGGTGGTATCCGAAACGACCCCCTCGAAGCCAGATACTAGGGATGGGGGTGATGATATCATGACCGAGGCTAACACCTCGGCCGCCTAAGACTACTAGGGTGAATCCCTTCTAGCAAGCAAAGAGGGAGAGCCCGGTCAACCCAAACTCTCTTCGAAGACAGTTCTGGAGACCTCCAAGCCTCTGGATTTTTCTACACCAGCTTCTATGAGAGGAGAAACTTCAACACCGCACCCGGAGCCGCCCGTAAGAGAGCGGCCCCAAATAGGGTGGCCGGACATGACGGAAGAGAGTTTGAATGACTCCTCCATCACCTAAGAACACTACACTCTTCTAGGTGTGATTTTACAAAGCATTCGATCCATTGACAACGGATTGAAGGAAGCTTTCGGTGGCCACTTGAGAGGCTTCAAGGTAATTTACACAATATCTTATTTACAAAGTAATTTTAATTTATCGGTTTATATGCAATCCCCATATTTAGTAGCCCCTCAGCCCAGTGTGTGAGTTTGGAAAACTCATGTGAGGGTCAAAATAGTGCGGAAAACACACTTATAATATTAAAATGAGCCGTAGCCCCCAAGACTCTGGTAGGATGATAGAAAAACCTCGTACAGGGTTCAAAAGCCGATAACTTGGGAGTCTCACACATATGAATTGCTTATGTAGGCCTTGTCTTCGGCAGCAACCCCAGCGCCATGGAGTTGGTGGAAATAATTCAGAAGCTTAAGAGCTCCAAGGACGAGCTCGATCTTCTCAACAAGCGGTTTGATGATGCACAAGGTAAGTCCAAACTGGACCACTATCATTATTTTCCTCATTTAAAACGAGGTATTTTTATTTGTATCCTGAAGTGCAGGGTGTTTTTATGACAACTGTAGTTGTCGCCGTGGAAGTCGAGAACCTCAAGGTCGCGCTAAACAAGGCGAGGCAAGAGGCTGCCGCACAAAAGGTGATAGTTGAACGAGTAGCTGCCGAATTGTTGACGACATAGTCTGCGAGTGACAAGCATGAGGCTAGAGTTGCTGAAGTGAAGCAAGAGGTCAAGGGCGCCTTCACTAAACGTGAGGTCCTTGAGCAGAAGAATAAGGAGTAAGCTTCCGAGCTGTCCTCTTTGACCATAGCGATCCAGGAGGTGCGGATGGAGGCGCAAGGTCACCAGAAGGAGATCCACAAAATCAAACAAATTGTGGATGGTAAGTGATACATAATGCAATGCATCTTTGGTGGGAAAAGGTCCGCATTTCTCACCCGGGTATGATATTCTCATGCGCATTTGCGGACCTCCCGATAGTGTAGCGGATGCGACGATGCACCATGCATCCCAGGAAGGGGATGTCGAGCTGAGGCTATCCTGGGCTCAATTCCAAGCCCGTGAGCAACATCTCCTAATCTCCGATCAGCTGAAATAGCTGATGGAGTTGCATCGGATGGCGGAGCCAGCCAAGATGGACCTCTGCATCAAACTATGGCCTACAGAGCTGCTGCCGAGTAGCTACTTTATCCTAGTGCAGAATGTGATTGCTGCCGCACCCCAGATTGACGTTGTGAAGGGCTCCGTATGCAATGATGGAGCTCAGATGGTGTTCACAAAGACCACGCTGCATTGGCCGAAGTTAAAGCGAGCCTAACTGGCCAACGGTTCTTCGCCCCCGGAAAGGACCATAGGCACCCTGAGCTGTACTTCCCCACCATTATGGATGGTGCTCGGACGATAGAAACCCAGTGCTCGAAGTATGTAATTCTTGAGTGAAAATACTATACTGTATTGATAGTTAAACTTTTATGCAATATAATGTTGTTGCTTTGCATGGTATATCATGCCTTTCTTTATTTAATTTTGACTCCTGTGTGGCCATTTTAACCTGAAAGTTTCCAGTCATCGACTTCAGCCCCTTGGTAGAAGATATCAGGGGTGTTTTCGACTTCCGCATTGTTAACCTTAGCCAACGTCTTGGTTCCCGAAGGTGGTCGTGTCGAAGGAAACAAGGCAATCAAAATATGCGTCTTTAATGCTTTCACTTAACGGTAGGAGCTTGACTTCAGGGGCGAGTTACCAGCCCCCTGTATTTTGTGATGTTTGGATATACCAAGGTAAAAAGCCATTATCACTTGGTTTGTGCAACTCCAAACCCCTCGTATAACACGATGAACATCCATCAATTCTCACCGTATCCTATTTGTGTCAATTGTCCAACAGTAATTTGTTTACCCACCGTATCCTATTTCTCATGAGAGATGCCATTAGGGAAAACTATGGATCTCGGGTCTATTCACAACATATTTACAAAACCTTCAACATGTTGCTGCCCTTTACTTGTTTTTATTTTCTTTTGCACTTTACAATTATCTAAAATTATCTACATACCTCACTCGCTTGCAAATAACAAGTACAAGGGGATTGACAACCCCGTTGCGCGCGTTGGGTGCAAGTTGTTTGCTCTTTTGTGTTTAGCGGTTCAATACAGTTGTGGTTGATATTCCTATTGGTTCGATAAACCTTGGTTTCATAACCGAGGGAAATACTTACCCACATTGTGATGCAGTAACCCGTTCCTCTTCATAGAAAACCCAACGCAGATCACAAGTATCACGAAGGATTTCTGGCGCCGTTGCCGAGGAATAACATCACCAACTACCAAGTAACATCACACAAACTTTCATTCACTTGTATCTCCTTTTTATTTGTTGGTATATTTAGTTTGTCTCAGTAAAAAATAAAAATACAAAAAAATTATCTTTACTTGCTAGTTTACTTGTTTAACGCCATGGCTAGCTCCCCTCCGGATATGCCGCATCCTCCTTTCTTTGGACAGGGGTCCCCAATCTTGGATTTTAAGAAATCTGGTGATGAGTCACTCAAAGAAGCTTGGGATAGATTACTAGTAATAAAAGGTAGAGCTAATACTAAGAGTCTTATTAATTTTCTTCTCAAAAGTTTTTATGTTGGTCTATCTCTTTCCCATAGACGTGTCTTCGATTCTATGTTAGAAAAAGATTTCCTTGAAAACAATGCTTTTGACACCTATGATAAGATGAAAAATATATTTTGTCAACCTAAAATAGAAACCATTGAACCTGATAGACTATTGTGCCACCCCCATCCTGAGCTAATCAAAGAGGCTAGAACTAGTATGGAGTCCAATTTTATGAGGTTGTCCAATTCTATCTCTAAGATCCATGGAAACGTCATGCTACAAAATAGGAGGCTTGATACCAGAGAACAAAAGCTTGATATTCTTTATGCTAGGGATACAAATCTTAAAAAGGAGATTGTACCCCTTATGAACAAGGATGACAACACTTGGAACTATGCAATATGCCTAGCTAGGGACTAAAAGAATAGCGCTTGTTGAGAGGCAACCCAATAGTTAATTATATATCTTTATTTTTGTTGTTTACTTTCTATTTATTTGCCATAACATGATTATTGACTATTCAATGATTGTGTTTTACTTTTTTAGTTAGTGTTTGTTCCAAGTAAATCCTTTGGGATTATTTGTATGATGAGTAGAATGTATACGGTGCAAAAACAGAAACTATGACGTCTAGTGAAGAATTTCTCTAATTTTACTAGAATGTATTTTTAATACCAATTTTTAACATATAATTTCCATACAATTTATCATTAATTCCTACTTTTTTAGAATTTTTGGAGTTACAGAAGTATAGATTCATTACAGACTATTATGTTTCAGTGAGATTCTATTTTTGGTTGCATAGTTTGCTTGTTTTGATGATGCTATGGATTGTATAGGGGGGGTTATAAACCATGGAGAAGTTAGGAGACAGTACCTTGTGCTAAAATAAAAGAAAATTCAACTTATAAGAGTACCTATAAGTATTTGGTATGTTGCTTATACTAACGGATCCCACGAAGTTTTGTTGAGCTTTATGTGATTGAAGTTTTCAAATTTTTGGTATTATCCCGATGGACAAAGGAATTAGGAGAAGCAAAAGCCTAAGCTTGGGGATTCCCAAGGAACCCCAAGGTGATATTCTAGGAATACTCAAGCATCTAAGCTTGGGGATGCCCCGAAGACATCCCCTCTTTCGTCTCAATCCATCGGTATGTCACTTGGAGCTACATTTTTATTCATCACATGATATGAGTTTTGCTTGGAGCATAATTTTCTTTAGTTTGATTTTACTTTAAGATTACCACAATCATGATTTTATGGACACACCTATTTGATAGAGATACCACATGATCAGAATTTGTTAGAATACTCTATGTGCTGCACTTATATCTTTTGAGCTTTGTAGTTGTTCTAGTACTTCACTTATATGTTTTTGAGCATGGTGGCGTGTAGATTTTATAGAAATATTATGCTCTTGTTCTTCACTTATATTTGTTTGAGAATTAAATAAATAGTGATGGTAATTTGCATGGGTCATAAGACTAGATAAAAAATAATAGGAGTTCAATGAGTGATAATTAGAATACTCATGTAGCACATATAGAGAAATTATGGGTTAATGATATTGATGTGGTGATATTAAAAAGGTGCGAGTGAATTATTATTAATTCATAGAGGTGTCGATATTGAGATATGTTAAACTTCTTGTTTATCAAAAAAATTAAAAGGGCATGGTGATGATGTGTGAGCGTTACTATTACGCGTTGAAATCCTAGTGTTGTTTTGAGTCAGAGTCGCGCGATGGTTAATTCCTACAAACCCTCTCCCTTGGGACATGCGAGTAGTACTTTAATTTGTGAGAAAAATAATAAAACTTTGCAATAAGTACATGAGTTCTTTATGACTAATTAGACAACATGTACACACGTAATCTCACCTCCTCATATTTGTTAGCCTCTTCGGTACCATGCATTACCCGTTCTCACCTCGAGGATTAGTGCAACTTTCGTCGGTGTATCCAGACCCCGTGACACGAAACGCTCTGTTGCATATAATCCTTCTTACATATTCCTCAATACAGTCACCATACCTACCTATCATGGCATTTCCATAGCCATTCCGAGATATATTGTCATGCAAAATCCATTGTCACTTCCTAGTGTTCGTTCATCATCATAATGCTTTTCATGATCATATAGAGCTGACATAGTAATGGAAAAGCCACCGTTCATCATATTTTTGATACATGTCACGCTAGATCTTTGCACATCTTGGTACACGGCTAGAGGCATTTATACAGAGTCATATTGTCCTATGAGTTTTCATATTGAGTTGTAAGTAAATAAAAGTGTAATGATCATCATTATTAAAGCATTGTCACAGTGAGGAAATAAAAATTAGGGAGGCCAAATGAGCTCAACATAAAAAGAATGAATGAGAGAAAAAAAGAGAGAAGGGAATTTTGCTACTATCCTTTACGACACTTGTGCCTCAAAGTGGAACCTTGTTCTTCATATAGAGAGTCTCATGATATATCACTCATATGCTAGTGGGAATAATTTTTTCATAAACTTGGCTTGTATATTCCCATGACGGGCTTCCTCAAATGCCCGAGTTCTTCATGAACAAGCAAGTTGGATGCACACCCCACTTACCTTGAGTGGAGATTTCATACCCTTATAGCTCTAGTGCATCATTTATAGGGAAAACCCTACTCCTTGCATCTATATCTATCGACGGGCATCTCCATAGTCCATTGGTACGCCTAGGTGATGTGAGACTATCTTCTCCACTTTTTACCCCTTTGAAACCTACCACTATATTCTATTCCACCTATATGTTATGTCGAATGGTTCACGCTCATGTATGACGTTAAGAATAAAAAGTTGATGCATATTGAAAAAGTATGATCCAATTGCCTGACTTAGACACCGTGGTGCTTTACATTTGCATTAATGTGGTGAAGATGGATCCATGCCTTGCTAATATAATAAGATAAATGGGGTAAACAATCTTTGAGGATCGTATACTTTGAAGATTAATGATTTTCCCGCTTATACTTATAAGTATTGCTTTGTTAATGTTTGTTAATTCATCATCTCTCAGTGATCATACATGCATAAGGTTACATTATAGGTAGCATGTCACATCAAAAATTCTGTTTTTACCATTTACCTACTCGAGGACGAGCAGGAATTAAGCTTGGGGATGCTTGATACGTCTCCAACATATCTATAATTTTCTATTGTTCCATGTTGATATATTAGCATTCTAGAATACTTTTTGGGTGTTCATTTACCAATTAATAATATTTTTCACCTATAATCTATTGACCCAGTGCCGAGTGTGAGTTGTTGTTTTCTGCATGTTTTTCACTTTTGTAGCGACCCGACTCAAGACGAGTCAAGCCTCTGGTGTTTTCGTACTATCCCAAGATCACGCTGGTACACACTCAGTACATAATGTATATATTCAAGAGTTCAATCACACAGCTTTATTAATCGAAATCTCATAAAGAGTACTTTATTACAATAAAGGGTTACAATAAAGTGGCTGAAGGCCATCTCATGAGATATCTAACGAAGACTAGCGGAAGCATCAGGTAGACGAGTCCATCCGACTCCAAGGGCATGTCGCTGAGCGTAGATCGTAGCCTCACTCCTGGTCGGAAAAGTACTATGCAACATGATACGTTGCAGCCGTGTAGGTCACCATATTGAATATGCCGGCAAGTCATCAAAGAGAGGAGTGAAAAGTAATCATCTATACTATATGCATATATGGTAGGTGGGGCCATAAGTTTTTTTAGCGAAAAGCAAGTTTTCTCCTACATCAAGAGAGGGATAAAAGCAAAATGTTACTACATTGTTGGTTGTTAATGAGATGGTTCCACCAACCAATTCTCGTACCCATGTTGTCAATAATACCCACATCAATATTATTATTTGTGTTGAGAAATTCATACAACCTCAGTTCCTTTGGCTCAAGTTGTCCATGACCGTGGACATGGCTAATCGATTAGGTTTGAGTACTCTGCAGAGTTTTGCACACGTTCCCCACAAGATTTGATCGCCTCCGTGTAAGTCCTCGCACTTCAGGGTGTTTGAAGACCGGATGATCAAACATGGTCTTTGAACGGGTCCCTCTGAATCCCTATCGGTGCCCATCCAATCCTATCGTTCTTCTACATCTCCTAGCACCGCCTGTCCAGAGTCGCCGCGTTGTCCAACCAAGCCAGAGCCCATAATGACTTGTGGCTGTGCAGGTAAGCCTTCGGTCTTGAAAATATCCGTCCGTCTCTTTGAGCCTGGGTGAAGCTTTCCGCAAGATGTCATGGCCGTCTCCAGCATCCCGGGTCATCCACTGGTTTCTCCAGGGAGCCGATCAACCGTCCTTCACCCAGAGTTGCATTGCATCATGAGGTCTTGAAAAGTCTTGACTTAACCGGTCTTGGTTATTTATTTATCCTCGCATCGCTCGTGTTATGCACTCAACGAGAATCCCGTCTACTCAAGCATAGCAATATGAAATTTGTCGTCCCGGGCCAAGTAACGGGGTTGTTGGGTGCCTACCACATGATACTACAATATGTAACCATAATTTCCAAGTACCTACTCAGCATGCAATGGGGCATAGGATGGTAGAACTATGATGATAGTTGTCTTGCTCGAGCGCTTCTAAGTAACACGCTTCGCACTCCGGATGATCTACCGAAACAAACACAAAACACACCATAAGCACTTCAATCAAGCAACAAGTAAAAATAACATCACAAGTAAGGATTTGCTAAAGCCTAAGTAAAAGAATTCATCACGCGTTGTTATGGCAGAAACTTGTTTCTGTTAAAAACACCAGTAAAAATACTTTAATTTTTTTTGAAACTTCTACCACAGTAAGATTTAATCACTAGGAAGCAGTAGAAAAAAGAATCAACTCAAAATCATTTTTTAAACTCCTGGAATAGGCAAAACAAGGTTTTAACTAAATCTGATCTAACTTATATTTGAAAATTTCAAACATAGACAAATTATATGTTTTTAAAAACTACAGAACAATTGGAGTCTACTGGAACAAGAATCAATATCATTGGACTTCGTGATCAAAAGTTATGGCCAAAACAAAACAGAAACTTTTCTGTTTTTGCAATTAGACAGAAAAAAATGAAGCTAACTAGCTAACTATCAGGGGGTATACGTGGCGCGCTACGATAGGCTGCGGGGTTGTTTGTTGCAAACGTTAGGAGCAAACGGCCTAGTTCTAACCGAAACTACTGGCTAAAGAATAAGTGAAATAAAACCGACGGTTTTCTAATCTAAACCGAAAGGGTATTCTAAGAACTAATCTACACCATCGAATAAAGATCTAAGGGCTACTAAAAGAAAAAGAAGAACAACAGCGAAGAGGAGGGAGTTACCGTGGCTGGGGCTGGCAACTCCGGCGAGGGGAGGTGGCCGCCGGCGAGGGTGGGGGGGCTCCGGGGGCGGTGGAGGGACGGGGAGGCGGCGGTGGCAGTCCTCCACCGAGGGGGGGGGCGTCGGGTGGAGCGAAGGGAGGCTCGGGGCGCTGCTCCCAGGGTGGCCGAAGTGGAGGAGCTCGGCTGCTCCGGCGGGGCTGCTGCAGAGGGCTCGGGGCGACGGCTTGACGTGGGCGGGGTGGGAACGGAGTGCGGCGGAGCGGGGGAGTATTTATAGGCCGATTAGAGGACCGGGGTAGGAAGGAGTAGAGGGATCCGAGAGGATCCCGAGTTCCTGGGAACCTCGGCTCGGGCTCGGGCAGGGATTTGGAAGGAGGAGGGAGACGACCGCGGGGTGGGAACGGTCGGCCAGGGGAGGGCCCGTAGGACAGTGGGAGGAGTGGGCTGGGATTAGGAAAGGGCGGCCGCAATTAAAGGGATTCGGTCCCTCGGATGTGGGGGTGGCGGCCCACAGCTATTTAGCGCTCGGGGCGGTTGCCAAAAAAAAAGAACTTTCCTATTTCTATATCTTTTCCGAAACAGAAAATCAAAAGCAAATAAAAGGAAATAAATAAAAATATTTAATATAGGGTATTATATACCAAAAAAATCAGAAAAATATCCTCTACCCGAATAACATTTTTCCATAGCAAAGATAAAAACATTAAAAACATGTTTTTTTTCAGAAATTCCTCAAAATGCTTTATTTTCTTTTTGCAATTATTTTTGCAAACGATCTTTGGATTTCTTGGCTCCAATATTTCAGAAATTGCCCGCACTTTGGAGGGTCATTTTCCTCCGCTCTCTCTCTCTCTCTTGCGTGTAAGAGAGTATTTCTCCGGGCATTTCTCGTGCGAGGAAAAATGGAAATGCAAATCAAAAGACGAAAGGATTCAAGTGCTAAATTTATTTCAATCAATATGCATAGATGCTTAGCTACAATGTAAAACATTCCCTATTAGGAAAATTGGGATGTTACAAACCTACCTACCTTAAGATGAATCTCGCCCTCGAGATTCGGGTTGGCTAGAAAATAGGTGCGGGTGGTCTCGACGAAGATCCTCTTCTCGTTCCCAGGTGGCTTCTTCCTCGGTGTGGTGGCTCCACAACACCTTGCAGAACTTGATGATCTTGCTGCGGGTAACTCAGTTGGCAGTCTCGAGAATCCTGACGGGTTTCTTCTCGTATGTCAGATCACTGTCAAGCTGTATGGCCTCTAGGGGCACTGTATCTCTCAACGGAACATCGGCCATCTCAGCGTGGCATTTCTTCAACTAGGAAACATGGAAGACATCATGAACTCCGGACAATCCTTCCGGCAGTTCCAGTTATATGCAACTTCGCCTCTACGTTCAAGAATTTTGTAGGGGCCAATGAAACGAGGTGCTAAGTTTCCTTTCACACCGAATCTCTTGATTCCTCGAAGTGGAGACACCCGAAGATATGCTCGGTCTCCCACTTCGTACGTTACTTCCTTGCATTTGCTGTCAGCATAACTCTTCTGCCTGGACTGAGCTATCTTGAGTCGGTCACGAATTAGCTTGACCTTCTGTTCAGAATCTCGGATAAGGTCAGGACCAAAAAGTTGTCGGTCTCCAACTCCATCCCACATCAACGGTGTTCTGCACCTCCTTCTGTACAGAGCTTCGAAAGGGGCCATCTTCAGACTGGTCTGGTAGCTGTTTTTGTATGAGAACTCGACATAAGGTAAATTGTCATCCCAACTAGACCCATAGTGTAGTGCGCAAGCTCTCAACATGTCCTCCAGAATCTGATTAACTCTCTCGGTCTGTCCATCTGTCTGTGGGTGAAAAGCTGTACTGAACTCCAATCTCGTTCCCAAGGTTTCATGCAGTTGGTGCCAAAATTTGGATGTGAACTGAGTCCCTCTATCTGACACAATGCTCTTCGGTACTTCGTGTAGACATACGATCCTTGTCATATATATTTTGGCCAGCTTGGCACTCGTGTAAGTAGTCTTCACCGGAATGAAGTGGGCTACCTTGGTCAAACGATCGACCACAACCCAAATAGAATCATAGCCAGAACGGGTCCTGGGTAATCCTGTGATGAAGTCCATACCAAGCTTTTCCCATTTCCACTTGGGTATCGGCAAAGGTTGGAGCAAACCTGCTGGCTTCTGATGCTCGGCTTTTACTCGCTGACAGACATCGCATATTGCTACGAACTCGGCAATGTCTTTCTTCAATCCTATCCACGAGAAACTTTCTTTCAGATCCAGATACATTTTGGTGTTGCCGGGGTGTATCGAGTACGGGGAATCATGGGCCTCCTGAAGTATCAACTTCCTGAGTTCGGGATCATTGGGCACATAGATGCGATCCTCAAACCAGAAAGTTCCGTGTTCATCCTTACAAAAACCTTTAGCCTTCCCGTCTTCCATTTTCTGCTTAATCTCAGCTATCTCCTTGTCTGATTTCTGTGCTTCGCGGATCTTTTCTGTCAAAGTAGACTGAATTTCCAGAGTGGCAACAAATCCTCTTGGAACTATCTCCAATTTGAGCTCTCGGAGGTCATCGACTAACTGCTGGGGTAATCCTCCAGCTGTGAGCGTGTTCACATAACTCTTGCGGCTCAACGCATCGGCTACAACATTTGCCTTGCCTGGGTGATAATGCAATCTCATGTCATAGTCCTTGATCAACTCTAGCCATCGCCTCTGTCTGAGGTTCAACTCCTTCTGCGTGAAGATATATTTCAGGCTCTTGTGATGGGTGTAAACATCACGACTATTTCCGATCAGGAAATGTCTCCAGGTCTTGAGAGCGTGCACTACGGCTGCTAGTTCCAAATCATGTGTGGCATAATTCAACTCATGAGGTCTGAGCTGTCTGGATGCATAGGCTACAACTTTGCCTTCTTGCATGAGCACTCCTCCGAGTCCTTGACGAGAAGTGTCACAGTAAACCTGGAAATCCTTCCGAATGTTCGGCAATATCAGCACTGGGGCTGTAACAAGACGTTTCTTCAGCTCTTGAAAACTGGTTTCACATTCCTCAGTCCAATCGTACTTGGATTCCTTCTTCAATAACTCTTTCATGGGCTTGGCAATCTTTGAGAAATTCTCAATGAACCTCCGGTAATATCCGGCAAGTCCGAGGAAACTGCGGATCTCCTTGACTGAAGTGGGTGCTACCCATTCGGTGACTGCTGTGACCTTGGCAGGGTCCACTGCTATTCCTTCTCCTGAGATGACGTGTCTCCTTCAACCAAAACTCACATTTGCTAAACTTTGCATATATCTTATGCTCTTGCAGTTTCTCCAGAACTAGACGCAGATGTTCCTTGTGTTCCTTTTCGTTCTTGGAGAATATCAGTATGTCATCGATGAACACCACGACAAACTTGTCCAGGTATTCCATAAATACCTTGTTCATCAGGTTCATAAAATATGCCGGAGCATTAGTCAGTCCAAATGACATGACCGTGTACTCATACAAGCCGTACCGAGTGGTGAAGGCTGTCTTGGGTATATCTTGTTCACGAATCTTCAACTGATGATACCCGGATCGAAGATCGATCTTTGAGAATACGCGAGCTCGAACTAACTGGTCAAACAGATCATTGATCATCGGCAAGGGGTACTTGTTCTTGATGGTCACATCGTTCAATGCACGACAATCGACAACCATTCTCAAGGACTTGTCCTTCTTTTCAACCAAGAGCACTGGGGCTCCCCAAGGTGAAGAACTTGGGCGAATATACCCTTTGTCCAACAACTCCTTAATTTGCTTCTTGATTTCTATCAAGTCATTTGCGGGCATCCGATAGGGTCTCTTGGATATCGGGGTTGTTCCGGGTAATAGCTCAATCAAGAACTCAATCTCTCTATCGGGTGGTATGCCCGGCAATTCCTCCGGAAATACATCTGGGTACTCCTGTACAATCGGTACTTCCTCCTGGACTACTCCCGTGAGAGAGTTTACTCGCTTACTCCGTGTCGGGCGCTGAGACACGTACTTAATCCGCTTCTGCTCGGGGGTGGTGAGCAAAATAGACTTAAGGGCACAATCAATATTCCCTTCATACTTGGCCAACCAATCCATGCCTAGGATTACATCCAATCCCTGGGACTCTAATATGATGAGGTCGGTGGGAAAATTATGGTTCCCGATGTTGAGACTCAAAGCATGGCATCCTATCCCGGCTCTCATCATGCCTCCTGGGGAACGGACCTTAATAGGCTGGCTGAGGGTTCTAGTTGGCAAACTATACTTTTCCACAACTACCCTTGATATGAATGAATGTGTTGCACCAGAATCAAAAAGTACCAATACTGGATGTGAATTTAGCAAAAACTTACCAACCACAGTATCGGGGTGATCATAGACCTCTTCAACATCAATGTGGTTCACCTGAGCTCGAGGAAAAGGATTGGGCTTCTTTGCTGCAGAGTTGCCGTTGCCGTTTCCATTTCCCTGCTTGTTCTAGGGACATTCAGTGGCATAGTGTCCCGTCTTCTAACACTTGAAGCAGGTGATGTGAGTCAGATCCTTCAGAGCTAGAGCCGAATGCTGCTGAGTGCCAGTACCGCCATTCTTGAAGTTGCTGTTGTTGCGGTGGTTCCCATTTCCTCCATGGTTGTGGCCTCCATGGTTGTGCACTGGGTGGTTATGCTGAACGTGTCCTCCAAACTTACTGGATCCAGTCCCGGCATTCCCTGGATAGGGGGTGTAGCGAGGCTTCTGCTGAGTGCCGGAGTTGAACTTTCCAACCCCATTCTTTTGCTTGCGGTTCTCCATCTGCTGGTGTTTCCCCTCCAAGATGAGGGCCTTATCAACCAGCTCCTGGTAGTTGTTGAAGGTGGCTACAGTCAACTGAATGCTCAGCTCATCATTGAGTCCCTCCAAGAACTTTTCCTGCTTGGCCGCATCATCGGCCACATCTCCAGGTGCATAACGGGCGAGCATGCTGAATTCATCGACGTACTGGGCCACAGAGCGATACCCCTGGCGTAAGTTGCGAAACTCACGCTTCTTCAGACTCATTGCACCAGCTGAGACATGTGCGGTGCGGAAGGCTTGCTTGAATTGCTCCCAAGTGACTCCAGCAATGGGGTAAGTTGTGGTGTAGTTCTCCCACCAAGCAGCTGCAGGGCCTTCAAGTTGATGCGCGGCAAAACGCACCTTCTCAGCTTCAGTACAACCAGCAGTGATAAGTTCATGCTCCATCTTGCAGAGCCAATCATCTGCCACAATGGGCTCAATGCTGCTGGAGAAAGTTGGAGGGTTCAACCTCAAGAAACGGGTGAGATTGTCGGCCTGGGGTGGGTGACGGTTGTTGTTATTGTTCTGGTTCTGGATGATCAGCTGCATTAGGGTGTTTTATTGTTGGATCAACTGGGTGAGTTCCGGCGGAAAGTTGGACTCAGGGGCGCGTCTCGGAGGCATCTGATGTATGTGGAGGGGTGAGATTAGCATAGCACAATGGTCTAAGAGTAATTACACTACCCATATAAATGCAACACACAAGTATCACACCACACATTTTATTCAATACCATCACAAAGGTTCACACGAGGATACAAAGTTCGATAATCCTAAACATCGGCCTAAAATGTATAACGATAAAGTAAATTTGGTGGTCTAGTCTAAGTGTCCTCCTCAGAAAAGCATGGTGGTGGGTCCTTCGGTGGAGCTTTCTTCATAGTCCTCGTCGTTGCTGATCAAGGGGGCTACGCCTCCTTCGGGATGAAGGTTCTCGCCCATGTCCAATTCCTCCTCCAGGTATGCAACTCGAGCCTTCAGCTTCTCGATCCGCTCCAGAAAGTCCTTCGCCTCCAGTTCGTGCTCATAGTGGGCTTCCCGGGCTGCTTCTTCTAGTTCAAGCTCACGGAGTGACAGTTGCTTGATCTTCCTGGCGTCCTTGATCACACGATGCTCCAAAATCCCGCTGTGCTTCTCCAAGGTCTGGGCATAAGACAAGAGAGCGTCCTTGGTCTTGCTTGAGATGATTTCTCCGTCTTCGTGTCTCCGGGATACGGTGAATAGGTCTGGAGAAATAGGGCAGCCTCTGTATTCTTCCTTGATACGTCCGAGGGCACAATGGATCGCCATGTCCATTCCGAGAATCCAGTTGGGTGCGATGAACTTGAAATCCACCGGCTCAGTGCGCGGCGGGAATTTCCTTCCGGGAACGTGCACCTCGATCCTGTAGCGTGAATCCTTCGGGTAAGACAAAGTTGGCTTCCCTGTGATAGTCGGCAGAGCAATCCTCAAGTCCTTGGTGATCTGCACTAGCTCCTTTCTGAACGGCATAGTGGCGTCGGGCTGGCAAAACTCCATGAACTTAACAGGGATGAAGGAGGCCATCTAAAACATTGGAAAATCGAAGAGAAGTCAGAAATGATCAGAAGAGGAAATAGAAGATTTATAGCCATAAGAGAAAATAGTTTTCTTCCTAAGGCTTTTCCATTCCTAGAGGTTACGTCCTAAGGTCAGCGTGTGCTCTGAATACCATTTCTGTAGCGACCCGACTCAAGACGAGTCAAGCCTCTGGTGTTTCTGTACCATCCCAAGATCATGCTGGTACACACTCAGTACATAATGTATATATTCAAGAGTTCAATCACACAACTTTATTAATCGAAATCTCATAAAGAGTACTTTATTACAATAAAGGATTACAATAAAGTGGCTGAAGGCCATCTCATGAGATATCTAACGAAGACTAGCGGAAGCATCAGGTAGACGAGTCCATCCGACTCCAAGGGCATGTCGCTGAGCGTAGATCATAGCCTCACTCCTGGTCGGAAAAGTACTCTGCAACATGATACGTTGCAGCCGTGTAGGTCAGCATATTGAATATGCCGGCAAGTCATCAAAGAGAGGAGTGAAAAGTAATCATCTATACTATATGCATATATGGTAGGTGGGGCTATAAGTTTTTTTTAGCGAAAAGCAAGTTTTCTCCTACATCAAGAGAGGGCTAAAAGCAAAATGTTACTACATTGTTGGTTGTTAACGAGATGGTTCCACCAACCAATTCTCGTACCCATGTTGTCAATAATACCCACATCAATATTATTATTTGTGTTGAGAAATTCAGACAACCTCAGTTCCTTTGGCTCAAGTTGTCCATGACCGTGGACACGGCTAATCGATTAGGTTTGAGTACTCTGCAGAGTTTTTCACACGTTCCCCTCAAGATTTGACCGCCTCCGTGTAAGTCCTCGCACTTCAGGGTGTTTGAAGACCGGATGATCAAAACATGGTCTTTCAACGGGTCCCTCTGAATCCCTGTCGGTGCCCATCCAATCCTACCGTTCTTCTACATCTGCTAGCACCACCTGTCCAGAGTCGCCGCGTTGTCCAACCAAGCCAGAGCCCATAATGACTTGTGGCTGTGCAGGTAAGCCTTCGGTCTTGAAAATATCCGTCCGTCTCTTTGAGCCTGGGTGAAGCTTTCCGCAAGATGTCATGGCCGTCTCCAGCATCCCGGGTCATCCACTGGTTTCTCCAGGGAGCCGATCAACCGTCCTTCACCCAGAGTTGCATTGCATCATGAGGTCTTGAAAAGTCTTGACTTAACCGGTCTTGGTTATTTATTTATTCTCGCATCGCTCGTGTTATGCACTCAACCAGAATCCGGTCTACTCAAGCATAGCAATATGAAATTTGTCGTCCCGGGCCAAGTAACTGAGTTGTTAGGTGCCTACCACATGATACTACAATATGTAACCATAATTTCCAAGTACCTACTCAGCATGCAATTGGGCATAGGATGGTAGAACTATGATCCATAAAACATAGGTGATACATGATCAAATGACTTGCCTTGATGATAGTTGTCTTGCTCGAGCGCTTCTAAGTAACACGCTTTGCACTCCGGATGATCTACCGATACAAACACAAAACACACCATAAGCACTTCAATCAAGCAACAAGTAAAAATAACATCACAAGTAAGGATTTGCTAAAGCCTAAGTAAAAGAATTCATCACGCGTTGTTATGGCAGAAACTTGTTTCTGTTAAAAACACCAGTAAAAATACTTTAAATTTTTTTTGAAACTTCTACAACAGTAAGATTTAATCACTAGGAAGCAGTAGCAAAAAGAATCAACTCAAAATCATTTTTTAAACTCCTGGAATAGGCAAAACAAGGTTTAAACTAAATCTGATCTAACTTATATTTGCAAATTTCAAACATAAACAAATTATATGTTTTTAAAAACTACTGAAAAATTGGAGTCTACTGGAACAAGAATCAATATCATTGGACTTCGGGATCAAAAGTTATGGCCAAAACAAAACAGAAACTTTTCTGTTTTTGCAATTAGACAGAAAAAAGAAGCTAACTAGCTAACTATCAGGGGGTATACGTGGCGCGCTACGGTAGGCTGCGGGGTTGTTTGTTGCAAACGTTAGGAGCAAACAGCTTAGTTCTAACCGAAACTACTGGCTAAAGAATAAGTGAAATAAAACCGACGGTTTTCTAATCTAAACCGAAAGGGTATTCTAAGAACTAATCTACACCATCGAATAAGGATCTAAGGGCTACTAAAAGAAAAAGAAGAACAACAGAGAAGAGGAGGGAGTTACCGTGGCTGGGGCTGGCAACTCCGGCGAGGGGAGGTGGTCGCCGGCGAGGGGGGGGGGGGCTCCGGGGGCGGTGGAGGGACGGGGAGGCGGCGGTGGCAGTCCTCCACCGAGGGGGGGGGGGCGTCGGGCGGAGCGAAGGGAGGCTCGGGGTGCTGCTCCCAGGGTGGCCGAAGTGGAGGAGCTCGGCTGCTCCGGCGGGGCTGCTGCAGAGGGCTCGGGGCGGCGGCTTGACGTGGGCGGGGTGGGGATGGAGTGCGGCGGAGCGGGGGAGTATTTATAGGCCGATTAGAGGACCGGGGTAGGATGGAGGGGGCTGGGATTAGGAAAGGGCGGCCGCAATTAAAGGGATTCGGTCCCTCGGATGTGGGGGTGGCGGCCCACAGCTATTTAGCGCTCGGGGCGGTTGCCAAAAAAAAAAACAAGAACTTTCCTATTTCTATATCTTTTCCGAAACAGAAAATCAAAAGCGAATAAAAGGAAATAAATAAAAATATTTAATATAGGGTATTATATACCAAAAAAATCAGAAAAATATCCTCTACCCGAATAACATTTTTCCAAAGCAAAAATAAAAACTTTAAAAAAATGTTTTTTTTCAGAAATTCCTCAAAATGCTTTATTTTCTTTTTGCAATTATTTTTGCAAATGATCTTTGGATTTCTTGGCTCCAATATTTCAGAAATTGCCCGCACTTTGGAGGGTCATTTTCCTCCGCTCTCTCTCTTGCGTGCAAGAGAGTATTTCTCCGGGCATTTCTCGTGCGAGGAAAAATGGAAATGCAAATCAAAAGACGAAAGGATTCAAGTGCTAAATTTATTTCAATCAATATGCATAGATGCTTAGCTACAATGTAAAACATTCCCTAGGAAAATTGGGATGTTACAACTTTTCAGGTTTACCATACCAAACGAAGTCCAATTCACCTGAAACTGTTTGGACATATTTTTGGACCAAAAGAAGACCAACAAGCATCAGAGGAAGGCTGGGGGACACACGAGGGCTCCACAAACAACCCGGCATGGCCCGGGGGCACCTTGTTGGCTTGTGGGCCCCTCAAGGCCCTTGGATGCAGTCCCGATTTTTTACATCGCCGCAAGTCTCTGTTCTCACGGGAGGCCATCTGGAGCTCCGTTTTGGTACCTTGTCGGAGGGGGGATCGATGAGGGAGGGCCACTTGATCAACCTTACTGCACGCATGATGATGTGTGAGTAGTTCACCACACACCTACGGGTCCATTGCTAGTACCTAGATGGCAATCTCTCTCTTGATCTTCAATACAATGATAATCGGATCTTCGCTTTGACCCTGATGATGTAATTCCTTTTGTGCAGTGCGTTTGTTGGGATATAATGAATTGTGGGTTTATGTTCAGATAAATATTTGCGTCTTCTCTGAATACTAATATGATTCTTATGTGCATGAGTATGATAGCTTTGTAATTCTCTTCTATCTATTGAAATAGTTTGGCAAACTAGATTGATATTTCTTTGGTGAGAGAGGTGCGTTGTAGTAGGTTCAAAGTGGCGAATTTCTATATTGCAGTGACAGAAGGGAACACGATGTGTATTTGTGTTGCTTCCACTAAGGATAAAATGATGGGGTTTGATCATATTGCTTGAGTTTACTTTGTCTATGTCATGTCATTGTTCTACATGCATTACTATATGTTACTTAATACTCTAGATACTTGCTAGATAGCGGTCGATGAGTGGAGTAATAGTAATATGCACAGGCAGGAGTCGACCAATTTGTTTATGGATGTGATGCCTATATACACATGATGATTGCCATGAATATCTCATAACTATCAGATTTTGTGTCAATTTTCCAAAGGTAATTTGTTTACCCACCGTATGCCATTTTTCATTAGAGATGCCATAAGGGAAAACTATGCCCCCGGGTCTATTCACAAAATATTTACAAAACCGTCAACACCTTGCTGCCATTTAATTGTTCTTATTTTATTTGCAATTTACAATTATCTACAATTATGTACGCACCTCAATGGCTTGCAAATAACAAATACAAGGGGATTGACAACCCTCTTGTCCGCATTGGGTGCAAGATGTTTGTTGTTTTGTGTGCAACCATTGGAGATGGTTGTGGTTGATATTCCTATTTGTTTGAGAAATGTTGGTTTCATAACCGAGGGAAATACTTACCCACATTGTGCTGCAATAACCTGTTCCTCTTCATGAAAAACCCAATGCAGATCATAAGTATCACCTAGGGTTACAAAATGTTGGTTACATCACGGGGTAAATATTTTGAATCATCATCTTGACTTGGAGCATACACCAAGGATTTATAAGATTCCGTTGTGGATACAACACCTCCTTGTAGTTTGGTCCGTCAATGATAATCATAGGGTGGTCCATGAGTCCGGCCCGTGAAGATAGGTCAGTGGCTCGAGGACCCCTTAGTACCGTAGTCCCTCAACGAGCCCGTCCTTTCCAAGTAGAGGAGCAAGAGACACAGGAGAAAATATTTTTGTTTCCATCACTTCTACAAAGATCTTTATGGACACGCTAAGTAAGCAAGAAGAAACTATGATATAACAATGAAGAGCATAATGCTCAAAACTTATTTGTTGATGTTGATGACTTGCTAGAGAACCCATCCACTTTTCATGTCCGATGGATGGATCAAAAATTTTGAAGAAAATCAAGTAAAATGGAGGTGTTTGAGCATACAAAGAAGAGTTGATTGTGATGGTAGAGGTGAAGATGGCATTGATGGCCAACCAAAAGGAGGAGATGCTAGCTTGTTTCTTTGAGATGAAGTTGATGGAGAAGGATACGTGGTAGGAAAAGGAGACGACCCAAGAGAGGGGGGGTGCTAGCGGACGAAAAAAGACTTGAACTTCAACTGAAAAGACTTGCATTGAAGGACGAGGAAAATAAATAGAAAGCTTGAGCTTGAGGAGCGAAATCCTACATTAGCGGTTGAGGAGCAAAGCAGCAGAAAGGTGGCCGAGACCTGTAAGTGCATCTAGTTCCCCTTAGTGATTTTGGTGGTTTGAAGGCTTATAGGTTAAGAGACTGATATGTTTGTGAGTGTACACAGACTCTCTAAGTTGCTGATGAGTTTGAGTTATTCGATGAATATCGACCCCTAAAAATGTATGTCTTCTGGTGAAGACTTTGAGCCTTTCTTGAAGACTTTGATCGCGAAGAAATTGCGAAGAAATTGATATTCCTCATGAAGATATTGAAGATGAGCAATTCGGTGTGTCCTGAAGAAAACACTCTGAAGAGTTTGAAGCATGAAGATTGAATCTTTCTGTTTCATTTTCTTTACACTTCAATCACAGGAACACCGTACTATTAAAGGGGGTCGAGGTAAAACTACGGAATGATTTTCCTCACGATGCTCAACCCAAGCCTAAATCTACCAAAGCCTCAGAGTGAGGAATATGAGAGACATGAGGACTTTCATAGTTGAAAGTTCCGATCGTTGCCGTGCCACGTGCCACCTCACTGATCTTATCCACACAACAATCATATTATTAAAGGGCATTTATGTCAAATCATGTCGGGATGCTCCCAGGCTATAAATAGTCGCCCCCCACAACCTCTAGCTGCTTGGCTTCTCCGAGAGAAACTAACACTTGTCATTTAGAGCAAACCAAATTCCTGAGAGTGTTCGAGAGAAAATCATCAAGTGAGGAAATACGCCAAATACCAAACCCAAACCAAAACCCCAAGTGATTGAGCATCACTGAAGAAGTCGTTCCTGTGTGCAACCGATGCTTGTTACCTTTGAGGACTGTGTATCCTCAAAATGGTTAGGCGTCATGGTCTATAGGATCCGGCAATCAATTGTGGATCCCCGGGTGACCGGGTTTGTGAGGGTTTGGAAGTCTGCCCTGAAGACTTTACCACGAGTGTTGTGCGAGGACTGTGTGTCCTTAGCTCAAGGAGAATATGGTAGGGACTGTGTGTACTTTTGGGTTCAATAGAAAGACGCTCCGAACCAGACATACAACTATCACAATAGTTGGAACTTGTTCATCAACAACTGTCTTCATCAAACTACGGGTTATATTTCTTCAACTCTTTCATTTCCTCAATTGTATCTTGAAGACTTTCATTTGTACTATTTTAAGAATTTGTCTGAACACTTTCTCTAAATTTCCACAACCTAAAATTCTTCACTTGAGTTAATCTTCATCTGCTTACTCTGTACTTGCGAACTGTGCAAACCGAATCTAAGAAATCTCATCAAGTACTTTGCTGTAGTCGTTTTTGCACACCTGATCCTGTACTATTTGAGCTGCACTCAGCTCATGATCGAGGACTTTCCTCACAAGGAATATCCTCAGTGATTAAATTATAAAAATCTCCTATTCACCCCCTCTAGGCGATATAATGCACTTTCAATTAGTAACAGAGCAAGGTACTCCCTTGTTCTGTGTGATTTTGGTTTAACCGCGTGGAATTTTAGTTATGTCGACCGGAGGTATGATCAATGTTACTGCATGTTGGCCTACCTTCGAAGGAAAGGACTCCCCGTACTGGAAGACCAAGATGCAAATGCATCTTCAAGCTATTGACACTGATCTCTGCTATATTGTGGAAAATGGTATTCCCTCCATCACTGCTACTATCTCTGCCACTGATGTGAAGAAGTTCAAGCAACTTGACTCGCAAGCGAAGAATATCATCTGTGGCCATCTGAGCAAAGGTCAGTATGGAAGAGTGAGTGCTTTGGGCACAACAAAGCCTATCTGGGATAGGCTGTCCAAAGTCAATGAGGGAGTGACTCCGTAACAATAGACCTTCCCTTGCAACGGCACCAGAAGAATGCTGCTAGCACTCTCCGGCAATCGAAACTAGAAGAATGTTGTTGATGGCCCACCAGCACGTGGGATCGTAGCAGTTTTCAAGGGTAGAGTATTCGACCCAAATTTGTTGGTTCGCCAGACAGGAGGTGAGAGGATACTCTCAAGTATTAGCAGCTGAATGTGTCAGATTCAACCACACCTGAAAGATTAGTATCTGCAAGCAAAGTAGTAACAACAAAGTAGCGAGTAACGACAGTGGCAAGGAGCAGCAGTAGCAAGTAGCAACAGTAGCAAGCGACAGTAGTAGCAATAGTAGCAGCAAAGCAAGACAAGTAACAGCAGCAGCAACAGTAGTAACAGTAGCAGAGAAAAACAAGTAACAGCAACAGCAATAGTAGTAACAGCCCAGCGAGCCTAGAAATAGATTACTCACGAACATAGTGGATACTAGGGATCGATCCCCATCAAAACTAACTCGATTACATGATAGATCTCATCCTACTCATCACCGCACAGCGAGCCTACGAATAGATTACTCACGAACAACGAAGAGCTTCATGGAATTGGAGAGGGAAGAAGGTTTATGATGACGATGGCGACGATTTCCCCTCTCCGGAGCCCAAGACGGACTCCAGATCTGTCCTCCAGATGAAGAGCAGGTTGTGGCGGCGCCTCCGTATCGCAAACGCGATGAAATCTTCTCTTTTTATTTTTCTGGGACGAAAGGGAACTTATAGAGCTGGAATTGGGGGCGACAGAGCCGTGTGGGCCCCACAAGCTTGCCCACCGCCACCAGGGGGGTGGCGGAGGCTGGGTTTGTGGCCCACTGGCCCACCCCCTCAGGTGGATCTTCGCGCAGGTATTTTTCATATTTTCCAAAAATGATCTCCATAAATTTCCAGGACGTTTGGAGAACTTTGATTTCTGCACCAAAATAACACCAAGGCAATTCTGCTGAAAACAGCGTCAGTCCAGGTTAGTTCCATTCCAATCATGCAAATTAGAGTCCAAAACAAGGGCGAAAGAGTTTGGAAAAGTAGATACGATGGAGACGTATCAGGGAGTTGTCGTGGGAATGAACCTGACAGTAGAGGTGTAGGGTACGAATGGAGAGGGCAGAGTCCTAGCTACGACAAGCTTGTACGCAAGATGTATGAGTTCATGCCCCTCTCGTAGAGGTAATAGCCCTACGTCTTAGTGCTCGGGAGCTCTTGCCGTGTGGAATGTGTGTTACACGGGGTGCGAACCCTTGTGCCATAGGGGAGGGGTGGCTTATATAGAGTGCGCTACCCCTCATCAAGGCCTCAACATCTATTGGTCTGATCAATAAGGTTTAAAGATGTATGTTACTGATAACGTATGTATGTAATTAATGATATTCATGACCATTAGGTGAACGCTCGCCCCTTGGCCTCCCTGGAGGTGGCTTCTGGTCTTCTGTGCCGACTGGTATCTTCCGAGTGAAAGTTGGTTGTCGAGTGAAGGGGAATATCTTTCGAGTGACTTTGTACCGAGTGACTTTTTAGGTGATATGTCCATCGAGTCGGAATCTTCTTTGGGACCCTCCAACTAATAATGAGGTACCCTTAGGTAGGACACTTAGGTCACACCTGTGATCCTACCCTAGGTACATATCCCCGTCATTAGCCCCCGAATGGATCGGTGTTTGAGTGAGGAAGGGGCGATGCGGATTATGTCGAGCCATACTGATCTTGAACATACTTATGGGTTTGATAGAACTTCGTGTCTACTGAAATATTCTTCATTCACCTCGATTGATTCTGTTGTGAAGCATGTCCGAGTGAATTTAAGTGCTTGAAGTTACTCCGAGTGACTGACGAGATCTTGGGATGTGACGAATTACTTCGTCAGGTCCGGATTTCACGGGATTCAAAATTTCGGGTTCCCAGCGCTGCGCGGTGATGACGCAACTGCCAGGGCAAGTGGGGGCAACGATGTCTCGATTATCGTGCCATCATTATCCCCACATATCACATCTCCTATATTATCGGGATAGGTAGGGATCTGGGGGGCCTGCCAGTCAGCGACTCACTCGGGCGATTATATAAATTCGGCCGACGCTAGGGTTGAGGCTGTGCCTTCCTTTGATTCTTCCTTGCCTCCTCCCCACCTTTGTTTCGCAGGCATTTCTTGGGCTCATCTCCGCTGCTGCGACCATGACGAAGAGCAAAACCACCAATCTCGAGCGCGCCAAGATGGGCGGGAAGACGAAGAAAACAGGTGGTCGAACTGCGCTGCCGCCGGGGTGGATTCACCGAGACTTTCTCCCGTCCACCGTCAAGAACGAGGACGTCCTGGAGCTTGTTGAGAACGGGATGGTGGCCAAAAAATCTTGGAGGCTGTCAGAGGGAGAGCCTGATCCGGAGCCCCGCGAAGGGGAACGAGTCCTTCTCCTGACCCACATCGAGCGAGGTTTCTCTCTGCCTCCGCATCCTTTTATTCGCGACTTTGTCTATTATTTCGGAGCATAACTTCATCATCTTCCTCCAAACACCATTGCGTATCTCTCTGCGTTTTTCACACTGTGCGAGTGCTACCTAGGCTGTCCTCCACCTCGGGGGTTGTTCAAGCACATCTTTTCTGTACGATCCCAAACAGTGAAGAAAGCGAACCCGAGTGATAGTAGGACCCATGTAATCCAGTTATGCGGCGGTTTAGGGATCTATAAGAGGGGTAGGAGTAGTTATCCCCAAATGACCCTTCTTGAATCAGTTTGAATTGGCAGTCGACATGGTTCTATTGCAATGACATTGCGTCTCCGAACATGTCAACTAACCTTCCTCCTTTTACCTTGGATCATCCGACTGCCCCTAGGTCAATCAATGTGTTTGAAGATGAGAATACTAAGGTGGAGATGTTGGTAGCTTAGGTGATTAACTTGGTCCGGAGTGGAGTGACAGGAATGGATATGCTTGAGACATTCCTCGACCGGCGCATCCAGCCTCTTCGGGCAAGGGACCATGCCATGTGGCACTACTCGGACCCTGGAGATTCCACTCGGTCGCATCCTGAGGAGGTTTCTGAAGAAACTATAGCCCAGTGGATCAAGCGCATCATCGGACCTTGTGAAAATCCCATAGGATCCAAACAAGTTGTACCTTATTCTGCTGAGAATAAACCACAGAAACTGGTATGTTGTATCCTTTCCGATTGATTTCATATCTCTGACGAGTGACTGAATATTTGACCGACTGATTTTACTACTTTTGTTCCTTGCAGGAGTGGATGAACTTGCATTCTCCCACTCCTAACGGGAGCAGTTCGACATCGGAGGGGAAAGTGAAGGTGGCAGCGTTGACATCGATTACGCTGATGATAGCGAGGAGAGTGAAGATGACTCGGATGACAGCGAGGAAGAAAATCAGTCTCCTCCATGCCCCGAATCGCCATCTTAGCATCGCCATGATCCAACGGCTGCTACAAGCAAGACCTTGGCATCTAGCAGTAGGAACGTGAAGCGTGACCGGGCTGTTGTCACTGACTCTGCAGAGAAGGCTGCCAAACAGCCGAAGCCTGATGCGCCCAAGCCTTGGAAGGCTCTGCCCCGTATGAGGATTGCCATGCCGGTAGCTTCAGCGTCAGTATTAATCTCTTTCTTCGTTTTGTTGTTGTGGATTTCTGTATCTCTGAGGACCGAGTGCAATTTTCCTGCCAGAGCTGCTACCTCGGTGACGACGTTTGTTGGAGCCGAAGGAGAACCCATGGACTTGGACGGTTTGGATATGCCTGCTCCCCAACCAGGTATGATAAGTATTTGTTTTACTCTGGTTTTAGATTGAATCCGTCGATTGAACTAACCGACACTGTCGATTGACAGCCTCAGATGTCATTCTCTTGGATGATGAACAAGAAACGCAGCGTAGGGCTGCGAAACAGACTCAGGGCATGCCTAGAGCGCCTATGTCGAGTATTCCTCCAGCCAGTTCGACTGCTCTGCTTACAACTCCTCCGACTGGATCGACTGTCGTGTCAACTATGCCGACTACACCTCCTCTGGTAACTCGCGTTATCACTGCTGTGATACTGACTCCTTCGACACTTGCATATTTTATGCAACATGTCCCGGAGGATCAGACTCGAGCTGCGAAAGCGGCTATGATCCAAGCCGGACTGATGATGCAACGGACCAAAGATGCGTACGAGGATAGTAAGTTGGCATATGATGCCGGCTCGGTGCTTCAAGCGAACATCCGAGTAAGTTCCATTGTAAATTATTTTCTGATTGAATCTTGTCAATATTGCTTTTCCAATTGAGACTTGTCAATCTTGCTTTTACACCCACTAGGGGTACGCTGTGTGGTAGTTTGTCTTTATTCCAGTGGGGGCACGCTGAGTGAACCCACTGGGTGTAGTCCCCGAGACCACTGTCGAATGCTTGCATCGACATGTGGTCTGATATAGAAAATCATTCTCTCTTTTGACTTGGTCAGGCCAGACCTGGTCGAGTGCTTTGTATCCAGTGGGGGCACGCTGAGTGCACCCACTAGGTGTAGTTCCCAAGACCGCTTTCGAGTGCTTGCCTCGGCAGGGGTCTAATTGGAAAACACACTATGATTCTTTTTTGTGAATCGGCCAGGACGGACCTGGTCGAGTGTTTTCGTATCCAGTGGGGGCACGGTAAGTGCACCCACTGGGTGTAGTCCCCGAGACTAATTTCGATCGTTTACGAAGGGCATTAGTCTTAAGAACTTGGGTGGGTGCAGCAGGCCGCTATTTTGTCAAATGAACTATATTTCTCCACTCGGAAGTAGAAAGAATACTAGTGTCGACTGAATTATTTCCTTGATGTTCTCCAGAAAGCTTGTGAGATTAAATGTAAGTACACCAAGGTGGAATCAGAAAAGAACCAGCTTCAGCTGGATTTGGAGGTGAATATCAATGAATATGATGCCTTGAAGAAGACACTTGAAGACAAGGACAAGGTCCTTATAGAGCTTAAAGAAAGGTCTGAGGCTGCTGAGAAGAATCTTTCAGACGTTGTTAAGTTGGAAGAAGAAAACACGAAGTTAAAGAAAGAACGACTCGAATGGAGGGAAAAAGCTTGATTCCATCGTGAAGAGGGGAAATGCCGTGGAAATGTTTGTGAAGGACTTCCTGACCAAGATGCTTGCGACGCTTGTTGGTATGTTTCCTTCACCAAGTGAATATCTACAAACTTAACCGAATAAATTGTGACTCATTCTTTGTTTTTCCCCTCGCACAGAATTCTGCCCGGACTTTGAGAAGGAGACTTTCGAGATTGAGCCGTATCTGGATCCCATCAAGTCGCCTAATCCAGACGCTATGGACCTAGACATGTGCGGTCTCAACTCTCGCCTCCTGAAAGTTCAGGGGTACATTGCCCGACTACGGGCTGCTGTGGGGAATATTGACAAGGAGTTGTGGCCTGAAGACACTTTCCAGACTGATCTGGAAGCTATGATGAGCCGCCTAGGTCAGATCCTCGACAGGGTGCAAGCATGGTAGAAGTCTGCTGCGTGGTGCGGGGCCGATGTACCCCTTTCACTCGTCAGAGTCCATTGTAAGGAAGCAAGAGAGGACAAGTTGAAGGCACTCCAGGTGGCGAATATGAAGAAGCTCAAGTTTGAAAATTATATGGAGACCTTCATCAGCGCAGCGACTCGCATTGCTGATGGAATCGATCTTGATACCTTCATCGAGCCAGCAAGCCCTGGGGAGCATTGAGGTGAAACTATGGTTACTGCCAAAACTTTAATTTGCCTCGGTATGCCGAGTGTTTCCGTATCGTTAAAACTTCGTTCGGGTGTGGAACCTTAGTACTTTCCGTCTGCATGGATGACTTTGATACGTGCTGAATTCCTTTGAATTTATCTGCATTTGAGACTTGCTTGATTTTTGAATGTTCTCGAGTGAATAGGTTGCTATTCATTCAGAAAAGTTGTTTAACTTAGGAAATTTACTCGTGGCTAAGCCCCCGAGTGAAAGGATTGCCCTTCACTCGGAGTTTATGTTCTACTTAGGCGAAGACTGGTTCGCAGCTAAGCATATGAGTGAATAGTTTGTTATTCACTCGGAAGGGTTTTTTAACTTAGGGGAAACATGTTCGCAGCTAAGCCCCCTAGTGAGAGGATTGCTCTTCACTCGGAGTAATTTCTATACTTAGGCGAAGATTGGTTCGCAACTAAGCATCCGAGTGTATAGTTTGTTATTCACTCAGAAGTTTTTTTTAACTTAGGCGAAACATGTTCGCAGCTAAGCCCCTGAGTGAGAGGATTTCTCTTCACTCGGAGTAACTTCTATACTGAGGCGAAAATTGGTTCGTAGCTAAGCATCCGAGTGAATAGTTTGGTATTCACTCAAAAGGTTTTTTAGCTTAGGCGAAACATGTTCACAGCTAAGCCCCCGAGTGAGAGGATTGCTCTTCACTCGGAGTAATTTCTATACTTAGGCGAAAACTGGTTTGCAACTAAGCATTCAAGTGAATAGTTTGTTATTCACCCAGAAGGGTTTTCTAACTTAGGCGAAACATGTTCGCAACTAAGCCCCGGAGTGAGAGGATTGCTCTTCGCTCGGAGTAATTTGTATACTTAGGTGAAAACTTGTTCGCAACTAAGCATCTGAGTGAATAGTCGCAAATTCACCCGGAAGGGTTTTTTAACTTAGGCGAAACATGTTCGCAGCTAAGCCCCGAGTGAGAGGATTGCTCTTCACTCGGAGTAATTTATATACTTAGACAAAGACTGGTTCGCAGCTAAGCATCCAAGTGAATAGTTTGTTATTCACTCGGAAGGGTTTTTTAACTTAGGCGAAACATGTTCGCAGCTAAGCCCCCGAGTTAGAGGATTGCTCTTCACTGAGAGCAATTTCTATACTTAGGCGAAAACTGGTACACACCTAAGCATCCGAGTGAATAGTTCGTTATTCAGTCGGAAGGGTTTTTCAACTTAGGCGAACCATGTTCGCAGATAAACCCCCGAGCGAGAGGATTGCTCTTCACTCGGAGTAATTTCTATACTTAGGCGAAAACTAGTTCGCAGCTAAGCATCCGAGTGAATAGTCGCAAATTCACTCAAAAGGGTTTTTTAACGTAGGCGAAACATGTTTGTAGCTAAGCCCCCGAGTGAGGGGATTGCTCTTCACTCAGAGTAATTTGTATACTTAGGCAAAGACTGGTTCGCAGCTAAGCATCCGAGTGAATAGTTTTTTATTCACTCGGAAGGCTTTTTTAACTTAGGAGAAACATGTTCGCAGCTAAGTCCCTGAGTGAGAGGATTGCTCTTCACTCGGAGTATGTTTTGGGTGAGAAACTAGTCGATCGGAATCGACACAAATTGAAGAAATTATGAATTTAACAAGTAACATTGTTTAGTAAACTCTCTTATTACATCAGTCCGACTAGTCGACAAACATGAAAACGCGGGAGCACGTCTGCATTCTAAGCTCAGGGCTCGTCGGCTCTCTTCTTGAGGTTGTAGAGATGATAAGCTCTGTTGTTCAGTATCTTGGTGATGATGAATGGTCCCTCCCACGTAGGGGCTTACTTCTTAGGTCTTTGTTGATCCACCTGGAGCACCAGATCGCCTTCGTGGAACGCCCGACTCCTGACATGTCTTGCATGGAAGCGACGAAGATCCTGTTGATATGTAGTCGACCGAGTCAAGGCCATTTCACGCTCTTCCTCCAAGATATCCACTCCATCTTGCCACACCTGTTCAGCTTCAAATTTTGAGTACAAATCCACACGAGGGGATTTGTGAAGGATATCACCCGGGAGGACAGCTTGACTTCCATACACCAGGAAGAAGGGTGTGCGTCGAGTCAACCGGTTGGGGGTTGTTCTCAAGCCCCACAAAACAGATGGCAGTTCAGGTACCCAGGCTCCAGCTGCATGTTCCAAGTCCCGCACGAGTCGTGGTTTCAGTCCTTGAAATATAAGCCCGTTTGCCCACTCAGCTTGTCCCTTGGTTTGGGGGTGTGCGACGGACGAATAATCCACCCAAGTGCCTTGAGAAGAGCAAAAGTGCCTGAACTCTTCGAATCGAAGTTGGATCCATTGTCTCTTATGATGCTGCGAGGAACTCCATACCGGAATGTTATATTTCTCATGAACTTGATGGCGGTGCGCCAGTCCAACTCGTTGACTACAACAAGTAAGTGTGTAAATCCACTCTGACCTGTTCGGAAAGGGCCGACCATATCCACACACCAAACAACAAATGGCCAGACGAGTGGAATGGTCTTCAAGGCAGACGTAGGCTTGTGGGACAGATTGTAATAGAATTGGCATCCTTCGTAGCTATCAACGGTATCTTTGGCCATTTTGTTAGCATGTGGCTAGAAGAACCCAACTCGGTATGCTTTGGCTACAATGGCCCGAGAGGACGCATGATTACCACAGGTCCCCGAGTGGATTTGTTCCAGGATCAGTTGGCCCTCCTCAGGTGAGTTCCACCATTGAGCTGCGCCGGTAACACTTTCTCTGTACAACTAATCGCCCATCACAGTAAAAGCTTTCGACCTACGGACAATCTGCTTGGCTTCGGATTCATCTTCAGGGAGTTCTCTTCCCAGGATGTATGCGATGTATGGTACTGTCCACTCGGGTGTGATCACCAAGATTTCCATAACTAGACCAACCACTGCTGGGACGTCAATCTCAGTCGGATTGGAGGTGCTCACTGGTTGTGGGGGCTCTTCAGTGAAAGGATTCTCTTGCATCGTAGGAGTCTGCAAATGCTCGAGGAGCACATTGCTGGGGATAGGTTTTCGAGTGGATCCAATCTTGGCCAATTCATCAGCTGCTTGGTTTTTCAGTCGAGGAACATGGTGGAGCTCCAGACCTTCAAACTTCTTTTCAAGTTTTCTTACTGCATTGCAGTATCCAGTCATGGCGGGGTTCCTGACATCCCATTCCTTCATCACCTGATTGACCATCAAATCTGAGTCGCCGGAGACCATCAGGCGTCGGACACTGAGTGAGATGGCCATCCGCAACCCGTAAAGGAGGGCTTCATACTCAGCCTCATTGTTAGAGGAATCGACATGAATCTGCAGGACATAATTAAGCTTGTCGCCGTTTGGAGACACCAACACCACATCAGCACCGGAGCCATTTAACATTTTGCTGCCATTGAAGAACATAGTCTAGTGTGTCGAGTGAGTATGAGCTGGCTGCTGTTGTTCCACCACTAGGCCATGAAAGAAGCAAGGTCCTGAGACTTGATAGCTTTCTTTGCCTCAAATTTGATGTCCAAATATAGCAGCTCCATGGCCCATTTAGCCACTCAACCCGATGTGTCTCGATTGTGAAGAATTTCTGATAGTAGAGCATCGCTGACGACTGATATAGAGTGATCTTGAAAGTAATGTGCCACCCTCTTCGCTGACAAGTATATACCATAAAGAAGCTTCTGGTAATGCGGATACCTTTGCTTTGAAGGGGTCAATCCTTCAAAAATGTAATAGACTGGGCGCTGGACCTTGTAGGCTTTTCCTTCTTTTTCTCTCTTGACGGTCAGGACAGTGCTGACGACTTGGTTGGTAGCTGCGATGTATAAGAGTAGTGGTTCTTTGTTGCACGGAGCAACAAGCACCGGTTGGGTGGAATGCAGAGCTTTGAGCTCGACAAACGCTGCTTCTGCTTCATCATTCCACTTGAACACATCAGATTCTTTCATTAGTCGGTGTAAGGGTGCTACGGCGACAGAAATCCTTCTGTCGTCTCTTGAGCTTGCGTTGGTTTTTCCCTTGAAGAGCAAAGGGCGATGCAACACAAGAGCAGTAAGAATTTCCCTCAGTTTGAGAACCAAGGTATCAATCGAGTAGGAGAATCACGTCAAGTCCAGAGTACCTGCGCAAACACAAAAGAGCTTGCACCCAACGCTATAAAGGGGTTGTCAATCCCTTCAAGATTGATTGCAAAGTGAGATCTGAAGGCGGAAAGAGCAACGAAGTAAAAGTGTAAGGCTGAAAATATGGTGTGAAGTAGACCCAGGGGCCATAGTGTTCACTAGAGGCTTCTCTCAAAATAGCAAATAATACGGTGGGTGAACAAATTACTGTCAAGCAATTGATAGAACCACGCAAAGTCATGATGATATCTAAGGCAATGATCATACATATAGGCATCACGTCCAAGACAAGTAGACCGATACTTTGTGCATCTACTACTATTACTCCACACATCGACCGCTATCCATCATGCATCTAGTGTATTGAGTTCATGACGAACAGAGTAACGCCTTAAGCAAGATGACATGATGTAGAGGGATAAACTCAAACCAATGATGAAAACCCCATCTTTTTACCCTTGATGGAAACAACATGATGCATGCCTCGCTACCCCTTCTGTTACTGGGTGAGGTCACTGCACGGTATGAACCCAAAACCAAGAGCTTCTCCCATTGCAAAAATCATAGATCAAGTTGGCCAAACAAAACCCACAACTCGAAGAGAATTACAAGGATATGAAATCATACATATAAGAGATCAGAAGAAACTAAAATAAGATTCATAGATAATCTGATCATAAATCCACAATTCACCGGATCTCGACAAACACACCAGAAAGAAGATTACATCGGATAGATCTCCATGAAGATCATGGAGAACTTTGTATTGAAGATCCAAGAGAGAGAAGAAGCCATCTAGCTACTAGCTATGTCCCGAAGGTCTATGGTGAACTACTCACACATCATCGGAGAGGTCATGGTGTTGATGAAGAAGCCCTCCGCATCCGAATCCCCCCTCCGACAGGGCACCCGAACATGCCCCAGATGGGATCTTGCGGTGGCAGAAGCTTGCGGCGGCGGAAATGTATTTTCGTGGATCTCTTCTTAATTTTGGATTTTTTCTGGATTTATAGCCGGAACAGGTAGGGCAGACGTGCCACACGGGGCCCACAAGTCTGCTAGGCACGGCCCTCCTGGCCGCGCCTAGGGGCTTGTGGGGTCCCCTGCTAGCCCCTGCCTTGGTTCTCAAGTCTGATGCGTATCTTCTGTTCCGGAAAAAATATTTTCGGAAGTTTTATTCCGTTTGGACACCGTTTAAAATCCTCCTCTGAAAAGGGTCAAAAACACGGAAAAAAACAGGAACTGGCACTTGGCACTCAGTTAATAAGTTAGTCCCAAAAAAGATATAAAAGGCATACAAAACATCCAAAGTTTGAAAAGATAATAGCATGGAACCGTAAAAAATAATAGATACGTTGGAGACGTATCAAAGGGCAATGTTATATCACCAAGGCGAGAGATGAACCGACTCAACGCTGCCAAACAACCTGTGAGTTTCTAGACATCGTGCACCCGCACAGGGCTTTGCATCCGGACGATGGCACCGATCTTCTCGGGGTTAACATCGATCCCACGTTCAGAAACGAGGAACCCGGGTAACTTGCCGCCAGGGACTCCAAAATTGCACTTAGCTCGGTTCAGCTTGATGTCATACTTCCTCAGATTGGTGAATGTCTCTGCTAGGCCAGTCAACAGGTCGGAACCTTTGCGTGACCTGACCACAATATCATCCATGTATGCTTCAACATTCCGATTGATCTGATCGAGCAGGCACTTCTCGATCATACACATGAAAGTTGCACCGGCATTCTTCAGACGAAAAGCCATGGTGATATAATAGAAACACCCGAAAGGGGTGATGAAGGCCGTTTTCATTTCGTCTGGACCAAACAGACGGATCTCATAGTAGCCAAAATAAGCATAAAAAAAGATAAACGCTCACACCCCGCGGTCGAATCGAAAATATGATCAATGCGGGGGAGTGGGAAGTGATCTTTCGGGCAGACCTTATTAATGTTCTTGAAGTCGATACACATACGAATGGATTTGTTCTTCTTGGGGACCATGACGACATTCGCAAGCCACTCGGAGTGGGAGACATTGCGTATGAATTTGGCCTCCAAGATTCACGCCACCTCTTCGCCTATTGCTTTCCTATTTTCAGCTGCAGATCATCTCAAACGCTCTTCGACGGGCCTTGCCTTCGGATTCACTCTCAAAGCTAGCTCCCAGGGTACGCCCCGCATGTCAGCAGGCTTCCATGCGAAGATGTCCCAGTTCTCACGGAGGAACTGGCTGAGCTCGGCTTCCTATTTGCTGTCGAGTGTTGTGGATATGTTGGTCGGAGCAGCATTGGGATCCGTCGGGTGGATTTTCGCAGGTTTGACCTTGCCTACCGACTGAAAAGTGGACTCAGAAGCAAGCTTCTTGGAGCGCATCAAGTCAGCAGGGTTGGCATTCTGCCGATATTCCTCTAGTTCGACCACACCCATGTGTTGATCGGCAATTCTAGAGCCTTGTTGCAAGCACTCTTCAGCTCTTTGTCGATTGCCTGAGACATTGATGACTCCTTTGGGCTCTGGCATCTTCATCTTCAGATACACGTAATATGATCAGGCCATGAAACAAGCATACGCGGGATGACCCAGAATGGCATGGTATGCACTCTGGAAGTCCACCACCTCGAACGTGAGCTTCTCTTTGTGAAAGTTCTTCTCGGAGCCTGATACGTCTCCGTCGTATCTACTTTTCCGAACTCTTTTGCCCTTGTTTTGGACTCTAATTTGCATGATTTGAATGGAACTAACCCAGACTAACGCTGTTTTCAGCAGAATTGCCATGGTGTTGTTTTTGTGCAGAAATAAAAGTTCTCGGAATGACCTGAAAATTTACGGAGAATTTTTCTGTAATTAATGAAAAATACCTGCACAAAGATCCACCGAAGGAGGTGAGCCAGTGGGCCACAAGCCTAGGGGTGGCCGCGCCTGGCAGGCTTGTGGGACCCACGAGGCTCCACCGCCTCCAATCTCAGCTCTATATATTCCGTTTCACCCAAAAAAAATCAGGGAGAAGGATTCATCGCGTTTTACGATACGGAGGCGCTGCCACCTCCTGTTCTTCAGATGGAGGACAGATATGGAGTCCGTTCTGGGTTCCGGAGAGGGGAGATCGTCGCCATCGTCATCATCAACCTTCCTCCATCGCCAATTCCATGATGATCTTCACCGTTCGTGAGTAATCTCATCGTAGGCTTGCTGGACGGTGATGAGTTGGATGAGATCTATCATGTAATCGAGTTAGTTTTGACGGGGATTGATCCCTAGTATCCACTATGTTCTGAGATTGATGTTGCTACTACTTTGCCATGCTTAATGCTTGTCACTAGGGCCCGAGTGCCATGATTTCAGATCTGAACCTAATATGTTGTCGCCAATATATGTGTGTTTTAGATCCTATCTTGCAAGTTGTAGTCACCTACTATGTGTTATGACCCGGCAACCCCGAAGTGACAATAGCCGGAACCACTCCCGGAGATGACCATAGTATGAGGAGTTCATGTATTCACCAAGTGTTAATGCGTTGGTCCGGTTCTTTATTAAAAAGAGAACCTTAATATCCCGTAGTTTCCATTAGGACCCCGCTACCACGGGAGGGATGGACAATAGATGTCATGCAAGTTCTTTTCCCTAAGCATGTATGACTACATACAGAATACATGCCTACATTAGATTAACGAACGGGAGCTAGTTACTTATCTCTCTGTGTTATAGCTGTTACATGATGAATCACATCTGGCATAACCATCCATCACCGATCCAATGCCTACGAGTCTTTTACTACTGGTCCTTGCTACGTTAGTTTGCTGCTCCTGCTGTTACTCCGTTGCTACTGTTGTTACTTTGCTGCTACTGGTTACTGTTGCTACTGCTGCTATCAAACTACCTTGCTACTGATACTTTGCTGCACACACTAAATCTTTCCGGTGTGGTTGAATTGACAACTCAACTGCTAATACTTGAGAATATTCTTTCGCTTCCCCTTGAGTCGAATCAATAAATTTGGGTTGAATACTCTACCCTCGAAAACTGTTGCGATCCCCTATACTTGTGGGTTATCAAGACCTTTTTCTGGCACCGTTGCCGGGGAAGCCAAGTCAAGAATATTCTCCCGTCAACGTGCTATTTTTCTGGCGCCGTTGCAAGGGAAGCACAGCTACATTCTCTGAGTCACTTGGGATTTTCGTCTGTTGGTCACTATGAGGAATCCGATAGATCCAAGAACTAAAGTCTTGCCTTCCACTACGAGGACAGGTAAGGAACTGCCATCTTGCTCTGCACTTGATTCACCTTCAGTTATAAGTAAGTTTGCGACATCACCTCCTGCTAGAAATCTTGATATGTCGCCTGTGCTTGATGATGCTACTTCTGCTGCCCATGATGCTTATGATGATGCTATGCTTGATACTGCTTTGTCTGATGATGCTATACTTGATACTGCTTTGCCTTATGATGCTACTACTGCTTTGCCTGATGATGCTATGCCTGATACTGCTTTGCCACTAGGTGCATTCCTTGATGCACAAATTGCTAGAGTTGCTGCTAGATGTGATGATACTTCTGAAACTGCTGACGCTATTGAAGTAGAACCTGCTATTTTGCATGCTAGAACTAGCTCTCCTGATATGCCTGAATTGCCTGTTATGCGTGAACGTTATGTTATGGAGGGAGAGATAGCCGAGGATTTTCTTGCATGTAAGGATAGCTATGATGTTGAGAAACTACTGCTCAAGTGGAAAGAAAAATATCTGAACGCTAGGATGAAATACGACCCGAAGTTTGCTACTTCGCCTATCTTTGTGACCGATAAGGATTATGAATTCTCTGTCGACCCTGAGTTAATTACTCTTTTCGAATCTGATCCTTTTCACGGTTATGAGTCTGAAACGGTTGTAGCCCATCTTACCAAACTGCACGATATAGCCACCCTATTCACTAGTGAGAAAAAGATCCACCACTACTATATCCTCAAGCTGTTTCCTTTCTCGCTAAAGGATGATGCTAAGACCTGGTTCACTTCTCTTGCTCCTGGTTGTGTGCGTAGCCCCCAGGATATGGGCTACTACTTCTCTAAAAAATATTTCCCTGCCCATAAGAAGCAAGCTGCCTTGCAGGAAATATACTACTTCGCTCAAGCTGAGGAAAAGAGTCTCCCACAAGCTTGGGGAGGCTCATCCAGCTACTGAATGCTTTGCCTGATCACCCTCTTGAGAAGAATGAAATACTTGATATCTTCTATAATGGACTTGTTGATGCTTCCAAAGACCACCTATATAGTTGTGTTGGTTGTGTTTTTAGGGAACGAACCATAGAACAAGCTGATATCCTATTGAATTATATCTTGTGCAATGAGAATGCTTCGACTATTCCCGAACCACCTCTTAAGCCAACTCCGAAGAAAAGAGGTATTCTATTCCTCAGTCCTGAAGATATGCAAGAAGCCAAGAAATTTATGCGAGAGAAAGGCATTAAATCTGAAGATGTCAAAAATCTACCACCTATCGAATAGATCCATGGTCTTGATAACCCGATACAGGTAGTAGAAGTAAATTCTCTGCGTAGGTTTGATGAGAGTGATATTCCTTTTGATAAACCTGCTAGCTTATTCCTGGATGAATTCGATAACTTTGTTGCCAAACAATAGAGTTTCAATGATTATGTTAGCAGACAATTGGAACAGAATGCTCGTATGCTTAGTCATTTAAGTGCTTGTGTGGAAAGAAACGTCAACGATCTTAAGCTTCTGATTAAACATGCCTCTATGGTTACTACTCAGGTAGAACAAGTACTTAAAGCTCAAAATGATTTGCTCAATGAGTTGATTGACAATTCTATCAGAGTTGTCACTAGAGGCAGCAGAATGACCCAGGAACCTTTGTATCCCGAGGGTCATCCAAAGAGAATTGAACAAGATTCTCAAGGAGTTAGCACTGATCCACCTAGTCATCCTAGAAAGAAGAAGAAAGATGATAGGAATTTGCACGCTAGCAACCCTGTTGCTGCTACACTTGAGAGTCCAAACGATGTCTCTATCTCTGATGCTGAAACATAGTCTGATGATGAACATGAGCCTAATGATAATATCAATAGTGATGTTCATAATGATGCTCAACCTAGCAATGATAAGGATGTGGAGATTGAACCTGTTGATCTTGTTAACCCACAGCCTAAGAATAAGAGATACGATAAGAATGACTTTGCTGCTAGGAAGCATGGTAAAGATAGGGGACCATGGGTTCAGAAACCCATGCCCTTTCCTCCCAAACCATACAAGAAAAAGGATGATGAGGATTTTGAGCGCTTCGTTGAAATGATCAGACCTGTCTTTCTGCAAATGCGTTTGACAGATATGCTCAAAATGTCTCTGTATGCTAAGTACATGAAGGATATTGTGACTAATAAGAGGAAGATACCTGAGGTTGAGATGTCCACCATGCTTGCTAATTATACCTTCAAGGGTGGAACTCCTAAGAAACTAGGTTATCCCGGTGTGCGCACTATACCTTGCTCCATTAAAGGCAACTCAGTTAGAACTGCGTTATGCGACCTTGGAGCCGGTGTTAGTGTTATGCCTCTCTCTCTCTATCGTAGAATTGAACTGGATAAGTTGACACCCACTGAAATCTCTTTGCAAATGGCCGACAAATCAACTGCTTTCCCTATCGGCATTTGCAAGGATGTGCCTATTGTGGTTGCCAATGTCACTATCTTAACAGACTTTGTTATCTTGGATATTCCCGAGGACGATGCCATGAGGGTCATCCTTGGGAGACCCTTTTTAAACACTGCAGGGGCTGTTATAGATTGCAACAAAGGCAATGTCACTTTCCATGTCAACGGTAATGAGCATACATTGCACTTTCCGAAGAAACAATATCGAGTACATTGCATCAATGCTATCAAAAAAACTTCATCGATTCTTATTGGGAGCTTTGAATGCCCTATTCCTTGTGTCAAGATGAAGTATGCTTTGCTTGTTTGGGAGATACACATCCCCATTGAGGTAACCTAGTGACTATTCTAAAATTCTCTGTTCTCTTTTGCGATTCGAAAAGGTTTGTCGAGGAGACTTGATCAACCTCACTAACGGATGTCTTTCGATGACCATGAGATGGATGAATTGAGGAGTTACAAACCTCTGTTCCAAGCTTTCACCTTTGGTTGCTTGGGAGAAGAATGATAGATTTAGTTTAGTTTTCCCTGTTTTCTGTTTTAGCGTCCAGTAGAAAAGTACCCCGAAAATAAAAGTTCTCCGAACGTCCCAAAAATAAAGTATGATTTTTTCTGGAATTTTTGAAAAATTCTAAGACAAAGAGCTTGTCTGGGGGCTGCACGAGTGCGCGACAAGCCCTGGAGGCGCGGGCACCCCCTGGCCACGCCACCCAGGCTTGTGGGGCCCACAGGCACCCCCTCCACTCATTCTTGCTCTCATCTGGTTCTCCTACCCCCAGGAAAAAAATCATTTCGCAGCTCAAACCCGTGTTCTTGCTCTTCTTGCTGGGATTTTCGATCTCTTTGCTCAAATCACCATTCTCCGAACTGTTTTGGGGAAATTACTCCTTGGTAAGTGACTCCTCCATTGGTCCAATTAGTTTTTGCTCTAGTGCATTATACTTCGCGTATTTTTGCTGCCTTGGTGACCATGTTCTTGAGCTTTGCATGCTAATTTTAGCCGGTCCCAAGTAGTTTTGATGCGTAATATGGCCTCTAGGAACTTGTGGGAGTAGTTGCTACAAGTTTAGTTGAGCCTTGTTCACTTTTCCTTTGGGTCACTGAAAATTTCAGAAAAGGAAGATGTTTAGGAGAAACTATCATGGTGGTTCCTCAAGCAAGAGAGGTCCCCGTGTTTTGATTCGGGAGCCTGATCCTTACCAACCAAGGGACGCGCAGGTACAACCATGTGAATGGCCTTCTGATGAATTTATGATTGAGGCAGGTTTCAAAGACGAGTTTGATGCACTTGTTCGAAACGTCGGACTCGAAGAATTCATCTCCGATAAATGTGAACAGTATGTTGCTCTCACTGCCTCTTTTGTTTGTAGATTCAAATTTTCAGTTGGTCGTGACACATCGGTACTGTTTGATCTCTATGCTAAATCGTATACCATGGATTTAGAGGATTTTAATAGAATTTGCAAAATACCTATTTGGGGTAGCCTCAATGATCCTCCTAAATCTTCGGTTAGAGATTTTTTCTCTAGTATTACCGTTGGAGAAACTAGAGACATTACGGAAGCTACCATGGGGAGTATTCATTTTTCTTCCTTGCATTACTTTGCCCTCTTCATAGGCAGATGCATTAATGGCAAGATTGAGCATTGTCACCTTTGCGCACCCGACCTTAGTATCCTTAAGAGCGAAGTGACGGGTGACAAGAGTTTCAACATGGGAGCTATAATAGCAAGGAGGCTGAACGAGAATGCTAATGAAGGGGATTTCTTTGGTGGGATCTATGCCACCCGCATAGCAAATTTTCTTGGAGTACCCATCCGCGAAGGAGATCCCCCGCTCCATACAGCTTTCCTTGACCGCGTCGCTTTGACACGCTACCAGTTCCTCGAGAGGGATGATAAATCCCTCCTATACTGTTTGATATTTAACCGGCAGCGTGTTTTCCATATTACCCTTCCTGCTCGTGCCTTCTTTGACTTTCAGGTAAAACGGAGATATTACATAACCAGAGGAGAGGCAGAGGAGCATGAGAGGGAGGCAAAGGCTGCTCGTCTCGGTGAGGCAGCTATTCAGGCAGTGGCTGCAGCGCTCCCGTATAACCCCCATTATGATTTTGGGTGTCGCCAGGACCATCCTTGGGAGTAGACCAACTTAGGACAAAAGCCTAAGCTTGGGGGAGTACATGTTTCTCACCGACTTTACGTTCTTGCTTATGCGTTCACTTTGTTCATCGGTGTTCACACTTTGCCACTGTATCATCCATGCTAGTTTATTTCATTTTATCGTTTTCTTTTCATGTGTTTGTCTAGTTTGAGAAAACCCAAAAAGTTTTTCTTTTTTCTTCTTCTTTTTCTTGTTGGGAGCTTTCCCGTGTAAATATTTTTCTTTTTCTTTGGGTCAAGGTAGAAGACCATGGTTACAATGTGTAGTGGCTCTTGCATGCATATCTGTTTAGCTGTCATAGAGCCATATTACTTTGTCTTCTCCTTTGTGTTTGCCTGCAGATTCCAGCTTTAGTCCAATGCACGAGCACGCTTATTATTGTTCACATCATTCCGTCGTGCAAGTGAAAGGCAATAATGATGATATATAATGAAGTGACTGAGCCTGGAAAAGCTGGTATGAACTCGATCTATTTTGTTTTTGTAAATATGACTAGCTAATCGTGCCTGATTCAGCTTTGTTGTGAGAGAAACATGTTTGCAATGACAACTTAGAGATCCGAGTTGCTTATGCCATGCTTACTTAGCTAGGAGCTTATAATGGTTTGTCTTGGATGCCCACATGAATGTTGAGATGACTATGATGTAGTATGATAGGATGGTATCCTCCTTTGAACGATTCAAGTGGCTTGACTTGGCGCACGTTCACGCATGTAGTTGAAATAAAATCAACATAGCCTCTATGATATTCATGTTCATGGTGATTTATGTCCTACTCATGCTTGCACTCAATGTTGGTTAATCTCAATGCATTTTGATGAGTGTTGTCGCTCTCTAGTTGGTCGCTTCCCAATCTTTTGCTAGCCTTCACTTGTACTAAGCGGGAATACTGCTTGTGCATCCACTTCCATAAACCCAAAGTTGTTCCATATGAGTCCACCATACCTACCTACGTGCGGTATCTACCTGCCGTTCCAAGTAAATTTGCATGTGCCACTTTCTAAACATTCAAGAATTAATCTGTTTTGCATGCCCGAATCGCTCATGTGGTGACAGGGGGCTATCAGTATCTTCCATGCTAGGCGTGTTATCCTCGATATGTGTCTATTCACTATCATTCACGAGAAAGGGGCCGGTAATTGGAATTCCCAGTTCCATGCTCAAATCAAAAAGATAATTGCAAACAAAACTCCCCCAGGATTGATGTTGGTATGGACGGTACCCGAGGATTCGGCTAGCCATGGAGTGTTATTGATTGGTGGTGGGGGAATCAAAACTTTACTTTTCTGTTTGGGAACCGCCTACAGCATGTGTAGCATCGAAGATGTTGAGAACTCTTAGTCATTGCATTGACAATGAAAGCATGCCAGCCAAAATTATTATCTCTATTTTCAAAGCTTGAGCTCTGGCACCTCTGCAAATCAATGCTTCCCTCTGCGAAGGACCTGTCTATTTATGTTCCTGTTGAGTCATCCTCCTCTTATAAAAGCACCAATTAGAGAGCACCTTTTTTGTTTTTATGCTTTGCTTTTAACTGTGTTGCGTATGACTGTGACTGGATCTTCTTTGCCATGAATTACAATGTTTAGTCAGCCCTTAGTCTTTGAAGGTGCTCTGCATTTATGTTTTGCGGTCTCAGAAAGAGCTAGCGAGATACCATCTATTCGTACTGCTTCATGATTGTTTTGATTGAAGTGTTGACGTGTGAGACTTATTAGTATTTGCTCGCTAGTTGATTATGCCATTGATATAATTTTACCGTGAGACCTAGATGTCATTTGCTTATGTGGTTTGCTTGTGATCTTGCTGAAATTCTGTTTATTAGACATAGTTGCAACAACAAGATCAAACAGAGTTCGTCAAAGTTTCTTTCGTCTCTTTCAGTTTGTCAACTGAATTTCTTAAGGACAAGCAAGGCTTTATGCTTGGGGGAATTGATACGTCTCCGTCGTATCTACTTTTCTGAACTCTTTTGCCCTTGTTTTGGACTCTAATTTGCATGATTTGAATGGAACTAACCCGGACTAACGCCGTTTTCATCAGAATTGCCATGGTGTTGTTTTTGTGCAGAAATAAAAGTTCTCTAAATGACCTAAAAATTTACGGAGAATATTTCTAGAATTAATGAAAAATACCTGCGCAAAGATCCACCGGAGGTGGTGAGCTAGTGGGCCACAAGTCCACGGGGCGCGGCCACCCCCCTGGTCGCGCTTGGCAGGCTTGTGGGGGCCACGAGGCTCCACCGCCTCCAATCTCAGCTCTATATATTCCGTTTCGCCAGGAAAAAATCAGGGAGAAGGATTCAGCATGTTTTATGATACGAATGCGCCGCCACCTCCTGTTCTTCATGTGGAAGACAGATCTGGAGTCCGTTCTGGGCTCTGGAGAGGGGAGATCATAGGCATCGTCATCATCAACCTTCCTCCATCACCAATTCCATGATGCTCTTCACCGTTCGTGAGTAATCTCATTGTAGGCTTGCTGGTCGGTGATGAGTTCGATGAGATCTATCATGTAATCGAGTTAGTTTTGACGGGGATTGATCCCTAGTATCCACTATGTTTTGAGATTGATGTTGCTACTACTTTGCCATGCTTAATGCTTGTCACTAGGGCCTGAGTGCCATGATTTCAGATCTGAACCTATTATGTTATCGCCAATATATGTGTGTATTAGATCCTATCTTGCAATTTGTAGTCACCTACTATGTGTTATGACCCGGCAACCCCGGAGTGACAATAGCCGGAACCACTCCCGGAGATGACCATAGTATGAGGAATTCATGTATTCACCAAGTGTTAATGCATTGGTCCGGTTGTTTATTAAAAGGAGAACCTTAATATCCCATAGTTTCCATTAGGACCCCGCAGCCACGGGAGAGATGGACAATAGATGTCATGCAAGTCCTTTTCCCTAAGCACGTATGACTACATACAGAATACATGCCTACATTAGATTGACGAACGGGAACTAGTTACTTATCTCTCCGTGTTATAGCTGTTACATGATGAATCACATCTGGCATAATCATCCATCACCGATCCAGTGCCTACGAGTCTTTTACTACTGGTCCTTGCTATGTTACTTTGCTATTGTTGCTGTTACTCTGTTGCTACTGTTGTTACCTTGCTGCTACTGGTTACTGTTGCTACTGCTGCAATCATACTACCTTGCTACTGATACTTTGCTGCAGACACTAAATCTTTCAGGTGTGGTTGAATTGACAACTCAACTGCTAATACTTGAGCATATTCTTTTGCTTCCTCTTGAGTCAAATCAATAAATTTGGGTTGAATACTCTACCCTCGAAAACTGTTGCGATCCCCTATACTTGTGGGTTATCAGAGCCAAAAACAACATCCAATGCAATCTGGCCGAGTGACTTGGCCTTCTTTCCTAGGATGACTCCATGAAATTGCATGGTGCTCTTGTTGAGTCGGGACATCGGAATGCCCATTCCCTTGAGAGTTTCTGCATACAATATATACAGCGCCCTTCCTCCATCTGTCAGGACCTTGCGAAGCCGAACACCCTCCACAACTGGATCAACCACCAGAGCCTGTCGACCTGGAGTAGGGACATGAGCTGGGTGATTCGACTGATCAAACGTGATTGGGGTCTGAGCCCACTTTTGGTATGTGGTGGTGGAGGGTAGTGCCATGTTGACTTTTCTGTTGATGACCTTCAGTCAACTTCTTCTCTCTACGTCAGCAAAAATCATCAGAGTTGCTTGGACTTCAGGGAAATCATCTTTTTCTTCATCGTTCTCCTTGTCAGGATCCTTTCCACTTGACTGATCCTCTTTAAACTGTTGGCTCAATAGCCTGCACCGACGAGTGGTGTGTTTAGGCAAAATCAGATTGCCATCTTCGTCTTTCTTCGTATGGAGTACACACGGCTGATCCAGAACATCCGACTGACCCTTCGACTTCTTGGGGGGGGATGGTCTTTTGGAATTTCCTTTGAATTATCCTTGTGCCGCCAGGGTGGCTGCTTCTGCTGGAGTGGAACCATCAGCCTTCCGCTTCTGCTTCCGATTGGAATTGCCACCCGCATCGTCGTCGACTGCTTTCCTTTTACCGTTGCGGATGCGGTCTTCTTCTTTGCCGTTGGCGTATCGGGTGGAAAACTCCATCATCTTACTCAAGGACATTTCGCCTGTCCGACTAAACTTCAAGTACAACTCTCTCTATCTGACGCAAGCCTTGAAAGCACAGACTTCCTGGTGCTCTAAAACATTCTCCACCGTGTGATGAAGGGTGGTCCACCGCTGAATATAGTCTCTCAAAGATTCATTTGACTTCTGCACACGAAGCTTTAACTCGGACAGACCGGCTGGAAGCTTGCATGTGACTTTGAATATCTTGATGAACACTTGGGCGAGATCTTCCCAGCAGCATATGCTAGAAGGAGCCAACTGATTCAGCCACACCCTGGCCGAACCATCCAACATCAGAGGCAAATGCTTCATGGCGACGCTCTCATTGCCTCCGCCAAACTGCACAACCACTCGATAGTCCTCAAGCCATGTTTCAGGCTTGGATTCTCCTGTGAACTTGCTGATTCCAGCCGCCAACCTGAAGTTGGGGCGAATATGAGCAGAGCGGATTGCTCTACTAAAGCACTCAGGACCAGAAACTGCAGTACCACTTCCACTCAGACGATCTCTGTTGAAACTATCTGTGTGAGCTCTGCCCCTGTCGATCCTTCTCTGCGCGAGTACATTTCTCGCATCAAATCCTAGAATCCTCTCATCACCGAACATGCGCCATTCATCGTAGTGTCGGGACACATATGTACCAATTCTCGGAGGAGAATGCACCCGACGGCGGTCATCACGATGATAACGAGGAGGGAATTGTGTTGATTCTCTCGGTAACCCCCGTCTCTACGGCGCTGGGGCGACCCTAGACTGTAAACTGAACATACTGCATCTGCTCTGGGTGAATTGCTGTGTAACCTATTGAGTGACTGCGATACAGCTGAATTCTGCTGTTGCGCTGCTGGAAGCAAAGTGCGAATCTGCTCTAAGCCTCTACCTGCCTCTGAATCTGATGGCTGGATATAATCTGCTATCTTAGTTGCGGCTGCAACTTTAAGTACCGGAGTACCGGAGAAGAGTTGTCGCTAACGCCGACTAGAAGTTGGAGGACGACGATGGCCGTGTCGAGTCGACGGTTTGCCGACCTCGTGTTCACCGCGACCAAACCCGGGTGGGTTCTTCGTAGGGCCCTCCATGAAGACCTCCGCTGCTCGCTTTCAGCTCTACACTTGGAAGGAACGTCAGTTGATTTGACACCGAGTGGATTGGGTCCCGAAGAGGTTCAGCAGGATCGATGGCAGCAACCTGTGGAGTCAACGGAGATGATGCCTGGCGAGCCACTGCGTGCTTCACCCTTCACTGGAGTCGTGAGCGACCGGATCTCTTGTGACGACGAGCAGTGGAGGGAATAGTCGATAACGGAGTCGACGACTGCCAAAAGAGTACGCCGAAGGAGCTTGCACGGAAGTGCGTTGCTCCATGGATCGAGAGCGCCTCAATGTCGAGAGGCGCCTCCTGAAGCCATGCCGAGTCATCGGCGATGAAGATGAGTGCGCCGAAATGGATCTCGCCACCCATGAACGAATCACAACCGAAAGACATGACGGACTGTGAAGATTGCAAACATGTCGGAAGTCGCTTAGACGCCTGTCCCACGGTGGGCACCAACTGTCGTGGGAATGAACCTGAAAGTAGAGGTGTAGGGTACGAATGGAGAGGGCAGAGTCCTAGCTACGACAAGCTTGTATGCAAGATGTATGAGTTCAGGCCCCTCTCATAGAGGTAATAGCCCTACGTCTCAGTGCTCGGGAGCTCTTGCAGTGTGGAATGTCTGTTACACGGGGTGCGAACCCTTGTGCCAGAGGGCAGGGGTGTGATACGTCCATTTTGCATCACGTTTTCATGTTGTTATTTATCGCTTCTTGGGCTGTTATTTCACTTCACGGTACAATTCTTATGCCTTTTCTCTCTTATTTTGCAAGGTTTACATGAAGAGGGAGAATGCCGGCAACTGGAATTCTGGCCTGAAAGTGGAGCAAAGTTGAGGTACCTATTCTGCGCAACTCCAAACGCCGTAAAAATCAACGAGGATTTTTTTCGGATTTATAAAAAATACTGGCCCGAAGAAGCGCCAGAGAGGCGCGAGGGGTTGGCCACAAGCCTGCAGGGCGCGGCCACCCCCCAGGCCGCGCCATGAGGGCTTGTGGGCAACATGCTGGCCCACTTGGCCCCCTCTTCTGCTATATGAAGGGTTTCGTCTGGAAAAAAATCAAGGAGGAGCTTTTTCGTGGTTTCGCCGCGCCACGAGGCGGAACTTGAGCAGAACAAATCTAGAGCTCCAGCAGGACGATCCTGCCGGGGAAACTTCCCTTCCGGAGGGGGAAATCGTCGCCATCGTCATCACCAACACTCCTCTCATCGGAGGGGACTCGTCACCGTCAACATCTTCATCAGCACCATCTCATCTCCAAACCCTAGTTCATCACTTGTAACCAATCTCCGTCTCGCGACTCCAATTGGTACTTGTAAGGTTGCTAGTAGTGTTGATTACTCTTTGTAGTTGATGATAGTTGGATTACTTGGTGGAAGAGTTTATATTCAGATCCTTGATGATACTCATTACCTCTCTCATCATGAATATGATTATGCTTTGTGAGTAGTTACTTTTGTTCCTGAGGACATGGGATAAGTCATGCTAATAGTAGTCATGTGAGTTTGGTATTCGTTCGGTAATTTGATATGTTGTATGTTGTTTTTCCTCTAGTGGTGTTATGTGAACGTCGAATACACACCACTTCACCATTATTTGGACCTAGAGGAAGGCATTGGGAAGTAGTAAGTAGATGATGGGTTGCTAGAGTGACAGAAGCTTAAACCCTAGTTTATGTGTTGCTTCGTAAGGGGCTGATTTGAATCCACTAATTTAATGCTATGGTTCGACTTTGTCTTAATTCTTCTTTCGTAGTTGCGGATGCTTGCGAGAGGGGTTAATCATAAGTGGGATGCTTGTCCAAGTAAGGGCAGTACCCAAGCGCCGGTCCACCCACATATCAAACTATTAAACTAGCATGGCAGAAAATCCCGTGTGTCCTCGGGAGCGTTTTTCCTCCTATAAGACTTTGTCCAGGCTTGTCCCTTGCTACAAAAGGGATTGGGCCACTTTGCTGCACCGTTGCTACTACTTGTTACTTGTTACTTTTCACTTGCTACGTTTCACCTCACTACACCATCACTTGTTACCGCTACTTTCAGTGCTTGTAGTTATTACCTTGCTGAAAACCGTTTATCAGAGCCTTCTCCTCCTCATTCTTGTGGGTCATCAAGCTCCTCTAGGCGTATCGATCTCCCCGACATCTTTGGCGCGCCAGGTAGGGGGAATCGGCGTTGGAGAGCTTTTTTGCGGATTCGAGCGAGTTCCGCAGTAGATCTTGGGAAGTTGAGCGCACCACTGCGATCGCCCTAAGCGGGGCGCATCAGTGGTCACATTACTTTGCCATGGCCTCCTAACGCGTGCGCGAGCGCGCCGTTGCGCGAGCGTGGGCTAGGGAGGCGGATACCCTGAGCTTGAAGGCATCAGGTTGACGCACCGCTCCAGGACAGTGCGCTGCTGTCGAGGGTGTGCGTGGGGGCTTCGGTGAGGCCTCCGACGCATATTCCGGCCAACGCACCTCCACGGAGTGATGCATAGCCGTCGAGGATGCGCCAACATGCCCCAAATCCCAGGCATGCACTCCAGCAAAAACGCTTTCCCCCTTTAGAAGCGTCGCGTTACCGCTAAAGATGTGCTCGGGGGCTCCACCCGCACGGCCTGGCAAAAGAGGAAAATGAATTACACTCCTGCAACCCCCTTTCTATATGATAGTCAAGGACTATCGGCAAGAACCTTGCTGGAGTGGAAGATGCCGGGAGTGCGTAACCTCCTGCTTGTCGGGGAGGCCCCGACAAAGGACCCAAATACCGCGGGAAGAAGTGCCGCGGTACAACAGATAAGTGATAAATATTCTTGATGAGATTTCAAAGTAGATAGGTTGTTTCATTTCTGGAGATCCCAAACTTTGTTTGAGAAATTTGCGCATAGATGGAACCTTGTCAGGATCAGTGCACCTTGACTCTATTTCGAACTAGTTCAGCAACCTGAATGGCCACAGAATGCCTTCACACTGTTTCAAACCTGTTCAGTAGGCCAAGCGGCTACGCATCACCTTATTTCGCCTCGAGCCGCGCTCGATGATCTAATGGTTGCACCGAGTGCGGCAAGGAGCCTTGCCGGTAATGACCCCTCCGACGAACTACTAAGGACCGGTTCCTCAAAGCACTAGCGGCAGGACGAGTCACGCCGGCAAGCTTCCGGGAAATGCAAAGGATGTATCATGCAAAGAGAAGGATCGGACGCGAAGGAAACAACATTTTCATTCATCCGCTTGAGACAAACTCACACATATTACATGGATGATTTTTAATACTCTAACCTATTATACTGTCTTTTGGCGAGGGACATGCTTGCCGGACAGAAGTTCAAGAAGACAAAAAGCGACAAGCACCACCCGACCCCACTGGCTTGGTACCAAAGGACAGGACCACAGCTAGGGGCGAAGGATAGGAAGCCCATAAGCGCGCCTCCTCCTAGAAGACAGGACACCGGCACCAGCTCCGGTTAGGTGGACCAAGAAGAGGAGATGGAGAAGTCAGAGCTTGCGGAGATGCCTCCTCCTAGAACACGAGAATGCATTGCCAGCTCCGGCAAGATTACCCAGTCGGGCGGGGGAGAGGCTGAGCGGGCCTCGGCAGCATGGCCGGCGGTCAGTCAGAGCTCGGGGAGTCGTACTCCGACTTGACCCCCCGAGATCCTGACCTACCAAGAGCGCATTGCCGCCGCTATCCTCCTCATGGCTATCGCAAGAGGAGGGACATTCGGCGCCGCTCGAGCTCTCTTCGCAGCAACCGAGACGCAGACCTGAGCGCCCATAAAACATGACGGATAGCATATTATCCTCCGCTAGCTTGAAACGGAGGACATGCCCATCCTTGAGGCTGTGGGCGCGGGCGAAGGCTTTCCAGTCCAGCTCGAGCAACATGGAGCGACGTTTCGGGTATGATACGTCTCCATCGTATCTACTTTTTCAAACTCTTTTGCCCTTGTTTTGGACTCTAATTTGCATGATTTGAATGGAACTAACCTGGACTGACGCTGTTTTCAGCAGAATTTCCATGGTGTTGTTTTTGTGCACAAATGAAAGTTCTCGGAACGTCGTGAAAATTTATGGAGAATATTTCTGGAAAATATGAAAAATATCTGCGCAAAGATCTACTAGAGGGGATGGGCCAGTGGGCCACAAGCCCTGTTGCCGCGCCCCCCTGGCCGCGGCAACCAAGCTTGTGGGGCCCACGTGGGTCTGCCGCCCCCAACTCCAGCTCTATAAATTCACTTTCGCCCAGAAAAAAATCAAGGAGAGAAGATTTCATCGCATTTGCGATACGGAGGCGCTGCCACATCCTGTTCTTCATCTGGAGGGCAGATCTGGAGTCCGTTTTGGCCTCCGGAGTGGGGAAATCATCATCATCAACCTTCTTCCCTCTCCAATTCCCTGAAGCTCTTCATCGTTCGTGAGTAATCTATTCGTAGGCTCATTGGGCGGTGATGAGTAGGATGAGATCTATCATGTAAGCGAGTTAATTTTGACGCGGATTGATCCCTAGTATCCACTATGTTCTGAGATTGATGTTGCTACTACTTTGCCATGCTTAATGCTTGTCACTAGGGCCCAAGTGCCATGATTTCAGATCTGAAATTATTATGTTGTCACCAATATATGTGTGTTTTAGATCCGATCTTGCAAGTTGTAGTTACCTACTATGTGTTATGACCCGGCAACCCCGGAGTGACAATAACCGGAACCACTCCCGGTGATGACCATAGTTTGAGGAGTTCATGTGTTCACCAGGTCCTAATGCGTTGTTCCGGTTCTTTATTAAAAGGAGAACCTTAATATCCCGTAGTATCCTTTTGGACCCCGCTGCCACGGGAGGGATGGACAATAGATGTCATGCAAGTTCTTTTCCCTAAGCACGTATGACTACACACGGAATGCATGCCTGCATCACATTGACGAACGGGAGCTAGCCACATATCTCTCCGTGTTATAACTGTTGCATGATGAATGTCATCCAAACGAATCACCGACCCATTGCCTACGAGTTTGTCCCACTGCTGTTGTTACTTGTTTTGCTCTGCTGCTGTTACGTAGTTACTTGTTTTGCTCTGCTGCTACTGCTGCTACTTGCTATTGTTGCTACTTTCTACTGTTTTCACTACTGTTGTTCCTTGCCACTGCTGATACTCGTTACACTGCTACTACTTGCTACAATACTTTTTTCTCGCGCCATTGATGGGAAAGAATATTTTCCGTCCACTGTCAACTTCAGGCGCCATTGATACGACCGTTAGGAATAGTCTGCCGTCAATAGATTGTTTATGACACCGTTGTTATCATACTACTTTGTTGCTGATACTTTGCTTGCAGATACTAATCTTTCAGGTTTGGTTGAATCTGACGCATTCAACTACTAATACTTGAGAGTATCCTTTCACTTCCTGTCGGGCGAACCAACAAATTTGGGTTGAATACTCTACCCTCGAAAACTGCCGCGAACCCACGCGCTGGTGGGCCATTGGAAGAAAATTGCTAATTGTTGAGCAACTGGGAGCAGTTCTGGCTCTGTTGCCGCGGAGGCATCAAGTTAGGGACACGTCAACAACATTTCTCTAGTGCCGTTGCTGGGGACTGCTAGCAGCAGGGTACTCCACATGCACCTGCATAGCGCCGTGGGAGCAACCGTACGCCCGCAACCACAGGACAGGAGGCTTGGCGGCCTCCATCACCCTAGGAAAAAGGGTGAGGGAAGTGCAGATGGCCCTGAGGGACATCGTGCAGTTCCACGACGAACTCTAGTGTTGTCCCGTCTGAGTGCCCGCCCCACAAGGGAGAAGCTGGCGCCGGGGGAGAAAACGGAGGTGGTGGAGTAGCTCTCCGCCTTCCCCGGCCAGGGCCTCCGCGGCCACCGCGGCCCCTCGCCCCTCCGCCACCTCGAGCGCTCGGGACGCCCTCCGCAGCTGCGGCCCCTAAAGTTGTGGCATGACCCGAATGGAATCCTCTTGCCGCCCTGGCGGCCGATTGTGGCCGCCCTCGTCCCCTAGCCATGGTTAGGGGCGAGAGCCACCTGGAACTAAGAGAAGACTCCGCAGACGCAAGCTGGGGATGCTGAAGGTTTCGGGAGTTGGATGGATGAGCAAAACCCCCTTGCAAGCTTCCTAATTTATAGGGAGAGGCACGGGGGCTAGCTCTCCTCACTCCAGAAACCGCCACCTCACTCGGCCAATCACCTCTGATGACGGGCGAACAGGGAACCACCCTGCTCCAACAATGCATGCAAGGGCGGGCCCTGTCACGATTGCGGCCTTTAAGTGCACGAACGCCACTTGCGTGAGTGTTACTTCGCATGCCTCACACGTGGCAGTAATGCTTCAGGAGGTGGGGAGGCCACTGTGCACACACTTCTCCACCTTGCGCACTCGATGCGCGACGTGGGGAAAGTGCCGCTCACAACGGCTCCAAAGCTACAAAGTACCCTGTCATGGAAGCCCGTGGACCACTTTGTACCTGGACCAGCAATGCCCGCACGCGTGTTTGGCCCAGGCCCCAGGGCTCCTGTCGGTGCACTAGAGACTTGGGTCCCTTGTGCCCCAGACTTGTGCATGGGCACCGGCAACACCCCTGGCAGCAGCGCACGAGGAAGACTGGCAGGAAGACAAACCAAAACTCACCGAGGCCTTGCCCCCTCCCCGAGGGCGTAGATTACTAAAGTCCCACAATGCACAGACAAGCACCCCTTGTTGGGAAGACTCGCAAGGTCTCACAAGACCCCGGTGATACGTCTCAAACGTATCTATTATTTTTGATGGTTTCACGCTGTTATCTTGTCTTCTTTGGATGTTTTATGTACCTTTTATATCTTTTTTGGGACTAACTTATTAATTCAGTGCCAAGTGCCAGTTCCTGTTTTTTCTGTGTTTTTGACTCTTTTCAGATCTGATTTTGGAACGGAGTCCAAACGGAATAAAAAACCCGAAATGATTTTTTCCCGAACGGAAGAAGATCAGGGGGCCTCTGGGCCAGGCCAGGTGGGCTCCAGGGAGCCCACAAGCTCCCACTCCGCCACCAGGGGGAGGCGGCAGTGTCAGGGCTGGTGGCCTCCCTGGCCGCCCCCTGACCTAGATCCTTGGCCTATATATTCCCAAAAATTCAGCAAAAAATTAGGGGAGGCTCGAAAATACATTTCCGCCGCTGGAAGCTTCCGTTTCCACGAGATCTCATCTGGAGACCCTTCCCGGCACCCTGCCGGAGGGGACTTTGGAGTTGGAGGGACTCTTCATCATCATCATCGCCCCTCCAATGACTCGTGAGTAGTTCACTTCAGACCTACGGGTTCGTAGTTAGTAGCTAGATGGCTTCTTCTCTCTCTTGGATCTTCAATACAAAGTTCTCCATGATCTTCATGGAGATCTATCCGATGTAATCTTCTTTGGCGGTGTGTTTGTCGAGATCCGATGAATTGTGAATTTGTGATCAGATTATCTATGATATATATTTGAGTCTTTGCTAATTTCTTATATGCATGATTTGATATCCTTGTAAGTCTATCCGAGTCTTGGGTTTTGTTTGGCCAACTAGATCTATTATTCTTGCAATGGGAGAAGTGTTTGGTTTTGGGTTCTACCATGTCGTGACCTTTCCAAGTGACAGTAGGGGCAGCAAGGCACACATTAAGTAGTTGCCATCAAGGGTAAAAAGATGGGGTTTTCATCATTGGTTTGAGATTATCCCTCTACATCATGTCATCTTGCTTAAGGCGTTACTCTGTTCTTTTGGACTTAATACACTAGATGCATGCTCGATAGCGGTCGACGTGTGGAGTAATAGTAGTAGCTGCAGAAAGTATCGGTCTAGTTGTTTTGGACGTGATGCCTATAGATATAATCATTGCCATAGATATCGTCACGACTTTGCGCGGTTCTATCAATTGATCGACAGTAATTAGTTCACCCACCATCTACTTGCTTTCATGAGAGAAGCCACTAGTAAACACTACGTCCCCCAGGTCTATTCACATCCGTCGTTTACACCTCCGCTTTTACTTTGCTTTGTTACTTTGTTACTTTCAGTTCTCACTTGGCAAACAATCTATAAGGGATTGACAACCCCGTCATAGCGTTGGGAGCAAGCTTTTGTGTTTGTAGAGGATCTTGAGATACTCCTCCACTGGATTGATACCTTAGTTCTCAAATTGAGGGAAATACTTACCACCGCTACGCTACATCACCCTTTCTGCTTTGAGGGAACACCAACGCAAGACTCCAAGGCCACGGGGGAAATCCTTTGCATACTTGCCTTGGAAGTCCCTTAAGGCGTAGCCGTAGCAGAAGGATTCCTGGTGCCGTTGCTGAAGAGCACGTCAAGATAATTTTCCGACAACGTGCCTATTTCTGGCGCCATTTGAAGGTCTTTTGTTGTAGTAGCACCCGGCAAGCCCACCTTTCCGGAAAGACTCACAAGGCCCCGGCAAGACCTCCTTGTCGGGAAAACTCGCAAGACCCCGGCAAGCCGTTCTTGCCGGGAAGACTCACAGAGACTCGCAGGGCCCCGGCAAGCCCTCCTTGCCGGGAAGATGTTCAATCCCCCGGCAAGCCCTCCTTGTCGGGAAAATAATCAAGTCCTCCGACAGGGACACCAGGCCAGCAAGCTCCCTTCGCTCGCCAGATGTGCTCCCCTATTTCTACCATAGTCCCACCGCTCCAGCGCATCCCCCATGCGCCAGCATAAGACCCAGGTGTCAATCAACCTGGGTACGTGTCGTAGCCACCTTGAGGCAGGTCAGGGGCCAGACAAAGCATTTACTGCCCCTGACACACCGTAGAAGATGAGCCGCGAACCCTATTCACTATGCAACCCGTGAGCACACTGTTGGTGACCCCTTTGCCAATAAAAGGTGGCCCAAGGCTCATTCTCGAGGGGTTAGACTTTTTGGGACTTGAGACTCCGTAATCACCAGCTGAGTTACTGTAGCAAATCACCCTACAGTAGGAGTAGGGTTTTACGTGCCAAGCGGCCTGAACCTGGGTAAACGACCTTTGCGGTGTTGATCGCTAGCTCCGCTCTCGGCGCCACCTCTCTCCCTCCGCTAAACGATCAAGGGACCCTTCGAGCTCCCCCAGCCGCGTCGATCTCCCCGACATATTTGGCGCGCCAGGTAGGGGGAATCGGTGTTGGAGAGCTTTTTCACGGATTCGAGCGAGTTCCACACTAGATCTTGGGAAGTTGAGCGCATCACTGTGATCCCCCGAATCGGGGCGCATTGGTGGTCACTTTACTTCGCCATGGCCTCCTAACGCGTGAGCGAGCGCCCCGCTACGCGAGCGCGGGCCATGGAGGCGGAGACCCTTAGATTGAGGGCATCAGGTTGACGCACAGCTCCAGGACAGTGTGCTGGTGTCGAGGGTGTGCTTGGGGGCTTCGGCGAGACCTCCGGCGCATACTCCGACCGACACACCTCCACGGAGTCATGCATATCCATCGAGGATGCGCCAAAAGGCACCAAAGCCCAGGCACGCACTCCAGCGAAAATAATTTCCCCCCTTTGGAAGCATCATGTTGCCGCCAAAGATGCGCTTGGGGGCTCCGCCCGCACGGTGTGACAAAAGAGGAAAAACAGTTATACTCCGGCAACCCCCTTTCTATACGATAGTCAAGGACTATCGGCAAGAACCTTGACAGAGGGGAAGTTGCCGGGTGAGTGTAACCTCCTGCTTGTCGGGGATTTGAGGCCCCGGCAAAGGACCCAAACACCGCAGGGAGAAGTGTCCGGCACAAAAGATAAGTGATAAATATTCTAGATGAGATTTTAGAGTAGATAGGTTGTTTCCTTTCTGGAGATCCCAAACTTTGATTGAGAAACTTGCGCATAAATGGAACCTTGTCACGATCAGTGCACCTTGACTCTATTTTCAACTAGTTCAATGACCTGAATGGCCACAGAGCGCCTTCACACTGTTTCGAACTTGTTCAACAGACCAAGTGGATACGCATCACCTTATTTCGCCTCGAGCCACGTTCGACGATCTAATGGTTGCACTGAGTGCGGGAAGGAGCCTTTCCGGTAACGACCCCTCTGACGAACTGGTAAGGACCCGTTCCTCAAAGCACTAGTGGCAGGACCAGTCATGCTGGCAAGCTTCCGGAAAATGCAAAGGGTGTATCATGCAAAGTGAAGGATCGGACGCGAAGGAAACTACATTTCATTCATCTGTTTGAGACAAACTCATACATATTACATGGATGGTTTTTACTACTCTAACCTATGATACAGTCTTTTCGCGAGGGACATGCTTGCTGGACAGAAGTTCGAGAATACAAAAAGGGACAAGCACCACCCAGCCCCTCTGGCTTGGTACCAGAGGACAGGGCCACAGGTAGGGGCGACAGATCCGAAGCCCGCGAGCGCACCTCCTCCTGGAAGACAGGACACCAGCGCCAGCTCCGGTGAGGTGGCCCAAGCAGGGGGATGGAGAAGTCAGAGCTTGCGGAGGTGCCTCCTCCTAGAACACGAGGCACCGTCACCAGCTTGGGCAAGATAACCCCGTCGGGCGGGGGAGAGACGTGAGCGGGCCTCAGCAGCATGGCCGGCGGCCAGTCAGAGCTCGGGGAGTCATACTCCGACTTGACCCCCCGAGATCTTGACCTACCAAGAGAGCCACTGCCGCCGATGTCCTCCTCGCTGCTATCGCTCGAGGAGGGACATTCGGCGCCGCTCGAGCTCTCTTCGCAGCAACCGAGACACACACCTGAGCTCCCATAAAACTTGACGGATAGCATATTATCCTCTGCTAGCTTGAAGCGGAGGACATGTCCATCCTCGAGGTTGTGGGCATGGGAGAAGGCTTTCCAGTCCCCCCGAGGAACATAGAGCTCCGTTTCGGTTACTCCACATGCACCTGCATAGCACCGTGGGAGCAACCGTACGCCCGCAACCACAGGACATGAGGCTTGGCGGCCTCCATTGCCCTAGCAAAAGGGTGAGGGAGGTGCAGATGGCCCCGAGGGATGCCGTGCAGTTCCACGACGAACTCCAGTGCCGTCCCGTCCGAGTGCCCGCCCACAAGGGAGAAGCTGGCACTAGGGGACAAGACGGAGGTGTTGGAGTAGCACTCCACCTTCCCCGGCCACGGCCTTTGCGGCGACCGCGGCCCTTCGCCCCTCCGCCACCTCGGGCGCTCGGGCCGCCCTCCATAGCTACGGCCCCTGAAGCTGTGGCATGACCCAAATGGGATCCTCTTCTCACCCTGGAGGCCGATGGTGGCCGCCCTCGTCCACTAGCCATGTTTAGGGGCGAGAGCCACCTGGAACTAAGAGAAGACTCCGCAGACGCAAGCCGGGGATGTTGAATGTTTCGGGAGTTGGATCGATGAGCCAAACCCCCTTGCAAGCTTCCTAAATTATAGGGCGAGGCACGGGGGCTAGCTCTTCTCACTCCAGAAACCGCCACCTCGCTCGCCCAATCACCTCTGATGACAGGCGAACAGGGAACCGCCATGCTGCACCAATGCATGCGGGGGCGGGCCCTGTCACGACTGTCGCCTTTAAGGCCACGAACGCCAGTTGCGTGAGCGTTACTGCGCATGCCTCACGCGTGGCAGTAATGCTTCGGGAGGTGGGGAGGTCACTGTGCGCACACTTCTCCACCTTGCGCACTCAATGCGCGAGATGGGGAAAGTGCCGCTCACAACGGCTGCAAAGCTACAGAGTACCCTGTCATGGAATCCCGTGCACCACTTTGGACCTGGACCAGCAACGCCCCGCACGCGTGTGTGACCCAGGCCCGAGGGCTCCTGTGGGTGCACTAGAGACTTGGGTCCCTTGTGCCCCAGACTTGTGCACGGGCACCGGTAACGCCCCTGCCAGCAGTGCACGAGGAAGACTGGCAGGAAGACAAACCAAAACCCACCAAGGCCACGCCCCCTCCCCGAGGGCGTAGATTACTGAAGTCTCACAAGGCCCCGACAAGCCCCCCTTGTCGGGAAGACTCGCAAGGTCTCACAAGACCCCGGCAAGCCCACCTTCCCGGGAAGATTCACAAGGCCCCGACAAGATCTCATAGTTGGGAAGAGTCGCAAGACCCCGGCAAGCACTCCTTGTCGGGAGGACTCACAGAGACTCGCAGGGCCCCGACAAGCCCTCCTTGCCGGGAATATGTTCGAGCTCCCGACAAGCCCTCCTTGCCAGGGACACCAGGACAGCAAGCTCCCTTCGCTCGCCAGATGTCCTCCCTGTTTCTACCATAGTCCCATCGCTCCAGCGCATCCCCCATGCACCAGCGCAAGCCCCAGGTGTCAATCCACCTGGGTACGTGTCGGAGCCACCTTGAGGCAGGTCAGGGGTCAGATAAAGCATTTACCGCCCCTCACACCACCGTAGAAGATGAGCGGTGAACCCTGTTCACTATGCAACCCGTGAGCACACTGTTGGTGACCCCTTTGCCTATAAAAGGAGGCCCAAGGCTCATTCTCTAGGGGTTAGACTTTTTGGGACTTGAGATACCGTAATCACCAACTGAGTTACTGTAGCAAGTCACCTTACAGTAAGCCCTTAATACCAACTAAGTAGGAGTAGGGTTTTATGCGCCAAGTGGCCCGAACCTGGGTAGACGACCTTGCCGATGTTGATCGCTAGCTCCGCTCTCGGCGCCACCTCTCTCCCTCCTCCGAACAATCAAGGGACCCTTCGAGCTTCCCATAGGTGTCGATTTCCCCGAAACCTATCAAAGGGCATGACAATGAAGAAGATGTCGTAGGCACCGTGAAGAATATCTTGTTCGACGTCATTCATGGCATCCCTATGAATCTTCATGATTTCTTCTTGAGGACTTTGGCTGACAATGCTTTGTCACCATATGAGCTGAAGATTTATGCACCTTCGATCATGAGATTCATCAGGAACATATCTGGCATCAACTACCAAGCTGACTTTTAGAATCATCTCGGATATCTGCCACCTATCAAAGTCATCAAAGAATTGTTTGAACCAGTTGAAGGCTAAGGCAAGTGTGTGATTGATGAAGGAAATCGGCCTCTGGATGGTCAATTTTGCAAGGTTGACTCTTATTCCTCATATGATGACACTGCCACTCAAAACCCTTCAAGCCCAACTGCCCCATGGGTGATGACTAACAAAGAGCTTCTCCTTAGTCTTCAGCAGAAATTCGATCGCAATCACAAGTGGGTGAAACGCCAGTTTGGCGCCATTGTGAAAACCCTCTGCGAAACACAAAATGCCATAAACAAAAATCACTATTATCTTCATGAGGTGTTTGATCGCACTTGGGCCACATCGGCTCATCTGAAGACTCCCGAGGAACTTGAAGAAATATAATTTACTCAGGACTTTGACTGGTCATGGCCTCCAAAGAAGAAATTCAAGTCTATTCCAGTTCTTGACCTAGAGGACAGTTCATTTTCTTCATTTCGCACTGCAAAAACAGATGAAGAACCAGAGGATACTGCAACTGGTCCAAGAACGAAGCGTGCCTCCAAGGATGCTCACGCCTCTACATCAACACAAAAGTGAAATTCTTCAAGGGCGTTAGTCCTCAGTTTTGTCCCTTTTTGTCACTTGGTGACAAAGGGGGAGAATTATGAGAGTTAGTCTTCAAGCGGGATTCATTATGGGATTATATATTTTATTAAGTTACAAACTCTTGGTTCTTCTGAAGTTTTTGATGTAATGAGTTGTAACTTAAGCCCGATGGTGTTCTGACTCTTTTGAACGTTTTTCCTCGCATGCTTATTCCTCATAGTTTATTAATGAAGGCATGCTGAAATTCGTCAGACACCATTTTTCATCATGCATTTCTATTTCCTCATACTATATGTCCAATGCAAGCATGAATTGCAAGATACAGGGGAGATCTCCATGATATAAATCATCAATGTGCATATGCTGCTCAAAGCTAATTCCTCAAAATATGCACATCTTCACGGGGAGTTTCTCTGTATAATGATTTCAAATTCCTCAAACTCTATACTTACATTCCATATTATTACTCCCGTTGAAAACTTAACCTAATTGTCATCAACCACCAAAAAGGGGGAGATTGTAAGTGCATCTAGTGGCTCTTAGTGATTTTGGTGGTTTGAAGACTTATAGGTTAAGAGACTGATATGTTTGTGAGTGTACACAGGTTCTATAAGTCGCTGAGGAGTTTGAGTTATCCGATGAATATCGACCCCTAAAATTGTATGTCTTTGGGTGAAGACTTTGATACTTTCTTGAATACTTTGTTCGCGAAGAAATTGCGAAGTCATTGATATTCCTCATGAAGATATTGAAGATGAGGAATTCGGTGTGTCCTGAAGAAAACACTTTGAAGACTTTGAAGCGTGAAGTTTACTATTTATGTTTCATTTTCTTTACACTTGAGTCATAGGAACACCGTACTATTAAAGCGGGTCGAGGTAAAACTACGGAATTATTTTCCTCATGATGCTCAACCCAAGCCTAAATCTACCAAAGCCCCACAGTGAGGAATATGATAGACATGAGGACTTTCACAGTTGAAAGTTCCGACTGTTGCCGCACCACGCGCCACCTCACTGATCTTATCCACCCAACAATCATATTATTAAAGGGCATTTATGTCAAATCATGTCGGGATGCTCCCAGGCTATAAATAGCTGCCCCCACAAGCACTAGCTGGTTGACTGCTCCGGGAGAAACTGACACTTGTCATTTAGAGAAACCCAAATTCCTGAGAGTCTTCGAGAGAAAATCATCAAGTGAGGAAATACCCCAAACACCAAACCCGAACCAAAACCCAAGTGATTGAGCATCACTGAAGAAGTTGTTCCTATGTGGAACCGACGCTTGTTACCTTTGAGGACTGTGTATCCTCTAGACGGTTAGGTGTCATGGTCTAGAGCATCCAACAGTCTATTGTGGATCGCCGAGTGACCGAGTTTGTCAGGGTTTGGATGTCTGCCCTGAAGACTTACCACGAGTGTTGGGCGAGGACTGTGTTTCCTCAGCTCAAGGAGAATATGGTAGGGACTGTGTGTCCCGGGACTATGTGTACTTTTGGTTTCAATACCAAGCCGCTCCGAACCAAACGTACAACTATCATAGCAGTTGGAACTGGGTCATCAACAACTCTCTTCATCAACCTACGGGTTCTATTTCTTCAACTCTTTCATTTCCTCAATTGTATGTTGAATAACTTCATGTGTACTATTTGAAGAATTTGTGTGAAGACTTTCTCTGAATTTCCTCAACCTCAAATTCTTCACTTGAGTTAATCTTCATCTGCTTACTCTGTACTTGCGAACTGTGCAAACCGAATCTCAGAAATCTCATCGAGTACTTTGGTGTAGTCATTTTTGCACACATGATCATGTACTATTTCCGGCGCACTCAGCTCATGAGTGAGGACTTTCCTCACAAGGAATTTCCTTAGTGACGAAATTATAAAAATCTCCTATTCACCCCCCCTCTAGTCGATATAACGCATTTCAAGACCATGATGCCATGTTAATGGATCCTAACAAGATGGATGAGAAGGCGAGACAATAATGAGAGTTTGCTCATGCACACATCTTAGCTTAAGATGTGTGTTGGTGGCAGTAGTGACAATGGCGTGAGTGCATGAGGACTTTTGAACTATGATGGATTTTGATATACCATGTGTTGGTTGTTTTTAATGGATTTGTTCATTCTTCGACATTTAGCACAAAGTATGGTTATGTTTGATGGATTGGATGAATTTTATGTATCCCCTTGTTCAATTATGGTATGGTGCATTTGGATTGTTTTTGCTTTCTTTCAAATAAGATGAATGCATTTAAATTGTTTGAATAAACATCTAGAAAACCAAAAGTTTTAGGGAATATGATAGTAAATCTTAATCACTATTTTTTTGAGAAAATGGAATAAAGGGGATTTGAGGGATGAAGGTTAGGGATCTGGTAGAGATGCTCTTATTATCATGCTTATAAGAGGTTTGTAGACGAAGCATAGCCCATGTTCGAGACTCGACTATTTTGGTTTTAGTGCATATATATTTGTCCTCGTATTCTCGAAGGAAGTTAATCTATACTGGAGACACAAATAGAATATTGTTTTCCGCAAGAACCAACACGTGGTTAGATGGTTAGGAGGGCAGTGATACCCCTAACCAAACAGGGATCACACCTCGGGTTTGATACTTTGGTGTCTGATAAAGGTGGAATAATACTGTAGTGGGAGGCTACGTTCTCATCGATAGCGGGTGCATGTGGTGACTTCGTCATTCTCAAGACTAAATAACTCGGTCTTCGAGAGGTGGTCATATGGATAGCTGTGTGTTCCTGCATTCATAGGGATACATGTATGTATATGTTTATGAACGTTACTGTTCATACTATGTTTCTAATAAAAACATTAATTTTCGGCTCAATTTGGAAAATGAGTTAGTGTTATTTTCCTCAAATATTATATATGTTAGAGATGCTTCTTAATGACATGCATATGCTACTTTAAGAAATATTGTAATCTTCTTTAGTTATAAAAATCAACATGTCAAAATAATTGTTGTCTTCTTTAGTTTTACAAATCAACAAGTCAAACTTCAAAGTATAATTACTGAGAGAAGATGTTCCTGTCTACTACAAGGCACGTATCCGGAGAAATGTTGTGTCAACTCAACATTTGGGTTGTTCTCATAGGGATAGGACGTACATGTGTGCATTTATAGGGTAGAGTGTATGTGTGAGTTGATGAGCAACAATTATGGGGGATCAATCATAGTCCATCCAATAATGATGAGTGTAGAACCCAACGAGGATGAGAACGAAATGATAAGCAGTTTTCAGCAAGGTATCCTGTGCAAGTGTTGTGAGTAATGGTGATATATAGTTTTGTAGCAAGATAATTGCTAACAAATAAAAAGTAACAGAAGTAGCAAGTGTGTAGCAAGTTGGCCCAATCCTTTTGTTAGAAAAGGACAAGCCTAGAAGTTCTCTATATATAATAAAGCGCTCTCAAGGACACATGGGAGTTCTAGTCTAATCATGTTCATCATGTTGAGTTGATTCACGTTCGTTACTTTGATAATTTCATATATGGGTGGACCACAGCTTAGGTGCTCTTTTTACTTGAACATGCAACCTACTTATGTTTACGCCCTCTCGCAAGCATCCACGTATACGAAAGAAGAATTAAGATAAATCTAATCATACATGAAACATGTTGTCGGGACCCTAGGACCGGGGGACCCAGGCCCGTCGGCCTATGGCCCCAGGCCCGACACGCTATGCCGGCTCGGTTCGCCGTGTCGACAGGTCCTGCATGGAAGACCCTCGCGAGGCCCTCGCCTCGCGCGACAAGCACCTGATGATCGTAATCGGGGACCACAAGAGGTCGCCCTCTACAAGGACACATCCTAAGGCTCACGGGGCGGTATTATCAAGGGTGACCAGGCAGGGTCGCTTGACTCTGCATCTTCACATGGGTGACGCAGGCTGCGCAGGCAGAACAAGAGCAGGGCCAGCGGGCACGGACAGAGAGGCTTTCTGCTTTCGTGCTAAGGGAGCGAGGCCAGTTGGTGGGTTCCCAAAGCAAACCCAAAGGCTGGAGGGTCGGCAGGACGGAGGTCACCCCCGAGTCCACCAATACGTCACAACGAAGTTCTTTTGAAGGAGAAGACCACCTTTGTCAAGATGGACTGCAGTCCTGCCCCCTTTCAAAATGGCCGTTGTGACAACCCTTCCCGCCGAGTGTTTTGGGGGGAAGAGGACCAGGGCCAGTATAAAAGAGAGGCCCAACCTCCATAGAAAGGTCGACTCCATTAGGGCAAGAACCCACCTTGTATCTGCTCTCTCTCCCACAAGTAGTCCACACAAGAAGGAGTAGGGTTTTACACCGCAAGGTGGCCTGAACCTGGGTAAACTGCACGTGTGTTCTTGTTCGTATTCCTTGGCTTGAGAAATCAGAGAGTTGCCATGAAGTTATGGTCCAGAACAGGATAGGAAGGTGACCGCACCCTAGTGTTTGAACCTTTCTGGGTCTGCGGAGCCCCGATTCTGATATTTGGTGTGCCAGGTAGGGGTACACAGCCGCCCTCCAGCTCCAGTTTCATCTCTAGCTTCACCGAACCCATGACCGATGCTCGTCGCGCGAGCCCCGAGCGCGTCACGGACCCACTAGCATCGCGTCCACCACCTTCGTTGCCCGCACCATCAGCGAACAACAGGGCTCCCCGTGGCCCCCAGTACGGCAAGGCGGCTGCTTCACTGCATCCCTCGCGACATCTTCCTCAGCCTGTGTCCACCTGGGGGACATGAACGCATAGGACACGTTGCTCATCGCAAGCGAGCTGCTCCGCCACCGCCCGACGGACGGAGGCTATGATGCGTAGGCAGACCACATCGTCGAACTCATCACCGTCGCTAGGAGGGCCCTGGTGCCCTACGTCCCACTTCGGCCCCTGAAGCCAGAAGCGGGGGGCTTAGCCAACGAGCCGCTTCCACCGCCGTGCGGCGAGTCGCTCGGTCCACAGCCCGAGGGGGGCGAGCACGGTCCACCTCGATCCGTTCTCCTGTTGCTCTCGGTCCCGGTGACCGGCTTTGTGTCGCCGTCGAGCCCCTACGGTGGCGCGCTCTAAAGAGTCGGTGCGATGTTTTGCGGTCACCACAACGCGCGCACTCACAACACGGAGGACTACCGGGTAATTGGATCTTCCCACAGTGAGTGTGCCATCCTTCGCCAGGACCACGTCGCTCGCGCTGCCGGGTGCGAAGGTGACTGCAGCGGCAGTGGAGGGGACAAGCTTGGGGACCACCCTCACCAGGTCCAGCGCGACCAACCCCGCGGCGTCAGCGGAGGCATTCTTCCTCAAGAAGACACTTGGCACGGGTGGCCTCGTGGGGGCGCGCAGCCAGGACGATGCCGCGCTGCCGCCACGACCACGACCCCTCAGGGGGAAGGGCGCCGCAAGAGACGCCGATATGACGGGCCTCGCGCCCTCTGCCAACACCCGGCTCCCTCTAGCATAGGAGACCGTGCCGGGCGCCCAAGTTAGGTCAGGCTCGATAGCTCCCGCCAGGAGCCGCCCGGCTTGGTCGGTGTGATGAGGAGGCGCCCTTGGACCTCGTGGACGTGCGCCCTGCTACTTCTTCAGATTGCGTTGGTTTTCCCTTGAAGAGGAAAGGGTGATGCAGCAAAGTAGATAACTATTTCCCTCAGTTTGTTGAGAACCAAGGTATGAATCCAGTAGGAGGAACACACAAGGCCTTAATCTTAGTACCTACACTAACATTCAAACACTTGCACCCAATGCTAAAAAGGGGTTGTCAATCCCTTCACAGTTATTTGCAAGGATGAGATCTGATAGAGATAGATATAAAACATTGCTAGAAATAAAAGTAAAAAAATAAAAATAAATGGAAGCAATATATTTTTGGTATTTTTGGTTTATAGATCTGAAAGTATAGTATGGAAAATAGACCCGGGGGCCATAGGTTCCACTAGAGGCTTCTCTCATGAAGGAAAATAATACGATGGGTGAACAAACTACTATCGAGGAATTGATAGAAAAGCGCATAATTATGAAGATATCCAAAGCAATGATTATGCATATAGGCATCACGTCCGTGTCAAGTAGGCCTAAGCGATTTTGCATCTACTACTATTACTCCACACATCGATCGACTCCTGCATGCATCTAGAGTATTAAGTTCATGAAGAACAGAGTAACGCATTAAGCAAGATGGCATGCTGTAGAGGGATAAATTCAAGAAATATGATGAAAACCCCATCTTTTTATCCTCGATGGCAAGAATGCAATACGTGCCTCACTACCCCTACTTTGTCACTGGGTGAGGACAACGCAAGATTGAACCCAAAACTTAGCACTTCTCCGATTGCAAGGATTACCAATCTAGTTAGCCAAACCAAACCAATAACTAGAAGAGACTTGCTAAGATATGAAATCATGCATATAAGAATTTAGAGAAGATTCACATAATATTCATAAATAATCTGAACATACACTCACAATTCATCGGATCTCAACAAACACATCGCAAAAGAGTATTACATCGAATAGATCTCCATGAAAATCATGAAGAACATGGTATTGAAGAACAAAGAGAGAGAAGAAGCCATCTAGCTACTAGCTACGGACCAATAGGTCTGTGGTGAACTACTCATGCATCATCGGAGGGGCAATGGAGTTGATGTAGATGCCCTCCATGATCGATTCCCCCTCCGGCAGATTACCGAAAAAGGCTTCCAGATTGGATCTCACGGGAACAAAGGCTCTCGGCGGTGGAAAAGTACCTTTTGGTCTCCTTTTGTTATTGCGGGAATATTTGGGAATTTATACGATGAAGATTAGGGTTAGGAGATCTGCACGGGGCCCACAAGACAGGGGCGCGCCCTATAGGGTTGTTGTCTCCCGGCAGGTCTCCTGTCCCCTTCTTCATGTCTCACAGGTTTCTTGTGGTCCAAGAAAAATCATTCCGGAGATTTTATTCCGTTTGGACCCCGTTTAATATTGATATAAAAATAATCAAAGTAGGCTCTATATTAATAGGTTAGTCCCAAAAATAATATAAAATAGCGTATTAATGCATATAAAACATCCAAAACAAATAATATAATAGCATGGAACAATAAAAAATTATAGATACATTGGAGACGTATCAAGCATCCCCAAGCTTAATTCTTGCTCGTCCTCGAGTAGGTAAATGAGAAAAACAGAATTTTTGATGTGCAATGCTACCTAACATATTTATCCATGTAACATTCTTTATTGTGGCATGAATATTCAGATCCGTAAGATTCAAAACAAAAGTCTAATATTGATATAAAAATAATAATACTTCAAGCATATTAACAAGGCAACTGTGTCCTTTCGAAATAACATGGCCTTAGAAAGTTATCCCTACAAAATCATATGGTCTGGCTATGCTCCATCTTCCCCACACAAAGTATCTAAATGCTGCACAACCCCAATGAAAATCAAGCAATTGTTTCACACTTTTTATGTTCTCAAACCTTTTCAACTCTCACGTAATACATGAGCGTGAGCCATGGATATAACACTATAGGTGAAACAGAATATGGTCGAGGTTGCAATAAAAAGGAGTAGAAGATAGTATCACATCAACTAGGCGTATCAATGGGCTATGGACATGCCCATTAATAGATATCAGTGTGAGTGAGTAGGGATTTCCATGCAACAAATGCACTAGAGCTATAAGTGTATGAAAGCTCAAAAAGAAAACTAAGTGGTTGTGCAAAAGATGAAATTCCACTAGTTATATGAAAGTGACAAAATAGGAGACTCTCTATGAAGAACATGGTGCTACTTTGAAGCACAAGTGTGGAGAAAGATAGTAGCATTGTCCCTTCTCTCTTTCTCTCATTTTTTGGTGGGCATCTTTGGCCTATTTTTTTGGACTTCGCTGGCCTCTTTTATTTTTTATAAAGTCCGGAGACTCATGCAACTTGTGAGGAAATCATAGCTTCCATCATCCTTTTCTCACATGGGACAATGATCTAATAATGCAAATCATCACACTTTTAGTTACTTACAACCCAAAGATTACAACTCGATATCTAGAACAAAATATGACAATATAAGCAATATGGAAGTGATGGTGCGTGTTATAAAAAACGAGACGGTGGTGTTGCATGGAAATATATCTCAGAATGGCTATGAAAATTCCATAATAGGTAGATATGGTAGCTGTTTTTAGGAAAGTATATGTTGGTAGTTTTGAGGAAGGTGGGTTTAATGTACCAGCGAAAGTTGCGCGGTACTAGAGAGTCTAGCAAAGGTGGAAGGGTGAGAGTGCGTATAATCCATGAACTCAACATTACTCATAAAGAACTCCCATAATTGTTACAAAAGACTATTACTTATCGAAGCAAAGTATTAATTAGACGCATGCTCCTAGGGGAAGGGTTGGTAGGAGTTAACCATCGCGCGATCCTGACCTCCATATAAAGATTGACAATCATTAAACAAAAGATGCTCCGACTTCATCATATAACGGTTCACGATATGTGCATGCTACGGGAATCACAAGCTTTAACACAAGTATTTCTTCCAATTCACAATTACTTACTAGCATGACTCTCATATTACGATCTTCATATCTCAAAACTACATGCAAGGAATCAAACTTCCCATCATATTCAATGTACTTAATATGAAAGTTTTTATTATATCCCTCTTGGATGCCCGTTATATTAGGACTAAATTCATAACCTAAACTAATTACCATGTTGTTTAAAAGACTCTCAAAATAATATAAGTGAGGTACGAGATTTTAATAATTTCCATAAAATAAAACACCACCGTGCTCTAAAAGGTATAAGTGAAGCAGTAGAGAAACATTGCCTAGCTCAAAATATATAAGTGAAGCAAATAGAGTATTCTAATAAATTCACGATTCAGCGTGTCTCTCTCAAAAGATGTGTGCAGCAAGGATTATTGTATAAAACTAAAAAATAAAGACTCATATCATACAAGACAATCCAAGCAAAACACATATCATGTGGTGAATAAAAATATAGCCTCAAGTAAATTTATCGATGAATTGAAGACGAAAGAGGGGATGCCTTCCGGGGCATCCCCAAGCTTAGGCTCTTTGGTATGCTTGAATATGGCTTGGGGTGCCTTGGGCATCCCCAAGATTAGGCTCTTTACACTCCTTATTCCATAGTCCTTCAAATCTTTACCCAAAACGTGAAGAATTCACAACAAAAAACTCAACAGAAAACTCATGAGATCCGTTAGTATAAGAAAAGTAAATCACCACTTTAGGTACTGTTGTGAACTGATTCTTCATTTATATTGGTGTAATATTTAATGTATTCCAACTTATCCATGGTTCATACCCCCCGATACAACCCGTAGATTCATCAAAATAAGCAAATAACACGAAGAAAATAGAATCTGTCAAAAACAGAACTGTTTGTAGCAATCTGTATACTTCAAATACTTCTGTAACACCAAAAATTCTGAAAAATTAGGACAATCATGGAAATTTTTATATAAATCTTGAGTAAAATACTCATGTCAAAATCACATTCCACTGAACTTACAAAACTCCTGGACTGAGATTAAAAGTTTCTGTTTTTCTGCATAATCAACTTGCAAATACCGTAGACCATCCCAAAGGTCTTACTTGGCTCAAACACTAATTGAAACAAGAAAAAAAAATTATTATAGAGGTAATAATGTGTGCAGCACTCAAAAACAGAAGCATAAAAATAAAATTGGGTTGCCTCCCAATAAGCGCTATTGTTTAACGCCTCTATGTCGGCATAATGCAATATATCTAGGTATTGTCATCTTTGGTATGCAATCCATAAGTAGCTCTCGTAATAGATTCATAAGGTAATTTTATTTTCTTTCTAGGAAAGTGCTCCATGCTTTTCCTTAATGGAAATTGTAATCTACTATTTCCTTCTTTCATATCAATAATTGCACCTATCGTTCTAAGAAAAGGTCTACCAGGAATAATAGGACATGTAGGATTGCAATCTATATCAAGAAGAATGAAATCTACGGGCATATAATTCCTATTTGAAACAATAATAACATCATTAATCCTTCTTGTAGGTTTCTTAATTGTAGAATCCGCTTGCAAATTTAAAGAGCAATCATCAAATGCACGGAATCCTAGCACATCACATAAAGTTTTTAGAATGGTGGAACCGCTAGCACCCAAATCACACAAAGCATGGCACTCATAATCTTTAATTTTAATCTTAATAATAGGTTCCCACTCATCATAAAGCTTTCTAGGTATAGAAAGTTCCAACTCAACTTTTTCTTCAAAAGATTTCATCATAGCGTCCACAATATGTTTAGTAAAAGCTTTATTTTGATTATAAGCGTGCGGATAATTCAACATGGATTGCAACAAGGAAACACAATCAATCAAAGAGCAACTATCATAATTAAAGTCCTTGAAATCCAAAAGAGTGGGTTCATTGCTATTTAAAGTTTTGACCTCTTCAATCCCAATTTTATCAATATGAGCATTAAGATCTATAAACTCCGAATCATTGGCACACCTTTTAACTAAAGTTGACTCATCTCCACTCCCATCTTTTCAAATATTTATATTAGAAAACAAAGATTCAATAGGAGTCACATCAATCACTTTAAGATCTTCATCATTATTTAAAGATTCTGGCTTCGCGGCCATTTATTGAATAAGGTGACTTGTTTATCAGAAATTTGGCCTACTAAATTTTCAAGGTGAGCAAACTCAGATTTCAAACCACAAAATTCCTTGGTCATATAATCAAGTTCTTTATTCATGTATTCCAGCATAAACCTTTGTTGTTTAAGCTTGTTCCTCAAGAAACTATTATTCTCAATATCTTCCAACTTCTTAAGATATGGATCAGAAGTTTTGGGTTGAGCCATGGAAACGAACAAACAAAAAAGAAACAAAAAGACGAGCGGAAGAAAGGCGAACAAAAAGGCAAATCTTTTTGGTATTTTTTGAAAATAGTTTTAGAAGTGGGCGAGAGTAAAACAAGAGGCAAAAGGCAAATAAAGTGAAGGCAAATCTTGCTATGTATCCTCCCCCGCATCGGCGCCAAAAATCCTTCTTGCTACTTCTTGAACTTGCGCTGGTTTTCCCTTGAAGAGGAAAGGGTGATGCGGCAAAGTTGATAAGTATTTCCCTCAGTTTGTTGAGAACCAAGGTATCAATCCAATAGGAGGAACAAGCATGGACCCAGTCTTAGTACCTACACGAATAATCAAACATTTGCACCCAACGCTGAAAAGGGGTTGTCAATCCCTTCACAGTTATTTGCAAGGATGAGATCTGATAGAGATAGGTATAAAAGATTGCTAGAACTAAAAGTTAAGCAAAAGTAAAAAAAGGCAGCTATATAATTTTGGTATTTTCGGTTTATAGATCTGAAAGTATAGTATGTAAAATAGACCCGGGGGCCATAGGTTTCACTAGAGGCTTCTTTCATGAAGGGAAATAATATGGTGGGTGAACAAATTACTGTCGAGCAATTGATAGAAAAGCGAATAATTATGAAGATATCAAAGGCAATGATTATGCATATAGGCATCCCGGCCGTGTTAAGTAGACCGAAGCGATTCTGCATCTATTACTATTACTCCACACATCGATCGACTCCTCCCCGCATCTAGAGTATTAAGTTCATGAAGAACAGAATAACACATTAAGCAAGATGACATGATGTAGAGGGATAAACTCAAGCAATATGATGAAAACCCCATCTTTTACCTTCGATGACAACAATGCAATATGTACCTTGATACCCCTACTTTGTCGCTGGGTGAGGACACCGCAAGATTGAACCCAAAACTAAGCACTTCTCCCATTGCAAGAATTACCAATCTAGTTGGCCAAACCAAAGCAATAACTCAAAGAGACTTGCTAAGATATGAAATCATGCATATGAGAATTCAGAGAAGATTCAAATAATATTCATAGATAATCTAAACATAAACCCACAATTCCTCGGATCTTGACAAATACACCGCAGAAGACTATTACATCGGATAGATCTATATGAAGATCATGAAGAACATGGTATTGAAGAACAAAGAGAGAGAAGAAGCGATCTAGCTACTAGCTTTGGACCCGTAGGTCTGTGGTGAACTACTCACGCATCATCGGAGGGGAAATGGAGTTGATGTAGATGCCCTGCGTGATCAATTCCCCCTCCGGCAGATTTCCGGAAAAGGCTCCCAGATTGGATCTCACGGGAACAGAGTCTCTCGGCGGCGGAAAAGTATTATTTGGTCTCCTTGTGGTATTGGGGGAATATTTGGGAATTTATAGGACGAAGATTAGGGTCAAGAGACCTCCAGGGGGCCCACAAGCCAGGGGGCACACCCCCTAGGGCGCGCCCTGTAGGCTTGTCTTCTCCCGGCAGGTCTCCTTCCCCCTTCTTCACATCTCGAAGGTTTCTTCTTGTCCAAGAAAAATTATTCCGGCCATTTTATTCCGCTTGGACCTCATTTAATATTCCTTATCTGCAATACTCAAAAACATGGAAAAAAACAGAAACTGGCACTAGGCTCTAGATTAATAGGTTAGTCCCAAAAATAATATAAAATAACATATTAATGCATATAAAACATCCAAAACAGATAATATAATAGCATGGAACAATCAAAAATTATAGATACTTTTGAGACGTATCACGCCCTAGCGCACACCCCCACATGCCGGGAGTGTGGCACCAAGCGCGAAGGGCACATGAGTTCACTGCTCAGGAGATCAACAAGCTGCAAGAGGCAAGGGCCACGCATGCCGCAGGGTAGGTGCTTTGTCGTGTACCATAACGACTCTCCTAATGATGTGCTCTTGTGGACGCGCGGGGCGCGATGGTGCTCATGTTTTGGCTACGGGACCGCTGTTCCGAAATGGCCACTGTCACACCAAAACGCACGGGAGCACCTGACAACCGGGTTAGAAACTCCTAAGCCTGGGGCCTGGGGTGTCCGCCCAGTCATCGTCACCCATGACACTCCCACGTAAGAATGACTGGGTTGTATATGCCCGGAGCCTCCTAAGTGGAAGCCCGCGACGAGCCGCATCGTGGCCTCGATGGAGGGCTCCCGCCCACGCCCAAGTCGAAGTCCCTATGCTGCATGTTGGCGGAAAGACTGTCGAACCGCGACCATGCCAAGGCCCAAGTGAAAGCCCCTTGCATCACGCTTGGGAACGATCAAAGAAGATGTCCCCCGGGCCGCAACTAACCCCAGGCTGACCCACGTTGGACACGATAATCACACTTCTTTTAGGCTGACCTGTGCTGGACACGGCAGCCACATTTCTTTCTAGATTGACCTGTGTTGGATACGACAACCGCTTTGATCCCCTTACTTTTGACTTGTAAACAAGCTCACCAGGCTGACCCATGTTGTACACGGCAGCCGCACTTCCCTTTTTGCGCTTGGAAACAAGTTCGCCTCATGTTTTAATGAACGTCTTGGTCTTTTGGTTTTCCCGGGGTTTTGTTGTTTTCTCTTTTCTTACCATGCCCACGCCTAGTGGAAGCCCCATGCATCGCGCTAGGGAGAAGACAACAAAGAATGCCCCCGGGTGCCGCACCACCTTAGGGTGGAAAGCCCTTGGTTTGGCAGCCACAGGTCTCCCCCTTGGCGTGCGCCCGCTGGCCTTACCTTGGGCCTCAGACTCGCGGGGGCTGGGCACGGTGCCTCTGCTTGGGTCTACCCTGATGGTGCTGGGGACCTAGAGAATTGGGTCCTGGCTCGCTGGCACTTCCATGCGCGCCTCACCTTGCCAAGGCCATTGGGGGTGTATACTTCTTGTATAACGCTCGAATGCAAATGGGCAAGTGCATGCCATTGCGGGACTTGCCTCAATGGGCCTCACGAGGCGGGCCCGCGATAAGCAACCCATTGCGCGAGCCGCTCGTGCTCTGAAGGCGAGCCCCTGAGTGGCGTGCCTCATGAGCCCTCATACCCACAATGATTCCGACACGCTCGGAGGCTGGGCCTTAGCAACGCGAAGCGTCGGGATGACCTCTAAGAGGGTGCAAGCTCAACAATCAGTACAAGGAGAAGCTTATTTTTGGTCCAAAATAGCATTTGATTTGAAGCTTGAAATAACCCCTTTTTACACGCCCCCACGGGGCTAGCATGTTGCATTACAGGAAAGGGAAGATAACGCAAAAGAAGGAAGATCGGGTTCTCGAAGCACCACCACGAGGGACCCCAACGCTCGCATCACGTGTGCTTAGTGAGAGACCTCCTCTTTGACATGGGCGCCCGGGGAGTCGACGGAGTCGTTGTCGCCCCCGTTTCCCCTGGTGGAAGAGGTGCCGCCACAGTCGGTGCCGGAAGGGCTGCTACTGCCTGTGCTATCACCTTTCATGCAGCAGTCCATCCGACCTCCAGCGGCCCTCAAGGCCTTTATGAAGAGCGTGGCGGCCCCGTCAAAGTTGAAGTGGAGGGTGTTCCTTCCTGCAAGCCCTGGGCAAGGGCGAACGAGTTCCACCGACACCTCAAGAATATGAAGCCGAGGGAGTTGAACTCCGTCGCCACCCAGGTAGGCCCATCACAAGAGCCGTTTGGGTGCAACCATAGGCCCAGGGATGCATGCTCCTCCATCTCCTTGGCAAAAGAGTCTGGGAGCCGGAGCGAGGTACGAGGCCTTCCCTCCGTCTTTACAATGAACTCGTGGGTCGTGTTGGTGGAGCGACGTCGCGACCTGGGGGACCGGGTGTCTGCGTCGTACTGCTGGCCCCGTCTGTGGCTACCTCGTCCATCGCGCCTGCGCCCACGAAGAGAGCCCCTCCCATAGTTCCTCAGACTGGCACAAGCCGCAATTGGGGAGCGCCCGCGCCCCCACAAGAGGTTCCTTGAGCGAGGCAACGGGCACACGGGGGTGGCCTCTTACCCTTGTCGACTGAGGTGCCCCCGCTCCCCCCATCACTACTTTCTCATTCTCGGCAGTAGAGGATCTCTTCACTGGTGCCATCACTGTTGTGACGTCTAGCAAGAACGGAGAGCAAGGGTGCGGAAGTTGGGGTTAGAGACCCTTCCCCTTACCCTTATATGGGGCCTCAAAGTGGGTGTTGAGCCTGCGCCCCCTTGCCTGCATGTAGTGGGCAGAAGGTTAATGGGGGAAATGATGACCCCGCGCCACGCACATGCTTTATGTCAGCACCGGACGGTTGCCGAGGTGTCATGGGGCGGTGGGAGCGCCCCACGTCCTGTCGCACGCCACATGTCCCTCGCGACTCTCAGACGGAGAGGGCCCGCACTGTCCCAATTCCCCTCGCCACTTGAAGTGCACCTATCGCACGTCCTCATGCTACTCTGCTGGGCCTCCGGGCCCAACGAAGCCTAGGAGTGTCTGCTCGCGATCTCATGAGGCGTGCTGCAGCTTGGGATTGGTCCATCACCAAGTTGCATAGACAAGGCCCTTGTGAGGATGCCAACCTCGCTAGGTTCACGCGAGCAACTGTCATCAGGGACTTCACGGGGCCGCATCAAGAGGAAGCCCTCGAGGACTCTGTGGGGTAGGAAGGCCAACGGAACACAAAGCAACATCCTAGCCAGGTAAGGGCGAGCACTGAGAAGCGCTCGGGGGTTGTCGCCCCAAGGCCCCCGCGCGCGTCAAGGATGGGAGCCTCGGGAGCCACGTGCTATGGGACCCTGCCACCTAGAGCACACGAAACATAGGAAATGGAAGATCTTGCGGAAGGAACAAATGCACCGCAAGCATAACAGGAAACTAGTACTTAAGGCAAAAACATATTACATAATGTATGACACCCTCCCAGGGCGAGGTGATTCTTGATGCAATAGGAAAGAATAAGGGGAGCTTAATAGGAGGAGGCGTTGTCTCCTTCGTGGCCCTCGGAGGCCCCGACGCAAAGGTTGTCGCTCTCCTTGGAGGGCGCCGCCTGGACGAACCGCCCGACGAGGGACTCCACATGCACGCACACCTCATCCTTGAGGGAGCTGAGGTGCTCTGCGGGCACCGGTTGCATCACGCGGGAGAGGTGAAATGCGGGGTCATGGTGGTACAGGTTGGAGAAGATATGCATGAGCGTGCTGTCCAGAAGGTCGCGCACGCTAGACTTCATGTCTTCGTCCACCTTGGAGACGTCCGATTCCAGCGCCTCCACCACCTTGAGGAAGAAATCGAGGTAGCCTCCATCACCGTGCGCACGTGGCAGCGCAGGGGCGTCCTCGACGAAGCGGCAAAGCACACCCCCCGCGCGATGGGCGAGCTCCATGAATTGCTTGGCATGTTGAGCCTCCACCAACCGCACATGCACCACCTCATGACTGGTCGCCTGCACGGTATCAGCAGCTCCGCCAACTTGGTCCTGGAGAGACGCCAACTCCTCCTTAGCGCCCTCCTTGCTCCTGAGGGCGGCTTGGGCACCCTGCAGGTGGGCCCAGAGCGCATTCACCTCCTCCTGGAGAGCTTGCTCCTCAGCTGGAGGCGGGTTTCCTGCCACGCGAGCTAGCTGTGATACTCCTCTAGGGGGTCTCCCGCTCTCAAGCCAGCCTTGCGTCCGCATTGGCAAGGGCTACCTCACGCACTGCCACGAGGGCGGCCTCGTCCGCAAGAATCCGCCACTCCAGAGCCTCGAGAAGCTTGCGCTCCGCCTCTTGATCAAAACCGGTCCGGGCAGCCTCCCGCTCGCGGAGAGCCACGTCCGACTCTCGCTCGATGATGGCTACCTCCCTGAGGGCCAGGCCCTCCTCACTCCTGGTGCTCCAAGAGGTGGATGCGGTGGTTTGCACCACGCGCCCCCAGGTTCCTGCTATCGCCCTAGAAGGGATCGTGGGTCATCCGTGTTGGGGAACGTCCCATGGGAAACAAAAAATTTCCTACGCGCACGAAGAACTATCATGGTGATGTCCATCTACGAGAGGGGATGAGTGATCTACGTACCCTTGTAGATCGTACAGCAGAAGCTTTAGTGAACGCGGTTGATGTAGTGGAACGTCCTCACGTCCCTCGATCCGCCCCGCGAACAATCCCACGATCAGTCCCACGATCTAGTACCGAACGGACGGCACCTCCGCGTTCAGCACACGTACAGCTCAACGATGATCTCGGCCTTCTTGATCCAGCAAGAGAGACGGAGAGGTAGAAGAGTTCTCCGGCAGCGTGACGGCGCTCCGGAGGTTGGTGATGACCTTGTCTCAGCAGGGCTCTGCCCGAGCTCCCCAGAAACGCGATCTAGAGGAAAAACCATGGAGGTATGTGGTCGGGCTGTCGTGGAAAAGTCGTCTCAAATCAGCCCTAAAACCTCCGTATATATAGGTGGGAGGGAGGGGACCTTGCCCAAGGGGGTCGGCCGAGTCCAAGGGGGGAGGACTCCCCCCCCAAACCGAGTTGGACTTGGTTTGGTGGGAGGGAGTCCCCCTTCCTTTCCACCTCCTCCTTTTTTTTCCTTTTCTCTTGATTTTCTCTTCTTGGCGCATAGAGCCCTTTTGGGCTGTCCCACCAGCCCACTAAGGGCTGGTGTGCCACCCTCAAGGCCTATGGGCTTCCCCGGGGTGGGTTGCCCCCCCCGATGAACTCCCGGAACCCATTCGTCATTCCCGGTACATTCCCGGTAACTCCGAAAACCTTCCGGTAATCAAATGAGGTCATCCTATATATCAATCTTCGTTTCCGGACTATTCCGGAAACCCTCATGACGTCCGTGATCTCATCCGGGACTCCGAACAACATTCAGTAACCAACCATATAACTGAAATACGCATAAAACAACGTCGAACCTTAAGTGTGCAGACCCTGCGGGTTCGAGAACTATGTAGACATGACCCGAGAGACTCCTCGGTCAATATCCAATAGCGGGACCTGGATGCCCATATTGGATCCTACATATTCTACGAAGATCTTATCGTTTGAACCTCAGTTCCAAGGATTCATATAATCCCGTATGTCATTCCCTTTGTCCTTCGGTATGTTACTTGCCCCAGATTCGATCGTTAGTATCCGCATACCTATTTCAATCTCGTTTACCAGCAAGTCTCTTTACTCGTTCCGTAATACAAGATCCCGCAACTTACACCAAGTCCCATTGCTTGCAAGGCTTGTGTGTGATGTTGTATTACCGGGTGGGCCCCGAGATACCTCTCCGTCACACGGAGTGACAAATCCCAGTCTCGATCCATACTAACTCAACGAATACCTTCGGAGATACCTGTAGAGCATCTTTATAGTCACCCAGTTACGTTGCGACGTTTGATAAACACAAAGCATTCCTCCGGTGTCCATGAGTTATATGATCTCATGGTCATAGGAACAAATACTTGAGACGCAGAAAATAGTAGCAACAAAATGACACGATCAACATGCTACGTCTATTAGTTTGGGTCTAGTCCATCACATGATTCTCCTAATGATGTGATCCCGTTACCAAGTGACAACACTTGCCTATGGCCAGGAAACCTTGACCATCTTTGATCAACGAGCTAGTCAACTAGAGGCTTACTAGGGACAGTGTTTTGTCTATGTATCCACACAAGTATTGTGTTTCCAATCAATACAATTATAGCATGGATAATAAACGATTATCATGAACTAAGAAATATAATAATAAATAATTTATTATTGCCTCTAGGGCAAATTTCCAACAGTCTCCCACTTGCACTAGAGTCAATAATCTAGTTCACATCACCATGTGATTCCAACGAATCCAACACCCATATAGTTATGGGGTTTGATCACGTCTTGCTCGTGAGAGAGGTTTTAGTCAACGGTTTTGAAACTTTCAGATCCGTGCGTTCGTTACAAATCTTTATGTCATCTTATAGATGCTGCTACTACGTGCTATTCGGAAATGCTCCAAATATCTATTTCACTACTCATAGTTATTCGGATTAGTGTCAAAGCTTGCATCGACGTAACCCTTTACGACGAACTCTTTAACCACCTCCATAATCGAGAAAAATTCCTTAGTCCATTTGTTACTAAGGATAAATTTTGACCGCTGCTAGTGATTCAATCATGGATCACTCTCAGTACCTCTCAACAGACTTTGAGTCAAGGCACACATCAGGTGCGGTACAAAGCATGGCATACTTTTGATTCTACGGCTAAGGCATAGAAGACGACCTTCTTCTATTCTCTTTATTCTGCCGTGGTCGGGTTTTGAGTCTTACTCAAATTCACACCTTACAACGCAACCAAGAACTCCTTCTTTACTGATCTATTTTGAACTCCTTCAAAAACTTGTCAAGACATGCATCTTGTTGAAACTTCTATTAAGCGCTTTCGATCTATCTCCATAGATCTTTGATGCTCAACGTTCAAGTAGCGCAATCTAGGTATTCCTTTGAAAAACTCCTTTCAAACAACCTCGTATGCTTTACAGAAATTCTACATTACTTCTGATCCACAATATGTCAACCACATATACTTATCAGAAATTCTATAGTGCTCCCACTCACTTCTTTGGAAATACAAGTTTCTCATAAACCTTGTACAAACCCAAAATCTTTGATCATCTCATCAAAGTATATATATTGCAACTCTGAGATGCTTGCACCAGTCCATCGAAGGATCGCTGGAGCTTGCATACTTGCTAGTATCTTTAGGATCGACAAAACCTCCTGGTTGTATCACATACAATGTTCGCTCAAGGAAAGAGTCGAGGAAACAATGTTTTGACATCCTCCGTGCAATATTTCATAAATAATGCATCAACAACTAACATAATTCTAACAGACCTTTAGCATCTCTACGAGTGAGAAAGTCTCATCATAGTCAAGTGTTTGATCTTGTCGAAAACATCTTTGCGACAAGTCGAGCTTTTCTTAATAGTGACTTATCACCATCATCGTCTGTTTTCCTTTAAAGAACCATCTTTACTCAATAGTCCTATGACCATCAAGTAATTCTTCCAAAGTCTACACTTTGTTTTCATCCATGGATCCTCTCTTGGATTTCATGGCTTCCAGCCATTTGTCAGAATCTGGGCCCACCATCGCTTTCTCCATAACTCGTAGGTTCACTGTTGCTTAACAACATGACCTCCAAGACAGGGTTACCGTACTACTCTGCAGCAGTACGTGACCTTGTCGACCTACGAGGTTTGTAGTAACTTGATTCGAAGCTCAATGATCACCATCATCAGCTTCCACTTCAATTGGTGTAGGCGCCATAGGAAGAACTTCCTGCGCCCTGCTACACACTGGTTGAAGTGATGGTTCAATAACCTCATCAAGTTCTACTACCCTCGCACTCAATTCTTTCGAGAGAAACCTTTCCTCGAGAAAGGATCCGTTTCTAGAAACAAACACTTTGCTTTCGGATCTGAGATAGGAGATGTACCCAACTGTTTTGGATACCCTATGAAGAAGCATTTATCCGCTTTGGGTTCGAGCTTATCGGACTGAAACTTTTTCACATAAGTGTCGAAACCCCAAACTTTCAAGAAACGACAGTTTAGATTTCTCTAAACCTCAGTCTATACTGTGTCATCTCAACGGAAATACGCGGTGCCCTATTTAAAGTGAGTGATGTTGTCTCTAATGCATAACCCATAAACGATAGTGGTAATTCGATAAGAGACATCATAGTATGCACCATACCAAATAGTGCGTGGCTATGACGTTCAGACACATCATCACACTATGATGTTCCAGGTAGCATGAACTGCGAAACAATTTCCACACTGTCTTAACTGCGTACCAAAACTCATAACTCAGATATTCATTTCTATGATCATATCGTAGACAGTTTATCCTCTTCTTACGACGAACTTCACTCTGAAACGGATTTGAACTTTTCAACATTTCAGACTTGTGATTCATTAAGTAAATACTCCTGTATCTACTCAAATCGTCAGTGAAGTAAGAACATAATGTATATCCACTGCGTGCCTCAGTACCCATTGGACTGCATACATCAAAATGTATCACTTCCAACAAGTTACTATCTTATTTCATCTCAATGAAGACAAGGCCTTGCTCATGTGGTATGGTTTGCATGTCACTAGTGATTCGAAATCAGGTGAGTACAAAGATCCATCAGCATGAAGCCTCTTCATGCAATTTATACTAACATGACTCAAGCGGCAGTGCCACAAGTAAGTGGTACTATCATCATTAACTCGTATATTTTTGGCACCAATATTATGAACATGTGTAACACTACGATCGAGATTCAATAAACCATTGACGGTGATTATTCAAGAAAATAGAGTAACATTATTCTCTTTAAATGAATAATTGTATTGCAATAAACACGATCCAATCATGTTCATGCTTAACGCAAGCACCAAATAACAATTATTTAGGTTTAACACCAATCCTGATGGTAGAGGGAGCGTGCGACGTTTGATCATATCAACCTTGGAAACACTTGCAACACGTATCATCACCTCGCCTTTAGCTAGTCTCCGTTTATGCCGTAGCTTTCATTCCGTGTTACTAATCACTTAGCAACCGAACCGGTATCCAATACCCTCATGCTACTAGGAGTACTACTAAAGTACACATCAACATCATGTATATCTAATATACTTCTCTTGACTTTTGCCAGCCTTCTTATCTACCAAGTATCTAGAGTTGCTCCGCCTCAGTGACTGTTCCCCTCATTACAGAAGCACTTAGTCTCGGGTTTGGGTTTAATCTTGGGTCTCTTCATTAGTGCAGCAACTGTTTTGCCATTTCACGAAGTATCCCTTCTAGCCCTTGCCTTTCTTGAAACTTAGTGGTTTTACAAACCATCAACTATTGATGCTCCTTCTTGATTTCTACTTTCGTAGTGTCAAACATCGCGAATCACTCAAGGATCATTGTATGTATCCTTGATATGTTATAGTTCATCACGAAGCTCTCACAGCTTGGTGGCAGTGACTTTGGAGAACTATCACTATCTCATCTGGAAGATTAACTCCCACTTGATTCAAGCGATTGTCGTACTCAGACAATCTGAGCACACGCTCAATGATTGAGACTTTCTCCTTTACTTTGTGGACAAAGAATCTTGTCGGAGGTCTCGTACCTCTTAACAAGGGCACAAGCATGAAATCACAATTTCATCTCTTTAGAACATCACTTATGTTCCGTGACGTTTTACAACGTTTTCGGCGCCTTGCTTCTAAGCCATTAAGTATTTTGCACTGAACTATCGTGTAGTCATCAGAAACGTGTATGTTGGATGTTCATGGCATCCACAGACGACGCTCGAGGTGCAGCACACCGAGTGGTGCATTAAGGACATAATCCTTCTGCGCAGCAATGAGGAAAATCCTCGATTTTACAGACTCAGTCTGCAAAGTTTGCTACTATCAATTTTCAACTAAATTTTCTCTAGGAACATATAAAAATAGTAGAGCTATAGTGCAAGCTACATCGTAATTCGCAAAGACCATTAGACTATGTTCATGACAATTAGTTCAATTAATCATATTACTTAAGAACTCCCACTCAAAAAGTACATCTCTCTAGTCATTTGAGTGGTACATGATCCAAATCCACTATCTCAAGTCCGATCATCACGTGAGTCGAGAATAGTTTCAGTGGTAAGCATCTCTATGCTAATCATATCAACTATACGATTCATGCTCGACCTTTCGGTCTCATGTGTTCCGAGGCCATGTCTACACATGCTAGGCTCGTCAAGCTTAACCCGAGTGTTCCGCGTGTGCAACTGTTTTGCACCCGTTGTATGTGAACGTTGAGTCTATCACACCCGATCATCACGTGGTGTCTCGAAACGACGAACTGTAGCAACGGTGCACAGTCGGGGAGAACACAATTTCGTCTTGAAATTTTAGTGAGAGATCACCTCATAATGCTACCGTCGTTCTAAACAAAATAAGGTGCATAAAAGGATTAACATCACATGCAATTCATAAGTGACATGATATGGCCATCATCACGTGCTTCTTGATCTCCATCACCAAAGCACCGGCACGATCTTCTTGTCACCGGCGTCACACCATGATCTCCATCATCATGATCTCCATCAACGTGTCGCCATCGGGGTTGTCGTGCTACTCATGCTATTACTACTAAAGCTACGTCCTAGCAAAATAGTAAACGCATCTGCAAGCACAAACGTTAGTTATAAAGACAACCCTATGGCTCCTGCCGGTTGCCGTACCATCGACGTGCAAGTCGATATTAACTATTACAACATGATCATCTCATACATCCAATATATCACATCACATCGTTGGCCATATCACATCACAAGCATACCCTGCAAAAACAAGTTAGACGTCCTCTAATTTTGTTGTTTGCATGTTTTACGTGGTGACCATGGGTATCTAGTAGGATCGCATCTTACTTATGCAAACACCACAACGGAGATATATGAATTGCTATTTAACCTCATCCAAGGACCTCCTCGGTCAATTCCGATTCAACTAAAGTTGGAGAAACTGACACCCGCCAGTCATCTTTGAGCAACGGAGTTACTCGTAGCGATGAAACCAGTCTCTCGTAAGCGTACGAGTAATGTCGGTCCGAGCCGCTTCGATCCAACAATACCGCGGAATCAAGAAAAGACTAAGGAGGGCAGAAAAACGCACATCACCGCCCACAAAAACTTTTGTGTTCTATGCATGAACCTAGCTCATGATGCCACTGTTGGGGAACGTCGCATGGGAAACAAAAAATTTCCTACGCGCACGAAGACCTATCATGGTGATGTCCATCTACGAGAGGGGATGAGTGATCTACGTACCCTTGTAGATCGTACAGCAGAAGCGTTAGTGAACGCGGTTGATGTAGTGGAACGTCCTCACGTCCCTCGATCCGCCCCGCGAACAATCCCGCGATCAGTCCCACGATCTAGTACCGAACGGACGGCACCTCCGCGTTCAGCACACGTACAGCTCGACGATGATCTCGGCCTTCTTGATCCAGCAAGAGAGACAGAGAGGTAGAAGAGTTCTCCGGCAGCATGACGGCGCTCCGGAGGTTGGTGATGACCTTGTCTCAGCAGGGCTCCGCCCGAGCTCCGCAGAAACGCGATCTAGAGGAAAAACCGTGGAGGTATGTGGTCGGGCTGTCGTGGAAAAGTCGTCTCAAATCAGCCCTAAAACCTCCGTATATATAGGTGGGAGGGAGGGGACCTTTCCCAAGGGGGTCGGCCGAGTCCAAGGGGGGAGGACTCCCCCCCCCCAAACCGAGTTGGACTTGGTTTGGTGGGAGGGAGTCCCCCTTCCTTCCCACCTCCTCCTTTTTTTTCCTTTTCTCTTGATTTTCTCTTCTTGGCGCATAGAGCCCTTTTGGGCTGTCCCACCAGCCCACTAAGGGCTGGTGTGCCACCCTCAAGGCCTATGGGCTTCCCCGGGGTGGGTTGCCCCCCCCCCCGGTGAACTCCCGGAACCCATTCGTCATTCCCGGTACATTCCCGGTAACTCCGAAAACCTTCCGGCAATCAAATGAGGTCATCCTATATATCAATCTTCGTTTCGGGACTATTTCGGAAACCCTCGTGACGTCCGTGATCTCATCCGGGACTCCGAACAACATTCGGTAACCAACCATATAACTCAAATACGCATAAAACAACGTCGAACCTTAAGTGTGCAGACCCTGCGGGTTCGAGAACTATGTAGACATGACCCGAGAGACTCCTCGGTCAATATCCAATAGCGGGACCTAGATGCCCATATTGGATCCTACATATTCTACGAAGATCTTATCGTTTGAACCTCAGTGCCAAGGATTCATATAATCCCGTATGTCATTCCCTTTGTCCTTCGGTATGTTACTTGCCCCAGATTCGATCGTTAGTATCCGCATACCTATTTCAATCTCGTTTACCGGCAAGTCTCTTTACTCGTTCCGTAATACAAGATCCCGCAAATTACACTAAGTCACATTGCTTGCAAGGCTTGTGTGTGATGTTGTATTACCGAGTGGGCCCCAAGATACCTCTCCGTCACATGGAGTGACAAATCCCAGTCTCGATCCATACTAACTCAACGAATACCTTCGGAGATACCTGTAGAGCATCTTTATAGTCACCCAGTTACGTTGCGAAGTTTGATACACACAAAGCATTCCTCCGGTGTCCATGAGTTATATGATCTCATGGTCATAGGAACAAATACTTGACACGCAGAAAACAGTAGCAACAAAATGACACGATCAACATGCTACGTCTATTAGTTTGGGTCTAGGCCATCACATGATTCTCCTAATGATGTGATCCCGTTATCAAGTGACAACACTTGCCTATGGCCAGGAAACCTTGACCATCTTTGATCAACGAGCTAGTCAACTAGAGGCTTACTAGGGACAGTGTTTTGTCTATGTATCCACACAAGTATTGTGTTTCCAATCAATACAATTATAGCATGGATAATAAACGATTATCATGAACTAAGAAATATAATAATAACTAATTTATTATTGCCTCTAGGGCATATTTCCAACACTCCGGGCGTCATCACGACAAGCGCGGAGGCAGAGGCCTCACTAGAAGTCGGCACGTGAGAGGACGGCCCTAGCGGGGCATGCCGGTGCCTCTTGGGTGTTGGTGCCTTCAAAGCTCGGTGATCATATTCATCGGGCCAGACAAAGTACGCAAAGAAATGCAATGGTGATGGTGCACTTACTCATTGGTGGCAGACCATTGCCATCGCGTTCGGGTCGGGCGTGGCTCCGAAGGCCCCGTGCGCGCTGCGGCGCTTGAGGCATACCTCTTGGCCGCTATGGGAAAAACAAAAGGGGTTAGAAGTCGATGTCTGCACAAGAATGGCAGAGCAGCATGTGAGGAAGGTAGATGGGAGGAGTTGTGTGGTGGCGGATCCGCCCCTCGGGTGTGGCATCTTTATAGGTGCGACCGTAGTTCCCAAGGCATCGTGGGAAGTGGAGGGGATATGCGCTCCATCAAGCGCCATGTGCCATGCCTGGCCCGCGGGAGGTTATGCTTCACGTCGCTTCGTTCCCCCAACAGGCCACTCTGCGCATGCCGCGGGCCCATGAGCAGTCTTACGCAAGAAGGAAGGTGCAAGTGGGTGGCGTTAAACAAAGTAGAGCAATGATGGCCGGCACTACGCGCATGCTTACGTCAACTCACTCGGGGCGGTTCCCGAAGCGTTGCGACTCCCACGACCAGCGTGGTGCCACACGTCGAGCCTGGCCCGCACGCAGTTGGGGCATGCATCGCTTCTCGCCTCTCATCACACGGAATCATGCACAACACGGACCTGGGGGCTACTGTCGAGCACGTGGGCAGATCATGCATGGAAGACCCTCACGTGGCAAGCGCCAGAAGATCGTCGCCGGGGACCATGAGAAGTCGCTCACTGCAACGACGCATCCTTAGGCCACCCTTGAGGCCCTCGTGGGGTGGACTTGTCAAGGGCGACCAGGCAGGGTCTCGTGACTCTGCATATTCACGTGGGTGACGTAGGCTGCACAAGCAGCACATGAGTGGTGCTAGTGGGCACGGGCAGAGAGGCTTTCCGCTTTCGTGCTAAGAGAGCGGGGCCAGTTGGTGGGCTCCCAAAGCAACCCACAAAGGATTCCCATTTGGTGGAAGAGGACCAAGGTTGGGGGCTCGGCAAGACGGAGGTCACCCCAGAGCCCACGATTAAGTCATGAAGAAGTGCTTTGGCAAGCGAAGACCACCTTTGTCAGGATGGACTCCAGTCCTGTCCACTTTCAAAATGGCCGTTCTAGCAACCCTTCCCACCGAGTGTTTTGGGATGAAGAGGACCATGCCAGTATAAAAGAGAGGCCCAACCTCCATAGAAAGGATCGACTCTATTAGGGCAAGAACCCACCTTGTATCACCTCTCTCTCCCACAAGCAATCCAGACAAGCAAGAGTAGGGTTTTACACCGCAAGGTGGCCTAAACTTGGGTAAACTGCGCGTGTGTTCTTGTTGTCTTCCTTAGCTCGAGCCATCAGATAGTCGCCATGAAGCTAAGGAGCAAAATAGGGTAGGAAGGCGAGCGCACCCTAGTGTTCGAACCTTTCTGGGTCTGTGGGGCCCCGATCGCGACACGTTGATACGTCTCAAACGTATCTATAATTTTTTATGGTCTCATGCTGTTATCTTGTCAACTTTGGATGTTTTATATACCTTTTATATCTTTTTTGGGACTAACTTATTAATTCAGTGCCAAGTGCCAATTCCTGCTTTTTCTGTGTTTTTGACTCTTTTCACATGTGATTTTGGAACGGAGTCCAAATGGAATAAAATCCCCGAAATAAATTTTTCCAGAACAAAAGAAGATCGGGGGACTTGAGGGCCAAGGCAGGAGGCCCACAGGGAGCCCACAAGCCCTGTTGCCACGGCCAGGGGGGCTCGCGGCAACCAGGCTTGGGGCCTCCCTGGTGCTCCCCTGCCCTAGCTCTTTGGCCTATATATTCCCTAAAATCCCAGAAAAAATCAGGGCATCCACGAAAACACTTTTCCGCCGCCGCAAGCTTCCGTTTCCGCGAGATCTCATCTGGAGACCCTTCCCGGTGCCCTACCGGAGGGGACTTTGGAGTTGGAGGGCTTCTACATCAACATCATCGCCCCTCCAATGACTCGTGAGTAGTCCACTTCACACCTACGGGTCCGTAGTTAGTAGCTAGATGGCTTCTTCTCTCTCTCTTGGACCTTCAATACAAAGTTCTGCATGATCTTCATGGATATCTATCCGATGTAATCCTCTTTGGCGGTGTGTTTGTCGAGATCCGATGAATTGTGGATTTGTGATCAGATTATCTATGAATTATATTTGAGTCTTTGTTGATTTCTTATATGCATGATTTGATATCCTTGTAAGTCTCTCCGAGTCTTGGGTTTTGTTTGGCCAACTAGATCTATGATTCTTGCAATGGGAGAAGTGCTTGGTTTTGGGTTCATACCGTGCGGTGACCTTTCCCACTGACAGAAAGGGCAGAAGGCACGCATCGTGTTGTTGCCATCAAGGGTAACAAGATGGGCTTTCATCATAGATTTGAGATTGTCCATCTACATCATGTCATCTTGCTTAAGGCGTTACTCTGTTCTTATGAACTCAATACACTAGATGCATGCTGGATAGCGGTCGATGTGTGGAGTAATAGTAGTAGATGTAGAAAGTATCGGTCTACTTGTTTTGGACGTGATGCCTATAGATATGATCATTGCCATAGATAACGTCATGACTTTGCGCGGTTCTATCAATTGCTCGACAGTAATTCGTTCACACACCGTCTACTTGCGTTCATGAGAGAAGCCACTAGTGAACACTACGACCCCCGGGTCTGTTCACAACTATCATCTCCACTTTTACTTTTACTTTGCTTTGTTTACTTTTTGCTTTCAGTTCTCACTTTGCAAACAATCTATAAGGGATTGACAACCCCTTCATAGCGTTGGGTGCAAGGTCTTTGTGTTTGTGCATGTACTTGTGACTTGACGCGATCCTCCTACTGGATCGATACCTTGGTTCTTAAACTGAGGGAAATACTTACCGTCGCTCTGCTACAACACCCTTTCCTCTTCAAGGGAATACCAACGCAAGGCTCCAAGGCCGCAGGGGAATCCTTTGCATATTTGCCAAGGAAGTCCCTATAGGCGTAGCCAGCAGCAGAAGGACCTCTGACGCCGTTGCCAGGGAAGGTCTGTTGTCGCAGTAGCAGAAGGATTTCTGGCGCCGTTGCCGGGGAAGGTCTGTTGTCGCAGTAGCAAAAGGATATCTGGCACCGTTTCCGAGGAGGATCGCTTGCTGAGGAGTATCAAGACAAGAATAATCTCCCGTCAACACGCCGATTTCTGGCGCCGTTGCCGGGGAGGAGAGATCAAGTCAAGATCTATCCAAGTAGGTGTCACAAACTCATCTCTTGCATTTACCTTTTTTGCCAGTTGCCTCTCGTTTTCTTCTCCCCCACTACACATTTGCCGTTTTCATTTGCCTTTCTCCTTTGCCGTTTTCATTTGCCTTTTGCCGTTTTCCTTTGCCAGTTTTCTTGCTTGCTTGTGTTCTTGTTGGTTTGTTGAAGTCATCATGACTGAAGTCACTAGTGCGGAATCATATGAAATCAACGCTGCCTTGCTGAGTCTTGTTATGAAAGAGAAATTATCTGGCCTTCCTAGTGAAGATGTCGCATCCCATCTCAATACCTTCATTGAACTTTGCGATATGCAAAAGAAAAAAGATGTGGATAATGATGTTGTTAAGTTGAAGCTTTTTCCGTTCTCTTTGCGAGATCGTGCAAAAACTTGGTTTTCTTATTTGCCTAAAAATAGTATCGATTCTTGGAATAAGTGCAAAGATTCTTACATGTCCAAGTATTTTCCGCCGGCTAAGATTATCTCTCTCCGTAACGATATCATGAATTTCAAGCAACTTGATCATGAACACGTTGCACAATCTTGGGAGAGGATGAAGTTAATGATTAGAAATTGTCCCGCTCATGGCTTGAGTTTGTGGATGATTATACAAATCTTTTACGCTGGTTTGAATTTTGCTTCTCGCAATATCTTGGACTCTGCCTCAGGTGGAACGTTCATGGAAATCACGTTAGGGGACGCTACAAAACTCCTAGATAATATCATGACCAACTACTCTCAGTGGCACACTGAAAGGTCACTTGCTAGCAAAAAGTTACATGCTATAGAAGAAATTAACTCGCTTAGTGCTAAGATGGACGAGTTGATGAATTTGGTTGCTAGTAGAAATTCTCCTGTAGATCCTAATGACATGCCACTATCTTCCTTGATTGAGAGTAGCAACGCTAGTTTGGATGTTAATTTTGCTGGTAGGAACAATTTTGGCAACAACAATGCTTTTAGAGGAAACTATGTTCCTAGGCCTTTTCCTAGTAACTCCTCTAACAATTATGGCAATTCCTACAACAACACTTATGGAAATCATAACAAATTACCCTTTGATTTAGAGAGTTATATCAAAGAGTTCATCAACTCTCAAAATATTTTCAATGCGTCCATAGAGGAAAAACGACTCAAAATAGACGATTTGGCTAAGAGCGTTGATAGGATGTCTTGTGATATTGATGCTTTGAAAGTTATATGTGCTCCTACCAAGGTCAACTTGGATGAAACTTTAAAAGCTATGCGTGTTTCCATGAATGAGAGAAAAGAAAGAACCGCCCAAATTCGCGCTACGCATGAATTCTTTAAAAGGGTGCGTTCTAGTGATGCAAATCACGAATACCTTAAAGTTCTTGGGACTCCTCTTGAATCTTTGTTTTCGCGTGTCAAACCTATTAATGAAGGGGCTGGATATGAATCCACTTTGGTTGAAAAACGCCCCAATGATTAGGAGTCCACCTATCTTGATGATAAAGGTGTGGAGAGTGGAGTAGACTTAATCAAAATATTGGGTAGTAATGAAACTACCACTTTCGATTTCAAGGAATTCAATTATTATAGTTGCTCCTTGTTTGAATGCATTTCCTTGATGCAATCCATTGCAGAATCTCCAGATGCTTATATCCAAAGCAAAGCCTTCACCGCTCATATCGTAGATGCTATGATGAAATCTCTTGAAGAGAAACTCGAGTTAGAAGTCTCTATACCTAGAAAACTTCATGATGAGTGGGAACCTACTATCAAAATCAAAATCAAAAACTATGAATGCAATGCTTTGTGTGATTTGGGTGCTAGTGTTTCCACGATTCCAAAGTCTTTATGTGATATTCTTGGTTTTTATGAGATTGAAGAATGTTCTCTTAATTTGCATATTGTGGATTCTACTATCAAGAAACCCATGGGAAGGATCAATGATGTTCTTATTGTTGCAAATAAGAACTATGTACCCGTGGATTTCATTGTACTTAACATAGATTGCAATCCTTCATGTCCCATTATTCTTGGTAGACCTTTCCTAAGGACTATTGGTGCTATCATCGATATGAAGGAAGGGAATATTAGATTTCAATTTCCTCTAAAGAAGGGCATGGAGCATTTTCATAGAAAGAAAATAAGATTGCCTTATGAATCTATGATGAGGGCTACTTATGGTTTGAGCACCAAAGATGACTATACGTGATTCCATCACCTTATGCCTAGCTAAGGGCATTAAACAATAGCGCTTGTTGGGAGGCAACCCAACGAATCTATCCTTTTTCTTGCTGTTTTGTGTTTTGCACACTTTCATAATTATGTTATGATTGTGTTTTTTGTGTTTCTTTTGCATTTGTGCCAAGTAAAACCGTTATGATTAGTCTTGGGGATGATCGTTTGGTCATGCTGCAAAAGACATAAAATTTCTGCTCACGAAAAGAATTTTCATTTTTTTCTGTAAGAGATTTTGAGTTTATTCTTTTTGCTTATGATTGCTACGCAAATTCTTGAGACTGTGTAAGTTTTCAGAATTTTTGAAGTACCAGAAGTATACGAAGTATACAGATTGCTACAGACTGGTCCGCTGTTAACATATTCTGTTTTTGTTGAGTTGGTTGCTTATTTTGATGAAACTATGGATAGTATCGGGGGGTATTAGCCATGGAAGATTGAAAATACAGTAACCCAACATCAACATAAGAAGAATTTAAGTTTGCTACAGTACCTAAGGAAGTGGTAGTTTTCTTTCTTATACTAATGTTATCACGAGTTTCTGTTTAAGTTTCATGTTGTGAAGTTTTCAAGTTTTGGGTGAAGTTCTTATGGAAAAAGAGATAAAGAGTGTCAAGAGCTCAAGCTTGGGGATTCCCAAGGCAACCCAAGTTGATTCAAGGATGCCATAAAAGCCTAAGCTTGGGGATGCCCCGGGAAGGCATCCCCTCTTTCGTCTTCAATCCATCGGTAACGTTACTTGGGGCTATATTTTTATTCACCACATGTTATGTGTTTTGCTTTGAGCGTCTTGTATCGTAGGAGTCTTTTATTTTTTTTTGTCACAATCTTCCTTGCTGCACACCTAGAGAGAGAGACATGCACTCACCGTGATTTTGTCGAGCTTCACTTATATCCTTTGGTTAGACAATTCAGCTCACATGTGTTTCACTTATATCTCTTGAGCTAGTTGATTTTGCTCTATGTGTTTCACTTCTATCTTTTAGAGCACGGAAGCGTTTGGCGTGGTAGTTCATCTATGCTATGAAAGTATTATGAAAATGGGTAGTTATCCAAAGGGATATGAAAACTTCCACCTCCATGTGCATTGAATAGTTAAAGAAGTTTGATTCATCTCAATTAGTTTTGAGTTGTGGTTCTGGTAATATTGAAGTTATATTAGTAAGGTGTTGTGGATCTAGAAATACTTGTGTTGAAGTTAGTGATTCCCGTAGCATGTACGTATGGTGAACCGCTATGTGATGAAGTCTGAGCATGATTAGTCTATTGATTATCATCCTTTGTGTGGCGGTCGGGATCGCGCGATGGTTTATACCTACCAACCCTTCCCCTAGGAGTATGCGTTGAATGCTTTGTTTCGATTACTACTAAAACTTTTGCAACAAGTATATGAGTTCTTCATGACTAATGTTAAGTCCATGGTTTAGATGCACTTTCACCTTCCACCATCACTATCTTCTTTAGTGTCGTGCAACTTTTGCCGGTGCATAAAACCCACCATTAGCCTCCCTCAAAACAGCCACCATACCTACCTACTATGGCTTCTTCAAAGCCATTCCGAGATATATTACCATGGAACTACCACCATGACATGTGCCACCACTTCTCCATTGCCATTGCATGATCATAAGATAGCTAGCATGATGTTTCCATTGATGTCTATGCCATGCTAGATCATTGTCACGGTACACTACCGAAGGCATTCTTTATAGAGTCATCATTGCTCTAAGTTTTGAGTTGTAAGTGTGATGATAATCATTGATGGAGCATTGTCCCATGTGAGGAAATAAAAGAGGCCAGCGAAGCCCATTTACAAAAGGAGGCCAAAGATGCCCACCAAAAAAAAGAGGCCAAAGAGCCCACCAAAAAAATGAAAAAAATAGAGAAGGGACAATGCTACTATCTTTCCACACTTGTGCTTATTAAGAACCATGATCTTCAAGATTGAGAGTCTCTCGTTTTGTCACCACCATATAGCTAGTGGGAAATTTTCATTATATAACTTGGCTTGTATATTCCAATGATAGGCTTCTTCAAAATTGCCTTAGGTCTTCGTGAGCAACCAAGTTGGATGCACACCCACTAGTTTTCTTTAAGAGCTTTCACTTACTCTTAGCTCTAGTAAATCATTTGTATGGCAATCCCTACTCACTCACGTTGATATCTATTGATGAGCATCTCCATAGCTCATTGGTATGCCTAGTCAATGTGACCATCTTCTCCTTGTTTGCTTTGCAACCTCCACCACAATCCATTCCACTTATAGTGCTAAAACCATGGCTCACGCTCATGTATCACGTGAGAGTTGAAAAAGTTTGAGAAAGTAAAGGTGTGAAAATAATTACTTGGCCAATACCGAGGTTATGCATGATTTAAATTCGTTGTGCAAGGATGATAGAGCATAGCCAGACTATATGATTTTGTAGGGACAACTTTCTTTTGGCCTTGTTATTTTGAAAGTTCATGATTACCTTGCTAGTTTGCTTGAAGTATTATTGTCTCCACGTCAATAATAAACTATTGTTTTGAATCTAATGGATCTGAACATTCACGTCACATAAGAGGAGTTACAAAGAACATCTATGCTAGGTAGCATGAAAGCATCAAAAATTCATTCTTTATCACTTCCCTACTCGAGGACGAGTAGGAATTAAGCTTGGGGATGCTTGATACGTCTCAAACGTATGTATAATTTTTTATGGTCTCATGCTGTTATCTTGTCAACTTTGGATGTTTTATATACCTTTTAAATCTTTTTTGGGACTAACTTATTAATTCAGTGCCAAGTGCCAGTTCCTGTTTTTCTGTGTTTTTGACTCTTTTCAGATCTTATTTTGGAACAGAGTCCAAACGGAATAAAATCCCCGAAATATTTTTTTTCCAGAACAGAAGAAGATCGGGGGACTTGAGGGCCAAGGCAGGAGGCCCACAAGCCCTGTTGCCGCGGCCAGGGGGGCCCCGCAGCGACCAGGCTTGTGTCCTCCCTAGCACTCCCCAGCCCTAGCTCTTTGGCCTATATATTCCCTAAAATCCCAGAAAAAATCAGGGCATCCACGAAAACACTTTTCCGCCGCCACAAGCTTCTGTTTCCACGAGATCTCATCTGGAGACCCTTCCCGGTGCCCTGCCGGAGGGGACTTTGGAGTTGGAGGGCTTCTACCTCAACATCATCGCCCCTCCAATGACTCGTGAGTAGTCCACTTCAGACCTACAGGTCCGTAGTTAGTAGCTAGATGGCTTCTTCTCTCTCTTGGATCTTCAATACAAAGTTCTCCATGATCTTCATGGAGATCTATCCGATGTAATCCTCTTTGGCGGTGTGTTTGTCGAGATCCGATGAATTGTGGATTTGTGATCAGATTATCTATGAATTATATTTGAGTCTTTGTTGATTTCTTATATGCATGATTTGATATACTTGTAAGTCTCTCCGAGTCTTGGGTTTTGTTTGGCCAACTAGATCTATGATTCTTGCAATGGGAGAAGTGCTTGGTTTTGGGTTCATACCGTGCGGTGACCTTTCCCAGTGACAGAAAGGGCAGAAGGAACGCATCGTGTTGTTGCCATCAAGGGTAACAAGATGGGATTTCATCATAGATTTGAGATTGTCCATCTACATCATGTCATCTTGCTTAAGGCGTTACTCCGTTCTTATGAACTCAATACACTAGATGCATGCTGGATAGCGGTCGATGTGTGGAGTAATAGTAGTAGATGTAGAAAGTATCGGTCTACTTGTTTTGGACGTGATGCCTATTGATATGATCATTGCCATAGATAACGTCATGACTTTGCACGGTTCTATAAATTGCTCGACAATAATTCGTTCACCCACCGTCTACTTTCTTTCATGAGTGAATCCACTAGTAAACACTACGGCCCCCGGGTCTATTCACAACTATCGTCTCCACTTTTACTTTTGCTTTGCTTTGTTTACTTTTTGCTTTCAGTTCTCACTTTGCAAACAATCTATAAGGCATTGACAACCCCTTCATAGCGTTGGGTGCAAGCTCTTTGTGTTTGTGCACGTACTTGTGACTTGACGCGATCCTCCTACTGGATCGATACCTTGATTTTCAAACTGAGGGAAATACTTACCGCCACTGTGCTACATCACCCTTTCCTCTTCAAGGGAACACCAACACAAGGCTCCATGGTCGCGGGGGAATCCTTTGCATATTTGCGAAGGAAGTACCTTTAGGCGTAGCCAGCAGCAGAAGGACCTCTGACGCTGTTGCCATGGAAGGTCTGTTGTCGCAGTAGCAGAAGGATTTCTGGCGCCATTGCCGGGGAAGGTCTGTTCTCGCAGTAGCACACGTGTGGATACAAATCATCCACTTATGGAATAACACATAAAATAGGGTTTAAGCTTCTTTATCTCTAGCAACCCATCATATACTTATTACTCCACAATGCCTTCCCTTAGGCGCAAAGATGGTGAAGTGTCATGTAGTCGACGTTCACATGACACCACTAAAGGAAGCAACAAAATACATATCATCAAAATAATGAATATATACCAACTTGACATGATTACTTATAACAAGACTTCTCCCATGTTCTCGAGAAAAAAAATCAACTACTCACAAATCATCACCATGTTCAAGATCAAAGGATAATGAATATGATAGAGGATCTAAACATACTATCCCCCACCAAGTAAATCAACAAGCATCAACTACAAGATATAATCAACACTACTACTAGCCCCTAGGTACGAATATGAGGTTTTGAGGCAAAGATTGCATACAAGAGATGAACTAGGTTTTGAGATGAGATAGCGCTCGTGAAGATGTTCATGAATATTGACCCTCCCGTGAAGCATGAATCGTTGCTGATGACGATGGCTTCGATTTCCCCCTCCCAAAGGGAAGTTTCCCCGGTAGAATCAATTTGTCGGAGAGAAAATGGGCCTCTACCTAGGTTACCACCTCGAGACGGCGGAGCTTTGTCCCAAAAGTATCCTCTTGATTTTTCTAGGTCAAAACCCATCATATAGCAGAAGAGGGGGGGCGGAGGCCGCTTGTGGGCCTCCCAAGCCATCAGGATACACCCACGGGGTGGGCGCGCCCTGTTGGCTTCGTACTAGTAGGTGGCCCCCCTCTAGTATTTCTTTGATCCAAAATTCTTATATATTCCATAAAAATCCTCATGAAGTTTTAGGTCATCTGGAGTCAAGAAAATTTCCAGCTTTTTCCATGGCTTTCAGGTCCAGAATTCCATTTTCTGGAAATTTCCCTCTTTGCGTAGACCTTGCAAATTAAGAGAGAAAAGGCATTATAATTGTATCATAATGTGGAATATCTACCAATAATAATATAAATATCAATGTGAAATAATGATGGAAAATGGACGTAACAACTCCCCCATGCTTAGACCTTTCTTGTCCTCAAGCGAAAGTCAAACTCAATAATAATGACCACATAATTAGAGAGAGAGGTGTCAATAGAAACAAAATAGAAACATGAGAGCATAATTGATATTAACATAGCATCAATTTTTCATAATATAACTTCTCATAAACAAGTAACAATCTATCCACAAATACTCAAGTATGGAGCATAAAGTTTATTAACAATCAACAAACTATGTTCTTAGTCATTGAGATAATGAAAATTCATCATATTTTAGAGAAACTCAAATTTACTAGGGGGTGGACGCGCCCTGTTGGCTTTCATTTTAGCGAGTTCACATACTCAACCATCATTTAGCCGTCTATGATTGCTGACACTCAATTCATATTTTTGGAGGAAACGTTTCCGTCAAACACATAGGAAGAAAGGGGCTATACTGTTTTTGCCTCCCAAATTATTTACCTCGAGTATAATGTCAACAATAATGATTCATGACCATCTACATACAATTGGATATATAAATAAATAAATAAATATATATATATATATTCATCATCCAAGGTGCAGAATACTTTATTCTTCACCCGAGATAATCTTACGATCAATTTACAAATAAATTATATTTGAAATACAAATAGTTATGTTTATATTGAATCACTACGTAAAATTTGAAAAAAGAAAAAAAATATAGGTCACAAGACCAGAAAAAATAGAATTTATTGTATTTTTTACACTATTTTTTTATGTCTGTAATTTTACATGAAATAAAATATTTTTACGTTGATTATATTTATCTATGGTCTCTTTTTACGTATAAAGTAAAACAAAATTTACGGAATGTAAAATTACGGTGCATTGTTGTTAAAATAAAGGGGGTGAAGAATAACTATTCATCATCCAGGGTGACGAATAGCGCGACCCTATATATATACATACATACATATATATATATACTCTCTATATATATAGATATATACTCTATTTATCACCCGCGGTGCAGAATATTTTTTTCATCATTCAAGATAATTACATCATCTTACAAAAAATTATATTTGAAATACAAGTAGTTACATTTATATTAAATCACTCCGTAAAATTTGACATATGAAAACAAAAATATAGGTCACGAGACAAAAAAATGAATTTATTGTATATTTTGCACTGTTTTGGTATGTTCGTAATTTTACATGACATAAAATAGTTTTACGTTGATTATGTAGTTTTTTAAGGTCTCTATTTACATATGAAATACGACAAAATTTACGGAACATAAAATTATGGTGCATTGGTTTTAAAATAAAGGAGGGATGAAGAATAACTATTCCTCACCCATGATGACGAATAACGTGACCCTATATATATATATATATATATATATATATATATATATATATATATATATATATATATATATATATATATATACACGCACACACATAAACACCATTCTCATCCCGGGGCGAGAATAACTATTCTGATCCTGGGCTGACTCGTCCCAGCAATATCACTTGAACTTCCACGGGTGCTAGGTTGTACTTTCGCTAAAATTGTCCAAATTAGGCTTGTGATATACCGTTTGAATGCTATGGACACCCTGGTAACAACCTAGGTCGAATTCTTGCCAAAATGTTTACGGTTTAATAGAAGTTTTGAAAACCGTTTTTATTCATACAAAAAAATGTGAATCGTAGTTTGATCCTATTTCTAAACCATTTATCGGAATGAGGCAAATGAGAGGGCGTTGGATAGCTGCCGCAAATACGCTCATTTCATACATTGAAAGTTTTCCAAATTCCCTTTGGTTAAAGAGGAATTTTAAAAATAGCGGCATTTCTGAAACCGAACAACGGGGTTCATATTTCCAGATTAATTTGAAAACGGCTAGTCCGATCGACGCAAATGATATGGCGATGTAAAGCTTATGAAAATGTGCATCTTTAATACAAAATGTTTTTTCTAACTATTAAGGGTTTAAAAGTAATTTCTCAATGGTTTTTCATAATAGTGCAAATGATATGGCGTTGGAAAGCTTGAACAAATGCGAAACTTTTATATGTAGATTGCTTTTTCCGATTACTTATGGTTTTAAGTCAGTTTTAAAAAGGCTAAATTTTTTTACCGCAATTTTTATAAACTTTTTTGGAATGGGGTAAATAATATACCGTTGAAGTGCAACAAAAAATTCGAAACTGTTTCATGTATATAGTTTTCTATGATTCCTAGCCATTTTAAGCAATCTTGAAAATAATGAGATCATGCGTTCTACCTATAGCGTGAAACAGATTCATCAAAAGTGCACCGTGTGAAGAACTTGAACTTCTCGGCTTGTCTACTTGTACTTCACTCTATTTTTCACGTGCTGTTTTTTGCTCGTAACTCTCCATCCACTCACCAGAATTGAGAAAATGATATACCGATGGAAAGCAGTTGTAAAAACGCAACTTTCTCGTGATCATTTTTTGCATACTCGCGACGGTTTAAAATATTTTCATGTGACATTCATGCAGTGTAGTAGTTGACCCTCCCGAGTGTTAGGTTGAACTTCCGCTAATATTATCCAAATGGAGCTTGCGATATACCATTGAAAAGCTATGGACACCTTGGTAACAGCCTAGGTTGAATTTTTTTCAAAATGTACACGGTTTAAGAGTAGTTTTGATAACCGATTTTCTTCATACAAAAAAATATGAAGCATATTTTCGATCATGTTTCCAAACCGTTTATCGGAATGAGCCAAATGAGATGGCATTGGATAGCTGTTGCAAATCCACTCATTGCATATACTGATTTTCCCAAATTCCCTACGGTTATAGAGGAATTTCAAAAATGGTGGAATTTCTCAAACTGACCAGCCGGGTTCGTATTTCGGGATTAATTTGAAAACGGCTAGTCCGATTTATGCAAATGATATGACGTTGGAAAGCTTACGAAAATTCACATCGTTTCATTTAAAAGGTTTCTTCTAATTACTAACGGTTTAACACTAATTTAGAAAATGGTAGAAGTTGTATCGAGTTCGTATTTTCGTGTTATTTACTCGATGGTATGTCAGAATGCAGCAAATGATATAGAGTTGGATAGATTGAAGAACTATCAAACTTTTATATGTAGATTGTTTCTTCCAGTTCCTTATGGTTTTAATTTAATTTAAAAATGGTTGAAAATGTTTTTGGTCGTAATTTTTACAAACTTTATTCGAACGGGACAAATCATATACCATTGAAAAAGCTACGAAAAATGCGAAACCTTTTTATGTAGATAGTTTTCTGTTATTCTTAGCCATTTTGAAGCAATCTTCAAAATAGCGAGATCATGCGTTCTACCTATAGCGTGAAAGAGATTCTTCGAAAATGCACCGCGTGAAGAACGTGAACTTCTCGGCTTGTCTCCCTCTATTTTTCACGTGTTGTTTTTCTAGTAACTCTCCATCCACTCACCGAAGTTGAGCAAATGTTATACCGATGAAAAGCTGATATACACACACAACTTTTCCGTGTTGATCATTTGTTCATACTCGCAACAGTTTAAAAGATTTTTTATCTGAAATTCATGCAGTGTAGTAGTTTACCTTCCCGCTGATTTCACATTGACCTTCTGTCACGTATTTTTGTCTCTAATTTCTTACCCATTCATCGATGCTACACAAACAATATTTCTTTTATACAAACCTCTCTGACAATAAGTTTTTAAACTTTTTCCCACCGAGGACTTGAACTTATAGCAACAAAAAAGTAGGACCTTACCTTTCTATTCACTTTTCTCGTATTAAACAAAGACCATATAGAAAGTCAACTTTCTCCATTTTTATAATTCGATTTTTGATTTATTTTTTTTGAAATCGCATTGCTCCCAAATAATAACTGAACTTCTTTGTGGATTGAGGGAATTATTTTAAAATGCAAAAAAATATCCTTTTTTTGTTTTTGAACATGGAAATACAAGGTGGACCTCTCTCGCAAGAATTTTTGGACTTCCTCGGATAGAGAAATTGAACTTCTTGCAACAACCATTTTAAGCTTTTAGGTTTTTGTTCTTTTATTATCATATGAAACGCATCCCGTTTAGTAGTTGAACTGCTCATTGTTTTAAAATTAAATTTCGGTCACATATTTTTGCTTGTCATTACTCGTCCTATCCTCGGATTTGCACAAATGATGTACCATCGGAAACATGTTGAAATGAAGCATGCTTTTCTAATATGGTTAAAGTTTTCTGTTCGAACGATATACACCAATTTGTTTTTACCGTTTTCTTGGAATAGAACATTGAGAGAATAAATTTAAAACGACATCATTTTTGTTTGTTTTTAAACATGTAAATAGACGATAAACCTCTGTCACAAAGATTTTTGAACTTACCTGGGCTAAGCACTTGAACTTCTAGCAACCATTTTTTTTTACTTTGCCTCATTTGCTTTGCGGACATGAAGCACACATCATGTAGTATGTAAACTTCTGGCTATTATCACTTTGAAATGCTCTCCTTTTCTTTACCTACAAAGAAACCTGAGTTTCGGAAAAAAATATCAAACCACTCTATTATTATAAATTGGACTTCTTTTGTTTTATTCTTTAGTAATGAGGAAAATTTGAGTTTCTTTATATACATTGAACTATTCTATTTTTTAAAATTGAACTTCTTACTTTTAATTTTTGCTAGAAGTCGGTTAACCAACATCCAACTGCTCTACAATTCAAACGTGAAGTTTTTATTTTACTTTTTAGAAATGAAGAGAAATTGTTTTTATTTCTTTAATAAAGTTTGAACTTCTCTATTTTTAAAATTTGAACTTCATATTTTTTTGTACTTCTATTTTTTCTATGTATGAACTTCGAATTTATTCAAGAAATAAAGGAATAACATACCCGTAGCATGAGCACACCTATAGCACACACGAGCAACACACGCATGCACACACGACCATCTTATAAATGAAATGGGTGGCGACACACAGTGGGAATGAGGTTCAATGGCTGTTTTCCTTCCCTATTAGTAGTGGTAGGACTTCACACATTCACCAAAGATGCTAGTTCTTAGAGAGAGAAAAAACCACACGCGCGCAGGGCACAGTGTGTGTAGTATATTTCTCCATGCGAATTTATACATGAACATCATATTAAATTTACATTTTATACATGAACTTAATTGTGAATTTACATTTTATTTCTGCATGCAAATTTCATACACAGACTTTTTATTGGGTTACATATTTTGAACCTTTTATTTCTTATATTTGAACTTATTTATCTTTCTCTAATATACAAAGAAAGAAAAACAAAAACCACCCATTTTTTGCATGCATACACAGGGAGGGAAAGGCTGGTAGTTTTCGAGGCCAAATTTTACTTGTATAGATAAACGCCATTAGTTGGTGTGTTGCAGCACCGCTCTTGCCTAAATCACATACTTTTATTCACATCCACATATTCTTCCTTATACATTCAATACTTGTTGCTCATTTTATCTAAGTTTTCTTTCTTCTCTCGCTTCTTCGTGTATGTGCATCATGATTGGATTTTTCTCCATCAAAAGAGTGAGCGGAGCAGGATAACAATATACTATGATCATAATAGTTGAACACCAGTAGCAATAACATCCGAAATTCAAAATTTGGAACCATAATAATAATTTTCACAACTATTTTCCTTTGCATCTGAAAAAAGAAAGTAAAGGGTGTTTCCTTATATCACAAAACTAAATCGTTGCGTTAACTCACATTGAACTGAATTGTCACTGTAACCCAGCTTGCGGTCGAGCTCTGATCTTGCTGCAGGTCAAGCCCTACTCTATCTGCTGGCCGAAACATCCTCTAGTTGCAGGTAGATTGCCAGGTAGGCACGATGGACAACGACGGGGCTCGTCGGCGGGGAGCACGGGGCGGGGGCAAGGCGAGCGAGTGGGATGCGCGAGGCAGGCTGCAGATTGGCCTGGAGTGGAGTGTGGGGGCGGCGTCGCCGATTGGGCGCCGTGTTGGTTCGAAGTCATAGGAGCGACACATAGGTGGAATTCTTAGGCTGCTCATAGTGGGAGTAACATATAGTAGTATCATGCAGTTCCTAAATATAAGTCTTTCTAGAGGTTCTACTAGGAGATTACATATGGATGTATATAGCCATACTTTAGAGTGTAGATTCGTTCATTTTGCTTCGTATATATACTATTTTTTGATACTATTTATCATATTTTGTGTATGTTCTTTTTTATGTACAAAAATATATGTATTTCGTAAATATAATAAAAACTATGGGCTAACTTGTATTTTTTCATGCAACTCACTTTGAAAAATCTTATATATAATATATAAACATAATAGAAATGATAAATTAATATATATACTACCGCATGATAGTATGTGAAACATGTGGGGTAACTATTCCTGGGTGGTAGGATGTATTATATATATATATATATATATATATATATATATATCCCATCTATTCTGCTAATAGTAGCAGACTAGCTATTTTGCTAACACTTCAGTAGTGCATGCCCAACGTAGCATCCCTGTACTATGTACACTTCAATGGTTTACGCGAGAATTGCTGCGGAGTTTTGCTGTCCGTCCATGAGTTCTGTGTGCAATTAGGTTTTGCGGGATGATTTAATTTGTTTCTAGATGCGAGTTGATCTTTATTATCTGGAATTTACGACAAAACGCACTGAAATCTACGCAAATCGAGCGATTTGGCGGGCAAGATTTTTTTCTGTTCGTTCGTTTTCGTGTTCGATGCGGCTTTTTCGCGCCTGGATGTTGTTTTTATTAGGAATTCTTTGATTGTGTTCGTTTAATCGTCCTCTTTACTCTATAATTTGAGTAATTTTTAGGAATTACGTTTTCATTTTAGCGAAATTGACTTTGCAGGTGTATGAGCTCCTTCCGCTCCTTTGTTATTTGTTGATTCTTTTTTTTTTTGCATTTCGTGGTCGATCCTTTTTCAATCTTGTATGAATTCACTTTGTTGTTTGCATTTATTGTGTTGCGCTGTAATCTTCATATTGGTTTGCTTTTCAAACAATAGCCTATGTTGTTCATCCCAATGACCCTGGTTTCGATTTAATTGGCTGTGGGGTATTCGTCAAAATTGTGTTATTGTGCAATTTTTAGTCGACTTATTGAACTGCGCGTGGAATTGTCACCTGTGTTAGTCTCCCACGTATCTGGATCTGTAAAGCTTTTAATTTTATGGTTGTAGTGTACTGCATTTTCGTTAGTAGTCGACCTCACTATAACCGTAAGTTTCAACCATTGGCTTTGCACTCGAGCATTGCATTTTTTTGGTACAAGGACTCCACTATGTGTATTAGAGAACTGCATTTCTGTCCGCAGAAACTTTGAAGACCGCTGATTCAGCAACATTTTTTCTAAAAGGGGTGATAAAATGATGCAGTTGAGGTCGCATACTTTGAAAATTCATCATTGAAAGCGTTTGCTGGACATAATTTTAAAAGCATACAGCGTATGCAAATCATTAGTACATGCCACAGCTTGCTTGCTTTATCATAGACAATCTACAATGCAAATATTCAAAACTTCAGGGAGTCTTCTTTGTAGAAAACCCCATGGCCACATTTCCAGCCTCAAAGCCATTCTGAGAGATAAAATATTTCGAGCCAGTAGTTATGTTGATACAGTCTTCTGAGTCAATGTGGTAGTCAGCCTGCATGTTTTCGTACCCATAAATGTGGTGTGTCTCTAAACTAAGCTTCCCTAAACTCGTAGCAGCAACCCTTATAGTGGATGGCAGTTTCTGCATTTTCTCACGCATGAAAAAGAATTTTTATAAGTAAAGTCCAAATGTTTTTCTTTATGTTTGGATGATCTGTATATATTAACTTAAATATGTATAGATATATAACTATTGTTTAAGAAAGCAGTTTCAATGTATGAGCAAATTTATATACGGACTTGACCTCTAGCTTTAGTTAAATATATACTATTATATAACACCTTTTGCACTGCAAGGTAAAATGCAGTGTACTTCGTTGGCTTATCAAAAGAACTCCTTCATTGTGGGATTGTACCGAAGAAAAATAGGTTCAAGTAATGTACACTTAATTGCTGACAAATCCGAACAAGAACACATATTTTGTTTGTATGGCTGATACTACTGAAGAAATTGATGAAATAGAGATTTGGAACCTAAATTGCCCAAAATTTGTGAGGGGAAAAACATACCCATTTTTCATGCACGTCCGCAGATGCTTGTCGATGAAGAAATGGTGCCCGAACCCCCTGTTGGGTATTAACAGTCACTCGAGTTGGTTGGCGCCACTCAGACTCGGTGAGCACCAGACCATCGGTGTATATGCATGCGTCTGGTATCGGCGCCATCCTTGCCAAGCACCCACATGAACAGTTCATGGTAGGTTCAGTGGAAAATCAGTGAACAATTGGGGATGGGTGAAACCCTAGATCTACGATTAGAAGAAGAACAGGAAGGGGGAGGAGTTGTGGGAGTCCGAAGGACGAATCGATAGGTTTTATGCACCCAGTTTGAGTAACGGAAGTACTAAATATTGTGGTGGTTGTTAGGTGGTGGAAGGATTCTAATTCAGTTTTTGCGAGGATGTATTTGAGAAGCAAGAGGACTGCTTACTTCATTCTAGCGAACTGCAAGTATTTAAGTGAACGAACTGCAGAATACGTGGATTTGTTGTATTGTTTTTATTTTTCTAGACATTTTATTTTATTTGGGCCGTGATTTTTTGTGGTATGTTGGAATTTTTATTTATTTTAGTGGCCTCTCTCTTGCGTGTTGGGCCTGTTTGGGAGCAAAGACTTATTTCGGTCCAAGTACGGTTGCTTCCACGTGCGTTGTGTGTACGTGCTCATGTTTAGTTGCACCTTGCCCGCCGAGAGTGGCCGTGACCCGTTTATAACCCTTGGCGAGGCATTCATTCTGAACCCCTCTGGTTAACTATTGGGCGCTTATACAGAATGCTCGAAGCACTTTCATATCTGACCTGTGGGCCGATACATCTCCATCGTATCTACTTTTCCAAACTCTTTTGTCCTTGTTTTGGACTCTAATTTGCATGATTTGAATGGAACTAACCTGGACCGACGCTATTTTCAGCAGAATTGCCTTGGTGTTATTTTTGTGCAGAAATCAAAGTTCTCCAAACGTCCTGAAAATTTACGGATATCACTTTTGGAAAATATGAAAAACACCTGCGTGAAGATCCACCTGAGGGGGTGGGCCAGTGGGCCACAAGATCTGGCTCCGCCACCCCCCTGGTGGCGGTGGGCAAGCTTGTGGGTGCTACTGCAACAAAAGACCTTCCAATGGCGCCAGAAATAGGCACGCCGACAGGAGAATACTTGGCTTGATCCTTCTGCTGTGGCTACGCCTTAAGGGACTTCCTGGGCAAGCATGCAAAGGATTTCCCCCGTGGCCTTGGAGCCTTGCGTTGGTGTTCCCTCGAAGCGGAAAGTGTGATGTAGCATAGCGGTGGTAAGTATTTCCCTCAGTTTGAGAACCAAGGTATCAATCCAGTGGTGGAGTATCTCAAGATCCTGCACAAACACAAACGCTTGCTCCCAACGCTATGAAGGGGTTGTCAATCCCTTATAGATTGTTTGCCAAGTGAGAACTGAAATCAACAAAGTAACAAAGAAAAGTAAAAGCGGAGGTGTAAACGATGGATGTGAATAGACCCGGGGGCCGTAGTGTTTACTAGTGGCTTCTCTCATGAAAGCAAGTAGACGGTGGGTGAACAAATTACTGTCAAGCAATTGATAGAACCGCGCAAAGTCGTGACGATATCTATGCAATGATTATATCTATAGGCATCACGTCCAAAACAAGTAGACCGATACTTTCTGCATCTACTACTATTACTCCACACGTCGACCTCTATCCAGCATGCATCTAGTGTATTAAGTCGATAAGAACAGAGTAACGCCTTAAGCAAGATGACATGATGTAGAGGGATAATCTCAAACCAATGATAAAAACCCCATCTTTTATCCTTGATGGCAACTACTTGATGTGTGCCTTGCTGCCCCTACTGTCACTGGGAAAGGTCACCACATGGTAGAACCCAAAACCAAGCACTTCTCCCATTGCAAGAATCATAGATCTAGTTGCCCAAACAAAACCCAAGACTCGGAGAGACTTACAAGGATATCAAATCATGCATATAAGAAATCGACAAAGAGTCAAATATATATCATAGATAATCTGATCACAAATCCACAATTCATCGGATCTCGACAAACACACTTCCAAAGAAGATTACATCGGATAGATCTCCATGAAGATCATGGAGAACTTTGTATTGAAGATCCAAGAGAGAGAAGAAGCCATCTAGCTACTAACTACGGACCCGTAGGTCTGAAGTGAACTACTCATGAGTCATTGGTGGGGCGATGATGATGATGAAGAAGCCCTCCAACTCCAAAGTCCCCTCCGGCAGGGCGCCGGGAAGGGTCTCCAGATGAGATCTCATGGAAACAGAAGCTTGCGGCGGCGGAAAAGTATTTTCGAGGCTCCCCTCATTTTTTGCTGAATATTTGGGAATATATAGGCCAAGGATCTAGGTCAGCGGGCGGCCAGGGAGGCCACAAGCCCTGACACCGCCGCCTCCCCCTGGTGGCGGAGTGGGAGCTTGTGGGCTCCCTGGAGCCCACCTGGCTTGGCCTAGAGGCCCCCTGATCTTCTTCCGTTCGGGAAAAAATCATTTTGGGGTTTTTATTCCGTTTGGACTCCGTTCCAAAATCAGATCTGAAAAGAGTCAAAAACACAGAAAAAACAGGAACTGGCACTTGGAACTGAAATAATAAGTTAGTCCCAAAAAGATATAAAAGGTACATAAAACATCCAAAGATGACAAGATAAGAACATGAAACCATAAAAAATTATAGATACGTTTGAGACGTATCAAGCATCCTCAAGCTTAACTCCCGCTCGTGCTCGAGTAGGGAAGTGACAAAGAATAAATTTTTGATGCTTTCATGCTACCTAGCATAGATGTCCTTTGTAACTCCTCTTATGTGACGTGAATGTTCAGATCCATTAGATTCAAAACAATTGTTTGCTATTGATGTGGAAACAATAATAATTCAAGCAAACTAGCAAGGTAATCATGAACTTTCAAAATAACAAGGCCAAAAGAAAGTTATCCCTACAAAAGCATATAGTCTGGTTATGCTCTATCATCATTGCACAATGAATTTAAATCATGCACAACCCTGGTATTGGCCAAGTAATTGTTTCACACCTTTACTTTCTCAAACCTTTTCAACTCTCACGCAATACATGACCGTGAGCCATGGTTATAGCACTATAGATGGTGTGGAATGTGGTGGAGGTTGCAAGATAAAAAGGAGAAGATAGTCACATTAACTAGGCATATCAATGAGCTGTGGAGATGCTCATCAATAGATATCAATGTGAATGAGTAGGGATTCCATACAAATGATGCACTAGAGCTACGAGTATGTGAAAGCTCTTAAAGAAAAGAAGTGGGTGTGCATCCAACTTGCTTGCTCACGAAGACCTAAGGCAATTTTGAGGAAGCCTATCATTGGAATATACAAGACAAGTTATATAATGAAAATTTCCCACTAGCTATATGGTGGTGACAAAACGAGAGACTCTCAATCATGAAGATCATGGTGCTTAATATGCACAAGTGTGGAAAAAGTGGTAGCATTGTCCCTTCTCTTTTTCTCTCATTTTTTTATTTGGTGGGCTCTTTGGCCTCTTTTTTTATTTTGGTGGGCTTCTTTGGCCTCTTTTATTTCCTCACATGGGACAATGCTCCATTAATGATGATCATCACACTTTCAACTCAAAACTTACAGCAACTATGACTCTATATGGAATGCCTTCGGTAGTGTACCGTGGCAATGATCTAGCATGGCATAGACATTAATGGAAACATCATGATAGCTATCTTATGATCATGCAATGGCAATGTAGACGTGGTGGCACATGTCATGGTGGTAGTTGCATGGCAATATATCTCGGAATGACTTCGAAAAAGCCATAGTAGGTAGGTATGGTGGCTCTTCTGAGGGAGGCTAATGGTGGGTTTTGTGCACCGGCGAAAGTTACATGGCGCTAAGAAGATAGTGATGGTGGTAGGTGAAAGTGCATCTAAACCATGGACTCAACATTAGTCATGAAGAACTCATATACTTGTTGCACAAGTTTTATTAGTAATCAAAACAAAGCATTCAACGCATACTCCTAGGGGAAGGGTTGGTAGGTATAAACCATCGCGCGATCCCGACCAGCACGCAAAGGATGACAATCAATATACTAATCATGCTCATATTTCATCACATAGCGGTTCACCATACGTGCATGCTACAGGAATTACTAACTTCAACACAAGTATTTCTAGATCCACAACACCTTACTAGCATGACTTCAATATTACCATAACCACAACTCAAAACTAATTGAGATGAATCAAACTTCTCTAACTATTTAATGCACATGAAGGTGGAAGTTTTCGTATCCCGTTGGATAACTACCCCTTTTGAGACTACTTTCAAAGCATAGATCAACTACCAAGCCACGCACCGCTGTGCTCTAAAATATATAAGTGAAGCACATAGAGCAAAAGTATCTAGCTCAAAAGATATAAGTGAAGCACATGTGAGATGAATTGTCTACCAAAAGATATAAGTGAAGCTCGAGAAAATCACGGTGTGTGCATGTCTCTCTCTCTAGGTGTGCAGCAAGGATGATTGTGTCACAACAAAAATAAAAGACTCCTACGATACAAGACACTCCAAGCAAAAACACATTACATGTGGTGAATAAAATTATAGCCCCAAGTAACGTTACCGATGGATTGAAGACGAGAGAGGGGATGCCTTCCCGGGGTATCCCCAAGCTTAGGCTTTTACGACATCCTTTAATCTCTTGGGGTGCCTTGGGCATCCCCAAGCTTGAGCCCTTGCCACTCTTTATCTCTTTTTCCATAATAACTTCACCCGAAACTTGAAAACTTCACAACACGAAACTTAAACAGAAACTCGTCATAACATTAGTACAAGAAAGCAAACCACCACTTCCTTAGGTACTGTAGCAACCTTAAATTCTACTTGTGCTGATGTTGGGTTACTGTACTTTCAATCATCCATGGCTAATACCCCCGATACTATCCATAGTTTCATCAAAATAAGCAACCAACACAACAAAAACAAAATCTGTTAACAGCAGACCAGTCTGTAGCAATCTGTAAATTTCGTATACCTCTGCTACTTCAAAAATTCTCAACAATTACGACAGTCGGAATAATTTGTGTAGAAATCAACAGCAAAAAGAATCAACTCAAAATATCTTACAGAAAAAAAATGAAAATTCTTTTCGTGAGTAGAAAGTTTCTGTCTTTTCCAGCATGACCAAACGATCATCCCCAAGACTAATCATAATGGTTTTGCTTCACAGAAACGCAAAAAGAAACACAAAAAACACAATCATAATAGAATTATGAAAGTGTGGAAAACAAAAAACAGAAATAAAAATAATATATTCGTTGGGTTGCCTCCCAACAAGCGCTTTTGTTTAACGCCCTTGGCTAGGCAAAAAGTAATGGAATCACGTATAGTTATCGTTGGTGCTCAAACCATAAGTAGACCTCATCATAGATTCATAAGGCAATCTTATTTTCTTTCTAGGAAAGTGCTCCATGCCCTTCTTTAAAGTAAAATGAAGTCTAATATTCCCTTCCTTCATATCGATGATAGCACCAGTAGTCCTTAGGAAAGGTCTACCAAGAATAATGGGACATGAAGGATTGCAATCTATGTCAAGTACAATGAAATCCACGAGTACATAGTTCTTATTTTCAACAATAAGAACATCATCGATCCTTCCCATGGATTTCTTGTCAGTAGAATCCGCAATATGCAAATTAAGAGAACACTCTTCAATCTCATGAAAACCAAGAATATCACATAAAGACTTTGGAATCGCGGAAACACTAGCACCCAAATCACACAAAGCATTGCACTCATAGTTTTTGATCTTGATTTTGATAGAAGGTTCCCACTCATCATGAAGTTTTCTAGGTATAGAGACTTCCAATTCACGGAGTTTTCTAGGTATAGAGACTTCCAGTTCGAGCTTCTCTTGAAGAGATTTCATCATAGCATCTACGATATGCGCGGTAAAGGCTTTGCTTTGGCTATAAGCATGTGGAGAGTTTGCAATGGATTGCATCAAAGAAATGCATTCAAACAAGGAGCAATTATCATAATTGAATTCCTTCAAATCCAAAGTGGGAGTTTCATTACTACCCAAAATTTTGACTTCTTCTACTCCACTCTCCACACCTTTATCATCAAGATAGGTGGTCTCCGAATCATTGGGGCGTTTTTCAACCAAAGTGGATTCATATCCAGCCCCTCCATAAGTAGGTTTGACACGCGAAAACAAAGATTCAAGAGGAGAAATACCAAGCACAAATTTCAGGTTTAGCTGCCATCTTATTGACTAAGGTAGCCTGCTTGTGAGAAATTTGTCCCACCAATTTTTCAAGGTGAGCCAGCTGAGAATTAAGTGCAACGAAATCATTGGCCATATCATCAACCTCATTATTCAAACAGACCAAAAAGGGATTTTGCTCTTTTAATGCCCTATGGAAGTAACTATTTTGGTCAAACTGAGAAGACATGAAACCTTTGACATTAGTTTGACATTAGTTCTGAAATAGTTTGGTTTGGCCATGAGGACAGGTCTCTCGCGAACAAACCTAAGAGCAGGTGGGCAAAAGGGAACGGCAAAAAGGCAAAAAGAAAAAGAAAACGCACAGGAGAAAGGCAAATGAAAACGACAAATGTGAAGTGGGGGAGAGGAAAACGAGAGGCAACTGGCAACAAAAGTAAATGCAAGAGAAGAGTTTGTGAGACCTACTTGGATAGATCTTGATTTCTCCTCCCCGATAACGGCGCCAGAAATACTTCTGCTACTGCAACAAAAGACCTTCCAATGGTGCCAGAAATAGGCACGTCGATGGGAGAATACTTGGCTCGATCCTTCTGCTGCAGCTACGCCTTAAGGGACTTCCTGGGCAAGTATGCAAAGGATTTCCCCCGTGGCCTTGGAGCCTTGCACTGGTGTTCCCTTGAAGTGGAAAGGGTAATGTAGCGTAGCGGTGGTAAGTATTTCCCTCAGTTTGAGAACCAAGGTATCAATCAAGTGGAGGAGTATCTCAAGATCCTACACAAACACAAAAGCTTGCTCCCAACGCTATGAAGGGGTTGTCAATCCCTTATATATTGTTTGCCAAGTGAGAGCAGAAAGCAACAAAGTAACAAAGCAAAGTAAAAGCGGAGGTGTCAACGATGGATGTGAATAGACCCGGGGGCCGTAGTGTTTACTAGTGGCTTCTCTCATGAAAGCAAGTAGACGGTGGGTGACAAATTACTGTCGAGCAATTGATAGAACTGCGCAAAGTCGTGACGATATATATGCAATGATTATATCTATAGGCATCACGTACAAAACAAGTAGACCGATACTTTCTGCATCTACTACTATTACTCCACACGTCGACCGCTATCCAGCATGCATCTAGTGTATTAAGTCCATAAGAACATAGTAACACCTTAAGCAAGATGACATGATGTAGAGGGATAATCTCAAACCAATGATAAAAACCCCTTCTTTTTACCCTTGATGGCAACTACTTGATGTGTGCCTTGCTGCCCCTACCGTCACTGGGAAAGGTCACCACATGGTAGAACCCAAAACCAAGCACTTCTCCTATTGCAAGAATCATAGATCTAGTTGGCCAAACAAAACCCAAGATTCAGAGAGACTTACAAGGATATCAAATCATGCATATAAGAAATCAACAGAGAATCAAATATATATCATAGATAATCTGATCACAAATCCACAATTCATCGGATCTCGACAAACACACCGCCAAAGAAGATTACATCGGATAGATCTCCATGAAGATCATGGAGAACTTTGTATTGAAGATCCAAGAGAGAGAAGAAGCCATCTAGCTACTAACTACGGACCCGTAGGTCTGAAGTGAACTACTCACGAGTCATTGGAGGTGCGATGATGATGATGAAGAAGCCCTCCAACTCCAAAGTCCCCTCCGGCAGGGCGCTGGGAAGGGTCTCCAGATGAGATCTCGCGGAAACGGAAGCTTGCGACGGCGGAAAAGTATTTTCGAGGCTCCCCTCATTTTTTGCTGAATATTTGGGAATATATAGGCCAAGGATCTAGGTCAGGGGGCGGCCAAGGAGGCCACAAGCCCTGACACCACCGCCTCCCCACCTGGCTTGGCCCAGAGGCCCCCTGATCTTCTTCCGTTCGGGAAAAAATCATTTCGGGGTTTTTATTCCGTTTGGACTCCGTTCCAAAATCAGATCTAAAAAGAGTCAAAAACACAGAAAAACAGGAACTAGCACTTAGCACTGAATTAATAAGTTAGTCCCAAAAAAGATATAAAAGGTACATAAATCATCCAAAGATGACAAGATAAGAGCATGAAACCATCAAAAATTATAGATACGTTTGAGACGTATCAGTGGGGCCCACACAGCTCTGCCGCCCCCAACCTCAGGTCTAATAAGTTCACTTTCGTCCCAGAAAAAATAAAAATAGAAGATTTCGTCGCGTTTGCGATACGGAGGCGCCGCCACAACCTGTTCTTCATCTGGAGGGCAGATCCGGAGTCCGTCTTGGTCTCCGGAGAGGGGAAATCGTCGCCATCGTCATCATCAACCTTCTTCCCTCTCCAATTCCATGAAGCTCTTCGTCGTTCGTGAGTAATCTATTCGTAGGCTCGCTGGGCGGTGATGAGTAGGATGAGATCTATCATGTAAACGAGTTAGTTTTGATGGGGATTGATCCCTAGTATCCACTATGTTGTGAGATTAATGTTGCTACTACTTTGCCATGCTTAATGCTTGTCTCTAGGGCCCGAGTGCCATGATTTCAGATCTGAAATTATTATGTTGTCACCAATATATGTGTGTTTTAGATCCGATCTTGCAAGTTGTAGTTACCTACTATGTGTTATGATCCGGCAACCCCGGAGTGACAATAACCGAAACCACTCCCGGTGATGACCATAGTTTGAGGAGTTCATGTGTTCACCAAGTGCTAATGCGTTGGTCCGGTTCTTTATTAAAAGGAGAACCTTAATATCCCATAGTTTCCTTTTGGACCCCGCTGCCACGGGAGGGATGAACAATAGATGTCATGCAAGTTCTTTTCCCTAAGCACGTATGACGACACACGGAATGCATGCCTACGTCACATTGACGAACGGGAGCTAGCCACATATCTCTCCGTGTTATAACTGTTGCATGATGAATATCATCCAAACAAATCACCGACCCATTGCCTACGAGTTTGTCCTACTACTGTTATTACTTGTCTTGCACTACTGTTGCTGCTGTTGTTACTTGTCTTGCTGTGCTGTTGTTACTTGTCTTGCTCTGCTGCTACTGTCGCTTGCTACTGTTGCTACTTGCTACTGCTGTCACTACTGTTGTTCCTTGCCTCTGCTATTACTCGTTACACTGCTGCTACCTGCTACAATTTTGGTTCACTGGTCGTTGACGGGAACTGACAATTTCTGTCAACGAGGCAACTTGGCGCCATTGATACAATCGTTAGAAATAGTCTGCCGTGTCAAGAGATCGTTTCTGACACCGTTGTTATCATACTACTTTGCTATTGATACTTTGCTTGCAGATACTAATCTTTCACGTGTGGTTCAATCTAACATATTCAGCTGCTAATACTTGAGAGTATCCTCTCACCTCCTATAGGCGTACCAACAAATTTGGGTCGAATACTCTACCCTCGAAAACTGCTATGATCCCACGCGCCGGTGGGCCGTCAACAACATTCTTCTAGTTTCGATTGCCGGAGAGTGCTAGCAGCATTCTTCTGGTGCCGTTGCAAGGGAAGGTCTACTGTTATGGAGTCAGCATTTTTCTGGCGCCGTTGCCGGGGAGGTATTGCTATATTCTCTGAGTCACTTGGGATTTATATCTGCTGATCACTATGAAGAATCTGAAGGATCCGAAGACCAAAGTCTTGCCCTCAACTACGAGGGGAGGTAAGGAATTGCCATCTAGCTCTGCACTTGATTCACCTTCGGTTATGAGTAAGTTTGCGACATCACCTCCTGCTAGAAATCTTGATATGTCGCCTGTGCTTGATGATGCTTATGATGCTACTGCTAGAGATGCTATGCTTGATACTATGCCTAATGATGCTACGCGTCATACTGTTAGAGATACTATGCCTGATACTGCTTTGCCTGATACTGCTAGAGATGCTATGCTTGATACTGCTTTGTCTGATGATGCTAGAGATGCTATTTTGCCTGATGTTCCACTAGGGGTATTCCTTGATTCTCATATTGCTAGAGTTACTGCCAATGCTCGTGATGCTTCTGAAACTGCCGATACAATTGAGATAGAACCTGCTTTTGCTCCTGTTAGATCTAGCTCTCCTAGATATGAATTGCCTGATATACTCGAGGATTATGTTATGGAGGGAGAGATAGCTGAGGATTTTCTTGTGTGTAAGGATGCCTATGACGTTGAGAAATTACTTCTCAAGTGGAAGGAAAAATCTCTGAAAGCTAGGATGAAATACGACACGAAGTTTCCCACTTCACCTATATTTATCACCGATAAGGATTATGAATTCTCTGTCGATCCTGAGATAATCTCTCTAGTCAAATCTGATCCTTTTCACGGTTATGAGTCTGAGACGGTCGTAGACCATCTTGCCAAACTACACGATATAGCCACCCTTTTCACTAATGAGGAGAAGATCCGCCACTACTATATCCTTAAGTTGTTTCCTTTCTCTCTAAAGGATGACGCTAAAGCCTGGTTCACCTCTCTTGCTCCTGGATGTGTGAGTAGTCCCCAGGATATGGTCTATTAGTTCTGTGAGAAATATTTCCCTGCCCATAAGAAGCAAGCTGCCTTGCAGGAAATATACAACTTTGCTCAACTTGAAGAAGGGAGTCTTCCACAAGCTTGGGGGAGGCTCGTCCAGCTACAGAATGCTTTGCCTGATCACCCTCTTAAGAAGAATGAGATACTTGATATCCTCTATAACGGAATTACCGATGCCTCTAGATACCATCTAGATAGTTGTGCCGGTTGTGTTTTTAGGGAACGAACTGTAGAACAAGCTGAGACCCTACTGAATAACATCTTGATCAACGATAATGCATGGACTATTCCCGAACCACCTCCTAAGCCAACTCCGAAGAAAAGAGGTATTCTATTCCTCAGTCCCGAAGATATGCAAGAAGCCAAGAAATCTATGCAAGAGAAAGGCATTAGATCTGAAGATGTCAAAAATCTACCACCTATCGAAGAGATCCATGGTCTCCATAACCCGATACAAGTAGTAGAAGTGAATTCTCTGCGTAGGTTTGATGAGAGTGATATTCCTTTTGACAAACCTGCTAGCCTATGCTTTGTTGAATTTGACAACTTTGTTGCCAAACAACAGAGTTTCAATGATTATGTTAGCAGACATTTGGAACAAAGTACTCGTATGCTTAGCCATTTAAGTGCTTGTGTAGACAGAAATGTCAATGATCTGAAGCTTCTGAGTAAACATGCCTCTAAGATTACTACTCGGGTAGAACAAGTACTTAAAGCTCAGAATGACCTACTCAATGAATTAAATGACAACTCTGTGAGAGTCATTACTAGAGGAGGCAAAATGACTCAGGAACTTTGTATCCTGAAGGTTATCCTAAGAGAATTGATCAAGATTCTCAAGGAATCCATGCTGATACACCTAGTCATCCTAAGGAGAAGAAGAAGGATGATAGAAATCTACATGCCAGTTCACCAAATACTGTCACACCTGAAGAACCTAATGATATTTCCGCGTCTGATGCGGAAACACAATCAGGTGATGAACATGAACCTGGTGACAATATGGACAGTGATGTTCATAATAATGATCAACCTAGCAATGATGAGGATGTGGAGATTGAACCTACGGTTAATCCTGATAACCCACAACCAAAGAAATACGATAAGAATGACTTCACTGCTAGGAAGCATGGTAAAGAAAGGGAACCATGGGTTCAGAGATCTATGCCCTTTCCTCCTAAGCCATCCAAGAAAAAGGATCATGAAGATTTTCTGCGCTTCGTTGAGATGATAAGACCCATCTTTCATGAAAGATATCATGACTAATAAACGGAAGATACCAGATCTTGAGATCTCCACCATGCTTGCCAACTACACTTTTAAAGGTGGAACTCCTAAGAAACTTGGTGATCCCGGAGTTCCCACTATACCTTGCTCCATTAAAGGAAACTACGTAAGAACTGCTTTATGTGACCTTGGAGCCGGTGTTAGTGTTATGGCGCTCTGTCTTTATCGTAGAGTTGAATTGGATAAGTTGACACCTACTGAAATTTCTCTGCAAATGGCCGACAAATCAACTGTTTTCCCTATTGGCATTTGCGAGGATGTGCCTGTTGTGGTTGCTAATACCACTATCTTAACAGACTTTGTTATCTTGGATATTTCCGAGGACGATGCCATGGCTGTCATCCTCGGAAGACCCTTTTTAAACACTACAGGGGCTGTTATAGATTGCAACAAAGGCAATGTCACTTTCCATGTCAACGGTAATGAGCACACAATGGACTTTCCGAAGAAACAGTATCAAGTACATTGCATCAATGCTATCGAAAAGACTTCATCGATTATTATTGGGAGCTTTGAATTCCCTATTACTCGTGTCAAGATGAAGTATGATTTGCTTGTTGGGGAGATACATATTCCCATTGAGGTGACTTAGTGGCTATTCGAAAATTATCCGTTCTCTCTTGAGATTCGAGAAGGTTTTGTCATGAGGACTTGATCAATCCTATTGACGGATTTCTTTCGATGACCATGAAATGGATGAATCAAAGAGTCACATACCTCTGTTTTAAGCTTTTATTTTCTGTTGCTTAAAAGAAAAATGATAGAACTTGTTTAGTTTTTCCTGTTTTCTGTTTTAGCGTCTGATACGTCCATTTTGCATCATGCTTTCATGTTGATATTTATTGCTTTTTGGGCTGTTATATTACTTGTGGTACCATATTTATGCCTTTTCTCTCTTATTTTGCAAGGTTTATTTGAAGAGGGAGAATTCAGGCAGTTGGAATTCTGGACTGGAAAAGGAGCAAATCCTAGTCCATAATTCTGCACATCTCCAAATGCCCTGAAAAGTTACGTGGATTTTTTTGGGATTATATAAAAAATACTGGGCGAAAGAACTACCAGAGGGGGGCTGCCAGGGCGCCACAAGCCCTGACACCGCCACCCCCCTGGTGGCGGAGTGGGGGCTTGTGGGCTCCCTGACGGCCCACTAGCCCCCATCTTTTGCTATATGAAGCATCTTGGTCCAGAAAAAATCAGACAGGAGCTTTTTCGTGTTTTCGCTGCCGCCACGAGGTGGAACTTGAGCAGATCCAATCTAGAGCTCCGGCAGGACGATCCTGCCGGGGAAACTTCGCTCCCGGAGGGGGAAATCGTCGCCATCGTCATCACCATCACTCCTCTCGTCGGAGGGGAGGCATCTTCATCAACATCTTCATCAGCACCATCTCCTCTCCAATCCCTAGTTCATCTCTTGTAACCAATCTCCGTCTCACGACTCCGATTGGTACTTGTAAGGTTACTCGTAGTATTGATTACTCTTTGTAGTTGATGCTAGTTGGATTAATTGGTGGAAGAGTTTATGTTCAGATCCTTGATGCTATTCATTGCACCTCTGATCATGATTATGGTTATGTCTTGTGAGTAGTTACTTTTGTTCCTGAGGACATGGGATAAGTCATGTTAATAATAGCCATGTGAATTTGATATTCGTTCGGTATTTTGATATGTTGTATGTTGTCTTTTCCTCAAGTGGTGTTATGTGAACGTCGACTACATAACACTTCACCATATTTGGGCCTAGAGGAAGGCATTGGGAAGTAGTAAGTAGATGATGGGTTGCTGGAGTGACAGAAGCTTAAACCCCAGTCTATGCATTGCTTCGTGAGGGGTTCATTTGGATCCACTAGTTTAATGCTATGGTTAGACTTTGTCTTAATTCTTCTTTTATAGTTGCGGATGCTTGCAAGATAGGTTAATCATAAGTGGGATGCTTGTCCAAGTAAGGGCAGTACCCAAGCGCCGGTCCACCCACATATCAAACTATCAAAGTAACGAACGCGAATCATATGAACATGATGAAACTAGCATGACAGAAATTTAGATGTGTCCTCGGGAGCATTTTTCCTTCTATAAGATTTTGTTCAGGCTTGTCCCTTGCTACAAAAGGGATTGGGGCACTTGCTGCACCATTGCTACTACTTGTTACTTGTTACTTTTTGCTTGCTACATTTCACCTCGCTACACAATCAGTTGTTACCGCTACTTTCAGTGCTTGCAGTTATTACCTTGTTGAAATCCGTTTATTAGAGCTTTCTGCTCCTCGTTTGGTTCGACACTCTTACTTATCGAAAGGACTATGATTGATCCCCTATACTTGTGGGTCATCAAGACTCTTTTCTGGCGCCGTTGCCGGGGAGTGAAGCGCCTTTGGTAAGTGGAAATTGGTAAGGAAACATTTATATACTGTGCTGAAATTTATTGTCACTTGTCACTATGGAAACTGTTCCTTTGAGGAGTTTGTTTGGGGTATCTTCACCACGAACGGAAGCACGAGGAGTTCTTCCTCAACCTGAGGTACCTACTAAAAATATCTTTTATGAAATTCCTTTAGGTATGCTTGAGAAACTGTTGGCTAATCCTTTCACAGGAGATGGATCTTCACATCCAGACTTGGATCTGATCTATGTAGATGAAGTTTGTGGTTTATTTAAGCTTGCAGGTTTGCCCGAGGATGAGGTAAATAAGAAAGTCTTTCCTTTATCTTTGAATTATAAGGCGTTGACATGGTATAGGCTATGGGGCTACAATCGGTTGAAATTGGAATTTCATCAAAACTTCTATCCTATGCATTTAGTACTCGTGATCGGAACTTTATTTATAACTTTTCGCCTCATGACAGGGAAAGCATAGCTCAAGCTTGGGGGAGGCTTGAATCAATGCTATATTCATGCCCCAATCACGAGCTCTCGAGAGAAATCATCACTCAAAACTTTTATGCTCGGCTTTCTCATGAAGATCGTACCATGCTTGACACTTCTTGTACCGGTTCTTTTATGAAGAAGGATATTGATCACAAGTGGAATTTATTGGAGAGAATCAAACGCAACTCTGAAGATTGGGAGCTGGAGGAAGGTAAGGAGTTAGTTATGAATTTCCAGTTTGATTGCGTTAAATCTTTTGTTGAGACAAACACTTTTAGAGATTTTAGCGCTAAGTATGGACTTGACTCTCATATAGTAGCTACTCTATGTGAATCTTTTTCTGCTCATGTTGATCTTCCCAAAGAGAAGTGGTTTAAATATCATCCTCCTGTAGAAAGCAACATAGCCAAAACCAATCGAGTTGTGGAGAAAGTCATTGCTTTTAGTGATCCTGTTGTTCCTTGTGCTTACACTGAGAAACCACCATACCCTGCTGGGATAAAGGATTATTCTAAAGCTCCAACTGTGATACGTAGGGGTTACAATAGACCACTTGCACCCCCTGAAGAGATTAGAGTTGAACCTAGTGTTGCTATTATCAATGATCTCTTAGCCGAAGACATAGATGGGCATGTTATCAAATTCTGTGAGGACTCAGCTAGAATTGCTAAACCTCACGCGAAAGACAAACACGGACCTGTAGTTGGCCTACCCGTTGTTTCTGTTAAGATAGGAGATCACTGTTACCATGGTTTATGTGATATGGGAGCTAGTGTTAGTGCAACACCCCATTCTCTATATGATGAAATCAAAGATGAGATTGCACCTGCTGAGCTAGAACCCATTGATGTCACTATTACGCTAGCTAATAGAGATACTATCTGCCCTCTGGGAATTGTGAGAGACGTAGAAGTCCTGTGTGGTAAGACGAAGTATCCTACTGATTTCCTCGTCCTTGGTACTGCACAAGATAGCTTTTGTCCCATCATATTCGGTAGACCCTTTCTCAACACTGTCAATGCTCACATTGATTGCATTAAGCAGACTGTCACAGTAAGTTTCGAGGGTGTGTCTCATGAATTTAACTTCTCCAAGTTTGGAAGACAACCCCATGAAAGAGATTCGTCTGGTAGGGATGAAATCATTGCTCTTTCCTCTATTGCCGTACCTCCTACGGATCCTTTAGAGCAATATATGCTTGAGCATGAAAATGATATGCATATGGAGGAGAGAGATGAGATAGATAAAATTGTCTTAGAACAATATTATATTCTCAAGAATAATCTGCCTATTGAACTGTTTGGGGGTCCTCCCCCACCAAAGGGTGATCCTGTGTTCGAGCTTAAACAGTTTCCTGATACTCTTAAGTATGCCTATCTTGATGAGAAGGAGATATATCCTGTTATTATTAGTGCTCACCTCTCGAATCACGAAGAGAAGAAGTTATTAAAAACTTTGTGGAAGCACCGTGCTGCTATTGGATATACTCTTGATGATCTTAAGGGTATTATTCCTACTCTATGTCAGCAAAAGATTAAAACCGATCCTGACTTTAAACCAGTTGCTGATCATCAAAGGAGATTAAATCCTAAGATGAAAGAGGTCGTTAGAAAAGAAATATTAAAGCTTCTGGAAGCAGGAATCATTTATCATGTTGCTCATAGTGATTGGGTAAGTCCGGTACATTGCGTAACTAAGAAGGGAGGTATCACCGTCGTTCCTAATGATAAGGATGAACTAATCCCACAAAGGATTATTACCGGCTATAGAATGGTGATAGACTTCCGGAAACTGAACAAGGCAACCAGGAAAGATCATTATCCTTTGTCTTTTATCGACCAAATGCTAGAAAGGCTATCAAAACACACACACTTCTGCTTTCTAGACGGTTATTCATGTTTCTCGCAAATACCTGTTGCACAATCTGATCAAGAGAAAACCACTTTCACCTGCCCTTTCGGTACCTTTGCCTATAGACGTATGCCTTTTGGCTTATGTAACACACCTGCCACCTTTCAAAGATGTATGATGGCTATATTCTCTGACTTTTGTGAAAAGATTGTCGAGGTTTTCGTGGATGACTTCTCCGTTTACGGTTCTTCCTTTGATGATTGCCTCAGCAACCTTGATTGAGTCTTATAGAGATGCGAAGAAACCAACCTCGTCTTGAATTGGGAGAAGTGCCACTTTATGGTTAATGAAGGTATCATCTTAGGACAGAAAATATCTGAAAGAGGCATTGAAGTTGATAAGGCTAAGGTTGATGCAATTGAGAAAATGCCTTGCCTCGCAGATATCAGAGGTATACGAAGTTTCCTAGGTCATGCTGGTTTCTATAGAAGGTTCATTAAAGACTTCTCTAAGATTTCTAGGCCTCTTACCAACCTCTTGCAGAAGGATGTTCCTTTTGTTTTTGATGAGGATTGTGAGGAAGCCTTGGAAATACTTAAGAAGGCTTTGATAACCGCACCTATTGTTCAACCACCTGACTAGAACTTTCCCTTTGAAATCATGTGTGACACTAGTGATTACGTTGTTGGTGCCGTTCTAGGACAGAGAGTTGACAACAAGTTGAATGTTATTCACTACGCTAGTAAAACTCTAGACAATGCTCAAAGAAACTATGCCACTACGGAGAAGGAATTTTTAGCAGTCGTGTTTGCATGTGAAAAGTTCAGATCTTACATAGTTGACTCCAAAGTCACTATTCACTCGGATCATGCTGCTATTAAGTACCTCATGGAGAAGAAGGACGCTAAGCCTAGGCTGATCAGATGGGTTCTCCTGCTACAGGAATTTGATCTGCACGTCGTGGACCGAAAGGGTGCTGATAACCCTGTAGCAGATAACTTGTCTAGGATAGAGAATGTCCTTGATGACCCACTAACTATTGATGATATCTTTCCTGATGAGCAATTGAATGTCATCCGCACTTCACATAGTGCACTGTGGTATGCCGATTATGCAAACTATATCGTAGCCAAATACATACCACCCAGTTTCACCTATCAGCAAAAGAAGAAACTCTTCTTTGATTTGAGACATTACTTTTGGGATGATCCTCACCTTTATAAGGAAGGAGTAGATGGTGTTATTAGACGTTGTGTGCCTAAACATGAACAGGGACAAATCTTGCAGAAGTGTCATTCCGAAGCCTACGGAGGACACCATGCTGGAGATAGAACTGCCCATAAGGTATTGCAATCAGGATTCTATTGGCCCACTCTCTTCAAGGATGCCCGTAAGTTTGTCTTGTCTTGTGACGAATGCCAAAGAATAGGGAACATCAGTAAGTGTCAGGAGATGCCTATGAACTATTCACTTGTCATTGAACCATTTGATCTCTAGGGCTTTGATTATATGGGACCCTTCCCGAGTTCCAATGGGTACACTCACATCTTATTTGCTGTGGATTACGTTACTAAGTGGGTAGAAGCTATCCCCACTAAAAATGCTGATCACCACACCTCTATTAAGATGCTTAAAGAAGTCATATTCCCAAGATTTGGAGTCCCTAGATACTTGATGACTGATGGTGGTTCACACTTCATTCATGGTGTTTTCCGCAAAATGCTCGCTAAGTATGATGTCAACCATAGAGTTGGATCTCCTTATCATCCTCAGTCTAGTGGTCAAGTTGAGTTGAGTAATAGGGAGATCAAGTTGATCCTACAAAAGAACGTCAATAGATCTCGAAAGAATTGGTCTAGCAAACTTGACGATGCACTATGCGCTTATAGGACTGCTTATAAGAATCCCATGGGCATGTCACCGTATAAAATGGTTTACGGTAAAGCCTGTCATTTACCTCTTGAGCTGGAACACAAAGCTTATTGGGCAATCAAAGAGCTCAACTTTGATTTCAAACTTGCCAGTGAGAAGCGGTTGTTTGATATCAACTCTTTAGATGAATGGAGAACCCAGGCATACGAGAATGCCAAGTTGTTCAAGGAAAAGGTGAAGAGATGGCACGACAAACGAATACAGAAACGAGAGTTCAATGTACGTGATTATGTCTTGCTATACAATTCTCGTTTGAGATTCTTTGCAGGCAAGCTTCTCTCTAAATGGGAAGGTCCCTATGTTATCGAGGAAGTATATCTTTCCGGTGCCATCAAAATCAATAACACGGAAGGAAATTTTCCTAGAGTGGTAAATGGGCAAAGAATCAAGCATTACATCTCTGGAACTCCCATAAATTTTGAGTCCAATATCATCAATGTCATATCTCCAGAGGAGTACATAAGGATGTTTATCAGCCTGTTTCAGACCTTGAAAACGAAGATGTATCTGTTTCGGTAAGAAATTGGACTCCAATGCTTTTCCAATAGGAAATTTCTTCCGTTTTGGAATTTTTGGGAAATTAGAAAAATAAAAAGTAGTCCGGAGAGCGAACGAGGCGGCCACAAGCCCTGCCACCGCCCCCTACCCCCTGGTGGCGGAGGGCAAGCTTGTGGGCACCTCGTGTGCCTCCTGGACTCCGTTTTCTTGCGAAGGACTCCTTCTGGCCCAGAAAAAATCAATATATGTTCGCCCGAAGGTTTTGATCTCCGTATCGCGCAGTTTTCCTCTGTTTCGTTTCAAGCTTGTTGTCTGCCGCAGATTTAGGTCAAGATGTCTTCTCAAGATTCAAAAGAAGAGATCTATCTGGCCGATAATCGTGCTATCTCTAGGATTAATGGGGACCTGGAACCATATGGCTGGACCACTGATGAGGAAGAGGACTATGAGCCCAAAGGGAAGGAGCAAACGAGTTCCGATGAAGAGGAGGCTCCTCTACCTCAACCTGCAAACACCCATGTGGAGGTCAAGAAGTCAAGACTCCCTGACATAGGAAGAAGCCTAAGACCTCATTTATCCCTTCTCGTTTCTTGCAGGAGAGTAAGCAGGAACTTTGCCATAGAGTGTTGAAACTTGAGGAAGAAAATGACGATCTAAGGGAGCAGAACTTTTTGCTCATGTGGAAATTAGACAAGCTCAAGACTGCTCCAATAACACCACCATCACCACCAAAGGAAGACAACTAAGCATTGGTATGGGCAATCCCCTTGGCTTCTGCCAAGCTTGGGGGAGTTGCCCTGGTATCGTATCACCTTTATATCTTTTTGCTTTTACCTTTGTTTTAGTTCTTTCCTTTTCAGTTTTTATTTCTTCTCTTAGAGGAATAAGTCTTTAGTTTTTAGTTTGAGTCTTTTGCTTTTGTCTCTCCCCCGATGTATTCGAGCTCGCGAGCTATATAATAAAGAGTATCTTAGTCAAGGGCTTTGCTTTGTGCCATGATCAAAAGTATGAAAAGAACGATAGCATGAAAGATCATGAGACGATCTTATGGAAAGTGATAACCTGACATATGACACGTATGATGATTGAAACTTGTTGAGAATAAATCAACATAGACCTCAGCATTGTTGCAATTAATAAGAAGTAATAAGGAAAGAGAGGTTCACATATAAATATATCATATGAGACACTTTTTACAATTGTGAGCACTAACCAAACTATGACATGCCTAGGAGTAGATGTTGGACAAGGAAGACAACATAATGAATTGTGTTTTCTTGGTTCCAAACAATGTTATATGATTAGAGATCCCTTAGCATGTGACAATTGCTTCCACCTCATATTAGCCAAAACACCCGCACCAAGTAGAGATACTACTTGTGCATCCATAAACCTCCAACCAGTTTTGCCATGAGAGTCCACCATACCAACCTATGGATTGAATAAGATCCTTCAAGTAAGTTGTCATCGGTGCAAGCAATAAAAATTGCTCTCTAATATGTATTATCTATTAGTGTGTGGAAAATAAACTTTGTACGAACCTGTGATGAGGAAGACATAAAAGCGATAGACTGCATAATAAAGTTCTTTATCACAAGAGGCAATATAAAGTGACGTTCCTCCACACTAAGAGGACACACATTCAAACCTCAAAAGCGCATGACAACCTCTTCTTCCCTCTGCGAAGGGCCCATCTTGTACCATTACTTTTTTCCCTTGTAAGAGTCATGGTGATCATCACCAATTCCCTATTTTTGCCTTTGTCTTGGCTACCGTCACATGCTTAGGAAAGATCTATATTCATATATAAACTTGGAGTTGAGTACTTATGCTTTATTTTTGTTGACTTTACCTTTGATGTAAGTGGTTGGGAGGCAAAACTATAAGCCCCTATCTTCCTCTGTGTCCAGCTGAAACTTTGACACCATGAGTACCACATGAGTTGTAAAAATTGTGGAAAACAAAAGAGATGATTGAGTATGTGGGTTTGCCTTACAAGCTCTTATTTGACTCTTTCTGATGTTGTGATAAATTTCAATTGCTTCAATGACTATGGTTTATTGTTGGTTACTTCTCGGTAAGGTTTTTTGCTTCATGCTTTGCTTTGTGAAGGAATTTTTACTTTCCCATAAGAATCTTTATGATGTATTGTTCTCCTATGTGTGATCATGATGCCCTCATGTCTGTATTATGTTTTATCGACACCTTCGCCCCTCAACATGTGGACATGTTTATGGAACTTGGTTTTCGCTTGAGGACAAGCGAGGACTAAGCTTGAGGAGTTGATACGTCCATTTTTCATCATGCTTTCATGTTTATATTTATTGCTTTCTGGGCTGTTATATTACTTGTGGTACCATATTTATGCCTTTTCTCTCTTATTTTGCAAGGTTTATTTGAAGAGGGAGAATTCAGGCAACTGGAATTCTGGACTAGAAAAGGAGCAAATCCTAGTCCACTATTCTGCACATCTCCAAATGCCGTGAAAAGTTACGTGGATTTTTTTGGGATTATATAAAAAATACTGGGCAAAAGAACTACCAGGGGGGGGGCTGCCAGGGCGCCACAAGCTGTGACACATCTTGGTCCAGAGGAAGTTACGTGGATTTTTTTGTGGGCTCCCTGACGGCCCACTAGCCCCCCCTCTTTTGCTATATGAAGCGTCTTGGTCCAGAAAAAATCAGACGGGAGATTTTTCGTGGTTTCGCCGCCGCCACGAGGCGGAACTTGAGCAGATCCAATCTAGAGCTTCGGCAGGACGATCCTGCCGGGGAAACTTCTCTCCTGGAGGGGGAAATCGTCGCCATCTTCATCACCAACACTCCTCTCGTCAGAGGGGAGGCATCTTCATCAGCACCATCTCCTCTCCAATCCCTAGTTCATCTCTTGTAACCAATCTCCGTCTCACGACTCCGATTGGTACTTGTAAGGTTACTAGTAGTGTTGATTACTCTTTGTAGTTGATGCTAGTTGGATTACTTGGTGGAAGAGTTTATGTTCAGATCCTTCATGCTATTCATTACACCTCTGATCATGTTTATGATTATGTCTTGTGAGTAGTTACTTTTGTTCCTGAGGACATGGGATAAGTCATGTGAATTTGATATTCATTCGGTATTTTGATATGTTGTATGTTGTCTTTTCCTCAAGTGGTGTTATGTGAACGTCGACTACATAACACTTCACCATATTTGGGCCTAGAGGAAGGCATTTGCTGGAGTGATAGAAGCTTAAACCCCAGTCTATGCGTTGCTTCATGAGGGGCTGATTTGGATCCACTAGTTTAATGTTATGGTTAGACTTTGTCTTAATTCTTCTTTTGTAGTTGCGGATGCTTGCGAGAGAGGTTAATCATAAGTGGGATGCTTGTCCAAGTAAGGGCAGTACCCAAGCGCCGGTCCACCCACATATCAAACTATCAAAGTAACGAACGCGAATCATATGAACATGATGAAACTAGCATGACAGAAATTCCCCTGTGTCCTCGGGAGCGTTTTTCCTCCTATAAGACTTTGTTCAGGCTTTTCCCTTGCTATAAAAGGGATTGGGCCACTTGCTGCACCGTTGCTACTACTTGTTACTTGTTACTTTTTGCTTGCTACGTTTCACCTCGCTACACAATCACTTGTTACCGCTACATTCAGTGCTTGCATTTATTACCTTGTTGAAATCCGTTTATCAGAGCCTTCTACTCCTCGTTGGGTTCGACACTCTTACCTATCGAAAGGACTACGATTGATCCCCTATACTTGTGGGTCATCAGCGTCCGGAGAAAAATACCTCGAAAATAAAAGTTCTCCGATGGTCCTGAAAATTTAGTATGATTTTTTCTGGAATTTTTTAAAATTACTAGGCCTGAGAGCTGGCCTGGGGGCCAGACCAGTGGGCCACAAGCCCTGCCACCGCCACCCCGCTGGTGGCGGAGGGCAAGCTTGTGGGGCCCACAGGGACCCCCTCCACTCATTCCAGCTCCCAGCCTCTTCTTGCACCTCCAGGAAAAATTGTTTCGCAGCTCAAACCCATGTTCTTGCTCATTTGGCTGTGATTTTCTATCTCCTTGCTCAAAGCACCATTCTCCGAACCGCTTAGGGGAAATTACTCCTTGGTATGTGAATCCTCCATTGGTCCAATTAGTTTTTGCTCTAGTGCTTTATCCTTCGTGAATTCTTGCTACCTTGGCGACCGTGTTATTGAGCTAGAAATGTTGATTTTAGCTGGTCCCAAGTAGTTTTAGCGCGTGATACGGTCTCTAGGCACTAGTAGGAGTAGTTGCTACAAGTTGGTTTAATGTTTATTCACTTTTCTTTCAAAGTCTCTAAAAATTTCAGAATTTTTCAGAGCTAGAAAAGGAAAAGATGAGGAGGTTCTTGAGAGGCTCTTCAAGCCGTAACCCCAAGGAGGATGAGAAGAACCTCCCCAAGTACGTAGTCCCTCGAGTCACAGAAGTTCGAGCGTGCGAGTGGCCAAGTGATGAATTTTTGCGCGCCGCCGGACTTTACGAAGACTTTTATTACTTGGTGGAGAACGCAGGTCTTACTGCGTTCGTTGAAGATAGGTTCTCACAATACCTCCTCCTCACCAATATTTTTGTTCAAAGCTTCAACTTTTATCCGAGGAAGAATCCTCCCATGGTTGAGTTCATGATATACGATGTTCCCCAATGCATGAGACTACAGGATTTTTGCAATGTATGCAAATTACCTTATGTTGGGGATATCCGTGACCCTCGTCCACGGGACTTGGAGGATTTCATTGGTACTATTGTTGTTGGAGAGGAGAGAGGAGTGTCTCACGCTAGAATTGCTAGCATACATTTTCCTGTGCTCTGGTACTTCTCACTATTTGTGGGAAAATGTTTGATTGGCCGTGGGGAGGCTGGATCACTTAGTTTTCCAAACCTTGCGGTTTTGCGCGAGGGCCTTTATAACGATAAGACCTACAACCTAGGTGCTATAGTAGCCCAGCGGTTGAACATCAACCGTTCCAAGGGTGTCGTCTATGGAGGTATCTATGCTACCCGTCTTGCCAGACACTTTGAGATACCCATTAGACTGGGAGAGGAAGGAGAGATGCTTCTCCCCGAGAAATATCTGGATTATGACAGCATGGTTCGCCACGATTTTCTGGATAGAGATGCTAGTAGACGGATGATTTATAACCTGGTATTTAGTCAGTGTACTCGAGAAACTATTACTTTGCCTGCTCCTTCTTTGTTCGATCTTCATGCAGGCGAGTACACGATTATGCCCTGGGACATCTACGCATATTGGGGCTTGGCCCAACCACAGGCGCCCATGCCCGAGCCGCCAGTCAAGTACCAGATGCCACAGTAGACCAAGCTAGGCCAAAAGCCTAAGCTTGGGGGAGTACGTGTTCTCACCGACTTTACATTCATGCTTATGCTTTCACTTTGTTAGCCGGTGTTCACACTTTGCCTCTGTATTATCCATGCTATTTTATTTTCGTTTTCTTGTTTTCTTGTTTTGTGTCCTTTTGAGAAAACCCAAAAAGATTTTTATTTCTTCGTTTGCTTGTTGGGAGCTTTCCCGTGTAAATAGTTTTCTTTTTTCTTTGGGTCAAGGTAGAAGATATTGGTTTTAATGTTTAGTGGTTCTTGCATGCTTACCTATTTAGCTTTCAAAGAGCCATATTACTTTGTCTTTTCCTTTGTGTTTGCGTGCAGATTCAGCTTAGTCGAATGCACGAGCGCTCTTATTATTGTTCATATCGTTTGATCGTGCAAATGAAAGGCAATAATGATGATATATGATGAAGTGACTGAGACTGGAAAAGCTGGTATGAACTCTATCTATTTTATTTTTGTAAATATGACTAGCTTGTCCTGCCTGATTCAGCTTTGTTGTGAGAGAACCATGTTTGCAATGACAACTTAGAGATCATAGTTTCTGATGCCATGCTTATTTAGCTGTGAGCTTATAATGGTTTGTCTTGAATGCCAACATAGATTTTGACATGACTATGATGTAGTATGATAGGATGGTATTCTATTTTGAATGATTCAAGTGGCTTGACTTGGCGCATGTTCATGCATGTAGTTGAAACAAAATCAACATAGCCTCTATGATGTTCGTGTTCATGGTGATTTATATCCTGTTCATGCTTGCATTCAATGTTAGTCAAACTCATTGCATCTTGATGACTGTTGTCGCTCTCTAGTTGGTCGCTTCCCAGTCTTTTGCTAGCCTTCACTTGTACTAAGCGCAATACTGCTTGTGCATCCACTTTCATAAACCCAAATTTTTTTCCATGAGAGTCCACCATACCTACCTATTTGCGACCTTCCTGTCGTTCCAAGTAAATTTGCATGTGCCACTCTCTAAACCTTCAAGAAATAATCTGTTTTGCATGCCCGAACCGCTCATGTGGTGATAGGGGGCTATTGGTATCTTCCATGCTAGGAGTGTTATCCTCGACATGTGTTTATTCACTGTCATTCACGAGAAAGGGGCCAGTAATTGGAATGCCCAGTTCCACGCTTAACTCAAAAACATAACTGTAAAACAAGACTCCCCCCGGATTGATGTTAGTATGGACTGTACCCGAGGATTCGGCTAGCCGTGGAGTGTGATTGATTGGTGGTGGGGGAGTTAAAACTTTACTTTTCTGTTTGGGAACCGCCTATAGCATGAGTAGCATGGAAGATATTGAGAACTCTTGGTCATTGTGTTGACAATGAAAGCATGTCACCCAAAATTATTATCTATATTTTCAAAGATTGAGCTCTGGCACCTCTGCAAATCAATGCTTCCCTCTGCGAAGGGCCTATCTATTTATTTTCTTGTTGAGTCATCCTCCTCTTATATAAGCACCAATTAGAGAGCACCTCAGTCATTTTTATGCTTTTCTTTTGATTGATATTGCGTATGACTATGACTAGATCTTCGTTGCTATGAATTACAATGTTTAGTCAGCCCTTGATCTTTGAAAGTGCTCTGCATTTATGTTTTGCGGTCTCAGAAAGAGCTAGCGAGATAACACCTATTCATATTGCTTCATGCTTGTTTTGATTGAAGTGTTGGTATTTGAAACTCATTATTATTTGCTCGTTAGCTGATTATGCCATTGATATTAGTTTACCGTGAGACCTTTGTGTCATTTGCTTATGTGGTTAACTTGTGATCTTGCTGAAATTCTGGTTATGAGTTAGACATAGTTGCAACAACAAGATAAAACAGAGATTGTCAAAGTTTTTCTTTCTCTCTCAGTTTGTCAACTGAGTTGCTTGAGGACAAGGAAGGTTTAAAGCTTGGGGGAGTTGATACGTCTCCATCATATCTACTTTTCCAAACTCTTTTGCCCTTGTTTTGGACTCTAATTTGCATGATTTGAATGGAACTAACCTGGACTGACGCTGTTTTCAGCAGAATTGCCTTGGTGTTATTTTTGTGCAGAAATCAAAGTTCTCCAAACGTCTTGAAAATTTACGGAGATCATTTTTGGAAAATATGAAAAATACCTGCACGAAGATCCACCTGAGGGGGTGGGCGAGTGGGCCACAAGCCCTGGCTCCGCCACCCCCTGGTAGCGGTGGGCAAGCTTGTGGGGCCCACACAGCTCTGCCGCCCCCAACCTCAGGTCTATAAGTTCACTTTCGTCCCAAAAAAAAAGAGCAGATTTCGTCACGTTTGCGATACGGAGGCGCCGCCACAACCTGTTCTTCATCTGGAGGGAAGATCTGGAGTCCGTCTTGGGCTCCGGAGAGGGGAAATCGTCGCCATCATCATCAACAACCTTCTCCCTCTCCAATTCCATGAAGCTCTTCGTCGTTCGTGAGTAATCTATTCGTAGGCTCACTGGGCGGTGATGAGTAGGATGAGATCTATCATGTAATCGAGTTAGTTTTGATGGGGATTGATCCCTAGTATCCACTATGTTCTGAGATTGATGTTGCTACTATTTTGCCATGCTTAATGCTTGTCACTAGGGCCCGAGTACCATGATTTCAGATCTGAAATTATTATGTTGTCACCAATATATGTGTGTTTTAGATCCGATCTTGCAAGTTGTAGTTACCTACTATGTGTTATGATCCGGCAACTCCAGAGTGACAATAACCGGAACCACTCCCGATGATGACCATAGTTTGAGGAGTTCATGTGTTCACCAAGTGCTAATGCCTTGGTCCGGTTCTTTATTAAAAGGAGAACCTTAATATCCCGTAGTTTTCTTTTGGACCCCGCTGCCACGGGAGGGATGGACAATAGATGTCATGCAAGTTCTTTTCCCTAAGCACGTATGACGACACACGGAATGCATGCCTACGTCACATTGACGAACGGGAGCTAGCCACATATCTCTCCGTGTTATAACTGTTGCATGATGAATATCATCCAAACAAATCACCGACCCATTGCCTACGAGTTTGTCCTACTACTGTTGTTACTTGTCTTGCACTACTATTGTTACTACTGTTGCTACTGCTGTTACTTGTCTTGCTCTGCTGCTACTGTTGCTACTACTGTCGCTTGCTACTGTTGCTACTTGCTACTGCTGTCACTACTGTTGTTCCTTGCTGCTGCTATTACTCGTTAAACTGCTGCTACCTGCTACAATTTTGGTTCGCTGGTTGTTGACGGGAACTGACAATTTCCGTCAACGAGGCAACTTGGCGCAATTGATACAATCGTTAGAAATAGTCTGTCGTGTCAAGAGATTGTTTCTGACGCCGTTGTTATCATACTACTTTGCTACTGATACTTTGCTTGCAGATACTAATCTTTCAGGTGTGGTTGAATCTGACATATTCAGCTGCTAATACTTGAGAGTATCCTCTCACCTCCTATAGGCGTACCAACAAATTTGGGTCGAATACTCTACCCTCCGAAACTGCTACGATCCCATGCGCTGGTGGGCCGTCAACAACATTCTTCTAGTTTCGATTGCCGGAGAGTGCTAGCAGCATTCTTCTGGTGCCGTTGCAGGGGAAGGTCAGCTGTTACGAAGTCATGGGCCCTTGTTGTGTGCATGGCCCCACACATCTTTGCTCAACTCGTACTAGTACGAGACTAGTTGGGGCCTGATTGCACCTGGACGGCCAATTTTTTTCCATATTTTTCCTCCTTTGTGTACAACTTTGTTAGATCGTTGTGCACTGCATTCATCATTATACTGTACTGCATGTGCCTATAGTGTGTACTACAAATGTAGTAGCATTTTTTGGACTCGTGCATCCTTTTTGTGCACTGCATCTTCGTCCAAATTTTTCGTGTTTTTCCTGTTATGTATCTTTTTAATATAGGGATGTGCACTACTTTTTTTAGATCGTTGTGCTCTACATTAATCACAATATTATAGTGCATGTGCCCACAGTTTGCACTGCATGCATCCTATTTTGTGCCCTGCACCTTCTTTCGACTGTGCACTGCATCTTCTCCCATTTGTGCATTGCATCTTCTTTCGTTTGTGCATGTGCCCACAGTTTGCACTGCCAGCGTCCTATTTGTGCACTGCATCTTCTTCCATATATGCACTGCTCGAATCACATACTTTTTGCCTGCATTGTAGTATGTTATAATATTGAACTCTAGTTTTTGCATGCACTGCAGTATTTTCTAATATTGAACTCTAGTTTTGTAACTGAAATAAACTTAGTCATATCATAAGCAAAGTTCCTCATTACAAGCTATTCTATATGACAAGCAACCCAAGTTCAGCGAAAGAAAATGGTCACAAGCAAACTAACTTCACATAAGCGAACAACAAAAATCCGATTTGTTGATAAATCTAAAACAACGTGCCTAATGTTGTAGATACTTTCTTTATCGGCACGTGCAGTCTCCCCAGCTCCTTGCGCACTTCTTCACCACGTGTAGTCTCTCCACCTCTTGGCGCGCTTCATGGGTGAGTCCTTCTTCTCCAGCTTTGCGCAACGAAGCCGGTCCTGGGTGAGGGTGATGCGGCTCCATATCTCTTACGCTGTGTACGTGTCCTTTGCCACGTACTTGATGTGCCTCTTGGATAGGGGTAGGGAGCCCTGGCGCCTATGCTCTTGGTCGGCGATCTTCTCCTTCATGTCGTTGTAGTAATCGTTGACAAGCATGTTGGCGACGTCTGCAAGGGAGTCCAAGTCCATGGTGGCCTCGGGCACCCTCCATTCCTTCTCGATTTCGAGGAAGTTCGCCACCTCCAAATTGACGCGCTCAAGCCTGGTTTTATTGCCGCCAATGGAGAAGCCAGCAAACGTGTACCTGGCGTCGGTGAGGAAGTTGTCGAAGATGGTGCACCTTTCTGCGGTGCTTAGTTGGAAGAGTAGCATCGGCTGAGTCTTGCCGACGAAGAGTTAGACGAGGCAGGGTTTCTGCGTCTCATCAGGCTCATTGGTATACTCCAGATCAATTCCGAAAATCTTGTGGCGTTGTAGTCTGAGGTGGCGCTCGTATTGCTTGAGGGAGGCCACCATCCACTTCTTGTCGTTCGCATGGATCATGTGCAACTTGGTGTTGCCATGGCCCTGTACCTCCTTGTACTCGTTGACGAACCCCATCGTCGGCAGAGGTGCTTGGTGTGTTCTATGGAGTTTGAAGAGAGGAAGGGATTTTGTGGTTGCGCAATGGCGACTAGTGATGTTGTGGTTGAGAAAGCCTTGCCGGGGGTCCAAATTTAAGGGGGAGATTTGCTGCAAGGGATGATATGCACGATCTCGCGGTCGATGCGGTTGTGTAGATCGTGGGTTGTTTTGCGTGTGCGATCATGGGTTTGTGGCCATGGATACGCTTGGGATTAGGCGGTTTTCACTGAATGTGGTTTTCTTATCATGGTTTTATTTTATTTTCATCAGCAATTTTTGTTAACCACCATGTTTCTCCGGACGGGTATTGTCTCGTCATATGTGGTAAACATGGTGACCGAACTGCATTTATTACGGTAATGTACTTCTTCGTCTATATAAATGCACTTCATTATGGATAGATGCGGACTCCACCTGTTGCATGTAGTTGCGGCAACTCCTGGAGGGGAGGGGTTGGGGGCTGCCACCAATTATTTGTTTGTTGTGACACTTATTTGAAGGAACACTTTTTTTGACCTTAACTATTTATACGAACTATATGTATTTCTTTGTTTGATAGGCCTAACTTCATTTTCCCTCATAGCAAAATGAATCTGGTTCGAACATCATTGTCCCTTTTGGCCGGGCCGTTTTGCGTACGCCCGTTTATGCAACCCGTCACATGAGGCCGTCACACGTGGGCCTCGCAGGTGCACACCTCTTTCTCCGGTCATAGGGAAAGAGCGAAGAAAAACCTCTGCCCTCTCTTGCAGAGCCTCCCGAAACATCTCCCCTTCAATGAAATCACCGTCGCCCGCAGCAACCGTCATCACCCGCAGCAACCGCCATCTCCCGCGGAACTGTCGTCCTCCACATGCCTAGATTCCTGCATTCCGCTCCCCCTCCACTCCCCAACCCATTCCCCCTCCACTCCCTTGTCCTTTCCCCCTCCACTCCAGCCCCCGCCCTTCACGACCGTCATTCATCCGCTTGGTTGTGGTCCATTTCTCAAGCCCTTGGTCTGAATCTCGTAGCGGTTGCGTTTTTTGCTCATGTTATTTTTTTGCGTGAGCCAGCGATTTGTTCTCTGTTTGAAGTCGGTAGTCTAGTGGGATCTGTAGACAGAGCAAGGTGCATCTAGGTTTTAGTCATTTTTCATCGATTTTGTTATGATACTTGTTACTTCGTCCTTGCACTACACACAAACGCCATATCTTCCCCAAGCGGAGTAGATGGAGGAGTTCAACGTACATGGATTGCTTGACTGGCCTTCTTTATTTTCTATCTTGTTTATCAATTTGTCTAGTTCATCCTGAATATTTGTTCAATGTGTGTTAGTTCGCAGCGTGTATAGCATTATTTGTCGTGTGATGTTTTTAATTTTTGTTTCTAATTCTATTGAATCAAGTAGGTAATTTTGATGGCACTTTGTCATAATGATTCTTTGCTTGATACGCCAATTGGTACTCATATTCCTGGTGGCAAGGACCATGTTGGTAAGGCAGGCCATGAAGTGAATTCACTAATTGAATGTTCTCCTATAAGTGTGGCCGGTCATATTGGTATGTTGTTTGTTCTTTTTCTTAGTAGTTTGCCAAAAAGGTTGTATTACCTTGTTCTTTGTAAATTTCATATGTGTCCTGTGATTTTTGAACTACATTGATCTTATATGTACTTCCTATATTTGATGTGCATGCTTTGTTTATTGTGTATGTTGCTTACTTGATGTTGTACAAATTGTTGCTGCCTTGTTGAAGTTAGTCAGGCTTTTTTTTGGAAACAAACGTGTAGTTAGTGTATGCAACACTTCATTTATATGTATATGTGAAATCCATTACATGTATGTGTGAACTTCATTGTCATTTTATTCAGGTTGTGCATGTAGATGGGTTAACTCCATTATAGTTATTTTGTGAACTCCATTTTTTTTATTTAGCTTGTGTTTGCAGCACTGTATTTATATGTATGTGTGTATTGCATATGTTCCCTTTTGCGCACCTCTTAATGACCATAGTTAAAATTCATTTTTTGACGCAGTGTCTGGTTTTAATGCTGGGGCGCCTGGGTTTGAGGAGGTTACTCCATTGATTAACCATTATTTTGAAGAGGATGACATTGGTGTGAGCTTTGACCAGAGGAGTAGGTGTCCCATCTTGTCTGAAACTCAGTCACAATCTGTTGATGGCATAGAGCAAGTTATGCAAGAGTGGATGGTCCCAAATCAGCTTCGTGAATATGAGTTGAAGCATGAACAAGAACCTTGGTAAGAGAGCTGCTGAACCTGGTGCAGAGGATCCTCAGTGGAAGCAATCACATGTCAATGAAGGGCCCAACTCTGGCGATGATGACTTTCCGCTTGCTGATTTTGTGAGGGATGTTCATACTGCTAGACGAAAATATTGTTTTCCACCTAAGAGTCAACCTAAGTGGTCCTGTGATGATGGCGACGATGATGCAGATGCTGAATCTGATAGGGAGGCGGGTGTTGTTCCAAAGGTTTGTTGAGGTGGATTGCATTTGTTTCTTTCATTGTTATTCTATGTGCCTTTTTTGTCTATTTTGTGGCTAATCTTCTAATGTGGACTGCATTTTCCTTTACACAAAGGAAGAAGACTAGTAAGAGCAAGGGGATTATAGATGACGACAAGTGAGATGTTGCTTGATTTAAGAAGACCGTACATTTGTCTCTCCCCACTATGTGCAAAGCTGCTGCTTTATTGAAAGAAGCACACTATAATCTTTTTCAGGATGCTGGCTTTGGCGTTGTCTCTGAGTTGACAGTAAATAAAAATGTGTCGCACATTCTTATGTGTTATCTAATGAGAGTGATTGAACCTGCAATGATGACAATGGACTTTGGAAATGAGAGGGTTCTTCGAATCAATCGTGCTGCAGTTCATCATATTTTTGGTTTTCCTATGGGACTTCAGGCTGCACCCATGCCTCCTACCAGTGGTGATGATGACTCATTTTTTCACCTCAATGATGAGCTTGGCTTTCTCCATTCACAAAGTATAGGGGTCAAGGACTTGGTTCAGAAGCTGGCAGAGTTGGTGGAGGATGATGATCATGTGACAGATGATCTTGCTGTCAAGGTATTCTTCCTGATACTTTATTAGAAATTGTTGTACTGTGAGCCTACATTTCATTTTGGCAGGGTTTCTGTCATGGTTGAGAACATGGATTACTCGGCTATGGCGCAGATGGACTTTTGTCAGCTTGTTGTTGATGAGCTACATGTAGCTGTGGTGAAGTGGCACACAAATGGTAGCAAGCAGAATTGTGCAGAGGGTTGTGCCATTATTCCCCTGATTATGTATCTTGATTGCTTGAAGCTTCGCAATTTTTCCGTTATGCACATGTTGATGCCGCGCGCGTCATTCCCGACGAACAAGGACGTGATGAACTTATACAACGAGGTTATAGGTTTCAACGGAATGATTTATCTCGAAACTTATAGATTTAGGAGGTTGTCTGTTAGTGCATCAGAGTTTTTTTAGTTTGGAGCCATCATAAATCGGAACTTTCTAGTATTCACATGTATACTTCTTTCCCTTTTTATGTTTTTCGTAGTGGAAGGCGTCAGGAGATATTGTGTACTACCGTCCTACTGCAGTGCTATGTGGCAGCTCTCATGCGGGGCCTAGCGGTGTTGTGTTTTGCGAGCCTATCTGTAGCCAGCTTCCTGCCTGTGATGTTGAGCCGCAACCTACTCGTGGGTTCACGGCTTGTCGGATGTTTGATAATAGAAGATCTTTTGAACAAACATTTGTTCATGGAAAAAACACGATGAGATTGATTAGCTTCTTGTGAACGTTTTGAAGTTAATTGAAGATTTACCAACCTCAGGTGACAAGTTGAGGACAGTTGCTGGATTTTTCCTTGCTGGCCATGGCCCCCCCAAACTTTGTTGTTGCGCACAACTTTGATTGTGTTGTGCTTGAAGGCTTGAAGATTGCAATGATGAATATTCGTTCTTCGTATGCTCAGTTTAAGGATCCATAGGAAGTAAAATGCGATCGGTATGAGAAGGATGTCGAGCACATTTTGGAAGAAATGAACAGACAGAACGCTGGTGCGGCCGTTGATAATGTATGTTGTTCTTTTGTTGTCCGTTTGAACCTCTTTTTGTGTATTATGTGGACTCCTTTTCACTATTTGGTTTTGTTATAGGTTGGAGTGGAATCTGCAAGCACTAGTAGCAAAAATGTTATAGATAGGAGCCTAGTAGTAGCGCTGGAATATAGCAAGCGCTGCTGCTACTTAGCAGTAGCGCTGGATATATTTCAGCGCTAGTGCTAAAGGAGGCCCAACGAGGCCGCCGACGGTAGCATTAGTAGCAGCGCGCGCTTGTGTAAAGCACTACTGTTAAGTCTAATAACAGTAGTGCTGGCCTGAAACTAGCGCTACTGCTAAGTCTATCTTCTCCAACTTATCCAACCGGCCGCCCCTCCTAATCCCCTCTCCACTCTCACTCTCCCCTACACCCTGTCGTCGTCCGCCGCCGCCTCCTCCCTCCTCTTCCTCTCTCTCCTCCCTTCTCGCATCGCTCTCCTCCCCCTCCGCGCCCCTCCCTCCTCCTTCGGCCGCCCCTCCTCCCTCATACCTCCTCCTCCGGTGAAGCCCTCCGCCGACAGCCCTCCTCCCCCTCCTCCTCTCTCCTCCCTCCTCCCACCCCCTCCTCATTCCTCCTCCTCCCTCCTCCCATCGCCCTCCTCCCGCTCCTCCTCATTCCTCCTCCCTCCTCCCACCCCCTCCTCATTCCTCCTCCTCCCTCCTCCCACCGCCCTCCTCCCCCTCACCCTCTCTCCTCCCTCCTCCATATATGAGAGAAGAAATAGTTTTTTACTATTATTGTATAATGTAGTTTTTTTAATGTTACTGTTATTGTATAATGTAGTTTTTTTTACTGTTATTGTACAATGTAGTTTTTTACTGTTATTGTATAATGTAGTTTTTTTACTGTTTTTAGTAAGTATTTAATAGAAATAGTTTATTTAGTAAGTGTTTAATAGAAATAGTTTAATCGGTGAGGGAGTGTCCACCATATATGAGAGAAGAAGAATGCCGACTGTTGTCGTGGGGGTCGCTTCTCTTCCTTCTCCTTGTGCTAAATATTTGTTATGCACTAGGGGAAGAAGGAGTAGCGACCATCATCGACGGTCGAAAAATCGGTGAGGGAGTGTCCACCATATATGAGAGAAGAAGAATGCCGACTGTTATCGTGGGGGTCGCTTCTCTTCCTTCTCCTTGTGCTAGATATTTGTTATGCACTAGGGGAAGTAGGAGTAGTGACCATCATCGACGGTCAAAAAATCGGTGAGGGATTGTCCACCATATATGAGAGAAGAAGAATGTCGAATGTTGTCGTGGGGGTCGGTTCTCCTCCTTATCCTTGTGCTAGATATTTTTTATGCACTAGGGGAAGTAGGAGTAGCGACCATCATCGACGGTCGAAAAATCGGTGAGGGGGTTTCCACCATATATGAGAGAAGAAGAATGCCGACTGTTGTCGTGGGGGTCACTTCTCCTCCTTCTCCTTGTGCTAGATATTTGTTATGCACTAGGGGAAGTAGGAGTAGAGACCATCATCGACGGTCGAAAAATCGGTGAGGGACTGTCTATCATATGTTGTCGTTGCATATTGAGTAATAGTGATCTATCATATAAGTTCCTCATATATATGTGAGTTCCTCAAGCATATTTATTGAGTAATAGTGATTTTTACTATTTGTCCTCAGTGCATTTTTGCATACATTAGTTTTTAACCAAAACTTCACTTCTAAGTATGTTACATCTATGTATTGAACAGGGACTCCCGATGTGTATTGTTCCTCGTTAGATCGAGTCTAAAGGTCGCATGATAATGGTTAGCTTACGGCCAAGATATCATTTATTGCACACGAGTGCATTCATCATTTCTCGAAGCGAGCAAGTCTTAATAGTCAAAGACTGGAGCAAAATTGTGAAGGATTGCAGTAGAGAAGTGCTAGGTCGAATATGATGTGTGAGAATATGATCGCAGTATAGAGAAGCGAGCAAGTCTTAATAGTCAAAGTCTTACGATGTGTGAGAATATGATGTGTGAGAATATGATCGCAGTATAGAGGGTGCAAATCTTTAAAAGCAGTAAAAGTTAGCAGTAGCGCTGGTAATAATTACCAGTAGCACGGCTTAGCAGCAGCGCGCCATATGAACAAGCGCTACTACTATAGTTACCAGTAGCGCTACTACTATAGTTACCAGTAGCGCTGCCCATACCAGCACTACTAGTAGTGTTTAGCTGTAGCACGATAGCAGTAGCGCTTGGCCCAGCGCTACTGCTATGCATATTTCCAACGCCACTACTAGGGTTTTCCCTAGTAGTGAAGTATTCATGCATCTGGTCATGTTGGACTTGGACAGTTATAAGTACTTCTCCCATGCCTATTTTTCTACGTGCTTCTGCTCTTGAATTTGTATTTTTTTGCTTTCAAAATGTGTATCTCATGTTTGTAAAATGTGTACTACTTGTGCATAGTTGTAGTTTTTTTCCTATTTCGTTCGTTACCATCTTATTTTGTTTTTGTTTGTTTTGTGCCTGTAGCCTAGAGTTGGTGCATGTGATGTGCACAAGGATTCTTACAACGGCTCTCATAAGGATGAGGACTTGGCTGATGCATCGTCCCCTCCAAATGTTGTAGTTGATAAGGTTAAGTGGAATTACTTTTTCTGTTAATGGGTTCTAATCTAATTTTTTTGTTATAAGCTAGATGTACATTGTTTTTGTGTTCACTCACATAGACTCATTTTACACATGTGAGCTACATAGTTTCACATGTCCGAGCTTCAGTCCTTGACATAAGTGAACTGCTGTTCAATTTATATATGTGGGCTACAGTCCTTGACACAAATGAGCTTCAAGTTTTTTACATAAGTGAAATGTAGTGCTTTTTACATATGTGTTCTATAGTCTTTTGATAGAAGTGAACTTCAGTCTTTGACAGAAGTGAACTGCAGTTCAATTTACACATGTGGGCTGGACTCTTTCAGACAAGTTAGCTTCAGTCTTTGACCGAAGCGAACTATAGTTCAATTTTACACATGTGTTATGGAGTCTTTGACATTAGTGAACTGCGTGTTGTTGTGTTAAATCTCCCCTTGCTCATTTGTTTTATTGTGGCTTTTTCAAAAAATTGCAACCTGGAGAAGAAAACGTAGAAGTTCGTCAATCGGTTGGCGTTGTTCATGTTGATGTGAAGGAGGGGGGTTGTGTTGTTGCTGGTGGTGATGGTGTGAATGCTTTTGTATTAGTTGGTGTTGACAGTCCAGAACCTTATTTAGCTCAGGAATATCTCCATGTTGCTCGCCATAGTTAGCATGAAGATACTGATGTTGACATTGAAAATCCACTGGAGAATGACATCCCTGTTGATAGTGTTGCCGGTTCTCTTGTTTGTCTGGCATCCAACATTGTTCCTGATAAATTCAGAGTGGAGCCTCATGTAACTGTGTTATCTCAGGTCATTGTGGTTGTCCGGAGTGTTGAAAATCCAGACAATGCCGATGTTGCTACAGTAGGGCAGTGCAGTGAGGCTGTGGTGGTTTTGCCGCAACCTAGTGGAGGAACAATTTTGGTTAGATCTGAAGAGGAAATACATGAAGAATCTGACACTGAAGGCAAGTGTTTTGTTTCGAACAGTGAAGTTGAAGATTTTCTCTTTCATTTTTTAATTACTATGATAGCTACATGAGAAGTTTTAACGATAAATGGACCTCTTATTTGTTGGTGATTATTCAAAATAGTTGCTAGCTAGCAGATTTCCTCATCTTTCAACTGAACTTCATATTTTATATCGATAAACTTCAAGTTTTATTTGTTACTTATTGCACATGACAAACTTCTTGTTGTGACACCGTCGAGCATTGATCCACCTCTTCTCAAAAGATACAACGAGTTGTACACTTCTGTTACTAGGGCTCGGAGGAACAAGAAGAAGAAGTATGGATTTTTATAAATTGTTTTGTTAATTTGTATTTTCTAGCCGCATTCTTTTTCCCTTTTTCGTTCTTGTTATTTTTGTAGTATCTTATGTTTTTTCATAAAAATATTTCTTTTAAATCTGAGGTGGCCGATATTACAATTTGCTAAGTTGGACAATATTTTTTGAATACAGGGATGCTCACTAATGCCCTTGTAAATTTCGCGGTTTCTTTGCTGGTAGATAAGTTTAAGGGATCTCCGATGATGGTAGTCCTTTTCCATATTTGTGTAAGCATGCATAACTTTTTTGTATGTTTTTCCCTTCTTTTTTTTGTTTTTGTGTGATGACATGTTTGCTTCAACACTGTTTCATGTTTGGTTTTGTTTTTGGAGTCAATTATTTGGAACGGTGGTGGTAGTGTAGGCACGAGTGTGAAATTGACGTTCTCTTCAAAAGAAGAGGAACGTGTCGATAAAAAAGATATGGCGAGTAATGTTTTTATGTGTCCAAAACCATTTTGTGTGTGTTGGTTTTATTGTGTTATGTTTATTTTTCTTGTAATTATTTTATTTATTTTTACATCCAATAGTTCTTGTTTGCAACATTTGATTCGCCAGACCAAGGATGGCATTGGCCATTATTCTATATTTGTCTTGAATGCGAAGGAAAGGCAGCTTGAATTTCTTAACTCGCTCAATAAACCTTGCAGCTCTAAAGAAAACATGGTTTTTAGGAGGTTGGTTAAAAATATCAAGCGTGCATGGAAAGATGGTAGCTCAAGTTTTGATGAGCCGCTAAATCCTCCTACACTTTATGTTGTTGTCCCAATTAAGCCAAATGGGTATTTATGGTATCCCCTCTCCCCCATACCCCTCAACCATTATTTTTATATTTATGTGAAAATAATGTTTTTGTTCTTCTTTTGGAGGCATGGTTGTGGATTCTATATGTTTCAATTCTTGCAGACTTGGGATGGTGTTCAAGTTGCTCAGTTTGGGGTGGAACACATTAGCTACATCAGCAATGCCATGCTCTACAGCTAGCTTACCTCGACCCAATGTTCCTTTCTTTTATCATCACTTTTAATATTCGAAGATACACTAGTAGAAAAAGGGCCTTTTGTCCCGGTTCGTAAGGGCCTTTTGTCCCGATTCGTAAGGGCCTTCTGTCCCGGTTTCCGAATCGGGACTAAAAGGTCGTTACTAATGCCCTTGGCCTTTAGTCCTGGTTCTTACACGAACCGAGACAGATGGGCCTCCACGTGGCCGGTGCGGCGAGCCCGGACAGGGGGGCCTTTAGTCCCGGTTGGTGACACCAACCGGGACCAAAAGGCATCCACGCGTCAGCATTTCAGGTGATGGGTTTTTTTGAAAGGGGGGGATTTAGGGGGTTAATTTAGGTGTTTCATATATTGTGTTAGCTAGCTAATGAATAGAGAGAAGTGTCCTCTCTTATCTCCGTGCTTGGTCGACGCTACATACTATACGTATAGAGAGGACTAGACACGCTAGCTAGTAAGCAAATGAAGGAAACAGAAGATCATCATGAACATATGCATACAAAGAGAAGTGATATCGACCACCTCTCCTTCTCTGAGAGATTGGTCGAACAACAAGTTCTCGTATATCTATCCGACGCTACTGGCTAGATATATACAATATAATTATCTCTTACAATATAATCTCCTAATTAAAATTCAACTCATTAGGTTTCACATGGTATTCTCCGTCTTTAGCAATCACGTGGTCAAGAAAGAATGTCGCCAATTCCTCTTGAATTCCTCGCATAGGATCTGCTGGTAGGAGTTAATTCCGCATCCGATATATAAAGGTCAATAAAGAATGCGGCCAATTCCTTTCTTTTATCATCACTTTTAATATTCGAAGATATATAAAGGTTGTGTTAGTAAACTGCTTTATTTCCTTTATTTTTTTGCTTCCTGCTTGTTTATGCCTCTTAATGATTTTTTACTAGTGTGCTAGTGAAATGCATGGTTTTGACAGTGGAGGGCTACATATTTGTTGTGTAGGTGAGCTACATTGTTGTAGACAAGTGAGCCATATTTTATGGGCAAGTGGGCTGCATTTTTGGGGGGCAAGTTTGATGCATTGTCCTAGACAAGTGGGCTGCGTTGTTCTAGACAAGTGGCCCGCATTGTTCTAGAAAAGTGGGCTGCATTAGGTTCTTTTTTGAACTACATTTTTTATATTTTCTAATGATTTTGGTTCTGTATTTGGGCTGAGTGTTCCCATGTTTTCCCCTTGTTATCAGATTTTGAAGTAGGTCCCCATGGAAGTTGTACATGACTGTTTGAGTCCCAGGGTTCTCAGGCAGTTATGGAGGATTGTGCCATTGAAATCTCTCCAAAGAATTCTGGTTCTTTGGTTGGAGATGGTTTGAACACGGATGTGGCGTCTGGACCTGATGGTGGAAAGGTTGCTCCATCTGGCTCTTCACATGAGGTAGTTGAAATTTATGATGATTTTGTTATGCCGGTTCCATGTGTCACTAGGACTAGGAGTGCAGCAATCAATCGTCCCCCTATTGATGAGTCTCAAATAGTTCGAACAAGAGGGCGGGAGAGAGGGCTTTTAAGTTGAGAGACTCCTTAGAGAGATTCACACCTCCGAGGTTCAAATATATTGATGAGGTGAGGAAAATAATGTGTCTCATTCTTAGCCAAGATTTTGTAACCAAATACAACGAGTAAGTTTTATGTGTGTGCCCTTCACCCTTTGAGTGTGTGCTTTGTTTTGAACTTTATTTTGATCGCATATGTGTATCTTTATCACACTAACACGCTCTTAATGGTGAATGTTACTTTCGATGATGTCGAATCATTCAAAGTTGACTATTTCTCTAAAACGTTTGGCAAAGGAGCTTGCATGGACTCGTATCTCATGGATTATATCATTAAGTACTGGAAGCAATATCTTGAAATGAGTTTAGCTTATCGTTCTGGTGGACATGTGGTTCTTTCACCTCTATTTCTCTTGGCATGTTTTTTTGCTTTGGTGCATTTTTCTATTGTACTTAATTTTTTATGTCCATGCGTGCATGCATCTTATTCTTTTTTCTTGTCCCATTTTTTCATTTCCTGTGCAGTATGTTCTTTAAATGGAAGTTATGGTGAAGGCTACCCTATGTTGCCGGTTGTGCATAGCCCATTTGTTTTAGATGATGCGGTTAAATAGTTAAAGTTTTTTGTTGGGGATAAAAACCTGTTGGACGCAAAACTAGTAAGGGCATTGTTTCTATCTTTTCTTATTCTCTGTTCCATTTCTTTTGTAGTTATTTGAAGTTGTGGTCCTAATTCTATGTGTGAAGTGAACTTCATTTTTCATTTTTTTTATGCGACAGATTTTGATGCTGCGCTGCAAGGATGAACATTACACCGTATACATGATGAACCGGTATCGTGGGATGATTGATATCCATGACATCAGGAGGTACATTTGCAATGCTAATTACACGACAAAGTGGCACATGAGCGACTACCACTCATATTGCACTGAAGTGGTATGTCATGTTTTTCTCATTACGGTTTACCAAAAATATGTTGTTTACTCATTGTGCTTCAATCTTTTACCCGTTTTTGCTATACATTTTAGCCAACTGTAAAGCTTGTAGTTGACCTACTGCATTTGTTTTCAAACTGCAAAGTGGCTACACTAGTAGTACATACTGTATCACACTTGTTAATACAGTGCACTACAACATCTGTGAGACAGAGTTGCATTTTATCCCATAGTCAAACATGTGTAAAATAGTGATAAAACGATGAAGTGACATGCATTAGAAGAGGGACCGTCTAGACGTTGTCAAGAACTTGTAGTTGCATCCTCTGGTAGTTATAAATTATTCATATAATTTTTCTGTTTTTTGTTAAACCTTTCTGTTTATTGTTTCATGATGTGTCTTTTTACTTTGTGCTACCTTTTATCATTTTTACTAGGTGAGCAGGAAGACTCAATAGATTAAGAGGACTTACGATGAAACGGTATATACCTTTAAGAAGCACCCTGACTAGGTTAATTGGCACAGAAGCCCTATTACACGGTCGTGCGAGAGAATGGGCTAAATAAGTGTGGAATCTATGATGTGAGGTTGTCACACCTATATGACAGCGTGCGTATACTTGAGAGAATTGTGAAATGCGAGATAATACTTTTTATGTCACTCCTTTTTTATTACTATTTTTAATTAATTGTTTTCATTTTTCATTATTCATCACAACATTTTAATTACTTATCTGCATTCTTTATTTTTTTCAGTCTATTATTAAAGATTGGGAAGCAGTGTAAATTTTCAAGTTCTTGTTCAATCATTTGAACCTATTGTATTATGCATACATTCCCACTGAGCTACGAGATGTGATTGAAATCATTGGTCTTGCTTCCCTGTCGTAGTCGCAGCCACAGTCACACACGCAGTAATAGTCATTGGCATAGTGTGGTTGAAGCCTAGGGATTGGATGATAGCTAGGTTTATGGTGTGTACTCTATTGTGTCTACGGTACATAATGTGTATGAAGACTACTTTTTTGTCTTGTGTAGTGTTTGTTTCAGTGTGAAATCAGTTTTTTACGTGTGTTTTTTGCTTTTTTGCAATTGCTCTGTTGTAGCCATGTCTTTTGACATCCTTATATTTGTGCAAAAACTTGTAGAACGGACATCGTTCATATGTATAACTGAACTGCATAATGGTTGTGTTCTTTTAAAAACATTTTATTACCATTCAAAAAAATGATCACTTGGAAGGGGTGGCTGCGGTTGTTTTTGGTGGGAAAACAGAATAAATGCATTGCACTTGTCAACCAAGGGCACTGGGTGCGTTAGCGCGAGGCCGAGCCGGGTGGGGGAAGGGGTTTGCTGCATACTCTGGTGAATTGAAATGAAATTAACGGCTCACCTCCCCTTAGTGAACTGCATACTCTAGCATAAATGGACTGCAGTTTCGTGGTACAAATGTGATGCATGTTGTTACGCTGGTGAACTACAATTTTTTTGTGGACTGCATTTTTTTGACATAAGTCTGCTTGGAGGCTCCCTTTTATGTTATGTCTAGTTTTCAGTGTTCCTTCGGCACTATTTAGTATTTGGAAGTACTCACATGTCAATTAAACTGTACTTAGTGGTTTTGTTGTACTCGTACTGTTATCATTCGACTGTGATTGCTCAACAAGACTACTTCAACATGAAATGGTTGCTGGATAAACATAATAGCAAGCAGGCTAGATAACTTGTTCAAACACATAAACAAACTACATACTTGACATAAGCAAACTTGTTTAACCTCATAGACATGACATTAGGAATCTGGTTCAATCTAACAGTAGCAAATTACGAACTTGAAACAACAGAATGGACAAGCACAAGATCAAGCAACTCCAAGGCCATATTTTGATGTTTTCGTCAGCACTCTTAGCCGTAGTAGCCGTATTAGGGGTTGTCATAATCCTCCTCCGCCTCTTTGGTTTTTGAGCACTCAAAACCCATTCTGATGTTTTCAAATTTATTCCACGAATCATAGGTGGCGTACGTATCTAACGCTGCATACTCGATGAGGTAATCAGACAATGGGTTGATCCCCCACAGTTTATGGTTTCTTCCCTGTCGATCTTTTGCTTCATGTGTTTGTAGAATGCGTGGATCAGTCTGCCTACAACATCATCCAAAGAGTGGAACCTCTTTCCTCCCATGTATGTAACTCTCCATTTGCGGTGGATGTCGATGTACTTGTCGGGGTTTATGTCCAAATCAGATTCCTTTAGCTTTTGTTTGTCACCTTCAATGCTAAAGCCGACAAAGGTGTACAACTTGTCCTCCTTCAGGAGCGAGCGGAGGCCCTTGGTCATGCAATTGGGAAGAAAGATTGAAGATCAATCCATCAAGTACTTACTTCTATAGTATAATTCATAGATGAAATTTTTTCAAAAATTCAAGCACAACATGTTATTTTTCTTTTGGTATTTTATAGTTGAGTAAATGATCTATCTGTTGCTTAGTACTAGTTTAGTTTTCCTTGTTGAACAAAATAAGATATACCAGTGCTTCACCAAGTTTCTTTACATTTTTTTGCTGATGAAAAAAACATGAGGCAAAGTTCAGCAACTAGTTTACCTCATCAATTCCGGAAATTACTATTGCATCAAAATCAGAAACTATACATGTACATCAAATTTCAGGCTGTACCACTAATTAAATAGATGCATGAAGATGATGAATGAGTGGGATGGTTCACCATTTTGTTGCCGCGGTGATGTGGTATACCAAGCGGAGTTCCTCCATGCATAACTGGAGCCCTCTACGGAGGTTCGTCTTCCCCGGTATACTCCACCTCAACACCGATGTACCGAGGGTACAAGCCGCCTGCCCTCTTCCTGATCCTGTAGATCATCTCGTCGGCTTCGTCTGGATTGCCCGTGCATATGACATCCAACTTCTCCTTGTCGTGGATGTCAACCTCATTGAGGCGCTTGGTGTAGTCGAGCTTCTAACCGGGGACCTGAAGGTCGTCGACCTCCCTGTTCTCGTCGGACGTCTCACCACGGGGACGCTTGGCGGATGGTTCCTCCTCCATTACCCTCCTCCAGCGATAACAGGCTTGAGACAGAGTTGTTATGGGGAGTTGCTAGTTAAGATGGAGCAGCAATGGGGTTTTCAAAATGGAGCGGGAATGGAAGCGGATGTGATTTTGTGGCGTGGTGTGGGTCGTAGAGGAGGTGGTTGGACGCGGGCTCGTCGTGGTAGTGGGGGTAGTGGACGTGCGCTCGTCGTTCTAGTCAGTGGAGAGGCACGGGCGATGATGGTTTTCGGGGACGAAGCAGTTCTTATTTTTTTCACGTATAATGGTGGGGTGGTGGTTGTGGGGTGTCAGGCATAACGTGCCAGCTGAAGAGAGGATGTGAGTGGGGTGGTTGTTTTGTTAGTGGCCTCGAAATCTAAAACGACGTCCCCTTTTTTTCCCACGCAATTGATAACTGTGTGCACTTCTTGGAAAATCAAAAAGGACCGCCTTTGTGTTCATACTGTGCTCCTTTGCTTAACTAACCGGGATGCATTCTTTAGTTTAACCAAACTGCAATGTAGTTCCTGCTTTAATTGGTCGAACTCCATTATTGTAGGCCGCGGACTACATTTGTATGTTTAGTTGTAGCTCCCTTTATTTATTAATATGAACAAACTATAGTTTCCCGCAGTGGCCACACACATTTTTCTGTTGTGGTTTTTAATTTAGAAAAACTTTATAAAAATCATGTTTTTTATTTTGTTTATTTTTATTTTTGTAGTCACTCTTTTATTTTAGTGGGCCATGGTTTTTTAACTAGTTTTTGTGTGTTGGGCGTGTGTTTGGGAGCGTTGACGCGTTCGGCCCAAGTAGGCCTCCCAGCATGGGAAAAGTGAGCTTTGCGGTGCGCTGTGTCTATGCGCTAAGGTTTAGTCCCATCTCGCCCATCAAGAGCGCTCTCGACCAGTTCTTAAGCCACAATGAGGAAACGTTTTCGAACTCCTTTAGTTACTTATTAGATGCTCAGACATGTCGCTCTCTACCCGTGACCTGCGGGCCCTTGTGTGCCAGGCCCAACACATTGTGTCGCAGAACGGGCTCTGCTACTGCAAAAAAAGACCTTCCAACGGTGCCAGAAACGTGCTACGGCACCAGGAATCCTTCTGCTATGGCTACGCCTTAAGGGACTTCCTAGGAAAATATGCAAAGGATTTCCCCCGTGGGCTTGGAGCCTTGCGTTGGTGTTCCCTCGAAGCGGAAAGGGTGATGTAGCGTAGCGGTGGTAAGTATTTCCCTCAGTTTGAGAACCAAGGTATCGATCCAGTGAAGGAGTATATCTATACGTCATCTATGGCAATGATTATATCTATAGGCATCACGTCCAAAACAAGTAGACCGATAATTTCTGCATCTACTACTATTACTCCACACGCCGACCGCTATCCAGCATGCATCTAGTGTATTAAGTCCAAAAGAACAGAGTAATGCCTTAAGCAAGATGACATGATGTAGATGGACAATCTCATATCTACGACAAAGCCCACCTTGTTACCCTTGATGGCAAATACACGATGTGTGCCTTGCTGCCCCTACTGTCACTGGGAAAGGTCACCACACGGTAAGAACCCAAAACCAAGCACTTCTCCCATTGCAAGAATCATAGATCTAGTTGGCCAAAAAACCCAAGACTCGGAGCGACTTACAAGGATATCAAATCATGCATATAATAAATCAGCAAAGAATCATAGATAATCTGATCACAAATCCACAATTCATCGAATCTCGACAAACACACCGCCAAAGAGGATTACATCGGATAGATCTCCATGAATATCATGGAGAACTTTGTATTGAAGATCCAAGAGAGTGAAGAAGCCATCTAGCTACTAACTACGGACCTGTAGGTCTGAAGTGAACTACTCACGAGTCATTGGAGGGGCGATGATGTTGATGTAGAAGCCCTCCAACTCCAAAGTCCCCTCCGACAGGGCACCGGGAAGGGTCTCCAGATGAGATCTCGTGGAAACGGAAGCTTGCGGCGGCGGAAGAGTATTTTCGTGGATCCCTTGATTTTTTTATGTATTTTAGGGAATATATAGGCGAAGGAGCTAGGTCAGGGGGGCGCCAGGGAGGCCATGAGCCTGCTAGCCGCCGCCCCCCTGGTGGCGGATAGCGGGCTTGTGGGCTCCCTGTAACTCTCCTGGCTTGGCCCACAAGCTCCCTGATCTTCTTCCGTTCGGGAAAAATTTATTTCGGGGATTTTATTCCGTTTGGACTCCATTCCAAAATCAGATCTGAAAAGAGCCAAAAACACAGAAAAGCAGGAACTTGCACTTGGCACTGAATTAATAAGTTAGTCCCAAAAAAGATATAAAAGGTACATAAAACATCCAAAGATGACAAGATAACAGCATGAAACAATCAAAAATTATAGATACGTTTGAGACGTATCAAGCATCCCCAAGCTTAACTCCTGCTCGTCCTCGAGTAGGGAAGTGATAAAGAATGAATTTTTGATGCTTTCATGCTACCTAGCATAGATGTCCTTTGCAACTCCTCTTATGTGACGTGAATGTTCAGATCCATTAGATTCAAAACAATAGTTTGCTATTGACGTGGAAACAATAATAATTCAAGCAAACTAGCAAGGTAATCATGAATTTTCAAAATAAGAAGGCCAAAAGAAATGTATCCCTACAAAAGCATATAGTCTGGCTATGCTCTATCATCATTGCACAACGAATTTAAATCATGCACAACCCCACTATTGGCCAAGTAATTGTTTCACACCTTTACTTCCTCAAACCTTTTCAACTCTCACGCAATACATGAGCGTGAGCCATGGTTTTAGCACTATAAGTGGTGTGGAGTGTGGTGGAGGTTGCAAGACAAAAAAGGAGAGGATGGTCACATTAACTAGGCATATCAATGAGCTGTGGAGATGCTCATCAATAGATATCAATGTGAATGAGTAGGGATTCCCATACAAATGATGCACTAGAGCTAAGAGTATGTGAAAGCTCTTAAAGAAAACTAGTGGGTGTGCATCCAACTTGCTTGCTCACGAAGACCTAAGGCAATTTTGAGGAAGCCTATCATTGGAATATACAAGCAAGTTATATAATGAAAATTTCCCACTAGCTATATGGTGGTGACAAAATGAGAGACTCTCAATCATGAAAGGTGGTAGCATTGTCCCTTCTCTCTTTTTCTCTCATTTTTTTATTAATTTTTTTTGGGGGGCTCTTTGGCCTCTCTTTTTTTTTGGTGGGCATCTTTGGCCTCTTTTATTTCCTCACATGGGACAATGCACCATGAATGATGATCATCACACTTTCAACTCAAAACTTAGAGCAACGATGACTCTATCTGGAATGCCTTCGGTAGTGTACCGTGACAACGATCTAGCATGGCATAGACATTAACGGAAACATCATGCTAGCTATCTTACGATCATGCAATGGCAATGTAGACGTGGTGGCGCATGTCATGGCGGTAGTTGCATGGCAATATATCTCGGAATGACTTTGAAAAATCCATAGTAGGTAGGCATGGTGGTTGTTTTGAGGGAGGCTAATGGTGGGTTTTGTGCACCGGCGAAAGTTGCACGGCACTAAGAAGATAGTGATGGTGGAAGGTGAAAGTGCATCTAAACCATGGACTCAACATTAGTCATGAAGAACTCATATACTTGTTGCAAAAGTTTTATTAGTAATCGAAACAAAGCATTCAACGCATACTCCTAGGGGAAGGGTTGGTACGTATAAACCATCGCGCGATCCCGACCGCCACACAAAGGATGACAATCAAAAGACTAATCATGCTCAGACTTCATCACATAGTGGTTCACCATACATGCATGCTACGGGAATCACTAACTTCAACACAAGTATTTCTATATCCACAACACCATACTAACATAACTTCAATATTACCATAACCACAACTCAAAACTAAATGAGATGAATCAAACTCCTCTGACTATTCAATGCACATGAAGGTGGAAGTTTTCGTATCCCTTTGGATAACTACCCATTTTGAGACTACTTTCAAAGCATAGATCAACTACCGAGCCACGCACCGTTGTGCTCTAAAAGATATAAGTGAAGCACATAGAGCAAAAGTGTCTAGCTCAAAAGAAATAAGTGAAGCACATGTGAGCTGAATTGTCTACCGAAGGATATAAGCGAAGCTCGACAAAATCGTGGTGAGTGCATGTCTCTCTATCTAGGTGTGCAGCAAGGATGATTGTGACACAAAAAAAATAAAAGACGCATACGATACAAGATGCTCCAAGCAAAAACACATAACATGTGGTGAATAAAAATATAGCCCCAAGTAACGTTACCGATGGATTGAAGACGAGAGAGGGGATGCCATCCCGGGGCATCCCCAAGATTAGGCTTTTACGGCATCCTTGAATCTCTTGGGGTGACTTGGGCATCCCCAAGCTTGAGCTCTTGCCACTCTTTATCTCTTTGTCCATAAGAACTTCGCCCAAAACTTGAAAACTTCACAACACGAAAATTAAACAGAAACTCGTGATAACATTAGTATAAGAAAGCAAACCACCACTTCCTTAGGTAATGTATCAAACTTAAATTCTACTTATGCTGATGTTGGGTTACTGTATTTTTAATATTCCATGTCTAATACCCCCCCGATACTATCCATAGTTTCATCAAAATAAGCAACCAACACAACAAAAACAGAATCTGTTAACAGCAGACCAGTCTGTAGGAATCTGTATATTTCGTATACTTATGGTACTTCAACAATTCTGACAAATTACTACAGTCTGAAGACTTTGCATAGCAATCGGTAGAAAAAAGAATCAACTCAAAAGCTCTTACATAAAAACAATTAAAATTCTTTTCGTGAGCAGAAAGTTTCTGTCTTTTCCAGCATGACCAAATGATCATCCCCAAGACTAATCATAACGGTTTTGCTTGGCACAAACGCAAAAAGAAACACAAAAAACACAATCATAAAAGATTTATGAAAGTGTGGAAAACACAAAACAGAAAGAAAAATGGATAGATTCGTTGGGTTGCCTCCCAGGAAGCGTTTTTGTTTAACGCCCTTAGCTAGGCGAAAGGTGATGGAATCACGTATAGTCATCTTTGGTGCTCAAACCATAAGTAGCCCTCATCATAGATTCATAAGGCAATCTTATTTTCTTTCTAGGAAAGTGCTCCATGCCCTTCTTTAAAGGAAATTGAAATCTAATATTCCCTTCCTTCATATCGATGATAGCACCAATAGTCCTTAGGAAAGGTCTACCAAGAATAATGGGACATGAAGGATTGCAATCTATCTCAAGTACAATGAAATCCACAGGTACATAGTTCTTATTTCCAACAATAAGAACATCATCGATCCTTCCCATGGGTTTCTTGATAGTAGAATCCGCAAGATGCAAATTAGGAGAACACTCTTCAATCTCATGAAAACCAAGAATATCACATAAAGACTTTGGTATCGCGGAAACACTAGCACCCAAATCACAGAAAGCATTGCACTCATAGTTTTTGATCTTGATTTTGATAGTAGGTTCCCACTCATCATGAAGTTTTCTAGGTATAGAGACTTCTAGTTCGAGCTTCTCTTCAAGAGATTTCATCATAGCATCTACGATATGCGCGGTAAAGGCTTTGTTTTGGCTATAAGCATGTGGAGAGTTTGCAATGGATTGCATCAAAGAAATGCATTCAAACAAGGAGCAATTATCATAATTGAATTCCTTGAAATCCAAAGTGGGAGTTTCATTACTACCCAAAATTTTGATTTCTTCTACTCCACTCTCCACACCTTTATCATCAAGATGGGTGGACTCCGAATCATTGGGGCGTTTTTCAACCAAAGTGGATTCATATCCAGCCCCTTCATCAATAGGTTTGACACGCAAAAAGAAAGATTCAAGAGGAGACACACCAAGCACTTTTAAGATCTTCATGATTTGCATCACAAATTTCAGGTTTAGCTGCCATCTTATTGACCAAGGTAGCTTGCTTGTCAGAAATTTGCCCCACCAATTTTTCAAGGTTAGCAAGCTGAGAATTAAGTGCAAGGAAATCATTGGCCATATCATCAACCTCTTTACTCAAACAGACCAAAAAGGAATTTTGCTCTTTTAATTCCCTGCGGAAGTAACTATTTTGGTCAAACTGAGAAGACATGAAACCTTTGACATTAGTTTCAATATCCTCCAATTTTCTGAAATAGTTTGGTTTGTCCATGAGGAAAGGTCTCTCACGAACAATCCTAAGAGCAGGCGGGCGAAAGGGAACGGTAAAAAGGCAAAAAGCAAAAGAAAACGGCAAAGGAAAAAGGCAAATGAAAACGGCAAATGTGAATTGGGGGAGAGGAAAATAAGAGGCAACTGGCAAAAAAAAGTAAATGCAAGAGATGAGTTTGTGAGACCTACTTGGATAGATCTCTCCCTCCCCGGCAACGGCGTAAGAAATACTTCTGCTACTGCAACAAAAGACCTTCCAACTGTGCTAGAAACGTGCTACGGCACTAGGAATCCTTCTGCTACGGCTACGCCTTAACGGACTTCCTAAGCAAATATGCAAAGTATTTCCCCTGTGGCCTGGGATCCTTGCGTTGGTATTCCCTCGAAGCGGAAAGGGTGATGTAGCGCAGCGGTGGTAAGTATTTCCCTCAGTTTGTGAACCAAGGTATTGATCCAGTGAAGGAGTATCTCAAGTGCCTGCACAAACACAAAAAGCTTGCTCCCAACGCTATGAAGGGGTTGTCAATCCCTTATAGATTGTTCGCCAAGTGAGAACTGAAAGCAACAAAGTAACAAAGCAAAGTAAAAGCGCAAGTGGAAACGATAGGTGTGAATAGACCCGGGGGCTGTAGTGTTTACTAGTGGCTTCTCTCATGAAAGCAAGTAGACGGTGGGTGAACAAATTACTGTCGAGCAATTGATGGAACCGCACAAAGTCGTGACGTCATCTATGGCAATGATTATATCTATAGGCATCACGTCCAAACAAGTAGACCGATACTTTCTGCATCTACTACTATTACTCCACACGTCGACCGCTATCCAGCATGCATCTAGTGTATTAAGTCCAAAAGAACAGAGTAACGCCTTAAGCAAGATGACATGATGTAGATGGACAATCTCATATCTACGACAAACACCACCTTGTTACCCTTGATGGCAACTACCCGATGTGTGCCTTGCTGCCCCTACTGTCACTGGGAAAGGTCACCACACGGTAAGAACCCAAAACCAAGCACTTCTCCCATTGCAAGAATCATAGATCTAGTTGGCCAAACAAAACCCAAGACTCAGAGAGACTTACAAGGATATCAAATCATGCATATAAGAAATCAGCAAAGACTCAAATATATATCATAGATAATCTGATCACAAATCCACAATTCATCGGATCTCGACAAACACACCGCCAAAGAGGATTACATCAGATAGATCTCCATGAAGATCATGGAGAACTTAGTATTGAAGATCCAAGAGAGAGAAGAAGCCATCTAGCTACTAACTACGGACCCATAGGTCTGAAGTGAACTACTCACAAGTCATTGGAGGGGCTAGGATGTTGATGTAGAAGCCCTCCAACTCCAAAGTCCCCTCCGACAGGGCACCGAGAAGGGTCTCCAGATGAGATCTCGCGGAAACGGAAGTTTGCGGCGGCGGAAAAGTATTTTCAAGGATTCCTTGATTTGTTTTCTGTATTTTAGGGAATATATAGGCGGAGGAGCTAGGTCAGGGAGGCGCCAGGGAGGCCATTAGCCTGCTAGCCGCCGCACCCTGGTGGCGGATAGGGGGCTTGTGGGCTCCATGTAGCTCTCCTGGCTTGGCCCACAAGCCCCCTGATCTTCTTCCGTTCGGGAAAAATTTATTTCGGGGATTTTATTCCGTTTGGACTCCGTTCCAAAATCAGATCTGAAAAGAGCCAAAAACACAGAAAAAACAGGAACTGGCACTTGGCACTGAATTAATAAGTTAGTCCCAAAAAAGATATAAAAGGTACATAAAACATCCAAAGATGATAAGATAGCAGCATGAAACAATCAAAAATTATAGATAAGGTTGAGACGTATCAGGCTCGCATTTACTAGAGCGGGCCTGGTTGCACGTGGGCGGTCATTTTTTTCTTTTACCCATCGAGTGCACCTTCTCTTGCATTCCATGTACACACCTTGTGCACTGCTTGGTATTACTTTTGTGAACTGCATTCACCTTTTGTTTTAGGAGCAGCTTGCAAATTATATTTTTTTAGAAATCTATGTATTAACGAGCTGCATTTAGTGGGCGGTCAATTTTTCCCCGACCAGTGCACTTTCTCCTGCGCTACATGTACACACTTTGTGCACTGCACGATATCACTTCCATGAACTACATTCATGTTTTGTTTTAAGAGCAGCTTGCGAATTATAATTATTTTGAAACATAAATATTATTGAGCTACGTTTTAGTGGTTGGGAGGTGCTGCAGTCAAAGTACACCTTTTCTGGTCTTCCTTTTTCTTAGTAACATAAGTTTTATTTATTGTCCTTCATTCTTGGTAGCCTAACTTTTATTAACTCTCACTTAATTTTCACTTTTATTTTTTGTGTGGCCAGACTTTTTGCCTTCCTCTTCTATATAATTAGGCCAACTTCTAACCTTCATTTGCATTTTCATTTTCCTTGTAGCCACAACTCCTCTCCTTCCTCCAGTCTCCCTTTCTTTCTTTTCATTTTCCAAGTATTGTTGCGATGCCTCTAGGCCCCTGCGAATCTCTCCTGCTGTGGCCATGGTTGTGGTGTAATGATGCACTGGGATTGCTCAGCTTGCTCGCAGGCCCGTCGTGCTCGTCGGGCGGGCGAGGTCTTGTGCCTTGCTGGGCAAACGCACTGGCTTGCATATGGCACAGTTTTCACACAGGGTTTGGATTTTGGCCATATCAACGTTGTTGAGTTCTATTCCGCCCTACTTTTCCATGGCCTTGGCTACACAAGTCCTTCTGTCCATCAGCTTACGCCCACAGATGTGGAGACTCACTACAAGATGGTAATTTTGTTTGATCTGATTTTTTTCTTTGTCACATTTATTAGTTTGTATAATTTCATTCTTTTCGGAACTTCTAGTACCTTAGGAGCATACTTCTTTTGTTTATTGAAGCGTACTATGGTGCGTGTATGGAGCTCGTGTTTCTTTGGCATGTACTATGATGCTCCAGGAATATAGAGTTTGTACTACATGGTTACAAGATTTGAACTGCATAGGTATGAGATGAGCACTACCATCTTGTACATTTTCCCCCCGTATACTATGTGAACTTCATACAACTATATTAACGAACTACATGACAGTTAAAAGCATACTGGAGTTTGGCGTGTTCCGCACTGCATGTACCTCTCTCAAATAAGTGGTTCGGGAACTGTGTGGGCGTTTTATCTGTACTGCTTTTTAGTCTATTTGTGCACTTCATCTAGCTCTCGTCTGTTCTGTGTGCGGGTTTGTTTCTCTTGTGTGCACAATATGAGAATTGTACTACTAGTATCGTCTCCTAATAGTTTTATTATTTTTTTGCATAAAATCCCTCAATGAGCTGTTAAGTATCTCTGGCTCAAGAAGAATGGTATTTTCCATGTTATTCTCGGCAATGGACACCCGAGTCCAGTCAAGTACCGTGTAGGCATTGATCGGCGGCTGTATCTACAGAAAGGCCGGAAGGAATTTGTCATTGGAAATGACCTGAAGTCTCAGCAAGTTGGTGTCCTCAACATTTTTGAACCCAAGGATCGTTTGTTTAAAATCATGCTTGACGTGATTCGTTATGATTGTGAGGTTGATTGTAATAAGTACTTTTTGCATATCGAATGCTTCATCTTTGATGTGATTGTAATAAGTAGTTTTGTGATCTGAACCACCTAGCATATAGGTTAGAACTTTTGTGTTGTCTATGAGGTAACTGCATTGCCTTTTATGTTTTTTGTGGATCAAAGTGTGTCAATGCTTAGCCCAGACAGCTATGTATGTGGTTTTCTCTACATCATTTCTCTTGAATGGTTTAGTGGAAGAACTCACTACAAAAGACATATGGATATGCAAACTGATATATATATATATATATAACTAATTTATTGAATTGTTTCTATTTTTGTAGTTAACCTGCTGCTTCTTCGCGGTGACTGGATTGCGTTCAATGTTGCACTTTGTCTTGCTTTCCATGGCGCTGTTGCTGCTTCTGGTCTTTTCACCGTTGTGTTTGTAACCCCTTGCCTAGCTGTTGAAGGCAACTTTTGTTTTCCAGCATTGTGAACTGCAATCTTCTGTGCTCCTCGCGTGCTGGTTGATGGCGGTTTATGTTTTCCAGTGCCATGAACTAGATCCCTTCATGCTCCTACATTGTTTTTTGTTTGTTGTGTCGTTCTAAGTTTTTTCTGTACAACAACATTCCCTTTTGTTTCATGTTTCTTGTTTGGTGGTCTTGTGGGCATTATTTTTTCATCTTCTTCGTCTTCTTTACTCTCTTCTTCTTCCTCCTCCTCTGCTTTTTCTGCTTCTTCGTAAGTCACTTCTTATTCAGTTGTATCACCATCTTCTACTATGATTTCACACTTGTAGGAAAAACCTTATAGGTAGGACCCTATTAGTAGCGCTGGAATATAGCACGCGCTGCTGCTACTTAGCAGTAGGGCTGGCTCGGTCAAGCGCTACTGCTAGTGACTTAGCAGTAGCGCTAGATTTTGTAAAAAGCGCTACTACTAAACGGGGCCGAACAAGCCCACTGACGGTAGCACTAGTAGCAGCGCGCACTTGTAAACTCCGCTACTGCTAAGTAGAATAGAAGTAGCGCTCATTGGGATTTGGCGCTACTGCTATTGGGTCCCACTTAGTAGTAGCGCTGCTCCAGAAAAGCGCTACTACTAAGTGGAATAGCAGTAGCGCTTAGCGCTACTACTACGCGTGGCTGGTGGCAACTTTTCACCCACACACCCCCTCTCTCCCCCTTCCTCCCCCTTTGCCCTCTCCCCTGCTTTCTCCTCTCCTCTCTCTAAGTTGCTTCTCCACCACTGTTGCCCTTCTTCTCTCTTCCTTCTACCTCTCTCCTCTCCCCATTAATGCCCCCTCCACCCTAATTCTCATCTATAAATGGCCCTCTTCTAACTCTACCTTCCACATTTATTTGGCTCTCCCTCCTTCCATACATATAGATCTAGCTAGCTAGGTCATCTCTCTCCCTCTCCACTAGTTATCTAGAGGCATCTCTCCTCACAACAACTAGATCTAGCTATTTATTTAGCCGTGCACAATCTCTCTCAGGATATAGTTGAGTAAAAAGTTGTGTGTTTCAATAATGGGAATATGTGTGTTTGTGATATGAAGGGATTTGTGTGAGTGACATGCCACGTGAGTTGCTTAAGTTTTGCCGAGATGTCAATTTATTTCCGTTTCAGCAAATTTCGAGCAAACTCGATATGTCCTATTTTTAGGCAAGGTCATGCCAAGTTTTTATATGACTTTGATGCATGCATGCATTTTTTTATCACCCTTTTGCATGTTATACTGTGCAACTATGAAGATGAGTGGAAGGAAGGTGGAGCGGTACTTGCAATCCGCAGTGATGGACATGTATGCAAATAAACGGACTCGGATTAGATGTCCGTGTACAAGATGCAAATAAGGAGTAATTTTGGACCCTTTTGATGGTGGCAGTTTGAAGGCTCACTTGCTAATTCACGATTTTATGGATGGCTATACTCGGTGGATAAGTGACGATGATGATGAGGACATCCACATGGCAGAGAATAACTACATGGTACAAGACAAAGAGATGACCGATCGACACGAAGACGATGGCGTCGGACACGACGGCGGGGAAGAGTCGGAACACGACGGCGCGGAAGTGTTCGGATACGGAGGCGGGGAAGAGTCCGACCATGGCGGCGGAGAAGATTCTGGACACGTCAAAGAAGCAGAGTCCGGACATGGTGGAGAAGAGGCGACGGACATGTCGCAGTCTTCATTGCTACTAAGTTCAGTTGTGCAGGACCCTCATGTTCGAGACCTCCTTCGAAAGAGTACGAATAGAGACAGAGTTTCTTCTAGAGAGGAGGCCAAGCTGGCACAACTTGAAGTAGACTCGAAGACTCCATTATATGACGGTTGCGATCCCGAGGTTACCTGCTTGAGTTTCCCGCTTGAACTTATAATGAAGAAGGCCAAAAACAAATGGACAAACAAAAGTCTCGATGAGCATTTGAAGTAACTACATAATAAAGTTCTTCCTGCGGGGAACCTGTGTCCTACTAGTGTCGATGAGGCCAAGAAAAGCGTTTGCCCTCCTGATCTGCCGCACATTAGATACCACCCGTGCACCAACGATTGGATCATTTATCGGGGGGAGCACGCGGAGAAAACCAGGTGTCCAGTGTGCAATAATTCTCAAATCAAGAAGGCAGGAAAGAAAGCTCCTCATAAAGTTGTATGGTAGTTTCCGATCACTCCCCTTCTGCAACGGTATTTCATAGATCCTAAGGAAGCAAAGCTAACATTTTAGTAGTAGCGCTGGAATATTAGCAGTAGCGTTGGTTTAGCAACAGTGCTTTATTTATTCCAGCGATACTGCTAACATACGTACCAGTAGCGCTGGAATTCCAGTGCTACTGCTAAAAGGTTAGCTGTAGCGTGTTAGCAGTAGCGCTACCACCAGCGCTATTGGTATGGCTAAAAAAAGTGCTACTATTAGGCTTTCTCCTAATAGTGTCATATTCTTTGTCTTCTTCTTTTTGTGTTCTTGTTCTTTCGGGGCATGCTCTTGCATTGTATCTCTTCCTCTTTTTGCAGATGCTGCAAAGTCTCATTTTCGTCCATTTCGTAGTGTCATGAGTGGAATCTCTGTATGGTTGTGCATCTCCATGGCTATGGTTTTGTTGTTCATGTTTTTTTACATGTCCTGGAATTGCGGGCATTGATTGTATTACATGACTTGTACCTTCTTGTTCCCAGTGGCCCGCCATCACTGCCAGCTCAGGTTGTGGCTTACTACTTTTGCCATCATTTTTCTCCTTGCAGGCAGCCTGTTTTTAGTTGCATCGCCTTTTTCTTCCTCCCTATCGTGTTTGAAATAGGAGGTGGAAGAATTGTTTATTTTTTTATTGCACGAGTATAGCTGAGTTTGGCATCTTCTACTTGCTCGGTATTCTTGTCAAGCTCGGAATTCTTTTCTTGTTTTATTTTTGATGATGCTTCTTCTTATTCATTGAGCACATCAACTTCCTTGATCAGTGACCTCATACCAGACAATGCCGTGTGGTACCCGACATCGGACCTCATCCCTCTGTTTGCAAGGTCCATTGTTGTTAATGACAACAATTTTCTATGGAAAAATAAGGAACTCCCATCTGGTGTTGTTTGTTTGTAGTCTTTTCTGTCAAATGTTCGAATTGATCTAGCGTTCGTAGTGTATCTTTTCAGGATGTACATCTCAGGAATGTTGTCTACTCTCAGGTGATGGAGCATGCATACCAAATGTACGCAAAAGAGCCCTATAGACAACACATGTTTTCTTTGTACTGTAAGTGAATTGCACCAAATTAGTAAACATGGTGTTTTTTGTTATTTTTTCATTTTGCGGAAGTGAACTTCTCTTTTGGTTTTAAATTTGAGTAAGTGAGCTTGATGCGTAACTTTCATAAATTTGGATTTTTTGTGTTAGCGAGCCTCATGTGTGTGTGTCAAGAGTTTGCATTCACATTCATACACACCGTTATTTTCATCGGCGATCACTTGGAATTCATGCCTTGCCCAATCAAATGCATCCGATATCTTGTAGTGGTGAACAAGCTACTTTTTTGGGTTCTCAGCGCACTGTTCTGCTATGAATGCAGTGATGTGGTAGAGTGTTTCTTTGAAATCCGTAAAAACTGCCCTTGTGAATACTCTCAGGAGTTGAACTTGGAACCCAAACTGGGTCATCGTCTTTACCTCTGACTGCATGATCAGCAATGTAGCGTTATGAATCAGAGAACTAAAAATATTGTTTTTTCTAGTTATTTATCAATTTTTATGGACATTTTATTGTACCTTATTTGCAGTTGTCTCTTCGTGCTCGACGACCTTCCTGGTCTGAATGCAATTGTCCACGTGTTGAGCAAACATATGGAGACCATGGTTTTCTTTGACGAAGTTTTTCTTCAATATACGGTTCATGCTTTCGCTTCTGTGCGTGGAAGTCATCCGAGCACAGAAAATTTCCTTGTAGTAAGGTGAGATCCACTCGTGCGTGTCATTCCACACCGAATTCATCACTTCGTCATTTTGCAAGTTTTATTTTTGCATGGTGTCCTTCCATGCCCGATCAAATTCTGACGACATTAGTGGGTGGTTCAGGATCGTAGTGAGTTCATCCTTGAGTTTCTCGTGCGCCTTATACAATAAGGTGAGGTGGTCTTTATACTTCTTCATAATGTGCCATCGATACAACTTATGTAATGTATCAGGGAGGCTAGTTTTCAATGCTTCCGACATCAAAGAACAGTGGTCTGAGAGGCACAAGTAGTGTATTTTTATTAAGTTGTTTATGTGTAAGGAAGATGGTAGAAATAGAAGTGTAACAAAGAAAATAAGTATACAGGTGTTGTATTTTGTACGTGTGAGCATGCAGATTGGTGGCTTGTAGTTCATACACCTCAAGAATGTTTTGAAATCGCACTCGATCGACGGTATCGTTTCATCTCGCACAAGGGTGACAACGAATATGATGCTCTATAGATGATGGGTCACTCCCACGAAGACTCCCAGCAGCATGTGGAATTAGTTAGTTTTATATGTTGTGTCAAATGTAACGCAGCCTCCGAAATCTTTGTATGATCCTCTGCAACTTGCATTCGCCCAAAAGAGTTTCTTAAACGATTATTGACATCCACGTTGTAATCATGGAAGAATTCTGGGTTGGTCTTCCTCATCTTCTCGAAGAAGTCCAAAAGTTTCTTGACGTCATCTTGATACTCTTCTGTAGCAAACTTATGTTTCCTGCATTTCAAAGGCAATGCAAACTCATCTTATAAAACAGGAAATGATTGCCCCACAGAATTCTCAAGTGATATGTTCTGGGGTTGTCCTTACTTGTTGAACCAGTCGGGGCTAGTATATCCCATGAACTGCATACTACCGGACAAACACAATAGCATTGCCATCATCTGTACGTGTGTTTGGTTGTCTAGCTGCATGCCCTTCACCAACTGGTCAATCAAAGGAGCATCTCTTTTGTGTGAGTGCATGTGGAAAGGCATCCCAGGGCTTTCTAGCATCTTGTGATTGTGGTTGAGCTCAATGATTTCTATCCCAAAAGTCCCATTCATCCTCTTTTTGACTCTAACTCCTGCTTTGCAGCCAATCCTTTTGGATGTCTTGTCGCGTTTTCGGTCATAATCTGCCACACTCTTCCCTTCTCTTGAGCAGACAATGTAGGCATTTGTCTTGTGTTTTGACTTCTTACATATGCCAAACATTGCATATCTTGCATAAGTGTTGTAAAAGTGTCATGCACTGTTGTATGAGGTGAACTTCATTCCAGCAGTAGGTATGAGGTTTGACGACATGTTTTTATCCTGCATCAATTTTCAATTCTCTATGATACAAAGTGCACTGTCCTCTTAAAATACGAGGACTTCATACGAGTTAAGAAAGCATTGCAATGATACTAAATTTTCAGAAGAGTCGACTATATTAGATGTTAGGCCAAACTTAACATTAAATGTCAATGTGCACTGCAATGTTATCTCAATGGCTGCATTTTTTTCAGGACATAAACTTGCATGTGTGTAATGTCGTTCATCCGATGGCGTTTGTAGCTCGCCGGGTTGTATTGTACATGGTTGGGTTATAGCAGATCTGTGTACTTGAGGATCTCGCGGTGGCACTAGTGAGGAGGACTTGTACCTATCATTGACTTATGACCGAGGCACCCTTTGTGAGGAGGACTTGTAACTACCGTTGACTTCTGACCAAGGCACCCTTTGTGAGGAGGATTTGTACCTGCTGTTGACTTGTGACCGAGGCACCCTTGGTGGTTGTAGTGTTGCACTTGTTTCAGCACGTGCACTTGGAGCTATGTTTCTTGTTGCAGCAGGTGCACGCTGAGCTCTGTTTTGGGGTGCAACAGGTGGATGCAGTGGTAATCCAGTGTTGTGGTGTTGCCTCAATGGATTCGTTTGAAAATTCTCGAGCGGTGGTGCATCAGCAAAATCATCCTCTTCTGCAACATCATGGTCAACAACATCATCGTTGTCTGTTCAGACATGCTGTCAAGATGTAATGAACTCGTGCTTGTACTCTGGTTTGATGACTGTTATTGGCTCATCTTCATCGTCAGCATCTTCATCATTACGTTGGTGAGCGCCCTCCCATGTGATGGTGACATCATCGCCATCTTTGACTGCCTCTTCTTCGTGGAAGAATTCTTCTTCCGGAGAGTATTGCACCCTGTTTGTTGTCCCGAAGAATCCTCGAGGTATCTCACGAGTAACCCAGCTAATTACTCCTGTTGAAAAATCTTGATTCTTCTGAAAATTGATGGTCCCTCGGTTGTCAATTATTTGTGGCACTTTCTTTCTGGTGAACATAATTTCCTACACAAAACGGCTGAGCTCCATTGTCACGTAAAACGAACTGAATCATAGGAACTGCATTTTGTTTAAAATGACACTACGAACTAATGCACGCGGACTCCACCATCCAGAAGGGTGAACTGAAGTAATCGCAGTGCTTCATTTTCCATAGAGAACCTATAAAACCGTACTGCATAATCGAGCAACTGCATAGTAAGGTAAAACAAACTGAATCATAGGAACTACATTTTGTTTAAAAGGGCACTGCAATCTAATGCATGCGGACTGCATTATCTAGAAGGGTGAAGTGAAGTAACCACACTGCTTCGTTTTCGTTGATGTACTACACTACGAGTACTGCTTTGTCTCGAACAAGTAAACTGATATAGGTGAAGAAGTATATTGCTTACCTCATGTTGCGGTGCTTTCTTGCATTTGCATGAGGAAGTTCCCTTTACGGCTGTTTGCAGTGATCTTCTTTTCATTCGTGCAGTCCTCTTTCCCTTCAAGAGTTCATGAACGCTTTGGACATTGCTCACGGTGAGTGGAGATGGACGATTTGCGTTGTAGGTCGTCGCATCCTTCATCCAAGAAGCTGTGGTGGATAAACGAACCTTGCGCACATTCCTCCTTTGTCGAATTGGTGCTATGTTCAGGCAGCACCATTCCACATATGATGAAGTAGAGATAATTGGAGATGCAGCGCCCAACATCGTGGAAGAAGCCCTAGAGGAGATCGGCGGCGACGCCACCGAGCTACCATCTCAGAAGAGGGCGATATGCGAGAAGGCTGCCGTTGTGGGAGAAGGCCGGGAGGGCAGGGGCGGCTCTGCCCCCAGGTCGTTGCAGCCGCGGGAGAACGCTGGGAGGCGAAGGGCAGCATCACTCCCAGGCCTTCGGCGCCCGAGAAAGCCGGTAGGGTAGGGGCGGCGGCGCTCCCAAGCCGCTGCCGCAGAAGAAGCCGGAGAGGGGAGGGGTGATGGCGCTCCCAGGCCGTTGCCGCGAAAGAAGGCACAGAGGGGAGGGCGACGGCGCTGCCACACCGCCAGCGCGAAAGAAGGCATGGAGGGGAGGTGCGGCGATGAGGTGGGGAGGGGAAGGGCGGCGGCGCTCCCAGTCCGCGGGCACGGAAGAAGACGGGGAGGGGAGGTGTGGCGACGATCTCGTGGGAGTTTGTAGAATAAGGGTGGGTGTTTGCAGAATAAGGTATTTATGGGTGTTATTAGAATAGACCCACCATATATATATATATATGTATATATATATATGTGTGTGTGTGTGTGTGTGTGTGTGTGTGTTTCCCCAACACATGATGCTTGCCAACTAAAGAATTAATATATTAGATTAGGGGTAAACATTATTGACTCTTGCATAAAAGTAAATCCACAAAAGTAAAAGATAGGCCCTTCACAGAGGGAAGCACAGGTTTCATGCGCTTTTTAATTTGGGACGTGCAAACTCTTAATGTAAAAAAAACATCATTTTATATTGCCTCGTATGATAGCAACCTTTATTATGCAGTGTGTCGCTTTATAATAAAAGATCATACAAAGCTTACTTTACCTTACAATAAAAGATCATACATATTGAGGAGCAATTGTTATTGCTTTACGCACTGATGACAACTTACTTGATGGATCTTATTCAATCCATAAGTAGGTATGGTGGACTCCCATGGCAAGAAACTGGGTTTAAGGTGTATGGTTGCACAAGTATAATCTCTACTTAATGCGAATTTTTGGGCTAGCAAAAGATCCTATACGAGCACCACATGTGAGAGGATCCATGATAATATAACTTCTATTTGAATTTAGACAAACGTAGCTCATTACGTTGTCTTCCTTGTCCAACATCAACTATTCGATCATACAGAAAATATTTGATGGGGGCTCACAATCGCAAAATATATCCGAGATAGTTTCGCATGAATTATTCAATTACTAACACTATGTTCGTTATCTCCCAAAAACTTCTATTAAACATACTTCTTTTCATGTGAAGTCATTACTCCCCATGGGATTAAGATACGATCTCTCTATTAATTTTTATTTCTGTGCTATGATTGATGCATGAGAGCAAATCAAGAGAATCCCAACTAATCTCTATTATATAACTCTCACACTCGTTTACGGGGATAGATAGATCACAAAGAAAATACTCTAAGCAAAATGATACTAAACTTTTATTCTTCAGATCACGAAATAACTAAGGATCAAACTAAGATAGATGATGATGTACAAAGTGATGGTGATACAATATCAGGGCACCTCCCCCAATCTTGGAACAAGCTAGGGGTGGTGCCCATACCCATGTACTCAGGTGTCCTTCTTGGGTGATGGTGGTGGTGAAATAATCTTCTTAGCAATGCAGTTCTTTAAGATAAGGATCTCCTACTTAAGTTTATCAAGCTCTCGCTTAAGGTCTAGGTTCTCCTTGTGAAGTTTGTTGGTGACGATCATTGCTCCTTCCATCAAGGGATGGGTTTTACTAGTGGAGTCAGCAGTGGTATATACCTGCATAAGACTATAAGGGGTAATTAGAGTATTGTAAGGTGTAACCTTATTTGGTAAGCTCGAATTTTTGAACTCCACATGCATATCCCTAGGTTGAGGTAGAGGTACTTCCCCTTCTTATTCATCACATGAAGGTCCAGTCCATTTTAGATCAGCCTCCACCTCTTCCTCCATTGACCACCCATAAGGATCAATATCCCCATAAACTCGGGGATTAGCGATGAGATCGGAGACAGAGTTGTAGCTGTGTGAGCGTTGCAAAGACATAGTGCTTTAAACGTGTCAGAATCAGCCCGAAAAAGAACATATGAGAAACTTGCGATGTGGTGGTCAAAACATATGGGGGTATATATAATGAACTTTTCCAGTTAAGAATACGAGTCGAGGAGGAAAACGGAGTCGAGGAGGCACGCGAGTTGCTCCCAAGCCATCAGGGCACGCCCAGTTGGGTGGTCACGCCCTATTTGCTTGTGATTTCCTCGTGGGTCCCCTCGACTGGTTTTTATTTTTCAAATTTATCTAATATTCTTAAACCGTTAGAAAATATTTTTACGGAATTATTGGAGTTTGTTTACTTAGCATATCACATGCCAACTCCTTTTCAGGGTTGTGGTGTGTTCGAGAAGGTCTCTTGCGTGTGTTCTTCCGGTGTCATTACTTGAATAAAATTAGTTTCAACGTTAATGTGTAGACATGTTTAATTCTTTGCCCATGAACCACTCTCGGATTCATGCCTTTGGTATTGTTGATTTTGATAGCACGGGAGCGTTAAACCTCTTCGATAATATAAGATCCTTCCCATTTGGAGAGAAGCTTACTTGCAAAGAGAATGAAGCGAGAATTGTACAAAATAACTAAGTCTCCTAGTTTATATTCCCGTTTTTGGATTCTCTTGTCATGCCTTCTTCTAACCTTTTCTTTAAACAACTTGGCATTTTCATAGGCTTGGGTCCTCCATTCATCTAAGGAGCTAATATCAAATAACTTATTTTCACCGGCAAGTTTCAATCATAGTTAGGTTCTTCAATTGACCAATAAGTTTTATGTTGTAATACAAGAGGTAAATGACATGCTTGTCCATAAACCATTTTATACGGGGACATTCCTATATGATTTTTATAAGAAGTTATATAAGCCCATAATGAGTCATCAAGTTACTTAGACCAATTCTTTATAGATCTATTAATAGTCCTCTCCGAGATTAATTTTATTTCTCGATTGCTCAATTCAACTTGACCACTCGACTTAGGATGGTAAGGTGATGCAATTCTATGGTTAACATCATATTTAGCAAGTAGTTTCCGAAAAGCACAATGAATAAAATGTGAACCACCGGTCATTAAATATCTAGGGACTCCAAACCTGGGGAAAAACATCCTTCAGCATTTTAATAGAAGTGTTATGATCAGCAGTACTAGTTGGGATAGCTTCTACCCACTTAGTAAGGTAATCAACAACAACTAAAATATGACTGTATTCACCAGAGGAAGGAAAAAACCCTATAAACAAAGCCCCAAACATCAAATGATTAAATAACAAGTGAATAATTCATAGGAATTTATTGACATCTACCAATATTACCGGTTTTTCTTTGACATTCATCACAAGAAAGGACAAACTTACGTGCATCTTTGAAAAGAGTAGGGCAATTAAAATGAGATTTTAGTACCTTGTGTGCAGTTCTATCTCCAGTGTGAAGCCCTCCGAATGTCTCAGCATGGCACTTCCATAGGATTTGTTCCTATTCATGCTCAGGTGTACAACGTCTAATAACACCATATACTCCTTCTTTATGAAGATATGGGTCATCCCAAACGAAATGTCTTAAATCAAAGAACTTTTTCTTTTGTTAGTAGGTGAAATTAGATGGTATGTATTTAGCAACAATGTAATTAGTATAATCTACATACCAAGGAGTATTGCACATGATGGGCTCATGGGACTGGGGGTACCCAGGCCCGTCTACGTGCAGCCCAAGATGCGACGGAGGCCATGGGTCTGGCTCGGCCCACCTTCGGGCTTCGTGGGCGAAGACCCTCGTGAGGGCCCCCGCCTAGCGAGTCGCATATCAGCAAGCATCGTCAGGAGCCACGCGAAGCCACCCTCGCGAGGTTGACTCCCGAGGATTCCTCCAAGGCCTCGTGGGACGGACTAGTCGAGGGTGGCTCGGTAGGGGCCGCGCGGTCCTGCATGATCATGCGGGTGATATGCGTCGCATTGGGCGGCGCCACGAGCCGTTCCAGCAGGCATGGACGAGGAGGCATTACTCATTTTTTCTAAGGGAGCAGGGCCAACTCACCGGTTCTCAAAGCAGTCCCCAAATGTTTCCCGTTTGATGCAAGAATACCAAGGCTAGGGGGCCCAGGACAAAGGTCATCCCTGAGCCCACCATCGCGTCACGTCAGGAAACTTTTGCATGTGAAGACTACTTTTGTCAGGATAAACTGTAGTCATGTCCCCCTTTAAACTAGCCATTGTGGCAACCCTTCCCATCTTGTGTTTTCGGGGGAAGAGGGCCAGGGCTAGTATAAAAGAGGGCAGGCTTCCATCATAGAGAAAGATGGACCCAAAAGCTAGCAAGAACCCACCTTTGTACCCTCTCTCATCCTCAAGCAATCTAGTCAAGCACGAGTAGGGTTTTACACCGCAAGGTGTCATGAACATTGGTAAATTGTTGTGTGCCCTATTCTTCTTCCTTAGCTCGATCGCCCCGAGTGTCGTCGTTATGTTGCGTGGTAGAGAAGGGCGGGAGAACCTTGATAAGCTCTTTTTGCATCATCAATTACTATTGATATTTGTGTTGATCCTGCCCATTATCCCTGATTATCATACAATTCTTATGCTCTTTCTCTTTTAATATGCAACGTACATCATTGAGAGAGAAATATCTCAAAACTGGAATTCTGGACCGGGAAACCGAGAAAAAGGTAGAAAAATCAACTTGTTCCAAATGACCTGAAACTTTACGGAAACATTTTCTGGAATATTTGAGAATTTCTCAGCCAAAAATATACCAGAGAGGGGACATCATCTGGGCACAAGCCAACAAGGCGCGGACAAGGCTTCTAGGGCCCCATCTGGTCCTCTGGCAGCCATCTTCTCCTGTATGGTGTGTTTTACCCTAGAATAAAAATCACAAGTCATCTTTTAGGATGAAGCACCACTGTCTCGAGACGGAACCGTGGGCAGTGGCCCTTTTGCTCTACGACAGAGAGATTCTATTGGTGAAACTTCCCTCTGAGGGGGGGGGGAATCGAAGCCATCCTCATCCCCAATGCTTCCTCCTATGTTGGAGGACAAATTTTCATCAACATCATCACGAGAACCATCTCATCTCCAGCCCTAGTTCATCTCTTGTATTCAATCTTTGTCTCAAACCTAAGATTGGTACATGTGGGTTACTAGTTGTGTTGATTACATCTTGTAGTTGATGCTTGTTGGATTACTCGGTGGAAGATATTATGTTCAGATCCTTAATTATGATTATTACACCTCTCATCTTGAACACACTAATAATGTGTCAGTAGTAATTATTGTCCCTAAGGACATGGGAGAAGTCTTGTTATAAGTAATCATATAAAGTTGGTCCTTGATGGATCTTTTAATGATATGGATGTTGTTACTTCTCTTAGTGGTGTCATGTGAACGTCGAATACATGACACTTCACCATGCTATGGCCCTAAGGGAAGTCATTTCGGAGAAACAAATAGATGATGGGTTGCGAGAGTGACACAAGCTTAAACCCCAGTTTATGCGTTGCTTCATAAGGGGCTGATTTGGATCCACATGTTTCGTGCTATGATTAGATTTATCTCAATTCTTATTTCGTAGTTGCGGATGCTTGCGAGAGGGGGTAATCATAAGTAGGTTGTTAGTTCAAGTAAGAACAACTCCTTAGGATTGTTCCATCCACATATCAAATCATCAAAGTAGTGAATGTGAATTAACTTAACATGATCAACATTTCTAGATAGAAATTCCAATGTCTCCTCGGGAGTGCATGCTTGCTTTATATAGGAGAACTTTTAGGCCCGTCCTTTGATATAAAAATGATTTTTCTACCTTGTTGCACCTTTTGTACTACTGTCACTTGTTACAAATTATCTTGCTAAAAAATATCTATCACTATTACTTACAACACTAGCAGAGAATTCCTTGCTGAAAACTGCTTATCATTTCCTTCTGCTCCTCGTTGGCTTTGACATTCTTACTTATTGAAAGGACTACGATTTATACCCACTACTTGTTGGTCATCAAGAATCTTTTCTGGCACTATTTCCGGGAAGTGAATCACATTTGGTAAGTGGAAATTGGTGAGGAAACACTTTTGGTATGTGCTGAAATTTACTATTGCTTATCAGTATGAAAGGTCACCCTTTGAGTGGCTTGTTCGGGGCATTTTCACCACAAACGAAAGTTGAGGAAATTGTTCCTCAACCTATTGAACTTATTGAAAATATTTATTATGAGATTCCTTCGAGCATGGTAGAGAAATAGCTGGCTAATCCTTACGACGGTTCAATTCATCATGATTACCATTTGATATATGTCGATGAGATTTGTGAATTGTTTAAGCTTTCAGTTCTACTTGGAGATAAAGTTAATGAGAAAATTTTCCCTTTATCCTTGGAGGGAAAAGCACTAATGCAGTACAGGCTATTGGATGATATTGGATCATGGGATTGGAATTGCTTGAAGCTGGAATTTCATCATAAGTTTTATCCTATGCATATAATTCATCATGATTGGAATTTTATTTATAAATGCTGGCCTCGAGAAGGAGAAAGCCTCGCTCAAGCTTGGGTGAGGCTTAAATCTATGATGCAAACTTTCGCCAACCATGAGCTCTCATAGGAATTGATATACAAAATTTTATTCTCGACTTTATCATGATGATCAAATATTACTCGATGATTGTGTTGCCGGTTCCTATATGAAGGAGACTATTGAATTCAGATGGGACCTTCTAGAAAAGATTAAATGCAACGCTGAAGAGTGGGAACTCGATGAAGGTAAATAGTTAGGTATAAAGCTTAACTTTGATTGTGTTAAATGTTTCATGGAAACTTCTCCTTTTCATGAGTTTAGCAATAAATACGGCCTTGACTCCAAGATAGTAGCTACTTTCTGTGAATCTTTTGCTACCTATGTTGACCTTCCCAAGGAAAAGTGATTTAAATATCATCCTCCCATTTAAAAAATACTCAAGCAACCTGTTGGAATTAAGAAGGAAGAAATAATTGTTGACCATGTTGATCCAATTGTTTCTAGTGCTTACATTGTGAAACCTCCTTTCCCTGTTAGGATTAGAGAGCATGCTAAGGAAACAACAGTGGTTAATAAGAGTTATGTTAGAACACCTACTCCTTCTGAACAAATAAATGTTGACCCTAATGTAGCTATAGTTAAAGATCTCCTAGTTGATAATATTGACGGGAAGGTTATTTATCTTTGTGATGAAGCTGCTAGAATTGCGAAACCTGTTAGAAACAAACGAGATGAACAAGATAGAAATAAAGTAGTGATAGGCACACATGTCATCTCAGTTAAAATTGTATATCATTGCTATCATGGCATGTGTGATATTCGTGCTAGTATTAGTGCTATACCATTTACATTATATCAAGAAATTATGCATCATATAGCACCCTCTGAAATTGAAGATATTGATGTGACTAGTAAGCTTGCAACCATGATACTATTTTGGCACTTGGGATTGTGAGATATGTTGAAGTCTTGTGCGGAAAAGACAAGTACCCCACTATTGTCTAGTACTTGGTTCGGAACACATAACTTTTGTCCAATCATATTTGCTAGAACTTTTTTGAATTCAGTTAATGCTGAAATTAATTGTGCTACTGAGAAGGTCAGAGTGAGATTTGGTGATATTTCTCATGAGTTTAACTTCTCCAAGTTTAGAAAATAGGCACATGAAAAAGAATTGCCTTGTAAGGATAAAATAATTTGTCTCGCTTCTATTGTTGTACCTCCTACCGATCCACTAGAACAATATTTGCTAGACCTTGAGAATGATATGCATTTGAATGAAAGGAATGAAATAGATAAGATACTCCTTGATCAATAACCTATCCTTAAGCATAGTTTACCGGTTGAAATTTTAGGTGATCCTCCTCCACCCAAGGGAGATCCCGTATTTGAGATTAAGGCTTTACCTGATACTTTGAAATATGATTATCTTGATGAAAAGAAGATATATCCTATCCTGTTATTATTAATGTTAACCTTTCAAAACATGAAGAAAAGAGATTACTCAAAAATCTAAAGAAGCACAAGGCTGCTATTGGATATACTCTTGATGATCTTAAAAGCATAAGCCCTATTCTCTATCATGACAAGATTAACATGGAACCTGATGCTAAACTAGTTGTTGATCATCAACGCCGTCTTAACCCTAACATGAAAGAGGTGGTAAGAACTGAAAAACTGAAACTCCTGGTAGCAGGTATAATCTATCCTATTCTTGGTAGTAGATGGGTAAGGCATGTTCATTGTGTTCCTAATGATGAAAGTAAACTTATTCCACAAAGGATAGTAACTGGATGTAGGATGGCAATTGATTTTAGGAAATTAAATAAGGCTATTAGAAAAAAACCATTACCCCTTACCTTTTATTGATCAAATGTTAGAAAGATTATCTAAGTACACACACTTTTGTTTTTTGATGAAATATGTGGATTTGAAAAACAGAAAATAAGGGATTGTTGAACGCATCCGCGGACATATCCAAAAGCGTCCGCGGATGTATATGAGTATGGGGTGTTTGTTTCCAGGGACTTTTTGGTGTAGGGACTAAAAAAGTTCCTTTTAGTCTCATGTGAAACAAACATGAGGGACTTTTAGGGACTAAAACAGGGTATTTGGGACTAAAGGAAGAAGTCCCTATGGGAGGGTCTTTTTGAAACTTTTTTGTCACTTTTTTCAACAGTGCCCCTACTTTTAACATGTCATTTAATAACGTATATACATTACTAGAGGCAACATGGTCTTTTTGCATGCCATTTAATGACCTTTAATCCATGTTTAGTCCATAAAAACAAACGCGTAGGGACTAGTAAGTTTTTAGTTCGGACTAAAAAAATCCTGGGACTTCTAGACCTATATGAGGCCGGAGTGATATTCTAAGAGCATCTTCAACAGTCCGTATGTTCAATCGTTGGTATAAATGTCCACATCAACAAGCAACAGCACATCATACAAGCTCTTCAATGGGGTGTATGTTAATCGTATGTAAAATAACTAAGCGGGTCCACTAAACATGAAAGAAATAACCATGCTTGCCTCGGAGCTTGTGCGTAAACAGTTGCTTCAAGTTCATACGATTTCATTCTTCCTCTTTTTTTATTATGCGTCATGTCATCAAAATCATCTATATGACAATTTTACTAACGATGATCATACAACCATTGGAGATGCCCTAAGTGACCCATGTGCGTAGCCCTACTCCGGAGGAGTTCACATCAGCATCGCTCTTTGCGCGGCCGCGTGGCTCTGGCTGTGGCGGCGAGTGGCAGCAGATGCTACGAGTGATGTGTAAAGCATGCATTCCAATTGATCCATCCCCATCCTACCTCCAGAGTCCGGCGCATAGCAACGCGGTGGTTGGTAACGCCTCGCTGCCTTTACGTCTGGCATTTTCCCTGAAGAAGATAACTACGGCTTGGTTCTTTCCTAGCTCCGGTGAACAAAGGCGCATGGTCGGCAGCACACGCCTTGGCCGGCGGATAGATGGCATATGCGGCGACAGGGACGAGCACCGGCGGTCGAATTAGTACTGTGCGTATTCTGGCGTGGGAGAACGTATTACGTTGCGTGCACAGTGTGGAAACGGACTTCCCAAAAAGAAAACCGAAACTTCCCGGCGACCGCGTCCGCACGGCGGCGTGGCATCGCATAGCGGCCGCCTTTCTACCGCACCGTCGGCCTCACGCGCCCAACGTGACATCGACCGTGGCTAAAGCACACATGCGGGTGCCTCTCTCTTGGCCTGACTCGGCCGCGCGTGCACGTCTGTGCATGCATGCATGTGTGCAAATCAAATGATGAGAAAGTGAATCTTGCAATGCAACAAGATTAGAAAATGACCAGCTTAATGAATGGCCAATTTGTTCCTTTTTAGTGATCTCTAAAGATGGGGTGCTGGTAGGTAGGTAGGCGGATATGTTCGCATGATGATAGCGTTGATTTTCTTTTTAGATTTTTTTTTCTTTGGATCTTCCTCGTTAAGCCTTCTCTCTCAATACAATATATTACTATCTCCTCTAGGGTTTAGAACGCCACTTATTTTGACGGAATTTTTAACAATCAATTTGACTAGCAAAACATTAACTGCACACACAAAATATGACTGAATTTGTATTTAGGAAAGAATGCCAATGTTGTCTTTTGATGGTACACTTCTCATATAGCATTGTAAATCACATGCTCATCAGAGAAACCAACAACCTTATTTATAGAATCACAACGGAGGAGCTCCCACATCTGAATATATTACTCAAACAGAGTTACGACAAGCCATAAATACAAAAACATAGGCACATGAACACATGAAGAGATGAATATATAACCACCATGAAAAGACGACCTCCTTGTCACACATTTTTCAGTTTGAGAGATCATAGATCTAGATCGGAGATAATAAGCTTGATCGTGAAGACCGAGCAACGATCATACGCCCTCAAAGCCATAACATTTCTTACTCCCAAATTTTCAAAGAGAGGCAAGCAACACAAAGAGCCAGGCAGCAGAGGGATACCAGCGGACAAGGGGGCTTCCCATCATTCATCGATGGGTGGAGAGTCAAGGGCTATACCAAGGCGCTTGAGAGATCGATAGAAGATGTGTCTAGAGGGTGGGTTTAAATAGACTACTTGTCAAGATAAAGTTCCTAGCCTAACTCAATTTCAAGGAAGGCCGAAATCTAGGAGTTCAAACAAGTCTACTACACCCTACACATGCTAGTCAACATATATGGTAGCCGAAAAGTAAAGACTTTGCACATGTAAAGGAGTAGAGTTTAGGAGATCAAACGCAAAGAGGTTGACACAGCGATTTTTGGCATGGTTCCGATAGGTGGCGCTATCGTACGTCCATGTTAGTGGAGACTTCAACCCACGTAGGGTAACGGCTGCGAAAGTCCACGGAGGGCTCCACCCATGGAGGGTCCACAAAGAAGCGGCATTGTCTATTCCACCACGCCTTTCGTCCACAAAGGACTAGCCTTACTCACGGTAGATCTTTACGAAGTAGGTGATCTCTTTGCCCTTACAAACATCTTGGTTCAACTGCACAACACGAAGTAGGAGGCTCCCAAGCGACACCTACCCAATCTAGGAGGCACCACCCTCCAAAAGGTAATAGATGTGGTAGATCAATGAACTCCTTGCTCTTGTGCTTCTAAAGATATTCTCCTCAACACAAAATCATTCTCTCACAGAATATGCATGGGAAGGACAGATTGATTTGGTGGAAAACGGTTTGGGGAGGCTAGAGATCAAGTTTCAAATGGTTTGATTGGAATATCTTGGTCTTAACACATGAGTAGGTGGTTCTCTCTCAGAAAATGGATATGGCAATGAAGTGTGTTTTCTGAGTGCTCCTCCCAAGAATGAGAGGTGCGTGAAGGGGTATATATATGACGCACAAAAATCCCAACTGTTACACACAAACTGGCAAAATCAGTGACACCGAAGTGAAAAACTAGATGGTACTGATTAGCACAAAGGTAGCAACTTTTGAATCTCGGTGAGACCGATATATGAAACTAGGTGGCACTGAAAAGGTGCTAACGGTCAGATGGCCAAACTCCGTGGCACCGATACTCAAACTTGGAAATTCCGATTCTGTGTTTCGAGGCAACCGAAGGTTGGTCACCCAAACTCGGTTGCACCGATATGGATTCGGTAGCACCGATTTGGTGGGAATGGCTAGGGTTTTTATGTGAGGTCAAACTCGATGGATCCGAAATGTGAAAGTCGGTGACACTGAATTTTTGTATGTGGAATTGACGGAGTGGTTATGTGGGAAAAATGATTGATTATTTTCATGGCTAACTTTGAGCACTTTGAGCAATTAGTTCATTTTACTACCTCACCCCCTTTTAATAGTATTGTCTTTCCTATGGACTCAAAACTGATTTCTCACAAATATAAAATGAAGAGTCTTCTAGCTTGAAGCTTGAGCCAATCCTAATCCTTTCTTGCATCAAGGGGCATCTGCACATAAACCTTTAGCCGAAGCTCTCCATGGACTAAAACCATAAATATCTAGGTAAAAGTGTTAGTCCAAGAGACAATGTATGTTGTCATAAATTATCAAAATCACCAAGGGAGCATATGTGCTTTCAATATCCCCCTTTTGGTAATTGATGACAACATACAATCAAAGCTTCAAATATGGATCAGCATTAAAATATGACAGCTTTGAAGGAAACATGACTAGTACAAGCTCTCCCTAAATTTGTGCAATCCCTTTTAAATGGTAGTTGCTTTGGAATGCATGGGCACACACAAGGTAGAAGGACAAGACAAGTCATAGTCATCCTGGCTATATACATCAAACATAGATTTACGGACTTCCATGTTCAAGACTCCATCTTGCAACAATATGTACAAGAAACGAGAGGTCATTATGAACAAGGATATGATGCCTATACTTACATTAAGGATCTTGAGTGTCTTATCATAGGAGTACACATGGGAAAACAAATGTTAGAAACACGAGAGTACTCTATTGTAAAGATGCAAAGAGCTTCAAAAGTGCCAAGATATTGAAGATAAGATTTGATGAAAGGATATGTCTCCAAAGGAACAAGAACTTTTCTCCCCTAAGGACGAATGTGTAAGATTTCCTATCCCCCTAAATCATAGCATGTAGATACTGGGAGTAGGTTGGGTAAGATAAGTTCAAACCAATAAACTAATTTTATCTCTCTTCCCCTTAAGATGTAAGGTATCATATTTCTCCCCCTTTTTGTGTAAGCCTCTAGGTGATATTTCTCCCCTATAGATAGGTTCATTGAATGGAAGCTTTGATATTTATCCCCCTTTGGCATTAATTTCCAAACTGGTCAGAGGGTAAGGGCTCATTGAGAGAAAGGGATCCTGGATACTTCTCTTTTTTATAAGGGTTCCTTGAATTGGGTTTTTCTCCCCCTTAGATAGTCTATAGGGTTCATCAAATGTTCTCCCCTTTGATATGGATAAGAGTTCCTTGAACTATCTCCCCCAATGTTAGGGATCCTAGATTATTCTCCCTCTTATATTCTATGGGATCACTGAGATTTTTCTCCCCCAAGAGAAGTTTTCTCCCCCTAGAAGAATAAAGCTAAGAATGGATTTTGTCTCAGAAAATTTTCAATACAATGTTAGGATGCAATGAAACATGGGATCATTGATATTCTTTCTCCCCATACGACAAAAGTCTAGAAGAAAATATCAGAGCAACTAAGGCTGTAATAATATCGAAGTCACCGAGGCAAAGTGGTTCGGTAGAACCGAGAATGAGATTCAGGCCTCTCGGAGAAATCGGTTGGGCCGAGTTTCCCAGATCGGTGAGACCGAGTTGCAATGAATATCAACTCCTTAACAGAAAATAGTCTGATCGAAAGAATTGTTTCAAGATAGCAATTGCGAAAGATCACCAAACAAAAGAAAAAAGAAAGTAGCAAAGTTTTTTTGAAGTATATACATACATGTAGATGAGAGTCGAATGGTTCCAAAAGAATGTGAAAGGTCAAATGCGAACCAATCAATAATCTTCATCTAGATGTGGGGCGGTGACTAGGTCACCTATATTAGAGTATTTGACTTGAGGAGTCAAGCAAGGATGCTTGATCATAGGTCATACTCGGGTTACCATTTTTGGATTAAGCATTTTATTGTCTTCATATCGCTTGAGTTGCTTTACCTCATGACTTTGTGCAAAGCTTTATCAAGGATATGAGTACATACCTTCGAATGATGTTGATGACGTGGCATGTAGGTGAACTTGTTGTGAATGCTCAATGTTGATGATGATCATCTTCAGTTGGGAGCTATCCATGATGTTTTGGTTCACATTTCACCTACAATGGTTAGTCACGCAAGGAAGAACATAATATATCCAAATGACATGAGTGAAATTTAATATCATAGAATTGTCAAGTTTATGATTTTGTTTTCTTCTTCCTCTATCTCTGAAGAAAAGCTTGTTGATACTTGGCCCTGTCAAGATTGCTTTTGATGTGAGTTGATTGCAATCTTGTGGAGTGTACTTATTCCAAGTACCTACAAAAGGTTAGATGCAATACAAGGGAGCATAGTTTCCAAGATATAAATTAGTCATATCAATGGCATCATGGAGTAGGCAATCAAGCTCATGCCCTTGCATGCATCCGAGTGAGTCTAGCTCACGTTTGAAGAATCAATGATTTTCAACTCACTCCTCAAATGACCAAACACTTTCTCATCAAGTACGAACATGCTTGAGATTGATATCTCCTTTAGCAACATGATCACGAATGAAATGATGTCGCACTTGAATATGTTTTGTTCGAGCATGTTGCACGGGATTATAGGAAATTTTAATAGCACTTTCATTGTCACATAACAATGGAACTTTTCTGACATGAATGCCATAATCCTTAAGAGTTTGAGTCATCCAAAGTAATTGTGCACAACATGATCTAGCGGCAATGTATTCAGCTTCGGCAGTAGATAAGGATACCGAGTTTTGTTTCTTGGATGACCAAAACACAAGAGATCTCCCAAGAAATTGACATGTACTCGAGGTGGATTTTATGTCAAGCTTGTCTCCGGCATAGTCCGAGTTGGAATATCCAACAAGATTAAAAGAAGATCCCTTGGGATACCATATGCCAAAGTTTGGTGTATGTATAACGTATCTCACTATCCTTTTCACAGCGAATAGATGACGCTCTGTTGGTGCTGGTTGGTATCGGGTACACATGCAAACCCTCAATATGATGTCAGGACGGGAGGCACATAAATATAACAATGAACCAATCATTGATTGATAAACCTTTTGATCAACTAGTTTGTCCTCCTTAGTGAGGTCAGGATGTCCACTAGTAGGCATGGGGGTTCTCATACATTTGCATTCTTGCATGTTGAACTTTTTGATTAAGTCCTTGGTGTACTTGGTTTGAGAGATAAACGTACCTTCTCTCGATTGTTTGATTTGCAATCCAAGGAAGAATTCAATTCACACATCATGGACATCTCATACTTCTCTGACATGAACTTTCCAAACTTTTCACTAAAATGTGGGTTAGTAGAACCAAAGATAATATCATCCACATATATTTGGCAAACAAATAGTTCTACGTCAACTCTTTTAGTGAAAGGTTGCATCAATTTTACCAATCTCAAAACCCTTTTGAATGAGAAACCTCATTAGGCATTTGTACCAAGCTCCAGGGGCTTGTTTAAGACCATAAAAAGATTTTCGAAGTTTCTAACATGATTTGGTTTCTTTGGGTTCACAAATCCAGGAGGTTGTTTAACATAAACTTCCTCCTCAATTTCTCCATTGATAAATGCACTTTTGATATCCATTTGGTAAAGAATTATATCATGGTGATTGGTATAAGCTAGAAGAATAAGAATGGCTTCAAGTCTAGCAACAGGAGCATAAGTCTCACCATAGTACATACCTTCGACCTGCGTGTATACTTGGGCTACGAGACATGCCTTATTGCGTACAACTTGTCCGTCTTCATCTTGCTTGTTCCGAAACACCCATCTTGTACCAATGATGTTCTGCTCACCTTCAGGCTTTTCAACAAGTGTCCACACTTCGTTCCTCTCTAAGTTGTGTAGCTCTTTATGCATGGCATTCACCCAATCCGGGTCTTGAAGGGCTTCTTCTACCTTCAAAGGTTCAATGCCAGAGATGAAAGAATAATGCTCACAAAAGTTAGCTAAACGAGATTTAGAGCGAGTGATTCTCCCGGTTTTTATGTCACCGTAGATTTGATTCAAAGGATGATCTCTGACCACTCTTGCTCTAACTCTTGACAAGTTCTTCTTGTTGGATGGTGGAGCTTCTTTTTCATCATCATCATCTTGCATATTGTCGTTGTCGTTGTTATCTCCTTGTGGTGGTAGTGAGGAAGGTTGAGGTGGATCATCACAATGTTCTTCTTCCTCTTCTTCATCACGCCGTGTACCGCATGTGGATGCTTCCATGTCGTTTTGTGGTTCGCCTTGACGCGAAGTAGGAGCTTCCACTTAAATTGATGAAGTCCTTTCTCTCACCTCCATGGGACGAATCTTGCCAATGGAGAAGTCTTTGATAGCTTCCAAAGTTTGACTTGCGAACCGTTAGTCTCATCAAACTTCCCATCTACCGTCTCTTTAACTTTTCGAGTGAAGTTGTTGTAGACACGGTAAGTGTGAGAGTTTGATCTGTAACCGAGTAGGAAACCTTCATAAGATTTAGGTGCAAATTTAGATCGACGATGCTTATCAAGAATATAGCACTTAGAGCCGAATACCAAAAGTATCCAACTTGGGGTTTGTTACTCGTGAGTAGTGCTACTTCTCAAACAACAGCGCCAGAAATTGAGACGTTGACAAAGACTTGCTTGTGTTGGTTTTTCCCTTGAAGAGGAAAGGGTGATGCAGCACAGGAGCAGTAAGTATTTCCCTCAGTTTGAGAACCAAGGTACAATTCCAGTAGGAGAATCTCATCAAGTCTAGAGTACCTGCACAAACACAAAAGAGCTTGCACCCAACGCTGTAAAGGGGTTGTAATTCCCTTCAAGATTGATTGCAAAGTGAGATCTGAAGGCGGAAAGTGCGACGAAGTAAAAAGTGTAAGGCTGAAAATATGGTGCAGAGTAGACCCTGGGGGCCATAGTGTTCACTAGAGGCTTCTCTCAAAATAGCAAGTATTAAGGTGGGTGAACAAATTACTGTCGAGCAATTGATAGAACCGCGCAAAGTCATGACGATATATAAGGCAATGATAAAAAATATAGGCATCACGTCCGAGTCAAGTAGACCGATACTTTCTGCATCTACTACTATTACTCCACACATCAACCGCTATCCAGCATGCATCTAGTGTATTGAGTTCATGACGAACAGAGTAACGCCCTAAGCAAGATGACATGATGAAGAGGGATAATCTCAAACCAATGATGAAAACCCCATCTTTTTACCCTTGATGGCAACAACATGATATGTGCCTTGCTACCCCTTCTTCACTAGGTGAGGTCACCGCACGGTATGAACCCAAAACCAAGCACTTCTCCCATTGCAAGAATCATAGATCTAGTTGGCCAGACAAAACCCACAACTCGAAGAGAATTACAAGGATATGAAATCATGCATAAGATAGATCAGAAGAAACTCAAATAAGATTCATAGATAATCTGATCATAAATCCACAATTCATAGGATATCGACAAACACATGGCAAAAGAAGATTACATCGGATAGATCTCCATGAAGATCATGGAGAACTTTGTATTGAAGATCCAAGAGAGAGAAGAAGCCATCTAGTTACTAGCTATGGACCCGGAGGTCTATGGTGAACTACTCACGCATCATCGAAGAGGTCATGGTGTTGATGAAGAAGCCCTCCGTGTCAGAATCCCCCCTCCGACAGGGCACCAGAACGTGCCCCAGATGTGATCTTGCGGAAACAGAAGCTTGCGGCGGCGGAAAAGTACTTTCGATGATATCCTAATTTTTTGTGGTGTTTTTGGGGATATATAGGGGCAAACCCTAGGGCAAAGGAGGTCCAGGGGGGCACAAGCCTGTGGGACGCGGCCTCCCCCCTGGCCGCGGGGTGAGGGCTTGTGGAGCCCTTGGGGCCCCCTGCCTTGGCTCTCAAGTCTCCTGATCTTCTTCCGTTATGGAAAAATTCTTTTCAGGGATTTATTCCGTTTCGACTCCGTTTCAAAATCTCCTCTGAAAGGGGTAAAAAACATGGAAAAAAACAGGAACTGGCACTTGGCCCTGAGTTAATAACTTATTCCCAAAAAATATATAAAAGGCATGCAAAACGTCCAAAGTTTGACAAGATAATAGCATGAAACCATCAAAAATTATAGATACGTTGGAGACGTATCAAGCATCCCCAAGCTTAACTCCTGCTCGTCCTCGAGTAGGGAAGTGATAAAGAATGAATTTTTGATGTGGAATGCTACCTAGCATAGTTGTCCTTTGCAACTTCTTCCACGTGACATGAATGTTCAAATCCGTAAGATTCAAAACAATAGTTTGTGCTACTGCGACAACAGACCTTCCCTGGTACAGCACCAGGAATCCTGCTGCTGAGGCTACGCCTTTAGGGACTTCGTAGGCAAATATGGAAAGGATTCCCCGGTGGCCTTGGAGCCTTGCATTGGTGTACCCTCGAAGCAGAAAGGGTGATGTTGCACAGCGGCGGTAAGTATTTCCCTCAGTTTTGAGAACCAAGGTATCGATCCAGTGAAGGAGTATCACAAGTGCATGCACAAACACAAAGAGCTTGCTCCCAATGCTATGAAGGGGTTGTCTATCCCTTATAGATTGTTTGCCAAGTGAGAACTGAAAGCAACAAAGTAACAAAGCAAAGTAAAAGCGGAGGTGTAAACGATAGGTGTGAATAGACCCGGGGGCCGTAGAGTTTACTAGTGTCTTCTCTCATGAAAGCAAGTAGACGGTGGGTGAACGAATTACTGTCGAGCAATTGATAGAACCGCGCAAAGTCGTGACGATATCTATGGCAATGATTATATCTATAGGCATCACGTCCAAAAGAAGTAGACTGATACTTTCTGCATCTACTACTATTACTCCACACGTCGACCGCTATCTAGCATGCATCTAGTGTATTAAGTCCAAAAGAACAGAGTAACGCCTTAAGCAATATGACATGATCTAGATGGACAATCTCATATCTACGACAAAGCCCATATTGTTACCCTTGATGGCAACTACACGATGTGTGCCTTGCTACCCCTACTGTCACTGGGAAAGGTCACCACACGGTAAGAACCCAAAACCAAGCACTTCTCCCATTGCAAGAATCATAGATCTAGTTGGCCAAACAAAACCCAAGACTCGGAGAGACTTACAAGGATATCAAATCATGCATATAAGAAGCCCTCACGAGTACGTCTGAAGAAGCCATCTAGCTACTAACTACGGAACCGTACGTCTGAAGTGAACTACTCACGAGTCATTGGAGGGGCGACGATGTTGATGAAGAAGCCCTCCAACTCCAAAGTCCCCTCCGGCAGGGCACCGGGAAGGGTCTCTAGATGAGATCTCGCGGAAACGGAAGCTTGCGGCGGCGGAAAAGTGTTTTCATGGACGCCCTGATTTTTTCTGGATTTTTAGGGAATATATAGGCCAAAGACCTAGGGCAGGGGGCACTAGGGAGGCCACAAGCTTGGTTGCGCGGCCTCCCCCCTTGGCCGCGTCAACAGGGCTTGTGGGCTTCCTATGGGCCCACTTTCTTGGCCCTCAAGCCTCTTGATCTTCTTCCCTTTTGGAAAAAATCATATTGGGGATTTTATTCTGTTTGGACTCCTTTCCAAAATCAGATGTGAAAATAGTCAAAAACACAGAAAATACAGGAACTCGCGCTTGGCACTGAGTTAATAAGTTAGTCCCAAAAAAGATATAAAAGGTAAACAAAACATCCAAAGATGACAAGATAACAACGTGAAACCATCAAAAATTGTAGATATGTTTGAGACGTATCAAGCATCCCCAAGCTTAACTCCTGCTCGTCCTCGAGTAGGGAAGTGATAAAGACTGAATTTTTGATGCTTTCATGCTACCTAGCATAGATGTCCTTTGTAACTCCTCTTATGTGACGTGAATGTTCAGATCCATTAGATTCAAAACAATAGTTTTCTATTGACATGGAAACAAGAATACTTCAAGCAAACTAGCAAGGTATTCACGAACTTTTTAAAATAACAAGGCCAAAAGAAAGTTATCCCTACAAAATCATATAGTCTGGATATGCTCTATCATCATTGCACAACGAATTTAAATCATGCACAACCCTGATATTGGCCAAGTAATTCTTTTCACACCTTTACTTTCTCAAACTTTTTCAACTCTCACGCAATACATGAGCGTGAGCCATGGTTTTAGCACTATAAGTGGTGTGAAGTGTGGTGGAGGTTGCAAGACAAACAAGGATAAGATGATCACATTAACTAGGCATATCAATAAGCTGTGAAGATGCTCATCAATAGATATCAATCTGAATGAGTAGGGATTGCCATACAGATGATGCACTAGAGCTAAAAGTATGTGAAAGCTCTTAAAGAATACTAGCGGGTGTGCATCCAACTTGCTTGCTCACGAAGACCTAAGGCAATTTTGAGGAAGCCTATCATTGGAATATACAAGCCAAGTTATATAATGAAAATTTCCCAGTAGCTATATGGTGGTGACAAAACGAGAGACTCTCAATCATGAAGATCATGGTGCTTAATATGCACAAGTGTGGTAAGGTGGTAGCATTGTCCCTTCTCTCTTTTTCTCTCATTTTTTTGGATGGGATATTTGTCCTCTTTTTTTTTGTGGGCATCTTTGGCCTCTTTTATTTCCTCACATGGGACAATGCTCCATCAATGATGATCATCACACTTACAAATCAAAACTTAGAGAAATGATGACTCTATACGGAATGCCTTCGGTAGTGTACTATGACAATGATCTAGCATGGCATACACATTAATGGAAACATCATGCTAGCTATCTTATGATCATGTAATGGCACTGTAGATGTGGTGGCACATGTCATGGTGGTAGTTGCATGGCAATATATCTCGGAATGACTTTGAAAAAGCCATAGTAGGTAGGTATGGTGGCTGTTTTGAGGGAGGCTAATGGTGGATTTTGTGCACTGGCGAAAGTTGCACGACGCTAAAGAAGATAGTGATGGTGGAAGGTGAAAGTGCATCTAAACCATGGAATCAACATTAGTCATGAAGAACTCATATACTTGTTGCAAAAGTATTATTAGTAATCGAAACAAAGCATTCAACACATACTCCTAGGGGAAGGGTTGGTAGGTATAAACCATCGCGCGATCCCGACCGCCACACAAAGGATGACAATCAATAGACTAATCATGCTCAGACTTCATCACATAGCGGTTCACCATACGTGCATGCTACGGGAATCACTAACTTCAACACAAGTATTTCTAGATCCACAACACCTTACTAGCATAACTTCAATATTACCATCACTACAACTCAAAACTAGTTGAGATGAATCAAACTTCTCTAACTATTCAATGCACATGAAGGTGGAAGTTTTTGTATCCCTTTGGATAACTACCCCTTTTGAGACTACTTTCAAAGCATAGATCAACTACCAATCCACGCACCTCCGTGCTCTACAAGATATAAGTGAAGCACATAGAGCAAAATCAACTAGCTCAAAAGATATAAGTGAAGCACAGGTGAGCTGAATTGTCTAACCAAAGGATATAAGTGAAGCTCGACAAAATCACGGTGAGTGCATGTCTCTCTCTCTAGGTGTGCAGAAAGGATGATTGTGACACAACAAAAATAGAAGACTCCTACTATACAATATGCTCCAAGAAAAACACATAACATGTGGTGAATAAAAATATAGCGCCAAGTAACGTTACTGATGGATTGAAGACGAAAGAGGGGATGCCTTCCCGGGGCATCCCCAAGCTTAGGCTTTTACTGCATCCTTGAATCTCTTGGGGTGCCTTGGGCATCCCCAAGCTTGAGATTTTGCCACTCTTTATCTTTTTGTCAATAAGAACTTCACCCAAAACTTGAAAACTTCACAACACGAAACTTAAACAGAAACTCGTGATAACATTAGTATAAGAAAGCAAACCACCACTTCCTTAGGTACTGTAGAAAACTTGAATTCTACTTATGTTGATGTTGGGTTACTGTATTTTCAATCTTTCATGGCTAATACCCCCCGATACTATCCATAGTTTCATCAAAATAAGCAACCAACACAACAAAAACAGAATCTGTTAACAGCAGACCAGTGTCTAGCAATCTGTGTACGTCGTATACATATGGTACTTCAAAACTTCTGCACAATTACTAACGTCTCAAGAATTTGCATAGAAATCAGCAGAAAAAAGAATCAACTCAAAAGCTCTTACAGAAAAAAAATGAAAATTCTTTTTGTGAGCAGAAAGTTTCTGTATTTTCCAGCATGACCAGACGATCATCCCCAAGACTAATCATAACGGTTTTGCTTGGCACAAACACAAAAAGAAACACAAAAAACACAATCATAACAGAATTATGAAAGTGTGGAAAACACAAAACATAAAGAAAAAGGATAGATTCGTTGGGTTGCCTCCCAACAAGCGCTATTGTTTGACGCCCTTAGCTAGGCATAAGGTGATGCTCACACAAAAGACAAGAATTGAAGCACAACGAGAGCATCCTAAAGCATGTGAATATAACATCTAAGTCTAACATACTTCCTATGCATAGGCATTTTGTAGGAAAACAAATTGTCAAGATGACCAATAGCTTCCATATGCAAGGAAGAAGAAAGAGACAAGAGCAGTCTCAACATTACGAGAGGTGATTTAGTGATATGGAAGTTTCTACCACAATATTTTCCTCGCTCATTACATGTGGGATCATATTCAAATTCAACAATATAGCTATCCCATAGGATATTCTTTTCATGATCCACATGCATGCAAAGTTCACGCTCTTCAAAAATAGTGGGATTATTATCAACTAAAGTCATGAGTTCTCCAAACCCACTTTCAATATTATTGCAAATATCATATTCATCATGAGGTTTGAACAAATTTTCAAGATCATAAGAAAGATCATCACCCCAATCATGATTATTGCAACAAGTAGCGGACGTAGCAAAAGTAGCATCCCCAAGCTTAGGGTTTTGCATATTTTTAGCATGATTGTCACTAATAGAATGTATAGTGAATCCATTGCAATCATGCTTTTCATCCAAGGAGACCTCGTGAATCACTTCATAAATTTCTTCATCACGATTTTCAGATTCACGCATCTCAAGCAAAACTCCATAGAGAAAGTCAAGTGCACTCAACTCACTAGCAATTGGTTCCACATAAGTGGATCTCTTAAAGAGATTAGCTAGTGGATGAGGATCCATATCAATGGATTTCAACAAGCGAAGATGCGAGCATATTGAAGGCACATAGCACACAAGCGAAAAAAGAGCAAGCAAGAAATTAAAGGGCGAACGAAAAAGGAAAACGAAAAAAAGGCAAACGAAAAAGGCAAAGGAGAAAGGCAAATGAAAACGGCGAATGTGAAGTGGGGGAGAAGAAAACGAGAGGCAATTGGCAAAAAAAAGTAAATGTAAGAGATGAGTTTGTGAGACCTACTTGGATAGATCTCTCCTTCCCTGACAACGGCGCCAGAAATTCTTCCTTCTACTACGACAACAGACCTTCCCTGGTACGGCTCCAGGAATCCTGGTGTTGCGGCTACGCCTTTAGGGACTTCCTGGGCAAATATGCAAAGGATTCCCCCGTGTCCTTGGAGCCTTGCATTGGTGTTCCCTTGAAGCGGAAAGGGTGATTTAGCACAGCGGCGGTAAGTATTTCCCTCAGTTTTGAGAACCAAGGTATCCATCAAGTGAAGGAGTATCACAAGTGCCTGCACAAACACAAAGAGCTTGCTCACAACGCTATGAAGGGGTTGTCAATCCCTTATAGATTGTTTGCCAAGTGAGATCTGAAAGCAACAAAGTAACAAAGCAAAGTAAAAGCGGAGGTGTAAACGATAGGTGTGAATAGACCCGGGGGCCGTAGTTTTTACTAGTGGCTTCTCTCATGAAAGCAAGTAGACGGTGGGTGAACGAATTACTGTCGACCAATTCATAGAACCGCGCAAAGTCGTGACGATATCTATGGCAATGACTATATCTATAGGAATCACGTCCAAAATAAGTAGACCGATACTTTCTGCATCTACTACTATTACTCCACACGTCGGCCGCTATCCAACATGCATCTAGTGTATTAAGTCCAAAAGAACAGAGTAACGCCTTAAGCAAGATGACATGATGTAGATGGACAATCTCATATCTACGACAAAGCCCATCTTGTTACCCTTGATGGCAACTACATGATCTGTTCCTTGCTTCCCCTACTGTCACTGGGAAAGGTCACCACACGGTAAGAACCCAAAACCAAGCACTTCTCCCATTACAAGAATCATAGATCTAGTTGGCCAAACAAAACCCAAGACTCGGAGAGACTTACAAGGATATCAAATCATGCATATAAGAAATCAGCAAAGACTCAAATATATATCATAGATAATCTGATCACAAATCTACAATTCATCGGATCTCGACAAACACACCGCCAAAGAGGATTACATCGGATAGATCTTTATGAAGATCATGGAGAACTTTGTATTGAAGATCCAAGAGATAGAAGAAGCCATTTAGCTACTAACTACGGACCCGTAGGTCTGAAGTGAGCTACTCACGAGTCATTGGAGGGGCGATGATGTTGATGAAGAAGCCCTCCAACTCCAAAGTCCCCTCCGGCTGGGCACCGGGAAGGGTCTCCAGATGAGATCTCGTGGAAACGGAAGCTTGCGGTGGTAGAAAAGTGTTTTCGTGGACGCCCTGATTTTTTCTGAATTTTTAGGGCATATATAAGCCAAAGACCTAGGGCAGGGGGGCGCCAGGGAGGCCACAAGCTTGGTTTCCGCGGCCTCCCCCTGGCCGCGGCAACAGGGCTTGTGGGCTCCCTATGGGCCCACTTGCTTGGCCCTCAAGCCTCCTCATCTTCTTCCGTTCTGGAAAAAAATCATTTTGGGGATTTTATTCCGTTTGGACTCCGTTCCAAAATCAGATCTGAAAAGAGTCAAAAACACACAAAAAACAGGAACTGGCGCTTGGCACTGAGTTAATAAGTTAGTCCCAAAAAAGATATAAAAGGTAAACAAAACATCCAAAGATGACAAGATAACAGTTTGAAACCATCAAAAATTATAGATCCGTTTGAGACGTATCAGTTTGGTATTGACATGAAAACAATAATACTTCAAGCGAACTAGCAAAGTAATCATGAACTTTCAAAATATCAAGGCCAAGGAAAGTTATCCCTACAAAATCATATAGTCTGCCTATGCTCCATCATCCTCACACAACTAATGTAAATCATGCACAACCCCGGTATTGGCCAAGTAATTGTTTGCGCACTCTTACTTTCTCAAACTTTTTATAACTATCACGTAATACATGAGCGTGAGCCATGGATGTAGCACTATAGGTGGAATAGAGTGTGGTGGTGGTTGTGAGACAAAAAGGAGGAGAATGTCACATTGACTCGGCGTATCAAAAGGCTATGGAGATGCCCATTAATAGATATCAATGTGAATGAGTAGGGATTGCCATACAAGAGATGCACCAGAGCTATAAGTATGTGAAAGCTCAAAAGGAAAACTAGTGGGTGTGCATCCAACTTGCTTGCACACGAAGACCTAGGGCAATTTTGAGGAAGCCCATCACTGGAATATACAGGCCAAGTTATATAATGAAAATTCCCACTAGCATATGGTAGTGACAAAGCAAGAAGCTCTCAATCATGAAGAACATGGTGCTATTATGAAGCACAAGTGTGGAAAAAGATAGTAGCATTGTCCCTTCTCTCTTTTTGTCTCCTTTTTTTCATTTGGGCTCTTAGGCCTATTTTTTTTTATCTTTTCTCTTTTTATTGGGGTCATTGGCCTCTTTTTTTTCCTCACATGGGACAATGCTCTAATAATGATGATCATCACACTTTTATTTACTCACAGCTCAAAGCTTAGAACGATGATGACTCCATAGGAAATGTCGCCGGCAGTGTACCGGGATGTGCAACGATCTAGCATGGCGTATGACGTTGAAACATCTCGCTAGCTATCTTATGATCATGCAATGGCAATATGAGAGTGACGGCACAAGTCATGAGACAGAACGGTGGGAGTTGCATGGCAATATATCTCGGAATGGCTATGAAAATGCCATAGTAGGTAGGTATGGTAGCCGTTTTGAGGAAGGCATATGGTGGGTTTGTGCACCGGCGAGAATTGCGCGGCACTAGAGAGGCTAGCAATAGTGGAAGGTGAAAGTGCATATATACCATGGACTCACATTAGTCATGAAGAACTCACATAGTCGTTGCGAAAGTTTTTATTAGTAATCGAAACAAAGTGCTAAACACATACTCCGAGGGGAAGGGTTTGTAGGTGTTAACCATCGAACGATCCCGACCTCAACACAAAGGATGACAATCAATAGATCATTTATGCTCCGACTTCCTAACATAGAGGTTCACCATACGTGCATGCTACGGGAATCACTAACTTCAACACAAGTATTTCTAGATTCACAACACCCTACTAACATAGCTCTTAATATTACCGAATCCACGTCAGAAAACTAATTGAGAGGAATCAAGACTTCTCTTTCTACTCAATGCACATGAAGATGGAGGTTTTTGTATCCTGTTTGGGTACCTATCACCTTTGGGACTACTTTCATACCATAAGCCAAATACCAAGTCACGCACCGCCGTGCTCTAAAAGATATAAGTGAAGCACATATAGCAAAAGTATCTAGCTCAAAAGATATAAGTGAAGCACTATGAGCATTCTAGGAAAAATCATGATGAGTGCATGTCTCTCTCTCTCAAAAAGGTGTGCAGCAAGGATGATTGTGTCACAACAAAAAGAAAAGACTCCTGAGATACATGATGCTCCAAGCAAAACACATATCATGTGGTGAATAAAAATATAGCTTCAAGTAATGTTACCGATGGATTGAAGACGAAAGAGGGGATGCCTTTCCGGGGCATCCCCAAGCTTAGGCTTTTTGGTGTCCTTGAATTTGGCTTGGGATGCCTTGGGCATCCCCAAGCTTGAGCTCTTTCCACTCCTTATCTCTTTCTCCATGAGAACATCCCCCAAAACTTGAAAACTTCACAACACAAAACTTAAACAGAAACTCGTAATAACATTAGCACAAGAAAACAAACTACCACTTCTTTTGGTACTGTGGCAAACTTGAATTCTATCTATATTGGTGTTGGGATACTGTATTCTCACTTTTCCATGGCTAGTACCCCCCGATACTAACCATATTTTCATCTAAATAAGCAACCAACTCAACAAAAACAGAATCTGTCAAAAACAGACCAGTCTGTAGCAATATGTATACTTCGTATACTTCTGGTACCTCACAAATCTGAAAAATTACGACGGCCTGGGAAAAAGGCATATCAACCAGCAGCAAAAACAATCAACTCAAAAGCTCTTTCTGCATAAAAATTACAAATCATCTCGTGAGTGAAACGTTTCTATCTTTTTCCAGCAGGATCAAACAACCATTACCAAGACTAATCATAAAGGGTTTGCTTGGCTCAAACACGAAAAGAAACACAAAAAACACAATCACAATAGAATTATGAAAGTGTGGACGCAACAAAACAGAAAGAAAAAGATAAATTCATTGGGTTGCCTCCCAACAAGCGCTATTGTTTAACGCCCTTAGCTCGGCATTGATAATTCAATGATGCTCACACAAAAGACAAGAATTGAAGCACAACGAGAGCATCATAAAGCATGTGAAAATCACATCTAAGTCGAACATACTTCCTATGTATAGGCATTTTATAGAAAAACAGATTTTCAACACAACCAATAGTTACCATAAGCAAGGAAGAAGAAAGAGACAATAGCAATCTTAACATAACGAGAGGTGATTTAGTGATATGAAAGTTTCTACCACCACATTTTCCTCTCTCATAATAATTACATGTGGGATCATATTCGAATTCAACAATGTAACTATCACATAGGATATTCTTTTCATGATCCACATGCATGCAAAGTTGACGCTCTTCAAAAATAGTGGGATTATCATCAACTAAAGTCATGACTTCTCCAAACCCACTTTCAATAATATTGCAAATATCATATTCATCATGAGGCTTAAACAATTTTTCAAGATCATAAGAAAAATCATCGCCCCACTCATGATCATTGCAACAAGTAGTGGACATAGCAAAACTAGCATCCCCAAGCTTAGGGTTTTGCATATTTTTAGCATGATTGTCACTAATAGAATTTATAGTGAAACCATTGCGATCATGCTTTTCATCCAAGGAGCCCTCGTGAATCACTTCATAAATTTATTCCTCACAATTTTCAGATTCACGCATCTCAAGCAAAACTCCATAAAGATAGTCAAGTGCACTCAACTCACTAGCAATTGGATCAACATAATTGGATCTCTTAAAGAGATTAGCAAGTGGATGAGGATCCATATACTAGATTTTCAGCAAGTGAAGATGCAGGCATATTGAAGGCACATGGCACACAAGCGAACAGAAAGCAAGCGAGAGAAGGGCGAACGAAAAAGGCAAACAAAAAAGGAAACTTGGTGAAGTGGGGGAGAGGAAAACGAGAGGCAACTGGCAAACAAAGTAAATGCAAGAGATGAGTTTGCAACACCTACTTGGATGAGTTCTTGACTTGATCCACCCCGACAATGGCACCAGAAATCCTTCTGCTACGGCAACAAAAGTCCTTCCCCGGCAACGGCGCCAGAAATCCTTCTGCTACTTCTCAAACAACAGCGCCAGAAATTGACACGTTGACGGAGACTTGCTTGCTTTGGGTTTTCCCTTGAAGAAGAAAGGGTGATGCAGCACATGAGCAGTAAGTATTTCCCTCAGTTTGAGAACCGACGTATCAATCCAGTTGCAGAATCTCGTCAAGTCCAGAGTACCTGCACAAACACAAAAGAGCTTGCACCCAAGGCTGTAAAGGGGTTGTCAATCCCTTCAAGATTGTTTGCAAAGTGAGATCTGAAGGCGGAAAGTGCAACAAAGTAAAAAGTGTAAGGCTGAAAATATGGTGTGGAGTAGACCCTGGGGGGCATAGTGTTCACTAGAGGCTTCTCTCAAAATAGCAAGTATTACGGTGGGTGAAGAAATTGTTGGGGAACGTCGCATGGGAAACAAAAAATTTCCTACGCGCACGAAGACCTATCATGGTGATGTCCATCTACGAGAGGGGATGAGTGATCTACGTACCCTCGTAGATCATACAGCAGAAGCGATTAGAGATCGCGGTTGATGTAGTGGAACGTCCTCACGTCCCTCGATCCGCCCCGCGAACAATCCCGCGATCAGTCCCACGATCTAGTACCGAACGGACGGCACCTCCGCGTTCAGCACACGTACAGCTCGACGATGATCTCGGCCTTCTTGATCCAGCAAGAGAGACGGAGAGGTAGAAGAGTTCTCCGGCAGCGTGACGGCGCTCCGGAGGTTGGTGATGATCATGCTAAAAATAAGGTGCACAGTCGGGGAGAACACAATTTCGTCTTGAAATTTTAGTGAGAGATCACCTCATAATGCTACCGTCGTTCTAAGCAGAATAAGGTGCATAAAAGGATTAACATCACATGCAATTCATAAGTGACATGATATGGCCATCATCACGTGCTTCTTGATCTCCATCACCAAAGCACCGGCACGATCTTCTTGTCACCGGCGCCACACCATGATCATCCATCAACGTGTTGCCATCGGGGTTGTCGTGCTACTTATGCTATTACTACTAAAGCTACATCCTAGCAAAATAGTAAACGCATCTGCAAGCACATATGTTAGTATAAAGACAACCCTATGGCTCCTGCCGGTTGCCGTACCATCGACGTGCAAGTCGATATTTCTATTACAACATGATCATCTCATACATCCAATATATCACATCACATCATTGGCCATATCACATCACAATCATACCCTGCAAAAACAAGTTAGACGTCCTCTAATTTTGTTGTTGCATGTTTTACGTGGTGACCAAGGGTATCTAGTAGGATCGCATCTTACTTACGCAAACACCACAACGGAGATGCATGAGTTGCTATTTAACCTCATCCAAGGACCTCCTCGGTCAAATCCGATTCAACTAAAGTTGGAGAAACCGTCACTTGCCAGTCATCTTTGAGCAAAGGGGGTTACTCGTAACGATGAAACCAGTCTCTCGTAAGCGTACGAGTAATGTCGGTCCAAGCCGCTTCAATCCAACAATACCGCGGAATCAAGAAAAGACTAAGGAGGGCAGCAAAACGCACATCACCGCCCACAAAACCTTTTGTGTTCTACTCGAGAAGACATCTACGCATGAACCTAGCTCATGATGCCACTGTTGGGGAACGTCGCATGGGAAACAAAAATTTTCCTACGCGCACGAAGACCTATCATGGTGATGTCCATCTATGAGAGGGGATGAGTCATCTACGTACCCTCGTAGATCGTACAGCAGAAGCGATTAGAGATCGCGGTTGATGTAGTGGAACGTCCTCACGTCCCTCGATCCGCCCCGCGAACAATCCCGCGATCAGTCCCACGATCTAGTACCGAACGGACGGCACCTCCGCGTTCAGCACACGTACAGCTCGACGATGATCTCGGCCTTCTTGATCCAGCAAGAGAGACGGAGAGGTAGAAGAGTTCTCCGGCAGCGTGACGGCGCTCCGGAGGTTGGTGATGATCTTGTCTCAGCAGGGCTCCGCCCGAGCTCCGCGGAAACACGATCTAGAGGAAAAACTATGGAGGTATGTGGTCGGGCAGCCGTGAGAAAGTCGTCTCAAATCTGCCCTAAAAGACCCATATATATAGGAGGAGGGAGGGGGACCTTGCCTTGGGGTCCAAGGGATCCCCAAGGGGTCGGCCGAGCCAGGGGGGAGGACTCTCCCCCCCCCCAAACCGAGTCCTACTTGGTTTGGTGGGAGGGAGTCCTTCCCCTTTCCCACTTCCCCCTTTTTTTCCTTTCCTTTGATTTTTTCTCTCTTGGCGCATAGGGGATTGGTGGGCTGTCCCACCAGCCCACTAAGGGCTGGTGTGACCCCCCCAAATGCCTATGGGCTTCCCCGGAGTGGGTTGCCCCCCTCCGGTGAACTCCCGGAACCCATTCGTCATTCCCGGTACATTCCCGGTAACTCCGAAAACCTTCCGGTAATCAAATGAGGTCATCCTATATATCAATCTTCGTTTCCGGACCATTCCGGAAACCCTCGTGACGTCCGTGATCTCATACGGGACTCCGAACAACATTCGGTAACCAACCATATAACTCAAATACGCATAAAACAACGTCGAACCTTAAGTGTGCAGACCCTGCGGGTTCGAGAACTATGCAGACATGACCCGAGAGACTCCTCGGTCAATATCCAATAGCGGGACCTGGATGCCCATATTGGATCCTACATATTCTACGAAGATCTTATCGTTTGAACCTCAGTGCTAAGGATTCGTATAATCCCGTATGTCATTCCCTTTGTCCTTCGGTATGTTACTTGCCCGAGATTCGATCGTCAGTATCCGCATACCTATTTCAATCTCGTTTACCGGCAAGTCTCTTTACTCGTTCCGTAATACAAGATCCCGCAACTTACACTAAGTTACATTGCTTGCAAGGCTTGTGTGTGATGTTGTATTACCGAGTGGGCCCCGAGACACCTCTCCGTCACACGGAGTGACAAATCCCAGTCTTGATCCATACTAACTCAACTAACACCTTCGGAGATACCTGTAGAGCACCTTTATAGTCACCCAGTTACGTTGTGACGTTTGATACACACAAAGCATTCCTCCGGTGTCAGTGAGTTATATGATCTCATGGTCATAGGAATAAATACTTGACACGCAGAAAACAGTAGCAACAAAATGACACGATCAACATGCTATGTCTATTAGTTTGGGTCTAGTCCATCACGTGATTCTCCCAATGACGTGATCCAGTTATCAAGCAACAACACCTTGTTCATAATCAGAAGACACTGACTATCATCGATCAACTAGCTAGCCAACTAGAGGCATGCTAGGGACAGTGTTTTGTCTATGTATCCACACATGTAAATGAGTCTTCATTCAATACAATTATAGCATGGATAATAAACTATTATCTTGATACAGGAATTATAATAATAACTATACATTTATTATTGCCTCTAGGGCATAATTCCAACAGAAATTACTGTCGAGAAATTGATAGAACCGCGCAAAGTCATGACGATATCTAAGGCAATGATCATACATATAGGCATCACGTCCGAGACTAGTAGACCGATACTTTCTGCATCTACTACTATTACTCCACACATTGACCACTATCCAGCATGCATCTAGTGTATTGAGTTCATGACAAACAGAGTAATGCCTTAAGCAAGATGACATGATGTAGAGGGATAATCTCAAACCAATGATGAAAACCCCACCTTTTTACCCTTGATGGCAACAACACGATACATGCCTCGCTACCCCTTCTGTCACTGGGTGAGGTCACCGCACGGTATGAACCCAAAACCAAGCACTTCTCCCATTGCAAGAATCATAGATCTAGTTGGCGAGACAAAAACCACAACTCGAAGAGAATTACAAGGATATGAAATCATGCATAAGAGAGATCAGAAGAAACTCAAATAAGATTCATAAATAATCTGATCATAAATCCACAATTCATCGGATCTGGACAAACACACCGCAAAAGAAAATTATATCGGATAGATCTCCATGAAGATCATGGAGAACTTTGTATTGAAGATCCAAGAGAGAGAAGAAGCCATCTAGTTACTAGCTATGGACACGGAGGTCTATGGTGAACTACTCACGCATCATCGGAGACGTCATGGTGTTGATGAAGAAGCCCTCCATGTCTGAATCCCCCCTCCGGCAGGGCACCAGAACGTGCCCCAGATGGGATTTTGCGGAGACAGAAGCTTGCGGCAGCGGAAAAGTACTCTCGATGATCTCCTGATTTTGTGTGGAATTATTGGGGATATATAGGCGCAAACCCTAGGGAAAAGGAGGTCCAAGGGGGCCACAAGCATGTGGGCTGCGGCCTCCCCCGTGGCTGCGGGGTGAGGGCTTGTGGGGCCCCTGGGGCCACCTGCCTTGGCTCTCAAGTCTCCTGATCTTCTTCCGTTACGGAAAAATTCTTTTCAGGGATTTTATTCCGTTTGGACTCCGTTTCAAAATCTCCTCTGAAAGGGGTCAAAAACATGGAAAAAAACAGGAACTCGCACTTGGCATTGAGTTAATAAGTTAGTCCCAAAAAATATATAAAAGGCATGCAAAACATCCAAAGTTTGACAAGATAATATCATGAAACCATCAAAAATTATAGATACGTTGGAGACGTATAAAGTAGATCGTATGCCGTTTTACCAAGAATCTTGTGTAGTTAGAGTCGGTTTATGGTATGGCAAGCTGTTTCCACGGCTTCTTCCCAAAAGTGTCTTGGAGTCTTGTATTCATCAAGCATCATTCTCGCCATCTCTATGAGAGTCCGGTTCTTCCTATCAACAACTCCATTTTGTTGAGGTGTGTACGTCCCCGAGAACTCATGTGAAATACCTTCGTCGTCAAGAAAAGTATCCACATTCGTGTTCTTGAACTCCGTTCCGTTGTCGCTCCGAACCTTCTTGATATTCACTTCAAACTGATTTTGAGCTTTCCGAGCAAAGTTCTTGAAGATCATTTGTACGTGTGACTTATCATTATGAAAGAATACCCACGTAAATCTGGAAAAATCATCAACAATGACTAAACCATAAGAATTCCACCGAGGCTCTTGTATGCATTGGGACCAAAGAGATCCATGTGAAGCAGCTCGAGTGGTCTTCTCATAGTCATGATGTTCTTTATGGGATGACTTCCACCAACTTCCTTTCCTGCTTGACAAGCACTACAAATTCTATATTTTTCAAATATAACATCTTTAAGACCAAGAATACGATCACCTTTTATAAGTTTGTCAAGGTAGCGCATACCTACATGTCCTAAACTTCTATGCCATAACCAACCTTTAGAAGATTTTGCAATAATACATGTACGGGGTTTCGATATTTTAGAGAAGTCAACAATGTATAGATCACGTCTACGGAAACCAGTAAAGACAATTTTATGACTGTCGCTACGAAACACTCGATGTTCCACTTTTGTAAATAGCGCATCGAGACCAAAGTTCGCTAGTCTAGATATGGAAAGAAGATTGTAGCCAAGGGATTCAACAAGCATGACATTTTGAGTGGAACTATCATGGGATATGGCCACCTTACCAAGACCAAGTACCTTACCCTTGGAGTTATCTCCAAAGGTCACATACCTTCGAGGTCCACGGTTTGGTGTGATCTCATGGAACATGTCTTTATCTCCGGTCATGTGATCAGTGCATCCACTGACGAGAACCCACTCCTTTCCGCCGGTCATGTAGTCTCTAAAGTTCGCCATAAGACTAAGGTTCATCATGGTCTTCTCATACTCGATGTCAAAGTCCTCATCTTCATCGTAGTATCCATGCTCCACATAATCATCATGGGATGAAGTTCCCTCATAAGAAACAAGAGTTTCATCACAATTTTGACTATGACATTGTTCATGTTTATGCATTCGAATGGCTTCAACAACGATATTGTTAATAGTAATGGCATCTCCTTTGGCACGCATGAGGTCACGAAGCTCAAATAGGCATCTATCAAAACTAGGATCGGTTGGCTTCATTTTGTGAAAATCAATGCATTTGTAAACAATGATATCAAGATTTTTCAAGGAATAATTTGGATATCTTTTCTCTAAGTCTTTCCACACGGTATGAGCACACTCAAAGTTCTGCAACTGATTAAGCACATTTCTTGGTAATCCTCTAATGATTAGATTGACAGTGTTAAGATTACCAAGCATATCAATTTCATCATCATGCGAAGGATGTATGGGATCAATGGGAAGCGCATAGGGATCTTCAACATACTTGCCCACTTTGAGCACTTTGAGCAATCAGTTCATTTTACTACCTCACACCCTTTAATAGTATTGGCTTTCCTATGGAATCAAAAGTGATTTCTCACAAATAAAAAATGAAGAGTCTTCTAGCTTGAAGATTGTGCCAATCCTCTTACTTTCTTGCATCAAGGGGCATCTCCACATAAACCTTTAGCCAAAGCTCTCCATGGACTAAAACATGAAATATCTAGGTAAAAGTGTTAGTCCAAGAGACAATGTATGTTGTCATGAATTATCAAAAGCACCATGGGAGCATATGTGCTTTCAGGCGCTGACATATTTTGTTGGTGTATGGCAAGAGAGAATAGGTGGAGGAATCTCCGGCTCTTTGGGTTGGTGATGATTTGATTATAGGCGAGGCTTGGCTCTAGAGCACTACACATGAAATGCACAAGAAATTGTTATATGAGTGGTCTTATGTTTATCCCCTTCATATCGCGGTTTACCACCTTGATTTTTTGTATATGATTCCACCCCTTTGTTGAGCCCAAAAAGATCGTAAGCCATGATGCAAATGTGCACTTCACGCACCGCCACCACCTGATTGCAGAAAGAAGGAACATGATGAGCATGTATGTTAGCTTGGCGATGGATAGGCATGGCATACACTATAACTACCCTCCCCCTCACTCGAATTTGCTCGGTAGGGAACATATTGCACCTGCCATGCCTATGTGGAACCCTCACGCGGGTTGGCCGCTTTGATTTGGTGTAGAGGACGTTAACGCCTTGTTGGGATATTATTCTCGTGTGGAATGTAAAAAGATGACCATTTGAAGTCTTCTAGCCCAAATTTGTGCAAGAACTTGCTATCTATTAGGGTAATGACCTAGGGTCATTTTGGAATTTGCACACGATGGGAAGGAGGAAGTTCAGCCTTCCATTCAACAGCCACCAAGAATTGCGACGAATCTGGGTTGAGCCTCCATTAGAGAGAGAGCGAAGGAAAGGAATATTGAAGGAAGAAGTTGTTGTCATCAAGCAAAAAAATCATCTCAAAGTTGTGAAAATTAAATCCACCACCTTGTGTACTTCAAGCTATGGTTCCATCATCTTTGGTGAGATTATTCCAATATCTAGCTCTTGCAGCCCTAAACCTTTGTGTTGCTACCTAAGATGTAGAAATTTTTATGTATGACAGAGTCTCTAGTGCTACTTAGAGAACATGATGTATCCCATACTTGATAATAGTGGAAGAAAATTTGGGTGTCTTTGAACCGTTTTTTTACCCCCAACTTGGAGGTTTTTCACGTACAAAATGTGTGTCATTGTGTGTTGATGTTATGTTGTTGTTCGAGATTCTACTAACCTCAGACAGTGTCTGAGGTATGTCTGGGTGTTGCGATATCTATTTCCTTCATATATCTTGTTACATATGTTTGGCTATGTCTTGAGCAAGGATCCTTGAATTAGTACATAAAGTGATACTAAGATCACTCATTTCCCACTACATTTTTTAGTTCAACATAAGTATGTTTGTGTGCTAATTTTCAACAACCCTTCCCCTGCCCTGTCGACCTCTCTTAGCATCGACCACTTGAAATAGAATGTGTGAAGAGATGTTTTGTCACTAGCACTACATGGAAGGCCTCGCCTCCCATAGACTAGACACTCGATGAGACGATAATTCACCTATTGGAATATCTATCGAATGTGTGTATGTGTAGTGTTGTAGTTGAGTTTTTATTTACCATAGTATGGTGTGTTTAAGTTAAACACGTGTAATCTGAGCCTAATATATAAATGCACCATTAAGGATAGTAAAACTGAGTCTAAATCGAGCTCTCTCAGCGTTTTGCGATTGGGACCGCCCGTTTTCGTGATCTCGCTGTTTTAAGCCGTCACATCGCTGCATGTGTGAAATTTGAGACAACTGTTTTGTGGGATGCTACTCCGAAGACCGAAATGAAGTCCTCTGGTAAACTGGGCAGTCGGCTAACGCCATACATGACTTTTCTAAAGGAGGCCTAATGCTACACTAGTGGATGCATCGTCTCCCACGACAGCTCCTTCACCACGTGCCCATGGACCTAAAAAGACCTATTGAGTTGGCGGCAGCGGTGACGAGCCAGCGGCACAGGTTCCTGTTTGATGTCCACCTTCGAGTCGCATTCCGGTTGGCATTTGGGACGCATCTCCAAACACATATAAGCCATGGTTCTGACGGCAGCGGCACCGAACGACGCCATCCTACCCCTAGCCGACGATGGTATGGATCAGTGTTGCGGCATCACACATGGCCGCCTCCTCCTACATCTGGGGACCCGACCATGGCCTTCCTCGTCCTTCGAAGGTTCTCAACTATCTAAACACTATCACTTCCCTCATCTTATTACAGATCAGGTCGCAACTCTATTTTAGATTCAATCATCCCTGATTCTTCTTTGTTTCAAGGACTCTTCATTCCCAGCCTCTTCTTCTCCATGCACTAAAAGAAATATGCTAACTTGCGACCATCAATATTGGTCACCGAATAGTCTTTATTTTTCATTTACGATGTTTTTCTAACCAAAAACAGTTGGTCAAAAGCTGAGCATCTGTAATGAACTATAGCGACCAAAATGAAAGGTCGTTGGTTCTACAACCAATTTTTTGGTCGCTCGCAATCTGCCGACACCACGTCGGATCCGACGTGGCAAGCTGATGTGCCAAAATTACGACCAAATGAACAGGTCATTGATTAGAATCGGCCCGGTCCAATTCGGTATCTATGTGGGCCAAGCCCATTAATTCAACCTATTTTTTTGTTCTTTTCCTTACAATTTTGGTCAGCCACATGGGCCAAGCCCAACAGCCTTTTATTTTTTAGGCCACGGCCTTTTACAGTCCATATTTTTTGGGCCTTTGCCTTTTTCCAGCCCACTTGTTAGTTTTCTTTTGTTTTTTTCCATTTTAAAGTAGGACCCACTATTTAAATGGGAATCTGTATTTATGCAATTAGATAATTTGATTTAAAAAGATCCAATAAGGCATAATTTTCATAAAACAACCAAGAAAGGTACATTACAATCATACATCATAAAAATCTGGTATTCAGCTAAAAATACAACTAAATATACACATAACTAGCTCTAGTGAGCTAAAAAGCATTGGTATGAGTGGGTCTTCTTCAGGATTCTTCTTCCTAAACAATGAAGGCCAACATCTACAAATAATAAATTATGATAAGTTAGAAACATAATCAAGTGAATTCGTGAATATAAAATTCTCATAACAATGAAAATTTCTTGAAGAATTTTAGATTTAACAGGAAACCATGCATATAACATTCTCATAACAGCGAAAACTCAGATATATTTTACAAATGATAAGTACTAGCATAATGCAAGTTAACACAATAGATGGATAGTACAAGCTATCAGTGATTTTCCACTTTAGAACAAGGCACATGCATCAATTTTTATAATGAGGAACAAAGAAGACAGTGCTAGAACAGGCCAAAAAGATGACATACCTGTTGGGGAACGTTGCATGGAAACAAAAAAAAAATCCTACGCACACGAAGACCTATCATGGTGATGTTCATCTACGAGAGGGAGATTGGATCCACATACCCTTGTAGATTGCTCAGCGGGAAGCATTAAGAAACGCGGTTGATGTAGTGGTACAGCTTCGTGATTCAAATCACCGTCATCCCACGATCCTTCCCGATCTAGTACCGAACGGACGGCACCTCCGCGTTCAGCACACGTACAGCTCGATGACGATCTCCGCCTTCTTGATACAGAAAGAGAGAAGGGGAAGTAGATGAGTTCTCCGGCAGAGGGACGGCGCGTCGGTGATGGTGATGATCTATTCCTGCAGGGCTCCGCCCGAGCTCCGATCTAGAGAAAGAACTACGAGGTATAGGTTTGAGTTGCACGTGGCAAAGTTGTGTCTCAAAAACCCTAAAACCTCTAGTATATATAGGAGGAGTGGAGGGGCTAGTCTTGGGGATCAAGGGATCCCCAAGGGCGCCGGCCGAGAGAGGAGAGGAGGACTCCAATTCCAATTCGGTCTGGGGAAGGAGGAGTCCTCCTCTTCCTTCCCACCTTCCTCTTTTTTTTCTCTTGAGGCGCCATAGCCCACTTGGGATGGCCTCACCAGCCCACTAAGGGCTGGTGCGCCACCCTTGGGCTATTAGGCTCTCTCCCGGGTGGGTGGGCCCCTCCCAGTGAAAACCCAGAACCCATTCATCACTCCCGGTACACTACCGGTAATGCCCGAAATCTTTCCGGAGACCAAAGGAAACCATCCTATATATCAATCTTCGTTTCCGGACTATTCCGGAAACCCTCGTGATATCCATGATCTCATCCAGGGCTCCGAACAACCTTCGGTCACCAACACATATAATTCAGCTATACCGAAATGTCACTGAACCTTAAGTGTGCAGACCCCGCGGCTTCGAGAACAATGCAAACATGACCTGAGACACTCTCTAGTCAATAACCAACAGCGGGACCTAGATGTCCATATTGGTTCCTACATATTCTACGAATATCTCTATCGCTTGAACCTCTATGTCAAGGATTCATATAATCCCGTATACTATTCCCTTTGTCCTTCGGTATGTTACTTGCCCGAGATTCGATCGTCGTATCTGTATACCTAGTTCAATCTATTTGCCGGTAAGTCTCTTTACTCGTTCCGTAATACAAGATCCCGCAACTAATTCCTTAGTCACATTGCTTGCAAGGCTTGTTGTGATGTTGTATTACTGAGTGGGCCCCGAGATACCTCTTCGTCACACAGAGTGACAAATCCCAGTCTTGATCCATGCCAACCCAATAGACACCTTTGGAAATACCTGTAGAGCATATTTATAGTGATCCAGTTACGTTGCGACGTTTGATAACCCACAAGGTATTCCTCTGGTATCCGGGAGTTGCATGATCTCATGGTCATAGGAACAGATACATTGACATGCAGAAAACTGTAACAATAAACTGACACGATCATATGCTACGTTTATATTTGGGTCTTGTCCATCACATCATTCTCCCAATTATGTGATCCCGTTATCAAGTGACAACACTTGCCTATGGCTAGGAAACCTTGACCATCTTTGATCAACGAACTAGTCAACTAGAGGCTCACTAGGGACAGTGTGTTGTCTATGTATCCACACATGTATTTGAGTTTCCAATCAATACAATTCTAGCATGGATAATAAACGATTATTATGAACAAGGAAATATAATAATAGCTAACTTATTATTGCCTCTAGGGCATATTTCCAACAATACCTTGGGTGGCAAAGATGGTGAAATGATGATCTGCATGTTCTTAGACAGATCAATGAGCACCTGATATCAAAAAATAGGCTTTTTAAAGAAAAATAGGCTCCAATCAGCCTGCATACAACAAGTAATCAAACTATTAAGAGAAAGTATGTAGTAACCAATAGCATGAATAAAACAACTTTGATGATGTAATATTTACTAAAACTGACAAGCGAGATTTCAACTATGAACAACTAATGGAGCATGCAACAAATGTATTTGATATCAACTTAACTAATTCCATATGAGTCTTGTATGTTCCAATATACACGATCACTCGATGATCAAGCTTATTCAGCCAATAAAGTAAAGAGGATCCCCACCATATAATGGACCAATGGGTATAGATCGACCAAAAAAATCCCAGCAGAAGCTAACGCACAAAAATATCAATAGTTCAAGACATTCAGGAAAATAAATAAGAAAGAGATTGCACAGGCGAACTAGTACTAATTAACCAAGCATCATTGTTCCAGTATGTAGTTCTTGTAAAAGATATGAGACTCCGGGAAACGATTGAGGCCAATGGGACGATAGGTACCTAAGAGGCGCTCGCGGGGCCTCACGGAGGAACTGGTCGACCTGCGCTACCGGATCGTCGGCCAGCTACTGCGTGTCTGCCTGGTGGTCGTCGACAAGGTCGGGCGAGGATGTAGCCGATGGTGGTGCGCCAGAATGCGCGGCCCCGTGCGCCAACGCCCGACTGTGCGATGACCGTCTCCGGCGCGCTGATGTTCTTAGAGGGCCTCTCTGTAGTGGCAACTTCTCTACCACATAGAAATTCAAGCATAATGGATCGATATAAAGAATTGAAACATAAATAATCTAATAAATATTTTAGGAGTTAATACACTACAATAAAGCAATACGTTTTAATTGAACAATAAAACAAACAAGAGCATGCCAAACTTCAATACGAAGCTACTACAGAAGCACCTACAACTATCTTTTCTTTTTCTGCATTAGTGTAACAAACTTGGAGCTCGGCTCTATGTCATCTCAATAACAAACAATCAACAAGTATGCACTCTAAGCCTTTAACACAACATAATATATATAACAACAACACATGTAATATTTTTGCATGTTTGAAATTCAAATATGACATGTTTGAAATTGAAATATGACATGAGTACATAGATACTACAATATGACATAATAAATAATAATTGGACAACACTTCAACAACACATATCTTGTTTGGGCATTTTCAAATAGGATAACAATGCATAGATTTACTCATTTACATAACAGCCAACAGGGGCTAATCCACATAAGTATCTTCCTCCAAGAGAACTAATAATTTTGTAAAACCCATGAAAAGGTATAACCAGGTAGTACTGTAAAATATCTTGGGCATGCAGAGAAGTTGTTCATCTCTTACTAGTAGTAGTAAATATTAAATAGGTCAAATGAACCTGAAATTCGCGCGGACACGCATCTCCCCCTGCACCAACATTTCATTTCAAATCCAAGTCACTATTCCAAAATGGAATCACAAGAACAGATATTGTATTTATTTATTTTAATCTTTTTGCATTAGAAACACAAGGTAGTACTAGTATTATTACGAAAATGGTATTGACAGAAACGACCTCACCTTGGAGGAGGACCTGCTCCCGGACTTGGACCTCCGAAACACGGCACCTGCGCCAGCCATCGGCTCCTCGGGCGTCAACGTTACCATCACCGCCGCCTTACCGCGACATCCGCCCACGCCCGCTCCCGATGCCGCCGGCCTCGGCCTCGGCTCTTCGCCATCGTCGTTCACGGGCACCTGCACGCAGAGACGGAGGGCCAGCGCTACTTGACGGGGATGTCAAAGGGGTCGTCGTCCCCAGTGCCCCGCCCGTTAGCCTCGAGGACATCGTCGCACCAATCATCATCGGGCGGCACCTCGTCGACCCGCCGCACATAGCGCCTCGACGACGCCTTGGGAGCCTGCACGCTGACGCCCTGACCGTCATCATGCCGCTGCCTTCTTGGCGTGGTTGAGGAGGGCTCCTCTTCTACTGATGTGTGCTCGTACAACCGGACGGTTGCCGTTGCCCAGCTTAACCTAGACGAGCGAAAAGGATTGGTGAGGGCCTCCATGCGGCCCTTCTTATCCTCCATCAAGTCCCGCGATGAGCGTCCATCGCCGGCCGGCTCTTGTCTGCTCTGACCGCAAACCCTAACCCTACCACGGAAGGAGGAGGGGGGACGCCATGGTCGCGCCTGTGCTGGTGGATCTAGGGGTGAAGGCGAGGGGAAGGGTAGAGGGTGGGTGGTGGAGACGAGGTCGACAGTGGGCGGCGGTGATAGTGAGAATCGCGGGTGGGAGGGAGGGGAGACGAGACGAGCGAGACACAGGTTGGACGATGGGGCGCTGATATGTCTCCATCGTATCTACTTTTCCAAACTCTTTTGCCCTTGTTTTGTGTTGGGTAACGTAGCATAAATTCAAAAAATTTCCTACGCATGTTCAGATCTTCCTATGGAGAGACCAGCAACGAGAGAGGGGTAAGAGCATCTTCGTACCTTTGAAGATCGCTAAGCGGAAGCGTTGCTAGAACTCGGTTGATGGAGTCGTACTCGCAGCGATTCCGATCTAGTGCCGAACAACGGCACCTCCGCGTTCAACACACGTGCAGCCCGGTGACGTCTCCCGCACCTTGATCCAGCAAGGAGGAGGGAGAGGTTGGGGAAGAAGACCAGCAACACGACGGCGTGGTGTTGGTGGAGAGACGAGGTCTCCCGGCAGGGCTTCGCCAAGCGCCGACAGAGAGGAGGAGGAAGAAGTGCAGGGCTGCGCCGAGGGAGAGGGAAAACTGTGTCCTCCAAAGGCCAAAAGTGCCCACTATATATAGGGGAAGGGGAGAGGGGGTGCCACCCCTAGGGTTCCCACCCTAGGGGGTGTGGCAGCCCTCCCAGATGGGGTTTGTGGCGGCCAGATGGGGAGGAGGGGGTGGCGCACCCCTCTGGTGGGCCTAAGGCCCACCTAAGTTAGGGTTCCCCCCTCTTTTCTTTCCCCTGCGCCATGGGCTGAGTGGGGAGGCGCACCAGCCCAACTAGGGGCTGGTTCCCACCCCCACTTAGCCCATCTTACCTCTTGGGGTCGCAGCCCCCCTTCGGTGGTCCCCCGGGACCACCTCCGGTGGTCCCGGTGGTCCCGGTACGTTACCGGTGATGCCCGAAACACTTCCGGTGTCCGAAACCATCCGTCCTATATATCAATCTTTACCTCCGGACCATTCCGGAGCTCCTCGTGACGTCCGGGATCTCATCCGGGACTCCGAACAACTTTCAGTAATCTCGTACAACAATTCCCTATAACCCTAGCGTCATCGAACCTTAAGTGTGTAGACCCTACGGGTTCGGGAGACAGGCAGACATGACCGAGACACCTCTCTGGCCAATAACCATCAGCGGGGTCTGGATACCCATGGTGGCTCCCACTAGCTCCACGATGATCTCATCGGATGAACCACGATGTCAAGGATTCAATCAATCCCGTATACGATTCCCTTTGTCTGTCGGTATAGAACTTGCCCGAGATTCGATCGTCGGTATGCCTATACCTTGTTCAATCTCGTTACCGGTAAGTCTCTTTACTCGTTCCGTAGCACGTCATCGTGTGACTAACTCCTTAGTCACATTGAGCTCATGATGATGTTCTACCGAGTGGGCCCAGAGATACCTCTCCGTCACACGGAGTGACAAATCCCGATCTCGATTCGTGCCAACCCAACAGACACTTTCGGAGGTACCCGTAGTGCACCTTTATAGTCACCCAGTTACGTTGTGACGTTTGATACACCCAAAGCACTCCTACGGTATCCGGGAGTTGCACAATCTCACGGTCGAAGGAAAAGATACTTGACATTAGAAAAGCATTAGCATACGAACAATACGATCTAGTGCTAGGCTTAGGATTGGGTCTTGTCCACCACATCATTCTCCCAATGATGTGATCCCGTTATCAATGACATCCAATGTCCATGATCAGGAAACCATGATCATCTATTGACTAACGAGCTAGCTAACTAGAGGCTTGCTAGGGACACATTGTGATCTATTCATTCACACATGTATTACTGTTTCCTGTTAATACAATTATAGCATGAACGATAGACGATTATCATGAACAAGGAAATATGATAATAACCATTTTATTATTGCCTCTAGGGCATATTTCCAACAGTCTCCCACTTGCACTAGAGACAATAATCTAGTTACATTGTGATGTATCGAACACCCATAGCATTATGGTGCTGATCATGTTTTGCTCGTGGAAGAGGTTTAGTCAACGGGTCTGCAATATTCAGATCCGTGTGTACTCTACAAATATCTATCACTCCAGTTTGGACATGGTCCTGGATGGAGTTGTAGTGGCGCTTGATGTGCTTCGTCTTCCGGTGAAACCTGGGCTCCTTGGCTATGGCAATGGCTCCAGTGTTATCACAGAAGAGTGTCATAGGACCCGACGCGCTTGGAACCACTCCAAGGTCGGTGATGAGCTCCTTCATCCAAATTCCTTCATGAGCCGCTTCTGAAGCAGCTATGTACTCCGCTTCACATGTAGATGCTGCCACGACTTCTTGCTTGCTGCTGCACCAGCTCACTGCCCCACCATTCAACACATATACGTATCCGGTTTGTGACTTAGAGTCATCCGGATCTGTGTCGAAGCTAGCGTCGACGTAACCCTTTACGACGAGCTCTTCGTCACCTCCATAAACGAGAAACATTTCCTTAGTCCTTTTCAGGTACTTAAGGATATTCTTGACCGATGTCCAGTGTTCTGCACCGGGATTACTTTGGTACCTCCCTACCAAGCTTATCGCAAGGTTTATATCAGGTCTGGTACACAGCATGGCATTCATTAGAGAGCCCACGGCTGAAGCGTAGGGGACAGAACTCATCTTCTCTCTATCTGCTGCCGTGGTCGGCGACTGAGTCTTACTCAATCTCATACCTTGCAAAACTGGCAAGAACCCTTTCTTTGAGTTTTCCATATTGAACTTTTTCAGTATCTTGTTAAGGTATGTACTTTGCGAAAGACCTATGAGGCGTCTCGATCTATCTCTATAGATCTTGATGCCTAATATGTATGCAGCTTCTCCAAGGTCCTTCATTGAAAAACTCTTGTTCAAATAGGCCTTTATGCTCTCCAACATCTCTATATCATTCCCCATCAATAATATGTCATCCACATATAGTACGAGGAAAGCTACAGAGCTCCCACTCACTTTCTTGTACAGACAGGCTTCTCCGTAAACCTGTATGAACCCAAACGCTTTAATCACCTCATTAAAGCGAATGTTCCAACTCCGAGATGCTTGCACCAACCCATAGATGGAGCGCTGGAGCTTGCATACTTTGTTAGCACCCTTAGGGTCGACAAAACCTTCTGGTTGCATCATATACAACTCTTCCTTAAGATTCCCGTTAAGGAACGCTGTTTTGACGTCCATTTGCCAAATCTCATAATCATAAAAGGCGGCAATTGCTAACATGATTCGGACTGATTTCAGCTTCGCTACGGGAGAGAAAGTCTCTTCGTAGTCAACTCCTTGAATTTGTCGAAAACCCTTTGCAACAAGTCGAGCTTTGTAAACGGTTACATTACCATTTGCATCAGTCTTCTTCTTGAAGATCCATTTATTTTCTATGGCTCGCCGTTCATCGGGCAAGTCCACCAAAGTCCATACTTTGTTCTCATACATGGATCCTATCTCGGATTTCATGGCCTCAAGCCATTTGTTGGAATCCGGGCCCGCCATCGCTACTTCATAGTTCGAAGGTTCACCGTTGTCTAACAACATGATTTCCATCACAGGGTTGCCGTACCACTCTGGTGCGGAGCGTACCCTTGTGGACCTTCGCGGTTCAGTAGTAACTTGATCCGAAGCTTCATGATCATCATCATTAACTTCCTCTTCAGTCGGTGTAGGCACCACAGGAACAACTTCTTGCACTGCGCTACTTTCCGGTTCGAGAGGGGGTGTAATTACCTCATCAAGTTCTACCTTCCTCCCACTTACTTCTTTCGAGAGAAACTCTTTCTCTAGAAAGGATCCGTTCTTGGCAACAAAGGTTTTACCTTCGGATCTAAGATAGAAGGTATACCCAATAGTTTCCTTAGGGTATCCTATGAATACGCATTTCTCCGCTTTGGGTTCGAGCTTTTCTGGCTGAAGTTTCTTCACATAAGCATCGCAGCCCCAAACTTTAAGAAACGACAACTTAGGTTTCTTGCCAAACCACAGTTCATATGGTGTCGTCTCAACGGATTTAGACGGTGCCCTATTTAAAGTGAATGCTGCGGTTTCTAATGCGTATCCCCAAAATGATAGTGGTAAGTCGGTGAGAGACATCATAGATCGTACCATATCTAATAAAGTGCGATTACGACGTTCAGACACTCCGTTGCGCTGCGGTGTGCCAGGCGGCGTTAGTTGTGAAACGATTCCACACTTCCTTAGGTGTGTGCCAAACTCGTGACTCAAATATTCTCCTCCACGATCAGATCGTAGACATTTAATTTTTCTGTCACGTTGATTCTCAACCTCACTCTGAAATTCCTTGAACTTTTCAAACGTCTCAGATTTGTGCTTCATCAAGTAGATATACCCATACCTACTCAAATCATCGGTGAGAGTGAGAACATAACGATAACCACCGCGAGCCTCAACATTCATTGGACCACACACATCAGTATGTATTATTTCCAATAAGTCGGTGGCTCTTTCCATTATTCCTGAGAATGGAGTCTTAGTCATCTTGCCCATGAGGCACGGTTCGCATGTGTCAAATGATTCAAAGTCAAGAGACTCTAGCAGTCCATCAGTATGGAGCTTCTTCATGCGCTTAACGCCGATATGACCAAGGCGACAGTGCCACAAGTATGTGGGACTATCGTTATCAACTTTGCATCTTTTGGTACTCACACTATGAATATGTGTAACATCACGATCGAGATTCATCAAGAATAAACCATTCACCAGCGGAGCATGACCATAAAACATATCACTCATATAAATAGAACAACCATTATTCTCTGACTTAAATGAGTAGCCGTCTCACATTAAGCAAGACCCTGATACAATGTTCATGCTTAAAGCTGGTACTAAATAACAATTATTAAGGTTTAAAACTAATCCCGACGGTAGATGTAGAGGTAGCGTGCCGACGGCGATCACATCGACCTTTGAACCATTCCCGACGCGCATCGTCACCTCGTCCTTGGCCAGTCTCCGCTTATTCCGCAGTTCCTGCTTTGAGTTGCAAATGTGAGCAACAGCACCGGTATCAAATACCCAGGAGCTACTACGAGCGCTGGTAAGGTACACATCAATAACATGTATATCACATATACCTTTAACGTTGCTGGCCTTCTTGTCCGCTAAGTATTTGGGGCAGTTCCGCTTCCAGTGACCTTTTCCCCTGCAGTAGAAGCACTCAGTCTCAGGCTTGGGTCCGTTCTTTTTCTTCTTCCCGGCATCTGGCTTACCGGGCGCGGCAACAGCTTTGCCGTCTTTCTTGAAGTTCTTCTTACCCCTGCCTTTCTTGAAACTAGTGGTCTTGTTGACCATCAACACTTGACGCTCCTTCTTGATTTCTACTTCTGCAGACTTGAGCATCGAGTACAACTTGGGAATGGTTTCCTCCATCCCTTGCATGTTGTAGTTAAGCACAAAGCCTTTGTAGCTTGGTGGGAGAGACTGGAGGATTCTGTCAATGATAGCATCATCCGGAAGTTCGACTCCAAGTGAAGTCAGACGACCGTGTAACCCAGACATTTTGAGTATGTGCTCAATGACAGAACTGTTCTCCTCCATCTTACAGCTGAAGAACTTGTCGGAGACTTCATATCTCTCGACACGGGCATGAGCTTGAAAAACTAGCTTCGGCTCTTGGAACATCTCATATGCCCCGTGTTGCTCAAAACGTCTTTGGAGCCCCGTTTCTAAACTGTATAACATGCCACACCTGACCAGAGAGTAGTCATCACTCCGCGCTTGCCAGACGTTTAGAACGTCCTGCGCTGCTGCGGGAGCGGGAGGGTCACCTAGCGGCGTATTAAGGACATAAGCCTTTTTACTTGCTTCAAGGATGAGCTTCAGGTTGCGAACCCAGTCCGCATAGTTGCTACCATCATCTTTCAGCTTGTTTTTCTCTAGGAATGCGTTGAAGTTGAGGTTGACGTTGGACATCTACAATATTTATAAAGACAACTTTTAGACTAAGTTCATGACAATTAAGTTCATTTAATTAAATTAAGTATGAACTCCCACTTAAATCGACATCCCTCTAGTCATCTAAGTGATACATGATCCATGTTGACTAACCCGTGTCTGATCATCACGTGAGACGGACTAGTCACCATGGTGAGCAACTTCATGCTGATGGTATTCAACCATACGACTCATGTTCGACCTTTCGGTCTCTTGTATTCGAGGTCATGTCTGTACATGCTAAGCTCGTCGAGTCAACCTAAGTGTTTCGCGTGTGTAAATCTGGCTTACACCCGTTGTATGCGAACGTTAGAATCTATCACACCCGATCATCACGTGGTGCTTCGAGACAACGAACCTTCGCAACGGTGCACACTTAGGGGAATACATTCTCGAAATTTTAAGAGGGATCATCTTATTATGCTACCGTCGTTCTAAGAAATAAGATGTAAAACATGATAAACATCACAATGCAATCATATAGTGACATGATATGGCCATTATCATCTTTGCTCTTTCGATCTCCATCTTCAGGCATCGCATGATCATCATCGTCACCGGCGTGACACCATGATCTCCATCATCGTGTCTCCGTGAAGTCGTCACGCCAACTACTACTATCACTACTACTATGGCTAACCGTTAGCAATGAAGTAAAAGTAGCAAGCACATGGCGTTGCATCTCATACAATAAATTAAGACAACTCCTATGGCTCCTGCCGGTTGTCATACTCATCGACATGCAAGCCGTGAAACCTATTACAATAACATGATCATCTCATACATCATACATGCAACATCACAACTTTGGCCATATCACATCACATGTCAAACCCTGCAAAAACAAGTTAGACGTCCTCTAATTGTTGTTGCAAGTTTTACGTGGCTGATTTGGGTTTCTAGCAAGAACGCCTTCTTACCTACGTGACAGCCACAACGATGATATGCCAAAGCTATTTACCCTTCATAAGGACCCTTTTCATCAAATCCAATCCGACTAGAGTAGGATAGACAGACACCCGCTAGCCACCTTTATGCACGATGTGCATGTCTGTCGGTGGAACCAGTCTCACGTAAGCGTACGTGTAAGGTCGGTCCGAGCCGCTTCATCCCACAATACCGCCGGAAAAGAATAAGACTAGTAACGGCAAGCAAATTGACAAACCATCGCCCACAACTTTTGTGTTCTACTCGTGCATAGAATCTACGCATAGAAAACCTGGCTCTGATACCACTGTTGGGTAACGTAGCATAAATTCAAAAAATTTCCTACGCATGTTCAGATCTTCCTATGGAGAGACCAGCAATGAGAGAGGGGTAAGAGCATCTTCGTACCTTTGAAGATCGCTAAGCGGAAGCGTTGCTAGAACGCGGTTGATGGAGTCGTACTCGCAGCGATTCCGATCTAGTGCCGAACAACGGCACCTCCGCGTTCAACACACGTGCAGCCCGGTGACGTCTCCTGCACCTTGATCCAGCAAGGAGGAGGGAGAGGTTGGGGAAGAAGACCAGCAACACGACGGCGTGGTGTTGGTGGAGAGACGAGGTCTCCCGGCAGGGCTTCGCCAAGCGTCGGCAGAGAGGAGGAGGAAGAAGTGCAGGGCTGCGCCGAGGGAGAGGGAAAACTGTGTCCTCCAAAGGCCAAAAGTGCCCACTATATATAGGGGAAGGGGAGAGGGGGTGCCACCCCTAGGGTGGTGCGGCAGCCCTCCCAGATGGGGTTTGTGGCGGCCAGATGGGGAGGAGGGGGTGGCGCACCCCTCTGGTGGGCCTAAGGCCCACCTAAGTTAGGGTTCCCCCCCTCTTTTCTTTCCCCTGCGCCATGGGCTGAGTGGGGAGGCGCACCAGCCCAACTAGGGGCTGGTTCCCACCCCCACTTAGCCCATCTTACCTCTTGGGGTCGCAGCCCCCCTTCGGTGGTCCCCCGGGACCACCGGAGGTGGTCCCGGTGGTCCCGGTACGTTACCGGTGATGCCCGAAACACTTCCGGTGTCCGAAACCATCCGTCCTATATATCAATCTTTACCTCCGGACCATTCCGGAGCTCCTCGTGACGTCCGGGATCTCATCCGGGACTCCGAAAAACTTTCGGTAATCTCGTACAACAATTCCCTATAACCCTAGCATCATCGAACCTTAAGTGTGTAGACCCTACGGGTTCGGGAGACAGGCAGACATGACCGAGACACCTCTCTGGCCAATAACCATCAGCGGGGTCTGGATACCCATGGTGGCTCCCACTAGCTCCACGATGATCTCATCGGATGAACCACGATGTCAAGGATTCAATCAATCCCGTATACGATTCCCTTTGTCTGTCGGTATAGAACTTGCCCGAGATTCGATCGTCGGTATGCCTATACCTTGTTCAATCTCGTTACCGGTAAGTCGCTTTACTCGTTCCGTAGCACGTCATCGTGTGACTAACTCCTTAGTCACATTGAGCTCATGATGATGTTCTACCGAGTGGGCCCAGAGATACCTCTCCGTCACACGGAGTGACAAATCCCGATCTCGATTCGTGCCAACCCAACAGACACTTTCGGAGGTACCCGTAGTGCACCTTTATAGTCACCCAGTTACGTTGTGACGTTTGATACACCCAAAGCACTCCTACGGTATCCGGGAGTTGCACAATCTCACGGTCGAAGGAAAAGATACTTGACATTAGAAAAGCATTAGCATACGAACAATACGATCTAGTGCTAGGCTTAGGATTGGGTCTTGTCCACCACATCATTCTCCCAATGATGTGATCCCGTTATCAATGACATCCAATGTCCATGATCAGGAAACCATGATCATCTATTGACTAACGAGCTAGCTAACTAGAGGCTTGCTAGGGACACATTGTGATCTATTCATTCACACATGTATTACTGTTTCCTGTTAATACAATTATAGCATGAACGATAGACGATTATCATGAACAAGGAAATATGATAATAACCATTTTATTATTGCCTCTAGGGCATATTTCCAACATTTTGGACTCTAATTTGCATGATTTGAATGGAACTAACCCAGACTAACGCTGTTTTCAGCAGAATTGCCATGGTGTTGTTTTTGTGCAGAAATGAAAGTTCTCGGAACATCCTGAAAATTTACGGAGAATTTTTCTGGAAAATATGAAAAATACCTGCGCAAAGATCCACTACAACCAAGCTTGTGGGGCCCACGTGGCTCTGCCGCCCCCAAACTCAGCTCTATAAATTCACTTTCGCCCAGAAAAAAAAATCAGAAGAGAAGATTTCGTTGTGTTTGCGATACGGAGGCGCCGCCACATCCTGTTCTTCATCTCGAGGACAGATCTGGAGTCCGTTTTGGGCTCCGGAGAGGGGAAATCGTCGCCATCGTCATCAACAACCTTCTTCCCTCTCCAATTCCATGAAGCTCTTCATCGTTCGTGAGTAATCTATTCGTAGGCTCGCTGGGCGGTGATGAGTAGGATGAGATCTATCATGTAATCGAGTTAGTTTTGACGGGGATTGATCCCTAGTATCCACGATGTTCTGAGATTGATGTTGCTACTACTTTGCCATGCTTAATGCTTGTCACTAGGGCCCGAGTGCCATGATTTCAGATCTGAAATTATTATGCTGTCACCAATATATGTGTGTTTTAGATCCGATCTTGCAAGTTGTAGTTACCTACTATGTGTTATGACCCGGCAACCCCGGAGTGAAAATAACCGGAGCCACTCCCGGTGATGATCATAGTTTGAGGAGTTCATGTGTTCACCAAGTGCTAATGCATTGTTCCAGAACCTTAATATACCGTAGTATCCTTTTGGACCCCGCTTGTCACGCCCAAGATGCGACCCTATCCTCAATTTGGCACGAGGGCCTCGTCAGGGATAGAAGCGCATCTCGTCGTGTCGCAAGAATGGATATCGTTACAAGTACATGTACTGAAAAGAAGAGATATATATAGAGTTGTCTTACACTCGCCACAAGCTACATCAGAGTCACATCAGTACATTACATAAACATCAAGAGTAAGAGAAGGGTCCGACTATGGACGAAAACAAACGAGAAAAATGAGAACGACGTCCATCCTTGCTATCCCAGGCTGCCGGCCTGGAACCCATCCCAGATCGATAAAGAAGAAGAAGAAGAAGCAACTCCAAATGAACAATCAATGCGCTCGTGTGAAGTAACCTTTACCTGTACCTGCAACTGGTGTTGTAGTAATCTGTGAGCCACAGGGGACTCAGCAATCTCATTTCCAAAGGTATCAAGACTAGCAAAGCTTAATGGGTGAGGTATGGTTAAGTGGTGCGGTTGCAGCAGCGGCTAAGCATATGTTTGCCGACTAAACTTACGAGTACCAGAAATAAGAGGGGGAAGATCTACGCATAACGGACGTGAACTACTGATGATCAAATAAATGATCCTGAACACCTACCTACGTCAGACATAACCCCACTGTGTCCTCGATCGGAGAAGGAACCCACGAAAGAGACAGTCACGGTTACGCACACAGTTGGTAAGTTTTTATTAAGTTACTTATCTAGAACCAATGTTAAACAAAGTTTCCACGTTGCCACATAACCGCGGGCACGGCTTTCCGAAAGATTTAACCCTGCAGGGGTGCTCCAACTAGTCCATCACAAATTACCACAAGCCGCATAGAAATCCTCAATCACGAAGCTCGCGATCTCGTCGGATTCCCTAGTGGAAAACCTCAACTCTGAGATTACCCAAAGCATCACCGGAATCCCGATGCACAAGATATCTCGTCAAAGGTAAAACTAATCTAGCAAGGACGCCCGACATGTCGACGATCCCGATAGGAGTCGCGTACCTCGTTCTCAGGACACGACGGATGGGTCACACTAGGAGAACCAAACCTCGGGTTGCCCCACAGTGGCCCCGTAGTCTGCCAATTTGGACCAACACTCATGAGGAGCACTGGCCCGGGGGTTGATTAAATTATCCTCGAGGTCCGGAAAGTCCCTATGCAATTTTATTAGGTGTTTAGGCAAATGTAGTACCAAAGTTGGGCCTTGCCAGACCAGTCTTAATCTAAAACGAATTATCAAGGGGGTCCCCATAACAACCCCGATCGTGTTAGGAGCGCTCATTTATGGAACATAACGCCGGTAGCCGGAAACTAAGGGGGCAAAGGTGGAACAAAACACCAGGCTAGAAAGGCTGAGCCTTCCACCTTTTACCAAATATATAGGTGCATTAAATTAAATAGCAATTGATATGATGATATAACAAGGAACCCATGCTTTCACATGGAAGCATCTGCACCTGCAACTAGCAACGCTAACAGAGGGTTAAGAAAGCAGTAACATAGCCAATCAGTGGTTGCTAGGTCGAACGGGTTGAAGGTTAACATGGCATTGGTGAGAGGCTGATATTTAACAGGTGGTAGGCAACGAGACATAATCGATAGAAGCGATAAAACTAGCATGGCAATGATAGTAGTGGTATCTGGGGAAATGATCATCTTGCCTGAGATCCCGCTTGGAAGAAGAATGCCTCCGTGAAGAAGACGAACCGACGTAGTCGAACGGGTCCTCACAATCGGGCATGCTGCGGAACTCTATCGAGACGAAGCAAACTGAAAACACAAATCAACACACGGAATTCACCACACGATACTCAACACAAATGATGCATGAGCTACTGAATACATGCAAGTCATGGCATGACAAATCACACAATCAAACACTACACATTAAGTGAAGTTCAGTATGCACGAGTTGCATATTGACGAAACTCCACGTTAATTATTTAGTTCACTCCCGGTTGGCTACACGGCAATATTAATGTTGTCAAACATGCAAGAGGTGAAGTGGAAATTAACCTACCTATCTAGACATTTTAAATGAGGTCGGAAATGACATATAGCATCTCCGAGACGACCTCACATGTTAATTTACAATTCTGTCCAGATCTGAACTAATGCATTTAATTAGTTGTTAAACAGCAAAACAAATAGGTTCATGTGATTCTACGCATCAAGGCAAGCAATCTACACATAAAGAACATCTCCAACGGAGCTACGGTTCAAAAGATACAAGCATCGCAAGATATGATGGCATGAATGCAATATGTGTGCAACGGCGGTCACGAGCACCTCAAAATATACAACCAGCAAGCTAAAATGAATCTACATGAGTTTCTAAGCAAGTTTCATGTAGGACACGATCAAATCGGAGCTACGGTTCGAAATCTACGAGCAAAACAAGAAATCACTACAATCTGCCAAAATCAGCCACATAGCATTTTCTACACCCCACAACCACGAGCTACACAACTCCGATAAACTCAAGCAAGGCATGGCACGGAAGAGGGCAAGAATCTCTACTACAAACAGCTAACAACAACTAGCATGGCAGCAAGGAACACTAGGGAAAGAAGTCCCAAAATGGATTCCCACACACTATTTCGGACTTAGTGAAAATTACACCTCATGAAAGTGCAGTTTTCGATCTGAAGCAATATTGACAGCAGCAAAACCTATATCTACAGGACTCCAAATGGCATGAAACTTAACAGCATGCGAGAGAAACACAAGGGGTACAACTTACTCCATTGGACCAACCTCAAAAGAGCTACAGATCACAAGCTAGAAGGAAAACAAAACAGCAACAAAATAATAACAGATTCCAGGCTTAGAAATATTTCAGCACGTCCAAAACAGCACTATCTCTAGCAACTTGAGAGCTAGCAAACAACACCTAAACATGCATTTCTAATGCAACGAAAAATACCAGGGGCTAAACAAAACATCTAAGTTCAACTCTCTAGTTGACAACTAATTCAAACGAGGCACGGAATAAATCCTACGAATTAAACAAAAGGGCAACATAGCAACATATCTCGCGAACTAACTTCCTCAAAAACTAAAACTAATTGCACAGAAAAATCCATGGGGTTTTCTACCCCGGAAACATATAAAATATGTGGGGTTTGCAACACAAAATAACGACACACATTAATGCGGGAAAAAAAACCTATATACGGGAAAATAAACTAGAAGCAAATCCCTACGTGCAAAAATACAAATGACCGCTCTAAAATACATGGATAAATAGTCCCTAAAACATAGGCATTTTATCTAAGGCACACGGGCAACCCGGTCTTGCACGAAAAACAAATACGGGTCTAAACCTATTAGGACAGCACGCTTATCTAGGCAAACAGCACGCTAAATTACGTCAAACAATTGTGCAAGTTTCAAAATCGTATTCTACGCGTGAAACTACCACAAAACCATATAAAATACATCTCGATCCGATCTACGGTTTAAAAGTTACGGGGGTTTAAATATAGCTATTTTTTGTGGAATTTACTAATTCCGAAAAGTACTAATTTCTAATGGGTTGGATCTACTACTAGGCCCAACACATCTAGCATAGCAACAAAATTAAAAAAAACAGGCGCAGGGGGGATCTCACCTCGGTGGGCCTCGGGCCCATGAGGGAAGGCTGGAACGGACTGGTTGGTGGGCCTGCTGAGGAGGAGGCGAGGCGGCCTGCAGCTCGCGTCCTAGCCTGGCCGGCTGTCGAGGCGAGGTGGGCCGGCGCGAGCTGGCCCACGCGGGCGACGCGGTTGGTGGCGCAGCCACCACGGGGGCTCCTCGGCTGCGCATGCTCGATCCCTCCCGAGTGCGAGCACGTCACGAAGCCATGGCGGCTTCTCCGGCGAGCAGGATGAGGTGCAGGGGCGAGGCACCGGCGGGGCCGGCCGGATCTGCCCGGATCCGGGCCGAGGCAGCGACCCGATGCAGATGAGGGTTCCTTTCCCTACGGCGGCGGCAAGCTCCGAGGGGAGAGACGGGGCGGCGGCGGCTTGGGGAGGCGGCCATGGCCGGCGAGCTCGGGAGGAAGGTGGTGGTGGCGGGGCAGGCGCGGGGTTGGATCGGGGCGGCGTGCGGCGGCGGACGCCGGCGGGAAGCGGATCGGGCGGCGCGCAGCTCCTGGTAGGAGGCTCTCGGGGCTGGGAGGAGAACGGGGCGGCGCCGGATGGGCTCGGCGGGCCTCGCGTGGGCTCGCAGGCCCGGTGGCGCGAGGAGGAGGTGGGAGGAGGCTGTGGCTAGGGTTTGGCACGGAAAACAAGGAGGGATTAGAGGGAGGTTGTCCGAAAATTAGAAGGGGTCTATATATAGGCAAACGGGGGGGCTCGGTTAACCAGAATCGCGCTCTGGATCCAACCGCGGGGTCGGATTCGGACGATTCCGAACGCAGGTATGGGTACGCGGCCGTGTAGAGGGGATATCCAGAGATGAGAGAGAGAACGGGCGGCGCGGCAAAGAATTTTAAAACACCGACAGACGTCCGACGGTAGACCGAATACGGTGCCGCTATGGTCGACCATTCGGGTACGAGACGGACTCTGATCGCGACGAAATTCGACAGGCGGCCTGGCTATATTAAAATAGGACCGCACGTCAAATCTCAAACTGATCAGAGAAAGTTTTACGCACGCTTTAAAAACAGGGTTTTGACGGTGCCGCGGACGCGTGCGTGTGCGGTCAGGCTTGGAATGAACAACGACGAACGCGAAGAGAAGCGGCAACTAATAACGGATGGAAGTTTTGAAAACTGGCGACAACGGAGATGCCGATGCAATGCAGATGATGCGAATGATGCGATGATGATGCGACAAAATATAAATAGACACACGACGAAAACGAAAAGAGAGGGGAATCTTCTGGAACGTCGGCATCGGGCTGTCACAACTCTCCTACACTACAAGAGGATCTCGCCCCGAGATCCAAGAATGAAAGGGGGAGAGGATGAGAAAGAACAAGAGGTAAAAACTTAGTCGCTTCTTTGATAAACGAGTGAAACCAACGATCCTTGAAGGTTGCAAAGAGATGAAGAACTACATGAGAAAGAAGCCAGAATTCACGGAAAATTTTGGCAGTACTTCGGTAGGAAAATGGGACAAAAAAATCGATAAGATGGAAGAATTAGACAATATTCCCAACAAACAAGTAAATAGAGCAAAGGAACACCATGATCTTTATAGAACAACATAATAGACCCAAAAGAGCAACGTCACAAGGCCTCCGGAACAAAAGAATAGGAACTAACTCAAGCGGAAGAAGAGAATGAAGAAAGGAATGACAACTATCATCACAATAGAATTGAACAGCCTCCGGACAGAGAATTGACATAGTAGTTGGAAACCCAACAACGAAAAGAACAAGATAGTAGTGGGCTTACGAAAATCATCTCAACAAATTTGAGGTGACAACCAACCACTAAAAGAAACAAGGATAGATTGGGAGAAACAAGATAAGAACAATTCTTACACCAAGAGGAAACAATGAGAACTGGGATTAATGAGAATCACCATAATAGCAACAATCCATAGGAAAAGCTTTATGTGAAATCCAAACCATGATAGCTCAATGAAGAAACCATGAGTTAAGAATAATCTCATGATCAAAGGATTGGTGGGTTTAATTATCTCATTCTTGAAAGGAAAACTCTTCGAGGCACCTACACTAACAAGAATGCTATAATACCACCTCAAAGGATAAAGGAAGAACAAATGCACTGGAGATGCAAGAGAAAGGATACTTGAGGTACTCCAACAAGAATCTTGAAGAACATTTGATAAAGGATTCAAACCTTGATGCACCACCAAGAAGGACCTCCGTATACAACTGAATGATGCAAAGACATGAAGGTAGAAAAGAATAAGACTATGACCTTGCCAAAATTTAGATGAAGCCTGACAAAGAGATACTTAAAAGAACTTGGAACTCCGGAAAAGAAAGATAAAAACACTTGAGAAAAGGAATTGATATCACGAGCCACTCCAGAAGAAGAATTGAAATCTCTTGGAAGAAGGAAAAACAAGAATAAGAATTATGTTATGCTTATCCTTCATCAAGTTTAATTGATGACAAGCAATGAATTTAGCATACAACTTATTCTACTTGAAAGAACCTTGAAGAAATAGAGAGATAAGCACCACTTGAAGCATAATTGAAGGAAGCACCGGTAAGAATTCACCATTGAATGAGAAAACCAAGAATCAATGGAGATACATGAGAATTATGAGATCATAAGCCACCTGAGAGAAAACTTGAATAAGGCACCGGAATAATTGAGAGACGAACGAAGAGGCAACAATTTAGAAGAATTGAGGATGAAAGCTGAAAGCTGAGAACGAAGAATGTTCTGAAATGATGGCCTTCGGAGGAACGAGAAATAAAAACAACTCAGAAATGCACCGGATAGCAAGAAAGGGATTACTCATGATAGAAACAATTGAAGATGATAGCACCAAGCTGAAATGATAATCTCCACAAGAATGAACCATGATTTGAGAGAAACACTCCTCCGAATTACAAACTGAGAATGATGACGAGAAACAGCACCAAGGATGATGAGACACTCCGGAATAAAGAAGGATGCAAGGTGAGCCAAATAAGAGAATTAATTCAAATTGATCTTGGAGAAAGAATATGACTGATGAAAATCATGCTTACGTCATAGTTGAAAAGATTTAAAGAACTCCGAGAAAAGATTAAAAACGCCAGGAAAGATCCTGGGAAAGAACCTGTGGGTTATGGGCCCACTCAAAGAAACCACCGTTAGAAAAGATTGCTAGACCGAGAGATATTGCACCGGTATGAAGAGAACTAGATGAGGTTGAGAACCTCGAAATAATGAAAGAATTGAAAACAAGAAATCTGAGATAACTTCAACGCTCCGGATAGAATAGAGAGAAATGACAACAAGAAGACAGACAGATAAAAAATCCCAACATGGGAAAGAATTTAATGGTTGAAAAGGATATGATGACCACGGACAACTGAATTAAATTCATCGGTAAGGCTGACAAGATTGAATAAAGATGAACACGAAGCTCCTGAGAATCTTCACGATGAATCACTGGATAGGACACGGAATAAAAGATAGCTGAAGCACAATGAAATAAATGCGCTTGGATGAAATCAAATCATCGAAGAAAAAAGGCGGGAGGGCGGGGAAAAACAAAGACGACTTGGGGACAGATGAGATGAACTCCGGATGAAATGAGAGAACGATCTTGCGAAAATTGGAGAGGATGGAATTCACTTGAAGAGAAACACACCGGTTGGAAAAGAATTGACATGACAACTCCGGTTGACGAGAATTGATATGACAATTGAACGAACAAAAGAATTAATACTCTCATAAAAAATATGAGAACACCACTTAGGAAAGATCTGAAATCACCACTTGACATCGAAGCAACTTGAATTACCATATTCCAACAAAACAAAGGGTGAGGCTTATGAAACAAGCCAGAACAAACTCATGAGAAAGATTTCCGTTCGATATTTTCGTGGACAGGATCGCACAGGCTCGATTTTACAGTAGCCATCAAGTGCAAGGTAGTGCACCCGACATACGAAGCGTCCCCGAGTCGTAGCAAGCTACAAGGACTCTTTAAGACACAACTTGTACCGTTGTAAGTCGACCGTGAACAAACGAATCCACTAGATGTCGAACCCCAACCTAACATCATGCATTTGTTGGAAGATTGTCCTATAAGCAACTACTTGAATTCCCACCTATTAATTCCCGAAATATTTGGTCATGCAATCTGGTACACGGATACAAGGAGTAATAATCACACAACTCCTATACTAACCCGTCACCTGTATCACATCCGTCAACACACGACCAGAATCTCGGACCTTCATCTACAACAGACCCTCGTGATCACAATGATACAAAGTATGGCAGTACTCCCGAACAATCTGCACCAGTACTAGGGACATCGGGTTTATCTCGCCACTACTAGTATTGAAGCAATTACGAACATCCTTCGTTCTGAGATATTAAGAAATCCGAATGATAATGATGTGCTCAAGAATCCCCTGGAGCTCAACTCCCCAGAAGAAAATCAAGTCAGACAGGAGGCACCAAGACAGAACTCCGTCACATCGGCATCATATAGATTCCAAGAATATCGCGTGATCCTAAAAAAAATTGAGTGAGAAGAGGAGTAGAATAAATTATTACGTCAAGATTCCTCACCAGAGCATAGAAGAGGAGAAAAAAGAATCCTACTCTCTGATATATAACTAGACTCAAAGTTTTTTCACTAGACTCGACTCGGCCATGTTCGATCAATCAAAGGGGGCTCCTAGGTCGGTACTGCTCTGATACCAACTTGTCACGCCCAAGATGCGACCCTATCCTCAATTTGGCACGAGGGCCTCGTCAGGGATAGAAGCGCATCTCGTTGTGTCGCAAGAATGGATATCGTTACAAGTACATGTACTGAAAAGAAGAGATATATATAGAGTTGGCTTACACTCGCCACAAGCTACATCAGAGTCACATCAGTACAATACATAAACATCAAGAGTAAGAGCAGGGTCCGACTACGGACGAAAACAAACGAGAAAAATGAGAACGACGTCCATCCTTGCTATCCCAGGCTGCCGGCCTGGAACCCATCCTAGATCGATGAAGAAGAAGAAGAAGAAGCAACTCCAAATGAACAATCAACGCGCTCGCGTGAAGTAACCTTTACCTGTACCTGCAACTGGTGTTGTAGTAATCCGTGAGCCACAGGGGACTCAGCAATCTCATTTCCAAAGGTATCAAGACTAGCAAAGCTTAATGGGTGAGGTATTGTTAAGTGGTGAGGTTGCAGCAGCGGCTAAGCATATGTTTGGCGGCTAAACTTACGAGTACCAGAAATAAGAGGGGGAAGATCTACGCATAACGGACGTGAACTACTGATGATCAAATGAATGATCCTGAACACCTACCTACGTCAGACATAACCCCACCGTGTCCTCGATCGGAGAAGGAACCCAGAAAGAGACAGTCACGGTTACGCACACAGTTGGCAAGTTTTAATTAAGTTACTTCAAGTTATCTAGAACCAGTGTTAAACAAAGTTTCCACGTTGCCACATAACCGCGGGCACGGCTTTCCGAAAGATTTAACCCTGCAGGGGTGCTCCAACTAGTCCATCACAAATTACCACAAGCCGCATAGAAATCCTCAATCACGAAGCTCGCGATCTCGTCGGATTCCCTAGTGGAAAACCTCAACTCTGAGATTACCCAAAGCATCACCGGAATCCCGATGCACAAGATATCTCGTCAAAGGTAAAACTAATCTAGCAAGGACGCCCGACATGTCGACGATCCCGATAGGAGTCGCGTACCTCGTTCTCAGGACACGACGGATGGGTCACACTAGGAGAACCAAACCTCGGGTTGCCCCACGGTGGCCCCGTAGTCTGCCAATTTGGACCAACACTCATGAGGAGCACTGGCCCGGGGGTTGATTAAATTATCCTCGAGGTCCGGAAAGTCCCTATGCAATTTTATTAGGTGTTTAGGCAAATGTAGTACCAAAGTTGGGCCTTGCCAGACCAGTCTTAATCTAAAACGAATTATCAAGGGGGTCCCCATAACAACCCCGATCGTGTTAGGAGCGCTCATTTATGGAACATAACGCCGGTAGCCGGAAACTAAGGGGGCAAAGGTGGAACAAAACACCAGGCTAGAAAGGCTGAGCCTTCCACCTTTTACCAAATATATAGGTGCATTAAATTAAATAGCAATTGATATGATGATATAACAAGGAACCCATGCTTTCACATGGAAGCATCTGCACCTGCAACTAGCAACGCTAACAGAGGGTTAAGAAAGCAGTAACATAGCCAATCAGTGATTGCTAGGTCGAACGGGTTGAAGGTTAACATGGCATTGGTGAGAGGCTGATATTTAACAGGTGGTAGGCAACGAGACATAATCGATAGAAGCGATAAAACTAGCATGGCAATGATAGTAGTGGTATCTGGGGAAATGATCATCTTGCCTGAGATCCCGCTTGGAAGAAGAATGCCTCCGTGAAGAAGACGAACCGACGTAGTCGAACGGGTCCTCACAATCGGGCATGCTGCGGAACTCTATCGAGACGAAGCAAACTGAAAACACAAATCAACACACGGAATTCACCACACGATACTCAACACAAATGATGCATGAGCTACTGAATACATGCAAGTCATGGCATGACAAATCACACAATCAAACACTACACATTAAGTGAAGTTCAGTATGCACGAGTTGCATATTGACGAAACTCCACGTTAATTATTTAGTTCACTCCCGGTTGGCTACACGGCAATATTAATGTTGTCAAACATGCAAGAGGTGAAGTGGAAATTAACCTACCTATCTAGACATTTTAAATGAGGTCGGAAATGACATATAGCATCTCCGAGACGACCTCACATGTTAATTTACAATTCTGTCCAGATCTGAACTAATGCATTTAATTAGTTGTTAAACAGCAAAACAAATAGGTTCATGTGATTCTACGCATCAAGGCAAGCAATCTACACATAAAGAACATCTCCAACGGAGCTACGGTTCAAAAGATACAAGCATCGCAAGATATGATGGCATGAATGCAATATGTGTGCAACGGCGGTCACGAGCACCTCAAAATATACAACCAGCAAGCTAAAATGAATCTACATGAGTTTCTAAGCAAGTTTCATGTAGGACACGATCAAATCGGAGCTACGGTTCGAAATCTACGAGCAAAACAAGAAATCACTACAATCTGCCAAAATCAGCCACATAGCATTTTCTACACCCCACAACCACGAGCTACACAACTCCGATAAACTCAAGCAAGGCATGGCACGGAAGAGGGCAAGAATCTCTACTACAAACAGCTAACAACAACTAGCATGGCAGCAAGGAACACTAGGGAAAGAAGTCCCAAAATGGATTCCCACACACTATTTCGGACTTAGTGAAAATTACACCTCATGAAAGTGCAGTTTTCGATCTGAAGCAATATTGACAGCAGCAAAACCTATATCTACAGGACTCCAAATGGCATGAAACTTAACAGCATGCGAGAGAAACACAAGGGGTACAACTTACTCCATTGGACCAACCTCAAAAGAGCTACAGATCACAAGCTAGAAGGAAAACAAAACAGCAACAAAATAATAACAGATTCCAGGCTTAGAAATATTTCAGCACGTCCAAAACAGCACTATCTCTAGCAATTTGAGACCTACCAAAAAACACCTAAACATGCATTTCTAATGCAACCAAAAATACCACGGGCTAAACAAAACATCTAAGTTCAACTCTCTAGTTGACAACTAATTCAAACGAGGCACGGAATAAATCCTACGAATTAAAAAAAAGGGCAACATAGCAACATATCTCGCGAACTAACTTCCTTAAAAACTAAAACTAATTGCACATAAAAATCCATGGGATTTTTCTACCCCGGAAACATATAAAATATGTGGGGTTTGCAACACAAAATAACGTCACACATTAATGCGGGAAAAAACCTATATACGGGAAAATAAACTAGAAGAAAATCCCTACGTGCAAAAATACAAATGACCGCTCTAAAATACATGGATAAATAGTCCCTAAAACATAGGCATTTTATCTAAGGCACACGGGCAACCCGGTCTTGCACGAAAAACAAATACGGGTCTAAACCTATTAGGACAGCACGCTAAATTACGTCAAACAATTGTGCAAGTTTCAAAATTGTATTCTACGTGTGAAACTACCGCGAAACCATATAAAATACGTTTCGATCCGATCCACGGTTTAAAAGTTACGGGGGTTTAAATATAGCTATTTTTTCTGGAATTTACTAATTACGAAAAGTACTAATTTTAATGGGCCGGATCTACTACTAGGCCCAACACATCTAGCACAGCAACAAAATTAAAAAAAAACAAGGCGCAGGGGGGATCTCACCTCGGTGGGCCTCGGGCCCATGAGGGAAGGCTGGAGCGGACTGGTTGGTGGGCCTGCTGAGGAGGAGGCGAGGCGGCCTGCAGCTGGCGTCCTAGCCTGGCCGGCTGTCGAGGCGAGGTGGGCCGGCGCCACCTGGCCCACGCGGGCGACGCGGTTGGTGGCGCAGCCACCACGGGGGCTCCTCGGCTGTGCACGCTCGATCCCTCCCGAGTGCGAGCACGTCACGAAGCCATGGCGGCTTCTCCCGCGAGCAGGATGAGGTGCAGGGGCGAGGCACCGGCGGGGCCGGCCGGATCTGCCCGGATCCGGGCCGGGGCGGCGACCCGATGCGGACGAGGGCTCCTTTCCCTGCGGCGGCGGCAAGCTCCGAGGGGAGAGACGGGGTGGCGGCAGCTTGGGGAGGCGGCCATGGCCGGTGAGCTCGGGAGGAAGGTGCTGGCGGCGGGGCAGGCGCGGGGTTGGATCAGGGCGGCGTGCGGCTGCGAACGCCGGCGGGAAGCGGATGGGGCGGCGCGCAGCTCCTGGTAGGAGGCTCTCGGGGCTGGGAGGAGAACGGGGCAGCGCCGGATGGGCTCGGCAGGCCTCGCGTGGGCTCGCGGGCCCGGCGGCACGAGGAGGAGGTGGCAGGAGGCTGTGGCTAGGGTTTGGCACGGAAAACGAGGAGGGATTAGAGGGAGGCTGTCCGAAAATTAGAAGGGGTCTATATATAGGCAAACGGGGGGCTCGGTTAACCGGAATCGCGCTCGAGATCCAACCGCGGGGTCGGATTCGGACGATTCCGAACGCAGGTATGGGTACGCGGCCGTGTAGAGGGGATATCCCGAGACGAGAGAGAGAACGGGCGGCGCGGCAACGAATTTTAAAACACCGACACACGTCCGACGGTAGATCTAATACGGTGCCGTTACGGTCGACCGTTCGGGTACCAGACGGACTCTGATCGCGACGAAATTCGACACGCGGCCTGGCTATATTAAAATAGGACCGCACGTCAAATCTCAAACTGATCAGAGAAAGTTTTACGCACGCTTTAAAAACAGGGTTTTGACGGTGCCGCGGACGCGTGCGTGTGCGGTCAGGCTCGGAACGAACAACGACGAACGCAAAGAGAAGCGGCAACTAATAACGGATGCAAGTTTTGTAAACTGGCGACAACGGAGATGCCGATGCAATGCAGATGATGCGAATGATGCGATGATGATGCGACAAAATATAAATAGACACACGACGAAAACGGAAAGAGAGGGGAATCTTCTGGAACGTCGGCATCGGGCTGTCACACCGCTGCCACGGGAGGAATGGACAATAGATGTCATGCAAGTTCTTTTCCCTAAGCACGTATGACTACACACGGAATGCATGCCTACATCACATTGACGAACGGGAGCTAGCCACATATCTCTCCGTGTTATAACTGTTGCATGATGAATATCATCCAAACGAATCACCGACCCATTGCCTACGAGTTTGTCCCACTGCTGCTGTTACTTGCTACTGTTTCTACTTGCTACTGCTGTCACTACTGCCGTTCCTTGCCACTGTTGTTACTCGTTACACTGCTGCTACCTGCTACAATTTTGGTTCGCTCGTCATTGACGCGAAAAGACAATTTCCGTCAACGGGCAACTTCTGGCGACATTGATACGACAGTTAGGAATAGTCTGCCTTATCACCAGATCGTTTCTGACACCGTTGTTATCATACTTCTTTGCTGCTGATACTTTGCTTGCAGATACTAATCTTTCAGGTGTGGTTGAATCTGATACATTCAGCTGCTAATACTCGAGAGTATCCTCTCACCTCCTGATCGGCGAATCAACAAATTTGGGTCGAATACTCTACCCTCGAAAACTGCCGCGAACCCACGCGCTGGTGGGCCATTGCAAGACAATTGCTAATTGTTGAGCAACTCGGAGCAGTTCTGGCTCTGTTGTCGCAAAGGCATCAAGTCAGGGACTCGTCAAGAACATTCTCCTAGTGTCGTTGCCGGGGACTGCTAAGGAGCATTTTTCTGGCGCCGTTGCCGGGGAGGTATTACTATATTCTCTGAGTCACTTGAGATTTATATCTGCTGATCACTATGAAGAATCTGAAGGATCCGAAAACCAAAGTCTTGGCCTCAACTACGAGGGGAGGTAAGGAACTTCCATATAGCTCTGCACTTGATTCACCTTCAGTTATGAGTAAGTTTGCGACATCACCTCCTGCTAGAAATCTTGATATGTCGCCTGTGCTTGATGATGCTTATGATGCTGCTGCTAGAGATGCTATGCTTGATACTATGCCTGATGATGCTATGCTTGATACTGCTAGAGATGCTATGCCTGATACTGCTTTGCCTGATGATGCTAGAGATGATATTTTGCCTGATGATGCTATGCTTGATGATGCTAGAGATACTACTTTGCCTGATGTGCCACTAGGGGTATTCCTTATGCTCATATTGCTAGAGTTACTGCCAATGCTCGTGATGCTTCTGAAACTGCCGATACTATTGAGATAGAACCTGCTTTTGCTCCTACTAGATCTAGCTCTCCTAGATATGAATTGCCTGATATACCTGAGGGTTACGTTATGAAGGGAGAGATAGCTGAGGATTTTCTTGCGTGTAAGGATGCCTATGGCGCTGAGAAATTACTTCTCAAGTGGAAGGAAAAATCTCTGAAAGCTAGGATGAAATACGACCCGAAGTTTGCCACTTCACCTATATTTATCACCGATAAGGATTATGAATTCTTTGTCGATCCTGAGATAATCTCTCTAGTAGAATCTGATCCTTTCCACGGTTATGAGTCTGAGACGGTCGTAGCCCATCTTACCAAACTACACGATATAGCCACCCTTTTCACGAGTGAGGAGAAGATCCGCCACTACTATATCCTTAAGCTGTTTCCTTTCTCTCTAAAGGATGATGCTAAAGCCTGGTTCACTTCTCTTGCTCCTGGATGTGTGAGTAGTCCCCAGGATATGGTCTATTACTTCTGTGAGAAATATTTCCCTGTCCATAAGAAGCAAGTTGCCTTGCAGGAAATATATAACTTTGCTCAACTCAAGGAAGAGAGTCTCCCACAAGCTTGGGGGAGGCTCGTCCAGATACAGAATGCTTTACCTAATCACCCTCTTAAGAAGAACGAGATACTTGATATCTTATATAACGGACTTACCGATGCTTCTAGAGACCACCTAGATAGTTGTGCTGGTTGTGTTTTTAGGGAACGAACTGTAGAACAAGCTGAGACTCTACTGAATAACATCTTGATCAACGATAATGCTTGGATTATTCCCGAACCACCTCCTAAGCCAACTCCGAAGAAAAGAGGTATTCTATTCCTCAGTCCCGAAGATATGCAAGAAGCCAAGAAATCTATGCAAGAGAAAGGCATTAGATCTGAAGATATCAAAAATCTACCACCTATCAAAGAGATCCATGGTCTCAATAACCCGATACAGGTAGTGGAAGTAAATTCTCTGCGTAGGTTTGATGAGAGGGATATTCCTTTTGATAAACCTGCTAGCCTATGCTTTGATGAATTTGACAACTTTGTTGCCAAACAACAGAGTTTCAATGATTATGTTAGCAGACATTTGGAACAAAGTACTCGTATGCTTAGTCATTTAAGTGCTTGTGTAGACAGAAATGTCAATGATCTGAAGCTTCTGAGTAAACATGCCTCTATGATTACTACTCAGGTAGAACAAGTACTTAAAGCTCAGAATGACTTGCTCAATGAATTAAATGACAACTCTGTCAGAGTCATTACTTGAGGAGGCAAAATGACTCAGGAACCTTTGTATCCTAAAGGTCATCCTAAGAGAATCGATCAAGATTCTCAAGGAATTAATGCAGATGCACCCATTCATCCTAAGGAGAAGAAGAAGGAAGATAGAAACCTGCATGTTAGTTCACCAAATACTGTCACACCTGAAGAACCAAATGATATTTCTGCCTCTGATGCAGAAACACAATCTAGTGATGAACATGAACCTGGTGACAATATGGACAGCGATGTTGATAATGATGCTCAACCTAGAAATGATAAGGATGTGGAGACTGAACCTATGGTTAATCCTGATAACCCACAACCTAATAGATCCGATAAGAATGACTTCATTGCTAGGAAGCATGGTAAAGAAAAAGATCCATGGGTTCAGAGACCCGTCTTCACTGCTAGGAAGCTAGGAACCCTTTCCTCCTAAGCCATCCAAGAAAAAGGATGATGAGGATTTTGAGTGCTTTATTGAAATGATAAGACCCGTCTTTCGGCCGATGCGGTTAGTTGATATGCTCAAAATGTCTCTGTGTGCCAAGTACATGATAGCTATCGTGACCAATAAACGGAAGATACCAGATCTTGAGATCTCCACCATGCTTGCCAATTACACTTTCAAAGATGGAACTCCTAAGAAACTTGGTGATAACGGAGTGCCCACTATACCTTGTTCCATTAAAGGAAACTATGTAAGGACTGCCTTATGTGACCTTGGAGCCGGTGTTAGTGTTATGACGCTCTCTCTTTATCGAAGACTTGAACTGGATAAGTTGACACCCACTGAAATCTCTCTGCAAATGGCCGACAAATCAATTGTTTTCCCTGTCGGCATTTGCGAGGATGTGCCTGTTGTGGTTGCTAACACCACTATCTTAACAGACTTTGTTATCTTGGATATTCCCGAGGATGATGCCCTGGCTATCATCCTTGGAAGACACTTTTTAAACACTTCAAGGGCTGTTATAGATTGCAACAAAGGCAATGTCACTTTCCATGTCAACGGTAATGAGCATAGCGTGCACTTTCCGAAGAAACGATATCAAGTACATTGCATCAATGCTATCGAAAAAACTTCATCGATTATTATTGGGAGCTTTGAATGCCCTATTCCTCGTGTCAAGATGAACTATGAATTTCTTGTTGGGGAGATTCATATCCCCATTGAGATGACTTAGTGGCTATTCAAAAATTCTCCATTCTCTTTTGTGATTCGAAAAAGTTTTGTCATAAGGATTTCATCAACCCCATTGACGGATTTCTTTCGATGACCATGAAATGGATGAATCAAAGAGTCACATACCTCTGTTTTAAGCTTTCACTTTCTGTTACTTAGAAGAAAAATGATAGGTTTAGTTTAGTTTTCCCCGTTTTCTGTTTTAGCGTCCCGGAGAAAAATACCTCGAAAATAAAAGTTCTCCGATGGTCCTGAAAATCTAGTATGATTTTTTCTGGAATATTTGAAAAATACTGGGACAAAGAGCTGGCTTGGGGGCCAGCCCAGTGGGCAACAAGCCCTGTCACCGCGAGGTACCCCCTGTCCACGGGGAGCAAGCTTGTGGGGCCCACAGGGCCCCCCTCCACTCATTCCAGCTCCCATACTCTTCTTCTTCCTCCAGAAAAAATTGTTTCACAGCTCAAACCCGTGTTCTTGCTCATTTGGCTATGATTTTCGATCTCCTTTCTCAAAGCATCATTCTCCGAACCGTTTTGGGGAAATTTCTCCTTGGTAAATGACTCCTCCATTGGTCCAATTAGTTTTTTCTCTAGTGCTTTATCCTTCGCGTATTCTTGCTACCTTGGTGACCCTGTTTTTGAGCTTTAAATGTTGATTTTAGCTAGTCCCAAGTAGTTTTAGCGCGTGATATAGTTTCTAGGCACTAGTAGGAGTAGTTGCTACGAGTTGGGTTAATCTTTATTCACTTTTCTTTCGAGGTCTCTAAAAATTTCAGAATTTTTCAGAGCTAGAAAAGGAAAAGATGAGGAGATTCTTGAGAGGCTCTTCAAGTCGTAACCCCAAGGAGGATGAGAAGAATCACCCCAAGTGCGTCGTTCCTCGAGTCACGGAAGTCCGAGCGTGCGATTGGCCAAGTGATCAATTTTTGTGTGCCGCCGGGCTTTATGAAGACTTTTATCACTTGGTGGAGAATGCAGGCCTTACTGCGTTCGTTGAAGATAAGTGCTCACAATACCTCCTCCTCACCAATATTTTCGTTCAAAGCTTCAACTTTTATCCGAGGAAGAATCCTCCCATGGTTGAGTTAATGTTGTACGATATCCCCAAGTGCATGACACTACAGGATTTTTGCAATGCATGCAAATTACCTTATGTTGGGGATATTCATGATCCTCGTCCACGGGACTTGGAGGATTTCATAGGTACTATTGCTGTTGGAGAGGAGAGAGGAGTGTCTCACGCTAGAATTTCTATCATACATTTTCCTGTGCTTCGGTACTTCTCATTATTTGTGGGAAAATGTTTGGTTGGCCGTGGGGAGGTTGGATCACTTAGCTCTCCAGACCTTGTGGTTTTGCGCGAGGGCCTTTATGGCACTAAGACTTATAGCCTAGGTGGTATAGTAGCTCAGCGGTTGAACACAAACCGTTCCAAAGGTGTCGTCTATGAAGGTATCTATGCTACTCATCTTGCTATACACTTTGAGGTACCCATTAGACTTCGCGAGGAAGAAGAGATGCTTCTTCCAGAGAAATATCTGGATTATGACAGCATGGTTCGCCATGATTTTCTGGATAGAGATGCTAGTAGACGGATGATTTATAACCTGGTATTTAGTCACGGTACTCGAGAGACTATTACTCTGCCTGCTCCTTCTTTGTTCGATCTTCATGTAGGCAGGTACATTATTATGCCCTCGGACATCTACGCATATTGGGGCTTGGCCCAGCCATAGGTGCCCGTGCCCGAGCCGCTAGTCGAGTACGAGACGCGAGTTTACCAGTGGGAGCCAGAGGAGCTCACACAGCAGTGGCATCCACAGTCCGCTCCGGAGTATCCCGGAGCTGGTTATTTCCCGCCTTGGAAGTAGACCAAGCTAGACCAACAGCCTAAGCTTGGGGGAGTACGTGTTCGCACCAACTTTACATTCATGCTTATGCTTTCACTTTGTTAGTCATTGTTTACACTTTGCCACTTTATTATCCATGCTAGTTTATTTTCGTTTTCTTGTTTCCTTGTTTTTTGTGTCCTTTTGAGAAAACCCCAAAAGATTTTCCTTTCTTCTTTTGCTTGTTGGGAGCTTTCCCGTGTAAATAGTTTTCTTTTTCTTTGGGTCAAGGAAGAAGATATTGGTTACAATGTTTATTGGCTTTTGCATGCATACCTGTTTAGCTGTCAAAGAGCCATATTACTTTGTCTTCTCCTTTGTGTTTGCCTACAGATTCAGCTTAGTCCATTGCACGAGCACGCTTATTATTGTTCACATCGTTCGATCGTGCAAGTGAAAGGCAATAATGATGATATATGATGAAGTTACTGAGACTGGAAAAGCTGGTATGAACTCTATCTATTTTGTTTTTGTAAATATGACTAGCTTGTCATCCCAGATTCAGCTTTGTTGAGAGAGAACCATCTTTGCAATGACAACTTAGAGATCATAGTTTCTGATTCCATGCTTATTTAGCTAGGAGCTTATAATGGTTTGTCTTGAATACCAACATAGATTTTGAGATGACTATGATGTAGTATGATAGGATGGTATTCTCCTTTGAATGATTCAAGTGGCTTGACTTGGCGCATGTTCATGCATGTAGTTGAAACAAAATCAACATAGCCTCTATGATGTTCGTGTTCATGGTGATTTATATCATGTGCATGCTTGCACTCCATGTTAGTCAAACTCATTGCATCTTGATGACCGTTGTCGCTCTCTAGTTGATCGCTTCCGAGTCTTTTGCTAGCCTTCATTTGTACTAGGCGGAATACTGCTTGTGCATCCACTTCCATAAACCCAAAAGTTTTTCCATGAGAGTCCACCATACCTACCTATTTGTGGTATTTACCTGCCGTTCCAAACAAATTTGCATGTGCCATTCTCTAAACCTTCAAGAAATAATTTGTTTTGCATGCCCGAACCGCTCATGTGGTGACAGGGGGCTATTGGTATCTTCCATGTTAGGTGTGTTATCCTCGACATGTGTCTATTCACTGTCATTCACGAGAAAGGGGTCGGTAATTGGAATTCCCAGTTCCACGCTTAAATCGAAAACATAACTGTAAAACAAGACTCCCCCTGGATTGATGTTAGTATGGACGGTACCCAAGGATTCGGCTAGCCGTGGAGTGTGATTGATTGGTGGTGGGGGAGTTAAAACTTTACTTTTCTGTTTGGGAACCGCCTATAGCATGAGTAGCGTGGAAGATATTGAGAACTCTTGGTCATTGCATTGACAATGAAAGCATGCCTCCCAAAATTATTATCTCTGTTTCCAAAGCTTGAGATCTGGCACCTCTGCAAATCAATGCTTCCCTCTGCGAAGGGCCTGTCTGTTTATTTTCCTGTTGTGTCATCCTCTTCTTTTAAGCACCAATTAGAGAGCACCTCTGTCATTTTTATGCTTTTGCTTTTGATTGATATTGAGTATGACTATGACTGGATCTTCGTTGCTATGAATTACAATGTTTAGTCAGCCCTTGATCTTTGAAAATGCTCTGCATTTATGTTTTGCGGTCTCAGAAAGAGCTAGCGAGATACCACCTATTCATATTGCTTCATGCTTGTTTTAATTGAATTGTTGGTATTTGAAACTCATTATTATTTGCTCGCTAGCTGATTATGCCATTGATATTAGTTTACCGTGAGACCTTTGTGTCACTTGCTTATGTGGTTAACTTGTGATCTTGCTGAAATTCTGGTTACGAGTTAGACATAGTTGCAACAACAAGATCAAACAAAGTTTGTCAAAGTTTTTCTTTCTCTTTCAGTTTGTCAACTGAATTGCTTGAGGACAATCAAGGTTTTAAGATTGGGGGAGTTTGATACGTCTCCATCGTATCTACTTTTCCAAACTCTTTTGCCCTTGTTTTGGACTCTAATTTGCATGATTTGAATGGAACTAACCCAGACTAACGTTGTTTTCAGCAGAATTGCCATGGTGTTGTTTTTGTGCAGAAATGAAAGTTCTCGGAACATCTTGAAAATTTACGGATATTTTTTTTGGAAAATATGAAAAATACCTGCGCAAAGGTCCACCGGAGGGGATGGGCCAGTGGGCCACAAGCCCTGTTGCCGCGACCACCCCCCTGGCCGCGGCAACCAAGCTTGTGGGGGCCACGTGGCTCTGCCGCCCCCAAACTCAGCTCTATAAATTCACTTTCGCCCAGAAAAAAATCAGAAGAGAAGATTTCATCGCGTTTGCGATACGGAGGCGCCGCCACATCCTGTTCTTCATCTGGAGGACAGATCTGGAGTCCGTTTTGGGCTCCGGAGAGGGGAAATCGTTGCCATCGTCATCAACAACCTTCTTCCCTCTCCAATTCCATGAAGCTCTTCATCGTTCGTGAGTAATCTATTCGTAGGCTCGCTGGGCGGTGATGAGTAGGATGAGATCTATCATGTAATCGAGTTAGTTTTGACGGGGATTGATCCCTAGTATCCACTATGTTCTGAGATTGATGTTGCTACTACTTTGCCATGCTTAATGCTTGTCACTAGGGCCCGAGTGCCATGATTTCAGATCTGAAATTATTATGTTGTCACCAATATATGTGTGTTTTAGATCCGATCTTGCAAGTTGTAGTTACCTACTATGTGTTATGACCCGGCAACCCCGGAGTGAGAATAACCGGAACCACTCCCGGTGATGATCATAGTTTGAGGAGTTCATGTGTTCACCAAGTGCTAATGCGTTGTTCCGGTTCTTTTTTAAAAGGAGAACCTTGATATCCCGTAGTATCCTTTTGGACCCCGCTGCCACGGGAGGGATGGACAATAGATGTCATGCAAGTTCTTTTCCCTAAGCATGTATGACTACACACGGAATGCATGCCTACATTACATTGACGAACGGGAGCTAGCCACATATCTCTCCGTGTTATAACTTTTGCATGATGAATATCATCCAAACGAATCACCGACCCATTGCCTACGAGTTTGTCCCACTGCTGATGTTACTTGTTTTGCTCTGCTGCTGTTACTTGCTACTGTTGCTACTTGCTACTGCTGTCACTACTGCCGTTCCTTGCCACTTCTGTTACTTGTTACACTGTTGCTACCTGCTATAATTTTGGTTCGCTCGTCGTTGACGGGAAAAGACAATTTCCGTCAACGGGCAACTTCTGGCACCATTGATACGACAGTTAGGAATAGTATGTCTTATCACCAGATCGTTTCTGACATCGTTGTTATCATACTACTTTTCTGCTAACACTTTGCTTGCAGATACTAATCTTTTAGGTGTGGTTGAATCTGATACATTCAGCTGGTAATACTCGAGATTATCCTCTCACCTCCTGATCGATGAATCAACAAATTTGGGTCGAATACTCTACCCTCGAAAACTGCCGCGAACCCACGCGCTGGTGGGCCATTGCAAGACAATTGCTAATTGTTGAGCTACTGGGAGCAGTTCTGGCTCTGTTGTCGCGAAGGCATCAAGTCAGGGACTCGTCAACAACATTCTCCTAGTGTCGTTGCCGGGGACTGCTAAGCAGGCGCCTCGGTCGGATCTGGAGCGTGGGTGAGATTGAAAGGGTGGGTGGGTGCTTAGGGTTTCCATTTCTCGGGAGAAGCTTCACCGTTGGATGCAAGCATGATGAATGGCTCAGATCGCGTTGTTAGGGTGATCCGCATGAAGGCGACTCCTCGCATCTCATTGGCTGACTAACACTTCTTATCCAAATCTCTGAAAAATTTCAAATAAACTACAAAATATTTGTTGCAATACGGTCGACGACGAGACAAAGATGGCACTCAGTTGTAGGACGTTGTCTATTGTCTTTGTCGTCGGTGTGCTACTCTGGAGCTATGCCCCATCATTGATACTTTGTACCAATCTTATGGCCACATTCATAGAATAGTTTCTTCAAATGATCTCATATTGTGCACAAGGGTGCATATTGAAATGACAAACAATATTGTCTAAGGAAGTTTTCATTTTCTTTGGACGGAAAATTCATTTTCCATTTTTCGAGTGTCCAAAATGAGTTTTTTTTGTGAATGATCTACCATATATTTGTTGCAAAATTGAACCGAATCATTTTTTTTAAAATATTAGATCATATTTAATGTACAGTTGACCAAATGGTTGGGTGTCAAAAACTTTGAGCCATCTCTCATGAAAAACACAAATTTCCCCTGATTCAGTAAGAACCGAGTCAAATTTGAACTACAGCTGCATCATAGCTTGCTTTTTGTTTTTTGCAAAAATTATTTCTAGGTACAAAAGTATCCATTTAATCACATAAACACCAACAAAATCCAAGATTCAACCACTAGATAGGAACGGGCATGCCCGTCGATTTGACAGCATTTTGAAATGGTCATGCAAAATTCAAAAAAAATCAAAAAAATGTAAAACCTTCGCATCGTGTCATTATATGTAACCAAGTTATCAGAAAAATAATAAACTTGTAATACAACAATTATTTTTAAAAAGTATTCTTAGAAATGAGCTAGCATGTGTGAAGATTCATGGCTTTCAAGCCAAAGGATCAATCTTATGGCCACATCCATGGTATAGTTTTTTCAAATGTTCCCATATTGTGCACAAGGGTGCATATTGGAATGACAAACAATGTTGCCGAAGGAAGTTTTCAGTTTCTTTGGACGGAAAATTCATTTTCCATTTTTCGAGTGCCCAAAAGAGTTTTTTTGTGAAGGACCTACCATATATTTGCTGCAAAATTGGACAAAATCATTTTTCTAAAATATTAGATCATATTTAACGTACAATTGACCAAATGTTTGGGTGTCAAAGTCTTTGAGCCACCTCTGGTGAAAAAGACAAATTTCCCCCGATTCAGTAGGAACCGGGTCAAATTTGAACTGCGGTTGCATCATAGTTTTCTTTTTATTTTTTTGCAAAAATCATTTATAGGTACATAATTATCCATTTAATCAGAGATACATGGTGTGGTGGGAAGACGTTGAGGTTTGGATGGTGTCCGAGGGCCCCAACTCCATACCACGCAAACTAGCATGCCAACCGCGTGGTCACTGCGTGACCTTGGCGTTGTCACGTGTTCTGGGTATCCTAGGCATGTTTGATGTGTTGAACACTCCCCCTGTAGGTGTTAGGAAGAAGAATACAACAGAATAATCTTACAAGGAGATGGAACTAAGCTCAAACATGAATTAGCAGCCAAGTGTTTGATTAGCGGTGGGGGAAATGAACATCGCCAATTTGCGTGAGTTTTGGCTGAGGACGATCATCAACTAAGGAGACTCTCTTGGCAAATTTTCATCTCAAATGGAGGAGCCTAGGTGGCACTTGCTTTGCAAAGTACCACATTGGATATAAATATGAATGTTGAACCTGGCCTCAAATGATTGAATGGATTGAGCTGAAATTTAGTGGAGGATGGTAATTTGGGCGTAGGTAGGTACTGTACAAATTTGATACCATTTGGACGTGCAAAAGTGGTACTTCCTTCACAATGCTCTTCGCTGGACAGAAACTTGGGAAACTTATTGAGAGAAATTCGCTAAATGAAATGAGCTAAAATTTGGCGGAGATAAGTTATATAGGTATCAACATTCCCTCGTAAAGTTTGATAAATAATTAAGCAATATAGAATATAGTTGCTTCACAAACTGAAAATATGACCAGAATAAAAGTTTGGATCATGAGGTCACATGGATTGCTGGATAAATCTAAAATTTTGCGAAGGGTGATTATTTGAGCATATGAAACATTTGAAAAAAATTCAGATCATTTCGATAATCCTAGCGAGTACTTCCTTCACAAAGCTTCTTTTTGGATAGAAACTTTGGAATTTTGCCGATGAATGGAGCTGAATATTGGCATGCAGAAATGATTTGAATATGTATGAGAGCCCGAAAAGTCTAAGGGAAATAGGAGGGGTCTAGATAGCACTTGCTTTGCAATGTGCCAATCTAGACAAAAAAATAGAAATTGATGTTGGGCTTACATAGTTGATTGGATTGAGGTGTAATTTGGAGAAGGATAATAATTTGGGCATATGATGGCACTATAAAAAATTCATACCATTTGGATAAATAAAAATGGTACTTTCTTCACAATACATTTAAAAAGGAGGTGGCCTTAAGTACCAATGAATCCATGTTCACAACCTCATGACCATTTATATTGGTCGTAATCAGGTATAAATAAGGTCGTTGACCACTGCTGTGTGCTTTATGACCATTTGGTGTAAGGAAATTTCAGGGTTTGATCCCTTCCTAGCGAAATGGTCGTGGATTTACGACCAATTCAGCTGGGGTCACTGAGACAAGGTCACAAGTTGACATATTCTTCTAGTGATGGTGCTCTACCAACTGCGCAAGGAGGTAGGCTCTCGGATTGGAATCCCCACAAAGCTCAGATAGGAGGTGACAGAGGCGCTACACAAGAGGCCATATCTATGGACGACAACAACTATATTTCACCATGTCATGTTACTTCATGAACTAGCTCCTGGCCAGGTAACACTTACAATACAAATCCTAAATGTATAAGCAACACTACCCACAAGAGCTAATGGATGAGTAGAGTTGTTTTGTTCCATGATTAAAAGTTAAGGTTTTGTGTATTCTGAGTTTTTGTTCTTTTGGCTTGCATATACTTCTCAGGTGGTTATCTGCCCAAACAATAGGTACAAATTCTGGATCGGGATCACTTGGCTCCATGAACAGAAGAAATTAGTAGAGATTACATGTGTCCATTATAAAATGCTAGCTCTTGAGGTATTAGCCTAGCAAGTGTGCAATTCGTTGTTTTCTGTATTCTAATCTACATGGTTATCATTGTGTTCAACTTGCTACATTAGTGATAGATAAATGCCAATATTACTTTGTTAATCAAGCATATGACACTTTTCTTCATTGCACGTTTCTTTTCTCTAAACCATTTTGATCATTTTTCCCTCGAGAATAGAACTAACATAATTTGATTGTCAGGCTTCAGGCTAAATAAGCAAGGAATAAATTGTTTATGCCTCAAGCATTGCTGGATTCCAACGGTGAGAATATATTCTACAATGTAAAAGGATGTAATGACCAATGGCTCTTCTTAGGTGCGCATATTGCTTGTCATTCTCATTGCTCCTCTGATGGTACCCTCAACCTATCTTTCCCACGCTGCGCGTGTGGATTATGCCCACTTGTCAGTTATTTGTGCCCTTCATCTCCAACTCTCCTATGATGTCTTATATTATGAGTCTCTTAACAGTGTACTCTTGCACATTAATGATAGACTTTTGTTTGCTCCTATGGTTGTCATGTTCCTAGCAAAGCATTCTGTTTATGTGTCTGTTAGTGAAGCTCCATATATCAATAGATGCCATTATGGGAGACACTCAAAACTAAGGTGACTTTTCTTTTTTTTCATTCTTTGGTTCTTAATGTTCCTGCTTGGCTGAGCAAACAAGTCAAATATAATAAGTGGACTAAAATAAGTACTCGATGATTTCCCACAGGGAAGTCATTAACTATTTAACAACATGTCATGTGCCCAGTTTTTCATTTGAATTTCCTTGTCGCAGTGTCTGTGTTTAGGAGTCTCAAATAATTTTTAATTAAATAACAAGAAAGTATAAGAGAGCAAGCAATAGTTACATTTATTCCATTTCCTTTATGTTTCTTGAAATATTGGTAATTTGTAGGTAGCTTTAGTTCATGAAAGGGTGCGCTCGTTCTATACTGATTATGTCGATGTCATCCATTTCATTCTATCTTCATTTCTTAATGCATAGTTGTTGTATAGCTGCACTTTATGTAGAATCAAAGTGCATGGGACCATTTCGTTCATGTTCAAACCCTCAAGATAATGTACATGATGGACAAGGTTGCTCAATAATGCTTGATGATTTCTCTGCTCTAGATGTCAAAGTTGGCACAAGATTGAACGACATGGTTCCTGTCATGTAAGTATTATTTCCTCCTCATTCAACATACTCTATATCTAGTTATCCATATCGTTGGAATGCCAAACTGCAAAGTAGAATTTGAGAAGTAAGTTTCCAGTGTTCATTCATACTTGTACTATACATAGGACATCTTAAAGTTAATTGATTGCGTGGAGTGGGTAGGTTCAACATTTTGGGGGTTTTACAATTTCAGTGAGTTTCAAAGTTCCACTTTAGAAACATTTCAATTAATCTTGACCACTTGCTAAAATAGTTGCTTCCATAACAGTCTTACGCATAATGTGTCTTATCATTACCAAATTTCTTATATCACATATTCTATAATTCTGGGCCTCTTTGATTTTCTTTTGGAAGCAGAGTTGAGCATTCATTAAAATATCTAGGTGAATGATGGCAATGCACAATGTCCGAAGAACACATAATAATAGTAATGCACAATGCTTCCTGTCACTTGATTAAGAAATGAAATAGTAACGACATTCAAGGATAGTTTCCTTACAAAGCACTCTACATCTGAATATTTTGTTGCTTCCATTCAATTGGATGAACGAAGTTTACCTGGTGATAATAATGGTGTTGCTGTAATATTTGAAGAGATGGCTGTATATGAAGGGGAGTTGCGGGTTCTAAAAGGTTGAATACTCACCTTGGAGCAGCAGATGGTATTTTTGCATCAAGAAATTTGGAGTGACAGACAATACAAGTTCAACCAAGACTGAAAATTTGTCTGATCTGTTTAAGAAAAGTGTAGCCCAGTTTGCATGTTTTAATGCTTAATCTTTTACATGTAGTGTCGTTGGTCTCATGTAGTTGTGTGCTTGATCTATTAGTACCACATGTAAAATATAAGGCATGTAAAATCTTTGATAGCGTCTCCAAAGAATGACATTTCAACAGTCTATATGTAGATTGTGATTTCGCACAAAGCCGAGAGCGAGCTTTTGGTTTATGAGATTGTACAAGACATTCAACATTTTTCTGCACCAATGATTCATTTCAAAGGAGTCTTCGAATGTTATATAATTATTATTTTTAGTTGAATATATCGAATTTTGATATTTATATAGTTGGTAAATGCAACAACAAAGTAATGGGTACTAACCACAAAGTAATTGAATATCTTGCATTTGAATTTTGATATTTAGTAGGTACTAAATATAACCACAAAGTAATGGGTGCTAACCATAAAATAATGCATGCTATTTTCCTTCTAGAATCTTTTCCAAAACCTTTTAAACTTTGTTAACCTACACTAATGAAATCTGTAATAATCACCTACCATATTATTGCAAAAAATGGATGAACGCAACAACGCGCGCCTTTAATGATCTAGTATAATGTTAGAATTAGACTATGTATGAAGCTTATAGCGCTATCTGGGAGATCATTGTAATAATGCTCTTACTACCGGGGGGTACGGGTGACCTAACTACTATGCTCAATTGACCATGTCATCAAATGTCTTACGTCGATTTGTTATAGGATGATGCCATTGGGAGTGTGGTCATGCTCAACCTCATTAATAAATTCAATGGTGTGTTGCCGTGATTGTTGTTTTCGATTGATCGACGTGTATCTCCTACACTTGACCCATGAACATGAAGGGCAGCCTTTTATGTACTTTTAGCCATATTTGTTTCATGGAGTCCTCCTAACTACTATGTGTTGTGCTCCATAAATAATTTCGTTTTAAATTGAAACACATTGTCATTATAAAGTTGGATTAAATAATTGGAAATAACCTGTATAGATTTTATGCTCGTTTTATCCTAAAATTGCATGGGAAACCTTTGTGGCCGGGGCGCCGGCCAAAACTTCGGCATGTCCCGCGCGAGCCACAGGATCGAGACGCACCGCACACCTCACACCTTCTAGCCCCAACATTTTTTTTCTTTCCCCTCCTTTTTCCGGCCGATCCCCTTCTCTCTCTCCGAGTCCCATCCACGAGCTGGGTGGCCATGCTCCCCGTCTTCTTTCTCCAGATCCCGCCAGCAGCTAGCCCCAATCCCGCGCAGGTCCATACCTTCAATCCCAGTGCCCACGCCCACTTCTTCCGCTGCCCCCTAACTGCAGGTTCCTTCCTCCCAGGCGAGCCGGAGCTGGAAATCACCATGCATATGCCATCCGGGAGCTGCTGCCGCATCCCCTTGTGCTGCAATCGTTTACAAAAAAAGCTTCAACCCCTTACATGGAAAGCTTCAACCGTATGTAGAGAAAGCTACTAGCGGCCAGCGTCATCACGGGAAAGCTACAACCGTTGACATAAAATGCTATAACCTTAGATGAAAAAACTTTCAACCGAAACGACATAGAAAACCTTGACCAAGTGCTGCTAAAAACAAAATTGTTGCAACCATTTGGTAGAAAAGCGTCGACCTTAGTTGAAAGAAGCTCCAACCATTGAGACAGAAAGCTACAACCAGACACTATGGGCGTGTTTGGTTGCCTGGGTGGCTCTAGCCTGCATCGCATGGGGGATCCTGGGTGAGTGTGGCCTGGTTGAGTTGATGCAGAGATTGGTTGAGATGTGTGTTTGGTGGACTGTATGATATTACTGCATGAGAGATGCTATATACAACAGATGATGTTTGGTAGACTCCATTTGAGCTCAAGTCTGTGAACTGGAACAAGATTTCAGTTCAACCGGCCAGCTGCTCGTCCCCGACCAGAGGAAATCGCCGAGGTTCACCAGCCCGGCCGTGGTCATCAGCTCTACCACCATCTCCTTGAACTCCCTGGCATCCTCGCCCCCTGCCTCGTCCAGCACCCGCCAGATCATGCGGACCATGCGGCCAACCTCCTCGCCGCGCTCGCCGGCCCAGTCAGCGAGCGCCTGGGGGCCGAGCAGGCTGAGGCTGCACTCCCGACGCAGGCGGCGCCACCTGGGGCCGTAGGGCGCGAAGACAAGATCCTGGGCGCCGTACGCCAGCACCATGGGCGCCACGTCGTCCGCGGGCCGGTCGAGGAAGTTGCCGCCATGGTCCCTGAGGAAGAGGCGCGCCGCGTCCGGCGTGGAGGCCACCACGACGCCCTGCCTGCCGAGGGCGAGGCGAGGCAATCTCCCTCCCCGATCCAGATCGAGGCGACGGGAGCGGAGGCCCTCGACGGCGGGGCTGGCGGCCGGAGACCAACGGGAGGCGGGAGGGCACGGCGGTGCGGCAACCGGTGGCGAGGCGGCCGATGGTGGCTCACTGGCCGGCGGGGACGGCGGCAAGCGGCGGCTGGGGCTCTGGCTGCCACTACCCCTGATGCGTGAGAGATAGGAGGAGGAAAAGGAGACGACGAGATTTGCGGTTGCAAGTGCGAGCCAGGCTCGTAGCTACGCCCGAGTCCTGCGTACCCCTCAGCCTGGCTGGGAGGGCTTTTTTTGCATCAGTTGGGCCAGGCTGAGAAGGCCACACAGGCCACCAAACACACTTAATTTTGCATGGCGGGTGCGAGCCAGGTACTAGCCAGGCAACCAAACACGCCCTATGCAAATAAGAAAAGTTGCAACCGTTGACAGAAATGCTTCAATCGTATGTGTCAAAAACTTCAAGCGGCTAACGGGGACGGTGGTGCTTTGGTTTTTGCTGCAACCGAAAACAAAGAAAGCTACCACCGGCGGGCATTTTTGCTACAACCGGATTTGCTAGTATCACCATTTTTTGCTACAGCAGGCGATTGTCCAATGAAAAAAAAGCTTCAACTGTTTATATGAAAAGCTTCGACCCTACGTTAAAAGGCTTCAGTCGAGAAGAGAACCAATAGGCATCGGTGTTGCAACCGGCTAGCGTTGGCGGCGCTTCAAGTAATGGCGTGCAACGGCTAGTCGGTGAGGGCAACGATCGGCGACAAGGACGGCCGGCGAGGGCAGCGACCGACGACGAGGAGGGGCGGCAAGACGGTCCCAAAGAATGCGTGCGGCCAGCCAGACGAGGGGTAGCAACGGGATGCAGGGGATCTATTGTCGCATGTGTGTGAAGGGAAACGAAGCCCATCAAACGGTTAAGACGCAACAAATCGGATGGCTGTGGGCCTACCGGCCCAAATTTAGGTCACAAGAAAAGGAAAACAACTACGGTGGCTGCATTGCAAGATAAGTTATTCTGCCCGGGAAGCATATATATCACAAGATGAGTAGTGGACAATCATATGATTGCACGCGTACATGTGTATCTCTGACCGATGCTATTTAATCCAGAGACCAGAGATATGCTTTTTGCCATTGTAGGATCGTGGATAATTGACAGATATGCCTTTTGCCATTGTAGGATCAGTCTCGATAATTCAGAGATATGATTTTGCAATGGAAGGACCATCTGAAAGGTTCTCACATTATCTGCTATATGGATATATTCCATTGTAGCACTATTTTACAATCAATTTATTAATGAGATATCTTTATTAATTGAGTTCTCCGATCATAAGCTTCTAGTTTGCCACATTCAAACCAACCAAAATTGAAGTTATCTTCTCCGGTTATGCCGATTTTCCTTCAAGAACAATCAAAAACGAACCGAGCTTGATTAAAACGGTCCAATAGATGTTCAATTTCATTTCGTTTTCCATTAGTGCGATGTTTTGACTTTTATTTTTTTGCGTGACAAAAAGAACGCGAAGTGTACGCTTGTGCCTCGGATCAATCATGAAACTTGACGCATGTGTGAGATATGGTGTGGCGGGCGGCGGCGGAGGAACATTCATGTATGTGTCATCTTCTCAAATTTTTAGTAGTGCGTGAGGCAACACACTCTCTACAATCAAGGTGAGATTAAACTTTCCACACGTTCTCTTAGTGCATTATGGACCATATGAACCTCTGAGATTTTTGAGGAATTGCTGAAAATGATAAAATAGGCTAAAATACAATAATTTCAACACCATGATGACCAAGCTCTTTCACCGCTGTTAGGGCATGTACAACGGTGCTTTGTCAGCCGTCTGTAAGCTATACCACGTAGGAATTTTATCTAGGTGGAGGAGAGAGAATGAGAGGGCGTCTGTAATTAGGCAGACGGTCGATAGCCCTGAAAAAACTGCCAGTATCGACAGCCTTTCTCACGTTGTACGCGGGGTGTCGCTAATTTCTGTTTTTCCCGTGAAAATCTTTTGCTCTCTCCGTCGCCATCTCCTCCGGCGTGAACGGCACGGTGGGCTGCCGAACTGCGTGATTCACGCCGGGTAGCCGTCCGTGGAGCAGGTGCTAGAATGGGACTGCATGGTGTGGCGGACGAAGCACCAAAATAATCAATCAATCCCGTTGTGCAGCTAGCTTCGGCGAGGAGCACATCAAATGATCTATCTAGTTAGTGTTCACGCAGGTTGTCAAGTCCAGTATCAATACATCAGCTAGCTGTGTCGAAGTACCGATTGGGCGTAGTTTCCTCGTGCTCGCCGCCGTCGGCGGTAGCGACTCTGCAGCTTCATCCCAGATGGACGCGGTGGCGTTGGCGACTGGGCGGAGACACAAAATGGTGGAGTTAATTTCATTTTAGTTAATTTCATTATGCTACAATTATCATAAAAGATAGACTGTTGTAAAGGGTGTTTTTACCACTGTCTATAGATGACGTGGATGCTTACTCTAGACAGGCCGGTGTCTGAACCAATATACATGCCCTTAGGAAAACAGTAAATGATTCACCTTTTGATTACAGCGGATTAAGAAATTGATCTGACATAGCACAACCATGTAATCTGCTATCCTTACATCTTTGAGTACTATATTCAGATGTGTAAAATTGTCCAGATGTTGCGGTCCATTGTGTTTGCATCTACCTTTAGATCGGATTTTGATCAAAAAGATTTAAACCAAACTTGATCGAATTTAGCTAATTCGTCCGTCACACCAATTGTGTAGATTTCCAATCAGCTTCACATTAAAAAGCATAAGACGAAATACAACCATGCCATAATCCTTAAGATAACGAACTTTCTTTACTTCATAATCATGCAAACATTGCAATGCATAACTGATCCCCACAGATTCTCCGTGCTAAATGTTCTTACTGACAACAGATTCGGTACTAACATCTTGGGTAATGAAAGAGTTTAATTACAATTAGCTAGTGGCATCTTACAACGAAATCCGTCTCACGAGCCCGGCGAGTCGCGCGAGCGAATGCTGCCGCCGCCGGCCGCCGGCGCCACGGCGCGGTCGGCCGAGCGCGTCGTGACGCACCGGTAGGCGACCGTGGCGAGCCAGAACGCCCATGGCAGCGCCACGAGCCCCAGACCGACGGCGGGGATCCACCCGGGCGCCTCGCTCGGCGGCAGCACGACGTAGGCCACGAGGCACCCGCCGCCGCCGAGCACGGCGAGGAGCAGCAGCACCGTCACCACCCACACCAAGACGCTGCTGGCCGGCCGCCCGCATTGTTCCCCCTCCTGGGGCGGCGCCATCGATCAATCGTCGCCGGTGGGTCGGAGCCTAGGAAGACGCAACGGCGGCGAGGACGGACGCTGATGCGCTGGTCAAGGAGAGCAAGAGGAGGGCGGCGTGCATCGCCAGTGGCCGGGGTCGATCAAACTGCCACCGGTCCTCGCCTTGCTGCCTTCTTATTCGTGGACCAAGAACATGAAAATGCGCCAAAAAAGTTCTGATCTGTTATGCTGTTTGCCCTTTTGTGGATCGAGGAATGCAGGAGGAGCAGCGATGGCGGAATGGCGGAGCGCTCAAACCAGGGTGGCCAAAATGGAAGCAGAGGTCAAGAGAGAATGGTGGCGAGTTAATTGTGCATTCTATAATAAGCCAGTTCTTCTTTTCTTACATGCTGCTACTACCACACAAAAAAACATGCTGCAACAAGTGATATTACTCTTAAACGCGCAATATATTTGTAATAATCTAACCTAGCTATATTAAAATTTGGACTGTCAAAGTATCTTTAATACGATTTAAGTTTATTGAAAAAATATATAATGATATTTAAAAAAATCTAGTAAAATTCTTGAACTATTGGTTTTACTCACTTGTTCATTTGAACTTGTTTCGGGCACAACTAATCGGGAAATCCTATTTGACGCTTATGCGCCCGTTCGCAAATGAGCGCCTGAAGGGCACGGCTAGTTGGGCTCAGCCCATATACCCCTTCCTGCCTTTTGTACTATGTAAACCCAAAAAAAAAAGTGTGTCAGTGGTATTCAAAACAGTGACCATCCGGTCATTAGTAGAGTGCACTAACCACCCCAAAGGCCTCATCAGATGTGCTCTATTATGTTTTCTTCAATATTTTTTTCACATTTTTTTACCTTTTTATTTTTGTTTTTTTTTCATTTCTATTTTTTTATTGTGCTAAACTGAAAGAATTAGCTTCATAATTTATGAATCTTTCTCAAAAATCTGTGAATTGTTTATCCGAAATCAAGATTTTTTTTTTGAAATTCGAAAAACCTTTTAAAAAGTATAAGAACTTATTTTAAAATCCGATAAACTTTTCCCAAATTAAATGAACATTTTGCAAATTTATGATTTGTTTTTTCAAATTCGATGAACTTTGTAAAAATTCAATCCACTTTTCTTGAAAACCAATGAAAGTTTTTCTGGTCTGTGAACTTTTCTTCGAAAGTGAAGAAGTTTTTTTAAATCCGTGAAATTTTTTATGTTCAAGATTTTTCTTACAAATAATTCAAGAAATTTAAGCGATGAAATAGGTTGATGGTTCTGTGTATTAAGATGGTGCGACGACATTGTTATTAAGCATTGCCGCTGTTACTAATCAACTAACTGCAAGTAGCTGTATTTTTGGCGAAATGTGCGTTGGCTGCACTGTGCATTTCCTTGGCTGGACCACTCGCATCGTCTTCGAGTATCAGGAGTGCGAACTGGCGCTTGCAGCACCGTATAGGAGCGGTATCTCTTATTTACCGCATTTCACGGGAAATAGTTGTGTTCGAAAATTTTGTTTCAACTTTCAGCTAAGTTCGTGTTTGGAAATTATTCTTAAATTTCAAAAAAAATCTTGCTTTAAAAAATATTGAAATTTCAAAAACTTGAAAATATGCAAAAAAAAGTTCTGATCTGTTATGCTGTTTGCCCTTTTGTGAATCGAGGAATGCAAGAGGAGCAACGATGGCGCAATGGCGGAACGCTCAAAGCAGGGAGGCCAAAATGGAAGCCGAGGTCAAGAGAGAATGGTGACGAGTTAATTGTGCATTCTATAATAAGCTAGTTCTTCTTTTCTTACATGCTGCTACTACCGCACAAAAAACATGCTGCAACAAGTGATATTATTCTTTATCTCTACTATTAAAGGGGATCTGTCGTCTGTCGTAATGGTTCGACCACGGCAGATCCCCCGACGCACCGCTAGCAGAGTTCTACCGATTCCATCAATTTTTTTCATCCCTCCTTAAACCAACCAATCTCTACTAAAATCCGGTTCACAGGGATCCGGTTCAGAGGGCAAAACCTGTACCTCCCCACCTCGTATGGTCAAAACAAAACGGTTGAAAAGAGAGACACCCACACGCGCACGACTGCTCCATCGTTGAATAGAAAGCCCTCGCCTGCTCCATCGTGGTGCTGCCTTCCTCGTCTGCCTCCCTCGCCTCCCTCTCGCCTGGTGCTACCTCCGCTCCGTCGTCATCAACCTTCGCCTGAAGATTCGGCAACCATATTCTCGTGCTTGCCTCTTCCAGGTAGACCTCAAAAGGAGTTAACTTTAGATTGGATACGCCTTAAAAAACTACATATATGGACGTGAATTGTTTCCTAAAATTGTGATAGGAACTGGATCAAGTCATAAACTAACTTATAAACTGAAAAGTAGGATGTATGGAAGTAAGCATGGCACTGATGTGAGTTTAGATTCAAAAAAATTCTCCAGATAGTTCAGTTAGAAGTGAATGCACATACGAGAAAAGTGATACGATCATAGGATGTTAAATATCCAAGTGCCATCACATGATTTTAATTATTTTGTTCTCATAGGATGTCATAGTGACTATATAAATATTGCAGGTAATCAGGAAAGGGTGGATCGGGATTAAAACATATGATATAGTTAAAAAGAGTATGTTTATCATTACAAGCTAATTACCTACTTCATGCTTCTTCTTTGTGTTCATGCCTTCAGAAACAACAGTACCAATTACATCCACCTTCTTCGGTTCTTTGAGCTTCTCCTTGTTCATCCATCTCTCTAGCTTTCTTTCATCTGCACATCATCACATCAAAGACTACACTAAACACCAAATTCTACACTGGGAAAAAACCATATTGATCATGTACGGGGATGGAAGCAGCTATTTTACCAGAGTTTAGCCGCACCATCCTGCCTATGGAAATCAAGAAGCTGATTTTTAAAAGGCCCATGCAACATTATATCTAATAGTCTATTGGAAACAACTTAGAAATAGTCTGTCCATTGCCGAGATCAGTGCAAGCCAAGATGCATGTGCCCGACACCTGTCATCTGTCCCAGTAGATCGACGTCGAACGTTGGCCAAAGAAAAACATATGGTCAAACTAAGGAAATACTTTTGAGGTGGAATTCACATAAAGCTTGCAAAAATCTCAAATATTACCCCTCTGTATATACAAAAGATGATCACACAACAGCTAATCCGGATTGCTGATTATGAGCATATCAACCATGAGAGACGCTTACATAATTTAGCCCAATCCGAGGAATCATTTTTCCCACTATAATGAATAAACCATGGTCATATATAAATGTTTATGGCTCACACCTCACAAGCAACTAACTTTAATTTAGCTCCCACTGTACACTATTTAGGAGTTCATGCAAGCACTTCATGTACAGAGCAACACCACACACACTTTGTTTCAGGACAAATGTGTATTCTATTTCAGAGATTAACAAATGAGATCTTTTGTTGGAAATATGCCCTAGAGGCAATAATAAAATGGTTATTATCATATTTCCTTGTTCATGATAATCGTCTATTGTTCATGCTATAATTGTATTAACAGGAACAATAGTACATGTGTGAATAAATAGATCACAATGTGTCCCTAGCAAGCCTCTAGTTGGCCAGCTCGTTGATCAATAGATGATCAAGGTTTCCCGATCATGGACACTGGATGTCATTGATAACGGGATCACATCATTAGGAGAATGATGTGATGGCCAAGACCCAATCCTAAGGATAGCACTAGATCGTGTTATTCGTATGCTAAAGCTTTTCTAATGTCAAGTATCTTTTCCTTCAACCGTGAGATTGTGCATTTCCCGGATACCGTAGGAGTGCTTTGGATGTATCAAACGTTACAATGTAATTGGGTTACTATAAAGTTGCACTACGGGTATCTCCGAAAGTATCTGTTGGGTTGGTACGAATTGAGATCTGGATTTGTCACTCCATGTGACGGAGAGGTATCTCTGGGCCCACTCAGTAGAACATCATCATAATGAGCTCAATGTGACTAAGGAGTTAGTCACGGGATGATGTGCTACGGAACGAGTAAAGAGACATGCCGGTAATGAGATTGAACAAGGTATAGGGATACCGATGATCGAATCTCGGGCAAGTTCTATACCGATAGACAAAGGGAATTGTATACGGGATTGATTGAGTCCTTTACATCGTGGTTCATCCGATGAGATCAACGTGGAACATGTGCGAACCACCATGGGTATCCAGACCCCACTGATGGTTATTGGCCAGAGAGGTGTCTCGGTCATGTCTGCATGCCTCCCGAACCCGTAGGGTCTACACACTTAAGGTTCGATGACGCTAGGGTTATAGGGAATTGTTGTACGAGGTTACCAAAGGTTGTTCGGAGTCCCGGATGAGATCCCGGACGTCACGAGGAGCTTCGGAATAGTCTGGAGGTAAAGTTTGATATATAGGATGGGTGGGTTTGGACGCCGGAAATGTTTCCGGCACCACCGGCAACGTGCCGGGACCACCGGAAGGGTTCCGGGGCTCACCGGGAGGGGCCACCAGCCCCGGGAGGCTACATGGGCCAAGTGTGAGAGGGAACCAGCCCCTAGGTGGGCTGGTGCGCCCCCACACCCAGCCCAAGGCACACAAGAGGGGAAGGAGGGGAAACCCTAGGCGCTGGTGGGCCTAAGGCCCGCCTAGGGGTGCGCCACCCCCTCTCCTCCCCTTGCCGCTGACCAGCCCCTCCCATCTAGGGCTGCCACACCCTTTGGGGTGGGAACCCTAAAGGGTGCACCCCCTCCCCTCCCCCCTATATATAGTGGAGGTTTTGGCCTTTGGAGACACCCAATTCTTTCTCTCTCGGCGCAGCCCTGCTTCTCCTCTCCCTCTTCTCCCACGGTGCTTGGTGAAGCCCTACCGGGAGACCTAGTAGCTCCATCGCCACCAAGCCGTCGTGCTGCCGGAGCTCTTCCCCAACCTCTCGCTCCTCCTTGCTGGTTCAAGGTGCGGGAGACGTCACCGAGCTGCACGTGTGTTGAACGCAGAGGTGTCGTGGTTCGGCACTAGATCGGAATCACACCACGATCTGAATCACAGCGAGTACGACTCCATCAACCGCGTTCTAGCAACGCTTTCTCTTAGCAATCCTCAAAGGTACGAAGATGCTCTCACCCCTCTCTCGTTGTTGGTTTTTCCATAGGAAGATCTATGTATGGCGTAGGAAAATTTTGAATTTTTGCTACATTACCCAACAGTGGCATACGAGCAGGTTTTCTATGCGTAGATTCTTTGCACGAGTAGAACACAAAGGTTGTGGGCGCTGATTTTGTCAATTACTTACCATTACTAGTCTTATTCTTTTCCGGCGGTATTGTGGGATGAAGCGGCCCGAACCGGCCTTACACGTACGCTTACGTGAGACAGGTTCCACCGGCTGACATGCACACGGTGCATAAGGTGGCTAGCCGGATTGGATTTGATGAAAAGGGTCCTTATTGTTAGAGCATATATCTCCATATGTGGTTTTGGTAATTGATGACAATTCCTATGGACTAATGGTTGCCTTAAGTTTCATTTATAGGATTTGTCCATAGGCACTTCTTGAAGTTCATTTGTTGGGTTCAAGGAGTTTATATGATGACCAAGATGGTATTCAAGGTATTATCCAAAGAATGGTCATAGAGACACATGGTTGATCAAGATCTCAGACAAAGAGTAAATCAAGATGATCAACACACAAAGCGTACAAGATGTACCGAGAGGGATCAAGTGATCCCATGGTATGGTAAGCATTGTCCATTACGTGCTTGTGTACTAACCCATGGTCTTCGTGAGAGTTCTATGTGGGGGTTAGGTGTGTTTCCATGGGCTTGCGTCAAAGGGAAGATCTCATACAACCCATGAAGTATGACGTCAAGTTGTGATCGTCATCAAGATTGCGATGTGCAAGTTCAAGTGGATCAGCACGAAGATATCATGCTTGAAGCTTACCGTCCATTGTGGTGGCAATGGACTTGTGAAGATATGCTGAAGGGTGGCTCACCCATAGTGATTATGGGGGAGCAATCAACTAGTCTTCATCAAGCCAACGCAATCAAGAAAGGTGGTCCATCTTGAGGAAGCCCAGATCATCATCATCTAGCTCAAGAGGACGAGGTGCAAGGTATAGGTTTGCCCTTGATAGGTTTTCTGTTTAGGATAGATTGTTGTACTATCAAGGGGGCTCTCAAGTGAGTAGCTTGATCGTATTGTTCGTTGAGAGCTCAAACCATTTGCATCCTTGCATCATACTTCTTGGTTCTTGTTTGGTGTTTCTCTTTGTGAGTTTTAGAGCTTATGGTCATCTTCATGACAAGCTCGAGTTCATCGAAAACGGAGTCCATATGCATCTACTATGATGTTTTCGATGTTGGAGTTTTTGCCGGTTATTCATTCATAGAGAACTCAGATCTCTATATCATTGGCATTTTCATATCTGCATGGTCTTAAGATTTCCAACAAGCTTGGGTTTGCTCGATTCGGAGCTCGTATGCGAAAGTTATGGCTGTTCCAGTGGCGAGCGGTAGTACCGCTCGACCTAGCGGTAGTACCTCTGGACCTAGCGGTAGTACTGCTAGAGTTGGCGGTAGTACCGCTGGCTGGCGGTAGTACCGCCCCTGGTCAGCGGTAGTACCGCTCCAGGAGCTTAGTACCGCCTGCCTAGCGGTTGTTCGTGGACGGACCTTTTTGCGAAGACTTTCTTGGCGGTGGTAGTGCCTTTGCACTACCAGGGGCCCAGCGGTAGTACCGCTGGAGTGCCAGCGGTAGTACCGCTGCAGCCAGTGGTAGTACCGCTAGCTGGCGGTAGTACCGCTGCAGTCAGCGGTAGTACCGCTGGAGTGCCATCGGTAGTACCGCTACAGCCAGCGGTAGTACCGATGCAGCTCGGGCAGAGAGTGAGGGTAACGGTCTGATTCCTTCCCCCAATATATAAAGGGGGTCTTCTTCCCCCTTGGTCTTGCCCATCCGTTGAGCTCTTGTTCTACCTCCATTGTTGACATTCTTAGAGCTTGCTTACTCTCAATCCCTCCAATGATTCTTTCTTGTTCTTGAGGGAAAAGAGAGAGGAGATCTAGATCCACATCTCCACCAATCACTTTCTCCTCTATGTGAGGGGAACCCCTTGGATCTTGATCTTGGAGTTCTTTGTGAGCTCCTTGTTCTTCCTCTCATATTTCTCCATAGCTTTCGTTGTTGTGGAGGGATTTGAGTGTGAGGGACTTGACCACTTCGCGTGTTCTTGCCATTGCATTAGTTGCATCGGTTTGAGTTCTCCACGGTGATACGTGGAAGTGAAGTTTGAGAAGCATACTACCTTTGGTACTTAGTACCCTAGATATTGTTCTTCGTGGATGCTTTGGCATCCTAGAAGCTTGGTGGTGTCTCGGAGCCCAATCATTGTGGTGTGAAGCTCCGGGCAAGCGTCGGGGTCTCCAATTAGGTTGTGGAGATAGCCCCGAGCAATTTGTACGGGTACCGGTAACCGCCCCCAAGGGTTGCCACGTGTACGGGTTCGGTAACCGCCGCCAAGGTTTGCCATTTGTACGGGTTCGGTGACCGCCCTCAAGGGTCCCTTAGTGGAATCACGGCATCTTGCATTGTGCGAGGGCGTGAGGAGATTATGGTGGCCTTAGTGGCATCTTGGGGAGCATTGTGCCTCCACACTGCTTTAACGGAGATTAGCATCCACAAGGGTGTGAACTTCGGGATACATCATCGTCTCCCCGTGCCTCGGTTATCTCTTACCTGAACCCTTTACTTATGCACTTTACTTTGTGATAGACATATTGTTTATTGTAATATATCTTGCTATCACTTAGTTGTTTATCTTGCTTAGCATAAGTTGTTGGTGCACATAGGTGAGCCTAGTTGTTTGTAGGTTTTGTGCTTGACATATTAAACGTTACTTTTATTCCGCATTTGTTCAAGCCTAAACCTTAATTATTTTAAAGCGCCTATTCACCCCCCCCCCCTAGGCGACATCCACGTCCTTTCACTTATGAAGGGTAAATAGCTTTTTAATATCAACGTTGTGGCTGTCACGTAGGTAGGAAGGCGTTCTTGCTAGAAACCCAAATCAGCCACGTAAAACTTGCAACAACAATTAGAGGACGTCTAACTTGTTTTTGTAGGGTATGACATGTGATGTGATATGGCCAAAGGATGTGATGTTACATGTGTGATGTATGAGCTGATCATGTTCTTGTAATAGGATTCACGACTTGCATGTCGATGAGTATGACAACCGGCAGGAGCCATAGGAGTTGTCTTAATTTATTATATGAGATGCAACGCCATGTGTTTACTACTTTTACTTCATTGCTAACGGTTAGTTGTAGTAGTAGTAGTAATAGTTGGTGTTACAACTTCACGGAGACACAATGATGGAGATCATGATGATAGAGATCATGGTGTCACGCCGGTGACGATGATGATCATGCGATGCCCGAAGATGGAGATCGAAGGAGCAAAGATGATGACGGCCATATCATGTCACTATATGATTGCATGTGATGTTTATCATGTTTTTCATCTTATTGCTTAGAATGACGGTAGCATAATAAGATGGTCCCTCATAAAATTTCGAGAATGTATTCCCCTAAAGTGTGCACCGTTGCGAAGGATCGTTATCTCGAAGCACCACGTTATGATCGGGTGTGATAGAATCTAACGTTCGCATACAATGGGTGTAAGCCAGATTCACACACGCGAAACACTTAGGTTGACTCGATGAGCCTAGCATGTACAGACATGGCCTCGAATACGCGAGACCGAAAGGTCGAACATGAGTCATATGGTTGATGCGATCATCATGGAGATGCTCACCATCGACGACTAGTCCGTCTCACGTGATGATCGGACACGGGTTAGTCGACATGGATCATGTAACACTTAGATGACTAGAGGGATGTCGATTTAAGTGGGAGTTCATACATAATTTGATTAGATGAACTTAATTATCATGAACTTAGTCTAAAAGTTGTCTTTACAAATATTGTAGATCCAATGGCTGATGACCCACAAGTATAGGGGATCAATCGTAGTACTTTCGATAAGTAAGAGTGTCGAACCAAACGAGGAGCAGAAGGATCTGACAAGTGGTGTTCAGCAAGGTAAAATCTGCACGCACTGAAATTGTCGGTAACAAGTGATTGTGTGGTGAGATGATTCGTAGGAAGCAACAAGTAACAAAAGTAGCAACGGTGCAGCAAAGTGGCCCAATCCCTTTTGTAGCAAGGGACAAGCCTGGACAAATTCTTATAGGAGGAAAAACGCTCCCGAGGACACACGGGAATTTCTGTCATGCTAGTTTCATAATGTTCATATGATTCACGTTCGTTACTTTGATAGTTTGATATGTGGGTGGACCGGCGCTTGGGTGCCGCCCTTACTTGGACAAGCATCCCACTTATGATTAACCCCTCTCGCAAGCATCCTCAACTACGAAAGATGAATTAAGACAAAGTCTAACCATAGCATTAAACTAGTGGATCCAAATCAGCCCCTTACGAAGCAACACATAAACTAGGGTTTAAGCTTCTGCCACTCTAGCAACCCATCATCTACTTACTACTTCCCAATGCCTTCCCCTAGGCCCAAATAATGGTGAAGTGTTATGTAGTCGACGTTCACATAACACCACTAGAGGAAAAAACAACATACAACATATCAAAATACCGAACGAATACCAAATTCACATGACTACTATTAGCATGACTTATCCCATGTCCTCAGGAACAAAAGTAACTACTCACAAAGCATAATCATATTCATGACCAGAGAGGTAATGAGTAGCATCAAGGATCTGAACATAAACTCTTCCACCAAATAATCCAACTAGCATCAACTACAAAGAGTAATCAACACTACTAGCAACCTTACAAGTACCAATCGGAGTCGCGAGACGGAGATTGGTTACAAGTGATGAACTAGGGTTTGGAGATGAGATGGTGCTGATGAAGATGTTGATGGTGACGAGTCCCCTCCGATGAGAGGAGTGTCGGTGATGACGATGGCGATGATTTCCCCTTTCGGGAGGGAAGGTTCCCCGGCACGATCGTCTTGCCGGAGCTCTAGATTGGTTCTGCTCAAGTTCCGCCTCGTGGCGGCGGCGAAACCATGAAAAAGCTCCTCCTTGATTTTTTTTCCTTGAAACATAAACTCGTCGCTTTTATGTCTTCCTCATCACAGATTCGTACAAAGCTTATTTTCCACACAATAATAGATCATACTGTTGGGGAACGTCGCATGGGAAACAAAAAATTTCCTACGCGCACGAAGACCTATCATGGTGATGTCCATCTACGAGAGGGGATGAGTGATCTACATACCCTTGTAGACCGTACAGCAGAAGCGTTAGAGAACGCGGTTGATGTAGTGGAACGTCCTCACGTCCCTCGATCCGCCCCGCGAACAATCCCGCGATCAGTCCCACGATCAAGTACCGAACGGACGGTACCTCCGCGTTCAGCACACGTACAACTCGACGATGATCTCGGCCTTCTTGATCCAGCAAGAGAGACGGAGAGGTAGAAGAGTTCTCCGGCAGCGTGACGGCGCTCCGGAGGTTGGTGATGACCTTGTCTCAGTAGGGCTCCGCCCGAGCTCCGCAGAAACACAATCTAGAGGAAAAACCGTGGAGGTATGTGGTCGGGCAGCCGTGAGAAAGTCGTCTCAAATCTGCCCTAAAACCTCCGTATATATAGGTGGGAGGGAGGGGGGCCTTGCCTTGGGGTCCAAGGACCCTCAAGGAGTCGGCCGAGCCAAGGGGGAGGACTCTCCCCCCCCCCCCAAACCGAGTTGGACTAGGTTTGGTGGGAGGGAGTCCCCCTCCCTTCCCACTTCCCCCCCTTTTTTTTTCTTTTTCTTTGATTTCTTATCCTTGGCGCATAGGCCCCTCTTGGGCTGTCCCACCAGACCACTAAGGGCTGGTGCGCCACCCTCATAGTCTATGGGCTTCCCCAGGGTGGGTTGCCCCCCCCCCCCGGTGAACTCCCGGAACCCATTCGTCATTCCCGGTAACTCCGAACACCTTCCGGTAATCAAATGAGGTCATCCTATATATCAATCTTCGTTTCCGGACCATTCCAGAAACCCTCGTGACGTCTGTGATCTCATCCGGGACTCCGAACAACATTCGGTAACCAACCATATAACTCAAATACACATAAAACAACGTCGAACCTTAAGTTTGCAGACCCTGCGGGTTCGAGAACTATGTAGACATGACCCGAGAGACTCCTCGGTCAATATCCAATAGCGGGACCTGGATGCCCATATTGGATCCTACATATCCTACGAAGATCTTATCGTTTGAACCTCAGTGCCAAGGATTCGTATAATCCCGTATGTCATTCCCTTTGTCCTTCGGTATGTTACTTGCCCGAGATTCGATCGTTAGTATCCGCATACCTATTTCAATCTCGTTTACCGGCAAGTCTCTTTACTCGTTCCGTAATACAAGATCCCGCAACTTACACTAAGTTACATTGCTTGCAAGGCTTGTGTGTGATGTTGCATTACCGAGTGGGCCCCGAGATACCTCTCCGTCATACGGAGTGACAAATCCCAGTCTTGATCCATACTAACTCAACTAACACCTTCGGAGATACCTGTAGAGCATCTTTGTAGTCACCCAGTTACGTTGCGATGTTTGATACACACAAAGCATTCCTCCGGTATCAGTGAGTTATATGATCTCATGGTCATAGGAATAAATACTTGACACACAGAAAACAGTAGCAACAAAATGACACGATCAACATGCTACGTCTATTAGTTTGGGTCTAGTCCATCACGTGATTCTCCCAATGACGTGATCCAGTTATCAAGCAACAACACCTTGTTCATAATCAGAAGACACTGACTATCATTGATCAACTGGCTAGCCAACTAGAGGCATGCTAGGGACGGTGTTTTGTCTATGTATCCACACATGTAAATGAGTCTTCATTCAATACAATTCTAGCATGGATAATAAACTATTATCTTAATACATGAATTATAATAATAACTATACATTTATTATTGCCTCTAGGGCATAATTCCAACAGTCTCCCACTTGCACTAGAGTCAATAATCTAGCCCTCACATCACCATGTGAATTACATTGTAATAAATCTAACACCCATACAGTTCTGGTGTCGATCATGTTTTGGCCGTGGAAGAGGTTTAGTCAGCGGGTCTGCTACATTCAGATCCATGTGCACTTTGCATATATTTACGTCCTCCTCCTCGACGTAGTCACGGATGAGGTTGAAGCGTCGTTTGATGTGTCTGGTCTTCTTGTGAAACCATGGTTCCTTTGCTAAGGCAATGGCACCCGTGTTGTCACAGAACAAGGTTATTGGATCCAGTGCACTTGGCACCACTCCAAGATCCGTCATGAACTGCTTCATCCAGACACCCTCCTTAGCCGCCTCTGAGGCAGCCATGTACTCCGCTTCACATGTAGAATCTGCTACGACGCTTTGCTTGGAACTGCACCAGCTTACTGCACCCCCATTAAGAATAAATACGTATCCGGTTTGCGACTTAGAGTCGTCCGGATCTGTGTCAAAGCTTGCATCGACGTAACCTTTTACGGCGAGCTCTTCGTCACCTCCATACACGAGAAACATCTCCTTAGTCCTTTTCAGGTACTTCAGGATATTCTTGACCGCTGTCCAGTGATCCACTCCTGGATTACTCTGGAACCTACCTACCATACTTATGGCCAGGCTAACGTCCGGTCTAGTGCACAGCATCGCATACATGATAGAACCTATGGCTGAAGCATAGGGGACGGAGCGCATATGCTCTCTATCTTCATCAGTTGCTGGGCACTGAGTCTTACTCAATCTCGTACCTTGTAAAACTGGCAAGAACCCTTTCTTGGACTGTTCCATTTTGAACCTCTTCAAAACTTTATCAAGGTATGTGCTTTGTGAAAGTCCTATTAGGCGTTTTGATCTATCCCTATAGATCTTAATGCCTAGAATAAAAGCTGCTTCTCCTAGGTCCTTCATAGAGAAACTTTTATTCAAGTAACCTTTTATGCTCTCCAAAAGCTCTACGTTGTTTCCAATCAGTAATATGTCATCCACATATAATATTAGAAACGCCACAAAGCTCCCACTCACTTTCTTGTAAATACAAGATTCTCCAACCACTTGTATAAACCCAAATGCTTTGATCACCTCATCAAAGCGTTTGTTCCAACTCCGAGATGCTTGCACCAGTCCATAAATGGATCGCTGGAGCTTGCACACCTTGTCAGCACTCTTAGGATCGACAAAACGTTCGGGTTGCATCATATACAACTCTTCCTTAAGGAAACCGTTAAGAAACGCCGTTTTGACATCCATCTGCCAGATTTCATAATCGAAAAATGCAGCTATTGCTAACATGATTCTGACGGATTTAAGCATCGCTACGGGTGAGAAAGTCTCATCGTAGTCAACTCCTGGAACTTGTGAAAAACCCTTTGCCACAAGTCGAGCTTTATAAACGGTCACATTACCGTCAGCGTCCGTCTTCTTCTTAAAGATCCATTTGTTCTGAATAGCCTTGCGGCCCTCAGGTAGTATCTCCAAAGTCCACACTTTGTTCTCATACATGGATCCTATCTCGGATTTCATGGCTTCTAGCCATTTGTTGGAATCTGGGCCCACCATTGCTTCTTCATAATTTGCAGGTTCATTGTTGTCCAACAACATGATTGATAAGACGGGATTACCGTACCAATCTGGAGCAGCGCGTGATCTCGTCGACCTGCGTGGTTCAACAGAAACTTGAACTGGAGTTTCATGATCATCATCATTAACTTCCTCCTCAACCGGCGTTGCAGCGACAGAGGTTTCCCCTTGCCCTGCGCCACCATCCAGAGGGATGAGAGGTTCGACAACCTCGTCAAGTTCTATCTTCCTCCCACTCAATTCTCTCGAGAGAAACTCCTTCTCGAGAAAAGCTCCGTTTTTAGCAACAAACACTTTGCCCTCGGATTTGAGATAGAAGGTGTACCCAACTGTCTCTTTTGGGTAACCTATGAAGACGCACTTTTCCGCTTTGGGTTCCAGCTTTTCAGGCTGAAGCTTTTTGACATAAGCATCACATCCCCAAACTTTAAGAAACGACAACTTTGGCCTTTTGCCATACCACAGTTCGTATGGTGTCGTCTCAACGGATTTTGATGGTGCCCTATTTAAAGTGAATGCAGCTGTTTCTAATGCATAACCCCAAAATGATAACGACAAATCAGTAAGAGACATCATAGATCGCACCATCTCTAACAAAGTACGATTACGACGTTCGGACACACCATTACGCTGTGGTGTTCCAGGCGGTGTTAACTGCGAAACAATTCCACATTGTCTTAAGTGAGCACCAAACTCGAAACTCAGATATTCACCCCCACGATCAGACCGTAGGAACTTGATCTTCTTGTTACGATGATTTTCCACTTCACTCTGAAATTGCTTGAACTTTTCAAATGTTTCAGACTTGTGCTTCATCAAGTAGACATAACCATATCTACTTAAATTGTCAGTGAAGGTGAGAAAATAACGATATCCGCCGCATGCCTCTATGCTCATTGGACCACACACATCGGTATGTATGATTTCCAACAAGTCACTTGCACGCTCCATTGTTCCGGAGAACGGAGTTTTAGTCATCTTGCCCATGAGGCATGGTTCGCACGTGTCAAGTGAATCAAAGTCAAGTGACTCCGAAAGTCCATCAGCATGGAGTTTCTTCATGCGCTTTGCACCAATATGACCCAAGCAACAGTGCCACAAAAATATGGCGCTATCATTGTTTACTCTAACTCTTTTGGTCTCAATGTTATGTATATGCGTATCGCTATCAAGATTCAATATGAACAATCCTCTCACATTCGGTGCATGACCATAAAAGATGTTACTCATAGAAATAGAACAACCATTATTCTCAGACTTAAAAGAGTAACCGTCTTGCAATAAACAAGATCCAGATATAATGTTCATGCTCAACGCACGCACTAAATAACAATGATTTAAGTTCATCACTAATCCCGATGGTAGCTGAAGTGACACTGTGCCGACGGCGATTGCATCAACCTTGGAACCGTTTCCTACGCGCATCGTCACTTCGTCTTTCGCCAGCCTTCGTCTATTCCGCAGTTCCTGCTTCGAGTTGCAAATGTGAGCAACAGAACCGGTATCAAATACCCAGGCACTACTACGAGAGCCGGTTAAGTACACATCAATAACATGTATATCAAATATACCTGATTTTTCTTTGCCCGCCTTCTTATCTGCCAGATACTTGGGGCAATTGCGCTTCCAGTGACCCATACCCTTGCAATAGAAGCACTCTGTTTCAGGCTTAGGTCCAGCCTTGGGTTTCTTCGGCGGATTGGCAACAGGCTTGCCGCTCTTCTTCGAATTGCCCTTCTTGCCTTTGTCGTTTCTCTTGAAACTAGTGGTCTTGCTCACCATCAACACTTGATGCTCTTTACGGAGTTCAGACTCTGCGACTTTCAGCATCGCAAACAACTCGCCGGGAGACTTGTTCATCCCTTGCATGTTGTAGTTCAACACAAAGCCTTTATAGCTTGGCGGCAGTGATTGAAGGATTCTGTCAGTGATAGCTTCTTGCGGGAGTTCAATCCCCAGTTCAGCTAGACGGTTTGAGTACCCAGACATTTTGAGCACATGTTCACTGACAGACGAGTTTTCCTCCATCTTGCAAGCATAGAATTTATCGGAGGTCTCATACCTCTCGATCCGGGCGTTCTTCTGAAAGATAAACTCCAACTCCTGGAACATCTCAAATGCTCCATGACGCTCAAAGCGACGTTGAAGTCCCGGTTCTAAGCCATACAAGACTGCACATTGAACTATTGAGTAGTCCTCCTTACGTGCTAACCAAGCGTTCTTAACATCCTGATCAGCCGTAGCAGGTGGTTCATCTCCTAGCGCAGCATTAAGGACATAATCCTTCTTCCCAGCTTGTAAGATTAGCTTAAGATTACGAGCCCAGTCTACAAAGTTGCTTCCATCATCTTTCAACTTAGCTTTCTCTAGGAACGTATTAAAATTCAGGATGACTGTCGCGTGAGCCATGATCTACAACACAAATATATTCAAAGTGGACTTTAGACTATGTTCAAGATAATTAGAGTTCAACTTAATCAAATTATATGCTAAAATCCCACTCAAAAAGTACATCTCTCTAGGCATTTGAGTGGTTCATGATCCACTTACACTATCCCAAGTCCGATCATCACGTGAGTTGGGTATAGTTTCAGTGGTAAGCATCCCTATGCTAATCATATCAACTATATGATTCACGATCGACCTTTCGGTCTCATGTGTTCCGAGGCCATGTCTGCACATGCTAGGCTCGTCAAGCTTAACCCGAGTGTTCCGCGTGCGCAACTGTTTTGCACCCGTTGTATGTGAACGTTGAGTCTATCACACCCGATCATCACGTGGTGTCTCGAAACGACGAACTGTAGCAACGGTGCACAGTCGGGGAGAACACAATTTCGTCTTGAAATTTTAGTGAGAGATCACCTCATAATGCTACCGTCGTTCTAAGCAAAATAAGGTGCATAAAAGGATTAACATCACATGCAATTCATAAGTGACATGATATGGCCATCATCGCGTGCTTCTTGATCTCCATCACCAAAGCACCGGCATGATCTACTTGTCACCGGCGCCACACCATGATCATCCATCAACGTGTTGCCATCGGGGTTGTCGTGCTACTTATGCTATTACTACTAAAGCTACATCCTAGCAAAATAGTAAACGCATCTGCAAGCACAAACGTTAGTATAAAGACAACCCTATGGCTCCTGCCGGTTGCCGTACCATCGACGTGCAAGTCGATATTTCTATTACAACATGATCATCTCATACATCCAATATATCACATCACATCGTTGGCCATATCACATCACAATCATGTTGGAAATATGCCCTAGAGGCATTAATAAATTAGTTATTATTATATTTCTTAGTTCATGATAATCGTTTATTATCCATGCTATAATTGTATTGATTGGAAACACAATACTTGTGTGGATACATAGACAAAACACTGTCCCTAGTAAGCCTCTAGTTGACTAGCTCATTGATCAAAGATGGTCAAGGTTTCCTGGCCATAGGCAAGTGTTGTCACTTGATAACGGGATCACATCATTAGGAGAATCATGTGATGGACTAGACCCAAACTAATAGATGTAGCATGTTGATCGTGTCATTTTGTTGCTACTGTTTTCTGCGTGTCAAGTATTTGTTCCTATGACCATGAGATCATATAACTCACGGACACCGGAGGAATGCTTTGTATGTATCAAACGTCGCAACGTAACTGGGTGACTATAAAGATGCTCTACAGGTATCTCCGAAGGTGTTCGTTGAGTTAGTATGGATCGAGACTGGGATTTGTCACTCTGTGTGACGGAGAGGTATCTCGGGGCCCACTCGGTAATACAACATCACACACAAGCCTTGCAAGCAATGTGACTTAGTGTAAGTTGCGGGATCTTGTATTACGAAACGAGTAAAGAGACTTGCCGGTAAACGAGATTGAAATAGGTATGCGGATACTGACGATCGAATCTCGGGCAAGTAACATACCGAAGGACAAAGGGAATGACATACGGGATTATATGAATCCTTGGCACTGAGGTTCAAACGATAAGATCTTCGTAGAATATGTAGGATCCAATATGGGCATCCAGGTCCCGCTATTGGATATTGACCGAGGAGTCACTCGGGTCATTGGGAGAATCACGTGATGGACTAGACCCAAACTAATAGACATAGCATGTTGATCGTGTCATTTTGTTGCTACTGTTTTCTGCGTGTCAAGTATTTATTCCTATGACCATGAGATCATATAACTCACTGACACCGGAGGAATGCTTTGTGTGTATCAAACGTCACAACGTAACTGGGTGACTATAAAGGTGCTCTACAGGTATCTCCGAAGGTGTTAGTTGAGTTAGTATGGATCAAGACTGGGATTTGTCACTCCGTGTGACGGAGAGGTGTCTCGGGGCCCACTCGGTAATACAACATCACACACAAGCCTTGCAAGCAATGTAACTTAGTGTAAGTTGCGGGATCTTGTATTACGGAACGAGTAAAGAGACTTGCCGGTAAACGAGATTGAAATAGGTATGCGGATACTGACGATCGAATCTCGGGCAAGTAACATACCGAAGGACAAAGGGAATGACATACGGGATTATACGAATCCTTAGCACTGAGGTTCAAACGATAAGATCTTCGTAGAATATGTAGGATCCAATATGGGCATCCAGGTCCCGCTATTGGATATTGACCGAGGAGTCTCTCGGGTCATGTCTGCATAGTTCTCGAACCCGCAGGGTCTGCACACTTAAGGTTCGACGTTGTTTTATGCGTATTTGAGTTATATGGTTGGTTACCGAATGTTGTTCGGAGTCCCGGATGAGATCTAGGACGTCACGAGGAGCTCCAGAATGGTCCGGAGGTAAAGATTGATATATAGGAAGTCCTGTTTTGGTCACTGGAAAAGTTTTGGGCTCATCGGTAGTGTACCGGGAGTGCCGGGTGGGGTGCCGGGGACCATCGGGAGGGGTGTCACGCCCCAAGGGGTCTCATGGGCTATGGGAAGAGATAAACCAGCCCCTAGTGGGCTGGAATAAGTTCCCACTAAGGCCCATAAGGTTTGAGAAGGAAAAAAACACAAGGTGGAAAGAGTTTCCAAGTGGGAAGGTGGAATCCTACTCCAAGTAGGATTGGAGTAGGACTCCTCCACCTCCAATTTCGGCCAAACCTTGAGGGTTTGAGGCTGCCTCTTCCCTCCCCCTCCCTCCTATATATACTGTGGTATTAGGGCTGATTTGAGACGACTTTTCCACGGCAGCCCGACCACATACCTCCACGGTTTTTCCTCTAGATCGCGTTTCTGCGGAGCTCGGGCGGAGCCCTGCTGAGACAAGGTCATCACGAACCTCCGGAGCGCCGTCACGCTGCCGGAGAACTCTTCTACCTCTCTGTCTCTCTTGCTAGATCAAGAAGGCCGAGATCATTGTCGAGCTGTACGTGTGCTGAACGCGGAGGTGCCGTCCGTTCGGTACTAGATCGTGGGACTGATCGCGGGATTGTTCGCGGGGCGGATCGAGGGACGTGAGGACGTTCCACTACATCAACCGCGTTCTCTAACGCTTCTGCTGTACGGTCTACGAGGGTACGTAGATCACTCATCCCCTCTCGTAGATGGACATCACCATGATAGGTCTTCGTGCGCGTAGGAAAATTTTTGTTTCCCTTGCGACGTTCCCCAACAAATCATACCCTGCAAAAACAAGTTAGACGTCCTCTAATTTTGTTGTTGCATGTTTTACGTGGTGACCAAGGGTATCTAGTAGGATCGCATCTTACTTACGCAAACACCACAACGAAGATATATGAGTTGCTATTTAACCTCATCCAAGGACCTCCTCGGTCAAATCCGATTCAACTAAAGTTGGAGAAACCGTCACTTGCCAGTCATCTTTGAGCAAAGGGGGTTACTCGTAACGATGAAACCAGTCTCTCGTAAGCGTACGAGTAATGTCGGTCCAAGCCGCTTCAATCCAACAATACCGCGGAATCAAGAAAAGACTAAGGAGGGCAGCAAAACGCACATCACCGCCCACAAAAACTTTTGTGTTCTACTCGAGAAGACATCTACGCATGAACCTAGCTCATGATGCCACTGTTGGGGAACGTCGCATGGGAAACAAAAAATTTCCTACGCGCACGAAGACCTATCATGGTGATGTCCATCTACGAGAGGGGATGAGTGATCTACATACCCTTGTAGACCATACAGCAGAAGCGTTAGAGAACGCGGTTGATGTAGTGGAACGTCCTCACGTCCCTCGATCCGCCCCGCGAACAATCCCGCGATCAGTCCCACGATCAAGTACCGAACGGACGGTACCTCCGCGTTCAGCACACGTACAGCTCGACGATGATCTCGGCCTTCTTGATCCAGCAAGAGAGACGGAGAGGTAGAAGAGTTCTCCGGCAGCATGACGGCGCTCCGGAGGTTGGTGATGACCTTGTCTCAGCAGGGCTCCGCCCGAGCTCCGCAGAAACGCGATCTAGAGGAAAAACCGTGGAGGTATGTGGTCGGGCAGCCGTGAGAAAGTCGTCTCAAATCTGCCCTAAAACCTCCGTATATATAGGTGGGAGGGAGGGGGGCCTTGCCTTGGGGTCCAAGGACCCTCAAGGAGTCGGCCGAGCCAAGGGGGAGGACTCTCCCCCCCCCCAAACCGAGTTGGACTAGGTTTGGTGGGAGGGAGTCCCCCTCCCTTCCCACTTCCCCCCCTTTTTTTCTTTTTCTTTGATTTCTTATCCTTGGCGCATAGGCCCCTCTTGGGCTGTCCCACCAGCCCACTAAGGGCTGGTGCGCCACCCTCATAGCCTATGGGCTTCCCCGGGGTGGGTTGCCCCCCCCGGTGAACTCCCGGAACCCATTCGTCATTCCCGGTACATTCCCGGTAACTCCGAAAACCTTCCGGTAATCAAATGAGGTCATCCTATATATCAATCTTCGTTTCCGGACCATTCCGGAAACCCTCGTGACGTCCGTGATCTCATCCGGGACTCCGAACAACATTCGGTAACCAACCATATAACTCAAATACACATAAAACAACATCGAACCTTAAGTGTGCAGACCCTGCGGGTTCGAGAACTATGTAGACATGACCCGAGAGACTCCTCGGTCAATATCCAATAGCGGGACCTGGATGCCCATATTGGATCCTACATATCCTACGAAGATCTTATCGTTTGAACCTCAGTGCCAAGGATTCGTATAATCCCGTATGTCATTCCCTTTGTCCTAAAGTATGTTACTTGCCCGAGATTCGATCGTTAGTATCCGCATACCTATTTCAATCTCGTTTACCGGCAAGTCTCTTTACTCGTTCCGTAATACAAGATCCTGCAACTTACACTAAGTTACATTGCTTGCAATGCTTGTGTGTGATGTTGCATTATCGAGTGGGCCCCGAGATACCTCTCCGTCATACGGAGTGACAAATCCCAGTCTTGATCCATACTAACTCAACTAACACCTTCGGAGATACCTGTAGAGCATCTTTGTAGTCACCCAGTTACGTTGCGATGTTTGATACACACAAAGCATTCCTCCGGTATCAGTGAGTTATATGATCTCATGGTCATAGGAATAAATACTTGACACACAGAAAACAGTAGCAACAAAATGACACGATCAACATGCTACGTCTATTAGTTTGGGTCTAGTCCATCACGTGATTCTCCCAATGACGTGATCCAGTTATCAAGCAACAACACCTTGTTCATAATCAGAAGACACTGACTATCATTGATCAACTGGCTAGCCAACTAGAGGCATGCTAGGGACGGTGTTTTGTCTATGTATCCACACATGTAAATGAGTCTTCATTCAATACAATTATAGCATGGATAATAAACTATTATCTTAATACAGGAATTATAATAATAACTATACATTTATTATTGCCTCTAGGGCATAATTCCAACACATACATATTAGAGAGCAATTTTTATTGCGTGCACCAATGAAAACTTACTTGAGGGATCTTATTCAATCCATAGGTAGGTATGGTGGACTCACATGGCAAAACTGGGTTGATGGTTTATGGATGCACAAGTAGTATCTCTACTTGGTGCAGGAGTTTTGGCTAATGTGAGATGGAAGCAATCATCACATGCTAAGGGATCTCTAATCATATAACATTGTTCAGAGCCAAGCAAACACAATTCATTATGTTGTCTTCCTTGTCCAACATCTACTTCTAGGCATGCAATAGTTTAGTGAGTGTTCACAATCATAGATGGTGTCAGAGATGATATATTTATATGTGAACCTCTCCTTCCTTATCACTTCCTATTAATTGCAACAATGACCAAGGTCTACGTTTGTCTACCCTCAACAAGTTTCAATCCTCATTATTTTTATATGTGAAGCCATCACTTCCCATAAGATCATTACATGATCTTTCATGCTTTTGTTCTATTCTCACTCTTTTGATCATGCCAAGAGGCAAAGACCTTTAACTAAGACACTCTTTATTATATGGCTCACGAGCAAGAATACATCGGGGGTGACACAAAGAAAAACTCAAGACTAAAACACTAAGACTTTTAAACTAGTAGAGAAAAAGAAAATAGAAAAGGAAAACTAAAACAAAGGTAAAGGCAAAAGATGTGATGGTGATACGATACCGGGGCAACTCCCCCAAGCTTGGCACAAGCCAAGGAGATTGCCCATACCAATGCTTAGTTGTCTTCCTTTGGTGGTGATGGTGGAGTTGTTCCAACATGAGTTTGATCCTCCGTCTTCCAAGGCATAGGTGCTCCATCATGGAAAGATGAACGAGTCTCAGGAATCCTCAAATCTGCAGCCAACCGTATTGATTTAAATCTATACTCATACTCACAGTTTTGGTTCTGCAGGTCATAGATTTGGCCCTGGAGTTGATCAACCTTGTCATAGAGCCTGGAGAGATGCTTCCCACTATCATTGGCACCAATCCTCTGCTTGTTGGTGAACTCCGTGATCATCATGTGGTTGGTGTTGAGTCCACGCTCCACCATCCCTTGGCACTTGAAGACCTGTTGCTCCATTGCTTCGAGCCTCGTCTCCACACTTCCGGTCTTCTTAGGCCCCTCAACATCACGGATGTGCAACATCCCCTCACGCATCTCGATAGATTGAGGGTGTTGCAGCACTCTCGTGAGGTAGGGATTGATGACCTTCTCGAAGATCTTGTCCTTCGGAGCTTTTGGGGAAGTCATGGCGATCTAGATCTGCAACAGAAACAGGCTCGAAACGAAAAACAGAGGAAATCTGCGTGATACAGGGGTCAGACCAAATGGAAGTATATATAATGATTTTTTTCAGACCAGAAGGAGTACTCCACACGAAAACAGAGTCCGGGAGGCGCACGAGGTGGCCACAAGCCCTCACGGCGCGGCTAAGGGGTGGGCCCGCGCCGTGCAGGCTTGTCGCCTCCTCGCGCACTTTCCGGACTACTTCCAATTTTTGTATTTTTTCAAATATTCCAAAACGGAGAAAATTTCCTACTGGAAAAGTTTTGGACTCTGTTTTCTTACCGAATCACATACCTCTTCGTTTTCGGAGTCTGAAACAGGCTGATAAATGTCCCTTAGGTATTCTTCCGGAGTTATGGTATTGATGATATTGCTTTCAACATTTATGGGAGTACCTAAGATATAATTCTTGATTCTCTGCCCATTTACCACTCTCGGACAATTACCTTCCGTGTTGTTGATCTTGATAGCATCGGGACGATATACTTCCTCAAAAACATAGGGACCTTCCCATTTAGAGAGAAGCTTGCCTGCAAAGAATCTTAAACGAGAGTTATATAGCAAGACATAATCACCTACATTGAACTCACGCTTTTGTATCCTCTTATCATGCCACCTCTTAACCTTCTCTCTGAACACCTTGGCATTCTCATATGCCAGAGTTCTCCACTCATCAAGCGAGCTAATATCAAATAACCTCTTCTCACCGACAAGTTTGAAATCAATGTTGAGCTCTTTGATTGCCCAATAAGCTTTATGCTCTAGCTCAATAGGTAAGTGACATGCTTTCCCATACACCATTTTGTACGGAGACATGCCCATGGGATTCTTATAGGCAGTTCTATAAGCCCAGAGTGCATCATCGAGCTTCTGAAACCAATTCTTTCTAGACCTGTTGACAGTCTTTTGCAGAATCAGTTTAATCTCTCTATTACTTAGCTCTACTTGACCACTGGACTGGGGGTGGTAGGGAGACGCAATTCTATGGTTGACATCGTACTTAGCAAGCATTTTACGGAAAGCACCATGAATGAAGTGTGAACCATCGTCGGTCATTAGATATCTAGGGACTCCAAATCTAGGGAAGATAACTTCTTTCAACATCTTGATAGAGGTGTTGTGATCAACACTAGTGGTGGGGATAGATTCTACCCACTCAGTGACATAATCAACAGCAACTAGGATGTGAGTATACCCATTGGATTTTGGAAAAGGTCCCATATAATCAAAGCCCCAAACATCGAATGGTTCAATGACAAGTGAATAGTTCATAGGCATTTCCTGACGTTTGCTAATATTACCTATTCTTTGACATTCGTCACAAGACAAGACAAACTTACGGGCATCCTTGAAGAGAGTGGGCCAATAGAAACCTGATTGCAATACCTTGTGTGCAGTTCTATCTCCCGCATGGTGTCCTCCGTAGGCCTAGGAGTGACACTTCTGTAGGATCTGTCCCTGTTCATTTTCAGGTACACAACGTCTAGTAACACCATCTACTCCTTCCTTATAAAGGTGAGGATCATCCCAAAAGTAATGTCTCAAGTCAAAGAAAAAATTCTTCTTTTGTTGGTACGTGAAACTAGGTGGGATCTATTTGGCAACGATATAGTTCGCATAATCAGCATACCACGGTGCACTACATGAAGCATTGATGACATTCAGTTGCTCATCGGGAAAGCTATCATCAATAGGTTGTGGGTCATCAAGAACGTTCTCCAACCTAGACAAGTTATCTGCTACTGGGTTGTCAGCACCTTTCCTGTCGACAACGTGCAAATCAAATTCTTGTAGCAAGAGAACCCATCTGATAAGTCTAGGTTTAGCGTCCTTCTTCTCCATGAGGTACTTAATAGCAGCATGATTAGTGTGAATAGTGACTTTGGAATCAACTATGTAAGACCTGAACTTTTCACATGCAAACACGACTGCTAAAAACTCCTTCTCCGTAGTAGCATAGTTTCTCTAGGCACTGTCTAGAGTTTTACTAGCGTAGTGAATAACATTCAACTTCTTATCGACTCTTTGCCCTAGAACAGCACCGACAGCATAATCACTAGCGTCACACATGATCTCAAAAGGTAAGTTCCAATCAGGTGGTTGAATAATAGGTGCAGTTATCAAAGCCCTCTTAAGTATTTCAAAGGCTTCCTCACAATCATCGTCAAAGACAAAAGGAATATCCTTTTACAAGAGATTGGTAAGAGGCCTAGAAATCTTAGATAAGTCGTTAATGAACCTTCTATAGAAACCAGCATGACCAAGGAAACTTCTCATCCCTTTGATATCTGTGGGGTATGGCATTTTCTCGATTGCATCAACCTTAGTCTTATCGACTTCAATACCTCTTTCAGAAATTTTATGTCCTAAGACGATGCCTTCATTAACCATAAAGTGGCACTTCTCCCAATTCAATAAAAGATTGGTGTCTTTACATCTCTACAAGACTCGATCAAGGTTGTTGAGGCAATCATCAAAGGAAGACCCGTAAACGGAGAAGTCATCCATGAAAACCTCGACAATCTTTTCACAAAAGTCAAAGAATATAGCCATCATACATCTTTGAAAGGTGGCAGGTGCATTACATAAGCCAAAAGGCATACGTCTATAAGGAAAGGTACCGAAAGGGCAGGTGAAATTGGTTTTCTCCTGATCAGATTGTGCAACTGGTATTTGGGAGAAACCAGAATAACCGTCTAGGAAGAAGAAGTGTGTGTGTTTGGACAGCCTTTCTAGCATTTGGTCGATAAAAGGCAAAGGGTAATGATCTTTCCTAGTGGCCTTATTCAATTTCCTAAAATCGATCACCATCCTATAGCCAGTAATAATCCTCTGTGTGATCAATTCATCCTTATCATTAGGGACAACGGTAATGCCTCCCTTCTTAGGGACACAATGCACCGGACTCACCCAATTGCTATGAGCAACAGGATATATGATACCTGCTTCCAGGAGCTTTAATATTTCTTTTATTACTACCTCTTTCATCTTAGGATTTAATCTCCTTTGATGATCAACAACTGGTTTGAAATCAGGATCGGTTTCAATCTTGTGGTGACATAGGGTAGGACTAATGCCCTTCAGATCATCAAGAGTATATCCAATAGCAGCACGGTGCTTCCTCAGAGTTTTTAGTAACTTCTTTTCTTCCTACTTTGAGAGGCTAGCACTAATAATAACAGGATATATCTCCTTTTCATCAAGATAGGCATACTTAAGAGTATTAGGCAACTGTTTAAGCTCGAACACAGGATCACCCTTTGGTGGGGGTGGATCCCCAAGCAGTTCAACAGGCAGATTATTCTTAAGGATAGGATATTGTTCTAAGACAACTCTATCTATCTCATCCCTTTCATCCATATGCATATCATTTTCATGCTCAAGCAAGTATTGCTCTAAGGGATTAGTAGGAGGCGCGACAATAGAGGCTAAGGCAATAGTTTCATCCGTACTAGGCAACTCCTTTTCATGAGGTTGTCTACCAAACTTAGAGAAATTGAACTCATGTGACACACCTTCAAAACCAACAGTGACAGTTTGCTTCTCACAATCAATATGAGCATTGACGTTATTGAGAAAAGGTCTACCAAATATGATGGGACAAAAGCTATCTTGTTCGATAGCAAGAACGAGGAAATCAGCAGGATACTTCGTTTTACCACACAAGACTTCAACATCCCTAACAATTCCCACAGGGCAGATAGTATCTCTATTGGCAAGCTGAATAGTGACATCAATAGGCTCTATCTCAACAGGTGCAATCTCATCTTTCATTTCATCGTATAAGGATTGAGGTATTGCACTAACACTAGCACCCACGTCACATAAAGCCATGATAACAATGATCTCCTATCTTAACAGAAACCACAGGCATGCCAACAACAGGCCTATGTTTATCTCTAACGTGAGGTTTAGCAATTCTAGCAGCATCTTCACAGAAGTGAATATTATGTCCCTCAACTTCTTCAGACAGAAGATCTTTGATAATAGCAATGCTAGGTTCAACTCTAATTTTCTCAGGGGGTGTAGGTGTTCTAATGTAGGCTCTACGTATCACAGTTGAAGCTTTAGAATGATCCTTTATCCTAACAGGGAAAGGTGGTTTCTCAATGTAAGCACTGGGAACAACAGGATCATTATAGGCAATGAGTTTCTCTTCAACTCGAGTGGGTTTAACTACATTGACTTCTAAAGGAGGATGATATTTAAACCACTTCTCTTTGGAGAGATCAATATGAGCAGCCAAGGATTCACACAATGAAGCTACTATCTCAGAGTCAAGTCCATACTTAGCGCTAAAATCACTAAAGGTATTTGTATCAACAAAGGATTTAACGCAATCAAACGTGAATTTCATACCTGACTCCTTACCTTCTTCAAGCTCCCAATCTTCAGAGTTTCATTTAATTCTCTCCAATAAATTCCATTTGAAGTCAATATCTCTCTTCATAAAAGAACCGGTACAAGAAGTGTCAAGCATGGTGTGATCATCATGAGAAAGCTGAGCATAGAAGTTCTGAATGACAATTTCTTTCGAGATCTCATGATTGGGGCATGAATATAGCATTGATTTAAGCCTCCCCCAAGCTTGAGCGATGCTTGCTCTGTCACGAGGCCAAAAATTATAAATATAATTACGATCACGATGTACTAAATGCATAGGATAAAACTTTTGATGAAATTCCAATTTCAACCGATTGTAGTCCCATGATCCAGTATCATCACGTAGCCTATACCATGTCAACGCCTTATCCTTCAAAGATAAAGGAAAGACCTTCTTCTTGACCTCATCCTCGGGCACACCTGCAAGCTTAAATAAACCACAAACTTCATCTACATAGATTAGATGCAAGTCTGGATGTGATGTTCCATCCCTTGTAAAAGGATTAGCCAGCAGTTTCTCAAGCATACCCGAAGGAAATCCAAAGCAAATATTTTCAAAAGGTGCAGCAGGTTGAGGAGAAACTATTTGTGCTTCCGTTCGAGGTGAAGATACCCTGAACAAGCCCCTCAAAGGATTAGTATCCATAGTGACAAGTGACAATAAATTTCAGCACACTATATGAATGTTTCCTTACCAAGTTCCACTTACCAAAGGCGCTTCACTCCCCGGCAACGGCGCCAGAAAAGAGTCTTGATGACCCACAAGTATAGGGGATCAATCGTAGTACTTTCGATAAGTAAGAGTGTCGAACCCAACGAGGAGCAGAAGGATCTGACAAGTGGTTTTCAGCAAGGTAAAATCTGCACGCACTGAAATTGTCGGTAACAAGTGATTGTGTGGTGAGATGATTCGTAGCAAGCAACAAGTAACAAAAGTAGAAACGGTGCAGCAAATTGGCCCAATCCATTTTGTAGCAAGGGACAAGCCTGGACAAAGTCATATAGGAGGAAAAACGCTCCCGAGGACACACGGGAATTTCTGTCATGCTAGTTTCATCATGTTCATATGATTCGCGTTCGTTATTTTGATAGTTTGATATGTGGGTGGACCGGCACTTGGGTACTGCCCTTACTTGGAAAAGCATCCCACTTATGATTAACCCCTCTCGCAAGCATCCTCAACTACGAAAGAAGAATTAAGACAAAGTCTAACCATAGCATTAAACTAGTGGATCCAAATCAGCCCCTTACGAAGCAACACATAAACTAGGGTTTAAGCTTTTGTCACTCTAGCAACCCATCCTCTACTTACTACTTCCCAATGCCTTCCCCTAGGCCCAAATAATGGTGAAGTGTTATGTAGTCGACGTTCACATAACACCACTAGAGGAAAAAACAACATACAACATATCAAAATACCGAACGAATACCAAATTCACATGACTACTATTAGCATGACCTATGTCCTCAGGAACAAAAGTAACTACTCACAAAGCATAATCATATTCATGACCAGAGAGGTAATGAGTAGCATCAAGGATCTGAACATAAACTCTTCCACCAAATAATCCAACTAGCATCAACTACAAAGAGTAATCAACACTACTAGCAACCTTACAAGTACCAATTGGAGTCGCGAGACGGAGATTGGTTACAAGTGATGAACTAGGGTTTGGAGATGAGATGGTGCTGATGAAGATGTTGATGGTGACGAGTCCCCTCCGATGAGAGGAGTGTCGGTGATGACGATGGCGACGATTTCCCCCTTCGGGAGGGAAGGTTCCCCGGCACGATCGTCGTGCCGGAGCTCTAGATTGGTTCTGCTCAAGTTCCGCCTCGTGGCGGCGGCGAAACCATGAAAAAGCTCCTCCTTGATTTTTTTCCTGGACGAAACCCTTCATATAGCAAAACAGGGGGCCAAGGGTAAGAAGAACTTCAAGAAAGACGGCAAAGTTGTTGCCGCGCCCGGTAAGCCAGCTGCCGGGAAGAAGAAAAAGAATGGAACCAAGCCTGAGACTGAGTGCTACTATTGCAAGGGAAACAGTCACTGGAAGCGGAACTGCCCCAAGTACATAGCGAATAAGAAGGCCGGCAACGTCAAAGGTATATATGATATACATGTTATTGATGTGTACCTTACCAGCACTCGTAGTAGCTCTTAGGTATTTGATACCGGTGTTGTTTCTCACATTTTTAACTCAAAGCAGGAACTGCGGAATAAACGGAGGCTGGCTAAGGACGAGGTGACGATGCACGTCGGGAATGGATCCAAGGTCGATGTGATCGTCGTCGGCACGCTACCTCTACATCTACTACCGGGATTAGTTTTAAACCTTAATAATTGTTATTTAATACCAGCTTTGAGCATGAACATTGTATCAGGGTCTTGCTTAATGCGAGACGGCTACATATTTAAGTCAGAGAATAATGGTTGTTCTATTTACATGAGTGATATGTTTTATGGTCATGCTCCGCTGGTGAATGGTTTATTCTTGATGAATCTTGATCGTGATGTTACACATATTCATAGTGTGAATGCCAAAAGATGTAAGGTTGATAATGATAGTCCCACATACTTGTGGCACTGCCGCCTTGGTCATATCGGTGTCAAGCGCATGAAGAAACTCCATACTGATGGACTGTTAGAGTCTCTTGGCTTTGAATCATTTGACACATGTGAACCGTGCCTCATGGGCAAGATGACTAAGACTCCATTCTTAGGAGTAATGGAGCGAGCAACCGACTTATTGGAAATAATACATACTGATGTATGCGGTCCAATGAACGTTGAAGCTCGCGGTGGCTATCGTTATGTTCTCACTCTCACTGATGATTTGAGTAGGTATGGATATATCTACTTGATGAAGCACAAGTCTGAAACATTTGGAAAGTTCAAATAATTTCATAATGAGGTTGAGAATCAACGTGACAAGAAAATAAAGTGTCTACGATCTGATCGTGGAGGAGAATATTTGAGTCACGAGTTTGGCACACACCTAAGGAAATGTGGAATTGTTTCACAACTGACGCCGCCTGGCACATCATAACGTAACAGAGTGTCTGAACATCGTAATCGCACTTTATTAGATATGGTGCGATCTATGATGTCTCTTACCGACTTACCGCTATCATTTTGGGGATATGCATTGGAAACTGCAGCATTCACTTTAAATAGGGCACCATCTAAATCTGTTGAGACGACACCGTATGAGTTATGGTTTGGCAAGAAACCTAAGCTATCGTTTCTAAAAGTTTGGGGCTGCGATGCTTATGTGAAGAAACTTCAACCAGAAAAGCTCGAACCCAAAGCGGTGAAATGTGTATTCATAGGATAACCTAAGGAAACTATTGGGTATACCTTCTATCTTAGATCTGAAGGTAAAATCTTTGTTGACAAGAACGGACCCTTTCTAGAGAAAGAGTTTCTCTCAAAAGAAGTAAGTGGGAGGAAAGTAGAATTTTATGAGGTTATTGTACCTGCTCTCGAACCGGAGAGTAGCCAGTGCGGGAAAATGTTCCTGTGGCGCCTACGCCAACTGAAGTGGAAGTTAATGATGATGATCATGAAGCTTCGGATCAAGTTGCTACTGAACCACGAAGGTCCACAAGGGTACGTTCCGCACCAGAGTGGTACGGCAACCCTGTGATGGAGATCATGTTGTTGGACAACGATGAACCTTCGAACTATTAAGAAGCCATGGTGGGCCCGGATTCCAACAAATGTCTTGAGGCCATGGAATCTGAGATAGGATCCATGTATGAGAACAAAGTATGGACTTTGGTGGACTTGCCCGATGATCGGCGAGCCATAGAAAATAAATGGATCTTCAAAAAGAAGACTGACGCAAACGGTAATGTAACCGTTTATAAAGCTCGACTTGTCGCAAAGGGTTTTTGACAAATTCAAGGAGTTGACTACGATGAGACTTTCTCTCCCGTAGCGAAGCTGAAGTCAGTTTGAATCATGTCAGCAATTGCCACTTTTCATGATTACGAAATTTGGCAAATGGACGTCAAAACAGCGTTCCTTAACGGGTATCTTAAGGAAGAGTTGTATATGATGCAATCAGAAGGTTTTGTCGATCCTGAGAGTGCTAACAAGGTGTTCAAGCTCCAGTGCTCCATCTATGGGCTGGTGCAAGCATCTCGGAGTTGGAACATTCGCTTTAATGAGGTGATTAAAGCGTATGGGTTCATACAGGTTTATGGAGAAGCCTGTTTGTACAAGAAAGTGAGTGGGAGCTTTGTAGCCTTTCTCATACTATATGTGGATGACATATTATTGATGGGGAATGATATAGAGTTATTGGAGAGCATAAAGGCCTACTTGAATAAGAGTTTTTCAATGAAGGACCTTGGAGAAGCTGCATACATATTAGGCATCAAGATCTATCGAGATAGATCGAGACGCCTCATAGGTCTTTCACAAAGTACATACATTGACAAGATATTGAAGAAGTTCAATATGGAAAACTCAAAGAAGGGGTTCTTGCCAGTTTTGCAAGGTATGAGATTGAGTAAGACTCAGTCACCGACCACGGCAACAGATAGAGAGAAGATGAGTATTGTCCTCTACGCTTCAGCCGTGGGCTCTCTAGTGTATGCCATGTTGTGTACCAGACCTGATATAAACCTTGCCATAAGTTTGGTAGGGAGGTACCAAAGTGATCCCGATATGGAACACTAGACAGCGGTCAAGAATATCCTTAAGTACCTGAAAAGGACTAAGGAAATGTTTCTCGTTTATGGAGGTGACGAAGAGCTCGTCGTAAAGGGTTACCCCGATGCTAGCTTCGACACAGATCCGGATGACTCTAAGTCACAAAACTGATATGTGTATGTTCTGAATGGTGGGGTAGTGAGCTGCTGCAGTAGAAAGCAAGACGTCGTGGCAGCATCTACATGTGAAGTGGAGTACATAGACGCTTCGGAAGCAGCTCATGAAGGGGTCTGGATGAAGGAGTTCATCACCGACCTTGGAGTGGTTCCAAGCACGTCAGGTCCGGTGACACTCTTCTGTGATAACACTGGAGCCATTGTCATAGCCAAGGAGCCCAGATTTCACAAGAAGACCAAGCACATCCAACGCCGCTACAACTCCATCCAGGACCAGGTCCAGAGAGGAGTCATAGATATTTGTAAAGTACACACGGATCTGAATATTGCAGACCCTTTGACTAAACCTCTTCCATGAGAAAAACATGATCAACACCACAACGCTATAGGTGTTCGATTCATCACAATGTAACTAGATTATTGACTCTAGTGAAAGTGGGAGACTGTTGGAAATATGCCCTAGAGGCAATAATAAAATGGTTATTATCATATTTCCTTGTTCATGATAATCGTCTATTGTTCATGCTATAATTGTATTAACAGGAAACAGTAATACATGTGTGAATAAGTAGATCACAATGTGTCCCTAGCAAGCCTCTAGTTGACCAGCTCGTTGATCAATAGATGATCATGGTTTCTTGATCATGGACATTGGATGTCATTGATAACGGGATCACATCATGGAGAATGATGTGATGGACAAGACCCAATCCTAAGCATAGCACTAGATCGTGTTGTTCGTATGCTAAAGCTTTTCTAATGTCAAGTATCTTTTCCTTCGACCGTGAGATTGTGCAACACCCGGATACCGTAAGTGCTTTGGGTGTATCAAAGGTCACAACGTAACTGGGTGACTACAAAGGTACACTACGGGTATCTCCGAAAGTATTTGTTGGGTTGGTACGAATCGAGATCGGGATTTGTCACTCCGTGTGATGGAGAGGTATCTCTGGGCCCACTCGATAGAACATCATCATAATGTGCTTAATGTGACGAAGGAGTTGGTCACGGGATGATGTGCTACGGAATGAGTAAAGAGACTTGTCGGTAACGAGATTGAACAAGGTATAGGGATACCGACGATCGAATCTCGGGCAAGTTCTATACCGATAGACAAAGGGAATTGTATACGGGATTGATTGAATCCTTGACATCGTGGTTCATACGATGAGATCATCGTGGAACATGTGGGAACCACCATGGGTATCCAGACCCCACTTATGGTTATTGGGTGCAGAGGTGTCTCGGTCATGTCTGCATGCCTCCCGAACCCGTAGGGTCTACACACTTAAGGTTCGATGAGGCTAGGGTTATAGGGAATTGTTGTACGAGGTTACCGAAGGTTGTTCGGAGTCGCGAATGAGATCCCGGACGTCACAAGGAGATCCGGAATAGTTCGGAGGTAAAGATTGATATATAGGATGGATGAGTTTGGACGCCGGAAATGTTTCGGGCACCACCGACAACGTGCCGGGACCACCCGAAGGGTTCCGGTTGCTCACCGGGAGGGGCCACCAGCCTCGTTAGGCTACATGGGCCAAGTGTGAGAGGGAACCATCCCCTAGGTGGGCTGGTGCGCCCCCACACCCAGCCCAAGGCGCACAAAGAGAGGAAGGAGGGGGAACCCTAGGCGCTGGTGGGCCTAAGGCCCACCTAGGAATGCGCACCCCTCTCCTCCCCTGGCCGCCGGCCAGCCCCTCCCATCTAGGGCTGCCACACCCTTTGGGTTGGGAACCCTAAAGGGTGCTCCCCTCCCCTTCCCCCTGTATATAGTGGAGGATTTGGCCTTAGGAGACACGCAATTCTTTCTCTCTCGGCGCATCCCTGCTTCTCCTCTCCCTCTTCTCCCACGGTGCTTGGCGAAGCCCTGCCGGGAGACCTCGTAGCTTCGTCGCCACCACGCTATCGTGTTGTCGGAGCTCTTCCCCAACCTCTCTCTCCTCCTTGCTGGTTCAAGGTGCGGGAGACGTCACCGGGCTGCACGTGTGTTGAACGCGGAGGTGCCGTGGTTCGGCACTAGATCGGAATCACACCGCGATATGAATCGCAGTGAGTATGACTCCATCAACCGCGTTCTAGCAACGCTTCTGCTTAGCGATCTTCAAAGGTACGAAGATGCTCTCACCCCTCTCTCGTTGCTGGTTTATCCATAGGAAGATCTATGTATGGCGTAGGAAAATTTTGAATTTTTGCTATGTTACCCAACATCTTTATGGGACCAAATAGAAATATCCTAATAGCTAGCACTCGCATTGAAATAATTTCTCATAAGAATGCGCTTGTGTGCTAAATTATAAGATGAGTTATTTGGGTTTCTAGCTGCCATGATTAAGGCTCTGAACCTGATACTATTTTCATGATTTGGGACGCTTCACTGCTACAAAGCTCAAAATAGGTTCCACGTGCATAAACTCCTTTGGAAAGATAAAACAGCTATGGCGGGCTAGAATCTCTTTGCGAAAGCACTCCTTTGGAAAGTTCAGAAAGCATGAAGGAACAAGAGTCATGTGTGAAATGCGGTAAAGATGAACAACTGCTGAAATGTTCCAGCTGCTTCTTAGTTGCCCATGCTAGCTGTTTTGGTTTATCGGTGACGTTCGATGACTCTGGCCATTTTGATTGTCATGTTTGCTATTGCCGTAAAGCCGATGAAGCATTGGAAAAGGCTAAGAAAACATATTCTGAAGCTAGGAAAAATTTATCTGTTTTTTGCAGCGGCTGGAAGCTGTTGGAATTATGCCCTAGAGGCAATAATAAATGTATAGTTATTATTATAATTCCTGTATCAAGATAATAGTTTATTATCCATGCTATAATTGTATTGAATGAAGACTCATTTACATGTGTGGATACATAGACAAAACACCGTCCCTAGCATGCCTCTAGTTGGCTAGCCAGTTGATCGATGATAGTCAGTGTCTTCTGATTATGAACAAAGTGTTGTTGCTTGATAACTGGATCACGTCATTGGGAGAATCACGTGATGGACTAGACCCAAACTAATAGACGTAGCATGTTGATCGTGTCATTTTGTTGCTACTGTTTTCTGCGTGTCAAGTATTTATTCCTATGACCATGAGATCATATAACTCACTGACACCGGAGGAATGCTTTATGTGTATCAAACGTCGCAACGTAACTGGGTGACTATAAAGATGCTCTACAGGTATCTCCGAAGGTGTTAGTTGAGTTAGTATGGATCAAGACTGGGATTTGTCACTCCGTGTGACGGAGAGGTATCTCGGGGCCCACTCGGTAATACAACATCACACATGAGCCTTGCAAGCAATGTAACTTAGTGTAAGTTGCGGGATCTTGTATTACGGAACGAGTAAAGAGACTTGCCGGTAAACGAGATTGAAATAGGTATGCGGATACCGACGATCGAATCTCGGGCAAGTAACATACCGAAGGACAAAGGGAATGACATACGGGATTATACGAATCCTTGGCACTGAGGTTCAAACGATAAGATCTTCGTAGAATATGTAGGATCCAATATGGGCATCCAGGTCCCGCTATTGGATATTGACCGAGGAGTCTCTCGGGTCATGTCTACATAGTTCTCGAACTCGCAGGGTCTGCACACTTAAGGTTCGACGTTGTTTTATGCGTATTTGAGTTATATGGTTGGTTACCGAATGTTGTTCGGAGTCCCGGATGAGATCACGGACGTCACGAGGGTTTCTGGAATGGTCCGAAAACGAAGATTGATATATAGGATGACCTCATTTGATTACCGGAAGGTTTTCGGAGTTACCGGGAATGTACCGGGAATGACGAATGGGTTCCGGGAGTTCACCGGGGGGGGCAACCCACCCCGGGGAAGCCCATAGGCTTTGGGGAGACACACCAGCCCTTAGTGGGCTGGTGGGACAGCCCCAAGGGGGCCTATGCGCCAGTAAAAAGAAATCAAAGGAAAAGAAAAAAAAAGAGGGAGGAAGTGGGAAGGGAGGGGGACTCCTCCCACCAAACCAAGTCCAACTCGGTTTGGGGGGGGGAGTCCTCCCCCCTTGGCTCGGCCGACCCCTTGAGGGTCCCTTGGACCCCAAGGCAAGGTCCCCCTCCCTCCTCCTATATATATGGAGCTTTTAGGGCAGATTTGAGACGATTTTCTCACGGCTGCCCGACCACATACCTCCATAGTTTTTCCTCTAGATCGCGTTTCTGCGGAGCTCGGGCGGAGCCCTGCTGAGACAAGGTCATCACCAACCTCCGGAGCGCCGTCACGCTGCCGGAGAACTCTTCTACCTCTCCGTCTCTCTTGCTGGATCAAGAAGGCCGAGATCATCGTCGAGTTGTACGTGTGCTGAACGCGGAGGTGCCGTCCGTTCGGTACTAGATCGTGGGACTGATCGCGGGATTGTTCGCGGGGCGGATCGAGGGACGTGAGGACGTTCCACTACATCAACCGCGTTCTCTAACGCTTCTGCTGTACGATCTACAAGGGTACGTAGATCACCCATCCCCTCTCGTAGATGGACATCACCATGATAGGTCTTCGTGCGCGTAGGAAAATTTTTGTTTCCCATGCGACGTTCACCAACAGTGGTATCAGAGCTAGGTTCATGCGTAGATGTCTTCTCGAGTAGAACACAAAAGTTTTTGTGCGCGGCGATGTGCGTTTTGCTGCCCTCCTTAGTCTTTTCTTGATTCCGCGGTATTGTTGGATTGAAGCGGCTTGGACCGACATTACTCGTACGCTTACGAGAGACTGGTTTCTTCGTTACGAGTAACCCCCTTTGCTCAAAGATGACTGGCAAGTGACGGTTTCTCCAACTTTAGTTGAATCGGATTTGACCGAGGAGGTCCTTGGATGAGGTTAAATAGCAACTCATATATCTCCGTTGTGGTGTTTGCGTAAGTAAGATGCGATCCTACTAGATACCCTTGATCACCACGTAAAACATGCAACAACAAAATTACAGGACGTCTAACTTGTTTTTGCAGGGTATAATTGTGATGTGATATGGCCAACGATGTGATGTGATATATTGGATGTATGAGATGATCATGTTGTAATAGAAATATCGACTTGCACGTCGATGGTACGGCAACCGGCAGGAGCCATAGGGTTGTCTTTATACTAACATATGTGCTTGCAGATGCGTTTACTATTTTGCTAGGATGTAGCTTTAGTAGTAATAGCATAAGTAGCACGACAACCCCGATGGCAACACGTTGATGGATGATCATGGTGTGGCGCCGGTGACAAGAAGATCGTGTCGGTGCTTTGGTGATGGAGATCAAGAAGCACGTGATGATGGCCATATCATGTCACTTATGAATTGCATGTGATGTTAATCCTTTTATTCACCTTATTTTGCTTAGAACGACGGTAGCATTATGAGGTGATCTCTCACTAAAATTTCAAGACGAAATTGTGTTCTCCCCGACTGTGCACCGTTGCTACAGTTCGTCGTTTCGAGACACCACGTGATGATCGGGTGTGATAGACTCAACGTTCACATACAACGGGTGCAAAACAGTTGCGCACGCGGAACACTCGGGTTTAGCTTGACGAGCCTAGCATGTGCAGACATGGCCTCGGAACACATGATACCGAAAGGTCGATCATGAATCATATAGTTGATATGATTAGCATAGGGATGCTTACCACTGAAACTATACTCAACTCACGTGATGATCGGACTTGGGATAGTGTAAGTGGATCATGAACCACTCAAATGACTAGAGAGTTGTACTTTTTGAGTGGGAGTTTAGCATATACTTTGATTAAGTTAAACTCTAATTATCTTGAACATAGTCTAAGTCCACTTTGAATATATTTGTGTTGTAGATCATGGCTCACGCAAGTGTCATCCTGAATTTTAATACGTTCCTAGAGAAAGCTAAGTTGAAAGATGATGGAAGCAACTTTGTAGACTGGGCTCGTAATCTTAAGCTAATCTTACAAGCTGGGAAGAAGGATTATGTCCTTAATGCTGCGCTAGGAGATGAACCACCCGCTACGGCTGATCAGGATGTTAAGAACGCTTGGTTAGCGCGTAAGGAGGACTACTCAATAGTTCAATGTGTAGTCTTGTATGGCTTAGAAGCGGGACTTCAACGTCGCTTTGAGCATCATGGAGCATTTGAGATGTTCCAGGAGTTGAAGTTTATCTTTCAGAAGAACGCCCGGATCGAGAGGTATGAGACCTCCGATAAATTCTATGCTTGCAAGATGGAGGAAAACTCGTCTGTCAGTGAACATGTGCTCAAAATGTCTGGGTACTCAAACCATCTAGCTGAACTGGGGATTGAACTCCCGCAAGAAGCTATCACTGACAGAATCCTTCAATCACTGCCGCCAAGCTATAAAGGCTTTGTGTTGAACTACAACATGCAAGGGATGACCAAGTCTCCCGGCGAGTTGTTTGCGATGCTGAAAGTCGCAGAGTCTGAACTCCGTAAAGAGCATCAAGTGTTGATGGTGAGCAAGACCACTAGTTTCAAGAGAAACGGCAAAGGCAAGAAGGGCAATTCGAAGAAGAGCGGCAAGCCTATTGCCAATCCGCCGAAGAAACCCAAGGCTGGACCTAAGGCTGAAACAGAGTGCTTCTATTGCAAGGGTATGGGTCACTGGAAGCGCAATTGCCCCAAGTATCTGGCAGATAAGAAGGCGGGCAAAGAAAAATCAGGTATATTTGATATACATGTTATTGATGTGTACTTAACCGGCTCTCGTAGTAGTGCCTGGGTATTCGATACCGGTTCTGTTGCTCACATTTGCAACTCGAAGCAGGAACTGCGGAATAGACGAAGGCTGGCGAAAGACGAAGTGACGATGCGCGTAGGAAACGGTTCCAAGGTTGATGCAATCGCCGTCGGCACAGTGTCACTTCAACTACCATTGGGATTAGTGATGAACTTAAATCATTGTTATTTAGTGCCTACGTTGAGCATGAACATTATATCTGGATCTTGTTTATTGCGAGACGGTTACTCTTTTAAGTCTGAGAATAATGGTTGTTCTATTTCTATGAGTAACATCTTTTATGGTCATGCACCGAATGTGAGAGGATTGTTCATATTGAATCTTGATAGCGATACACATATACATAACATTGAGACCAAAAGAGTTAGAGTGAACAATGATAGCGCCATATTTTTGTGGCACTGCTGCTTGGGTCATATTGGTGTAAAGCGCATGAAGAAACTCCATGCTGATGGACTTTTGGAGTCACTTGACTTTGATTCACTTGACACGTGCGAACCATGCCTCATGGGCAAGATGACTAAGACTCCGTTCTCCGGAACAATGAAGCGTGCAAGTGACTTGTTGGAAATCATACATACCGATGTGTGTGGTCCAATGAGCGTGGAGGCACGCGGCGGATATCGTTATTTCCTCACCTTCACTGACGATTTAAGTAGATATGGTTATGTCTACTTGATGAAGCACAAGTATGAGACATTTGAAAAGTTCAAGCAATTTCAGAGTGAAGTGGAAAATCATCGTAACAAGAAGATCAAGTTCCTACGGTCTGATCGTGGGGGTGAATATCTGAGTTTCGAGTTTGGTACTCACTTAAGACAATGTGGAATTGTTTCGCAGTTAACACCGCCTGGAACACCACAGCGTAATGGTGTGTCCGAACGTCGAAATCGTACTTTGTTAGAGATGGTGCGATCTATGATGTCTCTTACTGATTTGCCGTTATCATTTTGGGGTTATGCATTAGAAACAGCTGCATTCACTTTAAATAGGGCACCATCGAAATCCGTTGAGACGACACCATACGAACTGTGGTATGGCAAAAGGCCAAAGTTGTCGTTTCTTAAAGTTTGGGGATGTGATGCTTATGTCAAAAAGCTTCAGCCTGAAAAGCTGGAACCCAAAGCGGAAAAGTGCGTCTTCATAGGTTACCCAAAAGAGACAGTTGGGTACACCTTCTATCTCAAATTCGAGGGCAAAGTGTTTGTTCCTAAGAACGGAACTTTGCTCGAGAAGGAGTTTCTCTCGAGAGAATTGAGTGGGAGGAAGATAGAACTTGACGAGGTTGTCAAACCTCTCATCCCTCTGGATGGTGGCGCAGGGCAAGGGGAAACCTCTGTCATTGCGACGCTGGTTGAGGAGGAAGTTAATGATGATGATCATGAAACTCCAGTTCAAGTTTTTGTTGAACCACGCAGGTCGATGAGATCACGCGCTGCTCCAGAGTGGTACGGTAATCCCGTCTTATCAATCATGTTGTTAGACAACAATGAACCTGCAAATTATGAAGAAGCAATGGTGGGCCCAGATTCCAACAAATGGCTAGAAGCCATGAAATCCGAGATAGGATCCATGTATGAGAACAAAGTGTGGACTTTGGAGATACTGCATGAGGGCCGCAAGGCTATTCAGAACAAATGGATCTTTAAGAAGAAGACGGACGCTGACGGTAATGTGACCGTTTATAAAGCTCGACTTGTGGCAAAGGGTTTTTCACAAGTTCCAGGAGTTGACTACGATGAGACCTTCTCACCCGTAGCGATGCTTAAGTCCGTTAGAATCATGTTGGCAATAGCTGCATTTTTCGATTATGAAATCTGGCAGATGGATGTCAAAACGGCGTTCCTTAACGGTTTTCTTAAGGAAGAGTTGTATATGATGCAACCCGAAGGTTTTGTCGATCCTAAAAATGCTGACAAGGTGTGCAAGCTCCAGCGATCCATTTATGGACTGGTGCAAGCATCTCGGAGTTGGAACAAACGCTTTGATGAGGTGATCAAAGCATTTGGGTTTATACAAGTGGTTGGAGAATCTTGTATTTACAAGAAAGTGAGTGGGAGCTCTGTGGCGTTTATAATATTATATGTGGATGACATATTACTGATTGGAAACAACGTAGAGCTTTTGGAGAGCATAAAAGGTTACTTGAATAAAAGTTTCTCTATGAAGGACCTAGGAGAAGCTGCTTACATTCTAGGCATTAAGATCTATAGGGATAGATCAAAACGCCTGATAGGACTTTCACAAAGCACATACCTTGATAAAGTTTTGAAGAGGTTCAAAATGGAATAGTCCAAGAAAGGGTTCTTGCCAGTGTTACAAGGTACGAGATTGAGTAAGACTCAGTGCCCAGCAACTGATGAAGATAGAGAGCATATGCGCTCCGTCCCCTATGCTTCAGCCATAGGTTCTATCATGTATACAATGCTGTGCACTAGACCGGATGTTAGCCTGGCCATAAGTATGGCAGGTAGGTTCCAGAGTAATCCAGGAGTGGATCACTGGACAGCGGTCAAGAATATCCTGAAGTACCTGAAAAGGACTAAGGAGATGTTTCTCGTGTATGGAGGTGACGAAGAGCTCACCGTAAAAGGTTACGTCGATGCAAGCTTTGACACAGATCCGGACGACTCTAAGTCGCAAACCGGATACGTATTTATTCTTAATGGGGGTGCAGTAAGCTGGTGCAGTTCCAAGCAAAGCGTCGTAGCAGATTCTACATGTGAAGCAGAGTACATGGCTGCCTCGGAGGCGGCTAAGGAGGGTGTCTGGATGAAGCAGTTCATGACGGATCTTGGAGTGGTGCCAAGTGCACTGGATCCAATAACCTTGTTCTGTGACAACACTGGTGCCATTGCCTTAGCAAAGGAACCACGGTTTCACAAGAAGACCAGACACATCAAACGACGCTTCAACCTCATCCGCGACTACGTCGAGGAAGAGGACGTAAATATATGCAAGGTGCACATGGATCTGAATGTAGCAGACCCGCTGACTAAACCTCTTCCATGGCCAAAACATGATCGACACCAGAACTGTATGGGTGTTAGATTTATTACAATGTAATTCACATGGTGATGTGAGGGCTAGATTATTGACTCTAGTGCAAGTGGGAGACTGTTGGAATTATTCCCTAGAGGCAATAATAAATGTATAGTTATTATTATAATTCCTGTATCAAGATAATAGTTTATTATCCATGCTATAATTGTATTGAATGAAGACTCATTTACATGTGTGGATACATAGACAAAACACCGTCCCTAGCATGCCTCTAGTTGGCTAGCCAGTTGATCGATGATAGTCAGTGTCTTCTGATTATGATCAAAGTGTTGTTGCTTGATAACTGGATCACGTCATTGGGAGTATCACGTGATGGACTAGACCCAAACTAATAGACGTAGCATGTTGATCGTGTCATTTTGTTGCTACTGTTTTCTGCGTGTCAAGTATTTATTCCTATGACCATGAGATCATATAACTCACTGACACCGGAGGAATGCTTTGTGTGTATCAAACGTCACAACGTAACTGGGTGACTATAAAGATGCTCTACAAGTATCTCCGAAGGTGTTAGTTGAGTTAGTATGGATCAAGACTGGGATTTGTCACTCCGTGTGACGGAGAGGTATCTCGGGGCCCACTCGGTAATACAACATCACACATGAGCCTTGCAAGCAATGTAACTTAGTGTAAGTTGCGGGATCTTGTATTACGGAACGAGTAAAGAGACTTGCCGGTAAACGAGATTGAAATAGGTATGCGGATACCGACGATCGAATCTCGGGCAAGTAACATACCGAAGGACAAAGGGAATGACATACGGGATTATACGAATCCTTGGCACTGAGGTTCAAACGATAAGATCTTCGTAGAATATGTAGGATCCAATATGGGCATCCAGGTCCCGCTATTGGATATTGACCGAGGAGTCTCTCGGGTCATGTCTACATAGTTCTCGAACCCGCAGGGTCTGCACACTTAAGGTTCGACGTTGTTTTATGCGTATTTGAGTTATATGGTTGGTTACTGAATGTTGTTCCGAGTCCCGGATGAGATCACGGACGTCACGAGGGTTTCCGGAATGGTCCGGAAACGAAGATTGATATATAGGATGACCTCATTTGATTACCGGAAGGTTTTCGGAGTTACCGGGAATGTACCGGGAATGACGAATGGGTTCCGGGAGTTCACCGGGGGGGGGGGCAACCCACCCCGGGGAAGCCCATAGGCTTTGGGGAGACACACCAGCCCTTAGTGGGCTGGTGGGACAGCCCCAAGGGGGCCTATGCGCCAGTAAAAAGAAATCAAAGGAAAAGAAAAAAAAAGAGGGAGGAAGTGGGAAGGGAGGGGGACTCCTCCCACCAAACCAAGTCCAACTCGGTTTGGGGGGGGAGTCCTCCCCCCCTTGGCTCGGCCGACCCCTTGAGGGTCCCTTGGACCCCAAGGCAAGGTCCCCCTCCCTCCTCCTATATATATGGAGCTTTTAGGGCAGATTTGAGACGATTTTCTCACGGCTGCCCGACCACATACCTCCATAGTTTTTCCTCTAGATCGCGTTTCTGCGGAGCTCGGGCGGAGCCCTGCTGAGACAAGGTCATCACCAACCTCCGGAGCGCCGTCACGCTGCCGGAGAACTCTTCTACCTCTCCGTCTCTCTTGCTGGATCAAGAAGGCCGAGATCATCGTCGAGGTGTACGTGTGCTGAACGCGGAGGTGCCGTCCGTTCGGTACTAGATCGTGGGACTGATCGCGGGATTGTTCGCGGGGCGGATCGAGGGACGTGAGGACGTTCCACTACATCAACCGCGTTCTCTAACGCTTCTGCTGTACGATCTACAAGGGTACGTAGATCACTCATCCCCTCTCGTAGATGGACATCACCATGATAGGTCTTTGTGCGCGTAGGAAAGTTTTTGTTTCCCATGCGGCGTTCACCAACAGAAGCAACTTACAAAGGAATTTAGTGAGCAATCTACTGGAACTCAGCAAAGAGCTGCTAACTTTGAGGATCAGATGAATGTATTTAACACAACTAAAAAGCAAGGTAACCATCAGCCTGAAGCAGCTGAGCTGTCTCGCAAGGATGAAGAGCCTAGCTTAGATATCAATTACTGATGTTTACGATCATAAGAAGTTGTAATATGTTTGTGTTTTCAATTGCAATATAGGAACAAATGCTCGAAATAATTTGGCCTTAACTGGAATCTGGTATGTTTCTTATTTGTATCATCTCCAGGCTCATTTGACACATAAGAAGTGATCTCTCATCATCGAATCCACGGCCTATCCTACAAATAGCATTCAGGTAAGAAACAAATGTTCAGAAAACAAATGAGCCTAGCTCAGATATCAATTACTGATGTTTCATGCCCTCCCCCTCTAGCAAAAATATGCTACCCTCACTAAATAAATATATATAGAGAGCAACCCTTGTTATATGTATTTAACCTCTCTTCTACGTATTTAAGATTTGACACTTGCACAGAACTGTCTGTCTTGTGTGCCTTCTTATCTGTTGTATTCTTTGATTTTGACGTTCTACCCCCATAAAGTGAAGGGAGTAACCTGGCTTCTTCTTAATTATAGGATGTTAAATATGGCTTCTTAATTATAGGATGTATTAAGCAAGGCATTCAGACAATATGTTATGGCTATCAAATTTATTAGTTATCAGTCTTTTATTCTTTTATTTTGCAAGTTGCATATGAATTATGATACTGTTATCCGAAAAAATTGATAGTATATTTTACTTTTGCAGAAGGTTTTAGTCATAGAATGGATATTGTTGACCATCAAAATGAACCTACCAACAAGAGTACGAAGGTGATAGATATGGATATTATGGACCATCAAAATGAACCTACCGATAAGAGCCTGGCGGTTATGTATCCACTGTGGTTGTTGGGATTTGTGGTGGCAATTTGATTCAGATTTCATAGTGGTCAACAACCGAAGGCAACAAATATGTTGTCCTTGCTACTATGCTTCGTAAGGATTACAAACACGGTAATCTATGCATCTATACCGATATGTATTGCATATTCTAAGAAAGTGTATTGTTATGTCGACCTAAATATATTTTTTGTCTTGACAATAAGAAATCTGAAAACTTCAAATTACACCACCCTTGCATTCAACCCGATCATCCTGCAGCACGCGCACTTGATGGTGAATTGTTCTAACTTATAATTAACTACAAATTAATTACTTATGATTTTTATAAATATATGTAGAAAAAAATATATTACTAATTGTAACATTTTTATATATATTTAAGGAGATATTCGCTAGAAAATAATATGGGTTGATTAACATGAAGTTTGTTCGGCAATTTATTAAGTGAAGGTTGGCTTTCCTACCAAGCAAATTATCTACAAATGATCCCCGGCGCACGACGTATGCAAAAGAAAGCTTGGCGCATGTAGTACAAATGATCGAGATTGGTTATGTCTATTACCCATGATTATGTGTTTTAATTTGTAAGTTTAGTTATCACATATTTGCTTTGTATCCACTATGTAGATGATTGTTTTGTCATGTTTGTTTGTGTCCATGACGTTTTAATGGATGTGCTAATTGTATGAATATTTTAATTATTATCTACATTTCAAAATAAGTTTGTCCATACTCATAGATTTTCAATTACCTTTGACATCGTTCTCTTTCTAAAATATTTTTAATAAAAAAACATTTGTCTAAAATATTCAAAGTCCATGCTATCATTTTATCGAGTAATTTTTTCATATCATATTTCGTATGACGTGGCAACACACGGGCTTTTAACTAGTAAGATTAACCACGCAATATATTTGTAATAATCTAACTTAGCTATATTAAAACTATGAGTGACAAAGTATCTTTAATATGATTTAAATTTATTAAAGGAATATATAATGATGTTTTAAAAAAATCTAGTTAAATCCCTGAACTATTGGTTTTACTACTCACTTGTTCATTTTAACTTGTTTTAGGCACAATTAACCGGGACCTTCTATTTTTTTATAGAAATACCGGGACCTCCTATTCCGCGCCTTCAGCACCGCTGAACGTAAATGACGCTCGCAACAGCTTCTGAGTGGATCGGCCCACGAACGAGCTGCAAGACGTAAATGACGCTCGCAACAGCTTCTGAGTGGATCGGCCCACGAACGAGCTGCAAGACGAAAAAAACCGCAAAATTTGGCACACGACCAGGATTCGATCTCACGTCTTCAGGCTTGCCTACCGAGAGGTTTACCACTCGACGAACATAGTCCTAGTCGGTTTTTGAAGCGCGGAACTTATAAGACCAGAAACGTACACGCGATATTTATTGCACACTACACTACAACATTTTAATTTTTCAATTATTTGAAATCATGTTCACGGATTTCAAATTAAGTTCAGCAAGATGCAAAAGAAAATAGCATATTCAAAGGAAGTTCATTTTGTTTTGAAAAAGTTCACAAACTTTCAAAGTGTTTGTGAATTTGCAAAAAACCACAAAATAGAAAAAAGTGTGTGAGTTTGGAAAAAAGTTCATAGAATTTGCAAAAAACAAATCATCAATTTTGAGAAAAGTTCATCGAATTCGAAAAACTATCATCAATTTTGAAAAAAATTCATTGAATTTGTAAAAATTTCATTCAGTTTTAGAAAATGCTAATGGAATAAAAAAGTTCATTGAATTATAAAAAAGTTCATTGATTTTAAAATAAAAAGTTCATCAATTTAAAAATCATCGAATTTGAAAAAAGAAATCATTGACTTTGAAAAAGTTCATCACATTTGGACAAAAGTTCGTCAAATTTAGAAAAGGTCATCATATTTAAACACTATAAATAAACAGATCATTGATTTAGAAAATAACACGAATTTATAAAAACAAAAACTAAAAAGGAAAAGAAAACCCACATAATGACCAGCAAACAGAAAAAAAACCCGATTTCGAAAGCTTCACAAAACCGGAAAAGTTTCCGCGACTGCAGAGGAAAATAAAAATAAGGAAAAAAGTTATTAAGCACTAGCGTTATTTGACGTAGTGGTTGCGGTCCATCAACTAGTCGAATGATGAACAGCCTCGACTGGCCAAACAATTGCGTCGTTGTTTAGACAACCGCTCCTGAAAAGGCGATCGCCAGGCGATCCAACTGCCCGAGCGACACCGGCCGCCACCGGTCCCTGCCTCCTCCGTTGCCCACTCCGGCGACGTGAGGAGGTGGGGACCATGGCGCTGCGATGTCTGCTTGTAGTTAGGGTTGGCCTAGTGTTTTCTTGGGACGTCGTTGGGGTGGTGGGAGTGGCGTTCAGGCAAATAAATCTGCCTCAACTCTATTCCCACACTGCGGCGACCTTCACGGCGGCGTCTTCGAGTTGATGGCAACGTGTGCTGCTCGGTCCTTCATATCGGCAGCTTGGTCTTCTCGCCGTTCTTCAGATCTGGCAAGATCAGTTTCTCGGTCTGTCGCTGGCGTTCGTGGTTATTCGCGACGGCGCTGGCGGCCGGGGCGAGGTGGTTCTTCTGGAGCGAGGATGTCGGTCCGAAGGTGGTGGATATGTCGTTCCTCTCCAACTTTGATGGGAGGCGACAAATCTTGGTCCAAGACAGCACGGGGACGTCCCCGGTCGACGTGCCACATCGACATGTGCCTTGCTGCGTGCAGCGGGCGTGTTCATCAACTCACAAAGCCTCGTTGGCGATGGTGCTTTCTCGGATCTTGGGATGGTGGAGGCTCGACGTCTCTTCCGGCGTTCGCCTAGGCAGCGCTGGAGTTGGGCGGCGGCCGTTCGCTGCGGTGGTTGCAGGAAACCCTAGGGATCGTTTTGTATGTCTCGATCTTTTAGGTTTTTATCTACAAATTCAGGATAATCATTTTATTCCGGTTCGTCTTTTAGTTTCCACGTGTGTTGCTTATTGTAACTTGATTTTCGATTAATGAAACATGTGGTTGTTAAAAAAAAACTAGTCGAATGACTTGATTGTATAGATTCGCGCCTGCAGCGCCAAATGTGGATTGCCCAACTAATACCTATATCCACCCTATCGATTCCTAATAAGCCTCATATCTTGCGTCCATGCGTTTGGGCTGGTCCAGAAATCTTTTTTTTTTGGTGCATTCACTCGTTTGGGTTGCTATAGCGAACGACGACTCGGTCATTGTATCACTTTTGTTTCTATTGGCTGCTCTTATCCGGTTTTTACTGGAATTTTTTCTGTGTTTTTTCCTGTCCTTTCTTACGACTATCATCAATTTTTTTCTTTCTATTCCTTTTGTTATGTGATTTTATTTATTTATTATTACTATAATAATAATAATAATAATAATTATTGTTGTTGTTGTTATCATTACTATTACAATTATATTTTCCTTTTTTTTATTTTTATGTCTATTTAATTGGTTATATTTTGTGTTTTAATTTTTTGTGTTTCTTCATGGGTTCTTTTCTTTTTTCTCTTTTTAATGTTTTCAACATGTGTATACATTTTTCCATATACATCAAAAATAGTTTATATAATTCACATATTTTTACATAATAGCTTTTCTAAAAATATAAGTTTTGACGTTTACTTTTTCATACACATTGTACATTTTTCATATACATCACGAACATTTTTAGAGGCTTTTAACATTTTTCAAATACTTGTTTTCATGTTTATTTTTTCATACATATTGTACAATTTTGGTATGCGTCTAAAATATTTTTACAAACACTTACATTTTTGAAATACATGTTTTTAAACATTTTTTGTAATACTGTTAAATATTTTTTAAATACATGTTGAAACATTTCTTGAATGATACTATTTTTTACACAAGTTCTCTCGGTGTTTACTTACGACATCAGCCATGGGTAGACTAAACATGAGTGGTGGAAACCGAAAGGACACCGGCGGGCTCCGGGAACGCGGTTAGTACAAGCGAGGGACGCATGATGTATCCAGGTTCAGGACTCTCCGTAGCTATAACATCCCTAGTCCTGCCGAAATGGTTGATGCACCAAAAGGATTACAATGTGCTCCTTGAGCTGTTCGATGGAGGAGGAAGAAGGAGCTGCCGGCTCGCGTCTACCTCTCCTGTATGGGTGTGTGTATGAGTAGTTGACCGACCCTCTTCATGGAGGGGGATCGGGGGGTTTTATAGATGAACCCATCGACCTATAATAAGGATAAAAGTACAAAGGAGGGACCTGCCTAGCAGCCTCGTCGGCTGGCCAGGGGGTCCACAGTGGTCTTGTCTTATCGCTGGAGGGGCCCGCCGGCTGCAAGGTCCCATCTGGCCATGGGACCCGCCGGCTAGCCAATGAAGCTCTTGCGTAAGGCCGCCGCAGGGTACGTGCAGTACGTCCAGCGTCGTCATGCGAGATTCGTCATGGGACGCTAGTACGGACGTGCCCACTGTTGCCACGCCAAGCTTGGTAATGGAGTGGATGCTGACGGGCCGGTACTATGCGGGCTTGACGGATCGGAGCCGGAGTAGGTCAGCGGCATGGTCGCTGACACTGTATCTGCCGTACGCTCCAACCTTGTACCTACACTGACGCGTATTCACCTTTAATCATAGAGTCCCATCATGGCCTATGATCTGATGTGACTTGGGCTCCCTCGCCGGCTAGCCACCTCGCTAGCCGGCCTAGGAACGGCCGTCTCGCCCCTAGCCGGCAGAGGCTTCCTAGCCGGCCAGGAGGATTTGGCCGCATGGAGAGAGTTGCGGTTTCCCTTTAATCTTTAATGCAAAGGAGTAAGCTCGATGAGCCTACCCCGGGGTTATCCCCCCGTCAGTAGTCCCCGAAGTAGGGGAGGTCCGCCTCCTCAAGGCGGAAGGCCTCGCCGGCTTGAGTTCCTTCCTGACGCTCTTCTTAGGTCACTTGTAGCAAGAGGCGCCGGGTCGGAAGCCGGATAGCTTCCAAGGGACGCCTCGGCTTTGCCGCAGGTAGCGTTGTTGCGCCACGTGCGAGGCCCCGGGCCTGACGTGATGATTAATTGAACAGGTGACGGGAGTGAGCCTGCGCCCTGGGTCCCGCCATGACGCCCCCTCGCCCCCCGTGCGAGCGGATCCTCTACGGATTATTCCGCGACGGTTGGGCTCCGTGGGGCGTAAAGGCACCCATAATAATCGGAGGAGGTGGGCATCATGCGCACCGGATCCCCACCCCACGAGCTATCGAGGGGGTTTAAATGGGGTTTGGGGGCGTCGAGGAGGACATTGGCCCCCTTCTCGCCCCGCACCCATGCCCCTTCCTTCCCTGAGCCAGAGAAAGAAGAGCGCTGCTTCGCCTTCGTCGCAGCTCGAACCATCGCCGCCGGTCGCCACCAGGACCATCTCAGCCTCCGCCGCCACCCACATGTCCAGCAGTGCCGCAAAGAAGGGGCAGTTCCGAGGCGCTTGGGTGGGTAGCGACATCTGCGATGGCAACATCAACGCGCTCCGCAACCACCGCATGCTGCCTCCAGCAAACCTCATGGCGGCGCGGGTGCCCGGCGCCGAAGCGGCCCCGACCCGTGAGAAGGGCGACGTGGTAGTGTTCCAAGAACACTTCTACCGTGGCTGCGGCCTTCCGGCGAGTGACTTCTTCGCCCGCTTCCTCACCTTCTTTGGCTTGCAGCCGCATCACTTGGCGCCCAACGCCATCCTCCAGCTAGCCTTCTTCGTCGTCCTGTGCAAAGGATTCATGGGGATCGAGCCCCGCTTGGACATTTGGCGGAAGCTGTTCTTCTTCAACCAGCAATCCATGACGATGGACAAGGCCGAGGCAGCGAAGCATACGGGCCCCAAGCCGATGACCCCGTGCAGCGCCGCGCTGGTGCATCACCGGACGTCGTCCGGCTTCCCTCAGATGCCGCTGCAAGATTCCGTCAAGATGTGGCAGAAGGGATTCTTCTACGTGAAGAATGTCGACCCCTCCCGCGAGTGCATCAATTTTCCCCCCTTCGCCATCGCTCCTCCGACGGCAAAGTTGAACTGGAAGGCGACGCTTCCGAAGCCCATCGTCGAGGTGGAGCAAATATGTGCTCACCTCGACAACTTGAAGATTTGGGGCCTTTTGGCCCGTGACCTCCTCGCCACCATGGTCTCACGACGTGTCCTTCCTCTGCAGCGACGACCGCATCTGATACTTCAGATGGGCAGCCGACACGATGATATGTCTCCGTCGTATCTACTTTTCCAAACTCTTTTGCCCTTGTTTTGAACTCTAATTTGTATGATTTGAACGGAACTAACCCAGACTGACGCTGTTTTCAGCAGAATTGCCATGGTGTTGTTTTTGTGGAGAAATAAAAGTTCTCAGAACGTCCTGAAAATTTACGGAGATTTTCTCTGGAATAAAATAAAAATACCCGTGCAAAGATCCACGTGAGGGGGTGTGCCAGTGGGCCACAAGCCCACACGGCGCGGCCACCCCCTAGGCCGCACCATGCAGGCTTGTGGGGCCCACGTGGCACCACCGCCCCCAATCTCAGCTCTATATCTTCTGTTTCGCCTCGAAAAAAATCAGGGATAATGTTTCATCGCGTTTTGCGATACAGAGGCACCGCGACATCCTGTTCTTCATTTGGAGGGCAGATCTGGAGTCCATTTCGGGCTCCGGAGAGGGGAAATCATCGCCATCGTCATCATCAACCTTTCTCCATCGACAATTCCATGATGCTCTTCATCGTTCATGAGTAATCTCATCGTAGGCTTGCTGGACGGTGATGAGTTGGATGAGATCTATCATGTAATCGAGTTAGTTCTTGACGGGGATTGATCCCTAGTATCCACTATGTTCTAGATTGATGTTGGTACTACTTGGCTATGCTTAATGCTTGTCACAAGGGCCCGAGAGCCATGATTTCAGATCTGAACCTATTATGTTGTCACCAATACATGTGTGTTTTAGATCCTATGTTGCAAGTTGTAGTCACCTACTATGTGTTATGACCCGGCAACCCCGAAGTGACAATAGCCGGAACCACTCCCGGAGATGACCATAGTATGAGGAGTTCATGTATTCACCGCGTGTTAATGCGTTGGTCCGGTTCTTTATTTAAAGGAGAACCTTAATATCCCGTAGTTTCCATTAGGACCCCGCTGCCACGGGAGGTCTGGACAATAGATGTCATGCAAGTTCTTTTCCCTAAGCACGTATGACTACATACGGAATACATGCCTACATTAGATTGACAAACGGGAGCTAGCCACATATCTCTCCGTGTTATAGCTGTTACATGATGAATCACATCCATCACACTCATCCATCACCGATCCACTGCCTACTAGTCTTCTACTACTGGTCCTCGCTATGTTACTTTGCCTAGGCTTGTCCCTTGCTAGAAGAGGGATTGGGCCACTTTGCTGCTGCCACTACTGCTGTTATTTTGCTGCTGTTGTCGCTACTGTTGTTACTTGTTACTTCGCTGCTGCTGTCGCTACTGCTGTTACTTGTTACTTCGCTGCTGCTGCTACTACTGTTCCTTGCTACTCCGATGTTACTTGTTGCAAGACTTTGTTGGCGCTAACATCCCGTCAACAAGGCTCTTCCTGGCGCTGTTGCCAGGGAAGTATAGCAATAGTCTCAAGAATTGTCTCTCGTCAACGTGCCTTTTCTGGCGCCATTGCTGGGATTGTCAAAGCTTTTCTCTGGTGCCGTTGCTGTCATACTACCTTGCTACTAATACTTTGCTTGCGGACACTAATCTTTGAGGTGTGGTTGAATTGACAACTCAGCTGCTAATACTTGAGAATATCCTTTAGCTTCCCCTTGTGAGCAAATCTATAAATTTGGGTTGAATACTCTACGCTCGAAAACTACTGCGATCCCATACGCTTGTGGGACATCAAGGCTTTTTCTGGCGCCGTTGCCGGGGAGGCACAACTATATTCTCTGAGTCACTTGGGATTGACGTCTGCTCATCACTATGAGGAATCCGAAGGATCCAAGAACTAAAATCCTACCTTCCACTACGAGGAGAGGTAAGAAACTGCCATCTAGCTCGACACTTGATTCACCTTCAGTTTTGAGTAAGTTTGCGACTTCGCCTCCCGCTAGAAATCTTGATATGTCGCCTGTGCTTGATGATTCTATGCTTGATACTATGCCTGATGATGCTATGCTTGATACTATGCCTAATGATGCTATGCTTGATACTATGCCTGCTATGCCTGATACTGCTTTACCACTTGGTGCATTCCTTGATGCACATATTGCTAGAGTTGCTGCTAGATGTGATGATACTTCTGAAACTACTGATACTATCGAAGTAGAACCTGCTACTATGCCTGAACTGCCTGTTATGCCCGATATGCGCTATGTTATGGAGGGTGAGATAGCTGAGGATTTTCTTGCGTGTAAGGATAGCTATGATGTTGAGAAACTTCTGCGCAAGTGGAAAGAAAAATCTCTGAACGCTAGGATGAAGTATGACCCGAAGTTTGCCACTTCGCCTATCTTTGTGACCGATAAGGATTATGAATTCTGTGTTGACCCAGAGTTAATCACTCTGGTCGAATCTGATCCTTTTCGTGGTTATGAGTCTGAAACGGTTGTAGCCCATCTTACCAAACTGCACGATATAGCCACCATATTCACAAGTGAGGAAAAGATCCGCCACTACTATATGCTCAAGCTGTTTCCTTTCTCGCTAAAGGATGATGCTAAGACCTGGTTTACTTCTCTTGCTCCTGGTTGTGTGCGTAGTCCCCAGGATATGGTCTACTACTTCTCTGAAAAATATTTCCCTGCCCATAAGAAGCAAGCTGCCTTGCAGGAAATATACAACTTTGCTCAAGCTGAAGAAGAGAGTCTCCCACAAGCTTGGGGGAGGCTTATCCAGCTACTGAATGCTTTGCCTGATCATCCTCTGGAGAAGAACGAAATACTTGATATCTTCTATAATGGACTTACCGATGCTTACAAAGACCATCTAGATAGTTGTGCCGGTAGTGTTTTTAGGGAACGAACTGTAGAACAAGCTGAGATTCTGTTGAACAACATCTTGTGCAATGAGAATGCTTGGACTATTCCCGAACCACCTCCTAAGCCAACTCCGAAGAAAAGAGGTATTCTATTCCTCAGTCCTGAAGATATGCAAGAAGCCAAGAAATCTATGCGAGAGAAAGGCATTAAATCTGAAGATGTCAAAAATCTACCACCTATCAAAGATATCCATGGTCTCGCTAACCCGATAGAGGTAGTAGAAGTAAATTCTCTGCGTAGGTTGATGAGAGTGATATTCCTTTTGATAAACCTGCTAGCTTATGCATGGATGAATTTGATAACTTCGTTGCCAAACAACAGAGTTTCAATGATTATGTTAGCAGACAATTGGAAAAGAATGCTCGTATGCTTAGTCATTTAAGTTCTTGTGTGGACAGAAATGTCAATGATCTAAAGCTTCTGAGTAATCATGCTTCTATGGTTACTACTCAGGTAGAACAAGTACTTAAAGCTCAAAATGACTTGCTCAATGAGTTGAATGACAATTCCGTCAGAGTCGTCACTAGAGGCGGTAGAATGACCGAGGAACCTCTGTATCCTGAGGGTCATCCGAAGAGAGTTGAACAAGAGTCTCAAGGAGTTAGCACTGATGCACCTAGTCATCCTAGAAAGAAGAAGAAAGATGATAAGAACTTGCACACTAGCAACCCTGTTGCTGCTAGACCTGAGAGTCCAAACGATGCCTCTATCTCTGATGTTGAAACACAATCTGGTGATGAACATGAGGCTAATGATAACATCAATACCGATGTTCATGAAGATGCTCAACCTAGCAATGAAAAGGATGTGGAGATTGAACCTAGTGTTAATCTTGATAACCCACAGCCTAAGACTAAGAGATACAATAAGAATGACTTCACTGCTAGGAAGCATGGTAAAGAAAGGGAGCCATGGGTTCAGAAACCTACGCCCTTTCCTCCCAAACCATCCAAGAAAAAGGATGATGAGGATTTTGAGCGCTTCGTTGAAATGATCAGACCCGTCTTTCTACAGATGCGTTTGACGGATATGCTCAAGATGTCTCCGTATGCTAAGTACATGAAAGATATTGTGAATAATAAGAGGAGGATACCTGATCTTGAGATCTCCGCCATGCTTGCTAACTATACCTTCAAGGGTGGAACTCCGAAGAAACTAGGTGATCCCGGTGTGCCCACTATACCTTGCTCCATTAAAGGCAACTACGTTAGAACTGCCTTATGAGACCTTGGAGCCAGTGTTAGTGTTATGCCTCTCTCTCTTTATCGTAGGCTTGAACTGGATAAGTTGACACCCACTAAAATCTCTCTGCAAATGGCCGACAAATCAATTGCTTTCCCTATCGGCATTTGCGAGGATGTGCCTGTTGTGGTTGCTAACACCACTATCTTAACAGACTTTGTTATCTTGGATATTCCCGAGGATGATGCCATGGCTGTCATCGTCGGAAGACCCTTTTTGAACACTGCAGGGGCTGTTATAGATTGCAACAAAGGCAATGTCACTTTCCATGTTAATGGTAATGAGCATACGGTCCACTTTCCGAAGAAACAATATCGAGTACATTGCATCAATGCTATCGAAAAATCTTCATCGATTCTTATCGGGAGCTTTGAATGCCCTAGTCCTCGTGTCAAGATGAAGTATGATTTGCTTGTTGGGGAGATACACATCCCCATTGAGGTGACCTAGTGACTATTCGAAAATTCTCCGTCTTCTTTTGCGATTCGAGAAAGTTTTGTCGAGGGGATTTGATCAACCCCATTGACGGATTTCTTTCGATGACCATGAGATGGATGAATCGAGGAGTCACAAACCTCTGTTCCAAGCTTTCACTTTAGGTTGCTTAGAAGAAAAATGATAGATTTAGTTTAGTTTTCCCTATTTTCTGTCTTAGCATCCGATAGAAAAATACCCCGAAAATCAAAGTTCTCCGAACGCTGTGAAAATCTAGTATGATTTTTACTGGAATATTTGAAAAATACTGGGACAAAGAGTCTGTATGGGGGCCACACCAGTGGGCCACAAGCCCTAGGGGCGCGGGCACCCCCCTGGCCGCGCCACCCAGGCTTGTGGGGACCACAGGCACCCCCTCCACTCATTCTTGCTCCCATCCGCTTCTCCTACCTCGAGAAAAAATCGTTTCGCAGCTCAAACCCATGTTCTTGCTCCTCTTGCTGGGATTTTCGATCTCTTTGCTCAAATCACCGTTCTCCGAACTGTTTTGGGGAAATTACTCCTTGGTAAGTGACTCCTCCATTGGTCCAATTATTTTTTTTCTCTAGTGCCTTATACTCCGCGTATTTTTGCTGCCTTGGTGACCATGTTCTTGAGGTTTGCATGCTGATTCTAGCTGGTCCCAAGTAGTTTTGATGCGTAATATGGTCTCTAGGCACTTGTGGGAGTAGTTACTACAAGTTTAGTTGAACCTTGTTCACCTTTCCTTAGAATCACTAAAAATTTCAGAAATTTTTAGAGATAGAAAAGGGAAAAGATGAGGAGGTTCTTGAGAGGCCCGTCAAGCCGTGACCCCAAGGATGATGGGAGTGAGAAGAAGCCCAAGTATCCGGTCCCTCGAGTCGTGGAAGTTCGAGCGTGCGAGTGGCCAAGCGACGTGTTCTTACGCGTCGCTGGAATTTATGAGGACTTTTATCACTTGGTGGAGAACGCAGGCCTTACCGCCTTCGTTGAAGATAAGTGTTCGCAATACCTCCTCCTCACTAATATCTTCGTACAAAGCTTTAACTTCTATCCGAGGAAGAATCCTCCTATGGTTGAGTTTAAACTTTATGATGTCCCCCAGCGCATGTCACTCCAGGATTTTTGCAATGTTTGCAAATTACCTTATGTTGGGGATATTCATGAACCTCATCCACGGGACATGGAAGCTTTTATCGGTACAATTGTTGTAGGAGAGGAGAGAGGAGTGTCTTGCGCTAGAGCTGCTAGCATTCATTTTCCCGTGCTTCGGTACTTCTCACTATTTGTGGGAAAATGTTTGATTGGCCGTGGGAAAGTTGGGTCACTTAGTTCCCCAGATCTTGTGGTCTTGCGCGAATCCCTTTATAGCGATAAAACTTATAGCTTGGGCGCTATAGTAGCTCAATGGTTGAACCTTAACCGTTCTAAATGTGTTGTCTATGGAGGTATCTATGCTACCCATCTTGCCAGACACTTTGAGATACCCATTAGACTGGAGGAGGAAGAAGAGGTGCTTCTTCCCGAGAGATATCTAGATTACGATAGCATGGTTCGCCATGACTTTCTTGATAGAGATATAGGTGGAAGGATGATTTATAACCTGGTATTTAGTCAGGGTACTCGTGAGACTATTACTTTGCCTCCTCCTTCTTTGTTCAATCTTCATGCAGGCAGGTACACTATTATGCCCTCGGACATCTATGCATATTGGGGCTTGGCCCAAACACAGGTGCCCGTGCCCGAGCCGCCAGTCGAGTACCAGACGCCAGTTTATCAGTGGGAGCCAGAGGAGCTCACACAACAGTGGCATCCACAGTCCACTCCGGAGTACCCAGGAGCTGGTTATTTCCCTCCTTGGGAGTAGTTCAAGTTAGGCCAAAAGCCTAAGCTTGGGGGAGTACGTGTTCTCACCGACTTTACATTCTTGCTTATGCTTTCACTTTGTTAGTCGGTGTTCACCCTTTGCCATTGTATCATCCATGATAGTTTATTTTCTTTTTCTCGTTTTCTTTTCGTGTGTCTGTCCAGTTTGATAAAAACCAAAAAGATTTTATTTTTCTTCTTTTCCTTGTTGGGAGCTTTCCCGTGTAGATAGTTTTCTTTTTCTTTGGGTCAAGGTAGAAGATATTTGTTACAATGTTTAGTGGCTCTTGCATGCATACCTGTTTAGCTTTCAAAGAGCCATATTACTTTGTCTTCTCCTTTGTGTTTGCCTGCAGATTCCAGCTTTAGTCCAATGCATGAGCACTCTTATTATTGTTCACATCGTTCGGTGGTGCAAGTGAAAGGCAATAATGACGATATATGATGAAGTGACTGAGCCTGAAAAAGTTGGTATGAACTCGATCTATTTTGTTTTTGTAAATATGACTAGCTCATCATGCCTGATTCAGTTTTGTTGTGAGAGAAACATGTTTGGAATGACAACTTAGAGATCATAGTTGCTTATTCCATGCTTACTTAGCTAGGAGCTTATAATGGTCTGTCTTGGTTGCCGTCATGAATGTTGAGATGACTATGATGTAGTATGATAGGATGGTATCCTCCTTTGAATGTTTCAAGTGGCTTGACTTGGCGCATGTTTATGCATGTAGTTGAAACAAAATCAACATAGCCTCTATGATGTTCATGTTCATGGTGATTTATGTCCTACTCATGCTTGCACTCAATGTTAGTTAATCTCATTGCATTTTGATGACTCTTGTCGCTCTCTAGTTGGTCGGTTCCCAGTCTTTTGCTAGCCTTCACTTGTACTAAGCGGGAATACTGCTTGTGCATCCACTTCCATAAACCCAAAGTTGTGCCATATGAGTCCATCATACCTACCTATGTGCGGTATCTACCTGTCGTTCCAAGTAAATTTGCATGTGCCACTCTCTAAATCTTCAAGAAATAATCTATTTTGCATGCCCGAACCGCTCATGTAGTGACAGGGGGATATTGGTATCTTCCATGCTAGGCGTGTTATCATCGATATGTGTTTATTCACTATCATTCACGAGAAAGGGGCCGGTAATTGGAATTCCCAGTTCCATGCTCAAATCGAAAAGATAATTGCAAACAAAACTCCCCAGGATTGTTGTTGGTTTGGGCGGTACCTGAGGATTCGGCTAGCCGTGGAGTGTGATTGATTGGTGGCGGGGGAGTCAAAACTTTACTTTTTTGTTTGGGAACCGCCTATAGCATGTGTAGCGTGGAAGATGTTGAGATCTCTTAGTCATTGCGTTGACAATGAAAGCATGCCACCCAAAATTATTATCTCTGTTTTCAAAGCATGAGCTCTGGCACCTCTGCAAATCAATGCTTCCCTCTGCGAAGGGCCTGTCTATTTATGTTCCTGTTGAGTCATCCTCCTCTCACAAAAGCACCAATTAGAGAGCACCTCTGTCATTTTTATGCTTTGCTTTTAACTGTGTTGAGTATGACTATGACTAGATCTTCATTGCCTTGAATTACAATGTTTAGTAAGCCCTTGGTCTTTTAAGGTGCTGTGCATTTATGTTTTGCGGTCTCAGAAAGAGCTAGCGAGATACCATCTATTTGTACTGCTTCATGTTGTTTTGATTAAAGTGTTGACACTTGAGGCTTATTATTATTTGCTCGCTAGTTGATTATGCCAGTGATATAAGTTTACCGTGAGGCCTAGATGTCATTTGCTTTTGTGGTTTGATTGTGATCTTGCTGAAATTCTGGTTTTGAGTTAGGCATAGTTGCAACAACAAGATCAAACAGAGTTCGTCAAAGTTTTTCTTTTGTCTCTCTCAGTTTGTCAACTGAGTTGCTTGAGGACAAGCAAGGCTTTAAGCTTGGGGGAGTTGATACGTCTCCATCGTATCTTCTTTTCCAAACTCTTTTGCCCTTGTTTTGGACTCTAGTTTGCATGATTTGAACGGAACTAACCCGGACTGACGCTGTTTTCAACAGAATTGCCATGGTGTTGTTTTTGTGCAGAAATAAAAGTTCTCAGAACGTCCTGAAAATTTACGGAGATTTTTTCTGGAATAAAATAAAAATACCTGCGCAAAGATCCACGTGAGGGGGTGTGCGAGTGGGTCACAAGCCCACACGGCGCAGCCACCCCCAGGCTGCGCCATGCAGGCTTGTGGGGCCCACGTGGCACCATCGCCCCAATCTCAGCTCTATATCTTCCGTTTCACCTAGAAAAATATCAGAGAGAAGGTTTCATCGTGTTTTACGATATGGAGGCACCGCGACATCCTGTTCTTTATCTGGAGGGCAGATGTGGAGTCCGTTTCGGGTTCCGGAGAGGGGAAATCGTCGCCATCGTCATCATCAACCTTTTCCATCGACAATTCCATGATGCTCTTCATCGTTCGTGAGTAATCTCATCGTAGGCTTGCTGGATGGTGATGAGTTGGATGAGATCTATCATGTAATCGAGTTAGTTCTTGACGGGGATTGATCCCTAGTATCCACTATGTTCTAGATTGATGTTGCTACTACTTGGCTATGCTTAATGCTTGTCACTAGGGCCCGAGTGCCATGATTTCAGATCTGAACCTATTATGTTGTCACCAATATATGTGTGTTTTAGATCCTATCTTGCAAGTTGTAGTCACCTACTATGTGTTATGACCCAGCAACCCCGGAGTGACAATAGCCGGAACCACTCCCGAAGATGACCATAGTATAAGGAGTTCATGTATTCACCACGTGTTAATGCGTTGGTCCGGTTCTTTATTAAAAGGAGAACCTTAATATCCCGTAGTTTCCATTAGGACCCCGCTGCCACGGGAGGGATGGACAATAGATGTCATGCAAGTTCTTTTCCCTAAGCACGTATGACTACATACGGAATACATGCCTACATTAGATTGACGAACGGGAGCTAGCCACATATCTCTCCGTGTTATAGCTGTTACATGATGAATCACATCCGTCACACTCATCCATCACCGATCCACTACCTACGAGTCTTTTACTACTGGTCCTCGCTACGTTACTTTGCCTAGGTTTGTCCCTTGCTACAAGAGGGATTGGGCCACTTTGTTGCTGTCACTACTGGTGTTACTTTGCTGCTGCTGTCCCTACTGCTGTTACTTGTTACTTCGCTGCTGCTGCTACTACTGTTCCTTGCTACTCCGCTGTTACTTGTTGCAAGACTTTGTTGGCGCTAACATCCCGTCAACAAGGCTATTCCTGGCGCCGTTGCGAGGGAAGTATAGCAATAGTCTCAAGAATTGTCTCCCATCAACGTGCCTTTTCTGGCGCCATTGCTGGGATTGTCAAAGCTTTTCTCTGGTGCCGTTGCTATCATACTACCTTGCTACTGATACTTTTCTTGCAGACACTAATCTTTCAGGCATGGTTGAATTGACAACTCAGCTGCTAATACTTGAGAATATCCTTTAGCTTCCCCTTTTGAGCAAATCAATAAATTTGGGTTGAATACTCTACCCTCGAAAACTGCTGCGATCCCATACGCTTGTGGGACATCACACGACCCCTGCCGGCTCTCCACCAAGAATTTTTGGGCCGGTGCGGTGGCCCGGAATGTAAACCTAATCTCCTCCGCCAACATGGACGAAGGTGGAGAATGGGAATGGGGAATGGCACCCCATGACAGAAACCATCCGGCTCGGTGGTAAGTGCCTCCCCAGATCCTCGTTTCCTATTTTGAATGTATTGTTCGGTTTCTGAGCCAGATGCCGACTACGCCCTCCAGATGTTCGAGTGCCTGCAAAAGCTTCAGCCGCCGGCTGATGACGTGGAGGCGTCGGACCCATCGGAGATAGAGGACTAAGGGGTGATGGAGCCGTGGGTCTCTGCCTCCATAGATATGGAAGAGGCGATGGAGTCGGAGGGCTCCGAGCCGCCTGGTGAGCACCTTAAGCCCTCTCTTCTTGATTGGACGGACGATGACGAGTCGCCGCCTCCTCTGCACGGTGCAGCCTTCGGGGAGGACCAAGAGGAACTGGAAGAAGTCTCCAGCCCTCCCCTGACGCGAGCTCGCCGAACTGCTAGCGAGACGGTGATGCATGGCGAGGCGGCCCGGCAGAAGGCCAAGGGGGTCGCCGCTGCCAAGACGGCTCCCAAGCGCCCGCAACGGGACCTCCAACCAGAGGCCGAGGCGGCGGCGCTAAGAAGCAACGAGCCACCACCGGTAGGAGGCCAGTGCCCGTCGTTGTTGGGTAAGAGATCATCATTAGCCTTTTTTGGATTCCTGTGCGAAGATCGATTCCTTATTGGTTTGCATTTGGTAGGGATGCCGAAGAGGTGGAGGAGGAAACTGCCTCCACCGTCGAGCGAGCCGCCTAGGCAGCTGCCGATGCTGCCAAGAAGGAGTCCACCCTCCGCTGGGAAAAAGCGGCTCGAAAGGTGGCCGAAGAGCAACCTCAACCCAACCGGACCGAGAAGCCCTCCAAGGAGAAGCAATCGAAGGCAAGGAACGACCCCGCCTCGTGGGCGTGCATGGAGAACTTGGCTAGCGAGCCTGCCCCGAACCGCACCAAGGGGGCCGGGACAACCAAGTCCGCCAAGCCGGCACCCTCCAAGCCAGTGGATCTCGATGTGATCCCCGACGCGCGTGAAGCTGATGTAGACGGCGCGCCGGAGATGACAATGGAGGCGTCGGAGACGACAAATCCACCTCCGGCTGCGGAGACGGCGCCGGCCGGAACATCGAGGGAGCCGACCGAAGGCCCACCACCCAAAGACGCCACCATTGTCGTGGCCAATCGCAGCCCGACCGTGCTAGGAGCCGGCCCCATCTTCGGGAGCCGGCCCATGAAGACCTGGCACGTGGCCAACACCAAATGCGCATCACTGCCACCAGGCGCCGAACTTAGCGGTATCCCGGCGCTGGTGGCAGAATTCTCTCGTAGCCGCGAGAAGGTGTCGAATGCGACCCTGATGGCCAAATGCGACCTGGATCGCCTTGAAGACCGAACCACCGTAAGTCCTCAAGCCTTTGCTTTTTATTTGCTTCAATTTGGTTTTTCTTCCTTGTTCTTGCGCTAGTGGGGGAGCGCCAGTGCACCTGCTGGGTGTAGCCCCCGAGAATCGGGCCGACTGAGAATTGGCCAGGCCGAATCTCAATCTGTTCTGCGTGTAGTTGCTTTTTTAGTGGGGGCGCGCTAGCGCACCCACTGGGTGTAGCCCCTGAGAATCGGGCTGGTTGAGAGTTAGCCGGGCCGAATCTTATTCTTTGCTTTGTTTGCCTTGCTCGTAGGAACTCCACGACACCCAAGTGCAAGCGTATAACGCACTGCTGGCCCGGATCCAGGTGGCGGAAGGCTGAACCGGCGACCTTCAGAGCCGGCTGGACGCGGTCGTCTCGAAGCAAGATGCCCTGTGCGAGGCGGAGAAGCAGCTCCACCTGCAGTTGGATCTTCTCCAAACGGAGAAGAAGGACCACGAGGCGGCCCACCAGGCGGAGCTGGAGCAACTGCGCGTTGCCCTTCAGGAAAAGGACTCCTCCCACACCACCAACCTGGAGCGTCCGAAGAAGGTCCATCTTGAGGAGACGGAGCGTAAGGACGCCGCCCTGAAGGAGAAGGAGGCCGCCTTGACACAAGTGCAGGCGCAACTGGTGAAGGAGACCGAGGTGGCCCAGGCCCTCCGAGGCGAGCTCACCCGTGTGGCGCAAGAGAGCATGCCACGGGATCGCGAGGCCCTGGAGGAGGCCCGTGAGACCGATATCCACTTCAACCATAAGTCTCCTTTGTCTTGATTTGATCTTCCTTTTTGTTGTCGTTTCCCCTCCTTCGCCTTCATACCAACCCCTATTTCCCCGGGTTCTTCCCCAGGACACGGGAGGCAGCAGAAGCGGCTGTGGAGACCAGCTGTGAAGAGCGCCGCACCGCTGGCGAAGAAGTAGACGCCAACGTCGGCTGGTCCGTGAAGGAGATTGCCACTGGCGCCAAGGCCCGCCTGCACGAGCTGGCGCGCTCCCTGGAGTGGCTCGAGAATGCGTGACTAGAGACGGTGAGGGTGTTGTGGCCTGATGTAGTGGAGCACGCGTCCATGAGCCGGTTATCCCGCTGGCTTGAGGCCAACAGCTCTCGCCTCGACACCCGGCGCGCATCAGCTGCGCGTGTTGGTGCATACATGGCACTCCACCTGGCCAAGTCCTGGTACCGAAACCTGGACTTGGGCAAGCTCGCAGCACAGCGCGCCGGCTCAGAGGGGGAGCTAGTGGCCCTGGAAGACCAACTACAGGTGAGAGCCAGCAGCATCGCCTCCTTCGCCGCCTGGGACAAATTTGGCTTGGAGCGTGATGCACACGACAACGTGGTCCCCGAGGACATGTTCCATCTGCAGCCTTAAGTCCTGAAGGCAGTTCTCCCGATGCGGCCTTTGAGGAGGAAGCTGCCGACTCCAGCAGTGAGGCCGACACGGACTCGACCATGAAGGACGGTGCCGGAGGTTCTCGAGGCGGAGAGGGCGCATCCACCTCAGGCGTAGCCGGCGAGGGTGAAGCCACCACGTCAGGAGCTACTGCCGGGGCCACAGACGGAGCCGCCACCCACTAGCTTGCCCTTTGGTGGTGTTTGTCTGCATTTTGTTGTCAGTCCAATAGTTCCACCCACTTGGGGTGTTTTATTGTAATGAACTTCGGCCTTGGGCCTCCAAATGCTTTGAATGTGATGTATTCTATCTTATTCTACATTGTATTCGTAAGCACCGTGCTTGCTGACTTGCATTTTTATCTTTCGATTCCCTTTTGACTCCTTTTCATCCAACTCCTTTGTTCTCTCTAGCATCCGCCCCGCCAGCCCGACAGGCGGGAGCCGGTTTTTGACTGGGACGGGGCTTCTGCCTTTGAAAACATTAGACCTAGATTTTTCGAAGCCATCGAGACTCTTAGACTCAAAAACGAGCTAGCAGAGTCCGGCTAGAAAGTAAGATCGAAAGAGATCAAACCGACCCGAGCCGGCAACCTTCTTTGTAGTTGAGCTTTTCATGCAGCGTGCCTTCCCTGCCACCGTCTCGTTAGTCGGACAACCGGGAGCCAGACTGTAGCTTGTGCGAGATGGTAAAGGTTCGACCTTGCACACCCTATACACTCACCTACAACTAAGAAAACCGTTCGGGCCGGCTAACGAGCCCCCGAGCCCGTAGAGCCAGACCAGGGAACTCACAAACGAGTGAATGGGTCTTGCCATGAATCTGAAAGAGGTGTGCCTAAAGCACCGGCTTGAAACAACCATTTCATTCATTAAAAGTCCCGAAAAGGGAAGAAGATACATACGTACATGATTTTTTCTTTCTCTTGCATTCTAGCAATAGAACGGATAGAGTAATTCCGTGTTCCATGGACGCTCCGTTTCCTGGCCGGAGTCATCTCTCTTGCACTTCCTTGGCTTCTGGGCGTCTATCAGATAGTATGCATTGTTATCCAACGCCCTGCTGACGATGAAAGGTCCCTCCCATGGGGAAGAGAGCTTGTGCTAGCCGGTTGTTCGCTGGATTCTTCTGAGCACCAAGTCTCCCTCTCTGAAAGAGAGGGGCTTGATCTTCTTGCTGTGGTAGTACCTCAGCTTCTGTTGATATATAGCCATCCGGCTCAGGGCCAGCTCCTGTGCCTCTTTGAGTAGATCAACACCGCCTTCTCTTGCCTCCTTCGCTTCCGTCTCTGTGTATAGGGTGACCCGAGGAGAGTCGAACTCAACATCCGTGGGGATGATTTCCTCGGACCCATATACCAGAAAGAATGGTGTGAAGCCAGTTGACCGGTTCGGCGTGGTGCGGAGGCTCCACAACACAGCCGACAGCTCTTCGATCCAGCAGCCGGCTGACCTGACTAATGGCGCCACGAGTCTTGGCTTGATGCTGGCCAGGATCAAGCCATTTGCCCTTTCCACCTGGCCATTGGATTGTGGGTGCTCCACCGACGCCAAGTCAAGGCGGATGCCCTCATTAGAGCAGAAGAGCGCCAACGCACCCTTGGCAAAATTGGTGCCGCTGTCGGTGATGATGCTGTGGGGGACGCCGTAGCGGACAACAATGTCCTTGATGAACCTGACAACCTTGGGACCGTCAAGTTTCTTGATGGGCCTGGCCTCAATCCACTTGGTAAATTTATCAACAACAACCAGGAGATGCGTCATGCCGCCTCGAGCGGTCTTGAATGGCCCCACCATATCCAACCCCTAGACGGCAAACGACCATGACAAGGGGATGGTTTTGAGGGCTGAAGCTGGCATGTGGCTCTGCGTGCTGAAGCGTTGGCAGCCTTCACACTTGTTGACCATGTCAACAGCCTCCTCAAGGGCCGTGGGCCAGTAATATCCATGGAGGAACGCCTTGGCCACTATGGTTCTAGAGGCGGCGTGATGCCCACACTCACCCTGTGTAACACCCCAAAAATAGGGTTATCGATTTTTGTGGTGTTATTCCTTCCTAGCTTTTCTCTCCCAGATTTTTCCTCTGGAATTTGGCAAATGACCAGGTGAATCCAATCTAGCCTCAACCTCTCAGTGCTTTTCCCATGTCCTTGTGCCTGCTTGCCTTTGTTGAGTAAAGCCCAAACCCCTTTGAAACCCTAGCTCTGAAATATTGGAACTAGGAATCCTGCCTTTGTGTTTACAAAGGAGCCATCATTTCCCTTGCTCTGTTAATCCTCCAAATATTCTCGGATATCATTCTTCCCTCATAGACCCTAGATGTGCAAAAATATTGCCAAGTCATATGCAATATTTCTCTTCTAGAATAAATTCCTCTTTTTGCCTTTTAGAGGAATTAAATCCAAGAAAATATCTATCCATCTCCCAAGGTCATGAAAACTTGTGGAGATATTCTTTGTGATCATATGAAGCTCTCATAAAATATTGTCCATTACTAAGTAGGGAAAAATGACTTTTTCCTATTTAAAGCCAATACTGAATTTTGGGGCATTTCCAAAGGAACTACCATTTTGGTAGTTAGGAAAAACCCCAAATAATTTGTGGAGCTTCTCATCATTTCCATCAAAATATAAAGTTTCCCTTTGCAGATTCTGTCCAGATTTTCTATTTGCAAAGGAAGTGCTTGATTCCTTGTTTCCCTTGAGCTGAAATTTTGCAGAATGGTTCATTATGATAAAGCATCCTTGTCCACCAAAATTTAACCCATTCTATCAATCCATGCTTCCTCAGCAAATTATTTAAGATTCTGTGAAGGAAGTACCATTTATATTTGTGCAAATGGTATGAAACTTTTACAGTCACTTCATATGCATAAATCATTGGTCTTCTCCAAATTTGAGCCATTTCCATCTAGCCAATTGACCCCAGCATCAACTTCTTCATTTCTGGTCAGATTGTCAAGTTACAAAGGAAGTACCCCCTAGACTCATTTGTTTGTGCTGAATTTTGGCCAGGACAGTGACCTTAGTGAGTGGTCAACCTCAGCCAAAGATCATGAAAAGAGGTGCACTGTGGTGGTCACACCACAACACAAACACCTTGCTGTTTGAAAATATTTGGCTTAGGTTTGGTCACATCTTTGCCCCCGAGTGGTGTCTAGATGCATAGGTCAACTCACAGTAGTGTGTAGATAATCCTAGACATGATTTGAAAGCTTGTGGGGCATGGCAATGCCATGGCACCGTGGTGACCACGTGCAGAGCGTGCGAAAACCGAGCTATGTGCATTGGAGTTGACAGGAGCTTGATTCTAGTGGGTTTTAGCTTGTCTAGGAGTGTCGGCAAGCTCCCCACTGTCCTCCCGCACCCTCTAGTGCTCTCTTCCCCTTGTTCCCTAGACGTGGAAGCCCCTGCCATGGTCTCGAAGCTCTGGTCGTTGTTGATGACCCACAAGTATAGGGGATCAATCATAGTCCTTTCGATAAGTAAGAGTGTCGAACCCAACGAGGAGCAGAAGGATCTGACAAGTGGTTTTCAGCAAGGTAAAATCTGCAGGCACTGAAATTGTCGGTAACAAGTAATTGTGTGGTGAGATGATTCATAGCAAGCAACAAGTAACAAAAGTAGCAACGGTGCAACAAATTGGCCCAATCTCTTTTGTAGCAAGGGACAAGCCTGGAAAAATTCTTATAGGAGGAAAAACGCTCCCGTGGACACACGAGAATTTTTGTCATGCTAGTTTCATCATGTTCATATGATTCGCGTTCGTTACTTTGATAGTTTGATATGTGGGTGGACCGACGCTTGGGTACTGCCCTTACTTGGACAAGCATCCCACTTATGATTAACCCCTCTCGCAAGCATCCGCAACTACGAAAGAAGAATTAAGACAAATTCTAACCATATCATTAAACTAGTGGATCCAAATCATCCCCTTACGAAGCAACACATAAACTAGGGTTTAAGCTTCTGTCACTCTAGCAACCCATCATCTACTTACTACTTCCCAATGCCTTCCTCTAGGCCCAAATAATGGTGAAGTGTTATGTAGTGAACGTTCACATAACACCACTAGAGGAAAAACAACATACAACATATCAAAATACCGAACGAATACCAAATTCATATGACTACTATTAGTATGACTTATCCCATGTCCTCAGGAACAAAAGTAACTCCTCACAAAGCATAATCATATTCATGACCAGAGAGGTAATGAGTAGCATCAAGGATCTGAACATAAACTCTTCCACCAAATAATCCAACTAGCATCAACTACAAAGAGTAATCAACACTACTAGCAACATTACAAGTACCAATCAGAGTCGCGAGACGAAGATTGGTTACAAGTGATGAACTAGGGTCTGGAGATGAGATGGTGCTGATGAAGATGTTGATTGTGACGAGTCCCCTCCGATGAGAGGAGTGTTGGTGATGACGATAGCGACGATTTCCCCCTACGGGAGGGAAGTTTCCCCGGCAGGATCGTCCTGTCGGAGCTCTAGATTGGTTCTGCTAAAGTTCCGCCTCGTGGCGGCGCCGAATCTACGAAAAAGCTCCTCCTTGATTTTTTTCCTGGACGAAACCCTCCATATAGCAAAAGAGGGGGGCCAGTGGGCTGCCCACAAGCCCCCATGGCGCGACTTGTGGGGGTGGCCGTGCCGTGCACGCTTTTGGGCACCCCCTAGTGCCCCTCTGGCACTTCTTCGGCCAAGTATTTTTGATAAATCGGGAAAAAAATCCCCGTTGATTTTCACGGCGTTTGGAGTTGCGCAGAATAGGTATCTCAACTTTGCTCCACTTTCAGGCCATAATTCCAATTGCCGGTATTCTCCCTCTTCATGTAAACCTTGCAGAATAAGAGAGAAAAGGCATAAGAATTGTACCGTGAAGTGAAATAACAGCCATAGAAGCAATAAATAACAACATGAAAACATGATGCAAAATGGACATATCAACTTCCCCAAGCTTAGACCTCGCTTGTCCTCAAGCGAAAGCCGAGCTCAATAAATATGACCACATGTTTAGGGAGAGAGGTGTCGACAAAACAACATACGAACATGCATGCATCATGATCAAGATCAGAACAACAATACCAACATATAATCTCTCATGCTAAAGTGATAATTCCTTCACAAAGTAAAGCATGGATCAAGAACCTTACCGAGAAGTAACAACCGATAGCCTTTAGTCACTGAAGCTATTGCAATTTATCACGACATCAGAAAGTGTCAAATAAGAGCTTGTAAAGCAAATCCACATACTCAATCATTCTTTCATTCTCTACAATTGCTACAACTCACGTGGTACTCCTGAGATCAAAGTTTTAGCTGGACACAGAGAAAGATAGGGGCTTATAGTTTTGCCTCCCAACTGCTTACCTCGAGGGTAATGTGAACAATAATAATTCGTGAATGCCAACCTCCAAGTTGACATATGAATATAGATATTTCCCAAGCATATGACATTAGCCAAGATAAAGGCGGAATAAGGAATTGGTGAAGATCACCATGACTCTTTCAAGGGAAAAAAGTAAAGGTACAAGATAGGCCCTTCGAAGAGGGAAGCAGAGGTTGTCATGCGCTTTTGAGGTTTGGATGCGTGTCCTCTTAGTGCGGAGGAACGCCACTTTATATTGCCCCCTGTGATAAAGAACTTTATTATGCAGTCTGTCGCTTTTATGTCTTCCTGATCACCTGTTCGTATAAAACTTATTTTCCACACACTAATAGATCATACATATTAGAGAGAAATTTTTATTGCTTGCACCGATGACAACTTACTTGAGGGATCTTATTCAATCCCTAGGTAGGTATGGTGGACTCACATGGCAAAACTGGGTTGAAGGTTTATGGATGCACAAGTAGTATCTCTACTTAGTGCGGGAGGTTTGGCTAATGTGAGGTGGAAGCAATCGTCACATGCTAAGGGATCTCTAATCATATAACATTGTTCAGAGCCAAGCAAACACAATTCATTATGTTGTTTTCCTTGTCCAACATCTACTTCTAGGCATGCAATAGTTTAGTGAGTGTTCACAATCATAGATGGTGTCAGAGATGATATATTGGTATGTGAACCTCTCCTTCTTATCACTTCCAATTAATTGCAACAATGACCAAGGTCTACGTTTGCCTACTCTCAACAAGTTCCAATCCTCATTCTTTTTATATGTGAAGCCATCACTTCCCATAAGATCATTACATGATCTTTCATGTTTTTGTTCTATTCTCACTCTTTTGATCATGGCAAGAGGCAAATCCCTTCAACTAAGACACTCTTTATTATAAGGCTCATGAGCAAGAATACATCAGGGGTGACACAAAGCAAAACTCAAGACAAAAACACAAAGCCTTTTAAAACTACTAGAGAAAGAGAAAAGTGAAAAGGAAAACTAAAACAAAGGTAAAGGCAAAAGATGTGATGGTGATACGATACCGGGGCAACTCCCCCAAGCTTGGAACAAGCCAAGGGGATTGCCCATACCAATGCTCAGTTGTCTTCCGTTTGATCCTCCGTCTTCCAAGGCATAGGTGCTCCATCATGTAAAGATGAACGAGTCTCCGAAATCCTCAAATCTGCAACCAACCGTATTGATTTAAATCTATGCTCATACTCACAGTTTTGGTTCTGCAGGTCATAGATCGGGCCCTGGAGTTGATCAATCCTGTCATAGAGCCTGGAGAGATGCCTCCCAATGTCATTGGCATCAATCCTGTGCTTGTTGGTGAACTCCGTGATCATCATGTGGTTGGCATTGAGTCCACGCTCCACCATCCCTTGGCACTTGAAGACTTGTTGCTCCATTGCTTCGAGCCTCGTCTCCATGCTTCCGGTCTTCTTAGGCCCCTCAACATCACGGATGTGCAACATCCCCTCACGCATCTCGATAGATTGAGGGTGTTGCAGCACTCCCGTGAGGTAGGGATTGATGAACTTCTCGAAGATCTTGTCCTTAGGAGCTTTTGGGGAAGTCATGGCAATCTAGATCTACAACAGAAACAGGTTTGAAACAAAAAACAGAGGAAATCTGCATGATGCAGGGGTCAGACCAAACGGAAGTATATATAATGATTTTTCCAGACCAGAAGGAGTCCCCTCCACGAAAACGGAGTCGGGAGGCGCACGAGGCGGCCACAAGCCCTCACGGCGCGGCCAGGTGGTGGGCCCGCGTCGTGCAGGCTTCTCGGCTCCTCGCGCACTTTCCGGACTACTTCTAATTTTTGTATTTTTTCAAATATTCCAAAAATGGAGAAAATTTCCTACTGGAAAAGTTTTGGACTCTGTTTTCTTACCGAATCACATACCTCTTCGTTTTCGGAGTCTGAAAACGGGCTGATAAATGTCCCTTAGGTATTCTTCCGGAGTTATGGTATTGATAATATTGCTTTCAACATTTATGGGAGTACGTGAGATATAATGCTTGATTCTCTGCCCATTTACAACTCTCGAACAATTACCTTCCGTGTTGTTGATCTTGATAGCACCGGAACGATATACTTCCTCAACAACATAGGGACCTTCCCATTTAGAGAGAAGCTTGCCTGCAAAGAATCTTAAAAGAGAGTTATATAGCAAGACATAATCACCTACATTGAACTGACGCTTTTGTATCCTCTTATCATGCCACCTCTTAACCTTCTCTTTGAACAGCTTGGCATTCTCATATGCCTGAGTTCTCCACTCATCAAGCGAGCTAATATCAAATAACCTCTTCTCACCGGCAAGTTTGTAATCAAAGTTGAGCTCTTTGATTGTCCAATAAGCTTTATGCTCTAGCTCAAGAGGTAAATGACATGCTTTCCCATACACCATTTTGTATGGAGACATGCCCATGGGATTCTTATAGGCAGTTCTATAAGCCCATAGTGCATCATCAAGCTTCTTAGACCAATTCTTTCTAGACCTGTTGACAGTCTTTTGTAGAATCAGTTTAATCTCTCTATTACTTAGCTCTACTTGATCACTGGACTGAGGGTGATAGGGAGACGCAATTCTATGGTTGACATCGTACTTAGCAAGTGTTTTACGAAAAGCACCATGAATGAAGTGTGAACCACCGTCGGTCATTAGATATCTAGGGACTCCAAATATAGGGAAGATAACTTCTTTCAGCATCTTGATAGAGGTGTTGTGATCAGCACTACTTGTGGGGATAGCTTCTACCCACTTAGTGACGTAATCAATAGATCCTAAGATGTGAGTATACCCATTGGATTTTGGAAAAGGTCCCATATAATCAAATCCCCAAACATCAAATGGTTCAATGACAAGTGAATAGTTCATAGGCATTTCCTGACGTTTGCTAATATTACCTATTCTTTGACATTCGTCACAAGACAAGACAAACTTACGGGCATCCTTGAAGAGAGTGGGCCAATAGAAACCTGATTGCAATACCTTGTGTGCAGTTCTATCTCCCGCATGGTGTCCTCCGTAGGCCTCGGGGTGACACTTCTGTAGGATCTGTCCCTGTTCATGTTCAGGTACACAACGTCTAATAACACCATCTACTCCTTCCATATAAAGGTGAGGATCATCCCAAAAGTAGTGTCTCAAGTCAAAGAAGAATTTCTTCTTTTGCTGGTACGTGAAACTAGGTGGTATATATTTGGCAACAATATAGTTTGCATAATCAGCGTACCACGGTGCACTACGCGAAGCATTGATGACATTCAGTTGCTCATCGGGAAAGCTATCATCAATAGGTTGTGGGTCATCAAGAACGTTCTCCAACCTAGACAAGTTATCTGCTACGGGGTTATCAGCACCCTTTCTGTCGACAACGTGCAAATCAAATTCTTGTAGCAAGAGAACCCATCTGATAAGTCTAGGTTTAGCGTCCTTCTTCTCCATGAGGTACTTAATAGCAGCGTGATCAGTGTGAATAATGACGTTGGAATCAACTATGTAAGACCTGAACTTTTCACACGCAAACATGACTGCTAAAAATTCCTTCTCGGTAGTGGCATAGTTTCTTTGGGCACTGTCTAGAGTTTTACTAGCGTAGTGAATAACATTCAACTTGTTATCAACTCTTTGCCCTAGAACAACACCAATAGCATAATCACTAGCGTCACACATGATCTCAAAAGGTAAGTTCCAATCAGGTGGTTGAACAACAGGTGCAGTTATCAAAGCCCTCTTAAGTATTTCGAAGGCTTCCTCACAATCATCGTCAAAAACAAAAGGAATATCCTTTTGTAAGAGATTGGTATGAGGCCTAGAAATCTTAGAGAAGTCTTTGATGAACCTTCTATAGAAACCAGCATGACCAATGAAACTTCTTATACCCTTGATATTTGTGGTGTATGGCATTTTCTCGATTGCATCAACCTTAGCCTTATCAACTTCAATACCCCTTTCAGAAATTTTATGTCCTAAGACGATGCCTTCATTAACCATAAAGTGGCACTTCTCCCAATTCAAGACAAGATTGGTGTCTTTACATCCCTGTAAGACTCGATCAAAGTTACTGAGGCAATCATCAAAGGAAGACTCGTAAACGGAGAAGTCATCCATGAAAACCTCAACAATCTTTTCACAAAAGTCAGAGAATATAGCCATCATACATCTTTGAAAGGTGACAGGTGCATTACATAAGCCAAAAGGCATACGTCTATAAGCAAAGGTACCGAAAGGGCAGGTGAAAGTGGTTTTCTCCTGATCAGATTGTGCAACTGGTATTTGGGAAAAACCAGAATAACCGTCTAGAAAGCAGAAGTGTGTGTGTTTGGACAACCTTTCTAGCATTTGGTCGATAAAAGGCGGTAATGATCTTTCCTAGTGGCTTTATTCAATTTCCTAAAATCGATCACCATCCTATAGCCAGTAATAATCCTCTGTGGGATCAATTCATCCTTATCATTAGGGACAACGGTAATGCCTCCCTTCTTAGGGACGCAATGCACCGGACTTACCCAATCACCATGAGCAACATGATAGATGATACCTGCTTCCAGGAGCTTTAGTATTTCTTTTCTCACTACTTCTTTCATCTTAGGATTTAATCTCCTTTGATGATCAGCAACTGGTTTGAAATCAGGATCAGTTTTAATCTTGTGCTGACATAGAGTAGGACTAATGCCCTTAAGATCATCAAGAGTATATCCAATAGCAGCAAGGTGCTTCCTCAGAGTTTTTAGTAACTTCTTCTCTTCATGCTCTGAGAGGCTAGCTCTAATAATGTCAGGATATATCTCCTTTTCATCAAGATAAGCATACTTAAGAGTATCAGGCAACTGTTTAAGCTCGAACACAAGATCAGCCTTTGGTGGGGGTGGATCCCCAAGCAGTTCAATAGGCAAGTTATTCTTAAGGATAGGATATTGTTCTAAGACAACTCTATCTATTTCATACCTTTCATCCATATGCATATCATTTTCATGCTCAAGCAAGTATTGCTCTAAGGGATCAGTAGGAGGCACGACAATAGAGGCTAAGGCAATAGTTTCATCCATACTAGGCAAATCCTTTTCATGAGGTTGTCTACCAAACTTAGAGAAATTGAACTCATGTGACACACCTTCAAAGCCAACAGTGACAGTTTGCTTCTCATAGTCAATATGAGCATTGACGGTATTGAGGAAGGGTCTGCCAAATACGATAGGACAAAAGCTATCTTGTGCGGTAGCAAGAACGAAGAAATCAGCATGATACTTCGTTTTACTAGACAAGACATCAACATCCCTAACAATTCCCACAGGGCAGATAGTATCTCTATTGGCAAGCTGAATAGTGACATCTATACGTTCTATCTCAACAGGTGCAATCTCATCTTTGATTTCATCGTATAAGGATTGAGGTATTGCACTAACACTAGCACCCTCGTCACATAAACCATGATAACAATGATCTCCTATCTTAACAGAAACCACAGGCATGCCAACAACAGGCCTATGTTTGTCTCTAGCGTGAGGTTTAGCAATTCTAGCAGCATCTTCACAGAAGTGAATATTATGTCCCTCAACTTCTTCAGACAGAAGATCTTTGAAAATAGTAATGCTAGGTTCAACTCTAATTTGCTTAGGGCGTGTAGGTGTTCTACTATAGCCTCTACGTATCACAGTTGAAGCTTTAGAATGATCCTTCATCCTATCAGGGAAAGGTGGTTTCTCAATGTAAGCACTGGGAACCACAGGGTCATTATAGGCAATGACTTTCTCTTCAACTGGAGTGGGTTTAACTACATTGACTTCTAAAGGAGGATGATATTTAAACCACTTCTCTTTGGGGAGATCAATATGAGCAGCAAAGGATTCACACAATGAAGCTACTATCTCAGCATCAAGTCCATACTTAGCACTAAAATCACTAAACGTATTTGTCTCAACAAAGGATTTAATGCAATAAAACGTGAAATTCATACCTTACTCCTTAACTTCTTCAAGCTCCCAATATTTAGAGTTGCGTTTAATTCTCTCCAATAAATTCATCTTGAAGTCAATATCTCTCTTCATAAAAGAACCGGTACAAGAAGTGTCAAGCATGGTGCGATCATCATGAGAAAGCCGAGCATAGAAGTTATGAATGATAATTTCTCTCGAGAGCTCATGATTGGGGCATGAATATAACATTGATTTAAGCCTCCCCCAAGCTTGAGCGATGCTTTCTCTGTCACGAGGCCAAAAATTATAAATATAATTCCGATCACGATGTACTAAATGCATAGGATAAAACTTTGATGAAATTCCAGTTTCAACCGATTGTAGTCCCATGATCCAGTATCATCACATAGCCTATACCATGTCAACGCCTTATCCTTCAAAGATAAAGGAAATACCTTCTTCTTGACCTCATCCTCGGGCACACCTGCAAGCTTAAATAAACAACAAACCTCATCTACATAGATCAGATGCAAGTCTGGATGTGATGTTCCATCTCCTGTAAAAGGATTAACCAGCAGTTTCTCAAGCTTACCCGAAGGAAATTCAAAGAAAATATTTTCAGTAGGTGCAGCAGGTTGAGGAGAAACTATTTGTGCTTCCGTTCGAGGTGAAGATACCCCAAACAAGCCACTCAAAGGATTAGTATCCATAGTGACAAGTGACAATAAATTTCAGCACACTATATGAATGTTTCCTTACCAAGTTCAACTTTCCAAAGGCGCTTCACTCCCCGGCAACGGCACCAAAAAAGAGTCTTGATGACCCACAAGTATTGGGGATCAATCGTAGTCCTTTCGATAAGTAAGAGACTCGAACCCAACGAGGAGCAGAAGGATCTCACAAGTGGTTTTCAGCAAGGTAAAATCTGCAGACACTGAAATTTGGCCAGGACAGTGACCTTAGTGAGTGGTCAACCTCAGCCAAAGATCATGACAAGAGGTGCACTATGGTGGTCACACCACAGCACAAACACCTTGCTGTTGGAAAATATTTGGCTTTGGTTTGGTCACATCCTTGCCCCCGAGTGGTGTCCAGATGCATAGGTCAACTCAGAGCAGTGTGTAGATAAGCCTAGACATGATTTGAAAGCCTGTGGGGCATGGCAATGCTGTGGCACTGTGGTGACCATGTGCAGAGCATGCGAAAACCGAGCTCTGTGCATTGTAGTTGATGGGAGCTTGATTCCAGTGGGTTCTAGCTTGTCTAGGAGTGTCGGCAAGCTCCCCACTGTCCTCTCGCACCCTCTAGAGCTCTCTTCCCCTTGTTCCCTAGACATGGAAGCCACTACCATGTTCTCGAAGCTCTGGCCGTCGTTGATGACCCACAATTATAGGGGATCAATCGTAGTCCTTTCGATAAGTAAGAGTGTCGAACCCAACGAGGAGCAGAAGGATCTGACAAGTGGTTTTCAGCAAGGAAATATCTGCAAGCGCTGAAATTATCGGTAACAAGTGATTGTGTGGTGAGATGATTCGTAGCGAGCAACAAGTAACAAAAGTAGCAACGGTGCAGCAAAGTGGCCCAATCCCTTTTGTAGCAAGGGACAAGCCCGGACAAAGTCTTATGAGGAAAAACGCTCCCGATGACACACGGGAATTTCTGTCATGCTAGTTTCATCATGTTCATATGATTCACATTCGTTACTCTGATAGTTTGATATGTGGGTGGACCGGCGCTTGGGTGCTGCCCTTACTTGGACAAGCATCCCACTTATGATTAACCCCTCTCGCAAGCATCCGCAACTACAAAAGAAGAATTAAGATAAAGTCTAACCATAGCATTAAACTAGTGGATCCAAATCAGCCCCTTATGAAGCAACGCAGAAACTAGGGTTTAAGCTTCTGTCACTCTAGCAACCCATCATCTACTTACTACTTCCCAATGTCTTCCGCTAGGCCCAAATAATGGTGAAGTGTTATGTAGTTGACGTTCACATAACACCACCAGAGGAAAAACAACATACAACATATCAAATTACCGAACGAATACCAAATTCACATGAGTACTATTAGCATGAGTTATCCCATGTCCTCAGGAACAAAAGTAACTACTCACAAAGCATAATCATATTCATGACCAGAGAGGTAATGAGTAGCATCAAGGATCTGAACATAAACTCTTCCACCAAATAATCCAACTAGCATCAACTACAAAGAGTAATCAACACTACTAGCAACCTTACAAGTACCAATCGGAGTCGCGAGATGGTGATTGGTTACAAGTGATGAACTAGGGTTTGGATATGAGATGGTGCTGATGAAGATGTTGACGGTGACGAGTCCCCTCCGATGAGAGGAGTGTTGTTGATGACGATGGCGACGATTTCCCCCTCCGGGAGGGAAGTTTCCCCGGCACGATCGTCCTGCGGGAGGTCTAGATTGGTTCTGCTCAAGTTCCACCTCGTGGCGGAGGCGAATCGACGAAAAAGTTCCTCCTTGATTTTTTCCTGGATGAAACCCTCCATATAGCAAAAGAGGCGGGGGGGGGGGGGGGCGCAGTGGGCTGCCCACAAGCCCCCATGGCGCGGCCTGGGGGGGGGTGGCCACGCCGTGCAGGCTTGTGGGCACCCCCTGGTGCCCCTCAAGCACTTCTTCGGCCCAGTATTTTTGATAAATCGGAAAAAAAATCCCCGTTGATTTTCACGGCGTTTGGAGTTGCGTAGAATAGGTATCTCAACTTTGCTCCACTTTCAGGCCAGAATTCCAGTTGCCGGTATTCTCCCTCTTCATGTAAACCTTGCAGAATAAGAGAGAAAAGGCATAAGAATTGTACCGTGAAGTGAAATAACAGCCAAAGAAGCGATAAATAACAACATGAAAACGTGATGCAAAATGGACGTATCAGTCGTCAGGGAGCTTCGGTCATCATCGTGAAGCTTCCTTCCGAGACTATTTATAGTGTGCCCGAGCCCCTGCAGTGGAGGAGAAAGCCCCTCGCCCCTCCCCAAGCCCTCAAGCCCCTCCCTAGACCATTAGGCAGCCCCTCTCCTCCTCTGTCCGCCGCGGTAATACCGCCACCACTACGCCTCGCTTCGGCCGTCCCCGGCGGCAAGACCACATCCCACGGGCGCGGTGAGGCACATGGCATCCGCCTAAGCCACCGGTTCCACCTCCCGCGCGGTGGAGCGACGGCAACCACGATGGTCGACGCCCTCCTGTGCCTCTTTGTCGCGAAAACGAAGAAGGGGAGGAGAGAGAAAGAGAGGGAAGACAGAAGAAGATAAGGCGGGCCCCACCACCCTCGCGGGCCTCGCATGTCAGCCACAGAAGCGCTGACCGAGTGAAAGCGTATTCCCAGATATACACCTTCTGTTTTAAACCCCGCCAGCCGAAATGGCTAGTTAGTAGACGTTCATTAGTTAGCAGCACAAATGAACACTTTTCTATTTGTTTCTGTGCTTAACAAACGAACGACCATAACTTTGCGCTCGTAGCTCTGATTGAGGTAAAACCAGTGCACAAGCTTTTGTCTCATCGAGCTCGTTTAGATAGTATGATTTTCATAATATGTTTGCACAGTAGAAATGACTGTTTTGCCCTTGCCCTCTGATTGAGCCTTCTGAGAGGGAAACCCTCTCCGGCAAATCTTCCCGGTGTTTTATTGCGCTCCTTCCCGGAGTATTCGTCGACCCTCAGGCAAGCCAACTTCTTACCATGAGGTCCGGACTTGCATGATAACTTTGCTTGCACTCTGTGTGTTTATCTGTATCACCTGTTAGTCTGCATTTGCATATAACTCTGATGACATTTGTACTGGTTACTAGTATTACTTTTCATCTAATATATGCCCTCAAACTTTGCTCTGTGATGCCATTACATATTTAATTTATAATGCTTATGACCGAGTGTATAGTAATGCAAAGTATGAGATGCTGACGAACCCTTGCTCGCAGTTTCTTCAATAATGGCACCATACCTGAGTCTGAGCTGCTTTCGGCCGTCCAGGGTGGATGCCAACGTTATATTTCTCTTGTCAGCATCTAGCTCGTGTTCTGAGCTCCTTTTCGGCCATCGCGGGCAGCTGTTGAATTTCTCTTCGTGGCAGTGACCCTATGCTTTGAGCTATTATTCGGCCGTCTTAGGGAACTGCTACATTCTTCTTATCAACACAGCCTCATGCTCTGAGCTGCTTTCCAGCCGTCTTGAGTCGGGGTTGAGATATACCGGTAATGTCCCAGATCTGTGTCGTAACGACCATTCTGGTGGCTACCGATTTATTTGCCGATTTTATGCGAGGGTTCCGTAGGTCTAACTAATAGCTAGAATCTGTAAAGTGTTAGTTTGCCATTTACATTATACTGTTGAGCTTAGTGTCTATGATTACTTTGTGTTTCATCCGACAATTTATGAATATGTATTAATAGTAGTGGCTTGAGCTTAATAATTATTGGATTACTATGACATCGTAGCGTCAGCTATGATAGATAATATTCGGGATAAGACACCTAGTTGGTTGATCACGTTCACCTATCCGGGCTCATCAGTGCACCACATTTGCCGTTGTGGGACGGCCTTGACTTGGTTTGATCGCGTGGTCTTTCTCCGGTGCCTCCAAAGAGGGAGGGTTATGCACGCATGCTACCCTGATGAGGTAGGCGGTGATAACCCTCTGAACCAGTTGAGTAGTTTGTGTCGGCGTCCCCGGATGGGACAATTTAGTTTGGCCACGACGGTGGCAGGTGTCATGAGGACACAGGGACCCCCAGGGCAGGACTCTGGGGGAGGATGAATGCCGGTAGTACGATGAAAGAGTCATGGGTCAAGCAAGTTTCGCTGGAGCAACACTGGTCCACCCGAATGGGATCACGAGGTCAGTGCTCCATAGTGTGGGTAAAGTGTGCAACCTCTGCAGAGTGTCAAATCTATTCGAATATCCGCGTCCATTGTATTGGACAGCCCGACCAGACCTCAGTAGATGGTCAACCATATCAGTGTTAGTAATGATGGTAGAATTCGTCTCGTGTAAACATCAGAGGATGTTGATAACATGATGTGTTGGCCAAGAGAAGACTATATGATGAATAGTCAGATGACCATGCGATGGGATTTGGATCCGTTCCGATTATATTACGAGTATGTCGAGGGTTGTGGGACAACCTAGAAGAGTGTAAGTTGATATTCGGTGAAAGTAAGCTGGTTAAGCACTCGTTGTGATCTTTGCCATGCTAGTTAGGTAGATTACATGTTTAGTCCATGTCATGCTATGCTTGATACATACTTTTCCTTATAATTCCATGCCATGCTTAGAATAGCTATTATATAATTATTATGCTTGCTTCGTTATCTGTTGTTTGGATGCTATGTATTTGGTTGTCTTGTGAGTACATTCAATGTACTCACCTGGCCTTGCACGTGGCCAGTTGCAGGAGAAGACTCATCGCGCTAGATCGTAGCCCAGCCAGTCCTACGAGTTTTGGAGCCCAGCCAGGGACATCATTGCCATTGTATCAAGACCTCTGCTACCATTTAGGTAGCCTTGGAGTTGTGCAATATTGTTGTAAGCAACAGTATTGTAATACTCCATTATATTAATAAAGCCATTTTGCCTGGAATTTCTGTATCATCTCTTTGGCATGCGTCCGGTCTTATCCTGGGGACGGATGTGCGTCGGCCCTCTACCGGGGTGCCACAAGACATGGTATCAGAGCTAGGCTGGCTATAGGTTACCCTAGCACCCAACCACCTTAGGTTCAACAAGTAGTGAGCCCGATAGATTTGACCCGTCTCTGGCATCCGACATGGCCACTATTGAGCAATAGATGGCGTAGTCGGAATGGACGTATCCCTACACAGTTGTCTGCCACCCATCCACTCTAGATTGGACTATGACCCTACCCAGTTGTCGGCCGTGCCAGCGTATCTTCTACCCGGCATGAGAAGGATCTACGCCATCTTGGTGTGTTCCAGCCCGACTGCCTATTTAAACCCTTCCCACTTGTGAGTAGTAGCTCTCCCCACCCAGTAAGCTAGAGCCCAGCAAGAGAACCCAGACCCGTATCCCCAAACCAGCATCCATGGCCAGTTCCTCCAAGACACCCACTTTCCACAGCCGAACCTTACCCAATGGTTATCCCGTCATTCCGCCCATCCTTTCGTGTATGCTCTCCCGAGCCCTTGGCCGTAGTAGACCCCCAGTGTATTTGGTGTTCCAGTCGGAACCCGTTCCCCATCTTTGCCGGTTCTGTGCAAAGGTGCATATCAACCCAGGTCCAGCAGCGGATGGGAAACCCACGAATTTTCGTGGCAAACCCATGCCCAATTCTGTGTTGGCTGTCCAGATAGCCCTGCGGAAGTCATCACCCGTCTTCGGTTTTAGTTTCTACAAGTGGCGGAGATGCAGGAGTTTCACTGTTGTCCCTCTGCATCAGACGCAGGCTGCAATTTCTCTGGCACAGACAAAAATGCAGACCCAGCAATAGCTCGTCTTAACCAGTTTGCTGCTGCCCACGGATTGTTGCTCTCCGGCGTTCTTAGAGAGTTCAAGGCCGTGGACCATGACACCACGCGGGTTGTTACGGAAGCATACCGTGCGGCCCATCAAGTTGCGCCCTAGTCAACCCAATCCCTGATGCCAAGCTCAGTGCCACCCCCGCAGCTGGTACTGCCCTTGCAACCCGTGGACCCATATCAGCCCAGGAACATCCACCGTAACTCCATTCTGGGAGCTATCAGGCGACTTCGTCATCGAGATGTGTTCCGTCAAGTTCCCCTTGCAGCTCCAGCAGTTGAGCCCCAACCCATAGAAGTGCCCGAAGACCCAAACAAGAGTTGGCTTAGCCTTCGTCCCCCAGGAGAGCCCTGGCAATAGTAGGCCCATGTATGGCTTCGGAAGTGAGCGAAGCAAGGAGATGCTGCAAGGAGGTGTGCTGCGAAGACTGTATCTTCGCCTGCGTCTAGGATTAGGACGTTGTAATTTGGAGTGAGTTGTTGTCAGCCGCCCCGTAAGGCTGCGTGTTGTTGTACCGCTTGCATTTCTTATGCCTGTGTGTTGTAGTAATGTCATGTATGCTTATTTTCCCTGTGTGCTTGGTTCATCTGTCACCCTGTTAAGCAGAAATGTTTAACACAGCCGGCATTGGATTTCTTAACAAGATTCTAGTCAGTAGAGCACTTACACCTAATAACAACGGGCTCGCCCAGAGTCCCTAATAAAATGCGAGCTAGTATAGGCGTATGTATGCGAGGAGTACATACACCCACTAGCATTAAAACACCTTCATGTAATCTGCTTGATATGATTCTTTCTTTTGCTTGCATTTTGCCACCATGTGCATTCCGCATCTGCTTGCATATTAGTCTGAATAATTGCGTGTGAATCGTGTGAGCAATGTGTGCATACTAGTCGCAATCTCGAAGAAATTATGAGAGATTTTATTGCAGCATAGGCCGTTACAACCCTTCCAGACCAAGACCTAAACCTAGATTTTTCCCAGTACCCAATAGTTGTGGACGCTGTTCAGCAAGGAGCAACCAGCAGCGTGGTCTCCACACTGATAGAACTCCGCTGACTGCACCACACTAACTCCAGACCCAGCAGCGCCTCTATCACCATCTGGTGTGATGTTGACAGGTCACCCTTGTCGCCCCCGCCAGCGCTTATTTCGCCGGCCTGAGACGGCGTAGTTGACCCTCGGCTATCCCTTTAGCCACGACATCGCGACAACCATGAAGGATCATCGCGCACAGTAGTAGCGAGCCACCAACCAACGCCGCTAGTAGACCAGCTGTCGTGGGTATAAGCCTGACAGTAGATGAGTAGGGTACGAAAGGAATGGGCAGAGCCTTAGCTACGGCGAGGTTGTATGAGTTCAGGCCCCTCTACGGTGGAGGTAATAGCCCTACGTCTCAATGCTCAGGGAGCTTGTTGTCGAGTGGAATATCGAATACAGTGAATTGCTAACCCCCGCACCAGAGGGGGAGGGTGTCTTATATAGAGTGCGCTGCCCTCCACAACGGTTCGGTGCATAGGGGTGGAGTAGTGGCGAATAAATGTCTACGTTACAGGTAACGTACGTCATAAATGCTAATTAAGGCATATGGAAACGTATGACCGTTTCCCTCCAGGGGGGTTACGATGCACAGAGTGGAATCCAGTCGGTTAGTTTGATAAACTCCGAATGCTAATCTCTGACTGGACGGTCGAGGATCTGTTACCGACTGGATGAATGGAACTCCTTAGTTCAGTCGGAAATGACTAAGGGCCTTGTCCCTTGTGAGGGATAGTCCTTGGGTTGGACCTTTAGGGCAGGCCTATGACCCTACCCTAGGACTATAACCCCATCATTAGTCCCCGAATGGATTGGGGTTGGAACGACGAAGCGATGCTCGAAGTTTGGATCCGACTGTAATGGATGTGACTTTGGCGTTGCTTGCCTCGATCCATTTTATCTTCTCTGATCAATGATCCGAGTGGAAGTAGTTGCGAAACAAACTGTCGGAAACCGAGTGCTTCCGCGGCATCTTCTGACGTGACCAGTCAACTGGCAGCGGCGGATTTTCCGGGATCCTCAAATTTCGGTTACCACGCGCTGAGCGGGGATGACGCCATCGCGCTCGAGTAGCGCCTGACGCCTCGATTCTCGTGCCTTCATCTTCTCCACTGATATCGCCGCGGTTGGTTGGGGAATAAGGTTTCGGGGCCACCCGCCAGTGGCACAGTCGGAACCTTACTTAAACCCCAGCGGCGAGTGTTTTCTCGTTACGCTCGCCGGATCTCTTGCCTTTGCTTGCTCCGCTCCTCTCGCCTTCTCCTGCGCGCCCAAGCTTCCTCCTTTTCCTTCTCCTTCGCGGATCCGCAGCTTCCGCCATGACCAAGGGACAGACCAGCAAGCTGGAGGCGAAGAAGAAGAAGGGGAAGGCGGCGGCTCCTGCTCGGCGGCGGCAGCGAGGGTTGCCGGCGGGGTGGATCCAGGGAGACTTCCTCCCCTCCTCGGTGATGGAGGGGGATATGCTCCAGCTGGTGGAGCACGGGATGATCGTGCACAAGTCGTGGAGGCTGCCGGCGGAGGATGAGATCGAGCCGGCGCCCCGGGAGGGGGAACGCGTCCTGCTGCTTAGCCACGTATATCGAGGTTTCTCTCTACCCCCGCATCCTTTCTTCAAAGGCATCATGAACCACTTCGGGGCGCAGCTTCACCACTTTCCCCCAAATGCTATAGCTCATCTCTCTGCTTTCATAGTCCTGTGCGAGTGCTTCATCGGTTGTCCTCCCCATTGGGGGCTGTTCAAACATATTTTCTCTGCTAGATCCCAAACTATCAAACGACTTCACCAGTCGGATGATAAGGAACACCTTCTCCAGCTCTGTGGAGGCTTAGGTTTCCAGAAGAAGAGTAGGAGTAGTTATCCTGCCCTTCAGCTGATGGAGTCGGTTAGGAACTGGCAGTCGACATGGTTCTACTGCCAGGACGTTGCCTGCCCGAATGCCACAACAGGGCTGCCTCCCTTTAGCCTAGATCGACCCACTCCGCCTAAGCAGCTTGTGCTCATGAAGGCGTAGAAGGTCGACATCCAGCCTCTGGTCGACGCACTCGCAGATGTCGTCAGAAGGGGAGTCACCGGCATAGATTTGCTGGAGATTTTCCTCGGTCGGCGCATACAACCAGTGCAGGCTCGCGACCACGCCATGTGACACTACACGGGGCCCGAAGACTCCACTCGGACCAACGTCTTGGGCGTGACCGAGGAGAAGGTGGCGTCGTGGGTGCTCCAGATCACAGGCGCCTGCGAGAACCCCAGAGGGTCTCGGCGAGTGAGGGCTTTCTGCGTGGACAATCCTCCTCCGAACCAGGTGAGTACCATTTGTCGAGTGCACGTATCTGTCTTAGTTTTATTGTTTTCTTGAATATCTGCCTGGCGTCTGATGTCACCGACCGTATCCTATGCAGAAGTGGACCAACTGGTTTTCCCCTGTCTCGAACGGGAACCCGGCCGAGGAGGAGGGCAGCCAAGAGGGCAGCGTGGAGAGCGCCGAGTATGTCTCCGACAGCAGGGAAACGGTGGAAGAGTCTAGTGAGGAGGAGGAGGAAGACGAAGAGCAGGACTCGCTGCCCCCGCTGCCGTAGCACCGAACCAAGCGCCGACATGAACCTGAAGTTCCCTCGGCCCCTCCGGCATCCTCGAGTGCTCCGCCCACTGTTCCCGTGGCTCCGAGTGCTCGGAGCACCAAGAGGACCAGGGACGTTGCTGCTGAGCCTGCAGGTCAGCCTTCCAAGGTGGCTAAACCGAGAACATCTAAACCTCGGAAGGCTTTGCCACGGATGAGGGTCGCTGTTCCCGTCACCTCAACGTAAGTGCATTGTTCCTCTTCTGATATTCGATTGAACTCCTGTTTGATGGTCGAATGAATTTCACTCGACAGGGTTGCCACCTCTGCCACCTCTCCGGCGTGCCAGGAAGATGATCCCATGGACGCGGACAACGTCGTCTCGTCCCAGCCAGGTGCGTTGCAGCGATTCTGAAAGTTTTATATCATCGCATCGCGAATTCTGTCTTCGGTCTTGCCCCTTTCTTTTCCTGAGATCTCGCACAGTTCGGTCTGGCAGGGGCGATTTATGTGGATGAGGGTGACCAGGGGAGACCTGAGCAAGTTGCGGAGCCTGTTCTTGAGGCTGTCCTGCCAGTTACCGCTCTCGCCACGGACGTGCCGCCGACTGAGGAGGCGCTGGTGGCTGTTGAACCGACTGGGGCGGGCTTTGGGATGCCCAAGGAGCTTCCAACGATGCCAGGCCCGTCAAACGTCGGGTTCAACGTCCAGCGCCTCCCGGAGGATCAGGTGGGAGCGGCCAAGGGGGCCATGGTGCAGGCGGAGCTGATGGCGGGAGAAGCCAAGAAGGCGTACGACTCCATCGCATCCTTGTACCAGCGGAGCTTGGAGCTGCGGGACGATATCCGAGTAAGTGGGCTAGTAAGTATTTACTTTTCTCTTGTAACCCACTAGGTGTGCTCGGATACTGTATGATGTTTGCAATGGGTTCACTCTGAGTGAACCCAGTGGGTGTAGTCCCCGAGACTTTTGTCGAGTGCTTGCACCGGCAGTTGTCTTTACGTATATTGTCTTTGACTTGGTCAGATCCGTAAATAATATGGTTGACTGCTAACAGTTGGGGCGCTCGGAGTGCACCTACTATGAGAGTCCCCGAGAGTAATTTTACTCAGGTCGGGTAGTATTAGCCCTGTGGGCGTAGGTGTTGTCATGTATCTCAATAGGGCAGACCTGTTTGAGTTTCATGCCAGTGGGGTCACTCTGAGTGAACCCACTGGGTCTAGTCCCAGAGACCGCTGTCGACTGCTTGCGTCGGCAGGGGTCTGAAGAACTTAGACTTTGTAGTGTTGGATTTGTCTGATCGTCTCTTGTTGCTGGCTGGCAGAAAACTTGTGAGATGGGGGCAGCATACGAGACTCTTAGGGCGGAGAAGGTTCAATTTGCCGGTGAGCTGGATGCGGCACTGATTGCAATGGCTGGTATGAAGGAGGTTCTGGTGGAGCGAGAGAAGTCGTTGGAGCAGGCTCGTGAAGCGAACAAGGCACTGACTGCTCAAGTTGAGAATATGGGGAAACAAAGGTCCGCACTAATGGGACAAATGGCTGTGCTGAACAAACGGTGTATAGCGCAGGAGAAATACGTCAGTGACTGGGCTCGGCAGATGATGACGCGTCTGGGTGGTAAGTCCTGTTTTTCCGAGTGCTTGTGGTACGTGCGTTACACTCGGTGCTAATTGTTTGGTTGTCCTGTGTTTGCAGATTTTTGCATGGACGCTGAAGCTGAAGCAGCTGACGTGGAGTGGTCGATTCGCGAGAACACTCCACTCGGCGAGGACGCCAATCGAGATCTGCTCGCAGTGCACATTCGCGTGGGCAAAGTTGGTCCTTTCATCGGTCGACTGAGAGAAATCGTCGGCCGGATCGACAAGGAGCTTTGGCCGGAAGATGAGTCGCGGCATGAGATGGAAAACTTGACGACTCGACTGAAGGAGGTCCCAAACCGGGTGCAATCATGGAAGAAATCTGCAGCTCGCTGTGGTGCAGACGTTGCTCTGTCCCTGGTCCGAGTGCATTGCAAGGAGGTGCGCGAGGAGAAGCTGAAAGCGTTGAAGGTCTCCAACATGAAGAAACTTCGATTCGAAGACTTCATGGAAACCTTCCTTGTGAGTGCCACCCGCATCGCCGACGGGATCGACCTGGACACATTCGTGGAGCCCTCCAATCCTGGCGCTAATCCGGACGTCGCGTAAGAAAACTTTTACCTCGGTATGCCGAGTGTTGGTTGTAAGAAACCTTGGCCACTTCTGTTGGCCGTCACATTCTTGGTTCGGTGCGGGTAAGCTTGATCCACACCGAGTGAACCATCTTTAGGTGAACTTCGAATTTGAATCAAATCGTTTGCTCTTCTGTTGAGATTTTGGCTCGAGTTTTGTTTGGCGTTTCTTGGTTAAGCCAATGGCAAACATGCGGAGCATGTAACTGGCAGTTTGCTTGACATCTGTTTGAACCTTTCGGAGGATCTGCCAAGTCACCGAGTGGATCTATAGGATACACTCGAGGGTAATAGAGTACTTAGGCGATTCATGATCGCGGCTAAGTCTTCGAGTGCGACAGATATGCCGCACTCGGAGCGAGTTGTTACTCATGTAATTGTCAGTTGTCTTGACATCCACATGAGCCTCTATGAGGGTCTGCTATTCATGTAATTGTCAGTTGTCTTGACATCCACATGAGCCTCAATGAGGGTCTGCTGAGTCCCCGAGTGGATCTATAGGATACACTCGAAGGTAATAGAGTACTTAGGCGATTCTTGATCGCAGCTAAGTCCCCGATTGCGACGGACATGCTGCACTCGGGGCGAGTTGTTACTCATGTAATTGTCAGTTGTCTTGACATCCACATGAGCCTCAATGAGGGTCTGCTACTCATGTAATTGTCAGTTGTCTTGACATCCACATGAGTCTCAATGAGGGTTTGCTGAGTCTCCGAGTGTATCTGTAGGATACAGTCGCGGGAAGCTTTCCCATTTCGGCGATTGTTGATACTTAGGTGATTCTGGATCGCAGCTAAATCCCCGAGTGTGACGTTTAGTGCACACTCGGAGAAAGTTAGTACTTAGGCGATGCTGGATCACAGCTAAGTCCCCGAGTGTGACGAGTAGTGTACACTCGGAGAAAGTTATTACTTAGGCGATTCTTGATCGCAGCTAAGTCCTCGAGTGCGACGTTCAGTGCATGCTCGGAGAAAGGTATTACTTAGGCGATTCTGGATTGCAGCTAAGTCCCCGAGTGTGACGAGTAGTGTACGCTCGGAGAAAGTTATTACTTAGGCGATTCTTGATTGCAGCTAAGTCCCCGAGTGCGACGTTCAGTGCATGCTCGGAGAAAGGTATTACTTAGGCGATTCTGGATCGCAGCTAAGTCCCCGAGTGTGACGTTTAGTGCGCACTCGGAGAAAGGTATTACTTAGGTGATTCTGGATCGCAGCTAAGCCTCCGAGTGCGACGTTTAGTGCGCACTCGGAGAAAGTTAGTACTTAGGCGATTCTGGATCGCAGCTAAGCCCCCGAGAGCGACGTTTAGTGTGCACTCGGAGAAAGGTATTACTTAGGCGATTCTGGATCGCAGCTAAGCCCCCGAGTGCGACGTTTAGTGCGCACTCGGAGAAAGTTAGTACTTAGGCGATTCTGGATCACAGCTAAGTTTTTTTTATACCGGAGTCTGTGACCATGGAAGAATTCTGAATCTGCAAAAGCTCAATCTGCTTTATATTATTTCATCAATACTTGCTTTTTACATCGCTTCAGTCGACGGTCATGTGTAGAAGCGCTTCAGGAGATCTCCGTTCCATGCTCGTGGCTCGTCTGTCTCCCTGTCGATGTTCTAGAGTCTGTATGCTCCGTTGTTCACCACCTTGGAGATGATGAAGGGTCCTTCCCAGGCAGGAGCCAGCTTGTGAGGTCTTTGCTGATCCACTCGGAGCACCAGGTCGCCTGCTTGGAACGTGCGACTCCCGACGTGGCGTCCGTGAAAGCGCCGCGGATCTTGTTGATAAACGGTTGAGCGAGTCAGTGCCATCTCGCGCTCCTCCTCTAGAAGGTCCACTCCATCTTGCCTTGCTTGTTCTGCTTCAGCTTCAGAGAAGAGTTCGACTCGTGGAGCATTGTGAAGAAAGTCACTCGGAAGGACTGCTTCTGCTCCGTAAACGAGGAAGAACGGTGATCGCCCTGTAGATCTGTTCGGGGTTGTGCGGAGACCCCAAAGCACTGAAGGTAGTTCGGTGACCCATGCACCAGCGGCATGTCCCACCTCTCGCAAGAGTCGGGGCTTCAAACCTTGCAGAATAAGTCCATTCGCCCGCTCTACTTGTCCGTTGGATTGAGGATGCGCCACGGAAGCAAAATCCACTCCGATACCTTGGCTTGCACAGAAACCTTTGAATCTGTCCGAGTGAAAGTTTGTCCCGTTGTCCGTGATTATGCTGTGAGGTACACCGAATCTGGAGATGATGTCCCTGACAAACTTGATGGCTGTTAGGGCGTCGAGCTTCTTGATGGGCTTGGCTTCAATCCATTTTGTGAACTTGTCGGCTGCCACCAGCAAATGTGTGTATCCTCCTTGGCCTGTCCTGAATGGACCGACTGTATCTAATCCCCATACTGCAAACGGCCACACAAGAGGGATTGTCTTCAACGTAGATGTTGGCTTGTGGGACTTGTTGGAGTAGAACTGACAGCCCTCACATCGATCGACCATATCTTTAGCCATTTTGTTTGCCTGCAACCAGAAGAAACCAGCTCTGAACGCTTTGGCGACGATTGCCCTCGAAGAGGCGTGATGACTGCAGGTTCCTGAGTGAATATCTTCCAGGATTAACTGTCCCTCCTCTCGGGAGATGCATCGTTGAAGAACGCCTGAAACGCTTTCCTTGTACAACTGGCCATCAATGACAGTGAACGACTTCGACCTGCGGACTATCTGCCGGGCCTGGACTCCGTCTTCTGGTAATTCTTGCCTTAGGATATATGCAATGATCGACACAGTCCAATCAGGGATGACAGCAAGAATCTCCATGATCAGATCAACCACAGCAGGTACGTCGACTTCAGTCGGATCAGACGAGCTCTTTGGTTGTGCTGGTTCCTCTGTGAAAGGATCTTCTTTGACTGAGGGAAGGTGGAGGTGCTCGAGGCAGACATCACTCGGGACTGGTCTCCGAGTGGATCCGAGTTTTGCCAACTCGTCAGCTGCTTGGTTCTTCAGTCGCGGAACTTGGTGGAGTTCTAGACCTTCAAACTTCTTCTCAAGCTTCCTCACTGCATTGCAGTATGTGGTCATGGTGGGGTTCCTGACGTCCCACTCTTTCATCACTTGATTAACCACCAAGTCTGAATCGCCATAGACCATCAGGCGACGGACGCCGAGTGCGATGGCCATACGTAGTCCATAAAGGAGAGCTTCATACTCTGCCTCATTGTTGGAGGAATCAAAGTGTATCTGCAGCACATATTTGAGTTTGTCGCCCTTTGGCGATACGATCACAACGCCAGCGCCGGAGCCATTCAACATCTTGGATCCATCGAAGAACATTGTCCAATGAGCCGAGTAGATGTGGGTCGGTTGCTGTTGTTCTACCCATTCTGCTATGAAGTCAGCCACAGCTTGAGACTTAATAGCTTTCTTGGCCTCGAACTTGATATCGCATTACAACATCTCCATTGCCCACTTCGCCACTCGGCCTGATGCGTCTCGATTGTGGAGGATTTCCGACAACGGAGCATCAGAAACGACAGACACCGAGTGGTCTTGGAAATAATGGGCTACCTTCTTCGCAGTCATGTAAATCCCATAGATGAGTTTTTGATAGTGGGGATACCTCTGCTTGGAAGGAGTCAGGACTTCGGAGACGTAATACACTGGCCGCTGAACTTTGTATGCTTTTCCTTCTTCTTCTCGTTCGATTGTAAGAACAGTGCTGACGACTTGATTTGTAGCCGCGATATACAGAAGAAGGGGCTCTTTACTGAGCGGAGCAGTAAGAACCGGCTGGGTGGAAAGTAGGACTTTGAGGTCGTCGAATGCGACTTGGGCTTCGTCTGTCCACTCGAAAGTATCTGATTTCTTCATGAGTCGGTACAGAGGAAGTGCTTTCTCGCCGAGTCGACTGATGAACCTGCTCAAAGCCGCTAGGCAACCTGTGAGACGTTGAACATCGTGTATTCTGACCGGCCTCTCCATTCGGACGATGGTCCCGATCTTTTCGGGGTTGACATCGATCCCTCATTCGGAAACAAAGAAACCGAGTAACTTCCCGCTGGGAACACCGAATGAACATTTGGCGGGGTTGAGCTTGATATCGTACCTACGAAGGTTGGCGAACGTTTCTGCCAAGTCAGTCAGCAGGTCGGAACCTTTGCGTGACTTGACTACGATATCATCCATATACGCCTCCACATTCCGACCGATCTGGTCGAGGAGACATTTTTGGATCATGCGCATAAAGGTAGCTCCTACATTCTTCAAACCTAATGGCATAGTGATGTAGCAGAAGCACCCGAATGGGGTGATGAAGGCTGTTTTTAATTCATCGGGGCCATACAGACGGATCTGATGATAGCCCGAATAGGCATCAAGAAATGACAGACGCTCGCAACCCGCAGTCGAATCGACGATTTGATCGGTGCGGGGGAGCGGAAAATGGTCTTTCGGGCAGACCTTATTGAGGTGCTTGAAGTCGATGCACATTCGGAGCGACTTGTCCTTCTTGGGCACCATGACAACATTGGCGAGCCACTCGGAATGGTGAACCTCGCGAATGAAGTTAGCTGCCAACAGCTTGGCCACCTCTTCTCCGATTACCTTCCTCTTATGCGCGGCGGACCGACGCAGGCGTTCTCGGACAGGCCGAGCGGTGGGATCCACATGCAGTCGGTGCTCAGCCAACTCCCTGGGTACACCTGGCATGTCAGAGGGTTTCCATGCGAAGATGTCCCAGTTCTCACAGAGGAATTGGGTGAGCTCGGCTTCCTATTTAGGATCGAGGGTGGTGGAGCTGTTAGTCAGGGCAGCAATGGCGTCCGTCGGGTGGATGCTGACCTTCTTCGTCTCTCCCGTCAACTAGAATGCAGACTCCGAAGCTGGCTTCTTCGAACGCATCAAGTCAGCGGGGTTGACTGTTTTCTTGTACTCGCCAAGCTCGAGGATGGCCATCTGCTGGTCGGCGATTCTTGATCCTTGCTGCAGACACTCTTTGGCCCGCTGCCGATTGCCTGTGATGGTGATCACGCCCTTTGGGCCTGGCATCTTCAGCTTCAGATATACGTAACATGGACGGGCCATGAAACGTGCATACGCTGGGCGGCCCAGAATCGCGTGGTAAGCGCTCTGGAAGTCGACCACTTCGAACGTCAGCTTTTCCTTGCGGAAGTTCTTGTCGGAGCCGAAAACGACGTCCAACGCGATCTGGCCGAGTGACTTGGCCTTTCGTCCAGGGACGACTCCATGGAACTGCATGCCGCTCTCGCTGAGTTTGGACATCGGAATGCCGATCCCCTTGAGAGTGTCGGCATACATGATGTTCAAGCCACTGCCACCGTCCATGAGGACTTTGCGCAGTCGGACTCCTTCCACTGCCGGGTCGACGACCAGACCCTGTCTCCCTGGGGTGCGTACGTGTGCTGGATGATCTGACTGGTCAAAGGTGATCGCAGTCTGGGACCATTTGAGGAACTTGGGGTTGGTAGGGGTGGCCATGTTCACCTCCCTGTTCACCAGCTTCAGTCGACTCTTGCTCTCGACGTCAGCGAAAATCATTAGTGTTGCATGGACTTGGGGGAACGGATCCTCCTTATCCTCCTCATCCTGTTCATTGTCCTTCTCACTCGGTTGCCCTTCGCTGAACCCTTGGATCAGCAGGCGACACTGCCGAGTGGTATGCTTCGCATATATGGGGTTGCCCTCTTCATCCATCTTCGTATGAACCGGACATGGCTGGTCCAGGATGTGGTTATTGAACTGCTTCTTCTTGGGGGTGAACTGAGCCTTCCCTTTGCCCTTGAACTTGGCATTGGTTACGGCTGCAGCTTCTGCCTCTGGAGCGGACGGAGCTTTCTGCTTCTGCTTCCGAGTGTTGCCCCCATCTCCATCGGCGACTGTTTTGTGCTTGCCGCTTCGGATGCGGTCCTCTTCTTCGCCATTTCATAGCGTGTTGCTATCTCCATCATCTTGCTCATGGAGATGTCGCCTGTTCGGCCGAACTTCAGGTACAGATCCCTGTACCACATGCCTGCCTTGAAGGCGCAGACTGCTTGATGCTCCGTGACGTTCTCCACCATGTGGTAGAGAGTTGTCCAGCGCTGAATGAAATCACGCAGGGGCTCATTCTGCTTCTGTACGCAGTGCTTGAGCTCCACGAGGCCAGCAGGGCGCTTGCACGTCCCTTCGAAGGTCCTGATGAACACTCGGGCTAGATCTGCCCAGCTGTAGATGCTTGAGGGGGCCAATTGGTTCAGCCACGCTCGCGCCGAGCCGTCGAGCATCAGGGGGAGGTGCTTCATGGCGACGTGGTCGTCTCCTCCTCCGATCTGGACTGCTACTCGGTAATCATCCAGCCACATTTCTGGCTTGGACTCTGATGTAAACTTGCTAATTCCCGTCGCCAATCGGAAGTTGGGAGGGATGTTAGCCGAACGGATGGCTGACTGAAACACTCGGGACTAGAAACGATGGTCCTGCTTCCACTCGGACGGTCAATATCGTAACCATCGCGTTGGGCTCGGCCCGTGTCGACCCTCCGCTGGGCGATATGCCCTCTCGCGTCGGGCCTTGCTCGTAAGTGCCGCCGACTGAACGCCGATCATCATGATGTCGGGGCCTGTAGGGCCCACCCCGCGGAGGGGTGCGTGAACGGCGACGATCTTCGGGATTTATGGAACGACTGCCTCCTCTATGTCGCTGATGAGAACCAGGGCTATGAACTGACCGATGTGTATTCGCATGAACAGAACTATTGTAGATCCTGTTGTGTGACTGGGAGACCGCCGAATTTTGCTGCTGCGCCGTGTGCAACAGGGCGCGGATTTGCTCGATTCCCCTGCCAGCCTCTGAATCAGTCGGCTGAAGTGAATCGGCTATCTTGGCAGCCGTGGCCAAGTTGAGGAGGGGTGTGCGAAACAACTCCACGTTGCTCCGCCGAGTGTGCCAACTGGCAGAACGGCGAGGCGGACGACGTGCGCCGGACGTTTCGCCGATCTCGTGCTCGTTCCGGCCAGCTTGACGGGGATCTTCATGGGAATTGGCCATGTGTACTTCTGCTGCCGGCCCGCGACCCGCGTACTCGGAAGGAAACTCATTCGGAACCGAGCCCGAGCGATGGGACGGCGGGGCAACCACAACTGACTCTAGAACCGCCACTTGTGAAGACGCGTTCTGGCGCGCCTGGGCGTGTTGCACCCAACGCTGGAGCCGCGGACCGCGGGACCGCTTGTTGCGGCGCGTGACGGTGATGTAGGTCGACACCGGAGCCGACTGCTGGAGAAGAAGAATGCCGCGGGCGCCGGTTTGAAGTGCGTAGCCCCGCGACGGGGAAGCGCCTCGACGTCGAGAGGGGCGTCCCGAAGCCATGCCGAATCGTCGACGATGAAGGAGAGAGCTCCGAAGAGGATCTCGTGACCCATGCTCGAAACTCCACCGGACGACATGACGAAGTGATGTAGTCGCAAACTCGCCAGAAGTCGCTTAGACGCCTGCCCCAAGGTGGGTGCCAACTGTCGTGGGTATAAGCCTCACAGTAGATGAGTACGGTACGAAAGGAATGGGCAGAGCCTTAGCTACGGCGAGGTTGTATGAGTTCAGGCCCCTCTACGGTGGAGGTAATAGCCCTACGTCTCAGTGCTCAGGGAGCTTGTTGTCGAGTGGAATATCGAATAAAGTGAATTGCTAACCCCCGCACCAGAGGGGGAGGGTGGCTTATATAGAGTGCGCTACCCTCCACAACGGTTCGGTGCACAGGGGTGGAGTAGTGGCGAATAAATGTCTATGTTACAGGTAACATACGTCTTAAATGCTAATTAAGGCATATGGAAACTCCGAATGCTAATCTCCGACTGGACGGTCGAGGATCTATTACCGATTGGATGAATGGAACTCCTTAGTTCAGTCGGAACTGACTAAGGGCCTTGTCCCTTGTGAGGTGTAGTCCTTGGATTGGACCTTTAGGGCAGGCCTATGACCCTACCCTAGGACTATAACCCCATCACCAGCCAAGAGGATCGTGACTAGCTCCGACCCCACGCCCGCCAGTAGCGCCTTGCCTCACGCTCCAGCAACCAGAAAGAGAAGGAGAAGAGGAGGAAGAAGTGAGGTAGGATGTGAGGTAGAAGGGAGAGGAACCGCGATCGCTTTTATAGCCCCGATCCGGCGTACGGTGAGCGAGGTCCAGGAGGCCGCGCGCTGCTCGATCACCGGCGTCTAGGAGGGAATCCGAGAGCAGTGCCGACCGGCGTTGGCCCGTGATGGGAGTGCTCTCTGCGTCGGCCTCGTGCACGCCGTGCACTACCGTCGTAGGGTGCTTTACGCCCTAGTATCTAGGCGTTCGCAGTGCCTAGCCGCACTCCGAGCGGTGCAAGAGCGAGAGACAGTGAGAGCCGTTGGCTGGAGAAAGTAGAAGAAGAAGGCTTCCAGTGGGCCCTGGTCCCACTTGCCAGTGAAGGAAGCCACTGTTCATCGTGGTACCCCAAGAATTTTCGAAAAAATAAAATTCTGCTTTTTCTAAAAATGATAGGGCTACCTGGTGACCCCCGCGTGTAGACTAGATCTCGCGATAATTGTGTCTCGCTCTGCGTGTACAAGTTTTAGTGCTCTTAACTCGGTTGTTTTCAACCACAGAGTTAAGACCAAGCCCAGAAGTTTTCATAGGAGGCGTAGTAGTAATAGTTGTTGTTCTAAGCTAACCCTGCTATTATTCCTTCCTAGCTTTTCTCTCCCAGATTTTTCCTCTGGAATTTGGCAAATGACCAGGTCAATCCAGTCTATCTTCAACCTCTCGGTGCTTTTCCCATGTCCTTGTGCCAGCTTGCCTTTGTTGAGTAAACACCGGACCCCTTTGAAACCCTAGCTTCGAAATATTGGAACTGGGAATCTTGCCTTTGTGTTTACAAAGGAGCCATCATTTCCCTTGCTCTGTTAATCCTCCAAATATTCTCACAGATCATTCTTCCCTCATAGACCCTATATGTGCAAAAATATTGCCAAGTCATATGCAATATTTCTCTTCTAGAATTAATTCCTTTTTCTGCCTTTCTGAGAAATTAAATCCAAGAAAATATCTATCCATCTCCCAAGGTCATGAAAACTTGTGGAGATATTCTTTGTGATCATGTGAAGCTCTCATAATATATTGGCCATCACTAAGTAGGGAAAAATGCCCTTTTCCTACTTAAAGCCAATATTGAATTTTGGGGCCTTTCCAAAGGAAATTTTGGTAGCTAGGAAAAATTCCAAATAATTTGTGGAGCTTCTCATATCCACATATTCATCATTTCTATCAAAATATCAAGTTCCCCAATTCAAAGATTGAGCACAATATCCCTTTGCAGATTCTGTCCAGATTTTCTGTTTGCAAATGAAGTGCTTGACTCCTTGTTTCCCTTGAGCTACAATTTTGCAGAATGGTTCATTATGATAAATCATCCTTGTCCACCAAAATTTAGCCCATTCTATCATTCCATCCTTCCTCAGCAAATTATTTAAGATTCTGGCTAGATTGGAGCACTCTGAAGGAAGTACAATTTATATTTGTGCATATGGTATGAAACTTCTACAGTGACTTCATATGCCTAAATCATTAATCCTACAAATTTGAGCCATTTCCATCTATCCAATTGACCCCAGCATCGTCTTCTTCATTTCTAGTCAGATTGCCAAGTTACAAAGGAAGTACCCCTTAGACTCATTTGTTTGTGCTGAATTTTGCCCAGGACAGTGACCTTAGTGAGTGGTCAACCTCAGCCAAAGATCATGACAAGAGGTGCATTGTGGTGGTCACACCACAACACAAGCACCTTGCTGTTGGAAACTATTTGGCTTTGGTTTGGTCACATCTTTGCCCCCCAGTGCTGTCCAGATGCATATGTCAAGTCAGAGCAGTGTGTAGATAAGCCTAGACATGATTTGAAAGATCGTGGGGCATGGCAATGCCGTGGCACCATGGTGACCACGTGAAGAGCGTGCGAAAACCGAGCTCTGTGCATTGGAGTTGACGGGACCTTGATTCCAGTGGGTTCTAGCTTGTCTAGGAATGTCGACAAGCTCCCCACTGTCCTCCCGCACCCTCTAGAGCTCTCTTCCCCTTGTTCCCCAGCTGTGGAAGCCGCTGCCATGGTCTCGAAGCTCCGACCGTCGTCATAGAGCTTCGGTCATCGCCGCAAAGCTTCCTTCCAAGACTATTTATAGTGTGCCCGAGCCCTTGCAGTGGAGGAGCAAGCCCCTCGCCCCCTCCCCAAGCCCTCAAGCCCCTATCCTCCTCTGTCCGCCGCGGTACTGCCGCCACCACTACGCCTCGCTCCGGCCGTCCCCGGCGGCAAGACCACCTCCCACGGGCGCGGTGAGGCACGGGGCATCCACCTCAGCCACCGGTTCCACCTCCCGCACGGTGGAGCGACGGCAACCACGGCGCCCGGCGCCCTCTTGTGCCTCTTTGCCGAGAGAAAGAAGAAGGGGAGGAGAGAGAAAGAGAGGGAAGAGAGAAGGAGATAAGGCGGGCCGACCCCCCTCATGGGCCCCGCATGTCAGCCAGAGAAGCGCTGACCGAGTCGCCGATGAGGATAAGTGGAAACGCATTCCCTGGGATGCGCTTTCTACTAAGTGAAAGCGTATTCCCAGGAATACGACATCTCTTTTAAACCCCGCCGGCCGAAATGGCTAGTTAGTGGACTTTCGTCAGTTAGCAGCAGAAATGAACACTTATCTATTTGTTTCTCTGCCTAACAAACGAAGGGCCATAACTTTGCGCTCGTAGCTCCGATTGAGGTAAAACCAGGGCCCACCCTTTCATCTCGTCGAGCCCGTTTAGATAGTATGATTTTAACAATATGTTTGCACAGTATAAATGATTGTTTTGCCCTTGCCTTCTGATTGAGCCTTCTGAGAGGGAAACCCTCTCCGGCAAATCTTCCCGATGTTTTATTGCGCTCCTTCCAGGAGTATTCGTCGACCCTCAGGCAAGCCAACCTATTACCATGAGCTCCGGACTTCCGTGATAACTTTGCTTGCACTCTGTGTGTTTATCTGTATCACCTGTTAGTCTGCATTTGCACATAACTGTGATGACATTAGTACTGGTTACTAGTATTACTTTTCATCTAATAAATGCCCTCAAACTTTGCTCTGTGATGCCATTACATATTTAATTTATAATTCTTATGACCGAGTGTATAATAATGCAAAGTATGAGATGCTGACGAACCCTTGCTCGCGTTTTCGTCAATAATGGCACCATGCCTAAGTCTGAGCTACTTTCGGCCATCCAGGGTGGATGCCAACATTATATTTCTCTTGTTAGCAGCTAGCTCATGTTCTGATCTGCTTTTCAGCCGTCGCGGGCAGCTGTTGAATTTCTCTCCGTGGTAGTGACCCTATGCTCTGAGCTATTATTCGATCGTCTTAGGGAACGGCTACATTCTTCTTATCAAGACCGCCTCATGCTTTGAGCTGCTTTCCAGCCGTCCTGAGTCGCGGTTGAGATATTCCGGTAACATCCCAGATCTGTGTTGTAACGACCGTTCTGGTGGCTACCGATTTATTTGCCGATTTTATGCGAGGGTTCCGAAGGTCTAACTCATAGCTAGAATCTGTAAAGTATTAGTTTGCCATCTACATTATACTGTTGAGATTACTGTCTATGATTACTTTGTGTTTCATCCGTCAGTTTATGAATATGGATTAACAGTAGTGGCTTGAGCTTATGAATTATCGGATTGCTATGACATCGTAGCGTCAACTATGACAGATAATATTCGGGATAAGATACCTAGTTGGTTGATCAGAGTCACTTGTCCGGGCTCATCATTCCAACCACATTTGTCGTTGTGGGACGACCTTGACTTGGTTTGATCGTGTGCTCTTTCACCGGTGCCTCCAAAGAGTTAGGGTTATGCATGCGTGCTAACCAGATCAGGTAGGCGGTGATAACCCTATGAGCTAGTTGAGTTGTTTGTGTCGGCATCCCCAGATGGGACAATTTAGTTTGGCCACGACGATGGCAGGTGTCATGAGGATACAGGGCCACCCAGGGTAGGACTCCGGGGGAGGATGAATTCCGGTGGTACGATGAAAGAGTCACGGGTCAGGCAAGTTTCGTTGGAGCAACACTGGTCCACCCGAATGGGATCACGAGGTCAGTGCTCCATAGTGTGGGTAAAGTGTGCAAACTCTGCAGAGTGTCAAATCTATTCGAATAGCCGCGTCCACGGTATTGGACGGCCCGACCAGACCTGAGTAGATGGTCAACCATATCAGTGTTAGTAATGATGGTAGAACTCGTCTCATGTAAACATTAGAGGATGTTGATAACATGATGTGTTGGCCAAGAGAAGACTATATGATGAATGGTCAGATGACCTTGCGATGGGATTTGGATCCGTTCCGATTAGATTAGGAGTATGTCGAGGGTTGTGGGACAACCTAGAAGAGAGTAAGTTGGTATTCGGTGGCAGTAAGCTGGTTAAGCACTTGTTGTGATCTTTGCCATGCTAGTGAGGTAGATTAAATGTTTAGTCCATGTCATGATATGTTTGATACATACTTTTCCTGTTAATTCCATGCCATGCTTAGAGTAGCTATTATATAATTGTTATGCTTGCATCGTTATCTGCTATTTGGATGCTATGTATTTGGTTGTCTTGTGAGTACATTCAAAGTACTCACCTGGCCTTGCACGTGGCCAGTAGTAGGAGAAGACTCGTCGCGCTAGATCGTAGCCCAGCGAGTCCTGTGAGTTATGGAGCCTAGCCAGGGACGTCGTTGCCGCTGTATCAAGACCTCCGCTGCCATTTAGTTAGCCTTGGAGTTGTGTAATATTGTTGTAAGCAACAATATTGTAATACTCCATTATATTAATAAAGCCATTTTTGCCTGGAATTTTTGTATCATGTCTTTGGTGTGCGTCCGGTCTTATCCTGGGGACGGATGTGCGTCGACCCTCTATCGGGGTGCCACACCCTGATGTATGTCTCTGAGGATTTCCTGCCCCTTTTGTGACTCGACGCAGCGCTCGAACACGCCTGTCATGCTACGCCGAACCAGCTCATGATTGATGATGGCGTATGCTACTGATCGACGTTGGATCTGCCTTGCCTCCGCCTCATCTTGGGGAAGCTCGCCACGAAGAAGGAAGGCCAAGATGAGTTGAGCCCACAAGTAGCCGACACAGGAGCCGACTCTGCCTCGACCTGAGGATCAGGAGCTTCTGTAGCCCCCGCGCTTGCTGGTGCAGAAAGGGAGCGCGGAGGAAGCGACATCGCAAGATGGAGTTGTCGGCCGGGGCGACAACGAGGCTCATACGGCCGGCTGGCCTCATGCATGCACACGAGGTAAGCTAGCTTGCTAGGCTCAGCCGTGCACACGTACATGGGCGAAGTCGACCAGCTTGCCTAAACACGGAGGTCTGGCCGAGGAGAGATGAGAGTGGGACGAGGCCGACGGCAAAGACGTGCCGACCTGCGTGGTCAGCAACGCGTTGGAGCGGTCTGGACGTGGACGAAATCAACGGTGAGGACGCACCGTCCCGTGTGGCGGACCCGGGGGCGTGTTGGTGTTGAGCCCCCAAGCGCCGCCGGAGAGACAGCGGGAGCGCCGCGGTAGTGCTGGAAAGAGTCCTGCCCGAACACCGGTTCCAACAGCAGCTTGCCCCATGGTGGGCACCAACTGTCGTTGTTTTCTCAGGACAGATGCCATGGGTAGGCTAATTGAGGTGAGAGCAAGGCTGCCATGGAGGATCTTGGACGGGATAGGGAAGTAGCACGCGATGGTTGACCCAGGTTCGAGGCTCTCCGGAGAGATAATACCCCTACTCCTGCATGTGTGTATATGAGGTATATTTTCCATACAAGATTGCTCATGGAGCTGTATTGGAAGGGGGGAGAGGGAGCTAAGTGCTTCGTTCCTTAGCCTCATGTCTTTGTGTGTGTGCATGAGGAAGTGAGAGGGCAGCCCAAAAGGGGTCCTCCTATAAGTGGTGAGCATGAGCCCCTTGTATGGGTGTGTGGTTTGGTATGTAAGCTACAGTGGGTAGCTTACATACCAAGCTGCTTGGCATGTAAGCTACCATGGGTAGCTTAGCTATATGTAGCTTGGGAGCTAGGCTATGCTTCTCCCCTGGGGCACTTTATAAATGAGCGCCCAGGGGACAAGTTACACTGTAGATGAAGCTGCGTCATGCCCGAAGGGACATCGTAGTTGACTCTGGGTAGCCGGCTGGTCGGAGCAGCCGGCCGTGGGCAGGAATGAGAGTAGCCGGCCCGGGCAGGCAGGCACCCCACTCGACTCGCCGTCTATGGGGGTACATGGGGGTCATCCCTCCGACAATTTCTCCCCTCGCTGTTGTTGGTGAGATCCACGGGCAAAGCTGTGAGTGGTGGTAGGTAGCGGTGCACCTTCCATCTCCTCACTCCCAGTCTTCCCTTCCCATATTCTCCCTGGTTCCCTCCTTTTGCCCTAGAATGTGGTTGTGCCGATGACAGTTATTCTCGTCCATCGGTAGAGGATCTTGTCCTTACTGTTATCTCCTCCGAATTCCCCTATTCTTCTCATTTCCCTCCTCTATTCGGGAACCTGAGTCACAAATCTTAATCAAACCTGGTAGGTCGCCACCGGGTGTCTGCTCAGCCACCTCCAGTCATGTTGGTGCATCCACGAGCCGACACATGATGACTCGCCTCCTTCCTCTTGGTGGTCAAAGCATGGCCATCTTATTGACATGTGTTAGACGAGGCATAATGGGCTGGTGTTGCGGATCGGCTCCCTCCCAAATCTAGCCATCATAGGTGGTGAGGCCTGATGGCTGCTATCGACGTGGTGGTTGGTGGCTGTTGGGTTGGAGTCTGCCTTTGTTTAGATCCGACCAGGCTCGTCGATGTGTCATTGGTTGGGAGTTGCCAGAGGGTGGGGAAGGAGGGGTCTTCCCGCCCTTCCCACTGGTGTTTGGTGGTTGTGAGTGTGGCTCTAGGTGTGTTCTTAGGGTCGTGGATGATGGGGTAACGGCCCTTGGTGGCGGACTGCCATTTTGTTCTCCAACGAGCAGTGTAGTAGTAGTGGTGTTGTATGTGTGCCTTGGTCATGTGAATGGTAAGGTGCATGGTGGAAAGTGATCCTGGAATGGCATGGTCTTCCTTGATCTTGATTTGGAGTGCCCATTTTTTTGAGCTCTTAATCGTAGAACAATAGTTCTATGTTATTTTCATTAGTGTAACACGATATTTACAAAGGAAGAAAAGCTAGGGCTTACTCCTACCCAATTCCAGTCTCATACAACATCACAAGGATCAGAATTTCTAGAGTGATCTCTAATGGTTGGACTCAATCCAATCTTTAGTACTAATGTTCTTCTGCTTGACCATGTGCTCAAGGAGGGTAAGGTCCTGTCTTAGCAAATATTTCTAACTTTCTAGACAATGTGTTTCTTGTCTGAATACCTTGCCATTTCTCTGAGTCCAAATATTCCAAGAGCCAAGCATAATGATATCAAGAGCTATTGGTTGAGTGAGACTTTGCATTGCTAGCATAATGTTATAAAGAATATAAGTTCCTCTCTACCTACTGGAATGATTGGTGACCAACAGTCATGTGCATAAACACAATCCCAGAATATATGAAAGAACGTTTCCTCGGGTACTTCATTGCAAAACACATAGTCATATCACTCCAGGTGGATTGATTTTCTTTTGAGAAGATTTTTTTGTCTTAGCCTTATCGTGTAGAAGTATCTAGAAAAAGATCACGTGCTTGATTTTGCCAGCACATTTCCAAAACCCTTGAGATAGCTTGTGTAGTTTTTGCCGTTGATCAGAGCTTTTTACGTATTGATGAATGAGTATTTATTTCTTTCTCCTTGGGTTATCCATCTATCAAAAATCTTGAGGTTGTTGTTGTGCTCTCTAAGGGCATGTAGTTCCTCAATTTGCTGAAAAGCTTGTGATGACAATGGCATGTGAAAGTGTTTGTAGATATCAGAGTTACTGATTAGGGAGGCTACGGTTTAGTAATCATCCTTCGCAAAAGACGGCAACTCACGAAACTTTTAAGCAAGGGGTCTACCTAATCAGGGGCCTAACCAAGATGAACAGAGATTCCATCTCTTGCTTTATAGTGGGAGTTTTCTATAAAACATGATACACATTGAGATGTGTTTTCCATCATCTAGAACCAGTCATTCTTTCTCCACGCAACTGGGAAGTGTAATAGCTCCCACAAATTAAATGAACCCAATTAGGATCAACTCTATTGAAGGACTTGTGCAAGTTTGTATTTAAGAGAGCTTTATTATGCGTGCCACATCTGGAATTCCTAGTCCCTCATCCTCTTTTGGTTTGCAAACCTTATTCCAAGCAATGAGTGTTGGCCAGAATCATCTTGTCCATACTTTCTAGAGAAAAACAATGTATGGGATATTTATTAATTTGATCTATGATGGCCACAAGGAGAGCCAGACAGGAGTGTCGATTCGTCGTGGTGGTTCCCCTCGGGGGATCATGGTGGCATGGGTCCCTTAGGGCAACTCCAACGCACGACCACAAATCATTGATCCGTGTCCGTTTTGGGGTAAACAGAAACAAACCACGGCCCAACGCGCGGGAGAAAACCGAAAAATGTCCATTTTTGGTCCGCTTTTGACGCATTCTCGTCCCAAGTTTGGGTCGTGTTTGCAGCCAAACGGATAGTGTGCGGATGGGCGGGACGCGCGCTCTTGTACTCCCCTGGCCCGTCTGTCGAGGACACACCCATCCCAGTTTCCCTCCATTTCATCCAAACCTTCCCATGAGACCCCTCCCTCCCTCTTTCATGGATGGCGACTGACGAATCCCAGCGATGCGGCCGCGGCCGTGCCCACCGTGGCAAAGAATAAGGGTTCCGAGGGTCCGAGGAAGCCTCAATCTGAATGCACACCAGAGGAGATCGCCATCCTCAACACTGAAGCGGCGAAGAGAAGGGGTCGATGGACAAAATCGAAGGAGATGAAGGCGGTCGCGGCCTACGCCGTCCAGGCCGACGCCCAGCGTCAAGCGCGGCATCTTGCTCACATTGATGACAAGGAATCCTTCGTCTCCGAGGCGCATGCCCTCCTCATGCTAGGGTTGTCATGATCCCCGCCGGCCATCCTCTCGGTCGCTGACATGGCCGCGGCGAGCACGGGATCGTCAGCTGGTTATCCTCCTCGGTTCATGTTGTCAAGCTCGTCCACCACACCCGGTCCACCACCTTACGGCCATGGCCAGATACGATTCTCCATGTCGATGGAGAGCAGTGTGGTCGCTCTGGCCACGCCCGTGGGTGTCATCGACCTCAATGTGACTTGGAGGTAGAGTGGCGCTGGCCACACGTATGACAGGACACAAAGGAAGTAGCCCCAGTCGTTTCTGACGGCAAGCTTCACCTGCGACCGCAAGTTGTTCAATGGATGGCACAACCGACGCTGACAACTGACAACCCTCATTTCTCGACGTTCATAGAGAACTTCATCTTCGACGGTCGTGGCAAGGCCTTCGAGCACCTCGGCCAAGGCCAGGTTTTCGATCCCGGCGAAACCCAGAGCCAGGACGGTCGCGGCCACTACGAGGACACTAATTTTTCCGTCTATGATGAAGAGGAGGACGACCATGGAAACTCATGACATGATGGTGATGACTTGTATTGTGAAGATGAGGAGTAAGGGCTCGACATTTCTCAAGAGCCATTGGTGTTTATCGATGAGCTCGCCCAAAGGGCCGAGGCACAAAATAAGAAGCAAAGAATTCGCACGGGATCATACACCCAAAAAGAGAACAAATAGGGGAATATCCGATAAGAGGTGCCGAGCAAAAGGTGCCATCTTTTGGAGAAGGGTTCACAAAAGGTTCCATGAGCGAAGGAAGTTTGCCCCTATAAATTTGGGAGCACTCGCAACATTTACTCAATCCAAAAGAGATGGGGGTTCATTCAACAAGAGTGCAACAAGTATTGTGCCGCACTTGAGAGCGTCCAAGACCTTCTCGTGACTGGCCTTGACTTTGGTAACTTGGTATGAACCACTTGTTTTTTAATTTTGTGTCCATTCATGTTAGCATGTTTTTCATTTTCATACATGTTGCATCCTTCACTATTACATTAGGGTCATCATCAATGATTGTGTAGGCATTTCAATCTTTGGAAGGCTTCAAGGCCCAAAATAAGAACCAGTCGTTCACTCTCATGCATTGTTGGGTGTTCATCAAAGATTGTGCCGAGTTGAAAGATCAATATGCCGCTCCTAAGAAGAAATGAGGGGAGAAGGTTGTGGTTGATGAGGGAGACTTGCTCAAGAGGCCGAGGGGCAAGACAAACTTGAAGGCCGACGAGAGGCGTGATGCGTCCTCCATTGCCTTGCAAGGGACTTTGGAGCACATGATGAAGCATGGAGGAGGAAGATTGACATGGAGGAGGCAAGGAAGAGGAGGAAGCTTGACATTGAGGAGGCCCTCAACTCAAGAAGCTCGAGATCGAGGCCACCATGGCGAACACCAAAGCTAAAGAGGTGGCACTCGGGTTCATGAGCATGGACAAGACCAACATGTCGCCGCAGAGGAAGGCTTGGTTCGCGAATCGGTAGAAGAAGATGTTCGCCCGTGACAACCTGGACCAGGTGAGGCCTCGGGCTGTGGCCGACGACCGTTCATTTTGAAGGCTGGTTAGTGTGCCGGCCACTGGCTTTGTTGCCGGCGTTAAAAACTTGTTCATTTTGAGGGATGGCTGTTGTGCCGACCGCTGGCTTTGTTGCCAGTGTCAAACATATCCTTTTTGAAGGCTGGCTCCTGTGTCGGTCACTGGCTTTGTTGCTGGGGTGAGACTATAGGCCGCCGGCTGTGTTGCCGGCCGGCGTGAACTAGTGTGAACCGCAGCCGCGGAAAACATTCTTGGTTCTCAATGTCTGCATGCATGGGGACAAGATGCAGCCAAAGATGCGGTCGCGCGTTGGGCGCATATATGATGCAAACGCATATCCTGACAGACACGACCCCTTTCTCATCACCAAACGGACGAAATCTGAATAAAATGGACGTCTCTTGGAGTCGTGCGTTGGAGTTGTCCTTAGGAAAGGTGCGCGAGAGGTTTTCAGAGAGAGCTTCATGCATGGTGACAATGTTGATGATGCTTGCGGGTGTCATGTCCCTCTTGGGGTGTCGCCTTGGTTTGCCTACCCATCCTTTTGACTATCATCAGGGTGATAACTCTCGTCCTCATAAGGTGGACACGATGATGGCGGCGCGGTGCGTCATTTCCCTCTTCGAGGCGTTTTCGTTGAGTGTGGGTGCATCCTAGCCGGTGTGGCATGTTCGAATTCTATAATGTGCTTATTCTTGGCGACGTGTTGGAGCAGTCTAGTTGTGCACTTCTGTTCTTTTTAGCATGTCCGGTTTGTTGTTTCGTGTTTTTATTGATCAACTTGTATGTAGTTTTGCTCAGAGAACGTTGTTTTGGTGATCAAGCTTACTCGAGCTTGAAAATTTTGAAAAAATCAAAATTCAAACTTTCCGGTTTAAAAAAGAAAACTGCGAACATTTGTGCAAGTAAACAAGGATGCTATGTGTATGTGTGCAAATATTTATGATGAAATGTCTTGAAATGTGATTTGTACAAAAAAAAGACAAATTCAATGCCTAGGAGGATGAATAGTATCATGCACCGTTCAAGAATTCGTTCGATTAACCAGTTAACTTGCGAGTTAATCGCTACTCTTAGGGTGACCGGATCGAATAACGCCTATTCATCGTGTTTACTTGCCATGCCGATTAATTGGCCAGTTAGACCGATTAATGAGTTTACATACCAATTAATTAGTTGTCAGACCGATTAATCACTACTGGCCTATTAACTGGTGGGCAAACGAAACCCAAACTTTTGGCACATAATGCCTCCCACACCCTCTTTCTACTAAATACCTAGGGTTTGGCCCTCCTCGCGCTTCCTCATGCTCCTTTCATCCCCTCCTAACCTGGCTGGTGGCTAGTCGTGTTCTCACCGGTGCCGGTCTCCACACTATACATGGAAGATCTAATTGCTCCGCCATTCTGGTCGCTTGCCTCGATCCCACCCCCCTTGGACAATCCCCATCCTCTCCCATGGGATGCTCCCCAATCTCTTCCTCAATGGCGTCACCTGCAGGCAAGGTACTACCATCTTCCCCCCGTACCTTACTGGAGAATCCAACATTCATATATTAGTAGATTATGAAGTACAATTTTGTAGATGGATGGATGGAACTGTTGGTTTTGGTTGTTATCTGTAGTATATTATGTGATGTATGTTAGCAAGTATATGGATAAGTTTAAATGTTTAATTGCTCAATTTGAATTTTGAGATTTTATATATTTAGATGCATAACGATTATTAATTTTACCTCTTATCTAATTTTTATATGCCTACAATAGAGTATTTTGGTATATTACATAGCTAGGTGCATGGAATTATGCTATGATACATAAAAAATTTAGATATAAGTTGGCAAGTTTCTATTTAATCTACCGATTAATGGTCGACCGATTAATCCAGTTAATAGGCCGATTCACCGATTAATCGCTACTCCCAAACCGACCGAGCAGCTACCAGTTACCGATTTCTTGAACAATGGTATCATGTGTTAATAAGTCCTAGATTACTTGTTTTTTTTTTGCATAGCCCTCATTTCAGCAAATTTTGCCCTAAACTTTTACGCACACACGTGTGTTATGCCTTCATGCATATCTGTAATATTTCTCAGAATTTTTTGAAATGTAGAAGTATGAATTATGATGAAATTAGAGATTTGAATTTGAAGGCCTTCATGGAAACCGAGCTCCAAAAGCAATTTTCGTCTTCTTCAACGTTATATTTCGCTCGATCCGTGGCTTTAATTTTAAAACGTGGTAAAAGCCTATTTCAAAAAAAGTGCGGTAGCCCAACAATTCCACTCAAAACAGTTAGCCAAATCAGATAACAGTCATGATCTAAAACATAGATACAAGCATTCATCAGTATGTTACATTTACAGGCTCACACAAACAAGAGCACAAAGAAAAATGAAAAAACCCAACGAAAGAGAAAGGAAGGACCAAAGAAAGCACATGACCCATCCAAACCACACGCAACCAGCCACATCCTGAGCACGCAACAAGCAATTGATCACCCTAACACGCTGGAGAGATCCCCGCTGTCCTTGCTGCTCTTCCTCTTGGAGAAACTCTTGGAGAAGAGGATGTCTCTGATGAGTGGCACGATGGGCTTCACCTTCTGCGCCTTCCTTCTCCTGCCGCCTAGTAGGTCGTCGTCGATTTCGCCGAGGCTTAGCGCGTGGCTGAACGACGGCAGGTACTCACTGCTGTACGTGCTGGACTTCTCGGCCCACCGCTCGCTCCGCACCATGGCCGCCGCCATCACGTCGGTGTCCCCACCGATGCTGTGCCGTGCCGCCGCCGCAGCCTTGTCGGCCTCAATCTCGGCCAGCCTCGACAGGCCTCGGTGGAGCTGCGCGTTGAGGCTGGCCACGGCTATCTCCATCTCGGTGCCCCTCTTCCTGAGCTGCAGCACCTCCCGTCTCGTATCGGCCACCTCCGCTTCCAGCTTTTTGATGGAGCTCACGATCGCCAGCCCGGCTTCGTCGTCTTGGTAACCATGCTCGCCGTTGTCATCATACGCTGAACCCGGCGACGTGAAGGACGGCGAGGAGTGCGCGGAGTACATAGGCACAATAGCTGCAGTTGCCTCTGTCTCTGGTTCTGCATCTACCTCTGCCATTGCATTTGGAGAAAGGGTGGCGGTACTACTCCTACTGCTATCTTCGTGTTTGGCATTAAGGTTGGCATTGGCATGCGGATCGGCAATGGCAACGGCATTGCTGCTGTATCTAGAGTTGCTTCCGCTGACGAGGATGCGCTCCCCGAACACCGCGACAGCCTCCTTCACGGACCGGAAAGGGCGGGCGGTGTCAACCTCGACACGATCAGAGGCCATGGACATTCCACTTCTTCAAGGATTTGGGCTGGAAGAAACAGTCACAGCTTCCTGGGGGTTTATATGGAGGGGAATGGCAGCTGGTTTCTTTGCTTCCACTTCAATAGCGCACTGACCACCAGCAGCTATCCCCAAGCAACCAGTTTCCCAGTAGCAACAAGCAAGAACCATGACTTGCCACCTAAAAGAAGTTACAGAAAACTCCCAATACTCCCCTAGAAAAATCTGCAGGAGTGGAGCTGAAGCAGGGATGCTTTCTGGGCACTCTTGGCTGGCTGGCTGGCTCCAAGGAGACGAGCACGGTAACAACTACTGTCAGAGAAACATGCAGTTTTCCATGGGGGATAGGAGCCTCCTAACAAACTATCTTACCATGGAAATCAGAGACATGATTCTGATTGAGACGGCAAATGTTACAGGCCAACAACATATGTCCTATCTTTCATTTCTATAGGTATTTTGTTGATGCATGTCGCAACCAGCTAAAGTAATAACGGAATGGATTAGCCCTGAAACATGCGCAGCTAAGCTAAAAAAAAAAGGTTTTTCCAATAGATGAGTGAATAGGAAAATGATGAAAAAAGGGCTTCCCCACTTTGTATTCCAAAGCAAACGACACCCATACAACCGACCATACGTGCTTGAGCGGAAACAGCACAGTCGTGCCCAAAAGAAACTACAAAAAAAATGCCGACAACGGCGGGTCAACAGAAAACGGAGAAGCCTTGCGACCGCAGCGCCCACCGAAGATCTTTCACCAAGATCCTAGACTCCGAATCGTCGGTACCAATCAACACCTCAAAGAAGGGACGTGACGATGACGACGTTGTTGAGAAGGGTTTCCTTCGATACTCGGCGAGGAGAAGGAAATGGTAGCCCTGACGCCCTCCAGGAAGGTCCAGCGACACCCTCAGGCGCCACCGTGTCGGTGTCGGCTGGGCCGACAGGAATTTCTCCCAATCCCAACCTTCACCTCGGGCGCGCCGGAGCCCGCCACCATACCGACCACCATCCCGCGCCAACACAATCTAGAAGCTTCCCACACCGTCTCCCCGAAAGAAATACGCGAGGCCTGAAGAAAAGAGATGCACACATGTCGGAAACTAGGAGCACCAGTATTGTAGACACGCGGGAGGGACCGACCGCCAGCACCACCAAGGTAGAAGCCGACCAGACGCAGCAGCAAAGGCATACCAGTCCCGTGGGCCCGCGGGACCGGCTTCGGGGCCCGTGAAGCCACTTCTGCTGCCATGTAGTAGGCGCATCATGGATCCGCCGATCCACGTCCGAGCAGGAACAGATCTCCATCCGACCGAGAGCAGCACCGCCAGAGGACCGAACCGACCGCCTAAAACCCAGATGGGGCCTAAGGGCCTAGATCTGGGTTGGGGGCGATGCAACGGACCAGCAAACCGGCGACCACTACCACGCCGCCAAGGGGCAGCTCCACCGCAGACAAGCCACCTGGATATCGCCGGACCGCCTGCCGGCCAAGGCACAACGCCATCCAGATGCTCCCCCGAGCGGGAGGCCAGGACACGTGGGAAAGGAAGGTCCCGTCGCCGCCGACACCGTCAGGGCCTTGCCCGGCGATGACAGGGAGGGGCGAGGAGGAAGGAAGCTGGCGACTTGGGCGAGCGGCGGTGTGACATCCTCACCTTTTGCTAGAGTGATCATTGTAATTAAGCACAGTGATGACCATGATCAGTGCCTAATCATTTTGCTAAACAAAATATGAGCAAGTTGGAAATTCATATCTCTTTCCAAATTCCATTACAAAGGGCATTGAATTTTATCATGACAAAATAAGTTTGCAAACAGCAAGGAAAAATGTTGCACACTTGTGATAAATCACAAAACAAATGGTGTAAAGGGAAACAACATCACCTGAATGTTGGTGTGGACCCCCACCTTGCAAAACAGAGCCCAAATGCGATTTAAAAGCACTTTTACATTCAAGATTATTTCAAATAATTTTTAAAAATGCCCAAACTTGATGTGGCCATGTAGAATATTACACATTTTTGCTGTAGCAAATTAATGTAGAAAGTAAAAAAAAACTGAAAAAGAATAAAAAGAAAAGAAACAAAAAAAATAAACCCCCCAACCGGCCGGCCCACCCCAACCGGCCCAACCGTCCACTAGCCCACCTTACCCTTGGGGTATATAAGCCCAAGGGAACCCTAATCCACCCACCCTCTCCCTCACTCCTCCCCACACCCCGCAACCACCAGCCCCAGCGCCCCTTCCTACGCCCGCTCAACTCGTTGTCGCCGGCCCTCCTTGCCTAAACGAGGCTAGATCCAGCCGCCCCTACCTCCGGTCGCCTCCCCCCTACATCGCCCCCTCTCCTCGTCAACGGTGGTGAGCCACCGCGGCTCCGGACACCCTCCTTGTCCCCGAGCTCCGGCCTCCACGCCACGCCGTCGTCTAGGCGTGCCACCGCGCCTCACGCCCCCCCCCCCCCCCCCCGCGCGCGCTAGCCTGTGCTGCGCACGCGGCCCACACCTCCCCGTTGTACCCCCGCCCCCTTCGGTTCCCTGCATGCGCACACCGCGCCCGCATGACCCAACACCTCCCCTCTCGCCCTATCGCGCCCTTCGACGCCGCTAGCCCGAGCCGCGCTAGCCCCGAGCCCCTTCTGGAGCTGGCTACGCCCTTGGCCTCGCCCGAGGCCTATCCAACCTGGGAGGCATTAGCCCCCCCCCCCCCCACACCTTTGTGAGACACACGATGGGGGCCCACACCCCCCTTGCAAATGAAAGGTGCCCCCTCCCCCGTAAAAACATGTGAAAAATAACACAAAGAAAAAGGAATATATAAAAATAACAATTAATAAATAGTTTAAATAATTAAATAATTAATTAGTGAATTAATTAGTTAATATGACGATTAAGATTAACTAGATTAATTATTAAAACTATTAATTAATCTGTTTAATTATTTGTTTTAGACAGTATGACACGTGGGTCCTCCCCACTAACTAAACTGATTAACTATTAGTTAATCTAAAAATTAAAATGTGCCTATGACAACGGGGACCCACTAGCTAGTTTGACTAGTCAACGGATTGTTGCCTACTCATGTCACAGTGACATCATGCTGATGTCATAATTATATTTATTGAATTAAAATAATCTATTTTAATTTCTGAATATTGAATAAAACTTTAAAAATTAATATTAATTAAACCGTAAGTCAGATAAAAATGTTTTGAACAAGAAAGTTGATCAGCAGAACGTGGCGAACCCGGATACGATGTCCATTCGTCTGTCACACGTCCCTAGCATAGCAAACGTGGAACTTTTCCAACGTTTTCGTTTGATCGATAGTAGCGAGACACCTAAGGAATATCATCTGATATTTCCCAATCCATCTAAGACGTATGACACTCCGTTAGCTCATGTCTAGCCCTGCATCTTGACATGCATGCTGAGTGTTTGCATCTAGGTTTATATTTATAGTTTCTTTCCCCCTCTTCTTACCGATAGACCCCGAGACTGACGCTGCTGCCGGGTACATCTACCCACCTGACGACCAGCCCTTTGTCACAGAGCAACAAGGCAAGCAAGCCCCCCTTGATCATCCCTATATCGCCCATTTCTTTCTCCCTCCTACTTGCACTAGAATTGTTCTACTATCGTAGATAACTCCTATATCTGATGCATAGCCTAATTTTGATGAACGGCTACTTTCAGTACCACACTTTAAACTGCTTAGTATAGGTGGCTGAGTCATCCGCTTTGACCCCTTGGTCCTGCTGCCCCACTTTACCGTCAAGTCTCGATCTTTTGATCGACGAGCCAAGACCCGTCACATCATTCACACACCCCTTAGTTGTATGACTCTCCAGAGCTACCATCTAGTACCGAGGGTGACACCTCATCACATACTCTGTTGTTAGCATTGTACTGTCGTTGACCGGTGGTGGTTTCCGGAGGGTGATCCCTCCTTCACCACCTCCGATAACGACTTTGTCGTACAACCCATCAAGTTGGCCCAGCGAGGGTGATTCCTCCGTGGCCACCTTGACGATTACATCGTTCGGAATCCATTGCGGGTGATACCTTGGATCGCTTTGATGTTATAGTCGCACAGTTACTGACCTTGATTATTGAGAAAATTGATGAGGTGTGTTGCGGATGGATTCCCGTGTGAGTGTGACGAGGTGTTGCCGGGCATTCTGGGCCGTTGCCACACATTCTCGAGACGGGGCGACGGGCCCATCTGATCGTGGTTCTTCTCGTCACCGCATTTAATTAAAATGATAAGGATTTTGGTATTTGATCTAGGTTGGTCGGAGATCTTTTCGCACTAACCGTGTGCGTAAGAGGAGTTATGGGTTCTCGACATTGTGGCATCACCCGAATGTCTTCAAACGTCAGCAATGGAGCGGCGGGCACCCAAGTGATCCGGATAGGCATCTCGCTTGTAATAAGGGCTGCTAGGACTGACCTCGTCCGCCCACGCATCATGCAGGAGTGCAAAGGGTGATGGGCCCATGACCCCTGTGCGCTTAGGATTTAGACAGGTGGGTTGGCCTCTTTGTTAAGCTTAGGTGGGGCTGTGACGTGTTGATGTGTCAAGGCCGGGCATGACCCAGGAAAGTGTGTGTCGCCAGAGTTCATCAAGCGTGCCGTGAAACTTGGTGCACCCCTGCAGGGAAGAAATAAACTATTCGGATAGTCGTGTCCACTGTTACATGACGACTTGGAGTTGTGCCCTGATCCTATATAGCTACAATGGTTAGTTAACTCGAATGTTTGCTCCGGAATCGCTTCCTCGCAGGGAGTCGAGGAAGGATCTCCGGGGGTGACTTTAATTAATATTGCTGCAACAATATGGCTATTAATTGTGTTACCTTGTTCTACTCTTGTCTATTGCTGCAAGCCCCCTGAAGATGCTAGTCTTCGATAGGACTAGACTTCTCTCTCTTTTCTCGCATTGCTGCAGTTAGTCCACATGTAAACCCTTCCTTCGATACTGATGCATACTTAGCATAGTTCTGATGTAAGTCTTGCGAGTACTTTGGATGAGTACTCACCGTTGCTTTGCTCCCCCTTTTACCCTTGATCCATTGCTGCGAGCAGATGATGAAGCCGAGGAGATGGCGTATCCCGTCGAGGACGACTACTACCCCGATGGTGCCTACTACTATGTGGATGATGCTGAAGATCAGGAGTAGTTAGGAGGTTCCCAGGCAGGAGGCCTCGCCTCGTTCGATCGATGTATCCTTGTGCTAGCCTTCTCTAAGGCACCTCATGTTTAATGTCTATACTCATATATTTTTGCTTCCTCTGATTCGTGTGTTTATCGAAATTCTGTATTCTAGCCATCGGGGCCCCTGCTTGTAATATGAAGCTTGTATGTTGCTAGTTCTCAAACAAGAGCGCGATAAATTGACATGTTGACGGAGATTGGGCTTGCGTTGGTTTTTCCCTTGAAGAGGAAAGGGTGATGCAACACAGGAGCAGTAAGTATTTCGCTCAGTTTGAGAACCAAGGTATCGATCCAGAAGGAGGGTCTCGTCAAGTCCAGAGTACCTGCGCAAACACAAACAAGCTTGCACCCAACGCTTCAAAGGGGTTGTCAATCCCTTCAAGATTGTTTGCAAAGTGAGATCTGAAGGCGGAAAGTGCAATGATGTAAAAAGTGTAAGGCTGGAAATATGGTGTGAAGTAGACCCTGGGGGCCATAGTGTTCACTAGAGGCTTCTCTCAAAATAGCAAGTATTACGGTGGGTGAACAAATTACTGTCGAGCAATTGATAGAACCGCGCAAAGTCATGATGATATCTAAGGCAATGATCATACATATAGGCATCACGTCCGAGACAAGTAGACCGATACTTTCTGCATCTACTACTATTACTCCACACATCAACCTCTATCTAGCATGCATCTAGTGTATTGAGTTCATGATGAACAGAGTAACGCTTTAAGCAAGATGACATGATGTAGAGCGATAATCTCAAACCAATGATGAAAACCCCATCTTTTTACCCTTGATGGCAACAACACGACGCGTGCCTTGCTACCCCTTCTGTCACTGGATGAGGTCACCGCATGGTATGAACCCAAAACCAAGCACTTCTCCCATTGCAAGAATCATAGATCTAGTTAGCCAGACAAAACCCACAACTCGAAGAGAATTACAAGGATATGAAATCATGCATAAGAGAGATCAGAAGAAACTCAAATAAGATTCATAGATAATCTGATCATAAATCCACAATTCATCGGATCTCGACAAACACACCGCACAAGAATATTACATCGGATAGATCTCCATGAAGATCATGGAGAACTTTGTATTGAAGATCCAAGAGAGAGAAGAAGCCATCTAGTTACTAGCTATGGACCCGTAGGTCTATGGTGAACTACTCACACATCATCGGAGAGGTCATGGTGTTGATGGAGAAGCCTTCTGTGTCTGAATCCCCCCTCCGGCAGGGCACCAGGACGTGCCCTAGATGGGATCTTGCGAAGACAGAAGCTTGCGGCGGCGGAAAAGCGATTGCCACCCTATCTTGATTTTTTGGGAATATTTGGGAATATATAGGCGCAAGATCTAGGTCACAGGACTTCTAGGGGGCCCACAAGCCTGCATGGCACGCCCCCCTGGCCGCGGGGTGGGGCTTGTGGGGCCCCTGGGGCTCTTCTGGCTTGGCTCCCAAGTCCTCCGATCTTCTTTCGTTCCAGAAAAATTCTTTTCGGCAATTTTCTTCCGTTTGGTCTCCGTTTCAAAATCTCCTCTGAAAGGGGTCAAAAACATGGAAAAAATAGGAACTGACACTTGGCACTGAGTTAATAAGTTAGTCCCAAAAATAAATAAAAGGCATGCAAAACATCCAAAGTTTGACAAGATATTAGCATGAAACCATAAAAAATTATAGATATGTTGGAGACGTATCTAGCATCCCCAAGCTTAACTCCTCCTCATCCTCGAGTAGGGAAGTGATAAGGAATGAAGTTTTGATGTGGAATGCTACCTAGCATAGTTGTCCTTTGCAACTTCTTTCACGTGAAAAGAATGTTTAGATCCGTACGATTCAAAACAATAGTTTGCTATTGACATGAAAACAGTAACACTTCAAGCAAACTAGCAAAGTAATCATGAACTTTCGAAATAACAAGGCCAAAGAAAGTTATCCCTACAAAATCATATAGTCAGGTTATGCTCCATCATCCTCACACAACTAATGTAAATCATGCACAACCCCGGAATTGGCCAAGTAATTGTTTTTGCACTCTTACATTCTCAAACTTTTTATAACTATCGCGCAATACATGAGAGCGAGCCATGGATATAGCACTATAGGTGGAATAGAGTGTGGTGGTGGTCGTGAGACAAAAAGGGAGGAGATGGTCACATTGACTCGGCGTATCAATAGGCTATGGAGATGCCCATTAATAGATATCAATGTGAATGAGTAGGGATTGACATACAAGAGATGCACTAGAGCTATAGGTATATGAAAGCTCAAAAGGGAAACTAGTGGGTCTGCATCCAACTTGCTTGCTCACGAAGACCTAGGGCAATTTTGAGGAAGCCCGTCATTGGAATATACAAGCCAGGTTATATAGTGAAGATTCCCACTAGAATATGGTAGTGACAAAGCAAGAAGGTCTCAATCATGAAGAACATGGTGCTATCATGAAGCACAAGTGTGGAAAAAGATAGTAGCATTGTCCGTTCTCTCTTTTTCTCTTTTTTTTATTTGGACTCTTAGGCCTCTCTTTTTTATTTTATTTTCTTTTTTTGTTTTTAGGCCCTTTGGCCTTTTTTTATTTCCTCACATGGGACAATGCTCTAATAATGATGATCATCACACTTTTATTTACTCATAGCTCGAAGATCAGAATGATGATGACTCCATAGGAAATGCCTCCGGTAGTGTACCGGGATGTGCAACGATCTAGTATGATCATGCAATGGCAATATGAGAGTGACGGCACAAGTCATGAGACAGAACGGTGGTAGTTGCATGGCAATATATCTCGGAATGGCTATGAAAATGCCATAGTATGTAGGTATGGTGGCTGTTTTGAGGAAGGAATTTGGTGGGTTTGTGCACCGGCGAGAATTGCGCGGCACTAGAGAGGCTAGCAATGGTGGAAGGTGAAAGTGCATCTATACCATGGACTCAACATTAGTCATAAATAACTCACATACTTGTTGCGAAAGTTTTTATTAGTAATCGAAACTAAGTGCTAAACGCATACTCCGAGGGGAAGGGTTGGTAGGTGTAAACCATCGCGCGATCCCGACCTCAACACAAAGGATGACAATCAATAGATCAATTATGCTCCGACTTCCTAACATAGCGGTTCACCATACGTGCATGTTACGGGAATCACTAACTTCAACACAAGTATTTCTAGATTCACAACAACCTACTAACATAACTCTTAATATTACCGAATCCATGTCTCAGAACTAATTGAGAGGAATCGAAACTTCTCTTTCTAATCAATGCACATGAAGATGGAGGTTTTTGCATCCTCTTTGGGTACCTTGCACATGGGACTACTTTCATAGCATAAGCCAACTACCAAATAATGCACCGCCGTGCTCTAAAGATATAAGTGAAGCACATCAGAAAAAGTATCTAGCTCAAAAGATATAAGTGAAGCACATGAGCAAAAGTATCAAGCTCAAAAGATATAAGTGAAGCACAATGAGCATTCTAGCAAAATCACGATCAGTGCATGTCTCTCTCTCAAAAAGGTGTGCAGCAAGGATGATTGTGACACAACGAAAAGAAAAGACTCCTATGATACAAGACGCTCCAAGCAAAACTCATATCATGTGGTGAATAAAAATATAGCTCCAAGTAATGTTACCGATGGATTGAAGACGAAAGAGGGGATGCCTTCCCGGGGCATCCCCAAGATTAGGCTTTTTAGTGTCCTTGAATTTGGCTTGGGGTGCCTTGGGCATACCCAAGCTTGAGTTCTTTACACTCTTTATCTCTTTGTCCATGAGAACGTCACCCAAAACTTGAAAACTTCACAACACAAAACTTAAACAGAAACTTGTGATAACATAAGTACAAGAAAACAAACTACCACTTCTTTTGGTACTGTAGCAAACTTGAATTCTATCTATATTGATGATGGGCTAATGTATTCTCACTTTCCCATGGCTAGTACCCCCCGATACTAACCATAGTTTCATCAAAACAAGCAACCAACCCAACAAAAACAGAATCTGTCAAAAACAGACCAGTCTGTAGCAATCTGTATACTTCGTATACTTCTGGTACCTCAAAAAATCTGAAATATTACGACGGTCTAGGTAAAAAGCATATAAATCAGAAGAAAAAATAATCAACTCAAAAGCTCTTTCTTAATAAAATTAAAAATCATCTCGTGAGCGAAAAGTTTCTGTCTTTTTCCTGCAGGATCAAACAACCATTACCAAGACTAGTCATAAAGGCTTTGCTTGGCTCAAACACAAAAAGAAACACAAAAAACACAATAACAACATAATTATGAAAGTGTGGACGCAACAAAACAGAAAGGAAAAGATAAATTCATTGGGTTGCCTCCCAACAAGCGCTATTGTTTAACGCCCTTAGCTAGGCATAGAAGCGATAGAATCACGTATCGTCGTCTTTGGTGCTCAAACCATAAGTGGCCCTCATCATGGATTCATAAGGCAATCTTATTTTCTTTCTAGGAAAGTGTTCCATGCCCTTCCTTCAAGGAAATTGAAATCTAATATTCCCTTCCTTCATATCGATGTTAGCACCAATAGTCCTTAGGAACGGTCTACCAAGAATAATAGGGCATGTAGGATTGCAATCAATGTCAAGCACAATGAAATCCACTGGTACATAGTTCCTATTTGCAATAATAAGAACATCACTGATCCTTCCCATGGGTATCTTGACAGTAGAATCAGTAAGATGCAAATTAAGAGAACACTCTTTAATCTCATTAAAACCCAGAACATCACATAAAGACTTAGGAATTGCAGAAACACTAGCACCCAAATCACACAAAGCATTGCACTCATAGTTTTTGATTTTGATTTTGATGGTAGGTTCCCACTCATCATGAAGCTTTCTAGGAATAGAGACTTCCAATTCAAGTTTCTCTTCAAGAGCTTTCATCATAGCTTCGACGATATGATCGGTAAATGCTTTGTTTTGGCTATAAGCGTGTGGAGAGTTTAACATGGATTGCATCAAAGAAATGCATTCAATCAAGGAGAAACTATCATAATTGAATTCCTTGAAATCCACGGTAGTAATTTCATTACTACTCAAAGTTTTAACGTCTTCTACTCCACTTTTAATGCTTTTAGCATCAAGATAGATGGACTCCGAATCATTGGGGCACTTTTCAACGAGAGTGGATTCATATCCAGCCCCATAATCATTAGGTTTGACACAAGAAAACAAAGATTCAATGGGAGTCACACCAAGCACTTTAAGATCTTCGTGATTCTCATCATGAGAACACGCCTTTTTAAGCCATTCATGTCTAGCACGAATTTGGGCAGTTCTTTCTTGGCTCTCAATCATGGAAACACGCATAGCTTTCAAAGTTTCATCCATGTTGATTTTGGGAGGAGCACATCTAACTTGCAAAGCATCAACATCACAAGAGATCCTATCAACGATCTTAGCCAAATCGTCAATTTTGAGTAGTTTTTCCACTATGGACGCATTGAAAATCTTTTGAGAGTTGATGAACTCTTTGATATTACTCTCTAGATCAGAGGGTAATCTATTGTAATTTCCATGAGTATTGTTGTAGGAGTTGCCAAAATTATTAGAGGAGTTACTAGGAAAAGTCCTAGGAACATAGTTTCCTTTGAAAGCATTGTTGTTGCCAACGTTATTCCTACCAACAAAACTAACGTCCAAGCTAGCGTTGCTACTCTCAATCAAAGAAGACAAAGGCATATCATTAGGATCCAAAGGAGCACTTCTACTAGCAACCAAATTCATTAACTCATCCATCTTAGCACTCAACGAGTTCATTTCTTCTATAGCGTGTACCTTCTTACTAGTAGGTGACCTTTTAGTATGCCACTGAGAGTAGTTCGTCATGATGTTGTCTGTCGTGGGTATAAGTCTGATAGTAGATGTGTAGGGTACGAAAGGATGGGCAGAGCCTTTGCTACGGCAAGGTTGTATGAGTTCAGGCCCCTCTATGGTGGAGGTAAAAGCCCTACGTCTCAGTGCTCTTGGGAGCTTGTTGTCGAGTGGAATATGGATTACAGTGAATTGCTAACCCCTGCACCAGTGGGGAAGGGCGGCTTATATAGAGTGCCCTACCCTTCATAACGGTTCGGTGCACAGGGGTGGAGTAGTGGCGAATAACTACATACGTTACAGGTAACGTATGTCTTAAATGCTAATAAAGGTACATGGAAACATATGACCGTTGCCCTCCAGGGGGGTTACGATGTACAGAGTGGAATCCAGTCGGTAAGTTTGATACGCTCCGAATGCTCATCTCCGACTGGATGATGGAGGAATCGTCACCGACTGGATGATGGGAAGTCCTTAATTCAGTCGGAACTGACTAATGGCCTTATCCTTTATGAACGGTAGTCCTTGGGTAGGACCCATAGGGCAGGCCTATGACCCTACCCTAGGACTATAACCCCATCATTGTCTAAGAGCTTTGTAGCTTCTCCTCACGTGATTTCCATGAATGTTCCACCTGAGGCGGAGTCCAAGATATTTCTATAAGCGAAATTCAAGCCAGCGTAAAAGATTTGAATAATCATCCAAATGCTCAAGTCATGAGCAGGACAATTTCTAATCATTAACTTCATTCTCTCCCAAGCTTGTGCAACATGTTCATGATCAAGTTGCTTGAAATTCATGATATCATTACGGAGAGAGATGATTTTAGCCGGAGGAAAATACTTGGATATATAAGCATCTTTGCACTTATCCCAAGAATCGATACTATTTTGGGGAAAAGAAGAAAACTAAGTTTTTGCGCGATCCCGCACCCTGAAAGGAAAAAGGTTCAATTTAATCACGTCATTATCCACATCTTTTTTATTTTGCATATCAAAAAGCTCAATGAAGGTATTGAGATGGGATGCGGCATCTTCACTAGGAAGGCCAGAGAATTGCTCTTTCATAACAAGATTCAGCAAAGCGGCATTGATTTCGTATGACTCCGCACTAGTGGCAGGAGCAATCGGAGTACTAATAAAATCATTATTATTAGTATTCGAGAAGTCACAAAGTTTGGTGTTTTCGTTCATGGTGACTTCAGCAAGCAAGCAAGCACACAAACAAACAAAAAGCAGGCGAGAAAAAGGGCGAACAAAAAGGCGAATTGGTGAAGTGGGGGAGAGGAAAACGAGAGGCAACTGGCAAACAAAGTAAATGTAAGAGATGAGTTTGCGACACTTACTTGGATGAGTTCTTGACTTGATCTTCCTCCCCGGCAACGGCGCCAGAAATCCTTCTGCTACTTCTCAAACAACAGTGCCAGAAATTGACACGTTAACGGAGATTGGGCTTGTGTTGGTTTTTCCCTTGAAGAGGAAAGGGTGATGCAGCACAGGAGCAGTAAGTATTTCCCTCAGTTTGAGAACCAAGGTATCGATCCAGAAGGAGGGTCTCGTCTTGTCCAGAGTACATGCGCAAACACAAACAAGCTTGCACCCAACGCTTCAAAGGGGTTGTCAATCCCTTCAAGATTGTTTGCAAAGTGAGATCTGAAGGCGGAAAGTGCAACGAAGTAAAAAGTTTAAGGCTGAAAATATGGTGTGAATTAGACCCTGGTGGCCATAGTGTTCACTAGAGGCTTCTCTCAAAATAGCAAGTATTACGGTGGGTGAACAAATTACTGTCGAGCAATTGATAGAACCGTGCAAAGTCATGACGATATCTACGGCAATGATCATACATATAGGCATCACGTCCGAGACAAGTAGACCGATACTTTCTGCTTCTACTACTATTACTCCACACATCGACCGCTATCCAGCATGCATCTAGTGTATTGAGTTCATGACGAACAGAGTAACGTTTTAAGCAAGATGACATGATGTACAGGGATAATCTCAAACCAATGATGAAAACCCCATCTTTTTACCCTTGATGGCAACAACAAGATGCGTGCCTCGCTACCCCTTCTGTCACTGGATGAGGTCACCACACGGTATGAATCTAAAACCAAACACTTCTCCCATTGCAAAAATCATAGATCTAGTTGGCCAGATAAAACCCACAACTCGGAGAGAATTACAAGGATATGAAATCATGCATAAGAGAGATCAGAAGAAACTCAAATAAGATTCATAGATAATCGGATCATAAATCCACAATTCATCGGATCTCAACAAACACACCGCAAAAGAAGATTACATCAGATAGATCTCCATGAAGATCATGGAGAACTTTGTATTAAAGATCCAAGAGAGAGAAGAAGCCATCTAGTTACTAGCTATGGACCTGTAGGTCTATGGTGAACTACTCACGCATCATCGGCGAGGTCATGGTGTTGATGGAGAAGCCTTCCATGTCCGAATCCCCCCTCCGGCAGGGCACCAGGACGTGACCGAGATGGGATCTTTCGGAGACAGAAGCTTGCGGCGGCGGTAATGCGATTGCGACCCTCTCTTGATTTTTTTGTGAATATTTGGGAATATATAGACGCAAGATCTAGGTCAAGGGAGATCCAGGGGGCCACAAGCCTGCATGGCATGCCCCTTGGCCGCGGGGTGGGGGCTTGTGAGGCCCCTGGGGCTCTTCTGGCTTGGCTCCCAAGTCCTCCGATCTTCTTCCATTCCAGAAAAATTCTTTTCGGGGATTTTCTTCCGTTTGGACTCCGTTCCAAAATCTCCTCTGAAAGGGGTCAAAAACATGGAAAAAAAACAGGAACTGGCACGTGGCACTGAGTTAATAAGTTAGTCCCAAAAAATAAATAAAAGGCATGCAAAACATCCAAAGTTTGACAAGATATTAGCATGAAACCATCAAAAATTATAGATACGTTGGAGACGTATCATATGTTTTTTGCGTCTAGTGTTGTGTTGTGATATCTTCCCGTGAGTCCTTGAGCTTGGTCGTACGCATTTACGTGTATGATTAGCGTGTGATCAAATCGAGGGTGTCACAAGTTGGTATCAGAGCCAACTGCCTGTAGGTAGCCCCCTTTCCAACTCCTTGGCCGAAGTTGAGTCTAGTACTTGAAAAACTTTTACTAACATTGTTGTATGTATTACGGGTCCACTTCTAAATCGGGTGGTATTAGTATATTTTACTCCTTGCCTATACTCTGGGCTCTGATCTCTCTTCTCTTTCGGGTTAAATATTGTGCTAACTCTAACATTAGGTTCTCGTAAATACTTCCTCCCGGAGAGCCCCGTATTCCAAACGATGGCTTGATCCGTCAGAAGACTCTACAGTTACTCTTTGATGTTCTCTTGAGAACTTTTGTTCATTGCTTTTGTGATTCCCCTCCCTTTGTCAACACCTATGAATGACTACATACAAATGTCATTCATATTTTCTTTCCATTTGGTCTTGTCATACAAGGTACGATTAATTATCTTATCAGGGATTCGTTTGTCCTCAGTTGTTCATGCCTTTCACAAAATTCTTCGAATTACTATTCGATCTTTCAAAATCCTCAATAGCCTATTGTTCATGACTTTTCTCACCTGCTTGCATTGTGGTTAAACTCATACGTCTAGCAACATTTGTTAAAAATCCTTTGTGATTTTCCTTTGATCTTATTGATTCAACTTGTGTGTGAATGCACGCAATCATTTGTTGATACTCTTAAATTAGCTTTCCGGCTCAGACATCCTTCCAGGCAGGAGGTGATTCTCGACAAATCAACCTTGATTGATTGTCCATCTAAGTCCATTCAACTTACTTCTATTTGATTGCAGCATCTGATTCTGATACACCAACCTAGAAATTAAAATTCCTTCAGAAATTAAGTATCGATATTTTGCAGATGTTCTTTAATCTCATGCCTTGCATTTTATCTTCCTCTAATTGAGTATGGATACTCACATCATGTCCTTTGTGAACTTCCATACTAATTTTTGGGTTATTATCCGACGTCATCCTTTACATTCAAGATTCTTGTGATATTCTTCCCCCGATATCTGATGCCTTTGGTAAATTGTGTTTTCTCCCTCTGATAAATTGTATCCTATGCTTTGTCGGCCATGCTCTATTGTCAAGCATGTGTTGATTACTCTTGAAGTTTGTGGTATATGTTCCTAAGATTCCCTGATGGGTTGAACCTATGCCTTCCTAAAACACTATGATCCGAAGAGTTTTCACGAGTCTTACTCTTCTGGTGTTTGGCTAGATATTCTTTCAAATCTACAACCTCATCAAAGGCAAGGAGTAAATGGCACGTGATGCATTGATGAAGTGGGATTCGACCTTGAACTTTGTGTTCATGCCCATGGAAACGACATTGATCCTATCATAGAAGCTTCTCGTATCAATAATCATTCATTGTATGATTTGATCTGGTATCTGTGATTTGGTACTTTGCAACCGTGGTTCCGACCATGATCGGTCCTCTTTGAATTCCATATGTAGGCAAATTAAAACACTTGTCTTCTTCAGATCAATACATCGGTCCAAGCTTTAATGTTGATCTACCTCCGAGTATTATCCCTCGTATCCCAAGAATATCGCGGAGCTACATAACTTTTGTGAGCTCCTCATCAACTATGATATTTCGTTGATTCCTGTTTTCTCATGTTTTGAATCGTTGGACACTCAAGTACATCGGTAGATGAATCAAGTATGCATTATAATTCCACAACTCCTAGTAGTATTCTTTGCTTAGGAGTTTGTACTCGATCATGTCATTCCAAGCTGTTATGCTACATCATCGTCGTCATGCTAGAGCTTGACCTTGCTATCTCTGTCCTTCATCCTCAGAACACATTTGCAACTATGTGTTAATCTTACATCGAGCTTTCAACATCATGTTGGTTGTCTTAAAAGACAATTTCGATTCTGAGCTAGCAATCATATTTGTGTTTCCGACATCCTTTCGCTTCATCATTCCTTTGATTAATGTTGTAGCTAATCGATTACATATTCATTTAACTTCTTGACAAATGTGTCCTGATCATCATCAGCATTCTGAGCTCTTCCAGGATATCGATTGAGTTCATAATGAGAACTACCATCCTTTCCCCTCGATGATTTGTACTTATCATCGACATCCTTGTTGCCTTCTCGCCAACACAAACATGTTCATGTTTTGTCTTGACCTTTGAGTTCCTTGTAATTCAGCTTATGTTACCTTATATCTGGGGGTATTACCAGTCAAGAATGTTGCGATAATTGATGCACCTCTTAAGAATTATTGATATGGTGATACTTCTCGCCGTCACCATTCATTTCTTGGTCCACGTGTTGTTTCTGACTGGTATACCGACAAGTGAACTCTGATGTGTGATTAGAATACTTCTGGCAACCCTGTTGCCTTGAAGGTTAATGACTGATAGTTTCATTCTTGGTGTGTTTGGTGTTGACTCACAATTTTAACATTGGTCGTGCTACTCGGTCCGTATTTCTGAGTGCACCCTTCGACCAATGTTTAGTTGTTGATGCTTCCTCGAGAATACGTCATTATAACATTTGAGTTGACAAATGGTATCTCCTTGTCTTATAATTTCGTTAATTTCAAAAATTCATCCCAATCAAAATCTTGTGGGGTTGTTGCTGAGCCCATCGGCCACACCCCAACTTCTCCATGTTTCATGTTGAAGCTTTTGAAAGCATTATCTTTGTGCCTAGCTCATGAAGAATATGTTTGATAGAAGAAGTGTTTTTCCCAAAGTTCTCGTGCACTCTTGCCGCCGTGAATATGAGGAAGATTTTGTTTCGCTTTCTCTCGGGTCGTCCCAAATCATTCATATATGTGTGAGGTTTTATATGTTTTGAAGATTTGTTATCTTCACATCATATAACTTCTATTAGCACCACAAGCCCATGACTGATTTAATCAAGGAAAGTAAGTCCCTTCATAAGAGCTGATCCAGACTTACACAAGGACCTTAGTATGCTCGATGATGGTTCCCAAATCATAACTCAGCGCATTTCATGGTAAGAATCCCATGTTGGAACGAATGTCTTGACATCGTGATCGTGTGTCTTACAATCCTACTCATGATTCAAGACTTTCTTGTGTAGTTCATATCCTGAGAATCTTGCATCATCATCTTTTCTTCTCACGCATCCTGAGCCTGAGGTATCCTGACACCAATCAGATCTGAATTTCAGGTAGATATGATGGTTGGAACATTTTCCAATAATCGTAACTTTGGTCTTTATGTAACCTGGTACGGTGATGTCTTGTCTAGCACACCAGGCCGAAAGACCTAGTGTTATAATTTCTTCCATGTGTAAGGTTAGCCATTCTACCATGAGGAAATTGTAAGACTTGTGTTATAAGTTATTCCTCATGTATCCCTTGTGTACCCAAAGTCTGACCTTTTTCTGATCGCCATGTCAATGCTATCTCGAAGCACGGATGTGGCACTTCAAATTTCAATAGGAACATTGGAAGTGCAACGCCAAATTTTTCTTGAGTAATTATCCAAACCGTATGGTATGGGTGAAGATCATGATTCTCCTTGCCCTTTTATCAAAATGGTTATGTACTTGATGACCTGTCATGTATACCATACTCTATATTTTCCTCGAGAATGGTATACTCTATAAATTGTGTGTGTGAACACATTTTTATTTATATTGGTCTGTTTGACGTGACAATCACCTTTTACTTCCCATTGGTCAGTTTAACCTTTCTTGAATCTGAACTTATCTAAGCAGTGTTAATTCCCTGCTTAGGTAAAAACTCGATATACAACCCTGTCAGTAATACCCTGTTACTACTGTGCATAACATTTCGTAGCCGCCGGTGGACGAGAACCTTGCGTATTGGTCTGCCTCGTTTCAGCGAGTAGGAAAATGGTTCTATTCGTCCCCCGCCCTTGGTACTGATGTTGTTGCCAACATAACTGACAGGTTATCCTCTCACATGCCTTGCTACCAAGACCGTACAAGATGTCACCGCTCTGCCTACTCTTGGCCCACATGATGGACCCATAACACAAAGTTCCACAGGATCAAAACCTGACTCTTCTATACATCTTTGACTCCAAGGTATCCTTTACACTTGGCTTCGTATGGAGTTCTAGATCCACCGTCCAATGGAATGATCACTCTTCAGTCCGGATGTTGTCCAACATGCTGAAGATCAAATCCGCCTTATTCTTGAGAATCCGAAGGCTTCTCAGTCTCGTCAGAAAGGTTAGTATGACCGTCACCATCAAGATATGATCTATCAACCTGGCGAAAAGGCTTACCTTCGTGTCACACCAATGAGAGGTGCACATCGTTTTGGGATCAAGGGAAAGCTAGCTCCTCTCTACATTGGTCCTTTCATAGTTCTTGAAAGGCGTGGAAAAGTAGCTTATCGATTTGAACTCCCGACGAACCTTTCTTAGGTTCACGATGTCTTCCATGTGTCTCAACTCTGCCGCTGCTTCAAAGACCCTATTCGAGCAGTGGATCATGATATGCTTGAGCTACAACAAGACCTCTCTTATAAAGATCATTCGGTCCGCATTCTCGACCAATCTGAACGTAATACTCGTCGCAAGCTCACCAAGTTCCTTAAAGTGAAGTGGTCAAATCATTCTGAAGATGAATCCACTTGGGAACGCGAGGATCATCTTCTGATGAATACCCCGAGCTCATTCCTTCGACCTCTTAATTTTTGGGATGAGAATTCTTGTTAGTAGGGGAGAGTTGTGAAATCCTCTACTTTTGCTACAGTGATCATTGTAATTAAGCACAGTGATGACCACGATTAGTGGCTAATCATTTTGCTAAAAAGTATGATCAATTTGAAAATTCATATCTCTTTCCAAATTCTATTAAAAAGGGCATTGAATTTTATCATGATAAAATAAGGCCCTGTTTCGAACCACAATAGATTATAATAATCTGGATTATGAAGATAGATTATATAATCTGGTTTATAAAAATAATCCAGGTAGGCATGTTTGGAGGCCAGATTATATAAACTGTAATTCAGGTTTGACATTGTACAATGACATGTGTGCCCTGTTTATAAAAATAGGACAGTGGCGGTGGCAGTAGGTAATTATCTCCAAGTTTACAAGGGTAATAGGTCATTAGTAATCCATAATCTGATTTTAGCTGGGGTAGAGTAGATTACGAGTTTTTAATAATCTGGTCATCTAGTTTTTAAAATCTACAACATAAACTATCCTGTTTGGAAACATAATAGATTATAAAAACCAGATTATATAATCTGGGTGGTTCCAAACAGGGCCAAAGTTTGCAAACAACAAGGAAAAAATGTTGCACGATTATGATAAATCACAAAACAAATGGTGTAAACGGAAACAACATCACTTGAAAACTGCCCGCGCCTCCCCTCTGCGCCCCCGCCCCCTTCAGTTCCATGCACACACACGCCGCCCCCTCATGACCCAGCGCCGCCCCGCTCGCCCTGTCATGCCCTCCGACGTCGCCAACCTGAGTTGCGCTGGCCCCAAGCCCCTTCTGGAGTTGGCTGCGCCCCTGGCCTCGCCCGAGGCCGATCCGATCTAGGAGGGATTAGCCCCCTACCCCTCTATGAGACACACGATGGGCCCCACCCCCCTAGCAAATGACAGGTGCCCCCCTAGAAACGTGTAACAGAAAGAAAAAGGAATATATAAAAATAATAATTAATAAATAGTTTAATTAATTAATTAATTTGTTAATATGACGATTAAGATTAAATAGATCAGTTATTGAAATTGTTAATTAATCTGTTTAATTATTTGTTTTAGACAGTATGACACATGCCCCCTCACTAATTAAACTGATTAATTATTAGTTAATCTAAAAATTAAAATGTGCCTATGACAACAAGGACCCACTAGCTAGTTTGACTAGTCAACAAACTGTTGACCACTGATGTCACAGTGACATCATGTTGATGTCATAATTGCATTTATTGAATTAAAATAATCTATTTTAATTTCAGAATATTGAATAAAACTTCAAAAAATTATATTAATTAAACCGTAAGTTAGATGAAAATGTTTTGAACTTGAAAGTTGATCAGCAGAACGAGACAAACCTCGATACGCTGTTCATTCGTGTGTCACGCGTCCCTAGCATAGCAAACGTGAAACATTTTCACCATTTTCATCTTGCCGGTAGTAGCCCGAGACCGGGGAAATATCATGTGATATTTTTCCGATCCGTCTATGACACATGACACTTTGTTAGCTCATGTCTAGTCCTGCATCATGACATGTCATCCTTAGTGTTTGCATCTGTGTTTATATTTATTGTTTCTCCCCCCTCTTCTTAGTGATAGACCCCGAGACAGACGCTGCTGTCGGGTACATCTACCCACCTCACGACCAACCCTTTGCCACGGAGCAACATGGCAAGCAACCCCCCTTGATCATCCCTATATCGCCCATTTCTTTCTCCCTCCTGCTTGCATTAAAATTTTGCCACTGTTGTAGATAGCTCCTATATCTAATGCGTAGCCTAATTTTGTTGAACTGCTACTTTCAGTACCACACTTTAAACTGCTTAGTATAGGTGGCTCAGTCACCCCCTTTGACACCTTGGTATAGTTGCCCTGCTTTACCATCAAGTTTCGATCTTTTGATCGACGAGCCAAGACCCGTCACATCACTCACACACCCCTTAGTTGTATGACTCTGTAGAGCTACCATATATTACCGAGGGTGACACCTCATCACGTACTCCGTTGTGAGCGTTGTAGTGTCATTGACCGACGGTGGTTTTTGGAGGCTGATCCCTCCTTCACCACCTCCGATAAAGAGTCTGTCGTACAACCCATCAAGTTGGCCCAACGAGGGTGATTCCTCCCTGGCCAACTTGACGATTACATCATTCGGAATCCATTGAGGGTGATACCTCGGATCCCTTTGATGTTATAGCCCCAAAGTTACTTGACCTTGATTACTGAGGAAATTGATGAGGTGTGTTGCGGGTGGATTCCTGCGTGAATGTGATGAGGCGTGGCCGGGCATTCTGGGCCCTTGACACACATCCTCGAGACGGGGCAACGGGCCCATCTTATCATGGTTCTGCTCGTCACCGCATTTAATTACAATGCTAAGGATTTGGGTATTTGATCTGGGTTGGTCGGAGACCTTTCCGCACTAACCGTCTACGTGAGAGGAGTTATGGATTCTCGACGTCGTGGTATCAACCGAATCTATACACACGTCAGCAATGGAGCGGCGCGCTCCCGAGTGGTCCGGGTAGGCATCGCGCTTGTAATAAGGGGTGCTAGGACTGACCTCGGCCGCCCACGCATCGTGCATGAGTGCAAAGGGTGATGGGACCATGACCCGTGCGCGCTTAGGATTTAGACCGGCGGGCTGACCTCTCTGTTGAGCTTAGGTGGGGCTGCGACGTGTTGATGTGCCGAGGCCGGGCATGACCCAGGAAAGTGTGTCCGGCCAGAGTTCATCAAGCGTGCCGAGAAACTTGGTGCACCCCTGCAGGGAAGAAATAAGCTATTCGAATAGTCGTGTCCACGGTTACAAGATGACTTGGAGTTGTGCCCCGATCTTATACAACTACAATGGTTACTTAACTGGAATGTTTCCTCCGGAATCGCTTCCTCGCAGGGAGTCGAGGAAGGATCTCCGGGTGTGACTTGAATTAATATTGCTGCAACAATATGACTATTAATTATGTTACCTTGTTCTACTCTCGTCTATTGCTGCAAGCCCCTGAAGATGCTAGTCTTTGATAGGACTAGACTTCTCTCTCTTTTCTCGCAATGATGCATTCAGTCCACATATAAACCCTTACTTTGATATTGATGCATACTTAGCATTGTTCTGATGTAAGTCTTGCAAGTACTTTGGATGAGTACTCACCATTGCTTTGTTCCCCTCTTTCCCCTTGACCCGTTGCTGCGACCAGATGATGGAGCCCAGGAGCTGGCGTATCCTGCCGACGACGACTGCTACCCCGACGGTGCCTACTACTACGTGGAGGCCGCTGAAGATCATGAGTAGTTAGGAGGTTCCCAGGAAGGAGGCCTCACCTCGTTCGATCGATGTATCCTTGTGCTAGCCTTCTCTAAGGCACCTCGTGTTTAATGTCTGTACTCAGATATTGTTGCTTCCGCTGACTCATGTGTTTATCGAGCTTCTGTATTCTAGCCCTCGAGGCTCCTGGCTTGTAATATGAAGTTTGTATGTTTTTTTGCGTTTAGTGTTGTGTTATGATATTTTTCGTGAGTCCTTGAGCTTGGTCGTACGCATTTGCATGTATAATTAGCGTACGATTAAATCGAGGGCGTCACAGGCGCCGCCCCGGCCGCTGCTCGGGGCGATGCGAGGGGGCACGGGGAGGGGAAGAGGGAGGGTTGGGGGAGGGAAGGGAGGGGGTGGCAATGATGGCGGGCTCCCGCCGCGGCGGCGGCTGCGCTAGGAGCCGGTAGCGACAATAGGAACCCTAGCGCACGGAGACTATGTAGCAACGGGAGGAACCCTAGCACATGCGAGTTCCCGAGTGAATAGGAAAATCAGGAAAAGTATCATACAAAGTGTAAAATGCTATGTAAGTGCATCTAGTGCCCTTAGTGATTTTGGTGGTTTTGAAGACTTATATGTTAGGTATCTAATGTGTTCATGAGTGTACACATGATCTATAAGTCGCTGAGGAGTTTGAGTTAAACGATGAATATCGACCCCTAAAAATGTATATCTTCGGCTGAAGAAATTGGTCTTATGCTGAAGACTTTGATCGCGAAGAAATTGCGATGAAATTGATATTTCTCATGAAGATACTGAAGATGAGGAATTCGGTGTGTCCTGAAGAAAATCAGTCCGAAGACTTTGAAGCTTGAAGATTTATTCTTTCTGTTTCATTTTCTTCACTCTTGAGTCATAGGAACACCGTACTATTAAAGCGGGTCGAGGTAACACTACGGAATGAATTTCCTCATGATGCTCAACCCAAGCCTAATCCTACAAAAGCCTCAAGTGAGGAATATGAGAGACATGAGGACTCTCACAGTTGAGAGTCCCGACCGTTGCCGCGATTCATGCCACCTCACCGATGTTATCCACATCAACGGTCATAATATTAAAGGGCATTTATGTAAAATCATGTTGGGATGCTCCCAGGCTATAAATAGCCGCCCCCACAACCATTAGCTGGTTGGCTGCTCCACGAGAAACTGTCACTTGTCATTTAGAGCAACCCAAATTCCTCAGAGTCTTCGAGAGTAAATCATCAGTGAGGAAATACCCCAAACACCAAACCACAAACCTAAAACCAAGTGATTGAGCATCACTGAAGAATTTGTTCATGTGTGGAACTGAAGTATTTTACCTTTGAGGACTATGCATCCTCCAAACGGTTAGGCGTCATGGTCTAGAGCAATCCAGCAGTCAACTGTGTCCTTAGCTCAAGGAGAATACGGTAGGGACTGTGTGTCCTTTGGTTTCAATACCAAGCCGCTCCAAACCAGACATACGACTGTCATAGCAGTTGGAACTAGGTCATCAACAACTGTCTTCACTCTTATACGTGTTCTATTTCTTCAACTATTTCAATTACTCAATATTGTATGTTGAAGACTTTCATTGTCTCTATTTGAAGAATTTGCTGAAGACTTTCTCTGAATTTTCTCAACCTCAAATTCTTCACACCCGTTAATCCTCACCTGCTTACTGTGTGCCTGCGTACTGTGCAAACTGTTTTTCATAATCCTCATCGAGAAAACTGCTATAGTAATTCTTTGCACTTCTAATCCTTTGTTGTTCCCGCTGCAAGTTATTCATTAGTGAGGAATTTCCTCAAAAGGAACTTCCTCAGCGATGAAATTTTATAAATCTCCTATTCACCTCCCTCTAATCGATATAACGCACTTTCATGCTAAGTAGTGTTTCTCACAAAATTAAATGATAAATGGTTAAGAATAGTGGATATAAAAGTATATAAAAAAATATAACCAACACATCGGTGGTGGAAACAGCTCATTTTAGCAAAGTATCAGAAAAATCGAAGTATCAAAAACTATAATAATTTAGTCAATAGGTACACAATACCATGGTTTTAAGTTAACATAATTTTTTTTAGAGTATTTAAAATACAAAGCACGTGTTTGGCTACAACGCAGAATGCTGTAAAATACTAAAAATTGCTGGCTAGCAGACACATCTAGCTAGCTGTTGTGGTAGCAATGCAAACACGCGCAGCTGGCTGGTTGTGTACTGTTTTTGGTGCGTTAATCTAGCTAGGTAGTTGAATAGCCCTTGTCATTCGCGTCCATATGAGCTAAGGCATGCACAGACGACGGAGAAGAACATAATGATGCTAGTTCTTTTTTTTGGCTGCTCTGTTTTTAAAAAGAGGTCTGAAGTTCCTTTCTTATATATACAGAAAAAACCACAGTTTGTCCAATACTACAGTTTTAAAATACCTATTGTTAGGGGCAGCCAAACATCTTATTGTAATTAAAACCATGATATTTCGAAACACTGCAATATTCTTAGAATATTTTAAAAATACCAAGCTATCATCTTTCAAATGCAGAGGCCGGGGTCATCCTCCTTTTCAGAAAAAAAATTAAACAGGGCCTTAGTTCAACAGTAAAGTAGCAATGTTGGAAAAATTGCAATTGAAATCGAAAATGCCTTTTGGAGTTCGGGCTCCATGACATCCTTTATTTGAAAACTCCAAAATTCATTAAGATTCATATTTTTACATTAAAAAATCTGAAAAATATATGGATATACGTAGAGGCATAACACACATGTGTGTAAATATTTAGAACAAAATATGTTGAAAGGAGGTCTGTGTAAAAAAGACAAATTTATAACTTTTTAACACATGATACTATTCATCGCAAAAGTTCATGAATTTATTCTTTTTGCACAGATCGCATCTTAAGGTATTTCATTCTGAATTTTTGCACACATATACATTTCATCCCTGTTTACTTGCATTTTTTCAGATTTTTTAAAACCAAAAATAGTTAATTTTTTAATTTTTCAAAAATAAAGAGTGCCATTAAGCCCGAGCTCCAAAACGCCCTATTCAACTGAAGCATTCTACTGTAAATAAAATAGAACCTAATGCTATCACAACTTGAGAACCATAAGTGTTTATCTTTTTTTGTTTTTTATAGAGGAAAATGATAGTAGTATGAGTGAAAAGGATACACGTGTTGTCGAATAATCCTAATTGTGAACACATCTTAAATTGGCGCATTAAGGCCTCAAGAAATGTGAACAACGTTAATCTCATTCAGTCGTTTCTTGATTTCCTTGAAAAATCTGCAGGAATGGAGCTGAAGCAGGGATGCTTTCTGGGCACTCTTGGCTGGCTGGCTGGCTGGCTCCAAGGAGACGAGCACGGTAACAACTGCTGTCAGAGAAACATACAACAGAACAGAATTGGTGGCATGAGAGTGGTTGACAGGAATCATGGTTCCTTCTTTTCAATTGAGGCATGCAGCTTCCAAAGGGGATAGGAGCCTCCTAACAAACTGTCTTGCCATGGAAACCAGAGACATGATTCTGATAGAGACGGCAGATGTTACAGGCCAACAACAGATGTCCAGCAGCAGATCAATTCATGTAAGCTACCTTTTATTTCTATGGGTCTTTTGTTGACGTCGCAACCAGCTAAAGTAATAACGGAATGGATTAGCCCTGAAACATGTGCGGCAAAGCTAGAAAACGGTTTTCCAATAGATGAGTGACTAGGAAAATTAGGAAAAGTATCATATGAAGTGTAAACTGCTAAGTAGTGTTCCTCACAAAATTAAATGATAAGTGGTTAACAATTCAGCCTGCACGTGACGAGCGGGCTTTCGGCCCGGCTCGCGACCCGTTATGGACTGGACCGCATGGGCCCGGCTCGCTAAATAATATGGCCGGTCCGATCCGTGAAAAACAGGCTGAAATTTGGTTGGTCCTGTCCGGTCCAAACTCGGCCCGGCTCGGAGAACCGAAGGCCCAGCCCAATAGAACTAACCAGGAGAGATTCAACCCATAAAAACTACACGTGCATGCGTTGTGTGACCTAATCGCTGCTCTCTCTCCCTCGTCCTTGCCCAAGACGTCGCCGGGTGACCTCATCTTCATCTTCCCTGCTCTCCCTTCCTTTCACCGGCGCCGCTGCGCTATTGCCTCGCGCCGCCGCTCCCCTGCGGGCTGCTCGCACTCTCACCCATGCGGCCGTGCATCTCCCTCTCTTTCCCGTGCCTTTCCCTTGTGCTCTCGCGCCCCGGTCGCAGCGCCACCGCTTCTTGTGTCTTCTCCATCTCCGGTCACCGCGCTGCTGTTTCGACCACCGCTCCGACGCCCTGGGCCCATATGACAGTCACCGGACATCGTCGGACCGTGAGGACCGGCGGTCCGCACCGAGTTTTACATTTATCGGTCCGGTTTCTCAAATCAGAATCGTCTCACTGCTCGGTCCGGTCAGGACCAGACCACCGGCGGTTGGTCCAAACGTCGGCTCGGATCGGGACCGGACCGGCCCGGACCGTGTCCACCCTGATTAACAATAATGGATATAAAAGTATATAAAAAAATGTAACCAGCGCATCGGTGGTGGAAACGGCTCATTTTCTTTCCTTTAGTTCAACGGTAAAGTAGCAAAGTTGGCAAAAGTTGCAATTGAAACATTCAGCTGTAAATAAAATAGAACCTAATGCTATCAGCACTTGAGAACAATAAGTGTTTGTCCTTTTTTGCTTTTTAGAGGAAAATGTAGCAATACGAGTGAAAAGGATACACGTGTTGTCGAATATATCCTAAAGCCTTGTTTGATACTAGTGTTTTTTTAGGAGATTGGTGGGGATAATCCCTTAAGGGATTGTTTCACCCAATCCCCTAGGCCTTGTTTGGTACTAGTGTTTGAGGAGATTGATGAGGATAATCCCTCAAGGGATTGTGTGAAACCCCAACCTTCACCCAATCCCTTCAAATCCCCATTTATTCCCAATACACTAGGTAGGGGTAGTGTATTGGATATTAAAAAAATGCACTATAATTTTTGTAATTTGAGGAAAAATATAGGGATGAAACATGTCAAATAAAACCAAATGATGTTATGGGATGTGTAGGGATTGAGGGGTTTGATCGGGATAATCCCTACAAATTCCCTAAAATACACTAGTACCAAACAAGGCCTAATGGTGGACACATCTTAAATTGGCGCATTAAGGACTCAAGGCATTTGTGCAATGTTAATCTCGTCAGTCATTGCTTGATTTCCTTCCAAAAATAAGCTTACAATAGTTGCTTCAAAATACCAGCATGTCAGGAAAACATATAGAAACACTGAATAATGGCGCAAAAATATGGCCGGTTATGTAAGGAATTTTGAGCACACAATTATCATATTTGTTTTTGATCTTTGTTTTCAGCGTCCGCATTGACTTATGGTCTTCTCATAATGGACCATTCGACCATTCTTGCTGGTAAATGAGTTTTTTTTAGAAAAGGAGGATTCCCTCCGGCCTCCGCATTGAAACGATGGATGCGATCACTTTATTTAGGAACTCAAAGTATATTTAGGAACTCAAAGTAATGTCCAAAGGTTCCAACCAAGCTCCAAATAGGCAGCAAAAAGATAAAAAACAGTACATAAATATGCCACAACCGGCAAACATAAGCCTAGATGTCTAACCATCTATCCTATATTACTGGATCGTCATCCAAACCGGTCATAGATATCCCGAATTACCATTTCCCACCGGATAGACCCAATTACCAAAGGCTCCCTGGTTTTCGTAAGAGTGAGTAACAACCATGTACGGATCAACGCCGATGCCCTGTATAGTACCTGCAAGAAATTCATATTTTATAATCTATTAAATGTGACATCATTCCTGCAGTTCCACATAGACCAAATTAATGCACATACTCTATACAAATATGTTTGGCAATAATTAAGTCAACCCATTTAGCCACGTTCCAAACAACGTGTCAATGCTATCCGGCGGTGTGATATTAAATGCTATACGGACTGTAAGGATCACCTTCTTGTGGACAAATCACATAAATATTTTGATACGCAACCGTACTTTCACCTCCCAGATATAACTGGATTTTTAAAAAGTTGATGTATCAATGAGACTCAAGTACATCGACTTGACAGTAAAGATGCCAGTAGACGTTAGCTTCCACTGAAGCCTATCGGTCTCCTCCTATAGCTGGACATCCATAAGCCTAGTGACTAAGTGCAACCATGCTTCCCGTCTATGTCCTATTATAGCTCTCCAGAATTGAATATTTAGAGGGTTACACTGTAATATTGTGGCAACGTATGCCTTCTTACTTTGTACAATACTAGCAAAAGGGCTCATCTGTTGCAACGGGAGAAAGAAATACCACACGGCACACGCTCTTAATTTATAAAAAATGTCTATAATTTGAGAATTTATAGTTACGATACAAATAAAGATGATCTTATCCTACAAAAATGCAGTTTAAAATTTCACGGGTCTTCTATTTTAACACGGCTTGCATGTAGATTTAATACGTACAAAGAATGAGTCAAGTGACCTTCAGTTTCATCTCTAATCCTGATTTTGTTGACGTGTTCATCCCCAACCCGAATGAGTACCGGTATGAAAGAAAGACGAAACTTATTTATTAAGATTGCACCCTAGATAGTATTTTTATTAAACGTTTAACAGATAAAATAATATCATATTTAAATTCTACATATTTTTCTAATCAAATTCCATGTATAATATGTTAAATTTGGAGTTACGGTTTAAAGGATATGAGTATTTAAAAAAATATTTAATATATACTACGAGTTTAATGTCATAAACAGTAAGGGCTTTTTTGTAAAATCACCTCGGTGGGTTTTCCGACGGAAGCGATAGCCTCTTTATTTTAATCTTTTTATAATCATTTTGATTTATTAAAATAATGATGGAGCGCGGGTTGAATAATAAAAATTACAGGGGCTTTTTTGTAAAAATGCCGCGGTGAGGGCCCATGCGTTGCAACGGGAGAAAGAAATACCACACGGCACACGCTCTTAATTTGTAAAAAATGTCTATAATTTAAGAATTTATAGTTACGATACAAATAAAGATGGTCTTATTCTATAAAAATGCAGTTCAAAATTTCACAGGTCTTCTATTTTAACACGGCTTGCATGTAGATTTAATATGTACAAAGAATCAGTCAAGTGACCTTGAGTTTCATCTCTAATCCTGATTTTGTTGACGTGTTCATTCTCAACCCGGATGAGTACCGGTATGAAAGAAAGACGAATAATGACTTATTTATTAAGATTGCACCCTAGATAGTATTTTTATTAAACGTTTAACAGATAAAATAATATCATATTTAAATTCTACATATTTTTCTAATCAAATTCCATGTATAATATGTTAAATTTGGATTTACGGTTTAAAAGATATGAGTATTTAAAAAAATATTTAATATATACTACGAGTTTAATGTCATAAATAGTAAGGGCTTTTTTGTAAAATCACCTCGGTGGGTTTTCGGACGGAAGCGATAGCCTCTTTATTATTAGGTAAAGATTATAGAAAGATGGATAGTGTATGGCTAGAGGCGTCTTCCCTAGCCACGTGTCCTCCCAGAATCTCGTAGCTTTACCATCTCCAATGATAAATTTAGCTCTATGGAAAAACGCCGCTTTCATTTTCATCAAGCCTTTCAGAAAGGAGAATCATTGGGCCTCAGAGTTACCTGAGCCAGGGTTTTAGATTGTAGGTACTTATTACACACAATTTGTACCCACATGCCCTCCGTCTCCACAAATAGTCTGAACAACCATTTGCTCAGTAGACATCTGTTCTTTACCTCTAAATTTTCAATTCCCAAACCTTCCTGATCTTTAGGTCTACAAATAATATCCCATCTAGTAAGCCGGTATTTCTGCTTAACTTCATCACTCTGCTAGAAAAATCGAGATCTATAAAAGCCAATCTTTTCCGTACCCCTACCGGTACCTCAAAGAAGGAAAAAAGGAACATCGGCATGCTCGTGAGAATCAAGTTAATCAGAATGAGTCTTCCTCTGTATGACAAAAGCTTACCCTTCCAGCAGTTTAGTTTTTTCTCAAAACGGTCCTCAACACATTTCCATTCTTTGTTTGATAACTTACGGTGGTGAATTGGTATGCCTAAATATCTAAATAGTAGGTTTTCCAGTTTACATCTAAACAGTTATTTATATGTGTCTTGTTCATCTCTGGCTCTCCCAAAGCAGAACAATTCACTCTTATGGAATTTAATCTTCAGTCCCGACAAATGCTCGAATAAGCAGATAATAAGAGCCTGTTTGGGACTGCTCTGCTTCAGAAAATTCACCACCGCTCTAGAAAACGTAAGCCAAACGGGGTAGCTCCACGATATACCGCTTCGCAAAAAAACTAGAATATGGGGTCCAACTCTTTGTTTTTTGTGAAGCTCTCTAGGAGGTGCTCCATAAAATTATAGAAGCTAGGGTTGAAAGAAAATTACCCACCACTGCCACCAGTAAGTGGATACCCCTTCGTTTCTTACCTCTCATCCAATCAAATAGGTCCTTTCCACCAAATTTTTCATTCGTGAAGCTGGAGCTAAATGAGAGCCAAACATTCTCTTGAAATGGTTGCAACTTCTATATGAAATTGCTCTAAAATGAATTTTGTGAAGCGGAGCTGATTTTGATGGAGCAGAGCGGTCCCAAACACGCCCTAAGTTTCATGTTTTTCGCTTTTGCAATATCATGTTCCATAAACAAGATAGTGTCATCAGCATATTGTAGGATAGACACACCACCATCCACTAGATGTGGTACTCGTCCACCTATCTCGCCTTCCTCTATGGCCCTTCCTATTAGAATTGCCAACATGTCAGCAACTACATTGAATAAGATGGGGGACATTAGGTCTCCCTACCGGAGCCCTTTGTGCGTTCGGAAGAAATGTCTTATATCATCATTGACTTTAAATCCAACGCTACCTTTTTGTACAAATGATTCGACGTGCTTCCTCCATAACTCATCAAATCCTTTCATACGTAAGGCTTGTTGTAGGAAAGACCATTTAACCTTATCATACGCTTTATCAAAGTTCACCTTGAAGATCACCCCATCTAGCTTGTTCGAGTAAATTGCCAAAAACTACCACAATTCCCGCAGCCGTGTCGAGTAGCTACCACAATACGATTTTGTGCGAAAACTACCAAAATCTTCTTAATCAGTGGTAAAAAACTACCAAAACTTTTAACTGCCCGATTTAGCTCTTTTAACCGTTTTTCTCGCAAGACGGACCCACATGTCAGGTGTCAGCATGGCCACCTTTTCTCTCCTCCCACCAGTTCTTTCTCTCTCCTCCCAGGCGTTCTTGGAGGAGTGGAACAACGTCATGGACAAGTGCGAAGCTCACCCAGGATGAGGACCACACGGTAGGGTGACCCGTACATGGCCACGGCGTAGAGCGCGTCCGGTGCGGCGGCCGGATGCGGCGGTGGGAGCACCTGGGAGACGCCGCTGAGCGGGTTGGCCACGGTGGAAGCGCTCCGTTGAGCTTGTTATTGAAGATCCATAGAAACACCAGCGACGGCAGCTGAGCGAGGCTCGCCGGTATCTCATCGGAGAAGCCGTTGCCGCTCATGCATAATTTGATAAGCTTCAACAACATTCCGATCCTTTCCGGGATCACTCCAGTCAGCATGTTGAAGGACAAGTCGATCTCGATTAGACCGGCTGCTCCGATGGCGCCATTGATGACGACGTCACCGGTGAGGTTGTTTCTGAATATGTACATCACCTGCAGCTTGGTGAGGTTCCAGATCAAAGGGGGAATGCTCCCGGTGAAGGCGTTCGCCGACAGGTCGAGCCACACCATCTCCGACATGTCTGTGACGTAGCTCGGGAAGTCGACGGTGAGGTTGCACGCGCCAAGCCAGAGGGTCGTCAGCTTCGTCAAGTTCCTGAACGAATCCGGCAGCTTGCCGGCGTCGAACGGGTTGAGCTCGAGCTTGAGCGTCTGGATCAGCCTGGACGTACCGAGCGGGCTTTTAGGCCCGCTCGTGGCCCGTTCGATTTTGGCCCGCTCGGTCCTGGACCGACAAGAAAACAGTCTGGTCCGGGCCCAGTAATTCAGACCGAAAAAAAATTGGTCCGGTCCGGTCTTTAACCGGGCCAAACGAAAGGACCGAGCCCAATAACCAGAAGAACAAATGCATAGAGGAACGGCGGCTCGGCCCTCGCTCGTCTTCTCCTCTTCCTCGTTACACAGAGGAACGGCGGCTCCTCCTCCTGTCCCTATCCCTAACCCTAAGGCGACGGCGCCGTCGGCCGCGCCTCCGATCACCGACGAGACCATGCCGTCGATCCCTCCACTCTTAGTCCAAGCTGGAGGATCATCCTCACGTCGGGGTCGCAACAAGACCACGCCGTCGATCCCGCCTCCCCTGGTTCCTCGCCGAGCGCCAGGAGGAAGAAGAGGTAACCTCGCCGCCTTCCCTCACTCCCTGCTGGTGGATGGACTGCCATAGTGTCATTGCTCTCTTGTGTCTGAAGAAATATCGCTGCATGCTGCTGGTGGATGGTGGATGGTGATGGTGGATGGTGGATGTAGTCTGGGGATGGTGGTCGCTGGTGATGGTGGATGGTGATGGTGGATGGTGGATGTAGTCTGGGGATGGTGGTCGCTGGTGATGGTGGATGGTGATGGTGGTCGCTGCCTCGCTAGTGATGGTGGATGGTGATGGTGGATGTAGTCTGGCTGTCTAGGGTCGCTGCTGCTCTCTTTTGTCTGAAGAAATATCTTTTTTCTGAATTTTTGCTGTTAATGCTGCTGTAATTTTAGCTGTCGCTGCTCCTGTAATTGGTTCACTGGTCAAATATGCCGCTGCTGCATATAATTTCTGTTGCCGCCGCTGCTGTAATTTTTGCTGCCGCTGCCTCTGTAATTTCTGAAATTTTCACAACAAACTTTATGTGCTAACTAACTGCTATGATGTGGGTTTTTTTGTAGGGAATGGTGAAGGGGAATGGGTATGAGAAGGGAAAAGGAGCGGCTGGTAAGGAGAAGGAGAATGGGAAGGCGAAGACAAAGGCGAAGAGCGTTAATTACCTAATTAGGCAAGATTCGCCGCTGCCTCCGCCGGTTCCGAGGAAGGGCAAGCATAAGGCGCAGATTAGGAAGGCAAAAGAATTTCCCAATGCCCCAATGGGAGAGTTTATTTGTAGCATAAAGAAACACCCTCCGCCTCCTCCGCGTCTCCCCGATCGCACCGGTGCCGGTGTGCGTGCCGCGGAAGCCGCTGCTTCCGGCTCGAAGCTGCCTCATGTTAGTCATGTATGATTCATTTCCTTGATGCTTGATGTAGCCATATTTCCATGTAACCATATAGATGTTTTTCCTTATTTGTGTGATCATGTGTGGTAGGTGCTACACGACGAGGAGAAGGAGGAGGACGAGGACCCCGAGGACGAGGACGCCGAGGACGAGGACAAGGAATATAACGAGCAGAATCTGTTTGTGGTCCCGCCATTGCAAGGAGGTGGTGATATGTCGGATGATGATACATCAGATGGGTACAAGGAATCAGCTGATGAACTAGAAGGTGGTGACACTATGTCCGAGGAATCACTTGTGCATGTCGTCTCTAGTGAGGACTCTGAGGAGGAAGCAAGAGAAAGGAAGAAGAAAAAGAACAAGAGGCCAAGAGCCAATGCTCCTGTTAGAGCAATATCAGATGTTTGGGCCCATTTTCACAAGGTCAAGGAGCCATCGTTGAAGAACCACAGACAAATTGTGTTGAAGGCTTGTTGCAATTATTGTCCAAATAAGTATGCGTATGAGAAAGGTGGCAGCACCTCAACTATTGGAAGGCATCATTTGAAATGTTTGAATTACAAGGCCGAGATGGCTAGGGCTGCCATCCAAACAACTCTTGAATTGCGCAAAACCAATGGTACATCAAATGTTTTTAATAGAATACTTGCTGTTTTTAATAGAATACTTGCTGTTTTTAATAGAATTCTTGCTGTTTTTAATAGAATAATTGCTGTTTTTATGACCAAGGTACATCAAGTGTTCCAACGATGAGCCCCTCCATTGATTATGACCAAGGAATCATCAAGGAGCTTATTGCTAAGATGATATGTGTGCATGAGTATTCATTTAGAATGGTTGAACATGAGTGGTTCAACATTCTAATGAAGTGCATGAATACAAATTATAAATCCATTGGAAGGAAGGCAATACGAGCCGAGTGCTTGAGGGTTTACAAGAAAGAAAAGGAGGTGCTTAAATCTGTCCTAAGGGGTGTGAGCTCCATATCTCTAACCACGGATTTATGGACAAGCAACCAAACCTTATCTTACATGTGTGTGGTTGCACACTATATAGATGATAATTGGAAGATCCAAACCCGTGTACTTGGTTTCCTAGAGTTGGATCCTCCTCACACTGGAATTGTCATTGCGGATGCTCTCTATGCGTGTGTGACAGATTGGAATATTGAGACAAAAATTATGTCCATCACACTAGACAACGCTTCAAACAATGATGGTGCAATCGAAGCTTTGAAGGCCAAGTTATTCTACCGGAGAGGTATGCTTGCTGATTTTGTTCCTATGCTTGTTGTTTGTGGTCCTATTCCTATGCTTGCTACTTGTGCTCATACGCTTGTTACCTCTTGTAGGTAATGACTTTGAAGACCAATATTTTCATATCCGTTGTTGTGCACACATCCTCAACTTGGTGGTGCAAGATGGCATAGATGTCTTAGATAATTTGATAAAGAGTTTGAGAGAGACGGTGAGGTACTTCAAGAGGTCACCTTCTCGTCTCCACGCTTTTGTTGACACTTGCAAAAGCATGGGTGTCAAAGTTGGCAACCATTTACACCTAGATTGTCAAACAAGGTGGAGTTCAACCTATAAGATGATTAGCATTGCCCGTCAATACAAGGAAGCCTTGACCTCTCATGCTAACTCCAATGCCAACTATGCTTGGGCACCGACAAACGCGGAGTGGGACATGTATGACCTTATCTCTCCATTACTTAAGAGCTTGGCCGAGGTGACAAAAGCATTTTCAGGAAGTTTATATCCCACTTCGAACATCTTCTACCCATACATTGTTGGTGTCAAGATTGCAATCAAACATGCAATTGATAGTGATAATGAGCACTACAAGCAAATGGGTGAAGAGATGTTGGATAAGTTTGACAAATATTGGGAAGAAAGGACCGATTCCATGATGATTGCAACCATCTTTGATCCACGGTATGTTTTAATCAACTTATGTTCATAACTTGATGTTTTAATCAGATTTATTAAGTACGAATAGAAATTCCTGGTTGCTGTTTTAAATAGAATAATTGTTGTTTTTAATAGAATACTTGATGTTTTAAATAGAATACTTGTTGTTTTTAATAGAATACTTGCTAATTTTCTCCTAGGTACAAGATGAATTACATAGAGTGGGCCTTTGGAGAACTATATGGAAAAGAAACTGCGAGGTTCAGAAATAAAATGAGTGATGTGAAGAAATAGTTGGAGGCCTTGTATGACAAATTTGTTGCTCAAGATAAGCGAGCTGGAAATGGAGCAAGTTCTTCATCTACAACTACAAGCATTCCTAGTATCCCGGTTCAAGCTGGGTACCAGTCATTCTTATCAGCCCGTTCAACAAGAGTATCAAAGAGTGAGTTGAGGAACTACTTAGAGGATGAAGTTGCCGCTGCCGATACATGTCTTGATATTCTTGATTGGTGGAAGATTAATGCTCTTAGGTACCCAATTATGGCCAAGATAGCCAAGAGGTTCCTTGCTATGCTGGCTACCTCCGTGTCTTCGGAATCTACCTTCAGCACGTCCGGACGGATTTTAGGTATGTCAACTCCTACAAATGAACTTTAGATATAAACTTGTCAACTTCTCATCCTCGAACTACTTCTCATACTAGATGCCTACCGGAGTTCTTTAAAGCCGGTTATGGTAGAGGCGTTAGTTTGTGCTGCAAGTTATATCAAGGGTGCACACGTTGACTTGAATATGGTGGTATGTTTCGAGTATCTTCCTTGCCAATTTTGGTCTTGTTGTATGTGATATGATAATTGTCTAACTTACACACTTATAGCCGAGGGATGAGAATGAAGAAGATGATGTTGAGACCATCAAGTTACCCGTTGTGGAGGAGATCAATGATTAAATTTGTGTTATGTTCGAACTTGTCGAGTCATGAACTATGAATTGTTATTGCAACTTTGGAGATGAACCTCTCATTTGTGTTATATTCAACTTATCAATTGACATGGACTCTAAAGTGTCGTTGCAAGTTTGTAATCGTGATATTTGTGCTATGAATCTTATTTGTGCTATGTTTCCTATCTAAATCCGTTGTTTTGATGTCCAAAAAACAAATGAAATGCTGTCCAAATTTAGTCCTGCTTGCTGTCCAAATGAATTGTTTGTACATGTGATATTTAGTTATTCTTGCTGTCCAAATTTAGTCCAGTGCTTGCTGTCCAAATGTTGTCGTTTGACAAAAAAAAATTGTTGTATTTGTAATTGTTTTGCTCTCCACAATCAACACATGCTGGCTGGAACTTGTTTTGCAATAGGTCCAGTCGGTCAAAATAGCTTGACCAGAGCAGCTGGTTTAGATAGCAGCAGCTGGAGCTGGTTTATTGCTATTTAAACTGCAGCTGAAGCTGGTTTAGATAGCAGCAGCTGGAGCTGATTTAGTGCTATTTAAAGTGCAGCTGGAGCTGCTTTAGATACCAACAGATGCCTAAAAAGCTTGACCAGAGTATTTAAACTGCAGCTAAATAACAGCAAGCAGCAGCTGGAGCTAGTTTGGAGTCGGCCCTAAAAGCCTGACCAAGCTTTGCTCTGGTCCGGTCCGGTCCCTGGAAACAAGCCCGCTGGAGAGCTCGGTCCGGTCCGGACCGGACCGCCGGCGGCCGGTCCAAAAGCCGGACGGGGCCGGACCGGACCGTGTCCAGGCTGACGTCTGGAGGCCAGTTAGATCCCCGAGCTCCGGCGGGATCGTGCCAGTGAACTGGTTGTCGCTGAGAGCGAGGACCGTCAGGTTCCTGAGCTTCAACCAGAGTTTTGGATTTCGTCCGAGAAAAACTAGTTTCGTCCGAAATTCGCCCATTTCGTTTGGGCCCGGTATTAGTACAAACCGGTCAAAAAATTCGGCCTTTTTTGAACTTACAGCCCGGCCCATGGTCAAAAATAGCCCACATATACCCCCACTAGTATAAAAACTGCTGCACAGGGTTTCCTAACCCTAATTTTCATTCCCCCATCTCCAATCCTGTGTGTGGCGGCTGCAGCCTCATCCTCCTCTTGCCCTGCACCTTTGTTCATTCTCATCCTCCCGTGCTCCATGCCTCCATCTCTGCCCCTCCTCCTCCGGCTTCACATGTGCCCAGCCACCTTCTCCTCCAGCCCTCCACCTCCTCAAGAACTGCTCCTTCTTCTCAGGGTCATGGTTGTGGTAGTGCCGGGGACGCGGAAGGACGAGGGACCGTGTTCACGGCCAGATCCTCAAGAACTGCTCCCTTCTAGTTTGGTCTATATTGTTTCGAAACATGGGTTGTATGATTTTATATGTGTATTTGATAAAGATTATGCTGTATGTTTTTACTCTAGTTTATTTCAAATTTTGTTCAGATTTCAAATTTTGTTTTGTCATTTTCGTCCGAAATTTTCCGAAAAATATCCGAAAATCCGAATTCCGCCCATTTCGCCCAGGCCCGGTAAAATTTGCAAAACGAAATCCAAAATCTTGGCTTCAACAGCGCCGGCGGCACCTGGCCAGTGAAGCCGTTATGGTTCAGGGCCAGGTACGTGAGGTTCTCCCCGAGGCGGACGATGTCGGCGGGGAGGTCGTCGGAGAGCCTGTTCATGGATAGGTCGAGGTAGGTGAGGCCCGTGCAGTTGTAGAGGAACTTAGGGAAGCCGCCGCTGACGCTGCTGTTGCTGAGGTTGAGCGTGGCGAGGCTGGTGAGCCCGCCGATGGCGTCGGGGACGGGCCGGACATGGTGACGTTGGGGAGGGCGATGGAGGTAACCCGGCCGGCGCCGTTGCAGGAGACGTGGGCCCAGCCGGTGCAGTAGTGCGAGGAGGTGGCCGCCGACCACGACGCGAGCTCCGCCGGGTCGCCCCAGGCGCTCTTGATCCTGAGCAGGAGCTGCCGCTCGTCGGCCTGCTGTGCCGCGCCATGGCGCAGGACGAGGCAGAGCGCGAGGAGTGGGAGAAAGGCGTGGCGTGGCGACGTCATGGTTGGTTTCCTCTTGGGGCCGCCGGAGGAAGGCGTGCGTTCAGTTTGGTTGGCGGGAGCGGCGTGCCATGGCTGACTCCGGTGTGGAAACGCGTGGGGGAGTTATGCCGAGACTTGGAGTGCCCAGTGTCCGGCCAGCGCCCACTGCCTCTCCCCGTCGGGAGGTAGAAGGAGGGTGGGGGGAGAGAGAAAGAACTGGTGGGAGGAGAGAAAAAGGTGGCCATGCTGGCACCTGATATGCCTTGTCAGGAAAACGGTTAAAAGAGCTAAATGGGGCAGATAAAACTTTTGATAGTTTTTTGCCACAAATTAGAAAGATTTTGGTAGTTTTCCGCATAAAATCGTATTGTGGTAGCTAATGGACATGGTTGCGCGAATTGTGGTAGTTTTTGACAATTTACTCAGCTTGTTTGAGTCGATTTCATGTAGTGTTTCATGTAGGACGACCACACCCTCTAGTATATTTCTGTCCGACATGAACACCGTCTGACTAGGCTGCACTACGGCATGCGCAATCTGCGACAATTCATTCGTCCCGACCTTTGTAAAAGACTTAAAACTCACATTGAATAGGCAAATAGGTCAAAACTGACGAGTAAACGATGACGATTGATACCAACCTGGTAAATGAGTAAATGGTAGTGCTACTATTCCACAAATCAGGCCACTTGCCGATGAGTAGAACACGGTTCCACCTTGCAAGCTGACGAGGAAACAATGACGATTGATACCAACCTGATGTTGTGAGGCACCACATCACTATGAGTCAAACTTGGACTGCTAGCATTGTGTACGTCGCAGATGGGGGTCTTTGCGCTACTAATCTGACCATTGCTACTTTCTCTACCATTGCTTCGTCTACCCATCTTCTTGCACATATGGTAGTGGACTGATCAATCCCCTTTCACACCATCACCACACCTGCAAACAGCTGACCTGATAGGTTACAGAAGAGAAGAACTACCCATGGAGAAGAGCAGGTATGGCTCGTGTTCTTCTCACCATGGGTTATTGCTAGCGCTGCTGTTTTTCTTGCTGTTCGAGATGTCCATGGCCCGCGTGCAACCACTGCAGCTAAACAAAGCGCAGGAAAGCACCATGAGAAACCTTTCAAGCATGGTGTCCGCCATGGCTCCGTGGAGCAACTGGAACACAACCGACTCGAACCCGTGCCTGTGGAGTGGGGTCACTTGCTCTGTGCCGTCTAAACGCCCCGGTTCATCTGCAGTTGTGCTCCACCTCTCCATGTCTCGCTTTGGCCTCTCCAACTCCACCATACTTGCCTGCTTATGCTCCCTTGATACATTGGAATCTCTGGATCTCTCACAAAACAGGTTCACTGATTTGCCACGGCAGTTCTCCTCATGCCCCTTGGGTGCCAGATTGCGCACGCTCAATTTGAGCTATGCTCAGTTGCCTGGTCCGCTCGGTGACTTCACTCGTTTCCGTAAACTGGAGGTTTTTGATTTCTCCTTCAGTTTGCTGAGTGGAAATGTAAACAAACAGTTGAGTTCTTTGCCCAGATTGAGAAGCTTGAACCTCAGTTCTAATAACCTTGATGGTGGCCTCCCAACAAATATGGTCCACTCTTTGAAGGAACTGGTGCTATCTGGCAACAGCTTCAGTGGCTTGATACCTAGTGGAATCACCATGAATACCGAGATGTTGGATTTGAGTTACAATAAGCTTAGTGGTGAGATACCTTCTGATCTGTTCTTGGTTGCTGGTTTGCATACCGTTGATCTCACCGGCAACATGCTTGAAGGGCCCATCCCACGAGGATTCTCTCGCAGCCTTTATCGCCTTTGTCTCGGAGGGAACTTGCTCAATGGTAGCATCCCAGGATCGATTGGTGATGCCTCAAGCCTGTCTTATCTTGAACTGGACAATAACTACTTGACGGGAGGCATACCCCGGCAAGTGGGCAGATGCAGTAAGTTGGTTCTCTTGGATCTGGCAAGCAACCAATTGAACGGTGCAGTGCCCACTGAGATCGGCAAGCTTGATAGCCTGGCTGTTCTGAAACTCCAAATGAACAATTTTGATGGACATATACCAAGCACACTTGTCGATCTGGTGAACTTGAATGTATTGAACCTTAGCCAAAACTCATTTACTGGAGAGATACCGCAAGAAATTTTCCAGCTACCGCGGCTTTCAAACGTAAATTTGCAGGTCAACAAGATCACTGGCGACATTCCAACTTCAATAAGCTCATCGCAATCTCTTATTGAACTTAATCTCGGGGATAATGACCTCACTGGTGTAATCCCCACGATGCCAACCAGCTTGAGTGCAATTCTGAATCTAAGTCACAACCATCTCAGTGGGTCCATTCCTTCAAATATTGGCGTTTTGAAGGACCTGGAGATCCTTGATCTTTCCTACAACGACTTGTCTGGCCCGATACCATCCTCGCTCGAAGGGTTGCAAAGCTTGACACAGGTGGTGCTTTCTTATAATCAGCTGTCTGGATCCCTTCCAGCATTTCGATCATCTGTGGCAGTCGATTCCACGGGGAATCCGGATCTTCTTAACAACACCGCCAATGCTTCGGACGTGATGACACGCACTGAAGATCACAGCTCAGCTATATGGGTTGCGGCAGTTTCATTTGTAGTTGGCTTCGTTGTCTCTTTCTATGGGGATGGGATCAGAAACGGGTGGCTTGCAGGTTGAATCGGCAACTAGCTGGCTGCTTCGTGCTGCAAGCCGAAGTGCCGAACCCAACGCCAGGCCATGGATGCATGTTATCTATTTATTTTGGTTTGGATTAAAGATACCAATGCGGCTGTAAGAAATAAAAGCTAAAGTACACTTATCTTTTTCTCCGCATAATTTGCATTGAAAGGTATTTTCTCCGCAGAATAGTTGAACTGCAGCAGAGTATCCAGTTTGTCATTAGGAAAAGTTCATATGTAACACTCGACGAACAACGCATTGGACTTTAATTAAGAACAATCGATCGCTATTCTTGCAGTTGTAGATAGTAAACAAGAAAACTGTAAACCACTACATCTGTCCCTAAATATAAGACTCTTTTGCAGGTCAATTAATTTAAAAACAGAGATACTCCTTTTATAGAGTTATTTACCCAAGACCACTATACTTGGGACTAGGGTAACAAATTAGTATCTCACAAAAAACCACCAGTTGTGAGCCTAATACATAACGCGGAGCACTGACGTTGCGTTTTGGCCACAAAAACAGCGGAACCGACAGGTGGGACCCGCCTGTCCGGTGTGGCATGTCTACATGGATAAATTTGCTGAGGTGGACAAGGTCCCATCTGTCAGTGACTAGAGTGGTTGTTTATTTCCTCTTTTTTCTTTTTTACTTCTACCTCCATCTTCATGGGCATTTCAACAAGCAGCTTCTCGGCACTGCTCATCTCGTAGTTGTGGTCGCCGCAGGAGAAGAGCTAGTCGGCGTGAGCTCATCCAGGTCGCCGCTCGCGGACAGGACACCGTCGAGGACGCCGGACACTGAATCATGGAGCCTCCCTTGCCCTCCATCATGCATACAGCAAGGGCGGCGCACAGCTCAGCCATGGCGCGAAGCAAGCATCCCAGCCATGGGGCTCGGCCTGGAGCGCCGCAAATCAGCGCCCTCCGGTAGTGCGCCGACGACCGTTGGGCCCGGACTGGTGCTCGGTCGCAAGATGCCTCCCAGCACGCGCAGCCGCGCCTTTGACGCCGACGCCCATGAATCCCTCGACGCGGCGGCGCGGCCATGGACGACTAGCCCCAGCAGCGCGGTGGTGTCCAGTTCACCACCTTGTTGGTCGTGCACCACCTTAGCTCCTCCACGCCGAGCAGAGGCAACAGTCTGGGCAACAAGGCGGATCCTTCCTGGATCCAGGCGGATGAAAGGGCTGGAGGTGTCGCTGAGGTTGGATCCATGTGGGGCAGTGCCTAGGGCAGCAGGGAAGCTCGTTGGGAGGGGTAGCTCGCCGGGGTAAGGCTCCGGTGATGACGCATGATTTGGCTGGCCGTGGTGGGGGTGGTGGGGAAGAAGGTGGCTGGGGGAGAGAGGGAATCAGAGAGAGGCTGACAGGCGGGGCCTTCAGCCACCTCAGCAAATTTATCCATGTAGACATGCCACATCGGCCTGACAGGCGGGCCCCACCTGTCAATTCCGCTGTTGTCGTGGCCAAAACTCAACGTCAGTGCTCCGCGTTACGTATTAGGCTCAAAACTGGTGGTTTTTTGTGACCTGGCTTAAATCTGGTACTAACATGTTACCCTAGCCCAAGTGTGATGTTTTTAGGTAAATAACTCCCTTTTATACCTAAATAATTGTAGTTGGTTATAATAGGCAAGACTGATCAAGGGGATACTTGAATGTTGGATGGATTGTTGGTACTCTATTTGCAAATCATCCCTAGCAACGAGAAACTCTATGAAGATGCACCTCATCCTTCTTGCCGCGTCGCCGTATCATGACGGTGTGGGTACAACCACATGGTGTGAGGAGTAGGCGGCGGCATGGGCAAGAGGGCGGCGAAGGTGGAGGAAAGAAAGGCCGAAAGTGTATGGGATGGCCCAGAAGACAATTTTTTTAACAAAGTACATATACAAACGTTTATGTATTCTAAAATATATTTCAAAATAATGCGAGCATCAATATTTGAACATTATTAATTACTGTTCCTCTAACCATCCAACCAAAGATTCGCGAGGTGGGTTAAAAAATTGGTTTGTTCAAGCTCTCCCATCGTTGTTAAAAAACAATCCAAGTGTGGAGTCGGGGTTTCATATTGGAATTAGGGATGACCAAACCCTAGCCACTGCCGGACGAGCCGCATAAGTAAGTCACCAGGGCGGCGCTCTTCCACCCCCAACCCGTCCGCCCCACACACTCCTTCTATCCTCCTCCACGCGCCAACTGGATGAGCTCACGGCCAGTATATGCTTTGCCGTTGAGGATGCCAGCCAGAATCGCCGCGTCGTCGCCTCATCGCTGCACTCTCCGGAGAAAAATCCGTAGGTGAGTCCTCGTCTACAACATCTTGTTATGGTGCCTGATACGTCTCCAACGTATCTATAATTTTTTATGGTTTCATGCTATTATCTTGTCAAACTTTGGATGTTTTGTATGTATTTTATATATTTTTTGGGACTAACTTATTAACTCAGTGCCATGTGCCAGTTCCTGTTTTTTCCATGTTTTTGACCCCTTTCACAGGAGGATTTTAAACGGAGTCCAAACGAAACAAAACTGCCAAAAAGATTTTTTCCGAAACAGAAGAAGATCGGGAAGCCTGAGAATCAGGGCAGGGGGCCACCAGGGACCCCACAAGCCCCCTAGCCGCGGCCAGGGGGCCCGCGCCTCCCAGGCTTGTTGGCTCCCTGGGCCTCCTCTGCCCTAGGTCTTTCGCCTATAAATTCCTTAAATCCCAGAAAAAGCAGGAGATCATCGAAAGTACTTTTCCGCCGCCGCAAGCTTCTGTCTCCGCAAGATCCCATCTGGGGCATGTTCTGGTGCCCTGCCGGAGGGGGGATTCGGATACAGATGGCTTCTTCATCAACACCATGACCTCTCCGATGATACATGAGTAGTCCACCATAGACCTACGGGTCCATAGCTAGTAGCTAGATGGCTTCTTCTCTCTCTTGGATCTTCAATACAAAGTTCTCCATGATCTTCATGGAGATCTATCCGATGTAATCTTCTTTTGCGGTATGTTTGTCGAGATCCGATGAATTATGGATTTATGATCAGATTATCTATGAATCTTATTTGAGTTTCTTCTGATCTGTCTTATGCATGATTTCATATCCTTGTAATTCTCTTCGAGTTATGGGTTTTGTTTGGCCAACTAGATCTATGATTCTTGCAATGGGAAAGTGCTTGATTTTGGGTTCATACCGTGCGGTGACCTCACCCAGTGACAGAAGGGGTAGTGAGGCACGCATAGTATTATTGCCATCAAGGGTAAAAAGATGGGCTTTTCATCATTGGTTTGAGATTATCCCTCTACATCATGTCATCTTGCTTAAGGCGTTACTCTGTTCATCATGAACTCAATACACTAGATGCATGCTGGATAGCGGTCGATGTGTGGAGTAATAGTAGTAGATGCAGAAAGTATCGGTCTACTTGTCTCGGACGTGATGCCTATATGTATGATCATTGCCTTAGATATCATCATGACTTTGCGCGGTTCTATCAATTGCTCAACAGTAATTTGTTCACCCACCATAATATTTGCTATTTTGAGAGAAGCCTCTAGTGCACATTATGGCCCCCGGGTCTACTCCACACCATATTTTCAGCCTTACGCTTTTTCTTCGTTTCACTTTCCGCCTTCAGATCTCACTTTGCAATCAATCTTGAAGGGATTGACAACCCCTTTATAGCGTTGAGTGCAAGCTCTTTTGTGTTTGTGCAGGTACTCTGGACTTGACGAGATTCTCCTACTGGATTGATACCTTGGTTCTCAAACTGAGGGAAATACTTACTGCTCCTGTGCCACATCACCCTTTCCTCTTCAAGGGAAAAACCAACGGAACCAAGTCTCCGTCAACGTGTCAAATTTTGGCGCTGTTGTTTGAGAAGTAGCACAAGGATTTCTGGTGCCGTTGCCGGGGAGGATCAAGTCAAGAACTCATCCAAGTAAGTGTCGCCAACTCATCTCTTGCATTTACTTTGTTTGCCAGTTGCCTCTCGTTTTCCTCTCCCCCACTTCACCAATTTGCCTTTTTCGTTTGCCTTTTTCATTCGCCCTTTTCTTTCGCTTGCTTTCTGTTGCTTGTGTGCTATATGCTTTCAATATGCTTGCATCTTTGCTTGCTGAAAATCTAGTGATATGGATCCTCATCCACTTGCTAATCTCTTTAAGAGATCCAATTATGTTGATCCAATTGCTAGTGAGTTGAGTGCACTTAACTTTCTCTATGGAGTTTTCCTTGAGATGCGTGAATCTGAAAATCGTGATGAAGAAGTTCGTGAAGTGATTCACGAGGGCTCCTTGAATGAAAAGCATGATTGCAATGGTTTCACTATAAATCCTATTAGTGACAATCATGCTAAAAATATGCAAAACCCTAAGCTTGGGGATGCTAGTTTTGCTATGTCCACTACTTGTTGCAATGATCATGATTGGGATAATGATTTTTCTTATGATCTTGAAAAAAAAATTAAGCCCCATGATGAATTTGATATTTGCAATAATATTGAAAGTGGGTTTGGAGAAGTCATGACTTTAGTTGATGATAATCCCACTATTTTTGAAGAGCGTCAATTTGCATTCATGTGGATCATGAAGAATATCCTTTTGTTGGGGAACGTCGCATGGGAAACAAAAAATTTCCTACGTGCACGAAGACCTATCATGGTGATGTCCATCTACGAGAGGGGATGTGTGATCTACGTACCCTTGTAGACCGTACAGCAGAAGCGTTAGTGAACACGGTTGATGTAGTGGAACGTCCTCACGTCCCTCGATCCGCCCCGCGAACCGTCCCGCGATCAGTCCCACGATCTAGTGCCGAACGGACGGCACCTCCGCGTTCAGCACACGTACAGATCGACGATGATCTCGGCCTTCTTGATCCAGCAAGAGAGACGGAGAGGTAGAAGAGTTCTCCGGCAGCGTGACGGCGCTCTGGAGGTTGGTGGTGATCTTATCTCAGCAGGGCTCCGCCCGAGCTCCGCAGAAACGCGATCTAGAGGAAAAACCGTGGAGGTATGTGGTCCGGCTGCCGTGGAAAAGTCGTCTCAAATCAGCCCTAAAACCTCCGTATATATAAGGGGAAGAGGGGGAGCCTTGCCTTGGGGTCCAAGGACCCCTAAGGGCTTCGGCCAAGCCAAGGGGGCCAGCCCTCCCCTTCCAAACCGAGTCCAACTAGGTTTGGAAGGAGGAGTCCTTCCCCCTTTTCCCAGCTCCTCTTTTTTTCTTTTCTCTTTGATTTTCCTCCTATGGCGCATAGGGCCTTCTTGGGCTGTCCCACCAGCCCACTAAGGGCTGGTGTGCCACCCCCAAGGCCTATGGGCTTCCCCGGGGTGGGTTGCCCCCCCCCCCCGGTGAACTCCGGGAACCCATTCGTCATTCTCGGTACATTCCCGGGAACTCCGAAAACCTTCCGGTAATCAAATGAGGTCATCCTATATATCAATCTTCATTTCCGGACAATTCCGGAAACCATCGTGACGTCCGTGATCTCATCCGGGACTCCGAACAACATTCGGTAACCAACCATATAACTCAAATACGCATAAAACAACGTCGAACCTTAAGTGTGCAGATCCTACGGGTTCGAGAACTATGTAGACATGACCCGAGAGACTCCTCGGTCAATATCCAATAGCGGGACCTGGATGCCCATATTGGATCCTACATATTCTACAAAGATCTTATCGTTTGAACCTCAGTGCCAAGGATTCATATAATCCCGTATGTCATTCCCTTTGTCCTTCGGTATGTTACTTGCCCGAGATTCGATCGTCAGTATCGGCATACCTATTTCAATCACGTTTACCGGCAAGTCTCTTTACTCGTTCCGTAATACAAGAGCCCGCAACTTACACTAAGCCACATTGCTTGCAAGGCTTGTGTGTGATGTTGTATTACCGAGTGGGCCCCGAGATACCTCTCCGTCACACGGAGTGACAAATCCCAGTCTTGATCCATACTAACTCAACGAACACCTTTGGAGATACCTGTAGAGCATCTTTATAGTCACCCAGTTACGTTGCGACGTTTGATACACACAAAGTATTCCTCCGGTGTCAGTGAGTTATATGATCTCATGGTCATAGGAACAAATACTTGACACGCAGAAAACTGTAGCAACAAAATGACACGATCAACATGCTATGTCTATTAGCTTGGGTCTAGTCCATCACGTGATTCTCCTAATGACGTGATCCAGTTATCAAGCAACAACACCTTGTTTATAATCAGAAGACACTAACTATCTTTGATCAACTGGCTAGCCAACTAGAGGCTTGCTAGGGACAGTGTTTTGTCTATGTATCCACACATGTATATAAGTCTTCATTCAATACAATTATAGCAAGGATAATAAACGATTATCTTGATACAGGAATTATAATAATAACTATATTTATTATTTCCTCTAGGGCGTAATTCCAACAGTCTCCCGCTTGCACTAGAGTCAATAATCTAGCCCTCACATCATCATGCGAATTACATTGTAATAAATCTAACACCCATACAGTACTGGTGTTGATCATGCTTTGCCCGTGGAAGAGGTTTAGTCAGCGGGTCTGCTACATTCAGATCCGTGTGCACTTTGCATATATTTACGTCCTCCCCTTCGACGTAGTCGCGGATGAGGTTGAAGCGTCGTTTGATGTGTGTGGACTTCTTGTGAAACCGTGGTTCCTTTGCTAGGGCAATGGCACCCGTGTTGTCACAGAACAAGGTTATTGGATTCAGTGCACTTGGCACTACTCCAAGATCCGTCATGAACTGCTTCATCCAGACACCCTCCTTAGCCGCCTCCGAGGCAGCCATGTACTCCGCTTCACATGTAGAATCTGCTACGACGCTTTGCTTGGAACTGCACCAGCTTACCGCACCCCTATTAAGAATAAATACGTATCCGGACTGTGACTTAGAGTCGTCTGGATCTGTGTCAAAGCTTGCATCGACGTAACCCTTTACGGCGAGCTCTTCGTCACCTCCATACACGAGAAACATCTCCTTAGTCCGTTTCAGGTACTTCAGGATATTCTTGACCGCCGTCCAGTGATCCACTCCTGGATTACTCTGGAACCTACCTGCCATACTTATGGCCAGGCTAACGTCCGGTCTAGTGCACAACATTGCATACAAGATAGAACCTATGGCTGAAGCATAGGGGATGGTGCTCATATGCTCTCTATCCTCATCAGTTGCCGGGCACTGAGTCTTACTCAATCTCGTACCTTGTAAAACTGGCAAGAACCCTTTCTTGGACTGTTCCATTTTGAACCTCTTCAAAACTTTATCAAGGTATGTGCTTTGTGAAAGTCCTATCAGGCGTTTTGATCTATCCCTGTAGATCTTAATGCCTAGAATGTAAGAAGCTTCTCCTAGGTCCTTCATAGAGAAACTTTTATTCAAGTAATCCTTTATGCTCTCCAAAAACTCCACGTTGTTTCCAATCAGCAAGATGTCATCCACATATAATATTAGAAACGCCACAGAGCTCCCACTCACTTTCTTGTAAATACAAGATTCTCCAACCACTTGTATGAACCCAAATGCTTTGATCACCTCATCAAAGCGTTTGTTCCAACTCCGAGATGCTTGCACCAGTCCATAAATGGATCGCTGGAGCTTGCACACCTTGTTAGCATTCTTAGGATCGACAAAACCTTCGGGTTGCATCATATACAACTCTTCCTTAAGGAAACCGTTAAGGAACGCCGTTTTGACATCCATCTGCCAGATTTCATAATCAAAAAATGCAGCTATTGCTAACATGATTCTGACGGACTTAAGCATCGCTACGGGTGAGAATGTCTCATCATAGTCAACTCCTTGAACTTGTGAAAAACCCTTTGCCACAAGTAGAGCTTTATAAACGGTCACATTGCCGTCAGCGTCCGTCTTCCTCTTAAAGATCCATTTGTTCTTAATAGCCTTGCGGCCCTCAGGTAGTACTTCCAAAGTCCACACTTTGTTCTCATACATGGATCCTATCTAGGACTTCATGGCTTCTAGCCATTTGTTGGAATCTGGGTCCACCATTGCTTCTTCATAATTCGCAGGTTCATTGTTGTCTAACAACATGATTGACAAGACAGGATTACCGTACTACTCTGGAGCAGCACGTGGTCTCGTCGACCTGCGTGGTTCGACAAAAACTTGAACCGAAGTTTCATGATCATCATCATTAACTTCCTCCTCAACCGGCGTCGCAACGACAGAGGTTTCCCCTTGCCCTGCGCCACCATCCAGAGGGATGAGAGGTTCGACAACCTCATCAAGTTCTATCTTCCTCCCACTCAATTCTCTCGAGAGAAACTCCTTCTCGAGAAAAGCTCCGTTTTTTGCAACAAACACTTTGCCATCGGATTTGAGATAGAAGGTGTACCCAACTGTCTCTTTTGGATAACCTATGAAGAAGCACTTTTCCGCTTTGGGTTCCAGCTTTCCAGGCTGAAGCTTTTTGACATAAGCATCACATCCCTAAACTTTAAGAAACGACAACTTTGGCCTTTTGCCATACCACAGTTCGTATGGTGTCGTCTCAACGGATTTTGATGGTACCCTATTTAAAGTGAATGCAGCTGTTTCTAATGCATAACCCCAAAACGATAACGACAAATCGGTAAGAGACATCATAGATCGCACCATCTCTAATAAAGTACGATTACGACGTTCGGACACACCATTACGCTGTGGTGTTCCTGGCGGTGTCAACTATGAAACAATTCCACATTGTCTTAAGTGAGCACCAAACTCGAAACTCAGATATTCACCCCCACGATCAGACCGTAGGAACTTGATCTTCTTGTTACGATGATTTTCAACTTCACTCTGAAATTGCTTGAACTTTTCAAATGTTTCAGACTTGTGCTTCATTAAGTAGACATAACCATATCTACTAAAATCATCAGTGAAGGTGAGAAAATAATGATATCCGCCGCGTGCCTCTACGCTCATCGGACCACACACATCGGTATGTATGATTTCCAACAAGTCACTTGCATGCTCCATTGTTCCGGAGAACGGAGTTTTAGTCATCTTGCCCATGAGGCATGGTTCGCACGTGTCAAGTGAATCAAAGTCAAGTGACTCCAAAAGTCCATCGGCATAGAGTTTCTTCATGCGCTTTACACCAATATGACCTAAGCGGCAGTGCCACAAAAATATGGCGCTATCATTGTTAACTCTAACTCTTTTGGTCTCAATGTTATGTATGTGTGTATCACTATCAAGATTCAATATGAACAATCCTCTCACATTGGGTGCATGACCATAAAGGATGTTACTCATAGAAATAGAACAACCATTATTCTCTGACTTAAAAGAGTAACCGTCTCGCAATAATCAAGATCCAGATATAATGTTCATGCTCAATGCAGGCACTAAATAACAATGATTTAAGTTCATAACTAATCCTGATGGTAACTGAAGTGAAACTGTGCTGACGGCGATTGCATCAACCTTGGAACCATTTCCTACGCGCATCGTCACTTCATCTTTCGCCAGCCTTCGTCTATTCTGCAGTTCCTATTTCGAGTCGCAAATATGAGCAACAGAACCGGTATCGAATACCCAGGCACTACTACGAGAGCCAGTTAAGTACACATCAATAACATGTATATCAAATATACCTGATTTTTCTTTGGCCGCCTTCTTATCAGCCAGATACTTGGGGCAATTGCGCTTCCAGTGACCCATACCCTTGCAATAGTAACACTCTGTTTCAGGCTTAGGTACAGCTTTGGGTTTCTTCGTCGGATTGGCAACAGACTTGCCGCTCTTCTTCGAATTACCCTTCTTGCCTTTGCCATTTCTCTTGAAACTAATGGTCTTATTCACCATCAACACTTGATGCTCTTTACGGAGTTCAGACTCTGCGACTTTCAGCATCGCAAACAACTCGCCGGGAGACTTGTTCATCCCTTGCATGTTGTAGTTCAACACAAAGCCTTTATAGCTTGGCGGCAGTGATTGAAGGATTCTGTCAGTGATAGCTTCTTGCGGGAGTTCAATCCCCAGCTCAGCTAGACGGTTTGAGTACCCAGACATTTTGAGCACATGTTCACTGACAGACGAGTTCTCCTCCATCTTGCAAGCATAGAATTTATCGGAGGTCTCATACCTCTCGATCCGGGCGTTCTTCTGAAAGATAAACTTCAACTCCTGGACCATCTCAAATGCTCCATGATGCTCAAAGCGACGTTGAAGTCCCGGCTCTAAGCCATACAAGACTGCACATTGAACTACTGAGTAGTCCTCCTTACGTGCTAACCAAGCGTTCTTAACATCCTGATCAGCCGTAGTGGGTGGTTCATCTCCTAGCGCAGCATTAAGGACATAATCCTTCTTCCCAGCTTGTAAGATTAGCTTAAGATTACGAGCCCAGTCTACAAAGTTGCTTCCATCATCTTTCAACTTAGCTTTCTCTAGGAACGTATTAAAATTCAGGGTGACTGTCGCGTGAGCCATGATCTACAACACAAATATATCCAAAGTGGACTTAGACTATGTTCAAGATAATTAGAGTTTAACTTAATCAAATTACTCGCTAAACTCCCACTCAAAAAGTACATCTCTCTAGTCATTTCAGTGGTTCATGATCCACTTACACTAGCTCAAGTCCGATCATCACGTGAGTTGAGCATAGTTTCAGTGGTAAGCATCCCTATGCTAATCATATCATCTATATGATTCATGATGGACCTTTCGGTCTCATGTGTTCCGAGGCCATGTCTTCACATGCTAGGCTCGTCAAGCTTAACCCGAGTGTTCCGCGTGCGCAACTGTTTTGCACCCGTTGTATGTGAACGTTGAGTTTATCACACCCGATCATCACGTGGTGTCTCGAAACGACGAACTGTAGCAACGGTGCAAAGTCGGGGAGAACACAATTTCGTCTTGAAATTTTAGTGAGAGATCACCTCATAATGCTACCGTCGTTCTAAGCACAATAAGGTGCATAAAAGGATTAACATCACATGCAATTCATAAGTGACACGATATGGCCATCATCACGTGCTCCTTGATCTCCATCACAAAAGCACCGGCACGATCTTCTTGTCACCGGCGCCACACCATGATCTCCATCAACGTGTCGCCATCGGGGTTGTCGTGCTACTCATGCTATTACTACTAAAGCTACGTCCTAGCAAAATAGTAGACGCATCTGCAACCACAAACATTAGTATAAAGACAACCCTATGGCTCCTGTTGGTTGCCGTACCATCGACGTGCAAGTCGATATTATCTATTACAACATGATCATCTCATACATCCAATATATCACATCACATCGTTGGCCATATCACATCATAAGCATACCCTGCAAAAACAAGTTAGACGTCCTCTAATTTTGTTGTTGCATGTTTTACGTGGTGACCATGGGTATCTAGTAGGATCGCATCTTACTTACGCAAACACGACAACGGAGATATATGAGTTGCTATTTAACCTCATCCAAGGACGTCCTTGGTCAAATCCGATTCAACTAAAGTTGGAGAAACTGACACTTGCCAGTCATCTTTGAGCAACGGGGTTACTCGTAGCGATGAAACTAGTCTCTCGTAAGCGTACGAGTAATGTCGGTCCAAGCCGCTTCAATCCAACAATACCGCGGAATCAAGAAAAGACTAAGGAGGGCAGCAAAACACACATCACCGCCCACAAAAAATTTTGTGTTCTACTCGAGAAGACATCTACGCATGAACCTAGCTCTGATGCCACTGTTGGGGAACGTCGCATGGGAAACAAAAAATTTCCTACGTGCACGAAGACCTATCATGGTGATGTCCATCTACGAGAGGGGATGTGTGATCTACGTACCCTTGTAGACCGTACAGCAGAAGCGTTAGTGAACGCGATTGATGTAGTGGAACGTCCTCACGTCCCTCGAGCCACCCCGCGAACCGTCCCGTGATCAGTCCCACGATCTAGTGCCGAACGGACGGCACCTCCGCGTTCAGCACACGTACAGCTCGACGTTGATCTCGGCCTTCTTGATCCAGCAAGAGATACGGAGAGGTACAAGAGTTCTCTGGCAGCATGACGGCGCTCCGGAGGTTGGTGGTGATCTTATCTCAGCAGGGCTCCCCCCGAGCTCCGCAGAAACGCGATCTAGAGGAAAAACCGTGGAGGTATGTGGTCGGGCTGCCGGGGAAAAGTCGTCTCAAATCAGCCCTAAAACCTCCGTATATATAGGGGGAAGAGGGGGAGCCTTGCCTTGGGGTCCAAGGACCCCTAAGGGCTTCGGCCGAGCCAAGGGGGGCAGCCCTCCCCTTCCAAACCGAGTCCAACTAGGTTTGGAAGGAGGAGTCCTTCCCCCTTTTCCCACCTCCTCTTTTTTTCTCTTTGATTTTCTTCCTATGGCGCATAGGGCCTTCTTGGGCTGTCCCACCAGCCCACTAAGGGCTGGTGTGCCACCCCCAAGGCCTATGGGCTTCCCCGGGGAGAGTTGCCCCCCCCCCCGGTGAACTCCCGGAACCCATTCGTCATTCCCTGTACATTCCCGGTAACTCCGAAAACCTTCCGGTAATCAAATGAGGTCATCCTATATATCAATCTTCGTTTCCGGACCATTTCGGAAACCCTCGTGACGTCCGTGATCTCATCCGGGACTCCGAACAACATTCGGTAACCAACCATATAACTCAAATACGCATAAAACAACGTCGAACCTTAAGTGTGCAGACCCTGCGGGTTCGAGAACTATGTAGACATGACCCGAGAGACTCCTCGGTCAATATCCAATAGCGGGACCTGGATGCCCATATTGGATCCTACATATTCTACAAAGATCTTATCGTTTGAACCTCAGTGCCAAGGATTCATATAATCCCGTATGTCATTCCCTTTGTCCTTCGGTATGTTACTTGCCCGAGATTCGATCGTCAGTATCCGCATACCTGTTTCAATCTCGTTTACCGGCAAGTCTCTTTACTCGTTCCGTAATACAAGACCCCGCAACTTACACTAAGTCACATTGCTTGCAAGGCTTGTGTGTGATGTTGTATTACCGAGTGGGCCCCGAGATACCTCTCCGTCACACGGAGTGACAAATCCCAGTCTTGATCCATACTAACTCAACGAACACCTTTGGAGATACCTGTAGAGCATCTTTATAGTCACCCAGTTACGTTGCGACGTTTGATACACACAAATTATTCCTCCGGTGTCAGTGAGTTATATGATCTCATGGTCATAGGAACAAATACTTGACACGCAGAAAACAGTAGCAACAAAATGACACGATCAACATGCTACGTCTATTATCTTGGGTCTAGTCCATCACGTGATTCTCCTAATGACGTGATCCAGTTATCAAGCAACAACACCTTGTTTATAATCAGAAGACACTGACTATCTTTGATCAACTGGCTAGCCAACTAGAGGCTTGCTAGGGACAGTGTTTTGTCTATGTATCCACACATGTATATAAGTCTTCATTCAATACAATTATAGCATGGATAATAAACGATTATCTTGATACAGGAATTATAATAATAACTATATTTATTATTGCCTCTAGGGCATAATTCCAACACCTTTGGGATAGCTATATTGTTGAATTTGAATATGATCCCACATGTAATATCTATGAGAGAGGAAAAAATTGTGGTAGAAACTTTCATGTTACCAAATTACCTCTCGTTATGTTGAGATTGCTATTGTCTCTTTCTTCTTCCTCGCATATGGTAACTATTGGTTGTCTTGACAATCTGTTTTCCTATAAAATGCCTATGCATAGGAAGTATGTTAGACTTAGATGTTATTTTCACATGTTTCATGATGCTCTCGTCGTGTCCGATTGCTATCTTTTATGTGAGCATCATCGAATTATCAATGCCTAGCGAAGGGCGTTAAACAATAGCGCTTGTTGGGAGGGAACCCAATGAATTTATCTTTGCTTTTTTGCTTTATTATTTGTTGCGTCCACACTATCATAATTCTGTTGTAATTGTGCCTTTTGTGTTTATTTTTGTGTTTGAGCCAAGCAAAACCTTTATGACTAGTCTTGGTGATGGTTGTTTGATCCTGCTGGAAAAAGACAGAAACTTTTCGCTCACGAAATGATTTTTAGTTTTTATTCAGAATGAGCTTTTGAGTTGATTCCTTTTGTTGCTGGTTGATATGCCTTTTCCCATGCAGTCGTAATTTTTCAGAATTTTTGAGGTACCAGAAGTATACGAAGTATACAGATTGCTACAGACTGGTCTGTTTTTGACAAATTCTGTTTTTGTTGAGTTGGTTGCTTGTTTTGATGAAACTATGGTTAGTATCGGGGGGTACTAGCCATGGAAAAGTGGAAATACAGTATCCCAACACCAATATAAATAGAAATCAAGATTGCTATAGTACCTAGAGTGGTCGTAGTTTGTTTTCTTGTGCTAATGTTATCACGAGTTCCTGTTTAAGTTTTGTGTTGTGAAGTTTTCAAGTTTTGGATGATGTTCTCATGGACAAAGAGATAAGGAGTGGAAAGAGCTCAAGCTTGGGGATTCCCAAGGCATCCCAAGCCAAATTGAAGGACACCAAAAAGCCTAAGCTTGGGTATGCCCCGGGAAGGCATCCCCTCTTTCGTCTTCAATCCATCGGTAACATTACTTGGAGCTATGTTTTTATTCACCACATGATATGTGTTTTGCTTGGAGCGTCTTGTATCTTAGGAGTCTTTTATTTTATTTTGTGGTACCATCATCCTTGCTGCACACCTTTAGAGAGAGACATGCACTCATCGTGATTTTGCTAGAATGCTCATTGTGCTTCACTTATATCTTTTGAGCTAGATAATTTTGCTCTATGTGCTTCACTTAGATCTTTTACAGCACGGCGGTGCGAGACTTGGTAGTTGGCTTATGCTTTGAAAGTAGTCCCAAAAGTGATAGGTACCCAAAGAGGATACAAAAACCTCCATCTTCATGTGCATTGAGTAGAAAGAGAAGTTTTGATTCCTCTCAGTTAGTTTTGATACATGGATTTGGTAATACTAAGAGTTATGTTAGTAGGGTGTTGTGAATCTAGAAATACTTGTGTTGAAGTTAGTGATTCCCGTAGCATGCACGTATGGTGAACTTCTATGTTAGGAAGTCAGAGCATAATTGATCTATTGATTGTCATCCTTTGTGTTGAGATCGGTATTGCGCGATGGTTAACACCTACCAACCCTTCCCCTCAGAGTATGCGTTTAGCACTTTGTTTTGATTACTAATAAAAACTTTCGCAACAAGTATGTGAGTTCTTCATGACTAATGTGAGTCCATGGTATAGATGCACTTTCACCTTCCACCTTTGCTAGCCTCTCTAGTGCCGCGCAATTCTCGCCGGTGCACAAACCCACCAAATGCCTTCCTCAAAACAGCCACCATACCTACCTACTATGGCATTTTCATAGCCATTCCGAGATATATTGCCATGCAACTCCCATCGTTCCGTCTCATGACTTGTGCCGTCACTCTCATATTGCCATTGCATGATCGTAAGATAGCTAGCGAGATGTTTCAACGTCATACGCCAAGCTAGATCGTTGCACATCCCGGTACACTGCCGGAGGCATTTCCTATAGAGTCATTTCTAAGCTTTGAGTTGTGAGTAAATAAAAGTGTGATGATCATCATTATTAGACCATTGTCCCATGTGAGGAAATAAAAAAGAAGAGGCCAAAGAGCCCAAATAAAAAAAAGGAAAAAAAGAAGAGAAAAAAGGGGCCTAAGAGCCCAAATAAAAAAAGAGAGAAAGAGATAAGGGACAATGCTACTATCTCTTTCCACACTTGTGCTTCATAATAGCACCATGTTCTTCATGTTTGAGAGCCTCTTGTTTTGTCACCACCATATGCTAGTGGGAATCTTCATTATATAATTTGGCTTGTATATTCCAATGATGGGCTTCCTCAAAATTGCCCTAGGTCTTCGTGAGCAAGCAAGTTGGATGCACACCCACTAGTTCTCCTTTTGAGCTTTCACATACTTATAGCTCTAGTGCATCCTTTGTATGACAATCCCTACTCATTCACATTGATATCTATTAATGGGCATCTCCATAGCCTTTTGATATGCCGAGTCAATGTGACCGTCTCCTCCTTTTTTGTCTCACAACCACCACCACACTCTATTCCACCTATAGTGCTATATCCATGGCTCACGCTCATGTATTGCGTGATTACTTGGCCAATACCGGGGTTGTGCATGATTTACATTAGTTGTGTGAGGATGATGGAGCATAGCCAGACTATATGATTTTGTAGGGATAACTTTCTTTGGCCTTGTTATTTTGAAAGTTCATGATTACCTTGTTAGTTTGCTTGAAGTATTATTGTTTTCATGTCAATAGCAAACTATTGTTTTGAATCTTACGGATCTGAACACTCATGTCACATGAAAGAAGTTGCAAAGGACAACAATCCAAGGTAGCATTCCACATAAAAAATTCATTCTTTATCACTTCCCTACTCGAGGACGAGCAGGAGTTAAGCTTGGGGATGCTTTGATACGTCTCCAACGTATCTATAATTTTTTATGGTTTCATGCTATTATCTTGTCAAACTTTGGATGTTTTGTATGCCTTTTATATATTTTTTGGGACTAACTTATTAACTCAGTGCCAAGTGCGAGTTCCTGTTTTTTCCATGTTTTTGACCCCTTTCAGAGGAGGATTTTAAACGGAGTCCAAACGGAACGAAACTGCCAAAAAGATGGCTTCTTCTCTCTCTTGGATCTTCAATACAAAGTTCTCCATGATCTTCATGGATATCTATCCGATGTAATCTTCTTTTGCGGTGTCTTTATCGAGATCGATGAATTGTGGATTTATTATCAGATTATCTATGAATCTTATTTGAGTTTCTTCTGATCTCTCTTATGCATGATTTCATATACTTGTAATTCTCTTCGAGTTGTGGGTTTTGTTTGGCCAACTAGATCTATGATTCTTGCAATGGGAGAAGTGTTTGGTTTTGGGTTCATACCGTGTAGTGACCTCACCCAGTGACAAAAGGGGTAGCGAGGCACTCATCGTGTTGTTGCCATCAAGGGTAAAAAGATGGGGTTTTCATCATTGGTTTGAGATTATCCCTCTACATCATGTCATCCTGCTTAATGCGTTACTCTGTTCGTCATGAACTCAATACACTAGATGCATGCTGGATAGCGGTCGATGTGTGGAGTAATAGTAGTAGATGCAGAAAGTATCGGTCTACTTGTCTCGGACGTGATGCCTATATGTATGATCATTGCCTTAGATATCGTCATGACTTTGCGCGGTTCTATCAATTGCTCGACAGTAATTTGTTCACCCACCGTAATATTTGCTATTTTGAGAGAAGCCTCTAGTGAACACTATGGCCCCGGGCTCTACTCCACACCATATTTTCAGCCTTACGCTTTTTCTTCGTTTCACTTTCCGCCTTCAGATCTCACTTTGCAATCAATCTTGAAGGGATTGACAACCCCTTTATAGCGTTGGGTGCAAGATCTTTTGTGTTTGTGCAGGTACTCTGGACTTGACGAGATTCTCCTGCCGGATTGATACCTTGGTTCTCAAACTGAGGGAAATACTTACTGCTCCTGTGCTGCATCACCCTTTCCTCTTCAAGGGAAAAACCAACTCAAGCAAGTCTCCGTCAACGTGTGAAATTTTGGCGCTGTTGTTTGAGAAGTAGCAGTGCCTTGTCATCATGCTGGTAGATTTGGGCATGTTTCATGATAGAAACAAAATGGGTTCGTAGCATTGATCTTCCTTAGGTAGAAACTGCCTGTAACATACTCCCTCCGTCCGAAAATAGATGTATCCGACGAAATTTTACAAAACCCCTCTACCCTTTCCTCCGACAAACATCGCAACCCACCGCTCCTGCTTGGTCGCCTTGCCACGCGCCGGCCGCTTGTGTCACCGCCTCGCCATGCGCACTAACCGATTATTCTGTCACCTCGCCGCCGTCTCCATTGCCTCGCCGACCGCCTTCTCCCGCTCGTCTCGCCTCTTCTCTCCATCCTCACTAGGAGCTCAAGATGGAAGGAGTCCCCTTTTCTTCAAAGCTCGCGATTTGCCGGCTCCGACGGTGGCGCTGCCCCGTGCCCCTTGAACTGCTCCAGCCACTGCCCCGTGCTCATCGTGGAGGTAGGGGCGTGGAAGCCGTTGGGGATCAGCGACCGGAAGTGCGTGAGGCTCCGCAAGGAGGTGCTCCTCGCTGGCGAGGATTGGACCTACGACCCGTCCTGCGGCGAGATGCGCACCAAGCGCAAGGGCCACAAGGTCGACCGCATCACCGTCGAGAAGTAAACACCCCCGCGTTTCCCTCCCTTCCTCCTCGCGATCAGCCGTGTCCTGTGTTGTGGGAATGAGCCTGGTGATAGAGGTGAGGGGTACGAAAGGAGAGGGCAGAGTCCTAGCTACGGCGAGTTTGTGCACACGATGTATGACTTCAGACCCCTCTCGTGGAGGTAACAGCCCTACGTTTGAGTGCTCTGGAGCTCTCGTCGTGTGGAATGTGTGTGTTACAGGGGGTGCGAACCCTTGTGCGAGAGGGGACGGGTGGCTTATATAGAGTGCGCTACCCCTCATCAAGGCCAGGCAACCAAGGGTTCGATTAATAAAGTTAAAGGCGTACATTACTCATAACGTACGTAATAAATGTTACTTATGACGACCAGTCGAATGCCCGCTAGTTGGCCTCCCTAGAGTGGCTTTTGTACTTCTGCGGTCGACGGGCCTTTGGTTCTTCCGAGTGAAAGTATGTCGTCGAGTGGAGGGAGAAAGTCTCCGAGTGGATGTTCTACCGAGTGACCCGTGTACCATGGCGAGTCAGTTGGAACCTTCCTTGAAATATTTAAGTCTTTCATGTTGTGCCCTTGGGTAGGACATGTAGGTCGGGCCTATGACCCTATCCTAGGTACATATCCCCATCATTATCCCCCGAATGGATTGGGGTTCGAGTGGGGAAGGGGTCGATGCAGATTCTGATATGCGAACTCCGAATGCACTTCCACACTTGGAAGAAGTGTGTGTCGATTGAAGTCTTTGTCATTCACCCTCATTGATTCTGTCTTGAAATCCCTCTGAGTGAATTTGAAAATGAAAACTGGTCCGAGTGATCAACAGGATTCTCACGCCCAAGATACGACCCTATCCTCAATTTGGCATGAGGGCCTCGTCAGGGATAGAAGCGCATCTCGTCGTGTCGCAAGAATGGATATCGTTACAAATAAATGTACTGAAAAGAAGATATATATATATATATATATATATATATATATAGAATTGGCTTACACTCGCCACAAGCTACATCAGAGTCACAATAGTACATTACATATACATCATCAAGAAGAGCAGGGTCCGACTACGGACGAAAACAAACGAGAAAAGAAGAACGACGTCCATCCTTGCTATCCCAGGATGCCGGCCTGGAACCCATCCTAGATCGATGAAGAAGAAGAAGAAGAGACAACTCCAAATGAACAATCAACGCGCTCGCGTCAAATAACCTTTACATGTACCTGCAACTGGTGTTGTAGTAATCTGTGAGCCATAGGGGACTTAGCAATCTCATTTCCAAAGGTATCAAGACTAGCAAAGATTAATGGGTGAGGTAAGGTTAAGTGGTGAGGTTGCAGCAGCGGCTAAGAATATATTTGGTGGCTAACTTATGAGTACAAGAAATAAGAGGGGAGGATCTCCGCATAACGGACGTGACTACTGATGATCAAATGAATGATCATGAACACCTACCTACGTTAGTCATAACCCCACCGTGTCCTCGATCGGAGAAGGAACTCACGAAAGAGACAATCACGGTTACGCACACAGTTGGCATCTTTTAATTAAGTTAACTTCAATTTATCTAGAACCAGTGTTAAACAAAGCTTCCACGTTGCCACATAACCGCGGGCACGGCTTTCCGAAAAGATTTAACCATGCAGGGGTGCTCCAACTAGTCCATCACAAATTACCACAAGCCGCATAGAAATCCTCAATCACGAAGCTCGCGACCTCGTCGGATTCCCTAGTGGAAAACCTCAACTCTGAGATTACGCAAAGCATCACCGGAATCCCGATGCACAAGATATTTCGTCAAAGGTAAAACTAATCCAGCAAGGCCGCCCGACATGCCGACGATCCCGATAGGAGCCGCGTATCTCGTTCTCAGGACACGACGGATGAGCGATGGTTACCACGCCAAACGCCGAGTTGCCCCGGGTAGCGTCAATAAGCTGCTCTGTTTTGGACCAACACTCATGAGGAGCACTGGCCCGGGGGTTGATTAAATTATCCTCGGGGTCCGGAAAGTCCCTATGCAATTTTATTAGGTGATTAGGAAAATGTAGTACCAATGTTGGGCCTTGCCAGACGAGCTTTAATCTAAACCGAATTATCAAGGGGGTCCCCATAACAACCCCGATCGTGTTAGGAGCGCTCAATTATGGAACATAACACCGGTAGCCGAAACTAAGGGGGCAAAGGTGGAACAAAACACCGGGCTAGAAAGGCCGAGCCTTCCACCTTTTATCAAGTATATAGGTGCATTAAATTAAATAGCATTAATATGGTGATATGACCAGGAACCCATGTTATCACATGGAAGCAACTGCACGTGCAACTAGCAACGCTAACACAGGGTTAAGCAAGCAGTAACATAGCCAATCAGTGGTTTGCTAGGTTGAACAGGTTGAAGGTTTTCATGGCATTGCTGAGAGGCTGATATTTAACATGTGGTAGGCAACGAGACATAATCGATAGAAATGGTAAACTAGCATGGCAATGATAGTAATGATATCTGGGGAAATGGTCATCTTCCTGAGATCCCGCTTGGAAGAAGAATGCCTCCGTGAAGCAAACGAACCGATGTAGTCGAACGGGTCCTCACAATCCAGCACGCTGAGGAACTCTATCGAGACGAAGCAAACCGGAAACACAAATCAACACACGGAATTCACTACACAGCGCACAACACAAATGATGCATGAGCAGCTGAATACATGCAAGTCACGGCATGATAAAACACACAATCAAACACTACACATTAAGTGAAGTTCAATATGCAACGAGTTGCATATTGATGAAACTCCACGTTAATTATTTAGTTCTATCCGGATTAGACAAACTGCAATATTAAATGTGGTTAAACATGGCAAGAGGTGAAGCGCAATTAATCTACCTATCTAGGCATTTTAAATGAGGTCGGAAATGACATATAGCATCTCCAAAACGACCTCACATGTTAATTAACAATTCTGTCCAGATCTGAACTAACACATTTAATTGGTTGTTAAACAGAAAAACAAATAGGGTCACGTGATTCTACGAGTCGTTACAAGCAATTTACACATAGAGAACATCTCCAACGGAGCTACGGATCAAAAGATACGGACACCGCAAGATATGAAGCCACGAATGCAAAATGTGTGCAACGACGGTCACGAGCACTTCAAAACATCCAACCAGCAAGAGAAAATGAAACTACACGAGATTCTAAGCAAGTTTCATGTAGGACACGTTCAAATCAGAGCTACGGTTCAACAACTACGAGCAAAACAAGAAATCACTACAATCTGCCAAAATCAGCCACATAGCATTTTCTACGCCCCACAACTACGAGCTACAAAATCCCAATATGCTCAAGCAAGGCATGAGACGATAGAGGGCAAGAAGCACTACAACAAACAACTAACAACAACTAGCATGGCATCCTGGATCACTAGGGAAAGAAGTCACAAATGACATCCCACACACTATTTCAGACTTAGTGAAAATTACACCTCATGAAAGTGCAGTTTTCGATCTGAAGCCATATTGACGGCAGCAAAACCATAAGCTACAAGACTCCAAATGGCATGAAAATTTACAGCAAGCTAAAGAAACATAAAGTCTACAACTAACTCCATTGCACCAACCTCAAAAGAGCTACAGATCAAAAGATAGAAGCAAGACGAGACTGCAACAAAATATAACAGATTCCAGACTTAGAAATATTTCAGCACCTCCAAATCAGCACTATTTCTAGCAACTTGAGAGCAAGAAAACCACACCTAAACATGCATTTCTATTGCAACCAAAAATACCAGGGGCTAGAGTAAACATCCAAGAACAACTCCCTAGTTGACAACTTAAACAAACGAAGCACGGAATAAATCCTACGAAAAAGACAAGAGGGCAACATGGCAAAATATCGCTCGAACTAACTTACTCAAAAGCCAAAACTAATTGCACAGAAAAATCCATCCGGAAAACATATAAAATATGTGGGGTTGCACAACATTAATTTCACCACACGTAAATACGAGATAATGTCCTAAGCACGGAAAATAAACTAGTGGCAATTCCCTACGCGAAAAAATACCAACGGCTACTCTAAAATACATGGAAAAGAGGTTCCTAAAACATGGACATCTATCTAAGGCATTCGAGCTAACCGGACTTGCCCGAAAAATAAATACGGGCACTATCCTATCTAGACAGCACGTAAACCTGGGCATATGGCGGCTCAATCTACGTCAAACAATTATGCAAGTTGCAAAAACGTAATCTACGCGCAAAACTACACCAAAACCATATGCTACACGCCTCGTTCCGACACATGATATAAAAGTTACGGCGTTTAAATATATCCTTATTTTTCTGGAATTTTAAATAAATTCCGAAATATCCCTAAACGAAAAATAGCTACAGGGCCAGATCTAACTACCAATGGGCTACAAGGGGTTGCTCGGGTTAACTAAATTGCAACTGGGCGAGGAAAACGTAAAGGCAGGGAAGGCCTCACCTTGGGCCTTGGCCCGGCTCGTGGAGGAGGCTGAGGCAAGCTTGGCCTGCTGGAGGAGGCCGGTCGCGATGGTAGGCTGAGGGGCACTGCGGCTCAGGAGGCCGACTCGGCCGGTCCAGGGAGGTGCGGCTCAAGGCGCCTAGCAGCAAAGCACTCACGGCTTCGTCTCCAGCTCGCTCGCGAGTGAGCGTCAGCAACCGGCGGCTGGCGGCGGGGGTGCGGGCACCGCAAGGAGGTGCGGCGAGGAGGGTCTTGGACCGGCGGATCTGGCCGGACCTCGCCGGATCCAGCCGCCGGCGGGGCGAGGCAGCAAGGGCGGCGCGAGCTCCGGCTGCTGCAGGTTGGGGGCTCCGATGGGAGGACCTCGGGCAGGAGGCCGCGATGGGAGGCCGGCAGGAGACGGATCTGGGCAGCGGCTACACACCGGCGAGCAGCAGCGGCCGCGCCGGGGCTGGTCCCTGCGGCTCCGGTGGCTCACCAGCCGGCTGGGCACGAAGGAGAGGCGCGGGGGCTGGCTGAGGGAGCCTCGGCTCCAAGCGACGGCGCGGACGAACCGGGCTCGGGCGGGCTCCAGATGGGCTGCCCAGGCCCGGCGGCGGCGCTGAGGAGAGAGGAGAGAGAGTCAGAGGCGGCTAGGTTAGGGTTTCGGGCATGGATCCCGAGGAGGAATAGGGGGCGTCCAAATAGGTAGGAGAGGGGTGTTTAAATAGGGAAGGGGACTAGGTTTAGCAGAATGTCGCCCCGGTTTCAACCGTGCGGTCGGAATCGAACAATTCCGAATGCGGGACGGGCTAAGTGGTCGTGTGGAGTAGGTTAGCTCGAGATGAGAGAGAAAACGGTGCGGCAACGCGATTTAAAATACCGGAAAACGTCCCACGATAGACCAGATACGATGCCGCTACGGTCGACCGTTCGGGTACCAGACGGACTCCGATTGCGACGAAACTTGACAGGCGTCCTACCTATATTAAATAACACCGCACGTCAAATCTCAACCCAATCAGAGGAAGTTTTACACACATTTTTTAAAACAAGATTTGAAAGATGTCGCGGACGCGTGCGAGTGTGGTCGGGCTCAGAATGGACAACGACGAGAACCGGCAACTAACAATGGACGCAAGTTTTGAAAACTGGTGGCAACGGAGATGCCGATGCAATGCAGATGATGCGCATGATGCGATGATGATGCAACAAAAGAAAATAGACACACGACAAAAACGGAAAGAGAGGGGAATCTTCTGGAACGTCGGTCTCGGGCTGTCACAACTCTACTACACTACAAGAGGATCTCGCCCCGAGATCCAAGAATGAAAGGGGGAGAGGATGACAAAGCAAGAGGTAAAACTTAATCGCTTCTTTGACAAACGAGTGAAACCAATGACCCTTGAAGGTTGCAAAGAGATGAGGAATGATAAGAGAAACAAGCAAGAATTCACGGAAAGTTTCGGCAGCACTTCGGTAGGAAAAGGTGACAAAAAATTCGATAAGAAGAGAGAATTAGACAATATTCATAACAAACAACTAAATAGAGCAAGGGAACACCATGATCTTGATGGAACAACAAGATTGACCCAAAAGAGCAACATCACAATGCCTCCGGAACAATAGAATAGGAACTAGCTCATACGGAAGAAGAGAATGAAGAAAAGAATGACAACTATTATCTCAAATGAACTTGGCAACATCCTTGCAAGAAGAATTGAACGGAGTTGTTGGAAAAACAACAACAAAAAGAACAAGATAGTAGTGGGCTTATGGAAACCTTTCAAACTAATGAAGTGACAACCAGCCACTAACAGAAACAAGGATAGAATAAAGCAAAGATATCAAAACTTCTTACACCAAGAGGGTGCATTGAGAACTGGGATTAATGACAAGCACCATGATAGCACAATCCATTGGAAAAGCTTTAGGTGAAATCCCAAACGAAGATAGCTCAATGAAGAAATCATGGGTCGAAAATATCTCATGATCAAAGAATTGGTGGATTTAGTTATCTCACTCTTGAAAGGAAAACTGTTCGAGGCTCCTACACTAACAAGAATGCTATAATACCAGCTGAAAGGATAAAGGAAGAACAAATGCACTGGAAATGCAAGAGAAGAAAACTTGAGGTTCTCCAACAAAATCTTGAAGAACACTTGAGAATGACTTGATATCATGAGCCGCTCCGGAAGAAGAATTGAAATCTCTTGGAAGAAGGAAGAACAAGAATAAGAATTATGTTATGCTCATCCTTCATCAAATTAAATTGATGACAAGCAACGGATTTAGCATACAACTTATTATTCTAGAAATGATAGAGGAGATACATGAGCACAAACTGAAGAAGTATTGAAGGAGACACCGGTGAGAATTGAAATGAATGAGGCAACCATGAATGAATGGAGATACATGAGAATGAAGAGATCATGAGCCACCTGAGAGAAAACTAGAACAAGGCACCGGATAAACGAGAGACGAACGAAGAGAAAACAATGGAGAAGAATTTGAGAATGAAAGCTGCAAGTTGAGAACGAACAAAATCTTCTGGATGATGGCCTTCGGAGGATCGAGAATGGAAACAACTCAAAAAAACACCGGATAGCAAGAAAAGGGATTACTCATGATTGGAACAATTCAAGATGATGCCAGAAGGCTGAAACGATGAATCATGAAGAGAATGGACCAAGATTTACGAGGAACACTCCTTCGAATCTTCAATGGAGAGAATCACGAGAAGAACATCACCAAGAATAACTGAGACACTCCGGAATAATGAAGAATGCAAGGTTGAGCCAAATATGAGAATTAATTCGAATAGATCTTGAAGAAGGGATATGACTGATGAAATTCATACTTACGTCATAGTTGAAAAGAATTAAAGACCTCCGGAAAGATTACAGAGCTATATAAGATCCTGGGGAAAAACCTGTGGGTTATGGGCCCACTCGAAGAAACCACCGTTGACAAGATTACTAGAAAGAGGGATATTGCACCGTACAAATGAAACTATATGAGGTTGAAAACCTCGAAATAATTAAAGAATTGAGAACAAGAATTCTGAGATAACTTCAACGCTCCGAGTAGAATAGAGATAACTGAATAAACAAGATAGACTCATGAGAATCTCCATCATAGGAAAGAATTACACATATGAACGGATATAATGAACACGGACAACTGAATTAAATTCACCGGAAAAGATAACAAGATTGAATAAATATGAACACGAAGCTCCTAAGAATCTTCACAATGAATCACCGGGTAAGAGAGAAAAGAACAGACAGCGGATGCACAATGAACATAAAACTCTTGGATGAAAATTGAATCACTAAAGAAAAGGGTGGTAGGGCGGGGAAAAACAAAGACAACTTGAGACAGATGAGATGAACTCCGGAAAGAATTGAGAGAATTATCTGCAAAAATTGGAGAGGAATGAATTCAGTTGAAGAGAAGCACACCGGTTGGAAAAGAATTGACACCACAACTCCGGTTGACAAGAATTGAAAAGACAATTGATTAAGCCAAAGGATTAGTACTCTCATAAAATATGAGAACACTAATCAGGAAAGATCTGAAATCACCACTTGACATCGAAGCAACTCGAATTACCATATTCAACAAAACAAAGGATGCGGCTTGCAAATTAGCCTGAACAAACTCATGAGAAAGATTTTCGTTCGATATTTTCATGGACAGGATCGCACGGGCTCGATCCTTACAGTAGCCATCAAGTGCAAGGCAGTGCACCCGACATACGAAGTGTCCCCGAGTCGTAGCAAGCGACAAGGACTCTCTAAGACACAACGAGAACCACTGTAAGTCGACCGTCAACAAACGAATCCACTAGATGTCAAACCCCAACCTAACATCATGCATTTTTTGGAAGATTGTCCTATAAGCAACTACTTGAATTCCCACCTATGAATTCCCGAAATATCTCGTCATGCAATCTGGTACACGGATACAAGGAGTAATATTCAACTCCTATACTAACCCGTCACCTGTATCACATCCGTCAACACACAACCGAAATCTCGGACCTTCATCTACAACAGACCCTCGTGATCACAACGATACAAAGTATGGCAGTACTCCCGAACAATCTGCACCAGTACTGGGGACATCGGGGTTATCTCGCCACTACTAGTATTGAAGCAATTACGAACATCCTTTGTTCTGAGATACTAAGAAATATGAATGATAATGATGTGCTCGAGACTCCCCTGGAGCTCAACTCCCCGAAAGAAAATCAAGTCAGACAGGAGGCACGAAGACAGAACTCCGTCACATCGACATCATATAGATCCCAAGAATATCCGCGTGGTCCTAAAAAAATTGAGTGAGAAGAGGAGTAGATTAAATTATTGCGTCAAGATTCCTCACCAGAGGATAGAAGAGAAGAAAAAGAATCCTACTCTCCGATATATAACTAGACTCAAAGTAATTTTTCACTAGACTCGACTCGGCCAAGTTCGATCAATCAAGGGTCTCCTAGCTCGGTACTTCTCTGATACGAACTTGTCACACCCAAGATGCGACCCTATCCTCAATTTGGCACGAGGGCCTCATTAGGGATAGAAGCACATCTCGTCGTGTCGCAAGAATGGATATCGTTACAAGTATACGTACTGAAAAGAAGAGATGAATATATATATAGAATTGGCTTACACTCGCCACAAGCTACATCAGAGTCACAGCAGTACATTACATATACATCATGAAGAAGAGCAGGGTCCGACTACGGACGAAAACAAACGAGAAAAGAAGAACAACCTCCATCCTTGCCATCCCAGGCTGCCGGCCTGGGACCCATCCTAGATCGATGAAGAAGAAGAAGAAGAGGCAACTCCAAATGAACAATCAACGCACTCACGTCAAATAACCTTTACCTGTACCTGCAACTGGTGTTGTAGTAATCTGTGAGCCACAGGGGACTCAACAATCTCATTTCCAGAGGTATCAAGACTAGCAAAGCTTAATGGGTGAGGTAAGGTTAAGTGGTGAGGTTGCAGCAGCGGCTAAGAATATATTTGGTGGCTAACTTATGAGTACAAGAAATAAGAGGGGAGGATCTCCGCATAACGGACGTGACTACTGATGATCAAATGAATGATCATGAACACCTACCTACGTTAGTCATAACCCCACCGTGTCCTCGATCGGAGAAGGAACTCACGAAAGAGACAATCACGGTTACGCACACAGTTGGCATCTTTTAATTAAGTTAACTTCAATTTATCTAGAACCAGTGTTAAACAAAGCTTCCACGTTGCCACATAACCGCGGGCACGGCTTTCCGAAAAGATTTAACCATGCAGGGGTGCTCCAACTAGTCCATCACAAATTACCACAAGCCGCATAGAAATCCTCAATCACGAAGCTCGCGACCTCGTCGGATTCCCTAGTGGAAAACCTCAACTCTGAGATTACGCAAAGCATCACCGGAATCCCGATGCACAAGATATTTCGTCAAAGGTAAAACTAATCCAGCAAGGCCGCCCGACATGCCGACGATCCCGATAGGAGCCGCGTATCTCGTTCTCAGGACACGACGGATGAGCGATGGTTACCACGCCAAACGCCGAGTTGCCCCGGGTAGCGTCAATAAGCTGCTCTGTTTTGGACCAACACTCATGAGGAGCACTGGCCCGGGGGTTGATTAAATTATCCTCGGGGTCCGGAAAGTCCCTATGCAATTTTATTAGGTGATTAGGAAAATGTAGTACCAATGTTGGGCCTTGCCAGACGAGCTTTAATCTAAACCGAATTATCAAGGGGGTCCCCATAACAACCCCGATCGTGTTAGGAGCGCTCAATTATGGAACATAACACCGGTAGCCGAAACTAAGGGGGCAAAGGTGGAACAAAACACCGGGCTAGAAAGGCCGAGCCTTCCACCTTTTATCAAGTATATAGGTGCATTAAATTAAATAGCATTAATATGGTGATATGACCAGGAACCCATGTTATCACATGGAAGCAACTGCACGTGCAACTAGCAACGCTAACACAGGGTTAAGCAAGCAGTAACATAGCCAATCAGTGGTTTGCTAGGTTGAACAGGTTGAAGGTTTTCATGGCATTGCTGAGAGGCTGATATTTAACATGTGGTAGGCAACGAGACATAATCGATAGAAATGGTAAACTAGCATGGCAATGATAGTAATGATATCTGGGGAAATGGTCATCTTCCTGAGATCCCGCTTGGAAGAAGAATGCCTCCGTGAAGCAAACGAACCGATGTAGTCGAACGGGTCCTCACAATCCAGCACGCTGAGGAACTCTATCGAGACGAAGCAAACCGGAAACACAAATCAACACACGGAATTCACTACACAGCGCACAACACAAATGATGCATGAGCAGCTGAATACATGCAAGTCACGGCATGATAAAACACACAATCAAACACTACACATTAAGTGAAGTTCAATATGCAACGAGTTGCATATTGATGAAACTCCACGTTAATTATTTAGTTCTATCCGGATTAGACAAACTGCAATATTAAATGTGGTTAAACATGGCAAGAGGTGAAGCGCAATTAATCTACCTATCTAGGCATTTTAAATGAGGTCGGAAATGACATATAGCATCTCCAAAACGACCTCACATGTTAATTAACAATTCTGTCCAGATCTGAACTAACACATTTAATTGGTTGTTAAACAGAAAAACAAATAGGGTCACGTGATTCTACGAGTCGTTACAAGCAATTTACACATAGAGAACATCTCCAACGGAGCTACGGATCAAAAGATACGGACACCGCAAGATATGAAGCCACGAATGCAAAATGTGTGCAACGACGGTCACGAGCACTTCAAAACATCCAACCAGCAAGAGAAAATGAAACTACACGAGATTCTAAGCAAGTTTCATGTAGGACACGTTCAAATCAGAGCTACGGTTCAACAACTACGAGCAAAACAAGAAATCACTACAATCTGCCAAAATCAGCCACATAGCATTTTCTACGCCCCACAACTACGAGCTACAAAATCCCAATATGCTCAAGCAAGGCATGAGACGATAGAGGGCAAGAAGCACTACAACAAACAACTAACAACAACTAGCATGGCATCCTGGATCACTAGGGAAAGAAGTCACAAATGACATCCCACACACTATTTCAGACTTAGTGAAAATTACACCTCATGAAAGTGCAGTTTTCGATCTGAAGCCATATTGACGGCAGCAAAACCATAAGCTACAAGACTCCAAATGGCATGAAAATTTACAGCAAGCTAAAGAAACATAAAGTCTACAACTAACTCCATTGCACCAACCTCAAAAGAGCTACAGATCAAAAGATAGAAGCAAGACGAGACTGCAACAAAATATAACAGATTCCAGACTTAGAAATATTTCAGCACCTCCAAATCAGCACTATTTCTAGCAACTTGAGAGCAAGAAAACCACACCTAAACATGCATTTCTATTGCAACCAAAAATACCAGGGGCTAGAGTAAACATCCAAGAACAACTCCCTAGTTGACAATTTAAACAAACGAAGCACGTAATACATCCTACAAAAAAAACAAGAGAGCAACATGGAAAAATATCGCGCAAACTAACTTACTCAAAAGCCAAAACTAATTGCACAGAAAAATCTGGAAAACATATAAAATATGTGGGGTTCCACAACATTAATTTCACCACACGTAAATGCGAGATAATGTCCTAAGCACGGAACATAAACTAGCGGCAATTCCCTACGCGCAAAAATACCAACGGCTACTCTAAAATACATGGAAAAGATATTCCTAAAACATGGACATTTATCTAAGGCATTAGAGCTAACCGGACTTGTGTGAAAAATAAATACGGGCACTATCCTATCTAGACAACACGTAAACCTAGGCATATGGCGGCTCAAACTACGTCAAACAGTTATGCAAGTTGCAAAAACGTAATCTACGCGCAAAACTGCACCAAAACCATATGCTACACGCCTCGTTCCGACACACGGTATAAAAGTTACAATGTTTAAATATATCCCTATTTTTCTGGAATTTTAAATAAATTCCGAAATATCCCTAAACGAAAAATAGCTACCGGGCCAGATCTAACTACTAATGGGCTACAAGGGGTGGCGCAGGTTAACTAAATTGCAACGGGGTGAGGAAAAGGTAAAGTCAGGGAAGGCCTCACCTTGGGCCTTGGCCCGGCTCGTGGAGGAGGCTCAGGCAGGCCTGGCCTGCTCGAGGAGGCCGGTCGCGGTGGCACGCTGAGGGGCGCTGCGGCTCGGGAGGCCGACTAGGACGGTCCAGGGAGGCGCGGCCCATGGGCTTGAGATTCCATTGTGGAATGCTCCTCCGGCGAGTTCAACCCTTGTGACTCCATCGCCGATTGAACAACTTCCGGTAACTCGTGTGACCTCGGATGTAGTGCCGACTCCTCCAATGCGTGCATTCTCTCTACACCGTGTCTCAGAAGACCAGACTGGAGCCGGTAAGGAGGCCTTGATCCAGGCTGAGCAGATGATGTTGCGAACCAAGGAGGCGTATGAGGCCAGCAAGTTGGTGTATGGTGCCAGCTCGATGGTTCGTGCTAATGTCCGATTAAGTGCGATTGTAAGTGCATTTCTGATTGAATTTTGTCCATCTTAACTCTACTCCCACTGGGTGTTTTCTTTTGGCGTATACTTTTGTTTTTGGTCCAGTGGGGACACGGTGGGTGCACCCACTGGGTGTAGTCCCCGAGACCGCTGTCGAATGACGGTGACATCGGCAGGGGTCTTTGATTGGCTTGTGATAGTTGTTGACGCTCGATAGGACAGACATGCGTGAGTGATGACAAGTCTAGTGGGGGCATGCTGAGTGCACCCACTGGGTGTAGTCCCCGCGAGCTCCGTCGAGTGCTTGCATCGGCGATGGTCTTATTGAGACAGTTATAGATAGTAGCTCTCGGTTCTTTTTTGAATCTGACAGGCCGGACCTGGTCGAGTGGTGTTGTATCCAGCGGGTGCATGCTGAGTGCACCCACTCGGTGTAGTCCCTAAGACTACTGTCAGTCATGTTCGATGGGCAGTAGTCTTAAGAACTTGGACTGAGGGTCCTTTTTCATACTTGTAGTACTCTTATCACTCGGTCTGTCGAGTGAATATTTTTCTTTAGAGTCTCCACGACTGAACTTTTATCATAGGAATGAAAAGGTCTGAACCAACAAGATTTATCCTGCAGGTTTCATGGACATCATTTCCATCAACCATGATATGATGCTTTGCAGGGGTGGGGTGGGCGGTTGGCCGACATCTAGTCGAGTGAACTACTCTTCTCCACTCAGGAGTGGAGAAATATTTAGTGTCGACTCAATTACCTTTTTGATGATTTTATAAAACATTTGAGCTTGGGACCAAATACGCTGACTTGGAAAAGGAGAAGAACCAGCTTCAGCTGGACTTGGAGTTGAGCACAAATGATCTAAACCTCTTGAAGCACACTCTCGAAGACAAGGGCAAAGCACTCGCTGAGGCTAAGGAGAAGTCTGAGGTCGCGGAGAAGAAGTTCGCCGCAGTCGGCAAATTGGAGGAGGAGAATACCAAACTGAAGCAGGAACGTGCCGACTGGGACAAGAAGCTTGAACAGATGACGAGGAGGAGGAATGGCTTGAAGAACTACCTAGGCAACTTCACAAAGAAGATGTTCGGCAAGCTTACGAGTAAATTTTCTTTGTCCGTCGAGTGAATTTCCTCCATTTCCACCGAGTGATAGTGTGGCCAACTTTTCATTTCCCTTGGCGTAGACTTCTTCCTGGACTTTGACAAGGAGACTGAAGAGATCGAGCCGAATTTGGGCCCCACCAAGTCACCAGTTGGGGACGCAGTGGCCATGAACATGTTTCGCCTCGACACTCATCTCAAAAAAGTTCAAGAGTATGTCGCCCGACTAAGTGTTGTACTAGAGAGTATTGACAAGGAACTTTGGCCAGAAGACACCCTCCAAACCGATTTCGAGTCAATGATGAGCCGCCTTAACCAGATCCCCAGTCGAGTGCAGGCATGGAAGAAATCTGTTGCGCCCTGTGGAGCTGATGTGGCTCTTTCACTCGTCTGAGTTCGTTGCAAGGAGGCTAAGGAGGAAAAACTAAAGGTGCTCCAGGTGGCCAACACGAAAAAGCTTCAGTTCGAGAACTTCATGGAGACCTTCATCGATGCTTCTACCCGTATTGCCTGATGGGATTGACCTAGACACCTTCGTCGCGTCTGCGAGTCCTGGTGCGCCTTGAAAAAACTTAGATTGCAGTTTAAATTTTACTTGCCTCGGTATGCCGAGAGATGGTGTAACCGTTTAAAACTTCATTCGGGCCTTAAGTCCGAGTACTTTCGTTTGCGTAGACAACCTTAATCTATGGTGGAGATCTTGAGTTTATCTGCATTTGTCTTTTCAATCTTTTGTTTGACTAAGCTTCTTTGGTTTCCGAATGAGCTTAATGTTCATTACTCAGAAGAATTTTAAGCTTAGGCGAAATCTTGTTCGTGGCTAAGTCTTCGAGTAAGAGGAGTGCTTGTCATTCGGGGAAAAATTTACTTAGGCGAAGATTGGTTCGCAGCTAAGTTTCCGAGTGAGTAGGTTGCTATTCACTCGGCTGGGTTTTTGCTTAGGCGAAGACTGGTTCGCAGCTAAGCCCCCGAGTTAGAGAATTGCTCTCCACTCAGAGTATTTTAGAAACTTAGGCGAAGACTGGTTCGCAACTAAGCCCTCGAGTTAGAGGATTTCCCTCCACGCGGAGTGTTCTAGAAACTTAGGTGAAGTCTTGTTCGCAACTAAGCTCCCGAGTGAAAGGATTGCCCTCCACTCATAGTGTTTTTTAAACTTAGGCGAAAACTGGTTCACAACTAAGCCCCCGAGTGAGAGGATTGCTCTCCACTCGGATCACCTTATAATGCTACCGTCGTTCTAAGCAAGATAAGGTGCATAAAAGGATTAACATCACATGCAATTCATAAGTGACATGATATGGTCATGATCTTGTGCTTCTTGATCTCCATCACCAAAGGACCGGCATGATCTTCATCGTCACCGATGCCACACCATGATCTCCATGATGTTGATCTCCATCATCGTGCCGCCATCGAGGTTGTCGTGCTATCTATGCTATTACTACTAAAGCTACAACCTAGCAATATAGTAAACGCATCTCCAAGCACAAACGTTAGTTTAAAGACAACCCTATGGCTCATGTCGGTTGCCATAGCACCGACGTGCAAGTTGATATTTAACTATTACAACATGATCATCTCATACATCCAATATATCACATCATGTCTTTGGCCATATCACATCACATGCATACCCTGCAAAAACAAGTTAGACGTCCTCTAATTTGTTGTTGCATGTTTTACGTGGCTGCTACGGGTATCTAGTATGATCGCATCTTACTTTGGCAAAGCCACAACGGTGATAAGCAAATTGCTATTTAACCTTTCTCCAAGGACCGCCTCGGTCAAATCCGATTCAACTAAAGTTGAAGAAACAGACACCCGCCAGTCATCTTTATGCAACAAGTTGCATGTTAGTCGATGAAACCGGTCTCTCGTAAGCGTACGAGTAAGGTTGGTCTGAGCTGCTTCAATCCAACAATACCGCCGAATCGAGAAAAACTAAGAAGGACAGCAAATCGAACATCAACGCCCACAAAAAAAATTGTGTTCTACTCGAGATTACATCTACGCATGAACCTAGCTCATGATGCCACTGTTGGGGAATGTTGCATGGGAAACAAAAAATTTCCTAAGCACACGAAGACCTATCATGGTAATGTTCACCTACGACAGGGAGATTGGATCCACATAGCCTTGTAGATCGCTAAGCGGGAAGCATTAAGAAAAGCAATTGATGTAGTGGAACAGCTTCATGATTCAATTCACCATCATCCCACGATCCGTCCCGATCTAGCATCGAACGGACGACACCTCCGCGTTCAGCACACGTACAGCTCGATGATGATCTCCGCCTTCTTGATCCAGCAAGATATATGGGGAAGTAGATGAGATCTCCGGCAGCATGACAGCGCGCCGGTGATGGTGATGATCTATTCCTGCAGGGCTTCGCCCAAGCTCCGCAGAAAACCGATCTAGAGGAAGAACTACGAAGTAGAGGTTTAGCGTTGCACGTGGCAAAGTTGTGTCTCAAAAACCCTAGAACCTCTAGTATATATAGGAGGAGGGGAGGGGCTAGCCTTGAGGCTCAAGGGAGCCCCAAGGGCGTCGACCGAAGGGAGGAGGAGGGACTCCTACTCCAATTCGGTTTGGAAGGAGGAGTCCCTTCCTTCTTTCCCACCTCCTCTTTTTTTCTCCTTTGATTTTTTCCATTGGCCGAAATAGTCCTATTGGGCTGGCCTCACCGGCCTATAAAGGGCTGGTGCGCCACCCATGGGCCTATTAGGTTCTCTCCCAGGTGGGTGGCCCCTCCAGGTAAAAACCCGGAAGCCATTCGTCACTCCCAGTACACTACCGGTAATGCCCAAAATCTTTCCGGAAGCCAAATGAAACAATCTATATATCAATCTTCGTTTCGGGACTATTCCGAAAACCCTCGTGACGTCCGTGATCTCAACCGGGACTCCGAACAAAACTTCGGTCACCAACACCTATAACTCAACTATACCGAAATGTCATTGAACCTTAAGTGTGCAGACCCTGCGGGTTCGAGAACTATGCAGACATGACCTGAGACACTCCCCAGTAAATATCCAATAGTGGGACCTAGATGTCCATATTGTATCCTACACATTCTACGAAGATCTTGTCGGTTGAACCTCTGTGCCAAGGATTCATATAATCCCGTATACCATTCCCTTTGTCCTTTGGTATGTTACTTGCCCGAGATTTGATCGTCAATATCCCTATACCTATTTCAATATCGTTAAATTATCTCATGGTCATTGGAATGAATACTTGACACGCAGAAAACAATAGCAACAAAATGACACAATTACATGATACGTTTGTAGTTTGGGTCTTGTCCATCACATCATTCTCCCAGTGATGTGATCTAGTCATCAAGTGACAACACTTGCATATGGTCAGAAAACCTTAACCATCCTTGATCAACTGGCTAGTCAACTAGAGGCTTACTAGGGACATAGTTTTGTCTATATATCCACACATGCATTTATATTTTCATTCAATACAATTATAGCATGGATAATAAACGATTATCTTGAAACAGGAAATATAATAATAACAATTTTATCATTGCCTCTAGGGAATATTTCAAACAGATATTGTGGGGAACTCCATATCGGGACGTTATTTGCTTTATAAACTTGATATCAGTGCGCGAATCCAGCTTTTTATCGGTTTGGCTTCAATCCTCTTGGTGAACTTGTCGACTGCTGCAAGAAAATGAGTGAATCCACTCTGGCCCGTTTGGAGAGGACCGACCATATCCAAACCCCACACAACAAACGGCCAGACGAGTGGAATAGTCTTCAGGGCAGTCGTGGGTTTATGTGACAAATTTGAGTAAAACGGGCATCCTTCGCAGTGATCCACGATTTCCTTAGTCGTTTCATTAGCGTGTGGCCAGAAAAAACCAGCTCGGTATGCTTTGGCAACAATTGTCCAAGAGGATGCATGATGACCATAGGTCCCCGAGTGAATTTCCTCCAGAATCAATCGACTCTCTTCAGGAGAGATGCACCGCTGAGCTACACCAGTCACACTTTCTGTGTAAAGATGTTCGTCCATTACAGTAAACGCCTTGGATCTGCGGACAATCTATCAAACTTCTACCTCGTCTTCTGGAAGTTCTTGCCTCAATATATATGCAATGTATGGAACCGTCCAATCACGCGTAATCACCCGAATCTCCATGACAAGAATAATAACTGGTGGAACATCAACCTCAGTCGGGTTGGAAGTGCTTATCACTTGTGGTGGATCTTCATTGAAGGGATCTTCTTGCACCGAAGGAGAACGTAAGTGTTCCAGAAACACGTTACTAGATACAGGTTTCCGAGTGGATCCAATCTTGGCTAGGTCATCAGCTGCTTGATTCTTCACTCGGAATATGATGGAATTCCAAACCTTCAAACTTCTTCTCAAGCTTTCTTACTGTGTTACAATACCCGGTCATGGCAGGGTTCCTGACATCCCATTCCTTAATCACTGGATTGACCACCAAATCTGAATCACCTTATACCATCAGGCACCGTACGCCAAGTGAGATGGCCATACGTAACCCGTAGAGGAGTGCCTCATATTCAGCTTCATTATTGGAGGAATCAAAGTGAATCTGGAGGACATAGCTGAGCTTGTCACCCTTTGGAGATACCAAAACCAGACCGGCGCTAGACCCATTCAACATTTTAGAGCCATCAAAGAACATGGTCCAGTGTGTCAAGTGAATTTGAGTCGGATGTTGCTGTTCTACCCACTCGGCCATGAAATCAGCAAGCGCTTGAGACTTGATTGCCTTCTTTGCTTCAAATTTGATATCAAAGTATAGGAGTTCGATGGCCCATTTGGAGACTCGACCAGTCGCGTCTTGGTTGTTGAGGATCTCAGACAACGGAGCATCACTAACGACTGAGACTGAATGATCTTGAAAGTAATGTGTCACCTTATTCGCTGATAAATATATGCCATAGAGGAGCTTCTCATAATGAGGGTACCTTTGCTTCGAAGGAGTCGGCACTTCAGAAATATAGTAGACTGGATGTTGGACTTTGTAAGCCTTGCCCTCTTCATCTCACTCGACACTTAGAACTGTGCTGACGACTTGATTTGTAGCTGCGATGTATAGGAGCAGGGGTTCTTTGCCATGCGGAGCAGCAATCACCGGCTCGGTGGAAAGTAGGGCTTCTAGCTCAACAAACGCTGCTTCTGCCTCGTTCAGTCCACTCGAACACATCACACTTCTTCATGAGTCGGTATAAAGGCAATGCCTTCTCACCGAGGCGAGAAATAAACCTACTCAATGCCGCCAAGCAGCCTGTGAGCCTCTAGACATCGTCCACACGCTCAGGGCTTTTCATTCGGATGATGGCACCCATCTTCTCATGGTTGACGTTTATCCCCCGTTCAAAAACAAGGAAACCGAGTAACTTGCCACCAGGAACTCCAAAAGTGCACTTAGCCGGATTCAACTTGATGTCATATTTTCTCAGATTGGCGAATGTTTCTGCCAAGTCAGTCAGCAGGTCGGAACCTCTGTGAGACTTGACTACGATATCATCCATATAAGCTTTGACATTCCGACTGATTTCATCAAGCAGGCATTTCTGTATCATACGCATGAAAGTAGCACTAGCATTTTTCAAACCAAAAGGCATGGTGATATAGCAGAAACACCCGAAAGGGGTGATGAAGGCCGTCCTTATTTCATCTGGGCCAAACAAACCGATCTGATGGTAGCCAGAGTATGCATCAATAAAAGATAAACGCTCACATCCCGCAGTCGAGTCAACAATCTAATCGATACGGGGGAGCGGAAAGTGATCTTTCGGGCAGACCTTATTGATATGCTTAAAATCGATACACATGTGGAGAGACTTGTCCTTCTTGGCGATGAGGACATAACTACCTTGGATATTATCACAATCAGTGCATATGTGTATTTATTTGAGGTGATCTCTGATAAAATTCATGCAATAATTTATTTATGTTATCCGAAACAAAAAACTTCACCTATTTTTATTGTATGCCTAAATGCAAAATGCCCGAACACTTGTATGAACCACGTGTGATGACAAGGGAAGAGGAAATGGTTGGATTCTATTCAAGAGGTTCTCTCATGTCAAAGGAAATAATTAGTTGTTGTTCAAGAAGTTCTTTCACGTCACTTTTAGCCCAAGAGAAGATAGAGTCCAAGTCTCTCACGTTATGGACTCAGATTTGGACTGCACACACATCTCTGTACCAAAACGCCAAGAACTTTTACATCCGGACTCCGAATTGGGTGATTCTTATTTGGATGCAAAGTAGATTTTATGTGCTTTCAGTACCAATTGGAATCACCTTCAAATTCGTCCGAAGCGTGGAGATATCGACCAAACAATATGATGTTGCACCAGAATCCAAGTCAAACAACAAGGCCAAAGGTGTTGCATCACCTCCACTTGGGCCCATAGGCCTTGTACGACCTAGGGTTAGTTTTGGGCTGTCTTGGGACGTCCTCCCACCTCCTTGGCCGCCACCCCTTGCTCCTATATAAGTACATCAACCTAGTAGCTTTTTAGTTGGGATTTGTTTAGTTAAAAGTTAGCCATTGCAACTTCGTGTACTTCGTTTGTGTCCAACGAGCAGACTAAGACCGCTTTCGGATCCCCACCCTTACCAATAATTCATCTATATTCGCAATGTTCAGATTGCAATACCATATTCTTCCTTGTTCTTCCATTGCTTGCAGGAATACACTTTCGTGGTCAGTTTGATCATGCTCCGGCGTGGTCAATAACCTCTTGGAGATTGGTTTAGCGATTGCTGAGGCGCAATGTCGTACACATTTGTAGTCGGATCGTCAAAGTCATCTCCTCCAAATTGATAGTCACCTTCTCATAGAAAGATCAGTACCCTCGCCTCTATCACTTGGGGACCATGACGAAGTTCGCAAGCCACTCGGAGTGGTAAACTTCGTGTATGAACTTTGCCTCCAAGAGTCGAGCCACCTCCTCGCCGATTGCTCTCCGTTTCAGTGCTGCCGACCGACGCAAATGCTCTTTGACGGGCTTTGCCTTTGGATCAACCCTCAGTCGGTGCTCATCCAGTTCCCTAGCTACACCCAGCATGTTAGAAGGCTTCCATGCGAAGATGTCTCAGTTCTCACGGAGGAACTGGACGAGCGCGGCTTCCTATTTGCTGTCGAGTGTCGTTAAGATGTTGGTCGGGGCAGCATCAGGATTTGTCGGGTGAATGTTCACTTTCTTTAGGTCACCGGCCGACTAAAAAGCAGACTTAGAAGCGGGCTTCTTGAAGCGCATCAGGTTGGCAGGATCAGCGTTCTTCCGGTATTCTTTCAACTCAACCACAACCATCTGCTTGTCGGCAATCTTAGAGCCTTTTGTAAGCAATCTTCAGCCCTCTGTCGGTTCCCCATGACTGTGATCACACCCTTGGGTCCAGGCATCTTCTTCTTGAGATACATGTAACATGGGCACGCCATGAAACAAGCATAAGCTGGACGACCAAGGATGGCATGGTATGCGCTATGGAAGTCCACAACTTCAAATGTTAACCTTTCTTTGCGAAAATTCTTGTCAGTGCCAAACACCATGTCCAACGCTATCTGGCCGAGTGACTTGGCCTTTTTCCCAGGTATGACTCCATGCAACTGTATGTTACTCTCGCTGAGTCGGGACATCGGAATGCCCATCCCCTTGAGGGTTTCCGCATACAAAATCTTCAGCCCACTTCCTCCGTCCATCAAAACCTTGCGGAGACAAACGCCTTGCAAAACTGGATCCACCACCAAAGCTTGTTGACCAGGGGTAGTGATGTGAGTCGGGTGGTCTGACTGGTCAAATATTACGGGGGTCGGAGACCACTTGAGATATGTTGGGGTGGCGGGCACTGCCATGTTGACCTCTCTGTTTATAACCTTCAAGCGACTTTTGCTCTCTACATGAGCAAAAATCATCAAAGTGGCATCGACTTCTGGAAAATCATCTTTATCTTCCTCATCCTCCATTTTAGGAGTTTTCTCACTCGATCGATATTCTTTGAACTATTGAATTAGCAATCTGCATTGCCGAGTGGTATGCTTGGGCAATATCAAATTTTCGTCTTCATCTTTCTTCGTGTGGATTGCACATGGAAAATTTAGGACATATGTTCCTGACTGATTCTTCGACTTCTTGAGAGGGAATTTCCCTTTGGGCTTCCCCTTATTCTTTCATTGTGTTGCCAGAGCGGACGCTTCTGCAGGAGCAGAACCATCAGCCTTGCGCTTCTGCTTCCGATTGGAATTTCCACCAGCAGCATCATTGTCAACTGCCTTTCCCTTACCGCTGCGGAGGCGGTCTTCCTCTTCGCCATTGGCGTACCAAGTGGCAATATCCATCATCTTGCTCATGGACATGTCTCCCGTTCCACCAAACTTGAGATAAAGTTCCATGTACCTCACACCAGCCTTGAAAGCGTAGACTGTTTGATGCTCTGAAATGTTTTCCACCGTGTGATGAAGGGTGGTCCACCGCTGGATGTAATCTCTCAAAGTTTCACTCTGTTTTTGCACACAATGTGTAATTAGGACAAACCAGTAGGATGCTTGCACATGCCCTCGAAAGTTTCGATGAACACTCGGGCAAGATCCTCCCAGCAATAGATGCTGGAAGGAGCCAACTGATTCAGCCACGCCCGGGTTGAACCATCCAACATCAGAGGCAAATGCTTCATACTAACGTTGTCGTTTTCTCTGCCAATCTACACTGCCACTCAGTAATCATCCAGCCATATCTCAGGCTTTGATTCTCTTGGAAACTTGCTTATTCCAGCCGCCAACCTGAAGTTGGGGGTAATATCAGCAGATCGAATTGCTCTGCTAAAACACTCGGGACCAGAGACAACGGTGCCTCTTCCACTCGGATGATCTCTGTCATAACCATCTTTGTGAGCCCTGTCCCTGTCAATCCACCTCTGTGTGAGTACATTCCTCGCATCAAACCCAGGACTCCTCTCATCGCTGAATGGGTGTCTATCATCGTAGTGTCGGCGCACATACGAACCGCTCCGCAGGGGAGAATGCACTCGACGGCGGTCATCATGGTGATAACGGGGAGCAAATTGATTTCTCCCCTGATCTCTGTACTCATCCTCATGGTAACCTCTACCCCTGCGACGCTGAGGTGATCTTGGACTATAAACTGGCCGAACTGTATCTGCCCTGGGTGAATTACTTTGAAATTTATTGAGCGACTCTGATACAGCCAAATTTTTCTGTTGTGCTGCCTGAAGCAATGTATGAATCTTCTCTAAGCCTCTGCCAGCCTCTGAATTTGACAGTTGAATGGAATCTGGTATCTTAGCGGCGGCCGGAACATTCAGAACTGGAGTAGGAAATACCTCGATATTGTTGTGCGGTCCACTCAAAAAATGTTGTTGCTGACGCCGATCAGAAACTGGAGGACGTTGGCGGGCGTGTCCACTCGACGGCTCTCCAACCTCTCGTCCGCCGCGACCGAACCCAGGGAGCTTTCCATCGCACCCTCCATGAAAACCTCAGATGTAGGATCGCAGCTCTCGCACTCGAAAGGGACGTTAGACAGATCTGACGCCGAGTTGAACACGCCGCGAATTGATTCGGCGGGCTCGATAGCTGCAATCTGTGGAGACGATGCCTGGAGAGCCAGCGCATGCTTCACCCATCATTGGAGTCGCGAGCGACCGGATCGCTTGTGGCAACGAACGACGGGGACACCAATCGACACCGGAGTCGATGGTTGTCGAAGAAGAACGCCACAGGAACTTGCATGGAAGTGTGTCACCCCACGGATCGGGAGCGCCTCAATGTCGAGAGGTGCCTCCTGAAGCCATGCCAAGTCATCGGCAACAAAGATGAGCGCACCGAGATGGATCTCGCGGCCCAATAGCAAATTGCCGTTGGAAGACATGACGAAGAATGAAAATCGCAAACTTGCCGAAAGTCGCTTAGACGCCTGCCCCATGGTGGGCGCCAACTGTCATGGGAACGAGCGTGACAATAGAGGTGAGGGTTACGAAAGGAGAGGCAAGATTCCAGCTATGGCTAGTTTGTGCACACAATGTATGAGTTTAGGCCCCTCTCCTGGAGGTAATAGCCCTACGTCTCAGTGCTCTGGAGCTCTTGTCATGTGGAATGTGTGTGTTACAGGGGGTGAGAACCCTTATGCCAGAGGGGAGAGGTGGCTCATATAGAGTGTGCTACCCCTCATCAAGGCCAGGCAACCAATGGTTCGATTAATAAAGTGAAAGGTGTACGTTACTCATAACGTACGTAATAAATGTCACTTATGACTACCAGTCGAATGCCCGGTCGTTGGCCTCCCTGTAGTGGCTTTTGAACTTCTGCATTCAACTGGTTTCTGGTTCTTCCAAGTGAAAGTCTGTCGTCGAGTGGAGGGAGAAAGTCTCCGAGTGGATGTTCTATTGAGTGACCCATGTACCATGGCGAGTAAGTCAGAACCTTCCTTCAAATCTTTATGTCTTTAATGTTGTGCCCTTGGGTAGTACATGTAGGTCAGGCATATGACCCTATCCTAGGTACATATCCCCATCATCCTACTCTCCTCGATCTTTGCCTGATTACTTCAGATGTGGTATGGTTTGTTTCTGCAGGGAGGAGTTGAGATGATGAAGAAGATTCCCAGATGGTTCGTTCATAGGATTATGATAAATTTGTTTGTGTGCCTAAATTTTTTATAATGCTACTCCTTTCTGCAGTTTCAGAAATCTTAGATGAGCTTATGTCTGCTATTGCATACAGATTAGAAACAACAAGGTCTGCATTTTATGAGAGCTGAGAAAGAACTCTATCGACACTGCTAGATTCAGTTAAACTCTGTAGGCTAGCTTCAGTTTCTTTACTGCATAAAAATGCTTTAGATTGCTAGATTAAGTATAGTGATAATCCAAAAGGACTCACACTGCATAAAATGATTCTTTTGCTGTGATAAAATGCTTCTTTTGACATCTATACTCTGAATATGTGTCTCTATGCCCATCTTATTTCAGTAAAAAATCATTTGCAAAAAGTCTGCATACACATCAGACTTCATTTGTTATGGCAAGACATTCTGATTTTCAGAAACTTCATGTCTTATCAATTGTATCAATGAAACTGAATTATTTGTAAATTCAGTTAACTCCTAAAAAGTCTGCATACAAACTTCATTTGCTATAGCAGCACCTGAAAGAGCAGCCAAAACAAATTCAGAGCTCGGAGTACAGATTAACTAAAATCTGAAATCTGAAATTTTAGCTGAATTTTACCTTCTTCTTCTACAGGCAGGCGGATACCTTGGGGTCGGTGGCGCGTACCAGAAGGCGTCGGTGTTGCCCACCAACAGCAGCAGTAGAAGCAGAGGCATCCACCACCATCACCACCACCACCAGGAGCGGTGGAAGCAGAGGCGTCCACCACCACCACCACCACCAGCCGGCAGTCCTGCAGAGTTAAATGATTTGTCTGAAAGATAGTTAACTGAAACTGTCTGGAACAGGTAAATGATTTGCAATATGGGGTACTCAAATCTTCTTCTTCTTGTAATCAAATTACTGAATCTTCTAGTAATATGCATATTACATTATGGCAATAGTTCTTCTACATATCTTGAAGAAGAAGAAGAAGGAGGAGGAGGAGGAGGAGACAAAGAATATGAAGAAGAAGAAGAAGACAAAGAATATGAAGAGGGAGAAGAAGAAGAAGAAGAAGACAAAGAATATGAAGAAGAAGAAGATATTGTATTGATCTTGTACATCTTGTAATATTATTTCTCTTCTTCTTACTCCTTATATTAACGGTGTACATCTTGTAATGACTACTCCATTATTAATGAAGATATTATTCAATAATTCGAATGAATTCAGATTAATTCAAATAATCCAAATAAATCCAAATAGTTCCAAATAAATTCAAATAAATCCAAATAATTCAAATAAATTCATATAAATCCAAATAAATTCAAATAAATCACATGACATACTCCAATATTTTCTCATTGAACACATGACACAAACACATACACATGACACAAGACATACATATCACAGATGACATGAATTCCTATCCTTTCTTTTCATATCCTTTCTTTTCGTTTCTCTATCTACTTCTTTCATTTTACTTAGTCTATACCTTTGTTCAAGAATGGCCATTGTGTCGGCAATTATCTCGGCACTGCAATACACACCGATTACTTACTCTCCGGCATTTTGTAAACGATCTTTGTGCAAGTGAGGCATCTTGTAGCTATTTTCTCCTTCATCTTTCATGACTTCAACCATGACTGCTTGGAGTGTGATGAAGATCTTGAAAGCCTTATGAGTGTCATAGTTCTCAAACTCCTCCTCTACACCCTGTATCAGTTCCCAGATATTCGTAGGTATTCTGCAATCGGTTAGGGATTGGAGAGAGCGGTGGAAGCACATGTCTAAAATATTGAACTCGGGGTTGTTTGGAGGTTGTTGTAACAATCAAATGTCAATATCTGTTTGTTCCACTGCTTCTCGAAAACTTGCATCGTTAGGGAGGACATGAGGCCTTGCATTATCCTATTGAATGAATATTGTGGTGCCCTCGTCGTCGTCGGGCCACTTGTCTTGGATTGCCGGGATTACTCTATTGATCAAGTACTCTCTGCATACATGCCTGGTTACCTTCAACTGTTTCACCTCAATTGTTCCTCTACCTCTGTTTTGACTGCTCCATTGTGCCTCTGTCTCAACAACAAATGCCCAAGTCCTGATATATACCTCCAAGAATGTTCATTTGGATTTCCGAACATATTTTAGTTTTTTGCACAGCTCTTTCATATTGTGACATTGTTTCATTGGTCCTGGTTATAACATTCACATTGAACGGATTTTTTTACACAACATCATTTGTGAAATTTGTACCAGCTACCAGTAGAGTCTGTGAACATTGTGACATAAACGAAATAGTGTGAAGTACAGATTAGGAATTACTTTTTTGCTACACTAAAGTGGTTCCCCTATGGGTTTTGTGAATCCTGCTAAGTTTGGAGGATCATGAAAAACTAAGTGTATTGTGGTTTAGAAAGAACACTGGCATCATGTTTTTAGTTGGATATATAGATATTTATTCAAAAACTTAGTAAGAAAGTAAGCTTGCTGATAATCATATCATAACCTGCATTTTTCTTAGTAAGAAAGTAAGGATGCACTCATTCTCTATAAGCTTGTCAAACGACATGTGCAAGACGATATAAATGAGTGAAAATAGTAGCTCAGAAAGTTGAACCAAATAATTTAAACTAGTGAGGTACCGTGTTCATATTTTTTTATGGAAACCTTTAAAAGATATCATTATGGTATGTGGATTTGCATTTAGTTTTAACTCTCCAACTCCTAGCCATTTTTCCTTTGTAGTGGTCGTTGATGAGAACAACTTTTAGTCAGATTTCCTATTGTACACTGAATTAGTACAATGTATGCGTTTACAGCTCCTTTCAACTATGTGATACTGCAAAAGTCGAGCGTTGTGACAATTCACCATTCAGATATTTCATTGGAGAAATGTATAGAAGCAATTCACTTAGGAGTACAATTGCACAGGTAATGACAAGAAGCAACATCGGGTCTACAACATTATGTTTCATCTACCTTGGAGATGTGAACAGGTATGCATCTCAGTTGCAAATATGTTCCCTTCTTTCTACCCTATACATAAGATACTTTTTTGGAATTTTAGGGCTATACTAATTATTTGGAGAGTTAGCGCCGTACTAATTATTTCGAACATTAGGTCGTACTAAATCATTTGGAATAGTTTGCTAACATTGCTGGAGATGAGTCCAATATGCATTAGTTATTGTAATATTTTCTGGAACCATGTTATCACCACATATTCTAACATAAATGAATATGAATAAATTCAGGTCCATATTAGGATATGGATATATACAAATGATAATGATTTTGCAGTACTTAATGAAATAATAAAAATAATGTATTGGACAATTCCTATGAACTTTCCTTCAAAATGATGGATTTGATTACCACATTCAAAAGATTTTTTTTAGAAAAGGAGGATTACCTCCGGCCTCTGCATCAGCATGATGCATACGGACCCTTTATTTTGAAAAGGAAACAAACAATCCGCAGTTTCACAAAGTCTCCGACATAACAGATTAGAAGCCAAAGTAAAGCAAAAAAGTGTCACAACCGGCAAAATAGGCCTAGATGCCTAACCATCTATCCTATTACTGGACTGCCATCCAAACTGGTTGTAGATATCCCGCGCTACCATCTCCCATCGGGTAGACCCAGTAACCAAAGGCTCCCTGGTTTCCGCAGGAGTGAGTAATGACCATGTATGGATCAACGTCGTAGCTGTGCAGTACCTGCAAAAAAATTATATGTGTATGTCTGTTAAAAACCACATCATTCCTACAGTTCCATATAGCCCAAAGAAGTGCACATACTTCTATACGGATGTGTCGGGAAAAAATCGTGTCAACTCCATCTAGCCACATTCCAAACAATGTGTCAATGCTATTCAGAGGCATAATATTAAAGGCTATACGAACCGTCTGCCAAAGAATCCCCGCAAGTGGACATTGGAGAAAGAGGTGTTTAATGTTCTCCTCATTATCGTTGAAGCCACATCGTGTAATCCCCCCCCCCCAATTATGCTTAGCCAAATTATGCTTAGTTAGAATCACCTTCTTGTTCACAAACCACATGAAGACTTTGATCCTTAAGGGTACCTTGACTCTCCAAATATGAATCTATCTGGGCATAATTGTTGTATCAATAAGATTCAGATACATCGATTTAACCGTAAATATTCCGCTAGTCATAAGCTTCCATTGAAGCCTATCAGACTCTTGTGATAGCTGGACATCCATGAGACTCCTCACGAGGTGGAGCCAATCCTCCCATCGATGGCCAATCAATGCTCGTCGGAATTGAATATTTGGAGGATTCGACTGTAAAATTGTGGCCATGTACGCGTCCTTACGTTGCACAATATTACACAGAGCTGGATATTGAATGGCGAGAGGCGTCTTCCCCAACCACGAATCCTCCCAGAATCTCGTTCCCTCACCATTTCCAATAATAAATTAGTTCTATGGAAAAAAGGCTAACCTTACTCTCATCAACCCTTTCCAGAATGGTGAATCATTGGGTCTGACATTTACCTGGGCTAAGGTTTTAGATTATAGGTACTTATTACGCAAAATTTGTGCCCACATACCTTCTGTCTCTACAGATGATCTAAACAACCACTTGCTCAACAGACATCTATTCTTTACCTATAAGTTCTCAATCCCCAGGCCTCCTTGGTCTTTGGGCCTACAAATAATATCCCATTTAGTTAGCATGTATTTCTTCCTATCATCATCACTCTGTCAAAAAAATCTGTATCAATAAAAATCCAACCTTTTGTGTACCCCTACTGGTACCTCAAAGAAGGACAGAAGGAACATCGGCATACTCGTAAGTATTGAGTTCATCAGAATTAACCCTCCTCCATATGATAGCAGCTTACCCTTCCAGCAGCTTAGCTTTTTCTCAAATCGATCTTCGATGCATTTCCACTCATTGTTGGAAAGCTTTCGATGATTAATAGGTATGCCTAAATAACGGAATGGTAGACTCCCCAGTTCACATCCGAACAATTCTTTATAAGCGTTTTGTTCATCTTTGGCTCTCCCAAAGCAAAACAGCTCACTCTTATGAAAATTAATTTTCAAGCCTGACAATTGTTCAAATAGGCAGAGTATAAGTTTCGATTTCTGGATTTTGCTACATCATGTTCCATAAACAGAATTGTATCATCAACATATTGCAGGATAGACATACCACCATCCACCAGATGCGGCACCAGTCCACCTACCTGGCCTTCTAGTTTTGCCGTCCCTATTAGAATCACCAATATATCGGCAACTACATTAAATAGGATGGGTGACATTGGATCTCCCTGCCTGAGACATTTTAGTGTTTGAAAAAAATGGCCAATGTCATCATTGACTTTAATACCAACTCTCCCTTTTTGTACAAAGGATTTGACATGTCTCCTCCATATTTCGTCGAACCCCTTCATATGTAATGCCTGTTGTAGGAATGGCCATTTGACCTTATCGTATGCCTTCTCGAAATCCACCTTGAAGATAACCCCATCTAGTTTCTTCGAGTGAATTTCATGCAGGGTTTCATGAAGAACCACAACACCCTCCAGTATGTTCCTGCCCGGCATGAAAGTCGTCTGACTAGGTTGCACCACCTCATGTGCAATCTGCGTCAACCTATTCGTTCCTACCTTTGTAAAAAAATTGAAGCTCACATTCAGAAGGCAAATAGGTCTAAATTGTTCGATGCGCACCGCCCCTTCCTTCTTTGGCAACAGTGTCACTGTTCCAAAATTTAGGTGGAATAGCTGCAAGTGTCTGTCGAATAAGTCTTGGAACATGGGTAATAAGTCACCTTTGATAATGTGCCAACATCTCTTGTAAAACTCAGTCGGGAACCCGTCTGGGCCTGGTGCCTTATTATTCTTCATTTGTGATATAGCCTCAAACACCTCCTTCTCCGTAAAAGGCACAGTTAATAACTCATTCTCGTATGTCCCGAGCTGAGGTATGTCACCGACTACGTGCTCATCCATGGATACAAAATTATCCTCTGGAGCCCCGGATAGTTTTTTATAGTACTCAGAGATATACAATTTCAGATTCTCGTGTCCTACAATTGTACCCTCATCTTGCTCAAGCTGATATTTTTTTCTTTCTATGCTTTCCATTGGCTATCAGATGGAAAAAATGTGTGTTGCCATCACCTTGCACAACCTGGCGAACTTTCGCTCTAAGTGCCCACTTCATCTCCTCCTCTGTGAGTAGTTGTTTTAGCTTCAGTTCAGCTTCCGTTTTCAATGACCTCTCATTGTCATCTATTAACGATTCTTTGGCCTTTATGTATAGCTCGTTTATCAGATCGAGAAGCCTTTGTTTCTCTTTCTTATATATGCCACTTTTATGTTTTTCCCATCCCCGTAGGAATTGCCTCAGGTGCCTTATCTTATTTTGCCACCTGTCAACATTCGAGCTACCTCCGGTATCCCTAGCCCATTCTCTCGCTATGAGGTCAACGAGTCATTCTCTTTCAAACCATCCCAACTAAAAAGAGAATTGGTTTTTATTCCCCACATGTGTTGCCTCCCCGAGTCCACAAACAATGGGGTGTGATCAGAGATAGCTCTCGGCAATGTGTGCACTGTCACGCGAGGGAATTTCCGCGTGGAATTTCTGCTCCCATTCCACACTCATGAGAACCCGGTCCAACTTCTCAAAAGTTGGCTTAGGTAAAGTGTTCGCCCATGTAAATTTTCTACCTAATAGCTCAATTTCTCGCAAATCAAGGCTTTCGATGATTGTATTAAACATAAATGACCCTCTGCCATCAAAGTTATCATTATTTTTCTCATCTTGTCTCGTGATGATGATAAAGTCTCCCCATACTAAAATTGGCAACCGCTCGTCCCCGCAAACCCGGAGAAGGTTAGGCAAAAAGTCTCTCTTGAGCTTAGGCTGGGCCGCCTTGTATACTGCTACCAGGGCCCATTGGAACCAATCCTCCTTCAAGCGAACTCGAAACTTGACGACAAAGTTCCCAAACACCACGTTTCAAACTTCGAGCGTCTCACACCTGACCCCAAGCAAGATCCCCCTCGATCTTCCTCTTGGTGGTAAACAGTGCCAGTGGAAATCAATACCACCAGATACTGTGCTTAGAAATTGTGCTGTAAAATCATCCCTCCCATTTTCCATCAAAGCAATGAAATCTAATTTGTGCTCAATAGACGCTTCCGCTAGAAATCTTCTTTTAGCCAAGTATGCTACACCTCTGCTATTCCAGAATATTCCTTTCATCTTTCACCATGGAATTTCTTTGCAGTCTTAAATATTGCGCTTTGGCACACGGCTGATACAAGATACACCTTCCTCTTCCAGGTTCTTTTTGGCTTGTCTTGACCATCCGACCGGTCCACATAACCGGTCTCTTGTTGTGCGCTAATAGTCATTTGCAAAGGGGCCACATACCGCTCCTCAACGATATCATTCTCCTCTTCAGGCATAAGCGAAGGTGACACAAGATCCTCGCATAGATGTTCTAAAGCCCCCATCCCTAGTGCATTTATATCAGAGTCATTCATCGGTTTCACCGTTGCAATCTTTCTTACCATCTCCATGGCCCTCTCAGCCTCTAAATCTAACAGATCATTCCCATATTTTGAAACTTCGTGCACATTACTACCCAGTGATACCCCAAGTTTCGCTCGCATTTGAAATTATATCTTCTTAAGAAAAATGGAAAATAGAACAGCTCATATCAATAGACATACCTGTAGTGGTCTTGATGTCACGAAGCTTAGCCGCTCGCATGGCACGGCCCATGTGTCGCTCGTCAACATCTGGTTTAGCTTGTAGGCGAGCACTCGATCACCTAGCCCCAGTCGTCGGGTATGGAATGCCTCCAAACTCGATGACCTCCTTAGTAGAAGGCTCTGTCACACTATGACCGCCTGTCACATGTCCAACTTGGCCGTCCCAAACGCCACCACCTGTCGCACACCTGGTGTGGCTAGCCTGTCCAACCGAGTCGTTGGGTGTCGTGAAGTGGTCACCTCCCACCCTAGCCGCACCCGCCACTGGACCCAATATCTCCGAGTCCACTCCCATGACAGTCGTGGTGTGGTCTCCTCCCACCCCGATAGCCGACTACATCATCACGGAAGCGATGGTTGGTTGGCCGCCCGCCTGTGGCTCAGGTGCTGCCACCACTCCTTGGCCGGTTGATTCCCTCGGCGACGTCGATCGTGAAGCCAGTGGTCGGTCAGGAGATCGTGTCGCAGAGCTCACAATAGTCAAGGGTAAGTCAATAGCCGAAAACTGCTGCTCGCAGAACCTCTCGGGGTCTCCGGAGGTGAAATCAGAGGTAACTCCAGCCCCATACTCTGCCAGGAGCTGAAGAAGACCCAAAGGAACCAAACCTCAACTGATGTGTGAAAAACGAACCGAGAGGATGCTTCCTGGTAGAATCATTCTCCTCCGGCTTGTCAGTAGATGTTGAGCCTCTGTCAGTGCCATCCCTCGGCTCCATCCCCTTGTCTAGGTTCCCTTCCCCTCCATGCCCCTCGTCCGTGTCCATGTACACCTGGTTTGCCAACTCGTGAAAGTCCTCACTCTCCTTTAACTCAATATCCAGGTCGAAACTCCTGCCATCTGACGTGTCAGGAATATGCTCAACACTGATCACAGAAACGAGCAGGCGAGTGATCCCTGAGCCCGCGTGAAAGGCATGTACGCCTTCTCAGTCTTACCAATCAAAGAACCAAGGCTCCAGGTTACCATGCCCTCTAGATTGTAACCACCGGTTTTGGCTTTTGTAGCAAGGGACACTCTCCTGTCTCATGCTTGGGCTTACGGCATATGTCACAAAGCTCAATCGTGCATTCTGCCACAAAATGTCCTGGTCCGCCGCAACAGTAACATGCCATTTTTTTCTTTTTCCGAGCCCACTTGGAAGCTCTCTCACCCTTGGACTTATCGCTCGCTTTATCCGAAGTGGCATCTCTAATAGCAGCCGCCGGGACGCTCGGCACATCGACCACCGCGAGAGCACGTACTGTTTCTAGGGCGGCACTCGAAAGAGCTCCATTGTCCGCGGCCTTCGCGGTCTTTGTCACCGGTGCTTTAAAGCCCGCCGATTCCATAGTCTGTGCCGGAGGATTGGCTCGCGGTGGGATAGGGCCTAGTGGCCACCGTCCACCCCCCCCCCCCCCCCCCCCGTAGTTAGGGCGGTACGCCAGCCGGTTTCGGTTGACCGTACCGGATGCTCCTTTGACGAATGGACCCGGCGTCCATTGAAACCCCAGTTGTCGCCATCTCCGCAACCACCGTCGGTCGAAGAGGAGCCTCCGTGCACTCCGTTGCCATACGCATTGTACCCAGCATCACCCCAATGGCCGCATGGAAAGCTTCTGCCATCGTTCTGCGGATGCCCACTGCCCCCGCCATAGTTCCCGCGACCTCGAGCTCCCTGGAGAGCCTCGCCGCGCCCCGATCCCCCGTACGCGCCCGGTCCTGCCGGCACCTTGGGAGGCGGCTGTGTGTTGCCTCTCCCCGCCATGGCCGGCGCCACCACCTGCGGTGCACGAACTCGGGCTGCTCTGCCCTGACCTAGTCGAGGAAACCCCGGCAGGTTCCTCCGGTGGCTAGCCCTAGGCGATGAAGGAGCCGATTTCAAAAGATAGCTAAATGAATCAGTTTGATAACTCATAACTCTAGATGTAGCATGTTCTATAATAACGGGGAGATGTTTGATTGTGATCAATGTTGCAGCTAATTGTCATAGGATTCTGTCTGCTTGGAGCACCCCGATGCAGGTTGAGGCCACGTGAGAAATGAGCTTGCAACGCCACGGACAAGCAGGGGCGGCGACAGGGGAGACGAGCAGGGGAAACCGTCAGCGGTTATATACAAATCCTGGCTTCGCCACTGCGGACAAGGTGCCCTCTTCACCTCTTCTCTCTGTGTGAGTGTGTTTGATTTGGAGCTGCTGCTCTGTTCGTGAAGATCTGGGCTGGGGCAGGAGGCAATGGCGAGCCCGACGCCCGTAGAAGCAGGAGTTGATGGAGTGACATGAGTAGTCCGGGAATCGCGTCGCAAGAGGCTGCTCTCCTCTGCCGAGGTTGCTTTGCCACTTTCCATTGTTTCCTTTTGTGTCGTTAGATTGTTGATCGTCGCCTGTTCATACATATGCATGCGCACCTGTGTGTTTCTTTGTATTCCATATCATGTGATTCACAGTCTGCTCTAAAATTCTGTTTGTCTTTGACAGGTTCATGCAGGTTGGCTGCTAATTCCAGTTTGTGTGTGGTCGCGTGCGTGAAGTGACTGCCTTGTACAGTTGAGTTGCGGTTTCCTTTTCATCAAGCTTTACTAGCTTCAGTTTATTTTCGCTTTTGCATTACTTCTTTTCCATGTGGGTTGGGGTGGGATCTACGATATCCGTTTTTGAGGATATGACTATCTGAATGAGTACTAAGCAAACAATTATATTTTTAGGAAGAAACGGAAAAAGGAAAGGAGTCAATACAGACCCGACCAGCAGGAGAGCACACATGGTGAGATGCACTAATTCCTTTTATTTCTGAATTACCTGTTGAACCATTTACACTTATCCATCTGGGTGTAAGAATTTGCATGTACATGTTATTCAGTTATTTGGTTCGGGTTAAGCTATGTGTCAGCCTTCTCCCTACTTCTCCTTCTTCCAAAAGCATACTTTTTGCTTGCACATTATAATTAGCAAATGCATATTTTTTGCTTACAGGCTAAATTCTATCATATGGTATGTGATATGCAAAATCAAGATACTGTATATTGATAGTGGCTCACATGTTACTTAGATCTATTTGAAGTAACATTTCCATTATTATCTCTTGTTCGCACTAAAGTGGTTTCAAAGGAAATAGAATGAATTGACCAAATTTTCTATACATACGCTGATAGGTCATCAACATGATTGAGTAATTTTTTCATAGTCTTCTAGAACACATGTCTGCCACTATTTTTTATGTATACTCATCGTAGTTGTCCTTCCATTTAGAAATTCTCCGTAAACTCTCCAATTGAGGATATCATGCATGGTAAAAACAAGAGTTGTTTTACATGAATCACTGTAAATAGTAATTTAAGAGTTTTCACTTTTTAATGCTTACACAATCCCATACATGTAAATGTATATTGTAGTCGATACATACCATTTCGATGCAACTAAATGTTAGCTTCAAACAACTCCATCATGCGAGCAGGTGCAAGAGGCTTCTATATTGGTTAGTTTAGATTGAATTTTGCTGCAGAAGTAAGACAGTTAATTATGTTACCCCCTATTCTTATGAGAACATTGTAAAATCCTGAGAATTATCACCTGGTCTAAATAGATCATTTCGTTTACTGATTTTAGACCTACAACCCGAACTTGTGCAGGTTTAGGGAATACCCCGTGCCAGGGTTATACCATTTTAGGTTTTGGCAAAAGACAAAAAAAAATATAATGTGTAAACAAAGCTTAGTTCATCACTCAAATAATTATAAATATCAATCCAGTAAAGGTATGATGTACACTTTCAATAATATTTTATAATTCTTTTGTAACATGAGTGAAAACTATTGAATTGTGTTCTCTAATTTTTAGAGTTAGCTTTGTTTCAGATTGGGTGTTGCAGATGGCACTGTGAGCTGCGATGCGTGCGAGCGACGACGACGACCAACTGGTCATGGATCTGTAATCATGTCAACATTCATGAGGGTGTGACATCTGCCCTTTTTACTTTGAACGCCAGCGCCATCATCGACTTTCTTTCATCATTCACCGCCTCTAGATACAATGTCGTCAAGCGCCTGTAGATATAATGTCGTCAACGTCTTCAATCCTCCATGCATACCATCTGTCTATCGTTGTTAGCTGATCTATAAGAGGTCCAATATATATGTCCTCATGATCAGATGAACTATGCATCTCTTTTGCACATTCGCCATCGTTTGAACCATGTTATGCTTTGATTCAGATCGATAGTTGTGCCCTGCTTTTCACCATGTTAGATTGTGAACCACTTAATATGGATATGTTGGATTAGTTCGCTTGCGATTTATGTGCACTAGTAGAAAATGGCACATTTGTCCCGGTTCCAGAGGCCCATTAGCCCCGGTTCTGGAACCGGGACTAAAGCCCATAACCTTTAGTCCTGGTTCCCTTACTAACCGGCACCGAAGGGTCTCCACGTGGCCTCTACGGGTAGCCCGGGCAGGAGGTTCTTTAGTTCCGGTTGGTAACACCAACCGGAACAACATGGCATCCACGTGTCAGCATCTGGCCGGAGCTGGGGTTTTTTTGAATGGGGAGTGGGTTTGGGGGGTTTTGGAGCGTTAATTTAGTGGTTTCGTATTGTGTTAGCTAGCTAATAGAGAGAAGTGTCCTTTTTTTCTCCATGCTTGGTCGAACAACAAGTTTTTGTATATCTATCCGACGCTATTACATATATACAATATAACAGCTTTTACAATTAATCCAAAACATCATCTAATTAAGATCCAAAGACAAATCCACATGGCATTCTCCGTCTTTAGGTATGACGTGGTCAACAAAGAATCCCGCCAATTCCTCTTGAATTGCTCATATGCGATCATATGGTAGGAGTTCATCCCGCATCTGCGAGATCTAATTTAAAGAAGGGGTCAATACATGCATATATATGAATAAAACTCAACACAGTTGTGAATATTATTTACGTACTTGAAATTGTTTCTCACAGAAGACCCGCTCAAAGGTCGAGTGGTGAATCAAATCGCATACGTAGTATGCACATAAAACAGTGTCTTCTTTCTGATACATACACTTTACGAGAATAGAGTTCGATCAAACTGATAAGCAAACATGATAATGATATATTGATGAAAATTTGAATCAGTTAGAGATGCGCGGAACTATCTAGTACTACTTACTTTGGGGTGCGTAAATCGCAACTCTTTGTTTAGACCGGGAACCTTATTGGCGAATGATCACCCACAAGTATAGGGGATCGCAACAGTTTTCGAGGGTAGAGTATTCAACCCAAATTTATTGATTCGACTCAAGGGGAAGCGAAAGAATATCTCAAGTATTAGCAGTTGAGTTGTCAATTCAACCGCACCTAAAAGATTTAGAATCTGCAGCAAAGTATCAGTAGCAAATTAGTATGATAGCAACAGTAACAACAGTAACCAGTAGCAGCAAAGTAATAGCAGTAGCAACAGAGTAATAGCAGTAGCAACAGAGTAACAGTAGTAGCAGTGACAGCAGTAGCAGCAAAGTAACGTAGCAAGGACCAGTAGGAAAAACTCGTAGGCATTGGATCGGTGATGGATGATTATGCCGGATGTGATTCATCATGTAACAGCTATAAAACGGAGAGATATGTAACTAGCGCCCGTTCGTTAATCTAATGTAGGCATGTATTCTGTATGTAGTCATACGTGCTTAGGGAAAAGAACTTGCATGACATCTATTGTCCATCCCTCCCTGGCAGCGGGGTCCTAATGGAAACTACGGGATATTAAGGTTCTCCTTTTAATAAAGAATAGGACCAACGCATTAACACTTGGTGAATACATGAACTCCTCATACTATGGTCATCTCCGGGAGTGGATCCGGCTATTGTCACTCCGGGGTTACCGGGTCATAACACATAGTAGGTGACTACAACTTGCAAGATAAGATCTAAAACACACATATATTGGCGACAACATAATAGGTTCAGATCTGAAATCATGGCACTCGGGCCCTAGTGACAAGCATTAAGCATGGCAAAGTAGTAGCAACATCAATCTCAGAACATAGTGGATACTAGGGATCAATCTCCATCAAAACTAACTCGATTACATGATAGATCTCATCCAACTCATCACCGTCCAGCAAGCCTACGATAAGATTACTCACGAACGGTGAAGAGCATCATGGAATTGGCGATGAAGGAAGGTTGGTGATGACGATGGCGACGATCTCCCCTCTCCGGAGCCCAGAACAGACTCCAGATCTGCCCTCCAGATGAAGAAAAGGAGGTGGCGGCGCCTCCGTATCGTAAAACACGATGAACTCTTCTCCCTGATTTATTTTTCCGGACGAAAGAGGATATATAGAGCTGGAATTGGGGGCGGCGGAGTCCCGAGGGGCTCACAAGCGTGCGAGCCCCGGCTAGGAGGGGGCGGGCCTGGTGGGCTTGTGAGCTCCTGGATCCGTCCCTCCAGTTGATTCTTGCGCCAGTATTTTTTATATATTTCACAAAAAATCCTCGAAGATTTCCAGGTCATTCCGAGAACTTTTATTTCTGCGCAAAAACAACACCATGGCAATTCTGCTAAAAACAGCGTCAGTCCGGGATAGTTCCATTCAGATCATGCAAATTAGAGTCCAAAACAAGGGCAAAAGAGTTCAGAAAAGTAGATACGACGGAGATGTATCAACTCCCCCAAGATTAAAGCCTTGCTTGTCCTCAAGCAATTCAGTTGACAAACTGAAAGAGACAAAAGAAAAACTTTGACGAACTCTGTTTGATCCTGTTGTTGCAACTGTGTCTAACTCATATCCAGAATTTCAGCAAGATCACAAGTTAACCACATAAGCAAATGACATCTAGGTCTCACGGTAAACTCATATCAAAGGCATAATCAACTAGCGAGCAAATAATAACAAGTCGCAAACGTCAACACTTCAAGTTTGCAATTATCTTTTCGATTTGCGCATGGAACTGGGCATTCCAATTACCGGCCCCTTTCTCGTGAATGATAGTGAATAAACACATATCGAGGATAACACGCCTAGCATGGAAGATACTGATAGCCCCCTGTCACCACATGAGCGGTTCGGGCATGCAAAACAGATTATTCTTGAAGGTTTAGAGAGTGGCACATGCAAATTTACTTGGAACGACAGGTAGATACCGCATATAGGTAGGAATGGTGGACTCATATGGAACAACTTTGGGTTCATGGGAGTGGATGCACAAGCAGTATTCCTGCTTAGTACAAGTGAAGGCTAGCAAAAGACTGGGAAGCGACCAACTAGAGAGCGACAACAGTCATCAAAATGCATTGAGATTAACTAACATTGAGTGCAAGCATGATTAAGACATAAATCACCATGAACATGAATATCATAGAGGCTATGTTGATTTTGTTTCAACTACATGCGTAAACATGTGCCAAGTCAAGCCACTTGAATCATTCAAAGGAGGATACCATCCTATCATACTACATCATAGTCATCTCAACATTCATGTGGGCATCCAAGACAAACCATTATAAGCTCCTAGCTAATTAAGCATGGCATCAGCAACTATGTTCTCTAAGTTGTCGTTGCAAACATGTTTCTCTCACAACAAAGCTGAATCAGGCACAATGAGCTAGTCATATTTACAGAAACAAAATAGATCAAGTTCATACCAGCTTTTCCAGGCTCAGTCACTTCATCATATATCGTCATTATTGCCTTTCACTTGCACGATCGAACGATGTGAACAATAATAAGAGTGCTCGTGCATTGGACTAAGCTAGAATCTGCATGCAAACACAAAGGAGAAGACAAAGTAATATGGCTCTTTGACAGGTAAACATGTATGCATGCGAGAGCCACTAAACATTGTAACCATGGTCTTCTACCTTGACCCAGAAAACTATTTACACGGGAAAGCTCCCAACAAGCAAAAGAAGAACAAGAAAATCTTTTTGGGTTTTCTCAAACTGGACAGACACACGAAAAGAAAACGAGAAAAAGAAATAAACTAGCATGGATGATACAGTTGCAAAGTGTGAACACCGACGAACAAAGTGAAAGCATAAGCAAGAATGTAAAGTCGGTGAGAAACACGTACTCCCCCAAGCTTAGGCTTTTGGCCTAAGTTGGTCTATTCCCAAGGAGGGAAATAACCATCTCCGGGGTACTCTGGAGTGGACTGAGGATGCCACTGCTGTGTGAGCTCCTGTGGCTCCCACTGATAAATCGGCATCTGGTACTCGACTGGTGGCTCGGGCACGGGCACCTGTGGTTGGGCCAAGCCCCAATATGCGTAGATGTCCGAGGGCATAATAATGTACCTGCCTGCATGAAGATTGAACAAAGAAGGAGCAGGCAAAGTAATAGTCTCACGAGTACCCTGACTAAATACCAGGTTATAAATCATCCTTCTATTTGTATCTCTATAAAGAAAGTCATGGCGAACCATGCTATCATAATCTAGATATTTCTCAGGAAGAAGAATCTCTTCTTCCTCGTCCAGTCTAATAGGTATCTCAAAGTGTCCAGCAAGACAAGTAGCATAGATACCTCCATAGACAATGCCTTTAGAACGGTTAGTGTTCAACCGTTGAGCTACTATAGCGCCCAAGCTATAAGTTTTATCATTATAAAGGGCTTCGCGCAAGACTGCAAGATCTCGGGATCTAAGGGAGCCAGCCTTCCCACGGCCAATCAAACATTTTCCCACGAATAGTGAGAAGTACCGATGCATGGGAAAATGAATGCTAGCAGCTCTAGCGCAAGACACTCCTCTCTCCTCTCCTACAGCAATTGTATCGATGAAAGCCTCCAAGTCCCGTGGACGAGGTTCATGAATATCCCCAACGTAAGGTAATTTGCAAACATTGCAAAAATCCTGGAGTGACATGCACTGGGGGATATCATAAAGTTTGAACTCAACCATAGGAGGATTCCTCCTCGGATAGAAGTTAAAGCTTTGTACGAAGATATTAGTGAGGAGGAGGTATTGCAGACACTTATCTTCAACGAAGGCGGTAAGGCCTGCGTTCTCCACCAAGTAGTAAAAGTCCTCATAAAGTCCGGCGGCGCGTAAGAACACATCGCTTGGCCATTCGCACGCTCGAACTTCTGCAACTCTAGGGACCGGATACTTGGGCTTCTTATCACTTCCATCATCCTTGGGTTCACAGCTTGAAGAGCCTCTTAAGAACCTCCTCACCTTTTCCCTTTTCTAGCTCTGAAAATTCTGAATTTTTTAGTGATTCTAAGGAAAAGTGAATAAGGCTCAATTAAACTTGTAGCAACTACTCCCACAAGTGCCTAGAGGCAATATTACGCATCAAAATTACTTGGGATCAGCTAGAATTAGCATGCAAAGCTCAAGAACATGGTCACCAATGCAGCAAAAATATGCGAAGTATAAGGCACTAGAGCAAGAACTAATTGGACCAATGGAGGAGTCACTTACCAAGGAGTAATTTCCCCAAAACAGTTCGGAGAATGGTGCTTTGAGCAAGGAGATCAAAAATCCCAGCAAGAGGAGCAAGAACACGGGTTTGAGCTGCGAAATGAATTTTTCTGGAGGTAGGAGAAGTGGATGAGAGCTAGAATGAGTGGAGGGGGTGCATGTGGGCCCCACAAGCCTGCCAGCCCCTGCCAGGGGGGTGACCGGGCCTCCTGGGCTTGTGGCCCACTGGCGCATCCCCCAAACTAGCTATTCGTCTCAGTATTTATCAAAAATTCCAGAAAAAATCATACTTGATTTTCAGGATGTTCGGAGAACTTTTATTTTCGGGGTACTTTTCTACGGGACGCTAAAACAAAAAACTGGGAAAACCAAACTAAACTTATGATTTTTCTTCTAAGCAACCAAAGGTGAAATCTCGGAACAGAGGTTTGTGACTCCTCGATTCATCCATCTCATGGTCATCGAAAGTAATCTGTCAATGAGGTTGATCAAGTCTCGTTGACATACTTTTTCGAATCGCAAAAGAGAACAAAGAATTTTAGAATAGTCCCTAGGTAACCTCAATGGGGATGTGTATATCCCCAACAAGCATATCATACTTCATCTTGACAGGAGGTATCGGGCATTCAAAGCTCCCAATAAGAATCGATGAAGTTCTTTCGATAGCATTGATGCAATGTACTCAATATTGTTTCTTCGGAAAGTGCACCGTATGCTCATTACCGTTGACATGGAAAGTGACATTGCCTTGGTTGCAATCTATAACAACCCCTGCAGTGTTTAAAAAGGGTCTTCCAAGGATAACCGCCATGGCATCGTCCTCGGGAATATCCAAGATAACAAAGTCCGTTAAGATAGTAACGTTAGCAACCACAATAGGCATATCCTCGCAAATGCCGATAGGGAAAGCAGTTGATTTGTTGGCCATTTGCAGAGAGATTTCAGTGGGTGTCAACTTATCCAGTTCAAGTCTACGATAAAGAGAGAGAGGCATGACACTAACACCGGCTCCAAGGTCGCATAAAGCAGTTCTAACATAGTTACCTTTAATGGAGCAAGGTATAGTGGGCACACCGGGATCACCTAGTTTCTTTGGAGTTCCACCCTTGAAGGTATAGTTAGCAAGCATGGTGGAAATCTCAACCTCAGGTATCCTCCTCTTATTAGTCAGAATATCCTCCATGTACTTAGCATACGGAGACATTTTGAGCATATCTGTCAAACGCATTTGCAGACAGACAGGTCTAATCATTTCAACGAATCGCTCAAAATCCTCATCATCCTTTTTCTTGGATGTTTTGGGAGGAAAGGGCATGGGTTTTTGAACCCATGGTTCCCTTTCTTTACCATGCTTCCTAGAAGCAAAGTCATTCTTATTGTATCTCTTGTTCTTAGGTTGTGGGTTATCAAGATCAACAGGTTCAATCTCCACATCCTTATCACCGCTAGGTTGAGCATTAACATGAACATCACTATTGATAGTATCATTAGGCTCATGTTCATCACGAGATTGTGTCTCAACATCAGAAACAGAGACATCGTTTGGATTCTCAGGTGTATCAGCATCTGGGTTGCTAGCGTGCAGGTTCCTATCATCTTTCTTCTTCTTTCTAGGATGACTAGGTGCATCAGTGCTAACTCCTTGAGAATCTTGTTCAATTCTCTTTGGATGACCCTTAGTATACAAGGGTTCCTGGGTCATTCTACCGCCTCTAGTAACGACTCTGACAGAATTGTCATTCAACTCATTGAGCAAGTCATTCTGAGTTTTAAGTACTTGTTCTACTTGAGTAGTAACCATAGAGGCATGTTTACTCAGAAGCTTAAGATCACTGACATTTCTGTCCACACAAGCACTTAAATGACTAAGCATACGATCATTCTATTCCAATTGTCTGCTAACATAATCATTGAAACTCTGTTGTTTGGCAACAAAGTTATCAAATTCATCCAGGCATAGGCTAGCAGGTTTATCAAAAGGAATATCACTCTCATCAAACCTACGCAGAGAATTTATGTCTACTACCTGTATCGGGTTATCAAGACCATGGATCTCTTCGATAGGTGGTAGATTTTTGACATCTTCAGATTTAATGCCTTTCTCTCGCATAGATTTCTTAGCTTCTTGCATATCTTCAGGACTGAGGAATAGAATACCTCTTTTCTTCGGAGTTGGCTTAGGAGGTGGTTCGGGACTAGTACAAGCATTCTCATTGCACAAGATGTTATTCAATAGTGAAAGGACGTGTATGTCGCCTGGAGGGGGGGTGAATAGGCGCTTTAAAATAATTAAGGTTTAGGCTTGAACAAATGTGGAATAAAACTAACGTTTAATATGTCAAGCACAAAACCACAAACAACTAGGCTCACCTATGTGCACCAACAACTTATGCTAAGCAAGATAAACAACTAAGTGATAGCAAGATATATGACACGAGACAATATGGCTATCACAAAGTAAAGTGCATAAGTAAAGGGTTCGGGTAAGAGATAACCGAGGCACGCGGAGACGATGATGTATCCCGAAGTTCACACCCTTGCGGATGCTAATCTCCGTTGGAGCGGTGTGGAGGCACAATGCTCCCCAAGATGCCACTAAGGCCACCGTAATATCCTCACGCCCTCGCACAATGCAAGATGTCGTTATTCCACTAAGGGACCCTTGAGGGCGGTCACTGAACCCGTACAAATGGCAAACCTTGGGGGCGGTCACCGAACCCGTACACATGGCAACCCTTGGGGGCGGTTACCGGTACCCGTACAAATTGCTTGGGGCAATCTCCACAGCCTAATTGGAGACCCCGACGCTTGCCCGGAGCTTCACACCACAATGATTGAGCTCCGAGACACCACCAAGCTTCTAGGACGCCAAAGCATCCACGAAGAACAATATCTAGGGTACTAAGTACCAAAGGTAATAAGCTTCTCAAACTTCACTTCCACGTATCACCGTAGAGAACTCAAACCGATGCAACCAATGCAATGGCAAGAACACACGAAGTGGTCAAGTCCCTCACACTCAAATCCCTCCACAACAACGAAAGCTATGGAGAAATATGAGAGGAAGAACAAGGAGCTCACAAAGAACTCCAAGATCTAGATCCAAGGGGTTCCCCTCACATAGAGGAGAAAGTGATTGGTGGAGATGTGGATCTAGATCTCCTCTCTCTTTTCCCTCAAGAACAAGCAAGAATCATTGGAGGGATTGAGAGTAAGCAAGCTCTAAGAATGTCAACAATGGAGGTTGAACAAGAGCTCAACGGATAGATAAGACCAAGGGGGAAGAAGAACCCCTTATATAGTGGGGGAAGGAATCAGACCGTTACCCCCACTTACAGCCCGAGCCCAGCGGTACTACCGCTGGCTGCAGCGGTACTACCGCTGAGCCCATGGTAGCGCAAAGAAACTACCGGGCCAACCACCGCCAAGAAAGTCTTCGCAAAAAGTCCGACGCAGTACAACCGCCAAGATGACGGTACTAAAAACTTGGAGCGGTACTACCGCTGGCCAGGGGCGGTAGTACCGGTGGGACAGCGGTACTACCGCCAGCTCTAGCAGTACTACCGCTAGGTCCAGCGGTACTACCGCTCGCCACTGAAACAGCCATAACTTTCGCATACGAGCTCCGAATCGAGCAAACCCAAGCTTCTTGGATTCAGGACGACAAGAGCAAACCCAAGATTGTTGAAATCTTAAGACCATGCAGATATGAAAATGCCAATGATATAGAGATGTGAGTCCTCTATGAATGAAGAACCGACAAAAACTCCAACATCGAAAACATCATAGTAGATGCATATGGACTCCATTTCGATGAACTCGAGCTTGTCATGAAGATGACCATAAGCTCTAAAACTCACAAAGAGAAACACCAAACAAGAACCAAGAAGTATGATGCAAGGATGCAAATGGTTTGAGCTCTCAACGAACGATACGATCAGGCTACTCACTTGAGAGCACCCCTTGATAGTACAGCAATCTATCCTAAACAGAAAACCTATCAAGGGCAAAACTATACCTTGCACCTCGTCCTCTTGAGCTAGATGATGATGATCTTGGCTTCCTCAAGATGGACCACCTTTCTTGATTGCGTTGGCTTGATGAAGACTAGTTGATTGCTCCCCCATACTCACTATGGGTGATCCACTCTTCAGCATATCTTCACAAGTCCATTGCCACCACAATGGACGGCAAGCTTCAAGCATGATATCTTCGTGCTGATCCACTTGAACTTGCACACCGCAATCTTGATGACGATCACAACTTGACGTCATACTTGATGGGTTGTATGAGATCTTCCCTTTGACGCAAGCCCATGGAAACACACCTAACCCCCACATAGAACTCTCACGGATACCATGGGTTAGTACACAAACACGTAATGGACAATGCTTACCATACCATGGGATCACTTGATCCCTCTCGGTACATCTTGTACGCTTTGTGTGTTGATCATCTTGATTTACTTCTTTGTCTGAGATCTTGATCAACCTTGTGTCTCTATGACCATTCTTTGGATAATTCCTTGAATACCATCTTGGTCATCATATAAACTCCTTGAACCCAACAGATGGACTTCAAGAAGTGCCTATGCACAAATCCTATAAATATAACTTAAGGCAACCATTAGTCCATAGGAATTGTCATTAATTACCAAAACCACATATGGAGATATATGCTCTAACAAATAGAATCTCAGCTTGTTCTACTGTTCGTCCCTAAAAACACAACCAGCACAACTATCTAGGTGGTCTTTAGAAGCATCGGTAAGTCCATTATAGAAGATATCAAGTATTTCATTCTTCCCAAGAGGGTGATCAGGCAAAGCATTCAGTAGCTGGACGAGCCTCCCCCAAGCTTGTGGGAGACTCTCTTCTCAAGCTTGAGCAAATTTGTATATTTCCTGCAAGGCAGCTTGCTTCTTATAGGCAGGGAAATATTTTTCAGAGAAGTAGTAAACCATATCCTGGGGGGCTACGCACACAACCAGGAGCAAGAGAAGTGAACCAGGTCTTAGCATCATCCTTTAGCGAGAAAGGAAACAGCTTGAGGATATAGTAGATGCGAATCTTTTCCTCATCCGTGAATAGGGTGGCTATATCGTGCAGTTTGGTAAGATGGGCTACAACCGTTTCAGACTCATAACCATGAAAAGGATCTGATTCGACCAGAGTGATTAACTCAGGGTCGACAGAGATTTCATAATCCTTATCGGTCACAAAGATAGGCGAAGTAGCAAACTTCGGGTCATATTTCATCCTAGCGTTCAGAGATTTTTCTTTCCACTTGAGCAGTAATTTCTCAACATCATAGCTATCCTTACACGCAAGAAAGTCCTCAGCTATCTCTCCCTCCATAACATAACGTTCAGGCATATCAGGCAATTCAGGCATAGGAGAGCTAGTTCTAGCAGGCAAAATAGCAGGTTCTACCTCAATACTATGAGCAGTTTCAGAAGTATCATCACATCTAGCAGCAACTCTAGCAATTTGTGCATCAAGGAATGCACCTAGTGGCAAAGCAGTATCAGGCATAGCATCATCAAGCAAAGCAGTATCAAGCATAGCACCATCATAAGCATCATGGGCAGCAGAAGTAGCATCATCAAGCACACGCGCATATCAAGATTTCTAGCAGGACGTGGTGTCGCAAACATACTCATAACTGAAGGTGAATCAAGTGCAGAGCTAGATGGCAGTTCCTTACCTGTCCTCATAGTGGAGGGCAAGACTTTAGTTCTTGGATCTATCAGATTCTTCATAGTGACCAGCAGACGTAAATTCCAAGTGACTTAGAGAATATATCTGTGCTTCCCCGGCAACGGCGCCAGAAAAAGGTCTTGATAACCCACAAGTATAGGGGATCACAACAGTTTTCGAGGGTAGAGTATTCAACCCAAATTTATTGATTCGACTCAACGGGAAGCGAAAGAATATTCTCAAGTATTAGAAGTTGAGTTGTAAATTCAACCACACCTGAAAGATTTAGTGTCTGCAGCAAAGTATCAGTACCAAAGTAGTATGATAGCAGCAGTAGCAACAGTAACCAGTAGCAGCAAAGTAACAGTAGTAGCAACAGAGTAACAGTAGTAGCAACACAGTAACAGTAGCAACAGTGACGGCAGTAGCAGCAAAGTAACATAGCAAGGACCAGTAGGAAAAACTCGTAGCCATTGGATCGGTGATGGATGATTATGCCGGATGTGATTCATCATGTAACAGCTATAACACGGAGAGATATGTAACTAGCTCTCGTTCGTTAATCTAATGAAGGCATGTATTCCGTATGTAGTCATACGTGCTTAGGGAAAAGAACTTGCATGACATCTATTGTCCATCCATCCCGTGGCAGCGGGGTCCTAATGGAAACTACGGGATATTAAGGTTAAACTTTTAATAAAGAACCGGACCAACGCATTAACACTTGGTGAATACATGAACTCCTCATACTATGGTCATCTCCGGGAGTGGTTCCGGCTATTGTCACTCCACGGTTGCCGGGTCATAACACATAGTAGGTGACTACAACTTGCAAGATAGGATCTAAAACACACATATATTGGCGACAACATAATAGGTTCAGATCTGAAATCATGGCACTCGGGCCCTAGTGACAAGCATTAAGCATGGTAAAGTAGTAGCAACATTAATCTCATAACATAGTGCATACTAGGGATCAATCCCCGTCAAAACTAACTCGATTACATGATAGATCTCATCCAACTCATCACCGTCCACCAAGCCTACGATGAGATTACTCACGAACGGTGAAGAGCATCATGGAATTGGCGATGAAGGAAGGTTGGTGATGACGATGGCGACGATCTCCCCTCTCCGGAGCCCAGAACGGACTCCAGATCTGCCCTCCAGATGAAGAACAGGAGGTGGCGGCGCCTCCGTATCGTAAAACGCGATGAACTCTTCTTCTTGATTTTTTTTCCGGATGAAAGAGGATATATAGAGCTGGAATTGGGGGCGGCGGAGTCCCGAGGGGCTCACAAGCCTGCCAGCCCCGGCCAGGGGGGGCGGGCCTGGTGGGCTTGTGAGCTCCTGGCTCTGTCCCTCCAGTTGATTCTTGCGCCAGTATTTTTTATATATTCGACAAAAATTCCTCGTAGACTTCCAGGTCATTCCGAGAACTTTTATTTCTGCGCAAAAACAACACCATGGCAATTCTGCTGAAAACATCGTCAGTCCGGGTAATTCCATTCAAATCATGCAAATTAGAGTCCAAAACAAGGGCAAAAGAGTTCGGAAAAGTTGATACGACGGAGACGTATCAGCGAACTTTCTCCAAACCCTGCCAGGCAAAGAAAATGATTACTTGATATCAGGAAATTAACGAAAGTTGCATGCCGATATGGTCTCGGTATATTGACTGAACTTACTTCTTGAGCATTGCAGTTATGTCCTCATAATCCTCTTCGGTTTTTCGTCTCGAGTCTAAGACATTTACTAATGCCCTGCCAACGTCAATGGATAGCAGAATAAAGTGGTCTCTGTGCACGCATATATAACTCATCAATTATATTACTTAATTACCCTCGAGTAAGCGAAACCGAGTTTACATAGAAGACAGCAACACTCACTTGAAGTTGTAAGGAAAGATTATTTCCCTTTTTATGTATAAGGAACGAGTTTAGCAAGTTTTCTCGGTCGCTTTGATTGCGTTTCGTATCATCAATTCATTTACGGCATCTGGGCTAATGAACCCAACGTCGACGATTCCTGCTTTTTTTAATTCGAGGATCTTCAATCTACATAATATATATAGTGAGAATAATTATATATACATGCAATGAACGAGCTGAGCTAGAGACTTAACTATAGAAGTAATACTTACAGACAGTAGGAAGTCATGAGTTGTTTGTCAAGGGCCAGTTGATTGTATAACTGAAATAACTCCTCAAATTGCATAGTAATCACGGGAAGTCCAATGAATTCATGCTCTGGTTTCAGTGCCACATACATAGCGTTTTTCTCCAGACTCCCTGCAGGTTTTCATGTACTACTCATGCAATATGTGCATCATCCTTGTTAGAGCAGGATGACCAGGTTTAACGAGACGCTTCCCGTGCACGTATTTATATTGTTCTTTTGTTACATCATCCCCCAAGTAATCATTAGGATTGGTATCGGGCACCATCTCCGGATGATTAGCGACGACGATATCAAGCTCGGGAATTGTTTTCCCACTTGTTCGTTCTGCTAACCTTGCATCACTAGAAGTAGTTCCCGACCGCAGCGCTTGTGCAATGTCTTTTTAAGAATGCGTTCATAGTTGGAATCCGGCGGTGGCGCTGGTGGACGCTGCACTTGATTGATAGTGCGCTCCACTTTCACCGGATCTAGCTTCTCCTTTGGAGGTGGAGTTTTCTTTGCAAAATGGGCCCTCAATTCGGCACGGCATATATCCTCGTTTTCCTCCTTGGTCCTCTCATATGGTAACTTTTCCAGAGGCTTGAGAGATGGACCATATCTGATTTGTCTCCCGCCTCTGCTTATACTGCTAGCCGCCGGAGAGAAGGAGGCGTCTTGCTTCCGCTTGAGAGAAGGAGGCGGACTGCTCTGACACGCCGGACGAGCCGGAGCGGCGGCGTTTGTCTTCTGACATTGCCGATGAGGCGAAGGAGGAGGCGGACTGCTCTGACGCGCCGGAGTAGGCGAAGGAGGAGGCGAAGTGCCCTCACACGTCGGAGGAGCTGGAGCAGGAGGCGGAGTACCCTGATCACTCGCCGGAGGAGGAGGAGGGGGGAGGAGGCGGAGTTATCTGACTCGTCGGAGGAGGAGGAGGCGGAGGCGTCCAGTTTGGAAGCTTGATGAACTCCTTCTGCCATAGACATGTACTCCCCACAGCACGAACCAGCTAAATATCCCCTTCACCTGTAGAGTTCAGATACGACAAATAATCACCGAGCATTATCTCCCCCAACAATTGTTCTCTTTGATCCATATAGTTTCTGCAAATATTTCACCTCCTTGTATGAATAATCGAATTACACGAACTTCTATGTTTTAAACATGCACAAATTTTTTTATATTTCATTTCCAAATATTGAATAGTTCATAGATGTACGTTATGATATATAATGCAATAGATCTCAAGAGGCAAAAAGGTTTTCTTTCAGTTATAACCAATAATCAACTTAATACATCTCGAATACATCTCTAGTATAATAAATATATGAACAAAATTTGTATGAACAGCAATATGCAGGGGCGGCAGGGGCGACAAGCAGAGCACGCAGAGGAGGAGCTCACCGGGGCCGACGGGCTCGGGGCGGCGACAACGACGGGCTCGGGGTGGCGACGGCGACGGGCTCGGGGCGACGGGTTCGGGGGCGACGACGGTGACGTGCTCGGGGCATCGACGGCGGCGAGGAGGACTGGATCGGGCGCGGTGGCGATGGCAACGTGCTCGGGGTGACGGCGACGGGCTCGGGGACTCTGGCGACAACGAGGAGGACTGGATCGGAGGCGGCGACGATTAGGACTGGCTCGGGGGGCGGTGGCGAGCAATGGGAGAGTTTTGGGGGAAATTTTGACAACTCCCACCTATATGCAAAAACCGTTTGTCCCAGTTGGTGGCCCGAACCGGCACCAATTCCACCCTTTCGTCCCGGTTGACTCATCAAACCGGGACTATAGGTCAATTTTTAGCAGTTCAAATGGCGGGGAAGAAGATACATGTACTCCCGGTTTGTGGAACCAACCGGGACGAAAGGGGGCATTTGTCCCGGTTTGTGCCACCAACCGACACTAAATCTGTCTCTGGTCCCGGTTTGTACCACAAACCGACACGAAAGGCCTGTGCCTGGCACAGCCGCGATGCGGTTAGATGTTTAGTCCCACCTCGCTAGCCGAGGGAGAAGTGGAGTGGTTTATAAGCGCTTGCGCGCACACAGTTTCGAGCTCCGCTCATATGCAGGCTTCCGGGCCTAAACTGTCACTACATGTTGGGCCTTCTGCGGACCTGAATCCTGGCCCAACTATCTAGTTGGGTTTCTAGCCGTATTCACGCCGTGGTGGCCCATTAGTTGACATTTCTTTTTAAAGAATATAGTTTTTTGTTCCACCTTACTGTTTTTCAGTGATTCTTTATATTTTTTTGTTTAGTTTGTTACTTTATTTAATTTTATTTTGTTCCGACTTACTGTTTTTTAGTGATTCTTTTTGCTTTTAGGTCACAAAAATTATTATCACGGTTTCATATGAAAATTCATCTGTTACAAAGGGATTTCATTTTTTTGGAATTGTTTGAACTCCAGACTTTTTGTGTGTTCAAAATGCACCATTCAAAGCCACATCATCAATTTTCAACTATTTCTCACTTCATTTTATATTTTTCATGCATTTATGGAAATTTTTTAGCTAAATGTCCCAGAAATTGAAAAGCACTACAAATGAACTCTGAATAGGTTGAAAGTTGGCATGGTATCATCATTTCACCCACATAGCATGTGCTAAAAAGTTGAGAAGGTTGCGGCAAAAACTAGATGCACTTCGTGTACAAATCGGACAATCTCTTTCGAAGTATCATGGTTTCTTACGAAAACTCGTCTGTTACAAAAGGGAATTCATTTTTTTGAACTTATTTGAACTCCAGACTATTTGTGTGTTCAAAATGCACCATTCAAGGCCACATCATTAATTCTCAACTATTTCTGACTTCATTTGGTATTTTTCATGCATTTACTCATTTTTTTAGCTAAATGACCCTTAAATTGAAAAGCACTACAAATGAACTCTAAAAATGTTGAAAGTTGGCATGGTATCATCATTTCACCCACATAGCATGTGCTAAAAAGTTGAGAGGGTTGCGGCAAAAACTAGACGCACTTCGTGTACAAATCGGACAATCTCTTTCGAAGTATCATGGTTTCTTACGAAAACTCATCTGTTACAAAAGGGATTTCATTTTTTTAACTTATTTGAACTCCAGACTATTTGTGTGTTCAAAATGCACCATTCAAGGCCACATCATCAATTTTCAATTATTTCTGACTTCATTTGGTATTTTTCATGCATTTACTGATTTTTTCGAGCTAAATGACCCTTAAATTGAAAAGAACTACAAATGAACTCTGAAAATGTTGAAAGTTGGCATGGTATCATCATTTCACCCACATAGCATGTGCTAAAAAGTTGAGAGGGTTGCGGAAAAAACTGGATGCACTTCGTGTACAAATCGGACAATCTCTTTCAAAGTATCATGGTTTCTTACGAAAACATCTTGTGTTACAAAAGGGATTTCATTTTTTTAACTTATTTGAACTCCAGACTATTTGTGTGTTTAAAATACACCATTAAAGGTAACATCATCAATTTTCAACTATTTCTGACTTCATTTGGTATTTTTCATGCATTTACTAATTTTATTTTTGAGCTAAATGACCCTTAAATTGAAAAGCACTACAAATGAATTCTGAAAATGTTGAAAGTTCGCATGGTATCATCATTTCACCCACATAGCATGTGCTAAAAAGTTGAGAGGGTTGCGGCAAAAATTGGACGCACTTCGTGTACAAATCGGACAATTTCTTTCGAAGTATCATGGTTTCTTACAAAAATTCATCTATTACAAAAGGGATTTCATTTTTTTCAACTTATTTGAACTCCAAACTATTTGTGTGTTCAGAATGCACCAATCGCGGCCACATCATCAATTTTCAACTATTTCTGCCTTCATTTGTTATTTTTTAATGCATTTACTGATTTTTTTGAGCTAAATGACCTTTTAATTGAAAAGCACTACAAATGAACTCTGAAAAGGTTGAAAGTTGGCATGGTATCATCATTTCACCCACATAACATATGCTAAAAAAGTTGAGAGGGTTGCGGTAAAAACTGGAAGCACTTCGTGTACAAATCGGATAATCTCTTTCGAAGTATGTGGGTTTCATACGAAAACTCACTTGTTAAAAAGGGATTTCATTTTTTTGGACTATTTGAACTCCAGACTTTTTATGTGTTCAAAATGCACCATTCAAAGTTACATCAACAATTTTCAAAAATTTCTGACTTCATTTAGTATTTTTCATGCATTTATTGATTTTTTTGAGCTAAATGACCCAAAAATTGAAGAGCACTACAAATGAACTCTGAATAGGTTGAAAGTTGGCATGGTATCATCATTTCACCCACATAGCATGTGATAAAAAGTTGAGAGGGCTGTGACAAAAACTGGATGCACTTCGTGTATAATTCGGACAATCTCTTTCGAAGTACATGGTTTCATACGAAAACTCATCTGTTACAAAGGGATTTCATTTTTTTAAACTTATTTGAACTCCAAACTTTTTGTGTATTCAAAATGCACCATTCAAAGATATATCAACAATTTTCAACTATTTCTGACTTGATTTGGTATTTTTCATGCATTTACTGGTTTTTTGGAGCTAAATGACCCAGAAATTGAAAAGCACTACAAATGAACTCTGAATAGGTTGAAAGTTGGCATGGTATCATCATTTCACCCACATAACATTTTGTGTTTGCGCCAAGTAAGACCTTTAGGATGGTCTACGGTGTTTGCAATTTAATTTTGCTGAAAAAGCACAAACTTTTGACCTCAGTCTAGGAATTTTGTAAATTCACTGGAACGTGCTTGTAAGTGCATCTAGTGCCCCTTAGTGATTTTGGTGGTTTGAAGACTTATAGGTTAAGTATCTAATGTGTTTGTGAGTGTACACAGGATCTATAAGTCACTGAGGAGTTTGAAATATTTGGGGAATATCGACCCCTAAAAATATATATCTTCGGCTGAAGAAATTGGTCTGAAGCTGAAGAATTGAATCGCGAAGAATCCGCGATGAAATTGATATTCCTCACGAAGATATTGAAATTGAGGAATTCGGTGTGTCCTGAAGAAAATCATTCTGAAGACTTTGAAGCATGAAGATTTACTCTTTCTGTTTTATTTTCTTCACACTTGAGTAATAGGAACACTGTACTGTTAAAGGGGGTCGAAGTTACACTTTGGAATGAATTTCCTCATGATGCTCAACCCAAGCCTAATCCTACCAAAAGCCTCAAGTGAGGAATATGAGTGACATGAGGACTTTCACAGTTGAGGGTCCCGACCGTTTCGATAGCCACGCCACATCATTGGTCTTATCCACACCAACGGTCATATTATTTAAGGGCATTAGTGTCAAATCATGTCAGGATGCTCCGAGGCTATAAATAGCCCCCCCCCCACACACACACACAACCATTAACTGGTTGGCTGCTCCGTTAGAAACTGACACTTGTCATAAGAGCAACCTAATTCCTCAGAGTCTTCGAGAGAAATTCATCAGTGAGGAAATACCCCAAACACCAAACCACAAACCTAGAACCAAGTGATTGAGCATCGCTGAAGAAGTTGTTCCTGTGTGGGACTAAAGCCTTTTACCTTTGAGGACTGTGCATCCTCCACACGGTTAGGCGTCATGGTCTAGAGCAATCCAGCAGTCAATTGTGGATCGCTGGGTGACCAAGTTTGTGAGGGTTTGGAAGTCTGCCCTGAAGACTTACCACGAGTGTTGGGCGAGGACTGTGTGTTCTTAGCCCAAGGAGAATGCGGTAGGGACAGTGTGTCCCGGGACTGTGTGTCCTTTGGTTTCAATACCAAGCCGCTCCAAACCAGATGTACGACTGTCACAGCAGTTGGAACTGGGTCATCAACTACTGTCTTCGCTGTGAAACTGGTTCTAATTCCTCAACCCTTTACATTCCTCAGATTATGTGTTGATGATTCTCACGGTGACTGTTTGAAGAATTTGCTGAAGATTTTCTCTGAAATTCCTCAACCCCAAATTCCTCACGCTAGTTAATCCTCATCTGTTTCTGCGTGCCTGCTCACTGTGCAATTTGTTTTCACATTCCTCAACTTGAGAAACTGCTATTGTGAAACTTTGCACCTCTGATCCTTTACTGTTTCCGCTGTAAGTTAGTCATCAGTGAGGAATTTCCTCAAAAGGAATTTCCTTAGTGATTAAATTCTAAAAATATCCTATTCACCCCCCCTCTAGTCGATATAACGCACTTTCAATTGGTATCAGAGCAAGGTACTCCCTTGTTCTGTGTGATTTTGGTTTAACCACCTGGAGTTTTAGTTATGTCGACTACAGGCATGTTTAAGGTTACTGCAGCATGTCCTACTTTCGAGGGAAAGAACTTTCCCTTCTGGAAGAACAAGATGCAAATGCATCTACAAGCTATTGATAATGATCTCTGGTATACTGTGGAACATGGCGTCCCCATCATCTCTGCTAGTGTCTCAGCTGCTGATGTGAATAAATTCAAGCAACTTGATTCTCAAGCGAAGAATATCATCTGTGGCCATCTGAGCCCAGGCCAGTTTGGAAGAGTGAGTGCTTTGGGCTCTGCAACACTTATCTGGGAGAGACTGTGCAAAGTAAATGAAGGAGTATCAACCCAGCGTGACTCTCGTGTTGATATTCTTCGCAATCTCTTCAATCGCTTCAAGAGGCATGACAATGAAAGCTGCCAAGACACCTTTGATCGCCTCACTAACATATCAAATGAACTGCAAGCATTGGGAGCTTGAGACATTACTGATCACGAAGTTGTGAAGAAACTGCTAAGATCTTTGGATTCTTCATTTGATACTTTAGTTCTGATGATTCAAGAAAGACCAGACTACAAGATGCTTGATCCAGCTGATATACTCGAAAGAATCAATACTCATGAATTCCAGCTAGAAGAAAAGAAAGATCTATATGGACCAAGCTATTCTAGACCACGTGCACTGAAGGCTAGAGCAATTTCCCCATTAGAAGAAGAAGACTTAGATGACAGCATTGGTGACCCTGAAGAATTTGGACAGGAGCTTGCAATGCTCGTGAGAAAAATCCAGAGGTTTACACGACGTGGCCAGTTCGGTAAATCTTCAAGAAGAGACATGAGGAAATCAGAATCCTCATCTGAGGACTAAAAGAAGAGAACCTGCCACAAATGCAAGAAATCGGGTCATTACATTGCTGATTGTCCCCGTTGGGGAAAGGAATCAAAGAAGAAGAAATACAAGGATGACAGTTCTGATGACTCGAAGAATAATAAGAAATCTTCAAAATCCTCATCTTCAAAGACCTCATCGCACAAGAAGACTAGTTTCGGAAAGGCTCGGGCACTTATTGGCAAGGAAATGGATTCCGAGGCAGAATCAGAGGAATGTGATGAAGAAGAGGGTTCTGATGAAGACTCAGAATCCGGACAGGCCAGTCTTGCACTTGCAACCACTTTCGTCAGCAAGTCAATCTTCAACCTTGAAGAAGATAACCACACCATCCACACTGATGACTATGTTGATGACTTCGCTCCAACCTATTGCTTCATGGCAAAAGGTTCAAAGATACCGAGTGATGATTTCTCCTCTGATTCAAGTGACTATCAACCTGATGATTATAAAAAACCCAGTTACAGTAAACTTGCTATCATTGCCACTAAACAACAAACTGCCCTCGAAAAGCTTCAGAAACTGCTACATAGAAGTGATGATTTGTTGAATGATGAAATGAATCTGTCCCAAATCCTCTCTGAAGATGTGAAAAGTCTTCAGTCTAGATTTGATAATCTTGAAGATCGTTATGATACACTCCTCGCTGATCATGAGAAACTTTCCTATGAATTTCTTCAAAGGAAGCTTGATCTAGAGAAGCTGAGGATTTCTCATGATGATCTTCGGATGGAAAATGATTCATTACTAGCTCAAAGATCAGTGCTGCTCAAGCTGAATTCATTCCTCCATGTCTTAAATGCATTTAACGCGAAACTGCTAATTCTTCACCAGAATCATCAAATGCTTCTATTGCTACAAATTCTTCAACTGCTCCTGTAGTGTCAATTTCCTCACTTGAGGAAAACACAAATGTTACTGATGAAAATGCAGGGCTGAAGGAATTGTATGTGACAGGCATATACAAAAGCCTCAAAGGACATCAAACCCTTTGTGATGTGCTCAAAAAGCAGATCTTGAACAGGAACCCAAGGAAAGAAGGAATTTCCTTTGAGAGGAAATTGAATGTTGATGGATCTTATTGGAAACCTGAGCAGTATCCCAAAACCTCATGGGTTGCTGCTACTGGGACTCCTTTTGATCCATCCAATCTAACTGGCTTTTCATGTGAATTATCCTATTCCTCAGATGAGTCATTTCACTCCAACTATAAACTGTTCAAAAATCAATCTGGTGAAGTATTTGCTCGATATGTTGGAACTAACTGCAGGAATGGCCCTCCTTTGAGGAAAATCTGGGTTCCCAAAAGTTGTCTTGAAAATCTTCAGGTGAATGTCCTCATGACACCACCAATGAAGAATCTGAACCCCAGATCAAAATCCTCAGGAGGACCAAAGTCTTCAAGAGGATCAAAATCCTCAACTGGTCAAAATTATGCTCATTCCCGTGCTAATACTTCTAACATGCAGGGAAATTACAAGGAATATGAATATGAGCATTACTCTTCAAATCATTATATTCATAAGTCCTCAAACCAGTTCTCTGCATATTCATATGAGTACTTTAACCCCCCTACTGTTAAGAAAAGTGCATTAGCTTCAATGCCACCTTTTTCATATGGTGCTCGCAGGATGATGAGTGCTTTACCACCCCTTCAGATGTGGGTGGTGAAGAAATCGAACTAATCACTTCTGCAGGTCACGTCTCCAGATGAAAATCATCATCTGAAGAATTTGCTGGAGACCTGAGCAAATGCTTGATAGGACGCAAGCTAATATTGATGAAATAGAAATATTTCACATGTCCTTTTTAATTCTGTTATGATGAAATTCTTATCTGATGAAATTGATATCATATTCTTCAAATCTGAAGCATATGAGATGGTAAGTTGTACTAATTCATCTGCAGGATGACAAACCCAAGTATACTGAGTGGGTTCTTGATAGTGGCTGCACACATCACATGAATGGTGATAAAACCCTGCTCATGAATATGCCACTAACTCCATCACCTCTGAAGCAAATCACATATGCTGACAAAGGTAAAAGCAAGGTATTGGGACTTGGCAAAGTGGCTATTTCCAAGGATAGGCACATGGACAAAGTGATGCTTGTTGAATCCCTTGGTTTTAACCTCATGTCAGTCTCGATGCTTTGTGATCTTGATATGATTGTTATCTTTGGTAGATATAGATGTGTAGTCATCATGGAATCTGACAGATCCAAAGTCTTCGAAGGTGTAAGAAGAGGGGATTTGTACATTGTTGATTTCTCTACAAGTCCTCAACCAGCCACTTGCTTACTAGCAAAGACCTCAGAAGGATGGATGTGGCACCGAAGACTAGATCATGCAGGCATAAGGAATTTGCACACGCTCGCGAAGAATAAGCATGTCATCAGCATCGAATCAGTCAAATTCCTCAAGAATCATCTCTGCGGTGCATGTGAATCTGGGAAAATGACCAGATCCAAGCATCCCTCGAAGACTATCATGACCACTACACGTCCCTTCGAATTGCTTCATATGGATCTATTTGGACCTACTCACTATGTCACACTAACCAATGCAGCATCTTTATATGGCTTCATCATAGTTGATGATTATTCCAGATATACATGGGTGCATATCATCATATATAAAACTGAAGTGCAGGAAATCTTCAAACGATTTTCTTCAAGGGCCTCAACGAACTTTGGCATCAAGATCAAACATATCAGGAGTGATAATGGAACAGAGTTCAAAAACACTAGTCTTGATGATTATCTTGATGAACTTGGTATTACTCACGAATTATCTGCTCCTTATACTCCTCAGCAGAACGGTGTCGTCGAAAGGAAGAACATGACTCTGGTTGATATGGCAAGAACTATGCTCGAAGAATATCAGACTCCTCGTCGCTTTTGGCCTGGAGCAATCAACACTGCATGCCATATCATCAACAGGGTATATCTTCACAAATTCCTCAAGAAAACCTCATATGAACTCCTCACTTAAGAAACCCAATGTAAGTTATTTCAAAGTCTTTGGTGCAAAATGTTGGATTAGAGATCCTAACCATAGCTCAAAATTTGCACCTAAGGCACATGAGGGTTTTATGCTTGGTTATGGAAAGGACTCGCACACCTACAGAGTCTTCAACAACTATCACAACAAAGTTGTTGAGATTGTAGATGTGCGGTTCGATGAAACTAATGGCTCGCAAAGAGAGCAATTGCCTTCTGATCCAGATAAATTTTCTCCTGAGAAAGCAATAAAGCTCAAGCCTACTGAAGACATTGTTCCCACTGAGGAAATTGATGAAGAAACTATCCCCATCACTATTGAAAATCAAGAAGGTGCTCCTGAGGAAATTGCTCCAGAACCACTTCCTCAGCCCAGACAAAATCCTTAACCAGCTCATCCGAGGATTGCAAATGAAGTAGAACTTGACAAAATCCTCAATGATATCAACGCGCCAGGTCCTCTCACTCGCTCAAAAGCTTCACATTTAGTTAAGTTTTGTGGGCATTTCTCCTTTGTATCTATCACAGAACCCTCAAAAGTTGCTGAGGCTTTCCTGGAACCGGAGTGGATCCAAGCTATGCAAGACGAACTTCTTCAATTCAAGTTGAATGGCGTATGGGAGCTCGTCAAACGACCAGATCCTCGCAAGCACAACATCATCGGTACCAAGTGGATTTTCCGAAACAAACAAGATGAGGATGGTCAAGTGGTGAGGAATAAGGCACGACTTGTAGCCCAAGGCTACACCCAGGTCGAAGGAATAGATTTTGATGAAACTTTTGCACCAGTTGCTAGACTTGAAGCTATTTGAATACTACTTGCTTATGCTAATCATCATAACATCATCTTATATCAAATGGATGTGAAAAGTGCATTCCTCAATGGTAAGCTTGAGGAAGAAGTATATGTTGCTCAGCCCCCAGGTTTTGAGGATCCAAAGAATCCAAACAAAGTCTTCAGACTCAAAAAGGCGCTCTATGGTCTCAAGCAAGCCGCTCGGGCATGGTATGACACATTGAAGGAATTCCTCATGAAGAAAGGCTTCAAACCTGGCTCACTCGATCCAACTCTTTTCACTAAATCCTATGATAATGAGCTATTTGTGTGCCAAATATATGTCGATGATATCATATTTGGCTGTACTGACAAATGATACAGTGATGAATTTGCTTACATGATGAGTGAAGAATATCAGATGTCTATGATGGGGGAGCTGAAATTCTTCTTAGGTCTTCAAATTCGTTAACAACGCAATGGAATCTTCATATCACAGGAGAAATACCTCAAGGATGTTCTGAGGAAATTTGACATGCATGAATGCAAAGGTGCCAAGACTCCAATGCCTACAAACGGCCACCTCGGCACTGATGAAAATGGTAAAGAATTCGATCAGCAGGTATATCGCTCTATGATTGGCTCTTTATTGTATCTATGTGCATCTAGGCCAGATATAATGCTTAGTGTTTGCATGTGTGCACGTTTTCAAGCAAAACCGAAGGAGTCACACCATAAGGCTGTGAAGCATATTCTTCGATACTTAGCTCACCCACCAACACTAGGATTATGGTATCCCAAGGGCTCAAATCTTCATCTGGTAGGGTATTCTGATTCTGACTATGCTGGTGATCGTGTGGATCGCAAGTCAACTTCTGGTACATGTCATTTCCTCAGAAGATCACTAGTTTGCTAGTCCTCAAAGAAGCAGAACTGTGTATCACTCTCCACTGCCGAAGCTGAGTACATTGCTGCTGGTTCATGTTGTGCTCAATTACTATGGATGAAGCAAACCCTCAAGGACTACGGCATCAACATGAAGAATGTGCCTCTCTACTGCGACAATGAGAGTGCAATCAAGATTGCATACAACCCAGTACAGCACTCGAAGACCAAGCACATCCAGATTCTTCATCATTTTCTTCGGGACCATGTCCTCAAGGAAAATATCCTCATCGACCATGTGAAGACTGATGATCAACTGGCAGATATCTTCACTAAGCCCTTGGATGAGAAAAGGTTTTGCAAGTTGCGGTGTGAGCTAAATATCTTAGAATCTTCAAATGTTTTGTAAAAACATGCACACATCCTAACACTTATGCAAAATTGATGACTTAGATGTGCAATACATGAGGAATCGATTTTCTTCAACTGATGAAGAATATCACTCTGAATGTGAAGAAATCAACGAAGAAATTGATTCTCAGGGCCCTACGACAATTGTACGCGGCGTCTGTAATCAACATTCTTATATGGTGGGTCACGCCACCGCCCAACATGAAATTCCTCAAGTTGATTTTCTTCAATGTTCCATTTCCTCAAAATGTGTTTTTCTTCAAAACAGTTGTTCTTTATTGTGACGTTTTATCACAAAATCCTCAAGTTAGTCAAATCTTCAAAAACACTTGATGACTTTCATTGAACTAGATAGACTGTGATTTCAAGTCCTCAACAGCATTCACTTATAGCTAATTCTTCAAGTTGATATTTCATCTAAGTGAATGTGATCGGACCCTACTTTCCCTTTATGCTATTCTCATCCAATCTATTCATTTCTTCATATGCGTTCTACTTGAAACTTTGTTCAAAATCATCACTGCGCCCTTGTCAGCTGATGATTTTGTAACAAAATCCTCAACTCTTCAAAAATGTTTCTTTAATGCACAATAACTGAACACCACTTCCCACGTTCGGATAACCACGATCTCCACTATCTCCACCGCCTTGCTCGGGAGCTACACGTGTCCTGCGGAGACGTAGAGGCAGGGGCTGTTTGGTCCGAATTCTTCGCGCCAACAGTAACTGCCTGGCTATAAATATGTCCTTATCCCCCTCGGCAAACACTTCTTCGCTCCATCGCTCTCCTGCTATAGCAAAAGCCCCGAACCCTAGTGCCACCGCTGGAAGTCTCGTCGCTGGCGAAGAAGAGCTTCACTACCTCGACTTCTCCATCGCTCGAACCACGCCGGAGTCGGACCATCTTCGTCCGCCGCCGCCGTAGACGTCATGTGTTGCCGGGTTAGGGCGCATTGGACACGCACCGAAGAGCTTCTCTCTGCAACTCTTCTTTGTTCTTCGTGCGCGCCATCTAGGGTAAATAAAAACCCTATTTTTACAGCAAGTTAGATCTACTATTTTACATCTGAGAAGTGAAATCTGTTTTTCCTCAAGAATCCATATGCATCTAATTCCTCAAACACTGCCTATCACCACAATGTTGATAAACTTCACTAAGCATCTAAGATTTTCACGAGATTCCTCAATTGTGCGAATTTTCGAATCTGTACAACTCTGGAACCCAAGAACAGTATGCTTCGGAAAATTCCTCAACCACTGGTTAAATTCCTCAACTGTCAAACTTTTTCATTTTCTTCAAATCTGAGAACGCATATGACCTCTCCAAATTCCTCGCAGCTATACTCTGTTCACAGGTACACATATGTCAGCTGATGAATCTCTCGGTTCTCATTACATTAACTCATTTGCAGCATTTCTTCAAGAAAATCTTCAAGTCTCATCAGAATCCTCAAGAGTTCAATCTCATCAGTAAAATCCTCAGCTGAAGAAAATGGAGGATGATAGGAAACAGAAGGGAGGCAACAAACTTGAGCAGAATACAGCTTTGGATATCCCTGAGGATATTTACTTGGACTATTGCACACCTGATGAATCTGAAACAATGGCCAAGAGAAAGATTCGGCTTCAGAAGATAGAACGCCGATGGGCAAAGGAGTGGAAGGAATACAGATTTGTCACTCCCAAGTATGCGAAGAAATTCGCTCTGAAGCCTCCTGGCAAATGGGCTCCACTTGAGGCTCATCAAGTAGCACATCCCTCAAGCCTCAAGACCCTTGATGACTATCCTGATGAAAAGGATAAGCACTTGGCTAAGCTTAAGAAGCAGGCAAATGTTGCGCTGAGGAAATACAATGAATCATCTGCTGCAGCTTCAACTGCAGCTACTTCCTCTGCAGCTGAGACCTCTGGTTCGACAATTCCTCAACAGAAGTCTGTGCCGTCAAAACCAAAGGCTTCAAAGCCTCAAGAGAAACCAGCTCTGGCATCAGCTACAAAACCCTCAGTGCCAAAACCATCAGCGCCAAAATCCTCAGCGTCACCACAGGTTTCAAAACCAGAATTGAAGCCCGTCATGAAGCCACTGCCCGCTACCTCCAGCTCCTCACTCCCAGCTGCAACCAACTCGGAGACAAAGTCTTCACCACCTCCTGTGAAGACTCGGGTGTTTGCTGAAAGAGGAACACAACCAAGCCCCGGCAAAATCATCACAGCCCCGTCTGCATCAGAGGGTAGTGATGAATATGATGATGAAACCCTGCAAGCTATAATCAGAAACAAGCAGGAGAGGGTAGCTCAAGCTTCTGGTAGCGCCATTCCTCTGGCCATGGATCCCAAGGTCCTCCTAGACTACATAAACATCTGGTATGAGGACCCAAACACTCCGCTTGATGATTTGAAACTTCCCCTGGCATCAGCCACATGGTGGCCACTTTCATCAACGAGGCCAAGTGGAAGGAACAGCAAGCCAAACAGGCCAAGATTGCTAAGCTCAAAAAGGAGAAATTCCTCAAGCAAAATCTCCTCAACTTGACGCCTGATGCACTGGTGTCAACACAGGCTGAGTTGAAGACTTTGACTGATAAGTACTCCAAGCTATCTGATTGTCAGAGTCTCAAGAGCAGTTTCATCAAATTTGCCACTAAAGCTGTTGACGACTACAACAAGAAGGCTGCCCCTCCAGTACCAACTCCTCAGCCTCTGATTGAAGATCCAGCCGGTGAATCTCCTCAAGCTGATGAAACTCCTCAAGCTGAGGAAATACCACAAGAAAGCCATGTCGATGTATCGGCAATTGAAGAAATCACCACCGAAAATCCAGCTGATGAATCTGCTACAGCTGGTGAGACTGCCCCTGATCCAGCTGCTGCATCAAAGCAAGCTGATGACTCTGCTCCACCTGGTTCCTCAAAGCCAGCTGATGAATCTGTCGAGATAACCCCTTCACCAAAAGCTTCAAAGGTGAAGAAGATTACTCCATCTGCATCAGACGTGAAGAAGACCAGGGCTGCTGAGAAGGAAGCCAAAAAGAGAAAGGCCTCCTCAGCAGAAGAAAACATTGAGGCCAAGCGCCTCAAAGCGCTTGAAGATAATGCTCCACTGGACCCTGTGCCCCTCAGCGTTGCTCCATCTTATGAAATGGTCACCTTTGAAGATTAGGAGAAAGGGCCAGATGAGGAAATGAAGGATGCTGCATCTGAGGAACACACTGACGAAGAAATTCGCATTGACGATAGTCCTCAGCCCTCCGTTCCTCAGGCAACAACTGCACAAGGATCAGCTGCACTAGCTGATGATTCTGGCTCGGTCACCAAGCAAGCTGAGGAAGAGCAAAGTGAAATTCCTCAAGCTGATAAAATTCAGAGTCCTGAGAAAAATCCTCAAGTTGAGGATCAGGTTGACCCAACTCCTCCTCCTGAGCAAGATCTTCTCACTGAGGCTCAGAATGAACCTATTCCTTCTCCGGAGCAGAACCCTCAACAGGACGCTCCAGTTGATGAAATTCCTCAGCCTGATGCCCAGCCAGATCCCGTTCCTCAACCTGAAGCACAACACGAGCATGCTCCTCGGCCTGACGCCCAAGCTGATGAAATTCCTCACCCTGAGGACAATGCTGAGGAAAATGCACGAGACCAAGGCAATGCTTTCGTCGTGCTCAACCCAGAGACTGCAATTATTGTCTCCCCTCCAGTTCAACAGCAAAATCTTCAGCCAATGCAGTGTCAGCCATTCTCCAAGCGACCAAAGTTTCAAAAGGAGAACTTCTTTCAAGAACGCATGTACTTCATTGGAGAAAATCCCTATGACAAGCCTCAAATCAGACATCTGAAGTTTTGGACGAGGACACAGCTGAATTACTATGCCTCTGTGTTGTGTGGAAGAAATAAGATATTCCAGCACAGGCATATTCCTCATGTTGAACTTGAAGCAATTCCATGCCTGGTCCCAGTCCTCAATGTTCTTCATGAAGCTGGACTGCTACCAATGTGCTCGGGCATCTCTGATTGGAACAGTGAGCTCATTCTTCAGTTTTATGCCACTCTTCACATATCTGGCAATCCTGAAGACATTAACACCTGGGTGTTTGACTGGATGACGCAAAACACTCACTACAAGGCTCCTGCTACTGAGCTACTGCGTGAATTGCCAGTATCAATTCCCTCAGAGGAGGCTGTGAAGCTTTATAGTGAGCATGAGCTGCCCAACGGGATGATGGAAGTCCTCATGAAGCCTTTGGCTAAAGGGCAACCACCGAGAAAAACCTTCCTCGTCCACGAGCTCAAGTATGAACCACGACAGAACTTGAAGAATTGGAGTTCGAGCGTGACTTTGACTGGTCGTGGCCACCCAAGAAGAAGTTTAGGCCAATTCCAGTTCCAGACCTTGAAGACAGCTCTTTTTCTTCATTCCGCACTGCTGAATCTGATGAAGAACAGCACGACACTGCCACCGGTCCAAGGAAGAAGACTACTCCCAAGAAGCACCATGCATCTTCATCAACCGCCAAGAAGTGAAGTCTTCACGGGCGTTAGTCCTCAGTTTGTCCCTTTTTGTCACTTGATGACAAAGGGGGAGAAACTTGAGATTTAGTCTTCAAGCGGGATATTTGGGGCTTATGAACTATATTTAAGTTACAAACTCTTGGTTCTTCTGAAGTTTTTATGTAATGAGTTGTAACTTAAGCCCGGTGGTACTCTGACGCTTTTGAACGTTTTTCTTCGCATGCTTATTCCTCAAATTTTTAATGCACGCATGCTGAAATTCGTCAGATACCATTTGTCATCATACATCATCATTTTCTTCATACTATATGTCATATGTATGCATGATTTCCAAGACTCACGGGGAGATCTCCATGATATAAATCATCAATGTGCATTTGTTGTGAAAAGCAAAATCCTTAAGATATGCACATTTTCAGGGGGAGTCTCTCTGAATCTTGATTTCAAATTCCTCAAATGAGTATTTACACTTCATATTTTTATCCGTGTTGAAGACTTAACCTAATTGTCATCAACCACCAAAAAGGGGGAGATTATAAGTGCATCTAGTGCCCCTTAGTGATTTTGGTGGTTTGAAGACTTATAGGTTAAGTATCTAATGTGTTTGTGAGTGTACACGGGATCTATAAGTCACTGAGGAGTTTGAAATATTTGGGGAATATCAACCCCTAAAAATGTATATCTTCGGTTGAAGAAATTGTTCTGAAGCTGAAGAATTGAATCGCGAAGAATCCGCGATGAAATTGATATTCCTCACGAAGATATTGAAATTGAGGAATTCGGTGTGTCCTGAAGAAAATCATTCTAAAGACTTTGAAGCATGAAGATTTACTCTTTCTGTTTTATTTTCTTCACACTTGAGTAATAGGAACACCGTACTATTAAAGGGGGTCGATGTTACACTTTGGAATGAATTTCCTCATGATGCTCAACCCAAGCCTAATCCTACCAAAAGCCTCAAGTGAGGAATATGAGTGACATGAGGACTCTCACAGTTGAGGGTCCCGACCGTTTTGATAGCCACGCCACATCATTGGTCTTATCCACACCAACGGTCATATTATTTAAGGGCATTAGTGTCAAATCATGTCGGGATGCTCCCAGGCTATAAATAGCCGCCCCCACAACCATTAGCTGGTTGGCTGCTCCGTTAGAAACTGACACTTGTCATAAGAGCAACCCAATTCCTCAGAGTCTTCGAGAGAAATTCATCAGCGAGGAAATACCCCAAACACCAAACCACAAACCTGGAACCAAGTGATTGAGCATCACTGAAGAAGTTGTTCCTGTGTGGGACTGAAGCCTTTTACCTTTGAGGACTGTGCATCCTCCAGACGGTTAGGCGTCATGGTCTAGAGCAATCCAGCAGTCAATTGTGGATCGCCGGGTGACCAAGTTTGTGAGGGTTTGGAAGTCTGCCCTGAAGACTTACCACGAGTGTTGGGCGAGGACTGTGTGTTCTTAGCCCAAGGAGAATACGGTAGGGATTGTGTGTCCTGGGATTGTGTGTCCTTTGGTTTCAATACCAAGCTGCTCCAAACCAGATGTACGACTGTCACAGCAGTTGGAACTGGGTCATCAACTACTGTCTTCGCTGTGAAACTGGTTCTAATTCCTCAACCCTTTACATTCCTCAGATTATGTGTTGATGATTCTCACTGTGACTGTTTGAAGAATTTGCTGAAGATTTTCTCTGAAATTCCTCAACCCCAAATTCTTCACGCTAGTTAATCCTCATATGTTTCTGCGTGCCTGCTCACTGTGCAATCTGTTTTCACATTCCTCAACCTAAGAAACTGCTGTTGTGAAACTTTGCACCTCTGATCCTTTAATGTTTCCGTTGTAAGTTAGTAATCAGTGAGGAATTTTCTCAAAAGGAATTTCCTCAGTGATGAAATTCTAAAAATCTCCTATTCAACCCCCCCCTCTAGTCGATATAATGCACTTTCAGTGCTTTTGATCTTAATTTGTTACACAAGATTCATATACAATTTACCCAGATTGTCTTAATTTTTCATAATTTTTGGAGTTACATAAGTATTCGAATTATACAGATTATTTCCGACTATTCTGTTTTTGAGAGATTCTGTTTTCTTTGTGTTGCTTGCTTATATCGATGTATCTATGGGTTGTATCGGGGGGTATGAACCATGGAGAAGTTTGAATATAGTAAATGTTACACCAATATGAATAAAGAATTAGTTCACAACAATACTTAAAGTGGTGATGAATAAAGAAAGGGCTAAACCATTCAAATTTGGAAACTATATAATGGCACAAACAGAAACTAGATATATATAAATTGGTCCAAGTAGTACATAATAGTACATGCAAGCAATACATAATAATAGCTAGCATACATATATATACAAGTGTTCGCCATTGTGAACACTACTGGTCTGAATCTGAATCTGAATCAGAATGTCAAAGCTGGTGGTGCGAGGTGACGCTGGCCATAGTTCACGATTCTAATCTTGCGGTACAACTCGTATGCAACGTATGCATCTTTTGCTGCCTACCGAACGTTGATAGGGTCAAGTGGGGTCTTCCCTCACTTTTTGTGCGAAGACTTCGGGAATGAAGTCTTCATATCATGGTACTCCTCGTCGATCAAGGCGACTGCCATATCAGCCATCGAAGTCCTCTCATATTGAAGCTGGAATAGGCCTTGGATATCAATGTGGCACTCAGCTGGTATCTCAATACCAAAGTTGCGCCTCATATTCGGCTTGTTGTTAGTTATGTCAACGCTAGCGAAACGTATGCCGCTGCGAAGGAAGTCCATGAGTTCTGGACAATTCTTGTCACTACTGCAACACCAACAAATTAAAATGGAACAAATGTTACATACTGCTGCAACAAGGAAAAATGTTTCACTACAACTAAAGAGAAATTTATCATAACGATTCAAATGGAACATATTGCTATTTTATGCAATTTTCATATCCTATGAATTGATCTTTATAGGATTGCAATATTGTAACATATTGTTGTCCGATGCAATTTTCATATCCTATGAATTGATCAAGAAACCCTCAATTAACTATCCAATGGAACATATAAAGAAATTGCATATTGATATCCAATGGAACCTAGAGAGATGAGTATATGCAATTTTCATAACCTTTGGATCAAAGAAAGCCTCAAAACTTACCAATGAAAAAAAAATCACTACAACTAAAGAGAAAATAATCTTTACAGGATTCCAATATTGTAACATATTGCTATCCTATGCAATTTTCATATCCTATGAATTGATCAAGAAACCCTCAATTAACTATATATCCAATGGTACATATATAGAAACTGCATATTGCTATCCAATGGAACCTAGGGAATTCAATATATGTTATCCAATGGAACCTAGGGAGATCAATATATCTAATGTTGTAACACATATTGCTATCCTATGCAATTTTCATATCCTATGGATTGATTAAGAAACCCTCAATTAACTATCCAATAGAACGTATATAGAAACTCCATATTGCTATCAAATGGAACCTAGATAAGATCAATACATGCAATTTTCATAACCTTGGATCAAAGAAAGACTCAAAACTTACCTCACCCATTGGAAGATCAAGACATGTTGTTTGAAACACAGCTGGATGATGGCAACACCTTGTTGGTCGGTCGTGTACTCTAGATCAAGCCCCAAGAACGCCTCACGCTCCGGCGCGGCGTCAACCCACGCCTGGAACCGTCTAAGAAAATTTGGCACCGTCGTGCTCTCGTTCGTGTACCCACCGTAAGTTCGGTCGTGCCATGTGCGCGCACCATTCTGGTTTCATATGTCATGGTGGAAGAAGAATGGAAGAAGAGAGGGGAAGAAGAAATGAAGAAGAAGAATAGAGGAGAGCGCTAGAGGAGAAGAACAGAGAATGGCGATAGACTCTGCTTCGGGTGCAGTTTTTATCGCTGTAAACGACGCGGGAGGGCGAACCGTTTGGACCTTTAGTCCCGGGTTGGACGACAAACCGGCACTAAAGGGGTGATTCGAAGGGCCGCCACCCCAGTTTGATCCATCAACCGGGACTAAAGGAGGATACGAACGGTTGTACGAACGCCCGCCACCACACCTTAATCCCGGTTTGATCCACCAACCGGGACTAAAGGGATACGAATGGTTGCCTGCCTATTAGTCTCGGTTCTTGACTGGAACCGAGACAAAAGGGTGAGACGAACCGGGACCAATGGCCCACAATGCCCGGCCGACGCCCTGGCCTCATGAACCGGGACCAATGTCATCATAGGTCCCGATTCATATGTGAACCGGGACTAATAGGATTTGAGGACTTGGATCAAAGCCCTCTTTTTTACTAGTGATGTATTCCTATTCAAGGCAATTCTCTATTCAGCAGCTCTAACTTATATACGGTATGGTTGCTGATCCGTTTTACTCACACAAGCACGTTTACAAGTATAAAAGCTAATAAATGCGTCCATATATGCCCAAGAGGCGCGTAAGGGTGTGCCCATGCCACTAGTGGTTACTATACTGAGGTGAACGCACAAAAGCATTGTTGATGATTTGAGAGAGAGAAAAAACCAATTCACACAAGAATACTCCCTTGTAAACAAATACTTCCTCCGTTCTAATCTTTTAGATATTCTAATAGGAACTATTTAGTGAGCAAAATGAATGAATCTATACTTTAAAATACTTTTATATTCATCTGTATGTAGCAAAAATGCCAAACCGAGACCAAGCTTCATGAAGGCCTATATTTAAAAACTTCAAAATTCAAAAATTCAGTTTAAATAAATTTTAAAAATAAATACACATGTACCTAGATACATAATATACATGTGTACAAATTTTCAGGTTGAAATACATTAAAATATGAGCTACACAAAAAAGATAAATTTGGGGCTTTTTAGCATATGTACTGTTCATCTCACAGTCCATGTTTCTTTTTTCGCAGATCGCAATTCAAGGTATTTCATCCTGAAATTTTTTGCACATACACTTTTTTTGAAACTGAAATTTATGACTTCTGATTTATTTATTTTTAAATAAGAAGTTTCATGAAGCTCGGTCTCCAAAATGCGCTACTCCGTATATAATCCATATTCAAATGTATAAAAGGACTTATATTTAGGAACGGAGGGAGTATAAAGGCGGGGGTATGTTAACTACCTTCTATATAAAAAAGATGATAAAATCCGTAGATGTTTCAGACAAAACTCCATGTCCTTGCACCAACTATTTCTAATTATTTTGGAAATCATCTTGGATCATCAAACACACCTTTCTGTGAACTTGCAGAGTATGGCAAAGATATGTACTAATATAAGATTGTAAACTCATGCACTACTTCCTGTTTTAGTCAAAATTAACTGCCCAGTGAACTGCATTGTTTCAAGACAAGGAGAATCAATGGCATAACGCAATGACCCAACCTCAAAAAATATTTACGATGAGACATGAGAATTGGGTTCATCAGCTGTCTGCCAAAACTTATGAATTGATACTTACACAGACAACAGTTGGTACCTAACTGGCAGCAATTTATGAGGTAGGTACAAGTAAAAATAATAACAGAATGAAGTTTGATTTTCCTATATAACACCTTCCTAAAAAATCAGATAAGCTCAAATTGCAGCATAACTGCTTGACTGTCTAAAAATGGAGAAAAAATGGTATAATAATAAATGATGCCACTGTATGTAAGTACACTTCATCCGGTTTTCTAGAACTTGTTGGTATTCCCGAGTAACTATCCCTTGACTGAACTCATGTTTGACAGCATCCCTCATTTCTCCTTATAAAAGGTGAAATCATCATCCCTCGTTCCTCATCCAGGAAGGAGCAAGGATAATACTATCAACTTATAATTTCCATAACCTCATTCTATCCAACAGCAAAGATGAGATAAAACCTCCAAGTTCAGTTCCTCATCAACTAATCCTGCCTGAAACTGTGCATGGCAAACTTCGCTTGGGCAAAGGAATATCCATTAGGTCATATTCAAGTCTTTGTATCTAAGAGGAAGCTCTTGCATTAGGTAGTGATTATCAGCCTTGGGAAGTGATAATGGCAAGGTCTCGTCATCCACACAATCTTGATATTTTAGTGGAAGAACCTCGATGGCAAATGCAGTCTGACTAGCATGCTTTGTTCGCCGTGTAGACAGAGTCGGCCCAGTACCTATTCAGAACAAAATCTCATTAGACATGGTAAGATTCTGTTTCTAATAAAGATGCGTAAAATGGCTAAACTCATGACATACTGTCATTCATGTCCTTCGTCTTGTGAAGGAGAAATGTCCCAGAAAGGATGGTCACGAAACCACACATCTCCGTCACAATCTGTGTTGGATTTTGCCGATCCCAATCCTGCATTTCAATGAGCTACGAGCTGAGGAGAAAATTCTGCCAGGATGTAGCTATCTTTCTATGAGAGTACCAGCATCAATGAAAAAATAAGGTATGTTGATCAAGATAAAAAAGCACAAGTCATCATGCATACATAACAACCACAGCAGCATTGCTTGGTAAATGGGTATGCAACTAGAACTTAAAGCATCCCCAGTTCCCAACATCCATAAATATGCATAGTTAAATATCATAGTGGTCCAATTACAATGCTCATGTGGCTTGCATTCAGGAAAAGGCAATAATCCTAAACTACAATTTCAGTGGCACTATATGCTCAGATGTCCATATCATTGTGACTCGTGAGAGCTATTTTCAGGTAAACCTCTACCGGGCCACTTAGGCGCAACTTATGACATAAATTTAGAATCGTGCCGCAGTCCAGCAGCAATGTTTGCAATATTTTACTTAAGGAAGTTCAGTTGGCAATAAGGGTGTTATGACCGGTACAACGTAACAACGGAGGAGGCCCAATGGGCAGGGTTAATTACGGGCTTAGCCCAAGTTATCTTACCTATCTTAGAGTCCAAGTTGTATTAGAGTCCAAGTTAGAGTCCAAGTTATCTAGGGTTTAGTGGAGGCTGTCCTCCTATATAAACACATGTACCCCTTCGATATTAAGCAGACAATAAACAATATATTCTGTTGTCGTCTCCCTCAGGAGACGAGAGCCCCAAACCCTAGCCGCCTCTCTCTACCTCTCACGCCGCGACGGCGCCCAACCGCCGGCGCCGGGTTTAGGGTTAGGGTTTAGGGTTTAGGGTTTAGGGTTTAGGGGTAGCGTTTTAGGGTTTAGGGTTTAGGGTTTAGGGTTTTTAGGGTTTAGGGTTTAGGGTTTAAGGGTTAGGGTTTAGGGTTAGGGTTTTAGGGTTTAGGGTTTAGGGGTTAGGGTTTAGGGGTTTAGGGTTTTAGGGTTTAGGGGTAGCGATGGACGCGGACAAGGTCGCCGCGTGGCCGATCCCGCGGTCACCGCGGGCGCTCCGCGGCTTCTTGGGCCTCGCCGGCTACTACCGGAAGTACATCCGGGACTTCGGCCTCATCGCCGCGCCACTGACGCGTCTCCTTCGACGCGACGCCTTCTCCTGGGACGAGGAGGCGACTACGGCATTCGAGGCTCTCCAGCGGGCGCTCACGACGGGACCCGTCCTCCAGATGCCGGACTTTGATATGCCGTTCATCGTGGGCTGCGACGCCTCTGGCATCGGCTTCGGCGCCGTCCTTCACCAGGGCGAGGGACCGCTCACCTTCTTCAACCGCCCCTTCGCCGCTCGCCATCACAAGCTCGCGGCCTACGAGCGCGAGCTTATTGGGCTGGTTCAGGCGGTGCGCCACTGGCGGCCTTATCTTTGGGGCCGGTCATTCCGTGTGCGCACGGACCACTACAGCCTCAAGTTCTTGCTGGACCAGCGCCTCTCCACAGTTCCGCAACACCAGTGGATCAGCAAGCTCTTTGGCTTCGACTTCACCGTTGAGTACCGCCCCGGCCGTCTCAACACGGTCGCCGACGCCTTGTCCCGCCGCGACACTGAGGATGTCGCGGACGACGTCGCCATGGCTGGCACTATCATGTGCATTCGCTCCGGGCCATCTTTCGCCTTCATCAACGACATTCGCCGGGCAACTTCGACGGCCGTGGACGCCCAGGGCCTGCGCCAGCGCCTTGACGCCGGCGAGCTGGACGCGCCCTGGCGCTTGGACGAGGGGCTACTCCTACATGGCCGCCGCATCTTCGTGCCCGACCATGGCGACCTGCGCCACCAGGTCCTGACCTTAGCGCACTCTGCAGGGCACGAGGGCGTGCAGAAGACTCTCCATCGTCTTCGTGCTGATTTTTACATCCCCGGTGATGGCGCGATGGTCCGCGACTAGGTGCGGTCGTGCGTGACGTGCCAGCGGAACAAGACGGGGACACTACGACCCGCGGGTCTACTGCAGCCGCTGGACGTACCCTCCCAGGTGTGGGCGGATATTTCCATGGACTTCATCGAGGGCCTTCCCAAGGTGGGCGGCAAATCCATCATCCTCACGGTGTTGACCGCTTCTCCAAGTACGCGCACTTCATCGCCCTGGGTCATCCATATACAGCCGCCTCCGTGGCGCGGGCCTTCTTCGACGGCATCGTCCGCCTCCACGGTTTTTCCGTCGTCCATCGTCAGCGATCGTGATCCCGTGTTCACGGGACATGTCTGGCGGGATCTCTTTCGACTGGCGGGCGTGAAGCTCCACATGAGCACGGCGTTCCACCCTCAGACAGACGGCCAATCCGAGGTGGTCAACAAGGTGATCGCCATGTACCTGCGCTGTGTTACTGGTGATCGTCCACGAGCTTGGGTGGACTGGCGTGGGCGGAGTACTGCTACAACATCTCCTATCACTCCGCCCTACGCACCAAGCCTTTCGAGGTGGTCTACGGGCGCCCACCTCCGGCGATGCTCCCTTACGAGCCTGGGACGGCTCGGTCCGAGACGGCGGGCGACTTACTCCGCACCCGCGACGACATTCTGGCTGAGGCACGCCAGCGTCTTCTCCAAGCACAGCAGCTGGCTCGGAAGTACTACGATGCTCATCATCGCGAGGCGGAGTTCGCGGTGGGCGATTGGGTGTGGCTGCGCCTCCTCCACAGGACCACGCAGTCTCTGGACCCGCGCTCCAAGCGCAAATTGGGACCTCGCTACGCCGGTCCCTTTCGTGTGCTGGAGCGTGTCGGCACACTCGCATACCGCTTGGAGCTGCCAGCTGGTTCTCGCCTCCACGACGTCTTCCATGTCGGCTTACTGAAGGCCTACCGCGGGGACCCTCCTGCAGCGACACCGGCCCTTCCTCCTACTTCGGATGGTCGCCTCCTTCCAGCTTCCGCACAGGTGGCGAAGGTGCTACAGGCGCAACAGCGTCGCGGCGTCTGGCATGTCTTGGTACAATGGACCGGCCTGCCAGAGGAGGAAGCGACTTGGGAGAAGCTCGACGATTTCCGCCAGCAGTTTCCAGATGTTCAGCTCGAGGACGAGCTGTTTGAGAAGGCGGGGAGAGATGTTATGACCGGTACAACATACCAACGGAGGAGGCCCAATGGGCAGGGTTAATTACGGGCTTAGCCCAAGTTATCTTACCTATCTTAGAGTCCAAGTTATATTAGAGTCCAAGTTGTATTAGAGTCCAAGTTATCTAGGGTTTAGTGGAGGCTGTCCTCCTATATAAACACATGTATCCCTTCGATATTAAGCAGACAATAAACAATATATTCTGTTGTCGTCTCCCTCAGGAGACGAGAGCCCCAAACCCTAGCTGCCTCTCTCTCTCTCTCTCACGCCGCGACGGCGCCCAACCGCCGGCGTCCCCAACCTCGCAGCCCGCACTTCCACCCCTACAACCTACGTCCGAGACCTGGTAGAACCCTAGCCTCTACCAAAGGGTGCACTGAAAACGATGCAAAATGTTACCTTGAACATTATCACACTGGCTATAATTGTTAGCGAGGTAAACATCACGTAATATATTGGTGAGACAACTGCTGTATTAAAGGTGTCCAGTGCCTGCAATTTACAGATGAAATAAAATGTTGTTGTTAACAATAAACATGATTTGCTTGTGTTAGTGGCTCAACAGAAAGAACTTTGAGTGCCAATACAAAACATATAATAACAAAAAGCAGCATGCATTGGAGAGTTGTTGGAACATTCCTAATTAACCGAAGCCCAGTTCCAACTCATGTACAAAAAAAATATTACATATTGAGGAGAATCACTTGCAGAAGGTAATGACCTTTTCTTTGCAAGGACCAAACACTAATACATGGTGTATTACTATATACTACTCCCTCCGTCTCAAAATAAGTGACTCAAAAGTGACTCAACTTTGTACTAACTTTAGTACAGAGTTGAGTCATTTTTGAGTCACTTATTTTGGGATGGTGGGAGTATTTTACTGTAAATCAACAGAATGAGAAATAGAGATAGCCAAAGCTAAAACTACAAACAAACAAAAAAACTCGCTCAATTAACGAGAAGGCCTTCTATATGACAGGCAAAATGTAAGGTGACCCCCCGTTGGCACCAAATGTGCATGTGACATTGTATGCAGAAATGCCAGAAATAGGCATCGATATTTTCTTGGGTGATATGATGGCTGACATGTTTATGCACTATTGAGTCTGTGTGTAACAGAAAAAAAAAACTTCTGCTCCCTCAAGTTCCTTATCCAGCTTGATTCACCAATGCACAACTCTATGGCATCAATAATAACACAGAAACTGAAACATTTACCTTGTTTAGATAGTTTATCTGGGTGCTTACGCAGGTAGCAACAATCAGAGCAAAAGCCCAGGTCTGAGGATAAAATAATTGGTTCACTCCCGAGAATGTTAACTTCAATGCAATTCCGAGAGCCTTTACACTCATAACCTGTTAAATTTTCACTATCAGATGGAAAATGGGATTCAGTGAAAATCCCATAAAGAAACCACAAGATGAATTATGCTATAGGCAAGAGTTATCTGTTTGGGGAAAACGCATACGGTGAGAGATCCTAGAAGAGAACAGACTCCAATGTACACCATGATGTTTGTTTGTCCATGTTGAGGGACAACAAAATATATAAGGAACAAGGCTGCCACCACTACTACGGTCGCATATGAAAGAAAAGCTGAGAAAACAAAGAAAACAATATTGAATCCATCTAGCATGTGAAATATGAATTAAGTTAATATTGGCATTGTCATCACTATGTTTCAGTTGTAAATACCTGGCTCAGTTGCAAGATCCCAAACTTCCCTTACAGAATCAATATCACGCTCCTGTGGAGCATGGAGTGCAATTGTGATCGATCCGACTACACAAAGAACACAACCAAGTATACCAAAGGTGTGCAGTTTCTCCTGTAGAATGGAATGAGCAAGTGCAGCACTGCAAACATTTAGAATGAACTGTTATTTTGGTTCAATAAGCAGCAAGCTAAGGAACATTATTAAGAGTTTTCTATGGAACTCCTACGACTGTACCTGATTATTATACTGAGTGCTCCAAGAGGAGTGACAAGAATAGCAGGAGCAAATGCATAAGCAGCAAAATTAGCTATTTCGCCAACAATCACTGTTCATAGGAGACCATGTGAGCAAACATTAGTCAAGTTTCTTTTGGTCAAAAGTATTAGTACATTTTCCTAAAAAACTGAGGCAGCAACTTTGCCAGCATAAAAAGATACTATACATACAAACATATAAAGCCCTGAAGTCCAATTCTGTCAAGTTCCACTCAATAATATTCAATAGATATTTGAAGGGAAAAATGGATCTCTATTCCCTAATAACAGCAAACAGCATTAAAGGACGTTCATACTGAAGTATCGCATTCCAATGATAAGAATTCATTTGCTCTCTAGCCACTTTCATTGTCCAGTATTGTGTCTAAATATGCTACATCTAGCTAAACCTTGTCAAAAACATGTTTCTTTTTCACTGCACTAATATCTGCCTCATTACAAAGTGTTAGTTTCTCCTATTATAAGTTACCAATATTAATCTCAACTCTTAAACTTAAAACCATCTTCGTGTGTATCTGTGTCCCTGGGGAAATGGACATTGCAGCCAACGTGAAGTGACACTGAGAGACACCAAAAATCTCATCATGGTCAGGCATTTAACAAGGAAGAATAACAGTGCGAAAATGATCAGACAAAACATGCTACGATTGGACGGAGAACACTTGTCCCAAATATGTGATAAAGCAAAGAAAGAAATATAGTATTAAAAATTAAAAAAGTGGCATGGCGTTTAGAAAGAATGGAGAGTGACTTACTAGAAATCATGCCTATCCACCAAAGTGGCTCCACTAAGTAAGAATACCCTCCATAACCTGTTTCATGTACATAAACACTCCTATTATATTCAGCACTAAAATTTGCATAAAGTATGATTAAATAATTGATGATACAAAAGAGCATTTGTCAGACTTCATGGTAACTAAACTGAAATCACCAGCAGACTTTGTTGCAAGGAATAACAAAACTATTCGAGTTTTACACCAAATAGTAAGCTGTGAAATTGATCATTTTAACCTGAGTATCTAACAAACTAAATAGCCACACTGATCAGCAGGACAACATAAAACACGGGCTGCTCTGAGATTTATTGGTTCTCTTGTCATTTTCGAAAACAGCGTGTTTGAGTCATTGTCTCTTGAACAGAATGTGCCAGTAAACCACTTCAATGTGCAAATGATCTCAACTAGTGCAGATCTATTCATGATTGAGGAAGCTCTATACAAGTAACAACACCCAATTTGACTTGAATCAATCCAACAAAACAGAAATCCAGGTAAAGATCAGTGACCCCATCAGATAGTTTGACCTGTAAGCTCGTGACAAGACATATTGCAACCCAAAGTTTCTATCTAAACATATTCTCTCCCAACGAGCCATCGATAATGGACGCCATCCATAAGCATATTTAGCAATGGAAGACAACTGTGGAAGGCCATCCCAGCCCCAGGCCATCCCAGCCCCAGCCCATCCCCACCCCCAAAAAAAATCTTCCAGACTCACTCATCTCAATTCCAACAAGAGAAACCCAAGACACGAAACAAGGGCGAGATCATGGACTGCATTTTCATGTAAGCTTTCGGATCAAAACCGCACAGCAAAGCAGCAAGAACGTCCAACGACAAAACCAAATCATTGCAGTCTTTTTCACACCGCAGAAAGAGAAGAGAATCAAGCCATCCAATTGCAACGGAAAGATGCGAGCCTTCGCTCTGGAGTCTGGAGTCAACTGGACTCCCCACGCGGCCAAATCTAGCGCGAAGAACGCGCCCCCCTGTCCGAAATTTACCCCTTTTTTCCAGCGTCAACTCCACTCCTCTGTTCTGACCAACGAGAGCAAGAAAAGTTCCAGAGAAGTTGCAATGATAGGCAAGCTCCATTGTTCCGAGGAATTTATTCGATTCGACTGGCCTGGACAGCCAATCTACCCGAGAAGAATAAGCCGCGCCACTCCTTTTTGTTTTTTACCACGGGCAGATCCCTCCCACCAACCAAGCAAAGAACAGCAACCAAAATCAAGCTCCGCTCGATTCCGCTACCCACTACCCCAAATCAGCCTCCCAATCGACCCCCTCGCCGACCAACCAACCCACACCGGCGAGATCCAGACGGCGGAGGAAGCAAGCAAGGAAGCAGTGGGGCCTCAGCCACTGAGTGGCGCAACTCACCCGCGCGGACGCCGGAATCTGCGGCCCGTCTGAGCCCCATCTTCTTGACGATGAAGCTGGCACCGATGAAGGCGCTCGACGACACCGCGAGGGCCAGGCCCTTGGCGTTGTCCGTCGACATGCCCCCGAACCCGGCCGAAGAGGAGGGCGCCGCCATCTCCTCACGAGCGCCTACGACTCTCGCGTGCCTCTACACTCCGCCACCGGCTCCGCCGTGTCCACCTACGCCGCCGACATGGGGAGCGGTGGGGGAGGAGTCGGAAGCGGGAGGGAAAAGCAAGGCGGAGGAACAAAGTAAGAATTTTAAGGTGAAGGGAGTTTGTGCGTCGGGGTCCTCGTCGAAACTCCTATTTGTGTTATGTTTTATTTAGTTAGGTGTCCTAAACTCTTAATCGATTGATTTGGAGAACTTGCTTCCTCTTTCGTTGTAGTTGGAGTTTTTGTGCTAAGATTGTTTTGTGCACTTTTTGAGTAGTGAGAAACATATGACAAATTGGTGTGTAGTAACTTTGTAGTAGTGTGATCTTTTTTAAAAATTATTTAGATTGCTTACCACATGTGTCACGTGGTCGTAGTAGCATGATCTTGATCACTATGGAATTCGACATAGTCCATTTCTTTAATTATATGTATGATACAATTAAGGCATTATATTAAGAGTTGCCTATATATAGTGCTTCATCAAATAAAGCAATTGTGTTACCAGTATGTATGTCCACTACTGATGTTATCTAGGAGTACTTCTAGATGTATTAAGTGCCACACTTTTTAATACCAATTCGTGGTCTTTTTCAAAATTATGTATATTCGTTTTAAATGTTTGGCTTCCTCAACTACACTTCCAATATTATGAAACTTGGCTTGGATCAGCGAAAGAAATTACTCCCTTCGTTCATATTGTCATGAAAGTTAATAAAGATCGAAGGGGGTAGTTTGTGATGGTAGGTGGATTTCTAGGTGCCTTGATTGGACGTATCTTTCCCATACTTTTATGATAACTTTCACATCTTAAAACATTTTTTAATGACGGGGAAAAGACTCGAGTCATTAGTGCTACATGGCACTCCTTGAGGCTAAAACACCCACTACTATGGAATTTCGATAAGCTAATAAGAGTAAGCATGTGTTCACTTTGCTATCATGACTTTTGTTAAGACATTTTTCTCATTTTGGCATTAAGGAATGATTGTATTTTTTTAAAGCAAGGAATGATTCTCTAAACACTACAAAAGAAAATGTATGAGATGATTTAGACTCACAGAAGCAAAGGCTTCTATACACAAAACCAACCCTCTTTCCAAATGTGAAATATGAAAGAAAAAGCATTACCCCTCGAGGCACAAAGCCCAACAAGAAATACATTTTTCATCTATGTGCCATACTTTTTTATCAATAAATAGTACGCTTCTTGGTGGCATGCTTTTCCAAATGTGGCGTAGTAAAATAGCATGTCAAAATTGTAATTACCCAGACCATGGAGGTTCAAAGCGCATCAAAAAATAAATCTTTCTCTTTGGTGTCATACTTTTTCATTAATAAACAGTACCATTCTTTCGAAATGTGGTGTGGTAAAATAGCATATCAATTTTTAATTACCCTGGCCTTGGAGGTTCAAAGTGCAAAACTCCCTGTAACTATGGGTGACTCAAAATAAATGAGTACCTCAGTGGCCACACCATGTGACTCTATCCACACAACGCAACGTTCATCTCACGGGCGAGGGAAATCAGTCGTCCAATGTTGCATCTAACGTCTTGTGATGAACGCGGGGCTTGGAACAAGCATGCGTGTGCGCTGCGCCGAGCCGTGTGGGGACATCGGGTCGGGAGCACGTGTGAAAGGATCGATATGGTTGACTAGAGGGGGTGAATAGGCAACTAACAATTTTAATCTTTTTAACAAATTAAGTTTAGCAACAAATAGGTTATCTAGATAAGCAACTAAGTGAGCAACCTATATGATGCTAGCAACAATAACAAGTAAGTAACTAATACAAGTAAAGGTAAGAAGTAACTACAAGTGGAACCGATGAAGACGAGGATGTGTTTCCGAAGTTCCTTCCCTTTGAGGGGAAGTACGTCTCTGTTGGAGCGGTGTGGAGGCACAATGCTCCCAAGATGCCACTAAGCCCACCGTATTATCCTCACGCCCTCACGCAATGCGAGGTGTCGTCATTACACTAGTGATGCCCTTGAAGGCACCTACCAAACCTTTACAAATAAGGTTGGGGCAATCTACACAGCTGAATTGGAGGCTTCCAACGAAACCATGAAGCTTCACCACAATGGAATATGGCTTCGAGGTGACCTCAACTGTCTAGGGTGCACAAACACCTAAGAGTAACAAGATCCGCGGGGGATTAGTGGGGGGGGTCAAATTCCTCTTGGTGGAAGTATAGATCAAGGCCCTCTCAAGAAAACCCTGAGTATCAACAAGTTTTGTTGGCTAGGGAGAGAGATCGGGTGAAAATGGAGCTTGGAGCAACAATGGGGCTTAGGGTTGGGAAAGGTAGTACCGCTCGTAAGTGGTAGTACCACCTCCTATATCCGCTCAAGATATGATGCGCACCTAGCTCAGAAGTACGAAGAGGTTCTGGCGCGGTAGTAACAAGCGGCACAACTACTCGCTGTGCGGTACTACCGCCATGTACTACCGCTCCAGAAACTATTAAGTCCGACACGAAAAGTGTCGAGACCCACGGACAGCGGCACTAGCCAGCGGAACTAGCTAGACCACTTCCACCCTGGATCGGTACTACCGCCGGCCATGGAGATGTTGGAAATATGCCCTAGAGGCAATAATAAATTAGTTATTATTATATTTCTTAGTTCATGATAATCGTTTATTATCCATGCTATAATTGTATTGATTGGAAACACAATACTTGTGTGGATACATAGACAAAACACTGTCCCTAGTAAGCCTCTAGTTGACTAGCTCGTTGATCAAAGATGGTCAAGGTTTCCTGGCCATAGGCAAGTGTTGTCACTTGATAACGGGATCACATCATTAGGAGAATCATGTGATGGACTAGACCCAAACTAATAAGACGTAGCATGTTGATCGTGTCATTTTGTTGCTACTGTTTTCTGCGTGTCAAGTATTTGTTCCTATGACCATGAGATCATATAACTCACTAACACCGGAGGAATGCTTTGTGTGTATCAAACGTCGCAACGTAACTGGGTGACTATAAAGATGCTCTACAGGTATCTCCAAAGGTGTTAGTTGAGTTAGTATGGATCGAGACTGGGATTTGTCACTCCGTGTGACGGAGAGGTATCTCGGGGCCCACTCGGTAATACAACATCACACACAAGCCTTGCAAGCAATGTGACTTAGTGTAAGTTGCGGGATCTTGTATTACGGAACGAGTAAAGAGACTTGCCGGTAAACGAGATTGAAATAGGTATGCGGATACTGACGATCGAATCTCGGGCAAGTAACATACCGAAGGACAAAGGGAATGACATACGGGATTATATGAATCCTTGGCACTGAGGTTCAAACGATAAGATCTTCGTAGAATATGTAGGATCCAATATGGGCATCCAGGTCCCGCTGTTGGATATTGACCGAGGAGTCACTCGGGTCATGTCTACATAGTTCTCGAACCCGCAGGGTCTGCACACTTAAGGTTCGACGTTGTTTTATGCGTATTTGAGTTATATGGTTGGTTACCGAATGTTGTTTGGAGTCCCGGATGAGATCACGGACGTCACGAGGGTTTCCGGAATGGTCCGGAAACGAAGATTGATATATAGGATGACCTCATTTGGTTACCGGAAGGTTTTCGTGCATTACCGGAAAAGTTTCGGGCTCATCGGTAGTGTACCGGGAGTGCCGGGAGGGGTGCCGGGGACCATCGGGAGGGGTGTCACGCCCCAAGGGGTCTCATGGGCTATGGGAAGAGATAAACCAGCCCCTAGTGGGCTGGAATAAGTTCCCACTAAGGCCCATAAGGTTTGAGAAGGAAAAAACACAAGGTGGAAAGAGTTTCCAAGTGGGAAGGTGGAATCCTACTCCAAGTAGGATTGGAGTAGGACTCCTCCACCTCCAATTTCGGCCAAACCTTTAGGTTTTGAGGCTGCCTCCTCCCCTCCCTCCCACCTATATATACGGAGGTTTTAGGGCTGATTTGAGACGACTTTTCCACGGCAGCCCGACCACATACCTCCACGGTTTTTCCTCTAGATCGCGTTTCTGCGGAGCTCGGGCGGAGCCCTGCTGAGACAAGGTCATCACCAACCTCCGGAGCGCCGTCACGCTGCCGGAGAACTCTTCTACCTCTCCGTCTCTCTTGCTGGATCAAGAAGGCCGAGATCATCGTCGAGTTGTACGTGTGCTGAACGCGGAGGTGCCGTCCGTTCGGTACTAGATCGTGGGACTGATCGCGGGATTGTTCGCGGGGCGGATCGAGGGACGTGAGGACGTTCCACTACATCAACCGCGTTCACTAACGCTTCTGCTGTACGATCTACAAGGGTACGTAGATCACTCATCCCCTCTCGTAGATGGACATCACCATGATAGGTCTTCGTGCGCGTAGGAAAATTTTTGTTTCCCTTGCGACGTTCCCCAACAGTGGCATCATGAGCTAGGTTCATGCGTAGATGTCTTCTCGAGTAGAACACAAAAGTTTTTGTGGGCGGTGATGTGCGTTTTGCTGCCCTCCTTAGTCTTTTCTTGATTCCGCGGTATTGTTGGATTGAAGCGGCTTGGACCGACATTACTCGTACGCTTACGAGAGACTGGTTTCATCGTTACGAGTAACCCCCTTTGCTCAAAGATGACTGGCAAGTGACTGTTTCTCCAACTTTAGTTGAATCGGATTTGACCGAGGAGGTCCTTGGATGATGTTAAATAGCAACTCATATATCTCCGTTGTGGTGTTTGCGTAAGTAAGATGCGATCCTACTAGATACCCTCGATCACCACGTAAAACATGCAACAACAAAATTAGAGGACGTCTAACTTGTTTTTGCAGGGTATGATTGTGATGTGATATGGCCAACGATGTGATGTGATATATTGGATGTATGAGATAATCATGTTGTAATAGAAATATCGACTTGCACGTCGATGGTACGGCAACCGGCAGGAGCCATAGGGTTGTCTTTATACTAACGTTTGTGCTTGCAGATGCGTTTACTATTTTGCTAGGATGTAGCTTTAGTAGTAATAGCATAAGTAGCACGACAACCCCGATGGCAACACGTTGATGGATGATCATGGTGTGGCGCCGGTGACAAGAAGATCGTGCCGGTGCTTTGGTGATGGAGATCAAGAAGCACGTGATGATGGCCATATCATGTCACTTATGAATTGCATGTGATGTTAATCCTTTTATGCACCTTATTTTGCTTAGAACGACGGTAGCATTATGAGGTGATCTCTCACTAAAATTTCAAGATGAAGTTGTGTTCTCCCCGACTGTGCACCGTTGCGACAGTTCTTCGTTTCGAGACACCACGTGATGATCGGGTGTGATAGACTCAACATTCACATACAACGGGTGCAAAACAGTTGCACACGCAGAACACTCGGGTTAAGCTTGATGAGCCTAGCATGTGCAGACATGGCCTCGGAACACATGAGACCGAAAGGTCGAGCATGAATCGTATAGTTGATATGATTAGCATAGGGATGCTTACCACTGAAACTATTCTCGACTCACGTGATGATCGGACTTGAGATAGTGGATTTGGATCATGTACCACTCAAATGACTAGAGAGATGTACTTTTTGAGTGGGAGTTCTTAAGTAATATGATTAATTGAACTAATTGTCATGAACATAGTCTAATGGTCTTTGCGAATTACGATGTAGCTTGCGCTATAGCTCTACTGTTTTTTTATGTTCCTAGAGAAAATTTAGTTGAAAATTGATAGTAGCAAACTTTGCAGACTGAGTCTGTAAAACCGAGGATTGTCCTCGTTGCTGCGCAGAAGGCTTATGTCCTTAATGCACCACTCGGTGTGCTGCACCTCGAGCGTCGTCTGTGGATGCTGTGAACATCCGACATACACGTTTCTGATGACTACACGATAGTTCAGTGCAAAGTACTTAATGGCTTAGAAGCAAGGCACCGAAAACGTTTTAAACGTCACGGAACATAAGTGATGTTCTAAAGAGATGAAATTGTGATTTCATGCTTGTGCCCTTGTTAAGAGGTACGAGACCTCCAACAAAATTCTTTGACCACAAAGTAAAGGAGAAAAGCTCAATCGTTGAGCGTGTGCTCAGATTGTCTGAGTACGACAATCACTTGAATCAAGTGGGAGCTAATCTTCCAGATGAGATAGTGATGGTTCTCCAAAAGTCACTGCCACCAAGCCTTGAGAGCTTCGTGATGAACTATAACATATCAAGGATAGATACAATGATCTTTGAGAGATTCGCGACGTTTGACACTGCCAAAGTAGAAATCAAGAAGGAGCATCAATAGTTGATGGTTTGAAAAACCACTAAGTTTCAAGAAAGGCGAGGGCTAGAAGGGATACTTCGTGAAACGGCAAAACAGTTGCTGCACTAATGAAGAGACCCAAGATTAAACCCAAACCCGAGACTAAGTGCTTCTGTAATAAGGGGAACAGTCACTGAGGCGGAGCAACTCTAGATACTTGGTAGATAAGAAGGCTGGCAAAAGTCGAGAGAAGTATATTTGATATACATAATGTTGATGTGTACTTTGCTAGTACTCCTAGTAGCACGAGGGTATTGGATACTGGTTCGGTTGCTAAGTGATTAGTAACGCGAAATGAAAGCTACGGCATAAACGGAGACTAGCTAAAGGCGAGGTGACGATACGTGTTGGAAGTGTTTCCCAGGTTGATATGATCAAACGTCACACGCCCCCTTTACCATCGGGATTGGTGTTGAACCTAAATAATTGTTATTTGCTGCTTGCGTTAAGCATGAACATGATTGGATCGTGTTTATTGCAATACGATTATTCATTCAAAAGGAATAATGGTTACTCTATTTGCTGGAATAATCACCTTCAATGGTTTATTGAATCTCGATTGTAGTGTTACACATTGGTGCCAAAAGATACGAGTTAAATGATGATAGTACCACTTACTTGTGGCACTGCCGCTTGAGTCATGTTAGTATAAATTGCATGAAGAAGCTCCATGCTGATGGATCTTTGTACTCACCTGATTTCGAATCACTAGTGACATGCAAACCATACCACATGAGCAAGGCCTTGTTTTCATTGAGATGAAATTAAGATAGTAACTTGTTGGAAGTGATACATTTTGATGTATGCAGTCCAATGGGTACTGAGGCACGCAGTGGATATCATTATGTTCTTACTTCACTGATGATTTGAGTAGATACGGGAGCATTTACTTAATGAATCACAAGTCTGAAATGTTGAAAAGTTCAAATCCGTTTCAGAGTGAAGTTCGTCGTAACAAGAGGATAAACTGTCTACGATATGATCATAGAAATGAATATCTGAGTTACGAGTTTTGGTACGCAGTTAAGACAATGTGGAAATTGTTTCGCAGTTCATGCCACCTGGAACATCATAGTGTGATGATGTGTCTGAACGTCATAGCCACGCACTATTTGGTATGGTGCATACTATGATGTCTCTTATCGAATTACCACTATCGTTTATGGGTTATGCATTAGAGACAACCGCACTCACTTTAAATAGGGCACCGCATATTTCCGTTGAGATGACACAGTATAGACTGAGGTTTAGAGAAATCTAAACTGTCGTTTCTTGAAAGTTTGGGGTTTCGACACTTTGTGAAAAAGTTTCAGTCTGATAAGCTCGAACCCAAAGCGGATAAATGCTTCTTCATAGGGTATCCAAAACAGTTGGGTACATCTCCTATCTCAGATCCGAAAGCAAAGTGTTTGTTTCTAGAAACGGATCCTTTCTCGAGGAAAGGTTTCTCTCGAAAGAATTGAGTGGGAGGGTAGTAGAACTTGATGAGGTTATTGAACCATCACTTCAACCAGTGTGTAGCAGGGCGCAGGAAGTTGTTCCTGTGGCGCCTACACCAATTGAAGTGGAAGCTGATGATGGTGATCATTGAGCTTCGAATAAAGTTACTACAAACCTCGTAGGTCGACAAGGTCGCGTACTGCTGCAGAGTAGTACGGTAACCCTGTCTTGGAGGTCATGTTGTTGAGCAACAGTGAACCTACGAGTTATGGAGAAAGCGATGGTGGGCCCAGATTCCGACAAATGGCTGGAAGCCATGAAATCCGAGAGAGGATCCATGGATGAAAACAAAGTGTAGACTTTGGAAGAATTACTTGATGGTCATAGGACTATTGAGTAAAGATGGATTTTTAAAGGAAGACAGACGATGATGGTGATAAGTCACTATTAAGAAAAGCTCGACTTGTCGCAAAGATGTTTTCGATAAGATCAAACAGTTGACTATGATGAGACTTTCTCACTCGTAGCGATGCTAAAAGTCTGTTAGAATTATGTTAGTTGTTGATGCATTATTTATGAAATATTGCACATAGGATGTCAAAACATTGTTTTCTCAACGGTTTCTTTGAGCAAACATTGTATGTGATACAACCAGAAGGTTTTGTCGATCCTAAAGATACTAGCAAGTATGCAAGCTCCAGTGATCCTTCAATGGACTGGTGCAAGCATCTCGGAGTTGGAATATACACTTTGATGAGATGATCAAAGATTTTGGGTTTGTACAAGGTTTACGAGAAACTTGTATTTCCAAAGAAGTGAGTGGGAGCACTATAGAATTTCTGATAAGTATATGTGGTTGACATATTGTTGATTAGAAGTAATGTAGAATTTCTGTGAAGCATAAAAGGTTGTTTGAAAGGAGTTTTTCAAAGGAGTACCTGGATTGCGCTACTTGAACGTTGAGCATCAAAGATCTATGGAGATAGATCGAAAGCGCTTAATAGAAGTTTCAACAAGATGCATGCCTTGACAAGTTTTTGAAGGAGTTCAAAATAGATCAGCAAAGAAGGAGTTCTTGGTTGCGTTGTGAGGTGTGAATTTGAGTAAGACTCAAAACCCGACCACGGCAGAATAAAGAGTATAGACGAAGGTCGTCTTCTATGCCTTAGCCGTAGAATCTAAAGTATGTTATGCTGTGTACCGCATCTGATGTGTGCCCTGACTCAAAGTATGTTGAGAGGTACAGAAAGTGATCCATGATTGAATCACTAGCAGCGGTCAAAATTTATCCTTAGTAACCAATGGACTAAGGAACTTTTCTCGATTATGGAGGTGGTTAAAGAGTTTGTCGTAAAGGGTTACGTCAATGCGAGCTTTGTCACTAATCCGAATAACTATGAGTAGTGAAACGGATTCGTATAGTAGAGTAGATATTTGGAGCATTTCCGAATAGCACGTAGTAGCAACATCTGTGAGATGACATAAAGATTTGTAAAGAACGCACAGATCTGAAAGTTTCAGAACCGTTGACTAAAACCTCTCTCACGAGCAAGACGTGATGAGACCCCATAACTATATGGGTGTTGGATTCGTTGGAATCACATGGTGATGTGAACTAGATTATTGACTCTAGTGCAAGTGGGAGACTGTTGGAAATATGCCCTAGAGGCAATAATAAATTAGTTATTATTATATTTCTTAGTTCATGATAATCGTTTATTATCCATGCTATAATTGTATTGATTGGAAACACAATACTTGTGTGGATACATAGACAAAACACTGTCCCTAGTAAGCCTCTAGTTGACTAGCTCGTTGATCAAAGATGGTCAAGGTTTCCTGGCCATAGGCAAGTGTTGTCACTTGATAACGGGATCACATCATTAGGAGAATCATGTGATGGACTAGACCCAAACTAATAAGACGTAGCATGTTGATCGTGTCATTTTGTTGCTACTGTTTTCTGCGTGTCAAGTATTTGTTCCTATGACCATGAGATCATATAACTCACTAACACCGGAGGAATGCTTTGTGTGTATCAAACGTCGCAACGTAACTGGGTGACTATAAAGATGCTCTACAGGTATCTCCGAAGGTGTTAGTTGAGTTAGTATGGATCGAGACTGGGATTTGTCACTCCGTGTGACGGAGAGGTATCTCGGGGCCCACTCGGTAATACAACATCACACACAAGCCTTGCAAGCAATGTGACTTAGTGTAAGTTGCGGGATCTTGTATTACGGAACGAGTAAAGAGACTTGCCGGTAAACGAGATTGAAATAGGTATGCGGATACTGACGATCGAATCTCGGGCAAGTAACATACCGAAGGACAAAGGGAATGACATACGGGATTATATGAATCCTTGGCACTGAGGTTCAAACGATAAGATCTTCGTAGAATATGTAGGATCCAATATGGGCATCCAGGTCCCGCTGTTGGATATTGACCGAGGAGTCACTCGGGTCATGTCTACATAGTTCTCGAACCCGCAGGGTCTGCACACTTAAGGTTCGACGTTGTTTTATGCGTATTTGAGTTATATGGTTGGTTACCGAATGTTGTTTGGAGTCCCGGATGAGATCACGGACGTCACGAGGGTTTCCAGAATGGTCCGGAAACGAAGATTGATATATAGGATGACCTCATTTGGTTACCGGAAGGTTTTCGTGCATTACCGGAAAAGTTTCGGGCTCATCGGTAGTGTACCGGGAGTGCCGGGAGGGGTGCCGGGGACCATCGGGAGGGGTGTCACGCCCCAAGGGGTCTCATGGGCTATGGGAAGAGATAAACCAGCCCCTAGTGGGCTGGAATAAGTTCCCACTAAGGCCCATAAGGTTTGAGAAGGAAAAAACACAAGGTGGAAAGAGTTTCCAAGTGGGAAGGTGGAATCCTACTCCAAGTAGGATTGGAGTAGGACTCCTCCACCTCCAATTTCGGCCAAACCTTTAGGTTTTGAGGCTGCCTCCTCCCCTCCCTCCCACCTATATATACGGAGGTTTTAGGGCTGATTTGAGACGACTTTTCCACGGCAGCCCGACCACATACCTCCACGGTTTTTCCTCTAGATCGCGTTTCTGCGGAGCTCGGGCGGAGCCCTGCTGAGACAAGGTCATCACCAACCTCCGGAGCGCCGTCATGCTGCCGGAGAACTCTTCTACCTCTCCGTCTCTCTTGCTGGATCAAGAAGGCCGAGATCATCGTCGAGTTGTACGTGTGCTGAACGCGGAGGTGCCGTCCGTTCGGTACTAGATCGTGGGACTGATCGCGGGATTGTTCGCGGGGCGGATCGAGGGACGTGAGGACGTTCCACTACATCAACCGCGTTCACTAACGCTTCTGCTGTACGATCTACAAGGGTACGTAGATCACTCATCCCCTCTCGTAGATGGACATCACCATGATAGGTCTTCGTGCGCGTAGGAAATTTTTTGTTTCCCTTGCGACGTTCCCCAACAGGAGATACTACCGCTGATAAGAGGTAGTACCGCTCAACAGAGAGGTACTATCGCTTGGATCTTTCTAGGCAGGATAGGGCTAGGAAGGATGCTCCATTAAGGCGGGAAAGAAGGTGCGAAGGAATGTGTACGTAATAATTCCACCCAAACCTTTTTGAAGCGGGCCCCCTCTTAATATTACGGCTTTTCCTATGACTCAGTTCCACCGACAACAAAACATAAGAGAGAAAATCGTCTTCATATAAATACACCGAGGGGCATGAATCGTCTTGTGCCAAATGATGAAAAACCTGAAAGGCTTAGTGCACACGATTAGTACGCAAACGCATTGTCATCAATCACCAAAACCACTAGGGTAGAAATATGCCCTTACAATCTCCCCCTTTTTGGTGGACTGATGACAAGACGGGATTTGCATAGAAGATATATATAAGATAGAACGCAAACCCCACTCTCTACAAAATATTGACAGCCCCCCACCCTAGATGTGTGCACTATTTAAGTATGCTTTTGGAATGCAAAGTGCACACACTAGAATCAATACTCCCCCAATATTTTATAGACACGCACTACTTGCGCTTAGGGGAAACTAAAAGTAATATAGATGCAAGAAGTGATGTGAGCATTAATAATAGGGCACAAGATAAGCATCTCACAAACTTAATAATACGATAAAATTAAGGTGGCATATGTCTCACACCATATGACGTAATCTCACAAGAGTCTCACACACATATAAAAGCAAAGCAAATGATAAAAGAGTTCACGAGTGAATAAAGATGGGCAACAAAAAGAACACTCGTGACTCTCGCAAATCCAAACTCTCTCCCCCTTTGGCAGCAAGACGCCAAAAAGGACAGAGAGAACAAAGAGGATCCAGGAAGGGCAGTAATGCTGAACATCAATATTCTGCAGACTCAGAGTTCTGCTGAACGGTGCCAGGAGGAACAAGAGAGCCAGGCAACTCAGCATCGGAATCCCATTGGTAGTGATGAGCAATCTAGGTGTCCTCATCAGTGAGTTTGTCCTCAGAACTGCTCTCAATCGTTAAACCAGCATGCCTACCAAGAGCCTTGTGATGACTGATAGCCGCCTTTCCAGCCGCATGAGCCCTATACAGACCCTTGGACTGCAGACAGAAGAGATTCTTCGTCTTCTCCTTGAGCTTCTTAGCCTAAGATGTTCTACAGTAGGGGGCACAACACGGGAAGCAGTGTCATCTTCAGCCACAAAATCCTCATCAACCTCTTCATCATAAGAATCCTCATCCATACCTTATGGTACATCCTACTCACGGGCAGTGTGATTAGCCCACTTATCCTTCTGTCGAAGTTGCACAACCTTGTGTGATACCAGCTCCCGCCACTCAAACAGCTCGCCAGGGAATGTTTCTGCCTAGGTCTTCTCAATCAAATACATCATATGGGGGCCATAGATGGGGCACTTACACTCAGAAACATCAGAAAGAAGCTCAAACCACATAACATGAGAAACATCCAGTGGCTTCACCTAACCTTGAACTTATGAAATTCGCAGTAAAGGAGCATATCCACCAAGTATGAGTGTACCTGATCCAGATTCCCAACTCGAGGAAACAGAGTGTGACGGAAGATGCGGTGCATGATATCTAAAAATGGTTCCAGCACCCAAGTGGACTTGCCTGTTGTAGAGGAGATTGTCTCAATACTGTACTTGTAAAGTGCTTGCTTGTGAGTTGCGACATACTCTCTATGTGGACGAAGCCAAGAGGATTCTCGAGTCCCTTATCATCAAAGCCAAGCAAGTTCATGAACGACTTCCAGGGAGCGGAAACCAGCTTACCGTTGGTCATCCAAGTAAGAGTCGTCTCTGCATCAGTGCCCAAATGCACCATGGCAAACAATACTACAACAATCTCGGGATCAAAGTCTTTGTTGAACTACATGATGTTGAGTATACCCAACTTTTCACAAAGAGTAAGAGAAGTCCAGAAGTACGTGACATTTTGCTGTAAGTATTCCACATCAATGGGTTTGACATTGGGAACATACAGGTTCTCTTTGTGCTTCAAAACATCAGTGTAGATAGATAGTTGTTGCTTGGTCCAGAAGGGACGGTTGCACACAGATGGGTCCCGAGGTTCCCCATAGGGATCATTCTTGCGAGATATCTAGAAGTCCTTAGCTTTCAGAGTGGCCATGGATTGGGACTTCAATGGCCTAACAGCAGGGCGCTTCCCCTTAGACTTGGAAGCAGCCTGGCTAGCACTTTCCTCTTGAACAGACCCTTGCGGTCGACTTGAGCTATCTTCCTAAGATGTACGGTAACGCTTCGTGCTTCCACGGCTGGGGTTCGTCCTACGCTCCTGATGAGCAGAGTTGCCACCTCCTGAGATCCAAAATAGATCTGGAGGAAAACACGAGAGTAAACGATGTGAAAAAGTCAACAAGAAACCAAGAAATGGGAGAAAAGGTGATGAAATAGTAGGAATGAAGTGCACATGTCAGCCTAGAGCGGTAGTACCGCGATCAGGAGCGTACTACCTCTTATGGGCGGTAGTATCCTCCGAAAGAGCGATAGTACCACTCAGGGCGGAGACCGTGGGGTGAAAACCACCACTTGGTCAGATCCGGTACTACCAGGAATGCCACGAGCACCAAATTCCTACAATAACATCAGGTCTAATCCCGAGCCACCTACCACACCCTACTCATGCCATGAATTGAGACTAAAAAACGAGAGATACACCTCATATTGCCCATAACCTAGATCTGAAAAATAGACCAAACAAAGAGAAGAACGAGGGCAATATTGGTATCCATGGCAAGAGGAAGGGGTGGGGATCGATTCCACCGGTTGGAATCGCGAAAGAACGACCGAAAATGGAGATTGGCGGCGGCCATCGGAGCCCTTGGGTTGTCTGGGGAGAGAGACCCATGAGGAGGAGTGGGGATGAATGGGTATGGGGAGTGAAACTGCCCGTGCCCGTGCCCCATAACCCCCTGTGGAGTCACATAAGTGATAGTACCGCTCGTGGAGCGATAGTACCGCTACGACCAACGATACTACCTCTTATCATCGGTAGTATCGCCCCAAACGGACAAAAAACAAGCAGAGAAGTGGCATGAGACTTTAAAGCACTGTCATAGTGATGGTGACACCCCAAGTTGTGAAGAAATAAAATAGAGAGAAATCAACTTGGAGTGACACGAAAGAGATACAACATGCTCTCAAGATGCAAATGCCTCAAGTAGGAGGGGGTGATGGCCGAAGCTACCTATGTTTGAGTCAATTGGTATGGCACCGTGAAGATTTTAACCTTGGGCCCAAGATCAAAACTTTGCTTTGAAGCACAAGTATCATTGAAAATGACAAATGTGAAAGACTTGATCGATTTATGCACAATAGGGGGAGGGAGAGTTCATTGAGAGAACAACACCCCCCTAAATCCATGCCTACAACTAAACAAAATAATATGATGAGAGTGGTGGGGTGTGCCTAAGTTCAATCCACATTGCTCAAATAAATGATATTTAACTCATGCTTTAACTCGTGAAATCTTTCTTCATTCAATGGCTTCACGAAAATGTCTGTGAGTTTATCATTAGTGTTGAGGTAAATGAGATCAATTTCCCATGCTTGATATGATCCCGGATGAAATGGTGACGAATACAAATGTGCTTCATATTGCAATGTTGAACCGGGTTGTTGGAGATCGAGATTGCACTTAAATTATCACAATAAAGTGGCACTTTGTCATAACTGACACCGTAATCCTTTAAAGTTTGCCTCATCGAGAGCAACTAAGCGCAGCAACTTGCACGAGCAACATACTCGGCCTCGGTGGACGAGAGAGAAACACAATTTTGTTTCTTTGAAGATCAACTTACCAGAGAGCAACCAAGGAATTGGCAACCTCCGGAAGTTGATTTCCTCTCCACACGGTCTCCCGCCCAATCCAAATCTGGGTATCCTATGAGATCAAATGAAACACCTTTGGGATACCATAAGCCAATGTTTGGGGTATGAGCCAAATATCAAAAGATTCTCTTGACCGCCACATAGTGACTTTCCTTAGGTGCGGATTGAAATCATGCACAAATTCCCACACTCAACATAATATCTGGTCTATATGCACAAAGTTAAAGCAAACAACCAATCATAGAGCGATATACCTTTTGATCCATAACTTTACAATTGGGATCGAGGTCAAGATGGAAGTTGAGAGGCATGGGAGTGTTTGCCTTGTCCGGTTTGAGATCATCCATCTTGAACCTCTTGAGCATGTCTTGGGTATATTTTGCTTGATTTATGAAGGTTCCTTGACTTTGTTGCTTGGCTTCGAATGTAAGGAAAACTTCAACTCTCCCATAATAGACATCTCAAATTCTTTGGTCATTAGTGCGACAAAATCTTCATTAAAAGCTTTGTTAGGAGAACCAAAGATAATATCATAAACATATAGTTGGCATATGAACAAACTCCCTTTGACCTTCTTAGTAAAAAGAGTGGGGTCAATTTTCCCAATTTCACACCCATGATCATGTAACATCTGAGTAAGGTGATCATACCACGCTCGTGGGGCTTGTTTAAGGCCATAAAGTGCCTTATCGAGAACGTAAACATGATTGGGGAACTTGGGATCCTCGAAACCCGGGGATTGCTTGACATATACCAACTCCTTAAGGATCCATTAAGAAATGCACTCTTCACATTGATTTGATATAATTTTAAGTTATGATGTGAAGTAAATGCAAGCGACATGTGAATAGATTCAAGGCGAGCAACGGGAGCAAAGGTATCATCGTAATTTATGCCCATGACTTGGAGTAGCCTTGTGCTACCAATCTTGCCTTGTTGCGAATGACAATACCGTTTGCGTCTTGCTTGTTCTTAAAGATCCACTTGGTTCCAATGACATTGTGGTTCTCCTTCGGTCTTGGCACCAATCGCCACACTTTGTTGCGCTCGAAGTTATTGAGTTCATCATGCATGGCTTCAACCCAGTCCATGTATTTGAGTGCTTCTTATACCTTTAGGGGTTCAATGCAAGAAACAAACACATGATGAACACTAAAGTTTGTTAATTTTCGGTGAGTAGTTACCCCTTTCATCAAACTGTCAAAGACATTCTCTAACACATGTGAATTCTTTATGAGCTTGGCAGCATTCTTGGCGGCACGTATTTCTTGAATATCCTCACGGGTAAGTTGATGAGGAACCTTTTTGTGACCTTTACCGCCTTTTTGAGCTTACTCTTGATCTTGAGCTGGCTCGGAGGTGTGATCTTGATCAAGGACAACACTTGGTGAAGCACCATCATGTGGTTGATCTTCTCTTTGATCTTGATCACAAGGTTGAGGGCCTTCACTTTGTTCTTCGGAAGCATGTGGGTCTTGCGTCGGTGATGGTTCCACTTGAGTGGAACATTGTCCTTCTCCTTATGTCATAAGGGGTTCCTCAACGGGTAGGAAGTGTCCCACACCCATTCTTCTTATGGCATGGGGAGGAATTTCATCACCTACATCACAAAGACCACTTTTCTCCACTTGGGAGACATTATTCTCATCAAAATCCACGTTACACATCTCCTCAATGAGTCCATTGGACTTGTTGAGGACACCGTAATAACGAGAGTTTGTAGAATAACCAACAAATATGCCCTCTTGAGCTCTAGGTTCAAGTTTAGACAAACGAGCACCTTTCTTCAGAATGAAACACTTACAACCGAACACCCAGAAGTACTTGTGGTTGGGCTTGTTACCGGTAAGAATTTCATAAGGAGTCTTGTTCAAGCCTTTGCTGAGGTAGAGTCGATTAGATGCATGGCATGCAGTGTTGATGGCTTCATCCCAAAAGTTATACGGAGATTTGAACTCCGCCATCATGGTTGTTGCCGCATCCATCAATGTCCGGTTCTTCCTTTCCGCTACACCATTTTTTTGAGGGGTATATGGCGCGGAGTATTGATACTTGATGCCCTCATCACTCAGAAACTCATTCAAGGTGTAATTCTTGAATTTGGTGCCATTGTCACTTCTAATCATTAATATCTTTGCCTCATGTTGACGTTGGACTGCATTGGCAAAGTAGATGATGGTTTGTTGGGTCTCACTCTTCCTCTTGAAGACGTATACTCAATTATATCTTGAGGAATCATTCACTATCACCAAGCAATACTTTCTTCCCCCAAGACTATCAAAGGATGGAGGACCAAAGAGATCCATATGGAGGAGCTCCAAGGTCCTCTTTGAGTATATGGTAGTCGTGGGGCGGTGAGCTGTCTCATGTAGCTTTCCTTCAATAAAAGCACTACAAGCACGATCTCTCGCAAAACTTACATTTGTTAGTCCAAGAATGTTATCCCCTTTAAAGAGACTTTGCAAAGATCTCATACTGACATGGGCTAGCCGGTGATGCCAAAGCAATTCCACAACAACTTTAGCCATTAGGTAAGTCACGGTCTTAGTGGGTCTGCTCCGAAAAGTTAACCACATAGAGACCGTTCTCGACATGCCCAACAAAAGCTACTTTTAAGAGTCTTGCTCCATAAAAGGGCCACATAGTCAATACCAAAGAACATACTAAAACCCATGAGTGCAAGTTGATGAACGGAAATTAAATTATATGCAAGGGTCTCAAAAGCATGACCTTTTCAATGGTAAGTTCAGGAGAAATCACCACCTTGCCAAGACCCAATACCTTTGAAATCGCATCATCACCGAAGGAGACTTGGGTGGCCACCGATGGGTCGGGATGAACATCTGCCACAAAGTCCTTGCTTCCGGTCATATGATTTGTTGTTCCGCTATCAAGCAACCATGACACTCCACCGGAAGCAAACTCCTGCATAAGATCAATGCTTGGATTTAGGTACCCATTCTTTGATGGGTCCTTTGAGGTTAGTCACAAGGATCTTAGGAACCCAAATAGACCATTCAATGTACTCAAAAGGGGAACCAACAAATTTAGCAAAGACATTTCTATCACTATCACGGCATAAAACATAAGATGGGTTAAAGTCGTTGGCCTGTTGGGAAGGGGGGTTTTGACCTTCTTGGCATTACCACCATTAGCTTTGCTTTTCTTCTTCTCATGAGTACCCTTCCTGGCTTTAACAAAGGTTTCCTTAAGAGGGGGAGGTTGCTTGGTCTTGATATTTTTGTTTTTCTTGGACTTGGGTGAAAACCCAACTCCTTCCTTTGCAACCACATCCTTTTGATTGCTCAAAAGGTCATTAAGATTCTTTTCGCCTTGAATGCATGTCACAAGGCCTTTCTTGAGCTGATCTTTTAATTTGGCATTCTCTTCCACAATATGTACATGCTCACAACATGGGTTAGTAGCATGGGCATTATCAATTAAAATAAATGGAGAACACGTGGCTATTTCCTTAGTGAGTTTCACTTGGAGTTCAGCATGAGACTCTTTCAAAGAAGCATGCACACTCTTCAAAGCCTTGTGAGCCTTGTCAAGTATGGCAAGCTATTCCTTGAGTCTGACATGGTCAACCCCAAGTGCAACCTTTTCGGATTGAAGCACACGAGTAAGAACAAGAGCATGATCATGATCTTTCTGTAATTTAGCAAGGTCACCGTTGTGTGACTCCTCAAGATCCAAACAAATACCTTGCTCTTCCTCAAGAGAAATGGAAAGATCCACTATCTCATCGGCATAGTCATGACTATGTCCTTGTAACGTAGAGATAGTTTCTTCATGAATTTCAATGAGGTCATTAGCCTCTCCTAGTTGTTCCAAGAGAGCAACAAAATTCTTATTGGTTTTACCCTTGACTTTCCACATGAATCTATCAAAGGAATTTTCCTCATCATTTACCTCCCCTGGTTCATCTCCACTAACCATAGGAGCAGGAGTAGTTGAAACGATAATTTTGATATTGGAGGTTACCTTGTTGGATGCCCTGGCCATAAGGCACTTGGCAATGAGGTTCTCGTTGGGGGCGTTGAAGAGGGACACCTTTCTTGGGGAAGAGGATGCAATGGCCACCATGGCCATTCCTATTACTTCACCACTTGCATCATCGTCATCATCCTCATTGGAGAGATACTCTTCTTGAGCTACCAAAACTTTTTGGGGCATCTTCTTGGAGAAGTTATTCTTGTTGGGGAAGGGCTTGGCCTTGTCTATGCGAATAAGCTTGGCACAATTGTCTTCCCCCTTCTCATAAGGACAGTCCGCCATAAAGTGACTCACATTGTCACAGTTGTAGCAAGTCCTGATGCATTGCTTGCATTTAGACCCACTTGAGTTGTTCTTGGAGAAATTGGGCTTTGAGTTTTTCTTGTTGCCCCAAAACTTCCTTGACGCAAGGGCCATGTGCCCGTGTTAAGCATACTTGGTGTCTTCGGGGCACATTTCCTCTTCTTCTTCATCATCATCCTCCACAATAGCCTTGGACTTCAAAGCAAGGTTGGGGAGTCTTTTCTTGGCCATTGGACACGATCTAGAGCATTGTCAGCGGTCTTGTTCAATATGTTCATGACAATGAAGTCATCCAACACGTCGCTTGAGGATATGGAGTGAAAGTCCGGATTTTGATGGATGACGAAGGACATAGACTTGTTTAAAGGCATGACAGACTTGAGAAACTTACGCTTGATCCAATTGTCATCCACATCCTTGCTTCCATGATCTTGAGGAGCAACGACAAGTGTTGTCACTCTTCGGTAGAGCTCATGAGGATCCTCATCCTCAATCATAACAAATTCATCGGCCTCATCAAGTATCACTTCATAGTTAGACCGTTGAATACTTGAGATTTCCTTGTACATCGAAATGATGTGCTCCCAGCAATCTTTGGCACGAGTGAAGGGACACAAATGAGCAAGATCTTCAATGGGAACTGCCGCTTGGATGAACAAGGCAGAGTGATTGAGTTGATTGTCAACCTCTTCTTTTGGAGCGAAATTTCTTGGATCATGTGGGTAGTAGCCTTGCTCGATGATTCTCCAAAGTTGTGTTGAGCTATGATTCAAATAAGCCTTGATACGAAAAACCCAGTTAGCAAAATCATTGTTGACAAGTTTATGAGGAGGATCGAGGTTAATAATATGTTGTGGGTGAATCGGTCCTCCATAGACCACAGGAGGAGGAACCGAGGCAAAGGTATTCGCCCCACTCGTTCCTTGAGGCAATTTATTTCTATCACTACTAGCATTTTCCTTTTTGGAGTTGGTCCCTGAATCTGAAGAAGTTGGATTAACCACATGCAATGGATCGGTAGACAGTTTGAAGCCATCAAGGAAATCTTTGAGCATGTTTTTGACCTCGACAACCACTGAGGATCTAAAGGTGGACCTTGCCTCATTTAAATCCTCTTGGGTGATCAAGTTTGCAAGAGCCGCCTAGGAAGACCCCACAACCCGATCCTCGACACCATCCATACTCTTTGGATGGTGAAACCCATAAAAAAGAAACCTAGGTCTGATACCAATTGAAAGGATCGATATGGTTGACTAGAGGGGGGGGGGTTGAATAGGCAACTAACAATTTTAAAATTTTCTTTAACAAATTAAGTTTAGAAACAAATAGGTTGTCTATATAAGAAACTAAGCGAGCAACCTATATGATGCTAGCAACAATAACAACAAGTAAGTAACTAATACAAGTAAAGGTAAGAAGTAACTAGAAGTGGAACTAGTGAAGACAAGGATGTGTATCCGAAGTTCCTTCCCTTTAAGGGGAAGTACTCTCCGTTGGAGTGGTGTGGATGCACACTGCTCCCCAAGATGCCACTAAGGCTACTGTATTCTCCTCACTCCCTCACACAATTTGAGGTGCCGTGATTCCACTAGTGGTGCCCTTGAAGGCAGCTACTGAACCTTTACAAACAAGGTTGGGGCAATCTCCCCAACTGAATTGGAGGCTCCTAATGAAACCACAAAGCTTCACCACAATGGAATATGGCTTTGAGGTGACCTTAACCATCTAGGGTGCTCAAACACCCAAGAGTAACAAGATCAGCGAGGGATTAGTGGGGGGGGTCAAATTTCTCTTGGTGGAAGTGTAGATCAAGGCCCTCTCAAGCAAACCATAGAGTATCAACTGTCGAAATCGGGACTCCGCACACCCAGAAAGGTTTGAACTCTGGGGTGCGCTCACTCTACTTTGCTGATCTACCTCTTAACTTCATTACGACTCTCCGACGGCTCGAGCTATGGAAATAAAGCAAGAAAACACGAGCAGTTTACCCAGGTTCAGGCCACCTTGCGGTGTAAGACCCTACTCCTGCTTGTCTGGATTACTTGAGGTGGAAGACGAGTACAAAGGCGGGTTCTTGACCTAGTCGATATGGTGGGGGATCAGATGCCTGCTACAGAGGCCGCTCCTCTCTTTTATACTGGCCTTGGTCCTCTTCCCCGAAAACACACTTGGCGGGAAGGGTCACCACAACGATCATTTTTAAAGGGGACACGACTGCGGTCTGCCCTGACAAAGGTGGTGTTCGCTTACAAAAGCCCTTCGCCATGGCGCGCTAGTGGGCTCGGGGGTGACCTCCGTCCTACCGAGCCCCCAGCCTTGGTCTTCTTGCACCAAACAGGAAACCATTGGGGGTCGCTTTGGGGGTCCACTAGATGGCCCCGCTCCCTTAGCACGAAAGGGGAAAGCTCTTCTCCCCGTGTCCACTTGCACCGCTCTAGTGCCGCATGCGCAACCTGCGTCACCCACGCGGGGGCACAGGGTCGTGGGGCCTTGCAAAATCGCCCTTTACGAGCCCACCCCGCGAGGGCCTCAGGGGTGGCTCCATGGTTTGTACTTGCAGCGGGCAACCTCTTGTGGACCCTAGAGACAATCCTCAGGTGCTCCCCTCACGAGGCGGGGGCCCTCATGAGGGTCTTCCTTGTTGAGCTTGCCGATGGGCCAAGCTAGGCTTGTGTAGCGCGTGGCGCCCGGGGCCGCATGACGACGGGCCTGGGTACCCCCGGTTCCAGGGGCCCGATAGTAGCCCCCGGGCCCGCGTAGTGCACGACTCCGTCCGAATGAAGGGGCGAAGCGACACGGGGCCTAACCGCATGTGGGCCAGGCCTGACGCGTGGTGCCCGACAGGTTATGGGATCTTCTCCTGCTCGTGGTGCTTCGGGAACCTCCCCGGGTGAGTTAACATAAAGTCTGCATACAATGCCTACCATCATTGCTCTCTTGACCAGCGCCACCCACTTGCGCCATCCTTCCTACGTAAGATTGCACCTAGGCCGATGGCGCGTGCGGAGTAGCTTATTGGGGGAACAAGGAGATGCGAGCCTCAACTATCCGTAGGTTATGCTCGGCACGTGGCACTCGACGGGGCGCGTGTCGCCTTCACCTCCCACGGCGCCTCAGGACTGTTGTTACTCCTATAAGACCACTGCGCCCGAGGGGCGGAGCCGCAACCACGCAGCTTCCCGCATCCGCCTTCTTCCCACGCTCCTCCTCCATCCTTGCGCAAACACAACCTTCTTCCGCTCCCCCTCCTTTCCATGGTAGCTAGGAGGGGTGCCACGAGTGCCGAAGCACGGGTGAGGCCTTCGGCGCCATCGTCATCCCCCGGGGGCAATGGGGACCGCCCCCAAGGCTAACCCGAACGCGATGGCACTGGGCCGCCAACGATGAGTAAGTGTGTTGTCGTTATTGCTTTCCCTTGCATATCCTATATGTCCTGATGAATCTAATCACTGGACCTTCTAGGGCGCTCATACCGAAGAGGTGCAGGGATGCCCCATCGGGGGCGCCTTGTCTAGTGTTGCCTTTTAGTGAGGCCTCTTCCGTCACGCTTGGCCTCACAGGGCCCGGAGGATCCACGACCTCCTCTAGGGCAACAACAGAGCCGTGGGAGAGCGCGGCCCGTCCCACTGCGTTTGCCTCTCGGAGCGTCGGGCAGGAAGCGGACCTAGCGCTCAGGGAGGTGGCCATCATCGAGCGGGAGGCGGTCGTAGCCCTCCATGACCGGGAGACCGCCCACGACCAGGAGGCATAGCATGAGTGCCTCGAGGCCTTGGAAGGGCGCGTTCTTGCCGACGAGGCCGCCCTCACGGCAGCGCACGAAGAAGCCTTTGCCGATGCAGACACGAGGGTGGTCGAGAGCGGGGGGCACCCTGGAGGAGTACCACGATGAGCTCGCTCGACAGGAATCCCGCCTCCAGCTCAGGTAAGATGCGCTCCAAGAGGAGGTGAGTGCGCTCAGGGCCCAGCTGCACGGTGCCCAAGCCGCCCTCCAGGCTGCCCTCGGGAGCGAGGGGGAGGCCAGGGAGGAGCTGAAGTCGCTTCTGGCCTAGGTCGGTGAAGCCGTCGATGTCGCCCATGCGGCCAAGGATGACACGGCACACGCGCGACGTATGGGGGCACAACATGCCCAACAGTTCCTAGAGCTTGCTCGTTGCGCGGGTGACGCGCTCTTCCACTTCGTCAAGGATGCCCCCGCACTGCCGCGAGCTCACCACGACGGAGACTACCTCAACCTTTTCCTCAAGATGGTGAACACGCTAGAGTCAGGCACCTCTGAGGTGGAGGAAGACATTGAGTCCAGCGTGTGCGACCTCATGGGCAACGCGATGACTTGTGTCTTCTCCAACCTGCCCTGCCATGACCCCCATCCTGCGTGATGGAGCCGGTGCTCATGGAGCTTCGGACCCCCCTCAGGGACAAGGTACGCGAGCATGCTGAGTCCCTGGTCGGGCGGTTTGCCCAGGCGGTACCTTCCGAGGAGAGCGACAACCTTGGCGCCGCAGCTTCCGAGAGCCACAACGAAGATGGCGCCTCCTCTACTTAAGCTTTCCATCTTGTAAGTGCATCTAGTGCCCCTTAGTGATTTTGGTGTATTGAAGACTTATAGGTTAAGAAACTGATGTGTTTGTGAGTATACACAACTCTATAAGTCGCTGAGGAGTTTGAGTTATTTGAAGAATATCGACCCCTACAAATGAATGTATTTGGGGTGAAGACTTTGGTAAATCCTGGAAGACTTTGAAAGTGGGGAAATTGGTGTGTCCGTGACTAATTGATACAAGGACTTTCAAGCGTGAAGACTTTTGTTTTCGTAGTTTCACTTCCTTTCTCTTGAGTCATTGGACCACCGTACTGTTAAAAGGGGTCGAGGTAAAGCTAAGGAAAACTTTCCAAGTGATGCTCATCTCAAAGCCTACACATACCCAATCCTTCGAGTAAAGCCTTTGGAAATCTTTTATAGTTTAGTCAAATTCTTCAGTGAGAGAGATGAAGATCTTCTCGTCTTTGTGGAATTTTCTCTAACCGAGGAGTTAGTTTTTCGCTAGTGCGAATTACCTACAAGTGAGGAATATGAGAGACATGAGGACTTCCAAAGTTGAAAGATTCCAACTGTTGCTACACCACACGCCAGCTGTCCCTAACCTTATCCACATAAAAGTCATATCATTGGGGCATTTATGTCAAATCATGTCAGGATTGCTCCCATGCTATAAATAGCCGCCCCCATAACCACTAGCTGGTTAGGTGATGTGCGAGAGAAACCGACACTTGTCATTTGAGAGTAACCCATTCCTCGAAGACTTTGAGAGAAAATCAACAGTGAGGAAAACCCCAAACACCCAAACCAAAACCCAAAAACCCCAAAGTGATTGAGCATCACTAAAGAGATTGCTCCTGTGTGGAACCAACGCTTGTTACCTTTGAGGACTCTGCATCCTCCACACGGTTAGGCGTCATGGTCTAGAGCATGCATCAGTCAATTGTAGATCGCCCAGTGACCGAGTTTGTGAGGGTTTGCAAGTCTGCCCTGAAGACTTACCACGAGTGTTGGGTGAGGACTGTGTGTCCTTAGCTCAAGGATAATATAGTAAGGATTGTGTATCCTTTGGTTTAAATACCAATCCACTCCAAACCAGACGTACGACTGTCACAACAGTTAGAACTGGGTCATCAAATCAGTGTCTTCAGTGAGTACATGGTTCTATTTCCTCAACCCTTTCATTTCCTCATTTATGTGTTGATGAAATTGTTCGTTGCTGTTTGAAGAATTAGTCTGTAGAATTTCACAATTTCCTCACCCCAAATTCTTCACCCCACTTGTTCTTCACGTGCATATTCCTAAACACGCTCCTTGTGCAACTGTCTGTTTAATTTCTTCATGAAGACTATGCTATTGCTGTTTTGCAAGCATGCTTGAGTACTTAAGCTGCTGCTCGCTATTCACGAATGAGGAAATTCCTCACAAGGAATTTCCTCAGTGACGAATTCATAAAAATCACATATTCACCCCCCTCTAGTCGATATAACACACTTTCAATTGGTATGATAGCAAGGTACTCCTTGTTATGTGTGATTTTGGTTTAACCACCTGTAGTTTTAGTTATGTTGACCGCATGTATGATCAAGATCACTTTGGGTTGTCCTACCTTTGAAGGGACGGACTACCACTACTGGAACAACAAGATGCGCATGTACCTTGAATCATTTGACAACGATCTCTGGTATGTTGTGGAAAATGGTGTTCCCTCTGCCACTCCAAATATTAATGTCGCTGATGTGAAGAGATTCAAGCAACTCTACTCTCAACCGACGAATATCATTTGTGGCCATGTGAGAAAAGGTCAGTATGGTAGAGTGAGTTCTTTGGGTTCTGCAAAACTTAATTGGGACAGATTGTCTAAGGTCAATGAAGGAGTATCTACTCACGTGACTCTCGAATTAATGTTCTTCGCAATCTCTTAAACTGCTTCAAAAGACTCGATAATGAGAGCTGTCATCAAACCTTCGATCGCCTCAGTGATATCTCCAATGAGCTACAGGCTCTTCGGGCTAGAGACATCACTGACCATGAGGTGGTGAAGAAACTACTGAGATCTCTTGATTCTTCATTTGATACACTAGTTCTGATGAATTAGGAACGAAGAGACTACAAGTTACTAGATACTGTTGATATTCTTGAGAGACTCAATACTCACGAATTCCAACAAGCTGAGAAGAGAGACCTTGATGGACCAAGCTATGGAAGACCTCATGCGCTAAAGACAAATGTTGTTTCCTCATCCAAAGAAGAAGACTCTGATTGCAGTCTTGGTGATCCTCAAGAACTTGGTCACGAACTTGCTATGCTTTTGAGGAAATTCCAGAAGTTCTCTAGATGAGGTCATTTCGGAAAGTCTTCAAGAAGAGATATGAGGAAATCAGAATCTTCATATGAGGACTACAATAAAATAACTTGCCACAGATGCAAGAAGTATGGTCATTACATTTCTGATTGTCCTTGCTGGGTGAAGGAATCAAAGAAGAAGAAATAAAAGGATGATAGTTCTGATGACTCGAAGAAAAAGAAGAAATCTTCAAAGTCCTCATCGCACAAGAAGGACAGTTTTAGAAAAGCTTGGGATCTTATTGTCAAGGAAATAGATTCTGAGGAAGAATTTGAAGGATCTGACGAAGAGGAATGACCTGAAGAGGAGTCAGAGTCTGGAGTGGCAAGCCGATCCCTTGCTACCACATTCGTCAGCAAGTCCATCTTCGACCTCGAAGAAAATGACAATGTCAACAACACTGATGATTGCGACAATGACTTTTCTCCCACCTATTGCTTCATGGAAAAAGTTCCAAGGTACCCAAATACACTTCTTCTTCTCACTCAAGTGAATGTGAACCTGATGACTATCAAAAACCCCGTTACTACAAGCTTGCTAATATTGCCACCAAGCAACAAAATGCTCTTGAAAAGCTTCAGAAACTGCTAGACAAAAGCGATTGGACTCAAACCCTGTCTGACGATGTTCAAAGTCTTCAGTCTAGGTTTGATAGTCTTCAGGAACGTCATGGCACTCTTTTGGCTGATCATGAGAAGTTTTCTTATGAATATCTTCAAAGAAAGCAAGATCTTGAGAAAATAAGGGCGTCTCCTGATGATCTTTGAAGTGAAAATGATTCTTTGCTTGCTCAACAGATCAGTACCTCTTAGGAAGATTTCATTCCATCATGTTTGAAATGCATCGAACATGAATCTGCTAATTCTCCACCTAAAAGTTCAAATGCTTCTATTGCTACAAATTCTTCAATCGTATCTGTGGTGACAAATTCCGCACTAGAGGAACCACAAATGTTAGTGATGAAAATGCAGGGTTGAAGGAATTTTATCTGACATGCATATACAAAAGCCTCGAAGGGCACCAAACCCTTTGTGATGTGCTCAAAAAGTAGATTATGAACAAAAACCCTAGGAAAGAGGGTATTGCATTTGAGAGGAAATTGAATGCCGATGGATCATACTGGAAACTTGAGAATATCCGAAAACCTCATGGGTTTCTGCAAAAGTACCTCCTGTTGATCTATCTACTTTATGAGGCTTTTCATGTGAAACTTCATATTTCTCTGATGAATCATTTGACTCCAACTATAAACTATTCAAAAATCAAAATGGTGAAGTATTTGCTAGATATGTTGGAACTAACTACACGAATGGACCACCATTGAGAAAAATCTGGGTTCCCAAAAGAAGTTTGGAAAGTCTTCAGATGAATGTCCTCAGGACACCACCCGTGAAGAATAGGAACCCCAGATCAAATTCCTCAAGTGGACCAAAGTCTTCTCATATGGTCAAAATTTTGCTCATACTCATACTAATGCTTTTGATATGCAGGGAAACTACAAGGGACATGAATATGTGCACTATTCCTCAAATCACTATGTTTATATGTCCTCAAAGAATTTCTGTGCATATTCATTTGAGTACACTAACCCCCTTCATGTGAAACGAAGTGCATTAACTCAATGCCAAAATTCTATTATGGTGCTCGCAGGATGATGAACTCTTTGCCACCCATTCAGATGTGGGTGGTGAAGAAATTGAACTAATCTCTTCTGCAGGCCAGGTCTCTAAATGAACATGATCATCTGAAGAATTTGCTCGAGACCTGAGGAAATGCTTGAAAGGACGCAAGCTAAACATGATGAAATGATTATCATTTCACATGTCTCATATTATCTTAACTCTACACTATGTGATGAAATTCAAGATTGATGAATTTGATATCATATTCTTCACTCTGAAGCATATGAGATGGTTAGCAGTACTAATTCATCTGCCGGATGACAACCCCAAAACTAGAGACTGGGTTCTTGATAGTGGATGTACAAATCACATGGTAGGTAACAAGACTTTATTGATGAACATCCCACTAACTCCATCACCATTGAAGCATATCACCTACGCAGACAAAGGAAAAAAGCAAGGTATTGGGCCTCGGTAAGGTGGCTATATCCAAGAACCGGCACATGGACAATTTCATGCTTGTCAAATCCATTGGGTTTAACCTCATGTTTGTCTCAATGCTTCGCGATCTTGATATGATTGTCATATTTAGCAAATATCGATGCATAGTCATCATGGAATCTAACAAATCCAAAGTCTTCGAAGGCTTTACGAAAGGAGACTTGTATTTTGTTGATTTCTCTACAGGTCCACAACCGCCCACGTGTCTACTTGCAAAATCCTCAGAGGGCTGGCTATGGCATCGACGACTTGGTCATGCAGGCATGATGAATCTACACACACTAGCAAAGAAGAAGCATGTCATCGACATCAAAAGTGTCAAATTCCTCAAGGATCATCTCTGTGGGGCATGTGAGTCTGGAAAGATGACCATATCCAAGCACCCCTCAAAGACTATCATGACCACCACTCGTCCTTTTTAATTGATTCACATGGACCTCTTTGGACCTACTCATTTTGCTACTCTAGGCAATGAAACATATCTATATGGCTTTGTCATTGTTGATGATTATTCTTGTTACACTTGGGTGCACATTATCTGTTACAACACTGAAGTGCAGGAAGTCTTGAAACAATTTTCCTCAAGGGCCTCGACGAACTTCGACGTCAAGATCAAGCACATGAAGAGTGATAATGCGACAGAATTCAAGAATACTAGTCTTAATGACTATCTTGATGAACCTGGTATTACTCATGAGTTGTCTTCCCCTTATACCCCTCAACAGAATAGTGTCATGGAGCGCAAGAACAGGAATCTTGTTGAGATGGCTCACACTATGCTTGAAGAATATCAGAATCCTCGTCGCTTTTGGCCTGAGGCAATCAACACTGCCTGCCACATCATCAACAAGGTATATCTTCACAAATTACTCAAGAAGACCTCATATGAACTCGTCACTGGCAAGAAACCCAATGTAAGTTATTTCAAAGTCTTCGGTGCAAGATGCTCGATTAGAGATCGTCACCATAGTTCAAAATTTGCACCAAAAGCACATGAGGGTTTTGTGCTTGGTTACAGAAAGGACTCGCATACCTACAGAGTCTTCAACAACTACCACAACAAAGTTGTTGAAACTCTCGATGTGCGGTTCAATGAAACTAACGGCTCGCAAAGAGAGCACCCGCCTCCTGTGCTAGATGAAATGCCTCCTGAGGAATCAAGAATCAATTAGGTTCAAGGCTAGTGAAGATATCATTCCTTCTGAAGAACAACCGCCTATTGAAGAAGTCATCCCAAACAACAAAGAAACTCGTGCTAGTGCACTTGAGGAAATTACTCGTGATCAAATTCCTCAACCCAATCAAAGTCTTCAACCCGCGCATCCAAGGACTGCAAATGAAGTGCAAATTGAGAAAATCCTCATTGACATCAATGCGCCAGGTCCCCTCGCTCGCTCAAAATCTTCACATTTAACTAACTTTTGTGGGCACTCTTCCTTTGTGTCTATCACAGAACCCTCAAAAGTTGATGAAACCTTCATGGAACCTGAGTGGATACAAGCAATGCAAGACGAACTTCATCAATTTAAGCTTAACAATGTGCGGGAACTTGTCAAGCGGCCTTATCCTCGCAAGCACAATGTCATCGGTACCAAGTGGATCTACCGAAACAAGCAAGACGAAGATGGTCAGGTAGTGAGGAACAAGGCACGACTTGTAGCACAAGGCTACACATAGGTTGAAGGAATTGACTTTGATGAAACTTTTGCACCTGTTGCTAGACTTGAAGCTATTCGTATATTTCTTGCTTATGCTAACCATCACAACTGCCTTATGCCAAATGGATGTGAAAAGTGCATTCCTCAATGGTAAACTTGACGAAGAAGTATATGTTGCTCAGCCCCCAGGTTTTGCAAACACAAAGCATCCGGACAAAGTATTTGGACTCAATAAGGCTCTCTATGGCCTCAAGCGAGCCCCTTGGGTGTGGTATGACACATTGAAGGAATTCCTAATGAAGAAAGGCTTCAAACCCGGTTCACTTGATCCAACTCTTTTCACAAAATCCTATGACAATGAACTATTTGTGTGTCAAATATATGTGGACGATATTATCTTTGGTTGTACTAACAAACGTTACAGTGACGAATTTGCCTACATGATGGGTGAATAATATCAAATGTGCATGATGGGGGAGTTGAAATTCTTCCTAGGACTACAAATTCATCAACAACGCAATGGCATCTTCATTTCTCAAGAGAAAATACCTCAAGGATGTCCGGAACAAATTCGGCATGTATGAATGCAAAGGCGTAAAAATTCCAATGCCTACCAACGGCCACCTTTGCAGTAACAAAAATGGTAAATATTTTGATCAGCAGGTATATCGCTCCATGATTGGCTCTTTATTGTACCTATGTGCTTCTAGGCCAGATATTATGCTTAGTGTTTGCATGTATGCCCGTTTCCAAGAAACACCAAAGGAATCACACCATAAGGCTGTGAAGCATATTCTTTGATATCTAGCCCACACACCAACGCTTGGATGATGGTACCCCAATGGCTCAAATCTTCATCTCGTTGGATATTCCTGGTGACCGTGTGGATCGCAGGTCAAAACGAGGCACATGCCATTTCCTCGGATGATCCTTAGTCTGTTGGTCCTCGAAGAAGCAGAACTGCGTGTCACTTTCCACTGCTGAAGCTGAGTATATTGGTGCTGGTTTGTGCAATGCTCAACTACTGTGGATGAAGCAAACCCTCACGGACTACGACATAAACATGAAGAATGTGCCACTCTACTGCGACAATGAGAGTGCAATGAAGATTGCAAACTGTAAGTGCATCTAGTTCCCTTAGTGATTTTGGTGGTTTGAAGACTTATAGGTTAAGTGACTAATGTGTTTATAAGTGTACACAGGCTCTATAAGTCGCTGAGGAGTTTGAGTTATACGATGAATATCGACCCCTAAAAATGTATGTCTTCGGCTGAAGACTTTGGTCTTACCCTGAAGACTTTGATCGCGAAGAAATTGCGAAGAAATTGATATTCCTCATGAAGATATTGAAGATGAGGAATTCGGTGTGTCCCGAAGAAAAACAGTCCGAAGACTTTGAAGTGTGAAGATTTACTCTTTCTGTTTTATTTTCTTTACTCTTGAGTCATAGGAACACCGTACTGTTAAAGGGGGTCGAAGTAATACTACGGAATGAATTTCATCATGATGCTCAACCCAAGCCGAAACCTACAAAAGCCTCAAGTGAGGAATATGAGAGACATGAGGACTTTCACAGTTGAAAGTTCCGACTGTTGCCGTGACACGCGCCACCTCACTGATCTTATCCACACCAACGGTCACATTATTTAAGGGAATTTATGTCAAATCATGTAGAGATGCTCCTAGGCTATAAATAGCCGCCTCCCACAACCACTGGCTGGTTGGCTGCTCCGAGAGAAACTGACAATTGTCATTTAGAGCAACCCAAATTCCTCACAGTCTTCGAGAGTAAATCATCAAGTGAGGAAATAGCCCAAACACCAAACCACAAACCAAAAACCAAGTGATTGAGCATCACTAAAGAATTTGTTCTTGTGTGGAACTGAAGCCTTTTACCTTTGAGGACTGTGCATCCTCATACGGTTAGGCGTCATGGTCTAGAGCATCCAGAAGTCAATTGTGGATCGCCGGGGACCGAGTTTGTGAGGGTTTGGAAGTCTGCCCTGAAGACTTACCACGAGTGTTGGGCGAGGACTGTGTGTCCTTAGCTCAAGGATAATACGGTAGGGACTGTGTGTCCGGGGACTGTGTGTCTTTTGGTTTCAATACCAAGCCGCTCCAAACCAGACGTACGACTGTCACAGCAGTTGGAACTGGGTCATCAACAATTGTCTTCATCGTGACTCGGGTTCTATTTCTTCAACTCTTTCAATTCCTCAATATTGTATGTTGAAGACTTTCATTGTCACTGTTTGAAGTTTCTGCTGAAGACTTTCACTAAATTTCCTCGACCTCAAATTCTTCGTACCAGTTAATCTTCACCTGCTTATTCTGTACCTGCGTACTGTGCAAACCGATTCTCATAATCGTCACCAAGCAATCTGATGTAGTAGTCTTTGCACTTGTGATCCTGTGCTATTTCCGCTGCACTTAATTCATGATTGAGGAATTTCCTTACAAGGAATTTCGTCAGTGATGAAATTCTAAAAATCGCCTATTCACCCCCCTCTAGTCGATATAACACACTTTCAATTGGTATCAGAGCAAGGTACTCCCTTGTTCTGTGTGATTTTGGTTTAACCACGTGAAGTTTTAGTTATGTCGACTGCATGTATGATCAATGTTACTGCAGGATGTCCTACCTTCGAAGGAAAGGACTTTCCCTACTAGAAGACCAAGATGCAGATGCATCTTTAGGCTATTGACAATGATCTCTGGTATATTGTGGAACATGGTATTCCCTCCATCGCTGCTACTGTCTCTGCCGCTGATGTGAAGAAATTCAAGCAACATGATTCTCAAGCAAAGAATATCATCTGTGGCCATCTGAGCAAAGGTCACTATGGCAGAGTGAGTGCTTTGGGCACAGCTAAGCTTATCTGGGATAGGCTGTCCAAACTCAATGAAGGAATTTCAACTCAGCGTGACTCTCGTGTTGATGTTCTTCACAATCTCTTCAATCGCTTCAAGAGGCTTGAAAATGAAAGCTGCCAAGATACCTTTGATCGCCTCACTGATATCTCAAATGAACTGCAAGCACTGGGAGCTCGAGACATCACTGACCATGAAGTTGTGAAGAAACTACTACGATCTCTGGATCCATCATTTGATACACTGGTTCTAATGATTCAAGAAAGAGGAGACTATAAGATGCTTGATCCAGCTGATATACTTGAAAGACTCAATACTCATGAATTCCAACAAGAAGAAAAGAGAGTTCTGTATGGACCAAGCTACTCAAGTCCGCGTGCGCTGAAGGCCAAAGCAATTTCCTCATCTGAAGAAGAAGACTCAGATTGCAACATTGGTGATCCCGAAGAACTTGGACAGGAGCTCGCAATGCTCGTGAGGAAATTTCAGAAGTTTACAAGGCGTGGCCAGTTCGGTAAATCTTCAAGAAGATATATGAGGAAATCATAATCTTCATCTGAGGACTACAAGAAAAGAACCTGCCTCAAATGCAAGAAATCTGGTCACTACATTGTTGATTGTGCTTGCTGGGTGAAGGAATCAAAGAAGAAGACATACAAGGATGAAAGTTCTGATGACTCGAAGAAAAATAAGAAATCTGCAAAATCCTCATCCTCAAAGTCATCATTGCACAAGAAGACTAGTTTCAGAAAGGCTCAGGCACTCATTGGCAAGGAAATGGATTCTAAGGAAGAATCTGAGGAATGTGATGAAGATGAAGGTTCGGAAGGAGACTCAGAGTGTGGGGACCCCAACTTATGACTCGAAACCGCCGTGCTCAGTGATCCCAGAGATCAATGCTCATCGAACACAGATACCGAATAAAAGAGTCTTACATCCAAGTACCGATTATTACAACACATGACCGAATGGTCAAGTTCACAAAGCACGACCTAAGGCCAAATCACTCTGATACATCTAGTAGCGGAAATCATAGGGGCTAAGCAGGTGCCCATGCCATGAAGCCTACACCGACAGGCATTCTGACTCGGAAGCGTCCTAGTTCATGGGGGCGTCTCTGAAGACGTACTCGTCTCCAAACTCCACTCCTTCCATGTCTGGTCAATAACATAACTAGTGGCAAGCCAATGAGTACTTTTGAATGTACTCGCAAACAACCCATGATATGAACAATGAAAGTGAAGGATAACAATATCATGCATCTTCAGTGCAACTCATCTTCGTGGAATAATCATGAATATGCATCAAGTTAAAGAATTACTTTTGAAGAACAGGTTACAGATATCAATATATCTGTCGAGGGCTCAGCCATCCAGGCTCACCCTATATGACAAGTCTCCAAACTTGGTCATATTATTACTTTCATAACAACACCTTTTAATCACGTCACACACACACACTTGGTTTATGCGGAAATAGCTGGACGTAGTTTAAGAAGGATTACCCAACTGTCCTTGACCGTGGACATGGCTATTCGAATAGTTTTACACTCTACACAGGTAGTACGCTGGACCCACGAGATCCGGGAAACTTCCGTGTCATCCATGACTCGCGGTATATAACATACCCAATGTAAGTACCCGATCAATGCCTTTCCCCTGACGATACTAGACAAAGAGGTCCGTTCTACGACAACAAAAAACACCGCCAGAAATTGACACGTTGATGGAGACTGGCCTTGCGTTGGTTTTCCCATTGAAGAGGAAAGGGTGATGCAACACAAGAGCAGTAAGTATTTCCCTCAGTTTAAGAACCAAGGTATCGATCCAGAAGGAGGGTCTCGTCAAGTCCAGAGTACCTGCGCAAACACAAACAAGCTTGCACCCAACGCTTCAAAGGGGTTGTCAATCCCTTCAAGATTGTTTGCAAAGTGAGATCTGAAGGCGGAAAGTGCAACGAAGTAAAAAGTGTAAGGCTGAAAATATGGTGTGGAGTAGATCCGGGGGCCATAGTGTTCACTAGAAGCTTCTCTCAAAATAGCCAATATCACGGTGGGTGAACAAATTACTGTCGAGCAATTGATAGAACCGCGCAAAGTCATGACGATATCTAAGGAAATGATCATACATATAGGCATCACGTCCGAGATAAGTAGACCGATACTTTCTGCATCTACTACTATTAATCCACACATCGACCGCTATTCAGCATGCATCTAGTGTATTGAGTTCATGACGAATAGAGTAACGCCTTAAGCAAGATGACATGATGTAGAGGGATAATCTCAAACCAATGATGAAAACCCCATCTTTTTACCCTTGATGGCAACAACACGATACGTGCCTCGCTACCCCTTCTGTCACTGGGTGAGGTCACCGCACGGTATGAACCCAAAACCAAGCACTTCTCCCATTGCAAGAATCATAGATCTAGTTGGCCAGACAAAACCCACAACTCGAAGAGAATTACAAGGATATGAAATCATGCATAAGAGAGATCAGAAGAAACTCAAATAAGATTCATAGATAATCTGATCATAAATCCACAATTCATAGGATCTCGACAAACACACCGCAAAAGAACATTACATCGAATAGATCTCCATGAAGATCATGGAGAACTTTGTATTGAAGATCCAAGCGAGAGAAGAATCCATCTAGTTACTAGCTATGGACCCGTAGGTCTATGGTGAACTACTCACGCATCATCGGAGAGGTCATGGTGTTGATGAAGAAGCCCTCCGTATCCGAATCCCCCCCGGCAGGGCACCAGAACGTGCCCCAGATGGGATCTTGCGGAGACAGAAGCTTGCGGTGGCGGAAAAGTACTTCGATGATCTCCTGATTTTTTTGGGATTTTTAGGGAATATATAGGCGCAACCCCTAGGGCAAAGGGTGTCTAGGGGGCCCACAAGCCTGTGGGCCGCGACCTCCCCCTGGCCGCGGGGTGAGGGCTTGTGGGGCCGCTGGGGGCCCCCTGCCTTGGCTCTCAAGTCTCCTGATCTTGTTCCGTTACGGAAAAAGTCTTTTTGGGGATTTTATTCCGTTTGGACTCCGTTTCAAAATCTCCTTTGAAAGGGGTAAAAAACATGGAAAAAATAGGAACTGGCACTTGGCACTGAGTTAATAAGTTAGTCCAAAAAATATATAAAAGGCATGCAAAACATCCAAAGTTTGACAAGATAATAGCATGAAACCATCAAAAATTATAGATACGTTGGAGACGTATCAAGCATCTCCAAGCTTAACTCGTGCTCGTCCTCGAGTAGGGAAGTGATAAAGAATGAATTTTTCATGTGGAATGCTACCTAGCATAGTTGTCCTTTGCAACTTCTTTCACGCGACATGAATGTTCAGATCCGTAAGATTCAAAACAATAGTTTGCTATTGACATGAAAAGAGTAATACTTCAAGCAAACTAGCAAGGTAACCATGAACTTTCAAAATAACAAGGCCAAGGAAAATTATCCCTACAAAATCATATAGTCTGGCTATGCTCCATCATCCTCACACAACTAATGTAAATCATGCACAACCCCGGTATTGGCCAAGTAATTTTTTTCGCACTCTTACTTGCTCAAACCTTTTATAACTATCACGCAATACATGAGCGTGAGCCATGGATATAGCACTATAAGTGGAATAGAGTGTGGTGGTGGTTGTGAGACAAAAAAGAGGAGATGGTCCCATTGACTCGGTGTATCAAAATGCTATGGAGATGCCCATTAATAGATATCAATGTGAATGAGTAGGGATTGCCATACAAGAGATGCACTAGAGCTATAAGTATGTGAAAGCTCAAAAGGGAAACTAGTGGGTGTGCATCCAACTTGCTTGCTCACGAAGACCTAGGGCAATTTTGAGGAAGCCCATCATTGGAATATAGAAGCCAAGTTATATAATGAAGATTCCCACTAGCATATGGTAGTGACAAAGCAAGAAGCTCTCAATCATGAAGAACATGGTGCTATTATGGAGCACAAGTGTGGAAAAAGATAGTAGCATTGTCCCTTCTCTCTTTTTCTCTTTTTTTATTTGGGCTCTTAGGCCTCTTTTTTTTCTTTCCTTTTTTTTGGACTCTTTGGCCTCTTTATTTATTTATTTATTTCCTCACACGGGACAATGCTCTAATAATTATGATCATCACACTTTTATTTACTCATAGCTCAAAATGATGATGACTCTATAGGAAATGCCTGCGGCAGTGTACTGGGATGTGCAACGATCTAGCATGGCATATGACGTTGAAACATCTCGCTAGCTATCTTACGATCATGCAATGGCAATATGAGAGTGACGGCACAAGTCATGAGATGGAACGGTGGGAGTTGCATGGCAATATATCTCGTAATGGCTATGAAAATGCCATAGTAGGTAGGTATGGTGGCTGTTTTGAGGAAGGAATATGGTGGGTTTGTGCACCGGCGAGAATTGCGTGGCACTAGAGAGGCTAGCAATGGTGGAAGGTGAAAGTGCATCTATACCATGGACTCACATTATTCATGAAGAACTCACATACTTGTTGCGAAAGTTTTTATTAGTAATCAAAACAAAGTGCTAAACACATACTCCGAGGGGAAGGGTTGGTAGGTGTTCACCATCGCGCGATCCCGACCTCAACACAAAGGATGACAATCAATAGATCAATTATGCTCCGACTTCCTAACATAGCGGTTCACCATACGTGCATGCTACGGGAATCACTAACTTTGACACAAGTATTTCTCGATTCACAACACCCTACTAACATAGCTCTTAATACTACCAAATTCACGTCTCAAAACTATTTGAGAGGAATCAAAACTTCTCTTTCTACTCAGTGCACATGAAGATGGAGGTTTTTGCATCCTCTTTGGGTACCTATCACCTTTGGGACTACTTTCATAGCATAAGACAACTACCAAGTCACGCACCGCCGTGCTCTAAAATATATAAGTGAAGCACATAGAGAAAAAGTATCTAGCTCAAAAGATATAAGTGAAGCACTATGAGCATTCTAGCAAAATCACGATGAGTGCATGTCTCTCTCTCTCAAAAAGGTGTGCAACAAGGATGATTGTGACACAACAAAAAGAAAAGACTCCTAAGGTACAAGACGCTCCAAGCAAAACACATATCATGTGGTGAATAAAAATATAGCTCCAAGTAATGTTACCGATGGATTGAAGACGAAAGAGGGGATGCCTTCCCGGGGCATCCCCAAGCTTAGGCTTTTTGGTGTCCTTGAATTTGGCTTGGGATGCCTTGGGAATCCCCAAGCTTGAGCTCTTTCCACTCTTTATATCTTTGTCCATGAGAACATCACCCAAAACTTGAAAACTTCACAACACAAAATTTAAACAGAAACTCGTGATAACATTAGCACAAGAAAACAAACTACCACTTCTTTTGGTACTGTAGAAAACTTGAATTCTATCTATATTGGTGTTGGTCTATTGTATTCTCACTTTTCCATGGCTAGTACCCCCCGATACTAACCATAGTTTCACTAAAACAAGCAACCAACTCAACAAAAACAGAATCTGTCAAAAACAGACGAGTCTGTAGCAATCTGTATACTTCGTATACTTCTGGTACCTCAAAAAATCTGAAAAATTACGACTTCCTGGGAAAAAGGCATATCAACCAGCAGGAAATAGAATGAACTCAAAATTTCTTTCTGAATAAAAATGAAAAATCATCTCGTGAGCAAAAAGTTTCTGTCTTTTTCCAGCGGATCAAACAACCATTACCAAGACTAGTCATAAAGGTTTTGCTTGGTTCAAACACAAAAAGAAACAAAGGAACACAATCACAACAGAATTGTGATGGCGTGGACGCAACAAAACAGAGAGAAAAATATAAATTCATTGGGTTGCCTCCCAACAAGCGCTATTGTTTAACGCCCCTAGCTAGGCATAAAAGCGATAGAATCACGTATCGTCGTCTTTGGTGCTCAAACCATAAGTGGCCCTCATCATGGATTCATAAGGCAATCTTATTTTATTTCTAGGAAAGTGTTCCATGCCCTTCCTTAAAGGAAATTGAAATCTAATATTCCCTTCCTTCATATCGATGATAGCACCGATAGTCCTTAGGAAAGGTCTACCAAGAATAATATGGCATGTAGGATTGTAATCAATGTCAAGCACAATGAAATCCACGGGTACATAGTTCCTATTTGCAATAATAAGAACATCATTGATCCTTCCCATGGGTTTCTTGACGGTAGAATCAGCAAGATGCAAATTAAGAGAACACTCTTCAATCTCATTAAAACCCGGAACATCACATAAAGACTTTGGAATCGCAGAAACACTAGCACCCAAATCACACAAAGCATTGAATTTATAGTTTTTGATTTTGAGTTCGATGGTAGGTTCCCACTCATCATGAAGCTTTCTAGGGATAGAGACTTCCAATTCAAGTTTCTCTTCAAGAGATTTTATCATAGCTTCGACGATATGATCGGTAAAGGCCTTGTTTTGGCTATAAGCGTGTGGAGAGTTTAACATGGATTGCATCAAAGAAATGCATTCAATCAAGGAGCAACTATTATAATTGAATTCCTTGAAATCCACGGTAGTAATTTCATTACTACTCAAAGTTTTAACGTCTTCTACTCCACTTTTAATGCTTTTAGCATCAAGATAGATGGACTCCGAATCATTGGGGCACTTTTCAACCAAAGTGGATTCATATCCAGCCCCATAATCATTAGGTTTGACACAAGAAAACAAAGATTCAATGGGAGTCACACCAAGCACTTTAAGATCTTCGTGATTCTCATCATGAGAACACGCCTTTTTAAGCCATTCATGTCTAGCACGAATTTGGGCAGTTCTTTCTTGGCTCTCAATCATGGAAACACGCATAGCTTTCAAAGTTTCATCCATGTTGATTTTGGGAGGAGCACATCTAACTTTCAAAGCATCAACATCACTAGACATTCTATCAACGCTCTTAGCCAAATCGTCAATTTTGAGTAGCTTTTCCTCTATGGACGCATTGAAAATCTTTTGAGAGTTGATGAACTCTTTGATATTACTCTCTAGATCAGAGGGTAATATATTGTAATTTCCATGAGTATTGTTGTAGGAGTTGCCAAAGTTATTAGAGGAGTTACTAGGAAAAGGCCTATGAACATAGTTTCCTCTAAAAGCATTGTTGTTGCCAAAGTTATTCCTACCAAAAAAATTAATGTCCAAGCTAGCGTTGCTACTCTCAATCAAAGAATACAAGGGAATATCATTAGGATCCAAAGGAGCACTTCTACTAGCAACCAAATTCATTAACTCGTCCATCTTAGCACTCAACGAGTTAATTTCCTGTATAGCGTGTACCTTCTTACTAGTAGGTGACCTTTTAGTGTGCCACTGAGAGTAGTTTGTCATGATGTTGTCTAGGAGCTTTTTGGCTTCCCCTAACGTGATTTCCATGAATGTTCCACCTGAGGCGGAGTCCAAGATATTTCTAGAAGCGAAATTCAAGCCAGCGTAAAAGATTTGTATAATCATCCAAAGACTCAAGCCATGAGCGGGACAATTTCTAATCATTAATTTCATTCTCTCCCAAGATTGTGCAACATGTTCATTATCAAGTTGCTTGAAATTCATGATATCATTACGGAGAGAGATAATCTTAGCCGACGGAAAATACTTGGATATATAAGCATCTTTGCACTTATCCCAAGAATCGATACTATTTTTGGGAAATGAAGAAAACCAAGTTTTTGCGCGATCTCGCAACGAGAAAGGAAAAAGCTTCAATTTAATCATGTCATTATCCACATCTCTCTTCTTTTGCATATCGCAAAGCTCAATGAAGGTATTGAGATGGGATGCGGCATCTTCACTAGGAAGGCCAGAGAATTGCTCTTTCATAAGAAGATTCAGCAAAGTGGCATTGATTTCGTATGACTCCGCACTAGTGGCGGGAGCAATCGGAGTACTAATAAAATCATTGTTATTAGTATTCAAGAAGTCACAAAGTTTGGTGTTTTCATTCATGGTGACTTCGGCAAGCAAGGAAGCACACAAGCAAACAAAGAGCAAGCGAGGAAAAATGGCGAACGAAAAAGGCAAATTGTGAAGTGGGGGAGAGGAAAACGAGAGGCAACTGGCAAACAAAGTAAATGCAAGAGATGAGTTTGCGAGACCTACTTGGATGAGTTCTTGACTTAATCTTCCTCCCTGGCAACGGCGCCAGAAATTCTTCTGCTACGGCAACAGACAACAACGCCAGAAATTGACACCTTGACGGAGACTAGGCTTGCGTTGGTTTTTCCCTTGAAGAGGAAAGGGTGATGCAGCACAAGACCAGTAAGTATTTCCCTCAGTTTGAGAACCAAGGTATCGATCCAGAAGGAGGGTCTCGTCAAGTCCAGAGTACCTACGCAAACACAAACAAGCTTGCACCCAACGCTTCAAAGGGTTGTCAATCCCTTCAAGATTGTTTGCAAAGTGAGATCTGAAGGCGGAAAGTGCAACAAAGTAAAAAGTGTAAGGCTAAAAATATGGTGTGGAGTAGACCCGGGGCCATAGTGTTCACTAGAGGCTTCTCTCAAAATAACCAATATCACGGTGTGTGAACAAATTACTGTCGAGCAATTGATAGAACCGCGCAAAGTCATGACGATATCTAAGGCAATGATCATACATATAGGCATCACGTCCGAGACAAGTAGACCGATACTTTCTGCATCTACTACTATTACTCCACACATCGACCGCTATCCAGCATGCATCTAGTGTATTGAGTTCATGACGAACAGAGTAACACCTTAAGCAAGATGACATGATGTAGAGGGATAATCTCAAACCAATGATGAAAACCCCATCTTTTTACCCTTGATGGCAACAACACGATACGTGCCTTGCTACCCTTCGGTCACTGGGTGAGGTCACTGCACGGTATGAACCCAAAACCAAGCACTTCTCCCATTGCAAGAATCATAGATCTAGTTGGCCAGACAAAACCCACAACTCGAAGAGAATTACAAGGATATGAAATCATGCATAAGAGAGATCATAAGAAACTCAAATAAGATTCATAGATAATCTGATCATAAATCCACAATTCATTGGATCTCGACAAACACACCGCAAAAGAAGATTACATCGGATAGATCTCCATGAAGATCATGGAGAACTTTGTATTGAAGATCCAAGAGAGAGAAGAAGCCATCTAGTTACTAGCTATGGACCCGTAGGTCTATGGTGAACTACTCATGCATCAACGGAGAGATCATGGTCTTGATGAAGAAGCCCTCCATATCCAAATCCCCCCTCCGGCAGTGCACCAGAACGTGCCCCAGATGGGATCTTGCGGAGACAGAAGCTTGCGGCGGCGGAAAAGTACTTTCGATGATCTCCTGATTTTTTGGGATTTTTAGGGAATATATAGGCGCAACCCCTAGGGCAAAGGGTGTCCAGGGGGCTCACAAGCCTGTGGGCTGCGGCCTCCCCCTGGCTGCGGGGTGAGGGCTTGTGGGGCCCCTGGGCCCCCCTGCCTTGGCTCTCAAGTCTCCTGATCTTCTTCCGTTACAGAAAAATTCATTTCGGGGATTTTATTCCGTTTGGACTCCATTTCAAAATCTCCTCTGAAAGGGGTCAAAAACATGGAAAAAATAGGAACTGGCACTTGGCACTGAGTTAATAAGTTAGTCCCAAAAAATACATAAAAGGCATGCAAAACATCCAAAGTTTGACAAGATAATAGCATGAAACCATAAAAAATTATAGATACGCTGGAGACGTATCAGTCCACTCGTTTGTTTTCAGCCCACATGTTGTTCATATTACGAGCACCAACTCTGGACAGTACCAACCGTGCGGGGACCAACGGTGTGACTGGAACTCATAAAAATGGCATAGTCGTCCTACCTGGCACGACCCTATCACAAGAGTGACCACACATCACTCCCGCCACTAGTAATGTGGCTCTTTGCTAGACCGACCAAAGTAATCAACATAGCCCCGTCCCATAAGGGGTAACGTGGACGTACTGGTAAGGTTGGGACGTTCGACACATCATAAATCTAATCCCCTTCCGAAACCATACTCACACAAATACCAGGTGCATCACTTCACCAAAAGTGACCACCTAACTCATCATCACCCTCGGGCATTAGTGGCACCCGACGGGGTTTTCATAAACTCTTGCTTTATGTCATCAACATGCTCATGATAATACTACTTCTATCTTTACTTGTCAACATGGTGTTAGCAAGATCCTCAAGGGGTAGGATCAAGCTCAATGCATGTGCTCCGGGGGAGCCATCGCTAAAATCATATCAAATGATTACCGGCACTTATGATCATATGCAACGAAAATACTTTCTATTCTAATCATGCAAAGTAACATATGCTCAGTCATGGTCAAAGGGCTGCTTGCCTTGGTCAGCTAGGTATGCGGGGTCTTCGAGGTCTTCCGCTCCGATTCCCTCGTCACACGGATTTTCTATCGTCGATAAAACAATAAATAAGAAATAGCTCACACAGGAACAAGTCACAAAGTCATTTTAAAAATGTTCTTTATTACTGATAAATCTAAGTTATCATTTCGAAAAATATTTGCCTCAGTTTCTCTTGAAGGAACATTTTTAAAATTAACCAAAAAGAAGCAAAACTATTACAATTTAGTCATTTTTATTATTGTAAAATAGATTAGTTGTATAAAAATTCATTCACTCATTTTTATTAAATACTACATATTTTTATAAGAATAACAGTGAAAGAATTATATATTTACACTGGTTAAATGTTTTTATTAAAATCTTAGAAACCAGATTTTTAAAAATAAAAAGAAAATCGGCTAACTCCTGGGTGGCTCGGCCTGGAGCTGGGGTGGCCCATGGCGAGCCGACAGCCTGCCCAGGCGCGTGCGCCATCAGGTTTGAACCTGACGTGCAGGGACCTGCGGTTAGTGGCTGTGGACAACGCTAGGGAGGAGGCTGGGCCACCGAGAGGTGGGGCTCACCTGTCGGGGTCGTCTCCTACCTCTGGCCAGAGAGGAGGAGGAGCACTTCGGCGAGGTTGCCGACGCTCTCAAGCCCAACGAGGACTGGAATGGGTTTGCCTTGCTGTCGCCTACCTGCTGGTGGTCGGAAGAAGGTCGGAGAGGCACGGGTTCGCCAGCGACGAGGAGGCCGTGGCGGAGGAGTTTCAAGAGGTGGTCGAGGAGGTGGCTAGAGACACGAAAATGCTCGGGCGAGTTGGGGGAAAGCTTCGTGGGGCTAAGGGGATCAGTTTGGTGGGTTGCGGGACGCAGGAGCCGTCGTGTAGCCGGAGATCGACCGGAGCTCTGAGGCGAAGGGGCCTCGGTTGATCTCGAGCACCGGGGCTCTGCTAGGTTGCTGGGGTGGCTAGGGAGGTACTAGTGATCGTGGTGGAGCTACCTGAGGGGTGCTGGAGTGAGGGGGAGGGCTATTTATAGGCCCGTGATGGTGAGCCGATTCGGGAGCGCCGGTGACTCACCATATGGGGGGTGTAGAGAGAGGCTGGGGCCGAAACCACGGTCTTAGGACATGGGTTTGGACTACCAGAGCCATCTACTGCAGAGGGAGAGAGAGGGGGAAATCGCCCATCCGTGGGCATGCAACCTTGGCCGGTTCTGGTGCGCGCGGGTACGCGTCGCACGAACTCTAGCGCGGGAGAGGAGGGGCCCTGAGGCTTGCTCGACGCAGAGGGGTTGTCGGGGAATAGGTTGGACACCTCGGGGGAGGCTGGAACTGGCCGAGAGCATAGCCCCAACCACGGTGGCTTCCTGTAGTGCGCCCAGAGTGTAGTTTTGGCATGCCACGGCATGCTGGTGCGCTCTGTGGCAATTTGGACGTGTCTAGCGTGCCCTGGCACTGGCTATGAGTGTGGCTAGCCGTTTGGGTCGTGTGGGAGCTTTGGCTGGTCAAGGGAGACAAGAAATGCTGGTGCTGTTAGCCTTGAAATGAAGCTTAAATTGGGGATTTTGGCCTTTCCACTTTGAACCAGTGAGGGGCCAGTTGACTGGGGTTAGATATGGATACTGGCCACCTAATCTATAAGTTTGGAGCAAAGGGGTTGGGTTTAACTGTGGCTAAGATGGCCTTTTCCCATCTGTCAGAAGGTGCTCGACAGTGGTTTGAGGGGGTTTCACCCCACCACTGGTGCTGTAACTTAACAGGTTTGGGTTTGGTGCTAAAACATGGTATTTCACCAAGTTTGAGCTCCATTGGACAAGTTTAGCTTTGTAAACTTGAAAGCACTCCAATATGACCAGATCTGTCCCTTCCAAAGAGAGTGTGGGCAAACTAAGTCCCAAAAATCCCATTTTTTGGTGTGGAACCCTCATTTGAGGTATTAGGCACTCCTGCAAAGTTTCAGCCTTATTGGATAAACTTTTCTATGAAGAGTTGCTCTAACTTGATTCTGGGCAGAAGGTTTTTTTTGGGGTATTTGGTGTCCTTAATCACCTTGGATCAAGGTTAAACTTCATGTGGACACCAAATATGTCTTAGGGATACCACTGGAATTTTCTAGGATTTTATTGAGAATAATTCCTTTGGAAATATTTCAAAAGGTCAAAACAGACAGAAATAGCTTTCCTGGTTTTATTCAATAATTATAATATAAAATAGGGTTAAAAATCTTATGTATGGAAAATATATGTCCTTCTGATCATCACCAAATTTAATGAGATTTTTCTAAGGCAGAAAAGTATTTTTCCATGTAGGAATATCAATTCTGGCCTCAGAAATGGACATGTAATTCAATTAGGAAACACAATTATAAAAATAATTATTTTTATGGTTTTGGAATATAAACATAAGTTAAAATCAGATCACCAACTTTGAGCAGAAACCAACCTTGCCATCAGGGACAAGTAGTGCAACTCAAAGTAGGGTTTACCTTGATTATAATCAAGTAAAGATTTTTAGAAATAATTTATCATTGTGAAATGGGGTTTTTATCATCACATGATCACTCTCACAAGCATACAATGAAAATCATGGCACTTACATCATTAGTTTTGAATTTTTATAACAAGCTAAGATTTTCGCAATACAGATAAGTGATAGTAAAAACATGGTGTGACAGACCTATCCCCCTTACAAGAATCTCGTCCTCGAGATTCCTAAGCTAGGTGTTAAAAAGGTCTGGAAACTCGGATCTGAGATAGTCTTCACGCTCCCATGTAGCTTCGGCTTCGGTGTGGTTGCTCCATTGAACCTTGAAAAACTTGATGATGCAGCTTCTGGTGCAACACTCCTCCTTGTCCAGAATGCGGATCGGCCTCTCGCGGTAGGTGAGGTCAGGCTGAAGGTCAATGGCCTGGTGGTTAATGTCCTTGTAAAGATCGGGACGACTTGGCGCTTTAAGACACTTCCCAAGTTGGGATATATGGAAGACGTTGTGGACACCCGAAAGTTCCGGAGGTAGCTCCAACTGATAAGCAACTTCTCCACGCCTTCCGTGATCTTAAAAGGTCCAATGAACCTTCGAGCGAGTTTCCCTTTAACATGGAAACGCTTGGTTCCCTTGAGAGGTGTGACATGGAGGTACTCCAGATCTCTCGGAAGGAACTCCACATCCCTTCGGCGAGAATCCGCATAACTCTTCTATCGCGACTTGGCTGCTTTCAGATTTTCTCGGACCAGTTGCACCTTCTCTTCTGCCTTGTGCAAAATTTCCGGCCCGAAAATCAGCCCTTCACCGGTTTCGGACCATTTGAGAAGGGTGCGGCACCTTCGTCCGTACAACACTTCGAATGGGGCCATTTGGAGACTGGACTGGTAGCTGTTGTTGTATGAAAACTCAGCGATCGGCATACAGTCTTCCCATTTGGCTCCATGCACCAAGACGCATGCGCGGAGCATATCTTCGAGTATCTGATTCACTCTTTCCGTTTGTCCGCCCGTTTGCGGGTGGAAAGTGGTGCTGAAGGAGAGCTTGGTTCCGAGGGCTTCTTGGAAGTTTTTCCAAAACCTCGAGGTGAACTGCGCGCCTCGGTCAGATACAATCTCCTTGGGAATTCCATGAAGGCTTACTATACGCTCGATATAGAGACTAGCCAGCTTGTTCCCATCGTAAGTGGTGTTGAGAGGGATGAAATGTGCCACTTTGGTCAAATGATCGACAATAACCCATATAGACTCATGGCCTCTGCTTGACCTTGGTAAGCTGGTAACAAAGTCCATGCCTATCTTGTCCCACTTCCATTCTGGCACTTTGAGAGGTTGTAGCAGTCCTGCGGGTCGCTGATGCTCGGCCTTGACTATCTGGCACACGTCGCACTTGGCAACATAAGACGCTATTTCCCTCTTCATGTCATTGCCACCAGAATCTTTCTCGGAGGTCTTGATACATCTTGGTACCACCGGGGTGAATAGAGTAGGGGGTATCATGTGCTTCCTGTAGGATTAAGTCCTTGAGTTCAGCCTTGTTGGGTACGCATAAACGTTTCCGAAACCACACTACTCCTTGCTCATCCACCGAGAATCCTGGGGCCTTGCCTTCTTGAATCTTCTTCGTGATGCCTTCAATGCTCTTATGGCCTTTCTGGGCCTCTTTGATATCATCCGCCAGTGTTGGTTTGACTTCGAGGTTATCTAGGAATCCCGATTCCACTAGTTCTAACCCGAAGTTCTCCAATTCTTCATATAAGGCGGGTTGCCTTTCCTTGAGCAAGACGTTCAAGGTGCTGGTCTTCCGGCTTAAGGCATCAGGCACTACATTGGCCTTACCAGGGTGATATTGAATGCTAAGGTCGTAGTCTTTGATTAGCTCCAACCATCTTCGTTGCCTCATATTCAATTCCCTCTGGGTGAAGATATACTTCAGACTCATGTGGTCACTATATATTTCACATCGCTTTCCCAGAAAGTAATGTTGCCACATCTTCAGAGCATGCACTACAGCTGCTAACTCAAGATCATGGGTGGCGTAGTTCTCTTCATGCGGGCGCAGTTGCCATGACAGATATGCCACAACTCTGCCATCTTGCATCAGAACCCCACCGAGTCCGGTCCTGGAGGCATCACAATATATCGCAAACTCCTTGCTGATATCTAGAGTGGCCAATACCGGGGCGTTGGTTAGCCTCTTCTTCAACTCTTGAAAGCTTGCTTCACACTCCGGTGTCCATTCGAACTTTTTGCCTTTCTTCAAGAGCTGAGTCATGGGTCAAGCGATGTGGGAGAATCCTTCTACGAACTTGCGGTAATATGCCGCGAGTCCGAGGAAGCTCCTGACTTCCTTCATGTCAATTGGCGATTCCCAGTTGGTTACCGTAGTAATCTTGGAGGGGTCAACTGCCAATCCACTTGTTGTCATGGTATGACCCAAGAATCCAACTTCATTCAGCCAAAACTGGCACTTGCTGAACTTGGCATAAAGTTGGTGCTCTCGAAGCTTCTCCACTACTAACTTCAAGTGTTGCTCATGCTCTTCTTCGGATTTGGAAAAGATTAATATTTCATCAATGAACACGACGACAAACTTGTCGAGGTATTCCATGAAGACCTTATTCATGAGGTACATGAAGTAAGCTGGGGCATTAGTCAACCCAAAAGACATGATAGTGCATTCGTACAGACCGTACCGGGTCACGAATGCAGTCTTGGGTATGTCCTCAGGTCGGACCTTCAGTTGGTAATATCCAGATCAGAGGCCGATCTTGGAGAAAACCTTAGCTCCATTTAACTGATCGAACAAGTCTTTAATCTTGGGGAGTGGGTACTTGTTCTTGATCGTGACCTCATTGTGAGAACGGTAATCGACGCAAAGTCTGATAGTCCCATCCTTCTTGGATACGAAGAGAACAGGTGATCCCCAAGGCGACACACTTGGACGAATAAACCCTTTCCTGAGTTGCTCATCCAGTTGCTTCTTCAACTCCGCTAGCTCTTCGGATCCCATCCCGTAAGGCTTCTTATAGATAGGACTTGATCTGGGCATGAGCTCGATGATGAACTCGATGTCTCGGTCAGGAGGCATCCCTGGTAGCTCATCAGGAAAGGCGTCCGGGTATTCACAGACTATTGGCACTCGATCGAGTCCTTCCTCTGACAGGCTGTTAACCCGTGGTACTCGAGCGGGTACCAGCTCAGAGATATACTTGACTTTGACCCCTTGGTGACTTGTCATGGTAATGGCCATGTTGGCACAGTCCAAGATGCTTTGATGCTTGGCCAACCAATCGATGCCGAGAATTATTTCTAGGCCTTGCGACTTAAGCACAATGAGATCCACTGAGAAGCTCGTCTCATTAATAACTATCTCGACCTTCCTACACCCCAGGTTGATCTTCAAAACTGCTCCTGGGGTTTGAATTGCCATATGCCCACGAAGCAAGGTAGGTTCTAAACCACATTTTCCGCAAACTTTTGTGTAAGAAAAGAATGCGAAGCACCACAATCAAACAATACTGTTGCTGGGGTAGATTTGACGAGGAACATACCCAGAATGCAGCCCGGGTCTTCCGGTACCTCTTGTGCGGAAATATGATTAATCTGCCCCTTGCTGTGATACTGTTGATTGTGGGGAGCCTGATTCCTGCATGGTGCTCCTTGGCCTGGATTTGGCGCATTAGGGCGCGGAGCATCGGGTTTCACCACATCCGAAACAGGTAACTTGCGCTGGAAGATTGCTCTTAACTCCACCGTTATTTGACGGATTGCTTGCTGGCTTGGCGTTGACTTGCTGCTGAGGCTGGTAATTCTGGCGAAATGTCGTATACTTGTACTGCTGCTGCTGATAGCTGGGTCTTGCTAGAGCTGACTGCCATGGTCGCGGCTTTGTGTACTTGGTCCTCCATTACCCATTAGCTTGCGCTTGCGGGTGTCATCCATGGCACGACGCTTATCTTCCAACATAAGGGCCTTATTAACCAGGTCGCTGAAGGTCCGGCATTCACAAACAACCAGCTGATACTGGAGTGACTGCTGGAGTCCTTCCATAAAGCGTTCCACTTTGGCCGCCTCAGTGCTGACATCTTCAGGTGCGTACCTTGACAGGAGGTTGAACTTCTGCAAATACTCTTTGACAGATCCACTGCCTTGCCTTAAGGCTTGGAATTCCCGCTTCTTTCATGGTCATCATTCCGAGAGGAATGTGACCAGCGCGGAATCCATCTTTGAACACAACCCAAGTGATGACTTGCCCTGCTTGCATGATCTGAAATCCATCCCACCAAGCTCTGGCCGTGCCTCCGAGACAGTGAGAAGCATAAAGAACCTTCTCATGATCATCAGTGCACTTGACCAGCGCGAGGAGGTCTTCGATAGTACAGATCCAGTCATCGACATCCAATGGTTCAGTCTTCTCCGTGAATATGGGTGGCGTTGTTCGCATAAACTCAGAGAGAGTTGAGCAACCATTTCCATTCCCGTTCTGCGGTGGGTTGTTTGCCAAGGTTTGAGCCAGCTGCTGAATAGCGCCATTATTGGCTTGACGCTCCTCTCGAAGGGCTTGAAGGAATTGATCCATAGTCAAGCTTTCAGGAGGAGGCGGTGGTGGTGGAACATCGTCTTGCTGCTCGTGGTGATCTCCATCTTGAGCTTCCCCTCCGGTTCCCTGCTAATAACCTAAAGAGGCAGAGTCGGGGTTGCCGAAGGTGCTGTTGCGAGTAGCGTTCACCATCCCGCCAGGGGAGTAGACAGGTCAATTTTGCCGAACTGGCCGAAATCATGAGGGATGATGCTCTAGTAAATAGGGGGTCTGGTGTTGTGCTAGTGTGAATTTTTTTAAGCCAATGGTTTTGAAAGAGCTAATGCATTGAATTTGAAAATAGGCAATGTAGTCGCTCACAAGCTGCCTAAGGCAGAATGCGACTTGCATCAAACAGACTTACACAACATACGGGTTCATGCAAACCGATACAAGAACTCCTACGCTCGGGGTACATCTTAATTTCCTATGCTGCTAAAGCTAAGCGGCCGACTGTGTGGTCTCGTAAGCGGGTTCTGCGGGGTCTTCGTCTTCGTCTTCATCTTCATCTTCATTAGTGCTTCCCTTCTTTGAAGGAGTAGGGGAAGGAACTGGACCATCACGACGTCTCTTGGTTGGCGAGGTAGCGAAGAGTTCGGTGTACTCTTCCGCCGTTAGGCGACGACTCTGGAGAGGAGTGGCCTGAAGCGGTGGTATTCCTCCTCGGAAAGCAAAGCCAGGTGGTCCTATGGGTGCTCCTTCCTTCTTCACCTTGCGGTTCTTCAGCTTCTCCGTGCGAAGCAAATCCTTGACTTGGTGCAGCTCTTGGCGAATCCTAGTTGACTCCTTGATCAAAAGGTGCATCAAAGTGTCGGAGGATAGACTGAAGTAGGTCTGAAACCTGAGTGGCGTCCCGTCCTCAGAAGATGGGTTGAGCGTCCAACTCCCGTCTACCCCATTCTTAACAAATGGTAGGTGACGAGTAGCTGGCTCGTCAGCCATCACGGGAAGGATGTCGCGGAGTCGCACGAGCGCCTCTCGTGCTGCAGTCTCCACGACCAACATCAGATCCTTCATCCATGGTCCTTCAAAGAACCAACTAGTCGGGGAGTCGTTAGCCTTCACTATCACGTCTACGTGATATTCCTTGGTGTCGGCGTTGACCTAGTGCTCGTGGTAGAGGTATATGGGTCTCCAGAAGCATCTCAGGTACGGCGGCCATCTACAAGATGTAGAGGAGAGGGTTAGAAAGTTTTTAGTGGGTGCAGGTTCTCAAGTTAAGGTCTATGTGCACTAATCGTTTCGGCTATCATCCATGCTACCTAAGGCTTCCTATAGTCAGGATGGCTCTGACACCAGCTCTGTGGGGACCCCGACTTACGAGTCGAGATCGCTGTGCTCAGTGATCCCCGAGATCAATGCTCACCGAACACAGATGCCGAATAAAAGAGTCTTACATCTAAGTACCTGATTATTACAACAAATGACCGAATGGTCAAGTTCACAAAGCAGGGCCTAAGACCAAATCACTCTGATACATCTAGTAGCGGAAACCATAGGGGCTAATCGGGTGCCCATGCCATCAAGCCTACACCGACAGGCATTCTGACTCGGAAGCGTCCTAGTTCGTGGGGGCGTCTCCGAAGACGTACTCATCTCCAAACTCCGGTCCTTCCATGTTTGGTCAATAACATAACCAGTGGCAAGCCAATGAGTACTTTTGAATGTACTCGCAAACAACCCATGATATGAACAATGAAAGTGAAGGATAACAATATCATGCATCTTCGGTGCAACTCATCTTGGTGGAATAATCATGAATATGCATCAAGTTAAAGAATTACTTTTGAAGAACATGTTACATATATCGGTATATCTGTCGAGGGCTGAGCCATCCAGGCTCACCCTATATGAAAAGTCTCCAAACTTGGTCATATAATTACTTTCATAACAACACCTTTTAATCACCTCACACACACACACTTGGTTTATGCGGAAATAGCTGGACGTAGTTTAAGCAGGATTACCCAATTGTCCTTGACCGTGGACACGACTATTCGAATAGTTTTACACTGTGCAGAGGTAGTACGCTGGACCCACGAGATTCGGGAAATTTTCGTGTCATCCACGACTCACGGTATATAACATACCCGAGGTAAGTACCCGATCAATGCCTTTCCCGTGACGATACTAGACAAAGAGGTCCACTCAATTGGTACCCAACCCACATGTTGTACGTCTTACAAGCACCGACTCTGGACAGTACCAACCATGCGGGAACCAACGGTGTGACTGGAACTCATAAAAATGGCATAGTCGTCCTACCTGGCATGACCCCATCACGAGAGTGACCACACATCACTCCCGCCACTAATAATGTGGCTCTTTGCTAGCACCGACCAAAGTAATCAACATAGCCCCGTCCCATAAGGGGTAACATGGTTGTATTGGTAAGGTTGGGATGGTCGACACATCATAAATCTAGTCCCCTTCCGAAACCATACTCACACAAATACCGGGTGCATCACTTCACCAAAAGTGACCACCTAACTCATCATCACCCTCGAGCATTAGTGGCAGCCGACGGGGTTTTCATAAACTCTTGCTTTATGTCATCAACATGCTCATGATAATACTACTTTTATCTTTACTTGTCAACATGGTATTAGCAAGACCCTCAAGGTGTAGGATCAAGCTCAATGCATGTGCTCCGGGGGAGCCATCGGTAAAATCATATCAAATGATTACCGACACTTATGATCATATGCAACAGAAATACTTTCTATTTTAATCATGCAAAGTAACATATGCTCAGTCATGGTAAAAGGGCTGCTTGCCTTGGTCAGCTAGGTATCCGGGGTCTTCGAGGTCTTCCGCTCCGATTCCCTCGTCACACGGATTTTCTATCGTCGATAAAACAATAAATAAGAAATAGCTCACACAGGAACATGTCACAAAGTCATTTTAAAAATGTTCTTTATTACTGATAAATCTAAGTTATCATTTTGAAAAATATTTGCCTCAGTTTCTCTTGAAGGAACATTTTTAAAATTAACCAAACAGAAGCAAAACTATTCCAATTTAGTCCTTTTTATTATTGTAAAATAGATTAGTTGTAGAAACATTCATTCACTCATTTTATTAAATACTACATATTTTTGGAAGAATAACAGTGAAAGAATTATATTTTTACACTGGTTAAATGTTTTATAAAAATCTTAGAAACCAGGTTTTTAAAAATAAAAAGAAAACCGGCGAACTCCTGGCCTGGCTTGGCCTGGAGCTGGGCTGGCCCATGGCGAGCCAACAGCGTGCCGAGGCGAGCGCGCCGTCAGGTTTGAACCTGACGTGCGGGGCCCTGCGGTCAGTGGCTGTGGGCAGCGCGGGGGAGGAGGCTGGGCCACCGACAAGTGGGGCTCACCTGTCGGGGTCGTCTCCTAGCTCTGGCCACAGAGGAGGAGGAGCACGCCGGCAAGGTTCCCGATGCTCTCAAGCCCCAACAAGGACTGGAATGGGTTCGCCTTGCTGCCGCCTACCTGCTCGTGGTCGCAAGACGATCAGAGAGGCAGGGGTTCGCCGGCGACGAGGAGGCCATGGTGGAGGAGTTTCGGGAGGTGGTCGAGGAGGTGGCTAGAGACACGGAAATGCTCAGACGAGTTGGGGGAAAGCTTCCTGGGGCTAAGGGGATCAGTTTGGTGGGTCGGGGGACGCAGGAGCCATCGTGCAGCGGAGGGGCCTCGGTCGATTTTGAGCATCGGGGCTGTGCTGGGTTGCTGGCGTGGCTATTTGAGGGGTGCTGGAGGTACTAGTGATCCTGGTGGACCTATCTGAGGGGTGCTGGAGTGAGAGGGAGGGCTATTTATAGGCTCGCGATGGTGAGCCCATTCGGGAGCGCCGTGACTCACTGTGGCGCGCATGGGGGTGCAAAGAGAGGCTGGGGCCGAAACCACGGTCTCAGGACATGGTTTTCGACTACCAGAGCCATCTGCTGGAGAGAGAGAGGGGGGGGGGGGAATCGCGCATCCGTAACCATGCAACCTTGGCCGGTTCTGGTGCGCGCGGGCACGCGTCGCACGAAGTCTAGCGCGGGAGAGGAGGGGCCCTGAGGCTTGCTCGACGCAGAGGGTTTTTTGGGAAGAGGTTGGACACCTCGGGGGAGGCTGGAACTGGCCGAGAGCGTCGCCCCCACCTCGGTGGCTTCCGGTAGCACGCCCGGAGCGCAGTTTTGGCATGCCACGGCCTTCTGGTGCGCTCTGTGGCACTTTGGACGTGTCTAGCGTGTCCCGACACTGGCTGTGAGTGTGGCTAGCCGTTTGGGTCTTGTGGGAGCTTCGGCTGGTCAAGGGAGACAAGAAATGCTGGTGTTGTCAGCCTTGAACTGAAGCATAAATTGGGTTTTTTGGCCTTTCCACTTTGAACCAGTAAGGGGCCAGTTGACTGGGGTTAGATATGGATACTGGCCACCTAATCTATAAGTTTGGAGCAAAGGGGTTGGGTTTAACTGTGGCTAAGATGGCTTTTTCCCATCTGTCAGAAGGTGCTCGACAGTGGTTTGAGGGGGTTGCACCCCACCACTGGTGCTGCAACTTAACAGGTTTGGGTTTGGTGCTAAAACACGGGGTTTCACCAAGTTGGAGCTCCATTGGACAAGTTAGCTTTGTAAACTTGAAAACGCTCCAATATGACCAGATCTGTCGCTTCCAAAGAGAGTGTGGGCAAACTAAGTCCCACAAATCCCATTTTTGGTGTGGAACCCTCATTTGAGGTATTAGGCACTCCTGCAAAGTTTCAGCCTTATTGGATAAACTTTGCTATGAAGAGTTGCTCTAACTTGATTCTGGGCAAAAGGGGTTTTTGGGTTATTTGGGGTCCTTAATCACCTTGGATCAAGGTGAAACTTTATGTGGACACCAAATATGGCTTAGGGACACCACTGGAATTTTCTAGGATTTTATTGAGAATACTTCCTTTGGAAATATTTCAAAAGGTCAAAACAGACAAAAATAGCTTTCCTGGTTTTATTCAATAATTGTAATATAAAATAGGGTTGAAAATATTATGTACGGAAAATATATGTCCTTCTGATCATCACCAAATTTAATCAGATTTTTCTAAGGCAGAAAAGTATTTTTCCATGTAGGAATACCAATTCTGGCCTCAGAAATGGACATTCAATTAAATTAGGAAAATAATTATAAAAATAATTATAAAAATAATTATTTTTGTGGTTTTGGAATATAAAGATAAGTTAAAATCAGATCACCAACTTTGAGTAGAAACCAATCTTGCCATCAGGGACAAGTAGTGCAACTCAAAGTAGGGTTTACCTTGATTATAATCAAGTAAAGGTTTTTAGAAATAATTTATCATTGTGAAATGGGGTTTTTATCATCACATGATCACTCTCACAAGCATACGATGACAATCATGGCACTTACATCATTAGTTTTGAAAAAGTTTTAACAAGCTTAGATTTTCACAATACAAATAAGTGATAGTAAAAATAGGGTGTGACACAGAGTCTGGTGTGGCAAGTCTTGCACTGGCTACCACATTCGTCAGCAAGTCAATCTTCAACCTTGAAGGAAATGACAACGCTATCTATACTGATGACTATGGTGATGACTTCGCTCCAACCTATTGCTTCATGGCAAAAGGTTCAAAGGTAACAGAGGACACTTCCTCCTATGACACAAGTGACTGTGAACCCGATGATTATAAAAAACTCAGTTACAGTAAACTTGCCAACATTTTAACTAAACAACAAAGTGCCATTGAAAAGCTTCAAAAACTGCTAGACAAAAAGCGATGACCTGTTGAATGATGAAATGAATCGTACTCAAATCCTCACTGTAGATGTGAAATGTCTTCAGTCTAGATTTGATAGTCTTCAAGATCGTTATGGCACACTCTTGGCTGATCATGAGAAACTTTCCTATGAATTTCTTCAAAGGAAATTTGATCTTGAGAAGTTGAAGATGTCTCATGACGACCTTCGAATGGAAAACGATTCATTGCTTGCTCAACAGATCAGTGCTGCTCAGGTTTAATTCACTCCACCATGTCTCAAATGCATCGAGCGTGAAACTGCAAATTCTTCACCAGAATCATCAAATGCTTCTATTGCTGCAAATTCTTCAACTGCTCCTGTGGTATCAAATTCCTCACTTGAGGAAACCACAAATGTTACTCACGAAAATGCAGGGCTGAAGGAATAGTATGTGACAGGCATATACAAAAGTCCCAAAGGGCATCAAACCCTCTGCGATGTGCTCAAAAAGCAGATTTTGAACAGGAACCCGAGGAAAGAAGGAATTGCCTTTGAGAGGAAACTGAATGCTGATGGATCATACTGGAAACCTGAGAATTATCCCAAAAACTCATGGGTTGCTGCTAAAGGACCCTCTGTTGATCCATCTACTCTAACACGCTTTGCATGTGAATTGTCCTATTCCTCGGATGAGTCATTTGACTCCAACTATAAACTGTTCAAAAATCAACTTGGTGAAGTATTTGCTCGATATGTTGGAACTAACTGCAGGAATGAACCACCCCTGAGGAAAATTTGGGTCCCCAAAAGTTGCTTGGAAAATCTTCAGGTGAATGTCCTCATGACACCACCTGTGAAGAACCTGAACCCCAGATCAAATTCCCCAGATTGACCAAAGTCTTCAAGAGGATCAAAATCATTAACTGGTCAAATATATACTCGTACTCGTGCTAATGCTTTTGATATGTAGGGAAATTACAAGGGATATGAATATGAACATTATACCTCAAATCATTATGTCCAAAAATCCTCAAAGAACTTCTCTGGCTATTCATTTGAGTACTCTAACCCCCCTACTGTAAAGAGAAGTGCATTAGCTTCAATGCCCCCTTTCTCATATGGTGCTCGCGGGATGATGAATTCTTTGCCACCCCTTCAGATGTGGGTCGTGAAGAAATTGAACTAATCAGTTCTGCAGGTCAGGTATCCAGATGGAAATCATCATCTGAAGAATTTCCTGGAGACCCGAGGAAAATGCTTGATTGGACGCAAGCTAAAATTGATGAGCCGATAACATTTCACACGTCCTCAAATTTACTATTTATGATGAAATTCCTATCTAATGAAATTGATATCATATTCTTCAAGTCTGAAGCATATGAGATGGTATGCTGTACTAATTCATCTACAGGATGACAAACCCAAGAGTACAAAGTAGGTTTTTGACAGTGGTTGCACAAATCACATGACTGGTGATAAAAGCTCGTTGATGAATATGCCACTGACTCCATCACCACTGAAGCAAATCACTTATGTTGATAAAGGTAAAAGCAAATTACTCGGACTTGGAAAAGTGGCTATCTCCAAGGACAGTCACATGGACAAAGTCATGCTTGTCGAATCCCTTGGGTTTAACCTCATGTTAGTCTCAATGCTTTGTGATCTCGATATGGTTGTCATCTTTGGAAAATATAGATGCGTAGTCATCATGGAATCTGATAGATCCAAAATCTTTGAAGGCTTTAGGAGAGGAGATTTGTACATTGTTGATTTTTCCACACGACCTCAACCAGCCACTTGCTTACTACCAAAAACCTCAGAATGCTGGCTATGGCATCGAAGTCTTGGTCATGCATGCATGAGGAATTTGCACACGCTAGCAAAGAATAAGCATGTCATTGGCATCGAATCAGTCAAATTCCTCAAGGACCACCTCTGTGGTGCTTGTGAGTCTGAAAAAATGACCAGATCCAAACACCCCTCGAAGACTATCATGACTACTACACGTCCGTTTGAATTGCTTCACATGGATCTATTTGGACCTACTCATTAAGCTACTCTAACAAATGCAACATCCTTATATGGCTTTGTCGTCGTTGATGACTATTCTCGATATACTTGGGTACATATCATTCTGTATAAAACTAAAGTGCAGGAAGTCTTCAAACGATTTTCCTCAAGGGCCTCGACGAACTTCGGTGTCAAGTTCAAACACATCAGGAGTGACAATGGGACATAATTCAAAAACACTGGTCTTGATGATTATCTTGATGAACTTGGTATTACTCATGAATTATGTGCTCCTTATACTCCTCAACAGAATAGCGTCGTTGAACGCAAGAACAAGACTCTGGTTGAAATGGCATGTACTATGCTTGAAGAATATCAGACTCCTCGTCGCTTCTGGCCTGAAGCAATCAACACTGCTTGCCACATCATTAAGAGGGTATATCTTCACAAATTCCTCAAGAAAACCTCATATGAACTCCTCACTGATAAAAAACCCAATGTAAGTTATTTCAAAGTCTTCAGTGCAAAATGCTGGATTAGAGATCCTCACCATAGTTCAAAATTTGCACCTAAAGCACATGAGGGTTTTATACTTGGTTACGAAAAGGACTCGCACACCTACAGTGTCTTCAACACCTATCACAACAAGGTTGTTGAAACTGTAGATGTGCGGTTCGATGAAACTAATGGCTCACAAAGAGAGCAATTGCCTCCTATGCTAGACAAATTATCTCCTTATGAAGCAATCAAGTTCAAAGCTACTGAAGACATTGTTCCTACTGAGGAAATTGCTGAAGAAATCGTCCCCAGGACTGATGAAATTCAAGAAGGTGCACCTGAGGAAATTGCTCCAGATCAAATTCCTCAGCCCAGACAAAATCCTCAACCAGCTCATCCAAGGATTCCAAATGAAGTAGATCTTGACAAAATCCTCGATGACATCAATGCGCGAGGTCCTCTCACTCGCTCAAAAGCTTCAAATTTAGTTAACTTTTGTGGGCATTCCTCCTTTGTGTCTATCACAGAGCCCTCAATAGTTGCTGAAGCCTTCATGGAACCTGAATGGATTCAAGCCATGCAAGATGAACTTCTTCAATTCAGGCTTAATGACGTATGGGAACTCGTCAAACGACCAGATCCTTGCAAGCACAATATCAAGCAAGATGAGGATGGTCAAGTGGTGAGGAATAAGGCATGTCTTGTAGCCCAAGGCTACACACAGGTTGAAGGAATTTATTTCGATGAAACTTTTGCACCTAGTGCTAGACTTGAAGCTATTCGAATACTGCTTGCTTATGCTAATCATCATAACATTACTCTTTATCAAATGGATTTGAAAAGTGCATTCCTCAATGGTAAGCTTGAGGAAGAAGTATATGTTGCTCAACCCCCAGGTTTTGAGGATCCGAAGCATCCATACAAAGTTTTCAGACTCAAAAAGGCACTCTATGGCCTCAAGCAAGCCCCTCGGGCGTGGTATGATACATTGAAGGAATTACTCATGAAGAAAGGCTTCAAACCTGGTTCACTCGATCCAACTCTTTTCACAAAATCCTATGATGGTGAACTATTTGTGTGCCAAATATATATCGACGACATTATCTTTGGTTGTATTGACAAATGTTACAGTGATGAATTTGCTTACATGATGAGTGAAGAATATGAGATGTCCATGATGGGGGAGCTCAAATTCTTCTTAGGTCTTCAAATTCGTCAACAACGCACTGGCATCTTCATATTACAGGAGAAATACCTCAAGGATGTTCTGAGGAAATTCGACATGCATGAATGCAAAGGCGTCAAGACTTCCATGCCTACCAAGGGCCACCTCTGCACTGACGAAAATGGTAAAGATTTCGATCAACAGGTATATCGCTTGATGATTGGCTCTTTATTGTATCTGTGTGCATCTAGGCCAGATATAATGCTTAGTGTTTGCATGTGTGCTCGTTCTCAAGCAAAACCGAAGGAATCACACCATAAGGCTGTGAAGCATATTCTTCAATACTTAGATCACACAACAACACTAGGATTATGGTACCCCAAGGGCTCAAATCTTCATCTCGTTGGATATTCTGATTCTGATTATGCTGGTGACCATGTGGATCGCAAGTAATCATCAGGAACATGCCATTTCCTCAGAAGATCATTAGTCTGCTGGTTCTCAAAGAAGTAGAACTGTGTTTCTCTCTACATTGTCGAAGATGAGTACATTGCTGCTGGATCCTATTGTGCTCAACTACTATGGATGAAGCAAACCCTCAGAGACTACGACATCAACATGAAGAATGTGCCTCTCTACTGCGACAATGAGAGTGCAATCAAGATCGCCTACAACCCATTACAACACTCGAAGACTAAGCACATCCATATTCGTCATCATTTTCTTCGGGACCATGTCCTCAAGGACAATATCATCATTGATCATGTGAAGGCTGTCAATCAACTAGCAGATATTTTCACTAAGACCTTGGATGAGAGAAGGTTTTGCAAGTTGCGGTGTGAGCTAAATATCTTAGAGTCCTCAAATGGTTTCTGAAAACAAGCACACATCCTAACACTTATGCAAAATTGATGACTTAAATGTGCAACACACGAAAAATCGATTTTATTCAATCAATGAAGAATATCACTCTTAGTGTGAGGAAATTAATGAAGAATTTGATTCTCAAGGCCCTATGACAATTGTACGCGGCGCCTAAAATCATCATTCTTATAAGGTGGGTCACGCCAGCACCCAACTTTGAAATTCTTCAAGCTGTTTTTCTTCAAAGTTGAAATTCATCAATCTGACACTTTGTCACAAAGTCCTTAATTTTTCAAAATCTTCAAATTCTTCAAATTCTTCAAAACGTTTGATGATTTTCATTTGCATATAATATATATATATATATATATATATATATATATATATATATATATAGACTGAGATTTCAAAGTCCTCAACAACGTTCGCTTATAGCTTAGTCTTCAATTTGATATTTCATCTAAGTGAATGTGATCGGACCCGACCCCCCTCTAGTCTAATTAATGAATCCCCTATATGCTAAACTCAACCTAGTATATTCATTTCTTCATATGCGTTCTACTTGATACTGGTTCAAAGTCCTCACTGAGTCCTTGTCAGCTGAGGACTTTGCATCGAAATCCTCAAAGATTCAAAAATCATTTTTATAATGTTACACAGTAACTGGATCCACTTTTCACGATCGGATAACCAAGATCTCCACCGCTTCAATCGTGGGCTCCACGTGTCGTGCGGAGATGAATGGGCAAGGGCAGTTCGGTCCGAAAGTTTCGGCCGAACAGTTTTTCACCTGAGCTATAAATAGGCCCTTACCCCCCTCAGTCAAAACTCTTCGTCCTCTTGTCATCTCCGCTCGAGCTCAACCCTAGCGCCACCGCTAGCAATCTCATCGCCGGTGAGGAAAAGCTTCGCTGACTCGCCCTCGCCGTTGCCGATCTCACATCAGACGCGAAATCTCTCCCTCCGTCACCGCCGTAGCTGATCTCTGTCGCCAAGTTAGGGTATGGAAGATCTGAACCGAAGAGTTTCTCTCTTTTACTGCTCCAGTTCTTCGTGTTCTTCACTCAGGGTAATTAAAATCCTATTTTACTGCCTCTGTTGATCTATTTTTTCTCTTTAGACTCGCGAAATCTATTTTTCCTCAGTGTGTCTGTCAGCCTTGTACACTCATTCCTCAACCCACTGGTCAAATTCCTTAACTACTAAAATTTTCAATTTCTTCAAATATGAGAACACATATGACCTCTCCAAATTCTTCTCACCTATACTCTATTCACACGTACAAAATGTGAGCTGATGAGTCTCTAGGTTCTCATTAACTTAACTCATTTGCAACGTTCCTCGAAGAAACTTTACCTATGTCTTCAGAATCCTCAAGAATTCATATTCCTCAGCAAAAGCCTCATTTGAAGAAAATGGAGGAGGACCGGAAGCAGAAGGGAGGAAAGAAGCTTGAACAGAACACAACTTTTGAAATTCCTGAAGACATATACGCTGACTACTGCACTCCTGATGAGGAAATTCATGGCAAAGAAACCATGGCGAAGCACAAGATAAGGCTGCAGAAAATTGAACGCAGGTGGGCTAAGGAGTGGAAGGAGTACATATATGTTACTCCTAAGTATGCCAAGAAATTCACCCTCAAGCCACCTTGCAAGAGGCATCCTCAGGGTGACCAACAAGCTGCTCATCCCTCAAGCATCGAAACCATTGAGGATTATCCTGGTGAGAAGAGAAAATATCTGTCTAAGCTACAGAAGAAGGCAGAAGCAGCTGTGAAGAAATTCAATGATGACTATGCTGCTGCAGGCACTGCCGCCACCTCTTCAGTTGCCGAGGCCTGTGCTACAGCCATTCCTCAGAAGAAGACTATGCCGAAGAAACCGAAAACCTCAGTGCCAAAAGAGTAAACGCCTCAGAAGGCTGCACGAGTGGCAAAATCTTCAACAGCACCACAGTCTTCAGAACCTCAACAGAAGCAGCTCATTAAGTATCAGCCTGCTAAATCAAGTTCCTCGGTGCCGTCCGCCACGAGCTCTGCCACAAAGTCTTCACCACCTTTGTTGAAGACTAAAATGACTGCTGGAAGAGGCATCAGGCCAAGTCCTAGCAAAGTCATCAACATTCCTTCTGCATCAGAAGGAAGTGAAGAATATGATGAGGAGACTCTTCAAGCTGTCATCAGAAACAAGCAGGAATGAGTTGCTCAAGCCTCAGGCTGCTCCATTCCTCTTGCCATGGACCCGAAGGTTTTGCTGGATTTCATCAACCTCTGGTATGAAGATCCAAACACTCCTATTAATGACTTAAAGCTTCCCCCCTGGTGTAAGTCACATGATAGCAACTTTCATCAATGAATCAAAGTGGAAAGAACAACAAGCCAAGCAAGCAAAGGCTGCTAAACTCAGAAGGAGAAATTCCGCAAGCAGAATCTCCTCAAGTTGACGCCTGAAGCACTTGTATCAACTCAGGCTGAACTTAAAACCCTGACAGATAAGTACACAAGTCTATCTGATCGTCAAGGTGTCAAGGTGAATTTCATCAAGGCTGCAACAACTGCAGTTGATGAATACAACAAGAGAGCTGCTCCTCCCATGCAACAAAAGCCACCTCAATCTAGCTACACTGTTCAGCTGACAGAGGAAGATGAAACTGATGAACCAGCTGCTGAGGAAATTCCTCAAGATATTCCAGCTGAAGAAACTGCTCCAGCTGACGAAACTGCTCCAGCTGAAGACACTGCTCCGGCTGAAGAAACTGTCAGGACTGAATCTGCACCAGTTCCTGGTGAAACTATTCCTTCATCCTAGCCCTCAAAGGTGAAGAAAATGACTCCGTCTGCATCAGACGTGAAGAAGACCAAAGCTGCTGAGAAAGAAGCAAAGAAGGGAAAACCTTCAATGGCCTCAGAAACCTTAGAGGCTAAACGTTAGAAGGTCTCTCAGTCGGAGTCTTTAACTGCCATGGTGGATGCTACTCCTCTGAATGTAGCTCCATCTTACTTGATCATTCCCTTCGGAGTTGACTATGTCATTCCTAAAGATGATGAAGAAATGGAGGATGCTGAAGATGAAGAAATCATGGATGAGGAAATACTGATTGACGATATTCCTCATTCCACCATTCCTCCAAAGACCTCTGAAGGACGAGTGGGTGATGATGAAACTGGGTGCAGCACTCCGGTGATTCATGATGACTTCTGGGAAGAGACTCATCCTCGTTCACCGAGGTCAACTCAAATTCTTCCGACTCCTGCCGCAACAGAAATCCTCACATGTTCTAATGGGAAAACCTTTCACGAGGAATCTGCTCAAGAATCAGCAGCATCAGCTAAAGACAATGCAGTGACAAATACCACAACTGCCTCCTCCAACAAGCATTTTCCTCAAGCTGAGGAAAATCCTCAACCTGAAGAAAATGCTCAGATTGAAGAAAATGCTCCTGCCCCAAACACTGAAACTACTATTGTTGTGGTAAACATAGAAACAACAATGATAGTGGCTCCTCCTCAAGAACAACAGCATAATCTTCAACCACGGCAGAATCAGCCTTTCTCCAAAAGGCCAAAGTTTCAAAAGGAGGCATTCCATGAAGAACGCGTGTACTTTACTGGTGAGAATCCATATGATAAGCTTCCCATCAGGCACATGAAGTTTTGGACAAGGAACCAACTCAACTATTATGCTTTAGTGCTCTGTGGGAGAAACAAGATATTTTAACACAAACATATTCCTCACTGTGATATCGAGGAAATACCTTGCTTTACTCCAGTCCTCAACGTTCTTCACAGAGCTGGATTACTGCCTTTCTGCACTGACATAGGCGACCGGAACAGTGACATCATTCTTCAGTTCTACGCCACTCTGTACATCTCTGGCGACCCAAAGGATGTCAACACTTGGGTTTTGGATTGGATGACTCAGCACACACACTACAAAGCGCCTGCCACTGAATTGCTTCGAGCTCTTCCAGTCTCAATTCCCTCAGAGGATGCAATGCTGATGTATGATGAACGTGAACTGCCCAACAGACTGATGGAAGTCCTCATGAAGCCTTTGGCCAAGGACCAACCTCCAAGGACTCGCTTTCTGGTACAAGACTTGAAGCATGAACCAAGAACAGTCTACAGAATCCTGTCCAATGTCATTGCTCCTATGAAAGGGCACGATGATGAAGAAGATGTCATAGGCATCATTAAGAATATCCTTTTCAATGTCATCCATGGCATACCAATGGATCTTCATGATTTCTTCTTGAGGACTTTGCCTGATAATGCCGTGTCACCTTTTGAAATGAAGATTTATGCACCGTGGATCATGAGATTCATCAGAAACAGATCAGACATCAACTACGAAGCTGATTTTTCGAACCACATCGAATATCTGCTGCCAATCAGAGTCATCAATAAATCATTTGAACCTGTTGAAGGAAAAGGCAAATCTATGATTGATGAAGGAAATCAGCCCCTTGATGGCCAGTTTCGCAAAGCAAGTCACATTCTTCATATGATGACACTGCTACCCAAGATCCACCAAGCCCAACTACCCCCAGAGTGATGAATAACAGAGAGCTACTCCTCAGTCTTCATTAGAAGGTCGATCGCAATCACAAGTGGGTTAAACGTCAATTCAGTGCCATTGTGAAAACCCTCAACAAAACTCAGAACGCAATGAAGAAAAATCACTATTATCTTCATGAGGTGTTTGATCGAACCTGGGCCACCTTGGCTCATCTGAAGACTCAAGAGGAACTTGAGGAATTGGAGTTTACTCAAGACTTCGACTGGCCGTGGCCTCCCAAGAAGAAATTCAAGCCAATTCCAGTTCCTAACTTGGAGGACAGTTCTTTTTCTTCATTTCGCACTACTGAGTCAGATGAAGAACCAGAAGACACTACAACTGGTCCAAGGAAGAAGCTTGTCTCCAAGAATCCTCACGCCTCTTCATCAGCCAAGAAGTGAATTTCTTCAAAGGGCGTTAGTCCTCAGTTTTGTCCCTTTTCGTCACTTGATGACAAAGGGGGAGAAATCTGAGTTAGTCTTCAAGTGGTATCTATTTTGGGGCTTATAAACACTATTAAGTTACAAACTCTTGGTTCTTCTGAAGTGTTTTGATGTAATGAGTTGTAACTTAAGCCCGATGGTGCTCTAACTCTTTTGAACGTTTTTCTTCGCATGCTTATTCCAGAAAGTCTATTATTGCAGGCATGCTGAAATTCGTCAGACACCATTTTTCATCATGCATTTTAAAATTCCTCTTATTATATGTCAAATCTATGCATGATTTACAAGATACAGGGGGAGATCTCCATGATATAAATCGTTAATGTGCATCTGCTGTGCAAAGCAAATTCCTCAAAATATGCACATCTTCAGGGGGAGTCTCTCGGTATCTTTGTTTCAAATTCCTCAAACTCAGTACTTACATTTCATACTTTTATCCCCGTTGAAAACTTAACCTAATTGTCATCAACCACCAGAAAGGGGGAGATTGTAAGTACATCTAGTGCCCTTAGTGATTTTGGTGGTTTGAAGACTTATAGGCTAAGTGACTAATGTGTTTATAAGTGTACATAGGCTCTATAAGTCGCTGAGGAGTTTGAGTTATACGATGAATATAGACCCCTAAAAATGTATGTCTTCGGCTGAAGGCTTTGCTCTAACCCTGAAGACTCTGATCGCGAAGAAATTGCGATGAAATTGATATTCCTCATGAAGATATTGAAGATGAGGAATTTGGTGTGTCCTGAAGAAAAAACAGTCCGAAGACTTTGAAGCGTGAAGATTACTCTTTCTGTTTCATTTTGTTTACTCTTGAGTCATAGGAACACCGTACTGTTAAAGGGGGTCGAAGTGATACTATGAAATGAATTTCCTCATGATGATCACCCCAAGCCTAAACCTACAAAAGCCTCAAGTGAGGAATATGAGAGACATGAGGACTTTCACAGTTGAAAGCCATTGCCGCGACACGTGCCACCTCCCTAATGTTATCCACACCAACGGTCACATTTTATAAGGGCATTTATGTCAAATCATGTCGGGATGCTCCGAGGCTATAAATAGCCGCCCCACAACCACTAGCTGGTTGGCTGCTCCGAGGGAAACTCACACTTGTCATTTAGAGCAACCCAAATTCCTGAGAGTCTTCGAGAGTAAATCATCAAGTGAGGAAATACCCCAAACACCAAACCACAAACCAAAAACCAAGTGATTGAGCATCACTGAAGAATTTGTTCCTGTGTGGAACTGAAGCCTTTTACCTTTGAGGACTGTGCATCCTCCAGACGGTTAGGCGTCATGGTCTAGAGCATCTAGAAGTCAATTGTGGATCGCCGGGTGACCGAGTTTGTGAGGGTTTGGAAGTCTGCCCTGAAGACTTACCACGAGTGTTGGGCAAGGACCGTGTGTCCTTAGCTCAAGGAGAATACGTTAGGGACCGTGTGTCCCGGGACTGTGTGTCTTTTGGTTTCAATACCAAGCCGCTCCAAACCAGATGTATGAGTGTCACAGCAGTTGGAACTGGGTCATCAAAACTGTGTTCATCGTGACTCAGGTTCTATTTCTTCAACTCTTTCAATTCCTCAATATTGTATGTTGAATAATTTCATTGTCACTGTTTGAAGTTTTTGCTGAAGACTTTCACTGAATTTCCTCAACCTCAAATTCTTCACACCAGTTAATCTTCACCTGCTTATTTTGTACCTGCGTACTGTGCAAACTGATTCTCATAATCTTCACCAAGTAATCTGCTATAGTAGTCTTTGCACTTCTGATCCTATGCTATTTCCGCTGCACTTAATTCATCATTGAGGAATTTCCTCATAAGGAATTTCGTCAGCGGTGAAATTCTAAAAATCGCCTATTCACCCCCTCTAGTCGATATAACGCACTTTCACAAACAACCTAGTACAACACTGAAGACCAAGCACATCCAGATTCGTCATCATTTTCTTCGTGATCATGTACTCAAGGGCAACATATTCCTCGACCACGTGAAGACTGAAGAACAACTAGCAGATATCTTCACTAAACCCTTGGATGAAAAGAGATTTTGCAAGTTGCGGTGTGAGCTAAATACCCTAGAATCTTCGAATGTTCTGTGAAAGGACACACATCCAAACACTTATGAAAAATCGATGACTTAGATGTGCAACCCACGCAGTAACGTTTTTATTCAATCAATGAATAATAACACTCTAAGTATGAAGAAATTAATGAATAATTTGATTCTGAGGACCCTACGATAATTTTACGCGGTGTTTGAAATCATCATTCCTATACGGCAGGTCACGCCATGTGACATCCTCAACTTTTGCTACAGTGTTGAATGTAATTAAGCTACAGTGATCCCACGCTAATGGTGCCACGTCACCATGATTTTTATCGTTGTTCTCGCATTAGTTCGAAACCGAGCCAAATTCTAAATTTAAAAATAAAGTCGGACAAGAAAAGTTTTCTAATGTTAAAATAAAAATGTCGGATGAGTTACAAATATTCTCTATTTATTTGTAGCATTGAATCGGGCATTTTCAAATTATTTAAAACCCCTATATATAAAAAACAGAAATTATATGCAAAAAAATAACTAAATAAAAAAAAAAGCAAATCCTCCTCGGCCTAACTGGGCCACCAGCCCAGCCGGCCGGCCCACCGTCGCCAACCGGCCCAGCCCCCTCGTATAAGGCAGGGCGGTGGGCGCCCGAACCCTAGCGCCAAACCCCCTCGCTCCCCCACCAACCCCACGACGCCCTAGGATCCCCGTCGCCCCTGCTCCCTCCCTCTGACTCGCCCGTTCCCCACGTCCCAGAGAGCTGCGCCAAGCCCCCCTCCTGCTCCCACCGCTGCCGAACCCCATTCCCAGCGCCTCCCTCCTCTCCCTAGATCGCCCATGCCTATCCCTGGCTTCGCCCTACCAGCACTCTTCTCCCTGCCACTGCGCCACCACACTGCCCCCTGCCGGATCCGCGTCGGGGCAGCGCAGGCGGCGCCGTGGCACCCCCGCCCCGGGTCGCCCTTCACTGCACCGCCACGCCGCCGGTTCCACCTCGATGTCGCCCTCCGCCGGCCGGCCCCCTCCACCACGCGTCTCCACCTCGCCGGCGCTCCCCTCGTCGGCCGTCACCGCCGGCCGCTCCTCCCCATCTCGTCCCCGTCCTCCTCAATGGCTCCATCGAGCCTCGCCGACCCCGCCCCCTAGAACGTGGGTGAGAACGCCCCCTCTCCCTCTCCTTCACCCTCCGGTTCCGTTCCGGCGTTCACCGCCTCGTCCCGACGTCGTTTTCATCTATTGTAAATTGAGAAGAGGAGGTGTAGTTTTGTTACTGTATGTGTTCAGACACAGAGATGTGCAGTGTTGAGCGAGGGAGACGTGCAGAGAGATAACAGAGAGAAATAAAAGAAAAGATGTTAGGAAAATAAAAAAATAAAAGGATATATGTCTATGTATGCAATTATATGTATGGATGTATGTATGAAATATGTGTGTATGTATATGGAATATGTGGTATGTAAGAATTAGTGGTATGGATGTGTGTGCGTGTAGCGTATGTGTGGGCTCGCTGTCCCAATGACAGTTGGGCTCCACCACTCCCATCAAATGACAGGTGGTGTCCCTTCTAAAATAAATAAATAAATATAAATATAAATATATATATGTATATATATATATATGTTTTTATTAATAAAATAAATAAATAAACAATTAGATATATTATTTACTTAATTAGTTAATTAATTAAATAGATAAATTAGTAATATGTTAATATAGATAAATAATTGTCTTACTAGAATACGACACGTGGGTCCCCCACTAAGTTAATCTGATTAATTAATAATTAACTCTAATTAAAAATTGTGTCTATGACACATGGGACCCACTGGTTAGTTTGACCAGTCAACTGCTGATGTCAGCATGACATCATGCTGATGTCATAATAGTATTTAATAATTAATTAGATCTGTTTTTAATTCCTAAATATTAATAAAACTTTAAAACTTAATATAAAATAAACCCTAAGTCACATCAAAATATTTTCAACATGAAAGTTGATCAGCAGAGCGAGGCGAACCCGGATACACGGTCCATTCGTGTGTCACGCGTCCCTAGCATAGCAAACGTGGCACTTTTCCATCATTTTCAGTCTGACCGGTAGTAGCCAAAGATCCGGGAAATATCATCTCATATTTTTCCGACCCGTCTATGACGGATGTTACTGCGTTAGCTCATGCCTAGTCTGCATATTGCCATGTCATGCTTAGTGTTGCACCTGTTGCTGTTATTTATTGTTTCTCCCCCCTCTTCTAGCTGGACGAAGTGACATACCTTGGTCATGTGATTTCCAAGGATGGTATTGTAGTCAACCCCGAACGAATCCAAGCTATTCTTGACTAGACTCCCCCGAAGAATATCAAGCAAGTCAGAAGTTTTCTCGGACTCGCCAACTATTGCCGTCGATTCGTCGAGAACTTCTCCAAGATTGCGAAGCCCTTAACCAATCTGCTTCACAAAGGTGTTAAGTATGAGTGGGCTGATAAATGTCAGGAAAGTTTCCAGGCACTCAAGGACAAACTGACATCCGCTCCAGTACTTGCTCCTCCAGATGCGAAAAGGGATTTCATCATATATTGTGACGCTTCTCGTCAAGGAATAGGATGTATCCTTATGCAGGATCGCAAGGTGATTGCTTATGCCTCACGTCAGCTGCGTGCTCATGAAGAGAACTACCCAGTTCATGATCTTGAACTTGCCGCAGTTATTCATGCACTGCAAGAATCGCGACAATACCTTGTCGGTAATCGCTGTGAAATCTACACCGACAATCAAAGTCTGAAGTATCTGTTCACTCAGCCGGAATTGAATCTATGTCAACAAAGATGGATGGAGCGTATAGCAGATTTTGACTGTAGTATATCATATACCCCCGGCAAGGCTAACGTAATGGTTGATGCCTTGAGTCGCAAGTCATACTGCAACCAGCTCTAGGTTCATAAGGTTCACGATCACCTGCAAGAGGAATTCTGTAAGCTGAACCTCCATATTGTTCCTCAGGGTTACCTTGTTCCCCCTCGTGAAGAGTATCAAAAGATGAACCTTCATATTGTTAATCAGGGTCCCCTTAGTAACCTGGTTGTTGAACCAGATCTTGTGTGCACCATCAAGAATCTGCAAGGCTTTGACGATGATGTCCATAGGATTAGAAGCTATATTACGAAGGGTAAACCCTCCTTTTTCACTATTGTTGAAGATGGCGCCTTGTACTCCAAGGGTCGCCTATTCGTCCCAAATAAGAAGGAAAATCTCAAAATGACCGGAGGAGTGATGAAAGAAGCTCATGACACACCATTGTCTATTCACCCGGGTAGTACCAAGATGTACCAAGACATCCGTCAAAGATTCTGCTGGCCCAATATGAAACAAGACATTGCACGATATGTGGCAGAATGTGATATTTGCCGGCGGATCAAAGCAGAACAGCAAAAGCCTGCTGGAACTCTGCAACTTATCTCTATTTCTGAGTGGAAATGTGACCATGTTGAAATGGACTTTGTCACTGGTATTCCCAAATATCAGAAATGTAATGATGCTATTCTTGTCGTCATTGACCGACTGCCCAAAGTTGCACATTTCCTGGCCGTCAAAGAAACAATTAATGCTAGTTAGCTGTCAGATCTTTATATATCAAGGATTGTTTCACTTCACGGTATTCTGTTGATAATCAGCTCGGACCGTGGCAGCTTGTTCACTTCAAAATTCTAGGAAAGTTTTCACAAAGCTATGAGGACTCATCTATCTTTTAGCACTGCATTTCATCCTCAATCCCACGGACAAGTTGAACGAGTCAACCAAATTCTCGAGGACATGCTTCGAGCTTGTGTCATTTCTTTCGGTAAGAAATGGGAGGAATCTCTTCCATATGCCGAGTTCTCCTACAACAATAGCTACCAAGCTAGTATGAAGATGGCCCATTTCGAAGTATTGTATGGACGAAGGTGTCGAACTCCTCTGAATTGGTCAAAAACTGGGGAACGATCACTCTTCGGTATGGATATTATCCAACATGCTGAAGATCAAGTCCGCATTACTCATGTGAATTTGAAGGCTGCTCAGTCTCGTCAGAAGAGTCAGTATGACCGTCATCATCAAGATATGGTCTATCAACTTGGCGAAAAGGCTTATCTTCGTGTCACACCAATGAGAGGTGCACCCGTTTCGGGATCAAGGGCAAGTTAGCTCCTCGCTATATTGGTCCTTTCACTGTTCTTGAAAGGCGTGTAAAAGGGGCTTATCAATTGGAACTACCGGCGAACCTTTCTCAGGTTCATGATGTCTTCCATGTGTCTCAGCTCCGCTGCTGCTTCAAGGATCCTATTTGAGCAGAGGATCATGATATGCTTGAGTTGCAACAAGAACTCTCTTATAAAAAGCATCCGGTCCCCATTCTCGACCAAGCTGAACGTCAGACTTGTTGCAAAGTCACCGAGTTCCTTAAAGTGCAATGGTCAAATCATTCTGAAGATGAAGCCACTTGGGATCGCGAGGATCATCTTCGTGATGAATACCCCGAACTCTTTCCTTCTACCTCTTAATTCACGAGACGAGAATTCTTATTAGTAGGGGAGAGTTGTGACATCCTCAACTTTTGCTATAGTGTTGAATGTAATTAAGCTACAGTGATCCCATGCTAATGGTGCCACATCATCATGATTTCTATCGTTGTTCTCGTGTTAGTTCGAAACCGAGTCAAATTCGCAATTTAAAAATAAAGTCAAACGAGAAAAGTTTTCGAATGTTAAAATAAAAATGTCGGATGAGTTGCAAATATTTTTATTTATTTATAGAATTGAATCAAACATTTTTAAAATTATTTAAAACCCCTATATATAGAAAACAGAAATTATATATAAAAAATAACAAAGTAAAAAAACAAATCCTCCTCGGCCCAACTGGGCCACCGGCCCAGCCGGCCGTCCCACCGCCGCCAACCGGCCCAGCCCCCTCGTATAAGGCAGGGCGCTGGGTGCCCGAACCCTAGAGCCAAACCCCTCGCTCCCCCACCAACCCCACGATGCCCCAGGATCCCCGTCGCCTCTGCTTCCTCCCTCTGACTCACCCGTACCCCACGTCCCAGAGCGCCGCGCCGAGCCCCCCTCCTGCTCCCACCGCCGCTGAACCCCATTCCCAGCGCCTCCCTCCTCTCCCTAGATCGCCCCTTCCTCTCCCTGGCTTCGCCCCACCAGCACCCCTCTCCCTGCCACCGTGCCACCACACCGCCCCTCTGCCGGATCCGCGCTGGGGCTGCGCCGGCGGCGCCGCAGCACCCCCTGTTGGAAATATGCCCTAGAGGCAATGATAAATTAGTTATTATTATATTTCTTTGTTCATGATAATCTTTTATTATCCATGTTATAATTGTATTGATTGGAAACACAGATACATGTGTGGATACATAGACAAAACACTGTTCCTAGTAAGCCTCTAGTTGACTAGCTCGCTGATCAAAGATGGTCAAGGTTTCCTGACCATAGACAAGTGTTGTCACTTGATAACGGGATCACATCATTAGGAGAATCATGTGATGTACTACACCCAAACTATGAACTTAGCATATTGATCGTGTCGTTTTATTGCTATTGTTTTTTGCGTGTCAAGTATTTATTTCTATGCCCATGAGATCATATAACTCACTGGCACCGGAGGAATACCTTGTGTGCATCAAACATCGCAACGTAACTGGGCGACTATAAAGGTGCTCTACAGGTATCTCCGAAGGTGTCCGTTGAGATAGTATGGATCAAGACTGGGATTTGTCACTCCGTGTGACGGAGAGGTATCTCGAGGCCCACTCGGTAATACAACATCACACACAAGCCTTGCAAGCAATGTGACTAAGTGTAAGTCACGGGATCTTGTATTACAGAACGAGTAAAGAGACTTGCCAGTAACGAGATTGAAATAGGTATACGGATACCGACGATCGAAACTCGGGCAAGTAACATACCGAAGGACAAAGGGAATTACATACGGGATTATATGGATCCTTGACACTGAGGTTCAACCGATAAGATCTTCGGAGAATATGTACAATCCAATATGGGCATCCAGGTCCTCTATTGGATATTTACCGAGGAGTGCCTCGAGACATGTCTACATAGTTCGAGAACCCGTAGGGTCTGCACACTTAAGGTTCGGTGATGTTTTAGTATAGTTGAGTTATATGTGTGGTTACCGAATGTTGTCCGGAGTCCTGGATGAGATCACGGACGTCAAGAGGGTTTCAGGAGTGGTCCGGAAATGAAGATTGATATATAGGATGGTTTCACTTGGTCAACGGAAAGTTTTAGGCAATTCCGGCAGTGTACCGGGAGTGACGAATGGGTTCCGGGAGTTCACCGGGAGGGCCCCACCCACCCGGGAGCGAGCCTAAGGCACTAGGGTGGCGCCACAAGTCCTTAGTGGGGTTGTGGAGTCAGCCCAAGGGGCCCAAGTCGGCACATAAGAAAATACCAAAGGAAAATAAAAGAAAAAGGGAAAGAGGTAGGTGGGAAGGAAGAGGAGGACTCCTCCTTCCCAAACCAAATTGGAGGAGGAGTCCTCCTCCTCCCCTTGGCCGTGCACCTTGAGGGCTTGTCCCTCAAGGCTAGGCCTCCCCCTCCCTCCGATATATAGTGGTGTTTTAGGGATGATTTGAGACAACTTTTGCCACGTGCAACTCAACCCTAAACCAAATAGTTCTACCTCTAGATCGGATTTCTGTGGAGCTCGGGCGGAGCCCTGCAGGAGTAGATCATCACCACCACCGGAGCATCGTCACACTGCCGGAGAACTCATCTACTTCTCCGTCTTGCTTGCTAGATCAAGAAGGCCGAGATCATCGTCGAGCTGTACGTGTGCTGAACGCGGAGGTGCCGTCCGTTCGGCACTAGATCGGAACGGATCGTGGGATGGATCGCGGGACGGTTCGTGGGACGGTTCGAGGGATGTGAAGACGTTCCACTACATCAACCGCGTTTCTTAACGCTTCGTGCTGTGCGATCTACAAGGGTAGGTAGATCCAAATCTCCTCTCGTAGATGGACATCACCATGATAGGTCTTCGTGTGCGTAGGAATTTTTTTTGTTTCCGATGCAATGTTCCCATCAGTGGCATCATGGGCTAGGTTCATGGGTAGATGTTATCTCGAGTAGAACACAAAAGGTTTTCTGGACGTTGATGTTCAATTTTCTGCCCTCCTTAGTATTTTCTTGATTCGGCGGTATTGTTGGATTGAAGTGGCCCGGACCGACATTACTCGTACGCTTACGAGAGTCTGGTTTCATGGACTAACATGCAACTCGTTGCATAAAAATGACTAGCGGGTGCCTGTTTCTTCAACTTTAGTTGAATTGGTTTTGACCGAGGTGGTCCTTGGAGAGAGGTTAAATAGCAATTTGCACATCTCCGTTGTGGTTTTCGCGTAAGTAAGATGCGATCATACTAGATACCGATTGCAGCCACGTAAAACATGCAACAACAAATTAGAGGACGTCTAACTTCTTTTTGTAGGGTATGCTTGTAATATGATATGGCCAATGACGTGATGTGATATATTGGATGTATGAGATGATCATGTTGTAATAGTAATATCGACTTGCACGTCGATGCTACGGCAACCGGCAGGAGCCATAGGGTTGTCTTTAAACTAACGTTTGTGTTTGCAGATGCGTTTACTATATTTCTAGGTCGTAGCTTTAGTTCTAATAGCATAGATAGCACAACAACCTCGATGGCGACACGATGATGGAGATCATGGTGTGGCGCCGGTGACAAGAAGATCATGCCAGTGCTTTGGTGATGGAGATCAAGAAGCACAAGATGATGGCCATATCATGTCACTTATGAATTGCATGTGATGTTAATCCTTATACACACCTTATTTTTCTTAGAACGACGGTAGCATTATAAGGTGATCTTTCACTAAAATTTCAAGATGGAATTGTGTTCTCCCCGACTGTGCACCGTTGCGACAGTTTGTCGTTTCGAGACACCACGTGATGATCGGGTGTGATAGACTCAACGTTCACATACAACGGGTGCAAAATAGTTGCACACGCGGAACACTCGGGTTAAACTTGATGAGCCTAGCATGTGCAGACATGGCCTCGAAACACATGACACTGAAAGGTCGAGCATGAATCGTATAGTTGATATGATTAGCATAGAGATGCTTACCACTGAAACTATTCTCAACTCACGTGATGATCATACTTGAGTTAGTGAATTTGGATCATGTACCACTCAAATGACTAGAGAGATGTACTTTTTGAGTGGGAGTTTATTAGTAATTTGATTAGTTAAACTCTAATTACCATGAACATAGTCAAAAGGTCTTTGCGAATTATGATGTACCTTGCGCTATAGCTCTACTGTTTTTTATATGTTACTAGAGAAAATTTAGTTGAAAGATGATAGTAACAACTTTGCGGACTGAGTCCGTAAAGATGAGGATTGTCCTCATGGCTACACAGAAGGCTTATGTCCTTAATGCACCTCTCAGTGTGCTGCACCTCGAGCGTCGTCTGTTGATGTTGCGAACATCTGACATACACGTTTTTGATGACTACGTGATAGTTCAGTGCGTAATACTTAATGGATTAGAAGCAAGGCACCGAAGACGTTTTTGAAATGTCACGGAACATAAGAGATGTTCTAAGAGATGATATTAAGATTTCATGCTCGTGCCCTTGTTGAGAGGTATGAGACCTCCGACAAGATTATTTTTCTACAAAGTAAAGGAGAAAAGCTCAATCGTTGAGCATGTTCTCATATTGTGTGTGTTGGAAATATGCCCTAGAGGCAATAATAAAATGGTTATTATCATATTTCTTTGTTCATGATAATCGTCTATTGTTCATGCTATAATTGTATTAACAGGAAACAATAATACATGTGCGAATAAATAGATCACCATGTGTCCCTAGCAAGCCTCTAGTTGGCTAGCTCGTTGATCAATAGATGATCATGGTTTCCTGATCATGGACATTAGATGTCATTGATAACGGGATCACATCATTGGGAGAATGATGTGATGGATAAGACCCAATCCTAAGCATAGCACTAGATCGTATTGTTTGTATGCTAAAGCTTTTCTAATGTCAAGTGTCTTTTCCTTCGACCATGAGATTGTGCAACTCCCGGATACCGTAGGAGTGCTTTGGGTGTATCAAACGTCACAACGTAACTGGGTGACTATAAAGGTGCACTACGGGTACCTCCGAAAGTGTGTGTTGGGTCGGTACGAATCAAGATCGGGATTTGTCACTCCGTGTGGCGGAGAGGTATCTCTGGGCCCACTCGGTAGAACATCATCATGAGCTCAATGTGAATAAGGAGTTAGTCATATGATGACGTGCTACAGAACGAGTAGAGAGACTTACCGGTAACGAGATTGAACAAGGTATAGGTATACCGACGATCGAATCTCGGGCAAGTTCTATACCGACAGACAAAGGGAATTGTATACGGGATTGATTGAATCCTTGACATCGTGGTTCATCCGATGAGATCATCATGGAACGTGTGGGAGCCACTATGGGTATCCAGATCCCGCTGATGGTTATTGGCCGGAGAACGTATTGGTTATGTCTGCATGCTTCCCGAACCCGTAGGGTCTACACACTTAAAGTTCGATGATGCTAGGGTTATAGGGAAATGTTATACGAGGTTACCGAAAGTTGTTCGGAGTCGTGGATGAGATATCGGACATCACAAGGAGGTCCAGAATGGTCCGAAGGTAAAGATTGATATATAGGATGGACGGTTTGGACACCAGAAATGTTTCGGGCATCACCGGTAACGTACCAGGACCACCGGAAATGGTCCCGGGGGTCCACCAGGCCCAAGAGGTAGCATGGGCCAAAAGGGGGAGGGCAACCAGCCCAAAGTGGGCTGGTGCGCCTCCCACAAGAGGCCCAAGGCGTAGGAGGGAGTGAAGGGGGAGGGGGAACCCTGGCGCTGGTGGGCCTAAGGCCCACCTAAGGGGTGCGCCACCCCTCCCCCTGCCCTAGCCGCCACACCTCCCATCTGAAGGGGGGCTTCCGCACCACCTAGGGGGAAACCCTAGGGGTGGCACTGATACGTCTCAAACGTATCTATAATTTTTGATGGTTTCACGCTGTTATCTTGTCAACTTTGGATGTTTTGTTTACCTTTTATATCTTTTTGGGAATAACTTATTAATTCAGTGCCAAGCGCCAGTTCGTGTGTTTTCTTTGTTTTTGACTCTTTTCATATCTGATTTTGGAACGGAGTCCAAACAGAATAAAATCCCCAAAATAAATTTTTCCAGAACGGAAGAAGATCGGGAGGCTTGAGGGCCAAGCAAGTGGGCCCACAGGGGGCCCACAAGTCCTACTGCCGCGACCAGGGGGAGGCCGCGACAACCAAGCTTGTGGCCCCCCTGGCACTCCCCTGCCCTAGGTCTTTGGCCTATAAATTCCCTAAAAATCGAGAAAAAACCAGGGCATCCACGAAAACACTTTTCCGCCGTCGCAAGCTTCCGTTTCCGCGAGATCTCATCTAGAGACCCTTCCCGGTGCCCTGCCGGAGGGGACTTTGGAGTTGGAGGGCTTCTTCATCAACATCATCGCCCCTCCAATAACTCATGAGTAGTTCACTTCAGACCTACGGGTCCATAGTTAGTAGCTAGATGGCTTCTTCTCTCTCTTGGATCTTCAATACAAAGTTCTCCATGATCCTCATGGAGATCTATCTGATGTAATCCTCTTTGGTGGTGTGTTTGTCGAGATCCGATGAATTGTGGATTTGTGATCAGATTATCTATGATATATATTTGAGTCTTTTCTGATTTCTTATATGTAATTCTCTCCGAGTCTTGGGTTTTGTTTGGCCAACTAGATCTATGATTCTTGCAATGGGAGAAGTGCTTGGTTTTGGGTTCATACCGTGTGGTGACCTTTCCCAGTGAAAGAAGGGGTAGCAAGGCACGCATCGTGTTGTTGCCATCAAGGGTAACAATATGGGCTTTTAGCGTAGATATGAGATTGTCCATCTACATCATGTCATCTTGCTTAAGGTGTTACTCTGTTCTCATGAACTTAATACACTAGATGCATGCTGGATAAAGGTCGACGTGTGGAGTAATAGTAGTAGAGGCAGAAAGTATCGGTCTACTTGTTTTGGACGTGATGCCTATAGATATAATCATTGCCATAGATAACGTCACGACTTTGCGCGGTTCTATCAATTGCTCGACAGTAATTTGTTCACCGGCCGTCTACTTGCTTTCATGAGAGAAGCCACTAGTGAACACTACGGCCCCCGGGTCTATTCACACCCATCGTTTCCACTTTCGCTTTTACTTTGCTTTGTTTCTTTTTTGCTTTCAGTTCTCACTTGGCAAACAATCTATAAGGGATTGACAACCCCTTCATAGCGTTGGGTGCAAGCTCTTTGTGTTTGTGTAGGTACTTGTGATAATCCTTCACTGGATCGATACCTTGGTTCTCAAAACTGAGGGAAATACTTACCGCCGCTGTGCTACATCACCCTTTCCGCTTCGAGCGAACACCAACGCAAGGCTCCAAGGCCACGGGGGAATCCTTTGCATATTTTCCAAGGAAGTCCCTAAAGGTGTAGCCGCAGCAGAAGGATTCCTGGTGCCGTTGCTGGGGAGTATCAAGACAAGAATAGTCTCCGGTCAGCATGCTCGTTTCTGGCGCCGTTGGAAGGTCTTTTGTTGCAGTAGAAGGCACCCCCTCCCCTCCTCCTATAAATAGAGAGGGGTTTGGGGCTGTTTTGCACACGGTTTCTTCTCCCCTCGGCGCAACCCTGCTCCCCTCCTTCCTCCTCCTCCCACGGTGCTTGGCGAAGCCCTGCCGGGAGACCTCGTCTCTCCATCGACACCACGCCGTCGTGCTGCCGGAGATCTTCCCCAACCTCTCCCTCCTCCTTGTTGGATCAAGGTGCGGGAGATGTCACCGGGCTGCACGTGTGTTGAACGCGGAGGTGTCGTAGTTCGGCACAAGATCGGAATCACACCGCAATCTGAATCGCCGCGAGTACGACTCCATCAACCGCGTTCTAGCAACGCTTCCGCTTAGCGATATTCAAAGGTATGAAGATGCACTCAGCCCTCTCTCATTGCTGATCTCTCCATAGGAAGATCTGAATATGCGTAGGAAAATTTTGAATTTATGCTACGTTACCCAACAGTGGCATCCAAGCCAGGTTTTCTATGCGTAGATTCTATGCACGAGTAGAACACAAAAGGTTGTGGGCGATGATTTGTCAATCGCTTGCCGCCACTAGTCTTATTATTTTCCGACGGTATTGTGGGATGAAGCGGCCCGGACCGACCTTACACGTACGCTTACGTGAGACTGGTTCCGCCGACAGACATGCACACCGTGCATAAAGGTGGCTAGCGGGTGTCTGTCTCTCCCACTCTAGTCAGATTGGATTTGATGAAAAGGGTCCTTATGAAGGGTAAATAGCTTTGGCATATCATCGTTGTGGCTGTCACGTAGGTAAGAAGGCGTTCTTGCTAGAAACCCAAATCAGCCACGTAAAACTTGCAACAACAATTAGGGGACGTCGAACTTGTTTTTGCAGGGTTTGACATGTGATGTGATATGGCCAAAGTTGTGATGTTGCATGTATGATGTATGAGATGATCATGTTATTGTAATAGGTTTCACGACTTGCATGTCGATGAGTATGACAACCGGCATGAGCCATATGAGCTGTCTTAACTTATTGTATGAGATGCAACGCCATGTGCTTACTACTTTTACTTCATTGCTAACGGTTAGCTATAGTAGTAGTGATAGTAGTAGTTGGCGTGATGACTTCACGGAGACATGATGATGGAGATCATGGTGTCACGCCGGTGACAATGATGATCATGCGATGCCTGAAGATGGAGATCGAAAGAGCAAAGATGATAATGGCCATATCATGTCACTATATGATTGCATTGTGATGTTTATCATGTTTTTCATCTTATTGCTTAGAATGACGGTAGCATAATAAGATGATCCCTCTTAAAATACCAAGAACGTATTCCCCTAAGTGTGCACCATTGCGAAGGATCGTTGTATCGAAGCACCACGTGATGATCGGGTGTGATAGATTCTAACGTTCGCATACAACGGATGTAAGCCAGATTTACACACGCGAAACACCTAGGTTGACTCGACGAGGTTAGCATGTACAGACATGACCTAGAATACAAGAGACCGAAAGGTAGAACATGAGTCGTATGGTTGAATATGATCAACATGAAGTTGCTCACCATGGTGACTAGTCCGTCTCACGTGATGATCGGACACAGGTTAGTCAACATGGATCATGTATCACTTAGATGACTAGAGGGATGTCGATTTGAGTGGGAGTTCATACTTAATTTGATTAAATGAACTTAATTTTCATGAACTTAATCTAAAAGTTGTCTTTATAAATATTGTAGATGGCCAACGTCAACCTCAATTTAAACGCATTCCTAGAGAAAAACAAGCTGAAAGATGATGGTAGCAACTATGCGGACTGGGTCCGCAACTTGAAGCTCATCCTTGAAGCAGCTAAAAAGGCTTATGTCCTTCATGCGTCGCTAGGTGACCCTCCCTCTCCCGCAGCAGCCCAGGACATTCTCAATGTCTGGCAAACCCGGAGTGATGACTACTCTCTGGTTAGGTGTGGCATGCTATACAGTTTGGAAACGGGGCTCCAAAGGCGTTTTGAGCAACATGGTGCATATGAGATGTTCCAAGAGCTGAAACTAGTTTTTCAAGCTCATGCCCATGTTGAGAGATATGAAGTATCCGACAAGTTCTTTAGCTGTAAGATGGAGGAGAACAATTCTGTCAGTGAGCATATACTCAAAATGTTTGGGTTACACGGTCGTTTGACTTCACCTGGAGTCGAACTTCCGGATGATGCCATAATTGACAGAATCCTCCAGTCTCTCCCACCAAGCTACAAAGGTTTTGTGCTGAACTACAACATGCAAGGGATGGAGAAGACCATTCCCGAGTTGTACTCGATGCTCAAGTCTGCAGAAGTAGAAATCAAGAAAGAGCATCAAGTGTTGATGGTCAACAAGACCACCAGTTTCAAGAAGGGCAAGGGTAAGAAGAACTTCAAGAAAGACAGCAAAGCCATTGCCGCGCCCGATAAGCCAGATGCCGGGAAGAAGAAAAAGAATGGACCCAACCCTGAGACTGAGTGCTTCTATTGCAAGGGAAAAGGTCACTCGAAGCAGAACTTCCCCAAGTACTTAGCAGACAAGAAGGCCGGCAACGTTAAAGGTATATGTGATATACATGTTATTGATGTGTACCTTACCAGTGCTCGTAGTAGCTCCTGGGTATTTGATACCGGTGTTGTTGCTCACATTTGCAACTCAAAGCAGGAACTGCGGAATAAGCGGAGACTGGCCAAGGACCAGATGACGATGCGCGTCGGGAATGGCTCCAAGGTCGATGTGATCACCGTCGACACGCTACCTCTACATCTACCGTCAGGATTAGTTTTAAACCTTAATAATTGTTATTTAGTACCAGCTTTGAGCACGAATATTGTATCAGGGTCTTGCTTAATGCGAGACGGCTACTCATTTAAGTCAGAGAATAATGGTTGTTCTATTTATATGAGTGATATGTTTTATGGCCATGCTCCGCTGGTGAATGGTTTATTCTTGATGAATCTCGATCGCGATGTTACACATATTCATAGTGTGAGTACCAAAAGATGTAAAGTTGATAATGATAGTCCCACATACTTGTGGCACTGCCGCCTTGGTCATATCGGTGTTAAGCGCATGAAGAAGCTCCATACTGATGGACTATTAGAGTCTCTTGACTTTGAATCATTTGACACATGCGAACCGTTCCTCATGGGCAAGATGACTAAGACTCCATTCTCAGGAATAATGGAGAGAGCGACCGACTTATTGGAAATAATACATACTGATGTGTGTGGTCCAATGAACGTTGAAGCTCGCGGTGGCTATCGTTATGTTCTCACTCTCACCGATGATTTGAGTAGTTATGGGTATATCTACTTGATGAAGCACAAATCTGAGACATTTGAAAAGTTCAAGGAATTTCAGAGTGAGGTCGAGAATCAACGTGACAGAAAAATTAAGTGTCTACGATCTGATCGTGGAGGAGAACATTTGAGTCACGAGTTTGGCACACACCTAAGGAAGTGTGGAATCGTTTCACAACTGACGCCGCCTAGAACACCGCAACACAACGGAGTGTCTGAACATCGTAATCGCACTTTATTAGATATGGTACGATCTATGATGTCTCTTACCGACTTACCGCTATCATTTTGGGGATACACATTAGAAACTGCAGCATTCACTTTAAATAGGGCACCGTCTAAATCCGTTGAGATGACACCGTATGAACTATGGTTTGGCAAGAAACCTATGTTGTCGTTTCTTAAAGTTTGGGGCTGCGATGCTTATGTGAAGAAACTTCAACCAGAGAAGCTCGAACCCAAAGCGGAGAAATGCGTATTCATAGGATACCCCAAGGAATCTATTAGGTATACCTTCTATCTTAGATCCGAAGGTAAAACCTTTGTTGCCAAGAACGGATCCTTTCTAGAGAAAGAGTTTCTCTCGAAAGAAGTAAGTGGGAGGAAAGTAGAACTTGATGAGGTAATAGACCCCCTCTCGAACCGGAAAGTAGCGCAGCACGGGAAATTGTTCCTGTGGCGCCTACACCAACTGAAGAGGAAGTTAATGATAATGATCATGAAGCTTCGGATCAAGTTACTACTAAACCGCGAAGGTCCACAAGGGCACGCTCCGCACCAGAGTGGTATGGCAACCCTGTGATGGAAATCATGTTGTTAGACAATGGTGAACCTTCGAACTATGAAGAAGCAATGTCGGGCCCAGATTCCAACAAATGGCTTGAGGCTATGAAATCCGAGATAGGATCCATGTATGAGAACAAAGTATGGACTTTGGTGGACTTGCCCGATGATCACCGAGCCATAGAAAATAAATGGATCTTCAAGAAGAAGACTGATGCAAACGGTAATGTGCCGTTTATAAAGATCGACTTGTCGCAAAGGGTTTTCGACAAATTCAAGGAATTGACTACGAGGAGACTTTCTCTCCCGTAGCGAAGCTGAAATCAGTCCGAATCATGTTAGCAATTGCCGCCTTTTATGATTATGAAATTTTGCAAATGGACGTGAAAACAGAGTTCCTTAACGGGAATCTTAAGGAAGAGTTGTATATGATGCAACCAGAAGGTTTTGTCGACCCTAAGGGTGCTAACAAAGTGTGCAAGCTCCAGCGCTCCATCTATGGGCTGGTGCAAGCATCTCCGAGTTGGAACATTCGCTTCAATGAGGTGATTAAAGCGTTTGGGTTTATACAGGTTTACGGAGAAGCCTGTCTGTACAAGAAAGTGAGTGGGAGCTCTGTAGCTTTCCTCGTATTGTATGTGGATGACATATTATTGATGGGGAATAATATAGAGATGCTGGAGAGCATAAAGGCCTACTTGAACAAGAGTTTTTCAATGAAGGACCTTGGAGAAGCTGCATACATATTAGGCATCAAGATCTATAGAGATAGATCGAGGCGCCTCATAGGTCTTTCGCAAAGTACATACGTTGACAAGATATTGAAGAAGTTCAATATGGAAAACTCAAAGAAAGGGTTCTTCCCAGTTTTGCAAGGTATGAGATTGAGTAAGACTCAGTCGCCGACCACGGAAGCAGATAGAGAGAAGATGAGTACTGTCCGCTACGCTTCAGTCGTAGGTTCTCTAATGTATGCCATGCTATGTACCAGACCTGATATAAACCTTGCCATAAGTTTGGTAGGGAGGTACCAAAGTGATCCCGGTATGGAATACTGGACAACGGTCAAGAATATCCGTAAGTACCTGAAGAGGACTAAGGAGATGTTTCTCGTTTATGGAGGTGACGAAGAGCTCGCTGTAAAGGGTTACGTCGATGCTAGCTTCGACAAATATCCGGATGACTCTAAGTCATAGACCGGATACATGTATGTTTTGAATGGTGGGGCAGTGTGCTGGTGCAGCAGCAAGCAAGAAGTCATGGCAACATCTACATGTGAAGCGGAGTACATAGCTGCTCCAGAAGCGGCTCATGAAGGAATTTGGATGAAGGAGCTCATCACCGACCTTGGAGTGGTTCCAAGCGCGTCGGGTCCAATGACACTCTTCTGTGATAACACTGGGGCCATTGCCATAGCCAAGGAGCCCAGGTTTCACCGGAAGACCGAGCACATCAAACGCCGCTACAACTCCATCCAGGACCATGTCCAGAGCGGAGTAATAGAGATTTGTAAAGTACACACGAATCTGAATGTTGTAGACCCGTTGACTAAACCTCTTCCTCGAGCAAAACATGATCAACACCATAATGCTATGGGTGTTCGATACATCACAATGTAACTAGATTATTGACTCTAGTGCAAGTGGGAGACTGTTGGAAATATGCCCTAGAGGCAATAATAAAATGGTTATTATCATATTTCCTTGTTCATGATAATCGTCTATTGTTCATGCTATAATTGTATTAACAGGAAACAATAGTACACGTGTGAATAAATAGATCACAATGTGTCCCTAGCAACCTCTAGTTGGCTAGCTCGTTGATCAATAGATGATCATGGTTTCCTGATCATGGACATTAGATGTCATTGATAACAGGATCACATCATTGGGAAAATGATGTGATGGACAAGACCCAATCCTAAGCATATCACTAGATCGTATTGTTCGTATGCTAAAGCTTTTCTAATGTCAAGTGTCTTTTCCTTCGACCGTGAGATTGTGCAACTCCCGAATACCGCATGAGTGCTTTGGGTGTATCAAACGTCACAACGTAACTGGGTGACTATAAAGGTGCACTACGGGTACCTCTAAAAGTGTCTGTTGGGTTGGTACGAATCGAGATTGGGATTTGTCACTCTGTGTGACGGAGAGGTATCTCTGGGCCCACTCGGTAGAACATCATCATGAGCTCAATGTGACTAAGGAGTTAGTCACACGATTACGTGCTACGGAACGAGTAAAGAGACTTACCGGTAACGAGATTGAACAAGGTATAGGTATACCGACGACCGAATCTCGGGCAAGTTCTATACCGACAGACAAAGGGAATTGTATACGGGATTGATTGAATCCTTGACATCGTGGTTCATCCGATGAGATCATTGTGGAACGTGTGGGAGCCACCATGGGTATCCAGATCCCGCTGATGGTTATTGGCCGGAGAATGTCTGGGTCATGTCTGCATGCTTCCCGAACCCGTTGGGTCTACACACTTAAAGTTCGATGACGCTAGGGTTATAGGGAAATGTTATACGAGGTTACCAAAATTTGTTCGGAGTCCCGGATGAGATCCCGGACGTCACGAGGAGCTCCGGAATGGTCCGTAGGTAAAGATTGATATATAGGATGGATGGTTTTGGACATCGGAAATGTTTCGGGCGTCACCGGTAACGTACCGGGACCACCGGAAACGGTCCCGGGGTCCACCAGGCCCAAGAGGTAGCATGGGACAAAAGGGGGAGGGCAACCAGCCCAAAGTGGGCTGGTGCACCTCCCACAAGAGGCCCAAGGCGCAGGAGGGAGAGAAGGGGGGGGGAATCCTGGCGCTGGTGGGCCTAAGGCCCACCTAAGGGGTGCTCCACCCCCTCCCTCTGTCCTAGCCGCCACACCTCCCATCTGGGGGGGCTGCCGCACCACCTAGGGGGCAACCCTAGGGGTGGCACCCCGCTCCCCTCCTCCTATAAATAGAGAGGGGTTTGGGGCTGTTTTGCACACGGTTTCTTCTCCCCTCGGCGCAACCCTGCTCCCCTCCTTCCTCCTCCTCCCACGGTGCTTGGCGAAGCCCTGCCAAGAGACCTCGTCTCTCCATCGACACCACGCCGTCGTGCTGCCAGAGATCTTCCCCAACCTCTCCCTCCTCCTTGCTGGATCAAGGTGCGGGAGACGTCACCGGGCTGCACGTGTTTTGAACGCGGAGGTGCCGTAGTTCGGCACTAGATCGGAATCACATCGCGATTTGAATCGCCGTGAGTACGACTCCATCAACCGCGTTCTAGCAACGCTTCCGCTTAGCAATCTTCAAAGGTATGAAGATGCAATCACCCCTCTCTCGTTGCTGGTCTCTCCATAGGAAGATCTGAATATGCGTAGGAAAATTTTGAATTTATGCTACGTTACCCACCAGTCTGAGTACAACAATCGCTTGAATCAAGTGGGAGTTAATCTTCCAGATGAGATAGTGATGGTTCTCCAAAGTCACTGCCACTAAGCTGCTAGAGCTTCGTGATGAACTATAACATATCAAGGATAGATATGATGATTCTTGAGCGATTCGCAATGTTTGACACTCTGAAAGTAGAAATCAAGCAGGAACATCAATTGTTGATGGTTAGTAAAACCACTAGTTTCAAGAAGGGCAAGGGCTAGAAGAGATACTTCATGAAACAGCAAACCAATTGCTGCTCTAATGAAGAAACCCAAGATTGAACCCAAGCCCGAGACTAAGTGCTTCTGTTATGAGGGGAATGGTCACTGAGGCGGAGCTACCCTAGATGCTTGGTAGATAAGAAGGCTGGCAAAGTTGACAGAAGTATATTTGATATACATGATATTGATGTGTACTTTACTTGTACTCCTAGTAGCACGAGGGTATTAGATACCGGTTCGATTGCTAAGTGATTAGTAACTCGAAATAAAAGCTATGGAATAAACGGAGACTAGCTAAAGGTGAGGTGACAATAAGTGTTGGAAGTGTTTCCAAGGTTGATGTGATCAAACATCGCACGCTCCCTCTACCATCGGGATTGGTGTTAAACCTAAATCATTGTTATTTGGTGTTTGCGTTGAGCATGAACATGATTTGATCCTGTTTATTGCAATACGATTATTCATTTAAAGAGAATAATGGTTATTCTATTTGGTTGAATAATTACCTTCAATGGTTTATTGAATCTCGACCGTAGTGTTACACATGTTCATAATATTGGTGCCAAAAGATACAAAGTAATTATGATAGTACCACTTACTTGTGGCACTGCCGCTTGAGTCATGTTGGTGTAAAATGCATGAAGAAGCTCCATGTTGATGGATATTTGTACTCACTCATTTTTGAAACGTTTGAGACATGCAAACCATACCTGTTGGTATAAACGCATGAAGAAACTCCATACAGATGGATCATTTGTACTCACTTGATTTTGAATCATTTGAGTCATGCAAAATCATATCACATGGAACAAGAGAGCAACTTGTTGGAAGTAATACATTTTTGATGTGCGCAGTCCAATAAAGTGCCGAGGCACGCAGTGGATATCATTATGTTCTTACTTCACTGACGACTTGAGTAGATACAGGAGTATTTACTTGATGAATCACAAGTATGAAATATTGAAAAGTTCAAAGCTATTTCAGAGTGAAGATCGTCGTGACAAGAGGATAAACTGTCTACGATATGATCATAGAGATGAATATCTGAGTTGCGAGTTTTGGTACACAGTTGAGACAATTGTTCCGCAATTCATGCCACCTAGAACACCATAGTGTGATGGTATGTCCGAACGTCATAGCCGCGCCCTATTTGATATGGTGCATACTATGTTGTCTCTTATCGAATTACCACTAACGTTTATGGGTTATGCATTAGAGACAACCACATTCACTTTAAATAGGGCATTGCGTATTTCCGTTGAGATGACAAGGTATAGACTATGGTTTGGAGAAACCCAAGCTGTCGTTTCTTAAAAGTTTGGGGCTGCGATGCTTATGTGAAAAAGTTTCAGTCTGACAAGTCGAACCCAAAGCGGATAAATGCATCTTCATAGGATATCCAAAATAGTTGGATACATCTCCTATCTCAGATCCGGAAGCGAAGTGTTTGTTTCTAGAAATGGGTCCTTTCTCGAGGAAAGGTTTCTCTCGAAAGAATTGAGTCGGAGGGTAGTGTAACTTGATGAGGTTAGTGAACCATCACTTCAACCAGTGTGTAGCAGGGCGCATCAAGTTGTTCCTGTGGCGCCTACACTAATTGAAGTGGAAACTGATGATGGTGATCATTGAGCTTCGGATCAAGTGACTACAAACCTCGTAGGTCGACAAGGTCGCGTACTACTACAGAGTGGTACGGTAACCTTGTCTTGGAGGTCATGTTGTTGAACAGCAATGAATCTACGAGCTATGGAGAAGCGATGGTGGGCCCGGATTCCGACAAATGGTTGGAGGCCATGAAATCCGAGAGAGGATCCATGTATGAAAACAAAGTGTAGACTTTGGAAGAACTACTTGATGGTCGTAGGACTGTTAAGTAAAGATGGATCTTTAAAAGGAAGACAGACGATGATGGTGAAAAGTCACCATTAAGAAAATCTCGACTTATCGCAAATATGTTTCCGACAAGTTCAAAGAGTTGACTATGATGAGACTTTCTTGCTCGTAGCGATGCTAAAAATCTGTTGGAATTATGTTAGCAATTGATGCATTGTTTGTGAAATATTGCACATAGTATGTCAAAACATTGTTTCCTCGACGGTTCCTTGAGGAAAGGTTGTATGTGATACAACCAGAAGGTTTTGTCAATCCTAAGGATGCTAACAAGTATGCAAGCTCCAGCGATCCTTCTATGGACTGGTGCAAGCATCTCGGAGTTGGAATATATGCTTTGATGAGATGATAAAAGCTTTTGGGTTTGTACAAGGTTTATGAGAAACCTGTATTTCTAAAGAAGTGAGTGGGAGCACTATAGAATTTATGATAAGTATATGTGGTTGACATATTGAAGATCGGAAGTAATGTAGAATTTCTGTGAAGCATAAAGGGTTGTTTGAAAGGAGTTTTTTCAAAGGAAAACCTGGATAGAGCTACTTGAACGTTGATCATCAAGATCTATATAGATAGATCAAAACGCTTGATAGAACTTTCAATGAAATGCATGCCTTGACTAGTTTTTGAAGGAGTTCAAAATAGATCAACAAAGAAGGAGTTATTGGCTGTGTTGTAAGGTGTGAATTTGAGTAAGACTCAAAGCCCGACCACGGCAGGAGAAAGAGAAAGGACGAAGGTCGTCCCCTATGCCTTAGCCATAGGCTCTAAAGTATGCCAAGCTGTGTACCGCACCTGATGTGTGCCTTGCCATGAGTCTGTCAAGGGGTACAAAAGGTGATCTAGGATTGAATCACTAAAACAGCAGTCAAAGTTATCCTTAGTAAATAGTGGACTAAGGAATTTTTCTCGATTATGGAGGTGATTAAAGAGTTCATCGTAAAGGGTTACGTCGATGCAAGCTTTGATACTAATCCGAATAACTCTGAGTAGTAAAACAGATTCGTATAGTAGAGTAGATATTTGGAGTATTTCCGAATAGCACGTAGTAGCAGCATCTATAAGATGACATAAAGATTTGTAAAGCACACATGGATCTGAAAGGTTCAGAACTGTTGACTAAAACCTCTCTCACGAGCAAGACGTGATCAAACCCCAGAACTGTATGGGTGTTGGATTCGTTAAAATCACATGGTGATGTGAACTAGATTATTGACTCTAGTGCAAGTGGGAGACTGTTGGAAATATGCCCTAGAGGCAATGATAAATTAGTTATTATTATATTTTTGTTCATGATAATCGTTTATTATCCATGCTATAGTTTTATTGATTGGAAACACAAATACATGTGTGGATACATAGACAAAACACTGTCCCTAGTAAGCCACTAGTTGACTAGCTCGTTGATCAAAGATGGTCAAGGTTTCCTAACAATAGACAAGTGTTTTCACTTGATAACATGATCACATCATTAGGAGAATCATCTGACGGACTTGACCCAAACTATGAACGTAGCATATTGATCGTGTCGTTTTATTCCTATTGTTTTCTACGTGTCAAGTATTTATTCCTATGACCATGAGATCATATAACTCACTGGCACCGGAGGAATACCTTGTGTGTATCAAACATCGCAACGTAACTAGGTGACTATAAAGGTTCTATACAGGTATCTCCGAAGGTGTCCGTTGAGTTAGTATGGATCAAGACTGGAATTTGTCACTCCGTGTTACAGAGAGGTATCCCGAGGCCCACTCGGTAATACAACATCACACACAAGCCTTGCAATCAATGTGACTAAGTGTAAGTCACAGGATCTTGTATTACGGAACGAGTAAAGAGACTTGCCGGTAACGAGATTGAAATAGGTATGCGGATACTGACGATCGAATCTCGAGAAAGTAACATACGGAAGGACAAAGGGAATGACATACGGGTTTATATTAATCCTTGACACTGATGTTAAACCGATAAGATCTTCAGAGAATATGTAGCATCCAATATGGGCATCCAGGTCCCGCTATTGGATATTAACCGAGGAGTGCCTCGGGGCATGTGTACATAGTTCTAGAACCCGCAGGGTCTGCACACTTAAGGTTCGGCGATGTATTAGTATAGTTGAGTTATATGTGTGGTTACTGAATGTTGTTCGGAGTCTCGGATGAGATCACAGACGTCACGAGGGTTGCCGGAATGGTCCGGAAACGAAGATTGATATATAGGATGGTTTCATTTGGTCACCGGAAAGTTTCGGGCAATTCCGGCAGTGTACTGGGAGTGACGAATGGGTTTCGGGAGTTCACCGGGAGGGGCCCACCCACCCGGGAGTGAGCCCAAGGCACTAGGGTGATGCCACAAGTCCTTAGTGGGGTTGTGGAGTCAGACCAAGGGGCCCATGGCGCCACATAAGAAAATACCAAAGGAAAATAAAAGAAAAAGGGAAAGAGGGAGGTGGGAAGGAAGAGGAGGACTCCTCCTTCCTAAACCGATTTGGAGGAGTGCTCCTCCTCCTCCCCTTGGCCGGCGTACCTTGAGGGCTTGTCCCTCAAGGCTAGCCCTCCCCCTCCCTCCTATATATAGTGGTGTTTTAGGGCTGATTTGAGACAACTTTTGCCACGTGCAACTCAACCCTAAACCACATAGTTCTACCTCTAGATTGGATTTCTGCGGAGCTTGGGCGGAGCCCTGCAGGAGTAGATCATCACCACCAGTGGAGCGCCGTCACGCTGCCGGAGAACTCATCTACTTCTCCGTCTTGCTTGCTGGATCAAGAAGGCCGAGATCATCATCGAGTTGTACGTGTGCTGAACGCGGAGGTGCCGTCCGTTCGACACTAGATCGGAACATATCGTGGGACGGATCACAGGACGGTTCGTGGGATGATTCGAGGGACGTGAAGACACTCCACTACATCAACCTCGTTTCTTAACGCTTCCTGCTGTGCGATCTACAAGGGTGTAGATCCAAATCTCCTCTCGTAGATGGACATCACCATGATAGGTCTTCGTTTGTGTAGGAATTTTTTTGTTTCCCATGCAACGTTCCCATCACCCCCGCCCCGGATCGCCCTTCACTGCACTGCCATGCCGCCAGTTCGACCTCGACGTCGCCCTCTGCCGGCCGGGCCCCTCCACCGTGCGTCTCCACCTCGCTGGCGCTCCCCTCGCCGGCCATCACCGTCGGCCGCTCCTCCTCATCTCGTCCCCGTCCTCCTCAACGACTCCATCGAGCCTCGCCGACCCCGCCCCCCTACAACGTGGGTGAGAACGCCCCCTCACCCTCCGGTTCCGTTCCGGCATGCACCGCCTCGTCCCGTCGTCGTTTTCGTCTACTCTAAATTGAGAAGAGGAGGTGTCGTTTTGTTACTATCTTTGTTGAGAGAGAAAGAGATGTGCAGTGTTGAGAGAGAGAGATGTGTAGAGAGATAACAGTGAGAAATAAAAGAAAATATGTTAGGAAAATAACAAAATAAAAGGATATATATGTATGTATGCAAATATATGTATGGATGTATGTATGAAATATGTGTGTATGAATATGGAATATGTGTATATTTGGTATGTATGAATTAGTGGTATGGATGTGTGTGCGTGTAGCGTATTTGTGGGCTCACTGTCCCAATGACAGTTGGGCCCCACCACTCCCACAAAATGACAGGTGGGGTCCCTCCTAAAAATAAATAAATAAATAAATAAATATGTTTTTATTAATAAAATAAATAAATAAATAATTATATATAATTAACTAATTAATTAGATAAATTAGTAATATGTTAATATAGATAAATAATTGTCCTATTAGAATATGACACGTCGGTCCCCCACTAAATTAATCTGATTAATTAATAATTAACTTTAATTAAAAATTGTGTGTATGACACATGGGACCCAGTGGTTAGTTTGACCAGTCAACTGTTGATGTCAGCATGACATCATGATGATGTCATAATAGTATTTAATAATTAACTAAATCTGTTTTTAATTCCTAAATATTCATAAAACTTTTAAAATTAATATAAAATAAACCATAAGTCACATCAAAATATTTTCAACATGAAAGTTGATGAGCACAGCGAGACGAACCCGGATATGTGGTCCATTTGTCCTACACGCGTCCCTAGCATAACAAACGTGGAGCTTTTCCATCGTTTTCAGTCTGACCGGTAGTAGCCACAGACCTGGGGATATTTTCCCGACCCGTTTATGAAGCATGTTACTACGTTAGCTCATGCCTAGCCTGCATATTGCCATGTCATGCTTAGTGTTGCACCTGTTGCTGTTATTTATTGTTTCTCCCCTCTCTTCTTATTGGTAGACCCTGAGACTAATGCTGCTGCCGGGTACATCGACGACCCTGCCGACCAGCCCTTTGCCGTAGAGCAACAAGGCGAGCAAACCCCCTTGATCATCCCTATATCGCCTATTCTTTCTTCCTCATGCTTGCATTAGAATTTTACTACTGTTATAGTTAGCTCCTATATCTGATGCATAGCCTAATTTTGATGAACTGCTACTTTCAGTACCGCACTTTAGACTGTTTAATATAGGTGGAGCAGTCATCCCCTCTGACCCCGTAGTCCAGTTGCCCCGCTTTGTTTTCAAGTCTTGATCCCTGATCGACGAGCCATACCCGGCACAACACTTACACCCCCCTAAGTTGTGTGACACTACAGAGATACTATCGGGTATCGAGGGTGACACCTCGCGAAGTACTCCTGATGATATCTTTGTAGTACAGCTAGTCGGTCGTGGTTATCGAGGGTGATTCCTCTTTCACCATTCCGGACGATGCCTCTGTCGTGCAACCCCTCAAGTGTGGGACCCTCGAGGGTGATTCCTCTAGGTCCACCTTGACGGATACATCGTTCAAAATCCAATGAGGGTGATACGTCGGATCCCCCCTGATGTTTCTACCACACAGTTACTTGACCATATTACTGGGATCTTTGATGAATAGATGTTAGGCGGGTGGATCCCCGCATGTTTGTGTCGATGACATAATTAAAATGATAATTTATTTTGGTATTTGATCTGGGTTGGTCGGAGACCTTTTTGCACTAACCGGCTACGCGGGAAGAATTATGGGTACTCGACGTCGCGGTATCAACCAAAGCTCTTCAGACGTTAGCGATGGAGTGGCGCGCGCCCGAGTGGTCCCGAGATGCATCGCACTTGTTATAAGGGGTGCTAGGACTGACATTGTCCGCCCTACCATCGTGCAGGAGCGCAGAGGGAAAGTGGGCCCACAACCCCTTTATGCTTAGGAGTTAGACTGGCGGGCTGGCCTCTCTGTTGAGCTTAGGTGGGGCTGCGACGTATCGATATTCCGAGGCCGGACATGACCCAGAAAAGTGTGCCCGGCCAGAGTGTTATCAAGTGTGACGGGAAACTTGGTGCACCCCTGCAGGGCTGAAAATTAACTATTCGGATCGCCGTGTCCACGGTTACAGGATGACTTGGAGTTGTGCCCTGATCTTATACAACTACAACTGTTACTTAACTGGAATTAAATGCCTTGGGATTGCTTCCTCGCAGGGAGTCGAGGGAGGATCTCTGGGCGTGACCTCATATTAATTTTTGCTGCAACAATATGACTATTAATTATGTTACCTGTTCTACTCTCTTCTATTGCTGCAAGACCCCTGAAGATGCTAGTCTTCCATATGACTAGGACTTCTCTCTCTATTCTCGCATTGCTGCAGTCAGTCCACATATAAACCCCTTCTTTTATACTGATGCATACTTAGCATAGTTCTGATATAAGCCTTCAAATCTTCAATTTCTTCGGATTTTGAAATTCATCAAATTTTCAAATTCCTCAAGAAGTTCAAATTCTTCAAACTTTTCAACATCTGTTCTTCATGTTCTTAGCAAATTGTCCTCCAAAATGACATAATTAACTTATTTAGTTCATTTATGACATAATTAGCTTAGTTAGGTTAGAAATGGCATCATAACCTTGGTTAGCTCATAAATGTTATATGCTTAGCTTGTTTTCATCTAAAATGACATAATTATCTTAGTTGGGTTAAAAATGGCATAATAACCTTGGTTAGCTCATAAATGCAATATACTTAGTTTATCTTCCTCTAAAATGACATAATTACCTTAGTTAGGTCAGAAATGACATAATAACCTTGGTTAGCTCATAAATGTCATATTCTTAGCTTAGTTTCCTCTAAAATGACATAATAAGCTTAGGTATGTCAAAAATGGGATAATAACCTTGGTTACCTCATAAATGTCATATATTTAGCTTATTTTCCTCAAAAATGATATAATAAGATCAAAAATGGCATAAAAATAAAAAGAACGAATAGAAGAGGAAAGAGGCGAAAATGGAAGAAAAAAGAAGAATGAGCTTATTCTTTCTTTCTTCTTTTTATTTTCCTTCTCTTTCTTCTTCTTCTTCTAGTCTTTTCAATCTCCTTCTCCTTCTCCTTCTTCTTCTAGTCTTCTTCTTCTTCTTATTCTTCTTGTTTTCTCAACTAATTATCCTCCAAAATGACGTAATTAGCTTATTTAGTTAATTGATGACATAATTAGCTTAGTTAGGTCAGATTTGGCATAATAACCTTGTTTATCTTATAAATGTTATATACTTAGTTCGTTTTCCGTAAAAATGGCATAAAAAGAAAAAAAAGAATAGAAGAGGAAAGGGAACAAAAAGAAAGAATAAAAGAAGAAGAATGAGCTTCTTCTTTCTTTCTTATTATTATTTTCCTTCTCTTTCCTCTTCATTTTCTTCATCATCATCATCATCATCTTCTTCTTCTTCTAGTCTTCTTCTTCTTCTTCTTCTTCCGTACCTTCTTCTTCTTCTTCTTCTTCTTCTTCTTCCTCTTCTTCTCATTCTTCTAGTCTTCTTCTTCTTCTTCTTCTTCTTCTCCTACTTCATCTTCATATTCTGCATCACCATCATCATCATCATCATCATCTTCTTCTTCTTCTTCTTAGCTAATTATCCTCCAAAATGACACAATTAGCTTACTTAGTTCATTTATGAAATAATTATCTTAATTAGGTCATAAATAGCATAATAACCTTGGTTACCTCATAAATGTTATATACTTAGCTTGTTTTCCACTAAAATAACATAATTAGCTTAGTTAGGTCAAAAATGTCATAATAACTTTGGTTAGCTCATAAATTTCATATACTTAGCTTATCTTCCTCCAAAATGACATAATTAGCTTAGTTAGGTAAGAAGTGGCATAATAACCTTGGTTATCTCATAAACATTATATACTTAGCTTGCTTTATCTAAAATGACATAATTAGCTTAGTTAGTTAAAAAATGACATAATAACCTTGGTTAGCTCATAAAAGTCATATACTTAGCTTATCTTCCTCCAAAATGGCATATTTAGCTTAGTTAGGTCAGAAATAGCATACTAACCTTGGTTAGCTCATAAATTCCATATCCTTAGATTATTTGCTTTTACAATGACATAATTAGCTTAGATAGGTCAAAAATGGCATAATAACCTTGGTTAGCTCATAAATGTCATATACTTAGCTTATTTTCCACCAAAATGACATAATAAGCTCAAAAATTGCATAAAATAAAAAGAAAGAATAGAAGAGGAAAGAGAAGTAAAAGAAATAATAAAAGAAAAAGAATGAGCTTCTTATTTCTTTCTTCTTATTATTTTCCTTCTCTTTCTTCTTCTTTGTCTTCTTCTAGTCTTCTTATTCTTTTCTTCTTCTTCTAGTCTTCTTCTTCTTCTTCTTCTTCTTCTTCTTCTTTTCATCATCATCATCATAATCATCATCATCTTCTTCTTCTTCTTATTTAATTATCCTCCAAAATGACATAATTAGCTTATTTAGTTCATTTATGACATAATTATCTTAGTTAGGTCGGAAATGACATAATAACCTTAGTTAGCTTATAAATGTTATATACTTAGCTTGTTTTCCTCTAAAATAACATAATTAGCTTAGTTAGGTGAAAAATGGAATAATAACCTTGGTTATCTCATAAATGTCATATACTTAGCTTATCTTCCACCAAAATGACATATTCAACTTAGTTAGGTGAGAAATGGCATAATAACCTTGGTTAGCTCATAAATGTCATATACTTAGCTTGTTTTCCTCTAAAATGACATTATTAGCTTAGTTAGGTAAAAAATGGCATAATAACCTTGGTTAACTCATAAATGTAATATACTTAGCTTGTTTTCCTCCAAAATGACATAATAAGCTCAAAAATGGCAAAAAAAGGAAAATAAAGAATAGAAGAGGAAAGAGAAGAAAAAGAAAGAATAAAAGAAGAAGAATGAGCTTATTATTTCTTTCTTCATATTATTTTCCTTCTCTTTCTTCTTATTTTTCTCCTTATTCTTCTTCTTCTTCTAGTCTCCTTCTTCTTCTTCTTCTTCTTCTTCTTCTTCTAGTCTTCTTCTTCTTCTTCTTCTTCTTCTAGTCTTCTTCTTCTTCTTCTTCTTCTTCTTCTTCTTCTTCTTCTTCTCCAACTTCATCTTCATATTCTGCATCACCATCATCATCATCATCTTCTTCTTCTTCTGAGCTAATTATCCTCCAAAATGACATAATTAGCTTATTTAGTTCATTTATGAAATAATTATCTTAGTTAGGTCATAAATAGCATAATAACCTTGGTTACCTCATAAATGTTATATACTTAGCTTGTTTTCCACTAAAATAACATAATTAGCTTAGTTAGGTCAAAAATGTCATAATAACTTTGGTTAGCTCATAAATGTCATATACTTAGCTTATCTTCCTCCAAAATGACATAATTAGCTTAGTTAGGTAAGAAGTGGCATAATAACCTTGGTTATCTCATAAACGTTATATACTTAGCTTGCTTTCCTCTAAAATGACATAATTAGCTCAGTTAGTTCAAAAATGACATAATGACGTTGGTTAGCTCATAAAAGTCATCTACTTAGCTTATCTTCGTCCAAAATGGCATATTTAGCTTAGTTAGGTCAGAAATAGCATACGAACCTTGGTTAGCTCATAAATGCCATATCCTTAGCTTATTTGCTTTTACAATGACATAATTAGCTTAGATAGGTCAAAAATGGCATTATAACCTTGGTTAGCTCATAAATGTCATATACTTAGCTTATTTTCCACCAAAATGACATAATAAGCTCAAAAATTGCATACAAATAAAAAGAAAGAATAGAAGAGGAAAGAGAAGTAAAAGAAAGAATAAAAGAAAAAGAATGAGCTTCTTATTTCTTTCTTCTTATTATTTTCCTTCTCTTTCTTCTTCTTCGTCTTCTTCTAGTCATCTTCTTCTTCTTCTAGTCTTCTTCTTCTTCTTCTTCTTTTCATCATCATCATCATCATCATCATCTTCTTCTTCTTATTATTATTATTTAGTTACCCTCCAAAATGACATAATTAGGTTATTTAGTTCATTTATGACATAATTAGCTTAGTTAGGTCGGAAATGGCATAATAACCTATGTTAGCTTATAAATGTTATATAATTAGCTTGTTTTCCTCTAAAATAACATAATTAGCTTAGTTAGGTGAAAAATGGAATAATAACCTTGGTTATCTCATAAATGTCATATACTTAGCTTATCTTCCACCAAAATGACATATTCAACTTAGTTAGGTGAGAAATGGCATAATAACCTTGGTTAGCTCATAAATGTCATATACTTAGCTTGATTTCCTATAAAATGACATTATTAGCTTAGTTAGGTAAAAAATGGCATAATAACCTTGGTTAGCTCATAAATGTAATATACTTAGCTTGTTTTCCTCCAAAATGACACAATAAGCTCAAAAATGGCATAAAAAGGAAAATAAAGAATAGAAGAGGAAAGAGAAGAAAAAGAAAGAATAAAAGAAGAAGAATGAGCTTATTCTTTCTTTCTTCATATTATTTTCCTTCTCTTTCTTCTTATTTTTCTCCTTATTCTTCTTCTTCTTCTTCTAGTCTTCTTCTTCTTCTTCTTCTTCTTCTTCTAGTCTTCTTCTTCTTCTTCTTCTTCTTCTTCTAGTACTACTACTACTACCACTACTACTACTACTACTACTTCTTCTTCTTCTTCTTCTTCTTCTTCTTCTTTTCTTCTTCTTCTTTTTATTCTTGGTCATCTTCATCAGCATCATCATCATCATCATCATCATCATCATCTTCTTCTTCTTCTTCTTCTTCTTCTTCATCTTCTTAGCAAATTGTCCTCCAAAATCACATAATTAACTTATTTAGTTCATTCATGACATAATTAGCTTAGTTAGGTTAGAAATGGCATCATAACCTTGGTTAGCTCGTAAATGTTATATACTTGGCTTGTTTTCACATAAAATGACATAATTATCTTAATTTGGTTAAAAATGGCGTAATAACCTTGGTCAGCTCATAAATGTTATATAATTAGGTTATCTTCATATAAAATGATATAATTAGCTTAGTTAGGTCAAAATGACATAATAACCTTGGTTAGCTCATAAATGTCATATTCTTAGCTTAGTTTCCTCTAAAATGACATAATAAGCTTAGTTATGTAAAAAATGGATAATAACCTTGGTTACCTCGTAAATGTCATATTTAGCTTATTTTCCTCCAAAATGATATAATAAGATAAAAAATGGCATAAAAAGGAAAAGAACGAATAGAAGAGGAAAGAGAAGAAAATGGAAGAAAAAAAGAAGAAGAATGAGCTTATTCTTTCTTTCTTCTTATTATTTTCGTTCTCTTTCTTCTTCTTCTAGTCTTCTCCTTCTCCTTCTCCTTCTCCTTCTTCTTCTGGTCTTCTTCTTCTTCTTGTTCTTAGCTAATTATCCTCCAAAATGACATAATTAGCTTATTTAGTTCAATTATGACATAATTAGCTTAGTTAGGTCAGAAATGGCATAATAACCTTGGTTAGCTCGTAAATGTTATATACTTACCTTGTTTTCCGTAAAAATGGCATAAAAAAAGAGAAGATGAAAGGAAACAAAAATAAAGAATAAAATAAGAAGAATAAGCTTCTTCTTTCTTTCTTATTATTATTTTCCTTCTCTTTCCTCTTCATTTTGTTCATCATCATCATCATCATCTTATTCTTCTTCTTCTTCTTCTTCTTCTAGTCTTCTTCTTCTTCTTCTTCTTCTGCACCTTTTCTTCTTCTTCTTCTTCTTCTCATTCTTCTAGTCTCCTTCTTCTTCTTCTTCTTCTTCTTCTACTTCATCTTCATATTTTGCATCACCATCATCATCATCATCTTCTTCCTCTTATCTAATTATCCTCCAAAATGACATAATTAGCTTATTTAGTTCATTTATGACATAATTAGCTTAGTTAGGTCAGATATGGCTTAATAACCTTGGTTAGCTCATAAATGTTATATACTTAGCCCGTTTCGTCTAAAATGACATAATTAGCTTAGTTAGGTCAAAAATGGCATAATAACATTGGTTAGCTCATAAATGTCATATACTCACCCTATCTTCCTTCAAAATGACATAATTAGCTTAGTTAGGTCAGAAATGGCATAATAACCTTGGTTAGCTGATAAATGTCATATACTTAGCTTAATTTCCTCTAAAATAACATAATCAGCTTAGTTAGGTGAAAAATGGGATAATAACATTGGTTACCTCGTAAATGTCATATACTTACCTTATTTTCCTCCAAAATGAATATAATATAAAAATGGCATACAAAAAAAAGAAAGAATAGAAGAGGAAAGAGAAGAAAAAAGAACAATAAAAGAAGAGGAATGGGCTTCTTGTTTCTTTCTTCTTATTATTTTCCTTCTCTTTCTTCTTGTTCTAGTATTCTCCTCCTCCTTCTTCTTCTAGTCTTGGTCTTCTTGTTCTTCTTAGCTAATTATCCTCCAAAATGACATAATTAGATTAGTTAGTTCACTTATGACATAATTAGCTTAGTTAGGTCACAAATGGCACAATAACATTTGTTAGCTCATGAATGTCATATACTTAGCTTGTTTTCCTCTAAAATGACATAATTAGCATGGTTAAATCAAAAATGGCATAATAACCTTGGTTAGCTCATAAATGTCCTATACTTAGCTTATGTTCCTCCAAAATGACATAATTAGCTTAGTTGGGTCAGAAATGGCATAATAACCTTCGTTAGCTCGCAAATACTATATACTTAGCTTGTTTTGCTCTAAAATGACATAATTCACTTAGTTAGGGCAAAAATGACATAATAACCTTGGTTAGCTCATAAATGTCGTATCCTTAGATTATCTTCCTCCAAAATGACATAATTAGCTTAGTTAGGTCAAAAATGGCATAATTACATATGTTAGGTCATAAATGTCATATACTTAGCTTGTTTTCCTCTAAAATGATATAATTAGGTTAGTTAGGTCAAAAATGGCATAATAACCTTGGTTAGCTAATAAATTTCATATACTTCTCTTATTTTCCTCAAAAGTGACAAAATAAGCTCAAAAACGGCATAAAAAGAAAAAGAAAGAATAGAGGAGGAAAGAGAAGAAAAAGAAGAATAAAAGAAGAAGAATGAGTTTCTTCTTTATTTATTATTATTATTTTCCTTCTCTTTCTTCTTATTTTTCTTCTTCTTCTTCTTCTTCTCTAGTCTTCTTCCTCTTCTTCTTCTTCTTCTTCTTCTTCTTCTTCTTCTAAGCTTCTTCTTCTTCTTCTTCATCTTCTTCAGCAATATCATTATCATCATCTTCTTATTCTTCTTAGCTAATTATCCTCCAAAATGACATAATTAGATTATTTAGTTCATTTATGACATAATTACCTTAGTTAGGTGAGAAATGGCCTAATAACCTTGGTTAGCTCGTAAATGCTATATACTTTGCTTGTTTTGCTCTAAAATGACATAATTCGCTTCGTTAAGTCAAAAATGACATGATAACCTTGGTTAGCTCATAAATGTCATATACTTAGCTTATCTTCCTCCAAAATGACATAATTTGCTTAGTTGGGTCAAAATAGAATAGTAACCTTGGTTAGATCATAAATGTCATACTTAGCTACTGTTCCTCCAAAATGACATAATAAGCTCAAAAATGTAAGTTCTTCTTCTTCTAGTTTGCTTCTTCTTCTTCTTTTTCTAACTTTCTTATTCCCATTTTGCTGATTTGATTGACTACATGGAAGCTGGCATTGATGGAGTGCTCTAGTTTTTGTTTTGATTTGTGTTGATGAACAATGTGGAACTACATGTATGTATATATGGATGAATAGTGTATTGGTTCTTTTAATATGTATTGGTCTTTTGATCTGTCCTAGCGCACTATATATCATATATGTGTTGTGAACTCTATATATTATATATGTTCTGTGGAAATGTAGGGAAATAATAGAAAACAAACAAAACAGGGGTAATATAGGCACTTTGTCATCTGCGAGCTGAGGGCAAAGGCCTTTGTCGTCTACCAGCTGATGGCAAAGGTGACACGTGGCAGCAACCTATGTAACCTGGGTGCACGAGGTCTGACCCATTTGGTCTTTTTGCCTTCTGCTGGCCGCAGGTAGACGACAAAGACAGACACGTGAAAGCAGACAATGGCGGTGGAAGGCACGCTGGCAGACGGCAAAGGCCAGGGTTGGCAGACGGCAAAAGCACACACATGGAAGCGGACGGCAAAGGCTGTCGTTAGCCACATAACGGGGCTGACGGCTATGCTTTGCTGTCTAGCCCCGTTGTCGCCTACCTCTCTAGGAAGACTGAAGGCAAAGATCTTTGCCGTCCGCTGTGCCCTAGCATACGTCAAAGAATGCCATTACTGTGACATTCAGTGCCGAAAGTGGGTTCGTGACCTAGCAGATGACAAAGAAGCTGATTCCTATAGTGCTGGAAGCTTTGGAGGGAGACCAGCCGACGCACAAGGAGACAACAAGGCAACACGATACGCCCTCTTGCCTTGTTGGCCCCTCATGGCTCCGTCTGGCCTAATTCCACCCCTATAAATTCTCATACCGGGAAACTAACAAAGAGCCGCGCGAAACACTTTTTCTATCGTTGCAAGTCTCTGTTTCGACAGGAGGCCTTCTAGAGGCCTTTTCACGTGCCCTACCGGATGGGGAATCGATCACAAAGGACATCTACATAAACCTTGTTGCCTCCACGATGTTGTGTGCGTATTCCACCACAGACCTACGTATTCCTTCATATTCAATACAAAGTTCAACGCGATTTGCGCGATGATCTATTGGATGTAATCTTTTTTGTGGTGTGTTTGTTGGGATCCGATGAATTGTGGGTTTATGATCATATTATTCACAAATATTAATTGAGTCACCTCTGCATTCTTTGATGGATGATTAGTATAGCTTCGTATTTCTCCCTGATATGTCGGTTTAGTTTGGCCAACTAGACTGATTTATCTTCCGTGAGAGTGTCGCGTTGTGATGGGTTCGGTCTTGTGGTGCTCAATCCCAGTGACAGAAAGGGACATTACACATGTTTGTATTGCTACCATTAAGGATAAAATGATGGGGTTTATTCGTATTGCTTGATTTTACTTTATCTACATCATGTCACCTTGCTCCAAGCATTACTCAGTTTCATAATTAATACTCTAGATGCATGCTGGGTAGCGGTCGATGAGTGGAGTAATAGTAGTAGAGGGAGGCAGGAGTCGGTCTACTTATTTATGTACGTGATGTCTATATACATGATCATTGCCTTGAATAAGATCTCATAACTATGCACTAATTCGTCAATTTCCCAACAGTAATTCGTTTATCCACCGTATTCTATTTTCAAGAGCGAAGCCTCTAGTAAAAACTATGGCCCCGGGTATATTCAAATTATATTGCCAAAAATATATAAATAATTGTTGCCATTAGATTTCAGTTATTTACTTTTGTATTTATATTATCTATCTATCGACATTTAATCCTTGCAAGTAATGAGTTCAAGGGGCTTAACAACCCTCTTGCCCGCGTTGGGTGAAGCGTTTGATTCTGTGTGTGTAGGTGCCGACGACGAGAGTTTGAGTGATTCTCCTATTGGTTCGATAACCTCCGGAACTACGAACAAGGAAGAACAGGAGAGACGGGAGGCTCCAAGCCGTGGGTTTTGGTGCGCCCAGCCCTTGCGCCTCCTTCCCACTATATATAGGGGTGTGGGAGGGCTAGGGGTGCAGCCATAGCGCCTCCTCTAAGGAGGGGAGGCTGTCAAGGGAGGAAACTTGCCTCCCACGGCAAGTGGACTCCCTCCCACTTAGGGTTTCCCCTTCTCAAATGCATGTACCTTATGGGGGCTGGTGCACCTGTCCCAATAAGGCCAGGCCCCTCCCCCAACAGCCCATGCTCGCCCTAGGTGCTGGAGGGACCCTGCGAGACTCCTCCAGAACCCTGTGGAAGCTTTCGTGACCTTCGGGAATCATCCAAAAGCTTCCTGGTACAATACTGGCAAAACTGAAACTTTTCCAGTAGCCAAAATATGACTTTCAAATATAAATCTTTACCTTCGGATGATTCCAAAGCACCTCGTGGCATCCGGGATCTCATCTGGGACAGGGAACAACATTCATTCATCAACGTATATATCCCAATACCACTCTAGTGTCACCGAACATTAAGCGTGCGGACCCTACGGGTTCGAGAATCATTTAGACATGACCAAGACACCTCTCCGGTCAATAACCAATATTGGCATAAGGATGCCCATATTGGTTCCTACATATTCCAAGAAGATCTTTATCGGTCGAACCATGATGTCAAGGATTTAGTCAATCCAATATGAAGTTCCCTTTATCTAGTGGTATATTACTTGCCCGAGATTCCATCGTCGGTATCCCCATTCCTAGTTCAATCTCTTTAACGGCAAGTCTCTTTACTCATTCTATAAGACAAGATCCCATGACTAACTCCTTAGTCACAATTTTTGCAAGCTTCTTGTGATGTTGTATTGCCGAGAGGGTCCACAGATACCTCTCCGTCATACGAAATGACAAATCCTAGTATCGATCCATGCCAACCCAACAAACACCCTCGGAGATACATGTAGATCACCTTTATGATCACCCAGTTATGAAGTAACGTTTGATATCATACAAGGCATTCCTACGATGTCAGGGAGTTTCATAATCCCATGGTCTTAGGAATAGTTATTTGACATTGAAGAAAGCAATAACACCAAAATAAGTGACACGGACAAATGATATGCTTATGGTTTGGTCTTGTCCATCACATCATTCTCCTAATGATGTGGTCCAGTTATCAAATGACAACTCATGTCTATGGTTAGGAAACCTTCACCATATTGGATCAACGAGCTTGTCTAGTACAGGCCCAATAGGGACACAATGTTGTTTATGTATCTAAGTTTCGAGTCAATACAATTCTAAAATGGATAATAAACTTTTATCATTAACACAGAAATATGATAATAACCAATTTATTATTGCCTCTAGGGCATATATCCAACAGTCTCCCACTTGCACTAGAGTCAATAATATAGTTCACATTGCCATGTGATTCACACCCAATGAGTAATGGGGTTTGATCATGTTTTTCTTGTGAGAGAGGTCTTAGTCAATGGGTATGCAACATTGTGACAGCCTGAGACCGACGCTCTAGAATATTCCCCTTTTATTCCATTGTCGCCGTGTTAATTAGTTGCTTGTCGCATTCATCATCGCATCATCCGCATTGCATCGCACTCTGTTGTGTTAGTTTTCAGAACTTGCATCCGTTATTAGTTGCCCGTTCTCTGTGTTTTTGTCGTTGACCATTTCGATACCGACCACACACGCACGCGCCCGCGACATCGATAATTTTTTTAAAGGTATTTGTAAAATGTTCTCGGATTGGGTTGAAACTTGGCGTGTGGTCTTGTTCTAGTGTAGTTATGCCTCCTGCCAAATTTCATCGCAATCAGAGTTCGTTTGATACCCGAACGGCTGACTATAGCGGCAACTTCATCGGTTTATTGCGGGGCGTTTTCGGTATTTCAAAATCATGTCACGGGCCGCAAACTCCCCTCTCATCCCAGCCGATGGATCTCTACACAACCACCTAGCCCACCAACCGAAACCCCGCGATCGGAGCCATCGGATCGCGATCGGAGGGCTCCGATATGCCCCAAAACCCAAATCCTAGCTACCTCGGCTATAAAAGGAAGGCTAGCCCTTCCTAAAATGGCTCCCCTAGCCTCTCCATCGTTTTCCGTGCTGGCCCCGTCCCCCGCCGCCACTTTTCACCGCCAGTCTCCACCTGCCCCGCCGCCTGCAGCCACTAAGCGGCTGCCACGTCACCCCTAACAGCCTCCACCGTCGCGACCCGCCCAGGCCCGCGCGTCCAGATCGAGAGGAGCCCCGATCCAGAGCGCCTCCAGTGCGTGTCTCCTGCCACCCCTTGATACGTCCATTTTGCATCATGCTTTTATGTTGACATTTATCGCTTTATGGGCTGTTATTACACTTCACGGTACAATACATATGCCTTTTCTCTCTTATTTTACAAGGTTTACATGAAAAGGGAGAATGCCGACAGCTGGAATTCTGGCCTGAAAAAGGAGCAAGTTTGAGATACCTATTCTGCGCAACTCCAAAATCCGTGAAAATCAACGAGGAATTATTTTGGAATTTATAAAAAATACTGGGCGGAAGAAGTACCAGAGGGGAGCCACTAGGAGGCCACAAGCCTGCTAGGCGCGACCTACCCCCTGGCCGCGCCTAGGGGGCTTGTGGGCTCCCTGTTGGCCCTCTGGCTCCCCTATTTTGCTATAAGGAGGGTTTCGTTCCAGAAAAAATCAAGAGGAGGCTTTCGGGAGGAATCGTCGCCGCCACGAGGCGGAACTTGAGAAGAACCAATCTAGAGCTCCGGCAGGGTCGTCTTGCCGGGGAAACTTCCCTCCCGGAGGGGGAAATCATTGCCATCGTAATCACCAACACTCCTCTCATTGGAGGGGACTCATCACCATTAACATCTTCATCAACACCATCTCATCTCCAAACCCTAGTTCATCTCTTGTTACCAATCTCCATCTCGCGACTCCGATTGGTACATGTAAGGTTGCTAGTTGTGTTAATTACTCTTTGTAGTTGATGCTAGTTGGATTACTCGGTGGAAGATTATATGTTCAGATCCTTGATGCTATTCAATACCTCTCTGGTCATGAATATAATTATGCTTTGTGTTTAGTCACTTTTGTTCCTCAGGACATGGGATAAGTCATGCTATACGTAGTCATGTGAATTTGGTATTCGTTCGATATTTTGATGCGTTGTATGTTGTTTTTCCTCTAGTGGTGTTATGTGAATGTCGACTACATAACACTTCACCATTATTTGGGCCTAGAGGAAGGCATTGGGAGTTAGTAAGTAGATGATGGGTTGCTAGAGTGACAGAAGCTTAAACCCTAGTTTATGTGTTGCTTCGTAAGGGGCTGATTTGGATCCACTAGTTTAATGCTATGGTTAGACATTGTCTTAATTCTTCTTTCGTAGTTGCGGATGCTGGCGAGAGGGGTTAATCATAAGTGGGATGTTTGTGCAAGTAAGGGCAGCACCCAAGCACCGGTCCACCCACATATCAAACTATCAAAGTAGCGAACGCGAATCATATGAACTTGATGAAAACTAGCTTGACAGAAATTCCCATGTGTCCTCGGGAGCGCTTTACCTCCTATAAGAGTTTGTCTATGCTTGTCCCTTGCTACAAAAGGGGTTGGGCCACTTTGTTGCACCTTTGTTACTATTGTTACTTGCTACTTGCCACGAATCATCTTATCACACAACTATCTGTTACCGATAATTTCAGTGCTTGCAGAGAATACCTTGCTGAAAACCACTTGTCAGATCCTTCTGCTCCTCGTTGGGTTCGACACTCTTACTTATCGAAAGGACTACCATAGATCCCCTACACTTGTGGGTCATCAAGACTCTTTTCTGGCGCCGTTGCCGGGGAGTGAAGCTCCTTTGGTAAGTGGAATTTGGTAAGGAAACATTTATATAGCGTGCTGAAATTTATTGTCACTTGTCACTATGGAAACTAATCCTTTGGGGAGCTTGTTCGGGGTATCTTCAGCTCGAATGGAAGCACAAGGAGTTGCTCCTCAACCTTCTGCACCTACTAAAAATACTTGTTATGAAATTCCTTCGGGTACGCTAGAGAAGCTGTTGGCTAATCCTTTTACACGAGATGGAACATCACATCCCGACTTGCATCTAATCTATGTAGATGAAGTTTGTGGTTTATTTAAGCTTTCAAGTTTTCCCGAGGATGAGGTCAAGAAGAAGGTCTTTCCCTTATCTTTGGGGGATAAATCATTGACATGGTATAGGCTTTGTGATGATATTGGATCATGGAACTACAATCGATTGAAATTGGAATTTCATCAAATGTTTTATCCTATGCATTTGGTACATCGTGATCGGAATTATATTTATAAGTTTTAGCCTCGTGACAGAGAAAGTATCACTCAAGCTTGGGGGAGGCTTAAATCAATGTTATATTCATGCCCCAACCATGAGCTCTCAAGAGAAATTATCATTCAGAACTTCTATGCTTGGCTTTCTCATGATAATCGCACCATGCTTGACACTTCTTGTACCGGTTCTTTTATGAAGAGAGATATTGACTTCAAATGGAATTTATTGGAAAGAATTAAACGCAACTCTGAAGATTGGGAGTTTGATGAAGGTAAGGAGTCAGGTATGAATCTCAAGTTTGATTGCGTTAAATCCTTTGTCGAAACAAATACTTTTTGTGATTTTAGCGCTAAATATGGACTTGACTCTGAGATAGTAGCTTCATTGTGTGAATCTTTTGCTGCTCATATTGATCTCCCTAAAGAGAAGTGCTTTAAATATCATCCTCCCTTAGAAGTCAATGTAGTTAAACCCAATCCAATTGAAGAGAAAGTCATTGCTTATAATGACCCTATTGTTCCTAGTGCTTACATTGAGAAACCACCTTTCCCTATTAGAATAAAGGATCATTCTAAAACTACAGCTGTGATACGTAGGGGCTATATTAGAACACCTACACCCCCTGAGAAAATTAGAGTTGAACCTAGCATTGCTATTATCAAAGATCTCTTCTCCGACAATGTTGATGGCCACGATATTCACTTCTGTGAAGATGCTGCTAGAATTGCTAAACCACATGCTAAAGACAAACATAGGCCTGTTGTTGGCACGCCTGTTGTTTCTGTTAAGATAGGAGATCATTGTTATCATGGTTTATGTGACGTGTGTGCTAGTGTTAGTGCAATATCTCAACCTTTATATGATGAAATTAAAGACGAGATTGCACCCGTTGAGATGGAACCTATCGATGTCACTATTCAGCCTGCTAGTAGAGATACTATCTCCCCTTTGGGAACTGTTAGAGTTGTTGAAGTCTTGTGTGGTAAAACTAAGTATCCTGCCGATTTTCTTGTTCTTGATACCATACAAGATAGCTTTTGTCCCATCATATTTGGCAGACCTTTTCTCAATACTGCCAATGCTCATATTGACTGTGAGAAGCAAACTGTCACTGTTGGCTTTGAAGGAGTGTCACATGAGTTCAATTTCTCCAAGTTTGGTAGACAACCTCATGAAAAAGAATTGTCTAGTAAGGATGAAATTATTGCTCTAGCTTCTATCTTTGTGCCTCCTACCAATCCTTTAGAGCAATACTTGCTGGAGCATGAAAATGATATGCATATGGATGAAAGGAATGAGATAGATAGAGTTATCTTTGAACAACATCCTATCCTCAAGAATAATTTGCATGTTGAACTGCTTGGAGATCCACCCCCACCTAAGGGTGATCCTGTGTTCGAGCCTAAACAGTTGCCTGATACTCTTAAGTATGCTTATCTTGATGAAAAAGAGATATATCCTGTTATTATTAGTGCTAGCCTCTCAGTGCATGAAGAAAAGAAGTTACTAAAAACTCTGAGGAAGCACCGTGCTGCTATTGGATATACTCTTGATGATCTTAAGGGCATTAGTCCCACTCTATGCCAGCACAAGATTAAAACCGATCCTGATTCCAAACCAGTTGACGATCATCAACGGAGATTAAATCCTAAGATGAAAGAGGTAGTAAGAAAAGAAATACTAAAGCTCCTGGAAGTAGGTATTATCTATCCTGTTGCTCATAGTGATTGGTCAAGTCTGGTGCATTGCGTCCCTAAGAAGGGAGGTATTACCGTTGTCCCTAATGATAAGGATGAATTAATCCCTCAGAGGATTATTACTGGCTATAGGATGGTGATTGATTTTAGGAAATGGAATAAAGCCACTAGGAAAGATCATTACCCTGTGCCTTTTATCGACCGAATGCTAGAAAGACTGTCTAAACACACACTTCTGCTTTCTAGATGGTTATTCTGGTTTCTCCCAAATACCTGTTGCACAATCTGATCAGGAGGAAACCACTTTCACATGCCCGTTCGATACCTTTGCTTACATACATATGCCTTTTGGCTTATGTAATGCACCTGCTACCTTTCAAAGATGTATGATGGCTATATTCTCTGACTTTTGTGAAAAGATTGTTGAGGTTTTCATGGATGACTTCTCCGTTTACGGGTCTTCTTTTGATGATTACCTCAACAACCTTGATCGAGTTTTGCAGAGATGTAAAGACACCAACCTTGCCTTGAATTGGGAGAAGTGCCACTTTATGGTTAATGAAGGCATCGTCTTAGGACATAAAATTTCTGAAAGAGGTATTGAAGTCGATAAGGCTAAGGTTGATGCGATCGAGAAAATGCCATGCCCTATAGATATCAAAGGTAGAAGAAGTTTCCTTGGTCATGTTGGTTTCTATAGAAGGTTCATTAAGGACTTCTCTAAGATTTCTAGGCCTCTTACCAATATCTTGCAAAAGGATATTCCTTTTGTTTTTAACGATGATTGTGAGGAAGCCTTCGAAATACTTAAAAAGGCCTTGATAACTGCGCCCATTGTTCAACCACCTGATTGGAACTTACCTTTTGAAATCATGTGTGATGCTAGTGATTATGCTGTTGGTGCTGTTCTAGGACAAAGAGTTGATAAGAAGTTGAATGTTATTCATTATGCTAGTAAAACTCTAGACAGTGCCCAAAGAAACTATGCTACTACTGAATTTTTAGCAGTTGTGTTTGCATGTGAAAAGTTCAGATCTTACATTGTAGATTCCAAGGTTACTATTCACACTGATCATGCTGATATTAAGTACCTCATAGAAAAGAAAGACGCTAAACCTAGGCTTATCAGATGGGTTCTCTTGCTACAAGAATTTGATTTGCATGTTGTTGATAGGAAGGGTGCTGAGAACCCCATAGCAGATAACTTGTCTAGGTTGGAGAATGTTCTTGTTGACCCACAACCTATTGATGATAGCTTTCCGGATGAGCGACTGAATTTCATCAATGCTTCACGTAGTACACCGTGGTATGCTGATTATGCAAATAATATCGTTTCCAATTATATACCACCTAGTTTCACATACCAGCAAAAGAAGAAATTCTTCTTTGATTTGAGACATTACTTTTGGGATGATCCTCACCTTTATAAGGAAGGAGTAGATGGTGTTATTAGATGTTGTGTACCTGAACATGAATAGGGACAAATCCTACAGAAGTGCCACTCCGAGGCTTACGGAGGACACCATGCGGGAGATAGAAATGCACACAAGGTATTGCAATCAGGTTTCTATTTGCCCACTCTCTTCAAGGATGCATGTAAGTTTGTCTTGTCTTGTGACGAATGACAAAGAATAGGTAATATTAGCAAACGTCAGGAAATGCCTATGAATTATTCACTTCTCATTGAACCACTTGATGTTTGGGTTTTTGATTATATGGGACCTTTTCAAAAATCCATCGGGTATACTCATATCCTAGTTGCTGTTGATTACGTTACTAAATGGGTAGAAGATATCCCAACTAGTAGTGCTGATCACAACACCTCTATCAGGATGCTTAAAGAAGTTATTTTCCCTAGATTTGGAGTCCCTAGATATCTAATGACCGATGGTGGTTCACATTTTATTCATGGTGATTTCCGTAAAACGCTTGCTAAGTATGATGTCAACCATAGAATTGCATCTCCCTATCACCCTCAGTCTAGTGGTCAAGTAGAGCTAAGTAATAGGGAACTTAAACTAATTCTGCAAAAGACTGTCAATAGCTCTAGAAAGAATTGGTCTAAGAAGCTCGATGATGCACTGTGGGCTTATAGAACTGCTTATAAGAATCCCATGGGCATGTCTCCGTACAAAATGGTTTACGGTTAAGCATGTCATTTACCTCTTGAGCTAGAGTGTAAGGCTTATTGGGCAATCAAAGAGCTCAACTTTGATTTCAAACTTGCTGGTGAGAAGAGGTTATTTGATATTAGCTCACTTGATGAATGGAGAGCCCAGGCATATGAAAATGCCAAGTTGTTTAAAAAAAGGTTAAGAGGTGGCATGATAAAAGGACACAAAAACGTGAGTTCAATGTAGGTGATTATGTCTTGCTATATAATTCTCGTCTAAGATTTTTTGCACGCAAGCTTATCTCTAGATGGGAAGGTCCTTACATTGCTGAGGAAGTATATCGTTCCGGTGCCATCAAGATCAACAACACGGAAGGTAATTTTCCGAGAGTGGTAAATGGGCAAAGAATCAAGCATTATACTCAGGTACTCCCATAAATGTTGAAATCAATATTATCAATACCATAACTCCGGAGGAGTACATAAGGGATATTTATCAGCTTGTTTCAGACTCCGAAAACAAAGAGGTATGTGATTTGGTAAGTAAACCGACTCCCAAACTTTTCGAGTAGGAATTTTTCTCTGTTTTGGAATTTTTAGAAGATTAGAAAAATTTAAAGTAGTCCGGAAAGCGCACGAGGAGGCGACAAGCCTGCTAGGCCCGACCTACCCCCTGGCCGCGCCTAGGGGGCTTGTGGGCACCTCGTGTGCCTCCCGGACTCCGTATTTTGCGGAGTACTCCTTCTGGTAGGGAAAAAAATCATTATATATAATCCCGAAAGGTCTGACCCTCGTATCACACAATTATTGTCGTGGTTTTGTCACGGCAGATGTCCTCGTGAAAGGACTTAATGTTGGAGCCATCGCACCTTGGTGGCGACTCAAAGGGGTTGAACGGGAGCGAGACCGATATTTACCCAGGTTCGGCCCCTCGTGAGGAGGTAAAGGCCTTCGTCCTCCTTTGTGTTGTATTGATGGAGTTTCGATTACAAGGAGGGAGTAACTCGCCTGACCTAGCACTCGATGATTTCTAACCTACCCTCTTCTTCCCTAGGACTCGCCTTTATATACAGGTCGAGTCCTTAGGGTTTACAAGGGTCCTTTCGTTTACATAGATCGTGACTCTCGCGATCTCTAAGTCGCCATCTTTCCAAGGCTTGGAGACCTTCCCTACTATGGACTCCTTCCGAAGGTCTTAAACTGCCATACGACTCCTGGCCTTACCAGGCCAAGGCCCAAACCACATTGAGATGAGTCGCCAGCTTCAGTGACCCGGCCCAACTAGGGCGGGTTATTCAACAGATAATATCCCCAACATTAGGCCCCAGATTGACTTGAATTTCTTTCACGCCAATATCCTTACTCAGTTAGGGGCGATTCATCTTCACTGCTCTTATGCACCATGCACTTAAACCGCCATCTGCTACGGAAAAACTCAAGTCGCCAAACCACTTCTTGTTGGCACCTCCTTATCCCTTGAATCTCGGAAAGGATGATGACGTAATCCCCAACGGATCTTTCGATATCGTTATCCCAAAAATTTTGGGGCGCCATCATGGGGAATCTTTATCTTTTAGCAGTTCCCGCTCGTGGCGCCTCGATCCTAGCGCCCGACCTGATAAATAGGCGGGAGGAAGGGACTGGGCGCGTTTCACCTACCCGTCTTGTCGCCCTTCTCTTCCTCGCCGTCGCAACAAAAATCTTATCGCCACCCGAGAGCTCCGCCGCCACCCGAAGACTTCGTCGTCTCCGAAAGCTTCGGCGCCACCCGAAAACTTCGTCGCCGCCGTACACCTCGTTGTGGCTGAGCATTTCGTCGCCGACGAACGCCTTGCCGCCGTCGAGCACCTTGTCGCTGCCGAGCACCTCGTCGCCGCCCGAGATCTTCGCGTCCGTCCGAGATCTTCGTCGCCGTCCGCGCAACGCTCGCGGCGAACCCCTCCTCGGAAGTCTCCAGCCGTATCCATTAGGTCAGCTTCCCGCCATTGAAAGCAGATCCAAGTTTTTCGAGGTTCATACCTACTGTGTTCTTGGTACCTCCCGAACGGCTTCGCAATTCCTGATTAGTTGGCGGTGATGATAGCGAGCACAACAATGTTTTTCATACCTTTATTTGTTCGGCCCTGACTTGCATACTTAGAAAAGGTTTCACCAGATCAACAGTATTGCTCCCACCTTAGTCGCATGCCGTTTTATCCAAACCTTTTTCGCATTCATTTCTGTCTGCCTGGTAGATCCATAATCTATCGCTTGTCAAGTGAAATCTGTTTATAATCTCATACTTCACCATCTTGACAAATACTACTGATGCTCTGAAACACCTCTCCTTTAAGTAGTAAGTGTTTCATAAGTCGCCCTGGCAACCTGACCCGGACCTTCATTGGCGGGTCAAAAAACTCCCTCAGCCGTCAGGCAAATTTTTTGGCGAGTCAAATGAACTTGTTTCACCATTTTCAGTAGATGTCTGGCGTGTTGATTTACCCGTAATTTTATCCCTTTGTAGCATGGGCACTATTTTCAAAAGTGACTGGCTCCCAACCAAGGTCAATGATGCCATACTTAATGACTACGTAAAAACGGGGAATCTGGACCCTCAAGAGGTTATCGGTTGGCGCACCGGGTTAGGAGAAGAAGTCCCCAATTCGAAGGAAGGGGAGATAGTTGTTTTTGTTGAACACCTTGAACGGGGCTTTAAGCCGCCCGGATCGAAATTCCTCAGAGACGCCATGACCTTTATGAATGTCCGCCTCCAGGATTTAGGGCCCAACTTGATAAGCAATCTATGCCAGTTCCAAGTGTTTTGTGAGGCTTACTTGCGGATGGAACCCTCAGTTCCTTTATTCTGGTACTTCTTCCACTTGAATCGCCAAATAGAATTTCACAATGGCCCTAGTCTGGAGCTTGGAGGTTTCAATGTTCAGCACCGTAGGGATAGTCCATTCCCATCACTCACCATGCCAAGCCATCCCAAAGGCTGGGGCGAGTCTTGGTTTAACTGCCGGGAGACTTCGCCTGAGGGCGAGAAGAAGCTTCTCGGTTATAGGGCAGATCGCCTTCCAACAAATTTTAAACTCCCAGACAAGCTCACCGAAGAAGAAGAGTTAGATTTTATCCCAGTATTGTCCGAGTTAAGATCTCTGACAAACAACGGCCTTAATCGGGTTGACTTGATGCGCTGCTGGGTCGAATGGCGTATCCTCCCTTTAAGTCACCGGGACGGATTAATGTGTGATTTTGACGGCACCCTCGATCACCCTCAGTGCTACTTCCACACGGCTTTGACAGAGAGTGATATTGTAACCATCATCAAGAAGTTGACCGACGAACCCGCGACAAAATGCGGCCAAATAGGTCTTAAGCCGTTCTGCAAGATCAACCCGGCACCAAAGGTAAATAAGTTAACCTGCCTCTTCTTTTTATTCCTTTCGTCTTACTTGAACTATGATCTCTTATAAAATATGCCATTTGAGAAAGGTGATAAATTCTGGTCCAAGAGGCCAAAGAAGTCGGCCATGAAACAAGCTAGGCCGCCTCCAAAGAAGAAGTCCAAGGGCAAGGGAAAAGCCGTCCTTACTGAGACATCTGAAGCCGATGATTCCCAAGTCGGCGACGTACTTTCAGAGGTAAAAAAATCCATCCACTTTAACTCACCATCCATTTACTGATAGTTTTGTGTTTACACCTCTATATCTTTTGTGTAGAATGAGGACAATGAAAGCCAGGAAGACTCCGTAGAGGTAATTTCTGTTTCCTCCGACTCATCTTCTTCTCCACCCCGGCCAGGCGTATTTGTGGGAAAGTTCCCTTCTCACACCCAAATGCTTGTTTGGATCCAAATTTCCTTCTGAAGAAAGCACAACATGCCTCAAATCTGAAAGCTCGAAGTCATTCTGGAGACCTGGTGTCCGGGTTACCAACAAGAAACAAGAAAAGGCAAAATGAGGTATCTTTTAATAACACTTCTTCAAGTCCTTTTGGATCGCGTTTGTAACTCGCTCATATCTTCGAAGTATTATTTTTGCAGAGTTCTCCTCCCACATCTGGCGACTCAGTGATGTCGGCACTTCCACCAATGATCCGTGTCCCCGGGTAAGCCTTTGACAACATTTACCTTTGGTCTGATGGTGGTAACATCAACTCCTTTAAACGCACCCCTTCTCTTTTTACGGCACAGGCGAAGAAAAGGAAAACTGTCGGGTCAACTCCCCTTACAGCTTCAGAGCCTATTGAAAAATCGGTGCCGATCCAGGATAACCCAGACCAAGACAAGCCTGAAGATCAAGTGGATCTCCCCAGCTCGCCCAAGGAAACCATGGAAATGCCTAACCCGCCAAGTCCATTGGAAACAACAGAAGACCCAGACGCTATAGTTATCACCGGTACTCACTTCTCTAAGCCGGCCACAACGGTTTTATCGAAGCATGTATCATCATTAGCTCAACCTGTTTTTGAGCATGAACTTTCCAAGGCTAAGCTCTCCCAATATGAGAATCTCGAATTCAAAGAACTTTGCTCTGGCTTTGCAAGTCGCCTGGAGGCGAGTTATGAGATGGAGAAAAGCCTGCTTCGATTGCTGAAGAACAAACATGAGGTACGTCTTATTGCACATTGTATTATCCTCATTAACCCCCAAGGGTCGGGTCAAAAGTAAAAAGATGAGCCGGGTCTTGATAATAAAAATGAATCTGTCAACCTGTAACCCCAAGGGCCGAGTCATCTGTAAAACGATGAACCGGGTCTTGATACTTCGAAAAAACTTTTGACATGTAACCCCCAAGGGCCGGGTCATCTGTAAAAAGATGAGCCGGGTCTTGATAATTGAAGAAAAAACTTTCGACCTGTAACCCCCAAGGGCCGGGTCATCTGTAAAAAGATGAGCCGGGTCTTGATAATTGAAGAAAAAACTTTCGACCTGTAACCCCCAAGGGTCGGGTTATCTGTAAAAAGATGAGCCGGGTCTTGATAATTGAAGAAAAAACTTTCGACCTGTAACCCCCAAGGGCCGGGTCATCTGTGAAAAGATGAGCCGGGTCTTGATACTGTATAATTTTGTCTAAAAAATTATACATTAGCCCCCAAGTGTCAGGGATGTTGCTTGCAATAATTATGAGACTTGCCCCTTGACTATATATTTAAACAGGAATCACTTATCCAAACTGAATCAGCATTTGGCGACTTGAAGAAAAGTTTAACCGACCAGCAGGATGCCCGGGCAAAATCAGAAGAGAAGTATCAACTGATCTTATCTGAGATGGAGAAGCTAAAAGCCGACTTAAAAGGGCTCAAGCTAATCAAGATGCCTTAATAAAGCGAGCAGAAAAAGCTGAAGCCAAGTTGGACACTGTGCAACAAGAGCTGTCCGGCTTAAAGCGACATATCTCCAACATGGCACAAGCTGTCTTTGGTAAAAACCAACCCTTAACCTTTGTAAACAAATAGCTTTGTATAAATCGTTGACTATCATTACCTCTTATACAGGTCCGAGAGTCGCCAACCTTCAGGATGATTGCATCCTGATGCTGAAGGCGATTTATACGTTGACGGAGCAACTGTATACCGGAAGTGTGCTGACCGTGAAAGCAGTGATGGGCGCCAAGGAACCTATAACATCAATAAAGAAGATGCTTGGCTGCTTATCTACTCTTCCTCCTCAAATTGGCGAGCTAACTCGGTCATCCGCCCGAAAAGGTGCACTGACTACGCTGAGTCGGTGTTTGGCGTATGCTCCAGAAATTAACCCACAAGAAGTGGCGGCGGGCTTTCCCCAGCTCAAGGATGACGGGTCAGAATTTGCTGAAGAAGACTATCAGCGTGTTGTCAAAGAATCCCGTTTGGCGGCGACTCAGCTTGCTGCAAGCTTGGATTTATCAAAATACCAAGCCGCCTATGACAACAAGAACAAGAAAGTTAACCCGCCAACCTTTTTAACGACCAGCTTAACTCCGCGTCGACCCAAGAATCCTTTTGACTTGGAGGCAGATCTCTCATCAGTGTTGAACGATGAAGATGAGTTCGCCGCGTTATCTAAGTGTAACTGGGTACTAGGCGACTTGCAAATTGAAGTCGGCCAAAGCTCGCAGCAAGCTGATCCAAGGTCATCAGCAAAATAAAACTTCATAGAGTTGGCCATGAGAGCCATGTAATAAGTCTTTTTAGAGATCAAACTGCTTGTGTGATATCTTGAAAAATCCTTGTGTCACCCTTAAGGCATTTTTTTAAAATGCTTGATCCACCGTTGAGGCGTTTTTATGATGCTTGACCCGCCGTGGCTAGAGTGATTTTGATCATCAACCTGTTTAAACTTGAAAACATATATCAAACCATCTCAGTGAGTAATGGGTGATAAATAGCAATCGGCCCAAGATATTTGAGGCGAGTCAGAAAAAAGTCTGAAAAACCTTGTGGCAGTGCCAGGAAGGTAAAAAATAGCAATTTTGTTGGCTCATCAGGTCGCGACAGGATAGGACGTGTTAAATGAACTCAAGTGCCACCCAAGGGAGACTTTTGTATCAAAAGCTCAAGTATTTAGACCGGCTGATCAGGCACGAGTCAAGCTTCAGTGAAGCGGGTTCAATGAACCAATGGTTTCTCTATTCTCCATGTGAGGCGCTTGCCAATACCAGACATGTTTTAACCAAGGCAAGTTCAGGGTCCATGAGTGGAATAACTCGCCAAGAGTTCACGGGTCCATATGGCGATTCGGCCAACACACAGTCCAGTATAACCATTTGTAATGCGGTAATTTTTCGCAGGCCAAATGGGTAGTAAGGCTGATCTCAGTGAGAGGAAGCCCCCAAGTGACCTATGATTAAGGGAAAGACCATCATAGGATTGTAGAAGCGTATACGCTATTACCACAAAACGACTTGAGAACAAACTGTCCTCAAGTAAGCCGGTCTAATCCACAGAATCATATAAGGCGCCTATGTTTGAATCACGCGCTTGTGGCGACTCCGATCCTCTTTGGCTTATCGATACCCAGTTTTGTAATAAGCGCATCGTGGCGACTTAAGCTCTTTGGTATGGATAGTGTCCATGCTTGGGCGACTTGTTGATGAAAAAATAAAGATCCATACCTTTCAATAAGATGAATTAGCAGGAAAGCCCCCAAGTCGGGAGGCGTTTCATTTTGTTGCTTTATAAGAAATGAAAAACTTACAAAACGTAGAGCTAATAGCTCAAGTGTAATAAGGCCGCAAGTGGGCTATGTTCCAGGGGCGAGTTGACTCAGCCTCCGTGGTTGGCCGATCAGGCCGTAGATCCACCAGATAGTAAGACCCGTTGCGAAGGTTTTTACTGACGACGAACGGTCCTTCCCATGGTGGTGATAACTTATGCATGCCTGTACGATCTTGTATCAGCCGAAGCACTAAGTCGCCTTCCTGAAAGGTTCGGCTCTTGACCCGGCGGCTGTGATAACACCGTAAGTCCTGCTGATAAATGGCCGATCGGGCTGCAGCCAAATCACGCGCTTCCTCCAAGGCGTCCAAAGAGTCTTAACTCGCCAGTTCGTTGTCCTGTTCCACATAAGCGGCGACTCTGGGCGAGTCATGCCTTATGTCAGTGGGAAGAACGGCTTCTGCTCCATAGACCGGAAAGAAAGGAGTAAAACCCATAGAACAGTTCGGGGTGGTTCGGATGCTCCATAGTACCAAAGGCAACTCCTCAACCCAACACCCCAGAATACGTTCCAAGGGAACCATGAGTCGGGGTTTGTTTCCTCGTAAAACTTCCTGGTTCGCCCGCTCCGCCTCTCCATTAGATTGTGGGTGAGCAACTTCAGAAACATCAAGCCGGATGTGCTCACGACGGCAAAACTCCTGCATCGCTCCTTGAGACAGATTAGTGCCATTATCAGTAATGATGCTGTGCGGATATCCGAACCAGAAGATTAAATTTTTCAAGAATTTGACCGTTGTCTCCGCATCGCAAGCTCCAACAGGTTCTGCTTCAACCCACTTGGTGAATTTATCAACCGCCACCAGCAGATGACTTTTCTTGTTGGACGACATCTTAAAGGGGCCAACCATGTCTAACCCCCAGACCGCGAAAGGCCAAGTGATGGGTATCATCCTAAGTTCTTGAGCCGGCACATGGACCTGTCGCCCGTAACACTGGCATCCATCACATCGACGAACTATCTCCTCTGCATCTGCGTGGGCCGTCAACTAGAAGAAACCATGACGGAACGCCTTTGAAACCAAGGAGCGTGACCCGGCGTGATGCCCACAATCTCTGGAATGAGTGTCATTTAGAATTATGCGCCCTTCTTTGGAGGAAACACATCTTTGAAAAACCCTGGAAGTGCTTCGCTTATATAGTTCGCCATTGATGATCACCATGGATTTGCTTCGCCGAACGATTTGGCGAGCCAACACTTCATCCGTAGGTACTCGCCTCGGGCGAGATAGGCCAGATACGGAAGAACCCAATCTGGCGTAACATGGAGAGCCTCCACGAACTGGGACTCAGGATCTGGTATTGCCAATTCCTCCTCTGAAGGCAACCTTACGGAAGGATTATGAAGAGTATCCAGAAAAACATTGGGGAGAACCGGCTTACGCTGGGAACCGAGACGTGAAAGGGCATCAGCTGCTTTGTTAAGGCGCCGGTCAATGTGATCGACCTGATAGCCATGGAAATGACCCGTCACATCGGACACAGCCCTCCTGTAAGCCGCCATCAAGGGGTCCCGAGAATCCCAAGTGCCTGACACTTGCTGAGCCACTAGATCAGAGTCGCCGAAACATCTGACCCGCGTAAGGTTCATCTCCTTGGCGAGTTGCGAGCCATGAAGCAAAGCTTCGTATTCCGCAGCATTGTTGGTACATGGAAACATGAGTTGGAGGACGTAACAGAATTTGTCCCCTTGAGGCGATATCAGCACCATGCTAGCCCCCGAGCCTTCCAACTGTCTAGATCCGTCAAAATAAATAGTCCAGTATGTAAGGTCAGGCTTGTCTTCCGGGATTTCTAACTCGGTCCAATCATTGACGAAATCAACCAAGGCCTGAGACTTGATAGCCATGAGACGGGTGTATCGCACGTGGTGCGGGCCAAGTTCAATCGCCCACTTGGCAATTCGCCCTGTCGCCTCCCGATTCTGGATGATGTCCCCGAGGGGAGCGGAGCTAACCACCGTGATGGGATGCTCTTGAAAATAATGTTTAAGCTTCCGGCTTGCCATAAAGACCCCATAAACTAATTTTTGCCGTGTGGGTATCGCTGCTTGGAAAGAGTTAGCACCTTGCTGATAAAATACACCGGGCGCTGCACAGGGTATTCCTTTCCTTCCTCCTTCCTTTCGACGACCACCGCCACACTTACCGCTTTGGAATTTGCCGCAATATATAAAAGCATGGGCTCTTTCTCAGTCGGGGCGGCCAAGACCGGCGGGTTGACCAGCTGCCGCTTTAAGGTTTCGAAAGCTTCATCGGCTTCGTCTGTCCAGACAAAATGGTCAGATTCCCTAAGCAATTGATAAAGGGCAATAGCTTTCTCTCCCAGACGGCTTATGAAATGACTTAAGGCTGCAATACGACCCGCCATCCGTTGGACTTGATTAATATTCGCTGGTTTCCCAAGGGAGGTAACCGCTTCGATCTTGTCCGGGTTAGCTTCGATGCCGCGCTCAAACACCAGGAAGCCCAACAACTTCCCTGCAGGCACACCAAAGACACACTTGGTGGGATTAAGCTTCATCTGATATACCCGCAGATTATCAAAAGTTTCCTTGAGATCTTCCAATAGCGTTTCCTTCCTGTGGGTTTCAACCGCAATGTCGTCAACATAGGCATGGACGTTGCGTCTGATTTGGCCATGGAGGCAATTTTGGAAGCAGCGTTGATAAGTCGCCCCTGCACTCTTGAGTCCGAATGGCATGGACACATAGCAAAAAGCCCCAAAGGGGGTTATAAAAGCTGTTTTCTCTTGATCTTCCACGGCCATCTTGATTTGGTGATATCCAGAATAAGCATCCAGGAAGCACAAACGTTCGCAGCCCGCCACTGAATCGATAATTTGGTCGATGCGGGGAAGAGCGAAAGGATCCTTCGGACAAGCTCTGTTAAGGTCCGTGTAATCAATGCACATATGAAAGGTACCATTCTTCTTAAGCACCAAGACCTGGTTAGCCAACCATTTGGGGTGGAAGACCTCTACGATGAATCCGGCGGCCAAGAGACGGGCAACTTCCTCCCCGATTGCCTTGCGTCGTTCCTCATTGAACCTACGAAGATATTGCTGAATAGGTTTTGCCTTTGGGTCAACATTAAGGTGGTGCTCAGCGAATTCTCTCGGCACACCAGGCATGTCAGAAGGTTTCCATGCGAAGATGTCCCGATTCTCACAGATGAATTCGATGAGCGCGCTTTCCTATTTGGGATCCAGACCCGTCCCAATAGTGAACTGCTTGGTTGAATCGCCGGGGACAAAATCCACCGTTTTAGTGTCATCTGTTGGCTTGAATTTGAGGGGCGGCTCAGCGTGTGTCGTCGGCTTTTTTAGGGGTGACATATCAGTCGGATCAACATTGGCCTGGTGGTATTTGAGCTCCTCCGCAGCAGAGGCAACTTCTGCGTAAGCCGCATCCCCTTCTTCACATTCTCTCGCAATCCTCCTATCACCATCAACCGTGATGAGTCCTTTAGGACCAGGCATCTTGAGTTTAAGGTAAACATAGCATGGGCGAGCCATGAACCAGGCGTAAGCCGGCCGCCCAAACATCGCATGATAGGGCCTTTTTAACTTGACCACCTTAAACATGAGCGACTCTCTCCTGTAATTAGATGCTGTTCCAAACGCAACTGTGAGCCTGACTCGGCCTATGGGGTACGCTGATTTGCCTGTGACGATCCCGTGGAATACCGTGGTTGAGGGCATCCAATCTTTCTCCAACAGGTTCATCCTTTGGAAAGTGCCGAAGTACAAAATGTTGATGCTGCTGCCACCATCCATCAGTCCCTTCGACAAGGTATATCCCCCAACTTGGGGAGCCACGACCAACGCTAAGTCGCCGGGATTGTCAACTCTTGGTGGGTGATCCTCCCTACTCCATGATATAGTCTGCTCGGACCAGTGGAGGTATCTAGGGAGTGCCAGCTCAGACACACTGTACGCTCGGTGACTCACCTTTTTATCACGACTGCAAGCATTGGTAGTGAAAACGTGGTACTGCCCATTGCTTAACTTCTTGGGATTGTTGCAGAAGCCGCCATTATCATCCTGCCCCTACGAAGCCCCCTGTGGGGGTGGTTGCTGAAAAACTCCAGGCGGGTTATACCGTCGCTGGTGATGCACCGGATACTGGCCGCTGCTTGGCTGCGAGCCACCCTAAGCCCCCGGTTCGTGGAAACCGCTCAAGGGGTTCTGGCGTTGATTGGGTGCACCGAACTGTTCCTGCCGTTGGTCCGAGTCACCGCTTTGCCCTTTTTTGACCGCCTCCGCCTGAAACTCCCGCATCACGTAACAGTCCTACCAGGAATGAGTCGCCGGTCCGTTTGCCATGGCGTGGTGCGGGCAGGGGCCCTTGAGTATCTCATTATAGTTGCGCGGCTTTTTGCCACTGTAAGCCCTACTCTTCTTCTGGCGCTGGTTGCCATTATTGGTGTTGGTGTTGGCGACTAAGTTCGAAGATTCTTCCTGCTGCCTTCTCTTGCTATTCGCTCCCTGATTGTGGCGGGCGCGTCCCTGGAACCGGGCATGATTTTTGGATGACTCGCCCTTCCTTGGCGAGTTAGATTTACCACCATCCTCGCCGGGATCTTTGGTGTCGTCCGCCTCAGCGTACCTAGTGAGGGTGTCCATTAGCTCCCCCATGTCTTGGACCTTTCGCTTGAGTCGCCCCAACTTCTGCACCAAGGGCTCGTAGTGGCAATTCTGCTCGAGGGTCAGCACAGCCTGCGCCGCTGTAATACCGTCTGATGAGTGAATGATTTTCGCGACCGCCGCGACCAGTGGTGGGCCGACTCATCCGGGCGTTGAATGCAGTGTTGTAGATCGACTATTGTCATCGGACGTTTGCAGGTTCCTCGGAAGTTTTTGACGAAACACTCTTTCAATTAAGCCCAAGTCTGGATGGAGTTGGGGGGCAAGTTCTTTAACCAAGTACGCGCCGTCCCTTCGAGCATCATTGTGAATTATCTGGCGCAAACTTCTTCGCTTACATCGAGCATGTCCATGGCGATTTCATAACTCTCGACCCACGACACCGGCTCAAGGTCCGGAGTATAGTTAGGCACCTTTCTTGGCCCTTTAAAATAATTGGGCATCCACTTGTCTACCGCTCCCAACAAGAGGCGCTGGGGTGACTTGGGTGTCCGGGTGATCCCGACCTGGCGGGTCTCGATGATCAGGCGAGTTGACCTGGGGAAAGGGCCGCGGTCCGCTGGTTATAGCGGGCTGGTCCTCTGGCCGACTCCTGGTGTGGCTTGCCTGGGGAGTGGAATGCAGCCGATCTAGGCTGTGTGAGAACTGGGCGTTCTGAACCACCGCCGTCTTCAACATCTCAATGGCGTTCCTCGCCTCTATCTCAGCTGGAGTGTTGCCGTGAATCGGAAGGGATTCCAAATGGCGAGTTGCGGCAAGGACGTTGTCCACCGGGTTGGAGAAGTGACCTTGAGGTGTCTGGAATCGGGGAACGCGATCCACAGCTGGCTGAAACGGCGGGTTTGGTGGCTGGCCTGGCGCTCCCCCCGGGGCGGCTCCTGCCCCGGGAGTTCGAGGAGTGTCGAATAGGCGGGTCGGGTTGAGATCAGGGGGCAGGCGACCCTGGTGCCTCCGCTGATGGACGGAGTCAGATGCACGCTGGTGCCTTTCGAGCCGCCAGTTGTCGGTATTCAAGCGAGCTATCTCAGCGGTAATTTGAGCCTACCGGGTCTCGATCTTGGCGGATTCCACCTCGGCATCCCGTTGAGCCTTTGCCACCCCTTCTCTTAGCTTCGTCAATTCCGTGTTTTACCGCCTCCTGGTTTTCCGGTGTGATGGGGGTCGCCATGAGCCTTGTTATTTCCGCTGCTAACTCCACCAAAATCGCGACCGGGCTTCTAGACGTCTCGCCAGTTCCATCTCCGTCTGCCGGGTTTGGCGAGGGTGGAGTCGCCCCTGCCATGTAAACGGCGATCTGACGATGAGTCCGGTCAAGAACTTCGGGGTCCATGGCCAGTGACAAGCCCCCAAGGCAGCCCCCGTGTAGAGAATGGATTGAATCTGAATCGCCCATGGATGATTCATCATCAGTGTTGACCGGCGTGGTTTCCTGGGTCGCTGAGTGTTCTGGTTCCTCAGATCCCTGCGTGAATCCAACAAAGACCGGGCAGGTTAGGTTTGGCGTCACGGCCGGGCGGACGTACCTGGCTGGCTCGACGATGTCGGAGGAGGTGTCCTGCTCAGGCACGGGCGATCCAATCATGCCGATGAAGACGCTGATCTTGCCGAAGGGGACCCTATAACCAGACTCGATCGATTCCGCCTCGGGCCCCCATAGCAAGTTGTTGATGTAGTACTTCCCGCGGCGGCTCCGGGTCATGAGCCCCGTCGCGTAGCTCCCAAACCCTGGTAGGGCTCCCTTTGAGAACTCAACTCCACCGTGCGCAGGCCCCATGGTGGGCGCCAACTGTCGTGGTTTTGTCATGGCAGATGTCCTCGTGAAAGGACTTAATGTTGGAGCCATCGCACCTTGGTGGCGACTCAAAGGGGTTGAACCGGAGAGAGACATATATTTACCCAGGTTCGGCCCCTCGTGAGGAGGTAAAAGCCTACGTCCTGCTTTGTGTTGTATTGATGGAGTTTCGATTACAAGGAGGGCGTAACTCGCCTGACCTAGCACTCGATGATTTCTAACCTACCCTCTTCCTCCCTGGGACTCGCCTTTATATATAGGTCGAGTCCTTAGGGTTTACAAGGGTCCTTTCCTTTACACAGATCATGACTCTCGCGATCTCTAAGTCGCCATCTTTCCAAGGCTTGGAGACCTTCTCTACTATGGACTCCTTCCGAAGGTCTTAAACCGCCATACGACTCCCGGCCTTACGAGGCCAAGGCCCAAACCACATTGAGATGAGTCACCAGCTTCAGTGACCCGGCCCAACTAGGGAGGGCTATCCAACAGATAATATCCCCAACAATTATCCTCTGTTTTCATTTCGAGCCTGTTTCTGCCACAGATTTAGGGCAAGGATGTCTTCTCAAGATTCAGAGGGGGAGAGCTATGTGGCAGATTACCTTGCTAACCCCAAGATCTATGGGGACTTGGATCATTATGGTTGGACCACTGATGAGGAAGAAGATTATGATCCCAAGGGGAAGGATGGAACAAGTTCCGATGAAGAGGAAGCTCCTCTACCTCAATCTGGAAACACACACGTGGAGTTCAAGAAGTCGAACCTTCCTAACTCAAGGAAGAAGCCTAAGATTTTGTTTACCCCTTCTCGTCTTTTGCACGAGAGTAATCAAGAATTATTCCAAAGGGTGTTGACGCTTGAAGAGGAAATCAACGATCTGAAGGAGCAGAACTTGTGTGCTCAAGAGGAAATTAAACAAGTTCAAGAACTCTGCAACAACTCCACCACCATCACCTTTGAAGGAAGACAACTAAGCACGGGTATGGGCAATCCCCTTGGATTGTGCCAAGCTTGGGGGAGTTGCCCCGGTATCGTATCACCATCACATATTTTTCCTTTACCTTTTCTTAGTTCGACCCTTTTTGGTTTTATCTTTCTCTAGTAGAATAAAGTTCTTAGTGTTTTAGGCTTGAGTTTTGCTTTCTGTCACCCCCGATGTATTCGAGTTCGTGAGTCATATAATAAAGAGTGTTTTAGTTAAGGGCCTTGCTTCATGCCATGATCTATAGAAAATAATGATGAAAGAACAAAAGCATGAAAGATCATGTAATGATCTTATGGGAAGTGATGGCTTCGCATATAAAAAGAGTGTTGATTGAAACTTGTTGTGGGTGGACAAACGTAGACCTTGGTCATTGTTGCAATTAATAGGAAGTGATAAAGAAGGGGAGGTTCACATATAAATATATCATCTTGGACACCATATATGATTGTGCAAACTCATTAAACTATTGCATGCTTAGAAGTAGATGTTGGACAAGGAAGACAACATAATGAATTATGTTTTCTTGGTTCCAAACAATGTTATATGACTAGAGATCCCTTAGCATGTGATGCTTGCTTCCACCCCATACCAGCCAAAACTTCTGCGCCAAGTAGAGATACTACTTGTGCATACATAAACCTTCAACCCAGTTTTGCCATGAGAGTCCACCATACCTACCTATGGATTGAATAAGATCCCTCAAGTAAGTTGTCATCGGTGCAAGCAATAAAAATTGCTCCCTAAATATGTATGATCTATTAGTGTGTGGAAAATAAGCTTTGTACGAACCTGTGATGAGGAAGACATAAAAGGGACAGACTGCATAATAAAGTTCTTTATCATAGGAGGCAATATAAAGTGACGTTCCTTCACACTAAGAGGACACACATCCAAACCTCAAAAGCGCATGACAACCTCTGCTTCCCTCTGCGAAGGGCCTATCTTGTACCTTTACTTTTTGTCCTTAAAAGTGTCATGGTGATCGACACCAATTCCTTTTTACGCCTTTATCTTGGCAAGCGTCATGTGCTAGGGAAAGATCTATATTCATATGTCAACCTGGAAGTAAGTAGTCATGAATTATTATTATTGACATTACCCTTGAAGTAAGTAGTTGGGAGGTGAAACTATAAGCCCCTATCTTTCTCTGTGTCCAACTGAAACTTTGATCTCATGAATACCACGTGAGTTGTAGCAATTGTAGAAGACGAAAAGATGATTGAGTATGTGGATTTGCTTACAAGCTGTTATTTGGCTCTTTCCGATGTTATGATAAATTGCAATTGCTTCAATGACTAAAGGCTATTGGTTGTTAATTCTCAATAAGGTTCTTGATCCTTACTTTACTTTGTGAAGGAATTGTCACTTTAGCATGAGAGATTATATGATGATATTGATGTTCTAATTATGATCATGATGCCTCCATGTCCGTATCTTGTTTTGTTGACACCTCTCTCTCTAAATATGTGGGCATGTTTATTGATCTCGGCTTTCGCTTGAGGACAAGCGAGGTCTAAGCTTGGGGGAGTTGATACATCCATTTTGCATCATGCTTTTATGTTGATATTTATCGCTTTATGGGCTATTATTACACTTCACGGTACAATACTTATGCCTTTTCTCTCTTATTTTGCAAGGTTTACATGAAGAGCGAGAATGCCGGCAACTGGAATTCTGGCCTGAAAAAGGAGCAAGTTTGAGATACCTATTCTGTGAAAATCCAAAAGCCGTGAAAATCAATGAGGAATTATTTTGGAATTTATAAAAAATAATGGGTGGAAGAAGTACCACACGGGAGCCACTAGGAGGCCACAAGCCTGCTAGGCGCGGCCTACCCCCTTGGCCGCGCCTAGGGGGCTTGTGGGCTCCCTGTTGGCCCTCTGGCTCCCCTCTTTTGCTATAAGGAGGGTTTCGTTTCATAAAAAATCAAGAGGAGGCTTTCTGGAGGAATCGCCGCTGCCACGAGGCGGAACTTGAGCAGAACCAATCTAGAGCTCCGGCAGGGTTGTCCTGCAGGGGAAACTTCCCTCCCAGAGGGGGAAATCGTCGCCATCGTCATCACCAACACTCCTCTCATCGGAGGGGACTCATCAACATCAACATCTTCATCAGCACCATCTCATCTCCAAACCCTAGTTCATCTCTTGTAACCAATCTCTGTCTCGTGACTCCGATTGGTAGTTGTAAGGTTGCTAGTAGTGTTAATTACTCTGTGTAGTTGATGCTAGTTGGATTACTCGGTGGAAGATTATATGTTCAGATCCTTGATGCTATTCAATACCTCTCTGGTCATGAATATAATTATACTTTGTGAGTAGTCACTTTTGTTCCTGAGGACATGGGATATGTCATGCTATACGTAGTCATGTGAATTTGGTATTCGTTCGATATTTTGATGCGTTGTATGTTGTTTTTCCTCTCGTGGTGTTATGTGAACGTCGACTACATAAAACTTCACCATTATTTGGGCCTAGAGGAATGCATTGGGAAGTAGTAAGTAGATGATGGGTTGCTAGAGTGACAGAAGCTTAAACCCTAGTTTATGCGTTGCTTCGTAAGGGGCTGATTTGGATCCACTAGTTTAATGCTATGGTTAGACTTTGTCTTAATTCTTCTTTCGTAGTTGCGGATGCTTGCGAGAGGGGTTAATCCTAAGTGGGATGTTTGTCCAAGTAAGGGAAGCACCCAAGCACCGGTCCACCCACATATCCAACTATCAAAGTAGCGAACGCGAATCATATGAACATGATGAAACTAGCTTGACAGAAATTCTCATGTGTCCTTGGGAGTGCTTTACCTCCTATAAGAGTTTGTACAGGCTTGTCCCTTTCTACAAAAGGGATTGGGCCACTTTGCTGTACCTTTGTTAGTATTGTTACTTGCTACTTGCCACGAATCATCTTATCACACAACTATCTGTTATCGATAATTTCAGTGCTTGCAGAGAATACCTTGCTGAAAACCACTTGTGAGATCCTTTTGCTCCTCGTTGGGTTCGACACTCTTACTTATTGAAAGGACTACAATTGATCCCCTACACTTGTGGGTCATCACCCTTGTCAACGTCAGCGACCAGGCTAGCCTAGACCCTGTCATCCCTCACCGGAGGAGCCGGTCCGCTCCTCGCCGCCACATGCCGGATCCCGGTCGGATCCCGCCGGTCTCGTCGCCCGAGGCCCATCACCAATCGCGAGCCGCTTCCCCTCGCGATCTAGATCACCAGATCCAACCGGGGGGCCAACAGCGTTGGCCCCTGGCGCAGGTGGGCCGCCGCCAGCGAGACCGCACCACCCAGCCGACCCAGCTCCACCCGGCAGCGGCCTCGCAAGCCTCACCGAGCCGGCCCAGCCTCGCCTGCCCCTCGACCCACCTGAGCTCCACCCCACCGAGCCAAGCCAACCCAGCCGCCTCCACCGCATGGGCTTGGCCAACCAAGGTGAGCCCATCTGCCCCTCTATCCCGCGCCCGTGTGCGCAATATAGTGTCCATCGCGGCTATGATTTGTTTGGGCCGTGTTCCAGATTCGGCCAATGCATATTTTGTTTCGTCCCGCGATTTTATTTACTTTCAGAAAAAGCCTTATTTTAAAACCCGTGTATCTTTTAAACCGTGCGTCAGATCGGAATAAGTTATATTTGTAAACGTGTAGATTTTCGCACAGAATAATATTTTCCAACTCTCATGCATAATTAAAGCTGTTTAGCGTGTTGTTTGCATTGGTTTGCATGTTGCCATGTTAGAAATGTTTTAGGTCGTAGTTAATTAACCGTAGCTCCGTTGGAGATGAGACATATATGTAAATGGACTAGAACGATGAGTAGATTCATGTGAACCACTTTGTTTTGCCGTTTAACAAACATATAATGTGGTTAGGACAAATCTAGACAGATTACAAAGTTGATGTGTGGGGTCTATTCGGAGATCCTATATGTCATTTCCGGCCTCATTTAAAATGCCTAGACAGGTAGTTTAATTTGTGCTTCACCCCTTGCTATGTTCAACAACATTTAATATTACCGTGTACTTAAACGAGAGTGAACTAAATAATTCAATTGTGGATTTTCGTCAATATGCAACTCGTTGCATATTGAACTTCACTTAGTGTGTAGTGTTTGATTGTGTGATTTTCCATGCCGTGCCTTGCATGATTTAATCGAGCATGCATCATATGTGTTGTGCATCATGTCGTGCATGTGCCGTGGTGAATATCGTGTGTTGATTCTTGTTTCCGGTTTGCTTCGTATCGATAGAATTCCGCAAGCATGTCGGAATGTGAGGATCCATTCGACTACGTTGGTTCGTCTGCTTCACGGATGCATTCTTCTTCCAAGCAGGATCGCACGCAAGATGATCATTTCCCCGGATACCATTACTATCATTGGTATGATAGTTGTTTTGTTTCTATCGCTATGTCTCACTGCTTGCCACCTGTTAAATGTCAGCCTCTCAACATTGCCATGAAACCTTCAACCTGTTCACAACCTAGCAAACCACTGATTGGCTCTGTTACCGCTTGCTTAACCATGTGTTAGCGTTGCTAGTTGCAGGTGCAGTTGTTTCCATGTGCGAACATGGGTTCCTTGTTATATCACCATATTAACACTAATTAATTTAATGCACCTATATACTTGGTAAAAGGTGGAAGGCTCGGCCTTTCTAGCCTGGTGTTTTCTTCCACCTTTGTCGCCTTAGTTTCAGTAACCGATGTTATGTTCCATAAATGAGCGCTCTAACATGCTTGGGGTTGTTATGGGGACCCCCTAGATTCTCGTTTTGGGATAAAGCTTGTATGGCAATGCCCAACATTGGTACTATATTTGCCCAACATAACAATTATGTTAATACTGAAAAACATAGGGCGCATGAAACCGATGAGTAATTCAACATAATACAGGGAGGGCCAGTGCTGATGGTGCTGGTCCAAAATAGAGCATCATGCGGGGCCAACCCGAGGCAACTCGGGAGATGTCCATCAGGCCACCGTACGCTTTGCTTATCCGTCGTGTCCTGAGAACGTGATACGCGGCTCCTATTGGGATCGTCGACACACCGGGCAACTTTGCTGGGCTTCTTTAACCTTTCTCGAGCGTCTTGTGTGAGGGATTTCTAGGATTCTATGGGCTTTCTCAACGTTTAGGTTTTCCAATAGGAAACCCGAGGAGATCACGGGTTTCCCTGATCGAGGTCATTCCGTCGCAGTGTGTGGTAGTTTGTGATGGACTAGTTGGAGCACCCCTACAGGGTTAAATCTTTCGGAAAGCCGTGCCCGCGGTTATGTGGCAACGTGGAAACTTTGTTTAACATACGGTTCTAGATAACGTGAAGTAAGCTTAATTAAAATATGCCAACTAAGTGCGTAACCGTGACTGTCTCTTTCATGAGCTCCTTCTCCGATCGAGGACAAGGTGGGGTTATGTCTGACGTAAGTAGGTGCTCAGTATCATTCATTTGATCATCAGTAGTTCACGTCTGCTATGCGTAGATCACCCCCCTCTTATTCTTGTACTCATAAGTTAGCCACCTCAAATAAATGCTTAGTCGCTTGTTGCAGCCTCACCACTTAACCATACCTCACCTATTAAGCTTTGCTAGTCTTGATACCTTTGGAAATGAGATTGTTGAGTCCCTGTGGCTCACAGATTACTACAACAGCAGTTGCAGGTACAGGTAAAGAGTTACTTTGATGTGAGCATGATGATTGTTTGATTTGGAGTTTCTTCTTCTTCTTCTTCTTCATCGAGCTAGGATGGGTTCCAGGCCGGCAGCCTGGGATAGCAAGGATGGACGTTGTTCTTTTATCGTTTCTTTTCGTCCGTAGTCGGACCCTACTCTTCTTCATGATGACCGTATACTGCTGTATTGATGTGACTCTGATGTAGCTTGTGGCAAGTGTATTCCATATACTCAACTATTCTGTACATGTACTTATAACGATATCCATTCTTGCGAAACAACGAGATGCGCTTCTATCCCTGTCCAGGCCCTCGTGCCAAAATAAGGATAGGATCGCATCTTGGGCGTTACAAACATTTAGATCCATGTGTACTTTGCAAATTATATGTTATAATGTAGATGCTGCTACCACACTCCACATGGAGCTATTCCAAATGACTGCTCCACTATAGATATCTAGTTTGCTACTTAGAGTCATCTCAATTGGATTCAAAGCTTGCATGGACGTAACCCTTTACAACAAACTCTTTATCAACTCCTCTTCCCGACGCCCACCACCGAAACCACCGTCGCGCCACCGCTCCCGGCGCCGCCCCAGTGCCCCACAGCCCCGACACCGCCGCCCTGCTGTCCCCGGCGCCGCCCCGGTGCCCTACAGCCCCCCGGCGCCGCTGCCTCACCGCCCCCGACGCCGCTCGGCAGGCCCAACACCATCGGCACCGGCCCGCCGCCCCAACACCCCCGGCCCCGCCGCCCACGACTCCATAGCCGCCCCTGCCGGTGGGCCCCCACACACACCCCCACCCCACGGGATAATTAATTATTTGTTATTTAGATTTTTGGAATTAGATTATAACTACAAAGTTGATTTTTTATTGTTGTTGTAGTAGTTGTTCTTATTATTGTAGTTGTTGTAGTAGTTGTTGTTATTGTAGTTGTTGTAGTAGTTATTGTAGTTAGTTAGCTTAATAGAAAGAAGAGGAAGAAGAAGAGGAGGAGGAGGAGTAGAAGAGGAGAAGAGGAGGAGGAGGAGGAGGAGAAGAAGAAGAATAAGAAGAAGAAGAGGAAAAAAAATAAGAAGGAGAAGAAGAAGAAGAGGAGGAGGAGAAGAAAAAAATAAGAAGGAGAAGAAGAAAAGAAGAAGAGAAGAAGAAGAGAAGAAGAGAAGAAGAGAAGAAGAAAAAATAAGAAGGAGAAGAAGATAAAAAGGAAGAAAAGAAGAATAAGTAGAACAAGACAATAAAGAAAAATAGAAATAGAAATAAGAGGAAGAAGAAGAAGAAGACGAGGAAGAAGAGGAGAAGAGGAGGAGGAGGAGGAGGAGGAGGATAAGAAGAAGAAGAAGAAGAGGAGAAGAGGAGAAGAAAGAGGAAAATGAAAAGAAGGAAGAAGAAGAAGAAGAGAAGAAGAAGAGAAGAAGAAGAGAAGAAGAAGGAGGAGGAGGAGGAGAAGGAGCCCTCCTTCTTCTCCTTCTTGTCCTTCTTCTCTCTTGCTTCTTCTTCTCCCTCCTTCTTATCCTTCTTCTTCTCCTTATTCTCTCCTCCTTCTTCTCCTTCTTCTTCTTCTTCTTCTTCTCTTCTTCTTCTCCTCTTCCTCCTTCTCATTCTCCTCCTCCTCCTTCTCCTTCTTCTTATCTTCTAGCTTCTTCTCTTTCTTCTTCTACGTAGCTTATTTTCCCCAACAAAGACATACATAGCTAATTATCCTCTAAAATGACATAATTAGCTTAGTTAGGGTAAAAACATCATAAGAACCTTGGTTAATTGACAACTTAGCTAATTATCCTCCAAAATGACATAATAAGCTAAAAATGGCATAAAAACCTTGGTTATCTCATGAATATTATATTCTTAGCTTGTTTTCCTCTAAAATGACATAATTGTCCCATATAGCTCCAAAAGACATAATTAGCATATTTGTGTTGATCGGGTGGATTTACATGTGACAGTTGTCTCATCGCTGTGAGCTCTGCTATGCGAAGACCTCCCCGTGCGTTGTACGAGCTCCGCCCCTGCATTCGTGGGTCAGTACAAATGTCATCTCCTCCTCGCCCCTTCATTTACCATGGGTCGGTTTTCACATGAAACTTGCTAGATGTAGGTAATTAAATTAATTTATCAGTATGCGTGACCAGTATGCGTCTCCCGTTCGAAAGGGTTACAGTTAGAAATATGCATGCATTTGCTTATATTTATAACCGTGATTCTTTCGAATTATCCAACGTTATACATGGACAGCCCGAGTATGTGTAGATTGGGTTCGTTCTCCCATATGCTTTGTTCCGGATCCGATGCATAATTTCGTCAGTGCCTCCCTGTTGTTCTCCGAATACACATCCTCTTTGTTTATTGTGGAGACGTGTATCAGGGGAATGGCGGGGAGGTGCTGCCGAAATTTTGCATTGGATCCGGAGCAGAGCATGGGAAAACGAACCCAATCTACACATACTCGGGTGGGATTAGGACCTGTCTTTACCTATTAGCGTGTAGGTTGCATGGACGTAAGAAAAATGGCGAACTTGATTAACTGATGAATATATATGCTAAATTATATATAAATATATTTCTTGTGTCTTTAGTAGCTAGGCAAGATGAGTGATCGTGCGTGGATGTATACCGGTCACCCTAGTCAGAAAGAGCTGATGAAAGAATGGTTTCTAAAAACCAAGGAATTTGTGAAAGCCGCATTTGCAAATGGCCAGGAAAGAAACTATTGCCCCTGTCCTAGATGCGATAACTATAAAAAGACGACACAGACTATAATGATTAAACACCTACAGAGGAGGGGTTTTAAGCCTAATTATACGGTGTGGACATTTCATGGTAAGTCTATACAACGCACCAGAGCTGAGGTGGTCCGTCGTCACAGCGACGAGCATGGTATCGGGATCGAAGACATGGTGCCAGACTTTGATGATGCTCGGGATTCGGAAGATGAGATGGAGTAATCTGCAAAGGTCTTCTATGAAATGTTGGAGTCTTCAAAACATCCTATCCATGAGCACACTGAGCTTTGTCAGCTGGATGCATTTGCACAAGTAATGGCTCTGAAGGCTCAGTTCAACTTGGGAAGAGAATGCTACGACGCGATGACGACACTATTTGGACGCTTCCTACCCAAAGGCCATGTCATGCCTGCAAACCTGGACCAGTCGGACAAAATACTTCGTGTACTTAAGATGCCCTATGAGAAGATAGATGCATGTGAGAAAGGATGTGTCTTATTTAGGAAGGAGTATGCACACTTGCACTATTGTCCCTATTGCGAGTCTTGCAGGTATCTTGTGGTAGACAACGGTATGGATGAGAAGAGGCAGACCAAAATCGCAGTTAGTGTTCTTCGGTAGATGCCAATCGTACCAAGGCTTCAACATCTTTTCATGGCCGAAGAGACAACCAGACAGATGACATGGCACAAATTGGGCAAAAGAACCGAACTAGATGCGGATGGGAATAAGATGGCGGTACACACATCGGATGGGCAAGCGTGGAAACATTTCTATGGATTGCATCAGGATAAAGCGGCAGATCCAAGGAATCTTCGAGTATGCGTCGCCATGGAGGGTTTTCATCCCTTCGGCATGACGGCAACCCAATACAGTTGTTGGCCTGTATTTGTCATTCTACTCAATCTCCCCCCGGGGAAGATTATGCAAAGAAAGAACATATTTCTGACGTTGATAATTCCAGGGCCCAATTATCCGGAGAAGAATATGAATGTATACGTGCAACCGCTTAAGGATGAATTGGAAGAAGCTTGGGATAATGGGGTCAAGACATACGATGCCGCTAGAAAACAAAACTTCAAAATGCATGTGTGGTACATGTACTCTATGCATGATTTGCCAGCGTATGCGCTATTCTCTGGATGGTTTGTGCATGGAAGGTTCTCGTGCCCCCAATGCAAGGCAGCTCTTTAGTTTCATTGGTTGAAGGAGGGTTGGAAGTATTCTTGATTTGACTTGCATAGACAGTTCCTGGATCCTGACCATCATTTCAGAAAAGACAAGAAGAACTTTAACAAAGGTAAAGTTGTCAAAAACTTGGCACCACCTGTGTTGATAGTCCAATAGATCCTGGATCAGTTAAACGCCCTCGAGCCTGATCCAGAGCGTCCAGGGTATTTCAAGGGGTATAATTCAAAACCCGCCTGGACTCACAAGCCATGCTTCTGGGATCTGCCTTACTTCAAAGACCCCCTTCTTCCACACAATATCGACATGATGCAAACTGAAATGAATATCGGATATGCTATTTTTTGTACATTGTTCGACATAGATGGGAAGACAAATGATAATACTAAGGCTAGAGTCGATCAAGAGACACTATGTCATAGACCATTACAAAACATGCGAGAAGGCAAAGGAAAGCAGAAGTGGTCGAAGCCAAAGGCCTGGTTCAATCTTGGAAGGCCAGCTATGAGGGAAATTATCTTGTGGGTCAAAATGCACTTGATGTTCCCTGATGGGTATGCAGCGAATCTAAAGAGGGGAGCGATTGTTGAAAAATTAAAAATCTTTGGTCTCAAGAGTCATGATTGGCACAGATGGCTAGAGCGGGTAATGCCGGTGATGTTACGTGGCTTTATTCCTGAGGATAAATGGCTAGTACTAGCGAAGCTGAGCTATTACTTCTGTGTCCTTTGTGTGAAAGAATTGTCGCCTGGCGTGGTAGATGACATAGAGGAGTTTGCACCGGAGTTGTTGTGCAAGTTAGAGAAGATCTTTCCGCCAGGCTTCTTTAATCCAATGCAGCATTTGATTTTACATCTACCGACCGAGGCAAGATTGGGTGGGCCCATCCAAAATCGTTGGTGCTATGCAACTGAGAGGATGCAAAAGTCGTTTCGAGCTAAATGTAAAAATAAGCTTAGAATTGAAGCATCGATGGCTGAGGCATTCATTACTGAGGAGGTGGCAAACTTTGTGACACCACACTACGAAGCCAAAAATCATCATTTGCATAATCTGAAGCCTTGGCACAATGATGCAGACCCTAAAAAAGGTGGGTCCAACCTCAGCCTATTCAAAGAGAAGCTCGCACTAGCCGGTGTTCGAAACCAATAACGTTGGATGTCGAAGAATGGCGGAACATTTCGTTGTATATCTTCAACAACCTAACAGAAGTGCTTCCGTACATCGAGTAAGTTCTCGACACATTGTCTCGTAACTTCTAATTCCTTTGAACTGCTCTTATTCCCGGATATTTCATACAGCCGATACGTCGCCAAATTCTCGGATGGAGCGGTGATCGAAAATGATTCCGTCGAAGAGTATGAGTTTCTCGCAAAGACAGGAGGCGGCTATCCCGGTCGTGTCGGCTACCCGGGAGCAGATGTCGGTTATTAAGCCTGAAGGGGATAGGTAAGTACATTTACTCTTTGTTTAGCTTTTGCCTTCAAGTTTCTTAAAATATCTAATATGTTGACCTTATCATACTGAAGGGGATGGGCACACCCTCGTGGAGTCCACAAGACGAACAACGTCCTTGGTGTGCTTTATCCATTTCATTCTGTGTGTGACCATCGATCATTACTGTGGTAACGAGGAATGGTGTTGCAGGCTGCTCTTTAGAAAGAGAGAGCGGCAAACCAGGTTGCTCTTGAGAAAGATAGATTGGCAAGCCAGGCTGCTCTTCAGGCTGCTCTTGAGGAGACGGACCAAACCACGGCACGATTGATTGAGGAGGAGAGGGCCCGGAATGATGTGGGTCAACAGGCCCTGTACCAGCTTTTTATGGTAAGTTTTTTTTCACATTAGCCAAATCATTTGTGTAATGTGTGTTTCATTACTAACTAATACGATCGACTCTTCAGGGCCTGTGCGAGAAGAGCGGTCAAATCCCTCCGTCGATGCCCGCCTTCTCTGCGACTCGCAAAGTGAGCTTCATTTCAATGGTCATTATAAACTAGTATTAACAGTTGAGTGTCATCATGCTAACTGAGACATTTCAAATATATTTTCCGCAGAATAACTCCCGAGCGGCATCGCACGCCATTTCTCCAGGGCAACCGTCTCCAAACGAAGCCGCCGCGAGCAACCCTGGTGTTTCTCCTCCTTGATGACCACGACGGTAAGTTTTTTCTCTAGTTCATTTTTGACATAATTAGAGGAAATAGGAGAAGAGGAGAAGAAATAGGAAAATGAAAAGAAGGAAGAAGAAGAAGAAGAAGAAGAGAAGAAGGAGAAGGAGGAGAAGGAGATGACGGAGAAGGAGGAGGAGGAGAAGAAGGAGAAGGAGGAGAAGGTGATCCTCCTCCTCCTCCTTCTCCTCCTTATCCTCCTTCTCCTCCTTCTCCTTCTTCTTCTTCTTCTTCTCCTTCTTCTTGATTTCTTCTTCTTCTTCTCCTCCTCCTCTTTCTTCTCTTCTTTCTTATTCTCCTTAACTTATTTTCCCCAACAATGACATAATTAGCCCATTTAGCTCCAAAATGACATAATAAGCTCAAAATGGCATAAAAACCTTGGTTAGCTCATGAATATTATATTCTTAGCTTGTTTTCCTCTAAAATGACATAATTAGCCCATATAACTCCAAAAAGACATAATTAGATAATTTAGCTCCAACAAGAAAGAGGAAGAGGAGAAGAAGAAACGAAGAAGAGGAGGAGGATGAGAAGGTGGAGAAGGAGAGAAGAAGAAAAATATAAGAAGGGGAAGAAGGAGAAAGAGCCCTCCTTCTTCTCCTTCTTCTCTCCTCCTTATTCTTCTCCCACCTTCTTCTCCTTATTCTTATCCTTCTTCTCTCCTCGTTCTTCTCCTTCTTCTTCTCCTTATTCTTCTCTTCTTCTTCTCCTCCTCCTCCTTCTCCTTCTCCTCCTTCTCCTTCTTCTTCTCTTCTTGCTTCTTCTCCTTCTTCTTCTACGTAGCTTATTATCCCTAACAAAGACATACTTAGCTAAGTATCTTCAAAAATGACATAATTAGCTTAGTTAGGGTAAAAACATCATAAGAACCTTGGTTAGCTCACAACTTAGCTAATTATCCTTCAAAATGACATAATAAGCTCAAAATGGCATAAAACCTTGGTTAGCTCATGAATATTATATTCTTAGCTTGTTTTCCTCTAAAATGACATAATTAGCCCATATAGCTCCAAAAAGACATAATTAGGTAATTTAGCTCCAACAAGAGGAGAAGAGGAGAAGAAATAGGAAAAATGAAAAGAAGGAAGAAGAAGAAGAATAGAACAAGCAGAATGAGGAGGAGGAGAAGAAGGAGAAGAAGAAGGAGAAGGAGGAGAAGACCTTCTCCTCCTTCTCCTTCTTCTTCTTTTTCTCCTTCTTCTTGATTTCTTCTTCTTCTTCTTCTCCTCCTCTTTATTCTCCTCTTTCTTATTCTCCTTACCTTATTTTCCCCAACAATGACATAATTAGCCCATTTAGCTCCAAAATGACATAATAAGCTCAAAATGGCATAAAAACCTTGGTCAGCTCATGAATATTATATTCTTAGCTTGTGTTTCCTCTAAAATGACATAATTAGCCCATATAGCTCCAAAAAGACATAATTAGATAATTTAGCTCCAACAAGAGGAGAAGAGGAGAAGAAGAAAAGAAGAAGAGAAGAAGAGTAGAAGAAAAAATAATAAGGAGAAGAAGAGAATAAAGAAGAAAAGAAGAATAAGTAGACGAAGAGGATAGAGAAAATTAGAAATAGAAATAAGAGGAAGAAGAATAAGCAGACGAGGAAGAAGAGGAGAAGAGGAGGAGGAGGAGGAGGAGAATTAGAAGAAGAGGAGAAGAGGAGAATAAAGAGTAAAAATGAAAAGAAGGAAGAAGAAGAAGAAGAGAAGAAAAAGGAGGAGAAGGATCCCTCCTTCTTCTCCTTCTTCTCCTTCTTCTTCTTCTCCCTCCTTCTTCTCCTTCTTCTTCTCCTTCTTCTCTCCTCCTTCTTCTCCTTCTTCTTCTCCTTGTTCTCTCCTCCTTCTTTTCCTTCTTCTTCTGCTTCTTCTTCTCGTCTTCTTCTCCTCCTCCTCCTTCTCATTCTCCTCCTCCTCCTTCTCCTTCTCCTCCTTATCCTTCTTCTTCTCTTTCTTCTTCTACGTAGCTTATTTTACCCAACAAAGACATACTTAGCTAATTATCCTGCAAAATGACATAATTAGCTAATGAATATTTTGTTCTTAGCTTGTTTTCCTCTAAAATATCATATGTTGTTCTTCTTTTGACTTTCTTATTCACATTTTTGCAGATTGGATGTACTACATGCATGGAAGCTAGCACTCATGGAGTGCCTTATTAGTTCTAGTTTTCATTTGAGTTGACGAACAATGTCGAACTATATGTATATGTATCTATGGATGAACAGTGTAACACTTTGTATGTTGGTTCTTTCGATATATGGGATGTACATTGATGAACTTTATATGTATATCATATATGTGTGGTGAACTATATATATGTGTTGTGAAATATATATCATATATGTGCTGTGAAATATATATATATATATATATATATATATATGTTGTGAAATAATAAAAAACAAACAAAACAGAAGCTATATGGGCTCTTTGCTGTCTGCCAGCTGATGGCAAAGAGCTTTGCCATCAGCTGGCCGACGGCAAAGGTGCCACATGGCACCAGACTGTGCACCATGGGGGCAGCAGCAGCTGGCCATATAGCTTCTTTCCCATCTGCTGCCCGGGGAGGCTGACGGCAAAGAGAAGAAAAAACGGCTAGGCTGTTATGGGGGAAGCAGACGACGAAGACTAGGGGAAGCACACGGCAAAGGCTACGGGGGAAGCAGACGGCAAAGGCTACGAGGCAAGCAGACGACAAAGCCTCTGTTAACCGTAACGGAGGCGTCGCCTGTCGGCTGCCGTCTCAAATTCTCTGCCGACTGCTCGGTGCCACATACTGACGGCAAAGAGCTTTTTCGTCCGCTTAGGGAAGGCTGACGGCAAAGAAGCTACAATATCGTCGTAAGCTGATGCAGAATCTTCGCCGACAGGAGGCTGACGGCAAAGAGCTTTGCCGTCGGTGTGGTCCTCTTTGCCGTCTTTTATGGCGGACGACAAAGAAGTTGATTCCTGTAGTGAGTATATTGAGCAATGATAATGATTGGACTATTCACGAACCACCTCCAAAACCAACTTCGAAGAAAAGAGGTATTCTATTCCTCAGTCCTAAAGATATGAAGATGTTAAGAATCTCCTACCTATTGAAGAAATACATGGTCTTGATAACCCGACACAGGTAGTAGAGGTAAATTATCTTCGTAGATTTGATGAAGGTGATATTCCTTATAATAAGTCTGCTAGCCAATGCTTGGATGAATTTGATAACTTTGTTGTTAAACAAGAAAATTTCAATGCTGACGTAAGTACACAGTTGAACCATAATGCTTACATGCTTGATCGCTTGGGTGATTATATGAGTAGAACTATTAATGACCTTAGGCTTATTAGTAAACATGCTTCCATGGTAACTACTCAAGAAGAACAGGTACTTAAGGCACAAAATGATTTGCTCAATGAGATGATTAGTAAGAACAATGATCATTCTGTTAGAGTTGTGACTAGAGGTGGTAGAATGACTCAAGACCTTTGTATCCTATGGGCCATCCTAAGATAATTGAGCAAGAATCTCAAAGAGTTAATATTGATGTACCTGGTCCTTCTAATAAAATGAAAAAGAATGATGATAGGACTTTGCATGCTGCTAGTGAACTTGATATAGAGTCACATGAAAACCCAAATGATATCTCTATTTCTGATGCTAAGACACAATCTGATAATTTACATGAACCTAGTGATACTATTAATAATGATGTTCATGTCGATGCTCAACCAAGTAATGACAATGATGTGGAGATTGAACCTGCTCTTGAACTTGATAACCCACAACCTAAGAATAAGAGATACGATAAAGGATATTTTGTTGCTAGGAAGCATGGTAGAGAAACAGAACCATGGGTTCAGAAACGCATGCCCTTTCCTCCTAAACCATCCAAGAAAAAGGATGATGAGGATTTTGAGCGCTTTGCCGAAATGCCGAGACCTGTTTTCATACGTATGCGCTTAACTGATATTCTGAAAATGTCTCCCTATATTAAGTACATGAAATATATTGTTACTAATAAAAGAAATATACCAGAAGCTAAGATCTCCACCATGCTTGCTAATTACACTTTTAAGGGTGGAATATCAAAGAAATTAGGAGATCCCGGAGTACCTACTATACCATGTTCCATTAAAGGAAATTATGTTACAATTGCTTTATGTGACCTTGGAGCCGGTGTTAGTGTTATGCCGTTCTCTTTATATCATAGACTTGACTTGAATAAGTTGACACCTACTAAAATATCTCTTCAAATAGCTGATAAATCAACTGCTTTACCTATCGGTATTTGTGAGAATGTGCCTCTTGTGGTTGCAAATGTTACTATCTTAACGGACTTTGTTATTCTTGATATTCCCGAGGACGACAGTTTGTCGATCATCCTTGGTAGACCTTTTCTAAATACTGCAGGGGCTATTATTGATTGCAAGAAAGGCAATGTCACTTTTCATGTTAATGGTAATGAGCATACGGTACACTTTCCGAAGAAGCAATCTCAAGTTCATAGCATCAACTCCATTGGAAAAATTCCAACGTTCACTACTGGAGACATTGAGTTCCCTCTTCCTATAGTCAAAAATAAATATGATATACTTATTGTTGGGGACATGCTTATCCCCATTGACATAACCTAGTGTTATTCGAAAGTTCTCCGGTTTCCATGTCACTCAAAAAAGTTTGTCAATAAGACTTGATCAACCTTATTGATGGATTATTTTTTTACGGCCATGAGATGGGTGAATTTAAAAATCACAACCTTCTGTACCCAACTTTTATTTTCCATTCCTTAGTTTCATTTCAGTAAAAAAAAGGGTATTATTTCTCTGTTGTCTGTTTTATCCCCGCAATAGAAAAATATCATGAAAAATAAAAGTTCTCCCAACTCCCTGGAAATTTAGCATGATTTTTTGGAATATTTAACAATTTTTAGTACTAAGAACACATCACGGGGCTGCACCAGTGGGCCACAAGCCTACAGGGCGCGTCCACCCCGCTGGGCACGCCCCCTGGCTTGTGGGTCCCATGTGAGTCCCCTTCACTTATTCGAGTACCAATCCACTCCTTCCTCCAAAAAAAATCCCACCATTACTCAAACCCGTGTTTTAGCTCAACTTGCTGCCATTTTCGATCTACTTGCTCAAAGCCCCATTTGCAAAACTATTTTAGGGTATTGATCATCGGTATGTAACTCCTATAATGGTCCAATTTGTTTTTGTTCTGGTGCTTTATATATTGAAAAATCTTGCTGCTATGGTGACCTTGTTCTTGAGCTTGCATGCCAAAAATGTAGGGTCCCAAGTAGTTTTGATGCATGATATAGCTTCTAGGCAGTTGTGGGAGTAGTTGCTATAAGTTTTGATCGATTTTGTTCATTTTTATGTGGAGTCACTAAAAATTTAAGATTTATTTTTTTAGAAAAAGAAAATGTTGAGAAAAATATACCAAGGTGGTTCCTCGAGCAAGAAGACCCCGAGACTCGCGATACGTGAGCCCGAGTTTGAGCACCCGAGGGAAGCTCAAGTATGGCCTTGTGAATGGCCATCGGAATCATTCATGGTCCACGCCGGGTTCAAGGAAGAATTTTACGCATACATACGAAATGTTGGCCTTGAAGATTTTGTTTCAGACCAATGCAAGCCATATCACCAACTCACTGATTCCTTCATGCAGAGGTTTGAATTTTCATCCAGACGTATTACGCATTTCGTTCTATTTAACCTTTATGATGAATCTTATACTATGGACCGAGAAGATTTTAACCATGCATGCAAAATTCCACAATGGGGTAGCCATAGTGATCCTCACAAAGCCGAATATAATGATTTTCTTGCTAGCATCACCGTGGGAGAAACTAGAAATATTACACAGGCTACCTTGGGGAGCATTCACTTTCCTTCCATACATTATCTTGCTCTCTTCATAGGTAGATGTATTAACGGTAAACATGAGCATTGCCACCTTTGCATACCTGACCTTAGTATCCTTAAGAGTACAACCATGGGTCATAGACGGTATAACTTAGGAGATATTATTGCTAGGAGGCTAAATAAAAATGCTAAGGATAGAGATTTCTTTGGTGGAATTTATGCCATATGTGTAGCCAATTATCTTGGGATACCTATAAGGGAGTATGCTATTGAGCTACCACATGCTTTCCTTGATTATGAGGCTATGTCGCACTACCAGTTCCTCAAGAGAAATGAACAACACGTCCTATACTGACTAATTTTTGATAGACATCATGTTGTCCATATTACCCTTCATGTTCCTGCCTTCTTTAACTTTTAGAAAAAATGGAGGTACTTTATAACCAGAGAGAAGACAGACAAGTATGAGAGAGAGGCAAAGGCAGCTCGCCTCCATGCTGAAGTTGTTCAGGCGGCAGCTGCCGCAACCCTGTATAACCCCAACTATGACTTTGGATATTATTCGGGCCAGCCATGGCCTTAGACAAACTTAGGCCAAAAGCCTAAGCTTGGGGAGTATGTATTTCTCACCGACATTACATTCATGTTCACACACACACATTCCAATTGTCGGTGTTCATACTTTTTCATTATACTATCCATAGTAGTTTATTTCTTCATTTTGTTTTCTTTTTGTGTGTTTCATTAACCTTGAGAAAATCCAAAAAAAAAGTTCTAGATTTACCTTCTAGTTTGTTTAGTTGTAGTGTTTAAAGAAAACCCAAATAGATTTTTCTTCTTATTTTGCTTGCTGGGGGCTTCCCCGTGTAAATAGTTTTTCTTTCTTCTTTGGGTCACAAGGAGAAGATCACAGTGACATGTTGATTGGCTCTCATATTCATTATCGTTTATCTATCAAAGAGTCCATACTACCTTGTCTTCTCCTTTGAGTTATTGCTTGCAGATTCCAGCTTAGTCCAATGCACAAACACTCTTATTATTATTTTTCACACCGTCCGGTCATGCAAGTGAAAGGCAATAATGACGATATATGATGAAGTGATGGAAATGGAGAAAAGCTGGTATGAACTCGACCTATCTTGTTTTTGCAAATATGATTAGCTCATCGTTTTGGATTCAGCGCGTTATGGATTGAACATGTTTGCAATGACAATTACAGATTATAGTTACTTATTCCATGCTTAATTAACTAGGAGTGAATAGTGGTTGTCTTGAGTGCCAACATGCATATTAAAATGGTTGTGGTGTAGTATTATAGCATGGTATCCTCCTCCGAATGATTCGCGTGGCTTGACTTGGCACATGTTCACACATGTAGTTGGAACAAAACCAACATAGCCTACACGATGTTTATGTTCATAGTGATTTATATCCTACTCATGCTTGCATTCAATGTTGGTTAATCTCAAAGCATGTCTATGACTATTGTCGTTCTCTAGTTGGTCGCTTCCCAGTCTTTTGCTAGTCTCCACTTGTACTAAGCGGGAATACTGCTTGTGCATCCATTTCCATGAACCCAAAGTTGTTCCATATGAGTCCACCATACCTACCTATATGCGGTATTCACCTGCCGTCCTAAGTAAATTTGCATGTGCCATACTCTAAACCTTCAAATAAATATTCTATTTTGTATGCCGGATCGCTCATGTGGTGACTAGGGGCTATCAATATCTTCCATGATAGGTGGGTTATTCTCAAGATATGTGTTGATTCACTATCATTCACGAGAAAGTGGCTGGTAATCGGGATGCTCAGTTCCATGCTCAAAAGTCAAATCAAATTTAAAGAAACAAAACTCCCCGAGGATTGTTGTTTGTACGGACGGTACCCATGGATTCGGCCCGCCGTTGAATGTGATTGATTGGTGGAGGGGGAGTAAAAACATTACTATTCTGTTTGGGAACCGCCTATAATGTATTTAGCATGGAAGATACTGAGAACTGTTAGTTGTTACGTTGACAATGAAAGCATACCACCCAAAATTTTGATTCATCCCTGTTTTAAAAGCTCGAGCTGTGGCACCTCCGCAAATCAATGCTTCGCTGTGCGAAGGGCCTATCTATTCTACTTTATTTATGAGTCATCCTCTCCTTATAAAATTGCACCAGCTAGAGAGCACCCCCGTCATCCGTATGCTTTGCTATTATTTGATATTGAGTATGAGTATGACTGGATCTATTTAACCATGAATTACAATGTCAAGTCAGTCCTTGTTCTTCGGAGGAGAAAGGGCTAGCAAGATACCAGTATATCATATTGTATTACGATTGTTTTGATAAAATTGTTGTCATCTGAGACTTATTATTATTTCAAACATCCCAAATTTTAGAATGTTAATATAATTATTAGATTGATTGTTTGTTTGTTTGAGTGATTGAAACTTGAGTGAAGTTTGAAACATTTCAAAAACTTTTGAATGAGAGGGAATAAAATGACTTTCCCCTTTTCCGGTGAATTCAAATTCATCCATCTAAAATCAATGAGAGAAGATGACATGACCTCTTCAACTATAAAGATTTTGAACGAAGGTGGCATTTGAATTTCTTTCAATTTTTGTTTTGCAATTTTGTTTTCTTCTTCACTCACGGAGTGCCGGGGATTATTATCTTGCCAAGCAAGAAAGAGTGGAGGAATATGAGCCTCCAAAACCAGGGGCACTTTTGATATACTTTGAGCCTAGAAAACCAAAAGTAGGTTGAGAAAATATTTGCAAAAGAAAATAAAGATTTTAGGGTTTTTTCTGAAAAAACATTTTTTAAGTTTTTATTTTGACCTTGGAAAAATGTTAAACGTGTAGAGATTCTTTTTCTGAAAATTTTGATATATAATATCACTATTTTTAGATTATATTTACTTGCCTTTTTCTTTGATTTTACTTTCTGTTTTCGAAAAAAAAAATGAAAAAAAGGGAATCTTTTTTATTTATTTAGGAAAGCGCGTGAGCACAAGATAACGAATCGGGCCAGATCCCTTGAGGCCCGGGATCTAATCCTGTTAGGAACCGGTCGACCAACCCGAGCCCCCCTCCTTCCCTCACTGCCGCCGGGCTCCACCTGGCCGACTCCACCCCGCCCCGGTCCCCCCTACCTCTCTCCTCTCTCTTTCCTTCTCTCCTCCCCTCTCCTTCCTTCCATGGCCGAGACCAGCCGATCCACACCCGATCTCCTCCACCTTCCCTCCCTAGCCTCTCCTCTCTCCGCCTATATAAGGCCCGATGCCACCGCACCTCGAGCCCCTCGCCTCCGCCCCACTCGCTGCCCCAACCACCCCTGCTACCGAGTTCGCCGAAGCCGAAGCTCCAGGGAACTTCCCCGGCGCCCTTCCGCGTCACCCCTTGCCGCCCGCACCACCCGACGTCGCCAGGACCTCCCCCATCGCTGCAGCGTCCCATTTTTCTACCCTTCCCGAGCTCCTAGCCACCCCACGCCACCCCGCACCTCGCCGGACTTCCCGAGCCCGGTCGAAGTTCCCCGACCTCCCCTGCTCCTCCCCGGCCACGACTCACCTCGCCGTCGCCTCCTCTCGACGGAGGAGACTCACCGCGTCCCCCTGGTGCCCTCGGACGCCGCTGAGACCCGCCGGAGCGACGACCTCGACCATCGGCACCTCCCTGCTCGCCGGAGACCCCCTGCCATGGTGAGCCAGCCCCCCTGTGAGCCCCATCCCCTCCCCTAGCCATTCGATTTAAATCCAACGCTCGTGATTAGACACTAGGTACCCCTTCGGTTTTGTTAAGAAAACCGTTCGGTTTTCTATTAGTATTAGTTAGTCGAGCAGTTTTATTTTACTTTGCGGACGTTCGTTGGATTAGCTACGCAGCACACCCACTCTAGCCAACCAGGAGCTGCCACATACCCCCCCCCCCCGCCCGTTCACTAGTTAGCTTCTCTTTTATTCAGTTTTAATTCAAAAATAGAGGCAAGGCAAATCTTGTTTCCTGTATAACTTTTGATCCAGGACTCCAATGAAGTTGAATCTTTTTGTAATAGATTCCAATTTCCTTGTACTTTCTGAAAACATATTATTTGCCTATGTTTGAAAATTCAAAATTTGAATTAAATCAGATTTAGTTTAAACCTTGTTTTGCTTATTCTGGGAGTTTAAAAATAGCTTTTAATTTGATTCTTTTTTCTACTGCTTCCTAGTGATCATACCTTTTGAGTAGTTTATGTTTCAATTTTTTTAAATATTTTTACTTGGGGTTTTATCAAAAACAGATTCTGTTTTGATTAGCTGAAGTGAATTTCTTCACTTTATGCAATAGTAATTATATGCTAGTGATGTTATTTTGCTTGTTAATGATTGTAGTGCTTATGGTGTGTATTTGTTTGTATCGATAGATCACCCGGAGTGCGAAGCTTGCTACTTAGAAGCGCTCGATAAAGACAACTATCAGCAAGGCAAGTCATTTGATCATTTATTACCTATGTTTTATGCATTGTAGTTCTATCCTTCAAACACCCTATTGCATGCTGAGTAGGTAGTTGGAAATATTGGTTACTTGTTGTAGTATCATGTGGTAGGCACCCAACAACCCCGTTACTTGGCCCGGGACGACAAATTCTGTATTGCTATGCTTGTGTAGATGGGGTTCTGGTTGAGAGTTTATCACGAGTGATGCAAGAATAATATAATAACCAAGACCGGTTAAGACAAGACTTTTCAAGACCTCGTGATGCAATGAAACTCTGGGTGAAGGACGGTTTAGATGGGCTCCCTGGGGAAACCAGTGGACGACCCGGGATGCATGTGGAAGTGCCATGACATCTTGCGGAAAGCTTCACCCAGGCTCGAAGGGATGGACGGAGGCTTCAAGACCCAAGGCTTACCTGCACAGCCACAAGTCATTATGGGCTCTGGTTTGGTTGGACAACGTGGCGACTGTGGACAGGCGGTGCTAGCAGATGTAGAAGAACGGTAGGATTGGATGGGCATCGACAGGGGATCAGAGGGACCCGTTGAAAGACCATGTTTTGATCATCCGGTCTTCAAACACCCTGAAGTGCGAGGACATACCCGGAGGCGATCAAATCTTGTGGGGAACGTGTGCAAAACTCTGCAGTGTACCCAAACCTAATCGATTATCCGTGTCCATAGTCATGGACAACTCGAGCCGAAGGCATTGAAATTTTTCCAGAACTCTCAACACAATTTAATAATGATGTGGGAATTATTAACAACTCGGGTACGAGAATTGGTTGGCGGAACCATCTCATTAACAACCAACAACATAGTAAAATTTTCCTTTTAACCCTCTCTTGATATAGGAGAAAACTTGCTTTTCGCTAAAAACTTACAGCCCCACCTGCCATATATGCATATAATATAGATGATATTTTTACCCTCTCTTTCGTGACTTGCCGGCATATTCAATATGCTGACCTACACGGCTGCAACGTCTTATGTTGCAGATACTTTCTTCGACGTGTAAGAGTATGATTCAGGGTGACGTTCTGCACTCAACTTGTCGTTGGTGTTTATTGGGACTCCACTCCCTTGACTGTTTCCGCTGAGATTATAAGGTATATATCAGTTTTACGTTATTACATGTGATTGCACTTTGATATATACATTGATGTACTGTGTGTGCCAGCATACTAATCCAGGGATGGCACGGATACACAGAGGCTTGACTCGTTTTGATTCGGGTTGCTACAGATATGGTATCAGAGCACATATTGACTGTAGGACGTGACCCTCGAAACTGGAAATTTCTTAGGAAAGGATCTCTCTAAAATTTTATTTCCAAGAACATCCTTCGCTTCTCATCTCTTCTCATTTCATCAAATGCTCTCTCTCACTTCAAATAGTTAGACATTACCCTTACCTCTTTGACCACATGAAGAATCAACCGAGTTCTACTTCAAAGTAAAGAGGATTTCACCATGCATCTGAAGAATTGAAGCTACACCAATTGAGACTCTCAAGACCCGAAGAACTCGAAGACCCTGAAGCGTTCGAATAATTATATGACCATTAGAAGTCCAAACCACTTTTATATACCCACGTTACATACGATGATTTGTGAGCCGTCATTTGTGTGTGTTTTCCGACGGCCACAAATAAAACCTATTCTCAAAAATATTGTTTGTATTGTGTGTATCTCCCTCCCTCTCTTACCCATCTCATCCCCAAAACCTCAACCCTACCAGATGGAGTATGAAGCTGGACTTGTAATCTCTGGACCAATGACCCAGCTGGAGGCTGATATATGGACTCAGAACATGGAGAACCACTTCGGGAGCAATTTGATTTCAAGGAAGTATGAAGTGGCATATGCTCTTCAGTACTTTAGCCAAAGTGCTGCTATCTGGTGGAAAATGCATCATGCCATACAAGGATTTAGTGGAGCAGAAACTTGGGACGAATTCAAGAAGACTCTGTTAAGATCCCGTCTTATTCAAAAGTGCTATGAAAGCCCAATGAAGAAGCCTTGTGCTTGCAAGATATATGGAGAAATAGGACATACCCAGGAAGAACACAAGGATGGATGCACTCATTGTGAAGAAAACCACCCAGCTAAGGAGTGCCCAAGTAGTCAAGTGACTTGTTTCCTGTGTGAAGGAACCACCCACTACCCAGCCCATTGTCACATCTACACCAGGGTGCAACAAGTTGCCAAAGAGTAGAAATCAGTAATGAAGGAAACTCTCAAGAAGAAGATTCTGGAAGAACCTGTGAGAAAGGAAAATATAGAAGACCCTGATGAACAAGGTCTGACCAGATTTTTCTCCAATGCATGTTACTCATGTGGAGAAGAAGGACATTATTCACAGGATTGCACAAAGGGAAGCCAGGAGTATCTGGGAAACTTCCCGACGGAAAAAGTGGAGTTTGATCCACTTGATATAGAAGAACTGGCCAGAACGCAGCAGTCCGGAAAGAAGAGAAAGTACCCTCGGAAAAGTCAAATCTCTGCAAATAAAGACCTGAGTCATATCAGATGTTTCAAGTGTATGGAATTTGGCCACTACAAAAACATGTGCCCAGGAAGTTAGAAGGAAACCCAAGGAGCAAAAGCAAACACTAAGAAGCCTCGAAACTTGTCCGAACTCATTTGCTTTCGTTGCAAGGAAGCAGGACATTATGCTAGTGATTTTCCACATTGGAAGAAAGCTAAAATGGAGTAGTTAAGTTTTGACAGTGGCAATAAGTGTAACCTGAAGCACTCTTGTTTTTCATGAGATTATGGAGTTGAATTTTTTGTAACAGAAGCCTCCGAGATTGTAATAATTCATGAATCAATAAAATTGTTGTGTCATGATCTCCTATGTTGAAACTGTATGCGTTGTTTTCTCTACGAGCAAAGATCTCTGAACATTTATGGTCTATGTAGGCATGAGTATAATTCATTTTAAGTGTGGTAGTAATTGGTAAACCCACATGATCCAATGAGTAGGAATATACCATGCATACCAAGGAGACACATACATTCCTCTGAGCACCTATTTTCTGACACCTGCAGATGACAACCCTCTACGAGTCATTTCTCAAGGGCCCGGAAATGATCATGACCCTGACTAGTGATCATGATTACCCGAAAATCCTGAAAGACTTGATGAAGCACATTCATCTTGAAGGAGATGCAGTCTACAAAGGCTACCCGTTCATGGAAAATGGAGTGGAACTTTGGTATGTGGAAGTACACCTCCACCATGTGAAAGGAGTTTGTCCAAAGACTATGGGGCAATACTTTTTCATTTCACGTGTACCACAGGCAACCTTTTTTGATGCTGTTTGTGAAGCTGCCATGGAAGCCATACGTCAGATTGGAGAAATACTTGAAGCAAGACTCCGTCACACCCAGGAATACCTTAGTGAAGTGCATGCGGAGATGATGGAGATGAAGCTCATGGCCACCATGAGAAAGCAAAAGATGGATGATTTCAAGGAGCACATTGGAAAGTTCTAGTGGAACTAAAGTATCTCCAAGGGAGACAAATGAATAAAGTTGGCAGAAATGCTTGACCATACCGAACAATGTGGATGGCAGAATTTGTAATAAAGTTATATTTTTTGATTTGGAGTTTTGAGAAGAAATTAAGGATGTAATAAAGGATTGAATATGAAATGAATATGATTTTTTGGATGAACAAATACCATTTAATGGAAAACACACCCATGGAAAAAAAATCCCACAGAGTGGAGTGTGTACCAAAAATAAGTCTGAGGATTATTTTTGATGGTTACCCCAAGAATATGATGGAATGAAACACTATAGGATTTAAAGGCGGAGTAATTCCAAGTATGAGTTAAAGTGGGCCTGCAACCCACAGACCCTGGGACTAATAAGGATCAAGTACGACCTTTATGAAGAAAGAAACTTGGAAGAAACTATGATGGATCAGCAAGTGTTTTCTTAGGAGCATGCGTAACACCGAGAGTTGTGAAGATACGATAGATGTTTTGTTCAGAACCAATGGATTATCCAAACTTCGTTCGTGGACAAGAGAAAGTCTACAATGCTTGTGAGGATGCCCAAGTGTTAGAATGCGAGATTCGCTAAACCTTATACAAAGAAATGATTTGGGTGCGGAATGGATTCATCACCATGACGACTTACTCTTATCATTTATCTTGCTATTCGGAATGGTAAATCTGAGAGACTTACCCGTAGTGAGAGACGGCGCTCTTTGAAACTTTTGTTTAAGCCTTAGAATGGTGTAATGAAAGCCCATGTACATGGCACTTGTTGTCACGCGTAAGAAATTTTACGGTGAGGATGAAACCAAGACCCCTCTCTCTGCAGGATAACCACAAATGGTAGACCACCATGAGAATCATCGATAGGTTATTTAGAATTGATCACGAGACTGTCAGTTAAGAAGACCCAGTAACGGAAGAAGCTTATATCAAGAGAAGAACCCTCGTTTTGATGGAAACGTTATGAATATAACGGAAGAGCATCACCAAAGGAGTTAGTATGAAGACTGTGAGGAGTCAGATGCCAAAACCCCATGGAATTGTTAAAGTATTAAGGGACCGGTAATCTTCATTTTAAGTGTGGTAGCATCCCGCTTTGCCGGAGATTGGATTTGTTAGAAGACCCCCAAACCCTGACCTTTGTTTCTAGCCTCTTCGAATCTCGCGGACGAGATACATTTTAAGTGTGGTAGGTTTGTAACATCCCAAATTTTGGAATGTTAATATAATTATTAGATTGATTGTTTGTTTGTTCGAGTGATTGAAACTTGAGTGAAGTTTGAAACTTTTCAAAAACTTTTGAATGAGACGGAATAAAATGACGTTCCCCTTTTCCGGTGAATTCAAATTCATCCATTTAAAATCAATGAGAGAAGATGACATGACCTCTTCAACTATAAAGATTTTGAATGAAGGTGGCATTTGAATTTCTTCCAATTTTTGTTTTGCAATTTTGTTTTCTTCTTCACTCACGGAGTGCCGGGGATTATTCTCTTGCCAAGCAAGAAAGAGTGGAGGAATATGACCCTCCAAAACCAGGGGCACTTTTAATATATTTTGAGCCTAGAAAAGCAAAACTAGGTTGAGAAAATATTTGCAAAAGAAAATAAAGCTTTTAGGGGTTTTTTTCTGAAAAAACATTTTTTTAAGTTTTTATTTTGACCTTGGAAAAATGTTAAACATGTAGAGATTTTTTTCTGAAAATTTTGATATATAATATCACTATTTTTAGATTTTATTTACTTTCCTTTTTCTTTGATTTTACTTTCTGTTTTTGAAAAAAAAATTAAAAAAAACAGAATCTTTTTTATTTATTTAGGAAAGCGCCTCAGCGCAGGATAACGAATCGGGCCAGATCCCTTGAGGCCCGGGATCTGATCGTGTTAGGAACCGGTCGACCGACCCGAGCCCCCCTCCTTCCCTCACTGCCGTCGGGCCCCACCTGGCCGACTCCACCCCGCCCCGGTCACCCCCTACCTCTCTCCTTTCTCTTTCCTTCTCTCCTCCCCTCTCCTTCCTTCCATGAGCCAGCCCCCCTGTGAGCCCCATCCCCTCCCCTAGCCATTCGATTTAAATCCAACGCTCATGATTAGACACTAGGTACCGTTCGGTTTTCTATTAGTATTAGTTAGCCGAGCAATAGTATTTTACTTTGCGGACGTTCTTTGGATTAGCTACGCAGCACACCCACTCTAGCCAACCAGGAGCTGCCACATACCCCCCCCCCCCCCGCTCGTTCACTAGTTACCTTCTCTTCTATACAGTTTTAATTCAAAAACACATGCAAGGCAAATCTTGTTTCCTCTATAACTTTTGATCCAGGACTCCAATGGAGTTGAATCTTTTTGCAATAGATTCCAATTTCCTTGTAGTTTCTGAAAACATATTATTTGCCTATGTTTGAAATTTCAAAATTTGAATTAAACCAGATTTAGTTTAAACCTTGTTTTGCTTATTCGGTCTTCAAACACCCTGAAGTGCGAGGATATACCCGGAGGCGATCAAATCTTGTGGGGAACGTGTGCAAAACTCTGCAGTGTACCCAAACCTAATCGATTAGCCGTGTCCACGGTCATGGACAACTTGAGCCGAAGGCATTGAAATTTTTCCAGAACTCTCAACACAATTTAATAATGATATGGGAATTATTGACAACTCGGGTACGAGAATTGGTTGGCGGAACCATGTCGTTAACAACCAACAACGTAGTAAAATTTTCCTTTTAACCCTCTCTTGATATAGGAGAAAACTTGCTTTTTGCTAACAACTTACAACCCCACCTGCCATATATGCATATAATATAGATGATATTTTTACCCTCTCTTTTGTGACTTGCCGGCATATTCAATATACCGACCTACAGGGCTGCAACGTCTTATGTTGCAGATACTTTCTTCAACGAGTAAGAGTACGATTACGGTCTGCACTCAACTTGCCGTTGGTGTTTATTGGGACTCCACTCCCTTGACTGTTTCCGCTGATATTTTAAGGTATATATCAGTTTTACATTATTACATGTGATTGCACTTTGATATATACATTGATGTACTGTGTGTGCCAGCATACTGATCCATGGATCGCACGGATACACAGAGGCTTGACTCGTTTTGAGTCGGGTCACTACATTATTGCTCGCTAGTTGATTATGCCATTGATATAAGTAAATATGAGACCTAAATATTATTGTGAATATGGTTAGTCTATAACCTTAGCTGAAGATCTGAACATAAGTTAGACATATTTACAACAGCAAGATCAAACAGAGTTTGTAAAAGTTTTTCCTTATCACTTTGAGTTTATCAACTGAATTGCTTGAGGACAAGCAAAGGTTTAAGCTTGCGGGAGTTGATACGTCTCCAACGTATCTACTTTTCCAAACTCTTTTGCCCTTGTTTTGGACTCTAATTTGCATGATTTGAATGGAACTAACCCGGACTGACGTTGTTTTCAGCAGAATTGCCTTGGTGTTATTTTTGTGCAGAAATAAAAGTTCTCGGATTGACCTAAAAATTTACGGAGAATATTTCTGGAATTAATAAAAAAACTGGTGAAAGAATCTACCAGAGAGGGGCCACCACCAGGCCACAAGCCTGCAGGGCACACCCCCTGGCTTGTAGGCCCCTGTAGCTCCATCGACATTGTTTCCACTCATATATATTCTTATTCTGGGATAAAAAAATCAGAGAGAAGATTTCATCGCGTTTTACGATATGGAGCCACCGCCACCTCCTGTTCTTCCTCGGGAGGGCAGATCTGGAGTTTGATTTGTGCTCCGGAGAGGGGAAATCGAAGCCGTCGTCATCACCAACCATCCTTCATCACCAATTTCATGATGCTCTCCATCGTTCGTGAATAATTCCATCAAAGGCTTGCTGGACGGGGATGGGTTGGATGAGATCTATTATGTAATCGAGTTAGTTTTGTTAGGGTTTGATCCCTAGTATCCATTATGTTCTGAGATTGATGTTGTTATGACTTTGCTATGCTTAATGCTTGTCACTAGGTCCCGAGTGCCATGATTTCAGATCTGAACCTATTATGTTTTCATGAATATATATGTGTTCTTGATCCTATCTTGCAAGTTATAGACACCTATTATCCACATCCCCGAGGGTGACAATAACTGGGATTCTTTTCGGTGATTACCGTAGTTTGAGGAGTTCATGTATTCACTAAGTGATAATGCTTTGGTTCGGTTCTCTATTAAAAGGAGGCCTTAATATCCCTTAGTTTCCATTAGGACCCCGCTGCCACGGGAGGGTAGGACAAAAGATGTCATGCAAGTTCTTTTCCATAAGCACGTATGACTATATATGGAACATGCCTACATTACATTGATGAATTGGAGCTAGTTCTGTATCACCCTATGTTATGATTGTTGCATGACGAATGCCATCCAACATAATTATCCATCACTGATCCATTACCTACGAGCTTTCCACATATTGGTCTTTTCTAAGTTACTTTTCCGTTTCTATTGTTACGATCACTACAAAACTGCTACTATCACGTTTTCCACCGTTACCGTTACTTCCATACTACTTTGCTACTAAATACTTTGCTGCAGATATTAAGTCTTTTAGGTGTGGTTGAATTGACGAGTCAGCTGTTAATACTCGAGAATATTCTTTGGCTCTCCTTATGTCGAATCTACAAATTTGGGTTGAATACTCTACCCTCGAAAACGGTTGCGATCCTCTATACTTGCGGGTTATCATAGGGATTCGCCAAGCGCCTCCGAAACTATGAACGAGGAATAACCAGAGAGACGGGAGGCCACAGGGTATGGGTTTCGATGTGTCTAGCCCTTGTGCCCCCTCCCCACTATATATAGGGGTGTGGGAGGGCTGGTGGCGCGGCCCTAGACCGAACTCCAAGGAGGGAAGACCGCCAAGGGAGGAAACTTGCCTCCCAACGCAAATGGACTCCCTCCCACTTAGGGTGTCCCCTTCCCAAGCGCATGGGCCTCGTGGGGGCTCGTGTTCCTGGCCCAATAGGGCCAAAGCACTTTTATGATCACCCAGTTATGAAGTGATGTTTGATGCACACAAGGCATTCCTCCAGTGACACAGAGTTGCATGATCCCATGGTGTTAGGAAGAGATACTTGACATTCAAAAAAGCAATAGCAACAAACTAAGTGACACGATCAAATGATATGCTTATGATTGGGTTTTGTTCATCACCTCATTCTCCTAATGATGTGATCCTGTTATCAAATGACAACTATTGTCTATGGTTAGTAAACCTTAACCATCTTGGATCAACGAGCTACTCTAGTAGAGGCCCACTAGGCATACAATGTTGTTTATGTATCCACACATGTATCTAAGTTTCCAGTCAATACAATTCTAGCATGGATAATAAACTTTTTTTATGAACACGGAAATATGATAATAACCAATTTATTATTGCCTCTAGGGCATATTTCAAATATAGGATGCGACGCTCTGGAATGGTAGCGAGGATGGGGTTGCGGATCTATGGGAAAGAGGGTGTTTCGCATGCAGTCATTAGAGGGTGGACTAGAGTGGTTCGTGCATTTCACATGGAGGAGCACTACTGTCGAATGAACATACGAGTCTAGTCCAAACCCTTGTGATGGATCTTCATGAAGACTTCCGGATAGTCATTTTAGTCTTGTAGAAATACATGTACATTTGCATGTCCAGTAATCATGGAGTTTGGGAGGTGATCTTGAGTAGATTGGGTTGGGAACTAGTGCAAAGGAAAAAGATATATACATTGTCATCTAACAACTCATTATTTGCAGTAAAAAGGCTGGAGAGTTCTTAGTTAATATACCTATTTTTTCCATTCACTCAATATGGAACCACCTTGTCGTCGTCTAGTTTGAGAGGTGATTTTGATTAGACTGTGTTGGGAACCACTACAAAGTAAAAAATATATAGACATTGTCATCTAACAACTCAGTATAAGCAGTAAAAAGGCTACAAAGTTCTGAGTTAATATATTGGAGATCACTGTTGTCTTGGACAAACTGTAAATAAATAGATTAATTGCCAAATTTGACACATTGTACTAACAATTTTTATTAGTTACCTCACACGATGCTGGTTCATGAATATCTCATTGCCCCATACGCAAAAAGGTTCTAGGCGCGGATCTTTACTAGTGACATATGTACCTACAAGCAACAGCTAATATTAGAAGCTAAACTGAAATTGCACAATGATGTAGTACAATACTCTCTCATTACCATTATATAAGATGTAATTACATACAACATACTAACATATTGGATGTATTAGCATCTTATATTATGGGGCGGAGGGAGTATAACATGGGAAACAAATATAGCCATGGGAACCAAAAACCATTAAAATAGGCATATGATTAGTACAACAAGCTTAACAACAACCAAATGTAGTCATTCATAATGGTATTGTTGAAATTGCATAGAACATAGATTGTACTTAAACATCAAATTGTATAATTGAACATCACAGATTGAACAAACATGGGGCATATCACCTACACCAGTCTTAACAGGAAACAAACATGGCCATTGAACTGGTATTGATTAGATTGTCCTGCACATTGTCAATAACTAAATAAAAAAAGGCATACTACAAACAACTCAATATAGAAATTGAAATTGGACAACTAATAACCACAAACAACCAAAAACTCTTAAAGGAGGCATATGCTCACTACAATAGACTTAAGAGCAACCAAACAACAATTCATATCGGTATTGTTGAAAGTGCATAGAACACAGAATGTACCACGTGCTTAATCATCAAACTATATGATTGAACATCACATTGTGAGAAAACTAAAATAAACAAGGGCATGTTAACTACACCAACTTTAACAAGAACCAATTGTATGATTGAACAATGAAATCTGGGACTTGAAACTCGACATATGTTCACTACAAACAAGCAAAAACAGCTAAACAAGGTATATGCTCACTAGAGACAAACAAACATAGGCATTCGTGAAACTGAATGCAACCTTTAGAAATGACAACAAGGTCTCAATGGCGATGAAGGAAAATTCATGACAGTGAAGCACAATTGATCAGCAGCGGGGCCATATATGAGATCCACGAGGGTTGAACTCGAGGGGGTGGGGTGCGCCACTTAACCAGTGGCATGGCCCGCATCAAGCTGTCGTTGTCGACGAGCTCAATGTCGTAGCCAACTGCTGTGACATACATACATGCACGAGCCCGCTTATTTATAGCCCCAATCAGTCATCGTAGTGAGCTTCCCCGGGGGCTTCAGCGGCCACCTCGTCGTCTCCAGCGGCCATTTGCTCCTCTAGCTCCCCAGTGCATAACATGCATGGACAAGCTCATGGAGGTTGACGGTGCAGCTAGGGGCCACGGCGAGCTAGCTAGAGTTCAAGCGCGGGAGGTATGTGTGTGAATGGAAGATTTCCTTTTTTACGTAATCTAAGCAGAGGTTGTGTGGTGCTAGCGGAGGGTGTAGGTAGTGTGATACTTGTGATTTGCGTTGGGTTTTCCATGATGAGGAACATGTGATGCAGCATAATATATGTAAGTATTTTCCTCACTAGAGAACCAAGGTTTATCGAACCAATAAGAGTAACAACCAACCACTATTGTAACTCCCGGGACACACCCGCCGGCGGTCGTTACTCCTGGCAGGATCTAAAGTATCCCCACATATCAATACTAGTCTTTTCTGCACACTTTGTCCTCACTCATGCGCACTCGGGATCAATTTCCTAGTCGGTCACCCATCCTAGAACTACTCCAAGCCGAGCATGCTTAACCTCGGAGTTATGTTCGAATGGGATCCCGAAAAAGAAGGAATTCCTTACTGATATGAGTAGTCTATCATCCCTAATAAGCAAGCCTATCACATCCGTCTTCGGCAACTACACACAAAAGAGAAAACAATTGCACCCAACACAGGCAAGAGGGTTGTCAATCCCCTTGGACTGGTTATTTGCAAGCTTGTATGTAGTGTGGTTGGTAGTAGATAATTATAAATTGCAAAATAAAACAAAAAGTAAATAAGAACAACGAGGTATTGTAGCATTTGTAAGTATATGAGTGAATAGAATTGGGGTCCATAGTTTTCCCTAGTGGCGTCTCTCATGAAAATAAGAATACATTGGGTAAAAAAAATTACTCTTGGGCAATGGATAGAAAAGCGCATAGTAATGTGATATTCACGGCCATGATCATGTGTTTATAAGCATCACGTCCATAAGAAAATTGGCCGACTCCTTCCTGCACCTACTACTATTACTCCATCTGTCGACCGATATCCAGCGTGCATCTAGAGTATTAAGTAAAACAGAGTAATGCTTGGGGAATGATGACATGATGTAGACAAAGTAAACTCAACTAATATGAATAAACCCCATCGTTTTATCCTTAGTGTCAGCAACACAAAGATGCATCATGTCCCCTTTTTGTCACTGGGGTATAGAACTTTGCCACGTTGAACCCACTACAATGCACGTCTACCATTGAATAAAGATCAAACTACTTTGCCAAAGCAATTCAATAGTCCAGATAGATTTACAAAGCTATGATGATCATGTAAATAAGAATCATAAACCTCAGAGAAGATTTGAATACTTTTCAAACACCAAATTTATTACAGCTCCATAAAAATCAACGGTATGGCTACCCAAGAAATTTCCACCTATGATGGTGTCAAGAATATACCTATTCCAAGGAGAAACACCCACATAAAAACTGCGAAGCAGGACGGTAGCGGATTGCTTATGAGTAGATCTACTCTGAGCATTGCAAATCCTATACCAAGCATCCTTTAAGTTTTCTTCCTTAATTTGTTTGAAATTGAGAACTTCGTTCTCGAGAGTATCGTTCGAAGTGGTGCATCTATCCATGAGGACAGGAAGCCTATTCCACACAAACAAACAGAAAGCAAGCGAGAGAAAAGGGCGAACGGAAAAGGCAAACGAAAAAGGAAAATATTTCTTTGTAAATTTTTGTTTTTCAAAAGTGGGGGAGAGGAAAACGTGAGGCAAAAAAGTAAATACAAGAAATGAGTTTGCGACACTTACTTGGATGAGTTCTTGACTTGATCCTCCCCGGCAACGACGCCAGAAATCCTTCTCCTACTTATCAAACAACAGTGCCAGAATTTGACACGTTGACAGAGACTTGCTTGCGTTGGTTTTTCCCTTGAAGAGGAAAGGGTGATGCAGCATAGGAGGAGTAAGTATTTCCCTCAATTTGAGAACCAAGGTATCAATCCAGTAGGAGAATCTCGTCAAGTCCAGAGTAACTGCGCAAACACAAAAGAGCTTCCACCCAATGCTATAAAGGGGTTGTCAATCCCTTCAAGATTGATTGCAAAGTGAGATCTGAAGGCGGAAAGTGCACCGAAGAAAAAGAGTAAGTCTGAAAATATGGTGTGGAGTAGACCCGGGGGCCATAGTGTTTACTAGAGGCTTCTCTCAAAATAGCAAATATTACGGTGGGTGAACAAATTACTGCCGAGCAATTGATAGAACCGCGCAAAGTAATGACGATATCTAAGGCAATGATCATACATATAGGCATCACGTCCGAGACAAGTAGACCGATACTTTATGCATCTACTACTATTACTCCACACATCGACCGCTATCCAGCATGCATCTAGTGTATTGAGTTCATGACGAACAGAGTAACGCCTTAAACAAGATGACATGATGTAGAGGGATAAACTCAAACCAATGATGAAAACCCCATCTTTTTACCCTTGACGGCAACAACATGATGCGTGCCTCGCTACCCCTTCTGTTACTGGGTGAGGTCACCGCACGGTATGAACCCAAAACCAAGCACTTCTCCCATTGCAGGAATCATAGATCTAGTTGGCCAAACAAAACCCACAACTCGAAGAGAATTACAAGGATATGAAATCATGCATAAAAGAGATCAGAATAAACTCAAATAAGATTCATAGATAATCTGATCATAAATCCACGATTCACCGGATCTCGACAAATACACCGCAAAAGAAGATTACATCGGATAGATCTCCATGAAGATCATGGAGAACTTTGTATTGAAGATCCAAGAGAGAGAAGAAGCCATCTAGCTACTAGCTATGGACCAATAGGTCTATGGTGAACTACTCACGCATCATCGGAGAGGTCAAGGTTTTGGTGAATAAGCCCTCCGTATCTGAATCCCCCCTCCGGCAGGGCACCAGAACGTGCCCCAGATGGGATCTTGCGGAGACAGAAGATTGCGGCGGCGGAAAAGTACTTTTGATGATCTCCTGATTTTTTGTGGGATTTCAGGGAATATATAGGCGGAAGACCTAGGGCAAAGGTGGCCGAGGGAGCCCACAAGCATGGGAGGCGCGGGCCCCCCTGGCCGCAGCTAGGGGGCTTTTGGGGTCCCTGGTGGCCCCCTGCCCTGATTCTGAGGCTTCCCAATCTTCTTCTGTTTCAAAAAAAATATTTTTGGAAGTTTCGTTCCATTTGGACTCCGTTTTAAATCCTCCTCTGAAAGGGGTCAAAAACATGGAAAAAACAGGAACTGGCACTTGGCACTGAGTTAATAAGTTAGTCCCAAAAAATATATAAAAGGCATACAAAACATCCAAAGTTTGACAAGATAATAGCATGTAACCATCAAAAATTATAGATACATTGGAGACGTATCAAGCATCCCCAAGCTTAACTCGTGCTTGTCCTCGAGTAGGGAAGTGATAAAGACTGAATTTTTGATGTGCAATGGTACCTATCATAGTTGTCCTTTGTAACTTCTTTCATGTGACATGAATGTTCAGATCCGTAAGATTCAAAACAATAGTTTGCTATTGACATGAAAACAATAATACTTCAAGCAAACTAGCAAGGAAATCATGAACTTTCAAAATAACAAGGCCAAAGAAAGTTATCCCTACAAAATCATATAGTCTGGCTATGCTCCATCATCCTCACACAACTAATGTAAATCATGCACAACCCCGGTATTGGCCAACTAATTGTTTTCGCATTCTTACTTTCTCAAAAAAAAATTATAACTATCACGCAATACATGAGCGCGAACCATGGATATAGCACTATAGGTGGAATGGAGTGTGGTGGTGGTTGTGAGACAAAAAGGAGGAGATGGTCACATTGACTCGGCGTATCAAAGGGCTATGGAGATGCCCATTAATAGATATCAATGTGAATGAGTAGGGATTGCCATACAAAGGATGCACTACAGCTATAAGTATGTGAAAGCTCAAAAGGAGAACTAGTGGGTGTGCATCCAACTTTCTTGCTCATGAAGACACTACAAGGAATATGCTAATACACGACGCTATTTTTTCGTCGCTACATCGTCACGGTTTTTAATTTACGACGATCTCACGATGAAAAACCAAGCGTCGAAAACGGAGCGTCACAAATGAACCGCATCGACGTTTTGATCAAAATCGTCGTAACTTTTACGACGATTCCTGGATTGTCGTAACCTTTACGACAATCCTAAATCGTCGTTGGCAATCAAACCCAGTCCTACTTGGCAGTCCTACGTGGCAAAATTACGATGAAATCAAAACGTAGTGGTTGAAATCAGCCCAACCCATTTCAATTGATCACAAGGGCTGGTTTATTTTTTTGGGGCTTCTTTTTGGGCCTTAGCCTATTTACAACCACTTTAACTAAAAAAATCGAATTTTTTTTATCATTATAATTTGGGCCATGGCCTTTTAGTGCCCAAATACATTTGGTCCAGTTTCAGTTTTGGCCTTTTTCATTTTTGAATTCAGCAACTTTTTGTTCCAGAACTTGGTTTCGTTTCTATTTGTTGGGCCTTTTCAACCCAATTATTTGTCTAGTATTAAATCCAACACTATTTCATATTCAAATCAAGAGAACTCGAAGTCGAATTAAAATCATTCATCATATAACATCACAAAATGCATATCCCAGGTTTACAAAACATAATAAGTCATCTCATGAATACATTTCCTTACACAGGAATATATCAAGAACAAACAGAATTGCACAATAGCACAATGACACATCTACTACTGTCCCAACAGTACGGTGGACTTCATTCCGCTCTCCCATGAGGCATGCTCGAGATGCGACAACTTGTCATCCTACAAGAACATTACACTGCACATGAATCAATCAAAAGGAAATAAATATAAAAAATATTAGAAATAAAAAAATTAGGAAGATGGCAAATTAATCACTAACAAACAACTTTTGTAGTTCACAACTCCACATGGAAGCTAGCAATGAGCAAGATTGATTAAGTAGAAGAGAGACTAGCCAAGAGCCGCTATGACTCGCATATAGAAAAAAGATATGCACAGCATGACACATAGTGTAGTGTGGCACAACATGTACGGAACAGAAAAGATTTGCTTTCCAATGGCAGGCATCCAATCATCACAATCCTGTACTAGAAACAACACTAACTACCAGTGCAACTATATACAACAGGAACATGCATCATCACAGGAGAGAGACAGAAATAAGCGTTCATTATACGCAAACAGAGAGAAATTTCAGTTTATATTTAACCAAAAAAGTTTTTGTATATTCATGGAAACTGAACATCCAAAAGTTCAAGATAACAGTAAGACGAGAAAATGTCAGTCAATTACTTAATCCAATGATAAAAAACGACTTTGCCAATCAAAAAGAAGAAAAGACTAGTGCTGGGTAAACCAACACACAACCAAACATGGGCATCGACACACCTGAACATCAACCAAGCAGCAACTACAAGCAGCACCATCAAAACATGGACAATAATTTTCAAATGCACTCTAGCTAGGAGCCTAGGACCTAAGAAGAGAGTGAGGGAGAGAGATACCTTGAGCTCCATACTAGAGTCGAGCAACAGCTGGGAGAGCAGAAGAAGCACACGGCAGGAGCGTTGGTCTTCTAAGTGGTGGACCTGCACACGTGCGTGAGTCAGGGAGCGGCCAAACCGAAACAAGAAGAGGAGGGGGTGGGGAGGGGGCAGAGGCGGGGAGAGAGGGACCTTGACGAGCTCCAGGGTTTCCATGTTGTGGAGATCCATGGAGAAGAAGCACATGGAAAGGACGAAGAACCCTGATCTTCCATGGCTACTGGTGTGTGTTCATGGAGGTGGATCCGGCGTCGTGGTCCCCTGGCTCACTGGGAGCAGCTAGAACAGAGGAAGCAACCAACCGCCCCCTCACTCCTACTCTCCAGGCCCAACTTGACGGACGATGAGCCCACCTTCAGGTTGGCCCGATGCTTGTTGAAGTTTGGTGTCACTGCAAACATTTCCAACACGACAGGGTCAACTGGCAGCACAAAATGTCTGGGTTCCACTGTCAAGCATGATAACAGAACAACGTTGTGGCATATAAAGAAGTTGCATAGGCAAAACAGTAAAGTTCAACACAATCATAAACAAGTAGTTCAGCACAAAGATGAAGATGCAAGGTTTCGAGCAACCGCAACCACACAGATCAACCAGCAAAACTAAAGTTCAGTTATCGCCATTGCTCAAAATATCAGCACAGGTGTTAGATTATAAGCAAGATACACCAACCGGTAAATCAATGAACAAGATATTTGCAAATGCAAATGTTAGGATACATACTTGCAAACCCAAGCTGGAGTGTAAGGAACGACACACTCTCAGAAGTTTAGCAAAATAAAATGGGTATTGATATGAAAAAGGGTTGTACGGCTGGAAACCAATGTTGTACTCCAAAATGCGTGTAAGAAGCAGTTTAGGGATCGAGTTCATAAAAAATAAAATACTAGTAAACATGGACAGTGGTGAATGTGAGAATAAAAAAAGAGGCCAGAAACCAGAGAGGCCTCTCTCCTTTATGTACGGCTGGAGATACGTACAACTTGCCTCATTGCCTCAACCTTGGCCCGTTGCCTCGCCCTCTACCAGTGAGTCTACAACACAAAGCCTAGCAAAGCCTACGGTCCAACCATTTCACATGAATTCTAAATTGGCAAATAGTTAACATATTAATCATGTAAGTCAATTATAACAAGCAAGGAGGTGGACATATTAGAAACATGGTTGTCACTCAGAGCATCATAAAACCGAGGTAGACTGACATAATCTCACTACCAATACAGAACAGCCCAATCAAACTGCATATTTAAATCCAAAAATGAATACACAGGATGAGTACTCATGCGGCCATGCCACTCACGCCACTACGTCCACCTCCTAGAATTAGTCCATGAGGCGGATCACTAGGCCAACCAGCCACTACTCAACTAGTCCACACCACCAACTAACCAACCTTTTAGCTAGCCCACTAACTAACCCATACATGCAGAACATGCACAGCCACGTACGTATACGACTCATATAGCTCCAAAGAATACGTACGATTTCACATAATATATGCACAAATATCAAAATGAGTAAATTGGTAAGACTATACCGAAACAACAAAACAGAATGATAAATGCCCTATCAGAGTAAGTATGACAAAGAAGCTTCATTTGGACATAAGTCCATAGCTTTGCTAAGATATCATCATTTAGGGCATTTACATAACCAATGTGGCAAACTGGAAAGCTGGTCAGCAGAACATATCCAGCACAAGTTACTAACACATCTGCGTTCACGCGTAAACTACAGTCAGCTCTATTCATAAACCTGAAGCAAATGAATCGACCTTCACAATTTCTATACCGTCTTATCAAACAAAGATGCCAACTGAAATATTTTTAGAGATCGCTGCCAATTCAAGCAATTGTACGTTGCAATAACACTACAGTATGATCCAGCTGCACCACAATAGTGCACAGACCGCAACAAATGAATAAAAACATTCCACAATTTCTTCACTGGCTCCTGAGAAATAGCACATACCGACACCAGGAACTAATCGCTAGTCAGATGCAGTGCAAACCAACAGAAACATAAGACTATTCCAAGTCACATATATCCCATAGCCTAATCTTCATTCCCGATAGCACACAGTCATACCAGCACATACACGTCCAGGGCACCTTACAAACTAAATCTCGTGTCCGATTAATACTAATTCAGAAGAAGACCTAGAACCTTTTTTTGCGAAACAAGAAGACCTAGAATACTTTGGAGCTTCTTTTCCATGTACCTGCGAACCACCAGAATGGAAAAAGTCAGCATCAAAATCCCAAGGAAACAGAGAGAAAACCAAGCGAAACAGATGGAACTCGAGATGAGAGGGCGGAGGGCTTACTTCTTCAGATCCGGCGGCTGCCCCGATCGGCTCATGGCGTCTCCCGACTGGGCGAGGGGGTGCCTCCTCTTTTCTGCTCAGCCAAACCCTAGACTAACCCAAGAGGGAGAAGGAAGTCGCGCCGCCGCCGCAAGAACCTTGAACCCTAGGGTAGCTATCGTGCGGCACGAGGAACCCCATCGACGACTGCTAGCACTGTGACTCGTACTGGCACAACAACCGGCAGTGCCTCGTCGACTACGGCATTGGCTTCGGCCGCAACGACAAGATCTACGTGGTCTTCGGTGCTGAGGGCGCGTAGTTGTGGTCGGGGCGGAGCAGCGAGGCCGTCTCGATCACCGTCGGCCCACCCGCGCCGCCCCCGGAGGAGTAGGAGGGGCGGAGGGCGCCCGACCGGCGTGCGGACGTGGCGCAGTGCGTCGCAGTACTTGCGGAAGAGCGGCGTCCGGTTCCGCGTCGCCATGGATGAGGTGTGGCGGCGGGAGAGGGGGGGGCTGGGGATCAGAGGTGCCGAGATCTCGTTGGGGTTAGATCAGATTTGACTTAGGGTTTGGGTAGTTGGGCTGCGGGTGGGGGTTTCCCTTCTCTTTTTTCTATTTTTTCTGTAGATAGATGGATGGATGGATGTGAGATGGATGGATGGGTGGGTGGATGGATGGATGCCATGTCATCGATCCGTGTGACAACTAATTCCACTAATAAGAATAAAACGCATGAATTTTGTTTTTTCTTTTGTTTTTATTCCACTAATTTCACTAATCTCTCCCTAATAATAAGGGGAACGCTACGCGTCCGCAGGATGATTTTTAAAAATTATCCGTCACCAAGCTAGTCGTTAGATGCCGATCTAACGCCCCACATCCCCGCCGCATGGTCAGTAGTTATTTCCTGAAACGACACTCGAGTTGCGGAAACTTTCGCTTTGTTGCAAGAAATAAAGTTTGGATCCGTTAATTCCTGAAACAACGGTCGAGTTTCAGAAACAATTTGCTTGTTGCAGAATATTTTTTTCTTCGTCTTTCTGTAACATAGGTATTTTTACGGAAGAATTTTATGCAACAACGGTCGAGTTTCAGGAATTTTTGCAACGAAAGTCACGTTGCAGCCGGGATCCATGCTCAACGGAGAGTCGGGCGCGCGAGCAGGGACGCATCTCCAGCGAGGCAGAGAAGCTCCCCGGCGACGGGAGCTCGCCGGCGTCTGCGCCGCACGCCTCCTCATTCACCGCGCGAGGTGGGGATCCGACGATCAGGCAAGGTGGGGATCCGGCGATCAGGCAAGGTGGGGATTCGGCGAGGGGCTGGATCTCGTCGGCGAGGTGGGGATCCGGCGAGCTGGCGAGGACCGACGGCGACGGCGGTTCGCCGGACTCCGGCAGGCTCGTCCCCGGTAGCAGAGGAGCCACGACGAGGAACCTGGAGTGCTCCAGTTTCAGCCCCCGTTCCTGAAATGACGCTCCAGTTTCTGAAACAACGAGCCAGTTTCGGAAAATGGTCCGTGATCGAGGCGAGATCTAACGGACGAGCAGGCAGCGGATGGGTCAATCGGATCAGCCGGTGGGACGTAATCTTTTCCCTAATAATAAAGCAAATACGGTTTCTCATCGTCCTTCTTGGAAAATTACCCCTAAAGTTTGCATAAATTACCCACCATACCACCGATAAGTAATAGAAAACGTTTCACAAAGCGAAAAATCTTGAACTGGGCCGGCCCATGTAAAAACCTCCTATATTAAGCTCTGCACACGGGCAGAATATCCAGCACACGGTATGGGCCGGCCCATGCACAGGCGCCAGCTTTTAGTTCCGTTTATTTATTTATTTTCAGTTCCGTTTTATTATTTTATTTTAAATAATTTAGAACTTCAAATAATCTTTAAAATTTTAATAAACTGGAAATTATAAAGCAACATATTTATTAGTAAAATTTTAATAAACATTTTTTATAATTTTTCAGTTTATTAAAATGTTTATGACTTCAAAAACTGCTCGGAGTATTGTAAAAAATGCTCGCATGTAGAATAAAATATTTGCAATTTTAGAAAAATGTTTGTACAATAAGAATAGTCCATGATCTCAAATACAATTCCATGTATTAAAAATTATTAAAGGCATTTAACAAAATGATTTCTAATTCAAAATATGTTAATGCATTTAAAAAATGTCCTAAAATTTTAAAAATAGCTAATGCCTGTTTTGATAGTTTCTTTTTTTATTTAAAATTTTCCGTTCCATTTTTTGTTTATTTATAATTTGTATAATTTAGAATTACAAAAACTTTTTCATATTAATAAAACGGAATTTTGAATAAAAATGCTGACGAATTTTTATTTTGAATTAAAAATAGGATTCAAAAAAAGCGCTGGATTTTTCGAAAACAATGTCCATGAATTTAATAAATATATGACTGATTTATAAAAATGTTTTTTTATTCAGAAAAACTTCATGCGTTTCAAAAAATGTTTGTGAATTTAAAATAAAATCCTCCAACATAAAAAATTATGTTTGTATTTTCTTGAATTGGTCGCCAATTCCAAAGAAAATATTTACACCCGTTCGAAATATAAAAAATATTCACGATTTTTAGCAAATGTTTGTAAATTTTAAAAAATGTTCTCGATTTTAAAATTGTTCTCATATTTGTAGAATTGTTCACGAAAGATCTAATATATGTAGTTAAACATTAATGTTTCTAAGTCTTTGTTACAATATACCTGTGTGAATTTTGAAGAATTAACTGTTGGATGGATCGGATTATTATTGTATGTTTTCTAAAAAAAATCTTGAAATTCAGAATAAATCTTTGAGTTACCAAGATTTTTGACAACCATGATATATATTTTTTTCCTAATTCAAGCGATGATGTGTGAACATAATGTGGTCACCATCATTGGAGATTATGTTTTTTTTTCGTGGCAACGCGCGGACCATTTTGCTAGTTCCACTAATGAGAATAAAACACATGAATCCGTGTGACAACTTTCACGTGAAAAATTCTAAAAAATGATGTCTTATTCTACTATTCTGAACAGAGTGTCTAAAAAATTATTTGGATAGGAAAGAGTGTCCAAAAAATATGAGGTAATCAAAGAAATAGAAATATCACTTCCTTCATAAAGTGCTATTTTGAACAGAATGGGAAAATGAATATTGCAGAATTATTTTTGAACTATGGAAGAAAGGGTTTTCACATATTTGAGGAATATATGATCCAAAGTATTTATGAGAATTTTCCGAGAATTTTTGGAGTGATAGAATAGTAGGTTGCTTCACAAATTAGGATAAGGTGGGATAGAATGGACCCACGAATGACATGTCAACATAGTTAGAACATGTTACGGCATTTTTATAATCGTCGTAAAAGTTATGACGATCTCATCTTATGCGGTTACGACGTTTTTGACTCACATCGTCGTAATTTATATGTAGATTTGATCCCCTCAAATGGTTTACTAAGATCTCGGATGAAATTGTCATAGATTTATGACAAATTCATCAACGACATCTTAAAAAACGTCATGTATGAGCATATTTCTCGTAGTGAGACCTAGGGCAATTTTGAGGAAGCCCATCATTGGAATATACAAGCCAAGCTATATAATGAAGATTCCCACTAGCATATGGTGGTGACGAAACGAGAGGCTCTCAATCATGAAGAACATGGTCCTATTATGAAGGACAAGTGGGGAAAAAGATAGTAGCATTGTCCCTTCTCTCTTTTTCTCTCTTTTTTTATATTTTTTATGGGCTCTTGGGCCTCTTTTTTTATTTTTTTATTTGGGCTCTTTGGCCTCTCTTTTTTCCTCACATGGGACAATGCTCTAATAATGATGATCATCACACTTTTATTTACTCACAGCTCAAAGCTCAGAACGATGATGACTCTATAGGAAATGCCTCCGGCAATGTACCGGGATGTGCAACGATCTAGCTTGGCGTATGACGTTGAAACATCTCGCTAGCTATCTTACGATCATGCAATGGCAAAATGAGAGTGACGGCACAAGTCATGAGAAGGAACAGTGGGAGTTGCATGGCAATATATCTCGGAATGGCTATGAAAATGCCATAGTAGGTAGGTATGGTGGCTGTTTTGAGGAAGGCATATGGTGGGTTTGTGTACCGGCGAGAATTGCGCGGCACTAGAGAGGTTAGCAATGGTGGAAGGTGAAAGTGCATCTATACCATGGACTCACATTAGTCATGAAGAACTCACATACTTGTTGCGAAAGTTTTTATTAGTAACCGAAACAAAGTGCTAAACGCATACTCCTAGGGGAAGGGTTGGTAGGTGTTAACCATCGCGCGATCCCGACCACAACACAAAGGATGACAATCAATAGATCAATTATGCTCCGACTTCCTAACATAGTGGTTCACCATACGTGCATGTTACGGGAATCACTAACTTCAACACAAGTATTTCTAGATTCACAACACCCTACTAACATGACTCTTAATATTACCAAATCCACGTCTCAAAACTAATTGAGAGGAATCAAGACTTCTCTTTCTACTCAATGCACATGAACATGGAGGTTTTTGTATCCTCTTTGGGTACCTATCACCTTTGGGACTACTTTCATAGCATAGGCCAACTACCAAGTCACGCACCGCCGTGCTCTAGAAGATCTAAGTGAAGCACATAGAGAAAAATTATCTAGCTCAAAAGATATAAGTGAAGCACTATGAGCATTCTAGCAAAATCACGATGAGTGCATGTATCTCTCTAAAGGTGTGCAGAAAGGATGATTGTGACACAACAAAAATAAAAGACTCCTACGATACAAGACGCTCCAAGCAAAACACATATCATGTGGTGAATAAAAATATAGCTCCAAGTAGTGTTACCGATGGATTGAAGACGAAAGAGGGGATGCCTTCCTGGGGCATCCCCAAGCTTAGGCTTTTTGGTGTCCTTGAATTTGGCTTGGGATGCCTTGGGCATCCCCAAGCTTGAGATATTTCGACTCCTCATCTCTTTGTCCATGAGAACATCATCCAAAACTTGAAAACTTCACAACACATAACTTAAACAGAAACTTGTGATAACATTAGCACAAGAAAATAAACTACCTCCACTTTAGGTACTGTAGCAATCTTGATTCCTATTTATATTGGTGTTAGATTACTGTATTCTCACTTTTCCATGGCTAGTACCCCCCGATACTATCCATAGTTTCATCAAAACAAGCAACCAACTCAACAAAAACAGAATCTGTCAAAAACAGACCAGTCTGTAGCAATCTATATACTTCGTATACTTCTGACACCTCAAAACTTCTGAAAATTACGACTGCCTGGGCAAAAGGAATATCAACCAGCAGCAAACAGAATCAACTCAAAAGCTCTTTTTGGATAAAAATGAAAAATCATCTCGTGAGCGAAAAGTTTCTATCTTTTCCAGCAGGATCAAACAACCATCACCAAGACTAGTCATAAAGGTTTTGCTTGGCTCAAACACAAAAAGAAACACAAAAGACACAATCATAACAAAATTATGATGGTGTGGACGCAACAAAACAGAAAGAAAAAAGAAATAAATTCATTGGGTTGCCTCCCAACAAGCGCTATTGTTTAACGCCCTTAGCTAGGCATAAGGCGATAGAATCATGTATCGTCGTCTTTGATGCTCAAACCACAAGTAGCGTGATCACTTATCATCTTAAGGTTTTCATATTTCTTTCTAGATGATTCACCACTATTTTTGGGAACAAAAACAGACTTGGTGACCTTATTGTGGGAAAAATTTGGAGTATTCTGCACAGCGGCGAAAGCGGAACCCAAGTTGGTTATAACATCCTCTAGTTTGCAAATCCTAGCGTAATCATGACCTAGTTTCTCGTTAATTGTGGGTTCCTTCTCCTTTAAATTTTTCAAAACCAGTCCCACCTTGGATCCGTACTGAGTGATTTGGTTGTGGATCTTTTTATCCAAATTCTCAATGAGTTCGACCGTAGCAACTTTATTTCCAATGACGTCCAGCCTACGCATAACATGTTCCAGAGTTAAGGTAGTTCCATTAACCATGAGTGGGGGTGAGCCTACCAAATTTATTACAGCTCCATAAGAATCAACAGTATGGCTACCCAAGAAATTTCCACCTACGATGGTGTCAAGAATATACCTATTCCAAGGAGAAACACCCACATAGAAATTGTGAAGCAGGACGGTAGTGGATTGCTTATGAGTAGATCTACTCTGAGCATTGCAAATCCTATACCAAGCGTCCTTTAAGTTTTCTTCCTCAATTTGTTTGAAACTGAGAACTTCGTTCTCGGTAGTATCGTTCGAAGTGGTGGATCTAGCCATGAGGACAGATAGACTATCCCACACAAACAAACAGAAAGCAAGCGAGAGAAAAGGGCGAACGAAAAAGGCAAACGAAAAAGGAAAATATGTTTTTGTAAATTTTTGTTTTTCAGAAGTGGGGGAGAGGAAAACGAGAGGCAAAAAAGTAAATGCAAGAAATGAGTTTGCGACACTTACTTGGATGAGTTCTTGACTTGATCCTCCCCGGCAACGGCGCCAGAAATCCTTCTGCTACTTCTCAAACAACAGTGCCAAAATTTGACACGTTGACGGAGACTTGCTTGCGTTGGTTTTTCCCTTGAAGAGGAAAGGGTGATGTAGTACAGGAGCAGTAAGTATTTGCCTCTGCTTCAGAACCAAGGTATCAATCCAGTGGGAGAATCTCATCAAGTCCAGAGTACCTTCGCAAACACAAAAGAGCTTGCACCCAACGCTATAAAGTGGTTGTCAATCCCTTCAAAATTGATTGCAAAGTGAGATCTGAAGGCGGAAAGTGCAACGAAGAAAAAGAGTAAGGCTGAAAATATGGTGTGGAGTAGACCCACGGGCCATAGTGTTCACTAGAGGCTTCTCTCAAAATAGCAAATATTATGGTGGGTGAACAAATTACTGTCGAGCAATTGATAGAACCGCGCAAAGTCATGACGATATCTAAGGCAATGATCATACATATAGGCATCATGTCCGAGACAAGTAGACCGATACTTTCTACATCTACTACTATTACTCCACACATCGACCGCTATCCACCATGCATCTAGTGTATTGAGTTCATGACGGACAGAGTAACGCCTTAAGCAAGATGACATGATGTAGAGGGATAAACTCAAACCAATGATGAAACCCCCATCTTTTTACCCTTGATGGCAACAACAAGATGCGTGCCTCGCTATCACTGGGTGAGGTCACCGCACGGTATGAACCCAAAACCAATCACTTCCCCCATTGCAAGAATCATAGATCTAGTTGGCCAAACAAAACCCACAACTCGAAGAGAACTAGAAGGATATGAAATCATGCATAAAAGAGATCAGAAGAAACTCAAATAAGATTCATAGATAATCTAATCATAAATCCACAATTCATCGGATCTTGACAAACACACCGCAAAAGAAGATTACATTGGAGAGATCTCCATGAAGACCATGGAGAACTTTGTATTGAAGATCCAAGAGAGAGAAGAAGCCATCTAGCTACTAGCTATGGACCCGTAGGTCTATGGTGAACTACTCACGCATCATCGGAGAGGTCATGGTGTTGATGAAAAAGACCTCCATATCCGAATCCCCCCTCCGGCAGGGCACCAGAACATGCACCAGATGGGATCTTGCGGAGACAGAAGCTTGCGGCGGCGGAAAAGTACTTTCGATGATCTCCTGATTTTTTTCTGGGATTTTAGGGAATATATAGGCGAAAGACCTAGGGCAGAGGTGGCCCAGGGAGCCCACAAGCCTAGGAGGTGCGGCCCCCCTGGTCGCGGCTAGGGGGCTTGTGGGTCCCTGATGGCCCCGTGCCCTGATTCTCAGGCTTCCCGATCTTCTTCTGTTTCGGAAAAAATCCTTTTGGAGGTTTAGTTCCGTTTGGACTCAGTTTAAAATCCTCCTATGAAAGGGGTCAAAAACAAGGAAAAAAACAGGAACTGGCACTTGGCACTGAGTTAATAAGTTAGTGTCTCGCGCTAGAATTGCTTGCATACATTTTCCTGTGCTTCGGTACTTCTCACTATTTGTGGAAAATTGTTTGATTGGCCGTGGGGAGGCTGGATCACTTAGTCCTCTAGACCTTGCGGTTTTGCGCGAGGGCCTTTATAACGATAAGACTTACAGCCTAGGTGCTATAGTGGCCGAGCGGTTGAACATCAACCGTTCCAAGGGTGTCGTCTATGGAGGTATCTACGGTATCCGTCTTGCCAGACACTTTGAGATACCCATTAGACTGGGAAAGGAAGGAGAGATGCTTCTCCCTGAGAAATAGATAGTATGGTTCGCCATGATTTTCTGGATAGAGATGCTAGTAGACGGATGATTTATAACCTGGTATTTAGTCAGGGTACTCGAGAGACTATTACTTTGCCTGCTCCTTCTTTGTTCGATCTTCATGCAGGCATGTACACTATTATGCCCTCGGACATCTACTCATATTGGGGCTTGGCCCAACCACAGGGGCCCGTGCCCGAGCCGCCAGTCGACTACCAGACGCCAGTTTATCAGTGGGAGCCATAGGAGCTCACAAAGCAATGGCATTCATAGTCTGCTCCGGAGTATCCTGGAGCTGGTGATTTCCCACCATGGGAGTCGACCAAGCTAGGCCAAAAGCCTAAGCTTAGGGGAGTACGTGTTCTCACCGACTTTACATTCATGCTTATGCTTTCACTTTGTTAGCCGGTGTTCACACTTTGCCACTGTATTATCCATGCTAGTTTATTTTTGTTTTCTTGTTTTCTTGTTTTGTGTCCTTTTGAGAAAACCCAAAAAGATTTTTTTTCTTCTTTTGCTAGTTGGGAGCTTTCCCGTGTAAATATTTTTCTTTTTCTTTGGGTCTAGGTAGAAGATATTGGTTACAATGTTTAGTGGTTCTTGCATTCTTACCTATTTTGCTTTCAAAGAGCCATATTACTTTGTCTTCTCCTTTGTGCTTGCCTGCAGATTCAGCTTAGTCCAATGCACGAGCACTCTTATTATTGTTCACATCGTTCAACCGTGCAAGTGAAAGGCAATAATGATGATATATGATGAAGTGACTGAGACTGAAAAGCTGGTATGAACTCTATCTATTTTGTTTTTGTAAATATGACTAGCTTGTCAACCCAGATTTAGTTTGGTTGTGAGAGAACCATGTTTGCAATGACAACTTAGAGATCATAGATTCTGATGCCATGCTTATTTAGCTGAGAGCTTATAATGGTTTGTCTTGATTGCCAACATAGATTTGAGATGACTATGATGTAGTATGATAGGATGGTATTCTCCTTTGAATGTTTCAAGTGGCTTGACTTGGCGCATGTTCATGCATGTAGTTGAAACAAAATCAACATAGCCTCTATGATGTTCGTGTTCATGGTGATTTATATCCTGTTCATGCTTAAACTCAATGTTAGTCAAAGTCATTGCATCTTGATGACTGTTGTCGCTCTCTAGTTGGTCGATTCCCAGTCTTTTGCTAGCCTTCACTTGTACTAAGCGGAATACTGCTTGTGCATCCACCTCCATAAACCCAAAAGTTTTTCCATGAGAGTCCACCATACCTACCTATTTGCGGTATCTACCTGTCGTTCCAAGTAAATTTGCAAGTGCCACTCTCTAAACCTTCAAGAAATAATCTATTTTGCATGCCCGAACTGCTCATGTGGTGACAGAGGGCTATTGGTATCTTCCATGCTAGGAGTGTTATCCTCGACATGTGTTTATTCACTGTCATTCATGAGAAAGGGGCCGGTAATTGGAATGCCCAGTTCCACGCTTAACTCGAAAGCATAACTGTAAAACAAGACTCCCCCGGATTGATGTTAGTATGGACGGTACCCGAGAATTCGGCTAGCCGTGGAGTGTGATTGATTGGTGGTCGGGGAGTTAAAACTTTACTTTTCTGTTTGGGAACAGCCTATAGCATGAGTAGCATGGAAGATATTGAGAACTCTTGGTCATTGCGTTGACAATGAAAGCGTGCCACCCAAAATTATTATCTCTGTTTTCAAAGCTTGAGCTCTAGCACCTCTGCAAATCAATGCTTCCCTCTGCGAAGGGCCTGTCTATTTATTTTCCTGTTGAGTCATCCTCCTCTGCTATAAGCACCAATTAGAGAGCACCTCTGTCATTTTTATGCTTTGCTTTTGATTGATATTGAGTATGACTATGAATGGATCTTCGTTGCTATGAATTACAATGTTTAGTCAGCCCTTGATCTTTGAAAGTGCTCTGCATTTATGTTTTGCGGTCTCAGAAAGAGCTAGCGAGATACCACCTATTCATATTGCTTCATGCTTGTTTTGATTGAGGTGTTGGTATTTGAAACTCATTATTATTTGCTCGTTAGCTGATTATGCCATTGATATTAGTTTACGTGAGACCTTTGTGTCATTTTCTTATGTGGTTAACTTGTGATCTTGCTGAAATTCTGGCTATGACTTAGACATAGTTGCAACAACAAGATCAAACAGAGTTTGTCAAAGTTTTTCTTTCTCAGTTTGTCAACTGAGTTGCTTGAGGACAAGCAAGGTTTTAAGCTTGGGGGAGTTGATACGTCTCCATCGTATCTACTTTTCCAAACTTTTTTGCCCTTGTTTTGGACTCTAATTTGCATGATTTGAACGGAACTAACCTGGACTGACGTTGTTTTCAGCAGAATTGCCTTGGTGTTATTTTTGTGCAGAAATCAAAGTCCTCCAAACGTCCTAAAAATTTACGGGGAGCATTTTTGGCAAATATGAAAAATATGTGCGCCAAGTTCCACCTAAGGGGGTGGGCCAGTGGGCCACAAGCCCAGGCTCCACCACCACCCCCTGGTGGCGGTGGGCAAGCTTGTGGGGCCCACACAGCTCTGCCGCCCCCAACCTCAGGTTTATAAGTTCACTTTCGTCCCAGAAAAAATAAAAAGAGAAGATTTTGTCGCGTTTGTGATATGGAGGCGCCGCCACAACCTGTTCTTCATTTGGAGGGCAGATCTGGAGTCCGTCTTGGGCTCCGGAGAGGAGAAATCGTCGCCATCATCATCATCAACCTTCTTCCCTCTCCAATTCCATGAAGCTCTTCGTCGTTCGTGAGTAATCTATGCGTAGGCTCGCTGGGCGGCAATGAGTAGGATGAGATCTATCATGTAATCGAGTTAGTTTTGATGGGGATTGATCCCTAGTATCCACTATGTTCTGAGATTGATGTTGCTACTACTTTGCCATGCTTAATGCTTGTCACTAGGGCCCGAGTGCCATGATTTCAGATCTGAAATTATTATGTTGTCACCAATATATGTGTGTTTTAGATCCGATCTTGCTAGTTGTAGTTACCTACTATGTGTTATGATCCGGCAACCCCGGAGTGACAATAACCGGAACCACTCCCGATGATGACCATAGTTTGAGGAGTTCATGTGTTCACCAAGTGCTAATGCGTTGGTCCGGTTCTTTATTAAAAGGAGAACCTTAATATCCCGTAGTTTACTTTTGGACCCCGCTACCACGGGAGGGATGGACAATAGATGTCATGCAAGTTCTTTTCCCTAAGCACGTATGACGATACACGGAATGCATGCCTACACCACATTGACGAACGGGAGCTAGCCACATATCTCTCCGTGTTATAACTGTTGCATGATGAATATCATCCAAACAAATCACCGACCCATTGCCTACGAGTTTGTCCTACTGCTGATGTTACTTGTTTTGCTCTGCTACTGTTACTTGTCTTGCTCTGCTGCTATTGTTGCTACTACTGTCGCTTGCTACTGTTGCTACTTGCTACTGCTGTCACTACTGTTGTTCCTTGCCACTGCCGTTACTCGCTACTTTGCTGTTACTACTTTGCTTGCAGATACTAATCTTTCAGGTGTGGTTGAATCTGACAAATTCAGCTGCTAATACTCGAGAGTATTCTCTCACCTCCTGTTTGGCGATCAACAAATTTGGGTCGAATACTCTACCCTCGAAAACTGCTACGATCCCACGCGCTGGTGGGCCGTCAACAACATTCTTCTAGTTTCGATTGCTGGAGAGTGCTAGCAGCATTCTTCTGGTGTCGTTGCAAAGGAAGGTCTGCTGTTACGGAGTCAGCATTTTTCTGGCGCCGTTGCCGGGGAAGCACAGCTGACATCATTAAGCACCAAGTGTCCAAGTGAGGTAATTGGATCATACTTCTTCAAAGTGAATTAACTTTTTATTCTTCATGCAATACATGAGCGTGACCCATGGGCATAACATATGGTGGAATAGAATATGTTGGTACATATCGAAGGGGTAAAAGTGGAGAACATAGTCTCACATCAACTAGGCATACCAACGGGCTATTGATATGCCCATCGGTAGATGTCAATGCAAGGAGTAGGGATGCCATGCAAATGATGCACTAGACCTATAAGTGTATGAAACTCAAATGAAGCTAAGTGGGTCGTGCATCCAATTTGCTTGCTCATGAAGACTTCGGGCGTTTGAGGAAGCCCGTCATCGAAATATGCAAGCCAAGTTTACAGTAGTGATAATAAAATTCCCACTAGCATATGGTAATGACATATCATGAGACTTTCTACATGAGCAACATGGTGCCACTTTGAGGCACAAGTGTGGTAACACATAGTAGCAAAGTCCCGTCTCTCTTTTTCCCTCATTCAATTTTTTCAGTTTTTATTATGGTGGGATCCTTTTGCCTCCCCCTTTTTTTATTTTTCGTCCGGAGTCTCCTCCCGGATTTTTAGCCCACAAAAGTTTCGTACCAAATAATTACATCAGATAGATCAAAGGGAAGATGCGATAATCATTGTATTGAAGATCAAGAGAGAGATAGCAATCTATGTACTAAATAAGGACTCGTAGGTCTATGGTGATCAACTCACATATCATCACGAGGGCACCAAGGTTGATGAATAGGCCCTCCATGATTGATCCCCCCCTCCGGCACAGTGCCAGAACGGAGCTCCAAATGGGGTCTCCTTGGGACATAGACTTGCAGTGCCGTAAAAAGTCCTTCGTGGATATATTAAGGCATTATGGAATATTTCGTAATTTATAGGCAAAAGAACGAGGCAAGAGGGGCCACACGGAGGCGACAAGTCATCAAGGCGTGGCCACTCCCCTGGCCGCTCCCTATTGCCTTGTGGGCTCCTCGTGTGGCTTCAGGTCTACACCCGAAGCTTCCAGGTCTTCTTTTGGTCCAGAAAAAATCTTCAGAAGTTTCATGGTAATTGGACTACGTTTGGTACTGAAAACCTGAAAACCGAAAAACACGTAGAAAACAAAAACTAAAATTGGACACTCAGTTAATATTTAGTGCTAAAAATAATATAAATTGTTGCATTATGACCCAAAAAGTATCTTAAGATGATAATATAACAACATGGAACAATCAGAAATTATAGCTACGATTAAGACGTATGAGTTTGCTACATTATTATAGCGGGGTGCAAGTGTGTTTCAAGAGAATAACTCTTACCTTCTTATCTCTTATGTGAAAAAGAGAAGGTAAGAGGGACTTGGAGTTTTTGCTCCCGAGCTTAAATGCTCCCACATAAACAGTAAAATTGAAAATAATACTAAAAAAAGTCTGATGTTTTTGTGGTAAACTTTGACAAATATTTTGTAAGCTTACAAAAATTTAGCTCGAAATGACATTTGCGGAACTCGTGGCAAAAGAACAAAATCGATGCTCCAAAAATGCTAGTTTTGAATACATTTAAGACTATTGATTTTTTTTGCCATGACTTTCGTGAATTTTATTTCAGGATGAATTTTGGTATGCACGTAAAACATTTGTTAAAGTTTGTCACAAAAAATTCAGAAATTTTTAAAATTTGTTTACTAATTTTTTTGATTTTACTGTTCATGAGAGAGCATCTGAGCTCGCGAGTAGCATAGGACTTTCGAGGTAAGAGGGATGACCATGTCAAAATTGCTCAAAGAACTTAACATAAAACTTGTAGTTCCATGTCTCTAGAGACATTTTTTTTGCAAAATGTGCTTAGAGACTTGAGAGTTGAGAACATGATGGAACCGACCCACCTGAATCGATTCACACTCAACTTTAGTACTCCCTCTATTCTATAATGTAGTGTGTCCTTGATTTTCGAGCTTAAAGTTTACCCATAAATTTAACCAACGAGACTGATTGCGAAGGGAGCAAAAACTTAGAATTCAATGGTCTAATTTCTGCTGCCGCCGCAGTCGGTTTCGTTGGTAAATTCATAGTCAAACTTAGTTCTCGAGAAGCACGGACGCACTACATTGTGAAATGGAGGGAGTAACTACTAGCTACGGATAGCCACGTAACGGTGCTTTCTAAATATAGACCAATATGCTAATAGCCCATGGGATATTGTGTTCCATCTCCACTCAATGATATCTTCCATTGAGGGTAAGATCATTTGGTCATCACCCATTGGGGTTAACTTTTCATCTATGTGCGCACTAGCTTGCCGGGTTTTTTTCCGCCAATAAGCTAGGAAGGTTTGTAACCACCTCAGATTCATTACCATAATTTAGAAGGATTTTCGGGCCTTGTAGGAGAGCGTACCAGTGTCCAATATATACTCGTTCTACAAACTTGTATTTTTTTCTAAGTGGAAGTTTTTATTATCCCTTGCCTGTGCATCCTGAGATGCATATGACTGTACTTGTTATGATGTTTATTAAAGAGGTGAAACTTTGATCTGCCAAGAAGAAGAAGAGGCAAAGATCAAACAGCATGGACCAAGTAAGATGATTCAAAGATCAATCAACATGGACCAAGTAAGACAATTCAAAGATCAAACAACACGGACCAAGTAAGATGATTGTGCCACATATGACCACTTTATGTACTCAAGAAACTACACACTGGCACATTGTGCAAATCGAGACACAAAATCACTCATAATCTACTCGAGCTTACTTGTACTAAGATCCGTTCACTTCTTGTGACATTCCTTCCGTAATAACTCGTGTAACTGCTGCCAACTCGTACAGTGGAGTAACATATTCATCAAAAAATGAACTTCTTTCTTGTAAAAGACATCATCATTTTCGCATAGCGAGATACACCAAAACATAGTTGCTTCCCTAGCAAAAATAAGAGGTCTTAAAGATTTTTCAACACCTTGTTGCGAAGATGCATAAATTTGTAAACTACTGCAAGGTGGGATGGTGTTAAAAAGGTAAATACACATTATGCCATGCAATGTGTGACATATAACGATAAAAATATATGTTGACTTATTTCTTATTCACTACAATGAGTATATGCCCCCCATTTTTAAATGTGATGCTCCTTGTGACACCAATCTCAATGGCTCCTCCTGCCTCCGAAAATGTGAAGAGGCAAGTTTTTCTCCATGAGTATGCTACCACACAAGCTCACACAACTGACAATGCACCAACCGCTGACACCACCGCAGCTGAAGACATTCCAGCACCTCCTGCTGAAGACATTGCTTCTGCGAAAGAAAAAGTTCAAAGAGAGATTGGCCCCGTGCCTCAACTGGATTCCTGCTACGTCAACAAAAGTCCTTCCCTGGCAGTGGTACCAGAGATCCTTCTGTCGTCTCTTGAGCTTGCGTTGGTTTTTCCCTTGAAGAGGAAAGTGTGATGCAGCACAGGAGCAGTAAGTATTTCCCTCAATTTGAGAACCAAGGTATCAATCCAGTAGGAGAATCTCGTCAAGTCCGGAGTACGTGCGCAAACACAAAAGAGCTTGCACCCAACGCTATAAAGGGGTTGTCAATTCCTTCAAGATTATTTGCAAAGTGAGATATGAAGGCGGAAAGTGCAACAAGTAAAAAGTGTAAGGCTGAAAATATGGTGTGGAGTAGACCCTGGGGGCCATAGTGTTCACTAGAGGCTTCTCTCAAAATAACAAGTATTACGGTGGGTGAACAAATTACTGTCGAGCAATTGATAGAACCGCACAAAGTCATGACGATATCTAAGGAAATGATCATACATATAGGCATCACGTCCTAGACAAGTAGACCGATACTTTCTGCATCTACTACTATTACTCCACGCATCGACATATCCAGCATGCATCTAGTGTATTGAGTTCATGACGAACAGAGTAACGCCTTAAGCAAGATGACATGATGTAGAGGGATAATCTGTAACATCCCAAAATTATAAATTTTGGAATGTTATAACAAATAAATAATTAGGAATTTTTCTAGCATGCTATGTGATTGATTGTTTGAAATTGAGTGGAATTTGATATTTTTTCTAAAAAAATGAGAGGGAATAAAATGACTTTCCCAAAATTTTGTATTTTGAATCCATATTGAATTTTTGAGTTTGAATATTTTCAAAACCCTCAGAGAGAAAAATCAAATGAGAGGAGGAAAGTGAGACTCCAAAAATCAGGGACAATGTCTTGATTCAAATTTTAAGTATTTGCAATTTATTTGAAAATCCAATTCCTTTCCATTTTAAAGTTATTGCAAAAAAAATATTTTTTAAAGTATTTTATTTGGTCTTAAAAATATGTTCATGTTGTAGGAAATTTAATCTGAAAATTTTGATATATAATATGCCTATATAAAATGTTCTCTCTATTTTCGTTTTTATGTTTTCTTCACTATTTTTTTTCAAAAAAGAAAAAACATTGTTCAAAAAAAAAAGGGCACAGCTCGCAGGAATTGCCTCTTGCGGCCGGCCGAACCGTTACTTGGCCCATGAGAGGCTTTGTTTCTTTTCTCTCCACGTTATGTATATGTTTAGTCCCACATTGCCTATCTATGGACCATTAGACCTCCCTTCCACCTATAAATATTGACTCATAGGAGCATCCAAAAATCATCTATTTCGGGTTAAATCAATCTTTTCGTTTGACTAGGTTTATGAAATAAAAATTATTCTTTTCTCTTCGACGGGATTTCTCGAAGTCGTCTCATTGGAATTAATTCTTACTCTGCATTCTAAAGGTATTTCTCTTCGTATTTTTCTTTTATACTCCCGTAGTTTATTATTTCTAGACTAGTATTCCTACACTAGTATACGGTAGAGTAATTAGATTTATCAATTAGTCTCTATATTTACACATTAGTCCTAGAATTCTTTTAGACATAGCACTTTTCTTCCGTAAAACAGCTTGGCCCTGATTTTTCAAATAGCCATAACTTTTTACTCGTTTATCCGAATTAGATGAAACCAACGCCTAGAGTTTCGTCTTGATCCCACCTATCCGGTGAACCTATCATATCAGCTTTTTGAAATTTTCAAATTTCGAAATTTGTTCACACTGATATTCAAACTTCTTTTGATTATATCTTTTTATCCGTAACTCCATTTTAGATGAATCCAATTGCGTCGGATTCGTATCAAAGTAATCTTCCCGTTTGTATCATTAGTTTTAACTTTTCAACTTATAATATTTATCAAATCAGATTTATCTATTAGTGCCAAAAGGTGTTCACATCGTTCTAAGCCGATTCAATGTTATATTGAAGTATTTGTATCTTTTGATCCGCTATTTCAAATCTAGTAATTCTTTTTTTCTACACGCTCATATTGATCTCCTATATCCAATAGCATCATTAGTTTCGACCTTTGAACCTTACAAATTTGACTGATTCAAATTTGTATTCGAACATTCATTTGATCTTATCTTGCAAATCGTACCACCTTTTCAATTGATTCCTTTTACCCCTAAACACTCATGTCATATATTTTTGTACATAACCATCGTACTTCAGTTCAACTTCTCTTGACCTTCTGAATGCAAATTCAATTCATACTTCAATTCGCTATAACTTGTGTTGTAGTGCTCCATTTCAAGAAATTATTCCTACAAATAAATTCTTATGTCTTATTCTATTTGTCAAAAAACATTCATGTTGTTCTCCCTATATTTTTGATCATATCCCATAGTGTATGCATGTCGAGCTTATATAGCGATAGTTGATCATCCTTTGACTCTTTTGAGTTGACCCCTTTCACCTTTTCTTTTACAACACCATAAGGCCCTATCTTTTCTTATTAAACCTTAGTATGTTGTTATTTTGCACAAAGAGATGTTTTGTTCTTATGTTCTTTTGGTTCTTCCTTTTGGCATGAATGTTTATTGAATGCTATTCGTTTACGATAGATTGCTCGGAGTGTGGCAAGTAGAATTATCAGGATTATGAGAGCGACCATCTTCATCAAGTAATACCAGGCAAATTCACATTGATCATATTTTTACCTATGGTTTTATTGCATTAGTTTCAACCTTCTTCACTCATTGCATGCAAGTAGGTACTTGGAAAGTTTGGTTATTGAGTAGTATGTTATGATAGGCACCCCTAAACCCTTGTTACTTTGGCCGGGACGTTATTTTGCTATGCTCCTAGTAGACGGGGTTTGGTTAAGTGTTTATCATGAGTGCTGTGAGAAACTTAATAATCAAGACCTGATGACTCAAAGACTTGCAAGACCTCAGAACGAAATATACCTCTGGGTGAAGGATGGTTTTGATGGGCTCCCTGGATAAACAACATGATACGTGCCTCGCTACCCCTTTTGTCACTGGGTGAGGTCACCGCACGGTATGAACCCAAAACCAAGCACTTCTCCCATTGCAAGAATCATAGATCTAGTTGGCCAAACAAAACCCACAACTCGAAGAGAATTACAAGGATATGAAATCATGCATAAGAGAGATTAGGAGAAACTCAAATAAGATTCATAGATAATCTGATCATAAATCCACAATTCACCGGATCTCGACAAACACACCGCAAAAGAAGATTACATCGGATAGATCTCCATGAAGATCATCGAGAACTTTGTATTGAAGATCCAAGAGAGAGAAGAAGCCATCTAGTTACTAGCTATGGACCCGTAGGTCTATGGTGAACTACTCACGCATCATCGGAGAGGTCATGGTGTTGATGAAGAAGTCTTCCGTATCCGAATCCCCCTCCGGCAGGGCACCAGAACGTGCCCCAGTTGGGATCTTGCGGAGACAGAAGCTTGCGGCGGCGGAAAAGTACTTTCGATGATCTTCTGATTTTTTGTGGAATTTTTGGGGATATATAGGCACAAAACCTAGGGCAAAGGAGGTCCAGGGGGCCCGCAAGCCTGAGGGCCGCGGCCTCCCCCCTGGCCGCGGGGTGGGGGCTTGTGGGGCCCCTAGGGCCCCCTGCCTTGGCTCTCAAGTCTCCTGATCTTCTTCCGTTACGGAAAAAATATTTTCAGGGATTTTATTCCGTTTGGACTCTGTTTCAAAATTTCCTCTGAAAGGGGTCAAAAACATGGAAAAACAGGAACTAGCACTTGGCACCGAGTTAATAAGTTAGTCCCAAAAAATATATAAAAGGCATGCAAAACATCCAAAGTTTGACAAGATAATAGCATGAAACCATCAAAAATTATAGATACGTTGGAGACGTATCAATTCCCTACTGGTATCACCGCCACTACATGAAGACAATGATTATGTGGACATTGGCACTCCTCCTAGGCCAGATGTGTGTGAAACCACTCCTGACTCTCCACCAAGTCCCTCCCCAACACTTGTGGCAAGACTACCAGAATCCCCATTCTCACCAATGGAGGATGAAGCCCTTGAACCTGCATCACCTCTCAAAAGGCTTCGCAAAGGACCAAGGCAAGCCACTCCTTTGATGCAAAGTATTCCTGAAAACAAAGTGCGTGTCACTCCGACTGCATGAGTCGAATAGGTACTCAGACTTGAAGACATTCTTCGTGATCATCCTGAAGTTGAAGTCAAAGTAGCAGATGATATTGTTATTGATGATGTCGTTGCACCTCGTGACCCTCATGTGCGTGCCACACTATACACCAACGACAATTCTGAATACATTGTGATGACTCGCGATAGGGGAGGACAAATGGTCCATACCAGATGGCCAAGCCTTGAAGCACCTGCAGGAATGGGCCCGCAATATGAGTTCAACATATTTTGCCGCGCAGGAGTTATGAAGCCCATGCCCAGGCTCCCAGGCATTCGCCACCAAGGACCAGGTCGTCACAGTCTCTTTAGTATCCAGCACTTCAGACTGAACAATATGTTCTTTGATTCTTACAAAAATCCATACACGAAGCCAAAGATCAAATCTGACAGGTTCTGGAGCATGCCTTAGCGTGACCACTATTCAGCTGTGCTCTATGGACAGAACCGGATCTTCCCTCATAAGCATCTTATCTTTGAAGCAATGAGTGGTCTTTCGTGTTTTGATCAAGCCCTCAATTGTCTTCGAGATGTTGGACTACTGCCATTTGTCACTAGCCATGAAGATTGGAATGAAGAAATGATTCTTCAATTTTATACAACTCTCCACATATCTAGCTATGGAAGAGATCTGAAGACATGGAAAATGGACTTCATGATTCGAGATGAACATGTCCAAGCTCCTGTCATGGAATTCATCGCCACCACACCACTTACTGCATCTCGTGAGGACTTAGATCCAAGATTTGTAGCTTATGTTGAAACCACTTGGAGCATATTCCAGACACCTGATCCAACTATGACTGAGATGCTTACCGTGATGACGCCTTTGGCCCTAGATGCTCATATGCCCACAAGCTTCTTTGTCAATGATCTTCAGTATTTGCCAAGAATTATATACCATATTCTTCAGCATACCATATGGCCTATCAAAGGGCATTCATTATCACACAAGCTGCAAGGTGCGTTGAAGACATTGGTCTATAACATTGTCTATGGCATCAGGTTTAATCTCCAAGATCTATTTCTATGAACTGTGGCTACCAATAGAATCAACTTATTCGAGCTCAAGATCTATGCACCATTGATCATGCGCTTCATTAAGCGCCACACAAATACAAGGATTCTGCCTTCTACTCACAACCATGGGATATATCTTGCAGATGTTGAAGTCAGACACGAAGACATCTATCCATCCAAGGCCAAGAATGTCATCATTGAAGGCACCAGCGACACTGTTGATGTTGAAGGGCTTCACAGTTCATATGATCCAGCCAGAACTAGGCTCATTGGCTCTTTTAGACGCCCTCGGCCAACTGTGACTGACATTGAAGCCATTGCAAATGTACTGCCACAACCCATAAGGGAGAGCGCCATGAATGATCGAGAACTTCTCGTATCACTGATTCAGAAGCAAGATAAGCATCATGAATGGACGTGAAGACAAATGCATGCCCTAGTAACTGATATCAATCACATATGCAACATCTCCGCCAAGAACTCCTTTGTTGCACGTGAAAATTGCAGGCGCTCTTGGAAGACATTGTCTCTCTTCGCTCCAGAGGAAGATCTTCGTGCGGATGGCTTTGCTGAACGCTTCAAATTTGGTGCCCCTCCTCCTCGTGCGGATAAATGGTGCAAGACACCATCCCTCCAAGAGAGTGACTTCTCTTCATCGGCAAAATATGTTCATGCAAATCTTTCCCATGATGAAGCTAAATACGTCACTTCCCCTCCTGCACCAATGGCACGCGTCGTCACTGCACCTACTCAGCATGCACCAACATCCAACGACCTAGCTGCACCATCGTATTTTCCCCATGGGGACGAGTAGTTCCCAATCTCTTCGCCTTTTGGTCAGTAGGTGACAAAGGGGGAGAAGCATTGGTTGATAGTATTTAAACGGGCCTATATGGGGTGTGTGCTATTATTTTGCTTAAGTTTACAACTCTCGTTTCCAAACATTTGTGCTTTGGGTTCTAAAACTTAAGTCATGATGGACGTCTCCACATTCCTAACTTATCATAACTTTGGCGTTGTTTCTTTTCATATCATATGCCTCCGAAGTCATTCTATAGCCGCCCATTTTACATTATGCATTTGATTATCTTCATGAAATTTTTTCAATGCATAGTGACTGGATCCCAAGATATGTGGGGAGATCTCCACTAAGTACAACCTCCCATGTGATTTTGCATTCAACACAAAATCTTCATAAGCACATATTTAGGGTGATCTCTCTATATCTTGAAATCATAATCTCCAAGTATTTATATTCACATATTTTTATCCTCCCTCAAAACTTCAACCAATTTGTCATCAATCACCAAAAACGGGGAGATTGTAAGTGCATCTAGTGCCACCCTTTGTTGGTCTTGGAGTATTGAAGACAAACATGATTGAGGGACTAATGTGTTTGTTAGAGTTCACAAGACAACACAGATAGAAGTCCTTGGAGATTCAGCTTAACCGTCGAAGACAACCCCCAAAAATGTCTGAAGACATCGATGATGGCCGAAATCATTGGTGGTGCACAAAGATAATCGCTTGAAGATAATAAAACACAAAGACAAAGTATTTTGTTGTTTTGTTTATTCTTTCCTGAGTCGAAGGAACCACCGTAATGTTAAGTGGGGTCGATGTGATTGAAGTCAGATGTTGACGTAATGCTAAACCCACAATTACCTATGTCTTCGAGCGAAGACAGTGAGAGGAAATCTCTTCCAGAGTTGGTTGAGTAAGCATTAATTGTAGCCCAAGTAATGTTGTCGTGCGTGTTGAAAACCGATAGTTGGAACACGTGTCTGTTGGCCATTGACCAAGGGTCATTTCGGTCATATCATGCAAGGTTGCATGTTGGCTATAAATAGCCCACCCCTCCACCATAAGTTGGTGGCTTCTCAGAGTTAGATACGGTTGTTGTCATTTTGGATCAACCCACCTTGAAGACATTTAGCGAGGGAACTATCCTGCAAGGATAAACCCAAACACCTAGAGTGAGAGTGTTTGAGCATTACCAAAGTCATTCTGTTCTGAGAGGACTAAATACTTGTTACACTTGAAGACATCAATCTTCTAGACGGTTAGGCATCGTGGTCTAGTGCATCCAGAGAGTCATTGTGGATTGCCGGGTGACCATGGTCTAGATCAATCCAGGAGTCATTACGGATTAACGGGTGACCAAGTTTTTATGGGTTTTGGAAGTCTCCCGTGAAGATTTACCTGACTGACCGGGCGTTGTCTGAGAGACTTTGGCTCAAGGGGGTCAAGGTGAATACGAGGTCTAAGCCTCCCCAACCAGACGTACAGGTGTCACAGCAACTCGAACTAGTCCATCAAATCGTGTGTATTTGTCAAGCAATTGGTTATATTCTTTACTCTCTTACTTTACGTATTGTGAAGGCATTGCTTGATCATCTCATCCCGAAGACATTCTATGAAGACATTCCCAACTGTTGTTTATCTTCACACTACTTAATTTTATCGTTGATATATCTTAGTGTGCATGATGACTATCACTACAAGGATCAGATACTTTGCCGTCTGCCATGGCTCACGGCAAAGGGGGACACCCCGGACGGCAAAGGACTTTGTCGTCCATCTGCAAACGACAAACAAAAATCCGGTGAAGGGCCTCTTTTTCGTCTGCATTGGGCCTGCTGACGACAAAGGACCTTGCCGTGGGGGTAGACGGCAAAGAATATGGGACGGCAGATCGGTGGGCACCTCCGTCAAGTGTTAACGGCAGACTGTTGGGCCCAAAGAGCCTTTGTCGTCTGCCCTGCCCCCCCCCCTTTTGTTGTCGGCCATGCTTGTGGGCTGACGGTAAAGGGTGGCACCCAGCCCCTTTCATTGGAGTCTTTGCCGTCTGCCCTTTGCCCCTTTGCCGTCCGTCATGATTGTGGGCACACGACAAAGGGGGCACCCGGTTTGCTTCAACACGGCCAGTTTGGGCCCTTTGCCGTCTGTTGTAGCCCCTTTGCCATCGGTGGGCAGACGGCAAAGGGTCCATGCCCCTGTTTATTTTATTTTTAATAATATCCAGGAATTTTGACACAAATCAGGAATATATATATATATATATATATTACAGCTTCATCCATAATACATAATATATATTTGACAGTTTCATCCATAATCCATAATACATAATATATTTCACACAAATTGCCCCATACTCATAACCATATTAAAATAAGTTTCATCCATAATACATACATATTATGCAAGCTTCATCCGTACCAAACCATATATTACACTAGTTTCAACCATACATACAAAGTTTCATATCCATTTACTACAATAGTTTCAATCCAAGCTTCCGTGAAGCCATTTTAGAAGAAACCATATTGAAGTACTCCATCAATATAATCCAAGCTTCCGTGAAGTGAATGTAATCTGCAAAATAGGAAATAACTAAGTTAGAAGAAGAAGACTAGATGAAGAAGAGAAGTATAGGTCATTTCGGAGCTAATTTAGCTTACAACATCATTTAGGACGAAACGAAGACTAGAGGAGAAGAAGGAGGAGAAAAAGAAGGAGAAGAAGGAGGAGGAGGAGAAGTAGGACTCCTTATCCTTCTTCTCCTCCTTCTCCTTCTTCTTCTCCTTCTCCTTCTCTTCTTCTTCTCTTCTTCTTCTTCTTCCTTCTTTCCATTTCTCCTCTTCTCCTCTTCTTGGAGCTAAATTAGCTAAGTATGTCTTTTTGGAGCTAAATGGGCTAATTATGTCATTTTAGAGGAAAACAAGCTAAGTATATAATATTCATGAGCTAACCAAGGTTCTTATGCCATTTTGAGCTTCTTATGTCATTTTGGAGATAAATTAGTCATTTTAATGAGCTAACCAAGGTTCTTATGATGTTTTTACCTAACTAAGCTAATTATGTCATTTTGGAGGCTAATTAGCTAAGTATGTCTTTGTTGGAGAAAATAAGCTACGTAGAAGAAGAAAGAGAAGAAGCAAGAAGAGAAGAAGAAGGATAAGAAAAAGAAGAAGAAGGAGAAGAAAAAGAAGAAGAAGGAGAAGGAGGAGGAGAAGAAGAAGAGAAGAAGAAGGAGAAGAAGAAGGAGAAGAAGGAGGAGAGAAGAAGAAGGAGAAGAAGGAGGGCTCCTCCTTCTTCTCCTCCTTCTCCTTCTCCTTCTTCTCTTCTTCTTATCTTCTTCTTCTTGTTCCTTCTTTTCATTTTTCCTCTTTCTTCTCCTCTTGTCCTCTTCTTCGAGCTAAATTAGCTAAGTATGCATTTTGGAGCTAATTATGTCATTTTGGAGGATAATTAGCTAAGTATAGGTCATTTTTTATTAAATAGACCATTTTGGAGCTAATTATGTCATTTTGGAGGATAATTAGCTAAGTATGTCTTTGTTGTGGAAAATAAGCTATGTAGAAGAAGAAAGAGAAGAAGAAGGAGAAGAAAAAGAAGAAGGAGGAGGAGGAGGAGGAGAAGGAGAAGGAGGAGGAGGAGGATAAGAAGAAGAAAAGAAGAAGAGAAGAAGAAGGAGAAGAAGAAGGAGGAGAGAAGAAGAAGGAGAAGAAGGAGGGCTCCTTCTCCTTCTTCTTCTCTTCTTCTTCTCTTCTTCTTCTTCTTCTTCTTCCTTCTTTTCATTTTTCCTCTTTCTTCTTGTCTTGTCCTCTTCTTCGAGCTAAATTAGCTAAGTATGCCTTTTTGGAGCTAATATATGTCATTTTGGAGGATAATTAGCTAAGTATAGTTCATTTTTATTAAATAGACCATTTTGGAGCTAACTAAGCTAATTATGTCATTTAGGTGGAAGCCTAGCTAACTATAGGTTATTTCAGAGCTAACTTGGGTAAAATAGGTCATTTTGGAGCTAACTATGCTTATTAAGCCATTTTGGAGCTAGCTAAGCTAATTATAGGCCATTTTATAGCTAAGTTAGGGCGAATAGGTCATCTTGGAGCTATGTAAGCCTTATTATGTCATTTAGGAGAGAACTTAGCTAAGTATAGGTCATTTTTTATTAAATAGGCCATTTTGGAGCTAACTAAGCTAATTATGTCATTTAGGAGGAAGCCAAGCTAACTATATGTCGTTTTGGAGCTAACTTGGGTTAAATATGTCATTTTGGAGCTAACTATGCTTATTAAGCCATATTGGGTAAGGTAAGTAAAGACCATTATGCGGTTGTTAAGCAAAACACTAGAAATAACATACCATTATCGTCATCACGGCGGTGAAGCACTGTGGCTCTGGCTTGTTTCACCCGGAGAAGGCTGCCCTGGAGAAGGCTCCACTGTAGAAGGGTCGTGCGATGCGTTTCGGCAGATATTCTGCACCAAACATCGTTTGCAATGTGTCGTTAGCATGATGACACTCTTGAGATCACTACATTGAAATGAAACTCACCGTTCCCGCCATGTTAATGACTGGCATCACCGGAGGGACGTGGCCGGTCTTCTCGCACATAGACTGTACATTTGGTTTAGACAAGTCAAACTTTTTAGTTATTAATGAAACGGACATTAAAATGCAAGATTGGACAAAATATGAAGAAGAAACTTACCACAAAGAGCTCGTACATGGCCCTGTTAGACGCATCATTTTGTGCCCTCTCCGCCTCCACCAACGCGGTCGTCCTCTCCTCCAGCTCCTTCATCTCCTTATCCTTCTCCACCAAAAGCGCCTGCATTGCTTCTCTCTCTTTCAGAATAGCAGCCTGTAACAAAACTCATTGTTAGCATTGTAATCATATTGGTTCGCACGCACAACATAATGCGAAAAGATAGTTGAGTTCATTAAACTAACCTCGATGGCAAGCTCGACTGGCCGTCGACAAGGTGTTATCTCAGGACACGAGCTCGTTTGGCGTGCCTTTATCTACCGGAGAGTGCTAGGTCAACGTATAAGGTTGTATCCAATGGCGATCGATCCATGGGGCCTCCCGTTGCCAGCTATCATCACCAGCTCTGGATTAATAGGCCCCTCGCTCGGGTTAAAGTCCTGCCCTTTCCTCGCCTTCCCGTGATCTCTGTACTTCTCGAGCTTGTGGTGGGAGGAGATGTTGGTGAAGTTTTCTGGATGCTTGAGGTCATACTCAGAGAATGCCTTGACCTTCTAGTACGAGGCAGTATGGGCCATCGCATACAGGTCGTACATCTGTGGCACCTCCGTCTTATTGTGACGCGCCTAAAAGAGAGAGAGAGGAAAAATGTATTAGTAAAGGGCTCAAGATAGCATTAAGAATGAATTGCATGAGGCATGAAGCAAACCACATACCCAGTTATCGCCAAATTGGATTAAGTTGACGATCCCTTGATGGTGTGGCACACCAACCATTTTTCCACGCCTCTCCTTGGTGTTGTTGTGGCTGGCCTCCCATGTTTCAGAACACCACTGATCCACCAAGGCCTCCCAACAATCCATCTTATCCACACACCATCTCGGGGGCATCTAAGCTAATAAAGAGAAATTTGAGCGCAACGCGTAAGAATCAAATCAAGGAAACTAACTAGAAGGCCTTAATAATATGTAATTATCTTCATGTAATGCTCCTTCTCCATCTTAGAATCGCAACACTTCGCCTTGTCCTTCATAATACGTCGCGAGGCATAGTAGTCACGAACAGCCTCCACCCGCGCCTCACGCCGAAAGTTTTGAAGTAGGCGGCGACATTCGGTTTCGATAACCTTTCTCGCGTCCTCCTCGTATCCCTCCTCACACCTGTAGTAGGTCTGCAAACGAGACAACACCGGTTAGTACAATAACTAGCTATGGTTGATTTATAATTGTGTAAAGGAGAAATTACCCAGAACTGTCGGATCACCATGTCGGCCCTCGTGTGGCACAAAACACCATCGATCTCCACCTCCGGCGGGGATGGGGCACTCAAGTAGTGATCCCAGGTCATTCCTACCTCTCGCTCCCGACCGGGCAACGTAACAAACCCTGGGCAGTTTTGACGGAAAAGCACACCAAGGACGTTGTTGGGCTTGCGGACACCCTTGGCAACAATCCAACCCCTGCAGTATGACAAATTAAAGCCAAAACATTAGATATATTGAGAAAACGTGAAGGCAAAAGTTTAGATAAGAGTAAATTAACTTACTTGTCCCCATTTGTCTTAATCGACCACCTATGCTCGCGAGTCGCCGGCATGAGCGGGAGCCCCGAACTACCACGCTGGTAGACGATGGCCCCCTCACCCAACTCCTCATCACTATCAGCATAGCCACCTTGGCTCAGGTTGACCCAGATCAGGCCAGGTATCCCACTGGGTCTCTTGGGACGTACCCTCATCCCTGCTTTGCTCCAGAGTCGCCTGGAAAGAAGCCTCTGGAACACGAGTCTCGTGGGTCGAAGGCTCGTCGACCTGAGGCTCATGAACCAGAGACCGTGTAGCCTCCACCTCAGCCGAATCCACCCTAGCAGTCTTGTGCTCAGGTGAATCGGTTTGGGGTGGCGGCGAGGAAGGCGTGGCAGCCACCGCCCTACCTCTCCCGCGGCCACGTGTACCTTTAGTACCTCTCGGCTTCGCGGGGGGGTCGACCTCCTCTCATGGGGGCCGTGAGAGTCGAAGAAGCGGCCACTCCATGCAGAGTAGAGAGCAACGCTCTCCGAAGAGGCGAGGTGGGAATGGAAGTACCCATCCCACCACCCGCCAACGAAGAAGGAGTCGTGGAGTGCTTTCGACCCTTTCCCACCATCTTTCAACACCTGTCATGACAAAGAGTAAATGAAATTAGTACAACATAAATACCAACATGAGTAATAAAATGTATATAATTTAAGTGTATCATCATCACAAATACCAACATGACTAATAAAGATTGAATACCTAACATGAACTCAAAATTTGTATATAGTAATAGTTGAATACCTAACATGAACTAATAACAATCGTGCTCGTCTATATATGTTTCGGGGTCAATAAATGCATCATGATCATCACTATCATCAATAAATGCATCATCATCATCACTATCAGGAAGAACATGTGGAAGTCCACCATTATTTAATCGGTCAAGAAGTGACAAGTCATCCGCAGCAGTAACCTCTTCTTCTTCCGGCTCTTCCTGTTCGGGCTCAGGGGTTAAGACGGATTCACTGCCGTTGTCTACTTCAATGTTCTGGGGTGAAGTAGAGCGGTTCTTGAAACGTTTCTTGGACATACGTGTTTCTTGCAAGAATTCTCCTTCATATGTGTCTGGGTTAATGTGAGGTTCGTATTGTGCTGCATTCAACGTCAGGAAAACGTTCTTGGAAGAATTATCAACATCAGGAAAATGTTCTTTCTTTTCATAATCTCTCCGGTGGGATATTGAGTGGAATGACAAATAGAGGCCAACAATTGTATTGTGATGCCGTCATGCCATATACATTGAACCCATCCGTGATGATGGCAACTCTAGGATGCCTTGGATCTTCCGATTTATCCTTATGTAATGCATCGAAGTGCTTCCATGCAAAACCATCTGAAGTTGTACCAGCATCTTGTTCCCATCCGCATCTAGTTCGGTTTTTTGCCCAATTTATGCCATGTTATCTGTCTGGCCGTCTCTTCGACCATCAAAAGAAGTTGAATTCTTGGTACGATTGGCAGATACCGAAGAACACTAATGGGGATTTTGGTCTGATTCTTCTCGCCCATACCGTTGTCTACCACAATATACCTGGAAGAATTGCAAATGTGGCAAAAGTTCAAGGTCGCATACTCAAGCCTAAATAAGGCACATCCATTCTCACAGGCATGTATCTTCTCATAGGGCATCTTAAGTACACGGAGGATTTTCTCTGACTAGTACAGGTTTGCAGGCAGTACATGGCCTTTGGGTAGAAAGCGTCCAAATATCGTCATCATCGCGTCGTAGCATTCTCTGCCTATGTTGAATTGAACATTCAGATCCATTAATTGCGCGATGGCATCCAGCTAACAAAGCTCAGTCTGCTCGTGGAGATGATGTTTTGAAAACTCCAACATTTCATAGAAGGCCTTTGCAGATTCCACCATCTCATAGTCTGAATCCCGAGCATCATGAAAGTCTTGCACCATGTCTTTGATCCCGGTACCATGCTCGTCGGTGCGAAGATGAATCACCTCAGCTCTAGCACGTTGGTAAGACTCACCATGAAAAGTCCACATCATATAATTAGGCGTAAAACCCCACTTCTGCAGGTGTTTACCCATTTCAAACTCTGCCTGCTTTTTCCAGTTGTCGCAGTTGGGACAGGAGCACCATGTTTTTTGCTGACCATTTGCAAATGCGGCTCTCACAAGCCCCCTAGTTTTTGTTAACCATTCATGGGTCATGTCTTTCTGACTAGGGTGACCAGTGTACATCCAAGCACGATCACTCATCTTGCCTAGCTACCTATGGGCACACAAGAAATAAATATATAATTCATCATCTATATTCATACGCTAATCAAGTTTGTCAATTTTATTACGTCCATGCAACCTACACGCTAATAGCTAAAGATAGGTCCTAATCCCACCCGAGTATGTGTAGATTGGGTTCGTTTTCCCATGCTCTCCTCCAGATCCGACGCAGAATTTCGGCAGCACCTCCCCGCTGTTCTCCTGATACACGTATCGGCAATAAGCAGAGAGGATGTGTACCCGGAGAACAACAGGGAGGCACTGACAAAATTCCGCATCGGATCCGGAGCACATCATACGGGAAAACCAACCCAATCTACACATACTCGGGCTATCCATGGGTAAGTTAGACAATTTGAAAGGATGGCGGTTATAAATATGCAAAGACATGCATATTTATAGATGTCGCCCTTTCGATCGGTAGACGCATATTGGTCACGCATACTCATGATTGAAGAAACCTATACCTAGCAAGTTTCATCGGCATGAAGACTGGAACAAAGCAAATTAAGGGGGTAGGAGGAGAAGTCATTTGTGCTCACCAACAAACGCAGGGGCGGAGCTCGTCCAACGCACGTGGAGGTCGTCGAATAACTGGACATTGAAATTCACCCGATCAACACAAATATGATGTTTTTATAATTAACATAATCGCAAAATATGTGACGTAACTCATAATTTACAAAACTATGACCCCGTCAGCCTTTGGAAGGCCGAAAAGCACCTTCTCGTTCAACAGGAGGCAGAAGAGGTGTAGGGGGTCGGGGCTTAGTGGCGTCGGGAGTCAGTGGTGTCAAGTGTCGGTGGCGTCGGGGGTCGGGGGTTAATGGCGTCGGTAGTCGGGTGTCGGTGTCGTCGGTGGTCGAGGGTCAGTGGCGTTGGGGGTCTTTTCGGTAAACAAGAGGCCGAAGAGGTGTAGGGGGTCAGGGGTTGGGGGTCAGTGGCGTCGGGGGTAGGGGGTCGGGGGTCGGGGGTCGAGGGTCGAGGGTCAGTGGCGTCGAGGGTCGGGGGTCGGGGGTCGAGGGTCGAGGGTCAGTGGCATCGGGGGTCGAGGGTTAGTGGCGTCGGGGGTTGGGGGTCGGGGGTCAGTGGCGTCGGGGGCCGGGAGTCGGGGGTCAGTGACGTCGGTTGTAGGGGGTCGGGGGTCAAGGGTCGGGTATCAGTGGCGTCGGGTGTCGGGGTCGGGGGTCGGTGGCGTCGGGCGTCGGGGGTTGGGGGCCAGGGGCGGGGGTCGGGGGTCGGGGGTCAGTGGCGTCGGGGGTCAAGGGTCGAGGGTCAGTGGCGTCGGGGGTCGAGGGTCAGTGGCGTCGGGCGTCGGGGGTCGGGGGTCAGTGGCGTCGGGGGTCGGGGGTCGAGGGTCAGTGGCGTCGGGGGTCGAGGGTCGAGGGTCAGTGGCGTCGGGCGTCGGGGGTCGAGGGTCAATGCTAGGGTGTCGGGGTTCCTTTTTCCTCTTCTTTCTTCTTCTCCTCTCTCCTCTTTTTCTTCTTCTTATTCTTCTTCTTATTATTATTCTTATTCTTCTTCTTTTTTCTCCTCATCTTCCTCCTCCTCCTCCTCCTCCTCTTCTTCTTCTTCTTCTTCTTCTTCTTCTTTCTCCTCCTCCTCCTCCTCTTCTCCTCTTCTTCTACTCTTCTCTTCTCTTTCTTCTTCTTCTTCTTTCTCTTCTTCTTCTTCTTCTTCCTTCTCCTCTTCTTCTTCTTCTTTTTCTTCTTCTCCTTCATCTTCTTCTTCCTCCTTCTACTTATTCTTCCTAGCACTAAACCTAGCACTAAACTAACCTAGCACTAACCTAATCTAATCTAACACTAAACCTAGCACTAAACTACATACATAATCTAATCTAACAATTAAACGGCAAAAAAGAAGAAGAACAACAAAAACAAAAAAGAAGAAAAAAAACGCACCGGAGGGCGTCGGGGTGCCGGGGCGGCAGGGTGCGAAGGATGGCGCCTAGGTGCCAGGGAGGGGGTCGTCGGCGCTGGGCAGGGGGCACACAGGGAGGGGGTTGCCGGCGCTGGGCAGGGGGACACGGGGAGGGGGGTCGCAGGCGCAGGGGAGGTGGGGCTGGGGTGGCGGCCGGGAGGGAGGTAAGGATGGGGCGGCGGCCGGGAGAGAGCAGGTGGGAGGGGGTCGGCAGCGCGAGGGAGGTGGGGCTGGGGCGGCGGTCAGGAGGGAGCAGGTGGGAGGGGGCGGCGACCGGGAGGGAGGTGGGGCTGGGCAGGAGGCACACGGGGAGGGGGTCGCCGGCGCGAGGGAGGTGGGGCTGGGCGGCGGCCGGGAGGGAGCAGGTGGGAGGGGGCGGTGGCACGGGTGGCTGGGTGAGAGAGAGATAGGGGGAGGAGCGGGTGAGTGGGGTTGGGGTGGGGGAGCGTCGACCGTTAGGAGCGCATGGGGGGAGCCCTTTGTCGTCTGGGGGCGGACGACAAAGAGGTGGGGGGGTTGGGGTGGAAACGACCATTTGGGGGCAGCCCATTTGCCGTCTGCCTTGCGATTATTTGTCGTCGGCCTTTGGTCTCTTTGCCATATGCCAGCAGACGGTAAATAAAAGGCGGATGGCAAACAATCTTTATGCCATCATCCTTCTCTTCGCCGTCTGCCAGTTGTAAGCTGACGGCAAAGATCTTCTTTGCCGACCACGAGTTGACGACAAAGATTAGGCACATGGCAAATTTTATGTTTCCACTAGTGTATGCTTTGTATGATTGGATGTCTTCGTAGTATTGCATGCCTTGCATCGATCCTTGATACTTATCGCTACCTGATCTTGTATCTCTTCCGCTTAACTTTGGATACATTTATTGTTTTGAAGCTTTTTATTAAAATCAGCTATTCACCCCCCTCTAGTCCATAACTAGCACTTTCACATCCCTATGACAAACAATACTAATTAACTGGGGTACATAACCAAAAGAAGCTCATCGATGTTGTGTTATAGTACTTATCCTCCCATAATCTAATTGATTCGACATGCCCATACTAAAGATCCAACTTTGCATGGCAATATTTAAACCTTCATGATCCCCTTCCATAAGTGGCAGGTTGTTGCTCAAGGTTTAACTGCCAGGAATTGTTTTGCCACAAATAATTATATGTTAGGTATTGCAACATCCCATTTTCAATTAGCATCTCAGCATCTATTTGTTAGAAGAGACCCATTTTGACTTCAATACCATGAATCCCGAGGCCAACCTCATATTCTATACTCAATTTCCCACTCCTTGGAATTTACAAAACAATACAACTTGCACTATGACAGTCTATCTTCAACCTAGAGAGTTGTTCAAACACACTAAGGATTAGCTTCATATTTGTAGCTTTAGCCAAGTCAACACCCATAAAAAGGTTGTGTCATCAATATATTGTATAATAGACAACCCCTCATCTACTAAATGATGGATGAGACTACTATTGCCCATTCTCTTTAGATTTATTAATTAGAACTATCAACATGTTTGCCGCAATATTCATGATAGAGGACCCCCTTGCCCGATTCCATTCTTAGATTAAATAATGGTCTAACATCATTGTTTAACTTAGTGACAACACTCCCATGATGGACAACATGGCCTACCCAAGCCCTCCAGGTCGAGAAAATCGTCCATTCTCTTGTGTAGGAAGTACTAGTACACCACATCATAGTTTTCTTGGTATCTATTCTAATAATAAATATGGTTTCTTAGGGTGCAAATCATTGTATGTCTCATGGAAAATAGCAATAACCTCCATTATCAAAATGCCCAGGCAAAAATGCCATTTGTGCTATCCGAATGGCAGTGAGAGCAACTCTGTTACCCTATTAGTACCCACTTTTCTCAAAATTTTGAAACTAACGTTTAAAAGACAAATAGGTTTGAGTTGCTCGATTTTCGTCTCCATATGAACCTTGAGGAGCATAAATCAAAAGTTAAAGTTGTACGAAGGAGGTAACCTTGTGAAAATCGTCAAGAAGTGCAAGAAAGTCACCTTTAAATCAGTTTGCAAAAAGGCCTGGTAGAACTCCTCAGGAAACTATTCGGCTCGTCGCCTAATAATTATCCATGTGAAAGACCATTTGTCTTACCTCATGTTGGGGAAATCTGGGGTATATCATCAACTAGTGTCGATCTGGCTATCACTATGAGGCCCCAAAATACCTTGGTAATATGTAAGCTTTCAATATCCCCGTCCTCAATAGCACCCTTGTCATGCTCGAGCTAAATTCTTTTCCTATGACTTCCATTCGTAACAAGAGGGAAATATCGTACTCCCACCGTTCGGTGAAGAGTATATATTTGACTTTAAATTTTGTCTATAAAATAAATGTATTCCTATCTTTTCAATACATTTTAAAGTAGAAAAAAACTTGTTTCTCTCTCATCACATTGTAATTTCCGAAAAAGGTTTCCCTCGGTATTATAAAGCAACCAACACCAATACAACCAGCGACAGCTGCTGCGGCAGAAGCAGCACAGTCATGCCCAAAAGAAATGAAAGAAAAAATACAAAAGGAACAAATGTCGAGAACGGCGGATCAACAAAAACGAAGAAGCCTCGCAACCGCTGCGTCCACCGGAGATCTCCCACCAAGCTCCTAGATTGCGAAGGGTAGGTACCAATCAGCATCTCCATGAAGGGACGCGATGATACAACGTTGCTGCCAAGGGATTCCCCCGGTACGCGGCAAGAAGAAGGGAAGGGTAGCCCCCGACGACCTCCAAGAAGGTCTGATGGTACTCTCAAGCGCCACCGCGTGTCCGTGTCGGTATCGGCCATGCCGATAGGGATTTCTCCCGATCCCAACCTTCTCCTCGGGTGCTCCGGAGCCCGCCATCATACCGACCACCATCGTGCGCCAGCACGATCTTAAAGCTTCCCATGCCGTCTCACCACGGCACCATGAAATGGGACCTGCACAGTGAAGAGGAGGAGCCGAGACTCGGAGCAGCAGCATCGTCGTCATGCATGAGGGCCCAACCTCCACTGCCAACGATGGTAACCGATCGGACGCCGCAACAGAAGCATACCAGGCCCGTGGGGCCACAGTCCCAACCGGGCGCTCAGATGCGTGTAAAGCTCCTGCAGCCGCGCTGCACAAGGCATGCCAACGGCGTCACCCTGTAATCAAGACTAATGACATTCTACATGTGATCTCTTTAATTTTTACATCACATAGCCCATTGGGGATCGGATAATTAAAGAGAAGAGAGATGATGACTTGCATCTTTTCAATGCATTTTTTACCCCACTTTATAATTTCTCCTAAATTTTGTATATGTACGTTTTCCACCGGACAGGGTGAGTATGTCTTGATATTTTCCTATGGGCGCTTGTTTTGATTTATATGCAAATATATTGGACATGTCTAGCCCGTCGTGCGTGATATACTCTGCTAGCACGCCCATTCTACTGCTAAACTGGATTAAGCTTAATAAAATTTACTTAAAACCTCTTGTGGTTCTTCTCCAAGCTCCGCCACCAGCATCTAGCATGAGAGTTTGAAGCAACTGAGGATAAACCGGACGTGTCTTGGAGTTTCCCAGACCGGGACCAGAGTCAGCTGAGGATAAACCATACGTACGAATTGGAGTATAAACTTGCTAGATCAGTGATACCTACATCCAATAATTATGTTCTGTAGCGTAGTGTAATGCACTGCATGTCGATGGCTGTCTCCATCCATCATCTACTGGACCAGCATTGTTGTGGCTGCTAGGCCTGCCATGCCAATGTGCACTTGGACAAGGCCTCTATCGCGCAACATTGAGTGGTCCATTTCCTCTTTGTTTTTCATGGAGCAAACAACAGCAGACACTCCTTTTTCTTTTTGGCAATATAGCTGCCACTCTTGTCCCGAGTCACGCTCTGGCTAAGGACGATTCTTTCTTTCCTTTTTGGCGAAAAGGAGGACGATGCTAACTAGAGAGAAGATACCCTACTGACAATACATAGTACAAATATCATCTCCCCTGCGATTTTTGTTTTGTAATCCCTTGGTTGGGAGTTAATTGTCATAGAAATGGATTATTCTAAATATATTTTAGTCCTACATACATTTATTTTTTTATTTTGATGACAAATAATTTCGAACGAAGGGAATAGATTTTTCAGTAAAGTATGTGGACCAGGGTAGAGATAAGACAAGCTCTTATATTAAATATATATATGTGTTGGCCCTCGTTTGCTCATGGGTTGGATCACTAGGTTTTAGTGCAATGACCCTTTGACTTGGCTTGATATCATTGTCATAAAGTAACAAAAATGTAAGAACAGTTCAAAAATTTAAACGTTAAGTTAACGTTGAAGTTGGACCGTTTCATCGCTAACAAAACAGTGGCTCCCCTTGTCAAAATAATTTTCTTAAAGTGGGAATTTATTTTTAGGGAACATCAAGGACAAAGAGGATGAAATCTTCATGATTGTTTGGTTTTTTTCATTCAGTTTTTTCCATTTAATTGACCTTTTCTTTTCTTCGGATAAGATCAAATCTATTGTGATAGTTCACCGGAAATACAGAACATCTCAAACATAATAAAAATTGCATCGAAATTTTGGGACCATTGAACAACCACTACTACCGCAAGAATGAGCTGCTGACACGTTGTTGTCATTGCACCCCTATCGGAGCCGGCTTGACCTTGTCGATGACAGCCGAAAAGTCTCCGTGCATAAGCCCCTAAGGACCATGGTCTGGAGCCGCAGTCGTCGTTGTTGAACCCTTGCATAGATCTGAAGCACCTAACAACAAATATCGCTACATGAAGAGAAACCCTGACCTCATCGTCCCAAGAGACGGCGAGAATCTACCGCGGAGCTCCGCCGACTACGTCCAGACGAACGAACTCGAGGAGGATCGGAGCCTAAAAGCCAAACTTGAAAAAGAAGCGCCGCCATTCGCCCAAACACCGCACCTGCAAGGACTAAAAACCGCTAACCTAAACTATTAACCGGAGCGAGGGGAGGCACCGGGACTCATTTCCCGCCATCAGCCGCTGGAGCGGCATGTGGTGGGGAGGCAAAGCCACAAGCTAGTTGGTGAAGCCAGGACGAAAGAGTTTACCTTAGTGGCCTAGGGTTAAGGGATGAAAATCTGTTGTTGCTAAAACGAGATACAACAATTCCACTCAATTGCCTTGGTATTCTAATTCACTAGCCACGTAATTGAGATAATTGAATATTAACTTAAGAAATAATTATGCAGTTGTTGGGCCAACCTCTCATGGGCCTAAAAAGATTATGCTTGGTCTTTATCAATCTGGTTCTAAGTAGCCTACAAATTTTTATGATGTCCTTTTTAAAGGATTCCAAATGGAATGGAAATGACAAATTTTTATAGCTTATATTTTGGTGAAGTGGTAGTGGGAAATTTGATGTACTAAAAAAGACAATAAACCAAGGGAGCCTAGGCATTCAGGACATAAACCTTTAAGCTCCTCCCTTACCGTTGGGTCTAGGAGATGTTGCTGAAGGAAAGAAATATTAAGGACAGTAAAATTGCACCTATTCCCTGCCCTCTGAGGCCATCAAATGTCTGAACCGTTCGTTTTGAAGATTCCACTATTTTTGACCGTTGGATGCACCTGAATCTCTCTTTGCTCTGAACGTGACGACGACTTGGGCTTGCTGTCCGAAGGGCAGCTATTCCCGTAGCTTTTTCGGACCATTGTGGTTAATTGGACCAGGCAGCCCATCTAGCGAAGCCGTCGAGACAAAATAGCGCTGGAAAAAATCTGCTGCGAACAAAGCAGTCGTGCTCCTTTCTCCCTAGGCCAGGCAGCCCATCTAGCGAAGCCGTCGAGACAAAATAGCGCTGGAAAAAATCTGCTGCGAACAAAGCAGTCGTGCTCCTTTCTCCCTAAACCTAACCATCCCAGGCAGCGGCGGGGAAGTTCCCGTGGACAAAAGAGACGGGAGCGTACATGACAGAAAGGTCGAGAGAAGCACTCCAGCGCACGATGTTGACCTCGACGAGCATGTCGATTCATCATGTGATGTCGTTCGCTAGGGTGCGGAGCGATGGGATCTCCTTGCAGGCAACGCCAACGGACGCTGATAGGGGAATCCAATCATCGCTTGTAGATTCGACTCTAGTCGCCGTCGGTTTAGGGATAATTCCTGACTCTGGCAGCTATAGTCGGCCCTTTAGTCCTTCGTCTTCTACATTCTGCGAGTGTTCCCTCCTTTGAAAAAACCCATATTTTCCGATCCTTGTCATTTTTTTATCTTATTCATGATGTTATTTGTACTCCCAAATCCTAAATTAATGCAGGTGTTTGCGGATTCAATTTCGGTTCCGCTAGGTTCTCTTCTCCCTTGTAACAAATTATGTGAATCTCTTATATCGCTAACAGACATGTTAATATCCTTGTGTAGTTGTGTTGTTCTGCCTCCATGAACCGTTTCATATATTTTCCTTTAGATGCTTTCCGGAAACTTTGCAAGATTAACAGTGAAGAGAGGTCAAATTGTTGTGTTGGTGACTATATGATCCAAGAGAAATAGAAAGGGCATACTAAGATCGACATTAGCATAGTACTATTTGCATTCTTTTAGGCTATTTCTTCATCTAATTTTTGTGTCTGATTTTATGATTTTATATGTCTTATTCTCATATAGTATGATGCTTTGTAAATAAATGCGTGTGCTATACTAATATCTAGATTAGCATAGGACTATTCACATTGTTATAGGTGTATTTCCCCATCTACTTTTTTGTGACTTTTTTGATGCTGTGATATAATACGATGGTTTGTAAATAAGCATGCACGCTATTTTATTTACTCTAATGTATGAGTCAAAATCTAGGTGCAGATCTCATTTACTTGATATGATCTTTAGATGGAATTTTCATGTGAGAAATTTGTTTCGACAGTTGCAATGAAGCATGATAGACAATGGTCTGGGACAATGGTCTGGAATCGAATGTAAACTCTTTCATTGCGTAACTCCAAATAAAACATGCAAAGCAGATGGGGAGGCAGGGTTAACAACAAACCAAATGGAATTCATATGTATTCCATTGGAAGCAACCAAACTTTGGTTGGTGTTCTTCACATTGTTTCTTTATTTACTCCTACAGTCATGTGTTCCATCGCATGAATAAATCCTTCTCTCCTCTCAAGCAGCAGGGGACGAGCACAGTATGGTCAGGATGATGCCGAGCCATTGTTTTGTGTTGCTTGTGTGGATGTCGTTGTCCACTGCATGCTCGCCTCATTGATTGGCCTCTATTTTTGTGTGTTAAATTGGTAACATACTTTTATTTTTTCTCTGGTCTGCAGCTTCTTCCCAAAGTCAGCAAATTCGAGAACTCAGTGAGGTCTCTCTTATTGTTCCTTTGAAAATAGGTACTTTTACTTGTTTTACATGCCTTTTGTTTTGGTTTTAAGCTAGATTAAAGATCACACACAGAATGCCACTTCAGTCAGTTGTCAATATGAGCATATCAGGTACATCGTTGCCTCAAAATAACTATATGTTGAGTAGATGTATCATGGTATCTTTGTAAGTTTCTTCCATCTCTTCAACTGTAGTTGATTGTGCTAATTTATACTGCAACTTCGAATTTTACCATTGATGAAAGTCTTCACGTTTGCTTAGGACTTGCATTACTTACGCTTGGACTCTATTTGTGTTGGCGACTCTCATATATTAAAAGAAGCCTATTATACTATCATATGGAACCTCTAGAAGTTTGCTAACACCTCAAAGGTATGTTGTTCCATGAACTTTTTTTGACATCTGTTTTCTCTGTATTGTACAGAGAATTCTTTTGAGATGTAGCAGTTGGTGTATCATATAGTTGAGAAACTACACACCTGGTTTAGTCTCTCTAAAAATGTGTGGTCACCCATCCATTAACCATTATACATAACAGTAGTTGATTTAGGTCATTCATGATTTGTTGCAACATTGAATCATTCCAAGTTCGGTTAGTTCACTTTCAATTTTAGTTCAATAAAAATCATTTTTTGTCTTTCTCTTTTGAGCATGTTTATGCCTTTTTTCACTTCCATTTTTTGTTGTAAATTGGGAAGGGAAATTATTCACTTGGAATCTAAACTTACAAGGTCATCTGGTCATGCATTTAGTAGTTGATTACAAAAATATAGACAATAGTGAAAAATAGTTGCTCGATAACAAAACTAGCAGTTCTGTATAACTACGCAGTTATGTATTACAACTTCATTTGTTTGTAGCTTTTCAAGGTAGCATGCTACATGCATACATATCTATCTTTCTATAGTTTACAAATTTGTATTAAAATATTAAATGTAGTTGTCCATCTCATAAACAACTACTCCATTGTGTTATGCGGGATGATAGTTGATGCCACTACAGAACCAGATGAAATATAGCTCCAGCATCTCGCCATACCACCCTGACTTGATGTGTTTTCTCGCCCAATTATACCTCCAGCAATGCTATGCTCTCCAGAGCGAATAAGAAAAGTAATTGTCTTAGTACACATCTTTTTTCTTTTGGTGATGTTATCACTTGTATGTTCCACACTCTATATGGGTTCATGTTATTAGCATAACTATATTTATTAAGTATGTATACATATACTCATTCTACATATTGCACCTTTGATTCTTTTTGCATTCAACTTTTATGTCACTTCATATTTACACAAAAAAAATTACATTGAGAAATGGATAGGCGCAGCAACGCGCGCCTTCATGGTCTAGTTTGGGATGAAAACCACACGCGTTAATCAAAGACAAGCAGATGGACGGTCAGTTTTGTTAAGGGTTTCGTGAAGGACAAGGACATCTTTCTCCAATCCCACTCATTTCAAATGCCTAAAAGGGCATTCGTATGCTTTTTGGAAGATATAAAGTTAAGGTGGTTCGTGTACTTCTTACCCAAGGTTATTTGACATCATTCGTAATAAGCATGCTACGGTGTCAAATATGTTTGGGTCGCGACTCCTTTGTGTGTTCTATTTTGACAAACTCTCGACTGGTTAGTCTGAAATTGTTTTGAAAGTAGGGTGACAACATGCTTACTGACGAAAAAGGGTCTTCCTCCATTTTATATATAAAGCAACCATCATCGAACAAGCCCCAGCCGATACAAACAAACACACACACACACACACACACACATCACACCACACACACCCTAGGTTGGATACAAAGATGCTGAAAACAACAACACCACCCCAAAAAACTCCTGGCAAACATCAGATGAAACACTAAGCACTACTATGAAGTCGTCGGGCCCCTTAACCGTGGAAGAACCATCACGAAGAGGAGAAGTCGTGTATGACAAACAGTTGGCTCCAAGGCGGCACCTTCACCAAGGGAAGACATCGTAGCGTCTTCATCGCCCAATCCAAGGATTAGGGTATCCCCTGGAGCACCACGGCGACAAATGAGATGACGCGGCGATGCCTTAAAGAAGGGGGTCGATGCCAGAATTGTTGGAATTATGCCCTAGAGGCAATAATAAATGTATAGTTATTATTATAATTCCTGTATTGAGATAATAGTTTATTATCCATGCTATAATTGTATTGAATGAAGACTCATTTACATGTGTGGATACATAGACAAAACACCGTCCCTAGCATGCCTCTAGTTGGCTAGCCAGTTGATCAATGATAGTCAGTGTCTTCTGATTATGAACAAGGTGTTGTTGCTTGATAACTGGATCACGTCATTGGGAGAATCACGTGATGGACTAGACCCAAACTAATAGACGTAGCATGTTGATCGTGTCATTTTGTTGCTACTGTTTTCTGCGTGTCAAGTATTTATTCCTATGACCATGAGATCATATAACTCACTGACACCGGAGGAATGCTTTGTGTGTATCAAACGTCGCAACGTAACTGGGTGACTATAAAGATGCTCTACAGGTATCTCCGAAGGTGTTAGTTGAGTTAGTATGGATCAAGACTGGGATTTGTCACTCCGTATGACGGAGAGGTATCTCGAGGCCCACTCGGTAATGCAACATCACACACAAGCCTTGCAAGCAATGTAACTTAGTGTAAGTTGCGGGATCTTGTATTACGGAACGAGTAAAGAGACTTGCCGGTAAACGAGATTGAAATAGGTATGCGGATACTAACGATCGAATCTCGGGCAAGTAACATACCGAAGGACAAAGGGAATGACATACGGGATTATACGAATCCTTGGCACTGAGGTTCAAACGATAAGATCTTCGTAGGATATGTAGGATCCAATATGGGCATCCAGGTCCCGCTATTGGATATTGACCGAGGAGTCTCTCGGGTCATGTCTACCTAGTTCTCGAACCCGCAGGGTCTGCACACTTAAGGTTCGACGTTGTTTTATGTGTATTTGAGTTATATGGTTGGTTACCGAATGTTGTTCGGAGTCCCGGATGAGATCACGGACGTCACGAGGGTTTCCGGAATGGTCCGGAAACGAAGATTGATATATAGGATGACCTCATTTGATTACCGGAAGGTTTTCGGAGTTACCGGGAATGTACCGGGAATGACGAATGGGTTCTGGGAGTTCATCGGGGGGGCAACCCACCCCGGGGAAGCCCATAGGCTATGAGGGTGGCGCACCAGCCCTTAGTGGGCTGGTGGGACAGCCCAAGAGGGGCCTATGCGCCAAGGATAAGAAATCAAAGGAAAAGAAAAAAAAGGGGGGAAGTGGGAAGGGAGGGGGACTCCCTCCCACCAAACCTAGTCCAACTCGGTTTGGGGGGGGAGAGTCCTCCCCCTTGGCTCGGCCGACTCCTTGAGGGTCCTTGGACCCCAAGGAAAGGCCCCCCTCCCTCCCACCTATATATACGGAGGTTTTAGGGCAGATTTGAGACGACTTTCTCACGGCTGCCCGACCACATACCTCCACGGTTTTTCCTCTAGATCGCGTTTCTGCGGAGCTCGGGCGGAGCCCTGCTGAGACAAGGTCATCACCAACCTCCGGAGCGCCGTCACGCTGCCGGAGAACTCTTCTACCTCTCCGTCTCTCTTGCTGGATCAAGAAGGCCGAGATCATCGTCGAGCTGTACGTGTGCTGAACGCGGAGGTACCGTCCGTTCGGTACTTGATCATGGGACTGATCGCGGGATTGTTCGCGGGGCGGATCGAGGGACGTGAGGACGTTCCACTACATCAACCGCGTTCTCTAACGCTTCTGTTGTACGGTCTACAAGGGTATGTAGATCACTCATCCCCTCTCGTAGATGGACGTCACCATGATAGGTCTTCGTGCGTGTAGAAAATTTTTTGTTTCCCATGCGACGTTCCCCAACAGTGGCATCATGAGCTAGGTTCATGCGTAGATGTCTTCTCGAGTAGAACACAAAAGTTTTTGTGGGCGGTGATGTGCGTTTTGCTGCCCTCCTTAGTCTTTTCTTGATTCCGCGGTATTGTTGGATTGAAGCGGCTTGGACCGACATTACTCGTACGCTTACGAGAGACTGGTTTCATCGTTACGAGTAACCCCCTTTGCTCAAAGATGACTGGCAAGTGACGGTTTCTCCAACTTTAGTTGAATCGGATTTGACCGAGGAGGTCCTTGGATGAGGTTAAATAGCAACTCATATATCTCCGTTGTGGTGTTTGCGTAAGTAAGATGCGATCCTACTAGATACCCTTGGTCACCACGTAAAACATGCAACAACAAAATTAGAGGACGTCTAACTTGTTTTTGCAGGGTATGATTGTGATGTGATATGGCCAACGATGTGATGTGATATATTGGATGCATGAGATGATCATGTTGTAATAGAAATATCGACTTGCACGTCGATGGTACGGCAACCGGCAGGAGCCATAGGGTTGTCTTTATACTAACGTTTGTGCTTGCAGATGCGTTTACTATTTTGCTAGGATGTAGCTTTAGTAGTAATAGCATAAGTAGCACGACAACCCCGATGGCAACACGTTGATGGATGATCATGGTGTGGCGCCGGTGACAAGTAGATCGTGTCGGTGCTTTGGTGATGGAGATCAAGAAGCACGCGATGATGGCCATATCATGTCACTTATGAATTGCATGTGATGTTAATCCTTTTATGCACCTTATTTTGCTTAGAACGACGGTAGCATTATGAGGTGATCTGTCACTAAAATTTCAAGACGAAATTGTGTTCTCCCCGACTGTGCACCGTTGCTACAGTTCGTCGTTTCGAGACACCACGTGATGATCGGGTGTGATAGACTCAACGTTCACATACAACGGGTGCAAAACAGTTGCGCACGCGGAACACTCGGGTTAAGCTTGACGAGCCTAGCATGTGCAGACATGGCCTCAGAAAACATGAGACCGAAAGGTCGATCGTGAATCATATAGTTGATATGATTAGCATAGGGATGCTTACCACTGAAACTATACCCAACTCACGTGATGATCGGACTTGGGATAGTGTAAGTGGATCATGAACCACTCAAATGACTAGAGAGATGTACTTTTTGAGTGGGAGTTTAGCATATAATTTGATTAAGTTGAACTCTAATTATCTTGAACATAGTCTAAAGTCCACTTTGAATATATTTGTGTTGTAGATCATGGCTCACGCGACAGTCATCCTGAATTTTAATACGTTCCTAGAGAAAGCTAAGTTGAAAGATGATGGAAGCAACTTTGTAGACTGGGCTCGTAATCTTAAGCTAATCTTACAAGCTGGGAAGAAGGATTATGTCCTTAATGCTGCGCTAGGAGATGAACCACCCGCTACGGCTGATCAGGATGTTAAGAACGCTTGGTTAGCACGTAAGGAGGACTACTCAATAGTTCAATGTGCAGTCTTGTATGGCTTAGAACCGGGACTTCAACGTCGCTTTAAGCGTCATGGAGCATTTGAGATGTTCCAGGAGTTGGAGTTTATCTTTCAGAAGAACGCCTGGATCGAGAGGTATGAGACCTCCGATAAATTCTATGCTTGCAAGATGGAGGAAAACTCGTCTGTCAGTGAACATGTGCTCAAAATGTCTGGGTACTCAAACCGTCTAGCTGAACTGGGGATTGAACTCCCGCAAGAAGCTATCACTGACAGAATCCTTCAATCACTGCCGCCAAGCTATAAAGGCTTTGTGTTGAACTACAACATGCAAGGGATGAACAAGTCTCCCGGCGAGTTGTTTGCGATGCTGAAAGTCGCAGAGTCTGAACTCCGTAAAGAGCATCAAGTGTTGATGGTGAGCAAGACCACTAGTTTCAAGAGAAACGGCAAAGGCAAGAAGGGCAATTCGAAGAAGAGCGGCAAGCCTGTTGCCAATCCGCCGAAGAAACCCAAGGCTGGACCTAAGCCTGAAACAGAGTGCTTCTATTGCAAGGGTATGGGTCACTGGAAGCGCAATTGCCCCAAGTATCTGGCAGATAAGAAGGCGGGCAAAGAAAAATTAGGTATATTTGATATACATGTTATTGATGTGTACTTAACCGGCTCTCGTAGTAGTGCCTGGGTATTTGATACTGGTTCTGTTGCTCACATTTGCAACTCGAAGCAGGAACTGCGGAATAGACGAAGGCTGGCGAAAGACGAAGTGACGATGGGCGTAGGAAACGGTTCCAAGGTTGATGCAATCGCCGTCGGCACAGTGTCACTTCAGCTACCATCGGGATTAGTGATGAACTTAAATCATTGTTATTTAGTGCCTGCGTTGAGCATGAACATTATATCTGGATCTTGTTTATTGCGAGACGGTTACTCTTTTAAGTCTGAGAATAATGGTTGTTCTATTTCTATGAGTAACATCTTTTATGGTCATGCACCGAATGTGAGAAGATTGTTCATATTGAATCTTGATAGCGATACGCATATACATAACATTGAGACCAAAAGAGTTAGAGTAAACAATGATAGCGCCATATTTTTGTGGCACTGCCGCTTGGGTCATATTGGTGCAAAGCGCATGAAGAAACTCCATGCTGATGGACTTTTGGAGTCACTTGACTTTGATTCACTTGACACGTGCGAACCATGCCTCATGGGCAAGATGACTAAAACTCCGTTCTCCGGAACAATGGAGCGTGCAAGTGACTTGTTGGAAATCATACATACCGATGTGTGTGGTCCAATGAGCGTAGAGGCACGCGGCGGATATCGTTATTTTCTCACCTTCACTGACGATTTAAGTAGATATGGTTATGTCTACTTGATGAAGCACAAGTCTGAAACATTTGAAAAGTTCAAGCAATTTCAGAGTGAAGTGGAAGATCATCGTAACAAGAATATCAAGTTCCTATGGTCTGATCGTGGGGGTGAATATCTGAGTTTCGAGTTTGGTGCTCACTTAAGACAATGTGGAATTGTTTCGCAGTTAACACCGCCTGGAACACCACAGCGTAATGGTGTGTCCGAACGTCGTAATCGTACTTTGTTAGAGATGGTGCGATCTATGATGTCTCTTACTGATTTGCCGTTATCATTTTGGGGTTATGCATTGGAAACAGCTGCATTCACTTTAAATAGGGCACCATCAAAATCCGTTGAGACGACACCATACGAACTGTGGTATGGCAAAAGGCCAAAGTTGTCGTTTCTTAAAGTTTGGGGATGTGATGCTTATGTCAAAAAGCTTCAGCCTGAAAAGCTGGAACCCAAAGCGGAAAAGTGCGTCTTCATAGGTTACCCAAAAGAGACAGTTGGGTACACCTTCTATCTCAAATCCGAGGGCAAAGTGTTTGTTGCTAAAAACGGAGCTTTTCTCGAGAAGGAGTTTCTCTCGAGAGAATTGAGTGGGAGGAAGATAGAACTTGACGAGGTTGTCGAACCTCTCATCCCTCTGGATGGTGGCGCAGGGCAAGGGGAAACCTCTGTCGCTGCAACGCCGGTTGAGGAGGAAGTTAATGATGATGATCATGAAACTCCAGTTCAAGTTTCTGTTAAACCACGCAGGTCGACGAGATCACGCGCTGCTCCAGAGTGGTACGGTAATCCCGTCTTATCAATCATGTTGTTGGACAACAATGAACCTGCAAATTATGAAGAAGCAATGGTGGGCCCAGATTCCAACAAATGGCTAGAAGCCATGAAATCCGAGATAGGATCCATGTATGAGAACAAAGTGTGGACTTTGGAGATACTACCTGAGGGCCGCAAGGCTATTCAGAACAAATGGATCTTTAAGAAGAAGACGGACGCTGACGGTAATGTGACCGTTTATAAAGCTCGACTTGTGGCAAAGGGTTTTTCACAAGTTCCAGGAGTTGACTACGAGGAGACTTTCTCACCCGTAGCGATGCTTAAATCCGTCAGAATCATGTTAGCAATAGCTGCATTTTTCGATTATGAAATCTGGCAGATGGATGTCAAAACGGCGTTCCTTAACGGTTTCCTTAAGGAAGAGTTGTATATGATGCAACCCAAAGGTTTTCTCGATCCTAAGAGTGCTGACAAGGTGTGCAAGCTCCAGCGATCCATTTATGGACTGATGCAAGCATCTCGGAGTTGGAACAAACGCTTTGATGAGGTGATCAAAGCATTTGGGTTTATACAAGTGGTTGGAGAATCTTGTATTTAAAAGAAAGTGAGTGGGAGCTCTGTGGCCTTTCTAATATTATATGTGGATGACATATTACTGATTGGAAACAACGTAGAGCTTTTGGAGAGCATAAAAGGTTACTTGAATAAAAGTTTCTCTATGAAGGACCTAGGAGAAGCAGCTTTCATTCTAGGCATTAAGATCTATAGGGATAGATCAAAACGCCTGATAGGACTTTCACAAAGCACATACCTTGATAAAGTTTTGAAGAGGTTCAAAATGGAACAGTCCAAGAAAGGGTTCTTGCCAATTTTACAAGGTACGAGATTGAGTAAGACTCAGTGCCTAGCAACTGATGAAGATAGAGAGCATATGCGCCCCGTCCCCTATGCTTCAGCCATAGGTTCTATCATGTATGCGATGCTGTGCACTAGATCGGACGTTAGCCTGGCCATAAGTATGGCAGGTAGGTTCCAGAGTAATCCAGAAGTGGATCACTGGACAGCGGTCAAGAATATCCTGAAGTACCTGAAAAGGACTAAGGAGATGTTTCTCGTGTATGGAGGTGACGAAGAGCTCGCCGTAAAAGGTTATGTCGATGCAAGCTTTGACACAGATCCGGACGACTCTAAGTCGCAAACCGGATACGTATTTATTCTTAATGGGGGTGCAGTAAGCTGGTGCAGTTCCAAGCAAAGCGTCGTAGCAGATTCTACATGTGAAGCGGAGTACATGGCTGCCTCGGAGGCGGCTAAGGAGGGTGTCTGGATGAAGCAGTTCATGACGGATCTTGGAGTGGTGCCAAGTGCACTGGATCCAATAACCTTGTTCTGTGACAACACGGGTGCCATTGCCTTAGCAAAGGAACCACGGTTTCACAAGAAGACCAGACACATCAAACGACGCTTCAACCTCATCCGCGACTACGTCAAGGAGGAGGACGTAAATATATGCAAAGTGCACACGAATCTGAATGTAGCAGACCCGCTGACTAAACCTCTTCCACGGCCAAAACATGATCGACACCAGAACTGTATGGGTGTTAGATTTATTACAATGTAATTCACATGGTGATGTGAGGGCTAGATTATTGACTCTAGTGCAAGTGGGAGACTGTTGGAATTATGCCCTAGAGGCAATAATAAATGTATAGTTATTATTATAATTCCTGTATTAAGATAATACTTTATTATCCATGCTATAATTGTATTGAATGAAGACTCATTTACATGTGTGGATACATAGACAAAACACCGTCCCTAGCATGCCTCTAGTTGGCTAGCCAGTTGATCAATGATAGTCAGTGTCTTCTGATTATGAACAAGGTGTTGTTGCTTGATAACTGGATCACGTCATTGGGAGAATCACGTGATGGACTAGACCCAAACTAATAGATGTAGCATGTTGATCGTGTCATTTTGTTGCTACTGTTTTCTGCGTGTCAAGTATTTATTCCTATGACCATGAGATCATATAACTCACTGACACCGGAGGAATGCTTTGTGTGTATCAAACGTCGCAACGTAACTAGGTGACTATAAAGATGCTCTACAGGTATCTCCGAAGGTGTTAGTTGAGTTAGTATGGATCAAGACTGGGATTTGTCACTCCGTATGACGGAGAGGTATCTCGGGGCCCACTCGGTAATGCAACATCACACACAAGCCTTGCAAGCAATGTAACTTAGTGTAAGTTGCGGGATCTTGTATTACGGAACGAGTAAAGAGACTTGCCGGTAAACGAGATTGAAATAGGTATGCGGATACTAACGATCGAATCTCGGGCAAGTAACATACCGAAGGACAAAGGGAATGACATACGGGATTATACGAATCCTTGGCACTGAGGTTCAAACGATAAGATCTTCGTAGGATATGTAGGATCCAATATGGGCATCCAGGTCCCGCTATTGGATATTGACCGAGGAGTCTCTCGGGTCATGTCTACCTAGTTCTCGAACCCGCAGGGTCTGCACACTTAAGGTTCGACGTTGTTTTATGTGTATTTGAGTTATATGGTTGGTTACCGAATGTTGTTCGGAGTCCCGGATGAGATCACGGACGTCACGAGGGTTTCCGGAATGGTCCGGAAACGAAGATTGATATATAGGATGACCTCATTTGATTACCGGAAGGTTTTCGGAGTTACCGGGAATGTACCGGGAATGACGAATGGGTTCCGGGAGTTCATCGGGGGGGCAACCCACCCCGGGGAAGCCCATAGGCTATGAGGGTGGCGCACCAGCCCTTAGTGGGCTGGTGGGACAGCCCAAGAAGGGCCTATGCGCCAAGGATAAGAAATCAAAGGAAAAGAAAAAAAAAGGGGGGGAAGTGGGAAGGGAGGGGGACTCCCTCCCACCAAACCTAGTCCAACTCGGTTTGGGGGGGGAGAGTCCTCCCCCTTGGCTCGGCCGACTCCTTGAGGGTCCTTGGACCCCAAGGAAAGGCCCCCCTCCCTCCCACCTATATATACGGAGGTTTTAGGGCAGATTTGAGACGACTTTCTCACGGCTGCCCGACCACATACCTCCACGGTTTTTCCTCTAGATCACGTTTCTGCGGAGCTCGGGCGGAGCCCTGCTGAGACAAGGTCATCACCAACCTCCGGAGCGCCGTCACGCTGCCGGAGAACTCTTCTACCTCTCCGTCTCTCTTGCTGGATCAAGAAGGCCGAGATCATCGTCGAGCTGTGCGTGTGCTGAACGCGGAGGTACCGTCCGTTCGGTACTTGATCGTGGGACTGATCGCGGGATTGTTCGCGGGGCGGATCGAGGGACATGAGGACGTTCCACTACATCAACCGCGTTCTCTAACGATTCTGCTGTACGGTCTACAAGGGTATGTAGATCACTCATCCCCTCTCGTAGATGGACATCACCATGATAGGTCTTCGTGCGCGTAGGAAAATTTTTGTTTCCCATGCGACGTTCCCCAACAAGAACGCCAGCACCGCCCGCCTATCAAGACAAAATGAGTTTTCACCCGGTCAACACTCTTCGTCTTCGGGTTGGGTTACGGACAATCGCAATGCCGCCATTGAACGACACACCCCGGTCAACATGCTGTCCACATGGCCATGGTGATCGGACAACGCCTGAGCCGTGTGCTCCGCCCGTGAGCACCCCGGCTTCCACCAACCGGGTCGTCGCCATGGCATTTGAGCCCCACCCTCATCCATGGGTACACCAAACTGACGCAGCCGACCGAAATGGAGCAGAAGACCCTTCCACCCCAAAGTCGACACCTTGGCAGGGTTGATGACCTCGGCGGCCACATCTGGGCCAGGGGAACTCTGGCAGCCACCCGAAGCAGCTGCCAGATGCCACGGAAGGGCACCCTGCCACCTTCCGAGCATCCCTGCCACCTCCGACAGGCCTCGCGCACACCCACACTGCACCATGGAGCCACCCCAGCCGGACGAGTTTGTAGCTGAAACCGTAGAATATGAAGGAACTCACCCAAGTCCATCAAAGATGAGCCGTGACCGGAGTATGTCCCGCCGTCCTTGTGGGAAGACCAGGCTGACCACGAGGTTGCAGCCACGCTGCCGCAAGCCCCCACCATACCGAGCCCCGGATGGGCCTCCGCCGCCACCCCGCGACGCCCGCCGCCACCAGAGACCAGATATGGGAGGATCTGACCGGAGGCGTGTCAGCCCGCCTTCACCAGATATGGTCTTGCCGCGGTCGCCGCGCCGCAGACACCAACCCCGCTGTTGTCGCGACGCCATCACGTGTCCTCGCCGCCACCCTTGAGCTGCCATGCCGCGCCATTGGCCCCGCCGTAGGCCAGTGCCCCCAGACGAGCGGCCGCCCCCGCGTCGGTCGTGAATCCCATGTGAAGGGGGGGAAGAAGGCACTGTTGCCGCCCTTGCTGGCCGGGCTTTGCTCGGTGGCACTGCTAGGCGGCGGCGAGGGAGGGGGCGCGCGAGGAGGAGAGAAGAGGTGGGAGGCTAGGGTTCCCCGTGCGCTTGCGAGAGTACCACGGGAGGGCGAGGGGAGTTGGTTCAGCCGCCTTTGCAGCTCTGACACCATGCTTACTCACGAACAACATGCCTTTAAATGGAATTTACATACATCTGGTATGTTTTGGTGCAATCTAGGTAGACTGGTTACAATCTAGAAGTGTGACTAATTCAGCGATGTTGACAAGGCGACACAAACTGTACCTTTTGTTATGTGCAAGGGAGTGTCCAACTTTACTTTTCGGTTGCAAGTATTTTGTGGTAGGCTGTTCATTTTCTTTTAATATTACATTTCATTGTAGCATGTTACATATTTTAGATTGGTCAATTTGGTTTCGTAAAAATCATCTTTATTGGAAAAAAAAAGTAACTCATCAATCATTTGGTTGCGACAGTATGCTTTACTACATCGTAATGCTTTACTACATCGTACGTATCACAAGCAACATAGTATGGATGATGGAGCCAAGAAATTGGAGCGGCTCACACGAAAGTTTATGCCTTGGTTTGGATGTCGAGGTGTAATAGGTTATTTACAATTGAGTCTTGATGTAATGTAAGCTGTCACAGTCTGTTTCTTGTTATCCATTAAAAATAATGGTCCATATGTGGGGCTTCCCTTTTCTTGCTTGATAATGAAGTCTTTGTTCATTGAGACTTAGCAATTTCCAGTGCTCAACGAAACAAAAAACCTCCAATTATTGGATCCACCCTGCCCTTTATACATAGTGATATTAAGATACATCCAAGGAGAATGGCGTTTTGGAGGCCGAGCTTCATGGAGGCCTTTATTTTTGAAAATTTCAAATTCAAATTTTTATAGTTTAAAAAATTCTGAAAAAAAATATGCATGTATGTAAGGATGTAATCGACATGTGTGTAAAATTTCAGGTCAAAATACTTTAAAACATGATCTGTACAAAAAAGGCAAATTCATGGTCTGAAATGATGAACAGTAACATGTGTTAAACAGACTCAGATTTGTCTTTTTTGCACAGCTCTCATTTCAACGTATTTTGTTCTGAAAATTTACACACTTGTGTATTATACCTTCATCTATCTATGTATTTTTCAGAATTTTTTGAAACATTAAAATACAAATTTTCACTGAATTTGAAGTTTGAATTTAAAGGACTCCAGTGAGCTCGGGAGCCAAAAGCAATATTCGACATCCAAGCCTTCATTAACTTATACATACTAGTTGATGAGTGCATTTCTCTACTTTTGTTGGTGGTACAGTGGAGAATATTAAACATGGTTATCCATGGCATGTGCCAACTGCTAATACAGCTACAACAACAATAAAAGTCTTACATAATTTGAACAGAGGGCTGCACTGGTCCTGCAATGCATGAGTAGGACGCTCTTTCTTGCTTGAAAGTGAAGTTTTTTCTTTTTTGTTCACAGAGACTTGAGACTTTGAAGTGCCAAAAAAAAAAAATCACCAATTAGTGATTGGATCCATCCCACTACTCCGCCCTCTATAAAGAATCGCCTAGCTTGTTTTAGCCAGCCGACCTGTGAACGATCAGATTAGCTTGCTCCCACTGAGTTGCCAAGACTATTTTGTTGGAGATGATAAACTTGAAAAACGACGGTCATTCAGATGAGGCGTCCACGTGATAAATATCCCGTCCTAGCACCTACCATCTTCCAAATCGTCAAAAGACAGTTTAACCAGCTAAGAAAACATCATAAAAAAATAAGTCTTCCAGCAAAAGTGGACTGAAGAACACAACAACTATTTTTTGTTGTGATTTTTGTGTCTGAATATATAGCAGCTTTATTTACTTTGTATCTTATATGTCCAATTTATTACCAGCTGGGAGTGTATATATTTCGTGAGTAAGTCAAACTTACATTTATATTTTATGACACGGCAGCCAGGTATTTTACTGGTACTGTCATGTTAGTTTCATAATATTTGAACCATTTGAATTATAGTATGTAAAATCTGTGAACGCGATGACACAAAATAATATACATGTCACTGGATATATTCTCATCCATACATGCTCGAAATTTTTCATTTCCACTTACATCCTTTCTACTGTTATTGAAGTAAACACATTTTATGTTTTTCAGTTTCCACGTTGCTACAGCTAACAGTAAGAGCAACTCTAGCAGACCCCGTATATTGGATTTACAGTTCACGAAAATCGTTTTTTACGGGCTGGCGAGGGCCACGATAGAGCATAACCTGCACCGCGCAACTGTAAAACAGAATATTCGCAGACTATTCTGTTTAACAGTTCCGCAGTTCGGGTCTTGTTCTATCGCGGCCCTCGCCAGCCCACAAACTGAAAAAGTTCAAACTTTCAATTTGACATCAATTCCTCTTATTTGCATAAAATTTGAACAATCAAACACAATTTACACATAAATTAAATCATAGTTTTTTATCAAGACGCTAAGAACATCATGCAAAAGCAACCATCATCTTCACCACTCTCTTGGTCTTCATTTTTGCTTTCCACAAACTTACAAAACCTCACACAAAAGTCATCATCATCTCAGTGACCATCATCCACAACATCATCGCTCTCCACCATCGCCACCCATTCCACCACCGCCACCCATTCCACCACCGGTACCGAAGCCATCACACCTTGCGGCCATCATCCTGCTCTTCAAGATTTCTCTCCTTGCCATATCATGACATTCTTTGGTGATGCCGTCCATTTCATTGCGGTTCATTGTCATGATCTTGTTATCCTCCGCAAGAATCTTGGTCAAAGCCTTGTTATCCTCGGAAAGAGCTTTCCTCTCCTCAACGACGGCCTTGCGCAACCCCTCCTCCTTGAGTAAGAGCCACTTTTCTTGCTTCTCTTGCGATTTCTTCTTGGTCAACTCCTTCTTTGTCTCCAATTCTTGATCACCAACACCTCATTTGATTGCCGGTCGACGCATCAAGATACACCAATTCCCATGCCTTGATCAAGATTTGATCTTCCAATGGCATGTAGTTCTTGGATCTTGCACCTTTTTTATTTGCTCTTGGTCGAACGCCACCTTGTCAACCTCCACTACCCCATCTTCTTCCTCATCGTGATCGTGCACGCCACCATCCAACTCATTGTAACCATAATAACCGACCAGTGCTTGCTCAATGTCGACGGTGTTGTCGTCCAACAAGTGCACGAAATCGGCAGTCCCACCATGCAAACCATCCCTACATTTATGATCAATAATTCACGAACAAACGTAAATGGCGAACGAAGAAAAAAGTTTCATACCTTACGCCCATTTCGTCGAACACGTTGGCCGTGGCAGTAGCATTGCCATCCACGGGCATCCTCGGGGTTGCTCTCGCCGGTGCAACAGGAGGAGGCATTGGTGGGGTTGCTCTTGGAGCCGCCATCTTGCGCTTCACACTCGAGACCTTGCCTTTTCAGGCCGGCGCAAGCCTCCCATGAATAGCAGCGCCGCCGCCGGCTGGGGGCGCGTGTGCCTGACCAGCGGGGGCTGCGGATAAGCCGCCCAGGACGACTACGCTGCCCTTCCGCTTACGGGGTGGCGCGGACGGGGGTTGAACGGCCACGGGTGCGACATGGACAGCGACGAGATCTGGCGGAGGGTTTGGCGTGTGGCTGACCTCGACAATGAAGGACGAAGGCTCGAATGCTTCCATGGTGGCGACGGGCAGACGCGGATGGTGGTCCGGAGCGGACGGAGAAGATCAACGGAGACAGACCGAAGTGGAAGCGGGAACTGCCGCATAGAAAAGTCCCTCCCCCCCCCCAAAAAAAAATCTCTGTCGATACGGGTCGAGCTCGGGTCGCACTCCCAGCCCGTGAATCTAGAGGTTGAGGGCAAATTTTTACCGCGCCCTACAAATTTTTTACCAGTTTCGCGCCCGATACCGGGTCTGTTAGAGCAACTCTAGCAGACCCTGCATCCCGCCTCGGCCCGCAAAATAACTGCCAAATTGCGGGTCGGGGCCGGAAAATCCGCACGATCAGACCTCGCATCCCGCGTCGACACGCATTATTTTTTGCGGGGCACGGCAAATCTTCTACCCCAACCTCCATCTTCACGGGCTGGGAGGCCGACCCGAGCTGAACCCCTATCCAGCGCGAGATTTGGCGGGAGGGACATTTCCGCGCGCCCTTTCCCCGCTCCCCGCACCCTACGCCACCATTGCCCCCCTCCGCAAGCTCTGGTTCCTCCTCCCCGGTCGTTCCTCGCCGCCATGGAGGAGCCCATGTTGTCCCCCGTCACCGTCGAGGTCGCGCATGCCCCTTCCCCTCGGGCGGATCTCGTCGCTGGCCATGTTGCCCCCGCCGCCGTCGCCCAAGCACACGCCGCGCCTTCCCGAAAGAGGTAGGGCACCATGGTCGTGCACGGCGGGAATCCGTCTACCCCCGCCGTGACGGCCCGCGCTCCGGGCACCAACGCCGCAGTGCGATCCCGGCCGGCGGCGCAGAAGGCCGGCAAGGCTGCGGCCGTAAAGCGGAGGAAGGTTCCGGCTTTAAGGAAGCCACCTTATTCAACCTCTGACTTCACCCCCCCCCCCTGTAAGGAGCTGCTCCGGCGATGCTGTTGAACGATTCCACTCCCCCCGCGGCCGAGGTGTTCGACGAAATGGCCGGAAGGTATGCCTCTTCGGTCTTGGCGATTCCTTTTCATTTTTTGCCATTAGTCTTGATAGCTCATGACTTGTTATCGTTCTCTATAGCGGTGGTTCGAACAATGCAACAACCAAGTTCATGAACATGTTGGACACGAACGCGGTTTACATTGATCAAGCGTCTTTCGAACCATTCAACTACAATGAAATGGATGGTGGCGTGGATGATCATGGTGCTGCGGACGAATTGGAGGAGATCGAAGCGGAAGCGTTTGAGCAATCGCAAGCAAAGGGTGGGAAAAGCCAAAGATCGAAGAACTACACGATCTTGGAAGATCAAGCTTTGATCCAAGCATGGAGTGCGGTGTCTCTTGATGCATGCACGGGTGTTTCTCAAACCGCCAAGAGATATTGGCAAAGGATCGAAGATCAATACTTCCGCATTATGAAAAAGTATCCTAATAGGACTGCACACATATTTCGGTCACTTGAAGGGCGTTGGGAGAATATCAAACCTATGTGTAGCCGTTGGGCAGCTTGCTTGGAGCAAGTACGCAATGCATCTCCAAGTGGCACCGTGGAGTCCGACTATGTGAGTTTGTTTTTCCTTTGTTCAAGTTGTGTATCATCATAATGTATCATGGGAAATGATTGCATCACTTTGTTCACATTTTGTAGGACAAGATTGCTCAACATAGATACAAGGACATGGAAGCTTCGGAAGGCAAATTCTTCAAATTAGAGCATTGTTGGGAGTTGCTCCAAAAGTGCGGCAAGTGGAAGTTGATCGACAGAGAATCCCCACCAAAGAGAGGCTCACTTATAAAATGGATGAATATGAGGATGATGATGGCCCAAGAAATTTGCACAAGCCCGATGGCGACAAGAAGACTAAAGAGAAGATGAAGAGAGAGCAAGAAGCAACGAGCTTGAGGGAGAAGATTGATGCCATGGTGCAATCAAATGAATTGATGTTGTTGAAGTCGTTGGAGATCTAGAAAGAGTTGGCCGAGAAGAAGGCAAAAGAGAAGTAAGAAAAATGGCAAATGCTCAAGGAAGAGGGGCTCCGCAAAGCTGCCATTGAGGAGAGAAAATCACGCGCCTTTGAAACCAAATCGATGTCATTGTTGCTCACTGAGGAGAACAAGATCATGTCAATGAACCGCAATGACATGGAGGACCTCACCAAAACATGGCATGATATGACAAGGAGAGAGATCTTGAAGAGGAGAATGGTCGCCTCGACCGATCCGTGTTCCAGTTCCGGTGATGTTTTCTCTGCTCCATATGGTGCCAATGTGGATGATTTCGGTGCGGGAGTTGGAACAAGCGACGAATGTGGATTCGGTGGCGCTGATGAACATCAATATGGACTCCATGGCGCGGAGTGAAGATCGACCCCCAAGATGATGCCGGACATAGGCGCAAACCTTTGCATGCCCTCTTTTGCGTAATGAACTTCGCTTTTATTTGCGCGCAAACTGTTTATTTCGTTTGAATTTGAACTTGTTTGCCAAACCCTATATCAAATGCGAGATTTGCAGTTTTTTGTTTGCGGGTCGTCGCGGTGGAGCCCGAGCAGAACCAGCAGAAGCCGATCCATAAAAAAGCATATTCCGCAAATATATTTTTTTACGGATCCGTTTGGGGGGTCTGCATCTGTGCCAGCCCGCGCCGGCCCGCAAAAGTGGTTTTGCACGAACTGCAAACGCGTTTTACGGGCCGGCGGGATGCGGGGTGTGCTAGAGTTGCTCTTAGAGACACTTTTTCAACGCGAAACTGTAAAATAATGGTTATTTTACGAATTCGCGAGTTATACCGGGTCTGCAAGAGTTGCTCTAAGACTTTAACCAGACACATACAGATCTAGACACCCAAAACCTAAAATCTCCTGTATAGAACAGACACTAGGATGTTCCTTTGTTGAAATGCAGCAGACTAGCATGTCTTCCCTTCCCATCATGGCATCTTTTCACAAACCAGAATCTTCAAGAAATACAATACAGAGCCATCCAAAACAAACTGTTGCATCATGCACCACAAGACATTTTCACTCGTTCATCCATTGAGTCACCTTTTTATCCCTCTTGTCAGTGAGACAGTGACAACCAAAGACACCCCATTCAGTCATCTTTACTCTTTTGCCAGAAAAGACACCACTTTCCAAGCAACCCTCACATCTTTGGCAAGAAGCCATCAGAAGAGAGCACGTACTGCACCATCCATGCCCGCTCCCCCCATTCAAAACCATTGTGACACTATTCATGCGTATGGAGGAGTGTGTGTCTTCAGCTTCCCTTTGCTTTTCAGTCACCCTAGCCATCCAACACCAATCATCTGTGCTTTTTTTCACCTCAGCATGCATGTGATTGGTTGGTCCAGCATCCAGCATCTTGCAGCTTCTGTTAGGAAGGTCAGAGTCAGGCCCATGGCCATTCTAACTCTACCTGCAGGCTGCAGCCTACTCATCCCTTGCTCATCAACTTAATTTGTGTTTAGGTATTAACCATCTATTGATTTTCCACATCATTGCCATATCCCACAGATACTAGTCCTTCTAGTTCTGATGGGCAAAATAAAGACTACATGGAAGAAACATTAAGAAATCGGTCCTTTTAGCCCATGTGTGTGTGCAAGACCCGTTCTCAAAATTTCATATTGCTAAGTCAAGGAGGCAAAAGAAAAACCAATTTAAATGGAGCATCTCTTGACATTGAATAAACTTTTTTGAGGGATTGAATAAAACCATGAGAAACATGGTAAGAGAAACTAGGTCTAGATCCACACGTATGTATCGTGTGAAGATCCGTCTGGTAACTGTTATCAAATAAAATCTACTTTTATAATTTTTCTGTAATAATTCCATTTGAATGGGTTCAAATGCTTGAATGTTTCTTAATTTGGGTTTAACTTAAGCAATTACTAGGGTAATATTAAGCTAGTGGATTAAGAGTTGTGTACAAATGATGTTACTATTCGGTGATCTATGGTGAGAAGCCGCCTCAAGAGTCTGTTGGTGCCTTTTGACCTCGTGCAGAGTAAACCTGTTCATGAACAACCCAACCCGAAAGCCTGACATCTGGGCTAGGCCTGGGCTCGACTTCTCCGTCTGAAACCCGGCCCAAAAACATGGAATAACATGAATACATGTTTTATTTGTAAATATAGGAATAGTATACTATTATTATACCTCAAAAATAATTATTTTAATGAAAAATGCTATTGTTCATGTGTTTCGGGCTGGGCTAGGCCGAGCTTGGGAATTTTGTTTCAGGCTTTGCCAAGCCCGGTGCGGAACCCGTCCTAACCTGGGGTATGATTAGGTCTAACGCAAAGTACTGGCATATGAGACTATATGAGACTATCGATCAATCTATGACATTTATTGATGGGGCTCAACCACGATGAATTTGCATTATTACCTTGTTGAAGGCGTTGTCTTCTTGTTATGGTGCCAGTCTTCATTGGCTGGAGTCCGCAACAGATGAAAATCCTTGTCGAGGCCATCTTCAGCCAGATGAGATGATGATGGCGGGAGGATGTTCATTTTTTTAGAAGTGTTGCTGCGGAAGAACTCAACTTAATCGTAGGTGTTTTTTCTTTCAGATCTTGCAAAGTTTCGGACATGGTTAGCTTTGTTATGTACTCTGCTTAATAAATAATAAAATGGTTTGTGTACCAAGACCGAGGGTTTCAACCTCATTTTTCAAAAAGGGAAAAGGGTGACGTCCGAGTTTCGTGCATGAATTTTTGCCGACCATCTTTTTAGTATGCTGAACTGCCTTTTTTGCATCTCTATTAGTATTTTATAAAAATCAAGATGTTATCTATTATTTTCAATATAAACTAAATTTATTTTATGAACCCAAATTTTAACTCTATGATAACCTGAACAACTTGGATGTTTGCTTCAACCCTTTGACCGGCGCTTCCCACCTGCAATAACTTATTGTAAAGGTAGCATTTGGGAGTAAATTCGGGCATGGGTGTCCCGGCTCGGACTGAAGCCCGACATCAGGGTCGGGCCGGGCTCGGGCCTCACTTTTCAGCCCGAAGCCAAGCAAATGCACGGCAAAACAAGATTTTTCCTTCTTTATATAAATAAAATATAAGCATAGTATTATAGTATTAATCCCTAAAAATAATTATCTTATTATTTATAGTACGAAAAACAGTCATTTTGTCGGGCTTGGGATTTTGGGTTGGGCTTTTTGAAACCCGGCCCGGCACGGAAAAGCCTAGGTCTATTTGGAAGAAAGTAAAAAACATAGGAATTTTGGAGGATGTGACTACTATAGGAAAAAAGAAAAATCTTTGGTGATATGTTTAGAACAAAGGAATTGCTACCCGACCTTTTTTTTTTTTTGCGGATGAAAATTTGTATTACTCAAACAACCAAGGAGTTACAATCAGCGGTAGCTAGCTCAACCGCAACAGAGAGCTAACCTTATTTTGATCACGACTAGTATGAGTAATACAATTTTCACGGAAAGATAAGAGATACCCGACCTTTGGTTGTACTTATTGTTGGAAACTTAATAAAAAAATACATATCCGAGTCATGTTGTTTCCCCTAAAAAGAAATATACCACATACTCCTTTGAAATTCTTATGAAATGAGCTATTACATAGGTTGTTTGGAGAAAACCAAAGGCCCTACCAAATGTTTTTCCTTTTCACTTTGTGTCCTTTGCTTTTCCTGCGTGAAATTCAAATGACGATTCGAAAGTTTTCCCATGGTTTTGGTTCCCATAGAAATCTTGAATACATGACATCTCAAAAACTGTATTTTCCCCATTCTAAATTTCGAGTCCTTTTGTTAGAAAAGGAGCCTGAAACCCATCTGGCAATTTTCGTCAGGGGAAGCAGCTCGATCCCCTGGAACGGAACCAAGTTACCCGTACCCGGGACATCATCACCGCATCATCACTTGCTTAGCCATCCATCTCTTGAAGCTTAGTTATGGCCAACCACAGCACCCATGCACCATGCCTTTTCCCGGCACAGTTCAGTTTAGTACTAGAAAGATGAGGATGTTCCACCGTCCATGAAAGTGAAATTGATGAAACCTCCATTACCACCACTGCTCGTACACGTACCTCATAGTACCAGACTACCACCTCCATATATATATATATATATATATAGGAATCGAGTGGTCGACAAATACATACTACACACTACACCATAGGGATTTGCAACTTTGCAAGCAAGGTAGGCCACCATGGATGAGTTCACTTTCCCCACTGTCCCAGACGGGCAGTGCAAGCTCGCGCCGTTCCCTCCGCCGTGGTTCGTCGTCGCGGAGGAGGAGGACGATGGCGGCAGCAGCGGCGGTGGCGGCGTGCCGTGGGGCCGTGACGAGAAGATGGATATGCTGTGGGAGGACTTCAACGAAGAACTCGCGCGCGCGCCGCCGGTGTGCCCTCTCAGCCCTCTGAGCAAGGGAGGTGGGCTGATGACGATGGCGATGATGAAGGAGGCCGAGTGGTTCTACAGCGACGGCGACGGCGATGAGGGTGGTGTCATCGAGACGAGGAAGCGTTCTGGCAGGCACATGGTGGTCCGGCGTCGGAGATGGAGCCTGCTGCTGATGCTCAGGCTGCTCAAGAAGCTCTTCCTGGTCAAGAAATCCAGGAACGGGAGAACCGCGCCAATCTGATCAGATCAGACGAGCTCCAAAAGTTAATGCAGAAACCATCGGTGCATCAGTCAGTATTCAGTACTCAGTAGTGTGTGCATAGTTGATACGTATCTCATATACACGTGTGATTTTGCTTTTTCTCACAAGACTTTTTTGTTTTGGGGCTGAAGAGTTGTACTTCTTCTTGGCATCAGTTATTCCCAACTACAAACAATTGTTTTCCCTCTGAATCGTCTAATTTTTGGTTTTGTATATCGAGTGCATGACATGTTTATCAACAACACTAGGATGACCGAGATCACAATCCCGTATGGACATTGCTCTTCCATTATCTAATCTTTCGTTCTGACTGGAGCCGTTGGCAATTGTGTTGTTAGCATTGGGATTCGATGAGCATGGCAAAGGTTGTCTGCCTGCCACCAACCTCGTAGATGCAGATGCATCGCCATCACGAACCCACCTAAATCAAGGGGCCATTCAATTGAGGAACCGTCACCAACATCTCCAAGCAGCACGTGAAGCAGAAAACCAGAAGCCTCCCAAAGTCTCCGGCTTCATAAATGTTGCACTTAACAACACACTGCAACAGCACCCCCTCTCACATCACATCAGGGTCACCATTCTGGCAATTAGGGATCTTAACACCGCCTGCCTGATGGTGCCCGGGAGAGGCCTAATGATGATCTTACTAACCCAATCACCATAACCCCACCTAACATGTTCAGATGCTACTATACCTGTTGTCCTGATCAATTAACCTGCTGGTGTTACTTCACTGATACTAGCACAGTGCTGCAAAGAAGTCAATCATAGTACAGAACTCCCTGAAGAAAGCCTCTTGAAGCCTTGATCAAGACCTTAGAAGTGAGAGACTTTTCTGGACCACGTGCTGTGCCGACACATGTTCGGTCACGATCTGACGTACGTACGCAGTGTTGGTTGCCGCAGACCGGTGCGTCCATCTGTAACCGACCAAGTGAAGCAAGCAACCAGCCGGTTGGTTCCCAGCAACATGGATAGGTTGTGAACTGTATATACTGTCAGGGTTTTTTTGAGCAATACGCTGTCAGGTTTGGTGCCACGCCAACATGCAACTGTTCGTTGGCTATCCTTCACACATAGAGATAAACCTTGAGAGGGGCGTTTTTGCTTCCGGCCTCATCTGCATCCCCGCTCACCAAAAAAAAAATCAAAAGAAATACTATAAAATTTTAAAAAATTCTAATTTTTTTTGGATGGTAGATAATGGGATGCGTGAGGTCCGCTCTAAATTTCATCTTATTTAGATATTTGAGCAGCTCTCAGCAAAAAAGATAAATCTGGATCTGAAAAAGGTTGACTGTTCACAAATTTTTCTGACTCGATTTGTCTTTTTTGCTAAGTGCTGCTCAGATGTCCAAATAAGATGAAATTTGAAAGGGAGCTCACGCATCAAATTATCTAACACAAAAAAAAATGAATTTTCTTGAATTTTTCTAGTATTTTTTTTTATTTTTTTCGTGAACGGGAGCAGCTGAGCCCGGGCTCAAAAGAGGATTTTCGCATGAGAGTTCTCTTTTTGTTCAACTCACACCACCACATCCACATGCACACACAAGTGTGCAACTGAATGCAAGCTCTGAAACTGATGACTCTGTGTTCTAGACACTAGAATGGCATGCATTCTGTAATCAGCCTCACAGGTCGCAGCTAGAAAAGTAACAGTGGTTGAGCTAGCATGATCACAAGAAAGTCAATCTGGCAACAGTTTTCCCGGAACAGGCGAAGGTGATAACCAGAACATTTCACAGTTAGCAACCGATTTTCTCCTTTCATTACTCAAGCCTTCAGTTGCACACTAGAGCCACGTGTTCGCAACCACCAGGCAGGCAAAGCTGGCCAGAGATGCACAAGCAGTCAAGCACATATTATTATCAGCCCATGTGGGTTATCTGACGAGGCAGATATTATTCGACGATAAGCCACCCAAAAATGCAGCAATGTATATCACCAACTTTCCATCTAAAATTATACTCCTTCCGTTCCAGCATATAAGAGCGTTTCTGACACTACACTAGTGTCAAAAACGATCTTATATTATGGGACGGAGGGAGTAACTGCAAACTAAAGGGCATCAATTCAACCTAGTAGAAATAACAGTCTGTTCAAATAATGCAGAATTACAAATGGCACGATTATTCTCAAACAGACACAACTGGGGCTAGCCGATTTACTCAACAATCCAATAAGAACATAGCTACATTTATCAGAGGGTCAATTATTTTGTTTTAAATGTCACCAATAATTGAATATTGTGTTCTTATTGCCTTCTAGAGCCCATGGATCGGTGGAATTGCAGACAGACCCCCGACAATTTTTTCAGATAATGGAAGAGGACACTGCCTCGACATGTGCACATGACTGTTATTTCTTGCCAGGGCCAGGGAGGAATGGGGTTATTTCTGGGACGACTCTGTAGATGTATACTTTTATGTTGTCCTTCGAAAAGAGCTCGAAGACGCACACATCGAACTTCTCCAGATTATTGTCTAGAGAAAACTTGCCCCAGCCACCACTCAAAGCGCCAACAGAGCGTTTGCTGTTGAAGACATAGTTAACATCCCAAAACTTTCCTTGCGGATTCCAGAGCTTTAACTTCCTGTTGGCACGGGGAAGACACTCCCTTACAAATTCACAGGGTAGATTCTGCAGTACAAGGAAGTGATTCAGGAAAGGACTAACAACACAAATAAGGCAAGGATCAAATACACAGGTATACGACACTACTACTGTCTAGATCTGAAATATAATTGCGAACCAGTCCACTCAGGTTCAACTCCTAGACTAGGCACCTGTGCTCGCATATTTCGTGGATTTACCCTGTAATATAACCGTTCCCCTACTGTGACCTAAACTAGGTCAGCCCAAATTTCGGGTTATTACTTTGGCGAGAATTTTTATTTCAAGTTATATATTTGTCAAAGTTCTGCAACAATATGTTTTTCTAGTCTCTTCACATGTATAATTTGGATTGACAACCACATACTCCATCACTCGAGTTATCACGTCATTCACACAACTTGACAATTTTATCGACAAAGATCAGCAGAAATTTATCTCATAAGTACCGCTGCAGAGCCAGATGTTGAAAACTTGAAACCAATGAATTCACTGAGCAAAGTCATCAAGAAAATTATCTAACTGAGATAAAATAAATTGAAAAACTAAACGAGTTGTAATTCAAAATATGCACTAAAGAATCCAGTTCATGCCCAAATGAATGAGACCAGCCAGGAATAACTCTTGGTAGTTTCACACAGTTAGCCAACCAAACGACACTCAGTGCTCTTCGTCCCCATACAAAAAAAAAATGGTTATAGAAACCTAACAAAGAAGAGATAGTCTGTAACTCAATAGAAGTAGTAAGATATGTGGAAAAGGTATTACCAAGAAAAACCCAACATATACATAAGACTCCTTCATTATCTGAAGACCGAAAGGATTCTTGGATTTAAATTGCTTTGCCCTCAGCAGAGTATTGTCCTTCTGTATTTCAGTTATCCGTGGCCTTTGTGATATTACTTTTAGTTGTCTCTTACCCGTCGCGCTATCTGACAAGTCCAATATCATCAAATTATTTATAGAAATCACACACTTATAGTAACTGTATTTCTTACTAATCACACATTGTACATGCTTAATGATATCAGAAGAGTTTTTGGATGGACTACTTACTGTTACCCCGTCTAGCAGCATCCTTGCTCACTCCGAGCCGAATGGGTGATGTCAATTCAGACTTGATGCAAGAGATACTTTGTTCTAACATGCTGCTTGAGGAATCAGAATCTGTGATATGGAGAGCATGTTTGTAAGTGAAATATAAGTATCCTTACCACTTTCAAATAGCCAACGCATTAATTTTTCACACATAATGTTAATAAAAATGATATTAGCCATCTCTAACCTAGAGCTCAGAGATGGTCTCTTCTAGCAAATACATGCATGTATTGACACACCAGATGACCTTCTGAGTTATGACGATGAATGACAACCAATAATAGTGTAAGCTGTAGTGTCCTAGTTTAGACATGGTATGAATGGCGCAAGTCCTTTATGCAATTATTGTGCAAATATGCACACTGCACATTGTTGGCTTGTCAACCCAAAAGTTCAAATAATTGGACTGTCAATTGCTACTAGCTATTTTTGTTAGATAACAGACGATAGATCCTCGCCGGCCTACGCATCAAGAGATGTTACTACTCTGACTATGTCAATATGAATCATACACCATTTTCAAAATTGAAGACAGGTTTACCTTCAGTACTGTCAAGACTTGTTGAAGCTGACTTGTAAGTACCGACTGAAGCTGCAGGACACCTTTTCTTATCCTTGTCTAAGGCAATAGAGGACTTTTGCAATACAGAGCCATTTGCATCGATATCTCTAACCCACAAGGACTTCTGCAATGCAGAGTCATTTGCATCGATTTCTCTAACCCTCAAGGACTTCTGCAATGCAGAGTCATTTGCATCAATTTCTCTAACCCTCGAGGACTTATGCAATGCAGAGTCATTTGCATCGGTTTCTCTAACCCTCAAGGACTTCCGCAATGCAGAGTCATTTGCATCGGTTTCTCTAACCCTCTCCCTAGTGGTTCGATTGCCCTCTTCTAAGGGAACAACCACTGCCTCTGGTGGGTCCGCTGCATTCAGGTCCATTTTAAGGCTCGTTGGTGCCACCTTACATGTAACAGCCGAAGCTTCAGACATACCATTTTCCAAGATACTAGAGCGCTTCTTCGATGTAGAGCCATTTGCATCCATTTCTGTAACCCTCTTCACTGTGGCTTCATTACTCTCCTCCAAGGGCGCAGCCGATACTTGTGATGGATCAGCTGCATTGATGTCCATGTCCCCTTTACCACTTTCTAATTTAATTTCTCTAACCCTCGAGGACTTTTGCAATGCAGAGTCATTTGCATGGGTTTCTCTAACCCTCAAGAACTTCCGCAATGCAGAGTCATTTGCATCGGTTTCTCTAACCCTCTTCCTAGTGGTTCGATTGCCCTCTTCTAAGGGAACAACCACTGCCTCTGGTGGGTCAGCTGCATTTATGTCCATGTTAAGGCTCGTTGGTGCCACATTACATGCAACAGCCGAAGCTTCAGGCATACCATTTTCCAAGATACTAGAGCGCTTCTTCGATGTAGAGCCATCTGCATCCATTTCTGTAACCCTCTTCATTGTGGCTTCATTACTCTCCCCCAAGGGCGCAGCCGATACTTGTGATGGATCAGCTGCATTGATGTCCATGTCCCCTTTACCACTTTCTAGTTTAACAACCAGATTCTTGCAAGGCTTAGCATGAAAAGCTGAAGGCTTCTCAATGCACATTCCATCAAAGATAACCACTGAGAATTGTGAGCGTCCATCATAACGGAACGTTAAGAAGTGACCCGTCTCAATTGAATGGTCTCTAACAAATTCCTTCCATCCCTTCACAAAGAAGAATCCTTCATTGTCTGAAGCCAGCTCTGCACGCCATGTGTTGCCACTTTGACCTTTTAGGGAAACCAGTCCAGTAGGCTGATTCTGAAGGTACTGGTTGAATGATGGTGGAATTTTCTACATAGTATCATTAAATAAGGGCTTATTATTTTTTCTATACAACACATAAGTACTCCCTCCGTAAAGAAATATAAGAGTGTTTAGATCACTAAAGTAGTGATCTAAACGCTCTTATATCTCCTTACAGAGGGAGTACTTGTTAACAATGTGAACAAAATGTGTAATATGATCACAGCTCGAAGACAAAGCTATAAAAAAATACTACATGATGTATCATGTGACAGACTAGATGCCACCCAATGATACTACGCCATTAAAACAAGCCTGGAATAACAGCCGAAAATATGAAAAATATTCACAACACGTTGCCACGACATCTGAATAGTACTTGTTCCATGCACCAGACGAAAAATTAATGCATAATGCATCTTACACATGGTGAATTAATACAAGACGCTGGCTACCGTTAAACCAAGCAATGATTTACACAAACAGTATAATAAATATAAAAACTTTCTATTTTAAGTATCATATCTATCATGCTGGGGAAATGATTTCAGATATCAGTTTTGTCAATAAAGAACATATTATTACTAGTGTACTTAACACTAAGTTCAAATGAGTTCAGAAAAGAGTATGCTCAATTTGTCCCTCTATCTCGGATTTGTTTTCCATAGGGTGATGCGATGAGAACATCACCATTTCACCACTACCTAACGCCAGCACAAAAATTCTATTCCTAGTGAATAAACAATTAGAAGTTACTCCTCGTTAAGGGATTAAAGAGGCAATGAGAAGAAACCAAGCTTTTCTTAATTATATGCACTCCAACACATCCGATTTGTACTTATGACTTCGGGCATTCTTGAAAAGAAGTACTCCCTCTGTTGACAGATATAAGATGTTTTAACTTTTTTTCTTAATCAGATGTATATAGATACATTTTAGTGTGTTTGTTCACTCATTTCAGTCCGCATGTAGTCCATAATGAAATATCCAGAACATCTAATATTTGTGAACCAAGGGACTATGAGTTAATCTAAAAACTAGTTGTCTCTTTGTTTCTATTTTACTTCCTCTCTTACAAATAAACCTGAGAATGCTTATTAAAAAACCGGGCGTAACGGTTCGGTTCTTACTTTGGGTTTGATTGGTTCAGGTTTTATTGGGCTGAGCTTTTTTTAGTTTGGTTTTGGTTTGGGTATGTGGAGAAACCAGTTTGGGTATAGTTGGTTATGGGTTTAAACAGTTTGGTTATTAGCGGTTATAAACTATGGATCCAAACAGGTTTCTAGGCATTGGTTATGTGCAATAACCAACGACGACCGAGAACGTGTATCTTTGATACGCGTGCATGATGTAATGCAGTATGTAATTATGTATCATGGGGAAACACCACATGAAAATCGGAAGTATTTGCTTGTGCTTTGGCTAAGCAATTTGGTTTTAATACACTTGTGAGTGAGCTTTTCAGCCGTGGCCATTTTCTTTTTGCCTCTTGCTATATGCTAACTGTATCTCAAGGATAACTTTGTTCCCAAACTGTCGTAGATGCACTTATGCCTTTTCTATCTCATTTGCTTCTTAACATGTCAATTTGTGCAATCATATGTACATTGAAGCAAAGCCATAGTTATGTACTGGGTTTAAACCCACGGTTATGTATTGGGTTTAAATTGGTTTGGGTGGAAAAAATAGTGGGTTCAGTTTTGGTTGGGCTGAAAATGACATTAAATGGGTATGGCTCAAGTATGGTTTTAAGAGATAAATGTACGGTTATGGTTCAAGTATAAAACCATTCTCAGGTTTACTTACAAATGTGTGGAATCACATATATGTTGATGCTGTAAACGCATGAAGGCAGCAATTATATCAATAGCCAAAATACCACTTATTCACACAAAATGTCAACTATGCATTATCTGTAGAAGCATGGCAAAGCAGAGCAATAACTCTAACCAGCTAAATGAAACACAGAGTAAACTGTTCCATTCTCATCAAGGACAACTGAACTAAGAAAGATTGACAAAAAAAGATACTCCTAATGCTGGAAGCCGAATGGCATCCGTGCTCAAGAATGTACATCCACCGAGGAAATTCCCCTGACACCAGACAGAGTGGATCAATCCAAGGGAACACTTCATCTATTCCCACATCCAAAAGCAGAACCAGCTTGGAATCTTCCAAACAACATTGCACAAGACAAGATTCACAAAACACGATAGGTAAACATCCAGTCCACCTTTAGCATCAGATGCACAATAAAACTATAAAAAGAAAAACCTAGGTCAGATACAACTCTATGTATTTTCTCTTTCTGGAATTTAACCAAATGGGCTCGCTAACAACATCCGACGGATAGCCGATTCCGGTCGATCGAAGAATCAAGCAGTACTACGCCGAGCACTGAATTAATCAAGGATTTCAAGAAGCGCTCACCAATCTATCCCCGTACAGCTGCGGCAGGAACACCCTGGCGAATTGCTGACCGAACTTGCCGCCTTCTCCGCCATTCTCCCCCTCCCTCTCCTTCCCCTTCCCCTTCTCCTTCTCCGCCGCCGCCTCCCTTCTCTCCCGCTCCCGCTCCTCCCGCCACGCGCTCTCCTCCTCCTCCCGCCGCCTCCGGTCCCTCTCCTGCAGCTCCCGACGCCTGCTCCCCACCATGCCCGACAAAAGCATCTGCTTCTCTCACCCAACCCCTCTACTCTCCGCAGAGATGTCGGCGAGCCCGAGGTTTATAAGCTTCAGTTACCAGTGGAGCGCGGAGCGAGCGAGGCTGCCCCGTTCAACCCCGGAATCAGCACTCACTCACGGCGACGGTGGGTCTCACCGCCCCTGATTCTCAGCGTGGGTTTTAGCGACAGATCCCCGACCCCGATTGGTCAAAAGTCATTTCACGGAAAGGGAGCATGCCTCAAGCTAGGGGTGAAAGGGCCGGACCTGATGGGTGATGGCCCTCTTTGGGCAGTGTGCGGCAGAGCGGATGCGTTCGTGCGTCCATGTGCATGAGTGCATAGATGGATTCTTTTTTTTTTCAACTTTTTTTTCTTCCGTGCCTTATTTATGCTGTTGAGGAAGAAATATTCCTCTGTTGACCCCCTCTAATTCGTGCATTCACGCTCCTTTTATTTTGGATTTGGGAGCATTCATGTTCCTTTGTCACCCGAGATCGTGACATTCTCGTTGACCCCCTCTAATGGTGTGTATTTGTTGTAATGAAGTTGGACCTTCTGGTTACATTCTCGTTCAATTGAATTACGTGCAGGCGCTACTGACCCGGCATCCTAGATTTGAGGGGTGGCTATGAATGAGATGGTCTAGGATAATCTTGCATTGTGTACATCAAATCCTACAACAATGGTTGAAACATCTGGTCGACGGTGGCGAGGCGATGCTCGTCAATTGCGTGGAAGAATTTCTCTCGGTTCTATGGTCGTTCACGCGATATTGATTGGCGCCGGTGGAGGGAGTGTGAAGCTTCGGTCACGGTAAGGTCTTGTGCTTCATTTCTTTCCTACGATTTGTGTAGGTGGTGTTCGACGTCGTTGTTAGGTGAAGTGGAGGTGATGGTATGTGTATTGGTCTTCTAGTTTCTTCTCTATCCGACGATGTGTTGGCAGCTTCAGCTTTGTTGGGAAGCTAGCGAGGCAAGGCCTCCTCAGTTTAGTTTGGATAGATCTGTGATGGTTATTCAGAACCATCATCGCTTGCTTCTCTAGTATGGCGATCACATCCTGACTTCGCTATTGAATTACGTCAAGGCGCTACTGACCTGGCATCCTAGAATTGAGTGGTGGCTATGAATGAGATGGTCTAGGATGATCTTGCATTGTGTACATGAAATCCTACAACAATGGTTGAAACATCTTGTCGACGGTGGCGAGGCGATGCTCGTCAATTGCGTGGAAGAATTTCTCTCGGTTCTATGGTCGTTCACGCGATATTGATTGGCGCCGGTGGAGGGAGTGTGAAGCTTCGGTCACGGTAAGGTCTTGTGCTTCATTTCTTTCCTACGATTTGTGTAGGTGGTGTTCGACGTCATTGTTAAGTGAAGTGGAGGTGATGGTCTGTGTATTGGTCTTCTAGTTTCTTCTCTATCCGACGATGTGTTGGCAGCTTCAGCTTTGTTGGGAAGCTAGCGAGGCAAGGCCTCCTCAATTTAGTTTGGATAGATCTGTGATGGTTATTCAGAACCATCATCGCTTGCTTCTCTAGTATGGCGATCACATCCTGACTTCGCTATTGAATTACGTCAAGGCGCTACTGACCTGGCATCCTAGAATTGAGTGGTGGCTATGAATGAGATGGTCTAGGATGATCTTGCATTGTGTACATGAAATCCTACAACAATGGTTGAAACATCTTGTCGACGGTGGCGAGGCGATGCTCGTCAATTGCGTGGAAGAATTTCTCTCGGTTCTATGGTCGTTCACGCGATATTGATTGGCGCCGGTGGAGGGAGTGTGAAGCTTCGGTCACGGTAAGGTCTTGTGCTTCATTTCTTTCCTACGATTTGTGTAGGTGGTGTTCGACGTCGTTGTTAGGTGAAGTGGAGGTGATGGTCTGTGTATTGGTCTTCTAGTTTCTTCTCTATCCGACGATGTGTTGGCAGCTTCAGCTTTGTTGGGAAGCTAGCGAGGCAAGGCCTCCTCAGTTTAGTTTGGATAGATCTGTGATGGTTATTCAGAACCATCATCGCTTGCTTCTCTAGTATGGCGATCACATCCTCACTTCGCTATTGAATTACGTCAAGGCGCTACTGACCTGGCATCCTAGAATTGAGTGGTGGCTATGAATGAGATGGTCTAGGATGATCTTGCATTGTGTACATGAAATCCTACAACAATGGTTGAAACATCTTGTCGACGGTGGCGAGGCGATGCTCGTCAATTGCGTGGAAGAATTTCTCTCGGTTCTATGGTCGTTCACGCGATATTGATTGGCGCCGGTGGAGGGAGTGTGAAGCTTCGGTCACGGTAAGGTCTTGTGCTTCATTTCTTTCCTACGATTTGTGTAGGTGGTGTTCGACGTCATTGTTAAGTGAAGTGGAGGTGATGGTCTGTGTATTGGTCTTCTAGTTTCTTCTCTATCCGACGATGTGTTGGCAGCTTCAGCTTTGTTGGGAAGCTAGCGAGGCAAGGCCTCCTCAATTTAGTTTGGATAGATCTGTGATGGTTATTCAGAACCATCATCGCTTGCTTCTCTAGTATGGCGATCACATCCTGACTTCGCTATTGAATTACGTCAAGGCGCTACTGACCTGGCATCCTAGAATTGAGTGGTGGCTATGAATGAGATGGTCTAGGATGATCTTGCATTGTGTACATGAAATCCTACAACAATGGTTGAAACATCTTGTCGACGGTGGCGAGGCGATGCTCGTCAATAGCGTGGAAGAATTTCTCTCGGTTCTATGGTCGTTCACGCGATATTGATTGGCGCCGGTGGAGGGAGTGTGAAGCTTCGGTCACGGTAAGGTCTTGTGCTTCATTTCTTTCCTACGATTTGTGTAGGTGGTGTTCGACGTCGTTGTTAGGTGAAGTGGAGGTGATGGTCTGTGTATTGGTCTTCTAGTTTCTTCTCTATCCGACGATGTGTTGGCAGCTTCAGCTTTGTTGGGAAGCTAGCGAGGCAAGGCCTCCTCAGTTTAGTTTGGATAGATCTGTGATGTTTATTCAGAACCATCATCGCTTGCTTCTCTAGTATGGCGATCACATCCTCACTTCGCTATTGAATTACGTCAAGGCGCTACTGACCTGGCATCCTAGAATTGAGCGGTGGCTATGAATGAGATGGTCTAGGATGATCTGGCATTGTGTACATGAAATCCTACAACAATGGTTGAAACATCTTGTCGACGGTGGCGAGGCGATGCTCGTCAATTGCGTGGAAGAATTTCTCTCGGTTCTATGGTCGTTCACGCGATATTGATTGGCGCCGGTGGAGGGAGTGTGAAGCTTCGGTCACGGTAAGGTCTTGTGCTTCATTTCTTTCCTATGATTTGTGTAGGTGGTGTTCGACGTCGTTGTTAGGTGAAGTGGAGGTGATGGTCCGTGTATTGGTCTTCTAGTTTCTTCTCTATCCGACGATGTGTTGGCAGCTTCAGCTTTGTTGGGAAGCTAGCGAAGTAAGGCCTCCTCAGTTTATTTTGGACAGATCTGTGATGGTTATTCAGAACCATCATCGCTTGCTTCTCTAGTATGGCGATCACATCCTCACTTCGCTATTGAATTACGTCAAGGCGCTACTGACCTGGCATCCTAGAATTGAGTGGTGGCTATGAATGAGATGGTCTAGGATGATCTTGCATTGTGTACATGAAATCCTACAACAATGGTTGAAACATCTTGTCGACGGTGGCGAGGCGATGCTCGTCAATTGCGTGGAAGAATTTCTCTCGGTTCTATGGTCGTTCACGCGATATTGATTGGCGCCGGTGGAGGGAGTGTGAAGCTTCGGTCACGGTAAGGTCTTGTGCTTCATTTCTTTCCTACGATTTGTGTAGGTGGTGTTCGACGTCATTGTTAGGTGAAGTGGAGGTGATGGTCCGTGTATTGGTCTTCTAGTTTCTTCTCTATCCGACGATGTGTTGGCAGCTTCAGCTTTGTTGGGAAGCTAGCGAGGCAAGGCCTCCTCAGTTTAGTTTGGACAGATCTGTGATGGTTATTCAGAACCATCATCGCTTGCTTCTCTAGTATGGCGATCACATCCTGACTTCGCTATTGAATTACGTCAAGGCGCTACTGACCTGGCATCCTAGAATTGAGTGGTGGCTATGAATGAGATGGTCTAGGATGATCTTGCATTGTGTACATGAAATCCTACAACAATGGTTGAAACATCTTGTCGACGGTGGCGAGGCGATGCTCGTCAATTGCGTGGAAGAATTTCTCTCGGTTCTATGGTCGTTCACGCGATATTGATTGGCGCCGGTGGAGGGAGTATGAAGCTTCGGTCACGGTAAGGTCTTGTGCTTCATTTCTTTCCTACGATTTGTGAAGGTGGTGTTCGACGTCGTTGTTAGGTGAAGTGGAGGTGATGGTCCGTGTATTGGTCTTCTAGTTTCTTCTCTATCCGACGATGTGTTGGCAGCTTCAGGTTTGTTGGGAAGCTAGCGAGGCAAGGCCTCCTCAGTTTAGTTTGGACAGATCTGTGATGGTTATTCAGAACCATCATCGCTTGCTTCTCTAGTATGGCGATCACATCCTCACTTCGCTATTGAATTACGTCAAGGCGCTACTGACCTGGCATCCTAGAATTGAGTGGTGGCTATGAATGATATGGTCTAGGATGATCTTGCATTGTGTACATGAAATCCTACAACAATGGTTGAAACATCTTGTCGACGGTGGCGAGGCGATGCTCGTCAATTGCGTGGAAGAATTTCTCTCGGTTCTATGGTCGTTCACGCGATATTGATTGGCGCCGGTGGAGGGAGTGTGAAGCTTCGGTCACGGTAAGGTCTTGTGCTTCATTTCTTTCCTATGATTTGTGTAGGTGGTGTTCGACATCGTTGTTAGGTGAAATGGAGGTGATGGTCCGTGTATTGGTCTTCTAGTTTCTTCTCTATCCGACGATGTGTTGGCAGCTTCAGCTTTGTTGGGAAGCTAGCGAAGTAAGGCCTCCTCAGTTTAGTTTGGACAGATCTGTGATGGTTATTTAGAACCATCATCGCTTGCTTCTCTAGTATGGCGATCACATCCTCACTTCGCTATTGAATTACGTCAAGGCGCTACTGACCTGGCATCCTAGAATTGAGTGGTGGCTATGAATGAGATGGTCTAGGATGATCTTGCATTGTGTACATGAAATCCTACAACAATGGTTGAAACATCTTGTCGACGGTGGCGAGGCGATGCTCGTCAATTGCGTGGAAGAATTTCTCTCGGTTCTATGGTCGTTCACGCGATATTGATTGGCGCCGGTGGAGGGAGTGTGAAGCTTCGGTCACGGTAAGGTCTTGTGCTTCATTTCTTTCCTACGATTTGTGTAGGTGGTGTTCGACGTCATTGTTAAGTGAAGTGGAGGTGATGGTCTGTGTATTGGTCTTCTAGTTTCTTCTCTATCCGACGATGTGTTGGCAGCTTCAGCTTTGTTGGGAAGCTAGCGAGGCAAGGCCTCCTCAGTTTAGTTTGGATAGATCTGTGATGGTTATTCAGAACCATCATCGCTTGCTTCTCTAGTATGGCGATCACATCCTGACTTCGCTATTGAATTACGTCAAGGCGCTACTGACCTGGCATCCTAGAATTGAGTGGTGGCTATGAATGAGATGGTCTAGGATGATCTTGCATTGTGTACATGAAATCCTACAACAATGGTTGAAACATCTTGTCGACGGTGGCGAGGCGATGCTCGTCAATTGCGTGGAAGAATTTCTCTCGGTTCTATGGTCGTTCACGCGATATTGATTGGCGCCGGTGGAGGGAGTGTGAAGCTTCGGTCACGGTAAGGTCTTGTGCTTCATTTCTTTCCTACGATTTGTGTAGGTGGTGTTCGACGTCGTTGTTAGGTGAAGTGGAGGTGATGGTCTGTGTATTGGTCTTCTAGTTTCTTCTCTATCCGACGATGTGTTGGCAGCTTCAGCTTTGTTGGGAAGCTAGCGAGGCAAGGCCTCCTCAGTTTAGTTTGGATAGATCTGTGATGGTTATTCAGAACCATCATCGCTTGCTTCTCTAGTATGGCGATCACATCCTCACTTCGCTATTGAATTACGTCAAGGCGCTACTGACCTGGCATCCTAGAATTGAGTGGTGGCTATGAATGAGATGGTCTAGGATGATCTGGCATTGTGTACATGAAATCCTACAACAATGGTTGAAACATCTTGTCGACGGTGGCGAGGCGATGCTCGTCAATTGCGTGGAAGAATTTCTCTCGGTTCTATGGTCGTTCACGCGATATTGATTGGCGCCGGTGGAGGGAGTGTGAAGCTTCGGTCACGGTAAGGTCTTGTGCTTCATTTCTTTCCTATGATTTGTGTAGGTGGTGTTCGACGTCGTTGTTAGGTGAAGTGGAGGTGATGGTCCGTGTATTGGTCTTCTAGTTTCTTCTCTATCCGACGATGTGTTGGCAGCTTCAGCTTTGTTGGGAAGGTAGCGAAGTAAGGCCTCCTCAGTTTAGTTTGGACAGATCTGTGATGGTTATTCAGAACCATCATCGCTTGCTTCTCTAGTATGGCGATCACATCCTGACTTCGCTATTGAATTACGTCAAGGCCCTACTGACCTGGCATCCTAGAATTGAGTGGTGGCTATGAATGAGATGGTCTAGGATGATCTTGCATTGTGTACATGAAATCCTACAACAATGGTTGAAACATCTGTCGACGGTGGCGAGGCGATGCTCGTCAATTGCGTGGAAGAATTTCTCTCGGTTCTATGGTCGTTCACGCGATATTGATTGGCGCCGGTGGAGGGAGTGTGAAGCTTCGGTCACGGTAAGGTCTTGTGCTTCATTTCTTTCCTACGATTTGTGTAGGTGGTGTTCGACGTCATTGTTAGGTGAAGTGGAGGTGATGGTCCGTGTATTGGTCTTCTAGTTTCTTCTCTATCCGACGATGTGTTGGCAGCTTCAGCTTTGTTGGGAAGCTAGCGAGGCAAGGCCTCCTCAGTTTAGTTTGGACAGATCTGTGATGGTTATTCAGAACCATCATCGCTTGCTTCTCTAGTATGGCGATCACATCCTCACTTCGCTATTGAATTACGTCAAGGCGCTACTGACCTGGCATCCTAGAATTCAGTGGTGGCTATGAATGAGATGGTCTAGGATGATCTTGCATTGTGTACATGAAATCCTACAACAATGGTTGAAACATCTTGTCGACGGTGGCGAGGCGATGCTCGTCAATTGCGTGGAAGAATTTCTCTCGGTTCTATGGTCGTTCACGCGATATTGATTGGCGCCGGTGGAGGGAGTATGAAGCTTCGGTCACGGTAAGGTCTTGTGCTTCATTTCTTTCCTACGATTTGTGTAGGTGGTGTTCGACGTCGTTGTTAGGTGAAGTGGAGGTGATGGTCCGTGTATTGGTCTTCTAGTTTCTTCTCTATCCGACGATGTGTTGGCAGCTTCAGCTTTGTTGGGAAGCTAGCGAGGCAAGGCCTCTTCAGTTTAGTTTGGACAGATCTGTGATGGTTATTCAGAACCATCATCGCTTGCTTCTCTAGTATGGCGATCACATCCTCACTTCGCTATTGAATTACGTCAAGGCGCTACTGACCTGGCATCCTAGAATTGAGTGGTGGCTATGAATGATATGGTCTAGGATGATCTTGCATTGTGTACATGAAATCCTACAACAATGGTTGAAACATCTTGTCGACGGTGGCGAGGCGATGCTCGTCAATTGCGTGGAAGAATTTCTCTCGGTTCTATGGTCGTTCACGCGATATTGATTGGCGCCGGTGGAGGGAGTGTGAAGCTTCGGTCACGGTAAGGTCTTGTGCTTCATTTCTTTCCTACGATTTGTGTAGGTGGTGTTCGACGTCGTTGTTAGGTGAAGTGGAGGTGATGGTCCGTGTATTGGTCTTCTAGTTTCTTCTCTATCCGACGATGTGTTGGCAGCTTCAGCTTTGTTGGGAAGCTAGCGAAGCAAGGCCTCCTCAGTTTAGTTTGGACAGATCTGTGATGGTTATTCAGAACCATCATCGCTTGCTTCTCTAGTATGGCGATCACATCCTCACTTCGCTATTGAATTACGTCAAGGCGCTACTGACCTCGCATCCTAGAATTGAGTGGTGGCTATGAATGAGATGGTATAGGATGATCTTGCATTGTGTACATGAAATCCTACAACAATGGTTGAAACATCTTGTCGACGGTGGCGAGGTGATGCTCGTCAATTGCGTGGAAGAATTTCTCTCGGTTCTATGGTCGTTCACGCGATATTGATTGGCGCCGGTGGAGGGAGTGTGAAGCTTCGGTCACGGTAAGGTCTTGTGCTTCATTTCTTTCCTACGATTTGTGTAGGTGGTGTTCGACGTCGTCGTTAGGTGAAGTGGAGGTGATGGTCCGTGTATTGGTCTTCTAGTTTCTTCTCTATCCGACAATGTGTTGGCAGCTTCATCTTTGTTGGGAAGCTAGCGAGGCAAGGCCTCCTCAGTTTAGTTTGGACGGATCTGTGATGGTTATTCAGAACCATCATCGCTTGCTTCTCTAGTATGGCGATCACATCCTCACTTCGCTATTGACGGCTTCTTCTAGCTCCAACCGATGATTTCTCAACCGTTGTGTTAACAACATTAATCTGGCTCCGAGGTTGTTCCGGAGATCTAGATGAGGGATCTAGCTTTACTCAGGGTGTGTCACCGCTGAGTGCACGAGGACCGGATGATGATATTGTCCAGGAGTTGTGCTTTATTTTTTGGTTTTCAATGATGGTCTTGTAAGTGTTGAATTTTTTTTAATATGTCCTTGGTCCTCTCACAAAAGGAAAATTTGTGCCACAAATTTTTAAGGTTTTTCATCATGATGAAGTGTGCATGCACGATTCCCAATGTAACCACTATGAATTCTTCAATAAAAAGAGGCCATGCCCAAGCATTCTATTTTTACACACAAACCCCCTTTATTTACATTGATCACCGAAGTTACATCATTATTCAACAAATTGTTAAGAGAACCGGGGGGGGGGGGGGGGGTTGATGTAGCAACTCTAGCTAGTTCATGGACCAGTGTACTAGCCACACAAGGGCAATGTTTGCATATTACACAAGAGAGGGTCCCTTGACATATGTTAGCAATTGCCAAAGATTGCCCTTGTTGTTCCCGAAAAATAGCCGCCCTCATGCATGATATAAATCACATCAACATTGTTAAAGTTGATACCAATTCAATTACAAATCGATGGGTTCAGCTAAGTTCATCCCAAATCTTAAGGCCAAAGCTTTTGCCATAAAAGGGTCAACATGTATATCAATCTATTCATTTGTTGATGTAATGAATTTACCATGACCATGTCCTATAATAACCCCAGTTGAACCCTTAAAAGAATCTAGGTCCGAAACAACATCTACATTTAGCTTGGTATATCCAAGACTTGGTTTACACTATCCACCTCACTTGGTCTTGGATTTTGAAGAATGTGCATTTATAAATTTTGATGCAAAGATGTGTACACACATGCAAACCAACGTGTAAACCCATCAGTACCCATAGTAGTGTGGTGAACATGGCCTCAAGTACCAGATCGGAGATCACATGGGGAAGTTACCCAGGTTCACGCCTCCGAAAAGGAGTAACACCTTGCGTCCTACTTTTGGATTGTATTCATGATGGAGTACCGCGTGCAAGGGTTACAATGGGGCGTGAAATATGAGTCTACCAAGAGTTTGTTTCTACCAGAGTAGATGGGATCGGTTTGTGAGAGCCCGAGACCAACGTTCCAGAAGATTCCCCTTCTATTCCGTTTTCGTCGTGTGTTTATTTTTATTTGTCGCATCATCATCGCATCATGCGCATCATTTGGATTGCATTGGTACCCCGTTGCCGCCAATTTGCAAAACTTGCATCCATTGTTAGTTGCCGGTTCTCGTCGTTGTCCGTTCTGAGCCCGACCACACACGCACGCGCCCGCGACATCGTCTAAATCTTGTTTTCAAAAGTGTGTTTAAAACTTTCTCTGATTGGGTTGGAACTTGGCATGTGGTCGTAATTAGTTGTAGCTAGGCCGCCTGTCAAGTTTTGTCGCAATCGTAGTCCGTCTGGTACCCGAACGGTCGACCCTAGCGACACCGTATTCGGTCCATCATCGGACGTTTTCCGGTATTTTAAATCTCGTTGCCGGGCTGCCCGTTTTCCCTCTCATCTCCGCCTAGCCCCTCTGCACAGTGCACCGACCCTACACGCAGCCCAGTCCAAAAACCTCCCGAAACCCGAACCCGGCGGTCGGGACCGTGGGGTCCAGATCAACCCTGTTTTACCGCAAACCGTCTTCGGTTTGTCCATTGGTCAACCTAACCTATTTTTTTCGACCGTCCGATTGAAAACGAAGGGTCGAGATGAACCTAAACCTAGCCCACTAGCTACATATTTGGATCCTCGTCTAAATCAACCCAAAACCTAAAAATTAGGAGCCTTGTCCCTCACAACCGCCGCCGCCCAACTCCCTCTGTTTCAGCACCGAGCCAACCAGCCCTCAACCTCCTGCGGCGCTCGATCCAATCTGGACCGAGGCAACCGCCTCCGCCCGAGGACCCGACCCCGCCGCCACATCCGGCCGCCGCCGACGACCAGGACTAAGAGTAGAGGCCCGTGCGCACCTTCTCCTCCTCCTATTCCCTCTTATCTCTCTCTGTTTAAGATTTCTCTCTTCTCTCGTTGACCAGATCAGAGGAACCCGTCGCCGCCTTCATGGAGGTTGCCGACCGCGCCTCCCCAAGAGCCATCGTCGTTGGGAATGGGTGGCCTGAGCCCGGATCTACCAATCTCGATCCGTTCTCGTTCGTTTCCCAAGCCATTACATGATGCCCGTTGGGTCAACTCTCTGTTGACTGCGCCCTGCACCCTCAGCTTCATCTCGTGCAAGAAGGGGCTCCCCTGGAGCAGCCTTGGGTCTCCAGCAGCGCAACCCCGCCGCCAGCAGTCGTTGACCAGACCAGCGCCGCCCAGGCCGACCTCGCGCCGCAGCAGGTTCCCCTTGCCCTCTCTTCTCCTCCCTCTGGTTTCCCTCTGCTCTCTCAGATCTCTGCATCTTCCTCCCTTTTCCGTAAGAGCACAGGTAAAACAGGAGCTCATCCATGGGGCCTTGAACCAGCGCTCGCTGCCTAGGAATGGGTCCAGCGCCCCATCCCCAACCCCCGTGCTCGACCCCTCTGCCGCACCATCCGCAGCAGGTTTGCAGCAGGTGTGCAGCCCCCGTGTCCGCCACTGTTCTGCCATTGCGTGCGTGCATTGTGGGAAAGAACACCAGTGTTTCTTTCATATGTATAGGAGACACCCTGTTATATATCACTCGAGCATGCACAGGTCAACTGGTTTGTGTCAACCGGTTACATCCCAGAGATCTGGGGTTCAAATCCCAGCTATGCCTATTTTGTTTTTGTGTTTTTAGATTAGAGCCTCGGTGTGATACATATCAGGTATATACCCGCCTTGTACCAAAGTCTCAACAACAGCGCAGTGGTTGGAGTATTTTTCGCTGGTCTAGTAGGTCTTGGGATCAAATCCTAGAGAGTTCTCAATTATTTTTGCTTATGTTAGTTAGTTAATATTTTTTCCTTTTGAGCACACACTCAGCCCCTCGGGCTTGATCCAATTCTGGGCCTAAACACTATGTTGTAATTCGGCCATGCATATATATTTTTTCCTGCTGCGATTTTATTAATTTCGAGGCATGCATTGTTGTATGAGTTGTGTTGTCGTCCGTTTCGTAAATGCCATGTTAGCTGCACGTTGTTTCCCTTTTGTCGTGCCCCCGACACATGGGAACCCGGTAACCGGGATCACCCCATCATTATTTGGCATGTCACGCACGTGCTTCCTAATCGTTGACACCGGTATCTCCTCGAGTTATCGGGACCGGGACGTTGCCGTGGCATCGTTTCCGTTTTGCCGCCATGGTTCCCTTTCATTTGCCATTGCGACACAAGTTTCTTTCTCTTCTTTCCCGTGATGTTTGAACTTGCATGCATGACGCATTCATGGCATATATATTGTGTTGCATGTTTCTTGTGCCGTAGCTTTGTTCTATGCTCCGCGTGTTAACCGACTAGGATGACTTGTAGGATCACCGCTTCACCCCTTGCCATGTTAACCACATTTAATATTGCCGTGTAAATTAACGGGAGTGAACTAATAATTAATCGTGGAGTTTCGTCGATATGCAACCCGTTGCATATCGAGCTTCATTTAATGTGTAGTGTTTGCGTGAGGTGAATTGCCATGCCACCCCTTGCATGTTGAACTGATCATGCATCACAGTAGGTTGTGCATCATGTGTGCATCGTGTGGTGAATATCTGCATTGATGTTTGTTTCCAGTTTGCTTCGTCTCGATAGAGCTCCGCAAGCGTGTCGGAATGTGAGGACCCATTCGACTATGTTGGTTCGACTGCTTCCCGGAGTTGCTCTTCTTCCAAGCAGGATCTCAGGCAAGATGACCATTTCCCAAGATACCATTACTATCATTGGCATGCTAGTTTTATCGCTTCTATCGATTATGTCTCGTTGCCTACCACATGTTAAATATCAGCCTCTCAACAATGCCATGATAACCTTCAACCTGTTCGACCTAGCAAACCACTGATTGGCTATGTTACTGCTTGCTTAACCCTGTTGATAGCGTTGCTAGTTGCAGGTGAAGATGCTTCCATGTGATAACATGGGTTCCTTGTCATATCACCATATTAATGCTATTTAATTTAATGCACCTATATACTTGGTAAAAGGTGGAAGGCTCGGCCTTTCTAGCCTGGTGTTTTGTTCCACCTTTGCCCCCTTAGTTTCGGCTACCGGTGTTATGTTCCATAAATGAGCGCTCCTAACACGATCGGGGTTGTTATGGGGACCCCCTTGATAATTCGTTTTAGATTAAAGCTGGTCTGGCAAGGCCCAACTTTGGTACTACATTTGCCTAATAACTAATGAACTGCATAGGGAGTAACTAACCCGAGGAAATTTAATCAACCCCCGGGCAAGTGCTCCTCATGAGTGTTGGTCCCACCTGAGCGATGTCTGGCGCCCCTCTGGTCACCCGGAGGTTTAGCGATCCCGACGTCTAGCTCATCCGCCGTGTCCTGAGAACGAGGTACGCGACTCCTATCGGGTTCGTCGACACGTCGGGCGGCCTTGCTGGATTAGTTTTACCCTTGACGGAATATCTTGTGCATCGGGATTCCGGTGATGCTTTGGGTAATCTCAGAGTTGAGGTATTCCACTAGGGAATCCAACGAGATCGCGAGCTTCGTGATGGAGGATTTCTATGCGGTTTGTGGTAACTTGTGATGGACTAGTTGGAGCACCCCTGCAGGGTTAAATCTTTTCGGAAAGCCGTGCCCGCGGTTATGTGGCAACATGGAAACTTTGTTTAACACTGGTTCTAGATAACTTGAAGTTAACTTAATTAAAAATGCCAACTGTGTGCGTAACCGTGAGTGTCTTTTTCGTGAGTTCTTACTCCGATCGAGGACACGGTGGGGTTATGTCTGACGTAGGTAGGTGTTCAGGATCATTCATTTGATCATGAGTAGTTCACGTCCGTTATGCGTAGATCTTCCCCCTCTTATTTCTTGTACTCGTAAGTTTAGCCACCAAATATATGCTTAGCCGCTGCTGCAACCTCACCACTTAACCCTGCCTCACCCATTAAGCTTTGCTAGTCTTGATACCTTTGGAAATGAGATTGCTGAGTCCCATGTGGCTCACAGATTACTACAACACCAGTTGCAGGTACAGGTAAAGGTTACTTGACGCGAGCGCGTTGATTGTTTGTTTGGAGTTGCTTCTTCTTCTTCTTCATCATCATCGATCTAGGATGGGTTCCAGGCCGGCAGCCTGGGATAGCAAGGATGGACGTCGTTCTTCTTTTCTCGTTTGTTTTCGTCCGTAGTCGGACCCTGCCCTTACTCTTGATGATTATGTAATGTACTGTTGTGACTCTGATGTAGCTTGTGGTGAGTGTAAGCCAACTCTAAATATATATCTCTTCTTTTCAGTACATGTACTTGTAACGATATCCATTCTTGCAACACGACGAGATGTGCTTCTATCCCTGACGAGGCCCTCGTGCCAAATTGAGGATAGGGTCGCATCTTGGGCGTGACAAGTTGGTATCAGAGCTGTACCGACCTAGGAGCCCCCTTGATTGATCGAACTTGGCCGAGTCGAGTCTAGTGAAAAACTATTTGAGTCTTAGTTATATATCGGAGAGTAGGATTCTTTTTTCTCCTCTTCTATGCTCTGGTGAGGAATCTTGACGTAATAATTTAATTCTACTCCTCTTCTCACTCAATTTTTTTTAGGATCACGCGGATATTTTTGGAATCTATATGATGCTGATGTGACGGAGTTATGTCTTGGTGCCTCCTATCTGCTTTGAGTTTCAGGGGAGTTGAGCTCCTGGGGATTCTTGAGCACATCGTTATCATTCAGGTTTCTTAGTATCTAAGAACGAAGGATGTTCATAATTGCTTCAATACTAGTAGTAGCGAGATAACTCCGATGTCCCTAGTACTGGTGCAGATTGTTCGGGAGTACTGCCATACTTTGTATCATTGTGACCACGAGGGTCTGTTGTAGATGAAGGTCCGAGATTCTGGTTGTGTGTTGACGGATGTGATACAGGTGACGGGTTAGTATAGGAGTTGTGTGATATTACTCCTTGTATCCATGTACCAGATTGCATGACCAGATATTTCGGGAATTCATAGGTGGGAATTCAAGTAGTTACTTATAGGACGATCTTCCAACAAATTCGTGTTGCTTCGATGTCAAGTGGTGATTTCAGATCTTTCCTAAGTGGTGTTCTCATATTTTTATGCGGGAATGCAAATTCTTTTGTTCGTTCAAATTGTCATATCAATTCTTGTCTACCGGAGTTGTCATATCACTTCCATTTAACCGATGTGCTTCTCTTCAGTGAATTCAATCCTCTCTAATTTTTCCAAGATCATTCTCCCATTTTATGCCGGAGTTCATCTCATCTGTTCCAAGTCGTCTTTGTTTTTCCCGCCCTCCCACCCTTTTCTTCAGTGATTGAATTTTCATCCAAGAGTTTTCTTTCATGTGCTTCCATTATCTGTTCTTTCTCTCTTATCTGGTGATTCGTTGTGAAGATTCTCAGGAGATTCGTGTCATATTTGTTCATTCTTGTCATCCTTACCGGTGAATTTAATTCAGTTATCCGTGTTCTCTATATCCTATTCATCCCTGTAATTCTTTCCTATGTTGGAAATTCTTGTCAGTCTTCTTGTTATTCATTCCTCTCTTTTCTATCCGGAGCGTTGAAGCTATCTTAGAAGTTTTTGTTTCCAATCTTTTCAATTATTTCGAGGTGCCAACCTCATCTAGTCTTCATTCTTACCGGTGCAATATATCTCTTTCTAAGGAGTCCTTTCAACGGTGGTTTCTTTGAGTGGGCCCATAACCCACATGTTTTCCCAGGATTTTTCCTGGCTCTATTAATCTTTTTCGGAGATCATTAAATTCTTTTCAGCTATGACGTAAGTATGGAGTTCATCAGTCATTTCCCTTCTTCAAATTTTGTTCGAATTAATTCTCATATTTTGCTCAACCTTGCATTCTTCATTATTCCGGAGTGTCTTAGTTATTCTTGGTGGTGTTTTCCTTTTCATTTCAGCTTTGAAGATTCGAAGGAGTGTTTCTCTTAATCTTTGTCCATTCTATTGTAGATTCATCATTTCAGCTTGATGTCGTCATCTTATTGTGTCAATCATGAGTGATTCATTTCTTGCTATCCGGGGCATTTCTGTATTTTCATTCTCGTTCCTCCGAAGGCCATCATTTTAGAAGATTCTTCGTTCTCAGCTTTCAACTTTCATCCTCAATTCTTCTCCATTGTTGTCTCTTCGTTCGTCTCTCGTTTATCCGGTGCCTTCTTCTAGTTTTTTTCTCACGTGGCTTATTATCTCTTCATTCTCATGTTTCTCCATTAATTCGTGGTGTTCCCATTCAATTGTGAATTCTTACCGGTGTTTCTTGCAACATTTCTTCTAGTTTGTGCTTTATCTATCTCTCTTTAATCGTTTCAAGAAGATTAAGTTGTATGCTAAATCCGTTGCTTGTCATCAATTAAACTTGATGAAGGATAAGCATAACATAATTCTTATTCTTGTTTCATCAAGTGATGTGAATTCTTCTTCCGGAGTGGCTCATGATATCAATTCTTTTCGCAAGTGCTTATCTTTATTTTCCGAAGTTCCAAGTCTATCAAGTATCTCTTTGTGAGGCTTCATCTAAATCTTGGCAAGGTCATAATCTTATTCTTTTCTACCTTCATATCGTTGCATCATTCATTGGTATACGGAGGTCCTTCATGGTGGTTCATCAAGTTTTCAATTCATTTTCAAGTGTTCTTCAAGATTCTTGTTGGAGAACCTCAAGTATTCTTTCTCTTGCATTTCCAGCGCGTTTGTTCTTCCTTTATTCTTTGAGGTGGTATTATAGCTTTCTTGTTAGTGTAGGAGTCTCGAAGAGTTTTCCTTTCAAGTATGAGATAATTAAATCCATCGATTCTTTGATCATGAGATATTTTCAATCCATGATTTCTTCATTGAGCTATCTTGGTTTGGATTTCACCTAAAGCTTTTCCTATGAATTGTTGCTATCATGGTGCTTGTCATTAATCCGAGTTCTCATGCACCCTCTTGGTGTAAGTAGTTTTGATTCTTGTTGCTCCCAATCTATCCTTGTTTCTTTTAGTGGTTGTTTGTCACCTCATATTTGTTGAGATGATTTTCATAAGCCCACTACTATCTTGTTCTTTTCGTTGTTGGTTTTCCAACTACTCTGTCTATTCCTCTATCCGGAGGCTCTTCAATTCTATCGTGATGATAGTTGTCATTCTTTTCTTCATTCTCTTCTTCCGCTTGAGCTAGTTCCTATTCTATTGTTCCGGAGGCTTTGTGATGTTGCTCATTTGGGTCAATCTTGTTGTTCTATCAAGATCATGGTGTCCCTTGCTCTATTTAGTTGTTTGTTATGAATATTGTGTAATTCTCTCTTCTTATCGAATTTTTTGTCCCATTTTCCTACCGAAGTGCTGCCGAAATTTTCCGTGAATTCTTGCTTCTTTCTCATATCATTCCTCATCACTTTGCAACCTTCAAGGATCGTTGGTTTCACTTGTTTGTCAAAGAAGCGACTAAGTTTTTACCTCTTGTTCTTTTTCATCCTCTCCCCCTTTCATTCTTGGATCTCGGGGCGAGATCCTCTTGTAGTGTAGGAGAGTTGTGACAGTCCGAGACCAATGTTCCAGAAGATTCCCCTTCTATTCCGTTTTCATCGTGTGTTTATTTTTATTTGTCGCATCATCATCGCATCATGCGCATCATCTGGATTGCATTGGTACCCCCTTGCCGCCAGTTTTCAAAACTTGCATCAATTGTTAGTTGCCGGTTCTCGTCGTTGTCCGTTCTGAGCCCGACCACACACGCACGCATCCACGACATCGTCTAAATCTTGTTTTCAAAAGTGTGTTTAAAACTTTCTCTGATTGGGTTGGAACTTGGCGTGCGGTCGTAATTAGTTATAGCTAGGCCGCTGTCAAGTTTCGTCGCAATCGTAGTCCGTCTGGTACCCGAACGGTCGACCCTAGCGGCACCGTATTCGGTCCATCGTCGGAAGTTTTTTGGTATTTTAAATATCGTTGCCGGGCTGCCCGTTTTCCCTCTCATCTCCGCCTAGCCCCTCTGCACAGTGCACCGACCCTACACGCAGCCCAGTCCGATTGAAAACGAAGGGTCGAGATGAACCTAAACCTAGCCCACTAGCTACATATTTGGACCCTAGTCTAAATCAACCCAAAACCTAGAAATTAGGAGCCTTGTCCCTCACAACCGCCGCCGCCCAACTCCCTCTGTTTCAGCACCGAGCCAACCAGCCCTCAACCTCTCGCGACGCTCGATCCAATCTGGACCGAGGCAACCGCCTCCGCCCGAGGACCCGACCCTGCCGCCACATCCGGTCGCCGCCGACGACCAGGACCAGGAGTAGAGGCCCGTGCGCACCTTCTCCTCCTCCTATTCCCTCTTATCTCTCTCTGTTTAAGATTTCCCTCTTATCTCGTTGACCAGAGCAGAGGAACCCGTCGCCGCCTTCATGGAGGTTGCCGACCGCGCCTCCCCAAGAACCATCGTCGTTGGGAATGGGTGGCCTGAGCCCGGATCTACCAATCTCGATCCGTTCTCGTTCGTTTCCCAAGCCATTACATGATGCCCGTTGGGTCAACTCTCTGTTGACTGCGCCCTGCACCCTCAGCTTCATCTCGTGCAAACAGGGGCTCCCCGTGGAGCAGCCTTGGGTCTCCACCAGCGCAACCCCGCCGCCAGCAGTCGTTGACCAGACCAGCGCCGCCTAGGCCGACCTCGCGCCGCAGCAGGTTCCCCTTGCCCTCTCTTCTCCTCCCTCTGGTTTCCCTCTGCTCTCTCTGATCTCTGCATCTTCCTCCCTTTTCTGTAAGAGCACAGGTAAAACAGGAGCTCATCCATGGGGCCTTGAATCAGCGCTCGCTGCCTAGGAATGGGTCCAGCGCCCCATCCCCAACCCCCGTGCTCGACCCCTCTGCCGCGCCATCCGCAGCAGGTTTGCAGCAGGTGTGCAGCCCCCGTGTCCGCCACTGTTCTGCCATTGCGTGCGTGCGTTGTGGGAAAGAACACCCGTGTTTCTTTCATGTGTATAGGACACACCCTGCTATATATCACTCGAGCATGCACAGGTCAACTGGTTTGTGTCAACCGGTTACATCCCAGAGATCTGGGGTTCGAATCCCAGCTATGCCTATTTTGTTTTTGTGTTTTTTGATCAGAGCCTCGGTGTGATACATATCAGGTATATACCCGCCTTATACCAAAGTCTCAACAACAGCGCAGTGGTTGGAGTATTTTTCGCTGGTCCAGTAGGTCTTGGGATCAAATCCTAGAGAGTTATCAATTATTTTTGCTTATGTTAGTTAGTTAATATTTTTTCCTTTCGAGCACACACTCAGCCCCTCGGGCTTGATCCAATTCTGGGCCTATACACTATGTTGTAATTCGGCCATGCATATATTTTTTTCCTGCTGCAATTTTATTAATTTCGAGGCATGCATTGTTGTATGAGTTGTGTTGTCGTCCGTTTCATAAATGCCATGTTAGCTGCACGTTGCTTCCCTTTTGTCGTGCCCCCGACACATGGGAACCCGGTAACCGGGATCACCCCATCATTATTTGGCATGTCACGCACGCGCTCCCTAATTGTTGACACCGGTATCTCCTCGAGTTATCGGGACCGGAACGTTGCCGTGGCATCGTTTCCGTTTTGCCGCCATGGTTCCCTTTCGTTCGCCATGGCGACACAAGTTTCTTTATCTTCTTGCCCTATGATGTTTGAACTTGCATGCATGATGCATTCATGGCATATATATTGTGTTGCATGTTTCTTGTGCCGTAGCTCCGTTCTATGCTCCGCGTGTTAACCGACTAGGATGACTTGTAGGATCACCGCTTCACCCCTTGTCATGTTAACCACATTTAATATTGCCGTGTAAATTAACGGGAGTGAACTAATAATTAATCGTCGAGTTTCGTCGATATGCAACCCGTTGCATATCAAGCTTCATTTAATGTGTAGTGTCTGCGGGAGGTGAATTGCCATGCCATCCCTTGCATGTTGAACTGATCATGCATCACAGTAGGTTGTGCATAATGTGTGCATCGTGTGGTGAATATCTGTGTTGATGTTTGTTTCCGGTTTGCTTCGTCTCGATAGAGCTCCGCAAGCGTGTCGGAATCTGAGGACCCGTTCGACTAGGTTGGTTCGACTGCTTCCCGGAGTTGCTCTTCTTCCAAGCGGGATCTCAGGCAAGATGACCATTTCCCCAGATACCATTACTATCATTGCATGCTAGTTTTATCGCTTCTATAGATTATGTCTCGTTGCCTACCACATGTTAAATATCAGCCTCTCAACAATGCCATGATAACCTTCACCTGTTCGACCTAGCAAACCACTGATTGTCTATGTTACTGCTTGCTTAACCCAGTTGATAGCGTTGCTAGTTGTAGGTGAAGATGCTTCCATGTGATAACATGGGTTCCTTGTCATATCACCATATTAATGCTATTTAATTTAATGCACCTATATACTTGGTCAAAGGTGGAAGGCTCGGCCTTTCTAGCCTGGAGTTTTGTTCCACCTTTGCCCCCTTAGTTTCGGCTACCGGTGTTATGTTCCATAAATGAGCGCTCCTAACACGATCGGGGTTGTTATGGGGACCCCCTTGATAATTCGTTTTAGATTAAAGCTGGTCTGGCAAGGCCCAACTTTGGTACTACATTTGCCTAATAACTAATGAACTGCATAGGGAGTAAGTAACCCGAGGAAATTTAATCAACCCCCGGGCCAGTGCTCCTTATGAGTGTTGGTCCCACCTGAGCGATGTCCGGCGCCCCTCTGGTCACCCGGAGGTTTAGCGATCCCGACGTCTTGCTCATCCGCCGTGTCCTGAGAACGAGGTACGCGACTTCTATCAGGTTCGTCGACACGTCGGGTGGCCTTGCTGGATTAGTTTTACCTTTGACGGAATATCTTGTGCATCGGGATTCCGGTGATGCTTTGGGTAATCTCAGAGTTGAGGTTTTCCACTAGGGAATCCAACGAGATCGCGAGCTTCGTGATGGAGGATTTCTATGCGGTTTGTGGTAATTTGTGATGGACTAGTTGGAGCACCCCTGCAGGGTTAAATCTTTTCGGAAAGCCGTGCCCACGGTTATGTGGCAACGTGGAAACTTTGTTTAACACTAGTTCTAGATAACTTGAAGTTAACTTAATTAAAACATGCCAACTGTGTGCGTAACCGTGGCTGTCTTTTTCGTGAGTTCTTACTCCGATCGAGGACACGGTGGGGTTATGTCTGACGTAGGTAGGTGTTCAGGATCATTCATTTGATCATGAGTAGTTCACGTCCGTTATGCGTAGATCTTACCCCTCTTATTTCTTGTACTCGTAAGCTTAGCCACCAAATATATGCTTAGCCGCTGCTGCAACCTCACCACTTAACCCTGCCTCACCCATTAAGCTTTGCTAGTCTTGATACCTTTGGAAATGAGATTGCTGAGTCCCCTGTGGCTCACAGATTACTACAACACCAGTTGCAGGTACAGGTAAAGGTTACTTGACGCGAGCGCGTTGATTGTTCGTTTGGAGTTGCTTCTTCTTCTTCTTCTTCTTCATCGATCTAGGATGGGTTCCAGGCCGGCAGCCTGGGATAGAAAGGATGGACGTCGTTCTTCTTTTCTCGTTTGTTTTCGTCCGTAGTCGGACCCTGCCCTTACTCTTGATGATTATGTAATGTACTGTTGTGACTCTGATGTAGCTTGTGGTGAGTGTAAGCCAACTCTAAATATATATCTCTTCTTTTCAGTACATATACTTGTAACGATATCCATTCTTGTGACACGACGAGATGCGCTTCTATCCCTGACGAGGCCCTCGTGCCAAATTGAGGATAGGGTCACATCTTGAGAGTGACACGGTTGCCCCTAGCCCCAATCTTATAGAGACGAGGGGGGATGGAGTTTTACAGGAGATTGACATGATCTAAGTCGTCGTCATCTTGGCTTGCTCACCAAGATGGTCCTTACTTGCGTATACGGGGCTCTCGGCCCTCCTCCCGTGGTTAGACCTTCACTCATGTTAGGGCATAATTATCCCTTAGTGGTTTTGGTGATAGATGACAATGCGATTTGCGGACTAACCATGTGCATTGAGCATTTCAGATATTATTTCATGGCACGAACGGTTTGTATCCCCTCAGTGGTAAAGAGTGAAGATGGTTGACTTTGTCGATTTCATTTTTGGTGGTTTTGAGTTATAGGACAACCGTACTATTTAGGAGGGGTCTACTTTCGAAAGGTATGGGTTGAATCGGTACGTATACAACCTCATGTGTGATAAGTTCCGAACGTATTTACCTTTACAAACATTTTTGCTCTTGTTTTGGACTCTAATTTGCATGATTTGAATGAAACTTACCCGGACTCACGTTGTTTTTAGCAGAACTACCATGTTGTCATTTTTGTGAAGGAATAAAAGTTTTCGGATTGAGATGAAAATCAATGGAGATTTGTTTTCTAGAGTATGTAAAAAATATTGACAAAATAATCTATTGGAGGAGACCCACCAGACTCCACGAGCCTGGGGTGCCCCCCTCCCAGGGCGCGCCCCTGAGCTCGTGGGCCCCTCGAGCCTCCGGCTGACCTAACTCCAACTCCATAAATACCGTTTTGCACAGAGAAAAAATGGAGAGAAACTTTCATCACGCTTTACGAGGCAGACTCACGCCACCTCGTGTTCTTTCTTGGGAGGGCTGATCTGGACTCCATTTGGAGCTCTAGAGAGGGTGATTGGTCACCATCATCATCACCAACCCTTCTTCATCAACAATTCCATGACGCTCACCACGGGGAGTGAGTAATTCCTTCGTAGGCTTCCTAGACGGTGATGGAGGGAGATGAGATTTGTCATGTAATCGAGTCAATTTGTTAGGGATTGATCCCTAGTATCCATTATGTTTTGAGACTCATGTTGCTATGACTTTTCTATGCTTACTTCTTGTCACTAGGGCCCGGGTGCCATCATTTCAGATATGAAGATATTTTGACTCTATAGATATGATATTTTTTTGGATCCTATCTTGCAGGTTATACGCACCTATTATGTGTTATGACGTGTAGACCTCCAAAACACAGAAATTGGGATCATCTCCGGTGCTGATCGTAGTATGATGAGTTCATGCATTCACCATGTGTTAATGCTTTGTTCCGGTTCTCTATTAAAATGAGGCCTTGATACGTCCATTTTGTATCATGCTTTCATGTTGATATTTATCGCTTTATGGACTGTTATTATACTTTGTGGAACCATACTTATGCCTTTTCTCTCTTATTTTGCAAGGTTTATTTGAAGAGGGAGAATACCAGCAACTGGAACTCTGGACTGGAAAAGGAGAAAGTCTGAGTCCTCTATTCTGCGCAACTCCAAGTGCCCTGAAAATCAACGTGGATGTTTTTGGGAATATATAAAAAATACTGGGCGAAAGAAGTGTCAGAGGGGAGCAGCCAGGGGCCCACAAGCCTGGTTGCCGCGGCCTACCCCCCTGGTCGCGGCAACAGGGCTTGTGGGCACCCTGGTGGCCCACTGGTCCCCCTCTTTTGCTATATGAAGGGTTTCGTCCGAGAAAAAATCAGGGTGGAGCTTTTTCGTGGATTCGCCGCCGCCACGAGGTGCAACTTGAGAAGAACCAATCTAGGGCTCCAGCAGGACGATCCTGCCGGGGAAACTTCCCTCCCAGAGGGGGAAACCGTTAAGGATTGTGAGGAAGCTTTCGAAATACTTAAGAAGGCCATGATAACCGCACCTATTGTTCAACCACCTGATTCGAACTTGCCCTTTGAAATCATGTGCGATGCTAGTGATTATGCTATTGGTGCTGTTCTAGGACAAAGAGTTGACAAGAAGTTGAATGTCATTCACTACGCTAGTAAAACTCTAGATAGTGCCCAAAGAAACTATGCCACTACGGAGAAGGAGTTTTTAGCAGTCGTGTTTGCATGTGAAAAGTTCAGATCTTATATAGTTGACTCCAAAGTCACTATTCACTCTGATCTTGCTGCTATTAAGTACCTTATGGAGAAGAAGGACGCTAAGCCTAGGCTAATCAGATGGGTTCTCCTGCTACAGGAATTTGATTTGCACGTTGTTGACCAAAAGGGTGTTGATAACCCTGTAGCAGATAACTTGTCTAGGCTAGAGAATGTCCTTGATGACCCACGACCTATTGATGACAACTTTCCTGATGAGCATTTGAATGTCATCCGCACTTCACGTAGTGCACCTTGGTATGCTGATTACGCAAACTATATCGTAGCCAAATACATACCACCCAGTTTCACCTACCAGCAAAAGAAGAAATTCTTCTTTGATTTGAGACACTATTTTTGGGATGATCCTCACCTTTATAAGGAAGGAGTAGATGGTGTTATTAGATGTTGTGTGCCTGAACATGAACACTGATAGATCCTACAGAAGTGTCATTCCGAAGCCTACGGAGGACATCATGCTGGAGACAGAACTGCTCATAAGGTATTGTAATCAGGGTTCTATTGGCCCACTCTCTTCAAGGATGCCCGTAAGTTTGTCTTGTCTTGTGACGAATGCCAAAGAATAGGGAATATCAGTAAGCGTCAGGAAATGCCTATGAACTATTCACTTGTCATTGAACCATTTGATGTCTGGGGTTTTGATTATATGGGACCTTTCCCGAGTTCCAATGGGTATACTCACATCTTAGTTGCTGTGGATTATGTCACTAAGTGGGTAGAAGCTATCCCCACTAGAAATGCTGATCACCACACCTCTATTAAGATGCTTAAAGAAGTCATTTTCCCATGATTTGGAGTCCCTAGATATCTGATGACTGATGGCGGTTCACACTTCATTCATGGTGTTTTCCGCAAGATGCTCGCTAAGTATGATGTCAACCATAGAGTTGCATCTCATTATCATCCTCAGTCTAGTGGTCAAGTGGAGTTGAGTAATAGGGAGATCAAGTTGATCTTACAAAATACCGTCAATAGATCTCGAAAGAATTGGTCTAGCAAACTTGACGATGCACTATGGGCTTATAGGACTGCTTATAAGAATCCCATGAGCATGTCGCCGTATAAAATGGTTTACGGTAAGGCATGTCATTTACCTCTTGAGTTGGAACACAAAGCTTATTGGGCAATCAAAGAGCTCAACTTCAATTTCAAACTTGCCGGTGAGAAGCGGTTGTTTGATATCAGCTCATTAGATGAATGGAGGGCCCATGCATATGAGAATGCCAAGTTGTTCAAGGAAAAGGTTAAGAGATGACACGATAAACGAATACAAAAACGAGAGTTCAATGTAGGTGATTATGTCTTGCTATACAACTCTCGTTTGAGATTCTTTGCAGGCAAGCTTCTCTCTAAATGGGAAGGTCCCTACGTTGTCGAGGAAGTATATCGTTCCGGTGCCATCAAAATCAATAACACGGAAGGTAATTTTCCTAGAGTGGTAAATGGGCAAAGAATCAAGCATTACATCTCTGGTACTCCCATAAATGTTGAGACCAATATCATCAATATCATAACTCCAGAGGAGTACATAAGGGATGTTTATCAGCCTGTTTCAGACCCTGAAAACGAAGAGGTATGAGTTTCGGTAAGTAATTGGACTCCGAAACTTTGCCAATAGGAAATTTTCTCTGTTTTGGAATTTATGGAAAATTAGAAAAATAAAAAGCAGTCCGGAGAGCGCACGAGGCGGCCACAAGCTTGGTTGCCGCGGCCTCCCCCTGGCCGCGGCAACAGGGCTTGTGGGCACCTCGTGTGCCTCCCGGACTCCGTTTTCTTGCAGAGCACTCCTTCTGGTCCAGAAAAAAACAATATATATACGCCCGAGGGTTTTGATCTCCGTATCACGCAATTTTCCTCTGTTTTCGTTTCGAGCCTGTTGTCTGCCATAGGTTTAGAGCAAAGATGTCTCAGCAATCTGTTGGGGAGAATAATCTTCCTCAAGTTCATGAAGAAGTAGATGCTGATCTGAAAAGAGTAGAAGTCATGGAAGCCAAAGACAAAGCTAAGGAGAAAACCCAAGCTAGGGAGGAAGTTCAACCTAGGTTCAACATTGAAGACGTTGAAGGAGTAGATTTTCTCCAACCCTTCCTCCACGTGCTGTCTCCATCCTTGATTGAACTCTTGAGGTTTTCTCAAACAACTCGTGCTCGCAATATTTCCCTTTCTCGTGAAGTTGTTTAGCTGGAAAACCATGTCGCAGATCTCAAAGGTATAAATCAAAGATTGATAGCTCTCTTGGAATCAAAGATGGAGGATCAAACTCATGTTGCAACTTCACCACCATCACCACCAAAGGAAGACAACTAAGCATTGGTATGGGCAAATTCCTTGGCCTATGCCAAGCTTGGGGGAGTTTCCCTGGTATCCTATCACCTTTATATCTTTTGCTTTTACCTTTGTTTTAGTTCTTTCCTTTTCAGCTTTTATTTCTTCTCTTAGTGGAATAAGTGTTTAGTGTTTAGTTTGAGTCTTTTGCCTTGTGTCTCCCCCCAATGTATTCGAGCTTGCGAGCTATATAATAAAGAGTATCTTAGTCAAGAGCTTTTCTTTGTGTCGTGATCAAAAGTATGAAAAGAACGATAGCATGAAAGATCATGAGATGATCTTAGGAAAGTGATAGCTTCACATATAACAAGTATGATGATTGAAACTTGTTGAGAATAGACCAACATAGACCTCAGTCATTGTTGCAATTAATAAGAAGTAATAAGGAAAGAGAGGTCCACATATAAATATATCATCTTAGACACTTTCTATAATTGTGAGCACTCACCAAACTATTACATGCTTAGAAGTAGATGTTGGACAAGGAAGACAACATAATGAATTGTGTTTGTTTGGTTCCAAACAATGTTATATGATTAGAGATCCCTTAGCATGTGACGATTGCTTCCACCTCATATTAGGCAAAACTCCCGCACCAAGTAGAGATACTACTTGTGCATCCATAAACCTTCAACCCAGTTTTGCCATGAGTGTCTACCATACCTACCTATGGATTGAATAAGATCCCTCAAGTAAGTTGTCATCGGTGCAAGCAATAAAAATTGCTCTCTAATATGTATGATCTATTAGTGTGTGGAAAATAAGCTTTGTACGAACCTGTGATGAGGAAGACATAAAAGCGACAGACTTCAAAATAAAGTTCTTTATCACAGGAGGCAATATAAAGTAACGTTCCTCCGCACTAAGAGGACACGCATCCAAACCTCAAAAGTGCATGACAACCTCTGCTTCCCTCTACGAAGGGCCTATCTTGTACCTTTACTTTTTGCCTTTGTAAGAGTCATGGTGATCTTCACCAATTCCTTATTTAGCCTTTTTCTTGGTGAACATCATATGCTTGAGAAAGATCTATATTCATATATCAACTTGGAGCTGAGTACTTATGCTTTATTATTGTTGACTTTACCCTTGAGGTAAATGGTTGGGAGGCAAAATTATAAGCCCCTATCTTTCTCTGTGTCCAACTGAAACTTTGATACCATGAGTACCACGTGAGTTGTAACAATTGTGGAAAGTAAAAGAGATGATTGAGTATGTGGATTTGCTTTGCAAGCTCTTATTTGACTCTTTCTGATAATATGATAAATTGCAATTGCTTCAATGACTATCGACTGTTGTTGGCGACTTCTCGGTAAGGTTTTTGTTTCATACTTTGCTTTGTGAAGGAATTGTTACTTTCCCATAAGAATCTCTATGATGTATTGCTGTTCTATGTATGATCATGATGCCCTCATGTCCGTATTATGTTTTATCGACACCTTCATCCCTAAACATGTGGACATGTTTATGGATCTTGGTTTTCACTTGAGGACAAGCGAGGTCTAAGCTTGGGGGAGTTGATACGTCCATTTTGCATCATGCTTTCATGTTGATATTTATCGCTTTATGGACTGTTATTATACTTTGTGGAACCATACTTATGCCTTTTCTCTCTTATTTTGCAAGGTTTATTTGAAGAGGGAGAATACCGGGAGCTGGAATTCTAGACTGGAAAAGGAGCAAGTCTGAGTCCTCTATTCTGCACAACTCCAAATGCCCTGAAAATCAACGTGGATTTTTTTGGGAATATATAAAAAATGCTGGGCGAAAGAAGTGTCAGAGGGGAGTAGCCAGGGGCCCACAAGACTGCTTGCCGCGGCCTACCCCCCTGGCCGCGACAACAGGGCTTGTGGGCACCCTGGTGGCCCACTGGTCCCCCTCTTTTGCTATATAAAGGGTTTCGTCCGAGAAAAAATCAGGGTGGAGCTTTTTTGTGGATTCGCCGCCGCCACGAGGTGCAACTTGAGCAGAACCAATCTAGGGCTCCAGCAGGACGATCCTGTCGGGGAAACTTCCCTCCCGGAGGGGGAAACCGTTGTCTTCGTCATCACCAACACTCCTCTCATCGGAGGGGAGTCATCACCATCACCAACCATTGGTACTTCTAAGGTTGCTAGTAGTGTTGATTACTCTTTGTAGTTGATGCTAGTTGGATTACTTGGTGGAAGAGTTTATGTTCAGATCCTTGATGCTATTCATTACACCTCTGATCATAATTATGATTATGCTTTGTGAGTAGTTACTTTTTTTCCTGAGGACATGGGATAAGTCATGCTAATAATAGTCATGTGAATTTGGTATTCGTTCGGTATTTTGATATGATGTATGTTGTTTTTCCTCTAGTGGTGTTATGTGAACGTCGACTACATAACACTTCACCATATTTGGGCCTAGAGGAAGGCATTGTGGAGTAGTAAGTAGATGATGGGTTGCTAGAGTGACAGAAGCTTAAACCCCAGTCTATGCGTTGCTTCATAAGGGGCTGATTTCGATCCACTAGTTTAATGCTATGGTTAGACGTTGTCTTAATTCTTCTTTCGTAGTTGAGTATGTTTGCGAGAGGGGTTAATCATGAGTGGGATGCTTGTCCAAGTAAGGGCAGTAACCAAGCGTCGGTCCACCCACATATCAAACTATCAAAGTAACGAACGCGAATCATATGAACATGATGAAACTAGCATGACAGAAATTCCCGTGTGTCCTCGGGAGCGTTTTTCGTCTTACAAGACTTTGCTCAGGCTTGTCCCTTGCTACAAAATGGATTGGGCCACTTTGCTGCACCGTGCTACTGCTTGTCACTTGTTACTTTTCGCTTGCTACGTTTCACCTTACGACACCATCACTTGTTACCGCTACTTTCAGTGCTTGCAGTTATTAGCTTGCTGAAAACCGTTTATGAGAGCCTTCTTCTCCTCGCTGGGTTCGACACTCTTACTTATCGAAAGGACTACGATTGATCCCCTATACTTTTGGGTCATCATGCCTTAATATCCCTTATATTTTCTTATGGACCCCGCTAGCAAGGGAGGGTGGGACAAAAGATGTCATGCAAGTTCTTACAATAAGCATGTATGACTATATACGGAATACATGCCTACATAACATTGATGAATTGGAGCTAGTTTGGTGCCGCTCTAGGTTGTGATTGTTACATGATGAATGTCATCCAACATACTTATCCATTACTCATCCAATGCCTATACTTATCCCATATTTATCTTGCTAAGTTATTACTACTACTACTGTTGTTACCAACTGCTAATGTTATTGTTCTTGTTACTATTGCTACTATTAACGAACTATCAAAACTATCAAACCCTTGTGCTACTAAACACTTTGTTGTAGAAAGATATTCCATGTGTGATTGAATTGACAACTAAACTGCTAAGTCTCATGAATATTCTTTGGCTCCCCTTGTGTCGAATTAATAAATCTGGGTGAAATACTACCCTCGAAGATTGTTGCAATCCCCTATACTTGTGGATTATCAAGAATTTTTCTAGTGCCGTTGCCGGGGAGCATAGCTCTATTTACTATGTTCACTTGGGATATTTGATGTTCACTATGAATAAACTGAAAGACTCTAGGACCAGGATCGTACCCTCTAAGACGAGGGGATGTAAGGAACTGCCATATAGCTCCTCATTTGATTCACCTTCTATGCATAGCTCTAAAGAAATTACTTGATGCTCATATGACTAGATCTAAAGAAATTGAAAATGTTGAAGCTGATGAAAGCTATGATTCACCTATTATGCCTAGCTCTCCTACTAGAGTTGATATGTGTGAAATATGTGATGGTTATCTTCTAGATGCAGGGATAGCTACAGACTTTCTTGCTTGTAATGATATATATGATCTTAACAAACTAAGGATTAAGCTCAAAGAAAAATCTATGATGGAGAAAATGGTGTGATCCTAACTTTGCTACTTCTCCTATATATGTTACCGATAAGGATTATGAATTATCTGTTGATCCTGAGTTAATTACCTTAGTAGAATTTGATCCTTTCCATAGTTATGAAAATGAAGCTATTGTGGCACACGTTACCAAACTAAATGATATTGCCACCCTATTTGCTCATGAGAAAAACCGGCACTACTATACACTTAAGCTGTTTCATTTCTCATTAAAGGGTGATGCTAAGAAGTGGTTCTGTCGGTCCAATGGAACCAGGGTACCATGTCCCATCTACTGTTGCCCAGTAGTCCGCTCATAGAAGGACTAGTGCGGCATCCAACCCATTCGAGGTACTTGGGAGCACTCTGCAAGGTTCCGGCTTCATGAGTATTGACCTCTCTCTAAGAGGGACCCATCGGACCCCCATCCATTAGCGCTAAGAGGCCTCGTGAGGAGTCCCTCATGAGACTGCTCCCCACGAGGCTCTCTGCTCGGAGGGACCGTTCATTATTGGCCACACAACGGTCCGCACTCCACGTGGATACTGCGCATCTCGAAGACAGGAGGCGAGGACGATGCTAGCGGGCGCCATAGAAGAATCTTTCCCCTTTGGTGATAAAAGGATGGCAAGCAGTTGTCCTTCAAGAAGGTGATTTCCAAGGCTTACCCAATTGGTGCACGAATACCATTTTAACACCAGTCGCCTAGAAGGACGTCATCGGTGAGCCCACGAGCGTGTCATGGATGGTGCCTTTGGTAGGATGAAGACCACCTTTGTCAGGGAAGCCTGCAGGCTTGCCCCCTTCGAATTGTTGCCTTGTGATCGCCCTTTTCCCGGCAATGTTTGGGGAAGAGAGGCCCATGCAAGGATAAGAGGGGCACACAGGTGCCATAGAACACAGACAATTGATTGACCCCCCATTCTCCCGGGGGAGCTCTTCTTCTTCCTTATAGCTTGTAACACTTGTTCATGGAAACAAAGAAAAAAACACAAAGCAGGAGTAGGGTATTACACCGCAAGGTGGCCCAAACCTGGGAAAATTACGGTGTCCTCCCTGTTCTACCCGTGTGTGCCTCGGTCGAAGCACACAAGTGAGGTTGTAGGTGCGACAAGATCCCGAGTGTTTGAATCGGGTTCTTGAGAGGTTTCCCCGTAGGCACAGAACCAATCTCTGGCATTTGGGGCACTAGGTAGGGGACTGGAGTGTACATATTCATCCTTTGCTCCGCTTGATGGGGTTGTCCATTAGGGGTAGGGCCATGGACCTGCATTCCAGGGCCCACCTAGGGCCCCACACAGTCATCAATGTCATCAAGACTATCGATGCAGTCTCGGTCTCACTCGGGCAAACAGATTATCACTCGGAATCTCAGGGTCACTCGGACCATCTTTGGTCAATCGGGTGTGCTCCGACACTCGGACTAAAGCAAGGTGCAGACGATGAAGAGACTGCAATGCAAGAGACTTCAACTACCACATAAAGTACACTGAAGACTGATATTACGAGTAACACCAGAGTTAGAGCTGTTGTTACTAGTAACTTCCTTAGTTATTAGCATTAACTCACCCTTGTAATGGCGCTCAGCAGGTCGTGGTGCACTATATATAAGCCTCACCTGAGCTCATGGACAAGGGTTGAGAATTTTGTATACTCACACCCCCCATAAGCAAACACTAAGCTTCTGAGATCGAGACATAGGGTCTTTACCACTCCCTAGTGGGGCCTGAACTCGTACATCCGACTGTGACCACTACGATGTAGCTAGGCTCCTCCCTCCTTTTGTATCCCTAGTAATATTGTCAGGTTCGTTCCCACAACAGTTGGCGCCCACCATGGGGCTGCATGTCTTGCGAAATCTAGCACAGTTGGAGTTTCCATCCTTTTCGTCATCGTGATGACACTCGGTAGCGACATCCTCTGTGGTTCCCTTAGCTTCACCGCCGATGACTCGACGTGGCTGCAGGATGCGCCGTTGGACACCGATGCTTTGCCCGCTCGAGGTGCTTCGCACTTCAGTGTGGTGGCACACAAGGTCCTCATTCGATAGTCGTCGGATCCATATCATTCGACACACCCACATCATGCTATGGTTATTCGCAAGCGCTCCGAGCGCTCACAGCTGTAATGTTGGATCAAGAATACAATGGCTCTTCAAGACACATCACGGCAGGTGTCCATGCTCGACTCAGACGAGCCCACTGTCAGCCTTTTCCCTTCATCAGGCGATGACTCGTTCAACAAGTCCGACTGCGAGAGCAACAGAGAGACTGCGGAGGTCCTGATGGCCGACATGGCCACGGGAGGGCCCCCGAAATTCCCACGGACACGACGGAGGCGATCGTCGCCATGCCGACTCTGTCAACTATGTTCCCAACAGCTGAATGAGAAGCAATGGGAGGAACTCAGGCGGAGGAATGAGCAGGGTCTACATACCCCCATCACCGGGAACATCCCGGAGGATATGGCCCTGGAGAACATGCACCAAGCCACTCTCGTTGAATGTGAGAGACTCGAGCGGCTTCAACACTCACTAGATGCCCGAGCCACAAGGGATCATCCCAGTTCGAGTTGCAACCACCGACAATTGTTTCTGAATGACCGGTGGCGTAACATCGAGGTGATACAAACACCTTTGCAGAACCTGGCTGCGGCTACTTGAATTGTTGATTCCATTCAGCTGAGTGATTCCGCAGCCGAGGAAGGCATTCGGTAGATCGAGACTCTGTTGAAGACCGCCCTACAGCAGAACTCTGCGATGTCTCAATCGCGGTATCGCATTCACAACAAGTCTGCCCGGGCGGACATGGTGCAGTCATCTCGTAGCCCTCACGCACCCGGAAGACAACACAGATCTCCTCCTCTTCCGAGAGGCCCGTACGGGGGTTGAAGGCACAACGATCGGGTTCGTAGTAGGACACTCCTCCGAGGAGTGGTTCGCTTGGACATCAACCTCATGACCGCAGGCTCACCCCAATCGGCATCGGGGTCATGGAGACGACGGTTATCGCGCTCCCCAGTTCAGTGCAAGGTCCATTATCACGCAAAACGTGGTTGGCTGATCGTGGGCGGGCCGAGGTGTCTCTGGTCTCGAGTGTTTTGGCAATCACATACGCGAAGCAGAAATCCCCTCCAACTACCGGTTGGCCATGGGGATCGACAAATTCAATGGTGATTCCAAGCCGGAAACTTGGCTCGATGATTACCGAGTGGTCGTCCAGACAGGTGGCGGCGACAACTTCATCATGATGAAGCATTTACCCCTCATGTTGGACGGGTCAACGAGGGCATGGCTCAATCAGCTGCCCTCCAATAGAATCCACAGCTAGGGAGACCTGGACTGAGTGTTCATCAAAATATTTGAAGGCACTTACAAGCGTCTGGGTGGCTTGACAGAGTTGTAGCATTGTGTCGAGAATAGCAATGTGACTCTCCGTGAGTACATCCAGCGATGGACCATGCTGCACAACACAGTGGAGAACGTCACTGAGAATTAGGCCGTGTGCGCCTTCAAGGCAACCCCTCGGTATAGGGAACTCATACTAAAGTTTGGCCAAGCGGGTGACCTATCCCTCAGTAGCGCCATGGAAATCACCAATCAATATGAAAACAGTGAAGAGGAAGACCGCCTCCGCGATAGGAAAGGCTAAGCTGGTGATGCCCCCCATTCGGGGGGTAACACATGGAAGAAGTAGAAGTGGAAGGCCGACGCATCGGGCAAGGCCAAAGTTCTTGTTGTCCCGGGGCAAGGTCAAAATAAATCCAAGCAGAAGAAAAAAGGATTGGGCAGCTAAGAACAAAATAGAGCCCAAGAGTGGCCTCTTGGACCGATCGTGTGAGATCCACACCAAGACGGATGATGATGAGAATCCATCTACCCCAAGCACTCAACTCGAGTTTGTTGCTTGCTCCGACAGGAGATGGGAGGAGAACCCTTTGGGGAAAAGGACAATGACAAAGACGAAGAGGATGCCCTTGGATATCCGAATGTTGAGAAGGTCTTAATGATCTTAGCTGACGTCGAGAGAAAAAGACGATTGAAGGTCATTAATCGGTACATAAACATGGCAGCTCCGACTATCAGAAAGTATCTCGATTGGGCGAAGACGCCCGTCACATTCGACCAGACTGACCATCCAGCCCATATTACCACCCCTCGGCGGCAGGCACTGGTTGTTGACCCAACTGTCAATGGGGTCCGGCTGCGTAGGGTCCTCATGGATGGCGGCGACAGCCTCAATATAATCTACACCGACATGCTCAAGGCCATGGACATCCCATTGTCCCAATTGAGGAAAAGCAACATGCATTTCCACGGGGTCATCCCTGGGAAGAAGGCCGAGTCACTTGGCCAGATCGCCCTGAATATCATATTCGGCGGCAAAAAGAATTACACGAAGGAGTGACTAACCTTCGCGCTGGTAGACTTCCGAAGCGTTTATCACGCCATCCTGGGTAGGCCTGCCTACACATGTTTCATGGCCAGACCATGTTACGTGTATCTTAAACTCAAGATGCCAGGACCGAGCAGCGTGATTACGGTGACCGGCAATCGGAAGATCGCTGAGGAGTTCCTCCAGCACGGCTCCAAGATCGCCAACGAGCAAGTCCTTCCGGTCGAGTTTGACGGGTACAAGAAGTCGGTGGATGCCGCTGATTTGCTTAAGTTGAAGTGGCTAGCTACTGAGTCTGCCTTTCAGTCGGCCGGTGACACCAAGCAGGTGCACGTTCATCCCAGTGCCCCGAGTGCCTATGTGACGAACATCTCCACATCACTCGGCGACAAATAGGAAGCCGAGCTCATCGAGTTTGTCCGTGAGAACTGGGACATCCTCACATGGAAGTCGTCTGACATGCCGGGTGTTCCCACGGAGTTGGCTGAGCACCACCTCCGAGTAGACTCCAAGGTCAAGCCCGTCAAGGAACACTTTCATTGATCCTCCATGGAATAATGAAAGGCGATAGGCGAGGAGATCGCTCAACTCCTAGCTGTTGAGTTCATCTGTGAGATTTACCACTCTGAGTGGCTAGAGAATGTAGTCACGGTTCCCAAGAAGAACAATTCACTCCAAATGTGCATTGACTTCAAGCACCTCAATCGGGCCTGCCCGAAAGACCATTTCCCCTACCTCGCATGGATCAGACTGTAGACTATATTATCGGATGTGAACGCATGTCGTTCCTGGATGCGAACTCTGGGTACCACCAGATCCGAATGTATGGGCCCGATGAAATAAAAACGGCCTTCATCACCCCATTCGGGTGTTTTTTCTTGATTAGTATGCCATTTGGTCTCAAAAATGCTGGGGATACTTTCCAACGTATGATCTAGAAGTGCTTGTAAGAGCAGATCAGTTGGAACATGGAGGATTATATGGACGACATCATGGTTAAGACTAGGAAAGATTCCGACCTCCTCACTGACCTCGCCGAAACCTTCGAGAACCTGCGGTGCTACCGGATCAAACTCAACCTCGCCAAGTGTATCATCGGTGTGCCAGCTGGCAAACTACTATGTTTCCTCGTTTATGAGTGATGCATTGTTTCCAACCTGGACAAGATCGGTGCTATAGTACAAATGAGACGACCAGAGTGCATACATGTTGTGCAGAGGCTTACAGGTTGCCTCGCAACCCTGAGTCGTTTCATCTCAAGACTCGGCGAGAAGGCATTGCCTCTTTACCGACTGATGAAAAAATATGACAAGTTCGAGTGGACTAACAAAGCGCAAATCGCATTCGATCAGCTCAAGGCTTTGCTTCCACCCAACCGGTGTTAGCTGCTCCAGGGTGCCGGGAGCCCTTACTCTTGTACATTGCATCCACTAGCCAAGTGGTTAGCACCATTCTCATCGTAGAGCGTGAGGAAGTAGGCAAAGCATACAAGGTTCAGAGGCCCATATACTACTTCTCATAAGTTTTGACACCCTCTAAACAAACGTACCCGCATTACCAAAAGCTGGTCTATGGTATCTACGTGACCGCAAAGAAGGTGGTTCATTACTTCCAAGATCACTCGCTCACAGTTATCAGCGATGCTCCCGTATCAAAAATCTTGCACAACAGAGACGCCACTGGCCGAGTGTCCAAGTGGGCGATTGAGCTCCTCCCGTTGGAGATCAAGTTTGAAGCCAAAAAGTGATTAAGTCTCAGGCCCTAGTGGACTTCCTGGCCTAATGGATAGAACAAGAGCAGTCGGTCTTGAGTGTCCGTGAGCATTGGACTATGTTCTTTTAGGGATCCAAGATGCTCCATGGCTCGGGGGATGGAGTAGTTCTTGTCTCCCCCAGGGGAGACCGACTGAGCTACATGCTCCCGATTCACTTCGATTCATCTAAAAATGAGGCCAAGTACAAAGCCCTCCTGTACGGGCTTTGTATGGCCATCTCACTCGATATCCGATGTTTGATGGTCTACGACAACTCTGACCTTGTTGTCAATCAGGTGATGAAGGAGTGGGACATTCAGAGTCGTGCCATGACCATTTACTACAATGTAGTCGGGAAGTTAGAGTAGAATTTCAAAGGTTTGGAGCTACACCATGTGCCTCGAGCCAAGAACCGAGCAACGGATGACTTGGCCAAGATCGGTTCCACTCGGCGAGCCGTTCCAAAGGGCATTTCTTGAACACTTGCGCACCTCTTCGGTTAAAGAAGATATTTTCACTAAGGAGGCCCCATAGGTAGTCGGTCCTGCAAATCTGACTGAGATTGATGTCCCGGCTGTGATCAACCTAGTCCACGAGATGTCGGTAATCACTCCTGAATGGACTCAACCTTATCTCACTTACTTGCTCCGGCAAGAACTCCGATAGGACAACGAGGAATCCCACCAAATTGTTCGGTGGTCTAAAGCTTTCGAAGTTTTGGGAGACAAACTATACAAGAAAAGTGCTAGAGGATTGAGTCAGAAATGCATTTCCCCACGGGAAGCGCTGCAAATCTTGCACAAGATTCACTAGGGAACCTGTGGTGATCATGCGTCCTCTCGAACACTAGTGACCAAGGCCTTCCGAGTAGGTTTTTATTAGCCCCGAGCCAGTGAGGCAGCAAGACACCTGGTTGAGCTATGTGTCAGATGCCAATTCTAGAAGAATCAGTCACACAAGCCTGCATCCACACTAAATACAATTCCACTCACCTGGCCATTCGCCGTGTGGGGGATTCGACATGGTCGGCCCTCTATGAACCGGGTCGAGTGGATTTACCCACCTGCTAGCAGTGGTGGACAAGTTCACCAGGTGGGTTGAAACGAAGCCCATCAAAAGCGTGGACTCAACAACTGTCATCAGCTTCATTCGGAAAATTTTCTTCAGATTCGGAGTTCCACACGATATCATCACCAACAACGGGTCCAATTTTGACTCAGGTGAATTTCACAAGTTCTCCCACTCCCACGGCGCTCGGGTTAATTACGCCTCTGTGGCTCACCCACAGTCGGATGGACAAGCAGAGCGGGCGAATGGTATGATATTGCTAGGATTGAATCCCCGATTGATGAGGGATCTGTTGGGGAACGTTGCATGGGAAACAAAAAATTTCCTACGCACACGAAGACCTATCATGGTGATGTTCATCTACGAGAAGGAGATCGGATCCACATACCCTTGTAGATCGCTAAGCGGGAAGTGTTAAGAAACGCGGTTGATGTAGTGGTACAACTTCATGATTCAAATCACGATCCGTCCGGTCTAGCGCCGAACGGATGGCACCTCCGCGTTCAGCACACGTACAGCTCGATGACGATCTCCGCCGTCTTGATCCAGCAAGAGAGACGAGGAAGTAGATGACTTCTCCGACAGCGTGACGGCGCTAGTGATGGTGATGATCTATTCCTGCAGGGCTCCGCCCGAGCTCCGCAGAAACCAATCTAGAAGAAGAAATACGAAGTAGAGGTTTGAGTTTCACGTGGCAAAGTTGTGTCTCAAAACCCCTAAAACCTCTAGTATATATAGGAGGATGGGAGGGGCTGGCCTTGGGGCTCAAGGGAGCCCTGATGACCCACAAGTATAGGGGATCAATCATAGTCCTTTCGGTAAGTAAGAGTGTCGAACCCAACAAGGAGCAGAAGGCTCTGATAAACGGATTTCAGCAAGGTAATAACTGCAAGCACTGAAAGTAGCGGTAACAAGTGATTGTGTAGCGAGGTGAAACGTAGCAAGCAAAAAGTAACAAGTAACAAGTAGTAGCAACGGTGCAGCAAGTGGCCCAATCCCTTTTGTAGCAAGGGACAAAGCCTGAACAAAGTCTTATAGGAGGAAAAATGCTCCCGAGGACACACGGGAATTTCTGTCATGCTAGTTTCATCATGTTCATATGATTCACGTTCGTTACTTTGATAGTTTGATATGTGGGTGCACCGACGCTTCGGTACTGCCCTTACTTGGACAAGCATCCCACTTATGATTAACCTCTCTCGCAAGCATCCGCAACTACAAAAGAAGAATTAAGACAAAGTCTAACCATAGCATTAAACTAGTGGATCCAAATCAGCCCCTCACGAAGCAACGCATAGACTCGGGTTTAAGCTTCTGTCACTCCAGCAACCCATCATCTACTTACTACTTCCCAATGCCTTCCTCTAGGCCCAAATATGGTGAAGTGTTATGTAGTCAACGTTCACATAACACCACTAGAGGAAAACACAACATACATCATATCAAAATATCGAACGAGTATCAAATTCACATGACTATTATCAGGATGACTTATCCCATGTCCTCAGGAACAAAAGCAACTACTCACAAAGCATAATCATAATCATGATAAGAGGTGTAATGAATAGCATCAAGGATCTTAACATAAACTCTTCCACCAAGTAATCCAACTAGCATCAACTACAAAGAGTAATCAACACTACTAGCAACCTTACAAGTACCAATCGGAGTTGTGAGACAAAGATTGGTTACAAGAGATGAACTAGGGATTGGAGAGGAGATGGTGCTGATGAAGATGTTGATGAAGATGCCTCCCCTCCGACGAGAGGAGTGTTGGTGATGACGATGGCAACAATTCCCCCCTCCGGGAGGGAAGTTTCCCCGGGAGGATCGTCCTGCCGGAGCTCTAGATTGGATCTGCTCAAGTTCCGCCTCGTGGCGGCGGCGAAACCACGAAAAAGCTCCCGATTGATTTTTTTTCTGGACCAAGACCCTTCATATAGCAAAAGAGGGGGGCTAGTGGGCCGTCAGGGAGCCCACAAGCCCCCACTCCGCCACCAGGGGGGTGGCGGTGGTAGGGCTTGTGGCGCCCTGGCAGCACCCCTCCGGTACTTCTTTCGCCCAGTATTTTTTATATAATCCCAAAAAATCCACGTAACTTTTCAGGGCATTTGGAGATGTGCAGAATAGTGGACTAAGATTTGCTCCTTTTCCAGTCCAGAATTCCAGCTGCCTGAATTCTCCCTCTTCAAATAAACCTTGCAAAATAGGAGAGAAAAGGCATAAATATGGTACCACAAAGTAGTATAACAGCCCAAAAAGCAATAAATATCAACATGAAAGCATCATGCAAAATGGATGTATCAACTGCCCCAAGCTTAGACCTCGCTTGTTCTCAAGCGAAAACCAAGTTCCATAAACATGTCCACATGTTTGGGGACGAAGGTGTCGATAAAACATAATACGGACATGAGGGCATCATGATCACACATAGAACAGCAATACATCATAAAGATTCTTATGGGAAGGTAACAATTCCTTCACAAAGCAAAGCATGAAGCAAAAACCTCACCGAGAAGTAACCAACAACAACCCAAAGTCATTGACGCAATTGCAATTTATCACAACATCAGAAAGAGTCGAATACGAGCTTGTAAGGCAAACCCACATACTCAATTATCTCTTTTGTTTTCCACAATTGTTATAACTCACGTGGTACTCATGGTGTCGAAGTTTCAGCTGGACACAGAGGAAGATAGGGGATTATAGTTTTGCCTCCCAACGGTTTGCCTCAAGGGTAAAGTCAACAACAATAAAGCATAAGTACTCAACTCCAAGTTGATATATGAATATAGATCTTTCCCAAACATGTGACGGTAGCCAAGACAAAGGCAAAAAAGGGAATTGGTGAAGATCACCATGACTCTTACAAGGGTAAAAAGTAAAGGTACAAGATAGGCCCTTCGCAGAGGGAAGAAGAGGTTGTCATGCGCTTTTGAGGTTTGAATGCGTGTCCTCTTAGTGCGGAGGAACGTCACTTTATATTGCCTCCTGTGATAAAGAACTTCATTTTGAAGTCTGTCGCTTTTATGTCTTCCTCATCACAGGTTCGTACAAAGCTTATTTTCCACACACTAATAGATCATACATATTAGAGAGCAATTTTTATTGCTTGCACCGATGTCAACTTACTTGAAGGATCTTATTCAATCCATAGGTAGGTATGATGGACTCTTATGGCAAAACTGGGTTGGAGGTTTATGGATGCACAAGTAGTATCTCTAATTGGTGCGGGAGTTTTGGCTGAAGTGAGGTGGAAGCAATTGTCACATGCTAAGGGATCTCTAATCATATAACATTGTTTGGAACCAAGCAAACACAATTCATTATGTTGTCTTCCTTGTCCAACATCTAATCCTAAGCATGTAATAGTTTGGTGAGTGCTCACAATTGTAAAAAGTGTCTAAGATGATATATTTCTATGTGAACCTCTCTTTCCTTATTACTTCTTATTAATCGCAACAATGACTGAGGTCTATGTTGTTTTATTCTCAACAAGTTTCAATCATCATATGTGTCATAAGTGAAGTTATCACTTTCCATAAGATCGTCTCATGATCTTTCATGCTATCGTTCTTTTCATACTTTTGATCACGGCACAAAGCAACGCCCTTGACTAAGATACTCTTTATTATATAGCTCATAAGCTTGAATACAACAGGGGAGAGACAAAAGCAAATGACTCAAACTAAACACTAAAGACTTATTCCACTAAGAGAAGAAATAAAAACTAAAAAGGTAAGAACTAAAACAAAGGTAAAAGCAAAAGATATAAAGGTGATACGATACCAGGGCAACTCCCCCAAGCTTGGCAGAAGCCAAGGGGATTGCCCATACCAATGCTTAGTTGTCTTCCTTCGGTGGTGATGGTGGTGGAGTTGTCGCCTTTGATTCCAAGAGAGCTATCAATCTTTGATTTGTACCTTTGAGATCTGTGACATGGTTTTCCAGCAAAACAACTTCACGAGAAAGGGAAATATTGCGAGCACGAGTTGTCTCGCAAAACCTCAAGAGTTCAATCAAGGATGGAGACAACACATGGAGGAAGGCTTGGAGAAAATCTACTCCTTCAACGTCTTTGATGGAGTTATAGTCCTAGGGTAGGGTCATAGGCCTGCCCTATAGGTCCTACCCAAGGACTACCCTTCATAAGGGACAAGGCCCTTAGTCAGTTTCGACTGAATTAAGGACTTCCCATCATCCAGTCGGTGACGATTCCTCCATCATCCAGTCGGAGATGAGCATTCGGAGCGTATCAAACTTACCGACTGGATTCCACTCTGTACATCGTAACCCCCCTGGAGGGCAACGGTCATACGTTTTCATGTACCTTTATTAGCATTTAAGGCTTACGTTACCTGTAACGTAGACATTTAATCGCCACTACACCACCCCTGTGCACCAAACCGTTGTGAAGGGCAGCACACTCTATATAAGTCGCCCTTCCCCACTGGTGCAGGGGTTAGCAATTCACTGTAATCCATATTCCACTCGACATCAAGCTCCCAAGAGCACTGAGACGTAGGGCTTTTACCTCCACCGTAGAGGGGCCTGAACTCGTACAACCTCGCCGTAGCTAAGGCTCTGCCCATCCTTTCGTACCCTATACATCTACTGTCAGACTTATACCCACGACAGTTGGCGCCCACCGTGGGGCAGGCGTCTAAGCGACTTTCGGCGAGTTTGCGACTACATCTTTTCATTATGTCGTCCGGTGGAGATTTGTGCGTGGGTCATGAGATTCTCTTCGGCGCTCTCTCCTTCATCGTCGACGATTCGGCATGGCTTCGGGATGCTCCTCTCGACGTCGAGGCGTTCCCCAGTCGCGGGGCTACGCACTTCCGTGCCAGCGCCGCGGCATCCTTCTTCTCCAGCAGTCGGCTCCGGTGTCGACCTTCGCCCCCGTCACGCACCGCAACAAGCGGTCTCGCCGTCCGCGGCTCCAGCGTTGGGTGCAACACACCCAGGCGCGCCAGAGCGCGTCTTCACAAGTGGTGGTCCTCGAGTCGGTTGTAGTTGCGCCGACGTCCCAGCGCTCGGACTCAGTTCCGACTGAGTTTCCTTCCGAGTACTTGGGTCGCGGGCCTGCAGCCGAAGTGCACATGGCCAACTCCCATGAAAGTCCCTGCCAAACCGGCCGGAACGAGCATGAGGTCGGTGAAACATCCGGCGCTCGCTGTCAGCCCCGCCGTTCTGCCAGTCGGCGCACTCGTCAGTGCAACGTGGAGGTGTTCCGCACACCCGTCCTCAACCTGGCTTCCGCCACCAACATAGCCGATTCCCTCCAGCAGACTGATTCAGAGGCTGGAAGAGGGATCGAGCAGATCCGTGCCCTGCTGCACACGGCGCAGCAGCAAAATTCGGCGGTCTCCGAGTCGCACAACAGGATCCACAATAGTTCTGTTCGCGCGAACACACATCGGTCAGTTCACAGCCCCGGTTCTCATCAGCGACACAGGGGAGGCAACCGTTCCATGAATCCCGAAGATCGTCGTCGTTCACGCACCCCTCCGCGGGGTGGGCCCTACGGGCCCCGACATCATGATGATCGGCGTTCGGTCGGTGACACTTATGATCCACGGCCCAACGCAAGAGGATACATCGCCTAGAGGAGGGTCGACAGGGGCCGAGCCCACCGTGATGGTCACGATGGGGACCGTCCGAGTGGAAGCAGGACCATCGTCTCTGGCCCCGAGTGTTTCAGTCGGGCCATCCGTTCAGCTGACATCCCTCCCAACTTCCGATTGGCGACAGGGATCAGCAAGTTTACAGGAGAATCCAAGCCAGAAACGTGGCTGGACGACTACCGAGTGGCAGTCCAGATCGGAGGTGGAGACGACCATGTCGCCATGAAACATCTCCCCCTGATGCTCGATGGCTCGGTACGAGCGTGGCTGAACCAGTTGGCTCCTTCAAGCATCCACAGCTGGGCAGATCTGGCCTGAGTCTTCATTAGGACCTTCGAGGGGATGTGCAAACGCCCTGATGGTCTCGTGGAGCTCCATCACTGTGTCCAGAAGCAGAATGAGCCCCTGCGCGATTTCATCCAGCGTTGGACAACCCTCTACCACACGGTGGAGAACGTCATAGAGTACCAAGCAGTCTGCGCCTTCAAGGCAGGCGTGCGGTATAGAGATCTGTACCTGAAGTTCGGTCGGACAGGCGACATCTCCATGAGCAAGATGACGGAGATAGTGACACGCTATACAAATGGAGAAGAAGAGGACCGCATTCGCAGCGGTAAGCACAAGGCAGTCACCGACGGAGATGGGAACAACACTCGGAAGCAGAAGCAGAAAGCTCCGTCCACCTCGCAGGCAGAGGCCGCAGCTGTTACCAATGCCAAGTTCAAGGGCAAGGGGAAGGCTCAGTTCACCCCCAAGAAGAAGCAGTTCGGAAACCACATCCTGGACCAGCCATGTCCAATCCACACGAAGATGGATGAAGAGGGCAACACCATATTTCCGAAGCATACCACTCGGCAATGTCGCCTCCTGATCCAGGGGTTCGGCGAAGGGCATCCGAGTGAAAAGGACAATGAACAGGATGAGGAGGACAAGAAGGATCCGTTCCCCCAAGTCCATGCCACATTGATGATTTTTGCTGACGTTGAAAGCAAGAGTCGACTGAAGTTGGTGAACAGGGAGGTGAACATGGCCACCCCGACCAACCCCACGTTCCTCAAATGGTCTCAGACTGCGATCACCTTTGACCAGTCGGATCATCCAACACACGTACCCACCCCAGGGAGGCAGGCCCTGGTCCTCGACCCGGTGGTGGAAGGAGTCCGACTGTGCAAAGTCCTCATGGACGGCGGCAACGGCTTGAACATCATGTACGCTGACACTCTCAAGGGGATGGGCATTCCGATGTCCAAACTTAGCGAGAGCAGCATGCAGTTCCATGGAGTCGTCCCTAGACGAAAGGCCAAGTCACTCAGCCAGATTGCGTTGGACGTCGTCTTCGGCTCCAACAAGAACTTCCGCAAGGAAAAACTGACGTTCGAGGTGGTGGACTTCCAGAGTGCGTACCACGCGATTCTGGGCCGCCCGGCGTATGCGCGTTTCATCGCCCGTCCATGTTACGTGTACCTGAAGCTAAAGATGCCAGGCCCAAAAGGTGTGATCACTATCACAGGCAATCGGCAGCGGGCCGAGGAGTGTCTGCAGCAGGGATTGAGGATCGCCGATCAGCAGATGGCTATCCTCGAGCTTGACGAGTACAAGAAGACAGTCGACCCTGCTGACTTGATGCGTTCGAAGAAGCCAGCTTCGGAATCCTCATTCCAGTCGGCGGGAGAAACGAAGAAGGTCAGCATCCACCCGACAGACGACGCCGCTGCCCCGACGAACATCTCCACCACCCTCGATCCTAAATAGGAAGCCGAGCTCATCCAATTCCTCCGTGAGAACTGGGACATTTTTGCATGGAAGCCCGCTGACATGCCAGGTGTACCCAGGGAGTTGGCTGAGCACCGACTGCATGTGGATCCTGCTGCTCGGCCTGTCCGAGAACGCATGCGTCGGTCCGCCGCGCACAAGAGGAAGGCAATCAGAGAAGAGGTGGCTAAGCTTTTGGCAGCCAACTTCATTCGCGAGGTACACCACTCCGAGTGGCTCGCCAATGTTGTCATGGTGCCCAAGAAGGACAAGTCTCTCCGAATGTGCATCGACTTCAAGCATCTCAATAAGGTCTGCCCGAAAGACCATTTCCCGCTCCCCCGCATCGATCAAATTGTCGATTCGACTACGGGTTGCGAGCGTTTGTCATTCCTTGATGCCTACTCGGGCTATCATCAGATCCGTCTGTATGGCCCCGATGAATTAAAAACAGCCTTCATCACCCCATTCGGGTGCTTCTGCTACATCACTATGCCATTTGGTTTGAAGAATGCAGGAGCAACCTTTATGCGCATGATCCAAAAATGCCTCCTTGACCAGATCGGTCGAAATGTGGAGGCATATATGGATGATATCGTAGTCAAGTCACGCAAAGGTTCCGACCTGCTGACTGACTTGGCAGAAACATTCGCCAACCTTCGTAGGTACGATATCAAGCTCAACCCAGCCAAGTGTTCATTCGGTGTTCCCAGCGGAAAGTTACTCGGTTTCTTCGTTTCCGAACGAGGGATCGATGTCAACCCCGAAAAGATCGGGACCATCGTCCGAATGGAGCGGCCGGTCAGAATACACGATGTTCAAAGGCTCACAGGTTGCCTAGCGGCTTTGAGCAGGTTTATCAGTCGACTCGGCGAGAAGGCACTTCCTCTGTACCGACTCATGAAGAAATCAGATACTTTCGAGTGGACAGACGAAGCCCAAATTGCATTTAACGACCTCAAAGTCCTACTTTCCACCCAACCGGTTCTTACTGCTCCGCTTAGTAAAGAACCCCTTCTTCTGTACATCGCGGCTACAAATCAAGTCGTCAGCACTGTTCTCACAGTCAAACGCGAAGAAGAAGGCAAAGCATACAAGGTTCAGCGGCCAGTGTATTATGTCTCCGAAGTCCTGACTCCTTCCAAGCAGAGGTATCCCCACTATCAAAAACTTATCTACGGGATTTACATGACTGCGAAGAAGGTGGCTCATTATTTCCAACACCACTCGGTGTCTGTCATTTCTGATGCTCCGTTGTCGGAAATCCTCTACAATCGGGACGCATCGGGCCGAGTGGCGAAGTGAGCAATGGAGATGTTATACTGCGACATCAAGTTCGAGGCCAAGAAAGCTATAAAGTATCAAGCTCTGGCTGACTTCGTAGCAGAATGGGTAGAACAACTGCAACCGACCCACATCTACTCGGCTCATTGGACAATGTTCTTCGATGGGTCCAAGATGTTGAATGGCTCCGGCGCTGGCGTTGTGATCATATCGCCAAAGGGTGACAAACTCAAGTATGTGTTGCAGATACACTTCGATTCCGCCAATAATGAGGCAGAGTATGAGGCTCTCCTTTATGGATTGCGCATGGCCATCGCACTCGGCGTCCGTTGCCTGATGGTCTACGGCGATTCAGATTTGGTAGTTAATCAAGTGATGAAGGAGTGGGACGTAAGGAACCCCACCATGACCACATACTGCAATGCAGTGAGGAAGCTCGAGAAAAAGTTTGAAGGTCTGGAACTCCACCATGTTCCGCGACTGAAAAACCAAGCAGCTGATGAATTGGCGAAACTTGGATCCACTCGGAGACCAGTCCCGAGTGACGTCTGCCTCGAGCACCTTCACCTTCCCTCAGTTAAAGAAGATCCTTTCACAGAGGAACCAGTACAACCAAAGAGCTCGACAGATCCGACTGAAGTCGAAGTCCCTGCTGTGGTTGATTTGGTCATGGAGATTCTTGCTATCATCCCCGATTGGACTGTGCCGTTCATTGCATACATCCTGAGGCAAGAATTACCGGAAGACAAAGTCCAAGCCAGAGAGATCGTCCGCAGGTCAAAGTCGTTCACTGTCATTGATGGCCAGTTATACAAAGAAAGCGTTTCGGGCGTCCTTCAACGATGCATCTCCCCTGAGGAGGGATAGTTAATCCTGGAAGAAATTCACTCGGGAACCTGGGGTCATCACGCCTCCTCAAAGGCAATCGTCTCCAAAGCATTCAGAGCTGGCTTCTTCTGGTTGCAGGCGAATGAAATGGCAAAGGATATGGTCGACCGATGCGAAGGTTGTCAGTTCTACTCTAACAAGTCCCACAAGCCAACATCTGCGTTGAAGACAATCCCTCTTGTTTGGCCGTTTGCAGTGTGGGGATTAGATACAGTCGGTCCATTCAGGACAGGCCAAGGGGGATTCACACATCTGTCGGTGGCAGTCGACAAGTTCACAAAGTGGATTGAAGCCAAGCCCATCAAGAAGCTCGACGCCCTTACAGCCATCAAGTTTGTCAGGGACATCATCTCCAGATACGGGGTACCGCACAAAATAATCACTGACAATGGCACAAACTTTGACTCGGACAGATTCAAAGGTTTCTGTACATGCCAAGGTATCCGAGTCGATTTTGCATCTGTGGTGCATCCCCAAACAAACGGGCAAGCAGAGCGGGAGAATGGACTTATTCTGCAAGGTTTGAAACCACGACTCCTGCGAGAAGTGGGACATGCTGCTGGCGCATGGGTCACCGAGCTGCCTTCGGTGCTGTGGGGTCTCCGCACAACCCCAAATAGATCTACAGGGCGATCCCCGTTCTTCCTCGTTTACGGAGCAGAGGCAGTCCTTCCGAGTGACTTGCTTCACAACGCTCCACGAGTTGAACTCTTCTCCGAAGCTGAAGTAGAGCAAGCAAGGCAAGACGGAGTGGATCTTCTAGAGGAGGAGAGCGAGATGGCACTGACTCGCTCAACCATTTATCAACAAGATCTGCGGCGCTTTCACGCGCGACACGTCAGGAGTCATACATTCCAAGCAGGCGACCTGGTGCTCCGAGTGGATCAGCAGAGACCTCACAAGTTGGCTCCCGCCTGGGAAGGACCCTTCATCATCTCCAAGGTGCTCAACAATGGAGCATATCGACTCTACAACCTCGACAGGGAAACGGACGAGCCGAGAGCATGGAACGGAGATCTCCTGAAGCGCTTCTACACGTGACCGTCGAGTGAAGTAATGTAAAGAACAAGTATCATTGAAGTAATACAAAGCAGATTGAGTTTTTGCAGATGCAAAATTATTCCGCGATTCGCAGACTCCGGTCTAAAAAAAAGAGTGTGCACTAAACGTCGCACCCGGGGACTTAGCTGCGATCCAGAATCGCCTAAGTACAAACTTTCTCTGAGTGTGCACTAAACGTCGCACTCGGGGACTTAGCTGCGATCCAGAATCGCCTAAGTACAAACTTTCTCCGAGTGTGCACTAAACGTCGCACTCGGGGACTTAGCTGCGATCAAGAATCGCCTAAGTACAAACTTTCTCCGAGTGTGCACTAACCGTCGCACTCGGGGACTTAGCTGCGATCAAGAATCGCCTAAGTACCAAATTTCTCCGAGTGTGCACTAAACGTCGCACTCGGGGACTTAGCTGCGATCCAGAATCGCCTAAGTACAAACTTTCTCCGAGTGTGCAATAAACGTCACACTCGGGGACTTAGCTGCGATCCAGAATGCCTAAGTACAAACTTTCTCCGAGTGTGCACTAAACGTCGCACTCGGGGACTTAGCTGCGATCCAGAGTCGCCTAAGTACAAACTTTCTCCGAGTGTGCACTAAACTTCGCACTCGGGGACTTAGCTGCGATCAAGAATCGTCTAAGTACAAACTTTCTCCGAGTGTGCACTAACCGTCGCACTCGGGGACTTAGCTGCGATCAAGAATCGCCTAAGTACCAACTTTCTCCGAGTGTGCACTAACCGTCGCACTCGGGGACTTAGCTGCGATCCAGAATCGCCTAAGTACAAACTTTCTCCGAGTGTGCACTAACCGTCGCACTCGGGGACTTAGCTGCGATCAAGAATCGCCTAAGTACCAACTTTCTCTGAGTGTTCACTAACCGTCGCACTCGGGGACTTAGCTGCGATCAAGAATCGCCTAAGTACCAACTTTCTTCGAGTGTGCACTAAACGCCGCACTCGGGGACTTAGCTGCGATCCAGAATCGCCTAAGTACAAACTTTCTCCGAGTGTGCACTAACCGTCGCACTCGGGGACTTAGATGCGATCCAGAATCGCCTAAGTACAAACTTTCTCCGAGTGTGCACTAACCGTCGCACTCGGGGACTTAGCTGCGATCCAGAATCGCCTAAGTACAAACTTTCTCCGAGTGTGCACTAAACGTCGCGCCCGGGGACTTAGCTACGATCCAGAATCGCCTAAGTACAAACTTTCTCCGAGTGTGCACTAAACGTCGCACTCGGGGACTTAGCTGCGATCCAGAATCGCCTAAGTACAAACTTTCTCCGAGTGTGCACTAAACGTTGCACTCGGGGACTTAGCTGCGATCCAGAATCGCCTAAACAACATCTTTCTCCGAGTGCGCTCTAACCGTCACACTCGGGCACTTGTTTGCGATCAAGAATCGCCTAAGTGAAAAGCTTTCTTTGAGTGTATCTTAGAGATCCACTCGGAGGTTAGCAACTACCCTCATTGGGGCTCATGTAGATGTCAAGACAACTGACAATTACATGAGTAGCAGACCCTCATCGAGGCTCATGTAGATGTCAAGACAACTGACAATTACATGAGTACTAACTCGCTCCGAGTACGGCCTTACAGTCACGCTCGAAGACTTAGCTGCGATCACGAATCGCCTAAGTAAACAATTGCCTTCGAGTGTATCCTAGAGATACACTCGGAGACTTAGCAGACCCTCATTGAGGCTCATGCAGATGTCAAGACAACTGACAACTACAGGCTCCGCATGTTTGCCACTGGCTTCACCAGGAAACGCCAAACAAAAACCACGAGCCAAAATCGTGTCAACAATGATTTGGCAAAGGAAGAGCAAAATATTAGATTCAAATTCAAAGATGGTTTAAAGATAGTCGGTTCGGTGTAGATCAAGCTTATCCACACCGAACCACGAACGTGACGGCCAACAGCAGTGGCCAAAGTTTGATACAACTACCACTCGGCATACCGAGGTAAAGTTTTTTCAAGCGTCGTCAGGACTGTCACTGGGACTGGCAGGCTCCACGAAAGTGTCGAGGTCGATCCCATTTGCGATGCGAGTGGCGCTCTCAAGGAAGGTCTCCATGAAATCTTTGAATCGAAGCTTCTTGGTGTTGGCGACCTGTAGCGCCTTCAGCTTCTCCTCACGAGCCTCCTTGCAGTGCACTCGGACCAGCGACAGCGCCACGTCCGTACCACAGCGAGCAACAGACTTCTTCCATGCCCGCACTCGGTTCGGGACGTCCTCCAGCCGAGTCATCAACCCTTCCATCTCCCGCCGGGACTCGTCTTCGGGGCACAACTCCTTGTCGATTCGGCCGACGACCTCTCTCAGGCGACCGACGAAAGGTCCCACTTTGCCCAGGCGAATGTGCGCTCGGAGCATGTCTCGATTGGCGTCGTCGCCGAGTGGAACGTTCGGAATAACCGACCGCTCAATGTCAGCTGCTTCAGCCTCAACGTCCATACAAAAATCTGCAAAGACAAGACGAGAAGACAGTAAGCGCATCATGAAACAAAAAGTCAAGAAGCACTCGGAAAAACAGAACTTACCACCGAGAAGCGCAATCATCTTCCTTGCCCAGTCACTGACGTACTTCTCCTGTGATATGCACCGCCTGTTCATCACCTTCATCTGTCCCATCAGCTCGGTTCTTTGTTTGCCCATTTTCTCCATTTCGGCCACCAATGCCTTGTTTGCCTCACGGGACTCCTCCATGGATTTCTCTCGTTCAGCCAGAGCGCCCTTCACACCTGCCTCCAGTTTCGCAGCAAGCTGAATCTTTTCAGCCTTCAGAGCGTTGTACGCTGATCCCATCTCGCAAGTCTTCTGCAAATCAGCGCGAAGAGAAGATCAGACAAATTCAACAAGGAAAACAATAAAAGCTCGAAGTTCTTCAGACCCTTGCCGACGCAAGCAGCCGATAGCGGCCTCGGGGACTACACCCAGTGGGTTCACTAAGAGTGACCCCACTGCCATGATGCTCAAACAGGTCCGCCCTATTGAGCTAAATGACAAAAACAAGCCTATGAGGCTACTACTACCCGACCTGAGTAAGATTACTCTCGGGGACTACTTCTAGTAGGTACACTCGGAGTGCCCCCACCGGTAAAATTCGAACATATTAGTTTTGATCTGATCAAGTTAACGAAAATGTATATAAAGACAACTGCCGGTGCAAGCACTCGACAGAAGTCTCGGGGACTACACCCACTGGGTTCACTAAGAGTGAACCCACTGCAAAATAATCATACTGCATCCGAGTATATTGCTTAAACACCCACTGGGTTACAAGAGGAAAGTAAATACTTACTAGCCCACTTACTCGGATATCGTCCCGGAGTTCCAAGCTTCGCTTGTACACAGACGTGAGGGAGTCGTACGCACTCTTGGCGTCACCCGCCATCAACTCCGCCTACACCATGGCCCCCTTGGCAGCTCCCACCTGATCTTCCGGGAGGCGTTGGGCGTCGTACTGGACGGTCGACGGACCTGGCACCACAAGAGACTCCTTGGGCATCCCAAGTCCTGCTCCAGTCGGTTCAGCAGCGATGAGCGCCATTTCAGTCGACGGCATCGTCTCGGTTGGCGGCGCGTCCATGGCGGGAGTAGTAGCAGATGGAACAGCCTCAAGGACAGGCACCACAGCTTGCTCGGACCTCTTCTGGTCGTCCTCCTCCACATGAATCACCTCTGAAGGAAGCCCGACCGAACGACGTGAGACCACAGGAAAACGGGCAAGATCAAAGACAGAATTCGTGAAACAATAATGTAAGCTCTTGGAGTCGCCATGACGTACCTTGCTGGGATGTGGCAACGTTGTCCGTATCCATGGGATCGTCTTCCTGGCGTGGCAGAGAAGTGGCGGAGGTGGCAGCTCTGTCGAGTAAAATTCACTCGACCAATAAGCATGAGTTCAATCAGATACAAGAAGAAGATAGGAGAACAATACACTCACGCTGAAGCAACGGGAACGGCAATCCTCATCCGCGGCAAAGCCTTCCGAGGCTTGGATCCACTCGGTTTGACCACCTTAGAAGGCTGGCCCGCGGGCTCAGCAGCAGAGTCCCTGGTCCTCTTTGTGCTCCGAGCACTCGGAACCACGGGAGTAGCTGGCAAGGCACTCGGAACCACAGGGGGAGCTGGCGGGCCACTCGGGGCCGCTGGAGGAGCCGACGGGGTCACGGGTTCGTGACGACGCTTAGTTCGAGGCTCTGGTGGTGGGGGTGGCGAGTTCTGTTCCTCATCTTCCCCCTCTTCCTCTTCGGACTCCTCCTCCGCCTCCCCACTGTCGGAGACGTACTCGACGCTCTCCACGCTGCCCTCCTGGCTGCCTTCCTCTTCCTCAGCCGGATTCCCATTCGAGACGGGAGAAAACCAGTTGGTCCACGCCTGCACGAGATACAGTCGACAACATCAGACGTCAGACAGTGATACAAGAAAAAGCGATAAATCTAAGACAATTGTGAGCACTCGACAAGTTATACTCACCTCATTCGGAGGAGGGTTGTCCGCGCGGAAGGGCTTCACTCGCCGGGCTCCTCTGGGGTTATTGCAGGCGCCTGTGATGCTGCGGACCCACGCTGTCACAATCTCCTTGGTCACGCACTCGAGGTGAGTCCGAGTGGAGTCCTGAGGCCCCGTGTAATGCCACATGGCGTGGTGTCGAGCTTGCAAAGGCTGGATACGCTGACCCAGAAAAATCTCCAGCAAATCTATGCCGGTGACTCCCTTGCGGACGACATCTACCAGCGCGTCGACCAGAGGCTGAATCTGGATCTTTTCCATCTTCGTGAGCGCAAGCTGCCTAGGCAGAGCCGGTCGGTCTAGGCTAAAAGGTGGCAGTCCAGTTGCGGCATTCGGACAAGCGACGTCCTGGCAGTAGAACCAAGTCGACTGCCAGTTCCTAACGGATTCAGACAACTGAAGAGCGGGATAGCTACTTTTGCTTTTCTTCTGGAAGCCTAAGCCTCCGCAGAGCTGGAGGAGATGAGTTTTGTCGTCCGACTGGCTAAGTCTTTTGATGGTTTGGGATCTAGCGGAGAAGATGTGCTTAAAGAGCCCCCAATGAGGAGGACAACCGATAAAACACTCGCAAAGCACGACGAAGGCAGAGAGATGAGCTATTGCGTTGGGAGGAAAATGGTGGAGCTGCGCCCCGAAGTGGTTCATTATACCTCTGAAGAAGGGGTGAGGAGGCAGAGAGAAGCCTCGGTACACGTGACTGAGCAGCAAGACGCGCTCCCCCTCCTGGGGCGCCGGCTCCGTCTCGCCCTCCGCCGGCAGCCTCCACGTCTTGTTCTCGATCAGGCCTTGCTCCACCAGCTCCAGCATGTCGCTCTTCGTCACCGTGGAGGGGAGGAAATCCCCCTGGATCCAACCCGCCGGCAGTGCCCGCTGTCGCCGTTGAGCAGGAGCCGCCGTCTTCTTCTTCTTCCGCGCCTCGAGCTTGCTTGTCTGCCCCTTCGTCATGGTGGAGGCTGCAGATCCACAGAGGAGGAGAAGAAGGAAGGAGCTTGGGGTGCGCAGGAAGCCACGGGAGAAGAGGGGCGAGTGCGTGTTATCAGGCGAGTGCAACGAGAAACCCTCACTTGAGAGGTTTAAATAAGGTTCCGACTGGGTCACTAGCAGGTGGCCCCAAAGTCTTATCCACCGACCGGTTGCTGCGATATTAGTGGAGGAGATGGAGGCGCAGAAATCGAGGCGGCAGATACTACTCGATGACGATGTCGTCATCCCCGCTGAGCGCGTGGCAACCAAAATTTGAGGATCCCAGAAAATCCGCCGCTGTCAGTTGACCGGTCACGTCAAAAGATTCCACGAAAGCAGTCGGTCTCTGACGGTTCGTTTCACAGATATATCCACTCGGATCACTGGTCAAGAGGATAAAATGCATCGAGGCAAACAACGCCAAAGTCGCATTCATACCAGTCGGATCCGTACTACGAGCATCACTTCGTCATTCCAACCCCGATCCATTCGAGGACTAATGATGGGGTTATAGTCCTAGGGTAGGGTCATAGGCCTGCCCTATAGGTCCTACCCAAGGACTACCCTTCATAAGGGACAAGGCCCTTAGTCAGTTCCGACTGAATTAAGGACTTCCCATCATCCAGTCGGTGACGATTCCTCCATCATCCAGTCGGAGATGAGCATTCGGAGCGTATCAAACTTACCGACTAGATTCCACTTTGTACATCGTAACCCCCCTGGAGGGCAACGGTCATACGTTTTCATGTACCTTTATTAGCATTTAAGGCTTACGTTACCTGTAACGTAGACATTTAATCGCCACTACACCACCCCTGTGCACCGAACCGTTGTGAAGGGCAGTGCACTCTATATAAGTCGCCCTTCCCCACTGGTGGAGGGGTTAGCAATTCACTGTAATCCATATTCCACTCGACATCAAGCTCCTAAGAGCACTGAGACGTAGGGCTTTTACCTCCACCGTAGAGGGTCCTGAACTCATACAACCTCACCGTAGCTAAGGCTCTGCCCATCCTTTCGTACCCTATACATCTACTGTCAGAATTATACCCACGATAGTCTTCAATGTTGAACGTAGGTTGAACTTCCTCCCTAGCTTGGGTTTTCTCCTTAGCTTGGCCCCTGGCTTCCATGACTTCTACTCTTTTCAGATCAGCATCTACTTCTTCATGAACTTGGTGAAGATCATTCTCCCCAACAGATTCCTGAGACATCTTTGCTCTAAATCTGCGGCAGCCAACAAGCTCGAAACGAAAACAGAGGAAAACTGCGCGATACGGAGATCAAAACCTTCGGGCGAGTATATATTGATTTTTTCTGGACTAGAAAGAAAGTCCGGGAGGCACACGAGGTGCCCACAAGCTTGCCCTCCGCCACCAGGGGGGTAGGGGGCGGTGGCAGGGCTTGTGGCCGCCTCGTGCGCTCTCCGGACCGCCTTTTATTTTTCTAATTTTCCAAAAATTCCAAAACGGAGGAAATTTCCTATTGGAAAAGCATCGGAGTCCAATTTCTTACCAAAACAGATACCTCTTCGTTTTCAGGGTCTGAAAGAGGCTGATAAACATCCCTTATGTACTCCTCTGGAGTTATGACATTGATGATATTGGTCTCAACATTTATGGGAGTACCAGAGATGTAATGCTTGATTCTTTGCCCATTTACCACTCTTGGAAAATTTCCTTCCGTGTTATTGATTTTGATGGCACCGGAATGATATACTTCCTCAATAACATAGGGACCTTCCCATTTAGAGAGAAGCTTGCCTGCAAAGAATCTCAAACGAGAGTTGTATAGCAAGACATAATCACGTACATTGAACTCTCGTTTCTGTATTCGTTTGTCGTGCCATCTCTTAACCTTTTCCTTGAACAACTTGGCATTCTCATATGCCTCGGCTCTCCATTCATCTACGAGGTGATATCAAATAACCGCTTCTCACTGGCAAGTTTGAAATCAAAGTTGAGCTCTTTGATTGCCCAATAAGCTTTGTGTTCCAGCTCAAGAGGTAGATGACAGGCTTTACCGTAAACCATTTTATACGGTGACATGCCCATGGGATTCTTATAAGCAGTCCTATAAGCCCATAGTGCATCGTCAAGTTTGCTAGACCAATTCTTTTGAGATCTATTGACGGTCTTTTGTAGGATCAACTTGATCTCCCTATTACTCAACTCCACTTGACCACTAGACTGAGGATGATAAGGAGATGCAACTCTATGGTTGACAGCATACTTAGCGAGCATCTTGCGGAAAACACCATGAATGAAGTGTGAACCGCCATGAGTCATCAGATATCTAGGGACTCCAAATCTTGGGAATATGAATTCTTTAAGCATCTTAATAGTGGTGTGGTGATCAACATTTTTAGTGGGGATAGCTTCTACCCACTTAGTGACATAATCCACAACAATTAAGATGTGAGTGTACCCATTGGAACTCAGGAAGGGTCCCATATAATCAAAGCCCAGACATCAAATGGTTCAATGACAAGTGAATAGTTCGTAGGCATTTCCTGATGCTTACTGATGTTCCCTATTCTTTGGCATTTGTCACAAGACAAGACAAACTTACGGGCATCCTTGAAGAGAGTGGGCCAATAGAACCCTGATTGCAATACCTTGTGGGCAGTTCTATCTCCAGCGTGGTGTCCTCCGTAGGCTTCGGAATGACACTTCTGCAAGATTTGTCCCTGTTCATGTTCACGCACACAACGTCTAATAACACCATCTACTCCTTCCTTATAAAGGTGAGGATCATCCCAAAAGTAGTGTATCAAATCAAAGAAGAACTTCTTCTTTTGCTGATAGGTGAAACTGGGTGGTATGTATTTGGCTACGATATAGTTTGCATAATCAGCATACCACGATGCACTATGTGAAGTGCGGATGACATTCAATTGCTCATCAGGAAAGCTGTCATCAATAGGTAGTGGGTCATCAAGGACATTCTCTAGCCTAGACAAGTTATCTGCTACAGGGTTATTAGCACCCTTTCGGTCAACGACGTGCAAATGAAATTCCTGTAGCAGGAGAACCCATCTGATCAGCCTAGGCTTAGCGTCCTTCTTCTCCATAAGGTACTTAATAGCAGCATGATCAGAGTGAATAGTGACTTTTGAGTCAACTATATAAGATCTGAACTTTTCACATGCAAACACGACTGCTAAAAATTCCTTCTCCGTAGTGGCATAGTTTCTTTGGGCACTGTCTAGAGTTTTACTAGCGTAGTGAATAACATTCAACTTCTTGTCAACTCTTTGTCCTAGAACAACACCAACAGCATAATCACTAGCTCACACATGATTTCAAAGGGCAAGTTCCAGTCAGGTCGTTGAACAATAGGTGCGGTTATCAAAGCCTTCTTAAGTATTTCAAAGGCTTCCTCACAATCCTCATCAAAAACAAAAGGAACATCCTTCTGCAAGAGGTTGGTAAGAGGCCTAGAAATCTTAGAGAAGTCTTTAATGAACCTTCTAGAGAAACCAGCATGACCTTGGAAACTTCTTATACCTCTGATATCTGTGGGGCAAGGCATTTTCTCAATTGCATCAACCTTAGCCTTATCAACTTCAATGCCTCTCTCAGAAATTTTGTGTCCTAAGACGATACCTTCATTAACCATAAAGTGGCACTTCTCCCAATTCAAGACGAGGTTGGTATCTTCGCATCTCTGTAAGACTCGATCAAGGTTGTTGAGGCAATCATCAAAGGAAGACCCATAAACGGAGAAGTCATCCATGAAAACCTCAACAATATTTTCACAAAAGTCAGAGAATATAGCCATCATACATCTTTGAAAGGTGGCAGGTGCATTGCATAAGCCAAAAGGAATACGTCTATAAGCAAAGGTACCGAAAGGGCAGGTGAAAGTGGTTTTCTCTTGATCAGATTGTGCAACAGGTATTTGCGAGAAACCTGAATAACCGTCTAGAAAGAAGAAGTGTGTGTGTTTTGATAGCCTTTCTAGCATTTGGTCGATAAACGGCAAAGGATAATGATCTTTCTTGGTTGCCTTGTTCAGTTTCCGGAAGTCTATCACCATCCTATAGCCGGTAATAATCCTTTGTGGGATTAGTTCATCCTTATCATTAGGAACGATGGTGATACCTCCCTTGTTAGGTACGCAATGTACTGGACTTACCCAAGCACTATGAGCGACATGATAAATGATTCCTGCTTCCAGAAGCTTTAATATTTCTTTTCTAATGACCTCTTTCATCTTAGGATTTAATCTCCTTTGATGATCAGCAACTGGTTTAAAGTCAGGATCGGTTTTAATCTTGTGCTGACATAGAGTAGGACTAATACCCTTAAGATCATCAAGAGTATATCCAATAGCAGCACGGTGCTTCCTCAGAGTTCTTAGTAACTTCTTTTCTTCGTGCTCTGAGAGGAGAGCACTAATAATGACAGGATATATCTCCTTCTCATCAAGATAGGCATACTTAAGAGTATCAGGCAACTGTTTAAGCTTGAACACATGATCACCCTTTGGTGGGGGAGGATCCCCAAGCAGTTCAACAGGCAGATTATTCTTGAGAATAGGATATTGTTCTAAGACAATTTTATCTATCTCATCTCTGTCCTTCATATGAATATCATTTTCATGCTCAAGCATATATTGCTCTAAAGGATCCGTAGGAGGTACGGAAATAGAGGCAAGAGCAATGATTTCATCCCTACCAGACGACTCTCTTTCATGGGGTTGTCTTCCAAACTTGGAGAAGTTAAATTCATGAGACACACCCTCGAAACTAACTGTGACGGTCTGCTTAATGCAATCAATGTGAGCATTGAGAGTGTTGAGAAAGGGTCTACCAAATATGATGGGACAAAAGCTATCTTGTGCAGTACCAAGGACGAGGAAATCAGTAGGATACTTCATCTTAGGGCGGATAGTGTCTCTATTAGCTAGCGTAATAGTGACATCAATGGGTTCTAACTCAGCAGGTGCAATCTCATCTTTGATTTCATCATATAGAGAACGGGGTATTGCACTAACACTAGCTCCCATATCACATAAGCCATGGTAGCAATGATCTCCTATCTTGACAGAGACAACGGACAGGCCAACTACAGGTCCGTATTTGTCTTTCGCGTGAGGTTTAGCAATTCTAGCGGAGTCCTCACAGAATTTGATAACATGCCCATCTATGTCTTCGGCTAAGAGATCTTTCATAATAGCAACACTAGGTTCAACTCTAATCTCCTCAGGGGGTGCAAGTGGTCTAATTTAACCCCTACGTATCATAGTTGGGGCTTTAGAATAATCCTTTATCCTAGCAGGGTATGGTGGTTTCTCAGTGTAAGCACAAGGAACAACAAGATCACTAAAAGCAATGACTTTCTCCTCAACTAGATTGGTTTTGGCTATGTTGCTTTCTACAGGAGGATGATATTTAAACCACTTCTCTTTGGGAAGATCAACATGAGCAGCAAAAGATTCACATAGAGAAGCTACTATCTCAGAGTCAAGTCCATACTTAGCGCTAAAATCTCTAAAAGTGTTTGTCTCAACAAAAGATTTAACGCAATCAAAATGGAAATTCATACCTGACTCCTTACCTTCCTCCAGCTCCCAATCTTCAGAGTTGCGTTTGATTCTTTCCAATAAATTCCACTTGTGATCAATATCCTTCTTCATAAAAGAACCGGTACAAGTGTCAAGCATGGTACGATCATCATGAGAAAGCCGAGCATAAAAGTTTTGAGTGATGATTTCTCTCGAGAGCTCATGATTGGGGCATGAATATAGCATTGATTTAAGCCTCCACCAAGCTTGAGCTATGCTTTCCCTGTCACGAGGCCAAAAGTTATAAATAAAGTTCCGATCACAATGTACTAAATGCATATGATAGAACTTTTGATGAAATTCCAATTTCAACCGATTGTAGCCCCATGATCCAGTATCATCACATAGCCTATACCATGTCAACGCCTTATCCTTCTAAGATAAAGGAAATACTTTCTTATTTACCTCATCCTCGGGCAAACCTGCAAACTTAAATAAACTACAAACTTCATCTACATAGATCAGATGCAAGTCTGGATGTGAAGATCCATCTCCTGTGAAAGGATTACTCAGCAGTTTCTCAAGCATACCCGAAGGAATTTCATAAAAGATATTTTCAGTAGGTACCTAAGGTTGAGGAACAACTCCTCGTGCTTCCGTTCGTGGTGAAGATACCCCGAACAAACTCCTAAAAGGAATAGTTTCCATAGTGACAAGTGACAATAAATTTCAGCACAGTATAAAAATGTTTCCTTACCAATTTCCACTTACCAAAGGCGCTTCACTCCCCGGCAACGGCGCCAGAAAAGAGTCTTGATGACCCACAAGTATAGGGGATCAATCATAGTCCTGTCGATAAGTAAGAGTGTCGAACCCAACGAGGAGCAGAAGGCTCTGATAAACGGATTTCAGCAAGGTAATAACTGCAAGCACTGAAAGTAGCGGTAACAAGTGACTGTGTAGCGAGGTGAAACGTAGGAAGAAAAAAGTAACAAGTAACAAGTAGTAGCAACGGTGCAGCAAGTGGCCCAATCCCTTTTGTAGCAAGGGACAAGCCTGAACAAAGTCTTATAGGAGGAAAAACGCTCCCGAGGACACACGGGAATTTCCGTCATGCTAGTTTCATCATGTTCATATGATTCGCGTTCGTTACTTTGATAGTTTGATATGTGGGTGGACCGGCGCTTGGGTACTGCCCTTACTTGGACAAGCATCCCACTTATGATTAACCTCTCTCGCAAGCATACGCAACTACAAAAGAAGAATTAAGACAAAGTCTAACCATATCATTAAACTAGTGGATCCAAATCAGCCCCTCACGAAGCAACGCATAGACTGGGGTTTAAGCTTCTGTCACTCCAGCAACCCATCATCTACTTACTACTTCCCAATGCCTTCCTCTAGGCCCAAATATGGTGAAGTGTTATGTAGTCGACGTTCACATAACACCACTAGAGAAAAATACAACATACAACATATCAAAATATCGAACGAATATCAAATTCACATGACTATTATCAGCATGACTTATCCCATGTCCTCAGGAACAAAAGTAACTACTCAAAAAGAATAATCATAATCATGCTCAGAGGTGTAATGAATAGCATCAAGGATCTGAACATAAACTCTTCCACCAAGTAATCCAACTAGCATCAACTACAAAGAGTAATCAACACTACTAGCAACCTTAGAAGTACCAATCAGAGTTGCGTGACGAAGATTGGTTACAAGAGATGAACTAGGGATTGGAGAGGAGATGGTGCTGATGAAGATGTTGATGAAGATGCCTCCCCTCGGACGAGAGGAGTGTTGGTGATGACGATGGCGATGATTCCCCCCTCCGGGAGGGAAGTTTCCCCGGCAGGTTCGTCCTGCCGGAGCTCTAGATTGCATCTGCTAAAGTTTCGCCTCGTGGCGGCGGCGAAACCACGAAAAAGCTCCCGATTGATTTTTTTTCTGGACCAAGAACATTCGTATAGCAAAAGAGGGGGGCTAGTGGGCCGTCAGGGAGCCCACAAGCCCCCACTCCGCCACCACAACGGTGGCAGTAGCAGGGCTTGTGGCGCCCTGGCAGCCCCCTCCGGTACTTTTTTCGCCCAGTATTTTTTATATAATCCCAAATAAATCCACGTAACTTTTCAGAGCATTTGGATATGTGCAGAATAGTGGACTAAGATTTGCTCCTTTTCCAGTCCAGAATTCCAGCTGCCTGAATTCTTCCTCTTCAAATAAACCTTGCAAAATAAGAGGGAAAATGCATAAATATGGTACAACAAAGTAATATAACAACCCAAAAAGCAATAAATATCAACATGAAAGCATGATGCAAAACGGACGTATCAAGCCCCAAGGGGGCTGGCCGAGAGAGGAGAGGAGGACTCCAACTCCAATTCGGTTTGGGGAAGGAGGAGTCCTCCTCTTCATTCCCACCTCCCTCTTTTTTTCTTTTCTTTTGGTTTTTCTTTTCCCAGCGCCATAGCCCACCTGGGATAGCCTCACCAGCCCACTAAGGGCTGGTGCGCCACCCTTGAACTATTGGGCTCACTCCCGGGTGGGTGGGCCCCTCCTCGTGAAATCCCGGAACCCATTCATCACTCCCGGTACAGTGCCGATAATGCCCGAAAACTTTCCAGAGACCAAATGAAACCATCCTATATCTTAATCTTCATTTACGGACCATTTTGGAAACCCTCGTGACGTACGTGATCTCATACAGGACTCCGAACAACCTTCGGTCACCAACACCTATAACTCAACTATACCGAAACGTCACCGAACCTTAAGTGTGGAGACCCTGCGGGTGCGAGAACTATGCAGACATGACCAGAGACACTTCCCGGTCAATATCCAATAGTGGGACCTGGATGTCCATATTGGATCCTACATATTCTACGAAAATCTTATCGGTTGAACCTCTATGTCAAGGATTCATATAATCCCGTATGCTATTCCCTTTGTCCTTCGGTATGTTACTTGCCCTAGATTCGATCGTCGGTATCTCTATACCTAGTTCAATCTCGTTACCGGCAAGTCTCTTTACTCGTTCCGTAATAAAAGATCCCGTGACCAACTTCTTAGTCACATTGCTTGCAAGGCTTATTGTGATGTGGTATTACCAAGTGGGCCCCGAGATACCTCTCCATCACACGGAGTGACAAATACCAGTCTTGATCCATGCCAACCTAACACACACCATTGGAGATACCTGTAGAGCATATTTATAGTCACCCGGTTACGTTGCGACGTTTGATAACCCACAAGGTATTCCTCCGATGTCTGGGAGTTGCATGATCTCATGGTCATAGGAACAGATACATTGACATGCAGAAAACAGTAACAATAAACTGACACGATCATATGCTACATTTATAGTTTGGGTCTTGTCCATCACATCATTCTCCCAATGATGTGATCCCATTATCAAGTGACAACACTTGTCTTTGGTCAGGAAACCTTGACCATCTTTGATGAACGAACTAGTCAACTAGAGGCTTACTAGGGACAGTGTTTTGTCTATGTATCCACACATGTATTTGAGTTTCCAGTCAATTTTAATTATAGCATGGATAATAAAAAATTATCATGAACAAGGAAATATAATAATAACTAATTTATTATTGCCTCTAGGGAATATTTCCAGCAGTCTCCCACTTGCACTAGAGTCAATAATCTAGTTCACATCACTATGTGATTTTAACGAATCCAACACCCATACAGTTCTGGGGTTTGATCACGTCTTGCTTGCGAGAGAGGTTTTAGTCAACGGTTCTGAACCTTTCAGATCCGTGTGTGCTTTACACATCTTTATGTCATCCTATAGATGCTGTTACTACGTGCTATTTGGAAATATTCCAAATGACTGCTCTACTATACGAATCCGGTTTACTACTCAGAGTTATTCAGATTAGTGTCAAAGCTTGCATCGACGTAACCCTTTACGACGAACTCTTTAATCACCTCCATAATCGAGAAAAATTCCTTAGTCCAACAGTTACTAAGGATAACTTTGACCGTTGTTCAGTGATTCAATCCTGGATCACTCTTTGTACCCCTTGACAGCCTCATGGCAAGGCACACATAAGGTGCGGTACACAGCTTGGCATACTTTAGAGCCTACGACTAAGGCATAGGGGACGACCTTCGTACTTTCTATTTCTTTTCCATGGTCGGTCTTTGAGTCTTACTCAAATTCACACCTTACAACATAGCCAAGAACTCCTTCTTTGCTGATCTATTTTGAACTCCTTCAAAACTTGTTAGGGCATGCATTTCGTTTGAAAGTTCTTTAATAAGCGTCTTGATCTATCACCATAGATCTTGACGCACAATATTCAAGTAGCTTAACCCAGGGTTTCCTTTGAAAACAATATTTCGAACAACCCTTTATGCTTTCCAGAAATTCTAAATTATTTCCGATCAACAATGTGTCAACCACACATACTTATCATAAATTATATAGTGCTCCCACTCACTTCTTTGGAAATACAAGTTTCTCATAAACCTTGTACAAACCCAAAAGCTTTGATCATCTAATCAAAGTGTATATTCCAACTCCGAGATGCTTGCACCAGTCCATAGAAGGATCGTTGGAGCTTGCATACTTGTTAGCATCCTTAGGATCGACAAAACCTTCAGGTTGTATCACATACAACCTTTCCTCAAGGAAACTGTCGAGGAAACAATGTTTTGACATCCTATGTGCAATATTTCATAAATAATGAAGCAACTGCTAACATAATTCCAACTGACTTTTAGCATCGCTACGACTGAGAAAGTCTCATCATAGTCAACTCTTTGAACTTGTCGGAAACATCTTTGCGACAAGTCGAGCTTTTCTTAATGGTGACTTTTCACCATCATCGTTTGTCTTCCTTTTAAAGATCCATCTTTACTTAATAGTCTTATGACCATCAAGTAGTTCTTCCAAAGTCTACACTTTGTTTTCCTACATGGATCCTCTCTCGGATTTCATGGTCTCCAGCCATTTTTCGGAATCCGGACCCACCATCGCTTCTCCATAGCTCGTAGGTTCATTGTTGTTCAATAACATGACCTCCAAGACAGGGTTACCGTACCACTCTGTAGTAGTACGCGACCTTGTCAACCTACGAGGTTTGTAGTAACTTGATCCGAAGCTTAATGATCACCATCATCAGTGTCCACTTCAATTGGTGTAGGCGCCACAAGATCAACTTCCTGCACCCTGCTACACACTGGTTGAAGTGATGGTTCAATAACCTCATCAAGTCCCACCACCCTCCCACTCAATTCTTTCGGGAGAAACCTTTCCTCGAGAAAGGACCCGTTTCTAGAATCAAACACTTTGCTTCCGGATCTGAGATAGGAGATGTACCCAACTATTTTGGATATCCTATGAAGATGCATTTATCCGCTTTGGGTTTGAGCTTATCAGACTGAAACTTTTTCACATAAGCGTCGTAGCCCCAAACTTTCAAGAAACTACAGCTAACGTTTCTCCAAACCATAGTTCATACTATGTTATCTCAACCGAAATACACGGTGCCCTATTTAAAGTGAATGCGGTTGTCTCTAATGCATAACTCATAAACGATAGTGATAATTCGATAAGAGACATCATAGTATGCACCATATCAAATAGGGCGCGGCTATGACATTCGGACACACCATCACACTATGGTGTTCTAGGTGGCATGAATTGCAAAACTATTTCCATATTGTCTTAACTGTGTACAAAAACTCGCAACTCAGATATTCATCTCTATGATCATATCGTAGACAGTTTATCCTCTTGTCATGACGATCTTCACTCTGAAATAGCTTTGAACTTTTCAATATTTCAGACTTGTGATTCATCAAGTAAATACTCATGTATCTACTCAAATCGTCAGTGAAGTAAGAACATAATGATATCCACTGTGTGCCTCAGCACTCATTGGACTACACACATAAAAAATGTATTACTTCCAACAAGTTACTTTCATGTTTCATCTCAGTGGAAAACGAGGCCTTTAGTCATCTTGCCCATGTGGTATGATTTGCATGTCTCAAGTGATTCAAAATCAAGTGACTCCAAACGATCCGTCTGCATGGAGTTTCTTCATGCGTTTATACCAATAGGTATGGTTTGCATGTCTCAAACGTTTCAAAAATGAGTGAGTACAAAGATCCATCAGCATGGAGCTTCTTCATGCATTTTATACCAACATGACTCAAATGGCAGTGCCACAAGTAAGTGGTACTATCATTACTACTTTGTATCCTTTTGGGATCAATATTATGAACATGTGTAGCACTACGATCGAGATTCAATAAACCATTGAAGGTAATTACTCAAGCAAATAGAATAACCATTATTCTCATTAAATGAATAATCGTATTGCAATAAACACGATCCAGTCATGTTCATGCTCAACGCAAACACCAAATAACAATTATTTAGGTTTAACACCAATCCCGATGGTAGAGGGAGCGTGCGATGGTTGATCACATCAACCTTAGAATTACTTCCAACACACATTGTCACCTCACCCTTGCTAGTATCCTTTTAATCCATAGCTATAACTTTGAGTTACTAACACTTAGCAACTGAACCGGTATCTAATACCCTGGTGCTACTAGGAATACTAGTAAGGTACACATCAATTTCAGGTATATCCAATATACTTTTGTCGACTTTGCCAACCTTCTTATCTACCAAGTATCTAGGATAGTGCCGCCTCAGTGATTGTTTCCCTCATAACAGAAGCACTTAGTCTCGGGTTTGGGTTCAACCCTGGGTTTCTTCATTACAGCAACAATTGTTTCGCTGTTTCATAAAGTATCCCTTCTTACCCTTGCCATTTCTTGAAATTAGTGGTTTTACTAACCATCAACAATTGATGCTCCTACTTGATTTCTACTTTTGCAGTGTCAAACATTGCGAATATCTCAAGTACCATCATAATTATCCTTCATATGTTATAGTTCATCACGAAGCTCTAGTAGCTTGGTGGCAGTGACTTTGGAGAACCATCACTATCTCATCTGGAAGATCAACTCCCACTCGATTCAAGCGATTGTAGCACTCAGACAATCTGAGGACATGCTCAAAGATTGAGCTTTTGTAGACAGAGAATCTTGTCGGAGGTTTGATACCTCTTAACAAGGGCACGAGTATGAAATCCCAATTTCATCTCTTGGAGCATCTCATCTGTTCCGTGACGTTTCAAAACATCTTCAGCGCCCCAATTCTAAGTCGTTTAAGCATTACACACTGAACTATCACATAGTCATAAAAAACGTGTATGTCAGATGTTCGCAACATCCACAGACGACGCTCGAGGTTCAGCACACCGAGCCGTGCATTAAGGACATAAGCCTTCTGCGCAGCAATGAGGAAAATCCTCAATTCACGGACTCAGTCTGCAAAATTGATACTATCATCTTGCAACTAAATTTTCTCAAGGAACATATAAAAAACAGTAGAGCTACAGCGCAAGCTACAACATATTTTGCAAAGACCTTTTTGACTATGTTCATGATAATTTGAGTTTAGCTAATCATATTACTAATAACTCCACCCAAAATATACATCCCACTAGTCATTTGAGTGGCGCATGATCCAAATCCACTAACTCAAATCCGATCATCACGTGAGTTGTGTATAGTTTCAGTGGTGAACATCTCCATGTTGATCATATCAGCTAGATGATTCATGCTCGACCTTTAGGTCTCTTGTGTTTCGAGGCCATGTGTGTACATTCTAGGCTCGTCAAGTTTTACCCGAGTGTTCCGCGTGTGCAACTGTTTTGCACCCGTTGTATGTGAACGTTGAGTCTATCACACCCGATCATCACGTGGTGTCTCAAAACGACGAACTGTCGCAACGGTGCGTAGTAGGGGAGAACACAATTTTATCTTGAAATTTTAGTGAGGGATCACCTTATAATGCTACCGTCGTTCTAAGCAAAACAAGGTGCATAAAAAGGATTAACATCACATGCAATTCATAAGTGACATGATATGGCCATGATCTTGTGCTTCTTGATATCCATCACCAAAGCACCGACATGATCTTCATCGTCACCGGAGCCACACCATGATCTCCATCATCGTGCCGCCATCGAGGTTGTCGTGCTATCTATTCTATTACTACTAAAGCTACAACCTAGCAATACAGTAAACGCATCTGCAAGCACAAACGTTAGTTTAAAGACAACCCTATGGCTCCTACCAGTCATCTTCTATTACTACGTGCAAGTCGATATTTAACTATTACAACATGATCATATCATACATCCAATATATCACATCATGTCTTTGGCCATATCACATCACATGCATACCCTGCAAAAACAAGTTAGACGTCCTTTAATTTGTTGTTGCATGTTTTATGTGTGTGCTATGGGTATCTAGTATGATCGCATCTTACTTACGCAAAACCACAACGGTGATGTGCAAATTGCTATTTAACCTCTCTCCAAGGATCGCCTCGGTCAAATCCAATTCAACTAAAGTTGAAGAAGCAGACACCCGCCAGTCATCTTTATGCAACGAGTTGCATGTTAGTCGATGAAACTGGTCTCTCGTAAGCGTACGAGTAATGTTAGTCCGGGCCGCTTCAATCCAACAATACCATCGAATCAAGAAAAAACTAAGGAGGGCAACAAATCGAACATCAACGCCCACAAAAACTTTTGTGTTCTACTCGAGATTACATCTACGCATGAACCTAGCTCATGGTGCCACTGTTGGGGAACGCTGCATGGGAAGCAAAATTTTCCTACGCACACGAAGACCTATCATGGTGATGTTCATCTACGAGAACGAGATCGGATCCACATACCCTTGTAGATAGCTAAGCGGGAAGCGTTAAGAAACATGTTTGATGTAGTGGTACAACTTCGTGATTCAAATCACCGTCGTCCCATGATTCGTTCCGATCTAGCACCGAACGGGCGACACCTCCGCGTTCAGCACATGTACAGCTCGATGACGATCTCCACCTTCTTGATCCAGCAAGAGAGACGGGGAAGTAGATGAGTTCTCCGCCAGCGTGACGGCGTACCGGTGATGGTGATGATTGATACGTCCATTTTGCATCATGCTTTTATATTGATATTTATCGCATTATGGGCTATTATTACACATTATGATACAATACTTATGCCTTTTATCTCTTATTTTATAAGGTTTACATGAAGAGGGAGAATGCCGACAGCTGGAATTCTGGGCTGGAAAAGGAGAAAGTTTGACATACCTATTCTGCACAACTCCAAAAGCCGTGAAAATCAGCGAGGAATTATTTTGGAATATATAAAAAATACTGGGCGGAAGAAATACTGGAGGGGAGCTAGCAGGAGGTCACAAGCCTACCAGGCGCGCCCTGATACGTCTCCATCGTATCAACTTTTCCAAAATATTTTGCCCTTGTTTTGGACTCTAATTTGCATGATTTGAATGGAACTAACCCGGACTAACGCTGTTTTTAGCAGAATTGCTATGGTGTTGTTTTGCGCAGAAATAAAAGTTCCCAAAATGACCTGGAAATTTACGAGGATTTTTTGTGGAATATATAAAAAATACTGGCGCAAGAACCAACGGGAGGATTGGAGCGAGGAACCCACAAGCCCATGAGGCGCGCCCCCTTGGTCGTGCCTAGCAGGCTTTGTGGGGCCCTCGGGGCTCCGCCGCCTCCAACTCCAGCTCTATTTAGTCCCTTTCGTCCGGAAAAAAATCAAGGTGGAGAGTTCATCATGTTTTACGATACGGAGGCGCCGCCACCACATGTTCTTCCCCTGGAGGGCAGATCTGGAGTCCGTTTTGGGCTCCGGAGAGGGGAGATCATCATCATCACGAACCTTCCTTCATCGCCAATTCCATGATGTTCTTCACCGTTCGTGAGTAATATCATCGTAGCCTTGCTCGACGGTGATGGGTTGGATGAGATCTATCATGTAATCGAGTTAGTTTTGATGGGGATTGATCCCTAGTATCCACTATGTTCTGAGATTGATGTTGCTACTACTTTGCCATGCTTAATGCTTGTCACTAGGGCCCGAGTGCCATGATTTCAGATCTGAACCTATTATGTTCTCGTCAATATATGTGTGTTCTTGATCCTATCTTGCAAGTTGTAGTCACCTACTATGTGTTATGACCCGGCAACCCCGGAGTGACAATAGCGGGAACCACTCCCAGAGATGACCATAGTGTGAGGAGTTCATGTATTCACTAAGTGCTAATGCTTTGTTCTAGTTCTCTATTAAAAGGAGAACCTTAATATCCCATAGTTTCCGTTAGGACCCCGCTGCCACGGGAGGGATGGACAATAGATGTCATGCAAGTTCTTTTCATAAGCACGTATGACTATATACAGAATACATGCCTACATTACATTGACGAACTGGAGCTAGTTACATATCTCCCCATATTATAACTGTTGCATGATGAATGTCATCCGACATAATTATCCATCACCGATCCAATGCCTACGAGTTTTTCCTACTGGTCCTTGCTACGTTACTTTGCCGCTACTGCTGTCACTGCTGCTACTGTTACTCTGTCGCTACTGCTGTCACATCTGCTACTGTTACCGCTACTGTTGTCACTGCTGCTACTATTACTGTTGCTGCTGTTGCTATCACACCACTTTGCTACTGATACTTTGCTGCAGATACTAAGTCTTTCAGGTGTGGTTGAATTGACAACTCAACTGCTAATACTCGAGAATATTCTTTGGCTTCCCCTTGTGTCGAATCAACAAATTTGGGTTGAATACTCTACCCTCTAAAACTGTTGCGATCCTCTATACTTGTGGGTTATCAAGACTATTCTCTGGCGCCGTTGCCGGGGAGGCATAGCTCTATTCTCTGCGTCACTTGGGATTTACGTGTGCTGATCACTATGAGGAATCCGAGAGATCCAAAAACTAAAGTCTTGCCCTCAACTACGAGGATAGGTAAGGAACTGCCATCTAGCTCTGCACTTGATTCACCTTTAGTTATGAGTAAGTTTGCGACACCACCTCCTGCTAGAAATTTTGATGTGTCACCTGTGCTTGATGATGCTACTTCTGCTATCCATGATGCTTGTGATGATGCTTTGCTTGATACTGCTTTGCCACTAGATGCATTCCTTGATGCACAAATTGCTAGAGTTGCTGCTGAATGTGATGATACTTCTGAGACTGCTGAGATTATTGAAGTAGAACCTGCTATTTCACCTGTTAGAACTAGCTCTCCTAGATATGAATTGCCTGATATACCTGAGGGTTATGTTATGGAGGGAGAGATAGCTGAGGACTTTCTTGCTTGTAAGGATAGCTATGATCTTGAGAAATTACTACGCAAGTGGAAAGAAAAATCTTTGAACGCTAGGATGAAATACGACCCGAAGTTTGCTACTTCGCCTATCTTTGTGATCGATAAGGATTATGAATTCTCTGTCAACCCTGAGTTAATCACTTTGGTCGAATCTGATCCTTTTCATGGTTATGAATCTGAAACGGTTGTAGCACATCTTACTAAGCTGCACCATATAGCCACCCTATTCACGAGTGAGGAAAAGATCCGCCACTACTATATCCTTAAGTTGTTTCCTTTCTCGCTAAAGGATGATGCTAAGACTTGGTTCACTTCTCTTGCTCCTAGTTGTGTGCGTAGTTCCCAGGATATGATCTACTACTTCTCTGAGAAATACTTTCCTACCCATAAGAAGCAAGCTGCCTTGCAGGAAATATATAACTTTGTGCAAGTTGAAGAAGAGAGTCTCCCACAAGCTTGGGGGAGGCTTGTCCAGCTACTGAATGCTTTGCCTGATCACCCTCTTGAGAAGAATGAAATACTTGATATCTTCTATAATGGACTAACCGATGCTTCTAAGGACCACCTAGATAGTTGTGCTGGTTGTGTTTTCAGGGAACGAACTGTGGAACAAGCTGAGATCCTATTGAATAATATCTTGTGCAATGAGAATGCTTGGACTATTCCCGAACCACCTCCGAAGCCAACTCCTAAGAAAAGAGGTATCCTATTCCTCAGTCCTGAAGATATGCAAGAATCTAAGAAATCTATGAAAGAGAAAGGCATTAAATCTGAAGATGTCAAAAATCTACCACCTATCGAAGAGATCCATGGTCTTGATAACCCGATACAGGTAGTAGAGGTAAATTCTCTTCGTAGATTCAATGAGAGTGATATTCGTTTTGATAAACCTGCTAGCTTATGCCTAGATGAATTTGATAACTTTGTTGCCAATCAACAAAGTTTCAATGATTATGTTAGCAGACATTTGGAACAGAATGCTCGTATGCTTAGTCATTTAAGTGCTTGTGTGGATAGAAATGTCAATGATCTTAAGCTTTTGAGTAAACATGCCTCTATGGTTACTACTCAAGTAGAACAAGTACTTAAGGCTCAGAATGACTTGCTCAATGAGTTGAATGACAATTCTATCAGAGTCGTCACAAGAGGCAGCAGAATGACCCAGGAACCTTTGTATCCTGAGGGTCATCGTAAGAGAATTGAACAAGATTCTCAAGGAGTTAGCACTGAGGCACCTAGTCATCCTAGAAAGAAAAAGAAAGATGATAGGAACTTGCAGGCTAGCAACCCTGTTGCTGTTACACCCGAGAATCCAAACGATGTCTCTGTTTCTGATGCTGAAACACAATCTGGTGATGAACATGAGCCTAGTGATAATATCGATAGTGATGTTCATGTTGATGCTCAACCTAGCAATGATAAGTATGTGGAGATTGAACCAGTTGATATTGATAACCCACAACCTAAGAATAGGAGATACGATAAGAATGATTTCATTGCTAGGAAGCATGGTAAAGAAAGGGAACCATGGGTTCAGAAACCCATGCCCTTTCCTCCCAAACCATCGAAGAAAAAGGATGATGAGGATTTTGAGTGATTTGTTGAAATGATTAGACCTGTCTTTCTGCAAATGCGTTTGACAGATATGCTCAAAATGTCTCCTTATGCTAAGTACATGAAGGATATTGTGAATAATAAGAGGAGGATACCCGAGGTTGAGATTTCCACCATGCTCGCTAATTACACCTTCAAGGGTGGAACTCCTAAGAAACTAGGTGATCCCGAAGTGCCCACTATACCTTGCTCCATTAAAGGAAACTACGTTAGAACTGCTTTATGTGATCTTGGAGCCGGTGTTAGTGTTATGCCTCTCTCTCTCTTTATCGTAGGCTTGAACTGGATAAGTTGACACCCACTAAAATCTCTCTGCAAATGGCCGACAAATCAACTGCTTTCCCTATCGGCATTTGCAAGGATGTGCCTGTTGTGGTTGCTAATGTTACTATCTTAACGGACTTTGTTATTCTGGATATTCCCGAGGATGATGCCATGGCGGTCATACTTGGAAGACCCTTTTTAAACACTGCAGGGGTTGTTATTGATTGCAACAAAGGCAATGTCACTTTCCATGTCAATGGTAATGAGCATACGGTGGACTTTCCGAAGAAACAATATCGGGTACATTGCATCAATGCTATTGAAAAAACTTCATCAATTCTTATTGGGAGCTTTTGAATGCCCTATACCTACTGTTAAGATGAAGTATGATTTGCTTGTTGGGGATATGCACATCCCCATTGAGGTAACCTAGTGACTATTCGAAAATTCTCTGTTTTTACGCGATTCGAATTTTTTTTGTCAAGGAGACTTGATCATCCTCATTGACGGATTTCTTTTGATGACCATGAGATGGATGAATCTGAGAGTCACAACCCTCTGTTCCAAACTTTTACCTTCGGTTGCTTAGAAGAAAAACGATAGATTTAGCTTTAGTTTATCCTGTTTTCTGCCTTTTGCGTCCCGTAGAAAAGTGTTCCGAAAATAAAAGTTCTCCGAATGCCGTGAAAATCAAGTATGATTTTTCTGGAATTTTTGAAAAATTCTAAGACGGAGAGCTAGTCAGGGGGATGCACCAGTGGGCCACAAGCCCAGGAGGCACGGGCACCCCCGTGGCCGCGCCTACCAGGCTTGTGGGGCCCATGTGTCCCCCTCCACTTATTCCAGCTCCCATCTCCTTCTCCTACCTCCAGAAAAATTCATTCTACAGCTCAAACCCGTGTTCTTGCTGTTCTTGGTACGATTTTCGATCTCCTTGTGCAAAGCCCCATTCACCAAACTGTTTTGGGGAAATTGTTCCTTGGTATGTGACTCCTCCATTGGTCCAATTAGTTTTTGCTCTAGTGCCTTATTCGTTGTGTATTTTTGCTGCCTTGGTGACCCTGTTCTTGAGCTTTGCATGCTAATTTTAGCTGGTCCCAAGTAGTTTTGATGCGTGATATGGCCTCTAGGCATTTGTAGGAGTAGTTGTTACGAGTTTCGTTGGGCCTTGTTCACTCTTCCTTAGAGTCACTAAAAATTTCAAAGAAAGAAAAAGGAAAAGATGAGGAGGTTCCTAAGAGGCTCTTCAAGCCGTGACCCCAAGGATGATGAAAATGAGAAGAAGAAACCCAAGTATCCAGTCCCCCGAGTTGCAGAAGTTTGAGCGTGCGAGTGGCCAAGTGATGTGTTCTTACGCGCCGCCTGACTTTATGAGGACTTTTACTACTTGGTGGAGAATGCAGGCCTTACCGCCTTCGTTGAAGATAAGTGTCCGCAATACCTCCTCCTCACTAATATTTTCGTGCAAAGCTTTAATTTCTATCCAAGGAAGAGTCCTCCTATGGTTGAGTTCAAGTTATATGATATCCCCCAGCGCATGTCACTTCAGGATTTTTGCAATGTTTGCAAATTACCTTATGTTGGGGATATTCATGAACCTCGTCCACGGGACTTGGAGGCTTTCATAGATACTATTGATGTAGGAGAGGAGAGAGGAGTGTCTTGCTCTAGAGCTGCTAGCATACATTTTCCCGTGCTTCGGTACTTCTCATTATTCGTGGGAAAATGTTTGGTTGGCCGTGGGAAAGCTGGGGCCCTTAGCTCCCCAGATCTTGCGGTTTTGCACGAAGCCCTTTATAATGATAAAACTTATAGCTTGGGCGCTATAGTAGCTCAACGGTTGAAGGCGAACCATTCTAAAGGCGTTGTTTATGGAGGTATCTATGCTACCCGTCTTGCTAGACATTTTGAGATACCTATTAGACTGCACGAGGAAGAAGAGATTCTTCTTCCTGAGAGATATATAGATTATGATAGCATGGTTCACCATGAATTTCTTGATAAAGATATAAATAAGAGGATGATTTATAACCTGGTATTTAGTCAGGGTACTCGTGAGACTATTACTTTGCCTGCTCCTTCTTTGTTCAATCTTCATCTAGGCAGGTACATTATTATGCCCTCGGACATCTACGCATATTGGGGCATAGCACCACCACAGGCACCTGTGCCCGAGCTACCAGTCGAGTACCAGACGCCAGTTTATCAGTGGGAGCGAGAGGAGTTCACCCAGTAGTGGCACCCTCAGTACACTCCGGAGTACCCCGGAGACGGTTATTTCCCTCCTTCGGAGTAGACCAACTTAGGCCAAAAGCCTAAGCTTGGGGGAGTACGTGTTTCTCACCAACTTTCTATTCATGCTCACACTTTCACTTTGATAGTCGGTGTTCACACTTTGCCACTGTATCATCCATGCTAGTTTATTTCTTTTTCTCGCTTTCTTCTCATGTGTTTGTCTAGTTTGAGAAAACCCAAAAAGATTTCTTTTTCTTCTTTTGCTTGTTGGGAGCTTTCCCGTGTAAATAGTTTTCTTTTTCTTTGGGTCAAGGTAGAAGACCATGGTTACAATGTTAGTGGCTCTCACATGCATATCTCTTTATCTGTCAAAGAGCCATCTTACTTTGTCTTCTCCTTTGTGTTTGCTTGCAGATTCCAACGTAGTCCAATGCACAAACACTCTTATTATTGTTCACATCATTCGTTCGTGCAAGTGAAAGGCAATAATGACGATATATGATGAAGTGACTAAGCCTGGAAAAGCTGGTATGAACTCGATCTATTTTGTTTTTGTAAATATGACTAGCTCATCGTTCCTAATTCAGCTTTGTTATGAGAGAAACATGTTTGCAATGACAGCTTAGAGATCATAGTTTCTGATGCCATGCTTAATTAGCTAGGAGCTTATAATGGTTTGTCTTGGATGCCAACATGAATTTCAAGATGATTATGATGTAGTATGATAGGATGGTATCCTCCTTTGAATGATTCAAGTGGCTTGACTTGGCGCATGTTTACGCATGTAGTTGAAACAAATCAACATAGCCTCTATGATATTCATGTTTATGGTGATTTATGTCCTACTCATGCTTGCACTCAATGTTGGTTAATCTCAATGCATATTGATGACTGTTGTCTCTCTCTAGTTGGTCGCCTCCCAGTCTTTTGCTAGCCTTCACTTGTACTAAGCGGGAATACTGCTTGTGCATCCACTTCCATAAACCCAAAGTTGTTCCATATGAGTCCACCATACCTACCTATATGTGGTATCTACCTGCCGTTCCAAGTAAATTTGCATGTGCCACTCTCTAAACCTTCAAGTAATAATCTGTTTTGCATGCCCGAACCGCTCATGTGGTGACAAGGGGCGATCAGTATCTTCCATGCTAGGCGTGTTATCCTCGATGTGTGTTTATTCACTATCATTCACGACAAAGGGGCCGGTAATTGGAATGCCCAGTTCCATGCTCAAATCGAAAAGATAATTGCAAACAAAACTCCCCCTGGATTGTTGTTGGTATGGACGACACCCGAGTTTTCGGCTAGTCATGGAGTGTGATTGATCGGTGGTGGGGGAGTCAAAACTTTACTTTTCTGTTTGGGAACCGCCTATAGCACGTGTAGCATGGAAGATGGTGAAAACTCTTGGTCATTGCGTTGACAATGAAAGCATGCCACCCAAAATTATTTATCTCTGTCTTCAAAGCTTGAGATCTGGACCTCTACAAATCAATGCTTCCCTTTGCGAAGGGCCTATCTATTTATGTTTCTGTTGAGTCATCCTCTTCTTATAAAAGCACCAATTAGAGAGCACCTCTGTCATTTCTATGCTTTGCTATTAATTGTTATTGAGTGTGACTGTGACGGGATCTTCTTTGCCATGAACTACAATGTTCAGTCAACCCTTGGTCTTTGAAGGTGCTCTGCATTTATGTTTTGCGGTCTCAGAAAGAGCTAGCGAGATACCATCTGTTCATATTGCTTCATGATTGTTTTGATTGAAGTGTTGACGTTTGAAACTTATTGTTATTGCTCGCTAGTTGATTATGCCATTGATATGAGTTCCTCTTGAGACCTAAATGTCATTGCTTATGTGGTTAGCTTATGATCTTGCTAAAAATATGAATATGAGTGAGACATAATTACAGCAACAAGATCAAACAGAGTTCGTAAAAGTTTTTCTTTTGTCTCTTTCAGTTTGTCAACTGAATTTCTTGAGGACAAGCAAGGCTTTAAGCTTGGGGGAGTTGATACATCTCCATCGTATCTACTTTTCCAAACTCTGTTGTCCTAGTTTTGGACTCTAATTAGCATGATTTGAATGGAACTAACCCGGACTAACGTTGTTTTCAGCAGAATTGCCATGGTGTTGTTTTTGCGCAGAAATAAAAGTTCTCGGAATGACCTAGAAATTTACGAGGATTTTTTGTGGAATATATAAAAATACTGGCGCAAGAATCAACCAGAGGAGTGGAGCGAGGAGCCCACAAGCCCATGAGGAACGGCCCCCCTGGCCGCGCCTAGTAGGCTTGTGGGGCCCTCGGGGCTCCGCCGCCTCCAACTCTTGCTCTATTTAGTCCCTTTCGTCTGGAAAAAAATCAAGGAGGAGAGTTCATCGCGTTTTGCGATACGGAGGCGCCGCCACCACGTGTTCTTCCTCTGGAGGGCAGACCTGGAGTCCGTTTTGGGCTCCGGAGAGGGGAGATCATCGCCACCGTCATCACCAACCTTCCTTCATCGCCAATTCCATGTGCTCTTCACCGTTCGTGAGTAATCTCATCGTAGGCTTGATGGACGGTGATGGGTTGGATGAGATTTATCATGTAATCGAGTTAGTTTTGATGGGGATTGATCCCTAGTATCCACTATGTTCTGAGATTGATGTTGCTACTACTTTGCCATGCTTAATGCTTGTCACTAGGGCCCGAGTGCCATGATTTCAGATCTGAACCTATTATGTTCTCATCAATATATGTGTGTTCTTGATCCTATCTTGCAAGTTGTAGTCACCTACTATGTGTTATGACCCGGCAACCCGGAGTGACAATAGCCCGAACCACTCCCGGAGATGACCATAGTATGAGAAGTTCATGTATTCACTAAGTGTTAATGCTTTGTTCTGGTTCTCTATTAAAAGGAGAACCTTAATATCCCGTAGTTTCCATTAGGACCCCGCTGCCACGGGTGGGATGGACAATAGATGTCATGCAAGTTCTTTTCATAAGCACGTATGACTATATACGGAATACATGCCTACATTACATTGACGAACTGGAGCTAATTACATATCTCCCCATGTTATAACTGTTGCATGATGAATGTCATCCGGCATAATTATCCATCACCGATCCAATGCCTACAAGTTTTTCCTACTGATCCTTGCTATGTTACTTTGCCGCTACTGCTGTCATTGCTGCTACTGTTACTCTGTCGCTACTGTTGTCACTGCTGCTACTGTTACCGCTACCGTTGTCACTGCTGCTACTATTACCGTTGCTACTGTTGCTATCACACCACTTTGCTACTGATACTTTGCTGCAGATACTAAGTCTTTCAGGTGTGGTTGAATTGACAACTCAACTGCTAATACTCGAGAATATTCTATGGCTTCCCCTTGTGTCGAATCAACAAATTTGGGTTGAATACTCTACCCTCGAAAACTGTTGCGATCCTCTATACTTGTGGGTTATCATGCCCCACCCCCCTGGGCGCGCCTGGGTGGCTCATGGGCCCCCTGTTACCCCTCCGGCTCCCATCTTCTGCTATAAGGAGGGTTTTGTCCCAGAAAAAATCAAGAGAGAGCTTTCGGGAAGAAATGCCGCCGCCTCGAGGCGGAACTTGAGCAGAACCAATCTAGAGCTCCGGCAGGGCCATCCTGCTGGGGAAACTTCCCTCCCGGAGGGGGAAATCATCGCCATCGTCATCACCAACACTCCTCTCATCGTAGGGGACTCATCTCCATCAAAATATTCATCAGCACCATCTCATCTCCAAACCTAGTTCATCTCTTGTACCCAATCTCCGTCTCGTGATTCCGATTGGTACTTGTAAGGTTGCTAGTAGTGTTAATTACTCCTTGTAGTTGATGCTAGTTGGTTTACTCGGTGGAAGATCATATGTGTAGATCCTTAATGCTATTGAATACCTCTCTGACCATGAACATAATTATGCTTTGTGAGTAGTTACGTTTGTTCCTGAGGACATGGGATAAGTCTTGCTATAAGTAGTCATGTGAATTTGGTATTCGTTCGATATTTTGATGCTTTGTATGTTCTCATTCCTATAGTGGTGTTATGTGAATGTCAACTACATAACACTTCACCATTATTTGGTCCTAGAGGAAGGTATTGGGAAGTAATAGGTAGATGATGGGTTGCTAGAGTGACAGAAGCTTAAACCCTAGTTTATGTGTTCCTTCGCAAGGGGTTGATTTGGATCCACTAGTTTAATGCTATGGTTAGACTTTGTCTTAATTCTTCTTTCGTAGTTGCGGATGCTTGCGGGAGGGGTTAATCATAAGTGGTATGTTTGTCCAAGTAAGTACAACTCCCAAGCACCGGTCCACCCAGATATTAAATTATCAAAGTAGCGAACGCGAATCATATGAACATGATGAAAACTAGCTTGACAGAAATTCCCATGTGTCCTCGGGAGCGCTTTACCTTATATAAGAGTTCGTCCAGGCTTGTCCCTTGCTACAAAAGGGATTGGGACATCTTCCTGCACCATTGTTACTATTGTTACTTGCTACCCGTTACGAATTATCTCATCACACAACTATCTGTTACCGATAATTTCAGTGCCTGCAGAGAATACCTTGCTGAAAACCACTTGTCATTTCCTTCCGCTCCTCGTTGGGTTCGACACTCTTATTTATCAAAAGGACTACGATAGATCACCTACACTTGTCGGTCATCAAGACTCTTTTCTGGCGTCGTTGCTGGGGAGTGAAGCGCCTTTGGTGAGTGGAATTTGGTAAGGAAACATTTTATATAGTGTGCTGAAATTTATTGTCACTTGTCACTATGGAAACTAATCCTTTGAGGAGCTTGTTCGGGGTATCTTCACCTCGACCGGAAGCACAAAGAGTTGCTCCTCAACCCACTACACCTACTGAAAATATTTATTATGAAATTCCTTGGGGTATGCTAGAGAAACTGTTGGCTAATCCTTTTACACGAGAAGGAACATCACATCCCGACTTGCATCTAATCTATGTAGATGAAGTTTGTGGTTTATTTAAGCTTGCAAGTTTTCTCGAGGATGAGGTCAATAAGAAGGTATTTCCCTTATCTTTGAGGGATAAAGTATTGGCATGGTATAGGCTATGTGATGATACTAGATCATGGAACTACAACCGATTGAAATTGGAATTTCATCAAAAGTTTTATCCTATGCATTTGGTACATCGTGATTGGAATTATTTCTATAATTTTTGGCCTCGTGATAGAGAAAGTATCGCTCAATCTTGGGGGAGGCTTAAGTCAATGTTATATTCATGCCCCAACCATGAGCTCTCGAGAGAAATTATTATTCAGAACTTCTATGCTCGACTTTCTCATGATAATCGCACCATGCTTGACACTTCTTGTACTGGTTCTTTTATGAAGAGAGATATTGACTTCAAATGGGATTTATTGGAAAGAATTAAACGCAACTCTGAAGATTGGGAGTTTTATGAAGGTAAGGAGTCAGGTATGAATCTTAAGTTTGATTGCGTTAAATACTTCGCTGAAACAAATACTTTTCGTGATTTTAGCGCTAAACATGGACTTGACTCTGAGATAGTAGCTTCATTATGTGAATCATTTGCTGCTCATATTAATCTCCCTAGGGAGAAGTGGTTTAAATATCATCCTCAAATAGAAGTCAATGTAGTAAAACCCAATCCAGTTGAAGTAAAATCCTCAAATATCATCCTCAAATATAATGATTCTATTGTTCCTAGTGCTTACATTGAGAAACCGCCTTTCCGTGTTAGAATAAAGGATCATGCTAAAGCTTCAACTGTGATACGAAAGGGCTACATTAGAACACCTACACCCCCCGAGCAAATTAAAGTTGAACCTAGCATTGCTATTATTAAAGATCTCTTGGCCGATAATATTGATGGGCATGTTATTCAATTTTGTGAAGATGCTGCTAGAATTGCTAAACCTCATGCTAGAGACCAACATAAACCTGTTGTTGGCATGCCTGTTGTTTCTGTTAAGATAGGAGATCATTGTTATCATGGTTTATGTGACATGGGTGCTAGTGTTAGTGCAATACCTCGATCTTTATATAATGAAATTAAAGATGAGATTGCACCTGTCGAGATGGAATTTATTGATGTTACTCGAAACCCTCGTGATGTCCGTGATCTCATCCGGGACTCCGAACAACCTTCGGTCACCAACACCTATAACTCAACTATACCGAAACGGCACCGAACCTTAAGTGTGCAGACCCCGCGGGTTCGAGAACTATGCAGACTTGGACGTGAGACACTCCTTGGTCAATATCCAATAGCGGAACCTGGATGTCCATATTGGATCCTACATATTCTACGAAGATCTTATCGGTTGTACCTCTATGTCAAGGATTCATATAATCCCGTATGCTATTCCCTTTTTCCTTCGGTATGTTACTTGCCCGAGATTCGTTCGTCGGTATCTCTATACATAGTTCAATCTCGTTACCGGCAAGTCTCTTTACTCGTTCCGTAATACAAGATCCCGTGACTAACTTCTTAGTCACATTGCTTGCAAGGCTTATTGTGATGTTGTATTACCGAGTGGGCCCCGAGATACCTCTTCATCACACGGAGTGACAAATCCCAGTCTTCATCCATGCCAACCCAACACACACCTTTGGAGATACCTGTAGAGCATCTTTATAGTCACCGAGTTACATTGGGATGTTTGATAACCCACAAGGTATTCCTCCGGTGTCCGGGAGTTGCATGATCTCATGGTCATGGGAACAGATACATTGACATGTAGAAAACAGCAACAATAAACTGACACGATCATATGCTATGTTTATAGTTTGGGTCTTGTCCATCACATCATTCTCCCAATGATGTGATCCCGTTAACAAGTGACAACACTTGTCTATGGTTAGGAAACCTTGACCATCTTTGATCAATGAACTAGTCAACTAGAGGCTTACTTGGGACAGTGTTTTGTCTATGTATCCACACATGTATTTGAGTTTCCAATCAATACAATTATAGCATGGATAATAAACAATTACCATGAACAAAGAAATATAATAATAACTAATTTATTATTGCCTCTAGGGCATATTTCCAACAGGATCTCAAGTACGCCGCATGAGCATGGGTTGAAGAATTGCCTTCCGTCCTATGGGGCATGCGAACGACTTCGAATCGTTCCACCAGGCGTACCCCTTTCTTCATGGTGTATGGATCTGAAGCCATTCTGTCGAGTGACTTATGTCACAACTCCTCCCGAGTGGAGAAATACAATGAAGCTGAAGCCGAGGAAGTGCTTTAAGACGGTGTGGATCTCTTGAAAAAAGAGAGAGAACTAGCCCTCATTTGGTCCATGCTATATCAGCAAGATGTGAGGCGCTACCACGACAAGCAGGTCAGAGGGCGAGTCTTCCACGAGGGTGATCTTGTCCTCCAATTGGATCAGCAAAAGCCCCACAAGCTAGCACCTCCATGGCAAGGTCCCTATGCAATCTCCAAAGTACTGCACAATGGGGCCTATCGGCTTTACAACTTCCTGAATGAGGCGGAGGAGCCAGAACCTAGAACGTGGATATGCTCCGCAAGTTCTATACTTAGAACATATATCTTCATTCTTGTAATGAATCTGGATGACTTAACGAATAAAGTGTTTTATTACTTCACATTTTTGTCAAATTTCTCACTCTAGTGAAATGCCCATCAGTGATTCGAGTGGTAGCCTCCATGCACATCTCCATGAAGTCCTCAAACTTGGTGTTCTTCCTGTTGAAGACCCTGTGGTTCTTCATCTTCTTTTCGTCCACTCCTTTGCAATGGATACGGATGAGCGAAAGGGTGATGTCGGCTCTGACTCGAGTCGTTGATTTCTTCCAAGACTGCACTCGGCTAGGAATTGCCTTCACTCAGTCAGTGATGGCTCGTGCATCCTTGGAGAGCTCCTCGCCACGGGTGACCTCTTGGTAAATCTCCAAGATGGCCGACTGAAGCCACTTGAAGCAGACCAACACATATTCGATGTGCTCCTCTAGTCTGAGAAGAGCTAGAGCCATGTTGTCTGCGAAGAGCCCCCGCTTTGGGTTCAGCTCCTTCTCGATCCTCTCGGTCTCCTCATTGACATCGACACGGAATACTGAATACAAGCAAAGGACAAAGTATATCATATATCACTCGGGAATGAAAGTCTGTTATATCGACTAGAGGGGGGTGGTGAATAGGCGATTTTTACAAATTCATCACTAAGGAAATTCCTAGTGAGGAAAATCCTTAGTCATGAAATGAGTGCAACAGAAATAGTACTTAAACAGATATGTAAAAGTAACTACAACAAAGTACTTAGAGTGAGTTAATAGGTTCGGTTTGCATAGGTCACGTAAACAGGATAAGCATGTGATGAATTACTCACATGAAGAATTTGAGGTGAGGAATTCAGAGAAAGTCTTCAGTCAAATTCTTCAAACTGTACAGATGAAAGTCTTCAACATGCAACTGAGGAAATGAAAAGAGTTAAAGAAATAGAACCTGTAGCTCGATGAAGACAATGGTTGATGACTTAGTTCCAACTGTTGTGACAGTTGTATGTCTGGTTTGGAATGGCTTGGTATTGAACCAAAGGACACACAATCCCGGGACACAGAGTCCCTACCATAGTCTCCTTGAGGTAAGGACACACAGTCCTCGCCCAACACTCGTGATAAGTTTTCAGGGCAGACTTCCAAACACTCACAAACTCGGTCACCCAGCAATCCACAATTGACTATTGGATGCTCTAGACCATGACGCCTAACCGTCCGGAGGATGTAGTGTCCTCAAAGGTGACAAGCGTCAGTTCCACACAGGAACAATCTCTTCAATGATTCTCAATCACTTTGGGTTTTGGGTTTTGGTTTAGGTGTTTGGTTTTTTTCCTCACATGATAATTTTCGCTCAAAGTCCTCGAGGAACTGGGTTGCTGCAAATGACAAGTGTCGATTTCTCACAGAGCAGCCAACCAGCTAGTGGTTGTAGGGCTGGCTATTTATAGCCTCGGAGCATCCAGACATGATGTGACATTAATGCCCCCGATTATATGACTGTTGTGTGGATAAGATTAGGGAGAGGTGGCGCGCGGCGCGGCAACGGTCGGAACTTTCAACTGTGAAAGTCCTCATGTCTCTCATGTTGCTCACTTGGATGATCTCGTAGGTGTAGGTTTGAGTTGAGCATCATGAGAAAATTCTTTCCTTAGTTTTACCTCGACCCCCCTTAAGAGCACGGTGTTCCTATGACTCAAGAACGAAGAAAATGAAATAGAAATAGTAAATCTTCAAGCTTCAAAGTCTTCAGAGCATTTTCTTCGGGACACACCAAATTCCTCATCTTCAATGTATTCATGAGGAATAGCAATTGCTTCGCTATCAAAGTCTTCAAGAAATGACCAAAGTCTTCACCTGAAGACATATATTTTTAGGTGTCGATATTCTTCGAATAACTCAAACTCCTGAGCGACTTATAGAGCTCGTGTACACACACAAACATATCATTCTCTTAACCTATAAGTCTTCAATCCACAAAAATCACCAAGGGGCACTAAATGCACTTACAATCTTCCCTTTTTGGTGGTTGATGACAAATAGGTTAAGTTTTTCACAGGAATAAAATTATGAAGTGTAAGTACAGAGTTTGAGGAATTTGATTGCAAGATATAGAGAAACTCCTCGTGAAGATGTGCATGTTTGAGGAATTTTCTTTGGACTACAAATGCACATTGATGATATATATCATGGAGATCTCCCCCTATATCTTATAATTCATGCATGCATTTAACATATAGTATGAGGAATTTGAAATGCATGATGAGAAATGGTGTTTGAAAAATTTCAGCATGTATGCATTCAATCAACTTGAGGAATAACCATGCGAGGAAAAACGTTCAAAAGTGTCAGACCACCACCGGGCTTAAGTTACAACTCATTACAGCAAAAACTTCAGAAGAATGAGAGTTTGTAACTTAATAAAGTTTATAATAGCCCATAAAGTAGACCCGCTTGCAGACTAACTCAAATTTCTCCCCCTTTGTCATCAAGTGACGAAAAGGGACAAAAACTAAGGACTAACGCCTTGAAGAAATTCACTTCTGCGTTGGAGGAAGATCGTTGGGGTCGGCCGTTGTTGTAGTGTCATCAACGTCTCCAGCTTCATTGCTATGAGGGTTGAAGAAAATGAGCTGGCCACAAGTTGAGGAACAGAGATCTTCTTGAACTTCTTCTTCGAAGGTCAGGACCAGTCAAAGTATTGTTGGAACTCCATCTTAGCGAGTTCCTCAGGAGTCTTGTGGTGAGACAGAATAGCCCACGTGCGATCAAAGATCTCATGAAGATAATAGTGATTTTTCTTCACTGCATTCCTGGTTGCATTGAGATCCTTCACAATTTCTCCAACCTGATGCTTGACCCATTTGTGCTTGTGATCAACCTTCTGATGAAGACTTAGTAGAAGCTCACATCAGTCATCACGCACGGTGCAGTTGGGCTTGGTGGTTCTTGGGATCTAGTGTCATCATTAGTGGAATATGATGCTGGTTTGTGAAATTGTCCATCAAGGGGACGAGTGACTTCATCAATCACTGATTTTCCTTTGCCTTAAATTTCATCAAAGGAGCTCTTGGCAACTTCAATTGGAGGCAGATAAGTCTGCGGATTCAGAATGTCAGCCTTGTATGGAATTCCATACCTCTTCCTAATGATCCACGGAGCATAAGGCTTTAGATCAAGTGGTGAGAGAGCAGAGCGGGACAAAGTCCTCAGGAAGAAATCATGAAGATTTATGGGAATTCCATGTATGATGTGAAAGAGCAAATTCTTCATGATTCCTACTATTTCTTCATCATTTGAGTCATGACCCTTGATAGGACAGAAGGTCTTGGCCAAGATGTGATAGACTGTCCTTGGCACATAGATTAATTCCTTTGCGAGGAATTTGGTTCTTGGTGGCTGACCAGGTGACAATGGCTTCATCAGGACTTGCATATAATGATCTCCCAGTTCGGGTTTCTCATATACGCATCTGGCTCCATCTGAGGGTATTGGCACAAGAAGGGCTTGATGCAATTCAGTTGCAGGGGCTTTGAAGTGTGTAACCCGTGTCATCCAGTCTAAAACCCATGTGTTGACATCTTTAGGATCTCCTGGCAAGTGCGGTGTAGCGTAGAACTAAAGAATGATTTGTTCATTCCAGTCACACATGTCATAAGAGAAAGGCAGCACACCAAAATCGTGAAGAACTATCAGTATTGGTTTGTATGAAGGAACTTCCTCCATATCTACACAAGAAATATGCATGTGAGGAAAGACCCTTTCTTTGTTGGAGAGCACAACACTGTAGTAGTTCATATGGCTTTGAGTCCAAATCTGTTGTGTCTGAACTGAGGAGATTCACGGTACAATACTTATGCCTTTTCTCTCTTATTTTGCAAGGTTTACATGAATAGGGAGAATGCCGACAGCTGGAATTCTGGCCTGAAAAAGGAGAAAGTTTGAGATACCTATTCTTTGCAACTCCAAAGGCCGTGAAAATCTACGAGGATTTATTTTGGAATTTATAAAAAATACTGTGCCGAAGAAGTACTAGAGGGGAGCCAGCAGGAGGCCACAAGCCTGCTAAGCGCGCCCCCTGCCCGCGCCTAGGGGACTTGTGGGCTCCCTGTTGGCCCACTGGCCCCCTCTTTTGCTATAAGGAGGGTTTCGTTCTAGAAAAAAAATCAAGAGGAGGCTTTCGGGAGGAATCGCCGCGACCACGAGGCGGAACTTGAGAAGAACCAATCTAGAGCTCCGGCAGGGTCATCCTGCCGGGGAAACTTCCCTCCCGAGGGGGAAATCGTTGCCATCGTCATCACCAACACTCCTCTCATCGGAGGGGACTCATCACCATCAACATCTTCATCAGCATCATCTCATCTCCAAACCGTAGTTCATCTCTTGTAACCAATCTCTGTCTCGCGACTCCGGTTGGTACTTGTAAGGTTGCTAGTAGTGTTAATTACTATTTGTAGTTGATGCTAGTTGGATTACTTGGTGGAAGATTATATGGTCATATCCTTGATGCTACTCATTAATTCTGTGGTCATGAATATTATTATGCTTTGTGATTAGTTACTTTTGTTCCTGAGGACATGGGATAAGTCATGCTATAAGTAGTCATGTCAATTTGGTATTCGTTAGGTATTTTGATGTGTTGTATGTTGTCTCTCCTCTAGTGGTGTTATGTGAACGTCGACTACATAACACTTCACCATTATTTGGGCCTAGAGGAAGGCATTGGGAAGTAGTAAGTAGATGATGGGTTGCTAGAGTGACAGAAGCTTAAACCCTAGTTTATGCGTTGCTTCGTAAGGGGCTGATTTGGATCCACTAGTTTAATGCTATGGTTAGACTTTGTCTTAATTCTTCTTTCGTAGTTGAGGATGCTTATGAGAGGGGTTAATCATAAGTGGGATGCTTGTCCAAGTAAGGGCATTACCCAAGAACCGGTCCACCCACATATCAAACTATCAAAGTACCAAACGCGAATCATATGAACATGATGAAAACTAGCTTGACAGAAATTCCCATGTGTCCTCGGGAGCGATTTACCTCCTATAAGATTTTGTACAGGCTTGTCCCTTGCTACAAAAAGGGATTGGGCCACTTTGCTTCACCTTTGTTACCGTTGTTACTTGCTACTTGCTACGAATCATCTTGTCACACAACTCCTTGTTACCGATAATTTCAGTGCTTGCAAAGATTACCTTGCTGAAAACCACTTGTCAGATCCTTCTGCTCCTCGTTGGGTTCGACACTCTTACTTATCGAAAGGACTATGATAGATCCCATATACTTGTGGGTCATCAAGACTCATTTCTGGCGCCGTTGCCGGGGAGTGAAGCGCCTTTGGTAAGTGGAATTTCGTAAGGAAACATTTATACAGTGTGCTGAAATTTATTGCCACTTGTCACTATGGAAACTAATCCTTTGAGGAGCTTGTTCGAGGTATCTTCACCTCGAACGAAAGCACAAGGAGTTGCTCCTCAACTTTCTGCACCTACTGAAAATATTTGCTTTGAATTCCCTTCGGGTATGCTTGAGAAACTGCTGGCTAATCCTTTTACAGGGGATGGAACATCACATCCAGACTTGCATGTAATCTATGTAGATGAAGTGTGTGGTTTATTTAAGCTTGCAGGTTGGCCCATGGGTGAGGTCAAGAAGAAGGTATTTCCCTTATCTTTGAGGGATAAGGCGTTGGCATGGTATAGGCTATGTGATGATACTGGATCATGGAACTACAACCAGTTGAAATTGGAATTTTATCAAAAGTTTTATCCTATGCATCTAGTACATCGTGATCGGAATTATATTTATAATTTTTGGCCTCGTGATAGAGAAAGCATCACTCAATCTTGGGGGAGGCTTAAATCAATGTTATATTCATGCCCCAACCATGAGCTCTCGAGAGAAATTATCATTCAGAACTTCTATGCTTGGCTTTCTCATGACGATCGCACCATGCTTGACACTTCATGTACCGGTTCTTTTATGAAGAGAGATATTGACTTCAAATGGAATTTATTGGAAAGAATTAAATGCAACTCTGAAGATTGGGAGTTTGAAGAAGGTAAGGAGTCAGGTATGAATCTCAAGTTTGATAGCGTTAAATCCTTTGCCGAAACAAATACTTTTGGTGATTTTAGCGCTAAGTATGGACTTGACTCTGAGATAGTAGCTTCATTACGTGAATCATTTGCTGCTCATATGGATCTCCCTAAAGATAAGTGGTTTAAATATCATCCTCCCTTAGAAGTCAATGTAGTTAAACCCAATCCAATTGAAGAGAAAGTCATTGCTTATAATGATCCTATTGTTCCGAGTGCTTACATTGCGAAACCACCTTTCCCTGTTAGGATAAAAGATCATTCTAAAGTTTCAACTGTGATACGTAGGGGCTACATTAGAACACCTACACCCCGTGAGAAAATTAGAGTTGAACCTAGCATTGCTATTATCAAAGATCTCCTGTCCGACAATGTTGATGGCCATGATATTCACTTCTATGAAGATGCTGCTAGAATTGCTAAACCACATGCTAGAGACAAACATAGGCTTGTTGTTTCTGTTAAGATAGGATATCATTGTTATCATGGTTTATGTGACGTGGGTGCTAGTGTTAGTGCAATACCTCAATCCTTATACGATGAAAGTAAAGATGAGATTGCACCTGTCGAGATGGAACCTATTGATGTCACTATTCAGCTTGCCAATAGAGATACTATCTGCCCTGTGGGAATTGTTAGAGATGTTGAAGTCTTGTGTGATAAAACGAAGTATCCTACTGATTTCCTCATTCTTGCTACCACACAAGATAGCTTTTGTCCCATCATATTTGGCAGACCTTTTCTTAATAGTGTCAATGCTCATATTGACTGTGAGAAGCAAACTGTCACTGTTGGCTTTGAAGGAGTGTCACATGAGTTCAATTTCTCCAAGTTTGGTAGACAACCTCATGAAAAAGAGTTGCCTAGTAAGGATGAAATTATTGCTCTAGTTTCTATCGCTGTGCCTCCTACTGATCCTTTAGAGCAATACTTGCTTGAGCATGAAAATGATATGCATATGGATGAAAGGAATGAGATAGATAGAGTTATCTTTGAACAATATCCTATCCTTAAGAATAGCTTGCATGTTGAACTGCTTGGAGATCCACCCCCACCAAAGGGTGATCCTGTGTTCGAGCTCAAACAGTTGCCTGATACTCTTAAGTATGGTTATCTCGATGAAAAAGAGATATATCCTGTTATAATTAGTGCTAGCCTCTCAGAGCATGAAGAAAAGAAGTTACTAAAAACTCTGAGGAAGCACCGTGTTGCTATTGGATATACTCTTGATGATCTTAAGGGCATTAGTCCCACTCTATGCCAGCACAAGATTAAAACCGATCCTGATTCCAAACCGTGTCACTCCGAGGCCTACGGAGGACACCATGCGGGAGATAGAACTGCACACAAGGTATTGCAATCAGGTTTCTATTGGCCCACTCTCTTCAAGGATGCCCGTAAGTTTGTCTTGTCTTGTGACGAATGTCAAAGAATAGGTAAGATTAGTAAACGTCAAGAAATGCCTATGAATTATTTACATGTCATTGAACCATTTGATGTTTGGGGTTTTGATTATATGGGACCTTTTCCAAAATCCAACGGGTATACTCATATCCTAGTTGTTGTTGATTACGTTACTAAGTGGGTAGAAGCTATCCCAACTAGTAGTGCTGATCACAACACCTCTATCGGGATGCTTAAAGAAGTTATTTTCCCTAGATTTGGAGTCCCTAGATATCTAATGACCGACGGTGGTTCACATTTCATTCATGGTGCTTTCTGTAAAACGCTCGCTGATGACCCACAAGTATAGGGGATCAATCGTAGTCCTTTCGATAAGTAAGAGTGTCGAACCCAACGAGGAGCAGAAGGATCTGACAAGTGGTTTTCAGCAAGGAAATATCCACAAGCACTGAAATTATCTGTAACAAGTGATTGTGTGGTGAGATGATTCGTAGCAAGCAACAAGTAGCAAAAGTAGCAACGGTGCAGAAAAGTGGCCCAATCCCTTTTGTAGCAAGGGACAAGCCTGGATAAAGTCTTATAGGAGGAAAAACGCTCCCGAGGACACACGGGAATTTCTGTCATGCTAGTTTTCATCATGTTCATATGATTCGCGTTCATTACTTTGATAGTTTGATATGTGGGTGGACGGGCGCTTGGGTACTGCCCTTATTTGGACAAGCATCCCACTTATGATTAACCCCTCTCGCAAGCATATGCAACTACGAAAGAAGAATTAAGACAAAGTCTAACCATAGCATTAAACTAGTGGAACCAAATCAGCCCCTTACGAAGCAACGCATAAACTAGGGTTTAAGCTTCTGTCACTCTAGCAACCCATCATCTACTTACTACTTCCCAATGCCTTCCTCTAGGCCCAAATAATGGTGAAGTGTTATGTAGTCAACGTTCACATAACACCACTAGAGGAAAAACAACATACAACACATCAAAATATCGAACGAACACCAAATTACATGACTACTATTAGCATAACTTATCCCATGTCCTCGGGAACAAAAGTTACTACTCACAAAGCATAATCATATTCATGACCAGAGAGGTAATGTGTAGCATCAAGGATCTGAAAATAAACTCTTCCACCAAGTAATCCAACTAGCATCAACTACAAAGAGTAATTAACACTACTAGCAACCTTACAAGTACCAATCGGAGTCGCGAGACGGAGATTGGTTACAAGTGATGAACTAGGGTTTGGAGATGAGATGGTGCTGATGAAGATGTTGATGGTGACGAGTCCCCTCCAATGAGAGGAGTGTTGGTGATGACGATGGCGACGATTTCCCCCTCCGGGAGGGAAGTTTCCCCGGCAGGATCGTCGTGACGGAGCTTTAGATTGGTTCTGCTCAAGTTCCGCCTCGTGGCGGTGGTGAATCCACGAAAAAGCTCCTCTTGATTATTTTTTTCGGCGAAACCCTTCATATAGCAGAAGAGGGGGCCAGTGGGCCAGCTGGGTGCCCACAAGCCCCCTAGGCGCGACCAGGGGGTGGCCGCACCTAGCCTGCTTGTGGCCACCTGCTGTCGCCCCTCTGGCACTTCTTCGGCCCAGTATTTTTTATAAATCCCGAAAAAATGCTCGTTGATTTTTACGACGTTTGGAGTTGCGTAGAATAGGTATCTCAACTTTGCTACCTTTTCAGGCCAGAATTCCAGGTGTCGGCATTCTCCCTCTTTAAGTAAACCTTGCAAAATAAGAGAGAAAATGCATAAGTATTGTACCGTGAAGTGAAATAACAGCCCAAGAAGCGATAAATATCAACATAAAAGCATGATGCAAAATGGACGTATCACTTGCTAAGTACGATGTCAATCATAGAATTGCATCTCCCTATCACCCACGGTCTAGTGGTCAAGTAGAGCTAAGCAATAGAGAGATTAAACTAATTCCGCAAAAGACTGTCAATAGGTCTAGAAAGAATTGGTCTAAGAAGCTCGATGATGCACTGTGGGCTTATAGAACTGCTTATAAGAATCCCATGGGCATGTCTCCGTACAAAATGGTTTACGGTAAAGCATGTCATTTACCTCTTGAGCTAGAGCATAAGGCTTATTGGGCAATCAAAGAGCTCAACTTTGATTTCAAACTTGCTCATGAGAAGAGGTCATTTGACATTAGCTTGCTTGATGAATGGAGAACTCAGTCATATGAGAATGCCAAGTTGTTCAAAGAAAAGGTTAAGAGGTGGCATGATAAAAGGATATAGAAACGTGAGTTCAATGTAGGTGATTATGTCTTGCTATATAATTCTCGTTTAAGATTTTTTGCAGCCAAGCTTCTCTCTAAATGGGAAGGTACTTACATTGTTGAGGAGGTATATTGTTTCGGTGCCATCAAGATCAACAACACGGAAGGTAATTTCCGAGAGTGGTAAATGGGCAAAGAATCAAGCATTATATCTCAGGTACTCCCATAAATGTTGAAAGCAATATTATCAATACCATAACTCCGGAGGAGTACATAAGGGATATTTATCAGCCTGTTTCACAGTCTGAAAACTAAGAGGTATGTGATTCGGTAAGCAAACAGAGTCCAAAACTTTTCCAATAGGAATTTTTCTCCGTTTTGGAATTTTTAGAAAAACAGAAAAATTTAAAGTAGTCCGGAAAGCGCACAAGGAGGCGACAAGCCTGCCAGGCACGGGCCCACCCCCTGGCCGCGCCGTGAGGGCTTGTGGCCACCTCGTGCGCCTCCCGAACTCCGTTTTCGTGCGAGGTACTCCTTCTGATTTGAAAAAAATCATTACATATACTCCCGTTTGGTCTGACCCCTGCATCATGCAGATTTCTTTTGTTTTTCGTTTCGAGCCTGTTTCTGTTCCAGATCTAGATCGCTATGGCGTCCCCAAAAGCTCCGAAGGACAAGATCTTCGAGAAGGTCATCAACCCCTACCTCGCGGGAGTGCTGCAACACCCTCAATCTATCGAGATGCATGAGGGATTGGTGCACATCCGTGATGTTGAGGGGCCGAAGAAGACCGGAAGCGTGGAGGCGAGACTCGAAGCAATGGAGCAACAAGTCTTCAAGTGCCAAGGGATGGTGGAGCGTGGACTCAACACCAACCACATGATGATCACAGAGTTCACCAACAAGCACAAAATCGATGCCAATGACATCAGGAAGCACCTCTCGAGGCTCTATGACAGAATTGATCATCTCCAAGCCCAGATCTATGACCTGCAGAACCAAAACTGTGAGTATGAGTATAGATTTAAATCAATACGGTTGGCTGCAAATTTGAGGATTCTGGAGACTTGATCATCTTTTCATGATGGGGCACCTATGCCTTGGAAGACGGAGGATCAAACCCAGGTTGCAACAACTCCACCACCATCACCTCCGAAGGAAGACAACTAAGCATGGGTATGAGCAATCCCCTTGGCATGTGCCAAGCTTGGGGGAGTTGCCCCGGTATCATATCACCATCACATCTTTTGCCTTTACCTTTTCTTAGTTCGATCCTTTTTGGTTTTATCTTCCTCTAGTAGAATAAAGTTCTTAGTGTTTTAGGCTTGAGTTTTTCTTTGTGTCACCCCCGATGTATTCGAGTTCGTGAGTCATATAATAAAGAGTGTCTTAGTTAAGGGCCTTGCTTCATGCCATGATCAAGAGAATGATAAAAGAACAAAAGCATGAAAGATCATGTAATGATCTTATGAGAAGTGATAGATTCATATATAAAAAAAATGATGATTGAAACTTGTTGAGGGTGGACAAACATAGACCTTGGTCATTGTTGAAATTAATGGGAAGTGATAAAGAAGGAGAGGTTCACATATAAATATATCATCTTGGACACCATCTATGATTGTGAACACTCTCTAAACTATTGCATGATTAGAAGTAGATGTTGTACAAGGAAGACAACATAATGAATTATGCATGCTTGGTTCCGAACAATGATTATATGACTAGAGATCTCTTAGCATGTGACGATTGCTTCCACCTCATATCAGCCAAAACTCCCGCACCAAGTAGAGATGCTACTTGTGCATCCATAAACCTTCAACCTAGTTTTGCCATGAGAGTCTACCATACCTACCTATGGATTGAATAAGATCCCTCAAGTAAGTGTCATCGGTGCAAGCAATAAAAATTGCTCCCTAATTATGTATGATCTATTAGTATGTGAAAAATAAGCTTTGTATGAACCTGTGATGAGGAAGACATAAAAGCCACGGACTGCATAATAAAGTTCTTTATCACATGAGGCAATATAAAGTGACGTTCCTTCACACTAAGAGGACACACATCCAAACCTCAAAAGCGCATGACAACCTCTGCTTCCCTGTGCGAAGGGCCTATCTTGTACTTTTACTTTTTGTCCCTAAAAGAGTCATGGTGATCTACACCAATTCCTTATTTCGCCTTTATCTTGGCTAACATCATATGCTAGGGAAAAGATCTATATTCATATGTCAACTTGGAGGTAAGTATTCATGAATTTATATTGTTGAGATTACCACTGAGGTAAATGGTTGGGAGGCGAAACTATAAGCCCCTACCTTTCTCTGTGTCTGACTGAAACTTTGATCCCATGAGTACCATGTGAGTTGTAACAATTGTAGAAGACAAAAGGATGATTGAGTATGTGGATTTGCTTTACAAGCTCTTATTTGGCTCTTTCCAATGTTATGATAAATTGCAATTGCTTCAATGACTAAAGGCTATTGGTTGTTAATTCTCAATAAGGTTCTTGATCCTTACTTTACTTTGTGAAGGAATTATCACTTTAGCATGAGGGATTATATGATGATATTGTTGTTCTGACTATGATCATGATGCCTGCATGTCCGTATCTTGTTTTGTCGACACCTCTCTCTCTCTAAACATGTGGGCATATTTATTGATCTCGGCTTTCGCTTGAGGACAAGCAAGGTCTAAGATGGGGGGAGCTGATACGTCCATTTTGCATCATGCTTTCATGTTGATATTTATCACTTTATGGGCCGTTATTACACTGCACGGTACAATACTTATGCCTTTTCTCTCTTATTTTGCAAGGTTTACATGAAGAGAGAAAATGCCGGCAGCTGGAATTCTGGCCTGAAAAAGGAGCAAGTTTGAGATACCTATTCTGCGCAACTCCAAAAGCCGTGAAAATCAACGAGGATTTATTTTGAAATTTATAAAAAATACTGGGCCGAAGAAGTACCAGAGGGGAGCCAGCAGGAGGCCACAAGCCTCCTAGGCGCGCCCCCTGGCAGTGCCTAGGGGGCTTGTGGGCTTCCTGTTGGCCCATTGGCCCCCTCTTTTGCAATAAGGAGGGTTTCGTTCGATAAAAAATCAAGAGGAGGCTTTCGGGAGGAATTGTCGCCGCCACGAGGCGGAACTTGAGCAGAACCAATCTAGAGCTCCGGCAGGGTCATCGTCCCGGGGAAACTTCCCTCCCGGAGGGGGAAATCGTCGCCATCGTCATCACCAACACTCCTCTCATCGAAGGGGAATCATCACCATAAACATCTTCATCAGCACTATCTCATCTCCAAACCCTAGTTCATCTCTTGTAACCAATCTCCATCTCGCGACTCCGATTGATACTTGTAAGGTTGCTAGCAGTGTTAATTACTCTTTGTAGTTGATGCTAGTTGGATTACTTGGTGGAATATTATATGTTCAGATCCTTGATGCTACTCATTACCTCTCTGGTCATGAATATTATTATGCTTTGTGAGTAGTTACTTTTGTTCCTGAGGACATGGGATAAGTCATGCTATAAGTAGTCATGTCAATTTGGTATTCGTTCGATATTTTGATGTGTTGTATGTTGTCTCTCCTCTAGTGGTGTTATGTGAACGTCGACTACATAACACTTCACCATTATTTGGGCCTAGAGGAAGGCATTGGGAAGTAGTAAGTAGATGATGGGTTGCTAGAGTGACAGAAGCTTAAACCCTAGTTTATGCGTTGCTTCGTAAGGGGCTGATTTGGATCCACTAGTTTAATGCTATGGTTAGACTTTGTCTTAATTCTTCTTTCGTAGTCACGGATGCTTGCGAGAGGGGTTAATCATAAGTGGGATGCTTGTCCAAGTAAGGGCAGTACCCAAGCACCGGTCCACCCACATATCAAACTATCAAATTACCGAACGCGAATCATATGAACATGATGAAAACTAGCTTGACAAAAATTCCCATGTGTCCTCGGCAGTGCTTTACCTCCTATAAGAGTTTGTCCAAGCTTGTCCCTTGCTACAAAAGGGATTGGGCCACTTTGCTGCACCTTTGTTACCGTTGTTACTTGCTAGTTGCTATGAATCATCTTGTCACACAACTCCTTGTTATCGGTAATTTCAGTGCTTGCAGAGATTACCTTGCTGAAAACCACTTGGCAGATCCTTCTGCTCCTTGTTGGGTTCGACACTCTTACTTATCGAAAGGACTATGATAGATCCCCTATACTTGTGGGTCATCACAGGGGACTCGGGGATTTGAGGAATTGGAGGGACCATTGGTGAGCTTGGGCTGAGCCTGATCCCAAAAGTCATCACGAATCACAGGTGTATTGTATTCAATGTCCACATCGTCCTCCTTTTCTTCATCTGTCATCTCAGGGTTATGAGGAGCAGTTGAGGCTTGAGGAATTTGATCACCTTCAATCTCCTCATCAATGGGTGTCGAAGCTGCAGATAGATTTTCATTCATTTCCTCACCCCTTTCTTGAATGACATTGTCCTCACCAAAGGGTACAATCATGTAGGAAGGTGCAACACTGATAGAAGTTGCATCAATCGAAGCAGATGATGAAGTAGGCAAAGTCTTCAGGCATTTTACCTCTGAAGACTCTGAAGGTGTTGATGCCTTTCTCTTTTGGCTTCTTTCTCAGCTGTTTTTTTCTTCATTCTGATGCAGAAGGAAGTGCGATTTTCTTCATCTTTGAAGACTTTGGTGAGGGAGCATTTCTTCACGCATTGCATATTCATTTGAAGGCCTTGTAGATTCTTCAACAATTTCATCAGTTGCAGGTGTATCAGCAACATGTTCTTCATCTTCGTCAGACAAGTCTAAAGTGTAGCTGGCCTGAGGAATTGATGGTTGCGTTGGGACTGCAACCTTGTTATTGTACTCAGCATTGGCTTCAGTAGAGGCCTTGACAAACCTCACTTTGACTCCTTTACTGTCAGCATAAAGGCTTGTGTATTTCTCAGTGAGGGTTTTCAGCTCAGCTTGAGTAGAGACAAGTTGTTGTGGCATCAAGGTCAAAAGATTTTGTTGCAAATACTTCTCCTTTTGAACATGTGCTTTATGAGCTTGTTTGGCTTGCTGAGCCTTCCATTTTTCTTCGTTGATGAATTAGGCCACCATGTGACTGGGTCCAGGTGGAAGCTTCAGATCATCAATCGGTGTGTTGGGATGTTTGTACCAAAGATTGATGAAATCCAGTATCACCTTCGGATCCAGTTCGAGGGGAATGGTGGTACCTTTAGCTTGTGCAACCCTTTCCTGTTTGTTCCTGATGATGGCTTGAAGAGTTTCCTCATCATATTCATCACTTTCCTCTAATGCAGAGGGAACATTGAGGACAACTATGTTTGGACTGGGCCTTGTTCCTCGCCCAGCAGTCATCTTTATCTTTAGTATGCCACTTGAGGATTTTTGGGTTGTACCAGAGGCTGATGGTTTTGAGGAAATTGAGGACTGTGTTGGTTGTTGACTAGACTGAGACTGTAGTGGAAGTGAAGACTTTGCTGCTGTTGAAGACTTTGCAGCCGTTGAGGACTTTGTAGCCACAGTTGAATATGTCTGAGGAATTTGCTGTTTGGACAGTGCTGCTGAGGACTTTGGCTTGCCACCTGATTTCTTCATCAGTGTCTTCTTGGGAGGTTGTTCAGTGGCAGAAGCCTCCGCAGCAGAGGAGGAGGCAGCAACAGAATACTCATTGAACTTAGTCACAACTTCTTTGGCATTTTTCCTCAGTTTTTCCAAATATTTGGCTTTTTCATCAGGATAGTCTTCAATAGTGACCATGCTTGAGGGATGGGCACTTTATTGTTGTCCCAGAGGAGGTCTGGGGCAAGGAGGATTGACAACAAACTTCTTGGCATACTTAGGAGTGACATACTTGTATTTCTTCCACTCCTCAGCCCATCTCATTTCAATTCTTTGAAGCCTAATCTTGCGCTTCGCAGAGGTTTGTTTCCCATGAATCTATTCATCAAGTGTGCAATAATCAGCATAGATGTCCTCGGGAATCTCAAAGGCAGTGTTCTGTTCTGGTTTCTTGCCACCCTTCTGTTTCCTATCATCCTCCATTTTCTTCAGTTGAGGACTTTGCTGAGGAATTTGAATTCTGTAGGAATCATATGACACGGGTTTATTTTCTTTAAGAAACGCTGCAAACGAGTTAAGTTGATGAGAACCTAGTGATTCATCAGCTGACATTTTGTACCTGTGAACAGAGTATGGGTGCACAGAATTGGGAGAGGTCATATGCGTTCTCAGATTTGAGGAATTTGAAAAATGACTGAAGGTGAGGAATTTGACCAATACAGTGTTGACGAATTTCGCTAAGCATTCTGATCTTGGGGTCCACAATTGTGCAGATTCAAAAAATTACACAATTGAGGAATCTCGTGAAGAATTTAGTAACTTAGAGAAATTTATTAGGTGTTCTAGGCATGTATGTGTTCATCTGAAGGATATTCTGAGGAATAACTGATTTCATAGATCTAATGAAAATAAATGGATCAATATGGGCAGTATAATTAGATCTTAATTACGATATGTGAAGAACACGACGAACTGAGGAAGTGGAAACTGAAGCTCGTTAGTTCACATCTCCAGTTCCCTAACTCGGTGACTGAAGACAGCTACAACGACAGCGGAGGGAGATGACCCGCAGTCGGCGTGAGCCCGGCGACGGTGAGGTTCAGGTAGCGAAGCTTTTCCTCACCGGCGACAAAGATTTCCAGCGGCGGTGGTAGAGCTCGAGCGGGAGAAACGGTCCGAAGCGAAACTTTCGGATCGAACTGCCCCTGCCCTTTCCTCTCCGTGTGACATTCCTTACCCATGTGTGAAGCGGTGTAGATAGTGGAGATCGTGGTTATCCTATCGTGAGTAGTGGGTGCAGTTAGAGCGGTAACGGCAAAAATAATTAAGATTCAAAATTTTGAGGATATTGTAGCAAAGTCTTCAGCTGACAAGGACTCAGTGAGGACTTTGAACAAGTGTCAATTAGAATGCATATGAAGAATTGAGAACCGTTTGGGTTGAGCTTAGCATAGAGGAGAGACGGGTCCGATCAGATTCACTTAGATGAAAAACAAACTTGAAAACTTAGCAATAAGTGAATGTTGTTGAGGACATTGAAAGCTCATATATAGTCAATGAAGATCATCAGAAATTTTTGGAAACTTTGAAAATTTTGAAGACTTTCAAAATTTGAGGAATTTGCAAAAAGTCTTAGTTTTGAAGAATTTCAACTTTGAAGAATTTTTAATTTGAATAATTTCAAATTTTGGTGGTGGCGTGACCCATCGTATAAGAATGATGATTTCACGCACCGCGTACAATTGTCGTAGGGCCGTGAGAATCAAAGTCTTCATTTATTTCTTCACACTTAGAGTATTATTCTTCATTGATTGAAGAAAAAAGTTAGTTTGTGTGTTGCGCATCTAAGCCATCAATTTCGCATAAGTGTTAGGATGTGTGCCTTTTCACAGAACATTAGAAGATTCTAGGATATTTAGCTCACACCGCAACTTGCAAATCCTTTTCTCATCTAAGGGCTTAGTGAAGATATCTACTAGCTGGCCTTCAGTCTTAACATGGTAGATGACGATGTTTCCCTTGAGTACATGATCACGAAGAAAGTGATGATGAATCTGGATGTGTTTGGTCTTCAACTGTTGTACTGGGTTGTAGGTGATCTTGATTGCACTCTCATTGTTGCAGTAGAGGGGCACATTCATCATATTGATGTCGTAGTCCTTTAGGGTTTGCTTCATCCACTGTAGTTGAGCACATCATGATCCAGTAGCAATGTATTCAGCTTCAGGAGTGAAGAGTGATACGCAATTCTGCTTCTTTGAGGACCAGCAGACTAAGGATCGTCCGAGGAAATGGCATGTGTGTGACGTTGACTTGCGATCCACACCGTCACTAGCATAATCAGAATCAGAATATCCAACGAGGTGAAGATTTGAGCCCTTGGGGTACCATAATACAAGTGTTGGTGTGTGAGCTAGATATCAAAGAATATGTTTCATAGCCTTATGGTGTGATTCCTTCGGTTTTGCTTGGAAACATGCACACATGCAAACACTAAGCATAATGTCTGGCCTAGATGCACATAGGTACAATAAAGAGCCAATCATGGAGCGATATACCTGCTGATCAAAATCTATACCATTTTCATCAGTGGAGAGGTGACCGTTGGTAGGCTTGGGAATTTTGACGCCTCTGCATTCATTCATGCCGAATTTCTTTACTGCATCCTTGAGGTATTTCTCTTGAGAGATGAAGATGCCATTGCGTTGTTGACGAATTTGAAGCCCTAGGAAGAATTTCAGCTCCCCCATCATGGACATTTGATATTCTTCATCCATCATGTAGGAAAACTCATCACTATACGTTTGTCAGTACAATCAAAGATGATATCATCCACATATATTTGACATACAAATAGCTCATTATCATAGGATTTTTTGAAAAGAGTGTGATGGAGTGAACCGGGTTTGAAGCCTTTCTTCACTAGTAATTCCTTTAATGTATCATACCACGCCCGAGGGGCTTGCTTGAGGCCATAGAGTGCCTTTTTTAGTCTGAAGACTTTGTCTAGATGCTTCGGATCTTCAAAACCTGGGGACTGAGCAACATATACTTCTTCCTCAAGCTTACCATTGAGGAATGCACTTTTCACATCCATTTGATATAGTGTAATATTGTGATGATTAGCATAAGCAAGCAATATATGAATATCTTCAAGTCTAGCAACAGGTGCAAAAGTTTCATCAAAGTCAATTCCTTCAACCTGTGTGTAGCATTGAGCTACAAGTCACGCCTTGTTGCTCACAACTTGACCATCCTCTTCTTTCTTGGTTTGATAGGTACACTTGGTGCCGATGATATTGTGCTTGTGAGGATCGAGTTTTTTGACGAGTTCCCAAACATCATTTAGCTTGAACTAAAGAAGTTCATCTTGCATGGATTGAATCCACTCAGGCTCCATGAAGGCTTCATTAAATTTTGAGGGTTCTGTGATAGACACAAAGGAGAAATGCCCACAAAAGTTAACTAAATGTGAAGCTTTTGAGCGAGTGAGGGGACCTGGCGCATTGATGTCATCAAGGACTTTGTCAATTTCCACTTCATTTGCAATCCTCGGATGTGTTGGTTGAAGACTTTGGTTGGGCTGAGGAATTTGATCAGGAGCAATTTCCTCACGTGCACCCGCTTGAAGTTCATCATTGTTGGGGACAACTTCTTCAACAAGAGGTTGTTCCTCAGTAGGAATGATATCTTCAATAGCCTTGTGCTTAATAGATTCCTCATGAGTCGCTTTATCTGGCACAAGAGGCAGTTGCTCTCTTTGCGAGCCATTAGTTTCACCGAACCGCACATCTACAATTTCAACAACCTTGTTGTGATAGGTGTTGAAGACTCTATAGGTGTGCGAGTCCTTTTCGTAATCGAGCATAAAACCCTCATGTGCTTTTGTTGCAAATTTTTAGCTATGCTGAGGATCTCTAATCCAGCATCTTCCATCGAAGACTTTGAAACAATTTACATTGGGTTTCTTGTCAGTGAGGAGTTCGTATGAAGTCTTGTTCAGGAATTTGTGAACATATACCATATTGATGATGTGGCAAGCATTGTTGATTGCCTCAGGCCAAAAGCGATGAGGAGTCTAATATTCTTCAAGCATAGTCTGTGCCATTTCAACTAGAGTTATGTTCTTGCACTCAATGATGCCATTCTGTTGAGTAGTATAAGGAGTAGACAATTCATGAGTAATACCAAGTTCATCAAGATAATCATCAAGGCATGTACTCTTGAATTCTGTCCCATTGTCACTGCTGATGTGCTTGATCTTGACACTGAAGTTCGTCGAGGCCCTTGAGGAAAATTGTTTGAAGACTTCCTGTACTTCAGTTTCATACATAAGGATATGCACCCAAGTATAACGAGAATAATCATCAAGGATGACAAAGTCATATAGAGATGCTGCATTGGTGAGAGTGGCATAATGAGTAGGTCCAAAGAGATCCATGTGAAGCAATTCAAAAGGACGAGTAGTAGTCATGATAGTCTTCGAGGGGTGTTTGAAACTGGTCATCTTTCCAGACTCAAAAGCCCCACAGAGATGGTCCTTGAGGAATTTGACAGCTTCAATGCCAATGTCATGCTTATTCTTCATGAGCATGTGCAAATTCCTCATGCCTGCATGACCAAGTGTTCGATGCCATAGCTAACCTTGTGAGGTTTTTGCTAGCAGACACGTGGATGGCTGAGGGCCTCCAAAGAAATCAACAATATACAAGTCTCCTCTCCTAAAGCCTTCGATAACATTGGAATTGTCAGATTCCATGATGACTACACATCTATATTTTCCAAAGATGACAATCATACCAAGATCACAAAGCATTGAGACTGACATGAGGTTAAACCCAAGGGATTCGTCAAGCATGACCTTTTCCATGTGTCGATGTGACGCCCTCCGTTTAATTGTATGCTAATCATACACGCAAATGCGTACGATCAAACTCAAGGACGCACAGGAAGATATCACAACACAACACTAGACACAAATAAAATAAACAAGCTTCATATTACAAGCGAGGGGCCTCGAGGGCTAAAATACAGAAGCTCGAGAAGCACACGAGTCAGCGGAAGCAACAAATATCTCAGTACAGACATTAAACAAGGGGTGCCTTAGAGAAGGCTAGCACAAAAGATACAACGATCAAACGAGGCGAGGCCTCCTGCCTGGGAACCTCCTAAATTACTCCTGGTCTTCATCGGCCTTCACGAAGAAATCGCCATCGGGGTGGCAGGCGTCGGCAGGAAACTCCATCTCCTGGGCTCCAACATCTGGTCGCAGCAACGGATCAAGGGGATAAAAGGGGAGCAAATCAACGATGAGTACTCATCCAAAGTACTCGCAAGACTTATATCAGAACTATACTAAGTATGCATCAGTATCAAAGAAGGGGGTTATATGATGACTGACTGCAGCAATGCAAGAATAGAGAGAGAAGGCCTAGTCCTATCGAAGACTAGCATCTTTAGGGTCTTGCAGCAATAGACGAGAGTAGAATAGGTGTAACACAATTAATAGTCATATTGTTGCAGCAATATTAAAGTGTGGTCACGCCCAGAGATCCTTCCTCGACTCCCTGCGAGGAAGCGATCCCGGGGCAACTAATCAAGTTAAGTAACAGTTGTAGTCGTATAAGATGAGGGCACAACTCCAAGTCGTCTTGTAACCGTGGACACGGCTATTCGAATAGATAAGTTCTTCCCTGCAGGGGTGCACAACATATTCCCCGACGCACTCGATAACACTCTGGCCGGACACACTTTTCTGGGACATGTACAGCCTCGGAATATCGACATGTCGCAGCCCCACCTAAGCTCAGCAGAGAGGCCAGCCCGCCGGTCTAACTCCTAAGCACAAAGGGATCGTGGGCCCACTTACCCTCCGCGCTCCTGCATGATGCGAGGGCGACCGATGTCAGTCCTAGCACCCCTTAATACAAGAGTGATGCATCTCGGGACCACTCAGGCGTGCGCTGCTACATCGCTGACGCATGAAGAGCCTCGGCTGATAACGCGATGTCGAGTACCCATAATTCTTCCCACGCAGACTGTTAGTGCATAATAAGGCCTTCCGACCAACCCAGATCTAATACCCAAATCCATTATCATTTTAATTAGGCCATCGACACAATCTCGCGGGAATCCACGTGTCTAACAACTAACCACCAATGATCCCAGTAGTATGGTCGAGTAACTGTGTGGTTGTAACATCGGGGGGAATCAGAGGTATCACCCTCGTTGGATTCCGAACGATGTATCCGTCAAGGTGGACTTAGAGGAATCACTCTCGGGGGTCCCACACTTGAGGGGTTGCGCGACAGAGGCAACGTCGGGAATGGTGAAAGAGGAATCACCCTCGATAACCATGACTGACTAGCGGTACTACAGAGATATCATCAGGAGTACTTAGTGAGGTGTCACCCACTGTACCCGATATTATCTCTATAGCGTCGCACAACTAAGGGGGGGGGGTATGTACTGTGTCGGGTCTGGCTCGTCACTGAGGGATCGAGATTTGAAAACAAAGCGGGACAACTGGACTACGGGGTCAGAGGGGGAGACTGTTCCACCTATACTAAACAGTTTAAAGTGTGGTACTGAAAGTAGCAGTTCATCAAAAATAGGCTATGCATCAGATATAGGAGCTAACTACAACAGTAGCAAAATACTAATGCAAGCAGGAGGAAGAAAGACATAGGTGATATAGGGATGATCAAGGGGGGTTTGCTTGCCTTGCTCCTATGCGGCAAAAGGCTGGTCGGCAGGGTCGTAGATGTACCCGGCAGCAGCGTCAGTCTCGGAGTCTGTCGGTAAGAAGAGGGGGAAGAAACAATAAATAATAGCAACGGTGCAACACGATGCATGACATGGCAATATGCAGGCTAGGCATGAGCTAACGCAACAACATATGTCGTAGACGGGTCGGAAGAATATCTAACGATATTTTCGGGTCTCTCGCTACTACCGGTCAGACGAGAAACGATGGAAAAGTTGCATGTTTGCTATGCTAGGGACGCGTGACATACTGATGGACCGTTTATCTGGGCTCGTCTCGTTCTGCTGATCAACTTTCATGTTGAAAATATTTTGATGTGACTTACGTATTATTTTATATTAATTTTTAAAGTTTTTTATTCAACAATTAGGAATTAAAAATAGATTTAATTAAATTGGTTAGAAGCAATTATGACATCAGCATGATGTCATGCTGACATCAACAGTTGACCAGTCAACTGACCAGTGGGTCCTACGTGTCATAGACACAATTTATTAATTAAGTTTAAATATTAATTAAACATATTAATTTAGTAGGGGACCCACGTGTCATTCTCTATTAGGTTAATTATTTATCCTAATTAACACATTATCTTATATATCTATTTAATTAATTAACTAACTAATTAATTAATATATCTAATTATTTATTTATTTATTTTATTAATAAAAACACATATATATTTTTCATTTTCCTTTTCTTTTCTCTACATACACGCATACACACTCAATACATACATACATACATATAAAATACATACGACATCTAATACATACATTTTCTTTTTTATTCTCTAAGAAACATGTGTGTGCTAACTCTCTCATCTGTGTGCTCATCTCTCAACACAGAGAAAACAAACAACTTCATCTACACCTACACGATCCTAACGACGTCGAAACGGAGCGGCGATTGCCGGAACGGAACCGTGACAGCGCAAGGAAGAAGACGGTGGGAGAAGCCCGAAAAAGGGACTCACCGGCTTTGAAGGGAAGGCCCGGTGAAGCCGTAGTTCTCGGGGAGGGACGGAGGAGACGGGGTGGAGGAGGACGAGGTGGTGGTGGTGGCGGTTCCGGCGAGGTTGGTGACGATGGGGCCGGCCGGGTAACGAAGAGGGCCGGCCGAGGGCGCCGGTTGCGGAGGTCGCCGGAGGGGTGAAGGCGCGGCAAAGGAGGAGGCCTCCCGGGGCGCGGGCGACGGTGAAGGCGCCTCGGTTGAGGCCGGCGGGGAGAGGGGTACCTCCCTGCTCGATCCCTCCTGGACCGAGCGGGAGGGAGGAAGCCTGGGCCGATGGGGAGGGGCTCGGTCTCCGGGATTTGTTGAGGCGGCCGGCGCATGCGTGGGGGGAGGGAGGTCGGCGTGGGGTGAGGGGCTGAGAGGCGGCACGGGCTGGAGGTGCGAGGTGGAGCGACGGGATCCCGGGGCGGCGGCGCTGGTGGGGCGCCGATGCAGGAAGGCGCAGATGGCGCTGGGGTTCGACGCTCGTGGTGATGGAGCGGGCGACGTGGGGGAGGCCCTGGCGACGGGTGGGGTCGCGGATCTGGCGATCTGGGGAAGCAGGGAGGGAAAGCGAGCGAGGGGGAGAGGTTGGGGAGCGAGGGGGTTTCCCCTGGCGGCGGGGGTAGGGAGGGAAGTGGCGTGAGGGGTGGTGGGTCTTAGGGTTTCCGTGGGGGTTAAATACCCCCACGTGGGTTAGTGGGCTGGTGGGGGTTGGTCTGGCCGGTCGGGCCACTTTTGGCCCAGTTGGGCCGGGGGGTTCTGTTTTGTTTTGTTTTTTTTATATTCTTTTATTATTATTTTTAATTACTTTATTTTATTTATTTATTTATCATTGTTTTGTAGCTTCTCTTTTAAATATATAGGGTTTATAAACAATTCCAAAAATGCCCGATTCACAATTATAATTTATTAGGGAATTTTTTACATCTCATCCAACCGTATTGCATTTGAATCTTTCCCCGTTTGATTTTATTTTCAAATTTCGAATTTGAATTGTTTTGAACTGACGCGAGGTCAATGATAGGGAATCACGGTGACGTGGCATCATTAGTGTGTGATCAGTTGTAACGCCCCGGACACACCCGCCGGCGGTCGTTACTCCTGGCGGGATCTAGACTGGCCCCACATATCAATACTAGTCTTTTGTGCGCACTTTGTCTTCACTCTTGCACACCCGGGATCAACTTCCCGGTCGGTCACCCATCCTAGAACTACTCCAAGCTGAGCACGCTTAACCTGAGAGTTCTGTTCGAATGGGCTCCCGAAAAAGAAGGAATTCCTTATTCATATGAGTAGTCTATCATCCCTACTAAGCCAGGCTATCACATACACCACCACTCAGAGGAACCGACGTCCTCGTCGGGCCACAGGAGCATTCCCTCTTGGTACAAACGTCTGTGCATCTAGTCCAGTACATGTACCATGTCGTGTGCCACGGCGGGTCACAAACGTCATGAACAACATGACCGCACACCTGTCCGCAAACATCCGTGTAACCGCGAGGGTCGGCTCTGATACCATTGTTCATGACCGCACACCTGTCTGCAAACATCCGTGTAATCGCGAGGGTCGGCTCTGATACCAAACTTGTAACGCCCCAGACACACCCGCCGGCGGTCGTTACTCGTGGCAGGATCTAGACCTAGCCCCACATATCAATACTAGTCTTTTCTGCGCACTTTTTCCTCAATCATGCGCACCCGGGATCAACTTCCCGGTCGGTCACCCATCCTAGAACTACTCCGAGCTGAGCATGCTTAACCAGAGAGTTCTGTTCGAATGGGCTCCCGGAAAAGAAGGAATTCCTTATTGATATGAGTAGTCTATCATCCCTAATAAGACAGGCTATCACATCGGTGTAGCTTAATTACAATTACCACTGTAGCAAAAGTTAAGGATGTCACAACTCTCCCCTACTAACAAGAATTCTCGTCCCGAGAATTAACAGGTCGAAGGAAAGAGCTCGGGGTATTTATCACGAAGATGATCCTCGCGTTCCCAAGTGGCTTCATTTTCAGAATGATTTGACCACTGCACTTTAAGGAACTTGGTGACTCTGCGACGAGTCTTACGTTCAGCTTGGTCGAGAATGCGGATCGGATGCTCTTTATAAGAGAGGTCTTGTTGCAGCTCAAGCATATCATGATCCACTGCTCGAATAGGATCCTTGAAACAGCGGTGTAGCTGAGACACATGGAAGACATCGTGAACCTGAGAAAGGTTCGCCGGTAGTTCCAATTGATAAGCCACTCTTCCATGCTTTTCGAGAACAGTGAAAGGACCAATATAGCGAGGAGCTAACTTGCCCTCAATCCTAAAATGGCGTGCACTTCTCATTGGTGTGACACGAAGATAAACCTTTTCGCCAGGTTGATAGACCATATCTTGATGATGACGGTCATACTGACTCTTCTGACAAGACTGAGTAGCCTTCAGATTGTCATGAATAGTATGGACTTGATCTTCAGCATGTTGGATATATCCGGACCAAAGAGTGATCACTCCATTGGACGGTGGCTCGGGAATTTCATACGAAGCCAAGTGCAAAGGATAATTTGGAGTCAAAGATGTATAGGAGAGCCAGGTTTCAATCCTGTGGAACTTTGGGTTATGGGTCCATCATGTGGGCCGAGAGTAGATAGAGGGGTGACATATTATACGATCTTGGTAACAAGACATGTCAGAGGATAGCATGTCAGTTATGTTGGTAACCACGTCGGTACCAAGGGCAGGGGACGACTAGAACCATTTTCCTGCTCGTTGAAACGAGGCGGACCAATAGGAAGGTTCTCGTCCACCGGCGGCTACCGGAATGTTATCCACAATAGTAACAGAATCTTACTGACAGAGTTGTATACCGAGAATTTTACCTAAGCAGGGAATTAACACTACTTAGATAAGTTATGCCACAAGAAAGGTCAAACAGACCAATGGGAAGGAAAATTTGTTCACACACATAAGTATTAAAGTATACCATTCCTGAGGAAAACATAGAGTATGGTATACATGATAGGTCATCAAGTACATAACCATTATGATAGAGAGGCAAGAAGAATCATGATTTTTACCCATACCATATGGTTTGGATAATTGATCAGGAACAATCTAGCATTGCGCTTCCAATGTTCCTGTTGAAATTTGAAGTACCACATCCGTGCTTTGGGGTAGCATCGTCATGGTCATCAGATATAGGTTGGACTTAGGGGTATACAAAGAGGAACCATGAAGAACAACTTACAAAGCTAAGTCATACAATTTCCACATGGTAGAATGGCGAACCTGACATATGGAAGAATTTATATCAATAGGTCATGTGGCCCGGTGTGCCAAACAAGACATCACCGTACCGGGTTACATAAGACCAAAGTTATAATTATTGGAAAAATGTTCCAACCATTATATCTGTTCGAGGTTCACATCTGATAGGTGTAGGGACACCTCAGACTCAAGATGTCCGAGAAGAAAAGATGATGATGCAGGATTCTTAGGATATGAACTACACAAACAATCCTTGGATCACGAGTTGGATTGTAAGACACATGACACCATGTCAATACATTCGTGCCCACATGGAATTCTTACAACGAAATGCAAGTGAGTTGTGATTTGAGAACCATCATCGAGGATAACAAGGCTCCATGTGTAAGTCTGGATTAGCTCTTATGAAGGAACTTCTTTTCCTTAATCAAATCAGTCAGTGGCTTCGCGTGCTATGAGAAGTTACATGAAGTGAAGATAACAAATCTCCAAAACATATAACACTTCGCACATGCGTGAATGACTTGGGATGATCCTCAAAAAAGCAAAACAAAACTTTCACATATTCACGGCGGCAAGAATGCACGTGAACCTTGGGAAAACATTTTTGCTATCAAACACATTACTCACGAGCTAGTCACAAGTATAATGCTTTCAAGAGCTTCATCGTGGAACATGAAGAAGCTGAGGGTGTGGCTGATGGGCTCAGCAAAAATTCCCCAATATCTTGACAGGGATGAATTTCCAAAATCATAACATCAAGGAGATAGCATTTTTCAAGTCAAATGGTATAATGTTTTATGCTCGAAGGAACAACAACAATTAAACATTGGTGAAAAGGTGCACTCGGAAATATGGACTGAGTAACACGACCAATGTTAAAATAGTGAGTCAACATCCGACACACCAAGAATGGATCAATCAGTTGTTAACCTCAAGGCAATAGGGTTGCCTAAAGTATTGGGATCACACATCAGAGTTCACTTGTTGGCATTCCGGTTTGAAATAACACGGGACCAAAAAAATGACTGGTGATGGCGAGAAGTATTACTATATCAAGAATTCTTAAGACATGTGCAATTCTCACGACATTCTTTACATAAAAGATAGTAATACTCCAAAGTAGAAGATAACATAAGCTGAATAGCGAGGAACTTAAGGGACAATACAAAACATGAACAAGTTTGTGTTGGAGGGAAGGCAATAAGGTTTGCCGATGACAACACCAATCATCGAGAGGAAGGGATGGCATTTCTCATCATGCATTCGATCGATACCCTGGAAGAGCTCAGAATGATGATGATCACGACACTTTTGTCGATAAGTTACATGAAGATGTAATCAATCAGCGACGACATCAAGCAAGGGAATGGTGAAGCTACAGGTTGTCGGGAACACAATTAAGACTGCTAGCTTAGAATTGAGATTGCCTTTAAGGACATCCAACATGATGTGGAAAGCTCGATGCAAGCTTAACGCACAGTTGGAATTGTGTTCCAAGGATGAAGGGTATAGATAGCTTGGTCAAGCTCCAACATGACGATGATGATGTAGCTTAACAGCTTGCAATGACATGATCGAGTACAAACTCGTAAACAAGGAAGATTACTAAAAATTGTTGAATCGCAATGCGTACTCGACTCAGTTATCGATGTACTCGCGTGTCCAACAACTCAAACACGAGGAAACTGGAATTAATGAAAATATCATAGTTGATGAGGAGCTCACAAGAAGTTATATAGCTCCAAGATATTTTTGAGATACCAGGGATAGTACTCGGAGGTAGATCAACATTAAAGTTTGGACCGCTGTATTGATCTGAAGAATACAAGTACTTTAACTCGGTTGAGAATGAAATCAAGGTAGGACAACATGGTCGGAACCACGATTGCAAAGGACAAGATCAAAGATACCAGATTTAAACCACAGAATGAATGATTGTCGATACGAGAAGCTTCTTATGATAGGATCAACGTTGTTTCCATGGGCATGAACACAAAGTTCAAGGTCGACTCCCACTTCATCAATGCATCACCTACCATTTACTCCTCGCCTTTGATCAAGTTGTAGCTTTGAAAGGATACTCGGTAAAGCACCAGAAGAGTAAGACTCATGAAAACTTTTCGAGTCATATTGATTTGGAAGGCATAGGTTCAATCCATCGGGGCATCTTAGGAACATATACCATACACTCCAAGAGTAATTAACACATGCATTGACAACATAGCATGGCCGATAAAAGCATAGGATATAGTCTATCAGAGGGAGAAAACACAATTTACCAATGGCATCATGTGTTAGGGGAAGCAATCACCAGAAGTTTTGTAAGCAAAGGATGCCGTCGGATAATAACCTAGAATGAGTCTGTTAGTCCACAAAGGATTTGATGTGAGTATCGGTACTGAATCAGAGGGGGATAGGACGCAATGCATCGGGTTATAGAACATCTGAAAAATATCGATACTTCATTACCAAGGGAATTAGAATCTCCGGGTTGATGTATCATAATCAGATGCTCCGATCAAATACAAGTAAGTTGAATGGACTTGGATGGTCAACCAACCAAAGTTGATTTGTCGAGAACCAGCTCTGTTTGAAAGGACGTCTAAACCAAAAAGATAATTTATAAGTATCAACAGATGATTGTGTGCATTCAGCCAAAGGTAGTATCAATAAGATCACAAGAAAATCACAAAGGATTTTAATGAATGTTGCTAGACATATGGATTTAACCATAGCACAAGCAGGTGGGAAAGGTCAAAAGCAATAGGCTACTAGGGACTCCGAAAGATCAAATAGTAATTCGAAGAATTTTCGAAACCCATGACAACTGATGACAGACGAATCCCCGATAAGATAATTCGTTCCATCTCGTAAAAACAAGAGCATTTGGAAAGAAAATATGAATGACATTTGTATACAGTCATCCATAATGCTTGACGGAGGGAGGGAAATTGCAGAAGCAATAAGCACAAGTTCTCAGTGAACATAAAAGAGTATCATCGGAGTCTTCTGACGGATCAAGCCATCGTCTGGAATATGGGGCTCTCTGGGAGGAAGTATTTACGAGAACCTAGAGTTAGAGTTAGTAAAATCTTTAACCCAAAAAAGAAGAGAGAATAGAACCCAAAGTATAGAAAAGGGGTAAAAGATACTAATACCACCCAATTTTGATGTGGGCCCGTAAGCCACAGCATCAGTGTTAGTAAAGTTTCTCAAACACTAGACTCAACTTCGGCCAAGGAGTTGGAAAGGGGGCTACCTACAGGCAATCGAATCTGATACCAACTTGTGACGCCCTCCGTTTAATCGTACGCTAATCATACACGAAAATGCGTACGATCAAACTCAAGGACTCACGGGAAAATATCACAACACAACACTAGACACAAATAAAATAAACAAGCTTCATATTACAAGCCACGGGCCTCGAGGGCTAGAATACAGAAGCTCGAGAAGCACACGAGTCAGCGGAAGCAACAAATATCTGAGTACAGACATTAAACAAGGGGGTGCCTTAGAGAAGGCTAGCACAAAAGATACAACGATCGAGCGAGGCGAGGCCTCGTGCCTGGGAACCACCTAAACTACTCCCGGTCTTCATCGGTCTCCACGACGAAGTCACCATCGGGGTGGCAGGCATCGGCAGGAAACTCCATCTCCTGGGCTCCAACATCTGGTCACAGCAACGGATCAAGGGGACAAAAGGGGAACAAAGCAACGGTGAATACTCATCCAAAGTACTCGCAAGACTTATATCAGAACTATATTAAGTATGCATCAGTATCAAAGAAGGGGGGTTATATGTGGACTGACTATAGCAATGCGAGAATAGAGAGAGAAGGCCTAGTCCTATCGAAGACTAGCATCTTCAGGGTCTTGCAGCACTAGACGAGAGTAGAAGAGGTGTAACACAAATAATAGTCATATTTTTGCAGCAATATTAAAGTGAGGTCACGCCCAGAGATCCTCCCTCGACTCCCTGTGAGGAAGCGATCCCGGGGCAACTAATCCAGTTAAGTAACAGTTGTAGTTGTATAAGATCAGGGCACAACTCCAAGTCGTCCTATAACCATGGACACGGCTATTCGAATAGATAAGTTCTTCCCTGCAGGGGTGCACAACATATTCCCCGACGCGCTCGATAACACTCTGGTCGGGCACACTTTTCTGGGTCATGCCCGGCCTCGGAATATCGACACGTCGCAGCCCCACCTAAGCTCAGCACAGAGGCCAACCCGCCGGTCTAACTCCTAAGCACAAAGGGGTCATGGGCCCACTTACCCTCCCGCTCCTGCATGATGTGAGGGCGGCCGATGTCAGTCCTAGCACCCCTTAATACAAGAGCGATGCATCTCGGGACCACACGGGCGCGCGCCGCTACATCCCAGATGTCTGAAGAGCTTCGGCTGATACCGTGACGTCGAGTACCCATAATTCTTCCCACGCAGACGGTTAGTGCGTAATAAGGCCTTCCGACCAACCCAGATCAAATACCCAAATCCATTATAATTTTAACTAGGCCATCGACACAATCTCGCGGGAATCCACCCGTCTAACAACTAATCCCCAATGATCCTAGTAGTATGGTCGAGTAACTGTGTGGTTGTAACATCGGGGGGAATCCGAGGTATCACCCTCGTTGGATTCCGAACGATGTATCCGTCAAGGTGGACTTAGAGGAATCACCCTCGAGGGTCCCACACTTGAGGGGTTGCGCGACAGAGGCATCGTCGGGAATGGTGAAGAGGAATCACCCTCAATAACCACGACCTACTAGCAGTACTACAGAGATATCATCACGAGTACTTAGTGAGGTGTCACCCTCGGTACCCGATATTATCTCTGTAGCGTCGCACAACTAAGGGGAGGGGTATGTGATGTGTCGGGTCTGGTTCGTCGATCAGGGATCAAGATTTGAAAACAAAGCGGGGCAACTGGACTACGGGGTCAGAGGGGAAGACTGCTCCACCTATACTAAATAGTTTAAAATGTGGTACTGAAAGTAGCAGTTCATCAAAAATAGGCTATGCATCAGATATAGGAGCAAACTACAATAGTAGCGAAATACTAATGCAAGCAGGAGGAAGAAAGACATAGGTGATATAGGGTTGATCATGGGGGGTTTGCTTGCCTTGCTGCCCTGCGGCAAAAGGCTGGTCGGCAGGGTCGTAGATGTACCCGGCAGTAGCGTCAATCTCGGAGTCTACCGGTAAGAAGAGGGGTAAGAAAAAATAAATAATAGCAACGGTGCAACACGATGCATGACATGGCAATATAGGCTAGGCATGAGCTAACGCAGCAACATATGTCGCAGATGGGTCGGAAGAATATCTAATGATATTTTCCAGGTGTGTGGCTACTACCGATCAGACGAGAAACGATGGAAAAGTTGCGTGTTTGCTATGCTAGGGACGCGTGACATACGAATGGATCGTGTATCCGGGTTCGTCTCGTTCTGCTGATCAACTTTCATGTTGAAAATATTTTGATGTGACTTACATATTATTTTATATTAATTTTTAAAGTTTTATTCAATAATTAGGAATTAAAAATAGATTTAATTAAATTGGTTAAAAGCAATTATGACATCAGCATGATGTCATGCTGACATCAGCAGTTGACCAGTCAACTGAACAGTGGGTCCTACGTGTCATAGACACAATTTATTAATTAAGTTTAAATGCTAATTAAACATATCAATTTAGTGGGGGACCCACGTGTCATTCTCTATTAGGTTAATTGTTTATCCTAATTAACAGATTATCTTATATATCTATTTAATTAATTAACTAACTAATTAATTAATATATCTAATTATTTATTTATTTATTTTATTAATAAAAACACATATATATTTTTCTTTTTCATTTTCTTTTCTCTATATACAGGCATACACACTCAATACATACATACATACAAAATACATACGACATCTAATACATACATTTTCTTTTTTATTCTCTAAGAGACATGTGTGTTCTAACTCTCTCATGTGTGTGCTCATCTCTCAACACAGAGAAAACAAACAACTTCATCTACACCTACACGATCTTAACGAAGTCGAAACTTAGAGTCGATTGCCGAACGGAACCGTGACGGCGCAAGGAAGAAGACGGTGGGAGGAGCCCTAAAAAAGGGCTCACCGGCGTTGACAGGAAGGCCCGATGAAGCCGGAGTTCTCGGGGAGGGGCGGAGAAGATGGCGTGGAGGAGGACGAGGTGGTGGTGGTGGCGGTTCCAGCGAGGTTGGTGACGATGGGGCCGGCCGGGTGACGAGGAGGGTCGACCGAGGGCGCCGGTTGCGGAGGTCGCCAGAGGGGTGGAGGCGCGGCGAAGGAGGAGGCCTCCCGGGGTGCGGGCGACGGTGACGGCGCCTCGGTTGAGGCTGGAGGGGAGAGGGGGACCTCCCTGCTCGATCATTCCTGGACCGGGCGGGAGGAAGGGAGCTTGGGCCGATGGGGAGGGGCTCGGCCGCCGGGATCTGGTGAGGCGGCCGACGCGTGCGTGGGGGGAGGGAGGTTGGCGCGGGGTGAGGGGCTGAGGGGCGGCACGGGCTGGAGGTGCAAGGTGGGGTGACGGGATCCCGGGGCGGCGGCGCTGGTGGGGCGCCGGTGCAGGAAGGCGCAGATGGCGCAGGGGTTCGACGCTCGTGGTGGTGGAGCGGTGCCGACGGGTGGGGTGGTGGATCTGGCGATCTGGGGAGGTAGGGAGGGAGAGCGAGCGAGGGGAAGAGGTGGGGGAGCAAGGGGGTTTCCCCTGGCGGCGGGGGCAGGGAGGGAAGTGGCGTGAGGGGTGGTGGGTCTTAGGGTTTCCTTGGGGGTTAAATACCCCTAGGTGGGTTAGTGGGCTGGTGGGGGTTGGTCTGGCCGGCCGGGCCACTTTTGGCCTAGTTGGGCCACGGAAGGTTTTCTGTTTTGTTTTGTTTTTTTATATTATTTTATTATTATTTTTAATTACTTTATTTTGTTTATTTATTTATCTTTGTTTGGTAGCTTCTCTTTTAAATATATACGGTTTATAAACAATTCCAAAAATGCCCGATTCACAATTATAATTTATTAGGGAATTTTTACATCTCATCCAAATGTATTGCATTTGAATCTTTCCCCGTTTGATTTTATTTTAAAATTTCGAATTCGAATTGTTTTGAACTGACGCGAGGTCAACGATAGGGAATCACGATGACGTGACATCATTACCGTGTGATCATGCTACTTCTCAACCAACAGCGCCAGAAATTGACACGTTGACGGAGACTTGCTTGTGTTGGCTTTTCCCTTGAAGAGGAAAGGGTGATGCAGCACACGAGCAGTAAGTATTTCCCTCAGTTTGAGAACCAAGGTATCAATCCAGTAGGAGAATCTCGTCAAGTCCAGAGTACCTGCACAAACACAAAAGAGCTTGCACCCAACGCTATAAAGGGGTTGTCAATCCCTTCAAGATTGATTGCGAAGTGAGACCTGAAGGCGGAAAGTGCAACGAAGAAAAAGAGTAAGGCTGAAAATATAGTGTGGAGTAGACCCAGGGGCCAGAGTGTTCACTAGAGGCTTCTCTCAAAATAGCAAATATTACGGTGGGTGAACAAATTACTGTCGAGCAATTGATAGAACCGCGCAAAGTCATGACGATATCTAAGGCAATGATCATACATATAGGCATCACGTCCGAGACAAGTAGACCGATACTTTCTGCATCTACTACTATTACTCCACACATCGACCACTATCCAGCATGCATCTAGTGTATTGAGTTCATGACGAACAGAGTAACGCGTTGAGCAAGATGACATGATGTAGAGGGAAAAACTCAAACCAATGATGAAAACCCCATCTTTTTACCCTTGATGGTAACAACATGATGCATGCCTCGCTATCCCTTCTGTCACTGGGTGAGGTCACCGCACGGTATGAACCCAAAACCAAGCACTTCTCCCATTGCACGAATCATAGATCAAGCTGGCCAAACAAAACCCACAACTCGAAGAGAATTACAAGGATATGAAATCATGCATATAAGAGATCAGAAGAAACTCAAATAAGATTCATAGATAATCTGATCATAAATCCACAATTCATCGGATCTCGACAAACACACCGCAAAAGAAGATTACATCGGATAGATCTCCATGAAGATCATGGAGAACTTTGTATTGAAGATCCAAGAGAGAGAAGAAGCCATCTAGCTACTAGCTATGGACCCGTAGGTCTGTGGTGAACTACTCACGCATCATCGGAGAGGTCATGGTGTTGATGAAGAAGCCCTCCGTATCAGAATCCCCCCTCCGGCAGGGCACCAGAACGTGCCCCAGATGGGATCTTGCGGAGACAGAAGATTACGGCGGCGGAAAAGTATTTTCGATGATCTCTTGATTTTTCTGGGATTTTAGAGAATATATAGGTGGACAACCTAGGGCAGGGGAGCCACGGGGAGCTCACAAGCGTGCTAGCCCCCCCTAGGCCGGGCCTGGTGGGCTTGTGACCTCCTCCGGGGTCCCCTACCTTGGTTCTCAAGTCTCCCGCGTGTCTTCAGTTATGGAAAAAATCATTCCACAGGTTTTATTTTGTTTGGACTCCATTTAAAATTCTCCTCTAAAAAGGGTCAAAAACACGGAAAAACAGGAACTGGCACTTGGCACTGAGTTAATAAGTTAGTTCCAAAAAAGGTATAAAAGGCATCCAAAACGTCCAAAGTTTGACAAGATAATAGCATGAAACCATCAAAAATTATAGATACGTTGGAGACGTATCAGATCATTGTAGCTTAATTACAATTACCACTGTAGCAAAAGTTGAGGATGCCACAGTCGGTCCTTAGAGATAGCCACTTTGCCAAGTCCCAATACCTTGCTTTTACCTTTGTCAGCGTAGGTGATATGCTTAAGTGGTGATGGAGTTAGTGGGATATTCATCAATAAGCTTTTATCACCAGTCATGTGATTGTACATCCACTGTTAAGAACCCACTCTGTGTTCTTGGGTTGGTCATCCTACAGATGAATTAGTCCTGCTTACCATTTCATATGCTTTAGATTGAAGAATATGATATCAATTTCATTAGACTTGAATTTCATCACATAAAATAGATTTGAGGACATAATGAGGACGTGTGAAATGACCAATAATTTCATCATGCTTTAGCTTGCATCCTATCAAGCAATTTTCTCATGTCTCCAGCAAATTCTTCATGTGATGACTTTCATCTCGAGACATGACCTGCAGAAGTGATTAGTTTGATTTCTTCACCACCCACATATCAAGGGGTGACAAAGAGTTCATCATCCTGCGAGCACCATATGAGAATTGAGGCATTGAAGCTAATGCACTTCTTTTCACACGAAGGGGGTTAGAGTACTCAAATGAATAGACAGAGAAATTCTTTGAGGACTTATGAACGTAGTGATTTGAGGAATAGTACACATATTCATGTCCCTTATAGTTTCCCTCCATATCAGAAGCATTAGTTCGAGTACGAGCATATTTTTGACCATTTGAGGAATTTTATCCTCGTGAAGACTTTGGCCCAGCTGAGGAATTTGATCTATGGTTCCTGTTCTTCACTAGTGGTGTCATGAGGACATTCATGTGAAGACTTTCCAAACAACTTTTGGGAACCTAGATTTTCCTTAGGGGTGGTCCATTCCTGCAGTTAGTTCCAACATATCGAGCAAATACTTCACAAGCTTGATTTTTGAACAGTTTATAGTTGGAGTCAAATGACTCATTAGAGGAATAAGACATTTCATATGCAAAGCCTGTTAGAGTGGATGGATCAATGGGAGGTCCTTTTGCAGCAACCCATGAGGTTTTGGGTACTGCTCAGGTTTCCAGTATGACCCATCGACGTTCAGTTTCCTTTCAAAGTCAATGCCTTCTTTCCTCGGGTTCCTGTTCAAAATCTGCTTTTTGAGCACATCGCAAAGGGTTTGATGCCCTTTGAGACTTTTGTATATGCATGTCACATACAATTCCTTCAACCCTGCATTTTTGTGAGTAACATTTGTGGTTTCCTCACGTGAAGAATTGGATACCACAAGAACAGTTGAAGAATATGTAGAGATAGAAGCATTTGAGGTTTCAGGTGAAGAATTAGTAGTTTCACGTTCGATGCATTTTAGACATGGTGGAATGAAATCTTCCTGAGCGGTACTAATCTGTTGAGCAAGCAATGAATCATTCTCCATTCGAAGATCATCATGGGACATTTTCAGCTTCTCAAGATCTAGCTTCCTTTGAAGCAATTCATAGGAAATCTTATCATGATCAGCCAAGAGTGTACCATAACGTCTTGAAGACTATCAAATCTAGACTAAAGACTTTGAACATCTTAAGTGAGGATTTGGGTACGATTCATTTCATCATTGAAGAGATCATCGCTTTTGTCTAGCAGTTTAAGAAGATTTTCAATAGCACTTTGTTGCTTAGTGGCAATGTTGGCAAGTTTATAGTAACTGGGTTTTTGATAATCATCATGTTCACAGTCACTAGAATCATAAGATGATGTGTGTCTTGGTACCTTTGAACCTTTTGCCATGAAGCAATAGGTGGGAGCGAACTCATCATCATAGTCATCAGTGTTGTTGATGTTGTCATTTTCTTCAAGGTTGAAGATGGACTTGTTGACAAATGTGGTAGCAAGTGCCAGACTTGCCACACCAGACTCTGACTCCACTTCAGAACCTTCCTCTTCATCACATTCCTCAGATTCTTCCTCAGACTCCATTTCCTTGCCAATGAGTGCCCGAGCCTTTCTGAAACTGGTCTTCTTGTGCGATGAGGACTTTGAAGATTTCTTTTTTTTTCTTCGAGTCATCAGAACTATCATCCTTGTACTTCTTCTTCCTTGATTCCTTCACCCAACATGGACAATCAACAATGTAGTGACCATATTTCTTGCATTTATGGCAGGTTCTTTTTTTGTAGTCCTTAGGTGAAGATTCTGATTTCCTCATATCTCTTCTTTGTAGTCCTTAGGTGAAGATTCTGATTTCCTCATATCTCTTCTTGAATACTTACTGAACTGGCCACGCCTTGAGAACTTCTGGAATTTCTTCACGAGCATAGCAAGTTCTTGACCAAGTTCTTCAGGATCACCAAGACTGCAGTCGGATTCTTCTTCAGATGAGGAAACAAAATTTCCCTTCAGCGCATGAGGTCTTGAATAGCTTGGTCCATAAAGGTCTCTCTTCTCTTCTTGTTAGAATTCATGAGTATTGAGTATCTCAAGTATATCAGCACGATCAAGCATCTTGTTGTCTCTTCGTTCTTGGATCATCAGTACGAGTGTGTGAAATGATGGATCAAGAGATCGTATAAGTTCCTTCACAACTTCATCGTCAGTGATGTCTCCGACTCGAAGAGCCTGAAGCTCATTGGAGATGTCAGTGAGGCGATCAAAAGTATCTTAGTAGCTTTCATTATTTAGTCTCTTGAAGTGGTTGAAGAGATTGCAAAGAACATCAACTCGAGAGTCACGCTATGTTGAGACTCCCTCATTGACTTTGGACAACCTTTCTGAGATAAGCTTCGCAGAGCCCAAAGCACTCACTCTGCCATGCTGACCTTTGCTTAGATGGCCACAGATGATATTCTTCACTTCCGAATCGTGTTGCTTGAATTTCTTCACATCAGCGACAATGATAGTTGAAGTGATAGAGGGAACACAATTTTCCACAATATACCAGAGATCGTTGTCAATTGCTTAAAGGTGCATTTCATCTTGTTCTTACAGTAGGGGAAGTCTTTTCCTTCGAAGGTAGGACAGCCCGCAATAACCTTGATCATACCCGCGGTCGGCATAACTAAAACTCTAGATGGTTAAACCAAAATCAAACAGAACAAGGGAGTACCTTGCTCTCATACCAATTGAAAGTGCGTTATATCGACTAGAGGGGGTGTATAGGCGATGTTTAAAAATTCATCACTAAAGAAATTCCTAGTGAGCAAAGTCCTCAGTCATGAACTGGGTGCATCGGAAATAGTACTTAATCAGATATGTAAAAGCAACTACAACAAAGTACTCACAGTGAGTTAATAGGTTTGGTTTGCACAGGTCATGTAAACAGGATAAGCAGGTGATGAATAACTCAGGTGAAGAATTTGAGGTGAGGAATTCAGAGAAAGTCTTCTGTCAAATTCTTCAAACAATACAGATAAAAGTCTTCAACATGCAATTAAGGAAATGAAAAGAGTTGAAGAAATAGAACCCATAGCTCGATGAAGACAATGGTTGATGACCCAGATCCAACTGATGTGATAGTTGTACGTCTGATTTGGAGCAGCTTGGTATTGAAACCAAAGGACACACAGTCCCGGGACACACAATCCCTACCATAGTATCCTTGAGCTAAGGACAAATAGTCCTCGCCCAACACTCGTGGTAAGTCTTCAGGGAAGACTTTCAAACTCTCACAAACTCGGTTACCCGGCGATACATAATTGACTGCTGGATGCTCTAGACCATGACGCCTAACCGTTTGGAGGATGCACAGTCCTCAAAGGTAACAAGCATCGGTTCCACACAGGAACAATCTCTTCAATGATGCTCAATCACTTTGGGTTTTTGGTTTTGGTTTGGGTGTTTGGGGTTTTTCCTCACTTGATGATTTTCGCTCAAAGTCCTCGAGGAATTGGGTTTCTCTAAATGACAAGTGCCAGTTTCTCACGAAGCAGCCAACCAGCTAGTGGTTGTAGGGGGCAGCTATTTATAGGCTAGGAGCATCCCGACATGATATGGTATTATTGTCCCCAATGATATGACTGTTGTGTGCATAAGATTAGGGACATGTGGTGTGCGGCGCGGCAATGGTCGGAACTTTCAACTGTGAAAGTCCTCATGGCTCTCATGTTCCTCGCTTGGAGGATCTCGTAGGTGTAGGTTTGAGTTGAGCATCATGAGGAAATTCTTCCTTAATTTTACCTCGACCCCTTCAACAGTACGGTGTTCCTATGACTCAAGAACGAAGAAAATGAAATAAAAATAGTAAATCTTCAAGTTTCAAAGTCTTCAAAGCATTTTCTTCGGGACATACTGAATTCCTCATCTTCAATGTCTTCATCAGGAATAGCAACTTTTTGGCAATTTCTTCGCTATCAAAGTTTTCAATAAATGACCAAAGTTTTCACTCGTAGACATACATTCTTAGCGGTCAGTATTCTGCGAATAAGTCAAACTCCTCAGTGACTTATAGAGCGTGTGTACACTCACAAACATATCCGTCTCTTAACCTATAAGTCTTCAATCCACCAAAATCACTAAGGGGCACTAGACGCACTTACAGGGAACCGCAAAGATACTACAAGAAATCATTCAGACCCGCGGCATACCTTCGAGTTTTTAACTCATTTCCTTGCCAAACTCCTCGACAAACTGCTCCAACTCGAGTTTCTTGGCGGTGATCTTCTCAAACTTGCCCTCCCACTCGGTGTAATGCGTCTTTAGCTCGGCAGCTTCTTCAGCGGACTTGATCGCGGCAACCTCCAAGAGTTGCTTCTCCTCCTCAAGCTTTTCAACCGATTTGAGCTTGGCATCAGCCGCTTTGGTCTTCTGGTTGGCTTCCTTTCAGGCAGATGCTAGATCTTCGTCCCTCTTCTCGAGGGCCTCCTTCATGGTATCTAAAGAAATAGAAGTCTTCAGCCTCTCCGCAAGGCGATCTGATAAAATAACCTTAGTCGGATGGGAAGAGAGATCAATTTTAAGACAGTCGGACAGGAAAGATTTACCTTCGAGTGCGCGCTTCTCCTGCTCTAGGCGCCCACTCCTAGCCTTTTCAGCATCAAGAATAAATTGGGAAGTATATCCATGGAAGTATTGGCCCTACGACAAAACTGCGAAGAAATCAACCATCATTCGGGAAACTCTACTCAGTAAATGCAGTCACTCGACAAGAATACTTACGTCGAAGCTACTGGCACATCGACATTGATGCGCCGGATAACGGCCCTCCGAGGCTTGGAGACCATGGTCTTGGGCTCCTTGCCAGCCTTCTGTGGTGACACCTCGGGCTTACTCCATCCCCGTTTGGAGCTACGGGTTGGCGCAGCCGACACAATCAGTTTTGCCACACTCGGGTCTTGGTGCCCCTAGTACGGACTCTAGGGTCTTGGCGTGCCTTGGTGCGAGCCACAGCTCGGACTTCGTCATACGGGGAGGACTCTACCTCGACCCCATTTTCATCATCGTCATCACTAACCTCGGTCTCCTCTTCATCATCGTCATCTTCGCCACCTCCCGAGCTCTTTGGATGCTTAGTGTCACTCGCTACGTCAATTGGCACACGATCAACCACCGACACAGAACTGACGAATGTTGTAAAGGCATGCCGAGTGAAGTAAGCAAGTTCATGAACATCGAGATAAAGCAACTGCAACAAAGGTCACTAGGACAAAATATGCGAGGGATTACCACATTCGATGGGTTCGTCCTCGAGAAAGGGGGCATGAGCCTGGTTCCCCTAGGGTTGTCGCGCACGGGAGTGATGGCTTTAAGCTTGTTCTCCAGCTCCTCTGCTCCAATCTCCTCCGGGTGAACATGGGTCACATCATTTGGCCCTTCGTACCTTCACATGGGGTGGGCCCTGGCCTGAAGGGGCTGGATCCTCCGCTGAAAGAAGACCTCCAAAAGGTCCATCCCATTTACACCCTTCCGCAATAACGCAACCACAACGATCACCAAGATGTCTACGTCCACCTTTTCCTCCTTCGACACGGTGAAAGAAGGAGCCTACGGGACTCGCTTGGCCGAGTAAGGTGGAAGACCCGGTTGACCCTTACCGACTCGGACATCCTAGAAGTAAAACTAGGAGTCTTGACAACCCTTCACAGAATCAGGGAAGGACATTTGGGGGAAACTACTCTTCCCTCTAAGTCGTATGCCTAAGCCCCCGCAAAGTTGCACTACGTTTGTCTCCCCCCCCCCCCGATTGAGAAGACATCATCACCGTCATCACTCGACATGTAAACAAGTGTTTGAACAGCCCCCAATGCGGGTGGCATCCAAGGAAGTCCTCACACAAAGAAACAAAAAGCAGCTAAATATGATACGACATTGGGGGATGTAGTATCGAAAGTATGTCTAGAGGGGGGTGATTAGACTACTTAATAGGATAATTTTTTTGCCTTTTCCCAATTTTAGTTGAGGGATAGTTTTGGCAGTTATAGCAAGTCAAGTACACCCTACACATGCAGTTCTAAGATTGTAGCAGTGGAATGTAAAACATGCAAGTGTAAAGTAAAGGAATAAGGTAGGGAGATCACATGCATGAGGTTGACACGACAATTTTTGGCACGGTTCCGATAGGTGGCGCTATCGTACGTCCATGTTAACGGTTGCAAGAGTCCACGAAGGGTTCCACCCACAAAGGGTCCACGAAGAAGTGTCCTTGTCTATTGCACCCCGGCTTCCGCCCATGAAGTACTAGCCTCAGTCATGGTAGATGTTCACGAAGTAGGCGATCTCCTTGCCCTTACAAACATCTGGGTTCAACTCCACAACACGAAGTAGGAGGCTCCCAAGCGACACCTAACCAATCTAGGACTAGGAGGCACCACCCTCCAAAAGGTAATAGATGTGGTAGATCAATGAACTCCTTGCTCTTGTGCTTCTAAAGATAGTCTCCTCCACAAAAAATCACTCTCTCACAGAATAGCCATGCGTAGGAGAGATTGATTTGGTGGAAAGCAGTTTGGGGAGGCTAGAGATCAAGTTTCAAATGATTGGATTTGAATATCTTGGTCTCTACACATGAGTAGGTGATTCTCTCTTAGAAAATGGATCCGGAAATGAAGTGTGTGTTCTGAGTGCTTCTCCCACGAATGAGAGGTGGGTGAAGGGGTATATATAGGAAACACACAAAATCCAACTGTTACACCTAAAGTGGCAAACTCGGTGACACCAAAGTCATAAACTCAGAGGTACCGACTCGCACAAAAGACAACAACTTTTGAATCTCGGTGGGGCCAATATACACAACTCGGTGGTACCGAAAAGGTGGCTAATAGTCAGATGACCAAACTTGGCGGTGTTGATACGCAAACTTAGAAATGTTGATTTTGTGTATCGAGGCAACAGATAGTTGGTCACCTTGGACTCGATAGCACCGATATGGTTTTGGGTGCACCGATTTGGTGGGAATGGCTAGGGTTTTTGTCTGAGGTCAAACTCGCTGAGGCCGAAATGTGAAAGTTGGTGGCACCGAATTTGAGTATGTGGAAATGGACAGAATGGTTATGTGGGAAAAATGACTGAGTATTTTGGTGGCTAACTTTGAGCACTTGAGCAACCAGTTCATTTTAATACCTCACCCCCTTTTAAGAGTATTGGCTTTCCTATGGACTCAAAAGTGATTTCTCACAAATATAAAATGAAGAGTCTTCTAGCTTGAAGCTTGAGCCAATCTTATTCATTTCTTGCATCAAGGGGCATCTCCACATAAGCCTTTAGCCAAAGCATCTTTTGAACTTTTCTGAAATATACTTGGAAAAACATATTAGTTCAATGATGCATATGTTGTGATCAATTATCAAAAGTACCCTAGGAAGCAATTGTGCTTTCAATCTCCCCCTTTTGGTAATTGATGAGAACATATAGATCAAAGCTTCAACAAAAGATATAATCAATTATCAGCATCGATGCTTTGATAAGTATGTGAAAAGCAAGAACTCCCCCTAAATTTCTGCATTATTTAAAATTTGTGTTTGAATGCAAATGCACAATTGATTAGGATCATGGGTCACTCTTCCATGTCACATACAACTTGGTGGTGCGCATACAAGATAAGAATGAATAGTAATGCACATGACACAAACAAAATAAGTGAATGATCATCACATAGAGAGCTAAAGGATAATAATGTAGCATCAACCAAGCAATGCGTATGATCAAACACATATAACGGGATAAAGTTATCCAAAATACCAAAGTTTTAAAACCAAATGAGAGCAAATAAAGTCAAAAGCTCTCTCTCTCTCTCTCTCTCTCTCTCTCAGCCCTATGATCTATACATTTCTCCCCCTTTGGTAACAAGTTACCAAAAACTTCAAAAAGTACAGAGCTACTCGTCTCTCTGGGCAGCTGATGAAGGAGTTGACATAAGAGCGTCCATGAAGGCATATGTTGAGTGACCTGGAGCTGGAGGAGTGTACATTAGAGGTTCTTGAGCTGGAGCTGGTGCTGAAGGTGCACATGCTTGAGCTGATGAAGTCTGTCTTGTCTCCGGAGCAGGTACAACGACTGATCTAGGCTGGGTGCTGAACCGTGTGGTAGTGAGAGGAGGTGACTCTTCATGATCATCATCATCATTATCATTATCTGAGTGTGGAATCTCCACTGAGTCAACTTCATGTTGAAGTTGTTTGATTATAGTGGTCAGCTCCGTTACCTTCACATACATGTCATGAAACTTTGTTTCCACGACTCTCTCAAGGCTTTTCTGATTTTGTAGCATCTCCTGGATGTTCTTCTCCATACCTTGGACAGAGCTAACTAGAAATGCCATTTTCTCAGCTTGAGTTCTGAGCTGTGGAACTGGTGGTGGCTCATTTCTAGCTGCATCAGCTTTTGCTGCCTCTGTTGCCAATCTTGTTGCACCTGAGTTGGGATCATTTTCATCCATCACCACTACATTGTCTTGAAATTCTTGTTGAAGGGGTAGATGGGGACGATCCAGGAGATATGCATGCTTGCCTAGCTTGGCATTGATAAGCATATGAATGTATGGGGCATATCCACAATATATTTTCTCATCAGCAGCAGTCCTCCGGATAGTCTCTATTATTAAGTCCATCACTTTGAATCTAGTGTGAGAGTCCAAATGGTGCAACAGATTTATGGAGTGTCCTCGAATCATCCTATCATCACCTGACTTAGGCATCAAGGTGTGTCTCAGAATTGTGTTAGTTGTGGGTATCCCTTCTTGCAATAAGTATACCGAGCCCATCTTGCGACTTGCCAAATACTTGTGAGGAATTGGCTTGTACATATTGGCCATGGTGTTGTGTCTCGTCTTTGTTTCAGAATACACATCAACATCACTCTCTTTTTTCTTGGGGGCACCAATGATAGTGGCCCACTCATCAACCGTAGACTCATACTTGTGACCACCAGTCATCCACACAATAGAACCATCTCCATAGAAATGAATAGTTGAGTAAAATTGTATGATCAACTCATCATTCCATGGGGTCATATGTTTTCCAACAAAATCTTCAATGTCCACTAAGTTGAATTTTTCTTGCAAATGGGGAAATGATTTTTCATTGGCTGTGATGTAAGTCCAGTCAACATATCTCATATCATTGACAGCTGGACTCTTGTCATACATGACAATCTCATAGAAATCTTGTTGTTCCTTGGTGTGAAACCTTGGATCAACAACATTTATTCTCCTTATGGCATATGGATCTGCAGCTCTCCATTTCCTCAAACTTGCATCTTTCCTCTTCTTCATGTCTTATGCTACTGGATGAGCAGCATTGTGCACTGGCAGATTTGGTTGGAGCTTCCTAAGAATTGGTGCATTCTCATCTTCTTCCTCTACAGCAAAGGCACTAGAAGCAGGGCCTTTCTCCTTGGCAGCTGCAAGAATATCCTTTGTACTCTTCCTATGAGCTACAACCTTTTTAGCCTTGGGTGGAGGCTTAGGAGCAGATTTCATGGGCTTGGCGCCAACCATGAGCTTCTTCTTCTTGGGAGGAGCTGGGATCTCATCTTCTCAAATAGCATCTTATGGTTCCTCATACATAGAAGTCTGGCTCCCAACAACATGAACTATCCTCTTCCTCGCTCACTTCACACCAGCATTCTTAGCAGGTCTATCAGTGGAGAGTGCCCTGCTCTGCCTTGCAGACCCAGGAGCTCGAAGATCGGCAGGACTTGAGTACTGTTTCCTGACAGTCATCTTAGGAACCCTTAGAGGAGTTGAAGTTTCCTCTGACACAAAGTCTGAGTCCTCTTCATCTAAGTTTAGTTTCTTTCGCTGCCTGGTGTCTACCTTGGGCAAGCCATGGGAGCTGTAAGATCCAGGGTCAGAGTCAGTCTTCTTAGGACTTGTACGTGAGTCCATCTCAGCATTGTTCTCTTTGAAATCATTCTGGCTGTCTTCAGATCTAGACATCTTGGCATACTAGCAACAACTCAGCAGCAGACCAGCAAAGAGCAATCCTATGAAGAAGATATAGGAAAGGCAGAAGGGTTGAGCATCACAAAACACAGAAGGATTTTTCAAAATTTGAAGTTGGAAACTTAGGCTATGATCTTCTGTCGAATGTAAATTGGTGTCACCGGGTTGGTAATTTTGGAGTCACCGAGAAAGCTTACTCGAGTAACAGAAACTTGGCAATCTGTTTCAGTGTGACCAAAAAGATCTGCTCGGTCTCACCGAGTTTCTTCTCAGGAACCCTAGAAAGGAAATCGGTGGAACCGATTCAACCAACTTAGTCTCAACGAGCTACATGCTGTGACAGATCAGATCCAAAATTTCGTCTTTCTCTATGCTACAAGATACTCTGGTGGAAGGGAGGGGTTTGCACATGGTGGCTTGTAGATAAAATTTCCCAATGCACATGAGTTGGATAGAGGAACACAGAAGAAGATCGGAACCGTACCCTAGCTTGGTGGCAGTCCGGCTATGGCGGTGATGGCAGGGAAGATTCCATCGACGGCGGCGATTCCTAATAGTGGAGGCGCTCAGGGAGGCAAAACTGACGACCAGGGGTCCTTTGGGGCAGCTTCGGGTTTGAGACGAAAGGTTTTTGATGATCTGAATTCAAAGACCCGTCCGCTAGAATATATACACATTCGTTGTAGGTTTCACCGAGATTATGAAATCGGTGTCGCCGAGTTCCTCTACTGTCAGCTGCCAAGGAAACTCGATGTAACCGTGTTTGTGATTTTGGTGGTACCGAGATTGAAGACGAAATCAACTTTGAAAATTCAGTGGAACCGAGTTTGTGGAGTTGGTCTCACCGAGATTTACAAAAAGGTTTTGGAAGGCAGCCTTTGACGATACGGAACTCCGAGTGCACCTTCAGAGAGAGGGATAGACAAGTGCTTGTTCAGGTTTTGTGATGAAGCATGAATAGAACTTGAGATGAGATAGCATAGATAGCTAGAGAAGGGTCCTAGGCATTCTTGCCTCCAATTGGCAAAGATAAATGAAGAGCCAAATAACAAAAATTGTATGTCCTCGAATGAGTAAACACATGCAGACCAACATGCTCACATAATAAGATGATAGATAAAATATGGTGAACATGCACAAACATCCTAGCATCTATCAAGCACTTGGGCGATGACAAATTCATCTATATATGAGTATATTGACTTAGGAGCCAAGTAAGAATAGTTGATCATAGGTCATACTCATCGTTAAGCATAAGTGGGGTTACCACTTTTTCATCAGCATTAATGTGTTCATATCCTTAGGAGATGCTTATACTCAAGATTTAGAGTAAATCTCCCCCTTGATATGACACCCCCTACGAGGGAGAAACTAACCTTGGGTTTTGTCGTAGAAGACTTCAAGTAGGTGAAGTCGTGGTGGATGATCAATGTTGATGAAGATCATCTTGAGTTGGGAGCAATCCTTGTTGTTTCTTACTCTTCTCACCTACATGGGTTAGTCCGAAAGCAAAAGGAAGATATGCAATAATATATATGCACATGGAGTGAAACACACATGGTATGATGTCTAAAGATGCATTAATTACCTTGTTCCTTGTTTACCTTTGGGGGAATGTGAGACTCCTTGAACTAATTCATATGGTTAAGGTTGATTGCATATAGTTCTTGCCAAATGAATAAGAGTCAATTTCATTGGCGGAGTCACCCCTCAAGAAATTTCTGGTTCTTCCTCTTGGGGATCTACATCAATTTGATGGGAATCCTTGGAGTTGTGGTAGCACTAGATGAAGTAGTGCTAGTAGTGTCCTTGGGAATCCACTTGACCTTGACTTGGGGTTCTTCTTCACATAAGTCAATGTCATCTTGAAGCTTTCCCTTGCCCTTGTGGTCTTGTGGTAGAAGGCCATCTTTTGAGCTTGTTCCTTCGGGAGGAGTGGGATCATACTTCTCCTATTGGGGAACAAACTTAGTAATGGGATATGGACCTTCTTCCCAATCATCTCCGTTGAAGTTGAAGTAGCCAACACCTTGTTTCTTCTGATGTCCTCCTTGCTTGCGCACAATTTCCTCAAATTGTTTACTTATGGCAAGACTCTTGAAGACACCTCTGTCTATAATCCCTTTCAATAAATCATTTTCTTGCTTAAGTGTAACTTGGCTAAGAGAATTATTACTGGAATCAAGAGAGCTACTAGCAACAACATTATGGGATTTAGCTTTAGCATTGTTGTTACTAGATGAAGAAACTTTCTTGGCTTTGTTACTAGTGTTCTTAGGTTTAACTTGTGGAACAAAAGTAGACAAGAGTAATCGTTTGGCTAGATAAGAAGAACTCTTCTTCCGAAGATCATCATTGGTCGCTTTTAGGAACTCATGCTCTTGCTCCAAACTGAGCTTCTTGAAGTGTAGCTTCTCATGAGTTCTTGCAAGCTCTCTATGATCTTATATAGTAGTTTCATGAGCTAACTTAAGAGTTTTTAATTCTTGAGTTAGTCGTTCTATCTCTTTCTTATCATCATCACTCGATTTCTCTTGACTAGCATGATAATTAGCAAGTTCATTTTCATTGTAATCACTAGTTTTTTCAAAGAGCAACTTATCTTCTCCTAACAAGTCATCCTCATCACTATTAAAATCAAGATACTTGGGGTGTAATACCTTGAGGCCTTTAGCCTTGAAGCAGTTTCCGAACCCCTCATTTGGTGAATCAAATAAGTCATAGGAGTTGGAGGAAACAAGTGCAATGTCGGCAACACCTTCATCTTGACTATAGTCGGAGTTGGAGTGATAGCTTCTCTCGGAATGGTTGTCAAACTTGGAGCTAGAAACCCATTCACCAACATGAGCTTGATGTCTTCTTCTTGAGCCGCTCTTGGTGTATTTGTCCTTCTTGTTTGATTCCTTGCCTCTCCGTGAGTGTCTTTGTTCATAACAATCTTCTCTACTCCTTCTCTCTTTGTGATGTGACTCATCTCTTGAGCTTCGTCTTTGAGGTGAATCTTCTCTTCGTGTATAGGGAGTCGAGCACTCATTGGAGTAGTGTCCGGGATTCCCAAAATTGTAGCAGTTTCGATCACGACTCAACGAAGGCTTCTCATCATGTCTTGAGATTCAGCTTCTCTCTTTGCATCTACTCTTGTAGAACTTGTTGAATTTTCTGACCATGAGGCTTATCTCTTCATCAGTGACAAGATTCTCCTTTAAAGTTGTAGGAGCATCACATGAAGCTTTGTAAGCACAGCTTAACTTTTTGTGCAACTCATCTTCGTCCTTGAGTAACATATCATGAGCAACAATCCTACCAATGACTTCAGTTTGCTTGAGATCTTTGTAGTTTGGCATCATTTGGATCAATGTGCACACGGTGTCATACTTTCCATCAAGAGCTCTAAGTATCTTCTTGATGATGAATTTGCTAGTCATCTCTTCGCTTCCTAAGCAGACAATCTCAATGGTGATGACTTTGAAGCACATTTCAGCGACAACTTCACAATTCTTCATCGTGAACTTGTCAAGCTGACTTTGAAGCACATCCAACTTAGATTCTCTGACAGAATCAGTACCTTCGTGCATACCGATCAAAGTATCCCAAATTTCTTTTGCATTCTCAAGGCGTCTGATTTTGTTAAATTCTTCGGGGCATAGACAGTTGAAAATGATGTCACACACTTGAGCATTGGGTTGCAACATCTTCAATTCATCAGTTGTCGCATCACGATCCAGTTCATGCCCTCCTCCCAAGAAGTTACCTTGCACACCAACATGAATAACAGCCCAAACATGAGGACTAAAGCCAAGAATATGCATTTTCATCTTATGCTTCCAACTAGCAAAATTAGTGCCATCGAAGTATGGACCTCTACGGTGATAATTTCCCTCACTAGACGCCATACTCTCTTAGGTTGTGAAACCAATGCAATGGAGACCAAAGCTCTGACACCACTTGTAGGATCAAAATTATGTCTAGAGGGGGTGATTAGACTACTTGACACGATAAGTTGTTTGCCTTTCCCAATTTTAGTTGAAGGGCAGTTTTGGCAGTTACAGCAAGTCAAGTACACCCTACACATGCAGTTCTAAGAGTGTAGTAGCGGAATGTAAAACATGCAAGTGTAAAGTAAAGTAGTAAGGTAGGGAGATGAAACGCATGAGGTTGAGACAACGATTTTTGGCATGGTTCCGATAGGTGGCGCTATCACACGTCCATGTTAGTGGAGACTTGAAACCGCGGAGGGTAACAACCGCGAGAGTCCACGGAGGGCTCCACCCACAAGGGGTCCATGAATAAGTGGCCTTGTCTATTCCACCACGGCTTCCGCCCATGAAGGACTTGCCTCACTCATGGTAGATATTCACGAAGTAGGAGGCCTCCTTGCCCTTACAAATATATTGGTTCAACTCCGCAACACAAAGTAGGAGGCTCCCAAGTGACACCTAACCAATCTAGCAGGCACCACCCTACAAAAGGTAATAGATGTGGTAGATCAATGAACTCCTTGCTCTTGTGCTTCTAAAGATAGTCTCATCAACACAAAATTACTCTCTCACAAAATAGGCATGGGTAGGAGAGATTGATTTGGTGGAAAGCAGTTTGGGGAGGCTAGAGATCAAGTTTCAAATGATTGGATTGGAATATCTTGGTCTCAACATATGAGTAGGTGGTTCTCTCTCAGAAAATAGATCTGGAAATGAAGTGTGTGTTCTGAGTGCTTCTCCCACGAATGAGAGGTGGGTGAAGGGGTATATATAGGCAGCACACAAAATCAGACTGTTACACCTAAAGAGGCATACTCGAGGGTACCGACTCGCACAAAACGCAACAACTTTTGAATATCGGTGGGACCGATATACACAACTCGGTGGCACCAAAAAGTGGCTAATGGTCAGATGACCAAACTCGGTGGCACCGATACATAAACTTGGAAATTCTGATTATGTGTACCGAGGCAACAGAAAGTTGGTCACCTTGAACTCGGTAGCACCGATATGGTTTCGGTTGCACCGGTTAGGTGGGAATGGCTAGGGTTTTTGTGTGAGGTCAAAATCGGTGAGGCCTAAATGTGAAAGTTGGTGGTACCGAATTTAAGTATGTGGAAATGGACACAATGATTATGTGGGAAAAATGACTATGTATTTTGGTGGCTAACTTTGAGCACTTGAGCAACCAGTTCATTTCAATACCTCACCCCCTTTTAATAGTATTGGCTTTCCTATGGACTCAAAAGTGATTTCTCACAAATATAAAATGAAGAGTCTTCTAGCTTGAAGCTTGAGCCAATCTTATTCCTTTCTTGCATCAAGGGGCATCTCCACATAAGCCTTTAGCCAAAGCATATTTTGAACTTTTTTGAAATATAATTGGAAAAAATACTAGTTCAATGATGCATATGTTGTGATCAATTATCAAAACCACCCTAGGGAGAAATTGTGCTTTCAGGGGAAGATGATAAAGTTGAGCCACGACAATCGAATGATGCCTTTGAAATATAATTGGAAAAAATACTAGTTCAATGATGCCTTTAGTCTATGGCACGTAGCAGAATTTGAGCCACGACAATAGAGGCGCCTCACTGATACCAGGGAGCCCAGGCGCGTCCCGGTGGGTTGTGCTCAACCAGGTCCACCTCCGGTGCCCCTCTTCTGGTATATAAGTCATTTTGACCTAGAAAAAAGTAAGAGAGGACTTTCGGTACGAAGCGTCACTGTCTCGAGGCATAACTTGGGTAGGAGTGCTTTTGCCCTCCGGCGGAGCGATTGCGCCGGGGGAACTTCCCTCCCGGAGGGGGAAATCATCGTCATCATCATCACCAACAACTCTCCCATATTGGGGAGGGCTATCTTCATCAACGTCTTCAACAACACCAACTCCTCTCAAACCCTAGTTCATCTCTTGTGTTCAATCTTTGTACCGGAACTATAGATTGGTGCTTGTGGGTGACTAGTAGTATTGATTACATCTTGTAGTTGATTACTATATGTCTTATTTGGTGGAAGATTATATGTTCGGATCCATTATGCTATTTAATACTCCTCTGATCTTCAGCATGATTATCATTTGTGAGTAGTTACTTTTGTTCTTGAGGTCACGGGAGAAATCATGCTGCAAGTAATCATGTGAAGTTGATATGTGTTTGATATTTTGATGATATGTATGTTGTGATTCCCTTGGTGGTGTCATGTGAACGTCGACTACATGACACTTCACCATTTTTGGGCCTAAGGGAATGCATTGTGGAGTAGTTACTAGATGATGGGTTGCGAGAGTAATAGAAGCTTAAACCCTAGTTTAGGCACTATTCCGTAAGGGGCCGATTGGATCCAAAAGTTTAATGCTATGGTTAGAATTTATTCTTAATACTTTTCTCGTAGTTGCGGACGCTTGCGAGAGGGTTAACCATAAGTAGGAGGTTTGTTCAAGTAAGAACATCACCTAAGCATCGGTCCACTCACATACCAAATTATCAAAGTAGCGAACACGAATTAAGCCAACATGATGAAAGTGACTAGATGAAATTCCCGTGTACCCTCAAGAACACTTTGCTTATCATAAGAGACCGTTTTGGCCTTTCCTTTGCCTCAAAAGTATTGGGATACCTTACTGCACTTTTGTTACTACTATCATTACTCGCTCGTTAGAAATTATCTTGCTATCAAACTACTCCGCTACTTACAATTTTAGCACTTGCAGACATTACCTTGCTGAAAACCACTTGTCATTTCCTTCTGGTCCTCCTTGGGTTCGACACTCTTACTTATCGAAAAGGCTAGTATTGACCCCATATACTTGTGGGTCATCAAGGCTATTTTCTGGCACCGTTGCCGGGGAGTGAAGAGCTCTTGGTAAGTGGAAATTGGTAAGGAAACATTATTACTACGTGCTGAAATTTATTGTCACTTGCTACTATGGAAAACAATCCTTTGAGGGGTTTGTTCGGGGTATTTTCACCTCAACAGGAACCACAATTAGTTGCCCCTCAACCTACTACACCTACTGAAAATATTGAATATGAAATTCCTTCGGGTATGGTAGAACAACTGCTAGCTAATCCTTATGCAGGAGATGGAACCGAACATCTTGATATGTGCTACTACAACAAAAGACCTTCCAACGGCGCCAGAAACACGTGCTGATGGGAGACTGTTCTTGTCTTGATTCTCCTCAGCAACGGCACCAGGAATCCTTCTGCTACGTCTATGCCTTTAGGGACTTCCTAGGCAAATATGCAAAGGATTTCCCCGTGGCCTTGGAGCCTTGCATTGGTGTTCCCTCGAAGCGGAAAGGGTGATGTAGCACAACAGTGGTAAGTATTTCCCTCAGTTTTGAGAACCAAGGTATCGATCCAGTGAAGGAGTATCACAAGTGCATGCACAAACACAAAGAACCTGCTCCCAACGCTATGAATGGGTTGTCAATCCCTTATAGATTGTTCGCAAAGTGAGAACTGAAAGCAACAAAATAACAAAGCAAAGTAAAAGCGGAGGTGTAAACGATAGATGTGAATAGACCCGGGGGCCGTAGTGTTTACTAGTGGCTTCTCTCATGAAAGCAAGTAGACGGTGGGTGAACAAATTACTGTCGAGCAATTGATAGAACCGCGCAAAGTCGTGACGTCATCTATGGCAATGATTATATCTATAGGCATCACGTCCAAAACAAGTAGACTGATACTTTCTGCATCTACTACTATTACTCCACACGTCGACTGCTATCCAGCATGCATCTAGTGTATTAAGTCCAAAAGAACAGAGTAACGCCTTAAGCAAGATGACATGATGTAGATGGACAATCTCATATCAACGACAGAGCCCACCTTGTTACCCTTGATGGCAACCACTCAATGTGTGCCTTCCTGCCCCTACTATCACTCGGAAAGGTCACCACATGGTAAGAACCCAAAACCAAGCACTTCTCCCATTGCAAGAATCATAGATCTAGTTGGCCAAACAAAACCCAAGACTCGGAGAGACTTACAAGGATATCAAATCATGCATAAAAGAAATCAGCAAAGACTCAAATATATATCATAGATAATCTAATCACAAATCCACAATTCATCGGATCTCGACAAACACACCGCAAAGAAGATTACATCGGATAGATCTCCATGAAGATCATGGAGAACTTTGTATTGAAGATCCAAGAGAGAGAAGAAGCCATCTAGCTACTAACTACGGACCCGTAGGTCTAAAGTGAACTACTCACGAGTCATTGGAGGGGCGATGATGTTGATGCAGAAGCCCTCCAACTCCAAAGTCCCCTCCGGCAGGGCACCGGGAAGGGTCTCCAGATGAGATCTCGCGGAAACTGAAGCTTGCGGTGGCGGAAAAGTGTTTTCGTGGATCCCTTCATTTTTTCTGATTTTTAGGGAATATATGGGCGCAAGATCTAGGTCAGGGGGCGCCAGGGAGGCCACAAGCCTGCCCACCGCCGCCTCCCCCTGGTGGCGGAGTGGGGGCTTGTGGGCTGCCTGTAGCCCTCCTGGCTTGGCCCACAGGCCCGCTGATCTTCTTCCGTTCGGGAAAAGTCATTTCGGGGATTTTATTCCGTTTGGACTCCGTTCCAAAGTCAGATCTGAAAAGAGCCAAAAACACAGAAAAAACAGGAACTGGCACTTGGCACTGAATTAATAAGTTAGTCCCAAAATAGATATAAAAGGTACATAAAACATCCAAAGATGACAAGATAACAACATGAAACCATCAAAAAGTATAGATACGTTTGAGACGTATCAAGCATCCCCAAGCTTAACTCCTGCTCGTCCTCGAGTAGGGAAGTGATAAAGAATGAATTTTTGATGCTTTCATGCTACCTAGCATACATGTCCTTTGTAACTCCTCTTATGTGACGTGAATGTTCAGATCCATTAGATTCAAAACAATAGTTTGCTATTGACGGGGGGACAATAATAATTCAAGCAAACTAGCAAGGTAATCATGAACTTTCAAAATAACAAGGACAAAAGAAAGTTATCCCTACAAAAGCATATAGTATGGCTATGCTCTATCATCATTGCATAACGAATTTAAATCATGCACAACCCCGGTATTGGCCAAGTAATTGTTTCACACCTTTACTTTCTCAAACATTTTCAACTCTCACGCAATACATGAGAGTGAGCCATGGTTTTAGCACTATAAGTGGTGTTGAATGTGGTGGAGGTTGCAAGACAAAAAAGGAGAAGATAGTCACATTAACTAGGCATATCAATGAGTTGTGGATATGCTCATCAATAGATATCAATGTGAATGAGTAGGGATTGCCATACAAATGATGCACTAGAGCTAAGAGTAAGTGAAAGCTCTTAAAGAAAACTAGTGGGTGTGCATCCAACTTGCTTGCTCACGAAGACCTAAGGCAATTTTGAGGAAGCCTATCATTGGAATATACAGGCCAAGTTATATAATGAAAATTTCCCACTAGCTAGATGGTGGTGACAAAACGAGAGACTCTCAATCATGAAGATCATGGTGCTTAATATGCACAAGTGTGGAAAACTAGTAGCATTGTCCCTTCTCTCTTTTTTCTCATTTTTTTTTGGTGGGCTCTTTGGCCTCTTTTTTTTTGTGGGCTTCTTCGGCCTCTTTTATTTCCTCACATGGGACAATGCTCCATCAATGATGATCATCACACTTTCAACTCAAAACTTAGAGCAACTATGACTCTATATGGAATGCCTTCGGTAGTGTACCGTGGCAATGATCTAGCATAGCATAGACATTAATGGAAACATCATGATAGCTATCTTACGATCATGAAATGGCAATGTAGACGTGATGGCACATGTCATGGTGCTAGTTGCATGGCAATATATCTCAGAATGACTTTGAAAAAGCCATAGTAGGTAGGTATGGTGGCTGTTTTGAGGGAGGCTAATGGTGGGTTTTGTGCACCGGTGAAAGTTGCACGGCACTAAGAAGATAGTGATGGTGGAAGGTAAAAGTGCATCTAAACCATGGACTCAACATTAGTCATGAAGAACTCATATACTTGTTGCAAAAGTTTTAGTAGTAATCGAAACAAAGCATTCAACGCATACTCCTAGGGGAAGGGTTGGTAGGTATAAACCATCACGCGATCCCGACCGCCACGCAAAGGATGACAATCAATAGACTAATCATGCTCAAATTTCATCACATAGCGGTTCACCATACGTGCATGCTACGGGAATCACTAACTTCAACACAAGTATTTCTAGATCCACAACACCTTACTAGCATAACTTCAATATTACCATAACCACAACTCAAAACTAATTGAGATGAATCAAACTTCTCTAACTATTCAATGCACATGAAGGTGGAAGTTTTCGTATCCCTTTGGATAACTACCCCTTTTGAGACTATTTTGAAAGCATAGATCAACTACCAAGCCACGCACCGCTGTGATCTAAAATATATAAGTGAAGCACAAAGAGCAAAAGTATCTAGCTCAAAAGATATAAGTGAAGCACATGTGAGCTGAATTGTCTACCAAAAGATATAAGTGAAGCTCGACAAAATCACGGTGAGTGCATGTCTCTCTCTATCTAGGTGTGCAGAAAGGATGATTGTGACACAACAAAAATAAAAGACTCCAACGATACAAGACGCTCCAAGCAAAAACACATAACATGTGGTGAATAAAAATATAGCCCCAAGTAACGTTACCGATGGATTGAAGACGAGAGAGGGGATGCCTTCCCGGGGCATCCCCAAGCTTAGGCTTTTACGGCATCCTTGAATCTCTTGGGGTGCCTTGGGCATCCCCAAGCTTGAGCTCTTGCCACTCTTTATCTCTTTGTCCATAGGAACTTCACCCAAAACTTGAAAACTTCACAACACGAAACTTAAACAGAAACTCGTGATAACATTAGTATGAGAAAGCAAACCACCACTTCCTTAGGTACTGTAGAAAACTTAAATTCTACTTGTGCTGATGTTGGTTTACTATATTTTCAATCTTCCATGGCTAATACCCCCGATACTATACATAGTTTCATTAAAATAAGCAACCAACACAACAAAAACAGAATTTGTTAACAGCATACCAGTCTGTAGCAATCTATATATTTCGTATACTTCTGGTACTTCAAAAATTCTGACAAATTATGACAGTCTGAAGAATTTGCGTAGCAATCAGCAGAAAAAAGAATCAACTCAAAAGCTCTTACAGGAAAAAAATGCAAATTCTTTTCGTGAGTAGAAAGTTTCTGTCTTTTCCAGCATGAGCAAACGATCATCCCCAAGACTAATCATAACGGTTTTGCTTGGCACAAACGCAAAAAGAAACACAAAAAAACAATCATAACAGAATTATGAAAGTGTGGAAAACACAAAACAGAAAGAAAAAGGATAGATTCGTTGGGTTGCCTCCCAACAAGTGCTTTTGTTTAACGCCCTTCGCTAGGCATTGATAAATCAATGATGCTCACACAAAAGACAAGAATTGAAGCACAACGAGAGCATCCTAAAGCATGTGAAAATCACATCTAAGTCTAACATACTTCCTATGCATAGGCATTTTATAGGAAAACAAATTGTCAAGACAACCAATAGCTGCCATATGCAAGGAAGAAGAAAGAGACAAGAGCAATCACAACATCACGAGAGGTGATTTGGTAACATGAAAGTTTCTACCAAAATATTTTCCCCTCTCAAAGCAATTACATGTGGGATCATATTCAAATTCAACAATATAGCTATCCCATAGGATATTTTTTTCATGATCCATATGCATGCAAAGTTGACGCTCTTCAAAAATAGTGGGATTATCATCAAATAAAGTCATGACTTCTCCAATCCCACTTTCAGTATTGTTGCAAATATCATATTCATCACGAGGTTTGAACAAATTTTCAAGATCATAAGAAAGATCATCACCCCTATCATGATTATTGCAACAAGTAGGGGACATAGCAAAACTAGCATCCCCAAGCTTAGGGTTTTGCATATTTTTAGCATGATTGTCACTAATAGGATTTATAGTGAAACCATTGCAATCATGCTTTTCATTCAAGGAGCCCTCGTGAATCACTTCATAAGCTTCTTCATCCTGATTTTAAGATTCACGCAACTCAAGCAAAACTCCATAAACATAGTTAAGTGCACTCAATTCACTAGCAATTCATTCCACATAAGTGGATCTCTTAAAGAGATTAGCAAGTGGATGAGGATCCATATCACTAGATTTTCAGCAAGCGAAGATGCAAGCATAATGAAGGCACATGGCACACGAGCGAACAGAAAGCAAGCGAGAGAAAAGGGCGAACAAAAAAGGCAAACGAAAAAGGCAAAGGAGAAAGGCAAAAAGGCAAATGTGAAGTGGGGTAGAGGAAAACGAGAGGCAACTGGCAAAAAAGTAAATGCAGGAGATGAGTTTGTGAGACCTACTTGGATAGATCTCTCCTTCCCCGGCAACGGCACCAGAAATACTTCTGCTACTGCAACAAAAGACCTTCCAACGGCACCAGAAACACGTGCTGACGGGAGACTGTTCTTGTCTTGATTCTCCTCAGCAACGGCACCAGGAATCCTTCTGCTACGACTACGCCTTTAGGGACTTCCTAGAAAATATGCAAAGGATTTCCCCGTGGCCTTGGAGCCTTACGTTGGCGTTCCCTCGTAGCGGAAAGGGTGATGTAGCGCAGCGGTGGTAAGTATTTCCCTCAGCTTTGAGAACCAAGGTATCGATCCAGTGAAGGAGTATCACAAGTGCCTGCACAAACACAAAGAACCTGCTCCCAACGCTATGAAGGGGTTGTCAATCCCTTATAGATTGTTCGCAAAGTGAGAACTGAAAGCAACAAAATAACAAAGCAAAGTAAAAGCAGAGGTGTAAACGATAGATGTGAATAGACCCGGGGGCCGTAGTGTTTACTAGTGGCTTCTCTCATGAAAGCAAGTAGACAGTGGGTGAACAAATTACTGTCGAGCAATTGATAGAACCACGCAAAGTCGTGACGTCATCTATGGCAATGATTATATCTATAGGCATCACGTCCAAAACAAGTAGGCCGATACTTTCTGCATCTACTACTATTACTCCACACGTCGACCGCTATCCAGCATGCATCTAGTGTATTAAGTCCAAAAGAACAGAGTAACGCCTTAAGCAAGATGACATGATGTAGATGGACAATCTCATATCAACGACAGAGCCCACCTTGTTACCCTTGATGGAAACCACTCAATGTGTGCCTTGCTGCCCCTACTGTCACTGGGAAAGGTCACCACATGGTAAGAACCCAAAACCAAGCACTTCTCCCATTGCAAGAATCATAGATCTAGTTGGCCAAACAAAACCCAAGACTCGGAGAGACTTACAAGGATATCAAATCATGCATAAAAGAAATCAGCAAAGACTCAAATATATATCATAGATAATCTGATCACAAATCCACAATTCATCGGATCTCGACAAACACACCGCCAAAGAAGATTACATCGGATAGATCTCCATGAAGATCATGGAGAACTTTGTATTGAAGATCCAAGAGAGAGAAGAAGCCATCTAGCTACTAACTATGGACCCGTAGGTCTGAAGTGAACTACTCACGAGTCATTAAAGGGGCGATGATGTTGATGAAGAAGCCCTCCAACTCCAAAGTCCCCTCCGGCAGGGCACCGGGAAGGGTCTCCAGATGAGATCTCATGGAAACGGAAGCTTGTGGTGGCGGAAAAGTATTTTCGTGGATCCCTTCATTTTTTTCTGATTTTTAGGGAATATATAGGCGCAAGATCTAGGTCAGGGGGGCGCCGGGGAGGCCACAAGCCTGCCCACCGCCGCCTCCCCCTGGTGGCAGAGTGGGGGCTTGTGGGCTCCATATAGCCCTCCTGGCTTGGCCCACAGGCCCCCTGATCTTCTTCCGTTCGGGAAAAAAATCATTTCGGGGATTTTATTCCGTTTGGACTCCGTTGCAAAATCAGATCTGAAAAGAGCCAAAAACACAGAAAAACAGGAACTGGCACTTGGCACTGAATTTATAAGTTAGTCCCAAAAAAGATATAAAAGGTACATAAAACATCCAAATATGACAAGATAACAGCATGAAACCATCAAAAATTATAGATACGTTTGAGACGTATCAATATGCACTTGATATATGTGGATGAAATTTGTGGATTGTTTAAGCTTCCAGGTCTACCCAGAGATGAAGCTAAGAAGAAGGTTTTCCCTTTATCTTTGAAGGTAAAAGCATTGACATGGTATAGGTTATGCGATGATATTGGATCTTGGAACTGGAATTGGTTGAAATTGGAATTCCATCAAAAAAATTATCCTATGCATCTAGTTCATCGTGATCAGAATTATATAAATAATTTTTGGCCTCGTGAAGGAGAAAGTATTGCTCAAGCTTGGGGGAGGCTTAAGTCAATGTTATATTCATGCCCCAATCATGAGCTCTCAGGATAAATTATTATTCAGAATGTTATGCTCGGCTTTCTCGTAATGATCAATCTGTGCTCGATACTTCTTGTACTAGTTCTTTTATGAAGAAGACTATTGAATTCCGATGGATCTTTTAGAAAGAATTAAATGCAACTCTGAAGATTGGGAACTCGACGAAGGTAAAGAGTCATGTATTGAAGCTAACTTTGATTGTGTTAAATATTTTATGAATACCGTGCTTGTCATTTGCCTCTTGAGTTAGAACATAAAGCATATTGAGCAATCAAAGAACTCAACTATGATTTCAAACTTGCTGGTGAAAAGAGGTTATTTGATATTATCTCATTAGATGAATGGAGAACCCAAGCTTATGAAAATGCAAAGTTATTTAAAGAAAAAGTTAAAAGATGGCATGACAAAAGAATCCAAAAGCGTGAGTTCAAAGTTGGAGAATGTGTTATTTTGTACAACTCTCGTTTCAGATTCTTTGCAGGAAAACTTCTCTCCAAATGGGAAGGACCCTATGTTATCGAGGAGGTCTATCTATCCGGAGCTATCAAAATAAATAATGCCGAAGGTACTAACCCAAAGGTTGTCAATGGGCAACAAATAAAACATTATATGTCAGGTACACCCATTAATGTTGAAAGAAATATTATCCAAACTATGACACCGGAAGAACACATAAAAGAAACCTTCCGGAACACTCCAAAATCGTGAAAAAGGGAGGTACATGATATGGTTAGTAAACGGACTCCGAAAAATCCGCAAAAATATTTTTTGTCAGTTTTGGAATATTTAAAAAATTAGGAAAATAAGAAACTTCCAGGAAAGTGACCCTGGTGGGAACGATACACCAGGGCGCCACGCGCGCCCCGGTGGGTTGTGCCCACCTCGGGTACTTTCCGAACTCCGTTTTTCTTCCCTTATGTTTGTTCCCCAAGAAAAAAATCTTTATATACCTCCAAACCTGTTGAGCTCCGTATCGCGGAGAAATATCTTGTTTTCTTTTCTCGTTGTTTTCCTGATAGATCTGAAATTATGTCTTCCCAAAACTCGGAGGGTGAGAGCTACGTTGCAGATTATATCGCAAACCCCAAGGTCTATGGGGATGTGGAGCACTATGGATGGACTTCGGAGGAAGAAGAAGACTATGGTCCTAAGAGGAAAGAGTAGATGAGCTCAAAGGAAGATGAAGTACCATTGCCCCAACCTGGGGACATGCACGTTGAATTTAACAAGTCAAGTCTCCCCAATCAAGTAAAGAAGCCAAAGATCCAGTTTATCCCCTTTCGTCTTTTGTAGGAAAACAAGCAAGATTTATGAAACAATGTGTTGGATCTTGAGTGGGATATCCGTGAATTGAAATATGAGAATTCCGTCCTCAATCATAAGCTAAGGAAGAAAGACAAACTTTCTATTTCATCACCATCACCTTATTCTTCATCACCAAATGGAAATTGACTATCGGGTATGGGCACTTCCCCTGGCTTTCGCCGAGGTTGGGGGAGGTGCCCCTGTATCGTATCATCTCCACTCTCTTTTGCCTTTACTTTTCTTAGTTCGATGCATGGTTATATTTTGCTTTAGATGAATAAAAGTTTAGTTCTATCCTTTCTTTCCAAGAGTTTGCTTAGTGATCAATCTATGCAATCGTGTGTGAGATATTAATAAAGTTTAGTTTGAGTTTTGCCTTCTTTACTTTCTTGTTTCAATAAAAAGAAAGGAAATAAATGAAAAAGATCATATGCTAATCTTATGGTAAGTGATGACATTACACAAGCAAAAGTATAAGTAGAAAATTTTATTGTAGATTGACAAACATAGCATTCGTCAATGATGCAACTCATGAAAGAATTAATAAGGGAAGAGAAGATTCACATGCAAATACATTATCCTGGAAATCTTTTGTGATTGTGAGCACCCAACAAAATATTATATGCCAAAATTGTTGACATTGGACAAGGAAGACAACATAATGAATTACGTTTGTTCATATTCACACAGAAGTTATATTGTCATGGATCCTTCAACATGTGGTGCTTGCCCCTATCTTTGCTAGCCAAAAACTCCGCACTAAGTAGAGATACTACTTGCGCATCCAAACACTTCAACACAAATATTGTTTGAGAGTCCACCATACCTACCTATGGATTGAGTAAGATCCTTCAAGTAAGTTGCCATCGGTGCAAAAAGGGCAATAAAAATTGCTTCTAAAAGTGTAAGATCATTTAGTGTAAGGGAAAATTGAGAGTTGTACGAACTTGTGATGGTGAAGAATAAAAGCGGAAGACTGCATAATAAAGGCTGCCATCACAAGGGGCAATATAACGTGACGTTCTCTTGCACTAAGGGATTGAGCATACAAACAAAAAGCTCATGGCAACCTTTGCTTCCCTCTGCGAAGGGCCTATCTTTTACATTTATGTATTTACTTTCATGCAAGAGTCAAAGTTTTTCTCTCTATTCCTTTTTATTTTCTCCTTTGGCAAGCATCATGTGGTGAGGAAAGATCTAGGCACATATATCCAGTTGAATATGGGTAGCATGAGTTATTATTGTTGACATCACCCTTGAGGTGAATTCGTTGGGAGGCGAAACTATAAGCCCCTATATTTCTATGTGTTCGGTTGAAACGTTTTGCTCATGTGTACGCGGTGAGTGTTAGAAATCATAGAAGACTAAATGATGGTTGAGTATGTGGACTTTCCTAAAGGATCCGACATTTGACCCTTCCTGAAAAGATGATGAATTTTAGTTGCAAAGTTGATTGAGAACATAGTTTGTTGGTTTCCAATAGAGTTTATGCTTTATACTTTGATGTTGTGAGGAATTGTCACTTGTTCATGAGGAGCCTATGATAAAAGTTCTATGATAAAAATTGTATGTTAAAGTTTTTTGCTGTTATAATAAGTTACATGATGCTGCTATGTCCGTATTTTTGTTTTTATCAACACCTCTCTCTCTCTAAGCATGTGGACATGTTTCTCGATTTCGGTTTTCGCTTGAGGACAAGCAAGGTCTAAGCTTGGGGAGTTGATACGTCCATTTTGCATCATGTTTTCGTACTGTTATTTATGTTTTTTTATTGTATGATAATGCCTTTTGGAGTAATTCTAATGCCTTTTCTCTCATAGTATGCAAGGTATACACAAAGGGGGAGAATTCTGGCAGCTTGAAATCTGGACGTGAAAAAGCTACGTCAGACTACCTATTCTGCACAACTCCAAATGAGCATTAACTTTACGAGGAATTTTTATGGAATATTTGAGGAATATTGGAGCAAAAAAGTACCATAGGGGGCCCACCAGGTGAGCACAACCCACCTGGGCGAGCCAGGGAGCCCAGGCGCGCCCCGATGGGTTGTGCTCACCCAGGCCCACCTCCGATGCCCCTCTTTTGGTATATAAGTCATTTTGACCTAGAAAAAAAGTAAGAGAGGACTTTCAGGACGAAGAGCCGCTGTCTCGAGGCATAACTTGGGCAGGAGCACTTTTGCCCTCCGGCGGAGCGATTTCGCCAGGGGAACTTCCCTCCCAGAGGGGGAAATCATCGCCGTCATCATCACCAACAACTCTCCCATCTTGGAGAGGGCTATGTTCATCAACATCTTCAACAACACCAACTCCTCTCAAACCCTGCAGGACACGGCTATCCGAATAGTTAATTTTCATCCCTGCAGGGGTGCACCAAGTTTTCCATCACGCTCGATAACACTCTGGTCGGACAAACTTTTCTCGGTCATGCCTGACCTCGGAATATCGACACGTCGCAACCCCACCTAAGCTCAACAGAGAGGCCAGTCCGCCTGTCTAAATCCTAAGCACAAAGGGGTCGTGGGCCCACTTGCCCTCTGCGCTCCTGCACGATGCAAGGGCGGTCGATGTCAGTCCTAGCACCCCTTAATACCAGCGTGATGCATCTTGGGACCACTCGGGCGCACGTGGCTCCATTGCTGGCGTCTGAAGAGCTTTGGCTGATACCACGACATCGAGTACCCATAACTTCTCCCACGTAGCCGGTTAGTGCGAAAAGGTCTTCGACCAACCCAGATCAAAATACCAAAATCCATTAACATTTTAATTAACTCATCGACACATCCATGCGGGAATCCACCCGCCTAACATTTATTCATCAATGATCCCAGTAAGAAGGTCAAGTAACTGCGTGGTTGTAACATCAGGGGGAATCCGAGGTATCACCCTCTTTGGATCCTGAACGATGTAACCGTCAAGGTGGACTCAGAGGAATCACCCTTAGGTATGGCACCCACAGGGTATGGGTATGCGTGGAGCAACCCCATACCCTTACCCATCTCCCCCGAGCTTACCCATCACCCTTACCCATATCTGTCAACGGGTATAATTTTTTTCCCATACCCGTTACCCGACAGGGTAGATGGGTACCCACGGGTAAAATTACCCATATTTGCAAATCAATAATTTGAACAACTTATAGTCATAAAACAACACATAGTCATAGTTCACAAAAAAATAGATTATAACAACAACATATAATTATAAACAACATCATATAGTCATAAACAACCATACATAGTCATACATTTTCATTTCACAAAATCTTGACATAGTATAGATTGTAGAGATAATATTGAGTTTACAAAGATTTTATATGGGTACATGGGTATGTGGGTATGGGTTATATGATCCCATACCCATACCCGCTCTATCCGGCGGGTTTCAGATTTTCCTATCTATATACCCATAGGTAAATTTTTGTCCCGTACCCTTACCCTAATAGGGTTTTTACCCGCTGGGTAGGTAGGTAATGGGTACCCATTGCCATCCCTAATCACCCTCGAGGGTCTCACAATTGAGGTGTTGCACGACAGAGTCGTCGTCGGGAGTGGTGAAGGAGGAATCACCCTCGATAACCACGACCGACTAGCTACACTACAGAGATAGCATCATGAGTACTTCGCGAGGTGTCACCCTCGGTACCCGATAGTAGCTCTCCAATGTCGTACAACTAAGGGGGTGTAAGTGTTGTGTCGGATCTTGGCTCGTCGATCAGGGATCAAGACTCGACAATAAAGCGGGGCAACTGGACTAAGGGGTCAGAGAGGATGACTGCTCCACCTATACTAAGCAGTTTAAAGTGTGGTACTGAAAGTAGCAGTTCATGAAAATTAGGCTATGCATCAGATGTAGGAGCTAACTACCACAGTAGCAAAATTCTAATGCAAGCATGGGGGAGAAAGAATAGGCGATATATGGATGATCAAGGGGGTTTGCTTGCCTTGTTGCTCTGTGGCAATGGGCTGGTCGTCCGGAGGTTAGATGTACCCGGTAGAGCGTAAGTCTCGGGGTCTACCGGTAAGAAGAGGGGGGAAGAAGCAATAAATATAAACACAGATGCAAACGCTAAGCATGACATGTCAAAGCAGGGCTAGGCATGAACTAATGCAGTACTATCCGTCACATACGGGTCGGGAAAATATCGGATGATATTTCCCGGGTGTGTGGCTACTACCGGTCACACGAAAAACGATGGAAAAGTTCCACGTTTGCAATGCTAGGAACGCGTGACAAACAAACGAATAGTGTATCCGGGTTCGTCTCGTTATACTAATCAACTTTTTGTTCAAAATATTTTCCTCTCAGCTACGATTTATTTTATATTAATTTTTAAATTTTTATTCAATATTAGGAATTAAACTCATTTAACTATATCAGATAATTAATATGACATCGGTGGTGATGTCAGCATGACATCATCAGTCAACACAACATTGTCTGGTCAAATATGACCAGTGAGCCCCCTTTGTCATAGGCACATTTATTATTAGTGTTAACTGAATATTAACCCGATTAATTAAAGGGGATGGGACCCACTTGTCATACGTTGTTAGGATAATTTATTTATCTAATTAACAGATTTACTTAATTATTCTAATTACTCATAATCATATATGATTACCTAATTAATTAATTACTTACTTTAACTAATTAATTATTTATATTACATATTTTTTCAAACATTTTACAGGGGGTGGTCCCACCTGTAAGTGGCCCATCGGCCACACCACACACACAACACACACACTCTCGTGTACACAAAAACACACACATGCACCTATTCACATTTTTACACACATCCATGTATACACAAAATACATTCATACATATTTATACACAAATAGATACATCACACTATGCACACATACATACATCTCTCACTCTGTTTTTTTATTTCTTCTCTCAACTCATAGGAGGCAACTCCTCCTCCTCCTGGTTAGCAGGAGGGAAATGGCACCGGGGTGAGGTGGAGGTCGCCGGAGGCCGTGGTGCGGGGCGTCGGAACGGGACCAAAGCGGGGGAAAGAAGGAAGGGGGGTGGTGTCTCACCCACGTTGTAGTCGAGCAGCGGTGGGGAAGCCCAATGGGGGTGGTCCGGCGAGGAGGAGCCCAGGCGGCGGCGGATCCGGTGCGGCAGGGAGCGGGGCGGGGCCGTGGTGGTGGTGGAGGGAAGGCCGAAGGAGAGGTGGCCGGCGACAGGAGGGGGCATCATGGCCGGAGGGGAGGCTGAGAAGGAGGTCGGTCGGGTTGTTGTTGGTCGGCGGGGTTGATGAAGGGAGCCGGTGGCCGGTAGCAGGGCGAGGCGGAGGTCGGGGTTGGCGCTGGTGGTGCTGCGAGTGGATCCGGCGGCTGGGTCGAGGGAGAGGTAGCCGGCGAGGTTGCCGCACCGGTGGCCGGTGCCGGCGATGGTGGCCGCGGCAGCGCCGGTTGGGGCGGTGTGGGGCAGCGGGAGAAGGGGCGCAGCCGGTTGATGGGGAGGTGCGCGGGGAGGCCAGACGGTGGTGGTGGCTGGAGAGGACGTCGGCCGGTGCGGGAGGTGAGGCAGATGAGCGAGGTGGCTGGCGAGGCAAGCTCGCACGAGGGAGAGGGTGAGAGAGCGCCGTGCGGGGGCGATGCAATGGGTTAGCAAGGGGCAGAGGTGCGAGGGTATCGGGGCGAAGTCAGGGGCGACGTGGGAGGGAGCGAGGGAAGAGGGGCTCGTGAGCGCTAAGGCGAGCGAGGGAAGGGAGGGTGGGGAGCGAGGGGAGCCAGCGAGGGCTCGGTTCCCTCGCGCGTGGCTGTGGCGTCGGCTGGGAGGAGTGAGGAGTGGGGTGGTTTAGGGTTGGGTAGTGGGGTTAAGTACCCTAGGGGGTGGGGTGGGATGGTTGGCCCACGTGGGTGAGGGCAGCGGCTGGGCTGGCTGGGGCCGGCCCAGGAGGGGTGAGTGGGGTTTTTCTTTTCTCTTTTTCTTTTGTTTCTTTATCATTTTGTTTTATTTAAATTCAGCAACAATTCCCTATAGCAAAAATATGTGACATGGTCCAACAAATATCTTACAATATTTGAATGACCACAAAAATAATTGGGCCCATTGGAATCTGTTTGGATTTTTCCATGGAATTTAAGAGCACTTTTAAATGCAAAAAATGACTCTGTTTTGATAGTGGGGTCCACACCATCATCAAGGTGATGTTTTTTCCCCAACATCAAATGTTTTGTGATTTTTCACCATTGTGCAACATTTTTAATTGGCTATTTGCAACTTTATTTTATCCTGATAAAATTTAAGACCCTTTGAAGTGGAAATTGAAACGAGATATGAATCTCAACTTGATCATCTCCAATTTAGCAAAATGATTTGTTGCTGATCATGGTCATCACTATAGCTTAGTTACAATGATCACTCTAGCAAAAGCTCAGGCTGTCACTACTCTCCCCTACTAATAAGAATTCTCGTCCTGAGAATTAAGAGGTAGAAGGAAAGATCTCGGGGTATTCATCATGAAGATGATCCTCGTGTTCCCAAGTGGCTTCATCTTCAGAATGATTTGACCAATGCACTTTAAGGAACTTGGTGAATTTGCGACGAGTCTGACATTCAGCTTATTCAAGAATGCGGACCGGATGCTCTTTATAAGAGAGGTCTTGTTGCAGCTCAAGCATATCATGATCCACTGCTCGAATAGGGCCCTTGAAGCAGTGGTGGAGCTGAGACATATGGAAGACATCGTGAACCTGAGAAAGGTTCGCCGACAGTTCCAATTGATAAGCTGACTTTTCCATGCCTTTCGAGAACAGTGAAAGGAGCAATATAGCGAAGGGCTAACTTGCCCTTTGTACCAAAAGGGTGTGCACCTCTCATTGGTATGACACGAAGATAAGCCTTTTTTCCAGGTTGATAGACCATACCTTGATGATGACGGTCATACTGACTCTTCTGACGAGTCTGAGCAGCCCTCAGTTTCTCATGAATGATGTGGACTTGATCTTCTGCGTGTTGGATAATATCTGGACCGAAGAGTGATCGTACATTGAACGATGGCTCTACAATTTCATACGAAGCCAATTGTAAAGGATACTTTGGAGTCAAAGATGTGCAGGAGAGTCAGGTTTCGATCTTGTGGAACTTCGGGTTATGGATCCACCATCTGGGCCGAGAGTAAGCAAAGGGGTGACATCTTGTACGTTATTGTTGCAAGACATGTTAGAGGATAACCTGCCAGTTGTGTTGGCAACAACATCGGTACTAAGGGCGGGGGATGAATAGAACCATTTTCATGCTCATTGAAACGAAGCGGACCAATAGGCAAAGTTCTCGTCCACCGGTGGCTACCGGAATGTTATCCACAATAGTAGCAGGGTCTTATTGACAGAGTTGTATATGGAGATTTCTACCTAAGCAGGGAATTAACATTGCTTAGATAAGTTAGGTGATGACCCACAAGTATAGGGGATCTGTCGTAGTCCTTTCGATAAGTAAGAGTGTCGACCCCAACGAGGAGCAGAAGGATCTAACAAGTGGTTTTCAACAAGGTAATATCTGCAAGCACTGAAATTATCGGTAACAAGTGATTGTGTGGTGAGATGATTCATAGCAAGCAACAAGTAACAAAAGTAGCAACGGTGCAGCAAAGTGGCCCAATCCCTTTTGTAGCAAGGGACAAGCCTGGACAAAGTCTTATAGGAGGAAAAACGTTCCCGAGGACACACGGGAATTTCTGTCATGCTAGTTTTCATCATGTTCATATGATTCGCGTTCGTTACTTTGATAGTTTGATATGTGGGTGGACCGGCGCTTCGGTACTGCCCTTACTTGGACAAGCATCCCACTTATGATTAACCTCTCTCGCAGGCATCCGCAACTACGAAAGAAGAATTAAGACAAAGTCTAACCATAGCATTAAACTAGTGGATCCAAATCAGCCCCTTACGAAGCAACGCATAAACTAGGGTTTACGCTTCTGTCACTCTAGCAACCCATCATCTACTTACTACTTCCCAATGCCTTCCTCTAGGCCCAAATAATGGTGAAGTGTTATGTAGTCGACGTTCACATAACACCACTAGAGGAAAACCAACATACAACACATCAAAATGTCGAACGAATACCAATTTCACATGACTACTATTAGCATGACTTATCCCATGTCCTTAGGAACAAAATTACTACTCACAAAGCATAATCATATTCATGATCAGAGAGGTAATGAGTAGCATCAAGGATCTGAACATAATCTCTTCCACCAAATAATCCAACTAGCATCAACTACAAGGAGTAATTAACACTACTAGCAACCTTACAAGTACCAATCGGAGTCGGGAAACGGAGATTGGTTACAAGAGATGAACTAGGGTTTGGAGATGAGATGGTGCTGATGAATATGTTGATGGTGATGAGTCCCCTCCGATGAGAGGAGTGTTGGTGATGACGATGGCGACGATTTCCCCCTCTGGGAGGGAAGTTTCCCCGGCAGGATCGTCCTGCCGGAGCTCTAGATTGGTTTTCATCAAGTTCCGCCTCGTGGCGGCGGCGAATCCTCGAAAAAGCCTCCTCTCAATTTTTTTCCTTACGAAACCCTTCATATAGCAGAAGAGGGGGGGCAGAGGGCCAGCTGGGTGCCCACAAGCCCCCTAGGCGCGGCCAGGGGGTGGCCGCGTCTGGCAGGCTTGTGGCCACCTGTTGGCGCCCCTCTAGCACTTCTTCGGCCCAGTATTTTTTATAATTCCCGAAAAAAAATCCTCGTTGATTTTTACGGCGTTTGGAGTTGCGCGGAATAGGTATCTCAAACTTGCTCCAATTTCAGGCCAGAATTCCAGCTGTCGGCATTCTCCCTCTTCATGTAAACCTAGCAAAATAAGAGAGAAAAGGCATAACATTTCCGGCGTCCAAACCCATCCATCCTATTGGTGCTCGAAACATTTCCGGCGTCCAAACCCATCCATCCTATATATCAATCTTTACCTCCGGACCATTCCGGAGCTCCTCGTGACATCCGGGATCTCATCCAGGACTCCGAACAACTTTCGGTAACCTCGTATAACAATTCCCTATAACCCTAGCATCATCGAACCTTAAGTGTGTAGACCCTACGGGTTCGGGAGACAGGCAGACATGACCGAGACACCTCTCTGGCCAATAACCATCAGCGGGGTATGGATACCCATGGTGGCTCCCACTCGCTCCACGATGATCTCATCGGATGAACCACGATGTCAAGGATTCAATCAATCCCGTATACGATTCCCTTTGTCTATCGGTATAGAACTTGCCCGAGATTCGATCGTCGGTATACCTATACCTTGTTCAATCTCATTACCGGTAAGTCTCTTTACTCGTTCCGTAGCACATCATCATGTGACTAACTCCTTAGTCACATTGAGCTCATGATGATGTTCTACCGAGTGGGCCCAGAGATACCTCTCCGTCACACGGAGTGACAAATCCCGATCTTGATTCGTACCAACCCAACAGACACTTTCAGAGATATCCGTAGTGCACCTTTATAGTAACTCAATTACGTTGTGATGTTTGATACACCTAAAGCACTCCTACGGTATCTGGGAGTTGCACAATCTCACAGTCGAAGGAAAAGACACTTGACATTAGAAAAGCTTTAGCATACGAACAATACGATCTAGTGCTATGCTTAGGATTGGGTCTTGTCCATCACATCATTCTCCCAATGATGTGATCCTGTTATCAATGACATCTAATGCCCATGATCAGGAAACCATGATCATCTATTGACTAACGAGCTAGCCAACTAGAGGCTTGCTAGGGACACATTGTGATCTATTTATTCACACATGTATTACTGTTTCCTGTTAATACAATTATAGCATGAACAATAGACGATTATCATGAACAAGGAAATATGATAATAACCGTTTTATTATTGCCTCTAGGGCATATTTCCAACAATATCTCTACTTGGTGCGGGAGTTTTGGCTAATATGAGGTGGAAGCAATCGTCACATGCTAAGGGATCTCTAATCATATAACATTGTTCGAAACCAAGCAAACACAATTCATTATGTTGTCTACCTTGTCCAACATCTACTTGTAAGCATGTAATAGTGTACTGAGTGTTCACGATCATAGATGGTGTCAAAGATGATATATTTATATGTAAACCTCTCCTTCTTTATCACTTACTATTAATTGCAATAATGACCAAGGTCTACGTTTGTCTACCCTCAACAAGTTTCAATCAACATTCTTTTTATATGTGAAGCCATCACTTCCCATAAGATAATTACATGATCTTTCATGATTTTGTTCTTTTCTCACTCTTTTGATCATGGCAAGAGGCAAAGACCTCTACTAAGACACTCTTTCTTATATGGTCACGAGCTCGAAAACATCGGGAGTGACACAAAGCAAAACTCAAGACTAAAACACTAAGATTTTTAAACTACTAGAGAAAAAGAAAACTAAAAGTAACAAACTAAAACAAAAGGTAAAGGCAAAAGATGTGATGGTGATACGATACCGGGGAAACTCCCCCAAGCTTGGCACAAGCCAAGGGGATTGCCCATACCCATGCTCAATTGTCTTCCTTTGGAGGTGATGGTGGTGGAGTTGATTTTTCCTTTGATTCCAAGAGGGACATCAATCTTTGATTTATACCTTGGAGATCTGTGATATGTTTCTCCAGCAAAACAACTTCACGAGTGAGATAAGTATTGCGAACACGAGTTGTTTCACAAAACCTCAAGACTTCAATCAAGGATGGAGACAGTAGGTGGAGGTAGGGTTGGAGGAAATCCACTTCTTCAACTCCTTCCTTGTTGAGCACAGATTGCACTTCGTCCCATGCCTGATTCTTCTCCTTAGCTTTGCCCTTGGTTTCTTTAGGTAGCCTTTCCTTGGCCTCCATGGCCTCCATTCTTTTCAGATCAGCATCTACTTCTCCATAGACTTGAGGGAGATTGTTCTCCCCCACAGATTCCTGAGACGACATCTTGCCCTAAATCTGAGGCAGAAAACATGCTCGAAATGAAAACAGAGGAAATCTGCATGATACAGGGTCAGACCTTACGGGAGAATATATAATGATTTTTTCTAGACCAAAAGGAGTACTCCGCACGAAAACGGAGTCCGGGAGGCACACGACGTGGCCACAAGCCCCCAGGCACGGCCAGGGGGTGGGCCCATGGCTGGCAGGCTTGTCGCCTCCTCACGCGCTTTTCGGACTACTTCCAATTTTTCTATTTTTCAAATATTCCAAAACGAAGAAAAATCCTACTGGAAAAGTTTTGGAATCTGTTTTCTTACCGAATCACATACCTCTTCGTTTTCGGAGTCTGAAACAGGCTGATAAACATCCCTTAGGTATTCTCCGGAGTTATGGTATTGATGATATTTCTTTCAACATTTATGGGAGATATAATGCTTGATTCTCTGCCCATTTACAACTCTTTGACAATTACCTTCCATGTTGTTGATCTTTATAGCACCGGAATGATATACTATCTCAAAAGTATAGGGACCTTCCCATTTAGAGAGAAGCTTGCCTGCAAAAAATCTTAAACGAGAATTATATAGCAAGACATAATCACCTACATTGAACTCACGCTTTTGTATCCTCTTATCATGCCACCTCTTAACCTTTTCTTTGAACAACTTGGCATTCTCATATGCATGAGTTCTCCATTCATCAAGCGAGCTAATATCAAATAACCTCTTCTCACCAGCAAGTTTGAAATCAAAGTTGAGCTCTTTGATTGCCCAATAAGCTTTATGCTCTAGCTCAAGAGGTAAATGACATGCTTTACCGTACACCATTTTGTACGGAGACATGCCCATGAGATTCTTATAGGCAGTTCTATAAGCCCGCAGTGCATCATCGAGCTTCTTAGACCAATTCTTTCTAGACATGTTGACAGTCTTTTGCATTTTATTGCGAATAATTCCGACAACCTCAGGAGAAAAAAGGCATTTACTTATTATAGAGATGGTGCGATTTGACTCTTTTTTTTGCTTTTTTTTAGACCTACCTATACCTCAGTCTTAGGAAAAAGAAAAGGGGTTGGCATAGAGAGAACCAAATTTGTATCAACAATTTTCTTGTGTAGGTGGGGACCTGGTATTTTCGGAGTCCTTATGCGAGGAATTACAAAAGAAATTTTTTCAACAAAAATGTGAATTAGGAAGGATTGGTCGACGAAATATGAATCGGAGACTTAATCTTGATATACCTCAGAACAATACATTCTTGTTACCACGAGATGTATTGGCCGCTACGGATCATTTGATTGGAATGAAATTTGGAACGGGTATACTTGACGATGACGATATGAATCACTTGAAAAATAAACGTAGAATCAGTTTAATCTCTCTATTGCTTAGCTCTAGTTGACCACTAGACTGAGGGTGATAGAGGGACGCAATTCTATGGTTGACATCGTACTTAGCAAGCGTTTTACGGAAAGCACCATGAATGAAATGTGAACCACCGTCGGTCATCAAATATCTAGGGACTCCAAACCTAGGGAAAATAACTTCTTTAAGCATCCTGATAGAAGTGTTGCGATCAGCACTACTAGTGGGGATAGTTTCGACCCACTTAGTGGCGTAATCAACACCAACTAGGATATGAGTATACCCGTTGGATTTTGGAAAAGGTCCCATATAATCAAAGCCCCAAACATCAAATGGTTGAATGACAAGTGAATAGTTCATAGGCATTTCCTGACGTTTACCGATATTACCTACTCTTTGACATTCGTCACAAGACAAGACAAACTTACGGGCATCCTTGAAGAGAGTGGGCCAACATAAACCTGACTGCAATACCTTGTGTGCAGTTCTATCTCCCGGATGGTGTCCTCCGTAGGCCTCGGAGTGACACTTTTGTAGGATCTGTCCCTGTTCATGTTCAGGTACACAACGTCTAATAACACCATCTACTCCTTCCTTATAAAGGTGGGGATCAGCCCAAAAGTAATGTCTCAAGTCAAAGAATAATTTCTTCTTTTGCTGGTATGTGAAACTAGGTGGTATATATTTGGCAACGATATAGTTTGCATAATCAGCATACCACGGTGCACTACGGGAAGTACTGATGACATTCAATTGCTCATCGGGAAAGCTATCATCAATAGGTTGTGGGTCATCAAGAACATTCTCTAACCTAGACAAGTTATCTGCTACGGGGTTATCAGCACCCTTCCTGTCGACAACGTGCAAATCAAATTCTTGTAGCAACAGAACCCATCTGATAAGTCTAGGTTTAGCTTCCTTCTTCTCCATGAGGTACTTAATAGCAGCGTGATCAGTGTGGATAGTGACTTTGGAGTCAACTATGTAAGACCTGAACTTTTCACATGCAAACACGACTACTAAAAATTCCTTCTCAGTAGTAGCATAGTTTCTTTGGGCACTGTCTAGAGTTTTACTAGCATAGTCAATAACATTCAACTTCATATCAACTCTTTGCCCTAGAACAACACCAACAACATAATCACTAGCATCAGACATGATTTCAAATAGTAAGTTCCAATCAGGTGGTTGAACAATAGGTGCAGTTATCAAGGCCTTCTCGATTGCATCAACCTTAGCCTTATCGACTTCAATACCTCTTTCAGAAATTTTATGTCCTAAGACGGTGCCTTCATTAACCATAAAGTGGCACTTCTCCCAATTCAAGACAAGATTGGTGTGTTTACATCTCTGCAAGACTCGATCAAGGTTGTTGAGGCAATCATCAAAGGAAGACTCGTAAACGGAGAAGTCATCCATGAAAACCTCAACAATCTTTTCACAAAAGTTAGAGAATATAGCCATCATACATCTTTGAAAGGTGGCACGTGCATTACATAAGCCAAAAGGCATACGTCTATAAGCAAAGGTACCGAAAGGGCAGGTGAAAGTGGTTTTCTCCTGATCAGATTGTGCAACTGGTATTTGGGAGAAACCAGAATAACCGTCTAGAAAGCAGAAGTGTGTGTGTTTAGACAGTATTTCTAGCATTTGGTCGATAAAAGGCAAAGGGTAATGATCTTTCCTAATGGCTTTATTCAATTTCCTAAAATCGATCACCATCCTATAGCCAGTAATAATCCTCTGTGGAATCAATTCAGCCTTATCATTAGGGACAACGGTAATGTCTCCCTTCTTAGGGACGCAATGCACCGGACTCACCCAATCACTATGAGCAACAGGGTAGATAATTCCCGCTTCGAGGAGCTTTAGTATTTCTTTTCTCACTACTTCTTTCATCTTAGGATTTAATTTCCTTTGATGATCAGCAACTGGTTTGGAATCAGGATCAGTTTTAATCTTGTGCTGACATAGATTGGGACTAATGCCTTTAAGATCATCAAGAGTATATCCAATAGCAGCACGGTGCTTCCTCAGAGTTTTTAGTAACTTATTTTCTTCATGCTCTGAGAGGCTAGCACTAATAATAAAAGGATATATCTCTTTTTCATCAAGATAAGCATACTTAAGAGTATCTGGCAACTGTTTAAGCTCGAACACAGGATCACCCTTTGGTGGGGGTGGATCCCCAAGCAGCTCAACAAGCAAGTTATTCTTAAGGATAGGATATTGTTCTAAGACAACTCTATCTATCTCATCCCTTTCATCCATATGCATATCATTTTCATGCTCAAGCAAGTATTGCTCTAAGGGATCAGTAGGAGGCACGACAATAGAAGCTAAGGCAATAGTTTCATCCTTACTAGGCAACTCTTTTTCATGAGGTTGTCTACCAAACTTGGAGAAATTGAACTCATGCGACACACCTTCAAAGCCAACAGTGACAGTTTGCTTCTCACAATCAATATGAGCATTGATGGTATTGAGGAAGGGTCTGCCAAATATGATGGGACAAAAGCTATCTTGTGCGGTAGCAATAACGAGGAAATCAGCAGGATACTTCGTTTTACCACATAAGACTTCAACATCCCTAACAATTCCCACAGGGCAGATAGTATCTCTATTGGCAAGCTGAATAGTGACATCAATAGGCTCTATCTCAACAGGTGCAATCTCGTCTTTGATTTCATCATATATGGATTGAGGTATTGCACTAACACTAGCACCCACGTCACATAAACCAAGATAACAATGATCTCCTATCTTAACAGAAACAACAGGCGTGCCAACAACAGGCCTATGTTTGTCTCTAGCATGAGGTTTAGCAATTCTAGCAGCATCTTCACAGAAGTGAATATTATGTCCCTCAACATCATCGGACAGAAGATCTTTGATAATAGCAATGCTAGGTTCAACTCTAATTTGCTCAGGGGGTGTAGGTGTTCTAATGTAGCCTCTACGTATCATAGTTGAAGCTTTAGAATGATCCTTTATCCTAACAGGGAAAGGTGGTTTCTCAATGTAAGCACAGGGAAGAATAGGATCATTATAGGCGATGACTTTCTCTTCAGCTGGATTGGGTTTAACTACATTGACTTCTAAAGGAGGATGGTATTTAAACCACTTCTCTTTGGGGAGATCAATATGAGCAGCAAATGATTCACACAGTGAAGCTACTATCTCAGAGTCAAGTCCATACTTAGCGCTAAAATCACTAAAGGTATTTGTTTCAACAAAGGATTTAACGCAATCAAACTTGAAATTCATACCTGACTCCTTACCTTCTTAAAGATCCCAATCTTCAGAGTTGCGTTTAATTCTCTCCAATAAATTCCATTTTAAGTCAATGTCTCTCTTCATAAAAGAACCGGTACAAGAAGTGTCAAGCATGGTGCGATCATCATGAGAAAGCCGAGCATAGAAGTTCTGAATGATAATTTCTCTCGGGAGCTCATGGTTGGGGCATGAATATAACATTGATTCAAGCCTCCCCCAAGCTTGAGCGATGCTTTCTCTTTCACGAGGCCAAAAATTATAAATATAATTCCGATCACGATATACTAAATGCATAGGATAAAACTTTTGATGAAATTCCAATTTCAACCGATTGTAGTTCCATGATCCAGTATCATCACATAGCCTCTACCATGTCAATGCCTTATCCTTCAAAGATAAAGGAAAGACCTTCTTATTGACCCCATCCTCGGGCAAACATGCAAGCTTAAATAAACCACAAACTTCATCTACATAGATTAGATGCAAGTCTGGATGTGATGTTCCATCTCGTGTAAAAGGATTAGCCAACAGTTTCTCAAGTATACCCGAAGGAAATTCAAAGCAAATATTTTCCGTAGGTGCAGCAGGTTGAGGAGCAACTGTTTGTGCTTCCGTTCGAAGTGAAGAAACCCCGAACAAGCCCCTCAAAGGATAAGTATCCATAGTTACAAGTGACAATAAATTTCAGCACACTATATGAATGTTTCCTCACCAAGTTCCACTTACCAAAGGCGCTTCACTCCCCGGCAACGGCGCCAGAAAAGAGTCTTGATGACCCACAAGTATAGGGGATCTATCTTAGTCCTTTCGATGAGTAAGAGTGTCGAACCCAACGAGGAGGAGAAGGATATGACAAGTGGTTTTGAGCAAGGTAATATCTGCAAGCACTGAAATTATCGGTAACAAGTGATTGTGTGGTGAGATGATTCGTAGCAAGCAACAAGTAACAAAAGTAGCAACGGTGCAGAAAATTGGCCCAATCCCTTTTGTAGCAAGGGACAAGCCTGGACAAAGTCTTATAGGAGGAAAAACGCTCCCGAGGACACACGGGAGTTTCTGTCATGCTAGTTTTCATCATGTTCATATGATTCGCGTTCGTTACTTTGATAGTTTGATATGTGGGTGGACCGGCGCTTGGGTACTACCCTTACTTGGACAAGCATCCCACTTATGATTAACCCCTCTCGCAAGCATCCGCAACTACGAAAGAAGAATTAAGACAAAGTCTAACCATAGCATTAAACTAGTGGATCCAAATCAGCCCCTTACGAAGCAACGCATAAACTAGGGTTTAAGCTTCTGTCACTCTAGCAACCCATCATCTACTTACTACTTCCCAATGCCTTCCTCTAGGCCCAAATAATGGTGAAGTGTTATGTAGTCGACGTTCACATAACACCACTAGAGGAAAAACAACATTCAACACATCAAAATATCGAACGAATACCAATTTCACATGACTACTATTAGCATGACTTATCCCATGTCCTTAGGAACAAAATTACTACTCACAAAGCATAATCATATTCATGATCAGAGAGGTAATGAGTAGCATCAAGGATCTACACATAAACTCTTCCACCAAATAATCCAACTAGCATCAACTACAATGAGTAATTAACACTACTAGCAACCTTACAAGTACCAATCGGAGTCGGGAGACGGAGATTGGTTACAAGAGATGAACTAGGGTTTGGAGATGAGATGGTGCTTATGAAGATACTGATGGTGATGAGTCCCCTCCGATGAGAGGAGTGTTGGTGATGACGATGGCGACGATTTCCCTCTCCGGGATGGAAGTTTCCCCGGCAGGATCGTCCTGTCGGAGCTCTAGATTGGTTCTGCTCAAGTTCTGCCTCGTGGCGGCGACGAATCCTCGAAAAAGCCTCCTCTCGATTTTTTTCCGGACGAAACCCTTCATATAGCAGAAGAGGGGGGCCAGAGGGCCAGTGGGTGCCCACAAGCCCCCTAGCCGCGCCTAGCAGGCTTGTGGCCACCTGCTGACGCCCCTCTGGCACTTCTTCGGCCCAGTATTTTTTATAATTCCCGAAAAAAATCCTCGTTGATTTTTACGGTGTTTGGAGTTGCCTAGAATAGGTATCTCAAACTTGCTCCAATTTCTGGCCAGAATTCCAGCTACCGGCATTCTCCCTCTTCTTGTAGACCTTGCAAAATAAGAGAGAAAAGGCAAAAGTATTGTGCCGTGAAGTGAAATAACAGCCCAAAAAGCAATAAATATCAACATGAAAGCATGATGCAAAATGGACATATCATTATGCCACAAGAAAGGTCAAACACACCAATGGGAAAGAAAATGTGTTCACACACAAGTATTTAAAGTATACCATTCCCGAGGAAAACATAGAGTATGGTATACATGATAGGTCATCAAGTACATAACCATTTCGATAAAAGGGGAAGGAGAATCATGATGTTTACTCATATCATGCGGTTTGGTTAATTGATCAGGAAACAATTTAGCATTGCGCTTCCAATGTTCCTGTTGACAATTGAAGTACCACATTCGTGTTCCGAGGAAGCATCAACATGGTCATCAGATAAAGGCTGGACTTTGGGGTACACAAAGGATTCATCAAAATTAACTTATAAAATAAGTCATACCATTTGCTCGTGTTAAATGGCTAACCTAACCTATGGAAGAAATTATAACAATAGGTCCTCGTAAAAGTTTTTCTTTTTCACTTTCAGTTTATCAACTGAATTGCTTGAGGACAAGCAAGGTTTAAGCTTGGTGGAGTTGATACGTCTCCAATGTATGTACTTTTCCTAACGCTTTTCCTCTTGTTTTGGACTCTAATTTGCATGATTTGAATGAAACTAACCCCGGACTGACGCTGTTTTCAGCAGAACTACCATGGTGTTGTTTTCGTGCAGAAATAAAAGTTCTCGGAATGGAACGAAACTTTGCGAGGATTTTTTTATATCAATAAAGAGAATTTCTAGAGCCAAGAGCCACCTGAGGGAGGCACCTGGGTGGGCACAACCCACCAGGGTGCGCCTGCCCCCCCCCCCCCAGGCGCGCCCCGGTGGGTTGTCCCCACCTGGTGGTCCCTACGACCCTGAAACCGACGCTATAAAATCACATGATTCCAGAAAAAAATCAAGGAGAAAGAATTATCGCGTTTCACGAGATGGAGCCGCCATCATCTCATGTTCTTCATTGGGAGGCCAGATCTGGAGTCCGTTTGGGGCTCCGGAGAGGGGGATCTTTGATCTTCGTCATCACCAACACATCTCCATCGCGAATTCCATGATGCTCCCCACCGGGAGTGAGTAATTCCTTCATAGGCTCACTGGTCGGTGAGGACTTGGATGAGATTCGTCATCTAATCGAGTTAATTTTGTTAGGGCCTGGTCCCTAGTATCCACTATGTTCTAAGATAGATGTCGCTATGACTTTTCCATGCTTAATGCTTGTCACTTTGGGCCCGGGTGCCATGATTTCAGATCTGAACCGTTTATGTTATCACCATCATATCCATGTTCTAGATCCGATCTTGCAAGTTATAGTCATCTACTACGTGTTATGATCCAGCAACCCTGGAGTGACAATAGTCGGGACCACTCCCGGTGATGACCGTAGTTTGAGGAGTTCATGTATTCACCGTGTGTTAATGATTTGTTTCGGTTCTCTATTAAAAGGAGGCCTTAATATCCCTTAGTTTCCAATAGGACTCCGCTGCAACGGGAGGTTAGGACAAAAGATGTCATGCAAGTTCTTTCCATAAGCACGTATGACTATTTACGGAATACATGCCTACATTATATTTATGAACTAGAGCTAGTGACGTATCTGTTGGAAATATGCCCTAGAGGCAATAATAAATTAGTTATTATTATATTTCTTAGTTCATGATAATGCTATAATTGTATTGATTGGAAACACAATACTTGTGTGGATACGTAGACAAAACACTGTCCCTAGTAAGCCTCTAGTTGACTAGCTCATTGATCAAAGATGGTCAAGGTTTCCTGGCCATAGGCAAGTGTTGTCACTTGATAACGGGATCACATCATTAGGAGAATCATGTGATGGACTAGACCCAAACTAATAGACGTAGCATGTTGATCGTGTCATTTTGTTGCTACTGTTTTCTGCGTGTCAAGTATTTGTTCCTATGACCATGAGATCATATAACTCACGGACACCGGAGGAATGCTTTGTGTGTATCAAACGTCGCAACGTAACTGGGTGACTATAAAGATGCTCTACAGGTATCTCCGAAGGTGTTCGTTGAGTTAGTATAGATCGAGACTGGGATTTGTCACTCCGTGTGACGGAGAGGTATCTCGGGGCCCACTCGGTAATACAACATCACACACAAGCCTTGCAAGCAATGTAACTTAATGTAAGTTGCGGGATCTTGTATTACGGAACGAGTAAAGAGACTTGCCGGTAAACGAGATTGAAATAGGTATGCGGATACTAACGATCGAATCTCGGGCAAGTAACATACCGAAGGACAAAGGGAATGACATACGGGATTATATGAATCCTTGGCACTGAGGTTCAAACGATAAGATCTTCGTAGAATATGTAGGATCCAATATGGGCATCCAGGTCCCGCTATTGGATATTGACCGAGGAGTCTCTCGGGTCATGTCTACATAGTTCTCGAACCCGCAGGGTCTGCACACTTAAGGTTCGACGTTATTTTATGCGTATTTGAGTTATATGGTTGGTTACCGAATGTTGTTCGGAGTCCCGGATGAGATCACGGACGTCACGAGGGTTTCCGGAATGGTCCGGAAACGAAGATTGATATATAGGATGACCTCATTTGGTTACCGGAAGGTTTTCGTGCATTACCGGAAAAGTTTCGGGCTCATCGGTAGTGTACCGGGAGTGCCGGGAGGGGTGCCGGGGACCATCGGGAGGGGTGTCACGCCCCAAGGGGTCTCATGGGCTATGGGAAGAGATAAACCAGCCCCTAGTGGGCTGGAATAAGTTCCCACTAAGGCCCATAAGGTTTGAGAAGGAAAAAACACAAGGTGGAAAGAGTTTCCAAGTGGGAAGGTGGAATCCTACTCCAAGTAGGATTGGAGTAGGACTCCTCCACCTCCAATTTCGGCCAAACCTTTAGGTTTTGAGGCTGCCTCCTCCCCTCCCTCCCACCTATATATACGGAGGTTTTAGGGCTGATTTGAGACGACTTTTCCACGGCAGCCCGACCACATACCTCCACGGTTTTTCCTCTAGATCGCGTTTCTGCGGAGCTCGGGTGGAGCCCTGCTGAGACAAGGTCATCACCAACCTCCGGAGCGCCGTCACGCTGCCGGAGAACTCTTCTACCTCTCCGTCTCTCTTGCTGGATCAAGAAGGCCGAGATCATCGTCGAGCTGTACGTGTGCTGAACGCGGAGGTGCCGTCCGTTCGGTACTAGATCGTGGGACTGATCGCGGGATTGTTCGCGGGGCGGATCGAGGGACGTGAGGATGTTCCACTACATCAACCGCGTTCACTAACGCTTCTGCTGTACGATCTACAAGGGTACATAGATCACTCATCCACTCTCGTAGATGGACATCACCATGATAGGTCTTCGTGCGCGTAGGAAAATTTTTGTTTCCCATGCGACGTTCCCCAACAGTGGCATCATGAGCTAGGTTCATGCGTAGATGTCTTCTCGAGTAGAACACAAAAGTTTTTGTGGGCCGTGATGTGCGTTTTGCTGCCCTCCTTAGTCTTTTCTTGATTCGGCGGTATTGTTGGATTGAAGCGGCTTGGACCGACATTACTCGTACGCTTACGAGAGACTGGTTTCATCGCTACGAGTAACCCCGTTGCTCAAAGATGACTGGCAAGTGTCGGTTTCTCCAACTTTAGTTGAATCGGATTTGACCGAGGAGGTCCTTGGATGAGGTTAAATAGCAACTCATATATCTCCGTTGTGGTGTTTGCGTAAGTAAGATGCGATCCTACTAGATACCCATTGTCACCACGTAAAACATGCAACAACAAAATTAGAGGACGTCTAACTTGTTTTTGCATGGTATGCTTGTGATGTGATATGGCCAACGATATGATGTGATATATTGGATGTATGAGATGATCATGTTGTAATAGATAATATCGACTTGCACGTCGATGGTACGGCAACCGGCAGGAGCCATAGGGTTATCTTTATAACTAACGTTTGTGCTTGCAGATGCGTTTACTATTTTGCTAGGATGTAGCTTTAGTAGTAATAGCATGAGTAGCACGACAACCCCGATGGCGACACGTTGATGGAGATCATGATGATGGAGATCATGGTGTGACGCCGGTGACAAGAAGATCGTGCCGGTGCTTTGGTGATGGAGATCAAGAAGCACGTGATGATGGCCATATCATGTCACTTATAAATTGCATGTGATGTTAATCCTTTTATGCACCTTATTTTGCTTAGAACGACGGTAGCATTATGAGGTGATCTCTCACTAAAATTTCAAGACGAAATTGTGTTCTCCCCGACTGTGCACCGTTGCTACAGTTCATCGTTTCGAGACACCACGTGATGATCGGGTGTGATAGACTCAACGTTCACATACAACGGGTGCAAAACAGTTGCGCACGCGGAACACTCGGGTTAAGCTTGACGAGCCTAGCATGTGCAGACATGGCCTCGGAACACATGAGACCGAAAGGTCGAGCATGAATCGTATAGTTGATACGATTAGCATAGAGATGCTTACCACTGAAACTATTCTCGACTCACGTGATGATCGGACTTGAGATAGTGGATTTGGATCGTGTACCACTCAAATGACTAGAGAGATGTACTTTTTGAGTGGGAGTTCTTAAGTAATATGATTAATTGAACTAATTGTCATGAACATAGTCTAATGGTCTTTGCGAATTACGATGTAGCTTGCGCTATAGCTCTACTGTTTTATATGTTCCTAGAGAAAATTTAGTTGAAAGTTGATAGTAGCAAACTTTGCAGACTGAGTCTGTAAAACCGAGGATTGTCCTCGTTGCTGCACAGAAGGCTTATGTCCTTAATGCACCACTCGGTGTGCTGCACCTCGAGCGTCGTCTGTGGATGCTGTGAACATCTGACATACACGTTTCTGATGACTACACGATAGTTCAGTACAAAAATACTTAATGGCTTAGAAGAAAGGCGCCGAAAACGTTGTAAAACGTCACGGAACATAAGTGATGTTCTAAAGAGATGAAATTGTAATTTCATGCTTGTGCCCTTGTTAAGAGGTACGAGACCTCCGACAAGATTCTTTGTCCACAAAGCACAGGAGAAAAGGCTCAATCGTTGAGCATGTGCTCAGATTGTCTGAGTACGACAATCGCTTGAATCAAGTGGGAGTTAATCTTCCAAATGAGATAGTGATAGTTCTCCAAAGTCACTGCCACCAAGCTGTGAGAGATTCGTGATGAACTATAACATATCAAGGATACATACAATGATCCTTGAGCGATTCGCGATGTTTGACACTCCGAAAGTAGAAATCAAGAAGGAGCATCAATAGTTGATGGTTTTTAAAACCACTAAGTTTCAAGAAAGGCAAGGGCTAGAAGGGATACTTCGTGAAACGGCAAAACAGTTGCTGCACTAATGAAGAGACCCAAGATTAAACCCAAACCCGAGACTAAGTGCTTCTGTAATGAGGGGAACAATCGCTGAGGCGGAGCAACTCAAGATACTTGGTACATAAGAAGGTTGGCAAAAGTCGAAAGAAGTGTATTTGATATACATGATGTTGATGTGTACTTTACTAGTACTCCTAGTAGCATGAGGGTATTGGATACCGGTTCGGTTGCTAAGTGATTAGTGACGCGAAATGAAAGCTACGGCATAAACGGAGACTAGCTAAAGGCGAGGTGACGATACGTGTTGGAAGTGTTTCCAAGATTGATATGATCAAACGTCGCACGCTCCCTCTACCATCGGGATTGGTGTTAAACCTAAATAATTGTTATTTGGTGCTTGCGTTAAGCATGAACATGATTGGATCGTGTTTATTGCAATACGATTATTCATTTAAAGAGAATAATGGTTACTCTATTTTCTTGAATAATCACCTTCAATGGTTTATTGAATCTCGATCGTAGTGTTACACATGTTCATGATATTGGTGCCAAAAGATACGAGTTGATGATGATAGTACCACTTACTTGTGGCACTGCCGCTTGAGTCATGTTAGTATAAATTGCATGAAGAGGCTCCATGCTGATGGATCTTTGTACTCACCTGATTTCGAATCACTAGTGACATGCGAATCATACCACATGAGCAAGGCCTTGTTTTCATTGAGATGAAATAAGATAGTAACTTGTTGGAAGTGATACATTTTGATGTATGCAGTCCAATGGGTGCTGAGGCACGCAGTGGATATCATTATGTTCTTACTTCACTGACGATTTGAGTAGATACAGGAGTATTTACTTAATGAATCACAAGTCTAAAATGTTGAAAAGTTCAATTCCGTTTCAGAGTGAAGTTCTTCGTAACAAGAGGATAAACTGTCTAAGATATGATCGTGGAAATGAATATCTGAGTTACGAGTTTTGGTACACAGTTAAGACAATGTGGAAATTGTTTCGCAGTTCATGCCACCTGGAACATCATAGTGTGATGATGTGTCTGAACGTCATAGCCACGCACTATTTGGTATGGTGCATACTATGATGTCTCTTATCGAATTACCACTATCGTTTATGGGTTATGCATTAGAGACAACCGCACTCACTTTAAATAGGGCACCGCGTATTTCCGTTGAGATGACACAGTATAGACTGAGGTTTAGAGAAATCTAAACTGTCGTTTCTTGAAAGTTTGGGGTTTTGACACTTATGTGAAAAAGTTTCAGTCTGATAAGCTCGAACCCAAAGCGGATAAATGCATCTTCATAGGATATCCAAAACAGTTGGGTACATCTCCTATCTCAGATCCGAAAGCAAAGTGTTTGTTTCTAGAAACGGATCCTTTCTCGAGGAAAGGTTTCTCTCGAAAGAATTGAGTGGGAGGGTAGTAGAACTTCATGAGGTTATTGAACCATCACTTCAACCAGTGTGTAGCAGGGCGCAGGAAGTTGTTCATGTGGCGCCTACACCAATTGAAGTGGAAGCTGATGATGATGATCATTGAGCTTCGAATCAAGTTACTACAAACCGCGTAGGTCGACAAGGTCGCGTACTGCTGCAGAGTAGTACGGTAACCCTGTCTTGGAGGTCATGTTGTTGAGCAACAGTGAACCTACGAGTTATGGAGAAAGCGATGGTGGGCCCAGATTCCGACAAATGGCTGGAAGCCATGAAATCCGAGAGAGGATCTATGTGTGAAAACAAAGTGTAGACTTTGGTAGAACTACTTGATGGTCATAGGACTATTGAGTAAAAATGGATCTTTAAAAGAAGACAGACGATGATGGTGATAAGTCACTATTAAGAAAAGCTCGACTTGTCGCAAAGATGTTTTCGATAAGATCAAACAGTTGACTATGATGAGACTTTCTCACTCATAGCGATGCTAAAAGTCTGTTAGAATTATGTTAGTTGTTGATGCATTATTTATGAAATATTGCACGTAGGATGTCAAAACATTGTTTTCTCAACGGTTTCCTTGAGAAAACATTGTATGTGATACAACCAGAAGGTTTTGTCGATCCTAAAGATACTAGCAAGTATGCAAGCTCCAGTGATCCTTCAATGGACTGGTGCAAGCATCTCGGAGTTGGAATATACACTTTGATGAGATGATCAAAGATTTTGGGTTTGTACAAGGTTTATGAGAAACTTGTATTTCCAAAGAAGTGAGTGGGAGCACTATAGAATTTCTGATAGGTATATGTGGTTGACATATTGTGGATCAGAAGTAATGTAGAATTTCTATAAAGCATACAAGGTTGTTTGAAAGAAGTTTTCAAAGGAGTACCTGGATTACGCTACTTGAACGTTGAGCATCAAAGATCTATGGAGATAGATCGAAAGCGCTTAATAGAAGTTTCAACAAGATGCATGCCTTGACAAGTTTCTGAAAGAGTTCAAAATAGACCAGCAAAGAAGGAGTTCTTGGTTGCGTTGTGAGGTGTGAATTTGAGTAAGACTCAAAACCCGACCACGGCAGAATAAAGAGAATAGACGAAGGTCGTCTTCTATACCTTAGCCGTAGAATCTAAAGTATGCCATGCTGTGTACCGCACCTGAAGTGTGCCTTGACTCAAAGTATGTTGAGAGGTACAGAGAGTGATCCATGATTGAATCACTAGCAACGGTCGAAATTTATCCTTAGTAACTAATGGACTAAGGAATTTTTCTCGATTATGGAGGTGGTTAAAGAGTTTGTCGTAAAGGGTTACGTCAATGCAAGCTTTGACACTAATCCGGATAACTATGAGTAGTGAAACGGATTCGTATAGTAGAGTAGATATTTGGAGCATTTCCGAATAGCACGTAGTAGCAGCATCTATAAGATGACATAAAGATTTGTAAAGAACGCACGAATCTGAAAGTTTCAGAACCGTTGACTAAAACCTCTCTCACGAGCAAGACGTGATCAGACCCCATAACTATATGGGTGTTGGATTCGTTGGAATCACATGGTGATGTGAACTAGATTATTGACTCTAGTGCAAGTGGGAGACTGTTGGAAATATGCCCTAGAGGCAATAATAAATTAGTTATTATTATATTTCTTAGTTCATGATAATCGTTTATTATCCATGCTATAATTGTATTGATTGGAAACACAATACTTGTGTGGATACGTAGACAAAACACTGTCCCTAGTAAGCCTCTAGTTGACTAGCTCATTGATCAAAGATGGTCAAGGTTTCCTGGCCATAGGCAAGTGTTGTCACTTGATAACGGGATCACATCATTAGGAGAATCATGTGATGGACTAGACCCAAACTAATAGACGTAGCATGTTGATCGTGTCATTTTGTTGCTACTGTTTTCTGCGTGTCAAGTATTTGTTCCTATGACCATGAGATCATATAACTCACGGACACCGGAGGAATGCTTTGTGTGTATCAAACGTCGCAACGTAACTGGGTGACTATAAAGATGCTCTACAGGTATCTCCGAAGGTGTTCGTTGAGTTAGTATAGATCGAGACTGGGATTTGTCACTCCGTGTGACGGAGAGGTATCTCGGGGCCCACTCGGTAATACAACATCACACACAAGCCTTGCAAGCAATGTAACTTAATGTAAGTTGCGGGATCTTGTATTACGGAACGAGTAAAGAGACTTGCCGGTAAACGAGATTGAAATAGGTATGCGGATACTAACGATCGAATCTCGGGCAAGTAACATACCGAAGGACAAAGGGAATGACATACGGGATTATATGAATCCTTGGCACTGAGGTTCAAACGATAAGATCTTCGTAGAATATGTAGGATCCAATATGGGCATCCAGGTCCCGCTATTGGATATTGACCAAGGAGTCTCTCGGGTCATGTCTACATAGTTCTCGAACCCGCAGGGTCTGCACACTTAAGGTTCGACGTTATTTTATGCGTATTTGAGTTATATGGTTGGTTACCGAATGTTGTTCGGAGTCCCGGATGAGATCACGGACGTCACGAGGGTTTCCGGAATGGTCCGGAAACGAAGATTGATATATAGGATGACCTCATTTGGTTACCGGAAGGTTTTCGTGCATTACCGGAAAAGTTTCGGGCTCATCGGTAGTGTACCGGGAGTGCCGGGAGGGGTGCCGGGGACCATCGGGAGGGGTGTCACGCCCCAAGGGGTCTCATGGGCTATGGGAAGAGATAAACCAGCCCCTAGTGGGCTGGAATAAGTTCCCACTAAGGCCCATAAGGTTTGAGAAGGAAAAAACACAAGGTGGAAAGAGTTTCCAAGTGGGAAGGTGGAATCCTACTCCAAGTAGGATTGGAGTAGGACTCCTCCACCTCCAATTTCGGCCAAACCTTTAGGTTTTGAGGCTGCCTCCTCCCCTCCCTCCCACCTATATATACGGAGGTTTTAGGGCTGATTTGAGACGACTTTTCCACGGCAGCCCGACCACATACCTCCACGGTTTTTCCTCTAGATCGCGTTTCTGCGGAGCTCGGGTGGAGCCCTGCTGAGACAAGGTCATCACCAACCTACGGAGCGTCGTCACGCTGCCGGAGAACTCTTCTACCTCTCCGTCTCTCTTGCTGGTCAAGAAGGCCGAGATCATCGTCGAGCTGTACGTGTGCTGAACGCGGAGGTGCCGTCCGTTCGGTACTAGATCGTGGGACTGATCGCGGGATTGTTCGCGGGGCGGATCGAGGGACGTGAGGATGTTCCACTACATCAACCGCGTTCACTAATGCTTCTGTTGTACGATCTACAAGGGTACGTAGATCACTCATCCCCTCTCGTAGATGGACATCACCATGATAGGTCTTCGTGCGCGTAGGAAAAATTTTGTTTCCCATGCGACGTTCCCCAACAGTATCGCCCTGGGTTATAAGTGTCTCGTGATGAATATCATCCAACGAGTCATCGATCCAATGCCTACAAATTTACCTTATATTGTTCTTGCTAAGTTACTATTGTTTCTACTGCTATCATTACTGCTACAAAATCACTTCTATCACTGTTACCGTTATTATTGCTGCTGCTACTATCATCAAAACTATCATATTATTGTGCTAATAATCACTTTCCTACAGATAATTAATCTCCAGGTGCATTTGAATTGACAACTCAGCTGCTAATACCTTCAGATATTCTTTCGTTCCCCTTGTGTTGAATCTATAAATTTGGATTGAATACTCTACCCTCGAAAACTGTTGCGATCCCCTATACTTGTGGGTTATCAATGCTCATTTATAAAAGCAGGTATTGGGAAACCCGGAGGAGCACACATATCAGATTCAAAATAAACACATGTTTCGATAATAGCAGATGCTCTATTAAGCTCACTATTGTCGAGGACTTGGACAATATCAATTGCCATGTTAGAGATCAAATTATCCCTCATAAACAGTTTGTCCAAATTGGCAGTAGAGTTATGATTATCCTCTATTGGAATAGAGTGGATCGGTGAACTTGGTACAAAAACAAATTGGACAATATCCTCTATCATACCCAAAGTATATGTATTCCTCATAATTATTTTGTTAGGATTGGAGCCAGCTCCGTGATATTCTTCCACTAAGACAATTTTAACTACTGGATTTGGAGAAACAACAATATTAGTAGCAGATGAGAAGTTAGCTAGAAGCTCATGTTGCATGGGATCCTCCATTCTTTCTATAGAGAAAGAACTGTTGTGTTGCATGATAAGCGAGCCACTAATGTCAGTGATGTGCTCCTGTGAATTTCAAGGACCAGATTCATAGACATAAGGGGGTTGTTGGGCCTGAATATCCAGCCCGACTCCCATATTCAAATCTCACAGAATTGGCGCCAATGGTCCATTAGCAGATGGAGCTGAATTTCCACTGTTAGCAGAGAGTCCTATAGATACGGTGATGCTGCTATTATCCATGATTGCAGGATTCTATAAATTTTCCTCCATGGGTGCCATCGGATCATTCAATTCCAAATATTCCATTGGTTGCAACTCAATATCCACATTAGGGTTGGTCTATGGCATGGCCGAGTGACCCCAGCTTGGCATATCTATGTCTTCCTTTTCATTCATCCCCACTTCTTCTCCATCATCATTAATAGGGTGATTGTCCAATGCAAGTTGCAGATTTAACTCTGGTTGTTGCGGGTGCTAATGTCCTTCAACACATACACCTTCATGTTCATGGTGTTGCAGCGGCCCAATAAAATAATTATGTTTATTAGGGTGATAATTGAGTTGGAGAGGAATAGGGTGTAGATTTCCAAATGGAGGGACTCGATCTTCATCATGTGGTTCCACCCCTAAATCTGATGTTGCAGTATGACTACAGGAACAGTCACTGAGTCCATGTTTTCTCCATCTCCAAAAACAATGTTGCTCGGAATATCCCTTAGTTCCTCAACTTTAATCTTAATCAGCAGGTTGACCCTAGTGCTCCGCACTCTATCCCACATCAAAATTTTGCGAAATTTAGTGACAACATCATTAATTCCTTGGATATTGCGATGATCAAGAGGAAAACCACACAACAAAAGCCAGACCTCTCGGTTCACATATAATTTCCTCAAGTTTAACCCTCGGTTATGCTTCTCAAAAATAATGTGGACATCATTAAATAGATGTGGGCCATCGGATACCTGATTATCTTGATCAAACACACTATTCAACTTAACATATACATGTTCAAATGGGCATGGAGAAATCTGTGAAAACCCTAGTCTCCTAACCGTAAGAAAATCAGATAATACCTCTGAGATGGTAGCAAGCTGCACTTGAAGATTAGGCATCAGGATGATTGTGGCAATCACCCACTCATCATGCATTGAAGGTGACACACCCGCAAGGATACGAACCCTAGCAGGCCGCCCTTCCACTTCGACAACATGGTGGTTTGGTCGGAGGAAAGGCGTGGGATCAAAGGGGAATGAAGCCATGGCGATTGTTGGAGCAGGTTATGGAAGAGCACAACTTGATGGATGGGTGGCAGCAGCAAGCACGCGATTTGAGATGGGAAGCAGAGGAGTGGAGTAATGGAGTTCACCAACATGGGAAGGTCTGGGAGGAGAAAACCCGCAATTACCATGATTTACTCGGGAATTTACAACACATGTCATCTCCATCGCGGGAACAACGGGGGTCTATCTGGGAATTCCAAATGATCGGATGGGCTGGGTTTAATAAGTGGGTTGGGTTTTGTCATAGCAATCTCTAGCAATGTGGCCCCAACCCATACAGGCCCGACACTTGGTGCGATTAGTGTAGTTGGGCCTAGAGTGGCCCAGGAGGAGGCGCACGCAAAAATCTAATTGACGATTTTGAATATGTCGAGATCCTGCCCTAGGGTCATAATGTGATCCCGAATTAAGCTTGTCCAGTTGATTGCCATAATGTCCCGCTAATGGCTACCTCAATGAATGTTGCTGATGAAGGGGACGAGCAGGATCAATGTGGCTATCAGCTGCCGAATAGATTCTAGGGGATCTAAGAGCATAAAGGTATGATTTCCTCGGATGACGATGAAAAACATGAGTCCATTCATCTTCTTTTTCTTGGAGATATTGATCAAGTTCTCAGCTTGAATTTGGACCATGTTACCCCACAGGAGGAAGTTAACATTGAGAATTGGAAGTGAAATATTACGAGCCTTGATGATAGAAAAACCCACTTCCTTGGATGAAACCGAGAACATGAAGGACCATTTTTGAAGCAAAGAGACTTTGAACATTGAGGCTCTACCCCCAAAAGAGGCTAGTAGAATGGTACTAACCGATGATTCTGTAAGACAAATTTGTGATCTGATAAATTCAACCACCAAAAGGAATTCCTCCATCCCTTTGTCCTCTTCAAAATTGATTAGAACTACCCATTTTGTTCCAAACCTACTTAGCATAGCCTTGCCCCTGGTCAAAGTTGAGATCCGTGATATTCGTGATGAAAATGTGGTTGAGAACTTGATTGAAGATGGTCGCCGTGGCCGAAGTGAATCCTGACGATGTAGGTCATGGACGTCGGGGCCGGAGTGGCCACCGGCGATGGGCGAGGTCAGTGTTCTAGGAGGCTAGGAGGCTCACCGTACGTACATGTGCACTTGTTGTTGCTAGATGTGAGATACCTCAGTCGATGGACCTTTGCTTGACAAAACTGGAAAGACTCGTCAGCTACCCTCGTGCTCCCGCCACCAATGCCTACTGGCCTGACAATGGCTTGGGGTAGAAAGAATGCCCCGCTCACATAGACCAGCGGCCGGACAAACGAAGAAGCTCACAGAAATCCTTTCATTATAGTGGAGCGAGAGAAAGCAGGTGTGCTTCGGCGAGAAGAAAAGGATATGGCGGGCAAGGCCAAAAGCATGTGAAACGCTTTTATGGAAGGCTCGGGATGGGAAAACGACACTGAACGCCCTGTTCAACTGGCCATCCGACTATAATCGTCGCAAAAATAATCCCGGGTAGGGGAACCGAATATCCGCGCGTGTTGAAAGCCTGCGCATGCGTCTCTCGAACGCACGAGGTAGAACCGTGTCACGAGAGGCTAAAGCCCCAATCATGCTAGCCATTCACGCACGGCTAGGCGCACAAGCACTAAACCTGGGCATATCGTGGGCTAGGCCGGGTTTCGGGCCGGGCTTTAGGAAGGCCAAACTAGAAATCTCAAGCCCGAGCTAGGCCCGACCTGACCCAAAAAACCAATATGCAGGCCCGATCCTAGCCCCGAATGGATTAAAAATATGAATTTCGGGCCAGGCCGGGCCTCCGTGTAAAATGCCGATTTCCTAAGCCCGAGCCTGGCCCGAACTGTTGCCCGGGCCTAGTTTCCAAGCCCGACCCCGGCCCGACCCGGGTTATTCAAGCTCGGCTCGGGCCAAGTCACCGGGTCGGGCTGCCCGTGCCCAGGTTTAACATGCACCTGGATGTCTCGTGCGATTGAAAAGCCCCCACGTGCGAGGCCAGCAGTTCCACCAACTCGTTTGAGGCCAACGAAGCCTGAACCGCTTGCCTTGCATGTGAGTCAGCTCTGATGGGCACAACACATGCCCTCACGCATGGCCCGAGGTAGGTAGGCATGGCATACATCCCGACTGTCGCCATCAAACCAATCCATTGCGGGTTGAGGGCGCCGACATGTGGATCTGACTTCCAAAGCCGTCCCATGACGGTGTCCCTGCACAAGCCCCTCGGTCCACACTTCATGGTCCGCCAATGCGCGAAGAGCCCTTACACCACACCATCGCGGGACGGACGGCTCAGAGGTGCTCTCAGCCCTCAACAAGATTTAGGAGGTGGGTACTCCGACATGCTTTATATGAGAACATGTATCGTTTTTTGTACACACAACCACTAGGTGGCTCACTTGAATGTATCCGAAATGAGATCAAACTCTGAGGCAAAAACATTTTTGACTTTATTTTTTGCGTCATCAATTAGTAAAAATTCAAAAATCAATTGTAAGAAAAAAAGATCGCAGTAAAAAGAGAGAGAAGGCGAGGCAAACTTATCAACTACAAGCCTACCTACCCCTCGGCTTTTCTCATCAATCAATAAAAAAGGGAAACGCTTGCAGTCGGCGCGCCGACTGAACCGTTCGGCCAGTCGCGCGCGGCCCGCGCGGCTTCCTGGCCACGCATGCAACATTATTTCGCTATTTGCTACAACAACGTTTAAATTTGCTACAAGCATTTTTTTAGTTGCTACATTTGTCAAGTAAAAAAGCTGCATATACGTTTGGTTGCAACTCCAGTTCGTCGGATTTTTTGTTACAACCAGTGTTTTTTTACTTTTGCTACAACCGTGTTAATTTTTGCTACAACCGGTATCATTTTTTGCTGCAACCATTCACTAAAAATATTGCATACACGTTCGTCAGAGTTGCAACCCGAGTTCACCAGATTGTTTTTGCTACAACCCACATTTTTTTTGCTACCATGCATCATCAACGTCGTTTTTTTACTACGATCACGTTGATATTTTTTTACTACAACCATATTTTTGTTGCAACCGTGACCGAAATTTGCTGCATCGAGGATTTTGCTGCAAGAACAGATCCGACGGTGCAGCCTACGTGCGGCCGACAGATCGGGCGGCCCGCATGCGGCCGACCAAAAGTTTCAACCGGCGCATCGGCGTAGAATGCTGCCCTGCTACTTTCAATCGCGCGCCGGCGTAGAGCGCTGCCCTGCTAGTTCCAATTGATCGTAATGTACACAAGGCCAGAAAGTAGAGTTCAATGACTAGTGACCTCAATCCTAACCGTCAATGTAACTTATCAATGAATTTGGAGGTAATTGCAGGACACTACCACACTTGGGCACCATGTGACGGATAGGTACCAATAGTCATTTTTTTGCGTGTCAGTACCATTTCATAGCCGAATTGTTGCAATACGATCTGACCACGTATAAACTCGTATTGACGCAATATCTCACGTACCGGGCTCGCATGTCAGTTGGCATGAATCGATTCGGTCGGTCTTTTTGTCTGGCTCGGACCCAGTCGACCGAGTCAGTCGCCTCCTTCCCCCCTTCTTCTCTCCTCGCACTTCGTTCCCTCTGCCCCTCTCGTTGCCGAACCTCGTCAGCCGCCACCACCTCCGTCGCGCCATGGTTTATGAGGATGAGAATAGCAACGACCTGTCGAGCATGGACATCAGCTCTTCCTCCGATGGCATGATGTACCGGGTAAGTTGTAGAGCTAGGGTCAGGGTTAGGGTTTCTGTTTCTTCACATTGGGGATTTCTCTCTGATTTTTGGTTGGTTCTTTAAATCCCTGCTAGCATCGACGACGAAGACTACATGGGCATCGAGAATTCTGCCCTGGATGTTTGCTCGGAGCATCGGCTACCGCCTGAGCGTCGCGTAGCATTCGAAGGATTTGAGACATGCAGGAGGTTTTTAGTGTGTGCTCAGCGGGTAAGATGCAGCTTAGTTAGATTAGCTAATTGTTTGTGTAACCAATATAGAATATTGAAAATGCAGCTTAGCTAATTGTTTTTGGTTGGTTCTCTAGATCCCTGCTAGCTTAGTTAAACAATGTGCCTTGGACAGTCCTGTTTTTAGATGCAGGCTAAAATGTGCCTTGGACACTTCTGGTGCAGACTGTCATTGTTCCTGATCCCACCACTCTCATTCTTTATTACCAATGGGCAAGTGCTCTCATATTGTTTACTACTAAAGATGGAGCTTAGCTACTACTGAAGATTCAGGCTTAGTCATTATTTACTAGTAAAGATGCAACTTAGTTAAAGTGCTCTCAGATTGTTTAGTACTCTTGGTCATTACTAATGGGCATCAATCATTATTTAGTTCCAGCTTAGTTACAAGTGCTGCTATTTTTTTATTGATGTACTGCTAAAGATACAGCTTAGTTACAATTGTTGTTATTTTCTTACAAGTAGTGGTCAGTACTTCTGCTCTTCTTTTATTTATGTAGGTGTTGACATTTTAACTAAGTGAATCACTACTACTGATTAGTACTAAATGAATAAGTATTAGTTTTTATTCATGTAGGTGGTGACATTTTAATTGGTGTTCTTTATGGAGTAATATAATATGTGTTTTTTGTATTGCAGCAACCTCAAAACTGTGGTTTTGTTGGGTGGGTAGACCCAGAGTGGCCTCCCACAATGCAAAATGCACTGTTGAAACTTTGGGAAATGTTGGAAGATAACAAGAGTGCTAGGAGGGATGATAATTTGGAGAATTCAGTGAAAATTCACCAACTGACAGAAGAGAAAAGAAATCTTGATGCAAACTATGACAAACTAGTAGAAGATGTGAATCAACTTCTCAATGCCCAGGAGGAGAGGGTCGTGGATTTGAGCTATTTGAAGGTGAATGCCTGATGACCCACAAGTATAGGGGATCAATCGTAGTCCTTTCAATAAATAAGAGTGTCGAACCCAACGAGGAGCAGAAGGATCTCACAAGTGGTTTTCAGCAAGGTAAAATCTGCAGGCACTAAAATTGTCGGTAACAAGTGATTGTGTGGTGAGATGATTCATAACAAGCAACAAGTAACAAAAGTAGCAACGGTGCAGCAAAGTGGCCCAATCCCTTTTGTGGCAAGGGACAAGCCTGGACAAAGTCTTATAGGAGGAAAAACGCTCCCGAGGACACACAGGAATTTCTGTCCTGCTAGTTTCATCATGTTCATATGATTTGCGTTCGTTACTTTGATAGTTTGATATGTGGGTGGACCGGCGCTTGGGTACTGCCCTTACTTGGACAAGCATCCCACTTATGATTAACCCCTCTCGCAAGAATCCGCAACTACGAAAGAAGAATTCAGACAAAGTCTAACCATAGCATTAAACTAGTGGATCCAAATCAGCCCCTTACGAAGCAACACATAAACTAGGGTTTAAGCTTCTGTCACTCTAGCAACCCATCATCTACTTACTACTTCCCAATGCCTTCCTCTAGGCCCAAATAATGGTGAAGTGTTATGTAGTCGACGTTCACATAACACCACTAGAGGAAAAACAACATACAACATATCAAATTACCGAACGAATACCAAATTCACATGACTACTATTGGCATGACTTATCCTATGTCCTCAGGAACAAAAGTAACTACTAACAAAGCATAATCATATTCATGACCAGAGAGGTAATGAGTAGCATCAAGGATCTGAACATAAACTCTTCCACCAAGTAATCCAACTAGCATCAACTACAAAGAGTAATCAACATTACTAGCAACCTTATAAGTACCAATCGGAGTCGGGAGACGGAGATTGGTTAGAAGTGATGAACTAGGGTTTGGAGATAAGATGGTGCTGATGAAGATGTTGATGGTGATGCGTCCCCTCCGATGGGAGGAGTGTTGGCGATGACGATGGCGACGATTTCCCTCTCCAGGAGGGAAGTTTCCCCGACAGGATCGTCCTTTCGGAGCTCTAGATTGGTTCTCCTCAAGTTCCGCCTCGTGGCGGCGGCGAATCCACGAAAAAGCTCCTCCATGATTTTTTTTCCTGGACAAAACCCTTCATATAGCAAAAGAGGGGGGCAAGTGGGCCAGCAGGTTGCCCGAAAGCCCTCATGGCGCGGCCTGGGGGGTGGCCGCGCCGTGCACGCTTGTGGGCACCCCCTGGCGCCCCTCTGGCACTTCTTCGGCCCAGTATTTTTGATAAATCGGGAAAAAATCCTCGTTGATTTTTACGGCGTTTGGAGTTGCGCAGAATAGGTACCTCAACTTTGCTCCACTTTCAGGCCAGAATTCCAGTTGCCGACATTCTCCCTCTTCATGTAAACCTTGCAAAATAAGAGAAAAAAGGCATAAGAATTGTACCGTGAAGTGAAATAACAGCCAAAGAAGCGACAAATATCAACATGAAAACATGATGCAAAATGGACGTATCAACTCCCCCAAGCTTAGACCTCGCTTGTCCTCAAGCGGAAGCCTAGCTCAATAAATATGTCCACATGTTTAGGGAGAGAGATGTCGACAAAACAAGATACGAACATGCATGCATCATGATCATGATCAGAACAACAATACCAACATATAATCTCTCATGCTAAAGTGATAATTCCTTCACAAAGTAAAGCATGGATCAAGAACCTTACCGAGAAGTAACAACCGATAGCCTTTAGTCATTGAAGCAATTGCAATTTATCACAACATCAGAAAGAGTGAAATAAGAGCTTGTAAAGCAAATCCACATACTCAATCATTCTTTCGTTCTCCACAATTGCTACAACTCACGTGGTACTCATGAGATCAAAGTTTCAGCTGAACACAGAGAAAGATAGGGGCTTATAGTATTGCCTCCCAACTGCTTACCTCAAGGGTAATGTCAACAATAATAATTCATGAATACTTACCTCCAAGTTGACATATGAATATAGATCTTTCCCAAGCATATGACGTTAGCCAAGATAAAGGCGAGATAAGGAATTGGTGAAGATCACCATGACTCTTTCAAGGGCAAAAGGTAAAGGTATAAGATAGGCCCTTCGCAGAGGGAAGCAGAGGTTGTCATGCGCTTTTGAGGTTTGGATGCATGTCCTCTTAGTGTGGAGGAACGTCACTTTATATTGCCTCCTGTGATAAAGAACTTTATTATGCAGTCAGTCGTTTTTATGTCTTCCTCATCACAGGTTCGTACAAAGCTTATTTTCCACACACTAATAGAACATACATATTAGAGAGCATTTTTTATTGCTTGCACCTGTAACATCCCAAAATTATAAATTTTGGAATTTTAATATAATTATTATATTGTTTGTTTGTTTGCTTGAGTGATTGAAACTTGAGTGAAATTTGATACTTTTCAAAAACTTTTAATGAGAGGGAATAAAATGACTTTCCCCATCTCCGATGAATTCAAATTCAATCTTTTAAAAGCAAAGAGAGAAGATGACATGACTTCTTCAACTATAAAGAATTTGAATGGAGTTTGCATTTGAATTCTTTCAAAAAAATTCCTTTTGCTTTTCTATATTTTTCTTCCCCGAGAAAATGCCCCGACAAAATTCTTGCACGCAAGAAAGAGCGGAGGAAAATGACCCTCCAAAATGTGAGGCATTTCTGAAATATTTTGAGCCAAAGTTTTATGGAGAAATTAATTGCCAAAAAGAAAATAAAGCCTTAGGGATTTTTCTGAAAAAAAAACATTTTTAAAAAGTTTTTATTTTGGTTTTGGAAAAATGATAATCAATTAGGCAATATTTTTCTGATCGATTTGGTATATAATACCCCATATAAATTATTTTTATTTGTTTCCTTTTAATTCTTTCTCTTGTTGTTTAAAAAAACAAATCGGGGGCCAGATCCTCCCAGATCGCTGGGAGAGAATTCCCACGGAGCCAGATCGCTGGCCAAGCACACCTCCAGCGCACCCCCTTCCTTTTTTTGTTTTTTTCTCTTTCTTTACTTTCCTTTCTTTTTTTCTTTCCTTCTTTCTTCTTCCTTCCTTTTCTTCCCCACGTGATTTCTTCTTTCCCCAGCGACCAGCCCCTCCATGGCGCACCTCCTGCCACCCCCTGATCCACGGGATCCCTCCCCCGATCTCCCTCCCTCCTTTCCCCTCTCGAGCCCCTCCCCCCCCCCCCTATATAAGCCGCCGCCCCGAGCCCCCCCCCCCTCGGCCCCCTCCTCCCACGCCAGAACCACCACGCCCCTGCCCTCCCCTCGCAGGAGAGAAGCTCAGTAGGAACCTCCCTCGCTTCGCCTCGGTCGCCACTTCGTCCCCCCGCACCACCGAGACCACTGGCGAGTTCCCCTCGATCACCGCACTCCATTTTTCCCACTAGCCCGAGCACCCCGCCACCATCTCGCCGGAGTTCGGCCGGATAGGAACTCCCCGGGCGCTTCCCCGACCGCCCCGACTCCCCTTCACTTCGCCGACGACGCCGTTCGACAGAGGAGACTCGCCGCCACCCTCCTCCATCGCACCCCCACCCCACCGGCGACCTCCCCACCTCGCCGGAGCAGCTACCTCGCCGGAGTTCTTCCTCTGTGTCACCCATGGTGAGATTCACGAAATCCCGTATTGCAGTTTTTTCAGAAAATTTCAATCTTAGAAAATTCATATCTATTAGTCTATAACTCCGAATTAGGTGATTCTTTTTGCTTTGGATCACAAATTTTATGTAGTTTCTGTAGATATATAATTTGTCTATGTTTGGATTTATAAAATTTGAATTAGATCAGATTTGATTTAAAGCTTGTTTTGCTTATACCGGGAGTTTAAAAATAGCTTTTAAATTAATTCTTTTTGCTAATGTTTCCTATTGATCATATCTTTCAGTAGTTTAAGTTTCAAATGTTTTTAAATATTTTTACTTAGGGTTTTAAGCCAAACAGATTCTGTTTTAGCCTTTTTTGTTTTCTTGCTATTTGTTTTGTATTAATTGTTCTTAATTTGTTTTTTTTGTAATTGTGACAACTTATATTTTGTTTTCTGATATTTACCAGTAACTTTTCAACAACAAAAAAAATTTATTTTATTTATTCTTATTTGTTTGCATGGAATCAATTCTAGTTCTATACTAACTTGCGAATTGATCGCATTGCTAGTTTGATTTCCTATTTTGAAAATACTTATAAAATAATATTGTTTTGTAAATTTTACTTCTGTTATCTTAGTTATTTTATATTTTGTTTTCTGTTATTTTTCTATTTTAGTGTTTGATGTAGTAGAAGACTCCCTAATCTTATTTGAAGTTTCCTTTGGATTCCTATTCGCTCTCTCTTTTGTTTTGATTGCTAGAATGATTGCTAGTATGAGTGCTTATGTGAATGATATGTTTGTTATATAGATTTCATCGGAGAGTAACGAGTAGTCTATCAAGTTATTTCTCGAGAAATTCTTCTTCCTCAACATCAGCAGGCAAGTCATTTGATCATATATCACCTATGTTTTATGCATCGTAGTTCTACCATCGTATGCCCAATTGCATGCTGACTAGGTACTTGGAAATTATGGTTACATATTGTAGTATCATGTGGTAGGCACCCAACAACCCCGTTACTTGGCTCGGGACGATAAATTTCATATTGCTATGCTTGAGTAGACGGGATTCTGGTTGAGAGTTTATCACGAGTGATGCGAGAATAATTTAATAACCAAGACCGGTTAAGTCAAGACTTTTCAAGACCTCGTGATGCAATGCAACTCTAGGTGAAGGATGGTTGATCGGCTCCCTGGATAAACCAGTGGATGACCCGGGATGTTGGAGACGGCCATGACATCTTGCGGAAAGCTTCACCCAGGCTCAAAGAGACGGACGGATATTTTCAAGACCCAAGGCTTACCTGCACAACCACAAGTCATTATGGGCTCTGGCTTGGTTGGACAACGCGGCGACTCTGGACAGGCGGTGCTAGCAGATGTAGAAGAACGGTAGGATTGGATGGGCACCGACAGGGATTCAGAGGGACCCGTTGAAAGACCATGTTTTGATCATTCGGTCTTCAAACACCCTGAAGTGCGAGGACATACTCGGAGGCGATCAAATCTTGTGGGGAACGTGTGCAAAACTCTGCAGAGTACTCAAACCTAATCGATTAGCCGTGTCCACGGTCATGGACAACTTGAGCCAAAGGAACTGAAGTTATCTGAAATTCTCAACACAAATAATAATATTGATGTGGGTATTATTGACAACACGGGTACGAGAATTGGTTGGTGGAACCATCTCGTTAACAACCAACAATGTAGTAACATTTTGCTTTTAGCCCTCTCTTGATGTAGGAGAAAACTTGCTTTATGCTAAAAACTTATAGCCCCACCTGCCATATATGCATATAGTATAGATGATTACTTTTCACCCCTCTCATATGTGACTTGCCAGCATATTCAATATGCTGACCTACATGGCTGCAACGTCCTATGTTGCAGATATTTCCTCGACGAGTAAGAGTACAATTCAGGGTTATGGTCCGCACTCAACTTGCGGTTGGTGTTTATTGGGACTCCACCCCATTGACTGCTTTCGCTGAGATTTTAAGGTATATATCAGTTTTACGCTATTTATATGTGATTGCACTTTGATATGTACATTGATGTACTGTGTGTGCCAGCATACTGATCCAGGGATGGCACAGAAACACATAGGCTTGACTCGTTTTGAGTCGGGTCGCTACAGCACCAATGACAACTTACTTGAGGGATCTTCTTCAATCCATAGGTAGGTATGGTGGACACTCATGGCAAAACTGGTTTGAAGGTTTATGGATGCACAAGTAGTATCTCTACTTGGTGCGGGAGGTTTTGGCTAATATGAGGTGGAAGCAATCGTCACATGCTAAGGGATCTCTAATCATATAACATTGTTCAGAGCCAAGCAAACACAATTCATTATGTTGTCTTCCTTGTCCAACATCTACTTCTAGGCATGTAATAGTTTAGTGAGTGTTCACAATCATAGATGGTGTCAGAGATGATATATTTATATGTGAACCTCTCCTTCCTTATCACTTCCTATTAATTGCAACAATGACCAAGGTCTACGTTTGCCTACCCTCAACAAGTTTCAATCCTCATTCTTTTTATATGTGAAGCCATCACTTCCCATAAGATCATTACATGATCGTTCATGCTTTTGTTCTATTCTCACTCTTTTGATCATGGCAAGAGGCAAAACCCTTCAACTAAGACACTCTTTATTATATGGCTCACGAGCAAGAATACATCGGGGGTGACACAAGGCAAAACTCAAAACTAAAACACTAAGACTTTTAATCTACTAGAGAAAGAGAAAACTGAAAATAAAAACTAAAACAAAGGTAAAGGCAAAAGATGTGATGGTGAACGATACCGGGGCAACTCCCCCAAGCTTGGCACAAGCCAAGGGGATTGCCCATACCAATGCTCAGTTGTCTTCCTCTGGTGGTGATGGTGGAGGAGTTGTTGCAACATGAGTTTGATCCTCCGTCTTCCAAGGCATAGGTGCTCCATCATGGAAAGATGAACGAGTCTCCGGAATCCTCAAATCTGCAGCCAACCTTATGGATTTAAATCTATACTCATACTCACAGTTTTGGTTCTGCAGGTCATAGATGTGGGCCTGGAGTTGATCAATCCTGTCATAGAGCCTGGAGAGATGCTTCCCAATGTCATTGGCATCAATACTGTGCTTGTTGGTGAACTCCGTGATCATCATGTGGTTGGCGTTGAGTCCACGCTCCACCATCCCTTGGCACTTGAAGACTTGTTGCTCCATTGCTTCGAGCCTCGTCTCCACGCTTCCGGTCTTCTTAGGCCCCTCAACATCACGGATGTGCAACATCCCCTCACGGATCTCGATAGATTAAGGGTGTTGCAGCACTCCCGTGAGGTAGGGATTGATAACCTTCTTGAAGATCTTGTCCTTCAGAGCTTTTGGAGAAGTCATAGCGATCTAGATCTGCAACAGAAACAGGCTCAAAACGAAAAACAGAAGAAATCTGCGTGATGCAGGGGTCAGACCAAACGGGAGTATATATAATGATTTTTTCAGACCAAAAGGAGTACCCCGCACGAAAGCGGAGTCCGGGAGGCGCACGAGGTGGCCACAAGCCCTCACGGCGCGGCCAGGGGGTGGGCCCGTGCCGTGCAGGCTTGTCGCCTCCTCGCGCACTTTCCAGACTACTTCCAATTTTTGTATTTTTTCAAATATTCCAAAACGGAGAAAATTTCCTACTGGAAAAGTTTTGGACTCTGTTTTCTTACCGAATCACATACCTCTTCGTTTTCGGAGTCTGAAATAGGCTGATAAACATCCCTTAGTTATTCCTTTGGAGTTATGGTATTGATAATATTGCTTTCAACATTTATGGGAGTACTTGAGATATAATGCTTGATTCTCTGCCCATTTACCACTCTCGGACAATTACCTTCCGTGTTGTTGATCTTGATAGCACCGGAATGATATACTTCCTCAACAACATAGGGACCTTCCCATTTAGAGAGAAGCTTGCCTGCAAAGAATCTTAAACGAGAGTTATATAGCAAGACATAATCACCTACATTGAACTCATGCTTTTGTATCCTCTTATCATGCCACCTCTTAACCTTCTTTTTGAACAGCTTGGCATTCTTATATGCCTGTGTTCTCCACTCATCAAGCAGGCTAATATCAAATAACCTCTTCTCACTGGCAAGTTTGGAATCAAAGTTGAGCTCTTTGATTGCCCAATAAGCTTTATGCTCTAGCTCAAGAGGTAAATGACATGCTTTACCGTACACCATTTTGTACGGAGACATGCCCATGGGATTCTTATAGGTAGTTCTACAAGCCCACAGTGCATCATCAAGCTTCTTAGACCAATTCTTTCTAGACCTGTTGACAGTCTTTTGCAGAATCAGTTTAATCTCTCTATTACTTAGCTCTACTTGACCACCAGACTGAGTGTGATAGGTAGATGCAATTCTATGGTTGACATCGTAGTTCGCAAGCGTTTTACGGAAAGCACCATGAATGAAGTGTGAACCACCGTCGGTCATTAGATATCTAGGGACTCCAAATCTAGGGAAGATAACTTCTTTCAGCATCCTCATAGAGGTGTTGTGATCAGCACTACTAGTGGGGATAGCTTCTACCCACTTAGTGACATAATCAACAGCAACTAGGATATGAGTATACCCGTTGGATTTTGGAAAAGGTCCCATATAATCAAAGCCCCAAACATCAAATGGTTCAATGACAAGTGAATAGTTCATAGGCATTTCTTGACGTTTGCTAATATTACCTATTCTTTGACATTCGTCACAAGACAAGACAAACTTACGGCATCCCTGAAGAGAGTGGGCCAATAGAAACCTGATTGCAATACCTTGTGTGCAGTTCTATCTCCAGCATGGTGTCCTCCGTAGGCCTCGGAGTGACACTTCTGTCGGATCTGTCCCTGTTCATGTTCAAGTACACAACGTCTAATAACACCATCTACTCCTTCCTTATAAAGGTGAGGATCATCCCAAAAGTAGTGTCTCAAGTCAAAGAGGAATTTCTTCTTTTGCTGGTACGTGAAACTAGGTGGTATGTATTTAGCAACGATATAGTTTGCATAATCAGCATACCATGGTGCACTACGTGAAGCATTGATGACATTCAGTTGCTCATCGGGAAAGCTATCATCAATAGGTTGTGGGTCATCAAGAACGTTCTCCAACCTAGACAAGTTATCTGCTACTGGGTTATCAGCACCCTTTCTATCGACAACGTGCAAATAAAATTCTTGTAGCAAGAGAACCCATCTGATAAGTCTAGGTTTAGCGTCCTTCTTCTCCATGAGGTACTTAATAGCAGCATGATCAGTGTGAATAGTGACTTTGGAATCAACTATGTAAGACCTGAACTTTTCACATGCAAACACGGCTGCTAAAAATTCCTTCTCCGTAGTGGCATAGTTTCTTTGGGCACTGTCTAGAGTTTTACTAGCATAGTGAATAACATTCAACTTCTTATCGACTCTTTGCCCTAGGACAGCACCAACAGCATAATCACTAGCATCACACATGATCTCAAAAGGCAAGTTCCAATCAGGTGGTTGAACAATAGGTGTAGTTATCAAAGCCTTCTTAAGTATTTCGAAGGCTTCCTCACAATCATCGTCAAAAACAAAAGGAATATCCTTTTGCAATAGATTGGTAAGAGGCCTAGCAATCTTAGAGAAGTCTTTAATGAACCTTCTATAGAAACCAGCATGACCAAGGAAGCTTCTTATACCTTTGATATCTGTGGGGTATGGCATTTTCTCGATTGCATCAACCTTAGCCTTATCAACTTCAATACCTCTTTCAGAAATTTTATGTCCTAAGACGATGCCTTCATTAACCATAAAGTGGCACTTCTCCCAATTCAAGACAAGATTGGTGTCTCTACATCTCTGCAAGACTCGATCAAGGTTGCTGAGGCAATCCTCAAAGGAAGACCCGTAAACGGAGAAGTCATCCATGAAAACCTCAACAATCTTTTCACAAAAGTTAGAGAATATAGCCATCATACATCTTTGAAAGGTGGCAGACGCATTACATAAGCCAAAAGGCATACGCTTATAAGCAAAGGTACCAAAAGGGCAGGTAAAAGTGGTTTTCTCCTGATCAGATTGTGCAACTTGTATTTTGGAGAAATCAGAATAACCATCTAGAAAGCAGAAGTGTGTGTCTTTAGACGGTCTTTCTAGCATTTGGTCGATAAAAGGAAAGGGTAATGATCTTTCCTAGTGGCTTTATTCAATTTCCTAAAATCGATCACCATCCTATAGCAAGTAATAATCCTCGGTGGGATCAATTCATCCTTATAATTAGGGACAACGGTAATGCCTCCCTTCGAGGAGCTTTAGTATTTCTTTTCTCACTACTTCTTTCATCTTAGGATTTAATTTCCTTTGATGATCAGCAACTAGTTTGAAGTCAGGATCAGTTTTAATCTTGTGCTGGCATAGAGTGGGACTAATGCCCTTAAGATCATCAAGAGTATATCCAATAGCAGCACAGTTCTTCCTCAGAGTTTTTAGTAACTTCTTTTCTTCATGCTCTGAGAGGCTAGCACTAATAACGACATGATATATCTCCTTTTCATCAAGATAGACATACTTAAGAGTATCAGGCAACTGTTTAAGCTCGAACACAGGATCACCCTTTGGTGGGGGTGGATCCCCAAGCAGTTCAACATGCAAGTTATTCTTAAGGATAGTATATTGTTCTAAGACAACTCTATCTATCTCATCCCTTTCATCCATATGCATATCATTTTCATGCTCAAGCAAGTATTGCTCTAAGGGATCAGTAGGAGGCATGGTAATAGAAGCTAAGGCAATAGTTTCATCCCTACTAGGCAACTCCTTTTCATGAGGTTGTCTACCAAACTTGGAGAAATTGAACTCATGCGACACACCTTCAAAGCCAACAGTGACAGTTTGCTTCTCACAATCAATATGAGCATTGACGGTATTGAGGAAGGGTCTGCCAAATATGATGGGACAAAAGCTATCTTGTGCGGTAGCAAGAACGAGGAAATTAGCAGGATACTTCGTTTTACCACATAAGACTTCAACATCCCTAACAATTCCCACAGGGCAGATAGTATCTCTATTGGCAAGCTGAATAGTGACATCAATAGGCTCTATTTCAACAGGTGCAATCTCATCTTTGATTTCATCGTATAAGGATCGAGGTATTGCACTAACACTAGCACCCACGTCGCATAAGCCATGATAACAATGATCTCCTATATTAACAGAAACCACACGCATGCCAATAACAGGCCTATGTTTGTCTCTAGCGTGAGGTTTAGCAATTCTAGCAGGATCTTCACAGAAGTGAATATTATGTCCCTCAACATCGTCGGACAGAAGATCTTTGATAATAGCAATGCTAGGTTCAATTCTAATTTTCTTAGGGGGTGTAGGTGTTCTAATATAGCCTCTACGTATCACAGTTGAAGCTTTAGAATGATCCTTTATCCTAACAGGGAAAGGTGGTTTCTCAATGTAAGCACTGGGAACAACAGGATCATTATAGGCAATGACTTTCTCTTCAATTGGAGTGGGTTTAACTACATTTACTTCTAAAGGAGGATGATATTTAAACCACTTCTCTTTGGGGAGATCAATATGAGCAGCAAAGGATTCACACAGTGAAGCTACTATCTCAGAGTCAAGTCCATACTTAGCGCTAAAATCACTAAAGGTATTTGTCTCAACAAAGGATTTAACGCAATCAAACGTGAAATTCATACCTGACTCCTTACCTTCTTCAAGCTCCCAATCTTCACAGTTGTGTTTAATTCTCTCCAATAAATTCCATTTGAAGTCAATATCTCTCTTCATAAAATAACCGGTACAAGAAGTGTCAAGCATGGTGCGATCATTATGAGAAAGCCGAGCATAGAAGTTCTCGATGATAATTTATCTCGAGAGCTCATGATTGGGGCATGAATATAACATTGATTTAAGCCTCCCCCAAGCTTGAGCGATGTTTTCTCTGTCACAAGGCCAAAAATTGTAAATATAATTCCGATCACGATGTACTAAATGCATAGGATAAAACTTTTGATGATATTCCAATTTCAACCGATTGTAGTCCCATGATCCAGTGTCATCACATAGCCTATACCATGTCAACGCCTTATCCTTCAAAGATAAAGGAAAGACCCTCTTCTTGACCTCATCCTCGGGCAAACCTGCAAGCTTAAATAAACCACAAACTTCATCTACATAGATTAGATGCAAGTCTGGATGTGATGTTCCATCTTCTGTAAAAGGATCAGCCAACAGTTTCTCAAGCATACCCAAAGGAAATTCAAAGAAAATATTTTCAGTAGGTGCAGCAGGTTGAGGAGAAACTATTTGTGCTTCTGTTTGAGGTGAAGATACCCCAAACAAGCCCCTCAAAGGATTAGTATCCATAGTGACAAGTGACAATAAATTTCAGCACACTATATGAATGTTTCCTTACCAAGTTCCACTTACTAAAGGCACTTCACTCCCCGGCAACGGCGCCAGAAAAGAGTCTTGATGACCCACCAGTATAGGGGGTCAATCGTAGTCCTTTCGATAAGTAAGAGTGTCGAACCCAACGAGGAGCAGAAGGATCTGACAAGTGGTTTTCAGCAAGGTAAAATCTCCAAGCACTGAAATTGTCGGTAACAAGTGATTGTGTGGTGAGATGATTCCTAGAAAGCATCAAGTAACAAAAGTAGCAACGCTGCAGCAAAGTGGCCCAATCCCTTTTGTAGCAAGGGACAAGCCTGGACAAAGTCTTATAGGAGGAAAAACGCTCCCGAGGACACACGGGAATTTCTGTCATGCTAGTTTCATCATGTTCATATGATTTGCATTCGTTACTTTGATAGTTTGATATGTGGTTGGACCGGCGCTTGGGTACTGCCCTTACTTGGACAAGCATCCCACTTATGATTAACCCCTCTCGCAAGCATCCGCAACTACGAAAGAAGAATTAAGACAAAGTCTAACCATAGCATTAAACTAGTGGATCCAAATCAGCCCCTTACGAAGCAACGCATAAACTAGGGTTTAAGCTTCTGCCACTCTAGCAACCCATCATCTACTTACTACTTCCCAATGCCTTCCTCTAGGCCCAAATAATGGTGAAGTGTTATGTAGTCGACGTTCACATAACACCACTAGAGGAAAAACAACATACAACATATCAAATTACCGAACGAATACCAAATTCACATGACTACTATTGGCATGGCTTATCCCATGTCCTCAGGAACAAAAGTAACTACTCACAAAGCATAATCATATTCATGACCAGAGAGGTAATGAGTAGCATCAAGGATCTGAACATAAACTCTTCCACCAAGTAATCCAACTAGCATCAACTACAAAGAATAATCAACACTACTAGCAACCTTACAAGCACCAATCGGAGTCGGGAGACGGAGATTGGTTACAAGTGATGAACTAGGGTTTGGAGATGAGATGGTGCTGATGAAGATGTTGATGGTGATGAGTCCTCTCCGATGAGAGGAGTGTTGGTGATGACGATGGCGACGATTTCCCCCTCCGGGAGGGAAGTTTCCCGGCAGGATCGTCCTGTCGGAGCTCTAGATTGGTTCTGCTCAAGTTCCGCCTCGTGGCGGCGGCGAATCCATGAAAAAGCTCCTCCCTGGTTTTTTCCTGGACGAAACCCTTCATATAGCAAAAGAGGGGGCAAGTGGGCCAGGAGGTTGCCCACAAGCCCTCATGGCGCGGCCTGGGGGGCATCGTGCAGGCTTGTGGGCACCCCCTGGCACCCCTCTGGCACTTCTTTGGCCCAGTATTTTTGATAAATTAGGAAAAAAATCCTCGTTGATTTTTACGGCGTTTGGAGTTGCGCAGAATAGGTATCTCAACTTTGCTCCACTTTCAGGCCAGAATTCCAGTTGTCGGCATTCTCCCTCTTCATGTAAACCTTGCAAAATAAGAGAAAAAAATGCATAAGAACTGTACCGTGAAGTGAAATAACAACCAAAGAAGCGATAAATATCAACATGAAAACATGATGCAAAATGGACGTATCAATGCCCATGGTGCAGAGAGCTCTAGTGTTGTTGTGGCTGTCATGAAGTCTGAGATTGAGAAGAAACAGGTAGAGATAATGGAACTTAAAGGGAAGTATTCAGTGCTTATGAACCTTGCAGAACTCAAGGCAGGGTCATTAGGACCCAGAAGGCTAATCATTTGAAGGAGAAGGAGAAGCTAAGTGAAGAGAACTACAATTTAAATGTTCAGGTTGATAAACTGACCAATTCTGAGGAAAAAACTTAATGATGATATTGTGGTGCTCAACCTTCACATTGATGGTCTGAAGGAAGGAATTGAGAATCTCATTAAACGCAGGGATGAGCTGAAGCTCTAGATTGCTGATCAGTTGAAGGCAGTGGAGAAGAACCAAGAGAAGTTGAAGATGATCAGGGACATTTTGGATGGATGAGCTGTAGCTCGATTGCTGATCAGATGAAGATGAACTCCACTATGCTATGGTTGATGTGCTGCCCTTTTGTGAATTGTTGTTCTTTAATGCAGGTTGAACTCCACTATGCTATGGTTGTAACTTAATAACTGAGTAGGTTTGTACCAATGTTGTAATGTAAGAATCTCTGAATTATGTATGTTTAAGTGACTTGATCTGTGTTCAACCCAAGTATGTTGTATTATGTGAAATATCTTCTTATTTGTTGCATTGATAGATGGGTATGTGTTTAAGTGACTTGATCTGTTTTTTAGTGACTTGGTCTGAAGAAATCCATTGCTGAAATAATCACCATTTTAGCTTTTCATCCTTGTCTTGTTTGTAGCAGACCACAAATGTGCTAGCTCTTATTTTCCTAACCAAAGAGAGCAGATATAACACACATCAGAACCATGACCATCAAGCACCTCAGGCATTCTTATTTTTGAACCCAAAACACATAAACAGATGGTGAACACATAACATACATCAGAACCATGACCATCAAGCACCTCAGGCATTCTTATTTTTGAACCCAAAAACACATAAATAGATAATGAACCAGAAAATTAGTACACATCACTTACTACTGATCATACAACCAGAAAATTCACTAAGTACTGATCACTTAGCACACATCACTTTGTACTGATCACTTAGTACACAATAAGTCACTTAATACACATCATAGAACTTGTACTGATCACTTAGTACACATCATCATTAGTCATGGTTACCATTGGCAGTAAAAAAATGCCATCCAGCCAGAATGGTTTGTTGGTGTAGGAGCAGCTGATGAACCTCCAGGAGCAGATGATGAACCTCCAGCAGCAAATCTTGGGGCAGGAGCAGACTATGAGCTTACATCAACAGATGATGAACCTCCAGCAACAACTCTTGGGGTAGTGAAAGGCCTATTAACACTGGCACTACTTGTTGATCTTCTCGTAGATCTTGTAGGGGGAGGCTGTGATCTTGCTTCCCTCCTTGGTCTTGCAGTTAGAGGTTGTGATCTTGCTTCCCTCCTTGGTCTTGTAGTTGGAGGTTGTGACCTTGCTTCCCTCCTTGGTCTTGAAGTTGGAGGTTGTGATGTTGCAGTTGTAGGCTGTAAACACAAATGGATTTAACACATGAACATAATAGTTGCAAAGCAAATAAACACAAAAGGATTTAACACATGAACATAATAGTTGCAAAGCACATAATGAGAAAATGGTTTACCACATGCTTGTTTTTCCTCAGAGCCAACTCTGGTCTCAACTGTTGTCTGCAGTTGGTGTATCTATGGCCTTGGAGCCCACACTTGTTGCATGTTATAGTGGCCATTCTTGAACTGTCCTTTGGTTTTGGAACCTCAAAATTTCCCTTTATTCTCTTCTCTTTCTTTCTTCCCCTCTTCACATGAAATGTGGGTGGCTCTATGTCTGGTCCACTTGTCCTTGTCCAATCATGTTCACCAGGAACATGATATATCATTGGCTCATAAGAAGCAAGGTAGAAAGGTTTTTTAAAGAATTTGGACACATATTCCTTTGGAAATATTTTTGCCTTGTTAATTGCTAATATTGCATGGTTGCAAGGTATGCTAGACAGGTCCCACTTTCCGCAGCCACATGTATGAAGTTCCAAGTTTACAACATGTGTTTGCTGCCCACTACTCACTTGCCATAGATTAACACCAGCTTGGATAGGTTTGCAGAATCTAGCCCTTTCCTTTTCCACCTCTAGCTTCTCAGCATAATGTGGTGTAATCTCCCACAGAGCCGCCTTTCCTTTCTCTCTATTCCTATGCCACCTCACCATCTGCTTGTCATTAATACCATCAATCATAGTACTAACAGGTTTTTTCCTAAAATCTAGGATGTAATTGTTGAACACCTCAGACAGGTTGTTAACAACCAAGTCTGTCTTGCAATTAGTGTCAAAAGCATGCCTAGCTCATGTGTTCTTAGGAATTCCACTCAGCCACTTCCAAGCTTCCTCACTCTCATTTTTCAGATCATTCATGGCAATGTTAAACTTGTGTTGGTTGTAAGCATAGCTCGCATTATCCATGCATTTCTTAAGATCTTTCCCCCTAAAACCAACATTTTGGAAATTTGCATAGAGGTGTCTAAGGCAAAATCTTTGATGGTAGTTTGGGAAAACTTGATTTACTGCATTTAGCAGCCCCTGATCACATAGCATGCTAAACTTAGCTACTATACAACTACAAATGCAGAACTTAATACAAATGCTAAATTTGATTTAGTTGCAAAGCACATACCTTCTGTCTATCAGACATGATAGTATAAGGACCAAATTTCCCAATTTCACCTCCTAGACATATCTTCAATTGGTGCAGAAACCAACACCAGTTAGCTGTGTCCTCTTGTCCAACTATAGCAAATGCAAGTGGGAAAATATTGTTATTGCCATCTCTTCCAGTGGCAGCAAGGATTTGAGCACCAGCAGTCAGCTTAATGAAGCATCCATCAACACCTGTTGATGGAAAGCAAAGAACAATTTAAGTCTCTATAAAGCGTTGCTAAACAATTAAAATTACTGATGCACAATAAAAGAATGACTAACCAATGAATGGTCTGCATCCATTCAGAAATCCCTCCCTTGCTCCATTGATGCAGAAGAACATAGCATGAAACCCTGATGGTGGATGTGGTGTATTTGTAGTAGGTTTAGAAGTAACTGTTGTGACTACAACTCTACTACCAGGGTTTGCCTCCATGATGGTCTAAGCATAATCCCTAAGTCTGGGATACTGCTTCTTGTGCTCTCCTAGCACAGCTTCTACAGCAAGGTTTTTGGCCCTATAGGCCATGTGCCTCCCCACATCAACACCATAATTCTCCCTACAGTTATCCATCAAAGTGTTTATGCTAGTGGTGGGATCAGACCTGAACAATGACTCATAGGTCTTTGCAAGCCACTTTGCACTAATCCTTGATTTCTCTGTGTTGGTAGGGCAAGTGTGCTCCAGCCTCATTTTATTAATAGCAAAGGTTTTCTCCCCTTTGATAGCTGCAGCAACAATGCAAAACTGGCAATGATCTTGCTTACAACAAGCAATGATCCTTTGGTCCGAGTTTCTGTGATACCTAAAGTCTCTAGCCTGTGTGATGTGCAAGCTCAATAAAGCTTCTCTGAATTGATATTGATCCTTAAAGCACATGTACAAACATAACTGCTGATGTGGTTGCTCAAGTTTGTCATTGTACCAGATCATTGGTTTCCTTTTCTTGGCCCTACTCTTCCTCCCTTTAGGTAGCACAAATGAGGGTGGATCATGTCCATCATCTTCATCCTCAAACAACAACCAATCATCTTCTTCATCTGCTGAAGGAATGAAATCATGTATCACCTCCTCTAACAGACTACAATATGACCTAGTAGTGGGGCCTTTCCTAACTTCAAGTTTCTTCCTCTATTTTGCAGGTTTTTGCATTGGAGGCTCTTCTCTTGCAAAAACATTGACATCCTCATCTTCCTGCTCAAACAAATCCTCAACATCAGTGTCACCCTCATAATATAATTGTTCCTCATCTGAATTTTCATCCGAATCTTTAGATTGATCTACATCTTCTTCCTCTCCTAATTGTGAGATGTTATCTGAATTGTTATCACTGTCATATGCATCCTCAGTTTCATCACTACTATTATGTGTCTGTTCAAACAATGACTCTTCCTCCATTATAACTTTCAGATTGTCCTTTCTGAAGCTTATGCTCTCTTGGGTGCAAAAGGCAGTAGGTTGACTAGGGCTGCTATGGAAAACAACACCTTCTGGATCAACAGCAAGAACTGCAGGCTCACTAAGATCATACAGAACAGGTGGTTCATAAACTATTGCTACTAATTTATCCTCTCTATGACTGACAGAAATGATATTACTTAAATTTGTTCTCTCTTCAGTTGCTGCACTTGCTGCTAAATAAGTTGTTGTTTCCCTCACTAGCAAATTGAGAACTAAACTGTGCTTATATTCCTTTTTTAGTTGCTGCAGTTTGATGTTTGTGTCAATCAATTCTAAGCCCTGCTCTCTCTCCTCTCCTATTCCTAAATTCCTCATGTGGTATAACTCATCAGAGAAATAAAAACTTTGTGTTTGCAACACTGCATACAGGTTCAGAAATGTAAGATCTGAGCTACATAGCTTCATATCAATATTTGGCTGAGAATAAAAGTGAATCCGAAGTTCCCAAACATCATCATTCAAACTACAGTTCAGACATATAAATTCAGATAAACAGATAAGCATATAAATTCAGATAAGCAAGCTCATCAGTCAAACTATAATATTACTTGCTGTCTTCATCAGTCAAACTATCATAATTCTTATCAACAACACAACACCAAAGCCTCTACTATGAATTCTGAATTGCACATGAGCAACACACAACCTCTAATTGACAAGTATGGCATTTCAGAATTACAGTAACAAGACTGAAGACTCTAATATGAACATGATCCTAATAATATCGAATCGAGGAGCAACCCAAAAGAAAGAAATAACTAGCCTCTAGCATTGAAACAACAAAATGAAAAGGCTAGGGTTCTTGAGTGACTTACATCAAGCCGCCACCAGCACCACTGGTCCAGTGATGGCTACTGCTAGGGTTGGCGACCCAGATCTCTGCCATCTTCACCCTGTCCTCCACGGACAGCGCCGCCTCCTCCTCCAAATCCTCATCCTCCAAACCAGTGCCGGAGGAGTGGTTCGAACTGGAGCCGCCATCGTCCACAGCCAAACCTACATGGTCATCTACCCCGAGGCCAGGGAGGTCTCCGTAGCCGCCCGCAACGTCACCGCCACCGGGAGTCGCCGCCGCCATCGTCGGAGAGCCGCGTAGAGAGGGAGAGGGGAGAGCAAGGCTAGGGTTCTAGGGTTGGTCCGGTTCGACCCGGTTCGAGCGAGACCAAGTGACCGAGCCGGTACGTGTACGCCACCGTGCCGACTGACATGCGGGCCCGGTACGTCAGATACTGCATTAATACGAGTTTATACGGCTGTGAGACCGTATTACAACAATTAGGCTATGAAATGATACTGACACGTAAAAAAAAAACTATTGGTACCTATCCGTCACATGGTGCCCAAATGTGACAGTGCCGTGCAATTATGTCATGGATTTGACAAACAATCTGCCAATATTGAAAAAAAATGATAAGTAAAGTGGGACAACTCATGCATTTTGTCCCGCTTCACTTCGCCTCCACAAAGCCGCCGTCAAGAAGAAAAAAAAAGGTTCACCTCCACAGCTCCACTCTCCCAAAACCCCAACCCCGTCGATTGCTCCCGCTCCCGGACCGCCGCGCTAGGCTCGCCGGCTTCCGGCCACCACAGATCGATCCACTCTCAGCGCAGGTTATTTCTAATGCCTATGCTTTGATTCCCTGCCTTACCGTGCAGCATTTCAATTTCCCCTCTTTTCTCGTCTTTTGGTTGCGGCTAATTTTGGTCGATGGGTGTTGCTTCGGTAGTCCGCTTGGCTCACCACCGCTTCCTCATGCGTATTCTCGTCTTGCGCGTAGGCGTGGGTGGATTCGCGACGTATCAGCCGCCGCCGCCATGCCGCAAGGTTGCGGGACGGTGGTTGCTCGTAATCGCAAGTGGGGTACCAAATTGTGAACGAAGGTGGTGGGTAGTGACCTCCCGAGATGCCAAGGGGAACGAATTTGTATTTCCGCCTCTTTTTTTTTAGCCCTAGGGTTCGTAATTTAGCCTAAATCGGGATGCTCTTGAGAGGATTAGTGTCCGTACTTAAGTAGAGTGGTTTGCATGCTACAAGGACACAATTTTTCCCATGCGCTACAACTTTCTTTTTCCGAGAAACTGGCAGGAGGCCTTTCAATTAGAAGAAAAGAGTGTGTTACAATGATTTACACAAGGTTTTCTTGCGAGGGAAAAAACCTGGAAAAAAACCCAATGGTATGCGGACTACTCGCGAAAGAGGAAACAACTACTTCCTCGGTTCCTAAGTATAAGTCTTTGTAGAGATTTCAATACGGACTACATATGCATGTATATAGACATATTTTAGAGTGTAGATTCACTCATTTTGCTTCATGTGTAGCCCATATTGAAATCTCTACAAAGACTTATATTTAGGTACAGAGGGAGTAGATGTGTGCAAGCAAATATCCGCCAAGGCCTGGTTAGCCACTTCTAGGTAGGTCATCCTCTTGCCGGTGAATATATACACAGCGTTTCCTCTCCTTCCAAATGTTCCAAAGCGAGTATAGCATGATCCCATTACGCTCCCTCATGCTCTGCTTGGAGGCACTTGCAAGGAACCCCTCCCACCACATGTTAATTGAAGAATCAACGCTTGGTGGGCTCAGGTTTGGCATCCCTTCGGCGGCATTGACAGTCCTCCACACCTCCTGCGAGAAGGGGCAATCCCAACAAAGGTGAGCGACAGTTTCAACGCATGCGAGACAGAGGTGACAGATCGAATTGTGTGGCCATCCGCGGATTGCCAAGTTCTCCGCTGTGAGGATTCTCCCGTGCAGCACCAGCCAGGCGAAGAGCTTGCATTTGGGGGTGGCCTGGGCCTTCCAAACCTTAGAAGAGTGACAAGGCATCAAGCGGTCGGAGAATTGCATCCAATAGGCAGATTTTGAGGAATATTCCCCGGAGGTCGTCCAGTTCCAACGGAGTCTGGGCGAGAGGGTTCAATGCCGGTGTCCTGCAGAAGCTGCCAGATATCGATGAATTCGCAAAGTTGGTCTGCATTGCTCAGCCTGGCGATGGCCATAATCCACCGCTCCCCATGAAGATCCTCGAAGACCGTCTTGTTTTTTTGAGTTGCAACCTTGTAAAGCTCAGGGGCTCGGATGCACAGAGGAGAGTCCCCGATCCAACGATCCTTCCAGAAGCTGGTATATTTTCCATAGCCAATGGAGATAGTAGTACAGGCTCTGAAGAGCGTCATGTCAGAGTCACGGCAGGGCAGCTCGGTGAGCACCCATGGCCGGTCGGGGTCCGTCCATTCGTACCATGGCCACCTAAGGCACAAGGCCTGACCAAAAAGATCGAGATCAGCCACACCAAGGCCATCCATACTACTACTACTAGTTTTACGGTCTGATGATCAAGGCAGTTTTTGGATATCCTGTGGAGTTGTTTAAAGTCCCGGAAAAATAAAAAATAGAAATTGAGTTGGTTAAAGGAGTGAGTTCTTCAAGTGGTGTCACAAACACAATGATTATGTGTACCTATAATTTGTATTTCTGATGGTATCTTCTATAAAAACCGAGAATGTGCGGGGTACCACAATTTTTTAGTCAACACAGAACTTAGGGCTTGAAATCCTGACCTCATCCATCATATCAAAGTGGTTTACCACTACTACACGATCTCACAACAAATTCTCATTAACACTGCTCATACCTGTGGATTGCGGCCCAGGTTGTTCTGAAGATAGAATACAACTACACTATTAACATTGATTAAGTTGCTTGGGCTATGGTTTTGTGGAAATATCAGTCTTGTTGCATGGCGAGATATATTTTCCACAATCATCTCTGTCATGAAGAATTTAAAGGTTGATGAATGCAGAAGTGTAAGCACTGTAGTTTTACATGCATGCATTGTTCTAAGAGATGATTCATACAGAAAGTGACATTCAACTATGCCTTGTAGGAAACTCCGATTTTTCTAATTCAATCTAAGGTAAACTATTGCGTTGAAGACGGTTTTAGGCTTTTAGCGTAATCTGTTCCAAACCTGAAACTAAGGTGTTTATTGAATTTCGTCTAGACAAGGAGCAGTTCCATTTCCATCCATTTGAATCATGCCATTTGTGAGTACTGTCCCAAGCAAGTTGGGTTAGGCTACATTTGATAGTAGTATGCTGGCCTAACTCCTTTCACATGCCAACCACATCAGAATCAAAAGGTTATAATTTTCATTTTTATTTTTTTATTCATGTTATTTTAGCCACCTAGGTATTAATATAATACATGCTTAGAAGACCGCAAAGGCATGTATTGAGCCATTTTACGACATTTTTTATAATAATGAAAGTTCTTTCATGTCCGAGAGGCGAGAGACATAATGGTCTATTCAAGCGTTTGTCGTCAGCTTTGAGAGAGAAGAGGAGACAAAAATCCCTCTACAGTGAGACAATTGAACTTATCATATTCGCAACATTACTGCTGTCCATCTACCGCGAAAGACAACACTAAACATATTCACATCAAATTCCCTATTTGGTCCACATCATGTTCTTTTTTTTTAGAACGAAGACGCAAGGAGCGTCCGGCTTTAAATTAATAAAGTCCACCAAGGCAGAGTAGGGCATTTTGGAGACCGAGCTCCATGGAGCCCTTTGTTTCGAAAAATTCAAAATTCATAAATTTCAGTTTCAAAAAATTCTAAAAAAATCCACATGTATGCAAGGATGTAAAGTGCATGTGTAAAAAATTTCAGGATGAAATACCTTGAATTGCGAGCTGTGCAAAAAATAAATAATGGACTTTGAAAGCCCCAGATTTGTGTTTTTTGAGTAGGTCACATTTTAATGCATTTCAACCTGAAAAATTGCACACATGTACATTATGTATCTTGGTATTTGTGTATTTATTTTCAGATTTTTTTTAAACTGAAAAGTTGGAATTTTGGAATTTTCAAATAAAGGCCTCAATGGAGCTCGGTCTCCGTTTGGCATTTTACTTGCTGAGTAAGACAGAGTACGAAATAACGACAACTAAAGGTAGCTTACACGGCACATGACCCGAATAAAAATGAAGAAGTACATGGCTAATGGCCTGAAGTTGAGAGCGCACAGGCTCCAAAAGTCACACCGTGGGTGCTGGTTGGTGCGCCATAGTCTGGATTTGACGAAGGTTGAGTAATAGTGGACTTAGCACGTCATATGATTTATGTAAGTGGAGAGTGATGGCAACAGGTTTGATTATTTCACCAGGTGGATGGATACTCGATAGTCCGTACGAGAATAATTTGTCAAAGTTTCTTAAAGCAGCTGCTCGCCCACACAAAACAAGTGGCTGCTAAGAAGTGTGCTTGTTAGATTCCAGCGATCTGGTTTTCTTCCTTTATGGACTTGCTCCCACTAAGTTTGTGATCCAATTTTCTTCTCATTATTGTTTATGAAAATGTAGCCAGATTTAATACCTGCATACATCATGATCTATCTAATATCTACTTTTTGTTGGCCTATTCTATCCTTCCTGTGTTCATCATGCAACTCGTCCTACTTAACACTGCCTTCAGGAAGGCCTGGGACTTGGTCAACCAAAATATGGCCTACATGTTGGTCACAAGTTTAGGGCAGTAACAAAGGTAGTTTTAAATTACCGAGTTGCTGAGAATGTGTTGTTACTTAAGTCTGTCGTATCTTGTTACATTCTACATGGAGTAAACTTACACGTGATAAATAATTTTCAGTTTTATTCCATTATCCTGGCATGCATACTGGCATATGTAGGTGGTATATTACTTCATCTGCACTATAATTCTTGCTGTGGAATTTACATAACTATGTATTTATCAGATCATAATAAAGGTTTTTCAGTTGTACATCTCTGTTACCAACAGTTGCTTATTCTTTTCTATATCTACAGGGTGCAAGCGTGATGCGCTGCAAATTCTATTTGCATATTGTTGTTGCATAAAGATATCAGAAGGTTTAGATCTGCTCTTACTAGTGCATCATCAGAAACTTCTTATTTGGAGCATATTGATGCCAGGCTTCTAGAGTAGTAGTTTATGTAAGGGCTTTTGTGGCAATTTGCTAGAAAATTTGATGGAGTGCAACAGAGAAGAGGCTTTGAGGGCCAGGGAAATAGCTGTAAAAATGCTGGAAAATAAAGACTTTCTTGGGGCCAGAAGGATTGCGCTTAAAGCTCAAAGGCTTTTTCCAGGGTTTGAGAACATCCACCAGCTGTTAACTGTCTGTGAAGTGCATTGCGCCGCAGTTGCAAAAATTAATGGAGACTTAGACTGGTATAGAATTCTCCAGGTGGAGGCAACAGCAGATGAGACGGTCATAACAAAGCAATATGACAAACTTGCCTTTTGGCTCCATCCTGATAAAAACACACTCTCTGGTGCTGAAGTTGCTCTGAAGTTGGTCTCAGAAGCTCGCAAGATACTCTCTGATCGTACGGAGCGGTCTTTGTATGACATCAGAAGGCAGTATGCTTCCAAACATGTGACAAGCAAAGCTTCACATGTACCAAATAAGACTGGTGGAAATATAAGTCATGTGAATGGATGCAAGCAACCACCTGCTTTAGTAGTGGTGTTCTGGACCATATGTCCGCATTGTCGGAGGCGATTTGTGTACTACAAAAAGAACTTTTTGGTCATCTGTGATAACTGTGGTAAATTGTTCTTTGCATTCAAGCTGCATGAGCAGACAACGCCCTCGAGTTTCCTATCTTATTCAGCAAATAATGCTGAAGTTTCACCTGGGAAGATTTCATGTCAACAACATGGCGTCACCAATCAGCAGGCCCAGACAGGGGGGAACATTGACTCGGAACCTACCATGAATGTTGCTCGAATTGATGAACATACAGAAAGGGATGACAGGGCAAGCGGTGATGAGGAAGGTAACCGTTCAGAGACAAGAAGCGATGTAGTTCAGTTTTCAGCAATGAACCAAGCTAAATCTTCTGTGCCTGCCGCAGACAAGGTATCAGTTAGCAATTTGAGATCAACTCATCCTGATCCAAACCTCATTTCCACACAGAATGAAGATGCATCTCTAGTGCCAAATATTGCAAGGTCCTCGAGCCTTCAGAGATTAGGTAAGAGAAAGCAAGATGATGGCACAGACTGCAGCCACGGCACCGGCTCCTCTAATTATAAGAGGCAAAGGAACCATGACTTACCATCTAGTGCTTCTGAGCAAATGTCTAATGACAATGCTGCTGTTGCTGAGAATCAGTCTGCTGAGCATCATGCCTTAAGTAGAGTGGATAGCCAAGATGGAGTAATTGCAAGTCATGAAGCCAATCAGCAAAGTTACAAGGAAGCAAGTGGTAGTGCTCCTCAGAAGCCTGGCAGTCCTGTGATTGCCTACAATCATCCTGACTTTTTTGACTTTGGCAAGATCAGAGATGTAAACCTGATTGCAGTTGATCAAATCTGGGCCCTTTATGATAACCTTGATGGTATGCCAAGAGTTTATGCTCAGGTAAAGCGCATTGATACTTCTGACTTCCGAGTTCAGCTGACGTGGCTGGAGTACAATCCAAGGAATGAACAAGAAGCCAATTGGAATAATAAGGAGTTGCCTGTATCTTGTGGAAGCTTCTGCTTAGGAGGAGAAACGAACCTATTACAAGATCCATCCATATACTTGTCTCACAGAGTTCCATTGACAAAAGGCAAAAATGGGAACTCCTATGAAATAAATCCTAATAAGGGTGAGGTATGGGCTCTTTATAAAAGATGGAGCATGCAATGGATCTCTGATGCAGATAACTGTCGATCCTATGGATATGATCTTGTGGAAGTTATCTCTGATGGCTCAACGAGTGGCGATGTCATTGTTTCGCCGCTAATGAGGATTGAAGGCTTCGTTAGTCTGTTTGCACAAGCTAAGGACAAATGCTTTTTTTTGATACCATCAAGTGAGCTACTGAGATTTTCTCACTGCATCCCCTTTTATAGAACAAATGGAAATGAAAGGGTGGGCGTTGCAGAAGGGTTCCTGGAACTGGATACAGCAGCTCTTCCAAGTGACCTGGAAAGAGCATTTCCTTCCAGTACTCTCGGCTCTTACATGTCTTCGGAATTCATTTCTTATCCATATCCAGAATCTGAATTCCACAACTTCGAAGAAGACCGGTCATGCGAGAAGTTTGAAAATGGCCAAATTTGGGCTATCTACAATGATGCTGACACATTCCCGAATGTGTATGGCTGGGTGAGGAAAGTTGAGACACAACCGTTCGAAGTGCATTTGACCTGGCTCCAGGCCTGCCCTCAGCAGGCGCAGGAGAAGCTTTGGTTGGGGCAGAATGTACCTGTGAGCTGTGGCAAATTTGAAATACGAAGCTGGGAAGACAAGTATGGTGGAAACCATTCCTTCTCCGATTTGGTAGAAAATAGCCAAATCAATATGAACTGGCAGGTTAAAATTCATCCGAAGGTCGATGAAGTTTGGGCCATCCACAAGAACTGGTCACCTGATTGGGTTCCTTCTAGCAACAAGCACACCACTCATTATGCTATCGGGGAGATCGTCGAGTGCAGTAAACGAAGCACATTATTGTCTTTCCTGACTAAAGTTGATGGCTATGTCGCTGTGTTCAAGCCTGACCCGATCAAGGAAGTACTGAAAATACCGAGGAAAGAGAACCTGAGATTTTCTCATCGAATTCCGTCATTCCGTCTCACAGAAGAGAAAGGCGGCAAGCTCCGGGACTTCTACGAGCTTGACCCAGCTTCTGTCCCCGGTGATTTTCTGTAGAAGGGCGCCCTCCTTGAATTGACACTGTTAACGCTTGCCTTTTCGGAGGACAGCAAGAGGGAATTAACCACACGATATGTAACTATAGGCAGCTTTGTGTTTTGCGCCTGAACCTAGGGCATGGCATATGCTGGCTAAATGTGGCGCATTTGTATCGCAGGACCATGCATGCTAAGTTTCTTTTGGGGTCTCTTAATTTAGTTAGTGTAATATTGGCAGTCATGTTGAACTGAAAGTAACTCACAGTGAAGCCGGTGGTGTTTGCTGGATGCAATGAAGCTGTTGTGCCATCGACTGATGCATGTATGGTCCATATTGTTGTTGTTTTTTGCTTCATATTCCTGGTGACGTCTTTGTGTCATGCTTGTGTGCCAGTTCAAATGTAGGTGTGAGAACATCCACCGTCGGCATGTAGTCAGTCAGTGCCCACCAAGATTGAGCACACTTTTATTTTTCCGAAACGGAAGCACACTTGTTTTGATGCACTGGAAATTTTACTGCTGAACTTGTGCCGGTGCACGTCAAGCGGATCTCTGCTTGGCGCGGGCATGCCGACGTTGAGCACCCGAATAATTTTCATTTTTGACTGATACTTAATTTTCTGCTACCCATTTTTTTTTAAACTGCTATCGACTTCTTGACGAGAAGAAAGGCCAGTCCTGCACGCCGGTCCAAAAGTATCGGTCGGCCGCTGCGCAGCCTTCTGATTAACTATGCAACAACCATTGGATTTGGTAGAAAAGAAAGTCAACAGGGAAAAACAGGGCCGTTCCTCATCCGTACAGCTCATGGCTGATTTGCGTAAAACACGTTGCAACCATGCTCCATGGCCAGCAACGCCCCTCCTCGTCAGACTGGACGTCCTCTCAACACCTCCATCGATGCCTTTTGCCCGAGCTTGCGTAGACAAAACTCCTCCTCAAGGAAACCCGCTCGCAACAGGTTGCAATCTCCCATCGTTGAAGCACATCACGTTATCGATCCAGCATACAGGGCCACCAACTGCAACTCCGTGTGCTCGTCCTTGCAGCCTCGCCGGCGATGCACGTCTCCGGTAACAGCTCCGAGCTACACGGCTTGCAGCTCCAACACACATGGTTGTAGCTTCTGCAATACATGGTTGTAGCAAAAATTGACACCGGTTGTACCAAAAAAATCCGACGAACTCGGGTTGCAACTCTGACGAACGTGGGTGCAGCTTTTTTAGTGGACGGTTGTAGCAAAAAAATCTAGCGAACTCGGGTTGCAACTGTGGCGAACGTGGATGCAACTTCTTTAGTGGACGGTTGTAGCAAAAATCGACACTGATTGTAGCAAAAAAATCGCTGAAGCGACGAGCCACATGATAGGATTAGCCTTAATCCTATGACGCGGGCTCGACCGACCGAAGCGTTCGGCCGGCGCGCTGGCCCCGAACGTTTATCGAGAAGAAAGCATCTCGAACGGCCATCCTCAAAATAGTATCATTCCCTCCTCGTCCCGTGTGTCGCCCTCCCCGGCGACTCGGGGGAAACCGTAGATCAAGCCGCCTCCACCCCTACCCACCTCCCCCTCCCCACCTCTCCCTTAGCTCGCCGCCACCTGAGGAGCGGTTGGCGAAGCCCGCGCCAACTTCGGTCAAGGTAGCGGGGAGGCCCTTTTGTTTCGTCGTCTACTACTAGGGCGGCACAAGGACGGTGTAGGGCGCGTGCTCTGGGCCGCGACGAGGTGCGTCTCCAGCTCTGTGCAAGGGCACCTGGTCCGGATGGGCGTGAGCCGCGTGGCGCGACGGCTCCTGGTGAGGTTGGGCAGCGCATCCGACTCGCATGACGCGAATCTGTCGCTTGCCAGGCGGTCGTGAGGCATGTTGGTAGCGGCGTGCGGCGAGGGCCAGGGAAAGCGTGCGGCAGGGGCGCTGCGAGGACGGCGCATGCGGCGAGGGCGTGAGGTGGCAAGGGTCGTTGCGGACGCGTGTCTGGAGGTGACGCCCCTGTGTCGTGCCTCCGATGGGTGTGCGGCGCCAGCTGCGGGCGGGGCCGGCCATATCTAGGCCCTTCTTGGTCGTGGCGGGTGCGGGTGGAGTGGTCTGCGGTGGTGGCTGCAGGCAGGGCCGACTTGATCTGGGCCCTTCCTGGCCATGACTGGTGCGAGCAACGGAGCGGACACGGTGGCTGTGGGTGGGGCCGACCAGTTCGAGGCCCTTCCTGGCCCGTGGCTGGTGCGAGTGGTGGAGCGGACTGCGACGTGTGGTGCTGAGATGTCAGTGCTTCCCTCGTGCTCCGATCTGGATGTGAGGAGGGGCAACTCCACATCTACTGGTGGGTCCGTCTCGGGTGTTCTCCCCAACGTAGGTTTGCAATTTCTTTGGACGAAAGTCCCGCTCTCTGCTAGTGCTGACAACACTCCTTGTTGAAGGCCTCACCTAGGAGATCTTGCACCTCTCTCGTCCTCGAGTTCGGTCTCCGGCTGAAAACCAAGATCTGCCTTGTTGGATTGGCAATGACGGCGTCCTTGACGTCGTTTCTTTGTTGGAAGCATTATTATGGAGATTTGACCTCTTGATGGGAGCACATGGTTTGCGGCAAGGTGTCCAATCCGAAGTTGGCGGTGGTGGGGTGATGATCGGGTCTGTGGTGGCGTGTCCGTTGAGGGCTGGCTGTTGTCCGGCGGTGTTTGGACATTGGAGCACTCTTGACATGCAGGCATCGCCAAACAAGCTATGTTGGATGTCCTCTCACCACTGGAGCGCCACATGTCCTCTCCTTTATCGCATTTGTCTTCTCTATCCGGTGTTGACGATGATGTTCGCATGCTTGTGTTTCTTGGCGCTTTTGTACGCCATGTAGTGCTTTAGGCCTAGTTTAGCTAGGTGTAGTGTGTCCTTTGTACAGGTTTTCGTTTGGTTTTCCTTTAATCAACCGAGCAGTTTCAGCCACGGGCTTCTTCTTCTGCAATGGAACCTTAGCAGCTCGCCGGTTAACTTTTTAAAAAAAACACAGTATTCTCGTCCATGAACGGGGATACGGGAGCAGGTCACAACCCTACCCCCCCTAAACGTATGGTCCTGCTTCTTTTTCTAAATCGAGAACACACAAAATAGGTATAAATAGCACAATCAATTCATAAATAACATGCAAAATATCCCTACTACAATAATAGTAATACAAATATTACATCCATCATATTTTTTTTGAATTCATCAATTTTGAATTCAACGATACTTGAGTCAGAATTCACATATGTTGTCTCACGCATTGTATCCCTTGAGCTTCATCCAAAAATGTATGAACATATATGGACTGCCTCGGTTCTGTGGTACAACACGACAACACGACCAAGGTATAAAATGTGATGATTATCAGGTTGCAACATTGAGTGAATGAGAGCAACGAAAAGCAAAACTTAAGATCTCCATGATTAACATGCCCGGTGGCCACCTTCTCCCCACTTTACAATCACACCACGATACTTCGTGACGACACTACAGATGGTGTACCGCCACTGGGCTAGCGACTTTACATTGTGTTCGTGGATCACATGCAAGTCGTAGGGCGTTAAGTGTTTTTGCTCATAAAACAAAAAATGCACGTTTTGCCAAAAGATAGAGCCCTCTTGCCTCATACCTACAAAGTTTGTAAATACGACCAACCGAGTATCCACAAAAACTCATCCTTCATCATGGAGTACTCCCGCCATGGTGCTTACTCTAGTAAACAACGAGAAGGTAACAAAAACCTCAATGAAATTTGTGTGAAAGAAAAATGGTTTGGGATGTCGAAGTTCTAAGTGATGGAAGTTCCAATGCTCGCATCCTCTCTCCAGTTTGCATTCGGTTTGCGGGAACTCGGACAAGCAGACGTGTCCGTGGACAAATACAGATCCACATTGGATAGAAAACTACATCGAGACAATTTGGTCTGGACATGTGCGAGAGTTTTGAGTTTTGAGGTGCCCTAAATCACTATTCAACATGCATATACAAATATTTCATTCAATGACCGACTGCTTGTTCAACATGCATTGTGAGTATTAAGTAATAAAGCATATCATTGCATTAATTACTTTGGCATAAGATTGACAAGACCGACTGCTTATTCAGCATGCATTGTGAGTATTAAGTAATAAAGCAGATCATTGCATTAATTACTTTGGCATAAGACCGACAACCTCTTCTCGCAAAAAAAGGTCGACGACCTCTTCTCCCCGCACCTACATCCATTGATAGGCGTGGGATTGGTTATCTTGTTATCCTCAGTGTCTAGGGTGTACTATGAATTGTATGCTTACTGTCACCGCAACTAATCACTCATAGAGATCAACCTCAACTATTGTACACCATCCATCACTCATAGAGATCAACCTCAAGTATTGTACACCATCCCACCTTGCAGATCTTTCATCTAGACTTGGCCAAAGAATAAAGTACTATATGGGGGATCATACACATCTATACATCTTGCAAAAGCATCAAGGGAAATTCATATATAATTCGACCATGAGTCAACAATTCATCACACCGCATAAAACATATCGAAGATTATATCATACCGATCACAACTGTGAGGATGTTAGCTATTGTTATGAACGCATAGTCCAAGGAATAACTACTCATGCATCACCATGGGAGTGAAAATGGCAAGGTAAAAGACGCCGATGATGATTATCCGCTCCAACAGAGTACATAAAAGACATCTACTATGGGTTGTCTCAGAACACGCCTAAGTAGCAACAAAAAACCATGATGTAATTTGGCGAAGGTTTTTTAGGTATATATAAGTCATCCGAAATAAGAAGTGCCATAGGCGATGCTTAGGTCCACCACACGTGGTGTGGGCCAAGCTTATGGGCCGTGGGTGCCTCCCCATCTAGGTGGGCCTCTGGACCGTGCTTCCTTCTATTCCAAAATCTTTATCATATGTTTTCCCATTTTAGATCTTCATAAAAAAATTCTGTTAAACAAAATAAATAAATAAATAATATCAACTCACACTATGACACTTAGTTAAGATTTTAGTCCAAAAATAACAAAATATATGTTTAAATCATGGTATAAATGACATGAACACTTTAAAAATTAAAGGTACGTTTGAAACATATTAGCATCCCCTAATTTAACCCACACTCGTCCTCGAGCATATATATGGTAAAAGGAATAATTTTTGGAGGTGAATGTTACCTTAACATAACCACGATGATTATGTTATTCTCTATATGAATATGAACAGATAAATCAATGAAGGATAAAAGGCATTTCTGTATAGCTAAGAATTGTCAAACTATTTCAACAGAAATATTTTTTCCTATTGCCCTACCGTAAATGAATGCATCAATCAACGTTCCCAATTGTCATAGGTATAGTAAAGATGTCAATACTATGTTGGAAACTAAGCTTTGACCTATGCAAGACATCACAATGTTTTGAGAAAATTTTAGAATAACTCAACCCAAAGTTGACTAAGTACAATAATGGTAAGACTTTTTTACATTATCCAAGCAACCACTCATGCAACATGTGAGACTATTCTAGACCTTAACACTTATATGGAAACAAGAGAATAATGATGGAAGTTGAGATAAAAGAAAGAAATGGAGAAAGTCTTGCAATAACGCAATTGGTCATTAGGAAATGGAGCCGCCTCATTAATGATGTTAATCTAAGGAGTAGGTATTGCCATGTAACTAGGATACACATAGAGCTATTAATGTATGGATAACTCTAGTAACGGACTAAGTGCGGGTGCATCACACTTCCTTTTCATGAAGCCCAATAGCATCCGAGGAAGCTCATTATTGGATATAGAAGTCAAGTTCTATAATGTAAATTCCACTAGTATATTAACAATGAGACTCGTGAACTTAATCTTGATGGAACCACTCACGACTTTGTAAGCTACAATTGACTTATGGCGATATGATTGACAATGTAGTTCTTCATTATCCATAATTATTATCTCATGAACGGAGATTCTACCATTGATCTTGGTTGGTTTGAGATCTTTGTAGTTTGTTGACATTTACAAGAGGGTGCAAATGGTATTGATGTGTACTATGCAATTTTATTATTGTAGACTTGGTTGAGCCTCCAAGTGTAGAGTTTTATAGGAAAACAACAAATTCCCCTCAAGTGAATGACCTAAGGTTTATCACTATGTGGGGGTGTAGGATGAAGATGGCCTGTCTCAAACAACCTAGCAATAAAATACAAGCAATCTCTTGTGTCCTCAACATACACAATATAATGGTAAATTGTATAGGTGCACTATTTCGGTGAAGAGATGATGATACAAGTGTAGTATGGATAGTAGACATAGGTCTTTATAATATGAAAATAATAAAAACAGCAAGGTACCAAGTGATAAAAGTGAGCACAAACGGTATTGCAATGCTTGGAAACAAGGCCTAGGGTTCATACTTTCACTAGTGCAATGTGCACCATCACTAACATAATTGAATCATAAGACAATCTCTCAACATGCGATAAAGAATCGCTCCAAGGTTCATATCTATAGCGGAGAACATAAGACGAAATTGTTGTAGGTAGCAAAACCACATCAAAGTTATATATCCAATCAATCTATTGAACTACCCCAAAGTTTCACGAATAGTTCTATAGATCATACTACAATAACACCATATGATATGCGTCAATTACCTCTAATGTCACCTAGATAGTCCAATGTCACTACGAGTATCCACGAGTTAATTATTCGATATGCACCAACCAATTTCAGATTCATAATATCCAATCCAACAAAAATAACTTCAAAGACAAGTACTCGATTCATCACAACAAAGTGTTGGAGAATGAAGCATGGGAAACAAAAAAATTCCTACGAAACACCCAAGATCTATTCTGTGGATATGCTAGCAATGAGAGGGAGATGTGTCTACATATCCTTGTAGACCAAAAGTGTTAATGATTTAGAAATCGTGGTTGGCGTAGTCATACTCGCGTTGTGATCCAATGCGATCCAAGCACTGCACATGCGGCACCTCCGAGTTTATCACACGTCCAGATCGGTGATGTATCCTCCTTCTTGATCTAGCAGGAGAGGTAGAATATGTAGATGTGATCTCAACCAACACGACGATGTGGTGGTGGTGGTGGCAGTAGAATTCCGGCAGGGCTTCACCAAGCGCGTACCGGAGAACGTTTGGGGGGGGGGGGTTCGGAGAGCCAATGGGCAAGGGTGAAGGGGTGGCTGCCCCATGCACCCCCTTCTATATATAGGCTAGGGGCATGGGAGGGCGTCTAAAACAATCATAGGGCCGGACACAAGGGATAAATACCTTTAAACATGAAGATAACTTTTTTTGAGTGTTAAAAACATGAAGATAACTGATACGTTCATTTCGCGTCATGTTTTGTTACTATTATTTATAGTGTTTTTATGCATTATACCACTTTATGGAGTAATTCTAATGCCTTTCCTCTCATAATATGCATGGTTTACACCAAGAGGGAAAATGCCAACAAATGGAATTCTGGACCTGAAAACGCTATGTCAGAGATACCTATTATGCACATCTCCAAATGGGCTAAAACTTCACGAGGAATTTTTATGGAATAAATAAGAAATGTTGGAGGAAAGAAGTACGAGAAGGGGGCTACCAGGTGGCCACTAGGCACGAGGGTGAGCCAGCCCCCCTAGCGCGGCCTGGTGGGTAGTGGGCTACCCAGCCCACTTTCGGTGACCTTCTGGTGGTATACATTCACTTTTGACTTGGAAAAAAAAATCAAGAAAGGACTTTCGGGGCGGAGCGCCGCCGTCTCGAGGCGGAACTTGGGTAGGAGCACTTTTTCCCTCGCGTGGAGCAATTCCGTCGGGGGAACTTCCCTCCCGGAGGGGGAAATCGAGGCCATCGTCATCACCAACAACCCTCTAATCTTGGGGAGGCCAATCTTCATTATCATCTTCAACAACACCATCTACTCTCAAAACCTTAGTTCATCTCTTGTGCTCAATCTTGTATCGGAACCTCAGATTGGTACCTCTGGGGTGACTAGTAGTGTTGATTACATCTTGTAGTTGATGCTCTGTGGTTTATTTGGTAGAAGATCATATGTTTAGATCCGATATGCTATTTAATACCTATCTGACCATGAACATGTTTATCACTTGTGAGTAGTTACTTTTGTTCTTGCAAGTAGTCACGTGAAGTTGATATTCGTTCGATATTTTGATGATATGAATGTTCTGATTCCCTTAGTGATGTTATGTGAACGTCGACTACATAAAACTTCACCATCTTTGGGCCTAAGGGAATGCATCGTGAAGTAGTTATTAGATGGTGGGTTACGAGAGTGATAGAAACTTAAACCCTAGTTTATGCGCTATTCCGTAAGGGGCTGATTTGGATCCCTATGTTTAATGTTATGGTTAGAATTTATTCTTAATACTTTTCTCATAGTTGTTGATGCTTGCAGGAGGGTTTATCATAAGTGTTAATCTTGTTCAAGCAAGAACAACACCCAAGCACCGGTCCACCATATTCAAATTATCAAAGTACTGAACGCGAATCAACCCAACATGACGAAAGTGACTAGATGAAATTCCCGTGTGTCCTGAAGAATGCTTTGCCTATTATAAGAAACCGTTCCGGCCTGTCCTTTGCCACAAAAGGATTGGGATACCTTGCTGCACTTATTGTTACTATTGCTACTCGTTACTTGTTACAATTATCTTGCTTTCAACCAACTTTTTACCGCTATTTCAGTGCTTGCAGAAATTACCTTGTTAAAAACTGCTTGTCATTTCCTTCTGCTCCTCGTTGTGTTTGACACTCTTACTTATCAAAAGGACTAAGATTGAGCCCCTATAATTGTGGGTCATCAAGACTCTTTTGTGGCGCCGTTTCCTGGGGGTGAAGTTCCTTTGGTAAGCGGAATTTGGTAAGGGAAAATTTATATTACGTGCTGAAATTTACTGTCACTTGTCACTATGGAAAGTAATCCTTTAAGGGATTTGTTCAGGGTATCTTCACCTTGACAGGAAACACCACAAGTTGTCCCTCAACCTACTAAACCTACTGAAAATATTTATTATGAAATTCCTTCGGGTATGATGAAGAAAGTGCTAGCTAATCCTTATGTAGGAGATGGAACAAAACATCCCGATATGCACCTAATCTATGTAGATGAAGTTTGTGGATTATTTAAGCTTGCAGGTTTATCCGGAGATGAAGTTAATAAGAAGGTTTTCCCTTTATATTGGGGGTGGGGATCATTGCCATGGTATAGGATATGTTATGATTCATGATCTTGGAACTGGAATCGATTGTAATTGGAGTTTCACCAAAAAAAATTATCCTATGCATCTTGTTCATCGTGATCGGAATTTTATCTATAATTTTTGGCCTCGTGAAGGACAAAGTATCAGTCTAGCTTGTGGGAGGTTGAAGTTAATGTTATATTCATGCCCCAATCATGAGCTCTGATGATTCACAAGTATAGGGGATCTATCGTAGTCCTTTCGATAAATAAGAGTGTCGAACCCAACAAGGAGCAGAAGGATCTGCCAAGTGGTTTTCAGCAAGGTATTCTCTGCAAGCACTGAAATTATCGGTAGCAAGTAGTTGTGTGATAAGATGATCCGTAACAAGTAGCAAGTAACAAAAGTAACAACGGTGCAGCAAAGTGGCCCAATACCTTTTGTAGCAAGGGACAAGCCTGGACAAACTCTTATAGGAGGTAAAGCGCTCCCGAGGACACATGGGAATTTATGTCAAGCTAGTTTTCATCATGTTCATATGATTCGCGTTCGCTACTTTGATAGTTTGATATGTGGGTGAACCGGCGCTTGGGTACTGCCCTTACTTAGACAAGCATCCCACTTATGATTAACCCCTCTCGCAAGCATCCGAAACTACGAAAGAAGAATTAAGACAAGGTCTAACCATAGAATTAAACTAATGGATCCAAATCAGCCCCTTACGAAGCAACGCATAAACTAGGGTTTAAGCTTCTGTCACTCTAGCATCCCATCATCTACTTACTACTTCCCAATGCCTTCCTCTAGGCCCAAATAATGTTGAAGTGTTATGTAGTTGACGTTCACATAATACCACTAGAGGAGAGACAACATACAACACATCAAAATATCGAACGAATACCAAATTCACACGACTACTTATAGCGTGACTTATCCCATGTCCTCAGGAACAAAAGTGACTACTCACAAAGCATAATAATATTCATGACCAGAGAGGTTTTGAATAGCATCAAGGATCTGAACATATAATCTTCCACCGAGTAATCCAACTAGCATCAACTACAAAGAGTAATTAACACTACTAGAAACCTTACAAGTACCAGTCGGAGTCGCGAGACGGAGATCGGTTACAAGAGATGAACTAGGGTTTGGAGATGAGATGGTGCTGATGAAGATGTTGATGGTGATGAGTCCCCTCCGATGAGAGGAGTGTTGGTGATGACGATGGCAACGATTTCCCCCTCCGGGAGGGAAGTTTCCCCGGCAGGACGACCCTGCCGGAGCTCTAGATTGGTTCTGCTCAAGTTCTGCCTCGTGGCGGCGGAGATTCCTCCCGAAAGCCTCCTCTTGATTTTTTCTCGAACGAAACCCTTCTTGTAGCAAAATAGGGGGGCCAGAGGGCCAACTGGGAGCCCACAAACCCCCTAGGCGCGGCGAGGGTGGAGGCCGCGCCTAGCAGGCTTGTGGCCTCCTGCTGGGTCCCCTCCGGTACTTCTTCAGCCCAGTATTTTTTATAAATTCCAAAATAATTCCTCGTTGATTTTCACAGATTTTGGAGTTGCGCACAGTAGGTATCTCAAACTTGCTCCTTTTTCAGGCCAGAATTCCAGCTGTCGGCATTCTCCCTCTTCATGTAAACCTTGCAAAATAAGAGAGAAAGGCATAAGTATTGTACCGTGAAGTGTAATAACAGCCCATAAAGCGATAAATATCAACATGAAAACATGATGCAAAATGGACGTATCAAATCCCCCAAGCTTAGACCTCGCTTGTCCTCAAGCGAAAACCGAGATCAATAAATATGCCCACATGTTGAGAGAGAGAGGTGTCGACAAAACAAGATGCGGACATGCATGCATCATGATCATAATCAGAACAACAATATCATCATATAATCTCTCATGCTAAAGTGATAATTCCTTCACAAAGTAAAGTATGGATCAAGAACCTTACTGAGAATTAACAACCAATAGCCTATAGTCATTGAAGCAATTGCAATTTATCACAACATCGGAAAGAGTCAAATAAGAGCTTGTAAAGCAAATCCACATACTCAATCATCCTTTCGTCTTCCACAATTGGTACAACTCACGTGGTACTCATGAGATCAAAGTTTCAGTAGGACACAGAGAAAGATAGGGGCTTATAGTTTTGCCTCCCAACTGCTTACCTCAAGGGTAATGTCAACAATAATAATTCATGAATACTTACTTCCAAGTTGACATAATAATATAGATCTTTCCCTAGCATATGGCGTTAGCCAAGATAAAGGCGAAATAAGGAATTGGTGTAGATCACCATGACTCTTTCAAGGGCAAAAAGTAAAGGTAGAAGATAGTCCCTTCGCAGTGGAAAGCAGAGGTTGTCTTGCGCTTTTGAGGTCTGGATGTGCGACCTCTTAGTGTAAAGGAACGTCACTTTATATTGCCTCCTGTGATAAAGAACTTTATTATGCAGTCTGTCGCTTTTATGTCTTCCTCATCACATGTTCGTACAAAGCTTATTTTCCACACACTAATAGATCATACATATTTAAGGAGCATTTTTTATTGCTTGCACCGATGACAACTTACTTGAGGGATCTTATTCAATCCATAGGTAGGTATGGTGGACTCTCATGGCGAAACTGGGTTGAAGGTTTATGGATGCACAAGTAGTATCTCTACTTAGTGTGGAAGTTTTGGCTAATATGAGGTGGAAGCAATCGTCACATGCCAAGGGATCTCTAGTCATATAATCATTGTTCGAAACCAAGCAAACATAATTTATTATGTTGTCTTCCTTGTCCAACATCTACTTCTAAGCATGTAATAGTTTAGTGAGTGTTCACAATCATAGATGGTGTCAAAGATGACATATTTATATGTGAACCTCTCCTTCTTTATCACTTCCTATTAATTGCAACAATGACCAAGGTCTACGTTTGTCCACCCTCAACAAGTTTCAATCAACATTCTTTTTATATGTGAAGCCATCACTTCCCATAAGATCATTACATGATCTTTCATGCTTTTGTTCTTTTATCAATCTTTTGATCATGGCATGAGGCAAGGCCCTTAACTAAGACACTCTTTATTATATGGCTCACGAGCTCGAATACATCGGGGGAGACACAAAGCAAAACTCAAGCCTAAAACACCAAGGACTTTATTCTACTAGAGAAAGATAAAACCAAAAAGGATCGAACTAAGAAAAGGTAAAGGCAAAAGATGTGATGGTGATACGATACCGGGGCAACTCCCCCAAGCTTGGCACAAGCCAAGGGGATTGCCCATACCCATGCTTAGTTGTCTTCCTTTGGAGGTGACGGTGGTGGAGTTGTTGCAACATGGGTTTGATCCTCCGTCTTCCAAGGCATAGTTGCTCCATCATGGAAATATGACCGAGTCTCCGGAATCCTCAAATCTACAGCCAACCGTATTGATTTAAATCTATACTCATACTCATAGTTTTGGTTCTGCAGGTCATAGATCTGGGCTTGGAGGTGATCAATTCTATCATAGAGCCTGAAGAGGTGCTTCCCGATGTCATTGGCATCGATCTTGTGCTTGTTGGTGAACTCCGTGATAATCATGTGGTTGGCGTTGAGTCCACGCTCCACCATCCCTTAGCACTTGAAGACTTGTTGCTCCATTGCTTCGAGCCTCGCCTCCATGCTTCCGGTCTTCTTGGGCCCCTCAACATCACGGATGTGCAACATCCCCTGATGCATCTCGATAGATTGAGGGTGTTGCATCACTCCCGCGAGGTAGGGATTGATGACCTTCTCGAAGATCTTGTCCTTCGGAGCTTTTGGGGATGTCATAGCGATCTAGATCTGCAGCAGAAACAAGCTCGAAACAAAAACAGAGCAAATTTGCGCGATATGAGGGTCAGACCTTTCGGGAGAATATATAATGATTTTTTCCAACCAGAAGGACTACTCCGCAAGAAAATGGAGTTCGGGAGGCACACGAGGTGGTCACAAGCCCCCCAGGCGCGGCCAGGGGGGTGGCCCGCGCCTGGCAGACTTGTGGCCTCCTGGTGCGCTTTCCGAACTGCTTTAAATTTTTCTATTTTTCTAAAAAATCCAAAACTGAGAAAATTCCTACTGGAAAAGTTTTGGAGTCTCTTTACTTACCGAATCACATACCTCTTCGTTTTCAGGGTCTGAAACAGGCTGATAAATAACCCTTATGTACTCCTCCGGAGTTATAGTAGCTTTCAACATTTATGGGAGTACCTGAGATATAATGCTTGATTCTTTGCCCATTTACCACTCTCAGAAAATTACCTTCCGTGTTGTTGATCTTGATAGCACCGGAACGATATACTTACTCAACAATGTAAGGACCTTCCCATTTGGAGAGAAGCTTGCCTGCAAAAAATCTTAAACGCGAATTATATAGCAAGACATAATCACCTACATTGAACTCACGTTTCTGTATCCTTTTATCATGCCACCTCTTAACCTTTTCTTTGAAAAACTTGGCATTTTCATATGCCTGAGCTCTCCATTCATCAAGCGAGCTAATATCAAATAACCTCTTCTCACGAGCAAGTTTGAAATCAAAGTTGAGCTCTTTGACTGCCCAATAAGCCTTGTGCTCTAGCTCAAGAGGTAAATGACATGCTTTACCGTAAACCATTTTGTACGGAGACATGCCCATGGGATTCTTATAGGCAGTTCTATAATCCCACAGTGCATCATCGAGCTTCTTAGACCAATTCTTTCTAGACCTATTGACAGTCTTTTGCAGAATTAGTTTAATCTCTTTATTGCTTAGCTCTACTTGACCACTGGACTGAGGGTGATAGGGGGACGCAATTCTATGGTTGACATCGTACTTAGCAAGCGTTTTACGGAAAGCACCATGAATGAAATGTGAACCACAGTCGGTCATTAGATATCTAGGGACTCCAAATTTAGGGAAAATAACTTATTTAAGCATCCTGATAGAGGTGTTGTGATCAGCACTACTAGTGGGGATAGCTTCTACCCACTTAGTGTCGTAATCAACAACAACTAGGATATGAGTATATCCGTTGGATTTTGGAAAAGGTCCCATATAATCAAAGCCCCAAACATCAAATGGTTCAATGACAAGTGAATAATTCATAGGCATTTCCTGACGTTTACGATATTACCTATTCTTTGACATTCGTCACAAGACAAGACAAACTTACGAGCATCCTTGAAGAGAGTGGGCCAATAGAAACCTGATTGCAATACCTTGTGTGCAGTTCTATCTCCCGCATGGTGTCCTCCATAGGCCTCGGGGTGACACTTCTGTAGGATCTGTCCCTGTTCATGTTCAGGTACACAACGTCTAATAACACTATCTAATCATTCCTTATAAAGACGAGGATTATCCCAGAAGTAATGTCTCAAATCAAAGAAGAATTTCTTCTTTTGCTGGTATGTGAAACTAGGTGGTATATATTTGGCAACGATATAATTTGCATAATCAGCATACCACGATGCACTACGTGAAGTATTGGTGACATTCAATTGCTCATCAGGAAAGCTATCATCAATAGGTTTTGGGTCATCAAGAACATTCTCCAACCTAGACAAGTTATCTGCTACGGGGTTCTCAGCACCCTTCCTATCGACAACATGCAAATCAAATTCTTGTAGCAAGAGAACCCATCTGATAAGTCTAGGTTTAACATCTTTCTTCTCCATGAGGTACTTAATAGCAGCATGATCAGTGTGAATAGTGACTTTGGAATCAACTACGTAAGACCTGAACTTTTCACATGCAAACACGACTGCTAAAAATTCCTTTTCCGTAGTAGCATAGTTTCTTTGGGCACTGTCTAGAGTTTTACTAGCATAGTGAATAACATTCAACTTCTTATCAACTCTTTGTCCTAGGACAGCGCCAACAACATAATCACTAGCATCACACATGATTTCAAAAGGTAAGTTCCAATCAGGTGGTTGAACAATAAGTGCAGTTATCAAGGCCTTCTTAAGTATTTCGAAGGCTTCCTCACAATCATCGTCAAAAACAAAAGGAATATCCTTTTGCAAGAGATTGGTGAGAGGCCTAGAAATCTTAGAGAAGTCCTTAATGAACCTTCTATAGAAACCAACATGACCAAGGAAACTTCTTATTCCTTTGATATCTGTGGGGCATGGCATTTTCTCGATCGCATCAACCTTAGCCTTATCGACTTCAATACCTCTTTCAGAAATTTTATGTCCTAAGACGATGCCTTCATTAACCATAAAGTGGCACTTCTCCCAATTCAAGACAAGATTGGTATCTTTACATCTCTGCAAGACTCGATCAAGGTTGCTGAGGCAATCATCAAAAGAAGACCCGTAAACGGAGAAGTCATCCATGAAAACCTCAACAATCTTTTCACAAAAGTTAGAGAATATAGCCACCATACATCTTTGAAAGGTGGCAGGTGCATTACATAAGCCAAAAGGCATACGTCTGTAAGCAAAGGTACCGAAAGGGTAGGTGAAAGTGGTTTTCTCCTGATCAGATTGTGCAACACGTATTTGGGAGAAACCAGAATAACCATCTAGAAAGCAGAAGTGTGTGTGCTTAGACAGTCTTTCTAGCATTTGGTCGATAAAAGGCAAAGGGTAATGATCTTTCCTAGTGGCTTTATTCAATTTCCTAAAATCGATCACCATCCTATAGTCAGTAATAATCCTCTGAGGGATCAATTCATCCTTATCATTAGGGACAACGGTAATACCTCCCTTCTTAGGGACGCAATGCACCGGACTCACCCAATCACTATGAGCAACAGGATAGATAATACCCGCTTCGAGGAGCTTTAGTATTTCTTTTCTTACTACCTCTTTCATCTTAGGATTTAATCTCCGTTGATGATCGGCAACTGGTTTGGAATCAGGATCGGTTTTAATTTTGTGCTGGCATAGAGTGGGACTAATGCCCTTGAGATCATCAAGAGTATATCCAATAGCAACACGGTGCTTCCTCAGAGTTTTCAATAATTTTTTTTCTTCATGCTTTGAGAGGCTAGCACTAATAATAACAGGATATATCTCTTTTTCATCAAGATAAGCATACTTAAGAGTACCAGGCAACTGTTTAAGCTCGAACACAGGATCACCCTTTGGTGGGGGTGGATCTCCAAGCAGTTCAACATGCAAATTATTCTTAAGGATAGAATATTGTTCAAAGGTAACTCTATCTATCTCATCCCTTTCATCCATATGCATATCATTTTCATGCTCAAGCGAGTATTGCTCTAAAGGATCAGTAGGAGGCACAACAATAGAATCTAGGGAAATAGTTTCATCCTTACTAGGCAACTCTTTTTCATGAGGTTGTCTACAAACTTGGAGAAATTGAACTCGTGTGACACACCTTCAAAGCCAACAGTGACAGTTTGCTTCTCACAGTCAATATGAGCGTTGACAGTATTGAGGAAAGGTCTGCCAAATATGGTGGGACAAAAGGTATCTTGTGTGGTTGCAAGAACGAGAAAATCAGCAGGATACTTCGTTTTACCACACAAGACTTCAACATCCCTAACAATTCCCAAAGGGAAAATACTATCTCCATTGGCAAGCTGAATAGTGACATCAATGGGTTCTATCTCGACAGGTGCAATCTCGTCTTTGATTTCATCATATAAGGACCGAGGTATTGCACTAACACTAGCATCCACATGACATAAACCATGATAACAAGGGTCACCTATCTTAATAGAAACAACAGGTGTGCCAACTACATGCCTATGTTTGTCTCTAGCATGAGGTTTAGCAATTCTAGCAGCATCTTCACAGAAGTGAATATCATGGCCATCAACATTGTCGGACAGGAGATGTTTGATAATAGCGATGCTAGGTTCAACTCTAATTTGCTCAGGGGGTGTAGGTGTTCTAATGTAGCTCCTACGTATCACAGTTGAAGCTTTATAATGATCCTTTATCCTAACAGGGAAATGTGATTTCTCAATGTAAGCACTGGGAACAATAGGATCATTATAGGCAATGGCTTTCGCTTCAACTGGATTGGGTTTGACTACATTGACTTCTAAGGGAGGATGATATTTAAACCACTTCTCTTTGGGGAGATCAATATGAGCACCAAATGATTCACACAATGAAGCTACTATCTCAGAGTCAAGTCCATACTTAGCGCTAAAATCACAAAAAGAATTTGCTTCGACAAAGGATTTAACACAATCAAACTTGAAATTCATACCTGACTCCTTACCTTCATCAAGCTCCCAATCTTCAGAGTTGTGTTTAATTCTTTCCAATAAATTCCATTTGAAGTCAATATCTCTCTTCATAAAAGAACCGGTACAAGGCGTGTTAAGCATAGTGCGATCATCATGAGAAAGCCGAGCATAGAAGTTCTGAATGATAATTTCTCTCGAGAGCTCATGGTTGGGGCATGAATATAACATTGATTTAAGCCTCCCCCAAGCTTGAGCGATGCTTTCTCTGTCATGAGGCTAAAAATTATAAATATAATTCCGATCACGATGTACTAGATGCATAGGATAAAACTTTTGATGAAATTCCAATTTCAACCGGTTGTAGTTCCATGATCCAGTATCATCACATAGCCTATACCATGTCAATGCTTTATCCCTCATAGATAAGGGAAAGACCTTCTTCTTGACCTCATCCTCGGGCAAACTTGCAAGCTTAAATAAACCACAAACTTCATCCACATAGATTAGATGCAAGTCGGGATGTGATGTTCCATCTCTTGTAAAAGGATTAGCCAACAGTTTCTCAAGCATACCCGAAGGAAATTCATAGCAAATATTTTCAGTAGGTGCAACAGCTTGAGGAGCAACTCCTTGTGCTTCCCTTCGAGGTGAAGATACCCCGAACAAGCTCCTCAAAGGATTAGTTTCCATACAAGTGACAATAAATTTCAGCACACTATATAAATGTTTCCTTACCAATTTCCACTTACCAAAGGCACTTCACTCCCCGGCAACGGTGCCAGAAAAGAGTCTTGATGACCCACAAGTATAGGGGATCTATCGTAGTCCTTTCGATATGTAAGAGTGTCGAACCCAACGATGAGCAGAAGGATCTGACAAGTGGTTTTCAGCAAGGTATTCTCTGCAAGCACTGAAATTATCGGTAGCAAGTAGTTGTGTGATAAGATGATTCGTAGCAAGTAGAAAGTAAGAAAAGTAACAACGGTGCAGCAAAGTGGCCCAATCCCTTTGTAGCAAGGTACAAGCCTGGACAAACTCTTATACGAGGTAAAGCGCTCCCGAGGACACGTGGGAATTTCTGTCAAGCTAGTTTTCATCATGTTCATATGATTCGCGTTTGCTACTTTGATAGTTTGATATGTGGGTGGACCGGCGCTTGGGTACTGCCCTTACTTGGACAAGCATCCTACTTATGATTAACCCCTCTCGCAAGCATCCGCAACTACGAAAGAAGAATTAATACAAAGTCTAACCATAGCATTAAACTAATGGATCCAAATCAACCCCTTACAAAGCGACGCATAAACTAGGGTTTAAGCTTCTGTCACTCTAGCAACCCATCATCTACTTAATACTTCCCAATGCCTTCCTCTAGTCCCAAATAATGGTGAAGTGTTATGTAGTCGACGTTCACATAACACCACTAGAGGAGAGACAACATACAACACATCAATATATCAAACGAATACCAAATTCACATGACTACTTATAGCGTGACTTATGCCATGTCCTCAGGAACAAAAGTGACTACTCACAAAGCATAATAATATTCATGACCAGAGAGGTTTTGAATAGCATAAAGGATGTGAACATATAATCTTCCACCGAGTAATTCAACTAGCATCAACTACAAAGAGTAATTAACACTACTAGCAACCTTACAAGTACCAATTGGAGTCGCGAGATGGAGATTGGTTACAAGAGATGAACTAGGGTTTGAATATCAGATGGAGCTTATGAAGATGTTGATGGTGATGAGTCCCCTCCGATGAGAGGAGTGTTGGTGATGACGATGGCGATGATTTCCCCCACCGGGAGGGAAGTTTCCTCAGCAGGACGACCCTGCCGGAGCTCTATATTGGTTCTTCTCAAGTTCCGCCTCGTGGCGGCGGCGATTCCTCCCGAAAGCCTCCTCTTTATTTTTTCTGGAACGAAACCCTTCTTGTAGCAAAAGAGGGGGCCAGAGGGCCAGCTGGGAGCCCACAAGCCCCCTAGGTGCGGCCAGCGGGGAGGCCGCGCCTAGCAGGCTTGTCGCCTCCTGCTGGCTCCCCTCTGGTACTTCTTCGGTCTAATATTTTTTATAAATTCCAAAATAAATCCTCGTTGATTTTCACGGTTTTGGAGTTGCGCAGAGTAGGTATCTCAAACTTGCTCCTTTTTCAGGCCAGAATTCCAGCTGCCGGCATTCTCCCTCTTCATGTAAACCTTGAAAAATAAGAGAGAAAAGGCATAAGTATTGTATCGTGAAGTGTAATAACAGCCCATAAAGCGATAAATATCAACAGGAAAGCATGATGCAAAATGGACGTATCAAGCTCCCGAGAGAAATTATTATTCAAAAAAATTATGCTGAGCTTTGTCGTAATGATCAAAGCATGCTCGATACTTATTGTTCTGGTTATTTTATGAAGAAGACTACTAAATTCAGGGGGATCTTTTGAAAAGAATTAAATACAACTCTGAAGATTGGGAACTCGACGAAGGTAAAGAGTCTGGTATAAAACTTGTGTTTGATTGTGTTAAATCTTTTATGAATACCGATGCTTTCAATGATTTTAGCACTAAATATGGACTTGACCCTGAGATAGTAGGCTCATTTTGTGAAACCTTTGCTACTCATATTGATCTCCCCTAAATAGAAATGGTTTAAATATCATCCACGTATTAAAAAAAGTTGAAGAACCAATCAAAGTTTAAGATGAAACTATCATTTACAATGTTGACCTAGTTGTGCCTACTGCTTATATTGAGAAGCCACCTTTCCCTGTTAGGATAAAGGAACATGCTAAAGCTTCAAACGTGGTTAAGAAAGGCTATGTTAGAACAATCAAACCCTCAGAGCAAATCAAGGTAGAACCTAGTATTGCTATGGTTAAAGATCTCTTGTCGATAATATTGATGGGCATGCTATTTATTTCTGTGATGAAGCTGCTAGAATTGCTAAACCTAATACTAAAGATAAAAATAGACCCGTCGTTGGCATGCTCGTCATCTCAGTCAAAAAAGGATATCATTTTTATCATGGTTTATGTGATATGGGCGCTAGTGTTAGTGTTATTCCTTTTACCTTATATCAAACAATTATGCATGAGATAGCACCGCTGAAATAAAAGACATAGATGTTACTATTGAACATGCTAATAGAGACACCATCACACCACTTGGGATTGTTAGAGATGTTGAAGTCTTGTGTGAAAAAGTAAAATACCCTACTGATTTTCTAGTACTTGGTTCACCACAAGATGATTTTTGTCCCATAATATTTGGTAGACCCTTCCTGAACACTATCAATGCTCAAATAGATTGCAAAAAGGAAACTATCAGTGTTAATTTTGGTGGTATGTCTCATGAGTTTAATTTCTCTAAGTTCAGTAAGCAACCCCATGATAAAGAATTTCCTAGTAAAGATGAAATAATTGGTCTTTCTTCTATTGCCATTCCTCGTACTAATCCATTAGAACAATATTTGCTAGACCTTACAGTTTCCTATCCTTAAACACAAATTGCCTATTGAAACTCTAGGAGGTCCTCCTCCACCCAAGGGTGATCCTGTGTTTGAATTAAAGCAATTACCTAACACTTTGAAATATGCTTATCTTGATGAAAGAAGATATATCATGTTATTATCAATGCTAACCTTACGGAGCATGAAGAATAAAGATTGTTAAAAACTTTAAGGAAGCACCAAGCTACTATTGGGTATACTCTTGATGATCTTAAGGGCATTAGTCCCACTCTCTATTAGCACAAGATTAATATGGAACCATATGCTAAACACATTGTTGATCACCAACAAAGACTGAATCCCAAAATGAAAGAAGTGGTAAGAAATGAAATATTAAAGCTTCTCGAAGCACGTATAATTTATCCCATAGCTGACAGTAGATGGGTAAGTCCAGTTCATTGTGTTCCAAAGAAAGGAGGTATTACTATTGCTCCTAATTATAAAAATGAACTCGTTCCACAAAGAATTGTTACTAGCTATAGAATGGTAATTAATTTTAGAAAATTAATCAAAGCTACTAGAGAAGATCATTATCCTTTACCTTTTATACACCAAATTCTAGAAAGATTATCGAAGCACACATAGTTTTGCTTTCTAGATGGTTATTATGTTTTTTCTCGAATACCCGGTGTCACAACCTGATAAAGAAAAAACCACCTTCACTTTTCCTTTTGGAACCTATGCTTATAGACGCATGCCTTTTAGATTATGCAATGCACCTACTACCTTTCAAATATGTAGACTGCTATATTCTCTGATTTTGTGAAAAGATTGTTGAGGTTTTCATGGATGAATTTTCATATTATGGAACTTCTTTTTATGATTGCTTGAGCAACATTGATCGATTTTTGACGAGATGCAACCAAACTAACCTGGTCTTGAATTGGGAGAAGTGCCACTTTATGGTAAATGAAGGTATTGTCTCGGGTCATAAAATTTCGAACGAGGTATTGAGGTGGATAAGGCTAAAGCTGATGCAATTGAGAAGATGCCATGTCCTAAAGATATTAAAGGTATATGTAGTTTCCTTGATCATGTTAGTTTCTATAGCAGGTTTATTAAGGACTTCTCTAAAATTTCTAGGCCTCTTACCAATTTATTACAGAAGGATGTTCCTTTAATTTTTTATGATGATTGTATAGAAGCCTTTGAAACACTTAAGAAAGCCTTAACTTCTGCACCTATTGTTCAACCACCTGATTGGAACTTGTCTTTTGAAATTATGTGTGATGCTAGTGATTATGATGTTGGTGCTCTTCTTGGACAAAGAGTTGATAAGAAATTAAATGCTATTCATTATGCTAGTAAAACTCTAGATAGTGCCTAGAGAAATTATGCTACTATTGAAAAAGAATTCTTAGCAATTGTATTTGCTTGTGATAAATTCAGATCTTCCATCGCAGATTCTAAAGTAACTGTTCACACTGATCATTCTGCTATTAAATATCTTATGAAAAATAAAGATGCTAAGCCTAGACTTATTAGGTGGGTTCTTTTTCTACAAGAATTTTATTTGCGTATCAGTGATAGGAAAGGAGTTGAGAACCCCGTAGCTGATAACTTGTCTAGGTTAGAAAATGTTCTTGATGACCCACTACCTATTGATGATAGTTTACCTGATGAACAATTAGTTGTGGTCAATGTTTCTCATAACACACCATGGTTTTCTGATTATGATAACTACATTTTTGCTAAATACATACCACCTAGTTTCACCTATCAGCAAAAGAAAAAAAATCTTATTTTATTTAAGACGTTACTTTTGGGATGACCCGCATCTTTATAAAAAGGGACTAGATGGTATTATTAGATCTTGTGTACCTGAGCATGAACATGGACAATCGTTTGAAAGTGTCACTCTGAGGCTTATGGAGGAAACCATGCGGGAGATAGAAGTGCACACAAGGTATTACAGTCTGGATTTTATTGGCCTAATCTTTTCAAAAATGCTCGTAAGTTTGTCCTCTCTTGTGATAAATGTCAAAGAATTGGTAATATTGGTAGACATTAAGAAATGCTTATGAATCATTCACTTGTTATTGAACCATTTGATGTTTGGGGATTTGATTATATGGGACCTTTTCCTTCCTCTAATGGGTATACACATATTTTGGTTGTTGCTGATTATGTCACTAAGTGGGTAGAAGCTATTCCAACGAGTAGTGCTGATCACAACACCTCTATTACAATGATTAAGGAAGTTACTTTCCCACATTTTCGAGTCCCTAGATACTTAAAGACTAATGGTGGTTCACATTTTATTCATGGTGCTTTTCATTAGTTGCTTGCTAGATATCATGTTAACCATAGAATTGCATCTCCCTATCATCCTAAATATACTGGTCAAGTAGTGTTAACCAATTGATAAATAAAATTAATATTTCAAAAGACTGTCAATAGGTCCCTAAATAATTGGTCTAAGAAAGTAGATGATGCATTGTGGCCTTATGTAACAACTTATAAAAATCATATGGGCATGTCTGCTTATAAAATGGTTTACTGAAAAGCATGTCATTTACCTCTTGAGTTAGAACATAAAGCTTATTGGGCAATTAAAGAACTCAACTATGATTTCAAACTTGCTGGTGAAAAGAGGTTATTTGATATTAGATCACTAGATGAATGGAGAACCCAAGTGTTAGAGCATATTTCTCCATGTGTGGTTTTGGTAATTGATGACAATCCCTATGGACTAATGGTTGCCTTGAGTTATATTCGAAGGATTTGTCCATAGGAACTTATTGAAGTCCATCTATTGGTTTCAAGGAGTTTATATGGTGGCCAAGGTGGTATTCAAGGTCTTATCCAAAGATTGGTCATAAAGACACTAGGTTGATCAAGACTAAGTCAAAGAGTGAATCAAGTCTATCAACACACAAAGCATACAAGATGTACCAAGAGGGATCAAGGGATCCCATGATTTGTCGTGTTTCCATGGGCTTGCGTCAAGAGGAAGATGTCATACAACCCATGGAGGATGACATCAAGTGGTGATCATCATCAAGTTTGCGGTGTGCAAGTTCAAGTGGAGCATCAAGAAGATATCATGCTTGAAGCTTGTCGTCCATTGTGGTGGCAATGGACTTGTGAAGATGTGCTGAAGAGTGTCTCACCCATATTGAGTATGGGGGAGCAATCAACTAGTCTTCATAAAGCCAGCGCAATCAAGAAAGGTGGTCCACCTTGAGGAGGACAAAATCTCCATCATCTAGCTCAAGTGGACTATGTGCAAGGTATAGGTTTACCCTTGATAGGTTTTCTATTTTAAGGATAGATTGTCGTACTGTCAAGGGGGGCTCTCAAGTGAGTAGCTTGATCATATCATTCGTTGAGAGCTCAAAGCATTTGCATGCTTGCGTCATATTTCTTGGTTCTTGTTTGGTGGTTCTCTTTGTGAATTTTAGAGCTTATGGTCATCTTCGTGACAAGCTCGAGTTCATCGAAAATGGAGTCCATATGCATCTTCTATGATAGTTCCGATGATTGGAGCTTTTGGCGGTTCTTCATTCATAGAGTTTTCACATATCTATATCATTTTCATTTTTGATCTTGGATAGCTCTTGTCGTCCTGAATCCAACAAGCTTGAGTTTGCTCAATTCGGAGCTCGTATGCGAAAGTTATGGCATTTTCGCTTTTGCTTGGGCTGAAGTACTGCTTTAAGCGGTAATAGAGAGCGGTAGTACCTCTCAAGCGGTACTATCTCTCCCCCGAGCAGTAATACCTCTTAAGCGGTACTTTCGTTGACCACTACCACTTCCACTTCCGCTTATTTTATTCTTCGGGTGTCTACTTGAGCGGTAGTAGAGAGCGGTAGTACCTCTCAAATGATACTACCTCTCCCCCGAGAGGTACTACCCCTCAAGCGGTACTACCTCTCCCTCGAGCGGTACTACCTCTCTGGTAGAACTAACACTCGTGTTTTTCTGTATCATTGGGCTGTTTTGACCATGCTAAGTGGTAGTATCGCTTCCCCAAGTGGTAGTACCGCTTGAGCACGACTTGTGAGCATAAGGGTTGGATTTTGGGATGCTTATTTAAGGGGGCCTTCTTCCCTAATGGTACCCAACCCTTGAGCTCGTCTTTGCCCCCCATTGTTGACCTTCTCTGAGCTTGCCAACTCTCAATCCCTCCAATGATTTTTGCTAGTTCTTGAGGGAAAATAGAGAGGAGATATAGATCGACATTTCCACCAATCACTTTCTCCTCTTGGTGAGGGGAACCCCTTGGATCTAGATCGTGAAGTTCTTCGTGTTCTTCTTTGTTCTTCCTCTCACTTTCTTCCATAACATTAGTTGTTGTGGAGGGATTTGGGAGAGAAGGACTTGGGCACTTTGTGTGCCCTTGCCATTGCATTTGGTGCATAGGTTTGAGTTCTCCACGGTGATAGTGGAAGTGAAATTTGAGAAGCTTATTACTCTTGGGTGCTTGGTACCCTAATACTTGTTCTTCTTGGGTGCTTTGGCATCCTAGAAGCTTGGTGGTGCCTCAGAGCTCAATCATTGTGGTGTAAAGCTACGGGAAAGCTTCGGGGGTCTCCAATTAGGTTGTGGAGATTGCCCCGAGAATTTGAGGTTATCTCAAAGCCATATTCCATTGTGGTGAAGCTTTGTGGTGTTGTTGGGAGCCTCCAATTAAGCTGTGGAGATTGCCCCAACCTTGTTTGTACAGGTTCGGTGACCGCCCTCAAGGGTCCCTTAGTGGAATCACGACATCCTGCATTGTGCGAGGGCGTGAGGAGATTACGGTGGCCTTAGTGGAATCTTGGGGAGCATTGGGACTCCACACTGCTCCAAACGGAGATTAGCATTCGCAAGGGTGTGGGGATACATCACCGTCTCCACGTGCCTCGGTTATATCTTACCCAAGCTCTTTACTTATGCACTTTACTTTGTGATAGCCATATTGTTTCCTGTTATATATCTTGCTATGACTTAGTTGATTATCTTGCTTAGCATATGTTGTTGGTGAACATAGGTGAGCCTAGTTGTTTTAGGTTTTATGCTTTACAAATTAAACGTTGGTTTTATTCTACCTTTGTTCAAGCCTAAACCTTAATTATTTTAAACCACTATTCACCCCCCCCTCTAGGCGACATCCACGTCCTTTCACCAAGCTTATGAAAATGCAAAACTATTCAAATAAGAAGTTAAAAGATGGCATGACAAAAGAATCCAAAAGCAAGAATTCAAAGTTGGTGAATATGTTCTATTGTACAATTCTCGTCTTAGATTTTTTGCAGGAGAACTTCTTTCCAAATGGGAAGGACCATACATAATCGAAGAAGTTTATTGGTGTGGAGCTATTAAGATCAATAATCCCAAAGGCACTAACCCGAAGGTGGTCAATGAACAAAGAATGAAGCACTATATTTTAGGTACACCTATTAATGTTGAAAAAAATATTATCCAAACCATGAGACCACAGGAATACATAAAGGAGACCTTCCAGAACACTCCAGAACCCTTAAATTGAAGAGGTACGTGATACGGTAAGTAAATAGACTCCGAAAAATCCGCAAAAATATTTTATGTTAGTTTTGGGATATTACAAAAATTAGGAAATTCATAAACACACGGGAAGACAACCTAGGTGCCTACTAGGTACGAGGGCGCGCTAGCCCCACCAAGCGCGCCCTGGTGGGTAGTGGTCCTCTCGGGCACCTTCCTGGCTCCGTTGTTTTGTAGGACAAGTATTTCCCTATATACAATTTCTTTATATATATCTCCCAATGATTTGACCCTAGTACCACGGAGAAATCCCGTGTTCTTGTTTCGTGCTGTTTTTCTATCAGAACTATCAAGCCAGGCATCATGTCTTCTCCCTCCTCCAACCGCGTAGAATAGGATGCTTGGATAATGAAGATGGAACTAAAGAGGAGGAACCAGTAGAAGCCACCAAGGAGAATAAGGGAAAGGAAGTCAAGAGGGATCAAGCTCGAGAAGAGGGGCAGGCCATGCCGGCAAAGGAAGAGGAAGCAGAAGATTACCTCCAACCCTACTATGAGCATCTCACCCCTACAGAAATCGAAGCCTTTAGAGCCTTAGAAATGGTTCGTGTTCAGACTAAATATCTTACTCGTGAAAACATTTTGTTAAAGTACCAGATCATAATCCTCCGGAGAATCATTTAACGATTGGAGAACCTCTTGATGCTACATTGTGACGCTACTACACCACCTTCATCTTCATCACCAAAGAAGGAGACTTGAGTAAACGGGTATGGGCACTCCCCTTGGCTTGTGCCAATCTTGGGGAGGTGTCCTGGTATCGTATCAATATCACTCTTATTATCTTTATCCATCTTAGTTCGATCTTTAGTTATTTCGTGATTTAGTCAAATAAAAGTTTAGTTTGATCCATATTTTTGAGTGCTAGTTTCGTGATCTATCTATCTATGTAATCGAGTGAGAGTTATATAATAAAGTTTAGTTTGAGTTTTTGCTTCTTTACTTTCTTGTTGCAATCAAAGTAAAGGAAAATAATGAAAAAGATCATATGCTAACTTATAGTAAGTAGTGACATCGCATAAGGAAAGTATAAGTGGTAAAATTTGTTGAAGGTTGACAAACATAGCATTGGTCGGTGATGCAACACATGCAATAATTAATAAGGGAAGATAAGATTTTTATGCAAATACACTATCCTTGACATCTTTTGTGATTGTGATCCCCCATTAATTATAGTGCACCAAAACTGTTGATGTTGGACAAGGAAGACAACGTAATGATTTATGTTTGTTCACATTCACATAGAAGTTATATTGTTGTAGATCCTCTAACATGTGGTGCTTTCCCAATATATTTGCTAGCCAAAACTCCGCACTAAGTAGAGATACTACTTGTGCATCCAAAACCTTAAACCCAAGTAAGATCCTCTAACATGTTTTTGGAGTCCACCATACCTACCTATGGATTGAGTAAGATCCATCAAGTAAGTTGTCATCGGTGCAAAAGGCAATACAATTACTTTTAAACGTGTTCGGTCATTTAGTATAAGGGAAATTAAGCATTGTACGAACTTGTGATTGCGATAATAAAAGCGATAAACCGCATAATAAAGGCTGCCATCATAAGGGGCAATATAACGTAATCTTCCTTTGCACTAAGGGATTTAGCATACAACCAAAAAGCGCATGCCAACCTCTGCTTCCCTCTACGAAGGGCCTATCTTGTACTTTTATATTTACTTTTATGCAAGAGTCAAAGTATTCTTCTGTACTCCTTTTTATTTTCTCTTTTGCAAGAATCATGTGGTGGGGAAAGATCTAGACATGTGTATCCAGATGAATGTGGGTGGTCATGAGTTATTATTGTTGACATCACCCTTGAGGTGAATATGTTGGGAGGCGACACTTTAAGCCCCTATCTTTCTATGTGCCCGGTTGAAACCTTTTGCTCATATGTATGCAGTGAGTGTTAGCAATCATAGAAGACTAAATGATGCTTGAATATGTAGACTTGCTTAAAAGCTCCAATATGTGACACTTCCTCAAAATGTGATGAATTGTGTTGCAAAGTTGACTCAAAACATAGTTTTTTAGTTTTCAATAGAGTCTATGCTTCATACTTCGATGTTGTCATGAATTGTTACTTGTTTACGAGAAGTTTTTATGACGAAAGATATATGATGAAAATGCAGTGATCAAGTATTTTATAAATTTTTATTTGTTGTTATAATAATGAGCATGATGCTACTATGTCCATATTTTGTTTTTACCGACACCTCTCTCTCAAAGCATGTGGTCATGATTTTCGTTATCGGCTTTCACTTGAGGACAAGCGAGGTCTAAGCTTGGGGGAGTTGATACGTCCATTTTGCATCGTTTTGCTACTATTATTTATAGTGTTTTTATGCATTATACCACTTTACGGAGTAATTCTAATGCCTTTTCTCTCATAATATGCAAGGTTACACCAAGAGGGAGAATGCCGACAGATGGAATTCTGGACCTGAAAAAGCTACGTCACAGATACCTATTATGCACATCTCCAAATGGGCTGAAACTTCATGAGGAATTTTTATGAAATAAATAATAAATATTGGAGGAAAGAAGTACGAGGGGGCTGTCTGGTGGCCACTAGGCACCAGGGTGTGCCAGCCCCCCCTCCCCCTAGCGCGGCCTGGTGGGTAGTGGGCCACCCAGCCCACTTTTGGAGACCATCTTGTGGTATATATTCACTTTTGACCTGGAAAAAATCACGAGAGAACTTTTGGGGCGGAGCGTCGCCGTCTCGAGGCGGAACTTGGGCATGAGCACATTTGCCCTCACGCGGAGCGATTCCTCAAGGGAACTTCCCTCCCGGAGGGGGAAATTGAGGCCATCGTCATCACTAACAACCCTCTCATCTTGGGGACGCCAATGTTCATCAACATCTTCAACAACACCATCTTCTCTCAAAACCCTAGTTCATCTATTGTGCTCATCTTGTACCGGAACCACAGATTGGTACCTAGGGGGGTGAATAGTAGTGTTGATTACATCTTGTAGTTGATGATTTGTGGTTTATTTGGTGGTGTTGGGGAACGTCGCATGGGAAACAAAAAATTTCCTACGCGCACGAAGACCTATCATGCTGATGTCCATCTACGAGAGGAGATTTGGATCTACGTACCCTTGTAGATCGCACAGCAGGAAGCGTTAAGAAACACGGTTGATGTAGTGGAATGTCTTCACGTCCCTCGAACCTCCCCACGAACCGTCCTACGAACCATCCCGCGATCCGTCCCACGATCCGTCCCACGAACCGTCTCGTGATCCGTTGCACGAACTGTCTCGCGATCTGTCTCATGATCCGTTCCGATCTAGTGCCGAACGGACGGCACCTCCGCGTTCAGCACACGTACAGCTCGATGACGATCTCCGCCTTCTTGATCCAGCAAGAGGGGGCGGATAGGTAGAAGAGTTCTCCGGCAGCGTGACGGCGCGCCGGTGGTGGTGATGATCTACTCCGGCAAGGCTTCGCCTAAGCTTCGCAGAAATACGATCTAGAGGAAAAACTGCGTGGTATAGGGTCGAGTAGCACGTGGCAAACTTATGTCTCAAAAACCCGCAATACCTCTAGTATGTATAGGAGGGAGGGAGGGGAGGAGGCAGCCTCAAACCCTCAAGGTTTGGCTGAAATTGGAGGTGGAGGAGTCCTACTCCAATCCTATTTGGAGTAGGATTCCACCTTCCCACTTGGAAACTCTTTCCACCTTGTGTTTTTTCCATCTCAAACCTTATGGGCCTTAGTGGGAACTTATACAGCCCACTAGGGGCTGGTTTATCTATTCCCATAGCCCGTGAGACCTCTTGGGGCGTGACACCCCTCCCGATGGTCCCCCGCACCCCTCCTGGCACTCCCGGTACACTACCGATGAGCCCGAAACTATTCGGTGACAAAACAGGACTTCCTATATATCAATCTTTACCTCCAGACCATTAAGGAGCTCCTCATGACGTCCTAGATCTCGTCTGGGACTCCGAACAACTTTCAGTTACCAACACCTATAACTCAACTATACCGAAACGTCACTGAACCTTAGGTGTGCACACCCTGCGGGTTCTAGAACTATGTAGACATGACCCGAGACACCCCTCGGTCAATATCCAATAGTGGGACCCGGATGCCCATATTGGATCCTACATATTCTCCGAAGATCTTATTGGTTGAACCTCAGTGTCAAGGATTCATATAATCCCGTATGTCATTCCCTTTGTCCTTCGGTATATTACTTGCCCGAGATTTGATCGTCGGTCCGCATACCTGTTTCAATCTCGTTACCGGCAAGTATCTTTACTCGTTCCGTAATACAAGATGCCGTGACTTACACTTAGTCTCATTGCTGGCAAGGCTTGTGTGTGATGTTGTATTACCGAGTGGGCCCCGAGATACCTCTCCGTCACACGGAGTGACAAATCCCAGTCTTGATCCATACTAACTCAACGGACACCTTCGGAGATACCTGTAGAGCACCTTTATAGTCACCCAGTTACGTTGTGAAGTTTGATACACACAAGGCATTCCTCTGGTGCCAATGAGTTATATGATCTCATGGTCATAGGAACAAATACTTGACACGCGGAAAACTATATCAATAAAATGACACGATCAATATGCTACGTTCATAGTTTGGGTCTTGTCCATCACATGATTCTCCTAATGATGTGATCCCATTATCAAGTGACAACACTTGTCTATGGTTAGGAAACCTTGACCATCTTTGATCAACGAGCTAGTCAACTAGAGGCTTACTAGGGACAGTGTTTTGTCTATGTATCCACACATGTATTTGTGTTTCCAATCAATACAATTATAACATGGATAATAAACGATTATCTCGAACAAAGAAATATAATAATAACTAATTTATTATTGCCTCTAGGGCATATTTCCAATAGTCTCCCACTTGCACTAGAGTCAATAATCTAGTTCACATCGCCATGTGATTTCAATGAATCTAACACCCATATAGTTCTGGGGTCTGATAACTTCTTGCTCGTGACAGAGGTTATAGTCAACGGTTCTGAAACTTTCAGATCCATGTGTTCTTTACAAATCTTTATGTCATCTTATAGATGCTGCTACTACGTGCTATTCGGAAATACTCCAAATATCTACTCTACTATACGAATCCGTTTCACTACTCATAGTAATTCGGATTAGTGTCAAAGCTTGCATCGGCGTAACCCTTTACGACGAACTCTTTAACCACCTCCATAATCGAGAAAAATTCCTTAGTCCATTAGTTACTAAGGATAACTTTGACCGTTGTTCAGTGATTCAATCCTGGGTCACTCTCTGTACCTCTTAACAGACTCGTGGCAAGGCACATATCACGTGCGGTACACAACATGGCATACTGTAGAGTCTATGGCTAAGGCATAGGGGACGACCTTCGTCCTTTCTCTTTCTTCTGCCGTGGTCGGCCTTTTGATTCTTACTCTTATTCACACCTTACAACACAACTAAGAACTCCTTCTTTGCTGATCTATTTTGAACTCCTTCAAAAACTTGTCAAGGCATGCATTTCATTTGAAAGTTCTGTTTAGCATTTTTGATCTATCTCCATAGATCTTGATGCTCAATGTTTAAGTAGCTCTATCCAGGTCTTCCTTTGAAAAACCCCTTTCAAACAACCTTTATGCTTTAAAGAAATTCTACATTACTTCCGATCAACAATATGTCAACCACATATACTTATCAGAAATTCTATAGTGCTCCCACTCACTTCTTTGGAAATATAAGTTTCTCATAAACCTTGCACAAACCCAAAAGCTTTGATCATCTCATCAAAGTGTATATTCCAACTCCGAGATGCTTGCACCAATCCATAAAAGGATCGCTAGAGCTTTGCATACTTGTTAGTATCTTTAGGATCAAGAAAATCTTCTGGTTGTATCACATACAACCTTTCCTCAAGGAAACCATCGAGGAAACAATGTTTTGACATCCTATGTACAATATTTCATAAATAATGCAACAACTACTGACATAATTCCAACAGACTTTTAGCATCACTACGAGTGAGAAAGTCTCATCATAGTCAACTCTTTGATCTTGTCAAAAACATCATTGCGACAAGTCGAGCCTTTTTTAATGGTGACTTTTCACCATCATCGTTTGTCTTCCTTTCAAAGATCCATCTTTACTTAATAGTCCTACGACCATCAAGTAGTTCTCCCAAAGTCTACACTTTGTTTTACATGGATCCTCTCTCGGATTTCATGGCCTCCAGCCATTTGTCGGAATCCGGGCCCACCATCGCTTCTCCATAGCTCGTAGGTTCATTGTTGTTCAACAACATGACCTCGAAGACAGGGTTACCGTACCACTCTGCAGTAGTATGCGACCTTGTCGATCTACGAGGTTTGTAGTAACTTGATCCGAAGCTCAATGATCACCATCATTGGTTTCTAATTCAATTGGTGTAGGTGCCATAGGAACATCATCCTGCGCCCTGCTACACACTGGTTGAAGTGACGGTTCACTAACCTCATCAAGTTCCACTACCCTCCCACTCAATTCTTTCGAGAGAAACCATTCCTCGAGAAAGGACCCGTTTCTTGAAACAAACACTTTGCTTCCGGATCTGAGATAGGAGATGCACCCAACTGTTTTGGATATCCTATGAAGATGCATTTATTCGCTTTGGGTTCGATCTTATCAGACTGAAACTTTTTCATATAAGCATCACAACCCCAAACTTTTAAGAAATGACAGCTTAGGTTTCTTCAAACCATAGTCTATACTGTGCATCTCAACGGAAATATGCGGTGCCCTATTTAAAGTGAATGCGGTTGTCTTTAATAAATAACCCATAAACGATAGTGGTAATTCGATAAGAGACATCATAGTATGCACCATATCAAATAGGGCGTGGCTATGACATTCAGACACATCATCACACTATGGTGTTCCGGGTGGCATGAATTGCGAAACAATTTTCACATTGTCTTAACTTCGTACCAAGAACTCGTAACTCAGATATTCATCTCTATGATCATATCGTAGACAGTTTATCCTCTTGTCACGATGATCTTCACTCTAAAATAGTTTTGAATCTTTTCAATATTTCAGACTTGTGATTCATCAAGTAAATACTCCTGTATCTACTCAAATCGTCAGTGAAGTAGGAACATAACGATATCCAGTGCGTGCCTCAACACTCATTGGACTGCACACATCAAAAAATGTATTACTCCCAACAAGTTACTCTCTTGTTTCATGTAGCATGATCTGCATGCCTCAAGTGATTCAAAATCAAGTGAGTCCAAATGATCCATCTCTATGGAGCTTCTTCATGCATTTATACCAACATGTATGGTTTGCATGTCTCAAACGTTTCAAAAATGAGTGAGTACAAAGATCCATCGGCATGGAGCTTCTTCATGTATTTTATACCAACATGACTCAAGTGGCAGTGCCACAACTAAGTGGTAGTATCATTATTACTTTGTATCCTTTGGCACCAATATTATGAACATGTGTAACACTATGATCGAGATTCAATAAACCATTGAGGGTAATTATTCAAGCAAATAGAATAACTATTATTCTCTTTAAATGAATAATCGTATTGCAATAAACACGATCCAATCATGTTCATGCTTAACGCAAACACCAAATAACAATTATTTAGGTTTTACCACCAATCCCGATGATAGAGGGAGCGTGCGATGTTTGATCATATCAACCTTTGGAAACACTTCCAACACGTTTCTTCACCTCGCCTTTAGCTAGTCTTCGTTTATACCGTAGCTTTCATTTCGAGTTACTGATCACTTAGCAACCGAACCGGTATCCAATACCCTCGTGCTACTAGGAGTACTAGTAAAGTACACATCAATATCATGCATATCAAATATACTTCTAATGACTTTGCTAGCCTTCTTATCTACCAAGTATCTAGGGTAGCTCCGCCTAACTGACCGTTCCCCTCATAACAGAAGCACTTAGTCTCAGGTTTGGGTTCAATTTTGGGTTTCTTCATTAGAGCAGCAACTGGTTTGCTATTTCATGAAGTATCCCTTCTAGCCCTTGCCCTTCCTGAAACTAGTGGTTTCACTAACCATCAACAATTGATGCTCCTTATTGATTTCTACTTTCGCAGTGTCAAACATTGCGAATCACTCAAGAATCATCATATCTATCCTTGATTTGTTTATAGTTCATCACGAAGCTCTAATAGTTTAGTGGCAGTGACTTTGGAGAACCATCACTATCTCATCTGGAAGATTAACTCCCACTTGATTCAAGCAATTGTTGTACTCAGACAATCTGAGAACATGCTCAATGATTTGAGCTTTTCTCCTTTAGTTTGTAGGCAAAGAATCTTGTCGGAGGTCTTATACCTCTCAACAAGGGCACGAGCATGAAATCTCATTTTCATCTCTTTGAACATCTCTTATGTTCTGCGATGTATTCAAAACATCTTCGATGCTTTTCTTCTAAGACATTAACTATTGTGCACTGAACTATCATGTAGTCATCAAAAGATGTGTATGTCAGATGTTCGCAACATCCACAGACGACGCCCGAGGTGCAGCGCATCGAGTGGTGCATTAAGGACATAAGCCTTCTGCGCAGCAATGAGGACAATCCTCGGTTTTACGGACTTAGTCCGCAAAGTTGCTACTATCAACTTTCAACTAAATTTTCTCCAGGAACATAAAAATAGTAGAGCTATAACGCAAGCTACATCGTAATTCGCAATGACCATTAGACTATGTTCATGATAATTAGTTCAATTAATCATATTACTTAAGAACTCCAATCAAAAAGTACATCTCTCTAGTCATTTGAGTGGTACATGATCCAAATCCCCTATCCAAAGTCCGTTCATCACGTGAGTCGAGAATAGTTTCAGTGGTAAGAATCTCTATGCTAATCATATCAACTATATGATCATGCTCGACCTTTCGGTCTCATGTGTTCCGAGGCCATGTCTGCACATGCTAGGCTCGTCAAGCTTAACCCGAGTGTTTCGTGTGTGCAACTGTTTTGCACCCGTTGTATGTGAACGTTGAGTCTATCACACCTGATCATCACGTGGTGTCTCGAAATGACGAACTGTCGCAACGATGCACAGTCGGGGAGAACACAATTTCATCTTGAAATTTTAGTGAGAGATCACCTCATAATGCTACCGTCGTTCTAAGCAAAATAAGGTGCATAAATGGATTAACATCACATGCAATTCATAAGTGACATGATATGGCCGTCATCATGTGCTTGTTGATCTCCATCACCAAAGCACCGGCACGATCTTCTTGTCACCGGCGCCACACCATGATCTCCTTCATCATGATCTCCATCAACGTGTCGCCATCGGGGTTGTCGTGCTACTCATGCTATTACTACTAAAGCTACGTCCTAGCAATATAATAAACGCATCTGCAAGCACAAACGTTAGTTTAAAGACAACCCTATGGCTCCTGCCGGTTGCCATACCATCGACGTGCAAGCCGATATTAACTATTACAACATGACCATCTCATACATCCAATATATCACATCACGTTATTGGCCATATCATATCACAAGCATACCCTGCAAAAACAAGTTAGACGTCCTCTAATTGTTGTTGCATGTTTTACGTGGCTGCTATGGGTATCTAGTAGATCACATCTTACTTACGCAAAAACCACAACGAAGATGTGCAAATTCCTACTTAACCTCTCCAAGGACCGCCTCGGTCAAAACCAATTCGACTAAAGTTGATGAAACCGACACCCGCCAGTCATCTTTATGCAACGAGGTTGCATGTCGAGCGATGAAACCAGTCTTTTGTAAGCGTACGAATAATGTCGGTCCAGGCCGCTTCAATCCAACAATACCGCCGAATCCAGAAAAGACTAAGGAGGGCAGCAAATCGAACATCGTCGTCCACAAAACCCTTTGTGTTCTACTGAAGATTACATCTACGCATGAACCTAGCTCATGATGCCACTGTTGGGGAACGTCTCATGGAAAACAAAAAAATTGCTACGCGCACGAAGACCTATCATGGTGATGTCCATCTACAAGAGGAGATTTGGATCTACGTACCCTTGTAGATCGCACAACAGGAAACGTTAAGAAACGCGGTCGATGTAGTGGAATGTCTTCACGTCCCTCGAACCGCCCCACGAACCGTCCCATGAACCGTCCCACGACCCGTCCCACGATCCATCCCGTGATCTGTCCCAAGAACCGTCTCGCGATCGGTTGCACGAACTGTCTCGCGATCTGTCTCATGATCCGTTCCTCTCTAGTGCCGAACGGACGACACCTCCGCGTTCGGCACACGTACAACTCGATGACGATCTCCACCTTCTTGATCCAGCAAGAGGGGGCGGAGAGGTAGAAGAGTTCTCCGGCAGCGTGACGGCGCACCGATGGTGGTGATGATCTACTCCGGCAGGGCTTCGCCTAAGCTCCACAGAAATACGATCTCTAGAGGAAAAACTGCGTGGTATATGGTCGAGCAGCACGTGGCAAAGTTATGTCTCAAAAACCCTCAATACCTCTAGTATATATAGGAGGGAGGGAGGGGAGGAGGCAGCCTCAAACCCTCAAGGTTTGGCCGAAATTGGAGGTGGAGGAGTTGTACTCCAATCCTACTTGGAGTAGGATTCCACCTTCCCACTTGGAAACTCTTTCCACCTTGGGTTTTTTCCTTCTCAAACCTTATGGGACTTAGTGGGAACTTATTCCAGACCAATAGGGGCTGGTTTATCTCTTCCCATAGCCCATGAGACCCCTTGGGGTGTGACACCCCTCCCGATGGTCCCCAACACCCCTCCCGGCACTCCCGGTACACTACCGATGAGCCCGAAACTTTTCCGGTGACCAAAATAGGACTTCCTATATATCAATCTTTACCTCCGGACCATTCCGGAGCTCCTCGTGACGTCCTGGATCTCATCTGGGATTCCGAACAACTTTCGGTTACCAACACCTATAACTCAACTATTCTGAAACGTCATCGAACCTTAAGTGTGCAGACCCTGCGGGTTCGAGAACTATGTAGACATGACCCGAGACACTCCTCGATCAATATCCAATAGAGGGACCTGGATGCCCATATTGGATCCTACATATTCTCCAAAGATCTTATCGGTTGAACCTCAGTGTCAAGGATTCATATAATCACGTATGTCATTCCCTTTGTCCTTCGGTATGTTACTTGCCCGAGATTTGATCGTCGGTATCCGCATACCTATTTCAATCTCGTTACTAGCAAGTCTCTTTACTCGTTCCATAATACAAGATGCCGTGACTTACACTTAGTCACATTGCTTGCAAGGCTTGTGTGTGATGTTGTATTACCGAGTGGGCCCCGAGATACCTCTCCGTCACACGGAGTGACAAATCCCAGTCTTGATCCATACTAACTCAACGGACACCTTCGAAGATACCTGTAGAGCACCTTTATAGTCACCCAGTTACGTTGTGACGTTTGATACACACAAGGCATTCCTCCGGTACCGGTGAGTTATATGATCTCATGGTCATAGGAACAAATACTTGACATGCAAAAAACTATAGCAATAAAATGACACGATCAATATGCTACGTTCATAGTTTGGGTCTTGTCCATCACATGATTCTCCTAATGATGTGATCCCGTTATCAAGTGACAACACTTGTCTATGGTTAGGAAACCTTGACCATCTTTGATCAACGAGCTAGTCAACTAGAGGCTTACTAGGGACAGTGTTTTGTCTATGTATCCACACATGTATTTGTGTTTCCAATCAATACAATTATAGCATGGATAATAAATGATTATCTCGAATAAAGAAATGTAATAATAACTAATTTATTATTGCCTCTAGGGCATATTTCCAACAGGTGGAAGATCATATGTTTAGATCCAATATGCTATTTAATACCTCTCTCATCATGAGCATGTTTATCACTTGTGAGTAGTTACTTTTGTTCTTGAGGCCATGGAGAAGTCATATTGCAAGTAGTCATGTGAGGTAGATATTAGTTTGATATTTTGGTGATATGAATGTTGTGATTCCCTTAGTGGTGTTATGTGAACGTCGACTAATTAAAACTTCACCATATTTGGGCCTAAGGGAATGCATTGTGGAGTAGTTATTACATTATGGGTTGTGAGAGTGACAAAAACTTAAACCCTAGTATATGTGCTATTCCATAAGGGGCTGATTTGGATCCCTATGTTTAATGCTATGGTTAGAATTTATTCTTATTAATTTCCTCGTAGTTGCGGATGCTTGCGGGAGGGTTAATCATAATAGGGAGGCTTGTTCAAGTAATAACAGCACCCAAGCACTGGTCCACCCACATATCAAAATTATCAAAGTATCGAAAGCGAATCAACGTGACATGATGAAAGTGACTAGATGAGTTTCGCATGTGCCCTGAAGAACATTTTGCCTATTATAAGGAACTATTTCGTCTTGTCCTTTACCACAAAAGGATTGGGCTACCTTTCTGCACTTATTGTTACTATTGCTACTCGTTACTTGTTACAATTATCTTTCTATCAAAGAACTTGTTACCGCTATTTTAGTTCTTGTAGAAATTACCTTGCTGAAAACCGCTTGTCATTTCCTTCCGCTCCTCGTTGGGTTCGACATTCTTACTTATTGAAAGGACTACGATTTATCCCCTATACTAGTGGGTCATTAATAACATCTTCTCTCTAGATTCATCCCTTTAAATTTAGGGATAAGATCTTTTCTATGATTTAAAAGACACATGCCTTGGAAAATAGTGTGACCAACCCTTGTGGATTTTAATCCCACCCCTCAATCCATGTGATCCCTTCCTGGGTCATTGGGCCCCACGGATGAAACCGCATAACCTTCTAGAACCTTCCCGGTACTCTACCAAAAAATTCCCAAACTTTTCTAGAACCGTGAATATGACTTCCCATAAATACACTTTTACCTCTGGACCATTTCAGAGATCCTCGTGATGTCATGGACCCCCTCCGGGACTCCAAACTACCTTATAACTTTCCACTATTGATATCTCAATATTACCCTAGTGCTACCCAACGTTAAGTGTGCGACCCTACGGGTTCAAGAATCATGTAGACACGACCGAGACACCTCTCCGATCAATAACCAATAGCGGGGCCTGTATGCCCATATTGGTTCCTACATATTCCATGAATATATTTATTGGTTGAACCACGATGTTGAGGATTCATGTAATCCCATAGGAAATTCCCTCTGTCCGGAGATATGTTACTTCCCCAAGATTCGATCATCAGTATCTCCATTGGTTCATCGTTGTCTAACAACATGACTTCCAAGACAGGGTTACCATACCACTTACTCGCATTACGTGTCCTTGTCGACCTATAAGGTTCGATAGTGACTTGATCCGAATTCTCATGATCACCATCATTAGCTTCCTCTTCAATAGGTGCAGGCATAATAGGAACATCTTTCTGTGTTGCGCTGCTCTCTAATTGAAATGACGGTTCAATAACCTCATCAAGTTCTACCTTCCTCCCACTCACTTATTTTGAGATAAACTCCTTCTCTAGAAAGGATATATTCTTGGCAACAAAGATTTTGCCTTCAGATCTCAGATATAAGGTATACCCAATTGTTTCTTTAGGGTATTCTATGAAGACACAATTCTCCGCTTCCGGTTCGAGCTTATCACGCTATAGCCTTTTGATATAAGTGTCGCATCCCCAAACTTTAATAAATGATAACTTAGGTTTCTTGCCAAACCATATTTCAAACATTGTCATCTCAACAATTTAGATGGTGCCCTATTTAAAGTGAATGTAGTTGTATCTAATGCATAATACCAAAATAATAGTGGAAAAATCAGTAAGAGACATCATAGAACATACCATATCCAATAGAGTACAACTATGATGTTCACACACACCATTACACTGTGGTGTTGTAGGTGGCATGAGTTGTGAAACAAAATTTTCATATTGTCTTAAATGCATACCAAATTCGTAACTCAAATATTCACCTCCACGATCACATCGTAGATATTTGATCTTCTTGTTATGATGATCTTCAACTTCACTCTAAAATTGCTTGAACTTTTCAAAAGTTTCAGACATGTGTTTCATCAAGTGAATACACATGTATCTACTCAAAACATCCGTGAAGGTAAGAAAAGAATGATATCCCCCATGTGCTTCAACACTCATTGGACTACATACATCAATATTTATTATTTCCAACAAGTCACTTTCTAGCCCGAGCTTACCGGAAAATGGGGTTTGAGTCATCTTGTCCATGAGGCATGGTTCGCATGTCTCAAGCAATTGAAAATCAAGTGAGTCAAAGATCCATCAGATTGGAGTTTCTTCATGTGCTTTGCACCAATATGACCTAAGCAGTAAGGACACAAGTATGTGGTACTATCATCATTAACCTTGCATCTTTTGACATAAATATTATGAACATGTGTATCACTACGGCCAAGATTCAATAAACCATTCACATTGGGTGCATGACCATAAAAGATATTATTCAACTAAACAGAACAACCATTATTATCATACTTAAATGAATAATTGTCTCGCATTAATAATGAACCATATAATGTTCACGCTCAACGCAGGCACCAAATAACATTTATTTAGGATTTAAAACTAATCCCGAAGGTAGAGGGATCCTACCGATGGCAACAACATCAACCTTGGAGACACTTCCAACGCGCATCGTCACCTTGTCCTTAGCTAGTCTCCATTTATTCCGCAACTCCTGTTTCGAGTTAGTAATATGAGCAACTGAACTCGTATCAAATACCAAGGGTTACTACGAGCACTAGTAAGGTGCACATCAATAACATGTATATCAAATATACTTTCTGTTGGAAATATTCCCTAGAGGCAAAAATAAATTAGTTATTATTATATTTCCTTGTTCATGATAATCATTTATTAAACATTCTATAATTGTATTGATTGGAAACTCAAATACACGTGTGAGTACATAGACAACACACTGTCCCTAGTGAGCCTCTAAGAACTAGCTCGTTAATCAAAGACGGTCAAGGTTTCCTAACCATAGACATGAGTTGTCATTTGATAACAGGGTCACATCATTAGTAGAATGATGTTATGGACCAGATCCAAACTATGAATGTAGCATGTGATCGTGTCAGTTTATTGTTACTATTTTTTGCATGTCAAGTATCTGTTTCTATGACCATGAGATCATGCAACTCCCGGGCACCGGAGAAATGCCTTGTGTGTACCTGGGTGACTATATAGGTGCTCTACAGGTATCTCCGAAGGTGTCTGTTGGGTTGGCGTGAATTGAGACTAGGATTTTTCACTCCGTATGACGGAGAGGTATCTCTAGGGCCAACTCGGTAATGCAACATCACAATGAGCTTGCAAGCAATGTGACTAAGGAGTTAGTCACATGATCTTATATTACAGAACGAGTAAACAGACTTGCCAGTAACGAGATTGAACTAGATATGGAGATGTTGATGATCGAATCTCGAGCAAGTAACATACCAACGGACAAAGGGAACAATATACAAGATTGATTGAATCCTTGACGTCGTGGTTCGACCGATAAAAATCTTCGTAGAATATGTAGGAGCGAATATGGGCATCCAGGTCCTGCTATTGGTTATTGACCAGAGAGTGTATCACGTCATGTCTACATAGTTCTCGAACCAGCAGGGTCTACACACTTAAGGTTCAGTGACATTTTGGTATAGTTGAGTTATGTATGTTGGTGACCTAAGGTTGATTGGAGCCCCAGATGAGATCTCGGACGTTACGAGGAGCTCCGGAATGGTCTATAGGTAAATATTGATATATGGGAAGTTCCATGTTGGTCACCGGAAAAAGTTTGGGCGTCACTGGTAGCATACCGGGGGTGCCGGAAGGGTTCCAGGGGTCCACCGGAACGGGCCACCAGCCCCGGAGGGGACACATTAGGCTGTGAGGGATGCGCACCAGCCCATGGTGGGCTGGGCTCACCCCCCCCCCACCCGAGGCCCATGCGGTTGGGCTGGTGGAGGGCCAACCCTAAAGGGGGGCGCCACCCTAGCTTGGGGGCCAAGCCACCCCTAGGGCAATCGCCCCACCTCCACTTGCCCCCCTTGGGTGGAAACCCTAGGGCGCAGCCCCTCTCCCCTTCATCCTATATATATAAATGGGGAGAGAGGGATGCAACACACCAATGCCACGGTGCAGCCTTGTCTCTCCCATAGATCAGTTTTCTCCACTAGATCGGTACCGGTTTTTCTTGGGGAAGCCATGCCGAAACTGCTCCACCACCACTGCCGCCATGCTGTCGTGCTGACGGAGAACTCATCTACCTCTCCATCCTCTCTCTTGCTGGATCAAGGAGGTGGAGATCGTTATCGAGCTATACGTGTGCTGAACGTGGAGGTGTCGTCCGTTCGACACTAGAACAGGACAGATCGTGATGGGATCGCGGGACGGATCGTGATGAGATCGCGGGACGGATCGTGATTGGATCGCGAAGACGTACAACTATATCAACTGCGTTATGTATGCTTCCGCTTAGCGATCTACAAGGGTATGTAGATGCACTCCCCCCTCTCGTAGATGTTGATCTCCATAGATTGATCTTGGTGAGCGTAGGAAATTTTTGTTTAATATGCGATGTTCCCCAATAGTGGCATCGGAGCTAGGTCTATGCGTAGATGGCATCTCGAGTAGAACACAAAGGAGTTTGTGGGAGTTGATATTCAGATTGCTTCCCTCCTTTGTCTTATCTTGATTCTGCGATATTGTTGGATGAAGTGGCCCGGACTAACTTTACTCGTCCACGTACGAGAGATCGGTTCCATCGACTGACATGCAACTTGTTGCACAAATATGGCTCGCGGGTGTCTATCTCTCCCACTCTAGTTGAATCGGATTCGACGAAAAGAGGTCCTTGTAGAAGGCTTGCATGTCGATGCTACGGCAACCGGCAGGAGCCATAGGGTTGTCTTTAATTATTGTATGGCCTTCGTGTCAATCATTAAGCGCTATGTAATGCTTTACTTTATCGCTAAACGGTAGCAATAGTAGTACAAGCATGGTTGGTGCGACAACCTCGATGACAACACAATGATGGAGATCATGGTGTGGTGCCGGTGACGACGGAGATCATGCGGTGCTTTGGAGATGGAGATCAAAAGCACAAGATCATGGCCATATCATGTCACTTATGATTTGCATGTGATGTTAATCCCTTTTATGCACCATGTTTTTCTTAGCACGACAGTAGCATTATAAGGTGATCCCTCACTAAATTTTCAAGATAAAGTTGTGTTCTCCCCAAGGGTGCACCGTTGCTACAGTTAATCATTTCAAAACAACACATGATGATCGGGTGTGGTCGACTCTTTGTTCACATACGACGGGTGCAAGATAGTTTTGCATAAGCGGAACACTCGGGTTAAACCTGACGATCCTAGCATGTACATACATGGCCTCGAAACACAGGAGACCGAAGGGTCGAACATGAGTCATATAGTAGATATAATCAACATTGAGATGTTCATCATTGAAGCCACCTCATGTCACGTGATGATCGGGCATGGGTTGGTGAATTTGGATCATGTGCCATTCGAATGACTAGAGGGATGTCAATTTGAGTGGGAGTTCTTAAGTAATATGATTAATTTAACTCATTGTTTGCAAATTATGTAGTAGATGATTAGCTTGCGCTGTAGCTCCCCTATATTTTGATATGTTCCTAGAGAAAACTAAGTTGAAAGATGATAATAGCAATTATGCGGACTCGGTCCATAAACTGAGGATTGTCCTCATTGCTGCACAGAAGGCTTATGTGCTTAATGCACTGCTGGTAAGCTACCCCAAGCGTCGTTTGTAGATGTTGCGAACATCTGACATACACGTTTTGATGATTACATGATAGTTTAGTGCGTCTTTCTTTACATCTTAGAATTAAGGCTCCAAAACGTTTTGAATGTCACACGACATATGAGATGTTCCAAGAACTGAAATTAGGATTTAAGGCTCATGCCTGTGTTGAGAGGTATGAGACCTCTGACAAGATTATTTGCCTACAAAGTAAAGGAGAAAACCACAATCGTTGAGCATGTGCTCAGATTGTCTGGGTGCTACAATTGCTTGAATCGAGTGGGAGTTGATCTTCCAGATGAGACATTGATTGACATAGTTCTCAAAAGTCAATGCCACCAAGCTACTGAGCTTCGTGATGAACTATAGCATACTCGGGATCGACAAGATGATCCTTGAGCTATTTGTGATGTTTGACACCACGAAGGTAGAAATCAAGAAGGAGCATCAAGTGTTGATGGTTAGTAAAACCACTAGTTTCAAGAAGTGCAAGGGAAAGAAGGGAAATTTCAAGAATGACAAGTCATTTGTCACTCCAATGAAGAAACCCAAGCTTGAACCCAAACCCGAGATTGTGTGCTTTTATGATGAGGGGAATGATCACTTAGGCAGAACTGTCCTAGACATTTGGGAGATAAGAAGGCTGCCAACGTCAACAAAAGTGTATTAGATATACGTGTTGTTGATGTGTACGTTACTAGTACTCCTAGTAGCACATGGGCATTAGATACCGGTTCAGTTGCGAAATGTTAGTAACTCAAAATAAAAGCTACGGAATAGACGGAGACTAGCTAAAGGCGAGGTGACGATGTGTGTTGGAAGTGTTTCCAAGGTTGATGTGATCATCACCGCACGCTCCCTCTACCTTCAGGATTAGTGTTAAACCTGAATGTTGTTTGGTGTTTGCATTGAGCATGAACATGATTCGATCGTGTTTATTGCAATATGATTATTCATTTAAAGAGAATAATGGTTACTATATTTACTTGAATAATACCTTCAATGGTCATGCACCTAATATGAATGGTTTAATGAATCTCGATCTTTGTGATAAACATGTTCGTAATATGAATGCCAAAAGATACAAAGTAGTAGTGATACTACCACTTACTTGTGGCACTGCCACTTCAGTCATATTGGTATAAAACACATGAAGAAAGCTCCATGCTGATGGATCTTTGGACTCACTCGTTTTTGAATTGTTTGAGACATGTGAACCATGCCTATTGGTGTAAACGCATGAAGAAACTCCATGCAAATGGATCTTTTGGACTCACTTGATTTTGAATCACTTGAGACATGCAAATCATGCCACATGGGCAAGATGACTAAATGCCTCGTTTTCCAGTGAGATGGAACGAGCAAGTGACTTATTGGAAATAATAAATTTTGATGTATGCATTCGAATGAGTGTTGAGGCACGCAGTGGATATCGTTATGTTCTTACTTCAGAGATGATTTGAGTAGATACACGTGTATTTACTTGATGAATCACGAGTCTGAATTGTTGAAAGGTTCAAGCAATTTCAGAATGAAGTTTAAGATCATTGTGACAAGAGGATGAAATGTCTATGATATGATCATAGAGATGAATATCTGACTTGCGACTATGGTATACAATGTGGAAATTGTTTCGCAACTCATGCCACCTGGAACACCATAGTGTGATGGTGTGTCCGAATGTCGTAGCCCCACCCTATTGGTATGGTGCATACTATGATGTCTCTTATGGAATTACCACTATCGTTTTGGGGTTATGCATTAGAGACAACCACATTCACTTTATATAGGGCATCATTTAATTTTGTTGAGACGACATCGTATGAACTATGGTTTAGAGAAACCTAAGTTGTCATTTCTTAAAGTTTGGACTACCATGCTTATGTCAAATGGCTTTAGCCTGATAAGCTCAAAGCCAAAGTGGATAATTGCGTCTTCATAGGATCCCCAAAGGAATCAGTTGCATATACCTCCTATCTCAGATCCAAAAGCAAAGTGTTTGTTCATGAAAATGGGTCCTTTCTCGAGAAAGAGTTTCTCTCGAAATAATTCAGCGGGAGGATGGTGGAACTTGATGAGGTTGTTGAACCGTCACTTCAAACAGAGTGTAGCAGGGCGCACTAAGTTGTTCCTGTGGCGCCTACACCAAATTGAATAGGAATCCAATGATGATGATCATGAAGCTTCACATCAAGTTACTATCAAACCTCGTAGGTCGACAAGGACACATACTACTCCAAAGTGGTACGGTAATCCTGTCTTGGAGGTCATGTTGTTGGACAACAATGAACCTACGAGCTATGGAGAAGCGGTGGTGGGCCCCGATTCTGACAAATGGCTGGAGGCCATGAAATCCGAGATAGGATCCATGTATGAAAACAAAGTGTGGACTTTGGAAGAACTACTTGATGGTTGTAAGGTTATTAAGTACAAATGGATCTTTAGAACGAAGACATACGATGATGGTAAATGTCACCATTTAGAAAGCTTGACTTTTCGCAAAGAGGTTTCCGACAAGTTCAAGGGGTTGACTATGATGAGACTTTCTCACTCGTAGCGATGCTAAAGTCTGTTGGAATTATGTTAGCACTTGGATGTCAAAACATTGTTTCCTTGATGGTTTCCTTGAGGAAAGGTTGTATGTGATACAACCAGAAGGTTTTGTCGTTCCTAAGGATGCTAACAAGTATGCAAGCTCCAACAATCCTTCTATGGACCAAAGCAAGCATCTCGGAGTTGAAATATACGCTTTGATGAGATAATCAAATCTTTTTGGTTTATACAAATTTTATGAGAAACTTGTATTTCCAAGAAAGTGATTGGGAGCACTATAGAATTTTTGATAAGTATATGTCGTTGACATATTGTTGATCGGAAATGATGTAGGATTTCTGTAAATCATATAGGGTTGTTTGAAAGGAGTTTTTCAAAGGAAAACCTGGATAAAGCTACTTGAACGTTAAGCATCAAGATCTATAGAGATAGATCAAGACATTTGACAATTTTTTAATGAATAACATACCTTGACAAGTTTTTGAAGGAGTTCAAATAGATCGGTCAAAGAAAGAGTTCTTGACTATGTTGTAAGGTGTGAATTTGAGTAAGACTCAAAGCTCGACCACGGCAGAATAAAGGGAAAGGACAAAGATCGTCCCCTATGCCTTAACCGTAGGCTTTATAGTATGCCATGCCGTGTACCGCACCTGATGTGTGTCTTGTCATGACTCTGTCAAGGGGTACACGAGTGATCCAGGTATGGATCACTGGACAATGGTCATAATTATCCTTAGTAATTTAGGACTAAGGAAATGTTTCTCAATTATGGAGGTGATAAAAGAATTCGTCGTAAAGGGTTTTGTCGATGCAAGCTTTGAAACCAACCGGGATGACTCTGGGTAGCAAACCGGATTTGTATAACGGAGCAGTCATTTGGAATAGTTCCAAATGGAGTGTAGTAGCAGCATCTACAGTATGACATAGAGATTTGTAAAGCACACACGGATCTCAAAGGTTCAGACACGTTGACTAAAAACACCTCTCACAAGCAAAACATGATAAACCCCACAATTCATTGGGTGTAAATCACATAGTGATGTGAACTAGATTATTGACTCTAGTGCAAGTGGGAGACTGTTGGAAATATGCCTTAGAGGCAATAATAAATTAGTTATTATTATATTTCCTTGTTCATGATAATCGTTTATGATCCATGCTATAATTCTATTGATTGGAAACTCAAATACATGTGTGGGTACATAGACAACACACTGTCCCTAGTGAGCCTCTAAGAACTAGCTTGATAACGGGAGCACATGTATAACCATAGACATGAGTTGTCATTTGATAACGGGAGCACATCATTAGGAGAATGATGTGACAGACAAGACTCATACTATGAACATAGCATGTGATCGTGTCAGTTTATTGCTACTGTTTTCTGCATGTCAGGTATCTGTTTCTATGACCATGAGATCATGCAACTCTCGGGCACCAGAGGAATGCCTTGTGTGTACCAAACGTCACAACGTAACTCGATGACTATAAAGGTGCTCTACAGGTATCTCCAGAGGTGTCTGTTGGGTTGGCATGAATCAATGCTGGAGTTGTCACTCCGTATGACGGAGAGGTATCTCTAGGGCCCACTAGGTAATGCAACATCACAACCAGCTTGCAAGCAATGTGACTAAGGAGTTAGTCATGGGATCTTGTATTACGGAACGAGTAAAGAGACTTGCCGGTAACGAGATTGAACTAGGTATGGAGATGCTGACAATCGAATCTCGGGCAAGTAACATACCGACGGACAAAGGGAACAATATACGGGATTGATTGAATCCTTGACATCGTGGTTCGACCGATAAAGATCTTCATATAATTTGTAGGAGCCAATATGGGCATCCAGGTCCCGCTATTGGTTATTGACCGAAGAGTGTCTCAGGTCATGTCTACATAGTTCTCGAACCCGCAGGGTCTGCACACTTAAGGTTCGGTGACTTTTCGGTATAGTTGAGTTATGTATGTTGGTGACCGAAGGTTGTTCGTAGTCCCGAATGAGACCTCGGACGTTATGAGGAGCTCCAGAATGGCCCGACCGTTATGAGCAGTTCCGCTTCCAGTGGTCGTTCCCCTTATAACAGAAGCACTCGGTCTCGGGTTTGGGTCCAGCCTTAGGTTTGTTCATTGGGGCGACAACTTGCTTGCCATTCTTTAAGTTTCCCTTCCTTCCCTTGCCCTTCTTGAAACTAGTGTCCTTATTAACCATCAAAACTTGATGCTCCTTCTTTATTTCTACCTCCGCGGCGTATAACACCGTGAATAGTTTAGGGATCACCTTCTCCATCCCTTACATGTTATAGTTCATCACAAAGCTCTAGTAGCTTGGTGGTAGTGACTGGATAACTCTATCAATCTCTATCTTATCTAAAGATTAAATCCCACTTGATTCAAGCAATTGTAGCACCCAGACATTCTGAGCACATGCTCACTGACTGACCTATTCTCCTCCGTCTTGCAGGCAAAGAACTTATAAGAGGCCTCATACCTCTAAACACGTGCATGAGACTCAAATACCAATTTCAGCTCTTGGAACATCTCATATGCTCTGTGGCATTCAAAACGTCTTTGGAGCCCTGATTCCAAGTCGTAAACTATGCCGCACTGAACTATCTAGTATTCATGAGAATGTGTCTACGAGACGTTCAAAACATCCACAAAGAACGCTAGATGGGTTGGCACACCGAGTGGTGCATCAAGGACGTAAGATTTGTATGTACCAGTGAGGGAAATCATTAGATTACGGACCGAGTCTACATAATTGCTTACACTATCTTTCAACTTAATCTTTCTCTAGGAATGTATTAAAATTCCAGGGAGCTACATCGCAAGCTATTGGTCTACAACATAATTTGTAAAGACAACTTTAGACTATGTTCATGATAATTAATCAAATTATTAATGAACTTCCACTTGAATCAACATTCCCCAGGTTGTCTAAGTGTTACATGATCCAAATCCACCAACCCAAGTCCGATCATCATGTGCGATCAGGTGGTTTCAATGGTGAACATCTCCATGTTGATCATATCTACTATATGACTCATGTTGACCTTTTGGTCTTCCATGTTCCAATGACATGTCTCTTGGAAATACGCCTGATGACCCACAAGTATATGGGGTCAATTGTAGCCTTTTAGATAAGTAAGAGTGTCGAACCCAACGAGGAGCAGAAGCAAATGACAAGTGGTTTTCAGCAAGGTAATGTTTGCAAGTGCTAAAATTGAAAGTAGCGGAGTAGTTTGATAGCAAGATAATTTGTAACGAGCAAGTACCGATAGTAGTAACAAAAGTGCAGCAAGGTAGCCCAGTCCTTTTGAGGCAAAGGACATGCCAAAATGGTCTCTTATGATAAGCAAAGTGTTCTTGAGGGTACACGGGAATTTCATCTAGTCACTTTCATCATGTTGGCTTAATTCGTGTTCGCTACTTTGATAATTTGGTATGTAGGTGGACCGGTGCTTAGGTGATGTTCTTACTTGAACAAACCTCCTACTTATGATTAACCCTCTAGCAAGCATCCGCAACTACGAGAAAAGTATTAAGAATAAATTCTAACCATAGCATTAAACTTTTGGATCCAATCGGTCCCTTACGGAATAGCGCATAAACTAGGGTTTAAGCTTCTGTCATTCTCGCAACCCATCATATAATAACTACTCCACAATGCATTCCCTTAGGCCCAAATATGGTGAAGTGTCAAGTAGTCGACGTTCACATGACACCACTAAGGGAATCACAACATACATATCATCAAAATATTGAACACATATCAAGTTCACATTATTACTTGCAACATGATTTCTCCCATGACCTCAAGAACAAAAGTAACTAATCACAAATGATAATCATGATCAAGATCAGAGGGGTATTAAATAGCATAATGGATCTGAACATATAATCTTCCACCAAATAAACCATACAGTAATCAGCTACAAGATGTAATCAACACTACTAGTCACCCAGAAGCACCAATCTATAGTTCCGGTACAAAGATTGAACACAAGAGATGAACTAGGGTTTGAGAGGAGTTGGTGTTGTTGAAGATGTTGATGAAGATAGCCCTCCCCAAGATGGGAGAGTTGTTGCTGATGATGATGACGATGATTTCCCCCTTCGGGGGGAAGTTCCCCCGGCGGAATCGCTCCGCCGGAGGGCAAAAATGCTCATGCGCAAGTTCCGCCTCGAGACGGTGGCGCTTTGTCTCGAAAGTCCTCTCCTATATTTTTTAGGTAAAAACCAAATATATACCAGAAGGGGGGCACCGGAGGTGGGCCGGGCTGAGCACCACCCACCAGGGCGCACTTGAGGGGCTTGGTGTGCCCTGGTGTCTTGTGCTCACCAGGTGGCCCCCCTCCAGTAGATCTTTGCTCCAGTATTTTTTATATATTCGACAAACAATCTCCATGAAGTTTCAGATCATTTGTAGTTGTGGAGAATAGGTAACTTGATGTAGCTTTTTCAGGTCCAGATTTCCAGCTGCGAGTATTCCTCCCTTTTGTGCAAACCTTGCATATGATGAGAGAAAATGCATTAGAAATACTCCCAAAATCATTATTATACAATATAGCAACATAAATAACAGTAGGAAAACATGGTGCAAAATGGAGGTATCAACTCCCCCAAGCTTAGACCTCGCTTGTCCCCAAGCAAAAACCGAAATGGAGAAACATGTCCACAAGCTTAGAGAGAGAGGTGTCCATAAAAACAAAAATACGGACATAGCAGCATCATGTAACTTATTATAACAACAACAAAATTTAACATAAAACTTTTATCATAGGCTTGTCATGAAAAAGTGTCAATTCATCACAACATCGAAGTATAAAGCATAAACTCTATTGGAAACCAACAAAATATGTTCTCAGTCAACTTTGCAACTACAATTCATCATATTTTCAGGAAGGGTCACATATCAGAGCCTTTAGGCAAGTCCACATACTCAACCATCATTTAGTATTCTATGATTGCTAACACTCACCAAGTACACATGAGCAAAACGTTTCAACCGGACACATAGAAAGATAGGGGCTTATAGTTTCGCCTCCCAACAAATTCACCTCAAGGGTGATGTCAACAATAATAACTCATGCTACCCATATTCAACTGGATATATGTGCCTACATCTTTCCTCAACACATGATGCTTGCCAAAGGAGAAAATAAAAAGGAATAGAGAGAAAAACTTTGACTCCTGCATCAAAGTGTTGGGGAACGTTGCATGGGAAACAAAAAATTTCCTACGCACACGAAGACCTATCATGGTGATGTCCATCTATGAGAGGAGATTCAGATCTACGTACCCTTGTAGATCGCACGTCAGGAAGTGTTAAGAAAAGTGGTTGATGTATTGGAACGTCCTCACGTCCCTCGATCCGCCCCACGAACCGTCCCACGAACCGTCCCGCGATCCGTCCCATGATCCGTTTCGATCTAGTGCCGAACGGACGGCACCTCCGCGTTCAGCACACGTACAACTCGATGATGATCTCGGCCTTCTTGATCCAACAAGCAAGACGGAGAAGTAGATGAGTTCTCCGGCAGCGTGATGGCCGCTCCGGTGGTGGTCAGGGTCTACTCCTGTAGGGCTCCGACCGAGCTCCGTAGAAATACAATCTAGAGGAAGAACTATGGTGTCTAGATCTGAGTTGCACGTGGCAAAAGTTGTCTCAAATCAGCCCAAAATCACCACTATATATAGGAGGGAGGGGGAGGAGGCTTGCCTTGAGGTACGATCCCTCAATGGTGTGCCGTCCAAGGGAGAGGAGGAGTCGTACTCCAATCCTACCCCAATTAGGATTGGAAAGTGGAGTCCTTCTCTTCCTTCCCACCTCTCCTTTTTTTCTTTTTCTCTGGTTTTCTTTCCTTGGCACCAAGGCCCTCTTGGGTTGTCCCACCAGCCCACTAAGGGCTGGTGCATCACCCTAAGGCCATTGGGCTTCCTTCGGGTGGGTTTCCCCCCTCCAGGTGAACTTCCGGAACCCATTCGTCACTCCCGATACAATGTCGGTAATGCCCGAAAACTTTCCGGTAACCAAATGAAACCATCCTATATATCAATCTTCGTTTCCGGACCATTGTGGAAACCCTTGTGATGTCCGTGATCTCATCTGGGACTCTGAACAACATTCGGTAACCACACATATAACTCAGCTATACTAAAACCTCGCCGAACCTTAAGTGTGCACACCCTGCGGGTTCAAGAACTATGTAGACATGCCCTGAGTCACACCTCGGTCAATATCCAATAGCGGGAGCTGGATGCCCATATTGGATCCTACATATTCTCCGAAGATCTTATCGGTTGAACCTCAGTGTCAAGGATTCATATAATCCCGTATGTTATTCCTTTTGTCCTTCGGTATGCTACTTGCCCGAGATTTGATCGTCGGTATCCGCATACCTGTTTCAATCTCGTTACCGGCAAGTCTCTTTACTCATTACGTAATACAAGATCCCGTGACTTACATTTAGTCACATTGCTTGCAAGGCTTGTGTGTGATGTTGTATTACCGAGTGGGCCCCGAGATACCTCTCCGTCACACGGAGTGACAAATCCCAGTCTTGATCCATACTAACTCAACGGACACCTTCGGAGATACCTGTAGAGCACCTTTATAGTCACCCAGTTACGTTCCGACGCTTGATGCACAGAAGGTATTCCTCCGGTGCGAGTGAGTTATATGATCTCATGGTCATAGGAACAAATACTTGACACGCAGAAAACAATAGCAATAAAATGGCATGATTAATATGCTACGTTCATAGTTTGGGTCTTGTCCATCACATGATTCTCCTAATGATGTGATCCCGTTATCAAGTGACAACACTTGTCTATGGTTAGGAAACCTTGACCATCTTTGATCAACGAGCTAGTCAACTAGAGGCTTACTAGGTACAGTGTTTTGTCTATGTATCCACACATGTATTTGAGTTTCCAATCAATACAATTATAACATGGATAATAAACAATTATCACAAACAAAGAAATATAATAATAACTAATTTATTATAGCCTCTAGGGCATATTTCCAACAGTCTCCCACTTGCACTAGAGTCAATAATCTAGTTCACATCACCATGTGATTTTAACGAATCCAACACCCATATAGTTATGGGGTTTGATCACGCCTTGCTCGTGAGAGAGGTTTTAGTCAACGGTTCTAAATCTTTCAGATCCGTGTGTGGTTTACAAATCTTTATGTCATCTTATAGGTGCTGCTACTACGTGCTATTCGGAAATACTCCAAATATCTACTCTACTATACGAATCTGTTTCACTACTCATAGTTATTCGGATTAGTGTCAAAGCTTGCATCGACGTAACCCTTTACGACGAACTCTTTAACCACCTCCGTAATCGAGAAAAATTCCTTAGCCCATTAGTTACTAAGGATTCCTTAGCCCATTTAATCATGTATCACTCACTGTACCTTTTAACAGACTTGTGGCAAGGCACACATCAGGTGCGGCACACAACATGGCATACTTTGGAGTCTATGGCTAAGGCATAGGGGATGACCTTCGTCCTTTCTCTTTCTTTTGGTTTGGTCGGGCTTTTGAGTCTTACTCAAATTCACACCTTACAATACAGCCAAGAACTCCTTCTTTGCCGATCTATTTTGAACTCCTTCAAAAACTTGTCAAGGCATGCATTTTCATTTGAAAGTTCTATTAAGCGTTTTGATCTATCTCTATAGATCTTGATACTCAATGTTCAAATAGCTCTATCGAGGTCTTCCTTTGAAAAACTCCTTTCAAGCAAACTTTATGCTTCACAGAAATTCTACATCACTTCCGATCAACAATATATCAACCACATATACTTATCACAAATTCTATAGTGCTCCCACTCACTTCTTTGGAAATACAAGTTTCTCATAAACCTTGTACAAACCCAAAAGCTTTGATCATCTCATCAAACTGTATATTCCAACTCCGAGATGCTTGCCTCAGTCCATTGAAGGATCACTGGAGCTTGCATACTTCTTAGTATCCCGAGGATCGACAAAACCGTCTGGTTGTATAATATACAACCTTTCCTCAAGGAAACTGTTGAGGAAACAATGTTTTGGCATCCTATGTGCAATATTTCATAAATAATGCAGCAACTACTAACATAATTCCAACAGACTTTTAGCATCGCTACGATTGAGAAAGTCTCATCATAGTCAACTCTTTGAACTTGTCGGAAACATCTTTGCGACAAATCGAGCTTTTCTTAGTGGTGACTTTTCACCATTATCGTCTGTCTTTATTTTAAAGATCCATCTTTACTTAATAGTCCTACGACCATCAAGTAGTTCTTCCAAAGTCTACACTTTGTTTTCATACATGGATCCTCTCTCGGATTTCTTGGCCTCCAGCCATTTGTCAGAATCCGGGCCCACCATTGCTTCTCCATAGCTCGTAGGTTCATTGTTGTTCAACAACATGACCTCCAAGACAAGGTTACCGTACCACTCTGTAGTAGTACGCGACCTTGTCGACCTATGAGGTTTGTAGTAACTTGATCCGAAGCTCAATGATCACCATCATCAGTTTCCACTTCAATTGGTGTAGGCGCCACAGGAACAACTTCCTGCTCCCTGCTACACACTGGTTGAAGTGACGATTCACTAACCTCATCAAGTTCCACCACCCTCCCACTCAATTCTTTTGAGAGAAACCTTTCCTCGAGAAAGGACCCGTTTCTAGAAACAAACACTTTGCTTCCGTATCTGAGATAGGAGATGTATCCAACTATCTTGGATATCCTATGAAGATGCTTTTATCCGCTTTGGGTTCGAGCTTATCAAACAAAAACTTTTGCACATAAGCGTCGCAGCCCCAAACTTTCAAGAAATGACAACTTAGGTTTCTCCAAACCATAGTATATACTATGTCATCTCAATGGAAATGTGCGGTGCCCGATTTAAAGTGAATGCGGTAGTCTCTAATGCATAACCCATAAACGATAGTGGTAATTCAATAAGAGACATCATAGTATGCACCATATCAAATAGGGCGCGGCTATGACGTTCGGACACACCATCACACTATGGTGTTCCAGGTGGCATGAATTGCGAAACAATTTCCACATTGTCTCAACTGTGTACCAAAACTCGCAACTCAGATATTCATCTCTATGATCACATTGTAGACAATTTTATCCTCTTGTCACGACGATCTTCACTCTGAAATAACTTTGAACTTTCCAACATTTCAGACTTGTGATTCATCAAGTAAATACTCCTGTATCTACTCAAATCATCAATGAAGTAAGAACATAACGATATCCACTACGTGCCTCAGCACTCATTGGACTGCACACATCAAAAATGTATTACTTCCAACAAGTTACTTTCTTGTTTCATGTGGTATGGTTTGCATGTCTCAAGTGATTTAAAATCAAGTGAGTCCAAACGATCCATCTGCATGGAGTTTTATACCAATAGGTATGGTTTGCATGTCTCAAATGTTTCAAAAATGAGTGAGCACAAAGATCTATGAGCATGGAGCTTCATCATGCATTTTATACCATCATGACTCAAGCGCCAGTGCCACAAGTAAGTGGTACTATCATTATTACTTTGTATCTTTTGGCACTAATATTATGAACATGTGTAGCACTACGATCGAGATTCAATAAACCATTGAAGGTAATTATTCAGGCAAATAGAATAACCATTATTCTCTTTAAATGAATAATCGTATTGCAATAAACACGATCCAATCATGTTCATGCTCAACGTAAACACCAAATAACAATTATTTAGGTTTAACACCAATCCCGATGATAGAGGGAGTGTGCGATGTTTGATCACATCAACCTTGGAAACACTTCCAACACGTATCGTCACCTCGCCTTTAGCTAGTCTCCGTTTATTCTGTAACTTTTACTTCGAGTAACTAATCACTTAGCAACCGAATCGGTATCCAATACCCTCATGCTACTAGGAGTACTAGTAAAGTACACATCAATACCATGTATATCAAACATATATCTGTCGACTTTGCCAGCCTTCTTATATACCAAGTATCTAGGGTAGCTCCGCCTCAGTGACCGTTCCCCTCATAACAGAAACACTTAGTCTCGGGTTTGGGTTCAACCTTGGGTTTCTTCATTAGAGCAGCAACTGGTTTCCCATTTCTTGAAGTGCCCCTGCTAGCCCTTGCCCTTCTTGAAATTAGTGGTTTTGCTAAACATCAACTATTGATGCTCCTTCTTGATTTCTACTTTCGCAGTGTCAAACATTGCAAATCGCTCAAGGATCATCATATCTATCCTTGATATGTTATAGTTCATCACGAAGCTCTAGCAGCTTAGTGGCAGTGACTTTGGAGAACCATCACTATCTCATTTGGAAGATTAACTCCCACTTGATTCAAGCGCTTGTTGTACTCTAACAATCTGAGAACATGCTCAACGATTTGAGCTTTTCTCCTTTACTTTGTAGACAAAGAATCTTGTCAAAGGTCTCATACCTCTCAACAAGGGCACGAACATGAAATCTCAATTTCATTTCTTTGAACATCTCTTATGTTACGCACTGAACTATCACGTAGTCATCAAAAATGTGTATGTCAGATGTTCGCAACATCCACAAATGACGCTTGAGGTGCACCACACCGAGTGGTGCATTAAGGACATAAGCCTTCTATGCAGCAATGAGGACAATCCTCCGTTTTACGGACTCAGTCCGCAAAGTTGCTACTATCAACTTTCAATTAAATTTTCTCTATGAACATACAAAAACAGTAGAGTGACTCGCACTCTCTGGCAATTGCTAGACGGGTGCTATTCCCGAGTGCTCAACAATTAGAAATTGTCTTGCAATTACCCACCAGCGCGTGGGCTCGAGGCAGTTTTCGAGGGTAGAGTATTCAACCCAAATTTGTTGGTTCGCGAGTTGGAAGTGAGAGGATACTCTCAAGTATTAGCAGCTGAATGTGTCAGATTCAACCACACCTGAAAGATTAATATATGCAAGCAAAGTATCAACAACAAAGTAGTATGATAGCAACGGTGTAACGAGTAGCAGCAGTGGCAAGGAACAACAGTAGTGACAGCAGTAGCAAGTAGCAACAGTAGCAAGTAACAACAGTAGCAAGTAGCAGCAGCAACAACAATACTAGTAACAACAGCAGAGCAAAACAAGTAACAGCAGCAGTGGGACAAACTCGTAGGCAATGGGTCGGTGATTTGTTTGGATGATATTCATCATGCAACAGTTATAACACGAAGAGATATGTGGCTAGCTCCCGTTCATCAATGTGGTGTAGGCATGCATTCCGTGTGTCGTCATACGTGCTTAGGGAAAAGAACTTGTATGACATCTATTGTCCATCCCTTCCGTGGCAGCGGGGTCCAAAAGGAAACTACGGGATATTAAGGTTCTCCTTTTAATAAAGAACCAGACCAACGCATTAGCACTTGGTGAACACATGAACTCCTCAAACTATGGTCATCACCGGGAGTGGTTCCGCTTATTGTCACTCCGGGGTTGCCGGATCATAACACATAGTAGGTAACTACAACTTGCAAGATCAGATCTAAAACACACATATATTGGTGACAACATAATAATTTCAGATCTGAAATCATGGCACCCGGGCCCTAGTGACAAGCATTAAGCATGGCAAAGTAGTCGCAACATCAATCTCAGAACATAGTGGATACTAGGGATCAATCCCCGTCAAAACTAACTCGATTGCAAGATAGATCTCATCCTACTTATCACCGCCCAGCGAACCTACGAATAGATTACTCACGAACGATGAAGAGCTTCATGGAATTGGAGAGGGAAGAAGGTTGATGATGACGATGGCGACGATTTCCCCTCTCCGGAGCCCAAAACGGACTCCAGATCTGCCCTCCAGATGAAGAACAGGATGTGGCGGCGCCTCCGTATCACAAACGCGACGAAATCTTCTCTCTTGATTTTTTCTGGGACGAAAGTGAATTTATAGAGCTGAGATTGGGGGCGGCAGAGCCACGTGGGCCCCACAAGCTTGCTAGCCTCCACCAGGGGGTGGAGGCTACAGGGCTTGTGGCCCACTGGCCCATCCCCTCCCGTAGATCTTTGCGCATGTATTTTTCATATTTTCTAGAAATATTCTCCGTAAATTTTCAGGACGTTCTGAGAACTTTCATTTCTGCACAAAAATAACACCAAGGCAATTCTGCTAAAAACAACGTCAGTCCAGGTTAGTTCCATTCAAATCATGCAAATTAGAGTCCAAAACAAGGGCAAAAGAGTTTGGAAAAGTAGATACGATGGAGACGTATCAACTCCCCCAAGCTTAAAACCTTGCTTGTCCTCAAGCAACTCAGTTGACAAACTGAGAGAGAAAGAAAAACTTTGACAAACTCTGTTTGATCTTGTTGTTGCAACTATGTCTAACTCATAACCAGAATTTCAGCAAGATCACAAGTTAACCACATAAGCAAGTGACACAAAGGTCTCACGGTAAACTAATGTCAATGGCATAATCAGCTAACGAGCAAATAATAATGAGTTTCAAATACCAACAATTCAATCAAAACAAGCATGAAGCAATATGACTAGGTGGTATCTCGCTAGCTCTTTCTGAGACCGCAAAACATAAATGCAGAGCACTTTCAAAGATCAAGGGCTGACTAAACATTGTAATTCATAGCAATGAAGATCCAGTCATAGTCATACTCAATATCAATCAAAAGCAAAGCATAAAAATGACAGAGGTGCTCTCTAATTGGTGCTTACAAAAGAAGACGATGACTCAACAGGAAAATAAATAGACAGGCCCTTCGCAGAGGGAAGCATTGATTTGCAGAGGTGCCGCAGCTCAAGCTTTGAAAGCAGAGATAATAATTTTGGGTGGCATGCTTTCATTGTCAACGCAATGACCAAGAGTTCTCAATATCTTCCATGCTACTCATGCTATAGGCGGTTCCCAAACAGAAAAGTAAAGTTTTAACTCCCCCACCACCAATCAATCACACTCCATAGCTAGCCGAATCCTCGGGTACCGTCCATACTAACATCAATCTGGGGAGTCTTGTTTTACATTTATGTTTTCGATTTAAGCGTGGAACTGGGCATTCCAATTATCGGCCCCTTTCTCGTGAATGACAGTGAATAAACACATGTCGAGGATATCACTCCTAGCATGGAAGATACCAATAGCCCCCTGTCACCACATGAGCGGTTCGGGCATGCAAAACAGATTATTTCTTGAAGGTTTAGAGAGTGGCACATGCAAATTTACTTGGAACGGCAGGTAGATACCGCAACTAGGTAGGTATGGTGGACTCTCATGGAAAAACTTTTGGGTTTATGGAAGTGGATGCACAAGCGGTATTCCGCTTAGTACAAGTGAAGGCTAGCAAAAGACTGGGAAGCGACCAACTAGAGAGGGACAACAGTCATCAAGATGCAATGAGTTTGACTAACATTGAATGCAAGCATGAACAAGATATAAATCACCATGAACACGAACATCATAGAGGCTATGTTGATTTTGTTTCAACTACATGCCTGAACATGCGCCAAGTCAAGCCACTTGAATCATTCAAAGGAGAATACCATCCTATCATACTACATCATAGTCATCTCAAAATCTATGTTGGCATTCAAGACAAACCATTATAAGCTCTCAGCTAGTTAAGCATGGCATCAGAAACTATGATCTCTAAGTTGTCATTGCAAACATGGTTCTCTCACAACAAAGCTGAATCTGGGATGACAAGCTAGTCATATTTACAAAAACAAAATAGATAGAGTTCATACCAGCTTTTCCAGTCTCAGTCACTTCATCATATATCATCATTATTGCCTTTCATTTGCACGATCGAACGATGTGAACAATAATAAGAGTGCTCGTGCAAAGGACTAAGCTGAATCTGCAGGCAAACACAAAGGAGAAGACAAAGTAATATGGATCTTTGAAAGCTAAACAGGTATGCATGCAAGAGCCACTAAACATTGTAACCAATATCTTCTGCCTTGACCCAAAGAAAAAGAAAACTATCTACACGGGAAAGCTCCCAACAAGCAAAAGAAGAAAAGAAAATCTTTTTGGGTTTTCTCAAAAGGATACAAAACAAGAAAACAAGAAAGCGAAAATAAACTAGCATGGATAATACAGTGGCAAAGTGTAAACACCGACTAACAAAGTGAAAGCATAAGCATGAATGTAAGGTCGGTGAGAACACGTACTCCCCCAAGCTTAGGCTTTTGGCCTAGCTTGGTCTACTCCCAAGGTGGGAAATAACCAGCTCCGGGATACTCCGGAGCAGACTGTGGATGCCACTGCTGTGTGAGCTCCTCTGGCTCCCACTGATAAACTGGCGTCTGGTACTCGACTGGCGGCTCGGGCACGGGCACCTGTGGTTCGGACAAGCCCCAATACGCGTAGATGTCCTAGGGCATAATAGTGTACCTACCTGCATGAAGATCAAACAAAGAAGGAGCAGGCAAAGTAATAGTCTTTCGAGTACCCTGACTAAATACCAGGTTATAAATCATCCGTCTACTAGCATCTCTATCCAGAAAATCATGGCGAACCATGCTGTCATAATCCAGATATTTCTCAGGGAGAAGCATCTCTCCTTCCTCTCCCAGTCTAATGGGTATCTCAAAGTGTCTGGCAAGACGGGTAGCATAGATACCTCCATAGACGACACCCTTGGAACGGTTGGTGTTCAACCGCTGGGCTACTATAGCACCTAGGTTATAAGTCTTACCGTTATAAAGGCCTTCGCGCAAAACTGCAAGCTCTGGAGAACTAAGTGATCTAGCCTCCCCACGGCCAATCAAACATTTTCCCACAAATAATGAGAAGTACCGAAGCACATGAAAATGCATGCTAGCAATCCTAGCGCGAGACACTCCTCTCTCCTTTCCAACAGCAATAGTACCAATGAAATCCTCCAAGTCCCGTGGACGAGGGTCACGGATATCCCCAACATAAGGTAATTTGCATACATTGCAAAAATCCTGTAGCGTCATGCACTGGGGGACATTGTATATCATGAACTCAACCATGGGAGGATTCTTCCTCGGATAAAAGTTGAAGCTTTGAACGAAAATATTGGTGAGGAGGAGGTATTGCAAGCACTTATCTTCAACGAACGCAGTAAGACCTGCGTTCTCCACCAAGTAATAAAAGTCTTAATAAAGCCAGCGGCGCGCAAAAATTCATCACATGGCCATTCGCACACTCGAACTTCTGTGACTCGAGGGACTACGTACTTGGGGTGGTTCTTGTCATCCTCCTTGGGGTTACGGCTTGAAGAGCCATTCAAGAACCTCCTCATCTTTTCCTTTTTCTGGCTCTGAAAAATTCTGAATTTTTTAGAGACTTCGAAAGAAAAGTGAATAAAGATTAACCCAACTTGTAGCAACTACTCCTATTAGTGCCTAGGGACCGTATCACGCGCTAAAACTACTTGGGACCAGCTAAATCAACATTTCTAGCTCAAGAACAAGGTCACCAAAGTAGCAACAATACGTGAAGGATAAAGCACTAGAGCAAAAACTAATTGGACCAATGGAGGAGTCACTTACCAAGGAGTAATTTCCCCAAAACGGTTCGGAGAATGGTGCTTTGAGCAAGGATATCGAAAATCACAGCCAAATGAGCAAGAACACGGGTTTGAGCTACGAAACAATTTTTTCTGGAGGTGGAAGAAGAGGATGGGAGCTGGAATGAGTGCAGGGGGTCCCTGTGGGCCCCACAAGCTTGCTAGCCGCCACCAGGGGGTGGCGGCTGCACGGCTTGTGGCCCACTGGTCTGGCCCCCAGGCCAGCTCTCAGTCCCAGTATTTTTCAAATATTCCAGAAAAAATCATACTAAATTTTCAGGACCACCGGAGAACTTTTATTTTCGGGGTATTTTTCTCCGGGACGCTAAAACAGAAAACAGGAAAAACTAAACTAAATCTATCATTTTTCTTCTAAGAAACAGAAAATGAAAGCTCAAAACGGAGGTAGGTGACTCTTCGATTCATCCATTCCATGGTCATCGAAAGAAATCCGTCAATGGGGTTGATCAAGTCCTCATGACAAAACCTTCTCGAATCGCAAGGGAGAACGGAGAATTTTCGAATAGCCACTAAGTCACCTCAATGGGGATATGTATCTCCCCAACAAGCAAATCATACTTCATCTTGACACGAGGAATAGGGCACCCAAAGCTCCCAATAAGAATCGATGAAGTCTTTTCGATAGCATTGATGCAATGTACTTGATATCGTTTCTTCGGAAAGTGTACTGTGTGCTCATTTCCGTTGACATGGAAAGTGACATTGCCTTTGTTGCAATCTATAACAGCCCCTGCAGTGTTTAAAAAGGGTCTTCCGAGGATGACAATCATGGCATCGTCCTCGGGCATATCCAAGATAACAAAGTCTGTTAAGATAGTGGTGTTAGCAACCACAACAAGCACATCCTCGCAAATGCCGATAGGGAAAGCAGTAGATTTGTCGGCCATTTGCGGAGAAATTTTAGTGGGTGTCATGTTGGGAACGTCGCATGGGAAACAAAAAATTTCCTACGCGCACGAAGACTTATCATGGTGATGTCCATCTACGAGAGGGGATTTCCGATCTACGTACCCTTGTAGATCGCACAGCAGAAGCGTTAAGAAACGCGGTTGATGTAGTGGAACATCCTCATGTCCCTCGATCCGCCCCGCGAACCGTCCCACGAACCGTCCCGCGATCCGTCCCACGATCCGCTCCGATCTAGTGCCGAACGGACGACACCTCCGCGTTCCGCACACGTACAGCTCGACGATGATCTCGGCCTTCTTGATCCAGCAAGAGAGACGGAGAGGTAGATGAGTTCTCCGGCAGCGTGACGGTGCTCCGGAGGTTGGTGGTGATCTAATCTCAGCAGGGCTCCGCCCGAGCTCCGCGGAAACGCGATCTAGAGGTAAAACCGTGGAGGTATATGGTCGTGCTGCCGCGGCAAAAGTTGTCTCAAATCAGCCCTAAAACCCCACTATATGTAGGAGGGAGGGAGGGGAGGAGGCAGCCTCAAAACCTAAAGGTTTGGCAGAAAATGGAGGTGGACGATTTCTACTCCAATCCTACTTGGAGTAGGATTCCACCTTCCCACTTGGAAACTCTTTCCAACTTGTGTTTTCTCCTTCTCAAACCTTATGGGCCTTAGTGGGAACTTATTCCAGCCCACTAGGGGCTGGTTTATCTCTTCCCATAGCCCATGAGACCCCTTGGGGCGTGACACCCCTCCTGATGGTCCCCGGCACCCCTCCCGGCACTCCCAGTACACTACCGATGAGCCCGAAACTTTTCCGGTAATGCACGAAAACCTTCCGGTAACCAAATGAGGTCATCCTATATATCAATATTCGTTTCTAGACCATTCCGGAAACACTCGTGACGTCTGTGATCTCATCCGGGACTCCGAACAACATTCGGTAACCAACCATATAACTCAAATACGCATAAAACAACGTCGAACCTTAAGTGTGCAGACCCTGCGGGCTCGAGAACTATGTAGACATGACCCGAGTGACTCCTCGTTCAATATCCAATAGCGGGACCTGGATGCCCATATTGGATCCTACATATTCTACGAAGATCTTATCGTTTGAACCTCACTGCCAAGGATTCATATAATCCCGTATGTCATTCCCTTTGTCCTTCGGTATGTTACTTGCCTGAGATTTGATCTTCAGTATCCGCATACCTATTTCAATCTCGTTTACCGGCAAGTCTCTTTACTCGTTCCGTAATACAAGATCCCGCAACTTACACGAAGTCACATTGCTTGCAAGGCTTGTGTGTGATGTTGTATTACCGAGTGGGCCCCGAGATAACTCTCCGTCATACGGAGTGACAAATCCCAGTCTTGATCCATACTAACTCAACGAACACCTTCGGAGATACCTGTAGAGCATCTTTATAGTCACCCAGTTACGTTGCGACGTTTGATACACACAAAGCATTCCTCCAGGGTCAGTGAGTTATATGATCTCATGGTCATAGGAACAAATACTTGACACGCAGAAAACAGTAGCAACAAAATGACACGATCAACATGCTACGTCTATTAGTTTGGGTCTAGTCCATCACATGATTCTCCTAATGATGTGATCCCGTTATCAAGTGACAACACTTGCCTATGGTCAGGAAACCTTGACCATCTCTGATCAACGAGATAGTCAACTAGAGGCTTACTAGGGACAGTGTTTTGTCTATGTATCCACACATGCACTGTGTTTCCAATCAATACAATTATAGCATGGATAGTAAACGATTATCATGAACAAATAAATATAATAATAACTAATTTATTATTGCCTCTAGGGCATATTTCCAACAGTCTCCCACTTGCACTAGAGTCAATAATCTAGTTCACATCACCATGTGATTCCAACGAATCCAACACCCATATAGTTATGGGGTTTGATCACGTCTTGCTCGTGAGAGAGGGTTTAGTCAACAGTTCTGAAACTTTCAGATCCGTGTGTTCTTTGCAAATCTTTATGTCATCTTATAGATGTTGCTACTATGTGCTATTCGGAAATACTCCGAATATCTACTCTACTATACGAATCCGTTTCACTACTCATAGTTATTCGGATTAGTGTCAAAGCTTGCATCGACGTAACCCTTTACGACGAACTTTTTAACCACCTCCATAATCGATAAAAATTCCTTAGTCCATCAGTTACTAAGGATAAATTTTGACCACTGCTAGTGATTCAATCATGGATCACTCTCTGTACCTCTCAACAGACTTTGAGTTAAGGTACACATCAGGTGCGGTACCCAGCATGGCATACTTCAGATTCTACGGCCAAGGCATAGAAGACGACCTTCGTCTATTCTCTTTATTCTGCCGGGGTCGGGTTTTGAGTCTTACTCAAATTCACACCTTACAACGCAACCAACTCCTTCTTTGCTGATCTATTTTGAACTCCTTCAAAAACTTGTCAAGGCATGCATCTTGTTGAAACTTCCATTAAGCGCTTTCGATCTATCTCCATAGATCTTTGATGCTCAACGTTCAAGTAGCGCAATCCAGGTATTCCTTTGAAAAACTCCTTTCAAACAACCTTGTATGCTTTACAGAAATTCTACATTACTTCTGATCCACAATATGTCAACCACATATTCTTATCAGAAATTCTGTAGTGCTCCCACTCACTTCTTTGGAAATACAAGTTTCTCATAAACCTTGTACAAACCCAAAATCTTTGATCATCTCATCAAAGTGTATATTCCAACTACGAGATGCTTGCACCAGTCCATTGAAGGATCGCTGGAGCTTGCATACTTGCTAGTATCTTTAGGATCGACAGAACCTCCTGGTTGTATCACATACAATGTTTGCTCAAGGAAACCGTCGAGGAAACAATGTTTTGACATCCTATGTGCAATATTTCATAAATAATGCAGCAACTACTAACATAATTCTAACAGACTTTCAGCATCGCTACGAGTGGGAAAGTCTCATCATAGTCAACTGTTTGATCTTGTCGGAAACATCTTTGTGACAAGTCCAGCTTTTCTTAATAGTGACTTATCACCATCGTCGTATGTCTTCCTTTTAAAGATCCATCTTTACTCAGTAGTCCTACGACCATCAAGTAGTTCTTCCAAAGTCTACACTTTGTTTTCATACATGGATCCTCTCTTGGATTTCATGGCCTCCAGCCATTTGTCGGAATCCGGGCCCACCATTGCTTCTCCACAGCTCGTAGGTTCATTATTGTTCAACAACATGACCTGCAAGACAGGGTTACCATACCACTCTGTAGTAGTACGCGACCTTGTCGACCTACGAGGTTTGTAGTAACTTGATCCGAAGCTCAATGATCACCATCATCAGCTTCCACTTCAATTGGTGTAGGCCCCACAGGAACAACTTCATGTGCCCTGCTACACACTAGTCGAAGTGATGGTTCAATAACCTCATCAAGTTCTATCACCCTCCCACTCAATTCTTTCGAGAGAAACCTTTCCTCAAGAAAGAACCCGTTTCTAGAAACAAACACTTTGCTTCCGGATCTGAGATAGGAGATGTATCCAACTGTTTTGGATATCTTATGAAGATGCATTTATCCGCTTTGGGTTCGAACTTATCAGACATAAGCATCGCAGCTCCAAACTTTCAAGAAACGAAAGCTTAGATTTCTCTAAACCTTAGTCTATACTGTGTCATCTCAACGGAAATACGCGGTGCCCTATTTAAAGTGAATGCGGTTGTCTCTAATGCATAACCCATAAACGATAGTGGTAATTCGATAAGAGACATCATAGTATGCACCATATCAAATAGGGTGTGGCTAAGACGTTCAGACACATCATCACACTATGGTGTTCCAGGTGGCATGAACTGTGAAACAATTTCCACATTGTCTTAAGTGCGTACCAAAACTCGTAACTCAGATATTCATCTCTATGATCATATCGTAGACTGTTTATCCTCTTGTCACGACGATCTTCACTCTAAAATAGCTTTGAACTTTTCAGCATTTCAGACTTGTGATTCATCAAGTAAATACTCCTGTATCTACTCAAATTGTCAGTGAAGTAAGAACATAATGATATCCACTGCGTGCCTTAGCACTTATTGGACTGCACTCATCAAAAATGCATTACTCCCAACAAGTTACTCTACTTGTTTCATGTGGCATGTTTTGCATGTCTCAAGTGATTCAAAATCAAGTGAGTCCGAATGATCCATCAGCATGGAGCTTCTTCATGCATTTTACACCAACATGACTCAAGTGGTAGTGCCACAACTAAGTGGTACTATCATTATTAATTTTTATCTTTTGGCACTAATATTATGAACATGTGTAACACTACGATCGAGATTCAATAAACTATTGAGGGTAATTATTCAAAATAGAATAACTATTATTCTTTTAAATGAATAATCGTATTGCAACAAACACGATCCAATCATGTTCATGCTCAACGCAAACACCAAATAAAAATTATTTGGGTTTCACCACCAATCCTGATGATAGAGGGAGCGTGCGACGTTTGATCATATGAACCTTGGAAACACTTCCAACAGGTATCATCACCTCGCCTTTAGCTAGTCTCCGTTTATTCCGTAGCTTTCATTTCGTGTTACCAATCACTTAGCAACTGAACCGGTATCCAATACCCTCGCGCTACTAGGAGTACTAGGAAAGCACACATCAACATCATGTATATCAAATATACTACTTTCGACTTTGCCAGCTTACTTATCTACCAAGCATCTAGGGTAGCTCCGCCTCAGTGACCGTTCCCCTCATAAAAGAAGCACGTAGTCTCGGATTTGGGTTTAGACTTGGTTCTCTTCATTAGTGCAGCAACTGTTTTGCTGTTTCACGAAGTATCCCTTCTAGCCCTTGCCTTTCATGAAACTTAGTGGTTTTACTAACCATCAACCATTGACGCTCCTTCTTGATTTCTACTTTCGCAGTGTCATACATCACGAATCTCTCAAGGATCATTGTATCTATCCTTGATATGTTATAGTTCATCATGAAGCTCTCACAGCTTGGTGGCAGTGACTTTGGAGAACCATCACTATCTCATCTCGAAGATTAACTCCCACTTGATTCAAGTGATTGTCGTACTCAGACAATCTGAGCACACGCTCAACGATTGAGTTTTTCTCCTTTACTTCATGGACAAAGAATCTTGTCGGAGGTCTCATACCTCTTAACAAGGGCACAAGCATGAAATCACAATTTCATCTCTTTAGAACATCACTCATGTTCCGTGACGTTTCAAAACGTCTTCGGCGCCACGCTTCTAAGCCATTAAGTTTTTGCACCGAACTATCGCGTAGTCATCAGAAACGTGTATGTCGGATGTTCACAACATCCACACACGACGCTCGAGGTGTAGCACACTGAGTGGTGCATTAAGGACATAAGCCTTCTGCGCAGCAACGAGGACAATCCTTAGTTTTACAGACTCAGTCCGCAAAGTTTGCTACTATCAACTTTCAACTAAATTTTCTCTAGGAACATATTAAAAACAGTAGAGCTATAGCGCAAGCTACACCGTAATTCGCAAAGACCATTAGACTATGTTCATGACAATTAGTTCAATTAATCATATTACTTAAGAACTCCCACTCAAAAAGTACATCTCTCTAGCCATTTGAGTGGTACATGATCCAAATCCACTATCTCAAGTCCGATCATCACGTGAGTCGAGAATAGTTTTAGTGGTAAGCATCTCTATGCTAATCATATCAACTATACGATTCATGCTCGAACTTTCGGTCTCATGTGTTCCGAGGCCATGTCTGCACATGCTAGGCTCGTCAAGCTTAACCCGAGTGTTCCGCGTGTGCAATTGTTTTGCACCCGTTGTATGTGAACATTGAGTCTATCACACCCGATCATCATGTGGTGTCTCAAAACGAAGAACTGTCGCAACGGTGCACAGTCGGGGAGAACACAATTTTGTCTTGAAATTTTAGTGAGAGATCACCTCATAATGCTACCGTCGTTCTAAGCAAGTAGGTGCATAATGGATTAACATCACATGCAATTCATAAGTGACATGATATGGCCATCATCAGGTGCTTCTTGATCTCCATCACCAAAGCACCGGCACGATCTTCTTGTCACCGGAGTCACACCATGATCTCCATCATCATGATCTCCATCAACGTGTCGCCATTAGGGTTGTCGTGCTACTCATGCTATTACTACTAAAGCTACGTCCTAGCAATATAGTAAACGCATCTGCAAGCACAAACGTTAGTTTAAAGACAACCCTATGGATCCTGCCGGTTGCCGTACCATCGACGTGCAAGTCGATATTAACTATTACAACATGATCATCTCATACATCCAATATATCACATCACATCGTTGGCCGTATCACATCACAAGCATACCCTGCAAAAACAAGTTAGACGTCCTCTAATTGTTGTTGCATGTTTTACGTGGTGACCATGGGTATCTAGTAGATCGCATCTTACTTACGCAAACACCACGACGGAGATATATGAATTGCTATTTAACCTCATCCAAGTACCTCCTCAGTCAAATCCGATTCAACTAAAGTTGGAGAAACCGACACTCGCCGGTCATCTTTGAGCAACGGAGTTACTCGTAGCGATGAAACCAGTCTCTCGTAAGCGTACGAGTAATGTCGGTCCGAGCCGCTTCGATCCAACAATACCGCAGAATCAAGAAAAGACTAAGGAGGGCAGCAAAACGCACATCACCGCCCACAAAAACTTTTGTGTTCTACTCGAGATTACATCTACGCATGAACCTAGCTCATGATGCCACTGTTGGGAACGTCGCATGGGAAACAAAAATTTCCCTACGCGCACGAAGACTTATCATGGTGATGTCCATCTACGAGAGGGGATTTACGATCTACGTACCCTTGTAGATTGCACAGCAGAAGCGTTAAGAAACGCGGTAGATGTAGTGCAACATCCTCACGTCCCTCCATCCGCCCCGCGAACCGTCCCACGAACCGTCCCGCGATCAGTCCCACGATCCGCTCCGATCTAGTGCCGAACGGACGGCACCTCCGCGTTCAGCACACGTACAGCTCGACGATGATCTCGGCCTTTTTGATCCAGCAAGAGAGACAGAGAGGTAGATGAGTTCTCCGGCAGCGTGACGGTGCTCCGAAGGTTGGTGGTGATCTAATCTCAGCAGGGCTCCGCCCGAGCTCCGCGGAAACGCGATCTAGAGGTAAAACCGTGGAGGTATGTGGTCGGGCTCCCGTGGCAAAAGTTGTCTCAAATCAGCCCTAAAACCCCACTATATGTAGGAGGGAGGGAGGGGAGGAGGCAGCCTCAAAACCTAAAGGTTTGGCTGAAATTGGAGGTGGAGGAGTCCTACTCCAATCCTACTTGGAGTAGGATTCCACCTTCCCACTTGGAACCTCTTTCCACCTTGTGTTTTTTCCTTCTCAAACCTTATGGGCCTTAGTGGGAACTTATTCTAGCCCACTAGGGGCTGGTTTATCTCTTCCCATAGCCCATGAGACCCCTTGGGGCGTGACACCCCTCCTGATGGTCCCCGGCACCCCTCCCGGCACTCCCAGTACACTACCGATGAGCCCGAAACTTTTCCGGTAATGCACGAAAACCTTCCGATAACCAAATGAGGTCATCCTATATATCAATCTTCGTTTCTGGACCATTCCGAAAACACTCGTGACGTCCGTGATCTCATCCGGGACTCCGAACAACATTCGGTAACCAACCATATAACTCAAATACGCATAAAACAACGTCGAACCTTAAGTGTGCAGACCCTGCGGGCTCGAGAACTATGTAGACATGACCCGAGTGACTCCTCGGTCAATATCCAATAGCGGGACCTGGATGCCCATATTGGATCCTACATAGTCTACGAAGATCTTATCGTTTGAACCTCAGTGCCAAGGATTCATATAATCCCGTATGTCATTCCCTTTGTCCTTCGGTATGTTACTTGCCTGAGATTTGATTGTCAGTATCCGCATACCTATTTCAATCTCGTTTACCGGCAAGTCTCTTTACTCGTTCCGTAATACAAGATCCCGCAACTTACACTAAGTCACATTGCTTGCAAGACTTGTGTGTGATGTTGTATTACCGAGTGGGCCTCGAGATAACTCTCCGTCATACAGAGTGACAAATCCCAGTCTTGATCCATACTAACTCAACGAACACCTTCGGAGATACCTGTAGAGCATCTTTATAGTCACCCAGTTACGTTGAAGCGTTTGATACACACAAAGCATTCCTCTGGTGTCAGTGAGTTATATGATCTCATGGTCATAGGAACAAATACTTGACATGCAGAAAACAGTAGCAACAAAATGACACGATCAACATGCTACGTCTATTAGTTTGGGTCTAGTCCATCACATGATTCTCCTAATGATGTGATCCCGTTATCAGGTGACAACACTTGCCTATGGTCAGGAAACCTTGACCATCTTTGATCAACGAGCTAGTCAACTAGAGGCTTACTAGGGACAGTGTTTTGTCTATGTATCCACACATGCACTGTGTTTCCAATCAATACAATTATAGCATGGATAATAAACGATTATCATGAACAAATAAATATAATAATAACTAATTTATTATTGCCTCTAGGGCATATTTCCAACATGTCAACTTATCCAGTTCAAGTCTACGATAAAGAGACAGCGGCATAACACTAACACCGGCTCCAAGGTCACATAAGGCAGTTCTTACGTAGTTTCCTTTAATGGAACAAGGTATAGTGGGCACTCCGGGATCACCAAGTTTCTTAGGAGTTCCACCTTTGAAAGTGTAATTGGCAAGCATGGTGGAGATCTCAAGATGTGGTATCTTCCGTTTATTAGTCATGATATCTTTCATGTACTTGGCATACGGAGACATTTTGAGCATATTAGCTAACCGCATCTGCAGAAAGATGGGTCTTATCATCTCAACGAAGCTTTCAAAATCCTCATCATCCTTTTTCTTGGATGGCTTAGGAGGAAAGGGCATAGATCTCTGAACCCATGGCTCCCTTTCTTTACCATGCTTCCTAGCAGTGAAGTCATTCTTATCGTATCTCTTAGGTTGTGGGTTATCAGGATTAACTGTAGGTTCAATCTCCACATCCTCATCATTGCTAGGTTGAGCATTATTATGAACATCGTTGTCCATAATGTCACCAGGTTCATGTTCATCACCAGATTGTGTTTCTGCATCAGCCGCAGAAATATCATTAGGTTCTTCAGGTGTGATAGTATTTGGTGAACTAGGATGTAGGTTTCTATCATCCTTCTTCTTCTCCTTAGGACGACTGGGTGTATCGGCATTAATTCCTTGAGAATCTTGATCAATTCTCTTAGGATGACCTTCAGGATACAAAGGTTCCTGAGTCATTTTGCCTCCTCTAGTAATGACTCTGACAGAGTTGTCATTTAATTCATTGAGCAAGTCATTATGAGCTTTAAGTACTTGTTCTACCTAAGTACTAATCATAGAAGCATGTTTACTCAGAGGCTTCAGATCATTGACATTTCTGTCTACACAAGCACTTAAATGGCTAAGCATACGAGTACTTTGTTCCAAATGTCTGCTAACATGATCATTGAAACTCTGTTGTTTGGCAACAAATTTGTCAAATTCATCAAAGCATGGGCCAGCAGGTTTGTCAAAAGGAATATTACTCTCATCAAACCTACACAGAGAATTCACTTCTACTACTTGTATCGGGTTATCGAGATCATGGATCTCTTTGATAGGTGGTAGATTTTTGACATCTTCAGATCTAATGCCTTTATCTTGCATAGATTTCTTTGCTTCTTGCATATCTTCTGGACTGAGGAATAGAATACCTCTTTTCTTCGGAGTTGGCTTAGGAGGTGGTTCGGGATAGTCCAAGCACTATCGTTGATCAAGATGTTATTCGGTAGGGTCTCAGCTTGTTCTACAGTTCGTTCCCTAAAAACACAACCGACACAACTATCTAGGTGGTCTCTAGAGGCATCGGTAAGTCTGTTATAGAAGATATAAATTATCTCGTTCTTCTTAAGAGGGTGATCAGGCAAAGCATTCTGTAGCTGGACGAGCCTCCCCCAAGCTTGTGGGAGACTCTCTCCTTGGAGTTGAGCAAAGTTGTATATTTCCTGCAAGGCAGCTTGCTTCTTATGGGCAGGGAAATATTTCTCACAGAAGTAATAGACCATATCCTGGGGACTACTCACACATCCAGGAGCAAGAGAGGTGAACCAGGCTTTAGCGTCATCCTTTAGAGAGAAAGGAAACAACTTAAGGATGTAGTAGTGGCGGATCTTCTCCTCACTGGTGAAAAGGGTGGCTATATCGTGTAGTTTGGTAAGATGGGCTACGACCGTCTCAGACTCATAACCGTGGAAAGGATCAGATTCGACTAGAGAGATTATCTCAGGATCGACAGAGAATTCATAATCCTTATCGGTGATAAAGATAGGTGAAGTGGCAAACTTCGGGTCGTATTTCATCCTAGCTTTCAGAGATTTTTTCTTCCACTTGAGAAGTAATTTCTTAGCGTCATAGGCATCCTTACACGCCAGAAAATCCTCAGCTATCTCTCCCTCCATAACGTAACCCTCAGGTATATCAGGCAATTCATATCTAGGAGAGCTAGATCTAGCAGGAGCAAAAGTAGGTTCTATCTCAATAGTATCGGCAGTTTCAGAAGCATCACGAGCATTGGCAGTAACTCTAGCAATATGAGCATCAAGGAACACCCCTAGTGGAACATCAGGCAAAGTAGTATCTCTAGCAGTATCAAGCATAGCATCATCAGGCTTAGCATCTCTAGCAGTATCAGGCATAGCATCTCTAGCAGTATCAGGCAAAGCATCATAAGCATCATCAAGCATAGCATCTCTAGCATCATCAAGCATAGCATCTCTAGCAGTATCAGGCATAGCATCTCTGGCAGTATCAGGCATAGCGACATCATAAGCATCATCAAGCACATGCGACATATCAAGATTTCTAGCAGGAGGTGATGTCGCAAACTTACTCATAACTGAAGGTGAATCAAGTGCAGAGCTGGATGGCAGTTCCTTACCTCCCCTCGTAGTTGAGGGCAAGACTTTGGTTTTTGGATCCTTCAGATTCTTCATAGTGATTAGCAGATATAAATCCCAAGTAACTCAGAGAATATAGCAATACCTCCCCGGCAACGGCGCCAGAAAAATGCTGACTCGCACTCTCTAGCAATTGCTAGACGGGTGCTATTCTCAATTGCTCAACAATTAGAAATTGTCTTGCAATTACCTACCAGCGCGTGGGATCGAGGCAGTTTTCGAGGGTAGAGTATTCAACCCAAATTTGTTGGTTCGCCAGTAGGAAGTGAGAGGGTACTCTCAAGTATCAGCAGCTGAATGTGTCAGATTCAACCATACCAGAAAGATTAATATCTGCAAGCAAAGTATCAACAGCAAAGTAGTATGATAGCAACGGTGTAACGAGTAGCAGCAGTGGCAAGGAACAGCAGTAGTTACAGCAGTAGCAAGTAGCAACAGTAGCAAGTAGCAGCATCAGTAACAGTAGTAACAGTAGCAGAGCAAAACAAGTAACAACAGCAGTGGGACAAACTCATAGGCAATGGGTCGGTGATTTGTTTGGATGATATTCATCATGCAACAGTTATAACACGGAAAGATATGTGGCTAGCTCCCGTTCGTCAATGTGATGTAGGCATGCATTCCGTGTGACGTCATACGTGCCTAGGGAAAAGAACTTGTATGACATCTATTGTCCATCCCTCCCGTGGCAGCGGGGTCCAAAAGGAAACTACGGGATATTAAGGTTCTCCTTTTAATAAAGAACCGGACCAACGCATTAGCACTTGGTGAACACATGAACTCCTCAAACTATGGTCATCACCGGGAGTGGTTCCGGTTATTGTCACTCCGGGGTTGCCGGATCATAACACATAGTAGGTAACTACAACTTGCAAGATCGGATCTAAAACACACATATATTGGTGACAACATAATAATTTCAGATCTGAAATCATGGCACTCGGGCCCTAGTGACAAGCATTAAGCATGGCAAAGTAGTAGCAACATCAATCTCAGAACATAGTGGATACTAGGGATCAATCCCCGTCAAAACTAACTCGATTACATGATAGATCTCATCCTACTCATCACCGCCCAGCGAGCCTACGAATAGATTACTCACCAATGATGAAGAGCTTCATGGAATTGGAGAGGGAAGAAGGTTGATGATGACGATGGCGACGATTTCCCCTCTCCGGAGCCCAAAACAGACTCCAGATCAGCCCTCCAGTTGAAGAACAGGATGTGGCGTCGCCTCCATATCGCAAACGCGACGAAATCTTCTCTCTTGATTTTTTATGGGACGAAAGTGAATTTATAGAGCTGAGATTGTGGGTGGCAGAGCCACGTGGGCCCCACAAGCTTGCTAGCCGCCACCAGGGGGGTGGCGGCTACACGGCTTGTGGCCCACTGGCCCATCCCCTCCGGTGGATCTTTGCGCAGGTATTTTTCATATTTTCTAGAAATATTCTCCGTAAATTTTCAGGACGTTCTGAGAACTTTCATTTCTGCACAAAAATAACACCAAGGCAATTCTGCTGAAAACAACGTCAGTCCAGGTTAGTTCCATTCAAATCATGCAAATTAGAGTCCAAAACAAGGGCAAAAGAGTTTGGAAAAGTAGATACGATGGAGACGTATCATAGAGCTATAGCACAGGGTACATCTTAATTCACAAAGAACTTTTGACTATGTTCATGATAATTAGTTCAATTAATCATATTACTTAAGAACTCCCACTCAAAAAGTACATCTCTCTAGTCATTTGAGTGGTACATGATCCAAATCCACTAGCTTAAGTCCGATCATCACGTGAGGTGAGAATAGTTTAAGTGGTAAGCATCTCCATGCTAATCATATCAACTATACGATTCATGCTCGACCTTTCGGTCTCATGTGTTCCGAGGCCATGTCTGCACATGCTAGGCTCGTCAAGCTTAACCCGAGTGTTCCGCGTGTGCAACTGTTTTGCACCCGTTGTATGTGAACGTTGAGTCTATCACACCCGATCATCACGTGGTGTCTCGAAACGACGAACTATAGCAACGGTGCACAGTCGGGGAGAACACAATTTCGTCTTGAAATTTTAATGAGAGATCACCTTATAATGCTACCGTCGTTCTAAGCAAAATAAGGTGCATAAAAGGATTAACATCACATGCAATTCATAAGTGACATGATATGGCCATCATCATGTGCTTCTTGATCTCCATCACCAAAGCACTGGCACGATCTTCTTGTCACCAGCGCTACACCATGATCTCCATCATCATGATCTCCATCATCATGATCTCCATCAACGTGTCGCCATCGGGGTTGTCGTGCTACTTATGCTATTACTACTGAAGCTACGTCCTAGCAATATAGTAAACGCATCTGCAAACACAAACATTAGTTTAAAGACAACCCTATGGCTCCTGCCGGTTGTCGTACCATCGACGTGCAAGTCGATATTAACTATTACAACATGATCATCTCATACATCCAATATATCACATCATGTCATTGACCATATCATATCACAAGCATACCCTGCAAAAACAAGTTAGACGTCCTCTAATTTGTTGTTGCATGATTTACGTGGCTGCTACGGGTATCTAGTATGATCGCATCTTACTTACGCAAAAACCACAATGGAGATGTGAAAATTGCTATTTAATCTCTCCAAGGACTGCCTCGGTCAAAACCAATTCAACTAAAGTTGAAGAAACCGACACCCGCCAGTCAACTTTATGCAACGAGGTTGCATGTCAATCCTTGAAACCAGTCTTCCGTAAGCGTACGAATAATGTCGGTCCGGGCCGCTTCAATCCAATAATACTGCCGAATCGAGAAAAGACTAAGGAGGGCAGAAAATCGAACATCACCATCCACAAAACCCTTTGTGTTCTACTCGAGAGAACATCTACGCATGAACCTAGCTCATGATGCCACTGTTGGGGAACGTTGCATGGGAAACAAAAAAATTCCTACACACACGAAGAACTATCATGGTGATGTCCATCTACGAGAGGAGATTCGGATCTATGTACCCTTGTAGATCGCACAACAGGAAGCGTTAAGAAACATGGTTGATGTAGTGGAACGTCCTCATGTCCCTCGATCCGCCCCACGAACGGTCCCGCGATCCGTCCCACGATCCGTTCTGATCTAGTGCCGAACGGACGGCACCTCCGCGTTCAGCACACGTATAGCTCGATGATGATCTCGGCCTTCTTGATCCAGCAAGCAAGACGGAGAAGTATATGAGTTCTCCGGCAGTGTGACGATGCTCCGGTGGTGGTGACGATCTACTCCTGCAGGGCTCCGCCCGAGCTCCGCAGAAATATGATCTAGAGGAAGAACTATGGTGTCTAGATCTGAGTGGCACGTGGCAGAAGTTGTCTCAAATCATCCCTAAATCACCACTATATATAGGAGGGAGGGGAGGAGGCTTGCCTTTAGGGCCAAGCCATCAAGGGTGCGCCGGCCAAGGGAGAGGAGGAGTCCTACTCCAATTAGGATTGGAAAGTGGAGTCCTTCTCTTCCTTCCCACCTCTCCTTTTTTTGTTTTCTTTCCTTGGCGCCAAGGCCCTCTTGGGCTGTCCCACCATCCCAATAAGGGCTGGTGAACCACCCTAAGGCCATTGGGCTTCCTCTGGGTGGGTTGCCCCCCTCCCGGTGAACTTCCGGAACCCATTCGTCACTCCCGGTGCAATGTCGGTAATGCCCGAAAACTTTCCGATAACCAAATGAAACCATCATATATATGAATCTTCATTTCCGGACCATTCTGGAAACCCTCGTGATGTCCGTGATCTCATATGGGACTCCGAACAACATTCGGTGACCACACATATAACTCAACTATACTAAAACATCGCCGAACCTTAAGTGTGCAGACCCTGCGGTTCGAGAACTATGTAGACATGACCCGAGGCACTCCTCGGTCAATATCCGATAGCGGGACCTGGATGCCATATTGGATCCTACATATTCTCTGAAGATGTCATCGGATGAACCTCACTGTCAAGGATTCATATAATCCTGTATGTCATTCCCTTTGTCCTTCGGTATGTTACTTGCCCGAGATTTGATCGTAGGTATCCGCATACCTATTTCAATCTCGTTACCAACAAGTCTCTGTACTCGCTACGTAATACAAGATCTCGTGACTTACACTTAGTCACATTGCTTGCAAGGCTTGTTTGTGATGTTGTATTACCGAGTGGGCCCCGAGATACCTCTCCGTCACACGGAGTGACAAATCCCAGTCTTGATCCATACTAACTCAACGGACACCTTCCGAGATACCTGTTGAGCACCCTAATAGTCACCCAGTTACGTTGCGACGTTGATGCACACAAGGTATTCCTCCGGTGCCAGTGAGTTATATGATCTCATGGTCATAGGAACAAATACTTGACACGTAGAAAACAATAGCAATAAAAGGACACGATCAATATGCTACGTTCATAGTTTGGGTCTTGTCCATCACATGATTCTCCTAATGATGTGATCCCGTTATTTAGTGATAACACTTGTCTATGGTTACGAAACCTTGACCATCTTTGATTAACGAGCTAGTCCTCAGAGGCTCACTAGGGACAGTATGTTGTCTATGTACCCACACATGTATTTGAGTTTCCAATCAATACAATTATAGCATGGATAATAAACGATTATCACGAACAAAGAAATATAATGATAACTAATTTATTATTGCCTCTAGGGCATATTTCCAACAGAAAGTAAATACATAAAAGTAAAAGATAGGCCCTTCGCATAGGGAAGGAGAGGTTGACATGGGGTTTTAGTTTGTATGCTCAACCCCTTAGTGCAAGAGAACGTCACGTTATATTGTCCCTTGTGATGGCAACCTTTATTATGCAGTCTGTCGCTTTTATTCTTCACCATCACAAGTTTGTACAACGCTCAGTTTTCCCTTACACTAAATGATCTTACACTTTTAGAAGCAATTTTTATTGCCCTGTTTGCACCGATGACAACTTATTTGAAGGATCTTACTCAATCCATACGTAGGTATGGTGGTCTCTCAAACAAGATTTGGGTTTAAGGGTTTTGGATGCACAAGTAGTATCTCTACTTAGTGCGGAGTTTTTGGCTAGCAAAGATAGGGGCAAGCACCACATGTTGAAGGATTCATGACAATATAACTTCTATATGAATATGAACAAACATAATTCATTACGTTGTCTTCCTTGTCGAACGTCAACAATTTTGGCATATAATATTTTGATGGGTGCTCACAATCACAAAAGATTTCCAGGATAGTGTATTTGCATGTGAATCTTCTCTTCCCTTATTAATTCTTTCATGAGTTGCATCATTGACCAATGCTATGTTTGTCAATCTACAATAAAATTTTCTACTTATACTTTTCCTTGTGCAATGTCATCACTTACCATAAGATTAGCATGTGGTATTTTTCATTTATTTCCTTTCTTTTTATTGAAACAAGAAAGTAAAGAAGGCAAAACTCAAACTAAACTTTACTATATATCTCGCACACGATTGCATAGATTGATCACTAAGCAAACTCTTGGAAAGAAAGGATCGAACTAAACTTTTATTAATCTAAAGCAAAAGATAACCATGGACCGAACTATGAAAAGTAAAGGCAAAAGATAGTGGAGATGATACGATACCGGGGCACCTCCCCCAAGCTTGGTGAATGCCAAGGGGAGTGCCCATGCCCAATACTCAATTTTCTTTTGGTGATGAAGAAGGAGGTGGTGGTGATGAAGTAGAAGAGATCTTGTCCTCCGGTTTATATGGCAGAGACTCACCGTCATAAGAGGAAGAGTGAGTCTCTCGGATCCTGGAACTGGCAGCCAAACTCGTACCTTTAAACCTTGCTTAATATTCAAAGACTTGGCTTTGAAGGTCATGGATCTGGCTATGGAGGAAGTTGATTTTCTTCTTGAGGGAGAAGACGATGTCCTTCATGGACTTTCCATCCACCTTGAGATCACGGGTGTAGTCCGCGATCATGAGGTGATTGCCATTGAGCCCACGTTCCACCATCCCCTTGGGTCCTCGCACATCGCGGATGTGCAGCACCCCTTTGTGCATCTGGATAGCTTGAGGGTGCTGCATCACTTCCCACAGATATGGGTTGATGACGTTGTCAAATAACATGTCCTTCGAGGAGCTTGAAGCGGCCATGGTGGATTGGATCTGATAGAAAACAACAAGAAAATAAAATAGGAGATTTCTCCGAGATACCAAGGTCAACAGGTTGGGGGGGGTATATAATTTTTTTATCTTGGGGAACAAGCAGAACGGAAGAAAAACGGAGTCCGGAAAGTACCAGAGGTGGGCACAACCCACCGGGGCGCGTGTGGCAAGCCAGGCGTGCCCTCATGTGTCCTGACCACCAGGGTCACTTTCCTCGAAGTTTCTTATTTTCCTAATTTCTTAGATATTCCAAAACTGTCAAAAAATATTTTTGCGGATTTTTCGGAGTCCGTTTACTTACCGTATCACGTACCTCCCTTTTTCACGATTCTGAAGTCTCCCGGCAGGTTTCTTTTATGTGTTCTTCCGGTGTCATAGTTTGGATAATATTGCTTTCAACATTAATGGGCGTACCTAAGATATAATGTTTTATTCGTTGCCCATTGACAACCTTTGGGTTAGTACCTTCGGCATTATTTATTTTGATAGCTCCGGATAGATAGACCTCCTCGATAACATAGGGTCCTTCCCATTTGGAGAGGAGTTTTCCTGCAAAGCATTTGAAACGATAGTTGTACAAAAGAACACATTCTCCAACTTTAAACTCACGCTTTTGGATTCTTTTGTCATGCCATCTTTTAACTTTTTCTTTAAATAACTTTGCATTTTCATAAGCTTGGGTTCTCCATTCATCTAATGAGCTAATATCAACTAACCTCTTTTCACCAGCAAGTTTGAAATCATAGTTGAGTTCTTTGATTGCCCAATATGCTGTATGTTCTAACTCAAGAGGCAAATGACAAGATTTTCCATAAACCATTTTATAAGGAGACATACCCATAGGATTTTTATATGTTGTTCTATAAGCCCAAAGTGCATCATCTAATTTCTTAGACCAATGCTTCCGGGACCTATTGACAGTATTTTGTAAGATTAGTTTTATTTTTTATTGCTAAGTTCAACTTGACCACTAGACTGAGGATGATAAGGTGATGCAATTCTATGGTTAACATCATACTTAGCAAGAATTTTACGGAAAGCACCATGAATAAAGTGTGAACCACCATCAGTCATTAAATATCTAGGGACTCCAAACCTTGGGAAAATAACTTCTGTAAGCATTTTAATAGAGGTGTTGTAATTGATACGTATCCAATGTATCTATATTTTTGATGGTTTCATGCTATTATCCTGTCAAACTTTGGATGTTTTGTATGCCTTTTATATCTTTTTTGGGACTAACTTATTAACTCAGTGCCAAGTGCCAGTTCCTGTTTTTCCGTGTTTTTGACCCCTTTCAGAGGAGGATTTTAAACGGAGTCCAAATGGAACGAAACCACCAAAAAGAATTTTTCTGAAACAGAAGAAGATCGGGAAGCTTGAGAACCAAGGAAGGGGGCCACCAGGGACCCCACAAGCCCCCTAGCTGCGGCCAGGGGGGCCTGCGCCTCCCAGGCTTGTGGGCTCCCTGGGCCACCTCTGCCCTAGGTCTATCGCCTATATATTCCCTAAAATCCCAGAAAAAATCAAGAGATCATCGAAAGTACTTTTCCGCCGCCGCAAGCTTCTGTCTCCGCAAGATCCCATCTGGGGCACATTCTGGTGCCCTGCCGAAGGGGGATTCGGATACGGAGGGCTTCTTCATCAACACGATGACCTCTCCGATGATGCGTGAGTAGTTCACCACAGAGCTACGGGTCCATAGCTAGTAGCTAGATGGCTTCTTCTCTCTCTTGGATCTTCAATACAAAGTTCTCCATGATCTTCATGGAGATCTATCCGATGTAATCTTCTTTTGCGGTGTGTTTCTCGAGATCCGATGAATTGTGGATTTATGATCAGATTATCTATGAATCTTATTTGAGTTTCTTCTCATCTCTCTTATGCATGATTTCATATCCTTGTAATTCTCTTCGAGTTGTGGGTTTTGTTTGGCCAGCTTGATCTATGATTCTTGCAATGGGAGAAGTGCTTGGTTTTGGGTTCATACTGTGTGGTGACCTCACCTAGTGACAGAAGGGGTAGCGAGGCACACATCGTGTTGTTGCCATCAAGGGTAAAAAGATGGGGTTTTCATCATTGGTTTGAGTTTATCCCTCTACATCATGTCATCTTGCTTAAGGTGTTACTCTGTTCGTCATGAACTCAATACGCTAGATGCATGCTTGATAGCGGTCGATGTGTGGAGTAATAGTAGTAGATGCAGAAAGTATCGGTCTACTTGTCTCGGACGTGATGCATATATGTATGATCATTGCCTTAGATATCGTCATGACTTTGCGCGGTTCTATCAATTGATCGACAGAATTTGTTCACCCACCGTATTATTTGCTATTTTGAGAGAGGCCTCTAGTGAACACTATGGCCCCGGGTCTACTTCACATCATATTTTTAGCCTTACACTTTTACTTCATTGCACGTTTTGCCTTCAGATCTCACTTTGCAATCAATCTTGAAAGGATTGACAACCCCTTTATAGCGTTGGGTGCAAGCTCTTTTGTGTTTGTGCAGGTACTCTGGACTTGACGAGATTCTCCTACTAGATTGATACCTTGGTTCTCAAACTGAGGGAAATACTTACTGCTCCTGTGCTACATCACCCTTTCCTCTTCAAGGGAAAAACCAACGCAAGCCCAGTCTCCGTCAACGTGTCAATCTCTGGCGATGTTGTCTGTTGCCGTAGCAGAAGAATTTCTGGCGCCGTTGCTGGGGAGGATCAAGTCAAGAACTCATCCAAGTAAGTGTCGCAAACTCATCTCTTGCATTTACCTTTTTGCCTCTCGTTTTCCTCTCCACCACTTCCGAAGAACAAAAATTTACAAAAAAATATTTGCCTTTTTCGTCTGCCTTCTTCGTTTGCCCTTTTCTCTCGCTTGCTCTTTGTTCGCTTGTGTGCTTGCTTGCTTGCTGAAGTCACCATGATTGAAAACACCAAACTTTGTGACTTCTCGAATACTAATAATAATGATTTTATTAGTACTCCGATTGCTCCCGCCACTAGTGCGGAGTCGTACGAAATCAATGCCGCTTTGCTGAATCTTGTTATGATAGAGCAATTCTCCGGCCTTCCTAGTGAAGATGCTGCATCCCATCTTAATACCTTCGTTGAGCTTTGCGATATGCAAAAGAATAAATATGTGGATAATGATGTGATTAAATTGAACCTTTTTCCTTTCTCGTTGCGAGATCGAGCAAAAACTTGGTTTTCATCTTTGCCCAAAAATAGTATTGATTCTTGGAATAAGTGCAAAGATGCTTACATATCCAAGTATTTTCCGCCAGCTAAGATTATCTCTCTCCGTAATGATATCATGAATTTTAAGCAACCTTATCATGAACATGTTGCACAATCTTGGGAGAGAATGAAATTGATGATTAGAAATTGTCACGCTCATGGCTTGAGGCTTTGGATGATTATACAAATCTTCTACGCTGGTTTGAATTTCGCTTCTAGAAACATCTTGGACTCCGCCTCCGGTGGAACGTTCATGGAAATCACGTTAGGAGAAGCCAAAAAACTCCTAGATAATATCATGACGAACTACTCTCAGTGGCACACTAAAAGGTCACCTACTAGTAAGAAGGTACACGCTATAGAAGAAATTAACTCGTTGAGTGCTAAGATGGATGAGTTAATGAATTTGGTTGCTAGTAGAATTGCTCCTTTAGATCCTAATGATATGCCCTTGTCTTCCTTGATTAAGAGTAGCAACGCTAGCTTGGACCTTAATTTTGTTGGTAGGAATAATTTTGGCAACAACAACGCTTTTAGAGGAAACTATGTTCCTAGGCCTTTTCCTAGTAACTCCTCTAATAACTTTGGCAACTCCTACAATAATACTCATGGAAATTACAATAGATTACCCTCTGATCTAGAGAGTAATATCAAAGAGTTTATTAACTCACAAAAGATTTCCAATGCGTCCATAGAGGAAAAACTACTCAAAATTGACGATTTGGCTAGGAGCGTTGCTAAAATGTCTAGTGATATTGATGCTTTGAAAGTTAGATGTGCTCCTCCCAAGATCAATATGGACGAAACTTTGAAAGCTATGCGTGTTTCCATGAGTGAGAGCAAAGAAAGAACCGCCCAAATTTGTGCTAGACATGTGGCTGAAAAAGGCGTGTCCTCGTGATAAGAATCACGAAGATATTAAAGTGCTTGGTGTGACACCCATTGAATCTTTGTTTTCTTGTTTCAAACCTAATGATGATGGGGCTAGATATGAATCCACCTTGGTTGAAAAATGCCCCAATGATTCGGAGTCCATCTATCTTGATGCTAAAAGCATTGAAAGTGGAGTAGAAGATATGAAAACTTTGAGTAGTAATGAAATTACTACTTTGGATTTCAAGGAATTCAATTATGATAGTTGCTCCTTGATTGAATTCATTTCCTTGATGCAATCCATGCTAAACTCTCCACACGCTTATAGCCAAAACAAGGCCTTCACCGATCATATCGTCGAAGCTATGATAAAATCTCTTGAAGAGAAACTTGAATTGGAAGTCTCTATCCCTAGAAAGCTTCATGATGAGTGCGAACCTACTATCAAAATCAAAATCAAAACTACGAATGCAATGCTTTGTTTGATTTGGGTGCTAGTGTTTCCGCGATTCCAAAGTCTTTATGTGATGTTCTGGGTTTTAATGAGATTGAGGAGTGTTCTCTTAATTTGCATCTTGCGGATTCTACTGTCAAGAAATCCATGGGAAGGATCAATGATGTTCTTATTATTGCAAATAGGAACTATGTACCCGTGGATTTCATTGTGCTTGACATTGATTGCAATCCTACATGCCCTATTATTCTTGGTAGACCTTTCCTAAGGACTATCGGCGCTATCATCGATATGAAGGAAGAGAATATTAGATTTCAATTTCCTTTAAAGAAGGGCATGGAGCACTTTCCTAGAAACAAAATAAGATTGCCTTATGAATCCATGATGAGGGCTACTTATGGTTTGAGCACCAAAGACGACGATACGTGATTCCATCACCTTATGCCTAGCTAAGGGCGTTAAACAATAGCACTTGTTGGGAGGCAACCCAATGAATTTATCTTTTTCTTTCTATTTTGTTGCGTCTATACCATCACAATTCTGTTTTGGTTGTGTCTTTTGTGTTTCTTTTTGTGTTTGAGCCAAGCAAAACCTTTATGACTAGTCTTGGTGATGGTTGTTTGATCCTGTTCGAAAAAGACAGAAACTTTTCGCTCACGAGATTATTTTTCATTTTTATTCAGAAAAAGCTTTTGAGTTGATTCTTTTTGCTTCTGGTTGATATGCCTTTTTCCCAGGCAGTCGTAAGTTTTCAGAACTTTTGAGGTAACAGAAGTATACGAAGTATACAGATTGCTACAGACTGGTCCGTTTTTGACATATTCTGTTTTTTGTTGAGCTGGTTGCTTGTTTTGATGAAACTATGGATAGTATCGGGGGGGGGTACTAGCCATGGAAAAGTGAGAATACAGTAATCTAACACCAATATAAATAGAAATCAAGATTGCTACAGTACCTAAAGAGGTGGTGGTTTGTTTTCTTGTGCTAATGTTATCACGAGTTTCTGTTTAAGTTTTGTGTTGTGAAGTTTTCAAGTTTTGGGTGATGTTCTCATGGACAAAGAGATAAGGAGTGGAAAGAGCTCAAGCTTGGGGATACCCAAGGCATCCCAAGCCAAATTCAAGGACACCAAAAAGCCTAAGCTTCGGGATGCCCCGGGAAGGCATCCCCTCTTTCGTCTCCAATCCATTGGTAACATTACTTGGAGCTATATTTTTATTCACCACATGATATGTGTTTTGCTTGGAGCGTCCTTTATCGTAGGAGTCTTTTCTTTTTGTTGTGTCACAATCATCCTTGCTGCACAACTTTTGAGAGAGACATGCACTCATCCTGAATTTGCTAGAACACTCTTTGTGCTTCACTTATATCTTTTGAGCTAGATAATTTTGCTCTATGTGCTTCACTTAGATCTTTTAGAGCACCGCGGTGCGTAACTTGGTAGCTGGCTTATGCTATGAAAGTATTCCCAAAGGTGATAGGTACCCAAATAGGATACCAAAATCTCCATCTTCATGTGCATTAAGTAGAAAGAGAAGTTTTGATTCCTCTCAATTAGTTTTGAGACGTGGATTTGGTAATATTAAGAGTTATGTTAGTAGGGTGTTGTGAATCTATAAGTACTTGTGTTGAAGTTAGTGATTCCCGTAGAATGCACGTATGGTGAACCGCTATGTTAGGAAGTCGGAGCATAATTGATCTATTGATTGTCATCCTTTGTGTTGCGGTCGGGATCGCGCGATGGTTAACACCTACCAACCCTTCCCCTAGGAGTATGCGTTTAGCACTTTGTTTCAATTACTAATAAAAACTTTCGCAACAAGTATGTGAGTTCTTCATGACTAATGTGAGTCCATGGTATAGATGCACTTTCACCTTCCACCATTGCTAGCCTCTCTAGTGCCGCGCAATTCTCGCCGGTGCACAAACCCACCATATGCCTTCCTCAAAACAGCCACCATACCTACCTACTTTGGCATTTTCATAGCCATTCCGAGATATATTGCCATGCAACTCCCACCGTTCTGTATCATGACTTGTGTCATCACTCTCACATTGCCATTGCATGATGATAAGATAGCTAGCGAGATGTTTCAACGTCATACGCCAAGCTAGATCGTTGCACATCCTGGTACACTGCCGGAGGCATTTCCTATAGAGTCATCATCGTTCTGAGCTTTGAGTTGTGAGTAAATAAAAGTGTGATGATCATCATTATTAGAGCATTGTCCCATGTGAGGAAATAAAAAAAAAAGAGGCCAAAGATCCCAAATAAAAAAAAGGGGAGAAAAAGAGGCCCAAGAGCCCAAATAAAAAAAGAGAAAAAGAGAGAAGGGACAATGCTACTATCTTTTTCCAAACTTGTGTGCTACATAATAGCACCATGTTCTTAATGATTGAGAGCCTCTCGTTTCGTCACCACCATATGCTAGTGGGAATCTTCATTGTATAACTTGGCTTGTATATTCCGATGACGGGCTTCCTCAAAATTACCCTAGGTCTTCGTGAGCAAGCAAGTTGGATGCACACCCACTAGTTCTCCTTTTGAGCTTTCACATACTTATAGCTCTAGTGCATCCTTTGTATGGCAATCCCTACTCATTCACATTGATATCTATTAATGGGAATCTCCATAGCCCTTTGATACCCCGAGTCAATGTGACCATATCCTCCCTTTTTGTCTCACAACCACCACCACCACACTCTATTCCACCTATAGTGCTATATCCGTGGCTCATGCTCATGTATTACGTGATAGTTATAAAAGGTTTGAGAAAGTAAGAGTGTGAAAACAATTACTTGGCCAATATCGGGGTTGTGCATGATTGAAATTAGTTGTGTGGGGATGATGGAGCATAGCCAGACTATATGATTTTGTAGGGATAACTTTCTTTGGCCTTTTTATTTCGAAAGTTCATGATTACCTTGCTAGTTTGCTTGAAGTATTATTGTTTTCATGTCAATAGCAAACTATTGTTTTGAATCTTACGGATCTGAACATTCATGTCACACGAAAGAATTTGCAAAGGACAACTATGCTAGGTAGCATTCCACATCAAAAATTCAGTCTTTATCACTTCCCTACTCGAGGACGAGTAGGAGTTAAGCTTGGGGATGCTTGATACGTCTCCATGGCAGTGTACCGGGATGTGCAACGATCTAGCTTGGCGTATGATGTTGAAACATCTTGCTAGCTATCTTACAATCATGCAATGGCAATATGAGAGTGACAGCACAAGTCATGAGATGGAACGGTGGGAGTTGCATGGCAATATATCTCGGAATGGCTATGAAAACGCCATAGTAGGTAGGTATGGTGGCTGTTTTGAGGAAGGCATATGGTGGGTTTGTGCACCGGCGAAAATTGCTCGGTACTAGAGAGGCTAGAAATGGTGGAAAGTGAAAATGCATCTATGCCATGGACTCACATTAGTCATGAAGAACTCACATACTTATTGCGAAAGTTTTTATTAGTAATCGAAACAAAGTGCTAAACGCATACTCCTAGGGGAAGGGTTGGTAGGTGTAAAACATCGCGCGATCCCGACCCCAACATAAAGGATGACAATCAATAGATCAATTAGGCTCCGACTTCCTAACATAGTGGTTCACCATACGTGCATGTTACGGGAATCACTAACTTCAACACAAGTATTTCTAGATTCACAACACCCTACTAACATGACTCTTAATATTACCAAATCCACGTCTCAAAACTAGTTGAGAGGAATCAAACTTCTCTTCTACTCAATGCACATGAAGATGCAAGTTTTATTGTATCCTCTTTGGATACCTATCACCTTTGGTACTACTTTTGTAGCACAAGCCAACTACCAAGTTACGCACCGCCGTGCTCTAAAAGATCTAAGTGAAGCACATAGAGCAACATTGTCTAGCTCAAAAGATATAAGTGAAGCACAAAGAGTGTTCTAGCAAATTCATGATGAGTGCATGTCTCTCTCAAAAGGTGTACAGCAAGGATGATTGTGACACAACAAAAAGAAAAGACTCCTACGATACAAGACGCTCCAATCAAAACACATATCATGTGGTGAATAAAAATATAGCTCCAAGTAATGTTACCTATGGATTGAAGACGAAAGAGGGGATGCCTTCCCAGGGCATCCCCAAGCTTAGGCTTTTTGGTGTCCTTGAATTTGTCTTGGGATGCCTTGGGCATCCCCAAGCTTGAGCTCTTTCCACTCTTTATCCCTTTGTCCATGAGAACATCACCCAAAACTTGAAAACTTCACAACACAAAACTTAAACAGAAACTCATGATATCATTAGCACAAGAAAACAGACTACCAGCTCTTTAGGTACTGTAGCAATCTTGATTTATATTTATATTGGTGTTAGGTTACTGTATTCTCACTTTTCCATGGCTAGTACCCCCCGATACTATCCATAGTTTCATCAAAACAAGCAACCAACACAACAAAAACAGAATCTGTCAAAAACAGACCAATCTGTAGCAATCTGTATACTTAGTATACTTCTGGTACCTTAAAAATTCTGAAACCTTACGACCGCCTGGGAAAAAGGCATATCAACCAGAAGAAAAAAGAATCAACTCAAAATCAATTTCTGAATAAAAATGAAAAATAATCTCGTGAGCGAAAAATAATCCATAAACCTTCAAACCAGTTTTGCCATGAGTGTCCACCATACCTACCTATGGATTGAATAAGATCCCTCAAGTAAGTTGTCATCGGGGCAAGCAATAAAAATTGCTCTCTAATATGTATGATCTATTAGTGTGTGGAAAATAAGCTTTATACGAACCTATGATGAGGAAGACATAAAAGCGACAGATTGCATAATAAAGTTCTTTATCACAGGAGGCAATATAAAGTGACGTTGCTCCGCACTAAGAGGACACGCATCCTGATACGTCTCCAACGTATCGATAATTTTTTATTGTTTCATGCCATTATCTTGTCAAACTTTGGATGTTTTGCATGCCTTTTATTTATTTTTTGGGACTAACTTATTAATCCAGTGCCAAGTGCCAGTTCTTGTTTTTTCCAAGTTTTTGACCCCTTTCAGAGGAGATTTTGAAACGGAGTCCAAACGAAAGAAAATCCCCGAAAATATTTTCTAGATCATTGCCTTAGATATCGTCATGACTTTGCGCGGTTCTATCAATTGCTCGACAGTAATTTTTCACCCACCGTAATACTTGCTATTTGGAGAGAAGCCTCTAGTGAACACTATGGCCCCCAGGGTCTACTCCACACCATATTTTCAGCCTTACACTTTTTACTTCGTTGCACTTTCTGCCTTCAGATCTCACTTTGCAAACAATCCTGAAGGGATTGACAATCCCTTTGAAGCGTTGGGTGCAAGCTTGTTTGTGTTTGCGCAGGTACTCTGGACTTTATGAGACCCTCCTTCTGGATCGATACCTTGGTTCTCAAACTGAGGGAAATACTTACTGCTCCTGTGCGGACTCACCCTTTGCACTTCAAGGGAAAAACCAACGCAAGCCCAATCTCTGTCAACGTGTCAATTTCTGTCACTGTTGTTTGAGAAGTAGCACATCCCAACCTCAAAAGCGCATGACAACCTCTGCTTCCCTCTGCGAAGGGCCTATCTTGTACCTTTACTTTTTGTCCCTGAAGGAGTCATGGTGATCTTCACCAATTCCTTATCTCGCCTTTATCTTGGCTAACTTCATATGCTAGGGAAAGATCTATATTCATATGTCAACTTGGAGGTAGGCATTCATGAATTATTATTGTTGACATTACCCTTGAGGTAAGTAGTTGGGAGGCAAAACTATAAGCCCCTATCTTTCTCTGTGTCCAGCCGAAACGTTGATCTCATGAGTACCACGTGAGTTGTAGCAATTGTAGAGAACGAAAGAATGATTGAGTATGTGGATTTGCTTTACAAGCTCTTATTTGACTCTTTTTGATGTTGTGATAAATTGCAATTGCTTCAGTGACTAAAGGCTATCGGTTGTTACTTCTCGGTAAGGTTCTTGATCCATGCTTTACTTTGTGAAGGAATTATCACTTTAGCATGAGAGATTATATGTTGGTATTGTTGTTCTGATATTGATCATGATGCATGCATGTTCGTATCTTGTTTGGTCGACACCTCGCTCCCTAAACATGTGGACATATTTATTGAGCTCGGCTTTCGCTTGAGGACAAGCGAGGTCTAAGCTTGGGGAGTTGATACGTCCATTTTGCATCATGTTTTCATGTTGATATTTATAGCTTCTTTGGATGTTATTTCACTTCATGGTACTATTCTTATGCTTTTTCTCTCTTATTTTGCAAGGTTTACATGAAGAGGGAGAATACAGGCAACTGGAATTCTTGCCTGAAAGTGGAGCAAAGTTGAGATACCTATTGTGCACAACTCCAAACGCCGTAAAAATCAACGAGGAATTTTTTCCCGATTTATCAAAAATACTGGGCCGAAGAAGTGCCAGAGGGGTGATGAGCCACAAGTATAGGGGATCAATCGTAGTCCTTTCGATAAGTAAGAGTGTCGAACCCAACGAGGAGCAAAGGCTCTGATAAATGGTTTTCAGCAAGGTAATAACTGCAAGCACTGAAAGTAGCGGTAACAAGTGATGGTGTAGTGAGGTGAAATGTAGCAAGTGAAAAGTAACAAGTAACAAGTAGTAGCAATGGTGCAGAAAGTGGCCCAATCCCTTTTGTAGCAAGGGACAAGCCTGAACAAAGTCTTACAGGAGGAAAAACGCTCCCGAGGACACACGGGAATTTCTGTCATGCTAGTTTCATCATGTTCATATGATTCGCGTTCGTTACTTTGATAATTTGATATGTGGGTGGACCGGCACTTGGGTACTGCCCTTACTTGGACAAGCATCCCACTTATGATTAACCGCTCTCCCAAGCATCCGCAACTAGGAAGGAAGAATTAAGACAACGTCTAACCATAGCATTAAACTAGTGGATCCAAATCAGCCCCTTAAGAAGCAACGCATAGACTGGGGTTTAAGCTTCTGTCACTCCAGCAACCTATCATCTACTTACTACTCCCCAATGCCTTCCTCTAGGCCCAAATATGGTGAAGTGTTATGTAGTCGACGTTCACATAACACCACTAGAGGAAAAGACAACATACAGCATATCAAAATACCGAACGAATACCAAATTCACATGACTATTATTAACATGACTTATCCCATGTCCTCGGGAACAAAAGTAACTACTCACAAAGCATAATCATAATCATGATCAGAGGTGTAATGAATAGCATCAAGGATCTGAACATAAACTCTTCCACCAAGTAATCCAACTAGCATCAACTACAAAGAGTAATCAACACTACTAGCAACCTAATCGGAGTCGCGAGATGGAGATTGGTTACAAGAGATGAACTAGGGAATTGAGAGGAGATGGTGCTGATGAAGATGTTGATGAAGATGCCTCCCCTCCGATGAGAGGAGTGTTGGTGATGACAATGGCGACGATTTCCCCCTCCGGGAGGGAAGTTTCCCCGGCAGGATCGTCCTATCGGAGCTCTAGATTGGATCTGCTCAAGTTCTGCCTCGTGGCGGCGGCGAAACCCTGAAAAAGTTCCCTCCTGATTTTTTCTGTAACGAAACCCTTCATATACCAAAAGAGGGGGGCAGTGAGCCGTCAGGGAGCCCACAAGCCCTGTAGCCGCCACCAGGGGGGTGGCGGCTACCAGGCTTGTGGGGCCCTGGTAGCTTCCCTCTGGTACTTCTTTCGCCCAGTATTTTTTATATATTCCCAAAAAATTCCACGTAAATTTTCAGGGCATTTGGAATTGTGCAGAATAGAGGACTCAGACTTGCTCCTTTTCCAGTCTAGAATTCCAGCTGCCTGAATTCTCCCTCTTCAAATAAACCTTGCAAAATAAGAGAGAAAAGGCATAAATATGGTACCACAAAGTAATATAACAGCCCATAAAGCGATAAATATCAACATGAAAGCATGATGCAAAATGGACGTATCAACTCCCCCAAGCTTAGACCTCGCTTGTCCTCAAGCGAAAACCAAGTTCCATAAACTTGTCCACATGTTTAGGGACGAAGGTGTCGATAAAACATAATACAGACATGAGGGCATCATGATCACACATAGAACAGCGATACATCATAAAGATTCTTATGAGAAAGTAACAATTTCTTCACAAAGCAAAGTATGAAGCAAAAACCTTACCGAGAAGTAACCAACAACAGTCCAAAGTCATTGAAGCAATTGCAATCTATCATAACATCAGAAAGAGTCAAATAAGAGCTTGTAAGGCAAACCCACATATTCAATCATCTCTTTTATTTTCCACAATTGTTACAACTCACGTGGTACTCATGGTGTCAAAGTTTCAGCTGGACACACAGGAAGATAGGAGCTTATAGTTTTGCCTCCTAACAATTTACCTCAAGGGTAAAGTCAACAATAATAAAGCATAAGTACTCAACTCCAAGTTGATATATGAATATAGATCTTTCCCAAGCATGTGACGGTATCCAAGACAAAGGCAAAAATAGGGAATTGGTGAAGATCACCATGACTCTTACAAGGTCAAAAAGTAAAGGTACAAGATAGGCCCTTCACAGAGGGAAGCAGAGGTTGTCATGTGCTTTTGAGGTTTGAATGCGTGTCCTATTAGTGCGGAGGAATGTCACTTTATATTGCCTCCTATGATAAAGAACTTTATTATGCAGTCTGTCGCTTTTATGTCTTCCTCATCACAGGTTCGTACAAAGCTTATTTTCCACACACTAATAGATCAAACATATTAGAGAGCAATTTTTATTGCTTGCACCGATGACAACTTACTTGAAGGATGTTATTCAATCCATAGGTAGGTATGGTGGACTCTCATGGCAAAACTGGGTTGAAGGTTTATGGATGCACAAGTAGTATCTCTACTTGGTGCGGGAGTTTTGGCTAATATGAGGTGGAAGCAATCGTCACATGCTAAGGGATCTCTAATCATATAATATTGTTTGGAACCAAGCAAACACAATTCATTATGTTTTGTTCCTTGTCCAACATCTACTTCTAAGCATGTAATAGTTTGGTGAGTGCTCACAATTGTAAAAAGTGTCTAAAATGATATATTTATATGTGAACCTCTCTTTCCTTATTACTTCTTATTAATTGCAACAATGACTGAGGTCTATGTTGGTTTATTCTCAACAAGTTTCAATCATCATACTTGTTATATGTGAAGCTATCACTTTCCATAATATCATCTCATGATCTTTCATGCTATCGTTCTTTTCATACTTTTGATCACGGCACAAAACAAAGCCCTTGACTGAGATACTCTTTATTATATAGCTCGCAAGCTCGAAAACATTGGGGGAGACACAAGGCAAAAGACTCAAACTAAACATTAAAGACTTATTCCACTAAGAGAAGAAATAAAACTGAAAAGGAAAGAACTAAAACAAAGGTAAAAGCAAAAGATATAAAGGTGATACGATACCAGGGCAACTCCCCCAAGCTTGGCAAAAGCCAAGGGGATTGCCCATTCAATGCTTAGTTGCCTTCCTTTGGTGGTGATGGTGGCGGAGTTGTTGCCTTTGATTCCAAGAGAGCTATCAATCTTTGATTTATACCTTTGAGATCTGCGACATGGTTTTCCAGCAAAACAACTTCACAAGAAAGGGAAATATTGCAAGAACGAGGTTTTTTGCAAAACCTCAAGAGTTAAATCAAGGATGGAGACAACACGTGGAGGAAGGGCTGGAGAAAATCTACTCCTTCAACGTCTTCAATGTTGAAAATAGGTTGAACTTCCTCCCTAGCTTGGGTTTTCTCCTTAGCTTTGTCCCTGGCTTCCGTGACTTCTACTCTTTTCAGATCAGCATCTACTTTTTCATGAACTTGGGGAAGATCATTCTGCCCAACAGATTCCTGAGACATCTTTGCTCTAAATCTGCGGCAGACAACAGGCTCGAAACGAAAACAGAGGAAAACTGTGCGATACGGAGATCAAAACCTTCGGGCGTATATATAATGATTTTTTCTGGTCCAGAAGGAGGGCTCCGCAAGAAAACGGAGTCCGGGAGGCACACGAGGTGCCCACAAGCCCTCTAGCCGCCACCAGGGGGTAGGTGGCGGCTACCAAGCTTGTGGCCGCCTCGTGCGCTCTCCGGACTGCTTTTTATTTTTCTAATTTTCCAAAAATTCCAAAACGGAGGAAATTTCCTATTGGAAAAGTTTCGGAGTCCAATTACTTACCGAAACATATACCTCTTCGTTTTCAGGGTCTGAAACAGGCTGATAAACATCCCTTATGTACTCCTCTGGAGTTATGATATTGATGATATTGGTCTCAACATTTATGGGAGTACCAGAGATATAATGCTTGACTCTTTGCCCATTTACCACTCTAGGAAAATTTCCTTCCGTGTTATTGATTTTGATGGCACCGGAACAATATACTTCCTCGATAACGTAAGGACCTTCCCATTTAGAGAGAAGCTTGCCTGCGAATAATCTTAAGCAAGAATTGTATAGCAGGACATAATCACCTACATTGAACTCTCGTTTCTGTATTCTTTTATCGTGCCATCTCTTAACCTTTTCCTTGAACAACTTGGCATTCTCATATGCATGGGCCCTCCATTCATCTAATGAGCTGATATCAAACAACCGCTTCTCACCGGCAAGTTTGAAATCGAAGTTGAGCTCTTTGATTGCCCAATAAGCTTTGTGTTCCAGCTCAAGAGGTAAATGACATGCCTTACTATAAACCATTTTATACGGCGACATCCCCATGGGATTCTTATAAGCAGTCCTATAAGCCCATAGTGCATCGTCAAGTTTGCTAGACCAATTCTTTCGATATCTATTGATAGTCTTTTGTAGGATCAATTTGATCTCCCTATTACTCAACTCCACTTGACCACTAGACTGAGGATGATAAGGAGATGCAACTCTATGGTTGACATCATACTTAGCGAGCATCTTGCAGAAAATACCATGAATGAAGTGTGAACCGCCATCAATCATCAAATATCTAGGGACTCCAAATCTTGGGAAAATGACTTCTTTAAGCATATTAATAGAGGTGTGGTGATCAACATTTTTACTGGGGATAGCTTCTACCCACTTAGTGACGTAATCCACAGCAACTAAGATGTGAGTGTACCCATTGGAACTCGGGAAGGGTCCCATATAATCAAAGCCCCAGACATCAAATGGTTCAATGACAAGTGAATAGTTCATAGGCATTTCTTGACGCTTACTGATGTTCCCTATTCTTTGGCATTCATCACAAGACAAGACAAACTTACGGGCATCCTTGAAGAGAGTGGGCCAATAGAAACCTGATTGCAATACATTATGAGCAGTTCTATCTCCAGCATGGTGTCCTCCGTAGGCTTCAGAATGACACTTCTGCAAGATCTGTCCCTGTTCATGTTCAGGCACACAACGTCTAATAACACCATCTACTCCTTCCTTATAAAGGTGAGGATCATCCCAAAAGTAGTGTCTCAAATCAAAGAAGAATTTCTTCTTTTGCTGCTAGGTGAAACTGGGTGGTACGTATTTGGCTACGATGTAATTTGCGTAATCAGCATACCACGGTGCACTATGTGAAGTGCGGATGACATTTAATTGCTCATCGGGAAAGCTGTCATCAATAGGTCGTGGGTCATCAAGGACATTCTCTAGCCTCGACAAGTTATCTGCTATAGGGTTATCAGCACCCTTTCGGTCAACGACGTGCAAGTCAAATTCCTAAAGCAGGAGAACCCATCTGATCAGCCTAGGCTTAGCGTCCTTCTTCTCCATAAGGTACTTAATAGCAGCATGATCTGAGTGAATAGTGACTTTGGAATCAACTATATAAGATCTGAACTTTTCACATGCAAACACGACTGCTAAAAACTCCTTTTCCGTAGTGGCATAGTTTCTTTGGGCACTGTCTAGAGTTTTACTAGCATAGTGAATAACATTCAACTTCTTGTCAACTCTTTGTCCTAGAACAGCACCAACAGCATAATCACTAGCGTCGCACATGATTTCAAAGGGCAAGTTCTAGTCAGGTGGTTGAACAATAGGTGCGGTTATCAAAGCCTTCTTAAGTATTTCGAAAGCTTCCTCACAATCCTCATCAAAAACAAAAGGAACATCCTTCTGCAAGAGGTTGGTAAGAGGCCTAGAAATCTTAGAGAAGTCTTTAATGAACCTTCTATAAAAACCAGCATGACCTAGGAAACTTCGTATACCTCTGATATCTATGGGGCAAGGCATTTTCTCAATTGCATCAACCTTAGCCTTATCAACTTCAATGCCCCTCTCAGAGGTTTTGTGTCCTAAGACGATGCCTTCATTAACCATAAAGTGGCACTTCTCCCAATTCAAGACGAGGTTGGTATCTTTGCATCTCTGTAAGACTCGATCAAGGTTGCTGAGGCAATCATCAAAGGAAGACCCATAAACGGCGAAGTCATCCATGAAAACCTCGACAATCTTTTCACAAAAGTCAGAGAATAGAGCCATCATACATCTTTGAAAGGTGGCAGGTGCATTGCATAAGCCAAAAGGCATACGTCTTTAAGAAAAGGTACCGAAGGGGCAGGTGAAAGTGGTTTTCTCCTGATCAGATTGTGCAACAGGTATTTGCGAGAAACCTGAATAACCGTCTAGAAAGCAGAAGTGTGTGTGTTTGGATAGCCTTTCTAGCATTTGGTCGATAAACGGCGAAGGATAATGGTCTTTCCTGGTTGCCTTGTTCAGTTTCCGGAAGTCTATCACCATACTATAGCGAGTAATAATCCTTTGTGGGATTAATTCATTCTTATCATTAGGAACGACGGTGATACCTCCCTTCTTAGGTACGCAATGTACTGGACTTACCCAATCACTATGAGCAACAGGATAAATGATTCCTGCTTCCAGGAGCTTTAATATTTCTTTTCTAACGACCTCTTTCATCTTAGGATTTAATCTCCTTTGATGATCAGCAACTGGTTTAGAATCAGGATCGGTTTTAATCTTGTGCTGACATAGAGTGGGACTAATACCCTTAAGATCATCAAGAGTATATCCAATAGCAGCACGGTGCTTCCTCGGAGTTTTTAGTAACTTCTTCTCTTCGTGCTCTAAGAGAAGAGCACTAATAATAACATGATATATCTCCTTATCATCAAGATAGGCATACTTAAGAGTATCAGGCAACTGTTTAAGTTCGAACACAGGATCACCCTTTGGTGGGGGAGGATCCCCAAGCAGTTCAACAGGCAGATTATTCTTGAGAATAGGATATTGTTCTAAGACAATTTTATCTATCTCATCTATTTCCTCCATATGCATATCATTTTCATGCTCAAGAAGATATTGCTCTAAAGGATCCGTAGGAGGTACGGCAATAGAGGCAAGAGCAATGATTTCATCCCTACCAGACGACTCATTTTCATGGGGTTGTCTTCCAAACTTGGAGAAGTTAAATTCAAGAGACACACCCTCGAAATTAACTGTGACAGTCTGCTTAATGCAATCAATGTGAGCATTGACAGTGTTGAGAAAGGGTCTACCGAATATGATGGGGCAAAAACTATCTTGTGCAGTACCAAGGACGAGGAAATCAGTAGGATACTTCGTCTTACCACACAGGACTTCTACGTCTCTCACAATTCCCACAGGGCAGATAGTGTCTCTATTAGCTAGCATAATAGTGACATCAATGGGTTCTAGCTCAGAAGGTGCAATCTCATCTTTGATTTCATCATATAAGGAACGGGGTATTGCACTAACACTAGCTCCCATATCACATAAACCATGGTAACAGTGATCTCCTATCTTGACAGAAACAACGGGCAAGCCAACTAGAGGTCCGTATTTGTCTTTCGCGTGAGGATTAGCAATTCTAGCGGAGTCCTCACAGAATTTGATAACATGCCCATCTATGTCTTCGACTAAGAGATCTTTGATAATAGCAACACTAGGTTCAACTCTAATCTCCTCAGGGGGTGCAAGTGGTCTAATGTAACCCCTACGTATCACAGTTGGAGCTTTAGAATAATCCTTTTTCCTAGCAGGGTAAGGTGGTTTCTCGGCGTAGGCACAAGGAACAACAGGATCACTAAAAGCAATGACTTTCTCCTCAACTAGATTGGTTTTGACTATGTTGCTTTCTACAGGAGGATGATACTTAAACCACTTCTCTTTGGGAAGATCAACATGAGGAGCAAAAGATTCATATAGAGAAGCTACTATCTCAGAGTCAAGTCCATACTTAGCGCTAAAATCTCTAGAAGTGTTTGTCTCAACAAAAGATTTAACGCAATCAAACTGGAAATTCATACCTGACTCCTTACCTTCCTCCAGCTCCCAATCTTCGGAGTTACGTTTGATTCTTTCCAATAAATTCCACTTGTGGTCAATATCCTTCTTCATAAAAGAACCGGTACAAGAAGTGTCAAGCATGGTACGATCTTCATGAGAAAGTTGAGCATAAAAGTTTTGAGTGATAATTTCTCTCGAGAGCTCATGATTGGGGCATGAATATAGCATTGATTTAAGCCTCCCCCAAGCTTGAGCTATGCTTTCCCTGTCACGAGGCCAAAAGTTATAAATATAATTCCGATCACGATGTACTAAATGCATAGGATAAATTTTTTGCTGAAATTCCAATTTCAACCGATTGTAGTCCCATGATCCAGTATCATCAATAAGCCTATACCATGTCAATGCCTTATCCTTCAAAGATAAAGGAAAGACTTTCTTCTTTACCTCATCCTCGGGCAAACCTGCAAGCTTTAATAAACCACAATCTTCATCTACATAGATCAGATGCAAGTCTGGATGTGAAGATCCATCTCCTGTAAAAGGATTTGCCACCAGTTTCTCAAGCATACCCGAAGGAATCTCATAAAAGATATTTTCAATAGGTACCTCAGGTTGAGGAACAACTCCTCGTGCTTCCGTTCGTGGTGAAGATACCCCGAACAAACTCCTCAAAGGAACAGTTTCCATAGTGACAAGTGACAATAAATTTCAGCACAGTATATAAATGTTTCCTCACCAATTTCCACTTACCAAAGGCGCTTCACTCCCCGGCAACGGCGCCAGAAAAGAATCATGATGACCCACAAGTATAGGGGATCAATCATAGTCCTTTAGATAAGTAAGAGTGTCGAACCCAACGAGGAGCAGAAGGCTCTGATAAATGGTTTTCAGCAAGGTAATAACTGCAAGCACTGAAAGTAGCGGTAACAAGTGATGGTGTAGTGACGTGAAACGTCGCAAGTGAAAACTAACAAATAACAAGTAGTAGCAATGGTGCAGCAAGTGGACCAATCCCTTTTATAGCAAGGGACAAGCCTGAACAAAGTCTTACAGGAGGAAAAACGCTCCCGAGGACACACGGGAATTTCTGTCATGCTAGTTTCATCATGTTCATATGATTCGCGTTCGTTACTTTGATAATTTGATATGTGGGTGGACCGGCGCTTGGGTACTGCCCTTACTTGGACAAGCATCCCACTTATGATTAACCCCTCTCGCAAGCATCCACAACTATGAAAGAAGAATTAAGACAACGTCTAACCATAGCATTAAACTAGTGGATCCAAATCAGCCCCTTACGAAGCAACGCATAGACTGGGGATTAAGATTCTGTCACTCAAGCAACCCATCATCTACTTACTACTCCCCAATGCCTTCCTCTAGGCCCAAATATGGTGAAGTGTTCTGTAGTCGACGTTCACATAACACCACTAGAAGAAAAGACAACATACAACATATCAAAATACCGAACGAATTCCAAATTCACATGACTATTATTAACATGACTTATCCCATGTCCTCAGGAACAAAAGTAACTACTCACAAAGCATAATCGTAATCATGATCAGAGGTGTAATGAACAGCATCAAGGATCTGAACATAAACTCTTCCACCAAGTAATCCAACTAGCATCAATTACAAAGAGTAATCAACACTACTAGCAACCTTACAAGTACCAATCGGAGTCGCGAGATGGAGATTGGTTAGAAGAGATGAACTAGGGATTGGAGAGGAGATGGTGCTGATGAATATGTTGATGAAGATGCCTCCCCTCCGACGAGAGGAGTGTTGGTGATGACGATGGCGACGATTTCCCCCTCCGGGAGGGAAGTTTCCCTGATAGGATCGTCCCGCCGGAGCTCTAGATTGGATCTGCTCAAGTTCCGCCTCATGGCGGCGGCGAAACCATGAAAAAGCTCCCTCCTGATTTTTTCTGGAACGAAACCCTTCATATAGCAAAAGAGGGGGGCCAGTGGGCCGTCAGGGAGCCCACAAGCCCTGTAGCCGCCACCAGGGGGTGGCGGCTACCAGGCTTGTGGGGCCCTGGTAGCTCCCCTCTGGTACTTCTTTCTGTTAGGTAGCGTAGCATAAATTCAAAATTTTCCTACGCTTATTCAGATCTTCCTATGAAGAGACCAGCAACGAGAGAGGGGTAAGAGCATCTTCGTACCTTTGAAGATCGCTAAGCGGAAGCGTTTGCTAGAACGCGGTTGATGGAGTCGTACTCGCAGCGATTCCGATCTAGTGCCGAACAACGGCACCTCCGCGTTCAACACACGTGCAGCCCGATGACGTCTCCCGCACCTTGATCCAGCAAGGAGGAGGGAGAGGTTGGGGAAGAAGACGAGCAACACGACGGCGTGGTGTTGGTGGAGAGACGAGGTCTCCCGGCAAGGCTTTGCCAAGCGCCGGCAGCGAGGAGGAGGGAGAGGAGCAAGGGCTGCGAGAGAGAGATTAAACCGTGTCTCAAACAGCCCCGGACCTCATCTATATATAGGGGGAGAGGGAGGGGGCGCAGCCCTTAGGGTTCCCACCCCTAAGGGGTGCGGCAGCCCTCAGATGGGGAAGGGGTGGCGGCCAGGGCAAGGGGGAGGGGTGGCGCACCCCTCTGGTGGGCCTAAGGCCCACCTGAGTTAGGGTTCCCCCCCTCTTTTCCTTTCCCCTGCGCCATGGGCTGAGTGCGGAGGCGCACCAGCCCAACTAGGGGCTGGTTCCCACCCCCACTTAGCCCATCTTACCTCTTGGGGTCGCAGCCCCCCTTCGGTGGTCCCCCGGGACCACCTCCGGTGGTCCCGGTGGTCCCGATACGTCACCGGTGATGCCCGAAACACTTCCGATCTCCGAAACCATTCGTCCTATATATCAATCTTTACCTCCGGACCATTCCGGAGCTCCTCGTGACGTCCTGGATCTCATCCGGGACTCCGAACAACTTTTGGTAATCTCGTATCACAATCCCCTATAACCCTAGCGTCATCGAACCTTAAGTGTGTAGACCCTACGTGTTCGGGAGACAGGCAGACATGACCGAGACACCTCTCTGGACAATAACCATCAGCGGGGTCTGGATACCCATGGTGGCTCCCACTAGCTCCACGATGATCTCATCGGATGAACCACGATGTCAAGGATTCAATCAATCCCGTATACGATTCCCTTTGTCTGTCGGTACAGAACTTGCCCGAGATTCGATCGTCGGTATACCTATACCTTGTTCAATCTCGTTACTGGTAAGTCTCTTTACTCGTTCCGTAGCACGTCATCATGTGACTAACTCCTTAGTCACATTGAGCTCATGATGATGTTCTACCGAGTGGGCCCAGAGATACCTCTCCGTCACACGGAGTGACAAATCCCGATCTCGATTCGTGCCAACCCAACAGACACTTTCGGAGGTACCCGTAGTGCACCTTTATAGTCACCCAGTTACGTTGTGACGTTTGATACACCCAAAGCACTCCTACGGTATCCGGGAGTTGCACGATCTCACGGTCGAAGGAAAAGATACTTGACATTAGAAAAAGCATTAGCATACGAACAATACGATCTAGTGCTAGGCTTAGGATTGGGTCTTGTCCACCACATCATTCTCCCAATGATGTGATCCCGTTATCAATGACATCCAATGTCCATGATCAGGAAATCATGATCATCTATTGACTAACGAGCTAGCTAACTAGAGGCTTGCTAGGGACACATTGTGATCTATTCATTCACACATGTATTACTGTTTCCTGTTAATACAATTATAGCATGAACGATAGACGATTATCATGAACAAGGAAATATGATAATAACCATTTTATTATTGCCTCTAGGGCATATTTCCAACAGTCTCCCACTTGCACTAGAGACAATAATCTAGTTACATTGTGATGTATCGAACACCCATAGCATTATGGTGCTGATCATGTTTTGCTCGTGGAAGAGGTTTAGTCAACGGGTCTGCAATATTCAGATCCGTGTGTACTTTACAAATATCTATCACTCCAGTTTGGACATGGTCCTGGATGGAGTTGTAGCGGCGCTTGATGTGCTTCGTCTTCCGGTGAAACCTGGGCTCTTTGGCTATGGCAATGGCTCCAGTGTTATCACAGAAGAGTGTCATAGGACCCGACGCGCTTGGAACCACTCCAAGGTCGGTGATGAGCTCCTTCATCCAAATTCCTTCATGAGCCGCTTCTGAAGCAGCTATGTACTCCGCTTCACATGTAGATGCTGCCACGACTTCTTGCTTGCTGCTGCACCAGCTCACTGCCCCACCATTCAACACATATACGTATCCGGTTTGTGACTTAGAGTCATCCGGATCTGTGTTGAAGCTAGTATCGACGTAACCCTTTACGACGAGCTCTTCGTCACCTCCATAAACGAGAAACATTTCCTTAGTCCTTTTCAGGTACTTAAGGATATTCTTGACCGATGTCCAGTGTTCCGCACCGGGATTACTTTGGTACCTCCCTACCAAGCTTATCGCAAGGTTTATATCAGGTCTGGTACACAGCATGGCATACATTAGAGAGCCCACGGCTGAAGCGTAGGGGACAGAACTCATCTTCTCTCTATCTGCTGCCGTGGTCGGCGACTGAGTCTTACTCAATCTCATACCTTGCAAAACTGGCAAGAACCCTTTCTTTGAGTTTTCCATATTGAATTTCTTCAATATCTTGTCAAGGTATGTACTTTGCGAAAGACCTATGAGGCGTCTCGATCTATCTCTATAGATCTTGATGCCTAATATGTATGCAGCTTCTCCAAGGTCCTTCATTGAAAAACTCTTATTCAAATAGGCCTTTATGCTCTCCAACATCTCTATATCATTCCCCATCAATAATATGTCATCCACATATAGTACGAGGAAAGCTACAGAGCTCCCACTCACTTTCTTGTACAGACAGGCTTCTCCGTAAACCTGTATGAACCCAAACGCTTTAATCACCTCATTAAAGCGAATGTTCCAACTCCGAGATGCTTGCACCAGCCCATAGATGGAGCGCTGGAGCTTGCATACTTTGTTAGCACCTTTAGGATCGACAAAACCTTCTGGCTACATCATATACAACTCTTCCTTAAGATTCCCGTTAAGGAATGCTGTTTTGACGTCCATTTGCCAAATTTCATAATCATAAAAGGCGGCAATTGCTAACATGATTCGGACTGATTTCAGCTTCGCTACGGGAGAGAAAGTATCTTCGTAGTCAACTCCTTGAATTTGTCGAAAACCCTTTGCGACAAGTCGAGCTTTGTGAACGGTTACATTACCGTTTGCATCAGTCTTCTTCTTGAAGATCCATTTATTTTCAATGGCTCGCCGGTCATCGGGCAAGTCCACCAAAGTCCATACTTTGTTCTCATACATGGATCCTATCTTGGATTTCATGGCCTCAAGCCATTTGTTGGAATCCGGGCCCGCCATCGCTTCTTCATAGTTCGAAGGTTCACCGTTGTCTAACAACATGATTTCCATCACAGGGTTGCCGTACCACTCTGGTGCGGAGCGTACCCTTGTGGACCTTCGTGGTTCAGTAGTAACTTGATCCGAAGCTTCATGATCATCATCATTAACTTCCTCTTCAGTTGGTGTAGGAACCACAGGAACAACTTCTTGCGTTGCGCTACTTTCCTGTTCGAGAGGGGGTGTAATTACCTCATCAAGTTCTACCTTCCTCCCACTTACTTCTTTCGAGAGAAACTCTTTCTCTAGAAAGGATCCGTTCTTGGCAACAAAGGTTTTACCTTCGGATCTAAGATAGAAGGTATACCCAATAGTTTCCTTAGGGTATCCTATGAATACGCATTTCTCCGCTTTGGGTTCGAGCTTTTCTGGTTGAAGTTTCTTCACATAAGCATCGCAGCCCCAAACTTTAAGAAACGACAACTTAGGTTTCTTGCCAAACCACAGTTCATACGGTGTCGTCTCAACGGATTTAGACGGTGCCCTATTTAAAGTGAATGCTGCAGTTTCTAATGCGTATCCCCAAAATGATAGCGGTAAGTCGGTGAGAGACATCATAGATCGTACCATATCTAATAAAGTGCGATTACGACGTTCAGACACTCCGTTGCGTTGCGGTGTGCCAGGCGGCGTTAGTTGTGAAACGATTCCACACTTTCTTAGGTGTGTGCCAAACTCGTGACTCAAATATTCTCCTCCACGATCAGATCTTAGACATTTTATTTTTCTGTCACGTTGATTCTCAACCTCATTCTGAAATTCTTTGAACTTTTCAAACGTCTCAGATTTGTGCTTCATCAAGTAGATATACCCATACCTACTCAAATCATCGGTGAGAGTGAGAACATAACGATAACCACCGCGAGCTTCAACGTTCATTGGACCACACACATCAGTATGTATTATTTCCAATAAGTCGGTGGCTCTCTCCATTATTCGTGAGAATGGAGTCTTAGTCATCTTGCCCATGAGGCACGGTTCGCATGTGTCAAATGATTCAAAGTCAAGAGACTCTAGCAGTCCATCAGTATGGAGCTTCTTCATGCGCTTAACGCCGATATGACCAAGGCGGCAGTGCCACAAGTATGTGGGACTATTGTTATCAACTTTGCGTCTTTTGGTACTCACACTATGAATATGTGTAACATCACGATCGAGATTCATCAAGAATAAACCATTCACCAGCGGAGCATGACCATAAAACATATCACTCATATAAATAGAACAACCATTATTCTCTGACTTAAATGAGTAGCCGTCTCGCATTAGGCAAGACCCTGATACAATGTTCATGCTTAAAGCTGGTACTAAATAACAATTATTAAGGTTTAAAACTAATCCCGACGGTAGATGTAGAGGTAGCGTGCCGACGGCAATCACATCGACCTTTGAACCATTCCCGACGCGCATCGTCACCTCGTCCTTGGCCAGTCTCCGCGTATTCCGCAGTTCCTGCTTTGAGTTGCAAATGTGAGCAACAGCACCGGTATCAAATACCCAGGAGCTACTACGAGCGCTGGTAAGGTACACATCAATAACATGTATATCATATATACCTTTAACGTTGCCGGCCTTCTTGTCCGCTAAGTATTTGGGGCAGTTCCGCTTTCAGTGACCTTTTCCCTTGCAGTAGAAGCACTCAGTCTCAGGCTTGGGTCCGTTCTTTTTCTTCTTCCCGGCATCTGGCTTACCGGGCGCGGCAACAGCTTTGCCGTCTTTCTTGAAGTTCTTCTTACCCCTGCCTTTCTTGAAACTAGTGGTCTTGTTGACCATCAACACTTGATGCTCCTTCTTGATTTCTACTTCTGCAGACTTGAGCATCGAGTACAACTCGGGAATGGTTTTCTCCATCCCTTGCATGTTGTAGTTAAGCACAAAGCCTTTGTAGCTTGGTGGGAGAGACTGGAGGATTCTGTCAATGATAGCATCATCCGGAAGTTCGACTCCAAGTGAAGTCAGACGACCGTGTAACCCAGACATTTTGAGTATGTGCTCACTGACAGAACTGTTCTCCTCCATCTTACAGCTGAAGAACTTGTCGGAGACTTCATATCTCTCGACACGGGCATGAGCTTGAAAAACTAGCTTCAGCTCTTGGAACATCTCATATGCCCCGTGTTGCTCAAAACGTCTTTGGAGCCCCGTTTCTAAACTGTATAACATGCCACACCTGACCAGAGAGTAGTCATCGCTCCGCGCTTGCCAAACGTTTAGAACGTCCTGGGCTGCTGCGGGAGCGGGAGGGTCGCCTAGCGGCGCATTAAGGACATAAGCCTTTTTAGCTGCTTCAAGGATGAGCTTCAGGTTGCGAACCCAGTCCGCATAGTTGCTACCATCATCTTTCAGCTTGTTTTTCTCTAGGAATGCGTTGAAGTTGAGGTTGACGTTGGACATCTACAATATTTATAAAGACAACTTTTAGACTAAGTTCATGACAATTAAGTTCATTTAATCAAATTAAGTATGAACTCCCACTTAAATCGACATCCCTCCAGTCATCTAAGTGATAGATGATCCATGTTGACTAACCCGTGTCCGATCATCACGTGAGTCGGACTAGTCACCATGGTGAGCAACTTCATGCTGATCGTATTCAACCATACGACTCATGTTCGACCTTTCGGTCTCTTGTATTCGAGGTCATGTCTGTACATGCTAAGCTCGTCGAGTCAACCTAAGTGTTTTGCGTGTGTAAATCTGTCTTACACCCGTTGTATGCGAACGTTAGAATCTATCACACCCGATCATCACGTGGTGCTTCGAGACAACGAACCTTCGCAACGGTGCACACTTAGGGGAATACGTTCTCGAAATTTTAAGAGGGATCATCTTATTATGCTACCGTCATTCTAAGCAATAAGATGTAAAACATGATAAACATCACAATGCAATCATATAGTGACATGATATGGCCATTATCATCTTTGCTCATTCGATCTCCATCTTCAGGCATCGCATGATCATCATCGTCACCGGCGTGACACCATGATCTCCATCATCATGATCTCCATCATCGTGTCTTCGTGAAGTCGTCATGCCAACTACTACTATCACTACTACTATGGCTAACCGTTAGCAATGAAGTAAAAGTAGCAAGCACATGGCGTTGCATCTCATACAATAAATTAAGACAACTCCTATGGCTCCTGCCGGTTGTCATACTCATCGACATGCAAGTCGTGAAACCTAATACAATAACATGATCATCTCATACATCATACATGCAACATCACAACTTTGGCCATATCACATCACATGTCAAACCCTGCAAAAACAAGTTAGACGTCCTCTAATTGTTGTTGCAAGTTTTACGTGGCTGATTTGGGTTTCTAGCAAGAACGCCTTCTTACCTACGTGACAGCCACAACAATGATATGCCAAAGCTATTTACCCTTCATAAGAACCCTTTTCATCAAATCCAATCCGACTAGAGTAGGAGAGACAGACACCCGCTAGCCACCTTTATGCACGATGTGCATGTTTGTCGGTGGAACCAGTCTCACGTAAGCGTACGTGTAAGGTCGGTCCGGGCCGCTTCATCCCACAATACCGCCGGAAAGGAATAAGACTAGTAACGGCAAGCAAATTGACAAACCATCGCCCACAACTTTTGTGTTCTACTCGTGCATGGAATCTACGCATAGAAAACCTGGCTCGGATGCCACTGTTAGGTAGCGTAGCATAAATTCAAAATTTTCCTACGCTTATTCAGATCTTCCTATGGAGAGACCAGCAACGAGAGAGGGGTAAGAGCATCTTCGTACCTTTGAAGATCGCTAAGCGGAAGCGTTTGCTAGAACGCGGTTGATGGAGTCGTACTCGCAGCGATTCCGATCTAGTGCCGAACAACGGCACCTCCGCGTTCAACACACGTGCAGCCCGGTGACGTCTCCCGCACCTTGATCCAGCAAGGAGGAGGGAGAGGTTGGGGAAGAAGACGAGCAACACGACGGCGTGGTGTTGGTGGAGAGACGAGGTCTCCCGGCAAGGCTTTGCCAAGCGCCGGCAGCGAGGAGGAGGGAGAGGAGCAAGGGCTGCGAGAGAGAGATTAAACCGTGTCTCAAACAGCCCCGGACCTCATCTATATATAGGGGGAGAGGGAGGGGGCGCAGCCCTTAGGGTTCCCACCCCTAAGGGGTGCGGCAGCCCTCAGATGGGGAAGGGGTGGCGGCCAGGGCAAGGGGGAGGGGTGGCGCACCCCTCTGGTGGGCCTAAGGCCCACCTGAGTTAGGGTTCCCCCCCCCTCTTTTCCTTTCCCCTGCGCCATGGGCTGAGTGCGGAGGCGCACCAGCCCAACTAGGGGCTGGTTCCCACCCCCACTTAGCCCATCTTACCTCTTGGGGTCGCAGCCCCCCTTCGGTGGTCCCCCGGGACCACCTCCGGTGGTCCCGGTGGTCCCGATACGTTACCGGTGATGCCCGAAACACTTCCGATCTCCGAAACCATTCGTCCTATATATCAATCTTTACCTCCGGACCATTCCGGAGCTCCTCGTGACGTCCTGGATCTCATCCGGGACTCCGAACAACTTTCGGTAATCTCGTATCACAATCCCCTATAACCCTAGCGTCATCGAACCTTAAGTGTGTAGACCCTACGTGTTCGGGAGACAGGCAGACATGACCGAGACACCTCTCTGGACAATAACCATCAGCGGGGTCTGGATACCCATGGTGGCTCCCACTAGCTCCACGATGATCTCATCGGATGAACCACGATGTCAAGGATTCAATCAATCCCGTATACGATTCCCTTTGTCTGTCGGTACAGAACTTGCCCGAGATTCGATCGTCGGTATACCTATACCTTGTTCAATCTCGTTACTGGTAAGTCTCTTTACTCGTTCCATAGCACGTCATCATGTGACTAACTCCTTAGTCACATTGAGCTCATGATGATGTTCTACCGAGTGGGCCCAGAGATACCTCTCCGTCACACGGAGTGACAAATCCCGATCTCGATTCGTGCCAACCCAACACACACTTTCGGAGGTACCCGTAGTGCACCTTTATAGTCACCCAGTTACGTTGTGACGTTTGATACACCCAAAGCACTCCTATGGTATCCGGGAGTTGCACGATCTCACGGTCGAAGGAAAAGATACTTGACATTAGAAAAGCATTAGCATACGAACAATACGATCTAGTGCTAGGCTTAGGATTGGGTCTTGTCCACCACATCATTCTCCCAATGATGTGATCCCGTTATCAATGACATCCAATGTCCATGATCAGGAAATCATGATCATCTATTGACTAACGAGCTAGCTAACTAGAGGCTTGCTAGGGACACATTGTGATCTATTCATTCACACATGTATTACTGTTTCCTGTTAATACAATTATAGCATGAACGATAGACGATTATCATGAACAAGGAAATATGATAATAACCATTTTATTATTGCCTCTAGGGCATATTTCCAAAACTTTCGCCCAGTATTTTTTATATATTCCCAAAAAATTCCACGTAAATTTTCAGGGCATTAGGAGTTGTGCAGAATAGAGGACTCATATTTGCTCCTTTTCCAGTCCAGAATTTCAGCTGCCTGAATTCTCCCTCTTCAAATAAACCTTGCAAAATAAGAGAGAAAAGACATAAATATGGTTACACAAAGTAATATAACATCCCATAAAGCGATAAATATCAACATGAAAGCATGATGCAAAATGGACGTATCAAGGGGCACCAGGGGGTGCCCACAAGCGTGCACGACGGAGCCACCCCCCCCCCCCCAGGTCGCGCCATGGGGGCTTGTGGGCAGCCCACTGGCCCACTTGCTCCCCTCTTTTGCTATATGAAGGGTTTCGTCCAGGAAAAAATCAAGGAGGAGCTTTTTCGTGGTTTCGCCGCCGCCACGAGGCGAAACTTGAGCAGAACCAATCTAGAGCTCCGGCAGGACGATCCTGCCGAGGAAACTTCCCTCCCGGAGGGGGAAATCATCGCCATCGTCATCACCAACACTCCTCTCGTCAGAGGGGACTCGTCACCATCAACATATTCATCAGCACCATCTCATCTCCAAACCCTAGTTCATCACTTGTAACCAATCTCCGTCTCGCGACTCCGATTGGTACTTGTAAGGTTGCTAGTAGTGTTGATTACTCTTTGTAGTTGATGCTAGTTGGATTATTTGGTGGAAGAGTTTATGTTCAGATCCTTGATGCTACTCATTACCTCTCTGATCATGAATATGATTATGCTTTGTGAGTAGTTACTTTTGTTCCTGAGGACATGGGATAAGTCATGCTAATAGTAGTCATGTGAATTTGGTATTCGTTCGGTAATTTGATATGTTGTATGTTATTTTTCCTCTAGTGGTGTTATGTGAACGTCGACTACATAACACTTCACCATTATTTGGGCCTAGAGGAAGGCATTGGGAAGTAGTAAGTAGATGATGGGTTGCTAGAGTGACAGAAGCTTAAACCCTAGTTTATGCGTTACTTCGTAAGGGGCTGATTTGGATCCACTAGTTTAATGCTATGGTTAGACTTTGTCTTAATTCTTCTTTCGTAGTTGCGGATGCTTGCGAGAGGGGTTAATCATAAGTGGGATGCTTGTCCAAGTAAGGGCAGTACCCAAGCACCGGTCCACCCACATATCAAACTATCAAAGTAACGAACGCGAATCATATGAACATGATGAAACTAGCATGACAGAAATTCCCGTATGTCCTCGGGAGCGTTTTTCCTCCTATAAGACTTTGTCCAGGCTTGTCCCTTGCTACAAAAGGGATTGGGCCACTTTGCTTCACCGTTGCTACTTTTGTTACTTGTTGCTCGCTACGAATCATATCACCAACCAATCACTTGTTACCGACAATTTCAGTGCCTGCAGATTTTACCTTGCTGAAAACCAATTGTCAGATCCTTCTGCTCCTCGTTGGGTTCGACACTCTTACTTATCGAAAGGACTACGATTGATCCCCTATACTTGTGGGTCTTCGTGTGCGTAGGAATTTTTTTGTTTCCCTTGCAACGTTCCCCAACATTGTCTATACAAGCTAGCCTCGTCAAGTCTAACCAAACTTTTTTGCATGTGCAAAAATTGGCTTACACCCGTTGTATGTGAACGAAGAGTCTATCAGATCCGATCATCATGAGGTGCTTCAAAAAACGAACTTTTGTAATGGTGCATACTTGGGGAGAGAACATTTTTTATCTTGAAATTTAGTGAAGGGGTCATTTTATAATGCTAGTGTCATCCTAAGCAAAATAAGATGCATAAAAGGATAAACATCACATGCAAATCAATAAGTGATATGATATGGCCATCATCATCTTGTGCTTTTCATCTCCATCTCCAAAGCACCGACATGATCTCCATCGTCACCGGCACGACACCATGATCTCCATCATCGTGTCGTCACGTGGTTGTCTCGCCAACTATTGCTAACACACAACGATAAAGTAAAGCAATTACATGGCATTTAATGATTCACATGCAGGTCATACAATAAATTAAAGACAACCCTATGAATCATGTTGGTTGTCGTACTTCTCGACATGTAAATTGTAAAAACTATTACAAAACATGATCATCTCATACATCAACAAACATGGAATCACATCTTGGCCATATCACATCACAACACACCATGTAAACACAAGTTAGACGCCCTCTAGTTTGTTGTTGCAAGTTTTATGTGTCTGTTGTGAGAAACTAGTAAGAACCGTTCTTACCTATGCAAAGCCACAATGGTGATAATCAAGTTGCCTTTTAGCCTTCTCCAATGGACGCATTTGTCAAATCAGATTCAACTAAAGTGGGAGAGATAGACACCCACCATCCACTTTATGCAAAACAAGTGGCATGTTAGCCAGTGGAACCAGCGTCTTGTGCGAGGACAAGTAAGTTAGGTCTTGGTCGCTCATACGTCTCCAACGTATCTATAATTTTTGATGGTTCCATGCTATTATCTTGTCAAACTTTGGATGTTTTGTATGCCTTTTATATCTTTTTTGGGACTAACTTATTAACTCAGTGCCAAGTGCCAGTTCCTGTTTTTTCCGTGTTTTTGACCCTTTTCAGAGGAGAATATTAAACGAAGTCCAAACGGAATAAAACTTCCGAAAAGATTTTTTTCGGAACATAAGATACGCAAAGGGCGTGAGAACCAAGGTAGAGGCCACCAGGGGAGGCCACAAGCCCCCTAGGCACGACTAGGGGGGCCCGCGCCTAGCAGGCTTGTGGCCCCCCTGTGGCTCGTCTGCCCTACTTCTTCCACCTATAAATCCCCGAAAAATCCAAAACCACGGGAGAGATCCATGAAAATACTTTTCCCCCGCCACATGCTTCTATCTCTGCAAGATCCCATCCGGGGCACGTTCTGGTGCCCTGCCGGAGGGGGGATTCGGATACGGAGGGCTTCTTCATCAACACTATGACCTCTCCGATGATGCGTGGGTAGTTCACCATAGACCTTCGGGTCCATAGCTAATAGCTAGATGGCTTCTTCTCTCTCTTGGATCTTCAATACAAAGTTCTCCATGATCTTCATGGAGATCTATCCGATGTAATCTTTTTTTGTGGTGTGTTTGTCGAGATCCGATGCATTGTGGATTTATGATCAGAATATCTATGGATCTTATTTGAGTTTCTTCTGATCTCTTATATGCATGATTTCATATCCTTGTAATTCTCTTCGAGTTGTGGGTTTTGTTTGGCCAACTTGATCTATGATTCTTGCAATGGGAGAAGTGCTTGGTTTTGGGTTCATACCGTGCGGTGACCTCACCCAGTGACAGAAGGGGTAGCGAGGCACGCATCGTGTTGTTGCCATCAAGGGTAAAAAGATGGGGTTTATATCTATTTCATGAATTTATCCCTCTACATCATGTCATCTTGCTTAAGGCGTTACTCTGTTCATCATGAACTCAATACACTAGATGCATGCTGGATAGCGGTCGGTGTGTGGAGTAATAGTAGTAGATGTAGACAGTATTGGTCTACTTGTCTCGGACGTGATGCCTATATATATGATCATTGCCTTAGATATTGTCATGACTTTGCGTGGTTCTATCAATTGCTCGACAGGGATTCGTTCACCCACCGTAATATTTGCTATCTTGAGAGAAGCCTCTAGTGAACACTATGGCCCCCGGGTCTACTTCACATCATATTTTCAGCCTTACACTTTTACTTTGTTGCACTTTCTGCATTCAGATCTCACTTTGCAATCAATCTTGAAGGGATTGACAACCCCTTTATAGCATTGGGTGCAAGCTCGTTTGTGTTTGCGCAGGTACTCTGGACACTTGGCTTGATTCTCCTACTGGATTGATACCTTGGTTCTCAAACTGAGGGAAATACTTACTGTTACTGTGTTGCATCACCCTTTCCTCTTCAAGGGAAAAACCAACGCAAGCTCAAGAGGTAGCAAGAAGAATTTCTGGCGCCGTTGCCGGGGAGGATCAAGTCAAGAGTAGTCTCCCGTCAACGTGTCAATCTCTGGCACAGGGGATTATTCTATGTGAAGCTTATCCAAGTAAGTGTCGCAAACTCATCTCTTGCATTTACTTTTTTGCCTCTCGTTTTCCTCTCCCCCACTTCTGAAAAACAAAAAATTACAAAAATATTTTCCTTTTTCGTTCGCCTTTTTCTCTCGCTTGCTTTCTGTTCGCTTGTGTGCTTGTTTGCTTGCTGAAGTCACCATGACTGAAAACACCAAACTTTGTGACTTCTCTAATACTAATAATAATGATTTTATTAGTACTCCGATTGCTCCCGCCACTAGTGCGGAATCTTATGAAATCAATGCTGCTTTGCTGAATCTTGTTATGAAAGAGCAATTCTCCGGCCTTCCTAGTGAAGATGCCGCATCCATCTTAATACCTTCATTGAGCTTTGCGATATGCAAAAGAAGAAATATGTGGATAATGATGTGATTAAATTGAAGCTATTTCCGTTCTCGTTGTGAGATCGAGCAAAAAACTTGGTTTTCATCTTTGCCCAAAAATAGTATTGATTCTTGGAACAAGTGCAAAGATGCTTATATATCCAAGTATTTTCCGCCGGCTAGCATTATCTCTCTCCATAATGATATCATAAATTTCAAGCAACTTGATCATGAACATGTTGCAAAATCTTGGGAGAGAATGAAATTGATGATTAGAAATTGTCCCGCTCATGGCTTGAGTCTTTGGATGATTACACAAATCTTCTACGCCAGCTTGAGTTTCGTTTCTAGAAATATCTTGGACTCTGCCTCCGGTGAAACGTTCATGGAAATCACATTAGGAGAAGCCACAAAACTCCTAGACAATATCATGACAAACTATTCTCAGTGGCACACTGAAAGGTCACCTACTAGTAAAAAGGTACACGCTATAGAAGAAATTAACTCGTTGAGTGCTAAGATGGATGAGTTAATGAAATTTTTTGCTAGTAAAGGTGCTCCTTTAGATCCAAATGATATGCCCTTGTCTTCCTTGATTGATAGTAGCAATGAGAACTTGGACGTTAATTTTGTTGGTAGGAATAATTTCGGCAACAACAATGCTTTTAGAGAAAACTATATTCCTAGGCCTTTTCCTAGTAATCCCTCTAATAACTTTGGAAACTCCTACAACAATACTCATGGAAATTACAATAAATTACCCTCTGATCTAGAGAGTAATATCAAAGAGTTTATCAACTCGCAAAAGATTTTCAATGCGTCCATAGAAGAAAAACTACTCAAAATTGATGATTTGGCTAGGAGCGTTGATAGAATGTCTATTGATATTGATGGTTTGAAAGTTAGATGTGCTCCTCCCAAGATCAATATGGATGAAACTTTGAAAGCTATACGTGTTTCCATGAATAAGAGTAAAGAAAGAACCGCCCAAATTCGTGCTAGACATGAATGGCTTAAAAAGGCATGTTCTCGTGATGAGAATCACGAAGATCTTAAAGTGCTTGGTGTGACTCCCGTTGAATCCTTGTTTTCTAGTGTCAAACCTAATGATGATGGGGCTGGATATGAATCCACCTTGGTTGAAAAATGCCTCAATGATTCGGAGTCTATCTATCTTGATGCTAAAAACATTGAAAGTGGAGTAGATGATATCAAAACTTTGAGTAGTAATGAAACTACTACTTTGGATTTCAAGGAATTCAATTATGATAGTTGCTCTTTGATTTAATGTATTTCCTTGATGCAATCCATGCTAAACTCTCCACACGCTTATAGCCAAAACAAGGCCTTTACCGATCATATCGTCGATGCTATGATAAAATCTCTTGAAGAGAAACTTGAATTGGAAGTTTCTATTCCTAGAAAACTTCATGATGAGTGGGAACCTACTATCAAAATCAAGATCAAAAACTATGAATGCAATGCTTTGTGTGATTTGGGTGCTAGTGTTTCCGCAATTCAAAAGTCTTTATGTGATGTTCTAGCCTTTAATGAGATTGAGGAGTGCTCTCTTAATTTGCATCTTGCGGATTCTACTGTCAAGAAACCCATGGTAAGGATCAATGATGTTCTTATTATTGCAAATAGGAACTATGTACCCGTGGATTTCATTGTGCTTGATATTGATTGCAATCCTACATGTCCTATCATTCTTGGTAGACCTTTCCTAAGGACTATTGGTGCTATCATCGATATGAAGGAAGGGAATATTAGATTTCAATTTCCTTTAAAGAAGGGCATGGAGCATTTTCCTAGAAATAAAATAAGATTGCCTTATGAATCAATGATGAGGGCTACTTATGGTTTGAGTAACAAAGACGACGATACGTGATTCTATCACCTTATGCCTAGCTAAGGGCGTTAAACAATAGCGCTTGTTGGGAGGCAACCCAATGAATTTATCTTTGCTTTTTTGCTTTCTGTTTTGTTGCGTCCACACCATCATAATTCTTTTATGATTGTGTCTTTTGTGTTTCTTTTTGTGTTTGAGCCAAATAAAACCTTTATGACTAGTTTGGTGATGGTTGTTTGATCCTGCTGGAGAAAGACAAAAACTTTTCGCTCAAAAAATTATTTTTCATTTTTTATCCAGAAAGAGCTTTTGAGTTGATTCTTTTTGCTTCTGGTTGATATGCCAATTTCCCAAACTGTCGTAAGTTTTCAGAATTTTTGAGATACCAGAAGTATACGAAGTATACAGATTGCTACAAACTGGTCTGTTTTTGACAGATTCTGTTTTTGTTGTGTTGGTTGCTTATTTTGATGAAACTATGGATAGTATCGAGGGGTATTAGCCATGGAAAAGTGATAATACAGTAATCTAACACTAATATAAATAGAAATAAAGTTGCTACAGTACCTAAAGAGGTGGTAGTTTGTTTTCTTGTGCTAATGATATCACGAGTTTCTGTTTAAGTTTTGTGTTGTGAAGTTTTCAAGTTTTGGGTGATGTTCTCATGGACAAAGGGATAAAGAGTGGAAAGAGATCAAGCTTGGGGATGCCCAAGGCATCCCAAGCGAAATTCAAGGACACCAAAAAGCCTAATCTTGGGGATGCTCCGGGAAGGCATCCCCTCTTTCATCTCCAATCCATCGGTAACATTACTTGGAGCTATATTTTTATTCACCACATGATATGTGTTTTGCTTGGAGCGTCTTGTATCGTAGGAGTCTTTTCTTTTTGTTGTGTCACAATCATCCTTGCTGCACACCTTTTGAGAGAGACATGCACTCATCATGAATTTGCTAGAATACTCTTTGAGCTTCGCTTATATCTTTTGAGTTGGGCAATTTAGCTCACATGTGCTTCACTTATATCTTTTGGGATAGACAACTTTGCTCTAAGTGCTTCACTTAGATCTTTTAGAGCACTGCGGTGTCATATTTTGGAGAAATAAGAACTCTCGTTCTTCACTTATATCTTTTTGAGAGTGATCTCTCTGAGTAACTTGGTAGTTGGCTTGTGCTATAAAAGTAGTCCCAAAGGCGATAGGCACCCAAAGAGGATACAATGAAACTTCCATCTTCTTGTGCATTGATTAGAAAGTGAAGTTTGATTCCTCTAAATTAGTTTTGAGACATGGATTTGGTGATATTAAGAGTTATGTTAGTAGGGTGTTGTGAATATAGAAATACTTGTGTTGAAGTTAGTGATTCCCGTAACATGCACGTATGGTGAACCGCTATGTTAGGAAGTCGGAGCATAATTGATCTATTGATTTTCATCCTTTGTGTTGCTGTCGGGATCGCGCGATGGTTAACACCTACCAACCATTCCCCTAGGAGTATGCGTCTAGCACTTTGTTTCGATTACTAATAAAAACTTTCGCAATAAGTATCTGAGTTCTTCATGACTAATGTGAGTCCATGGTACAGATGCACTTTCACCTTCCACCTTTGCTAGCCTCTCTAGTGTCGCGCAACTTTCGTCGGTGCACAAAACCACCATATGGCTTCCTCAAAACAGCCACCATACCTACCTATTATGGCATTTTCATAGCCATTCCGACATATATTGCCATGCAACTCCCACTGTTCCGTCTCACGACATGTGCCATCACTTTCATATTGCCGTTGCATGATCGTAAGATAGCTAGCGAGTCATACGCCAAGCTAGATCGCTGCACATCCCGGTACACTGCCGGAGGCATTTCCTATAGGGTCCTCATCGTTCTAAGCATTGAGCTGTGAGTAAATTAAAGTGTGATGATCATCATTATTAGAGCATTGTCCCATGCGAGGAAATAAAAAAAAAGAGGCCAAAGTTGCCCACGAAAAAAGAGATATGGAAAGAGGCCAAAGAACCCAAACAAAAAAAGAGAGAAAAAGAGAGAAGGGACAATGCTATTATCTTTTCCACACTTGTTCTTCATAGTAGCACCATGTTCTTCATGATTGAGAGTCTCTCGCTTTGTCACCACCATATGCTAGTGGGAATCTTCATTATATAACTTGGCTTGTATATTCCAATGATGGTCTTTCTCAAAATTGCCCTAGGTCTTCGTGAGCAAGCAAGTTGGATGCACACCCACTAGTTCTCCTTTTGAGCTTTCACATACTTATAGCTCTAAGTGCATCCATTGCATGATAATCCCTACTCTTTCACATTGATATCTATTGATGGGCATCTCCATAGCCCTTTGATACGCCGAGTCGATGTGAGCATCTTCTCCTTTTTGTCTCACAATCTCCACCACATTCTATTCCACCTATAGTGCTATATCCATGGCTCACGCTCATGTATTGCGTGAGAGTTGAAAAAGGTTTGAGAAAGTAAGAGTGTGAAAACAATTACTTGGCCAATACCGGGGTTGTGCATGATTTAAATTAGTTGTGTGGGGATGATGGAGCATAGCCAGACTATATGATTTTGTAGGGATAACTTTCTTTGACCTTGTTATTTCGAAAGTTCATGATCACATTGCTAGTATGCTTGAAGTATTATTGTTTTCATTTCAATAGCAAACTATTGTTTCGAATCTTACGGATCTGAACATTCATGTCACATGAAAGAAGTTACAAAGGACAACTATGCTAGGTAGCATTCCACATCAAAAATTCAGTCTTTATCACTTCCCTACTCGAGGACGAGCAGGAGTTAAGCTTGGGGATGCTTGATACGTCTCCAACGTATCTATAATTTTTTATGGTTCCATGTTATTATCTTATCAAACTTTGGATGTTTTGTATGCCTTTTATATATTTTTTGGGACTAACTTATTAACTCAGTGCCAAGTGCCAGTTCCTGTTTTTCCGTGTTTTTGACCCTTTTTAGAGGAGAATATTAAACAGTGTCCAAACGGAATAAAACTTCTGAAAACATTTTTTCCGGAACAGAAGATACGCAGGGGGCGTGATAACCAAGGCAGAGGCCACCAGGGGAGGCCACAATCCCCCTAGGCGCGACCAGGGGGGCCCGCGCCTAGCAGGCTTGTGGGCCCCCTGTGGCTCGTCTGTCCTACTTCTTCCGCCTATAAATCCCCGAAAAATCAAAAACCACGGGAGAGATCCATGAAAATACTTTTCCGCCGCCACAAGCTTCTATCTCTGCAAGATCCCATCTAGGGCACGTTCTGGTGCCCTGCTGGAGGGGGATTCGGATACGGAGGGCTTCTACATCAACACCATTGCCTCTCCGATGATGCGTGAGTAGTTCATGGGTCCATAGCTAGTAGCTAGATGGCTTCTTCTCTCTCTTGGATCTTCAATACAAAGTTCTGCATAATCTTCATGGAGATCTATCCGATGTAATCTTCTTTTGCGGTGTGTTTGTCGAGATCCGATGAATTGTGGATTTATGATCAGATTATCTATGAATCTTCTTTGAGTTTCTTCTGATCTCTTATATGCATGATTTCATATCCTTGTAATTCTCTTCGAGTTGTGGGTTTTGTTTGACAACTTGATCTATGATTCTTGCAATGGGAGAAGTGCTTGGTTTTGGGTTCATACCGTGCGGTGACCTCACCAAGTGACAGAAGTGGTAGCGAGGCACGCATCGTGTTGTTGCCATCAAGGGTAAAAAGATGGGGTTTATATCTACTGCATGAATTTATCCCTCTACATCATGTCATCTTGCTTAAGGCGTTACTCTGTTCGTCATGAACTCAATACACTAGATGCATGCTGGATAGCGGTCGATGTGTGGAGTAATAGTAGTAGATGCAGACACTATAGGTCTACTTGTCTCGGACGTGATGCCTATATATATGATCATTGCCTTAGATATCGTCATGACTTTGCGCGGTTCTATCAATTGCTCGACAGTAATTCGTTCACCCACCGTAATATTTGCTATCTTGAGAGAAGCCTCTAGTGAACACTATGGCCCCCGGGTCTACTTCACATCATATTTTTAGCCTTACACTTTTACTTTGTTGCACTTTCTGCCTTCAGACCTCACTTTGCAATCAATCTTGAAGGGATTGACAACCCCTTTATAGCGTTGGGTGCAAGCTCGTTTGTGTTTGCGCAAGTACTCTGGACACTTGGCTTGATTCTCCTACTGGATTGATATCTTGGTTCTCAAACTGAGGGAAATACTTACTGCTACTGTGTTGCATCACCCTTTCCTCTTCAAGTGAAAAACCAACGCAAGCTCAAGAGGTAGCAGTCGCTCAATCCCACAATACCGTCAAATAAAAATAAGACAATGGAGGTAAGAAATATGAACATCAACACCCACAACTTCTTTGTGTTCTACTTGTGCATATCATCTATGCATAGACCAAGCTCATGGTGCCACTGTTGGGGAACAAAGCACGGGAAACAAAATTTTACTACGAAACGCCTGATACGTCCCCAACATATCTATTATTTTTATTGTTTCATGGTGATATATTATCATTCTAGTATGCTTTTGGAGTATTTATTTACCATTTTATATTATTTTTGATCACTAACCTATTGACTCAGTGCCCAGTGCCAGTTGTTGTTTTCTGCGTGTTTTTCACTTTGCAGGTTTTCCATACCAAATGAGGTCCAGTTGCCTTGAAACTTTTTGATGATTTTTTCTGGACCAAAAGAAGACCAACGAGCATCGGAAAAAGGCTAGAGGCCTCATAGGTGGCCCATAAGCTAACAGGGCACTGCCTTGGGGGCACTGATAGCTTGTGTCCCCCTCGTGGCCCTCCCGGCTCTGTTCTTCTGCTTATAAATTCTCATCTATCCTAAAAACACGAGAGGGAGTCCCGAAACACTTTTTTACGCCGCCACAAGTCTTTGTTCCGATGGGAGGCCATCTGGAGCTCCATTCCGGCACCTTGCCGGAGGGGGGATCGATCGCGGAGTGCCTCTTCATCAACCTTGATGCCCTCACGATGATGTGTCAGTAGTTCACCACAGACCTACGGGTCCATAGTCAGTACCTAGATGTCAATCTCTCTCTTTGATCTTCAATACAATGATCATCGCATCTTTGCTTTGATCCATATGATGTAATTCTTTTTGTGTGGTGCGTTTGTTGAGATACGATGAATTGTGGTTTTATGTTCAGATTATTCATGATAAATATTTGAGTCACCTCTGAATACTTATATGATTCTTATGTGCATGATTATGACAACTTCGTAATTCTCTCCGATCTACTGAAATACTTTGGCCAACTAGATCGGTATTTCTTCCGTGAGAGAGGTCCGTTGTGGTAGGTTTAACCTAGCGAATTTCTATATCCCATTGACAGAAGGGGACAAGATGCGTCTTTGTGTTGCTGCTACTAAGGATAAAACAATGGGTTTATTCATATTGTTTGAGTTTAGTTTGTCTACATCATGTCATCTTACTCTATGCATTACTTCGTTCGCCGTGAACTTAATACGTAGAGAGGCAAGCATAGAAGCGCTCTTGGAGTGAAGTAATAGTAATAGGTGCAGGTAGAAGTCGACCTATTTGTTTATGAACGAGATGCCTATATACACATGATCATTGCCGTGAATATCTCGCTTTTCTATCAATTGCCCAAAAGTAATTTGTTTACCCACAGTATGCTATTTTTCCATGAGAGATGCCATTAGGTAAAGCTATGGCCCCGTATCTATTCACAACATATTGATAGTACCTTCATTACCTTGCTATTATTTACTTGTTTTTATTTTATCTTGCTATCTATAATTATCTACACACCTCACTTGCTTGCAAATGACAAGACAAGAGGATTCACAACCCTCTTGTCCGTGTTGGGTGCAAGTTGTTTGTTCTTTTGTGTGCAACCATTGAAGTCGGTTGTGGTTGATATTTCTATTGGTTGGATAAACCTTGATTTCATAACTGAGGGAAATACTTACCCGTTTTATGCTGCGATAACCCGTTCCTCTTCACTAAAAGCCCAACGCAGATCATGAGTATCAACGCCCAAGATCTATTCTATGGAGATGCTAGCAACAAGAGGGAGATGTGTCTACATACCCTTGTAAACCGAAAGTGTTAACGATCTAGAGACGGTGGTTGGCGTAGTCGCACTCGCTTCGCGACCCCATCTGATCCAAGCACCGCACATGCGGCACCTATGAGTTTTGCAGAGGGTTGGTTCAGTGACGTATCCTCCTTCTTGATCCAGCAAGAGAGGGAGAATATGTAGATGATATCTGAGCCAACACGACGATGTTGGTTGTGGTGGTAAAAGCGGAATTCCGGTAGGGCTTCGCCAAGCGTGTATCGAAGAAACATGGAAGGGCTTGGGAGAGCCAATGGGCAAGGGTGAAGGGGTGGCTGCCTCAGGCGCTGCACATTGCAAGTGTGGTGCCTGTGTGCTAGGGCTGCACAACGGGGGTGGGGCTAGGGCTGTCTTCGGGATGCCACGCTCGCCAAGGTGCCTCCGCTGTCAGTCAGACGCTACATAGTGTAGTGTGGCATCCACTCTAGTGTTTCGTCGCCGGACACCATACAAAAAGATTAATCAAATTTGTTCATTTTGCTTACATGACATTTGACCTTTTGGGAAATAAGGGAGGAAGAACACGTTGTTTGATAAAAATATCCCGCTCTATGCCTAACATGTCGGCTCTCATCTCCGATCTCTCCCCTCTCACCAACCTCGCAGCCTAAGAGAGAGAGAGAGAGGAGAGATAGGTCTTTTTCTCCGGCTTCTCCCAACCCCATCACCGTCACGTGCAACTAACCACTCCCTCCAACCATCCCGATCAAATTACAAAAAAGCCCCTCCGTTTCACTCCGGTCCGCTTCCCCACCCACCGTCCTCCGTCCCGTACATGGTGGTGGTGGCCGAGCACCAGCAGTAGCACCGCCTCTGACTGATGGCGCAGTACAGGCAATCCGGCGGCGGTTTCTTCGACTCCCGCGGTGGCGCGACCCACCACCCGCTCCCGGACTACCACCGGGCCCACCCCTCCAAGCCCTCCCGGATCCGCCGTCCCGGCAAGCCCGCGCGCCGCCGCTCGCCGGCCGTTGCCGCAGCCTCCGCTGCAGTCCTGCTCCTCGCTGGCGTCTTCATCCTCTCGCGCCGCCTCTCTCGCGACCCCGCAGGTTGGTGGTTTCACTCGGATTCTCTGGGGATGGGTTTAGGCGGTCCGCCCCGCTCGGTGTTCTTGTTGCTTCGACAGGAGAGAGAGGAGAGTGGAAATGCCATCTTTGACGCTCTTGGGATCGTCCATGGCATGGTTGGATGTGAATGGACCACTGTCGATCCAAATTCTGTTCGGTTGATCTGGTTATCTGTTAGTTAATGCCATTACATGTCCGTATTGTTTTGCAGAGATCGGCGAAGATTCGGGCGGCGGGGAGGGTTTGCCGGAGTGGAACCGGAGCAAGAACTGGAAGGAGCTCAAGTTCGGCCATGGCGGTGGTGGCAGGAGTGCGCGGGATTCCAGGTACTGGGACCAGGATGATCGACGGCGTGACGAGGACTATTCGGAGGACGAGAAGGAGAAGATCTCGGGTGCTGGTGGAAACACTGGTGATGCTGGTGGCAGCAGTGAGAAAAGCGTGAGCTCTGATCCCGGAATCGAGGAGAAAGGGTTGACCTTGGACACCAGGGGTGGTGCTGACAAGGAGGTTCCAGAGTTGGCTGAAGGGGGAAAAGGAGGCACCTTATACAATGAGGGTGGCAGGAAAGAGCTGGAGCAGTATGAGGCAGCTTCTATGGGTGCCGTGAGCACGGGGATGAGGGAGGTTGATCCAGATGATGAGTATGATGATGGCATCGATGATCCCGATGATTCTCAGATGCATTCATCTGTTGGCAGGAAACTTGGTGATGGTATTCATGAGAGCATAGAGAAGGAAGAGAATGTTGCCTTGGAGAGACACATGAAAGCAGGTGGAAGGATTGGTGATGGTGGTGATGTTGTTAATACGGATCAAAAGAAAGCTTCAGGTACTGGTGATAAGAAACATGGGTCCAAGAAGAAACCAAAGCGTAAAAAGTCTGGTGAGTTGTTCTTCCTTTTCTAATTTGAAAGCTAGATTCGGGCAGTTTCAGTTTAGCATCATGATTTTCCTCCCTAAATTGGTGGAATTTTGATCCCATTTACTCAGGATACCGTTAGATTTTTGCTGTTACTATCCTAATAGCTTTATGAGGTGATTCAGCTAGATAAGTAGCTATATATTGCACGCTATTTTTCTGCTGTATGAGATCATTATTATTTTAGAAACATGAAATGTGATTGTAAGTATCTAATAGGGGATGCTGTTAGCATGCATAAGATGTGTATGTACCTAATGACTATTCAAGTGTTGCGTCATGAATAAAATATGAGCATGCGTATTGTACCCAGTGGCTTTCATAAATATTATGACATGCATAACATGACCGTAATATTGGATGTCTTGGACATGTTAGACCGCCAACTGATAGGTTTGTGGCATAACATTTTCATGGTTTGCTGTTGGATTTAAATAAAAAATATGGTGCTGATGTTGGATGCCCAAGTTTTTGCCTGGTGAATTAACTGAAAATGTTTGCACGCAATGGTATCATGATATATTTGTTGTATTATTTATGCAAGTCAAAATCAGTATATCTGAGCTTTATTATTAGGTCTATCAGTACCTTTGCTATATTTGATAATTTGCCTTACTATAAATTCTATTGATATCAAATATGACACTCTTTTTGCAATCAAGCTTGTTTCATGTCTTTATTATCTAGTCATAATTTTTTTAGCCTCTGTTCTTGATGGTTACCTAATTAGTTGGAATATATTAACCAGGTTCAACTTGTGAAATGAGGTTCCTAAACTCCACTGCACAACTTGTAGAGCCTGCAAAAAATGAAAAATTCGGTAGCTTTAAGTTGGAGTATGTAGAGGTTGAACAAAAACCAGTTGGATCAGAATATTGGGAGCCAAGATTTGCTGGCCACCAGACTCTACAGGAAAGAGAGGAGTCATATGTAGCTCATGACCAACAACTGACATGTGCTTTTGTTAAGGGGCCTAATGGATCAAGCACTGGTTTTGATATATCAGAGGATGACAAAAAGTACATGAGCAAATGCCGCATTGCTGTATCTTCCTGCATCTTTGGAAACTCTGATCGTCTGAGGACTCCATATGGCAAAACAGTATGACATTTCTTGGCACATAACTCTTTGGCAAATTTACACTTCTACTATGATTCCTCCAACCTGTATAAGTAGCAATAAGCGACTTATAACAATTTGTTCCAGTATGTTCCTTTTTTTTAGGGATAGGTTCCTTTGTTCTTTGCATGGTTTGTTGCAGACAGTTTAGCATCTCATTAGCCTCGCTTTACTATCTAGTCTCTAGGTACTTGTCAATGTTAAAGCAGTATTTTTAGTTTTTTACTGCTGATTAGTCTCACATACAGACATAAAAAACCCTTAGATGACAGGTCTATGAAATGCAACCACATCTCCATTAATAGTATGATGATGCCATCTTTTGCTAAGTCCTTTAATGTTGCTATGTGATACAAGATTGAAAACTCATTTTCACATTTTTTAAATTACCATAACCATGTTAAGCTTCATGCACTAGCCAACTCAACTAAAAGTCTGAACTGATGGAAAGAGCTAGACAATCCACGTGTGACGCGGGAAGTCAACATGCAAATAGACTCAGAGGTATGGCTCAAGAGGCCTATACATGGACACAGAGGGGGCAACAACAATTTTTTGATAAATTGCAGAAGCCAGGACTTTGAACTCAAGATCTTAGACTCTGATACGATGTTAAGCTTCATGCACTAGCCAACGCAATCAAAATTCCGAATTGATGGAAAAAGCTAGACAATCCACACATACACACTTCAACAAACTGCACTCCAAACTTAAACAATTCTTGACCTTTCTTGTGCTATGTCACAACATGAAATATTCTTTAGTATCCATATGAAGTGTCTTTATTTGATATCTTTGCAGATCACAAGTCTCTCAAAGAAGACAGTTTGTTTTGCTATGTTTTTGGATGAAGTCACATTGCAAACTTTGCTATCTGAAGGCCAAAAAATGGACAACATGGGTTTCATTGGTATATGGAAGATTATATTGATCAAGAATATGCCTTATAATGACATGCGGAGAGTTGGGAAAATACCAAAACTTTTGGCACATCGACTTTTCCCATCATCAAGGTAAGACCGAGTTTCTGCATAATATCTTCTGTCCTGATTGTCATGCATGTATTTCAATGGAGGACTCGACTGTAGTTTTAAGTTTTATGCATGCAATTTCCCCATTGGCAAATCATAACCTTGTGATCTCCCAAAAAGTCTTTACCTTTTGCTCAACACACACTGGTTTGTTATGTGGTTTTTTTTGTACAATTTAATCAAAGGTTGTTTTGCACCAAGGAGCCAGTTGTCCCGGTCCTTACCGGGACAAGTAACAGTACGTACTATACTACTATCCAAAATTATTGAAATTCAAATTTCAGTATCAAATTTAATTTGTGGCGTCCTATTTGCTGTTTTGATTCAGAAAGTGGATGGCCAGTATGCTAGCATAAAACTGCATGATTAGAGGTTTATGAGAAAAGGATGATGTTATCACCTTCAGAAAAGATGGTATTTGTAGTTAATTGAACAAAAGTACCGTGGTTACTTATCTGTGGTTGCTGTAATTTTTATCAAATGGGTACTTTGGCAGCTCTGGGAAATATTGGTTAATAGGATAACTGGCTGAGAACCAGTCAGTACCCCACCATAGGTCCAGTACTTTCCCTCAATACAGAATTTTGAACCCTATTTCACAACCCTTGCATGTCCTGGGACCTGGTTCCAGGCAACATAGTGCCCACATCGGGAACTCATCCCATCCCCATCTGTAGTGTGTGCTTGTCTGCTTATATCTTTGCTCTGAGTAGCAATCCATCTTAGTTTCTAAAACTGAATGGTGTCAATGTCACTGTCTCAAATACACAGACCTGAGTTGGATGCATAACTGGTTTTTCTGTTTCTGGCTGTTCTCTTCCTGTCCAATAGCAGTTGGAACACTGGCATAAGATGCCTGTTTCCCATGGTTTGTTCTCTCTGTTGACACTGGAACAACAGCTTTCTTATACCCAGAGATTGTGCGTAGTCTGCTCCCTGGTATCTTTCCTTATACTCTGAAGAAACCAATTGGTGGTGGCAGTCATCCACTTTGGAATCGTATCAGCTGTCCGATTTGCTGCCAACTTGATCAGCACCCATTTACTATATGTTTTACAAAACATGCTGAGCTACCATGTTTTTTTCTGATGCGCCGAGCAGCTCCTCAGTTCAGTAAAATATATAATCTTATGAACATGTAATATGTTTTAAAATCTGCAGCATAAGTTGTAAATATGCGGTATGCCCCCCCCCCCCCCCCTCCTTTTTTATAATGTACTATTGTGCTTTAGTTTTACATCTTTAATGTGATGAACCAGCCTGTTCTGCAATATAGTTTGTCTAAGAACATCGTTAATTGTATCAGATTCTCTATCTGGCTGGACAGCAAATTGCGGCTACAAACTGATCCTATCCTTATCCTAGAATATTTTCTTTGGCGGCATGGTTATGAATATGCTATTTCCAATCATTATGACCGGCATTGCGTATGGGAGGAAGTGGTACAAAATAAAAAGCTGAACAAGTTCAACCATACAATAATTGATCAACAGTTTGAGTTTTACCAAGCTGACGGACTTGCAAGGTTCAACTCATCAGATCCCCACAAGCTGCTACCAAGCTGTATGTTCTCTTACCTGCTGGTATTAGTTCTAGTGCATGAAATGTGTTTACCTAAGAATTTTGTTTCTTGTTATAGATGTCCCTGAAGGTTCTTTCATCGTGAGGGAACACACTCCAATGTCCAACTTATTCTCTTGCCTGTGGTTCAATGAGGTTGATCGCTTCACACCTCGTGACCAGCTCAGCTTTGCATATACATACTTGAAGCTTAGAAGAATGAATCCTAAGAAGTCGTTTCGCCTCAATATGTTTAAGGTGGGTGCGGTAAACCATCATAGCTAAGGATTAATACAACATATTCGTTATAGTTTAATCGTTATCCTATAAATTTTCAGGATTGTGAGAGACGATCAATAGCAAAACTATTCCATCATCGATCGGAAGAGAGACACAGCAGTGGACAGCTAACAAGATAACAAAGGGATTTTCAAAGGGTGGGTTTAGAGAGAAGGCAGAGATAGCACAAGGATTATACCTTTGGTACAACTCACAAAGTTCAACCACTGTCAACATCTATGTCCGGCCGGGGAGTTGATGCTGAATGGATGGCCGCAAGCGCATCACATGTACATCATGATCCTGCAGATTAGCTCCACCGTTCTTTTTGTACTCAACAAAGGCGGGTTAGGAAATGCTAGCTGTTTGGTTTCATAAGTTCTTGTTGCTTGCCGTGAAGTTTTGTTCATTCTTTTGGGAAAGAAATGGTCTGGCTGGGCATGAAGTCCAGGCTCTGTGTACCATCATACGGTGTATTCTCATGTAATCAAAAATGGTTTAGTGAAATGTAATATTATAACAGGATGCTGCACTCTGTAATTCTCTCCAGGATAGGAAATTAGTGATTTTTTGCCTTTACTTTTGGAATCTTCAGACTTGATTTGTTATGTGATCTACAAAATCAAATGACCTAACTTTGTCTGACATTTTTAAGTAGCACATTATTTTGTGGTGAATGCGCAATAAACAATATGTTGCTTCAAAAGAAAAGAAAAGAAAAGGCATATGTGCTCTTGCTGGTTGAAGGCTTGAAACTATATTTAACTCATGGAAGAATAAATGAAATGTCACTTGCTTTATTGGTCGGTCTCATGACACTGTCAATACAAAGTTACAAAGCAAATTAAAACGCAAACACATAAAAACCACACGCTACAACAACTTCTACACCCTTTATAAAGAAGGAAAAAAGATGAAGAAAATTCAGTTGATTGATCAATTAACAATTTAGGATCAGCAAATCCAACATTACAAACATCACCAAATTTTTACACGAGATTGAAATCCAGAGGTAATTAAAATTCACCCCATTTCAGTTATGTAAGGACCTTGTCTCTGAAGATCCCCAGCATCTCATTCCTGCCCCTGATCACCTCGTCAAAGACTTGATCAAGAACACAGTCGAACATCTCCACCCCCTCCCGGAGCTCGCCAGACCTCGTCCTCAGCAGCTCCGCATGATCCTCTGATCCTTCCGTCCTGCCGCCGATCATGTCCCTCACCGCCGTCACGACACTCTCGTGCTCCGCGATGCTCGCCGGCAGCGCCGCCACCCGTTCGTTGATCGCCGACAGCGACTCGCGCCACGGACGCAGCTGCTCTGGGACCGCGGCGCGGGCGAGCGTGCTGCTGCGCTGGTGCGCGCCGCCGACGCCGACGTCGTCCTCGAGGAGGGAAGGGGGTGAGGCGTGGGTGAGCGCGTGGAGCACGGAGGTGGCCACGACGGCCATTGTGATCTTGGCGACGAGCGTGACGAGGACCATGCTGCCGCTGCCGCCGGAGCTGGAGATGATCTTTCCCCCCAGCCGCTCCGCCTCGCTCACCACTGCCTTCACGTCCGACAGATTACCGCGGACGGTGGCGGCCGGAGAGGACGGCGCGGTGCTCTCGGCGACGAGCGAGGCGGCGATACCTCCGGCGCCGGCGCAGCCCACCTGCGCGGCGAAGTCCACCACCATGCAGTACCGGTGCATCCGGGACACGGCGGACTTGAACGCGTTGCAGAAGTCCAGCAGCGCCGCCGTCTCCTGCATGTACTGCTCCAGCCAGTCCTCGCCGGCGCAGGAGCCTGCGTCGACGGTCACCGGCGCGTCGGCGCTCCTGAAGACGGCCAGCAGGTCCCGCTGCATCCGCCTCACGAGGCGCATGGCGTCGGCGCACCACCTCATGGACACCGCCGACCCGCCTCCGCCGTCATCATCTTCGGCGGACAGCGTGGCCTCCAGGTGCGCGAGCCCGTCGACGAGCGAGGAGCAGAAGGCGGCGAGGAGAGGGCACTGCCGGCGGCGAGCGCCGCCCGGCCTGAGGCATCTCATGGTGGCCATGATCATGCATGCATGAGAAGATGGAGCGAGAGAGAAGACCTGCGTATTTGCATGGTGTGGTTTCTTGGAGGAGCAGCGAAGATAGAATTTTTCAAAGGGAGGGGAGGGGAAGGGAAGGGGAGGAGTGAAGCAAGAGAACTTGCATACTATTCCATGCACCTCGCGTACTTTGCTTAACCTTTGCGCACTTCCCTTCTTCTTTTGATTTGATCTGGGGCCGTTCTTTGCGTAATTTGTCCGGGTTTTCGGCGTCGAATCGAACCGGTCAAAAGTTTGAACAACATTTTTCAACCAGATGAAGATTGTAAGAAAGGTGTATTGCCACCAAATTGAGTCGATATTCACAGGAAGCAAACCCAATTCAACAAATTGCAGAGAAGACTGAGATCCAAAGTCTGGCCAGGTTTGCTATGTGGCTGAAACTGTGGGGCGCCTGGAGGAATCCTGTTGCAGATGGTAACAGGTACTCACACCTACCAGAGGTGGTTTTCCTAGCTAGTTTCAGTAGTTTGGTCCAACCAACCAGGCTTCAGCTTGGTGTTTGTCCAGGTGTTTGGATTTGGATGTAGGAACAACTATTAAGTTATTGATTGACTTGCAAGGATGGATGGGATGGGGGCCCTTTTGGGAAGCCCTGACAAGGGAAGTAGTTCACTCTAAGTCTGTCACTAATTGAAAAATGGTCCCATGCATGCTTGTCGCAATTCCTTCAAAAGGATATGTAGTGCCGACAGAAAACTGGAAATTGGAGATCTTGGGGTTCACTATGAATAAACCAAATATATCCTGCTTAATTAATTGACGAGGCAGATCTTTTGCCTCTCTTTCGGGGAAAAAAGTCCAGCGGTTTGGGTTGGAATTATGCTTCCTAATTTGTGTGGATATTTTTTTCTTCGAGAAACCTTCGAGCGCTTTGGCGCCTCCCTCGTACCCATTGCACCCAACCATCGCTAGTGTTCTCCTACCTCCCGTCGACACGACCGATGGTCTGCCTCGTCTTGTTTGGCCTTAGAGCCATAGATGTGTGGTGGATCCCGACCCTTGTCCGTGGAAGGGCTTTTTTTGAATGCTTTTCTGAGTTTTTTAGGGTTTATGTCCTCCTCAGAGAGACGAGGCGATGTTGCCTCTCTGAAGATGGAATAAAGTTTTCCTCGCCTAGCCCTCATTTCGGTGGTGCTTCTAACGTCGTCGGAGGGCGTGTGAAGATTTTTCCCCGGCGGATATTGTAGGATTCGATCAACGTTTCTCTTCGGTGGATCCACGTGGATACGGACATTGTTCTCTCGTGCGCGCGTGCGTGTGCGTGTGTCTACAAGTTTGATTCTTTCTATATACGGTTCTCTTCAATGGTGGCGGTTATATTGTGCTTGTCCTATAGGGCCTTAGCACGATGTCTTCATGACTGTCTACTACAACAAGTTTTGCCCGACTCCAGTGAAGGAGGGGCATGATGACGACGCGTGTAAAGACTAAGATGCGGTCCTTTCCGATTTGGGGAACGAGGCCCCGAATTGGAAAGAATCGCATCTAAGCTTTTCGCAAGCACGGTAACATAGCACATACATAATAATAGAAGAATGACAATAAGGGATTCAACTGCCATCTCATAAATATATCAGAGTTACATCACGCATCCAAACAAGGTAGTTCCGCTATGGACTATAAAACATGAGAAATGACTATGCTACCCTGCATGCTTGCCCACGACCATGACCACGCCTCAATCTTCTGGATAGTTCACGTACAGGCGGTCGTTCTCCTCATCGTACTGCCACGCCAGCTGCGTGCCGTCGGGATCACCTGTCTCGGGGGTACCTGAACCTGTTGGTGTTGTGAAGGAATCTGTGAGCCACGTGGACTCAGCAATCTATGACCTCGGTGCCAGAACTAGTCAAGTTATTAGGTAAGGAAGGTGGAGTATTTAGGTTGCAACATCCTAAGCAGTATGGTGGCTAACTTACATAGAACAAGTATGAAGGTGGTCTATACTAGCGGTCGATGATTAACTGATCACTAAGTGATCCTGAACACCTACTTACGTCAATCATAACCCCACCGTGTTCCCGTTCGAAGAGAGATCTTCGAAGGGGACAGTCACGGTTACGCACACAGTTGGCAATTTTATTAGATTATGTTTGAGTTATCTATAACCGGATGTTAACAAATATTCCAAGCTGCCACATAACCGCGGGCACGGCTTTCCGAAAGATTAATTCCTACAGGGGTGCTCCAACTAGTCCATCACAAACGGTCACGGGCCGCAAAGTAATCCTCTATCACGAATCTCGTGATCTCGTCGGATTCCTTAGAGGAAGACCTCAACTCTGGGGAGAACCAAAGCTTCACCGGGATTCCTATACGCAAGATATATCGCTAAGGTAAGACAAGACTAGCAGGACCTCCCAACGTGTCGACGACCCTGATAAGAGCCGCGTATCTCAGTCTCAGGACATGCCGGATGAGAACAGCGTACAGTGGCCTGATAGACATCTCCCGAGTTGCCCCGGGTTGGCCCCGCACACGACTCTAGATTGGACCAACACTCATGAGGAGCACTGGCCCGGGTTGTTGATTAAAGATCCTCGGGGTGATCATTCCCTATGCAGATTATTATTAAGTGATTAGCACATTAACACCAAGGTTGGGTCCTGCCGAACAAGTCTTAACTCTACGCGATTTATCAAGGGGGTCCCCCATAACAACCCGAACGTGTTAGGAGCGATCATTATGGAATCAAACACCGGTAGCCGGTAACTATGGCGGCAATAACGGAACAAAACACCCGGCAAAAGGCTAGGCCTTCCGTTATTTACCAAGTATATAGGTGCATTAATTAAATAACAAAACTAAGATAATGATATCAACTCATGTTATCACATGAGACAAGGCACCTGCAACTAGCAACGCTAACATTAGAAGCTGAGCAAAGCCTACTTAGCCATTCAAGATTTGCTAGGAGGGGAAAGTGTTTGGGTTTCATGGCAATATCAGGAGGCAATTATTTCAGTGGTAGGCAGCGAGCATATGATGGAAGAAACGTAATCTAGAATAACAAGTCTAGAGATGGAATCAAGGTCATATCATCTTGCGTGTGATGTCCTCAGCTTGGAACTGCTCTTGTTCGTCCTGCCCGTACTCTCCCGAATCCACGTACTCGTTCTCCGATCCCGGTGCTATCCAACATAAAAATAGCATCCAATGAACAACAGCACATCAAGATGCAACACGCACATGATGCATGAGATGAATATGAACATGCATCTCTATTCTACTCACTAGCACAAGCATGAGAAGTAAATACAAGTTCCTGGACAGAACTGGACTCTAAGCTATCTTGACATGCATGAGGATGACATGAATGTTGGGGAACGTCGCATGGGAAACAAAAAATTTCCTATGCGCACGAAGACCTATCATTGTGATGTCCATCTACGAGAGGGGATTTCCGATCTACGTACCCTTGTAGATCGCACAGCAGAAGCGTTAGTGAACGCGGTTGATGTAGTGGAACGTCCTCACGTCCCTCGATCCGCCCCGCGAACCGTCCCGCGATCAGTCCCACGATCTAGTGCCGAACGGACGGCACCTCCGCGTTCAGCACACGTACAGCTCGACGGTGATCTCGGCCTTCTTGATCCAGCAAGAGAGACGGAGAGGTAGAAGAGTTCTCCGATAGCGTGACGGCGCTCCGGAGGTTGGTGGTGATCTTATCTCAGCAGGGCTCCGCCCGAGCTCCGCAGAAACGCGATCTAGAGGAAAAACCGTGGAGGTATGTGGTCGGGCTGCCGTGGCAAAAGTTGTCTCAAATCAGCCCTAATACCTCAGTATATATAGGAGGGAGGGAGGGGAGGAGGCAGCCTCAAACCCTCAAGGTTTGGCCGAAATTTGAGGTGGAGGAGTCCTACTCCAATCCTACTTGGAGTAGGATTCCACCTTCCCACTTGGAAACTCTTTCCACCTTGTGTTTTTCCCTTCTCAAACCTTATGGGCCTTAGTGGGAACTTATTCCAGCCCACTAGGGGCTGGTTTATCTCTTCCCATAGCCCATGAGACCCCTTGGGGCATGACACCCCTCCTGATGGTCCCTGGCACCCCTCCCGGCACTCCCAATACACTACCGATGAGCCCGAAACTTTTCCGGTAATGCACGAAAACCTTCCGGTAACCAAATGATGTCATCCTATATATCAATCTTCGTTTCCGGACCATTCCGGAAACCCTCGTGACGTCCATGATCTCATACGGGACTCCGAACAACATTCGGTAACCAACCATATAACTCAAATACGCATAAAACAACGTCGAACCTTAAGTGTGCAGACCCTGCGGGCTCGAGAACTATGTAGACATGACCCGAGTGACTCCTCGGTCAATATCCAATAGTGGGACCTGGATGACCATATTGGATCCTACATATTCTACGAAGATCTTATCGTTTGAACCTCAGTGCCAAGGATTCATATAATCCCGTATGTCATTCCCTTTGTCCTTCGGTATGTTACTTGCCCGAGATTCGATCGTCAGTATCCGCATACCTATTTCAATCTCGTTTACCGGCAAGTCTCTTTACTCGTTCTGTAATACAAGATCCCGCAACTTACACTAAGTCACATTGCTTGCAAGGCTTGTGTGTGATGTTGTATTACCGAGTGGGCCCCGAGATACCTCTCCGTCACACGGAGTGACGAATCGCAGTCTCGATCCATACTAACTCAACTAACAGCTTCGGAGATACCTGTAGAGCATCTTTATAGTCACCCAGTTACGTTGCGACGTTTGATACACACAAAGCATTCCTCCGGCGTCAGTGAGTTATATGATCTCATGGTCATAGGAACAAATACTTGACACGTAGAAAACAGTAGCAACAAAATGACACGATCAACATGCTACGTCTATTAGTTTGGGTCTAGTCCATCACATGATTCTCCTAATGATGTGATCCCGTTATCAAGTAACAACACTTGCCTATGGCCAGGAAACCTTGGCCATCTTTGATCAACGAGCTAGTCAACTAGAGGCTTACTAGGGACAGTGTTTTGTCTATGTATCCACACAAGTATTGTGTTTCCAATCAATACAATTATAGCATGGATAATAAACGATTATCATGAACAAAGAAATATAATAATAACTAATTTATTATTGCCTTTAGGGCATATTTCCAACAATGAACAGATGCGTCACGTGAAAACGATGCAAAAGCATATAAAGAACATTACAAAGGGAGCTACGGATCAACGGGAAACAACGAAACAAGAAATGAAGTCCTACGTAACAAGATCATCACAACACACTCCAAGGGCATACTTCTGGTATTCCCAGGTTGCCAAGACATAAAAAAACTAACATGGATGGGGTGGTGTAAATAATATCACCACACCATCAATATGCACTCACAAGCATCAAAACATCAAAACTATACAATCTGCCACAAACAACATCATAGCCTTTTGAGAGCTACATGCAAGTCACCTACAGTCACCCAAACATGCCAAATAAGATATGTGGCAGAAGCTATTGAAATTTACTACAAGCACAAGAAAAAATATAATGCAAAGGAGTTTCACACAGAAAGTTACACAGCTGCTAACTTGGCCAAAAACATCAGTTTTCAGGGACTTAGTGAAAATTCCAGATTCTCACTAGCTATTTATGCTCTGAAGCATTTTGAAAGCACCCAAAACAATATCTACAGGACTCCAAATGGAGTGAAAATTTACAGAGAGCTAGACAAACACAAAAGCTACAACTTTCCAGTTGATAGCAAAGGCTGATTCACAACACATGGACTTCTACAAGCACAACAACAGGAGAAGAAAATATAAGCAGATTCTCAGACTTCAGCCACATGCCTACTTTGACTAGGCACCACTTGCACATATGAACTACTAAGCATGAAACAAAAGCAACAAGTGGTAGAGGAGGTCACCCCCTAATGCCACAACAAGGAATCAACCTCTCGGGCTCACCACATCTCATGGAACCAAGCTCCAAACATAGAACAAACCTGAAATATGACATTCCCAGAAAGTGTACCAAAGGCAAAACTGACTTCACCAATGGATTCCTGGGATGTTTCTACCCCAAAAACATATATAATAACTATGTACTTGCATAGAACAAAAGGGCACAAACTAGAACAGAAAACCTACATAGAATCACATATAGTGAATAGTGCATCATCACATGTGCAATTCACTAGATCAACAACTACACAAACAATTGCACTCTATCAACACTATATTGGTGCACATTAGGGGTAGACCTCATGCTCTTGTGCCTTAGCACACCACCACACACCACACACATCAAGCACTAGCAAGAAAGCACCTACACATGCTAATGAAAACACACACTAGATGACACCACATCATCTATACCTACACATATAAGCATGCTCATGAGCTCAACAAGGCTCTCCATGCTTTGGGCATGTATGTGGACACACACACACCATCATCACTCACACAACACCAAAGCATCTACATATCACATCCACAAGGTATGTGGGGGAAACCACACACCCACAACACACCACACTTGCATACACTAGTGCATCATCATCACCATGAGGATGAGGTTCTCACACACATGCACCACACTAGGCTAGTAAATCACCCACAAGTTAAGCACCTCACAAACATGCACACATGGGAGGTGATACACACATACACTACACTACAAATACCTACACATATAACACAAACACATGCTAGCAAAAATAGCAGATACAACCTACTGTTGAGAGCTAAAAATAATGTCACAAGGTGATCTAACACCTACACATGAGCTACACCAACAATCAAGAGCAAAACAGTACAAGAGGGCAAAAGAAAATAAAAGGAGGGGGTTGGGATTGAACCCTGCACCCCCTGGTCCAAGCCACAGACCCATACCACTCTGCTAACCTGCACCAGCTCGACAGAGAAGGGTAGCCAAGCAGGTTAAACTGCTCTGCTTCTACTGTAACTGCCACTATGCCAAATATTGCAAAAAAGGGGGCGACAATGCGCGGGACTCGAACCCAAGACTTCACATCAACACACACACACACACTATGACCACTACGCTACGTCTCGAGATCTTGGCAGAGAGGGGGTAGTCTGCAAGGTAACCTACCCAGGCAACCAGATGCTCTGTTCTGCTATGCACAGAGAGGCCGGCGACAGAGACTTCACTGGAGCGCCTCGCTACTAAGCTACTGCGCGCCGCAGGAAGCAACTACCCTACTGCTGCGAGGAAGATCCTCTGCTTTGCTACTACATCTAGCGAGCACCTGCAACTACACAAGAACACACATCACAAAAGCTATACCACACAGGACCTGTCGGCCTCCTCTTTGAACAGAGGCATGCAAAGATCGCCGGCCTGATCTCCTACGCGCATCTACCAACGAGGAAGGAGGGAGGAGAGGCTAGCTCACCTCGGGGAAGGAAGAAGAGGGCGATCGGGAAGAAGGAGCGCCCTGGAGTCGATGTAGATGATCTGAAGAAAACGCCTGCCGCAGACCGAAGTAGGGGAAGAAGACACCGGGTGCACGCGGTTGACGAGGATCTGCCCGTCGGTGAGGTCGCTCCCCGGCCTCATCGAGGACGGGAATGGAGCGCAGGGTGCTGCCCTGAGCCCCTGGACATGGCGTCCAACACCGGAGACGATGGGAGCGAGGTAGACAACGGCGGGACACTTCTCTCTCTGTGCTAGAAGCTACATATCTTACCTTGGGGGGAGAAAGAGAGAAGGGAGAAGGAGTGGCGGCGCGATGAGGGGAAAGATGGAACCCTAGGGAAGGGGGGCACGCACGCCGAGGCTATATGGGGGGGCCTCGACGTCCGTGAGCCCTCACGGCGACTCTCTCTCTCTCTCTCGGTTGTCTGACGGAAAGCGAGCAGAGGGGGAAACGGCGTGAGGAAGAAGGAGGAACACGCGAGCTGGGCTGTCGCGCGAGACAGGGAAGGAAATGGGCCATGCAGGAGGGGATGGAGCCCACCTGTGGCGCCATATAAGAAATAATAAATCCTGGGGGTTTTCTATTTACTAACAACACCAGGAAAACAAATAAAAGCACAGCCTAAACTACAGAAGCTAAAAATAAAACAAGCACACCCCTGGTTATAAGAAAATACAACCTATTTAAGAAAAATAGAAAAGGAATTTTAGGAGCCACTAAATATTTACAAAACAGAATATATTGGGCTGTTTTGTGAATATTTGCACCCTCACTACAAAGTTTCAAAACAGCAAAATCACATGTTCATCTCCACCACAAAATAAGCTAAATCAAGGACATTTTTAAAACAGAAAAGGATCAAGTGAAACTTGACCTTGAGATGGAATAGAGAGGGAGGGGGGGGGGAGATGGTTTTTGAAGCCTATGCAAACCACAAGGTTATTCCTACTATCCAACCACATCTATATCACTCCAATAATCACACACATCATCACATGACAACTCATGTCAACACATCACCACATATGATCACAAGGCAACAGATCAAGACAAGGACATGAAATGATATGGCATGCATGCATGCAAAGGAAGAGTAAACAAAGTGACATCACATGAAATCATATGCATAGGATAGCTCTCATATCAATGACAAGTTGGACCCACATGGAGAAGGTTCCAAAAAGGGAAAGATACACTCTTGGGGCATTACAGCGCGCCTTCAGCTTGCTGTAGTGTTTGTAGTCGTCGGTAGGTGGTCTACGGATGTGAATGTAATTTTTATTATTTCTAGTATTCGTTGTGCTGTCATGATTGATGATGAATAGATCGAAAGTTTTTCCGCATAAAAACTTTCGATCTACTCATCATTAATCATGACAGTACAACAAACAATAAACATAATAATAAAATGACATCCAGATTTGCAGACCACCTACTCACAACCACAAGCATTGGGGCGAGTCCAAGGCGCGTCGCCATCATCGTCCTTTCCTTGTCGGAGCCAGAGAAAACTTGTTGCAATGGATAGTTGAAAAACCATCGTGCTAAGGCACATAGGACAAGCACACCAAAACAACAACCGCTGCTGATGAAGATAAAAATTGATCTGAAAGACGAAAGAAGACCAGGTCTGATAGAATCCACCAAATAAAACCACCGATTGAATCTGGTGAGATCAGCCGGAGACACACCTCCACACACCCTCCGATGATGCTAGACGCACCACCGAGACAGGGGCTAGGCGGGGAGAATCTTATTCAATCTTCAAGGAGTCACCATCGTCTCGTTTTCTTTAGAAAGACACATACCCTAGCAAAACTCACAAAAACATATAAAACGAAGGTCTCCCACCGACAAGGGACATGATCGACCACGACCACATGGCCATAAGGCCACAGAAGATAAGGCAGATCGCTAGCACTGCCAACGGGAGGCAGAATCTCGAACCGCCATGTTCACTTGGAGGAGAGGCAAAGGAGTAAGCCTCCCTCGCGCTAGACCAATTAGTGTTGATATGCGGCCTCCAAAACTTTGTTTGGATCAAAAAGTTTTGAGCTTGTTTCTGGTCAAATAAATACCAATGCCTCTATGATACGTCCATTTTGCATCATGATTTCCTATTGATATGTATGCTACTATTGGTCATTATTTCACTTTATGATACAATTCTTATGCCTTTCCTCTCTGAATTTGCAAGGTATGCCACAAGGAGGGAAATTACCGAAAACTGGATTTTTGGACCTGAAAACCAAGAAAAAGGCTGACGATTCACTGGACTCGAAATGATGTGAAATTTCACGGAGATTTTTTTTGGAATATATGGGAATTTATGGAGCAAAAATATACCATAGGGAGGCCACCTGTTGTTGCCAAGCTAACAGGGCACGCCCACCCCGTCGGCACGCCTTGATGGCTTGGGACCACCTTCGAGGTGCCATGGCCTCCCTCTTCTCCTATAAGATGGTTTTTGACCTAGAAAAAATAAGAAGTTACTTTCAGCACGAAGCACCGCCGTCTCGAGGTGGAAACCTGGGCAAGGGCCCTTTTGCTCTATGGGAGAGTGATTTTGTCGAGAAAAATCGAAGCCATCTTCATCACTAATGCTTCCTCCTTCGTGGGAGGATCAATCTTCGTCAACATCTTCACCAGCAACATCTCATCTCAAACTCTAGTTCATCTTTTGTGTTCAATCTTTGTCTCAAAACCTCAGATTGCTACATGTGGGTTGCTACTAGTGTTGATTACATCTTGTAGTTGATGATAATTGATTTATTTGGTGAAAGATAATATGTTAAGATCCTTATTCATAATTATTACACCTCTGATCTTGAAATGGTGATGATTTATGAGTAGTTACTTTTGTTCCTAAGGACATGAGAGAAGTCTTGTTATAAGTAATCATGTGAAGTACTTTTTTTCCCGAGGGCATGGGAGAAGTCTTGTTATTAGTAATCATGTGAATTTGCAATTCGTGCGATATTTTGATGATATGTATGTTGTTTCTTCTCTTAGTGGTGTCGTATGAACGTCGACTACACGACACTTCACCATGTTATGGGACTAAGGGAATGCATTGTGGAGTAATAAGTAGATGATGGGTTGCTAAAGTGATAGAAGCTTAAGCCCTAGTTTATGCATTATTTCATATGGGACTCATTTGGATCCACACGTTTTATGATATGGTTAGATTTCTTAATTCTTCTTTCGTAGTTGCAGATGCTTGTGAGAGGGGATAATCATAAGTGGGTTGCTTGTTCAACTAAGAACAACACCTTAGCACTGGTCCACCCACATATCAAATTATCAAAGTAACGAATGGGAATCAACTCAACATGATGAACATGACTAGACAGATATTCCCATGCGTCCTCGGAAGCGCTTGCTTCATATAAGAGTACTTCCAGGCTTGTCCTTTGCTACAAAAAGGATTGGGTTATCTTGCTGCACACTTGCTACTATTGCTACTTCTCACTTGTTACACATTATCTTGCTATAAAACTATCTATCGCTCTTATTTATAGCACTTGCAGAGAATACCTTGCTGAAATCCACTTATCAATTCCTTCTGGTCCTCTTTGGGTTCAACACTCTTACTTATCGAGAGGACTACGATTGATTCCCTATACTTGTGGGTATCACTCTCCTCAATTTTTTTAGAGCATGCAAACTGTGTGCCTTAGCTTTATAAAAGGTAGAGGATAAAATAGAAGAACTAGGGAAAGCTCCCACCACATGGTGATGAGTAGTAAACACCATACAAACTTAAGCGCACATAATACAACTTCAACTCCAATACATAAGGGCATGCCCTAGCCTGACCAATAAAATTATGTCTCGACCAACGCCCGTCGCCTCCAAAGAGCAACAAGTTCAAACGAGCTCCCCTTGCGGATGCAGCAACCACCCTTGATTGCCTAAAAGAGTCCGCTTGCGGGTGGCGGGACTCGGACATCCTCGAGAAAGCCACTGTCTTGGACCAAAGCTAGCCAAATGGGTCATGTTATAGCTTGCCAGCCCGATAGCACACACGCACACCATGGGCTAAATGGATCGTGCCCGGCACGTGACACGGGTCCGTGCGTGGAGGTTAGGCACGCAGGCTAGCACGACACGACCCCCCCCCCCACACACACACACATATATATATATATATATATATATATATATATATATATATATATATATATATATATATATATATATATATATATATATATATATATATATATATATATATATATATATATATATATATATGGCCTAAAGAACAGCCCCATAGGCCAAACTGGCCCAAAAAACAACCTAGCAGGCCTAGGGTGTGGCCATGCCAGCCCCAATATCACCTCGGTCATGCTTAGGATGGATGCTATAGTATGCGAGCTGGCAGGGCACGCCCCGTTTAGTAAATGTGCCCTCGTGGATCATTTTGTGGTAGGAACGATTACGACAGTTCAGGTCATGTCGTGTCGAGTTGTTTGATACGTCCATTTTGCATCATGATTTCCTATTGATATTGTTTTTGGTCACTATTCCACTTTATAATATAATTTTAATGTCCTTTTCTCTTTTAATTTGCAAGATATACAAAAGGAGGGAAATTCCCGGAAATTGGAATTCTAGAGTTGAAAGCCATGAAAAAAGCTGGAAATTTTCCAATGTACAAATCACCTGGAACTTCACGGGGTTTTATATACAACATATAAGAATTACTAGAACGAAGAACCTCCGGAGGGGGGCTACCTGTTGATCCCAAGGAAATAGGGTGCCCCCCTCCGGGTGCGCCCTGATGCCTTGGGAGGTCCACAGGCTACCTCCGATGCCCCTCTCTTCTGCTATATAAAGGGTTTTGGCCTAGAAAAAAATAAAGAGGATACTTTTGGAATGAAGCACCGCCGCTCAAGATGGAAACCTGGGCACGAGCCCTTTTGCTCTCCGGCAGAGCGATTCTTCTCGGGAAACTTCCCTCTAGAGTGGGAAATCAAAGCCATCGTCATCACTCATAACCCACAAGAATAGCAGATGGCGATAGTCCTCACAGGTAGTATTTCACCCTAATTTATTAATTCGACACAAGGGGAGCCAAAGAATATGTATTGGCCATAGGAGTTGAGTTGTCAATTCAACTACACCTCGGATATCTTTATGCATCAAGGATTTTGTAGCACATCAAATGATAGTAGTAATAGTAAGAGTGATAGAAGCAATTTTGGTAAGAGTAGTAACAATAGCAATTGAGTAGCAGGTGTGACAGTAGCAGCAACAGTAGTAACTTAGCAAGATTAAGTATATGTAAAGTGTAGGCACATGGATCGGTGATGGATAATGAGTTAGATGACATTGATTATGTAATAGTTACACACTAGAGCGACACAGAACTAGCTCGAGATCATCATTATAATGTATGCATGTATTCCGCATATAGTCATACGTGCTTGCGATAAGAACTTGCATGCCACCTTTTGTCCTACCACCCCCCGATGGCAGCGGGGTCCTATTGGAAACAAAGGGATATTAAGGCCTCATTTTAATAGAGCACTGGAACAAAGCATTAACACATGGTGAATACATGAACTCCTCAAACTACGACAATCACTGGAAAGAATCCCAATTACTGTCACCTTGGGGTATGCGGATCAAGACACGTAATAGGTAACTATAACTTGCAGGATAGGATCCAAATCACTCTTATATTGACGAAAACATAATAGGTTCAGATCTGAAATCATGGCACTCGGGCCCTAGTGACAAGCATTAAGCATAACAAAGTCTTAGTAACATCAATCTCAAAACATAGTGGTGTTGGAAATGTGCCCTAGAGGCAATAATAAAATGGTTATTATCATATTTCCCTGTTCAAGATAATCGTCTATTGTTCATGCTATAATTGTATTAACAGGAAACAGTAATACATGTGTGAATAAATAGATCACAATGTGTCCCTAGCAAGCCTCTAGTTGGCTAGCTCGTTGATCAATAGATGATCATGGTTTCCTGATCATGGACATTAGATGTCATTGATAACGGATCACATCATTGGGAGAATAATGTGATGGACAAGACCCAATCCTAAGCATAGCACTAGATCGTGTTGTTCGTATGCTAAAGCTTTTTTTAATGTCAAGTGTCTTTTCCTTCGACCGTGAGATTGTGCAACTCCCGGACACCGTAGGAGTGCTTTGGGTGTATCAAACGTCACAACGTAACTGGGTGACTATAAAGGTGCACTACGGGTACCTCCGAAAGTGTGTGTTGGGTTGGTACGAATCGAGATCGGGATTTGTCACTCCGTGTGACGGAGAGGTATCTCCGGGCCCACTCGATAGAACATCATCATGAGCTCAATGTGGCTAAGGAGTTAGTCACAGGATGACGTGCTACGGAATGAGTAAAGAGACTTACCGGTAACGAGATTGAACAAGGTGTTGGTATACCGACGATCGAATCTCAAGCAAGTTCTATATCGACAGACAAAGGGAATTGTATACGGGATTGATTGAATCCTTGACATCGTGGTTCATCCTATGAGATCATCGTGGAACATGTGGGAGCCACCATGGGTATCCAGATCTCGCTGATGGTTATTGGCCGAAGAGTGTCTCGGTCATGTCTGCATGATTCCCGAACCCGTAGGGTCTACACACTTAAGGTTCGATGACGCTAGGCTTATAGGGAATTGTTATACGAGGTTACCGAAGGATGTTCGGAGTCCCGGATGAGATCCCAGACGTCAAGAGGAGCTCCGGAATGGTCCGGAGGTAAAGATTGATATATAGGATGGATGGGTTTGGACGCCGGAAATGTTTCGTGCACCACCGGCAAAGTGCCGGGACCACCGGAAGGGTTCCGGAGGCCCACCGGGAGGGGCCACAAGCCCCGGAAGGCTACATGGGCCAAGTGCGGGAGGGAACCAGCCCCTAGGTGGGGTTGTGCGCCCCCACACTCAGCCCAGGCGCACCAGAGAGGGAGGGAGGGGAAACCCTAGGCGCTGGTGGGCCTAAGGCCCACCTAGGGGTGCGCCACCCCCTCTCCTCCCTGGCCACCACCCCCTCTCCAATCTAGGGCTGCCCCCCTCAAGGGGGAAACCCTAAAGGGGGCGCCACCCCTACCTCCCCCCTATATATAGTGGGTTTTTTGGCCTTTGGAGATACGGTTTTCCATCTCTCTCTCGGCACAACATTGCTCTTCTTCTTCCTCCTCTCCCACGGTGCTTGGCGAAGCCCTGCCAGGCGACCTCGTCTCTCCATCGACACCATGCCGTCGTGCTGCCGGAGATCTTCCCCAACCTCTCCCTCCTCCTTGCTGGATCAAGTTGCGGGAGACGTCACCGGGCTGCATGTGTGTTGAACATGGAGGTGCCGTGGTTCAGCACTAGATCGGAATCACACTGCGATATGAATCGCCACGAGTATGACTCCATCAACCGCGTTCTAGCAACGCTTCCGCTTAGCGATCTTCAAAGGTATGAAGATGCACTCACCCCTCTCTCGTTGCTGGTCTCTCCATAGGAAGATCTGAATATGGCGTAGGAAAGTTTTGAATTTATGCTACGTTTCCCAACAGTGGCATCCGAGCCAGGTTTTGTATGCGTAGATTCTATGCACGAGTAGAACACAAAAGGTTGTGGGCGCTGATTTGTCAATTGCTTGCCGCTACTAGTCTTATTCTTTTCCGGCGGTATTGTGGGATGAAGCGGCCCGGACCGACCTTACACGTACGTTTACGTGAGACAGGTTCCACCGACAGACATGCACACCGTGCATAAAGGTGGCTAGCTGGTGTTTGTCTCTCCCACTCTAGTCGGATTGGATTTGATGAAAAGGGTCCTTATGAAGGGTAAATAGCTTTGGCATATCATCGTTGTGGCTGTCACGTAGGTAAGAAGGCGTTATTGCTAGAAACCGAAATCAGCCACGTAAAACTTGCAACAACAATTAGAGGACGTCCAACTTGTTTTTGGAGGGTTTGACATGTGATGTGATATGGCCAAAGTTGTGATGTTACATGTGTGATGTATGAGATGATCATGTTATTGTAATAGGATTCAAGACATGCATGTCGATGAGTATGACAACCGACAGGAGCCATAAGAGTTGTCTTAATTTATTGTATGAGATGCAACACCATGTGTTTACTACTTTCACTTCATTGCTAACGGTTAGCTATAGTAGTAATGGTAGTAGTAGTTGGCATGACGACTTCACGGAGACACGATGATGGAGATCATGGTTTCACGCCAGTGACAATGATGATCATGCGATGCCTGAAGATGGAGAACGAAGGAGCAAAGATGATAATGGCCATATCATGTCACTATATGATTGCATGTGATGTTTATCATGTTTTCATCTTATTGCTTAGAATGACGGTAGCATAATAAGATGATCCCTCATAAAATTTCGAGAACGTATTCCCCTAAGTGTGCACCGTTGCGAAGGATCGTTGTCTCGAAGAACCACGTGATGATCGGGTGTGATAGATTCTAACGTTCACATACAACGGGTGTAAGCCAGATCTACACACGCGAAACACTTAGGTTGACTCGACGAGCTTAGCATGTACAGACATGACCTCGAATACAAGAGACCAAAAGGTCGAACATGAGTCGTATGATTGAATACGATCAGCATGAAGTTGCTCACCATGCCGACTAGTTCGTTCACGTGATGATCGGACACGAGTTAGTCAACATGGGTCATGTATCACTTAGATGACTAGAGGGATGTCGATTTAAGTGGGAGTTCATACTTAATTCGATTAAATGAACTTCATTGTCATGAACTTAGTCTAAAAGTTGTCTTTACAAATATTGTAGATCCAATGGCCAACGCACCTGTCAACCTCAATTTCAACGCATTCCTAGAGAAAAACAAGCTGAAAGATGATGGTAGCAACTATGCGGACTGGGTCCGCAACTTGAAGCTCATCCTCGAAGCAGCTAAAAAGGCTTATGTCCTCAATGCACCGCTAGGTGACCCTCCTCCTCCTACAGCGGCCCAGGACATTCAGAACGTCTGGCAGACGTGGAGTGATGACTACTCTCTGGTTAGGTGTGGCATGTTATATAGTTTGGAAACGGGGCTCCAAAGGCGTTTTGAGCAACACGGATCATATGAGATGTTCGAGGAGATGAAACTAGTTTTTCAAGCTCATGCCCGTGTCGAGAGATATGAAGTCTCCGACAAGTTCTTTAGCTGTAAGATGGAGGAGAACAGTTCTGTTAGTGAGCATATACTCAAAATGTCTGGGTTACACGGTCGTCTGACTTCGCTTGGAGTCGAACTTCCGGATGACGATGTAATTGACAGAATCCTCCAGTCTCTCCCACCAAGCTACAAGGAGTTTGTGCTGAACTACAACATGCAAGGGATGGAAATGACCATTCCCGAGTTGTACTCAATGCTGAAATCTGCAGAAGTAGAAATCAAGAAAGAGCATCAAGTGTTGATGGTCAATAAGACCACCAGTTTTAAGAAGGGCAAGGGTACGAAGAACTTCAAGAAAGACGGCAAAGCCGTTGCCGCGCCCGGTAAGCCAGATACCGGGAAGAAGAAAAAGAATGGACCCAAGCCTGAGACTGAGTGCTTCTATTGCAAGGGAAAAGGTCACTGGAAGCGGAACTGCCCCAAGTACTTAGCGGGCAAGAAGGCCGGCAACGTTAAAGGTATATATGATATACATGTTATTGATGTGTACCTTACCAGTGCTCTTAGTAGCTCCTGGGTATTTGATACCGGTGCTTTTGCTCACATTTGCAACTCAAAGCAGGTACTGCGGAATAAGCAGAGAGTGGCCAAGGATGAGGTGACGATGCGCGTCGGGAATGGCTCCAAGGTCGATGTGATCGCCGTCGGCATGCTGCCTCTACATCTACCGCCGGGATTAGGTTTAAACCTTAATAATTGTTATTTAGTACCAGCTTTGAGCATGAATATTGTATCAGGGTCTTGCTTAACGCGATACGGCTACTCATTTAAGTCAGAGAATAATGGTTGTTCTACTTATATGAGTGATATGTTTTATGGTCATACTCCGCTGGTGAATGGTTTATTCTTGATGAATCTCGATCATGATGTTACACATATTCATAGTGTGAGTACCAAAAGATGTAAAGTTGATAATGATAGTCCCACATACTTGTGGCACTGCCGCCTTGGTCATATCGGTGTTAAGCGCATGAAGAAGCTCCATACTGATGGACTATTAGAGTCTCTTGACTTTGAATCATTTGACACAGGTGAACCGTGCCTCATGGGCAAGATGACTAAGACTCCATTCTCATGAATAATGTTGAGAGCGACCGACTTATTGGAAATAATACATACTGATGTGTGTGGTCCAATGAACGTTGAAGCTCGCGGTGGCTACCATTATGTTCTCACTCTCTGATGAAGCACAAATCTGAGACATTTGAAAAGTTCAAGGAATTTCAGAGTGAGGTTGAGAATCAACGTGATAGAAAAATTAAGTGTCTATGATCTGATCGCGGAGGAGAATATTTGAGTCACGAGTTTGGCACACAACTAAGGAAGTGTGGAATTGTTTCACAACTGATGCCGCCTGGCACACACCAACGCAACGGAGTGTCTGAACGTCGTAATCGCACTTTATTAGATATGGTACGATCTATGATGTCTCTTACCGACTTACCGCTATCATTTTGGGGATACGCATTAGAAACTGCAACATTCACTTTAAATAGGGCACCGTCTAAATCCATTGAGACGACACCGTATAAACTATGGTTTGGCAAGAAATCTAAGGCGTCGTTTCTAAAAGTTTGGGACTGCGATACTTATGTGAAGAAACTTCAACCAGAAAAGATCGAACCCAAAGCGGAGAAATGCGTATTCATAGGATACCCTAAGGAAACTATTGGGTATACCTTCTATCTTAGATCCAAAGGTAAAACCTTTGTTTCCAAGAACGGATCCTTTCTAGAGAAAGAGTTTCTCTCGAAAGAAGTAAGCGGGAGGAAAGTAAAACTTGATGAGGTAATTACACCCCCTCTCGATCCAGAGAGTAGCATAGCGCGGGAAATTGTTCCCGTGGCACCTACGCCAACTGAAGAGGAAGTTAATGATGATGATCATGGAGCTTCGGATCAAGTTGCTACTGAACCGCGAAGGTCGACAAGGGTACGCTCCGCACCGGAGTGGTTCGGCAACCCTGTGATGGAAATCATGTTGTTAGACAACGGTGAACCTTCAAACTATGAAGAAGCAATGCTGGGCCCAGATTCCAACAAATGGCTTGAGGCTATGAAATACGAGATAGGATCCATGTATCAGAACAAAGTATGGGATTTGGTGGACTTGCCCGATGATCGGCGAGCCATAGAAAATAAATGGATCTTCAAGAAGAAGACTGACGCAAACGGTAATGTGACCATTTACAAAGCTCGACTTGTCGCAAAGGGTTTTCGACAAATTCAAGGAGTTGACTACGACGAGACTTTCTCTCCTGTAGCGAAGCTGAAGTCAGTCCGAATCATGTTAGCAACTTCCGCTTTTCATGATTATGAAATTTGGCAAATGGACGTCAAAACAGCATTCCTTAACGGGTATCTTAAGGAAGAGTTGTATATGATGCAACCAGAAGGTTTTGTCGATCCTAAGAGTGCTAACAAGGTATGCAAGCTCCAGCGCTCCATCTATGGGCTGGTGCAAGCATCTCGGAGTTGGAACATTCGCTTTAATGAGGTGATTAAAGTATTTGGGTTCATACAGGTTTATGGAGAAGCGTGTGTGTACAAGAAAGTGAGTGGGAGCTCTGTAGCTTTTCTCATACTATATGTGGATGACATATTATTGATGGGGAATGATAACACACAAGTATAGGGGATCGCAACAGTTTTCGAGGGTAGAGTATTCAACCCAAATTTATTGATTCGACTCAAGGGGAAGCGAAAGAATATTCTCAAGTATTAGTAGTTGAGTTGTCAATTCAACCACACCTGAAAGATTTAGTATCTGCAGCAAAGTATCAGTAGCAAAGTAGGGTGATAGCAGTAGTAGCAACAGTAACCAGTAGCAGCAGAGTAACAATAGTAGCAATAGAGTAACAGTAGCAGCAGTGACAGCAGTAGCGACAAAGTAACGTAGCAAGAACCAATAGTAAAAGACTCGTAGGCATTGGATCGGTGATGGATGATTATGCCGGATGTGATTCATCATGCAATACACGGAGAGATATGTAACTAGCTCCAGTTCGTCAATCTAATGTAGGCATGTATTCCGTATGTAGTCATACGTGCTTAGGGAAAATAACTTGCATGGCATCTATTGTCCATCCCTCCCGTGGCAGCGGGGTCATAATGGAAACTACGGGATATTAAGGTTCTCCTTTTAATAAATAACCGGACCAACGCATTAACACTTGGTGAATACATGAACTCCTCATACTATGGTCATCTCCGGGAGTGGTTCCGGCTATTGTCACTCTGGGGTTGCCGTGTCATAACACATAGTAGGTGACTACAACTTGCAAGATAGGATCTAAAACACACATATATTGGCGACAACATAATAGGTTCAGATATGAAATCATGGCACTCGGGCCCTAGTGACAAGCATTAAGCATGGCAAAGTAGTAGCAACATCAATCTCAGAACATAGTGGATACTAGGGATCAATCCCCGTCAAAACTAACTCGATTACATGATAGATCTCATCCAACCCATCACCGTAGAGCAAACCTACGATGAGATTACTCACGAACGGTGAAGAGTATCATGGAATTGGCGATGAAGGAAGGTTGATGATGACGATGGCGATGATCTCCCCTCTCCGGAGCCCAGAACGGACTCCAGATCTGCCCTCCAGATGAAGAACAGGAGGTGGCAGCGCCTCTGTATTGTAAAACGCGATGAACTCTTCTCCTTGATTTTTCCCGAGTGAGATGGACTAAATAGAGCTGAGATTGGAGGCGGTGGAGCGTCGTGGGCTCCACAAGCCTGCCAGGCGCGGCCAGGGGGGGGGGGCGCCTGCTGGGCTTGTGGGCTCCATGCTCCAGATCCTCCGCTGATTCTTGCGCCAGTATTTTTCATAAATTCCAGAAAAATTCTCTGTAAATTTTCAGGTCATTCCGAGAACTTCTATTTCTGCGCAAAAACAACACCATGGCAATTCTGCTGAAAACAGCGTTAGTCCGGGTTAGTTCCATTCAAATCGTGCAAATTAGAGTCCAAAACAAGGGCAAAAGAGTTCGAAAAAGTAGATATGACGAATACGTATCAACTCCCCTAAGCTTAAAGCCTTGCTTGTCCTCAAGCAATTCAGTTGCCAAACTCAAAGAGACAAAAGAAAAACTTTGACGAACTCTGTTTGATCTTGTTGTTGCAACTATGTCTAACTCATATCCAGAGTTTCAGCAAGATCACAAGGAAACTACATAAGCAAATGACATCTAGATCTCACGGTAAACTCATATCAATGGCATAATCAACTAGCGAGCAAATAATAATAAGTCTCAAACGTCAACTCTTCAATCAAAACAATCATGAAGTAGTACGAATAGATGGTATCTCGCTAGCTCTTTCTGAGACCACAAAACATAAATGCAGAGCACCTTCAAAGACCATGTAACATCCCAAATTTTGGAATGTTAATATAATTATTAGATTTGCTTGTTTGTTTGATTGAGTGATTGAAACTTGAGTGAAGTTTGAAACTTTTCAAAAAAATTTGAATGAGAGGGAATAAAATGATTTTCCCCTTTTCCGGTGAATTCAAATTCATCCATTTAGAATCAATGAGAGAAGATGACATGACTTCTTCAAATTATAAAGATTATGAATGAAGGTGGCATTTGAACTTCTTATAATTGTTGTTTTGCAAATTCATTTTCTTTTTCACTCACGGAGTGCCGGGATTATTATCTTGCCAAGCAAGAAAGAGTGGAGGAACATGACCCTCCAAACCAGGGGCATTTATTTGAAGTATTTGAACCATAAAACCCCAGGGTTTATTTGAAAATTATTTGCAAAAATAAATAAAGCATTTAGGGGATTTTCTGAAAAACATTTTTTTTTTGCCGTGGAAAAATGCCCATCATTTAGATTTTATTTTTCTGATAATTTTAGTATATAGAAACTCTATATTCTGAATTTATTTAGTTTCCCTTTTAATTGTTTACCTTCCAGTTTTGAAAATAGGAAAGGAATCCCCATTATTTGGAAACTAGAGCAGGCCCATTAAGACACTTTCCCAAAATTGGCCCAACCGACACTTCTTCTTCCTCCTCTCGTTCCTTTCCTTCCGAGGCAATGGCAGAAGCTCCATGGAAGCTTCCCTCCCCCGATTCGTGGGATTTGTTGCCTCCCGTTGCCTCCCGTCGCCCCTATAAGAACCCCTATGACCTCCTCGTTCCATTCCCCTAGCTAACTCCTCTCCTCCCTGCTCGTAGCCTCGACGCCACCATCTCCATCTTCTGTGCCGACAGAAGCTCATAGGGAGCTCTCCCGTTGCCCCTTCATCGTCAGGCCAGTCCCAGGATCGCCCCCTCCTACCGCATCACCCCACCGCCGCCACCCTCCTCCATCGCCCCACCCCCCCATCGCCAGGAGCCCTCCCCCATCGCCCTGCAACGCCCCTGCAGCCCCTGCACCTTCGCCTCGCCAGGAACACCCCCTGCACCCCATCGCCCCACGAGCGCCTCCCTCCCCCACAACGACCCCCCTCCACCGAACCCCCTCCTCCGCCACCCCACCCCGCCAGAGCCAACCGCCCCACCTCGCCGGAGCCGTCCCCATCGCCGGAGCAGCCCCTACTCGGTTATGTCACGGGAGGTAACTCCTTCCTTTGTTGTTTTCTTTTGTTTGTATTGTTTTTTTTTGTTTTGATAGATCCACCGTTAGATCTAGATCGAACAGTATATATTAAAAGAAACATACCTCTTCGGCTCTTGTAAAAGAACCGGTGGTTTTTTTTTGTTTGTTAGCCGACGTAGATTAGTTAGTTTACGACCGCTTGCTAGATAGCCAAAAACGTGCACACATATTAGCCAATCAGATCTTGCCACGTCGCCGTTTTCGTTTTTTAGTTTAATTCTGTAACAGATTTAGTTCTGTTTTTGTTTTCTGTATAACTTTTGATCTAGAAGTCCAATGATGCTGATTCTTTTTGAGTTAGATCACAATTTTCTTGTACTTTCGAAAATATATAATTTGTCTATGTTTGGATTTATAAAAACTGAGTTAGATCAGATTTGAATTAAATCTTGTTTTGCTTATTCCAGGAGTTTAAAAATAGCTTTTAATTTGATTCTTTTTGCTGCTGCTTCCTAGTGATCATATCTTTCTGTAGTTTAAGTTACAATTTTATTTAAATATTTTTACGTGGGGTTTTATCAAAAATAGATTCTGTTTTGATTAGGTGAAGTGAATTTCTTCACTTTATGCAATAGTAGTTTTATGCTAGTGATGTTATTTTGCTTGTTAACGATTGTAGTGCTTATGGTGTGCATTTGTTTGGATCGATAGATACCTGGAGTGCGAAGTGTGCTACTTAGAAGTGCTTGGTAACGACAACTATCAGCAAGGCAAGTCATTTGATCATGTATCACCTATGTTTTATGCATCGTAGTTCTACCTTCCTATACCCATTTGCATGCTGACTAGGTACTTGGAAAAATATGGTTACTTGATGTAGTATCATGTGGCAGGCACCCCAACAGCCCTGTTACTTGGCCCGGGACTACGAATTCTATTATGCTATGCTTGTGTAGACGGGGTTTTGGTTGAGAGTTTATCACGAGTGATGCGAGAATAATTTAATAACCAAGACCGGTTAAGTCAAGACTTTTGAAGACCTCGTGATGCAATGCAACTCTGGGTGAAGGACGGTTTAGATGGGCTCCCTGGAGAAACCAGTGGACGACCCGGGATGCATGGAGACGTGCCATGACATCTTGCGGAAAGCTTCACCCAGGCTCAAAGAGACGGACGGAGGCTTCAAGACCCAAGGCTTACCTGCACAGCCACAAGTCATTATGGGCTCTGGCTTGGTTGGACAACGCGGCGACTCTAGACAGGCGGTGCTAGAAGATGTAGAAGAACGGTAGGATTGGATGGGCACCAACAAGGGTTCAGAGGGACCCGTTGAAAGACCATGTTTTGATCATCCGGTCTTCAAACACCCCGAAGTGCGAGGACATACCCGAAGGCGATCAAATCTTGTGGGGAACGTGTGCAAAACTCTACAGAGTACTCAAACCTAATCGATTAGCCGTGTCCACGGTCATGGACAACTTGAGCCGAAGGCATTGAAATTTTCCTAAACTCTCAACACAATTTAATAATGATGTGGGAATTATTGACAACTCGGGTACGAGAATTGGTTGGCGGAACCATCTCGTTAACAACAAACAACGTAGTAATATTTTGCTTTTAACCCTCTCTTGATGTAGGAGAAAACTTGCTTTTCGCTAAAAACTTATAGCCCCACCTGCCATATATGCAAGTAGAATAGATGATTTTTATTTAACCCCCTCTCTTTGATGACTTGCCGGCATATTCAATATGCTGACCTACACGGCTGCAACGTCTTATGTTGCAGTTACTTTCTTCGACGAGTAAGTGTACGATTCAGGGTTACGGTCTACACTCGACTTGCCGTTGGTGTTTATTGGGACTCCACTCCCTTGACTGCTTCCGCTGAGATATTTAAGGTACATATTAGTTTTACGCTATTTCCATGTGATTGCACTTTGATATATATATTGATGTATTGTGTGTGCCAGCATACTGATCCAGGGATGGCACAGATACACAGAGGCTTGACTCGTTTTGAGTCGGGTCGCTATAGAAATGGTATCAGAGCACATGTTGACTATAGGACGTGACCCTAGAAACTGGAAACTTCTTAGGATAGGATCTCTCAAAAATCTTATTTTCGAGAACACCTTTCACTTCTCATTTCTTCTGATTTCATCAAATGTTCTCTCTCACCTCAAATAGTTATACAATCCCCTTACCCCTTTGACCTCATGAAGAATCAATTGAGTTCTACTTCAAAGTAAAGAGGATTTCACCACGCATTTGAAGAATTGAAGCTACACCAACAGAAGACTCTCAAGACCCGAAGAACTCGAAGACCATGAAGTGTTCGAATAATTATATGAACATTAGAAGTCCAAACCCCTTTTATATACCCACGTTAGATACGATGATTTGTGAGCCGTCATTGGTGTGTGTTTTCCAACGGCCACAAATAAAACCTATTCTCAAAAATATTGTTTGTATTGTGTGTATCTCCCTCCCTCTCTTACCCGTCTCATCACCAAAACCTCAACCCTACCAGATGGACTATGAAGATGGACTTGTAGTCTCTGGACCAATGACCCAGCTAGAGGCTGAAATATAGATTCAGAACATGGAGGACCACTTCGGGAGCAACTTGATCTCAAGGAAGTATGAAGTGGAACACGCTCTCCAGTACTTTACCCAAAGTGCTGCTATCTGGTGGAAAATGCACCATCCATACAAGGATTTAGTGGAGCAGAAACTTGGGACAAATTCAAGAACACTCTGTTAAGATCCCGACTTATTCAGAAGTGCTATGATAATCCGAAGGAGAAGACTTGTGCATGCAAGATCTGTGGAGAAATAGGACACACCCAGGAAGAACACAAGAATGGATGCACTCATTGTGAAGAGAATCACCCAGCCGAGGAGTGCCCAAGTAGTCAGGTGACTTGTTTCCTTTGTGAAGGAACCACCCACTACCCAGCTCAGTGTCACATTTACCCCAAGGTGCAACAAGTTGTCAAGTAGAAGAAAGATGCAATGAAGGAAACCCTCAAGAAGAAGATTCTAGAAGAACCTGTGATGAACGAAAACATAGAAGACCCTGATGAACAAGGTCTGACCAGATTTTTCTCCAATGCGTGTTACTCATGTGGAGAAGAAGGACATCATTCACAGGATTGCACGAAGGGAAGCCAAGAGTATTTGGGAAACTTCCCGACGAAACAAGTGGAGTTTGATCCACTTGAAATAGAAGAACTGGCCAAAATGAAGGAGTCCGGAAAGAAGAAAAAGTACCCTCGGAAGGGCCAAATCTCTACAGATAAAGACCTGAGTCATGTCAGATGTTTCAAGTGTATGGAATTTGGACACTACAAATACATGTGTTCAGGAAGGAAGCCGGAAACCCAAGGAGCGAAAGCAAACACTAAGAATCCTCGAGACTTGTCAGAACTCATTTGCTTTCGTTGCAAGGAAGCATGACATTATGCTAATGATTGTCTACATGGGAAGAAAGCTAGAATGGAGTAGTTAAGTTTTGACCATGGCAATAAGTGTAATCTGAAGCACTCTTGTTTTTCATGAGATCATGGAGTTGAATTTTTTTGTAACAGAAGTCTCTCAGATTGTAAAAACTCATGAATTAATAAAATTGTTGTGTCATGATCTCCTATGTTGAAACTGTATGCGTTGTTTTCTCTACGAGAACAGATCTCTGAACATTAATGAGGATAAGAGAAAATATGGTCTATGCAGGCATGAGTATAATTCATTTTTAGTGTGGTAGTAATCGGTAAACCCACAGGATCCAATGAGTAAGAATATACCATGATTACCAAGGAGACACATACATTCCTCTGAGTACCTATTTACTGACACCTGCAGATGACAACTCTCTACGAGTCATTCCTCAAGGGCCTAGAAACGATCATGACCCTGACCAGTGATCATGATTACCCAAAAATCCTGAAGGACATGATGAAGCACATTCATATTGAAGGAGATGCAGTCTACAAAGGCTACCCGTTCATGGAAAATGGAGTGGAACTTTGGTATGTGGAAGTAAACCTCCACTAGGTGAAAGGAGTTTGTCCAAAGACTATGGGGCTATACTTTTTCATTTCACGTGCACCACGAGCAACCTTCTTTGATGCTGTTCGTGAAGCTGCCATGGAAGCCATACGTCAGATTGGAGAAATACTTGAAGCGAGACTCCATCATACCCAGGAATACTTGAGTGAAGTGCATGCGGAGATGATGGAGATGAAGCTCATGGACACCATGAGAAAGCAAAAGATGGATGATTTCAAGGAACACATCGGAAAGTTCCAGTGGAACTATGGTATCTCCAAGGGAGACAAATGAATAAAGTTGGCAGGAATGCTTGACCATACCGAACAATGTGGATGGCAACATTTGTAACAAAGTTACTTTTGTATTTGGAGTTTTGAGAAGAAATTAAGGATGTAATAAAGGATTGAGTAAGAAATAAATATGAATTATCGATGAGAAATATCTTCTTATGATATCCCACAGAGTGGCGTGTGAACCAAAAATAAGTCCGAGGATTATTTGTTTTATGATGGTTACCCCAAGAGTATGATGGAATGAAACACTATAGGATTTAAAGGCAGAGTAATTCCAAGTATGCCTGAAACCCATAGACCCCGGGACTAATAAGGATCAAGTACTATCTTTTTGGAGGAGGAAACTTGGATCAGCAAACGTTTTCTTAGGAGCATACGAAAACCTAAGAGTTTTGAAGATATGTTAGATGTTTTGTTAGCTTGCAGAACCAATGGATTATCCGAACTTTGTTCGTGGACAAGAGAAATTCTGCAATGCTTGTGAGGATGCCCGAGTGTTAGAATGCGAGATTCGCTAAACGTTATACAGAGAAATGATTTGGGTGCGGAATGGATTGATCACCATGAAGACTTACTCTTATCATTTATCTTGCTATTCGGAATGGTAAATCTCAGAGACTTACCCATAGAGAGAGATGACGTTCTTTGAAGCTTTTGTTTAAGCCTTAGAATGGTATGATGAAAGCCCATGTACATGGCATTTGTTGTCACGCGTAAGAAATTTTACGGTGAGGATGAAACCAAGACCCCTCTCTCTGCAGGATAACCACAAATGGTAGACCACCATGAGAACCATCGATATGTTATTTAGTATTGACCACGAGACTGTCAGTTAAGAAGACCCAGTAATGGAAGAAGCTTATATCAACAGAGGAACCCTCGATTTTGATGGAAACGTTATAAATATAACGGGAGAGCATCGCCAAAGGAATTAATATGAAGAGTGTGAGAAGTCAGTTGCCAAAACCCCAGAGGATCGTTAAAACATTTTGAGGGACCAGTAATCTTTATTTTTAAGTGTGGTAGCATCCCACTTTGCCGGAGGTTGGATTTGTTAGAAGACCCCCAAACCCTAACCTTTCTTTCTAGCCTCTTCGAATCTCGAGGACGAGTTCCATTTTAAGTGTGGTAGGTTTGTAACATCCCAAATTTTGGAATGTTAATATAATTATTAGATTTGCTTGTTTATTTGATTGAGTGATTGGAACTTGAGTGAAGTTTGAAACTTTTCAAAAACTTTTGAATGAGAGGGAATAAAATGACTTTCCCCTTCTCCGGTGAATTCAAATTCATCCATTTAGAATCAATGAGAGAAGATGACATGACTTCTTCAAATTATAAAGATTTGGAATGAAGGTGGCATTTGAACTTCTTTTAATTGTTGTTTTGCAAATTCATTTTCTTTTTCACTCACGGAGTGCCGGGATTATTATCTTGCCAAGCAAGAAAGAGTGGAGGAACATGACCCTCCAAACTAGGGGCATTTATTTGAAGTAGTTGAACCATAAAACCCCAGGGCTTATTTGAAAATTATTTGCAAAAAGAAATAAAGCATTTAGGGAATTTCCGAAAAACATTTTTTTTAAGTTTTTATTTTTGCCGTGGAAAAATGTCCATCATTTATATTTTATTTTTTTGATAATTTTAATATATAGAAACTTTATATTCCGAATTTATTTAGTTTCCCTTTTAATTGTTTACCTTCCGGTTTTAAAAATAGGAAAGGAATCCCCATTATTTGGAAATTAGAGCATGCCCATTAAGACACTTTCCCAAAATTGCCCAACCGACACTTCTGCTTCCTCCTCTCGTTCCTTTCCTTCCCACGCAATGGCAGAAGCTCCATGGAAGCTTCCCTCCCCCGATTCACGGGATTTGTTGCCTCCCCTTGCCTCCCGTCGCCCCTATAAGAACCCCCATGACCTCCTCGTTCCATTCCCCTAGCTAACTCCTCTCCTCCCTGCCCGTAGCCTCGGCGCCACCATCTCCATCTTCTCTGCCGATAGAAGCTCACAGGGAGCTCTCCCGTCGCCCCTTCATCGTCATGCCAGTCCCAGGATCGCCCCCTCCTACCGCATAAACCCCACCGCCGCCACCCTCCTCAGTCGCCCCACCCCCCATCGCTAGGAGCCCTCCCCCATCGCCCTGCAGCGCCCCTGCAGCCCGTGCACCTTCCCCTCGCCAGGAACACCCCCCTGCACCCCATCGCCCCAGGAGCGCCTCCCTCCCCCCACAGCGACCCCCCTCCACCGAACCCCCTCCTCCGCCACCCCACCCCGCCGGAGCCGCCCTCCCCACCTCGCTGGAGCCGTCCCCATCGCCGGAGCAGCCCCTACTCGGTTCTGTCACGGGAGGTTACTCCTTCCTTTGTTTTTTTTCTTTTGTTTGTATTGTTTTTTTTGTTTTGATAGATCCACCGTTAGATCTAGATCCAACAATATATATTAAAAGAAACATACCCCTTCAGTTCTTGTAAAAGAACCGCTGGTTTTTTTTGTTTGTAAGCCGATGTAGATTGGTTAGTTTACGGCCGCTTGCTAGATAGCCAAAAACATGCACACATATTAGCCAATCAGATCTTGCCACGTCGCCGTTTTCGTTTTTTAGTTTAATTCTGTAACAGATTTAGTTCCGTTTTTGTTTTCTTTATAACTTTTGATCTAGACGTCCAATGGTTCTGATTCTTTTTGCGTTAGATCACAATTTTCTTGTAGTTTCCGAAAATATATAATTTGTCTATGTTTGGATTTATAAAAATTGAGTTAGACAGATTTGAATTAAATATTGTTTTGCTTATTCCGGGAGTTTAAAAATAGCTTTTAATTTGATTCTTTTTGCTCCTGCTTCTTAGTGATCATATCTTTCTGTAGTTTAAGTATAATTTTTTTAAAATATTTGTACGTGAGGTTTTATCAAAAACAGATTCTGTTTTGATTAGGTGAAGTGAATTTATGCTAGTGATGTTATTTTGCAATAGTAGTTTTATGCTAGTGATGTTATTTTGCTTGTTAATGATTGTAGTGCTTATGGTGTGTATTTGTTTGTATCGATAGATACCCGGAGTGCGAAGCATGCTACTTAGAAGTGCTTGGTAACGACAACTATCAGCAAGGCAAGTCATTTGATCATGTATCACCTATGTTTTATGCATCGTAGTTCTACCTTCCTATACCCATTTGCATGCTTACTAGGTACTTGGAAAAATATGGTTACTTGATGTAGTATCATGTGGTAGGCACCCCAACAACCCTGTTACTTGGCCCGAGACGACGAATTCTATTATGCTATGCTTGTGTAGACGGGGTTTTGGTTGAGAGTTTATCACGAGTGATGCGAGAATAATTTAATAACCAAGACCGGTTAAGTCAAGACTTTTCATGACCTCGTGATGCAATGCAACTCTGGGTGAAGGACGGTTTAGATGGGCTCCCTGGAGAAACCAGTGGACGACCCGGGATGCATGGAGACGTGCCATGACATCTTGCGGAAAGCTTCACCCAGGCTCAAAGAGACGGACGGAGGCTTCAAGACCCAAGGCTTACCTGCACAGCCACAAGTCATTATAGGCTCTGGCTTGGTTGGACAACGCGGCGACTCTGGACAGGCGGTGCTAGCAGATGTAGAAGAACGGTAGGATTGGATGGGCACCGACAGGGGATCAAAGGGACCCATTGAAAGACCATGTTTTGATCATCCGGTCTTCAAACACCCCGAAGTGCGAGGACATACCCGGAGGCGATTAAATTTTGTGGGGAACGTGTGCAAAACTCTGCAGAGTACTCAAACCTAATCGATTAGCCGTGTCCACGGTCATGGACAACTTGAGCCGAAGGCATTGAAATTTTCCTGAACTCTCAACACAATTTAATAATGATGTGGGAATTATTGACAACCCGGGTACGAGAATTGGTTGGCGGAACCATCTCGTTAACAACAAACAACGTAGTAATATTTTGCTTTTAACCCTCTCTTGATGTAGGAGAAAACTTGCTTTTCGCTAAAAACTTATAGCTCCACCTTCCATATATGCATGTAGAATAGATGATTTTTATTTCACCCCCTCTCTTTGATGACTTGCCGGCATATTCAATATGCTGACCTACACGGCTGCAACGTCTTATGTTGCAGATACTTTCTTCGACGAGTAAGTGTACGATTCAGGGTTACGGGCTACACTCAACTTGCCGTTGGTGTTTATTGGGACTCCACTCCCTTGACTGCTTCCGCTGAGATATTTAAGGTATATATTAGTTTTACGCTATTTCCATGTGATTGCAGTTTGATATATACATTGATGTACTGTGTGTGCCAGCATATTGATCCAGGGATGGCACAGATATACAGAGGCTTGACTCGTTTTGAGTCGGGTCGCTACAGACCAAGGGCTGACTAAACAGTGTAATTTATGGCAAAGAAGATCCAGTCACAGTCATACTCAACACAGTTAAAAGCAAAGCGTAAAAATGACAGATGTGCTCTCTAATTGGTGCTTTTATAAGAAGAGGATGACTCAACAGGAACATAAATAGACAGGCCCTTCGCAACGGGAAGCATTGATTTGCAGAGGTGCCAGAGCTCAAGCTTTTAAAACAGAGATAATAATTTTGGGTGGCATGCTTTCATTGTCAACGCAATGACTAAGAGTTCTCACCATCTTCCACGCTACACATGCTATAGGCAGTTCCCAAACAGGAAAGTAAAGTTTTGACTCCCCCACCACCAATCAATCACACTCCACGACTAGCCGAATACTCGGGTGCCGTCCATACCAACATCAATCCAGGGGGAGTTTTGTTTGCAATTATCTTTTTGATTTGAGCATGGAACTAGGAATTCCAATTACCGGCCCCTTTCTCGTGAATGATAGTGAATAAACACATATCGAGGATAACACGCCTAGCATGGAAGATACTGATAGCCCCCTATCACCACATGAGCGGTTTGGGCATTTAAAATAGATTATTTCTTGAAGATTTAGAGAGTGGCACATGCAAATTTACTTGGAACGGCAGGTAGATACCGCATATAGGTAGGTATGGTGGACTCATATGGAACAACTTTGGGTTTATGGAAGTGGATGCACAAGCAGTATTTCCGCTTAGTACAAGTGAAGGCTAGCAAAAGACTGGGAAGCGACCAACTAGAGAGCGACAACAGTCATCAAAATGCATTGAGATTAACTAACATTGAGTGTGAGCATGAGTAGGACATAAATCACCATGAACGTGAACATCATAGAGGCTATGTTGATTTTGTTTCAACTACATGTGTGAACATGGGCCAAGTCAAGCCACTTGAATCATCCAAAGGAGGATACCATCCTATCATACTACATCATAGTCATCTCAAAATTCATGTTGGCATCCAAGGAAAACCATTATAAGCTCCTAGCTAATTAAGCATGGCATCAGAAACTGTGATCTCTAAGTTGTCATTGCAAACATGTTTCTCTCACAACAAAGCTGAATTAGGAACAGTGAGCTAGTCATATTTACAAAAACAAAATAGATCGAGTTCATACCAGCTTTTCCAAGCTCAGTCACTTCATCATATATCGTCATTATTGCCTTTCACTTGCAAGACCGAACGATGTGAACAATAATAAGACTGCTCGTGCATTGGACTAAGCTGGAATCTGCAGGCAATCACAAAGGAGAAGACAAAGTAATATGGCTCTATGACAGCTAAACAGGTATGCATGCGAGAGCCACTAAACATTGTAACCATGGTATTCTACCTTGACCCAAAGAAAAAGAAAACTGTTTACACGGGAAAGCTCCCAACAAGAAAAAGAAGAAAACGAAAATCTTTTTGGGTTTTCTCAAACTAGATAGACACATGAAAAGAAAACGATAAAAATAAAATAAACTAGCATGGATGATACAGTGACAAAGTGTGAACACCGACAAACAAAGCGAAAGCATAAGCAAGAATGTAAAGTCTGTGAGAACACGTACTCCCCCAAGCTTTGGCTTTTGGCCTAAGTTGGTCTACTCCCAAGGAGGGAAATAACCAGCTCCGGGGTACTCCGGAGTGGACTGAGGATGCCACTGCTGTGTGAGCTCCTCTGGCTCCCACTGATAAACTGGCGTCTGGTACTCGACTGGTGGCTCGGGCACGGGCACCTGTGGTTGGGCTAAGCCCCAATATGCGTAGATGTCCGAGGGCATAATAATGTACCTGCCTGCATTAAGATTGAACAAAGAAGTAGCAGGCAAAGTAATAGTCTCATGAGTACCCTGACTAAATACCTCGTTATAAATCATCCTTCTATTTATATCTCTATCAAGAAAGTCATGGCGAACCATGCTATTGTAATCTTGATATCTCTCGGGAAGAAGAATCTCTTCTTCCTCGTCCATTCTAATAGGTATCTCAAAGTGTGTGGCAAGACTGGTAGCATAGATACCTCCATAGACAATGCCTTTAGAACGGTTCATGTTCAACCCCTGAGCTACTATAGCGCCCAAGCTATAAGTTTTATCATTATAAAGGGCTTCACGCAAGACCGCAATATGTGGGGAGCAAAGGGACCCAGCTTTCCCATGGCCAATCAAACATTTTCCCACAAATAGTGAGAAGTACCGAAGTATGTGAAAATGAATGCTAGCAGCTATAGTGCAAGACACTCCTCTCTCCTCTCCTATAGCAATTGTATCGGTGAAAGCTTCCAAGTCTTGTGGACGAGGTTCATGAATATCCCCAACAAAAGGCAATTTGCAAACATTGCAAAAATCCTGGAGTGACATGCGCTGGGGGATATCATAAAGTTTGAACTCAACCATGGAAGATTCTTCCTCGGATAGAAGTTAAAGCTTTGTACGAAGATATTAGTGAGGAGGAGGTATTGCGGACACTTATCTTCAACGAAGGTGGTAAGGCCTGCATTCTCCACCAAGTGATAAAAGTCCTCATAAAGTCCGGCGGCGCGTAAGAATACATCGCTTGGCCACTCGCACGCTCGAACTTCTGCAACTCGAGGGACCAGATACTTGGGCTTCTTCTCACGCCCATCATCCTTGGGGTCACAGCTTGACGAGCCTCTTAAGAACCTCCTCATCTTTTCCTTTTTCCTATCTCTGAAAATTTCTGAAATTTTTAGTGATTCTAAGGAAAAGTGAATAAGTCTCAACAAAACTCGTAGCAACTACTCCCACAAGTGCCTAGAGGCCATATTACGCATCAAAACTACTTGGGACCAACTAAAATTAGCATGCAAAGCTCAAGAACAGGGTCACCAAGGCAGCAAAAATACGCGAAGTATAAGGCACTAGAGCAAAAACTAATTGGACCAATGGAGGAGTCACTTACCAAGGAGTAATTTCCCCAAAACAGTTCAGAGAATGGTGCTTTGAGCAAGGAGATCGAAAATCCCAGCAAGAAGAGCAAGAACACGGGTTTGAGCTGCGAAACAATTTTTTTCTAGACATAGGAGAAGCAGATGGGAGCTAGAATGAGTGGAGGGGGTGCACGTGGGCCCCACAGGCCAGGTAGGCGTGGCCAGGGGGGGTGCCCGCGCCTCCAGGGCTTGTGGCCCACTGGTGCAGCCCCCAGACTAGCTCTTCGTCTCATTATTTTTCAAAAAATCCAGAAAAAATCATACTTGATTTTCACAACGTTGGAAGAACTTTTATTTTTGGGGTACTTTTCTAAGGGACGCTAAAAGGAGAAAACAGGGAAAACTAAACTAAACCTATCATTTTTCTTCTAAGCAACCGAAGGTGAAAGCTTGGAACAGAGGTTTGTGACTCCTCGATTCATCCATCTCATGGTCATCGAAAGAAATCCCGTCAATGAGGTTGATCAAGTCTCCTCGACAAACTTTTTCGAATCGCAAAAGAAGATGTAGAATTTTTGAATAGTCACTAGGTCACGTCAATGGGGATGTGTATCTCCCCAACAAGCAAATCATACTTCATCTTAACAGGAGGAATAGGGCATTGAAAGCTCCCAATAAGAATCGATGAAGTTTTTCCGATAGCATTGATGCAATGTACTCGATATTGTTTCTTTGGGAAGTGCATCGTATGCTCATTACCGTTGACATGGAAAGTGACATTGCCTTTGTTGCAATCTATAACAGCCCCTGCAGTGTTTAAAAAGGGTCTTCCAAGGATGACCGCCATGGCATCGTCCTCGGGAATATCCAGAATAACAAAGTCTGTTAAGATAGTGACGTTGGCAACCACAACACGCACATCTTCGCAAATGCCGATAGGGAAAGCAGTTGATTTGTCGGCCATTTGCAGAGAGATTTCAGTGGGTGTCAACTTATCCAGTTCAAGCCTGCGATAAAGAGAAAGAGGCATAACACTAACACCGGCTCCAAGATCGCATAAAGTAGTTCTAACGTAGTTGCCTTTAATGGAGCAAGGTATAGTGGGCACACCGGGATCACCTAGTTTCTTAGGAATTCCACCCTTGAAGGTATAATTAGTAAGCATGGTGGAAATCTCAACCTCAGGTATCCTCCTCTGATTAGTCACAATATCTTTCATGTACTTAGCATACAGAGACATTTTGAGCATATCTGTCAAACGCATTTGCAGAAAGACAGGTCTGATCATTTCAACAAATCGCTCAAAATCCTCATTATCCTTTTTCTTGGATGGTTTGGGAGGAAAGGGCATGGTTTTCTGAACCCATGGTTCCCTTTCTTTACCATGCTTCCTAGCAGCGAAGTCATTCTTATCGTATATTCTATTCTTAGGTTGTGGGTTATCATCAACAGGTTCAATCTCCACATCCTTATCATTGCTAGGTTGAGCATCATCATGAACATCACTATTGATATTACCATTATTCTCATGTTCATCACCAGATTGTGTTTCGGCATCAGAGACAGAGACATCGTTTGGACTCTCAGGTGTAGCAGCAACATGGTTGCTAGCGTGCAGGTTACTATCATCTTTCTTCTTCTCTCTAGGATGACCAGGTGCATCAATGCTAACTCCTTGAGAATCTTGTTCAATTCTCTTCGGATGACCCTCAGGATACAAGGGTTCCTGGGTCATTCTACCGCCTCTAGTGACGACTCTGACGGAGTTGTCATTCAACGCATTGAGCAAGTCATTCTGAGCTTTAAGTACTTGTTCTACCTGAGCAGTAACTAGAGGCATGTTTACTCAGAAGCTTAAGATCATTGACATTTCTGTCCACACAAGCACTTAAAGGACTAAGCATACGAGCATTCTGTTCTAGTTGTCTGCTATAATAATCATTGAAACTCTGTTGTTTGGCAACAAAGTTATCAAATTCATCCAGGCATAGGCTAGCAGGTTCATCAAAAGGAATATCACTCTCATCAAACATACACAGAGAATTTACTTCTACTACCTGTATTGGGTTATCAAGACCATGGATCTCTCCGATAGGTGGTAGATTTTTGACATCTTCAGATTTAATGCCTTTCTCTCGCATAGATTTCTTAGCTTCTTGCATATCTTCAGGACTAAGGAATAGAATACCTCTTTTCTTCGGAGTTGGCTTAGGAGGTGGTTCGGGAATAATCCAAGCATTCTCATTGCACAAGATGTTATTCAGTAGAATCTCAGCTTGTTCAACGGTTCGTTCCCTAAAAACACAACCGGCACAACTATCTGGGTGGTCTTTGGAAGCATCGGTAAGTCCATTATAGAAGATATCAAGTATTTCATTCTTCTCAAGAGGGTGATCAGGCAAAGCATTCAATAGCTGGACGAGCCTCCCCAAGCTTGTGGGAGACTCTCTTCTTCAAGTTGCACAAAGTTGTATATTCCCTGCAAGGCAGCTTGCTTCTTATGGGCAGGGAAATATTTTTCAGAGAAGTAGTAGACCATATCCTTGGGGCTACGCACACAACGAGGAGCAAGAGAAGTAAACCAGGTCTTAGCATCATCCTTTAGCGAGAAAGGAAACAGCTTGAGGATATAGTAGTGGCGGATCTTTTCCTCACTAGTGAATAGGGTGGCTATATCGTGCAGTTTGGTAAGATGGGCTACAACCGTTTCAGAATCATAACCGTGAAAAGGATCAGATTCGACCAGAGTGATTAACTCAGGGTCGACAGAGAATTCATAATCCTTATCGGTCACAAAGATAGGCGAAGTGGCAAACTTCGGGTCGTATTTCATCCTAGCGTTCAAAGATTTTTCTTTCCACTTGCGCAGTAATTTCTCAACATCATAGCTATCCTTACACAAGAAAATCCTCAGCTATCTCTCCCTCCGTAACATAACGCTGAGGCATAACAGGCAATTCAGGCATAATAGCAGGTTCTACTTCAATAGTATCAGCAGTTTCAGAAGTATCATCACATCTAGCAGCAACTCTAGCAATTTGTGCATCAAGGAATGCACCTAGTGGCAAAGCAGTATCAAGCATAACATCATCAGGCAAAGCAGTATCAAGCATAGCATCATCAGGCAAAGCAGTATCAAGTATAGCATCATCATAAGCAGCATGGGCAGCAGAAGTAGCATCATCAAGCACAAGCGACATATCAAGATTTCTAGCAGGAGGTGATGTCGCAAACTTACTCATAACTGAAGGTGAATCAAGTGCAGAGCTAGATGACAGTTCCTTAACCGTACTCGTAGTTGAGGGCAAGACTTTGGTTTTTGGATCTATCGGATTCCTCATAGTGACCAGCAGACATAAATCCCAAGTGACTCAGAGAATATAGCTGTGCTTCCCCAGCAACGGCGCCAGAAAAAGGTCTTGATAACCCACAAGTATAGGGGATCGCAACAGTTTTTGAGGGTAGAGTATTCAACCCAAATTTATTGATTCGACTCAAGGGGAAGCGAAAGAATATTCTCAAGTATTAGCAGTTGAGTTGTCAATTCAACCACACATGAAATATTTAGTATCTACAACAAAGTATCAGTAGCAAAGTAGGGTGATAGCAGCAGTAGGAACAGTAACCAGTAGCAGCAGAGTAACCAGTAGCAACAGAGTAATAGTAGGAGCAGTGACAGCAGTAGTGGAAAAGTAACGTAGCAAGGACCAGTAGTAAAAGACTCGTAGGCATTGGATCGATGATGGATGATTATGCTGGATGTGATTCATCATGCAACAGTTATAACACGGAGAGATATGTAACTAGCTCCAGTTCGTCAATCTAATGTAGGCATGTATTCCGTATGTAGTCATACGTGCCTAGGGAAAAGAACTTGCATGACATCTATTGTCCATCCCTCCCGTGGCAGCGGGGTCCTAATGGAAACTATGAGATATTAAGGTTCTCCTTTTAATAAAGAACCGGACCAACGCATTAACACTTGGTGAATACATGAACTCCTCATACTATGGTCATCTCCGGGAGTGGTTTCGGCTATTGTCACTCTGGGGTTGCCGGGTCATAACACATAGTAGGTGACTACAACTTGCAAGATAGTGTTGGGGAACATCGCATGGGAAACAAAAATTTTCCTATGCGCACGAAGACCTATCATGGTGATGTCCATCTACGAGAGGGGATTTCTGATCTACGTACCCTTGTAGATCGCACAACAGAAGCGTTAGTGATCGCGGTTGATGTAGTGGAACGTCCTCACGTCCCTCGATCCGCCCCGCGAACCGTCCCACGAACCGTCCCGTGATCCGTCCCACGATCTAGTGCCGAACGGACGGCACCTCCGCGTTCAGCACACGTACAGCTCGACGATGATCTTGGCCTTCTTGATCCAGCAAGAGAGACAGGGAGGTAGATGAGTTCTCCGGCAGCGTGACGGCACTCCGGAGGTTGGTGGTGATCTAATCTCAGCAGGGCTCCGCCCGAGCTCCGCAGAAACGCGATCTAGAGGTAAAACCATGGAGGTATGTGGTCGGGCTGCCTTGAAAAAGTTTTCTCAAGTCAGCCCTAATAGCTCCATATATATAGGAGGAGGGAGGGGAGGCTTGCCTTGAGGCTCAAGGAGCCCCAAGGGCTGCGCACCAAGGGGAGGAGGAGTCATCCTCCAATCCTAGTCCAACTAGGATTGGAAGGTGGAGTCCTTCTCTTCCTTCCCACCTCTAGTTTAACTTAATCAAATTACTTGCTAGACTCACACTCAAAAAGTACATCTCTCTAGTCATTTGAGTGGTTCCTGACCCACTTACACTAGCTCAAGTCCGATCATCACGTGAGTTGAGTATAGTTTCAGTGGTAAGCATCCCTATGCTAATTATATCAACTATATGATTCATGATCGACCTTTCGGTCTCATGTGTTCCGAGGCCATGTCTGCACATGCTAGGCTCGTCAAGCTTAACCCGAGTGTTCCGCGTGTGCAACTGTTTTGCACCCGCTGTATGTGAACGTTGAGTCTATCACACTAGCTCAACTCCGAGATGCTTGCACCAGTCCATAAATGGATCGCTGGAGCTTGCATACCTTGTTAGCATTTTTAGGATCGACAAAACCTTCGGGTTGCATCATATACAACTCTTCCTTAAGGAAACCGTTAAGGAACGCCGTTTTGACATCCATCTGCCAGATTTCATAATCGAAAAATGCAGCTATTGCTAACATGATTCTGACAGACTTAAGCATCGCTACGGGTGAGAATGTCTCATCGTAGTCAACTCCTTGAACTTGTGAAAAACCCTTTGCCACAAGTCGAGCTTTATAAGCGGTCACATTGCCGTCAGCGTCCGTCTTCTTCTTAAAGATCCATTTGTTCTGAATAGCCTTGCGGCCCTCAGGTAGTACTTCCAAAGTCCACACTTTGTTTTCATACATGGATCCTATCTCGGACTTCATGGCCTCCAGCCATTTGTTGGAATCTGGGCCCACCATTGCTTCTTCATAATTTGCAGGTTCATTGTTGTCTAACAACATGATTGACAAAACGGGATTACCGTACCACTCTGGAGCAGCACGTGGTCTCGTCGACTTGCGTGGTTCGATAGGAACTTGAACCGGAGTTTCATGATCATCATCATTAACTTCGTCCTCAACCGGCGTTGCAACGACAGGGGTTTCCCCTTGCCCTGCGCCACCATCCAGAGGGATAAGAGGTTCGACAACCTCATCAAGTTCTATCTTCCTCCCACTCAATTCTCTCGAGAGAAACTCCTTCTCGAGAAAAGCTCCGTTTTTAGCAACAAACACTTTGCCCTCGGATTTGAGATAGAAGGTGTACCCAACTATCTCTTTTGGGTAACCTATGAAGATGCACTTTTCCGCTTTGGGTTCCAGCTTTTCAGGCTGAAGCTTTTTGACATAAGCATCACATCCCCAAACTTTAACAAACGACAACTTTGGCCTATTGCCATACCACAGTTCGTATGGTGTCGTCTCAACGGATTTTGATGGTGCCCTATTTAAAGTGAATGCAGCTGTGTCTAATGCATAACCCCAAAACGATAACGGCAAATCGGTAAGAGACATCATAGATCGCACCATCTCTAATAAAGTACGATTACGACGTTCAGACACACCATTACGCTGTGGTGTTCCAGGCGGTGTCAACTGTGAAACAATTCCACATTGTCTTAAGTGAGCACCAAACTCGAAACTCAGATATTCACCCCCATGATCAGACCGTAGGAACTTGATCTTCTTGTTACGATGATTTTCAACTTCACTCTGAAATTGCTTGAACTTTTCAAATGTTTCAAACTTGTGCTTCATTAAGTAGACATAACCATATCTACTCAAATCGTCAGTGAAGGTGAGAAAATAACGATATCCGCCGCGTGCCTCCACGCTCATCGGACCGCACACATCGGTATGTATGATTTCCAACAAGTCACTGGCACGCTCCATTGTTCCGGAGAACGGAGTTTTAGTCATCTTGCCCATGAGGCATGGTTCGCACGTGTCAAGTGAATCAAAGTTAAGTGACTCCAAAAGTCCATCGGTATGGAGTTTCTTCATGCGCTTTACACCAATATGACCTAAGCGGCAGTGCCACAAAAACATGGCGCTATCATTGTTAACTCTAACTCTTTTGGTCTCAATGTTATGTATATGTGTATTATCACTATCAAGATTCAATATGAACAATCCTCTCACATTGGGTGCATGACCATAAAATATGTTAGTAATAGAAATAGAACAACCATTATTCTCTGACTTAAAAGAGTAACCGTCTCGTGATAAACAAGATCCAGATATAATGTTCATGCTCAACGCAGGCACTAAACAACAATTATTCAAGTTCATAACTAATCCTGATGGTAACTGAAGTGAAACTGTGCCGACGGCGATTGCATCAACCTTGGAACCATTTCCTATGCACATCGTCACTTCATCTTTCGCGAGCCTTCGCCTATTCCGCAGTTCCTGTTTCGAGTTGCAAATATGAGCAACATAACCGGTATCGAATACCCAGGCACTACTACGAGAGCCGGTTAATTACACATCAATAATATGTATATCAAATATACCTGATTTTTCTTTGGCCGCCTTCTTATCAGCCAGATACTTGGGGCAGTTGCGCTTCGAGTGACCCATACCCTTGCAATAGTAGCACTCTGTTTCAGGCTTAGGTCCAGCTCTGGGTTTCCTCGTCGGATTGGCAACAAGCTTGCCGCTCTTCTTTGAATTACCCTTCTTCCCTTTGCCGTTTCTCTTGAAACTAGTGGTCTTATTGACCATCAACACTTGATGATCTTTACGGAGTTCAGACTCTGCGACTTTCAGCATCGCAAACAACTCGCCGGGTGACTTGTTCATCCCTTGCATGTTGTAGTTCAACACAAAGCCCTTATAGCTTGGCGGCAGTGATTGAAGAATTCTATCAGTGATAGCCTCTTGCGGGAGTTCAATCCCCAGCTCAGCTAGACGGTTTGAGTACCCACACATTTTGAGCACATGTTCACTGACAGACGAATTCTCCTCCATCTTGCAAGCATAGAATTTCTCGGAGGTCTCATACCTCTCGATCCGGGCGTTCTTCTGAAAGATAAACTTCAACTCCTGGAACATCTCATATGCTCCATGACGCTCAAAGCGACATTGAAGTCCTGGCTCTAAGCCATACAAGACTGCACATTGAACTACTGAGTAGTCCTCCTTATGTGTTAACCAAGCGTTCTTAACATCTTGGTCAGCCGTAGCAGGTGGTTCATCTCCTACCGCAGTATTAAGGACATAATCCTTCTTACCAGCTTGTAAGATCAACTTAAGATTATGAGCCCAGTCTACAAAGTTGCTTCCATCATCTTTCAACTTAGCTTTCTCTAGGAACGTATTAAAATTCAGGGTGACTGTTGCGTGAGCCATTATCTACAACAAAAATATATTCAAAGTGGACTTAGACTATGTTCAAGATAATTAGAGTTTAACTTAATCAAATTACTTGCTAAACTCCCACTCAAAAAGTACATCTCTCTAGTCATTTGAGTGGTTCATGACCCACTTACACTAGCTCAAGTCCGATCATCACGTGAGTTGAGTATAGTTTCAGTGGTAAGCATCCCTATGCTAATTATATCAACTATATGATTCATGATCGACCTTTCAGTCTCATGTGTTCCGAGGCCATGTCTGCACATGCTAGGCTCGTCAAGCTTAACTCGAGTGTTCCGCGTCTGCAACTGTTTTGCACCCGTTGTATGTGAACGTTGAGTCTATCACACCCGATCATCACGTGGTGTCTCGAAACGACGAACTGTAGCAACGGTGCACAGTCGGGGAGAACACAATTTCGTCTTGAAATTTTAGTGAGAGATCACCTCATAATGCTACCGTCGTTCTAAGCAAAATAAGGTGCATAAAGGGATTAACATCACATGCAATTCATAAGTGACATGATATGGCCATCATCACGTGCTCCTTGATCTCCATCACCAAAGCACCGGCACGATCTTCTTGTCACCTGCGCCACACCATGATCTCCATCAACGTGTCGCCATCGGGGTTGTCGTGCTACTCATGCTATTACTACTAAAGCTACATCCTAGCAAAATAGTAAACGCATCTGCAAGCACAAACGTTAGTTTAAAGACAACCCTATGGCTCCTGCCGGTTGCCGTACCATCGACGTGCAAGTCGATATTATCTATTACAACATGATCATCTCATACATCCAATATATCACATCACATCGTTGGCCATATCACATCACAAGCATACCCTGCAAAAATAAGTTAGACGTCCTCTAATTTGTTGTTGCACGTTTTACGTGATGACCATGGGTATCTAGTAGGATCGCATCTTACTTACGCAAACACCACAATAGAGATATATGAATTGCTATTTAACGTTATCCAAGGACCTCCTCGGTCAAATCCGATTCAACTAAAGTTGGAGAAACCGACACTTGCCAGTCATCTTTGAGCAACGGAGTTACTCGTAGCGACGAAACCAGTCTCTCGTAAGCGTACGAGTAATGTCGGTCCAAGCCGCTTCAATCCAACAATACCGCGGAATCAAGAAAAGACTAAGGAGGGCAGCAAGACACACATCACCGCCCACAAAAACTTTTGTGTTCTACTCGAGATTACATCTACGCATGAACCTAGCTCATGATGACACTGTTGGGGAACGTCCCATGGGAAACAAAAATTTTCCTACATGCACGAAGACCTATCATGGTGATGTCCATCTACGAGAGGGGATTTCCGATCTACGTACCCTTGTAGATCGCACAGCACAAGCGTTAGTTAACGTGGTTGATATAGTGGAACGTCCTCACGTCCCTCGATCCACCCCGCGAACCGTCCCACGAACCGTCCCGCGATCCGTCCCACGATCTAGTGCCGAACGGACGGCACCTCCGCGTTCAGCACACGTATAGCTCGACGATGATCTCGGCGTTCTTGATCCAGCAAGAGAGACAGAGAGGTAGATGAGTTCTCCGGCAGGGTGACGACACTCTGGAGGTTGGTGGTGATCTAATCTCAGCAGGGCTCCGCCCGAGCTTCGCAGAAACACGATCTAGAGGTAAAACCGTGGAGGTATGTGGTCGGGCTGCCTTGAAAAAGTTTTCTCAAATCAGCCCTAATAGCTCCATATACATAGGAGGAGGGAGGGGAGGCTTGCCTTGAGGCTCAAGGAGCCCCAAGGGCTGCGCACCATGGGGAGGAGGAGTCATCCTCCAATCCTAGTCCAACTAGGATTGGAAGGTGGAGTCCTTCTCTTCCTTCCCACCTATTTTTTTTATTTTCTCTTTGATTTTATATCTATGGTGCATAGGGCCTTCTTGGGCTGTCCCACCAGCCCACCAAGGGCTGGTGTGCCACCCCAAGGCCTATGGGCTTCCCCGGGGTGGGCTGCCCCCCCGGTGAACATCCGGAACCCATTCGTCATTCCCGGTAACTCCAAAAACCTTCTGGTAATCAAATGAGGTCATCCTATATATCAATATTCGTTTCCGGACCATTCCGGAAACCCTCGTGACGTCTGTGATCTCATCCGGGACTCCGAACAACATTTGGTAACCAACCATATAACTCAAATATGCATAAAACAACGTCGAACCTTAAGTGTGCAGACCCTGCGGGTTCGAGAACTATGTAGACATGACCCGAGTGACTCCTCGGTCAATATCCAATAGTGGGACCTGGATGCCCATATTGGATCCCACATATTCTACGAAGATCTTATCGTTTGAACCTTAGTGCCAAGGATTCATATAATCCCGTATGTCATTCCATTTGTCCTTCGGTATGTTACTTGCCCGAGATTCGATCGTCAGTATCCGCATACCTATTTCAATCTCGTTTACCGGCAAGTCTCTTTACTCGTTCCGCAATACAAGATCCCGCAACTTACACTAAGTTACATTGCTTGCAAGGCTTGTGTGTGATGTTGTATTACCGAGTGGGCCCCAAGATACCTCTCCGTCACACGGAGTGACAAATCCCAGTCTCGATCCATACTAACTCAACGAACACCTTCGGAGATACGTGTAGAGCATCTTTATAGTCACCCAGTTACGTTGCAACGTTTGATATACACAAAGAATTCCTCCGGTGTTAGTGAGTTATATGATCTCATGGTCATAGGAACAAATACTAGACACGCAGAAAACAGTAGCAACAAAATAACACGATCTACATGCCACTACTGGAATCTGCTAGTTTGCCGACAGCTTTAAGCTTTGCCGTCAACAATTTTACGGGGCTGACGGCAAAGAGACTTTGCCCTCAGCCAAAATACAAGCTGACGGCATAGGAGTGGCTGACGGCAAATAAAATCTATGCCGTCCGCTTTATCTAAGCCGGTAGCCAGCTGACGGCAAAGGACAAAAAAGCGGTCGGCATAGGAAGGCTGACGGCATAGGGGCTAACCCCAGTCGCCGCCTCGGTCAGAAAAAAAAAATCGGGGGCCTTCTTTGCCGACAGCCAGCTGAGGGCAAAGACTAACGGCTGTCTTTGCCAACAGCTGGCTGAGGGCAAAGAGGCTAACCCCATAACCTGCCTTATCCCCCTGTGACCTCTCTCTCACCGCGCGCGTCTCTGTCTCACCGTGTCTCTCTCGCCCCGCCGCCGCAGCCTCGAGCTCGCCCCGCCGCCGCAGCCTCGAGCTCGCCCCGCCGCGCCCGTCGCCTCGCCTCGCCCAGCCGCGCCCGTCGCCTCGCCTCGCCCGGCCGCGCTCGTCGCCCCGCGGCCTCGAGCTCGCCCTGCCGCCGCCGCCTCGAGATCGCCCCGCCGCGCCCGTCGCCGCGCCCGTCGCCGCGCCCGTCGCCTCGCCTCTCCCGGCCGCGTCCATCGCCGCGCCCGTCGCCTCGCCTCGCCCGGCCGTGCTCGTCGCCCCGCCGCCTCGAGCTCGCCCCGCCGCCGCCTCGAGCTCGCCTCGCCGCCGCAGCCCCCTCCTCCCGCGGCCCGCCAGTAGCTCGAGGTAACATTTCATGAGCCCAACTCAGCCACTCCAAACAAAAAACACACCTTGAATTTTGGGCATTTGTAGTCTGATGCAAATCGATTTCTAGTTAAAAAGATCATTTCAAGTCACTTGAGTTTTCCTTAAAAAGACATTGACTGGCCTTTACTTAAATCGCTGGTGAGGTGGTTATTGAAGACCCTAGACCCTATGAACACTTTGACATATGCATTGTCTGCATTTTCTGAGTTTGATGGCTGGCCTTTACTTGAGTTTGATGGCTGACATATGCACTGGCCTTTACTTGAGTCTGATGCAAATATCTAATTATACTAGTACTACAAAATAATTGATCCAGATCGGTACTTGTACATAGTGGGCCGTTTGAAAGACACTATCAAGTACAAAGGATTTCAGGTATGCCTGCACCGCCTTTGCTCAAGTACAAAGGATCCCAAGGTGACAGCCGGCCTAGGATAGATCAAAACATGGACTATATGTTAAGAGAGAGAGATACGTTAGAGATATTATTTTTTGAGATAGAGATACATGAGGGATGAGTAACTGACAAAAACGGATATGTGAGAGATTGAATTGGAAATATCTGGTATTTCCATAGTATAAAAATAACATAATATATATTGCAAACTTCATATTATATAGAGTAATCTACATCGTAATAACTTGGTCCCACCAGATTAACGGCTCCTAATTTCTAATTAATGTAGGAATTTCTTGTGTTCATTGAGTGCATTTAAATGTGCAGTAGCTTCTCCGCGAGGGATTGGTTTTCGACGACCTCCCCTGCATTCGAAAGTGAGCACATTTGTTAACTCCTCCTCCACCCCCTTTATTTTGCTCTGTTCCGGCCTTCGTACTGATGACACTATCTAGCTAGGTATTTTTAGTATTAAAATGCAAAGGTGTTGCGTAACCAATATGCGTCTCCCGTTCGAAAGGGTTCCTGTCATAAATATGCATGCATTTGCATATTTATAACGGTGATTCTTTCGAATTCTCCAACGTTATCCATGGACAGCCCGGGTATGTGTAGATTGGGTCGTTTCCCACGCTTTGCTCCGGATCCCATGCAGAGTTTCGACAGCTCCTCCTTGTTGTTCTCCGGGTACACATCCTCTCGGTTAGTTGCCGAGACGTGTATCAGGAGAACAACGGGGAGGTGCTGCCGAAATTTTGCGTTGGGTCGGGAGCAGAGCAGTGGGAAATGACCCAATCTACACATACTCGGGTGGGATTAGGACCCATCTTTACCTAGTAGCTGGTAGGTGTGCATGCCGTGCATCCCAATGTATTAACCATGATTAAAAAATGGCCATAATTAATTTAACATACTTGATGAATTGATATTTTATATTGTTTTATATGTGGATACTATGTAGCTAGCTTGCCAGAATGACTGATCGTGAATGGATGTACACCGGTCACCATAGTCAGAGAGATATGACCGATGAATGGTTGAGCAAAACCTATGAATTCGTGGAAACGACGTTTTCTAAAGGCCAGCCAAAAACATGGTGCCCCTGCACTAAGTGCAAGAATTATTCGCGACAGACAAAGGATGTAATGGGTAAACACCTGCAGATGCGTGGTTTTACTCCCGGCTATACCTTGTGGACATTTCATGGTGAGTCGGCCCAACGTAACAGAGACGAGGTGTTGCGTCGGCGCACCGATGATCATGGTACAGGGATTGAAGACATGGTGAATGACTTTGATGATGCTCGGAACAAGGACGAAGAGATGGAGGAATCCGCGAAAGCCTTCTATGCCATGTTGGAGTCTTCAAAACGTCCTCTTCACGAGCACACTAAGATTTCTCAGCTAGATGCCATCGCACAAGTAATGGCTCTGAAAGCCCAGTTCAACATTGGAAGAGATCTGTTTGACTCAGTGATGACCCTATTTGGGCGCTTTCTACCAGAAGGTCATATTATGCCTTCAAACCTATATGAGTCAAACAAAATCCTTAGTGCACTCAAGATGCCGTATGAGCAGATACATGCTTGTGAGAAGGGATGTGCCTTATTTAGGAAAGAGTATGCGGAGGAAACATATTGTCCATTTTGCAAGTCCTCGAGATATGTTGAGGTAGAAAATGGTGAAGGTGAGAAGAAGCAGAGAAAAATCCCCGTGAGTGTCCTACGGTATCTGCCGATCCTACCAAGACTTGAACGACTTTACATGCTCGAAGAAACAGCAAAACAGATGACATGGCACAAACATGGAATTAGGAAAGAATTAGATGAACACGGAGTTCCGATGTTGGTACACCCTTGAGATGGTGACGCATGGAAGGCATTCGATAGTATACATAAGGAAAAAGCTAAAGAACCAAGGAATTGTCGAATCGCCATCAGCCTCGATGGGTTCAATCCTTTTGGTATGACGGCTACCCAATATAGTTGCTGGCCTGTATTTGTCATTCCCCTCAATCTTCCACCATCATCCATTATGCAAAGAAAGCACATATTTCTGACGTTGATAGTTCCAGGGCCAAAATACCCGGGGAAGAATATGAGTGTGTACATGCAACCGCTGATGGATGACTTGAAAGAAGCTTGGGTGAATGGGGTCAACACATACGACGCAGCTAAGAAAGAGAACTTTCAAATGTATGTTTGGTACCAATACTCGTTGCATGATCTGCCAGCATTTGCACTTTTCGTTGCCTGGTGTGTGCATGGAAGGTTCCCATGCCCACAATGCAAGGCAGCTCTTAAGTTTCATTGGTTGCCGGCGGGTGGGAAGTATTCCTGCTTTGACTTGCATAGACAGTTCTTGCCTATGGAACATCCATTCAGAAAAGACAAGAAGAATTTCATGAAAGGTAAAGTTGTCAAACACTCTGCACCACCTGCGTTGACGGGGCACAAATTAATGAACAGTTAAAATCTATGGAGCCTGATCCAAACCGTCTAGGGTATTTCTTGGGTTATAATGAGGAACACGACTGGACCCACAAGCCATGCATCTGGGATCTCCCCTACTTCGAAGACCTCTTACTTCCACACAACATTGACATGATGCACACTGAAAAGAATATCGCCGAGGCCCTTCTTGGCACATTTTTTGGCACTGATAAGGGCAAAGATAATACAAAGGCTAGAGTTGACCAGGAGACTCTGTGTGATAGGCCATCACTAAACATGCGAGAACCGAAAGGAAGAAAAAATTGGTCCAAACCACCTGCCTGGTACAATCTTGAGAAGGGAGCAATAAGGGAAATCCTCTTGTGGGTGCAAAAAAAGTTGTTGTTCCCCGATGGGTATGCTGCGAATCTAGCGAGGGGAGCGAGCATTGAAAAAATGAAATTTTTTGGGCTCAAGAGTCATGATTGGCACATATGGCTTGAGCGGATAATGCCGGTGATGTTGCGTGGCTATATCCCCGAGGCTGAATGGCTAGTATTGGCCGAGTTGAGCTATTTCTTCCGTGTTCTTTGTGCTAAAGAGTTGTCGCGTGCCTTGATAGATGACATGGAAGAGTTGGCGCCTGAGTTGCTCTGCAAGTTAGAGAAGATTTTTCCACCGGGCTTCTTTTATCCGATGCAACACATGATTTTGCATCTCCCAACCGAGGCAAGATTGGGTGGCCCTGTGCAAAATCGTTGGTGCTACGCAACTGAAAGAATGCAGAAGACACTTCGAGGAAAATGTAAAAATAAACGTAGAATTGAAGCATCGATGGCCGAGGCGTTCATTACCGAGGAGGCGGCAAATTTCGTAACAGCACACTATGATGCCACTATGCACAGCTTGCATAATCCAAAGCCTCGGTACAATCTGGGCGACCCCAAACGACGTGAATCCAATCTCAGCCTTTTCAAAGGGAAGCTCGCACCTTCTGGTGTGGGAAAACCAAAGTTGTTGTGCGTCGAGGAGTGGCGCACACTAACGATGTATATATTGAACAATTTAACAGAAGTTCGGCCATACATCGAGTAAGCGCTCTGTACATTGTTTCGCAACTTTTAACAAGTTTTGTGTCTAACAACTATTATTAATTGATACAGTTGATACGTCGAACAATTCTCGAATGGTGTTGCAATCGAGAAAGAATCCATTCTCGAGTATGAACTTCTTGAAAAGACAGGAGGCGGCTATCCCGGTTTCATCTCTTGGTTCAAAAAAACGGTACCTCCCTTATATATAATAAGTGATTTCCTTTGTTGCTATTACTCATGAGTAACACACCAAACTCTATCTTTTCTTAACTTCTAGGCTAATTCAGATGAGCAAGTCGACGATGAATTGAGACAAATAGCTAATGGTTTTGACTTTAAGGTCCGTACATTTCAGAAGTATGACATCAACGGGTACCGCTTTCGTACTGCTAGCAAAGAGCTTTCAATGCCCGGTCGAAAAACAAACAATTCCGGTGTCTCTGCTATAGGCGAGGGAGGTGTCGAGTATTATGGAAGACTTGAAGAAGTCTACGAACTTCATTATTATGGTGAAAATCCTCCGAACGTTGTTGTGTTCAAATGTCATTGGTTCGATCCTACTAAGACAAGACGGACTCATGAACATCTTGGGATTGTCGAAATTCGACAAGACAGACAGTTAAGCGGTGCCGATGTCTATATTGTGGCTCAACAGGCCACCCAAGTTTTCTATCTGCCATACTATCGTCAAAGTGTTAAGAACCTAGAAGATTGGTATGTCGTGTTCGATGTGCCGCCACATCTTAGACCACCTCCCCCAAATGAAGACGACTATGAACCTCAAATTGACCCAATAACATATGATGGAGAATTTTTCCAAGAATCACGTGGTGTCAGACGTCGTACCCGAAACTGCTCTACGTCCACCCTGAACACGGAGGAACAAGACTCACGTGATGATGAGGAAGAAGTGGAAGTAGAAGAAGTTACCAATGCCGATGAGCTATCAATGCTTGATCGGTTACAAAAAGGCCTTCCACATGATGTCCTTGAACCCGATAACGATATCAGTCATGACGACACGTGTGATACTGATGATGATTTTGCTTCAATTGACCATGGAGAAGAGACAGATGATCCAGACTATTAGTACTTAGTATGCATCCAAACATTGTTGTTTAATTATTCAATTATTAGTTGAATTATTCATGTATTTATTATTGTTCACTTAATTATTGTCCTTGAATTTGTACTAATTATTTAACTATTTATCGTTACAGGTGGTGAGACATGGCAGGCGGGGATAAGTTGAGGATAGCACCTGGGCAGCTACGGAGAACTTTGTTGCAGAGCTTTGCCGAGGAGCCCCGTGGGAGAGGCGTAGGAAAGAAGAGAGGCAGAGGACGTGGTCGTGGGAGAGGGAGGCTGCATGATAGGATCCAGTCACCACCACCCTCGGCCACTTCATCCTTGCAGACGAGGGTGTCGCCGGTGCGGGATCCTACCGTCCAGGAGGAGACACCGATGCAGGGGGCTGAGGCGGAGGCTGAGGCGGAGGGTGCTGAGGCGGAGGGTGCTGAGGCGGAGGGTGCTGAGGCGTTGGCTGAGGCGGAGGGTGCTGAGGCGGAGGCTGAGGGGGCTGCCAGCAAGTCGGTCTACCAACGTGGTATGACACGAGTTCCAGACCGATTGGACTTGCAGCACAGGCCATTAATTAAGCCAGAAGGCGAGAAGTAAGTTGATATATATTGTGTACCTTATATCATTATATTTCACCAAGTAGCTAATGTCTTTGCCTTATCATTATGTAGGGGGTGGGATTACCCGCAGAATACCCGGAATCCAAACTGCCTCCTTGGTGCTTTACTTAGGGAGCACTTCCCCGGGATAGTGCAGTTGCCCGGTGAGGGTATGGTTCCCGAGCCAGGACTCAACTGGGAGCACTACCAAGCCGCTCTGCTCCCGGAAACCACACATGTCAATGGTGTTGTTTGCGTGAGCGTGGCCGACAAGGTGTTGGCTGATTTTTGGGTAAGTATACAATTTTATATATTGTTATTTCCTTCCAAATCATTTCACTATTCATCTGTGCATCGATTTGGCATAATTGCAGAGTCACTTTAGGGTCGAGGAGGGGACGGAGGAGGCGGCCAAGAAGAACCTCGTGAAAGAGTGCAAGAGTTTATTGAATAACACGAGGCATGAAATGCGTGTTCAGGCTGTTCGAGATTGGTACGCCAAGCAAGGGGAGCCGAAGACAAAGACTGAATGTCGAAAGATTTTCCTTGATAAGACCGAGTACATGGAGGTATGTACATTCCAAAGATCAATTCTTAGGGCTAGTTAGGTCTATTTAGTTATAATACTTAGTTTCATTCTTCATTAACTTACATTCATAGGTGCCCCCGAGATGGTTGGACGATAAGATGGATTGTTGGGAGATGATAGCGGACAGGTGGTGCACAGAGGCTTGGTTGAGCACCCACACTATGGCCAAGGACCGTCGTGCCCAACTGGTTGGTGTGCCACACCACCAAGGCAATGCCAACATCAAGCAATACGCCAAAAAATGGGTATGTGTGCCTTTTTTTGTTTCATCAATAATTTGTTCGTTCATGATTTTTGTTGTACTAATTCTGTCTTTTCGTGTAGGCCAAACACAATAACCAGCCCGAGCCTGAGGGATACACCGCGTTTAGCATGGCCCATAAGGGCTCGTACAAGACGGCGAAGGCATATTCTGAGGGGGACTGGCCGTCGGCGTACACAAGCCTGTCCGCCTACAGCAAGATGACGTCTTATTCTGAGGTGGTCAAACAGCTGCGCGGGCCTGACTTTGACCCGAGCCAGAATCCTATCGATCCAGAGGCGTTAATGATCTCTGGTGGCGGTAAGAGTCATGGCACGCTGGCCATGTGTGATGGCTTCGTCCCTATCACTGAGACTCTATCTCAGATCAAGTCGAGGCAAACGAGCTCGGCTCCTGCAATACGGCAACGCGCGAGGCCAGTTGATCTTGCCATCGAGGTTAGTTTTCTTCATTAGTTCTTTCGTTCTTTTGTCCCTGGATGGATGATGAAAATTCCTTTTGAGGAGTGGTTGCAGGCCGCACTTATGAAGGAGAGGGAGGCCACCAGGCTCTTGTTGGAGGAGAGGGACCGGAATACGCAGAGGTTGCTTGACGAGGAGAGGGCACGCAATAATGCCCATGCGAAGGCCATGCACGACTTCGTTGCGGTAAGTCAATTGTGTGAGAAGCAAGGCCATGTGTGAGACGCAACAAGGCTATTTCTTTGACTCCTCGAAAACTAATTTGCAGGCTATGTGTGAGAAGCAAGGTTTGCCGCCCCCTCCGCCGATGCCTTCTCCGGTGGGAACGGTGAGTTCCCTTTCAATGACCGACCTTGCACGGTCTTATACCATTGTCTGTTGCCGTGCTAACCACATATTTTAACTCTTGCCTTGTTGCAGCATCATTCAAGAGTTGAATCCCACGATCCCTTTGCTTCTCCTGGTGAGAGCCCTAGCAATCCAGCGACCAACGGAGATGCAGCTTCTCCTTCGTTTCCTGGCATTTGGTAAGTTATTCCTCTCCTTCTTATTCTTCTTATTGTTTAGATCAACTTAGATTATGCCAGGCTTTAATTAGCTTAGTAAATTCTAGTTGATATTAGCCATGGTTTAGTTAGCTTAGTAAATTCTAGTTGATATTAGAGCTCAAAAATGACATAATTAGTTTAGAAAGTTTTAAAAGAAAACAGAAGAGAAGAACAAACAAGAGATGAAGAAATAAGAGAAGAAGAAAGAGGAGAAAAAGATAACTTCTCTTCTTTCTTTTTCTCTATCTTCTTCTTCTTCTTCTTCCACTTCTTCCACTTCTTCTTCTTGTTGTTCTTCTTCTTCCCCTTCTTCTTCTAATTGCTTAGCTTAATTTAGGTAACTTCTTTCTTATTGTATTCTTCTTCTAAATTCTTTCTCATTATGCAGATTTTGATAAAGCAGCATGGCATATGGATGGATGCTCGAGACTTTTTAATGCACTTGTGTAGTCCTAATGCAATTGTATTTGTGGATGCACTTGTGATGCTTTGTAATACTTTGTGATCTTGTTTGCACTTTAATGACATATATTCGTGTTGTTTGCACTTTTGTTGTGCTGTCCGTACTTTGTGATGCACTTGTGGTGCTGTTTAGGGGCAGATTCAATATATATATGTTGCTGTTTGTATCTATGTTTTGCAAATGCAGGGAATTAACAGAAAACAAATATGGAAAAAAAGCAAAGAGGGTCTTTGCCGACAGCTCACTGACGGCAACGCCTTTGCCATCGGTGGGCTGTCGGCAAAGAGGACACGTGGCGGCAGCTTGTGCATTCTGGCAACTCTGGGCATCACAATTTTTCGGCTTTGCCGTCAGCTGGGACAAAGCTGTCGGCAAAGAGGCGGCCAAGGGGACTCAGGGGTAGGCTTTGCCGTCAGCTGGGCTCTAGCCGTCGGCAAAGAGGCGGCCAAGGGGACCCAGGTGTTTGGGCTTTGCCGTCAGCTCTGCTGCGGCTGTGGGCAAAGAGGGGAGGCTTTGCCGTTAGCTTTGCTACGGCTGTGGGCAAAGCCTACCGTTAACCTTCTAACGGAGCTCGCCTGCGCCGTTGCCGCCACTTCTCTTTGCCGTCAGCCCGTGCCACAAGGCTGATGGCAAAGTCTTTGCCGTCGGTGGAGCTCCGGCTGTCGGCAAAGAAGGTGATTGCCGATAAAATCTTGGCCGACACCTTTGCCGACAGCTCACTGACGGCAAAGCCTTTGCCATCAGTTAAACTGTCCTTTGCCATCTGCTCTGGCTGTCGGCAAACCAGCAAATTCCAGTAGTGTGCTATGTCTACTAGTTTGGGTCTAGTCCATCACGTGATTCTCCTAATGACATGATCCAGTTATCAAGCAACAACACCTTGTACATAGTCAGAAGACCCTGACTATCTTTGATCAACTGGCTAGCCAACTAGAGGCTTGCTAGGGACAATGTTTTGTCTATGTATCCACACATGTATATAAGTCTTCATTCAATACAATTATAGCATGGATAATAAAATATTATCTTGATACAAGAATTATAATAATAACTATATTTATTATTGCCTCTAGGGCATAATTCCAATAGATAGGATCTAAAATACACATATATTGGCTACAACATAATAGGTTCAGATCTGAAATCATGGCACTCGGGCCCTAGTGACAAGCATTAAGCATGGCAAAGTAGTAGCAACATCAATTTCAGAACATAGTGGATACTAGGGATCAATCCCCGTCAAAACTAACTCGATTACATGATAGATCTCATCCAACCCATCACCGTCTAGCAAGCCTACGATGAGATTACTCACGAACGGTGAAGAGTATCATGGAATTGGCGATGAAGGAAGGTTGATGATGACGATCGCGACGATCTCCCTTCTCCGGAGCCCAGAACGGATTCCAGATCTGCCCTCCAGATGAAGAACAGGAGGTGGCGCCGCTTCCGTATCGTAAAATGCGATGAACTCTCTCCTTGATTTTTTCTCGGGCGAGACAGACTAAATAGAGATGAGATTGGAGGCGGTGGAGCGTCGTAGGCTCCACAAGCCCGCGAGGCGCGACCAGGGGGTCCCCGCGCCTGGTGGGCTTGTGGGTTCCACGCTCCACATCCTCCGCTGATTCTTGCGCTAGTATTTTTCATAAATTCGTGAAAAATTCTTCGTAAATTTGCAGGTCATTCCGAGAACTTTTATTTCTAAGCAAAAACAACACCATGGCAATTCTGCCGAAAACAACGTTAGTCCGGGTTAGTTCCATTCAAATCATGCAAATTAGAGTCCAAAACAAGGGCAAAAGAGTTCGGAAAAGTAGATACGACGGAGACGTATGAGGGAATAATATAGAGTTGTTGGAGAGCATAAAGGCCTATTTGAACAAGAGTTTTTCAATGAAGGACCTTGGAGAAGCTGCATACATATTAGGCATCAAGATCTATAGAGATAGATTGAGATGCCTCATAGGTCTTTCAAAGTACATACCTTGACAAGATATTGAATAAGTTCAATATGGAAAACTCAAAGAAGGGGTTCTTGCCAGTTTTGCAAGGTATGAGATTGAGTAAGACTCAGTCACCGACCTCGGCAGCAGATAGAGAGAAGATGAGTACTGTCCCCTACGCTTCAGCCGTAGGCTCTCTAATGTATGCCATGCTGTGTACCAGACCTGATATAAACCTTGCCATAAGTATGGTAGGGAGGTACCAAAGTGATCCCGGTGTGGAATACTGGACAACGGTCAAGAATATCCTTAAGTACCCGAAGAGGACTAAGGAGATGTTTCTCGTTTATGGAGGTGACGAAGAGCTTGTTGTAAAGGGTTACGTCGATGCTAGCTTGGACACAGATCCGGATGACTCGAGTCACAAACCGAATACGTGTATGTTTTGAATGGTGGGGCAGTGAGCTGGTGCAGCAACAAGCAAGAAGTCGTGGCAGCATCTACATGTCAAGCGGAGTACATAGCTGCTTCAGAAGCGGATCATGAAGGAATTTGGATGAAGGAGCTCATCACCGACCTTGGAGTGGTCCCAAGCGCGTCGGGTCCGATGACACTCTTCTGTGATAACACTGGGGCCATTACCATAGCCAAGGAGCCCAGGTTTCACCGAAAGACCAAGCACAGCAAACACCGCTACAACTCCATCCAGGACCATGTCCAGAGTGGAGTAATAGATATTTGTAAAGTACACACAGATCTAAATATTGCAGACCCATTGACTAAACCTCTTCCTCGAGCAAAACATGATCAACACCACAATGCTATGGGTGTTCGATACAACACAATGTAACTAGATTATTGACTCTAGTGCAAGTGGGAGACTGTTGGAAATATGCCCTAGAGGCAATAATAAAATGGTTATTATCATATTTCCTTGTTCATGATAATCGTCTATTGTTCATGCTATAATTTCATTAACAGGAAACAGTAGTACATGTGTGAATAAATAGATCACAATGTGTCCCTAGCAAGCCTCTAGTTGGCTAGCTCATTGATCAATAGATGATCATGGTTTCCTGATCATGGACATTAGATGTCATTGATAACCGATCACATCATTGGGAAAATAATGTGATGGACAAGACCCAATCCTAAGCATAGCACTAGATCGTGTTTTTCGTATGCTAAAGCTTTTTTTAATGTCAAGTGTATTTTCCTTCGACCGTGAGATTGTGCAACTCCCGGATACCGTAGGAGTGCTTTGGGTGTATCAAACGTCACAACGTAACTGGGTGACTATAAAGGTGCACTACGTGTACCTCCGAAAGTGTCTGTTGGGTTGGTACGAATCGAGATCGGGATTTGTCACTCCGTGTGACGGAGAGGTATCTCTGGGCCCACTCGGTAGAACATCATCATGAGCTCAATGTGGCTAAGGAGTTAGTCACAGGATAACGTGATACGGAACGAGTAAAGAGACTTACCGGTAACGAGATTGAACAAGGTATGGGTATACCGACGATCGAATCTCGGGCAAGTTCTATACCGACAGACAAAGGGAATTGTATACATGATTGATTTAATCCTTGACATCGTGGTTCATCCGATGAGATCATCGTGGAACATGTGGGATCCACCATGGGTATCCAGATCCCGCTGATGGTTATTGGCCAGAGAGTGTCTCGGTCATGTCTGCATGATTCCCGAACCGGTAGGGTCTACACACTTAAGGTTCGAGGAAGCTAGGGTTATAGAAAATTGTTATACGAGGTTACCAAAGGATGTTTGAAGTACCAGATGAGATCCCGGACGTCACGAGGAGCTCCAGAATGGTCAGGAGGTAAGGATTGATATATAGGATGGATGGGTTTGGACATCGGAAATGTTTTGGGCACCACCGACAAAGTGCCGGGACCACCAGAAGGGTTCCGGAGGCCCACCGGGAGGGACCACAAGCCCCGGAAGGCTACATGGGCCAAGTGCGGGAGGGAACGAGCCCCTAGGCGGGCTGGTGCGCCCCCACACTCAGCCGAGGCGCACCAGAGAGGGAGGGAGGGGAAACCCTAGGCGGTGGTGGGCCTAAGGCCCACCTAGGGGTGCGCCACCCCCTCTCCTCCCTGGTCGCCCCCTCCCATCTAGGGCTGCTGCCCCCCCCCTCAAGGGGGAAACCCTAAAGGGGGCACCACCCCTCCCTTCCCGCTATATATAGTGGGGGGTTTTCGCCTTTGGAGATACGGTTTTCCATCTCTCTCTCGGTGCAGCCCTCCTATTCTTCTTCGTCCTCTCCCACGGTGCTTGGCAAAGCCCTGCCGGGAGACCTCGTCTCTCCATCGACACCACGCCGTCGTGTTGCCGGAGATCTTCCCCAACCTCTCCCTCCTCCTTGCTGGATCAAGGTGCGGGAGACGTCACCGGGCTGCACCTGTGTTGAACGCGTAGGTGCCGTGGTTCGGCACTAGATCGGAATCACACTGCAATCTGAGTCGCCGCGAGTACGACTCCATCAACCGCGTTCTAGCAACGCTTCCACTTAGCGATCTTCAAAGGTATGAAGATGCACTCACCCCTCTCTCGTTGTTGGTCTATCCATAGGAAGATCTGAATATGGCGTAGGAAAATTTTGAATTTATGCTATGTTTCCCAACAAGTGAATACTAGGGATCAAGCCCTATCAAACTAGCTCGATTACATGATCTATCTCATCCAACCCCACCACCATCCAGCAACCCTACAAAGGAATTACTCACTCCTGGTGGTGAGCATCATGGTGTTGTTGATGAAGAAGGGTTGGTGATGACGACGACATTGAATCCCCCTCTTCAGAGCCCCAAACGGACCCCACATCAGCCCTCTGGGGGAATAATACAAGGTGGCGGTGGCTCCATCTCATGAAATGCCATGAAAACTTCTCTCTAATTTTTTTCTGTGAAGATGTTATTTTATAGTACTCGAATTAGGCCCGGAGGATCCACGTGGGCGCCGTGTTGGCGTGTGCCCCCTGGCACACTTCCTACGGCACATCTTCGCTCCACAATTCCTTATAAATCCCAGAAATAATTCAAAAAAAGTTTCTTCCAATTCTGAGAACTTTTATTTCTGCACAAAAATAACACCAAGGTAGTTCTGGTGAATACAATGTCAATCCGGGTTAGTTTCATTCAAATCATGCAAATTAGAGGTCGAAACTAGAGCAAAAGTGTTTGGAAAAGTAGATACGTTGGAGACGTATCAACTCCCCCAGGATTAACTCATTGCTTGTCCTCAAGCAATTCAGTTGATAAACTGAAAGTGACAAATAATTTTTTTACAAACTCTTTTGTTCTTGTCGTTATACATATGCTTAGCTAGTATTCAATTTTTCAGCATAAATCATAAGTAACCACGTCCATGATAGCAATTAAGCATCATATTCAATCATGGCAATACATAACCAACTAGTAAGCAATAATAAGATATCTCACGTGGCCACAATTTGTGAAAGCAATGACGATATAATATGGTGACATGGTATCTCGCTAGCCCTTTCAGAGACCACAAAAAATAAATGCGGAGCTCCTCTGAGATTAAAGGAGTGACTAAATATTATAATTCAGAATAAAGAAGATCCTAGTCATACTCGTATCCAACATTGACTAGACTCAATGCATAAAAATGACAATAGTGCTCTCCAGTGTGGTGTTGTAAGTAAGAGGGTGATGACTCATCATAAAAGTAAGTAGATAGGCCCTTCGCAGAGGAATTCATTGATTTGCGGAGGTGCTATAGCTCAAGTTTTTAAAATGAGGATTGAAAATATAATTTTGAGTGATGTTCTTTACTGTCAATGTTATGACAAAGGTTTTCAGTATCTTCCATGCTAAACTCATTAATGGTGGTTCCCAAACAGAATTGTAAAGTTTTACTCCTATCCACCATCCATACACAACCATGGCTAGCCGAATTGACGGGTGCCCTCCAACATATCAACTTTCCCAAGGAGTTTTGTTGTATTTTAATTTTGATTAAGCGGGACTGGGCATCCTTGTTACCAACCTCTCTCGCGCAATGATGGTGAATAAACGCCCGTCGTGGGAGTAACTTACTTAGCATGGAAAATACCGATCGCCCTGTCGCTTCATGAGCGCTACGAGAGCACAAAATAGATTATTATTTTTTGAATATTTAGAGGTGGCACATTCAAATTTACTTGGAACGGCAGGGTAATACTGCATATAGGTAGGTATGGTGGACTCATGTGGAATAACTTGGTTTTAAGGATATTGGATGCACAAGCAGCATTCCCGCTTAGTATAGGTGGATGCTAGCAAAAGATTGGAAAGCGATCACCTAGAGAGCAACAACGGTCATGAACATGCATTGAAAATAATAAACCTTGGACAAAGCATGAGTCAGATATAAATACTCTAAATTTAAATATCATAAAGGCTGCATGGGCCAAGTTAAACCGCTCGAATTTACTCACAGGAAAATAACATACTACCATATCACATCATAACCATTTTAATGCATGTTGACACACAAGGTAAATCATTATCAACTCCTAGCTATTTAAGCATGACATGAAAAGCTATGATCTCTAATTTTCATCACAAACATGTTCACTCATGATATACTGAATCAAGATCGAATGAGCCAACATATTTACAAAAACAGAAAACAAGAAGAGCTCTTACCCGTTTCCTTTGCCACGATAACTTCATCAAATATTGTCATTATTGCGTTTCACTTGCACGACCGAATGATGTGATAATAATAAAAGTGCAAGGGTGTCATGGACTAAGATGGAATCTGTAGGGCAGTTTTAAACAAAATAGAAGACATGGTAATATTAGCTCTTCGTTAGATCAACTACAAAGCATATGACAGCAACTCATTTCATCGTGGTCTTCCCCTTTCATGACTCAACAAAAAGGAAAAGAAATTCAGTGAAACACACTCAAATATTTTTTGGAGTTTTTGTTTTTCGTAAGCAAGCAAAATAAACTAAGGGAAAACAAGAATGAGAAAAACTATTTACATGGCTCCCGACAAGAAAGAGGAAACCCTTTTGGGTTTCCTTTAATACTAAAACTAATTAAGCGGGAAAGAAAAACCAAAAAAAGCAAGAAATATTTTTGGATTTTCTAAGGTTTTTCGAACACACAAGAAGAAAGCAGAAAAATAAAGCTAACATGGATATACAATGAAAGAGGATGAACATCGAAATTTTATATGAAGTGTGTGAACATGAATGTAATGTCGGTGAGAAATACGTACTCCCCCAAGCTTAGGCTTTTGCCTAGCTTGGTAATCACCACTCGTAGTAGTCATGAGGTCTAGGAAAGTATTTTTGCAGAGGCACCTGAGCATCCCAGTCCTGGTCCTCGGCCTCCACAACAACCAACTTGTTATGGTATGCACTTATGTCATCTGGCATTATGATGTATCCGTTCCTGGCATGAACGTTAAATAGGGAAGGTGCACGCAACACAATAATATCGCGAGTGTTCTTGCTATATACTAGGTTATAGTGGATGCCTTGCAGTAGATCAGTTATGTGAGTGAACTGATCATAGATTGGTGATTAAGATAAACCTGGGACAACAAATAATCAGTAGGGCATATAGCCACTTTAAAATGCTTTCTCAGGTGTGTGGCATAAATACCACCATTTATCTTGCCTTTGTTTCGATTAGGATGCAAGCGGCACGTGAAAATAGTTCCTAAGTTGTTGGTGTTATCAACATAAAGTGCGCGACGCAAAATAGCCAAAGTTGGGGCACCGAGACCATCGCCCTGCTCCATAGCAGTTATGCATTTCCTATAAACGAAGAGAGATAATGCACAGAAGCAAAATGAAAACTAGTGGCCCTGGCGTTTGATACACCCCTAGTTTCTTCCACAATTAAGGTGAGGAGGAAACCCTCCAATTCCTCAAGCTTAGGATCATGCATTCCCCCGCCACAGGGAAGCAAGCATATTTCACAAAATCTATCCATAGGAATTTCATAGTTTGTTGCATATAAGTCAAAATGTACCATGGGAGCATTGGGCGTGTTTATGAAATAGGAGTTTTGAACGAAGGAATTAGTAAGGAGATAGTATTGATCACACCGATCTGCGAGGAAGTTGGTCAGCCCGACATTTGCAATGAATTGCATGAATTCTTCATAAAAACCAGCTTCGCTCATGAAGGGTGTATGTGGCCATTCACAAGGCCTAACCTCCGTGTTGCAAAAGATCTTGATGTCGTTATCTTGAGTCCTCCCCACAACTCCCTTGGGGGTTCCTGCTCGAAGAACCCTTCCTTGAGGAACATCTCCTCAAGAAGTTCATTTCCCTACAAACAATTTCTGAAATTTTTGGACCTCAAAAAATATGTCAATAAAGCTGTATGAGAATGATAGCAACTACTCACAAGGATACTTAGAGGGTATATCAAGCATTCATAATACTTGGAACTCAAAAAATTGAACATGCAAGATCATTTTATGCAGCACCTAGACAATCAATTTATGCAAAATATAAAACATTAAGGCAAAAACTAATTGGAGAGATGGACGAGTCACATACCAAGGAACAATTTCCTCAAAATAGTTTTGGAAACGGGGTTCCGAGCAAAGAGATCAAAAATTTCAGTTTCTAGAGGAAGAACACGGGAGAGAGAGAGAGAGAGAGCTAGGATTTTTTTTGGAGGTAGAGGTGATGTGAGCTAAAGGGATAAGGGGGAGGGGTTATGGGTTATGGGTCCCACAAGCCATTAGAGCGTGGCCAAAGGGGGCGCCCTGTTGGTTTGTGTCCCACTGGTGCATCTCCCTGTTGTTATTTTTATGCCGAAAACTATTATTTATTTCAGAAAAAATCATTATAAATTTTTGTGGCATTGTGAGATTTTTATTTTTGGGTCATTTTTCTAAGGTACGGAAAACTCAAAAAACAGAGTAATCATGGCATTTTACTTTTATTTAACTAAGAGAACAGATAATGAACGTGGGATAGAGGGAGTTGTGAATACTGAATTCATCAATCACATGTCTTTCGAAAAGGATTCACTAATAAGGTTGACCATGTCTTATTAACAATCATTTTCGATAAACATGAAACGAAGATTTTTTGTATATCACTAGGTTACCTCAATGGGGATTTGCATATCCCCCAAAATTAGATTATAGTATTTCTTTTTCTTGGCAGTAGGTAGAGGGATGGTATAATCTACAATGATGACCGTGGGAATAGGGTCAATGACATTAATATTGTAAACCACAGTTTGCTTGTTCGGAAAATGCATAATATGTTTCTTGCCATTAACATGAAATGTGACCTTGCTTTTGTTGCAATCAATAACAGCCCCTGTAGTATTTAGAAAGGGTCTACCGAGGATGATCGACATATTGTCGTCCTCGGGCATATTAAGAATAACAAATTCTGTTAAGATAGTAACATCTACAACAACAACAGGGACATCCTCGTAAATTCCAATAGGTAAAGCGATGGATTTATCATCCATCTGCAAAGACATATGAGTGGGTGTAAGCTTATCCAACTCAAGTGTTTTATAAAGGGGGAAAGGCATAACACTAATACTGGCTCCTAAATCACATAAGGCAGTTTTAACATATATTTCTTCTAATAGAGCAAGGTATTGTGGGTAGACCCGGATCTCCCAACTTCTTAGGTATTCCACCATCAAAAGAGTAATTAGAAAGCATAGTAGCAATTTTAGTTTCGGGTATCTTTGTTTTATTGGTAATAATAGTCTACATGTACTTAGCATACAGAGGCATTTTCAATATATCAGTCAAGCGAGTGTGCAAAAAGACAGGTCTAATCATTTCAGCAAAGCATTCAAAATCTTCATCGTCCTACTTTTAGAAGGCTTTTGATGGAATGACATGGGTTTTCGAACACATGGCTCTCTTTCCCTTCCATGCTTTCTAGCAACAAAGTCTCTCTTATCATAAATTTTATTTTTAGGAGGTGGGTTATCAAGATTCTCAGGAGGTTCTATCTCAACATCATTATTAGGTTCCTTATTACTACCTGGTGGATCTTCTACATAAACATCATTATGATCATTATCATCATCATTAAGTTCATGTTCACCACCAGATTATGTCTCAGCATCACAAATAGAAACATAATTATGAGCCTCAACATGTTTCTCAATATCAAGTTCGCTAGGGGCATGCAAAGTCCTATCATTTTTCTTTTTCTTTTTCTTCTTAGTGGGACTAGGAGTATCATCATTCATTCTTTGAGAATCTTGTTCTATTCTTTTAGGGTGACCTTCACGATAAAGAGGTTCCTGAGTCATTCTACCTCCTATAGTCATTACTCTAACATCATGATCATGAATATTATTCATCTCAGCAAGCAAATCATTTTGTGACTTAGCTACTTGATATAGTTGGGTGTGAACCATATAAGCATGTTTACCTAAACCATTTATATAATTAGCAATTCTAAACATCAAGTCACTTAAGCGTTTTATCATCATGGCGTTATTCTGCACTTAATCCTTAACATAGTTATTAAAGTGTTCTTGTTTAATAATGTAATTGTCAAATTCTTACATGCATTGATCACGAGTCTTAGCATATGGTATATCATTTTTAGTAAAGCATCAGAGAGATTTTACCTCTACTACCTATGTCGAGGTATCAAGTCTGTGTATTTCTTCAATCGGTGGTAACTTCTTGACATCCTCAATTTTAATACCTTTCTCCTTCATAGATCTTTTTTTTCTTGCATATCTTCATGACTAAGGAATAGAATACCTCTATTCTTTTGAATAGGTTCCGCTGGTGGTTCAAGGAGTATCCAATCATCGACATTTTGCAATATATCATTTAATTACTTTTCAGCTTTTTCAATGGTTCATTCCCTGAAAACACAACTAGCACACCTATCTAGGAAATCCCTAGAAGCATCCGTTAGTCCATTATAAACGATATCAAGAATTTCATACTTCTTAAGAGGACAACCACGCAAAGCTCTAAGTAGCTGGAGAAGCCTCCCCAAGCTTGAGGGAGATTCTCTTCTTTAATTTGCACAAAGTTAAATATTCCCCGTAAAGCAACTTGTTACTTATGAGAAGGAAAATATTTTTTGAGAAGTAGTAAAGCAGATCCTGGGGGTTATGTGCAACGCCCTAGATGCGATCTAATCCTCAATTTGGCATGAGGGCCTCGTCAGGGATAGAAGCGCATCTCGTCATTTTGCAAGAATGGATATCGTTACAAGTACATGTACTGAAAAGATGAGATATATGGAATTGGCTTACACTCGCCACAAGCTGCATCAGAGTCACATCAGTACAATACATAATCATCATGAAGAAGAGCAGGGTCCGACTACGGATGAAAACAAACAAGAAAAGAAGAACGACGTCCATCCTTGCTATCCCAGGCCGCCGGCCTGGAACCCATCCTAGATCGATGAAGAAGAAGAAGAAGAAGAAGCAACTCCAAATAAACAATCAACGTGCTCGCATCAAGTAACCTTTACATGTACCTGCAACTGGTGTTGTAGTAATCTGTGAGCCACAGGGGACTCAGCAATCTCATTTCCAAAGGTATCAAGACTAGCAAAGCTTAATAGGTGAGGTAGGGTTAAGTGGTGAGGCTGCAGCAAGCGACTAAGCATAATATGAGGTGGCTAACTTACGAGTACAAGAATAAAGAGGGGGATGATCTACGCATAACGGACGTGAACTACTGATGATCAAATTAATGATCCTGAACACCTACTTACGTCAGACATAACCCCACCGTGTCCTCGATCGGAGAAGGAACTCACGAAAGAGACAGTCACGGTTACGCACTCAGTTGGCATATTTTAATTAAGTTAACTTCAAGTTGTCTAGAACCAGTGTTAAAAAAAGTTTCCACATTGCCACATAACCGCGGGAACGGCTTTCCGAAAAGATTTAACCCTGCAGGGGTGCTCCAACTAGTCCATCACAAATTAGCACAAGCCGCATAGAAATCCTCCATCACGAAGCTCGCAATCTCGTCGGACTGCTTAGTGGAAAACCTCAACTCTGAGATTACCCAAAGCATCAAAGGAATCCCGATGCACAAGATATCTCATCAAAGGTAAAACTAATCCAGCAAGGCCACCCGACGTGTCGACGATCCCGATAGGAGCCGCGTATCTCGTTCTCAGGACACGACGAATGAACTAGACATCGGGATCGCTAAACCCTGGGTGACCAGGAGGCGCCAGACATCGCTCAGGTGGGGCCAACACTCATGCGGAGCACTGGACCAGGGGTTGATTAATTATCCTCGGGGTCCGGAAAGTCCCTATGCAATTTTATTAGGTTATTAGGCAAATGTAGTACCAAAGTTGGGCCTTGCCAGACCAGCTTTAATCTAAAACGAATTATCAAGGGGGTCCCCATAACAACCCCGATCGTGTTAGGAGCGCTCAATTATGGAACATAACACCGGTAGCCGAAACTAAGGGGGCAAAGGTGGAACAAAACACCAGGCTAGAAAGGCCGAGCCTTCCACCTTTTACCAAGTATACAGGTGCATTGAAATAAATAGCATTAATATGGTGATATAACAAGGAACCAATGTTATCACATGGAAGCAACTGTACCTGCAACTAGCAACGCTAACACATGGTTAAGCAAGCGGTAACATAGCCAATCAGTGGTTTTCTAGGTTGTAAACAGGTTGAAGGTTATCATGGCAATGTTGAGAGGCTGATATTTAACATGTGGTAGGCAACGAGACATAGCGACAAAAACGATAATACTAGCATGGCAATGATAGTAACGGTATCTGGGGAAATGGTCATCTTGCCTGAGATCCCACTTGGAAGAAGAATGACTTTGAGAAGCAAACGAACCGATGTAGTCGAACGGGTCCTCAATCTCCGACACGCTTGCGGAACTCTATCGAGACAGAGGAAACCGGAAACAAGAATCAACACAAGATATTCACCACGGCATATGCACGACAAGATGCAATCCACATATGATGCAAGAACAGGTAAATATGCAAGACATGGCATGACAATTCACAACAATCAAATACTACACATTAATTGAAGTTCAATATGCAACGAGTTGCATATTGACTAAACTCCACATACGGGTTATTTAGTTCTATCCCGATTAGGTACTCGGAAATATTAAATGTGGCTAAGCATGGCAAGATGTGAAGCGTAATTAATCTACCTATCTAGGCATTTTAAATGAGGTCAGAAATGACATATAACATCTCCGAAACGACCTCAAAAGTTTATTAACAATTCTGTCCAGATCTGAACTAACATGTTTTAATAGTTGTTAAACAACAAAATAAATAGGTTCACGTGATTCTACGTGTCGTTACAAGCAATTTACACATAGAGAACATCTCCAACGGAGCTACGGTTCGAAAGATACGAGCACCGCAAGATATGATGGCATGAATGCAATATGGGTGCATCGACAGTCACAAGCATTTCAAAACACACAACCAGCAAGATAATATGAAACTACGTGAGATTCTAAGCAAGTTTCATATAGGACACGATCAAAACGGAGCAACGGTTCAACAACTACGAGCTAAACAAGAAATCACTACAGTCTTCCAAAATCAGCCACATAGCATTTCCTACACCCCACAACTAAGAGCTACACAAAACCAATATGCTCAACCAAGGCATGAGACGAAAGAGGGCAAGATGCACTACAACATACAACCAATAACACCTAGCATGGAAGCATGTATCACTGGGAAAAGAAGTCACAAAATGGTTGCTCACAAGCAGTTTCAGACTTAGTGAAAAACACAGTTTATGACAGTGCAGCTTTCGATCTGAAGGCATATTGACAGCAGAAAAACCATAAGCTACAGGACTCCAAATGGCATGAAAATTGACAGCTTGCTAGAGAATCCTAAAGTCTACAACTAACTCCATTGCACCAACCTCAAAAGAGCTACATATCACCAGATAAACTCATGCAAAGACAACAACAAAATACAATAGATTTCAGACTTTGAAATATTTTAGCATCTCCAAATCAGCACTATTTCCTAGCAAGTTGAGAGCAAGCAAACCACACCTAAACATGGATTTCTATTAGAACAAAAATTACTAGGGACTAGCAACATATCCAACGGCGATTCTCTAGTTGACAACTCATTCATATCACGTACGGATTAAATTCCACAAAATAAATAAAAGGGCAACATGGCAAAATATCATGCTAACTAACTTGCTAAAAAGCTAAAACTAAATGCACAGTTAAATTCTATGGATTTTCCTACCCCGAAAACATATATAACATGAGGGGTTGCAAAATAAAAACAACGGCACACGTATATGCGGGAATATGTCCTAAACACGGAATAGTAAACTAGTGACGGAACCCTACATGCAAATATAGAACCAACTACTCTAAAATACATGGCAAGAGGTTCCTAAAAACATGAGCATTTTATCTACGGGGGTTGAGCAATCCGGACACGCGCGAAAAATAAATACGGGATAGTTCCTATTAGGACAGCACGCTAAACTAGGCATATGGCAAGCCAAACTACGTCAAACATGCATGCAAGTTATAAATTACGAATCTACGTGCAAAACTAAACAAGATACATATTTGAATCACTCCGATCCGATATACGGTTAAATATCTACGAGCTCTTGAAATATCTATAACTTCCTGAAATTCCTAGTAATGGAAAAAAATCGTACAACGCAAAAAAAACGCTAATGGGCCCAATTTGCTACTATTGGACTCAACAGGGCGTGCACAACAAACTATAATGCGCCTAGGCACGAAATAGGGGCTCGGGCTCGGCGCACCTTGGCCATATGGGCCGAATCGGATCGGGAGGCAGTTGGGCCGCGGGCGCTGCGGTGGAGTTGGCCGAGGGGGGGGGGGGCTGGCCTAGCTGGGCCGGATCGGGCCAGCCTAGCTGCTTCAGGCCCACGAGGCCAGGCGCAGCCAACGCACGTGCACACGAACCTCCCAAGCTCCCGTCTGGATCAGGAGGCCGGTGGCGGCGGAGTTGCTTGACATCGGCGGCACGGGAACGCGACGGCGCCGGCGGAAATGGGGCGAGGCCGGCCGAGAACAAGACGGCGACAACCAGACCAGCAGATCCGATCGATAACGGCCTCGAGGCTCGCGACGGGACAAGGTCTTCGGCAGCAGCAGCAGCAACTCGGGGCTCCGGGCTCCTCTTAGTGGCAGACGTAGGCGGCTCGCATCAAGACGGAGGGCGGGGCCGACAGGGCGGTGTTGGGGGCGCCGGAGGGCGCCCGACGGCGGCAGAGTGCTAGGGCCGCGCTCGGGAGGAGGAGCACTGCAGGGAGCTGCAGCCACCAGCGGGCTCGTCTGGGCCCAGATGGGCTCGGGCGGGCCCCGATCTGGGCCGGGAGGGCCTAGCGCGAGGAGAGAGACATGGGCGTTGGGGGTGGTGGCTGCACACTATTTTGTACGGAAAACGAGGTGGAAGAGGGGTTTGCTGTCTAAATTAAAGGATGGGGTGTTTAAATAGGAAAGGGGCCTAGGGTTAGGGGTTTTCCGGGCCGATTTCGACCTCAGATCGTAATCGGATGGCTTCTGTCACGGAGTGTGGTTAGGTGGCTGTCTAGAGAGGCTTAGGCTAAGATGAGAGGGAAGGGGTGTGCCCGTGACACGCGTTTTAGAACACCGAATCACGTCCGATGATAGACCGAATACGGTGCCACTACGGTTGACCGTTCGGGTACCAGACGGAACCCGATTGCGATGAAATCTGACACGCGGCCTACCTATATTAAAATAAGACCGGACATCAAATTTCAACCCAATCATAGAAAGTTTTATACACACTTTTAAAAACAGGGTTTGACGATGCCGCGGGCACGTGCGTGTGTGGTTGTGCTCAGAACGGACAACGACGAGAACCGGCAACTAACAATGGATGCAAGTTTTGAAAACTGGCGGCAACGGGATGCCGATGCAATGCGAATGATGCAATGATGATGCGACAAAGAAAATAAGCCACATGACAAAAACGGAATAAAGGGGGGAATCTTCTGGAACGTCGGTCTCGGGTTGTCACAACTCTCCTACACTACAAGAGGATCTCGACTCGAGATCCAAGAATGAAAGGGGAAGAGGAAGAGAAAAGAACAATAGGTAAAACTTAGTCACTTCTTTGACAGACGAGTGAAACCAACGATCCTTGAAAGTTGCGAAGAGATGAGGAATGATATGAGAAACAAGCAAGAATTCACGGGAAATTTCGGTAGCACATCGGTAGGAAAAGGGGACAAAAATTCGATAAGATGGGAGAATTAGACAAGATTCATAACAAACAACTAAATAGAACAAGGGAACACCATGATCTTGAAAAGGCGAAAAGATATATTGAACAGAGCAACAACACAACGCCTCCGTTAGAAAGAAATAGAAACTAGATCTTGGAAAAGGGAACGAAGAAGAAAAAAGATAACTACCACCACAAGAATCTTGAAGAACATCTTGAGAATGGATTGAAACCTTGATGAACCACCATGAAGGACCTACGTATACAAATGAATGATGCAAAGATATGAAGGTAGAAAAGAATAAGATTATGACCTTGCCAAGATTTAGATGAAGCCTCACCAAGAGATACTTAAAAGAACTTGGAACTCCGGAAAAGAAAGATAAGCACATGGGATAAAGAATTGTTATGATGAGCCAGTACGGAAAAAGAATTGGGATCACTATGAACAAGAATAAGAATTAAGTTATGTCTATCCTTCATCAAGTTAAATTGATGACAAGAAACAAATTTAACATAACACTTATTCTTCTGAAAAGATTGAGGAGAGATATGAGCACAACTTGAACAAGTCTTGTAGGAGACACCGGTAAGAATTGGATTGAATGGGGCTTTAACAAGAATGAATGGAGATACATGAGAATGAATAGCTCATGAGCCACCTGAGAGAAAAACTAGAACAAGGCACCAGAATAATTGAGAGATGAACGAAGAGACACAATTGAGAAGAATTGAGGATGAAAGCTGAAAGCTGAGAACGAAGAATCTTCTAAAATGATGGCCTTCGGAGGATCAAGAATGAAATCAACTCAGAAATGCACCTGATAGCAAGAAAGGAATTACTCATGATTGAAAACAAATTCAAGATGATAACACCAAGCTGAAATGATGAATCTTCACCAGAATGGAGCAAGACTTGAGAGAAACACTCCTTCAGTCTTCCAAGCTGAGAATGATGAGGAGAACACCACCAAGAACTAATGAGACACTCCGGAATAAAGAAGAATGAAAGTTTGATCCAAAGAATGAATTGATTGGAATATAACTTGGAGAAGGGATATGACTGATGAGATTCATTCTTACGTCACAGTTGAAAAGAATTAGAGATCTCCGGAAATATTACAAGAGCCAGATAAGATCCCGGGAAAACCTGTGGGTTATGGGCCCACTGTAAAGAAACCACCGTCGAAAAGATTGCTAAGAAAGAAAGATACTACACCAGCACAAATGAATACTTGATGAGATTGAGCACCTCGAAATAATTGAAAGAATTGACAAGAAGAAACTTCTGAAATATCTTCAACACTCCGAACAGAATAGAGAGAAATGACCAGAAGAAGACTTGATTAGAATTTCCGACATGGTAAGAATTACAAGAATGAAAAGGATACGATGAACACTGAAAGCTTGAGTTGAATCCACCGGGTAGAAAACAGTATGAAGAAATGATGAACTCGAACTCCTAAGAATCTTCACAATGAATCACCGGATGAGAGAGAAAAGAAAAAGATAGTGGAAGCAACCATTAAAAGAAGACACTTGGATGAAAATTGAATCAGAGGGGAAAAGGGTGGGAGGGCGGAGAAAAACAAAGACAACTTGGAACAGATGAGATGAACTCCGGAAGAAATGAGAGATTGATCTTGCAAAATTGCAGAGGATTGAATTCACTGAAGAGAAGCACACCGGTTGAAAAGAATTGACAAGAAGACTCAGGTTGAAAATAAATTGATATGACAATTTGAATGAGCAAAGAATTAGCACTCTCATAAAAATATGGGAACACTTCTTGAAAAAGATATGAATTCACCACTTGACATCGAAGCAACTTGAATTACCATATTCCAACAAAACAAAGGGGGTGAGGCTTACGAAACAAGCGAGAACAAATTCATGAGAAAGATTTCGTTCGATATTTTCGTGGACAGGATCGCACGGGCTCGACCCTGACAGTAGCCATCAAGTGCAAGGCAGTGCACACGACATACGAAGCGTCCTCGAGTCATAGCCAGCTACAAGGACTCTTTAAGACACAACGAGAACTGCTGTAAGACGATCGTGAACAAATGAATCCACTAGATGTCGAACCCCAACCTAACATCATGCATTTGTTGGAAGATTGTCTTATAAGTAACTACTTGAATTCCCACCTAAGAACTCCCGAAATATCTGGTCATGCAATCTGGTCCACGGATACAAGGAGTAATATATCACTCAACTCCTATACTAACCCGTCCAGTGTATCACATCCGTCAACACATAACCAGAATCTCGGAAACTCATCTATCATAGACACTCGTAATCACAACGATACAAAGTATGACGATACATCCGGAACTCTATGCACCAGTACTGGGGAAGCCGGACTCCTCTCGTCACTACTAGTATTGAAGCAATTTCGAACATCCTTCGTCCTGAGATACTGAGAAATCTGAATGATAGCGATGTGCTCGAGAATCCCCTGGAGCTCAACTCCCCGAAAGAAATCAAGTCAGACAGGAGGCACCAAGACAGAACTCCGTCACATCGACATCATATAGATTCCAAAAATATCCACGTGATCCTAAAATTTTTTGAGGGAGAAGAGGAGTAGAATTAAAATCTTACGTCGAGATTCCATACCAGAGCATAGAAGAGGAGAAAAAGAATCCTACTCTCCAATATATAACTAGACTCAAAGATGGTTTTCACTAGACTCGACTCGACTCAAAGGGGCTCCTAGGTTGGTACTGCTCTGATACCAACTTGTAACGCCCTAGATGCGATCCTATCCTCAATTTGGCACGAGGGCCTCATTAGGGATAGAAGCGCATCTCGTTGTTTCGCAAAAATGGATATCGTTCCAAGTACATGTACTGAAAAGATGAGATATATGGAATTGGCTTACACTCGCCACAAGCTACATCGGAGTCACATCAGTACAATACATAATCATCATGAAGAAGAGCAGGGTCCGACTACAGACGAAAACAAATGAGAAAAGAAGAACGACGTCCATCCTTGCTATCCCAGGCAGCCGGCCTGGAACCCATACTAGATCGATGAAGAAGAAGAAGAAGCAACTCCAAATAAACAATCAACGCGCTCGCGTCAAGTAATCTTTACATGTACCTGCAATTGGTGTTGTAGTAATCTGTGAGCCACAGGGGACTCAGCAATCTCATTTCCAAAGGTATCAAGACTAGCAAAGCTTAATAGGTGAGGTAGGGTTAAGTGGTGAGGCTGCAGCAAGCGACTAAGCATAATATGAGGTGGCTAACTTACGAGTACAAGAATAAAGAGGGGGATGATCTACGCATAACAGACGTGAACTACTGATGATCAAATGAATGATCTTGAACACATACTTACGTCAGACATAACCCCACTTTGTCCTCGATCGGAGAAGGAACTCACGAAAGAGACAGTCACGGTTACGCACTCAGTTGGCATATTTTAATTAAGTTAACTCCAAATTGTCTAGAACGAGTGTTAAACAAAGTTTCCACGTTGCCACATAACCGCGGGCACGGCTTTCCGAAATTTTTTAACCCTGCAGGGGTGCTCCAACTAGTCCATCACAAATTACCACAAGCCGCATAGAAATCCTCGATCACGATGCTCACAATCTCGTCGGACTCCTTAGTAGAAAACCTCAACTCTGAGATTACCCAAAGCATCACTGGAATCCCGATGCACAAGATATCTCGTGAAAGGTAAAACTAATCCAGTAAGGCCGCCCGACGTGTCGACGATCCCGATAGGAGCCGCGTATCTCGTTCTCAGGACACGACGGATGAGCTAGACGTCGGGATCGCTAAACTCTGGGTGAACAGGGGGCGTCGAACATCGCTCAAGTGGGACCAACACTCATGCGGAGCATTGGCCCGGGGGTTGGTTAATTATCCTCGGGGTCCGGAAAGTCCCTATGCAATTTTACTAAGTTATTAGGCAAATGTAGTACCAAAGTTGGACCTTGCCAGACCAGCTTTAATCTAAAACGAATTATCAAGGGGGTCCCCATAACAACCCCGATCGTGTTAGGAGCGCTCAATTATGGAACATAACACCGATAGCCGAAACTAAGGGGGCAAAGGTGGAACAAAACACCAGGCTAGAAAGGCCGAGCCTTCCACCTTTTACCAAGTATATATGTGCATTAAAATAAATAGCATTAATATGGTGATATAACAAGGAACCCATGTTATCACATCGAAGCAACTCCACCTGCAACTAGCAACACTAACACATGGTTAGGCAAGCGGTAACATAGCCAATCAGTGGTTTGCTAGGTTATGAACATGTTGAAGGTTATCATGGCAATGTTGAGAGGTTGATATTTAACATGTGGTAGGCAATGAGACATAGCGACAGAAACAATAATACTAGCATGGCAATGATAGTAATCATATCTGGGGAAATGTTCATCTTGCCTGATATCCCGCTTGGAAGAAGATTGACTCCGAGAAGCATATGAACCGATGTAGTCGAACGGGTCCTCACAATCCGACACGCTTGCGGAACTCTATCGCGACAGAGGAAACCGGAAACAAGAATCAACACAAGATATTCACCACGGCATATGCACGACAAGATGCAATCCACATATGATGCATGAACATGTAAATATGCAATACATGGCATTGCAATTCACAACAATTAAATACTACACATTAATTGAAGTTCAATATGCAACGAGTTGCATATTGACGAAACTCCACATACGGGTTACTTAGTTCTATCCTGATTAGGTACTCGGAAATATTAAGTGTGGTTAAGCATGGCAAGAGGTGAAGCGTAATTAATCTACCTATCTAGGCATTTTAAATGAGGTCGGATATGACATATATCATCTCTGAAACGACCTCACATGTTAATTAACAATTCTGTCCAGATCTGAACTAACATGTTTTAATAGTTGTTAAATAGAAAAATAAATAGGTTCACATGATTCTACGCATCGTTACAAGCAATTTACACGTAGAGAACATCTCCAACGGAGCTACGATTCAAAAGATACGAGCACCACAAGATATGATGGCATGAATGCAATATGGGTGCAACGACAGTCACAAGCATTTGAAAACACACAACCAGCAAGATAATATGAAACTACACGATATTCTAAGGAAGTTTCATATAGGACACAATCAAAGCGGAGCAACGGTTCAACAACTACGAGCTAAACAAGAAATCACTACAATGTGCCAAAATCAGCCACATAGCATTTCCTACACCCCACAACTATGAGCTACACAAAACCAATATGCTCAACCAAGGCATGAGATGAAAGAGGGCAAGATGCACTACAACATACAACCAATAACACCTAGCATGGAAGCATGGATCACTGGGAAAAGAAGTCACAAAATGGTTGCTCACAAGCAGTTTCAGACTTAGTGGAAAACCGAGTTTATGACAGTGCACTTTTCGATCTGAAGGCATATTGACAGCAGCAAAATCATAAGCTACATGACTCCAAATGGCATGAAAATTGACAGGATGCTAGAGAATCCTAAAGTCTACAACTAACTCCATTGCACCAACCTCAAAAGAGCTACAGATCACCAGATAAACTCATGCAAAGACAACAACAAAATATAACAGATTTCAGACTTAGAGATATTTTAGCATCTCCAAATCAGCACTATTTCCTAGCAATTTGAGAGCAAGCAAACCACACCTAAACATGGATTTCTATTGCAACCAAAATTACTAGGGGCTAGCAAACATATCCAAGGGCAATTCTCTAGTTGACAACACATTCATATCATGTATGGATTAAATCCCACAAAATAAACAAAAGGGCAACATGGCAAAATATCAAGCGAACTAACTTGCTCAAAAGCTAAAACTAAATGCACAGTTAAATTCTATGGATTTTCCTACCCCGAAAACATACATAACATGAGGGGTTGCAAAATAAAAACAACACCACACGTATATGCGGGAATTTGTCCTAAACACGGAATAATAAACTAGTGACGGAACCCTACATGCAAAAATACAACCAACTACTCTAAATACATGGCAAGAGGTTCCTAAAAACATGAGCATTTTATCTACGGGGTTTGAGCAATCCGGACACGCGCGAAAAATAAATACGGGATAATTCCTATTAGGAAAGCACGCTAAACTAGGCATATGGCAAGCCAAACTACGTCAAACATGCATGCAAGTTATAAACTATGAATCTACGCGCAAAACTACACAAGATACATATTTGAATCACTCAGATCCGATATACGGTTAAATATCTACGAGCTTTTGAAATATCTATAACTTCTTAAAATTCCTAGTAATGGAAAAAAATCGCACAACGCAAAAAAACGCTAATGGGCCCAATCTAGTACTATTGGACTCAACAGGGCGTGCACAACAAACTATAATGCGCCTAGGCGCGAAATAGGGGCTCGGGCTCGGCTCACCTTGGCCAGACGGGCCGGATCGGATCGGAAGGCAGTTGGGCCGCGGGCGCTGCGGTGGAGTTGGCTTGGAGGAGGCCGAGGGGGGGCTGACCTACCTGGGCCGTATCGGGCCACCCTAGCTGCTTCAGGCCCACGAGGCCAGGTGCAGCCAACGCGCCTGCACGCGAACCTCCCATGCTCCCGTCTTGATCGGGAGGCCCGCAGCGGCGGATTTTCTTGACATCGGCGGCAGGGGAACGCGACAGTGCCGGCGGGAATGGGGCAAGGCCGGCCGGGAACGAGATGACGACAATCAGAACCGGCGGATCCGGTCGGTAGCGGCCGGATCGAGGCTCGCGATGGGACAAGGTCTTCGGCAGCAACAGCAGCAACTCGGGGCTCCGGGCTGCTCGTAGTGGCAGACGAAGGTGGCTCACATCAAGACGAAGGCGCCCGGCGGTGGTGGAGTGCTAGGGCCGTGCTCGGGAGGAGGAGCGCTGTAGGGAGCTGCAGCCACCAGCGGGCTCGTCTGGGCCCAGATGGGCTCGGGCGGGCCCCGATCTGGGCCAGGAGAGCCTAGCGCGAGGAGGGAGACAGGGGCGTTGGGAGTGGCGGCTACACACTGTTTTGCACGGAAAACGAGGTGGAAGAGGGGTTTGCTGTCTAAATTTATGGATGGAGTGTTTAAATAGGAAAGGGGCTAGGGTTAGGGGTTTTCCGGGCCGATTTCGACCTCACGATCGTAATCGGATGGCTTCTGTCATGGAGTGTGGTTAGGTGGCTGTGTAGAGAGGCTTATGCTAAGATGAGAGGGAAGGGGTGTGCCCGTGACACGCGTTTTAAAACACCGAATCACGTCCGACGATAGACCGAATACGGTGCCGCTACGGTCGATCATTCGGGTACCAGACGGAACCCGATTGCGACGAAATCTGACAGGCGGCCTACCTATATTAAAATAAGACCGAAGGTCAAATTTCAACTCAATCAAAGAAAGTTTTATACACACTTTTGAAAAAAGGGTTTGACGATGCCGCGGGCGCGTGCGTGTGTGGTCGGGCTCAGAACGGACAACGGCGAGAACCGGCAACTAACAACGGTGCAAGTTTTGAAAACTGGCGGCAACAGGATGTTGATGCAATGCAGATGATGTGAATGATGTGATGAAGATGCGACAAATAAAATAAGCCACACGACAAAAACGGAATAAAGGGGGGAATCTTCTGGAGCGTCGGTCTCGGGTTGTCACACTATGCATATAACTAGGAGCCAGAGAAAGAAACCATTCTTTGGCATCGCCTTCCAGCGAGAAAGGAAAAAAGCTTAAGGATATAATAGTAGCGTATTTTTTCATCATTGGTGAACAAAGCAGCAATACCATTCAGTTTCATTAGTCTTCATCGGTAATTCATGTCTATTAGGAGGACGATGTGTAACAGGTGATTCAAAGTCTTCATCGGTAATTCATGTCTATTAGGAGGACGATGTGTAACAGGTGATTCAAAGTCTTCATCGCTTTCAGCATTTTCAAGTTCACTAGCTCGAGCAATATGAGCATCAAGTAATTCACTCAGTGGTAGAGTTTCAGTTTTAGCATGTGTAGCAATAGTGTCATGATTAATTTCAGAAGTAGCATCATCAAGTTCATGTGACATATCAGGACGATCAACACATGGTGGTGTAACAAGCTGATTCAAAATAGTAGGCGAATCAAAAGCAGAGCTAGATGGCAGAATCTTAGTTCGATTATCTTTCACATTTTTCATAGTGGCAGTTGGATATCCTCAAGTCAACACAATAAATAAAGCTATGCTCCTCGGCAACGGCTCCAGAAAAAGGTCTTCATAACCCACAAGAACAGGGGATCGCGATAGTCTTCAGGGTAGTATTTCACCCTAATTTATTGATTCGACACAAGGGAAGGCAAAGAATATTTATTGGCCGTAACAATTGAGTTGTCAATTCAACTGCACCTGGGATATCTTTCTGCAGCAAGGATTTAGTAGCACAACAAATGATAGTAGTAACAATAACGGTGGAAGCAACAATTTTAGTAACAATAGAAATTGAGTAGCAGGTGTGACAGTGTAGGAAATATGCCCTAGAGGCATAATAAATTAGTTATTATTATATACGTGCTTGCGATAAGAACTTGCATGCCATCGTTCGTGGGACGGTTCACGGGGCGGTTCGAGGGACGTGAGGACGTTCCACTACATCAACCGCGTTTCTTAACGCTTCTGTTGTGCGATCTACAAGGGTACGTAGATCGGAAATCCCCTCTCGTAGATGGACATCACCATGATAGGTCTTCGTGCGCGTAGGAAATTTTTTGTTTCCCAAGCTACGTTTCCCAACAGACAGCAGCAGCAACGGTAGTAACTTAGCAAGATTCAGTATATGTAAAGTGTAGGCATGTGGATTGGTGGTGGATAATTATTTAGATGACATTGATCATGTAAGATTTACGCACTATGGCGACACAGAACTAGCTCTAGTTCATCAATATAATGTAGGCATGTATTTGGTGTATAGTCATACGTTCTTGCGATAAGAACTTGCATGCCATCGTTTGTACTACCCTCTCGTGGCAGCGGGGTCCTATTGGAAACTAAGGGATAATAAGGCCTCCTTTTAATAGAGAATCGGAACAAAGAATTAACACATGGTGAATACATGAAATCCTCAAACTACGGCAGTCACCGGAAATAATCCCAATTATTCTCATCTTGGGGTATGCGGACCAAGACACGTAATAGTAATGATGCTTGTGATTTGCGTTGGGTTTTTCTAAAGTGGAACGGGTTATCGCAGCACAATGTGGGTAAATATTTCCCTCAGTTATGAAACCAAGGTTTATCGAACTAAAAGGAATATCAACCACAACCATCTTCAGTGGCTGCACACAAAACAACAAACAACTTGCACCCAACGCGGGCAAGAGGGTTATCAATCCCCTTGTCTTGTTATTTGCAAGCAAGTGAGGTGTGTAGATAATTGTATATAATTGTAAATATAAAAATAAAAAGAAAACAAATAAATGGCAGCAAGGTATTGAAGGTTTTGTCTATTTGTTGTGAACAGACCCAGGGGCCATAGCTCTTCCTAGTGGCATCTCTCGTGAAAAATAGCATATGGTGGGTAAACAAATTACTATTGGGAAATTGATAGAAAAGCGGATAGTTATGCGATTTTCATGGCAATTATCATGTGTATATAGGCATCATGTCCATAAAAAAATAGGCCGACTCCTACCAGCACCTATTACTATTACTTCACTTCAAGAGCACTTCTATGCTTGTCTCTCTACGTATTAAGTTCATGACGAATGAAGTAAAGCATGGAGTAAGATGACATGATGTAGGCAAAGTACTCAAGCAATATGAATAAACCTCATCGTTTTATCCTTAGTAGAAGCAACACAAAGATGCATCTTGTCCCCTTCTGTCACTGGGATATAGAAATTCGCTAGGTTGAACCTACTACAACACACCTCTCTCAGGAAGAAATATCAATATAGTTGGCCAAACTATTTAAGTAGATCGGAGAGAATTACGAAGCTATCATAATCATGCACATAAGAATCATATAAGTAATCGGACAAGACTAAAATATTTATCATGAATAATCTGAACATAAACCCACAATTTATCGGATCCCAACAAACGCACCACACAAAAGTGAATTACATTACGTGGATCAAAGCGAAGATGTGATGATCATTGTATTGAATATCGGAAGAGAGAGTGATTACCATATAGGTACTTCCATGGACCCGTAAGTTTGTGGTGAACTACTCACACATCATCATGAGTGTAGCAAGGTTGATGTAGAGGCCCTCCATGCTCGATCCCCCCTCCAACAGGCTGCCGAAACGGAGCTCTAAATGGCCCCGTCGGAAGAGAGAATTGTGGCAGCATAAGAAGCGTTTCGGGACTCCCTATGGTGTTTTAGGGTAGATGGCAATTTATAGGCCACAGAACGGAGTCGGGAAGGCCATCAGGGAGGCACAAGCCATCAGGGCGCTCCTAGGTCCTGCCCTATTGGCTTTGTGGGCCCCTCGTGGGTCCTTCGACCTTTTTCCGATGCTCGTTGGTCTTCTTTTAGTCCAGAACAAATCATCAAAAAGTTTCAGGACAATTGGAATTCATTTGGTTTGGAAAACCTGAAAAGTGGAAAACACGCAGAAAACATCAACTGGCTCTGGGCACTGGGTCAATAGGTTAGTGCTAAAAAATAATGTAAGTTGGTAAATAAAGACCCCAAAAGTATCCTAGAATGATATATATCAGCATGGCATAATAAAAAATTATATATATGTAGGAGACGTATCAGGTAACTATAAGTTGCAAGATAGTATCTGAATCACTCTTATATTCATGCAAACATAATAGGTTCAGATCGGAAATCATGGCACTCGGGCCCTAGTGACAAGCATTAACAATAACAAAGTCATAGTAACATCAATCTCAGAACATAGTGGATACTATGGATCAAGCCATATAAAACTTAACTCGGTTTCATGATCTATCTTATCCAATCCCACCACCGTCCAGCAAGCCTACAAAGGAATTACTCACTCCCAGTGGTGAGCATCATGGAGGTGTTTATGAAGAAGGGTTGGTGATGACGACGATGGTGAATCCCCCTCTCCGGAGCCCCAAACAGACTGCACATCGGCCCTCCGGAGGAAGAACATGAGGTGACGGCGGCTCCATCTCGTGAAATGCAATGAAAACTTCTCTCTAAATGTTTTCTTTGAAGATGTGATTTTATAGGACTGGAATTAGGGTCGGCGGAGCCACGTGGGCCCCGCAAGCCATCAGGCGCAGCTTGGGGTGCATGTTGGCTTGTGCCCCCCTATCACTCCTCCTCCAACAGGTCTTCACTCCACAATTCCTTATAAATCCCAAAAATAATTCACAAAAAGTTTTGTCTGATTCCAAGAACTTTTATTTCTAGGCAAAAATAACACCAAGGTAGTTGTGTTGAAAACAACATCAATCGAGGTTAGTTCATTCAAATAATGTAAATTAGAGGTCAAAACCAGAGCAAACATGTTTTGAAAAGTAGATATGTTGGAGACATATTTATCACCAATGCTTCCTCCTTCATGGGAGGGCCAATCTTCATCAACATCCTCACCAGCACCATCTCATCTCACACCCTAGTTCATATCTTGTATTCAATCTTTGTCTCGAAACCTCAGATTGGTACCTAGGGGTTGCTAGTACTGTTGATTACATCTTGTAGTTGATTCTTGTTGGTTTACTTGGTGAAAGATAATATGTTCAGATCCTTTATCATATTCATTACACCTATGATATTGAGCATGATGATGATTTGTGAGTAGTTCCTTTGTTCCCGAGGACATAGGAGAAGTCTTGTTATGAGTTATTATGTGAAGTTGACACTTGTTTGATATTTTGATGATATGTATGTTGTTGCTTCCTTTAGTGGTGTCATGTGAACCTCGACTACATGACACTAATGGAAGGCATTGTGGAGTAATGAGTAGATGATGGTTTGCTAGAGTCACAGAAGCTTAAACCCTAGTTTATGCGTTATTTCGTAAGGGGTTGATTTGGATCCACATGTTTCATGCTATCGTTAGATTTATCTTAATTCTTCTTTCGTAGTTGTGGATGCTTGCGAGAGGGGGTAATCATACGTGGGATGCTTGTTCAAGTAAGAACAACACCCAAGCTCCGGTCCACCCACATATCAAGTTATCAAAGTAACAAACTTGGATCAACTCAATATGCTGAGCATGACTAGACGAAAATTTCCATGTGCCCTTGAGAATGCTTTGCTTTAGATAAGAGAACTTCCAGGATTGTCTTTTGCTATAAAAAGGTTTACATCACCTTGCTGCACACTTGCTACTTTTGTTACTTGTTATTTGATACAAATTATCTTGCTACAAAACTATCTGTCACTCTTACCTACTGCACTTGCACATAATACCTTGCTCAAAACTGCTTATCATTTCCTTCTGCTCCTAGTTGGGTTCAAGTGTTCGACAGTGTTACTTATCGAAAGGACTATGATTGATCCCCTATACTTGTGGGTTATTATCGTCCCATTTATCCATCTCTGCCTTGGACTCACCCTCGACGGCATACATAGCACCCCCTGACTATTACAATGATAAGCATGAGAAGTACATAAATTAGAACCTCCAAGCCATGTCTCCGAAAAAGCAATGCTACTTACAAGGGAACGACATCAAGTACGCGGTCATCGTCGATCAAGATCTAAATCTAGGTGTTAGAGCACATTTCTCCATATGTGGTTTTGGTAATGTATGATAATACATATGGACTAATGGTTGCCTTGAGTTATGTTTGAAGGATTTGTCCATATGCACTTCTTGAAGTCCATCTGTTGGTTTCAAGGAGTTTATATGATGACCAAGGTGGTATTCAAGGTTTTATCCAAAGATTGGTCATAAAGACACAAGGTTGATCAAGACTAAGTCAACACACAAAGCGTACAAGATGTATCGAGGGGGATCAAGTGATCCTGTAGTATGGTAATCATTGTCCATTACGCTTTGTGTACTAACACGTGGTCTTCGTGAGAATTCTGTGTGGGGTTAGGCGTGTTTCCATGGCCTTGCGTCAAGAGGAAGATCTCATTCAACCCATGGAAGATTGTGGTGTGCAAGTTCAAGTGGAGCATCATGAAGAGATCATGCTTGAAGCTTGCCCTCCATTGTGATGATAACGAACTTGTGAAGATGTGCTCAAGAGTGCCTCACCCATAGTGGAGTATGGGGGAGAAATCTACTAGTCTTCATCGAGTCGACGCAATCAAGAAAGGTGGTCCATCTTGAGGAGGACAACATCGTCATCATCTTGCTCAAGTGGACTATGAGCAAGGCAAATGTTTGTCCTTGATAGGTTATCTATTTTACCTCACTATTCGGATAGTAGTTGTCGTGTGCTATTCAACAAGCTTGAGTTTGCTCAATTCGGAGCTCGTATGCGAAAGTTATGGCCGTTTTTGTGCTAGGGAAGTTTTTCTATGTTAAGCGGAAGTACCGTTGCGGTGGAAGCGGTAGTGCCGGTCGGGGGTACTACCTCTCTTAAATACCGCTGCTACTACTACTTATTTGAGCTCTCTTGTGTCCTTGTGTGCTCTTGCCCATTTTTAATGGAAGTACCACTTAGAGTGGAGCGGTAGTACCGCTCGGGCTATACTACCTCCCTCCACTTCCGCCCCCACTTCTGCTTATTTGTGCGCTCTGGTTTTTGTTATGCATCCCCAGCGGTATCGGCAGCACCTCTCCGGCGGCACTACCGCCTCGAGATTTTTGTCGTTTGCATGATTTTTCATGGAACTACTACAGTAAGCGGTAGTACCGCTTGTGCACGACCTGTACACATAACTGTTGGATTTGAGGAATCTATTTAAGGGGGGTCTTCTTCCCCCAATGGTTCCCCATTGGTTGAGATCATGTTCTTCCCCCATTGTTGACCTTCTTCGAGCTTGCTAACTCTCAATCCCTTCAATGATTCTTGCTAGTTCTTGAGGGAAAAGAGAGAGGATATCTAGATCCACATTTCCACCAATCACTTTATCCTCTATGTGAGGGGAACCCCTTGGATTTAGATCTTGGAGTTATTTGTGAGCTCCTTGTTCTTCCTCTATATTCCTCCATAGCTTTTGTTGTCATGGAGGGATTTGAGTGTGAGGGACTTGCCCACTTCATGTGTTCTTGTCATTGCATTAGTTGCATCGGTTTGAGTTCTCCACAATGATACGTGGAAGTGAAGTTTGAGAAGCTTACTACACTTGGGTGCTTGGTACCCTACAACTTGTTCTTCTTGGGTGTTTTGGCATCCTAGAAGCTTGGTGGTGCATCAGAGCTCAATCATTGTGGTGTAAAGCTCCGGGCAAGCATTGAGGTCTCCAATTAGGTTTTGGAGATTGCCCCGAGCATTCGAGGTCATCTCGGAGCCATAGTCCATTGTGGTGAAGCTTCGTGGTGTTGTTGGGAGCCTCCAATTAAGTTGTGGACATAGCCCCAACCTTGTTTGTGCGGGTTCGGTGACCACCCTCAAGGGTCCCTTAGTGGAATAACGACATCTTGCATTGTGCGAGGGCGTGAGGAGATTACAGTAGCCCTAGTGGCTTCTCGGGGAGCATTCTGCCTCCACACCGCTCCAAATGTAGATTAGCATCCGCAAGGGTGTGAATTTGGGATACATCATTGTCTCCACGTGCCTCAGTTATCTCTTACCCGAGCCCTTTACTTATGCACTTTATTTTGTGATAGCCATATTGTTTCATGTTATATATCTTGCTATCACTTAGTTGTTTATCTTGGTTAGCATAAGTTGTTGGTGCACATAGGTGAGCCTAGTTGTTTTGGGTTTTTTGCTTGACTAATTAAGCATTTGTTTTATTCCGCATTTGTTCAAGCCTAAACCATAATTTTTTTAAAGCGCCTATGAAATGGATCAGATGGACCTATAGGGGGGGTGATTAGGTACAGTTACAAATTTTAACGGTTACTTAGCAATTTTAGGCAATAATGCGGAATATGAAAGTGAGCCTAACAATTGCAAGGGTGAAGGTTAGTCTTTGCGTACGAAGCACGGCAACAAGTAGGGTATGATAAAGCACAAGTAAGTAATCAGAGACTAGTAACAAGTAGGAAGTTAGGGTTAGGGATAATCGCAACTCCGGGAGACAAGGATGTATGTCGATGTTCACTTCCTTTGAGGGAAGCTACGTCACCATTTAGAGAGTGGGTGTTACCACGAAGGCACACGAATGCCACAAAGGCTCACCCTATTCTCTCCTTGAGACAACACCACGAAGGCGTTTCTCAACCAGTAGTGGTAAGCCTTTGAGGTGGCCTCCAAACCCTCACAAACTTTCCAGGGGAAATCACAACGATTTGATTCCTCTCCGAAGAACTCCTACCGCCTAGGAGTCTCCAACCTCCAACAGTAACAAGATCACGGGGACTGCTCAAAACTTGCTCAAATCACAAATAGCTTGGGCTGAGAGGAGGGGAGGAAGACGATCTATCTTTTGACTGGAACAACACTCAAGAGAACTCACAGGTGCTCTTGGGATCTAGTATTTTGGTGTAGGCAAATGGGAGTGAGAGAGAAAAGTGTTCTTGGAATCTTTTGACTGTGTTGGACAACTCCCACTCGAGGTGGGAGAAGACTATATATAGTGGTGGTAGAAAAGTGGTCGTTGGAGCCACTTATGCTATGCAGTTGCCGGACGTCCAGTAGTTCACGGTCGTCCGGACAATCACGAGGGGTCAGACGTACGATAGTGGTCGGTCGCTCGAAGATGCAGAAAGTATCAGGTTATTTGGTGGAGAGGTGATCAGCATACGGACGTCCCGAAGATGTCTTCTGTTCGAAGATACAGAAGGTATTAGTTAGCACATCATGTGGTGAAAAGGTGAACAGCATACGGACGTCCGAAAGGCATTGGCCGTCCGGGGCACAGTCGCCCGAAAATGGTCAGAATTCCAACATTTTGAATATGTTGAGTGACAATGGAATTCCTAACGTACCCGCACATCCGGTCCTCGGACGACCGGAGGAGCTGGAAGTCCGAGGGTTTGAATCTCTTGGCTGGCCCCGGATTTTCGGAGGACGTCGGCCATCCGGCGACCGGACGTCCGAGAACCACCAGACGACCGAACAAGAGGAGACCAACAACAGGAAGATAAAGAGAGAGGGATTGCCTAGAGTTTTGAGCAAGTTTCTTGTGAGACCTAGTGATCCCCTCTTAATAGTGTGGTGTACCTATACTCAAGAAAGACAAATAGAATGATAGACCACTTCATCTTGTTTCTTCGTTCTTGAGCATCCTGGACAAATTAGTCACGATCCATACAAAAGCTCTCATGGGAACAAAACCTGAGATACACTCGATTAAGATGATTAGTTTCATATATGTATGTTGTCAGCAACATCAAAATATGATTAAGGGCATGATTGCACTTTCAGCTTATTCACCCCCCTCTAGGCGACATCCACGTCCTTTCACTAGGTTTTGCCCGAATCCAACCTATCAAGCAAGCGAGAGAGAGAGAGAGAGAGTCAAGAAATAGGGAGAGAGAGAGAGAGTCAAGAAAGAGGGAGAGAGAGAGTCAAGAAAGAGGGAGAGGGAGAGAGAGAGAGAGTGGTGCCCAACGACACCTCCAAGGAGGCAAGGAGGATACATGACACCCATAGGTACCGTCTCCGCTCTCACAGATACGTCTCCAGCATATCTATAATTTGTAAAGTATTAATGCTACATTTACATGAGTTTTTATATGGTTTTGTTGCACTTTTATATTATTTTTATGGACTAACATATTAATCTAGTGCGAGTTCCTATTTTTTTGCATATTTTTTGTTTCACAAAAAATCCATATCTAGAAAGGCCCAAACACGATGAAAATTTACAATGGTTTTTTATGGAACATATGTGATTTTTTGGAGAAAGAATCAACAAAAGACGGTGCCCGAGGAGACCATTGGGATGGCCGGCGTGCCATTCTGCCTTGCGGGCAACTCACCCTTAGTTCGGTTAGAGCCCTTCTTTTGCCGTAAGAAAGTTAATTTTCAAAGAAAAATCATGTAAGAACTTCAGTCCAATCGAAATTAAGGATTTCCGTCTATAAAAGAAATGGTGAAGGGCTCTAAAAATAGTTGTGAAAAACAAACAATAAATTGGCACATTCATGGATATTCACCTCTTAGGCTGAGTATACATGACAGTAAATGTTTATATTATGTTTCAAATAGTACACTATAACACATAAATAAGCGAATATCCATTTCTGAGTCCGGACTCATGTGCACCCGGTGAACAAAAAATTCACACAAAATACTAAAAAACTATTTTTTGCATGCAATATAATTTGGTGCGTGAGGTGCGCTCCAAATTTTATATCATTTAATCAAATGAGTAGCTCTTAGAAAAAAATGAGTCAAAACAATGCATGAATAGTAAACATTTCCAAAGACCCCAAAATTTCCCTTTTTGTCTAGAGCTACCAAGATGTCTAAATGATTTGAAATTTGAAGCGCACCTCATGCACCAAATTATATTTCATGCATTTTTTTTACTTTATTAGTATTTGTTTAAAAAATCATCATGGATGTAGCTGAGCGTGGGCACCGAATTGCCGTCCATAATCATTATAAGTTAGAGACCTTTTGGTCCACAAACCTCCTAAGCTCATGTACAATGCAATGTTCTTAAAATGTGATTAGATAAATAAACATTTCTTTTAAGAATATATAAAAGAATTAAAGGTGTTAAGCTAGCGTTGATGTCATGCATTTGAAGTATTTTGTCATGATGGTTTCCCTAGCTGACACGTGTTGGTTTTCATTCAATCACTATTGGGATTTTTTTTTGTGCTTGCTACTATTTTTTAATACACTACAATGTAGATGCTCACATGTATGCACATACACTCATATTGTAAACACACGCATGCACACCATATCTTTATGAGAACTTTTGAGATATTAAGTTGGCTCTACATCTTGCGATCGACGAAGTCACCGTATGCGCTTTCTTGGTCGATGGCGAGTTTCCTCCCACTAAACGAATATCACCGGAGGGCCTTAAATAAATTCGGGAAAAAGGAGCACTAATGCCATACAACGTAGATGCACACACACACACACACACACACACATTCACCTCTATGAATGCATCCACACACACATTACCCCTATAAGGCTGATTGGGGAGTCTGAAATAAATCTAGGAAAATACGAGCACCGGTGCCAATACTGTGACGCCCTCGATTTGATCATATGCTAATCATACATGCAATTTGTATGACCAAGATCAAGTACTCACAAGAATATATCCAACACAACTCTAGACCCAAATAAAAGCATACAAGCTTCATATTACAAGCCATGGGCGTCGAGGGCTCGAATACAGAAGCTCGAGAATCACATGAGTCAGCGGAAGCAATAATATCTGAGTACAGACATAAAACAAGGGAATGCCTTAGATAAGGCTAGCACAAAATATACAACGATCGAACGAGGCGAGGCCTCCTACTTGGGAGCCTCCTAAACTAATCCTGGTCGTCAGCGGCCTCAACGTAGTAGTAGGCACCGTCGGGGTAGTAGACGTCATCAGCGGATATGCCATCTCCTGGGCTCCATCATCTGGTCAGGACAATCGTGTCAAGGGGAAAAGGGGAGAAAAGCAACGGTGAGTACTCATTCAAAGTACTCGCAAGACTGACATCAAAACTATACTAAGTATGCATCAGTATCAAAGGAAAGGAGTTATATGTTGACTGACTGCAGCAATGCGAGAAAAGAGAGAAGGGACTAGCCCTATCAAAGACTAGCATGTTCAGGGTCTTGCAACAACAGACGAGAGTAGAGCAAGTAACACAATTATATGGTCATATTGTTGCAGCAAATTTAATTAAGTCACGCCCGGAGATTCTTCCTCGACTCCCTACGAGAAAGCAATCTCGGAGCAAGCATTCTAGTTAAGTAACAGTTGAAGTTGTATAAGATTAGGATACAATTCCAAGTCGTCCTGTAACGTGGACAGGGCTATTTGAATAGTTAATTTTCATCCCTGCAGGGGTGCACTACAGTACCAAACACGCTTGATAAACTTTGTCCGGACACACTTTCCTAGGTCATGCCCAGCCTCGGAACATCAACACGTTGTAGCCCTACCTAGGCTCAACAGAGAGGCCAGCCCGCCGATATAAATCCTAAGCGCGCAGGGGTCATGGGCCCGTCACCCTTTGCACTTATGCATGATGCGTGGGCAGCCGATGTCAGTCCTGGCACCTCTTATACAAGAACGATGCTTACGCACCACTCATGCGCATGCCGCTCCATTGCTAACGTCAGAAGAGCTTCGGTTGATACCACGACGTCGAGTACCCGTAACTTCTCCCACGTGAAGGTTAGTGCGAAAAGGTTTCCCGACCAAATCACACCAAATCCCCAAATCCCATTAGCATTTTAATTAACACTACAACAAAGATCAGCAATCCACGATATGTGGTCTCGTCGCCCCGTCTCGAGGATGTGTGGCAAGGGCCAAGATTGCCCGACCACGCCTTGTCACATTATCGTGGGAATCCACCCGCAACACACCCCATCATGTACCCAGTAGCAAGGTCAAGTCATTGTGTGGTTGTAACATCACACGGATCCGAGGTATCCCCCTTGATGGATTCCGAATGATGCAACCATCAAGGCGGCCAGGGAGGAATCACCCTCGATGGACCATGCTTGATGGGTTGTACGACACAATCGTTATCGGATGTAGTTAAGGAGGAATCACCCTCGGGGAACCACTGCCGGTCAACTACACTACAGAGCCAACATGAGGAGTACGTGTCGAGGTGTCACCCTCGGTACTCGATAGTAGATCTGCAGCGTTGTGCAACTAAGGGGTGTGAGTGATGTCACGGGTCTTGGCTCGTAGATCAGTAGATCGAGACTTGTTGATAAAGCAGGGCAACTGGACTAAGGGGTCAATGGGGATCACTGCTCCACCTATACTAAACAGTTTAAGTGCAGTAGAGTAAAATAGCAGTTCATTAAAAACAGGGTATGCATCAGAATAGGAGCTATCTACAACAGTAGAAAAATCTAAAGCAAGCATGAGGGAGAAAGAATATGTGATATAGGAATGATCAAGGGGGGTTTGCTTGCCTTGTTGCTCTGCGCAAAAGGGCTGGTCATCAAGAAGGTAGTTGTACCCGGCAGCAGCGTCGGTCTCGGGGCCTACCGGAGAGAAGACGGGGAAAACAATAAATATAAAGTAGACAAATGCATCATGATGCATGACATGGCAATATGCACTTTTAGGCATGAGCTAACATAGTACTACATATCATGGACAGATAGGGAAAATATCTGATGATATTTCCCGGGTCTCTGGCTACTACCGGACAAGCACAAATGATGGAAAAGTTCCACGTTCGCTATGCTAGGGACGCGTGAGAGACGAATGGATAGCGTACCCGGGTTTGTTTCTTTTTTCTGATCAATTTCCATGTATAGAATATTTTCATTCGGATTAAAAATTATTTTATATTAATTTTGAAGTTTTATTAATATTTAGGAATTAAATAGATTTTTTTAATTCAATAAACATTTATGACATTAGCATGATGTCATGCTAACAACAGGAGTCAACACTAGGGTCGACTAGTCAAATGTGACCGGTGGGCCCCACATGTCATACACACATTTTAATTAAGTTTTATTCTAATTTAAACAGATTAATTAGGTGGGTGCGACCCACCTCTAAGTGAATGTTTAGGTTAAATTAATTCTCAGAATTAATTAATCCAATTTATTTAGCCTAATTAGGCTCGGCCCACTTGTCATGCGCTTAAAATTAATAGGGGGTTAATTAATCTAATTAACCCTAACTAAGTTAATTAACTAAATAATTAAATAATAATTTTACCTAATTATATATTTATATTATTAAAACATTTAGAGGGGGTGTGAGCCCCATATGTCATTCACTCGGGGGCAAGTGTGCCCCCAAAAATATCTAATCAAAATAGGGGGTTAATCCCCGTGTCGATGGGGAGGTCGTCGGGGGGGGGGGGGGGGGCTCGAGGCCGGCAAGCGCATCCAGTGGCCGTAGTAAAAGTGCATTTAGTCCCATGTGTGGTTTTGGTAATTGATGACAATCCTAATGTACTAATGTTTGCATTGAGTTATACATTTGAAGGAAGGTTCTATTTGCAATACATGAAGAATATTGGATGTACCGAAGTATGTTTGTTCCATGAATATGTAAGAAGGAGCTGTAATGAATTCTAAATGATTGTCATATACATATTGGTGTGCATGCATCAAGGATGAGTACAATGATTGAATCAAATATGATATGATCAAGATGAATTCCATGTGATGAACAAGATGTGATATATGTGGAGTTCATTGAGGAAAAATATGTGGTTTGAACCATGATGGATCAAGATCTTGAGAGAATAATTAAAGAGAAGAATTCTACATACGCCTTGAAAATAGGATCATGATGAGCTCATATGTCGATTCATGGATAATTATGTCTTGAATCAAGTAATTCAAGTGAAGAATTCATTGTGCCTCTCAAGAAACTATGTTGTATCTTGAAGACGAGCAAGTTATAGCCAATATGAGATTCATGGAGAAACTTGATATGGTCATGGTGAATTGAGATATCGGTAATCATTTCTTAAAGCAATGAAGCCTGATAAGAAATCAATAGGGCCTTCAAGACATCAAGATTAATCATGGATCAAAGATAAATGTTGACCATGATGAAGATCAAACAGTTAACTCAAAGTTGGTCATCACACAAGCGCAAATGATGTACCAAATGAGATCTTGTGGTATCGTAAGTAATTGTCAATTTCACATATGTCTTGAAAATAGGATCATGATGAGCTCTTATGTTGAGTCATGGATAATTATGTCATTTCACTTTGTGTACTAACCCATACTATATGATGTCTATGTCTATGAGGGTTAGGTAATTCTCATGGGCTCGCATCAAGAGAGAGATTCCAAGTGTCCACGAGAGGTTGACATCAAGTGTTCATAATCATGTTTGACAAGGGCAAGTTCAAGATAACCATCCCTAAGGATTACATGTTGGAAGCTTCTGGATGTTCACATGATGGACAAGTGGAGATGAATACAAAGCAAGGCTTTCCACATTGTGTATGGAGATTGAGAGCTACTTGAATACTTCATCAATGTCTTGCCATTATCTTGAGCTAAGAAGAAACAATAACATCAAGCTCAAGTGAAAGGCTCGACTGAAAGGTATTAGTTCCTTTGATGTTAGTGTTGTGGAGTGATGATCACCGAATAAACATATACACTCAATAATGGATTATCGGTAGCTATGTAGTGTTGCTCCTTTATCATTATTGACTTTTAGGGAGCCCACACTATTAACAGGGGATCAAAGGGTTTCGTAGTGGACTTTCTCAAGTCAACATCTTCTATACACAATTCCACTCCTATCATATAACCCAAAGTAAAACCGTCCGCCAAAAAGGGTTCCCCAAATTCTATACTCAAACCTTTGCATTTATTGCATCATCCATTTTGTTTGATATTTGGTGGTTCTCTATGTGAGGACCTGGAGCTTTTCGATATCTACAAAACGATCCCAAGATCATCAAAATCGGAGTTCGTATGTAAAATTTACGCATGTTTTACTATCGGTATGCTAGTTGTTTATTGGGGGGGTCCAGGAAAAGTTTCAGGTTAAACAGAAAGTTTGTGAAAACCTGGCCCAAAGGGAGCCCGGAAGTTCCGGTCCCTCCCAGAAGTTAAGGGTGCGAGAAGTTCCGCGCAAGTTCCGGGCTAACCAGAAATTTTAGATTGTTTGGCTCAATAGGGAGCCCGGAAGTTCCAGGCTACATTTTTCTGTGCATAACAAAGAGATTTGGTGGGGCACTATATAAGGTACCCTTCTTCCCCAACGAGTCAGAGCTTTTGGATCTGATATTTCCCCATTGTTTGGAGCTCTCTCCTCCTCCCCCAAGCCTTAAAACTCCAATCCATTTGGGGGGAAACTATCCCATGGATCTAGGGTCCATTTGTTGACATCCTCCATTGTTCCTCTCCTCTTCCATCCCTTGATAGCATTAGTTGCTTTTGGTGGGATTTGATTACAGGGATTTGAGCATTCTTATGGTAAATCCCGAAGAGATTTATGAGAGTTCTTGAGAGAGATTTCATCCAAGCATACATCCACTCCTCCTCTCTCTTTTGACCAAAGCAATTTGTCTTTTTAGCAAGTCTTGAGCATTTACCCTTTGATCTTGTTACTCTTGGAGGTTGGAGACTCCTAGGCGGTAGGAGTGCTTCGGTGAGAAATCAACTTTTGATTTGCCCCCCACCCTCCCGAAAAGTTTGTGAAGGTTTGCAGGCCGCCTCAAGGTCCACCACTAGTGGTTGGGAATCACCTTCATGGTGATATCTCAAGGAGAATAGCTTCATGGTGTTGGTGTGCCTTCGTGGTAACATCCACCTCTCTAACGGTGACTAGCTTGCCTCCAAGGAAGTGAACATCGGGATACATCCTCGTCTCCGTGACTTTGGTTATCCCTAACCCTAACTCCTTACTTGTGGTTTACTTTGGTTACTTGAGCATACATTCACAACATACTGTTGTCCTCATTATATTGTGTTGTTTATTTCCCTATAAAGATTAATCATTTAGGCCTACACTTTATATTCCGCAATTCATACTTGCGACTATTGATATATCTTGTGTTTAGTGTGAATTGCTAACTTGTCTCATACACTTACATATCTTGTGATATTGCTCAAGTAAGTTTGTGTAACTTACTTGTGCTTGTGAGTAATCTTGTTGTTCTCATCTTAGTAGAACAAGTTGTTGTTGCATATAGTTGATCCTAGTATATTTAGGATTTGTGCTTAAAAAGCATCTGCTACTTCTTGTGTTTGCGTTGGTTTTTCCCTTGAAGAGGAAAGGGTGATGCAACAAAGTAGATATAAGTATTTCCCTCAATTTGAGAACCAAGGTATCAATCCAGTAGGAGTATCAAGATGAGGCACCAAGGCACCTGCGCAAAGACAAACAAACTTGCATCCAACGCGATAAAGGGGTTGTCAATCCCTTTACGATTACTTGCAAAGTGAGATCTGATAGTGATAATAGGTAAATATAAATAAATAAATAAACGTGCAACAAGGTATTTTTGGTATTTTTGTATGTAGATCTGAATATATAATGTGTAAAATAGACCCGGGGGCCATAGGGTTCAGTAGAGTCTTCTCTCACGATAGCAAGTATTACGGTGGGTGAACGAATTACTGTTGAGCAATTGATAGAATCGTGCAAAGTCATGACGATAGCTAAGGCGACGATCATACATATAGGCATCACGTCCGAGACAAGTAGATCTATACTTTCTGCATCTAATACTATTACTCCACACATCGACCGCTATCCAGCATGCATCTAGTGTATTAAGTACATAACAAACAGAGTAACGCCTTAAGCAAGATGGCATGATGTAAAGGTATAAATTCATGCAATATGATATAAACCCCATATTTTTACCCTTGATGGCAACAACATGATGCGTGCCTCGCTACCACTTCTGTCACTAGGTGAGTACACCGCACGGTATGAACCCAAAACCAAGCACTTCTCCCATTGCAAGAATTATAGATCAAGTTGGCCAAACAAAACCCATAACTCGAAGAGAATTACAAGGATACGAAATCATGCATATAAGAAATCATAGGAAACTCAAATAATATTCATAGATAATCTGATCATAAATCCACAATTCATCGGATCTCGACAAACACACCGCAAAAGAAAGTTACATCAGATAGATCTCCATGAAGATCATGGAGAACTTTGTGTTGAAGATCCAAGAGAGAGAAGAAGCCATCTAGCTACTAGCTATGGACCCGAAGGTCTCTGGTGAACTACTCACGCATCATCGGAGAGGCAATGGTGTTGATGAAGAAGCCCTTCGTGTCTGAATCCCCCTCCGACAGGGCACCAGAACGGTCCCCAGATGGGATCTCGCAGAAACAGAAACATGCGGCGGCGGAAAAGTATTTATGTGGCTCTCTTTGTTGGTTTGGGGATTTTTGGGAATTTATAGGCGAAAGAGGTAGGGCAAAGGAGGCACGGGGGGGCACGAGCCTGCTAGGCACCCCCCTGGGGCACATGCCCTCCTCCGTGGCCCTCTGCCTTGGTTCTCAAGTCTTCTGGATCCCTTGTGTTATGGAAAAAATCATCCCGAAGGTTTTATTCCGTTTGGACTCCGTTTAATATTCTTATCTGAAAAAGGTCAAAAACACGGGAAAAAAAAGAAATTGGCACTCGGCACTGAGTTAATAGGTTAGTCCCAAAAAGTATATAAAATAGCATATAAATTCATATAAAACATCCCAAGTTGATAATATAATAGCATGGAACAATCAAAAATTATAGATACCTTGGAGACTTATCAAGCATCCCCAAGCTTAACTCCTGCTCGTCCTCGAGTAGGGAAGTGATAAAGACCGGATTTTTGATGTGGAATGCTACCTAACATATATTTTCTTTGTAACTTCTTTATTGTGGCATGAATGTTTAGATCCATAAGATTCAAAACAATAGTTTAATATTGACATGAAAACAATAATACTTCAAGCATACTAGCAAAGTAATCATGAACTTTTGATATAACAAGGCCAAAGAAAGTTATCCCTACAAAATCATATAGTCTGGCTATGCTCCATCATCCCCACACAACGAATTTAAATCATGCACAACCCCGGTATTGGCCAAGTAATTGTTTTTGCACTCTTACTTTCTCAAACTTTTTCAACTATCACGCAATACATGAGCATGAGCCATGGATATAGCACTATAGGTGGAATAGAGTGTGGTGGAGGTTGTGAGGAAAAAAGGAGGAGATGGTCACATCGAGTCGGTATATCAATGGGTTATGGAGATGCCCATCAATAGATATCAATGTGAATGAGTAGGGATTGCCATGCAACGGATGCACTAGAGCTATAAGTGTATGAAAGCTCAAAAATAAAACTAGTGGGTGTGCACCCAACTTGCTTGCTCACGAAGACTTAGGGCAATTTTGAGGAAGCCCATCATTGGAATATACAAGCCAAGTTATATAATGAAAATTCCCACTAGTATATGAAAGTGACAAAACAATAGACTCTCTATCATGAAGAACATGGTGCTATTTTGAAGCACAAGTGTTGAAAAATATAGTAGCATTGTCCCTTCTCTCTTTCTCTCATTTTTTATGGGCTCTTTGGCCTCTTTTTTCATTTCATTTTTTTCTCTTTTTTTTATGGGCATATTTGGCCTCTTTTTTTATTTCCTCACATGGGACAATGCTCTAATAATGATGATCATCACACTTTTATTTACTTAGAACTCGATACTTAGAACAATAATGACTCTATGTGAAATGCCTCCGGCAGTGTACCGGGATGTGCAACGATCTAGCTTAGCGTATGACATTGAACCATCTCGCTAGCTATCTTACGATCATGCAATGGCAATATGAAAGTGATGGCACATGTCATGAGACGGAACGGTGGAAGTTGCATGGCAATATATCTCGGAATGGCTATGAAAATGTCATAATAGGTAGGTATGGTGGCTGTTTTGAGGAAGGTATATGGTGGTTTTGTGCACCGGCGAAAGTTGCGCGGCACTAGAGAGGCTAGCAATGGTGGAAAGGTGAGAGTGCATTTTTACCATGGACTCACATTAGTCATGAAGAACTCATATACTTATTGCGAAAGTTTTATTAGTAATCGAAACAAAGTGCTAAACGCTTACTCTCGACCGCCACACAAAGGATGACAATCAATAAATCAATTATGCTCCGACTTCATAACATAGCGGTTCACCATACGTGCATGCTACGGGAATCACTAACCTCAACACAAGTATTTCTAGATTCACAACACCCTACTATCATAACTCTAATATTACCATATCCATATCTCAAAACTGATTGTGAGGAATCAAACTTCTCTTACTAATCAATGCACTTGAATATGAAAGTTTTATTATAACCTCTTGGGATGCCTATCATATTTAGGACTAATTTCATAACACACGCCAATTACCAAGTTACTTAGAGAGAGCGCTCTCAAAATGATATAAGTGAAGATCGAGGGTTTTTATTTCTACAAAATATGACACCGCTCTGCTCTACAAATATTTAAGTGAAGCACTAGAACAAAATTATCTAGCTTAAAATATATAAGTGAAGCTCATGGGAGAAAAATTATCTAGCTCAAAAGATATAAGTGAAGCACATGCGAGCTAAATTGTCTAACTCAAAAGATATAAGTGAAGCTCATTGAGTATTCTAACAAATTCACGATGGGTGCATGTCCCTCTCAAAATGTGTGCATCAAGGATGATTGTGATAAAACAAAAAACAAATACTCCTATAATACACGACGCTCCAAGCAAAACACATATCATGTGGTAAATAAAAATATAGCTCCAAGTAACGTTACCGATGGATTGAAGACCAAAGAGGGGATGCCTTCCTGGGGCATCCCCAAGCTTAGGATTTTTGGTGTCCTTGAATTTGGCTTGGGATGACTTGGGAATCCCCAAGCTTAGGATCTTTCCACTCTTTATTCCATTGTCCATAATAACATCACCCAAAACTTGAAAACTTCACAACACAAAACTTAAACAGAAACTCGTGATATCATTAGCATAAGAAAACAAACCACCAATTTTTTAGGTACTGTAGTAAACATAATTTCCATTTAGATTGATGTTATATTACTGTATTCTCACTTCTCCATGGCTCGTACCCCCCGATACTAACCATAGTTTCATCAAAATAAGCAATCAACATAACAAAAACAGAATCTGTCAAAAACAGAACAGTCTGTATCAATCTGTATATTTCGTATATCTATGCTATCCCAAAAATTCTGAACAAATTATGAAAATTAGAGAAATTTGCATATCAATCAGCAGAAAAAAGAATCAACTCAAGATCTATTTCTGGATAGGAATTAAAATAATTTCGTGAGCACAAAGTTTCTGTCTTTTTTCAGCATGATTAAACAACTATCACCAAAACTAATCATAAAGGTTCGACTTGGCACAAACACTAATTAAAACATAAAAAACACAATCATAACAGAATTATGATGGTGTGGACTCAACAAAACAGAAAGTAAAAAAGCAAAAATAAATTTATTCATTGGGTTGCCTCCCAACAAGCGCTATTGTTTAACGCCCTTAGTTAGGCGTAAGGCAATAGATTCAAGTGTTGTCATCTTTAGTGCTCAAACCATAAGTAGCTTTCATAATGGATTCATAAGGCAATTTTATTTCCTTTCTAGGAAAGTGTTCCATGCCCTTCTTTAATGGAAATTGAAATTTAATATTCCCTTCCTTCATATCAATAACAACACTAATAGTCCTAAGGAAAGGTCTACCAAGAATAATGGCACATGTCGGATTGCAAACAGTATCAAGCACAATGAAATCTATGGGCAGATAGTTCCTATTTGCAATAATAAGAACAGCATTGATCCTTCCCATAGGTTTCTTAATAGTAGAATCCGCAAGATGCAAATTAAGAGAGCACTCATCAATCTCATTGAAACCTAGAACATCACATAAAGATTTTGGAATTATGGAAATACTAGCACCCAAATCACACAAAGCATGGCATTCATAATTTTTAATCTTAATTTTTATAGTAGGTTCCCACTCATCATGAACTTTCTAGGAATATATATTTCCAACTCAAGTTTCTCTTCAAGAGATTTCATCATAGCATCAACGATATGTTTGGTACAAGCCTTATTTTGGCTATAAGCATGTGGAGAGTTTAGCATGGATTGCATCAAGGAAATACATTTAATCAAAGAGCAACCATCATAATTAAATTCCTTGAAATCCAAAGTAGTAATTTCATCACTATTCAAAGTTTTGATATCCTCTACTCCACTTTTAGTATTTTTAGCATCAAGATAAATAGACTCCGAATCATTGTGGCGTTTCTCAACCAAAGTGGATTCACATCCAGCCCCATCATCATTAAGATTGACATTAGAAAACAAGGATTCAATAGGAGTCACACCAAGCACTTTAAGATCTTCGTGATTCTCATCACGAGAACACACCTTTTTAAGCCATTCATGTCTAGCATGAATTTGGGCGGTTCTTTCTTTACTCTCATTCATGGAAACATGCATAGCTTTCAAAGTTTCATCCATATTAATCTTGGGAGGAACACATCTCAATTTTCAGAGCATCAATATCAAGAGACATTCTATCAATAGTCCTAGCCAAGTCATCAATTTTAAGCAGGTTTTCTTCTATGGAAGCATTGAAAATATTTTGCGAATTAATAAACTCTTTAATATTACTCTCAAGATCAGAGGGTATTTTATTATAATTTCCATGAGCATTGTTGTAGGAATTGCCAAAATTATTAGAGGGATTACTAGGAAAAGGCCTAGGATTGAAATTACCTCTATAAGCATTGTTGTTACCAAAATTATTCCTACCAACAAAATTAACATCCAAATTTTCATTGCTATTCTCAATCAAGGAAGATAAAGGCATATCATTTGGATCAAGAGGAGCACTTTTACTAGCAAACAACTTCATTAACTCATCCATCTTAGCACTCAAAGAGTTAATTTCTTCTATAGCATGCACTTTTTAACTAGTAGGTGACCTTTCAGTGTGCCATTGAGAATAATTTGTCATGATATTATCTGGGAGTTTTGTAGCTTCTCCTAGTGTGATTTCCATAAAAGTTCCACCAGAGGCGGAATCCAAGATATTTCTAGAAGCAAAATTCAAACCAGCATCGAAAATTTGTATAATCATCCAAAGACTTAGGCCATGAGCGGGACAATTTCTAATCATAAATTTCATTCTCTCTCAAGATTGTGCAACATGTTCATGATCTAGTTGCTTCAAATTCATGATATCATTACGGAGATAGATAATCTTAGGAGGTGGAAAATACTTGGAAATAAAGGCATCTTTACACTTGTTCCATGAATCAATACTATTTTTGGGTAAAGATGAAAACCAACTTTTTGCTCGATCTCATAATGAGAACGGAAATAGCTTCAATTTAATGATATCATTATCCACATCTTTCTTCTTTTGCATATCGCATAACTCAACAAAGGTATTAAGATGGGATGCGACATCTTCACTAGGAAGGCCGGAAAATTGCTCTTTCATAACAAGATTCAACAAAGCAGCATTAATTTCATATGAATCCGCACTAGTGGTGGGAGCAATTGGAGTACTAATAAAATCATTGTTATTAGTATTAAAGAAGTCACACAGTTTAGTGTTTTCAGACATGGTGACTTAGCAAGCAGACAAGGACACAAGCAACAGAAAGGAAGCGAAAGAAAGGGCGAATGAAAAAGGCAAATATTTTTGTAAATTTTGTTTTAGAAGTGGGGGAGAGGAAAATGAGAGGCAAATGGCAAATAATGTAAGTGCAAGAGATGAGTTTGGGATAGGTACTTGGTAGATATGCTTCACTTGAATACTCACCGGCAACGGCGCCAGAAATTATTCCTGCTACTTCTTGAGCTTGCGTTGGTTTTTACCTTGAAGAGGAAAGGGTTATGCAGCAAAGTAGAGATAAGTATTTCCCTCAGTTTGAGAACCAAGGTATCAATACATTAGGAGTATCAAGATGAGGCACCAAGGCACCTGGACAAAGACAAACAAACTTGCACCCAACATGATAAAGGGGTTGTCAATCCCTTTACGATTACTTGCAAAGTGAGATATGATAGTGGTAATAGGTAAATATAAATAAATAAGTAAATAAAGTGCAGCAAGGTATTTTTGGTATTTTTGTATGTACATCTGAATATATAATGTGTAAAATAGACCCGGGGGCCATAGTGTTCAGTAGAAGCTTCTCTCATGATAGCAAGTATTACGGTGGGTGAACGAATTACTGTCGAACAATTGATAGAATCGCGCAAAGTCATGACGATATCTAAGGCAATGATCATACATATAGGCACCACGTCCGAGACAACTAGACCGATACTTTCTGCATCTACTACTATTACTCCACACATCGACCGCTATCCAGCATGCATCTAGTGTATTAAGTTCATAACAAACAGAGTAACACCTTAAGCAAGATGACATGATGTAGAGGGATAAATTCATGCAATATGATATAAACCCCATCTTTACACCCTTGATGGCAACAACACGATGCATGCCTCACTACCCCTTCTGTCACTAGATGAGGACACCACACGGTATGAACCCAAAACCAAGCACTTCTCCCATTGCAAGAATTATAGATCAAGTTGGCCAAACGAAACCCATAACTCGAAGAGAATTACAAGGATACGAAATCATGCATTTAAGAAATCGGAGGAGACTCAAATAATATTCATAGATAATCTGATCATAAATCCACAATTCATCGGATCTCGACAAACACACCGCAAAAGAAAGTTACATCGGATAGATCTCCATGAATATCACGGAGAACTTTGTATTGAAGATCCAAGAGAGAGAAGAAGCCATCTAGCTACTAGCTATGGACCTGAACATCTGTGGTGAACTACTCACGCATCATCGGAGAGGCAATGGTGTTGATGAAGAAACCCTCCGTGTCCGAATCCCCCTCCGGCAGGGCACCAGAAGGGTCCTCGGATGGGATCTCGCGGAAACAGAAGCTAGAGGCGGCGGAAAAGTATTTTTGTAGCTCTTTGGGTTGGTTTGGGGATTTTAGGGAATTTATAGGCGAAAGAGGTAGGGCAAAGGAGGCACGGGGGGGCCACGAGCCTGCTAGGCGCGCCTAGGGGGCTCGTGGCCTCCTCCGTGGCCCTCTGCCTTGGTTCTCAAGTCTTCTGGATCCCTTATGTTATGGAAAAAATCATCCCGAAGGTTTTATTCCGTTTGGACTCCGTTTAATATTCTTATCTGAAAAAGGTCAAAAACACGGAAAAAACATAAACTAGCACTGGGCACTGAGTTAATATGTTAGTCCCAAAAATGATATAAAACAACATATAAATGCTTATAAAACATCCCAAGTTGATAATATAATAGCATGGAACAATCAAAAATTATAGATACGTTGGAGACGTATCAGTACCTTCTAAGTTTATTTCCGCATTAGGATAAATCGAAATCTATAGAAGTTTTTAAAACACCTATTCACCCCCCCCCTCTAGGCGACATCATGGTCCTTTTAATTGGTATTAGAGCAAGGTCTCTTCTTATTAGGCTTAACTGCCTAGAGAGTATCGATGTCGACTAATGGATTAGTGCACAATGACACCTTTGATTTTGATGGCAGAAATTATCACTTGTGGAGAATTCGTATGCTTTTTCACCTTCGGGAGATGGGTCCAAATGCTTTACAAATTGTTCTTGCATTGATTGCTTTTCTGGTGGAGGAGAGGGCAGCACGTGGCTTTTCTGGTGTCCGTTACCGTAAAAACCTCCACTATATATAGGAGGAAGAGGGAGGTGGGATTCCTTGCCCTCTCCTCAACCCAAGGGGAGGAGTCCTCCTCCAATTCGGTTTGATGGAAGAGGACCCCCATTACTAGTGGGATTCCCCTTCGTAAGTGGGATTCCCTTTCCCTCCTTGTAATTGGCCGAAATAGGCCTTATTGGGCTGGATGCCCAGCCCACTTGGGGCTGGTGCTCTACCTTTAGGCCTCTTAGATCCCCTTTCGGGTGGGTGGCCCCTTCCAGTAAAACCCCGGAACCCATTCGTCACTCCTGGTACTTTACCGGTAATGCACGAAATCTTTCCGGAAGCCAAATACAACTTTCCTATGTATCAATATTTACCTCCGGACCATTTCGGAGCTTCTCGTGGCTTCCAGGATCTCATCCGGGACCCAAAAAACTTTCGGTCACCAACATACATAACTCAACAATACTGAAACGTCACCAAACCTTAGGTGTGCAGACCCTGTGGGTTCGACAACTATGCACACATGACCGAGACACTCTCCAGCCAATAACCAATAGTGGGACATGGATGTCCATATTGGTTCCTACATATTCTACGAAGATCTTTATCGGTTGAACCACGATGTCAAGGATTCAATCAATCTCGTATACTATTCCCTTTGTCTATCGGTATGTTACTTGCGTAAGATTCGATCGTCGGTATCTCTATACCTAGTTCAATCTCATTACTGACAAGTCTCTTTACTCGTACCATAATACAAGATCTCATGACTAACTCCTTAGTCACATTGCTTGCAAGCTTCTTGTGATGTTGTATTACCGAGTGGGCCTTGAGATACCTCTCTATCACACGGAGTAAAAAAAATCCGAGTCTTGATTCATGCCAACCCAACAGACACCTTCAGAGATACATGTAGAGCACCATTGTAGTCACCCAGTTACGTTGTGACTTTTGATACACACAAGGTTTTTCGTCGGTGTCCGGGAGTTGTATGATCTCATGGTCATAGGAAAAGATACAATGACATGCAGAAAATAGTAGCAATAAACTGACACGATCATATGCTTTCATAGTTTGGGTCTTGTCCATCACATCATTCTCCTAATGATGTGATCCCGTTATCAAATGACAACTCTAGTCTATGGTCAGGAAACTTGACCATCTCTGATCAACGAGCTAGTCCATTAGAGGCTCACTAGGGACAGTGTGTTGTCTATGTATCCACACATTTATTTGAGTTTCCAATCAATACAATTCTAGCATGGATAATAAACGATTATCATGAACAAGGAAATATAATAATAACCAATTTATTATTGCCTCTAGGGCATATTTCCAATAGTCTCCCACTTGCACTAGAGTTAATAATCTAGTTCACATCACCATGTGATCAACACCCAATAAGTTGTGGGGTTTAATCATGTTTTGCTTGTGAGAGAGGTTTTAGACAAGGGGTGTGAAAAGGATCGAGATGGACGTCCGGAGAGGACCAGAAATCCGAGTTATACAACTCAACTTCTTCTGGTGGTATGTTCCGGATTTCCGACGGGGGTCAGACGCCTGGCGCTCGGACGTCCGGAGGGAGCCGGATTTCCGAGTTATAGAACTCAACTTCTACTGGTGCAGGCTTCCGGATTTCCGGGGCTTGGCCGGACGTCCGGCCGTCGGATGTCCGGAGGGAGCCAGATTTCCAAGTTATATGACTCACAAACTTCTGGTGAAGGGCTGCGGATTTCCGAAGCCTGCCGGTCCTCCTGCCCTCGGACGTCCGGAGGGAGCCGGATGTCCGAGGCAATAGACCTGTTTTGAATTGAGAACATAGTGGAGAGTATGTGGTATTGGGTATGGTAGTAAAGATGTGGTATGAGCAAGTTCATCGCAAAACCTGTGATCCCCTCTTAATAGTGCGGGATCCCTATACTCAATATCAGTAAACTCAAAAGACTAGTCTACATCATCTTTTCTTAATCCCGAGCCTTCTCGAAATATAAATCCCCAATGTTTTCAGACAACCTTTGGCACATAATTCTCAATCTACTAAAGTACTTGCCATCCTAAGATACACTCAACAAATAGGATTAGTTTCCTATGTATGTGTTGTCATTAACACCAAAAGACGATTAGGGGCATAGCATGCACTTTCAATCTCCCCCTTTTTGGTAGTTGATGACAACATATACATAGGTCTCAAAAAGATTTAACATACATTATAGTCTAGGAGATATTTAGTGCGGAGCTCCCCCTTAGTATATGCATGATAATAAAAAAAATTGAAGCTCCAATGGATCAACATGTAAAGGTAATAGATCATCATAGAAGTAGTGGAGCAAGACATAATAGTCTATGATGATATCATAGCAATCCATAGCAAATCACAACCATTCATAAGTAGCCATACATGAGTTTATCCATTACATTAAATCTCCAAAGACTAAAAACAACGATACATTACTCCCCCTTTGGCACCAAGTACCAAAAAGGGAGCCATCAACAGTACCAATCATGCTCAGAGCTCATTACCATCATCATCAGCATCATCAGGCAAGCCACAGCCACCAGCCTTGTCAAGGAAATCAGACCACTTGGGACCAGAAGGGAAGCCAAAATCAGTAGGAGGAGCAACAGGAGGGGCCTCATCATCACTCACATCAAGAGCACCTGAGGCTCTCAGACGAGCCTTGAGGGCATTCTTGGAGGATACTAAGCGAGAAACCACATCATGGATTTGACCACACTGGAAAGAGACGGCCTTCATCAAAGCAAAATATGCCTTGCCAAGGAATTTGGCAATGCGACCGAGAGGAGCGGAGCTAGATGAGGGGGTGGCGGCCCGTGCAGCAGTGCGGTGAGTGGATGTGGAGGATGAGGGGGCTTTCTTGGGAGCAAAGTCATCCGCCATGTGAGCGGGAATGACCCACTTGCGATGTGTGTGAGTGGCAGCCACAGAGAAATCAGCAACATGGTTAATAAGAGCCTGGATGAAAGGAGCGTGAAGAAAGGCTCGCTTATACTGAAAGCTAGCAAGCCGAATCTCATGCCATAGAAAATGGGGCACATTGATTTTGCCCTTGGGGTGCTCGAATAAGTGAGACATGATGTCGATACAATAGCCACTGCAAGAACCCTTATCACCCGTCTTGGGATAGATGGTGCGGATGAGACACTGAAAAATGATGAAGTAAGGTGAGCGCCAGATGGATACCTGGTTAAGGTCCTTCATGCGTTCATCTGCATCAAGCTCACGTAGTGGCTTGAGAAGATGCCCACACGCGTCAATAGACTTAGGCGCATGGTTAGGATCATCCCTATGTATTTTGAAACTGGAATTGGGGAAACCCAGTGCGGCAACAAATGTATCATAAGAAGCTGTGAAGCGAACGTCAGAGGTGATCCAGCTGACAGTGTGGTCTGGGCCAAAATGGCATGTGGCATAGAACTGGTGAATGGCAGCAGCATTAAAGTCGCAATGAAAGGCAAACGGGGCGGCAAGCCTCAATGCCTCAATAAGCTCAATGGCACCCAGATATTTCGCCGGGTGCATGCGAATATGCTCAGCATCAATAGAGTGATGAATAGATAACCCCTTAGGAACTAGGACAGTGGTAAAAATGTCCGCCTGGACGTTTGTGCGGAAACGTGAGTCCGTAGAGTCACGTAAGACAGCGTATTGATCAATGTCGCGGCAGAAAGTGAGACATGAAGCTGCGCCAAGTGTGGTGAAATTCGTGGTAGCACGACCTAACGTGGCAGTAGGTTCTAGTGAGATGCGGCGAGCTTCACCTGCGGGCTGGGCAGGAGGAGGTTGTGGCATGTAGGACGCCTTGCGAGTCCTAGGCTTTGGCTTGGACCTTCGATCAACGTGCTGGACAGGAAGGTCCTCGGCGGCAAGCTCCTCCTCGAAGTCGGGGTCATCACCATCAAACGATGAGGGCAGTTGTGGAGACGGAGAACGCCGGGCAGTCCGTTTGAAGGGACGAAGTGGCTCATCCGAGTCCGACCCCGTGTTAATAGGGGCACGAGAGGATGAGCCAGCCACGGTCTTCCGAGCGGTGTGCTTGGTCTTCCCCATGGAGCACAAACACCTACGCGGATGAAAAATCCCCAAATGAGGAACGAACATGGAGATACATGGGAGAGAGAGAGAGAGAGAGAATCAAAACAAACGCGAAAGGAGACGGAGGAGAGACCTAAGGACGGATCCCGCGGAGAATACGGAGGAAGGAGTGGAGGATCCGCGGAGGAGATCGGCCCGATCTCGAGTTTGGCGGCGGAGGCAGGAGCTCCTTGAGCTGCCGGCGGCGGCTGTGGTAGGGAAAAGGGGCGCTGAGGGTTAGGGCAAGAGCCCAGCCCCCACGCCCAACTATATATATAGGCCCGAGGCATCGGACGTCCGACAGGCGTCGGACATCCGGAAGTGATTTTGGCGTCGGACGACCGACACTGGTCGGACGACCGGAAGGGATTGCGTCGCCGGACGTCCGAGACCTGTCGGACGTCCGAGAAGGAGGAGGAGGCAGAGACTGATTCTGGAATTTTTTGTTTTGATGATGAGATGATGACTTGCATGGTGTCGCACAAAAAAAATACGAACATGGTTTCCTACAAGGATTACATGCATGAATTGATTTATGCGTACTTTGTAAGCTTAAAAACAAAAAATTAAGACGCACTCCCCCTAAATACATGCCCACATCAAGACACAAAAATAATGTGAGTGTGTGTATGTGTGCAAGATTTCAAGATATGTTGTCAAGCTCCAAGATACCAAGTTCACGCCTAAGTTGACAGAACCTAGCTACGCTAAGTGGCTTGGTGAAAATGTCGGCTAACTGCATGTCGGTACCCACATGGGTAATATCAATGTCACCCTTTTGCACATGGTCTCTCAAGAAATGATACCTAATATCAATATGTTTTGTGTGAGGGTGATCAATGGGGTTCTCGGAGATCTTTATGGCACTTTCATTATCACACAGAAGAGGAACGTGTCGATACGTGATACCATAATCCTTTAGTGTTTGTCGCATCCATAGCAGTTGGGTTGCACAGCTTGCGGCTGCAATATATTTGGCCTCGGCCATGGAGAGAGAAACACAGTTCTGCTTCTTCGAGGACCAACTTACCAAGGAGCGTCCAAGAAACTGACATGCACCGGAAGTGGATTTCCGTCCCACTTTATCACCGGCCCAATCCGCATCGGAATACCCAATAAGATCAAACTTTTTATCCTTAGGGTACCATAAGCCTAACTTTGGGGTGTGAACAAGGTATCTAAGAATATGCTTAACCGCCGTGTGATGGCTTTCCCTAGGGGAAGCTTGAAATCTATCACATATTCCTACACTTAACATGATGTACGGTCTAGATGCGCAAAGATAAAGCAGCAAACCAACCATGGAACGGTAAGTAGATGGGTCAAAAGGAATACAGTTTGTGTCTTCATTTAGAACTACATCGGTGGCCATAGATGTCTTCATTGGTTTAGCATTTGTCATATCAAATTTTTCAAGAATGTCCTTGAGGTACTTAGTTTGAGACAAGAAAATCACTTCTTCAAATTGTTGTATTTGAAAACCAAGAAAGAACTTCAAGTCCGTGTTGAGTGACATCTCAAAGGTCTTGGTCATGGAGGCCGCAATTTTTTTGCACAAATGGATGTTAGGAGAACCAAAAATGATGTCATCTACATAGATTTGGCATAAGATCAAATCACCATTTTCCCTCTTAGTAAAAAGAGTGGGATCGATCACCCCCACCACAAAGCCATCATCGAGTAGGAACTTCTTAAGATGATCATACCAAGCACGGGGTGCTTGTTTAAGACCATACAGAGCCTTGTGAAGTTTATATACATGGTATTTGTGATGAGGGTCAACAAACCCAGGTGGTTGTGATACATATACCTCTTCTTGTAGAGGACCGTTAAGAAAAGTACTTTTCACATCCATTTGATGCAACGTAAAACCATTGAAAGCAGCATAGGCCAATAAAATGCGAATGGACTCAAGACGAGCAACAGGGGCGAAAGTTTCACCAAAGTCCAAACCTTCAACTTGGGAGTACCCCTGTGCTACTAACCTTTCCTTGTTGCATAGGATAGTCCCGTTCTCATCTTCCTTGTTCTTGAAAATCCATTTAGTTCCAATGACATTATGTTCCTCAGTTGGTCGTTCTACCAATGACCATACTTCGTTGCGTGTAAAACTGTTTAGCTCCTCTTGCATAGCAAGTAGCCAGTCATTGTCACACAATGCATCCTGAACCCTGTGTGGCACGGTACTAGAGACAAACGAAAAGTGAGCACAAAAGTTTGTTAATTGTTTACGAGTCACTCTACCTTCCGACACGCCTGTGAGGATTTGATCAATATCAACACGACCGGCCACACGTGGCATGATGGAGGTCAAGGTTTCACGAGGTTCGACTTCGTTTCCATCATCAACGTCCTCAACATATGGATCATTTATGTGCGGAGGAAGATATTCCTCTTCGCGTTGCACCTGTTGAGGTTCATCATCAAACATACCCATACTTTGGTCTACCTCTTGAAGATCAACTTGTTCTTGAGTGTCATCAGGGTGAGAGACATGTTCTCCCACTTGATCCTCAACAACTGGCATGATGTGTGTGCTAGTATCTTGTGGAGGTATGGGAAGTGAACTGTCTTGAGGATGAGAGATACTCTCATCATCTTCGTCATCATCATGGGGTCTTTGTTCCATGGGAAGAAGTGCACCTACACCCATGTTTAAGATATCTTGTGGGGAGTCTTCTTCACCTGCATCATCTAGATCAACTTGCTCCCCATGGGAGTGGTTAAATTCATCAAACGTCACGTCACAGGTTTCTATAACACATCCAGTGGATTTGTTGTAGACTCTGTAGGCGTGAGAGTTTGACCCATAGCCAACAAAAATCCCTTCAGTTGTTTTGGATTGAAATTTGCCTAACCGTTCCCGTTTGTTGAGGATGAAACATTTGCATCCAAACACATGAAAGTACTTAACATTGGGTTTGTTCCCAGTTAGGAGCTCATATGGAGTCTTTTCCAATATTGATCGGAGGAAGAGCCGGTTTGATGCATGACATGCTGTGTTGACGGCCTCAGCCCAAAAACTATGTGGTGACTTGTATTCGTCTAACATGGACCTTGCCATTTCCACAAGTGTCCGGTTCTTCCTCTCTGCCACACCATTTTGTTGAGGGGTGTAAGGTGCGGAGTACTGATGTTCAATTCCCTCATCACTAAGGAATTCTTCTAGGGTGTAGTTCTTGAACTCAGAGCCATTATTACTTCTTACTGCCTTGATGTCCTTGTCAAACTTCCGTTGGGCTTGTTTGGCAAAGTCAATGAAAGTGATCTTCATCTCGTCCTTGGACTTGAGAAAGAACACCCATGTATATCTTGAGTAATCATCAACAATGACTAGGCCATACTTTTTCCCTCCAAGACTTGCCCATGAAGGAGGCCCAAACAGATCCACATGAAGGAGCTCTAACGGCCTCGAAGTGGATACAATGTTCTTGGGTGGATGTCTTGATTGATGTTGTTTCCCAGCTATGCATGCACTGCACACACGATCTTTCTTAAAAGATACATTTGTTAGTCCAAGGATGTGATTGCCGTTTAAGAGATTTTGAAGATTTTTCATGCCAACATGGGCGAGCCGGCGATGCCACAGCCATCCCATGTCGGCCTTGGCCATTAGACAAGTTGTATGGAAGGTGCTCTCTTTCGAGAAATCAACCGTGTAAAGGTTGACATCCAACTCTCCAACAAAGGCCACTTCAAGAGTGTCTCTCTTAAAGACTTTCACATCCGTTAGTCCAAATAATGTGTCATAACCGACGGAAGCCAATTGGCGAACTGAAAGTAAATGATATTGAAGAGATTAGACAAGCATGACATTTGCAATAGACATGTCATTAGTGATTGCCACCTTGCCCTACCCAATTACCTGCCCTTTCGACCCTCCACCAAATACAATGATCATCTATGGTCGAATGGCTTGCATGAAGTCATAGAGCAAGTTACTATCTCCGGTCATATGATTGGTGCATCCACTGTCGATCACCCATTTGGCTCCTCCGGAGAAAACAGCCTGTAACAAGTTAAGACTTGGTTTGAGGTACCCATTTTGTCATGGGGCCTTTCACATTAGTTACAAGAGTCTTAGGGACCCAAATAGCATAGAATCGAAATGCATTACGGGGACCAACGAATTTAGCATAGACCTCTCCTTCCTTTGATTTGCGTAGTACATAGGCTGGAGGCATGAATTCGGTTGTCGTGTTGTGAGTAGACGAACCCCTAGTGGCCGATCCACTCACAACCTTACCTTTCTCCGTGTGTCCCTCTCATACAAATATTTCTTTAAGCGGAGTGGTACACTTGAGAGGAGATGCACTTTTCTTGGCAGTGCTTGGGTTGAACCCAAGCCCTTCCTTGGCGAAACCTCCATTGTGTCGACTTAAGATCTCATTGAGAGTCTTTTGTCCTTGTGCACATGTCATGAGACCTCTGTCTAGCTGTGCCTTTAATGAACAGTTTTCCTCAAGGATAGATGTCAGTTCACTACTAGAGTTAGTAGTGCAGGTATCAACATTGATAATAGGTGAGGAGTAGGCCTTAGCTAGAGTGTCAAGATAAGTGACCTTAAGTGCCTCAAAGCTCTTTGTAAGAACAGTGAGTTTCTCTTCCTTGTCTTTGATAGACAAGGATAGACACTCACAGTCCTTGGAAAGGGAAGCATGAGAGTTCACAAGTCGGTCTTTATCATTTAGTAATTCTTTGCACACAGATTCAGCCTTTTTCAAGAAGGCAAGATCATTAGCATGTTTATCAAGGTTTTCACCTACTTTTGAACATAGTGCATCATTTTGTGCTTCCTCATACAGGACTTTCTGCTCAAGGAGTTCATTTCTTTCCTTCTCCTCAGTGACGAGGGTTTCGAGTTCCTTGATGGTATTGGTGTGCTTACTCACCATTTCCATAAGTATGCGGAACATAGTGAGCTTCTTTCCTTTAAGAGAGCACATAAATTTGTTTATTTTAGCAAACATGGGATGATCTAAGTCATTATCCTCATAGTGATCTTCCGCATCAAGATACTCATTAGATGGAGTAGAAGCTAGACTGAAAGAGTTTAACCGTGGAGTTACCTTAACCTTATCGTGGGAGCTTTGGTCTTCCTCATCTCCCATGGCAGCCTTTGCCATCAAACACTTGTGAGCGTTGCCCTTGTAGTCCTTCATATAGTTGTAGTGAACAACATCACCACTTTTGTTGACTAGCCTCAAGGTGTTTTGTGTATCCTGAGCTACTCCGGCAACTCCACCAACATCTTCTGGATCTGATTCTTCATGTGCAACCATTGCTCTTCCATCTGTCCTCTTGAACTTGGAGTTCATAGGGTTTGGCAACTTCTTCTTTACAAAGGTCTTTGTAAACCTTGGTTTGTCTTCTCTCTTCTCATAAGGGCAGTCATTGGAGAAGTGGTTGGTTTCCTCACAGTTATAGCATTTCCTTACCTTCTTCTTTGGGAATCTTCCCTTGAACTTTCCTGCACTGAACTTCTTTACAAAGAGAGCAATGTCCTCATAAGATGGGCTTTCATCAGAGTCAACCTCATCACCATCTTCGCAGTCATCATCACCCTCTTCTTCTTCACTTTCTTGTTCGTCACATTCATGCTTGGCTTTCAAAGCAAGATTGATCTTTGATGTTGAAGTGCCATGCATGGCAAGGTGCTTTGTTGCATTTGCTTTTGACTCTTCAGATAATTGGAAAGTGGATATGATGTCATCTGGAGTCATTTCTTTGAACCCATGGTGCTGCCTCATGTCCCATACCATTTGATGGTGATACGGAGCAAGAGCATGAAGTAACTTGTCCACAAGAAATCTCTTGGTCAGATTGAAACCATCTTGCGTCTTGTCACAGTCACATGACTCAATGTCTGCGGCGAGAGTCATGAGCCGTTCTAGTAGTTGCTTGGGAGATTCACCCTTTTCCATACAGAAATTATGTAATTGCCCCTTGGCAATTTCATATTGAGCAAGCCGAAGAGTGGAGGTACCGGTCTTGGTCCTTATAATGCTATCCCATAGTTCCTTGGCACTTGTGATGTGAATGTAAGGTCTTCGTTGCTTGTCATTCATTCCTTTTCTTATGCACATGATCGTAGTGTCATTGAGATGCTTTTCATAAGTTTCTCTGGGAGTGAGGCACCTTGGATCTACAGGATTGTACCCATGCTCGAGGATGTCCAACATCTCATCATTGGCATACCTAAATGATCCTGCATACCAACTCTCCACAAAGCAAAATCGGAATTGTCATCAAGCAAGGGAGGTTTTCCTCCAGGATTGTACTTAGGTTCTCAATTTGAGATCTACAATAAAGCCATGGAACACTAGTTTGGTTCCTTTCCGGAGGTTGTTGGCCAGATGAAGTACCGCGCACATGTGGCCCTGAGGCCCTCGGGGACGTGGTTGTCTCCGTGGTTAGAGATGCTAGTCTCATTTGGACCATGGTCTCAAGAGAAGCATCATGCTCCTCTCTTTGCTTGGCAAGGGCCCGTTCTAGGTCCTCAGAGGTGAAAGACTTGACTTCCGAGGAAGTCCCGTCCCTCTGCACTGGAGCTACCGTAGCTGGAACCCCGTCCATCTCGCTCTAGGGCGGTTAAGCCACAAGAATAGAGCACGAGGCTGTGATACCAATTGAAAAGGATCGAGATGGACCAAGAGGGGGGTGAATAGGTACAAATCCAAATTTTAATAATTACTTAGCAATTTTAGGCAAAAGTACGGAATATGAGTGTAAGCCTAATAATTGCTATGACAAAGAGTAAGCTATTTAGAGTGAAGTAAGACAAGCGGTAAACAATAATCAAATACAAGTATGTAATAAGGATTAACACAAGTAGAGAGTTAGGGTTAGGAATAACCGAAACTCCAAGAGAGACAAGGATGTATCCCGATGTTCACTTCCTTGGAGGGAAGCTACGTCAACGTTAGAGGGGCGGATGTTACCACGAAGGCACACCAATGCCACGAAGGCTCACCCTATTCTCCCTTTGAGATAACTCCACGAAGGCGTTTCTCAACCACTAGTGGTAAGCCTTGAGGTGGCTTCCAAACCTTCACAAACTTTCCGGGGGATATCACAATGGATTGATTCCTCTCCGAAGACTCCTACCACCTAGGAGTCTCCAACCTCCAAGAGTAACAAGATCACGGGGATTGCTCAAAACTTGCTCAAATCACAAATCACTTTGGTGGGAAGGAGGAGAGGGAGACGATCTATCTTTTGATTGGAACAACACTCAAAGGGACTCACAATTGCTCTTGGGATCTAGGATTTGATGTAGACAAGAGTGAGTGAGAGGAAAGGTGTTCTTGGGTGTATTCTAGCTATGTTGAACACCCTTTCACGAGGTGGGAGAAGAGTATATATAGTGGGGAGTGAAATCCAGCCGTTGGAGGTACTTTAAGTCACACAGGGTCCGGACGTCCGACAGTTGCCGGAAGTCTGGTCGTCCGCGAGAGGTCGGACGTCCGACATGGGTCGGTCATCCGAGGCCTGTAGATACGACTGAAACTATTTTGAATTTATCAGCGACCGGACGTCCGGAGAGGACCGGAAATCCGAGTTATACAACTCAACTTCTTCTGGTGGTATGTTCCGGATTTCCGACGGGGTCGGACGTCCGGCGCTCGGACGTCCGGAGGGAGCCGGATTTCCGAGTTATAGAACTCAACTTCTACTGGTGCAGGCTTCCGGATTTCCGGGGCTTGGCCGGACGTCGGCCCTCGGATGTCCGGAGGGAGCCGGATTTCCGAGTTATATGACTCACAAACTTCTGGTGAAGGGCTGCGGATTTCCGAAGCCTGCCGGTCGTGCGGCCCTCGGACGTCCGGAGGGAGCCGGATGTCCGAGGCAATAGACCTGTTTTGAATTGAGAACAGAGTGGAGAGTATGTGGTATTGGGTATGATAGTAAAGATGTGGTATGAGCAAGTTCATCGCAAAACCTGTGATCCCCTCTTAATAGTGCGGGATCCCTATACTCAATATCAGTAAACTCAAAAGACTAGTCTACATCATCTTTTCTTAATCCCGAGCCTTCTCGAAATATAAATCCCCAATCTTTTCAGACAACCTTTGGCACATAATTCTCAATCTACTAAAGTACTTGCCATCCTAAGATACACTCATAAAATAGGATTAGTTTCCTATGTATGTGTTGTCATTAACACCAAAAGACGATTGGGGGCATATCATGCACTTTCAGGGTGTGAAACATTCATATCCGTGTGTACTTTACAAATCTCTATGTCATACTGTAGATGGTGCTACTACGCTCCACTTGGAACAAATCCAACTGACGGCTCCACTATACGAATCCGGTTTACTACTCAGAGTCATCCGGATTAGTACCAAAGCTTGCATCGATGTAACCCTTTACGAAGAACTCTTTTATCACCTCCATAATCGAGAAACATTTCCTTAGTCCTCAAGTTACTAAGGATAATTCTGACTGTTGTCGAGTGATTGATTCCTGGATCACTCTTGTACACCTTGACCGACTCATGGCAAGTCACACATTAGGTGCGGTACACAACATGGCATAATATAGAGCCTACGTCTAAGGCATAGGGGACGACCTTCGTCCTTTCGCTTTCTTCTGTCGTGGTCGAGCTTTGAGTCTTACTCAAATTTCACACCTTTACAACACAACCAAGAACTCCTTCTTTGACCGATCTATTTTGAACTCCTTCAAAACTTGTCAAGGTATGCATTCATCGAAATTTTTATCAAGTGTCTTGATCTATCTCCATAGATCTTGATGCTCAATGTTCAAGTAGGTTTAATTCAGTCTTTCCTTTGAAAAACTCCTTTCAAACAACCCTTTATGCTTTCCAGAAATCCAACATTATTTCCGATCAACGATATGTCAACCACATATAATCATTATTAATTCTATAGTGCTCCCACTCACTTTCTTGGAAATACAAGTTTCTCACAAACTTTTTATAAACCCAAAAGCTTTGATCATCTCATCAAAGCATATATTCCAACTCCGAGATGCTTGCTCTAGTCCATAGAAGGATCGCTGGAGCTTGTATACTTGTTAGCATCCTTAGGATCGACAAAACCTTCTGGTTGTATCACATACAACCTCTCCTCAAGGAAACCGTCGAGGAAACAATGTTTTTACATCCTATCTGCAATATTTCATAATAAATAATGCAGCAAGTGCTAACATAATTCCAACAGAATTTAGGATCGCTACAGGTGAGAAAGTCTCATCGTAGTCAACTCCTTGAACTTGTCGGAAACATCTTTGCGACAAGTCGAGATTTCTCAATGGTTATAGGAACAAATACATTGACATGCAGAAAACAGTAGCAATAAACTGACACGATCATATGATACGTTCATAATTTGGGTCTTGTCCATCACATCATTCTCCTACTGATGTGATCCCGTTATCAAATGACAACTCTTGTCTATGGTCAGTAAACCTTGACCATCTTTCATCAACGAGCTAGTCCATTAGTGGCTCACTAGGGACAATGTTGTTTATGTATCCACACATGTATTTGAGTTTCCAGTCAATACTAATCTAGCATGGATAATAAACGATTATCATGAACAAGGAAATGTAATAATAAACAATTTATTATTGCCTCTAGGGCATATATCCAACACCATCTCCATCTATAGATGACATGTATCTTGATTGTAATGCCTCTATTGCCATTCATCAAACTATAAGCCCTGAAGTGTTTAAGTCAATCTCGACTTGCAAGTCGGCTCATGAAGTTTGGACCAAACTCGAAGATATATATGGTGGGTCCAATCTTGATGAAGACATTATTATGTTTAAGGAGTTGTTGCAGGAGTTGTCCACATTTTTCTATCATGAAGAGCCCTCCATTGTTTCCACCATCGATTACTTGCACACTTCAACATCTTCCACTCCACCAACATGTGGCGTGTGCCGGGTCAAAAGTATGTCTAGAGGGGGTGATTAGACTACTTGACAAGATAATTTTCTCCTTTTCCCAATTATAGTTGAGAGGCAGCTTTGGCAGTTATAACAAGTCAAGTACACCCTACACATGAAGTTCTACGAGTATAGCAGCGGAAAGTAAAACATGCAGGTGTAAAGTAAAGGAGTAAGATAGGGAGATCAAGCACATGAGGTTGACACAGAGATTTTTGGCATGGTTTCGATAAGTGGCACTATCGTACGTCCATGTTAGTGGAGACATCAACCCACGGAGGGTAACAGCTGCGAGAGTCCACGGAGGGCTCCACCCACGAAGGGTCCACAAAGAAGCGGCCATGTCTATCCCACCACAGCTTCCGTCCACGAAGGACTAGCCTTACTCACGGTAGATCTTCACGAAGTAGGTGATCTCCTTGCCCTTACAAACATCTTGGTTCAACTCCACAACATGAAGTAGAAGGCTCCCAAGCGACACCTAACCAATCTAGGAGGCACCACCCTCCAAAAGGTAATAGATGGGGTAGAACTATGAACTACTTGCTCTTGTGCTTCTAAAGATAGTCTCCTCAACACAAAATCACACTATCACAGAATATGCATGGGTAGGAGAGATTTATTTGGTGGAAAGAAGTTTGGGGAGGCGATAGATCAAGATTCAAATGATTTGAGTGGAATATGTTGGTCTCAACACATGAGTAAGTGATTCTCTCTTAGAAAATGGATCTGGATATGACGTGTGTGTTCAGAGTGCTTCTCCCACGAATGAGAGGTGGGTTAAGGGGTATATATAGGAAGCACACAAAATTCAACCGTTACACCCAAAGTGGCGAACTTGGTGACACCGAAGTGGGAAAATCGGTGGTACCAACAAGCACTAAAGGTATGAACTTTGGAATCTCGGTGAGACCGATATATGAAACTCGGTGGCACCGAAAAGGTGGCTAACGGTGAGATGGCCAAACTCGGTGGCACCCATACTCTAACTCGGAAATTCTGATTTCGTGTATCGAGGCACCCGAAAGTTGGTCACCCTAATTCAGTAGCACCGATATGGATTCGGTTGCACCGATTTGGTGGGAATGGCTAGGGTTTCTGTGTGAGCTCAAACTCGGTGGGTCTAAAATATGAAAGTTGGTGACACCGAATTTGAGTATGTGGATTTTGACAGAATGGTTATGTGGGAAAAATGACTGAGTATTTTGGTGGCTAACTTAGAGCACTTGAGCAACTAGTTCATTTTAATACCTCACCCCCTTTCAATAGTACTCGCTTTCCTATGGACTCAAATGTGATTTCTCACAAATAGAAAATGAAGAGTCTTCTAGCTTGAAGCTTGAGCCAATCCTATTCCTTTCTTGCATAAAGGGGCGTCTCCACATAAGCCTTTAGCCAAAGCATATTTTGAACTTTTTCTGAAATATACTTATAAAACATATTAGTCCAATGATGCATATGTTGTGATCAATTATCAAATCCACCCTAGAGAGCAATTGTGCTTTCAATCTCCCCCTTTTGGGTAATTGATGACAACATATAGATCAAATCTTTGACAAAAGATATAATCAATGATTCACATTGGCGCTTTGAGAAGTATGTGAAAAGAAAGAGCTCCCCCTAATTTTTTGCATTATTTATAATTTGTGTTTGAATGCAAATGCACAATCGATTAGGATCATGGGTCACTCTTCCATGTCACATACATCTTGGCAGTGCGGAAACAAGATAAGAATGAATAGTAAGCACAAGACACCAACAAGATAAGTGAATGATCATCACATGGATACCTAAAAGATAATAATGTATCATAACACAAGATAAAGCGTATGATCAAACACAAGAGCTAGATAAAGTCATCCAAAAGATCAAAGTTTTGTAAAACCAAATGAGAGCAAATAAAACCAAAAGCTCTCTCTCACACGAAGTCTATGATCTATACATTTCTCCCCCTTTGGCAACAAGTTACCAAAAAGTTCAAAAGGTCTACAACTACTCGTCTCTCTGGGCAGCTGATGATGGAGTCGACAGAAGAGCATCCGTGAAGTCTTCTGTAGAATGTCCTGGAGCTGGAGGAGTGGATACTGGAGGTGCTTGAGTTGGATATGGAGCTGGAGCTGAAGGTGCAGATGCTTGAGTTGATGAAGTCTGACATGTCTACGGAGTAGGTACAACAACAGATCTAGGCTTGGTGTTGAACTGAGAGGTAGTGCTAAAAGGTGATTCTTCATGATCATCATCATCACTGTCATCATCATCTAAGCATGGAATCTTTACTGAGTCAACTTCATGTTGAAGCTGTTTGACTATAGTGTTCAATTCCTTAACCTTCATATCCATGTCATGAAATTTTGTCTCCACAACTCTCTCATGGCTCTTCTGATTTTGTAGAATCCACTGGATGTTCTTCTCCATGCCTTGGACATAGCTAACTAGAAATGCCATTTTCTGAGCTTGAGTTCTGGGCTGTGGAACTGGTGGTGGCCAATTTCTAGCAGCCTCAGCTTATGCTGCCTCTACTGCCATTCTGGCTGCAGCAGAGCTGGGATCATTGTCATCCATCACCACTTCATTATCTTCAAACTCTGGTTGAAGAGGTAGATGGGGACGATCAAGGAGATTTACATGATTGCCTAGCTTGTCATTGATAAGCATCTGAATGTATGGGGCATATCCACATGATCAGTTTTGATCAACAGCAGTCCTTCGGATAGTCTCTACTATCAAGTCCATCACTCTGAATCTGGTGTGAGTGTCTGATGACCCACAAGTATAGGGGATCTATCTTAGTCCTTTGGATAAGTAAGAGTGTCGAACCCAACGAGGAGCAGAAGGATCTGACAAGTGGTTTTCAGCAAGGTAATATATGCAAGCACTAAAATTATCGGTAACAAGTCATTGTATGGTGAGGTGATTCGTAGCAAGAAACAAGTAACAAAAGTAGCAACGGTGAAGCAAAGTGGCCCAATCCCTTTTGTAGAAAGGGACAAGCCTGGACAAAGTCTTATAGGAGGAAAAACGCTCCCGAGGACACACGGGAATTTCTGTCATGCTAGTTTTCATCATGTTCATATGATTCGCGTTCGTTACTCTGATAGTTTGATATGTGGGTGGACCGGCGCTTGGGTACTGCCCTTAGTTGGACAAGCATCCCACTTATGATTTATCCCTCTCGCAAGCATCCGCAACTACGAAAGAAGAATTAAGACAAAGTCTAACCATAGCATTAAACTAGTGGATCCAAATCAGCCCCTTACGAAGCAACACATAAACTAGGGTTTAAGCTTCTGTCACTCTAGCAACCCATCATCTATTTACTACTTCCCAATGGCTTCCTATAGGCCCAAATAATGGTGAAGTGTTATGTAGTCGACGTTCACATAACACCACTAGAGGAAAAAGAACATACAACACATCAAAATATTGAACGAATACCAAATTCACATGACTACTATTAGCATGACTTATCCCATGTCCTCGGGAACAAAAGTAACTACTCACAAATCATAATCATATTCATGACCAGAGAGGTAATGAGTAGCATCAAGGATCTGAACATAAACTCTTCCACCAAATAATCCAACTAGCATCAACTACAAGGAGTAATTAACACTACTAGCAACCTTACAAGTACCAATCGGAGTCGCGAGACGGAGATTGGTTACAAGTGATGAACTAGGGTTTGGAGATGAGATGGTGCTGATGAAGATGTTGATGGTGATGAGTCCCCTCCGATGAGAGGAGTGTTGGTAATGACGATGGCGACGATTTCCCCCTCCAGGGGGGAAATTTCCTCGGCAGGATCGTCCTGCCGGAGCTCTAGATTGGTTCTCCTCAAGTTCCGCCTCGTGGCGGCGGCGGCTCCTCCCGAAAGCTCCCTTTTGATTTTTTTGGAACGAAACCCTTCATATAGCAAAGATGAGCGTCGGAGGGGCAACAGGGGGGCCCACAAGCCCCCAGGCCCGGCTAGGGGGGTAGGCTGGGCCTGGTAGGCTTGTGGCCTCCTGGTGACGCCCCTCTGGCACTTCTTCCGCCCAGTATTTTTCATAAAATCCAAAATAATTCCCCGTTGATTTTCACGGCTTTTGGAGTTGCGCAGAATAGGTAACTCAAACTTGCTCCCTTTTTAGGCCAGAATTCCAGCTGCCGGTGTTCTCCCTCTTCACGTAAACCTTGCAAAATAAGAGAGAAAAGGCATAAGTATTGTACCGTGAAGTGAAATAACAGCCCAAAAAGCGATAAATATCAACATGAAAGCATGATGCAGAATGGACGTATCAACTCCCCCAAGCTTAGACCTCGCTTGTCCTCAAGCGAAAGCCTAGATCAATAAACATGACCACATGTTTAGGGAGAGAGGTGTCGAAAAAACAAGATACGAACATGCAGGCATCATGATCATGATTAGAACAGCAATACCAACATATAATCTCTCATGCAAAAGTGACAACAACTTCACAAAGTAAAGTATGGATCAAGAACCTTACCGAGAAGTAACAACCGATAGCCTTTAGTCATTAAAGCAATTGCAATTTATCACAACATCAGAAGGAGTCAAATAAGAGCTTGCAAAGCAAATCCACACACTCAATCATCTTTTCGTTCTCTACAATTGCTACAACTCACGTGGTACTCATGAGATCAAAGTTTCAGCTGGACACGGAGAAAGATAGGGGCTTATAGTTTCGCCTCCCAACTGCTTACCTCAAGGGTAATGTCAACAATAATAATTCATGAATGCTTACCTCCAAGTTGACATATGAATATAGATCTTTCCCTAGCATATGACGTTAGCCAAGATAAAGGCAAAACAAGGAATTGGTGAAGATCACCATGACTCTTTCAAGGGCAAAAAGCAAAGGTGCAAGATAGGCCCTTCATAGAGGGAAGCAGAGGTTGTCATGCGCTTTTGAGGTTTGGATGCGTGCCCTCTTAGTGAGGAGGAACATCACTTTATATTGCCTCCTGTGATAAAGAATTTATTATGCAGTCTGTCGCTTTTATGTCTTCCTCATCACAGGTTCGTACAAAGCTTATTTTCCACACACTAATAGATCATACATATTAGGAAGCAATTTTTATTGCTTGCACTGATGACAACTTACTTGAGGGATCTTATTCAATCCATAGGTAGGTATGGTGGACTCTCATGGCAAAACCGGTTGAAGGTTTATGGATGCACAAGTAGTATCTCTACTTGGTGCGGAGTTTTGGCTAATATGAGGTAGAAGCAATCGTCACATGCTAAGGGATCTTTAATCATATAACATTGTTCGGAACGAGGCAAACACAATTCATTATGTTGTCTTCCTTGTCCAACATCTACTTCTAGGCATGTAATAGTTTAGTGAGTGTTCACAATCATAGATGGTGTCAAGGATGATATATTTATATGTGAACCTCTCCTTCTTTATTACTTCCTATTAATTGCAATAATGACCAAGGTCCACGTTTGTCTACCCTCAACAAGTTTCAAGCATCATACTTTTTATATGTGAAGCCATCACATCCCATAAGATCACTAGATGATCTTTCATGCTTTTGTTCTTTGTCAATCTTTTGATCATGGCAAGAGGCAAGGCCCTTCAACTAAGACTATCTTTATTATATGGCTCACGAGCTTGAATACATCGGGGGTGACACAAAGCAAAAGTCAAACCTAAAACACTAAGACTTTTATTCTACTGGAAAAAGAGAAAACTGAAAAGGAACAAACTAAAACAAAGGTAAAGGCAAAAGATGTGATGGTGATACGATACCGGGACAACTCCCCCAAGCTTGGCACAAGGCAAGGGGATTGCCCATTCCCATGCTCAGTTGTCTTCCTTTGGAGATGATGGTGGTGGAGTTGTTGCAATCTTTGATTCCAAGAGGGCCATTAATCTTTGATTTATACCTTGGAGATCTCTGATATGTTTCTCCAGCAAAACAACTTCACGAGTGAGATAAGTATTGCGAGCACTTGTTGTTTCACAAAACCTCAAGAGTTCAATCAAGGATGGAGATAGTAGGTGGAGGTAGAGTTGGAGGAAATCCACTTCTTCAACTTCTTCCTTGTTGAGCGCAGATTGCACTTTGTCCCATGCCTGACTCTTCTCCTTAGTTTTGCCCTTGGTTTCCCTTGGTAGCCTTTCCCTGGCCTCCATGGCTTCCATCCTTTTCAGATCAACATATACTTCTCCATAGACTTGAGGGATATTGTTCTCCCCCACAAATTCCTAGGACGACATCTTGCTCTAAATCTGCGGCAGAAAACAAGCTCGAAACGAAAACAAAGGAAATTTGCGTGATACGAGGGTCAGACCTTTCGGGAGAATATATAATGATTTTTTCCACACTAGAAGGAGTACTCCGCACGAAAACGAAGTTCGGGAGGCGCACGAGGTGGCCACAAGCCACCCAGGCCCGGCCAGGGGGGTAGGTCGGGCCTGTCAGGCTTGTCGCCTCCTCGTGCACTTTCCGGACTACTTTAAACTTTTCTATTTTTTCAAATATTCCAAAACGGAGTAAAATTGCTACGGGAAAAGTTTTGGAGTCGGTTTACTTACCGAATCATATACCTCTTCGTTTTCGGAGTCTGAAACAGACTGATAAATATCCCTTATGTACTCCTCCAAAGTTATGGTATTGATAATATTGCTTTCAACATTTATGGGAGTACCTGAGATATAATGCTTGATTCTCTGCCCATTTACAACTCTCGGACAATTACCTTCCATGTTGTTGATCTTGATAGCACCGGAACGATATACTTCCTCAACAATATAGGGACCTTCCCATTTAGAGAGAAGCTTTCATGCAAAGAATATTAAACGAGAATTATATAACAAGACATAATCACCTACATTGAACTCATGCTTTTGTATCCTCTTATCATGCCACCTCTTTACCTTTTCTTTGAACAACTTGGCATTTTCATATGCCTGAGTTCTCCATTCATCAAGCGAGCTAATGTCAAATAACCTCTTCTCACCAGCAAGTTTGAAATCAAAGATGAGCTCTTTGATTGTGCAATAAGCTTTATGCTCTAGCTCAAGAGGTAGATGACATGCTTTACCGTACACCATTTTGTACGGAGACATGCCCATGGGATTCTTATAGGCAGTTCTATAAGCCCACAGTGCATCATCGAGCTTCTTAGACCAATTCTTTCTAGACCTATTGACAGTCTTTTGCAGAATCAGTTTAATCTCTCTATTGCTTAGCTCTACTTGACCACCGGACTGAGGGTGATAAGGAGACGCAATCCTATGGTTGACATCATACTTAGCAAGCATTTTACGGAAAGCACCATGAATGAAATGTGAACCACCGTCGGTCATTAGATATCTAGGGACTCCAAATCTAGGGAAGATAACTTCCTTAAGCATCCTGATAGAGGTGTTGTGATCAGCACTACTAGTGGGGATAGCTTCTACCCACTTAGTGACATAATCAACAGCAACTAGGATATGAGTATACCCGTTGGATTTTGGAAAAGGTCCCATATAATCAAAGCCCTAGACATCAAATGGTTCAATGACAAGTGAATAGTTCATATGCATTTCCTGACGTTTACTAATATTACCTATTCGTTGACATTCGTCACAAGAAAAGACAAACTTACGGGCATCCTTGAAGAGGGTGGGCCAATAGAATCCTGATTGCAATACCTTGTGTGTAGTTCTATCTCCCACATGGTGTCCTCCGTAGGCCTCGGAGTGACACTTTTGTAGGATCTGTCCCTGTTCATGTTCAGGTACACAACGTCTAATAACACCATCTACTCCTTCCTTATAAAGGTGAGGATCATCCCAAAAGTAATGTCTCAAGTCAAAGAAGAATTTCTTCTTTTGCTGGTATGTGAAAATAGGTGGTATATATTTGGTAACGATATAGTTTGCATAATCAGCATACCACGGTGCACTACGTGAAGCATTGATGACATTCAATTGCTCATCGGGAAAGTTATCATCAATAGGTTGTGGGTCATCAAGAACGTTCTCCAACCTAGACAAGTTATCTGCTACGGGGTTATCAGCACCCTTCCTGTCGACAACGTTCAAATCAAACTCTTGTAGCAAGAGAACCCATCTGATAAGGCTAGGTTTAACGTCCTTCTTCTCCATGAGGTACTTAATAGCAGCGTGATCAGTGATACGTCTCCGTCATATCTACTTTTCCAAACTCTTTTGCCCTTGTTTTGGACTCTAATTTGCATGATTTGAATGGAACTAACCCGGACTGACGTTGTTTTCAGCAGAATTGCCATGGTGTTGTTTTTGTGCAGAAATGAAAGTTCTCGGAACGTCCTGAAAATTTACGGAGTATTTTTCTGGAAAATATGAAAAATACCTGCGCAAAGATCCACCGGGGGGGATGGGCCAGTGGGCCACAAGCCCTGTTGCCGCGGCCACCCCCCTGGCCGCGGCAACCAAGCTTGTGGGCCCACGTGGCTCTGCCGCCCCCAACTCCAGCTCTATAAATTCACTTTCGCCCAGAAAAAAATCAGAAGAGAAGATTTCATCGCGTTTGCGATACGGAGGCGCCGCCACATCCTGTTCTTTATCTGGAGGACAGATCTGGAGTCCGTTTGGGGCTCCGAAGAGGGGAAATCGTCGCCATCGTCATCATCAACCTTCTTCCCTCTCCAATTCCATGAAGCTCTTCATCATTCGTGAGTAATCTATTCGTAGGCTCGTTGGGCGGTGATGAGTAGGATGAGATCTATCATGTAATCGAGTTAGTTTTGACGGGGATTGATCCCTAGTATCCACTATGTTTTGAGATTGATGTTGCTACTACTTTGCCATGCTTAATGCTTGTCACTAGGGCCCGAGTGCCATGATTTCAGATCTGAAATTATTATGTTGTCACAAATATATGTGTGTTTTAGATCCGATCTTGCAAGTTGTAGTTACCTACTATGTGTTATGACCCGGCAACCCCGGAGTGACAATAACCGGAACCCCTCCCTGTGATGACCATAGTTTGAGGAGTTCATGTGTTCACCAAGTGCTAATGTGTTGTTTCAGTTCTTTATTAAAAGGAGAACCTTAATATCCTATAGTATCCTTTTGGACCCCGTGATACGTCTCAAACGTATCTAATTTTTGATGGTTTCACGCTGTTATCTTGTCATCTTTGGATGTTTTATGTACCTTTTATATCTTTTTTGGGACTAACTTATTAATTCAGTGCCAGGTGCCAATTCCTGTTTTTTTGTGTTTTTGGCTCTTTTCAGATCTGATTTTGGAACGGAGTCCAAACGGAATAAAATCCCCGAAATGATTTTTTCCCGAACGGAAGAAGATCAGGGGGCCTATGGGCCAAGCCAGGAGGGCTCCTGGGAGCCCACAAGCCCCCACTCCACCACCAGGGGGGAGTCGGCGGTGGCAGGGCTTGTGGCAGGGCTTGTGGCCTCCCTGGCCGCCCCCTGACCTAGATCTTTGGCCTATATATTCCCCAAAATACAGCAAAAAATGAGGGGGGCCTCGAAAATACTTTTCCGCCGCTGCAAGCTTCCGTTTCCGCGAGATATCATCTAGAGACCCTTCCCGGCGCCGTGCCAGAGGGGACTTTGGAGTTGGAGGGCTTCTTCATCATCATCATCGCCCCTCCAACGACTCATGAATAGTTCACTTCTGACCTAAGGGTCCGTAGTTAGTAGCTAGATGGCTTCTTCTCTCTCTTGGATCTTCAATACAATGTTCTCCATGATCTTCATGGAGATCTACCCTATGTAATCTTCTTTGGCGGTGTGTTTGTCGAGATCCGATGAATTGTGGATTTGTGATCAGATTATCTATGATATATATTTGAGAATTTGCCGATTTCTTATATAGCTAGATAAACCTGCTAGCCTATGCTTTGATCAGATTATCTATGATATATATTTGAGAATTCTTTGGCGGTGTGTTTGTCGAGATCCGATGAATTGTAAGTCTCTCCGAGTCTTGGGTTTTATTTGGCCAACTAGATCTATGATTCTTGCAATGGGAGAAGTTCTTGGTTTTGGGTTCTACCATGTGGTGACCTTTCCCAGTGACAGTAGGGGCAGCAAGGCACACATTAAGTAGTTGCCATCAAGGGTAACAAGATGGGCTCTGTCGTTGATATGAGATTGTCCATCTACATCATGTCATCTTGCTTAAGGCGTTACTCTGTTCTTTTGGACTTAATACACTGGATGCATGCTGGATAGCGGTCGACGTGTGGAGTAATAGTAGTAGATGTAGAAAGTAACGGTCTACTTGTTTTGGACGTGATGACTATAGATATAATCATTGCCATAGATATCGTCATGACTTTGCGCGGTTCTATCAATTGCTCGACAGTAATTTGTTAACCCACCGTCTACTTGCTTTCATGAGAGAAGCCACTAGTAAACACTACGGCCCCCGGGTCTATTCACATCTATCGTTTACACCTTCGCTTTTACTTTGCTTTGTTACTTTGTTGCTTTCAGTTCTCACTTGGCAAACAATCTATAAGGGATTGACAACCCCTTCATAGCGTTGCGAGCAAGTTCTTTGTGTTTGTGCAGGATCTTGTGATACTCCTCCACTAGGATTGATACCTTGGTTCTCAAACTGAGGGAAATACTTACCACTGCTGTGCTACATCACCCTTTCCGCTTCGAGGGAACACCAACGCAAGGCTCCAAGGCCACGGGGGAAATCCTTTGCATAGTTGCCTAGGAAGTCCCTTAAGGCGTAGCCGCAGCAGAAGGATTCCTGGTGCCGTCGACACGACTATTCTTGGTGTCGTTGCTAGGGAAGCACAACTGACATCAGAAGTATTTCTGGCGCCGTTGCTGGGGAGAATCAAGACAAGAACAGTCTCCCGTCAGCAAGTGTTTCTGGCGCCGTTGGAAGGTCTTTTGTTGCAGTAGCAGAAGTATTTCTCGCGCCGTTGTCGGGGAGGAGAGATCAAGATCTATCCAAGTAGGTCTCACAAACTCATCTCCTGCATTTAATTTTTTGCCAGTTGCCTCTCGTTTTCCTCTCCCCCACTTCACATTTGCCGTTTTCGTTTGCCTTTCTCCTTTGTCTTTCTCGTTTGCCTTTTTCGTTCGCCCTTTTCTCTCGCTTGCTTTCTGTTCGCTCGTGTGCCATGTGCCTTCATTATGCTTGCATCTTCGCTTGCTGAAAATCTATTGATATGGATCCTCATCCACTAGCTAATCTCTTTAAGAGACCCACTTATGTGGAACGAATTGCTAGTGAGTTGAGGGCACTTGACTATCTTTATGGAGTTTTGCTTGAGATGCGTGAATCTGAAAATCATGATGAAGAAACTTATGGAGTAATTCACGAGAGCTCCTTGGATGAAAAGCATGATTGCAATGGTTTCACTATAAATTCTATTAGTGACAATCATGCTAAAAATATGCAAAACCCTAAGCTTGGTAATGCTAGTTTTGCTTTGTCCACTACTTGTTGCAATAATCATGATTGGGGTGATGATCTTGAAAAAAATTTCAAACCTCATGATGAATATGATATTTGCAACAATATTGAAAGTGGGATTGGAGAAGTCATGACTTTAGTTGATGATAATCCCACTATTTTTGAAGAGCATCAACTTTGCATGCATGTGGATCGTGAAAAGAATATCCTATGGGATAGCTATATGGTTGAATTTGATTATGATCCCAAATATAATTGCTATGAGTGAGGAAAATATTGTGGTAGAAACCTTCATGTTACCAAATCACCTCTCGTGATGTTGAGATTGCTCTTGTCTTTTTCTTCTTCCTTGCATATGGCAGCTATTGGTTGTCTTGACAATTTGTTTTCCTATAAAATTCCTATGCATAGGAAGTATGTTAGACTTAGATGTGATTTTCACATGCTTTAGGATGCTCTCGTTGTGCCTCAATTCTTGTCTTTTGTGAGAGCATCATTGAATGCCTAGCTAAGGGCGATAAACAAAAGCGCTTGTTGGGAGGCAACCCAACGAATCTATCCTTTTTATTTCTGTTTTGTGTTTTCCACACTTTCATAATTATGTTATGATTGTGTTTTTGTGTTTCTTTTTGCGTTTGTGCCAAGCAAAACCGTTAAAATTAGTCTTGGGGATGATCGTTTGGTCATGCTGGAAAAGACAGAAACTTTCTGCTCACGAAAAGAATTTTCATTTTTTCTGTAAGAGCTTTTGAGTTGATTCTTTTTGCTGCTGATTTCTACGAAAATTCTTCAGACTGTCGTAATTTTTCCGAATTTTTAGAGTACGAGAGGTATACGAAATATACAGATTTCTACATACTGGTCTGCTGTTAACAGATTCTGTTTTTGTTGTGTTGGTTGCTTATTTTGATGAAACTATGGATAGTATCGGGGGGTATTAACCATGGAAGATTTAAAATACAGTAACCCAACATCAGCACAAGTAGAATTTAAGTTCGCTACAGTACCTAAGGAAGTGGTGGTTTGCTTTCTCATACTAATGATATCACGAGTTTCTGTTTAAGTTTCGTGTTGTGAAGTTTTCAAGTTTTGGGTGAAGTTCTTATGGACAAAGAGATAAAGAGTGGCAAGAGCTCAGGCTTCGGGATGCCCAAGGCACCCCAAGAGATTCAAGGATGTCGTAAAAGCCTAAGCTTGGGGATGCCCCGGGAAGGCATCCCCTCTCTCGTCTTCAATCCATCGGTAACGTTACTTGGGGCTATATTTTTATTCACCACATGTTATGTGTTTTTGCTTGGAGCGTCTTGTATCATAGGAGTCTTTTATTTTTGTTGTGTCACAACCATCCTTGCTGCACACCTAGAGAGAGAGACATGCACTCACCGTGATTTTATCGAGCTTCACTTATATCTTTTGGTAGACAATTCAGCTCACATGTGCTTCACTTATATCTTTTGAGCTAGATACTTTTGCTCTATGTGCTTCACTTATATCTTTTAGAGCACAGCGGTGCGTGGCTTGGTAGTTGATCTATGCTTTGAAAGTAGTCTCAAAAGGGGTAGTTATCCAAAGGGATACGAAAACTTCCACCTTCATGTGCATTGAATAGTTAGAGAAGTTTGATTCATCTCAATTGGTTTTGAGTTGTGGTTATGGTAATATTGAAGTCATGCTAGTAAGGTGTTGTGGATCTAGAAATACTTGTGTTGAAGTTAGTGATTCCCGTAGCATGCACGTATGGTGAACCGCTATGTGATGAAATCTGAGCATGATTAGTCTATTGATTGTCATCCTTTGCGTGGCGGTCGGGATCGGGCGATGGTTTATACCTACCAACCCTTCCCCTAGGAGTATGCGTTGAATGTTTTGTTTCGACTACTAATAAAACTTTCGCAACAAGTATATGAGTTCTTCGTGACTAATGTTGAGTCCATGGTTTAGATGCACTTTCACCTGCCACCATCACTATCTTCTTAGTGTCGTGCAACTTTCGCCGGTGCACAAAACCCACCATTAGCCTCCCTCAAAATAGCCACCATACCTACCTACTATGGCTTTTTCAAAGTCATTCCAAGATATATTGCCATGCAAGTACCACCATGACATGTGCCACCATGTCTACATTGCCATTGCATGATCGTAAGATAGCTAGCATGATGATGTCTATGCCATGCTAGATCATTGCCACGGTACACTACCGAAGGCATTCCATATAGAGTCATAGTTGCTCTAAGTTTTGAGTTGAAAGTGTGATGATCATCATTAATGGAGCATTGTCCCATGTGAGGAAATAAAAGAGGCCAGAGAAGCCCACCAAAAAAAGAGAAAAAGAGAGAAGGGACAACGCTACCACTTTTTCCACACTTGTGCATATTAAGCACCATGATCTTCATGATTGAGAGTCTCTCGTTTTGTCACCACCATATAGCTAGTGGGAAATTTTCATTATATAACTTGGCTTGTATATTCCAATGATAGGCTTCCTCAAAATTTCCTTAGGTCTTCATGAGCAAGCAAGTTGGATGCACACCCACTAGTTTTCTTTAAGAGCTTTCACATACTCTTAGCTCTAGTGCATCATTTGTATGGCAATCCCTACTCATTCACATTGATATCTATTGATGAGCATCTCCACAGCTCATTGATATGCCTAGTTAATGTGACTATCTTATCCTTTTTGTCTTGCAACATCCACCACATTCCACACCATCTATAGTGATATAACCATGGCTCACGCTCATGTATTGCGTGAGATTTGAAAAGGTTTGAGAAAGTAATGGTGTGAAACAATAACTTGGCCAATACCGGGGTTGTGCATGATTTAAATTCGTTGTGCAATGATGATAGAGCATAGCCAGACTATATGCTTTTGTAGGGATAACTTTCATTTGGCCTTGTTATTTTGAAAGTTCCTGATTACCTTGCTAGTTTGCTTGAATTATTATTGTTTACGCGTCAATAGCAAACTATTGTTTTGAATCTAATAGATCTGAACATTCACGTCACATAAGAGGAGTTACAAAGGACATCTTTGCTAGGTAGCATGAAAGCATCAAAAATTCATTATTTATCACTTCCCTACTCGAGGACGAGCAGGAGTTAAGCTTGGGGAAGCTTGATACGTCTCAAACGTATCTATAATTTTTGATGGTTTCACGCTGTTATCTTGTCATCTTTGGATGTTTTATGTACCTTTTATATCTTTTTTGGGACTAACTTATTAATTCAGTGCCAAGTGTCAGTTCGTGTTTTTCTGTGTTTTTGGCTCTTTTCAGATATGATTTTGGAACGGAGTCCAAACGAAATAAAATCCCCGAAATGATTTTTTCCCGAACGGAAGAAGATCAGGGGGCGTGTGGGCCAACCCAAGAGGGCTCCTGGGAGCCCACAAGCCCCCACTCCGCCACCAGGGGGAGGCGGCGGTGGCAGGGCTTGTGGCCTCCCTGGCCGCCCCCTGACCTAGATCTTTGGCCTATATATTCCCTAAAATATAGCAAAAAATGAGGGGAGCCTCGAAAATACTTTTCCGTCGCCGCAAGCTTCCGTTTCCGCGAGATCTCGTCTGGAGACCCTTCCCGGCGCCCTGCCAGAGGGGACTTTGGAGTTGGAGGGCTTCTTCATCATCATCATCGCCCCTCCAATGACTCGTGAGTAGTTCACTTCAGACCTACGGGTCCGTAGTTAGTAGCTAGATGGCTTCTTCTCTCTCTTGGATCTTCAATACAAAGTTCTCCATGATCTTCATGGAGATCTATCCGATGTAATCTTCTTTGGCGGTGTGTTTGTCGAGATCCGATGAATTGTGGATTTGTGATCAGATTATCTATGATATATATTTGAGAATTTGCTGATTTCTTATATGCATGATTTGATATCCTTGTAAGTCTCTCCGAGTCTTGGGTCTTGTTTGGCCAACTAGATCTATGATTCTTAAAATGGGAGAAGTGCTTGGTTTTGGGTTCTACCATGTGGTGACCTTTCCGAGTGACAGTAGGGGCAGCAAGGCACACATTAAGTAGTTGCCATCAAGGGTAACAAGATGGGCTCTGTCGTTGATATGAGATTGTCCATCTACATCATGTCATCTTGCTTAAGGCGTTACTCTGTTCTTTTGGACTTAATACACTAGATGCATGCTGGATAGCGGTCGACGTGTGGAGTAATAGTAGTAGATGCGTAAAGTATTGGTCTACTTGTTTTGGATGTGATGCCTATAGATATAATCATTGCCATAGATATCGTCATGACTTTGCGCGGTTCAATCAATTACTCGACAGTAATTTGTTCACCCACCGTCTACTTGCTTTCATGACAGAAGCCACTAGTAAACACTACGGCCCCGGGTCTATTCACATCTATCGTTTACACCTCCGCTTTTACTTTGCTTTGTTACTTTGTAGCTTTCAGTTCTCACTTGGCAAACAATCTATAAGGGATTGACAACCCCTTCATGGCGTTGGGAGCAAGTTCTTTGTGTTTGTGCAGGATCTTGTGATACTCCTCCACTGGATTGATACCTTGGTTCTCAAACTGAGGGAAATACTTACCACCGCTGTGCTACATCACCCTTTCCGCTTCGAGGGAACACCAATGCAAGGCTCCAAGGCCACGGGGGAAATCCTTTGCATATTTGCCTAGGAAGTCCCTTAAGGCGTAGCCGCAGCAGAAGGATTCCTGGTGCCGTCGACACGACTATTCTTGGCGCCGTTGCTAGGGAAGCACAGCTGACATGAGAAGTATTTCTGATGCCGTTGCCGGGGAGAATCATGACAAGAACGGTCTCCCGTCAGGATGTGTTTCTTGCGCCGTTGGAAGGTCTTTTGTTGCAGTAGCACCCCGCTGCCACGGGAGGGATGGACAATAATGTCATGCAAGTTCTTTTCCCTAAGCACGTATGACTACACACGGAATGCATGCCTACATCACATTGACGAACGGGAGATAGCCACATATCTCTCCGTGTTATAACTGTTGCATGATGAATATCATCCAAATGAATCACCGACCCATTGCCTACGAGTTTGTCCCACTGCTGCTGTTACTTGCTTTGCTCTGCTGGTGTTACTATTGTTGTTGCTAATGTTACTTGCTTTGTTGTGCTGCTACTTGCTACTGTTGCTACTTGCTACTGCTGTCACTACTGTTGTTCCTTGCCACTGTTGTTACTCGTTACACTGCTGCTACCTGCTACAATTTTTGTTCGCTCGGCATTGACGGGAAAAGACAATTTCCGTCAATGGGCAACTTCTCGCGCCATTGATACGACAGTTAGGAATAGTCTTCCATCAACAGATCGTTTATGACACTGTTGTTAACATACTACTTTGTTGCCGATACTTTGCTTGCAGATACTAATCTTTCAGGTGTGGTTGAATCTGACACATTCAGCTGCTAATACTCGAGAGTATTCTCTCACCTCCTGACTGGCGTACCAACAAATTTGGGTCGAATACTCTACCCTCGAAAACTGCCGCGAACCCACGCGCTGGTGGGCCATTGCAAGACAATTGCTAATTGTTGAGCAACTGGGAGCAGTTCTGGCTCTGTTGTCACGAAGGCATCAAGTCAGGGACTCATCAACAACATTCTTCTAGTGTCGTTGCCGGGGACTGCTAAGCAGCATTTTTCTGGCGCCGTTGTCGGGGAGGTATTGCTATATTCTCTGAGTCACTTGTGATTTATATCTGCTGATCACTATCAAGAATCTGAAGGATCCAAAAACCAAAGTCTTCCCGCAACTACGAGGGGAGGTAAGGAACTACCATCTAGCTCTGCGCTTGATTCACCTTCAGTTATGAGTAAGTTTGCGACATCACCTCCTGCTAGATATCTTGATATGTCGCCCGTGCTTGATGATGCTTATGATGATACTGCTAGAGATGCTATGCTTGATACTGTGCTTGATGATGCTATGCCTGATACTGCTAGATATGACATGCCTGATGCTAGAGATGCTATGCCTGGTACTGCTTTGCCTGATGATGCTAGAGATGCTATTTTGCCTGATGATGCTATGCTTGATACTGCTAGAGATGCTACTTTGCCTGATGTGCCACTAGGGGTATTCCTTGATGCTCATATTGCTAGAGTTACTGCCAATGCTCGTGATGCTTCTGAAACTGCTGATACTATTGAGATAGAACCTGCTTTTGCTCCTGCTAGATCTAGCTCTCCTAGATATGAATTGCCTGATATACCTGAGGGTTACGTTATGGAGGGAGAGATAGATGAGGATTTTCTTGCGTGTAAGGATGCCTATGATGCTGAGAAATTACTTCTCCAGTGGAAGGAAAAATCTCTGAAAGCTAGGATGAAATACGACCCGAAGTTTGCCACTTCACCTATCTTTATCACCGATAAGGATTATGAATTCTCTGTCGATCCTGAGATAATCTCTCTAGTCAAATCTGATCCTTTCCACGGTTATGAGTCTGAGACGGTCGTAGCCCATCTTACCAAACTACACGATATAGCCACCCTTTTCACTAGTGAGGAGAAGATCCACCACTACTATATCCTTAAGCTGTTTCCTTTCTCTCTAAAGGATGACGCTAAAGCCTGGTTCACTTCTCTTGCTCCTGGATGTGTGAGTAGTCCCCAGGATATGGTCTGTTACTTCTGTGAGAAATATTTCCCTGCCCATAAGAAGCAAGCTGCCTTGCAGGAAATATATAACTTTCCTCAACTCAAAGAAGAGAGTCTTCCACGAGCTTGGGGGAGGCTCGTCCAGCTATAGAATGCTTTGCCTGATCACCCTCTTAAGAAGAACGGGATACTTGATATCTTCTATAACGGACTTACCGATGCTTCTAGAGACCACATAGATAGTTGTGTCGGTTGTGTTTTTAGGGAACGAACCGTAGAACAAGCTGAGACTCTACTGAATAACATCTTGATCAACGATAATGCTTGGACTATTCCCGAACCACCTCCTAAGCCAACTCCGAAGAAAAGAGGTATTCTATTCCTCAGTCCCGAAGATATGAAAGAAGCAAAGAAATATATGCAAGAGAAAGGCATTAGATCTGAAGATGTCAAAAATCTACCACCTATCAAAGAGATCCATGGTCTCGATAACCCGATATAGGTAGTAGAAGTAAATTCTCTGCGTAGGTTTGATGAGAGTGATATTCCTTTTGATAAACCTGCTAGCCTATGCTTTGATGAATTTGACAACTTTGTTGCCAAACAACAGACTTTCAATGATTATGTTAGCAGACATTTGGAACAAAGTACTCGTATGCTTAGTCATTTAAGTGCTTGTGTAGGCAGAAATGTCAATGATCTGAAGCTTCTAAGTAAACATGCCTCTATGATTACTACTCGGGTAGAACAAGTACTTAAAGCTCAGAATGACTTGCTCAATGAATTAAATGACAACTCTGTCAGAGTCATTACTAGAGGAGGCAAAATGACTCAGGAACCTTTGTATCCTGAAGGTCATCCTAAGAAAATTGATCAAGATTCTCAAGGAATTAATGCAGATACACCCAGTCATCCTAAGGAGAAGAAGAAGGATGATAGAAACCTGCATGTTAGTCCACCAAATATTGTCACACCTGAAGAACCAAATGATATTTCTGCGTCTGATGCAGAAACACAATCTGGTCATGAACATGAACCTGGTGACAATATGGACAGCGATGTTCAAAATGATGCTCAACCTAGCAATGATAAGGGTGTGGAGATTGAACCTACGGTTAATCCTGATAACCCACAACCTAAGAGATACGATAAGAATGACTTCACTGCTAGGAAGCATGGTAAAGAAAGAGATCCATGGGTTCAGAGACCTATGCCCTTTCCTCCTAAGCCATCCAAGAAAAAGGATGATGAGGATTTTGAGCGCTTTATTGAAATGATAAGACCCGTCTTTCTGCAGATGCGGTTAGTTGATATGCTCAAAATGTCTCTGTATGCCAAGTACATGAAAGATATGGTGACCAATAAACGGAAGATACCAGATCTTGAGATCTCCACCATGCTTGCCAATTACACTTTCAAAGATGGAACTCCTAAGAAACATGGTGATCCCGGAGTGCCCACTATACCTTGCTCCATTAAAGGAAACTATGTAAGAACTGCCTTATGTGACCTTGGAGCCGGAGTTAGTGTTATGCCTCTCTCTCTTTATCGTAGACTTGAATTGGATAAGTTGACACCCACTGAAATCTCTCTGCAAATGGCCGACAAATCAACTGCTTTCCCTGTCGGCATTTGCGAGGATGTGTCTGTTGTGGTTGCTAACACCACCATCTTAACGGACTTTGTTATCTTGGATATTCCCGAGGACGATGCCATGGCGGTCATCCTCGGAAGACCCTTTTTAAACACTTCAGGGGCTGTTATAGATTGCAACAAAGGCAATGTCACTTTCCATGTCAACGGTAATGAGCATACCGTGCACTTTCCGAAGAAACGATATCAAGTACATTGCATCAATGCTATCAAAAAAACTTCATCGATTCTTATTGGGAGCTTTGAATGCCCTATTCCTCGTGTCAAGATGAAGTATGAATTGCTTGTTGGGGAGATTCATATCCCCATTGAGGTGACTTAGCGACTGTTCGAAAATTCTCCGTTCTCTCTTCCGATTCGAGAAAATTTTGTCATAAGGATTTGATCAACCCCATTGACGGATTTCTTTCGATGACCATGAAACGGATGAATCAAAGAGTCACATACCTCTGTTTTAAGCTTTCATTTTCCTTTTGCTTAGAAGAAAAATGATAGATTTAGTTTAGTTTTTCCTGTTTTCTGTTTTAGCGTCCCGGAGAAAAATACCTCGAAAATAAAAGTTCTCCGATGGTCCTGAAAATCTAGTATGATTTTTTTTGGAGTATTTGAAAAATACTGGGACCAAGAGCTGGCCTGGGGGCCACCCCAGTGGGCCACAAGCCCTGTCACCGCGGGCTACCCCCCTGGCCACGGGGAGCAAGCTTGTGGGGCCCAAAGGGACCCCTTCACTCATTCCATCTCCCATCCTCTTCTTCTTCCTCCAGAAAAAATTGTTTCGCAGCTGAAACCCGTGTTCTTGCTCATTTGGCTGTGATTTTCGATCTCCTTGCTCAAAGCATCATTCTCCGGACCATTTTGGGGAAATTGCTCCTTGGTAAGTGACTCCTCCATTGGTCCAATTAGTTTTTGCTCTAGTGCTTTATCCTTCGCGTATTCTTACTACCTTGGTGACCCTGTTCTTGAGCTTGAAATGTTGACTTTAGCTGGTCCCAAGTAGTTTTAGCGTGTGATACGGTCTCTAGGCACTAGTAGGAGTAGTTGCTACAAGGTGTGGTTGGTCTTTATTCACTTTTCTCTTGAACTTCAAAATTTCAGCAAAGAGAAATTATGTTGAGGAGGAAGTTTCATGGTGGTTCCTCAAGTAAGAAGGGTCCCCGTCTTTATTTTCGAGAGCCCGATCCTTATCAACTAAGGGACGCACTGGTACAACCATGTGAATGGCCTTCCGATGAGTTCATGATCAAAGCAGGCTTCAAGGATGAGTTTGATACACTTGTCTGCAATGCCGGGTTAGAAGAATTCCTCGCAGATAAATGTGAACAGTATGCTATGCTCACTGCCTCTTTCGTGTGTAGATTTAAATTTTCAGTTAGCCGTGACTCATCCATACTGTTTGACTTGTATGATAAATCCTATGCCATGGATTTGGAGGATTTCAATAGGATTTGCAAAATACCCGATGGGGGTAATCTTAAAGATCCTGCTAAATCTTCGGTTAGAGATTTTCTTTCTCTAGTATATTTGTTGGAGAAACTAGAGACATCACGCAAGCTACCATAGGAAGCATTCATTTCCCTGCCTTGCACTACTTTGCCCTCTTCATAGGTAGATGCATTAACGGTAAGGTTGAACACTGTCACCTATGCGCATCCGACCTTAGTATCCTTAAGAGTGCAGTTACGGGTGACAAAAGCTTCAACATGGGAGCTATTATAGCAAGGAGGCTGAATAAGAACACTATTGAGGGAGATTTCTTTGGCGGCATCTATGCCACTCGCATAGCGAATTTTCTTGGAGTACCCATCCGCGCAGGAGATCCCTCGCTCCATACAGCTTTCCTTGACCGCGTCGCTTTGACACGCTACCAGTTTCTTGAGAGGGATGATGATTTCCTCCTTTACCGATTGATATTTAACCGGCAGCGTGTCTTCCATATTACCCTTCCTGCTCCTGCTTTCTTTGACTTTCAGGTAAAACGGAGATACTACATAACCATAGGAGAGGCAGAGGAGTATGAGAGGGAGGCGACGGCTTCTCGTCATCGTGAGGCAGCTATTCAGGCAGTGGCTGCAGCACTCCCGTATAACCCCGATTATGGTTTTGGGTTTCGCCAGGACCATCCTTTGGAGTAGATCATGCTAGGCCAAAAGCCTAAGCTTGGGGGAGTACGTGTTCTCACCGACCTTACATTCATGCTTATGCTTTCACTTTGTTCGTCGGTGTTCACATTTTGCCACTGTATTATCCATGCTAGTTTATTTTATTTTTCTTGTTTTGTGTCCTTTTGAGAAAACCCAAAAAGATTTTCCTTTCTTCTTTTGCTTGTTGGGAGTTTTCCCGTGTAAATAGTTTTCTTTTTCTTTGGGTCAAGGTAGAAGATATTTGTTACAATGTTTAGTGGCTCTTGCATGCATACCTGTATAGCTTTCAAAGAGCCATATTACTTTGTCTTCTCCTTTGTGTTTTCCTGCAGATTCAGTTTAGTCCATTGCACGAGCACTCTTATTATTGTTCACATCGTTCGATCGTGCAAGTGAAAGGCAATAATGATGATATATGATGAAGTGACTGAGACTGGAAAAGCTGGTATGAACTCTATCTATTTTGTTTTTGTATATATTACTAGCTTGTCGTTCTAGATTCAGCTTTGTTGTGAGAGAACCATGTTTGCGATGACAACTTAGAGATCATAGTTTCTGATGCCATGCTTATTTAGCTAGGAGCTTATAATGGTTTGTCTTGAATGCCAACATAGATTTTGAGATGACTATGATGTAGTATGATAGGATGGTATTCTCCTTTGAATGATTCAAGTGGCTTGACTTGGCGCATGTTCATGCATGTAGTTGAAACAAAATCAACATAGCATCTATGATGTTCGTGTTCATGGTGATTTATATCCTGTTCATGCTTGCATTCCATGTTAGTCAAACTCATTGCATCTTGATGACTGTTGTCGCTCTCTAGTTGGTCGCTTCCCGGTCTTTTGCTAGCCTTCACTTGTACTAAGCGGAATACTGCTTGTGCATCCACTTCCATAAACCCAAAAGTTTTTCCATGAGAGTCCACCATACCTACCTATGTGCGGTATTTACCTGCCGTTCCGAGTAAATTTGCATGTGCCATTCTCTAAACCTTCAAGAAACAATCTGTTTTGCATGCCCTAACCGCTCATGTGGTGACAGGGGGCTATTGGTATCTTCCATGTTAGGCGTGTTATCCTCGACATGTGTTTATTCACTGTCATTCACGAGAAAGGGGCCGGTAATTGGAATGCCCAGTTCCACGCTTAAATCAAAAACATAACTGTCAAACAAGACTCCCCCTGGATTGATGTTAGTATGGACGGTACCCGAGGATTCGGCTAGCCGTGGAGTGTGATTGATTAGTGGTGGGGGAGTTAAAACTTTACTTTTCTGTTTGGGAACAGCCTATAGCATGAGTAGCGTGGAAGATATTGAGAACTCTTGGTCATTGCGTTGACAATGAAAGCATGCCACCCAAAATTATTATCTCTGTTTTCAAAGCTTGTACTCTCGCACCTCTGCAAATCAATGCTTCCGTCTACGAAGGGCATGTCTATTTATTTTCCTGTTGAGTCATCCTCTTCTTATAAGCACCAATTAGAGAGCACCTCTGTCATTTTTATGCTTTGCTTTTGATTGATATTGAGTATGACTATGACTGGATCTTCGTCGCTATGAATTACAATGTTTAGTCAGCCCTTGATCTTTGGAAGTGCTCTCCATTTATGTTTTGCGGTCTCAGAAAGAGCTAGCGAGATACCACCTATTCATATTGCTTCATGCTTGTTTTGATTTAATTGTTGGTATCTGAAACTCATTGTTATTTGCTCGCTAGCTGATTATGCCATTGATATTAGTTTACCGTGAGATCTTTGTGTCACTTGCTTATGTGGTTAACTTGTGATCTTGCTAAAATTCTGGTTATGAGTTAGACATAGTTCCAACAACAAGATCAAACAAAGTTTGTCAAAGTTTTTCTTTCTCTTTCAGTTTGTCAACTGAATTGCTTGAGGACAAGCAAGGTTTTAAGCTTGGGGAGTTGATACATCTCCGTCGTATCTACTTTTCCAAACTCTTTTGCCCTTGTTTTGGACTCTAATTTGCATGATTTGAATGGAACTAACCCCGACTGACGCTGTTTTCAGCAGAATTACCATGGTGTTGTTTTTGTGCAGAAATGAAAGTTCTCAGAACGTCCTGAAAATTTACGGAGAATTTTTCTGGAAAATATGAAAAATACTTGCGCAAAGATCCACCGGAGGGGATGGGCCAGTGGGCCACAAGCCCTGTTGCCGCGGCCACCCCCCTGGCCGCGGCAACCAAGCTTGTGGGGCCCACGTGGCTCTACCGCCCCCAACTCCAGCTCTATAAATTCACTTTCGCCCAGAAAAAAATCAGAAGAGAAGATTTCATCGCGTTTGCAATACGGAGGCGCCACCACATCTTGTTCTTCATCTGGAGGACAGATCTGGAGTCCGTTTTGGCCTCCGGAGAGGGAAAATCGTCGCCATCGTCATCATCAACATTCTTCCCTCTCCAATTCCATGAAGCTCTTCATCGTTCGTGAGTAATCTATTGGTAGGCTCGTTGGGCGGTGATGAGTAGTATGAGATCTATCATGTAATCGAGATAGTTTTGACGGGGATTGATCCCTAGTATCCACTATGTTCTGAGATTGATGTTGCTACTACTTTGCCATGCTTAATGCTTGTCACTAGGGCCCGAGTGCCATGATTTCAGATCTGAAATTATTATGTTGTCACCAATATATGTGTGTTTTAGATCCGATCTTGCAAGTTGTAGTTACCTACTATGTGTTATGACCCGGCAACCCCGGAGTGACAATAACCGGAACCACTCCCGGTAATGACCATAGTTTGAGGAGTTCACGTGTTCACCAAGTGCTAATGCATTGTTCCGGTTCTTTATTAAAAGGAGAACCTTAATATCCCATAGTATCCTTTTGGACCCCCGCTGCCACAGGAGGGATAGACAATAGATGTCATGCAAGTTCTTTTCCCTAAGCACGTATGACTACACACGGAATGCATGCCTACATCACATTGACGAACGGGAGCTAGCCACATATCTCTCCGTGTTATAATTGTTGCATGATGAATATCATCCAAACGAATCACCGACCCATTGCCTACGAGTTTGTCCCACTGCTGCTGTTACTTGCTTTGATTTGCTGCTGTTACTATTGTTGTTGCTACTGTTACTTGCTTTGCTCTGCTGCTACTTGCTACTGTTGCTACTTGCTACTGCTGCCACTACTGTTGTTCCTTGCCACTGCCGTTACTCGTTACACAACTGCTACCTGCTACAATTCTGGTTCGCTCGGCGTTGACGGGAAAAGACAATTTCCGTCAACGGGCAACTTCTGGCGCCATTGATACGACAGTTAGGAATAGTCTGTCGTCAACAGATCGTTTCTGACACCGTTGTTATCATACTACTTTGTTGTTGATACTTTGCTTGCAGATACTAATCTTTCAGGTGTGGTTGAATCTGACACATTCAGCAGTTCTGGCTCTGTTGTCGCAAAGGCATCAAGTCAGGGACTCGTCAACAACATTCTTCTAGTGTCGTTGCCGGGGACTGCTAAGCAATCAGTGTGAATAGTGACTTTGGAATCTACTATGTAAGACCTGAACTTTTCACATGCAAACACAACTGCTAAAAACTCCTTTTCGGTAGTAGCATAGTTTCTTTGGGCACTGTCTAGAGTTTTACTAGCATAGTGAATAGCATTCAACTTCTTATCAACTCTTTGCCCTAGAACAGCACCAACAGCGTCATCACTAGCATCACACATGATTTCAAAAGGTAAGTTCCAATCAGGTGGCTAAACAATAGGTGCAGTTATCATAGCCCTCTTAAGTATTTCGAAGGCTTCCTCACAATCATCGTCAAAAACAAAAGTGATATCCTTTTGCAAGAGATTGGTAAGAGGCCTAGAAATCTTATAGAAGTCTTTAATAAAACTTCTATAGAAACTAGCATGACCAAGGAAACTTCTTATACCTTTGATATCTGTGGGGTATGGCATTTTCTCGATTGCATCAACCTTAGCCTTATCGACTTCAATACCTCTTTCAGAAATTATGTCCTAAGACGATGCCTTCATTAACCATAAAGTGGCACTTCTCCCAATTCAAGACAAGATTGGTGTATTTACATCTCTGCAAGACTCGATCAAGGTTGCTGAGGCAATCATCAAAAGAAGACCCGTAAACGAAGAAGTCATCCATGAAAACCTCAACAATCTTTTCACAAAAGTCAGAGAATATAGCCACCATACATCTTTGAAAGGTGGCAGGTGCATTACATAAGCCAAAAGGCATACGTCTATAAGCAAAGGTACCGAAAGGGCAGGTGAAAGTGGTTTTCTCGTGATCAGATTGTGCAACTGGTATTTGGGAGAAACCAGAATAACCGTCTACAAAGCAGAAGTGTGTGTGTTTAGACAGTCTTTCTAGCATTTGGTCGATAAAAGGAAAAGGGTAATGATCTTTCCTAGTGGCTTTATTCAATTTTCTAAAATCGATCACCATCCTATAGCCAGTAATAATCCTCTGTGGGATCAATTCATCCTTATCATTAGGAACAATGGTAATGCCTCCCTTCTTAGGGACGCAATGCACCGGACTCACCCAATTACTATGAGCGACAGGATAGATAATACCTGCCTCTAGGAGCTTTAGTATTTCTTTTCTTACTACCTCTTTCATCTTAGGATTTAATCTCCTTTTATGATCAGCAACTGGTTTGGAATCAGGATCAGTTTTAATCTTGTGCTGGCATAGAGTGGGACTAATGCCCTTAAGATCATCAAGAGTATATCCAATAGCAGCACGGTGCTTCCTCAGAGTTTTTAGTAATTTATTTTCTTCATGCTCTGAGAGGCTAGCACTGATTATGACAGGATATATCTCTTTTTCATCAAGATAAGCATACTTAAGAGTATCAGGCAACTGTTTAAGCTCGAACATAGGATCACCCTTTGGCGGGGGTGGATCTCCAAGCAGTTCAACAGGCAGATTATTCTTAAGGATAGGAGATTGTTCTAAGACAACTCTATCTATATCATCCCTTTCATCTATATGCATATCATTTTCATGCTCAAGCAAGTATTGCTCTAAGGGATCAGTAGGAGGCACGGCAATAGAAGCTAAGGCAATAGTTTCACCTTACTAGGCAACTCCTTTTCATCAGGTTGTCTACCAAACTTGGAGAAATTGAACTCGTGTGACACACCTTCAAAGCCAACAGTGACAGTTTGCTTCTCACAGTCAATATGAGCATTGACAGTATTGAGGAAGGGTCTGCCAAATATGATGGGATAGAAGTTATCTTTGGTGGTAGCAAGAACGAGGAAATCAGCAGGATACTTCGTTTTACCACACAAGACTTCAACATCCCTAACAATTCCCACAAGGCAGATAGTATCTCTATTGGCAAGCTGAATAGTGACATCAATAGGCTCTATCTCAATAGGTGCAATCTCATCTTTGATTTCATCATATAAGGATTGAGGTATTGCACTAACACTAGCACCCACTTCACATAAACCATGATAGCAATGATCTCCTATCTTAACAGCAACAACAGGCGTGCCAACAACAGGCCTATGTTTGTCTCTAGCGTGACGTTTAGCAATTCTAGCAACATCTTCACAGAAGTGAATATTATGTCCCTCAACATCGTCGGACAGAAGATCTTTGATAATAGCAATGCTAGGTTCAACTCTAATTTGCTCAGGGGGTGTAGGTGTTCTAATGTAGCCTCTACGTATCACAGTTTAAGCTTTAGAATGATCCTTTATCCTAACAGGAAAAGGTGGTTTCTCAATGTAAGCACTGGGAACAACAGGATCATCATAGGCAATGACTCTCTCTTCGACTGGATTGGGTTTAACTACATTGACTTCTAAAGGAGGATGATATTTAAACCACTTCTCTTTGGGGAGATCAATATGAGCAGCAAATGATTCACACAATGAAGCTACTATCTCAGAGTCAAGTCCATACTTAGCGCTAAAGTCACAAAAAGTATTTGTTTCAACAAAGGATTTAACGCAATCAAACTTGAAATTCATACCTGACTCCTTACCTTCTTCAAGCTCCCAATCTTCAGAGTTGCGTTTAATTATCTCCAATAGATTCCATTTGAAGTCAATATCTCTCTTCATAAAAGAATCGGTACAAGAAGTGTCAACCATGGTGCGATCATCATGAGAAAGTCGAGCATAGAAGTTCTGAATGATAATTTCTCTCGAAATATCATGGTTGGGGCATGAATATAAAATTGATTTAAGCCTCCCCCAAGCTTGAGCGATGCTTTCTCTGTCATGAGGCCAAAAATTATAAATGTAATTCCGATCACGATGTACTAAATGCATAGGATAAATATTTTGATGAAATTCCAATTTCAACCAATTGTAGTTCCATGATCCAGTATCATCACATAGCCTATACCATGTCAACGCCTTATCCTTCAAAGCTAAAGGAAAGACCTTCTTCTTGACCTCATCCTCGGGCAAACCTGCAAGATTAAATAAACCACAAACTTCATCTACATAGATTAGATGCAAGTCTGGATGTGATGTTCCATCTCCTGTAAAAGGATTAGCCAGCAGTTTCTCAAGCATACCCGAAGGAAATTCAAAGCAAATATTTTCAGTAGGTGCAGCAGGTTGAGGAGAAACTCTTTGTACTTCCGTTCGAGGTGAAGATACCCCGAACAAGCCTCTCAAAAGATTAATTTCCATAGTGACAAGTGACAATAAATTTCAGCACACTATACGAATGTTTCCTTACCAAGTTCCACTTACCAACGGCGCTTCACTCCCCGGCAACGGCGCCAGAAAAGAGTCTTGATGACCCACAAGTATAGTGGATCTATCGTAGTCCTTTCGATAAGTAAGAGTGTCGAACCCAACGAGGAGCAGAAGGATCTGACAAGTGGTTTTCAGCAAGGTAATATCTGCAAGCACTGAAATTATCGGTAACAAGTGATTGTATGGTGAGGTGATTCGTAGCAAGCAACAAGTAACAAAAGTAGAAACGGTGCAGCAAAGTGGTCTAATCCCTTTTGTAGCAAGGGACAAGCCTGGACAAAGTCTTATAGGAGGAAAAACGCTCCCGAGGACACGCGGGAATTTCTTTCATGCTAGTTTTCATCATGTTCATATGATTCGCGTTCGTTACTCTCATAGTTTGATATGTGGATGGACCGGCGCTTGGGTACTGCCCTTACTTGGACAAGCATCCCACTTATGATTTACCCCTCTCGCAAGCATCCGCAACTACGAAAGAAGAATTAAGACAAAGTCTAACCATAGCATTAAACTAGTGGATCCAAATCAGCCCCTTACGAAGCAACGCATAAACTAGGGTTTAAGCTTCTGTCACTCTAGCAACCCATCATCTATTTACTACTTCCCAATGCCTTCCTCTAGGCCTAAATAATGGTGAAGTGTTATGTAGTCGACGTTCACATAACACCACTAGAGGAAAAACAACATACAACACATCAAAATATCGAACGAATACCAAATTCACATGACTACTATTAGCATGACTTATCCCATGTCCTCAGGAACAAAAGTAACTACTCACAAAGCATAATCATATTCATGATCAGAGAGGTAATGAGTAGCATCAAGGATCTGAACATAAACTCTTCCACCAAATAATCCAACTAGCATCAACTACAAGGAGTAATTAACACTACTAGCAACCTTACAAGTACCAATCGGAGTCGCGAGACGGGATTGGTTACAAGTGATGAACTAGGCTTTGGAGATGAGATGGTGTTGATGAAGATGTTGATGGTGATGAGTCCCCTCCAATGAGAGGAGTGTTGGTGATGACGATGGAGACGATTTCCCCCTCCGGGAGGGAAATTTCCCCGGCAGGATCGTCATGCCGGAGCTCTAGATTGGTTCTGCTCAAATTCCGCCTCGTGGCGGCGGCGGCTCCTCCCGAAAGCTCTCTTTTTTTTTTGGAACGAAAACCTTAATATAGCAAAAGATGAGCGCCAGAGGGGCAACAGGGGGCCCATAAGCCCCCCAGGCCTGGCCAGGGGGTAGGCCAGGCCTGGCAGGCTTGTGGCCTCCTGGTGGCGCCCCTGTGGCACTTCTTCCACACAGTATTTTTCATCAAATCCAAAATAATTCCCCGTTGATTTTCATGGCTTTTGGAGTTGCGCCGAATAGTTATCTCAAACTTGCTCCCTTTTCAGGCCAGAATTCCAGCTGCCAGCGTTCTCCCTCTTCATGTAAACCTTGCAAAATAAGAGAGAAAAGGCATAAGTATTGTACTCCGAAGTGAAATAACAGCCTAAAAAGCGATAAATATCAACATGAAAGAATGATGCAAAATGGATGTATTAGTGTCCAAGAGGTACAGCGAGTTGATGGAGTGTCCTCTGATCATCTTATCAACACCTGATTTAGGCATCAAGGTGTGCCTGAGAATAGTATTAGTTGTGGGTATTCCTTCTTGCAAGAAGTACATAGAGCCCATCTTGTGACTAGCCAAATAATCGTGAGGAATTGGGTTGTACATGTTGGCCATAGAGTTGTGACTCTTCTTTGCTTCAGAATACACATAAACATCACTCTCTTTTTGCTTAGGGGCACCAACATAGTAGCCCACTCATCTACATTTGACTCATTTCGGTGACCATCCGTCATCCAAACAATGGAACCATCTCCATGGAAATGAACATTCGAGTAGAATTGCATGATTAGCTCATCATTCCATGGGGTCATCTACTTTCCAACAAAATCTTCAATGTCCACAGACTTGAAGTTGTCTTGCACATGAGGAAATTAGTCTTCATTTGGCTTTGATATAAGTCCAGTAAACATATCGCATATCACTAACAGCTGGACATTTATCAAACAAGACAATTTCATAGAAATCTTGTTGTTCGTTGGTGTGAAACCTTGGATCAACAGCACTTCTCCTTCGGACATCATATGAATCAGCAGCTCTCCATTTCCTTAGACATGCATGCTTCTTCTTCTTCATGTCTTCAGCTATAGGATGAGCATCATTATGAATTGGCAGATGTGGTCGAAGCTTCCTGAGAATGGTTGCATCCTCATCTTCTTCCTCTGCAGCAGGGACACTGGAAGCAGGGCCTTCCTTCTTAGCACCTGCAGGAATTTCCTTTGTGGTCTTCCAGTGAGCTACTATCTTCTTAGCCTTAGGAGGAGACTTAGGAGCATATTTCTTGGGCATAGCATCAGCCATGAGCTTCTTCTTAGGAGGAGTTGGGATCTCATCTTCACCAGCATCTTCAGATTCCTCATACATGGAAGTAGGTCTTCCAACAACATGAACTACCCTATTCCTTGCTCTCTTTGTACCAGCCTTTTTGGGAGGATTATTAAGAGAAAGTGTCATCCCTTGCCTTGCATAATCAGGAGCTCTAAGATCCTTAGGATTAGCATACTTTTTCCTTACAACCTTCTTGACAGGAGCATTTCGAGGGACTGAAGTTTCCACTAGCACAATATCTGAGTCCTCTTCATCAGAATTCAGTTTCTTCTTCTGCCTGGTGGATGCTTTGGGCAAGCCATGGGAGCTAGGAGAACTTGGGTCTGAAGCAGACTGCTCTGGACTAGTGCGTGAGTCCATCTCAGCACTTGGTTCTCTGAAATCATTCTAACTATCTTCTAATCCATAAATCTCTGACAGACAAGTAGAAACTCAGTAGCAAATAGCAAGACCTGTGAAGTAAATATAGGAAAGACATAAGGGTTGAGAATCACAAAATTCAGATGTTTTCGAAAATTTGAACAAAGAAATCCTTAGTTTTAGCTTTCTGTAGATCACATTTCGGTAGCACCTAGTTTGAATTTTAGGAATCACCGAGACAAATGAACTCCTTAACAGAAACTTGGTCATCACTTTCGATGGCACCGAAAATGACAACTCGGCCTCACCGAGTCCATTCTCAGTAACCCTAGATTCAAATTGGTGGGACCGAGTTTTGCAACTCGGAGGCATCGAGATGGACTCTACGGGTGGCTGAATCTAAAAACTTCTTGTTCACTAATCTTTAGGAATTTCTTGTGGATGGAAAGGTTTGCACATTGTGGCTTGTAGATAAAGGTTCTGATGCACATGAGATAGATCAGGGAAGCGCAAAAGAAAGGAGCGGATATGTACCCTAATTCAGCGACGGTCCGGCTACGGCGGCGACGGTGGTGAAGAATCTGTCGACGGCGGCGATGCACGGCGAGTCAAGGGCGATGAAGAAGGGTCCTGGAGGCAGCTTAGGGTTTGAGGCAAAACGGATTTGATGACTGGAAATCAAAGATTTGGTCCGCTGGAATATATACCCTTTCGCTGTCGGTGTCACCGAGATTACGAAATTTGTGTCACCGAGTTCCTCTACTGTCAGTTGACAGGGGAACTCGGTGTAACCGAGTTTGTGATTTTGGTGGTACCGAGAAGAAAACCTAGATCATCCTGGAATTCTGTGGAACCGAGTTTGTGGAGTTGGTTTCGCCGAGATTCACAAAGAGGTTTTGGAAGGCAGCCTTTGACAATACGGAACTCCGAGTGCTTCTTCACACAGATGGATCGACAAGTGCTTGTTCAATTTTTGTGATGAAGCATGAATAGAACTTGAGATGAGATAGCATAGATAGCTAGAGAAGGGTCTTAACCATTCTTGTCCATCCAATTGGCAAAAGATAAATCAAGATCCAAGTAAAAACAATTGGATGTCATTGAATGAGCAAACACATGCATACCAACATGCTCACACAATAAGAATGATAGGTAAAATATGGTGAACATGCACAAACATCCTAGCAGCTATCAAGCACTTGGGAGATGACAAAGTCATCTATATATAAGTATATTGACATAGGAGCCAAGTAAGAATACTTGATCATAGGTCATACACATCGTTAAGCACAAGTGGGGTACCACTTCTACATAAGCATTAATGTGTTCATATCCTCATGAGATGCTTATGCTCAAGGTTTAGATTGAAGCTCTCCCTTGATATGACATCCCCCCTAAGAGGGACAAACTAACCTTGGGTTTTGTTGTAGAAGACTTCAAGTAGGTGAAGTAGTGGTGGATGCTCAATATTGATGTAACATCCCAAAATTATAAATTTTGGAATGCTAATATAATTATTAGATTGATTGTTTGTTTGTTTGCTGAGTGGTTGAAACTTGAGTGGAAATTTGAAACTTTAAAAAAAAAAACTTTTGAATGAGAGGGAATAAAATGACTTTCCCCTTCTCCGATGAATTCAAATTCAATCTTTTAAAAGCAACGAGAGAAGATGACATGACTTCTTCAATTATACAGAATTTGAACGGAGATATTTGCGTTGAATTCTTTTGCTTTTCCATTTTTCCATCACGCGAGAAATGTCCGGAGAAAACTCTCTTGCACGCAAGAGAGAGAGGAGGAAAATGACACTCCAATAGTGCGGGCAAATCTCTGAAATATTTGAGCAAAGAAAACCCAAAATTCTTTTGCAAAAATAATTGCAAAAAGAAATAAAAGCAAATTGGGAATTTCTGAAGAAAAAAAACATTTTTTTAAAGTTTTTATTTTGGCTTTAATAAAATGTTATTCGGGTAGAGATTCCTTTTCTGTTTTTTTGATATATAATATCATATATAAATATATTGATTTATTCTATTTTTGGCTTTTATATTTTTCTGTTTGAAAAGGCTTAAAAAAAGGAAAAATCTTTTTCTTTAACCGCCACTGGCCCGAGCCCCTTTCTTCCCTGGGATCGAATCCCTTGAAACCTGCTGCCGCCCCCAGCCTTTTCCCTCCCTCCTCCTCACTGCCAAGTGGACCTCCCCACCCGAGTCCCTCTCCTCCCCACGTCGTCACCTTCCTTTCTTTCTTCTCCCTCATCTCTTTCCTATTCCCTGCTCATGACCGAGCCCCTCCCCCAAACCGAGCGATCCCCTACCCCAAGTGTTCCCTCTCCTTCCATAGTTCCCCTCTCCCTCGCCTATATAAGTGCCTCCACCGCCGCCCCCGTTCCCACCATTGCCGCCGCCTCCCTCTCCCCTCGCCGCCGCCCTAGCCCTGCGCCACCCGCCGACAGCCACCTTCGGCCAGGAGCACCCCAGCACCACCCGAGCCGCTGCACCCCTCCATCGCCGCCCCTTGCCAGTCCCGCCACCTCTCCACCCCCTGCTGCACCTCCCCCCCCCCCCCCGCCTCCACGAGCTGCAGCCACTGCCCACCTTCGGCACCCCATAGGAGCAGCACCCTCGCGTCCAGGAGCCTCGTCCGAGCTGCCCCGAGCCGCCCGACGCCTCCCCCGCGGAGGAGAAGGACCCCGCCGCCGCCGCCTTTTCCCCACTGCCCCGGAGCTCCCTCTCCCCCTCGCCGGCGACGCCATCTCCAACACCTCGCCGGTGCAAGCACTGCCCAGCCACGGTCAGCAAGGTAGTCTCTCCCTCCATCTCTCTGTTATTGCATGCATCCTTTCTTAGCCCTTAGATCTCCATGCAATGGTCCAGATTAGATCTTTTGTACCTCTTCGGTTTATCCCAGAAAACCAGTGGGTTTTATTTTCACTTACTAATTAACCAGCACTTTTGTTAGAGCTCGGCCGTTTGCCCGAAGCCATGCAACAAACACCCCTCTCAGCCTCTAGCAACTTGCCACGTAGCTAGCTAGTTATCTCTAGTTATTTCTGCCTGATTACAAAAAACAGAAACTTTCAATCTTGTTTTGGCCACAACTTTTTATCCCGAAGTCCAATGACTTTGATTCTTTTTCCAGTAGCTCAAAAATTTCCTGTAGTTTTTAAAAACATATAATTTGTCTGTGTTTGAAATTTTTAAATATAAGTTAGAGCAGATTTAGTTTAAATACTGTTTTTCCTATTACAGGAGTTTAAAATAGCTTTTAATTTGATTCCTTTCGGTACTGATCACTAGTGATCCTATTTATAAGTGGTAAGAATTTCAGATTTTTTTGAGTATTTTAACTCATTATTTCATGTGAAACAATTTCTGTTTCACCGCTTTTAGGATTTCGGCTAATTCATTTTCTACTTTTGTTTTAAAATATTTTCTTTAGTATTTTAGAAAGATTATTATGTTTTGTTTATGTTAGTTAACTGTAGTTTTGCAACAAGTCTTTATTTTATGTTTATTTGTTTTCATTAAATCAATTCTAGCTCCGTAGTAACGTGCAATTGTTTTCACCGTTGTTTCAAATCCCGTTTGGGAATACTTTCAAAAAGTTTTGTGAAAAATACTTTATTTTATCTTATTTAAACTCATATCTTAGTTCCTTGCTATTATTTTCTGTTAGACAAAACTATTTAGTGTTTGACGTAGTAGAAGCCTCCTTAGTCTTATTTGAAGTTTCTTTCGGAATTCCTATTCGCTCTCTCTTTTGTTTTGATTGCTAGAATGATTGCTAGTATGAGTGCTTATGTGAATGATATGTTTGTTATATACATTTCATCGGAGAGTGACGAGTAGTCTATCAAGTTATTTTCTCGAGAAATTCTTCTTCGTCAACATCACCAGGCAAGTCACTTTGATCATACAATTACCTATGTTTTCAAGGCATAGTAGATCACCTTCTTTGCCCAATTTGCATGCTGCCTAAGTACTTGGAAACTTTAGCATAAGTTGTAGCATCATGTGGTAGGAACACAGCAACCCCGATACTTGGCCCCGGGACGACAATTTCTTAATGCTATGCTTGAGTAGACGGGTTATCGGTTGAGTGTATGCCACGAGTGATGCGAGGTTGATATAATAATCAAGACCGGACTAAGACAAGATTTTCAAGACCTCGGACGTAATGCAACACTGGGTGAAGGACGGTTGATCGTCTCCCTGGAGAACCCAGTGGATGCCCGGGATGCTGGAGAGGCCATGTCATCCTGCGGAAAGCTTCACCCAGGCACAAAGAGACGGATGGATATTTTCAAGACCCAAGGCTTACCTGCATAGCCACAAGTCATTATGGGCTCTGGCTTGGTTGGACAACGCGGCGACTCTGGACAGGCGGTGCTAGCAGATGTAGACGAACGGTAGGAATGGATGGGCACCGACAGGGATTCAGAGGGACCCGTTGAAATACCATGTTTTGATCATCCGGTCTTCAAACACCCTGAAGTGCGAGGACATAATCGGAGGCGATCAAATCTTGTGGGGAACGTGTGCAAAACTCTGCAGAGTACTCAAACCTAATCGATTAGCCATGTCCACGGTCATGGACAACTTGAGCCAAAGGAACTGAAGTTATCTGGATTTCTCAACACCATTATATATATTTGATGAGGGTAATTATTGACAACTCGGGTACGAGAACTGGTTGGCGGAACCATCTCGTTAACAACCAACTTTTGTAGTAATATTTTGCTTTTAGCCCCTCTTGTTGTAGGATAAAATTGGCTTTATGCAAAACTTATAGCCCCACCTGCCAAATATGCATGTAGAGATAGATGATATTTTACCCCTCTCATATGTGACTTGCTGGCATATTCAATATGTTGACCTACACGGCTGCAACGTCTTATGTTGCAGATATTTTTCTTCGACGAGTAAGAGTATGATTCAGGGTTACGGTCTACACTCAACTTGCCGTTGGTGTTTATTGGGACTCCACTCCCTTGACTGCTTCCGCTGAAATATTTAAGGTATATATCAGTTTTACGCTATTTACATGTGATTGCACTTTGATATATACATTGATGTACTGTGTGTGCCAGCATACTGATCCAGGGATGGCACAGAAACACAGAGGCTTGACTCGTCTTCAGTCGGGTCGCTACAATCGATGAAAATCATCTTGAGTTGGGAGCAATCCTTGTTGTTTCTTACTCTTCTAGCCTACATGGGTTAGTCCTAAAGCAGAAAGAACAAATGCAAAAATATCTATGGACATGGAGTGGAACACAAATGGGATGATGTCCAAAGATGCATTAATTACCTTGTTCCTTGCTTACCTTTGAGGGAATATGTGGCTCCTTAAACTAATGCATATGGTTGAGGTTGATTGCGTATAGTTCTAGACAAAACGAATGAGAGTGAATTTCATTAGCGGAGTCACCCCTCAAGAACTTTCTAGTTCTTCCTCTTGGTAATCCACATCAACTTGATGGGGATCCTTGGAGTTGTGGTAGCACTATATGAGGTAGTGCTAGAAGTGTCTTTGGGAATCCACTTGACCTTGACTTGGGTTCCTCTTCAAATAAGTCAATGACTTCTTGAAGCTTCCCCTTGCCCTTTTGGTCTTGTGGTGGAAGGTTGTAACGCCCTGGACACACCCGCCAACGGTCGTTACTCATGGAGGGATCTAGACTGGCCCCACATATCAATACTAGTCTTTTCTGCGTACTTTTTCCTCACTCACGTGCACCCGGGATCAACTTCTAGGTCGGTCACCCATCCTAGAACTACTCCAAGCCGAGCACACTTAACCTTGGAGTTCTTTTCGAATGGGCTCCAGGAAAAGAAGAAAATCCTTATTGATATGAGTAGTCTATCATCCCTAATAAGCCAGGCTATCACAAAGGTCATATTGTGAGATTGTTCCCTTGGGAGGAATAGGATCATACTTCTCCTCTTGAGGAACAAACTTAGGAATGGGGTATGGACCTTCTTCCCAATCATCTCTGTTGACATTGAAGTAGCCAACACCTTGTTTCTTCTGATGTCCTCCTTGCTTGCGTACAATTTTCTCACATTGTTTACTTCCGGCAAGACTCTTTAAGACACCTCTCACTATAATCCCTTTCAATAAATTGTTTTCTTGCTCAAGTGTCAATAAATTGTTTTCTTGCTCAAGTGTAACTTGGCTAAGAGAATCATTAGTGGAATCAAGAGATCTACTAGCGACAACATTAGGTTTAGCTTTAGCATTGTTGTTACTAGATGAAGAAAGTTTCTTGCCTTTGTAACTAGTGTTCTTAGGTTTAACTTGTGGGAAAAAAGTAGACAAGAGTATTCGTTTGGCTAGATAAGAAGAACTCTTCTTTCGAAGATCATCATTGATTGCTTTTAGGAACTCATGCTCTTGCTCCAAGTTGAGCTTCTCGAAGCGTAGCTTCTCATGAGTTATTGCAAGCTCTCTGTGATCTTCTAGAGTAGTTGCATGAGCTAACTTAAGAGTGTTTAATTCTTGAGTTAGTCGTTCAATCTCTTTCTTATCACCATCATTCGATTTCTCTTGACTAGCATGGTAATTAGCAAGTTTTTTTTCAGTGCAATCACTAGTTTTATCAAAGAGCAAATCATCTTCTCCTAACAAGTCATCCTCATCACTATTGAAATCAAGATACTCGGGGTGTGATACATTGGGGCCTTTATCCGTGAAGCAGTTTCCGACTCCCTCATTTCGTGAATCAAATAAGTCATAGGAGTTGGAGGAAACGAGTGCAATGCCGGCAACACCTTCATCTTGACTATAGTCAAATTTGGAGTGATAGCTCCTCTCGGATTGGTTGTCAGACTCGGAGCCAAAGACCCATTCACCAACATGAGCTTGATGTCTTCTTCTTGAGCTGCTCTTGCTGTATTTGTCCTTCTTCTCCAATTCCTTGCCTCTCTGTTAATGTCTTCGTTCATCACGATCTTCTCTAGTCCTTCTCTCTCTGCGAGGTGACTCGTCTCTTGAGCATCGTCTTCGAGGTCAATCTTCTCTTCATTTGTAGGGACCCGAGCACTCATTGGAGTAGTGTCTGGGCTTCCCACACTTGTAGCAGTTTCGGTCACGACTGCTTCTCATCAAATCTTGAGCTTGAGCTTTTCTTTTTTCCTCTACTCTTCTAGAACTTGTTGAATTTTCTGACCATGAGGCTTATCTCTTCATCAGTGACAAGGTTGTCCTTTGAAGTAGCGAGAGCATCACATGAAGGTTTGTAAGAACCGCTTTACTTGTTGTGCAGCTCATCTTTGTCCTTGAGTGACATCTCATGAGCGACAATCCTACCAATGACTTCACTTGGTTTGAGATCTTTGTAGTTTGGCATCATTTGAATCAATGTGCACACTGTGTCCTACTTTCCATCAAGAGATCTAAGTGTCTTCTTGATGATGAATTTGTCGGTCATCTCTTCACTTCCTAAGCCGGCAATCTCATTGATGATGTGAGCTAGCCTAGAGTACATTTCAGCGACACCTTCACCATCCTTCATCTTGAACTTGTCAAGCTCACTTTGAAGCACATCCAACTTAGATTCTCTGAAAGAATCAGTACCTTCGTGCATATCGATCTAAGTGTCCAAAATTTCTTTTGCATTCTCAAGGCGACTGATTTTGTTGAATTCTTCGGGGCAGAGACAGTTGAAGATGATGTCGCAGGCTTGTGCATTGAGTTGCAACATCTTCAGTTCATCGGTTGTCGCATCACGATCCGGTTCACGCCCTTCTTCAAAGAAATCACCTTGCACACCAACACGAATAACAGCCCAAACATGAGGATTAAAGCCAATGATATGCATTTTAATCTTATGCTTCCAACTAGCAAAATTAGTGCCATCGAAGTATGGACCTCTACGGTGATAATTTCCCTCACTAGACGCCATACTCTCCTAGGTTGTGAAACCAATGCAATGGAGACAAAAGCTCTGATACCACTTGTAGGATCAAAAGTATGTCTAGAGGGGGTGATTAGACTAGTTGACAAGATAAAATTTTTGCCTTTTCCCAATTTTAGTTGAGAGGTAGCTTCGGCAGTTATAGCAATTCAAGTACACCCTACACATGCAGGTCTAAGAGTATAGCAGCGGAAAGTAAAACATGCAAGTGTAAAGTAAAGGAGTAAGGTAGGGAGATCAAATGCGTGAGGTTGACACGGTGATTTTGGCATGGTTCTGATAGGTGGCGCTATCATACGTCCATGTTAGTGGATACTTCAACCGCCGGAGGGTAACGACTGCGAGAGTCCACGGTGGGCTCCACCCATGAAGGGTCCACAAAGAAGCGGCCTTGTCTATCCCACCATGGCTTCCGTCCACGGAGGACTAGCCTTAGTCACGGTAGATCTTCACGAAGTAGGCGATCTCCTTGCCCTTACAGACATCTTGGTTCAACTCCACAACACAAAGTAGGAGGCTCCCAAGCGACATCTAACCAATCTAGGAGGCACCACCCTCCAAAAGGTAATAGATGGGGTAGAACTATGAACTTGCTCTTGTGCTTCTAAAGATAGTCTCCTCAACACAAAATCACTCTCTCGCAGAATATGCATGGGTAGGAGAGGTTGATTTGGTGGAAAGAAGTTTGGGGAGGCTAGAGATCAAGATTCAAACGATTTGAGTCGAATATCTTGGTCTCAACACATGAGTAGGTGATTCTCTCTCAAAAAATGGATCTGGGTATGAAGTGTGTGTTGCGAGTGTTTCTCCCACGAATGAGAGGTGGATGAATGGGTATATATAGGCAACACACAAAATCCAATCGTTACACCCAAAGTGGCAAACTTGGTGACACCGAAGTGGGAAACTCGGTGGTACTGACAAGCACTAAAGGTATGAACTTTTGAATCTCGGTGAGACCGATATATGAAACTCGGTGGCACCGAAAAGGTGGCTAACGCTCAGATGGCCAAACTCGGTGGCACCGATACTCAAACTTGAAAATTCCGATTTTGTGTATCGACGCACCCAAAAGTTGGTCACCCAAACTCACTAGCACCGATATGGATTCGGTTGCACCGATTTGGTAGGAATGGCTAGGGTTTCAGTGTGAGGTCAAACTCGATGGGTCCAAAATATGGAAGTTGGTGACACCGAATTTGAGTATGTGGATTTTGATTGAATAGTTATGTGGGAAAAATGGCTGAGTATTTTGGTGGCTAACTTAGAGCACTTGAGCAACCAGTTCATTTTAATACCTCACCCCCTTTTAATAGTATTGGCTTTCCTATGGACTCAAATGTGATTTCTCACAAATAGAAAATGAATATTCTTCTAGCTTGAAGCTTGAGCCAATCCTATTCCTTTCTTGCATCAAGGGGCATCTCCACATAAGCCTTTAGCCAAAGCATCTTTTGAACTTTTCTGAAATATACTTGGAAAACATATTAGTCCAATGATGCATATGTTGTGATCAATTATCAAAACCACCCTAGGGAGCAATTGTGCTTTCAGCGTGCCACAAGGTAATCACGTGGTGAGTGAAGAAATATCTTGTGATGATGGTGTTAAGATCATTATTAATGAACTTGCTTGTGTTGATGCTAGTGTTGTATCCTCTATGGACTTGGGCATATCTAGCACCACAGATAGTGTACATTATTGTGTTTATAGTCCATGGATATCACCTAAGGATTCCTTGATAAATGTTTATGATTATATGCTTGTTCTCCTGTGTTTCCGTGATCAAAATGCTTTGGTTTCCTCTAATTATTCTATGACTAACCATTTAGAGGAAATCAAGAAAAATGAAGCACTCTTGATTGATAAAGAACCTTATTCTCCAAAATAATCATCATCAACCCCCTTTGTTCGCATGTGCCTCATGGCAAGAGGTAATGATGAGGTATCATCTTCTCTTAGTGATAACGATGATATCTGTAATGAGGATGATGATGATGACTTCACTGAAAATCTCTATGAGATTGGTAAAATTCTTCACAGAGCTAAAAATAACGCAAATAAAAGGTTTCAAGATGTTCTTGCTTACTTTTAAAAACGTAATGAATTATTTATTGATGAGCAAGCTAAAAGTGAACAACTTGAAGATGAACTTGATAAGGCTCATCAAACATGTAGAGACTTAAGATCTTCAAAAGGAGAGATTGAAATTTCTCATGGTAAACTCAAAGAGGATTTTGAGCTCCTTCTCCTTTAATGCAATAATGTCAAGGGAGAGCTCATAAAAATCTCTAAGATTCACGAGGATCTTCAATCTACTCATGAGAAGTCTCTAATTGCTACTTACTCCTCTCATATTGTCGATGATACTTGTGCATCTAACTCTACCTCATGTGAAGCATCAACTTTGAAGGAGAATGTTGAGTTATGTGCTCTACTTAATTTGCTAACCAGCAATTATGGGAAATTGGAAGAAAGTCATGAAAATCTCTCAAGCACTCATGAGGATCTTGTAATCTCTCATAATGAGCTAAAGTTAGCCCTTGAGACTATGGTCACCAAGGTAAAATCTTGTGAGTCTCATGTGAACATTAGCACATCTACTATAAATGCTTTATTGCCATGTGTTAATCCTTGCAATTCATCCACCTCTCGTATTATTACCAATCATGATGAATTTCTCGCATTGTCTTGTTGCTCTAACCATGAAGTTTCTACTTCCACTAGTCCTCTTGTTTCTAGTGTTGATATTAACCATGTAAACAAAATTAATGATCTCAAGGCCCAAGTCACTAATTTAAAGAAAGAATTGGAAAAGTGTGATGATAGACATGGTTATAACTCCAATAATAAGAAGTCCAAGAACAAGAAAAGAGGATAAGACCAAGCCACGAACAAGTCCAACATTTCTTGCTTTAAGTGCAAAAAGGTTGGGAATCATGTGAGATCTTGTCCATTGAAGATAAGGGTGTATAAAGATATTCTACATGGGAAGAGGCCTCAAGCTCAATCTCGAGCTCAACCTCATGTTTTAGAACGACCACTATGCATGATGAAACATGTTATTTCTTCCCAAGTTGAGAAAGTAAAGAAGAAGAAGAGAAAGGGGGGTACATGTTTCTATATCTGTCGCAAGAAGGGGCACATAGCTTCAAAATGCCCCACTGGTAACATCTCTAAGCCTCCAATATCAATGATCATTATTCACTTAGGAAGGATATTTTTGGCAATTTGTTTGCCAAGTATATTGGTTCCCAAAGTGGTTTGGAAGTGGATAAGATCATTTGGGTTGCCAAGCCTACTGTTACTAACTTCTTAGGACCCAAAAAACTTGATCAATATGTGTGTGGAGGGCATTGAAGACTTGGCTAGTTCATGAAGAAAAAATATTTTCACCATTTATTATGGTTCAAGCCAAGTCAAGAATATTACCATCATATTTGTCATTCCAATGCCTCTCCTGGCGGTAACTTGTATATATTATCTACATTGAAAGTTACTAGCCCCTCTCATGTTTAGGTTTGGTACCTAGCATGTGTTTTGATATGTTGTGCCTCCTAGTATGCTTGACTTGTGTTATCTAGCATGTGTAGGTTGTTATGCATGTCATATAGTTGTGTGTGTAGTCTTGAGCCTTACTTGCATCTTGGTTGCACTTTATTAGGCTCTTTTGAGATATTAATGGATCATACATTATGGGGGAGTGTTATGCTCTATGCACATCACAAACCTAAAATGTGTATATATTGGACACCACCTAGTATTTATAGTGCAAGATTATCTAGTTACTATGTGGTATGTTAAGTTCATTTGAAGTTCAAATTCTCATCCATTGATCATCTTTAGTTGGATTTCAATTGCCTCTTGTGGAAAATACATGGATTATCACATTATGGGGGAGTATATGTCACAATCTTTGGTAATATAAACATTTTATGAATGCCACTTAGAATCTATTATTGAGATTATTTTATATCTTTGCGGCTTGCCATGCTCAACACATCTCTATTTGCATAATAATTCTTTTGTTGTTTCATTCCTTAGATGTGTGTGAGTATGACATTCTACTGCACGTTTTTTCATGGTTTATCTTCTGGATCATACTTAAAAGAAGGGTATATATGATGCAAGCCTTTCCAATTGTTTCTATACATGATGGTCTAGCTAATTGGAATGTTAATAGTATGGTATCTAAGCATTGTGCTTATTGCTAAACTCTCATGTCATGCATGTGTGAGTATAAATGACCTTGTGTTTATTTGAAGTCTATCACTGAATGATAATTCTAAACACCATTGTGTTCTCTTACACATAGTATTCCTTGTATGGTAGAGTTTCATGGTCATCTTTATATCAGCTTTGCTTCTACTTGTGTTTTATAACTAGCCGAGAAATTTATTTGCCTCCCGATAATCTCCCATGCTTTTGTTTGAGTTCATATTACTAGTTTTATGGTATTGTCGGAGTTATTATCTTATTACTTGTACTATAATATATCTACTTAAGTGAGATATGCATGTAATAATATGTGTAATGCATATCTTATATGCTCACTGGTTTTGCTTGGTTCATGTGTTGAACTTGGTGTGCTACCATATGTTGATTTGTCACTTTAATTTTTTTTGGACAACATGAATGATTGGTGAGTTTATTGGAAGTATTAACAGTTATGTGTTCATTTTTCCAATTTGTATCTCTTTGGATTTTGGTAGGCTTGTGTAGGCATATTTACTATGTGTAAATTCTCATGCCTTGTTTACTTTATTTTTTTATCCAATATATATATGGTAAATCCGTCATATTCTTAAAAGCTAAGATGTGCATGAAATTGAAATTCATATCTATATGCACATAATTGAGTGGTTTTTGCCATATATTTTGTAGCTAGACTAACTACTTCGGACCCAATAAGTTTGGGGACCATATTGTACTTAAAAGTGATCTAGGTACATTGGAGAAGCATTGTTGTCTTGGCTTATTCATAAATAAGTTGGTGTCACCACGAGGAAATTAGAGCCAAGAGTATATGACTCATTCATTACTACTCCATACCAATGCTTTCTCGGTAACAAGTATTTACTTCATGCATGTATATAAGTAGGGTCAACCTTGTGTAGGTTTCATCATAGCATGTAACAGTACTTATTGTATTTGTCTTTTCCTGCGTGTTTTTGAAAACACTCTATTGCAATGGTTAGACAGTTGAGTAGAATCATCTAATGGGGATCTATAAAATCATATTCATGATTCACATATCCCAAGACATGCCAATTAAGCAATTCATTGCATATCAATTCCTAAAATGTTCTCTCATGTGAAATTTTTATGAAATTGTGTGGTATTTTCTATCTTACTTAGCAATTCATGGTTATCTAAATGAGATCAATTAGTGTCATGTTCTTTCTGCCATATGCCTTGCTCTTATGTTAGGATCACACGTGTATAATAAAGGATTCACTTGTGCATATCATGTTCTTATCAATTGTGACTATTTTATGTAAGCAAGTTCCTTTGTGGATACATAGACTACTATTGTCCACTTAGAAATTTGTGTACATAAGTAAGTTCCCATCTTTGCGATATCACTTGATCCTTGTCGGTCACTCGGTTCCTTCCTTATTGATTCATTGGTGGTATCGGTAAGAGGTTGTGAAGTGAGTGCTTGTATGTTTTGCATATAATCTTATGCACTCATGTGTTTGGATGTATTTTGGACCCATACTTATCATAATGATCGATTTGGATATTCACATTATATATTGTACAAAATATGTTGTTTGGATCTTTGAATGTTTTCCTCACATGTCGAATGCTTATTTTCATATCATATCTATTGCAATCTCTAGATCCTGAGCTCCTCAAATTTCCTGTCATTAAATATGTGCATTTTATTTCACTCACATCTTGTAATATGCATACTCTAAGGAGGAACTCATCGTCTTCGAGATTTGTCCCATTTTTGCATTTGTTGCCAATGGGGGAGAAGCTTAGAGGATTTAAGATAATCTAAAAGTGCCTATGGCTTATTGTTTATTGCATGAATGAATATATATAGAGAAAACTCCAGCTAGTTTATATCAACCAATATATGCAAGAAAATTCATAGTTCGTTCACACATGCATATATTGTGGGGGATCTTGCTCTATATATTGTGGTTCTACCAGCATAAAATCCTTGTGTAGTATTTTGATGTTGGTACACAAAGTGTGATAAACTCAAGTATCTTTGTGACACTTGACACTATCAAAACCATCCCAAGTATTCAATTTATCCTTGGGTAAATTGCATACTTGTGTTAAAATTCATTATATAAATCCTCTTGTTGAGATTGTCATCAACTACCAGAAAGGGGGAGATTGAAAGTGCATGTAGTCCCCATGTGTGGTTTTGGTAATTGATGGCAATCCTAATGGACTAATGTTTGCATTGAGTTATACATTTGAAGGAATGTTTTATTTGCAATACATGAGGAATATTGGATGAATTGAAGTATGTTTGTTCCATGAATATGGAAGAAGGATCTCAAATGAATTCTAAATGAATGCCATATACATATTGTTATGCATGTATCAGGGATGAGCTCAACGATTGAATCAAATATGATACGATCAAGATGAATTCCATGTGATGAACAAGATGTGATTGTTGGAAATATGTCCTAGAGGCAATGATAAAATAGTAATTATTATATTTCCTTGTTATTGATAATTTTTTATTATCCATGTTAGAATTGTATTGATTGGAAACTCAAATACATGTGTGGATACATAGAAAAAACACTGTCCCTAGTAAGCCTCTAATGGACTAGCTCGTTGACCAAAGACGCTCAATGTTTCCTGACCATAGACAAGAGTTGTCACTTGATAACGGGATTACATCATTAGAACAATCATGTGATGGACAAGACCCAAACTATGAACAAAGCATGTGATTGTGTCACTTTATTGCTACTGTTTTCTGCATGTCAAGTATATGTTCCTATGACCATGGATCATGTAACTCAATCACACTGGAGGAATACCTTGTGTGTATCAAACGTCGCAACGTAACTTGGTGACTATAAAGGTGCTCTACAGGTATTTCCGAGGGTGTCTATTGAGTTGGCATGAATCAAGAATGGGATTTGTCACTCCGTGTGACGGAGAGGTATCTCAGGGCCCACTCGGTAATACAACATCACAACAAGCCTTGCAAGCAATGTGACTAAGGAGTTAGTCACGGGATTTTGTATTACGGAACGAGTAAAGAGACTTGCTGGTAACGGAATTGAACTAGGTATGGAGATATCGACGATCGAATCTCGGGCAAGTAACATACCGATGGACAAATTGAATATCATATGGTGGGATTAACTGAATCCTTGACATAGAGGTTCAACCGATAAAGATCTTCATAGAATATGTAGGAGCCAATATGGGCATCCAGGTCACGCTATTGGTTATCGACCGGAGAGTGTCTCAGTCATGTCTACATAGTTCTCAAACCGGGTTCTGCACACTTAAGGTTCGGTGATGTTTCGGTATAGTTGAGTTATGTATGTTGGTGACCGAATGTTGTTCGGAGTCCCGGATGACATCCTGGACGTCAAGAGGAGTCCCGGAATGGTCCGGATACGAATATTGATATATAGTAAAGATGTATTCGGGTTCCGGAAAGATTTCGGGCATTACCAGTAAAGTATCGGGAGTGACGAATGGGTTCCGGGGGTTCACCGGGAGGGGCCACCCACCCAAAGGGGAACCACATAGGCCTAGAGGTGGCGCACTAGCCCCTGGTGGGCTGGGCGGCCAGCCTCATGGGCCTATTCGGCCGAATAGGAGAGGCGGGGAGGAAACCCACTAGGAGGAGGACTCCTCCTCCACCAACCGAATTGGAGGAGGACCCCTCCCCTTTGGGTGCCGCCGGCCAAACCCTAGGGATTTTCCCTAGGGCTCCACCCCTCCCTCCGATATATAGTGGAGAGGAGAGAGGCTAGCCACACCACAAGCCATGGCACATCCCTTCTCCCTCCACTAGTTTGTCACACCCCGTAGGCTAGTTCGGCAGCGCGCGGCGTAGCCCTGACGGATCAGCTCCTCCAACATCGTCACCATGCCGTCATGTTTTCGGAGAACTCATCTACCTCTTCGCGCCTCTTGCTGGATTAAGAAGGGGAAGATCGTCATCGGGCTGTAGGTGTGCTCAATGCGGAGGTGTCGTCTGTTCGGCACTAGATCGTGATTGGATCGCGGGACGGCTTGCGATTTGGATCGCGAAGACGTTCGACTACATCAACGGCGTTTCTCAACGCTTCCCGCTTAGATATCTACAAGGGTATGTGGATCCGGTATCTCCTCTCGTAGATGCTCATCACCGTGGATAGATCTTGTGTGTGCGTAGGAAAATTGTGTTTCCCATGCAACGTTCCCCAACAGTGATCTATGTGGAGTTCATTGAGGAACAATATGTGGTTTGAACCATGATGGATCAAGATCTTGAGAGAATAACTAAAGATAATAGTTCTAGATATGTCTTGAAAATAGGATCATGATGAGCTCTTATGTTGAGTCATGGATAATTATGTCTTGAAGCAAGTAATTCAAGTGAAGAATTCATTGTGCCTCTCAAGAAACTATGTTGTATCATGAAGACGAGCAAGTTATAGACAATATGAGAATTATGGAGAAACTTGATATGGTCATGGTGAATTTAGATATTGATAATCATTTCTCAAAGTAATGAAGCCTAATAAGAAATCAATAGGACCTTCAAGACATCAAGATTAATCATGGATCAAAGATAAATGTTGACCAAGATGAAGATCAAAGAGTTAACTCAAAGTTGGTCATCACACAAGCGCAAATTATGTACCACATGGGATCTTGTGGTATGGTAAGTAATTGTCAATTGCACTTTGTGTACTAACCCATACTATGTGATGTCTATGTCTATTAGGGTTAGATAATTCTCATGGGCTCGCATCAAGAGAGAGATTTCCAAGTGTCCATGAGAGGATGACATCAAGTGTTCATAATCATGTTTGACAAGGGCAAGTTCAAGATAACCATCCCTAAGGATCACATGCTTGAAGCTTGTGGATGTTCACATGATGGACAAGTGAAGATGAATACAAAGAAAGGCTTTCCACATTGTGTATGGGAGAGCTACTTGAAGACTTCATCAATGTCTTGCCTTTAGCTTGAGCCAGAAGAAACAATAACATCAAGATCAAGTGAAAGGCTCGACTCAAAGGTATTAGTTCCTTTGACGTTAGTGGTGTGGAGTGATGATCACCGAATAAACATATACACTCGAGAATGGATTATCAGTAGCTATGTAGTGTAGATGTTTTATGATTCTTGAGTTTTAGGGATCCCACACTATTAAGAGGGTATCAAGTGGTTTCATAATGGACATGCTCAAGTCAACATCTTTTATACACGATTCCACTCCTATCATATGTCCCAAAGTAAAACCGTTAGCCAAAAAGGGTTCCCCATACTCAAACCTTTGCATTGATTGCATCATCCATTTTGTTTGATATTGGGTGGTTCTCTATGTGAGGAGCTCGAGCTTTTCAATAGCTACAAAACGAGCCCAAGATCATCAAAATCGGAGTTCGTATGTAAAAGGTATGGATGTTTTACTATTGATATGTTGGTTGTTTATTGGCGGGGGGGCGGAAGTTCCGGGAAAAGTTTCGGGCTATAAAAAGGAAGTTTGTGAAAATATGACCAAAGGGAGCCCGGAAGTTCTGGACCCTCCCAGAAGTTTCGGGCAGGTTCCGAGGCAAGTTTCGGGCTAACCAGAAACTTTACATTGTCTGCCTCAATAGGGAGCCCAGAAGTTTCGGGCTACATTTTTCTGTGTTTAACAGGCAGATTTGGTGGGGCACTATATAAGGTATCCTTCTTCCCCAACGAGTCAGAGCTCTTGGATCTGAGATTTCCCCATTGTTTTGAGCTCTCTCGTCCTCCCCCAAGCCACAAAACTCCAATCCATTTGGGGGAAAACTATCACATGGATCTAGGGTTCATTTGTTGACCTCCTCCATTGTTCCTGTCCTCTTCCATCCTTTCATACCATTAGTTGCTTTTGGTGGGATTTGAGGAGAGGTATTTGAGCATTCTTGTGATAAATCCCGAAGAAATTTCTGAGAGTTCTTGAGAGAGATTTCATCCAAGCATACATCCACTCCTCCTCTCGCTTTTGACCAAAGCAATTTGTGATTTGAGCAAGTCGTTAGCATTTCCCCTTTGATCTTGTTACTCTTGGAGGTTGGAGACTCCTAGGCGGTAGGAGTGCTTCGGTGAGGAATCAACTTGTGATTCGTCCCCCGAAAAGTTTGTGAAGGTTTGGAGGCCGCCTCAAGGTCTACCACTAGTGGTTGGGAATCACCTTCGTGGTGATATGATATCTCAAGGAGAATAGGGTGAGCCTTCGTGGCATTGGTGTACTTTGTGGTAACATCCACCTCTCTAACGGTGACTAGCTTCCTCCAAGGAAGTGAACATCGGGATACATCCACGTCTCCATGACTTCGGTTATCCCTAACCCTAACTCCTTACTTGTGATTTACTTTGGTTACTTGAGCATACATTCACTACATATGGTTGTCCTCATTATATTGTGTTAGCTATTTCCCTGTAAAGATTAATCATTTGGGCCTACACTTTATATCCCGCAATTCATACGTTCTACTATTGATATATCTTGTGTTTAGTGTGAATTGCTAACTTGTGGCATACACTTACATATCTTGTGATATTGCTCAAGTAAGTTTCTGTAACTTACTTGTGCTTGTGAGTAATCTTGTTGTGCTCATCTTAGTAGAACAAGTTGTTGGTGCACGTAGTTGATCCTAGTATATTTAGGATTCGTGCTTGAAAAGTATCTTCTTAGTTTATTTCCGCATTAGGATAAAGCCAAATCCGTAGAAGTTTTTAAAACGCCTATTCACCCCCTCCCTCTAGGCGACATCGTGGTCCTTTCACGGAGTTCGACCAAGGCCAGGCCAGCAAGGGGGTGCGGTCGTCGGGGGGTGGCCGGAGCATGGGGTGCGTGGGGGTGCGGGCGCGGCCGGGGGCGCAAGCCACTCGGCGAGCGGCGACGCTGGCGCGCCAGGGCGGGCGAGTCGGGGCACGGGCAGGGGTGCGGTGCCAGGGCAGCGACGACCAGGGCCGAGGGGGGCGTCGGAGTGGGGTTGAAGGAGGAGAGGGGGTGGAGCTCGTGGCTCACCCATGCTGTAGCGGGAAGCATAGGTGCGAGAAGGGTCGGTGGGGCGGTCTGGGACGACGGGCGTCGGGGCTGCGACGATCACGGCGCCGGGGCGGGTCGGCATCGAGGGCGCGAGGGGACGGGCGTCGGTGGGGAGACGGACGGTGGGGGGGCGTCGATGAGGAGGGCTGATGGTGCCGGCGGTGGCCAGCGACGCACCGAGGGCGCACGGGGTCGGGCCAGGTTGGGAGAGTAGCTACGAGGGGGTGGGGCTCGGGGTGAGGGGGTGGGGAGTGGGGCTGGGTAGGTTAGGTTAAGTGAGGGGTTTATACCCCCGGCTATATGGGTCGACTAGGGGTTTAGGTGGGTCAATGGCCCAGTTGGGTCGGCCTAGTGTGGGCTTTTGTTTTTTTCTGTTATACAGTTTTAATTAATTTTGTTTCTATTATTTATAGTACCAAAATACTTTTGTAAATTTTGTAAACTGGTCCAATAATTACGTGGCAATATTAGACTTTGCCACAAAAAATTTCGGGGCATTTGAAAAAGGTTTAGAATTTACATAATTTAAAAGGCATCCAATTTATTGTTTTGACCTCTATTTTAATGGTTTTAAACTTTTTAAATACTTACAAAAAAGTTGGTTACAATTTTATATTTACGAGGGGATTATCTGCAACCCATTGATGATTTTTAATTTAAAATTTGCAAAACTTTTGCATCCACTTTTGAAATGAATTTGAATTGCAAGGGGATTTGAATTAGGGTTTGATTTCAACAGTGATCATAACTTGATTAGAAAAATAGATTACCTTAATCCCCATGTTATTGTACCTTAATTACAAGGGAATACTATAGCATAATTCGGAGATGTCACAACCCAATACAACACACCTGCTCAATTACACTCATCCTTGTAAACACGCGCACACACCATACCCCTATAACACTTAGCAGTTTTTTCTCATTCTACCTTTTATATGAACTTAGGTTAATTATGATGCAATACCTAGAAATTTTTCTGAAGGACACCATAAGACGATTAAATTAAAGAAAATTATGTACCTTAGAGTATCAGGTTTGTACCATTTAGATTGTGGGAATTAGGCTTGATTTGATTGATGATGCATCTTTAATTCGGTTAATCATGCGTGCTATTTTTCGTGACTAAAGGTTACACGTTGCAAAACATATTACTCAAAATATAGTCTATAAAACAATCGTCATTGCACTGTAATGCCAAAAGTTCTATTTTTTACTAGAGTATTTCTTCGTCCGATTTTTTCTGTTTTGTCAACTAAAATTTGTATGCATTAGAGAAAACAATGATATTGTTGGTTTTGTTGATTGGGTTGCCGACACCGAGCCTACAAGAGTGGACTTTGTATAAAGGTTAATCGCTTCTATTTTCTAGTTCACTTTCTTTGTTGTTTTTTGTTCCTATGTACCTTGCTTCGTTCACTAATATAAATTTCACCTTTTGTAGGATGGGGTATTATCTGTAAAATATGATAGTTGAAATGTATATTGGAGCAATTTTCCTTCGATTCGATGAAAGCTTCATTTTGTACATCTTTTGGTGACGATTTTCAAGCTTTGACTATCTTGGTAGGAATAGCTTTGGCTGAAACATTTAAAATATATAAGCTAAATGTATGTGACCATGAATGAACTATTTTTATATATTTTTATATTTATTAAAATTAAATTGGCTTGCACATTATCAATTGTCAGCTCGCTTCCCCAAACCTTCTTTTCTTCTATAAGAAAAACAATGCAGCGACGCACACAAAATTCATGACAGCACGCGTCTCCGCCTCCTAGTCAATACTTATTTATTGTTAGAGTAAAACAAGACTGAATGAAAGTGAATGGACGATTAGTCCTGTTTGTATTGATTCTCAAGTATATATACATCTGGAAGAGGTGCGAAGAAGAGGTGTTTGTTCGGAGGCATCCCTCCAGAACAGGTACGTGTTGGCAATAGAGAGAGAGAGGAGACACGACTGTTCGGGGTTGGACACATCCCTTGGATTAATCTACTAATTAATTTCTAACACTCTCCCTTGTACAACACCACTCCTTGAATGTTTCATCGTTGAAAGCTTCTTGCATATAGATCTTCCATGTTGAGAAATCTTCCAGATAATCTTGAGAGTCTCCCCCAAAAAACCTGTGGAAAAAATATGAGGAGAATAGAGTAGATATGTTGCTAAAACTCCTTCAAACCCAATGGGAAAAATAAGGAGAAAATGATGCAACATATGATGATTATTGTCTCTTGATAACTCATATGAGAAAACCTTTGAAGAAGGAGAAAACTCATTGATAAGTTTAGAGAACAGTTAATATGTCTTGAGTACTTCCTTTAAAACCCCCGATAGGGAAAATATAAAGTATGACATATGATCTTTGAGAAGATATTTCCCCACTAAAAACCATCATGAGAAACTTGAGAGAAAACTCATAAGGGAAAAGAGTGCAATCATACATGCCATTGAAAACTCCTTTAAAACCCAGTAGGAAAAATACAAGGAGAAAATGATATGGCATATGAAGAAACTTGTGTTTATATTATCTCGTTAAAAACCTTTTATGAGAAACCATTATGGAAAAACTCATCAAGGAAAAAAGAGTACAATATATGCAATCTGATGATTGTTAATAGGTTATAGTCTGGGAGATTACTCCCCCTGAACTTTGCAAATATGGAGGATGTCTCATACCAATGCCATTGACATGAACATGAGATTGTGTATAACCTGTTGGATTATCACAATATTTTGTTTGCAAATTATTTCCTCAACTTTCTATAATCCATGAGGATAAGTAATTTGTGAGCAATGTGATTTATGATATTGCTCTTCATATAACCTGTAGGTATTGAGTAACACAAGTGGAAGTATCTTGATAAATCAAGTTATGTGATTCTGATGAATCTCAACCACACAATTATGAGTGTGGTTAATCATTCTGCCAAGTCATACATATTTTTGCAATGCTTTAGGATAAAGCAATTATGTCAAAATGATCAGTGGAAATAACCATTAAAAATCATTTATATGACTTCCATGTGAAGGCTATTCCAGCAAATTCAATCATTGATATGGGGTCGTTGGGATCAAATAAAGAGCCAATATCATTACATCATATCATGGTCATATCTTCTATTTCCTGATGGAAATATTCAAGATTTACTGTAATCTTCAGATATAAGATGATAGTACTTATATCAACCATATACCTTTTGTTTGAGGTTGCACTCCGAATAAAGATAGAAAATATAGTGTCAGGCCTGACATAGTTTGCAAGTATATGAGTGCTTTGGCATCAATGAGATATAGAACTTCGGGTCCTAGTATCACTTCATTATCACCCCTGGGTATGAATGGATTTGTACCTTATCAAAGGTATTATGACCATATATGTCTTCTGTTGTTATGATATATCCACACTGAACTTCTCGTATATGTTTTGGATATATGTAGACTGATACGTATTCTTGATAGAATGCTCAAGTTGTAAACTTAAGCTAAATTTGGTTGAATCCAAATTTTCCATCTTGAGATGATTTTATGTATGTTTAGGTCTTGTAGAGACATTGATGATGAAATCATCGATATAGACTGAGGTGATATAAGGAATTCAAATTTGGTATTCCTTTGTTAACACATAAACAATCATCATTGAGTAATCCTTCGGAAGAAGAAAATCATTTAGTCAGTAGTACCATATGATTTCCGACTATTTTGAGCCATAGAGTGACTTCTGAAATTTTACACAAATATGTTGCGATTTATTTTGGATTTGGAATTGTAAGCCCATCAGGGACTTTGTTATAAATTTCCAAAACGAGTAACTCATATGAGTATGTAGTTACTGCATCCATTAACTGCATGGATAATATTATTTGTACTACCAATGATATTTATTATCGAAACTTAATTCCACTAATACCAAGAGTGTATGTTACATCATAATTTGATATCGGGTCTCTGCGTGAACCCTTTTGCTACAAGCCTCGCTTTTTCACCACCTCACTGACTTTGTCTATGAATGAGAAGTTTTTAGTATTCCATATGGAAGATACTTATGAGGGGTAGGTATTACTATGGTAAATACCACTCTTTGACGAGCGAGTGTTATTCTTCATTACTTGCTTCCTTTTATGTGAACCAATATGAGCACAAGAGGCACTCTACCATGGATTTTGGTTCAGGGCCCAAGAGGTTTTAGCAATTTTCAAAAGAAATATATGTCGATAAATGTAGACTTATGTTATATGATTCTGGAGGAATCACTGAAATTTGTGGAAATGTATTTATTCCTTTTAACTCCTTGTGATTTCCTACAACAATGGAGTCAAGGTGTTTCGATGTCCCAACACGAAAACATTGGTGCACATTTATGTCGGGCTTTGGATGATGAGCATCCAGTGAGGTGTTCTTTCAACTTGATGTTGAATTACATTTACTAGTAGAGGATTTGATTTCCTCTGTTTCCGCGGAAGCATATGTGAGATTAAATCTCATGTGGTCAGATTTCTCCCCCTCTTGCTCTCATTTGGGGAGAAGAGTGGTTTATCAGGTACCTCCACTCTTTCTGACACTTTACTACAGGAATATAAAATTGAGTGACACCTTTGTCATTAGTAAATGCATGTGGCAGATTTGCAATGAGTTGCAAATATGTGATTCTAAACTTCTTGTTCAGATTCTTTGAGTACGTGGATATAAGGATTGAATGTGAATAACATTTCTAATTTATTTCTTGGCATTCTTTGTGGTACTTATCTCCCCCTAATGCCAGAAATGTCCTTATTGCTGATGCAATCAGCATACGGGCTATGAATAATTTTGATTGACGAATAAATTGTTATTCCTCACATAGATCCCTGATTTTCTATGAGATCCCATTGATGTATGCTAGAGTGGTGATATCGGTATGTAACCGAATTATCGCAGATAGGAAATACTTTGTTGATTTCCACGTAATTACTACAAGGGGAAAGTAGTATGCTATGCAGTTGGTATGATTTATATCATACTTACGGTGTGTAATGCCGTATTTGTCAAGCATGAGGCTAGTAAATTATGATTCTATAAGTTAGGTCATATTATTAATTTCATTATCTTTGATAAGATATTGAACTAAACCATTATGTTTATTACATAATGTATTATGTATAACCAGACATTGCTTGTGAAATGAGTTCAACGAAGTTGTCCATTCGAATGGATTTATCCCTTGTTTAGGATAACTTGTTCTTACTTTGAGAATTTGAGCAATTAATTTACTTATATCATTCATGGTTTGTGTGATAAGAGACACTTTGGAAATCATTTTATAAATGTTTCCATGAGTACCATGAAGTATCTATATAATACCACATAATGGTTGAGTAATCCACATATCTTCTGAATATGTTCAAGGAAGAATGAGTGGCTCATTTAGAATTGTAAGGTGAGAGAGCCTTAAAACTTATTTCCCCTATGGCACATGTGGTGCACATAAATCTGATGATTTGAGAAATTTTGCAACTTGTTAAGTTGTGACCAATAGAATTGTCCATAATTTTCCAATCAACCCCAAACCAGGATTGTAAGGCTTATAACCAAATATTTTGTAAGATTTAGAAAATTATTTTGTACGCAACAAAACTAAGTATGAATTGACTCATACATTGAAAATTTATCAATCATGATGTCCAAGAAATAGGATATTGGACATTATACTACATGTAGTAGTACAACTATAGGCAAACAATATTTTGGGAATAATCGGGATATTACACGAGGTCTCCCATATTACTGAAAAATGAATTATGCAAACATATCATAGGCGCAAACAAATTGATCATTCTTTTATTGCACTATATTTTTGGTTCTCCTTCTGATGAAGATTTGAGAACATCATTTACCAGAATATTTTGTGGTTATATGTTTGCAAATTTTCAAATATCCCAATGAACTTATTTGCCTTTTAATAAATTTGTGATGTGGTTTGACCATATGTTTGAGGGTTTGGTAATCATATGTACGATATTTATGTAACCACAAAATTTACAAATTTGAGAGTTGTCTTTGTGATCATTTGAAAACGATTTATTCCCTATTAAGAGGTAATTCTGTCTTTGGTTGTCTTTTAGCCACCACTTTACTTTCAAATCCCTTTGGCTATATTTCGTCGCCACTGACTTGGTATTCACTACCAACAAGATTTTCAAATGATGGTATGTCACCTGTGGGGTGAGTCTGATGATTTTAAGAAAGTGCATGTTCCTTCATCATGGAAAATGGTAGTACCATCATTAGAGGATGTAAAGTGTATTAGTGGATTTTCAGTCGGATCTGCATATGAAGATTATGATCATGAAATCTCAACTTGAAGTTGATTAAGGTGACAAAATTGTTAGCCGCGATAGGACTTTATGTCTTTGAAAAATGAATGGGAGATCATTCGCGATGTGCTCATGGAAGCATATTTCTCTTAAGCGAATATTCAAGGTGAATAAATATTCATCTACTTGGCTTGAGAATCAAGTGAAGTTGGTTACATATAAAATGCAATATGTACATACATAGCTATTAAGACAATAGCCATAAAATATTTTCCTGAAGGTGGAGTTATAGTGGCAATAATACCACGGGTGGATACAACGACTGATGTCGTGAATCATCTTACAATAAATACTCCCACCAAATCATGTGTTTACTGTATTTGGAAATGTCAGCCATGCATTACTTGAAAATGCTAATGCATTTATTTAATTTACTACTAGGAGTAAGTGGCATCTATAAATAAATGATTTGTTTGAGAACAATCATGGCCAAGGTGATCCTTGGTGAACCCGGATGTATCCTTCAATATAACACATGTGATAAAGTCATTGCTAGTGTTTTGGATGTCATTCTCGAGGAAGTGTGTGACTTTAGAGTCATTGCCAAAACGTATAGATTTTGCATGTTCTACATTGGTTAGTCACTATTAAAGTATAACCACGATGTGATGTGGACCTTGCATAAGTGTTGAGACACTCAATCATTGCCATAAATTATGGGATCCATCTTGATGATGGACGACACTATAATTAGAAATAGTGACGTAGGCTCCATTGCCATGTATTTTACCAATGTAATAAAAGGTAATCATTGGAGTATGCAAATATTTGCATAATTCTCTATGATGTATTCAAACAAAATGAGGCTTGAATAATTGATATTGGTAGATAGTACCATTCAACATATAACAATCATGCATGAATTTACTATGATAGTAAATCATTTTAGTGAACAACAACAATTGCTTCAAAGGAGCAAATTTTAGTACGGCTGATGCCATATAGCCATATGTGTAGACCTAATTTATATAGGATAACACTTTGAAGATAATCACCAATATGGTGTAGATCTCGCAATAATAGAAAACATAGTCTGGCTATTGTGAGTAGACGTTTATAATTCTATTACCTTATGTTATGCTAAATGTATGAAATCACTTTGAAGGTAATCATTTGTCAAAGTGACATGATGTAGACCTTGCAATAATAGTGGATAGTCTGCAAAATTTGCAGTAGATGTCATTATTACCTTATGATATCTTGAGGTAGTCACATTCAATATTAATATTTGGAAGAGCACGTTGAAGGTAGTCATCTTGTCGAAATGACATGATGTAGACCTCATAGTAGTGATGGATAATCTGCAAATGGTGTGCCACCAATACCTTGTGATTCACTTTTTTTTGAGATAGTCATATTAAATATGACACTCCATAATTCTTCAGATTTGCAACAACAAATGTTTTTATTGCAAACAAAAATAATAAATGTTGTCCAGATGTCATTGGAAAATTTTGCGGTAAATACATTGTGCCTTAAATTTTGGAGCAATGGAGCATGTAATGTCAGCAAAACATGCTTTTGCAATAGTATTTTGTGATAAAACACCCTTTTGCAAATATATGAAGACATGAGGCCTTCAGATGACAATTTTAACCATTATGAAATGGTGTATAATTATATTGGATATAATTTGGGATGAACTGAGTTTTAAGCCACAAAGTTTTGTTAATCTGATGGCAGAACAGAAAACATAAAGACTTATATGAAATTATCATACAACCTGAGGGTTGAATTACATATTCATCAAAGAGATAAGAAATCTCCAATTTCTTGCCGTGTGGCTAGGGATTAGACACCGCCACCGGCCGGCCGGAGGGCCTGTCGCATCGGTCATTGCTGTGCGTCGGAGGATGTCGTTGGAGTGTGTTGTCTGCCGCGCGCCGTCCGATGTGCATCGGGAGATGTCGCGGCCGTGCCTAAGGGGGTGTTTGTTTCCAGGGACTTTTTGGTGTAGGGACTAAAAAAAGTCCCAAAAAGTCTCATGTGAAACAAACAGGAGGGACTTTTAGGGACTAAAAGGGGGTATTTGGGACTATTTGGAGAAGTCCCTATGGGAGGGTCTTTTGGGGACTTTTTGGCACTTTTTCCAACAATGCCCCTACTTCTAGCATGTCATTTAATAACTACTACTACATTACTAAGGGTAACATGGTCTTTTTGCATGTCATTTAATGACATCTAGTCCCTATTTAGTCCCTGGAAACAAACAGATAGGGACTAGGGACTTTTAAGTTGGGACTAAAAAAAGTCCCGGAACTTCTAAAACAAACAGGGCCTAAGGCTCGCTGTCGCGGGAGTGGCCGTCTCCGCTAGCAGCCATGCCGCAGGGCGCCGTGCGTCGCGTCGCGTCACGTCACCCCCTTGATGTCAGATGAGAGAGCTCGGGCGTTGCGTGCCGCAAACAGGAGTGGCCTCCCCGCGTGTTGGGGCCACTGTGTCGTGCCCCAAAAACGCCGCTTCGATCCTAAGAGTCGTGTTCTTCTTCTTACCATGGTTGAAGCAGTTGCCGCTGATGGGACTGCACATCACCATTTTTTATTATTATACGGAATGTCTGCTGATTCAGAGAAAAATACAACCGGTCAATGAATCAATGATGTTAATCATAAATAGACAGTCAAGTTGGCTTTCTCCCGATGGATTTCTTGGATGCATGCATCGATGCATGCTTGTATTTTCTATGGACGGTGTGCCAGAGCCGGTCGATGGCCAGGAGCAGGCTGCATGCCGGCTATGAGTCGGGACATGTCAAGGGCCACGTCGGGTTGTCTTGTTTGCCTCAGCTATCGTGAGGGCAAACAACATGCGCCGCGGTAGTTGGTGTCGAGGACGCTGCCGTGCGATGGAGACTGACACTGTGAGCCGGTCTTGCGCTGTTGTCGGCGTGAAGTCCGGCACCGCTGCCTCCGTTGCAAGAAAAAATTCGTCCATGGCCGGTCTTCTCTGTTTTAGCCTATCTCTCTAATGGAGAGCAAAGTGCATGATAATGTGTTAGAGTAAAACGAGATTGCATGAAAGTGAATGGACGATTAGTCCTCTTTATATTGATTCTCAAGTATATATACATCTGGAAGAGGTACGAAGAAGAGGTGTCTGTTCGGAGGCATCCCTCCAGAACAGGTACGTGTTGGCAATGGAGAGAGAGAGGAGACACGGCTGTTCGGGGTTGGACACATCCCTTGAATTAATCTACTGATTAATTTCTAACATTTATAAAGGATGCTTAAACTTATCCTTTTAGCATCGTAAGACATTTAATTAAGCATCCTTCTATATAAGCACGACGGAGTCAAGACATCCCTCATGTGATTAATGTTTAGGAAAAACTTATCTATTTTTCTAAGCTTGTTCCTTGACTCGGCGGTGGAGCCGGTACGGATGGTCCGTTAAGCAATGTTCCCCTACCGTGGTCTACCATATCTGCAGCATACTTGCAACACTACCACTACGAATCAGGGATGAAATTATCTGTCTAATCAACCGTTGGATTAGCAAGCTGCTGGCCCTCTGCTCCACCACTAATGTAAAATTGAAGATAGGAACAGAAGAGAGGTTGACTTTTAATTCACATGGTTGGCTAATGTTATGTTTAGGAAATAGAAGAAGTTGCATGTTCTAAAGAAAAATTTCTATATAAATTCTATGCTATTAAATTCCTATAAAATTCTTCCAAACCAAAGGAGGCAAGCATACCATATTAGTTTCAGCCTTTCAGGCGACCAGAGGAAGATTTATCTCCAGTTCTGGTCTCCATTTGTGTCTATCTGAAACTAATATGAACGTCTAAAAGGCACCACAACAAAGCGAAAGGCACATGCATGATGATTCTGCCAGGCACAGAAGTGCCATTTATTACCAGAGCTCTCCACCAAACATTTCAACTGTCACTTCTCGATAATTTAACTAAGTACACGACTGAAGATTTGTTACAGTATTTCTCGCAACGGGATACAGTATCAGGCAAAACCGGGGCCAACACATCCAACAACCAACTCTCGACCCCCCTCGCAAAATCTGGCGTTGGAATCTGCCTTGCCAAAACATGTTTCCCCATCCTCTACCTGTCTGCTGCTAGAAAGACTGTTGCTCAGAGCTCATCCTTCAAAGGCTCGGTGGCAGCCGGTTCCGCCGCCTTCTCGGTCGCCGCCGCCGCCTGCCCAGCAGTCTCCTTGTTCTTCCTGATGTAGTCAACGATCTCGTCGGCCGTCCTGCCACCCTCATAAGAGACCTTCTTCCCGCTGGGAGTGACGAAGTACAGGGTCGGGTAACCCTGGACATCAAACTCGCCCGGCACGTCATTCTCGGTGGCGTCCTGTGGACGAGAAACAGTGGTTAAGATAACTTGTGCTACTTCGTTGCTGGAAGTGAAACGAGGGAGGGCAACAAATATTTACCATCTTCGCGATCACAACGTCCTCTTCGCTTTGAAGAGTGGCAGCTGCCTCGTCCAAGATGGGTGCTAGCTTCTTGCAGTGTCCGCACCAGGGCGCATAGAACTCAATAAGAACTGCAATATAGAGTGGCGAATCGATGAGCACATATCTTACAGGATGACTTTGCCAAAGTCATTCAAGACAACATTTCCAGTCACTTGATACATTTAGACTAATCCAGTGAGGAAAAAAGATTAACAAAGATGAATACCATTTTTGCCAGATTTGAAGACCACGTCATGAACGTTGTCAGCCACAACTACCTTCACAGGCTCATTGTTCGCCTCAGGAATAGGCTCGGACTTCCTGAATGGAGTCAATTTACCATCCTACATATATGAATGAGCACTAATGAGATTACCTCCAGATCAAACAAATATGGCTGTCGTCCTTCAACCAAGAAAAACTAGGAATGGCTACTTACAAAGTAATCCTTCAACCAAGCAACGATTTGGCCAGCCTCAACATGTTCCTTCAAAAACTTCTTGGAGTCACCGTCTTGAATGAGGATAAGTGGTGCCTGGTCGACTTTCAGCCCAAAGTACTATGTTTCAAAAAAAATTCTGTTAGCACCAAGGAAAAAAAAAACCAGTATGTATAACTACTTAAGATAGAAAGGGAAACAAGCAACCAACCTGGAAAGCCCCTTGGCTCGATTCAATGTCACCAATTAGGAACTTGACATCCTTGCCACTGAACTCCTCTACAGCACCATAGTAGGCTGATTTGAAGGACTCAAACGGTCCAGTGGAGAAGTTCAAAAAGAGCATGGCCTGCAACCATTTGATGTCAGATAACAAAAGTGACCAATAATCAGTAACCAATAACTAAAACGCAATGAAAAAGCTAATGCACTAAGCAGCTTCACCACTCTAGAAACATATAACTGAACTATTTTTATGCTCAAAGCACTGAAAACACCAAATCATGCCATGCTGCATCTCAAACAATCATTACATATATGGCTCTGAATAAACCTTTCAGGTACGACAACCATGAATGGAAACACTAACCCCAAAAGGTTAAGCCTAACAAAACTAGATGCACTACTCCAAATGCACTTCAAAAATTCATTGCAAGATGATTTCTTCAATGTACAGGATGAACAAACGTGTTGAAGGAATTAGCTGCCCAATTCAAAGACTTGGGGCCAAAAAGTGACTAGACTATACTAATCAACCATTTATATCAACATGTTTCAGGAAAAAAGATGTCAAATTCAACCATCATTGGATTAAATAAGTTTTGTGTACGCACCAAGAGTTGGGCTGATAATCAACTAAAATATACAGTAGTAATCAACTGTCCATCAAAACAACATATAGTGATCAACATTAATGCCCCATTAGTTACAAACATGAGGCATAGACCTAACTGACTAGGCATATAAAGTAAAAATTAATCATCTATACAGAACTCATACAATTACGAAAAATGATAAAGCATTCTAGAAGCAAGTTGCGTCAGTCATTACCTTGGGAGCATTGCTCTGGAAGAATTTCAAGAGGTACGGATGGTTGTCAGGGTTCTTATCAAAAATAACAACTTTCGGGGTGCTGCTAGCATCAATGAATTTCTCCAAAGCAGAAACATCAAAATCCTGCAAAAGATCACATCAGTAATCTGTATGAAGTAAGAAGAACATAGATAAACACTCCCTTGGTTCCATATTAGTTGTCACTAAATTGTACAAAATCAGCAATAACTAATATGCAACAGAGAGAGTAATTACTAGTTTACAGAGGGAGCAATGTATAACCTTGCTATCAACAACGAGCTCATCAAATGGCTTGAATAGCCTGACCACTGGCCTCTCCACTGCTGCATCACCACGTGGGAGATGGTTGGCATGCACAGTGTGGCCAAAGTCATAATCAGACCGCAGCTTCTCAGCAACCTCAAGGAAGTTCGTAAACTCAGGGCCACTGAATTCCGTGAAAACACCAACCTATACAATTGCCACCATTACTTAGTCAGCAGACATAGAACATCAACCATGGCTATATGGCAATTGCTATATGAAAGTAAGAACAGACAAGATGAGAAGTTTACAATGTGGATCTTGCCGTCTTCAAGGTAAGTGGCATCTTCAGGTGCCTTGATCTCCTTGGAAGCAGGGCCAACCTGCTTCTTCAAGTATTCAACAATTCCCTCGGCCTCCCTGGGACCCTTGTATTCCTGAATGCTCTTTCCTCCGTTCCTGAAGATCTTAAGGGTAGGGAAGCCCTGGACCTCGTACTTGCCCGCAAGCGGCTTGTTCTTCTCATCGTTGGCATCAACCTTAGCAAGAACAATCGCTGGGTCGTGCTTGCTCAACAGCTGGGCCGCCTTCTCATACTGCAACAGCACACAAGTGGAAATTCAACGAATGAGATCAATAAATTCAGCATATAACACAGTGCTAACTAAGTGGTCCAAGGATGCAGAAGAATTACCTCCGGTGCCAGGCTCTTGCAGTGTCCACACCTTAAAAAAATAATTTTAACGAATTAGCAACGACTTTGACAAAATTCAGACCAGACTAAGTGAGACTGTACTGAAACAAGTCGGAACAGGCAGAATCTGCACTACTACATAGTTACAGTATAAAGTTGGACACGGTGGAATCCCAGCCCAACAACCTTTAAACCCCTCGAGGAACTTCAAATCCAACCGAAACTAGAGAGGAATCAGCGATCCAGACGCACCAATCGCCAAAGCCAGATCCCTCCCCCGTGGTCCGTAATTCACGAATCTGAGACCCCTCGAAACCGACCACGATCTAAACCCGTCGGATCCGCACCAACACTCCACACGCGCACGGATAGGATACCAGAGGCGAGGGCTCACCATGGGGCGTAGAACTCGACGAGGATGAAGGGGTGCTGGGCGATGGCGTCGTCGAAGTTGTCGGCGTGCAGGGTGAGCACGGCCTCGGGGGCCGCGGCCTCCTCCGCGGCGGCGGCCTCCTCCGCCCTGGCCGCCGGGGCGGACAGGACGACGGCAAGCGCGAGCAGCAGCGAGATCCAGACCTTGGAGATCGCCATGGCGGAACTGGGGGAGCGGTGAGATTTCTCGGGACGGACACGACGACGCCGCGGTGCTGCACGGGTTTTAATAGGAGCGGAGGGGGGTTTAGAGCCTCCAACGTGGACGCGGTCCACGGTGGATTGGACCATGTCCACGGGCCCCACGACGGCCGGGACTCTGTGGGCGCGGCCCACAGAGATCACGGGATCATTACTCGGCTCTTTCGCGTTCTGGTCCCTGAGACTATCGCAAATATAATTTGAGGTGTTAAGGTCGGTAAGAGTTAAGCTAATAAATTACTATGAGATCCCTCGCGAGGGTATCGATCCGATTAGGAAGAATTTGCCGCGTGACTCGAAACGGTTGGGGTTAGCGGACCCGGGACGCCACGTCACGCTCGTGCGCCGCCAGTGTACGGTACACGTGGGCTGCAAACACGTACCCCGATGGGGTCAGGCGAATCGCAGCGCTCCACGTCATGTTAATGACATGTCCACTGGTTCCTGATTAGCCGAGGCTACTGAGCCTACGCGTACCGGGCGCTGTTTCCGAATCCGGACTGCAAGATATGGCAAAAATATTTATGTTTGGATGATTATTAATTCCGTCCTATCTGAGGAGATCATTCATTCATTCATTTGCTGCGTGTAAATGTGAAGAAATTAACTCGTTCCAAATTTGGAGTAATTCTTCAGGGATTAATGATTTGTATGGTACACAGTAATTCTGCATTGTTTTGATTCGTTTCATACCGTAGCATGACGGGTCAGCTCTACGACCCACCCATTGCCCATCTACTATTACGTAGCCAAAAAATGTATGAGAAATGCAATTTTTTGGTAACAAAAAAATACGCACATTCATGTATGGTCTCAAAAATAAAGGTGAACATTTTTACTTTTACTTTTATTTTGCGAAAGAGAGGTTTAATTACAAACCGTTCATGATGCCCTTTTTACATATTTTTATTTATTTATTCATAAATAAAACATCATGGCAATACAAACTGGTCGGGGCGCCTTTGTGAACAGCCTTCACATTTCACACGGCATGTATAATTCCGAAATTGGTTGAAAAGTAGTGCAAGGAAACGTTTAAATCTTGGTGTTGTGCGCAACTGATTCTCGGACTTGCTCGGTGGTACAAAGCTTTTGGCCTGTGATCCACCACCAAGCTCAAATCTGAGACGTGCGTCTATTTTCTTTTTTGCCATCTTTTTTTCATATTATAGCTGTATAGTCGTCTTTTCTTCTCTTGTACGTACTGCTTGAGCACAGGAGATAAGCATCATCTGAGGCTGGAAACGCTTGGTAAACAACAAGATCTGGCATGTGAGCTTTGTTCCGTTGTACACTTGCCTTTTGTACTGTTGTTACAGGCGTGACAACGACATGTGTGTCTGTCTTACGCTCGTGTGCCGTGGCGTGCGAGTGCAAGGGGGTGGAAGAGGTCTCCAACACCCCGGACACCTCACATCGGATGATCCAACAGAGTACAATCGAGATTAATAAAAAAACAGAGTACAATCGTACGATAATATTTCTTTTCGCACAATACACTCATTCCTATGAACGCATGTACGTACATCCTATCTTTACGAGCATCTTCGAAAGACTCAGCCGGCATATCATCTTGAAATTTATGAAATCATTATAAACACATCGTCGTCGACGAAGACATTTTCTTTCCCTGAATACGCATCATCGAAAATCCTGAAATAAATTTTAAAAAATACGAACACCAGGATTTGTTGTACGGTGATGTTACAAGACGGGACAAGAACGCAGGTCATGTGTTACATGGCCCTTCCTCATTTTTGTACGTGAACATGGTGTGTGAGTTGCTGGAACGGATGCAACATGCGCCGGTTTACATCGCGAGTGCGCGCGCGGATGTGATGGGTTTCGACGCGGAACTCACGCGGGTGCTCCCTCCAACTACCACAAAACGGAGGTTTAGTTCATCCGCATGCCTTGGTCCAATGACACAAATATCGATGTCGGTCATCCAACGTTGTTCACATATATTCGGGGCCTCTTTGATTCGCAAGATATTGAAAACGCAGAAATAGTAAAAGTAGAGGGTTAGAATGGCATGCTCATTTGAACCCTATAGGACTACCAAGGAGTGTTTGATGTCACAGGAAAAACAAAGTTATTATAAAAAGAGATTTGAATGGATGTTAGATTTCCTACGAAATGTAATACAAAAGATTCCATATAGAAAAAAATTCCTATGTGGTCCAATCCTATGAATCAAAGGATCAATGTAGGAAAAATCATAAGGATTTCAATCCTTCAAAAATCCTATAAAATTCCTTTAAATCAAAATAACCCTGGGTGTGTCTATTTATTTTTTTAAAAATAAAGTCAACACGTTTAAATAGCCGCATACAAAGAGTTCAAACGTTCCCCCCGCATCCGTTTATAAACGGAGACCAGTCTACGGACAAGAATATGGAAGGCGATCATCAAATCCTGAGCTCCCTTAGTCGCGCCCTTTCCCGTGCATCCGACTGAAACTAGTCATTGACCGAGTGGACCAGTTATAAGAAAAACATCGTCTCTCTTGCCCCGAAAGGTCTCTACGCCTGATGGTAATCAATTCACTTTAGCGGGCTATTAGGTAGAAGGTGCTCTTTTCGAAACAAATAGGCAAAATCAAAGCCGTGGTTTAGGGGGATGAAAATTCTAAGTTTTTTCAAGTTCCGACTTCCCAACATTTTCGTAAGAACAAGATTGCCATCTTGGAAGACAACAGGATCGACTTCTGTGCTCATGATCACAAAGTCATTATCCTGAAGTCCTTTTTCTCCACCCTCCTCGGCTCTAACTCTACTCCGACCTAGCGTTTTAACATCTCCGACCTATACCTAGACCACGTCTCGCGGTTGTTTCACTTGGACGATCATTTCTCCTCGCAAGATATCCACGACGCCTTCTTCCAAATGAACCCCCTTGCTAGTCCTCGGCTAGATGGGTTGGCTCCATGCTTCTATCGTCGCTTCTAGCACATAGTTAAGCATGTTTTCCTCTCATTTTTTATGACTTCTTCTCTCTGAAGATCTCCTTCGAACGTTTCAACACAACTCACATGATCCTGCTTCCTAAGAATGAGTTTGCTAGAACGCCTGATGCGTTCCGTCCTATCTGGCTCCAAAATTGCCCACCTAGAGCTATTAGGAAAGTCATCACCAACAGACTCAAACCAATCATCCCCATCCTGGTGCATGACAACCAAACATATTTCATCTTTGGCCGCAATATCACAGAAAAGTTCATTTTTGCGGCGGATATTCTCGACGCATGTCATTTAAGAAAGACCCCGACCATGATCTTCAAACTAGACTTTCGAAAAACTTTCGACTATGTTAGTTGGGACTCTCTCCCGATAATCTTAGCTACTAGGGGTTTTCCACCTAGGTGGATCTACTGGATCAAAAAAATCTCGAGTCCAGCAAAACCGCCATCCTCCTAAATGGCATCCCCGGAAAACTGGATCACCTACAAGAACGGACTTCGGCAGGGGGACCCGCTCTCCCCTTACCTCTTTATCATTGTTGTAGAGTTCTACAACACATGATCATACATGCCTTTTCTCTTAACAACCTTTGCCATCCCATCTACCACGATCGCCCACCCACCGTCCTCCAATATGTCGATGGCACCCTTATCATTGCGAAGGGCTCGCCCTTGGCCGCCCAAAAACTTAAATCAATTCTCGACGACTTTGTTCTTACTAGTGTCTTGTCCATTAACTTCAATAAAATGACATTCATTCCCGTTCATACCAACCCTTTGTTGTCCCAGAACATCGCAAGCACCTTCTAGTTTGCTCTCTCCAACTTCCCTCAGATATATCTTGGCCTTCCCTTATCACTCACTCGTCTTCCCTATACGGCATTCGACCCCTTAGTGCAACATTTCCTGAAGTACCTCTCCGGTTAGGCCGCTAGGTTGCTCTCTCGCTGCGGAAGCCTCACTCTCATATTCGCTATGCTCGACGCGCTTGCCACCCATTTCATGTATGTCTTCAAGCTCGGGGGAAAGTGCCTTATCGCTTGGAAAAATGTTTGCAAGGAAAAATATGGTGGTCTAGGCATAAAAAACCTGCAATTTCAAAATAATTGCCTTCTTCAAACATTTACCTACAATCTTCTGGAAAGTCGTGACCTTCCATGGCTATGTGGTTTAGGCGCCAATACTCTTCGGATTTTTCAGCTTCCCCCTCTTACCCCTCCTTCCTCTGGAAAAGAGTTAATAGCCACCTTCATCACCTTCTCTCCATTTCTTTTGTTTTTACTAGCAGTGGTAATTCTACATTTTTTTGGTTTGATGCTTGCCTCTCTGATACCCCTCTAGGCCATAAATATGCCAGTCTCTTCTCACACTCCACAAAACTGTATGTCCTGGTCTATGACGTTTTGCATGATGGCTTACCCGCTAACCTGTGGAATCGCATAACCAATGTTGCGTCCGACAAGCTCGTTGTTGTTCTGTCTTTGTTGAACGATGTCACTCCTTCTGATGACCTAGATAGCAGGTTCCTCACTCACGATGTCAAGCACGCCTACTCGCTTCTCCCCCTACTAACGAAGTCGACCTTCACGTTGGTCGCATATGGAGCTCGAGGGCCATCTCCAATATCAAGATCTTTGGTTGGCTGCTTTTTTGAGATAGGCTCAACACCATGGGAAATCTTCATCACAAGACCATTGCTCCTAACTCTAATTTCCCGAGATGTGACCACCACCACGTAGATGCGTTGCACCTTGCACTTTACTCTCCTAGGGTGACCCAGGTGTGGCAGTTGCTCGGCCTTTTTCCCCCGTCGGACATCGACCATATTTGGGACACACCCACTCAAACGGTCTCAACATCAACACCTAGCCATCCATCGCTCTCGCACACCCGTGGAACCTGTGGGACTCTTGCAATGCCCAGGTGTTCCGCTCCGAGACTCATTCGGCTTCACTTACTCTTCGGAATGTAATCTCTGATTTCACACTTTGGGTCTATAGGTTCAAAGACCCAACTGGTAGAAACCTCTCATGTATATACCTGTCATGTATCTAGCTTTGAGGCAAGTTCAACGATCTCTCTTGAAGTTACTGTATACGTACCTAGCCCCTTGTTGTACGGAACTACGGATGCATGATGAAAAGCACAGTACAGTTTGTAGTAATCTATAAACTTCGAATACTTCTCTAACTCCAAAAATTCTGTAAACTTAGGACAACCTGGGAAATTTGTATATCAATCTTGTGTAAAAAAACCAGATGAAAAGCACGTTCTAGTGAATTTACAAAATTCCTGGACCGAGAGCGAAAGTTTCTGTTTTTCAGCAAAATCAACTTCCAAACACCATAGACCATCCCAAAGGTCTTACTTGGCTCAAACACTAATTAAAACAAGAAAGCACAATTATTATAGAGGTAATAATGTGTGCAACACTCAAAAACAGAAGCAGAAAACAAAAACATAAAAATAAAATTGGGTTGCCTCCCAACAAGCGCTATTGTTTAACGCCCCTAGCTAGGCATAATGCAATAGATCTAGGTATTGTCATCTTTGGTATGCAATCCATAGGTATCTCTCATTATAGATTCATAAGTTAATTTTATTTTCTTTCTAGTAAAGTGCTACATGCCTTTCCTCAATGGAAATTGGAATATAATATTTTCTTCTTTCATATCAATAATTGCACCAATCGTTCTAAGGAAAGGTCTACCAAGAATAATAGGACAAGTAGGATTGCAATCTATGTCAAGAACAATGAAATCTACGGGCACATAATTCCTATTTGCAACAATAAGAACATCATTAATCCTTCCCGTAGGTTTCTTAATTGTAGAACCCGCTAGATGCAAATTTAAAGAGCAATAATCAAATTCACGGAATCCTAGCACATGACATAAAGTTTTTGGAATCATGGAAACACTGGCACCCAAATCACACAAAGCAGGGCACTAATAATATTTAATTTTAATCTTAATAGTAGGTTCCCACTCATCATAAAGCTTTCAAGGTATAAAAACTTCCAACTCAATTTTTTATTCAAAATATTTCATCATAGCATCCACAATATGTTTAGTAAAAGCTTTATTTTGATTATAAGCATGCGGAGAATTCAACATGGATTGCAACAAGGAAACACAATCAATCAAAGTACAACTATCATAACTAAATTCCTTGAAATCCAAAAGAGTGGGTTCATTGCTATTTAAACTTTCGACCTCTTCAATCCCACTTTTATCAATCTTAGCATTAAGATATATAAACTCTGAATCATTGGGACGCCTTTTAATTAAAGTTGACTCATATCCAATCCCATATTTTTCAAGATTTATACTAGAAAACAAAGATTCAATAGGAGTCACATCAATCACTTTAAAATATTCATCATTATTATCATGAGAAAACACCTTTTCAAGCCATTCACGCTTAGCACGTATTCTAGCGGTTCTTTCCTTACACTCATCAATAGAAATTCTCATAGCTTTTAAAGACTCATTAATATCATGCTTGGGTGGAATAGATATAATTTTCAAAGAATCAATCTCAAGATAAATTCTATCAATGTTCCTAGCCAAATCATCAATCTTGAGCAATTTTTCTTCAATCATAGCATTGAAACCTTTTTGCGAGCTAATGAATTATTTAATATTATTCTCATGATCACAGGGCATCTTATTATAATTTCCATAACAATTGTTGTAGGAATTACCATAATTGATAGAGGAATTACTAGGAAACGGCCTAGGATTGAAATTACCTCTATACGCGTTATTGCCAAAATTGTTCCTACCGACAAAATTCACATCAATAGATTCATTATTATTTAAAATCAAAGAAGACAAAGGCATATCATTGGGATCAATAGGAGTACTCTTACTAGCAAAAAAATTCATCAATTCATCCATCTTTTCACTCAGAGTATTTATTTCTTCAATAGCATGCACTTTTTTACTAGTAGGAGATCTTTCGGTATGCCATTGAGAATAATTTGCCATAATATTATCTAGGAGTTTAGTAGCTTCTCCTAATGTGATTTCCATAAAAGTACCACCCGCGGTGGAATCTAAAAGATTTCTAGAAGGAAAGTTCAGTCCCGCATAAAAAATATGTATAATCATTCATAAACTCAAACCATGCGCGGGGCAATTCCTAATCATTAGTTTCATCCTCTCCCAAGATTGTGCGACATGCTCATGATCAAGTTGCTTAAAATTCATTATATCGTTCCTAAGGGAGATAATCTTAGCGGGCGGAAAGTACTTGGAAATAAAAGCATCTTTACACTTATTCCATGAATCAATGCTATTTTTAGGTAAAGATGAAAACCAAGTTTTAGCACGATCTCGTAGTGAGAAAGGAAAATAGCTTCAATTTAACAATTTCATTATCCACATATTTCTTCTTTTGCATATCACAGAACTCAACGAAAGTATTTAGATGGGATGCGGCATCTTCACTACGAAGGCCAGAAAATTGTTCTTTCATAACAAGATTGAGCAAAGCGGCATTAATTTCATAAGATTCTGCACTAGTGGCGGGATCAATCGAAGTACTAATAAAATCATTATTATTAGTAGTGGAAAAGTCACATAACTTGGTATTCTCTTGAATCATCGTGACAAAGCAAGCAATCTAACACACAAGCAATCAAACAAAAAGACGAACGGAAGAAGGGCGAATAAAAAGGCAAATCTTTTTGGTATTTACTGAAAATCATTTTAGAAGTGGGGAGAGGAAAACGAGAGGTAAATGGAAAATAAAGTAAATGAAAGAGATGAGTTTGTGATGGGTACTTGGTAGGCTTGATCTTGCTATGTATCCTCCCCGGCAACGGCGCCAGAAGTCCTTCTTGCTACTTATTGAGCTTGCATTGGTTTTCCCTTGAAGAGGAAAGGGTGATGCAGAGAAGTAGATAAGTATTTCCCTCAGTTTGTTGAGAACCAAGGTATCAATCCAGTAGGAGGAACAAGCAAGGCCCCAATATTAGCACCTACATCAAATAATCAAACACTTGCACCCAACGCAACAAAGGGGTTGTCAATCCCTTCACGGTTATTTGCAAGGATGAGATCTGATAGAGAAGATAAAAGATTGCGAGAACTAAAAGTAAAACAAAAGTAAATAAATGGCAGCAATGTATTTTTGATATTTTTGGTTTATAGATCTGAAAATATAATATGGAAAAATATACCCGGGGGCATAGGTTTCACTAGAGTCTTCTCTCATGAAGGAAAATAATACGGTGGGTGAACAAATTACCATCGAGCAATTAATAGAAAAGCAAATAATTATGAAGATATGTAAGGCAATGATTATCCATATAGGCATCACGTCCGTGTCTAGTAGACCGAAACGATTCTGCACCTTCTACTATTACTCCACACATCGACCGACTCCTTCCTGCATCTAGAGTATTAAGTTCATGAAGAACACAGTAACACATTTGGTAAGATGACATGATGTAGAGGGATGAACTCAAGCAATATGATGAAAACCCCATCTTTTTATCCTCGATGGCAACAATGCAATACGTGTCTCGCTACCCCTAATTTGTCACTGGGTGAGGACACCGCAAGATTGAACCCAAAACTAAGCACTTCTCCCATTGCAAAATTACCAATCTAGTTGGCCAAACCAAACCAATAACTCGAAGAGACTTGTAAAGATTGAAATCATGCATATAAGAATTCAAATAATACTCATAGATAATCTGAACATAAACCCACAATTCATCGGATCTCGACAAAGACACCGCAAAAGAGTATTACATCGGATAGATCTCCATGAAGAACATGGTATTGAAGAACAAAGAGAGAGAATAAGCCATCTAGCTACTAGCTATGGACCCGTAGGTCTGTGGTGAACTACTCACGCATCATCGAAGGGGCAATGAAGTTGATGTAGATGTCCTCTATGATCAATTCCCTCTCCGGAAAATTACCGGAAAAGGCTCCCAGATTGGATCTCACGGGAACAGAGGCTCCCGGTGGCGGAAAAGTGTTTTTTGGCTCTTTTCGGTATTGGGGGAATATTTGGGAATTTATAGGCCAAGGATTAGGGTTAGGAGAGCTGCACGGGGCCCACAAGCCAGCCCCCTAGGGTGCGCCCAGGCTTGTCGCCTCCCGGCAGGTCTCCTGCCCCCTTCTCCAAGTCTGGCACGTGTCTTCTGGTCCAAGAAAAATCATTCCAGAGATTTTATTCCATTTGGACTTCGTTTAGTATTCCTTATCTGCAATACTCAAAAATATGGAGAGAAAAAACTGGCACTAGGCGCTAGATTAATAGGTCAGTCCCAAAAATAATATAAAATAGCATATTAATGCATATAAAACATCCAAAACAGATAATATAATAGCATGAAACAATAAAAAAATAGATACATTGGAGACGCATCAGCCCCCGAGTGTGGAAGTTGTCCTCACTCGGGATCTTTTTTGACTTAGGCGAAAGCTGGTTCGCAGCTAAGCCCCCGAATGTGGAAGTTCTCCTCACTCGGGATCGTTTTTGAATTAGGCGAAAGCTGGTTCATAGCTAAGCCCCTGAGCGTGGAACTTGTCCTCACTCGGGATCGTTTTTGACTTAGCCAAAAGCTGGTTCGCAGCTAAGCCCCCCGAGTGTAGAAGTTGTCTCCACTCGGGATCGTTTTTGACTTAGGCAAAAGCTGGTCTGTAGCTAAGCCCCCGAGTGTGGAAGTTGTTCTCACTCAGGATCGTTTTTGAGTTAGGCGAAAGATGGTTCGTAGCTAAGCCCCTGAGTGTGGAAGTTGTCCTCACTCGGGATGGTTTTTGACTTATGTGAAAGCTGGTTCGCAGCTAAGCCCCCGAGTGTGGAAGTTGTCCTCACTCGGGATTGTTTTTGACTTACGTGAAAGTTGTTTCACACCTAAGCCCCCGAGTGTGGAAGTTGTCCTCACTTGGGATCGTTTTTGAGTTAGGCAAAAGCTGGTTCGTAGCTAAGACCCCGAGTGTGGAACTTGTCTTCACTCGGGATGGTTTTTGACTTAGGAGAAAGCTGGTTCGCACCTAAGTCCCTGAGTGTGGAAGTTGTCCTCACTCAGGATAGTTTTTGACTTCGGGAAAGCTGGTTCGCAGCTAAGCCCCCGAGTGTGGAAGTTGTCCTCACTCGGGATTGTTTTTTACTTAGGAGAAAGCTGGTTCGCAGCTAAGCCCCCGAGTGTGGAAGTTGTCCTGACTCAGGGTCATTTTTGACTTAGGCGAAAGCTGGTTCATAGCTAAGCCCCCGAGTGTGGAATTTGTCCTCACTTGGGGTGGTTTTTGACTTAGGCAAAAGCTGGTTCACATTAAGTCCCCGAGCGTGGAAGTTTTCCTCACTCAGGATGGTTTTGTTCATCTCGGCGACTGTTGGGGATATTACCTATGGGTAACCCGCCCCTAGTGGTCCGGGTCACCAAAGGGGCGACTCACCATTAGCTGCGCGTCCCGTGGCCCAGATACTGATGGCAGTTTGAGAGGTCGTGCATATGATGGATTACCAAGAAAGCTCCTGGTCGTGGGGGACACGGCGACTTAGAGATAAGGAAAATCACAAAGAGTAGAATGTCAGGACTTTGTAAACCCTAGGGCCTCGACCTGTATATAAAGGCGGGTCCCAGGGAGAGGTCAGACAAGTTAGAGAGAATCGAGAGCTAGGTCAGGTGAGTTACGCCCTCCTTGTAATCGAAACCACCATTAATCCACGCAAAGCAGGATGTAGGCTTTTACCTCCTCACGAGGGGCCGAACCTGGGTAAATCTGAGTCTCGCTTTCGCTCACCCCCTTTGAGTCACCACCAAGGTGTGATGGCTCCATATCTAAGTCCTTTCACGAGGACATCTGCCATGACAAAACCACGACAGTTGGCGCCCACCGTGGGGCTAGAGCACGGTGGAGTTGAGTTCTCAAAGGGAGCCCTACCGGGGTTAGAAAGATATGCGGTCGACATCATGACTAAGAGCCGCCGCGGGAAGTACTACATCGACAACTCGTTGTTGGAGCCAGAGGCCGATTCCGTCGAATTTGGCTACCGAGTCCCCTTCGGCAAGATCAACGTCTTCATCGGCATGATCGGGACACCTGTGCATGAGCCAGACATCTCCACCGACATCGTCGAGCCGGCCAGGTACGTCCTCCCCGTTACACGGTGGGACATGAGTCGCCATGTTTTCGTCGGTTTTACACAGGTAGACGACGCGCAAGACGAAGTGGCGGGCCAAGAGATCACCTCTGTCAATTCTGATGGCGAGTCATCCATGGGCGAGACGGAATAGATCCACCCTCTTAAGGAAGTATAGCTCGGGGGTTTGTCGTTGGGAATGGACCACGAGGTCTTCGAGAGGTCTCGCCGGCAAATCGCCATCTACATGGCGGGGTCAGCGCAGCCTCAGCAGAATCCAACTGGCAATAACGAGACCGGGGGAACATCCAAACCCCCAGCGCAAACCATGATGGAGCTGACGGTGGAGATCGCCAGCCTCATGGCAACCACGATCACGTCTGAAAATCAGGAGTCTGTCAATGCTGAGCTAACTAAGCTGCGGGAGGCAATGGCCAAGGCCTAGCGGGACATGGAAGCACAAGCCGCCAGGATTGGGACCCAGCAAGCCGCGGTCGCAGCAGAGACGGAGCGACTGAACACCGAAGGCTGGCGGCTCGAGAGACAGCAGCGCGCGTCTGACGCCGTTCACCAAAGGAGGCACAATGGGCGCATCCCGGCTGACTTACACCCAACTCGCCTTTTCGACACTCCGTGCACCCCCGGGGCGGGTCCAGATTGGCCTTTACAAACCATCCCGAGGGGAGGAGCGGTTCCACCGCCCAATCCACCGCCGCCTCAGCCAATGGGTGCCCATGCGACTCGGTTCCAGACGCCACGGGGTCACTTCTCGAATCCCGTGGACAATGTGCTGGCAGCGACCCGCCACCTGGAGTCCCTTTCGATCTACGGAAACACCTCGGCCGAGATAGAAGCCAGAAACGCCATCGAGATGCTAAAGATGGTCGTGGTTCAGCACGCACAGTATTCTCATAGCCTTTATCGGCTACACTCCACGCCTCAGGCAAGTCACACCAGAAGTCACCATGAGGACTTCTCGCAGTAACCAGTGGGCCGCGGCGACTCCCCCAACACGACCCGCTCGGGATGCCCGACACACGAGCCCAGGATGTTGTGGATGCAGCACGAGCTGTGCGGCACATAGAGCCAACGGTCGCGGCAGGTCAGGCCTACCCGGCTTAAATGCCGTCACCTCCCGCGCCCCTGGACGTTGGGGGCAAGCACATTGGGGTATCATGTCTCGCCCCAGTTTTGTGCAACGAGCGCATGGCGAAGGACTTCAAAGGCCCCAGGAAGGTTCCCAACTACTCGCCGGATCTCAAACCCGGGTCATGGATCGAGATCTACGAACTCGCGATGGATATGCTGGACGTAAACGAGGCGGTCTGCGCTAAATACTTCACTATGATGCTTGAAGGGACGACACACACGTGGCTGAAAAACCTGCCGCCCAATTCCATCAACACTTGGGCGGAGCTGAAGGAGCGCTTCATCAAAAACTTCAGAGGGACCTGCAAGCGCCAAAGGACTATCATCAACCTACAACACTGCATCCAGGGCCGGATGAGTCGGCCCACCATTAGACCCGGCGAGTCGCGGAAGTTACTCATTCATCGGAAGGCATTTCAACGGCTCAGGCGGTGTTGATCCTGGAGAAGAACTGCCATTACGAACCTCTGGTACTGAAGCTAGGGAGACTTAAGTGAAAGGTACAGGACATGGGCGAGTTAATGGACGCCCTTACCTTGTATGCTGAGTCAGACGACACCAAGGATCCTGGAGAGGGCGACGACAAAATTAGTGCCGCCAGGAAGGGCGAGTTAGACAAGGGCCATTCCCAGTTTCAAAACCGGGGCAACAACCACCATGGCGGGCATGGCAAGAAGAGGCAACAGGAAGGTCCTACGGAATTTGTTGCTAATACTAATACCGGCAACGCAAACCCGTGTCAGAAGAAGCGGGGCTTTAGTGGGAAGAAACCACGTAATTACCATGAAATGCTTAAAGGCCCGTGCCCGCAGCACGCCACGGCCGAAGGACCGATGCCTCACTCGTGGGAAGATTGCTACATGATGCAAGAATTTCGGGCCGAGGCGCTCAGGAGAAGTCAAGGCGGCGAGCAGGGCCAGCGACAGGAGCAACCCGAGGCATCCGGGTCACGCCAGGTCATGTTCGGGGGTTTTCCTAACCAAGGACCACAGGGCGGGTCGTAGCCCAATGCTGGCCAATACCAAGTTCATAACCAGCAGTACCACCCACCGGGAGTGTTCCAACCCCCCTCCCCCGCAAGGAGACCCCCAGTGGCAGGAGTATCAGGGTGGGTTCCAAAATAACCCCAAACAGTTGAACAGTGGGCAATACCACGTGTTCACCACCAACACCTGTAAGCGGGATCATAAGGTGAAGCATAGAACTTTCGTAGCTGAGCCAGCGCTCCCATGATACCTTCACTAGTCTGAGAAATCCATAACATGGAGCAGGGAAGACCATCCACCCCGAGTGGACAACCCTGGCGACTTAGCCTTGGTCGTGGCTCCCCAAGTCGGGGGATACACCCTCTCCAAGGTCCTCATGGACGGAGGCAGCAGCATCAACATCCTATATTTCGATACTTTCCAGCGGATGAACCTCTTGGAGAAAGACCTGATGCCATCATCCACGGTCTTCCACGACATTGTTCTCGGCAAGTCGGCATACCCGATTGGGCGGATTAAGCTTAACGTGGCTTTTGGCATGGAGTCGAACTACAGGAGCGAGTCCCTCCTGTTCGAAGTGGTCAAAATCAAGAGCCCCTATCATGCGCTGTTTGGACGGCCGGCGTACGCCAAATTCATGGCCCGCCCATGCTATGTTTACCTCAAGCTCAAGATGCCTGGACCTAAGGGTCATATTACCGTCCACGGCGACAGGGAGATAGCCCAAGAGTGCAAAGAAGGAGATGCGGCTTATGCCGAGTCGGCTTGCGCGGCTGAGGAACTCAAGTTTCACCAATCCAATGTCGACCCGGCGGAAATGACGCCGCTCAAAAGGCCAGCCATCGATTCTGAGCCGCCGCTCAAGTTTAAACCAACGGACGACACCAAGGTTATCGACTTTATGCCAGGCAACTCCACCAAGCAGTTCACTATTGGGGCGGGTCTCGACCCCAAATAGGAAAGCGCGCTCATTGAATTCATCCGTGAGAATCGGGACATCTTTGCATGGAAACCTTCTGACATGTCAGGTGTACCGAGAGAATTCGCGGAGCACCATCTTAATATTGACCCTAAAGTTAAGCTAGTTCGGCAGTACCTTCGCAGGTTTAATGAAGAACGCCGTAAGGCGATCGGAGAGGAAGTAGCCCGGCTCCTTGCCGCTAGGTTCATCATCGAGGTTTTCCATCCTGAATGGCTGGCTAACCCGGTCCTGGTGCTCAAGAAGAATGACACTTTCCGAATGTGCATTGATTACACCGACCTTAACAGAGCCTGTCAGAAGGATCCTTTCGCCCTTCCCCTCATTGATCAGATTATTGATTCGACGACAGGTTGCGAACGTCTGTGTTTCTTGGACACTTATTCAGGATACCATCAGATAAAGATGGCAGTGGCGGATCAGGAGAAGACATCCTTCATAACCCCATTCGGAGCTTTCTGTTACGTGTCCATGCCGTTTGGGCTCAAGAGTGCGGGGGCGACTTACCAGCGCTGCATTCAAAACTGCTTACACAACCAGATAGGCCGTAACGTCCACGCTTACGTGGATGACATCGTGGTCAGGTCTCACCGCAAGGAGTCGCTCTTGGAGGACCTCAAGGAAACCTTCGACAACCTGCGCATTTACCAGATGAGGCTTAACCCCACCAAGTGTGTTTTTGGTGTCCCTACGGGGAAGTTATTGGGTTTCTTGGTATGAGAGCGTGGCATTGAGGCCAACCCGGACAAGATTGAGGCAATTACCTCGCTTGGGAAACCAGCCAACGTTAACCAAGTGCAGCGTATGGCGGGTCGAATTGTGGCCTTGAGCCACTTCATAAGTCGCCTTGGGGAGAAGGACATCCCTCTCTACCAGCTGCTCAACAAAACTGATCGTTTCGTATGGACGGATGAAGCCAATGAAGCCTTCGAAGCCTTGAAGCGACAATTAGCTAACCCGCCAGTGTTGGCGGCTCTGGCAAACAAGGAACCTATGCTTCTGTACATTGCAGCCAATTCCAAAGCGGTCAGTGTGGCAGTAGTTGTCGAGCGAAAGAAAGAAGGAAAGGAGTACCCGGTCCAGCGACTGGTGTATTTCATCAGCGAGGTCCTCACCCTCTCCAAGCAACGCTACCCACATTGGCAAAAGTTGGTTTTTGGGGTGTTCATGGCGAGTCAAAAGCTGAAACATTACTTCCAGGAACACCCGATCACGGTCGTCAGCTCCGTCCCCCCTTAGCGACATCATACAGAATCGAGAGGCTACTGCACGGATTGCTAAGTGGGCCATCGAGCTTGGATCCCATCAGGTGCGATATACGCCTCGAACGGCCATCAAATCTCAGGCGCTCGTGGACTTCATCAATGATTGGACCGAGTTACAAATCCCTGAGGAGAGACGAGATCTTACGTATTGGACCATCTATTTAGATGATTCCAGACAGTTGGAAGGCTCGGGGGCTGGTGTGGTGATAACTTTGCCTCAAGATGACAAATTTTGCTATGTCCTTCGGCTCATGTTCCCATGTACCAATAATGTAGCATAATACAAAGCTTTGCTCCATGGTTTGCGACTCGCCAAAGAGATGAATCTCACACGAGTGAGATGTTTGGGCGATTCAGATCTGGTGGCGCAGCAGGTTTCTGGCACCTGGGATTCACGAGACCCTCTGATGGCGGCTTACAGACGAGCTGTGTAAGATGTGGAGGGTCACTTCAACGGTTATCAAGTGGATCACATAGACCGACGGCTTAATGAAGCAGCGGACGCTCTTTCCCGCCTTGGTTCACAGCGTAAGCCAGTTCCTCCCAATGTCTTTTTGGATGTATTACATAACCCTTCAGTGAAACTGCCTTCGGAGGAAGATTTAGCGGCACCGGACCCCGAGTCTCAACTCGTGGAGGCTCTTCATGCCACTCCAGACTGGGCGATCCCTTACATGGCATACCTCACCAGAGGTGAGTTACCGACCGACGAGTTGCTAGCTCGCCAATCGTCCGTCGGTGTAAATCCATGGTCATACACAATGGCGAGTTACACAAACGAAGCACCTCGGGGGTATTTCAAAGATGTGTCTCTTCTGAAGAAGGATGTACGATCCTCAATGAGATTCACGCGGGTGACTGTGGTCATCATGCTGGGTCCCGATCCTTGGTTTCAAAAGCCTTCAGACATGGGTTTTATTGGCTGACGGCTCACGCAGACGCAGAGGAGATCGTTTGCCGATGTGATGGCTGCCAAAAGTTTGGACGCCAGATGCATGTGCCGGCTCAGGAATTGCGGATGATACCAAGCACTTGGCCGTTTGCACTCTGGGGGCTTGATATGGTCGGTCCCTTCAAGACGTCTTCCACCAAAAATACTCACCTATTGGTGGCGGTTGACAGATTTACCAAGTGGGTGGAGGCGGAACCTGTTAGCAGTTGTGACGCTGATACGACCATCAAATTCTTAAAGAAACTGATTTTCAGATTCGGATACCCTCATAGTATCATTACTGACATTGGTACTAACCTATCCAAAGGTGCAATGCAAGAGTTCTATTCACGAGAGCATATCCGGCTTGATGTTTCAGCGGTTGCGCATCCCCAGTCTAATGGACAGGCAGAGAGGGCGAATCAGGAAATATTGCGGGGGATTAAGCCTCGACTCATGGTACCTTTGGAACGTACACTAGGATGTTGGGTCGAGGAGTTGCCATCAGTACTGTGGAGTATCAGGACGATTCCAAACCGCTCCACGGGTTTTACACCTTTCTTTCTGGTCTACGGGCAAAAGCGGTGTTACCAAGTGACATCAAACATGATTCCCCACGAGTCGCCGCCTATGTGGAGCAGGACAACGAGTTAGCGCGACAAGATTCGCTGGACGCCTTGGAGGAGGAACGTGACTTGGCCGCATCACGATCGGCGATTTACCAACAAGACTTGCGATGTTACCATAGTCGCGGGGTCAAGAGCCGAGCTTTCCAAGAAGGCAACTTGGTGCTCCGTTTGGTTCAAGATCATACTGGTATGCACAAGCTATCACCTCCATGGGAAGGACCGTTTGTCGTCAGCAAGAACCTTCGGAACGGCTCATACTATTTGGTGGATCTTCACCCAGATCGGCCAACTACACAGGTTGAGACAACTCCCCCCTGGAACATAGCCCATCTGCAGCCTTACTAGACTTAGAGCCATGAGCCCCCCCTTTTTTCTTTATAAGTTTTTAGCAAATTGTAATCCATGAATTATGAAAGCAATAAAGCCGACACCCACGAACTTCGGGGTCCTTTGCCGTTTCAGCTTTTGAAAGCATGAGTCTTTATTGTTCTATAAGTCGCCCAAACATGGACGCTATCAAAGTCAAAGAGCGTAAGTCGCCATGCTGCACTTGCTTCAAAACTGGGCTTTGATAAAAGCCAAAGAGGACCAACGTTGCCACGTCGCACGGTCCAAACATAGGCGCCTTATATGGTTTTGAGAATTAAGCCGGCTTACTTGGGGGCTACTAGTCCCCAAGTCATTTTGCAGTAAGAGCGTATACGCTTCTGTAATCCTATGCCTGGTTTCTTCCTAAATCATAGGTCACTTGGGGGCTTCCACTCATTGAGTTCAGCCTGAATACCCTCTTGGCTAGAGAAAAATTACCACATTACAAATGGTTATACTGGACTGTGTGTTGAACAAGTCGCCACATGGACCTATGTACTCAAGGCGAGTCAATCCGTTATTTGGACCCTGAACTCACCTTGGTTAAAACATAAAAGGTACCTGCCAGAGTCACACATGGGAAATAGAGAAACTATTGGTTCATTGAACCTGCTTCACAGAAGCTTGACTCGCGCCTGATCAGCCGGTCTAAAACAACAAGGCTTTTTTGCAAAAGCTTCCTAAGGGTAACACTAGAGTTTTGCAAACTCGTCTTATCCTATCAAAACTCACTGAGTCGATAATTTTTTTTACTTCTTGATGACAAGATCACAAGGTTTCTTAACATATCTTTGAGCCGTCTTTGATTATAACTCGCCCCGACTCATATTTCTCGCCATAACCCGGGGGCTGATTTATTTCTCGCCATACCCCGAGGGCTAATTTATTTCTTGCCATGATCGAGGGGGCTGGTTTATTCCTGGCCATGCACTTACTGACTCGGCTGCTCTTTTTCCTAACACACGAGGAAAAAATTTGTTTGTCACATTGAGACATTCCTTGCTTTATCAAGATTGCAGGCGAGTCATGCATAGATTCAAGGACTACCACTGGTTCCATCAAAAAATAATACGACATACTTGGTGTTTCACACACACTAACAAGGCTATTACATGGCTCGCATGGCCAGAATGGGTGTCATCCCCCAATGAAAGAAGGATCCATGGGCGAATCAGGCCACCGCCGAGTCACCTTGCCTTGAGCTCTCCCCGCCTTCGATTCGTAAGTCGCCCAGCTTCCAGTTACACTTGGACAAGGCAACGAACTCGTCTTCATCATCAAGGAAGAGAGATAGGTCCATGTCAAGATCAAAAGGATTCTTGGGCCGACTAGGAACCAGGCTAGCAGTTTCATATGAAGGAGGCGTCACCTTCTTTTTCGTCTCATCATAGGCGGCTTGGTATTTGTTCAGATCTAAACTGGCTGCCAGTTGAGTCGTCGCATAGCGAGATTCTACGTTAACTCGGTGATAGTCCACCTCGGTGAATACTGACCCGTCATCTTTCAGCTCGGGGTAGCCGGTGGCTATTTCTTCGATTTTGAGCTCAGGAGCGTACGCTAAGCACCGACTCAGGGTGTTCAATACTCCCTTTCAGGCGGCTGATCTTTTTAATTCCTCTATCTGAGGAGGCAATGTAGACAGGAAGCCGAGCATCTGCTTGATGGTCATCACTGGTCCCTTGTTGCCCATCACTGCCTTGATCGTCAGCACGTCCCTGGTGTATAGCTGCTCAGCGAAGGTATATATGGCTTTTAACTTAAGCAGGCAGTCGTCCGGAAGATTGGCGGCTCGTGCACCTACAAAGGGTACATCAGTATTTGATAATTTTTTGATACCAGATTAGTTAATCAAACAGTCAAAGGTTAACGCTTACCAAACATGGCGACTGTCATATTGGACACATGATTTTTTAAGCCGGTTAGCTCTTGCTGGGCGGCTTCCAATTTCTCCTCAGCCTGCTCAGCACGCTTAAGAATGGCGGCTTGATCGGCCTTGGCTTTCTTCTCAATTTTTTTCTGGTCAGCCTTCATCTTCTCCAGCTCAGCTTGCAGTAAGTGGAATTTCTTCTCCAACTCCGAGTGTGCATCCCGTTGTTCAGCCAGATTTTTCTTTAAGTCAGCCACCGCTGACTCAGTCTGTGTCATAGACTCGTGCACATCAAATTTGGGGAGACAAGTTTCAGCATTACTGCAAGCAATACTCCTGATACTTGGGGGCTAATGTATGATTTTGATCAAAATCATACCGTATGCAAGACCCGGATCATCTTCCAAAAGATGACCCGACCCTTGGGGGCTACAGGTTGAAGCTTTTTCTCTAATACAAGACCCAGCTCATCTTCCAAAAGATGACCCGGCCCTTGGGGGCTACAGGTTGAAGCTTTTTCTCTAATACAAGACCCGACTCATCTTCCAAAATATGACCGGCCCTTGGGGGCTACAGGTTGAAGCTTTTTCTCTAATACAAAACTCGGCTCATCTTTCAAAAGATGACACGACCCTTGGGGGCTACAGGTTGGTGATACGTCCATTTTGCATCATGTTTTCATGTTGATATTTATCGCTTCTTTGGCTGTTATTTCACTTCACGGTACTATTCTTATGCCTTTTCTCTCTTATTTTGCAAGGTTTACATGAAGAGGGAGAATACGGGCAACTGGAATTCTGGCCTGAAAGTGGAGCAAAGTTGAGATACCTATTCTGCGCAACTCCAAACGTCGTGAAAATCAACGGGGATTTTTCCCAATTTATCAAAAATACTAGGCCGAAGAAGTGCCAGAGGGGCACTAGGGGGTGCCCACAAGCCTGCACGGCGCGACTACCCCCCCAGGCCGCGCCATGGGGGCTTGTGGGCAGCCCACTGCCCCCCCTCTTTTGCTATATGGAGGGTTTCGTCCAGGAAAAAAATCAAGGAGGGGCTTTTTCGTGGTTTCGCCACCGCCACGAGGTGGAACTTGAGCAGAACCAATCTAGAGCTCCGGCAGGACGATCCTGTCGGGAAACTTCCCTCCCGGAGGGGGAAATCGTCGCCATCGTCATCACCAACACTCCTCTCATCGGAGGGGACTCGTCACCATCAACATCTTCATCAGCACCATCTCATCTCCAAACCCTAGTTCATCACTTGTAACCAATCTCCGTCTCTCGACTCCGATTGGTACTTGTAAGGTTGCTAGTAGCGTTGATTACTCTTTGTAGTTGATGCTAGTTGGATTACTTGGTGGAAGAGTTTATGTTCAGATCCTTGATGCTACTCATTACCTCTCTGATCATGAATATTATTATGCTTTGTGAGTAGTTACTTGTGTTCCTGAGGACATGGGATAAGTCATGCTAATAGTAGTCATGTGAATTTGGTATTCGTTCGATATTTTGATATGTTGTATGTTGATTTTCCTCTAGTGGTGTTATGTGAACGTCGACTACATAACACTCCACCATTATTTGGGCCTAGAGGAAGGCATTGAGAAGTAGTAAGTAGATGATGGGTTGCTAGAGTGACAGAAGCTTAAACTCTAGTTTATGCGTTGCTTCGTAAGGGTCTGATTTGGTTCCACTAGTTTAATGCTATGGTTAGACTTTGTCTTAATTCTTCTTTCGTAGTTGCGGATGCTTGCGAGAGGGGTTAATCATAAGTGGGATGCTTGTCCAAGTAAGGGAAGTACCCATGCGCCGGTACACCCACATATCAAACTATCAAAGTAACAAACGCGAATCATATGAACATGATGAAACTAGCATGACAGAAATTCCCGTGTGTCCTTGGGAGCATTTTTCCTCCTATAAGACTTTGTCCAGGCTTGTCCCTTGCTACAAATGGGATTGGGCCACTTTGCTGCACCATTGCTACTTTTGTTACTTGTTGCTTGCTACGAATCATCTCACGACACAATCACTTGTTACCGACAATTTCAGTGCGTGTAGATTTTACCTTGCTGAGAACCACTTGTCAGATCCTTCTGCTCCTCGTTGGGTTCGACACTCTCACTTATCGAAAGGACTATGATTGATCCCCTATACTTGTGGGTCATCAAGACTCTTTTCGGGCGCCGTTGCCGGGGAGTGAAGCGCCTTTGATAAGTGGAACTTGGTAAGGAAACATTCATATAGTGTGCCGAAATTTATTGTTACTTGTCACTATGGATACTAATCCTTTGAGGGGCTTGTTCGGGGTATCTTCACCTCGAACGGAAGCACAAATAGTTTCTCCTCAACCTGCTGCACCTACTGAAAATATTTGCTTTGAATTTCTTTCGGATATGCTTGACAAACTGCTGGCTATTCCTTTTACACGAGATGGAACATCACATCCAGACTTGCATCTAATCTATGTAGATGAAGTTTGTGGTTTATTTAATCTTGCAGGTTTGCCCGAGGATGAGGTCAGGAAGAGGGTCTTTCCTTTATCTTTGAAGGATAAGGCACTGACATGGTATAGGCTATGTGATGATACTAGATCATGGGACTACAATCGGTAGAAATTGGAATTTCATCAAAAGTTTTATCCTATGCATTTAGTACATCGTGATCGAAATTATATTTACAATTTTTGGCCTCGTGACAGAGAAAGCATCGTTCAAGCTTGGGGGAGGCTTCAATCAATGCTATATTCATGCCCCAATCATGAGCTCTCGAGAGAAATTATCATTCAGAACTTCCATGCTCGGCTTTCTCATGATGACCGCACCATGCTTGACACTTCTTGTACTGGTTCTTTTATGAAGAGAGATATTGACTTCAAATGGAATTTATTGGAGAGAATCAAACGCAACTTTGAAGATTGGGAGCTTGAAGAAGGTAAGGAGTCAGGTATGAATTTCACGTTTGATTGCGTTAAATCCTTTGTTGAGACAAATACCTTTAGTGATTTTGGCGCTAAGTATGGACTTGACTCTGAGATAGTAGCTTCATTGTGTGAATCCTTTGCTGCTCATATTGATATCCCCAAAGAGAAGTGGTTTAAATATCATCCTCCTTTAGAAGTAAATGTAGTTAAACCCACTCCAGTTGAAGAGAAAGGCATTGCCTATAATGATCCTGTTGTTCCAAGTGCTTACATTGAGAAACCACCTTTCCATGTTAGGATAAAGGATCATTCTAAAGCTTCAACTGTGATACGTAGAGGCTATATTAGAACACCTACACCCCCTGAGAAAATTAGAGTTGAACCTAGCATTGCAATTATCAAAGATCTTCTGTCTGAAGAAGTTGAGGGACATAATATTCACTTCTGTGAAGATGCTGCTGGAATTGCTAAACCTCACGCTAGAGACAAACATAGGCCTGTTGTTGGCATGCCTGTGGTTTCTATTAAGATAGGAGATCGTTGTTATCATGGCTTATGTTATGTGGGTGCTAGTGTTAGTGCAATACCTCAATCCTTATATGATGATATCAAAGATGAGATTGCACCTCTTGAGATAGAGCCTATTGATGTCACTATTCAGCTTGCCAATAGAGATACTATCTGCCCTGTGGGAATTGTTAGGGATGTTGAAGTCTTGTGTGGTAAAACGAAGTATCCTGCTGATCTCCTCGTTCTTGCTACCGCACAAGATAGCTTTTGCCCATCATATTGGGTAGACCTATTCTCAATACTATCAATGCTCATATTGATTTTGAGAAGCAAACTGTCACTGTTGGCTTTGAAGGTGTGTCACATGAGTTCAATTTCTCTAAGTTTGGTAGACAACCTCATGAAAAGGAGTTGCCTAGTAGGGATGAAACTATTGCCTTAGCCTCTATTGTCGTGCCTCCTACTGATCCTTTAGAGCAATACTTGCTTGATCATGAAAATGATATGCATATGGATGAAAGGGATGAGATAGATAGAGTTGTCTTACAACAATATCCTATCCTTAAGAATAACTTGCCTGTTGAACTGCTTGGGGATCCACCCCCACCAAAGGGTGATCATGTGTTCGAGCTTAAAGAGTTGCCTGATACTCTTATATATGCTTAACTTGATGAAAAAGAGATATATCCTGTTATAATTAGTGCTAGCCTCTCAGAGCCTGAAGAAAAGAAGTTACTAAAAACTCCGAGGAAGCACCGTGCTGCTATTGGATATACTCTTGATGATCTTAAGGGCATTAGTCCTACTCTATGCCAGCACAAGATTAAAACTGATCCCGACTTCAAACCAGTTGATGATCATCAAAGGAGATTAAATCCTAAGATGAAAGAAGTAGTGACAAAAGAAATACTAAAGCTCGTGGAAGAATGTATCATTTATCCTGTTGCTCACAGCGATTGGGTGAGTCTGGTGCATTGCGTTCCTAAGAAGGGAGGCATTACCGTTGTCCCTAATGATAAGGATGAATTGATCCCATAGAGGATTATTACTGGCTATAGGATGGTGATCGATTTTAGGAAATTGAATAAAGCCACTAGGAAAGATCATTACCCTTTGCCGTTTATCGACCAAATGCTAGAAAGGCGGTCTAAACACACACACTTCTGCTTTCTAGACGGTTATTCTGGTTTCTCCCAAATACCAGTTTCACAATCTGATCAGGAGAAAACCACTTTCACCTGCCCTTTCAGTACCTTTGCCTATAGACGTATGCCTTTTGGCTTATGTAATGCACCTGCCACCTTTCAAATATGTATGATGGCTATATTCTCTGACTTTTGTGAAAAGATTGTCGAGGTTTTCATGGATGACTTCTCTGTTTACGGGTCTTCCTTTGATGATTGCCTCAGCAACCTTGATCAAGTCATGCAGAGATGTAAAGAAACCAATCTTGTCTTGAATTGGGAGAAGTGCCACTTTATGGTTAATGAAGGCATCGTCTTAGGACATAAATTTTTTGAAAGAAGTATTGAAGTCGATAAGGCTAAGGTTGATGCAATCGAGAAAATGCCATACCCCACGGATATCAAAGGGATAAGAAGTTTCCTTGGTCATGCTGGTTTCTATAGAAGGTTCATTAAAGACTTCTCTAAGATTTCTAGGCCTCTTACCAATCTCTTGCAAAAGGATATTCCTTTTGTCTTTGACGAGGATTGTGAGGAAGCCTTCGAAATACTTAAGAGGGCTTTGATAACTGCACCTATTGTTCAACCACCTGATTGGAACTTGCGTTTTGAGATCATGTGTGACGCTAGTGATTATGCTATTGGTGCTTTTCTAGGGCAAAGAGTCGATAAGAAGTTGAATGTTATTCACTACGCTAGTAAGACTCTAGACAATGCCCAGAGAAACTATGCTACTACGGAGAAGGAATTTTTAGCAGTCGTGTTTGCATGTGAAAAGTTCAGGTCTTACATAGTAGATTCCAAAGTCACTATTCACACTGATCACGCTGCTATTAAGTACCTAATGGAGAAGAAGGACGCTAAACCTAGACTTATCAGATCGGTTCTCTTGCTACAAGAATTTGATTTGCATGTTGTCGACAGAAAGGGTGTTGATAACCCTGTAGCAGATAACTTGTCTAGGTTGGAGAACGTCCTTGATGACCCACAACCTATTGATGATAGCTTTCCCGATGAGCAATTGAATGGCATCAATGCTTCACGTAGTGCACCGTGGTATGCTGATTATGCAAACTATATCGTTGCTAAATATATACCACCTAGGTTCACGTACCAACAAAAGAAGAAATTCTTCTTTGACTGGAGACATTACTTTTGGGATAATCCCCACCTTTATAAGGAAGGAGTAGATGGTGTTATTAGACGTTGTGTACCTGAACATGAACAGGGACATATCCTACAGAAGTGTCACTCCGAGGCCTACGGAGGACACCATGCGGGAGATAGAACTGCACACAAGGTATTGCAATCAGGTTTCTGTTGGCCCACTCTCTTCAAGGATGCCCGTAAGTTTGTCTTGTCTTGTGACGAATGTCAAAGAATAGGTAATATTAGCAAACGTCAAGAAATGCCTATGAACTATTCACTTGTCATTGAACCATTTGATGTTTGGGGCTTTGATTATATGGGACCTTTTCCAAAATCCAACGGGTATACGCATATCTTAGTTGCTGTTGATTACGTCACTAAGTGGGTAGAAGCTATCCCCACTAGTAGTGCTGATCACAACACCTCTATCAAGATGATGAAAGAAGATATCTTCCCTAGATTTGGAGTCCCTAGATATCTAATGACTGACGGTGGTTCACACTTCATTGATGGTGCTTTCCATAAAACGCTTGCTAAGTACGATGTCAACCATAGAATTGCGTCTCCCTATCACCCTCAGTCCAGTGGTCAAGTAGAGCTAAGTAATAGAGAGATTAAACTGATTCTGCAAACGACTGTCAACAGGTCTAGAAAGAATTGGTCTAAGAAGCTCGATGATGCACTGTGGGCTTATAGAACTCCCTATAAGAATCCCATGGGCATATCTCCGTACAAAAATGGTGTATGGTAAAGCCTGTCACTTACCTCTTGAGCTAGAGCATAAAGATTATTGGGCAATCAAAGAGCTCAACTTTGATTTCAAACTTGCCGGTGAGAAGAGGTTATTTGATATTAGCTCGCTTGATGAGTGGAGAACTCAGGCATATGAGAATGCCAAGCTATTCAAAGAGAAGGTTAAGAGGTGGCATGATAAGAGGATACCAAAGCGTGAGTTCAATGTACGTGATTATGTCTTGCCATATAACTCTCGTTTAAGACTCTTTGCAGGCAAGCTTCTCTCTAAATGGGAAGGTCCCTATGTTGTTGAGGAAGTATATCGTTCCGGTGCTATCAAGATCAACAACACGGAAGGTAATTGTCCGAGAGTGGTAAATGGGCAGAGAATCAAGCATTATATCTCAGGTACTCCCATAAATGTTGAAAGCAATATTATCAATACCATAACTCCGAAAGAATACCTAAGGGATATTTATCAGCCTGTTTCAGACTCCGAAAATGAAGAGGTATGTGATTCGGTAAGAAAATAGAGTCCAAAACTTTTCCAGTAGGAAATTTTCTCCACTTTGGAATATTTGAAAAAATACAAAAATTGAAAGTAGTCGAGAAAGTGCGCAAGGAGGCGACAAGCCTGCACGACGCAGGCCCACCCCCTGGTCGCATCGTGAGGGCTTGTGGCCACCTCGTGCGCCTCCCGGACTCCGTTTTCATGCAGGGTACTCCTTCTGGTCTGGAAAAAAATCATTATATATACTTCCGTTTGGTCTGACCCCTGCATCACGCGGATTTCCTCTGTTTTTTGTTTCGAGCCTGTTTTCTGCCGCAGATCTAGGTCAAGATGTCTTCTCAGGATTCAGAGGGGGAGAGCTATGTGGCTGATTACCTTGCTAACCCCAAGGTCTATGGGGACTTTGATCCATATGGCTGGACCACTGATGAGGAAGAAGACTATGATCCCAAGGGGAAGGAACAAACAAGTTCCGATGAAGAGGAGGCTCCTCTACCTCAACCTGGACGCACTCATGTGGAGTTCAAGAAGTCGAGCCTCCTTGGCTCAAGGAAGAATCCTAAGACCCTTTTTATCCCTTCTCGTTTCTTGCAGGAGAGTAAGCAGGAATTATGCCAAAGGGTGTTGAAGCTTGAAGAGGAAAATGATGATCTGAGGGAGCAGAATTTTATGCTCAAGTGGAAATTAAACAAGCTCAAGACCTCTTCAACAACTCCACCACCATCACCACCAAAGGAAGACAACTGAGCATTGGTATGGGCAATCCCCTTGGCTTTTGCTAAGCTTGGGGGAGTTGCCCGGTATCGTATCACCATCACATATTTTGCCTTTACCTTTGTTTTAGTTTGCCTTTTTAGTTTTTTTTCTAGTAGTTTAAAAGTCTTAGTGTTTTAGTCTTGAGTTTTGCTTTGTGTCACCCCCGATGTATTCTTGCTCGTGAGCCATATAATAAAGAGTGTCTTAGTTGAAGGGCTTTGCCTCTTGCCATGATCCAAAGAGTGAGAATAGAACAAAAGCATGAAAGATCATGTAATGATCTTATGGGAAGTGATGGATTCACATATAAAAATAATGAGGATTTAAACTTGTTGAGGTTAGGCAAGCGTAGACCTTGGTCATTGTTGCAATTAATAGGAAGTGAGAAAGAAGGAGATGTTCACATATAAATATATCATCTCTGACACCATCTATGATTGTGAACACTCACTAAACTATTGCATGCCTAGAAGTAGATGTTGGACAAGGAAGACAACATAATGAATTGTGTTTGCTTGGCTTTGAACAATGTTATATGATTAAAGATCCCTTAGCATGTGACGATTGCTTCCACCTCACATTAGCCAAAACCCCCGCACCAAGTAGAGATACTACTTGTGCATCCATAAACCTTCAACCCAGTTTTGCCATGAGTGTCCAGCATACCTACCTATGGATTGAATAAGATCCCTCAAGTAAGTTGTCATCGGTGCAAGCAATAAAAATTGCTCTCTAATATGTATGATCTATTAGTGTGTGGAAAATAAGCTTTATACAAACCTGTGATGAGGAAGACATAAAAGCGACAGACTGCATAATAAAGTTCTTTATCACAAGAGGCAATATAAAGTGACGTTCCTTCGCACTAAGAGGACACGCATCCAAACCTCAAAAGCGCATGACAACCTCTGCTTCCCTCTGCGAAGGGCCTATCTTGTACCTTTACTTTTTGCCCTTGAAAGAGTCATGGTGATCTTCACCAATTCTTTATTTCGCCTTTGTCTTGGCTACCGTCACATGCTTGGGAAAGATCTATATTCATATGTCAACTTGGAGGTAAGTATTCATGAATTATTATTGTTGACATTACCCTTGAGGTAAATAGTTGGGAGGCAAAACTGTAAGCCCCTGTCTTTCTCTGTGTCCAGCTGAAACTTTGATCTCATGAGTACCACGTGTGTTGTAGAAATTGTAGAGAACGAAAGAATAATTGAGTATGTGGATTTGCTTTACAAGCTCTTACTTGACTCTTTCTTATGTTGTGATACATTGCAATTGCTTCAATGACTAAAGGCTATCGGTTGTTACTTCTCGGTAAGGTTCTTGATCCATGCTTTACTTTGTGAAGGAATTATCACTTTAGCATGAGAGATTATATGTTGGTATTGCTGTTCTGAGCTTGATCATGATGCATGCATGTTCGTATCTTGTTTTGTTGACACCTTTCTCCCTAAACATGTGGACATATTTATTGAGCTCGGCTTTTGCTTGAGGACAAGCGAGGTCTAAGCTTGGGGGAGTTGATACGTCCATTTTGCATCATGTTTTAATTTGTTATATTTATCACTTCTTTGGCTGTTATTTCACTTCACGGTACTATTTTTATGCCTTTTCTCTCTTATTTTGCAAGGTTTAGATGAAGACGGAGAATACCGACAACTGGAATTCTGGCCTGAAAGTGGAGCAAAGTTGAGATACCTATTCTGCGCAACTCCAAATGCCGTGAAAATCAACGGTTTTTTCCCCAATTTATCAAAAAGACTGGGCCGAAGAAGTGCCAGAGGGGCACCAGGGGGTGCCCACAAGCCTGCACGGCGCGGCCACCCCCCAGGCCGTGCCATGGGGTTTGTGGGTAGCCCACTCGCCCACTGGTCCCCCCTCTTTTGCTATATGGAGGGTTTCATCCAAGAAAAAATCAAGGAGGAGCTTTTTCGTGGTTTCACCGCCGCCATGAGGAGGAACTTGAGAAGAACCAATCTAGAGCTCCGGCAGGACGATCCTGCCTGGGAAACTTCCCTCCCAGAGGGGGAAATCGTCGCCATCGTCATCACCAACACTCCTCTGATCGGAGGGGACTCATCACCATCAACATCTTCATCAGCACCATCTCATCTCCAAACCCTAGTTCATCACTTGTAACCAATCTTCATCTCCCGACTCCGATTGGTACTTGTAAGGTTGCTAGTAGTGTTGATTACTCTTTGTAGTTGATGCTAGTTGAATTACTTGGTGGAAGAGTTTATGTTCAGATCCTTGATGCTACTCATTACCTCTCTGATCATGAATATGATTATGCTTTGTGAGTAGTTACTTTTGTTCCTGAGGACATGGGATAAGTCATGCTAATAGTAGTCATGTGACTTTGTTATTCGTTCGGTATTTTGATATGTTGTATGTTGTTTTTCCTCTAGTGGTGTTATGTGAACGTCGACTACATAACAATCCACCATTATTTGTGCCTAGAGGAAGGCATTGGGAAGTAGTAAGTAGATGATGGGTTGCTAGAGTGACAGAAGCTTAAACCCTAGTTTATGCGTTGCTTCGTAAGGGGCTGATTTGGATCCACTAGTTTAATGCTATGGTGAGACTTTGTCTTAATTCTTCTTTCGTAGTTGTGGATGCTTGCGAGAGGGGTTAATCATAAGTGGGATGCTTTTCCAAGTAAGGGCAGTACCCAAGCGCCGGTCCACCGACATATCAAACTATCAAAGTAACAAATGCGAATCATATGAACATGATGAAACTAGCATGAAAGAAATTCCCGTGTGTCCTCGGGAGCGTTTTTCCTCCTATAAGACTTTGTCCAGGCTTGTCCCTTTCTACAAAAGGGATTGTGCCACTTTACTGCACCGTTGCTACTTTTGTTACTTGTTGCTTGCTACGAATCATCTCACCACACAATCACTTGTTACCGATAATTTCAGTGCCTGCAGATTTTACCTTGCTGAGAACCACTTGTCAGATCCTTCTGCTCCTCGTTGGGTTCGACACTCTTACTTATCGAAAGGACTATGATTGATCCCCTATACTTGTGGGTCATCAGTTGGAGATTTGTTTTATTCAAAGACCCGGGTGCAGGAAGGCTAATGGGTGCAGGAAAATACATCAACATACGTACTTCATGTTTGGTCCTCATAAGACGGATCAAGCTCTTGTTCAGTTTGTAATCCCTCTCCAGATGATTTGTGAAGCCAGAACAAAGTTGGTCGAATTCCAGCTTCTCATATTGACGGAGCTTGAGGGTGTCTGTGTCTTCATCAGAAGAAAGGCGAGTTGCCTTGGAGGTATGTTTGGAAAGCACTGCAGTCTGAGGAGTGGAGTAGCCAATGCCAGTGACCACGACGTCTGGATCGTTAGTCGCCTTAAGAGGGCTTGGCGGGTTACTCTTACCAGCGGTCTCCTTCAAAATGATGGGCGAGTCATCCCGGGCTTCGGGGATATCGTCCGCAGGAATATCATGAGTAGCCGTTTGATCTTCATCAGTCTCAGGAACAGAGGTGCTCGTGCCTAAGGCGTCAGATGTTCGGAGAGCAGAAGGTGGGTCGTTGGTTTTTCTTCTCTTTGCTTGTGCCCTGCGACAAAAGTACCAAGATTAAAAGCACATATCATTGTTTAGAAAAAAATGGATTAACAAAGAAGACTCACCCTTGCACACGAATCATCGGTGGGAGAGCAGATATTGCCGAGTCGCCAGATGTAGGGGGAGAAGTCTGACAGAACAAAGGCTTGAAGTTGACAAAGTGGCGAGTCATATTTTACACGACAAAGGGTATGATAAAACAAGAATGTACCTCGCTGGTGCGTTTCCGACCGGTTGTCTGGTCAGGCAATCCGGTGATTAAGTCGCCAGAGCGACTACGGGTCTTGCGCGTGGGGGTAAATCTTGCTTTCTTCAAAAGGAAATCAGGGTCCATACAAGCATATGGGTGAGACATGGGCACTTTTCCGTAGATCCGCCTGGCTGGTCTAGGGGAAGGAGAAGGTGAGTCGGAAGAAATGGAAATTACCTCGACTGCATCATTTTTGCTTTCATGGTCCGCGCCCTACACATAAGGATGCATGGTATAAATGTAAGTCGGAAAACATAGATGATGAGCGAGGGGGAAACCTTACCTCTGAGTGTGCCTCGTCTTCTTGTGAGTCGCCAACAAAAGATGAATCTTTGGTGGCGGCTTCCTTTTTGCTCACCGTCTTCTTCTTTTTTGGCGGCAGCTTGGTGGACTTCGAGGCGGCCGCTTTGGGGCCCCTTCGCCAGAATACATCGTTTTTCTGATGGATAGAGGCAAATCTTAAGCCAAGAACATTGCTAAGCATAAAAAAAGACAAAGGGCGGCTTGGATTCTTACTGGTGGCACCGGGTTGGCGCGGCAGAAGGCCTTAAGACCAATCTTGGCGCATTCTTCCAAGGTTTCGTCGGTTTGTTTCTTGATGACTCTGACAATTTCGCTCTTTGAGAGTCTGTGGCGACTGAAGCACTGTGGATGGTCTACTGTACCATCGTAGTCATACATCAGCCCGTCTCGGTGACTCACGGGAAGGATGTTCCATTCTATCCAGCAGCAGAATAGGTCAATCCCGATGAGCCCGTTGTTGTTCAGAGATTTGAACTCGGAGAAGATTGGGATAAACTCCGACTCTTCTTATTTTGTGAGCTTATCGGGAAATTTGAAGTCCATGGGCAGGCGGTCTGCTCTGAAGCCTGGGAGAGGGTTCTCGCCAGGTGGAGAAGTGTCTCGGCAGTAGAACCATGACTCGGCCTAGCCTTTGGGATGGCTGTGCAGAAGAACTGTCGGAAATCCACGTTCGTGGCGTCTTTGGATGTTTACTCCTCCGAGCTCATGGTTGGGACCGTTGGGAAACTCGGTCTGACGGTTTAGATGGAAAAAGTTCCAGAATAAGGGGATCACGGGTTCTCTCTGCAAATATACTTCGCAGAAGACCTGGAACTGGCATAGGTTGCTGATGGAGTTGGGTCCCAGATCTTGAGGATGGACGTTGAGGAAATGCAGGACGTCCCGGAAAAACTTTGACCCGGGTGGTTTAAAACCGCGCTCAAGGTAATCAGTAAAGATTACTACTTCTCCTAGAGCAGGGTTGGGAGTCAACTCGCCCGGGCGGTTCTCCAACCAATGGTTTCCTTGCTGTCAAGGAGACCCGCCTTAACAAACTTCTCAAGCGTGGCATCGTCGACTTTGGTTGGTAACCAGTCACACTTCGTAATGTCCATGACTACAAAAGAGAGGGGAACGAGGTGACTCAGTAAAAGACTAGGAAATGTTCTGACCCGCCGGTATGGGTCTACGGTGTTCGAAAAGATTTGGTAACCCACCAAATGGTTGACGTACATCGTAGCCCGTTATTTGGGCAATCTATGGGCATATCTTCAAAAGTATTCTAACTCGCCCTTTACACTGGAAGAGAAGTGTTATAGCTATAGTAATAAAACTAAGTCTCTATGAAGGCTGGAGCTAAACGGAGACTCTCAGAGGTGTTTTCTTCCTTAGGGATATTCTCAACAGACGAACAAACATGTTTCTAAAAATAGGTAGTAAATTGTGGATCTACGAATAAGTCAAAATAGAAGGATATTGCCTGGAATAATGATAGTGAACTATGCACATAACGCAACGACGTCATTGTGTCTGCAGTATGTAGGTTTAAGTTGGCAAAAGGACATGATTAAATGGCCGAAGCCTGCTACTGCCTAAGGTCAATCACGAGAGCATGAAACGGATCTAAAGCAGATAAGGGTGTTCATCGTATTGTGGAAGCTAGTTCGCAAGAGACTACAGTCATGGCGTTCTTGGCCTAACCCTAAATGGAGGGAATGTGTGTACCTGAGAGCAGGAGATCGATGTCGGGGATGAATGCACAGTGCTTTGTGTTCCTTGACGCACGGAAGGTCACGGTCGATGGAGAAGCTCCAGGAGCCGAAGACGACGCCAGGGCGCTGGTGCTCGGAGACGAAGTGCGCAAGGAAGACGAGGAAGAGATGTAGGTTGGTGATGAGGTTTCCTTCCCCCCATTTCCCTTGTTATTTAAAGGGCAGGAACGGAAAACGAGGTTGTCGAGGCGGAAATCGATGCGACAAGTCAGAGGTTGCAATGATGGCGCCTAGATTTTCTGGATAAGTAATTTTGAGCGAAAGATCCGTTGATGGTTGCGGAGGTGAGAGCCCCGGAACTAAGGGGATGAGGTGATATCATCCAGTATTCCATGGCGACTCAGATTAGGTGACAACGAGTGGCGACTTGTCATTCGTCGAAGGATAGAAATGGGGAGAGTCGCCCCAAGTTGATGGGAGTCTATTGGCATGAATGAATTCAAGACAATCTGGGGCCTAATGTTGGGGATATTACCTATGGGTAACCCGCCCCTAGTGGGATAGGTCACCAAAGGGGCGACTCAACATTAGCTGCGCGTCCCGTGGCCCACATACTGATGGCGGTTCAAGAGGTCGTGCGGATGATGGATTACCAAGAAAGCTCCTGGTCGTGGGGGACACAGCGACTTAGAGATAAGCAAAATCACAAAGAGTAGAATGTCAGGACTTTGTAAACCCTAGGGCCTCGACCTGTATATAAAGGCGAGTCCCAGGGAGAGGTCAGGCGAGTTAGAGAGAATCGAGAGCTAGGTCAGGCAAGTTACGCCCTCCTTGTAATCGAAACCACCATTAATCCATGCAAAGCAGGACGTAGGCTTTTACCTCCTCACGAGGGGTCGAACCTGGGTAAATCTGAATCTCGCTTTCACTCACCCCCTTCGAGTCACCACCAAGGTGCGATGGATCCATCTCTAAGTCCTTTCACGAGGACATCTACCGTGACAAAACCACGACAGCGACCGAATGACGAGTTTGCTATATTCGGAACCGTTTTAACTTAGGCGAAAGCTGGTTCGTAGCTAAGTCCCCAAGCATGGAGGTTGTCCTCCCTCGGGGCCGGTTCTTGTTCTTTAGGCGAAAATAGGTACGCCACCAAGAAATGATTGTTTTGTTCATCTTGGCGACCGAATGAAGAGCTTGCTACATTCGGAACCGTTTTAACTTAGGCGAAAGCTGGTTCGCAACTCTGTCCCCGAGCGTGGAGGTTGTCCTCACTCGAGGCTGATTTTTGTTCCTTAGGCGAAAAGAGGTCCGCTACCAAGAAATGATTGTTCATTTCATCTTGGCGACCGAATGAAGAGCTTGCTACATTCAGAACCATTTTAACTTAGACGAAAACTGGTTTGTAGCTAAGTCCTCGAGTGTGGAGGTTGTCCTCACTCGGGGCCGATTTTCGTTCCTTAGGCAAAAACGGGTCCGCTACCAAGAAATGATTTGATTTACCCCCACTAGGGGTGGGTTTCACCAGAGTGAGAGGTTTGATCATAGTTGAATAAAGGAAGTACTTTATTCTTCTAGCCATTCGAGTTCATTACATGAATGAAATGATATGTTCTAAGTATAAAACTTGCAGAGGAGGTCCGCGTTCCAGGTTCTAGGCTCTTCCACCCCGTCCTCGAGGTTGTATAACCGATAAGCTCGGTTGTGAAGGACTTTGGAGATGGTGTATGTACCTTGCCACAGAGGTGTCAGCTTGTGGGGGTTTTGTTGGTCCAATCGGAGGACCAAGTCCCCTTCTTGAAATGCTCAACCCCTGACTTGCTTGTCATGGTAGCGTCGCAGGTCTTGCTGGTACAGTGTGGACCGAATGAGGGCTAGCTCTCTCTCTTCTTCGAGGAGATCCAAACTGTCTTGGCATGCTACTTCGGCTTCAACTTTGTTGTACTTCTCCACTCGGGGGGAGTTGTGATGTAAGTCACTCGGCAGAACAACTTCCATCTCATACACCATAAAGAAAGGAGTACGCTTGGTTGAACGATTCAGAGTCATTCGCATACCCCACAAGACGGATGGTAACTCTTCTACCCATGCGCTTGTAGCGTATTTGAGGTCTCTCATCATTCGGGGTTTCAATCCTTGTAGTATCATACCATTTGCCCGTTCCACGTGCCCATTTGACTATGGGTGAGCCACGGAGGCGTAATTGACCCGAGTGCCTTGGGAGTGACAAAACTCGCGGAACTCCTCCGAGTTGAAGTTAGTTCCGTTGTCGGTGATGATGTCGTGACGGACACCAAATTTGAAGATAATCTATCGAATGAAGCTGACGGCAGTTGCTGAATCCAGGCTTTTGAAGGGTTTCGCTTAGATCCACTTGGTGAACTTAGCCAGTACAACTAGCAGGTGGGTGAATCCACTCGTCCCAGTGTGCAAAGGCCTGACATTGTCGAGGCCCCACACAGCGAATGGCCAGGTGAGTGGAATGATTTTCAGCACGGATGCAGGCTTGTGCGACTGATTTTTATATAACTAGCATCCAACGCACAATTCGACCAAGTCTCTTATTGCCTCATTGGCTTGGGCCAATAAAAACCTGCTCGGAAGGCCTTGGCCACCAGGGTTCGAGAGGATGCGTGATGTCCACAGGTTCCCGAGTGGATCTCGTGCAATATCTGCACTCCTTCCTGTGGGGAAATATACTTTTGACTGACTCGTGTAACACTCTTCTTATATAGTTTGTCTCCGAGGACTTCGAAAGCTTTAGAACACCGAACGATTTGGCAGTCTTCCTCTTCGTCTCCAGGGAGCTCTTGCCAGAGCAAGTAAGCCAGATAAGGCTGGGTCCATTCGGATGTGATGATTAGCATCTCGTGGATGAGGTCAACCACAATCGGGACATCAATTTCAGTTGGATTGGATGGACCGACTGCTTGCAGACGCTCTTTTGTAAAAGGATCCTCTTTGACTGAGCGGGTCCACATGTGCTCGAGGAACACGCCTTTCGGAACAACTTTTCGAGTGGATCCTATTTTTTCCAAGTCATCAGTCGCTTGATTATTGGCTCGGGGCACATGGTGCAACTCCAACCCTTCAAAGTTCTTCTCTAGTTTACTAATTGCATTGTAGTAAACTGTCATGGCTGGGTTTCGAATGTCCCATTGCTTCATCACTTGGTTGACGACAAGGTCTGAGTCGCCATAAACCATCAATCATCGCCCACCGAGAGAGATGGCCATGTGGAGCCCGTACAGGAGGGCTTCGTATTTAGCCTCATTGTTAGATGAGTCGAAATGGATTTGGAACACATAGTTCAGTTGGTCTCCCTGGGGGAGACGAGAACCACTCCAGCTCCTAAACCATGGAGCATCTTGGATCTATCGAAGAACATAGTCCAATGTCCACAGATGTTGGGAGCTCGCTGCTCTTGTTCTATCCATTCGGCAAGGAAGTCGACCAAGGCCTGGGATTTGATCGCTTTTTTGGCTTCAAACTTGATCTCCAACTGGAGGAGTTCAATTGCTCATTTTGCCACTCGGCCAGTAGCATCCCTGTTATGCAGGATTTCCGCCAAGGGTGCATCACTGATGACAGCGACCCAGTGATCTTGAAAGTAATGGACTACCTTCTTCACAGTCAGGTAAATACTATAAACCAGCTTCTAGTAATGCGGATATCTCTGTTTGGAGGGAGTCAGTACCTCCGAGATGTAATAGATGGGTGTTTGTACCTTATATGCCTTGGCCGCTTCCTCACGTTCCAAGGTGATAACGGTGCTAACCACTTGGCTAGTGGCAGCGATGTACAGTAGTAAGGGCTCCTGACTGCTCAAAGCAGCTAACATTGGCTGGGTGGATAGCGAGGCTTTGAGCAGGTCGAAAGCGACTTGTGCTTCATTCGTCCATTCAAATCTGTCAGATTTCTTAATCAGTCGGTAAAGAGGCAGTGCCTTCTCACGGATCTTGAGATGAAACGGCTCAGGGAAGCGAGGCACCCCGTGAGCTTTTGCACATCATGGATGCGCTCCAGGTGTCTCATTTGGACTATGGCACCGATTTTATCGAGGTTGGCATCGATACCTCATTCGACAACAAGGAACCCGAGTAATTTATCGGCCAACACTCTGAAAGTGCACTTGGCCGGATTGAGCTTGATCCTAAAGCGCATGAGGTTCGCGAAGGTTTCAGCAGGGTCAGCCGGGAGGTCGGAACCTTTACTGGATTTGACCATAATATCATCCATGTATGCTTCAATGTTCCGACTGATCTGTTCCTGCAAACACTTTTGGATCATGAGTTGAAAAGTAGCCCCAGCAATTTTGATGTCGAATGGCATGGTGATGTAGCAAAAACACCTGAATGTTGTGATGAAGGCCATTTTCACTTCATCAGGTCCATACATTCAGATCTGGTGGTATCCGGAGTACGCATCAAGGAATGACACGCGTTCACATCCAGCGGTTGAATCTATGATCTTATGTATCCTAGGTAAAGGGAAGTGGTCTTCTGGGCAGGCCTGATTGAGGTGCTTGAAGTCAATACACATTCAGAGTAAATTGTTCTTCTTAGGCACCATGACCACGTTCGCAAACCACTCGAAGTGGTATACCTCACAGATGAACTCGACAACTAGGATCCGAGCAATCTCTTTGTCGATTGCCTTGCACTTCTCCATGGTGGAGCGGTGCAAGTGCTCCTTAACGGGCTTGACTTTGGATTCCACTCGGAGGCGGTGCTCAACCAGTTCCCTGGGAACACCCCGCATGTCAGAAGGCTTCCATGTGAAGATGTCTCAGTTCTCACGGAGGAACTGGATGAGATTGGCTTCCTATTTGTCGCTGAGTGAAGTGGAGATGTTTGTTGCAGAAGCACTCAGATCGATCGAGTGGACATGGACCTGCTTGGTCTCACTGGCCGACTGGAAGGCTGACTTAGTCGCTCGCCGCTTGGACTTGAGCAAATCGGCCGTCTCCACCGTCTTCTTGTACCCTTCGAGCTCTGCCACCAGGACTTGTTTGTTGGCAATCCGAGAGCCATGTTGTAGGCATACTTTTGCGACCTTCCGATTGTCGGTCACTGTTATCACACCTTTCGGCCCTGGCATCTTAAGCTTAAGATATACTAACATGGTCGAGCCATGAAACGTGCGTAGGCAGGCCTACCCAGGATGGTGTGATAGGCGCTTTTGAAGTCGACGACCTCGAAGGTCAGTCTTTCCTTCCTGTATTTCTTCTCACTGCCAAATACGACATTCAGGATGATATGACCAAGTGATTCGGCCTTCTTCCCGGGGATGACCCCGTGAAACTACATGTTGCTCTTGCTCAGCTCAGACAATGGAATGTCCATTGCTCTGAGCATGTCGACGTAGATGATGTTGAAGCCGCCGCCACCGTCCATGAGTACTTTCTGCAGTTGGACTCCATTGATAGCCAAATCGACAACCAAGGCATGCCTCCCAGGGGTGGCGATGTTGGCCGGGTGTTCCGACTGATTAAACATGATAGGCGTCTTTGCACAATCGAATTACTTCCTGGTGGCCGGAGCCGCCATGTTTACCTCTCGATTGATGACTTTCAATCGGCTCTTGCTCTCCACATCGATGAAAATCATGAGGACTTCCTCGATGTTTGGATACCTGGGGTAGCCTCTTGATTGTCCTCATCGCTCTTGTCCACGGAGGGCTCTCCGCCTATCTCATGCCGAAGCAGGCGACAGTCTCGAGTCATGTGCTTGGTGCGAATGATCTCCCCTCCTCGTCATTCCTAGCATGGAACGGACATGGCTGGTCCATAAGGTGGATTTTGTACTCGGCCCTCTTCTTGCCTGCCCAATCTTTCTTTTTATTCTCGGGTTTGCTTTGGCTCTACCCTGGGACAACTGCTACTTCGGCTCGACCAAGGGACAAACCCCTCGATCGGCCAAACTTGAGGATGAGCTCCCTGTACCGAGTGCCCACTTTGAAAGCGCACACGGCCTGATGTTCGGTGATGTTTTCCATCGTGTTGTGCAACTTGGTCCACCAGTGGATCTACTCTCGAAGGGTCTCATTGCTCTTTTGAACACAATGTTGTAGCTCAGTTAAACCACCTGGGCGCTTGTAAGTGCCCTCGAATGTTTTGACAAACACTCGGGCTAAATCTCCCCAGCTCTGAATACTGATGGACGGAAGTTGGTTGAGCCAAGCCCTCGTTGATCCCTCGACCATGAGGGGTAGATGCTTCATCGCGACAAAGTCATCGCCACCTATGTGGACAGCCACTCGGTAATCCTCGAGCCAAGTCTCTGGCTTGGATTCGCCGTTGAACTTGTCAATCCCCATGGCCAATAAGTAATTGGAGGGGATTTCTACTTCACGGATGTGTCGACCGAAACACTCGAGGCCAGATACCCCATGGCCCGCATGCGATCGGTCGACAACGTTCTGCGTGATAATGGACCTCATGTTGAACTGAGGGGCTCGGTAGCCATCGTCCCCATAACCCATGTGCCGATTGAGGCTTGGTGTGCGGTCATGGGGCCGATGTCCGAGTGAACCACTCCTCGGAGGAGGTGTTCTGCTATGAACCCGATGTTCATGTTGCCGATCCCCGTGCGGGCCTATTGGAAGAGGAAGAGATTTTTGACGCCTTCCGAGTGCATGTGGGCTGTGAGCCGACTGCACTATGTCTGCATGGACGGACTTGCTATGGATACGATGTTGTGACCACGACACCGCAGAGTTTTGTTGCATGGCAGTCTTCAGCAGAGCCTGGATCTGCCGAATGCCTTCTCCAGCCGCAAACTCACTCGGCTAGATGGAACTAGAAATCCGAGTGGCGGCGGCCAAATTCAGCAGAGGCATTCGCATCACCTCGATGTGGCGGGGCCAGTTGTTCGGAAACAGATCCCGGTGATTGCGACTGGAGCGAGGCTGATCCCTCACGGCCCGAGCATCGAGTGACTATTGAAGTCACTCGAGACGCTCGTGCTCGACCACAGTGTCCTGACGCACGTTCTCCAACTCTATCTCTACCAGGGCGTTCCCGGTGATGGGGGTGCGAGGAGACTAGTCGCTCCTTCGTCGAAGTTCCTCCCGTTGCTGCTCTGTGAGTGGTTGTGGAACATGGTGGATACCATCGCCGTGGCGACGCTCTCCACCATCACGCCTAGGAGAATTCTCCATGGCAAAACCAAGGCCGCCTCCCCTGGTCGTGTCAGCCATCAAGACCTTAGGGGCGTCTCCACTGCTTTTGCAGTCAGAGTTGTCGAGTGATTCTTCGCTCAATGACGGGAATAGGCTAACGGTGGGCTCATCGGAATGTGCTTGATCCACCTCAGCAACTGCGAGCACCCGGAGCACTTGCGATGGATTGCAGTGGGGCGTGGGGGCACCGAGTGGTACGAAATCGATGACTGTCGGATCAGGACCTCGTGCACAACTGCGCTGAAATGCAACGAATCTCGAGCAGGGAGGGCGTCGGTGTCCACAGGTGCATCCTGCAGCCACACTGACTCATCGACGACGAAGCCAAGGGAGCCGAATAGGATCTCTCCACCGAGTGTCATCATGTTGACAGAAAATATAAAACTCCTACTGTGATAGATTTGCTAGACGTGCAGCCCCTCGGTGGGTGCCAACTGTCATGGGAATTATCCTAACAATAGTACCGGGGGTACGAATGAGGGGAAGAGCCTAGCTATGACGTAGAGGTTACACTCGGATGTGCGAGTTTGGGCCCCACTCGGGAGTGGTAACGACCCTACGTCTCGAGCCTCGGAGGCTGGTGTTGGATTATAGAGTATGATATAGTATAGAATGTTGAACCCCTGCTCAGGAGCCTGGGGGTTGCTTATATAGAGTGCGCCACGACTAGGCGGACTTCATTGAAAGGGTGAGTAAATGCTAATAACTACGGAAGTTACTAGTAACGACAGCTCTAACTACAACGTTACTGGTAACATGTGTCTTCACTCCACTTTATGTAATAGTTCAAGATTGTGGCCGTTGTAGTCTCCTCGTTGCCCACGTCGTGTTGCAGTCGGAATGTTGAGGGACGTTTGACTGATATGAAACATACCACATGAAGTCAGGCAAGCCGAGTGAATCACATGTGTCTGAGTGAGACCATGACCGCATAGGTGACTTTTGGGACACTGTTGTCCGTGTAGGGTCTTGGGTAGGCCCAGGGACTCAGGTCCGTAGGACTACCCTTAATGTACAATCCCCTCAATATATAAATCAAAATTGATCACCTCGACGAGACAAACACAATCCATGTAGATACATTACTCATCCGAGGTCGTCTTGGAGGTGTAATTGGCCAAACATCACTCGGGAAGTTAAATTCTGGCATTTCAGATACACTTTCGGCCCTTAATATGAGATTGGACAATGACGGCCTAGACATCAAAAGTTTTCCATTCGGCATTGTAAAACCCTTTCATTTTAAACACCTTTTCATTCGAGGCTATCTTAATTGTATTTTGCACCGTGCCAAAATTAGGTGTCCACACATGCCCCCCTATTTTTCGGCGAAGATCGTATGCCGAAAAATAATGTACAATGTATTTGTTCTAAGTACGATGTCAACACTCCATCTGCCATTTATTCTTCTCACGGCGATAATCATATATCGGCCATTTTTCATGCTAAGGGCGATAATCGTATGTCGTCCATTGCTTACTTAAGCATCTTGCCACACACTCGCGTGGTACTTTTTCAGATACTTGCCATTGAGAGCTCGAGGTAGCATCGTCCCTTGAATTTATTCCACCAAATATGTGTTTCCAGGAACTACTCTTACAATCTTAAAAGGACCTTCCTAGTTTGGAGACCACTTCCTGAATTTTCTATCTCTTGAACCAATCGGCAGGATCACTTTCCACACGAGATTGCCAACTTGAAAATTCTTCAATTTGACCTTTGTATTATAAGGTCTTGCCACTCTTAATTTGTCTCTCTCTATGGCCTTTAAAGCAACTAAACATTTATCGGCAACTTCATCAATATTGTCCATCATTAAGTTATAAAAGTCCACATCCGATAAATCATTTTATTTAGCTATTCGCAAAGCACTCAAATTCACTTCCACTGGTAAAACGGCTTTTTGGCCATATACTTGCTCATAAGGGGTTACTTTTGTAGCACCGTGCTTTGAGATTCTATGTGCCCACAAAGACTCAGACATAAACTCATGCCATATCCTTGGATTATCCTTAATCTTCTTTTTGATGAGCTTGATTAATATTTTATTGCAAGAATCAGCTTGTCCATTAGCTTGGGCATAATACAGAGAGGAATTGAGCAACTTTTTCTCATAAGATTCGGCAAATTCTCTAACTTGATGTGACACGAAAGATGAACCTTGATCCGTAGTTAACATTTGCGGAATGCCTAAACTATAAATAATGTCCTCGGTTCCTCCGTATGTGTAATGTTCTTGAGAGGTACTGCTTTAGACCATTTATTAAAATAACCGGTTGCCACCAATACGAACCAATGCTCCTTTGAAGACGACGGATGAATCTCTCCAATGAAGTCTAAACCCCATCCTCTAAAGGGCCATGGTTTGACAGTAGGATGTAACATAGCACAAGGAGCCAATTGAATATCACCAAACTTTTTATAGGCTTCACATCCTTTATAATATCTGAAGCAATCATTAATCATCGTCGGCCAATAAAACCCAACACGCGGCAACAACAACTTCATCTTGGGAGCCGATTGATGAGTTCCACGAATACCTTCATGTACCTCTCCCACAACAATTCTAGCTTGGTCTTCGTCCAAGCACTTCAAAAGAATATCATCAACTGTTCAGCGATAGCATCCCTCATCACATATTTGAAAGCGATACGCTAAACAACCTTGTCCACCCTTTCACTCGGTTCACGCAAGTAATCAATAATGGGCTTCCTCCAGACTAGATTTTCACCTGTACTAGAATTTTGTTAGCGGCCGAAGTTGTGTGTTCTGGTTCGGATTCTCTCATACTAGCAAAGCTAGACATCGGATTTTGAGAAATATGAAACATGCCATGATCAACATGATAGCCGGATGCTTGTTGTGCCAAATCATTCGCTCTCCAATTGTCATGTCTAGATATATGAGCAATGCTAAAACAATTCAAAACAGAAACTATATCTAGATATTTATCAAGATAAACATTAATTGGTTCGTAAAAACACTAAAAAACTCTGGATATTTTTTGCACCACTAATAACGAATTAGCAAAAGCCTCAACATGTGTAGCACCTATAGCGAGCAACATCTCTAGGCCGAATAACAATGCTTCATATTCGGCCTGATTATTTGTGCAGAAATATTCTAAGCAACATGAGGCTTCAAAAACATCTCCACGAGGAGATATATAAACAATATCAACACCTTGGCCATTGGTACAAACTGAACCATCAAAATATAATCTCCACGGTACTAACGAGACAATGTTTATATCAACATTGTGCTTGTCATTAATCTGATGCTCAACAATGAAATTAGCAACTATTTGGCCTTTCATGGATTTCAGAGATTCATAGGCCAAATCATATTCAATCAAAGCATAGGCCCATTTGCCAATCCTACCACTAAGAATTAGTCTATGCAACATGTACTTAATGACATTAGTTTGACAAGCTACTATGCAAGCACTCGGCACTAGGTAATGTCTTAGTTATGTGCAAGCATAATATAAACAAAGGCATAATTTTTCAATAAATGTATACCTTGAATCTGCATCCAATAAACGGTGGCTAAAATATTTAATAGCATGCTATTTTCCTTCGGTCTCTTGAGTTAAAACAACACCAATAACACCTTCCTCTACTGCAATGTAAAGCTTAAATGGCTCCCTATGCTTGGGTGCTTGCATCACCGGAGGAGTGCACAAATAATTCTTGATCATATCAAATGCTTCTTATTGATTTGACCCCAAGTAAAATTGGCATCATTCTTTAACCGAAGGATGTGAGTGAATGAATCAACTTTCCCTGACAAGTTGGCTATGAATCTCCTTAAATAGTTGACTTTGCCAAGGAATTTTGGCATATATCTCTTGCATGTTGGAGCCTCCACTTGTTGTATAACTTCTATCTTCTTGGGATCAATCTCTACACTATTTTCATGAATGATGAAACCCAAAAACTATCCATCTCACACGCCTAATGCACAATTCAAAGGATTCATTTTTAGTCCATATCTTTTCATTGTTTCAAAGGCTAAACACAAATCGGCTAGATGAGATTCAAAAGTATCCAATTTGACAACAATATCATAAATATACATATCAAGTATAACACCGAGCAAATCACTGAAAATTAAATTCATAGCTCTTTGATACGTGGCGCCAGCACTCCTCAATCCAGAGGTCAGCACCGTCCACTCAAATAAACAAAGAAACCCAGGGCACCGGAAAGCAGTTTTCGACATGTCCTCTTTAACCATAAAAATCTAGTTATACCCCGCATTACCATCAAGAAAACTAATGACCTTATGTCCATAAGCATCATTAATAAGCATATCAACTATGGGCATGGGATACTCATCTTTGGGTGTAGCTCTATTCAAATCTATGAAATCAATGCACACCCTCAACTTGCGGGAGCCTTTTTTCTCCACTAGTACAATGTTAGAAATCCACTCGACATGCGTGCAAGGTCTAATAAAATTAGCTTTAAGCAAACGACCGATCTCATCCTTGATCCGGTCATAAGTTTGGATTGAACTTTTTGGTCCATTGCTTGTAAGGTCTAAAACTAGGCTTTATAGGTAACTGATGCTCCACTAGCTCTGGGCTTAAACCTGGCATCTCATGATATTCCCAAGCAAAGCAGCAAACATATTCTTTCAACAACTCGATCAACTTAACTTTATGATCGGCCCTTAAATTTTTGTTTACAAATGTCGGCCCAGGAATTGAACCATCTCCTATATCTATCTCTTCTATTGGGTCGGTCGATGTGAAACCTTGTCCAAGCTTATCCATATCATCTAACCCCTCTATTGACTCATACATATCGTTCTCATTGGACTAATATTTTGTAAATCGCTTTTGTAACCACTCGGAATTAGGATCCATTTAAATTCATTATGATTTGGAGCTGATTGCTATCAACGGGCTTTAACGAAACAGGCACAAAACCATTCTTTGTAGCGCTAAGAAAATCACATTGTAGTTACCTTGCACCTCGGAGACAAAGAATGCAGTAGCCAAAGTTTTGCTTCCGACTGTAATCTCTACATACATCACACCTTTGGATTTAGTTTTATCTTTGCCTTCTAATTCATTAGGCAACATATTGGTCTTTATAAATTCTTCATCGTGCAAGCCCTAATTTTTTGAAGACCGAATAGGGCATAAGATTCACCACAACACCACTGTCAACAAGCATTCGAGTGAGTGTTAATCCATTAATGTGACCTCTGAGATACAACGGTTTCAAGTGTGTCACCATTTCTTTTGGCTTCTCAAATATTGCATTTTAGGGCCAAAATATAGCTAATCCATCTCCCCTTCTTCATCCACAACAGGAAACTCAACGGGTAAATAATACACCATATTTATATCCATACCATCATGAACCGGTGTAGGCTCATAGTCCAAAATATCATCTTCCTCCTCGGGCGTGTCCATGGAATCTAAAATATGTTCAAGTGAAGAGGAAGTAATAGGTGATGGAGACGATGTCATAACCACATCGTCCTCTTTTGATGGTGCAGGTGTTGTTGTGATAGATGTAGAAGCTGTTGCATCTTGTATTTGTTTAGGCTTCCAAACTTGTTTTGTAGGCACCATGGGCCGAGTGTCATTGAACAATTTATCTCTTTGTTTCTCGGCCTCCTGTTCGGCCATACCTTGATTCCTTAGTCTCTGTACTTTTCTATTTTGTGTCTTTATTAGCCCTGGAGGACACCACTTTCGCTGAGTGTATTTAGGATCTCATGGCTTTGCTTGGCTAGTGCTCACATCATGATCATTAGTCGAGTGCTTTGGTGCAATAGCAAGTATCGGCTCAATCGGGTTGCTATGCACAGTCGGCTACAGTAATGGTGAATGTCTTGGTGCCCAAGATGAGCGAGTCGGCATTGATTTTTTCATTGCCTTTTCCTCAATCGACTGCTGTAGCACTTGGCGAATTAACATGCCATTCTTTTTTATTTTCTTGATGTATGAAATCTTCACTCGGGCACACCTTTTTACTCGGATATAATCCATTTGGACGCATCCCCTCATTCAGACAGTTTGTACCCGGGTGCAATCTTACACTCGGATATTTTCCATTCGGTCACATATTTCGGCCAGCCGACCGATAAGCACCAATGTTCAGTCGACCTTTATTCAAGTAGTTAAGTTGATTCCAAATAGATTGTCGCTGCCTATCTGGAAGTGGTGCCATTCATCCAGTCGGTTCTATATACCGACTGAACATATAAGCTGATGGTGACCTTGGTCGCTTCAAGTTTGCTAGCCAGTTAGAGCCTCAACCGACCGATTGATTGGCATACTTGGACAACAACATGTCAAAAGTTGGCTTGATCCGCTTACGATGTACCTTACCTTCACTCATCTTCCACTTGCCAACTTCTGGACTCTTGGGCTTAACAAACTTGACATGAGTGTTCTCTTATGCTTGTGGTTGCCCCCACCCTGAGTGTATGATTCTTGATGGTGACCTTAATCATCTCCTTGCCACCGGGCTGTTTGTCAAGCACAACTTGTCCCGCCAAGATCTTTTCACCCTCCTTGCTTTTTCTAAGCTCACCTATGACAACAGTGGACTTATTAGCAGATTCGGCTACCTCTAGCCAAATGAGAAATTTCTTCCCCTCCATATCCATGGTGTTCATAGGAAAAGGTTGTTTATGAACTTGCATCTTAGAAAAGTTCAATCGTCCGTCATTAATGGCCGATTATATCTGTCCTCGAAAAACATTGCAATCGTTAGTAGCATGAGAAAAAGTATTATGATACTTGCAATAAGCATGCCATTTCAGCTGTTCAAACGGTGGTAAAGTATGAGATATTCTGATAATCTTAGCTTGCAGCAAAGCATGAAATATTTTATCACACATAGCAATGTTAAAGGTGAACTTCATCTCTTCATCACGATTCTTATGAATCGGTTTCAGATCATCGCAAGTAAATGGTTTGGCCTTTGAGGGCCCAACAAATTCAATAGCATAAATATCACCCTCATCGTCCGAGTGATCACTATCACATTCAACCATATTCATCTTTGGACGATCACTTTTATATCTATGCACTTCTTTAAGATCTTTACTTCGGCTTTCCTGAGACAAAGCCCTTTGCAAGACTTGGTTGATACTTAAAAACGCATAGCCTTCTAGCTTTTCTCTTATGTGAGTTCTCAAACCATTAAGCACAAGACCTGCCAAGTCTCTCTCGGTTATCACCAAACTATAACACCAGTTTTTTGTATCTCTAAATCTCTTGACGTAATCGGAGACCGATTCATCATGCTTATGTTTGACTGATTTAAGATGTGATAACTTGAGTTCATTGTTGCCGCTATACAAGTGATCATGAAATTTCTATTCTAGTTGCGACAACACACGGATAGAACCATGTGGTAAAGAAGAAAACCATGAAAATGTAGTACGAGTTAAGAAAAAAGGAAATAAACACACTTTCAATTCATTTAGTGAACCTTCTTCACCTAACTGAGCTAAGTATTGACTAACATGCTCCCATGTGGTTTTTTTCCCTCTCTGCTAAACTTAACAAAATCTGGAATTTTATATCCTGGTGGGCACTAGATTGCATCGAAGTACTCGGGATACTGTTTTTGATAAATCCGATTCCTAGGTAATTCAACACCAAAGTTTTCCCGAAGCATCTTAGCCATCTCCTCTATGAAATTATCTAGAGCATTGTCCGTAGTGGACGATGAAGTTTGTTCTAGTGGCATGAAAGGAGTAGGATTATTAGTTGTAGGTAGGAACTATGTCATGTATGCCGAACCATAATCTGACAATGGTCTAGCAACGTTTGCACCTATAGGTAATGCTTGGTTTGGCAATGCCACCGAACTTGATATGATATGACTAATGGGTGCAGCGACAATCTGGTTTGTTTGAGTACGATAATAATTCATCGGCATGGGAGGTGTCAATGAAATAGGTAAAGACATATTAGCGGTTTCTACACCATTTGTCACACCAACATTACAAGTAGATGATTGAGGCATATTTTTCTAAGCGTTGGTCTTTTCTAAAAAAGATTGATAAACCAGATTGTTACCATCAGCAATTCGACTCTCAATCTCAGCCCATTGCTCAGGACAAAAGGTAGTACTCACACGGGGTTTAACATGCTCGGCTTGAAGAGAAGGGAACTTGATTTCTTCAATCGGAGGATATTGCCTTGGGGTTCCTTCTTGAATTTTGCAAGGAACTCTTGCATCTCCTTATCTTCACGCGCCTTCATGTACTCCTCATAAGCTTGACGATGATCGACCGATAGTTCATCAACCTTGGGCTTACTGATGTTATCAGCGTATACCTCAGATGGGTTGGGAAGATCAGACATGATGGTTGATCATTAGTCCCGAGCAGACTCGCCAAAAAAGTGTGTTGACACATGAACACGTCATGTGTACCCTCAACGCCGGGGGTGATGCACCACATCTCACGTCGAAGGAGATCCAACCAACATCGCGATAAGCAAGACAGTCGGCGGATGCTTTTGAAGACCAGAAGCCCCACACGCATGGGAGGGACCCCGTCAGGGAGTGCGACGGCTATGGTCTGCCGTAGGTCGATTCGCTCTCGCCTAGAGCCTTGGGATTCTCAGCTCTCAAACCAAGAACAACGAAGAACGAGAGATAAAAACGATGGAGAGATAAAATGTAGATGAAAAAGTAGTATATTGATGTTTCGACTGTGTGTTGTCTCAATCGACCGTCACCTCCACTATATATAAGAGGCGTCTGGACTCCCCTCACAAGAAAAGGACTCATCTAGGCTTTTACAAGACAATTACACCAAACCACGTCCTAGAGTCCTGATTGTAGTTCAACTCGGACTCACGCCGAATCTGGCCCAAACTTTTGTCTTGATCCTTGTGCGGGTCGTAGAATTGGCATATGTCCTCAATTTGAGACAATTTTTATACCAAAATCGATCGCCACGGCGAGACGAACAATTCTTTTGTTGATAACTTTTTCAAATAAGATAATCTTGAATACTTTACGACGTCATTTTGAACTCCCACTCGGATTAAGAACACACGGCCGACTGGACTGCTCAAATCTTGTATCGTTTTTGCAGGTTGCATACCATCTCACATGATGATTAATCCAAAAGAAAAATTTACTGTTTCAAAGATACACACAGTTTTTGTGTTGAGCACTTTTCCATCTGAAGATATTTAGATAATCTTCTGGGTCAATATTCAGCTTTCGGTTGACTCGGATCCGAACCTCTTCAATCAGATATTAGGATCCTTCACTCCTATTGCACTATAATATTTCTTTATCCTGATATTTTTTTACCTGGACAACAAAAATTTCATTCGCCTGACATCATCTCACTTGGCGGCAAACTTTTCACTCGGATTCCCGACTAAAACTTCAGTCTGATCTTGTTTTGTCCCTCCAGGTTGCATATGAACTCGGATTGATACAAAATATATATCCAAATCGATCATATTGACAAGATGAAGCTTTTTCATGTTGTAAGTTTTCCAATTCGAGGTCATACTAAGGTACTAATAGCTCAGGCATTGTACCACACACTTATCAATATGTGTGTGATGTCAAGCTTAATATTTTGATCTTAGTTCGGCTAGTCCTTATGTACTGTCACTTCTGCATACGAACTCGGATTAGGATGATATATATATATATATATATATATATATATATATATATATATATATATATATATCAAAATTGATCGCTTCAACGAGACGAAGAAAATCCATGTAGAGACATTGCTCATCTGAGGTTGACTTGGAGGTGTAATTGGCCGAACATCACTCGGAAAGTTAAATTCTTGCATTTCGAATACACTTTCGGCCCTTAAGATGAGATTGGACAACGATGGCCTAGACATCAAAATTGTTTCATTCGGTATTTTAAAATCTTTTCATTTTGAACACCTTTTCATTTGAGGCTATCTTAATTGTATTTTGTACCGTGCTAACATGTTTGTGATGACAATTAGAGATCATAAATTTTCATGCCATGCTTAAATAGCTAGGAGTTGATGATGATTTACCTTGTGCGTCAACATGCATTAAAATGGTTATGATGTGATATGGAAGTATGGTATTTTCCTCTGAGTAATTCGAGTGGTTTGACTTAGCCCATCTGCAAAAATGTAGTTGATTCAAAACAATTGTAGCCTTCATGATGTTTAAATTCAGAGTGCTCATATCCTGCTCATGCTAATGTTCAATGTTATTATTTTTAATGCATGTTCATGACTGTTGTTTCTCTCTAGTTGGCAGCTTCCCAACCTATTTCTAGCCTTCACCTATACTAAGCGAGAATGTTGCTTGTGCATCCAATATCCTGAAACCAAGTTATTCCATATGAGTCCACCAAACCTACCTATATGCGGTATTACCCTACCGGTCCAAGTAAATTTGCATGTGCCATCTCTAAACCTTAAAATAAACATCTATTTTGTGCACTCATACCGCTCAAGGAGCGACGAGGCAATCAGTATCTTCCATGCTAAGTAAGTTACTCTCAAGACAGGCGTTTATTCACTATCATTGCACGAGGGAGGTTGGTAATAAGGGTGCCCAACCCTTCCATGCCAAGTAAGTTACTCTCAAGACACACGTTTATTCGTTGTCGTATCCTTCTCATGCTAATGTTCAATGTTAATTATTTTCAATGCATGTTCATGACCGTTGTTTCTCTCTAGTTGGCGAGTTCCCAATCCATTTCTAGCATGCACCTATACTAAGCGGGAATGTTGCTTGTGCATCCAATATCCTGAAACCAAGTTATTCCACATTATTCCACCAAACCTACCTATATGTGGTATTACCCTGCCGTTCGAAGTAAATTTACATGTGCCACCTCTAAAACCTTCAAATAAACATGTATTATGTGCACTCGTACCGCTCATGGAGCGACGGGGCAATCGGTATCTTCCATGCTAAGTAAGTTACTCTCAAGATGGGTGTTTATTCCCTGTCATTGCACAAGGGAGGTTGGTAGTAAGGGTGCCCATCCCTGCATAACCAAAACTAAATCAAAACAAAACTCCTTGGGCAAGATGATATGTTGGAGGGAACCTGTTAATTCGGTTAGCCATGGTTGTGTATGGATGCTGGATAGGAGTAAAACTTTACAATTCCGTTTGGGAACCACCTATAATGAGTTTAGCATGGAAGATACCGGGAACCTTTGTCGTAACGTTGACAGTAAAGAACACTACTCAAAAATTATACTTTCGTTCCTGCTTTAAAAACTTGAGCTCTGGCACCTCTATAAATCAATGCTTCCCTCTGCGAAGGGCCCTTTTATTTACTTTTATGTTGAGTCATCACCCTCGTACTAAAAGCACCTGACCACAAAGCACCATTGTCATTTTTATGCATTGAGTCTAGTCAATATTGGTATGAGTATGACTAGGATCTTTTCTATTATGAATTATAATTTTTATTCACTACTTGAGTCTCAGAGGTGCTTTGCGTTTATGTTTTGTGATCTCAGAAAGGGCTAGCGAGATACCATGCCACCATATTATATCGTGATTGTTTTGACAAACTGTTGGCATGCAAGCTATCTTATTATTGCTTACTAGTTGATTATGCATTTCCATGATTGGATATGATGCTTAAACTATTATAATGGATGTGTTTATTTATGATTTATGTTGAAAACTTGAACACTACCTAAGCATGTGTATAATATCGAGAACAAAAGATTTTGTAGAAGTTTTCTTTATCATTTTCAGTTTGTCAAGTGAATTGCTTGAGGACAAGCAATGAGTTAAGCTTGGGGGAGTTGATACTTCTCCAATCTATCTACTTTTCCAAACAGTTTTTCTCTCATTTTGGCCTCGAGTTTGCATGATTTGAATGAACTAACCCGGACTGACGCTATTTTCAGCACAACTACCTTGGTGTTAATTTTTGTGCAGAAATAAAAGTTCTCGGAATCGAACGAAACTTTTTGTGAGTTATTTTTGGGATTTATAAGGATTTATGGAGTGAAGACCTACCGCAGAGAAAGTGCCACAGGGGCAGAAGCCATCAGGGCGCCCCCAGGCTGCAGCCTGATGGCTTGTGGGCCCCTCGAGGCTCCTCCGACCCTAGTTCGAGTCCTATAAATTCATATTCTCCGAGAAAAATAGGATAAAAGTTTTCATCACGTTTTACGAGATAGATCCGTCGTCACCTCCTATTCTTCCTTCGGAGGGTTGATCTGGAGTCCGTTTGCGGCTCCGGAGAGGGGGATTCGTCATCGTCTTCATAACCAACCCTTCTCCATCAACACCACCATGATGCTCACCACCGGGAGTGAGTAATTGCTCTGTAGGCTTGCTGGACAGTGGTGGAGTTGGATGAGATTGATCATGTAATCAAGTTAAGTTTGATAGGGCTTGATCCCTAGTATCCAATATGTTCTGAGATTGATGTTACTATAACTTTGCTATGCTTAATGCTTGTCACTAGGTCCCGAGTGCCATGATTTTAGATCTAAACCTATCATGTTTTCATGAATATCAGAGTGATTTGGGTCCTATCTTGCAAGTTATAGTTACCTATTACATGTCTTGATCTGCATACCCCAAGGTGACAATAATTGGGATTATTTTCGGTGATTGCCGTAGTTTGAGGAGTTCATGTATTCACTATGTGTTAGTGCTTTGTTTTGGTTCTCTATTAAAAAGAGGCCTTAATATCCCTTAGTTTCCTATAGGACCCCGCTGCCACGGGAGGGTAGGACAAAAGGTATCGTGCAAGTTCTTATCGCAAGCACGCATGACTATATACGAAATACATGCCTACATAATATTGATGAATTGGAGCTAGTTCTGTGTCACCCTAGTGTATAACTGTTATATGATCAATGTCATCTAAAACATTATTCACTGCTGATCCATGTGCCTACATGTTACATATAATGAATCTTGCTAAGTTACTACTGTTGCTGCTACTATCACACCTGCTACTAAATTGCTACTGGTACTATTGTTACAAAAATTGCTCCTATCACTATTACTATTACTACTATCACTTGTTGTGCTACTAAATGTTTGCTGCAAAAGGATATCCCAAGTGTGGTTGAATTGACAACTCAACTCTTATGCCCAATAATTATTATTTGGCTCCCCTTGTGTCGAATCAATAAATTAGGATGAAATACTACCCGTGAAGACTGTTGCGACCCCCTACAATTTTGGGTTACCATGTAGTGGTAAAATGCAACCCACCAGTATAATCCTTAATAAGTGCAAACTTCTTCGATATAGTGTAGTTAGGAGAATTCAAAAGGATAATAGAACTATCATGTGTGGGTACGATAGCAACAAATTCATGCTTAACATAAGGAACTATAGCAAGTTCATCTCCATAAGCATCATTCATATTGGCATCATGGCCACAAGCATAGAAAGCATCAAGTTCATCAAAAAGGGATATTTCGAATGAATCCAAGGGATCATAGCAATCATCATAACATTCATCCTTCGGTATGTGCGAAGGGAAATTAAAAAATGTATGAGTTGAAGAGTTACTCTCATTAGAAGGTGGGAACGGGTAATGAAACCGCTCTTCCTCCTTTTGTTCTTAGTTCTCCTCCTCATCTTTTTCATCTAATGAGCTCATGGTTTCAGTATTTTCTTCTTCCATAGATTTCTGCAAAATATTATTCTCTTCCAAGGCAGTAGACATTCTTTCAATAAATTCATTAATATCGGCATTGTATTCATATTTATCATAGAAGTATTTAATTATGGAAAAAAATCCAGGTTTGTAAATAGCATCATCATAGTTATCATACTTTTCAAAGAACGATCCAATATCATAAGCACCCTTAAAAGCAACAAATTATTCTATTTGTTGCACATTATAGTAATGATATATACCATTAGCATAAGAAGCCAATGTTTTATTATCATTAAATTCACATTTAAAGGGAAGGTGTAGACCCTTACTCTTAGAGCAACAAGTATAATCACATTTCATGCATAAATCCCAAGCATACCAACACAACATTTTAATTTGATCCCATAAGTGTTTCACTTCTTGAGACAAGCGATAATTCCTAAAGTACTTGTGTTTATCCAACGTGTCTCTCATTATCAAGTTGAATGGGGATTTCTCAGGATAATCAAAGTAGTATTTAATGTTCTTCACATAACCAACATCGAGGGTTTTAGGAGGTTCCCCATCTCCAAGAGTAGCAAGTACAATAATATTTTTGGTGTTTCGTGTTTCATGTCCATAACTAAAGATATAAAAAAACTTATAACAAAAAATAAAATTACTTAGTGATAAATCAAACAAGCACACGCGAGAATATCAACTGCTACGCTATTTCTCCCCGGCAACGGCGCCAGAAAAAGTCTTGATAACCCACAAGTATACGGGATCGTTTGTAGCCTTTTTCAATAAGTAAGAGTGTCGAACCCAACAAGAAGCTAAAGGTAGAATTAATATTATCTAAAGTTCTATTGACCATTGATACAACTCTACACACACTAATGCTTACTTTACCTAGAACAAGTATAAAACTACCTTGCGGGAATAAAACTAGAAGTACTTGGTAGATGTAATAGATAGATTTGCAAGGAAATAAAGAACATGCAAATAAAAGTCAGGTATTGTTTTAATAAATATTAATTTAGTTACTTGTTTAGTAGAAAGATTTTTGTGTAATGCAAGAGAAAGATTGTCCATAGGCAATTGAATATAACATGATAAATACTTATCATATGCAATGAGGGAGAGGCATACGCTAACACACTTTCCGTACTTGGATCATATGCACTTATGAGTGGAACTCTAGCAAGAATCCGCAACTACTAAAGGTCCAACCATAGCATTAAACATCAAGTCCTCTTTACCCCCTTATGCAAGAAATCCCCTTACTCGAGTGTAAGCTTATGTCACTCTAGCCACCCACTATAAGCGAATTATGAACATATTGCAGACCCTCCACCGGGATTCCCTCACATGTGCGCCTCACGGAGGGCACCTTAGGACAACACCATATCAACATATAACTCATATCAATAACATTATACCACCATGGCTACATGGAGTTTATGGAAGGAACAGAACAATAATCACTTTAGAAGGATCACCCCCACCATCGCTACCTGGTAGATGAGATTTATTAAAGACCTTTTAGATTTACTACGTAGGATCTGTGAGAACAAAAAACAGTTTATAACTACCCTAGAGAGTAGACTCTTTTTAGTACCTTCACCCTTCCCTTGGAAGGATGCCTTATTTGTATACATGTAACATGTAACTTGTTACTTGTTCACCCGTTTAATACACATGTGGTAGGGATCTCTCCTACTATTTCAATCGTCAAAACAAGTAACATCATACCACAATTAACCCATAGGACAAAAGAAATCTAGTCAAACATCATAGGATAACCACACATCATTGGGTAATAATATATAGAATTAAGCACCATCTTTAAGTAGAGATTACAACAGTGAGAAGAGGGTATACGCTGCTGCATAGAGGGGAGAGAGTTGGAGGTGAAGGCGATGAAGTCGTTGGTGTAGATCGCCGTCACGATGGTTGCTTCGGGAGTGCTTTGATGCCGCCAGGGGAGAGGGGGAGAGAGCCCCCTCCTTCTTCTTCTTCCTTGACCTCCTCCCAAGGTGGGAGGAGGGTTTCCCCTCTGGTCCATGACCGCCATGTCACTCGGATGGCAGGAGCCCCACCGATATTGGATCTATCTCTGTGTATCTCTTCTCTTTTAGCTGCTGTTTTCTTGCCCTTGACCATTTCTTAAATATCTGGAGATACTTAACTCCGATCGAGATGAAATTTTGAGGGGATTTTTGTCGGAAAATTATCTTTCTTGCGGTGAAAGTAGGGCCCCAACCGACTTAAGGGGGACCACAAGACATGAGGGCGTGCTCACTCCCGTGGGTGCGCTATGTTGACTTATGCCTCCCTCGGGCACCATGTTGCATTAATTCTTCTTCCCAAAATTCACATATATTCCCGAAAAACTCTCATAAATTTTTATTGCATTTGGGCTCTGATTGATATGGAATTTCTGCGAAATAAACACACATAAAAAACATAAATTAGCACTCGACACTTGATAAGTAAGTTAGTCCTAAAATAATATTAAATGCTGCCGAGAGTATATAAAAGTTATAGAACATTGGCATAAAACAATCAAAAATTATAGATACGACTGATATGTATCATTGACCATCCGTCTTTGCACTTCATGATCACGTTCGCAGGTACAAGTGGTGAAGGCGTGGTAATGCCCACTCTTTATCTCCTTTAGGTTTCTTTGGAAAGCGGAATGATTCTCGTCGTTCTGATTTCCCTCACGAGAATGTTGGTTACCACCTTCACTATGACCAGCGGATGAAAAACTAGCCCCTATCCCCTTATCCAAAAAACTCGGCCCTGGTATAATTTCATTGGAAGCTGGCGCTAGGGAAGCCGCCTCATGAACCGCCAGCTGGGGGAGCTCCGGGAGGGTTGTTGCCGTCGTTGTTATTGCCACTTTAGATGTCTTGGTTACGTAATTCCTGCATAATGTAGGAGTTTTTCCATGAGTGGTTTGCTGGCTTGACATCCATGTTGTGTTTCAGACACGGTCCTTTAAGAGCCTCCTCATAATTCTGAGGATGGGTGCCGTTATAGGGACGACCCGAATTGTTGTTCTCGCACTGGTTCTTGGGGTTGGTGTAGATGTTGGTGTTGGCAGCGACGTCAGTCGTTCCATTGTAATTCTTGCACTTTCTAGCATTGTTACCATGATGGCCATTGCCATTGCTCATCTGACCATTCTGTTGATGGCTTTGTTGCCACCGATTTTCTTGCCCTTGCTAGATTACTTGTCATCTGAAGATGGATCCTTCGTGTTGTCTAACTCCGCAAATGTGGTATGGACATCCATGAGATCCCCCGTGTCTTTAACTTCCTCTTCATGCGTCCAAGCTTTTAAACCAAAGGTTGGAAGTGACAGTTGTGTTCTAGGACAAGAACTGCTTGGACAACTGTAATGCTATCTATAGAGTGATTAATCTCTGCAACACGTTGTGACCAATGATGTGTAGACTCATCATTGTGTTGGATGTAGTGTTCGAGATCAATGATCGTCGTAGGATGTTTGCGGGTTCCTTCGAAATTCTTGATGAAGCGCACCTTCAATTTGTCCCAAGTGTTGATTGAATTAGGGCAGAGTTTTTAACCAAGTGTGTGTTGGTCCTTCTAACATCATAGTTAGATACCTCGTACAAACTACATCGTTGACTTATAGCATATCTATACCTAGGTCATAGCCTTCAGTCCACTCAACCATTTCCAAATCGGCTGTGTAGTTAGGGACTTTGCGAGGACCTTTAAAATCAGGAGGCATGCGCTCGTTGCATAGAGCCGGTCCTAGACAAGGAGTACTAATGGTCCTGCTCGATAAGCCAACACTTTGTGAGGCTGGCATGGTAGTGGCAGGTTGGGTATGTGTCATAGACTGAGTGTATGTTGGGCTTGTGTTTCCTTCTTGTTGGGTTCATGCGGCATCCACAATTGCCTGAGCATCCAACATTGTTTGCTGAGGGGGAATCACTTGTCATCATGCGTTGTTGGATATAGCTGGTGACTCAACATGCTGGATTTTACTCCGACTATTATGAGGGGTTGAGTGAAGCCGGTGCCTTCTATGAGAGCAATTGGATTGTTGGACCACCACAATATTGAGAATTTTGGTGGCATTCCTAGCCTCAATGTCTGTCGGTCTGTTTCCCATGATCGGATCGCAGCAAGATTGTGAGTCGCTGCAAGCATATTATCAACCGGGTTGGAGTAATGACCCGGTGGAGTATGGAAAGTTGGAAACGTCGAGGTTATTTCTAAGTCGGGGTTTACTGATAGATTGGCTTGTTTTCACCTCGAGGAACTTCTCGTGTCAATTGGGGTATGATAGGATTCGCTCCTGGCAGGCGAGCTCCTGCTCCTTGAACGGTTGTGTCAAGCGATGTCTGAAACAACCGAGTTGGCTCAATGGTTAACGGTGGGCAACTCTGATGCCTTCTTGCATGAACCAGGGAGTCCGCATTTTGGCAAAACCCTAAGTGGATTGCGTTTGACTACAAGCGCTCAAATTCACTTTGCTTGTGGGTTTGCATGTCTAACATACGAGTGTTCTCTGTGTTGATCTCTTCCTATACTATAGCTATGTGCTCCTGAAGCTTCTTGACCTCGACGCCATGCTCTGTTGTGTTCTCCTCATTTATGGGGGATGCCGGAAGGGTGCTCAATGCAGTTTCCAATTCTAGCAGAGTTTGAGCTGGTGGCTTGCTTGAGCCGGCTCTCCCTGAAGTCGGGGTCTCTCCCTCAGACCTAGCACCAATGGTGGTGGAATTTTGAATCATCGTTGTTCCGGGCGCGTTACTTCCTGCCATGAAAATGGTTGCACGGCGTGGCAGCTCGAGAACCTCTCGTTCGGCCTCCTCGTCGGTATAGCCCCCAAGCCAATCATCAAAAAGCGGGAGGGTCAACTCGGTTTCACCGACCGATGACTAGCCATTAGAATAGGCAAGAGTGTCACCATGGGACGCGGAATTTCCGGATAGGTCAACTCCCTGAGTGAATCCGATAAAGACATGGTTCCATGCGGCTCATGCCGAGCAGTGTTGAGAGCATCGAGACGGCTCATCAATGTTGGTGAAGATGTTCGACTTGAGCTCATATTTTCCAGTCTTGCCAATGAAAGCGTGCTTCCGAGCGGCTTACGTTGGCCTGGGTTGGGAGCATCGAGCTGGATAGACGTTATTGGTGAAGGTGTCCGACTCGAGCTCAAATTCGTCGATCTTGTTGATGAAGACGTGGATCTTGTCGAATGGGAGCCGATCTCTGAACTCGATTGAGTTGGACTCGGAACCCCAACTAGAGTCGTTGATGTAGGGCTTGTGATGATGAATCTTTGTCATACGGTCTATTGTGTATCCCTCGATCCCTGGGAGATCTCTCTCCAAGAACTAAACACCAACGTGTGATGGCCCCATGGTGGGTGCCAACTGTCATGGTTTTGTCACAGTAGATGTCCTCGTGAGATGACTAAGTCTAGGAGCCATCACAACTAGGTGGTTGCTTGGATGGGGTTGATCGGGAATGAAAGGTACGAGTTTACCCAGGTTTGGTCCCCTCCAATGAAGGTAAAAGCCTACATCCCACTTGAGTATTATTGATGATGATGATCTCGATTTCAGGGGTGCGGAATCGCTAACCTAGCTCTAGAGGGTTTCTTTCCTGTCCCTCAAACGCCCAGGGGCTTGCCCTTACATAATTAGTAAGGCCTCCTAGGTTACAATGGATCTGGTTTATGCCCGCTTTCTTTCTCCTGATCGAAGTGGGTTTCCTAAGTCGACATCTTCCAATTCGGCTTGGGCCTTGACATCCTCAGTCGGTGTACACTCAAGTCAGCCCAGGAACCTTGGAGCTTCTTCTGGGCCTTATTTAGCCAAAGTGGGGTTATACTCCTCATGAGCCACCTTACGCCCACGCCCATGTATCCTGAGCTACCTTGGGCTAGCCGGCTTATGCTAGGGGCTATATTACCAGCAACTATCGCACATGATTATTAAATTGGCATGTTGGCAATAGTAGATCCAACACACACAGTTAAAAGTTCCAGACCGTGTGTCATAATGTACCTATCGCAAACAGGTCGTGGGAATAAATTGTTTGTGATGTCCATATTTCACACATGAATATATTTGCGCCATCATATCGTATGTGTGGTCGATGACAAACGTGACGTGAAAGTGTGACATGTGGTATAGGCTACGACTTCACATATGCTTACTTTAGGCGAATCGTCAGCGGGCATGTAGATGATGTTTCAGTGTCATGTGAGAAGGACCCCCCTATCGGCCACATAGGCAAGGCGACAGTTTGGAAGTGCATTGCGGAAAGGGGTTGAAAACCGTTTGTATACGACCTAACGGTACTAGTGTGTCCTGCTGGTAAATAGGTATTTGCAAAATCCTCTCTGCATAAATAATCCAGAAATTATCCTAAATAATCTCTTCATCTCATTCACATGTGGTTGGTCATATTAGTTCATTAACTACTGTGAAAACACAAATACCCAAAACAATGATAATCTTTCTTGAAGTACTACATGGTTTCCAACAATCTTCACATATTTTAATTTTCAAACCATCGGCAACTCTTCAAATGCAACTTTTCTTGAAAGGTTGGATTGCTGACCAAATGCTCTATCAAACATATGGCGATCCCTTTTTCAATGATATTTAGTAAATCACGAGAAGGGTATTATTTTATTAAAACTTTTGCACACAAGGAATCATAGTTTTCAGTGAGGCTTGAGCACTATCTGTCTAACATGACCAAGTTAAAGCTATGTATATCACGAAATCCCATACCTCCCTAATTCTCTGGAAGACACATCTTTCATCAAGCAAACCACTGCATTTTATGCTGGTGTTCTCTCACACCCCACTAGAAATGCGATATAGCATGAGTGATTCCCTTAAAAAAATTCTTTAGAAATTCGAATACTTCCATCGCATAAGTTGGAGACCGTGACACTTGCCCGGAGCTGTCCACCACAATGATTGAGCTCTGTGGCACCACCAACCGTCTAGGGTGCCAAAGCACCCAAGAGGCACAAAATCTAGGGTGCTTGATGGGGTTATACATTAGGGTTCGGCCTACGGACCTGCTTACCTAGGCCCACCTCGGACCCCTTACGTACATGAGTGTCCTTCAAGTCTCAGGTGTAGTCTCAGCCTCACTCGGTACAACATACCGTCACTCGGCCTGCTTGAAGTCACTCGGACCACCTTGTGTAAGTCGAATGCATCCTGGCACTCGGACCATGGCAAGGTGAAGGGACCGAAGAGGCTGCAATGGCTAAGTACTTAATCCATCACATGAAGTGCAATGAAGACCCATCTTACTAGTAACGCCAAGAGTTATAGCTGCCGTTTCTAGTAACTTCCCTATTTATTAGCATTAACTCACCTTGTAATGAAGCTCGGTCGGTTGAGGCGTACACTATATAAGACACTCATGGGCTCTAGCTCAAGGGTTCAACACCTTGTAATCTTTCATACCCCATAAAACATCAGCATCAGGGCTCGACACGCAGGGTTGTTACCACTTCCGATTGAGGCCTGAACTCGTACATCCGAGCATATCTGCTGTGCCTAGTTAGACTTCGCCTCCCCCCGTTCGTACCCCTAGGTACTATTGTCAAGATCATTCCCACGACAGTTGCGCATGGATTCCTGATCCGGCAACCGTCAGTGTCGTATCACTCAGCGCCATCGCGCCCCGCTGCTGTTCATCGCAAGCGCTCCGGGCGCTCGCGGATGCAGCGGTGGATCAAGCATGCCATGGCCAATCAGGCCATTTCCGGACAGGTGGCTATGCTCAGCTTCGATGAGACCACCGTCATCCTCTTTCCGTCATCAAGCGAGGAGTCACTCGGTGAATTCAACTACGAAAGCAACAGGTGTGCCACCGAGCTCTTGATGGACGACCCAAACAGGGGAGGCAACACATGTTTCTCCACGGAGAATTCTCATGTGTGTGACGGTGGAGAGCATCGCCATAGCGATGGTGGCCACCATGTTCCACAGCTGCTCATCGAGCAGTAGCGGGAGGAACTTCGACCGAGGAGCGATCAAGATCTCCACACCTCCATCACCGGGAACACCCCAGAGGAGATCGCGCTGAAGAACGTGCATCTGGGCAATCTGGCCGAGCGTGAGCGACTCAAGCGACTCCACCGGTCGCTCGATGCTCGGGCCACGAGGGACCAGCCAAGCTCCAGCCGCAATCATTGGCAATTGTTCCCGAACGACCACCAGCATCACATTGAGCTGCCGTGGACACCTCTGTTGAACCTGGCCCCGGACACTCGGATTGCTGATTCAATTCAACTGAGTGACAGTGCGGCCAGGGAAGGCATTCAACAAATCCAGGATCTGTTGAAGACTGCCATACAGTAGAATTCCACAGTGTCATAGTCATGGCGTCGCATTCACATCAAGTCCGTCCAGGTGGACATCGTACATTCGGCTCATAGCCCGCACGTACAAGGAAGACGCCAAAGGTATCCTCCTCTTCCAAGAGTCCCACGCGAGGACTAGAGACAAGGTCACTGAGACTGATGCACGTCACCACCCCTGCGGAGTGGCTCACTCGGTCGTCGTCCCCATGACTGCAGGCCAAGCCCCAATCGGCATAGGGGTAATGGGGACGATGACTATCGGGCCCCCAGTTCAACGCTCGGTTTATAATCACGCAACATGTGGTTGATCGATCGCGAGCTGGCCGGGGAGTGTCCGGCCTCGAGTGCTTCGGCCGACACATCCGAGAGGTAGAAATCCCCTCCAACTACGGATTGTGTCGTGGTTTTGTCACGGCAGATGTCCTCGTGAAAGGACTTAGTACCGGAGCCATCGCACCTTGGTGGCGACTCAAAGGGGTTAAGCGGGAGAGACACGACGATTTACCCAGGTTCGGCCCCTCGAGAAGAGGTAATAGCCTACGTCCTGCTTTGTGTGTATTGATGTGGATTCGATTACAAGGAAGGCGTAACTCGCCTAAACCTAGCACTCGATGATTTCTAACCTACCTCTCCCCCTCCAGACTCGCCTTTATATATAGGTCGAATCCTTAGGGTTTACAAGAGTCCCTTCCTTTTTACAAATCGTGACCACCGCGGTCTCTAAGTCGCCGTCTTGCCAAACTCAGAGTCCTTCCATAAATCATAACCATCCTGCGACTTGGAACCGCCCAGGTTGAGGCCCAACTAGCCCTAAAGGATGAATCGCCTTAACAGTAACCCGGCCCATATTCGGCGGGTCACTTAATAGGCAATATCCCCAACATTAGGCCCCAAATTGACTTGAATCTTCATGCCAATGCTTCCATTTTAGTCGAAGGCGATTCACTCCTCTGTGTTCCTCCGCACACCAGAAATTTTAACTCGCCAGCTGGTAACGGACAAAGTCTCTGAGTCGCCAACGCATTTCCCATCAGTACCTTCCTTAGCCCTTGATTCTCGGGAACTCCAACACAATCCCAACGGATCTTTTGGTGCGTCATTATCCCGAAACTTTTGGGCGCCATCATGGCGAATCTTTCCTTCCTCGATGGTTCCCGCTCATAGCGCCTCGATCCCCGTGCCCGTCCTGATAAATAGGCGGAAGGGACAGGGCTGACACCGGCCACCTACCAGTCCCGTCAATATCTCCACCATCATCTCAGCGAGAAGAAAACGTTCCGCATCCCGAAGGCTTCGCCGCCGGCCGCAAACTCCACCCCCGTCCGAAGAACTCCTGTGCTGCCCGCAGGCCATTGCCGTCCGAGAAGCTCCGGCGCCGCCCGCAAACCGTCGCCGTTCGAGGAGCTCCGGCGCCACCCGCAAGCCGCTGCCGTTCGAAGAGCTCCGGCGCCGCCCGCAAGCCGCTGCCGCTCGAAGAGCTCCTACGCTGTTCGAGGAACTCCAGCGCCGCCCGCACGTCGTCGCCGTCGCCAGGCTCCATCATCACCAATCTTTCTTCGACCAAGATCTTCAGGTTAGGCCACTGTTTCCTTCTTTAAGGGTAGATTTAGTTCTTGTTCTTGCCGCCGCCATTGCCATAGCTCCGAAGCTCTATGCTCATCACCATCTTAACTGTCGAACTGATTAGTCCGAGCGCCATTAGGGCACCTAGTGTTTCGAACAATGCTATCCATCTGTGCCCTTGCGAATCTTCACAACAGACTAGTCTTTTTAAACATGAGGCACCATCCTAATCACACACCGTTCATGTTTTAGCCACGTCCGTAAGCTTTTTATCTGTTGAATAGATCCATTCCTCTTTCATTGTTTGCAAAAAGCTGTTTGGAAACCTCGTCCTTCCCTTAGTGTTTCGGAAAGAATAAATTTTACCACCCACAGTAGCGTCGCTTCTGAGAATAGCCCTGCTCCGATAGGTCGCCACATCAGCCCAACCCGGCCTCCCAATCCGGCGGGTTAAGCAGAAGCTAGTCCCGACTCACATAGTAAATGTTCGAGACATGTAATACCATTTTCTTGCCTACTTGTAGCATGGGTGCCGTTTTCAAGAGCGATTGGCTCCCCACCAAAGTTGACGATGCTGTTTTGGCGAATTACGTGAAAGCGGGCTGCTTGGATCCTCAAGACGTCATTGGATGGCGCACCGGGTTAGGAGAAGACCTACCCAACCCTAAGGAAGGGGAGATAGTAGTTTTTGTGGAACACTTAGAACGGGGTTTTAAACCGTCCGGATCTAAATTCCTTAGAGACGCCCTGAATTTTATGAACGTTCGACTCCAGGATTTGGGACCCAATTCCATAAGCAACCTGAGTCAATTCCAAGTCCTTTGCGAAGCTTATTTGCGGATCGAGCCTTCCGTCCCTCTGTTTTGGTACTTTTTCCACTTGAATCGCCAGACGAAATTCCACAATGGCCCCAGTTTGGAACTCGGCGGGGTCAACGTCCAACGTCGCAGGGACAGTCCGTTCCCTTCACTCATTATGCCTAGCCATCCCAAAGGCTGGGGTGAATCTTGGTTCTACTGCAAAGAAACATCCCCTGCCGACGAAAACAAGCTTCAGGGTTACAGGCCGAGCCGCCTTCCAGTCAACTTCAAGCTCCCTGACAAGCTCACCGAGGAAGAAGAGTCGGAATTCGTCCCAATTCTGTCCGAACTGAGATCCTTGACGAACAACGGTCTCACCGGGGTTGACTTGATTCGCTGCTGGGTCGAATGGCGGATCCTTCCTCTGAGCCGCCGAGACGACCTGATGTGCGAATTTGACGGCACTCTGGATCATCCCCAATGCTACTTCCACACAGCATTAACGGAAAAAGACATCGTCACCATCATCCGGAAGCTGACCGGCGAACCTGCAGCGAAATGCGGCCAAATCGGCCTTAAGCCCTTCTGCAAGATTAACCCGGCACCCAAGGTAACCAAAGCTAACTCGCCCTCAACTTTTATTTCATCTGTTTTACTGTCATCATGACTTCATGCCATATCCCCTACCAGAAAGGCGACAAGTTCTGGTCTAGGAGACCTAAGAAACAAGCCATGAAGAGCGCTAAGCCGCCTTCCAAGAAAAACAAAGGCAAAGGTAAATCGGCTACGGCCGAGCCATCTGAAGTCGACGAATCTCAAGCTGGCGACGCACTCTCAGAGGTACCAATCCGTCCTCATTTTCACTCGCCACTTATCACCTTTTAACTTTTATTTATCTCTCGCTCCTCTTATAATAGAATGAAGATAACGAGAGCCAGGAAGACTCTGTCGAGGTAATTTCCGTCTCCTCCGATTCATCTCCTTCTCCACCTAAGCCGGCCCGGCGAATATGTGGGAAAGTACCTCTCTCACATCCAAATGCCCATTTGGACCCAAATTTTTTACTGAAGAAAACGCAGCATGCCTTGAAACGGAAAACGCGAAGTCATTCTGGCGACCTGACACCTGGCTTGCCAACAAGGAACAAAAGAAAAGCAAGCGAGGTACCTTCCTTTTCTTATTTGAGCAACCATCGTTCGTGCTGCTTTGGATCACAGTCATAACCCGCCAGTATTATCAATGTACAATTTCTGCAGGATTCTCCCCCTCTTCTGGCGACTCAGTGATGTCGACCCTTCCACCAATGATCCGAGTCCCGGGGTAAGTTCCTTGTCCTAATCCTTGAGAATAATACTCCTTTTAATTTTTTGACACGCCTATCTCTTTCATTAGGGCGCAAGCCAAAAAGAGGAAAACCAGTGGATCAATCCCAGACGCCACTTCTGAACCTCCAAGGAAAGCTACTCCGACTCAAGAAGATCCGAGTCAAAACGAGCCGTCAATTCAAGCAAATCCTCGTGAGTCGCCCAAAGGATCAACGGATGTCCCTAGATCACCGGTCGTAATGGCGACAGCTGATGACCCAGATGCTGTGGTCATCACTGGTTTTGGTTTCTCCAAGCCGGCAGAGACAATCCTCTCCAAACATATAGCATCCCCTTCTCCATCAATTCCCGAGTCTGGGCCTTCGAAGGCGAAACTTCCTGACTATGCAGGTCTGGAGTTTAAAGAGCTCTGTTCTGGCTTCGCAAGTCGCCTGGAAGCGAGTTACGAGATGGAAAAGAATCTGCTAAAGATGTTAAATAACAAGCATGAGGTAAACTTTATACTCTGTATTATTCCCATTAACCCCCAAGGGCCGGGTCATCAATAAAATTATGAGCCGGGTCTTTTTAAAAAGCGTTGCGACCAGTAACCCCCAGGGGCCGGGTCATCAGTAAAATGATGAGCCGGGTCTTGATTTCTGTATAATTTCCTTTGAGAAATTATACATTAGCCCCCAAGTGTCAGGGGTATTGCCTTGCAATAATTCTGAGACTTGTCTTTGTTTTAAATTTTGAACAGGAAAGCCTTACCCAGACCGAACTGGCCCTGGGCGACTTAAGGAAAAACTTGGCTGACCAACAAGATGCCCGAACTCAATCGGAAGAAAAATATAAATTGGCTCTGGTTGAACTGTCAAAGCTCAAAGCCGAGTTAGAAAGAACTCAGGCTGACCACAGCGCGGTTTTGACGAGAGCCGAAAAAGCAGAAGCAAAGCTGGCAACTGTGCAGCAGGAGCTATCCGGCTTAAAGCGCCATATTTCCAACATGACACAAGCCATCTTTGGTAAGCTTTACCTAACTCTCCAATCTTATCCTCTTCCTTGGGCAAATTCCTTAATGTTTAACTTACCGGTTATTTAATCACAGGCTCGAGAGTCGCCAATCTGCAAGACGACAGCGTGTTGATGCTGAAGGCGATCTATACACTAACGGAACAACTGTACACAGGCAGTGTGCTGACCGTCAAAGCTGTGATTGGTGCAAAGGAGCCCATAACTTCTATCAAGAAGGTGCTTGGATATCTATCCACACTGCCTCCCCAGATCGGCGAGTTAACTCGATCAGCCGCCCGGAAGGGTGTCCTGACGGCTCCGAGTCGCTGCCTGGCGTATGCTCCAGAAATTAATTTGGAAGAAGTAGCTGCCGGCTTCCCTCAGCTTAAAGATGACGGCTCGGAGTTCGTGGAAGAAGACTACCAGAAGGTTGTCAAGGATTCTCGACTGGCCGCGACTCAACTCGCCGCCAGCCTTGACTTGACAAAATATCAGGCGGCTTACGATGACAAGAATAAGAAAATCAGCCCGCCAACCTTCGTGGTGACCAACCTTATCCCTCGGCGACCCAAGAATCCCTTTGACTGGGAAACAGACCTGGCATCAATCTTGACCGATGAAGACGATTTTGCCTCTTTGTCCAGATGCAATTGGGTCTTGGGCGATTTACAAATTGAAGCTGGTCAGAGCTCACGCCAGGACTTAGCGGAATAGATTTTCCTTGAATTTGGCCCAAAAGCCATGTAATAGTCAGTACTATCTTTTGATGACATCTTCTGCAAAAAAAAACCCTTATACCGCCTTTGAGGCGGTTTAAAATATTTTGTTAATCCTTATCAGAATCGCCTGAAATGCTCAATCCGCCAAGGATGAAAACCTTGAGCACATTATCTGTGAAAATAAAAGAACCACAAACAGTTTCAACGAGTAAGCAGTGAGGATAAAAATTTCCAAGGTCAAATCATAACACGAGTAATTTTGTCGGCTCATACGGTCGCGACAGGAGGGGGCGAGTCAGAAAGCTCGTGCACCCACCCTTAATGCAGGTTTCGTCGGCTCATACGGTCGCGACAGGAGGGGGCGAGTCAGAAAGCTCGTGCACCCACCCTTAATGCAGGTTTCGTCGGCTCATACGGTCGCGACAGGAGGGGGCGAGTCAGAAAGCTCGTGCACCCACCCTTAATGCAGGTTTCGTCGGCTCATACGATCGCGACAGGGGGAGGCGAGTCAGAAAGCTCGTGCACCCACCCTTAATGTAGGTTTCGTCGGCTCATACGGTCGCGACAGGGGGAGGCGAGTCAGAAAGCTCGTGCACCCACCCTTAATGCAGGTTTCGTCGGCTCATACGGTCGCGACAGGGGGAGGCGAGTCAGAAAGCTCGTGCACCCACCCTTAATGCAGGTTTCGTCGGCTCATACGGTCGCGACAGGGGGAGGCGAGTCAGAAAGCTCGTGCACCCACCCTTAATGCATGTTCTGTCGGCTCATAAGGTCGCAACAGGATGTCATGAAATTGCTCTTTCTTTTAAAGAAGAAGCCCCCGAGTCAGGGAAACATTATATTATTCCATAATGAAAACTGAAAAGCTTACAAAGCATGGAGTTTTAAGAACTTCAAGTGTAATAAGGCCGCAAATGGGCAATATTCCAAGGGCGAGTTGACTCAGCCCCCGTAGTCGGTCGATCAGGCCGAAGATCCATCAAGTAGTAAGAACCATTGCGGAGGTTCTTGCTGACAACGAAAGGTCCCTCCCAAGGGGGCGAAAGCTTGTGCATGCCTGCCCGATCTTGTATCAGTCGAAGCACCAAATCGCCTTCCTGGAAGGTCCGACTCTTCACCCGGCGACTATGATAACGCCGCAGATCTTGCTGATAGATCGCCGAACGAGCCGCTGCTAAGTCACGTGCCTCTTCCAAGGCATCCAAAGAGTCCTGACGCGCCAACTCGTTGTCTTGCTCCACATATGCGGCGACTCTAAGAGAATCATGCCTTATGTCAGTAGGGAGGACGGCCTCTGCACCATAGACCAAGAAGAAAGGGGTGAACCCCTGGACCGATTTGGGGTGGTTCGGATGCTCCATAATACCGAAGGTAACTCCTCCACCCAACATCCTGGAGTTCTTTCCAGGGGAATTATGAGCCGAGGTTTGATCCCTCGCAAAACTTCCTGATTCGCCCGCTCGGCCTGTCCGTTTGACTGCGGGTGAGCAACTGCAGAGATATCAAGCCGGATATGTTCACGGCGACAGAAATCCAGCATCGCTCCTTGGGACAAGTTAGTACCATTGTCCGTGATGATACTGTGCGGATATCCAAAATGGAAAATCAGCTTCTTCAGAAATTTTACCGCAGTCTCCGCGTCGCAAGTCCCAACAGGCTCCGCCTCAATCCATTTAGTGAATTTATCAACCGCCACCAATAAGTGAGTTTTCTTGTTGGAGGACATCTTAAAGGGACCGACCATGTCCAGCCCCCAGACCGCGAAAGGCCAAGTAATGGGGATCATCCTCAATTCTTGAGCCGGCACATGAGCCTGTCTCCCGTATCGTTGGCACCCCTCACACCTCCGTACTATATCTTCTGCATCTGCGTGAGCCGTCAACCAGAAGAAACCGTGTCGGAAGGCTTTTGATACCAAAGAACGTGACCCGGCGTGATGTCCGCAGTCTCCAGAATGGATGTCATTAAGGATCGTGCATCCTTCCTCGGAGGAAACGCACCGCTGAAAGACCCCTGAAGCACTTCGTTTATATAGCTCGCCGTTAATGATGACCATGGACTTGCTACGCCGAACAATCTGGCATGCCAAAACTTCGTCAGTGGGTAACTCGCCACGAGCAAGATAAGCTAGATAAGGAAGAGCCCAATCCGGAGCGATGTGGAGAGCCGCCACAAGCTGAGACTCGGGATCTGGTATCGCCAATTCCTCCTCCGTGGGTACAGTTACGGACGGTTTATGCAGGATATCCAAGAAGACATTAGGGGGGACCGGCTTTCTCTGTGAGCCGAGTCGCGAGAGGGCATCAGCTGCTTCGTTGAGTCGCCGATCAACATGATCAACCTGGTACCCATGAAAATAGCCCGCCACGTCAGATACGGCTCGCCTGTAAGCCGCCATCATAGGATCTCGAGAGTCCCAGGTGCCCGAAACCTGTTGCGCCACCAGATCTGAGTCCCCAAAACATCTGACTCGGGTTAGGTTCATCTCTTTTGCTAGTCGCAAACCGTGAAGCAGAGCTTCATACTCTGCCGCATTATTTGTACAAGGGAACATGAGCCGGAGGACGTAGAAGAACTTATCTCCTTGAGGGGATATCAACACCACACCAGCCCCCGAGCCCTCCAACTGCCTGGATCCATCAAAATAAATAGTCCAATAGGTAAGGTCAGGCCGGTCTTCCGGAGCCTGAAGCTCCGTCCAATCATTGACGAAATCAACTAGTGCCTGGGACTTGATGGCCGTGCGGGGGGTATACTGAATGTGATGTGACCCAAGTTCTATTGCCCATTTGGTGATTCGCCCTGTTGCCTCGCGGTTTTGGATGACGTCGCCGAGGGGCACGGAACTGACCATGGTGATCGGGTGTTCTTGGAAATAATGTTTAAGCTTCCGACTCGCCATGAACACCCCATAGACCAGTTTCTGCCAATGTGGGTATCGCTGTTTGGAAAGAGTTAACACCTCACTGATAAAGTACACCGGGCGTTGTACCGGGTATTCCTTTCCTTCCTCTTTTCTTTCGACGACCACAGCCACGCTGACCGCTTTGGAATTCGCGGTGATATACAGGAGCATAGGCTCCTTTTCAGTCGGGGCCGCCAGGACCGGCGGGTTAACCAATTGATGTTTCAAGGCCTGAAGTGCCTCGTCAGCTTCCTCTGTCCACACGAATCGGTCAGACTTCCTCAACAATTGATAGAGCGGAATCGCCTTTTCTCCGAGGCGGCTTACAAAATGACTGAGAGCCGCAATACGACCCGCCAATCGCTGAACTTGGTTAACATTCGTCGGCTTGCCGAGGGAGGTAACCGCTTCAATTTTGTCCGGGTTAGCCTCGATGCCGCGCTCCGATATCAAGAAACCCAGTAGTTTTCCCACAGGTACGCCGAAAAGCACTTGGTAGGATTTAGCTTCATCTGATATACCCGTAAATTATCAAAGGTTTCCTTAAGGTCGTCCAGAAGTGTCTCCTCCCAGCGGGTCTTGATCACAATGTCGTCAACATAAGCATGGACGTTGCGGCCAATTTGGCTATGAAGACAATTCTGGATGCAGCGTTGGTAAGTCGCCCCTGCGCTCTTGAGCCCGAACGGCATGGACACATAGCAAAAGACTCCAAAGGGGGTTATGAAAGCAGTCTTTTCTTGATCTTCCACAGCCATTTTGATCTCATGATAACCTGAATAAGCGTCCAAAAAGCACAATCGTTCGCATCCCGCCACCGAGTCAATGATTTGGTCGATGCGGGGAAGAGCGAAAGGATCCTTGGGGCAAGCTCTGTTGAGGTCCGTATAGTCAATACACATACGGAAAGTGCCATTCTTCTTGAGTACTAACACCGGGTTAGCTAGCCATTTGGGGTGAAAGACTTCCACGATGAACCCGGCGGCTAAAAGACGGGCGACTTCCTCTCCAATCGCCTTCCGTCGCTCCTCGTTAAACCTGCGGAGGTATTGTTGGACAGGTTTGCATTTTGGGTCAATATTAAGATGGTGCTCAGCGAATTCTCTCGGTACACCTGGCATGTCAGAGGGTTTCCATGCGAAGATGTCCCGATTCTCACAGATGAATTCGATGAGCGCGCTTTCCTATTTGGGGTCCAGACCCGTTCCAATGGTAAACTGCTTGGATGAATCGCCAGGGACGAAGTCGACTGCCTTCGTGTCATCCGTTGGTTTGAACTTGAGGGGCGACTCGGAATCTGTAGTCGGTTTCTTGAGTGGTGACATGTCTGCCGGGTCAACATTGGCCCGGTGGTTTTTCAGCTCTTCCGCCGCGCAGGCAACTTCCGCGTAGGACGCGTCTCCTTCCTCACACTCCTTTGCAATTCTTCTATCTCCGTCGACCGTGATGGGCCCTTTAGGACCAGGCATTTTGAGCTTGAGGTAGACGTAGCACGAGCGGGCCATGAAGCGAGCGTAAGCCGGTCGCCCGAACAGCGCATGGTACGGGCTTTTTAATTTGACCACCTCGAAGACCAGAGACTCCGACCTGTAGTTCTGTGCAGTTCCAAATGCTACTGAGAGCCTGACCCGGCCAATCGGACAAGCGAATTTGCCCGGGACGATGCCGTGGAAAACCGTGGTTGAAGGCATCAAGTCTTTCTCTAATAGATTCATCCTCCGGAAGGTGTCGAAGTATAGGATATTAATGCTGCTGCCGCCATCCATCAGTACTTTCGATAGAGTGTAGCCCGCCACTTGGGGAGCCACGACCAAGGCCAGGTCGCCCGGGTTATCTATTCTCGGCGGGTGATCCTCTCTGCTCCACGTGATGGTCTGTTCGGACCAGTGGAGATATCTGGGAACTGCCGGCTCAATTACGCTGTACGCCCGGTGATTTACCTTTTTATCACGTCTGCAAGCATTAGTGGTGAAAACATGATATTTCCCATTACTTAGCTGTTTAGGATTGTTGCGGAAGCCCCCATGGTCATCCTGGTCCTGTGGAGCCCCCTGTGGGGGCGGTTGCTGGAAGACTCCTGGCGGGTTGTACCGCCGGTGGTGGTGCACCGAGTATTGGCCACCGCCTGGCTGCGGCCCCCCCTGAGCCTCTTGTTCGGGAAAACCGCCGAAGGGGTTGTGCCTTTGGTTGGGCGCGGCGAGTTGGTCTTGGCGACGGTTCGGGTCTTCGCTCTGGCTCTTCTTGATTGCCTCGGCCCGAAATTCCCGCATCACGAAGCAGTTCTCCCAGGAGTGGCCCGCCGGGCCGTCGGCCGTGGCGTGGTGTGGGCAAGGGCCTTTGAGCAGCTCTTCGTAGTTACGCGGTCTTTTCCCACTGAAGCCTCGATTCTTCTTTTTGCCGTCATTGGCGTTGGTGTCGGCAACCAGATCCGAGGGCTCCTCATGCGGCCTACGCTTGCCGTTGGTCCCCTGGTTATGACGGTTGCGGCCTTGGAGGCGGGTATGCTTATTCGTTGAATCGCCCTTCTTGGGCGAGTTACCCTTACCATCCTCGCCGGGATCTTTGGTATCATCGGCTTCGGCGTACCTAGTGAGGGTATCCATCAGCTCGCCCATATCCTGAACTTTCCATTTGAGTCGCCCCAACTTCTGGACCAGCTGTTCGTAGTGGCAGTTGTGCTCGAGGATAAGCACAGCTTGCGCTGCCGTGATGCCATCCGATGAATGGACAATTTCCGTGACTCGCCACGACCAATGATGCGCCGACTCATCCGGGCGTTGTACGCAGTGTTGTAAGTCGACGATTGTCATCGGTCGTTTACAGGTTCCCCGGAAGTTTTTGATGAAACGCTCCTTTAACTCAGCCCAGGACTGGATAGAACTGGGGGGTAAATTTTTCAACCAAGTGCGTGCCGATCCCTCGAGCATCATGGTGAAATATCTGGCGCAAACCGCCTCGTTTACGTCGAGCATGTCCATGGCGATCTCATAGCCCTCGATCCAGGATGTTGGTTCGAGGTCCGGTGTGTAATTAGGCACCTTTCTTGGTCCTTTGAAATCCTTGGGCATTCTTTCATTTCGAAGGGCCAGGGACAAGCAGGGCACCCCGACTCGCCCTCCGGTCCCCGCGGGAGGAGTCTGAGCCTCTTGAGTGTTAGGTGGACCTCTGCCCGGCGGGTCCCGCTCGGGCGGGTTGTCCTGCGGGAGGTGTCGCGGGGCGCTGTTTACGGCTGGCTGATCCTCCGGCCAACCCCTGGTATAGCTCGCCTGGGGGGTGGAGTGCAATCGCTCGGGGCTGTGTGAGAATTGCGCGTTTTGGACCACCGCCGTTTTCAACATCTCGATGGCGTTCCTCGCTTCGACCTCAGCTGGGGTGTTGCCGTGGATCGGGAGAGACTCCAGATGGCGAGTTGCGGCAAGCACGTTATCCACCGGGTTAGAGAAGTGGCCTCGGGGGGTATGGAAGCGAGGAATTTGACCCTCAGTCGGCTGAATCGGCGGGTTAGGAGGGCGGCCCATCCCTCCTGCTGGAGCGGCTCCCATCCCGGGTGTTTGGGGAGTGTCGAACAGGCGAGTCGGATTGAGATCATGGGGCAGGCGTCCCTGGTGCCTCCGCTGATGGACGGCGTCGGATGCGCGCTGCTGTCTTTCAAGCCGCCAATTGTCGGTGTTCAACCGCATCCTTTCGGCCGTAATCTGGGCCTGTCGAGTTTCCATCCTGGCGGACTCCGTCGCGGCATCCTGATGGGCCTTTGCCACCGCCTCCCTCAGCTTTGCTAACTCTGCGTTTATCTCTGCTTGGTTCTCTGGCGTGAGGGGGGTTGACATTAGTCTTGTGATTTCCGCCGCTAAGTCCACCAGGACTGCTGACGCACTTCTGGATGTCCCGCCGGTCCCATCGCCTCCGGCGGGGCTCTGTGCGGGTTGAGTCGCCCCGGCCATGTAGATGGCGATCTGGCGGCGGGTTCGATCGAGGATTTCCGGATCCATGGTCAATGACAAGCCACCGAGACCGTCTCCGTGGAGGGACTGGATGGAATCTGAATCGCCCATGGATGATTCGTCGTCAGACTTGACGGGGGTAACCTCCTGAGCCGCCGCGTGCTCTGGCTCCTCTGACCCCTGCGTGAACCCCACAAAGACCGGGTGGGTCAGATTCCGTGTTACGACTGGATGAACGTACCTGGCCGGCTCGACGATGTCGGAGGAAGTGTCCGGCTCAGGAACAGATGACCCGATCACGCCGATGAAGACGTTGATCTTGCCGAAGGGGACCCTGTAGCCTGATTCGAGAGAATTTGCTTCAGGTCCCCATCGCCGGTTGTCGATGTAGGCGATGCCGTGTCGGCTCCAAGTCATGAGCGCCGCCGCATAACTCCCAGACCCTGGTAGGGCTCCCTTTGAGAACTCAACTCCACCGTGCGCAGGCCCCACGGTGGGCGCCAACTGTCGTGGTTTTGTCACGGCAGATGTCCTCGTGAAAGGACTTAGTACTGGAGCCATCGCACCTTGGTGGCGACTCAAAGGGGTTAAGCGGGAGAGACACGGATATTTACCCAGGTTCGGCCCCTCGAGAAGAGGTAATAGCCTACGTCCTGCTTTGTGTGTATTGATGTGGATTCGATTACAAGGAAGGCGTAACTCGCCTAAACCTAGCACTCGATGATTTCTAACCTACCTCTCCCCCTCCAGACTCGCCTTTATATATAGGTCGAATCCTTAGGGTTTACAAGAGTCCCTTCCTTTTTACAAATCGTGACCACCGCGGTCTCTAAGTCGCCGCCTTGCCAAACTCAGAGTCCTTCCATAAATCATAACCATCCTGCGACTTGGAACCGCCCAGGTTGAGGCCCAACTAGCCCTAAAGGATGAATCGCCTTAACAGTAACCCGGCCCATATTCGGCGGGTCACTTAATAGGCAATATCCCCAACAGATTGGCCACGGGGATCGGAAAGTTCAATGGTGAGTCAAAGCCAGAGACCTGGTTGGAGGACTAACGAGTGGCCGTCCAGATAGGTGGAGGCGACGATTAGGTTGCTATGAAGTATCTACCCCTCATGTTGGAGGGGTCTGCGAGGGCATGGCTCGATCAGCTGCCCTCCACCAGCATCCAGAGCTGGGGTGATCTCGCCCGAATGTTCGTCAAGACCTTCAAGGGCACATACAAGCATCCAGGTGGCCTGGCGGAGCTGCCACATTGTGTCCAGAAGAGAGACGAGACTCTTAGGGAATACATCCAGCGGCGGATCACACTGCACAACACCGTGGAGAATGTCACTAAGCACCTGGCCGTGTGTGCTTTCAAACCGGGCACTTGGTATCGGGAGTTGATTCTCAAGTTTGGCCGATCGGGGGACCTGTCCGTTAGTCAGGCCATGGAAATTGCCAATCGGTACGCGAATGGCAAAGAAGAAGACCGCCTCCATAGTGGCAAATGCCGAGCCAGCAAAACACCTCAGTCGGGTAATGCTGGGAAGAAACAGAAGTGAAAAGGCAGCCCATCGGGAAAAGCCGAAGTAGCTGATGTCCCAGGGCAAAACCAGAATAAGTACAAGAAAACAAGAAGGATTGGGTAGGAAAAAAGAAGGTCGAGTCCAAGAGCAGCCTTTTGGACCAGCCATGTCCGATTCATGCTCGCAAGGATGATGAAGGGGAGACCATCCCCGCCAAGCACACGGCTCGCGACTGCCGTATGCTCGAGAAGGAGATGGGCGGAGAGCCCTCCTGGGATAAGGAAGATGAGGACGACCAAGCGGACGCCTCCGGGTATCCGAACATTGAGGGGACCCTCACGATCTTTGCTCACGTTTAGAGCAAGAGCTGATTTAAGGTTATCAATTGGGAGGTGAACATGGCAGCCCTGTCTGTCACAAAATACCTCGACTGGGCGAAGACGCCCGTCACTTTCGGCCAGTCAGATCACCCGACCAACATAGCCACCCCCGAGAGGCAGGCGTTAGTGATCGATCCAGCGATCAATGGGTTCGGACTGCGGAAAGTCCTCATGGATGGTGGCAGCAGCCTCAACATCATTTACGTGGACACTCTCAAAGCCATGGACATCCTGTTTTCCCGGCTGAGCAAGAGTAACATGCAGTTTCACAGGGTCATCCGTGGGAAGAAGGCCGAATCACTCGGCTAGATCACTTTGAACGTCGTATTCGGCAGCGAGAAGAATTTCCATAAGGAGGGGTTGACCTTTGAAGTGGTTAACTTTCACAGCGCATATCACGCCATCGTGGGTAGGCCCGCTTATGCATATTTCTAGCCCACCCATGTTACGTATATCTTATGCTTAAGATGCCAGGGCCTAAAGGCGTGATCACGGTTGTGACATCCTCGACTTTTGCTACAGTAAATATTGTATTTAAGCTACAGTGATCACCCGCAAATGATTCCACATCATCGAGGATTACCGTCGTTGACCCGCATTGAATTTCTAACTAGACTCAGAAATTGAAAACAAAAGATAATTATATTTATAAATTCATATTAAAAATTAAAGAAAGAAAGTATTAAAAATAATAATGACAAAAGAAAGAAAAGAAATTTTTAAAAAAAGAAAAGTAATTTGAAAGAAGAAATAATAGAAAAGGAAAACAAAACAAAAAAAAGGAAAAGAGGAAACCCCCACCCCCGTGGCCGACTCGGCCAAAGTGGCCTTGCCGAGCCAGCCCACCCCGCGCCTCCCCTCAAACCCTAGGCGAGGGAGCCCCTCCCCTGCCTCGCTCCCTCCGCCACCAGGGGCTCCCTCCCCACGAGCCCCCTCGCTCGGTCACCCCGCCCCTCCCCACCTATCACGCAACCGAGGGCCCCCCCTCTCGGTCCTCTCCCCCCCTCCCAGGCGCACGAACCCCTGCTCCTCTCGGTCACCCGCATCGAAACCCACCGACACCCCACGTTCGCCCCCCCCCCCCCCCCCCCCGGTCGCCCCCCTCAGATCCACCTCCTCCCACCGACGAGCCTCCCCTCCTCGTCCCCATCTCAGCCGACCCCTCCCCACCGGCCCTCCTCTCCACCTCGTCCTCTCCCCGGCTGGCGAGCTCCCCTGCCTCCCACCCGACCGGCTGAGCCCCTCCCGCAGCCTCGCCCGACTCCCCTCCCGCCGGCGGCCCCACTGCCCCTCCTCCACTCGGCTCCTCTCACCTCGAGCCGAGAGGAACCTCCCGTCGGCCCCTCCTACCTCCCTGATCGACCGAGCGTCCTGGTCCCCCCCCATCGGCCGAGGCCCCCAAGGAGCCCCGCCGGCCGAGCCCCTCCCTGTCGGCGGCTCCATCCCCAGGGGCCCCTCCTCACCGGGGCCCCTCTCGGCGACCCTCCGGCCGGCTCCCCCTCGCCGGCGCGACCTCACCGTCACCGGCACCACCGTCACCACCGCGCCATCACCGCCGTCACCTCCACCTTCCCGAGAACTCCGGCTTCATCGGGCCGTCTCATCAACGTTGGTGAGCCCCTCCTCGGGCTCCTCCCACCGTCGCGTTCCCCTCACCGTCCCGATTCCGTTCCGGCAAACGGGGCTTTGATCCGTCGACGGTAGTGACCGGTAGGAGGATTTGAAGAAGGTGTTCTTCTATGTTGAGTTAGAGCACAGAGTTGTTCTCTGTCTCTCTGTTAACAGAGAGAGAGATGAGAGTGTTATGAGTTAAAAGAAAATAAAACAAAATATGTATTAGATGTCGTATGTATGTATGTATGTATGTATGTATGAGATGCGATGTATGTATTTGCGTATATAGATATTTGGAAGAATACGATATTTGCATGTTTATATCTATGAATAAAATCGAGTATTTGGCCTAAGGTCACTTACCGATGGGGCCAACGCACCCGCTGTCTATGACAGGGAGGCCCCATGCGATAATCAAATAAATAAAAATAATGTTAATGTTTTTATTAAATAAATAAATAGATATATTAGTTAAATTAATTAATTGGATAATTAGAATAATTAGAGTATGACACGTGGGTCCCCCACTAAATTAATCTGATTAATTAATATTTAATCTTAATTAAAACTTGTGCCCATGACGTTCGGGACCCGCTGGTCAGTTGACCAGTCAACTGTTGATGTCAGCATGGCATCATGCTGACGTCATAATAGCTTTTTATTAAATTATTTAAATCTGTTTTTAATTCCTAATTATTGAATAAAACTTTAAAAATTAATATTAAATAATCCGTAAGTCAGATCAAAATATTTTCAACATGAAAGTTGATCAGCAGAACGAGACGAACCCGGATACACGGTCCATTCGTCTGTCACGCGTCCCTAGCATAGCAAACATGGAACCTTTCCAGCGTTTCCAGTATAACCATTAGTAGCCCGAGACCCGGAAAACATCGTCAGATATTCTTCCGACCCGTCTATGACGAATGTTGCTGCGTTAGCTCATGTCTAGCCTTCATCTTGCCATGTCATGCTTTGTGTTGCACCGTTGCTATTATTTATTGTTTCTTCCCCCTCTTCTTACCGGTAGACCCCGAGACTGACGTTGCTACCGGGTACATCTACGACCCTGCCGATCAGTCCTTTGCCGCAGAGCAGCAAGGCAAGCAAACCCCCCTTGATCATTCCTATATCGCCTATGTATTTCTTCCTACTGCTTGCATTAGTATTTTGCTACTGTTGTACTTAGCTCCTATATCTGATGCATAGCCTATTTTTGATGAACTGCTACTTTCAGTCATGTACCTTTAAAATGCCTAGTATAGGTGGAGCAGTTATCCCCTCTGACCCCGTAGTTCAGTTGCCCCTCTTGTTTTCAAATCTCGATCTCTGATCGATGAGCCAGACCCGACACAGCACATACACCCCCTTCGTTGTACGACGCTATAGGTATACTATCGGGTACCGAGGGTGACAACTTGCTAAGTACTCCTGATGATATCTCTGTAGTATAGCTAGTCGGTCGTGGTTATCGAGGGTGATTCCTCTTTCACCATTCCCGATGACGCCTCTGTCGTGCAACCCCTCAAGTGTGGGACCCCCGAGGGTGATTCCTCCAAGCCGACCTTGACGGGTACATCGTTCGGAATCCAACGAGGGTGATACCTCGGATCCCCCCCCCCCGATGTTACAACCACACAGTTACTCGACCTTGTTACTAGGATCATTGGTGATTAGTTGTAAGACGGGTGGATTCCCGTGAGACTGTGTTGATGGCCTAATTAAAATGTTAATGGATTTGGGTATTTGATCTGGGTTGGTCGGAGACCTTTTCGCACTAACCGGCTACGCGGGAAGAATTATGGGTACTCGGCGTCGCGGTATCAGCCGAAGCTTTTCAGATGCCAGCAATGTAGCGGCGCGCGCCTGAGTGGTCCCGAGATGCATCGTGCTTGTGATTAAGAGATGCTAGGACTGACGTCGACCGCCCACGCCACGTGCAGGAGCGCGAAGGGGAACTGGGCCCACGGACCCTTTGTGCTTAGGATTTAGACCGGTGGGCGGACCTCTCTGATTAGTCTTAGGTGGGGCTGCGACGTGTCGATATTCCGAGGCCGGGCAGGACCCAAAAAAGTATGTCCGGCCAGAGTGTTATCGAGCGTGACGGGACATGTGGTGCACCCCTGCAGGGATGAAAATTAACTATTCGGATAGCCGTGTCCACGGTTACAGGACGACTTGGAGTTGTGCCCCGATCTTATACAACTACAATTGTTACTTAACTGGAATTAGTTGCCTCAGGATTGCTTCCTCGCAGGGAGTCGAGGGAGGATCTTTAGGCGTGACCTCACTTTAATATTGTTGTAACAATATGACTATTAATGCTTTACCCCCTGTTCTACTCTCGTCTATTGCTGCAAGCCCCTGAAGATGCTAGTCTTCGATAGGACTAGGCCTTCTCTCTCTATTCTCGCATTGCTGCAGTCAGTCCACATATAACCCCCCTTCTTTGATACTGATGCATAATTAGAATAGTTCTAATGTAAGACTTGCGAGTACTTTGGATGAGTACTCACCGCTGCTTTGCTCCCCTTGTCCCCTCGATCCGTTGCTACGACCAGATGATGGAGCCCAGGAGATGGAGGTCCCCGCCGCCAACGATTGCTACCCCGACGGTGCCTACTACTACGTGGAGGCCGCTGATGATCAGGAGTAGTTAGGAGGTTCCCAGGCAGGAGGCCTCGCCTCGTTCGATCGTTGTATCTTTTGTGCTAGCCTTCTCTAAGGCACCCCATGTTTTATGTCTGTACTCAGATAGTTGTTGCTTCCGCTGACTCATGTGTTTATCGAGCTTTCGTATTCTATCCCTCCAGGCCCATGGCTTGTAATATGAAGCTGATGTTATTTTATTTGTGTCTAGGGTTGTGTTGTGATATCTTCCCGTGAGTCCTTGGGTTTGATCATACGCATTTGCGTGTATGATTAGCGTACGATTAAATCGAGGGCGTCACAAGTTGGTATCAGAGCCGACTGCCTGTAGGTAGTCCCCTTTCCAACTCATTGGCCGAAGTTGAGTCTAGTGTTTGAAAAACTTTACTAACACTGATGTTGTGGCTTACGGGCCCACATCTCAATTGGGTGGTATTAGTATCTTTTACTCCTTTCCTATACTCTGGGCTCTACTCTCTCTGTTCTTTCGGGTTAAAGATTTTACTAACTCTAACATTAGGTTCTCGTATATACTTTCTTCCGAAGAGTCCCTCATTCCTGATAACGACTCGATTCGTCAGGAGACTCCGATGATATTATCCGATGCTTTCTCTCGAGAACTTTTGCCCATCGCTCTTGCGATTACCCTTCCTTCGCCAACCACTATTGATGACTACATGCAAATGTCGTTCATACATTCTTTTCTGATTGCTCTTGTTTTACGAGATGCAACGAATTATCTTATCGGGGATTCGTCCATCATCAGTTGTCATGGGTTTCGAAAGTTCTACGACTTACTATTCGGTCTTCCGAAATCCTCCGTAGCGTAATGTTCATGACCTTTCTCACCTGCTTGCATTATGGTTAAATCCATATGACTAGCCGCATTCATTAAAAATCCTTGGTGAATTTTCCTGTGATCTTATTGATTCTACCTTTGGGTGAATGCACACAATCATCTGATGATACTCATGAATTATCTTCCCGCTCAGACGTCCTTCCAGACAGAGCGGGTTCTCGACAAATCAACTTTGGTTGGCTGTCCATCTAAGTCCATTCAACCTACTGGTATTTGACCAGAGCATCTGTTTATGATACACCAATCTGGAAATCCTAATTCCTCTGGTACTTAAGTATCGATATTTTTCAGATGTTCTATAATCCGATGCCTTGCGTTTTACCCCCTCTGATTGAGCACCGATACTGACATCAGATATTTTGTGTACTGCCATACTCATTCTGTGCTATTATCCGACGGCATCCTTTGCTTTCGAAAATTCTTGTGATTGCTTCCCCTGACACATGATGCCATTGGTAAATTGTGTCTTCTCCCTCTGATAGAATTGTATCCTATGCTTTGAAAGCCATACTCCTATAGCACGTGTTAATTACTCTTGGAGTTTATGGTATATGTTCCTAAGATGCCTCGACGGGTTGAACCTATGCCTTCCTAAATCGATATGACTCAAAGAGTTTTCATGAGTCTTACTCTCTTGGTGCTTTTCCGAATATCCTTTTAAAGCTGCAACCTGATCAAAGGCGAGGAATAAATGGCAGGTGATGCATTGACGAAGTGGGAGTCGACCTTGAACTTTGTGTTCATGCCCATGGAAACGACGTTGATCCTATCATACAAACTCCTCGTAACAATAATCAATAATTCTATGATTTGATCTGGTATCTGTCGTTTGGTACCTTACAATCGTGGTTCTGACCATGTTGTCCTACCTTGATTTCATTCTTATACGAGTTAAAGTATTTGTCTTCTTCAGATCAATACATCGGTCCAGGCCTTAATGTTGATCTACCTCCGAATATTATTCCTTGTAGCTCGAGGATATCGCGGAGCTATGGAACTTCTTGTGAGCTCCTCATCAACTATGATATTTTCCTTAATTCCAGTTGCCTCGTGTTTGAGTTGTTGGACACGTGAGTACATCGATAACTGAATCGAGTACGCATTGTGATTCAACAATTTTTAGTAATCTTCCTTGTTTACGAGTTTGTACTCGATCCTGTCATTCCAAGCTGTTAAGCTACATCATCATCGTCATGTTGGAGCTCGACCATGCTATCTATACCCTTCATCCCTGGAACACAATTCCAACTGTGTGATAAGCTAGCATCAAGCTTTCCACATCATGTTGGTTGTCTTGAAAGGCAATCTCAATTCTAAGCTAGCAGTCTTATCTGTGTTTCCGACAACCTCTGGCTTCATCATTCCTTTGCTTGATATCGTTGCTAAACGATTACATCTTCATGAAATTTCTCGACAAATGTGTCGTGATCATCATCAGCATTCTGAGCACTTGCAGGGCATCAATCGAATGCATGACGAGAAATGCCATCCTTGCCCCGCGATAATATGTGTTATCATCGACAACCTTCTTGCCTTCCCCCCTACACGAACATGTTTGTGTTTTGTGTTGTCCTTTGTGTTCCTCACTATACAACTTATGTTATCTTCTACCTTGGAGTATTACTATCTGGTATGTCAAGAATGTCGTGAGGATTGCACACGTCTTAAGAATTCTTGATATAGTAATACATCTCGTCATCACCATTCATTTCTTGGTCCCGTGTTGTTTCTAACCGGTATACCGACAAGTGAACTCTGATGTGTGATTCCAATACTTCTGGCAACCCTATTGCCTTGAGGTTAACAACTGATTAATTCATTCTTAGTGTGCTGGGTGTTGACTCATCATTTTTGACATTGGTTGTGCTACTCCATCCGTATTTCCGAGTGCACCCTTCGACCAATGTTTTATTGTTGTTGTTCCCTCGAGCATACGACATTATACCATTTGATTTGACAAATGCTATCTCCTTGATATTATAATTTTGCAAATTCATCCCTGTCAAAATCTTGAGGGATTGGCTGCGCCCATCGACCACACCCTTAACTTATTCATGGTTCGTGATGAAGCTTTTGAAAGCACTATCTTTGTGCCTAACTCATGAAGAATATGTTGGGTAGAGGAAGTGTATTTCCCAAAGTTCACGTGCACTCTTTCTGCCGTGAATATGTGAAAGTTTTGTTTCGCTTCCTCTCAGGAAATACCAAATCATTCACGCATGTGCGAAGTGTTATATGTTATATGTTTTGAAGATTTGTTATCTTCACTTCATATAAATTCTCTTAGCACGTCAAGCCACTGACTCATTTGATCAGGGAAAAGAAGTTCCTTCATAAGAGCTAATCCAGACTTACACATGGAGCCTTGATATCCTCGATGATGTTTTCCAAATGAGAACTCGATTACTTTTTGACGTAAAAATTCTATGTGGGCACGAATGTCTTGACATTGTGTTCATATGTCTTAAAGTCGAACTCATGATTCAAGGATTGCTTGTGTAGCTCGTATCATGAGAATCTTGCATTTCCTTTTTTCTTCTCAGGCATCTTGAGTCTGAGGTATCCTGACACCAATCAGATCTGAATCTCGGGCAGATATGATGGTTGGAACATTTTCCGATAATTATAACTTTGGTCTTAGGTAATCTGGTACAGTGATGTCTTGTCTGGCACACAGGGCCGAAGGACCTATTGATATAAATTCTTCCATGCGTATGGTTAGCCATTCTACCTTGTGGAAAACTATATGACTTATTTCATAAGTTGTTCCTCATGGATCCTTTGTGTGTACCCATTGGTCTGACCTTTATCTGATGACCATGTCGATGCTACCCCAAAGCTCAGATGTGGTACTTCAAATTTCAACAGGAACATTGGAAGCGCAATGCTAGATTGTTCCTGATCATTTATCCAGACCGCGTGGTATGGGCAAACATCATGATTCTTCTTGCCTCTCTATCAAAATGGTTATGTACTTGATGACCTATCATGTATACCATACTCTATGTTTTCCTCGGGAATGGTATACTCTAATACTTGTGTGTGTGAACACATTTTTCCTTCCCATTGGTCTGTTTGATCTTTCTTGTGGCATTACTTATCTAAGCAGTGCTAATTCCCTGATTAGGTAAAAACCTCTGTGTACAACTCTGTCGGTAAGACCCTGTTACTATGGTGGATAACATTCCGGTAGCCGCCGGTGGACGAGAACTTTGCCTATTGGTCCGCCTTGTTTCAACGAGCGGGAAAATGGTTCTATTCGTCCCCCGCCCTTTTGTACCGACGTTGTTGCCAACATAACTGACATGCTACCCTCTGACATGTCTTGCTACCAAGACCGTATAATATTCCACCCCTCTACCTACTCCCGGCCCACATGGTGGACCCATAACCCAAAGTTCCACAGGATTGAAACCTGACTCTCCTGTACATCTTTGACTCCAAAGTATCCTTGGCACTTGGCTCTTATGGAATTCCGGAGCCACCGTTCAATGGACTGATCACTCTTGGGTCCAGATGTTATCCAACATGCTAAAGATCGAGTCCGCATTAATTACGACAATCTAAAGGCTGCTCGGTCTCGTTAGAAAAGTCAGTATGATCGTCATCATCGAGATATGGTCTATCCATCTGGCGAAAAGGCTTATCTCCGTATCACATCAATGTGAGGTGCACACCGTTTCGGAATCAAGGGCAAGTTAGCTCCTCGTTATATTGGTCGTTTCACTGTTCTCGAAAGGCGTGGAAGAGTGGTTTATCAATTGGAACTGCCGGCGAACCTTTCTCAGGTTCACGATGTCTTCCATGTTTCTCAGCTCCGTCGCTGCTTCAAGGACCCTATTCGAGCAGTGGATCATGATATGCTTGAGCTACAACAAGACCTCTCTTATAAAGAGCATCCGGTCCGCATTCTCGACCAAGCTGAACGTAAGACTCGTCGCAAGGTCACCAAGTTCCTTAAGGTGCAGTGGTCAAATCACTCTGAAGATGAAGCCACTTGGGAACGCGAGGATCATCTTCCTGATGAATACCCCGAGCTCCTTCCCTCTACCTCTTAATTCTCAGGGTCACCAAGTTCCTTAAGGTGCAGTGGTCAAATCACTCTGAAGATGAAGCCACTTGGGAACGCGAGGATCATCTTCCTGATGAATACCCCGGGCTCTTTCCCTCTACCTCTTAATTCTCGGGACGAGAATTCTTGTTAGTAGGGGAGAATTGTGACATCCTCGACTTTTGCTACAGTAAATATTGTATTTAAGCTACAGTGATCACCCGCAAATGATGCCACATCATCGAGGATTACCGTCGTTGACCCGCATTGAATTTCTAACTAGACTCAGAAATTGAAAACAAAAGATAATTATATTTATAAATTCATATTAACAATTGAAGAAAGAAAGTATTAAAAATAATAATGACAAAAGAAAGAAAATAAATTTAAAAAAAATGAAAGAAGAAATAATAGAAAAGGAAAACAAAACAAAAAAAAGGAAAAGAGGAAACCCCCACCCCCTTGGCCGACTGGGCCAAAGTGGCCCAGCCGAGCCAGCCCACCGCGCGTCTCCCCTCAAACCCTAGGCGAGGGAGCCCCTCCCCTGCCTCGCTCCCTCCCGCCGCCAGGGGCTCCCTCCCCACGAGCCCCCTCGCTCGGTCACCCCGCCCCTCCCCACCTATCACGCAACCGAGGCCCCCCCCCCCTCTCGGTCCTCTCCCCCCCTCCCAGGCGCACGAACCCCCGCTCCTCTCGGTCACCCGCATCGAAACCTACCGACACCCCACGTTCCCCCCCCGTCGCCCCCCTCAGATCCACCTCCTCCCACCGACGAGCCTCCCCTCCTCGTTCCCATCTCAGCCGACCCCTCCCCACCTGCCCTCCTCTCCACCTTGTCCTCTCCCCGGCCGGTGAGCTCCCCTGCCTCCCACCCGACCGGCTGAGCCCCTCCCGCAGCCTCGCCCGACTCCCCTCCCGCCGGCGATCCCCCTGCCCCTCCTCCACTCGGCTCCTCTCACCTCGAGCCGAGAGGAACCTCCCGTCGGCCCCTCCTACCTCCCTGATCGACCGAGCCTCCTGGTCCCCCCCCCCCCCGTCGGCCGAGGCCCCCAAGGAGCCCCGCCGGCCGAGACCCTCCCCGTCGGCGGCTCCATCCTCGGGGGGCCCTCCTCACCGGGGTCCCTCTCGGCGACCCTTCGGCCGGCTCCCCCTCGCCGGCGCGACCTCACCGTCACCGGCACCACCGTCACCACCGCGCCATCACCGCCGTCACCTCCACCTTCCCGAGAACTCCGGCTTCATCGGGCCGTCTCATCAACGTTGGTGAGCCCCTCCTCGGGCTCTTCCCACCGTCGCGTTCCCCTCACCGTCCCGGTTCCGTTCCGGCAAACGGGGCTTCGATCCGTCGACGGTAGTGACCGGTAGGAGGATTTGAAGAAGGTGTTCTTCTATGTTGAGTTAGAGCAGAGAGTTGTTCTTTGTCTCTGTGTTAACAGAGAGAGATATGAGAGTGTTATGAGTTAAAAGAAAATAAAACAAAATATGTATTAGATGTCGTATGTATGTATGTATGTATGTATGAGATGCGATGTATGTATTTGCGTGTATAGATATTTGGAAGAATACGATATTTGCATGTTTATATCTATGAATAAAATCGAGTATTTGGCCTAAGGTCACTTACCGGTGGGGCCAACGCACCCGCTGTCTACGACAGGGAGGCCCCACGCGATAATCAAATAAACAAAAATAATGTTAATGTTTTTATTAAATAAATAAATAGATATATTAGTTAAATTAATTAATTGGATAATTAGAATAATTAGAGTATGACACGTGGGTCCCCCACTAAATTAATTTGATTAATTAATATTTAATCTTAATTAAAACTTGTGCCCATGGCGTTCGGGACCCGCTGGTCAGTTGACCAGTCAACTGTTGATGTCAGCATGGCATCATGCTGACGTCATAATAGCTTTTTATTAAATTATTTAAATCTGTTTTTAATTCCTAATTATTGAATAAAACTTTAAAAATTAATATTAAATAATCCGTAAGTCAGATCAAAATATTTTCAACATGAAAGTTGATCAGCAGAACGAGACGAACCCGGATACACGGTCCATTCGTTTGTCACGCGTCCCTAGCATAGCAAACATGGAACCTTTCCATCGTTTCCAGTATAACCATTAGTAGCCCGAGACCCGGAAAACATCGTGAGATATTCTTCCGACCCGTCTATGACGGATGTTGCTGCGTTAGCTCATGTCTAGCCTTCATCTTGCCATGTCATGCTTTGTGTTGCACCGTTGCTATTATTTATTGTTTCTTCCCCCTCTTCTTACCGGTAGACCCCGAGACTGACGTTGCTGCCGGGTACATCTACGACCCTGCCGATCAGTCCTTTGCCGTAGAGCAGCAAGGCAAGCAAACCCCCCTTGATCATTCCTATATCGCCTATGTCTTTCTTCCTACTGCTTGCATTAGTATTTTGCTACTGTTGAAGGTAGCTCCTATATCTGATGCATAGCCTATTTTTGATGAACTGCTACTTTCAGTCCTGTACCTTTAAAATGCCTAGTATAGGTGGAGCAGTCATCCCCTCTGACCCCGTAGTTCAGATGCCCCGCTTGTTTTCAAATCTCGATCTCTGATCGACGAGCCAGACCCGACACAGCACATACACCCCCTTCGTTGTACGACGCTATAGGGATACTATCGGGTACCGAGGGTGACAACTCGCTAAGTACTCCTGATGATATCTCTGTAGTATAGCTAGTCGGTCGTGGTTATCGAGGGTGATTCCTCTTTCACCATTCCCGATGATGCCTCTGTCGTGCAACCCCTCAAGTGTGGGACCCCCGAGGGTGATTCCTCCAAGCCCACCTTGACGGGTACATCATTCGGAATCCAACGAGGGTGATACCTCGGATTCCCCCCCCCCCCCCCCCGATGTTACAACCACACAGTTACTCGACCTTGTTACTAGGATCATTGGTGATTAGTTGTAAGACGGGTGGATTCCCGTGAGACTGTGTTGATGGCCTAATTAAAATGTTAATGGGTTTGGGTATTTGATATGGGTTGGTCGGAGACCTTTTCGCACGAACCGGCTACACGGGAAGAATTATGGGTACTCGGCGTCGCGGTATCAGCCGAAGCTTTCAGATGCCAGCAATGTAGCGGCGTGCGCCCGAGTGGTCCCGAGATGCATCGCGCTTGTGATTAAGGGATGATAGGACTGACGTCGGCCGCCCACGCCACATGCAGGAGCGCGAAGGGGAACTGGGCCCACGAACCCTTTGTGCTTAGGATTTAGGCCGGCGGGCTGACCTCTCTGATTAGTCTTAGGTGGGGCTGCGACGTGTCGATATTCCGAGGCCGGGCAGGACCCAGAAAAGTATGTTCGGCCAGAGTGTTATCGAGCGTGACGGGACATGTGGTGCACCCCTGCAGGGATGAAAATTAACTATTCGGATAGCCGTGTCCACGGTTACATGACGACTTGGAGTTGTGCCCCGATCTTATACAACTACAATTGTTACTTAACTGGAATTAGTTGCCTCGGGATTGCTTCCTCGCAGGGAGTCGAGGGAGGATCTTAATATTGTTGTAACAATATGACTATTAATGTTTTACCCCCCTGTTCTACTCTCGTCTATTGCTGCAAGCCCCTGAAGATGCTAGTCTTCGATAGGACTAGGCCTTCTCTCTCTATTCTCGCATTGCTACAGTCAGTCCACATATAACCCCCCTTCTTTGATACTGATGCATAATTAGAATAGTTCTGATGTAAGACTTGCGAGTACTTTGGATGAGTACTCACCGCTGCTTTGCTCCCCCTTGTCCCCTCGATCCGTTGCTGCGACCAGATGATGGAGCCCAGGAGATGGAGGTCCCCGTCACCAACGATTGCTACCCCGATGGTGCCTACTACTACGTGGAGGCCGCTGATGATCAGGAGTAGTTAGGAGGTTCCCAGGCAGGAGGCCTCGCCTTGTTCGATCGTTGTATCTTTTGTGCTAGCCTTCTCTAAGGCACCCCATGTTTTATGTCTGTACTCAGATATTTGTTGCTTCCGCTGACTCGTGTGTCTATCGAGCTTTCGTATTCTAGCCCTCTAGGCCCATGGCTTGTAATATGAAGCTGATGTTATTTTATTTGTGTCTAGGGTTGTGCTGTGATATCTTCCCGTGAGTCCTTGGGTTTGATCGTACGCATTTGCATGTATGATTAGCGTACGATTAAATCGAGGGCGTCACAACGGTGACTGGCAATCAGAAGGTTGCTGAGGAGTGCCTCCAGCAAGGCTGTAGGATCACCAGCGAGCAGGTTCTCGCAATCGAGCTTGATGGGTACAAGAAGGCAGTGCACACCATAGATCTGCTCAAGTCGAAACGGCCAGCTACTGAGTCTGCCTTTTAGTCAACCGATGTGACGAAGAAGGTCCACGTCCACCCCACCGATCTGAGTACTTCTGCGATGAATATCTCCACTTCACTTGGGGAGAAATAGGAAGCCGAGATCATCGAGTTTCCCCGTGAGAACTGAGATATCTTCGCATGGAAGTCGTGTGACATGCCGCGTGTTCCAAGGGAGTTGGCTGAGCATCGCCTCCGAGTGGACCCAAAGGTCAAGCCCGTCAAGGAACACTTGCGTCGCTCCTCTGTGGATAAGCGTAGCGCAAGTGGCAAGGAGATCCACAAGGTCTACCACTCTGAGTGGTTGGCGCACGTGGTCATGGTGCCAAAGAAGAAGAATTCACTCCGAATGTGTATTGACTTCAAGCACCTTAATGGGGCCTGCCCAGAGGACCACTTCCCTCTGCCGGATGTGAACATCTGTTGTTCCTGGATGCATACTCCGGATACCACTAGATCCAAATGTATGGACCCGATGAAATAAAAACAACCTTCATCACCCCATTCGGGTGTTTTTGTTACATCATAATGCATTTCGGCCTAAAAACGCTAGAGCTACCTTCGAGCGCACGATTCAAAAGTGCTTATAGGAACATATCAGTCGGAATGTCGAAGCATACATGCGCGACATCATCGTCAAGTCGAGGAAAGGTTCCAACCTCCTCGCCGACCTCACCAAAACCTTCGCAAACCTTCGATGCTTTGGGATTAAGCTCAATCTGGCCAAATGCGCCTTTGGTGTACCAGCTGGAAAGCTACTCACTTTCCTTGTTTCTGAACGAGGTATCGATGCCAATCCTGACAAGATCAGAGCCATCGTCCAGATGAGACGGTCGGAGAGCATCCACGATGTGCACAGGCTTACGGGTTGCCTTGCAGCCCTGAGCCGCTTCATCTCAAGACTCGGTGAGAATGCTTTGCCTCTTTACCGGTTGGTGAAGAAATCCGACAGATTCGAGTGCACCAACGAAGCGCAGGTCGCATTCGACCAACTTAAAGCTCTGCTATCCACCCAGCCGGCGTTAGCTGCTCCGAGCAGCCGGGAGCCCCTGCTCCTGTATATTGCTGCCACTAGCCAAGTGGTTAGCACCGTACTCACCATAGTGCGTGAATAAGCGGGTAAAGCATACAAGCTACAAAGGCCCATCTACTACATTTCGAAAGTGTTGGCCCCTTCAAATCAAAGGTATCCACACTACCAGAAGCTGGTCTTTGGGATCTACCTGACGGTGAAGAAGGTGGTCCGCTATTTTGAAGATCACTCGGACGCTGTCATCAGTGACGCTCCCTTGGCGGAAATCCTACACAATCGGCATGCAACTGGCCGAGTGGACAAATAGGCGATTGAGATCCTATCGCTGGAGATCAAGTTTGAATCCTAAAAGGCAATCAAGTCTCAAGCCGTGACAGACTTTCTTGCTGAGTGGGTAGAACAAGAGCAGCCGGCTCCGGACGTCCCCGGGAATTGGACCATTCTCTTCGATGGATCCAAAATGCACCATGGATCGGGAGCTGGAGTGGTCCTTGTTTCCCTCAGGGGAGATCATATAAGCTACGTGCTCCAAATCCACTTTGATTCATCCAACAACGAGGCCGAGTACATGGCCCTCCTATACGGGCTCTGCATGGCCATATCACTCAGCATCCACCGACTGATGGTTTATGGCGACTCGGATCTCGTTGTCAATGAAGTAATGAAGGAATGGGGCATCCAAAGCCCAGCAATGACAGTTTACTACAATGCGGTCAGCAAGCTGGAGAAAAACTTCGAAGGGTGTGAATTACACCATGTGCCCCGAGCCAAGAACCAAGCGGCAGATGACATGGCAAAAATCGGGTCCACTCGGAATATCGTTCCGAAGGGCGTGTTCCTCGAGCATTTGCGTGCACCCTCGGTCAACGAGGATCCCTTCAGAGAAGAGCCCCCACAAGCAATCGGTCAGTCTAATCCGACTGAGATCGACATCCCGATCGTGGTAGACCTCGTCCACGAGATGTTGGTCATCATGCCCGAATGGACACAACATTATATAGCTTACTTGCTCCGACAAGAGCTTCCCGAGAACGAAGAGGAAGCCCGCCAAATCGTTCGGTGGTCTAAAGCTTTCAAAGTACTCGGGGACGAACTGCATAAGAAGAGTGTTACATGAGTCAGCAAAAAGTGCATCTCCCAGAGGAAGGACTACAAATCCTACACAAGATCCACTCAGGAACCTATGGACACCATGCGTCCTCTCGGACCCTGGTGGCCAAGGCCTTCTAAGAAAGTTTTTATTGGCCTCGAACCAATGAGGCAGCAAGGGACTTGGTGGACCTGTGTGTCAGGTGCCAGTTCTACAAGAACCAGTCGCACAAGCCTGCATCCGCACTGAAAACGATTTCGCTCACTTGGCCAGTCTCCATATGGGGCCTCGACATGGTCGGCCCTTTGCACAATGGGACGAGCGGATTCACCCACCTGCTAGTTGCGGTCGATAAGTTCACCATGTGGGTCGAAGCTAAACCCATCAAAAACATGGACATTGCGACTGCCGTCAGCTTCATTCGCAGATTATCTTTAGATTTGGAGTCCCTCATGACATCATCACCGACAACGGAACAACCTCCGACTCGGATGAGTTCTGCGAGTTCTGCCACTCCCAGGGCACTCGGGTTAACTACGTCTCCGTGGTGCATCCGCAGTTGAATGGGTAGGCGGAACGAGCGAATGGTATTATACTTCAAGGAGTGAAGCCCCAGCTGATGAGAGACCTCAAATATGTCGTTGGAACATGGGTAGTAGAATTACCATCCTTCATGTGGGGTGTGAGAATGACTCTGAATCATTCAACCAAACATACTTCGTTCTTCATGGTGTATGGGTTGGAAGCCGTTCTGATGAATGACTTATGACACAACTCTCCCCGAGTGGACCAGTACAATGAAGCTAAAGCTGAAGCAGCGCACCGAGACAATTTGGATCTTCTAGAGGAAGAGAGAGAGCTAGCCCTCATTTGGTCTACGGCATACCAGCAAGACCTTTGATGCTACCATGACAAGCAAGTTAGGGGCCAAGCGTTCCAAGAGGGGGATCTGGTCCTCCGACTGGACCAACAAAAACACCAGAAGCTGGCACCCCCTTGGCAAGGGCCATTCGCCATCTCCAAAGTGTTGCACAACTGACTATACAACATCGATAATGACGTGGAGGAACCGAGAACCTGGACGCGGACCTTCTCCGCAAGTTCTACACACACAACTTTCCTTTTTCATCCCTGTAAGGAATCTAAATGATTAGAAGAATAAAGTGCTTACTTTCTTCAACTGCCCACAGACACTTCACTCCGGTGGAACACACCCTACTGGGTGGAAAATCCTTAACTGCGAACCTGTTTTCGCTTAAGGTAAAACCTGCCTGTATTGCGGACAATCTCCTCAGTCGGGGCTTAGCTACGAACCATCTTTTGCCTAAGCGAAAATGGTTCCGAACAAAGACAAGACCTTCATCCGGACACCAAGATGGACAGACCATCAGCATGTTCGCAAGAACAAAACCATCTTGGTAGCGAACCTATTTCGCCTAAGGTAAACCCTTCTCCGAATGATCTTGGAAGCCTCGACACTCGAGGGCTTAGCTGCGAACCAGCCTTCGCCTAAGTTAAAGTGGTTCCAAATGAAGGCAAGATCTTCATTCGGACGCCAAGATGAACAAAACAAACATTTCTTGGTAGCGAACCTGTTTCGCCTAATGTAAACCCTTCCTCGAGTGATCTTCGAAGCCTCCACACTCGGGGGCTTAGCTGCGAACCAGCCTTCACCTAAGTTAAAGCGGTTCCGGATGAAGGCAAGATCTTCATTCAGACGCCAAGATGAACAAAACAAACATTTCTTGGTAGTGAACCTGTTTATCCTAAGGTGAACCCTTTCTTTGAGTGTGGATAGACTCCACACTCGGGGGAGGGGGGCTTAGCTGCGAACGAGCCTTCGCCTAAGCTAAAGTGGTTCTGAATGAAGTCAAGACCTTCATTAGGGGGCCAAGATCAACATGACAATCATCCCAAGCAGCGATTCCACTTTCTCCTAGGGAGAAAAATCCCGAGTAAGGACAACTTCCTCACTCGGCGGCTTAGATGCGAACCAACTTTCACCTAAGTCACGAACATTCCCGAGTGAGGACAACCTCCGCACTCAGGGGCTCAGTTGTGAACCAGCTTTCTCTTAAGTCAAAAACAACCCTGAGTGTGGGCAACTTCCACACTCGGGGACTCATACACAAACTAGTTTTCGGCCGAATAAAAGTGACCCCAAATAAAGAGGACCAAGCAAGTAAGATCCAAAACTCAAATACGGATAAACAGGATCAAGTTCAGCTATAGGTACACAAAAGAGAGGACCCAGAGCCCACTCAAAGTTTGGGTTACATAAAATCACTCGGCATCCCGAGGCAAATTAAATCTTAAATGTTTTTCCTCCAAACATCGCTCGGAGGCCGAAGGTTCCACCGCTTCCACAAAGGTGTCAAGATCGATTCCCTCCGCGATCTGTGTGGCAGCCTCCATGAACATCTCCATGAAGTCTTCAAACTTGGCGCATTTGTGGTTAACGACCCGAAGATTCTTCAACTTCTCTTCATCCACCCCCTTGCAATGGACGCGGATGTGCGAAAGGGTGATGTCAGCCCCAACCCTTGCTGATGATTTCTTGCACAACTTGAGTTCATTGGGAATGGCCTTCACGCAGTTCACTATGGTATGGGCATCCTTCAGTAGATCATTATCAGGGGCTTTCTCCTGATCAATCTCCCCAACAGTCGACTGAAGCAACTTGAAACAAGCGAGTACATAATCAACACGATCCTCCAGCCTGAGGAGAGACAAAGCGGCGTTGTCCTTCAGAAGCCCTCTCTTGGGATCAAGCTCTTTCTCTATTCGTGTCGTCTCATCTTCAACATTGGCGGCAAAGGCTACACTCACCGGAAAACAGAGGATGATCATGGGGAAGCATTCGGACGCTCGACATACCTTTGAGCTTCTCACAGAGTTCCATGCTGAAGTCCTCAACGAACTTCTCCAGCTCAGCTTTCTTGGCAGTGACCTTCTCGAGTTTGGTTTCCCACTCAGCGTAGTGCTTCTTCAGCTCATCAAGCTCCGCTACGGTCTTCTCTGCCCCGGCTTTCAGAAGCCGATTCTCTTCTTCCAAAGTACCAACCGTCTTGAGCATGGCCTCAGCTACCTGGGTCTTCTGCTTGCCATCCCTCCAAGCAGATGCGAGTTCTTCATCCCTATTCTCGAGGGCATCCTTCATGGTAACTAGAGAAATGGAATTCTTCAGCCTCTCTGAAAGGAAATCTGACAAGACAGACTCGGTCACATAAGAAAAGATAACCTAAGGGAGAATCACTCGGATGGCGAGAACATACCTTCAGCTGTTCGCTTTTCCTGCTCGAGTCGCTTGTTCTTAGCTTTTTCCTCATTGAGCCTCAGCCGGAGTTCCTGCAACTCTTTGTCCATGGCATCATTGTGGCTCACGGGCCCACAAGAAGTCTACCGTGAACAGATACAAGTAAGGAATAACATAATATCGCAGCTCTAAGACTACCGCCGACTGCCACAGTCGACAGTAGCCTTGGGGACTACACCGAGTGGGTGCGCTTAGCGCGCCCCCACTAGAATGATAGAAGATAAGGAATCCGCACCCGACCGGCCTGTGTCAAGCAAAACAAAGAAACTGAGACTACTGCCGACTGCTCCAGTCGACAGTAGCCTCGAGGACTACACCCAGTGGGTGCGCTCAGCGTGCCCCCATTGGAAAGATGGAAGAAAGAAAAGGGCTCCGCACCCTACTGGATTCTGTAGAACATACAAATAAAATAAGACTGCCACCGACTGCCCCAACCGACGGTAGCCTCGGGGACAACACCCAGTGGGTGCGCTCAACGCACTCCCACTAAAAGCAAACACCCAGTGGGTGTGCCTCTGGGCATGCCCACTCGAGATTCCTACTAAGGAACAAATTCAGAAACAAATGCGTACGTAAAGGACTTACCCGAATGTTCTTTTCCACGGCTTCACTCGCGTCATACGCCTCCTTCAATCACCCAACCATCACGTCCAGCTGAGCCAAGGCTTCCTCTGGGTATGGTGGAGCTGGAAGATGCCGCGATCCTTGGGGACAGACGACGAACTGGTCAGCGGATACAGTCCGAGTGACGCCCCAGTCGAGGCGGCCTCCTGAACCACGGGAGTCTTGTCCTTGATGCTCACTCGGCTGGGAGTTGGATCCTACTTCAGCACTTCTCCAACTACAGAGGGGACGTCGGCGTCGAGTTCAATCATGTCTCATGGCTCTGCACATGTTCAGAAGATAGTCAAAAGGCCACTCATATATCCAAAGCCTAGATTTTGAATGAATCCCCAGAAAAGCTGAAGGGTTTCCTTTAGATGAAGCGACATCAACGTCGGCTCTACCTTTGTTAGAGGTCTTGGGCTCCAGTGAAGCGGTCGAAGTATCAGGCCTACAACAGAAAAAACAAAAACCCAATCATCACCCGGAAGACGTTGCTCAAACTGGGACGAACAACTCGGTGAAAGTACTTACGCCGAAGCCACGGGCACATCGACCTTGATGCGCGGCAGAACGGCCTTACGAGATTTGGAGCTTGTGATCTTGGGCTTCTTGGTGGCCTACTCCGGCAGTGCCTCAGACTTCGCCATCATCGGAGTTTTTGGGGCGCCTGCACGGACTCCAGGGTCCTAGCACGCCTTGGAACGGGTCTTGACCGGAACTTTGTCAGACGAATAAGATTCTGCCTTATCTCCATGCTCGTCCTCGCTCTCCTCCATATCCTCATCGTCACCTTCATCATCTTCGTTGTCCTCCGAACCCTCCGAGACCTCGGTGTCTTGGTTTTCAGTGTCACTCTCCACGTCGATGGGCGAGCGGTCAACTGGCGGTATGGAACTGATCGGCCCTGTAAAAGCCTACCGAATGAAGGAAGCAAAATCACAAATGGGAGTTTGAAACAACGAAGAAATTCACTCGGTACAGATGCTCGATGGCTTACCTAATTCGGCAGCTGCTCCGCCGAGAAAGGAGGCACCTGCCTGGAGCCCGTGGGGTTGTCCCTCACTGGAGTAATGGCCTTCAGTTTATTCTCGAGTGCCTCTTCCCTGATCTCCTCGGGATGGACTTGGGTGGGATCATTCGGCCCTTCATATTTCTACATTGGATGAACTCTGACGTGGAGAGGCTGAATCCTACGCTAGAAGAATACTTCCACGAGGTCCATCCCGTTCACACCCTTACGGATCAAGGCAACTAACGCTATCATCAAGATATCTACATCGGTCTTCTCCTCCTTGGACACGGTCAAGGAAGGAGTCGACTCGATCCAATCAACAATATAGGGCGAGAGGTCCGAATGACCCTCACCGACTGGGACGTCTCGGCAATAAAACCAAGAATCCTGCCAGTTCTTCACCGAATCAAGGAAACTCATCTGGGGGAAGCTACTCTTGCCCCTGAGCTGAATGCCTAAGCCACCAAAAAGCTGCATCACATTGGGTCTCCCCCCCGATGGGGGAAGACTTCTTCATGGTGATCACTTGACACGTGAACAAGCGCTTGAACAACCCCCAATGCGGGTGACACGCAAGGAAATTCTTGCACAGGGACACAAATGCGGCTAGGTACGAGAAATCATTGGGGGGTGGAGCTGAGCTCCGAAGAAACCAAGAAACGCCCCGAAAAAAGGGATGCAGAGGCAAAGAAAAACCCCTCTCGATGTGGGTTATTAGGAGCACTCGCTCATAGTTCCGAGGCGCGGGTTCTAGCTCGCCATCCTCGAGCAGTCGCTAGCTCCCGTGGGCGACCAGGCCTTCGCTCTCCAGCTCCAGCAACCGCCCCTCCGAGACTCAGGACGGCATCCAGTCGCCCTGGATCCATCCTCACGGGAGCGCTCCGGCACTCGAAGAGCATCTGTGTGACCCTTTCTTGGCCCGCTCAGCTTTCGTCGTTGCTCCCTTCACCATGTTGTGCGGTGTAGAAGTCGGGGCTGGGAATTGTTGGGGGCAACCGGCGGTTCTTGGCTTTGGTGATAAGAGGGGGGAGTGGAGATGGAAAGGACCAGGATCTGAGGGGTGGCCTCCTCTCCCATCCACCCCGCACCTTAAATACCCAACGGGAAGATTCCCCATCGAGTGTGTCGCCAGCCCGAGGAAGATCACTGTAGCATGACAGTGACATCACGGGCGCAAAAATTGGGGCGTCGCCCCACTACCTCCACTACCTACGTCTCCGCCGAAACTGCCGCTCGTGCGCGCGCTTCTTCAATTCAAAAAGTTGCGGAAAAATCATCCCACCTCATATCCCGAATGGATTCTGTATCCACAACGTGTGACAAGATGAGTCGAATGTTCTTTTCGCTCGACCCTCTGTGGGACCCCGATCATTCGGGTAGCCAATGAAGACGACCTGGTCGTGCTTACCTCAATGCAGGTGGGGACCCGTCCCAACCCACCAATTGGGCAAGCAGAGTTCATAGCTCTTGTTCACCCAACTCGTGGAATCAATCTTCTCGAAAGATAGTCGATCACTACCGACTTTGGGCACACCTATATGGCCAGGCAGTCGGAATTCGTCACTCTTGAATCCATAGAGGTTTGCCGAGAGTCCGAATGACGCAGCCCCGAGCTACAGCCCAAGCATCTCCAAAACGTCAGAGACGTCTAAGGAAGTCATTCACTCGGTGTGCAAAACCTCAACTGATTTGGGGGCTACTGATGGGGTTATACATTAGGGGTAGGCCTACGGACCTGCGTCCCTAGGTCCCCTTACGGACATCGGTGTCCTTCAAGTCTCAAGTGTAGTCTCGTCCTCACTCGGTACACATACCGTCACTCGGCTTGTGTGAAGTCACTCAGACCACCTTGTGTCAGTCGAATGCATCCTGGCACTCGGACCACAGCAAGGTGAAGGCACCGAAGAGGCCGCAACGGCTAAGTACTTAATCCATCACATGAAGTGCAGTGAAGACCCATGTTACGAGTAACGCCAAGAGTTATAGCTGTCGTTCCTAGTAACTTCCGTATTTATTAGCATTAACTCACCTTGTAATGAAGTTGGGCCTATTGTGGCATACACTATATAAGCCACTCCCGGACTCCAGCTCCAAGGTTCACCACCTTATAATCTTTGATCCCCCATAAGAAAACATCAGCCTCACGGCTCGAGATGTAGGGATGCTACCACTTTCGAGTGGGGCCTGAACTCGTACATCCGAGTGTATTCCCTGCGCCTAGTTAGACATTGCCCCTCCATTTGTACCCCTAGGTACTATTGTCAGGGTCATTCCCACGACAGTGCCCAAACACCCAAGAGTAATAAGCTTCTCAAACTTCACTTCCACGTATCACCGTGGAGAACTCAAACCGATGCAACTAATGCAATGGCAAGAACACACAAAATGATCAAGTCCCCCACTCCCAAATCCCACCACAACAAGAAACCCATGGTGGAATATGAGAGGGAGAACAAGAAGAACACAAAGAACTCCAAGATCTAGTTCCAAGGAGTTCCCCTCACTTAGAGGAGCTATGGATTGGTGGAAATGTAGATCTAGATTTCATATCTATTTTGCCTTAAATAGAAGCAAAAAATCATGGGGGGATAGAGAGAAAGCAAGCTCCAAAGAGGTCAACAATGATGGGGGAAAAGTTTCTCAGGAACCTTAGGGGAAATGGGGAAGAAGACCCCCTTATATAGGTCCCCATGAATCTGCCCGTTATGTGCAGAACACTGCACAAGCGGTACAACCGGTCTAAGGACTAGTACAACTGCTATTTGTGGGAAACCGAACTGCAAAGCGCAATGCGGTACAACCGCTTGGTGTCCCGGTAGTACCGGTCATACCGGAACTACCGGTCCACTATCGCCCAACCAATGGTCCAACAACAGAGCTGGGGCACCCGGACTTCGGTGGTAGAGCGGTGTAAGGGCTGGTGAAACTGGATGACCAGCGTACATCGTGGCGGCTAAGTCTTGAGCGGTTTAATCGCTTCACACACTGGTAGTACCAGTTATACCAGAACTACCGGTCCACCACTACCCAACAACCACAACTAAAATAGAAATGGGGAAACCCCATTCCGGTTGTAAAACAGTACTCGACCGGTACAACCGCCCTGCACTAACTCGAGAGACGGTCAAGGTCTGGGCGGTACAACCGCCGTGATCCTAGTGATACAATCACTTGAGACTTTCGTGGAAAATGCAAACCCTAGGGCATTACCCCCAGGGCAGTGGTTGTGCGAGAATGGAAGGAATCAAATTGGACCTAGAGGGGGGTGAATAGGTACAGTTACAAATTTTATCAGTTACTTAGCAATTTTAGGTAATAATGCGGAATATGAAAATGAGCCTAACAATTGCAAGGGTGAAGGGTAAGCTTTGTGAGCCAATCACGGCAACAAGTAGGATATAATAAAGCACAAGTAAGTAATCAAAGGACTAGCAACAAGTAGGAAGTTAAGGTTAGGGATAACCGCAACTCTGAGAGACAAGGATGTATCCTGATGTTCACTTCCTTGGAGGGAAGCTATGTCACCGTTCACAGAGGTGGGTGTTACCACAAAGGCACACCAACGCCACGAAGGCTCACCCTATTCTCTCCTTGATACAACACCACGAAAGCGTTTCTCAACCACTATTGGTAAGCCTTTGAGGTAGCTTCCAAACCCTTACAAACTTTCCGGGGGAAATCACAATTGTTTGATTCCTCTCCGAAGAACTCCTACCGCCTAGGAGTCTCCAACCTCCAAGAGTAAATAGATCACCGGGACTGTTCAAATCACAAATAGCTTGGGTTGAGGGGAGGAGAGGGAGACAATCTATCTTTTGATTGGAACAACACTCAAAGGGGATCACAAATGCTCTCGGGATCTAGGATTTGGTGTAAGCAAATGGGAGTGAGAGAGAAAGATATTCTTAGAGTGTTTCAGCTGTGTTCGACCACCCCCACTCGAGGTGGGGAAGACTAAATGTAGTGGTGGTAGAAAACTAACCGTTGGAGACACTTATACTGTCCAGTTGTCGGACGACCGGCAGTTCACCGTCGTCCAGCCACCCACGAAGGGTCAAACATCCGACGGTGGTCGGTCGTCCGAAGATGCAGAGGGCATCTGATTACCATAGTATTTGGTGGAGAGGTAACCACCATATGGTCGTCCGGAGCTCGTCCGTCATCCAAAGACACAGAAGATATTAGGTTAGCATCAGGTTAAAAAGTAAACATCGCACGAACATCCGAAGGGCATCGGTGTCCGGGGCACGGTCGCCCAAATGGTCGGAAGTTCGACATTTTGGATTTGTTGGGTGGCAACGGAATTCCTACGGTACCCGGACGCCAGGTCCTCAGACGACCGGAGGGGTCCGGAAGTCCGACATTTTATGTTTGTTGGCTGGCTCAGGATTTCCGCATGGCGTCAGCCATTCCGGGGTCCGGACGTCCGAGAACCACCAAATGATCGGACGGGAGTAGATCAACCAGGAAGATAGAGAGAGGAATTTCTAATAGTTTTGAGCAAGTTTCTCACGAGACTCACTGATCCCCTCTTAATAGTGCGGGGTCCCTACACTCAAGAAAGACAAATAAAATGATAGACCACTTCGCCTTGTTTCTTCGTTCTTGAGCCTCCTGGACAAATTAGTCATGATCCATATAGAAACTCTCATGGGAACAAAACCTGAGATACACTCGATTAAGATGATTAGTTTCTTATATGTGTGTTGTCAGCAACATCAAAATATGATTAAGGGCATGATTGCACTTTCAATCTCCCCCTTTTTGGTAGTTGATGACAACATACATATGACTCTCAAAAAAGTAAAGTAGACATATGTAGCTTAGGATAGATTTGTTTTAGATCTCCCCCTGATTATATGCATGGTAAAATAATTATGGTCGGGAGCTCCCCCTCACTTGATAATGAGTGCATCGAAGATATCATATGGATCAATAAAATAGCATGACAACACATCATCATATGGATCAATGAAATAGCATGATAACACATCATAATAGTTCAACATAACATGATAACACATCATCCATAAGCAGCATTACATGATAACACATCATAATAGTTCAACATACTCTATCATCCATACATTAAGGTTAACAAGTCGAATGCTAAGATAATGTCCTCCCCCTTTGGCATCAAGTACCGAAAAAGGGAAGGACCAGGTCATGCCACCACACACTTAGATAACACTGTTATCATCATCATCACCATGGGTGCCACTACCACGTGCCTCATCAAGGAAATCAACCCACTCAGGGCCAGAGGGAAAACCGAAGTCGGAAGGAGGAGCAGGGGAAGATCCTCATCGTCATTCACATCAGTTGCTCCCGAGCCTCTCAGACGAGCCTTGATGGCATTCTTAGAGGAGATCATGCGAGTGATCATATCGTGGTTTCGCAAGCACTGAAAGGTGAAAGCCTTCATCATGGCAGAATGTGCTTTCCCAAGAAAACTAGCAAAGCGATCGAAGGAGATAGAGCTAGATGAGAGAGACATAGACCGAGCAGTAGCCCGTCGAGTAGGAGCGGATGAGGATTTCTTGGGAGCCCAATCATCCACCATGTGAGGGGGAATGACCCATTTTTTATGCACATGAGTGCGAGCAATAGAAAAAGGGGTCACGCGTTCAATGAGAGCCTGAATAAATGGGGCATTAGGAAAGGCTCGCTTGTATTGAAAACTAGCGAGGCAAATCTCATGCCATAAAAAGTGAGGGACATTGATCTTCCTTTTAGGATGTTCATTGAGATGGGTCATGATATCAATGCAATATCCGCTACAGGTTCCCCTATCACCCATCTTGGGATAGATGGTGCGGATGACGCACTGATAAATAATGAAGAAGGGAGATCTCCAAATAGAAACTTGATTGAGATCTTTGCCCTTTTCCTCTTCATCAAGCTCATCAAGGCTCTTTAAAAGATAGCCACATGCTTCAATGGCCCTAGGTGCATGATTTGGGTCACTCTTATGGATTTTAAAGCCGGTGTCTACAAAACCAAGAGCAGCAACATACTGAGCATAAGAGGCCGAGAGCTCGGTGTCGGACGTCATCCAAGTGACGGTGTTATCTGGACCAAAAAAGAAAGTTGCATAGAACTGATGAATGGCAGCATGGTTGAAGTCATGCTGAAAAAGCAAAGGGAACAACAAGACCAGATGACTCTATGAGATTAATGGCACCCAAATATTTCGTCGGGTGAGTGCGAATATGCTCTAAGTCAATGTAGTGATGAACCGACAGACCTTTCGGAACAATGACAGTGGAGAAAATGCCTGCCTGAACATTTGTGTGAAAACGTGAGTCCATGGAATCATGCACAACAGAGAATTGATCAGTGTCGTGACAAAACCTAAGATAGGCAGATTTAGGGACCTTGGCGATATCCTTAATTTCGCGACCTAGAGAAGGAGGGGGTTCAAGAGAGATGCGGCGAGCATCACCTTGAGGCTGATTCGGAAGCGGAGAAGGCATGTATGCGGTCTCCAAGTGCCGGGCTTTCGAAGATTTCTGCGAACACCAACAAATTCAGCCCGTTCTTCATACTCGAGCTCTTCTTCATAGTCAGAACCCTCCGAAGATGAGATGGTTCCACGAACCGGACGCTTGGTGACACGTTTGAAGGGACGAGCCCGTTCTTGAGAGTCGCCAGACCCCGCACCATGGGCGGCATGAGAGGACTAACCGACGGGGGTCTTGCATGCGGAGTGTTTGATCTTTGGCATGGCGAAAACTCCTACAACCATGTTTGAGAGAATCTAGGTCACGGACCAGATGCATTGGGATACCCACGGGAAGAGCTGTGGGGAAGGAATCGGTTGAAAGAGAGGAGGAGACTACCTTGGGGCCCAAGGAGAGAGAAGCTCCGGCCGGAGGGAGGCCTGGCGACGGCCTCGCGATGCAGGTCCGGAGGGAGGCCTGGAGGCGTCCCGGCGGCGACTTGGCGATGCAGAGGAGATGAACGAAGTGGAGGAGGCGGCGCGGAGAGTTAGGGCAAATGCCCAGACCCGCGGGCTTCCAGAATTTATATGGGGCCGAATCGTTAGACGACCGGCTGACATCGGACGTCCGGAGGATAGTAAATCATTGGATGACCGACTCTTGTTGGACGTGCGGACATCAGCAGGTCATCGGACGACCGAAACACGTCGGACGGCCGAGAGGGGCAGACAGGAGGCAGAGGCAAACATGAGAGTTTTTCCATTTTCTGTGTCACCCATGATAGTGAGATGATGAAGAGTATCCTAGCACATGTAACACCCAAGATTGTCTCAAATAGTGACCATACTTGCTAAATAGCTCTAATGATGGTGTGGGCGGTGGTTTTACCCACCATGTTTGAGTAACCGCGGGATGACACTGCGAAGATAACTTGATCCCATCACCACAACTCCATCATTTAAAGCATCAAGTCACCAAGGTGAGCAAAGTAACTTTGAGAGTGTTGGGCTGATTTATGCATCAAATAGGGTGAGAGAACTCATGAATTGAATGTCTCCCCCTAAATACATGCCTACACCTAGACAAAACATGAAGTAAGTGTATGTAGATGTACAAGATTTCACATAATGTTATCAAGCTCCAAGATACCAAGTTCACGCCTGAGTTGACAAAACCTTGCTTCATCCAATGGCTTGGTGAAGATGTCTCCTAGTTGCATATCTGTACCCACGTGAGCAATATCAATGTCACCCTTTTGCACATGATCTCTCAAGAAGTGATACCTAATATCAATGTGTTTTGTGTGAGGGTGATCAATGGGGTTCTCAGTAATCTTGATGGCACTTTCATTATCACATAAAAGAGGCACATGTCTATAGGTGATGATGGGGTTATAGCCCTAGGGTAGGGTCATAGGCCTGACCTATAAGTCCTACCCAAGGGCACCTCATTATTAGCTTAAAGGTCACAAGATACCTACCGACTGGATTAAGACATCCTCTTGTCCACTCGGTAGAAAAACACTCGGAGATCATCTTGTACTCGACGACTGGATTCCACTCGATGAAGACCAGAAGCCAGACGACATAGAAGACCAGAAGCCGCGAGGCTAACGGTCAGACGTTGGACTACATTAGTTATTGTCATTTATGGCATACATTACCTGTAACGTATGCATTCAATCCCACTTATTGCACCCTTGAAGGCTGGACACTTATGACGGGAAGCGCACTCTATATAAGACACCCCTCCCCTCTGGCACAAGGGTTCGCATTCTGTAACACCTGTATTCCACTCGATACAAAAGCTCCTGAGCACTGAGACGTAGGACTATTACCTGCACCGTAGAGGGACCTGAACTCATACAACCTTGCCATAGCTAGGACTCTGCCCTCTACTTTCGTACCCTACTCATCTACCGTCAGGATTATACCCATGACAGTTGGCACCCACCATGGGGCATGCGTCTAGGCAACTTCCGGCAGGTTTGTGTTTTTTCTCCTTCACCATGTCTTCCGGTGGTGATTTGTTCTTGGGTCACGAGATTGTTTTCGGCACACTCGTCTTCGTCGCCGACAATTCGGCATGGCTTCCGGAGGCGCCTCTCGACGTCGAGGCGCTTCCAGTTCGCAGAGCAACGTTCTTTCGCGCTAGTTCTTGCGGAGTTCTTCTTCGCCAACTGTCGACTCCGCCATCGACTGTGCTCCCCATCGCGTGTCACAACAAGCGACTCGGTTGCCCGCGGCTCCACGCTGGGTGAGTCATGCACTCGCGTGTCAAGCGTCTTTGCCGCAGGTGGTGGCCATCGAACCTGCTACAGCTCCGTGTGCTGCCTCCCGCTCGGTGTCAGATCCGTCTGGCTCTTCTTCCGAGTGCGAGAGCTGCTGCCCTGTGGCGGAGATATTCATGGCCGGCTCACACAAGAGCCCGCCAAGGACCAATCGGGACAAGCGGGAAACTGGAGAGACTATGGGTGCTCGTCATCATCCGCACCCCCGAGCGTCCGGTCGGTGTTCTCATCATGACAACATCGAGGTATTCCGCACGCCCATCCTCAACCTTGTTGCGGCCGCAAGGATTGTAGATTCCATCCAGCCATCAAATTCAGAAGCACGCAGAGGTGTGCAGTAGATCCGTGCCCTGTTACAGGCGGCGCAGCAATAGAATTCCGTTGTTTCCCAGTCTTACAACAGACTGCACAGCAATTCCGTCCGAGCAGACACAGTTTGGTCAGTTTACAGCCCAGGTTCTCCCCAGCATCGCAGAGGAGGAGATCATCGAGAAGATCGACACGGAGACCAAGGGCGGAATCTGCTTCACCCCGGTTCAATTGCGAGGATCGCCATCGCTCACGCTCTCCTCCGTGGAGTGGTTCGTCTGCGCCCGGGCACAACGACAAAAGGTGATCGGTGGGGATGACCGCGACTAAAGGTCTGATGTAAGGTACTATCTCACTCAGAAGAGAGTTGATAGAGGCCGAGCCCATCGTGACGGATATGATGGAGATCGTCCGAGTGGAAGTGGCTCTATCATCTCCGGCCCGGAGTGTTTCAGCCGAGCAATCCGCTCTGCTGAGATTCCCCCCAACTTCAGGTTGGCGGCCGGAATATGCAAGTTCACTCGAGAATCCAAGCCAGAAACATGGCTAGATGATTACTGAGTGGCAGTTCGGATCAGCGGAGGCAACGACAACGTCGCAATGAAGCACTTGCCCCTGATGTTGGATGGTTCGGCCCGTGCTTGGCTGAATCAACTAGCTGCATCAAGCATATAATGTTGGGCAGACTTGGCCCGAGTGTTCATCAAGACCTTCGAGGGTACCTGCAAGCGCCCTGCTGGTCTCTCCGAGCTACAGCATTGTATCCAGAAGCCGAGTGAGTCTTTGCACAATTTCATCCAGCGTTGGACCACTCTTCACCACATGATGGAGAACAGCACCGAGCATCAAGCAATCTGCGCTTTCAAAGCAGGCGCCAGGTACCGAGAGTTGTACTTGAAGTTCGGTCGGACATGAGGTATGTCTATGAGCAAGATGATGGAGATAGCAACCCGCTATGCCAATGGAGAAGAAGAAGACCGCCTCCGCAACGGCAAAGGCAAAGCAGTCAACGGAGATGCCAATTCCAACCGAAAGCAGAAGCAGAAGGTGGAGCGCGCACCACCGGCACAAGCAGTCGCTCTGGGAGCGGGAAAGTTCAAGGGAAAGGCCAAGAGCCAATTCCCCCCAAGAAATTCAAGAAGCAGTCGGGACCAGATATCCTTGATCAGCCGTGTGCAATCCACACGAAAATAGATGAAGAAGGCAACACCATAGTGCTTAAGCATACCACTCAACAGTGCAGGTTGTTGATCCAGAAATTCGGAGAGGATCAGTCGAGTGAGAAAGATCAAGAGAAGGGGGACGGAGAACAAGAAGACCCCTTTCCAAAGGTCCATGCCACTCTGATGATCTTTGCTGATGTCGAAAGCAAGAGTCGACAGAAAGTGGTCAACCGAGAGGTCAACATGGCAGCTCCTTCCGCCCCAAAGTATCTCAAGTGGTCACAGACTGCCATCACCTTCGACCGGTCAGATCACTCGACCCATGTCCCCACTCCAGGACGTCAGCCTCTTGTTGTTGACCCAGTGGTAGAAGGAGTTCGACTCCGCAAGGTGTTGATGGACGGAGGGAGTGGTTTGAACATCATGTATGCCGACACTCTCAAGGGGATGGGCATTCTGATGTCCAAACTCAGCGAGAGCAATATGCAGTTTCATGGAGTGATCCTAGGGAAGAAGGCCAAGTCACTCCGCCAGATCGCGTTAGACGTCATTTTCGGCTCTGACAAGAACTTCCGCAAGAAGAAACTCACGTTCGAGGTGGTGGACTTCCAGAGTGCCTACCACGCCATACTTGGTCGTCCAGCATATGTATGTTTCATGGCCCGGCCATGTTACGTTTATCTGAAGATGAAGATTCCATGGACGAAGGGAGTCATCACCATCACCGGCGATCGGCAAAGGGCAGAAGAATGTTTGCAGCAGGGCTCCAAGATCGCCGACCAGCAGATGGCAGCGGCGGAGCTCGATGAGTACAGGCAGACAGCAGACCCCGTCGAACTAATGCGCTCGAAGAAGCCAGCTTCCGAGTCTGCATTCCAGTCGGCACGCGAAATCAAGAAAGTTAGCATTCACCCGACGGATCCCACCGCTGCCCCGACCAACATCTCAACAATTCTTGACCCTAAATAGGAAGTCGGGCTCATCCATTTCCTCCGTGAGAACTGGGACATCTTCGCATGGAAGCCCGCTGACATGCCTGGTGTGCCCAGGGAACTGGTTGAGCACCGACTGAGGGTCGACCCCAAAGCTCGACCTATCACGGAACATCTACGTCGGTCCGCCACACAGAAAAGGAAAGCAATCAGTGAGGAAGTGGCTAAGCTCCTAGAGGCCAAGTTCATTCGCAAGGTTTACCACTCCGAGTGGCTCGCGAATGTTGTCATGGTGCCTAAGAAGGACAAGTCACTTCGAATGTGCATCGACTTCAAGCATATCAATCAGGTCTGCCCGAAAGACCACTTCCCACTTCCCCGCATAGATCAGATTGTCAACTCGACTGCGGGATGTGAGCGATTGTCTTTTTTAGATGCTTACTCTGGGTACCAACAGATGCGTCTGTATGGCCCAGATGAAATAAAAACAGCCTTCATCACCCCGTTTGGGTGCTTCTGCTACATCACTATGCCATTCGGTCTCAAAAATGCAGGAGCCACCTTTATGCGCATGATTCAGAAATGCCTCCTCAACCAGATCAGTCGGAACATGGAGGCATACATGGATGATATCGTAGTCAAGTCATGCAAAGGTTCCGACCTACTGATTAACTTGGCTGGAACGTTCGCCAACCTTTGAAGGTACGACATCAAGCTCAGCCCATCCAAGTGCACATTCGGAGTCCCTAGCGGCAAGTTACTCGGTTTTCTTGTTTCCGAATGAGGAATCGATGTTAACCCCGAAAAGATTGGGGAAATCGTCCGAATGAAAAGCCATGTGCGAGTACACGATGTCCAGAAGCTTACACGATGTTTGGCAGCATTAAGCAGATTCATATCTCGACTCGGAGAGAAAGCCTTACCATTATACCGACTCATGAAGAAGTCAGATACCTTCGAGTGGACTCCCGAAGTAGAAGTTGCATTCGTCGAGTTAAAGACTCTGATATCCACCCAGCCGGTTCTTGCTGCTATGTACAGCAAAGAGCCACTCCTCTTATACATCACGGCTACAAACCAAGTTGTCCACACAGTCCTGATAGTCCAGCGAGAGGAGGAAGGCAAGGCTTATAAGATTCAACACCGAGTGTACTATGTTTCTAAGGTATTGACTCCTTCCAACCAGAGATATCCCCACTATCAGAAGCTTCTCTATGGGATTTACATGACTGCAAAGAATGTAGCTCATTATTTTCAAGATCACTCAGTATCTGTTGTTAGCGATGCCCCATTTTCAGAAATCCTTCACAATCGGGGTGCATCGGGCCGAGTGGCAAAATGGGCAATGGAACTATTATATTGTGATATAAAGTTCGAAGCCAAGAAAGCCATCAAATCTCAAGCTCTGGCAGATTTTATGGCTGAATGGGTGGAACAACAACAACCAGCCCCTACTCACTCGGCACATTGGACTATGTTCTTTGACGGCTCAAAGATGCTGAGTGGTTCTGGTGCAGGCGTAGTTCGTATATCCCCGAAGGGTGACAAGCTTAGTTACGTATTGCAGATTCACTTTGGTTCCTCTAACAGTGAGGCAGAGTATGAAGCTCTCCTTTACGGGTTGCCTATGGCCATCTCACTCGGCGTCCGATGCTTGATGGTATACGGTGACTCAGATCTAGTGGTTAATCAAGTAATGAAAGAGTGGGATGTGAGAAACCCTGCCATGACTAGGGTACTGCAACGTAGTAAGAAAGCTTGAGAAAAGGTTTGAAGGTTTGGAACTTCATCACATTCCTCAATTGAAGAATCATGATGCTGACGAGTTGGCAAAAATCGGACCCACTCGGAAAATTGTGCCCAGTGATGTTTGTTTGGAGCACATACACACCCCTTTGGTCCAGGAAGATCCGTTCACTCAAGAACCCACTCAGCCTACAAGTGCATCTGATCCCAATGAAGTTGAAATCCCACCAGTTGTCATCTGATCATGGAGATTCGAGTGGTCACGCCCGAGTGAACAGTATCGTATATTGCATATATCCTAGGGCAAGAACTACCCGAAGATGAAGACGAAGCTAGACAGATCGTCCGCAAGTCAAAGGCCTTCACAGTCATGGGAGATCAGCTCTATAAGGAAAGTGTGATTGGCGTAGCTCAGCGGTGCATTTCCTCTGAGGAAGGCCGACTGATTTTTGAGGAAATTCACTCGGGAACCTGTGGTCATCCTGCATCCTCTAGAGCCATCGTTGCCAAAGCATTACGAGCTGGATTCTTCTGGCCACGCGCGAGTGAAATGACCAAGGAGCTTCTAGATCGCTGCGAAGGTTGTCAATTTTACTCCAACAAATCACACAAGCCGTCGTTGGCTCTAAATACAATCCCCCTCATATGGCCATTTGTCGTGTGGGGCTTGGACATGGTCGGACCCTTCCGCAGAGGGCAGGGCAATTCATTCATTTGCTAGTTGCAGTCGACAAATTCACCAAGTGGATAGAGGCCAAGCCAATCAAAAAGCTAGATGCACGTACTGCAATCAAGTTCATGAGGGAAATCACTTTCAGATTTGGGGTTCCACACGGCATCATCACGGATAATGGACCGAACTTCGACTCGGATGAATTCAAGAGTTTTTGCTCCAACCAAGGAACCCAAGTGGATTACGCATCCGTTGCTCACCCTTAAACAAACGGCCAGGCTCAACGGGCGAATGGACTTATACTTCAAGGATTAAAACCTCGTCTCTTGCGAGAGATTGGACACGCTGCACGCACTTGGATCACCGAGCTACCTTTTGTGCTCTAGGGACTCAGAACGACCCCGAACAGGTCGACTGGGCGGTCTCCATTCTTTCGAGTGTACGGAGCAGAAGTTGTCCTTCCGAGTGATTTGCTTCACAGTCCCCCCCCCCCGAGTTGAACTCTTCTCAGAAGCCGAAGTCGAACAAGCCCGACAAGACGGAGTCGATCTCTTGGAGGAGGAGCACGAGATGGCCCTGATTCGATCGATGATCTACGAACAAGACTTGCGGCGGTTCCATTCAAGACACGTCGGGAGTCGGACGTTCCAAGCATGCGATTTGGTGCTCCAAGTGCGTCAGCAGAGACCACACAAGCTGGGCCCCGTCTGGGAAGGACCCTTCATCATCTCCAAGGTGTTGAACAATGGAGCATACAAACTCTACAATTTGGAGAAGAGTATCGACGAGCCGCGAGCATGGAACGGAGATCTACTTAAGCGTTTTTATGCCTGATTAACGACTGTTTTGATGTAATGAACAAGATTCCCTAAAGAAATTTACTTGCCAGAAGTTTTGATTACTGAAATATATTTGTTGACTCCGGTCTAGAAAACTTCTCCGAGTGAAGAGCTACCCTCTCACTCGGGGGCTTAGCCGCGAACTAGATTCGCCTAAGTTAGAAAACTTCTCTGAGTGAAGAGATACCCTCTCACTCGGAGGCTTAGCCGCGAACCAGATTCGCGTAAGTTAAAAAACTTTTCCGAGTGAAGAGCTACCCTTTCACTCGAAGGCTTAGCCGCGAACCAGATTTGCCTAAGTTAAAAACCTTCTCCGAGTGAAGAGCTACCCTCTCACTCGGGGGCTTAGCCTCGAACCAGATTCGCCTATGTTAGAAACTTCTCCGAGTGAAGAGCTACCCTCTCACTCGGGGGCTTAGGCGCGAACCAGATTCGCCTAAGTTAAATAACTTCTCTGAGTGAAGAGCTACCCTCTCACTCGGGGGCTTAGCCGCGAACCAGATTCGCCTAAGTTAGAAAACTTCTCCAAGTGAAGAGCTACCCTCTCACTTGGGGGCTTAGCCGCGAACCAGATTCGCCTAAGTTAAAAAACTTTTCCGAGTGAAGAGCTACACTCTCACTCGAGGGCTTAGCCACAAACCAAATTCACCTAAGTTAGAAAACTTCTCCGAGTGAAGAGCTATCCTCTCACTCGAGGACTTAGCCGCGAACCAGATTCGTAAGTTAGAAAACTCCTCCGAGTGAAAAGTTGCCCTTTCACTCGGGGGCTTAGCCACGAACCAGATTCTCCTAAGTTAGAAAACTTCTCTGAGTGAAGAGTTATCCTCTCACTCGACGACTTAGTCGCGAACCAGATTCACCTAAGTTAGAAAACTTCTCCAAGTGAAAAGCTACCCTTTCACTCGGGGGCTTAGCCGCGAACCAGATTCGCCTAAGTTAAAAAACTTCTACGAGTGAAGAGCTACCCTCTCACTCGGGGACTTAGTCGCGAACTAGATTCGCCCAAGTGATGAAACCCCGCCCAAATGCCCAGAGCATCCCCAAAAAGAAAAGTTCATTCGACAAAGATAAACTCAAATTCAGTCGAAACGAGCACATCAATGATACCCCGCACAGATCAAGGTTATCCGTGCAGGACAAAAGCACTCGGGTTATTACCCGAACGAAGTTTTAAGTGTTTACAGAACCACTCGGCATACCGAGGCAAATAAATGTTTTTCTCACAAATGATCGACTTTCTCACGGCTCACCTGGACTGGTCGGCTCCACAAAGGTGTCGAGGTCGATGACGTCGGCGATATGGGTTGCAGTATCAATGAAGGTCTCCATGAAGTCTTCAAACCGAAGCTTCTTGGTGTTTGCAACCTGCAGCGCCTTCAGCTTCTCCTCCCGAGTCCCCTTGCAATGAACCCTGACGAGTGACAAAGCTACGTCAGCCCCACACCGAGCAGCAGACGTCTTCCACACGTGAACCCGCTGAGGAATCTGATCCATTCGAGTCATCATTAACTCCAGGTCATGCTGGAGATCATCCTCTGGCCAAGTTCCTTGTCGATCTTGCTCACAGCAGCCCTCAGTCCCGTGACGTACTTCTCCACCTTCGTCATTCAGGAGCTCATACGGAACAGATTTAGAGATGGACCGACACCGAGTGGAGTATTGATTGGGTCAAGCGAAGGCTCAACCTCCTCGGTCTCCATCCCCAAGTCTTGACAGAATTCTGTGGGAAAGAAATTTCAAGGTCATCAAAAAAACACCACACAATCAATTGCACGGTTCACTCGACAATACACTTACCAGTGAGTAACTCCAACATCTTGGTGGCAAAGTCTCCCACGTATTTCCCTTGAGCATTCGCCCTCTTGTTCATATCCCTCAGCTGGTTCATCCACTTCATTCGCTCTTTCTGCATTTTCTCCACCTACACCTGCAAACTCTTACTAGTTGCCTGAGCCTCCACCAATGCTTTGTCCTTCTCCTCCAGTGTTTTCTTCAAAGCAGCTACTTTATTTGTAGCCGTCTCCAGGTTCGCAGTTAGTTGAGTCTTTTCTGCAGCCAAGGTAGCATACGCAGAACCTACTTCACAAGCTTTCTGAAAGAGTCAGAAGACAAACATCAGTTGACATATATAGCACTTCTGAGTGATATATGGTCAAAGTAAAATCACTTCTGAGTGATAAAAACTTCATTCGATTGAAGGACAAGACATGTTTCCGATCAGACCCGTGCTGATGCAAGCACTCGACAGCTGTCTCGGGGACTACACCCAGTAGGTTCACTCGGCGTGACCCCACTTACTTATCACTCGATCAGGTCTGTCCTGACGAGCCAAAAAGTTACACACTCATGTACTTCCGACTATTATCATTCACTACCGACTAATAATAGTCTCGGGGACTACACCCAGTGGGTGCACTTAGCGTGCCCCCACTGGATTCAGAACTCAACTAGATCAGCTCTAGTTGATTGTGATCAACAAAAAAGAAAATTCTCTACTAATTAAGACACCTGCCAATGCAAGCACTCGACAGCGGTCTCGGAGAATACACCCAGTGAGTTCACTTGAAGTGACCCCACTAGAACGCAAATAAAACAAAGACATTTCTACAAAAACACCCACTGGGTGTGAGTCGGAATTCAAACTTATGGTCGAACTTACTCGGACGTTTTCTTGGAGCACCATGTTGTTGTTGTACACCGAGACGATGGCGTCATAGGCTCCTTTTGCTTGCTGCGTCATCAGCTCTGCCTGGATCATAGCCTCCTTGGCGGCACCAGTCTGGTCTTCAGGGACACGATGTGTGGTGTACATAGTCGTGGATGACATCAATCCTGAGGCTGCAGCAGAAACAACTGGAGCGCTCGACTGCAATCCAGTCGGAGTTGTGGTGACAACGACTGAACTGACAAGCGGAGCACTCACTATAGCCATTTCCGCCACGGGCACCTCGGACACAATGGGTTCCACCTCAACAGCTGGTTGCCTTTGATCGTCGTCGCCCAGTTGGATGACCTCTCTTGCAGCAAGCGCGGCTGGCAGACAGAAACATCAGAAGGTGCAGCTAGTAAATCATACACACGGAGGAATAACACAGAATAGGAAATCAGTAATACCTAGCTGCGAAGTGGCTGCGTTCGCGGTGTCAACCTCCATGGGATCTTTGTCCCCTCACGGCGGCGACATGACAGAGGTAGCAGCTCTGTCAAGGCAATCTCTTTCGGTCATCATCAACCAAAAAAGTTCACTCGGATAAGAATACAAGTTCACTCAGATAAGAGTAGAAGACCAAGTACTTACGCAGAGGTGACTGGCACGGCAATCCTCATCCTAGGTAGAGCCTTCCGAGGTTTAGGTCCGCTAGGCTTGGGAACCTTTGCACGATGTTCCACTAGTTCTCCACACGAGACCCTGGCGCGCTTTGCACTCCTACCACTCGACGCCAAAGGTTTTCTTGGAGTGCCCGCGGGATCATGACGCTGCTTGGTCCGAGGCTCATGGCAAGAAGGAGATGAATCTTCCTCCTCGCTTTCCTCTGACTCCTCCTCCTCGGTATCTTCGCTGTCATCGACATAGTCCTCGCTCTCTGCGCTATCCTCCATTATCCCCTCATCAAGATCGAGTGTGCTGCCATTCGAGACCGGAGAATGCAAGTTCGTCCACAGCTGCAAGATACAATCCACAAGCTCAGTCGACAAGGAAATTGCAAGCACTCGGTTCGAATGCAAAAATATACAACAGAGCAGAACTAACCTTGTTTGTCGGCGGGTTTTGAACTGAGAAGGGACGGACCCTTTTCGCCCCCATCATATTATCACAAGGACCAGCTATTCCGCGGATCCACTTCGCTACCGTGTCTTCATCCACTTCTTCGGGATGAGACTGAGTGGAGTCCTCAGGACCGGTGTAATGCCACATAGTGTGGTCCCGAGCCTGGAGAGGCTAGATGCGTCTGCCAAGGAAGGTCTCTAACAGATCCATTCATGTCACTCCGTTGTGGACCAGACCAATCAGCGCTTTGACCAAGGGATCCACCTGGGTTTTCTCCTCCTTCGTCAACACTAACGTCCTCGGAGCACTCGGTCGCTCTAGAGTAAAGGGATGGAGTCCACTCGACATATCTGGACAAGTGACATCATTACAGTAGAACCAAGTGGCTTGCCAGCTGTGAACCGACTCAGGAAAGGTCATGGCAGGATAACTACTTTTGGCTATCTTCTGTAGTCCTAAGCCCCCACACAGCTGGATGACATGAGTCTTGTCATCAGTCGGATTGACTTTCTTCACCGACTGAGAACGCACGGTGAAGATAGATTTAAAGAGTCCCCAGTGAGGAGGACACCCCAAGATACACTCACACAAGGTGATAAAGCAAGAAAGATGTGCAATGGCATTCGGAGGAAAGTGATGCAACTGCGCCCCAAAGAAGTTCAAGAACCCCCGGATGAAAGGATGGGGCGGCAGAGAGAAACCTCTTTCGACGTGGGCCAGGAGGAGAACTCGCTCTCCCTCCCGTGGCTCGGGCTCGATCTCATCTCCAGGAAGCCTCCAAGACTTGTCCGCCAACATGCCATGCTCGACGAGGTCGAGGAGATCCTCCTTCCGCACAGTGGATGGGAGGAAATCCCCCTGGATCCAGCCCGGCGGCAGAGCTTGCTTCTTCGACTTAGCGACGCCCTTCTTCTTCGCCTTCTCCAACTTGCCGGTCTGCCCTTTCGTCATAGTGGTAGCGGTGACATTGGTTGCTTCAGTTTGCGTTGGTGGCTAAGGAGAATAAGAACAGAGGAGAGGAAGAAGACGATGTTGTTCCAAACCCTAGCGTTGGAGGCTTTTATAACCAGTCGACTGAATCACTAGCAAGTGGGCCCTCAACTTATCCCTTCGCAGGCCACCGAGAGATACGTGGCGGAGGTAGAGGCACAGGAATCGAGGCGACGGGATCCACTTGATGGTGATGACGTCACCGCCGCGTAACGCGTGGCAACCGAAATTTTCAAATCCCAGAAAATCCGGAACTGACAGGGTGACTAGTCACATCAAAAGATCCAGTCAGACGCGCCGGTTCGCTTGCTCACTCAGATCTTCAAATCAACTCAGACATTTTGTACCAAGCAGAATTGATCAAGGCGAATGGCGAAGATTACAATCGACATCCAATTCGGCAAAAATTTGAAGAGCATTCAAACTCAGTCTGTTATATCAAGATTTACAAATACACCTTCACCACTCGAACCTCGATCCATTCGGGGGCTAATGATGGGGTTATAGCCCTAGGGTAGGGTCATAGGCCTGACCTATAAGTCCTACCCAAGGGCACCTCATTATTAGCTTAAAGGTCACAAGATACCTACCGACTGGATTAAGACATCCTCTTGTCCACTCGGTAGAAAAACACTCGGAGATCATCTTGTACTCGATGATTGGATTCCACTCGGTGAAGACCAGAAGCCAATCGACATAGAAGACCAGAAGCCACTGCAGCAAGGCTAACGATCATACGTTAGACTACTGTAGTTATTTTCATTTATGGCATACGTTACCTGCATTCAGTCTCACTTATTTCACCCTTGAAGGCTGGACACTTACGAGGGGCAGTGCACTCTATATAAGCCACCCCTCCCCTCCGGCACAAGGGTTCGCATTCTGTAACACATGTATTCCACTGGACACAAAAGCTCCTGAGCACTAAGACGTAGGGATGTTACCTCCACCGTAGAGGGGCCTGAACTCATACAACCTTGTCGTAGCTAGGACTCTGCCCTCTAATTTCGTACCCTACTCATCTACTGTCAGGCTTATACCCACGACAGGTGACACCATAATCCTTTAAAGTTTGTCTCATCCATAGCAATTGAGTTGCACAGCTTGCAGTTGCAATGTATTCAGCTTCGGCAATGGAGAGGGAAACACAATTCTGCTTCTTCGAGGACCAACTTACCAAGGAGCATCCAAGAAACTGACATGCACCGCAAGTGGATTTTCGTCCTAGTTTGTCACCATCCCAAACCGCATCTGTGTACCCAATGAGGTCAAACTTTGCATCCTTGGGGTACCATAGGCCCAACTTTGGGGTGTGAAAAAGGTATCTAAGGATATGCTTAACCGCCGTATGATGGCTTTCCCTAGGGGAAGCTTGAAAACTTGCACATATGCCTACACTTAAAATGATGTCTAGTCTAGATGCACAAAGATAAAGCAATGAACCAATCATAGAGCGGTAAATAGATGGGTCAAAAGGAATACCGTCGGTGTCTTCAGTAAGAACAAACTTTGTGGACATGGGTGTCTTACATGGTTTAGCATTTGTCACGTCAAACTTCTCTAGAATGTCCTTGAGGTATTTTGTTGAGACAAGAAAATTCCTTCTTGAAATTGTTGTATTTGAAAATCGAGAAAGAACTTCAAGTCCGTATTGAGTGACATTTCAAAGGTCTTGGTCATGGTGGCTGCAAACTTCTTGCACAAATGAATGTTAGCAGAACCAAAGACGATGTCATCCACATATATTTGGCATAAGATCAAATCACCATTATCCCTCTTAGTAAAAAGAGTGGGATCGATCACCCCTCTCACAAAGCCATCATCGAGTATAAACTTCTTGGGATGATCGTACCAAGCATGTGGTGCTTGTTTACAAAGCCTTGTGAAGTTTATTCACATGGTCTTTGTGATCGGGGTCAACAAATCCAGGTGGTTGTGATACATATACTTCTTCTTGTAGAGGAATGTTAAGGAAATCACTCTTCACATCCATTTGATGCAACATAAAACAATTGAAAGAAGCATAAGCCAGTAAAATGCGAATATACTCAAGACGAGCAACATGAGCAAAGGTCTCACCAAAGTCCAAACCTTCAACTTGGGAGTACCCTTGTGCCACTAACCTTGCCTTGTTGCATATGACTATGCCATTCTCATATTGTTTGTTCTTAAAAATCCATATTGTACCATTGATATTGTGTTCCTGAGTTGGTCTTTCGACTAATGACCATACTTTGTTGCGTGTAAAACTGTTCAACTCTTCTTGCATAGCAACGAGCCAATCATTGTCCCACAATGCATCTTTTACCTTGAGTGGCACAACACTAGAGACAAACGAAAAGTGAGCACAAAAGCTTGTTAATTGTTTATGAGTTACTCTACCTTCCGATATGTCGGTAAGAATTTTATAAACATCGACACGACCAGCCACTCGTGGCATGATGGAGGTCAGGGTTTCACGGGGTTCAACTTCATTTCCATTATCTATATCCTCAACATATGGATCATTAATGTGTGGTGGAAGATATTCTTATTCATGTTGCAATTGTTGAGGTTCATCATCAATGATAGCATTTTCTTGGTCTAGCTCTTGACGATGATCTTGTTCTTGAATGTGATCGTGGTGAAGGACGTGTTCTCCTTCTTGATCCTGAACAACTGGCATGGTTTGATCACTAGGATCTTGTGGAGGTATGGGTGTTGAGTCGACTTGAGGATGAGGGAAACTTCCATCTTCTTCATCATCATCATGAGGTTCTTGTTCCATTGGAAGAAGGGCACCAACACCCATGGTCAAAATATCTTGAGAGGGATCTTCTTCACACGCATCACTTAGATCAACTTGCTCCCCATGGGAGCCATTAAATTCATCAAACATCACGCCACAAGTTTCTACAACACATCCATTGGATTTTTTGTAGACTCTATAGGCGTGAGAGTTTGATCCATAACCAACAAATATCCCCTGAGTTGTCTTGGATTGAAATTTTCCTAACCGTTCCCATTTGTTGAGGATGAAACACTTGCACCCGAATACACGAAAGTACTTGACATTTGGCTTGTTCCCGGTTAGGAGCTCATATGGAGTCTTCTCCAATATTGGGTGGAGGAAGAGCCAGTTTGATGCATAGCATGTTGTGTTGACATCCTCAGCCCAAAAACTATGTGGTGACTTGTATTCGTCCAACATGGTCCTTGCCATTTCCACAAGTCTACGGTTCTTCCTCTCGGCAACACCATTTAGTTGAGGAGTGTAGGGTGCGGAATATTGATGTTGAATCCCCTCATCACTAAGAAATTCTTCCAAGGTGTAGTTCTTGAACTCGGAGCCATTGTCACTTCTTATTGCCAACATTGCTTTGTTAAACTTGCGTTGGGCTTGCTTGGCAAAATCAATGAAGGTGATCTTCATCTCGTCCTTGGACTTGAGGAAAAACACCCATGTATATCTTGAGTAATCATCAACAATGACAAGTCGATACTTTTTCCCACCAAGACTATCCCATGATGGAGGCCCAAAAAGATCCACATGAAGGAGCTCCAAAGACCTTGAAGTAGATACAATATTCTTGGGTGGGTGCTTTGATTGATGTTGCTTCCCAGCTATGCATGCACTACACACTACGATCTTTCTCAAAAGAGACATTGGTTAGTCCAAGGATGTGATTACCCTTTAAGAGATTTTGAAGATTTCTCATGCCGACATGGGCTAGCCGGCGATGCCATAGCCATCCCATATCGGCCTTGGCCATTAGACAAGTTGCATGGAATGTGCTCTCTTTCGATAAATCAACCGTGTAAAGGTTGACATCCAACTCTCCAACAAAAGCCACTTCGAGAGTATCTCTCTTAAAGACTTTCACATCCGTTAGTCCAAATAGTGTATCAAAACCAACGGAAGCCAATTGGCAAACAGAAAGCAAATGGTATTTAAGGGATTGGACAAGCATGACATTTTCAAGAGACATGTCATTTGTGATCGCCACCTTGCCCAACCCGAGTACCTATCCTTTTGATCCTCCACAATACTCATAAATGTTTGAATAGCTTCCATGAAATAAAAAAGCAATTTGCTATCTCTGGTCATATGGTTGGTGCATCCACTATCGATCACCCATTTGACTCCACCAGAGAAAGCAACCTACACACAATTTATGACTTGGTTAGAGGTGCCCATTTTACAATGGGACCTCTAAAGTTAGTCACAAGGGTCTTAGGGACTCAAATAGCATAGAACTGGAATGCATTACGAGGACCAGCAAATTTAGCACAAACCTCTCCATACTTTGTTTTATGAAGTACATAGGATGGAGGCGTGAACTCTTTTGGCTTGTTGAGAGTGGGCATGCCCCTACTGGCCTTCCCACTCACAACCTTACCTTTCTCCTTGTGCCCTTCTCGTACAAATGTTTCTTTGAGAGGGGTGGTGCACTTGATAGGAGACATATTTTTCTTGCTTGTGCTTGGGTTAAACCCGAGCCCTTCCTTGGCAAACACCTCATTGTGTTGGCTCAAAATCTCATTAAGATTATTTTGTCCTTGTGCACATGTCATGAGTCCTCTCTCTAGTTGCGCCTTTAGAAAACAGTTTTCCTCAAGAATGGATGATAGGTCACCTCTAGAGTTAGTAGTACAAGTATCAACATTGATAATAGGTGAGGAGTAAACCTTGGCTAGAGTTTCAAGATAAGTAATTATGAGTGTCTCAAAGCTCTTTGTAAGAAGAGTGATCTCCTCTTCCTTAGCCTTGAGGGACACAGATAAGAGCTCACAATCCTTAGAGAGAGAATCATGAGATTTCACAATCTTATTTTTATCATTCATTAACTCCTTACATGAGTTCTCAGCCTTTTCCAAGGAGGCAAGATTGTTAGCATGATTATCAAGGTTTGCACCAATTTTTAAGCATAGATCATCATTTTGTGCTTCCTCACATTGGACTTTCCGCTCAAGGATTTCGTTCTTTTCCTTTTCTTCGATGAAGAGGGTTTCAAGTTCCTTAATGGTATTGGTATGTTTACTCACCATTTCCATAATCATACAAAACATAGTGAGCTTCTTTCCTTTAAGGGAGCACATGAATTTATTTATTTTAGCAAGCATAGGATGATCTATACCGTCATCATCATAGTGATCCTCCGCATCAAGATACTCATCTAAAGGAGTAGATAATAGACAGGGGGAATTTGAGCGTGGAGTTACCTTAACTTGTCACTGGAGTTTTGGTCCTCCCCATCTTCTATGACAACCTTTGCCATCAAGAACTTGTGAGCGTTGCCCTTGTAGTCTTTCATATAGTTGTAGGCCACAACATCACCACTCTTTTTGACTAACCTCAAGGTGTTTTGTGAATCTTGAGCTACTCTGGCAACCCCACCAACATCTCCCGGATCTAATTCTTCATGTGCAACCATTGCTTTCCCATCTCTCCTATTGAGCTTGGAGTTCATAGGGTTTGGCAACTTCTTCTTTGAAAAGGTCTTGGGAAACCTTGGTTTATCTCCTCTCTTCGCATAGGGGAAATCGTTGGAGAAGTGGTTGGTTTCCTCACAGTTGTAGCATTTTCTCACCTTCTTCTTCTGGAATCTTCCCTTGAATTTTCCTACACTAAACTTCTTTACGAAGAGGACAATATCTTCATATGATGGGCTTGTTGGGGAACGTTGCATGGTAAACAAAAAAATTCCTACGCACAAGAAGACCTATCATTGTGATGTCCATCTACGAGAGGAGATTTGGATCTACGTACCCTTGTAGATCGCACAGCAGGAAGCGTTAAGAAACGAGGTTGATGTAGTGGAACGTCTTCACGTCCCTCGAACCGTCCCACAAACCGTCCCTCAATCCGTCCCACGATCCGTTCCGATCTAGTGCCGAACGAACGGCACCTCCGCGTTCAGCACACGTCAGCTCGACGATGATCTCGGGCTTCTTGATCCAGCAAGCAAGACGGAGAAGTAGATGAGTTCTCCGGCAGCGTGACGGCGCTCCGGTGGTGGTGATGATCTACTCCTCAGGGCTCTGCCCGAGCTCCGCAGAAATCCGATCTAGAGGTAGAACTATGTGGTCTAGGGTTGAGTTGCACGTGGCAAAAGTTGTCTCAAATCAGCCCTAAAACACCACTATATGTAGGAGGGAGGGGGCGCTAGGGAGGAGGAGGACTCCTCCTTCAATTCGGTTAGGGGAAGGAGGAGTCCTCCTCTTCCTTCCCACCTCCCTCTTTCCCTTTTCCTTTTTATTTTCTTTTGGTATTTCTTTATGTGGCGCCATGGGCCCCTTGGGCTAACTCCACCAGACCACTAAGGAATTGTGGCACCACCCTACTGCATTGGGCTCACTCCCGGGTGGGTGGGCCCCTCCCAGTGAACTCCCGTAACCCATTCGTCACTCCCGGTACACTATCGGAATTGCCCGAAACTTTCCGGTGACCAAATGAAACCATCCTATATATCAATCTTCATTTCTGAAACATTCCGGAAACCCTCGTGACGTCCGTGATCTAATCCGAGACTCCGAACAACATTCGGTAACCACACATATAACTCAACTATACTAAAACATCATTGAACCTTAAGTGTGCAGACCCTGCAGGTTCGAGAACTATCTAGACATGCCCCGAGGCACTCCTCGGTCAATATCCAATAGCGGGACCTGGATGCCCATATTGGATCCTATATATTCTCCAAAGATCTTATCGGTCGAACCTCAGTGTCAAAGATTCATATAATCACGTATGTTATTCCCTTTGTCCTTCGGTATGTTACTTGCCCGAGATTTGATCGTCGGTATCCGCTTACCTATTTCAATCTCGTTACCGGCAAGTCTCTTTACTCGTTCTGTAATACAAGATCTTGTGACTTACACTTAGTCACGTTGCTTGCAAGGCTTGTGTGTGATGTTGCATTACCGAGTGGGCCCCGAGATACCTCTCCGTCACACGGAGTGACAAATCCCATTCTTGATCCATACTAACTCAACGGACACCTTCGGACATACCTGTAGAGCACCTTTATAGTCACCCAGTTACATTGTGACGTTTGATGCACACAAGGTATTCCTCCGGTGCCAGTGAGTTATATGATCTCATGGTCATAGGAATAAGTACTTGACACGCAGAAAACAATAGCAATAAAACAACACGATAAATATGCTACGTTCATAGTTTGGGTCTAGTCCATCACATGATTCTCCTAATGATGTGGATCCACTTATCAAGTGACAACTCTTGCATATAGCCAGAAAACCTTGACTATCATTGATCAACTGGCTAGCCAACTAGAGGCTTGCTAGGGACATTGTTTTGTCTATGTATCCACACATGTATCTATGTTTTCATTCAATACAATTATAGCATAGATAATAAATGATTATCTTTAAACAGGAAATATAATAATAACTATTTATCATTGCCTCTAGGGCATATTTCCAACAGTCTCCCACTTGCACTACAGTCAATAATCTAGTCCTCACATCGCCATGCGATTTACATTGTAATAAATTGAACACCCATACAGTTCTGGTGTTGATCATGTTTTACCCGTGGAAGAGGTTTAGTCAGCGGGTCTGCTACATTCAGATCCGTGTGCACTTTGCAAATACTCACGTCCTCTCCTTAGACGTAGTCGTAGATGAGGTTGAAGCGTCGTTTGATGTGTCTAGTCTTCTTGTGAAACCTTGGTTCCTTTGCAAAGGCAATGGCACCAGTGTTGCCACATAACAGAGTTATTGGATTTACTGCGCTCGGCACAACTCCAAGATCTATCATGAACTGCTTCATCCAGACACCCTCCTTTGCTGCCTCCGAGGCAGCCATGTACTCCGCTTCACATGTAGAATCTACTACGAGCCTCTGCTTGGAACTGCATCAGCTTACTACACCCCCACTAAGAATAAATACGTATCCGGTTTGTGACTTAGAGTCATCCGGATCGGTGTCAAAACTTGCGTCGACGTAACCTTTTATGACGAGCTCTTTGTCACCTCCATAAACAAGAAACATTTCCTTAGTCCTTTTCAGGTACTTCATAATATTCTTGACAGCCGTCCAGTGATCCACTCCTGGATTACTCTGAAACCTGCCTGCCATACTAATGGCCAAGCTGACGTCTAGTCTAGTGCACAGCATTGCATACATGATAGAACCTACGGCTGAAGCGTAGGGAATGGAACTCATTTGTTCTCTATCTTCCGCAGTTCTGGGCACTGAGTCTTACTCAATTTTATACCTTGTAATACTGGCAAGAACCCTTTCTTGGACTGATCCATTTTGAACTTATTCAAAACTTTATCAAGGTATGTGCTTTGTGATAGTCCTATCAGGCGTCTCGATCTATCCCTATAGATCTTAATGCCTAGAATGTAAGCAGCTTCTCCTAGGTCCTTCGTAGAGAAACTTTTATTCAAGTAATCCTTTATGCTCTCCAAAAGCTTCACGTTGTTTCCAATCAGCAATATGTCATCCACATATAATATTAGAAATGCCACAGAGCTCCCACTCACTTTCTTGTAAATACAAGATTCTCCAACCACTTGTATAAACCCAAATTCTTTGATCACCTCATCAAAGCGCTTATTCCAACTCCGAGATGCTTGCACCAGTCCATAAATGGATCGCTGGAGCTTGCACACTTTGTTAGCATTCTTTGGATAGACAAAACCTTCGGGTTGCATCATATACAACTCTTCCTTAAGAAAACCGTTAAGGAACGCCATTTTGACATCCATCTGCCAGATTTCATAATCGAAAATTGCAGCTATTGCTAACATGATTTGGACGGACTTAAGCATCGCTACCGGTGAGAACGTATCATCGTAGTCAACTCCTTGAACTTGTGAAAAAACCTCTGCCACAAGTAGAGCTTTATAAATGGTCACATTACCATCTGCGTCTGTCTTCTTCTTAAAGATCCATTTGTTCTGAATAGCCTTGCGGCCTTCAGGTACTACTTCCAAAGTCCACACTTTGTTCTCGTACATGGATCCTACTTCGGACTTCATGGCCTCCAGCCATTTTTTGGAATTTGGGCCCACCATTTCTTCTTCATAATTCGCGGGTTCATTGTTGTATAACAACATAATTGATAAGATAGGATTACCTTACCACTCAGGAGCAGTACGTGATCTTGTCGACCTGCGAGGTCCGATAGGAACTTGATCCGAAGTTTCATGATCATCATCTTCAACTTCATCCTCAACCGGCGTCGCAACGACAGGGGTTTCCCCTTGCCCTGCGCCACCATCTAGAGGGATTAGAGGTTCGACAACCTCATCAAATTCTATCTTCCTCCCACTCAATTCCCCTTGCCCTGCCACTGTTGGGGAACGTTGCATGGGAAACAAAAAATTTCCTACGCACACGAAGACCTATCATGGTGATGTCCATCTACTAGAGGAGATTTGGATCTACGTACCCTTGTAGATCGCACAGCAGGAAGCGTTAAGAAACGCGGTTGATGTAGTGGAACGTCTTCACGTCCCTCGAACCGTCCCTCGATCCATCCCACGATCCGTTCCGATCTAGTGCCGAACGGATGGCACCTCCGCGTTCAGCACACGTACAGCTCGACGATGATCTCGGCCTTCTTGATCCAGCAAGCAAGACGGAGAAGTAGATGAGTTCTCCGGCAGCGTGACAATGCTCTGGTGGCGGTGATGATCTACTCCTGCAGGGCTCCGCCCGAGCTCCGCAAAAATCCGATCTAGAGGTAGAACTATGTGGTCTAGGGTTGAGTTGCGCGTGCCAAAAGTTGTCTCAAATCAGCCCTAAAACACCACTATATATAGGAGGGAGGGGGAGGGGCTTGCCTTGAGGTCCAAGGCCTCAAGGGATGCTTCGGCGCTAGGGAGGAGGAGGACTCCTCCTCCAATTCGGTTTGGGGAAGGAGGAGTCCTCCACTTCCTTCCCACCTCCCTCTTTCCCTTTTTCTTTTTCTTATCTTTTGGTATTTCTTTATGTGGCGCCATGGGCCCCTTGGGATGACTCCACCAGCCCACTAAGGACTTGTGGCGCCACCCTAGTGCCTTGGGCTCACTCCCGGGTGGGTGGGCCCCTCCCGCTGAACTCCTAGAACCCATTCGTCACTCCCGGTACATTGCCGGAATTGCCCAAAACTTTCTGGTGACCAAATGAAACCATCCTATATATCAATCTTTGTTTCTGGACCATTTCGGAAACCCTCATGACGTTCGTGATCTCATCAGGTACGCCGAACAACATTCGGTAGCCACACATATAACTCAACTATACTAAAACATCATCGAACCTTAAGTGTGCAGACCATGCGGGTTCGAGAACTATGTAGACATGCCCCGAGGCACTCCTCGGTCAATATCCAATAGCGGGACCTGGATGCCCATATTGGATCCTACATATTCTCCGAAGATCTTGTCGGTTGAACCTCACTGTCAAGGATTCATATAATCCCATATGTTATTCCCTTTGTCCTTCGGTATGTTACTTGCCCGAGATTTGATCGTCGGTATCCGCATACCTATTTCAATCTCGTTACCAGCAAGTCTCTTTAAATGTTCCGTAATACAAGATCCCGTGACTTACACTTAGTTACATTGCTTGCAAGGCTTCTGTGTGATGTTGCATTACCGAGTGGGCCCCGAGATACCTCTCCGTCACACGGAGTGACAAATCCCAGTCTTGAGCCATACTAACTCAACGGACACCTTCGAAGATATCTGTAGAGCACCTTTATAGTCACCTAGTTACGTTGTGACATTTGATGCACACAAGGTATTCCTCCGGTGCCAGTGAGTTATATGATCTCATGGTCATAGGAATAAATACTTGACACGCAGAAAACAATAGCAATAAAACGACACGATCAATATGCTACGTTCATAGTTTGGGTCTATTCCATCACATGATTCTCCTAATGATGTGATCCAGTTATCAAGTGACAACACTTGCATTTAGCGAGAAAACCTTGACTATCATTGATCAACTGGTTAGCCAACTAGAGCCTTTGACTCTTCGAATAGTTGGAAAGTGGATATGATGTCATCCGGAGTCATTTCCTTGAACCCATGATGTTGTCTTATATCCCACACCATTTGGTGATGGTATGGAGTAAGGGCATGAAGTAGCTTGTCCACGAGAAATCTCTTGGTCAGGTTGAATCCATCTTGTGTCTTGTCACAGTCACAGGACTCAATGTCGGCGGTGAGAGTCATGAGCCGTTCTGGAAGTTGCTTGGGGGATTCACCTTTTTCCATACAAAAGTTTTGTAATTGCCCCTTGGCAATTTCATACTGAGCAAGCCAGAGGGTGGAGGTACCGGTCTTGGTCCTTACAATGTTGTCCCATAATTCCTTGGCGCTTGTGATGTGTATGTAAGGTCTCCGTTGCTTATCATTCATTCCTTTTATTATGCACATGATTGCGGTGTCGTTGAGATGCTTGTCATAAGTTTCTCTTGGAGTGAGACCCCTTGGGTCGACAGGATGGTAGCCATGCCCCAGAATGTCCAACATTTCATCATTGGCGTACCTAAGATGATCATGCATACCAACTCTTCACAAAGCAAAATCGGAATTGTCATTAAGCAAAGGAGGTTTTCCTCCAGGATTGTACTTAGGTTTCTCAACTTGAGGTCTAGAATAAATCCATGGAACATTAGTTTGGTCATTGTCAGGAGGTTGTTGGCCAGGTGAAGAACTCGGCACATTTGGCCTCGAGGCCCCACCACTTGGAGGTGATGCCATCATCGTGGATAATGTGGCCAGTATCATTTGGACCAAGGCCTCAAGAGAAGCATCATTCTACTCCTTTTGCTTAGCAAGGGCCCGTTCCAGATCCTCAAAAGTGAAGGACTTGACTTCCGTGGAAGTCACGCTCTTCTCCATTTGATCTGCAACTAGGGGAGTCCCATCGGGATTCATCTCGCTCTAGGGCGGTTAAGCCACAAGAATAGAGCACGAGGCTCTCATACCAATTGAAAGGGATCGAGATGGACCTGGAGGGGGTGAATAGGTATAGTTACAATTTTTATCGGTTACTTAGCAATTTTAGGCAATAATGCAGAATATGAAAATGAGCCTAACAATTGCAGGGTGAAGGGTAAGCTTTGTGAACCAAGCACGGCAACAAGTAGGATATAATAAAGCACAAGTAAGTAATCAACAGACTAGCAACAAGTAGGAAGTTAAGGTTAGGGATAACCGCAACTCCGAGAGACAAGGATGTATCCCGATGTTCACTTCCTTAGAGGGAAGCTACGTCACCGTTTAGATAGGTGGGTGTTACCACGAAGGCACACCAACGCCACGAAGGCTCACCCTATTCTCTCCTTGAGACAACACCACGAAGGCGTTTCTCAACCACTAGTGGTAAGCCTTTGAGGTGGCTTCCAAACCCTCATAAACTTCCCGGGGAAAATCACAAAGGTTTGATTCCTCTCCGAAGAACTCCTACCGCCTAGGAGTCTCCAACCTCCAAGAGTAACAAGATCACCGGGACTGCTCAAAACTTGCTCAAATCACAAATAGCTTGAGTTGAGAGGGGGAGAGGGAGACGATCTACTTTTGATTCGAACAACACTCAAAGGGGCTCACAAATGCTCTTGGGATCTAGGATTTTGTGTAAGCAAATGGGATTGAGAAAGAAAGTTATTCTTAGAGTGTTTCAGCTGTGTTCGACCACCCCCACTCGAGGTGGGGGAAGACTATATATAGTGGTGGTACAAAACTGACCGTTGGAGCCCCTTATGTTGTCCAGTTGCCGGACGTCTAGCAGTTCACGATCGTCCGACCACCCACGAAGGGTCGGACGTCCGACGGTGGACGGTCGTCCGAAGATGTAGAGGGCATCTGATTACCACAATATTTAGTGGAGAGGTAACCAGCATACGGTCGTCCGGAGCTCGTCGGTCGTCCGAAGACATAAAAGATATTAAGTCAGCATCAGGTGAAAAAGTAAACAGCGCACGGACATCCGAAGGGCATTAGCTGTTCGGGGCATGGTTGCCCGGAATGGTCGGAAGTCTGACATTTTGGATCTGTTGGGTAGCAACGGAATTCTTACGGTACCCGGATGCCAGGTCCTCGGACGACCGGAGGGGGGCGGAAGTCTGACATTTTAGATCTGTTGGCTGGCTCAGGATTTCCGCACGGCATCGGCCATCCGGGGTCGTGAAGTCCGAGAACCACCAGACGACCGGACAGGAGCAGATCAACCAGGAAGATAGAAAGAGGAATTTCTAATAGTTTTAAGCAAGTTTCTCACGAGACTCAGTGATCCCCTCTTAATAGTGTGGGGTCCCTGCACTTAAGAAAGACAAAGAAAATGATAGACCACTTCATCTTGTTTCTTCATTCTTGGGCCTCCTGGACAAATTAGTCATGATCCATACAAAAACTCTCATGGGAACAAAACCTGAGATACACTCGATTAAGATGATTAGTTTCCTATAGTGTGTTGTCAACAACATCAATATATGATTAAGGGCATGATTGCACTTTCAGAGAAGTACTAGTCCGGTCGGTACAACCGCTCAAACAAGTGGTACAACCGCCTCAAGAAAACAGGTAAGACCATAACTATCATAACTTTTGCAGACACACAATTCACCAAACTCAAGCTTGTCGGATAGATGACAATAAATACTATTCAACAGCGAACCGGATTATATTAAGAACTAGAAATGGAGAATAAGTGCAATAGGATAAGGAAGATGACCTCCCAAGATATGAACCGGCATAATCTCCAACACCGAAAATGCAAGGATGATGCATACAAAATTCAGTTTTGATCAACTTGATCTAGAAATGATGAAGAAGATAAGCTCCATAACTCATATGGAGAAAAGCCACACAAGAACCAAGAAATATGATGATGCCAAGAATGCAATGGTTTTAGCTCTCAACGAATGATACGATCAAACTACTCACTCAAGAGCCCACATTGTGTTGGGAACGTTGCATGGGAAACAAAAAAATTCCTACGCTCACGAAGACCTATCAAGGTGATGTTCATCTACGAGAGGGAGATTTGATCCACATACCCTTGTAGATCTCTCAGCAGGAAGCGTTAAGAAACGCGGTTGATGTAGTGGTACAGCTTCGTGATTCAAATAACCGTCGTCCCATGATTCATCCCACGAACGGTTCCGATCTAGCGCCGAACGGAGGACACCTCCGCGTTCAGCAGACGTACATATCGATGACGATCTCGGCCTTCTTGATCTAGCAAGAGATATGGAGAAGTACATGAGTTCTCTGGCAGCATGACGGCACGCCGGTGTTGGTGATGATCTATTCCTGCAGGGCTCCGCCCGAGCTCCGTAGAAATCTAATCTAGAGGAAGAACTACGAGGTGTAGGTTAGAGTTGCACGTGGCAAAGTTGTGTCTCAAAAAGCCCTAAACCTCTAGTATATATAGGAGGAGGGGAGAGGCAGCCTTGGGCAGCCTTGGTTCACCAAGGAAACTCTCCTTGGGTCGGCCGAAGTAGGAGGGAGGAGTCCTTCTCCAATCCCACTTGGATTAGGACTCCTTCCTTATTTTCCCACCTCTTTTGGTTTTTCCACTTTTTCCTCATGGGCTTTCCTTGGATGACTTTGTCAGCCCATTATACCTTATTGTACATCCAATAAACCCACGTGGACCCTTGGGGCATGGTGGGCCCACCCAGTGGGCCCCCGGAACCCATTCGTTACTCCCGGTACACTACCGGCAATGCCCGTAAACTTTCCGGAATCCAAACACCAACTTCCTATATATCAATCTTCATTTGCGGACCATTCTGGAAACCCTCGTGACGTCCGTGATCTCATCCGGGACTCCGAACAACCTTCGGTCACCAACACATGTAACTCAACTATATTAAAACATCATCGAACCTTAAGTGTGCAGACCCTCCGGGTTCGAGAACTATGCAGACATGACCCGAGACACTTCTCGGTCAATATCCAATAGCGGGACCTGGATGCCCATATTGGATCCTACATATTATACGAAGATCTTATCGGTTGAACCTCTGTGCCAAGGATTCATATAATCCCGTATAACATTCCCTTTGTCCTTCGGTATGTTACTTGCCCGAGATTTGATCGTCGGTATCCCTATACCTATTTCAATCTCGTTACCGGCAAGTATCTTTACTCGTTCTATAATACAAGATCTCGTGACACACACTTGAGTCACATTGCTTTCAAAGCTTGTGTGTGATGTTGTATTGCCGAGTGGGCCCCGAGATACCTCTCCGTCACACGGAGTGACAAATCCTAGTCTTGATCCATGCTAACTCAAGGACACCTTCGGAGATACCTGTAGAGCACCTTTATAGTCACCCAGTTATGTTGTGACGTTTGATACACACAAGTTATTCCTCCGGTGTTAGTGAGTTACATGATCTCATGGTCATAGGAATTAATACTTGACACGCAGAAAACAATAGCAATAAAATGACATGATCACATGCTACGTTCATAGTTTGGGTCTTGTCAATCACATGATTCTCCTAATGATGTGATCCCGTTATCAAGTGACAACACTTGTCTATGGTCAGGAAACCTTGACCATCTTTGATCAACGAGCTAGTCAACTAGAGGCTTACGAGGGACAGTGTTTTGTCTATGTATCCACACATGTATTTGTGTTTCCAATCAATACAATTATAGCATGGATAATAAACGATTATCATGAACAAAGAAATATAATAATAACTAATTTATTATTGCCTCTAGGGCATATTTCCAACAGTCTCCCACTTGCACTAGAGTCAATAATCTAGTTCACATCACTATGTGATTTTAACGAATCCAACACCCATACAATTCTGGGGTTTGATCATGTCTTGCTCGTGAGAGAGGTTTTAGTCAACGGTTCTGAATCTTTCAGATCCGTGTGTGCTCTACAAATCTTTATGTCATCTTATAGATGATGCTACTGCGTGCTATTCGGAAGTACTCCAAATATCTACTCTACTATACGAATCTGTCTTACTACTCAGAGTTATTAGAATTAGTGTCAAAGCTTGCATCAACGTAACCCTTTATGACGAACTCTTTAATCACCTCCATAATTGAGAAAAATCCCTTAGTCCACTAGTTACTAAGGATAACTGACCGTTGTTTTAGTGATTCAATCCTGAATCACCTTTTGTACCCCTTGACGAACTCATGGTAAGGCACACATCAGGTGCGGTACATAGCTTGGCATACTTTAGAGCCTACGGCTAAGGCATAGGGGACGACCTTCGTCCTTTCTCTTTCTTCTGCCGTGGTCGGGCTTTGAGTCTTACTCAAATTCACACCTGACAACACAGTCAGGAACTCCTTCTTTGCTGATCTATTTTGAACTCCTTCAAAAACTTGTCAAGGCACGCATTTCATTGAAAGTTTTATCAAGCGTTTTGATCTATCTCTATAGATCTTGATGCTCAATGTTCAAGTAGCTCTATCCAGGTTTTCCTTTAAAAAACTCCTTTTAAACAACCCTTTATGCTTCACAGAAATTCTACATTACTTCCGATCTACAATATGTCAACCACATATACTTATCAGAAATTCTATAGTGCTCCCACTCACTTCTTTGGAAATACAAGTTTCTCATAAACCTTGTACAAACCCAAAAGCTTTGATCATCTCATCAAAGCGTATATTCCAACTCCGAGATGCTTGCACCAGTCCATAGAAGGATCACTGGAGCTTGCATACTTGTTAGCATCCTTAGGATCGACAAAATCTTCTGGTTTGTATCACATACAATCTTTCCTCAAGGAAACCGTCGAGGAAACAATGTTTTGACATCATATGTGCAATATTTCATAAATAATGCAACAACTGCTAACATAATTCCAACAGACTTTCAGCATCGCTACGAGTGAGAAAGTCTCATCATAGTCAACTTCTTGAACTTGTCGAAACATCTTTGCGACAAGTCGAGCTTTTCTTAATGGTGACTTTTCACCATCATCGTCTGTCTTTCCTTTAAAAATACATTTTTACTTAATAGTCTTACGACCATCAAGTAGTTCTGCCGAAGTCTACACTATGTTTTCATACATGGATCCTCTCTCGGATTTCATGGCCTCCAGCCATTTGCCGGAATCCGGGCCCACCATCGCTTCTCCATAGCTCGTAGGTTCATTGTTGTTCAACAACATGACCTCCAAGACAGGGTTACCGTACCACTCTGTTAGTAGTACGCGACCTTGTCGACCTACGAGGTTTGTAGTAACTTGATCCGATGCTTAATGATCACCATCATCAGTTTCCACTTCAATTGGTGTAGGCGCCACAGAACAACTTCCTGTGCCCTGCTACACACGGGTTGAAGTGACGGTTCAATAACCTCATCAAGTTCTACCACTCTCCCACTCAATTCTTTCGAGAGAAACTTTTCCTCGAGAAATGACCCATTTCTAGAAACAAACACTTCGCTTCCAGATCTGAGATAGGAGATGTACCCAACTGTTTTGAATATCCTATGAAGATGCATTTATCCGCTTTGGGTTCGAGCTTATCAGACTGAAACATTTTCACATAAGCATCGCAGCCCCAAACTTTTAAGAAATGACAGCTTAGGTTTCTCCAAACCATAATCTATACTGGGTCATCTCAACGGAAATACGCGGTGCCCTATTTAAAGTGAATGTGGTTGTCTCTAATGCATAACCCATAAACGATAGTGGTAATTCGATAAGATACATCATAGTATGCACCATAACAAATAGGGCGCGGCTATGACGTTCGGACACACCATCACACTATGGTGTTCTAGGTGGCATGAACTGTGAAACAATTTCCACATTGTCTTAACTGTGTACCAAAACTCACAACTCAGATATTCATCTCTATGATCATATCATAGACAGTTTATCCTCTTGTCACGATGATCTTTACTCTGAAATAGTTTTGAACTTTTCAATATTTCAGACTTGTGATTCATCAAGTAAATACTCATGTATCTACTCAAATCATGAGTGAAGTAAGAACATAACGATATCCACTACGTGCCTCAGCACTCATTGGACTGCATACATCAAAAATGTATTGCATCCAATAAGTTACTTTCTTGTTCCATGTAGTATGATTTTGCATGTCTCAAGTGATTCAAAATCAAGTGAGTCCAAACGATCCATCTGCATGGAGTTTTTCATGCATTTATACCAACAGGTATGGTTTGCATGTCTCAAACATTACAAAAATGAGTGAGTACAAAGATCCATCAGCATGGAGCTTCTTCATGCATTTTACACCAACATGACTCAAGCGGCAGTGCCACAAGTAAGTGGTACTATCATTATTACTTTGTATCTTTTGGCACCAATATTATGAACATGTGTAACACTACGATCGAGACTCAATAAACCATTGAAGGTAATTATTCAAGAAAATAGAATAATCATTATTCTCTTTAAATGAATAATCGTATTGCAATAAACACGATCCAATCATGTTCATGCTCAATGCAAACCCAAATAACAATTATTTAGGTTTAACACCAATCCCCATGGTAGAGGGAGCGTGCGATGTTTGATCACATCAACCTTGGAAACACTTCCAACACTTATCATCACCTTGCCTTTAGCCAGTCTCCGTTTATTCCGTAGCTTTTATTTCGAGTTACTAATCACTTAGCAATCAAACCGGTATCTAATACCCTCGTGCTACTAGGAGTACTAGTAAAGTACACATCAATATCATGTATATCAAATATACCTCTGTTGACTTCGCCAGCCTTCTCATCTACCAAGTATCTAGGATAGCTCTGCCTCAGTGAATGTCCCCCTCATACAGAAGCACTTAGTCTCGGGTTTGGGTTCAATCTTGGGTTTCTTCATTAGAGCAGCAACTGGATTGTTGTTTCATGAAGTATCCTTTCTAGCCCTTGCCCTTCTTGAAACTAGTGGTTTTACTAACCATCAACAATTGATGCTCCTTATTGATTTCTACTTTCGCAGTGTCAAATATTGTGAATCGCTCAAGGATCATCATATCTATCCTTGATATGTTATAGTTCATCACGAAGCTCTAGCAGCTTAGTGGCAGTGACTTTGGAGAACCATCACTATCTCATCTGGAAGATTAACTCCCACTTGATTCAAGCGATTGTTGTACTCAGAAAATCCAAGAACATGCTCAGCGATTGAGCTTTTCTCCTTTACTTTGTAGACAAAGAGTCTTGTCGGAGGTCTCATACCTCTCAACAAGGGCACGAGCATGAAATCTCAATTTCATCTCTTAGAACATCTCTTATGTTCCGTGCTGTTTCAAAACATCTTCGGCGCCTTGCTTCTAAGCCATTAAGTATTACGCACTGAACTATCACGTAGTCATCAAAAACGTGTATGTCAGATGTTCGCAACATCCACACACTACGCTCGAGGTGCGGCACACCGAGTGGTGCATTAAGGACATAAGCCTTCTGCGCAGCAATGAGGACAATCCTGAGTTTTACGGACTCAGTCCGCAAAGTTGCTACTATCATCTTTCAACTAAATTTTCTCTAGGAACATATAAAAAACAGTAGAGCTATGGCGCAAGCTACATCATAATTCACAAAGACCTTTTGACTATGTTCATGATAATTAGAGTTTAACTAATCAAATTATTTAATAAACTCCCACTCAAAAAGTACATCCCTCTAGTAATTTGAGTGGTACATGATCCAAATCCACTAACTCAAGTCCGATCATCACGTGAGTTGAGTATAGCTTCAGTGGTAAGCATCTCTATGCTAATCATATCAAATATACGATTCATGCTCGACCTTTCGGTCTCTTGTCTTCTCAGGCCATGTCTGCACATGCTAGGCTCGTCAAGTTTAACCCGAGTGTTCCGCGTGTGTAACTGTTTTGCACCCGTTGTATGTGAACGTTGAGTCTATCACACCCGGTCATCACGTGGTGTCTTGAAACGACGAAGTGTCGCAACGGTGCAGAGTCGGGGAGAACACAATTTCTTCTTGAAATTTTAGTGAGAGATCACCTTATAATGCTACCATCGTTCTAAGCAAAATAAGGTGCATAAAAGGATTAAAATCACATGCAATTCATAAGTGACATGATATGGCCATCATCTTGTGCTTCTTGATCTCCATCACCAAAGCACCGGCATGATATTCTTGTCACCGGCGCCACATCATGATCTCCATCATCGTGCCACCATCGAGGTTGTCGTGCTATCTATGCTATTACTACTAAAGCTACGACCTAGCAATATAGTAAACGCATCTGCAAACACAAACGTTAGTTCAAAGACAACCCTATGGCTCCTGGCGGTTGGTGTAGCATCGACGTGCAAGTCGATATTAACTATTACAACATGATCATCTCATACATCCAGTATATCACATCACGTCATTGGCCATATCATATCACAAGCATACCCTGCAAAAATAAGTTAGACGTCCTCTAATTTATAGTTGCATGTTTTACGTGGCTGCTATGGGTATCTAGTATGATCGCATCTTACTTACGCAAAAACCACAACGGAGATGTGCAAATTGCTATTTAACCTGTCTCCAAGGACCGCCTCGGTCAAAACCAATTCAACTAAAGTTGAAGAAACAGGCACCCGCCAGTCATCTTTATGCAATGAGTTGCATGTTAGTCGATGAAACCAGTCTCTCGTAAGCGTACGAGTAATGTCGGTCCGGGCCGCTTCAATCCAACAATACCGCCGAGTCGAGAAAAGACTAAGGAGGAAAGCAAATCGAACATCAGCGCCCACAAAACCTTTTGTGTTCTACTCGAGATAACATCTACGCATGAACCTAGCTCATGATGCCACTGTTGGGAACGTTGCATGGGAAACCAAAAAATTCCTACGCACACGAAGACCTATCAAGGTGATGTTCATCTACGAGAGGGAGATTTGATCCACATACCCTTGTAGATCGCTCGGCGGGAAGCGTTAAGAAACACGGTTGATGTAGTGGTACAACTTCGTGATTCAAATAACCGTCGTTCCACGATCTGTCCCACGAACGGTTCCGATCTAGTGCCGAACGGACGGCACCTCCGCGTTCAGCACACGTACAGCTCGATGACGATCTCGGCCTTCTTGATCCAGCAAGAGAGACGGAGAAGTAGATGATTTCTCCGGAGTGTGACGGCGCGCCGGTGTTGGTGATGATCTATTCCTGCAGGGCTCCGCCCGAGCTCCGCAGAAATCTAATCTAGAGGAAGAACTGCGAGGTGTAGGTTAGAGTTGCACGTGGCAAAGTTGTGTCTCAAAAAGCCCTAAACCTCTAGTATATATAGGAGGAGGGGAGAGGCAGCCTTGGGCAGCCTTGGTGCACCAAGGAAACCCTCCTTTGGTCGGCCGAAGTGGGAGGGAGGAGTCCTTCTCCAATCCCACTTGGATTAGGACTCCTTCCTTATTTTCCCACCTCTTTTGGTTTTTCCACTTTTTCCTCATGGGCTTTCCTTGGATGACTTTGTCAGCCCATTATACCTTATTGTACAGCCAATAAACCCACGTGGATCCCTTGGGGCGTTGTGGATCCACCTAGTGGGCCCCCGGAACCCATTCGTTACTCCAGGTACACTGTCGGCAATGCCCGAAAACTTTCCGGAATCCAAACACCAACTTCCTATATATCAGTCTTCGTTTCCGGACCATTCCGGAAACCCTCTTGACGTCCGTGATCTCATCCGGGACTCAGAACAACCTTCAGTCACCAACACATGTAACTCAACTATACTAAAACATCATCGAACCTTAAGTGTGCAGATCCTGCGGGTTCGAGAACAATGCAGACATGACGCGAGACACTTCTCGGTCAATATCCAATAGCGGGACCTGGATGCCCATATTGGATCCTAGATATTCTACGAAGATCTTATCGGTTGAACCTCTGTGCCAAGGATTCATATAATCCCGTATAACATTCCCTTTGTCCTTTTGTATGTTACTTGCCCGAGATTTGATCGTCGGTATCCCTATACCTATTTCAATCTCGTTACCGGCAAGTCTCTTTACTCGTTCTGTAATACAAGATCTTGTGACTCACACTTGAGTCACATTGCTTGCAAGGCTTGTGTGTGATGTTGTATTACCGAGTGGGCCCCGAGATACCTCTCCGTCACACGGAGTGACAAATCCCAGTCTTGATCCATGCTAACTCAACGGACACCTTCGGAGATACGTGTAGACCACCTTTATAGTCACCCAGTTACGTTATGACGTTTGATACACACAAGGTATTCCTCCGGTGTCAGTGAGATACATGATCTCATGGTCATAGGAATGAATACTTGACACGCAGAAAACAATAGCAATAAAATGACACGATCACATGCTACGTTCATAGTTTGGGTCTTGTCCATCACATGATTCTCCTAATGATGTGATCCCGTTATCAAGTGACAACACTAGTCTATGGTCAGGAATCCTTGACCATCTTTGATCAACGAGCTAGTCAACTAGAGGCTTGCCAGGGACAGTGTTTTGTCATGTATCCACACATGTATTTGTGTTTCCAATCAATACAATTATAGCATGGATAATAAGCGATTATCATGAACAAAGAAATATAATAATAACTAATTTATTATTGCCTCTAGGGCATATTTCCAACACATTGATGGTACGGCTATAGATCCTACAACCCGGTCTCTCAACTAACACCATGAGACCGGTAAAATATAAAACCTATCAAGGACAAAGCTTTGCCGTGCGAATAGTCCACTTTGAGTTAGATGATGACGATCTTGACCTCCTCAAGTTGAGCCACCTTTCTTTATTGAGTTAGCTCGATGAGGACTAGCATATTGCTCCCCCATACTCCACTATGGGTGAGCCTCTCTTCGCCACATCTTCACATTTCCATTGTTACCACAATAAACGAGAAGCTTCACGCATGTGACCTCTTCGTGATGCTCCACTTGAACTTGCACACCGCAACCTTGATGACGATCACCATTTGATGTCATCCTCCATGGATCATATGAGATCTTCCTTTTGATACACGCCCATGGACACATACCTAACCACACAAATAACTCTGACGTAGACCATGAGTTAGTACACAAAGTGTAATCGATAATACTTACCATACCATGGGATCACTTGATCCTAGTTGGTACATCTTCTACACTTTGTGTGTTGATTACCTTCAATAACTCTTTGTACTTAGTCTTGATCAACAAAGCATCATATCTTCTCTATGACCAATCATTGGATAACTCCTTGAATAGCATCCTGGTCAACACATAATCTTCTTTTAATAACTTTGAAACCAACAAATGGCTTCAAGCATGGTCTACAGACAAACCCTTCAAATATATCTCAAGAAGACCGTTAATCCATAGGGACTGTCATCAATTACCAAAATCGAACATGTGGGCACCATGCTCTTTCACCATCACTTACATTAGAGCCTCTTTCCCTTCATAGGACAAAGTTCTTTCTTTCCAACCATTGACGAGCTTTTGTATACTTTCTATAAGATGTTTGAAGCAGTCAACTTGATCAACACCGATCATAGAATGCAGTCCCAAATATTTATCAGAAATAGATTCAGTCATAATGTCCAGAATTTGGCACACATCCACCTTATCATCCACACTTGTATTAGGACTAAAATAAATTTGGCAGGTCTAACCATCTATCCTGAAGCATAACAATAATCATCTACAAATCTCTTCAAGGCAATAGAATTCATAGCATGTGCCGTCATTAGGATCAATGAATCATCGACAAATAATAAGTGGAAAATATAGGGTAATCATGACACACCTGAACCCCTTTAAGCTACCCATTTTCCTCCTCATGAGCGGCGGCCAGCCTAGTAAATTAGGTTATCATGCAATGAATTATGATAATTCTGCTTAGTGAACTAAGTAGTAGTACCAAGTGTGAGAAAAGATGTGAACTGGACGCATATGATTAGATTTCTTGTAGTGAAACCAAATAACCAACCCACTAAGGTTCTAAGTCTTAGGCACTATTTGCTTGGCCTTTTGCTTCTGCTTTTTCAGTTTTTCACTTTGGCAAAAAAAATCACAAAAAACCTAAATATGTGCCTTTCGCTTCGGCTTTAAGTTTTTTGACTTATTTGGTAATATGAAAAAACTACAAAAGTAGAAGAAAAAACCCAAACAAACATGGCCTAGACTTGGCACTCGTGCTTATATTTTTTTTGCATTTATTTCAAGCTTTTCAATGATGTTTATTGTTGACTACGATGCAACTATGATAACTTCGTCAATCTCAGGATGCTATGTCGGCTCAGTATCCTAGAGATGCTCATAAGGATATGGCGGATGCTACAAATCAGCCGGATGATTTCCACGAGAAATCAACCGCCTCGCCAGCCGTCTGATCTGGCGCTGGTGGTCGTCGGATCCGCACCAATGCAACCGTGTCTTCCTCCCCCTCCCGTCTCGCATCAACCCCTCCCTAGCATGTGCACCTGCGTGACGACAGATACGCTCCGCGGCACGATGAGCTTGCGAACTGTGTGGCTACACCACCGACGCCCTGTCGTTGCACCACCGCCGACGAACTCGTGCAACGACGATGTTGAGACACCCTGACGAGCGTAGCGTTGGTGATGCGTGACGCCATCAGCAGGATCAATTGCTGCAAAAAAAGATAGAGGACGACGTCGCGACCACCACCATAGTTGGTACCTCCATGGATGCTGCTTTGGAACTTCGTCGTTGTTGCATTGAAGCATGTGTTGCCGGCGACGTCTTTGGGTTGCAGCGCCGTGCTTGTTGTTTTGCAGCGCCCGCCACCGGCGAGATCTGGTTGGGGCGCAACGCTGTGTTGCACCATCTACTGCCGTCGGGGAGGTCTTCAGGTTGCAACACCATAATAACCACCCCGAGCGATGCTGCGTTGCAGCGCCGACCACCGGTTGGATCCTGCTATTGCAGCACTGGCTGTCGGGCGACGCTACGTTGCAGCATCTGCCCGCCGCCGACGAGAACTGCAGGTTTGCAGCATCACGGCCACCACCATGAGCGAAGCTACACTACATCGTCGATGGCTTGTGTGATCCTACGGTTGCAGCGACGGCTCTTAAACGATGCTTCGTTGTAGTATCTGTTGCCGCCGGTGATGTGCGTGCTTGCAGCAGCATGTGGCAGCAACGCGTGCGAGTGGCAGCTTCAGTGGAAGGGAACTCTCGGTGGGAGCAACCGAGCAAGGTAAAAGACGGAGGGAGATAGAAACGAGTGGAGGAAAAATGAGTGGATGGGATAAGGTGGGAGGAAAAAGCGGTTAGATGACCAAGGAGGCACGTTGCGTGGAGAGGAGACGGTTTACGGGAGAAGAAATCATCCGTTGATTCTGAGTGTTTTCTGAGTGTTTTCCTAAGGATATTGGATGTATTCATAGGGATGAGTTTAGATGCGTGTATGCGGTCATCTATTATTATACTGTGTTTAAAAAATGTGAGGAAAGATCTCTCACAACGTAGGGAAAACAAATACAATTGCAAGTTGACGAACACACTTTCTTTGGAAGAAAAAAATGTACACATGGATGTGCAGCTAACACGGAACACCTCTAGCCGACTTAGGAAAAAACTTGACAATTTATTAAAAAAAATCCTGGAACCATTATTTGAAAGCTCTCGCCTCCGTCCATGGTTCTTCTTGCAAGCATGAACTTTTGGCTGACTCTTCTTGCATGTAGGCAAACGGACAGTATAGTGGACAGTATAACTTAATGTTAACCATAAGCATCAGATTGTTCCTAAATCGAAGTTTTCCTAAAAATTCGCTAAAAACTACTCCATCTGTCCCAAAATAAGTGTCGTTGATCTAGTATAAAATTTATACTAGTTTAGTACTAAATCCGCGACACTTATTTTGAGACGAAGGGAGTACATAAGAAACAAAATGAATAAATCTACACTCTAAATTATGTCTATATACATCTATATATAGTCCGTCAATGAAAACTCTAAAAAAAGTTATATTTAAGAACGGAAGTTCAAACGGCACCATAATTTAGTTGCAAGGAGCTTGAATTCTAGCCAAGGTTACTGCTCAGTACAAGAACAAATGGGAGCGTCCACGTTGAAAATAAACTGTTAACTAAGTCTTACAAGATCAATCGTAAACTCAACTATGAATAGAATACTGCTGTCAAATGGAGAAATATATACAGCTAAGCAAAATAAAGCCAGAATCGATAACCAATACCACACAAGAAAAAGGTGAAAGGCAGCTCACTACACACCACACCCAGTATCATGACTATGTATCTGAACCTGTGATTTTAATTGTCCAATGCGCAAATCAAATAACTGCCAATGTTGTGATGTGAAACAGTCCAAACTCCGAACCCTCTTATTTGACGGTATATCTAATTCGCTAGCCTGTAGCAAAACCAGCAGGCCGGCAACTCAATTATGTGTGTTACATGACTGGAACACTCATCACTCAGCGAGTCCTGCGGCTGTTGGCTGGTTTAGATGGAGAAGACGGATTCTTCTTGGCAAAATCAACAAGATCCTTAAAAAGGGCATCCTCATGTTTGGGCTGGCGGGATGCAGTCGACACCGATGCACTCTTCCCATTCTCAGTGTTCCTTTGATTAAGAGAAAGGCTTCCTGTCTGCGTCAGTATTTCATCATAGCCACCTTCATTGTTCCCACCAGGAAAGCCATGCTGTTGCTCAAAGAACTGTTGTCTTTGGCCATGCCTTGCAGGAGGCGGTGGTAGGGAAACTGGAGCTTGCGCTTCCCATGGAGCTTTTGGAAGATCTTCACTAGTTGAAGACGAAGAAAAGCCAGGAAGTGCAGTGGGGTTTATGAAGTCATCATCAGGAAGGCTCTCAAGCTTATTCACAGATGAATTATTCGGCTCACTCGTAGGGCGAGAGGGCATGGAAAAACTGGGTGCTGCAGTTGGGTTTATGAAGTCATCAGGCACATATTCTGACCTGCTATCATATTTTGGCTCGTGATCCGTCTCTGTTTTTGAATAAGATGGTGCAGATATATTTGCGGGGGCTGTTGGGTTGACAAAATCATCTGGTACTTTTTCCGATTTGTAGGAGTCTCCACTTAGATAGTCGACACTGCTTGCCTCTGTGTAAACAGGCCTTTTTGTCGATGGTGGTGGGGGAAGAAGTGGGCTCGGGTATGGCCTTTCATTTCTCGGAACAGAAGACATGTTGCCCTGTGCTGCTGCGGCGTCCCGTGCAGACCTACAATTTTAGTCATGAGGAGCGCAATTTGAGAAAACGATAATACGAATTGAGGTTGCAGAAACTATCCAAAGCATGGAACACCAATAAGCATGAAAAGATGAGAGTCAAATGTAATGGGAAAAAACAAATATAGCTTACCTGCGAGAAAGCACAGAGAACTCATCTTCTGGTTCATCGTCCTCATGGTGTACATTAAGAAGAGGGGAAAATGACACCCCGGCAGGCCGAGGAGGGGCTGCCCCTTGGTTTACATTACCAGCAACAGGCACTGGTATGTTTGGAGGAACTCCTTTTGCTATGTCATCATGACGCTGAAGAACACGCTGCAACTCATCATTTAGTCCTAGAGCCTGAAACAGAAGGCTCTCATCACTGCAGAGGGAATACATGAAGTCCTGTCACATGACAATGCAAAAAGCACAGAACCGAAAGGCAGAGTGAAAAGATGCATACCCAGTATCGCTAACAAGATCCATCACACGAGCATGGTAAGATCGACACTGCCCAACAAGGTCAACAATGACCTCCTCTCTCACACCCTATAGCATGAAGCACAATCAAATTAATATTTACAGTAAACAGCACCATCACATGAATGACATCAGTTAAACGGAGAAGCAAAAGGGCATACACCAATATAAGTTCTACTACTTTTCTAAGAATATCAGTTTGTTGTCTTTAAAAAACAACAAGGCCAAAACGTCAAGTACAAGTGATTCAAGGCAAGCATAATGTAAATAGAATAACTCAATTTCCAGAAGATTATTATGTCACTATGGTTCTCCTTTCTATCATCAAACTTTGTAACACTTTAAGGGAGGCACCATTACAATCACGAAATAATTCCATTAATGCAAGTCAAATCCTGGTGGGTGAATTAACGCTCATGTGCCTTCATGTGTCTTGGAGATGGTATGATGTTAAGAATGTTTCAATTCCGTCAAAATGGGATACTTTAAATCATCTAAACTTGCAGGAAACAACTGAGTTAGGCTGATCATAGTGGGGAGTAACATATAGTAGCATCATGCATATGATACTATTGTATGATACTACCTTTATAGTGCATAGTATCATAAACTAGTATCATAGGTGATCTCATTTATTGACATGCATGACACATAATAGCATAGCATTTAACATGATACGGTATCTACCTATGTTACTCTAAGGGCATCTCCAATGGTTGTATGATCATCGTTGGTAAAACTGCCACATAGATGATTTTGATGACATGGCACATAATAAAAGAAGAGAGAGAATGAAATCGTATGAACTTGAAGCAACGGTTCACGCACAAGCTCCGAGGCAAGCATGGTTATTTCTTCCATGTTTAGTGGACCCGCTTAGTTATTTTACATACGATTAACATACACTACATTAAAGAGCTTGTATGATGTGCTGTTGGTTGTTGATGTGGACACTTATACCAACGATTGAAGATACGGACTGTTGAAGATGCTCTAACCTCTCTCTCTTCTTTAATTACTTGCCACATCAGCATGTTTGCTAGTCCCAAGACTATGATACTAGCTATGATACCCCCACTATGACCAGCCCTAGCAATCAAAGTTTCCATAATACAATTAAGGATATTTATGTTACAGGCCAATTAAGTTTGAACAGCACGAATAAGCTTCAAATGGATGGAATGTACTCCAGACATGACACGTAAGTTAGGGAGTTGGGTAAACAAGTATTTTATTATCCATTACAGACGAATAGGCCTGATTAACAATGGCACAGTCACAAGATTGACATCTGCCTCTAAGAAATACATGAGAATACATCCTGAAACAGCTCAACTCACTACATGTGGATTTCGTATCCCTCGAATGAGTATTAAGATGTCAAACAACAAATAAATCATATCTCTCGAATGTGGTACTCCCTCCGATCCATATTACTTGTCGCTCAAACAGATGTATCTAGACATATTTCAGTGCTAAATACATCAGTTTGAGTGACAAGTAATATGGATCGGAGGGAGTATTAGGATGTCAAACAACAAACAAATCATATGTTTATGCCTAATTTTTTTAGTGAATCAAGAAAAAAATTAAGTCTGGAAGAGATACCTATCATAATAGAAGAAACCAATGAATGCAAAAAGGAAAATAAAAGGCAAGATCCTGCAATTATAGTACATTAAAACACAAACACAATGCTTTTGTGAAGGTCACCTCGGGGTGTCTGTGGTCAAGTGCATTTAACATCTCATCCAGCACATCCACAATTCCACGAGCGCTCTGAATCTCACTTAGACTGTAATTCACATTGGACAAGAAAAATGAGGGTAGGTCAAAGCTAAAAATGTTCTGCGGGGATGAAAAAATGAACACAATTACAAGAATAGTGTTCGATATGATTATGGAAATGAGACCTTCGAAAGTAAATAATATCTTGCGTGTGCCATAAACTATAAAACCTTGTCTTCTGCCACCAGAAATACCTATCCAATTACCAGAGCCTTTTAAACTTTACATGACCCTAGTTGCATGGCTATGAGCCTTGTTGCACAGGGAGCCAGAAACAAATTAATAGCCGGTGCCATGCTTCATTGCTAGTGCTTGTGTGTTTTTTGAGTTTACCGTGAGAACCAACGAGGATAGTGCAAACCATAAGGAGTGGAGGTCCAGGTATAAGAACAATATGCTTTAACTGCTAAGAAATGTCCAAGTTACGTAATGTAGCTATGGGAGGTGTACTGTGTTTGATGGATCCTATTGGTTTGATGTTCTGTTTTGCAACTTTTTTGGTTATGCTTGTTTCAATGAAAATAATCAAAATAAGGACTACTCTGTTTTTCTTTTATTGGTGCATATGAACTCAAATAAACAAGACATCAAGCTAATCACAAACAAATTTGTGCTCACTAGAAAGGAGGGGGTGTAACTGAGGGAAGCAAAACAAACAGACAAAAGGCACACAAGACAAAAACCAAACACAAAATGGGGTTAAGAGAAGATGAAGGATGCCAGTACTGCATGCAACGCTAATAAGAGATACAAACAAGTGAACAAATAGAAGGAACCAAATCATAATTTATACCTCAGGGGAGGTGCAGCAGGGGTACTAGATTGGAGAGAAGCTTGTATAGCTACATCTTCATAACTTTGACCTGGAGGATATAAATGTGGCTGCCTCAAAGGTTGAGTCTGAGGAGGTGTAAAAAGTGGAACTGTATTCTCCTCACGAGGTGGAAAATCAACACCAGCCGCCTGCAGAAACAAAAGGAGAGGCATCCTGATCATGGTCTGTACTGAAGGAATTGCTGTAACTCAGCATATTATTGTATATCTAAGTTTACAGTGAAAATATGAAATGGAGCAGATCAAAGTCCATGGGAAAAAACTGTTAAGCAAAAAAACTGAGAATAATTTGGTACAACATAAATAACAATGAAAGAGACATAAGTGGAAGGTACCCTGAGTTCTTGGTACGCAGTGTGATACTGGGGATATCTCCCGGAAGGACCTCCAAAAGCTACTTGCCATGTGTCAATCAGACTCAATATTTTCTCCCGCACATTTAAGTCTGGCTGTAAAGACAAATATAGGATCAAAATGGAGGCACTTGAATCTAGGAAAACAACAGTTAGCCATTGAATTAGTATCGCCACCTTTTTCTTTACTATCTTGACCATTTCGCTTAGTATATCACGCTCAATGATCTGTTGGTAAACAATATCCCCGCAATTTTTGCTTAGAGTCTCTAGCACCTGAGATAGAAGGCAAGATAATTAAATCAGCGACCAAAAGAGACATGCACGTAAGCAAAAATATATGCACTGTTTTTCAAAACAAATGGATGCACTAGGAAACATAGAACTAGACGAGACAACATATTTAAACTAAGTGGCAAACAGATAGAAGGCAAGAAATTTCGTAGTACTCACATAAAGGGCCAGAATTTGCACTTTTGAATTCTTATTCCCAAGGCGCTTCTTTAGGAGCTTAAGTGCATCCTTTGCTTGTCTGCATTTTCAGGTCAGCGAACATTTATCAATACGATTTGGAAAAGTAAAACACGTGAAAATGGCAAGTTAAATTGGAGAGTACTGCCAAAAGTACTGCAACGTAAGTCATAACACTATATAAGACTAAACAACAATGACAGCAATCCAATATATTAAACCAAGCAATATGCATCACTCCACCATGAACCGAATTATAAAGTAATGACCATTAATACAAAGCAGAGTGGCTTCCATTAGCCACAGTAACTACTCAGATCTCAATTATATATATTAAAGTTCACAAGTTCGAAATCACCCTTTCATAGACATATTGACCTTCTTGAGAGCCTCAGGTAATTCCAGCTGTCCATAAAACTACGGAAGTTACAACTCACCCCCAGGATGGGGAAGAGTAACAAAGAAGTTCTATTCCATGTGATTTTAAATCCCATTGTAAATACTTCATCGCCAAATATCATGGGACATCAAAACCGCAAGTTAACAACAGATGCCACTGATTCATCACAAATTATCCTCCATGGGACTGGTGATTGGCACAACTAATTATCAACAAACTATTCATCAACTAACAGACACCTTACCTTACAAGCCTTTTTAGAGATTCCAATACGGACTGCATACGGAGCAAAATGAGTGAATCTACACTATAGAATACCATGTGTAGTCCGAAGTGAAATCTCTAAAGAGGCTTCTATTTAGAAACGGGGGAAGTACCATACAAACCTAAGATTCCATATTCCTAACAAATTGCAAAAAATGGCTAGAAATCTAGACAAGCTGAAGATACACCGCAGCAACAAATCGTCAATGACATATTGTAGAGAACGCATAGTTACACGATGTTTCTCTAATAACATAAGTCGGACAGGGTGGAATGCAAGAAATAACGCCATCAAAACTAAAAGAAAATAAGCATCGGAACCATATTTAATCTCTGTTCTAAAAAGAATTAGCAGATAAGCAATATTTGTTGGCCCAAGAGAAGATTAATCCAAACAAATCATGCTCATGGTGAAAGATAGACATAGAGGATTAGAGGGGCAGTCTGTTCATACCCGGGATCCATGTTGATGATGTCGCAGAGCTCGATGTTGACGGCCCAGTCGGGGCCGATCAGCATGTCGCTCGTCGCCCGCTCTGCGCACGCCACGGCCGCCGACATTTCCAAACCGGCCGCGCAAGCCCACGACCACCACCGACCACGTCCAAAAACCCTAAATCCTGCACGAAACGAAATCCCCTGATCGACCAGCCCTAAGATCCACCACGCCGCGAAGCCCCAACCCCAGCCCGATCCCTCCCCTCGACCTAGCTCGTGGCTCCCAAACCCAGAGAGCAAGAGAAAATTACCGAATCTGAAGGGAGATTCAGCGCCGGAGCCGCCTCTGCTCCGATCCGGGGCGATGGGGCCGACGCGCTCGTGCCAGGACGAGAGGGGGGGGCGGGGGAGTTCGTTCGTGGGATTGGTGGGGGCGGATCGGGATTTAGAGCGGACTGGTGTGGGATTGGATGTGTTCTTGGTAGGAAGGGCTGGTCAGAGTCAGACTGGTTTGGGATTGGGGTTGGCGAGGTGGGGGAGAAGGGAAAACGCGGGCGGACGTGTGGACTTTTTCCGGCGTGAATGTGAGGGCCTGCAATTCTAGAGTAGTAAGCGTTTTGTGTTTTTATTATTTCTTTCGTGTTTGACAGAGGCTTTATCCGGTGGTTTGGAGCTGTGGAATATGGATGGATGGTGAAGGGTTTCCGTTTGGTTTGGTTTTTGTTGCTTGGATCGGGGTCAAATTTGCTTTGGGGGTGGTTATTTTAAGGTTGGCGTGCGCATCGAGGGTGAGATCGCAGTTCAGATGTCCACATACCACGTTGTTGCAAAGAGTCATGCGTGACAAAAAAAAATTGTTCCAGATAAATGAAGTCGCTAAGGGCAACTCCAACGGTGTGACCCAGACCGACGCGCGTTTTGTCCGTTTCTCGTCCGTTCGGATCATCTGTCAGTCTGTCCGTATTTTAAAATGGATTGGCACATGCGCCCGTGGACATCAACATTGTAATATTACTAGCAAAAGGGCCCGTGCGTTGCAACGGAAGAAAAAAATACCACACGCTTTTAATCTTTTTATAATCATTTTGATTTATTAAAATAATAAGCTAACTAACTAATGTAGCCAGTCCTATCTTATTTTATTAAGAAATCAACCCGTTCATTGTTAATTCCACCATGATGAGAAATTAAACGGGACAAGCAAAGCAAAACAAAGAGGCTGCGTGAATTGATCAATGAACTGTTATCTTATTTCATCCATGGGGTAGAGAATGTGGGATCAGATGACAAACTGAAGATGGTGTTTCATTCTCTGTCTCTACAACAATAAAATCTTACATTCAATACATTCATTCATCAGCAAACAAATCCCCACAAAACAAAATTTCTTGCCGGTGCTTGGCACACGGTTGGAGGAATGGGGAGGGGATCTCATCAGATGATGAGTTCCTGCCGGAGGAGGGGATACGGTGAGGGGAGCAAGGGTTAGGCGCCTCTATCTGGCCATAAGGAGTCGTCGTTGCCGCGCCATAACCTCGGAGTTCCCCGTGTGAGCCATGGAGGCCCGCCTCCACCAGCAAGTACTTCGCTCCGCCGCCGTTCTGCATCGAGCAGACGCATCATCCCCAGTCACTGTAGCTGCCGCGTTGATTTGATCCAGAAGCTGTGCTCGAGCGCCGCAACGGGGGCAGTGAGCGGGGAGAGGTACGACCGCGGAGGCGGGTGGGTTGAGATCGACAACAGTGGTGGTTGAGGTCGGCCGCGATGGCGAGTGGTGTGGCAGCGGCCTGGGCACAGGCTAGGGTGGACCAGGGTCGACGCGATGCTCTCGAGCGCCGCAACGGGGGCAGTGAGCGGGGAGAGGTACGGCCGCGGAGGCGGGTGGGTTGAGATCGGCAGCGGTGGCGGTTGAGGTCGGTCGCGGCGGCGAGTGGTGTGGCGACGGCCTGGGCACATGCCAGGGTGGCCCAGGGTCGACGGGAGGAGGCGATGCGTACGGGTATAATTTTTGCAGTGAATCGTTTTTTTCCTTTTGCGTTGCAGATAAATGATGTAGCGCGGGTTGAATAACAAAAATTACAGGGTTTTTTTTATAAAAATACCGCGGTGGGTTTTCCGACGGAAGCAATAGCCGCTTTATTATTAGGTATAGATTATTTCTTTCGTGTTTGACAAAGGCTTTATCCGGTGGTTTGGAGCTCTGGAATATGGATGGATGGTGAAGGGTTTCCGTTTGGTTTGGTTATTGTTGCTTGGATCGGGGTCAAATTTGCTTTTTTCGAGTATCAATGTCGCTGCTTTATTCAACCATCAAATCCTGAAATTTCATCAAGAACAAAGTCTGGGGTACTCCAAGCCAAACCTTACACAATTCATCACCTACTCCTACTTTAGATAGCTTATGCGCAACGGCATTGGCCGAACGACAAACCCACGAAACTTTAAAATCATCAAACGACAACAATAGGGTCTTGATCTCTTGCACCCACGGTCCCACTGCCGCTAGGCACTGAGAGGACTGCTCTAAACATGTACCATGTCGAGCGAATCTAGCTCCACATGCACCCTTCTTGCATTGATCCCCCTTGCCACCTTGAGTCCACGCTTACATGTTAGAATCTGTGTAGCCTCCAGATCAATAATAGAGGGGAAAATGATGGTTGACCGCAGCCCTAAAGGCACCATTGTGATGTGTGAGCACCGCTCCACCCCCTCCCTTATCTCCATGTTTGGACACTGCACCATCGGAGCTGACCTTGATCCACCCAATGTATCTCATGTGTTTATGATCTAGCGGATGTGTGATCGGAAATCATTCTTGAGAGTCTGTGTTTTCTCTTTGGTTTCTCCCCTATCCCCTCCAAGTGTGAAAAGATCGACATCTTCGGATTTCCCCCATATCATATAGGTATCATGTGCCACGTTGATTCACATCTTCGAGTCTCACCCCCCACTTTCTAGCCAATTTCTTTTATGATTTGACCTAATTCTGAATTTTTTCACAAAAAAAAACATACCAAAATTTCTTGGCTTCCTTGGACCTGAGGATATTTTGTTGATTTGGATCCATGGATTTTGTTGTGGACAAGTGCATCTAGCTTTGCCCCCATCGCCCCCATCAATTACCTCCGCCAAATCGCCAAAAAGTTGCAGAAATTTTTCGTATCCATACTTTTTGCCTCGATTTCATCCACCACCAGAGGTCAACCCGCAAGGTCCGCAGGCTTCGAACGATCGGACCTTGGATGTCCGAGCGAGTCCATACATCCCGACAAGTGTGACGAGACTGCATTTTTCAGCATTGACAATTTTGGTTCTCCACCATTTTCTTCCGCATTTGCCACCATCATTTATTCCGCAAACCCTTTGCATTTGAGATTTTGTGTTGCGAGCTTGCCACTTCCTAAGGTGTTTATGCTAATTAGGAGTGGCTCTACACAAACATCGCCGCTCATCATCGCCCTGGATCGTCGCCAACCGACTCTTCGTTGACACTTCACCGTAAGCAAGGACAGGAACCGCGACGACACTCTTGTCATATACCCTTTCCATTGCATTGTTACCACATGCCTATTTGCGTAACTTGCCTATTGAGACTAGCCAATGAGTGTTGTCGGGCTACGCTACTTGTGCACTTTAGTGATACATACTCCGCATAGCTTCAATTGTGTGCATACATCATAGTGCTGGAACTTTATCTACTTTTGGGCCAGCCCAATATATAATTTCAGAAATTCCTAATAAATCCTAGAGGCCATGCAGCCCATTTGTGCAAGGCAAGAGGTGGAAAAGTTTAGTCCCACATTGCTAGTTTAGTGGGAGTTGGACCTCCTTATAAGGGAGGATGTTTCCACACATGTATGAGCTTGAGAACAAGAGAGACATACACGCGCGCTCCTCCTCCGCCGCCCGCCTCACCACGTCATGACGCACCGCGGGTTGCAGGAAATGAGCCGAGCCGAACTAATTTTTTGCCACACATGACTAGTATACGAAAGGTCACTCAGACTATAGTGGATATTGAACACGAACGTTGCACCCTTCGGCTGATGTCTGTTCGTTTCGTCCATCGCTGGCCTCTCGCTTCCTTCTCTTGCGCCTATAAAAGAGAGGTCGCTCATCTCCAGAGATACGCATCACAACTTCCTCTTGCCGCCGGTTCCAAACTTTGTGTTGTTGCCACGTTCTTCCCCATCCTGGCTTGCGGCATGCACCGTAGGTCAGGACAGTAGGCCTCCAAAACTCCGTCCCTTTGGGTTCTGTATGGGAGAAGGGCGATAAGGTTTTTGGGGAGCGCTCTGCGCGACTACTGGCTTTCATCACGGACACCAATGACCTCTTCCCGGACGACGACTTCTTCCCTGACGTCGACCACCTCTTCGACAACATGTCCACCGTCAACACCAACATCACTGCTGCTGCAGCTGCAACTCAGTACGTTCTTGTATTCTTCTTGTTTGAGTTCATGCCTCAACTTCTTGTTGTAGTTTCCTTTCTAGATATGTTCCGTTCATGTTCATCTTTTCATATCCAACTTCCATATTTTATTTATAATTGCATGGACTATCATATGTTTGCTATGGTAGTCGTGGTTTATCTATTATTTATGCTAGTAAAATCACTTGGTAAATCGCTCATATTTCCAACAATCCAAAAACCTTATTATAGGCAATTTACCCCGAGTGATTTTGTTGCTTCCATGAGACCTCATATGTTTGAGGGTATCCACTATAAGAGGTGGCGTGTGTGAGCTGTTCTATGGTTCCAAACCATGAGCTGCTATGACGCCACTCTTGGCAAACCTGAAGGAGATCATGATGCTCAACAAGAACTAGCTTTGCAGAAAATGGATACCTTGTTTAAGGCTTCTCTCTTGAGTGTTCTTGGTGAGAACATAGTTGATGCTTATGCATCAATTGATAATGGAAAAGATACATGGGATGCACTCGAGGCCAAGTTTGGGGTATCGGATGTTGGCACTGAGTTGTACATCATGGAACAATTCTATGACTACAGAATGACTGAAGAGCACTCTGTGGTTGAGCAAGCTCACGAGATACAGTCATTTGCTAGAGAACTTGAGCACTTCAATTGTATGCTACCGGACAAGTTTGTTGTCGGAGGCACCATCACTAAGATTCCTCCGTCATGGAGGAACTTTGCTACCTTATTGAAGCATAAGAGCAGGAGTTTTCCGTTCTGGATCTCATTGGTACTCTTGATGCAAAAGAAAAGGCGAGAGCAAAAGACACACGTGCTCGAGGTATTGAGGAAGGATCTAGTGCCAATCTGGTACAGAAGAAAAACTTCCAGCCCCACAATTTCAAGAACAAGGGCAAGTTTGATGGTAAAGCAAAGTTTGATGGGAAGAACAAGGTTGTTTAGCACACCAACTTCAAGAAGAAGAATGACAAGAAAAAGGTGTTTGTCATGTGTGCGGAGATCCTGATCATTGGGCACCTAGCTGCCCTAACTGTTATGACAAGCGTCAACATGGGAAAGGCGTCAAGACCGCTAATGTTGTCATTGGTGACACTGACGTGGAGGATGTTGGGTATGGTATATTTCCCACTATCCTTTCAGTATGTCAGTTCCTCGATTGGTTGATTGACACGGGTGCTAATTTGCATGTATGCGGCGATATTTCCATGTTTTCGTCTTATCAGACCGCAGGGACTTCCACCGTGTTGATGGGCAACGGCCCAAGTGCTTCTATTCATGGTGTTGGCATGGTCGATCTGAAGTTTACTTCGGGGAAGGTCGTGCGGCTGAAGAACATGCACTATGTCCCCTCCATCAATAAATATCTTGTTAGCGGGTCTCTTTTGTGTAGAGATGGCTACAAGCTTGTCTTTGAGTCGAATAAATTTGTAATATCCAAGTATGGAACTTTTGTTGGTAAAGTCTATGAGTCAGGAGGCCTGTTCCATTTATCCTTGGCAGATGTTTGCAATAAAGTTGTTAATCATGTTTGCAACAATAGTGAATCAAATGTGTGGCATTCGCGTCTCTGTCTTGTTAATTTTGGTTGCATGTCACGACTAGCCAAATTGAACTTAATCCCTAGTTTCACCACCGTCAAGGGATCTAAGTGTCAAGTTTGAGTGCAAGCCAAGCAACCTCATAAGTCTCACACGACTGTCGAAACAAAAAATCTTGCACAACTAGAGCTCATACATTCAGATCTATGTGAAATGAATGGTATTTTGACAAAAGGTGGAAAGAAATATTTCGTGATGTTAATTGATGACTCCACTAGATACTGCCAAGTGTATCTTCTGAAATCCAAGGATGAGGCTTTGAACTATTTCAAGATCTATAAAGCTGAAGCAGAAAACCAACTTGATCGAAAGATCAAGAGGCTTAGGTCCGATCGTGGTGGAGAGTATTTCTCAAATGAATTTTATTCCTTCTGTGCGGAACATGGTATAATCCATGAGAGGACGCCTCCCTATTCACCTCAATCAAATGGGGTAGCCGAAAGAAAGAACCGTACTCTAACTAATTTGGTTAATACCATGTTAGACACATCGGGTCTCTCCAAGGCATGGTGGGGGAGGCGATATTGACTGCATGTCATGTCCTAATCCGAGTTCCCACAAAGAACAAAGAGATAACTCCATTTGAGGAATGGGAAAATAAAAGGTTAAAACTCTCTTATCTACGAACCTGGGGTTGTTTGGCGAAAGTCAATATGCCAATCCCAAAGAAGCGCAAGCTAGGACCAAAAACTAGGATATGCTTTTCATAGCATTGGATATAGATTCTTGGTTGTAAAATATGAGGTATCTGACATGCATGTCGGTACAATCATGGAGTTGAATGATGCGACTTTCTTCGAAGATATCTTTCTCATGAAGGATATGGCTACCTCATCTAATTAGGAGATGCCTAATTCATCGAATCATGAATTAGTTACAATTATTGAACCTACCATTTCGATGGAACACTTTGAAAATAATGTGGAGGAGAACAATGAAGTTCCTACCAGGAGCAAGAGACAGAGGACTGCAAAGTCCTTTGGTGGTGATTTTCTTGTGTATCTCATAGGTGACACTCCCAGTTCTATTTCAAAGGCCTATGCGTGTGAAGATGTTGACTATTGGAAGGAAGCAGTCCGTAGTGATATGGATTCATATTGGCAAATGAAACTTGGGATATCACTGATCGTCCTTATGGGTGCAAAGCTATAAGATGCAAATGGGTATTCAAGAAGAAGCTTAGGCCTGATGGTACTATCGAGAAGTACAAGGCGCAGCTCGTGGCTCGACTGACCACTATTCGAGTAATACTTTCACTAGCTGCCTCACATGGTCTTCTCGTTCATCAAATGGATGTTAAGACTGCTTTCCTAAATGGAGAGTTGGATGAGGAAATTTACAGGGAACAACGAGATGGGCTTGTAGTAGATGGTCGGGAAGGAAAAGTGTTCAAGTTGCTGAAGTCTTTGTATGGACTTAAGCAAGCACCCAAGCGGTGGCATGAGAAGTTTGAAAGAACTTTAACAACTGCAGGCTTTGTTGTAAACGAAGCTGATAAATGTGTGTACTATCGCCATGGTGGGGGGAGGGAGTTATCCGTTGCTTGTATGTTGATGACATACTGATTTTCAGAACAAATCTGAATGTTATTAAAGAGGTCAAGGATTCCCTATCTCACTTTTTTGAGATGAAGGATTTAGGAGTGGTTGATGTCATTCTGAACATCAAGTTGTTGAGAGACCATGATGGTGGGATTACGTTGCTTCAATCTCACTATGTGGAAAAGATCTTGGGTCGCTTTGGATATAGTTGTTGCAAATATGCCCAAGAGGCAATGATAAAATAGTTATTATTATATTTCCTGTTTCAAGATAATCGTTTATTATCCATGCTATAATTGTATTGAATGAAAACATAGATACATGTGTGGATACATAGACAAAACAATGTCCCTAGCAAGCCTGTAGTTGGCTAGCCAGTTGATCAAGGATAGTCAAGGTTTTCTGACTATATGCAAGTGTTGTCACTTGATAACTGGATCACATCATTAGGAGAATCATGTGATGGACTAGACCCAAACTATGAACGTAGCATGTGATCGTGTCATTTTGTTGCTATTGTTTTCTGCGTGTGAGGTATTTATTTCTATGACCACGAGATCATATAACTCACTAGCACCGGAGGAATACCTTGTGTGTATCAAACGTCGCAACGTAACTGGGTGACTATAAAGGTGCTCTATAGGTATCTCCGAAGGTGTCAGTTGAGTTAGTATGGATCAAGACTAGGATTTGTCACTCCGTGTGACGGAGAGGTATCTCGGGGCCCACTCGGTAATACAACATCACACACAAGCCTTGCAAGCAATGTGACTAAGTGTAAGTCACGAGATCTTGTATTACAAAACGAGTAAAGAAACTTGCCGGTAACGAGATTGAAATAGGTATGTGGATACCGACGATCGAATCTCGGGCAAGTAACATACCGAAGGACAAAGGGAATGACATACGGGATTATATGAATCCTTGGCACTTAGGTTCAACCGATAAGATCTTTGAAGAATATGTAGGATCCAATATGGGCATCCAGGTCCCGCTATTGGATATTGACCGAGGAGTGTCTCAGGTCATGTCTACATAGTTCTCGAACCCGCAGGGTCTGCACACTTAAGGTTCAATGATGTTTTAGTATAGTTGAGTTATATGTGTGGTTACCGAATGTTGTTCGGAGTCCTGGATGAGACCACGAACGTCACGAGGGTTTCCAGATTGGTCCGAAAACGAAGATTGATATATAGGATGGTTTCATTTGGTCAACGGAAAGTTTCAGGCATTACCGGCAGTGTACCGGGAGTGACGAATGGGTTCCGGGTATTCACCGGGAGGGGCCCACCCACCCGGGAGTGAGCCAAGTGACCCTAGGGTGGCGCACTAGCCCTTAGTGGGCTGGTGAGGCCAGCCCAATACGGCCATGGCACCACAAGTGGAAAAACACCGAAGGAAAAAAAGGAAAGAGGGAGGTGGGAAGGAAGGAGTGGACTCCTTCCCCCAAACCAAATTGGGGTGGGAGTCCACCTCCTCCCTTCGGCCGGCGCACCTTGGGGCTCCTTGAGCCCCAAGGCTAGCCCCTCCCCTCCTCCTATATATATTGGTGGTTTAGGGTTTTTTGAGACACAACTTTGCCACGTGCAACTCAAACCTATACCACGTAGTTTTACCTCTAGATAGGATTTCTACGGAGCTCGGGCGGAGCCGTGCAGGAGTAGATCATCACCACCACCGGAGTGTTGTCACGCTGCTGGAGAACTCATCTACTTCTCTATCTCTCTTGCTAGATCAAGAAGGCCGAGATCGTCATCGAGTTGTACGTGTGCTGAACACGGAGGTGTCGTCCGTTCGGCGCTAGATCGGAACGGATCATGGGACGGATCGTGGGATGACGGTGATTTGAATCACGAAGCTGTACCACTACATCAACCGCGTTTATTAATGCTTCCCGCTTAGTGATCTACAAGGGTATGTAGATCTAATCTCCTCTCGTAGATGGGCATCACCATGATAGGTCTTCGTGTGTGTAGGAATTTTTTTGTTTCCCATGCAACGTTCCCCAATAATAGTGACTGCAAGCACTCTCCCACGCCATATGATGCCAGCATGCTGCTTTGAAAGAATCGAAGAATTGCTAGAGACCAATTGAAATATTTTCAGATTATTGGCTCGCTTGTGTACTTAGCCAGTGCTACAAGACCTAACATCTCTTTTGCTGTTAGCAAACTGAGTCGGTTTGTCTCAAAACCAGGAGATGTGCGTCAGAAAGCTCTAGATAGAGTTTTGCGTTATTTGAAAGGCACTGCAAATTATGGAATTCACTATACTGGACACCCAAAGGTGCTTGAAGGGTATGGTGATTCAAACTGGATCTCTGATGCTGATGAGATAAAGGCCACGAGTGGATATGTATTCACTCATGGAGGTGGCGCTATTTCTTGGAAGTCTTACAAGCAAACGATCTTAACAAGGTCAACAATGGAAGCAGAACTCACATCACTAGATACAGCTACGGTCGAAGCAGATTGGCTTCGCCGGCTCTTGAGTGACTTGTCGGTTGTTGAGAAACCTGTACCGGATATCCTTATGAACTGCGACAATCAAACTGTGATCACTTAAGTGAGCAGCTCAAAGGATAACATGAAGTCATCAAGACACATTCAGAGAAGGTTAAAATCTGTCAGGAAAATGAGAAACTCCGGAGTTATTGCATTGGATTATATCCAAACATCTAAAAATCTGGCAGATCCTTTTACTAAGGGTCTATCACGTAGTGTGATAGATAATGCATCGAGGGAGATGGGTATGAGACCCACGGTATGAGTTGTTCACAGTGGTAACCTATTCTTTGTGATCGGAGATCCCGTGAATTAGATGTGGAAGACAAGTTGTTGGTCAACTGAGAGGAAAGTATCCTAATCACTGATAATACCACTCCATGAAGATGCAATACTTTCCTAAACTGCATGGCATGTTGATATACATCTTAATATGTTCTAAGTGGCTTATTGAAGCAGAGATGTTGTCCTGCAGAACATATTTTGAAGAACATACCTCTATGAGTCTGATTGTTAACGTCGCAATCTATGAGAGTAGGGTGCTCTCTAGTAAACTCATGAAAGGTCTGGGAGTATGACGTATAAGCTCCACCCGCGGGGAAGTCCCACGATAGCCTAGTATCGGTCAAGGCTCTGTGTGAAGCTAGATTCGCAGAAAACTTGCAGTTCAAGGCCTAGTCCACTGTTCAAGTTGCTTACTAGTGTAGCATAGAGTTCTAGGTGGAAGTTCAACTTAACAGTCTCGAGTGCAGTATCAGTATATAAAAGAGTGTTTTGGAACCAAATGCAAATTATGTGTGCCTCTGGGATCTGGTGGGGGATTGCTGGAATTTTATCTACTTTTGGGCCAGCCCAATATATAATTTCACAAATTCCTAATAAATCCTAGAGGCCCACGCACCCCATTTGTACAAGGCAAGAGGTGGAAAAGTTTAGTCCCACATTGCTAGTTTAGTGGGAGTTGGACCTTCTTATAATGGAGGATGTTTCCACACATGTATGAGCTTGAGAACAACAGAGACATACACGCGTGCTCCTCCTCCTCCGTCACCCGCCCCGCCTCGCCACACCCCGATGCGCCACGAGTTGCGAGAATGAGCTGATTCGAACTAAATTTTGCCACACACGACTGGTATACGAAAGGTCACTCGGAAGCTGAACGTTTTGTTGTAGTGGATATTGTACACGAACACTGCACCCTTCGGCTGTTGTCTGTTCGTTTCGTCTCCCTCGTTCTCTTTAGCTCCCGTCGCTGGCCTCTCGTCTCCTTCTCTTGTGCCTATAAAAGAGAGGTCGCTCCTCTCCAGAGATACACATCAGAACTTGCTCTCGCCACCGGTTCCAAACTTTATGCTGCTGCTACGTTCTTCCCCATCCCAGCTTGCGGCGTGCACCGTAGGTCGGGATAGTAGGCCTCCAAAACTCTGTCCCTTTGGGTTCTGTACGGGAGAAGGGCGATAAGGTTTTTGGGGAGCGCTCTGTGCGACTACTGGCTTTCATCACGGACACCGACGACCTCTTCTCGGACGACGACTTCTTCTGTGGCATCGACCACCTCTTCGATAACATGTCCACCGACAACACCAACACCACTGCTGTTGCAGCTGCAACTCGGTACATTCTCGTATTCTTCTTGTTTGAGTTCATGCCTCAACTTCTTCTTGTAGTTTCCTTTGTAGATATGTTCTGTTCATGTTCATCTTTTCATATTCAACTTCCATATTTTCTTTATAATTGGATGGCCTAACATATGTTTGCTATGGTAGTTGTGGTTTATCTATTATTTATGCTAGTAAAATCACTTGGTAAATCGCTCATATTTCCAACACATAGTATCATCTTTTGTGTTACAATAATACCCGCATACATAATTGCTATCTTGGTGTGCATATCCCGCATAGTGACCATACAAAATATAATCGCCAAAACAAAGAGAATCAAAGCTTTTAAACAAGAGCAAAATCAGTAGCATCGCCAAATTGCATATCATACTTGATCATCTTGGATCACTTGAGTGAGTGACATCGTGCCTCATACATACATAGAAAGTTGGGAATAGGAAGACGATGCATTTTGTTTCTTATAGGTTATTGACAAGTTTGTATTACGACCATTTGAACAATCGTGCTAGCGTGTCTCTAGTGTTGTGCCAAGCATTTTCCATGGATACCACATTTTGTGTTCATTCTTTGGTTGCACAACCCTACTTTTCTATCTCTGTGTGTGTTTCCGTGTATACTAATTGCTATTGATCTAGCTTGTATTACTTGCGAATTTGCAAATTTCTTTCAACATTATTGAATATTATCTTTAGATTTCTTGAATTTTGTGCCACGATCCTAACCAAGCTACTCCATAAGCCTTATTTGTGTAGGTGTGAGAAGGATGATCTCCGGTACCAATTCTGCTATTTCCATATTTGCACATTGAGTTATCTTTGACCCATTTTCAACTTTTAAAACGGTAATTTGTATTGTCTTTTTATTCTTCCACTTATATCCACTTGAGTGTTATGGATAGGACGACCATGTCGAATGTGACGTTTGAGGAGCAAGATGACGACGGGAACAACCAGGTCACCTAACTACAATCTTTCGTCTCCCAAAAAGTAATGTGCCAAGCACAAGATGCCTTGAATGACCACATTGAGCAACTCGCCACCGACTTGCACGAATACGAGGTACTCACGAGGGACTACCTCGACGAAAATCTATCAAGCCAAAATGGACGAGATCCGTGCCTTGATGGTGACCCGTGCATCCTCAACCTCTACTTTGTCAAGAAGGCGCCACTCAAGTCGCCAATCCTCCGAGTACTCTTCTGGCGCAAGTCCACCTCGAGCTCGACATCACCAATGTGACGACCGTTTCCATCACCAAGAATCAGACAATCTTTTCCATGGCAATGGATTGCAAGATCGACTTCGTGAGCGTGACCGAGGTCACCAACAAGAAAGAGAAGCTTTGGAGCAAGAACGCCTACAACAATGACATGAAGATGAACTTCGATATGAGTAACAAGCACTTGAAGCACAACATGCCCTCCGAAGCAACACATGCTTTGCAAGAACACATCCGCCAAGCGCGTGAAGAACAATAAGCACTCCAGTGTGAACGTCAAGAGGAAAGCCGAACGCCACCGGGTGCGAGGACGTCACCAACGTCCTCAAGAACATCACGTTGAGCACAATGACAACGAATCCCCAAGACAAAACAACAACAACAACAACAACAACAAAAACAACAAGAACAAGAACAACAACAACAACAACAACAACAACAAAGTCAACTCGACAACAACAATAATGCACTTCCTCCAAGACAAGGGCATCACCAAAACAATCACAATGAAGAACACCGCTTCGGCAAGTTCAAGTTCACCATGCCTAAGTTTTCCGAAAGCAATGACCCCAAAGGCTATCTCTCATGGGTACTCAAGGTTGACAAGATCTTTCGTATACATAACTTTGAAGAAGAAAAGAAGATGGCCATGGCTTCCCTTGAGTTCCAGTACTATGTTCTCATTTTTTGGGAACAAGTGATGAGCAAAGAAGAGAAAAGGGTGAACCTCCCATCACCACTTGGCCCCAAATGAAGGACCTCATGCAAGGTCGCTTCATGCCAACCTACTACAACCGTGATCTCTTCAAGAAGCTACAACTACTCAAGAAAGGCACCAAGTCGGTAGAAGAATACTACCAAGAAATGAAATTTCCATGATCCAAGCCAATGTCAAGGAATATGATGAGAAAACAATGGTGCACTTCTTGAATGGTCTTAGTTACCAAGTCAAGAAGATTGCGGATTTATGATAACCCACAAGTGTAGGGGATTGTTTGTAGCCTTTTTTATAAGTAAGAGTGTCGAACCCAACGTGAAGCTAAAGGTAGAATTAATATTCTCTCAAGTTGTATCGACCACCAATGCAACTCTACACACGCTAACACTTACTTTACCTAGAACAAGTATGAAACTACTTTGCGAGAAGGAAACTAGAAGTACTTAGTAGGTGTAATAGATAGTTTTGCAAGGTAATAAAGAATAGGTAAATAAAAGTTAGGGTTTGTTTATATAAAGATTAATTTAGTTATTTGTTTAGTAGAAAGCTTTTTTTGTAACGCACGAGAAAGATTGTCCATAGGCAATTGAATATAACATGATAGATACTAGTCATATGCAATGAGGGAGAGGCATACGGTAACACACTTTACATACTTGGATCATATGCACTTATGATTGGACCTTTAGCAAGCATCTGCAACCACTGGAAATCATTAAGGTAAACCCAACCATAGCATTAAACATCAAGTCCTCTTTTCTCCCATACGCAAACAATCCCCTTACTCGGGTGTAAGCTTCTGTCACTCTAGCCACCCACTAGAAGCGAATCATGAACATATTGCAAACCCTCCAATGGGATTCCCTCACGTGTGCACGGAACGTAGGGCACCTTAGGAGAACACCATATCAACATACAACTCATATAAATAACATAATACCACAATTAACCCATACGGCGAAAGAAATCTATTTAAACATCATAGGATAGCCACACATCATTGGATAATAATATATAGCATTAAGCACCATGTTGCAGTGGAGATTACAATAGGGAAGAGAGGTTTTACGATGCTGCATAGAGGAGGAGAGAGTTGGTGGTGACAACGGCGAAGTTGTTCATGTAGATTGTCATCGTGATAGCTGTCGCGGCGGCGCTCCGGCACCACCGGGAGAGAGGGGGGGAGAGCCCCCCTCCTTATTCTTATTCCTTGGTCTCCCCTTTAGATGGTAGGAGAGTTTCTCCTCTGGTTCACGGCTGCCATGGCTCCCGGAGGGCAAGAGACCCTTAGAGATTGGATCTCTCCCTCTATGTTTCTCTCCTGTTTTTGCGTTTGTTTTCTAGCCCTTCACCGTTTCTTAAATATCTGGAGATCTATAACTCTGATCGAGCTAAAAATTTGACGGGCTTTTTATCGGAAAATTATATTTATGCGGCGAAAGTAGAGCTCCAGTCGACTTAAGAGGGAGGCACGAGCTAACAGGGTGCGGCCACCCCCCTAGTCATGCCATGTTGCCCCGTGGGGCCCTCGTGCATCGTATTTGCGTTGATTCTTCTTCCTAAAATTCACATATATTCCAAAAAAACATAAATTTTTATAGAGTTTGGATTTGTTTGATATGGAATTTTTGTGAAAAAAACACACACAAAAAAGAGGAACTCGCATTGGGCACTGGATAAGTAAGTTAGTCCCAAAAATAATATAAAATGTTGCCAAAAGTATATGAAAGTTGAAGAATATTGGCATGAAACAATAAAAAAAATATAGATACGACGCAAACGTATCAGCATCGTCAAGCTTAATTCCTGCTTTTCCTCAAGTAGGTAAATGATAAAAAGATAATTTGTGATGTGGAATGCTACCTAACATAGTCTTGAACAAAAGTGTAATCATGGCATGAATATTAAGATACAAGTGATTCAAGGTAATATTCTATCATTTGACATAAAGACATTAATACTCAGATTTACTAGCAAACAATCATGTCCTTCCAAAATAACAATTCTAAAGAATGCCATCCCTACAAAATCATATAGCCTCGCATGCTTGGTCTTCCTAGCATAAAGTATAAATCATGAGCACCTCGGTGTCAAACCAAGCAATTGGGTCATACTTATTAACGCACTTCGACTTTTTATTGCTCACTCAATACATGATCGTAAACCATGGACGTAGCATATAGGTGGAATAGAATGTGGTGGTAGGTTTCAAATGGGTAAAAGTGGAGAAGAAAGTCTCGCATCAACTCAGCGTATCAACGGGCTATGGAGATGCCCATCAATAGATATCAATTCGAGGAGTAGGGATTGCCATGCAACACATGCACTAGAGCTATAAGTGTATGAAAGCTCGACTGAAACTAAGTGGGTGTGCGTCCAACTTGCTTGCTCAGGAAGACCTCGGGCATTTGAGGAAGCCCGGCATCGGAATATACAAGCCAAGTTCTATAATAAAAATTCCCACTAGCATATGAAAGTAACAAAACAAGAGACTCTCTATGTTGGGGAACGTCGCATGGGAAACAAAAATTTTCCTACACGCACGAAGACCTATCATGGTGATGTCCATCTACGAGAGGGGATGAGTGATCTACGTACCCTTGTAGACCGTACAACAGAAGCGTTAGTGAACGCGGTTGATGTAGTGGAACGTCCTCACGTCCCTTGATCCGCCCCGCGAACTATCTCGCGATCAGTCCCACGATCTAGTGCCGAACGGACGGCACCTCCGCGTTCAGCACACGTACAGCTCGACGATGATCTCGGCCTTCTTGATCCAGCAAGAGAGACGGAGAGGTAGAAGAGTTCTCCGGCAGCGTGACGATGCTCCGGAGGTTGGTGATGATCTCGTCTCAGCAGGGCTCCGCCCGAGCTCCGCAGAAACGCGATCTAGAGGAAAAACCGTGGAGGTATGTGGTCGGGCTGCCGTGGAAAAGTCGTCTCAAATCAGCCCTAAAACCTCCGTATATATAGGTGGGAGAGGGGGGACCTTGCCTTGGGGCTCAAGGAGCCCCAAGGGGGTCGGCCGAGCCAAAGGGGGGAAGGACTCCCCCCCAAACCGAGTCCTACTTGGTTTGGTGGGTGGAGTCCTTCTTTCCTTTCCCACCTCCTCCTTTTTTTTCTTGTTTTCTCTTTGATTTTTCTTCCAATGCGCATAGGGCCCTTTTGGGCTGTCCCACCAGTCCACTAAGGGCTGATGCGCCACCCTCAAGGCCTATGGGCTTCCCCGGGGTGGGTTGCCCCCCCCGGTGAATTCCCGGAACCCATTCGTCATTCCCGGTACATTCCCGGTAACTCCGAAAACCTTCCGGTAATCAAATGAGGTCATCCTATATATCAATTTTCGTTTCCGGACCATTCCGGAAACCCTCGTGATGTCCGTGATCTCATCCGGGACTCCAAACAACATTCGGTAACCAACCATATAACTCAAATACGCATAAAACAACGTCGAACCTTAAGTGTGCAGACCCTGCGGGTTCGAGAACTATGTAGACATGACCCGAGAGACTCCTCGGTCAATATCCAATAGCGGGACCTGGATGCCCATATTGGATCCTACATATTCTACGAAGATCTTATCGTTTGAACCTCAGTGCCAAGGATTCATATAATCCCGTATGCCATTCCCTTTGTCCTTCGGTATGTTACTTGCCCGAGATTCGATCGTGAGTATCCGCATACCTATTTCAATCTCGTTTACCGGCAAGTCTCTTTACACGTTCCGTAACCCAAGATCCCGCAACTTACACTAAGTTACATTGCTTGCAAGGCTTGTGTGTGATGTTGTATTACCGAGTGGGCCCCGAGATACCTCTCCGTCACACGGAGTGACAAATCCTAGTCTTGATCCATACTAACTCAACGAACACCTTCGGAGATACCTGTAGAGCATCTTTATAGTCACCCAGTTATGTTGCGACGTTTGATACACACAAAGTATTCCTCCGGTGTTAGTGAGTTATATGATCTCATGGTCATAGGAACAAATACTTGACACGCAGAAAACAGTAGCAACAAAATGACACGATCAACATGCTACGTCTATTAGTTTGGGTCTAGTCCATCACGTGATTCTCCTAATGACGTGATCCAGTTATCAAGCAACAACACCTTGTTCATAATCAGAAGACACTGACTATCTTTGATCAACTGGCTAGCCAACTAGAGGCTTGCTAGGGACAGTGTTTTGTCTATGTATCCACACATGTAAATGAGTCTTCATTCAATACAATTATAGCATGGATAATAAATGATTATCTTGATACAGGAATTATAATAATAACTATATTTATTATTGCCTCTAGGGCATAATTCCAACACTCTATATGAAAAACATGGTGCCACTTTGAGGCACAAGTGTGGAAAAGGAGGTACTAGCATTGTGCCTTCTCTATTTTATCTCTTTTTTCCTTTTCTCCCCCTTTTCCCTTCTTTTTTCCTCTTTTTTCCTTTTTTCTTTCTTTCCTATTCTCTTTTTATGCTTCTTTTGTGTGGAGTTTCATCCCGACTTGTGGAGGAATCATTGTCTCCATCATCCTTTCCTCACTGAGATAGTGCCCTAAATAATGAATAGCATCATGTCGGTGTCAAAACCGGCGGATCTTGGGTAGGTGTCCCGAATTGTGGGCCTCAGATTGATGGATAACATGAGACAAGGATGACGATATTTACCCAGGTTCGGGCTCTTTGAAGGAGGTAAAACCCTACATCCTGCTCTTGTTTATATTGATGATGGAGTACCAAATACATAGTTGATCTACCTTGAGGTCGTATGTTGGGGTCTAAAACCCTAGAAGTAATGATTTTAATCTTCCCTCCGGACTAAAAACCTCTAGTTTATATAGATACACGGAATGTTAGGTTTACACAATGTCACTTATACCACGGAGTAAACATGTCGATATTATAATCTTGCCTTGGAGCATACACCAAATCTTCGGAAGAGTGTGCTCTGGATATGGTGTCGTCTTGTAATTCGGGCTACAATGATAATCATAGGGCGACCCATGAGTTCGGCCTACAAAAATAGGTCAGCGGCCCGAGGACCCCTTAGCCCCGAACTCTCTTAGTGGCCCTTGAACTGGCCTCCAACGCTGTAGTATTGATTTTTTCCATACCAAAACCCTTCATATAGCAAAAGAGGGGGGCTAGTGGGCCTTCAGGCAGCCCACAAGCCTGCCCTGCGCCACCAGGGGGGCGGTGGCGGTGGGCAATCTTGTGGGGCCCTGGTGGCCCCCCTCCGGTAGTTCTTTCGCCCAGTATTTTTAATATATTCCAGAAAAAATCCATGTAAATTTTCAGGGCATTTGGAGATGTGCAGAATAGTGGACTAGGATTTGCTCCTTTTCCAATCCAGAATTCCAGCTGCCTGAATTCTCCCTCTTCAAATAATCCTTGCAAAATAAGAGAGAAAAGGCATAAATATGGTACCACAAGTAATATAACAGCCCAAGAAGCAATAAATATCAACATGAAAGCATGATGCAAAATGGACGTATGAACTCATTGTGACAGCCCGATATGGTTTATGATTTGGGCTATCCCACACACGCATAACTGCATGTTTTATCGGGAAGTGACGAGGTTCACGACGCAGCTGAGGGGCTCTTGGTATTACAATAGCTTATAAAAAGGAGACCATCACCACACCTGCCATACGCTTCTTGGATCTCACATCGCCATAGCCTTCCCCAATCCTCAGATCTCCAAGCTGCCAAGATTCACCCTCTTCCCAATATCCTTGAACCCTTTCTCCAATTTGGCCATGGCCGGCTCGGGTTTGAAAGGCAAGTGGTAGGTCTCCCGTGTCACCAACAATGACATTTTGGAGTTGAAGTGCGTCAGCTACTTGTCGGCGAATGATACGTCTCCGTCGTATCTATAATTTTTTATTGTTTCATGCCAATATTCTACAACTTTCATATACTTTTGGCAATTTTTTATACTATTTTTGGGACTAACATATTGATCCAGTGCACAGTGTCAGTTCCTGTTTGTTGCATGTTTTTGTTTCGCAGAATATCCATACCAAACGAAGTCCAAACGTAATAAAAACTTACGAGGATTTTTTTGGAATATTTATGATTTTTGGGAAGAAGAGTCAACGCGAGGCGATGCACGAAGTGCCCACAAGCCCTGTCGTCGCGCCCAGGGGGTGGGCCCGTGGCAGGCAGTCTTGTGGCCACTCCTTAAGGAGGTTGGTCCCCTTCTTTCGTCGCAATAAAGATAATATCCGGAAGAAAATCATGTTAAAATTTCAGCACAATCGGAGTTACGGATCTCCGGGAATTTAAGAAACGGTGAAACGTAGAATCCGGGAGCGCAGAAACAGAAGGACACACGGAGAGAGATCCAATCTCGGAGGGGCTCTCGCCCCTCCGCCGCCATGGAGACCATGGACCAGAGGGGAAACCCTTCTAACATCAAGGGAGGAGGTCAAGGAAGAAGAAGAAGGAGGGGGCTCTCTCCCCCTCTCTCCCGGCGGCGCCGGAACGCCGCCCGGGACATCATCGTGTGACGGCGATCTACACCAACACCTCTGTCATCTTCACCAACATCTCCATCATCTTCCCCCATCTATATTCAGCAGTTCACTCTCCCGCAACCCGCTGTACCCTCTACTTGAACATGGTGCTTTATGCTACATATTATTATCCAATGGTGTCTTGCTATCCTATGATGTCTGAGTAGATTATCGTTGTCCTATAGGTGATTGATGAATTGCTATAATTTGCTTGTGGTTATGTTGCTGTCCTTTGGTGCCCATCATATGATCGCGCGCGTGGATCACACCATAGGGTTAGTTGTATGTTGATAGCACTATGTATTGGCAGGCTAGAGTGACAGAAGCTTCAAACCTAGCATATAAATTGATGCATATGGGATTGAAGGGGACCAATACATCTTATTGCTATGGTTGGGTTTTAGCTTAATGAACGTTATTAGTTGCGGACGCTTGCTAATAGTTCCAATCATAAGTGCATAGAATTCCAAGTAAGGGATGACATGCTAGTAGAGGCCTCTCCCACATGATACTTGCTATCGATCTAGTAACGTAGTCAATTGCTTAGGGACAATTCCGCAACTCCTACCACCACTTTTCCACACTCGTTAGACACTCGCAGTTGTTTCTTTATCTAACCAACCCCTAGTTTTATTTACGTGTTCTTTAATTTCTTGCAAGCCTATCCTATCACTCCTACAAAGTACTTCTAGATTCATACTTGTTCTAGGTAAAGCGAACGTAAAGTGTGCGTAGAGTTGTATCGGTGGTCGATAGAACTTGAGGGAATATTTGTCCTACCTTTAGCTCCTCGTTGGGTTCGACACTCTTACTTATCGAGAAAGGCTACAATTGATCCCCTATACTTGTGGGTTATCAAGACCTTTTTCTGGCGCCGTTGCGGGGGAGCAATAGCGTGGGGTGAATATCCTCGTGTGTGCTTGTTTGCTTTATCACTAAGTAGATTTATTTGCTGTTCTAAGTTGTTCTCTATCTTTAGTTATGGATATGGAACACGAAATACCAAAAAAATTAGGTGTACTTGCTACTCATGGAGATGGGGAACCTCTTAAAACCCTCGAGGCTCGTTATGTGGAAAATATTATGCACTTCTTTAATAATCTTGAGAAAGCCCCATTCAATTATATAATGGGATACACGTTGGATCAACGTGAATACTTTAGGGGTTATTGCTTGACTCAAAAAGGGAAACTTTTATGGGATCAAATCCATTTGTTGAAATGGTATGCTTGGGAACTATGCAAGAGACATGGTGTTACTTGTTGCTCTAGGATGAAGGCTCCACACCTTCCCTTTTCATGTGAGTTTAATGATCATAGAACCTTGGCTTCTTATGCTAATGGTATATATGATTACTATGATGTGGATCAAATATAAGAGTTTGTTGCTTTTATGGGTGCTTATGAAATTGAGGCTCTGTTTAAAAGGTGTGATGATAATGATGATGCTCCTTACCGATCTGAAATTTTGGCTATGCTTCGTTATTGTTATACTAATTATGAATATAATGCCCATATTGAAAGATTTAAGGAGAAATCCTATGCTGCCCAAGAAGAGACTATTATTTTGCAGGAAACTATGGAAGAAGAAAATGCTGAAATTGTGAGCTCATTAGATGAAAAAGATGAAGAGGAGAGCGAAGAACAAAAGGAGGAAGAGCGGACTAGCTACCTGTGTCCACCTTCTAATGAGAGTAACTCTTCTACTCATACATTATTTAATTTCCCTTCGTTCTTACCGAAGGATGAATGCTATGATCCCTTCGATTCGTTTGAAATATCCCTTTTTGATGAACTTGATGCTTGCTATGCTTGTGGCCATGATGTCAATATGAATAATGCTTATGAAGATGAGCTAGCTATAGTTCCTTATGTTACACATGATGATTTTGATGAATATAATATGCATGTGCTTGCTGCTCCTACTTGCAATTATTATCAGAGAGGAACTTGAAATGATCGATATGGTTGACTAGAGGGGGGGGGTGAATAGGCAATGACCACTTTTTAAATAATCTTAGCAAGTTAGGGTAAACAACATACGGGTTCACAAATATAACAACAATGGGGTGAACCGTAATGAAGCTAACAACGAGAGCTACTAAGACAAGCGAAATTACTTAGCAATTTTAGGCAAAAGTGCGGAATATGGGTGTAAGCCTAATAATTGCTATGACAAGGAGTAAGCTATTTAGAGTGAGGTAATACAAGCGGTAAACAATAATCAAATACAAGTACGTAATAAGGATTACCACAAGTAGAGAGTTAGGGTTAGGAATAACCTAAACTCCAAGAGAGACAAGGATGTATCCCGATGTTCACTTCCTTGGAGGGAAGCTACGTCACCGTTAGAGGGGCGGATGTTACCACGAAGGCACACCAACGCCACGAAGGCTCACCCTATTCTCCCTTTGAGATAACTCCACGAAGGCATTTCTCAACCACTAGTGGTAAGCCTTGAGGTGGCTTCCAAACCTTCAAAAACTTTGCGGGGGATATCACAATGGTTTGATTCCTCTCCGAAGACTCCTACCGCCTAGGAGTCTCCAACCTCCAAGAGTAACAAGATCACGGGGATTGCTCAAAACTTGCTCAAATCACAAATCACTTTGGTGGGAAGGAGGAGAGGGAGACGATCTATCTTTTGATTGGAACAACACTCAAAGGGACTCACAAATGCTCTTGGGATCTAGGATTTGGTGTAGACAAGAGTGAGTGAGAGGAAAGGTGTTCTTGGGTGCATTCTAGCTGTGTTGAACACCCTTTCCCGAGGTGGGAGAAGAGTATATATAGTGGGGAGTGAAATCCAGCCGTTGGGGGCACTTTAAGTCACACAGGGTCCCGACGTCCGACAGTTGCTGGACGTCCGGGCGTCCGCGAGGGGTCGGACGTCCGACAGGGTTCGGTCGTCCGAGGCGTGTAGATATGATTGAAAATACTATGTATTGAATAGTGATCGGACGTCCGGAGAGGACCGGAATTCCGGGTTATTCGACTCAACTGCTGCTGGTGGGTGGTTCCGGATTTCCGAAGAGGAACGGATGTCCGGCCCTCGGACATCCGGAGGGAGCCGGAAATCCGAGTTATAGAGCTCATGTTCTACTGGTGAAGGGCTCCGGATTTCCGGGGCTGGTCGGACGTCTGGACCTCGGATGTCCGGAGGGAGCCGGATTTGCGAGTTATATGAACCACAAACTTCTGGTGAAGGGCTCCGGATTTCCGAAGCCTGCCGGTCGTCCGGCCCTCGGACGTCCGGAGGAAGCCGGATTTCCGAGTTATACGACTCACAAACTTCTGGTGAAGGGCTCCGGATTTCCGAAGCCTGCCGGACGTCCGGCCCTCGGACGTCCGGAGGGAGCCGGATGTCTGAGGCAATAAACCTGTTTTGAGATAAGAACAGAGTGGAGAATATGTGGCATTGGGTATGACAATGAAGATGTGGTATGAGTAGGTTCATCGCAAAACCTGTGATCCCCTCTTAATAGTGCGGGATCCCTATACTCAATATCAGTAAACTCAAAAGGCTAGTCTACATCATCTTTTCTTAATCACGAGCCTTCTCAAAATATAAATCCCAATCTTCTCAGACAACCTTTGGCACATAATTCTCAATTTACTAAAGTACTTGCCATCCTGAGATACACTCAACAAATAGGATTAGTTTCCTATGTATGTGTTGTCATTAACACCAAAAGTCGATTAGGGGCATAGCATGCACTTTCAATCTCCCCCTTTTTGGTAGTTGATGACAACATATACATAGGTCTCAAAAAGATTTAACGTACATTATAGCCTAGGAGATATTTAGTACGGAGCTCCCCCTTAGTATATGCATGATAAAATATTGAAGAACCAATGGATCAACATGTAAAGATAATAGATCGTCATAGAAAGACAATAGATCATCATAGAAGTAGTGGAGAAAAACATAATAGTCGATGATGATATCATAGCAATCCATAGCAAATCACAATCATTCATAAGTAGCCATACATGAGTTTATCCATTACATTAAATCTCCAAAGACTAAAAACTACGATACATTACTCCCCCTTTGGCACCAAGTACCAAAAAGGGAGATACCAACAGCAACAACCACGCTCAGAGCTCATCAGCATCATCATCATCATCATTAGGCAAGCCACTGCCACCAGCCTCGTCAAGGAAATCAGCCCACTCAGGACCAGATGGGAAGCCAAAATCAGTAGGAGGAGCAGCAGGAGTGGCCTCATCATCACTCACATCAAGAGCGCCCCGAGGCTCTCAGACGAGCCTTGAGGGCATTCTTGGAGGAGACTAAGCGAGAAACCACATCTTGGGTTTGGCCACACTGGAAAGAGACGGCCTTCATCAAAGCAGAATGGGCCTTGCCAAGGAATTTGGCAATGCGACCGAGAGGAGCGGAGCTAGATGAGGGGGTGGCGGACCGGGCAGCAGTGCGACGAGTGGATGTGGAGGATGAGGGGGTTTTCTTGAGAGCATAGTTATCCTCCATGTGAGCGGGAATGATCCACTTGCGATGTGTGTGAGTGACAGCCACAGAGAAATCAGCTACATGATTAATAAGAGCCTGGATGAAGGGGGCATGAGGAAAGGCTCGCTTGTACTGAAAGCTAGCAAGCCGAATCTCATGCCATAGAAAATGAGGCACATTAATTTTTCCCTTAGGGTGCTCGAACAAGTGAGACATGATGTCAATACAATAGCCACTGCAAGAGCCCTTATCACCCATCTTGGGATAGATGGTGCGGATGAAAACTGAAAAATGATGAAGTAAGGTGATCGCCAGATGGATACCTGGTTAAGGTCCTTCAGGCGTTCATCCGCATCAAGCTCACTTAGTGGTTTGAGAAGGTACCCACACGCGTCAATGGACTTATGCGCATGGTTAGGATCATCCCTATGTATTTTGAAACCGGAGTTGGGGAAACCAAGTGCGGCAACAAATGTATCGTAAGTAGCGGTGAAACGAACGTCAGAGGTGATCCAGCTGACAGTGTGGTTTGGACCAAAGTAGCACGTGGCATAGAACTGGTGAATGGCAGCAGCATTAAAGTCGCGATGAAAGGCAAACGGGGCCGCAAGCCCCGATGCCTCAATAAGCTCAATGGCACCCGGATATTTCGCCGGGTGCGTGCGAATATGCTCAACATCAATATAGAGATGAACAGATAAACCCTTAGGTACTATGACTGTGGTAAAGATGTCCGCCTGGACGTTTGTGCGGAAACGTGAGTCCGTAGAGTCACGTACGACAGCGTATGGATCAAGGTCGCGGCGGAAAGTGAGGTATGAAGCCGCGCCAAGTGTGGTGAAGTTCATGATTGCACGACCTAGAGTAGCAGGAGGTTCTAGAGAGATGCGGCGAGCTTCACCTGTGGGCTGGGCAGGAGGAGGTGGTGGCATGTAGGACGCCCTGCGAGTCTCGGGATTTGGCTTGGACCTTCGATCGACGTGCTGGTCAGGAAGGTCCTCGGCGGCAAGCTCCTCCTCGAAGTCGGGGTCATCACCATCAGACGACGAGGGGAGTTGTGGAGACGGAGAACGCCGGGCCGGAGAACGCCGGGCAGTCCATTTGAAAGGACGACGTGGCTCATCCGAGTCCGACCCCGTGGTAGGGGCGCGAGATGATGAGCCAGCCACGGTCTTCCGAGCACTGTGCTTGGTCTTTCCCATGGAGCACAAAAACCTACGCGGATGAAAAATCCCCAAATGAGGAACGAACAATGGAGATTCATGGGAGAGGGAGAGAACCAAAACAAACGCGAAAGGAGAGGGAGGAGCGACCTGAGGACGGATCCCGCAAAGAAGAAAGAGGAAGGAGTGGAGGATCCGCGGAGGAGATCGGCCCGATCTCGAGTTTGGCGGAGCAGGCAGGAGCTCCTCGAGCTGGCGGCGGCGGCTGGGGTAGGGAAAAGGGGCGCTGAGGGTTAGGGCAAGAGCCCAGCCCCCACGCCCAGCTATATATATAGGCCCGAGGCGTCGAACGTCCGACAGGCGTCGGACGTCCGGAGGTGATTGTGGCGTCGGACGACCGGAGTTGATTGTGGCGTCGGACGACCGGAAGGGAATTTGCCCCCGGACGTCCGAGACATGACGGACGTCCGAGAGGGAGGAGGAGGCAGAGGCTGATTCTGGATTTTTTTGTTTTGATGATGAGATGATGACTTGCATGGTTTCTCACAAAAAGTACGTACATAGTAGCCTACAAGCATTACATGTACTACTTGGGGACAGAAATTAATTTAGGCATACATTGTAAGCTTTAAAAAACAGAAAATTAAGACTCACTCCCCCTAAATGCATGCCCACATCAAGAGACGAACATAATGTGAGTGTGCGTATGTGTGCAAGGTTTCAAGATATGCTGTCAAGCTCCAAGATACCAAGTTCACGCCTAAGTTGACAGAACCTAGAAACGCTAAGTGGCTTGGTGAAGATGTCGGCTAACTGCATGTCGGTACCCACATGGGTAATATCAATGTCACCCTTTTGCACATGGTCTCGCAAGAAATGATACCTAATATCAATATGTTTTGTGCGAGGGTGATCAATGGGGTTCTCGGAGATCTTTATGGCACTTTCATTATCACAGAGAAGAGGAACGTGTCGATACGTGATACCATAATCCTTTAGTGTTTGCCTCATCCATAGCAGTTGGGTTGCACAGCTTGCGGCTGCAATATATTCGGCCTCGGCCGTGGAGAGAGAAACGCCTCATCCATAGCAGTTGGGTTGCACAGCTTGCGGCTGCAATATATTCGGCCTCGGCCGTGGAGAGAGAAACACAGTTCTGCTTTTTCGAGGACCAACTTACCAAGGAGCGTCCAAGAAACTGACATGCACCGGAAGTGGATTTCCGTCCCACTTTATCACTGGCCCAATCCGCATCGGAATACCCAATAAGATCAAACTTTGCATCCTTAGGGTACCATAATCCTAACTTTGGGGGTGTGAACAAGGTATCTAAGAATATGCTTAACCGCCGTGTGATGGCTTTCCCTAGGGGAAGCTTGAAATCTAGCACATATGCCTACACTTAACATGATGTCCGGTCTAGATGCGCAAATATAAAGTAGCGAACCAATCATGGAGCGGTAAGTAGATGGGTCAAAAGGAATACCGTTTGTGTCTTCATTTAGAACTACATCGGTGGCCATGGGAGTCTTCATTGGTTTAGCATTTGTCATATCAAAATTTTCAAGAATGTCCTTGAGATACTTAGTTTGAGACAAGAAAATCCCTTCTTGAAATTGTTGTATTTGAAAACCAAGTAAGAACTTCAAGTCCGTGTTGAGTGACATCTCAAAGGTCTTGGTCATGGAAGCCGCAAACTTCTTGCATAAATGGATGTTAGGAGAACCAAAAATGATGTCATCTACATAGATTTGGCATAAGATCAAATCACCATTTTCCCTCTTAGTAAAGAGAGTGGGATCGATCACCCCCACCACAAAGCCATCATCGAGTAGGAACTTCTTAAGATGATCGTACCAAGCACGGGGTGCTTGTTTGAGGCCATACAGAGCCTTGTGAAGTTTATATACATGGTCTTTGTGGTGAGGGTCAACAAACCCAGGTGGTTGTGATACATATACCTCTTCTTGTAGAGGACCGTTAAGAAAAGCACTTTTCACATCCATTTGATGCAAAGTAAAACCATTGAAAGCAGCATAGGCCAATAAAATGCGAATGGACTCAAGACGAGCAACAGGGGCGAAAGTTTCACCAAAGTCCAAACCTTCAACTTGGGAGTACCCCTGTGCTACTAACCTTGCCTTGTTGCATAGGACGGTCCCATTCTCATCTTCCTTGTTCTTGAAAATCCATTTAGTTCCAATGACATTACGTTCCTCAGTTGGTCGTTCTACCAATGACCATACTTCGTTGCGTGTAAAACTGTTTAGCTCCTCTTGCATAGCAAGAAGCCAGTCATTGTCACACAATGCATCCTGAACCCTGTGTGGCACGGTACTAGAGACAAACGAAAAGTGAGCACAAAAGTTTGTTAATTGTTTACGAGTCACTCTACCTTCTGACACGCGGGTGAGGATTTGATCAATATCAACACGACCGGCCACACGTGGCATGATGGAGGTCAAGGTTTCACGAGGTTCGACTTCGTTTCCATCATCAATGTCCTCAACATATGGATCATTTATGTGCGGAGGAAGATATTCCTCTTTGCGTTGCACTTGTTGAGGTTCATCATCAAACATACCCATACTTTGGTCTACCTCTTGAAGATCAACTTGTTCTTGAGTGTGATCAGGGTGAGAGACATGTTCTCCCACTTGATCCTCAACAACTGGTATGATGTGTGTGCTAGTATCTTGTGGAGGTACGGGCAGTGAACTGCCTTGAGGATGAGAAATACTCTCATCATCTTCATCATCATCATGGGGTCTTTGTTCCATGGGAAGAAGTGCACCTACACCCATGTTTAAGATATCTTGTGGGGAGTCTTCTTCAACTGCATCATTTAGATCAACTTGCTCCCCATGGGAGCGGTTAAATTCATCAAACGTCACGTCACAGGTTTCTATAACACATCCAGTGGATTTGTTGTAGACTCTGTAGGCGTGAGAGTTTGACCCATAGCCAACAAAAATCCCTTCAGTTGTTTTGGATTGAAATTTTCCTAACCGTTCCCGTTTGTTGAGGATGAAACACTTGCATCCAAACACACGAAAATACTTAACATTGGGCTTGTTCCCAGTTAGGAGCTCATATGGAGTCTTCTCCAATATTGATCGAAGGAAGAGCCGGTTTGATGCGTGACATGCTGTGTTGACGGCCTCAGCCCAGAAACTATGTGGTGACTTGTATTCGTCTAACATGGACCTTGCCATCTCCACAAGTGTCTGGTTCTTCCTCTCTGCCACACCATTTTGTTGAGGGGTGTAAGGTGCGGAGTACTGATGTTCAATTCCCTCATCACTAAGAAATTCTTCTAGGGTGTAGTTCTTGAACTCAGAGCCATTATCACTTCTTACTGCCTTGATGTCCTTGTCAAACTTCCGCTGGGCTTGTTTGGCAAAATCAATGAAGGTGATCTTCGTCTCGTCCTTGGACTTGAGAAAGAACACCCATGTATATCTTGAGTAATCATCAACAATGACTAGGCCATACTTTTTCCCTCCAAGACTTGCCCATGAAGGAGGCCCAAACAGATCCACATGAAGGAGCTCTAACGGCCTCGAAGTGGATGCAATGTTCTTGGGTGGATGTTTTGATTGATGTTGTTTCCCAGCTATGCATGCACTGCACACACGATCTTTCTTAAAAGATACATTTGTTAGTCCAATGATGTGATTGCCGTTTAAGAGATTTTGAAGATTTTTCATGCCAACATGGGCGAGCCGGCGATGCCACAGCCATCCCATGTCGGCCTTGGCCATTAGACAAGTTGTATGGAAGGTGCTCTCTTTAGAGAAATCAACCGTGTAAAGGTTGCCATCCAACTCTCCAACAAAGGCCACTTCGAGAGTGTCTCTCTTAAAGACTTTCACATCCGTTAGTCCAAATAATGTGTCATAACCGACGGAAGCCAATTGGCGAACTGAGAGTAAATGATATTGAAGAGATTGGACAAGCATGACATTTGCAATAGACATGTCATTAGTGATTGCCACCTTGCCCAACCCAATTACCTGCCCTTTCGACCCTCCACCAAATACTATGCTCATGTATGGTCGAATGGCTTGCATGAAGTCATAGAGCAAGTTACTATCTCCGGTCATATGATTGGTGCATCCACTGTCGATCACCCATTTGGCTCCTCCGGAGAAAACAACCTGTAACAAATTAAGACTTGGTTTGAGGTACCCATTTTGTCGTGGGGCCTTTCACATTAGTCACAAGAGTCTTAGGGACCCAAATAGCAAAGAATCGGAATGCATTACGGGGACCAACGAATTTAGCATAGACCTCTCCTTCCTTTGATTTACATAGTACGTAGGATGGAGGCATGAATTCGGTTGTCTTGTTGTGAGTAGGCGAACCCCTAGTGGCCGATCCACTCACAACCTTACCTTTATACTTGTGTCCCTCTCGTACAAATATTTCTTTAAGCGGAGTGGTACACTTGAGAGGAGATGCACTTTTCTTGGCAGTGCTTGGGTTGAACCCAAGGCCTTCCTTGGTGAAGCCTCCATTGTGTCGACTTAAGATCTCATTGAGAGTCTTTTGTCCTTGTGCACATGTCATGAGACCTCTGTCTAACTGTGCCTTTAGCGAACAGTTTTCCTCAAGAATAGATGCCAGTTCACTACTAGAGTTAGTAGTGCAAGTATCAACATTAATGATAGGTGAGGAGTAGGCCTTAGCTAGAGTGTCAAGATAAGTAACCTTAAGTGCCTCAAAGCTCTTGGTAAGAACAGTGAATTTCTCTTCCTTGTCTTTGAGAGACAAGGATAGACGCTCATGGTCCTTAGAAAGGGAAGCATGAGAGTTCACAAGTCGGTTTTTATCATCTGGTAATTCTTTGCACACAGATTCAGCCTTTTTCAAGGAGGCAAGATCATTAGCATGTTTATCAAGGTTTTCACCTACTTTTGAGCATAGAGCATCATTTTGTGCTTCCTCATACAGGACTTTCTGCTCAAGGATTTCATTTCTTTCCTTCTCCTTAGTGACGAGGGTTTCGAGTTCCTTGATGGTATTAGTGTGCTTACTCACCATTTCCATAAGTATGCGAAACATAGTGAGCTTCTTTCCTTTAAGAGAGCACATAAATTTGTTTATTTTAGCAAACATGGGATGATCTAAGTCATTATCCTCATAGTGATCTTCCGCATCAAGATACTCATCAGATGAAGTAGAAGCTAGACTGAAAGAGTTTAACCGTGGAGTTACCTTAACCTTATCGTGGGAGTTTTGGTCTTCCTCAGCTCCCATGGCAGTCTTTGCCATCGAACACGTGTGAGCGTTGCCCTTGTAGTCCTTCATATAGTTGTAGTGAACAACATCACCGCTTTTGTTGACTAGTCTCAAGGTGTTTTGTCAATCCTGAGCTACTCCGGCAACTCCACCAACATCTTCCGGATCTGATTCTTCATGTGCAACCATTGCTCTTCCATCTGTCCTCTTGAACTTGGAGTTCATAGGGTTTGGCAACTTCTTCTTTACAAAGGTCTTTGGAAACCTTGGTTTGTCTTCTCTCTTCTCATAAGGGCAGTCATTGGAGAAGTGGTTGGTTTCCTCACAGTTATAGCATTTCCTTACCTTCTTCTTTGGGAATCTTCCCTTGAACTTTCCTGCGCTGAACTTCTTTACAAAGAGAGCAATGTCCTCATAAGATGGGCTTTCATCAGAGTCAACCTCATCACCATCTTCGCAGTCATCATCACCCTCTTCTTCTTCACTTTCTTCTTCGTCACATTCATGCTTAGCTTTCAAAGCAAGATTGATCTTTGATGTTGAAGTGCCATGCATGGCAAGGTGCTTTGTTGCATTTGCTTTTGACTCTTCAAATAATTGTAAAGTGGATATGATGTCATCTGGAGTCATTTCTTTGAACCCATGGTGCTGCCTCATGTCCCATACCATTTGATGGTGATACGGAGCAAGAGCATGAAGTAACTTGTCCACAAGAAATCTCTTGGTCAGATTGAAACCATCTTGCGTCTTATCACAGTCACATGACTCGATGTCTGCGGCGAGAGTCATGAGCCGTTCTAGTAGTTGCTTGGGAGATTCACCCTTTTCCATACAGAAATTCTGTAATTGCCCCTTGGCAATTTCATATTGAGCAAGCCGAAGAGTGGAGGTACCGGTCTTGGTCCTTATAATGCTATCCCACAGTTCCTTGGCACTTGTGATGTGAATGTAAGGTCTTCGTTGCTTGTCATTCATTCCTTTTCTTATGCACAGGATCGCAGTGTCATTGAGATGCTTGTCATAAGTTTCTCTGGGAGTGAGGCACCTTGGATCTACAGGATTGTACCCATGCTCGAGGATGTCCAACATCTCATCATTGGCGTACCTAAGATGATCCTGCATACCAACTCTCCACAAAGCAAAATCGGAATTGTCATCAAGCAAAGGAGGTTTTCCTCCAGGATTGTACTTAGGTTTCTCAATTTGAGATCTAGCATAAAGCCAAGGAACACTAGTTTGGTTCCTTTCCGGAGGTTGTTGGCCAGATGAAGTACCGTGCACATGTGGCCCTGAGGCCCTCGGGGACGTGGTTGTCCCCGTGGTTAGTGATGCTAGTCTCATTTGTACCATGGTCTCAAGAGAAGCATCATGCTCCACTCTTTGCTTGGCAAGGGCCCGTTCCAGGTCCTCAGAGGTGAAAGACTTGACTTCCGAGGAAGTCCCGTCCCTCTGCACTGGAGCTACCGTAGCTGGAACCCCGTCCATCTCGCTCTAGGGCGGTTAAGCCACAAGAATAGAGCACGAGTCTCTGATACCAATTGAAAAGGATTGAGATGGACCTAGAGGGGGTGAATAGGTACAAATCCAAATTTTAATAATTACTTAGCAATTTTAGGCAAAAGTGCGGAATATGGGTGTAAGACTAATAATTGCTATGACAAGGAGTAAGCTATTTAGAGTGAGGTAAGACAAGCGGTAAACAATAATCAAATACAAGTATGTAATAAGGATTAACACAAGTAGAGAGTTAGGGTTAGGAATGACCGAAACTCCAAGAGAGACAAGGATGTATCCTGATGTTCACTTCCTTGGAGGGAAGCTACGTCACCGTTAGAGGGGCGGATGTTACCACGAAGGCACACCAACGCCACGAAGGCTCACCCTATTCTCCCTTTGAGATAACTCCACGAAGGCGTTTCTCAACCACTAGTGGTAAGCCTTGAGGTGGCTTCCAAACCTTCACAAACTTTGCGGGGGATATCACAATGGTTTGATTCCTCTCCGAAGACTCCTACCGCCTAGGAGTCTCCAACCTCCAAGAGTAACAAGATCACGGGGATTGCTCAAAACTTGCTCTAATCACAAATCACTTTGGTGGGAAGGAGGAGAGGGAGACGATCTATCTTTTGATTGGAACAACACTCAAAGGGACTCACAAATGCTCTTGGGATCTAGGATTTGGTGTAGACAAGAATGAGTGTGAGGAAAGGTGTTCTTGGGTGCATTCTAGCTGTGTTGAACACCCTTTCCCGAGGTGGGAGAAGAGTATATATAGTGGGGAGTGAAATCCAGCCGTTGGGGGCACTTTAAGTCACACAGGGTCCCGACGTCCGACAGTTGCGGGACGTCCGGGCGTCCGCGAGGGGTCGGACGTCCGACAGGGGTCGGTCGTCTGAGGCCTGTAGATATGACTGAAAATACTGTGTATTGAATAGTGACCGGACGTCCGGAGAGGACCGGAATTCCGGGTTATTCGACTCAACTGCTACTGGTGGGTGGTTCCTGATTTCCGAAGAGGAACGGACGTCCGGCCCTCGGACGTCCGGAGGGAGCCGGAAATCTGAGTTATAGAGCTCATGTTCTACTGGTGAAGGGCTCCGGATTTCTGGGGCTGGTCGGATGTCCGGAGGGAGCCGGATTTGCGAGTTATATGAACCACAAACTTCTGGTGAAGGGCTCCGGATTTCCGAAGCCTGCCGGTCGTCCGGCCCTCGGACGTCCGGAGGAAGCCGGATTTCCGAGTTATACGACTCACAAACTTCTGGTGAAGGGCTCCAGATTTCCGAAGCCTGCCGGACGTCGGGCCCTCGGACGTCCGGAGGGAGCCGGATGTCTGAGGCAATAAACCTGTTTTGAGATAAGAACAGAGTGGAGAATATGTGGCATTGCGTATGACAGTGAAGATGTGGTATGAGCAAGTTCATCGCAAAACCTGTGATCCCCTCTTAATAGTGCGGGATCCCTATACTCAATATCAGTAAACTCAAAAGGCTAGTCTACATCATCTTTTCTTAATCCCGAGCCTTCTCGAAATATAAATCCCAATCTTCTCAGACAACCTTTGGCACATAATTCTCAATTTACTAAAGTACTTGCCATCCTGAGATACACTCAACAACTAGGATTAGTTTCCTATATATGTGTTGTCATTAACACCAAAAGTCGATTAGGGGCATAGCATGCACTTTCAAAGGCGGCGACCGAACCTTTACAAACGAGGTTGGGGCAAACTCCACACAAAGCTTGTCGGCTCCCAACAAGACCACGAAGCTTCACCACAATGGAATGTGGCTTCGAGGTGACCTCAACCGTCTAGGATGCTCAATCACCGAAGAGTAACAAGATCCGCAAGGGATAGGTGGGGGAATCAACTTTTCTCTTGGTGGAAGTGTATATCTAGGCCTTCTCAACCAATCCCTAAAGAATCAACAAGTTTGATTGGCTAGGGAGAGAGATCGGGCACTTTTGAGCTTAGGGAGCAACAATGGAGCTTGGGAGGGTAAGAGATAAGGTTCCACAGCTAGAAGAACCCCTTATATAGTGGGGGGGGGAATCCAACCGTTTTCCCACTCACAGCCCGTGCCTAGCGGTACTACCGCTGGATGCAGCGGTACTACCACTGGCACTCCAGCGGTACTACCGCTGGCTGAGCGGTACTACCGCTGGGCCCATGGTAGTGCATAAGCACTACCACCGCCAAGAAAGTCTTCGCAAAAAGGTCCGTCCAAGTACAACCGCTAGGAAGGCGGTACTAAGCTCCTGGAGCAGTACTACCGCTGACCAGGGGCGGTACTACCGCCCGCTAGCGGTACTACCGCTGGCTGCAGCGGTACTACCGCTGGCTGTAGCGGTACTACCGCTCGAGCTAGCGGTACTACCGCTAGGCCTAGCAGTACTACCGCTGAGGGACCATTTGCAAAGAAGAGAGAAACACAAAGGTGGGAGCCACCCCAAAGTTGCCGGCAAGGGGGAAAGGAGGTGAAGTGTGCGTGTGCAAGATTGATTCCACCCAAACCTTTCCACTACGGTTCCCCTCTTAATAGTACGGCTTTCCTATGACTCAAATAAAGAGAATCGTAGACTACACCGTGCTTCTGTTCCATGAAAGAGGGGGCGAGTCGTCTTGTGCCGTTGACGTGTGTTATCTGAAATCTTAACACACACGGTTAGTCCTTTGCGGTACTGTCATCAATCACCAAAATTACTTAGGCATAAACTATGCCCCAACAATCTCCCCCTTTTTGGTGGATTGATGACAATACCGGATTTGCACAGAGAATAACATGTGAACAAAAAGGTAGAGATATATGAAAATAAGGAGCATATGACTCACAACATATGATGGAAATAAATCTCACACTAGTTCATGTCCCACGTCACACAAAGCAAAGATAGCAAAATAGAAGCAAACCAAGTTCGAAGCAAACACGAAAGATAAGCAAAGCTAAGCAAAGTTCAACTCTCAAATCAAATCCAGCTCCTAGACTCTCTCCCCCTTTGGCACAAGACACCAAAAAGGGGCACACCTAACGACACAGGTGGTCACTCCTCATCCTCATCATCCCCAGACTCGTCTGTAGCATCCGGATCATCCTGCTCCTCTTCATTGTCCTCCTCCTCCTCTGCATCAGACCACTGGTAACCTTGAGCCCGCATCCAAGCAGACTCTGGAGTGATGTCGTCCTCTGATCCGCTGGAGATGTCAACATCAAGTGTCCTCAGGACACGCTTGTGCCTCTGACGGTTCTCCTTCTGGGCCATGTGCGTCTGATACTGTCCCTTAGCCTGCATACAGAAGAGAGTCTTCATCTTATCCTGCAGTTTCACGGCCCAAGATGGCATGGCAGAAGAGCGGGACTGAGAAGCGGTTCCTCTGTCAGCAGCAGTCTCTGTGTCAGTGTCGATGTGCTCTGATGAAGTTGATGGGTTGGCCCATTTGTCCTTGATGCGGAGCTTGATAGGATCATGCACAAAGTAATCAGCCTGAGGGTGGAACTCCTCAAGCGGATAGGTGTCTTGCCACTTCTGACGAATATATGCAAACAAGTAGGGCCTGTAGATGGGAACCTTGCGCATCATGATGCAGTTCTAGAGCTCAGTGAACATCACATCAGAAATATCAAGAGGGGCAGACTCCTTAGTCATAGCCTCCTCACAAAGCAGAAGCATCTCAGCCAGAGAGCCGTGTACCTCGTCGAAGTTGCCAATGCGAGGAAAGAGGGTGTTGCGGAAGATCCGATGCATGATATCCAGATGCCCGGGGAGCACACCTTTCTTCACATAGAGTTGCTGCAACCTGTCCTTGGGGGGGCCCTATCAGTGGGAGCTGCAGCATGAGGATGCGACCTAAGTGGAGTGTCAGCTCCCGGAAAATCAATCTTGAGAAATGCCATGAATTCACGCCAGGAACCTGTCATCTTCTGAGTCCCAGTCATCCAAACCAGGGAGCGGTCGTCATCAGGCGAGAAGTGAACCGTGACATAGAACTGGGCAACAACATCTAGATCAAAGTCTTTCTTGAAGGAGATGATCTCCTTAATGCCTAGCTTGTCAATCAGAGAGAGAGCGTCACCAAAGTAATCCAGGTTCCGCTGAAGGTGAGCCAAGTCAATCCACTGAACGAGAACAAAACTCTTCTTGAAATGCTTGATGATGTCACGATAGATCCTGCAGTGATCCGTTGCCCAAACATGCTCGACATTCCTGATCATAGCCCTCTCTTGGAGATAGTGATTTTGGTTGCGGAACCGCAAAAAATCCTTAGGGGGCATAGTGCGAATGTTGACCCCCTTGTCCTTGTGAGCGGCCTTCTTGAAGGCCTTCTTTTTGGGTTGCAGACCTGAAGTGGCGGAGCCCTCTGGAGCTTCTGGATTGCGATAATGCTTTGACTGTGTGTCCCGTGGGGGGTTCGAGCGGCGAGCACCACCCGTGACACAAAACACACACCAAAAAAGAGCAACAGAAGGAGTCAAGGCAATGAACAAGAAGAGGCATAAAAGTAAACACTCATTGCCAAGCAAATGAAAAGAAGAAACAGAGTATCCTTCTGGCGGTAGTACCGCTGGGGTCCGAGCGGTAGTACCGCTACCCCTGGCGGTAGTACCGCTGGGGTCCTGGCGGTAGTACCGCTGGGGTTTGATTTTCAGATCTGAATATGAAAAGAACCCATAGAGATGGCTACATGGAATTTACGAGGGCCATGGGCTGTGTATAATCACTAAGAACACCACCACAGCCCTAACCACATGAGGATCACAAGTACCATCTAAATAAGGACATGCCTAGTCAAGAGAATGCAAGTTTTAGATCTAATCCAAAAATAGAAGACGTGCTTGATCTAAAACATGAAAATCCTAGGGCATGGCAATATAAAAGCAAAGATTCATAGGACCTACACTCCCCTCGAATATCTCCGTCATGCCATCCAAGAACAAAGCACAATATTAAAGACATGGATCCAAACCACCAATGCTCCTAACCCTAGAACAAGAAAACATCAACCAAGAGAAGAAAGGGAGGAGCTTTACCGGGGTCCATGGCACTTGGAGGAGGAAGGAGAAGTGGAGCAAACCCTCCAACTCAACGGAGATAAGGGGCTCCACGGATAGAGATCCAAATAGGGGGAGTTAGGGGTTGGGGAGGGAGGAGCCACGAGGAAGAAGAAAGAGGTAGGAAAAACGGGCTCCCCCTCCTTTATATAGCCCAAGGGGTACGGGCCAGCGGTAGTACCGCTGTGGTCCTGGCGGTAGTACCGCTGGTTGCAGCGGTAGTACCGCTGGGGTCCTGGCGGTAGTACCTCTCCCCCTTGAGACAGCCCTAAAAATGTCCTAGTTAGGTCGTGGTAGATTGGGGTCCTGGCGGTAGTACCGTTGGGGTCCTGGCGGTAGTACCGCTGCAAATGTCACAACGGGACCTAGGAGATGAGAAGAACGTGGGCAAATGACAAGTTAGTGAAAATAAGAAGATAGCACCAGCAAGATATACTGACTTGTCATTTTGTATCCTTTCTTCCATATGAGAGAAAGGTGGGGGGGGGTGGCCTAGGCCACCTATGTTTGAGACAAAGGTATGACACCGCGAAGAATTATCCTTGGGTTCATGACCAACTCTCGTCTTTGAAGCACAAGTGCCATTTGGCAATGGCTAAAGTGAAAGACTAGATCGATTTATGCATAATGGGGGAGGAAGAGTTCATTGAGAGAACAAGACTCCCCCTATGTCCATGCCTACATCTAGAACAAGATAGAATGCACAGTAAGGTGCAACGTGCCTAGCTTCAATCCACATTACTTGAATCAATGATATTTAGCTCATGCCTTAACTCCCGGAACCTTGCTTCATCTAGGGGCTTAGTGAAAATATCTGCAAGTTGCTCTTCAGTGTGGATGAAGTGAACCTCAATATCACCTAGCTTGATATGTTCACGAATGAAGTGATGGCGAATATCAATATGCTTGGTTTTGCTATGTTGCACTGGGTTGAGGGAAATCTTGATAGCACTTTGATTGTCACATAGAAGAGGCACTTTGTCACAAGTGACACCGTAATCCTTTAAAGTTTGCCTCATCCATAACAATTGTGCACAACAACTTGCAGCTACCACATACTCAGCTTCGGTGGATGATAGAGAGACACAATTCTTCTTCTTTGAAGACCAACTTACCAGTGAGCAACCAAGGAATTGGCATCCTCCAGAAGTTGACTTCCTCTCCTCATAATCTCCCGCCCAATCTGAGTCAGAATAGCGTACTAGGTTGAAGTTTGCTCCTTTGGGATACCATAGGCCAAAGTTTGGGGTATGAGCCAAATATCGAAAGATTCGCTTAACAGCCATATAATGACTTTCTTTTGGTGCGGATTGAAACCGTGCACATATCCCTACACTCAACATAATATCTGGTCTAGATGCACAAAGGTAAAGGAGGGATCCAATCATGGAGCGATATACCTTTTGATCCACTGCTTTACCATTGGGATCACTGTCAAGCTTGCATCTTGTTGGCATGGGGAACTTGACCGGTTTGACATCTTCAAGCTCGAACCGTTTGAGCATGTCTTGAGTGTACTTGGCTTGTTTGATGAAGGTCCCTTCTAGGCCTTGTTTAATCTTGAACCCGAGGAAGAACTTCAACTCTCCCATCATGGACATCTCAAATTTCCCAGTCATTAGTGCAGCAAATTCTTCATTGAAGGAAATGTTAGGAGAGCCAAAGATAATATCATCAACATATAGTTGGCATATGAACAAATCCCCTTTAACCCTCTTAGTAAAAAGAGTGGGATCTATCTTCCCAATTTCAAACCCACGATCTTGTAACAACTCAATAAGATACTCATACCACACACGTGGGGCTTGTTTAAGGCCATAGAGTGCCTTATTAAGTTTGTACACATGATTGGGGAGCTTGGGATGTTCGAATCCCGGGGGTTGTTTAACATAGACCAACTCATTTAAAGGACCATTAAGAAAGGCACTTTTCACATCCATTTGTTGTAATTTGAAGTTATGATGAGAAGCAAATGCAAGCAACATGCGAATAGATTCTAGACGAGCAATAGGGGCAAAGGTTTCACCATAGTCGATACCCTCGACTTGGGAGTAGCCTTGAGCCACCAATCTTGCCTTGTTTCGAATCACAATCCCATTGGCATCTTGCTTGTTCTTGAATATCCATTTGGTCCCGATGACATTATGTTCCTCCGTTGGCCTTGGCACTAAATCACAGACTTGGTTACGCTCGAAGTTGTTAAGTTCTTCATGCATGGCCATAAGCAAATCCTTATCATCGAGCGCTTCCTGTACCTGTTGAGGTTCACAATACGAAACAAACGCGGGATGCTCACAATAATTCCAAATCTGTTGACGGGTGGATACTCCCCTTTTTAAACTGCCAAGTACATTCTTCATAAGATGTGACTTGACTCTCAGCTTGTTCGCAATCTTGGCTGCTCGACGCTCCAAGATTTCTTCATTGGATAACCGGGGAGCATCGACTTGTTTACTTTGCTTGCCCTTGCGTCTTGAGCCTCCCTTGGCACCGGCTGTTGGTGCTGCAGAAGGGAATTGAGAGACAGTATCCTGATCATCTTGACTTTCGACTTGAGCAGGTTCACTTGTTTGTCCTTGTACTTGTGGTTGCTCTTGATCTTGATCTTGTGCTTCTACTTGGTCTAGATCTCGTGGTTGCACTTGATCTTGATCATGAGCAGGTTCGGAGCCTTGGGTGAGTGCTTGAATATCATGGGACACATCATCATTGTTGGGCAATTTATCTTGACCTTGAGCTTGTTCATTTTGTTGAGAGTCTTCTCTTTGTTCATCGGAAGCGTGTGGGGCTTGTGGAGGTGATGGCTCCATTTGAGTAGAGCATTGTCCTTCTCCTTCGGCCACAAGGGGTTCCTCAATGGGGAGTATTTGACCAATCCCCATTCTTCTTATGGCTTGGGGAGGAATTTCATCACCTACATCACCAAGACCACTTTGCTCCACTTGGGAGCCATTATTTTCATCAAACTCCACGTTACACGTCTCCTCAATGAGTCCGGTGGACTTGTTGAGGACACGGTAAGCATGAGAGTTTGTAGCATAACCAACAAAGATGCCCTCATGTGCTCTAGAATCAAATTTAGCTAAACGTGCACCTTTCTTGAGAATGAAACACTTACAACCGAATACCCGGAAGTACTTGAGATTGGGTTTGTTTCCAGTTAGAATCTCATATGGAGTCTTGTTCAAGCCTTTGTGGATATAGAGCCGATTGGACGCATGACATGCTGTGTTGATGGCCTCTCCCAAAAGTTATATGGAGATTTGAATTCCGCCATCATTGTTCTTGCAACGTCTATCAAGGTCCGGTTCTTCCTTTATGCCATGCCGTTTTGTTGAGGGGTATATGGTGCTGAATATTGATGTTTTATTCCCTCATCACCTAGAAACTCATCCAAGGTGTAGTTCTTGAACTCGGTGCCGTTGTCACTTCTAATCATCAAGATCTTTGCTTCATGTTGACGTTGAGCTTCATTAGCAAAGTCGATGACAATTTGTTGAGTTTCACTCTTCCTTTTGAAGAAATATACCCAGGCGTATCTTGAGTAGTCGTCAACAATCACCAAGCAGTACTTTCTGCCTCCAAGACTATCAAATGATGGAGGGCCAAACAGATCCATATGGTGGAGCTCCAATGGCCTCTTAGTGTAGATAAGAGTCGTTGGACGATGAGCAGTTTCATGAATCTTTCCTTCAATGCAGGCACTGCAAGCATGATCTTTAGCAAAACTCACATTTGTTAGTCCACGAATATGGTCCCCTGTTAGAAGACTTTGCAAAGATCTCATATTGACATGAGCTAATCGGCGATGCCAAAGCGAGCCCACATCAACTTTAGCCATTAAATACGTCGTGGTCTTAGTGGGTCGCTTTGAGAAGTTCACCACATAAAGACCATTTTCGACATATCCAACATAGGCTACTTTAAGAGTCTTGCTCCACAGGAGGACCACAGTATCAAGATTAAAGAATGTGGAAAAACCCATAATTGCAAGTTGACGAACCGAAAGTAAATTGTAGGCAAGTGACTCAACAAGCATGACCTTCTGAATAGATAACTCTTGAGAGACGACCACCTTACCAAATCCCAATACCTTTGACGAGGATGCATCGGCAAATTGGACATGGGTGGGCATAGATGGAGAAGGATGCACATCCACCACTAAGTCCTTGCTTCCGGTCATATGATTTGTTGCTCCACTATCGAGCAACCATGACACCCCACTGGAAGCAAACTCCTGCAATAGATCAAGGCTTGGTTTTAGGTACCCATTTTTTAATGGGTCCTTTCATGTTAGAGACAAGGGTCTTAGGAACCCAGATAGCCCATTCAATATCTTCATAGTAGGGACCAACAAATCTGGCATAAACATGCCCATCACTAGCACGACATAAGACATAAGAAGAATTGAGTTTGTCGGCTGTGTTAGTAGGAATGGTTTTGCCCTTCTTGACGTTTCCATCATCCACCTTGTTCCTGTTCACCTCCTGAGTCCCCTCACCCTCTTTGACAAAGATGTCCATGAGGGTAGGAGATCGTTTGTTCCTGTTCCTCCTTTTACCTTTTGACTTGGAGGTAAGTCCAAGTCCCTCCTTTCCTACAACACCTTTTTGAGTGCTTAAGAGGTTGTTTAGGCTCTTCTCACCTTGTATGCATGCCACAAGGCCCTTCTCAAGTTTCTCCTTTAACTTGGCATTTTCCTCCACAAGATGTACATGCTCACAACAGGGATTAGTTGCACAAGCATTATCAATTAACACAAAGGGAGGACAAGTAGAGATATCCTTGGTAAGCTTTGCTTGGAGTTGATCATGAGACTCTTTCAGAGAGAAATGAACACCTTTCAAGACCTTGTGGGCCTTGTCAAGTGTGTCAAACTCCACTTTGAGTCTGTCATGGCCAACCCCAAGAGCATACTTCTCAGACTTAAGCATACGAGTAAGAACAATATCATGATCTAGTTTCTTTTGCATTTTAGCGCAGTCATCGTTATATGACTCCTCAAGAGCCAAACAAAGAGTGCGCTCCTTTTCTAGAGCAATAGATAATTCAGCAATTTCATCGGCATAGTCACGACTGTGTCCCTGAAGCTCGGAGATGGTATCCTCATGAGACTCAATGAGGTCATTGGCCTCACCGAGTTGTTCCAAGAGAGCAACAAAGTGCTTCTTGGATTCTCCCTTAATAGTGCACAGAAACTTGTCAAGATCATGCTCATTAAGTTCCCCAACATCACTATCATCAACACAATTTAACAATGAAGGAGCAGTAGCGATGTTGGTCTTAATGATGGGAGTTACCTGATTGATACCTTTTGCCATGAGGCACTTGGTGATGTGGTTCTCGTTGGGGGCGTTGAAGAGAGACACCTTCTGGGGAGAGGTAGTGGCAATAGCAACAGTTGCCGTTGCCACTGTATCATCGTCATCATCATCATCGGAAGGGTACTCTTCAAGGGTCACCATCCCTTTTGGGTGGGGTTTCTTCACAAAGTTGTTCTTGATTGGAAATGATTTGGTTTTGTCTTTGCGAATGAGCTTGCCCCCGTTGTCTTCCCTTTTCTCATAGGGACATTCGGCCACGAAGTGGCTCACGTTACCACAGTTATAACATGTCCTCACTCGTTGCTTGGGTTTGAACCCACTCGAGTTGTTCTTGTTGAAGGTGGGTCTTGAGTTCCTCTTGTTGCCCCAGAATTGCCTTGACGCAAGAGCCATGTGCTCATGATAGGCATACTTTGTGTCTTCAGGGCAGCTCTCCTCTTCCTCATCCTCTTGTTCTTCTTCTTCAAACATTGCTTTTGCTTTCAACGCAAGGTTGGGTGAAGTTGTCTTTGAGCGAACATGAGCAAGTGCATTGTCAGCTGTTTCGTTCATGATTGACATTGCAATAAATTCATCCAACACCTCACTCAAAGATAAGGAGTGGAAGTCTGGTCGCTGACGAATGACAGATGACATGGCTTTGTTGAAAGGCATGATGGCTTTGAGAAACTTGTGCTTGACCCATGTATCATCCACATCCTTGCTCCCATGATCCTTGAGTGCCACAACAATAGCAGTCACCCTCCGATAGAGATCACGAGGGTCCTCGTCTTCCTTCATCACAAACTCATCGGCCTTATCAAGTATCACTTCATAGTTGGATCGTTGAATGCTTGAGCTTCCCTTGTACAACACCATAATATGCTCCCAACAATCCTTGACCAAAGTGAAGGGACGCAAGCGAGGAAGATCTTCAGGTGGCACTGCAGACTGGAGAATAAACAAAGCGGAGTGATTGTATTGATTGTCTGCATCTTCTCTTGGAGTGAGGTTGCTTGGATCATGGGGATAATATCCTTGCTCGATGATTCTCCACAAATTTGTTGAGCTGTGATTCAAATGAGACTTAATAGAAAATACCCAGTTAGCAAAGTCACCTTTCACAAGCTTAGGAGGAGGACCAATAGGGTTAAGACGCGGTGTGGGAACGGATCCTCCATAGACCATGGGGGGTGGAACTCAGGCATAGGTTCCAGTCCCATCCTTTTCGTGAGATGAGGAAGGTCGCATACCTTTAGCCGCTTCCTTAGAGGAATTGGCCTCCGAATCGGTGATGGTGGGTTTAACCACTAATGCCGGTTCGGGTGGACTTTTAAATCCCTCAATTAACTCTTTAAGCATGGTCTTGACTTCGTTCGTCAAGGACGTCTTGAGGGCGGCCATAGCCGTATTCAAGTCGTCCCTTGTGACCGAAGTCAAGTCCATGGCCTCGGGTTGCCCATGGGTAATTCCCTCTTCGCCTTCCATACTCTTCGGGTGGTGAAACCCTTAGTAAAGAGACGTGGCTCTGATACCAATTGAAAGGATCGATATGGTTGACTAGGGGGGGGGGTGAATAGGCAATGACCACTTTTTAAATAATCTTAGCAAGTTAGGGTAAACAACATACAGGTTCACAAATATAACAACAATGGGGTGAACTGTAATGAAGCTAACAACGAGAGCTACTAAGACAAGTAAGCGATAGACAACAACATAAGCATTCACAAAGTAAAGGTTAGAGATAACCACAAGTGGAACCAATGAAGACAAGGATGTGTTACCGAAGTTCCTTCAGTTTGACAAGAAGTACGTCTCCGTTGGAGCAGTGTGGAGGCACAATGCTCCCCAATAATCCACTAAGGCCACCGCATTCTCCTCACGCCCTCGCACGATGCAAGGTACCGTGATTCCACTATAGGTGCCCTTGAAGGCGGCGACCGAACCTTTACAAACGAGGTTGGGGCAAACTCCACACAAAGCTTGGAGGCTCCCAACAAGACCACGAAGCTTCACCACAATGGAATGTGGCTTCGAGGTGACCTCAACCGTCTAGGATGCTCAAACACCCAAGAGGATTGGTGGGGGAATCAACTTTTCTCTTGGTGGAAGTGTAGACTAGGCCTTCTCAACCAATCCCTGAAGAATCAACAAGTTTGATTGGCTAGGGAGAGAGATCGGGCACTTTTGAGCTTAGGGAGCAACAATGGAGCTTGGGAGGGTAAGAGATAAGGTTCCACAGCTAGAAAACCCCCTTATATAGTGGGGGGGGGGGAATCCAACCGTTTTCCCACTCACAGCCCGTGCCTAGCGGTACTACCGCTGGCACTCCAGCGGTACTACCACTGGCTGCAGCGGTACTACCGCTGGGCCCATGGTAGTGCATAAGCACTACCACCGCCAAGAAAGTCTTCGCAAAAAGGTCCGTCCAAGTACAATCGCTAGGAAGGCGGTACTAAGCTCCTGGAGCGGTACTACCGCTGACCAGGGGCGGTACTACCGCCAGCTAGCGGTACTACCGCTGGCACTCCAGCGGTACTACCACTAGGGCTAGCGGTACTACCGCTAGGCCCAGCGGTACTACCGCTGAGGGACCATTTGCAAAGAAGAGAGAAACACAAAGGCGGGAGCCACCCCAAAGTTGCCGGGAAGGGGGAAAGGAGGTGAAGTGTGCGCGTGCAAGATTGATTCCACCCAAACCTTTCCACTACGGTTCCCCTCTTAATAGTACGGCTTTCCTATGACTCAAATAAAGAGAATCGTAGAGTACAACGTGCTTCTGTTCCTTGAAAGAGGGGGCGAGTCGTCTTGTGCCGTTGACGTGTGTTATCTGAAATCTTAACACACACGGTTAGTCCTTTGCGGTACTGTCATCAATGACCAAAATTACTTAGGCATAAACTATCCCCCAACAGAACTACATCTCCACCTCTCTATGTTTCCAATACGATAAAATTGCAAGAAACTGCTTATGCTATGTATTCGCCTTTACTTGATGTGTATGAATTGTTGTTTTATGACATGCCAATGCATAGGAAGAGAGTTAGACTTCGTAATTTCTTGATATATGTTATCTTGTGCTCACTACTAAATTTCAAATCATTGCTAATTAAAATTGGCTTTGATATACCTTGGGATCCGGGTGGATCCATTACTTGAGCACTTTATGCCTAGCTTAATGGCTTTAAAGAAAGCGCTTCCTGGGAGACAACTCGAAAGTTTTAGAGAGTCATTTATTTCTGTTGACTACTTTTATTTAGTTTAAAAAAATAGAGGGGAACTTAAAACTTTTTCAAAAAGAGAAGCGATTGAAAGGTGATGCATTGAGAAGTGAGGGTCGACCTTGAACACTTGTGTTCATGCTCATGGAAACAATGTAGAATTTTTCATGGAAGTTTCTCACAAAAATAATTATCCCCTTGTACAATTCCTTTGCGTTTTTAAAAATAATGTGTGAAGCAAAGCCTTTACGATTAGTTTGGGTGATAGTTGTTTGATCACGCTGAGAAAAGACAGAAACTTTCTGCTCACGAAATTAATTTTCATTTTTATTCTGGAAGAGATTTTGAGTTGATTCTTTTTTATGCTGATTGATATGCAAATTTTACAGACGTTTGTAATATTTCAGATTTTTGGAGATATCAGAGGTATACGAAATATACAGATTGCTACAGACTATTCTGTTTTGACAGATTCTGTTTTCTATGCATTGTTCTCTTATTTTGATGAATCTATGGGTAGTATCGGTGGGTATGAACCATGGTGGAGTTGGATTACAGTAGATATAATGCTAATATGAATTTAGAATGAGTTCACAACAGTACTTGAAGTGGTGATTTATTTATTATACTAACGGATCTCACGAAGTTTTGTTGAGTTTTGTGTGATTGAAGTTTTCAAGTTTTGGGTGAGAGCACGATGGATGAAGGAATAAGGAGAGGCAAGAGCCTAAGCTTAGGGATGCCCGAGGCACCCCAAGGTAATATTCAAGGAATACTCAAGCATCTAAGCTTGGGGATGCCCTGGAAGGCATCCCCTCTTTCGTCTATAATCTATCGGTAATTTTACTCGGAGCTATATTTTAATTCGTCACATGATATGTGCAAATGCTTGGAGCGTCTTTTGTGTTTATTTTCCCTTTTTCTTTTATGCACCATGCTGGTATGAGATAGTCCTTGGTTGGATTTGTAGAATGCTTCATGTACTTCACTTATATCATTTGAAGTTTGGATTGCCTGTTTCCCTACACATAGAAAACCGCCATTTGTAGAATGCTCTTTTGCTTCACTTATATTTGTTAGAGCGGGGCATATCTTTTGTAGAAAGAATTAAACTCTCATGCTTCACTTATACCTATTTAGAGAGTTAACAGGAGTTGGTCATTCACATGGTTAGTCATAAAATCCTACATAAAACTTGTAGATCACTGAATATGATATGTTTGATTCCTTGCAATAGTTTTGCGACATGAATATGTGATATTAGAGTCATGCTAGTGAGTAATTGTGTATTTTTAGAAATACTTGTGTTAAGGTTTGTGATTCCCGTAGCATGCACGTATGGTGAACCATTATGTGATGAAGTTGGAGCATGATTTATTTATTGATTGTCATCCTTTGCGTGGAGGTCGGGATCGCGCGATGGTTAACTCCTACCAACCTTTCCTCTAGGAGCATGCGTGTAGTACCTTGCTTCGATGACTAATAGACTTTTGCAATAAGTATGTGAGTTATTTATGACTAATGTTGAGTCCATGGATTATACACACTCTCACCCATTCACCATTGCTAGCCTCTCTAGTACCGCGCAACTTTCGCCAGTGCATTGCACCCACCATATAGCCTCCCTCAAAAACAGCCACCATACCTACCTATTATGGCATTTTCATAGCCATTCCGAGATATATTGCCATGCAACTACCACCGTTCCGTCTTATGACATGTGCCACCACTTCCATATTGCCATTGCATGATCGTAAGATAGCTAGCATGATGTTTCCATGGCTTGTCCGTTTTTTGATGTCATTGCTATGCTAGATCATTGTCACGGTACACTACCGAAGGCATTTCATATAGAGTCATCATTGCTCTAAGTATTGAGTTGTAAGTGTGATGATCATTATTAATAGAGCATTGTCCCATGTGAGGAAATAAAAGAGGCCAGCGAAGCCCATTTACAAAAAAGAGGCCAAAGATGCCCACCAAAAAAAGAGAGGCCAAAGAGCCCACAAAAAAATGAGAGAAAAGAGAGAAGGGACAATTTCTACTATCCTCTTTCCACACTTGTGCTTCAAATAGCACTATGATCTTCATGACAGAGAGTCTCCTATGTTGTCACTTCCATATACTAGTGGGAAATTTTCATTATATAACTTGGCCTGTATATTCCAATTATGGGCTTCCTCAAAATTGCCCTAGGTCTTCGTGAGCAAGCAAGTTGGATGCACACCCACTAGTTTATTTTGTGAGCTTTCATACACTTATAAGCTCTAGTGCATCCGTTGCGTGGCAATCCCTACTCACTCACATTGATATCTATTGATGGGCATCTCCATAGCCCGTTGATACGCCTAGTTGATGTGAGACTATTTCCTCCTTTTTTGTCTTCTCCACGACCACCATATTCTATTCCACCTATAGTTCTATGTCCATGGCTCACACTCATGTATTGAGTGAAAGTTGAAAAAGTTTAAGAACACTAAAGTATGAAACAATTGCTTGGCTAAAACCAGGGTTGTGCATGATTTAAATACGTTGTGTGGGGAAGATGGAGCATAGCAAGACTATATGATTTTGTAGGGATAACTTTCTTTGGCCATGATATTTTGAGAAGACATGATTGCTTTGTTAGTACGCTTGAAATATTATTGTCTTTATGTCAAATGATAGACTATTGCTTCGAATCACTCGTGTTTTAGTATTCATGCCATGATTAGATTATATGATCAAGATTATGCTAGGTAGCATTCCACATCAAAAATTATCTTTTTTTATCATTTACCTACTCGAGGACGAGCAGGAATTAAGCTTGGGGATGCTGATACGTCTCCATCGTATATATAATTTTTGATTGTTCCATGCCAATATTCTACAACTTTCATATACTTTTGGCAACTTTTTATACTATTTTTGGGACTAACATATTGATCCAGTGCCCAGTGCCAGTTCCTGTTTGTTGCATGTTTTTTGTTTCGCAGAATATCCATACCAAACGAAGTCCAAACGTAATAAAAACTTACCAGGATTTTTTTGGAATATTTATGATTTTTGGGAAGAAGAATCAACGCGAGGCGATGCACGGAGTGCCCACAAGCCGTGTCGCCACGGCCAGGGGGTGGGCCCGCGGCAGGCAGGCTTGTGGCCACTCCTTAAGGCGGTTCGTGCCCTTGTTTTGCCGCAAGAAATATAATATCTGGAAGAAAATCGTGTTAAAATTTCATACCAATCGGAGTTACGGATCTCCGGGAATTTAAGAAACGGTGAAACGCAGAATCTGGGAGCGCAGAAACAGAAGGACACACAGAGAGAGAGATCCAATTTCGGAGGGGCTCTCGCCCCTCCGCCGCCATGGAGACCATGGACCAGAGGGGAAACCCTTCTCCCATCTAGGGAGGAGGTCAAGGAACAATAAGAAGGAGGGGGGCTCTCTCCCCCCTCTCCCGGCGGCGCCGGAACGCCGCCCGGGACATCATCGTGTGACGGCGATCTACACCGACACCTCTGTCATCTTCACCAACATCTCCATCATCTTCCCCCATCTATATTCAACGGTTCACTCTGCCACAACCCGCTGTACCCTCTACTTGAACATGGTGCTTTATGCTACATATTATCATCCAATGATGTGTTGCTATCCTATGATGTCTGAGTAGATTATCGTTGTCCTATCGGTGATTGATGAATTCCTATGATTGGTTTAATTTGCTTGTGGTTATGTTGCTGTCCTTTGGTGCCCATCATATGATCGTGTGCATGGATCACACCATAGGGTTAGTTGTATGTTGATAGGACTATGTATTGGTAGGCTAGAGTGACAGAAGCTTCAAACCTAGCATAGAAATTGATGCATATGGGATTGAAGGGGGACCAATATATCTTATTGCTATGGTTGGGTTTTACCTTAATGAACGTTAGTAGTTGCGGACGCTTGATAATAGTTCCAATCATAAGTGCATAGAATTCCAAGTAAGGGATGGCATGCTAGCAGAGACCTCTCCCACATGATACTTGCTATCGATCTAGTAATGTAGTCAATTGCTTAGGGACAATTCCGCAACTCCTACCACCACTTTTCCACACTCGTTAGACACTTGTAGTTGTTTCTTTATCTAACCAGCCCCTAGTTTTATTTACGTGTTCTTTACTTTCTTGCAAGCCTATCCTATCACTCCTACAAAGTACTTCTAGTTTGATACTTGTTCTAGGTAAAGCGAACGTAAAGTGTGCGTAGAGTTGTATCGGTGGTCGATAGAACTTGAGGGAATATTTGTCCTACCTTTAGCTCCTCGTTGGGTTCGACACTCTTACTTATCGAGAAAGGCTACAATTGATCCCCTATTCTTGTGGGTTATCAGCGAACATCGTTCATCACACTTTGGAGAAGGGTGAGGTTATCCCCATGCCTAAAGAAGGCAAATAGTGGTGTTCATCCCTCACTTCCTCCAGGGCCTCGGCTTCCCTCTCCACCCCTTCATACGGGGTCAAATATTTTATTACAGGTTGGATTTCCATGATCTCCCCCCGGAACTCTTTCTTCCATATTTTGGCCTTTATCATTGTCTGCGAGGCCCTTTTGCAGGTCCACCCCCACTTTGGCTTGTGGTTGAAGGTCTTCAACCTCAGGCCAAAGGTAGTTAATGACAAGCAGGCAGACTATGAGGGAGTGATGATTAGCAAGCTCCCTTGGTTTAATGTCGGATAGTTCCCTCATAGATACCATCAAGGTATGGCAACAAGAGTGGTTATACATCACCGAACCACGCGACACAGAGTGGGTGGCACCCCCCAGATTTAGATCTGGTCCTCCTATCAGACTGGTGTCATGGATGGAGAAGGCACTCAATTATGGGGGCACTGCGGAGGTGGAGGTGCTGCAAAGGTGCATCTCCATATTGGTGAAGAAGAATGTCGGTGTGGCCAACACAGTTCAGGTCATGCTACACTGTCGCCTTCTCCCTTGTTAGCACCGGACGACCCGGTCACTGTGCAAAATTCTTCCACATCACACACAAAAGGCCGTGGAAGGTGCTATTCAAGTCGCAGAAGACTTGGCCAGCCGAAGAGGAAGACATCGGCATCAGCGCAAATAACCCTCCTGGACCGGTAAGATTTCATTATATGTGTTCGGGTTTTCCCTTTTAACAAGGCTCTCACTCCCCTTTTCCTCCGCATTTGGATATCTGGATAGAGAAGTCCTAGCGGATCAACTGCCCAGCGCCATTGCCCAAGGGCCCCAGGATGGCTTTATTAATGGCCATGCTGGTCGAAAATCCATACATGACACCGAAGAAGATAATAAGGAAGAGAAGAAGAAGGCCCAAGGAGGTGCCCTCTCGAAAGGACCTCCGGACACCAGGTCCGAAGACACACACGTTCCCTTTACTCTAGAGGGAGAGGAGGAAGAGGGCGGGGACGAGAGCGGCTCCTCCCACACGAAGAAAAGGGCGGTGTTTGAAGACGTCGAGGGTGATCTAGCTCCCATTGCCCCCAAAAGGCAATGAAGGGACAAGGTGTCCCTGTTCGATAATGTTCCGGACTCCATCGAGGACTCCGAGGACTTTGAAAGGGTTCCTTGAAGGACCCTCAAGGTGAAGCCCCAGGAGCAAAGGTATGAATCCGAAGACCCCTAACATCTTTCCGTGTTGAGGTTTTATTAGCAGTAGGCATAACTTTCACATTGTAGCCCGCCGCCTGATTTTCCCATCGATCAAGTCTTGGAGGGGACTCCTTGCCAGCCAACCTGGTGGAGAGCAGAACCACCTCGCACAACACACCTCCCCCAGTCATCGAGGAATTGGGAAGGTGGTTTCCCGAAGGACCCTCACCCCCCTCCCGAGACGGATACCAGGGACACGAGTAATGATATCATGGATGAGGCTAACACATCGGCCGTTGAAGACCAGGAGGACGAGTCCCTCCTAGCAAGCAAAGAGGAAGAGCCCAGACAACCCAATATCTCTCCGAAGAAAGTTCTGGAGACCTCCAAGCCTCCCGAATCATCTACACGAGCTTCTCCGAGAGGAGAAACTACAATGCCGCACCCGAAGCTGCCCGAAACAGAGCGGCCCCAAACCGGGTGGCCGGCCGTGATGGAGGAGGGTTTGAATGACTCCTCCATCATTGAAAAACACCGCACTCTTTTGAGTGCAGTTCTACAAAGCATTCAATCAGTTGACAATGGATTGAAGGAAGCTTTCGACATGCTGGTTACGGGCTTCAAGGTAATTTTCACAATATCTTTTTTACAAAGTAGTTCTAATTTATGGGTTTATACGCATTCCCCATATTCAGTAGCCCACGAGCCGTGTGTGATTTTGAAAAACTCATGCGCGGTCAAAGTAGTGCGGAAAACACACATATAATATTTAAAATGAGTCGTAGCTCCCAAGACTCTGGTAGGATGATAGAAAAAACCTAGGAGAGGATTCAAAAATCTGATAACTTGGGAGTCTGACACGTATGAATTAATTATGCAGGCCTTTTCTTCGGCAGCAGCCCCTAACTTCGTGGAGTTGGGGAAATGAATCGGTAGCTTAAGAGCTCCGAGGAGGAGCTCAAACTTCCTAACAAGCGGTTCGACGATGCACAAGGTAAGTCTGAACTGGACTATTATCAGTAATTTTCGCATCCAAGTGAGCTATTTTTATTTGTATCCTTAAGTGTGGAGTGTTTTTATGACAACTATAGTCACCGCTGCGGAAGTCGAGAAGCTCAAGGCCGAGCTAAAAAGGCAAGGCAGGAGACTGCCGAACAAAAGGCAGCAGCCAAATGAGCACCTGCCAAACTGTTGATGGCAAGGAGTGCTAGCGACGAGCAAGAGGCTAGGGTTGCTGAGGCGCAGCAAGATCTCAAGGACTCCTTCACGAAATGTGAGGCCCTTGAGCAAAAAAAGGATCAAGCTTCCAAGCTATCCTCTTTGGCCACAACACTTCAAGAGGTGTGGATGGAGGCGCAAGGCCATGAGAAGGAGATGCACCAAATCAAACGCATTACGAATGGTAAACGATACTTACTGCAATGTATCTTTGGCGGGAAAAGGTTCACATTGCTTACCCGAGTATGGCATTCTCCAGGCGTGTTTGTGGACCTCTCGAAGAGTGCGGCAGATGCTTCAAGGCACTATGCGTCCCAGGAAGGGGTTGCCAAGTCGAGGCTATTCTGGGTGCAATTCCAAGCCCCTCAACAACCTCTCCTCATCTTCGGTCAGCTAAAACAACTAAGCTAATCGTCGTTGCGCCCTAGATTGACGTCCTCAAGCGCTCTGTATGCATTGAGGGAGCTCAGATGGCATTCGCGAAGACCATGGTGCATTGGCCAAAGTTGAAGCCAACCAATACGATCACGGGACCTCGACCGCTTGGCAAGGAGCATAGGCACCCAGAGCTATATTTTCCCAATGTTATTGAGGGTGCTCAGGCGATAGAAACTCAGTGCTCAAAGGATGTAATAATTGAGTGAAAATACTATCATGTGTTGATGGTTAAAGTTTTGTGTAATACAATGGTTTTGCTTTGCATGATATATTATGCCTTGCTGTGTTTAATTTTGACTCTTGTGTGGCCATTTTAACTTGAAAGTTTCCAGTCGCCAGCTTCAGCCCCCTGGTAGACGCTATCACGGGTATTTTCGGCTTCTTCACTGTTACGCTTAGCCAACATCTTGGTGCCCGGAGGTGGTAGTGCGGAAGGAAACAAGGCAATCAGACTATGCGGCTTTAATGCTTTCACTTAATCATAGGAGCTTGACCATGGGGACTAGTTACCCGTCGCTTTGTATTTTGTGATGTTCGGATATACCGAGGTTAAAAACCATTATCACTTGGTTTGTATAACTTCCAACCCTCCGTATAACATGGTGAACCTCAATTGATTCTTAGTTTAACACTTGTCATGAGATCGCAGATTGGTTCTCGGTTATTATGACACTCAGTTTCCAGCTTTCTCCAGTGAGGTACTTAACCAGGCAAGCTAGAAGTACAATCGCAGTGGTTCTCCCTTTACCCCTATAGCCGAACAGGCGGAATATAAAAGGGTAAGCACGAGAGCAGGGCAACCCAACTATTGATCCAAGACATAATTCGGAACCAATGCATATAACGCAATATCCAAGACGCCGAACACACATGGTAAAAAATGGTGTCGGGGTGATACTTAGGGCGAGCTTTACACTCGATTCCCCGATCGACTAGCCGATCACATCTAAAATATGTATCGAACTGGCTTGTGTTGGTATTGAAGAGCAGAAAGAGGGGAAAGGGGGGGAAAGGTTGTACAATATAAATGACTGCCATGGGACCGTAAGATTTGGTCTTTATTTCCTGATGAACTCCTGGCATTTAGCCGTACAATCCAATCTGTCCAACTAACTGTTATTGATACGGTAAAAATAAATTTACACAGGAAAGGTTTACATACGGTTTTTGCAGATGGCTTGATGTCCTTTACTGCGCCCTGCTGCACGTCAGCGCCTTTGCTCTTTGGGAAGTGCTCCTTTTCGGGAGGTGGTAGTCGGTGAGTGAACCTTCATAAGAGATGGTATTGAGAAGTCACTGAAGTATGTTAGCTTAATGCCGAGGAGGTCTTTGATGGTACCTCATACTATCTGAAGACATGTTTGACCATAGCTCAGTCAAGCCGGATACTTGGTCCTTATGTATTCGGTCCCCACAACTGCCCATGGTATTTTTAGGGTGAAATTGTGCCTCAACGGCACATATTTTGTGGCTAGCAAGGCCCTGCTATGGGGAGCATATCCCTATTTGTTTTGAGCATGGCAAGAATCTAGGAACTGTTGTGGGACTCGGGCTCGCTTATTCACCCCTTTTTCCTTGATGGCAAACTCGGGCTTTGGAGCTGTATTGTCGGTCTGGACTTCGGCTACCAAAGTTGTTGTATGTTCCTCGGTTTGGAGAGATCGCTTAGTGTTACCATTGACAGTGATAACACCCTTGGGTCCTGACATCTTAAGCTTTAGGTATGCATAATGGGGAACGATGTTAAAGGGAGCGAACGCTATACGACCGAGGAGTGCATGGTAACCGTTGTAAAAAGGGCCAATATCAAAGATCAAGTCTTCGCTGTGGAAGTTACCCGACGAGCCAAATGCTACTTCCAAAGTTATGGTGCCAGAGCAGTGGGCCTCGACACCTAGGATTATTCCTTTAAAGGTGGTGTTACTGGGTTTGATCCTTGATGGGTCGATGCTCATTTTCCTCACTATGTCCATATAAATCAGATTGAGGTTACTAACTCCATTCATGAGGACCCTAGTGAGGTGGTACCCATCGATGATGGGGTCAAGTACCAGGGCCAACGAACCCCCGTGACGAATACTAGTCGTGTGGTCCGTGCGGTCAAAAGTGATCGGGCATGCCGACCCTGGATTATACTTCAGGGCCACGTGATCTATAGCATAGACAACCCGAAGCGTGTGCTTCCTCTCCTTCTTTGCTATGTGTGTGATCTAGATCATATTCACAGTTTTGACCTCACGAGGGAATTGCTTTTGGCCTCCATTGTTTGTCCTGCGAGGTTCCTCATCGTCCTTGCTGCGGGGATTCTTGCCCTAGTCCTCGGTGTTGGGGAACATGACATGGGAAAAAAATCATACGCTCACCAAGATCAATCTATGGAGATCAACAACTACGAGAGGGGAGGTGCATATACATACTCTTGTAGATCTCTAAGCGGAAGCGTTGAGAAACGTGGTTGATGTAGTAGAAAATCTTCATGATCCAATCATGATCTGTCCCGCGATCCAATCACGAATGTCCCGATCAAGTGTCAAACGGACGACACCTCCGTTTTCAGCACACGTGCAACTCGATGACGCCTACACCACCTCGATCCAGCGAGCGTGGGTGAAGTAGTAGCTGAGTTCTCTAGTAGCACGATGTCGTGGTGCGATCTCGGCAGGTGTTCGCCAAGCGTTGTGATACGTCTTCAACGTATCGATAATTTACGAAGTAATCATGCCAATATTCTACAACTCTCATATACTTTTGGCAACATTTTATATTATTTTTGGGGACTAACTTACTTATCCAATACGTGGCGCCAGTTCCTATTTTGTGTGTGGTTTTTGTTTCACAGAAAATCCATATCAAACAGACCCCAAACGCGATAAAAATTTACACAGATTTTTTTGGTATATATGTGAATTTTGGGAAGAAGAATCAACGACGCACGATACCCGAGGCTCTCACAAACCAACAAGGCACGACCAGGGGGTGGTCGCGCCGTGATGCTTGTGGTCATCCCTTAAGTTGCTTGGGGTCCTTCTTTCTCCACAAGAAAGATATTTTCTCGATAAAAATCTTCTCAAAATTTCAGCCCGATTAGAGTTACAGATCTCTGGATATTAAGAAACAGTGAAGGGTCAGAAAACAGCAGCGAAAACAAGAGGGAAACAGTGAGAGAGATCCAATCTTGGAGGTGATCTCGCCCCTCCAGGAGCCATGGCGGCTCAGGACCAGAGGAAGAACCTCTCCCTAGATGTGGAGAGGCCATGGAGGAGGAAGTCTAAGGGGGAGACTCTCTCCCTCTCTCTTTAGGCGGCGCCACAGTGCAGTCGGGGGAGCCATCGCCATGGTGATCGTCTTCATCAACATCACCATCTTCATCACCTTCCTCATCTCTTTCCAGTGATCCACTCCCCCGCAACCTGCTGTAGTGCCCTACTTGAGCATGGTTTTCATGCCACATATTATTAATCAATGATGTGTTGCTGTCCTATGATGTTTGAGTAGATCTATGTTGTCCTTTGGGTTGATTCATGATCTTCATTGGTTTGAGTGTATGTTTTTTGGTGCTGTCCTAAGGTGCCTTCCATGAGGAGCACATGTGAAGGATTCACGCTAGAGGGTGTTCAATATGTTCATGATTCACTGATAGTGGGTGGATAGAGTGACAGAAGCTTACACCCGAGTAAGGGGGTTGTTTACGTATTGGAGTAAAAGGGACTTGATGTTTAATGCTATGATTGGGTTTACCTTGATGATTTCTAGTAGTTGCGGATGCTTGCTAGAGCTCCAATCATAAGTTCATATGATCCAAGTACGGGAAGTATGTTAGCTCATGCCTCTCCCTCATATAAAATTGCAAGAATGATTACCGATCTTGTTATTAATTGCCTAAGATGATTCCGCACACCATACCATCGTTATCCACACCCGCTATTTGTAATATATTGTAATATATTCTAACTCTATTTAGTGCAGCAACTATTTTCATATTTTAGTTCTCCAATATCAGTCCAATCTATCCCTTTATACCCACAATGCAGTTTTATATCTCGTTACTAGATAGAAGCAAACGTTCGGTGTACGTAGAGTTGTATCGGTAGAAGATATGACTTGAGAGAATAATGATCTTACCTTTAGCTCCTTGTGGTTTCTACACTCCATACCTACCATTTCCATCTTTGTAAAGTGCTATCATGATTCCTTGCACTTGGGGATTATCAAACTCTTTTCTTGCGCCGTTGTTGGGGAGCAATAGCGTGGGGCTAATATTTTTGTGTATGCTTGTTTGCTTCTATCACTAAGTAGATTTTGTTTTCCTTTTGTTAATGTTTTATTATTTTATTTATTTATTTATGGGTGAAACAAACCAACAAAATTGAAAAATAAAAAACACAAAAATGTTACATGTCTCTTAAAAGAGAAGCGATTGGAAAGTTATGCATTGAAGAAGTGAGGGTCGACCTTGAATACTTGTTTTCATGCTGATGGAAACAATGTAGAATTTTTCATAGAAGTTTCTCAAAAAAATAATTACCCCTTTGTATATACCACTGTACCATAAAAATAATATGTTTTTCATAATATTCATGATGCTCATTTGCATGTTTCTTATGTGAGCATCATTGAAATTATCATGCCTAGCTAAAAGGCTTTAAAGATAAGTGCTTGTTGGGAGATAATCCAACACTTATCCTTTCTGTTTTTGTGTTTTCACACGATTAACCTACTATAGTAATCATGTTTTGTGTCTGTTATTTCAATAATGTGCCAAGTAAAGCATTTGGGATGATTTGGATGATAAACAGAATTGATACGATGCAAAAATAGAATCTTTGACGTCAAATGCAGAATTTCTGTGATTTTACTAGAGTGTTTTTTGATATGAACTTTTACACAACATTAATATAAAAATTCCCCAGGTCCTCCTAATTTTCAGAATTTTTTGAGTTACATAAGTTTGGTATTTGTGCTGCTCATTATAGGCTGTTCTGTTTTAGACACATTCTATTTTTGCTTGCATAGTTTGCTTGTTTTGATGATGCTATGGATTGTATCGGGGGGTATAAGCCATGGAGAATTTAGAATATAGTACCTTATTCAATAATTAAATGTAAATAAATTTATAACAATATCTAAAGTTTATGATTTGCCTATTATACTAACGATTTCATGAGGTTTCTGTTAAGTTTTGTGTGATTGAAGTTTTCAAGTTTTGGGTGAGATATCGATATGTGGAGAATAAAGAGCAGCAAAAACCTAAGCTTGGGAATGCCCAAGTCATGCAAGGTAATATCCAAGGAAGAATCAAGCGTCTAAGCTTGGGGATGCCCCGGAAGGCATATCCTCGTTCGTCTTGAACAATATTGGTATATCGTACTTAGAGATATATTTTTATTCATCACACAATATGTGTTTTGTTTGGAGCATCATTTTATTTTGTTAGTATTTTCTTTCTGCTATTTATTATCTTCTTTTGCAATAAAAAAGTTCCGAGAATTGCCTTTAGAATGCTTAAATTGCATGTGTGAGGTGTGTTGTATAAAAAACATAAACTTTTCTTGTAGTATTTGAATTAAAAGATTTTACTGGAACATGTAAAGTTTCTGAAATTTTTATACAAATTATTTATATTGTCCTCAAATTTTCAGAGTTTGTGGAGATACATAAGTACACTGTTTAAAGCGATTGCTACAAAATATTCTCTTTGGACATTGTCAAAGTTTTGTTATCTACTTATCCTAGAGTTTTCATGGCTTTTATTTGTAGATATAAATTGTGGAAATGATAGTATATAGTATCTAATGTTTGAAAATTATTATGCAACTTGTCTTGGCAGTACATGAAGTGTAGATTTATTCTTATGTGTACTGACCTATCTCACGAGTTATTTTCAAGTTTTATGTGGATGAAGTTTTTGAGATTTAGGTGAAACCGGGATTTGAGAGGATTGAAAGGGATTCAAAGTCTCAAGCTTGGGGCTTCCCAAGGGACCCCAAGTAAATATTACAAGAAGTTTCAAGAATCTAATATTGGGTATGCTACGCATCCCACCTCTCTTCGTCAACAATTATCCGTTAGCCAATGTTGATCCTAAGTTTTCATTTGTTCACATGTGCTATTCTTGGAGCATATTTTGTGTTTGCTACTCCCTTTTATTTTATGCACCATGCTGGTATGAGGTAATCCTTGGCTTATTTATAGAATGTTTCATGCGCTTCGCTTAAATCTTTTGAGTATGATTTTACAGAATGCTTCATGTACTTCACTTAAATCTTTTGAGTGTGAATTTATGGAATGCTTCGTGTGTTTCAGTTATATATTTTGAGCTTAAATATTGGTCCCTCCATATTCATTAAAGAAAGCTCTATGAACTTCACTTATATCTTTTTGAGAGTAGTTTGATGATCACTCTTGTGCTTCACTTATATCCTAAGAGAAAATGTTGAATGAATTGAATGTCATAAAATGTGAAATTACATATGCTTCATATGCTTGTCCCATGGGGAGTAGTGACTTCACATACTAAGAGTATAAACAATAAAAAATATTGCAGGTTAGCAAACATAGCATATGTCACTTGAACAATTCATGAAGGAATATTGAAGGAAGAGAGATTTCACATATAAATATACTACCTTCGACATATTCTATGATTGTGAGCCCCCATTAATTATTTTCAAACTTGATCAAGTAGTTGACGTTGGGCAAGGAAGATAACGTAATGGTTATGTTTGCTTATATCACATAGTAATTATATTTTCATGGATCCTCTAACATGTTATGCTTGCTTAGGATTGATACGTCTCCAATGTATCTATAAGTTTTGATTGTTCCATGATGTTATATTATCATTCTTGGATGTTTTATAACCAGTTTATAACAACTTTATATCATTTTTTGGGACTAACCTATTGACATGGTCCCCACTGCCAGTTGTTGGTTTCTTACTTGTTTTTTCCTTCGTAGAAAATTAATATCACATGAAGAAAAATGCCATGAAACTTTTTGGATTTTTTTGGACCATAAGGAAACTTGAGGACCAAGGATGCCAACGAGGGGAGGACCACGCAGCCCACTAGGCACCATGGCACGCCCTGGGCCCCTAGTGCACCCTAGTGGGTAGTGGGGGCCTCAGGCACCTCCTCCACCGCCTGTGAGCTCTATAAATACCCCAATATTCTAGAAACCCTAGAGGAGAAGACAAAAAATCATTTCAGTTGGCGCAAGTTCCAGAAGCCACGAGATCCAATCTAGAGCCCGTTCCGGAGGGGAACATGGTCACGGAGGGGTTCATCATCCTCATTAGTGCTCCTCCGATGATGCGTGAGTAGTTCATATCACACCTATGGGTCTGTAGACAGTAGCTGATACGTCTCAAATGTATCTATAATTTTTGATGGTTTCACGCTGTTATCTTGCCTTTTTTGTATGTTTTATGTACCTTTTTATATCTTTTTGGGACTAACTTATTAATTCAGTGCCAAGTGCCAGTTCCTGTTTTTTCCGTGTTTTTGACTCTTTTCAGATCTGATTTTGGAACAGAGTCCAAATGGAATAAAAACCCCGAAATGATTTTTTCCCAAACAAAAGAAGACCAGGGAGCCTTTGGGCCAAGCCAGGTGGGCTCCAGGGAGCCCACAAGCCCCCACTCCGCCACCAGGTGGGAGGTGGCGGTGGGCAGGCTTGTGGCCTCCCTAGCCGCCCCCTGACCTAGGTCTTGCGCCTATATATTCCCAAATATTCCGCAAAAAATCAGGGAGCCTCGAAAATACTTTTCCGCAGCCGCAAGCTTCCGTTTCCGCGAGATCTCATTTGGAGACCCTTCCCGGTGCCCTGCCGGAGGGGACTTTGGAGGTGGAGGGCTTATTCATCATCATCATCACCCCTCCAATGACTCGTGAGTAGTTCACTTCAGACCTACGGGTCCGTAGTTAGTAGCTAGATGACTTTTTCTCTCTCTTGGATCTTCAATACAAAGTTCTCCATGATCTTCATGGAGACCTATTCGATGTAATCTTCTTTGGCGGTGTGTTTGTCGAGATCCAATGAATTGTGGACTTGTGATCAGATTATCTATGATATATATTTGAGTCTTTGCTGATTTCTTATATGCATGATTTGATATCCTTGTAAGTCTCTCCGAGTCTTGGGTTTTGTTTTGCCAACTAGATCTATGATTCTTGCAATGGGAGAAGTGCTTGGTTTTGGGTTCTGCCATGTGGTGACCTTTCCCAGTGACAGTAGGGGCAGCAAGGCACACATCAAGCAGTTGCCATCAAGGGTAATAGTAGTAGATGCAGAAAGTATCGATCTACTTGTTTCGGACGTGATGCCTATAGAAATAATCATTGCATAGATATCGTCATGACTCTGCATAGTTCTATCAATTGCTCGACAGTAATTTGTTCACCCACCGTCTACTTGCTTTCATGAGAGAAGCCACTAGTAAACACTACGGCCCCCGGGTCTATTCACATCCATCGTTTACAACTCCGCTTTTACTTTGCTTTGTTACTTTGTTGCTTTCAGTTCTCACTTGGCAAACAATCTATAAGGGATTGACAACCCCTTCACAGCGTTGGGTGCAAGCTTTTGTGTTTGTGCAGGATCTTGAGATACTCTTGCGCCGGATTGATACCTTGGTTCTCAAACTGAGGGAAATACTTACCATCGCTGTGCTACATCACCCTTTCCGTTTCGAGGGAACACCAACGCAAGGCTCCAAGGCCACGGGGGAAATCCTTTGCATACTTTCCTAGGAAGTCCCTTAAGGCGTAGCCGTAGCTGAAGGATTCCTGGTGCCGTCGACACAACTACTTCCTGGCGCCGTTGCAAGGGATACACAGCAGAACAATCAGAAGTATTTCCGGCGCCGTTGCCGGGGATCCTTTTGAGGTAGCACAAGTATTCCTGGCGCCGTTGCCGGGGATCTTTTTGAGGCAGCAGAACTATTTCTGGCGCCGTTGCAAGGGATACACAACAGAACAATCAGTAGCTAGATGGCTTTCTCTCTCGTTTTGCTTCTCAATACAATGGTCTGTGAGAGATCTATTTGATGTAACTCATTCTTTTGCGGTGTGTTTGTTGGGATGCGATGAACTGTGAATTTATGATCAGATCTATGAAATTATATCCATGCTTGATTATTATAGCCTCGTATTTCTTCTCTAATATTTGGGTTTTGTTTGGCCAACTTGATCTTTTTATCTTGCAATGGGAAGAGGTGCTTCGTGATGGGTTTGATCTTGCGGTGCTCAATCTCAGTGTCAGAAAGATACATGACACGCATGTATTCTTTTGGGTCAATTCCAGAGAATTACTGGTCCAGGAATGAGAATGGAAAAGAACTCAAATCTGCCCTAGGAATGATCCAAAATTATCTCAGAATTACACTGCAATCTAGAATTGCCGAAACTTGGCAATTTTGCCAAGTCCCTAAAAAACGGTTCGGTTTAGACTATTGCACGTGTAGTAAACTCATATTACAACTAGAATGCCACTCCTACCTTACCCCCGCAGTGCTCACTCCCTCCCATCATGCTGGCCCCTCCCCTCGCACACTTTCGTCACTCCCGATAGCGCTGCCATTGGCCTCGTCAGATCCGGTTGCAGTTCGTCCCCAGACTGTCCGCCCTTTCCCACCGGGCCGCCATACGCGCAGTTCGCTCCTTCCCGCCGGCCTGCCGTCCGCTCCCTCCACCCGTCCGTCGTCCGCTCCGCCCTCCCTCCCCCCTGTAGTCCGCTCCGTCGCTCGGCCGCCGTCCGCTCCGTCCGCCCGGCCGCCGTCCTCTTCGTCCTCCTAGCCAGTTATACGTCTCGAACGTATCTATAATTTTTGATGGTTCCATGCTATTATCTTGTCAAATTTGGATGTTTTATATGCATGAATATGCTAGATTTTATCTTTTCTAGGACTAACCTATTAACTCAGTGCCAAGTGCAAGTTTCTATTTTTTCCGTGTTTTTGGCCCATTTTCAGACGGAGTCCAAATGGAATGAAACTTTACGATGATTTTTTGGACCAAAAGAGACCCCCGAAGCTTTGGAAGAAGGCCAGAAGAGCCACGAGGGAGTCACAAGCCCTGACGCCGCCACCCCCCTAGGTGGCGCATGGCAGGCTTGTGACCTCCTCGTGGGCCCAACCGACATAATTCCACCGCCATAAATTCCTATAAATTCAGAAACCCCCAAAAAGAAACCTAGATCGGGAGTTCCGCCGCCGCAAGCCTCTGTAGCCACCAAAAACAAATCTGGAGCCCGTGCGGCACCCTGCCGGAGGGGGAATCCATCTCCTGTGGCCATCTTCATCATCCCGGCGATCTCCATGACGAGGAGGGAGTAATTCTCCCTCGGGGCTGAGGGTATGTACTAGCAGCTATGTGTTTGATCTCTCTCTCTCGTGTTCTTGAGATGTCTTGATCTCGATGTACCATGAGCTTTGCTACTATAGTTGGATCTTATGATGTTCTTCCCCCTCTCCCTCTTGTAATGAATTGAGTTTCCCCTTTGGAGTTATCTTATCAGATTGAGTCTTTTAGAACACTTGATGTATGTCTTGCACGTGTCTATCTGCTGTGATCAACTTGCGGGTTTGTGACATTGGGAACCTATGCATATGGGTTGGCACACGTTTGATTCATGTGAGTACTCGATGTATGTTTTGGTGATCAACTTGCGGGTTCATGACATTGGGAACCTATGCATAGGGGTTGGCACACGTTTTGACTCTCCGGTAGAAACTTTGGGACACTCTTTGAAGTTCTATGTGTTGGTTGAATAGATGATTCTGAGATTATGTGATGCATATCGTATAATCATGCCCACGGATACTTGAGGTGACAATGGAGTATCTAGGTGACATTAGGGTCTTGGCTGATATGTATCTTAAGGTGTTATTCTAGTATGAACTCTATGATGGATCGAACGAAAAGAATAGCTTCGTGTTATTTTACTACGGACTCTTGAATAGATCAACCAGAAAGAATAACTTTGTGGTGGTTTCGTACCCGACAATAATCTCTTCGTTTGTTCCCCGCTATTAGTGACTTTGGAGTGACTCTTTGTTGCATGTTGAGGGCTAGTTATATGATCCAATTATGTTATCTTTGTTGATTGAACTTCCACTAGTGAAAGTATGAACCCTAGGCCTTGTTTCCACGCATTGCAATACCGTTCGTGCTCACTTTTGTTACTAGTTACCTTGCTGTTTTTGTAATTTCAGATTACAAAAACCTATATCTACCATCCATATTGCACTTGTATCACCATCTCTTCGCCGAACTAGTGCACCTATACAATTTACCATTGTATAGGGTGTGTTGGGGACACAAGAGACTCTTTGTTATTTGGTTGCAGGGTTGCTTGAGAGAGACCATCTTCATCCTACGCCTCCTGCGGATTGATAAACCTTAGGTCACCCACTTGAGGGAAAATTGCTACTGTCCTAAAACCCTCTGCACTTGGAGGCCCAACAACGTCTACAAGGAGAAGGTTGTGTAGTAGACATCAAGCTCTTTTCTGGCGCCGTTGCCGGGGAGGTTAGCTCTTGAAGGTATATCTTTAGATATTGCAATAGAATCTTTTTGTTTCTTGTTCTTTCACTAGAAAAATACAAAAAAATGGAATTGAGGATGCCTCATATGCTCCATCTTTTCAATGTCTTTCGTGAGCATGATGGGAAGGAAAATTGTGCTCAAGTGCTGAAAGAAGAATTACATAGAATGCTTGGCATAGAATATGTGAATGATGAGCATGATTGCAATGCCCTTAGCATGAATTCTTTGAATACCCATGATGCTAATGATATGCAAAGCCACAAGCTTGGGGATGCTATATTTGATGAAGATGATCTTTTTAGTTCTTCCACTTTGAATGATCAAAATCATTTTGATGAAAGCATGCCCCCTATCTATGATGATTATTGTAAGGATACTTATGCTTTGAAGAAAAGGGATGATAAAACTTGTCATACTTTCTAAAACCCCTTTGCTAAACCTTGCTTTTTCATTGTGGACACAATTTGTAGTGCTCAAGTCTTTTACGATACTCCCACTACTACTCTTGAGAATAGATTTCCTTATGTGGAGAGTAGTAAAATTTCTATGCTTGTAGATCATGAAAAGAATGCTTTAGGTGCTGGTTATATTGTTGAATTCATTCATGATGCTACTAAAAATTACTATGAGAGAGGATCATATGCTTCTACTTATTGCAATAGTATCAAGCTTCCTCTCCATATGCTGAAATTTTTGAAGCTATGCTTGTTTTGCCTTCCTATGCTAGTTGATTCTTGCTCCAATAAATTGTTTGATCACAAAATCCCTATGCATAGGAAGTGGGTTGGACTTAAATGTGCTAGCCATTTTCTCCATGATGCTCTCGTTGTGTTTCAATCCTTAACTTTTATGTGAGCATCATTGAAATCAATGCCTAGCTAAGGGCGTTAAATGATAGCGCTTGTTGGGAGGGAATCCAATGAATACATTTTTCTTTGCTTTTTTGCTTCCTGTTTTGTTTTCTCCACACCATCATAATTCTGTTATGATTGTGTATTTTGTGTTTCTTTTTGTGTTTGTGCCAAGCAAAACCGTTATGATTAGTCTTGGTGATGATTGTTTGATCATGCTGGAAAAAGACAAAAACTTTCTGTTCACGAAAAGAATTTTCATTTTTATTCTGTAAGAGATTTTGGGTTGATTTTTTTGCTGCTGATTTCTATGCAATTTCTTCAGACTGTCGTAATTTTCAGATTTTTTGAAGTACCAGAAGTATACGAAGTATACAGATTGCTACAGACTGGTCTGCTGTTAACAGATTCTGTTTTTGTTGAGTTGGTTGCTTATTTTGATGAAACTATGGATAGTATCGGAGGTTATTAGCCATGGAAGATTGAAAATACAGTAACCCAACATCATCATAAGTAGAATTTAAGTTTTCTACAGTACCTAAGGAAGTGGTGGTTTGCTTTCTCATACTAATGTTATCACGAGTTTCTGTTTAAGTTTCGTGTTGTGAAGTTTTCAAGTTTTGGGTGAAGTTCTTATGGACAAAGAGATAAAGAGTGGCAAGATCTCAAGCTTGGGGATGCCCAAGGCACCCCAAGAGATTCAAGGATGCCGTAAAAGCCTAAGCTTGGGGATGCCCCGGGAAAGCATCCCCTCTTTCGTCTTCAATCCATCGGTAACGTTACTTGGAGCTATATTTTTATTCACCACATGTTATGTGTTTTTGCTTGGAGCATCTTGTATCGTAGGAGTCTTTTTTTATTGTGTCACAATCATCCTTGCTGCACACCTATAGAGAGAGACATGCACGCACCGTGATTTTGTCGAGCTTCACTTATATCCTTTGGTAGACAATTCAGCTCACATGTGCTTCACTTATATCTTTTGAGCTAGATACTTTTGCTCTGTGTGCTTCACTTATATCTTTTAGAGCGCAGCGGTGCGTGGTTGGTAGTTGATCTATGCTTTGAAAGTAGTCTCAAAAGGGGTAGTTATCCAAAGGGATATGAAAACTTCCACCTTCATGTGCATTGAATAGTTAGAGAAGTTTGACTCATCTCAATTAGTTTTGAGTTGTTGTTTTGGTAATATTGAAGTCATGCTAGTAAGGTGTTGTGGATCTAGAAATACTTGTGTTGAACTTAGTGATTCCCGTAGCATGCACGTATGGTGAACCGCTATGTGATGAAGTCTGAGCATGATTAGTCTTTTGATTGTCATCCTTTGTGTGGCGGTCGGGATCACGCGATGGTTTATACCTACCAACCCTTCCCCTAGGAGTATGCATTGAATGCTTTGTTTCGATTACTAAGAAATTTTTTGCAACAAGTATATGAGTTCTTCATGACTAATGTTGAGTCCATGGTTTAGATGCACTTTCACCTTCCACCATCACCATCTTCTTAGTGCCGTGCAACTTTCGCCGGTGCACAAAACCCACCATTAGCCTCCCTCAAAATAGAGACCATACCTACCTACTATGGCTTTTTGAGAGTCATTCCGAGATATATTGCCATGCAACTACCACCATGACTTGTGCCACCACTTCTACATTTCCATTGCATGATCATAAGATAGCTAGCATGTTGTTTCCGTTGATGTTTATGCCATGCTAGATCATTGTCACGGTACACTATCGAAGGCATTCCATATAGAGTCATCATTATTCTAAGTTTTGAGTTGTAAGTGTGATGATCATCATTGATGGAGCATTGTCCCATATGAGGAAATAAAAGAGGCCAGCGAAGCCCATTTACAAAAAGAGGCCAAAGATGCCCACCAAAAAAAAGAGGCCAAAGAGCCCACCAAAAAAATGAGAGAAAAAGAGAGAAGGGACAATGCTACTATCCTTCCACACTTGTGCTTATTAAGCACCATGATCTTCATGATTGAGAGTCTCTTGTTTTGTTACCACCATATAGCTAGTGGGAAATTTTCATTATATAACTTGGCTTGTATATTCCAATGATAGGCTTCCTCAAAATTGCCTTAGGTCTTTGTGAGAAAGCAAGTTGTGTGCACACCCACTAGTTTTCTTTAAGAGCTTTCACATACTCCTAGCTCTAGTGCATCATTTGTATGGAAATCCCTACTCATTCACATTGATATCTATTGATGAGAATATCCATAGCTCATTGATATGCCTAGTCAATGTGACCATCTTCTCCTTGTTTGCCTTGCAACCTCCACCACACTCCACACCACTTATAGTGCTAAAACCATGGCTCACGCTCATGTATTGCGTGAGAGTCGAAGAAGTTTGAGAAAGTAAAGGCGTGAAAACAATTACTTGGCCAATACCGGGGTTGTGCATGATTTAAATTTGTTGTGCAAGGATGATAGAGCATAGCCAGACTATATGATTTTGTAGGGATAACTTTCTTTTTGGCCTTGTTGTTTTGAAAGTTCATGATTACCTTGCTAGTTTGCTTGAAGTATTATTGTCTCCACGTCAATAGCAAACTATTGTTTTGAATTTAACGGATCTGAACATTCATGTCACATAACAGGAGTTACAAAGGACATCTATGCTAGGTAGCATGAAAGCATCAAAAATTCATTCTTTATCACTTCCCTACTCGAGGATGAGCAGGAGTTAAGCTTGGGGATGCTTGATACGTCTCCAACGTATCTATAATTTTTGATGGTTCCATGCTATTATCTTGTCAATTTTGGATGTTTTATATGCATGAATATGCTATTTTATATCTTTTTTGGGACTAACCTATTAACTCAGTGCCAAGTGCGAGTTTCTGTTTTTTCCGTGTTTTTGGCCCATTTTCAGACGGAGTCCAAATGGAATGAAACTTTACGATGATTTTTTTGGACCAAAAGAGACCCCCGAAGCTTTGGAAGAAGGCCAGAAGAGCCACGAGGGAGTCACAAGCCCTGACGCCGCCACCACCCCCTAGGTGGTGCAGGGCAGGCTTGTGACCTCCTCGTGGGCCCAACCGACGTAATTCCACCGCCATAAATTCCTATAAATTCAACCCCCCCAAAAAGAAACCTAGATCGGGAGTTCCGCCGCCGCTAGGCTCTGTAGCCACAAAAAACCAATCTGGAGCCCGTTCCGGCACCCTGCCGGAGGGGGAATCCATCTCCGGTGGCCATGTTCATCATCCCGGCGATCTCCATGACGAGGAGGGAGTAGTTCTCCCTTGGGGCTGAGGGTATGTACCAGCAACTATGTGTTTGATCTCTCCCTCTCTTGTGTTCTTGAGATGTCTTAATCTCGATGTACCATGGGCTTTGCTACTATAGTTGGATCTTATGATGTTCTTCCCCCTCTCCCTCTTGTAATGAATTGAGTTTCCCCTTTGGAGTTATCTTATCAGGTTGAGTCTTTGAGAACACTTGATATATGTCTTGCACGTGTCTATCTGGTGTGATCAACTTGCGGGTTTGTGACATTGGGAACCTATGCATATGGGTTGGCACATGTTTGATTCATGTGAGTACTCGATGTATGTTTTGGTGATCAACTTGCGGGTTCGTGACATTGGGAACCTATGCATAGGGGTTGGCACACGTTTTGACTCTCCGGTAGAAACTTTGGGGCACTCTTTGAAGTTCTGTGTGTTGGTTGAATAGATGATTCTGAGATTATGTGATGCATATCGTATAATCATGCCCACGGATACTTGAGGTGACAATGGAGTATATAGGTGATATTAGGATCTTGGTTGATATGTATCTTAAGGTGTTATTCTAGTACGAACTCTATGATGGATCGAATGGAAAGAATATCTTCGTGTTATTTTACTACGGACTCTTGAATAGATCGATCAGAAAGAATAACTTTGTGGTGGTTTCGTACCCGACAATAATCTCTTCGTTTGTTACCCGCTATTAGTGACTTTGGAGTGACTCTTTGTTGCATGTTGAGGGCTAGTTATATGATCCAATTATGTTATCTTTGTTGAGAGAACTTCCACTAGTGAAAGTATGAACCGTAGGCCTTGTTTCCATGCATTGCAATACCGTTCGTGCTCAATTTTGTTACTAGTTACCTTTCTGATTTTTTAATTTCAGATTACAAAAACCTATATCTACCATCCATATTTCACTTGTATCCCATCTCTTCGCCGAACTAGTGCACCTATACAATTTACCATTGTATTTGGTGTGTTGTGGACACAAGGGACTCTTTGTTATTTGGTTGCAGGGTTGCTTGAGAGAGACCATTTTCATCCTACGCCTCCCGCAGATTGATAAACCTTAGGTCACCCACTTGAGGGAAAATTGCTACTGTCCTACAACCCTCTGCACTTGGAGGCCCAAGAACGTCTACAAGGAGAAGGTTGCGTAGTAGACATCAGCCAGCCTCTAGTCGATCCGCCCGTCGAGCCTCCCTTCCACATTAGGTGAGCTCCAAACAAGAAGATGTGGAATTTGAGGCAGGAATCTTTTCAATCTAGGGGCATTTGAGACATTTCAACAAACAACTCATACAACAATTACATGCTAGAATCACAGAAAAGAACTCAAGAGATAATTCTGGGGCCACACAATTCTATGGGCAATTTCCGGAATTATGATTCTGGAGAATTACAAGGTGAAAAGAACTGTCCCTAAGGATAAAATGATGCGGTCTATTTCTACATGAATAGATCTTGTCTACATCATGTCATCGTTCTTAAAGCATTACTCCATTTCTCCTTGAACTTAATACACTAGACGCATGTTGGATAGTGGTCGATGTGTGGAGTCATAATAGTAGATGCAGGCAGGAGTCGGTCTACTTGTCTTGGACGTGATGCCTATATACATGATCATTGTCTTGGATATCGTCATAATTATTCCCTCCTCTATCAATTGCCAAAGAGTAATTTGTCTACACACCATTTGCTATTTTCTCGAGAGAAGCCACTAGTGAAACCTACGCCCCTCGGCCTATTTTACAACATCTATTTGCAATCTCTATTTTTTTATTCGCGTTTCCAATTTATTTGCACTTGTATTTTCAGATATATATTATAAAAAACCCAAAAATACCTTGTTGTGTTTTATTTACCATTAGTTTATTTGTATCTATCATTCTATTCTTTTACCGTTTTGTTTTACCCACGAGGGATTGACAAACCCTACACGCGTTGGGCCGCGAGAATTTGTTATTTGTGTGCAAGTACCGCTTACATAGTATTGTGGATCTTCCTACTGGATTGATACCTTGGTTTTATAATTGAGGGAAATACTTGTCGTTGCTGTGCTACATCACCCTTTAAACTTGGAGGGAACCCAACGCAATCACTGAGGAGTCAAGATTTCTGGCAACGTTGTCGGGGAAGATCAAGTCAAGATGTGTCAAGTTCCCACACATAAACTCTCATCTCCTTGCAATTACATTATTTTCCATTTGCCTCTCGTTTTCCTCTCCCCCACTTCACAAAAAATTGCCTTTTTATTTGCCTTCTTTCCGTTTACCGTTTTCCTGCCGGATCTCTTGTTTGCTTGTGTTCTTGCTTGCCTTATCGCCATGGCAGATTCCTCCCTCGCTATGAACACCCCTGAGATTGATGTTCTCAATTTTAAGCAAAGGGGAGGAGAAAGTGTGAAAGATGCTTGGTATACGATTTGCAATGCTAATGATAGATCTATCCACAAGCAACCTAATATCGTTCTTCTTTGAAATTTTTGTGTGGGTATTACTACTTGGTATAGATTTGTTCGTGACACTATCACCGGGTAAATTTCTTAAGTTGTACACCCTTCGACGCTCTTAATACCATGGGAAGTTTAGTGGGGTCTCCACCTATTGTAGGATCAAAAGTATGTCTAGAGGGGGGTGATTAGTGTTGGAAATATGCCCTAGAGGCAATAATAAAATGGTTATTATCATATTTCCTTGTTCATGATAATAGTCTATTATTCATGCTATAATTGTATTAACAGGAAACAGTAATGCATGTGTGAATAAATAGATCACAATGTGTCCCTAGCAAGCCTCTAGTTGGCTAGCTCGTTAGTCAATAGATGATCATGGTTTCCTGATCATGGGCATTAGATGTCATTGATAACGGGATCACATCATTGGGAGAATGATGTGATGGACAAGACCCAATCCTAAGGATAGCACTAGATCGTATTGTTCGTATGCTAAAGCTTTTCTAATGTTAAGTGTCTTTTCCTTCGACCATGAGATTGTGCAACTCCCGGATACCGTAGGAGTGCTTTGGGTGTATCAAACGTCACAACGTAAATGGGTGACTATAAAGGTGCACTACGAGTACCTCTGAAAGTGTCTGTTGGGTTGGTATGAATCGAGATCGAGATTTGTCACTCCGTGTGACGGAGAGGTATCTCTGGACCCACTCGGTAGAAAATCATCATGAGCTCAATGTGACTAAGGAGTTAGTCACACGATGACGTGCTACGGAACAAGTAAAGAGACTTACCGGTAACGAGATTGAACAAGGTATAGGTATACCGACGATCGAATCTCGGGCAAGTTCTATACCGACAGACAAAGGGAATCATATACGGGATTGATTGAATCCTTGACATCGTGGTTCATCCGATGAGATCATCGTGGAGCAAGTGGGAGCCACCATGGGTATCCAGACCCCGCTGATGGTTATTGTCCGGAGAGGTGTCTCGGTCATGTCTGCCTGTCTCCTGAACCCATAGGGTCTACACACTTAAGGTTCGATGACGCTAGGGTTATAGGGAATTGTTACACGAGGTTATCGAAAGTTTTTCGGAGTCCCGGATGAGATCCCGGACGTCACGAGGAGCTCCGGAATGGTCCGGAGGTAAAGATTGATATATAGGACGGATGGTTTCGGACACCTGAAGTGTTTCGGGCATCACCGGTAACGTACCGGGACCACCAGAGGTGGCCCCGGGGGTCCACCGAAGGGGGGCAACGACCCCAGGAGATAAGATGGGCCAAGTGAGGGAGGGAATCAGCCCCTAGGTGGGCTGGTGCGCCTCCCCACTCAGCCCAATGCGCAGGGGAGAGGGAAGGGGGGCAAACCCTAAGCCAGGTGGGCCTAAGGCCCACCAGGGTGCGCCACACCCCTCCTCCCCTCATGGCCGCCACCTGCTGGCGCAGATGGGGCTGCCGCACCCCTTGGGGTGGGAACCCTAAGGGCTGCGCCACCTCCCTCTCCCCCTATATATAGTTGAGGTTTCGGGGCTGTTTTGCACACGGTTTTCTCTCTCTCTCTCGGTGCAGTCGTGCCCTTCTTCCTCCTCCTCTCTGCCGGTGCTTGGCGAAGCCCTGCCGGGAGACCTCGTCTCTCCATCGACACCACGCCGTCGTGCTGCTGGAGTTCTTTCCCAACCTCTCCCTCCTCCTTGCTGGATCAAGGTGCGGGAGACGTCACCGGGCTACACGTGTGTTGAACGCGGAGGTGCCGTAGTTCGGCACTAGATCGGAATCGCCGCGAGTACGACTCCATCAACCCCATTCTAGTAACGCTTCCGCTTAGCGATCTTCATAGGTATGAAGATGCACTCACCCCTCTCTCGTTGCTGGTCTCTCCATAGGAAGATCTGAATATGCGTAGGAATTATTTTGAATTTATGCTACGTTACCCTACAGTGGCATCCGAGCCAGGTTTTCTATGCGTAGATTCTATGCACGAGTAGAACACAAAAGGTTGTGGGCGATGATTTGTCAATTGCTTGCCGCTACTAGTCTTATTCTTTTCCGGCGGTATTGTGGGATGAAGCGGCCCGGACCGACCTTACACGTACGCTTACGTGAGACTGGTTCCACCGACACACATGCACACCATGCATAAAGGTGGCTAGCGGGTGTCTGTCTCACCTACTCTAGTCGGCTTGGATTTGATGAAAAGGGGGTCCTTATGAAGGGGAAATAGCTTTGGAACATCATCGTTGTGGCTGTCACGTAGGTAAGAAAGCGTTCTTGCTAGAAACCCAAATCAGCCACGTAAAACTTGCAACAACAATTAGAGGACGTCTAACTTGTTTTTGCAGGGTTTGACATGTGATGTGATATGGCCAAAGTTGTGATGTTGCATGTATGATGTATGAGATGATCATGTTATTGTAATAGGTTTCACGACTTGCATGTTGATGAGTATGACAACCGGCAGGAGCCATAGGAGTTGTCTTAATTTATTGTATGAGATGCAACACCATGTGCTTACTACTTTTACTTCATTGCTAACGGTTAGCTATAGTAGTAGTGATAGTAGTAGTTGGCGTGACGACTTCACGGAGACACGATGATGGAGATCATGATGATGAGATCATGGTGTCACGCCGGTGACGATGATGATCATGCGATGCCTGAAGATGGAGATCAAAAGAGCAAAGATGATAATGGCCAGATCATGTCACTATATGATTGCATTGTGATGTTTATCATTTTTTTCATCTTATTGCTTAGAACGACGGTAGCATAATAAGATGTCCCCTCTTAAAATTTCGAGAACGTATTCCCCTAAGTGTGCACCGTTGCGAAGGATCGTTGTCTCGAAGCACCACGTGATGATCGGGTGTGATAGATTCTAACGTTCGCATACAACGGGTGTAAGCCAGATTTACACACGCGAAACACCTAGGTTGACTCGACGAGCTTAGCATGTACAGACATTACCTCGAATACAAGAGACCGAAAGGTCGAACTTGAGTCGTATGGTTGAATACGACCAGCATGAAGTTGCTCACCATGGTGACTAGTCCGTCTCACGTGATGATCGGACACGGGTTAGTTAACATGGATCATGTATCACTTAGATGACTAGAGGGATGTCGATTTAAGTGGGAGTTCATACTTAATATGATTAGATGAACTTAATTGTCATGAAGTTAGTCTAAAAGTTGTCTTTATAAATATTGTAGATGGCGAACGTCAACCTCAATTTCAACGCATTCCTAGAGAAAAACAAGCTGAAAGATGATGGTAGCAACTATGCGGACTAGGTTCGCAACTTGAAGCTCATCCTTGAAGCAGCTAAAAAGGCTTATGTCCTTGATGTGCCGCTAGGTGAACCTCCCGCTCCCGCAGCAACCCAGGACATTCTGAACATCTGGCAAACGCGGAGTGATGACTACTCTCTTGTTAGGTGTGGCATGTTATACAGTTTAGAAACGGGGCTCCAAAGGCGTTTTGAGCAACACGGTGCATATGATATGTTCCAAGAGCTGAAGCTAGTTTTTAAAGCTCATGCCCGTGTCGAGAGATATGAAGTCTCCGACTAGTTCTTTAGCTGTAAGATGGAGGAGAACAGTTCTGTCAGTGAGCACATACTCAAAATGTCTGGGTTACACGGTCGTCTGACTTCACTTGGAGTCGAACTTCCGGATGATGCTATAATTGACAGAATCCTCCAGTCTCTCCCACCAAGCTACAAAGGCTTTGTGCTTAACTTCAACATGCAAGGGATGGAGAAGACCATTCCCGGGTTGTACTCGATGCTCAAGTCTGCAGAAGTAGAAATCAAGAAAGAGCATCAAGTGTTGATGGTCAACAAGACCACTAGTTTCAAGAAGGGCAAGGGTAAGAAGAACTTCAAGAAAGACGGCAAAGCCGTTGCCGCGCCTAGTAAGCCAGATGCCGGGAAGAAGAAAAAGAATGGACCCAAGCCCGAGACTGAGTGCTTCTATTGCAAGGGAAAGGGTCACTGGAAGCGAAACTGCCCCAAATACTTAGCGGACAAGAAGGCCGGCAACGTTAAAGGTATATGTGATATACATGTTATTGATGTGTACCTTACCAACGCTCATAGTAGCTCCTGGGTATTTGATACCGGTGCTGTTGCTCAAATTTGCAACTCAAAGCAGGAACTGCAGAATAAGCAGAGAATGGCCAAGGACGAGGTGACGATGCGCGTCGGGAACGGTTCCAAGGTCGATGTGATCGCCGTCGGCACGCTACCTCTACATCTACCGTCGGGATTAGTTTTAAACCTTAATAATTGTTATTTAGTACCAGCTTTAAGCATGAACATTGTATCAGGGTCATGCTTAATGTGAGACGATTACTCATTTAAGTCAGAGAATAATGGTTGTTCTATTTATATGAGTGATATGTTTTATGGTCATGCTCCGCTGGTAAATGGTTTATTCTTGGTGAATCTCGATCGTGATGTTACGCATATTCATAGTGTGAGTACCAAAAGATGTAAAGATGATAATGATAGTCCCACATACTTGTGGCACTGCCGCCTTGGTCATATCGGCGTTAAGCGCATGAAGAAGCTCCATACTGATGGACTATTAGAGTCTCTTGACTTTGAATCATTTGACACATGCGAACCGTGTCTCATGGGCAAGATGACTAAGACTCCATTCTCAGGAATAATGGAGAGAGCAACCGACTTATTGGAAATAATACATACAGATGTGTGTGGTCCAATGAACATTGAAGCTCGCGGTGGCTATCGTTATGTTCTCACTCTCACCGATGATTTGAGTAGGTATGGGTATATCTACTTGATGAAGCACAAATCTGTGACGTTTGAAAAGTTTAAGGAATTGCAGAGTGAGGTCGAGAATCAACGTGACAGAAAAATTTAGTGTCTAAGATCTCATCGTGGAGGAGAATATTTGAGTCACGAGTTTGGCACACACCTAAGGAAGTGTGGAATCGTTTCACAACTCACGCCGCCTGGCACACCGCAACGCAACGGAGTGTCTGAACCTCGTAATCGCACTTTATTAGATATGGTACGATCTATGATGTCTCTTACCGACTTACCTCTATCATTTTGGGGATACGCATTAGAAACTGCAGCATTCACTTTAAATAGGGCACCGTCTAAATCCGTTGAGACGACATCGTATGAACTATGGTTTGGCAAGAAACCTAAGTTGTCGTTTCTTAAAGTTTGGGGCTGCGATGCTTATGTGAAGAAACTTCAACCAGAAAAGCTCGAACCCAAGGCAGAGAAATGCGTATTCATAGGATACCCTAATGAAACTATTGGGTATACCTTCTATCTTAGATCCGAAGGTAAAACCTTTGTTGCCAAGAACTGATCCTTTCTAGAGAAGGAGTTTCTCTCGAAAGAAGTAAGTGGGAGGAAGGTAGAACTTGATGAGGTAATTACACCCCCTCTCGAACAGGTTAGTAGCGTAGCGCGGGAAGTTGTTCCTGTGGCACCTACACCAACTGAAGAGGAAGTTAATGATAATGATCATGAAGCTTCGGATCAAGTTACTACTGAGCCACGAAGGTCCACAAGGGTACGCTCCCCACCAGAGTGGTACGGCAACCCTGTGATGGAAATCATGTTGTTAGACAACGGTGAACCTTCGAACTATGAAGAAGCGATGGCGGGCCCGGATTCCAACAAATGGCTTGAAGCTATGAAATCCGAGATAGGATCCATGTATGAGAACAAAGTATGGACTTTGGTGGACTTGCCCGATGACCGGCGAGCCATAGAAAATAAATGGATCTTCAAGAAGAAGACTGATGCAAACGGTAATGGAACCGTTTACAAAGCTCGACTTGTCGCAAAGGGTTTTTGACAAATTCAAGGAGTTGACTACGAAGAGACTTTCTCTCCCGTAGCGAAGCTGAAATCAGTCCGAATCATGTTAGCAATTGCCACCTTTTATGATTATGAAATTTGGCAAATGGACGTCAAAACAGCGTTCCTTGACGGGAACCTTAAGGAAGAGTTGTATATGATGCAACCAGAAGGTTTTGTCGACCCTAAGGGTGCTAACAAAGTGTGCAAGCTCCAGCGCTCCATCTATGGACTGGTGCAAGCATCTCGGAGTTGGAACATTTGCTTTAATGAGGTGATTAAAGCGTTTGGGTTCATACAGGTTTATGGAGAAGCCTGTCTGTACAAGAAAGTGAGTGGGAGCTCTGTAGCTTTCCTCATACTGTATGTGGATGACATATTATTGATGGGGAATGATATAGAGATGTTGGAGAGCATAAAGGCCTATTTGAACAAGAGTTTTTCAATGAAGGACCTTGGAGAAGCTGCATACATATCAGGCATCAAGATCTATAGAGATAGATCGAGACGCCTCATAGGTCTTTCGCAAAGTACATACCTTGACAAGATATTGAAGAAGTTCAATATGGAAATCTCAAAGAAAGGGTTCTTGCCAGTTTTGCAAGGTATGACATTGAGTAAGACTCAGTCGCCGACCACGGCAGCAGATAGAGAGAAGATGAGTTCTGTCCCCTACGCTTCAGCCGTAGGCTCTCTAATGTATGCCATGCTGTGTACCAGACCTGATACAAAACTTGCAATAAGTTTGGTAGGGAGGTACCAAAGTGATCCCGGTATGGAACACTGGACAGCGGTCAAGAATATCCTTGAGTACCTGAAAAGGACTAAGGAAATGTTTCTCGTTTATGGAGGTGATGAAGAGCTCGTCGTAAAGGGTTGCGTCGACGCTAGCTTCGACACAGATCCGGATGACTCTAAGTCACAGACCGGATACTCATATGTGTTGAATGGTGGGGCAGTGAGCTGGTGCAGCAGCAAGCAAGAAGTCGTGGCAGGATCTACATGTGAAGCGGAGTACATAGCTGCTTCATAAGCGGCTCATGAAGGAATTTGGATGAAGGAGCTCATCACCGACCTTGGAGTGGTTCCAAGCGCGTCGGGTCCAATGACACTCTTCTGTGATAACACTGGGGCCATTGCCATAGCCAAGGAGCCGAGGTTTCACAGGAAGACGAAGCACATCAAACGCCGCTACAACTCCATCCAGGACCATGTCCATAATGGAGTAACAGAGATTTGTAAAGTACACACGGATCTGAATGTTGCAGACCCGTTGACTAAACCTATTCCACGAGCAAAACATGATCAACACCATAATGCTATGGGCGTTCGATACATCACAATGTAACTAGATTATTGACTCTAGTGCAAGTGGGAGACTGCTGGAAATATGCCCTAGAGGCAATAATAAAATGGTTATTATCATATTTCCTTGTTCATGATAATAGTCTATTGTTCATGCTATAATTGTATTAATAGGAAACAGTAATACATGTGTGAATAAATAGATCACAATGTGTCCCTAGCAAGCCTATAGTTGGCTAGCTCGTTAGTCAATAGATGATCATGGTTTCCTGATCATGGGCATTAGATGTCATTGATAACGGGATCACATCATTGGGAGAATGATGTGATGGACAAGACTCAATCCTAAGCATAGCACTAGATCGTATTGTTCGTATGCTAAAGGTATGAAGATGCACTCACCCCTCTCTCGTTGCTGGTCTCTCCATAGGAAGATTTGAATATGCGTAGGAATTTTTTTGAATTTATGCTACGTTACCCTACAATTAGACTAATTGACAAGGTAATTTTTTTGCCCTTTCCCAATTTTACTTGAGAGGCAGCTATTGCAGTTATAACAAGTCAAATACAACCTACACATGCAGTTCTAATAGTATAGAAGCGGAAAGTGAAAACATGCAAATGTAAAGTAGAGGAGTAAGGTAGGGAGATCAAACGCATGAGGTTGACACGACGATTTTTGGCATCGTTCCGATAGGTGGCGCTATCGTACGTTCCGATAGTTTGACACGACAATTTCTTTTGCATTCTCAAGACGACTGATTTTGTTGAATTCTTTGGGGAAAAGGCAGTTGAAGATGATACCACAGGCTTGAGCATTTAGTTGTAGCATCTTCAATTCATCAGCTGTCGCATCATGATCTGGTTCATGCCGTTCTCCAAGAAGTTACCTTGCACACCAACACGAATAACATCCCAAACAAGAGGATTAAAGCCAGGTATATGCATTTTAATTTTATGCTTCCAACTAGCAAAATTAGTGCCATCAAAGTAAGGAACTCTACGATGATAATTTCCCTCACTAGATGCCATAGTCTCCTAGGTTGCTAAACCAATAAAATGGAGACCAAAGCTCTGATACCACTTGTAGGATCGAAAGTATGTCTAGAGGGGGGGGGGTGATTAGACTACTTGACAAGATAATTTTTTTGCCTTTTCCCAATTTTACTTGAGAGGCAGCTATGGCAGTTATAGCAAGTCAAGTACATCTACACATGCGATTCTAATAGTATAGCGGCGAAAAGTGAAAACATGCAAGTGTAAAGTAGAGGAGTAAGGTAGGGAGATCAAACACATGAGGTTGACATGATGATTTTTGGCATGGTTCCGATAGGTGGTGCTATCGTACGCCCATGTTAGTGGAGACTTAAACCCACGGAGGGTAACGGCTGCGAGAGTCCACACATGGCTCCACCCACAAGGGGTCCACAAAGAAGCGACCTTGTCTATTCCACCGTAGCTTACGTCCACACAAGACTTGCCTCACTCACGTTAGATCTTCATGAAGCAGGCAATCTCCTTGCCCTTCCATACATCTTGGTTCAACTCCACAACACATAGTAGAAGGCTCCCAAGCGACACCTAACCAATCTAGGATGCACCACCATCCAAAAGGTAATAGATCTGATAGATCAATGAACTCCTTGCTCTTGGGATTCTAAAGATAGTCTCCTCAACACAAATCACTCTCTCACAGAATATGAATGGGTAGGAGAGGTTGATTTGGTGGAAAGCAGTTTGGGGAGGCTAGAGATCAAGTTTGAAAGGATTGGACTAGAATATCTTGGTCTCAACACATGAGTAGGTGGTTATCTCTCAGAAAATGAATCTGGAAATGAAGTGTGTGTTCTGAGTGATTCTCCCATGAATGAGAGGTGGGTGACGGGGTATATATAAGCAGCAGCCAAAATCCAACCGTTACACACAAAAGTGCAAACTCGGTGACACCAAAGTGGACAACTCGGTGGTACCGACTATTACTAAAAGTGTGAACTTTGAATCTCGGTGAGACCGATATATAGAACTCGGTGGCACCGAAAAGGTGACCAACAGTCAGATGACCAAACTCGGTAGCGCCGATGCTCAAACTCGGAAATTCCGATTTTGTGTATCTTGGCAACAAACTGTTGGTCACAGTGAACTCAGTAGCACCGACGTAGTTTCGGTTGCACGGTTTGGTGGAAATGGCTAGGATTCTATGTGAGGTTCAAACTCGGTGGGTCCAAAGTGGCAATGTTGGTTACACCGAATTTGTGTATGTGGAACTTGATAGAGTGGATATGTGGGAAAAATGACTGAGTGTTTTGGTAGCTAACTTTGAGCATTTGAGAAGTCAGTTCATTTTAGTACCTGAACCCCTTTTAATAGTATTGGCTTTCCTATGGACTCAAAAGTGATTTCTCACAAATATAAAATGAAGATTCTTCTAGCTTGAAGCTTGAGCCACCATCATTCCGTTCTTGTATCCAGGGGTATCTCCACATAAACCTTAAGCCATAGCATATTTTGAAATTTTCTGAAATACACTTGAAAAACACATTAGTCCAATAATGCATATGTTGTGACCAATTATCAAAACCACCCTAGGCCCCGCTTGGATTGTGTGTGAAACTTTACAAGTGTAAACGATTACCTCTGGATATTATTGTACATCGGTAAAATACAACCGAATATATTACCCGTGTAATCCGCTACCACCGGTTTAGCAGAAACATGCCACCACTGCACATCCAAGACCGATACTGCCCTACCTGCACTGGCACATCGTCAGGAGGAAACCCAGCGTACTGGTCGCCGAACTCCAGCTCGGCCACCTCCGGACGACGAAGCCGCCAAATCTGCTACCATGTGAGGCGATGTCCGCCACACACCGGAGACGAGGAAAATCTGGCGGCCATGACCGATCATGGCGGTCGTGTGAGTTCTGCCACCTGAGACGTGTCAAGACGGTGGTCGCATGATGCGAGTCGCTCCCGTCAGCCGACAGGAACTCCTCCGTGCAGCGGCGGCCACACAAGGACCTGCTAGGTAGCTCCTCACCACGCCAGCGCTCCTTGGCCCGTGCCGTGTTGCTCCAGCATTTCGGTGCAAAGCACCTGCCAAGAGAGAGAGAGAGAGGGATACTGGGCATAAACGATGGATCGAGGTGTGTTTCAGAAGGCGGCAAAATACCGTTGTTACTTAAAAATCGGATGTAAAGTTTACATGTGAGAAACAACGATCCAAGTACCTAACAGAAGATCACCTCGTTTTTTTATACGGAGGTATGTTTTCCGGGTGTAAATCGCTGAAAACGTCGATCCAAGTGCAGCCTAGGGAGCAATTGTGCTGTCAATCTCCCCCTTTTTGGTAATTGATGACAACATATAGATCAAAGCTTTGACAAATGATATAATCAATGATTAGCATCGACGCTTTGAGAAGTATGTGAAAAGCAAGAGCTCCCCCTAAATTTGTGCATTATTTAAAATTTTCGTTTGAATTCAAATGCACAATCGATTAGGATGATGGGTTACTCTTCCATGTCACATACATCTTGGTGGTGCGTAAAAGTAATAGTAATGCACATGACACTGATAACCCAAAAGTATAGGGGATCGCAACAGTTTTCGAGGGTAGAGTATTCAACCCAAATTTGTTGATTCGACACAAGGGGAAGTAAAAGAATATTCTCGAGTATTAGCAGTTGAGTTGTCAATTCAACCACACCTAAAAGACTTAGTATCTGCAGCAAAGTTTCAGTAACAAAGTAGTGTGATAGCAACGGTAGCAATGGTAACAATAGCAATAGTGACAGTAGTAGCGGTATTAGTAGCAGCAGTGACAGCAGTAGCGGCAAAGTAACGTAGCAAGCACCAGTAGGAAAAACTCGTAGGCATTGGATCGGTGATGGATAATTATGCCAGATGACATTCATCATGTAACAGTTATAACATGGGGGGATTTGTAACTAGCTCCAGTTCGTCAATGTAATGTAGGCATGCATTCCGTGTATAGTCATACATGCTTATGGAAAAGAACTTGCATGACATCTATTGTCCATCCCTCCCATGGCAGCTGGGTCCTAATGGAAACTAAGGGATATTAAGGTTCTCCTTTTAATAGAGAACCGGAACAAAGCATTAGCACTTAGTGAATACATGAACTCCTCATACTATGGTCATCTCCGGGAGTGGTACCGGCTATTGTCACTCTGGGGTTGCCGGGTCATAACACATAGTAGGTGACTACAACTTGCAAGATAGGATCAAGAACACACATATATTGATGGAAATATAATAGGTTCAGATATGAAATCATGGCACTCGGGCCCTAGTGACAAGCATTAAGCATAGCAAAGTAGTAGCAACATCAATCTCATAACATAGTGGATAATTGATACGTCTCCAACGTATCTATAATTTTTGACGGTTTCATGCTATTATTTTGTGAAACTTTGGATGTTATGCATGCCTTTTATTTATTTTTTGGGACTAACTTATTAACTCAGTGCCAAGTGCCAGTTCCTGTTTTTTCCATGTTTTTTCACCATCGACCTACGGGTCCATAGCTAGTAACTAGATGGCTTCTTCTCTCTCTTAGATCTTCAATACAAAGTTCTCCATGATCTTCATGGAGATCTATCCAATGTAATATTCTTTTGCGGTGTGTTTGTCGAGATCCGATGAATTGTGGATTTATGATCAGATTATCTATGAATCTTATTTGAGTTTCTTCTGATCTCTCTTATGCATGATTTCATATCCTTGTAACTCTCTTCGAGTTGTGGGTTTTGTCTGGCCAACTAGATCTATGATTCTTGCATTGGGAGAAGTGCTTGGTTTTGGGTTCATACCGTGCGGTGACCTCGCCCAGTGACACAAGGGGTAGCGAGGCACGCATCGTGTTGTTGCCATCAAGGGAAAAAAGATGGGGTTTTCGTCATTGGTTTGAGATTATCCCTCTACATCATGTCATCTTGCTTAAGGCGTTACTCCGTTCGTCATGAACTCAATACACTAGATGCATGCTGAATAGCGGTCGATGTGTGGAGTAATAGTAGTAGATGCGTAAAGTATCGGTCTACTTGTCTCGGACGTGATGCCTATATGTATGATCATTGCCTTAGATATCTTCATGACTTTGCGCGGTCCTATCAATTGCTCGACAGTAATTTGTTCACCCATCGTGATATTTGCTATTTTGAGAGAAGCCTCTAGTGAACACTATGGCCCCCGGGTCTACTCCACACCAAATTTTCAGTCTTACACTTTTTACTTCGTTGCACTTTCCACCTTCAGATCTCACTTTGCAAACAAACTTGAAGGGATTGACAACCCCTTTGAAGCGTTGGGTGCAAGCTTGTTTGTGTTTGCGCAGGTACTCTGGAATTGACGAGACCCTCCTTCTGGATCGATACCTTGGTTCTCAAACTAAGGGAAATACTTACTGCTACTGTGCTGCATCACCCTTTCCTCTTCAAGGGAAAAACCAACGCAAGCCCAGTCTCCGTCAACGTGTCAATTTCTGGCACTGTTGTTTGAGAAGTAGCAAAAGTATTTCTGGCGCCGTTGTCGGGGAGGAAGATCAAGTCAAGAACTTATCCAAGTAGTTGTCGCAAACTCATCTCTTGCATTTACTTTGTTTGCGAGTTGCCTTTTGTTTTCCTCTCCCCCACTTCACCAATTTGCCTTTTTCGTTCGTCCTTTTTCTCGCTTGCTCTTCGCCCGCTTGCCTGCCTGCTAAAACTCGAATGGCCCAACCAAGGGATTTTGATGCTCACTTTGCGAAGTTAGAAGAGATTGAAACTAGTGTTAAAGGCTTCATGTCTACACGGTTTGAATACAATAGTTACTTCCCTAGAGAGCTGAAGGAGAAAAATTCTTTTCTGGCTTTTATGAGTAGAGAAGTTGATGATATGCCCTTGTCTTCTTTGATTGAGAGTAGCAACGCTAGCTTGGACGTTCATTTTGTTGGTAGGAATAACTTTGGAAACAACAATGCTTTTAGAGGAAACTATGTTCCTAGGCCTTTTCCTAGTAACTCCTCTAATAATTTTGGCAACTCCTACAACAATACTCATGGAAATTACAATATATTACTCTCTGATCTAGAGAGTAATATCAAAGAGTTCATCAAGTCTCAAAAGATTTTCAATGCGTCCATAGAGGAAAAACTACTCAAAATTGACGATTTGGCTAAGAGCGTTGATAGAATTTCTAGTGATGTTGATGCTTTGAAAGTTAGATGTGCTCCTCCCAAAATCAACATGGATGAACCTTTGAAAGCTATGCATGTTTCCATGATTTAGAGCCAAGAAAGAACTGCCCAAAAGGCGTGTTCTCGTGATGAGAATCACGGAGATCTTAAAGTGCTTGGTGTGACTCCCAGTGAATCTTTGTTTTCTGGTGTCAAACCTAATGATTATGGGGCTGGATATGAATCCACTTTGGTTGAAAAGTGCCCCAATGATTCGGAGTCCATCTATATTGATGCTAAAAGCATTGAAAGTGGAGTAGAAGACGTTAAAACTTTGAGTAGTAATGAAATTACTACAGTGGATTTCAAGGAATTCAATTATGATAGTTGCTCCTTGATTGAATGCATTTCTTTGATGCAATCCATGTTAAACTCTCCACACGCTTATAGCCAAAACAAGGCCTTTACCGATCATATCGTCGAAGCTATGATAAAATCTCTTGAAGAGAAACTTGAATTGGAAGTCTCTATCCCTAGAAAGCTTCATGATGAGTGGGAACCTACCATCAAAACCGAAATAAAAAACTATGAGTGCAATGCTTTGTGTGATTTGGGTGCTAGTGTTTCTGCGATTCCAAAGTCTTTATGTGATGTTCTGGGTTTTAATGAGATTGAAGAGTGTTCTCTTAACTTGCATCTTGCTGATTCTACTGTCAAGAAACCCATGGTAAGGATCAATGATGTTCTTATTATTGCAAATAGGAACTATGTACCCGTGGATTTCATTGTGCTTGACATTGATTGCAATCCTACATGCCCTATTATTCTTGGTAGACCTTTCCTAAGGACTATCAGTGCTATCATCGATATGAAGGAAGGGAATATTAGATTTCAATTTCCTTTAAGGAAGGGCATGGAACACTTTCCTAGAAATAAAATAAGATTTCCTTATGAATCCATGATCAGGGCCACTTATGGTTTGAGCACCAAAGACGACGATACGTTATTTTATCACTTTTATGCCTAGCTAAGGGTGTTAAACAATAGCGCTTGTTGGGAGGCAACCCAATGAATTTATCTTTTTCTTTCCGTTTTGTTGCGTCTACACTTTCATAATTCTGTTGTGATTGTTTTTTTTGTGTTTCTTTTTGTGTTTGAGCCAAGCAACCTTTATGACTAGTCTTGGTAATGGTTGTTTGATCCTGCTTGAAAAAGACAAAAACTTTTCGCTCACGAGATGATTTTTCATTTTTATTCAGAAAGACCTTTTGAGTTGATTTTTTTGCTGCTGGTAGGTATGCTTTTTTTGCCCAGGCCGTCGTAATTTTTCAGACTTTTTTAGGTACCATAAGTATACGAAGTATACAGATTGCTACAGACTGGTCTGTTTCTGACAGATTCTGTTTTTGTTGAGTTGGTTGCTTGTTTTGATGAAACTATGGTTAGTATCGGGGGGTAGTAGCCATGGAAAAGTGAGAATACAGTAGCCCAACATCAATATAGATAGAATTCAAGTTTGTTATAGTACCAAAAGAAGTGGTAGTTTGTTTTCTTGTGCTAATGTTATCATGAGTTTCTGTTTAAGTTTTGTATTGTGAAGTTTTCAAGTTTTGGGTGATGTTCTCATGGACGATGAGATAAGGAGTAGAAAGAGCTCAAGCTTGGGGATGCCCAAGGCATCCCAAGACAAATTCAAGGACACCAAAAAGCCTAAGCTTGGGGATGCCTCGGGAAGGCATCCCCTCTTTCGTCTTCAATCCATCGGTAACATTACTTGGAGCTATATTTTTATTCACCACATGATATGTGTTTTTCTTGGAGCATCTTGTATCTTAGGAGTCTTTTCCTTTTGTCATGTCACAATCATCCTTGCTGCACACCTTTTTGAGAGAGAGAGACATGCACTCATCGTGATTTTGCTAGAATGCTCATAGTGCTTCACTTATATCTTTTGAGCTAGATACTTTTGCTCTATGTGCTTCACTTATATCTTATAGAGCACGACGGTGCGTGATTTGGTAGTTGGCTTATGCTATGAAAGTAGTCCCAAAGGTGATAGATACCCAAAGAGGATGCAAAAACCTCCATCTTCATGTGCATTGAATAGAAATAGAAGTTTTGATTCCTCTCAAATAGTTTAGAGACATGGATTTGGTAATATTAAGACTATGTTAGTAGGGTGTTGTGAATCTAGAAATACTTGTGTTGAAGTTAGTGATTCCCGTAGCATGCACATATGGTGAACCGCTATGTTAGGAAGTCGGAGCATAATTGACCTATTGATTGTCATCCTTTGTGTTGAGGTCGGGATCGCGCGATGGTTAACACCTACCAACCCTTCCCCTCGGAGTATGCTTTTAGCACTTTGTTTCGATTACTAATAAAAACTTTCGCAAAAAGTATGTGAGTTCTTCATGAATAATGTGAGTCCATGGTATAGATGCACTTTCACCTTCCACCATTGCTATCCTCTCTAGTGCCGCGCAATTCTCGTTGGTGCACAAACCCACCAAATTCCTTCCTCAAAAAAGCCACCATACCTACCTACTATGGCATTTTAATAGCCATTATGAGATATATTGCCATGCAACTCCCACCATTCCGTCTCATGACTTGTGCCGTCACTCTCATATTGCCATTGCATGATCGTAAGATAGCTAGCGAGATGTTTCAACGTCATACGCCATGCTAGATCGTTGCACATCCCGGTACACTGCCGGAGGCACTTCCTATGGAGTCATCATTGTGAGTTTTTGAGCTGTGAGTAAATAAAAGTGTGATGATCATCATTATGAGAGCATTGTCCCATGTGAGGAAATAAAAAAGGCCAAAGAGCCCAAAAAAGAGGAAAGAAAAGAAAAGAAAAAAGAGAGGTCTAAGAGCCCAAATGAAAAAAAGAAAAGAGAAAAAAAGAGAGAAGGGACAACGCTACTATCTTTTTCCACACTTGTGCTTCATAATAGCACCATGTTCTTCATGATTGAGAGCTTCTTGCTTTGTCACTACCATATGCTAGTGGGAATCTTCATTGTATAACTTGTCTTGTATATTCTAATGATGGGCTTTCTCAAAATTGCCCTAGGTCTTCGTGAGCAAGCAAGTTGGATGCACACCCACTAGTTTTCCTTTTGAGATTTCACATACTTATAGCTCTAGTGCATCTCTTGTATGGCAATCCCTACTCATTCTCATTGATATCTATTAATGGGCATCTCCATAGCCTTTTGATATGCCGACTCAATGTGACCATCTCCTCTTTTTTGTCTCGCAACCACCACTACACTCTATTCCACCTATAGTGCTATATCCATGGCTCGCGCTCATGTATTGCGTGATAGTTATAAAAAGTTTGAGAAAGTAAGAGTGCGAAAACAATTACTTGGCCAATACCGGGGTTGTGCATGATTTACATTAGTTGTGTGAGGATGATGGAGCATAGTCAGACTATATGATTTTGTAGGGATAACTTTCATTGGCCTTGTAATTTTGAAAGTTCATGATTACTTTGCTAGTTTGCTTGAAGTATTATTGTTTTCATGTCAATAGCAAACTATTGTTTTGAATCTTACGGATCTGAACATTCATGTCACGTGAAAGAATTTGCAAAGGACAACTATGCTAGGTAGAATTCCACATCAAAAATTCATTCTTTATCACTTCCCTACTCGAGGACGAGCAGGAGTTAAGCTTGGGGAAGCTTGATACGTCTCCAACGTATCTATAATTTTTGATTGTTTCATGCTATTATCTTGTCAAACTTTGGATGTTATGCATGCCTTTTATATATTTTTTGGGACTAACTTATTAACTCAGTGCCAAGTGCCAGTTCTTGTTTTTTTCCATGTTTTTGACCCCTCTAAGAGGAGATTTTGAAACGGAGTCCAAGCGGAAGAAAATCCCCAAATTTTTTTTTTCCCGAACGGAAGAAGATCAGGAAGCTTGAGAGCCAAGGAAGGGGAGCCTCAGGGGCCCCACAAGCCCCTACACCGTGGCCAGGGGGGAGGCCGCGACCCACAGGCTTGTGGGCCCCCTGGGCACCCTCTGCCCTAGGGGTTGCGCCTATAAATTCCCTAAAAATCCCAAAAGAACCAGGAGATCATCGAAATTACTTTTCCATCGCCGCAAGCTCCTGTCTCTGCAAGATCCCATCTGGGGCACGTTCTGGTGCCCTGCCAAAGGGGAGATTCGGATACGGAGGGCTTCTTCATCAACACCATGACCTCTCCGATGATGCGTGAGTAGTTCACCATAGACCTACGGGTCCATAGCTAGTAACTAGATTGCTTCTTCTCTCTCTTGGATCTGCAATACAAAGTTCTCCATGATCTTCATGGAGATCTATCCGATGTAATCTTCTTTTGCGGTGTATTTGTTGAGATCCGATGAATTGTGGATTTATGATCAAATTATCTATGCATCTTATTTGAGTTTCTTCTGATCTCTCTTATGCATGATTTCATATCCTTGTAATTCTCTTCGAGTTGTGGGTTTTGTCTGGCCAACTAGATCTATGATTTTTGCAATGGGAGAAGTGCTTGGTTTTGGGTTCATACCATGCGGTGACCTCACCCAGTGACAAAAGGGGTAGCGAGGAACGTATCATGTTGTTGCCATCAAGGGTAAAAAGATGGGGTTTTCATCATTGGTTTGAGATTATCCCTCTACATCATGTCATCTTGCTTAAAGCGTTACTCTGTTCGTCATGAACTCAATACACTAGATGCATGCTGGATAGCGGTCGATGTGTGGAGTAATAGTAGTAGATGCGTAAAGTATCGGTCTACTTGTCTCGGACGTGATGCCTATATGTATGATCATTGCCTTAGATATCGTCATGACTTTGCGCGGTTCTATCAATTGCTCGACAGTAATTTGTTCACCCACCGTGACATTTGCTATTTTGAGAGAAGCCTCTAGTGAACACTATGGCCCCGTGACAGTAATTTACTTCGTTGCACTTTCCGCCTTCAGATCTCACTTTGCAAACAATCTTGAAGCGATTGACAACCCCTTTGAAGAGTTGGGTGCAAGCTTGTTTGTGTTCGCGCAGGTACTCTGGACTTGACGAGACCCTCCTTTTGGATCGATACCTTGGTTCTCAAACTGAGGGAAATACTTACTGCTCCTATGCTGCATCACCCTTTCCTCTTCAAGGGAAAACCAACGCAAGCCCAGTATCCGTCAACGTGTCAATTTCTGGTGATGTTCTTTGAGAAGTAGCAATACTAGGGATCAATCCCCATCAAAACTAACTCGATTACATGATAGATCTCATCCAACTCGTCACCGTCCAGCAAGCCTACGATGAGATTACTCACGAACGATGAAGAGCATCATGGAGTTGGCGATGAAGGATGGTTGGTGATGACGAAGGCGTCGACCCCCCTCTCCGGAGCCGAGAACAGACTCCAGATCTGCCCTCCACAGGAAGAACAGGTGGTGGTGGCGGCTCCGTATCGTAAAACGTGATGAACTCTTCTCTCTGATTTTTTTCCAAGCAAAAGAGACTAAATAGAGTTGGAGTTGGAGGCGGCGGAGCCCCGAGGGCCTCACAATCCTGCTAGGCGCGACCAGGGGGGCCCGCGCCTGGGCTTGTGGGCTCCTCGCTCCGTCCATCCAAGTAATTCTTGCGCCAATATTTTTTATATATTCCACAAAAAATCCTCGTAAATTTCCAGTTCATTCCGAGAACTTTTATTTCTGCACAAAAACAACACCATGGTAATTCTGCTGAAAACAGCGTCAGTCCGGGTTAGTTCCATTCAAATCATGCAAATTAGAGTCCAAAACAAGGGCAAAAGAGTTTGGAAAAGTAGATACGATGGAGACGTATCAACTCCCCCAAGCTTAAAGCCTTGTTTGTCCTCAAGCAATTCAGTTGACAGACTGAAAGAGACGAAAGAAAAACTTTTACGAACTTTGTTTAATCTTGTTGTTGTAATTATGTCTAACTCATATTTAGATTTTCAGAAAGATCATAAGCTAACCACATAAGCAATGACATTTAGGTCTCATGGCAAACTCATATCAATGGCATAATGAACTAGCGAGCAATGATAGTAAGTTTCAAACATCAACACTTCAATCAAAGCAATCATGAAGCAATATGAACAGACGGTATCTCGCTAGCTCTTTCTGAGACCGCAAAACATAAATGCAGAGCACCTTCGAAGACCAAGTGCTGACCGAACATTGTAATTCATGGCAAAGAAGATCCTGTCACAGTCATACTCAATATCAATTAATAGCAAAGCATAAAAATGACGGAGGTGCTCTCTAATTGGTGCTTTTATAAGAAGAGGATGGCTCAACAGAAACATAAATAGATAGGCCCTTCGTAGAGGGAAGCATTGATTTGTAGAGGTGCCAGAGCTCAAGCTTTGAAGACAGAGATAAATAATTTTGGGTGGCATGCTTTCATTGTCAATGCGATGACCAAGAGTTTTCACCATCTTCCATGCTACACATACTATAGGCGGTTCCCAAGGAGAAAAGTAAAGTTTTGACTCCCCCACCACCGATCAATCACACTCCACGACTAGCCGAATCCTTGGGTGCCGTCCATACCAACAACAATCGAGGGGGAGTTTTGTTTGCAATTATCTTTTTGATTTGAGCATGGAACTGGGCATTCCATTTACCGGCCCCTTTCTCGTGAGTGAGAGTGAATAAACACGTATCGAGGATAACACGCCTAGCATGGAAGATACTGATCGCCCCTTGTCACCACATGAGCGGCTCGGGCATGCAAAACATATTATTACTTGAAGGTTTAGAGAGTGGCACATGCAAATTTACTTGGAACGGCAGGTAGATACCGCATATAGGTAGGTATGGTGGACTCATATGGAACAACTTTGGGTTTATGGAAGTGGATGCACAAGTAGTATTCCCGCTTAGTACAAGTGAAGGTTAGCAAAATACTGGGAAGCGACCAACTAGAGAGCGACAACAGTCATCAATATGCATTGAAATTAACCAACATTGAGTGCAAGCATGAGTAGGACATAAATCACCATAAACATGAACATCATAGAGGCTATGTTGATTTTGTTTCAACTACATGCGTAAACATGTGCCGAGTCAAGCCACTTGAATCATTCAAAGGTGGATACCATCCTATCATACTACATCATAATCATCTTGAAATTCATGTTGGCATCCAAGACAAGCCATTATATGCTCCTATCTAATTAAGCATGGCATCAGAAACTATGATCTCTAAGTTGTCATTGCAAACATGTTCCTCTCATAACAAAGCTGAATTAGGAACGATGAGCTAGTCATATTTACAAAAACAAAATATATCGAGTTCATACCAGCTTTTCCATGATCAGTCACTCCATGATGTGAATCATAATGAGAGTGTTCGTGCATTGGACTAAGCTGGAATCTGCAAGCAAACTCAAAGGAGAAGACAAAGTAATATGGCTTTTTGACGGATAAACAGATATGCATGCAAGATCCACTAAACATTCTAATCATGGTCTTCTACCTTGACCCAAATAAAAAGAAAACTATTTACACGAGAAAGCTCCCAACAAGCAAAAGAAGAACGGGAAATCTTTTTGGGTTTTCTTTTTGAACACCACTAAGAAGGCAGGAAAGCAAACTTACAACTAATTTTTTTTCTCAAACTAAACAAACACACGAGAAGAAAGCGAGAAAAAGAAATAAACTAGCATGTATGATACAGTGGCAAGGTGTGAACGCCGACTATCAAAGTGAAAGCATGATCATGAATATAAAGTCGGTGAGAAGCACGTACTCCCCCAAGCTTAGGCTTTTGGCCTAAGTTGGTCTACTCCCATGGAGGGAAATAACCATCTCCGGGGTACTCCGGAGTGTACTGAGGGTGCCACTGCTGGGTGAGATCCACTGGCTCCCACTGATAAACTGGCGTCTGATACTCGACTGACAGCTCGGGCACGGGCGCCTGTGGTGGTGCTATGCCCCAATATGCGTAGATGTCCGAGGGCATAATAATGTACCTGCCTAGATGAAGATTGAACAAAGAAGGAGCAGGCAAGGTAATAGTCTCACGAGTACCCTGGCTAAATACCAAGTTATAAATCATCCTCTTATTATATCTTTATCAAGAAAGTCATGGCGAACCATGCTATCATAATCTAGATATCTCTCAGGAAGAAGCATCTCTTCTTCCTTGTACAGTCTAATAGGTATCTAAAAATGTTTAGCAAGACGAGTAGCATAGATACCTCCATAAACAACGCCTTTAGAATGATTCGTGTTCAATCGTTGTGCCACTATAGCGCCCAAGCTATAAGTTTTATCATTATAAATAGCTTCGCGCAAAATCGCAAGATCTGGGGAGCTAAGAGCCCTAGCCTTCCCACGGCTAATCAAACATTTTCCCACGAATCAAGAGAAATACCGAAGCACGGGAAAAATGTATGCTAGCAGCTCTAGCGCAAGACACTCCTCTTTCCTCTCCAACAACAATAGTATCAATGAAAGCCTCCAAGTCCCGTGGACGAGGTTCATGAATATCCCCAACATAAGGTAATTTGCAAACATTGCAAAAATCCTGAAGTGACATGCGCTTGGGGATATCATATAACTTGAACTCAACCATAGGAGGATTCTTTTTTGGATAGAAATTAAAGCTTTGCACGAAAATATTAGTGAGGAGGAGATATTGAGGACACTTATCTTCAACAAATGCAGCAAGGCCTGCGTTCTCCACCAAGTGATAAAAATCCTCATAAAGACCAGCGACACGTAAGAACACATCGCTTGGCCACTCGCACGCTCGAACTTCCGCAATTCGGGGGACCGGATACTTGGGTTTCTTCTCCTCATTTTCATCTTCCTTGGGGTCATGGCTTGAAGAGCCTCTTAGGAACCTCCTCATCTTTTCCTTTTTCTTTCACTGAAATTTTCTGAAATTTTTAGTGACTCAAAAGAAAAGTGAACAAGGCTCAACAAAACTCATAGCAACTACTCCTACAAGTGCCTAAAGGCCATATCATGCATCAAAACTACTTGGGACCAACTAAAATTAGCATGCAAAGCTCTAGAACAGGGTCACCAAGGAAGCAAAAATACGCAACGAATAAGGCACTAGAGCAAAAACTAATTGGACCAATGGAGGAGTCACATACCAAGGAACAATTTCCCCAAAACAGTTTGGTGAATGGGGCTTTGCACAAGGAGATCGAAAAACGCAGCAAGAAGAGCAAGAACATGGGTTTGAGCTGTGGAATGATTTTTCTGGAGGTAGGAGAAGGAGATGGGAGCTGGAATAAGTGGAAGGGGCCCATGTGGGGCCCACAATCCTGGTAGGCGCGACCAGGGGGGTGCCCGCGCCTCCTGGGATTGTGGCCCAGTGGTCCATCCCCCTGACTAGCTCTTTGTCTCATAATTTTACAAAAATTCCAGAAAAAATCATACTTGATTTTCAGGGCATTTGAAGAACTTTTATTTTCGGGACACTTTTCTAAGGGATGCAAAAAGAAGAAAACAGGAAAAACTAAAGCTAAATTTAGCATTTTTCTTCTAAACAACCGAAAGTAAAAGTTTGGAACAGAGGGTTGTGACTCCTAGATTCATCCATCTCATGGTCATCAAAAGAAATATGTCAATGAGGTTGATCAAGTCTCCTTGACAAACTTTTTTGAATCGCATAAAATCGGAGAATTTTTGAATAGTCACTAGGTTACCTCAATGGGGATGTGCATATCCCCAACAATCAAATCATACTTCATCTGAACAGTAGGTATATGGCAATCAAAGATCCCAATAAGAATCGACGAAGTTTTTTCAATAGCATTGATGCAATGTACTCGATATTGTTTCTTCAGAAAGTGCACCGTATGCTCATTACCATTGACATGGAAAGTGACATTGCCTTTGTTGTAATCAATAACAGCCCCTGCAGTGTTTAAAAAGGGTCTTCCAAGGATGACCGCCATGGCATCGTCCTCGGGAATATCCAGAATAACAAAGTCCGTTAAGATAGTAACATTAGCAACCACAACAGGCACATCCTCGCAAATGCCGATAGGAAAAGCAGTTGATTTGTCGGCCATTTGCAAGGAGATTTCAGTGGGTGTCAACTTCTCCAATTCAAGTATACGATAAATAGAGAGAGGCATAACACTAACACCAGCTCCAAGATCGCATAAAGTAGTTCTAACATAATTTCCTTTAATGGAGCAATGTATAGTGGGCACTCCGGGATCACCTAGTTTCTTAGGAGTTCCACCCTTGAAGGTGTAATTGGCAAGCATGGTGGAAATCTCAACCTCAGGTATCTTCCTTTTATTGGTCACAATATCTTTCATGTACTTAGCATAAGGAGACATTTTGAGCATATCTGTCAAACGCATTTGCAGAAAGACAGGTCTAATCATTTCAACAAAGCGCTCAAAATCTTAATCATCCTTTTTCTTGGATGGTTTGGGAGGAAAGGGCTTGGGTTTCTGAACCCATGGTTCTCTTTCTTTACCATGCTTCCTAGCAATGAAGTCGTTCTTATCATATCTCTTGTTCTTAGGTTGTGGGTTATCAAGATCAACACTGGGTTCAATCTCCACATCCTTATCATTACTAGGTTGAGCATCATCATGAACACCACTATTGATATTATCACTAGGATCATGTTCATCACCAGATTGTGTTTCGGCATCAGAAACAGAGACATCGTTTGGATTCTCGAGTGTAACAGCAGCAGGTTTGCTAGCATGCAAGTTCCTATCATCTTTCTTTTTCTTCCTGGGATGACTAGGTGCCTCAGTGATAACTCCTTGAGAATCTTGTTCAATTCTCTTAGGATGGCCCTCAGGATACAAAGGTTCCTGGGTCATTCTACCACCTCTAGTGACGACTCATTGAGCAAGTCATTTTGAGCCTTAAGTACTTGTTCTACTTGAGTAGTGACCATAGAGGCATGTTTACTCAAAATCTTAAGATCATTGACATTTCTTTCCACACAAGCACTTAAATGACTAAGCATACGAGAATTCTGTTCCAATTGTCTGCTAACATAATCATTGAAACTTTGTTGTTTGGCAACAAAGTTATCAAATTCATCTAGGCATAAGCTAGTAGGTTATCAAGACCATACAAAGGAATATCACTCTCATTGAATCTACAAAGAGAATTTACCTCTACTACCTGTGTCGGGTTATCAAGACCATGGATCTCTTTGATAGGTGGTAGATTCTTGACATCTTCAGATTTAATGCCTTTCTCTTGCATAGATTTCTTAGCTTCTTGTATATCTTCGGGACTGAGGAATAGAATACCTCTTTTCTTCGGAGTTGGCTTCGGAGGTGGTTCGGGAATAGTCCAAGCATTCTCATTGCACAGGATATTATTCAATAGAATCCCAGCTTGTTCCATAGTTCGTTCCCTAAAAACACAACCAACACAACTATCTAGGTGGTCCCTAGAAGCATCGGTTAGTCCATTATAAAAGATACCAAGTATTTCATTCTTCTCAAGAGGGTGATCAGGCAAAGCATTCAGCAGCTGGACAAGCCTCCCCCAAGCTTGTGGGAGACTCTCTTCTTCAACTTGCACAAAGTTATATATATCTTGCAAGGCAGCTTGGTTCTTATGGGCAGGAAAATATTTCTCAGAGAAGTAGTAGATCATATCCCGGGGACTATGCACACAACCAGGAGCAAGAGAAGTGAACCAAATCTTAGCATCACCCTTTAGCGATAAAGGAAACAACTTAAGGATATAGTAGTGTCGGATCTTTTCCTCACTCGTGAATAGGGTGGCTATATCGTGCAGCTTAGTAAGATGTGCTACAACCGTTTCAGACTCATAACCATGAAAAGGATCAGATTCGACCAAAGTGATTAGGCCAGGATCGACACCGAATTCATAATCCTTATCAGTTACAAAGATAGGCGAAGTAGCAAACTTTGGGTCGTATTTCATCCTAGCGTTCAGAGATTTTTCCTTGCACTTGCACAGTAAATTCTCAAGATCATAGCTATCCTTACAAGCAAGAAAGTCCTTAGCTACCTCTCCCTCCATAACATAACCCCCAGGTATATCAGGCAATTCATATCTAGGAGAGCTAGTTCTAACAGGTGAAACAGCAGGTCCTACTTCAATAATGTCAGCAGTTTCAGAAGTATCATCACATTCAGCAGCAACTCTAGCAATTTGTGCATCAAGGAATGCACCTAGTGGCAAAGTAGTATCAAGCAAAGCATCATCACAAGCATCATGGATAGCAGAAGTAGCATCATCAAGCACATGCGACATATCAGAATTTCTAGCAGGTGGTGGTGTCGCAAACTTACTCATAACTGAAGGTGAATCAAGTGAAGAGCTAGATGGCAGTTCCTTACCTATCCTCGTAGTTGAGGGTAAGACTTTAGTTTTTGGATCTCTCGGATTCCTCATAGTGATCAACAGACGTAAAGCCCAAGTGACTCAGAGAATAGAGCTGGCCTCCCCGGCAACGGCGCCAGAAAATAGTCTTGATAACCCACAAGTATAGGGGATTGCAACAATTTTGGAGGGTAGAGTATTCAACCCAAATTTGTGGATTCGACACAAGGGGAAGCAAAAGAATATTCTCGAGTATTAGCAGTTGAGTTGTCAATTCAACTACACCTGAAAGACTTAGTATCTGCAGCAAAATTTCAGTAACAAAGTAGTGTGATAGCAACGGTAGCAATGGTAACAATAGCAATAGTGACAACAGTAGCGGTATCAGTAGCAACAGTGACAGCAGTACCAGCAAAGTAACATAGCAAGGACCAGTAGGAAGAACTCGTAGGCATTGGATCGGTGATGGATAATTATGCCGGATGACATTCATCATGTAACAGTTATAACATGGGGAGATTTGTAACTAGCTCTAGTTCGTCAATGTAATGTAGCCATGCATTCCGTGTATAGTCATACGTGCTAATGGAAAAGAACTCGCATGACATCTATTGTCCATCCCTCCCGTGGCAGAGGGGTCCTAATGGAAACTAAGGGATATTAAGGTTCTCCTTTTAATAGAGAACCGGAACAAAGCATTAGCACTTAGTGAATACATGAACTCCTCATACTATGGTCATCTCCGGGAGTGGTACCGGCTATTGTCACTCCGGGGTTGCTGGGTCATAACACATAGTAGGTGACTACAATTTGCAAGATAGGATCAAGAACACACATATATTGATGGAAACATAATAGGTTTAGATCTGAAATTATGGCACTCGGGCCGTAGTGACAAGCATTAAGCATTGAAAAGTAGTAGCAACATCAATCTCAGAACATAGTGGATACTAGGGATCAATCCCCATCAAAACTAACTCGATTACATGATAGACCTCATCCAACCCATCACCGTCCAGCAAGCTTACGATGAGATTACTCACGAACGATGAAGAGCATCATGGAATTGGCGATGAAGGATGGTTGGTGATGACGAAGGCGTCGATTCCCCTCTTCGGAGCCCAGAACGGACTCCAGATCTGCCCTCCAGAGGAAGAACAGGTGGTGGCAGCGGCTCCATATCGTAAAACGCGATGAACTCTTCTCTCTAATTTTTTTACGAGCGAAAGAGACTAAATAGAGCTGGAGTTGGAGGCGACGGAGCCCCGAGGGCCTCACAAGCTTGCCAGGCGCGGCCAGGGGGGCACGCCTCCTGGGCTTGTGGGCTCCTTGCTCCGTCCCTCTAGGTAATTCTTGCGCCAGTATTTTTTATATATTCCACAAAAAATCCTCGTAAATTTCCAGGTCATTCCGAGAACTTTTATTTCTGTGCAAAAACAACACCATGGAAATTCTGCTGAAAACAACGTCAGTCCGGGTTAGTTCCATTCATGCAAATTAGAGTTCAAAACAAGGGAAAAAGAGTTTGGAAAAGTAGATACTATGGGGACGTATCAGACACCAACAAGATAAGTGAGTGATCGTCACAAAGGATAACTAAAAAATGATATACTAGCATCACACAGGATAGAGCGTATGGTCACACACATAGATAGGATAAAGTCATCCAAAAGCCAAAGTTTTTAAAACCAAACGAGAGCAAATAAAGTAAAAAGCTCTCTCTCACACGAAGTTTATGATCTATAAATTTCTCCCCATTTGGCAACAAGTTACCAAAAAGTTCAAAACTATAGAACTACTCATATCTGTGGGCAGCTGATGATGGAGTCAATAAAACAACGTCAGCGAAGGCTTCTTCTGACGTCCCTGGAGCTGGAGGAGTTGATACTAAAGGAGCTTGAGCTAGAGTTGGTGCTGAAGCTTGTGCTCAAGATGTCTGTCTTGTCTCCGGAGCAGGAATAGCAACTGACCGGGGCCTGGTGCTGAACTGTGTGGTAGTGGGAGGAGGAGACTCATCCTCGTCATCGTCATCTTCATATTCATCTTCATCCTATAAGCATGGAATCTCCACAAAGTGAACTTCACGTCGTAGCTGTCTGACAATGGTGGTCAACTCAGTTACCTTCATATCCATGTTGTGGAATTTTGTCTCCACAACTCTCTCAAGACTCTTCTGATTTTGCATAATCTCCTAAATGTTCTTCTCCATGCCTTGGATAGTGCTCACTAGAAATGCCATTTTCTCAACTTGAGTTCTGAGTTGTGGAACTGGAGGTGGCCTGTTTCTAGAAGCTTCAGCCTCTGCTGCCATTCTTGCTGCAGCTGAGTTGGGATCATTGCCATCCATGACAACCCTATTATCTTCAAATTCAGGCTTAAGAGGTAGATGGGGACGATCAAGTTGATATGCATGCTTGCCTAGCTTGGCATTGATGAGCATCTGAATATAAGGTGCATATCCACAGGATCTCTTCTGATCCGCAGCAGTCCTTCGGATAGTCTCAACTATCAAGTCCATCACTCTAAATCTGGTATGGGTATCAAGTAGGTACATCAGGTTGATTGAATAGCCTCTGATCATCTTCTCATCTCCTGACTTAGGCATGAGAGTGTATCGCAATATAGTGTTTGTCGTGGGAATACCAGCTTGTAGAAAATACACTGAACCAAACTTGTGACTGGCCAAGTACTGATGTGGAATGGTCTTGTACATGTTGGCCATGGAGTTGTGATTATGCTTAGCATCTGCATACACATCTACATCTGCTTCTTCCTGCTTGGGAACACCAAGGATAGCAGCCCATTCAGCAATTGTAGCATCGTACCTGTGTCCATCGGTCATCCAAACTAAAGAGTCATCATAGAAGTGAACTGTTGCATAGAATTGCATGATCATCTTGTCATTCCATGGGGTCATCTCCTTCCCAACAAAATCTTCTATGTCAACTAGCCTGAAGTTCTCTTGAACATGTCGAAAGAAATTCTCATTCTCCTTGATGTATGCCCAGTCTACATACCTCATATCACTGATAGCAGGACCCTTGTCATACAATACAGTCTCATAAAAATCTTGTTGTTCCTTGGTGTGAAACCTTGGATCAACAACAATTCTTCTTCTGACAACACATGGATCAGCAACTCTCCACTTTCTTAATCTCGCATCCCTCCTCTTCTTCATGTCTTCTGCTACAGGATGAGCATCATTGTGGAGTGGAAGGTATGGTCTGAGCTTCCTGAGAACTAGAGCATTCTCATCTTGTTCCTCTTTTGCAGCATGGGCACTGGATGCAGGGCCTTTGCTCTTAGAAGCTGCAGGTATATCTTTAGTGGTCTTCCTGGAAGCTACAACCTTCTTTGCTTTAGCAGCAGGCTTTGGAGTAGACTTCATTGCATCACCCATCAGCTTATTCTTCTTGGGAGGAACTGGGATCTCTTCCGGAGTTTCTTCCTCAGCTTCTTCTGGGTGTTCAAACATAGAAGTCTTTCTGCCAACAAGATGGATAGTTCTCTTCCTGGGCCTCTTCACACCAGCCTTCCTTGCACATGCCTCCTTGGCAATAGCTTTGCCCTTCTTGGCATAATCAGGTGCTCTCAGCTCAGCGGCACTAGCAGACATCTTCCTGACAACTTTCCTTGGAGGAGCCTTAGGAGGGGTTGAAGTTTCTTCTGGGAAAAGTCTGAGTCCTCCTCATCAGAATTTAGCTTCCTCCTTTGCGTGGTGGCTGCCTTGGGAAGCCATGAGAACTGTATGATCCAGGGTCAGAGTCTGTACTCTCTGGACTAGTGCCAACATCCATCTCAACACTCTGCTCTCTGAAATCATTCTGACTATCATCTGAACCTGACATACTGACAGACACGCTCAGCAGCAAACAACAGAACCTGTGAAATGGATATAGGAAAGACAGAATGGATGAGCATCACAAAATTCAAATAGTTTTTGAAAATATGAAGTTTTGAAACTCAGGGTATGATCTTCTGTAGTATGTAAATCAGTGGCACCGTGTTGGCATTTTCGGAGTCACCGAGAAGGCTTACTCGCTTAACAGAGACTTGGCAATCATTTTTGGTGGCGACGAAAAGAGTTGCTTGGTCTCACCGAGTTGCTTCTTAGGAACCCTAAAACAGGAATCGGTGGAACTGATTTTGCAAACTCGGTCTCACCGAGTTGCATATTGCGGTAGATCAGATCCTATATTTCTACATATTCTACACTACGAGATTCATCTGGCAGAAGGAAGGGTTTGCACATGGTGGTATGAGAAATAAAGATCCCAATGTGTAAGATTCGTACGGTGAAACGCAAAGGAGATCGAACCATACCCTAACTTGGCGGTGGTCCGGCTACGACGATGACGGCAGGGCAGATTGCGTCGACAGCGGCGAATCCCATAGGCGGCAGCGTTCGGGGAGTCAAGGGCGATGACCTAGGGTCTCGACGGCAGCGATGGTTTTGGCGAACAAAACATTTTGACGAAGTGATGTCAAAGATTCGATCCGCAGGTATATATACCCATGCGCTGTCGGTGTCACCGGGATGGCAAAATTGGTGTCACCGAGTTCCTCAACTGAGTTCCTCAACTGTCAGCAGACAAGGAAACTCGGTGTAACCGAGTTGGCGATTTTGGTGGTACCGAGATTGAAATCCTGATCAACTTTGAAAAATTGGTGGCGCCGAGTTTGTGGAGTTGGTCACACCAAGTTTTTCAAAGAGGTTTTGGAAGGCAACCTTTGACGATACGGAACTCCGAGTACACCTTCACACAGAGGGATCGACAAGTTGATAACCCACAACTGTAGGGGGTCACAACCGTCTTCGCAGGTAAGTTAACCCAATTTATTGATTCGACACAAGGGGAGACAAAGAATATTTATAAGCTTTAACAGTTGAGTTGTCAATTCAACCGCACCTGAAAGATACTTGCTTGGCAAAGAAATATTAGTAGCAACGGTGATGTGGAAGTGATGGTGGCAACGGAAATAATAGTGGCAAAGCAACAAAAGTAAAACGGCGAAAGTAAAGCAACTCGTAACTAGCAGTATTAAAACACTGTAGGCTAGGGAGATGGATGGGGTTGTCATGGATGAGAGATATCATGTATTTAACTTGGGGCAAGGCACATAGAAAAGTAATGATCATCTAGGCATATATCAAACATTAGGCATGTATCCCAAGGTAGTCGTGCGTGCTTGCAATAATAACTTGCACAACACCTTTTGTCCTACCATCCTGCTATTAACGGGGCCAAAAAGGAACTTATGGAGATTAAGGTGCTCCTGTCAAAGAGCACCGGAACAAAGCATTAACAATAAATGGATACCTGGAATCCTCAAACTATAATCTATCCCCTTTAGTGTCCCAAGCTGTCACCATTGGGATCGCCGGTTCCGGACTATAATAGGTGCGTACTACTCATAGATAGGATCTAGAACACAAATATATTCATGAAAACATAAAGTATTCAGATCTGAAATCATGGGCACTCGGGCTCAAAGTGACAAGCATTAAGAGTAACAAGTAGTAGCAAAGATGATAAACATCATAGTAGATGATAGGCAACATGCCCCCAACAATCTTACGAACTATTACATGATCTAACTCATCCAATCTCTCCCATCCCCATCACCTATAGCACGGAATTACTCACACATGATGGGGGCAGCCAAGGGAGGATGATGGAGTGGTGATGGTGATGACGATGGCGACGATTTCCCCTCTCTGGAGGCCAAAGTAGCCTCCAAATTAGCTCTCCCGGAGAAGAACCGAGGATGGCGGCGGCTCCGCCTCGAGAACTTGCAAAACAAGTTATGTTCTGAGATTTCTCCGTCACGGGTAAAAATAGGAGCGAAAGTAGGGCACCAGAGGGGGTGGACCCCACCGAGGCGGCCTCCCGGCGCGGCCAGTGGGCAGGCCGCGCCCACAGGTCGCCTGGAGCGCTGGTGGCCCCTCTCTGGCCCATCTTCTAGCCCAAGGTCTCTCCCGATGCGTGGATTTTCTCTATTTTTATGGGAATTTTCCGGGACGTCTAAATATCCATTTTCCTGCACACAAGAAAACCATAGGGGTAGCTTTGCTGAAAACAACGTCAGTCCAGGTTAGTTTCATTCGAATCATGCAAGAATGAGGCCAAAACAATAGCAAAAGTGTTTGGAAAATTTGATACATTTGAGACGTATCAACTCCCCCAGGCTTCGCATATTGCTTGTCCTCAAGCAATTCAGTTCAACGAACTGGATGCTGATACGTCCATTTTGCATCATGCTTTCATATTGATATTTATTGCTTTTTGGGCTGTTATATTACTTGTGGTACCATATTTATGCCTTTTCTCTCTTATTTTGCAAGGATTATTTGAAGAGGGAGAATTCAGGCAACTGGAATTCTAGACTAGAAAGGAGCAAATCTTAGTCCACTATTCTGCACATCTCCAAATGCCCTGAAAATTTACGTCGATTTTTTTGGAATATATTAAAAATACTGGGCGAAAGAACTACCGGAGGGGGGCCACCACGGCTCCACAAGCCCCCACTCCGTCACCACCCCCTGGTGGCGGTGGGCAAGCTTGTGGGCTGCCTGACGGCCCACTAGCCCCCCTCTTTTGCTATATGAAGCGTCCTGGTCTGGAAAAAAAATCAAGGGGGAGATTTTTCGTGGTTTCGCCACCACCACGAGGCGGAACTTGAGCAGATCCAATCTAGAGCTCCGGCAGGACGATCCTGCCGGGGAAACTTTCCTCCCGGAGGGGGGAATCGTCGCCATCGTCATCACCAACACTCCTCTCGTCGGAGGTGAGGCATCTTCATAAACATCTTCATCAGCACCATCTCCTCTCCAATCCCTAGTTCATCTCTTGTAACCAATCTTCATCTCGCGACTCCGATTGGTACTTGTAAGGTTGCTAGTAGTGTTGATTACTCTTTGTAGTTGATGCTTGTTGGATTACTTGGTGGAAGAGTTTATGTTCAGATCCTTGATGCTATTCATTACACCTCTGGTCATGATTATGATTATGTCTTGTGAGTAGTTACTTTTGTTCCTGAGGACATGGGATAAGTCATGTTAATAATAGTCATGTGAATTTGATATTCGTTCGGTATTTTGATATGCTGTATGTTGTTTTTCCTCTAGTGGTGTTATGTGAACCTCCACTACATAACACTTCACCATATTTGGGCCTAGAGGAAGGCATTGGGAAGTAGTAAGTAGATGATGGGTTGCTGGAGTGACAGAAGCTTAAACCCTAGTCTATGCATTGCTTCATGAGGGGCTGATTTGGATCCACTAGTTTAATGCTATGGTTAGACTTTGTCTTAATTCTTCTTTTGTAGTTGCGGATGCTTGCGACAAAGGTTAATAATAAGTGGGATGCTTGTCCAAGTAAGGGCAGTACCCAAGCGCCGGTCCACCCACATATCAAACTATCAAAGTAACGAACGCGAATCATATGAACATGATGAAACTAGCATGACAGAAATTCCCGTGTGTCCTCGGGAGCGTTTTTCCTCCTATAAGACTTTGTTCAGGCTTGTCCCTTGCTACAGAAGGGATTGGGCCACTTGCTGCACCGTTGCTACTACTTGTTACTTGTTACTTTTTGCTCGCTACGTTTCACCTCGCTACACAATCACTTGTTCCCGCTACTTTCAGTGCTTGCAGTTATTACCTTGCTGAAATCTGTTTTTCAGAGCCTTCTGCTCCTCGTTGGGTTCGACACTCTTACTTATCGAAAGGAGTACGATTGATCCCTTATACTTGTGGGTCATCAAGACTCTTTTCTGGCGCCATTGCCGGGGAGTGAAGCGCCTTTGGTAAGTGGAAATTGGTAAGGAAACATTTTTATACTGTGCTGAAATTTATTGTCACTTGTCACTATGGAAACTCTTCATTTGAGGAGTTTGTTCAGGGTATCTTCACCACGAACGGAAGCACGAGGAGTTGCTCCTCACCTGAGGTACCTACTGAAAATACCTTTTATGAAATTCCTTTGGGTATGCTTGAGAAACTGCTGGCTAATCCTTTCACAGGAGATGGATCTTCACATCGAGACTTGCATCTAATCTATGTAGACGAAGTTTGTAGTTTATTTAAGCTTGCAGGTTTGCCCGAAGATGAGGTAAATAAGAAACTCTTTCCTTTATCTTTGAAGGATAAGGCGTTGACATGGTATAGGCTATGTGATGATACTGGATCATGGGGCTACAATCGGTTGAAATTGGAATTTCATCAAAAGTTCTATCCTATGCATTTAGTACATCATGATCGGAACTTTATTTGTAACTTTTGGCCTCGTGACAGGGAAAACATAGCTCAAGCTCGGGGGAGGCTTAAATCAATGCTATATTCATGCCCCAATCATGAGCTATCGAGAGAAATCATCACTCAAAACTTTTATGCTCGGCTTTCTCATGAAGATCATACCATGTTTGACACTTCTTGTGCCGGTTCTTTTATGAAGAAGGATATTGATCACAAGTGGAATTTATTGGAGAGAATCAAACGCAACTCTAAAGATTGGGAGTTGGAGGAAGGTAAGGAGTAAGGTATGAATTTCCAGTTTGATTGCGTTAAATCTTTTGTTGAGACAAACACTTCTAGAGATTTTAGCGCTAAGTATGGACTTGACTCTGAGATAGTAGCTTCTCTATGTGAATCTTTTGCTGCTCATGTTGATCTTCCCAAAGAGAAGTGGTTTAAATATCATCCTCCTATAGAAAGCAACATAGCCAAAACCAATCTAGTTGAGGAGAAAATGATAGCTTTTAGTGATCCTGTTGTTCCTTGTGCTTACACTGAGAAACCACCATACCCTGCTAGGATAAAGGATTATTCTAAAGCTCCAACTATGATACGTAGGGGTTACACTAGACCACTTGCACCCCCTGAGGGGATTAGAGTTGAATCTAGTGTTGCTATTATCAAATATCTCTTAGCCGAAGACATAGATGGGCATGTTATCAAATTCTGTGAGGACTCCGCTAGAATTGCTAAACCTCACGTAAAAGACAAACACGGACCTGTAGTTGGCCTGCCCGTTGTTTTTGTTAAGATAGGAGATCATTGTTACCATGGTTTATGTGATATGGGAGCTAGTGTTAGTGCAATACCCCGTTCTCTATATGATGAAATCAAATATGAGATTGCACTTGCTGTGTTAGAACCCATTGATGTCACTATTATGCTAGCTCATAGAGACACTATCTGCCCTCTGGGAGTTGTGAGAGACGTAGAAGTCGTGTGTGGTAAAACGAAGTATCTTACTGATTTCCTCGTCCTTGGTACTGCACAAGATAGCTTTTGTCCCATCATATTTGGTAGACCCTTTCTCAACACTGTCAATGCTCACATTGATTGCATTAAGCAGACTGTCATAGTTAGTTTCGAGGGTGTGTCTCATGAATTTAACTTCTCCAAGTTTGGAAGACAACCCCATGAAAGAGAGTCGTCTGGTAGAGATGAAATCATTTCTCTTGCCTCTATTGCCGTGCCTCCTACGGATCCTTTAGAGCAATATCTGGTTGAGCATGAAAATGATATGCATATGGAGGAGAGAGATGAGATAGATAAAATTGTCTTAGAACAATATCCTATTCTCAAGAATAATTTGCCTGTTGAACTGCTTGGGGATCCTCCCCCACCAAAGGGTGATCCTGTGTTCGAGCTTAAACAGTTGCCTGATACTCTTAAGTATGCCTATCTTGATGAGAAGGAGATATATCCTGTCATTATTAGTGCTCTCCTCTCAGAGCGTGAAGAGAAGAAGTTACTAAAAACTCTGAGGAAGCACTGCGCTGCTATTGGATATACTCTTGATGATCTTAAGGGTATTAGTCCTACTCTATGTCAGCACAAGATTAAACCCGATCCTGACTTTAAACCAGTTGCTGATCATCAAAGGAGATTAAATCCTAAGATGAAAGAGGTCGTTAGAAAAGAAATATTAAAGCTTCTGGAAGCAGGAATCATTTATCCTGTTGCTCATAGTGATTGGGTAAGTCTAGTACATTGCGTACCTAAGAAGGGAGGTATCACCGTCGTTCCTAATGATAAGGATGAACTAATCCCACAAAGGATTATTACCGGCTATAGAATGGTGATAGACTTCCGGAAACTGAACAAGGCAACCAGGAAAGATCATTATCCTTTGCCGTTCATCGACCAAATGCTAGAAAGGCTATCAAAACACACACACTTCTGCTTTCTAGACGGTTATTCAGGTTTCTCGCAAATACCTGTTGCACAATCTGATCAAGAGAAAACCACTTTCACCTGCCCTTTCAGTACCTTTGCCTATAGACGTATGCCTTTCGGCTTATGTAATGCACCTGCCACCTTCCAAAGATGTATGATGGCTATATTCTCTGACTTTTGTGAAAAGATTGTTGAGGTTTTCATGGATGACTTTTCCGTTTATGAGTTTCCTTTGATGATTGCCTCAGCAACCTTGATCGAGTCTTACAGAGATGCGAAGAAACCAACCTCGTCTTGAATTGGGAGAAGTGCCACTTTATGGTTAATGAAGGAATCATCTTAGGACACAAAATCTCTAAAAGAGGCATTGAAGTTGATAAGGCTAAGGTTGATGCAATTGAGAAAATGCCTTGCCCTACAGATATCAGAGGTATACGAAGTTTCCTAGGTCATGCTGGTTTCTATAGAAGGTTCATTAAAGACTTCTCTAAGATTTCTAGGCCTCTTACCAACCTCTTGCAGAAGGATGTTCCTTTTGTTTTTGATGAGGATTGTGAGGAAGCTTTCGAAATACTTAAGAAGGCTTTGATAACCGCACCTATTGTTCAACCACCTGACTGGAACTTGCCCTTTGAAATCATGTGTGACGCTAGTGATTATGCTATTGGTGCTGTTCTAGGACAAAGAGTTGACAAGAAGTTGAATGTCATTCACTACGCTAGTAAAACTCTAGACAGTGCCCAAAGAAACTATGCCACTACGGAGAAGGAATTTTTAGCAGTCGTGTTTGCTTCTGAAAAGTTCAGATCTTACATAGTTGACTCCAAAGTCACTATTCACTCTGATAATGCTGCTATTAAGTACCTTATGGAGAAGAAGGATGCTAAGCCTAGGCTTATCAGATGGGTTCTCCTGCTACAGGAATTTGATTTGCACGTCGTTGACCGAAAGGGTGCTGATAACCCTGTAGCAGATAACTTGTCTAAGCTAGAGAATGTCCTTGATGACCCACTACCTATTGATGATAGCTTTCCTGATGAGAAATTAAATGTCATCGGCACTTCACTTAGTGCACCGTGGTATGCCGATTATGGAAACTATATCGTAGCCAAATACATACCACCCAGTTTCACCTATCAACAAAAGAAGAAATTCTTCTTTGATTTGAGACACTACTTTTGGGATGATCCTCACCTTTATAAGGAAGGAGTAGATGGTGTTATTAGACGTTGTGTTCCTGAACATGAACAGAGACAGATCCTGCAGAAGTGTCATTCCGAAGCCTACGGAGGACACCATGCCGGAGATAGAACTGCCCATAAGGTATTGCAATCAGGTTTCTATTGGCCCACTCTCTTCAAGGATGCCCGTAAGTTTGTCTTGTCTTGTGATGAATGCCAAAGGATAGGGAACATCAGTAAGCGTCAAGAGATGCCTATGAACTATTCACTTGTCATTGAACCATTTGATGTCTGGGGCTTTGATTATATGGGACCCTTCCCGAGTTCCAATGGGTACACTGACATCTTAGTTGCTGTGGATTACGTTACTAAGTGGGTAGAAGCTATCCCCACTAAAAATGCTGATCACCACACCTCTATTAAGATGCTTAAAGAAGTCATATTCCCAAGATTTGGAGTCCCTAGATACTTGATGACTGATGGCGGTTCACACTTCATTCATGGTGTTTTCCGCAAGATGCTAGCTAAGTATGATGTCAACCATAGAGTTGCATCTCCTTATCATCCTCAGTCTAGTGGTCAAGTGGAGTTGAGTAATAGGGAGATCAAGTTGATCCTACAAAAGACCGTCAATAGATCTCGAAAGAACTGGTCTAGCAAACTTGACGATGCACTATGGGCTTATAGGATTGCTTATAAGAATCCCATGGGCATGTCACCGTATAAAATGGTTTATGGTAAGGCCTGTCATTTACCTCTTGAGCTGGAAGACAAAGCTTATTGGGCAATCAAAGAGCTCAACTTTGATTTCAAACTTGCCGGTGAGAAGCGGTTGTTTGATATCAACTCGTTAGATGAATGGAGAGCCCAGGCATACGAGAATGCCAGGTTGTTCAAGGAAAAGGTTAAGAGATGGCACGACAAACGAATAAAGAAACGAGAGTTCAATGTAGGTGATTATGTCTTGCTATACAATTCTCGTTTGAGATTCTTTGCAGGCAAGCTTCCCTCTAAATGGGAAGGTCCCTATGTTGTCGAGGAAGTATATCGTTCTGGTGCCATCAAAATCAATAAGACGGAAGGAAATTTTCCTAGAGTGGTAAATGGGCAAAGAATCAAGCATTACATCTCTGGTACTCCCATAAATGTTGAGACAAATATCATCAATGTCATAACTCCAGAGGAGTACATAAGGGATGATTATCAGCCTGTTTCAGACCTTCAAAACGAAGATGTATCTGTTTTGGCAAGAAATTGGACTCCGATACTTTTCCAATAGGAAATTTCCTCAGTTTTGGAATTTTTGGAAAATTAAAAAAATAAAAAGCAGTCGAGAGAGCGAACGAGGCAGCCACAAGGGCCCACTCTGCCACCACCCCCTGGTGGCAGTGGGCAGCACCTCGTGTGCCTCCCGGACTCCGTTTTCTTGCACAGGACTCCTTCTGGCCCAGAAAAAAAATCAATATATAGTTATCCGAAGGTTTTGATCTCTGTATCGCGTAGTTTTCCTCTGTTTTCGTTTCGAGCTTGTTTCTACCGCAGATCTAGATAATCATGACTTCCCCAAACGCTCCTAAGGACAAGATCTTCGAGAAGGTCATCAATCCCTACCTCACGGAAGTGCTGAAACACCCTCAATCTATCAAGATTAGCGAGGGGATGTTGCACATCCGTGATGTTGAGGGGCCTAAGAAGACCGGAAGCATGGAGACGAGGCTCGAAGCAATGGAGCAACAAGTCTTCAAGTGCCAAGGGATGGTAGAGTGTGGACTCAACGCCAACCACACAATGATCACGGAGTTCACTAGCAATCACAAGATGGATGCCATTGGTATTGGGAAACACCTCTCCAGGCTCTACGATAGGGTTGACCAACTTCAGGGCCAGATCTATGACCTGCAGAACCAAAACTGCGAGTATGAGTACAGATTTAAATCAATAAGGTTGGCTGCAGATTTGAGGATTCCGGCGACTCGTTCATCTTGCCATGATGGAGCACCTATGCCTTGGAAGACGGAGGATCAGACTACTCCAACAACAACACCACCATCACCACCAAAGGAAGACAACTAAGCATTGGTATGGGCAATCCCCTTGGCTTCTGCGAAGCTTGGGGGAGTTGCCCTGGTATCGTATCACCTTTATATCTTTTGCTTTTACCTTTGTTTCAGTTCTTTCCTTTGTCAGTTTTTATTTCTTCTTTTAGAGGAATAAGTCTTTAGTTTTTAGTTTGAGTCTTTTGCTTTTGTCTCTCCCCCGATGTATTCGAGCTTACGAGCTATATATTAAAGAGTGTCTTAGTCAAGGGCTTTGCTTTGTGCCATGATCAATAGTATGAAAAGAACGATAGCATGAAAGATCATGAGACAATCTTATGGAAAGTGATAACTTCACTTATGACAAGTATGATGATTGAAACTTGTTGAGAATAAATCAACATAGACCTCAGACATTGTTGCAATTAATAAGAAGTAATAAGGAAAGAGAGGTTCACATATAAATATATCATCTTAGACACTTTTCACAATTGTGAACACTCACCAAACTATTACATGCCTAGGAGTAGATGTTGGACAAGGAAGACAACCTAATGAATTGTGTTTGCTTGGTTCCAAACAATGTTATATGATTAGAGATCCCTTAGCATGTGATGATTGCTTCCACCTCATATTAGCCAAAACTCCTGCACCAAGTAGAGATACTACTTGTGCATCCATAAACCCCCAACCAGTTTTGCCATGAGAGTCCACCATACCTACCTATGGATTGAATAAGATCCTTCAAGTAAGTTGTCATCGGTGCAAGCAATAAAAATTGCTCTCTAATATGTATGATCTATTAGTGTGTGGAAAATAAGATTTTTACGAACCTGTGATGAGGAAGACATAAAAGCGACAGACTGCATAATAAAGTTCTTTATCACAGGAGGCAATATAAAGTGACGTTCCTCCGCACTAAGAGGACAAGCATCTAAACCTCAAAAGCGCATGACAACCTCTGCTTCCCTCTGCGAAGGGCCTATCTTGTACCTTTACTTTTTACCCTTGTAAGAGTCATGGTGATCTTCACCAATTCCCTTTTTTCCTTTGTCTTGGCTACCGTCACATGTTTGGGAAAGATCTATATTCATATATCAACTTGGAGTTGAGTACTCATGCTTTATTGTTGTTGACTTTACCCTTGAGGTAAACCGTTGGGAGGCAAAACTATAAGCCCCTATCTTCCTCTATGTCCAGCTGAAACTTTGACACCATGAGTACCACGTGAGTTGTAACAATTGTGGAAAACAAAAGAGATGATTGAGTATGTGGGTTTGCCTTACAAGCTCTTATTCGACTCTTTCTGATGTTGTGATAAATTGCAATTGCTTCAATGACTATGTACTATTGTTGGTTACTTCTCGGTAAGGTTTTTGCTTCATGGTTTGCCTTGTGAAGGAATTGTTACTTTCCCATGAGAATCTTTATGATGTATTGCTGTCCTATGTGTGATCATGATGCCCTCATGTCCGTATTATGTTTTATCGACACCTTCGTCCCTCAACATGTGGACATGTTTATTGAACTTGGTTTTCGCTTGAGAACAAGCGAGGTCTAAGCTTGGGGGAGTTGATACGTCCATTTTGCATCATGCTTTGATGTTGATATTTATTGCTTTTTGGGCTGTTATATTACTTGTGGTACCATATTTATGCCCTTTCTGGCCCAAGATCTCTCCCGGTGCGTGGATTTTCTCTATTTTTTATGGGAATTTTCCGGGACGTCTAAATATCCATTTTCGTGCACACAAGAAAACCGTACAGGTAGCTCTGCTGAAAATATCGTTAGTCTGGGTTAGTTTCATTCAAATCATGCAAGAATGAGGCCAAAACAATAGCAAAAGCGTTTGGAAAATTCGATATGTTTGAGACGTATCACAAGTGCTTGTTCAAGTTTTGTGATGAAGCATGAATAGAACTTGAGATGAGATAGCATATATATCTAGAGAAGGTTCCTAGGCATTCTTGTCCATCCAATTGGCAAAATATAAATCAAAAGCCAAATATCAACAATTGGATGTCCTATGATCAAACACATGCAGACCAACATGCTCACACAGTAAGAATGATGAATAAACATGGTGATCATGCACACACATCCTAGCTGCTATCGAGCACTTGGGCGATGACAATGTCATCTATATATGAGTATATTGACTTAGGAGCCAAGTAAGAATGCTTGATGATAGATCATACTCATCGTTAAGCACAAGTGGGGTTACCACTTTTACATAAGCATTAATGTGTTCGTATACTTAGTAGATGCTTATACTCAAGTCTTAGAGAAAAGCCCCCCTTGATATGATATCCCCACTAAGAGGGATCAACTAACCTTGGGTTTTGTTGTAGAAGACTTCAAGTAGGTGAAGTAGTGGTGGATGCTCAATGTTGATGAAGATCATCTTGAGTTGGGAGCAATCCTTGTTGTTTTCGTACTCTTCTCACCTACATGAGTTAGTCCCAAAGAAAAAGGAACATATGCAAGAATATCTATGGACATGGAGTGAAGAACACATGGGATAATGTCCAAAGATGCATTAATTACCTTGTTCCTTGCTTACCTTTGAGGGAATGTGTGACTCATCGAACTAATGCATATGGTTGAGGTTGATTGCATATAGTTCTTGCCAATATGAATAAGAGTGAATTTCATTGGCAGAGTCACCCCTCGAGAACTTCTAGTTCTTCCTCTTGGGAATCCACACCAAATTGATGGGGATCATTGGAGTTGTGGTAGCACTTGTTGAGGTAGAGCTAGTAGTGTCCTTGGGAACCCACTTGACCTTGGCTTGGGGTTCTTCTTCATATAGGTCAATGTCATCTTGGAGCTTTCCCTTGCCTTTGTGGTCGTGTGGTAGAAGGCCATCTTGTGAGATTGTTCCTTCGGAAGGAGTGGACTTCTCCTCTTGGGGAACAACTTGGGAGTGGGATATGGACCTTCTTCACAAGCATCTCCGTTGACGTTGAAGTAGCCAACACCCTGTTTCTTCTGATGTCCTCCTTTCTAGCGCACAATTTCCTCAAATTGCTCACTTTCAGCAAGACTCTTAAAGACACCTCTCTCTATAATCCCTTTCAATAGATCATTTTCTTGCTCAAGTGTAACTTGGCTAAGAGAATCGTTAGTGGAATCAATAGAGGTACTAGCAACAACATTATTTGATTTAGCTTTAGCATTGTTGTTACTAGATGAAGAAACCTTATTGCCTTTGTTACTAGTGTTCCTAGGTTTAACTCGTGGAACAAAGTTAGACAAGAGTAATCATTTGGCTAGATAAGAAGAACTCTTCTTTCGAAGATCATCATTGATTGCTTCTAAGAACTCGTGCTCTTGCTCCAAGTTGAGCTTCTCGAAGCGTAGCTTCTCATGGGTTCTTGCAATCTCTCTATGATCTTCTAGAGTAGTCTCATGAGCTAACTTAAGAGTTTTAAATTCTTGAGTTAGTCGTTCAATTCTTTCTTATCATCATCATTCGATTTCTCTTGACTAGCATGATAAATAGCAAGTTCATTTTGAGTGCATTCACTAGCTTTATCTAGAAGCAAGTCATCTTATCCTAATAAGTCATCCTCATCACTATTGAAATCAACATACTCAGGATGTCATACCTTGGGGCCTTTAGCCATGAAGCAGTTTCCGACTCCCTCATTTGGTGAATCAAATAAGTCGTAGGAATTGGTGGAAACAAGCGCAATCCCGGCAACACCTTCATCTTGACTATAGTTAGAGTTGGAGTGATAGCTTCTCTTGAAGTGGTGATCAGACCCAGAGTCAGAGACCCATTCACCAACATGATCTTGATGTCTTCTTCTTGAACTGCCCTTGGTGTATTTGTCCTTCTTCTCCGATTCCTTGCCTCTCCGTGAGTGTCTTCGTTCATAGTGATCTTCTCTACTTCTTCTCTCTTTACGAGGTGAATCATCTCTTGAGCATCGTCTTCGAGGTGACTCTTCTCTTCGTTTGTAGGGAGACTAGCACTCATTTGAGTAATGTCCGGGCTTCCGACACTTGTAGCAGTTTCGGTCACGACTAGACGAACGCTTCATATCATGTCTTGAACTTGAGCTTCTATTTTTGCCTCTAATCTTGTAGAACTTGTTGAATTTTCTGACCATGAGGCTTATATCTTCATCAGTGACAAGATTGTCTTTTGAAGTAGCGGGAGCATCACATGAAGCTTTATAAGCACTTCTTGACTTGTTGTGAGTGACATATTTGTCCTTGAGTGACATCTCATGAGCAACAATCCTACCAATGACTTCAGTTGGTTTGAGACATTTGTAATTTGGCATCATCTGGATCAATGTGCACATCGTGTCATACTTGGCATCAAGAGCTCTAAGTATCTTCTTGATGATGAATTTGTTGGTCATCTCTTCGCTTCCTAAGCCGGCAATCTCATTGGTGATGAGAGCTAGCCTAGAGTATATTTCAGCGACTCCTTCACCATCCTTCATCTTGAACTTGTCAAGCTGACTTTGAAGCACATCCAACTTAGATTCAGTGACAAAATCATTACCTTCATGCATATCAACCAAAGTATCCCAAATTTCTTTTGCATTCTCAAGATGACTGGTTTTGTTGAATTCTTTGGGGCAAAGGCAGTTGAAGATGATATCGTAGGCTTGAGCATTCAGTCGCATCACCTTCAGTTCATCAGCTGTCGCATCACGATCTGGTTCATGCCCTTCTCCAAAGAAGTTACCTTGCACACCAACACAAATAACATCCCAAACATGAGGATTAATGCCAAGTATATGCATTTTAATTTTATGCTTCCAACTAGAAAAATTAGTGCCATCGAAGTAAGGACCTCTACGATGATAATTTCCCTCACTAGATGCCTTACTCTCCTAGGTTGCTAAACCAATCAAATGGAGACCAAAGCTTTGATACCACTTGTAGGATTGAAAGTATGTCTAGAGGGGGGGGGGGGGGTGATTAGACTACTTGACATGATTTTTTTGACTTTTGCCAATTTTACTTGAGAGGCAGCTACAACAGATATAACAAGTCAAGTACACCCCACACATGCAGTTCTAATAGTATAGCAGCGGAAAGTGAAAACATGCAAGTGTAAAGTAGAGTAGTAAGGTAGGGAGATCAAACACATGATGTTGACATGGCGATTTTTGGCATGGTTTTGATAGGTGGCGCTATCGTACGTCCATGTTAGTGGAGACTTCAACCCACGGATTGTAACAACCGCGAGAGTCCACACAGGGCTTCATCCACAAGGGGTCCACAAAGAAGTGGCCTTGTCTATTCCACCACGGCTTACGTCCACACATGACTATCCTCACTCACGGTAGATCTTCACGAAGTAGGCGATCTCCTTGCCCTTACAAAAATCTTGGTTCAACTCCACAACACACAGTAGGAGGCTCCCAAGCGACACCTAACCAATCTAGGAGGCACCACCCTTCAAAAGGTAATAGATGTGGTAGATCAATGAACCCCTTGCTCTTGTGCTTCTAAATATAGTCTCCTCAACACAAATCACTCTCTCACAGAATATGAATGGGTAGGAGAGGTTGATTTGGTGGAAAGTAGTTTTGGGAGGCTAGAGATCAAGTTTCAAAGGATTGGATTGGAATATCTTGGTCTCAACACATGAGTAGGTGGTTATCTCTCAAAAAATGGATCTGCAATGAAGTGTGTGTTCTGAGTGCTTCTCCCATGAATGAGAGGTGGTTGAAGGGGTATATATAGGAAGCAGCCAAAAATCCAACTGTTAGACACAAAAGTGCATACTCGGTGACACCGAAATGGACAACGAGGTGGTACCGACTAGTACTAAAAGTGTGAACTTTGAGTCTCAGTGAGACCGATATATAGAACTCGGTGGCACCGAAAAGGTGACTAACGGTGAGATGACCAAACTTGGTAGCACCGATGCTCAAGCTCGGAAATTCTGATTTTGTGTATCTTGTCAACAGAATGTTGGTCACATTGAACTCGGTAGCACCGATGCAGTTTCGGTTGCATCGATTTGGTGGAAATGGCCAGGGTTCTGTCTAAGGTTCAAACTCGGTGGGTCCGAAGTGGCAATGTTGGTTACACTGAATTTGTGTATGTGGAACTTGACAGAGTGGATATGTGGGAAAAATTACTGAGTGTTTTGGTGGCTAACTTTGAGCATTTGGGCAGTCAGTTCATTCTACTACCTCACCCCCTTTTAATAGTATTGGCTTTCCTATGGACTCAAAAGTGGTTTCTCACAAATATAAAATGAAGAGTCTTCTAGCTTGAAGCTTGAGCCACTATCATTCCGTTCTTGTATCCAGGGGTATCTCCACATAAACCTTAAGCCATAGCATCTTTTGAACTTTTCTGAAATACACTTGAAAAACACATTAGTCCAATGATGCATATGTTGTGATCAATTATCAAAACCACCCTAGGGAGCAATTGTGCTTTCACCTATCATTATAAATGAATCAGTTCTAACTCTTGAGCATGTTATGCAAAGTTTAGATGCTATTGAAAAGAAAAATCTTACCAAAGAGCATATTGAAAATTTGGAGAAAAGGGTGTAAGATCTTCTTAATCATATTTTTTTTTCAAAGATGGGAGAAGCTATTAAAATGCTGAAAGAAAAACAACCCATAACTAGTTAAAGGGTAGTAGAGAGTCCGACTCGAATTGATAAATTGTAAGAAATTTTATTAACTTGAGCACAACTTTTTATTCCATTGAAAGTATTGAGAAAACTCCTCCTAGCAAGAAAACTACCCAAACTCCCAAGAATAAGGGTGCCTCTTCTACCAACAACAACGTAGACCTTAAGATGTTTAGGGCTCACTTCAACTTGAATGAAGATCCTCATATGAATGAATTATTGAACTTTATTCCTAGGAGTTTAATTTTTGAGAATATGCATGCTATATCTCTAAGGAATTATGTATGTCTCATTGAGGTGTTGGAAACTAAGGATGACAATACTTGAAATCTATGCTTTATGCCTAGCTAGGGGCGTAAAACGATAACACTTGTTGGGATGCAACCCAATGAATAAAATTTAGTTTTCACTTTTGCTTTATGTTATTGAGTGTTTTCACAATTATACTATTATTATGATTGTGTTTTTCATGTTTTAGTTAGTGTTTTTGCCAAGTAAAGCATTTAGGATCATGTTGGGTAATAGTTGCTTTGATCTTGTTGAAAAAACAGAAACTTTTGTGTCCAGTAGCTGAAACTCTAAAAATCATAGAAGAGATGAAAGTGTCTAAAATGTTTTAAAAAATATTGATATACAAATTCCCTACTTTGTCCTAAGTTTTCATAATTTTTGGAGTTACAAGTGTATGAGTAAAATTTGAGTCTTTACACACTATTCTGTTTTTAATGGATTCTGTTTTCTTTGTGTTGTGTGCTTATTTTGATGATTATATGGATTGTATCGGGGTGTATAAGCCATGGTAAAGTTAGAATATAGTACGCATAATGCAAAAATAAAATTTTAATGGGCTTTCAACAGTACCTAAAGTAAAGATTGGTTTTATTATACTAACGGATGTCACGAAAGTTTTGTTTAGTTTTGTGTGATTGAAGTTTTCAAGTTTTGGGCGAGATCACATTGGATGAAGGAATAAGGAGTGATAAAAGACTAAGCTTGGTGATTCCCCATGGCACCTCAAGGTAATATCCAAAGAGTACTAAGAAACTAAGCTTGGGGATTCCATCCCCTCTTTCTTCTAACAACCAACGATAATTTTACTTGGAGCTATATTTTATTGGTCACATATCATGAGTTTTGCTTGGAGCGTCTTGTATTACATGAGTCTTTTCTTGCTTTGCTGGTTAGTTTGTCATAATAAACCTTGCTGGACACACCTATTTGAGGGAGCTAAATTATGCCATGATTTGTTAGAATCACTCTTTATGCTTCACTTAAATTTTTTCGAGCCATGGAATTGCTCTAGTGCTTCACTTATATCTTTTTGAGAACGATGTTGCTATTATTTTGAAGAAATTTCCCCCATGCTTCACTTAGATTATTTTGAAAGTTAGTATAAATTTTGAAGAAATCCTCTCTTGCTTCACTTATATTATTTTGAGAGTTGAAAATTTTAAAGAAACTTGTGCTCTTGTTCTTCACTTATATTTGTTTGAGAGCTTGTTATTTGCAATGACATTTTTCTCTAAATGAAATTAGTCCAAAAGTGATAGATATCGAGGGGAGATATAATAAATACTTTCACGAATATCATTGGATGTTAAACTTGATTCTTTGCAACAGTTTTGCGATATGAAGATAGTGATATGTGAGTTATGTTGATAAGTAATTATGCTTTAATAATAATTTTGGTGTTAAGGTTTGTGATTCCCTATGCATGCACATGAAGTCAATAAGTATGCTATGAAATTACATCCTACTTGTGCTACATTATTTGGTGTTAGCTATGTTTAATGTTCGCTTATGATGGTTATCGTTCCTTGGTTGGGCGCTTCTCAATCTATTTGCGAGCCTTCACTTGTATTAAGAGGGAATACTGCTTGTGCATCCAAATCCTAAACCCAAAGTTGTGCCAAATGATTCCACTATACCTACCTATATCGGTATTTCAGTGTTGTTCTAAGTAAATTTGCAAGTGCTAACTCTAATGCTCAAAATAAATTTCTGTTTTGTGTGCCCGTACTGCTCATGAAGCGGCGAGGGGTGGCTAGTATCTTCCATGTTAAATAGGTTATTCTCAAGATGAGTGTTTATTCACTTGTCATTGCATGGGAGTATGGTAGTAATAGGGATGCCCAGTACTGAAATGCAAAGAAAATTTATTTTATGTTGTCAATTAATAAATTCCTTGGAAAGTGTTGGTATGGACGGTACCCATGGATGTTGCTAGCCGTGGAGTGTGAAAAAATGGTGAAAAAATGAATAAACTTTATTTTCAGTTTGGGAACTGCCTATGATTTGTTTAGCTTGGAAGATATTGGTAACTCTTATTTGTTTTGTTGACAGGAAAAACATACCACCCAAAATATTTTATCTCTAATTTTTTTGCATTGAGCTTTGGCACCGCTACAAATCTCTAGTTTCCTCTACGAAGGGCCCATCTATTTAATTTTGGAAATTTTTATTTTGAATTCGAGTCTCCATATTCTCTTATAGAGCACCAACTTAGGAACACTGTTATCATACTTGAGCATTGAATGTAGCTAATATTTGGGTGTGTTGCATGAATGGATCAATGATGGAGCATGATGGGCTAGGGATAATGTTCTTTAGCGTTGATATTTTGAAAGACTTGGTTGCTTGTTGATATGCTTAAGTATTGAAGTTTTCAAGTCAAACTATATACTATTGATTTGAATTATCTACAAGTCCATATGTCTTTTCTAAGAAGAAAATAATGTGATGGACATGTTAGGCAACATTCCACATCAAAAATTCTGTTTTTATCATTTACCTACTTGAGGACGAGCAGGAATTAAGCTTGGGGATGCTGATACATCTCCAACGTATCTATAATTTTTGATTGTTCCATGCTGTTATATTATCATTCTTGGATGTTTTATAATCAGTTTATAACAACTTTCTAACATTTTTAGGGACTAACCTAGTGACATAGTGCCCAGTGCCAGTTGTTGTTTTTTGCTTTTTTTTTCCTTCGCGGAAAATCAATATTAGATAAGTCCAAATTCCACGAAACTTTTTGGGGATTTTTTTGGACCAGAAGGAAACTTGAGGACCAAGGATGCCAACTAGGGGAGGACCACGTGGCCCACTAGACACCAGGGCATGCCCTGGGCCCCTAGCGCACGCTGGTGGGTAGTGGGGGCCTCGGGCACCTCCTCCAGCACATCGGAGCTCTATAAATACCCCAATATTCCAAAAACTAGAGGAGAAGACAAAAAATCGTTTCAGCCCCCGCAAGTTCCAGAAGCCACGAGATCCAATCCAGGGCCCGTTCCGGAGGGGAACAGGGTCATGGAGGGCTTCATCATCCTCATTGGTGCTCCTCCGATGATGCCTGAGTAGTTCATATCATACCTACGGGTCCTTAGGTAGTAGCTCGATGGCTTTCTCTCTCGTTTTACTTCTCAATACAATGGTCTCTTGGAGATCTATTTGATGCAAATCATTCTTTTGAGGTGTGTTTGTTGGGATCCAACGAACTGCGAGTTTATGATCAGATCTATGAAATTATATCCATGCTTGATTATTGTAGCCTCGTATTTCGTCTCTGATATTTGGGTTTTGTTTGGCCAACTTGATATTTTTTTATCTTGAAATGGGAAGAGGTGATTTGTGATGGGTTTGATCTTGCGGTGCTCAATCTCAGTGACTGAAAGACACATGACACACATGTATAATTGTTATTAAGGATAAAACTATGGAGTCTATTCCTACATGAATAGAACTTATCTACATCATGTCATCATTCTTAAAGCATTACTCCGTTTCTTCATGAACTTAATACACTAGACACATGCTCGATAGCGGTCGATGTGTGGAGTAATAGTTGTAAATGCAGGCAGGAGTCGGTCTACTTGTCTTGGATTTGATGCTTATATACATGATCATTGTCTTGATAACTGTCATAATTATTCCCTCTTCTATCAATTACCCAATAGTAATTTGTCTACCCACCGTTTGATATTTTCTCGAGAGAAGCCACTAGTGAAACCTATGGCCCGTGGGTCTATTTTACATCATCTATTTGCATTCTATATTTTGCTATCCGCATTTCCAATTTATTTTCTCTTTTATTTTCAGATCTATATTATCAAAAACCCAAAAATACCTTGCTGCATTTTATTTACCATTACTTTATTTGCATCTATCAATCTATCCTTTTACCTTTTTGTTTTACCCATGAGGGGTTAACAACCCCTATACGCGTTGTGTTGCGAGGATTTGTTGTTTGTGTGCAGGTACCGCTTACATAGTCCTGTGGATGTTCCTACTGGATTGATACCTCGGTTTCATAACAGAGGGAAATACTTGTCGTCGATGTGCTACATCACCCTTTAAGATTGGAGGGAAACCAACACAATCAGCGAGAAGTCAAGGATCTTTTGCTAGCCCAAAAATTCGCACTAAGTAGAGATACTAGTTGTGCATCTGTAACCCTTAAACCCAGTTTCTTGCCATGAGAGTCCACCATGCCTACCTATGGGTTGAATGAGATCCTTCAAGTACTGCATAAGGCAATAAAAATTGCTCCTAAACATGTATGATCTTTTATTGTAAGGGAAAATAAGCTTCGTCCGATCTTGTGATGGCAAAGAAATAAAAGCGACAAACTGCATAATAAAGTTTGTTATCACAATGGGCAATATAAAGTGACATTCCTTTTCATTAAGAAATTGGACATCCAAAAATAAATAGTGCATGGCAACCTTTGCTTCCCTATGCGAAGGACCTACCTTTTACTTTTCTGTTTTGACTTTTATGAAAGAGTCAATAATGTTAATCCCTATTCCAATCTATTTACTCTTTTGTTTCCATGCACATATATGCAGTTGGATATAGGTGATCATGATTCATTATTGTTGACATTATCGCTGAGATAAATAAGTTGGGAGGCGTAACATTAAGCCCATATCTTCCTATGTGTTTAACTGAAACCGCTTGTTCTAAAAATATGCCTTGAGTGTTAGGAATCATGGAAGACTAAATGATAGTTTAGTATGTGGAATTTGCTAAATATAAGCTCTTACATAGAACCTTTCTGAAGAAAAAAAGATGAATTGTAATTGTTTGATGACTGAAAATATAGTTTTCTAGTTTTCAAGAAAGTTTATTGTTTGTACTTAAACATGTGATTAGATTGTTACTTGATCATGAGAAGTTCTTTGAGAAAAGAGTTGTTGTTTTATGATGCTAGAAAAAGTGATTGGAAGTAACATTGGTCAAACTTATGTACTGTGCTAGCATTCACACTTCATTAATTATTTCATTTATCATTTACCTACTCGAGGACGAGCAGGAATTGAGCTTGGGGATGCTCATACATCTTCGATGTATCGAGAATATATGAAGTATTCATGCAAATATTCTACAACTTTCATATACTTTTGGCAACATTTTATATTATTTTTGGGACTAACTTACTTATCCAGTGCCCGATGCCAGTTCGTGTTATTTGTGTGTTTTAGTCTCGCAGAAAATCCATAACAAACGGACTCCAAATGCGGTAAAAATTTACGGAGATTTTTTGGAATATATGTGAACTTTGGGAAGAAGAATAGGGTGCCCGAGGCTCTGACAAGCCAACAGGGCGCAACCAGGGGGGTGGTCGCGCCCTGATGGCTTGTGGCCACCCCTTAGGTCGCTTGGGATCCTTCTTACTCTGCAAGAAATATATTTTCCCGCTAAAAATCCCCTCAAAATTTCAGCCCAGTTGGAGTTACGGATCTCTGGATATTTAAGAAGCTGTGGAGGACTAGAAAACAACAACGAAAATAAGAGAGAAACATAGAAAGAGATCCAATCTCGGAGGTGCTCTCGCCCCTCCGGAAGCCATGGCGGCTAAGGACCAGAGGGATAACCTCTCCCTAGATGGGGAGAGGCCATGGAGGAGGAAGCCTAAGGGGGAGACTATCTCCCTCTCTATTCCAGCGGCGTCGGAGTGCCACCGGGGGAGCCATCGCCATGGTGATCGTCTTCATCAACTTCACCATCTTCATTACCTTCCTTGTCTCTTTTCAGCGGTCCACTCTCCCGCACCCTGCTGTAATCCCCTACTTGAACATGGTTTTCATGCCACATATTATTAATCAATGATGTGTTGCTATCATATGATGTTTGAGTAGATCTATGTTGTCCTTTTGGTTGATTGATGATCTTGATTGGTTTGAGTGTATGTTTTATTTTGGTGCTATGCTAAGGTGCCTCATATGTGGTGCACATGTGAAGGATTCACGCTGGAGGGTATTGTAATATATTCATGATTCACTTATAGTGGGTGGGTAGAGTGACAGAAGCTTACACCGTAGTAAGGGGGTTGTTTATGTATGAGAGTAAAGGGGACTTGATGTTTAATGCTATGGTTGGGTTTACCTTAATTATTTCTAGTAGTTGCGAATGCTTGCTAGAGATCCAATCACAAGTTCATATGATCCAAGTACGGAAATTATGTTAGCTCATGCGTGTCCCTCATATAAAATTGCAAGAATGATTACCGATCTTATTATCAATTGCCTAGGATGGTTCCGCACAACATAACATCATTATTCCACACTCGCCATTTGTAATATATTGTAATATATTCTAACTCTATTTAGTGCAGCAACTATTTTCATATTTTAGTTCTCTAATGTCATGCAAAGCTATCCTATTTATACCCAAGCAGTTTTATTTCTCGTTACTAGATAGAAGCAAATGTTCGGTGTATGTAGAGTTGTATCGGTGGCAGATAGGACTTGAGAGAATATTGATCTTACCTTTAGCTCCTTGTGGGTTCGACACTCCATACATACCACTTCCATCTTTGGTAAGTGCTACGATGATTCCTTGCACTTGGGGATTATCAAGCTCTTTTTTGGCATCGTTGCCTGGGAGCAATAGCGTGGGGATAATATTTTCGTGCATACTTGTTTGCTTCTATCACTAAGTAGATTTTGTTTTCCTTTTGTGTCTGTTTTATTGTTTTATTAATTTAGTTGTGTGTGAAACAAACAAAAATATTTGAAAAATTAAAAACACAATTTTTTTACTTGCCTCTTAAAAGAGAAGCGATTGGAAAGTTATGCATTGAAGAAGTGAGGGTCGACCTTGAACACTTGCGTTCATGCTCATGGAAACAATGTAAAATAATTATCCCCTTGTATATACCACTATACCATAAAAATAATGTGCTTTTCATAATATTGATGATGCTTGTTTGCATGTTTCTTATGTGAGCATCATTGAACTTATCATGCCTAGCTAAAAGGCTTTAAAGAAAAGCGCATGTTGGGAGACAACCCAACACTTATCCTTTCTATTTTTGTGTTTCCACATGATTGAACTACTGTAGTAATCATGTTTTGTGTCTATTATTTCAATAATGTGCCAAGTAAAGCCTTTGGGATGCTCTGGATGATAAGTACAATTGATACGGTGCAAAACAAAATTGATGTCCAACGCATGATTTTTTGATTTTACCGGAACGTCTTTTTGATCTGAATTTTTTACACAACATTAATATGGGAAGGGAGGAGGAGGATGACACCCTAGGGTTTCCCCTAGGGTAGGGCGGCGGACACCAAGGGCTGCCTTGGCCCTCAAGGAATGTGGGGGCGGCGACCACCTCTAGGCCATCCCACCTCCTTGGTTGCATGGGGCTTAGGTGGGAGGGGAGGCCAGCGTACCAAGGGCTGGTGCGCCACCGCTCACAGCCCATGGGCCCCTTCGGGATAGGTGGACCATCTCGGTGGACCCCCAGAACTCTTCTCGAACCTCGTCACAAAATCGGTAACCTTCTGAATCTCTTCCGGAACTCGAATAACAACTTCCCATATATCGATCTTCATCTCCATACCATTCCGAAGCTCCTCGTCATGTCCGGGATCTCATACAGGACTCCAAACAACCTTCAGTCACCAACATAATAGCTCAACTATATCTATATTGCCACCGAACATTAAGTGTGCAGACCCTGCGAGTTCGAGAACTATGCAAACATGACTGGGATGCATCTACGGTCAATAGTCAATAGCGGAACCTTGGTGCCCATATTGGTTTCTACATATTCTATGAAGATCTTTATCGGTCGAACCATGATGTCAAGGATTCAGTTAATTCCGTATGTAGTTCACTTTGTCCATCGGTATATTACTTGCCGGAGATTCGATCATCAGTATCTCCATACCTAGTTCAATATCATTACCGACAAGTCTCTTTACTCATTCCGTAACACTGGATCCCGTGACTAACTCCTTATCCACATTACTTGTAATCTTATTGTGATGTTGTATTACTGAGTGGGCCCACAGGTACCTCTCCCTCATACGGAGTGATAAACCCCAGTCACGATAAATTCCAACTTAACAAACACCGTCAGTGATACCTGTAAAGCCTCTTTATAATCATCCAGTTATGTTGCGATGTTTGATACACACATGCTATTCCTCGAGCGTAAGTGAGTTGCATGATCTCATGGTCTTATGAACAGATACTTTGACATACAGAAAGCAATATCAATAAACTTAAGGATACCATCACATGTTATGCTTACGGTTGGATCTTGTCCATCACATCATTCTCCTAATGATGTGACCCCGTTATCAAATGAAAACTCTTGTCTATGGATAGGAAATCTTAACCATCTTTGATATATGAGCTAGTCTAGTAGAGGCTTACTAGGGACATAATGTTGTCTATGTATCCACACATGTATCTGAGTTTCCAATGAATAAAATTATAGCGTCCATAATAAATGATTATCATGAACAAGGAAATATGATAGTAACTACTTTATTGTTGCCTCTAGGGCATATTTCCAACACTCGAATGTGTGTTTGGTCGCCTGTTTGATCACCGAACAGTTATGGTTGGTGTGAGTAGCGGGCTTGTTTGAGGTGTCGTGGATCTGGGAGGTCCGATCAAGTATTTTATCCAGTGCGGTCGGTCCATCCTGATTCCCGTTAGAGGGTTTCTTCCACGGTCCAAACCTTGAGTTGCTGAATCAGGCATTGGCTGCCGTGTCTTCGGCTTCACCACCATTGTGTTGGCGATTGTTCTTGTTGCGCCGTGGCTTCCCGTTACCGTCCCGAACTTCAAAAGTTCTGGTGTTTCCGGGAGGGTTGTTTCTACAAGCAAGCCAACTATCCTCGCCTATGCAAAAGCGAGTCATAAGCGAGGTAAGGGTTTCCATTGTTCTTGGCCTATCCTGCCTGAGTGTCTGGGCCAGCCATTCATCCCACATGTTGTTTCTGAAGGAGGCTAGTGCCTCGATGTTTGAACGGATGATGATTTGATTTTTCTTGGTCAGGAATCGATTCCAAAATTTTCGGGATGACCCCCCAGATTGTTGAACTATGTGGCTCAAGTGTAAGTGCATCTAGTGCCCCTTAGTGATTTTGGTGGTTTGAAGACTTATAGGTTAAGTATCTAATGTGTTTGTGAGTGTACACAGGATCTATAAGTCATTGAGGAGTTTGAGATATTTGAAGAATATCGACCCCTAAAAATATATGTCTTCAGTTGAAGAAATTGGTCTGAAGCTGAAGAAATAAATCGCGAGGAATCTGCGATGAAATTGATAATCCTCATGAAGATACCGATATTGAGAAGTCCGGTGGTTCCTGAAGAAAATCATTCTGAAGAATTTGAAGCATGAAGATTTACACTTTCTGTTTTACTTTCTTCGCATTTGAGTAATAGGAACACCGTACTGTTAAAGGGGGTCGAAGTTACACAATGGAATGAATTTCCTCATGATGCTCAACTCAAGCCTAATCCTATCGAAATCCTCAAGTGAGGAATACAAGTGACATGAGGACTCTCACAGTTGAGGGTTCCGACCGTTTTGATAACCACGCCAAGTCATTGGTCTTATCCACTCCAACGGTCATATTATTTAAGGGCATTAGTGTCAAATCATGTCGGGATGCTCCTAGGCTATAAATAGCCACCCCCCACAACCACTAGCTGGTTGGCTGCTCCGTTAGAAACTGACACTTGTCATAACAGCAACCCAAATTCCTCAGAGCCTTCGAGAGTAAATGATCAGTGAGGAAATACACCACCCACCGAAACCACAAACCAAACCTAGTGATTGAGCATCACTGAAGAAGTTGTTCCTGTGTGGGACTGAAGCCTTTTACCTTTGAGGACTGTGCATCTTCCAGACGGTTAGGCGTCATGGTCTAGAGCAATCCAGCAGTCAATTGTGGATCGCCGGGTGACCAAGTTTGTGAGGGTTTGGAAGTCTGCCCTGAAGACTTACCACGAGTGTTGGGCGAGGACTGTGTGTCCTTAGCTCAAGGAGAATACGGTAGGGACTGTGTGTCCCGGGACTGGGTGTCCTTTGGTTTCAATACCAAGCCGCTCCAAACCAGATGTACAACTGTCACAACAGTTGGAACTGGGTCATCAATAACAGTCTTCACTGAGAAACGGGTTCTAATTCCTCAACTCTTTACTTTTCTTGTATTGTGTGTTGATGACTTTCACTGTGACTGTTTGAAGAATTTGCTGAATACTTTCTCTGAATTTCCTCAACCCCAAATTCTTCACGATAGTTAATCATCATCTGTATTCTGCGTGCTTGCTTACTGTGCAATCTGTTTTCACATTCTTCACTCTGAAATACTGCTGTTGTGAACGTTTGCACGTCTGATCCTTTACTGTTTCCGCTGTAAGTTAGTCATCAGTGAGGAATTTCCTCAAAAGGAATTTCCTCAGTGATGAAATTCGAAAAATCTCCTATTCACCCCCCTCTAGTCGATATGACGCACTTTCAATTGGTATTAGAGCAAGGTACTCCCTTGTTCTGTGTGATTTTGGTTTAACCACCTGGAGTTTTAGTTATGTCGACTGCAGGCATGTTTAAGGTGACTGCAACATGTCCTACCTACGAAGGAAAGAACTTTCCCTTCTGGAAGAAAAAAATGCAAATGCATTTACAAGCTATTGATAATGATCTCTGGTATATTGTGGAAAATAGTGTCCCCATTATCTGTGCCAGTGTCACTGCGGCTGATGTGAACAAATTCAAGCAACTCGATTCTCAAGCGAAGAGCATCATCTGTGGCCAACTGAGCCCAGGCCAGTTTGGAAGAGTAAGTGCTTTGGGCTCTGCAACACTGATCTGGGAGAGACTGTGCAAGGTAAATGAAGGAGTATCAACCCAGCGTGACTCTCGGGTTGATATTCTTCGCAATGTCTTCAATCGCTTCAAGAGACATGACAATGAAAGCTGCCAAGACACCTTTGATTGCCTCACTGACATATCAAATGAACTGCAAGCACTGGGAGCTCGAGACATCACTGATCACGAAGTTGTGAAGAAAGTGCTGAGATCTTTGGATTCTTCATTTGATACTTTAGTTCTGATGATTCAAGAAAGACCAGATTACAAGATGCTTGATCCAGCTGATATACTAGAAAGGCTAAATACTCATGAATTCCAACTAGAAGAAAAGAGAGATTTATATGGACCAAGCTATTCCAGACCACGTGCACTGAAGGCTAGAGCAATTTCCTCATCTGAAGACGAAGACACAGATGACAGTATTTGTGACCCTGAAGAATTTGGACACGAGCTTGCAATGCTCGTGAGGAAATTCCAGAGATTTACACGACGTGGTCAGTTCGGTAAATCTTCAAGAAGAGACATGAGGAAATCAGAATCTTCATCTGAGGACTACAAGAAACGAACCTGTCACAAGTGCAAGAAATCAGGTCATTACATTGCTGATTGTCCCCGTTGGGGAAAGGAATCAAAGAAGAAGAAATACAAGGTTGACAGTTCTGATGACTCGAAGAAGAAGAAGAAATCTTCAAAATCCTCATCTTCAAAGCCCTCTTCGCACAAGAAGACTAGTTTCAGAAAGGCTCGGGCACTTATTGGCAAGGAAATGGACTCCGAGGCAGAATCAGAGGAATGTGATGGAGAAGAGGGCTCTGATGAAGACTCAGAATCCGGACATGCCAGTCTTGCACTAGCAACCACTTTCGTCAGCAAGTCAATCTTCAATCTTGAAGAAAATGATTGCACCATCCATACTGATGACTATGCTGATGACTTCGCTCCAACCTATTGCTTCATGGCAAAAGGATCAAAGGTATCAAATAATGCCTCCTCCTCTGATTCAAGTGACTGTGAGCCTAATGATTATAGGAAACCTAGTTACAGTAAACTTGCTATCATTGCCACTAAACAACAAACTGCTCTGGAAAAGCTTCAGAAACTGCTAGACAAAAGTGATGATCTGTTTAATGATGAAATGAACCTTACCCAAATCCTCACTGATGACATGAAAAGTCTTCAGTCTAGATTTGATAATCTTCAGGATCGTTATGATACACTCCTCACTGATCATGAGAAGCTTTCCTATGAATTTCTTCAAAGGAAGCTTGATCTTGAGAAGCTGAGGATGTCTCATGATGATCTTCGTATGGAAAATGATTCATTACTAGCTCAATAGATCAACGCTAGTCAAGTTGAATTTATTCCTCCATGTCTTAAATGCATTGAACGCGAATCTGCTAATTCCTCACCAGAATCATCAAATGCTACCATTGCTACAAATTCTTCAACTGCACCTGTTGTGTCTATTTCCTCACTTGAGGAAAACACAAATGTTACTGATGAAAATGCAGGATTGAAGGAATTGTACATGACAGGCATGTACAAAAGCCTCAAAGGACATCAAACCCTTTGTGATGTGCTCAAAAAGCAGATTTTGAACAAGAACCCGAGGAAAGAAGGAATTGCCTTTGAGAGGAAATTAAATGCTGATGGATCTTATTGGAAACCTGAGCAGTACCCCAAAACCTTATGGGTTGCTGCTACTGGGCCTCCTTTTGATTCATCTAATCTAACTGGCTTTTCATGTGAACTATCCTATTCCTCGGATGAGTCACTTGATTCCAACTATAAACTGTTCAAAAATCAATCTGGTGAAGTATTTGCTCGATATGTTGGAACTAATTGCAGGAATGGCCATCCTCTGAGGAAAATCTGGGTTCCCAAAAGCTGTCTTGAAAATCTTCAGGTGAATGTCCCCATGACACCACCACTGAAGAATCTGAACCCCAGATCAAATTCCTCAGGAGGACCAAAGTCTTCAAGAGGATCAAAATCCTCAACTGGTCAAAACTATGCTCGTACCCGTGCTTATGTGTCTAACATGCAGGGAAATTACAAGGAATATGAATATGAACGTTACTCCTCAAATCATTATGTTCATAAATCCTCAAACCAGTTCTCTGCATATTCATATGAGTACTTTAATCCCCCTACTGCTAAGAGAAGTGCATTGGTTTCAATGCCACCTCTCTCATATGGTGCTCGCAGGATGATGAACGCTTTGCCACCCCTTCAGATGTGGGTGGTGAAGAAATCAAACTAATCACTTCTGCAGGACAGGTCTCCAGATGAAAATCATCATCTGAAGAATTTGCTGGAGACCTGAGGAAATGCTTGATAGGACGCAAGCTAATGATTGATGAAATAGAGATATTTCACTCGTCCTTACATTTCTGTTATGATGAAATTACTGATCTGATGAAATTAGTATCATATTCTTCAAATCTGAAGCATATGAGATGGTAAGCAGTACTAATTCATCTGCAGGATGACAAACCCAAGAATACTGAGTGGGTTCTTGATAGTGGCTGCACACATCACATGACTGGTGATAAAATCTTACTGATGAATATGCCACTAACTCCATCACCTCTAAAGCAAATCACATATGCTGACAAAGGTAAAAGCAAGGTATTGGGACTTGGCAAAGTGGCTATTTCCAAGGATAGGCATATGGACAAAGTGATGCTTGTTGAATTCCTTGGTTTTAACATTATGTCAGTCTCGATGCTTTGTGATCTTGATATGATTGTTATCTTTGGTAGATATAGATGTGTAGTCATCATGGAATCTGACAGATCCAAAGTCTTCGAAGGTGTAAGAAGAGGGGATTTGTACATTGTTGATTTCTCTATAGGTCCTCAACCAGCCACTTGCTAGCTAGCAAAAACCTCAGAAGGATGGCTATGGCACCGAAGACTAGGTCATGCAGGCATGAGGAATTTGCACACGCTCACGAAGAAGAAGCATGTCATCGACATCGAATCAGTCAAATTCCTCAAGGATCATCTCTGCGGTGCTTGTGAATCTGGGAAAATGACCAGATCCAAGCATCCCTCCAAAACCATCATGACCACTACACGTCCATTCGAATGGCTTCATATGGATTTATTTGGACCTACTCACTATGCCACACTAACCAATGTAGCATCTCTATATGGCTTCGTCATAGTTGATGATTATTCCAGATACACTTGGGTGCATATCATAGTGTATAAACTTGAAGTGCAGGAAATCTTCAAACGATTTTCTTTAAGGGTCTCGACGAACTTTGGCATCAAGATCAAACATATCAGGAGTGATAATGGAACCGAGTTCAAAAACACTGGTCTTCATGATTATCTTGATGAACTTGGTATTACTCACGAATTGTCTGCTCCTTATACTCCTCAGCAGAATGGTGTTGTCGAAAGGAAGAACAGGACTCTGGTTGAAATGGCGAGAACCATGCTTGAAGAATATCAGACTCCTCGACGCTTTTAGCCTGAAGCAATCAACACTGCATGCCATATCATCAACAGGGTATATCTTCACAAATTCCTCAAGAAAACCTCATATGAACTCCTCACTGACAAGAAACCCAATGTAAGTTATTTCAAAGTCTTCGGTGCAAAATGCTGGACTAGAGATCCTCACCATAGCTCAAAATTTGCACCTAAGGCACATGAAGGTTTTATGCTCGGTTATGGAAAGGACTCGCACACTTACAGAGTCTTCAACAACTATCACAACAAAGTTGTTGAGACTGTAGATGTGCGGTTCGATGAAACTAATGGCTCGCAAAGAGAGCAATTGCCTTCTGATCCAGATAAGCTGTCTCCTGAGGAAGCAATAAAGCTCAAGCCTACTGAAGACATTGTCCCATCTGAGGAAATTGATGAAGAAACGATCCCCATCTCTGATAAAAACCAAGAAGATGCTCCTGAGGAAATTGCATCAGCACCACTTCCTCAGCCCAGACAAAATCCTCAACCAGCTCATCCGAGGATTGCAAACGAAGTAGAACTTGACAAAATCCTCAACGACATCAACGCGCCAGGTCCTCTCACTCGCTCAAAAGCATCACACTTAGTTAACTTTTGTGGGCATTTCTCCTTTGTATCCATCACAGAACCCTCAAAAGTTGCTGAGGCTTTTCTGGAACCGGAGTGGATCCAAGCTATGCAAGACGAACTTCTTCAATTCAAGCTGAATGACGTATGGGAGCTCGTCAAACGACCAGATGCTCGCAAGCACAACATCATCGGTACCAAGTGGATTTTCCGAAACAAGCAAGATGAGGACGGTCAAGTGGTGAGGAACAAGGCACGACTTGTAGCCCAAGGCTACACCCAGGTTGAATGAATAGATTTCGATGAAACTTTTGCACCTGTTGTTAGACTTGAAGCTATTCGAATATTACTTGCTTATGCTAATCATCATAACATCACCTTATATCAAATGGATGTGAAAAGTGCATTCCTCAATGGTAAGCTTGAGGAAGAAGTATATGTAGCTCAACCCCCAGGTTTTGAGGATCCAAAGAATCCAGACAAAGTCGTCAGACTCAAAAAGGCGCTGTATGGTCTCAAGCAAGCCCCTCGGGCATGGTATGATACATTGAAGGAATTCCTCATGAAGAAAGGCTTCAAACCTGGTTCACTCGATCCAACTCTTTTCACTAAGTCCTATGATAATGAGCTATTTGTGTGTCAAATATATGTCGATGATATTATATTTGGTTGTACTGACAAAAGATACAGTGATGAATTTGCCTACATGATGAGTGAGGAATATCAGATGTCCATGATGGGGGAGCTGAAATTCTTCTTAGGTCTTCAAATTCGTCAACAAAGCAATGGAATCTTCATATCACAGGAGAAATACCTCAAGGATGTTCTGAGGAAATTCGACATGCACGAATGCAAAGGTGTCAAGACTCCAATGCCTACCAACGGCCACCTCGGCACTGATGAAAATGGTAAAGATTTCGATCAGCAGGTATACCGTTCTATGATTGGCTCCTTATTGTATCTATGTGCATCTAGGCCAGATATAATGCTTAGTGTTTGCATGTGTGCACGTTTTCAAGCAAAACCGAAGGAATCACACCATAAGGCTGTGAAACATATTCTTCGATACTTAGCTCACACACCAACACTAGGATTATGGTATCCCAAGGGCTCCAATCTTCATCTGGTAGGGGTATTCTGATTCAGACTATGCTGGTGACCGTGTGGATCGCAAGTCAACTTCTGGCACGTGCCATTTCCTCGGAAGATCACTAGTTTGCTGGTCCTCAAAGAAGCAGAACTGCGTATCAGTTTCCACTGCTGAAGCTGAGTACATTGCTGCTGGTTCTTGCTGTGCTCAATTCCTATGGATGAAGCAAACCCTCAAGGACTACGGCATCAACATGAAGAATGTACCTCTCTACTGTGACAATGAGAGTGCTATCAAGATTGCATACAACCCAGTACAACACTCGAAGACAAAGCACATCCAGATTCGTCATCATTTTCTTCGGGACCATGTGCTCAAGGGCAATATCCTCATCGACCATGTGAAGACTGATGATCAACTCGCAGATATCTTTACTAAGCCCTTGGATGAGAAAAGGTTTTGCAAGTTGCGGTGTGAGCTAAATATCTTAGAGTCTTCAAATGTTTTGTAAAAACATGCACACATCCTAACACTTATGCAAAGTTGATGACTTAGATGTGCAACACATAATGAATCGATTTTCTTCAACTGATGAAGAATGTCACTCTGAATGTGAAGAAATTAACGAAGAAATTGATTCTCAGGGCCCTACGACAATTGTACGCGGCGTCTGTAATCAACATTCTTATATGGTGGGTAATGCCACCGCCCTATGTGAAATTCCTCAAGTTGTTTTTCATCAAATGATCAATTTCCTCACAATGCGTTTTTCTTCAAAACAGTTGTTCTTCATTGTGATGATTTATTACAAAATCTTCAAAAACACTTGATGACTTTCATTTGACTAGATAGACTGTGATTTCTAGTCCTCAACAACATTCACTTATTGCTATTTCTTCAAGTTGATGTTTCTGCTAAGTGAATGTGATCGGACCCTACTTTCCCTCTATGCTATACTTATCCAGTCTATTCAATTCTTCATATGCGTTCTATTTGAAACTTTGTTCAAAATCCTCATTGCGTCCTTGTCAGCTGATGATTTTGTAACGAAAATCCTCAAATCTTCAAAAATTGTTTCTTTAAAGACACAGTAACTGAACCCCCACTTCCCACGATCGGATAACCACGATCTCCACTATCTCCACCGCATCGTACGGGAGCTACACGTGTCCTGCGGAGACGTAGAGGCAGGGGCTCTTTGGTCCGACATTTTCGCGCCAAACAGTAACTTTTGGGCTATAAATATGTCCTTACCCCCCCTCGGCATCCTCTTCTTCTCCTCACCGCTCTCCTGCCACAGCACACTCCACCGAACCCTAGCGCCACCGCTGGTAGTCTCGTCGCCGGTGAGGAAGAGCTTCACTGCCTCGACTTCTTCGTCGCGAGAACCACGCCGGAGTCGGATCATCTTCGTCCGCCGCCGCCGTAGACGTCCTCTGTCGCCAAGTTAGGGTGCATTGGACACTCGAACGAAGAGCCTCTCCACACACAACTTTCTGTGTTCTTCGTGCGCACCTTCCACGATAAATATATCCCATTTTTACAGCAAGTTAGATCTAAAATTTTACTTCCTCTATGTGAAATATGTTTCTCCTCAAGATACGATGCGCACTTGATTCCTCAAACACTACATATCACCACAATCATTGTTGAACTATGCTAAGCATCTAAGATTATCACGAGATTCCTCAATTGTGCGAATTTTCGGATCTGTACAACTCTGGAACCCAAGAACAGTATGCTTAGGCAAATTCCTCAACCACTGGTTATATTCCTCAAACTGTCAAACTTTTTCATTTTCCTCAAATCTGAGAACGCATATGACCTCTCCAAATTCCTCGCAACCATACTCTGTTCACAGGTACACACATGTCAGCTGATGAATCTCTCGGTTCTCATCACATTAACTCATTTGCAGCATTTCTGGAAGAAACTCTTCAAGGCTCATCAGAATCCTCAAGAGTTCAAAATCATCAGCAAAATCCTCAACTGAAGAAAATGGAGGAAAGACAGAAAACGGAAGGGAGGAAAGAAGCTTGAGCAAAACACAACTATTGATATCCCTGAGGACATTTACTTGGACTATTGCACGTGTGATGAACATGAGACAATGGCCAAGAGAAAGATACGGCTGCAGAAGATTGAACGCCGATGGGCGAAGGAATGGAAGGAGTACAGGTTTGTGACTCCCAAATATGCGAAGAAATTCGCTTTGAAGCCTCCTGGTAGAAGGGCCCCACTTGAGGATCATCAAGTAGCACATCCATCAAGCCTCAAGACCATTGATGACTATCCAGATGAAAAGGAAAAGCATCTGGCCAAGCTCAAGAGGCAGGCAGAAGCTGCAGTGAGGAAATTTAATGAATCCTCAGCTGCTGCCTCCGACGCTGCTAATTCCTCAGCTGCAGAAACCTCAGGCTCAGAAATTCCTCAAATGCAGTCTGCGCCATCAAAGCCAAAGGCTCCAAAGCCTCAAGAGAAGTCTGCTCAGGCTTCTGTCACAAAACCCTCAGCACCAAAATCCTCATTACCAAAACCTTCAACACCAAAACCATCAGCGCCAAAGCCCTCAGCACCAATCTCCTCAGTATCAAAATCCTCAGCTCCAACCCCAAAGCCTCAAGAGAAACCAGTACCAAAGCATGTCGTGAAGCCTACGACCGCCAGCTCCAGCTCCTCACTCCCAGCTGCAACTAGCTCGGAGGCAAAGTCTTTAACACCTCCTGCGAAGACTTTGGCAACTGCTGAACGTGCACCTCTGCCCAGCCCCAGCAAAATCATCGTAGTCCCTTCTGCATCAGAGGGAAGTGATGAATATGATGATGAAACCCTGCAAGCCATCATCAGAAACAAGCAAGAACGAGTAGCTCAAGCATCAGGCAGTGCTATTCCTCTAGCCATGGACCCCAAGGTCCTCCTTGACTACATCAATATCTGGTATGAGGACCCAAGCACTCCTATTGATGATTTGAAGCTTCCTCCTGGCATCAGCCACATGGTGGCCACCTTCATAAACGAAGCCAAGTGGAAAGAACAACAGGCTAGGCAGGCAAAGGTTGCAAAGATCAAAAAGGAGAAATTCCTCACGCAGAATCTTCTCAAACTGACTCCTGATGCACTGGTAACTACACAGGCAGAGCTGCAGAAATTGACGGACAAGTACACCAAGCTGTCAGATCGCAAAAGCCTCAAGAGCAATTTCATCAAGCTGGCCACTAGTGCTGTTGATGACTACAACAAGAGAACTGCACACCCAGCACCAACCCGGCCTCAGCCCTTGGTTGAGGAGCCAGCAGATGAATCTCCTCAGGAGGAGGAAACTCCTCAAGCTGAGGAAGTACACCAAGAGTGCCGTGTTGATGAACCGGCCATTGAAGAACTAATCATGGAAACTCCAACTGATGAACTTGCTGCCACTGATGAGACTGCTACTGATCCGGCTGCTTCATCAAAGCAGGCTGATGACTCTGTTCCAGCTGGTTCCTCAATACCAGCTGACGAAACTGAAGCGAGAACACCTTCACCAAAAGCTTCAAAGGTGAAGAAGATAATTCCGTCTGCATCAGACGTGAAGAAAACAAGGCCTGCTGAAAAGGAAGCCAAGAAGAGAAAAGCCTCCTCAGCAGTAGATGAAACAGAGGCAAAGCGCCTCAAAGAAATTGAAGAAACTGCTCCTCTGGACCCGGTGCCTCTCAATGTCGCCCCTTCCTATGAGATGGTCGTCATTGATGACCCAACTACGAAGGCAGATGAGGAAATGAAGGATGTCGCTCCTGAGGAACACACTGATGAGGAAATTCAGATTGACGACAATCCTAAACCTCATATTCCTCAGACAGAAACTGCTCAAGCATCAGCTGCACCAGCTGATGAAACTTCTTCTGCCACAGAACCAGCTGAGGAAAAACAAGCTGAAAATCCTCAAGCTGAAGAAATCCAAAACTCTGAGCAAAATCCTCAAGATGAGGAACAGGCTGATCAGACTCCTCCAACTGAGAAAGAAGCAGAAATTCCTCAGCATGAAGCTCAGTCAGAGAAAGCACCATCTCCTCAGCATGAAGTACCAGCTGATGAAATTCCTCACCTTGAGGAAAATGCTGAAGAAAATGCACCCGCCCAAGACAATGCACTCGTTGTGCTTAACCCAGAGACTGCTATTGTTGTTTCCCCCCTATTCATCAGCAAAATCTTCAGCCAGTTCAGCGTCAGCCATTCTCCAAGCGTCCAAAGTTTCAGAAAGAAAATTTCTTTGAGGAACGCATGTACTTCATCGGAGAGAACCCTTATGACAAGCCTCAAATGAGGCATCTAGAGTTTTGGACAAGGACCCAGATGAACTACTATGCCTCTGTGCTCTGTGGACGCAACAAGATTTTCCAGCACATACATATTCCTCATGTTGAGCTTGAAGCAATACCTTGCCTAGAGCCAGTCCTCAGTGTACTCCACGATGCAGGTTTGCTCCCAATGTGCTCAGACATATCAGATTGGAACAACGAGCTTATTCTTTAGTTCGATGCCACTCTTCACATATCTGGCAACCCTGAAGACATTAACACATGGGTGTTTGATTGGATGACCCAAAACACTCACTACAAGGCTCCTGCTTCTGAACTCCTCAGAGAGCTGCCCGTACCAATTCCCTCAGATGCGGCAGTGAAGCTTTATGGTGAGCGTGAGCTGCCAAATGGAATGATGGAAGTCCTCATGAAGCCTTTGGCTGCAGGCAAATCTTCAAGAACAACCTTCCTCGTCCACGAGCTCAAGTACACACCCCGGTCTATTTACAGAATCCTCTGCAGTGTAGTAGCACCGATCAAAGGCCATGACGATGAAGAAGATGTTGTAGGCCTCATGAAGAATATCCTCTTCAACATCATTCACGGTATTCGTATCAATATCCATGATTTCTTCTTGAGGACTTTGGCCGACAATGCCATGTGTCCCTTTGATCACAAGATATATGCCCCATGGATCATGAGATTCATCAGGACAAGGACATGCATCAACTTTCACGCTGATTGTCAAAACCATGTTGGTTATATGCCTCCTATTCGGGTAAACAAGAAGACTTTCGAGCCCATTGAAGGAAAAGGAAAATCTGTGATTGAAGAAGGCAGCAGGCCCCTTGATGGCCAGTTCAGAGAGCCAGAAGCATATTCTTCATGGGACGATACTGAGACTTGTCCAGCAAGCCCAGTTCCTCCTCGCGTGCTGAATACCAGAGAGCTCCTCCTCAGTCTCCACCAGAAGGTGGATCGCAACCACAAATGGGTCAAACGCCAGTTTGGTGCCATTGTGAAAACCCTCACTGAAACACAGAACTCTGTGAAGATTAACCATCAGTATCTGCCTGAGGTTTTCAATCGCACCTGGGCTACACTTGCACATCTGAAGACTCAGACTGAGCTTGAAGAAATGGACTTTGAGCGAGACTTTGACTGGTCGTGGCCTCCCAAGAAGAAGTTCAGGCCCATTCCAGTGCCAGACCTTGAAGACAACTCCTTTTCTTCATTCCGCACTGCTGAATCTGATGAAGAACAACTCGACACTGCAACCGGACCCAGGAAGAAGACTACTCCCAAGAAGCATCACGACTCTTCCTCGACCACCAAGAAATGAAGTCTTCACGGGCGTTAGTCCTCAGTTTTTCCCTTTTTGTCACTTGATGACAAAGGGGGAGAAACTCGAGAGCTAGTCTTCAAGCGGGATATTTTTGGGGCTTATAAACTATATTTAAGTTACAAACTCTTGGCTCTTCTGAAGTTTTTATGTAATGAGTTGTAACTTAAGCCCGATGGTACTCTGACGCTTTTGAACGTTTTTCTTCGCATGCTTATTCCTCAAGTTTTAATGCACGCATGCTGAAATTCGTCAGATACCATTTGCTATCATGCATCTTCATTTTCTTCATATGATATGTTATGTGTATGCATGATTTACAAGAATCAGGGGGAGATCTCCATGATATAAATCATCAATGTGCATTTGCTGTGAAAAGCAAAATCCTCAAGATATGCACATCTTCAGGGGGAGTCTCTCTGAATCTTGTTTTCAAATTCCTCAAATGAGTATTTACACTTCATATTTTTATTCCCTGTTGAAGACTTAACCTAATTGTCATCAACCACCAAAAAGGGGGAGATTGTAAGTGCATCTAGTGCCCCTTAGTGATTTTGGTGGTTTGAAGACTTATAGGTTAAGTATCTAATGTGTTTGTGAGTGTACACAGGATCTATAAGTCATTGAGGAGTTTTAGATATTTGAAGAATATCGACCCCTAAAAATATATGTCTTCAGTTGAAGAAATTGGTCTGAAGCTGAAGAAATGAATCGTGAGGAATCTGCGATGAAATTGATATTCCTCTTGAAGATACTGATATTGAGAAGTCCGGTGGTTCCTGAAGAAAATCATTCTGAAGAATTTGAAGCATGAAGATTTACACTTTCTGTTTTACTTTCTTCGCATTTGAGTAATAGGAACACCGTACTGTTAAAGGGGGTCGAAGTTACACTATGGAATGAATTTCCTCATGATGCTCAACCCAAGCCTAATCCTACCAAAATCCTCAAGTGAGGAATACGAGTGACATGAGGACTCTCACAGTTGAGGGTTCCGACCGTTTTGATAACCACGCCAAGTCATTGGTCTTATCCACTCCAACGGTCATATTATTTAAGGGCATTAGTGTCAAATCATGTCGGGATGCTCCCAGGCTATAAATAGCCACCCCCACAACCACTAGCTGGTTGGCTGCTCCGTTAGAAACTGACACTTGTCATAACAGCAACCCAAATTCCTCAGAGCCTTCGAGAGTAAATCATCAGTGAGGAAATACACCACCCACCGAAACCACAAACCAAACCTAGTGATTGAGCATCACTGAAGAAGTTGTTCTTGTGTGGGACTGAAGCCTTTTACCCTTGAGGACTGTGCATCCTCCAGACGGTTAGGTGTCATGGTCTAGAGCAATCCAGCAGTCAATTGTGGATCGCCGGGTGACCAAGTTTGTGAGGGTTTGGAAGTCTGCCCTGAAGACTTACCACGAGTGTTGGGCGAGGAATGTGTGTCCTTAGCTCAAGGAGAATACGGTAGGGACTCTGTGTCCCGGGACTGGGTGTCCTTTGGTTTCAATACCAAGCCGCTCCAAACCCGATGTACAACTGTCACAACAGTTGGAACTGGGTCATCAACAACAGTCTTCACTGAGAAACGGGTTCTAATTCCTCAACTCTTTACTTTTCTTATATTGTGTGTTGATGACTTTCACTGTGACTGTTTGAAGAATTTGCTGAAGACTTTCTCTGGATTTCCTCAACCCCAAATTCTTCACGATAGTTAATCATCATCTATAATCTGCGTGCCTGCTTACTGTGCAATCTGTTTGCACATTCTTCACTCTGAAATACTGCTGTTGTGAACGTTTGCACGTCTGATCCTTTACTGTTTCCGCTGTAAGTTAGTCATCAGTGAGGAATTTCCTCAAAAGGAATTTCCTCACTCATGAAATTCTGAAAATCTCCTATTCACCCCCCTCTAGTCGATATAACGCACTTTCGTCAAGTCATTGGAACCTGGGGGCCGAACATAGGTGCCTTGAAAGCTGGCTCAGAAAGCGTCTTCGAGCTCTTCCCAACTCACAATGGAGTTTTCGTGGAGGCTGTTCAACCAATGTCGTGCTGGTACCTTGATCTTCAATGGTAAATATTTGATGGCATGGAGGTCATTGCCTCGGGCTATATGAATGTGGAGAATAAAGTCTTCGATCCACCCGGCCGGGTTTTTTGTCGCATCGTATTGTTCTATATTTTTACGGACTTAACCCTTTATGGAGTTGGTGTTGCATCACCTTGTTTATAAAACACATTGGGTGAGTAGCGTCCCTGACCCGAACTACGTCATGCTAGAGGTCGGGTGAAGTCCTGGCGCAAAGCGGTTCCCGAACTCTATCATTCTGATCGAGCCGAGCTTGGTACCCGTCCCATCTATCGGGCGTTCATCCTGTGGACCCATGGATGGATTTTGTTTGTCCTGCTTTATCATTCAAGTTGTGTCGCAGATCATATGGTCTCCAGGCTGTGTTGGATCTTTCCTTATTCTGTGAAGATGTTCATGACGTCTCTAGCAGTCCTATCCCGTCCTCGAGGGGGGGGGGTCTGGGGAGTGCTAGCTCGAAGGCCTCGTCTTCGAACTCTGGCAGTAACCGACGGTGCGGGTAACTTTTGTTTTATCCCTGGCATTCCTTGTCGTACCCTTCTTCAGCAGTTAGGACTTGTTTCCATCTTTCATTGGTGGAATCTTGTTTGGCTTTGATTTGCTGCTGTTTTACCTTGAGGCTTCGAGCAGTGGCTATGAGTTGCCACTTGAACTGTTCTTGATCCAGCGGGTCTTCGGGGACGATGAAATCCTCGTCGCCGAGACTATCCTCCTCTTTAGAACGAGGGAGGTAGTTGTTATCTTCAGAATTGTCAAGGTCCTCAGATTTTTCTAGATCCGTGCGCCCCTCCGAATCATCGGGCTTGTGTTTAGGAGCAGCGGGGCCCATTAGTATATTACTTGCCCGAGATTCGATCATTGGTATCTGACTTTCACAGAGCACGTACCTTGACAAAGTTTTGAAGTAGTTCAAAATGGAACAGTCCAAGAAAGGGTATTGCATGTGCTACAAGGTGTGAAGTTGAGTAAGACTCAATGCCCAGTAACTGCAGAAGATAGAGAAAAGATGAGTGTCGTGCCCTATGCTTCAGCCATAGGCTCAATCATATATTCAATGCCGTGCATGACCTGATGTGAGCCTTGTCATAAGTATGGCGGGAAGATTTCAAAGTGATCCAGGAATGGTACACTGTACAGAGGTCAAGAATATTCTGAAGTACCTGAAAAGGACTAAGGAAGTGTTTCTTGTTTATGGAGGTGATAAAGAGCTCTTCATAAAGGGTTATGTGGATGCAAGCTTTGACACTTATCCGAATGACTCTAAGTCTCAATCCGGATACATATTTATTCTCAATGGGGGTGTGGTAAGCTGGTGCAGTTCCAAGCAAGCGTGGTAGCTGATTCTACATGCGAATCAGAGTACATAGCTGCCCCGGAGGCGGCCAAAGAGGGTGTGTGGATGAAGGAGTTCATGACAGATCTTGGAGTTGTGCCTAGTGCACTACATCCAATGACACTGGCGCCATTGCTCTAGCCAAGGAACCAAGGTTTCACAAGTTGACCAGACACATAAAGCGATGCTTCAATGCCATCCGTGATTACATCAAACAGGCACACATAAGTATTTGAAAAGTGCACACGGATCTGAATGTTGGAGACCCATTGACTAAGCCTCTTCCATGAGAAAAACATGATCAACATCAGAATTATACGGGCATTAGATTCATTACATTGTAAATCACATAGTGATGTGAGCTAGATTATTGACTCTACTGCAAGTGGGAGACTGTTGGAAATATGCCCTAGAGGCAATAATAAAATTATTATTATTATATTTCCTTTTCTAATATAATCGTTTATTATCCATGATAGAATTGTATTGAATGGAAACTCAGATACATGTGTGGATACATATACAACACACTGTCCCAAGTAAGCATCTATTGGACTAGCTCGTTGATCAAAGATAGTCAAGGTTTCCTCGCCATAGACAAGAGTTGTCACTTGATAACGGGATCACATCATTAGGTGAATGATGTAATGGACAAGACCCAAAATATAAACGTAGCATGTGATCGTGTCATTTTATTGCTACTGTTTCTGTGCATGTCAAATATATGTTCCTATGACCATGAGATCATGTAACTCACTGACACCGGAAGAATACCTTTCTGTGTATCAAACATCGCAACGTAACTGGGTGACAATAAAGGTATTCTACAGGTATCTCCGAAGGTGTCTGTTGAGTTGGCATGGATCAAGACTGGGATTTGTCACTCCGTGTGACGGAGAGGTATCTCGGGGCCCACTCGGTAATACAACATCACAACAAGCCTTGCAAGAAATGAGACTAAGGAGTTAATTACGAGATTTTGTATTACGGAACAAGTATAGAGACTTGTCGGCTGATACATTTCAAACGTATCTATAATTTTTGATGGTTTCATGCTGTTATCTTGTCAACTTTGGATGTTTTATATACCTTTTATATCTTTTTTTGGGACTAACTTATTAATTCAGTGCCAAGTGCGAGTTGCTGTTTTTTCTGTGTTTTTGTCTCTTTTCAGATCTGATTTTGGAACGGAGTCCAAACGGAATAAAATCCCCGAAATAATTTTTTCCAGAACAGAAGAAGATCACGGGACTTGAGGGCCAAGGCAGGAGGCCCACAGGGGCCCCACAAGCCCTGTAGCTGTGGCCAGGGGGGCCAGCGGCTACCAAGCTTGTGTCCCCCCTGGAGCTCCCCTGCCCTAGCTCTTTGGCCTATTTATTCCCTAAAATCCCAGAAAAAAATCAAGGCATCCACGAAACCACTTTTCCGCCGCCGCAAGCTTCCGTTTCCGCGAGATCTCATCTGGAGACCCTTCACGGTGCCCTGCCGGAGGGGACTTTTGAGCTGGAGGGCTTCTACATCAACATCATTGCCTCTCCAATGACTCGTGAGTAGTCTACTTCAGACCTACGGGTCCGTAGTTAGTTGCTAGATGGCTTCTTCTCTCTCTTGGATCTTCAATACAAAGTTCTCCATGATCTTCATGGAGATCTATCCGATGTAATCCTCTTTGGCGGTGTGTTTGTCGAGATCCGATGAATTGTGGATTTGTGATCAGATTATCTATGAATTGTATTTGAGTCTTTACTGATTTCTTATATGCATGATTTGATATCCTTGTAAGTCTCTCCGAGTCTTGGGTTTTGTTTGGCCAACTAGATCTATGATTCTTGCAATGGGAGAAGTGCTTGGTTTTGGGTTCATACCGTGCGGTGACCTTTCCCAGTGACAGAAGGGGCAGCAAGGCACGCATCGTGTTGTTGCCATCAAGGGTAACAAGATGGGCTTTCATCATAGATTTGAGATTCTCCATCTACATAATGTCATCTTGCTTAAGGCGTTACTCTGTTCTTATGAACTCAATACACTAGATGCATGCTGGATAGCGGTCGACGTGTGGAGTAATAGTAGTAGATGCAGAAAGTATCGGTCTACTTGTTTTGGACGTGATGCCTATAGATATGATCATTGCCATAGATAACGTCATGACTTTGCGTGGTTCTATCAATTGCTCGATAGTAATTCGTTCACCCACCGTCTAGTTGCTTTCACGAGAGAAGCCACTAGTGAACACTACGGCCCCTGGGTCTATTCACAAGTATCATCTCAGCTTTTACTTTTACTTTGCTTTGTTTACTTTTTGCTTTCAGTTCTCACTTTGCAAACAATCTATAAGGGATTGAAAACCCCTTAATACCGTTGGGTGCAAGCTCTTTGTGTTCGTGCAGGTACTTGTGACTTAACGCGATCCTCCTACTGGATTGATATCTTGGTTCTCAAACTGAGGGAAATACTTACCGTCGCTGTGCTACATCACCCTTTCCTCTTCAAGGGAACACCAACGCAAGGCTCCAAGGCCGCGGGGGAATCCTTTGCATATTTGCCAAGGAAATCCCTATAGGCGTAGCCAGGAGCAGAAGGATTTCTGGCGCCGTTGTCGGGGAGATCAAGTCAAGATCTATCCAAGTAAGTGTCACAAACTCATCTCTTGCATTTACCTTTTTTGCCAGTTGCCTCTCGTTTTCCTCTCCCCCACTTCACATTTGCCATTTTCATTTGCCTTTCTCCTTTACCGTTTTCATTTGTCTTTTGCATTCTTTTTCCGCCTGTTTTCCTCGCTTGCTCTTGGGCTTGTTCGTGAGAGACCTTTCCTCATGGCCAAACCAAACTATTTCAGAAGGTTGGAAGAGATTGAAACTAGTGTCAAAGGTTTCATGTCCTCTGAGTTTGACCAAAATAGTTACTTTCTTAGGGAATTAAAAGAGCAAAATTCTTTTATGGCCTGTTTGAATAAACAAGTTGATGATATGGCCAAAGAATTCCTTGCACTAAATTCTTAGCTTGCTCACCTTGAAAAATTGGTGGGACAAATTTCTGACAAGCAGGCTACCTTAGTCAATAAGATGGCAGCTAAACTTGAAATTTGTGATGCAAATCACGAAGATCTTAAAGTGCTTGGTGTGACTCCTCTTGAATCTTTGTTTTCGCGTGTCAAACCTATTGATGAAGGGGCTGGATATGAATCCACTTTGGTTGAAAAAAGCCCCAATGATTCGGAGTCCACCTATCTTGATGATAAAGGTGTGGAGAGTGGAGTAGAAGAAATCAAAATATTGGGTAGTAATGAAACTCCCACTTTGGATTTCAAGGAATTCAATTATGATAATTGCTCCTTGTTTGAATGCATTAACTTGATGCAATCCATTGCAAACTCTCCACATGCTTATAGCCAAAGCAAAGCCTTTACCGCTCATATCTTAGATGCTATGATGAAATCTATTTAAGAGAAACTCAAATTAGAAGTCTCTATACCTAGAAAACTTCATGATGAGTGGGAACCTACTATCAAAATCAAAATAAAAAACTATGAATGCAATGCTTTGTGTGATTTGGGTGCTAGTGTTTCCGCGATTCCAAAGTCTTTATGTGATATTCTTGGTTTTCATGAGATTGAAGAGTGTTCTCTTAATTTGCATCTTGCGGATTCTACTGTCAAGAAACCCATGGGAAGGATCAATGATGTTCTTATTGTTGCAAATAAGAACTATGTACCATTGGATTTCATTGTACTTGACATAGATTGCAATCCTTCATGTTCCATTATTCTTGGTAGACCTTTCCTAAGGACTATTGGTGCTATCATCGATATGAAGGAAGGGAATATTAGATTTCAATTTCCTCTAAAGAAGGGCATGGAGCATTTTCCTAGAAAGAAAAATAAGATTGCCTTATGAATCTATGATGAGGGCTACTTATGGTTTGAGCACCAAAGATGACTATACGTGATTCCATCACCTTATGCCTAGCTAAGGGCGTTAAACAATAGCGCTTGTTGGGAGGCAACCCAACGAATCTATCATTTTCCTTTCTGTTTTCTGTTTTCCACACTTTCATAATTCTGTTATGATTGTGTTTTTTGTGTTTCTTTTGCGTTTGTGCCAAGTAAAACCGTTATGATTAGTCTTGGGGATGATCGTTTGATCATGCTGGAAAAGGTAGAAACTTACTGCTCACGAAAAGATTTTTTTTTTCTGTGAGAGATTTTAAGTTAATTCTTTTTGCTGCTGATTGCTACGCAAATTCTTAGGCTGTCGTAATTTTTCAGAATTTTTGAAGTACCATAAGTATACGAAATATACAGATTGCTACAGACTGGTCAGCTGTTAACAGATTCTGTTTTTGTTGAGTTGGTTGCTTATTTTGATGAAACTATAGATAGTATCGGGGGGTATTAGCCATGGAAGATTGACAATACAGTAACCCAACATCAACGTAAGTAGGATTTAAGTTTGCTACAGTACCTATGGAAATGGTGATCTGCTTTCTTATACTAATGATATCACGAGTTTCTGTTTAAGTTTTGTGTTGTGAAGTTTTCAAGTTTTGGGTGAAGTTCTTATGGGCAAAGAGATAAAGAGTGGCAAGAGCTGAAGCTTGGGGATGCCCAAGGCACCCCAAGTTTATTCAAGGATGCCGAAAAAGCCTAAGCTTGGGGATACCCCGGGAAGGCATCCCCTCTTTCGTCTTCAATCCATCGGTAACGTTACTTGGGGCTATATTTTTATCCACCACATGTTATGTGTTTTGCTTGGAGCATCTTGTATCGTAGGAGTCTTTTATTTTTGTTGTGTCACAATCTTCCTTGCTGCACACCTAGAGAGAGAGACATGCACTCATCGTGATTTTGTCAAGCTTCACTTATATCCTTGGGTTAGGCAATTCAGCTCACATGTGTTTCACTTATATCTTTTGAGCTAGTTGATTTTGCTCTATGTGTTTCACTTCTATCTTTTGGAGCATGGCAGTGCGTGGCGTGGTAGTTGATCTATGCTATGAAAGTAGTCTCAAAAGGGGTAGTTATCCAAAGGGATATGAAAACTTCCACCTTGATGTGCATTGAGTAGTTAGAGAAGTTTGATTCATCTCCATTAATTTTTAGTTGTGGTTGTGGTAATATTGAAGTTATACTAGTAAGGTGTTGTGGATCTAGAAATACTTGTGTTGAAGTTAGTGATTCCCGTAGCATGCAAGTATGGTGAACCGCTATGTGATGAAGTCTGAGCATGATTAGTTTATTGATTGTCATCCTTTGTGTAGCGGTCGGGATCGCGCGATGGTTTATACCTACCAACCCTTCCCCTAGGAGTATGCGTTGAATGCTTTGTTTCGATTACTACTAAAACTTTTGCAACAAGTATATGAGTTCTTCATGACTAATGTTGAGTCCATGGTTTAGATGCACTTTCACCTTCCACCATCACTATCTTCTTTAGTGCCGTGCAACTTTCGCCGGTGCATAAAACCCACCATTAGCCTCCCTCAAAACAGCCATCATACCTACCTACTATGGCTTTTTCAAAGCCATTTCGAGATATATTGCCATGCAACTACCACCATGACATGTGCCACAACTTCTACATTGCCATTGCATGATCATAAGATAGCTAGCATGATGTTTCCATTGATGTCTATGCCATGCTAGATCATTGTCACGGTACACTACTGAAGGCATTCCATATAGAGTCATCATTGCTCTAAGTTTTGAGTTGTAAGTGTGATGATCATCATTGATGGAGCATTGTCCCATGTGAGGAAATAAAAGAGGCCAGCGAAGCCCATTTACAAAAAGAGGCCAAAGATGCCCACCAAAAAAAATAAAAATAAAATAAAAAAGAGAGGACAAAGAGCCCACCAAAAAAATGAGAGAAAAAGAGAGAAGGGACAATGCTACTATCTTTCCACACTTGTGCTTATTAAGCACCATGATCTTCATGATTGAGCGTCTATCATTTTGTCACCACCATATAGCTAGTGGGAAATTTTCATTATATAACTTGGCTTGTATATTCCAATGATGGGCTTCCTCAAAATTGCCTTAGGTCTTCGTGAGCAAGCAAGTTGGATGCACACCCACTAGTTTTCTTTAAGAGCTTTCACATACTCCTAGCTCTAGTGCATCATTTGTATGGCAATCCCTACTCATTCACATTGATATCTATTGATGAGCATCACCATAGCTCATTGATATGCCTAGTCAATGTAACCATCTTCTCCTTGTTTGCCTTGCAACCTCCACCACACTCCATTCCACTTATAGTGCTAAAACCATAGCTCACGCTCATGTATTGCATGAGAGTTGAAAAAGTTTGAGAAAGTAAAGGTGTGAAAACAATTACTTGGCCAATACCGAGGTTGTGCATGATTTAAATTCGTTGTGCAAGGATGATAGAGCATAGCCAGACTATATGATTTTGTAGGGATAACTTTCTTTTGGCCTTTGTTATTTTGAAAGTTCATGATTACCTTGCTAGTTTGCTTGAAGTATTGTTGTCTCCACGTCAATAGAAACTATTGTTTTGAATCTAACGGATCTGAACATTCACGTCACATTAGAGGAGTTACAAAGGACATCTATGCTAGGTAGCATGAAAGCATCAAAAAATCATTCTTTATCACTTCCATACTCGAGGACGAGCAAGAGTTAAGCTTGGGGATGCTTGATACGTCTCAAATGTATCTATAATTTTTGATGGTTTCATGCTGTTATCTTGTCAACTTTGGATGTTTTATATACCTTTAATATCTTTTTTTGGGACTAACTTATTAATTCAGTGCCAAGTGCGAGGTCCTGTTTTTTCTGTGTTTTTGACTCTTTTCAGATCTGATTTTGGAACGGAGTCCAAACGGAATAAAATCCCCGAAATATTTTTTTCTAGAACAGAAGAAGATCACGGGACTTGAGGGCCAAGGCAGGAGGCCCACAGGGGCCCCACAAGCCCTGTAGCCGCGGCCAGGGGGGCCCGCGGCTACCAAGCTGTGGCCTCCCTGGAGCTCCCCTGCCCTAGCTCTTTGGCCTATTTATTCCCTAAAATCCCAGAAAAAATCAGGGTGTCCACGAAACCACTTTTCCGCCGCCGAAAGCTTCTGTTTCCGCGAGATCTCATCTGGAGACCCTTCCCGGTGCCCTGCCGGAGGGGACTTTTGAGCTTGAGGGCTTCTACATCAACATCATTGCCTCTCCAATGACTCGTGAGTAGTCTACTTCAGACCTACGGGTCCGTAGTTAGTTGCTAGATGGCTTCTTCTCTCTCTTGGATCTTCAATACAAAGTTCTCCATGATCTTCATGGAGATCTATCCGATGTAATCCTCTTTGGCGGTGTGTTTGTCGAGATCCGATGAATTGTGGATTTGTGATCAGATTATCTATGAATTGTATTTGAGTCTTTACTGATTTCTTATATGCATGATTTGATATCCTTGTAAGTCTCTCCGAGTCTTGGGTTTTGTTTGGCCAACTAGATCTATGATTCTTGCAATGGGAGAAGTGCTTGGTTTTGGGTTCATACCGTGCGGTGACCTTTCCCAGTGACAGAAGGGGCAGCAAGGCACGCATCGTGTTGTTGCCATCAAGGGTAACAAGATGGGCTTTCATCATAGATTTGAGATTCTCCATCTACATAATGTCATCTTGCTTAAGGCGTTACTCTGTTCTTATGAACTCAATACACTAGATGCATGCTGGATAGCGGTCGACGTGTGGAGTAATAGTAGTAGATGCAGAAAGTATCGGTCTACTTGTTTTGGACGTGATGCCTATAGATATGATCATTGCCATAGATAACGTCATGACTTTGCGTGGTTCTATCAATTGCTCGATAGTAATTCGTTCACCCACCGTCTAGTTGCTTTCACGAGAGAAGCCACTAGTGAACACTACGGCCCCTGGGTCTATTCACAAGTATCATCTCAGCTTTTACTTTTACTTTGCTTTGTTTACTTTTTGCTTTCAGTTCTCACTTTGCAAACAATCTATAAGGGATTGAAAACCCCTTAATAGCGTTGGGTGCAAGCTCTTTGTGTTTGTGCAGGTACTTGTGACTTAACGCGATCCTCCTACTGGATTGATATCTTGGTTCTCAAACTGAGGGAAATACTTACCGTCGCTGTGCTACATCACCCTTTCCTCTTCAAGGGAACACCAACGCAAGGCTCCAAGGCCGCGGGGGAATCCTTTGCATATTTGCCAAGGAAATCCCTATAGGCGTAGCCAGCAACATCGGGAACGAGATTGAACTAGGTATAGAGATATCGACGATCGAATCTCGGGCAAGTAACATACCGAAGGACAAAGGGAATAATATACAGGATTAAATGAATTTTTGACATAGAGGTTCAACCGATAAAGATCTTCGTAGAATATGTAGGAGCAAATATGGACATCCAAGTCCCGCTATTGGTTATTGACTGGAGAGTGTGTCGGTCATGTCTACGTAGTTCTCGAACCCATAGGGTCTGCACACTTAAGGTTCAGTGACATTTCGGTATAGTAGAATTATGTATGTTGGTGACCGAATGTTGTTCGGAGTCCCGGATGAGATCCCGGACGTCACTAGGAGTTTCGGAATGGTCTGTAGATGAAGATTCATATATAGGAAAGGTATATTTGGGTGCGGGGAAATTTTGGGCATTTCCGGTAAAGTATCGGGAATGATGAATGGGTTCTGGGGGTTCAGCGGGAGGGGCCACCCACCCGAAAGGGACCACATAGTCCCAAGAGGTGGCACACCAGCCCGTGGTGGGATGGGCGGCCAGCCCCATGGTCCTATGCTCTGAATAGAGAAGAGGTGGGGCAATCGTACTAGGAGGAGGACTCCTCCTGCACCAAACCGAATTAGAGGAGGACTCCTCCCCCTTGTGCGCCGCCGACCAACCCTAGGGGTTTCTCCCTAGGGCACCACCCCTCTCTCCCACCTACATATAGTGGAGAGGAGAGAGGCTAGCCGCACCTCAAGCCACGGTGCAGCCCCTCTCCCTCCACTACTTCGTGACACCCCGTAGGCTAACTCGGGAGCGCACGACCAAGACCCGCCAGATCAGTTCCTCCAATATTACCATCACGTCGTCGTGCTGTCAGAGAATTCATCTACTTCTTCGCCCCTCTTGCTGGATCAAGAAGGCGGAGATCGTCATCGAGATGCACGTGTGATGAACACGAAGGTGCCATCCATTCGGCGCTAGATTGTGATTGGATCGCGGGACGGTTTGCGATTTGGATCGCGAATAAGTTCGACTACATCAACCGCGTTTCTTAACGCTTCCCGCTTAGCGATCTACAAGGGTATGTGGATCCGATATCTCCTCTCGTAGATGGTCATCACCATTGATAGATCTTATGCGTGTGTAGGAATTTTTTTATTTCCCATGAAACATTCCCCAACACTGTGTCGCACAGCTCAAGGAGTACCATTGTAATCCAATCCGGTTCATCAACCAAACTAGCAAGACAAGGGGTGTTACCTCCCACGGACGGCCCCGAACCTGGGTACATCATGTGTCTCGCACCGCGTGTCCCCGATCCCATTCCCGGAGCCTGTCGGTGTTCTTACGACCCCAACCACTCTTGATAAGCCACCCCATGGGATTTGTCGTGAGAAAACGACGACAGTTGGCACCTACCATGGGGCCGTTCGCGGCACCGGCCGGAGTCATACTCTGGGTGGGACCCCTCGCCAACTCCGTCGGATGCATCACGTCCGGACTGATCAACACGCGTGTGGATCTCTCCCTCGCGGAAGCTTCCGCGGTGTCGAACCCTGATCCATAGGCCCCGCCACCGGTTCTTATGACGAGTTGTGCATTCGGTGTCGACCACCTCTGCATGCTCTTTAGCGAGCTGCAACTCGATGACGCGCTAACATTCCACAAATATCCCAGTGAGGTGCTCGACTGCATCGAACCACCATCATTTTCAAGGCGACTGTCTCAATCGGTGCAAGCCACCTACGCATGCTCGCGAAGGTAATGGCTATCGGCTCCTCCATGAGCTCTAGTCGCGCTAGGGCACAGGCGGACGTAGCTGCCGTTGCGTCTCGCGCTAGGGGCAGCGTGCATGCGGCCGCCACCGCAGCTCGTCCTGGTCCCTCCAACCCTCTCCGCTCCACTCTTCACGGGATGAGCACCCCCATCGCGCCAACGACCAACCCGGCCACGGTCACGGCCAAGCTAGAGATGGCTCGCAAGCAGATGCTCGCGGAGGCCACCTCCCTCGCGTCCGCCCGATGCCGGATGGAGTCCGTGCAACACGAGTACAACTCTGCATATGGTCTCACTGTTGGAATTATGCCCTAGAGGTAATAATAAATGTATAGTTGTTATTATAATTCCTGTATCAAGATAATAGTTTATTATCCATGCTATAATTGTATTGAATGAAGACTCATTTACATGTGTGGATACATAGACAAAACACCGTCCCTAGCATGCCTCTAGTTGGCTAGCCAGTTGATCAATGATAGTCAGTGTCTTCTGATTATGAACAAGGTGTTGTTGCTTGATAACTGGATCACGTCATTGGGAGAATCACGTGATGGACTAGACCCAAACTAATAGACGTAGCATGTTGATCGTGTCATTTTGTTGCTACTGTTTTCTGCGTGTCAAGTATTTATTCCTATGACCATGAGATCATATAACTCACTGACACCGGAGGAATGCTTTGTGTGTATCAAACGTCGCAACGTAACTGGGTGACTATAAAGATGCTCTACAGGTATCTCCGAAGGTGTTAGTTGAGTTAGTATGGATCAAGACTGGGATTTGTCACTCCGTGTGACGGAGAGGTATCTCGGGGCCCACTCGGTAATACAACGTCACACACAAGCCTTGCAAGCAATGTAACTTAGTGTAAGTTGCGGGATCTTGTATTACGGAACGAGTAAAGAGACTTGCCGGTAAAACGAGATTGAAATAGGTATGCAGATACTGACGATCGAATCTCGGGCAAGTAACATACCGAAGGACAAAGGGAATGACATACGGGATTATACGAATCCTTGGCACTGAGGTTCAAACGATAAGATTTTCGTAGAATATGTAGGATCCAATATGGGCATCCAGGTCCCGCTATTGGATATTGACCGAGGAGTCTCTCGGGTCATGTCTACATAGTTCTCGAACCCGCAGGGTCTGCACACTTAAGGTTCGACGTTGTTTTATGCGTATTTGAGTTATATGGTTGGTTACCGAATGTTGTTCGGAGTCCTGGATGAGATCACGGACGTCACGAGGGTTTCCGGAATGGTCCGGAAACGAAGATTGATATATAGGATGACCTCATTTGATTACCGGAAGGTTTTCGGAGTTACCGAGAATGTACCGGGAATGACGAATGGGTTCCGGGAGTTCACCGGGGGGGGGGGGGGGGCAGCCCACCCCGGGGAAGCCCATAGGCATTGGGGGAGCCACACCAGCCCTTAGTGGGCTGGTGGGACAGCCCACAAGTGCCCAATGCGCCAAGAGAAGAAAAATCAAGAGGAAAGAAAAAAAAGAGAAGGAGGTGGGAAGGGAGGGGGACTCCTCCCACCAAACCAAGTCCAACTCGGTTTGGGGGGGGAGTCCTCCCCCCCTTGGCTCGGCCGACTCCTTGGGGGTCCTTGGACCCCAAGGCAAGGCCCCCCCTCCCTCCTCCTATATATATGGAGCAATTAGGGCTGATTTGAGACGACTTTCTCACGGCTGCCCGACCACATACCTCCACGGTTTTTCCTCTAGATCGCGTTTCTGCGGAGCTCGGGCGGAGCCCTGCTGAGACAAGGTCATCACCAACCTCCGGAGCGCCGTCACGCTGCCGGAGAACTCTTCTACCTCTCCGTCTCTCTTGCTGGATCAAGAAGGCCGAGATCATCGTCGAGCTGTACGTGTGCTGAACGCGGAGGTGCCGTCCGTTCGGTACTAGATCGTGGGACTGATCGCGGGATTGTTCGCGGGGCGGATCGAGGGACGTGAGGACGTTCCACTACATCAACCGCGTTCTCTAACGCTTCTGCTGTACGATCTACAAGGGTACGTAGATCACTCATCCCCTCTCGTAGATGGACATCACCATGATAGGTCTTCGTGCGCGTAGGAAAATTTTTGTTTCCCATGCGACGTTCCCCAACAGTGGCATCATGAGCTAGGTTCATGCGTAGATGTCTTCTTGAGTAGAACACAAAAGTTTTTGTGGGCGGTGATGTGCGTTTTGCTGCCCTCCTTAGTCTTTTCTTGATTCCGCGGTATTGTTGGATTGAAGCGGCTTGGACCGACATTACTCGTACGCTTACGAGAGACTGGTTTCATCGTTACGAGTAACCCCCTTTGCTCAAAGATGACTGGCAAGTGACGGTTTCTCCAACTTTAGTTGAATCGGATTTGACCGAGGAGGTCCTTGGATGAGGTTAAATAGCAACTCATATATCTCCCTTGTGGTGTTTGCGTAAGTAAGATGCGATCCTACTAGATACCCTTGGTCACCACGTAAAACATGCAACAACAAAATTAGAGGACGTCTAACTTGTTTTTGCAGGGTATGATTGTGATGTGATATGGCCAATGATGTGATGTGATATATTGGATGTATGAGATGATCATGTTGTAATAGAAATATCGACTTGCACGTCGATGGTACGGCAACCGGCAGGAGCCATAGGGTTGTCTTTATAGTAACGTTTGTGCTTGCAGATGCGTTTACTATTTTGCTAGGATGTAGCTTTAGTAGTAATAGCATAAGTAGCACGACAACCCCGATGGCAACACGTTGATGGATGATCATGGTGTGGCGCCGGTGACAAGAAGATCGTGCCGGTGCTTTGGTGATGGAGATCAAGAAGCACGTGATGATGGCCATATCATGTCACTTATGAATTGCATGTGATGTTAATCCTTTTATGCACCTTATTTTGCTTAGAACGACGGTAGCATTATGAGGTGATCTCTCACTAAAATCCCAAGACGAAATTGTGTTCTCCCCGACTATGCACCGTTGCTACAGTTCGTTGTTTCGAGACACCACGTGATGATCGGGTGTGATAGACTCAACGTTCACATACAACGGGTGCAAAATAGTTGCGCACGCGGAACACTCGGGTTAAGCTTGACGAGCCTAGCATGTGCAGACATGGCCTCGGAACACATGAGACCGAAAGGTCGATCATGAATCATATAGTTGATATGATTAGCATAGGGATGCTTACCACTGAAACTATACCCAACTCACGTGATGATCGGACTTGGGATAGTGTAAGTGGATCATGAACCACTCAAATGACTAGAGAGATGTATTTTTTGAGTGGGAGATTAGCATATAATTTGATTAAGTTGAACTCTAATTATCTTGAACATAGTCTAAGTCCACTTTGAATATATTTGTGTTGTAGATCATGGCTCACGCGAGTGTCATCCTGAATCTTAATACGTTCCTAGAGAAAGCTAAGTTGAAAGATGATGGAAGCAACTTTGTAGACTGGGCTCGTAATCTTAAGCTAATCTTACAAGCTGGGAAGAAGGATTATGTCCTTAATGCTGCGCTAGGAGATGAACCACCCGCTACGGCTGATCAGGATGTTAAGAACGCTTGGTTAGCGCGTAAGGAGGACTACTCAATAGTTCAATGTGCAGTCTTGTATGGCTTAGAACCGGGACTTCAACGTCGCTTTGAGCGTCATGGAGCATTTGAGATGTTCCAGGAGTTGAAGTTTATCTTTCAGAAGAACGCCCGGATCGAGAGGTATGAGACCTCCGATAAATTCTATGCTTGCAAGATGGAGGAAAACTCGTCTGTCAGTGAACATGTGCTCAAAATGTCTGGGTACTCAAACCGTCTAGCTGAGCTGGGGATTGAACTCCCGCAAGAGGCTGTCACTGACAGAATCCTTCAATCACTGCCGCCAAGCTATAAAGGCTTTGTGTTGAACTACAACATGCAAGGGATGAACAAGTCTCCCGGCGAGTTGTTTGCGATGCTAAAAGTCGCAGAGTCTGAACTCCGTAAAGAGCATCAAGTGTTGATGGTGAGCAAGACCACTAGTTTCAAGAGAAACGGCAAAGGGAAGAAGGGAAATTCGAAGAAGAGCGGCAAGCCTATTGCCAATCCGCCGAAGAAACCCAAGGCTGGACCTAAGCCTGAAACAGAGTGCTTCTATTGCAAGGGTATGGGTCACTGGAACCGCAATTGCCCCAAGTATCTGGCAGATAAGAAGGCGGGCAAAGAAAAATCAGGTATATTTGATATACATGTTATTGATGTGTACTTAACCGGCTCTCGTAGTAGTGCCTGGGTATTCGATACCGGTTCTGTTGCTCACATTTGCAACTCGAAACAGGAACTGCGGAATAGACGAAGGCTGGCGAAAGACGAAGTGACGATGCGCGTAGGAAATGGTTCCAAGGTTGATGCAATCGCCGTCGGCACAGTGTCACTTCAGCTACCATCAGGATTAGTGATGAACTTAAATCATTGTTATTTAGTGCCTGCGTTGAGCATGAACATTATATCTGGATCTTGTTTATTGCGAGACGGTTACTCTTTTAAGTCTGAGAATAATGGTTGTTCTATTTCTATGAGTAACATCTTTTATGGTCATGCACCGAATGTGAGAGGATTGTTCATATTGAATCTTGATAGCGATACGCATATACATAACATTGAGACCAAAAGAGTTAGAGTAAACAATGATAGCGCCATATTTTTGTGGCACTGCCGCTTGGGTCATATTGGTGTAAAGCGCATGAAGAAACTCCATCCTGATGGACTTTTGGAGTCACTTGACTTTGATTCACTTGACACGTGCGAACCATGCCTCATGGGAAAGATGACTAAGACTCCGTTCTCCAGAACAATGGAGCGTGCAAGTGACTTGTTGGAAATCATACATACCGATGTGTGTGGTCCAATGAGCGTAGAGGCACGCGACGGATATCGTTATTTTCTCACCTTCACTGACGATTTAAGTAGATATGGTTATGTCTACTTGATGAAGCACAAGTCTGAAACATTTGAAAAGTTCAAGCAATTTCAGAGTGAAGTGGAAAATCATTGTAACAAGAAGATCAAGTTCCTACGGTCTGATCGTGGGGGTGAATATCTGATTTTCGAGTTTGGTGCTCACTTAAGACAATGTGGAATTGTTTCGCAGTTAACACCGCCTGGAACACCACAGCGTAATGGTGTGTCTGAACGTCGTAATCGTACTTTGTTAGAGATGGTGCGATCTATGATGTCTCTTACTGATTTGCCGTTATCATTTTGGGGTTATGCATTAGAAACAACTGCATTCACTTTAAATAGGGCACCATCAAAATCCGTTGAGACGACACCATACGAACTGTGGTATGGCAAAAGGCCAAAGTTGTCGTTTCTTAAAGTTTGGGGATGTGATGCTTATGTCAAAAAGCTTCAGCTTGAAAAGCTGGAACCCAAAGCGGAAAGGTGCGTCTTCATAGGTTACCCAAAAGAGACAGTTGGGTACACCTTCTATCTCAAATCCGAGGGCAAAGTGTTTGTTGCTAAAAACGGAGCTTTTCTCGAGAAGGAGTTTCTCTCGAGAGAATTGAGTGGGAGGAAGATAGAACTTGACGAGGTTGTCGAACCTTTCATCCCTCTGGATGGTGGCGCAGGGCAAGGGGAAACCTCTGTCGTTGCGATGCCGGTTGAGAAGGAAGTTAATGATGATGATCATGAAACTCCAGTTCAAGTTTCTGTTGAACCACGCAGGTCGACGAGATCATGCGCTGCTCCAGAGTGGTACGGTAATCCCGTCTTGTCAATCATGTTGTTAGACAACAATGAACCTGCAAATTATGAAGAAGCAATGGTGGGCCCAGATTCCAACAAATGGCTAGAGGCCATGAAATCCGAGATAGGATCCATGTATGAGAACAAAGTGTGGACTTTGGAGATACTACCTGAGGGCCGCAAGGCTATTCAGAACAAATGGATCTTTAAGAAGAAGACGGACGCTGATGGTAATGTGACCGTTTATAAAGCTCGACTTGTGGCAAAGGGTTTTTCACAAGTTCCAGGAGTTGACTACGATGAGACTTTCTCACCCGTAGCGATGCTTAAGTCCGTGAGAATCATGTTAGCAATAGCTGCATTTTTCAATTATGAAATCTGGCAGATGGATGTCAAAACGGCGTTCCTTAACGGTTTCCTTAAGGAAGAGTTGTATATGATGCAACCCGAGGGTTTTGTCGATCCTAAAAATGCTGACAAGGTGTGCAAGGTCCAGCGATCCATTTATGGACTGGTGCAAGCATCTCGGAGTTGGAACAGACGCTTTGATGAGGTGATCAAAGCATTTGGGTTTATACAAGTGGTTGGAGAATCTTGTATTTACAAGAAAGTGAGTGGGAGCTCTGTGGCGTTTCTAATATTATATGTGGATGACATATTACTGATTGGAAACAACGTAGGCTTTTGGAGAGCATAAAAGGTTACCTGAATAAAAGTTTCTCTATGAAGGACCTAGGAGAAGCTGCTTACATTCTAGGCATTAAGATCTATAGGGATAGATCAAAACGCCTGATAGGACTTTCACAAAGCACTTACCTTGATAAAGTTTTGAAGAGGTTCAAAATGGAACAGTCCAAGAAAGGGTTCTTGCCAGTTTTACAAGGTACGAGATTGAGTAAGACTCAGTGCCCAGCAACTGATGAAGATAGAGAGCATATGCGCTCCGTCCCCTATGCTTCAGCCATAGGTTCTATCATGTATGCGATGCTGTGCACTAGACCGGATGTTAGCCTGGCCATAAGTATGGCAGGTAGGTTCCAGAGTAATCCAAGAGTGGATCACTGGACAGCGGTCAAGAATATCCTGAAGTACCTGAAAAGGACTAAGGAGATGTTTCTCGTGTATGGAGGTGACGAAGAGCTCGCCGTAAAAGGTTACGTCGATGCAAGCTTTGACACAGATCCGGACGACTCCAAGTCGCAAACCGGATACGTATTTATTCTTAATGGGGGTGCAGTAAGCTGGTGCAGTTCCAAGCAAAGCGTCGTAGCAGATTCTACATGTGAAGCGGAGTACATGGCTGCCTCGGAGGCGGCTAAGGAGGGTGTCTGGATGAAGCAGTTCATGACGGATCTTGGAGTGGTGCCAAGTGCACTGGATCCAATAACCTTGTTCTGTGACAACACTGGTGCCATTGCCTTAGCAAAGGAACCAAGGTTTCACAAGAAGACCAGACACATCAAACGACGCTTCAACCTCATCCGCGACTACGTCGAGGAAGAGGACGTAAATATGTGCAAAGTGCACACGGATCTGAATGTAGCAGACCCGCTGACTAAACCTCTTCCACGGCCAAAACATGATCGACACCAGAACTGTATGGGTGTTAGATTTATTACAATGTAATTCACATGGTGATGTGAGGGCTAGATTATTGACTCTAGTGCAAGTGGGAGACTGTTGGAATTATGCCCTAGAGGTAATAATAAATGTATAGTTGTTATTATAATTCCTGTATCAAGATAATAGTTTATTATCCATGCTATAATTATATTGAATGAAGACTCATTTACATGTGTGGATACATAGACAAAACACCGTCCCTAGCATGCCTCTAGTTGGCTAGCCAGTTGATCAATGATAGTCAGTGTCTTCTGATTATGAACAAGGTGTTGTTGCTTGATAACTGGATCACGTCATTGGGAGAATCACGTGATGGACTAGACCCAAACTAATAGACATAGCATGTTGATCGTGTCCTTTTGTTGCTACTGTTTTCTGCGTGTCAAGTATTTATTCCTATGACCATGAGATCATATAACGCACTGACACCGGAGGAATGCTTTGTGTGTATCAAACGTCGCAACGTAACTGGGTGACTATAACGACGCTCTATAGGTATCTCCGAAGGTGTTAGTTGAGTTAGTATGGATCAAGACTGGGATTTGTCACTCCGTGTGACGGAGAGGTATCTCGGGGCCCACTCGGTAATACAACATCACACACAAGCCTTGCAAGCAATGTAACTTAGTGTAAGTTGCGGGATCTTGTATTACGGAACGAGTAAAGAGACTTGCCGGTAAAACGAGATTGAAATAGGTATGCGGATACTGACGATCGAATCTCGGGCAAGTAACATACCGAAGGACAAAGGGAATGACATACGGGATTATACGAATCCTTGGCACTGAGGTTCAAACGATAAGATTTTCGTAGAATATGTAGGATCCAATATGGGCATCCAGGTCCTGCTATTGGATATTGACCGAGGAGTCTCTCGGGTCATGTCTACATAGTTCTCGAACCCGCAGGGTCTGCACACTTAAGGTTCGACGTTGTTTTATGCGTATTTGAGTTATATGGTTGGTTACCGAATGTTGTTCGGAGTCCCGGATGAGATCACGGACGTCACGAGGGTTTCCGGAATGGTCCGGAAACGAAGATTGATATATAGGATGACCTCATTTGATTATCGGAAGGTTTTCGGAGTTACCGGGAATGTACCGGGAATGACGAATGGGTTCCGGGAGTTCACCGGGGGGGGGGGGGGGGGGCAGCCCACCCCGGGGAAGCCCATAGGCATTAGGGGAGCCACACCAGCCCTTAGTGGGCTGGTGGGAGAGCCCACAAGTGCCCAAAGCGCCAAGAGAAGAAAAATCAAGAGGAAAGAAAAAAAAGGGAAGGAGGTGGGAAGGGAGGGGGACTCCTCCCACCAAACCAAGTCCAACTCGGTTTGTGGGGGGAGTCCTCCCCCCCTTGGCTTGGCCGACTCCTTGGGGGTCCTTGGACCCCAAGGCAAGGCCCCCCTCCATCCTCCTATATATATGGAGCAATTAGGGCTGATTTGAGATGACTTTCTCACGGCTGCCCGACCACATACCTCCACGGTTTTTCCTCTAGATCGCGTTTCTGCGGAGCTCGGGCGGAGCCCTGCTGAGACAAGGTCATCACCAACCTCCGGAGCGCCGTCACGCTGCCGGAGAACTCTTCTACCTCTCCGTCTCTCTTGCTGGATCAAGAAGGCCGAGATCATCGTCGAGCTGTACGTGTGTTGAACGTGGAGGTGCCGTCCGTTCGGTACTAGATCGTGGGACTGATCGCGGGATTGTTCGCGGGGCGGATCGAGGGACGTGAGGACGTTCCACTACATCAACCGCGTTCTCTAACGCTTCTGCTGTAGGATCTACAAGGGTAAGTAGATCACTCATCCCCTCTCGTAGATGGACATCACCATGATAGGTCTTCGTGCGCGTAGGAAAATTTTTGTTTCCCATGCGACGTTCCCCAACACTCACCTCGGCCGACAACAAGCCCAGCCGATGCCGTGAGGTTCGCAGCCGCGATCGCATAGTCACCGACATCCTAGACAGCAGGCTCCCCACCTTCGACACCCCCGTGGCCAACATGAGGGCCGCCCAAGTGGACAACGAGGATTTGGCCACCATGGAGGGCGAGGAGCATTCGCCATGGGAAACAAGAGCTTCACGCTTGTTTCCCCGAGACACTCCAAAGTATATCGCCACGGGAAACAAGAGGAGGGTCTGATCGGTCCAGCGTGCTTTGGCCCCCCGACCCAGAAGAGCCATTTCCCACCGTCTTCACGCTTCCCCGAGACACTCCAAAGTACAACGACACAGCCAAGCCGGAAGATTGGTTGATCGTCTGCACCACCGCAGTCGGCATCGCCACGAGAAACAAAAGCATTGCGGTGCGCTAAGTCCCCCTCATGTTGACTGGCTCAGCCTCGACTTGGATTAACAACGTGCAAGCTGTCATCATCAACGCTTGGGTGGACTCTAAGGAAGCATTTGTCCACAAATTCACTGGCAACTACAAGTGCCCCAGCCATCCCCGCGAGCCGGCCATGTGCGTCTAGGCGGCGGACGAACCCCTTCGCGACTATGTTACACGTTGGACCGAACTGTGAAACTCCTGCGAAGGGGTGCACCAGGTGCAGGCCATCCAATACTTCATTAAGGGTTGCCGAGACGGCACCTTCCTCAAGCACAAGCTCATGTGCTCGGAGCCGGCCACCCTAGTAGAGCTCATGGCCAAGGCGGACAAATACGCCACCGCCGATTCCGCGATGCAGATCAAGGTTATCACAATTGGCAAGGCTACCCGCCTGCCGGCTTCCCCATGGCCGGCTACCGTCAGCCGGGGATAGCAGCACAACAAGCGGAAGTCCACTTAATTGGATCCCCGGTAGGAAGCAAGTAGGTTGCCACCACCGAGGAAGAGCAGCCGACTGCCCAGGCCGCTAGCCAGCGCCAGTGAGCCGACAAGGGCACCTGGCAACCCAAGCTCACCTTCGAGCAGATGCTCAACGCACCCTGCAAGATGTACATCGGAGCGAAGCTACCTACACATAGGCTCTCGCAGTGCAGCTTGTCCCAGTGACTAGACTGGGGTGAGGGTCTTCCGGATCCTCCACCTCCGGCTCCCCAAGTGCGGGCTCATGAACCAGTTCTGGCTCCGCCCCCCAACAATGGCCGCCTTCGCGACCAGTTCCCCGACCAGGACGAGGCCTACATAGTCTTCACCAGCGAAGGCAGCGACAAGCACGACCAACGTCAGTGCCGGCATGAGGTGGACGTCACCATTCCCTCGGCCCTGCAGTACATGCATTGGTCCAAGAAGCTGGTCACGTGGAGCCTGGCTGACCACCCGGCAATGATGCCAAACCCTGGTAGCTACACCCTCGTCCTCGACCCCACCATCGCCTCCAAAAGGCTCACCTGCCGGTTCTCGTGGGTACTGGTCGATGGAGACAGCAGCATCAACATCCTCTGCCCCGACACGCTGCTCAAGTTGGGGCTCACGGAAAAGACCTATAGCTGACCCAGACGGTGTTCCATGGCATCGTGTCGGGGCAGTCCTGCTCCCCCATCGGCAAGATCCAGCTTGACGTCATCTTCAGCGACAAGGCCCACTTCCGCTCCGAGCCAATATGGTTCAAGGTGATGGACCTCGAGAGCCCCTACCATGCGCTCCTGCGCATGCCAGTGCTTGCCAAATTCATGGCGATCCCCCACTACGCCTACTTCAAGAGGGACATGCCGGGTCACAAGGGCATCATCACCATAGACAACGACTACAAGAAGTCGACCGAGTGCGATCGCGACAGCAACCGGCTGGCCGAGGCGCTGGTGATTGTGGAGGAGAAACGCCAGCTCGACCGTCTCGTGGCCCAGGCCACCGAGCGGCCGGTCGTGCGGACCCCTCGTCCCAGCCGACCAATGAGGCGACGTTCTAGCCGTCCAAAGACACCAAGCAGGTGCCGCTCGACCCGGCTAACCCCAAGCAGTGCATCACCACCGGTGCCACCCTTAGCAGCAAATAGGAAGGCGAGCTCGTCGACTTCGTCATTGAGAATCGGGACATCTTTGCATGGTCTCCCAATGACATGAACGGGTGTTCCGAGGAAGTACGCCAAGAACAAGATTCATGTGCGGCTAGATGCGAAGCCGGTCAAGCAACCACCGTGCCATTTCTGTGCGGAGAAGTGGCATACTATAGGAGAAGAGATTGCCCGCCTGCTTGCAACCGACTTAATCATGAAGAATTTCCACCCGGACTGGCTGGCCAACCCAGTCCTGGTGCTGAAGAAGAACAAGACCTGGCGCATGTGTATCGACTACACCAGCCTGAACAAGGCATATCCAAAGGACCCATTCACCTGCCCCCGGATGGATCAAGTGATCGACTCCACGGCCGGCTGCGACTTGCTCTCCTTCCTCGACGCCTATTTTGGCTACCACCAAATCAAGCTGGCCCCGGCCGATCGGATGAAGACCTCCTTCATCACCCCATTCGGGGCCTACTGCTATGTCACCATGTCATTCGGCTTGAAGAATGCACACGCCACATTCTAGCGTTGCATGCAGTAGTGCCTCCTACCCCAAATTGACATGAACATGCACGTCTACGCCGATGACATCAACGTCAAATCCAAGAAGCACTTCAGCCTCCTCGATGATCTCCGGGAGGCCTTCACCAACCCGTGCTAGTACAAGGTTCGGCTCAACCTGGAGAAGTGCGTCTTCGGTGTGCCAGTCGGCCAACTCCTGGGTTTCTTCGTGTCTGCGCGCAGCATCGAAGCCAACCCAGAGAAGATCAAGGCCATCGAGTGCATGCACAAGCCAACGAGGCTCCGCGACGTCCACAAGTTCGCCGGCTGCCTGGCCTCGCTTAGCCGGTTCGTTAGTCGGCTTGGTGAGAAGGCGTTGCCTCTCTACCAGCTCATGAAGAAGACGGCCAAGTTCGAATGGACCGACCAGGCGGATGAAGCATTCCGTGTCCTCAAATGCACCCTCTCTAGCACGCCCGTCTTGGCTGCACCGACCGAAGAGGAGCCCAAGATCGCGTACATCGCGACAACCACACGAGTGGTCAGCGTTGTTTTGGTGGTGGAACGACCTGAGGAGGGCAAGGTGCTGCCGGTTTAGTGCCCCGTCTACTATCTGGGCGAGGTCCTTTCCGCCTCCAAGGAGAACTACCCCCACTACGAGAAGATGTACTACGGCATATACTTCGACCGCAAGAAGCTGAAGCAATACTTCCAGGAGCACACAATCACTGTGGTTAGCACGGCTCTGCTTTCAAAAATTTTGGGCAACCGGGATGCCACCGACCATGTCGCCAAGTGGATCATTGCCCTGGTGACCACGACATCCAGTATTTGCCGCGCACGGCCATCATGTCCCAGACGGTGGCCGACTTCCTTGTCGACTAGGCCGAGACCTAGTTGGTGCTGCTGCCTCCGGAATCCAGCACTGGCGCATGCACTTCGGCGGCTCCAAGATCCGAACCGGTTTGGGAGCCGACATCATCCTATTATCCCTGAATGGGGATCAGCTCAAGTACACTCTCCAAATAAACTTCACGGCCTCCAACAACGTGGCCTAGTACGAGGCACTCATCCGCGGCCTCCGGCTCGCCAAGGAAATGGCATCCGACGAATCCTTCGCTTGGCGACTCGCATCTCATGGTACAACAGGTCTCTGGCAAATGGGACGCCAGGGACGCCACTATGGCCAGCTACCGCTTCCTCATCTAATAGCTCATCGGCTCCTTCGAGGGCTGTAAGTTCCATCACGTCCCCCGAGCAAACAACAAGTAGCAGATGCGGTGGTGAAAATCGGCTCCACCTGGCAAGCACTCCCAGCCGGCGTCTCCCTTGAGCAGTTGCACAAACCATCAATCAAGCTATATCCCGAGTAGGCGTCCATCTTCATGCCCGCGGATCCCTCCCACTCCTCCCCAGGATCGAGATCTCCATCGGCTCTGCCCATGTTGGTGCCTCTCGTAGGGCCAGAGGCGGCCAACTCCGAGACCTTAGCCGTCATGACTGTGGAAGACGCGCCCGCCTGCGCTATGGTCCCGGGGGCTGATGGCTCCACCTCGGGGACTCCGACTACCCCGGTTCCTCTGCTTGAGCCGGCACCGGGTCCTCTCTCGGCCCCGACCTAGGCCCAGCCCATCGTCGCCTATCTCATGCGTGGCGAGCTCCCTCCAGACGAGGCCGAGGCCCAGAAAATCCAGCGTCGATCCATTGACTACGCCATCATCAACCGCGAGCTGTGTTACCATAGCGCAACCGGCGTTTTTCAGCGTTGTGTCAAGTCGGAGAAAGGGCAGGAAATCCTCCAAGATATCCACCAGGGCGAGTGTGGGCATCAGTCCGCCTCGAGAACCCTGGTGTCCAAGGCCTTTCACCATGGGTTCTACTGGCCAACGGCCCTAGAAGAAGCAAAGGAGCTTGTCGACGAGTGCGAGGGTGCCGGCGTTTCACCACCTAGAGCTACCTACCGGCTACGGCCCCCAAGACTTTCCCCCTCTCATGGCCCTCCGCCGTGTGGGCGATCGACATGGTGGGACAATTCAAGACCGCTCGAGGCGGCATGACGCACCTCCTAGTGGCCTTCAACAAGCTCATGAAGTGGCTCAAGGCTAGACCCATCAAGAAGCTGGACAGCCCCACGGACATTCAATTCGTCAAAGACATCACCGTCCGCTACGGTTTGCCCCACAGCATCATCACTGACAACGACACTAACTTTGCCAAAGGTGCGATGGCACTTTTCTTCTCCAAGGAAGGCCTCTCGCTTGACCTCGCATCGGTGGCTCACTCGCAATTGAATGGCTAGGCGAAAAGAGGAAACGACTTGATCCTAACCGGCAACAAGCTGCGGCTCGTGTCACCACTCGTTCGGTTAGTCGACTATTGGATCGAAGAACTGCCGGCTGTCCTATGGAGCCTCCGGACCACACCCAACCGGTCAACCGGCTTCACTCCGTTCTTCCTTGTGTACGGCTCGGAGGCGGTCATCCCCACGGACATTGAGTTTAACTCGCCTCACGTCACCTTGTACATGGAGGCAGACGAAAAAGAAGCAAGAGAAGACGACGTCGTCCTGCTCGAGGAGGCGCACGAGTTGTCCTTGAGCTAGACAACCATCTACCAATAGAAGCTCCGTCAATACCACAACAAGCGGATCAGGCCCCTTTCCTTCCGCGCAGGGGGCCTGGTGCTCAACCGTATCCAACGAACCGCCGGCCAGCACAAGCGATACTCCTCATGGGAGGGGCCGTCTCACCAGCAAGGCGTTGCACAACAGTGCGTACTGCGTGATAGTCACCCACAAGTCGTAGAAGCGCAAGAGAGACGCCTCCGACGAGGAGTTGGAGCATCCGTGCAAGCGGTGTTGCTTCGCCCATTCTACTGCTAAGAAAGAAAGAACCAGTGTACGTATGTATCACCTACCCTTTTGGGCTTAATGACTGCAGTGGGTGTCCCAAGCTGGGGCTCTGGGCATACCTTTTCGATTGCCTCAAAAAACATGTTGCTTCTCGAGCAAGCTCCCCGATCCGGCTCCTTGAAATCGTGGGCTCGCTGGCTGGCCCAAGCCTTCTCTATCTTCAAAGTCGGTCAAGTAGTGTGGGCTGAGCGAAAACCCTTACCACCCCGTCTAGCTATAGACCGGCTCCTGGCTGTCCTGCTAGTGGGACTCTGCAATGGAAAGCTTGCCGCACACAAATGCCAACTGCGAAGGAGTAGCTGGCTTGGGCTAGTCGAACCGACCATGGTTATTTCTAGCCGGCCTCTGCCTTACTTGTCCTTATCTAAGTGTTCACGCGGCTCGAGAAATCTATGGCCAACCCCCCCAAAAGGCAGATGCCCCGTCCCAGTCACAAACCGGCTCCCGTCTGTCTGGCTGGCGGGGCGGAAGCCGGAGAGGGCAAGGATTTGGGTAGCTCGAAACCAAAAGGACAAAAGGCTAGGAACGAGCTGGCGTGCACAAATGAAAATTCAGACAAACTTTGAAGCATGCATATAATGCACAAAAGCATAAAAGGCCCACGACCACGAGTTCAGTACATCACACCCCGAGTGGATGGAACTGCTAACTAACTAATGGAGGAAAAAGGAAAAAGAATCCTAGCTGGTGGTGGCTCCATAATTCACTCCGGCGTCTCCCGTAGCGGCCAAGGGAGGCCTATCGTCCTTGGCCTAGACGCGCCCCATAGCAGCCAAAGTGGATGCCCCATCTTCGGCTCCGACGCCTCCCGCGTCGACCTTCGTGCTGGTGTCCCCCTCCGATAAGAGGTCGGTGTAGGAGTCATTGCTGAAGTCGATTCCCTCGAGGTTCGTCTCACCGGCGCTGCCTTCGGGGTCATAAAGGGCCAGCTAGTACCGGGCCTCTGGGACCACCTTGCCGTTGGCTTCCCACTCTGGGATGTATTCGTCCCATGGGGCAAACAATGCAAGATCGCTGGCCCGCACGAGCAGCTCGTCCTCGACCGTGTAAGTTCCGCATTTGTGCCGACGCGCTGGAAAGCAAGCAGACCCAGGTCCAGGTCCGAGTACCACGATTAGCGACTCGGAGCGCCATCTCTGTGCCGCCTTGTGTCGGCAAGGCATGCAAGGTGTTCACTCATAACCCACAAGTATAGGGGATCACAAGAGTTGTCGAGGGTAGAATACTCAACCCAAGTTTATTGATTCGACACAAAGGGAGCCAAAGAATATTCTCGAGTATTATCAGCTGAGTTGTCAATTCAACCACACCTGAAAGACTTAATATCTCCAGCAAAGTGTTTAGTAGCATAACAATATGGAAGTAACGGTAACAGTGGCAAGCATAACAGTAGCAATTTTGTAGTGATTGTAACAATAGTAACGGAAAAGTAACTTAGCGAAGACCAATCTGTGGAAAGCTCGTAGGCAATGGATCTGTGATGGATAATTATGTTGGATGGCATTTGATGACGAGATGATGTATATACTTCTCGCTCCTCATTGGTTACCCCAAGTGGAAGGTTGAGATATAATCAGCTACAAGTTTTCCCTCACATGGAGACTGTAAGGTTTCTCGAACCAGGAGGACTCCTAGGGTCAACAAGTAGGTGTCTCCTGTCCTGGCTAGCATAAGATGTGGACCTACACACACAACAAATAACTTTGCTCCCAACAAGTACAAAGAGGTTGTCAATCTCTCCGGCCTTGTAGTTTGCAAAGGATAAAAACACAAGCGGGAAAAGTGATAGTGATTGCAACGGGAAAGTAAATGAAAGCAGTATATGATGGAGGTGTAAACAATGGTGGTGATATGGACCGAAGTCACATGATGTTCACTAGTGATGCCTCTCTCCCAAAAGATAATAAATAACTATGCTTGGCTAAACAAATTACAGCTGGGCAATTGACAGAATTATGAATGCACCGCAATGCTAATTATGCTACTTGAAAGTTAGAGGCTCAATAGTAATGGGAAGTACGCCAAGACAAGTAGACCATTTATTCATCAACATGTACTTACTAATCATCCACCTTGAGATATCTATCCAGAACCTCTCGCCAGTATTAAGTTTTGAGCCCCACCCAAAGTGTAAACTCAAAGCAACGGACAACTGCATTAACGAACTATGCGTAAGGTAAACAATCATTGCAACCGTGGTCACAAGCACCGCTGTTTTCTCCCTGGTGGCAACAACACATTCCCTAGTCTCATGTTTCTATCACTCAAGCTAAACATCGAGAGGCATGAACCCACAATCATGCATAACGCTCCCTCTTGGAATTGCAATCTACTACTCGACCAAAGCAATAAATAGCAATGGAGAACATGCATGAATCACTAAGGAACATAATATAAAAGGATAATCAAATGTATAACTCATAACAATCTGAACATAATCTCATAATCCATTGGATCCCAGCAAACCGAGCATAGCAAAAGCAAGAGAATTACATAGGTGCCTTGATCATGTAGGGCAGCTCACAAGGACTAATCATGGAAGCACAAGATTGGAGAGAAGACATCAGATAGCTACTGGTCATGGACTCATAGTCTAAGGAGGACTAATCACGACACGTCTGGGAAGCGTGCATGGCAGTGGAGAAGCTCCCGAGGTCAATCCTCCCTCCGACAGAGTGCCGGGAAGAGGTCTCCAGACGCTCCCGATCTCGGAAGCACTGCGGCAGCGGAAGGATGGAGAAATTCGCGATTCTGGATGTGATGGAAGGGTTTCCTTGCGGAGGAGTAAATATAGGGCAGAGGAGGACACCGAAGGAGGTGGGACCCATCCAGGCCGCCTCTTGGCGTGGCCTAGGGCCAGACCGTGCCCACAGGTCGCCTAGGAGGCCCCTGGACCCCCCCTCTGGCCCATCTTCGGTGACCTGGAAGCTTCCGTTACGCTGATTTTTTTATATATTTTTCTTTGAGTTTTTTGGGCTTAGGAGCATTGGGTAAACGCCCCTGCAAAATAGACATCAGCAGACAGAAACTGGCACTGGGTGCACTGAGTTAGTAGGTTAGTCCAAATATTTGTAAAATGATATAAAAGTGTAGCAAAACATATAACAATGTCACCCAAAAGATCATGGAACAAGCAGAAATTATAGATACGTTTGGGACATATCAATTTCTCCAAGCTTAATTTCTGCTCGTCCTCGAGTAGATAAATGATAACACAAATAATTTCTGTGGTGACATGCTAACACACATATAAGAACTTCAAAGTAAAGCAAGTGAGATATGCAATTCAAGTCAGGAAAATAACAAGCAAGAGTCTAAATTTAGTATTGAAATTAGCAAAGTAAGAACATAAAGGTGCAGGAGCTCTCGCTGTCCGTGACTCAAATGTCTCCCAATGGTGTTTGCGTGCAAGAATTGGGAGATGGTTTGAGATCATAAAATATTTTTTTAATTGAGAACTCAATCTACTAAAATTTCACACTTGGTCTCCTTCGGAATCTTATTTGGACTCATCCCCAGACCACTAGTCACGCACAAGTCAAAATGATCCTCTCCCTTTCGATTTTGAGCACTCATGCAATGGATGAGCGTAAGCAAGATATGATGGCACTTAGGATGGCAAAGATAATAATGATGGGAAAGGAAGACAAAAAGGTGTGAAAGGCTCACATCAATGAGGACAACCATAGGCGAGAGAAAGCCAAATGATAGATATGATGTGACGAGTAGGGATTGCCATGTAACGGATGCACATATGATCTAAGGTAAGATCTCCAATGGAACTACTAGGGGTGCATCCAACTTGTTTGCTATGAAGACCTAGAGCTCATTTGAGGAGGCTCATCATTGGAATCTGCAAACCAAGTTCTATAGTGTAAGGGTCCCCACATAGTTATGCATGAATGATAATCTCTATGTAGTACAAATATAGCAATGGAGTACGAGTGTGGATCTTTCAAAGGGAATAATGGTGTTGCCCCCTTCTCTCTTGTTTTTTCTCTTTTTATTTTTATTTTTTGTGTCCTCTTTGTCTCTTTCTTTTTGTCTCTCATTTGTCCTCTTTGGGATCTTTTAATTTGTCCTATTTGGGATCTTTTCCTCTATTAAGGGCAACACTATATGTTTTACAAGAATAAAAAGAAAAATCATCACACTTAATAAGAAGTACTCAACATTAAGACAAGTGAAAACTATCATGATGTATGCAAATGTATGCCTCTGCTAGTGTAACAGGATATGCAATGATACTAGCACGTCATGTAGCAGTACTAAGGGCAAGGCCCAACTATCATGCAGCTCCTAGATCAAGCAAAAGCATGTATGACATGAAGATCAAGTCATGAGATGGTGGATGTTGCATTGCAATGTATCTCGGAAAGGCTATGGAAATGCCTTAATAGGTAGGTATGGTGGCTGTTTTGAGGAAAGATATAATGAGGGTTATGTATGACAGAGCGTATCATGTCATGGGTTTGGATGCACCGGCAAGTTTGCACCAACTCTCAAGATGAGAAAGGGCAATGCATGGTACCGAAGAGGCTAGCAAAATATGGATGGTGGAAGTGCCAACAATCGAATACCCACATTAGTCCGAAGAACTCATACACTTATTATCGGTAACTCTCTATCTAGTTAGGAAATTCACAAAGAGACAAGTACCCCGGGGAGGAGTGTTTGGGGGTTTGGTTATCCTTGCGCATCCTCGACTCATGGTAACGTGAGGGTACTCTATATATTCCAACGCCTCCAGAGGTTAGCGACCAATTTATTAGCTAGAGTTCTCAACTGATTTTTAGTTTTTGAAAAACACACGGATTTCCCAAATTACGACACCTCTCACTAATAGGCTCAAGCTGTTGGCACCATTAGTCCAAACATTACTCAAATCAATACCTCAAAACTATTGCAAGTTACTACTATACTTAAATAGCAACCTCAATTACCTACTCATGCAAGACACACAACTCAGTGCAACGAGCCAACTCTCTAAACAAGATAAGAATGATAACTCAAGAGAGTTCCAAAAGCAACCTAATAAAAGCTCTTAAAAAGATAAGCATGAAAACTAAGAGCTAAGCATGAAAGTAGCTACGAAAAGATAAAGAACACACAAAAAGAATAAGCATGAAAACCTATGTTGTGTTCTAGAGTGGAATGGAGCGTGTTTCTCTCCCAAACAAGGTAGGCTAGTTTACGACTTGTTATTAACAACAAACAAAACTAAAACGAACTAAAAAGTAAAGAGCGGGACGCTCCAAGCATAGCATATAACATATGAAGTGATAAAAATATAGTATGGAGATGGACAAACTGATGATTGTTGATAGAGAAGGGGATGCACGGGGGCATCCCCAAGCTTAGACGTTTGAATCTCCTTGAATATTTCTTGGGGTGCATGGGGGCAACCCCAAGCTTGAGTGCTTGACACTCTTGTATCTTCTTTCATCATCTACCATCGCATACTTGAAAACTCCCTTCATACGAAACTCATCATAAGCTGATTAGAGTGGTTAGTACCCTTAATAAAATAATTTATTACCTACTGAAATAATGATTTTCATGAAAAGCTATTGTTTCTCATGATTGCCAAAAGGTTTTTTGCAAAGTAAAAGCAAGCATAAGATTTGCAAAATGATGAAAACGCAAAACATGGCAGAATCTGTGAAAAACAGAACATCAGGTAGTAAATAATTAATTCGGGGCACTTCTGGAACTCAAATAAAAAAAACTCAGAACAGATGCGAGAAATGCAATTATATAGAGCATGCTGTCAAAAAATTCAGATCAAAAATATGATCTGGTGATTTTTGGCGATTTTTTCCGTCAGGCAGACATAATCTGTTTCTGGACAGCATGTCACAATTTTTGAACTTTCTTGCAATCGGAGGCTATTACTTGGCACAAAGCTTCAAAATAAAGATACAATGATGTTGCTACAGTAGTAACACACATCAAGACCACTAAAACTGAAAGTAAAAACAAATTGGGTTGCCTCCCAACAAGCTCTTTCTTTTATGCCTTTGAGCTAGACATAATGCAAAAAAATCAAGTTTTATCAACTCCATAAGAATAACTTGCCCGAATGACGGAATCATAAGGTAACTTAATCTTATTTCGAGGGAAGTGTTCCATTCCCTTTTTAAGGGGAAATTGGAATCTAATGGTCCCCTCTTTCATGTCAATGATAGCACCAATGGTGCGGAGAAAAGGACGTCCCAAAATAATTGGACATGAAGGATCACATTCAATGTCCATAATAAGAAAATCAACGGGCACATAATTCTCATTGACAATAATAAGAACGTCATCAATTCTCCCTGAAGGTTTCTTCATGGAAGAATAAACAAGACGAACATGAAAAGAACATCGATCAAAAGGTTTCAAATCAAGCATATCATACATTCTTTTGGGCATAATGGAGGCACTAGCTCCAACATCACATAATCCAAAGCAAGAGATATTATTCAATTTAATCTTGACCATAGGATCCCAACCATCTTCTAGTTTTCTAGGAATAGAAGTCTCTAGCTTGAGCTTCTCCTCCCTAACTTTGATAAGAGCATTGGTAATATGCTTGGTGAAGGCAATATTAAATGTACCAGTGTGGGGGTCTTTAGCCATTCTTTGCGAAAAGGTGATAACTTTGGAAATACTACAATTGTCAAAATCAAGATTACTACCATTAATTAAAGTGGTGGTAATGTCATCTAAGCTCATCCTTTTGGTAGTCTCTAAATTCAAAGGACCTTCTTGTCCTATAGTTGAGGTATTAGCATCACCATTAATAGGTCCATTGGGATTAGGAATGCGATGGGTGCTAAAAGTTTTGAGATCCTCAACAACTTGTATAGTAGCAATGGTAGTTTGTGTAGGAAGGTTCTTAATCCTATCTTCCTCTTCTTTTGTTACAACCACTTCGGGTTTGGCTGCCATTTGATTTATCAAAGTGGATTGTGTGTGAGACATATTGGAAACTTGGGTCTCTGTGGTGGTGAGTCTAGTTTGGAGATTGGAAATATCACTATTCAGGCTCTCAAGTTGTCTTCCAATGTTTTGCAAGATAGAAGAATGCTCATCTAATTGTTTAGAGAAGGCCTTGTTTTTTTCATATTGGGTGTGCATATAATTCTTTGTAGCTTTCTCTATCTCTAAAAGTTTTTCATAAAAAGGCATTCTTCTATCATGAGGAGTGTAACTATAGGTGTTGCTATTCCCATAGTTGTTGGATGGGAAAGGTCTAGGATTGCTACCAAAAGCACTCCTATAAGCATTATTATTAAAGTTGTTCCTAGATATAAAATTAACATCAACTTGCTCTCTTTCTTGAGCAACCAAAGAATTTAAAGGATCATCATGTGGATCAATAGGAGCTTGCTTAGTAAGTAAATACATGATCATGTCAACCTTATCATTAAGGGAGGAGATCTCCTCAACAGAGTTTACCTTCCTACCTGTCGGAGCTCTCTCGGTGTGCCATTGAGAATAATTTGTCATCATCTCGTCCAATAGTTTCGTGGCAGCACCAAGTGTAGTTGACACAAAGGTTCCTCCCGCGGCTGAGTCCAACAAATTCCACGAGGTAAAGTTCAATCCTGCAGAGAAATTTTGGATAACCATCCAAGTAGTTAAACCATGTGTAGAACAATTCTTAACAAGAGATTTCATACGTTACCAAGCTTGGGCAACATGTTAATTATCTATCTGCCTAAAATTCATAATGTTACTTCTTAATTGGATAATCTTAGCAGGTGGGTAATACTTCCCAATAAAAGCATCTTTGCACTTATCCCAAGAATCTATGCTATTCCTAGGCAAAGATTGAAGCCACACTTTAGCTCCTCCTCTCAAGGAGAAAGGAAAAAGCTTAAGTTTAACAATATCACCATCTACTTTTTTATATTTTTGCAGATCACAAAGCTCAACAAAATTGTTCAAGTGCAAAGCAACATCGTCTCCAGCACCGGAGAATTGATCTTTCATAACAAGGTTCAATAAAGCAGGTTTAATCTCATAGGACGTAGCTCAAGTGGCGGGAGCAGCAATAGGAGTGCAAATAAAGTCATTGTTGTTGTGACTACTGAAGTCACACAACTTGGTGTTTTCAGTGGAACCCATAGCAGCGGCAATAAGCAAGAACAAAGCAACTAATTTTTTTGTGGTTTTTGGTATAAGACTCTAAACCAAAAACTAGAAAGCAAACTAACAAGACTAAAAAGTAAAGGTAAAAGATAGCGTGCAACTCCCCTATCTTGAAGACTGGAGTCCACAGCAACGACGCCAAAAAACTTTGCTGGATGACGAGATAATGTATATACATCTCGCTCCTCGTTGGTTACCCCAAGTGGAAGGTTGAGATGTAGTCAGTAGCAAGTTTTCCCTCACACGGAGACTGTAAGGTTTATCGAACCAGGAGGACTCCTAGGATCAAAAAGTAGGTGTCTCCTGTCCAGGCTAGCACAAGACGTGGACCTGCACACACAACAAATAACTTTTCTCCCAACGAGTATAGAGAGGTTGTCAATCTCTCCGGCCTTGTAGTTTGCAAACGATCAAAACACAAGCAGGAAAAGTGATAGTGATTGCAACGGGAAAGTAAATGATGGAGGTGTAAACAATGGTGGTGATATGGACCGGAGTCACACGATGTTCACTAGTGACGTCTCTCTCCCAAAAGACGATAAACAACTATGCTTGGGTAAACAAATTACACCATGGCAATTGACAGAATTATGGACGCACCGCAATGCTAATTATGCTACTTGAAAGTTAGAGGCTCAATAGTAATGGGCAGTACGCCAAGACAAGTAATCTGTTTATTCATCAACATCTACTTACGAATCATTGACCTTGAGATATCTATCCAGAACATTACGCCGATATTAATTTGTGAGCCCCACCCAAAGTGTAAACTAAAAGCAACAGACAACTGCATTAACGAACTATGCGTAAGGTAAACAATCCTTGCAACCGTGGTCACAAGCACCATTGTTTTATCCCCGGTGGCAACATCACATCCCCTAGTCTCATGTTTCTGTCACTCAAGCTAGACATCGAGGGGCATGAACCCACAATCATGCATAACGCTCCCTCTTGGAGTTACAATCTACTACTCAGCCAAAGCAATAAATAGCAACGGAGAACATGCATGAATCACTAAGGAACATAATATAAAAGGATAATCAAATATATAACTCATAACAATCTGAACATAATCTCATAATCCATTGGATTCCAACAAACCGAACATGGCAAAAGCAAGAGAATTACATAGGCGCCTTGATCATGTAGGGCAGCTCACAAGGACTAATCATGGAAGCACAAGATTGGAGAGAAGACATCACATAGCTACTGGTCATGGACTCATGGTCCAAGGAGGACTACTCACGACACGTCCGACAAGCATTTATGGTGATGGATAAGCTCCCGGAGGTCAATCCTCCCTCCGGCAGGGTGCCTGGAAGACGTCTCTGTCGCTTCTGATCTCGGAAGCGCTGCGACGGCGGAACGATGGAGAAATTCGCGATTCTGGATGTGATGGAAGGGTTTCCTCACAGAGGAGTAAATATAGGCCAAAGGAGGTCACCGGAGGAGGTGGGAACCACCCAGGCGGCCTCTTGGCGCGGCCTTGGGCCAGGCCGCGCCCACAGGTCGCCTGGGAGGCCCCTGGCCCCCCTGTGGCCCATCTTCAGTGATCTGGAAGCTTCCGTTATGCTGATCTTTTATATATTTTCTTGGAATTTTTCGGACTTCCGAAAATTGGGTAAAAGCCCCTGCAAAATAGACATCAGCAGACAGAAACTGGCACTGGGTGCATTGAGTTAGTAGTTTAGTACAAATATGTGTAAAATTATATAAAAGTGTAGCAAAACATATAACAATGTCACCCAAAAGATCATGGAACAAGCAGAAATTATAGATACATTTGGGACGTATCAGCATTCATCATGCAACAGTCATAACCTAGGGTGCTACATAACTAGCCCCAATTCATCGATGTATTGTAGGCATGTATTCCATATATAGTCATACGTGCTTATGGAAAAGAACTTGCATGACATCTTTTGTCCTACCCTCCCATGGCAGCTGGGTCCTAATGCAAACTAAGGGATATTAAGGCTTCCTTTTAATAGATAACCGGACCAAAGCATTAACACTTAGTGAATACATGAACTCCTCAAACTACGTTAATCATCGGAAAGAATCCCAGTTATTGTCACCCTGGGGTATGCGGATCATAACTCGTAATAGGTGTCTATAACTTGCAAGATAGGATCAAGAACACATATATATTGATGAAAACATAATAGGTTCAGATCTGAAATCATGGCACTCGGGCCCTAGTGACAAGCATTAAGCATAGCAAAGTCATAGCAACATCAATCTAAGAACATAAAGGATACTAGGGATCAAACCCTAACAAAACTAACTCGATTACATGATAGAGCTCATCCAACCCATCACCATCCAGCAAGCCTACGATGGAATTGCTCACGAACGATGGAGAGCATCATGAAAATGGTGATGAAGGATGGTTGGTGATGACGACAACATTGATTTCCCCTCGCCGGAGCCCAAATCAGACTCCAGATCTGCCCTCCCGAGGAATAACAGGAGGTGGCGGCGGCTCCGTATCGTAAAACGCGATGAACACTTCTCTTAGATTTTTTCTCCGCACATAAGAATATATAGGAGTGGAAAATAGGTCGGTGGAGCTTCAGGGCCCCACAAGCTAGGGGCGCAGCCTAGGGGGTCGCGTCCTGCAGGCTTCCTGGGGTGGCACCTCTTCGATAGATTCCTTCGCCAATATTTTTTATTATATCCAGAAATATTCTCCATAAATTTTCAGGTCAATCCGGGAACTTTTATTTCTGCACAAAAATAACACCAAGGCAATTCTGCTAAAAACAGCGTCACTCCGGGTTAGTTCGATTCAAATCATGCAAATTAGGGTCCAAAACAAGGCCAAAAGAGTTTGTAAAAGTAGATATGTTGGAGGCGTATCAACTCCCCCAAGCTTAAACCTTTGCTTGTCCTCAAGCAAACCATTTGATAAACTGAAAGTGATAAAGAAAAACTTTTACAAACTCTGTTTGATCTTGTAGTTGTAAATACGTCTAACTCATGTTCAGATTTTCAACTCAAATTCTAGACTAACCACATTCACAATAATATTTATGTCTCATATTTACTTATATGTATGTCATAATCAACTATAGAGCAATAATAATAAGTCTCGGATGACAACAATTTTGTGAAAACAATCATAATACAATATGATAAACTAGTATCTCGCTAGCCCTTTCTAAGACCGCAAAACATAAATGCAGAGCACCTCCAAAGAACAAGGACTAACTAGACATTGTAATTCATGGTAAAAGAGATCCAGTCATACTCAGACTCAATATCAATTAATAGCAAAGCATATAAATGACGGGTGTGCCCTCTAACTGGTGCCTTTTATAAGAAGAGGATGACTCAACAATAAAGTAAAGTAGGTAGGCCCTTCGCCGAGGGAAATATTGATTTGCAGAGGTGCCAGAGCTCGAGCTTTTAAAACAGGGATGAATAATATTTTTGGGTGGTATGCTTTCATTTTCCACGTAACAACTAAGAGTTCTCAATATCTTCCATGCTAAATACATTATAGGCGGCTCCTAAACAGAATAGTAAAGTTTTTTACTCCCTCTCCACCAATCAATCACATTCCACGGTGGGCCGCATCCACGGGTACCATCCATACAAACATCAATCCTGGTGGAGCTTTGTTTCATTAAATTTGACTTGACTTTTGAGCATGGGACTGGGCATCCCGGTTACCAGCCACTTTCTCGTGAATGATAGTGAGTCAACACATATCTTGAGAATAACCCACCTAGCATGGAAGATATTGATAGCCCCTAGTCACCACATGAGCGATTCGGGCATAGAAAATAGAATATTTATTTGAAGGTTTAGAGTATGGCATATGCAAATGTACTTGGTACGGTAGGTGAATACCGCATATAGGTAGGTATGGTGGACTCATATGGAACTGAAGGGGAATGTTGCATGGGAAACCAAAAATTTCCTACGCACACGAAGACCTATGATGGTGATGACCATCTACGAGAGGGAGATCAGATCCACATACCCTTGTAGATCGCTAAGCAGGAAGCATTAAGAAACGCGGTTGATGTAGTGGAACGTCTTTGCGATCCAAATCGCTGTCGTCCCACGATCCATCCTGATCTAGTGCCGAACAGATGGCACCTCCACGCTTAGCACACGTACAACTCGACGATGATCTCCGCCTTCTTGATCCAGAAAGAGGGGTCAGAGAGGTATGATTTCTTCGGCACCGCGACGGCGTGACATGATGGCGGTGGAGCTAGTCCAGCAAGGCTTCGCCTAAGCACCACTGAAAACTAGACTAGAGGAGAAGTGGATCTAGAGAGTGGGCAGCACATGGCTGATTATTGTTGTATCTCAAAACCCTCAAAAGATCTAGTATATATAGGAGAACAGGAGGGAGGCCGCCAGCCCTAGGGATGCACCTTTGGGTCGGTCGAAGTGGGCGGAGAGGAGGAGTCCTCCTCCAATCCTACTCCTAGTAGGATTCCCCTTCCACTTGGAAACCTTTCCCACCTTTTGTATGTTCCCCTTATTTTCGACTCCAGCCGCATGGGCCCTTAGAGGTGGCTTCAGCCAGCCCACCAATGGCTGGTTTGCCTCCTCTCTTCATTCATGAAGCCCTAGGGTCGTCACACCCCTCCTGATGGTCCCCCGACACCCTCCCGACACTCCCGGTACACTAACGATGAGCCGGAAACCTTTCCGGTGACACAAACAGGACTTACTATATATCAATGTTTACCTCTGGACCATTTCGGAGCTCCTCATGATGTCTAGGATCTCATCTGGGACTCTGAACAACGTTCGGTCACCAACACCTATAACTCAACTATACCGAAACATCATCGAACCTTAAGTGTGCAGACCCCGTGGGTTCAAGAACTATGCATACATGACCGAGACACTCTCCAATCAATATCCAATAGCGGGACCTGGACATCCATATTGGATCCTACATATTCTACGAAGATCTTTATCGGTTGAACCTCTATGTCAAGGATTCCGGTAATCCCGTATGCAGTTCCCTTTGTCCTCCGATATGTTACTTGCCCGAGATTTGATCGTCGGTATCTCTATACCTAGTTCAATCTTGTTACTGGCAAGTCTCTTTACTCGTTATGTAACACATGATCTCGTGATTAACTCCTTAGTCACATTGCTTGCAAGGCTTATTGTGATGTTGTATTACAGAGTGGGCCTGAGATACCTCACCGTCACACAAAGTGACAAATCCTAGTCTTGATCCATGCCAACCTTACAGACTCCTTCAGAGATACTTCTAGAGCACCTTTATAGTCACCCAGTAACGTTGCGACATTTGATACACACAAGGTATTCCTCCGGTGTCCGGTAGTTGCATGATCTCATGGTCATAGGAACAGATACATTGACATGCAGAAAACAGTAGCAATAAACTGACACGCTCATATGCTACGTTTATAGTTTGGGTCTTGTCCATCACATAATTATCCTAATGATGTGATCCCGTTATCAAGTGACAACACTTGTCCATGGCCAGGAAACCTTGACCATCTTTGATCAATGAGCCAGTCAACTAGAGGCTCACTAGGGACAGTGTGTTGTCTATGTATCCACACATGTATTTGAGTTTCCAATCAATACAATTCTAGCATGGATAATAAACGATTATCATGAATAAGGAAATATAATAATAACCAATTTATTATTTCCTCTAGGGCATATTTCCAGCAGTCTCCCACTTGCACTATAGTCAATAATCTAGTTCAAATGACTATGTGATTGTAATGAATCTAACACCCATATAGTTCTAGGGCTTGATCATGTCTTGCTTGTGAGAGAGGTTTTAGTCAATGGGTCTGAACCTTTCAGATCCGTGTGTGCTTTACAAATCTCTATGTCATACTATAGATGCTGCTACCACGCGCCATTTGGAACTATTCCAAATGACTGCTCCACTATACGAATCCGGTTTACTAATTAGAGTTATTCGGATTAGTGTCAAAGCTTGCATCAACGTAATCCTTTACGACGAATTCTTTAATCACCTCCATAATCAAGAAAAATTATTTAGTCCACTAGTTACTAAGGATAACTTTGACCGCTGTTCAGTGATTCAATCCTACATCACTCTTTGTGCCCCTTGATAGACTCATGGCAAGGCACACATTAGGTGCGGTACACAACACGACATACTTTAGAGCCTATGACTAAGGCATGGGGGATGACCTTCGTCCTTTCTCTTTCTTCTGCCATGGTCGGGCTTTTAGTCTTACTCAAATTCACACCTTACAACACAGTCAAGAAATCCTTCTTTATCTGATCCATTTTGAACTCCTTCAAAAATCTTGTTGCAATATGCATTCATTTGAAAGTTCTATTAAGCGTTTTGATCTATCTTTCTAGATCTTTACGCTCAATGTCCAAGTACCTCAACTCAGGTTTTCCTTTGAAAAACACCTTTCAAATAACCCTACATGCTTTCTAGAAATTCAACTTCATTTCCGATCAAAAATATGTCAATCACATATACTAACCAGAAATTCTATAGTGCTCCCACTCACTTCTTTGGAAATACAAGTTTCTCATAAACCTTGTATAAAACAAAAAACTTAGATCATCTCATCAAAGCGTATATTCCAACTCCGATATGCTTGCTCCAGTCCATAGAACGATCACTGGAGCTTGCATACTTGTTAGCATCCTTATGATTGACAAAACCTTCTGGTTGTATCACATACAACCTTTCCTCAAGGAAACCGTCGAGGAAACAATGTTTTGACATCCTATCTCCAATATTTTATAAATAATGCAGCAACTGCTAACATAATTGCAACAAACTTTTAGCATCACTATGAGTGAGAAAATCTCATCATAGTCAACTCTTTGAACTTGTTGGAAACATCTTTGCGACAAGTGGAGCTTTCTTAATGGTGACTTTTCACCATCATCGTGTGTCTTCCTTTCAAAGATCCATTTTACTTAACAGTCTTACGACCATCTGATACGTCCCAAACGTATCTATAATTTCTGCTTGTTCCATGATCTTTTGGGTGACATTGTTATATGTTTTGCTACACTTTTATATCATTTTACACATATTTGGACTAACCTACTAACTCAGTGCACGCAGTCCCAGTTTCTGTCTGCTGATTTCTTTTTTGCAGGGGCTTTTACCGAATTTTCTAAAGCCCGAAAAAATCCAGAAAAATATAAAAAAAATCAGCGAAACAAAAGCTTCTGGATCACCAAAGATGGGCTAGAGGGGGGCCACATGCCTCCCAAGCGGCCTGTTGGCGTGGCCTGGCCCTAGGTCGTGCCAGGAGGTCTCTTGGGTGGGCCCCACCTCCTCCGGTGCCCTCCTTTGGCCTATATTTAGTGTTATGTGAGGAAACCCTCACATACTTTTTGGAATCACGAATTTCTCCATCGTTCCGCCGCCGCAACGCTTCCGAGATCGGGAGCGTCATGAGACCTCTTCCCGACACCCTGTCGAAGGGACGATTGACCTCCGGGAGCTTCTCCACCACCATGGACGCTTCCCGGACGTGCCGTTAATAGTCCTCTTTGGACCATGAGTCCATGACGAGAAGGTATGTGATGTCTTCTCTCCAATCTTGTGCTTCAATGGTTAGTCCTTGTGAGCTGCCCTACATGATCAAGGCATCTATGTAATTCTCTTGCTATTGCTATGGTCAGTTTGTTGGGATCCGATGGATTATGAGATTATGTTCAGATTGTTATGAGTTATATATTTCATTAACCTTTTATATTATGTTCCTTAGGGATTCATGCATGTTCTCCATTGCTTTTTATTGCTTTGGCCAAGTAGTAGATCGTAACTCCAAGAGGGAGCATTATGCATGATTGTGGGTTCGGGCCCCTCGATGTGTAGCTTGAGTGACAGAAACATGAGACTAGGGGATGTGCTTGTTCCCACCAGGGAGAAAACAACGGTGCTTGTGAACAAGGTGGCAAGGTTTGTTTACCTTACGCATAGTTCGTTAATGCAGTTGTCCGTTGCTTTGAGTTTACACTTTGGGTGGGGCTCTCAACTTAATACCAAAGAGATGTTCTGGATAGATATCTCTAGGTGTATGATTAGTAAGTAGATGCTGATGAATAAATGGTCTACTTGTCTTGGCGTACTGCCCATTACTATTGAACCTCTAACTATCAAGGAGCATAAGTAGCATTGCGGTGCGATCATAATTCTATCAATTGCCCAACTGTGATTTGTTTACCCTAGCATAGTTGTTTATCGTCTTTGGGAGAGACATAACTAGTGAACATCATGTGACTCCGGTCCATATCACCATCATTGCTTACACCTCCACCATTTACCACTTTATTTACTTTTCCGTTGCAATCACTATTACCTTCCCGCTTGTGTTTTGATCCTTTGTAAATTACAAGGCCGGAGAGATTGACAACCTCCCTGTACTCGTTGGGAGAAAAGTTATTTATTGTGTGTGCAGGTCCACGTCTTCTGCTAGTGCCAGGGTGGAAGACACCTACTTGTTGATCCTATGAGTCCTCCTGGTTCGATAAACCTTACAGTCTCTGTGTGAGGGAAATTTGCTGCTGACTACATCTCTACCTTCCACTTGGGGTATCCAACGAGGGGCGAGAAGCACATCCATCAACCCGTCATCACCATCAAGTAGTTGTTCCAAAGTATACACTTTGCTTTCATACATGGATTCTCTCTCGGATTTCATGGCTTTAAGTCATTTGTCGGAATCCGAGCCCACCATTGCTTCTCCATAGCTCGTAGGTTCATTTTTGTCCAACAACATGACCTCCAAGACAGGGTTACCGTACCACTCTATAGTAGTACGTGACATTGTCGACCTACGAATTTTGTAGTAACTTGATCCGAAGTTTCATGATCACTATCATTAGCTTCCATTTGAATTGGTGTAGGCGCCACAGGAACAACTTCCTGCGCCCTGCTACACACTAGTTGAAGTGACGGTTCAATAACCTCACCATGTTTCCACCATCCTCCCACTCAATTCTTTCGAGAGAAACTTTTCCTTGAGAAAGGACCCGTTTCTAGAAACAAACACTTTGCTTCCGGATGTGAGATAGGAGGTATACCCAACTATTTTGGGTGTCTTATGAAGATGCATTTAGCCGCTTTGGGTTCGAGCTTATCAGGGTGAAACTTTTTCACAAAAGCATCGCAACCCCAAACTTTTAAGAAACGACAGCTTAGGTTTCTCCAAACCATAGTTCATACGGTGTCATCTCAACGAAATTACGTGGTGCCCTATTTAAAGTGAATGAAGTTGTCTCTAATGCCTAACCCATAAACGATTGTGGTAATTCTATAAGAGACATCATAGTATGCACCCTATCCAATAGGGCACGACTATGACATTCGGACACACCATCACACTATGGTGTTCCAGGTGGCATGAGTTGTGAAACAATTTTCACATTATCTTAATTGTGTACCAAACTCGCAACTCAGATATTCATTTCTATGATCATATCATAGATATTTTATCCTCTTGTCACGACGATCTTCAATTTCACTCTGAAATTACTTGAACCTTTCAATAATTCAGACGTGTGTTTCATCAAGCAAATACACAAGTATCTACCCAAATCATCTATGAATTAAGAACATAACTATATCCACTGTGTGCCTCAGCACTCATTGGACTGGACACATCAATCTGTATTACTTACAATAAGTTACTTTCTTGTTCCATCTCACTGGAAAATGAGGCCTTTAGTCATCTTGCCCGAGTGGCATGATTTGCATGTCTCAAGTGATTCAAAATGAAGTGAGTCCAAACGATCCATCTACATGGAGTTTCTTCACGCGTTTATACCAATAGGCATGGTTCGCATGGCTCAGACGATTCAAAAAATGACTGAGTCCAAAGATCCATCAGTATGGAGCTTCTTCATGTGTTTTACACCAATATGACTCAAGTGGCAGTGCCACAAGTAAGTGGTACTATCACTACTACTTTGTATCTTTTGGCATCAATATTATGAACATGTGTATCACTACGATCGAGATTTAATAAACCATTCATATTAGGCGCATGATCATTGAAGGTATTATTCAAGTAAACAGAGTAACCATTATTCTCTTTAAATGAATAACCGTATTATAATAAACATGATCCAATCATGTTCATGCTCAACGCAAACACCAATCAATATTCATGTTTAACACTAATCCCGAAGGTAGAGGGAGCGTGCGATGTTGATCACATCAACCTTGGAATTACTTCCAACACACATCGTCACCTCACCCTTGCTAGCATCCGTTTAATCTATAGCTATAATTTCGTGTTACTAACACTTAGCAACCTAACCGGTATCTAATACCTTGGTGCTACTAGGAGTACTAGTAAGGTAAACATCAATATCATGTATATCCAATATACTTTTATCGACTTTGCCAACATTCTCATCTACCAAGTATCTAGGGTTGCTCCGCTTTAGTGACTCTTCCCCTCATAACTGAAGCACTTAGTCTCGAGTTTGGGTTCAACCTTGGACTTCTTCACTAGAGCAGCAACTAGTTTGTCGTTTCATGAAGTATCCCTTCTTGCCCTTCCCCTTCTTGAAACTAGTGGTTTTACTAACCATCAAGCATTAATGCTCCTACTTGATTTCTACTTTTGTGGTGTCAAACATCGCAAATAGCTCAAGGATCATCTTATCTATCCTTGATATGTTATAGTTCATCATGAAACTCTAGTAGCTTGGTGGCTGTGACTTCGAAGAACCATCATTATCTCATCTGGAAGATCAACTCCCACTTGATTCAAGTGATTGTAGCACTTAGACAATCTGAGCACATGCTCAACGATTGAGCTTTTCTCCCTTACTTTGTAGAAAAATAAGCTTGTCGGAGGTCTCATACCTCTTGACATGGGCGCACGAGCCTGAAATCCCAATTTCAGCTCTTGAAACGTGTCATATGTTCTGTGACATTCAAAACGTCTTCGGCGCCGCAATTCTAAGCCGTTAAGTATTACGCACTGAACTATCACGTGGTCATCAAAAATGTGTATATCAGATGTTCGCAACATCCACAGACGACCTTCGGGGTTCAGCACAACAAGGGGTGCATTAAGGACATAAGCCTTCTGTGCAGCAATGAGGACAATCCTCAGTTTACGGACCTAGTCCGCATAATTGCTAGTATCATCTTTCAACTAAGTTTTCTCTAGGAACATATCAAAAATAGTAGAGCTACAACGCAAGCTACAATATAATTTGCAAAGACCTTTTGACTATGTTCATGATAATGAGTTCAATTAATAATATTAATTAAGAAATCCCACTCAAATTGACATCACTCTAGTCATTCGAGTGTCGCATGATCCAAATTCACTAACTCAAGTCCGATCATCACGTGAGTTGACTTTAGTTTCAACGGTGAACATATCCATGTTGTTCATATCAATTACATGATTCATGCTCGAGCTTTCGGTCTCTTGTGTTCCGAGGCCATGTCTGTACATGCTAGGCTCGTCAAGTTTAACCCGAGTGTTCCGCGTGTGCAACTGTTTTGCACCCGTTGTATGTGAACGTTGAGTCTATCACACCCGATCATCACGTGGTGTCTCGAAACGACAAACCATCGCAATGGTGCATAGTTGGGGAGAACACAATTTTATCTTGAAATTTTAGTGAGACATCATCTTATAATGCTACCCTCGTCCTAAGCAAGATAAGGTGCATAAAAGGATTAACATCACATGCAAATCATAAGTGACATGATATGGCCATGAACTTGTGCTTCTTGATCTCCATCACCAAAGCACCGGCATGATCTCCATCATCACCGGTGCCGCACCATGATCTCCATCATTGTGCTGCCATCGAGGTTGTCACGCTATCTGTGTTGTTACTACTAAAGCTACTGCCTAGCGATATAGCAAGAGCATCTGCAAGCGCAAAATAAATTTAAAGACAACCCTATGGCTCCTGCCGGTTGCCGTAGCATCGACGTGGAAGTCGATATTTAACTATTACAACATGATCCTCTAATACATCCAATATATCATATTATGTCATTGGCCATATCATATCACAAGCATACCCTGCAAAAACAAGTTAGACATCTTACTTACGCAAAACCACAACGGTGATATGCAAGTTGCTATTTAACCTTCTCCAAGGACCGCCTTGGTCAAATCCGATTCAACTAAAGTTGAAGAAACAGACACCCTCCAGTCATCTTTATGCAACAAGTTGCATGTCAGTCGATGAAACCGGTCTCCAGTAAGCGTACGAGTAAAGTTGGTCTCGGCCGCTTCAATCCAACAATACCACTGAATCAAGAAAAGACTAAGGAGGGCAGAAAATTGAACATCAACACCCACAAACTCTTTTGTGTTCTACTCGAGATATCATCTACGCATGAACCCAGCTCATGATGCCACTGAAGGGGAACGTTGCATGGGAAACAAAAAAATTCCTACGCACACGAAGACCTATCATGGTGATGACCATCTACGAGAGGGAGATCGGATCCACATACCCTTGTAGATTGCTAAGTGGGAAGCATTAAGAAACGCGGTTGATGTAGTGGAACATCTTCGCGATCCAAATCGCCGCCGTCCCACGGTCCGTCCCGATCTAGCGCCAAACGAACGACACCTTCGCGTTCAGCACACGTACAACTCGACAATGATCTCCGCCTTCTTGATCCAGCAAGAGGGGGTGGAGAGGTAGATGAGTTCTCTGGAAGCGCGACAGCGTGAAGGCAATTTTGGTGGAGCTAGTCCAGCAGGGCTTCACCTAAGCACTGTTGAGAACTAGACTAGAGGAGAAATTGATCTAGAGAGTGGACAACACGTGGCTGTTTATTGTTGTATCTCAAAACCCTAAAAATCTCTAGTATATAGGAGGACATGAGGGAGGCCGCCGGCCCTAGGGTTGCCCCTTTGGGTCGACTGAAGTGGGAGGAGAGGAGGAGTCCTCCTCCAATCCTACTCCTAGTAGGATTCCCCTTCCACTTGGAAACATTTTCCACCTTTTGTATTTTCCCCTTATTTTCCACTCCAGCCGCATGGCCCCTTAGAGGTGGATTTGGCCAGCCCACCAGGGGCTGGTTTGCCTCATCTCTTGGCCCATGAAGCCCTAGGGTCGTCACACCCCTCCCAGTGGTCCCCCGGTACCCTCCCGGCACTCCCGGTACACTACAGATGAGCCCAAAACTTTTCCGGCACCAAAACATGACTTCCTATATATCAATCTTTACATTTGAACCATTCCGGAGCTCCTCGTGATGTCCAGGATCTCATCCGGGACTTCGAACAACCTTCGGTCAGCAACACCTATAACTCAACTATACTGAAACATCATCGAACCTTAAGTGTGCAGACCGTGCGGGTTCGAGAATTATGCAGACATGACCGAGACACTCTCCGGTCAATATTCAATAGCGGGACCTGGACGCCCATATTGGATCCTACATATTATACGATGATCTTTACGGTTGAACCTCTATGTCAAGGATTGAGTTAATCCCGTATGAGTTCCCTTTGTCCTTCGGTATGTTACTTGCATGAGATTTGATCGTCGGTATCTCTATACCTAGTTCAATCTCGTTACCAGCAAGTCTATTTACTCGTTCCGTAATACAAGATCCCGTGACTAACTCCTTAGTCAGATTGCTTGTAAGGCCTATTGTGATGTTGTATTACCGAGTGGGCCCCGAGATACCTCACCGTTACACGGAGTGACAAATCCGAGTCTTGATCCATGCCAACCCAACATACACCTTCGGAGATACCTATAGAGCACCTTTATAGTCACCCAGTAACATTGCGACATTTGATACACATAAGGTATTCCTACGGTGTCCGGGAGTTGCATGATCTCATGGTCATAAGAACAGATATACTGACATGCAGAAAGCAGTAGTAATAAACTGACACGATCATATGCTACGTTTATAGTTTGGGTCTTGTCCGTGACATATTCTCCTAATGATGTGATCCCGTTATCAAGTGACAACACTTGTCTATGGCCAGGAAACCTTGACCATCTTTGATCAACAAGCTAGTCAACTAGAGGCTCACTAGGGACATTGTGTTGTCTATGTATCCACACATGTATTTGAGTTTCCAATCAATACAATTCTAGCATGGATAATAAATGATTATCATGAATAAGGAAATATAATAATAACCAATTTATTATTCCCTCTAGGGCATATTTCCAACAGGAACAACCTTGGGTTTATGGAAATGGATGCACAAGCAGTATTCCCGCTTAGTACAGGTGAAGGCTATGAAAAGACTGGGAAATGACAAACTATAGAGTGACAAAAGTCATAAACATGCTTTGAGATTAACCAACATTGAGTGCAAGCATGAGTAGGATATAAATCACTATGAACATAAACATCGTAGAGACTGTGTTGATTTTGTTTCAACTACATGTGTGAACATGTGCCAAGTCAAGCCACTCGAATCATTCGGAGGAGGATACCATTCTATCATACTACATCACAACCATTTTAATACGTATGTTGGCACTCAAGACAAACCATTGTTCACTCCTAGATAATTAAGCATGGCATAAGCAACTATAGTATCTAATTGTCATTGCAAACATGTTCAATCCATAACGAGCTGAATCCAAAACGATGAGCTAATCATATTTACAAAAACAAAATAGGTCGAGTTCATACCAGTTTTTCTCCATCTCTGTCACTTCGTCATATATCGTCATTATTGCGTTTCACTTGCACGATCGAACGATGTGAAAAAATAATAATAATAATAATAGTGCACGTGCATTGGACTAAGCTGGAATTTGCAGGCAATAACTCAAAGGAGAAGACAAGGTAATATGGACTCTCTGATAGATAAATGATAATGAATATGAGAGCCACTTAGAATGTCATCGCGGTCTTCTCCTTTTGACCCAAAGAAGAAATAAAAACTATTTACACGGGGGAGCCCGCAACAAGAAAAAGAAGAACGAAAAATCTTTTTGGGTTTTCTTTTAACACTACAAGTAAACAAACTAGAAGGTAAAGCTATAACTAATTTTTTTGGGTTTTCTCCAGGTTAATGAAACACAAAATGAAGAAAACAAATAGAAGAAATAAACTACCATGGATACTACAATGAAAATGTATGAACACCGACATTTGGAATGAGTGTGTGAACATGAATGTAATGTTGGTGAGAAATACGTACTCCCCCAAGCTTAGGCTTTTGGCCTAAGTTGGTATAAGGCCATGGGTGGAAATAACCCTCTCCTGGCTACTCCTGAGAATACTGAGGGTTACACTGGTTTGCAAGCTCCTGCGGCTCCCACTGAAAAACTAGAACTTGCTAAGGATCGAGGGCTGGCGCAGGCTCACGTGCCGGGGGTTGAGATAAACCCTAATATTTGTAAATGTCCTCGGGCATAATAGTGTGCTTTCCTGCATGGATATTGAACAAAGAAGGAGAAGGCAAAGTAATAATCTCACAAGTACCCTGATTAAATACTAACTTGTAAAGCAACCTCTTATCATTGTCTTTCTTAATAAAATCATGTGCTACCATACTATCATAATCTAAATATCTTGTAGGCAGTCGCATTTCCTCTTCTTCGCTAAGCCTAATAGGTATTTCAAAGTGCTTAGCTAGACGAGATGCATAGATACCTCCAAATATAGTGCCCTTCGGATGGTTTAAATTCAATCGTTGTGCCACTATAGCGCCCAGACTAGAAGTTCTATCAACAAGTAAAGCGTTGCGTAGAATAGCGAGGTTGGGAGCACTAAGGCTTGCACTTTCACTGTGACCGAATAAACATCTCCCTGAAAATAATGAATAATTACGTAAAACGGGAAAATGTGCGCTAGCCGCTCTTGCCTTTGACACCCCTCTTTCTTCCCCTATAGTGATTGCGGGAATAAAATCCTCCATGCCTCTAGGACGTGGTTCACTGATGCTGCCCTCAAAAGATAGTTTGCAAACATTGCAAAATTCATAAAGTAACATTTCCTGGCCCATCATATAAATGAAATTCTACCATGGGAGGATTCTTCCAAGGTTAAAAGTGAAAATTTTGCACAAAAGTATTAGTAAGTAGGAGATACTGGTCACACTTATCGTTGAGGAAGTCGGTGATGCCAACATTTTTTGCTAGATAGTAAAAATCTTCATGAATTCCGGCCGCCCTCAAGAATGCCTCACTTGGACATTCACATGGTCAAACTTCCGCGGTGCGAGGAATATTGTATCTAGGCTTCTCATTTTCATTTTCTTTAGAACCAGGCTTGAAGAGCCTCTTAACAATCTCCTCATCTTTTCTTTTCTTGAAAAATAAATCTGAAATTTTTAGTGACTCCAAATAAAAATGAACAAACTCAATTAAAACTTATAGCAACTACTCCCAGAAGTGCCTAGAGGCTATACCATGCATCAAAACTACTTAGGACCCTACAAATTTGACATGCAAGCTCAAGAACAAGGTCTCCACAGCAGCAAGATTTTGCAATATATAAAGCACTAGAAAAAAAAATAATTGGATAATTGGAGGAGTTACATACCGATGATCAATTCCCTAAAATAGTTTTGCAAATGGAGCTTTGAGCGAAGAGATCGAAAATGACAGCAAGATGAGCTAGAACACGGGTTTGAGCAATGGTGGGATTTTTCCGGAGGAAGAAGGAGAGGATGGGTACTGGGATAAGTGTAGGTGCCCACGTGGGACCCACAATCTAGGGGGCATGCCTAGGGGGTGGCCGCGCCCTGCTGGCTTGTGGCCCACTAGTGCAGCACCCGATGTGTTCTTACAGCAGAAATTATTAAATATTCCACAAAAATCATACTAAATTTTCAGGGAGTTCCGAGAACTTCTATTTTTAGGATATTTTCTATTGCACAGATAAAATAGAAAATAGGGAAATAATAACTTTTTTACTAAAACAAAACTAAGGAACATAAAGTAAAAGTTCGGTACAAAAGGTTGCGCTTTCTAAATTCATCCATCTCATGAGTGTCAAAAAGAATCCATCAATAAGGTTGATCAAGTCTTATTGACAAACTTTTCCGAATGATATGGAACCGGAGAACTTTCAAATAACACTAGGTTACCTCAATGGGGATATGCATGTCCCCAACAATAAGTATATCATATTTATTTTTGACTATAGGAAGAGGGAATTCAAAGTCTCCAATAGTGAACGTTGTAATTTTTCGAATGGAGTTGATGCTATGAACTTGAGATTGATTCTTCGGAAAGTGTACCATATGCTCATTACCATTGACATAACAAGTGACATTGCCTTTGTTGCAATCAATAACATCCCCTGCGTATTCAGAAATGATCTACCAAGGATGATTGACAAACTGTCATCCTCGGGAATATCAAGAATAACAAAGTCCATTAAAATAGTAACGTTTGCAACCACAACAAGCACATCCTCACAAATACCGATAGGTAAAGCAGTTGATTTATCAACCATTTGAAGGGAGATTTCAGTAGGTGTCAATTTAGTCAAGTCAAGTCTATGATATAGAGAGAACGGCATACACTAACTCCAGCTCCAAGGTCACATAAAGCAGTTCTAACATAATTTCCTTTAATGGAGCATGGTATAGTAGGTACTCCGGGATCTCCTAATTTCTATAGTATTCCACCCTTAAAAGTGTAATTAGCAAGCATGGTGGATATCTCCGCTTCCGGTATCTTTCTTTTATTAGTAACAATATCTTTCATGTACTTAGCATAAGGAGACATTTTCAGAACATCAGTTAAGCGCATACGTAAGAAAACATGTCTCAGTATTTCAGAAAAGCGCTCAAAATCCTCATCATCCTTTTTCTTGGATGGTTTAGGAGGAAAGGGCACGGGTTTCTGAACCCATGGAACAAAATCTCTTCTATCATATCTCTTATTCTCAGGTTCTGTGTTATCAAGATCAATAGCAGGTTCAATCTCCACATCATTGTCATTATTAGGTTGAGCATCGACATGAACATCATCATTAATATTATCACTAGGTTCATTTTCATTGCGAGAATGTGTCTCAGCATTAGGAATAGAGATATCATTTGGGTTTTCATGTGACTCTATATTAGGTTCACTAGTAGCATGCAAAGTTCTATCATCATTCTTTTTCTTTTTATTAGATGGACCAGGTACATCAATATTAACTCTCTGAGATTCTTGCTCAATTCTCTTAGGATGGCCCTCAGGATACAAGGGTTCCTGAGTCATTGTACCACCTCTAGTCACAACTCTAACAACATGATCATTATTCTTACTAATCATCTCATTGAGCAAATCATTTTGTGCCTGAAGTACCTCTTCTACTCTAGTAGTTACCATGGAAGCATGTTTACTAATAAGCCTAAGGTCATTAACAGTTCTACTCATATATTCACCCAAGCGATCAAGCATGTAAGCATTATGTTTCAATTGTTTATTAACATCAGCATTGAAATTTTCTTCTTTACGAACAAAGTTATCAAATTCATCCAAGCATTGGCTAGCAGACTTATTATCAGGAATATCAATTTCATCAAATCTACGAAGAGAGTTTACCTCTACTACGTGTGTCGCGTTATCAAGACCATGTATTTCTTCAATAGGTGGTAGATTCTTCACATCTTCAGCTTTAATACCTTTTTCTTTCATAGATTTCTTCGCCTCTTGCATATCTTCAGGACCGAGGAATAGAATACCTCTTTTCTTTGGAGTTGGTTTTGGAGGTGGTTCAGGAATGGTCCAATCAATATCATTGCTCAATATATTATTGAATATTTATTAAGCTTGTACAACAGTTCGTTCCCGAAAACACAACCAACACAACTATCTAGGTGGTCCCTAGAAGCATCGGTTAGTCCATTATAAAAGATATCAAGTATTTCATTTTTCTTGAGAGGGTGATTAGGCAAATAATTAACTAACTGGAGAAGCCTCCCCCATGCTTGTGGGGGACTCTCTTCTTCAATTTGCACAAAGTTAAATATTTCCTGCAAGGCAACTTGTTTCTTATGGGCAGGAAAATATTTTTCAAAGAAGTAGTAAATCATATCCTGGGGACTATGCACACAACCAGGAGCAAGGGCATTGAACCATACCTTAGCATCACCCTTTAATGAGAACGGAAATAGCTTAAGAATATAGTAGTAATTATTTTTTCCTCATCATTAAATAGGGTGACTATATCATTCAATTTAGTGAGATGTGCCACAATAGTTTTAGATTCATAACCATGAAAAGGATCATATTATAGCAAAGTAATTAACTCAGGATCGACAGAGAATTCATAATCCTTACCAGTAATACAGATAGGTGAAGTAGCAAACTTGGGACATATTTCATTCTAGCATTCAAATATTTTTCCTTCCACTTGCATAGCAATTTCTTAAGATCATCTCTATCCTTACAAGCAAGAAAGTCCCTAGCTATTTCTCCTTCCATAACACAACCCTCAGGTATATTGGGCAATTCATATCTAGGAGATCTAGGTCTAGCAGGTGAATCATAGTGTTCAGTTTCATCAGATTCAACAATATTATCAATTTCAGCATTCACTCTAGCGATTTGTTCATCAAGAAATTCACCAAGTGGCACAGTAGTATCAAGCAAAGTGTCATAATAAGCATCATGCATAGCAGAAGTAGCATCAAAAATTACTTGCGACATATCAGATTCAGTAGCAGGTGGTGGTGTCGCAAATTTACTCATAACAGATGGTGAATCAATTGTAGAGCTAGATGCAGTATCTTACCTGCCCTCGTAGTTGAGGTGTAAATCTTGGTTTTAGCATCTTTAAGATTCTTCATAGTGATCAACAGATATAAATTCCAAGTGACTCAAAGAGTATAGCTATGCTCCCTGACAACGGTGCGAGAAAAAGGTCTTGAAAACCCACAAGTATAGGGGATCGCAACATTTTTCGATGGTAGAGTATTCAACCCAAATTTATTGATTCAACACAAGGGGAGCTGATGACGAGTAGATGGATATACTTCTCGCCCCTCATTGGTTACCCCAAGTGGAAGGTGGAGATGTAGTCAGCAACATATCCCTTAGACGGGGACTGTAAGGTCTATCAAACCAGGAGGACTCCGAGGATCAACAAGTAGGTGTCTGCTACTCTGGCGCTAGCAGAAGACGAGGACATGCACAAAAAACAAATAACTTTGCTCCCAATGAGTACAGAGAGGTTGTCACTCTCTCCGGCATTGTAGTTTGCAAAGGATCAAAACACAAGCGGGAATAGTGATAGTGATTGCAACAAAAAAGTAAAGGAAAGTAGTAAATGATGGAGGTGTAAGTAATGGTGGTAATATGGACCTGAGTCACATGATGTTCACTAGTGATGTCTCTCTCCCAAAAGACGATAAACAATTATGCATGGGTAAACAAATTACAGTTGGGCAATTGACAGAATTATAAACGCACCGCAATGCTAATTATGCTACTTGAAAGTTAGAGGCTGAGTAGTAATGGGAGGTACGCCAAGACAAGTAGACCATTTATTCATCAACATCTACTTACTAATAATTCAGCTTGAGATATCTATCCAGAACATCTCGTTGGTATTAAGTTGCGAGCCCCACCCAAAGTGTAAACTCAAAGCAACGGACATCTGCGTTAACGAACTTTGCGTAAGGTAAACAATCCTTGCAACCGCGGTCACAAGCACTGTTGTTTTCTCCCTCGTGGCAACAACACATCCCCTAGTCTCATGTTTCTGTCAGTCAAGCTAGACATCAGGGGGCATGAACCCACAATCATGCATAACGCTCCCTCTTGGAGTTACAATCTACGACTCGGCCAAAGCAATACAAAGCAACAGAGAACATGCATGGATCACTAAAGAACATAATATAAACGCATAATGAAATATATAACTCAGCACAATCTGAACATAATCTCATAATCCATCGGATCCCAACAAACCAAACATATCAATAGAAGGAAAATTACATAGATGCCTTGATCATGTAGGGCGGATCACAAAGGCTAATCATTGAATCACAAGATTGGAGAGAAGACATCACATAGCTAGTCCAAGGAGGACTACTCACGGAACGTCCGGAAAGCGTCCACGGTGGTGGAGAAGCTCCCAGAGGTTAATCCTCGCTCCGACAGGGTTCCGGGAAGAGGTCTCCCGATGTTCCGGATCTCGGAAGCGCTCTGGCGGCGAAACGATGGAGAAATTTACGATTCTGGATATGATGGAAGGGTTTTCGATCGGAGGGGTAAATATAGGTCAAAGGAGGGCATCAGAGGAGGAGGGCCCCACCCAGGCGACCTATGGGCGTGTCCAGGGGCCAGGCCACGCAGGGAGGCCTCGTGGCAGGCCCTGGCTGCCCTGTGGCCCATCTTCGTGCTTCGTGAAGCTTCTGTCACGCTGATTTTTTTATATATTTTTCTCGGGATTTTTGGGACTCTGGAAGTTTGGGTAAAAGTCCCTGCAAAAAATACATCCGCACACAGAAACTAGCACTGTGTGCACTGGGTTAGTAGGTTATACCAAATATGTGTAAAAGGATATAAAAGTGTAGCAAAACAAATAAGAATGTCACCCAAAAGAACATGGAACAAGCAGAAATTATAGATACGTTTGGGACGTATCAACATCCCCAAGCTTAATTCATGCTCGTCCTCGAGTAGGTAAATGATAACACAAATAATTTTTGTGGTGACATGCTAACACACATATAATAACTTCAAAGTAAAGCAAGTAAGATATGCAATTCAAGTGAAGACAATAACAGGCAAGAGTCTATATTTAGTATTGAAAATAGCAAAGTAAGAACATAAAGGTGCAAGAGCTCTCGCTGTCCGTGACTCGAATGTCTCCAAATGGTGTTTGCGTGCGAGAAGTGGGAGATGGGTTTAGAGCATAATTTTTTAATTGAGAACTCAATCTACTAAAATTCACACTTGGTCTCCTTCGAAATCTTATTTTGACTCATCCCCAGACCACTAGTCAGGCACAAGTCAAAATGATCCTCTCCCTTTCGACTTTGAGCACTCATGCAATGGACGAGCGCAAGTAAGATATGTTGGCACTTAGGATGGCAAAGAGAATAATGACGGGGAAGGAAGACAAAAAGGTGTGGAAGGCTCACATCAATGAGGACAACCATAGGCGAGAGAAAGCCAAATGATAGATATGATGTGAGGAGTAAGGATTGCCATGCAACGGATGCACATATGAGCTAAGGTAAGCTCTCCAATGGAACTAGTGGGGGTGCATCCAACTTGCTTGATCATGAAGACCTAGAGCTCATTTGAGGAGGCTCGTCATTGGAATATACAAGCCAAGTTCTATAGTGGAAATGTCCCCACATACTTATGCATGAATGATAATCTCTATGTAGTACAAGTATAACAATGGAGTACGAGTGTGGATCTTTCAAAAGGAATAGTAGTGTTGCCCCCTTCTCTTTTTTTCTTTTCCCCCTTTTTTAATTTTTTGTGGCCTCTTTGGCTCTTTGTATTTATCTCTCATTTGTCCTCTTTGGGATATTTTCATTTGTCCTCTTTGGGATCTTTTAATTTGTCATCTTTGGGATCTTTTCCTCACTTAAGGGCAACACTCTATGTTTTACAAGAATAGAAGAAGATCTTCACACTTTATAAGAAGTACTCAAGATAAAGAAAAATGAAAACTATCATGATGTATGCAAATGTATGCCTCTGCCACTGTCACAGGATATGCAATTGTAACATCCCAATTTTCCTAATTGGGAATGTTTTACATTGTAGCTAAGCATCTATGCATATTGATTTAAATAAAGTTTGCATTTGAATTCTTTCGACTTTTGCTTTTGCATTTCTATTTTTTTTTCTTCACACGAGAAGTGCCGGGAAATAATCTCTTGCACGCAAGAGAGAGCGGAGGAAAATGACCCTCCAAAGTGTGAGGAATTTTTGAAATATTTTGAGCCAAGAAAGCCAAAGTTTTATCATGAAAATAATTGCAAAAAGAAAATATAGCATAAGGGATTTTTCTGAAAAAACATTTTTTCAAAGTTTTTATTTTTACTTTGGAAAAATGTTAATCAGGTAGAGGATATTTTTCTGATCATTTTGGTATATAATAACCTATATTAATTATTTTATTTGTTTCCTTTTACTTTCGTTTTAGTTTCAGTTAAAAAAAAGAAGCGGGAGCTATTCTGGGGCTGATCCCCATCGCGAGGAACAGATCCCCTGCCCAACCTCAGCGCCAGACCACCCCCACGCCACCTCTTTTTTTTTCTTTTCCCCTTTCCTTTTCTTTTCTTTATTTTTTTATTCTCTCTCTCTTTCCTTCCCTCTTCTTCTTCCTTCCTTCCCTGTTCTCACGTGAAATTCCTTTCCCCGTCGGATCCCCTGCCATGCCTCACCAGACGGCCGATCCCCGCTCGGATCCGAGCTTTTCCCTGCCGCCTGAGAGCCCCGAGGCCGCCTATATAAATCCCGAGGGCCACCGCACCCCGAACCCCCCCTCCTCGCCGCCCCAGCCGCCCGACCCCCCTGCCTCGCCGGAGCAGTAGCCCGAGCTCCTCCCTGCTCCTTGCCGAGCCCTCCCCGCACCAACCGCGCCACCAGCAGCCACTCCATCGCCGCCGCATTTCATTTTTCCACCCAGCACCCGAGCCCGTCGCCCCGCTGCAGCTCCTCACCTCGCCGGAAATACTGCTGGACCGGACTTCCCCGAGCTCATGACCCCCTTCCTCGCCACCCCGGACCGCTCCGACGCCTCCAAGGGACGTCGGAGGTTCCCCGCGTCCCCCTAGTGTTGTCGCCGTCGCCGGAGGACCGCCGGAGCATCATCCCTGACCACCACCACCTCTCTGCTCGCCGGAGTTGATCCCAGCCAATCCCCGTGTGAGTTCATTAACCCCTCTGTGCCTTAGCCGTTTGATCGGATATAGACGGTATAGATTAGACAGGGTTACCCCTTCGGTTTTAGTTAATAGACCGCCCGCTTTTTACCCCACTTACTATTAAGCCGAAGCGTTTTTGTTATACTTGGGCCGTGTGCTAGTTTTCCCCGCAGCAAACGAACCCGCAACCAATCAGAAACTGCCACATGTACCACTGTCTGTTAGAATCTGTTTCTGTTTATTTCCAAAACAGAAAAGTTTCAAATTTGTTTTGATCATAGCTTTTGATCCCGAATTCCAATGGAGTTTAAACTTGTTCCAGTAGATCACAATTTTTCTGTAGTTGTTAAAAACATATAATTTGTCTATGTTTGAAATTTTCAAATTTGACTTAGATCAGATTTAGTTTAAACCTTGTTTTGGGTATTCCAGGAGTTTAAAAAATTATTTTGATTTGATTCTTTTTGCTACTGCTTCCTAGTGATTATATCTTACTGTGGTATTAGTTTCCAAAAAAAATTAAATATTTTTACTTGGGGTTTTAACAGAAACAAGTTTCTGCCTTAGTGACGTATAGTGAATTCTTTCACTTAGGCCATAGCAACTATTTACTTGTGATGTTGTTTTTTACTTGTTGTTTGATTGTAGTGCTTACGGTGTGTATTTGTTTGTATCGGTAGATCACCCGGAGTGCGAACTTGTTACTTAGAAGCGCTCGATCAAGACAACTATCATCAAGGCAAGTCATTTTGATCATACTATCTCCTATGTTTTTCGATGCATGGTAGTTTCACCTTTCTTTGCCCAATTGCATGCTGCTTAGGTACTTGGAAATTTTAGTATAGGTTGTAGTATCATGTGGTAGGCACACAACAACCCCGATACTTGGCCCCGTGTCGGGACCCCGATCCTAAACCATAGGAATCCAGCCTGTAACACATCGCATCCCTTTGCGGTCTCACGGACGGTTAACTCCACGGCTGCAGCCTTACCTTAGCCGGGACCGTTTGCGTCTTTTGACTCACGTATGCAATAGTGTCGCTAGCATTCCAACGTCAAAGAACCCGGATCGACAAGTCTAGTCATAAACCAAAGTGGCAGTACCGCACAAGGACAGGCATACATGACCCAACAAAGCAGGCGTCGGTCACCAGCGAGTGTAGACGAGTCATAGCAAGCTACAAGGACTCCATTACATCGCGTGACATTTCCCCAAAGGCGACAGACACAACAGCTAAGAAGGACACATGCCGGTCAACCAATGTGTCCGGAGCAGTAGCGAGCTACCATGGCTCGTTGGATCACAAAGAGGCATTTCCCTGTAAGGAGTGCTACTAAAATTCACGACTAGGTAATCGAAACCCATACATATCAAGTACGACACACGTACGCATGGCATACCGATATGTATAGATACATCGATGGCATCACAACATAACCATAAACATACAAGCTTTATTTAAGAGGCTCGGAAGAGCCCCACACATAATATTACATAGTAAGGGTCTCACGACCCATAATAGCAGTCATTCAGTTACAAGCCAGCGGAAGAGTTTAAAACTGTCAGAGTACAGACAGGTGCAACTAGAAGGCACATGGCCTGACTATACTACAGACCCAACCTAGGGCCAGATCGTAGCTGGGACACCAGCTACTCGTCATCGTCGATGTCTATGAAGAACCCTCCGTTAGGGTCTTTAGCAACCTCTGCAACATTTATTAAGCAAACATGAGTACGGAGGTACTCAGCAAGACTTTAGGATAACTATCTACTCATGCAATGTATCAATAAGGTATTGTGGGGTTTCATGCGGAAAGCCAGCATTTGACTCGTGGCTAGACAACTTGCATTTTTAAATAATTTTGACAACTTGATTTCTCGCACACGAGTCCACTAACACCACAACAATACACCATCGTGGAATCATTCGGTATCCATACGGAAATGCCGTCCACGACACTCACACTTTTCTTGACAATTTTATGAGTAGCCATTGAATTATCGATGAACAACATATGTCTCCAAGTAGTCCATATCCGCGGACGCGGCTATTCGAATAGATCATAACCCTGCAGGGGTGTACTTCGTCACACACGCTCTCGCCACTTATCGCCATGTGCACGTCATGCACCTCGGCAACCTTCAAGCGCAAGCCTAGCGAGGGAGTCGGCCACGACCGTTAACCACACTAGTACCTAGTCCAAGTTTATCGCCTATCTGAGAGTAACCCGTACGGAAGTCCGGCCGAGGTTTCCGCCACGGCCTCAAACGATGTGTGCAGGGTTCCCAAGCCCACCATCCGGGTGCCACTTGGTACACCGTGCCACTTCCTACCGCTTCACAGCCCACCTCTCAGGTCAGCGCTATGCACGGCCTCCAGCATGACTATAAACACCGGAAGCTACTTGCAACTCCTGGACCGAGTACTAAGCGATTAATAAGTCGAGCGGGGTCATATTTCAGGGCCCAGCATGTGGTAGTATCTCGTCTTGGACTACATACAAGGAACTCAGTTCCTAAGGACGGTTCCAATGAAACAACCCGCCATGTAGTCCTACACAGCCTTTCACCGGTACCTTTACCAAATCAGGTTCAACGCACAACCTTTGCTTACCGAACACATTCTCACAATTCTGTTCATCTCCCAGATGACAGACCATACACAACTCTAAGCATAACATGCATAGCAGGATAAGGCACATCATGGCTCAAGCAACTACAGGTATGCTAGGTTGCAAGGTTCAACTATTTACTGTGACAAAGATAGGTCATGCAAAGGAAGTGGGTTCAACTAACGTGGCAAAAGCATTTGAAGCATTTGATCCTAATGCAATAAATAAGTGCAGGAGCAAGAACATGGGATTTATCGGGATGATCAAAATGGTTGCTTGCCTTGTTGCTCAGAGGAGTGACAATATCCGTCAGACGGATATTCGGTGGAATCCGGGGGAGCGGAGCCTACCGAGAGGAATGAAAACAATCAATAACAAACATATGCAATCAAGATGATGCATGAGCATGGCATGAGGATGCAAGGTGATAAACTAATATAGCTAGCATGTATTAGGTTTGAAGTTGATTTGAATCAAATTCAAATATCACTTCAAACGAGGTATTCTCGGATACCATTTTAATTGATTCGACCTTATGCTCAGATCAACTTGATGTTAACATGCATGGGATGACATGTCAGTTTGCTGGTTTGTAATTAGGACAGTATTTGATCATGTCAATCATAGTGAAATTCAAATATTTTCCATAATCCATTTATAAAGTATTTATAAGAATTGACTTATTCAATAATCTACATGTTTGGGTTCTGTAACATTTTCAAACATGTTTGAAAATGACATATTCAGATTCCTTGAATTTTTCTGATACTTTTTCATATATAAATTATTTTCATTGGAGTTACAAATTAATTTCTATGAATTTTTGAAGTTTTAAACATTTCTGGAATTATTCTTATACTGGGAAATCCCTTTATTGCGTCAGCCTGACATTAGCAGGTCAACTGACCTGTTCAGGTCAAACCTGACAGGGGGACCCACTGGTCAGCCTCTCAGGGGTTAATCCCGCGCTGACCAGCCCCTAAGTGTGTTTGACTTGGCCTTGGGCCCACTGTCAGTGAGTGTTTAAGCATTTAAACTACTGGATTAGGCCGGCCACGTCGGCCCTCGCCGGAGCCTGGCCGGCGGCGACCAGATCCGCGGCAGAACCTTGCCGGAGACATGCTAAAACGTGCTGTGGTGCTCGGAAAAGGAGGCTGAGAGCACTGGAGTGATCTCCAGGCTCGACCACATCCATTGCTGGCCTCACGGAGAGCTATAGGTGGCCGGAGTAAGCCGGCGACGAGGCGGAGCGGCTGCCGGAGTACGGGTTCGATGGTCTAGTGGCTAGGGGGCTCGGATCCGAGGGGAAAGAGAGGGGAAGTGATCGCAGGCTCACGGGGAGTGCAGAGCAGGGCTTAGATGGCTCGGGGAAGGGCTGTTGCCGGCGTTTCACCGTCGATTTGCTGGCGACCGAAGGTTGAAGACGATGGCGTTGGGGACGTTGCAGAGCTCGGGGAGACTTCAGCCGTTGCAGAGAGAACCAGCTCGACGAGGCGAAGCTACTGGACTACTCGGAAGGGGGGTCCTGTGGCTAGAGGCGCGGCGGCTCGAGCTCGAGCTCGTGGCAATGGCGGCAGAAGGAGGGAGGAGAGATCCCGAGAGGAGGGGGGAACTGGAGCTGGGGAACGGATAGGGTCGGGCTTGGGGTGGATATCCCCGTGCTTGCCAGTGCGAGGCGGCGGCCAGGCAGCCAGGGAGCTGCGTGGAGGCGCGCGGCGACGCGGCGGCCACCTCCTGCTCCTACCAGCGAGGAGGAAGACGACAGGAGAAGATGGGCCGAGCCAGGTGAGCGTCAGGTAATTTCTTTCTCTTTTTTTTCTGATTTGTTTCTGTTTTGCTATTTCATTAACTTGCTATTTATTTCAGCTCCCAAATAGTTTGTAGAAGCTATTTTAAACACACCAGAATATTTGTTGGAATATTTCCAACCATTCCTAAAGTTTTCAACATTTTTGAAAGTTTAAAGTTTCTGATTTCAAATTTAAAACTTGAAACCAGTAGCTTTTTGCATTTATTTAAAGTGCTTAAAGTGTCAAGAAAAAGGTTTTCTTCATTGATTATTTACTTTCATGATTTATCAGAAAGATTGAACTTTTCTTGAGGCCACTTTGGGTTCGTTGATTTTAACTAGTTTGAATTTTCCTTTATTTTTAGAAGTGGCTAGGGTTTTAGCATTTTCCTTCATCACTTGCTTGTTCTTGTTGAAAATTTCCTAGATGCAATGCAAAGAAAACATGAGCACAAAGCTAACTTGCTAAAGGTGTCAGGGATGTGACAACTCACCCCCACTCAAAAGAATCTCGTCCCGAGATTTAGAAGTCGTCGTGAATAACGCAGGATACTCAAGTCGGAGACGATCCTCTCTTTCCCAAGTTGCCTCCTTTTCAGAATGATTTGACCATTGAACTTTAAGAAACTTGAGGTTTCGACGTTGAGTGGTACGCTCAGCTTGATCAAGAATACGCACGGGGTATTCTCGGTATGAAAGGTTATCTTGGAGATCAAGTGTTTCGTGGTCCACTTCACGGATAGGATCCGAAAAGCAACACCTGAGTTGCGAGACGTGGAAGACATCATGAACCTTGGAAATATGCGGAGGAAGTTCCAACTGGTAGGCAACTTCTCCTCGTTTGGCAAGAATGCGAAAAGGACCAATGTATCGAGGAGCCAACTTGCCCCTGATACCGAATCGATGGGTACCCTTCAAAGGTGTAACCCGAAGGTAAGCCTTCTTGTCAACTTCAAAGATCACAGCCTTACGATGACGATCATATTGGCTCTTTTGACGAGACTGGGCTGTTTTCAACTTTTCATGAATAATGCTAACCTGCTCTTCTGCATCCTAGATCATATCCGGGCCAAAGAGTTGCCTCTCTCCGGTTTCTGACCAATTAAGAGGTGTTCGACATCTTCGTCCATAGAGAACTTCAAAAGGAGCTTTGCCCAAGCTTGATTGATAACTATTGTTATAAGCGAATTGGTGAATGGAAGGCACTTCTCCCAATTCATACCGAATGATATAACACAAGCTCGGAGCATATCTTATAGGATTAGATTCACTCTTTCTACTTGACCACTTGATGGGGATGGAAAGCAGTGCTAAAAGATAAGTGAGTCCCCATGGCATTCTGAAAACTTCCCAGAAGCGAGAAGTAAAGATACTCCCACGGTCCGAGTTAATCTCCAAGGGAACACCATGAAGACACACTATTCGAGAGATATATAACTCTGCTACCTGGCTAGCTGTTATACTCTCACGAACGGGAAGAAAATGAGCCACCTTGGAAAGACGGTCAATGACCAGAAAGATAGCATTATTTCCTTTCTTGGTCTTGGGAAATCCGGTAATGAAATCCATGCTAACATTATCCCATATCCATTCAGGAATAGCTAGAGGTTGAAGGGTGCCAGCTGGCCTTTGATGTTCTGCCTTAACTCGACGACAGACGTCGCAGTTAGCAACGAACTCAGCAATTTCTCTCTTCATCCTAGTCCACCAGAACCTCTGGCGTAGGTCCTGATACATCTTAGTCCTACCAGGATGAATGGTGAGAGGATAGTCATGAGCCTCCTTAAGGATTAACTGCCTTAGATGTGGGTTCTTAGGAACCACTAGATGATTCTAGAAAAACATCACACCTTGATCGTTCATGGAAAATTCTTTAGCGTTTCCGCTAAAAATATTCTCCTTGATCCGTGATATACCCTTGTCACGCTTTTGGCCAGCTGTAATTTGATCCTTAAGGGTAGGCTTCGCCACCAGGGTAGAAAGGAATCCTTGAGGAACAATATGAAGATTCAACTTCCGAAAGTCCTCATAGAGATGTGGTTGACCTTGTTGTAGCATCAAATTGTTACAATAAGATTTACGACTTAGTGCATCGGCCATAACATTGGCCTTCCCCGGGGTGTAAGTTATCCCTAAGTCATAATCCGAGATCAACTCAACCCACCGTCTTTGCCTGAGATTCAAATCCGGCTGGGTGAAGATATATTTCAGACTTTGGTGATCAGTGAATATTTCGCAACGATTACCCAGAAGGTAATGTCACCAGGTTTTTAGTGCATGGACCACAGCTGCAAGCTCAAGGTCATGTGTGGGATAATTATCCTCATGTGGACGCAACTGTCGAGATGCATATGCGATCAAACGACAATCTTGCATGAGAATGCAACCTAATCCTTGTCGCGAGGCGTCGCAATAGATAACAAAGTCCTTAGAAAAATCTGGTGGTAGCAACACAGGTGCGGAAGTCAGGCATCTTTTCAGTTCCTGAAAAGTATGCTCACACTGTGGTGTCCACTCGAACTTTTTATCCTTCTTGAGAAGTTCAGTTAGAGGATTTGCAACCTTGGAGAAATTCTCGACAAAGCGGCAACAATAGCTCGCTAGACCAAGAAAACTCCTAACTTGCTTAACCGATTCAGGTTGAGTCCAATCAAGGACAGCTTGAACTCTCTCGGGATTGACAGCAATACCCTTACCAGAGATTACGTGACCTAGATAGGTCACTTCTGGTAACCAAAATTCACATTTTGGAAACTTGGCATAAAGGCGATGCTCTCGAAGTTTCATCAATACCAGCCTTAGATGCTCGGCATGTTCTAGTTCGTTCTTCGAGTAGATGAGAATATCATCGAGGTATACCACGACAAATTTATCCAAATACTCCATGAAGATTGAATTCATCAAACAAGAGAAGGTGGCTCGGGCATTGGTTAAACCGAAGGACATGACGGTGTACTCGTATTGGCCATAACGAGTAACAAAAGCAATTTTTGGAATGTCCCCGTTCTTGATCTTGATTTGATGGTATCCCAACCTCAAATCCATTTTGGAGAAGACTGAGGATCCAGCGAGCTGATCGTACAGGTCGTTGATCCTGGGGAGCGGATACTTGTTCTTTATGGTGACCAGATTGACTGGTCGGTAATCTACAACCATCCGATCCGTTCCGTCTTTCTTCTTGACGAAGAGGACGGGGCAAGCCCAAGGAGAAGAGCTAGGACGAATGAAACCTTTATTCAAGGCCTCATCTAGTTGCTTCTTAAGTTCAGCTAGCTCCAGGGGTGCCATCTTATATGGTCTTCTGGCTATTGGGACAGTTCCCGGAACAAGATCTATCACAAACTGTACATCTCTGTCAGGTGGAATTCCTGGCAGTTCCTCTGGAAAAACATCCGGGAAGTCACGGACTACCGGAATGTCTTCAAGTTCCGGAAGAGGGTTGGCATTTAGGGAATAAAGTTGGCATTTGGCAACTTGAGTAGAGACATTTACTATCTCACCCGAGGGATGGGTAAGCTGGACATTTCTAGAATGAGTATCAATCTTGGCATAGTGAGCTGACATCCAGTCCATACCCAAGATGATATTAATATCCGAAGATTTCAAGGCTATCAATGAGGCTAGAAAAACTAGCCTGTCTACTAGAATTTCATTGTCATAGGTTATCCTTGAGGTTTGCCATTTACTACCAGGAGTTTGGACAACCAATGGAATTGGCATATCACAAAAAGACATGTTATGCAACCGTGCATAACTTTCTGAAATGAAGGAATGAGAAGACCCAGTGTCAAAGAGAACAGACGCTAGGTGATGATTAACAAGAAGCGTACCCAGTATGACGTCGGAATCCTCTGTAGCTTCTTCTGCTGAGACATAGTTCACACGGCCACGTGCAGGAGTTGGCTTCACATAGTAAGCTTTGCCCGACTTGCCTTGCCCGACGGACTTTCCGGGTTGCATGGCACCCACATTTTGAGGACACTCACGGGAGTAGTGCCCTGGTTCTCCACACTTGTAGCATATCACTTGGTTGGCACGTGGTGCAACATTGCTAGCTGGACCACCATAAGTTTTTGCTGGAGGGTTGGTCCGATTCGTCTGAGGCACCACGTAGGATGGCCTCGGAGTGTATATTGGCGGCAGAGAACTGTTCGGAACCCACAGCCTGCGTTTTGGAAACGCGGAACCAGAAGACGAGCCAAAGTCACGGGAGTGCTTCCTTGTGGCTTCAAAGTCAGTATGGCCAGTCTCGGCACTGATCGCCTTGTTGACCAGGGCTTGAAAGCTTGCACACTCGTGGAGGCGCAGATCACGACGAAGCTCAGGGTTCAGACCCTTACGGAACCTTGCTTGCTTCTTGGCGTCAGTAGACACCTCCTCTGTTGCATAGCAGGCGAGGTTACCGAACTCGCAGCTATAGGCATCCACGGTCAACTTGCCCTGAGTGAAGGCACATAACTCTTCTCTCTTTCTGTCCATCAGGCCCTCTGGAATATGGTGCAGACGAAAAGCTGCACTGAAGTCTGCCCATGTGGTTGCTGGTTCAGCGGGACGCATAGCTTCAAAGTTCTCCCACCACAGATTGGCGGGTCCTTCCAGGAAATACGCCGCAAAGGTCACCTTGTCGGCCTTAGAAACATTCGCAGAGCGAATCTTGCGTGAGATGCTGCACAGCCAGTCATCAGCGTCGAGGGGATCGACGGAATGATGAAACTTTGGAGGATTCAGCTTCACAAAGTCGTTGAGGGACACTGCAGCATTCTTAGGCTGACGAGCCGTATTCTGCTCAATACGCTCTAATAGTCGGTTGGTCTCCCTTTTGTTTCTCTCTGCCTCTAGCATAACTTCTTCCAGAGAGGGCGGGTGAGGCACGTCTTCCTACGACGCTTGACTACCCTCGCCTTGCTCATGAGCAGGGGCACGGTTTAACCTGGTGAACACCATCCTGACAAACAAACTCATAGCTTAGACCAATATCATATCAATACTAGCTATGGATTAAGAATGTACTGAACACACAGAATGCGGAAATGAATATCCGAACAGCATGGTAACAAGCAACTGCTATATATACACCATGGTTCATACACACCCTTACATAGTTCAGTACAACCTTATCCGAAGAGCAAACTACTGAATTATGAAACTACTCATCAGAGGCTTACAAGCTTCCTGTACATTATTTATCTAGGCCTCCGGAATTCATTTCACATCACAGGCATACTTCACAAGTCACGCAGGACTGTGAACGTACGGCTACTATCATACTATCCTTCCGCTCACAGCTCAGGCATCCTCATAGAACATCTCATAGAGATTACCTCCATGACCTGGAAGCTCAACCTACGGATCAGGAAACACTCTAGCCTGAGATCCCTAGGATCCATAAGGACACGGATGTGGCCTTGGTCCCCCGACTGGTGGTAAGAGGGGCCCCCGAAGAGGGGTGACTCCTCCTATAGCTGGCCAGTCAACGTGGGCCGGAAGATGGGTCCTAACAGGGTTCAGCATCTCCATATCTCCGTACCCTGTCTGGACTACCGGTGCCAGCTGCGTCAAAGCCGTCCACAGACGGGCACGGGTAGCATAAAGCTCCATGCGAAGAGCACGAGCATCCCTGTCTCTGTTCTCTAGCATCTCAACAATGGGCTGCAGTAGTGGACCCTCCATAGAAGAATCAAAATAGACTCCACTGAGGTATCCCTCTTCACCAGGCTGAGAGGCCGGAACATAGCAGAACTCTGAATTCTGCAGCAGTGCATGTCTCGCTCTCATAATGGTCAGCATTGAATAGGCAGCATCTTGTACTGCCATGTCAACAGTGACTCCCAATCCATAGGACCAATGGATTGGCTCCTCAGCTCCAGGGTAGTCTGGAAATACCCTAACAGTGCAGATATACTGGGTCTGGTTGAAGTCTCGGTACTGTTCCTCCACTATGTACTCGGGGTACCAGCGGTAACCGCACACCGACATCACCCTGACCAGCATGGCCATATGACCCGGTACATCAATGCACCTGGTCAGACGTACCACCTGGCGAGAAGGACGGCCAGACATCTGTAAATAGAGAGTAATGCAAAAGCATTAGCGCTCCGAATGCAAAATTGGGCAGCATAACGACTGTAAATGTTCAAAACAAATTTTGAGACAACCCAAAATGGAATAGCGTATCCACTCAACTATCAAGTTCAACTCTCTGATCATCAAACTTACTTCCTTTTTCCTAGGAATGGAAGAAACCCAATATCTCTTGACTTGCAGTCCTATAATCTACCGATCAGAAACACGAGCCTAGAAGAAGATGAGTAACCTAGTCCTTAATTCCCACAGAAAAAACGAGGATGACCAGAATAGAATGACTTGAGAAGAGAACAAGAGTCTTACGTTCCCTTCCACAAACAATTCCCTTATATATCACTAAAGCAATTCTAGACTCAACTTCGACCAGTTTGGCTTAGTAGTCCTACAGTCAGTCAGGCTCTGATACCAACGCTGTCGGGACCCCGATCCTAAGCCATATGAATCCAGCCAGTAACATATCGCATCCCTTTGCGGTCTCACGCACGGTTAACTCCACGGCTGCAGTCTTACCTTAGCCGGGACCGTTTGCGTCTTTTGACTCACGTATGCAATAGTGTCGCTAGCATTCCAATGTCAAAGAACCCGGATCGACAAGTCTAGTCATAAACGAAAGTGGCAGTACCGCACAAGGACAGGCATACATGACCCAACAAAGCAGGCGTCGGTCACCAGCGAGTGTAGACGAGTCGTAGCAAGCTACAAGGACTCCATTACATCGCGTGACATTTCCCCAAAGGCGACAGACACAGCAACTAAGAAGGACACATGCCGGTCAACCAATGTGTCCGGAGCAGTAGCGAGCTACCATGGCTCGGTGGATCTCAAAGGGGCATTTCACTGTAAGGGGTGCTACTAAAATTCACGACTAGGTAATCGAACCCCATACATATCAAGTACGACACACGTACGCATGGCATACCGATATGTATAGATACATCGATGGCATCACAACATAACCATAAACATACAAGCTTTATTTAAGAGGCTCGGAAGAGCCCCACACATAATATTACACAGTAAGGGTCTCACGACCCATAATAGCAGTCATTCAGTTACAAGCCAGCGGAAGAGTTTAAAACTGTCTGAGTACAGACAGGTGCAACTAGAAGGCACATGGCCTGACTATACTACAGACCCAACCTAGGGCCAGATCGTAGCTGGGACACCAGCTACTCGTCCTTGTCGATGTCTATGAAGAACCCTCCGTTAGGGTCTTTAGCAACCTCTGCAACATTTATTAAGCAAACATGAGTACGGAGGTACTCAGCAAGACTTTAGGATAACTATCTACTCATGCAATGTATTAATAAGGTATTGTGGGGTTTCATGCGGAAAGCCAGCATTTGACTCGTGGCTAGAGAACTTGCATTTTTAAATAATTTTGACAACTTGATTTCTCGCACACGAGTCCACTAACACCACAACAATACACCATCGTGGAATCATTCCTATCCATACGGAAATGCCGTCCTCGACACTCACACTTTTCTTGACAATTTTATGAGTAGCCATTGAAGTTATCTATGAACAACAGATGTCTCCAAGTAGTCCATATCCGCGGACGCGGCTATTCGAGTAGATCATAACCCTGCAGGGGTGTACTTCGTCACACACGCTCTCGCCACTTATCTCCATGTGCACGTCATGCACCTCGGCAACCTTCAAGCGGAAGCCTAGCGAGGGAGTCGGCCACGACCGTTAACCACACTAGTACCTAGTCCAGGTTTATCGCCTATCTGAGAGTAACCCGTACGGAAGTCCGGCCGAGGTTTGCGCCACGTCCTCAAACGATGTGCACAGGGTTCCCAAGCCCACCATCCGGGTGCCACTTGGTACACCGTGCCACTGCCTACCGCATCACAGCCCACCTCTCAAGTCAGCGCTATGCACGGCCTCCAGCATGACTATAAACACCAGAAACTACTTGCAACTCCTGGACCGAGTACTAAGCGATTAATAAGTCGAGCGGAGTCATATTTCAGGGCCCAGCATGTGGTAGTATCTCATCTTGGATTACATACACGGAACTCAGTTCCTAAGGACGGTTCCAATGAAACAACCCGCCATGTACTCCTACACACCCTTTCACCGGTACCTTTAGCAAATTAGGTTCAACGCACAACCTTTGCTTACCGAACACATTCTCACAATTCTGTTCATCTCCCAGATGACATACCATACACAACTCTAAGCATAGCATGCATAGCAGGATAAGGCACATCATGGCTCAAGCAACTACAGGTATGCTAGGTCGCAAGGTTCAGCTATTTACTGTGACAAGGATAGGTCATGCAAAGGAAGTGGGTTCAACTAACGTGGCAAAAGCATTTGAAGCATTTGATCCTAATAGAATAAATAAGTGCAGGAGCAAGAACATGGGATTTATCGGGATGATCAAAATGGTTGCTTGCCTTGTTGCTCAAAGGAGTGACAATATCCGTCAGACGGATATTTGGTGGAATCCGGGGGAGCGGAGCCTACCGAGAGGAATGACAACAATCAATAACAAACATATGCAATCAAGATGATGCATGAGCATGGCATGAGGATGCAAGGTGATAAACTAATATAGCTAGCATGTATTAGGTTTAAAGTTGATTTGAATCAAATTCAAATATCACTTCAAACGAGGTATTCTCGGATACCATTTTAATTGATTCGACCTGATGCATGGGATGACATGTTAGTTTCCTGGTTTGTAATTAGGACAGTATTTGATCATGTCAATCATAGTGAATTTCAAATATTTTCCATATTCCATTTACAAAGTATTTATAAGAATTGACTTATTCAGTAATCTACATGTTTGGGTTCTGTAACATTTTCAAACATGTTTGAAAATGACATATTCAGATTCCTTGAATTTTTCTGATACTTTTTCATATATAAATTATTTTCATTGGAGTTATAGATTAATTTCTATGAATTTTTGAAGTTTTAAACATTTCTGGAATTATTATTATACTGGAAAATCCCTTTATTGCGTCAGCCTGACATCAGCAGGTCAACTGACCTGTTCAGGTCAAACCTGATAGGGGGGACCCACTGGTCAGCCTCTCAGGGGTTAATCCCGCGCTGACCAGCCCCTAAGTGTGTTTGACTAGGCCTTGGGCCCACTGTTAGTGAGTGTTTAAGCATTTAAACTACTGGATTAGGCTGGCCACATCGGCCCTCGCCGGAGCCTGGCCGGCGGCGACCAGATCCGCGGCAGAACCTCGCCGGAGACACGCTAAAACGTGTTGTGGTGCTCGGAAAAGGAGGCTGAGAGCAATGGAGTGATCTCCATGCTTGACCACATCCATTGCTGGCCTCAGGGAGAGCTATAGGTGGTCGGAGTAAGCCGGCGACGAGCCGGAGCGGCTGCCGAAGTCGGGTTCGATGGTCTAGTGGTTAGGGGGCTCGGATCCGAGGGGAAAGAGAGGGGAAGTGATCGCAGGTTCACGGGGAGTGCAGAGCAGGGCTTAGATGGCTCGGGGAAGGGCTGTTGCCGGCGTTTCACCGTCGATTTGCCGGCGACCGAAGGTTGAAGACGATGGCGTTGGGGACGTTGCAGAGCTCGGGGAGACTTCAGCCGTTGCATAGAGAACCAGCTCGACGAGGCGAAGCTACTGGATTACTCGGAAGGGGGTCCTGTGGCTAGAGGCGCGGCGGCTCGAGCTCGAGCTCGTGGCAATGGCGGCAGAAGGAGGGAGGAGAGATCCCGAGAGGAGGGGGGAACTGGAGCTGGGGGACGGATAGGCTCGGGCTCGGGGTGGATATCCCCGTGCTTGCCAGCGCGAGGCGGCGGCCAGGCAGCCAGGGAGCTGCGTGGAGGCGCGCGGCGACGCGGCAGCCACCTCCTGCTCCTACTGGCGAGGAGGAAGACGATAGGAGAAGATGGGCCGGGCCAGGTGAGCGTTAGGTAATTTCTTTCTCTCTTTTTTTCTGATTTGTTTCTGTTTCGCTATTTCATTAACTTGCTATTTATTTCAGCTCCCAAATAGTTTGTAAAAGCTATTTTAAACACACCAGAATATTTTTTGGAATATTTCCAACCATTCCTAAAGTTTTCAACATTTTTGAAAGTTTAAAGTTTCTGATTTCAAATTTAAAACTTGAAACCAGTAGCTTTTTGCATTTATTTAAAATGCTTAAAGTGTCAAGAAAATGGTTTTCTTCATTGCTTATTTACTTTCATGATTTATCAGAAAGATTGAACTTTTCTTGAGGGCACTTTGGGTTCATTGATTTTAATTAGTTTGAATTTTCCTTTATTTTTAGAAGTTGCTAGGGTTTTAGCATTTTCCTTCATCACTTGCTTGTTCTTTTTGAAAATTTCCTAGATGCAATGCAAAGAAAACATGAGCACAAAGCTAACTTGCTAAAGGTGTCAGGGAAGTGACACCCCGGGACGACAAATTTCATATTGCTATGCTTGAGTAGACGGGATTTCGGTTGAGTGCATAACACGAGTGATGCGAGGTTGATTAAATAACCAAGACCAGTTAAGACAAGATTTTCAAGACCACGTGATGCAATGCAACTCTAGGTGAAGGACGGTTGATCGACTCCCTGGAGAAACCAGTGGATCACCCGGGATGCTGGAGACGACCATGACATCTTGCGGAAAGCTTCACCCAGGCTCGAAGAGACGGACGGAGGCTTCAAGACCCAAGGCTTACCTGCACAGCCACAAGTCATTATGGGCTCTGGCTTGGTTGGACAACGCGGCGACTCTGGACAGGCGGTGCTAGCAGATGTAGAAGAACGGTAGGAATGGATGGGCACCGACAGGGATTCAGAGGGACCCGTTGAAAGACCATGTTTTGATCATTCGATCTTCAAACACCCTGAAGTGCGAGGACATACACGGAGGCGATCAAATCTTGTGGGGAACGTGTGCAAAACTCTGCAAAGTCCCAACCTAATCGATTAGCCGTGTCCACGGTCATGGACAACTTGAGCCGAAGGCATTGAATTTCCCCTGAACTCTCAACACAACTTAATAATGATGTGGGTATTAACAACAACTCGGGTACGAGAATTGGTTGGCGGAACCATCTCGTTAACAACAAACAATGTAGTAATATTTTTCTTCCAGCCCCTCTTGTTGTAGGAGAAAATTGGCTTTATGCAAAACTTATAGCCCCACCTGCCAAATATGCATGTAGAGATATTTGATTATTATTTTTACCCCTCTCTTTGATGACTTGCCGGCATATTCCATATGCTGACCTACACGGCTGCAACGTATCATGTTGCAGAGTAATTTTCCGACCAGGAGTGAGGCTACGATCTACGCTCAGCGACATGCCCTGGAGTCGGATGGACTCGTCTACCTGATGCTTCCGCTAGTCTTCGTTAGTTATCTCATGAGATGGCCTTCAGCCACTTTATTGTAATCCATTATTGTAATAAAGTACTCGATATGAGATTTCGATTAATAAAGCTGTGTGATTGAACTCTTGATATATACATTGATGTACTGAGTGTGTACCAGCATGATCTTGGGATGGTACATAAACACCAGAGGCTTGACTCGTCTTGAGTCAGGTCGCTACAGAAATGGTATTCAGAGCACACGCTGACCGTAGGACGTAACCTCTAGGACTGGAAAAGCCTTAGGAAGAAAACTATTTTCTTATGTCAATAAATCCTCTATTTCCTCTTCTCATCATTTCCGACTTCTCTCTGATTTTCCAATGTTTTAGATGGCCACCTTCATCCCCGTTAAGATCACGGAGTTTTGCCAGCCCGACGCCACTATGCCTTTCAGAAAGGAGCTGATACAGATCACCAAGGACTTGAGGATTGCTCTGCCGACTATCACAGGGAAGCCGACTTCGTCTTACCCGGAGGATTCACGCTACAGGATTGAGGTGCAAGTTCCCAGAAGGACATTCGAGCCGCGCACTGAGCCGGTGGATTTCAAGTTCATCGCACCCAACTGGATTCTCGGAAGGGACATGGCGGTCCATTCTGCACTCGGACGTATCAAGGAAGTGTAGAGAGGCTGCCCTATTTCACCAGACCTATTCATGATATCCCGGAGAAGAGAAGATGGAGAAATCATCTCAAGCAAGACCAAGGACGCTCTCCTGTCCTATGCCCAGACCTTAGAGAAGCAAAGCGGGACTCTGGAGCGTCGTGTGATCAAGGACGCCAGGAAGATCAAGCAACTGTCGCTCCGCGAACTCGAACTCGAAGAAGCAGCCCGGGAAGCCCACTATGAGCACGAACTAGAGGTGAAGGACTTTCTAGAGAGGATCGAGAAGCTGAAGACTCGAGTTGCATACCTGGAGGAGGAACTGGACATGGGCGAGAACCTTCATCCCGAAGGTGACGTAGCCCCCTTGATCAGCAATGACGAGGACTATGAAGAAAGCTCCACCGAAGGACCCACCACCGTGCTTTTCTGAGGAGGACACTTAGACTAGACCACCAAATTTATTTTACCGTTAAACGCTTAGGCTGATGTTTAGGTTATCGAATTTTGTATCCCCGTGTGAACCTTTGTGATAGTATTGAATAAAATGTGTGGTGTCATACTTGTTTGTTGCATTTCATATGGGTAGTGTAATTACTCTTAGACCATTGTTCTATGCTAATCTCACCCCTCTACAAACATCAGATGCCTCCGAGACGTGCCCCTACTTCCAACTTTCCGCCGGAACTCACCCAGTTGATTCAGCAACAGAATACCCTGATGCAGCTGATCATCCAGAACCAGAACAATAACAACAACCATCATCCATCCCAGGCCGACAATCTCACCCGTTTCCTGAGGTTGAACCCTCCGACTTTCTCCAGCAGCATTGAGCCCATTGTGGCAGATGATTGGCTCCGCAAGATGGAGCAGGAACTTATCAATGCTGGTTGTACTGAAGGTGAGAAGGTGCGCTTTGCCGCGCATCAACTTGAAGGCCCTGCAGCTGCATGGTGGGAGAACTACACCACCATATACCCCATTGCTGGAGTCACTTGGGAGCAGTTCAAGCAAGCCTTCCACACCACACATGTCTCAGCTGGTGCAATGAGTCTGAAGAAGCGTGAGTTTCAAAACTTACGCCAGGGAAATCGCTCTCTGGCTCAGTATGTCGATGAACACAGCATGCTCGCCCGTTATGCACCTGGAGATGTGGCCGATGATGCAACCAAGCAGGAAAAGTTCTTGGAGGGACTCAATGATGAGCTGAGCATTCAGCTGACTGTAGACACCTTCAACAACTACCAGGAATTGGCAGATAAGGCCCTCATCCTGGAGGGGAAACACCAACAAATGGAGAACCGCAAGCGGAAGTATGGGAATGGAAAGTTCAACTCCGGCACTCGGCAGAAGCCTCGCTACACCCCCTACTCAGGGAATACCGGGACTGGATCCGGTAAGTTTGGAGGACACGTCCAGCATAACCACCCAGTGCACAACCATGGTGGCCACAACCATGGAGGAAATGGGAACCACCGCAACAACAACAACTTCAAGAATGGCGGTACTGGCACTCAGCAGCATTCAGCTCCAGCTCAGAAGGATCTGAATCACATCACCTGCTTCAAGTGTCAGAAGACGGGACACTATGCCACCGAATGTCCCGAGAACAAGCAGGGAAATTGAAACGGCAACGGCAACTCTGCATCAAAGAAGCCCGATCCTTTTCCTCGAGCTCAGGTGAATCACATTGATGTTGAAGAGGTCTATGATCACCCCGATACTGTGGTTGGTAAGTTTTTGCTAAATTCACGTCCAGTATTGGTACTTTTTGATTCTGGTGCAACGCATTCATTCATATCAAGGGTAGTTGTGGAAAAGTATAGTTTGCCAACTAGGACCCTCAGCCAGCCTATTAAGGTCAGTTCCCCAGGAGGCATGATGACAGCCGGGATAGGATGCCATGCTTTGAGTCTCAACATCGGGAACCATAATTTTCCCACCGACCTCATCGTATTAGAGTCCCAGGGATTGGATGTAATCCTAGGCATGGATTGGTTGGCCAAGTATGAAGGGAATATTGATTGTGCCCTTAAGTCTATTTTGCTCACCACCCCCGAGCAAAAGCGGATTAAGTACGTGTCTCAGCGCCCGACACGGAGTAAACAAGTAAACTCTCTCACGGGAGTAGTCCAGGAGGAAGTACCGATTGTACAGGAATACCCAGATGTATTTCCGGAGGAATTGCCGGGCATGCCACCTGATAGAGAGATTGAGTTCCTGATGGAGCTATTACCCGGAACAGCCCCGATATCCAAGAGACCCTATCGGATGCCCGCAAATGACTTGGTAGAAATCAAGAAGCAAATTAAGGAGTTGTTGGACAAAGGGTATATTCGCCCAAGTTCTTCACCTTGGGGAGCCCCAGTACTCTTGGTTGAAAAGAAGGATAAGTCCTTGAGAATGGTTGTCGATTATCGTGTGTTGAACGAGGTGACCATCAAGAACAAGTACCCCTTGCCGATGATCAATGATCTGTTTGACCAGTTAGTTGGAGCCCGAATATTCTCCAAGATTGATCTTCGATCCGGGTATCATCAGTTGAAGATTCGTGAACAGGATATACCCAAGACAGCCTTCACCACTCGGTACGGCTTGTATGAGTACACGGTCATGTCATTTGGACTGACTAATGCTCCGACATATTTTATGAATCTGATGAACAAGGTATTTATGGAATACTTGGACAAGTTTGTCGTGGTGTTCATCGATGACATACTGATATTCTCCAAGAACGAGGAGGAACACAAGGAACATCTGCGTCTAGTTCTGGAGAAACGTTGAGAGCATAAGCTATATGCAAAGTTTAGCAAATGTGAGTTTTGGTTGAAGGAAGTCGGATTCCTCGGAGACGTCATCTCAGGCGAAGGAATAGCAGTGGACCCTGCCATGGTCGCAGCAGTCACCGAATGGGTAGCACCCACTTCAGTCAAGGAGATCCCCAGTTTCCTCGGACTTGCCGGATATTACCGGAGGTTCATTGAGAATTTCTCAAAGATCGCCAAGCCCATGACAGAGTTGTTGAAGAAGGAGTCCAAGTATGTTTGGACTAAGGAATGTGAAACCAGTTTTCAAGAGTTGAAGAAACGTCTGGTTACAACCCCAGTTTTGATATTGCCGAACATTCGGAAGGATTTCCAGGTTTACTGTGACGCTTCTCGTCAAGGACTCGAAGGAGTGCTCATGCAAGAAGGTAAAGTTGTAACCTATGCATCTAGACAGCTCAGACCCCATGAGTTGAATTATGCCACGCATGACTTGGAACTAGCAGCCGTAGCGCACGCTCTCAAGACATGGAGACATTTCCTGATCGGAAATAGTTGTGATGTGTACACTGATCACAAGAGCCTGAAATATATCTTCACATAGAAGGAGTTGAACCTCAGACAGAGGAGATGGCTAGAATTGATCAAGGACTATGACATGAGATTGCATTATCACCCAGGCAAGGCAAATGTTGTAGCCGATGCGTTGAGCCGCAAGAGTTATGTGAACACACTCATAGCAGGAGGATTACCCCAGGAGTTAGCCGATGACCTCCGAGAGCTCAAATTGGAAATAGTTCCAAGAGGATTTGTTGCCACACTAGAAATTCAGTCCACTTTGACAGAAAAGATCCGCGAGGCACAAAAATCAAACAAGGAGATAGCTGAGGTTAAGAAGAAAATGAAAGACGGGAAGGCTAAAGGTTTTCGTGAGGATGAACACGGAACTTTATGGTTTGAGGATCGCATTTATGTGCCCAATGATCCCGAACTCAGGAAGTTGATACTTCAGGAGGCCCATGATTCCCCGTACTCGATACACCCCGGCAACACCAAGATGTATCTGGATCTAAAAGAAAGTTTCTGGTGGACAGGAATGAAGAAAGACATTGCCGAGTTTGTAGCAATATGCGATGTTTGTCAGCGAGTAAAAGCCGAGCATCAGAAGCGAGCAGGTTTGCTCCAATCTCTGCCGATACCCGAGTGGAAATGGGAAAAGCTTGGTATGGACTTCATCACAGGATTACCCAGGACCCGTTCTGGCTATGATTCTATTTGGGTTGTGGTCGATCGTTTGACCAAGGTAGCTCACTTCATTCCTGTGAAGACTACTTACACGAGTGCCAAGCTGGCCAAGATATATATGACCAGGATCGTATGTCTGCACGGAGTACCGAAGAGCATTGTGTCAGATAGAGGTACTCAGTTCACATCAAAATTTTGGCACCAACTGCATGAAACCTTGGGAACGAGATTGGAGTTCAGTACAGCTTTTCACCCACAGATAGATGGACAGACCGAGAGAGTCAATCAGATTCTGGAGGACATGTTGAGAGCTTGCGCACTAGACTATGGGTCTAGTTGGGATGACAATTTGCCTTATGCCGAGTTCTCGTACAACAACAGCTACCAGACCAGTCTGAAGATGGCCCCTTTCGAAGCTCTATACGGAAGGAGGTGCAGAACACCGTTGATGTGGGATGGAGTTGGAGACCGATAACTTTTTGGTCCCGACCTTATTCAAGATTCTAAAGAGAAGGTCAAGCTAATTCGTGACCGACTCAAGATAGCTCAGTCTAGGCAGAAAAGTTATGCTTACAGCAAACGCAAGGAAGTAACCTACGAAGTGGGAGACCGAGCATATCTTCGGGTGTCTCCAGTCCGAGGAATCAAGAGATTTGGTGTGAAAGGAAAGTTAGCACCCCGATTCATTGCCCCCTACAAAATTCTTGAACGTAGAGGCGAAGTTGCATATAAACCGGAACTGCCGGAAGGATTGTCCGGAGTTCATGAAGTCTTCCATGTTTCCCAGTTGAAGAAATGCCACGCTGAGATGGCTGATGTTCCGTTGAGAGATACAGTACCCCTAGAGGCCATACAACTTGACAGTGATTTGACGTATGAGGAGAAACCCGTCAGGATTCTTGAGACTGCCAACAGAGTTACCCGCAGCAAGATCATCAAGTTCTGCAAGGTGTTGTGGAGCCACCACACCGAGGAAGAAGCCACCTAGGAACGAGAAGAAGATCTTCGTCGCGACCACCCGCACTTATTTTCTAGCTAACCCGAATCTCGAGGGCGAGATTCATCTTAAGGTGGGAAGGTTTGTAACATCCCAATTTTCCTAATTGGGAATGTTTTACATTGTAGCTAAGAATCTATGCATATTGATTTAAATAAAGTTTGCATTTGAATTCTTTCGACTTTTGCTTTTGCATTTCTATTTTTTTTCCTTCACACGAGAAGTGCCGGGAAATAATCTCTTGCACGCAAGAGAGAGCGGAGGAAAATGACCCTCCAAAGTGTGAGGCATTTTTGAAATATTTTGAGCCAAGAAATCCAAAGTTTTATCGTGAAAATAATTGCGAAAAGAAAATATAGCATAAGGGATTTTCTGAATTTTTTTTAAAGTTTTTATTTTTGCTTTGGAAAAATGTTAATTGGGTAGAGGATATTTTTCTGATCATTTTGGTATATAATACCCTATATTAATTATTTTATTTGTTTCCTTTTATTTTCGTTTTAGTTTCAGTTAAAAAAAAGAAGCGGGAGATATTCTGGGGCTGATCCCCATCGCCAGGAACAGATCCCCTGCCCAACCGCAGCGCCAGACCACCCCCACGCCACCTCTTCTTTATTTTTTTTCTTTTCCCCTTTCCTTTTCTTTTCTTTCTTTTTTTTGCTTCTCTCTTTCTTTCCTTCCCTCTTCTTCTTCCTTCCTTCCCTGTTCTCACGTGAACTTGCTTTCCCCGTCGGATCCCCTGCCATGCCTCACCAGACGCCCGATCCCCGATCGGATCCGAGCTTTTCCCTGCCGCCTGAGAGCCCCGAGGCCGCCTATATAAATCCCGAGGGCCACCGCACCCCGAACCCCCCCCCCCCCTCCTCGCCGCCCCAGCCGCCCGACCCCCCTGCCTCGCCGGAGCAGTAGCCCGAGCTCCTCCCTGCTCCTTGCCGAGCCCTCCCCGCACCAATCGCGCCACCAGCAGCCACCCCATCGCCGCCGCATTCCGTTTTTTCACCCAGCACCCGAGCTCGTCGCCCCGCTGCAGCCCCTCACCTCGCCGGAAATACTGCTGGACCGGACATCCCCGAGCTCGTGACCCCCTTCCTCGCCACCCCGGACTGCTCCGACGCCTCCAAGGGACGCTGGAGGTTCGCCGCGTCCCCCTAGTGCTCTCGCCGTCGCCGGAGGACCGCTGGAGCATCATCCCCGACCACCACCACCTCTCTGCTCGCCGGAGTTGATCCCAGCCAATCCCCCTGTGAGTTCATTAACCCCTCTGTGCCTTAGCCGTTCGATCGGATATAGACGGTATATATTAGACAGGGTTACCCCTTCGGTTTTAGTTAAAAGACCGCCCGGTTTTTACCCCACTTACTACTAAGCCGAAGCGTTTTTGTTATACTTCGGCCGTGTGCTAGTTTTCCCCGCAGCAAACGAACCCGCAACCAATCAAAAACTGCCACGTGTACCACTGTCTGTTAGAATCTGTTTCTGTTTATTTCCAAAACAGAAAAGTTTCAAATTTGTTTTGATCATAGCTTTTGATCCCGAATTCCAATGGAGTTGAAACTTGTTCCGGTAGATCACAAGTTTTCTGTAGATTTTAAAAACATATAATTTGTCTATGTTTGAAATTTTCAAATTTGAATTAGATCAGATTTAGTTTAAACCTTGTTTTGCTTATTCCAGGGGTTTAAAAAATGATTTTGATTTGATTCTTTTTGCTACTGCTTCCTAGTGATTATATCTTACTGTGGTATAAGTTTCAAATTTTGTTTAAATATTTTTACTTGGGGTTTTAATAGAAACAAGTTTCTGCCTTAGTGATGTATAGTGAATTCTTTCACTTAGGCCATAGCAACTATTTACTTGTGATGTTATTTTTACTTGTTGTTTGATTGTAGTGCTTATGGTGTGTATTTGTTTGTATCGGTAGATCACCCAGAGTGCGAAGCTTGTTACTTAGAAGCGCTCGATCAAGACAACTATCATCAAGGCAAGTCATTTTGATCATACTATCTCCTATGTTTTTTGATGCATGGTAGTTTCACCTTTCTTTGCCCAATTGCATGCTGCTTAGGTACTTGGAAATTTTAGTATAGGTTGTAGTATCATGTGGTAGGCACACAACAACCCCGATACTTGGCCCCGGGATGACAAATTTCATATTGCTATGCTTGAGTAGACGGGATTTCGGTTGAGTGCATAACACGAGTGATGCGAGGTTGATTAAATAACCAAGACCGGTTAAGACAAGATTTTCAAGACCAGGTGATGCAATGCAACTCTGGGTGAAGGACGGTTGATCGGCTCCCTGGAGAAACTAGTGGATGACCCGGGATGCTGGAGACGGCCATGAAATCTTGCGGAATGCTTCACCCAGGCTCGAATAGACGGACGGAGGCTTCAAGACCCAAGGCTTACCTGCACAGCCACAAGTCATTATGGGCTCTGGCTTGGTTGGACAACGCGGCGACTATGGACAGGCGGTGCTAGCAGATATAGAAGAACGGTAGGAATGGATGGGCACCGACAGGGATTCAGAGGGACCCGTTGAAAGACCATGTTTTGATCATCCAGTCTTCAAACACCCTAAAGTGCGAGGACATACACGGAGGCGATCAAATATTGTGGGGAACATGTGCAAAACTCTGCAGACTGCCCAACCTAATCGATTAGCCATGTCCACGGTCATGGACAACTTGAGCCGAAGGCATTGAATTTCCCCTGAACTCTCGACACAACTTAATAATAATGTGGGTATTAACAACAACTCGGGTACGAGAATTGGTTGGCGGAACCATCTCGTTAACAACAAACAATGTAGTAATATTTTGCTTCCAGCCCCTCTTGTTGTAGGAGAAAATTGGCTTTATGCAAAACTTATAGCCCCACCTGCCAAATATGCATCTAGAGATAGTTGATTATTATTTTTACCCCTCTCTTTGATGACTTGCCGGCATATTCCATATGCTGACCTACACGACTGCAACGTATCATGTTGCAGAGTAATTTTCCGACCAGGAGTGAGGCTACGATCTACGCTCAGCGACATGCCCTGGAGTCGGATGGACTCGTCTACCTGATGCTTCCGCTAGTCTTCGTTAGTTATCTCATGAGATGGCCTTCAGCCACTTTATTGTAATCCATTATTGTAGTAAAGTACTCGATATGAGATTTCGATTAATAAAGCTGTGTGATTGAACTCTTGATATATACATTGATGTACTGAGTGTGTACCAGCATGATCTTGGGATGGTACGGAAACACCAGAGGCTTGACTCGTCTTGAGTCGGGTCGCTACAGCAATGAAACTAGCGCGTCATGAAGCAATAATAAGGGCAAGGCCCAACTAGCATACGACTCCTCGATCAAGCAAAAGCATGTATGACATGAAGATCAAGTCATGAGATGGTGGATGTTGCATGGCAATGTATCTCGGAAAGGGTATGGAAATGCCTTAATAGGTAGGTATGGTGGCTGTTTTGAGGAAAGATATAATGAGGCTTATGATGACAGAGCGTATCATGCCGAGGGTTTGGATGCACCAGCAAAGTTTACACAAACTCTCAAGATGAGAAAAGGCAATGCACGGTACCGAAGAGGCTAGCAAAATATGGATGGTGGAAGTGCCAACAATCGAATACTCACATTAGTCCGAAGAACTCATGCACTTATTATCGGTAACTCTCTATCTAGTTAGGAGATTAACAAAGATACAAGTACCCCAAGGAGGAGTATTTTGGGGTTTGGTTATCCTTGCGCATCCTTGACCCATGGTAACGTGAGGGTACTCTTTATATTCCAACCCCTCCAGAGGTTAGCGATCAATCTAGTAGCTAGAATTCTCAACTAATTTTTTAGTTTTTGAAAAACACACATATTTCCCAAAATACGACACCTATCACTAATAGGCTCAAGATCTTGGCACCAATAGTCCAAACATTACTCAAGTCAATACCTCAAAACTATTGCAAGTTACTACTATACTTAAATAGCAACCTCAGTTACCTAGTCATGCAAGACACACAAGTCAGTGCAACAAGCCAACTCCCTAAACAAGATAAGCTGGATAACTCAAGAGAGTTCCAAAAGCAACCTAAATAAAATCTCTTAAAAAGATATAGCATGGAAACTAAGAGGTAAGCATGATAGAAGCTATGAAAAGATAAAGAACACACATAAAGGATAAGCATGAAAACCTAGGTTGTGTTCTAGACAGGAATGGAGCGTGTTTCTCTCCCAAACAAAGAAATATAGGTTCCGACTTGTTATGAACAACAAGCAAAACCAAAACAAACTAAAAATTAAAGAGCGGGACGCTCCAAGCATAGCACATAACATATGAAGTGATTAAAATATAGCATGGAGATGGACAAACCGATGATTGTTGATAGAGAAGGGGATGCACGGGGGCATACCCAAGCTTAGACGCTTGAATCTCCTTGAATATTTATTGGGGATGCATGGGGCATCCCCAAGCTTGAGCATTTGACACTCCTGGATCTTCTTTTATCATCTTCCATCACATACTTGAAAACTCCCTTCATACGAAACTCCTCATAAGCTGATTAGAGTGGTTAGTACCCATGATAAAATAATTTAATCCCTACTGATAATAAATATTTTCATGAAAAGCTACTATTTATCATGATTTCCAAAAGGTTTTTGCAAAGGAAAAGCAAGCTTAAAATTTGCAAAACGATGAAAATGCAAAACATGGCAGAATCTGTGAAAAACAGAACATCAAGTAGTAAATAATTTTTTTGGGGCGCTTCTGCAACTCAAACCAAAACACTCAGAACATACGCAAGAAAGAAAATTATATAGAGAATACTGTCAACACAATTCAGATAAAAAAGATGATCTTGTCATTTTTGGCGAATTTTTCCGTCAAGCAGACATAATCTGTTTCTGGACAGCATGTCACGACTTTTGAACATTCTTGCAATCGGAGGCTAAAACTTGGCGCAAAGCTTGAAAAAAAGATACAATGATGGTGCTACAGTAGTAACAAGCATCAATACCACTAAAACTAAAAGTAAAAACTCAAAGTAAAGATAACAAGGGTTGTCTCCCTAGAGCTCTTTCTTTATGTCCATCAGGATAGGCTTAAGATTTTAATGATGCTCTCGTAGGAATAAGAGTTGTAGAACAAAAGAGAGCATCAAGAAGCAAATATTAATCGCATTTAAGTCTAACATGCTTCCTATGCATAGGAATATTGCAATAGAATAATTCATTGAAGCACAAAGCAATAAGCATAGGAAGGCAAAACAAGTGTAGCTTCAAAACCTTTGACATAAAGAGGGGAAAATTCTTATTTTTTAGATATTTAGAACCATGTCCCCTTCTCATTATAAATTTCAGTGGCATCATGGATGAACTCAACAATATAAATATCACATAAGGCATTATTTCCATGATCCAAAAGCATAAAAGTATCATTACTCTTCTTATAAGCAAAATCTTTTTTATTAGGAATAGTGAGAGTAAAGCAATCATTAACATCATGGTAATCATCATATTTAGGAAGCATAGTATCATCAAGGCAAATTTTCTCTTCAAAAGTTGGGGGACTAAAATCATGTTCATCAAACCCGTCATCCCCAAGCTTAGAGCTTTCCATGTCATTAGCAATATTGATATTCAAAAAAAGCATACTAATAACATTGCCACCATCATAGTTGTTATGCAAATAATAAAGTTCCATAGGTTTTTTAATTTTCTCCTCAAACACTTCATGTCCTAGTTCAAGATAAAGTTTATAAAGCTCTCCCATATTTCTGTTGTTTTCCATTAAGCCTAACTAGCAAGACTAAAAAGCAAAGGTAAAAGATAGTGTGCAACTCCCCTATCTTGAAGGCTGGAGTCCCCGGCAACGGCGCCAGAAATTTGCTTGATGATGAGTTGATGGATATACTTCTCGCCCCTCGTTGGTTACCCCAAGTCGAAGGTGGAGATGTAGTCAGCAACAGATTTCCCTTACACAGGGACTATAAGGTTTATCGAACCAGGAGGACTCTGAGGATCAACAAGTAGGTGTCCGCTGCTCTAGCGCTAGGAGAAGACGTGGACCTGCACACACAACAAATAACTTTGATCCCAACGAGTACACAGAGGTTGTCAATCTATCCGGCCTTGTAGTTTGCAAAGGATCAAAACACAAGCGGGAATAGTGATAGTGATTACAAAGGAAAAGTAAATGAAAGCAGTAAATGATGGAGGTGTAAGCAGTGGTGGTAATATGGACGTGAGTCACATGATGTTCACTAGTGATGTCTCTCTCCCAAAAGATGATAAACAACTATGCATGGGTAAATAAATTAAAGATGGGCAATTGACAAAATTATAAACGCACCGCAATGCTAATTATGCTACTTGAAAGTTAGATGCTCAATAGTAATGGCCAGTACGCCAAGACAAGTAGACCACATATTCACCAGCATCTACTTACTAATCATCCACCTTGAGATATCTATCTAGAACATCTCACTGGTATTAAGTTGCGAGCCCCACCCAAAGTGTAAACTCAAAGCAACAGACAACTGCATTAACGAACTTTACGGAAGGTAAGCAATCCTTGCAACCGCGGTCACAAGCACCGTTCTTTTCTCCCTGGTGGAAACATCACATCCTCTAGTCTCATGTTTCTTTCACTCAAGCTAGACATCAGGGGGCATGAACTCACAGTCATGAATAACGCTCCTTCTTGGAGTGACAAGCTACTACTCGGCCAAAGCAATACAAAGAAACGGAGAACATGCATGAATCACTAAAGAACATAATATAAAAGGATAATCAAATATATAACTCGTCACAATCTAAACATAAACTCATAATTCATCGGATCCCAACAAATCAAGCATAGCAATAGCAGCAAATTACATAGATGCCTTGATCATCTAGGGCATATCACAAGGGCTAATCACTGAAGCACAAGATTGGAGAGAAGACATCACATAGCTACTGGTGATGGACTCATCGTCGAAGGAGGAGTACTCATAACACGCCCGGGAAGTGTCCATGGCGGTGGAGAAGCTCTCAGAGGTCAATCCTCCCTTCGACGGGGTGCCGGGAAGAGGTCTCCTGGTGCTCCCGATCTCGGAAGCGCTGCGGCGGCGAAATGATGGAGAAATTCGCGATTCTAGATATGATGGAAGGGTTTCCGATAGGAGGGGTAAATATAGGCCAAAGGAGGGCGTCAGAGGAGGTGGGGCCCACCCAGGCGACCTATGGGCGCGACCAGGGGCCAGGCCGCGCAGGGAGGCCGCCTGGGCACGCCCTGGCTCCCCTCTGGTCCATCTTCGTGCTTCGTGAAGCTTGCGTCACGCTGATTTTTATATATTTATCTCGGGATTTTTGGGTAAAAGTCCGTGCAGAATGACATCAGCAGACATAAACTGGCACTGGGTGCACATAGTTAGTAGGTGAGTCCAAATATGTGTAAAAAGATATAGAAGTTTAGCAAAACATATAACAATGTCACCCAAAAGATAATGGAACAAGCAGAAATTATAGATACGTTTGGGACGTATGAGGGGCCAAAGAATATTCTTGAGTATTAGCAGCTAAGTTGTCAATTCAACCACACCTGAAAGACTTAATATCTGCATCAAAGTGTTTAGTAGCAAAATAATATGGAAGTAACGGTAACGGTGGCAAACGTAACAGTAGCAGTTTTGTAGTGATTGTAACAATAGTAACCGAAAAGTAACTTAGCGAAGCCCAATATGTGGAAAGCTCGTAGGCAATGGATCAGTGATGGATAATTATGTTGGATGGCATTCATCATGCAACAATCATAACCTAGGGTGATACAGAACTAGCTCCAATTCATCAATCTAATGTAGGCATGTATTCCATATATAGTCATATGTGCTGATGGAAAAGAACTTGTATGCCATCTTTTGTCCTACCCTCCCGTTGCAGCTGGTTCCTAATGGAAACTAAGGTATATTAAGGTCTCCTTTTAATAAAGAACGGACCAAAGCATTAGCACTTAGTGAATACATGAGCTCGTGAAACTACGGTAATCACCGGAAAGAATCCGAGTTATTGTCACCCTGGGGGATACGGATCATAAGTCGTAATAGGTGTCTATAACTTGCAAGATGGGATCAAGAACACACATATATATTCATGAAAACATAATAGGTTCAGATCCTCAATCATGTCACTTGGGCCCTAGTGGCAAGCATTAAGCATAGCCAAGTCATAGCAACATCAATCTTAGAACATAGTGGATACTAGGGATCAAACCCTAACAAAACTAACTCGATTACATGATAGATCTCATCCAACCCATCACCGTCCAGCAAGCCTGTGATGGAATTACTCATGAACGATGGAGAGCATCATGAAATTGGTGATGAAGGATGGCGTCGATTTTCCCTCTCCGGAGCCCAAATCAGACTCTAGATCTGCCATCCCGAGGAAGAACAGGAGGTGGCGGCGGCTCCGTATCATTAAACGCGATGAACTCTTCTCTGTGATTTTTTCTCCATAGATAGGAATATATAGGAGTGGAAAATAGGTCGGTGGACCTTCAGGGGCCCCACAAGCTAGGGGGCGCAGCCTAGGGGGCGCCCTGCAGGCTTGTGGCCTAGGGGTGGCCCCTCTCCGGTAGATTCCTTCCCCAATATTTTCTTATTAAATCTAGAAATATTCTCCGTAAATTTTAAGGTCAATCCGAGAACTATATTTCTGCACAAAAATAACACCAAGGAAATTCTGCTGAAAACAACATCAGTCCGGGTTAGTTCCATTCAAATCATGCAAATTAGGGTTCAAACCAAGGTGAATAGAGTTTGGAAAAGTAGATATGTTGGAGACGTATCATTCACCCATGCGCTTCCTGCCTCCAGCCACCGCGACAGCCGACTCATGGACTCTGGCTCCACTGCCTCCGGCCACAGGGTGTGGACCAGTACCAGTCCGGCCGTCTGCACCCGTTCCATGGCCAACACCAGCCCTTTCAGATGGGCCTTGGTAGAAATCCCCACCTCATCCATGGTCGAGGCGGCAAACGCCCCGATGTGGATGCCCAACGCCCGCTGCACCTCGCGGTGGGCCACTACAACCGCCTCCGCCACATCCTGCATCCCCAGAAAGAGATATGTGTGAGGGGAACGAGCGCGCGGCGTCAGAAAAGAATAGAAGGGGGCCTAGCCCAAGGAGGCGCAAGAAGTAGTAGTCGAGACAAGGAGAACTTACTGGAGAGGAGCATGTCAACCTCATGCGCCTCTTCCTGCAGCTCTTCCTCCTGCTTCGCCCATGCTTTGGCTCGGCGATCATGCTCGTCTTGCGCAACCTGCGCCGCATCGATCGCCTCCACCAGCTGGTTTTCCTTGGCATTCAGGGCCGTACGGTGAGCCCCTTCCTGCTGCTCCAGCTCCGTGCGATGAGCCGCATCCTGTTGCTCCACCACCATGCGATGAGCCGTGTCCCGCTGCTCTAGGTCCACGCACTGGGCCGCATCGCGGTCCTTCCTCTCCGCCTGGAGAAGCTCCGCCTCCTGGTGCAGTGGTATGCACTCCTCTTGAAGGAGTTCCCACTTCTGGCCTGTTTGGGTCAACCGGCTCTGGAGATCCACCAACTGGCGCTCAGCCTCCCGGTACCGACACAACAACGTGTTGTATGGGACCACCCGGTGATCATGGTGGGCCTGCAAAGAATAAAGGAAAAGTTTGTCGCAGGTAAGACTCGACCCGGCCGACTCCCAGCCGGCCCGACTCTCGGGGGCTACACCCAATGGGTGCGCTGGCGCACCCTCACTAAAGAAAAATTCTGAAGGGAAAGAATGGAGGGACAAAATGCTTACCCTGACGGACTTCTCGAGGTGGAGCAACCGCTCCCGCGTCGCCTGGGCCACCTGCAGCATCTGGTCACGGCTCTCGGCGACTTCTGCAATAAGCGCGGGGACCTTGCCTCCTGGAAAGCCGGGAACCCCTCCTTCGGGGTGCGTGCCAGCTACGACCCATCTCTCCAGCTGCCGGGTCCCGGCGCTCGTGCCGGCTCCGGCTGCAGCCGGGCCACGCGCCAATGCAACAATGGTCCAAGCTCGTGAAGACGCGCCCCCAGCCGGCTCCTTCGACGAGTCGGCCTCACGGGGGTCCTTCATGGCGGGGGCCTCAATCTCTGAGGCCCCATCTCCTGCCTTCGCAGTCGGATCGCTGGCGGCGTCCACCTTGCCGCCCAAATCCTCCGTCCTCGGCGCCGGGACCACGGCCTCAGGCGCAACTTTGGGCCCCACCAACACGACTTTGGGCAACTCCGGCGCGACCCCAGGGCCCGCCGACGCATTGTCGAGCCCCTGCTCTGACCCCTTGGTGGCATCCGTCGTGCTCGCATCTGCGCGCGCCACTTCATTGGCCCGTGTGTTCGCCTCGTGTCGCCGCACGGGGTCGTGCGTTGATACGTCTCCATCGTATCTACTTTTCCAAACTCTTTTGCCCATGTTTTGGACTCTATTTTGCATGATCTGAATGGAACTAACCCGGACTAACGTTGTTTTCAGCAGAATTGCCATGTCGTTATTTTTGCGCAAAAATAAAAGTTCTCGGAATGACCTGAAAATTTACGGAGAATTTTTGTGGAATATATAAAAAATACTCGCGCAAGAATCAACGGAGGAAGTGGAGCGTGGAGCCCACAAGCCCACCAGGCGTGCCCCCCCTGGCCGCGCCTGGCAGGCTTGTGGGGCCCACAAAACTCCACCGCCTCCAAATCCAGATCTATTTAGTCTGTTCCGCACGGAAAAAAATCAAGGAGAAGAGTTCATCGCATTTTACGATACGGAGGAGCCGCCACCTCCTGTTCTTCATCTGGAGGTCAGATCTGGAGTGTGTTCTAGGCTCCGGAGAGGGGAGATTGTCGCCATCGTCATCACCAACCTTCCTTCATCGCCAATTCCATGATGCTCTTCACCGTTCGTGAGTAATCTCATCGTAGGCTTGCTGGACGGTGATGGGTTGGATGAGATCTATCATGTAATTGAGTTAGTTTTGACGGGGATTGATCCCTAGTATCCACTATGTTCTGAGATTGATGTTGCTACTACTTTGCCATGCTTAATGCTTGTCACTAGGGCCCGAGTGCCATGATTTCATATCTGAACCAATTATGTTGTCGCCTATATATGTGTGTTTTTGATCCTATCTTGCAAGTTGTAGTCACCTACTATGTGTTATGACCCGGCAACCCCGGAGTGACAATAGCCGGAACCACTCCCGGAGATGACCATAGTATGAGGAGTTCATGTATTCACTAAGTGTTAATGCGCTGTTCCGGTTCTTTATTAAAAGGTGAACCTTAATATCCTGTAGTTTCCATTAGGACCATGCTGCCACGGGAGGGATGGACAATAGATGTCATGCAAGTTCTTTTCCCTAAGCGCGTATGACTACATACGGAATACATGCCTACATTACATTGATGAACTGGAGCTAGTTACATATCTCTCCATGTTATAACTGTTGCATGATGAATAGCATCCAGCATAATCATCCATCACCGATCCAATGCCTACGAGTCTTTTCCTACTGGTCCTTGCTACGTTAGTTTGCCGCTACTGCTGTCATTGCTGCTACTGTTACTCTGTTGCTACTGCTATTACTTTGCTGCTACTGGTTACTGTTGCTACTGCTGCTATCATACTACCTTGCTACTGATACCTTGCCGCAGATACTAAATCTTTAAGGTGTGGTTGAATTGACAACTCAACTGCTAATACTTGAGAATATTCTTTGGCTTCCCCTTGATTCAAATCAATAAATTTGGGTTGAATACTCTACCCTCGAAAACTATTGCGATCCCCTATACTTGTGGGTTATTATGCATACCCTTGGACCGTTTTCCCCTAGCCTGCGGATCCGGAACCGAGCCGTTCGGCTGCAGCTCCTGACGCTCTGCCTCTGCATGGGCCCCTCCAGCCGCCATCTTCTCGACCGCCTCCTCCTGGGGACAACGCTCCTGTTCAATCAACGCTTCCTGCGCTGACCCTAGCTCGGCCCACGCGACGCGGTCCTTCTCAGTACTCCCTCCATCCTTATCCACAACCATCCAGGTTGATTTGTCGAGGGTGCTCGGGGCCCTGCTCGTAGCGTTCTCATGAACATAAACTATCACGAAAAAAAAATAATGAAGGGGAACGGGCTGGTTGAAGGACTTACCCGACGCTGACGGGGACCGACCGCATGGAAGGTCCCACCAACGTGACCCACTGCTTCTTTCCACCGACTCCGCGGCCACCAGCCGAAGGCCCGTCGGCTGCTCACTTGGGAGTCGAGAGAGAGCGACCCGATAGCTTGCCCAACCTCCTTGCGCCCGCCTCGTTTCCGGTGGATCCACGACCGACTCAGCGAAGCCGAGTCCTCGGCACACTGGCGTCATCCTCCGGGAGCTCCGGGTCCTCCAGGACGACTACATCGCGTGACACTAGCGACTCAGAATCATCATCAGACCAACCCAGCAGCATATACTTAAAAAACTCACCAGCTGAATCGAACTCCCCCGACTCCGTGGTGTCGCCTCCCGATGTTTTGCCTCCAACACGGGCCGACTCCCTTGGCTCCACCTCGTCGGCGTCCTCAATTTCCTCAGGGTCCGACTCCGGCAAGTCATCTCCCAGCATGCCATAAATCTGCAACCGGGGAAACAACTGTCGTAACAATCGGCATCTGGCGTCTACCACGAAATAATGACGTGAGTGTCAAAAACGAGGAAAGCTAATACACCACTCACCTCTGGAGCCGGATGCTGCCGGTCAAGGGGACCTTGCCCCATCCCCACTCCCCTTCGTCCATCTGGGCAGCGGAGATCAGGTTCACCCACATTCCCATGTGGCGTGGCCTTAGCTCTTTCGCCAAGAGTCGGCCACCCATCTCACAAATGAGGTGCGGGCGGTGCCGCAGTGGGTGAACCCAACGCACCATAATCGTGGCGAGGAGGTCCACGCCCGTGAGGCCTTCGTCATCGGCCAACTATGTCAGTCGGATGCAGAATTGGTCCACCTCATCGATCGGATATGGCATGGCATACTTTCAGTAGTGCATAGCAATCGGAGGTGAGTTGATGAAGTCGGGCAGGTTGATTAGGCCATGGGCCGGATCGACGTTCTTCACATAGAAGAACCCCTTCTGCCACCTCTTCACCGAGTCCTGCAGGGGAAGCTTCAGGAAACCAGCTCCCATGTGGTGGTCGACAAGTGCCGCCTTGCAGGAGGTCATCTCCTTCACATTGGTGGCCTTATTGACCACCATTAACTACTTAAATTAGAAGAGCCGGTGCCAGAGATCCAGGCGTGGCTCGATCTCTAAGAAGCCCTCGCACAGTGTGACAAAGGCGGCCATCTGAAGGATGACGTTGGCGCTGAGGTGGTGGGGTTGCAAGACGAAATGCGTGAGGGACCAGTGGAAGAAGGTGCTCGCGCGGCAGCCTGAGTGTCGGTGCACTAAGGACTGGGGTCCCTAGCACCCGAGACTTGTGCACGGGCACGAAGAGCCCCTGCCGGCAGGGCATGGCAGGACCCAGTCAAGATGCAACCCCCCAAGATTATCAAGGCCTTGGCAAACCTGCCTTGCCGGGAAGACGACCAAGGCGGCGCACATTTGGTGGGCGTGATGAACTCACCAAGTACAAGACCCCGGCAAGCTCCCTTGCCGGGACGACGACTGAAGCCCCCGGTAAGCTCCCTTGCCGGGACGAAGACTCAAGGCCCTGCAAGCTCCTTGCTGGGATGACGGGCCTGGCCACTGGTGGGCAACCGCCCTTGCCATAGTGCCAACGCATTTCGCATGTGCCAGCGCTGTGTCCAGGTGTCGAAACATCTCGATACGTGTCTTCACTAGTACGTCGCTGACAAGGACAAGACGTGCATTAAATGCACCTGACAGTGGTAGATGGATAAGCACTGCCCTAGGTTCACTTTAACTCCTCGTGAACCTACCACTGAGCACTGTAGGCGACCCCTTTGCCTATAAAAGGAGGCTCTTAGCTCATTTTGAAGGGGTTAGACTCTTTGGACATCGACCCATAAGACAGTCATCAGCGGTCATAGTAACAATCGACAGCAAAACGCTTAATACAACCAGACAAGCAGGACGTAGTGTTTTACGCGTAAGCGGTCCGAACCTGGGTAAAGAAGGCTTGCTGGGTGCCGATTGTTAGCTCTGCTCTTCACGTCACCTCTCCCCGCCCTACGATCACAAGGGTTTCACGTTGATTTCCATTGGTGTTGACCTTGCATCGCCGACATCTTTGGCACGCCAGGTAGGAGGTGTGTAGTTTTGCGCAAATCTGATCAAACTCAGCACCAGATTCTTGGAAGTTTGTGCACTGCGCCATAGTTCCCCCAGAAACGGGGTACCGCGGTGGACGCTTTGTTTTGCTACGGCTTCCCAAGGCCCGCACGAGCACGTTGCTGCGCGAGCACGAGGCAGGGAGGCGGAGGCTCCAAAGGCAGCACCGTCAGCCGATGTGTCGCTCGGGGCCAACGCGCAGCTGTCAAGTGTGTACCTGGGAGCTTCACAGAGGCCTTGGTGCATACTCCAGCGGACGCACCTCTGCGGAGTGATGCATAGTCGTTGACGATGCGCCAAACGGTCCCGAACCCCCAGCACACACTCCAGCGTACGTGTTGTGCCCGTGAGAGCATTGTATCGTCGCCCAAGATGCGCTCGGGGGCTCCACAAGCACAGCCTAGCAAGAGAAAAGTAAAGGGGTTACACCCTGGCCAACTTTTTCTCAAAACGACGGTCGTGGTCTGTCGGCAAGAAGTGTTTGCCGGAGAAAAAGCTTTCGGTAGCGGTAATTTCCTGCTTGCCGGGGACCCCGACGCCCCGTCAAAAGATTCGAGCGACATGCAACCACGGCGTGACCAGATAAGTTTCTAAGTTTAAGATTCAGATCTGAAGTAGATAGATCCTCTGTTTTCCCTTTAAAAGTTTCCAATCTTTGTGTGTGGAGTATGCACATACTGGGACCTTTCCAAAGATAAGTGCACCTTGTCTTTGTTTCGAACTCGTTCAAACGACCTGGACGGGCACAGAGCACCTTCAAACTGTTTTGAACCTGATTAGCAGAGGAAGCGGCTACGTAGCGCTTGATTTCGTCTCAAGCTGAGCTTGGCGATTTCTATGGTTGCACTAAACGTGGCAAGGAGCCTTGCCTGTACTTGCCGGCAGGCTCCCAGATAATGCAAAGGCGAATCATACAAAGAATAGAATCGGAAAAAGGGAAAACAGTATTTTCATTCATTCGTTTGGGATACTCTCAAATATATTACATGGATGATATGATCTACTCTGACCTAGAACTTTTGTCTTTGGCGAGGAACTACGCTCGCCGAAGTGAAGTTCAAGAATACAAAAAGGCGGAGCCCGCGGTGCGGCCAGGGCTGGCTCCCTAGGACCAGCACTGTGCTGACGAGAATGGGATCGGCTCCGGCAAGCGACACCTATAGACAGAAGAAGACTCTAAAGACCTAGACTGAGGAGTTGCTGGATTCAGAAGGAGCTGGGTGAGAAAAACCCCTCGCAAACCCTCCCAATTTATAGGATGGGGCGCGAGGGCTAGCCTCCCTCGCTCGAGAAGCCACCACCCTCTCGCCCGATCGCTCGGGCTCACGGGCGAACCGGGAACCGCCCTGCTACACCAATGCAAGCACGGGCAGACCCAGCCACTACCGCACCTTTTAAGGCCACGTCTGCCACCTGTCCATCCACAACTGCGCATGCCACGCGCGTGACAACGGTGTTTCAGGAGGTGGAAAGGCCACCCCGCGCACAACCCCCTCCCCCCACTTCGCACGTCCAATGCGCGATGTGCGGAAAAGCAACTGCCAGCAGATCCAGCTACGAAGGTCGGTGCACCTCTTTGGGCGTGGCCCAACAACGCTTTGCATGCGTGTGTGGCCCAGGCCCGGGGGCTCCTGTCGGTGCACTAAGGACTGGGGTCCCTAGTGCCCCAGACTTGTGCACGAGCGCGAACAGCCCCTGCCGTCAGGGCATGGCAGGACCCAGTCACGATGCAACCCCCCAAGATTATCAAGGCCTCGACAAGCCTGAGTTGCCGAGAAGACAACCAAGGCCACACCCATTTGGCGGGTGTGATGAACTCACCAAGTACAAGACCCCGGCAAGCTCCCTTGTCAGGATGACGACTGAAGCCCCCGACAAGCTCCCTTGCCCGGACGAAGACTCAAGGCCCCGGCAAGCTCCTTGTCGAGATGACGGGCCTGACCACTGGTGGGCAACCGCCATTGCCATAGTGCCACCGCCCCCAAGTGCCAGCGCATTCCGCAAGCGCCATCACAGCGTCCAGGTGTCGAAACACCTGGATACGTGTCTTCACCAGCGCATCACTGACAGGGACAAGGCATGCATCAAATGCAACTGATACCGGTAGATGGATAAGCAGCGCCCTAGGTTCATTGTAAATCCTCGTGAACCTACAACTGAGCACTGTAGGCTACCCCTTTGTCTATAAAAGGAGGCCCTTAGCTCATTTTGAAGGGGTTAGACTCTTTGGACAACGACCCATAAGACGTCCATCAACGGTCACTATAACAATCGACAACAAAACGCTTAATACAACCAGAGAAGCATGATGTAGGGTTTTAGGCGCAAGCGGCCCGAACCTTGGTAAAAAGGCTTGACGAGTGCTGATTGTTAGCTCTGCTCTTCACGTCACCTCTCCCCGCCCTACGATCACAAGGGTTTCATGTTGATTCCCGTAGGTCTCGACCTCGCATTGCCAACACCAAGCCCTCGGGCGAAGTGCTCGGCGAACACCACCACCTCGCCGTCTTGAGGGATCGGAGCGTATTCCGCTCCTGTGATTCACGTGGCCACAAGCTCTGCCAGCAGCAACTTGCGACGATGGTGGAGGCATCCGATGTACTCCACATCAAAATCGCTACCATCCTAGGTGCCCCTCGTGATCGTCATGCTCGGCGGTGGCTCGGTGCATGGGGCTGAAGACATGAAAGGCTGGCGGGCCATGGTGGGTGTCGGCGGTGAACAACATCACAATGGGCGTGCGACCGACATTCCTCTCTCTCTTTCTCTCTCTCTCTCTCCGTGTCTCGTTGCGGGAGGGGGAGCGATGGAGAAGGAATCGGACGGGGGAGCGAATGGCACCCTCAACCCTCCTCCTACCCATTTAAACCCCACACGGGGTAGTGGGGGAGGGGACCAAACGTCCACGATCCCCACTACCTCTGTGCCGCACGGGTGGTGTTTTTGCTCATCGGGAGCGCCAACCGTCGCTCCCAATCTTCACAAGATCCGCGCGCATGGGCTGAGGCAGCAGTCAAGCGGGCCCCACCCCACGGCTCGGTCTCGTCACACACGTGGCTTGTCAGGCCTTGGCCCACGGCACGCCGCACGTGGCGCCCTTCCTCTGCACATTGGATAGCCCGAGGCGTCCTGCGTGACGGCCGTCTGCGACCCGGGACGCTTTGAGCTGGAAGAAGTCCGGCGGCGGATCCGCGAGCGCACAGACAAAAAATCCTAGCCGTCTAGGTCCGCCGCTTCGAGTCAGCGGGCCTCCCCTCCTCCGGGGACTACTGACATGGGATGACACTGGGGTAGGCTAATTTGGGCGTTTCTCCCCTCCTTTAAAAAACAACACATGACGGCCTCTCCTCTCCGGCTGGCCGACTTCCCCTGGTCGACTGCGTAGTCGAGTCGGTTCGGGGCACAGCTGTTCTCCATCCGGCTCGACTACGTCCCGTCAGTCGGATGGGTCAGTCCTAGTCACTTTTGGGGAACGTCGCAAGGAAAAAAAATCATACGTGCATAGAATATCTATCCATGGTGATGACCATCTACGAGAGGGGGGAGTGCATCTACATACCTTTGTAGATCGCTAAGTGGAACCATATATAACACGGTTGATGTAGTCGAACATCTTCGCAATCCAAATCGTAGTCCGTCCCGCGATCCCATCACGCTCCGTCCCGCGATCGCATCATGATGCATCCCGATCTAGTGCCGAATGGACGGCACCTCCGCATTTAGCACACATACAACTCAACGATGTTCTCCGCCTCCTTGATCCAGCAAGGGAAGACAGAGAGGTAGATGAGTTCTCCAGCAACACAACGGCATGGTGGTGGTGGTGCTATCCCGGTAGGGCTAAACCTAGCGCTACCGGAACCGTGAACGGAGGAGAAAACGATCTAGGGAGAGAGAGGGGCGCCAAGGGCTTCGTGTGTACTCTTGGGGCACCCCTCCCCTCTATATATAGGTGTAGGGGCGTGGGGAACAACCCCTCCAAGCCCTAGGGGGAGGTGGATGTGGAATCCTAGTCACCCTACTTCCCTTCCATACAAAGGTGGAGCTGGAATCCTAGTCCCCCTCCTATATATAGGTGGAGGTGGAATCCTAGTCCCCCTCCTTCCCTTCCATACAAAGGTGGAATTTCCACCTTTCCCAACTGCATGGGCCTTGAGGGACTTGTGCGCTTGGCCTAATAAGGCCACGATGTCTCCCCTCAGCCCGTGCAAACCCTTGGGATGGGGCAGAACTCTTGGTGGACTTTCGGACTCATCCGGAAGTTTCGGGAACCTTGTAGAAGCTTCCCGATACAATACCGAAAAAACCCGAAAATTTTCCGGTAGGCAAAATATGACTTCCCATATATAAATATTTACCTCCGTACCATTCCAGACCTCCTTGTGATGTCCAGCATCTCATCTGGGACTTCGAACAACATTCGTTTACCATCACACATAACTCACTAATACCAAATCATCACCGAATCTTAAGTGTGCATACCCTGCTGGTTCGAGAACTATGCAGACATGACCAAGACACTCTTCAGACAATAACCAATAGCGGGACCTGGATGTCCATATTGGCTCCTACATATTCTACGAAGATCTTTATTGGTCAAACCACGATGTCAAGGATTCAATCAATCTCGTATACAATTCCCTTTGTCTATCGGTATGTTACTTGCCCGAGATCGAATCGTCGGTATCTCCATACCTAGCTCAATCTCATTGCCGGCAAGCCTCTTTACTCATTCCATAATAAAAGATCTCGTGAATAACTCCTTAGTCACATTGCTTGCAAGCTCATCGTGATGTTGTATTACCGAGTGGGCCCTAGACATACCTCTCCATCATACAGAGTGACAAATCCCGGTGTTGATCCATGCCAACCCAATAAACACCCTCGGAGATACCTGTAGATCACCTTTATAGTCACCTAGTTACATTATGACGTTTGATACACACAAGGTATTCTTTCGGTGTACGGGAGTTGCATGATCTCATGGTCATAGGAACACATACTTGACATTCATAAAACAGTAGCAATAAACTGAAACTATCACATGCCACGTTCATATTTTGGGTCTTGTCCATCACATCATTCTCCTAATTATGTGATCCCGTTATCAAACGACATCTCATGTCTATGGTCAGGAAAACTTGACCATCTTTGATCAGCGAGCTAGTCCTTGAGAGGCTCACTAGGGACAGTGTGTTGTCTATATATCCACACATGTATTTGAGTTTCCAATCAATACAATTCTAGCATGGATAATAAACGATTATCATGAACAAGGAAATATAATAATATCCAATTTATTATTGCCTCTAGGTCATATTTCCATCACTATCCCACTTGCACTAGAGTCAATAATCTAGTTCACATCACTATGTGATTGTAATGAACCCAACACACATACAGTTCTGGGGTTTGATCATGTATTTGCTTGTGAGAGAGGTTTTTAGTCAACTGGTATGAAACATTCACATCCGTGTGTAATTTACAAATCTCTATGTCATACTGTAGATGCTTCTACCACTCTTCACTTGGAACAATTCCAAATGACTACTCCACTATATGAATTCAGCTTACTACTCAGAGTTACCCGGATTAGTGTCAAAGCTTGCATCGACGTAACCTTTATGATGAACTCTTTTATCACCTCCATAATCGAGAAACATTTCCTTAGTTTCTGAAGTTACTAAGGATAATTTTGACCGCTGTCAGGTGATCCATTCCTAGACCACTCTTGTACCCCTTGACAGACTCATGGTAAGGCACACATCAGGTGCGGCATATGCCATGGCATACAATAGAGCCTACGGCTAAGGCATAGGGGACGACCTTCATCCTATCTCTTTCTTCTGCCGTGGTCAAGCTTTGAGTATTACTCAAACTTCACACCTTTACAACACAGCCAAGAACTCCTTCTTTGACCGATCTATTTTGAACTCCTTCAAAACTTGTCAACGTATGCATTTATCAAAACTTTTATCAAGCATCTTGATCTATCTCCGTAGATCTTGATGCTCAATGTTCAAGTAGCTTAATTCAGGTTTCCCTTTGAAAACTCCTTTCAAAAAACCCTTTATGCTTTCCAGAAATCCTACACTATTTCAGATCAACAATATGTCAACCACATATTGTCGATGTTCTGGGGGTACCGAGACCTGCCTGCCTGTGGCCCAGAGCTGGCCAACTTCATCAAGCAAGCACGATCGGGCACGACACCACTCAAGGCAAGGCCCTCGCGAGGGGCGAAGCCTCACGAAGAGGAACAACATCAAGACCCGCAGGGGGGTGATACGTACCAAACGTACCTATAATTTCTGCTTGTTCCATGATGTTTTGGGTTTCATTGTTATATGTTTTGCTACACTTTTATATCTTTTTGCACAAATTTGGACTAACCTACTAACTCAGTGCACCCAGTGCGAGTTTCTGTCTGCTGATGTCTTTTTTGCAGGGGATTTTACCCAAATTTCCAGAGCCCCAAAAATCCCGAGAAAAATATAGAAAAATTAGCGTGATGGAAGCTTCACGAAGCAGGAAGATGGGCCAGAGGGGAGCCAAGGGCTGCCCAGGCGGCCTCCTTTTGTGGCCTGGCCCCTGGCCGCGCCCACAGGTCGCCTGGGTGGGTCTCATCTCCTCTGGTGCCCTCCTTTGGCCTATATTTACCTCCCCGATAGGAAACCCTTCCATCATATCCAAAATCGTGAATTTCTCCATCGTTCCGTCGCCGCATCGCTTCCGAGATCGGGAGCGTCGGGAGACCTCTTCCCGGCACCTTGCTGAAGGGAGGATTGACCTCTGGGAGCTTCTCCACCATCATGGACGCTTCCCGGACGTGCCGTGAGTAGTCCTCCTTGGACCATGAGTCCGTGACCAGTAGCTATGTGATGTCTCGTCTCCAATCTTGTGCTTCAATGATTAGCCGTTGTGAACTGCCCTACATGATATGGGCATGTATGTAATTTTCCTGCTATTTCTATGCTCGGTTTACTGGGATCCGATGGATTATTAGATTATGTTCAGATTGTGATGAGTTATACATTCGGTTATCCTTTTATATTATGTTCTTAGGTAATTCATGCATGTTCTCCGTTGCTTTGTATTGCTTTGGCCGAGTAGTAGATTGTAACTCGAAGAGGGAGCGTTATGCATGATTGTGGGTTCATGCCCCCTGATATCTAGCTTCAGTGACAGAAACATGAGATTATAACTCAAAACAACAGTGCTTGTGACCACGGTTGCAAGGATTGTTTACCTTACGCAAAGTACGTTAATGCAGTTGTCCGTTGCTTTGAGTTTACACTTTGAGTGGGGATTGCAACTTAATACCAGCGAGATGTTCTGGATAGATATCTCAAGGTGGATGATTAGTAAGTAGATGTTGATGAATAAACGGTCTACTTGTCTTGGCGTACTGCCCATTACTTTTGAGCCTCTAACTTTCTTGTAGCATGATTAGCATTGAGGTGCGTTTATAATTCTGTCAATTGCCCAGCTGTAATTTGCTTACCCATGCATAGTTGTTTCTCGTCTTTTGGGAGAGATAAATCACTAGTGAACATCAGGTGACTCAGGTCCATATTACCACCATTGCTTACACCTCCATCATTTACTGCTTTATTTAGTTTTCCGTTGCAATCACTATCGCTATTCCTGCTTGTGTTTTGATCCGTTGTAAACTACAAGGCTGGAGAGATTGACAACCTCTGTGTACTCGTTGGGAGCAAAGTTACTTGTCGTGTGTGCAGGTCCACGTCTTCTGCTAGTGCCACAGCTGAGGACACCTACTTGTTGATCCTCAGAGTCCTCCTGGTTTGATAAACCTTACATTCCCCGTGTAAGGGAAATCTGCTGTTGACTACATCTCCACCTTCCACTTGGGGTAACCAACGAGGGGCGAGAAGTATATCCATCAACTCGTCATCAAGCAAATTTTTGGCGCCGTTGCCGGGGACTCCAGTCTTCAAGATAGGGGAGTTCCACGCTATCTTTTACCTTTGCTTTTTAGTCTTGTTTGTTTTCTTTCTAGTTTTTGCTTTAGAGTCTTATACCAAAAACCACAAAAAAATTAGTTACTTTACTTTGTCTAGTCAGTATGTATAAGTCCTTTGCCTTTGGTGTTGCACCCGAAGGAGAGATTCTCGCCTTCAAACAAAGGGTTGGAGAAAGTTTGAAAGATGCTCGGTATAGAATTAAAGATTCTCAAGATCGAGCCACCAAGAAGCAATCCACCACTACTTTGCTTAGAATTTTTTATGTTGGTATTACTTCTTTGCATAGGTTTGTTCTAGACACAACAATAGGAGGGAATTGTTTGTAAGCTCCCATTTGGGAGGCTCTTAATGTTACGGAAAATCTCGTCGGAATCCCACCTATTGTTGACATAAATGGTGATATCACTTTAGCTCACATTATGAGTAAACTTGAGAAGATAGAGCTGGAGATGCCAAGCATGAGTAAAATAAATGAAGTAGATCGTAGGATTCAAGGGAACCTAAATAGACTTGAGAGCTCCATGTACAAAATTTACAATATTTTGGAGACCCTGAAATTCCATGATATGGATCCTTCTAAGAGTGATAAGATCGACGATATTATTGGAACTTTAGGAACTACTCTATCCTCCATCAAGGCTAAAAAGGTAGAAACCCCCGCTAGTAAGGGACCTAAGTTCGTTAACATACCCAAGGTTCCTCAAACCAAAGCTTGTATACCTATTGCTAAGGGTGTTGAAACTCTGAAGACCTTGGAAGAGATACCTCTCTTAAATAGAATTAGAAATGAAATTCTAATTGGTCTTACTACCTTTTCTTTTGTTCCTACAAGTGTTGCCACTCATCCCCTCTTTGAGAGTCCTCTTAAGATTAGTTGTACTATTGAAGAGCTTTCCGATGATCTTTGTGATGGTTCAATTGATACAACTTGATCTCTTGCATCATGCCTAGCTCAAAGGCATAAAAGAAAGCGCTTGTTGGGAGGCAACTCAATTTGTTTTTACTTTCGGTTTTAGTGGTCTTGATGCTTGTTACTACAGTAGCAACATCATTGTATCTTTATTTTTAAGCTTTGTGCCAAGTTATAGCCTCCGATTGCAAGAAAGTTCAAAAGTTGTGACATGCTGTCCAGAAAGAGATTATGTCTGCTTGACGGATAAACTCGCCAAAAATCACCAGATCATCTTTTTGATCTGAATGTTTTTGAAAGTATGCTATATATAATTGCCTTTTTGGTGTATGTTCTGAGTTTTTTGAATTGAGTTGCAGAAGTGCCCCGAAAAAATTATTTACTACGTGATGTTCTATTTTCCACATATTCTCCCACGTTTTGCATTTTCATCTGTTTGCAAATTTTAAGCTTGCTTTTCCTTTGCAAAAACCTTTTGGCAATCATGAGAAATAGTATCATGAAAATCCTTATTTCCAATAGGGAATAAATTATTTTATTATGGGCAGTAACCACTCTAATCACGTTATGATGAGTTTCGTATGAAGGGAGTTTTCAAGTATGCGATGGAAGATGATGAAAGAAGCTCCAGGAGTGTCAAGCGCTCAAGCTTGGGGATGCCCCCATGCACTCCCAAGAATTATTCAAGGAGACTCAAGCGTTTAAGCTTGGGGATGCCCCCGTGCATCCCCTTCTCTATCAACAATCATCAGTTTGTCCATCTCCATGCTATATTTTTATCACTTCATATGTTATGTGCTATGCTTGGAGCGTCCCGCTCTTTACTTTTTAGTTTGTTTTAGTGTTTCTTGCTGTTCATAACAAGTTGGAACCTAGACTTCTTTGCTTGGGAGAGAAACACGTTCCATTCCACTCTAGAACACAACATAGGTTTTCATGCTTATATTCTTTGTGTGTTCTCTATCTTTTCATAGCTGCTGTCATACTTAGCTCTTAGTTTTCATGCTTTATCTTTTTAAGAGGTTATATTTAGGTTGCTTTTGGAACTCTATTGAGTTATCATGCTTATCTTGTTTAGAGAGTTGGCTTGTTGCACTAAGTTGTGTGTCTTGCATGAGTAGGCAATTGAGGTTGCTATTTAAGTATAGTAGTAAATTGCAATAGTTTTGAGGTATTGATTTGATTAATGTTTGGACTATTGGTGCAAAGAGCTTGATACTATTAGTGATAGGTGTCGTATTTTTGGAAATCCGTGTGTTTTTCAAAAACTAAAGAATTAGTTGAGAAGTCTAGCTACTAGATTGATTGCTAACCTCTGGAGGTGTTGGAATATATAAAGTACCCTGACGTTACCATGGGTCGAGGATGCGGAAGGATAACCAACCCCCAAACATTCCTCCTCGAGGTACTTGTATATTTGTGAATCTCCTAACTAGATAGAGAGTTACTGATAATAAGTGCATTAGTTCTTCGGAATAATGCGAGTATTCGATTGTTGGCACTTCCACCATCCATATTTTGCTAGCCTCTTCGGTATCGTGCATTGCCTTTTCTCATCTTGAGAGTTGGTGCAAACTTCGCCTGTACATCCAAACCCTTGGCATGATACGCTCTGTCATCATAAGCCTCATTATATCTTTCCTTAAAACAACCACCATACCTACCAATTAAGGCATTTCCATAGCCTTTCCGAGATACATTGCCATGCAACATCCACCATCTCATGACTTGATCTTCATGTCATACATGCTTTTGCTTGATCGAGGAGTCACATGCTATTTGGGCCTTGCCCGTATTATTGCTACATGACGCGCTAGTTTCATTGCATATCCTACTACACTAGCGGAGGCATACATTTGCATACATCATGATAGTTTTCATTTGTCTTTATGTTGAGTACTTCTTATAAAGTGTGAAGATCTTCTTCTTTTTATTCTTGTAAAACATAGAGTGTTGCCCTTAAGTGAGGAAAAGATCCCAAAGAGGACAAACTAAAAGATCCCGAAGAGGACACATGTAAAGATCCCAAAGAGGACAAATGATAGATAAATAGAAAGAGCCAAAGAGGCCACACAAAAAAAAGAATGAAAAAAAGAAATAAAAAATGAGAATGGGGGCAACACTAATATTCCTTTTGAAAGATCCACACTCGTACTCCGTTGTTAAACTTGTACTCCATAGAGATTATCATTCATGCATAAATATGTGGGGAACTTTACACTATAGAACTTGGCTTGTATATTCCAATGATGAGCCTCCTCAAATGAGGTCTAGGTCTTCATGAGCAAGCAAGTTGGATGCACCCCCACTAGTTCCATTGGAGAGCTTATCTTAGCTCATATGTGAATCCATTGCATGTCAATCCCTACTTCTGACATCATATCTATTATTTGGCTTTCTCTCTCCTATGGTTGTCCTCATTGATGTGAGCCCTTCACACCCTTTTTGTCTTCCTTCTCCATCATTATTCTATTTGCCATCCTAAGTGCCAACATATCTTGTTTACGCTCATCCATTGCCTGAGTGCTCAAAGTCAAAAGGGAGAGGATCATTTTGACTTGTGCCTGACTAGTGGTGTGGGGATGAGTCAAAATAAGATTCCTAAGGAGACCAAGTGTGAAGTTTAGTAGATTTAGTTCTCAATTAAAATATATATTTTTATGTTCTAAACCCATCTCCCATTTCTTGCATGCAAACACCATTTGGAGACATTCGAGTCACGGACAGCGAGAGCTCTTGCACCTTTGTGTTCTTACTTTGCTCTTTCAAAACTAAATATAGACTCTTGCTTGTTATTGTCTTGACTTGAATTACATATCTTATTTGATTTACTTTGAAGTTCTTATATGTGTGTTAGCATGTCACCACAAAAATTATTTGTGTTATCATTTACCTACTCGAGGACGAGCAGGAATTAAGCTTGCGGATGTTGATACGTCCCAAACGTATCTATAATTTCTGCTTGTTCCATGATCTTTTGGGTGTCATTTTAATATGTTTTGCTACACTTTTATATCTTTTTACACATATTTGGACTAACCTACTAAGTCAGTGCACCCAGTGCCAGTTTCTGTCTACTGATGTCTTTTTTGCAGGGACTTTTACCCAAATTTCCAGAGCCCCAAAAATCCCGAGAAAAATATATAAAAATCAGCATGACAGAAGCTTCACGAAGCACGAAGATGGGCTATAGGGGTGCGAGGGGCTGCCAGGCAGCCTGCCTGCGTGGCCTCGCCCCTGACCGTGCCCACACGTCACCTGGGTGGGTCCCACGTCCTCTGGTGCCCTCCTTCGGCCTATATTTACCTCCCCGATAGGATACCCTTCCATCATATCTAGAATCGTGAATTTATCCATCGTTCCGCCGCCACAGCGCTTCCGAGATCATGAGCGTCAGGAGACCTTTTCCCGGCTCCCTGTCGGAGGGATGATTGACCTCCGGTAGCTTCTCCACCACCATGGATGCTTCTCGGACCATCCATGGACCATGAGTCCATGACGAGTAGCTATGTGATGTCTTCTCTCCAATCTTGTGCTTCAATGATTAGCCCTTGTGAGCTCGGGTTGCTGGTTTCCGATGGATTAGCCCTTGCATCTATGTAATTTTCCTGCTATTGGTATGCTCGGGTTGCTGGTTTCCGATGGATTATGAGATTATGTTTAGATTGTGATGAGTTATATATTTGGTTATCCTTTTATATTATGTTCTTAGGTAATTCATGCATGTTCTCTGTTGCTTTGTATTGCTTTGGCCGAGTAGTAGATTGTAATTCCAAGAGGGAGCGTTATGCATGATTGTGGGTTCCTGCCCCCTGATGTCTAGCTGTTGCCACCAGGGAGAAAACAACGGTGCTTGTGACCACGGTTGCAAGGATTGTTTACCTTATGCAAAGTTCGTTAATGCAGTTGTCTGTTGCTTTGAGTTTGCACTTTGGGTGGGGCTCGCAAGTTAATACCAACGAGATGTTCTGGATAGATATCTCAAGGTGGATGATTAGTAAGTAGATGCTGATGAATAAATGGTCTACTTGTCTTGGTGTACTGCCCATTACTTTTGAGCCTCTAAATTTCTTGTAGCATGATTAGCATTGCGGTGCGTTTATAATTCCGTCAATTGTCGAGCTGTAATTTGTTTACCCATGCATAGTTGTTTATTGTCTTTTGGGAGGGAGACATCACTAGTGAACACCATGTGACTCAGGTCCATATTACCACCATTACATACACCTCCATCATTTACTGCTTTATTTACTTATCCGTTGCAATCACTATCACTATTCCCGCTTGTGTTTTGATCCTTTGCAAACTACAAGGCCGGAGAGATTGGCAACCTCTCTGTACTTGTTGGGAGCAAAGTTACTTGTTGTGTGGGCAGGTCCACGTCTTCTGCTAGCGCTAGAGCAGCGGACACCTACTTGTTGATCCTCAGAGTCCTCCTGGTTCGATAAACCTTATAGTCCTCGTGTAAGGGAAATCTGCTGCTGACTACATCTCCACCTTCTACTTTGGGTAACCAACGAGGGGCGAGAAGTATATCCATCAACTCATCATCAGGGGGCCTCCTCAGGACCCCTCTGGAGCGGAGGATATTCTGAGGCGAGACCCGACCTTAGGAGTCAAGGATGACGCGGTGGAAAGACACGCGAGCAGCTGGCAACAGGACGGAGCAGTTTATCCTTTAGTGCAAAGAGGGCAAGGACGTATCGGGGTTCCCAAGGCATCTTCTAAATGTTTCCATTCTAGTGCAACAAGGCTGTCGCCGCTCGCCAACAGGACAGTCGTCATCCCTGGACCCGTCCCTGCAGCATTGGCAACCACTTTGCACGCGAAGACCACCTTTGGGCAGGGGAGCATGTGTCCCGTGTTCCCCTTCAAAATTGGCCGTTGTGGGATCCCTTCTCGCCGAAATGATAAGGGAAGAGGATTGGGGACGCCACTATATATATAGAGTAGGTTACTTCGTAGAGGGGGATGAGATTCATTCACTCGCACACCTGCACCACACAAAGGCCACCCAGCCTCCGGAGGCCATCAAACACTGTACTAGTTCATCTCCCAACCTCCATGAGAGGCAATTCACCAAAGCAGGAGTAGGGTATTATGCTTCCGAGCGGCCCGAACGTGGGTAAACTGCCATGTTTTATGTCTTTCTCACCATCGAGTCAGTTATTTGCCATCCGTGACAAGTAGCGAGTTAGGTGAGGCGAGCCCGCAAGATCTTTGTACACACCCCTGAGTTCGAATCTTTAGAGTTTTGCGGAGCCCGAAATCCGACATTTGGCGTGCTAGATATGGTGTGTGTCAAGGTTTCCTCTAACCTCTGCCCTCACCAAGCTTTGCCGCTCCGATGGCTGACGCTCGCCAGGCTCATGCCGAGCGCCGCACCACCTGCGTTACTCAGACGGCACCCGTGGGCCCCACTGGCATGTGCCGGTCACCATCGCCCACGGTGAACGCCGCCACGGGCCCCGACGCTCAAGAACAGCAAGGTTGCTCCTAGCCGGCTATCGAGTAGGACGACGGCCGCACCGCCACACCGTCGCTCGCCCAGGCTTCCGGGTCGGACTCGCGCGCCTGGCCGGAGATGCCAGACGGCCGACGCGTGCTTGGCATTTCCAGTGAGCCACTCCGCTACAGACCCACCCCTGACCACCACAACGACTGGCTCCAGCGCATCGAGGAGCTCGTCGCCGCTCCGGTGATTCCGCGGTACTCTCCTGCTTGTTTCGACCCTAACCATCCCTGGCGAACGACGAGGAGAAAGATGCGCCAGCCCCACCGCCGCGGCGTGGCGCACACCCCGAACCTAGGGCAACAGGACCATGTCGCCCTTGCGCGCACTGCATCCGTCGGGCCGGTAGGGTGCCTCGCTATCGCCCCTCAGCTCTACCCAACTGCGTGGCCCTGTAAGTTCAAGCCCGACCTAAACCCACACTACGACGGCACCCTGGACTCGGTCGAGTTCCTGCAACTCTACACGGTGAGTATTAGGGCGGCAGGAGGGGACGACAATTTCATGGCATGCTGGTTCCCCATGGCGCTCAAGGTCGTCATGCTCTCTTGGCTCCTCAACCTCCCAAGAGCGTCCATCACCTCTTGGGAATATCTACGTGAACGCTTCATCACCAACTTCCAGCGCACCCACGACCGTGCTCCCACCGTGAACGACCTGCGGCGCATCAAGAAGCGGGAGGGCGAGACCCTGCACAACTTCATACAATGCTTCATGGCTATGCACCTCAAGATCCCCAAGGCTTTGGACGAGGCAGTCATCTTGGCCTTCTCCGACGGAGTCACCGACCTCAAGATGAAGGAGGAGCTCGCCATGAGTTATGAAATGAGCACTGCACTGGAGATGTTCAACCTGGCAAACAAAGTGCGCAAGTGCTGAAGAAGGTCGCTTGTTACTCCTCGGGCCTTAGGCGGTGGAACGAGAAGAGAAGAAGATCAACGCCAAGGAGACGAAGCGCAAGGTTCCTGCAGTGCTCGCAGCCGAGCCTGAGGCGAAGTACGGCTGAGGGGGAGAGCGTCTGTCAGGAGGGGGCCAACGTGATCTTCCACGGCACCAGCGGCCATGATACTTCCGAGTGCCAGGAGCTCCAACTGGTCCGTGCCGGGCACTTCAGCAGGCGCCCCGGACGAGTGGACAGAGGCCCCGCGTGCGGCGGTGGCTGTAGTGGAGGCTGCTGGGATGACCGGGAGCCACGTGAGGGGTGGTTTGAACAACCTCATGAAGACCGTTGGCGCGGCCAGCCTCAGGAGGACCAGACGTGCGTGCAGGCTCGAGACGACCGCTGGCGCGATGAACCTCAGGAGGGGCAATGACGAGGTTAGCCTCGTGAGGTTCGCGCTCATGAGGCTGGGCTGCCTCCGCCACCCAAAAGGAGGGATGAAGACAGGCAGAATGATGGGGCTGAGGGCTTCCAGGAGGTCAGGGTGGTGGCCTCCATCCTAGACGGCGCACAAAACCCAGCCTCGAACCGCGCCCTCAAGCAGTTCGCCGAGGAGGTGAATGCCACTCTCCCAAAGCCTGAAGTGATGCGCCCCCTCAACTGGTCCCAGACCACCATCACCTTCGACCCAAGTGATCAGCTCAAGTGCTCATTCATGGCCGGCAAACTCCCCATGCTGTGCACCCCGACCATTAGCAACGTCCTCGTCACCAAGAACCTTATCAATAGTGGAGCGGGGCTCAATGTCCTCTCGGTCGAGACCTTCGAGACAGTCCAACTGTCGTACGAACAGCTCATGCCGACCAAGCCCTTCTCAGGAGTCATGGAAGGGTCCACCGTGCCCATCGGGCAGGTGCGTCTGCTAGTCACCTTCGGCGAGCACAAGAACTACCACACTGAGATCATCGTTTTTGACGTCGCACACATCCACCTGCCGTACAACGCGATCCTTCAGTACACGGCTCTCACCAAGTTCATGGCAGTGACCCACCATGGCTACAACGTCCTCATGATGCCAGGGAGCGGCGGTGTCATCACCATCGCCTGCAACGAGAAGGATGCCGTATGTACACTCGAACGTGCCTACCGCGCCGCGGCGGTGGAGCGCTCAAACGACGAAGAAGACGAGCCACCTTGCGAGGATCCACGCAAGAAGAAGAAGCAGCTCCTCCCCACCGAGTGTTCTGGGACCTCGGGCTCCATGCCCGTGGGCGGGGTCATGCCTCCCATCACAAAGGAAGGCGCGCTCGGCGACCCCCTTGGGTGAAGCATGGGGTCTCCCACCGGGGAGGTTCCCGACTTGACCAGTGAGGCGAGGGTGGCGCTCGAGCACAACCCGAGGGTGCACTCCGGCGCGCGTCCGCCCAGCTTCCGTGAGTCCGTCATCAGAGCAATCCAAGAACTTCGAGAGGCCCAGGCCGTGCAAGGTGGGGACTGCCCTGCACCACCAACCGCAGTCGCCGTCGTCGGCACGGTAGATCGGCTCCGCATCTGCATCAACACGCTCGCAATCGACAGAGCCGCAGATCAAGGCCTCTTCTGGCCCGCGCGAGCTGACCATCGGTTGGTGTACCCGATCGCCGGCACGCTTATGCCCTTCGGGATGGGGAACGCGGCTACTACCTACCGACGGTTCCAGGAGGCCATGTTCATGCCTTGCCTACTGGGGCATGGTGAGGAAGAGGAGGAGATGGTCGTACCAAGCGAAGGTCCCAAGCCTTAGGAGACGGCGGACCTGTGAGGGGCGCGATCGTGGAAGCAGGAGATCGAGCAACGACGGTGTCCTCGGCCCTTAAGAGGCATTGCCGCTAGGTGAGTTTTTGTTGGCTGCTGCCAGGTAACTTTTTGGCTAACTCTGTCCGAGGGCGCCCACACGGGCATGTGGCCTCCAGGAGTTCAGGGCACTCCCCAGCCACCACTTCCATTTAGGCATCCTTCAGTTGTTTCTGTCGCACTCACTTTGAACCCTAAAGTTCTACCTTGCTTGCATCTTTGGGCGGTCGCCCCCCCCCCCCCCCCCCCCGCTTGGGGGCTCCGGCCAAAGCTTATCCTTGCAGGCCTCCTGAGGCCACACATACCCTGCCTCACTCCCGAAGAATAAGAAGTCAGAAGGGTTTACCAATGACACAAATGGAATCGGTCGCCTATGCCTCAGGGGTAGGGACACTCGCGAGGCCAAAGCGTCCTCGCGACCTCCCAGATACATCCCCCGTAACACTCTCACATAATAACGAGCTGGAGTTTAATATGCCCCCACAAGGACGTGGATGGGCCCCTCCCACATTGAGTGGATGACCTATGCTCCGCGCTGGGTGAAGATCCAAAAGGAATCGGGTGCCTATGCCTCAGGGGTAGGGACACTCGCGAGGCCAAAGCGTCCTCGCGACCTCCCAGATACACCCCCAACGTGACACTCTCAAGTAATAATGAGTTGCGGATGTATATGCCCGGGCCCCCCCGAGGACGCGGAGGGGCCCTCCCATGCCTAGTGGCAGCCCTACGCTCCGCGCTGGGGATAAGTCGAAGGCAATCAACATAGTCCACCAATGACTATGCCCGCAGCTGGCAAGAAAATCAACATAGTCCACCAATGACTATGCCCGCAGCTAGCAAGGAAACCAACGCAGTCCACCAACGACCACGCCCATGCCTGGTGCGGGGGACAAACAACTGGAGGTACAGAGCCGCTCGTACGTTAAGGGGGACCCCTGAGCATCGCGGCTCATGGGCCTAACTGCGCCCGTAGACCCTTCCCTCTTGGGCCGTCCTGGAATCCGATCGGTTCAACGATGGTGGAGGTACGCGTGGGGCGGGCCCTGCTGACGCAGAGCCTAGTGCGCTCAACAAGCCACTTAGAGTCTGTTAGGGAGAACGCTCGAGTCAATCGTACGTCAAGGGGGACTCCTGAGCATCGCAACTCAGGAGCCTGAACTGCGCCGATAGCCCCTTCCCTCTTGGGCCATCCAGGCGGTCCAACTGTGGCGGAGGTACGTGCGGGGTGGGCCCTGCCGACGCAGAGTGCTGAAGGAGTTCAGGAGTCTCAAATTGTGAGTTTCATAGGAGGGACATTGGAGTCACTCGCACGTCAAGGGGGACCCCTGAGCATCGCGACTCAGGGGCCTAACTGTGCTCGTAGCCCCTTCCCCCTTTGGGCTGTCCTGGTTTCCGATCGGTTCAATCGCGGCGGAGGTACACGCGGGGTAGGCCGTGCCGACACAGAGTGCCGAAGGAGTTTTGAAGTTTCAAAATCCTCACCGCGTTCCCCTCACGGGGGCTGCTCGCACATGAAGGGGGACTCCTGAGCATCGTGACTCAGGAGCCTAAATGCGCCCGTAGCCCCTTCCCTCTTGGGCCGCCCAGGCAGTCCGACGGCGACGGATGTACGTGCGGGGCGGTCCCTGCTGATGCAGAGTATCACAGCAAACATGAAAGAAATGAGGCGAAGAATAAATTCAAGAACTCAGCCAGTTATTACAAGCCTTAACAAGTTCTTGAAAATGCACATAAGTTTGACGCCTCCACGAGGCATGGTGTGCATTGCAGGGAAAAAACAGGGGGAAGAAATCAGGAGGAGCCGCCGCGCCTGGTCGCTCCATCTTCAGGGGGCTTGTCGTCGGCGTTAGTGGTGTCGTCTTCCCTGCTGTCGGGTTCGGCGACATCCGGAGATGAGTGATCTACGACGCGGGCGAACCTCTTAACCAACGCCTCCACGTGGCCCTTCGCCGCCTCCGTAGTGCTGTCGCGGGCCTCGGTAGGGACTGGCAGGATCATGGAGTTGAAGTCAAATCCCGGCTCACGAAGATGATGGTGACTGAAGATGCGTGTCGCGGCCTCAGAAAAGAGGTCGCGACACTCGATGTCCAAGATCTTGTCCACCTGGATGACGGCGTCCTCCAACACCACGGTGAGATCCGCCAAGAGCATAGTGAAGCCGCTCTCTGGGGTGGCCAGAGGCTCGTCGAACCCGTCCCGGCAGAGGGTGTGGAGCGTCGTGTGAAGCCTAAGCTCAATGTGAGGGAAGCCGACTAGCTCCGCGGCCTTCTTCTTCTCGCACGCGGCGAGGGCTTCCCCCTTGGCATCGAGAAGGTTCTTCTTCGAGGTGATCTCCTTCTCTTGCTCGTCCAAACGCGCCCGCTCCGCGCCCAGGCGATTTTCCTCCTGGGATAGCTCCTGTTACCGGGCGGTGAGCTTGGTATTGCGAGCTGTGACACCCTTGATTTAATCGTACCCTAATCATACACGCAAATGCGTACGATCAAACTCAAGGACTCACGGGAAGATATCACAACACAACTCTAGACACAAATAAAACATACAGGCTTCATATTACAAGCTAGGGGCCTCGAGGGCTAGAATATAGAAGCTCGATAAACACACGAGTCAACGGAACCAACAAATGTCTGAGTACAAACATCAAAGATGGGGTGCCTTAGAGAAGGCTAGCACAAAAGATACAACGATCGAACGAGGCGAGGCCTCCTGCCTGGGAACCTCCTAACCACTCCTGGTCTTCAGCGGCCTCCACGTAGTAGTAGGCACCGTCGGGGTAGCAGTCGTCATCGGTGGGATCCTCCATCTCCTGGGCTCCATCATCAGGTTGCATCAACGGATCAAGGGGAAAGGGGGAGCAAAGCAACGGTCAGTACTCATCCAAAGTACTCGCAAGACTTACATCAGAACTATCACTACTGGAAAAACATCATTTGCCGACAGCTTTTAGCTTTGCTGTCACCAATTTCACGGGGCTGATGGCATAGAGACTTTGCCCTCAGCCACAAAAAATGGTGACGGCACAGACGCGGATGACGGCATAGAAAATCTATGTCATACGCTTTATCTAAGTCGTCAGCCAGCTGACGACATAGGATCAAAAGACCGACGGCATAGGGAGCTACACGGTCCCACGTTCGACCATTGCTTAACGGGAGTCGTCTATGCCGACAGCCAGCTGAGGGAAAGACTAATGGTTGTCTTTGCCGACAGCTAGCTGAGGGCAAAGCCTAACGGTGTCTTATCCCCCACGACACACGACCCTCTCCCGACCCGCCGCCTCTCTCACCTCTCGATCCCAACTGCATGCTCTCCCGACCCGCCGCCGTTGTTGCCCCGCGCCAGCCCCGCCCCGACACGCCGGCGCCGCCCCACACCAGCTCCACCCCGCGCCGCCCGCGACAGCCCCGTCCCGTGCCGCCTCCGCCCCGCGTTAGCTCCGCCCCGCGACAGCCCCGCCCCGCGCCGCCTCCGCCCCGCGCCAGCCCCACCCAGCCCCGCGCCACCCCGCACCAGCCCCGCCTCTGCCCCACGCCAACCCCGCCACCGCCCTGCGCCAGCCCCGCCTCCGCCCCGTACCGCGCCGCGCCATCCCCGCACCAGGCCCACCCCGACCACCCGCCGCCGCCCCGTGCCAGCCCCGCCCCGACTCGCCGTGAGCTCCTCCTCCCCTTTTTTTTTCTTTTTTTAGTTTATTTTTCTATTTAGTTAGATGTATTTGTAGTAGATAATAGATTTAGTTAGCAATTAGTAGTTAAATTTAGTTAGCAATTAGTAGTGCTAGATTTTTAGTGGTAGATTTTTAGTTAAATTTAGTTAGCAATTACTTAGTTGTTAGTATTTACACAATAGGAATTTTTAGTGGTAGATTTTTAATACTTAGGTAGTATAGAAGTAAAGAGAAGATAAGGAGATGAAAATACTAACAATAATAGAAGAAGGAGGAGAAGGAGATGAAGAGAAGAAGAAGAAAAGGAAAAGGAAGGAGGAGAAGTAGATTAACAGAAGAAGAAGAAGAAGAAAAGGAAAAAGAGGAAGAAGAAGGGGGAGAAGGAGAGAAAAATGAAGAAAAAAAATAATAAGAAGAAAAGAAATAGAAGAAGAGAAGAGTAACAAAACTTGAATAATAAATTATTAATAATATATGTTAGTATTAGTTAGCTCAATTACCGCGAGTGCGTATTTGTGTTGATTGAGTGCATTTAAATGTGCAGTAGATTCTCCGCGCTGGTTTGGTTTTCGACGACCTCCCCTACATTCGAAAGTGAGTACATTTGTTAAATCCTCCTCCACCCCCTTTACTTTTCTCGGTTCCGGCCTTCGGGCTGATGACACTATCTAGCTAGGTATTTTTAGTATTAAAATGCAAAGTTCTTGCGTAACCAATATGCGTCTCCCGTTCGAAAGGGTTCCTGTTATAAATATGCATGCATTTGCATATTCAGAACTGTGATACTTTCGAATTGTCCAACATTATCCATGGACAGCCTGGGTATGTGTAGATTGGGTCATTTCCCATGCTTTGCTCTGGATCCCATGCAGAGTTTCGACGGTGCCTCCTTGTTGTTTTCCGGGTACACATCCTCTCGGTTAGTTGCCGAGACGTGTATCAGGAGAACAACGGGGAGGTGCTACCGAAACTTTGCGTTGGATCGGGAGCAGAGCATGGGAAAATGACCCAATCTACACATACTCGGATGGCTTTGTTTTATCTGTCATGGACATGAGTTACATGGTATAGAGAGGGAGCCAGAGCTCGAGGGAAAGAAAACTATATCCTAAGCTATGTGGTGGGGGTGGCTTATATAGAGTACGTCACCCCCTCACCTCCTATGTTACAAGATGGAGCATTAGTGCCATGATGACAACCCACTATGAAACCTCCACTATGAGTATGATGCTTCGACTACCCTGTTGGTCTTCACATATCCGAGTGATACATTTGGCCGAGTGGTTTAGCGTCGTCCGAGTGGATAGTGTGGACTTGTCTGAGTGGATCCATACCGAGTGGATTAGATGTTGTCGCGATCGAGCAAGAATTTCCCTTGTAGTCCTAATAATGAGGTGCCCTTGGGTAGGACATATAGGTCAGGCCTATGACCCTACCCTAGGGCTGTATCCCCGTCATTCGCCCCCGAATGGATCAGGGTCCGAGTGGTGAAGGTGCCGATGTAAATCTTGTAGCAGCAGATCGAACTTGAACGTGCTTCAGGGCCTTACAGAACTGTGCGTCGATTGAAGTATCCATCATTCGCCCTGATCGATTCTGCTGAGTAGTATGTTCAAGTGAACTTGAGAATTGAAGTAGATCCGAGTGACCAACATGATCTTGAGACTCTAACTGATTGTTGGTAGTCAGTAGGAGTCTGTTGAATCTGTTGAACTTGAATGTTGTAGTCCCCACTAGGTGTAGTCCCCAAACTTGAATGTTGTTGCACCCACTGCTTGGATTCTGTTGGACCTGACCAAGCAGAATGTTTTTTTGTATTTCTCTTCCTGTGGGGGCATGCTCAGTGCACCCACTGGGTGTAGTCCCCGAGCCTCTGTCGGACTAGATGAGTCTGGCAAAGGGTTTCAGATTTCCAGTGCTTGTCATGTTGAATGTTTGTTGAATCTGCATTATATGATTTCTGGATCAAAGTCAAGTCTCCGAGTGTATTTTTTAACTTAGGCGATACGGCGTCGCAGCTAAGTTCCTTAGTGTGAAGTGTATCTGTACCCGGAGTAGTTTTTAACTTAGGCGATACGGAATCGCAGCTAAGTCCCCGAGTGTGGAGCATATCCGCACTCGGAGTAGTTTTTAACTTAGGCGATACAGAATCGCACCTAAGTCTCTGAGTGTGGAGCATGTCCGCACTCAGAGTTGTTATTAACTTAGGCGATACAGACTCGCAGCTAAGTTCTCGAGTATGGAGCGTGTCCGTACTCGGAGTTGTTTTAACTTAGGTGATACAGAGTCGCGGCTAAGTTCCCGAGTGTGGAGCGTGTCCGTACTCGGAGTAGTTTTTCACTTAAGCGATACAGAGTCGCAGCTAAGCCCCCGAGTGTGGAGCGTGTCCGTACTCGGAGTTGTTTTAACTTAGGCGATACGGAATCGCAGCTAAGTTCCCGAGTGTGGAGCGTGTCCGTACTCGGAGTAGTTTTTAACTTAAGCGGTACGGAGTCGCAGCTAAGCCCCTGAGTGTGGAGCATGTCCGTACTCGGAGTTGTTTTAACTTAGGTGATACAGAGTCGCAGCTAAGTTCTTGAGTGTGGAGCGTGTCCGTACTCGGAGTAGTTTTTAACTTAAGCGATACGGAGTCGCAGCTAAGCCCCCGAGTGTGGAGCGTGTCCGTACTCGGAGTTGCTTTAACTTAGGCGATACGGAGTCGCAGCTAAGTTCCCGAGTGTGGAGCGTGTCCGTACTCAGAGTAGTTTTAACTTAGGTGATACGGAGTCACAGCTAAGTTCCCGAGTGTGGAGCGTGTCCGTACTCGGAGTAGTTTTTAACTTAAGCGATACAGAGTCGCAGCTAAGCCCCCGAGTGTGGAGCGTGTCCGTACTCGGAGTTGTTTTAACTTAGGCGATACGGAGTCGCAGCTAAGCCGAGCGGTAGCGCGCGGGGCGTCCGAGTGATGAAGACGTGCCACACGGAGTGGCGATGCGTGGGGCATCCGAGTGAGGTAGACGAGTCCGACTGAGTGGCAACACGCGGGGCGTCCAAGTGATGTATGCCGAGGAGGCGTCCGACCCACTGACGGCACGCGGGGCGACCGTGTCCACTACATCATCGAAGGTGCTTCCGTACACGTGAAAACGTACGAATGATTGTTGCGGCGACTGAGCCTGAGTAGCGACGAGGATGGCACACGGATGCGTCGAGTGATCGCATAACCTGTGTATGAAAAATAGCACAAGCCAGCATAAAAATTATCAAAGTAATTTGATCTTTTCTTAAATAGTTTGAGTAAATAAGACCCATAGACACCCAGTGGGTGTGCCAGGTGCTTGTACTTATGCAAGTGAAGGATCCGACTGAACTCGTTTAAGTACTGGACCCAAACGAAGTGGAAGTGAAGTGTCCCCACAGAAAAATAAACAACCAAGTGCAGAGGTACGATCCGAGGCGTGGCCTCCGAGTGAATATCACGTGCGACTTCCTCGACACTCGGTGATGAGGAAACAACCATTTAATTGAATGTAATGTATGAAGAATGACTTAGCTCTCTGATGGTGCAGGAGTGGCCGAATGACGATGTGTGACGGTCGAATGCCTGCATGTTAGTTATCTTGATGGAAATGATATCCGAATAATTCTGGACGTTTTAGTTGTCATTGTAGACGTTTAATTTTTTGACCGAGTGTACCAGAGTACCGGTTCGGACTAGTCCTGAGTGAAGTGGTCGGGCTAGGTTGGTGGCAATGCAGGCTGCTCGTGCGATGGAGGCTCGTGCAGGGTGTTGCGAAAGAAATGTGGATGCACGCACCTTATTTTGGTCGTAACCGGTGCTGGATACCCACCAAATGACTAATTAACGGGGCAGGCCATTAACTGCATGCATTTACCACGTCCTTCCGTTCCAAGCCGTCCGTCCATCCGTTTACTGTAACTGTGCGCATTTACCTTCATGCACATAATTAAGGAGGAGGTGTCCACTCACCTTGCATGGTTGAAGGAAAAGGACGTCATGGCTAGCAGCTGGCGACCGAGGGAAGAACCGCTGCGCCCGGAGGCCTGACCAGCTTCCTATTTCTGCATTGCGCCGGTCCTTCCCGCACGCCGAAGCGACCATGTCGGAGAAGCCTATGAGGGAGGGGCGCATCACGCCTGTAACGCCAGTGGGAGGAGCGCCTCGACCATGGATACCACTTTCGAGTGGACATCATTCGAATCGTGTCGATGGCATGACTCTGGAATACCGCTGGAGGCGTGGTCCCGATGTGGGAAGATGCGCGAGAGGTCGGTGAGGTTGGGCGGGCGGCAGTCGACTTGGCCAAGGCGGAGACCGGTAGTTGGCGACAAAGAAGACATGCGACAGCGGGCTGGCCAGGTACGGAGCTCGGCCTCCTCGCCTCTCTTCCGAATGATGTTTGGCGGTGCAACAGTACAGTCGCCATTGCTCGCACTCTACGGTTGATGTGAAGAAGATGATGCGGCTGTCTTGCTCGTTTGTATCTTCTTTCCCTTTTCAATTGATCGAAACTCCACGGTACTTGTATGAACGTGTACATACAAACGAAAACAACCATAATTAGATTAAAGATCGATTGTAAAGCAAGCGACATAATGGAATGAAACTTCCTGATCCCTATGTACGGGGAGGATCGTGTCTCTCTTGTGAATGGAGTGATGTCCGGAACATCCTGGATCAAATTCTTCGTCGATGATTGTTGCTCGGCAGACGAAGATCGAACAAAGAAAACCATTTGCATCATGGCTCGATAGACGCCATGCCCCACGGTGGGCGCCAAATGTCGTGGTAACGATTCCGACAATAGAAAGGGGGTAGGATAACGGAGCATGATCTATCAAGATGCACATGGGTGACACGGTGGTTTTAGGGAGTTCGGGCCTCTCACAGTGGAGATAACAACCCTACGTCTCGTGCTCCGGAGAGGCTTTGTTTTATCTGTCATGGACATGAGTTACATGGTATAGAGAGGGAGCCAGAGCTCGAGGGAAAGAATGAGCCCGCCGGGGGAGAAGAAAACTATATCCTAAGCTATGTGGTGGGGGTGGCTTATATAGAGTGCGTCACCCCCTCACCTCCTATGTTACAAGATGGAGCATTAGTGCCATGATGACCACCCACTATGAAACCTCCACTATGAGTATGATGCTTCGACTACCCTGTTGGTCTTCGCATATCCAAGTGAGACATATGTCCGAGTAGTTTACCGTCGTCCGAGTGGATAGTGTGTACTTGTCCGAGTGGATCCATACCGAGTGGATTAGATGTTGTCGCGATCCAGCCAGAATTTCCCTTGTAGTCCTAATAATGAGGTGCCCTTGGGTAGCACATATAGGTCAGGCCTATGACCCTACCCTAGGGTTGTATCCCCGTCAGACCCCATCCAATCATTCCAGCTCCCATCCTCGTCTTCTACCTCCAGAAAAAATTGTTTCGCAGCTCAAACCCGTGTTCTTGCTCATTTGGTTGTGATTTTCGATCTCCTTGCTCAAAGCACCATTCTCCGAACTGTTTTTGGGAAATTAATCCTTGGTAAGTGACTCCTCCAATGGTCCAATTAGTTTCTACTCTAGTGCTTTATCCTTCGCGTATTCTTGCTACCTTGGTGACCCTGTTCTTGAGCTTGAAATGTTGATTTTGGCTGGTCCCAAGTAGTTTTAGCGCATGATACGGTCTCTAGGCACTAGTAGGAGTAGTTGCTATGAGTTGGGTTACTCCTTACTCACTTTTCTTTCGAAGTCTCTAAAAATTTCAGAATTTTTCAGAGTTAGAAAAGGGAAAAGATGAGGAGGTTCTTGAGAGGCTCTTCAAGCCGTAACCCCAAGGAGGATGAGAAGAACCACCCCAAATACGTGGTTCCTCGAGTCACAGAAGTTCGAGCATGCGAGTGGCCAAGTGATGAATTTTTGCCCGCCGCTGGGCTTTATGAAGACTTTTATTACTTGGTGGAGAACGCAGGTCTTACCGCGTTCGTTGAAGATAAGTGCCCACAATACCTCCTCCTCACTAATATTTTCGTTAAAAGCTTCAACTTTTATCCGAGGAAGAATCCTCCGATGGTTGAGTTCATGTTATACGATATCCCCTAGCGCATGACACTATAGGCTTTTTGCAATGTGTGCAAATTACCTTATGTTGGGGTTATTCATGATCCTCGTCCATGGGACTTGGAAGTTTTCATAGATACTATTGCTGTTGGAGAGGAGAGAGGAGTGTCTCGCACTAGAATTGCTCGCATACATTTTCCTATGCTTCGGTACTTCTCATTATTTGTGGGAAAATGTTTGATTGTCCGTGGGGAGGCTGGATCACTTAGCTCTCCAAACCTTGCGGTTTTGCGCGACGGCCTTTATAACAATAAGACTTATAGCCTAAGTGCTATAGTAGCTCAGCGGTTGAACACAAACCGTTCCAAAGTGTCGTCTATGGAGGTATCTATGCTACCCGTCTTGCGAGATACTTTGAGATACCCGTTAGACTGGGGGAGGAAGAAGAGATGCTTCTTCCTAAGAAATATCTGGATTATGATAGCATGGTTCGCCATGATTTTCTGGATAGAGATACTAGTAGACGGATGATTTATAACCTGGTATTTAGTCAGGGTACTCGTGAGACTATTACTTTGCCTGCTCCTTCTTTGTTCGATCTTTATGCAGGCAGGTACATTATTATGCCCTAGGACATCTATGCGTATTGGGGCTTGGCCCAACCACAGGTGCCCGTGCCCGAGCCGCCAGTCGACTACCAGACGCCAGTTTATCAGTGGGAGCCAGAGGAGCTCACACAACAGTTGCATCCACAGTCCGCTCCGGAGTATCTCGGAGCTGGTTATTTCCCTCCTTGGGAGTAGACCAAGCTAGGCCGAAAGCCTAAGCTTGGGGGAGTACGTGTTTGCACCAACTTTACATTCATGCTTATGCTTTCACTTTGTTAGTTGGTGTTTACACTTTGCCACTGTATTATCCATGCTAGTTTATTTTCGTTTTCTTGTTTTCTTGTTTTGTGTCCTTTTTAGAAAACCCAACAAGATTATCCTTTCTTCTTTTGCTTGTTGGGAGCTTTCCCATGTAAATAAGTTTTCTTTTTCTTTGAGTCGAGGTAGAAGACCATGGTTACAATGTTTAGTGGCTCTCGCATGTATACCTGTTCATTTGTTAAAGAGCCATATTACTTTGTCTTCTCCTTTGTGTTTGCCTGCAGATTCAGCTTAGTCCAATGCATGAGCACTCTTATTATTGTTCACATTGTTCGATCGTGCAAGTGAAAGGCAATAATGATGATATATTATGAAGTGGCTGAGACTGGAAAAGGTGGTATGAACTCTCTCTATTTCATTTTTGTAAATATGACTAGCTTGTCGTCCCAGATTCAGCTTTGTTCAGAGAGAACCATGTTTACAATCACAACTTAGAGATCATAGTTTCTAATGCCATGCTTAATTAGCTAGGAGCTTATAATGGTTTGTCTTGAATGCCAACATAGATTTTGAGATGACTATGATGTAGTATGATAGGATGGTATTCTCCTTTGAATGATTCAAGTGGCTTGACTTGGCGCATGTTCATGCATGTAGTTGAAACAAAATCAACATAGCCTCTATGATGTTCGTGTTCATGGTGATTTATATCCTGCTCATGCTTGCACTCAATGTTAGTCAAACTCATTGCATCTTGATGACTATTGTCGCTCTCTAGTTGGTCGCTTCCCAGTCTTTTGCTAGCCTTCACTTGTACTAAGCGGAATACTGCTTGTGCATTCACTTCCATAAACCCAAAAGTTTTTCCATGAGAGTCCACCATACCTACCTATTTGCGGTATCTACCTGCCGTTCCAAGTAAATTTGCATGTGCCATTCTCTAAACCTTCAAGAAATAATCTGTTTTGCATGCCCGAACCACTCATGTGGTGACAGGGGGCTATTGGTATCTTCCATGTTAGGCGTGTTATCCTCGACATGTGTTTATTCACTGTCATTCACGAGAAAGGGGCTAGTAATTGGAATGCCCAGTTCCACGCTTAAATCAAAAACATAACTGTAAAACAAGACTCCCCCCGGATTTATGTTAGGATGGATGGTACCCGAGGATTCAGCTAGCCGTGGAGTGTGATTGATTGGTGGTGGGGGAGTTAAAACTTTACTTTTCTGTTTCGGAACCGCCTATAGCATGAGTAGCATGGAAGATATTGAGAACTCTTAGTCATTGCATTGACAATGAAAGCATGCCACCCAAAATTATTATCTTTGTTTTCAAAGCTTGAGCTCTGGCACCTCTGGAAATCAATGCTTCCCTCTACGAAGGGCCCGTCTATTTATTTTCCTGTTGAGTCATCCTCTTCTTATATAAGCACCAATTAGAGATCACCTCTGTCATTTTTATGCTTCGGTTTTCATTGATATTGAGTATGACTATGACTGGATCTTTGTTGCTATGAATTACAATGTTTAGTCAGCCCTTGATCTTTGAAAGTGCTCTGCCTTTATGTTTTGCGGTCTCAGAAAGAGCTAGCGAGATACCACCTATTCATACTGCTTCATGCTTGTTTTGATTGAATTGTTGGTATCTGAAACTCATTATTATTTTCTCCCAAGATAATTATGCCATTGATATTAGTTTACCGTGAGACCTTTGTGTCACTTGCTTATGTGGTTAACTTGTGATCTTGCTGAAATTCCGGTAATGAGTTAGACGTAGTTGCAACAACAAGATCAAACAGAGTTTGTCGAAGTTTTTCTTTCTCTCTCAGTTTGTCAACTGAGTTGCTTGAGGACAAGCAAGGTTTTAAGCTTGGGGGAGTTGATACGTCTCCATGGTATCTACTTTTCCAAACTCTTTCGCCCTTGTTTTGGACTCTAATTTGCATGATTTGAATGAACCAACCCGGACTGACGTTGTTTTCAGCAGAATTTCCATGGTGTTGTTTTTGTGCAGAAATGAAAGTTCTCGGAACGTCCTGAAAATTTACGGAGAATATTTCTGAAAAATATGAAAAATACCTGTGCAAAGATGCACCGGAGGGGACGGGCCAGTGGGCCACAAGCCCTCACTACAGGAATCACCTTCTTTGCCGTCTGCCATCACAGACGGCAAAGACAAATACCCGGACGGCAAAGACAGTACCACAAAAGGCAAAGATTGTCACGGCCGGCAAATTTTCTGCGTCAGCCTACGACGGCATAGGACCTTCTTTGCCGTCTGCCCCCCTAAAGCGGACGGCAAAGGTCTTTGCCGTCAGCTTCCCTGAGGAGCAGTCGGCAAAGAGCTTGAGACGGCCGTTAGGGGTTAACAAAGGCTCTTTGCCGTCTGCCTGCTGGTCAATCTTTGCCGTCTGCCCTATTGCATATCTTTGCCGTCTGCCGTGTCCTCCCCTCCCCCTCTCTCCCTCCACTCCTGCCCCTCCTCTATGCCCTCTTCTTTGCCGTCTGCCCCCCAGCAGGCAGACGGCAAAGAGCCTATATGGCCAGCTGCTACTGCCCAGGAAGCACAGCTGGGTGCCATGTGGCACCTTTGCCGTCTGCTGGCTGATGGCAAAGGCCTTTGCCATCAGCCAGCAGACGGCAAAGAGCCCATATTGTCGCTGTTTTGTTTATTTTATGTTATTTCACAGCAATAATAGATATAATTCATAGCACATATATGATATATAGTTCACAACACATATATGATATACATATAAAGTTCACCAATGTCATTTGTTCATCAATGGACATCCATATATCGAAAGAAACCAACATATACAAAGTTTCATCCATATATATATACATATAGTTCCACATATATTGTTCATCAACACATTGTTCATCAACACATACAAAGAACCAACACATTGTTCATCAACTCAAATAAAAAAGGAAACTAAAGCACTCCAACGCCAGCTTCCATGCATGTAGTACATCCAATCTGCAAAATGGGAATAAGAAAGTAAGTAGAAGAAGAACAACAACATATATGACAAATAAGCTAAATTGAAGAAGAAAGAGAAGAAGCAATAAGAGAACAAGGAGAAGAAAAACAAGGAGGAGGAGGAGGGGAAGGGGAAGGAGAAGGAGAAGGAGGAGGAGAAGAAGAAAAAAGAAGAGAAGAAGAAGGAGAAGAAGGAGGAGAAGAAGGAGGAGAAGAAGCAGAGAAGAAGAAGGAGAAGTAGGAGGGCTCCTTCTCCTTCTCCTTCTTCTTCTCCTCCTTCCTTCTCCTTCTTCTCTTCTTCTCCTCCTCCTTCTTCTTCTTCTCCTCCTCCTCCTTCTTCTTCTCCTTCTCCTTCTATTCTTCTTCTCTTCTTCCTCTTCTTCTTCCTTCTCCTTCTTTTTGAGCTAAATATTCCAATTATGTCATTTTAGAGGAAAAGAAGCTAAGTATATAATATTCATGAGCTAACCAAGGTTCTTATGCCATTTTGGGCTTATTACGGTATTTTGGAGCTAAATGGGCTAACTATGTCATTGTTGGGTTAATTAAAGCAAGGATAATATGAAAGAGGAGAAGAAAGAGGAGGAGGAGGAGGAGAAGAAGAAGAAATCAAGAAGAAGGAGGAGGAGGAGAAGGATAGAAGGTCCTTGGCCTTCTCCTCCTCCTCCTCCTCCTCCTCCCTTCTCCTCCTCCCTTCTCCACCTCCTCCTCCTCCTCCTCCTCCTCCTCCTCCTTCTCCTTCTTCTCTTCTTCTTCATCTCTTCTTCTTCTTTCTTTTCATTTTGAGCTTATTATGGTAGAAGAAGAAGAAGAAAGAGGAGGAGAAGAAGAAGAACGAGGAGGAAGAGGAGAAGAAGAAGAAATCAAGAAGAAGGAGGAGGAGGAGGAGAAGGCCAGGGGCCTTCTCCTCCTCCTCCTCCTCCTCCTCCTCTTCTCCTCTTCTTCTTCTCTTCTTCTTCTTTCTTTTCATTTTGCCTATTTCTTCTCCTCTTCTCCTCTTGTTGGAGCTAAATTACCTAATTATGTCTTTTTTGAGCTAAATATTCCAATTATGTCATTTTAGAGGAAAAGAAGCTAAGTATATAATATTCATGAGCTAACCAAGGTTCTTATGCCATTTTGAGCTTATTACGGTATTTTGGAGCTAAATGGGCTAACTATGTCATTGTTGGGTTAATTAAAGCAAGGATAATATGAAAGCGGAGAAGAAAGAGGAGGAGGAGGAGGAGAAGAAGAAGAAATCAAGAAGAAGGAGGAGGAGGAGAAGGATAGAAGGTCCTTGGCCTCCTCCTCCTCCTCCTCCTCCTCCCTTCTCCTCCTCCCTTCTCCTCCTCCTCCTCCTCCTCCTCCTCCTCCTCCTCCTCCTTCTCCTTCTTCTCTTCTTCTTCATCTCTTCTTCTTCTTTCTTTTCATTTTGAGCTTATTATGGTAGAAGAAGAAGAAGAAAGAGGAGGAGAAGAATAAGAACGAGGAGGAAGAGGAGAAGAAGAAGAAATCAAGAAGAAGAAGGAGGAGGAGGAGGAGGAGAAGGCCAGGGGCCTTCTCCTCCTCCTCCTCCTCCTCCTTCTCTTCTTCTTCATCTCTTCTTCTTCTTTCTTTTCATTTTGCCTATTTATTCTCCTCTTCTCCTCTTGTTGGAGCTAAATTACCTAATTATGTCTTTTTTGAGCTAAATATTCCAATTATGTCATTTTAGAGGAAAAGAAGCTAAGTATATAATATTAATGAGCTAACCAAGGTTCTTATGCCATTTTGAGCTTATTATGCTATTTTGGAGCTAAATGGGCTAACTATGTCATTGTTGGGTTAATTAAAGCAAGGATAATATGAAAGAGGAGAAGAAAGAGGAGGAGGAGGAGGAGAAGAAGAAGAAATCAAGAAGAAGGAGGAGGAGGAGAAGGATAGAAGGTCCTTGGCCTTCTCCTCCTCCTCCTCCTCCTCCTCCTCCCTTCTCCTCCTCCCTTCTCCTCCTCCTCCTCCTCCTTCTCCTTCTTCTCTTCTTCTTCATCTCTTCTTCTTCTTTCTTTTCATTTTGAGCTTATTATGGTAGAAGAAGAAGAAGAAAGAGGAGGAGAAGAAGAAGAACGAGGAGAAAGAGGAGAAGAAGAAGAAATCAAGAAGAAGGAGGAGGAGGAGGAGAAGGCCAGGGGCCTTCTCCTCCTCCTCCTCCTCCTCCTCCTTCTTCTCTTCTTCTTCATCTCATCTTCTTCTTTCTTTTCATTTTGCCTATTTCTTCTCCTCTTCTCCTCTTGTTGGAGCTAAATTACCTAATTTTGTCTTTTTGAGCTAAATATTCCAATTATGTCATTTTAGAGGAAAAGAAGCTAAGTATATAATACTCATGAGCTAACCAAGGTTCTTATGCCATTTTGAGTTTATTACGGTATTTTGGAGCTAAATGGGCTAACTATGTCATTGTTGGGTTAATTAAAGCAAGGATAATATGAAAGATGGGAATAAAGAGGAGGAGGAGGAGGAGAAGAAGAAGAAATCAAGAAGAAGGAGGAGGAGGAGGAGAAGGAGGAGGAGGAGAAGGATAGAAGGTCCTTGGCCTTCTTCTCCTCCTCCTCCTCCTCCTCCTCCTCCTCCTCCTCCTTCTCCTTCTTCTCTTCTTCTTCATCTCTTCTTCTTCTTTCATTTCATTTTGAGCTTATTATGGTAGAAGAAGAAGAAGAAAGAGGAGGAGAAGAAGAAGAACGAGGAGGAAGAGGAGAAGAAGAAGAAATCAAGAAGAAGGAGGAGGAGGAGGAGAAGGCCAGGGGCCTTCTCCTCCTCCTCCTCCTCCTCCTTCTTCTCTTCTTCTTCATCTCTTCTTCTTATTTCTTTTCATTTTGCCTATTTCTTCCTCTTCTCCTCTTGTTGGAGCTAAATTACCTAATTATGTCTTTTTGAGCTAAATATTCAATTATGTCATTTTAGAGGAAAAGAAGCTAAGTATATAATATTCATGAGCTAACCAAGGTTCTTATGCCATTTTGAGCTTATTACGGTATTTTGGAGCTAAATGGGCTAACTATGTCATTGTTGGGTTAATTAAAGCAAGGATAATATGAAAGAGGAGAAGAAAGAGGAGGAGGAGGAGGAGAAGAAGAAGAAATCAAGAAGAAGGAGGAGGAGGAGGAGAAGGAGGAGGAGGAGAAGGATAGAAGGTCGTTGGCCTTCTCCTCCTCCTCCTCCTCCTCCCCCTTCTCCTTCTTCTCTTCTTCTTCATCTCTTCTTCTTCTTTCTTTTCATTTTGAGCTTATTATGGTAGAAGAAGAAGAAGAAAGAGGAGGAGAAGAAGAAGAACGAGGAGGAAGAGGAGAAGAAGAACAAATAAAGAAGAAGAAGGAGGAGGAGGAGGAGGAGGAGGAGGAGGAGAAGGTGAGGGGCCTTCTCCTCCTCCTCCTCCTCCTCCTCCTCCTCCTCCTTCTTCTCTTCTTCTTCATCTCTTCTTCTTCTTTCTTTTCATTTTGCCTATTTCTTCTCCTCTTCTCCTCTTGTTGGAGCTAAATTACCTAATTATGTCTTTTTTGAGCTAAATCATCTTGATCTTGTGATCGTCACGCACCTCGGCAACATCCAACTCCAATATCATCTTCTCCTCATCAAGGCTTTTACGGACCTTCGACAACTTATATATAAGCTAATAATAGATCTTTTGCGTCTTTCGATATGCGAAGAGAAGTAGGAAGGTTTACTATTGGGATAACGAAGATATGACCATATTTCTGATCAATTCAACAGACGAGATCGGATAGTAGAATAGAGAGAAGGATCTTCTACTTTCTGAAAATGATAGAGAGTTAGGAGAGGGTCTATGTTAATAGTGCTCTTTAGATAGGGAGAGGAAAGACGTAACTAGACCGTGAAAATAATATAATCTTTTACCGCTGCATCCGCTGGAGAAGAAAACTCAGCAAAGGATATTCCTATCCTGTCTCTAGTTGAAGACTAATCTGGATATTCCCTAACATGCTTGACTTCGAGTTCTTGGAGTGACAACTTTCTTTGTACACAAGGGTCCCTTACTTTATTACTTTTCCACTTCATTGATCTGAAAGAAGTGACAGAAGAAAGCTACATGCATATACCCCTGCCCTGGGGGAACAAGTGCCACCTCAACAGTTATATTCTAAATCGTTAAGCCTTGCAACCCTTTCTTTTGTATGAGACCTTTCCCGATTTCCTTACTTTCCTTGCCACCTCAACAGCTATGAACACACACGTACTTGGTTGACTTGACGTCCCGTCTCACAACCGTGTAAGATCTAATAAACAAACAACTTGCTTGCCCAATCCCTATTGAGAGGATTTCTTGAGCTTGAACTTCCTTTTGTAGCTCCGCACAAAAGGACTTCTTTTCATCCGCAATGAAGCTTATACCACCACTTGGTGAGTAAGGCCTGATTTCGTCCCGTCCATAGCACTTCACTTGGTGAGTAAGCTTATACCACCACTTGGTGAGTAAGCTTATACCACCACTTGGTGAGTAAGGCCTACAAGGAGGGATATTGTGATAATAGTGACCTCCGGGCTACCATGTCAATTGTAAAAAGTAGTTGATTTGTGTCTTGCAGGAGCAATAATAGTGAAATGAGGACGTAAGCCCCCTAGGTCTTCCTCTTCCTTCTAAACTAATTGCTTTCGCTTGACTCTTCCAGGAGAAAAGTATAATAAGTGGTTGAAGGAAAGCGAAAAGGAATGGCTTTTTCATGTACCAGATCCGTGATCTAGACATCAAGCAAAAATGTACATACAATCAAAGAGAGCAGTTATTTGTAGTGACTGGTGTATTGGTTAGAGATGAAAGGAGAGACTGGTGTATTCGATTTAGTTGAATTTCTTGACTCCGCGGTGCTGGTTATCGAGTTTATGGCGCCGCCGACCATCCAAAAAGTCAAAGATGGCGCCGGCATTTACTTATTATGGTCTCTTCTAATAGTGGTCCCTTGGTATTCAGGTTGTAAAATCCTCATAGGAACGTCGATTGTTATACCTTGTTTTTGTAATGGTCTATCTTATTTAAAAAGCCGAAAGATAAACAAGCTCTTGGAACCGAAGGTATGTCTGAGCATTCTGGGCAGGTCGCAAGAAGCCGCTTTTAGAAGGTTTGGAGCAACCGCAATTTTTCACCATATTACCCGCTTCCAATTTTTCACCATGCCACTGTGGGACCGCTTTCGCGAGCTCTGCCTTCTCCGGTTCGGCCCCCCCATCCGTGGCAGCCGACTGGCAGCCCTCGGCCGCTTACCGTTTACCTCAACGGTCCAGGACTACGCCGACCGATTCCAAGCCCTGGCATGCCACGCGCCAGGCATATCCGGGACTTCGAAGCCCTCACGATGACATTCTGGCGGCTGGGACGCCAAATTGGCCTTGGCCTCCTCCTCCTCCTCCTCCTCCTCCTCCTCCTCTTTATGTCTTTTTTGAGCTAAATTACCTAATTATGTCTTTTTTGAGCTAAATTACCTAATTATGTCGTCTTGGAGCTAAATTGGCTAATTATCTCATTTTAGAGGAAAACAAGCTAAGTTTGGAGGAGGAACTTACCGTAGTGGTCATCAAGGAGGAGAAACACCACGGTTGCTCGCGCCGGCTTCGTTTGGAGACGGTTGCCCTGGAGAAGGGTCGTGCGATGCCGCTCGGGAGTTATTGTGCAGAAAAGATATTTTGCAATGTATCAGTTAGCATGATGACACTCAATTATTAATACTAGTTTATAATGAAACTCACCGTGCCAATCAAAGAGAAGACGGGCATCGGCGGAGGGACTTGACCGCTCTTCTCGCACAGACCCTGAAGAGTGGGTCGTATTAGTTAGTATTGACACAGACATTACACACATGATTTGGCTAATGTGAAAAAAAACATACCACAAAAAGCTCGTACAGGGCCCTTTGACCCGCCTCATTCCGGGCCCTCTCTCCTCAAGCAATCGTGCCGTGCTCTGGTCCCTCTCATCAAGAGCAGCCTGAAGAGCAGCCTGGCTTGCCAATCTCTCTTTCTCAAGAGCAGCCTGGTTTGCCGCTCTCTCTTTCTGAAGAGCAGCCTGAAAAACCATTCCTCGTTACCACAGTAATGATCTATGGTGACACACATAATGAAATGGATGAAAGTGTTCTTAGTCCGTACAACTAACCTCGATGGCAAGTTCGACTGGCCGTGGACGACGCGTTATCTCAGGACAGTTGCTCGACTGGCGCGCCTTGATCTCCGGAAGAGTGAGTGGACAACGTATTATCCCATCTCCAATGGCTATCGAGCCATGGGGCCTCCCGCCACCAGATATCATCACCAGCTCTGGATCCAAAGGTTCCTGGCTAGGGTTAAAGTCATCCCCTTTCGTAGCCTTCCCCGCGTCCCTGTATGCCACGAGCTTCTGGTGGGATGATATGTTGGTGAAGTTACTGGGATCATCCAGGTCAGACTCAGAGAATGCCTTCGCCTTCTTGTACGAGGCAGTATGGGCCATGCCATAAACGTCGTACAAGTGTGGCATCTCAGTCTTATTGTGATGCGCCTAAAAGAGAGGAACAAAATATTAGCATAAGAATGAATTGCATGAATCATGAAGCAAATCACATACCCAGTTTCGTCCAAACTGAAGTAAGTTGGCGCTGCCTTGATGGTGTGGCACACCAACCATTTGGCTACGCCGATCCTTCGCATTATCGTGGACGGCTCGCCAGCTGCCTGTGCACCACTCATCAACCAACGCCTCCCAAGAATCCATCTTATCCGCACACCATCTCGGGGGCACCTGTAAGTTATTAGAAAGAATTTTCAGCGCTATGCCTATGAATGAAATCAAGAAAACTACGTAGAAGGACTTAAGAATAGGTAATTACCTTCATGTATTGCTCCTTCTTCAGAAACTTTCCGCGGCAATCCTTCTTCTCCTTCTTAATACCACTCGTGGCGTAGTAATCTCGAATAGCCTGCGGCCGAGCCTCGTGGCGCAAGTTCTGTAGTAACCGCCTACACTCGACCTCGAGAACCCTGGCCGTCGCCTCCTCATATCCATCCTCACACCTATAGAAGGTCTGCAATCAAACGTGAAAACACCGATTAGTACAATAATGAGGTATATGCTTAATTTTAGATTCTGTAAAAGGATAATTTACCCAAAAGCTCCTGATCACCATCTCGGCCCTCGTGTGGCACAAGACACCATCTATAATCTCCTCCGGCGGGGCCTGCGCAGCCTGGTAGTGCTCCCAGGTAAATCCTAGTGTAGGAACCTGACCCTCACCAGGCAACGTGACAAACCCCGGGAAATTTGTCCGGCAAAGCACACCAAGGACGGAGTTCGGCCTGCGGACTCCAAGAGGGTGTACCCATCCCCTGCAGTATGATAAGGTGAGCGCATTAGATATTTGAACAAACTTGAAGGCAAAAGCTAAAAGAAGGGTAAATGTACTTACCTATCTCCTTCAGGTTTTATCACCGGCCTCTGCTCGCGGGTAGCCGGGGCGACCGGGAGACGTGTACTACCACGCTTGTACACAGTAGCCGGGGCCCCGTCCACCTGCACATCGCCCTCACTATCCGTAAGCTCATCCCCGCCATCCCCGCACCCTGAGCCACCCGGGCCCTCGGTCCAATCCGGCAACTCGGTATGATCCGGCCAAGGCTCCCATCCGGACCTCTCCACGTCGGGTGAAGCCTCCGGAACCGTAGTCTCCTCCGGCTGCTCCTAGGCCGAATGCACCTCGACCCGAGGCTGCTCCTGGACCGGAGTCTCATGGGACGAATGCCCGTGAACACCAGGCTCCTGGACCGGAGTCCCCGTAGCCTCCTCCGCAAACGGGTCGACCATACTAGTCCTATGCTCGGGTGAATGAGCTGGTGGTGGTGGCGAGGACGGCTCAACAGTCCTCCTGGATCTTCCGCGGCCACCACCTCTCCCTGTACCCTTCCCCTTCTTCCCTACCCGACCAGCACCTCTACCAGCGGGCAATGCCGCCGAGGAAGAAGAACCCCCGGCTGGTGTCGAAAGACTGTCTGCCAAGGCTCTACGGAGAGATAGGGGTGGAAGGGAAGTACCACCCCTCGTGCGGGGCGCGTGGGAAGAACCCGTCGAGCGCTCTGGACCCGCGCCCACCATATTTCAACACCTGCCATGATAAAGATTAAAATAAATTAGTACAACATAAAAAAATTGAATGACTGACATGAATAATAATATGTACATGAATAATAAATATTAAAATATATAGATATTATCTTCTGTTGCCCGGCTCTCCAAGGAGCCGGAACCCTAGCCTCCGCCGCACCTAACCCTAGCCGCGACGGCGCCATCTCACCGGCGCGTCCGCTCCAGCCCTCGCTCCCCTCCTCCCTGCCCTTACAACCTACGCCGGAGGCCCGGTAGGAACCCTAGTCCTACCAATTTGGTATCCAGAGATTCCAGGCTAATCATGTCGCTCCCTCCACCACCGCCGCCGCTCAACACCACCACCGCCCCACTGCCGCAAACCACCACCACCGCCCCGCTGGGACCCAACCCCCGCCGCCGAGCGTCGCCCCCACTACCTATGGGCCGCCGTCGCTGCCGTGGGCCACCCCGGCCTTCCAGCCACTCCACGGAGGGGCGCCGCCACTGCCGCCGCAGCTGCTGCTGCAGCACTACCACGTCGCGGGCACTCCCTGGCCGGTGTGGCCGGCCACCACCGCGCCGCTGGGGGGGCTGCCCCAACAGTCGCTACCGGCCACCACGGCGCAGGCGTCGGGGGTCGGGGTAGGGGGTCGGGGGTCGAGGGTGAGTGTTCTCGGGGGTCGGGGGTCGAGGTTAGCTATAAAACTTTCCAGGTTACCTATACTACTTTATAAAACTTTCCAGGTTCCATAAAAAAATATTTCATGCCGGGGTGTCGTCGAGATGTCGTGTCGGGGCGTCGTGTCGGGGTTTTGGGGCATCGTGTCGGGTGTCAAGGGTGTCGTCGAGATGTCATGTCGGGGCGTCGTGTCGGGGTTTCGGGGCATCGTGTCGGGTGTCAAGGGTGTCGTCGAGATGTCGTGTCGGGGCGTCGTGTCGTGGTTTCGGGGCATCGTGACGGGTGTCAGGGGTGTCGTCGAGATGTCGTGTCGGTGCGACAACTACTATTGCGAGCTGTTGTAATATCCTCAACGTTGTGGCTCGTGCAAGCATAGGCGGCGACCGGAGGGCTCTACACGGTCAACTACAAACCTAACAACTAACCTAACACACAGTAGGTAATTAACAACTAACCTAACAACTAACCTAGCTCGAGGGGTAATACCACTAACAACTAACCTAATTACCACTAACAACTAACAAGTAACCTAACTAACCTAATTACCAGTACGTAACCACTAACAACTAACCTAACTAACCTAACTAACAATAGGTAATTAACAACTAACCTAACTAACCTAATTAATGAATTAAACGAAAAAAGGTAAAAAGGACTCACCGAGGAGGAGGAGGGCCGCAGGAGGGGGGGGCGCAGGGCGGCGGTGGGGTGTGTAGGTGGGGAGGTGGGGGGGAGGCGGCGGCGGTGCGGCGGCGCTGGGGGGCGTAGGGCGCAGGGGCGCAGGGAGGCCCGCAGGGGGGGGGTCGCAGGGCGGCGGTGGGGAGGTGGGGGGAGGCGGCGACGGTGGGGGCGGCGGCGCTGGGCGTGCGTGGGAGAGAGAGAGAGCGCGTGGGAGAGAGAGAGTGCGTGGGAGAGAGGAGAGAGGTAGGCGCGCGGCGCCGTTAACTTTTCGGGGGTCCATCCCTTTGCCGTCTGCCACTGATCCCCTTTGCCGTCCGCCACGGACGGCAAAGCTACTTAGGCGGACGGCAAAGGGGTGGGTGGGGCCGGGGTGGGATGGGGAGAGAGGAGGGGTGGGGTGGGACAACTTTGCCGTCGGCCATCCCTGCCTTTGCCGTCTGTCAGCAGACGACAAAGAGGTGGCTGATGGCAAATATATATTTTGCCATCAGCCTCCTCTTTACCGTCTGTTTTTTGCCAACGCACGGTAAAGAGGTTCTTCGACGTCTGCTGGCTGACGGCAAATATAGGAATTCCAGTAGTGCCTGTAGCCGCCCCCCTGGCCGCGTCTACGAAGCTTGTTGGGCCCACGTGGCTCTGCCGCCCCCAATTCCAGCGCTATTTATTCCCTTTCATCCCGGAAAAAATCAAGAGAGAGGAGTTCATCGTGTTTCATGATCCAGAGGCGCCGCCACATCCCGTTCTTTCCCTGGAGGGCAGATCTAGAGTCCGTTTTGGGCTCCGGATCAAGGAGATCTTCGCCATCGTCATCATCAACCTTCTTCCCTCTCCAATTCCATGAAGCTCTTCATCGTTCGTGAGTAATCTATTCGTAGGCTCGCTGGGCGGTGATGAGTAGGATAAGATCTATCATGTAATCGAGTTAGTTTTGACGGGGATTGATCCCTAGTATCCACTATGTTCTGAGATTGATGTTGCTACTACTTTGCCATGCTTAATGCTTTTCACTAGGGCCCGAGTGCCATGATTTCAGATCTGAAATTATTATGTTGTCACCAATATATGTGTGTTTTAGATCCGATCTTGCAAGTTGTAGTTACCTACTATGTGTTATGATCCGGCAACCCCGGAGTGATAATAACCGGAACCACTCCCGGTGATGACCATAGTTTGAGGAGTTCATGTGTTCACCAAGTGCTAATGCGTTGGTCCGGTTTTTTATTAAAAGGAGAACCTTAATATCCCGTAGTATCCATTTGGACCCCGCTGCCACGGGAGGGATGGACAATAGATGTCATGCAAGTTCTTTTCCCTAAGCACGTAGGACTACACACGGAATGCATGCCTACATCACATTGACAAATGGGAGCTAGCCATATATCTCTCCGTGTTATAACTGTTTCATGATGAATGTCATCCAACAAATGACCGATCCATTGCCTACGAGTTTGTCCCACTGCCATTGTTACTTGCTTTGCTCTGCTGCTGTTACTACTGTTGCTGCTACTGTAACTTGCTACTACTGTTACTTGCTTTGTCCTGTTGCTGCTACTGTAACTTGCTACTACTGTTACTTGCTTTGTCCTGCTGCTGCTGCCACTACTGTTGCTACTACTGTTACTTGCTGCTACTATTACTTGCTACTGTTGCTACTTGCTGCTGCTGTCACTACTGCTGTTCCTTGCCACTGCTCTTACTCATTACACTGCTACTACCTGCTACAATACTTTACTGGCGCCATTGATACTTCAGTTAGGAATAGTCTCATGTCAACAGATTCTTTCCTAGCACCGTTGCTATCATACTACCTTTGCTGCTTATATCCTGCTTGCAGATACTAATCTTTCAGGTGTGGTTGAGCCGACAACTCAACTGCCAATACTGGATAATATCCTTTCACTCCCATCGTGTCGAACCAACAAATTTGGGTTGAATACTCTATGCTCGAAAACTGCCGCGATCCCACACGCTGGTGGGCCATTGCAAGACAATTGATAATTGTTGAGAAACTAGAAGCAGTTCTTTTTTGGCGCCATTGCAAGGGGACTGTCAGCAGTAAACACCTGCAGATACGTGGTTTTACTCCCGGCTATACCTTGTGGACATTTCATGGTGAGTCGGCCTAACGTAACAGAGACGAGGTGTTGCGTCGGCGCACCGATGATTATGGTACATGGATTGAAGATATGGTGAATGACTTTGATGATGCTCGGAACAAGGACGAATAGATGGAGGAATCCGCGAAGGCCTTCTATGCCATCTTGGAGTCTTCAAAACGTCCTCTTCACGAGCGCACTAAGATTTCTCAGCTAGATGCCATCGCACGAGTAATGGCTCTGAAAGCCCGATTCAACATTGGAAGAGACCTGTTTGACTCCGTGATGACCCTATTTGGGTGCTTTCTACCCGAAGGTCATATTATGCCTTCAAACCTATATGAGTCAGACAAAATCCTTAGTGCACTCGAGATGCCATATGAGCAGATACATGCTTGTGAGAAAGGATGTGCCTTATTTAGGAAAGACTATGCGGACGAAACAATTTGTCCATTTTGCAAGTCCTCCAGATATGTTGAGGTAGAAAACGGTGAAGCTGGGAAGAAGCAGAGCTAAATCCCCGTGAGTGTCCTACGGTATCTGCCGATCCTACCAAGACTTCAACGACTTTACATGCTCGAAGAAACAGCAAAATAGATGACATGGCACAAACATGGAATTAGGAAAGAATTAGACAAACACGGAGTTTCGATGTGGGTACACCCTTCAGATGGTGAAGCATGGAAGGCATTCAGTAGTATACATAAAGAAAAAGCTACAGGGCCAAGGAATTGTCGAATCGCCATCAGCCTCGATGGGTTCAATCCTTTTGGTATGACGGCTACCCAATATAGTTGCTGGCATGTATTTGTCATTCCCCACTATCTTCCACCATCATCCATTATGCAAAGAAAGCACATATTTCTGACGTTGATAGTTCCAGGGCCAAACTACCCGGGGAAGAATAAGAGTGTGTACATGCAACCGCTGATGGATGACTTGAAAGAAGCTTGGGTGAATGGGGTCAACACATACGACGCAGCTAAGAAAGAGAAATTTCAAATGTATGTTTGGTACCAATACTCGTTGCATGATTTGCCGGCATTTGCGATTTTCGTTGCCTAGTGTGTGCATGGAAGGTTCCCATGCCCACAATGCAAGGTAGCTCTTAAGTTTCATTGCTTGCCGGCGGGTGGGAAGTACTCCTGCTTTGACTTGCATATACAGTGCTTGCCTATGGACCATCCATTCAGAAAAGACAAGAAGAATTTCATGAAATATAAAGTTGTCAAACACTCGGCACCACCTGCGTTGACGGGGGCACAAATTAATGAAAAATTAAAATCTATGGAGCCTGATCCAAACCGTCCAGGGTATTTCTTGGGTTATAATGAGGAACATGCCTGGACCCACAAGCCATGCATCTCGGATCTCCCCTACTTCGAAGACCTCTTACTTCCACACAACATTGACATTATGCACACTGAAAAGAATATCGTCGAGGCCCTTCTTGGCACATTTTTTGGCACTGATAAGGGCAAAGATAATACAAAGGCTAGAGTTGACCAGGAGACTCTGTGTGATAGGCCATCACTAAACATGCGAGAACCGAAAGGAAGAAAAAATTGGTCCAAACCAACTGCCTGGTACAATCTTGAGAAGAGAGCAATAAGGGAAATCCTCTTGTGGGTGCAAATTAAGTTGTTGTTCCCCGATGGGTATGCTGCGAATCTAGCGAGGGGAGCGAGCATTGAAAAAATGAAATTTTTTGGGCTCAAGAGTCATGATTGGCACATATGGCTTGAGCGGATAATGCCGGTGATGTTGCGCGGCTATATCCCCAAGGCTGAATGGCTAGTATTGGCCGAGTTGAGCTATTTCTTCCGTGTTGTTTGTGCTAAAGAATTGTCGCGTGCCGTGATAGATGATATGGAAGAGTTGGCGCCTGAGTTGCTCTGCAAGTTAGAGAAGATTTTTCCACCGGGCTCCTTTAATCCGATGCAACACATGATTTTGCATCTCCCAACCGAGGCAAGATTGGGTGGCCCTGTGCAAAATCGTTGGTGCTACACAACTGAAAGAATGCAGAAGACACTTCCAGGAAAATGTAAAAATAAACGTAGAATTGAAGCATCGATGGCCGAGGCGTTCATTACCGAGGAGGCGACAAACTTCGTAACAGCACACTATGATGCCACTATGCACAGCTTGCATAATCCAAAGCCTCGGTACAATGTGGGCGACCCCAAACGACGTGAATCCAATCTCAGCCTCTTCAAAGGGAAGCTCGCACCTTCTGGTGTGGGAAAACCAAAGTTGTTGTGCATCGAGGAGTGGTGCACACTAACAATGTATATATTGAACAACTTAACAGAAGTTCGGCCATACATCGAGTAAGTGCTGTGTACATTGTTTCGCAACTTTTAACAAGTTTTGTCTCTAACAACTATTATTAATTTATACAGTCGATACGTCGAACAATTCTCGAATGGTGTTGCAATCGAAAAAGAATCCATTCTCGAGTATGAACTTCTTGAAAAGACAGGAGGCGGCTATCCCGGTTTCATCTCTTGGTTCAAAAAACGGTACCTCCCTTATATATAATAGGTGATTTCCTTTGTTGCTATTACTCATGAGTAACACACCAAATTCTATCTTTTCTTTACTTCTAGGCTAAGTCAGATGAGCAAGTCGAAGATGAATTGAGACAAATAGCTAATGGTTTTGACTTTAAGGTCCGTACATTTCAGAAGTACGACATCAACGGGTATCACTTTCGTACTGCTAGCAAAGAGCTTTGAATGCCCGGTCGAAAAACAACCAATTCCGTTGTCTCTGCTATATGCGAGGGAGGTGTCGAGTATTATGGAAGACTTGAAGAAGTCTACGAACTTCATTATTATGGTGAAAATCCTCCGAACATTGTTGTGTTCAAATGTCATTGGTTCGATCTTACTAAGACAAGACGGACTCATGAGCATCTTGGGCTAGTCGAAATTTGACAAGACAGGTAGTTAAGCGGTGCCGATGTCTATATTGTGGCTCAACAGGCCACCCAAGTTTTCTATCTGCCATACTGTCATCAAAGTGTTAAGAACCTGGAAGGTTGGTATGTCGTGTTCGATGTGCCGCCACATCTTGGACCACCTTCCCCAAATGAAGACGATTATGAACCTCAAATTGACCCAATAACATATGATGGAAAATTCTTCCAAGAATCACGTGGTGTGAGACGTCGTACCCGAAACTGCTCTACGTCCACCCTGAACACGGAGGAAGAAGAATCACGTGAAGATGAGGAAGAAGTGGAAGTAGAAGAGGTTACCAATGCGGATGAGCTATCAATGCTTGATCGGTTACAAAAAGGCCTTCCACATGATGTCCCTGAAACCGATGACGATATCAGTCATGACGACACGTGTGATACTGATGATGATTTTGCTTCAATTGACAATGGAGAAGAGACAGATGATCCCGACTATTAGTACTTTGTATGCATCCAAACATTGTTGTTTAATTATTAAATTATTAGTTTAATTATTCATGTATTTATTATTTTTTGTTTAATTATTGTCCTTGAATTTGTACTAATTATTTAACTATTTATCGTTCCAGGTGGTGAGACATGGCAGGCGGGGATAAGTTGAGGATAGCACGTGGGCAGCTACGGAGACTTTGTTGCAGAGCTTTGCCAAGGAGCCCCGTGGGAGAGGCCGAGGAAAGAAGAGAGGCAGAGGACGTGGTCGTGGGAGAGGGAGGCTACCTGATAGGATCCAGTCGCCACCACCCTCGGCTACTTCTGTCTCAGCCACTTCACCCTTGCAGACGAGGGTGTCACCGGTGCGGGATCCTCCCGTCCAGGAGCAGACACCGATGCAGGGGGCTGAGGTGGAGGCTGAGGCGGAGGTGGAGGAGGAGGCTGAGGCGGAGGCTGAGGGGGCTGAGGCGGAGGCTGAGGGTGAGATGCGGAGCCCGTCTGCCAGCAAGTCGGTCTACCAACGTGGTATGACACGAGTTCCAGACCGATTGGAGTTGCAGCACAGGGCGTTCAGTGAGCTAGATGGCGAGAAGTAAGTTGATATATATTGTGTACCTTATATCATTATATTTCACCAAGTAGCTAATGTCTTTGCCTTATCATTATGTAGGGGGTGGAATTACCTGGAGCATACCCGGAATCCAAACTGTCTCCTTGGTGCTTTACTTAGGGATCACTTCCCCGGGATAGTGCAGTTGCCCGGTGAGGGTATGGTTCCCGAGCCAAGACTCAAGTGGGAGCACTACCAAGCGGCTCTGCTCCTGGAAAACACACATGTGAATGGTGTTGTTTGCGTGAGCGTGGCCGACAAGGTGTTGGCTGATTTTTGGGGAACTATTATTTTACCCAATAAAAGTATACAATGTTATATATTGTTATTTCCTTCCAAATCATTTCACTATTCATCTATGTATCTATATGGCATAATTGCAGAGTTACTTTAGGGTCAAGGAGGGAAGGAGGAGGCGGCCAAGAAGAACCTCGTGAAAGAGTGCAAGAGTTTATTGAATAACATGAAGCACGAGCTGCGTGTTCAGGCTGTTCGAGATTGGTACGCCAAGCCAGGGGAGCCGAAGACAAAGGTTGAATGTCGAAAGATTTACCTTGATAAGACTGAGTACATGGAGGTATGTACATTCCAAAGATCAATTCTTTATTAGTTTTGTTAGGGCTAATTAGGTCTTTAGTTATAATACTTAGTTTCTTTCTTCATTAACTTACATTCATAGGTGCCCCCGAGATGGTTGGCCGATAAGATGGATTGTTGGGAGATGATAGTGGAGAGGTGGTGCACAGAGGCTTGGTTGAGCACCCACACTGTGGCCAAGGACCCTCGTGCCCAATTGGTTGGTGTGCCACACTACCAAGGCAATGCCAACATCAAGCAATACACCAAAAAATGGGTATGTGTGCCTTGTTTTGTTTCATCAATAATTCATTCGTTCATGATTTTTGTTGTACTAATTCTTTGTCTTTTCTTGTAGGCCAAGCACAATAACCAACCTGAGCCTCAGGGATACGCCACGTTTAGCATGGCCCATAAGGGCTCGTACAAGACGACGAAGGCATATTCTCTGGGGGATGGGTCGTCGGCGTACACAAGTCTGTCCACCTACAACAAGATGACGTCTTATTCTGAGGTGGTTAAAGAGCTGCGCGGGCCCGACTTTGACCCGAGCCAGAATCCTATCGATCCGGAGGTGTTGATGATCTCTGGTGGCGGTAAGAGTCATGGCACGCTGGCCATGTGTGATGGTTTCGTCCCTATCACTGAGACTCTATCTCAGATCAAGGCGAGGCAAACGAGCTCCGCTCCTGTAATATGGCAACACGCGAGGCCAGTTGATCTTGCCATCGAGGTTAGTTTTCTTCATTATTTCTTTCGTTCATTTGTCCCTGGATGGATGATGAAAATTCCTTTTGAGGGGTGGTTGCAGGCCGCACTTGAGAAGGAGAGGGAGGCCACCAGGCTCTTGTTGGAGGAGAGGGACCGAAATGCGCAGAGGTTGCTTGAGGAGGAGAGGGCAGGCAATCATGCCCATGCGAAGGCCATGCACGCCTTCGTTGCGATAAGTCAGTTGTGTGAGAAGCAAGGCGATGTGTGAGAAGCAACAAGGCTATTTCTTTGACTCCTCGAAAACTAATTTGCAAGCTATGTGTGAGAAGCAAGGTTTGCCGCCCCCTCCGCCGATGCCTTCTCCGGTGGGAATGGTGAGTTCCCTTTCAATGACCAACCTTACACGGTCTTATACCATTGTCTGTCACCATGCTAACCACATATTTTAAATCTTCCTTGTTGCAGCATCATTCCAGAGTTGAATCCCACGATCGCGTTACTTCTCCTGGTGAGAGCCCTAGCAACCCAGCGACCAACCAAGATGGTGCTTCTCCTCTGTGACTTGGCATTCGGTAAGTTATTCCTCTCCTTCTTATTCTTCTTATTATTTAGCTCAACTTAGATTATGCCATGCTTTAGTTAGCTTAGTAAATTCTAGTTGATATTAGCCATGCTTTAGTTAGGTTAGTAAATTCTAGTTGATAATTAGCTTACTTACCTAAAAAATTACATAATTAGCTTACTTACCTCAAAAATGACATAATTACTTGATAACACAAAAAATAGCATAATTAGTTGATATTAGAGCTCAAAAATGACATAATTAGTATAGAAAGTTTAAAAAGAAACCAGAAGAGAAGAACAAAGAAGAGATGAAGAAATAAGAGAAGAAGAAAGAGGACAAAAAGATAGAATAAGCAGAACAAATCTTCTTATTCTTCCTTTTTCTCTTCTTTTTTTCTCCATCTTCTTCTTCTTCAACTTCTTCTTCTAATTGCTTAGCTTAATTTAGATAACTTCTTTCTTATTGTATTCTTCTTCTAACTTGTTTCTCATTATGCAGATTTTGATAAAGTAGCATGGCATATGGATGGATGCTCCAGGGACTGTACTCATGTAGTCTTAGATGAACTTTGTAATGCACTTGTATTTGCGGATGCACTTGTGATGCTTTGTAATACTTTGTGATCTTGTTTGCACTTTAATTACATATATTGCTGATGTTTGCACTTTGTGATGCACTTGTGGTGCTGTTTAGGGCCTGGGAAAATATATATATTGCTATTTGTATCTATGTTTTGCAAATGGAGGGAATTAACAGAAAACAAATATATAAAAAAGCAGAGAGGGTCTTTGCCTACAGCTTACTGACGGCAAAGCCAATGCCGTCGGTGGGCTGACGGCAACGGAGGACACGTGGCGACAGCCTGTGTAACCTGGCAACTGTGAGAACACCAAATTTTCCCAGGTTTTCGGCTTTGCCATCAGCTGTGCTCTGGCTGTGGGCAAAGAGGGGACCTAGGTTTTCGGCTTTGTCATCACTTGTGCTCCGTCTGTGGGCAAAGAGGGGACCCACATGTCAGTGCTGCTAGCATCCCTAACACGTATATATGGCCCACCAGAAGTACACTTTGCCGTCCGCCAGCGTCCAGCTGACGGCAAAGCCTGCCGTTAACCCTCTAACGGGGCTTGGCTTGCGCGGTTTCGTCATTGCTTTGTGCCGTCAGCCTGTGCCACAAAGATGAAGGAAAAGGCTTTGCCGACGGTCGATTTTCAACTGACGGCAAAGAAGGTGATTGCCGATAAAATCGTGACCGGCTTCTTTGCCGACCGCACCCTGATGGCAAAGCCTTTGTCGTCTATTAAACACGCCATTGCCGTCAGCTCTGGCTATCGGCAAACCAGCAGATTATGCTAAGTATGCATCAGTATCAAAGAAGGGGGGGTATATGTGGACTGACTACAGCAATGCGAGAATAGAGAGAGAAGGCCTAGTCCTATCGAAGACTAGCATCTTCAGGGTCTTGCAGCAATAGACGAGAGTAGAACAGGTGTAACACAACTAATAGTCATATTGTTGCACCAATATTAATATGAGGTCATGCCCAGAGATCCTCCCTCGACTCCCTGCGAGGAAGCAATCCCGGAGCAACTAATTCGAGTTAAGTAACAGCTGTAGTTGTATAATATCAGGGCACAACTCCAAGTCGTCCTGTAACCGTGGACACGGCTATCCGAATAGTTAATTTTCATCCCTGCAGGGGTGCACCAAGTTTCCCGTCACGCTCGATAACACTCTGGCCGGACACACTTTTCTGCATCATGTCCGGCCTCGGAATATCGACACGTCGCAGCCCCACCTAAGCTCAGCAGAGAAGCCAGCCCGTCGATCTAACTCCTAAGCACAAAGGGGTCACGGGCCCACTTGCCCTCCACGCTTATGCACGATGCGAGGGCGGCCGATGTCAGTCCTAGCACCCCTTAATACAAGAGTGATGCATCTCGGGACCACTCGGGCGCGCGCCGCTACATCGCTGACGTCTGAAGAGCTTCGCCTGATACTGCGACGTCGAGTACCCATAATTCTTCCCGCGTAGCCGGTTAGTGCGAAAAGGTCTCCGACCAACCCAGATCAAATACCCAAATCCATTATCATTTTAAATATGTCATCGGCGCAAAGAGGCGGGAATCCACCCGCCTAACATCTATTCAACAAAGATCCCAGTAACATGGTCAAGTAACTGTGTGGTTGTAACATCAGGGGGAATCTGAGGTATCACCCTCGTTGGATTCCGAATGATGTATCCGTCAAGGTGGACCTAGAGGAATCACCCTCGAGGGTCCCACACTTGAGGGGTTGCACGACAGAGGCATTGTCGGGAATGGTGAATGAGGAATCACCCTCGATAACCACGACTCACTAGCTATACTACAGAGATATCATCCCGAGTTCTTTGCGAGGTGTCACCCTCGGTACCCGATAGTATCTCTATAGCGCCGCACAACTAAGGGGGGTGTAAGTGTTGTGCTGGGTCTGGATCGTCGATCAGGGATCGAGACTTGAAAACAAAGCGGGGCAACTGGACTACGGGGTTGATATGTTTCCAACGTATCTATAATTTTTGATTGTTTCATGCTATTTATCTTGTCAAACTTTGGATGTTCTGTATGCCTTTTATATCTTTTTTGGGACTAACTTATTAACTCAATGACAAGTGCCAGTTCCTGTTTTTTCCGTGTTTTTGACCCTTTTCAGAGGAAGATTTGAAATGGAGTCCAAACGAATAAAATCCCCGAAAAGATTTTTGCCAAAACAGAAGAAGATCGGGAGACTTGAGAACCAAGGCAGGGGTCCCCAGGGACCCCACAAGCCCCCTAGCCCCGGCCAGGGGGGCAGGCCAGGCCTCCTTGGCTTGTGGTTCCCCTGGACCTCCTCTGCCCTAGGTTTTGCGCCTATATATTCCCTAAAATCCCAGAAAAAATCAGGAGATCATCGAAATTACTTTTCCGTCGCCGCAAGCTTCTGTCTCCGCAAGATCCCATATGGGGCATGTTCTGGTGCCCTGACCGAGGGGGGATTCGGGTACGGAGGGATTCTTCATCAACACCATGACCTCTCCGATGATGCGTGAGTAGTTCACCATAGACCTACGGGTCCATAGCTAGTAGCTAGATGGCTTCTTCTCTCTCTTGGATCTTCAATACAAAGTTCTCCATGATTTCATATCCTTGCAGGATCCGATGAATTGTGGATTTATGATTAGATGTATCCGATGGAGATTTATCCGATGTAATCTTCTTTTGCGGTGTGTTTGTCGAGATCCGATGAATTGTGGATTTATGATCAGATTATCTATAAATCTTATTTGAGTTTCTTCTGATCTCTCTTATGCATGATTTCATATCCTTGTAATGCTCTTCGAGTTGTGGGTTTTGTTTGGCCAACTAGATCTATGATTCTTGCAATGGGAGAAGTGCTTTGTTTTGGATTCATACCGTGTGGTGACCTCACCTAGTGACAGAAGGGGTAGCGAGGCACGCATCGTGTTGTCGCCATCAAGGGTAAAAATATGGGGTTTTCATCATTGGTTTGAGATTATCCCTCTACATCATGTCATCTTGCTTAAGGCATTACTCTGTTCGTCATGAACTCAATACACTAGATGCATGCTGGATAGCGCTCGATGTGTGGAGTAATAGTAGTAGATGAAGAAAGTATTGGTCTACTTGTCTCGGACGTGATGCCTATATGTATGATCATTGCCTTAGATATCATCATGACTTTGCGCGGTTCTATCAATTGCTCGACAGTAATTTGTTTACCCACCGTGATATTTGCTATTTTGAGAGAAGCCTCTTGTGAACACTATGGCCCCCGGGTCTACTCCACACCATATTTTCAGCCTTACACTTTTTCAACATTTCACTTTCCGCCTTGAGATCTCACTTTGCAATCAATCTTGAAGGGATTGACAACCCCTTTATAGCGTTGGGTGCAAGCTTTTTGTGTTTGTGTAGGTACTCTGGACTTGACGAGATTCTCCTACTGGATTGATATCTTGCTTCTCAACTGAGGGAAATACTTACTGCTCCTGTGCTCCTCTTCAAGGGAAAAACCAACGCAAGCAAGTCTCCGTCAACGTGTCAATTTTTGGCGCTGTTGTTTGAGAAGTAGCAGAAGGATTTCTGGCGCCGTTGCTGGGGAGGATCAAGTCAAGAACACATCCAAGTAAATCTCGCAAACTCATCTCTTGCATTTACTTTTTTTGCCTCTCGTTTTCCTCTCCCCCTTCTGAAAAAACAAAAAAATTACAAAAACATATTTGCCTTTTTTGTTTGCCTTCTTCGTTTGCCCTTTTCTTCGTTTGCCTTTTTTCGTTTTCCTTTTTCATTCGCACTTTCTTTCGCTTGCTTTGTGTTCGCTTGTGTGCTATGTGCCTTCAATATGCTTGCATCTTCGCTTGCTGAAAATCTAGTGATATGGATCCCCATCCACTTCCTAATCTTTTTAAGAGATCCAATTATGTGGAACCAATTGCTAGTGAGTTGAGTGCACTTGACTTTCTCTATGGAGTTTTTCTTGAGATGCGTGAATCTGAAAATCATGATGAAGAAATTTATGAAGTGATTCACGAGGGCTCCTTGAATGAAAAGCATGATTGCAATGGTTTCACTATGAATTCTATTAGTGTCAATCATGCTAAAAATATGCAAAACCCTAAGCTTGGGGATGCTAGTTTTGCTTTGTCCACTACTTGTTGCAATGATCGTGATTGGGGTGATGATTTTTCTTATGACCTTGAATTTTTTTTAAACCTCATGATGAATTTGATATTTGCAATAATATTGAAAGTGGGTTTGGAGAAGTCATGACTTTAGTTGATGATAATCCCACTATTTTTGAAGAGCGTCAACTTTGCGTGCATGTGGATCATGATAAGAATATCCTTTGTGATACCTATATTGTTGAATTTGATTATGATCCCACATGTAATTGCTATGAGAGAGGAAAATATTGTGGTAGGAACTTTCATGTTACCAATTTACCTCTCCTTATGCCGAGATTGCTATTGTCTCTTTCTTCTTCCTTGCATTTGGTAACTATTGGTTGTCTTGCCAATTTGTTTTCCTATAAAATGCCTATGCATAGGAAGTATGTTAGACTTAGATGTGATTTTCACATGCTTCATAATGCTCTCGTCGTGTCCGATTGCTATCTTTTATGTGAGCATCATTGAATTATCAATGCCTAGCTAAGGCCGTTAAACAATAGCGCTTGTTGGGAGGCAACCCAATGAATTTATATTTTTCTTTCTGTTTTTTTGCGTCCACACCATCATAATTTTGTTATGATTGTGTTTTTTGTGTTTCTTTTTGTGTTTGAGCCAAGCAAAACCTTTATGACTAGTCTTGGTGATGGTTGTTTGATCCTGCTGGAAAAAGACAGAAACTTTTCGCTCATGAGATTATTTTTCATTTTTATTCAGAAAGAGCTTTTGAGTTGAACGTTTTTGCTGCTGGTTGATATGCCTTTTTCCCAGGCATTCGTAATGTTTCATAATTTTTGAGGTACCAGAAGTATACGAAGTATACAGATTGCTACGGACTGGTCTGTTTTTGATAGATTCTATTTTTGTTGAGTTGGTTGCTTGTTTTGATGAAACTATGGATAGTATTGGGGGGTAATAGCCATGGAAAAGTGAGAATACAGTATCCCAACACCAATATAAATAGAATTCAAGTTTGCTACAGTACCAAAAGAGGTGGTAGTTTGTTTTCTTGTGCTAATGTTATCACGAGTTTCTGTTTAAGTTTTGTGTTGTGAAGTTTTCAAGGTTTGGGTGATGTTCTCATGGACAAAGAGATAAGGAGTGGAAAGAGCTCAAGCTTGGGGATGCCCAAGGCATCCCCAGCCAAATTCAAGGACACCAAAAAGCCTAAGCTTGGGGATGCCCCGGGAAGGCATCCCCTGTTTCGTCTTCAATCCATCGGTAACATTACTTGGAGATATATTTTTATTCACCACATGATATGTGTTTTTCTTGGAGCGTCTTGTATCTTAGGAGTCTTTTCTTTTTGTTGTGTCACAATCATCCTTGCTGCACACCTTTAGATAGAGACATGCACTCATCGTGATTTTGCTAGAATGCTCATCATGCTTCACTTATATCTTTTGAGCTAGATATTTTGCTCTATGTGCTTCACTTAGATCTTTTAGAGCATGGCGGTGCGTGACTTTGTAGTTGGCTTATGCTATGAAAGTAGTCCCAAAGGTGATAGGTACCCAAAGAGGATACAAAAACCTCCATCTTCATGTGCACTGAGTAGAAAGAGAAGTCTTAATTCCTCTCAATTAGTTTTGAGACATGGATTTGGTAATATTAAGAGTTATGTTAGTAGGGTGTTGTGAATCTAGAAATACTTGTGTTGAAGTTAGTGATTCCCGTATCATGCACGTATGGTGAACCGCTATGTTAGGAAGTCGGAGCATAATTGATCTATTGATTGTCATCCTTTGTGTTGAGGTCGGGATCGCGCGATGGTTAACACCTACCAACCCTTCCTCTAGGAGTATGCGTTTAGCACTTTGTTTTGATTACTAATAAAAACTTTCGCAACAAGTATGTGAGTTCTTCATGACTAATGTGAGTCCATGGTATAGATGCACTTTCACCTTCCACCATTCCTATCCTCTCCAGTACTGCGCAATTCTCACCGGTGCACAAACCCACCATATGTCTTCCTCAAAACAGCCACCATACCTACCTACTATGGCATTTCAATAGCCATTCCGAGATATATTACCATGCAACTCCCACCGTTCCGTCTCATGACTTGTGCTGTCACTCTAATATTGCCATTGCATGATCGTTAGATAGCTAGCGTGATGTTTCAACATCATACGCCAAGCTAGATCGTTGCACATCCCGGTACACTGCCGGAGGCATTTCCTATAGAGTCATCATCACTTTGAGCTTTGAGCTGTGAGTAAATAAAAGTGTGATGATTATCATTATTAGAGCATTGTCCCATGTGAGGAAATAAAGAAAAAAGGCCAAAGAGCCCAAAAAAAAAGAGGCCAAGAGCCCAAATAAAAAAAAGAGAAGAGAGAAAAAGAGAGAAGGGACAATGCTACTATCTTTTTCCACACTTGTGCTTCATAATAGCACCATGTTCTTCATGATTGAGAGCTTCTTGCTTTGTCATTACGATATGCTAGTGGGAATCTTCATTATATAACTTGGCTTGTATATTCCAATGATGGGCTTCCTCAAATTGCCCTAGGTCGTCGTGAGCAAGCAAGTTGGATGCACACCCACTAGTTCTCCTTTTGAGCTTTCACATACTTATAGATCTAGTGCATCCCTTGTATGGAAATCCCTACTCATTCACATTGATATCTATTAATGGGCATCTCCATAGCCCTTTGATACGCCGAGTCAATGTGACCACCGCCTCCTTTTTGTCTCACAACCACCACCACACTCTATTCCATCTATAGTGCTATATCCATGGCTCACGCTCATGTATTGCGTGATAGTTATAAAAAGTTTGAGAAAGTAAGAGTTTGAAAACAATTGCTTGACCAATACCGGGGTTGTGCATGATTTACATTAGTTGTGTGAGGATGATGGAGCATAACTAGACTATATGATTTTGTAGGGATAACTTTTTTGGCCTTGTTATTTTGAAAGTTCATTATTAGCTTGCTAGTTTGCTTGAAGTACTATTGTTTTCATGTCAATAGCAAACTATTGTTTTGAATCTTACGGATCTGAACATTCATGTCACATGAAAGAAGTTGCAAAGGACAACTATGCTAGGTAGCATTCCACATCAAAAATTCAGTCTTTAACACTTCCCTACTAAAGGACGAGCAGGAGTTAAGCTTGGGGATGCTTGATACGTCTCCAACGTATCTTTAATTTTTGATTGTTTCATGCTATTATCTTGTCAAACTTTGGATGTTTTGTATGCCTTTTATATCTTTTCTAGGACTAACTTATTAACTCAGTGCCAAGTGCCAGTTCCTGTTTTTTCCGTGTTTTTGACCCTTTTCAGAGGAAGATTTGAAACGGAGTCCAAACGGAATAAAATCCCTGAAAATATTTTTTCCGAAACAGAAGAAGATTGGGAGACTTGAGAACCAAGGCAGGGGGTCCCAGGGACCCCACAAGCCCCCTAGCCCCGGCCAGGGGGGAGGCCGGGCCTCCCTGGCTTGTGGGCCCCCTGGACCCCCTGTGCCCTAGGTTTTGCGCCTATAAATTCCCGAAAATCCCAGAAAAAATCAGGAGATCATCGAAATTACTTTTCCGCCGCCGCAAGCTTCTGTCTCCACAAGATCCCAACTGGGGCACGTTCTGGTGCCCTGCCGGAGGGGGGATTCGGATACGGAGGGCTTCTTCATCAACACCATGACCTCTCCGATGATGCGTGAGTAGTTCACCATAGACCTACGGGTACATACCTAGTAGCTAGATGGCTTCGTCTCTCTCTTGGATCTTCAATACAAAGTTTTCCATGATCTTCATGGAGATCTATCTGATGTAATGTTATTTTGCGGTGTGTTTATCGAGATCCGATGAATTGTGGATTTATGATCAGATTATCTATGAATCTTATTTGAGTTTCTTCTGATCTCTCTTATGCATGATTTCATATCCTTGTAATTCTCTTCGAGTTGTGGATTTTGTTTGGCCAACTAGATCTATGATTCTTGCAATGGGAGAAGTGCTTGGTTTTGGGTTCATACCGTGCAGTGACCTCGCCCAGTGACAGAAAAGGTAGCGAGGCACGCATTGTGTTGTTGCCATCAAGGGTAAAAAGATGGGGTTTTCATCATTGGTTTGAGATTATCCCTCTACATCATGTCATCTTGCTTAAGGCGTTACTCTGTTCGTCATGAACTCAATACACTAGATGCATGCTGGATAGCGGTCGATGTGTGGAGTAATAGTAGTAGATGCAGAAAGTATCGGTCTACTTGTCTCGAACGTGATGCCTATATGTATGATCATTGCCTTAGATATCGTCATGACTTTGCACGGTTCTATCAATTGCTCGATAGTAATTTGTTTACCCACCGTGATATTTGCTATTTTGAGAGAAGCCTCTAGTGAACACTATCACTACAGGAATCAGCTTCTTTAACATCTGCCATAACAGACGGCAAAGACAATTTTCCGGACGGCAAAGACAGTATCGCAGACGGCAAAGATTCTCACGGCCGGCAAAATTTCTGCGTCAGCCTACGATGGCATAGGACCTTCTTTGCCGTCTGCCCATGAGAAGCGGACGACAAAGCTCTTTGCCGTCAGCTTTCCTTAGGAGCAGTCGGCAAAGTGCTCGATACGGCAGCCGACACGCGTTGCCTCCGTTAGGGGTTAACGGAGCCTTTGCCGTCTGCCTCCCCCTCCATCTTTGCCATCTGCCTCCCTGTCCCTCTTTGCCGTCTGCCTTCTCCTCCCCTCCCCTCCCCCTCCATCTTTGTCGTCTGCCTCCCCATCCATCTTTGCAGTCTGCCTGCTCCTCCCCTCCCCCTCTCTCCACTCTTTGCCGTCAGCCTCCTCCTCCCCCCCCTCCTCTGTTCCCTCTTCTTTGTCGTCTGCCCACCCTGGAGGCTGACGACAAAGAGACTACATAGACACCCCAGGATGCACAGCTGGGTGCCATGTGGCACCTTTGCCGTCTGCCAGCTCATGGCACAGGTCTTTGCCATCAGCTGACAGACGGCAAAGATCCCATATAGTTCCTATTTTTTGTTTTATATTATTTCACAGCACATATATATATATATATTTGATAGCACATTTATATAATTCACCACACATATATGATATATAGTTCACCACACATATACTTGCCAACACATATATATAATTCACCACACATATATGATTCACCAATGTACATCCCCATATATCCAAAGAACCAACATACCAAGTATTGCACTGTTTATCCATATATACATATACATATAGTTCGACATTGTTCATCAACTCAAATGAAAATTAGATGATATAAATATAAAGTTCATCCATTGACATTGTTCAACTCCATGAATGCCAGCTTCCATGCATGTAGTATATCCAATCTGCAAAAATGTGAATAAGAAAGTTAGAAGAAGAACAAAATGTGATGTTTTTCAGCTAAATATGACATTTTTTGCGGAAAACAAGCTAAGTATATGTGTGGTGAACTATATATCATTTATTGGAGCTAAATTACCTAATTATGTCTTTTTTGAGCTAAATGGGCTAATTATCCCATTTTAGAGGAAAACAAGCTAAGTATATAATATTCATGAGCTAACCAAGGTTCTTATGCCATTTTGAGGTTATTATGCCATTTTGGAGCTAAATGGGCTAAGTATGTCATTGTTGGGTTAATTAAAGCAAGGATAATATGAAAGAGGAGAAGAAAGAGGAGGAGGAGGAGAAGAAGAAGAAATCAAGAAGAAGGAGGAGAAGGAGGAGAAGGAGGAGGAGAAGGACTAGAAGGTCCTTGGCCTTCTCCTCCTCGTCCTCGTCCTCCTCCTTCTCCTTCTTCTCTTCTTCTTCTTCTCTTCTTCTTCTTCTTCTTTCTTTTCATTTTGCCTATTTCTTCTCCTTTTCTCCTCTTGTTGGAGCTAAATTACCTAATTATGTCTATTTTGAGCTAAATGGGCTAATTATCCCATTTTAGAGGAAAACAAGCTAAGTATATAATATTCATGAGCTAACCAAGGTTCTTATGCCATTTTGAGGTTATTATGCCATTTTGGAGCTAAATGGCTAATTATGTCATTGTTGGGTTAATTAAAGCAAGGATAATATGAAAGAGGAGAAGAAAGAGGAGGAGGAGGAGAAGAAGAAGAAATCAAGAAGAAGGAGGAGAAGGAGGAGAAGGAGGAGGAGGAGAAGGACTAGAAGGTCCTGGGCCTTCTCCTCCTCATCCTCCTCCTCCTCCTCCTCCTTCTCCTTCTTCTCTTCTTCTTCTCTTCTTCTTCTTCTTCTTTCTTTTCATTTTGCATATTTCTTCTCCTGTTCTCCTCTTGTTGGAGCTAAATGACCTAATTATGTCTTTTTTGAGCTAAATGGGCTAATTATCCCATTTTAGAGGAAAACTAGCTAAGTATATAATATTAATGAGCTAACCAAGGTTCTTATGCCATTTTGAGCTTATTATGGTATTTTGGAGCTAAATGGGCTAATTATGTCATTGATGGGTTAATTAAAGCAAGGATAATATGAAAGAGGAGAAGAAAGAGGAGGAGAAGAAGAAGAAGAAATCAAGAAGAAGGAGGAGGAGGAGGAGAAGGATAGAAGGTCCTTGGCCTTCTCCTCCTCCTCCTCCTCCTTCTTCTTCTTATCTTCTTCTTCTTCTTCTTCTTCTTCTTTCTTTTCATTTTACCTATTTTTTCTCCTCTTCTCCTCTTGTTGGAGCTAAATTACCTAATTATGTCTTTTTTGAGCTAAATGGGCTAATTATACCATTTTAGAGGAAAAGTAGCTAAGTATATAATATTAATGAGCTAACCAATGTTCTTATGCCATTTTGAGCTTATTATGGTATTTTGGAGCTAAATGGTCTAATTATGTCATTGTTGGGTTAATTAAAGCAAGGATAATATGAAAGAGGAGAAGAAAGAGGAGGAGGAGGAGAAGAAGAACAAATCAAGAAGAAGGAGGAGGAGGAGGAGAAGGAGGAAGAGGAGAAGGATAGAAGGTCCTTGGCCTTCTCCTCCTCCTCCTCCTCCTCCTTCTCCTTCTTCTCTTCTTCTTCTTCTTCTTCTTATTCTTCTTCTTTCTTTTCATTTTGCCTATTTCTTCTCCTCTTCTCCTCTTGTTGGAGCTAAATTACCTAATTATGTATTTTTTGAGTTAAATGGGCTAATTATCCCCTTTTAGAGGAAAACTAGCTAAGTATATAATATTACTGAGCTAACCAAGGTTCTTATGCCATTTTGAGATTATTATGATATTTTGGAGCTAAATGGGCTAATTATGTCATTGTTGGGTTAATTAAAGCAAGGATAATATGAAAGAGGAGAATAAAGAGGAGGAGGAGGAGAAGAAAAAGAAATCAAGAAGGAGGAGGAGGAGAAGGATAGAAGGTCCTTGGCCTTCTCCTCCTCCTCCTCCTCCTCCTTCTCCTTCTTCTCTTCTTCTTCTGCTTCTTCTTCTTTCTTTTAATTTTGCCTATTTCTTCTCCTCTTCTCCTCTTGTTGGAGCTAAATTACCTAATTATGTATTTTTTTGAGCTAAATTGGCTAATTATCTCATTTTAGAGGAAAACTAGCTAAGTATATAATATTACTGAGCTAACCAAGGTTCTTATGCCATTTTGAGCTTATTATGGTATTTTGGAGCTGAATGGGCTAATTATGTCATTGTTGGGTTAATTAAAGCAAGGATAATATGAAAGAGGAGAATAAAGAGGAGGAGGAGGAGAAGAAAAGGAAATCAAGAAGGAGGAGGAGGAGAAGGATAGAAGGTCCTTGGCCTTCTCCTCCTCCTCCTCCTCCTCCTCCTTCTCCTTCTTCTCTTCTTCTTCTACTTCTTCTTCTTTCTTTTCATTTTGCCTCTTTCTTCTCCTCTTCTCCTCTTGTTGGAGCTAAATTACCTAATTATGTCTTTTTTGAGCTAAATGGGCTAATTATCCCATTTTAGAGGAAAACAATCTAAGTATATAATATTAATGAGCTAACCAAGGTTCTTATGCCATTTTGAGCTTATTATGGTATTTTGGAGCTAAATGGGCTAATTATGTCATTGTTGGGTTAATTAAAGCAAGGATAATATGAAAGAGGAGAAGAATGGCCATTTTTTTAGCTAAATGGGCTAATTATCTCATTGTTGGGGAAAATAAGGTAAGGAGAATAAGATAGAGGAGAAGAAAGAGGAGGAGGAGAAGAAGAAGAAGAAATCAAGAAGAAGGAGAAGGAGGAGGAGGAGAAGAAGGAGGAGAAGAAGGAGAAGGAGGAGAAGGTATTCTTCTTCTCTTCTTCTCTTCTTCATCTCTTCTTCTTTTCTTCTTCTTTTCTTCTTCTCCTTCTTATTTTTGTCTTCTCCTCCTCCTCCTCTTCTTCTTCTTCTTCTTCTTCTTCGTCTCCTCCTCCTCTTCTCCTCTTCTCCTTCTCCTCCTCTTCTTCTTCTTCCTATTCTTTCTATTAAGCTAACTAACTAACTAACCTAACAAACGAAGCTAACTAAACCTATCGCTAAACCTAGATAGCACTAAACAGGAAAAAATAACAAAAACAGAATCTACCACTAAGTAACTAAAAAATAATCTTGCTACCAATAAATAACAAAACAAAATCTACCACTAAACTACCTACTAAATCTACTAATTAACTAACTAAATCTACCAACTAACTAAACTACCACTAAAACTACTAATTAACTTACCTACCAACTAAACTATATATGCCCCAACAACTACAATAACAACAACAACTACAATAACAAGAACAACTACTACAACAACAATAAAAAATCATGCCGGTAGTTATAATCTAATTCCGAAAAACTAAATACCAAACAATAAAAAATCAAAAAATAAAGAACAAGGGGGCGGGGTGGATGGGCTTACCGGCAGTGGGGCTGCGGGGGCGGCGCCGAGGCCTACGGGGCAGTGGCTGTGCCGGCGGCGTCGGCGGTGGGGCTGCGGGGGCGACACCAGGGGCGCCGGGGGTGGGGCAGCGGGGGCGCACCAGGGGCACCACGGGGCGCCGGCGGTGGGGCTTCAGGGGCGGCACCAGGGGGCGTCGGGGGGGTTGTGGGGCTTCGGGGGCGGCACCAGGGGCACCGGGGCGGCGCCGGGGGTGGCCGGGCGACAGTGGTGGCGGCGTTGGGCGTCGGGGGAGGAGAGAGAGAGGGAGGGGCTGTTTGAGAGAGAGAGAGAGAGAGAGGGCCACGGTGGGGGCGGGACAGCCGTTACTAGATTCAAGACATTTGCCGTCTGCTGACGGACGGCAAAGGGGTCTATACTCTTTGTCGTCTGCCTCTGGCATCTTTGCCATCAGCCAGCACGCGGCAAAGAAGGGAGTACTTTTACTTAAGGTTCCCCTGGCCAAATGAGCTTCTTTGCCGTCTCCTGGCCCCTTCTTTGCCGTCTGCGGCAGACGGCAAAGAGTTGACTGCTGGCAAAGACCTTCTTTGCCATCAGCCAGTTCTTTGTCGTCAGTTTTGCTGAAGCTGATGGCAAAGAGTGTCTTTGCCATCAGCTAGCAGACGGCAAAGACTAGGCTGATGGCAAAAAACTGTTTTCCAGTAGTGTATGGCCCCCGGGTCCACTCCACACCATATTTTCAGCCTTACACTTTTTCTTCATTTCACTTTCCGCCTTCAGATCTCACTTTGCAATAAATCTTGAAGGGATTGACAACCCCTTTATAGCGTTGGGTGCAAGCTCTTTGTGTTTGTGCAAGTACTCTGGACTTGACGAGATTCTCCCACTGGATTGATACCTTGGTTCTCAACTAAGCGAAATGTTGGAATTATGCCCTAGAGGCAATGATAAATAAGTTATTGTTATAATTCTTGTATCAAGATAATAGTTTATTATCCATGCTATAATTGTATTGAATGAAGACTTAGATACATGTGTGGATACATAGACAAAACACTGTCCCTAGGAAGCCTCTAGTTGGCTAGTCAGTTGATCAAGGATAGTCAGGGTCTTCTGACTATGTACAAGTTGTTGTTGCTTGATAACTAGATCGCATCATTAGGTGAATCATGTGATGGACTAGACCCAAACTAATAGACGTAGCATCTTGATCGTGTCATTTTGTTGCTACTGTTTTCTGCGTGTCAAGTATTTATTCCTATGACCATGAGATCTTATAACTCACTGACACTGGAGGAATGCTTTGTGTGTATCAAACGTGGCAACGTAACTGGGTGACTATAAAGATTCTCTACAGGTATCTCCGAAGGTGTCAGTTGAGTTAGTATGGATCAAGACTGGGATTTGTCACTCCGTGTAACGGAGAGGTATCTCGGGGCAGACTCGGTAATACAACATCACACACAAGCCTTGCAAGCAATGTGACTTAGTGTAAGTCATGGGATCTTGTATTACGGAACGAGTAAAGAGACTTGCCGGTAAACGAGATTGAAATAGGTATGCGGATACTAACGATCGAATCTCGGGCAAGTAACATACCGAAGGACAAAGGGAATGACATACGGGATTATATGAATCCTTGGCACTGAGGTTCAAACGATAAGATCTTTGTAGAATATATAGGATCCAATATGGGCATCCAGGTCCCGCTATTGGATATTGACCGAGGAGTCCCTCGGGTCATGTCTACATAGTTCTCGAACCCGCAGGGTCTGCACACTTAAGGTTCGGCATTGTTTTATGTGTATTTGAGTTATATGGTTGGCTACCGAATGTTGTTCGGAGTCCCGGATGAGATCACGGACGTCATGAGGGTTTCCGGAATGGTCCGGAGATGAATGTTCCGGATGTTCATCGGTGGGGGGGGGGGGGCAGCCCACCCCGGGGAAGCCCATAGGGCTTAGGGGTGCCACACCAGCCCTTAGTGGGCTGGTGGGCAAGCCCAAGAAGGCCCCTGCACAGGTTAAAGGAAAATCAAAGAGAAAATAAAAAAAGGGGAAGTGGGAAGGAAGGGAAGGACTCCACCTTCCAATCCTAGTTGGACTAGGATTGGAGGAGGATTCCTCCCCCCCCTTCGGCCGACCCCCTTGGGGCTCCTTGAGCCTCAAGGCAAGGCCCCTCCCCTCCCACCTATATATACGGAGGTATTAGGGCTGATTTGAGACAACTTTGCCACGGCAGCCCGACCACATACCTCCACGGTTTTTCCTCTAGATCGCGTTTCTGCGGAGCTCGGGAGGAGCCCTGCTGGAATAAGATCACCACCAACCTCCGGAGCTCCGTCACGCTTCCGGAGAACTCATCTACCTCTCCGTCTCTCTTGCTGGATCAAGAAGGCCGAGATCATCGTCGAGCTATACGTGTGTTGAACGCGGAGGTGCCGTCCGTTCGGCACTAGATCGGAGCGGATCGTGGGACGGTTCGCGGGACGGTTCGTGGGACGGTTCTCGGGGCGGATCGAGGGACGTGAGGATGTTCCACTACATCAACCGCATTTCTTAACGCTTCCTGTTGTGCGATCTAAAAGGGTACGTAGATCCAAATCCCCTCTCGTAGATTGACATCACCATGATAGGTCTTCGGGCGCGTAGGAAATTTTTTGTTTCCCATGCGACGTTCCCCAACAGTGGTATCAGAGCTAGGTTCATGCGTAGATGTCTTCTCGAGTAGAACACGAATGTTTTTGTGGGCGGTGATGTGCGATTTGCTGCCCTCCTTAGTCTTTTCTTGATTCCGCGGTATTGTTGGATCGAAGCGGCTCGGACCGACATTACTCGTACGCTTACGAGAGACTACTTTCATCGCTACAAGAAACTCCGTTGCTCAAATATGACTAGCGAGTGTCGGTTTCTCCAACTTTAGTTGAATCGGATTTGACCGAGGAGGTCCTTGGATGAGGTTAAATAGCAATTCATATATCTCCGTTGTGGTGTTTGCGTAAGTAAGATGTGATCCTACTAGATACCCATGGTCCCCACGTAAAACATGCAACAACAATTAGAGGACGTTTAACTTGTTTTTGCAGGGTATGCTTGTGCTGAGATATGGCCGACGATGTGATGTGATATATTGGATGTATGAGATGATCATGTTGTAATAGTTAATATCGACTTGCGCGTCGATGGTACGGCAACCGGCAGGAGCCATAGGGTTGTCTTTAAACTAATGTTTGTGCTTGCAGATGTGTTTACTATATTGCTAGGATGTAGCTTTAGTAGTAATGGCATGAGTAGCATGACAACCCCGATGGCGACACGTTGATGGAGATCATGGTGTGGCGCTGGTGACAAGAAGATCATGCCGGTGCTTTGGTGATGGAGATCAAGAAGCACGTGATGATGGCCATATCATGTCACTTATGAATTGCATGTGATGTTAATCCGTTTATGCACCTTATTTTGCTTATAAAGACGGTAGAATTATGAGGTGATCTCTCACTAAAATTTCAAGATGAAATTGTGTTCTCCCGACTGTGCACCGTTGCTACAGTTCGTCGTTTCGAGACACCACGTGATGATCGGGTGTGATAGACTCAACGTTCACATACAACGGGTGCAAAATAGTTGCACACGCGGAACACTTGGGTTAAGCTTGACGAGCCTAGCATGTGTAGACATGGCCTCGGAACACATGAGACCGAAAGGTCGATCATGAATCATATAGTTGATATGATTAGAATAGGGATGTTTTCCACTGAAACTATCCTCAACTCACGTGATGACCGGACTTGAGTTAGTGGAATTGGATCATGAACCACTCAAATGACTAGAGAGATGTACTTTTTGAGTGGGAGTTTAGCAAGCAATTTGATTAAGCTAAAATCTAATTATCTTGAACATAGTCTAAGTCCACTTTGAATATATTTGTGTTGTAGATCATGGCTCACGCGACAGTCACCCTGAATTTTAATATGTTCCTAGAGAAAGCTAAGTTGAAAGATGATGGAAGCAACTTTGTAGACTGGGCTCGTAATCTTAAGTTGCTCCAGTAAGCTGGGAAGAAGGATTATGTCCTTAATGCTGAGCTGGGAGATGAACCACCCGCTACGGCTGACCAAGATGTTAAGAACGCTTGGTTAACACGTAAGGAGGACTACTCAGTAGTTCAATGTGCAGTATTGTGTGGCTTAGAGCCGGGACTTCAACGTTGCTTTGAGCGTCATGGAGCATATGAGATGTTCGAGGAGTTGAAGTTTATATTTCAGAAGAATGCCCGGATCAAGAGGTATGAGACCTCCGATAAATTCTATGCTTGCAAGATGGAGGAGAATTCGTCTGTCAGTGAACATGTGCTCAAAATGTGTGGGTACTCAAACCGTCTAGCTGAGCTGGGGATTGAACTCCCGCAAGAGGCTATCACTGACAGAATTCTTCAATCACTGCCGCCAATATATATAAGGGCTTTGTGTTGAACTACAACATGCAAGGGATGAACAAGTCACCCGGCGAGTTGTTCGCGATGCTGAAAGTCGAAGAGTCAGAACTCCGTAAAGAGCATCAAGTGTTGATGGTGAATAAGACCACTAGTTTCAAGAGAAATGGCAAAGGAAAGAAGGGTAATTCAAAGAAGAGCGGCAAGCCTGTTGCCAATCCGACGAAGAAACCCAAAGCTGGACCTAAGCCTGAAGGAGTGCTATTATTGCAAGGGTATGGGTCACTGGAAGCGCAACTGCCCCAACTATCTGGCTGATAAGAAGGTGGCCAAAGAAAAATCTGGTATATTTGATATACATGTTATTGATGTGTACTTAACCAGCTCTCGTAGTAGTGCCTGGGTATTCGATACCGGTTATGTTGCTCATATTTGCAACTCGAAACAGGAACTGCGGAATAAGCGAAGGCTGGCGAAGGATGAAGTGACGATGCGCGTGGGAAATGGTTCCAAGGTTGATGCAATGGTCGTCGGCACAGTTTCACTTCAGTTACCATCAGGATTAGTTACGAACTTAAATAACTGTTATTTAGTGCCTGCGTTAAGCATGAACATTATATCTCGGTCTTGTTTATTGCAAGACGGTTACTCGTTTAAGTCAGAGAATAATGGTTGTTCTATTTCTATGAGTAATATCTTTTATGGTCATGCACCCAATGTGAGAGGATTTTTCATATTGAATCTTGATAGTGATAATACACATATACATAACATTGAGACCAAAAGAGTTAGAGTTAACAATGATAGTGCCATGTTTTTATGGCACGGCCGCTTAGGTCATATTGGTGTAAAGCGCATGAAGAAACTCCATTCCGATGGACTTTTGGAGTCACTTGACTTTGATTCACTTGACACGTGCAAACCATGCCTCATGGGCAAGCTGATTAAAACTCCGTTCTCCGGAACAATGGAGCGTGCAAGTGACTTATTGGAAATCATACATACCGATGTGTGTGGTCTGATGAGTGTGGGGGCACGCGGCGGATATCGTTATTTTCTCACCTTCACTGACGATTTGAGTAGATATGGTTATGTCTACTTAATGAAGCACAAGTCGGAAATATTTGAAAAGTTCAAGCAATTTTAGAGTGAAGTTGAAAATCATCGTAACAAGAAGATCAAGTTCCTACGGTCTGATCGTGGGGGTGAATATCTGAGTTTCGAGTTTGGTGCTCACTTAAGACAATGTGGAATTGTTTCACAGTTGACACCGCCTGGAACACCACAGCGTAATGGTGTGTCCGAACGTCGCAATCGTACTTTATTAGAGATGGTGCGATCTAGGATGTCTCTTACCGATTTCCCGTTATCGTTTTGGGGTTATGCATTAGAAACAGCTGCATTCACTTTAAATAGGGCACCATCAAGATCCATTGAGACGACACCATACGAATTGTGGTATGGCAAAAGACCAAATTTGTCATTTCTTAAAGTTTGGGGATGTGATGCTTATGTCAAAAAGCTTGAGCCCGAAAAGCTGGAACCCAAACGGAAAGATGCGTCTTCATAGGTTACCCAAAAGAGACAGTTGGGTATACCTTCTATCTCAAATCCGAGGGCAAAGTGTTTGTTGCTAAGAACGGAGATTTTCTCGAGAAGGAGTTTCTCTTGAGAGAATTGAGTGGGAGGAAGATATAACTTGATGAGGTTGTCGAACCTCTCATCCCTCTAGATGGTGGCGCAGGGCAAGGGGAAACCCCTGTCGTTTCGACGCCGGTTGAGGAGGAAGTTAACGATGATGATCATGAAACTCCGGATGAAGTTTCTATCGGACCTCGCAGGTCGACGAGATCGCGTACTGCTCCAGAGTGGTACGGTAATCCCGTCTTATCAATTATGTTGTTAGACAACAATGAGACTGCGAATTATGAAGAAGCAATGGTGGGCCCAGATTCCAAAAAATGGATGGAGGCCATGAAGTCCGAGATAAGATCTATGTATGAAAACAAAGTGTGGACTTTGGAAGTATTACCTGAAGGCCGCAAGGCTATTCAGAACAAATGGATCTTTAAGAAGAAGACGGACAGTGACGGTAATGTGACCGTTTATAAAGCTCGACTTGTGGCAAAGGATTTTTCACAAGTTCATGGGATTGACTACGATGAGACATTCTCACCTGTAGCGATCCTTAAGTCCGTCCGAATCATGTTGGCAATAGCTGCATTTTTCGATTATGAAATCTGGCAGATGGATGTCAAAACGGCGTTCCTTAACGGTTTCCGTAAGGAAGAGTTGTATATGATGCAGCCCGAAGGTTTTGCCGATCCTAAAAATGCTAACAAAGTGTGCAAGATCCAGCGATCCATTTATGGACTGGTGCAAGCATCTCGGAGTTGGAATAAATGCTTTGATGAGGTGATCAAAGCATTTGGGTTTATACAAGTGGTTGGAGAATCTTGTATTTACAAGAAAGTGAGTGGGAGCTCTGTGGCATTTCTAATATTATATGTGGATGACATATTGCTTATTGGAAACAATGTGAAGTTTTTGGAGAGCATAAAAGATTACTTGAATAAAAGTTTCTCTATGAAGTACCTAGGAGAAGCCGCTTACATTCTAGGCATTAAGATCTATAGTGATAGATCGAAACGCCTGATAGGACTTTCACAAAGTACATACCTTGATAATGTTTTGAAGAGGTTCACAATGGAACAGTCCAAGAAGGGGTTCTTGCCAATTTTACAAGGTACGAGATTGAGTAAGACTCGGTGCCCAACAACTGATAAAGATAGAGAGCATATGAGCACCATCCCCTATGCTTCAGCCATAGGTTCTATCATGTATGCAATCCTGCGCACTAGACGAGACGTTAGCCTGGCCATAAGTATGGCAGGCAGGTTCTAGAGTAATCCAGGAGTGGATAACTGGACGGCGGTCAAGAATATCCTGAAGTACCTAAAAAGGACTAAGGAGATGTTTCTCATGTCTGGAGGTGATGAAGAGCTCGCCGTAAAAGGTTACGTCGATGCAAGCTTTGACATAGATCCGGACGAATCTAAGTCGCAGACCAGATACGTATTTATTCTTAATGGGGGTGCGGTAAGCTGGTGCAGTTCCAAGCAAAGCGTCGTAGCTGATTCTACATGTGAAGCAGAGTACATGGCTGCCTCGGAGGCGGCTAAGGAGGGTGTCTGGATGAAGCAGTTCATGACCGATCTTGGAGTGGCGGTGCCGAGCACACGGAATCCAATAACCCTGTTTTGTGACAACACGGGTGCCATTACATTAGCAAAGGAACCACAGTTTCACGAGAAGACCAGAAACATCAAACGACGCTTCAACCTCATCCGCGACTACGTCGAAGGGGAGGACGTAAATAAAGTGCACACGGATCTGAAAGTGGCAGACCCGCTGACTAATCCTCTTCCATGGGCAAAGCATGATCAACACCAGAACTGTATGGGTGTTAGATTTATTACAATGTAATTCGCATGGCGATGTGAGGGATAGATTATTGAATCTAGTACAAGTGGGAGATTGTTGGAATTATGCCCTAGAGGCAATGATAAATAAGTTATTATTATAATTCCTGTATCAAGATAATAGTTTATTATCCATGCTATAATTGTATTGAATGAAGACTTAGATACATGTGTGGATACATAGACAAAACACTGTCCCTAGCAAGCCTCTAGTTGGCTAGCCAGTTGATCAAGGATAGTCAGGGTCTTCTGACTATGTACAAGGTGTTGTTGGTTGATAACTAGATCACATCATTAGGTGAATCATGTGATGGACTAGACCCAAACTAATAGACGTAGCATGTTGATCGTGTCATTTTGTGCGTGTCAAGTATTTATTCCTATGACCATGAGATCATATAACGCACTGACACCGGAGGAATGCGTTTTGTGTATCAAACGTCGCAACGTAACTGGGTGACTATAAAGATGCTCTACAGGTATCTCCGAAGGTGTGCGTTGAGTTAGTATGGATCAAGACTGGGATTTGTCACTCCGTGTGACGGAGAGGTATCTCGGGGCCCACTCGGTAATACAACATCACACACAAGCATTGCAAGCAATGTGACTTAGTGTAAGACATGGGATCTTGTATTACGGAACGAGTAAAGAGACTTGTCGGTAAACGAGATTGAAATAGGTATGCGGACACTGACGATCGAATCTCGGGCAAGTAACATACCGAAGGACAAAGGGAATGACATACGGGATTATATGAATCCTTGGCACTGAGGTTCAAACGATAAGATCTTTGTAGAATATGTAGGATCCAATATGGGCATCCAGGTCCCGCTATTGGATATTGACCGAGGAGTCCCTCGGGTCATGTCTACATAGTTCTCGAACCCGCAGGGTCTGCACACTTAAGGTTCGGCGTTGTTTTATGCGTATTTGAGTTATACGGTTGGTTACCGAATTTTGTTCAGAGTCCCGGATGAGATCACGAACGCCACGAGGGTTTCCGGAATGGTCCGGAGACGAAGATTGATATATAGGATGACCTCATTTGATTACCGGAAAGTTTTCGGAATTACCGGGAATGTACCGGGAGTGACGAATGGGTTTCGGATGTTCATCGGGGGGGGGCAGGCCACCCCGGGGAAGCCCATAGGCCTTAGGGGTCCCGCACTAGCCCTTAGTGGGCTTGTGGGCAAGCCCAAGAAGTCCCCTATGTAGGTTAAAGGAAAATCAAAGAGAAAAGAAAAAAAGGGGAAGTGGGAAGGAAGGGAAGGACTCCACCTTCCAATCCTTGTTAGACTAGGATTGGAGGAGGATTCCTCCTCCCCCCTTCGGTCGACCCCCTTGGGGATCCTTGAGCCTCAAAGCAAGGCCCCTCCCCTCCCAACTATATATACGGAGGTATTAGGGCTCAGTTGAGACAACTTTGCCACGGCAGCCTGACCAAATACCTCCACGATTTTTCCTCTAGATGGCGTTTCTGTGGAGCTCGGGCGGAGCCCTGCTGGAATAAGATCACCACCAACCTCCGGAGCACCGTCATGCTTCCGGTGAACTCATCTACCTCTTCGTCGACCTGTACGTGTGCTGAACGCGGAGGTGCCATCCGTTCGGCACTAGATCGGAGCGGATCGTGGGACGGATCGCGGGACGGTTCGTGGGACGGTTCGCGGGGCGGATCGAGTGACGTGAGGACGTTCCACTACATCAATCGCTTTTCTTAACGCTTCCTGCTGTGCGATCTACATGGGTACGTAGATCGAAATCCCCTCTCGTAGATTGACATCACCATGATAGGTCTTCGTGCTCGTAGGAATTTTTTTATTTCCCATGTGACATTCCCCAACAGGAAATACTTACTGCTCCTCTGCTGCATCACCCTTTCCTCTTCAACGGAAAATCCAACGCAAGCAAGTCTCCGTCAACTTGTCAATTTTTGGCGTTGTTGTTTGAGAAGTAGTAGGGGTCACAGGGGATGACTGCTCCACCTATACTAAACAGTTTTAAATTACAATACTGAAAGTAGCAGTTCATCAAAATTAGGTTATGCATCAGATATAGGAGCCAACTACAACAGTAGCAAAATTCTAATGCAAGCAGTAGGAAGAAAGACATATGCGATAAAGGAATGATCAAGGGGGGTTTGCTTGCCTTGTTGCTCTGCGGCAAAGGGCTGGTCGGAAGAGTCGTAGATGTACCCGGCAGCAACATCAGTCTCGAGGTCTACCGGAAGAAGAGGGGGGAGAAACAATAAATAACAGCAACAGGTGCAACACTAAGCATGACATGGCAATATGCAGGCTAGGCATGAGTTAATGTTGTAACATCCGTCATAGACGGGTCGGGAGAATATCAGATGATATTTCCCGGGTCTGTGGCTACTACCGGTCACACTCAAAACGATGGAAAAGTTCCACGTTTGCTATGCTAGGTACGCGTGGTAGACGAATGGACCGCGTATCCGGGTTCGTCTCGTTTTGCTGATCAACTTTAATGTTGAAAATATTTTGATGTGACTTACGGTTTATTTAATATTAATTGTTAAAGTTTTATTCAATAATTAGGAATTAAAAACAGATTTAAGTAATTATTTAAATACTATTATGACATCTGCATGATGTCATGCTCACATCAGCAGTTGACTAGTGAACCGACGAGAGGGTCCCACGTGTCATAGACACAAATTTTTAATTAGGTTTAATTATTAATTAATCAGATTAATTTAGTGGGGACCCACGTGTTATACTCTAATAGGATAATTTAATTATCTAATTAACAAATTAACTATTATATATTTAATTAAGTAACTAATTAATTAAATAATATATCTATTTATTTGTTTATTTTATTAATAAAACACATATTTATTATTATATTTATTTTACTTACATTTTATTATTATTTTAACACGGTGTCACATTCCTAGATCCTCTTTGATGATTAGCAAGATTGTGCTCATATTTTCATTCTTGCATTAAAAGTGAAAATGGAAATCAAAGAGAAAAACCCTAGCAACTCTATTTCCAAAATAATTCAAAGTTGTGACAAATCAATGAACCCAAAATGGCCTTCGTAAAAGTCCATCATTTTTGATAAATATTGGAAGCAAAAACTCAGGGGTGGATTTCTTTTAAAAAATATTCTTGGAATTTTAATCTAAACACAAAAGCTAGTGAAATCAGGTATATATTTGATTTTAAATATTTTGGAGTTTCATAAAATGTTGGATCTTTTATATGGGGTTGGAAATATTCCAAATAACACCCTACAGTTTATTCACTATTTTAGAAATAGTTTGGAGCCAAAAATAAAATCAAACAAATGTCAGAAAGTTTAAAAGAGAAAACAGAAATGAAAAAAAATGGAAAAGAGTTACCTATCGCTCACCTGGCCCAAGCCCATTCCCTCGTTGTCGTCTTCCTCTTGCCAGTCGCCAGCAGGAGGTGGTCGCCACCTCCTCCCGCGAGGCCACGCACCTGCGTGCCTGTCTGGACCTCCCCGTCGCGCTCGCAAGGAGGATAAGCCTCCCCGCAATCCATTCCAGCTCTCTCTCCCCCTCCTCACTCGCCCCCCTACGTCTCTCTCTCTCTCGGCCACCATTAGAACCGAGCATGAGCTTGAGCTCGCCTTCGTTCCTGGCCACCCCAAGCCTCTCTGAGCACGTCGTTCGTTCCTCCTCATCGAGTTTGTCGTCCCTGCGAAAGGAAAAGAGCACCTGAGCCCTGCATCGCCAGATCGCCGTCGTCTTCTTCCTCGGGCCGCCGTTGATCACCGTCATCGTTCTCCTTCTCCAGGCCGTCCACGAGCACACTCTCGACGCCTTTGCAATCCCCGTGAACCCAGGGTGGTTTCCCCCTCGTTTTCCCCCTCGATTCCTTGCTCTAGGCCCCGATTCCACCGAAGCCCGACCAGATCCGTCGCGGGAGCTCGTCGCCCGTGATGCTCCGATGATCGGTTCGTCAACCTGAGACCATGAGAAGCTTCAGCGTGCTGCGTAGATGTCCTAGGAGCCAATCCCCGAATCGTTTGCCCCCTGCTTCGTTGAGCTCATCGTTGCTCGAGCTCCGGCAGCCGCCGAGCTTGTCGCCGGCATTAGCTCCGTCCGTTTCAACCCCTGAGCATAGACAAAATGGATGTGCCATCGAGTGTCCGTTCCCCAGGTGCCCTCTGCCGTCCTTTTGGTCACTGGAGGAGAAATCCCGAAGCCTTCCACAGTCCCTGGAGCCACCTGAGCCTTCCGTCCATTTTAACCCCATCGCTGGTGGGTTTGACCCCCTGGGTCTATGACAGGTGGGGCCAGCCCCGTGACTAATTAAGTTTAAACTAATAAAAGTAATTAGCTAATTAAATACCTAAACAGCCACTGACATGTGGGCCAGCCCATGTTAAATAACTAATTAACTAAAAGTTTAACTAAAATCTGGCCAGAGTCACTAATTAGTGGGTCCCACTCGTGAGGTTTGACTTTCAATGGCCAATTGGACTTGTTGATGTCATGCTGATGCAGTAACTATAATTCTGATTTAATATAATTCCAGAAAATGCTAAAATTTTGGAAATTCATAGAAAATTAAATATAAATCCAATTTTGACAAATAATATATGCAAATTGATCAGAAAAATTCAATGAACACAATGGTGCTGCTTTCATGCATGACAAACAAAGTTATGTAACAGCATCAGGTCAAATCAATTAAATGAATATGATAAATATATTATTTCAACTAATATTTGAATTTGAATTCAAATCAGCATCATCCTAAAAGTTCGATAGCCACATTAACTCATACTACAATTCATTTCATGCCATGATCATTTATCATTTTGTTGCATATGAATGTTATTGATTGATTGTTATCATTTCGGTAGGCTCTCCCTTCCGGATACATCCGAATATCCAATTGGCGAATTTAATCCCTCTGCTGAGCAACAAGGCAAGCACCCTTTTGATCATCCCGATATAATCCCATGTTCTTGCTCCTGCTCCCACTTATTGCATTAGGACAAAATATTTCAAATGTTTTACTTCGGTAGCTGAATCTATTCCTTTGCAGGACCTGTCATTGTCACAGTAAATAGCCAAACCTTGCAACCTAGCATACCTGGTAGTCGCTTGAGCCATGATGTGACTTTTTCCTGCTATGCTTGTTATGCCTAGAGTTATGTCAGGTCTGTTTCATCTGGGTGATGAACAGGAATGGATGAATGTGTTCTAGTGACTAAGAATAAGTGTGGAACCTGATTTGGTAAAGGTACCGATGAAAGGCTATGTAGGAGTACATGACGGGTTGTTTCATTGGAACCGTCCTTAGGAACTGAGTTCCGTGTATGTAATACAAGACTAGATACTACCACACATTGGGATACTTAATTGACCCTCTTGACTTATTAATCGCCTAGTACTCGGTCGAGGAGTTGCAAGTAGTTTCTGGTGTTTATAGTTATGCTGGAGGTCGTGCATAGTGTTGATCTTAGAGGTGGGCTATGATGCGGTAGGCAGTGGCAAGGTGTACCAAGTGGCACCTGGATGGTGGGCTTGGGAACCCTATGCACATCGTGTGGAGCCGTGGCCGAAACCTCGGCCGGACTTCCGTGCGAGTTCACCCTCAAATAGGCGATAGACCTGGACTAGGTATTAGTGTGGTTGACGGTCGTGGCCGACTCCCTCGCTGGGCTTCCGCTTGAAGGTTGCCGAGGTGCATGACGTGCACATGGCGATAAGTGGCGAGAGCGTGTGTGAAGAAGTACACCCCTGCAGGGTTATGATCTATTCGAATAGACGAGTCCGCGGATATGGACTACTTGGAGACATATGTTGCTCATAGATAACTTAATGGCTACTCATAGAAGTATCAAGATAAGCATGAGTATCATGTATGGCATTTCTGTAGGGAGACGGAAAGGAGTCCATGATAGTGTATTGTTGTGGTGGTAGTGGACTCGTGTACGACTTATCAAAGTTGTTAAAACTATCTAAAATTGTAGTTTAGCCTAGCCAAGAGTCAAAGCTGGTTTGCTGCATGAAACACCACAACGCCCTTTATTGATACCTGAGCATGAGTAGATATATCTGTTCTAAAGTCTTGCTGAGTACTCTTGTACTCAAGTTTGCTTAATAATTATTGCATAGGATACCCACGATCCAACATGTGGGTTCTATCTAGACGTCGATGATGACGAGTAGCTGGTGTCCCAGCTACGACCTGGCCCCTTTCAAAAGGGATCTGTAGATAGTCAGGCTTTATGCCTTTTCCCTTTCATCTTTCTGTACTCAGACAACTTTTATGCTTCCGCTTGGTTTGTATAACTCTTCTTGTATAACTTGAGTGTCGGGTCATGTGACCCCTGCCTGTATGAACATATTATGCAAAACTCTTCTGAGTATTCTAAATAAATGTTGTGTTGTTGTATGGTTATGTTGTGATGCCATTGTTGTATCTATGCATATCGAGTACGTCTTGCGTACGTGTGATGCACTGTGATATGTATGGGATTCGACACCTAGTCGTATGCCCTTAGTAGATCTCCATACAGAGAAATGCCCCTTTGTGCTTCCAATCAGCCCTGGTAGTTCGCTACTGCTCCGGACACATTGGTTGACCGACATGTATCCTTCTTAGTTACTGTGTCTGTCCCTACGGGGAAATGTCACGTGGTGTAATGGAGTCCTTGTAGCTTGTCACGTGTTGTAATGGAGTCCTTGTAGCTTGACCGACACCTGCTTTGTTGGGTTATGTATGAATGTCTCTATACAGTCGAGCCACTTGAGTTTATGACTAGATATGTCGACTCGGGTTCTTTGACATTTCAATGCTAGCAACACAAATGCATACGTGAGTCAAAAGATGCAAACGGTCCCGGCTAAGGTAAGGTGGCAGCCGTGGGGTTAACCGTGCGTGAGACCGCAAAGGGATGCAATGTGTTACATGCTGGATTCCTATGGCTTAGGATCGGAGTCCTGACAGCGTTGGTATCAGAGCCTGACTGACTGTAGGATTACCAAGCCAAACTGGTTGAAGTTGAGTCTAGAATTGCTTTATTTATATATAAGGGAATTGTTTGTGGAAGGGAACGTAAGATTTTTGCCTCTCTTCTCAAAGTCATTTTATTCTGGTCATCCTCGTCTTTTCTACGGGGATTAAGAACTAGGTTACCTATCTATCTTTCAGGATCATGTGTCACTAATCGGTAGATTGTAGGAAAATGGGTCGAGAGTTAATCCGAGTTTCTTTTGTTCCAAGGAAAAGAAAATAAGTTTTGATGACCATGGAATTGAACTTGATAGTTGAGTGCTTATGCTATCCTATCTTTTGTGGGTTGTTCAAAATTGTTTTTGAGCACTTACAGCCGTTATGCTGCCCAATTTTGTCTTCAGAGCTCTAATGCCTTTTGCATTACTCTCTATTTCAGATGCCTGGCCGTCCTTCTCGTCAGGTGGTCCGTCTGACTAGGTGCATTGATGTGCCGGGTCACACAGCCATGGTGGTCAGGATGATGCCAGTAGCCGGTTACCACTAGTACCCAGAGTATACAGTGGAGGAGCAGTACCGGGATTTCAACCAGAGTCAGTACATGTGCACTGTTAGGGTATTCCCAGATTACCCTAGAGACAAGGCGCTGATCCATTGGTCATATGGATTGGGGGTTACTGTTGACATGGCGGTACAAGATGCTGCCTATTCAATTTTGACCATCATGAGAGCCAGACATGCGCTGCTGTAAAATTTAGAGTTCTGCTACGTTCCTGCCTCTCAGCCAGGAGAAGAAGGATACCTCGGTGGGGTCTACTTTGATTCCTCTATGGAGGATCCGGTGCTGCAGTCCACCGCTGAGATGTTAGAGAATAGGGACAGAGATGCTCATGCCCTTCGTATGGAGCTCTATGCTACTCGTGCCCGTTTGTGGACAGCCTTGACACAGCTGGCACCTGTAGTTCAGACAGGGTATGGAGATATGGAGATGTTGAACCCTGTTAGGACTCATCTTCCAGCCCATGTTGACTGGCCTGCTATAGGAGGTGTCACCCCTCTTTGGGGACCTCTACTACCACCAGTCAGGGGACCAAGGCCACACTTGTGTCCTTACGGTTCCCAGGGGTCTCAGGCTCGAGTATTTCCTGATCCGCAGGTTGAGCTCCCAGGCCATGGAGGCAACCTTTGTGAGATGTTTTATGCGGATGCTTGAACCCGTTAGTGGAAGAGTAGTATGGTAGTAGTTGTACTTCCACAGTCCTGTGTGTCTTGTGGAGTATGCCTATGTCGTGAGATGAGTTCCGGAGGCATAGGTAAATAATGTATAGGAAGCTTGGAAAGCCTCTGATGAGTAGTATCATCTTTTCAGTAGTTTTCTCTTCGGCTTGAGGTTGTACTGAACTATGTAATGGTGTGTATGTACCATGGTGTTGCTTGTTACCATGTTGTTCGGATGTTCATTTCCGCATTCCATGTGTTCAGTGCATTCTTAATCCATAGTTAGTATTGATGTTGATATTAGTCTAAGTTCTGAGTTTGTTTGCCAGGATGGTGTTTACTAGGCTCAACCGTGCCCCTACCCATGAGCAGGGAGATGGTAGTCAGGCAGCACAGGAGGAACTACCTCACCCGCCTTCTCTGGCGGAAGTTATGCTTGAGGCGGAAAGAAACAACCGAGAGACCAACCATCTGCTAGAATGAATTGAGCAAAACAAGGATCGTCAGCCGCGAAATGACGCAGTGTCCCTCAATGACTTCGTGAAGGTGAATCCCCCGAAGTTCTAACACTCCGTCGATCCTCTCGACGCTGATGACTGGTTGTGCAGTATATCGCGCAAGATATGCTCTGCCAATGTTTTTGAGGCCGACACGGTGACCTTTGCTGCGTACTTTGTGGAAGGCCCTGCCAATCTGTGGTGCGAGAATTTTGAAGCTATGCGTCCGGCCGGACCAGCAGCCACATGGGCAGATTTCAGTGCAGCCTTCTGTCTGCACCACATCCCAGAGGGTCTGATGGAACGTAAGAGAGAGGAATTATGTGCCTTCACCCAGGGAAAGTTGACCATGGATGCTTATAGCCGCGAGTTCGGTAATCTCGCTCGCTACCCAACTAAAGAGGTGTCAACTGATGCCAAGAAGCAAGCAAGATTCCGCAAGGGTCTGAGCCCCAACTTCGTCGTGACCTGCGCCTTCATGAATGTACAAGTTTTCAAGCTCTTGTCAACAAGGCGATCAGTGCCGAGACTGGTCATACCGACTATGAAGCCACGAAGAAGCACTCTCGCGATTCAGGCTCCTCATCTGGTTCCGCATTTCCAAAACGCAGGTTGTGGGTCCCGAATAGCTCTCTTCCGCCAAGATATACCCTAAGGCCATCCTATGTGGCGCCTCAGGCGAACCAGACCAACCCTCCAGCAAAGACCTATGGTGGTCCAGCTAGCAATGCTGCACCACGTGCAAATCAGGTGATCTGTTACAAGTGTGGAGAACCAGGGCACTATTCGCGAGAGTGTCCCCAGAATATAGGTGCCAAGCAACCTGGAAAGTCCGTTGGGCAAGGCAAGTCGGGCAAAGCTTATTACGTGAAGCCAACTCCTGCGCGTGGCCGCGTGAATTATGTCTCAGCAGAAGAAGCTGCGGAGGATCCCGACGTCATTTTGGGTACGCTCCTTGTCAATCATAACCCAGCGTCTGTTCTTTTTGACACTGGGTCATCTCCTTCCTTCATTTCAGAAATTTATGCGTAGTTGCATAACATGTCCTTTTGTGATATGTCGATCCCATTAGTTGTCCAAACCCCTCGTAGTAAGTGGAAAACTTCTAGGATAAGTTATGACAATGAAATCCTAGTAGACATGCTAGTTTTTCTAGCATCATTGATAGTCCTGAAACCCTCATATATCAATATCATCTTGGGTATGGACTGGATGTCAGCTCATTATGCCAAGATTGATACCCATTCTAGAAATGTCCATCTTACCCATCCTCTCGGGTGAGATAGTTAATGTCTCTACTCGAGTTGCCAAATGCCAACTCTATTCCCTCAATGCTAGTCCTCCTCCAGATCTTGAAGACATTCCGGTAGTCCATGACTTCCCGGGTGTTTTTCAAGAAGAACTGCTAGGAATTCCACCTGACAGGGATGTAGAGTTTGTGATAGACCTTTTTCCAGGAACTGCCCCAATAGCCAGAAGACCCTATAAGATGGCACCCTTGGAGCTAGCCGAACTTAAGAAGCAACTAGATGAGGCCTTGAATAAAGGATTCATTCGTCCTAGCTCTTCTCCTTGGGCTTGTCCCGTCCTCTTCGACAAGAAGAAGGATGGAACGGACCAGATGGTTGTAGATTATCGACCAGTTAACGTGGTCACCATAAAGAAGAAGTATCCGCTCGTCGGGATCAACAATCTGTATGATCAGCTCGCTGGATCCTCAATCTTTTCCAAAATGGATTTGAGGTTGGGTTACCATCAAATCAAGATCAAGAACGGGGAGATTCCAAAAACGGCTTTTGTCACTCGTTATGGCCAATACGAGTACACCGTCATGTCCTTCGGTTTAACCAATGCCCCAGCCACCTTCTCTCGCTTGATGAACTCAATCTTCATGGAGTATTTGGATAAATTCGTCGTGGTATACCTCGATGATATTCTCATCTACTCGAAGAATGAACAAGAACATGCCGAGCATTTAAGGCTGATATTGTTGAAACTTTGAGAGCATCGCCTTTATGCCAAGTTTTCAAAGTGTGAATTTTGGTTACCAGAAGTGACCTATTTACGCCACTTAATCTCTCGTAAGGGTATTGTTGTCAATCCCGAGAGAGTTCAAGCTGTCCTTGATTGGACTCAACCTGAATCGCTAAAGCAAATTAGGAGTTTTCTTGGACTAACGAGCTATTGTCGCCGCTTTGTCGAGAACTTCTCCAAGGTTGCAAAGCCTCTAACTAAACTCTGCAAGAAAGATAAAAAGTTTGAGTGGACACCACAGTGTGAGCATAGCTTTCAGGAACTAAAACGACGCCTGACTTCCGCACCTATGTTGCTACCACAAGATTTTTCAAAGGACTTTCTTATGTATTGCGACGCCTCGCGACAAGGATTTGGTTGCATTCTCATGCAGGATCGTCATGTGATTGCATACACATCTCGACAGTTGCGCACACATGAGGATAATTATCCCACACATGATCTTGAGCTTGCAACTGTAGTCCATGCACTAAAAACCTGGCGACATTATGTTCTTGGTAATCGTTGCAAAATATTCATTGATTACCAAAGCCTGAAATATACCTTCACCCAGACGGATTTGAATCTCAGGCAAAGACGGTGGGTTGAGTTGATCTTAGATTACGACTTAGGGATAACTTACACCCCGGGGAAGGCCAATGTTATGGATGTTGCACTAAGTCGTAAGTCTTATTGTAACAATCCGATGCTACAACGAGGTCAACCACGTCTCTATGAGGAATTTCGGAAGTTAAACCTCCACATTGTTCCTCAAGGATTCCTTTCTACCCTGGTGGTAAAACCTACTCTTAGGGATCACATCATAGCTGTGCAGACATATGATAAGGGTATATCCCGGATCAAGGAGAATATTCTAGCGGAAATGCTAGGGATCTCTTTGTTAATGAGCAAGGTGTCGTGTTCTTTCAGAACTGTTTAGTGGTTCCTAAGAGCAAACGTCTACGACAGTTGATCCTTAAGGAGGCCCGTGACTCTCCTCTCACTATTCATCCTGGTAGTACTAAGATGTATGAGGACCTACGCCAGAGGTTTTGGTAGACTAGGATGAACAGATAAATTGCTGAGTTCATTGCAAACTGTGACGTTTGTCGTCGAGTTAAGGCAGAACATCAAAGGCCTGCTGGCACCCTTCAACCTCTAGCTATTCCTAAATGGAAATGGGACAAAGTTAGTATAAATTTCATCACTGGATTTCCCAAGACCAAGAAAGGAAATAATGATATCTTTGTGGTCATTGACCGTCTTTCCAAACTAGCTCATTTTCAACCAGTTCGTGAGAGTATAACAGCTAGCCAGCTAGCAGAGTTATATATCTCTCGAATAGTGTCTCTTCAAGGTGTTCCTCTGGAGATTAACTCAGATCGTGGGATTATTTTTACTTCTTGCTTCTAGGAAAGTTTTCAGAATGCCATGGGGACTCACCTATCTTTTAGCCCTACTTTCCATCCTCAATCAAGTGGTCAAGTAGAAAGAGTGAATCAAATCCTAGAGGATATGCTTCGAGCGTGTGTTATATCGTTCGGCATGAATTGGGAGAAGTCCCTTCCATTCGCTGAATTTGCTTATAACAATAGTTATCAATCAAGCTTGGGCAAAGCCCCTTTTGAAGTTCTCTATGGACGAAGATGTCGAACACCTCTTAATTGGTCAGAAACCGGAGAGAGGAAACTCTTTGGTCCGGATAAGATCCAGGAAGCAGAAGAGCAAGTTCCATTATTCGTGAAAAGTTGAAAACAGCCTAGTCTCGTCAAAAGAGCCAATATGATCGTCATCATAAGGCTGTGACCTTTGAAGTTGACGAGAAGGCTTACCTTCGGGTTACACCTTTGAAGGGTACCCATCGCTTCGGTATCAAAGGCAAATTGGCTCTTCGTTACATTGGTCCTTTTCGCATTCTTGCCAAACGAGGAGAAGTTGCCTACCAGTTGGAACTTCCTCCGCATCTTTCCAAGGTTCATGATGTTTTCCACGTCTCGCAACTCAGGCGTTGCTTTTCAGATCCTATCCGTGAAGTGGACCACGAAACGCTTGATCTCCAAGATCACCTTTCATACCGAGAATACCCTGTTCGTATTCTTGATCAAGCTGAGTGTACCACTCGACGTTGAAACCTCAAGTTTCTTAAAGTTCCATGGTCAAATCATTCTGAAAAAGAGGCAACATGGGAAAGAGAGGACCGTCTTCGACTTGGATATCCCACGCTATTCCCGACGACTTCCAAATCTCGAGACGAGATTCCTTTGACTGGGAGTGAGTTGTCACATCCCTAGCTCCTCTTTCATGATTAGCAAGCTTGTGCTCATATTTTCATTCTTGCATTAAAAGTGAAAATGGAAATCAAAGAGAAAAACCCTAGCAACTCTATTTCTAAAACAATTCAAAGTTGTGACAAATCAATGAACCCAAAATGGCCTTCATAAAAGTCCATCATTTTTGATAAATATTGGAAACAATAACTCAGGGGTGGATTTGTTTTTAAAAATACTCTTAGCATTTTATTTTTAACACAAAAGCCACAAAATCAGCTATATATTTGATTTCAAATATTTCGGAGTTTCATAAAATGTTGAATCTTTTATATGGGGTTGGAAATATTCCAAATAACACCCCAGAGTTTATTCACTATTTTAGAAATAGTTTGGAGCCAAAAATAGAATCAAACAAATGTCAGAAAGTTTAAAATATAAAACAGAAAAAAAATGGAAAAGAGTTACCTGTCGCTCACTTGGCCCAAGCCCATTCCCTCGCTGTCGTCTTCCTCTTGCCAGTCGGCAGCAGGAGGTGGCCGCCACCTCCTCCGGCGAGGCCACGCACCTGCGTGCCTGCCTGGACCTCCTCGTCGGGCTGGCAAGTAGGATAACTGTCGGGACCCCGATCATAAGCCATAGGAATCCAGCGTGTAACACATCACATCCCTTTGCGGTCTCACGCACGGTTATCCCCACGACTGCATCCTTGCGTTAGCCGGGACCATTTGCGCCTTTTGACTCACGTATCCAATTGTGTCGCTAGCATTCCGATGTCAAAGAACTCCGGTCGACATGTCTAGTCATAAACTCAAGTGGCGGTTCCGTACAGGGACAGGCATACATGACCCAGCGAAGCAGGTGTCAGTCATCAGCGAGTGTAGACGAGTCGTAGCAAGCTACAAGGACTCCATTACACCGCGTGACATTTCCCCAAAGGGACAGACACAACAGCTAAGAAGGACACATGCCAGTCAACCAATGTGTCCATAGCAGTAGTGAACTACCATGGCTTGGTGGAATCACAAAGGGGCATTTCCCCGTATGGAGTGCTACTAAGGCATACGACTAGGTGTTCGAACCCCATGCATATCATGTACAACACACGTACACATGGCATACCTGATATGCATAGATACATCGATGGCATCACAACATAACCATAAACATACAAACTTTATTTAGAAGGCTCGGAAGAGCCTCACACATAATATTACACAGATAGGGGTCTCACGACCCATGATCACAAGTCATTCAAACAAGTATTACAAGCCAGCGAAAGATTAAAAATGTCTGAGTACAGACAGATGGAAAGGTAAAAGGCACATGGCCTGACTATCTACAGACCCAACCTAGGGCCAGATCGTAGCTGGGACACCAGCTACTCGTCATCGTCAGCATCTAGAAAGAACCCACCATTAGGGTCATTAACATCCTCTGCAATAATTTATTAAGCAAACGTGAGCACAAAAGTACTCAGCAAGACTTTAGAGAAAATCTATCTACTCATGCAGATGTATCAACAAGGGGTTGTGGGGTTTCAGGTAGAAAGCCAGCTTTGACTCTTGGCTAGACAAAACTACATTTCAAAATAGTTTTGACAACTTTGATTTCTCACACACGAGTCCACTAACTCCACAACAATACACCATCATGTAATCATTCCGTCTCCCTACAGAAATTCCATCCACGACACTCACACTTATCTTGACATTTTTATGAGTAGCCATTATAGTTGTCTATGAACAACATATGTTTCCAAGTAGTCCATATCCGCAGACGCGGCTATTCTAATAGATCATAACCCTGCAGGGGTGTACTTCTTCACACACGCTCTCGCCACTTATCGCTATGTGCATGTCATGCACCTCGGGAACCTTCAAGCAGAAGCCCAGCGAGGGAGTCGGCTACGACCGTTAACCACGCTAATACCTAGTCCAGGTTTATCGCCTATTTGAGAGTAACCTGCACGGAAGTCCGGCCGAGGTTTCCGCCACGGCCCCAAATGATGTGCGCAGGGTTCCCAAGCCCACCATTTGGGTGCCACTTGGTACACCGTGCCACTGCCTACCGCATCATAGCCCACCTCTAAGGTCAGCACTATGCACGGCCTCCAAAATCTGACATGCTGGAGGCCGTGCATAGTGTTGACCTTAGAGGTGGGCTATGATGCGGTAGGCAGTGGCACGGTGTACCAAGTGGCACCCGGATGGTGGGCTTGGGAACCCTGCGCACATCGTTTGGGGCTATGGCAGAAACTTCGGCCGGACTTCCGTGCGGGTTCACCCTCAAATAGGCGATGGACCTGGACTAGGTATTAGTGTGGTTGACGGTCGTGGCCGACTCCCTAGTTGGGATTCTGCTTGAAGGTTGCCGAGGTGCATGATGTGCACATGGCGATAACTGGCAAGAGCGTGTGTGAAGAAGTACACCCCTGCAGGGTTATGATCTATTCGAATAGTCGCGTCCGTGGATATGGACTACTTGGAGACATATGTTGTTCATAGATAACTTTAATGGCTACTCATGAAAGTATCAAGATAAGCGTGAGTATCATGTATGGCATTTCCGTAGGGAGATGGAAAGGAGTCCATGATAGTGTATTGTTGTGGTGGTAGTGGACTCGTATACGACTTATCAAAGTTGTTAAAACTATTTAAAATTGTAGTTTAGCCTAGCCAAGAGTCAAAGCTGGCTTGCTGCAGGAAACACCACAACCCCCTTTATTGATACCTGAGCATGAGTAGATAGATTTGTTCTAAAGTCTTGTTGAGTACTCTTGTACTCATGTTTGCTTAATAATTGTTGCAGAGGATACCCACGAGCCAACATGTGGGTTCTATCTAGACGTCGATGATGACGAGTAGCTGGTGTCCCAGCTACCACCTGGCCCCTTTCAGAAGGGATCTATAGATAGTGAGTCTTTGTGCCTTTTCCCTTTCATCTTTCTGTACTCAGACAACTTTTATGCTTCGGCTTGGTTTGTATAACTCTGCTTGTATAACTTGAGTGTCGGGTCATGTGACCCCTGCGTGTATGAACATATTATGCAAGACTCTTCCGACTCTTCTAAATAAATGTTGTGTTGTTGTATGGTTATGTTGTGATGCCATTGTTGTATCTATGCATATCGAGTACGTCATGCGTACGTGTGATGCACTGTGATATGTATGGGATTCGACACCTAGTCGTATGCCCTTAGTACCTCTCTATACGGAAAAATGCCCCTTTGTGCTTCCAATGAGCACTGGTAGTTCGCTACTGCTCCGGACACATTGGTTTACCGGCATGTATCCTTCTTAGTTGATGTGTCTGTCCCTACGGGGATATGTCACGTGGTGTAATGGAGTCCTTATAGCTTGCTACGACTCGTCTACACTCGCTGATGACCAACACCTGCTTTGCTGGGTTATGTATGACTGTCTCTATACAGTCGAGCCACTTGAGTTTTTGACTAGATATGTCAACCCGGGTTCTTTGACATTGGAATGCTAGCAACACAAATGCATACCTGAGTCAAAAGACGCAAACGGTCCCGTCTAAGGTAAGGTGGCATCCGTGGGGGTTAACCGTGCGTGAGACCGCAAAGGGATGCAATGTGTTACACGCTGGATTCCTATGGCTTAGGATCGGGGTCCCGACACAGGGTTTGTGTGGGGCCTCCCTGTCAGTGGGAGTGGGGGGGTTGGCCCCACCGGTAAGTGGCACAATGGCCACACACACACACAAAACACACACACATCTACATATACCTATACATAATGTATTTTTTTATATACATGCATACATACATACATACAAAATACATACATGCATCTAATACATACATACACATATACATTACCCTTTTCTTTTTTATTTTCTTTTATCTCCCTCACATCTCTGCTCACAGACATCTCTCAACACAGAGGGAGAGGAGGCAACCTCCACCTCCACCTACAGGAGCCTAACGGCGCTGGAACGAGACGATAGCTGTCGGAACGGAACCGGGACGGGGAAAGGAAGGAAGGGGTGGCCGGGGCCCGGAGCTCACCGGCGTTGCCGGGGAACGGGGCAGCGAGGATCGGTGGAGCCGTTAAGGAGGAGGAGGGGGAAGTCGGTGGAGGAGGCCGATGCGGTGGTGGTGGCGCGGTTCCGGTGAGGAGGAGGTCGAGGTGGTGATGCGCGACACCGGGGCGCCACGGTGGAGGATCGCCGGAGGGTGGCCGGTTGCTGGAGGAGGGCCGGCCGAGGGCCGACGGGGGCGCCACGGTGGAGGATCGCCGGAGGGTGGCCGGTTGCTGGAGGAGGGCCGGCCGAGTTCGCCGGCGCACGAGAGGAGCGAGGGACGACGAGGGGAGGCGGTACGGGCCGGCACCGCGTGGCAGGGAGCGGGGGTGAGGTGGAGTGGTGCTGGAGGGGCGACGGGGGTGAGAGCCAATGAGGCTCAGACGGCGATGGGAGGAGAGGGGCCGAGCGAGATCTGGCTGCGAGGGGAGTGGGGCTACGGGAAACGGGAGGTGCGGGGGCCAGGGGGCGCGTGGGGCGAGAGGAGGGAGGCGTTGGGCTACAGGGATCCACGGGGAACGGGAGCGGTGACAGGGGTAGGTGGGGGTGACTGACGCGGTAGGTGGGGGTGTGGGCTGACGAGGGAGTTGTTCCCCTCGTCCTTGGTGGCGGCGGTAGGAGGAGTGGGAGGAGGCACTGGCGATAGGGTTGCGTGGGGGGTTTTATACCCCCCATAGCATAGGTGGGCTCGTGGGTGTGGCCTGCTGGGCCACTTTTTTTTTTTAAAATTACTTTCTTTTATTTATTTTTTTATATATGGCTTTTTTTTAAATATATAGGGATTATAAATAAATTCAAAAATGCGCGATACACTTTCATAATTCATTATGGAATGTTTATAAGTCCTTGACATTTTTATTTTAACATTATAAAACTTCTGTCGTTTGGCTTTACTTTTAAATTTCCAATTTGACTTGGTTTCGAACTAAAGCGAGAACAATGATAGAAATCACGGTGATGTGGCACCATTAGCGTTGGATCACTGTAGCTTAATTACATTCAACACTGTAGCAAAAGCTGAAGATGTCACACGGACATCGAGTTCTTTGTCCCGCAGGCAAATTTGCTCGGCTAGCTTGGTTTGTTCTTCTTGGGAGGTCTTCAGGCGGGCCTCCGCCTCTTCACAACGTTTGGCAGCCACCACGGCTCCTTCCATCGCTTCCTCACGTGCGGCGCGAGTGGATTCGGCTTCCTCCAGCACCTCCTCGCGCGCAGCGCCTGCGGCCTTGGCCTCCTTCTCACCCTCTGCCATCACGACCGTGACCTTGCCCAGGGCAGCGAAGGTCTGGTTCAGGACACCCTGGACATATACCGAGGTCCTCTAGACCTCCTCCTGAGGAGCCTCTAGTGTTGTCCCGGGCGGTTCTGTCGGGGAGGCAGCGTCACGAGGGACAGGGGGCTCCAGAGGTTGCTCAGAGATTGCTAGCATTGACGCATCGGCGGACTGAGGACCCTCAAGAGCCTGCCCCTCGGGCAATGGCGCCGCCACGACCGCCTCAGGACGCTTCGGGGGCTCAGGGGGCCTCGGCGACCAAGGCCTAAGAGATCGCCCCGCGGGCCTCCCCTTCTTCATCGGCACGCTGCGGCGCGTTGGGGAGAGCCGTCGGTACATCAGGAGTCGCCTTCAGCTTGACGCCCGTCTTCTTCCTCTTCGCCCCCGGTGAAACGATGCCCCTGGACGTCAGGGAAAAAAGGAAACAGCCATGCGCGGACGATGGACGCGCGGGGCGTGCCAAGACAAGTCACTTACTCTTCGATGTTGACCCATCTCTTCTTCCTCTCCGCCCCAGCGATGGTAGGAGTAATAGGCCCCACGGAGGGGGGCGAGCCCGGCGCCTCATACTTCCTGCCAGCGGAGGCAGGATGCACCAAGGCGATTTAGCCCCGTGCTTCTGGAGGGCGAGCACGCACGCAGACCGAGTGGCGCGCGGGCCGATGCGGGCCCCTTGGAGACCCGGGTCAGGCCCAAGGAGATCACCATGGTGACTTTGCCGGTGACATCATCATCTTCAAGCTCGCGCAGAAGGATGGCCTGTGACGGGGGAGGCGCGCTCGCTGGGCAGCCTTCGACGGTCTTCTCCGAATCCTCCCCACTGGAGGTGTCGTCCGATGACACCTCCACCGGACCAAAGACCTCGGCCGGGTGGAGCCCCTGCTCATCGAAGACAGGCAGCACGGCGATCAGGTCGGCCCTGTCGTCGAGACGGTACAGCGGACCCAGGGCCTCGAGCAGGTCACCGGGGTCACGGCCCAGCAGGATCGTCACGACCCTGTTCAGCTCCTCAGTAGGAAGGTCGTGGGACTGGAGCCGGAGCTTGTCGTCACCGGGCTGATAGTCCCACAGGGACCTGGAATGGGCCTGAAGGGGTGCCAAGAATTCCTTCACTATCACCCCGGTCAGCCTCTTGGCGCTGATATTGCGGGAGAAGCGCTCGAGGATGGGCGCGGCCTGGGAGTCGGAGAGCTTCGCTGAGCTCCACAAAGAAGTATTCTCCGACGGCCCCTTCGGCTCCTCCAGCCGAGGGTTGGCATCCTTGAGGCTCATGAGAACCCAATGGTGTGTGAAGTTTTCCACCTTCTTCTCGGCCTTCAGGAGCAAATTGCCGCTCTGGGCCGCTACGAAGGAGACGCATGCCGGCAAATGGGCTCCGTCGTGGAGGCGCGGGCTGAAGAAATGGCGGAAGAGGGCTACTGAAGGCCGCACGACTACGAAGGCCTCGCAATAGAAAGCAAAGACGGACATGAACAAGATGGATTTGGGCTCGAGGTGAAGAGCCTGGATCCCATAGTGGTCCAGGATGGCGATGAACAACGAGGAGAAAGGCAGCACCAGCCCGACGAAGATGCTATGGAGGAAGAAGGGGTATACCGCCTTCAACGCGGCCGCTTCGTTGCGGCGCCGGGCCAGATCAGGGTCCGCCCGTGCTCGTTGGACTCGGCCGCAGTCCATAGGAGCACGGAGGTAAGATCCGCGTCCTTGGAGAGGACACACTCCAGGAGCGGAGGAGTGTAACACCCTGGTTTTTGCTCCCAGTTTTTTTTCCTTTGCTGGATTTGACTTCCGTCTTTTTTCTCGGTGTTATCGGATTTCTCTAGCTCCTGGGTATGTGAAGATGGCCATCTAGCCTTGCCTTTCCTGACCAACCAGAGATTCTCTCCAGTCAACCTTGCCACCCAAGATCTATCTCTGGGTTTTGCCGTCAAAACCCTACCTTCCGAGTTGCCGGAAGGGAAACCCTAATCCTTCCAGTTACAAAGGAACCCCAATCTCTTTTGATCTGTTGACTCCCAAACTTTTCTCAGTGACCATTATTCCTCTAGAAACCCTGGATATGCAAAAATATTGCCAAGTCATTTGCTATATCTTTCATTGACAATTAATTCCTCTTTCTATCACATAAAGGAATTAAATCGAGGAAAATATCTATCCATCTCCAGAGTTCATGAAAACTTGTGGAGATATTCTTTCTGATCATTTTTAGCTGCCACAAAAATATTGGCCATAATTAAATAAGGAAAATTTTATTTTCCTATTTAATGCCAATATTGCATTTTGGGCACTTTCTAAAGGAACTACCATTTTGGTAGCCAGGAAAAATCCCAAATAATTTGCGGAGTTTCTTATATCCATATCTTCCCCATTTCCACCAAGAACCCAAGTTCCATAGTTCAAAGTTTGAGCACAACATCAATTTGCAAATTCTGTCCAGTTGGGCAATTTGCAGAGGAAGTGCTTGAACCCTTTATCTATTTGAGCTGAAACTTTTCATGGTGGTTAATATTGAGGTGAAACTTAGGAAGCTCAATCCCTCTATCAATCTTTTCCCAGCAATTTTCCTAAGTTTCTGTCCCCTTTGGAAGCTCTGTGAAGGAAGTATCATTTTGGCATTTTCAAATGAGCTGAAATTTTTTGCATTAGCTTCCTATGCTCAAATCATCATCCTCCACCAAGTTTGAGCCATATCCTTTTAGCCATTTTTTCCCAACATCAACATTTCAATTTCTGGCCAGAGTACATGGTTACAAAGGAAGTACCATCTACACTGGTCCATTGGTGCTGAAATCTTGGCATCATGATCATCTTAGTGGATCACCCCTGTATGCCAAAATTCATCTCATCACCCTTAGCCAATCTTCTCTGGTGCTCTCCAAACACTTCCATGTCTGAATTTGTTCTTGGAATTTTTTTGCACCCCAGAGTCTTCTACTTGACTCTAGCCCCACATCCTATCTATTTGGGCAGTGAGACATCTGGTTGACATGATCCCACAGCAAGGAAAAGGCCATGACATGCTTTGGCCGTGGTGACTACGAGTAGAGCATGCCAAAACGCATTGTCTCCCCATGGTCGGCCATCTCTGGCCAGTCGCTGGCCGTGTGTTCATGTCCAACGACTCCGCGACGTCCACCTACCCCTCCCTAGGCCCTTCTCCACTCCCCCTTCTTCCTCCCCGCGCCACAACGGTCGTCCTCATGCCTCTGTCCCGCCCGTGACGCGCTGTCATTTTCCTCTCCGTTGACTTCTTCCCCTCCCGAGCTGTCCCATCCTTCTGTTGAGTTTTAGGTCGGCACCCCCGAGCGCTCGCCACCTTGCCAGTGCGTGGCTAAGAACGCCGCGGTGGTCGTTCCTATCCGCTCTGGCCGGCCGACTATAAAAGTCGCAACCCCGAGCTTTCCCCGGCATCCCCTAGCCTCTCAAACTCCTCTCCTCCACCCCAGCATCCTCCCCGACCAGCTAAACGAGCTCTCGGAGCTCTCCTCTCCCTCCATTGTTGTCATGGCCGCCGCCTTCCCTCGCTCAAATTGGAGCTGCCCGAGCCTCTCCCTCCCTCTCGACTTGCACCTTAGCTCTTCCCTAGCCATCGAAAGCCCTCCCCGCCTTTCATCATGCACTGGAGCTGGCCGTAGCCACGAGGTCGAGCTTTACCGCGGCTTTCGTCCGCCATACCGAAGCTCCGCTCGGATTTCGGCCTTCCCTGCGCGCGTGAAGTATACAGGAGGATGCGCCTTGGCCTCTCGAGCACTCCGGGGGCCAGAGTTCCGCCGAAGGCGGCCGGAGTTGCCCGGACAAGCACCGGCGCCGCGTGGCCTCACCTATACCTCTATCGTCGCGGGGAACAAGAAGGGAGAGCGGGAGGAGAGAGAGGATGGGGTGGGACCCGAATGTAAGTGTCACAAGGCCGGTCCAGTCAGCTAAGTGGAGACGGAATCCACTATAATACGTTTTCGCTTGAAAGAAAACATACTAGGCGGGTGTTGTTTTCTTTTACAGAAAATGTAAAGAGAAGATATGCGCTTTCTCTTTTGGAAGGCGTATTTCCGGGAAAGGCGCCATCCTAATTTGCAGCCGGGGACCCACAGGCAGAAATTTTATTTGCAGACAGGTCCTTCTTCAATCGTCCATATCTTCACGCTCCTAACTCCGATTCTGCCCCCTCCGAGAGAGAACGGTTTCTAGCGATCCTTTCCGCGGACTCTCCGCACTTCTTCCCGGAGTATTCTTTGACCCCAGGCAAGCCGACCATCTAATATATGCCCTACATCATTGCTCTGTGTTATTCTTGCGTGTTTCATTAATGATATGCTTGTGGTAGAAATAGTTAAACTCCTGCCATTTCAATATTGTCATTTACATTACCTGCTACTGCTCATCTTATCATTGCACTAATGACATGTCATGATATTATATAGAGATAGGTGGTTATCATGCTTAGCTACTCCCATCTCAAGTTATTGTGATAAAAACCATGCTTGTGAAATACTGGCTAAGACTAAATCTAGTCGGTTGATCTAGAGTCACCTGTCCGGGCTTATCCGTGCAACCACATTTGCCGGTATGGGACGACCTTGACTTGGTCTGACTGCGTTCTCTTTCACGGGTACCTCCAAAGAGGGAGGGTTATGAACGCGCACTACCCTGATCAAGTAGGCGGTGATAACCTTGTGAGCAAGTTGAGTATTATGCCGGCATCCCCGTTTGGGACAGTTTAGTTTGGCCACGACGGTGGCAGTTCTCAAGAGGACACAGGGCCACCCAGGGCAGGACGTAGGGGAAGAATGAATGCCGGTGGTACTATGGAAGAGTCACGGGTCAGGCAGGTTTCGTTGAAGCAACGCTGGTCCACCCGAATGGGATCACGAGGCCAGGTGTTTCCTGGTGTGGGTAAAGTGTGCAACCTCTGCAGAGTGTCAAATCTATTCGAATAGCAGCGTCCACTGTATTGGACAGCCCGTCCAGACCTCACTAGGTGGTCAACCATATCAGTGATAATAATGATGGGAGAACTTGTCTTGTGCAGACATCAGTTGATGTCAGGAATATGATATGTTAGCCATGGGATGGCTATGAGATGAGTGGTCGGATGACCACATGATTCGGATTGGATTTGGATCAGATTCAGATTGGATCATGAGAACATTCGGATTATAAATTAGTTACTTAATATGCTTTAACCTATCATATCTACTTAGTAGTTATCTTGCTGGTTAATCCTGTTGTAACATGCTAATTAATATTCCTAGATAGGATTGCTAGGTCCTGATGATTAATATTGCTCTAATAATAAATGCATGCTTGAATGCCATGGATTGCTTTGCTTGGTCTATATGTTAGTTTGGTTTGCTTGCGAGTACATTCAAAAGTGCTCGGTGGCCTTTAACATAGCCAGGTTCACATAAGGATCCGTCGTTCATCGTCAAGGAGCTGGAGTGTTTGCGCGCTAGAGGGGTAACCTAGTCAGTTCCCTGTGGATTGAAGCCGCACCAAGACCATGCTGCCTTAGATAGAGCTTATCCGCTTCCTTCACCCTTGTAATATCCCATGTAAGACCCTTATATCTATTAATAGAAATGCGTATGTTCATGATACTTGTTGTAAACACGCATACCAGAGTGATTTCCTCGGCTGGTATGCGTGGCGACCGTCTAGCTACAGTTGTAATCAGGCGGGGCGCCACAAGGAGCCGGGGCAGGACCTTGCGTCTCTGGCTTCTGCTTGCCGGTGGGGGCCATTGCTAAACCGACAAGCGAACGATGTGGTGCTGGATCTGAGAGACGCTGGTTGGAGTTGGAGACCGAGGAGGAGGAACGAGTGCGGGGGAAAAGAAAACAATAATGGACAGACGCAATGAGTCAGGATCCTAATAACTTGGGTGAAGACAGAGGGCAAGGGAGACCCGACATCAGTTGCATGATGTGCACTGGCCTGGCCCACACGCATTTAGGGCTCGCGGCGCTTCACGCCACCCCCAAGGCTTCGTCTAGAAGCCAGCCCGAGCACGCCTTGGGCCCCTGGGCTACTTTTTGCGTTCTGGGTATGGGGGTACCCAGACCTGCCTGCGTGTGGCCAAGGCTTGGCCCACTTCATCAAACAAGAACGATTAGGCATGACACCACTCAAGGAAAGGCCCTCGCGAAGGCCAAGCCTCACGAAGAGGAACAACATCAAGACCCGCAGGGGGGCTCCTCAGGACCCCACCGGAGCGGCGGATATTCCGAGGTGAGACCCGGCCTCAGGAGTCAAGGATGATGCGGGGGAAGGACAAGCGAGCAGCAGGCAACAGGACGGAGCAGTTTCCCATTCCGAGGCGAGACCCGGCCTCAGGAGTGAAGGACGTATCAGGATTCCCAAGGCATAATCTAAAGGTTTCCATTCTAGAGCAACAAGGCCGTCGCCGCCTGCCAGCAGGTCATACGTCATTCCTGGACCTGTCCCTGCAGCGTTGGCAGCCACCTTGCAGGTGAAGACCACCTTTGGGCAGGGGAGCATGTTCCCCTGTTCCCCTTCAAAATTGGCGGTTGTGGGATCCTTCCCGCCGAAATAATAACGGAAGAGGATCGGGGCCGCCACTATATATAGAGAGTAGGTTACTTCGTAGAGGGGGATTGATACGTCTCAAACGTATCTATAATTTTTTATGGTTTCATGCTGTTATCTTGTCAACTTTGAATGTTTTATATACCTTTTATATCTTTTTTGGGACTAACTTATTGATTCAGTGCCAAGTGTCAGTTCCTATTTTTTCTGTGTTTTTGACACTTTTCAGATCTGATTTTGGAACAGATTCCAAACGGAATAAAATCCCCGAAATAAATTTTTCCAAAACAGACGAAGATCGGGGGACTTGAGGGCCAAGGCAGGAGAGCCACAGGGGGCCCACAAGCCCTGTAGCCGCCGCCAGGGGGGCGGCGGCCACCAGGCTTGTGCCCCCCCTGGAGCTCCCCTGCCCTAGCTCTTTCGCCTATATATTCCCTAAAATCCCAGAAAAAAATAAGGGCATCCACGAAAACACTTTTCCGCCGCCGCAAGCTTCCGCTTCCGCAGATCTCATCTCGAGACCCTTCCCGGTGCCCTGCCGGAGGGGACTTTAGAGTTGGAGGGCTTCTACATCAACATCATCGCCTCTCCAATGACTCGTCAGTAGTCCACTTCAGACCTACGGGTCCGTAGTTAGTAGCTAGATGGCTTCTTCTCTCTCTTGGATCTTCAATACAAAGTTCTCCATGATTTTCATGGAGATCTATCCGATGTAATCCTCTTTGGCGGTGTATTCGTCAAGATCCGATGAATTGTGGATTTGTGATCAGATTATCTATGAATTATATTTGAGTCTTTGCTGATTTCTTATATGCATGATTTGATATCCTTGTAAGTCTCTCCGAGTCTTGGGTTTTGTTTGGCCAACTAGATCTATGATTCTTGCAATGGGATAAGTTCTTGGTTTTGGGTTCATATCGTGCGGTGACCTTTCCCAGTGACAGAAGGGGCAGCAAGGCACGCATCGTGTTGTTGCCATCAAGGGTAACAAGATGGGCTTTCATCATAGATTTGAGATTGTCCATCTACATCATGTCATCTTGCTTAAGGCGTTACTCTGTTCTTATGAACTTAATACACCACATGCATGCTGGATAGCGGTCTACATGTGGAGTAATAGTAGTAGATGCAGAAAGTATCGGTCTACTTGTTTTGGACGTGATGCCTATAGATATAATCATTGCCATAGATAACGTCATGACTTTGCGCAGTTCTATCAATTGCTCGACAGTAATTCATTCACCCACCGTCTACTTGCTTTCATGAGAGAAGCCACTAGTGAACACTACGGCCCCCGGGTCTATTCACAACTATCGTCTCCACTTTCACTTTTACTTTGCTTTGTTTACTTTTTTGTTTTCAGTTCTCACTTTGCAAACAATCTATAAGGGATTGACAACCCCTTCATAGCATTGGGTGTAAGCTCTTTGTGTTTGTGCAGGTACTTGTGACTTGATGCGATCCTCCTACTGGATCGATACCTTGGTTCTCAAACTGAGGGAAATACTTACCGCCGTTGTGCTACATCACCCTTTCCTCTTCAAGGGAACACCAACGCAAGGCTCCATGGCCGTGGGGAAATCCTTTGCATATTTGCCAAGGAAGTCCCTATAGGCGTAGCCCGTAGCAGAAGGATTCCTGGCGCCATTGCCAGGGAAGGTCTGTTGACGCAGTAGCAGAAGGATTTCTGGCAATGTTGCCAGGGAGGATCGCTTGCCGAGGAGTATCAAGACAAGAATAATCTCCCGTCAACACGCCTATTTATGGCGCTGTTGCCGGGGAGGAGAGATCAAGTCAAGATCTATCCAAGTAGGTGTCACAAACTCATCTCTTGCATTTACCTTTTTTGCCAGTTGCCTCTCGTTTTCCTCTCCCCCACTTCACATTTGCCGTTTTCATTTGCCTTTCTCCTTTGCCGTTTTCTTTTGTCTTTTTCCTTCTTTTTCCGCCCATTTTCCTCGCTTGCTCTTGGGCTTGTTCGTGAGAGACCCTTCCTCATGGCCAAACCAAACTATTTCAGAAAGTTGGAAGAGATTGAAACTAGTGTCAAAGGTTTCATGTCTTCTCAGTTTGACCAAAATAGTTACTTCCGTAGGGAATTCAAACCAAATCATTTGAATAAAGAAGTTGATGATATGGCCAAAGAATTCCTTGCACTAAATTCTCAGCTTGCTCACCTTGAAAAATTGGTGGGCCAAATTTCTGACAAGCTGGCTACCTTAGTCAATAAGATCGCAGCTAAACCTGAAATTTGTGATGCAAATCACGAAGATCTTAAAGTGCTTGGTGTGACTCCTCTTGAATCTTTGTTTTCGCGTGTCAAACCTATTGATGAAGGGGCTGGATATGAATCCGCTTTGGTTGAAAAACGCCCCAATGATTCGGAGTCCACCTATCTTGATGATAAAGGTGTGGAGAGTGGAGTAGAAGAAATCAAAATATTGGGTAGTAATGAAACTCCCACTTTGGATTTCAAGGAATACAATTATAATAGTTGCTCCTTGTTTGAATGCATTTATCTGATGCAATCCATTGCAAACTCTCCACATGTTTATAGCCAAAGCAAAGCCTTTACCACACATATCGTAGATGCTATGATGAAATCTCTTGAAGAAATACTCGAATTAGAAGTCTCTATACCTAGAAAACTTCATGATGAGTGGGAACCTACTATCAAAATAAAAATCAAAAACTATGAATGCAATGCTTTGTGTGATTTGGGTGCTAGTGTTTCCGCGATTCCAAAGTCTTTATGTGATATTCTTGGTTTTCATGAGATTGAAGAGTGTTCTCTTAATTTGCATCTTGCGGATTCTAATCTCAAGAAACCCATGGGAAGGATCGATGATGTTCTAATTGTTTAAAGTAAGAACCATGTACTCGTGGATTTCATTGTAATTGACATAGATTGCAATCCTTCATGTCCCATTATTCTTGGTAGACCTTTCCTAAGGACTATTGGTGCTATCATCGATATGAAGGAAGGGAATATTAGATTCCAATTTTCTCTAAATAAGGGCATGGAGCATTTTCCTAGAAAGAAAATAAGATTGCCTTATGAATCTATGATGAGGGCTACTTATGGTTTGAGCACCAAAGATGACTATACGTGATTCCATCACCTTATGCCTGGCTAAGGGTGTTAAACAATAGCGCTTGTTGGGAGGCAACCCAACGAATCTATACTTTTTCTTTATGTTTTGTGTTTTCCGCACTTTCATAATTCTGTTATGATTGTGTTTTTTTGTGTTTCTTTCTGCGTTTGTGCCAAGTGAAACCGTTATGATTAGTCTTGGGGATGATCGTTTGGTCATGCTGGAAAAGACAGAAACTTTTTGCTCACAAAAAGAATTTTCATTTTTTTTCTGTAAGAGGTTTTGAGTTGATTCTTTTTTCTGCTGATTGCTACGTAAATTCTTCAATCTGTCGTAAGTTTTCTGAATTTCTTAAGTACCAGAAGTATATGGAGTGTACAGATTCCTACAAACTGGTCTGCTGTTAACAGATTCTGTTTTTGTTGAGTTGGTTGCTTATTTTGATGAAACTATGGATAGTATCGAAGGGTATTAGCCATGGAAGATTGAAAATACAGTAACCCAACATCAACATAAGTAGAATTTAAGTTTTCTACAGTAACTAAGGAAGTGGTGGTTTGCTTTCTTATACTAATGATATCACGAGTTTCTATTTAAGTTTCGTGTTGTGAAGTTTTCAAGTTTTGGGTGAAGTTCTTATGGACAAAAAGATAATGAGTGGCAAGAGCTGAAGCTTGGGGATGCCCAAGGCACCCCAAGTTGATTCAAGGATGCCGTAAAAGCCTAAGCTTGGGGATGCCCCGGGAAGGCATCCCCTCTTTCGTCTTCAATCCATCGGTAACGTTACTTGGGGCTTTCTTTTTAGTCACCACATGTTATGTGTTTTGCTTGGAGCTTCTTGTATAGGAGTTAATTTTTTTTTGTGTCACAATCTTACTTGCTGCACACCTAGAGAGAGAGACATGCACTCACCGTGATTTTGTCGAGCTTCACTTATATCCTTTGGTTAGACAATTCAGCTCACATGTGCTTCACTTATATCTTTTGAGCTAGTTGATTTTGCTCTATGTGCTTCACTTATATCTTTTAGAGCACAGAAGCGCGTGTCTTGGTAGTTGATCTATGCTATGAAAGTAGTCTCAAAGGGGTAGTTATCCAAAGGGATATGAAAACTTCCATCTCCATGTGCATTGAATAATTAGAGAAGTTTGATTCCTCTCAATTAGTTTTGAGATGTGGTTGTGGTAATATTTAAGTTATGTTAGTATGGTGTTGTGGATCTAGAAATACTTGTGTTAAAGTTAGTGATTCCCGTAGCATGCACGTATGGTGAACCGCTATGTGATGAAGCCTGAGCATGATTAGTTTATTGATTGTCATCCTTTGTGTAGCGGTCGGGATCGCGCGATGGTTTATACCTACCAACCCTTCCCCTAGGAGTATGCGTTGAATGCTTTGTTTCGATTACTACTAAATTTTTTGCAACAAGTATATGAGTTCTTCATGACTAATGTTGAGTCCATGGTTTATATGCACTTTCACCTTACACCATCACTATCTTCTTTAGTGTCGTGCAACTTTCGCCGGTGCACAAAACCCACCATTAGCCTCCCTCAAAACAGACACCATACCTACCTACTATGGCTTTTTCAAAGCCATTCCGAGATATATTGGCATGCAACTACCATCATGACATGTGCCACAACTTCTACATTGCCATTGTATGATCGTAAGATAGCTAGCATGATGTTTCCGTTGATGTCTATGCCATGCTAGATCATTGTCACGGTACACTACCGAAGGCATTCCATATAGAGTAATCATTGCTCTAAATTTTGAGTTGTAAGTGTGATGATCATCATTGATGGAGCATTGTTCCATGTGAGGAACTAAAAGAGGTCAGCGAAGCCCATTTACAAAAAGAGGCCAAAGATGCCCACCAAAAAAAAGAGGCCAAAGAGCCCACCAAAAAATGAGAGGAAAAGAAAGAAGGGACAATGCTACTATCCTTCCACACTTGTGCTTATTAAGCACCATGATCTTCATGATTGAGAGTCTCTCGTTTTGTCACCACAATATAGCTAGTGGGAGATTTTCATTATATAACTTGGCTTGTATATTCCAATGATAGGCTTCCTCAAAATTGCCTTAGGTCTTCGTGAGCAAGCATGTTGGATGCACACCCACTAGTTTTCTTTAAGAGCTTTCACATACTCTTAGCTCTATTGCATCATTTGTATGGCAATCCCTACTCATTCACATTGATATCTATTGATGAGCATCTCCATAGCTCATTGATATGCCTAGTTAATGTGACCATCTTCTCCTTGTTTGTCTTGCAACCTCCACCACACTCCATTCCACTTATAGTGCTAAAACCATGACTCACGCTCATGTATTGCGTGAGAGTTGAAAAAGTTTGAGAGAGTAAAAGTGTGAAAACAATTACTTGGCCAATACCGAGGTTGTGCATGATCTAAATTCGTTGTGCAAGGATGATAGAGTATAGCCAGACTATTTGATTTTGTAGGGATAACTTTCTTTTGGCCTTGTTATTTTGAAAGTTCATGATTACCTTGCTAGTTTGCTTGAAGTATTATTGTCTCCACGTCAATAGCAAACTATTGTTTTGAATCTAATGGATCTGAACATTCACGTCACATAAGAGGAGTTACAAAGGACATATGTGCTAGGTAGCATGAAAGCATAAAAAATTCATTCTTTATCACTTCCCTACTCGAGGACGAGCAGGAGTTAAGCTTGGGGAAGCTTGATACGTCTCAAACGTATCTATAATTTTTGATGGTTTCATGTTGTTATCTTGTAAACTTTGGATGTTTTATATACCTTTTATATCTTTTTCGGACTAACTTATTAATTCAGTGCCAAGTGCCAGTTCCTGTTTTTCTGTGTTTTTGACTCTTTTCATATCTGATTTTGGAACGGAGTCCAAACAGAATAAAATCCCCGAAATAAATTTTTCCAGAACAGAAGAAGATCGGGGGACTTGAGGGCCAAGGCAGGAGAGCCACAGGGGGCCCACAAGCCCTGTAGCCACCGCCAGGGGGGCGACGGCTACCAGGCTTGTGGCCCCCTGGAGCTCCCCTGCCCTAGCTCTTTCGCCTATATATTCCCTAAAATCCCAGAAAAAATAAGGGCATCCACGAAAACACTTTTCTGCCGCCGCAAACTTCCGTTTCCGCGAGATCTCATCTGGAGACCCTTCCCGATGCCCTGCCAGAGGGGACTTTGGAGTTGGAGGGCTTCTACATCAACATCATCGCCTCTCCAATGACTCGTCAGTAGTCCACTTCAGACCTACGGGTCCATAGTTAGTAGCTAGATGGCTTCTTCTCTCTCTTGGATCTTCAATACAAAGTTCTCCATGATCTTCATGGAGATCTATCCGATGTAATCCTCTTTGGCGGTGTGTTTGTCGGGATCCGATGAATTGTGGATTTGTGATCAGATTATCTATGAATTATATTTGAGACTTTGCTGATTTCTTATATGCATGATTTGATATCCTTGTAAGTCTCTCCGAGTCTTGGTTTTTGTTTGGCCAACTAGATCTATGATTCTTGCAATGGGAGAAGTGCTTGGTTTTGGGTTCATACCGTGCGGTGACCTTTCCCAGTGACAGAAGGGGCAGCAAGGCGAGCATTGTGTTGTTGCCATCAAGTGTAACAAGATGGGCTTTCATCATAGATTTGAGATTGTCCATCTACATCATGTCATCTTGCTTAAGGCGTTACTGTGTTCTTATGAACTTAATACACTAGATGCATGCTGGATAGCGGTCGACGTATGGACTAATAGTAGTAGATGGAGAAAGTATCGGTCTACTTGTTTTGGACGTGATGCCTATAGATATAATCATTGCCATAGATAACGTCATGACTTTGCGCGGTTTTATCAATTTCTCAACAGTAATTCGTTCACCCACCGTCTACTTGCTTTAATGAGAGAAGCCACTAGTGAACACTACGGCCCCCAGGTCTATTCACAACTATCGTCTCTACTTTCACTTTTACTTTGCTTTGTCTACTTTTTGCTTTCAGTTCTCACTTTGCAAACAATCTATAAGGGATTGACAACCCCTTCATAGCATTGGGTGCAAGCTCCTTGTGTTTGTGCAGGTACTTGTGACTTGACGTGATCCTCCTACTCGATTGATACCTTGGTTCTCAAACTGAGGGAAATACTTACCGCCGCTGTGCTACATCACCCTTTCCTCTACAAGGGAACACCAACGCAAGGCTCCAAGGCCGCGGGGAAATCCTTTGCGTTGTTGGAATTATGCCCTAGAGGCAATAATAAATAGAGTTATTATTATAATTCCTGTATCAAGATAATCGTTTATTATCCATGCTATAATTGTTTTTAATGCAGACTTATATACATGTGTGGGTACATAGACAAAACACTGTCCCTAGCAAGCCTCTAGTTGGCTAGCCAGTTGATCAAAGATAGTCAGGGTCTTCTGATTATGTACAAGGTGTTGTTGCTTGATAACTGGATCACGTCATTAAGAGAATCACGTGATGGACTAGACCCAAACTAATAGACGTAGCATGTTGATCGTGTCATTTTGTTGCTACTATTTTCTGCGTGTCAAGTATTTGTTCCTATGACCATGAGATCATATAACTCACTGACACCGGAGGAATGCTTTGTGTGTATCAAACGTCACAACGTAACTGGGTGACTATAAATATGCTCTACAGGTATATCTGAAGGTGTTCGTTGAGTTAGTATGGATCGAGACTGGGATTTGTCACTCCGTGTGACGGAGAGGTATCTCGGGGCCCACTCGGTAATACAACATCACACACAAGCCTTGCAAGCAAAGTGACTTAGTGTAAGTTGTGGAATCTTGTATTACGGAACGAGTAAAGAGAGTTGCCGGTAAATGAGATTGAAATAGGTATGCGGATACTGACGATCGAATCTCGGGCAAGTAACCTACCGAAGGACAAAGGGAATGACATATGGGATTATATGAATCCTTGGCACTGAGGTTCAAACGATAAGATCTTTGTAGAATATGTGGGATCCAATATGGGCATCCAGGTCCCCCTATTGGATATTGACCGAGGAGTCACTCGGGTCATGTCTGCACACTTAAGGTTCGGCGTTGTTTTATGCCTATTTGAGTTATATGGTTGGTTACCAAATGTTGTTCGGAGTCCGGGATGAGATCACGGACGTCACGAGGGTTTCCGGAATGGTCCGGAAACGAAGATTGATATATAGGATGACCTCATTTGATTACCGGAAGATTTCGGAGTTACAGGGAATGTACCGGGAATGACGAATGGGTTCCGGGTGTTCACCGGGGGGGGGGGGCAACCCACCCCGGGGAAGTCCATAGGCCTTGGGGGTGGCGCACCAGCCCTTAGTGGTCTGGTGGGACAGCCCAAGAAGGCCCTATGCGCCAAAGTATAAGAAATCAAAGAGAAAAAAAAGAGGAGGTGGGAAAGGAGAGAAGGACTCCACCTTCCAAACCTAGTTGGATTCGGTTTGGAAGGGGAGGACTTCCCCCCTTGGCTCGGCCGACCCCCTTGGGGCTCCTTGAGCCTCAAGGCAAGGCCCCCTCTCCCACCTATATATACGGAGGTTTTAGGGCTGATTTGAGATGACTTTTCCACGGCAGCCCGACCACATACCTCCACGGTTTTTCCTCTAGATCGCGTTTCTGCGGAGTTCGGGCGGAGCCCTGCCGAGATCAGATCACCACCAACCTTCGGAGCGCCATCACGCTGCCGGAGAACTCATCTACCTCTCCGTCTCTCTTGCTGGATCAACAAGGCCGAGATCATCGTCGAGCTGTACTTGTGCTGAACGCGGAGGTGCCGTCCGTTCGGCACTAGATCGTGGGACGGATCGCGGGACGGTTCGCGGGGCGGATCGAGGGACGTGAGGACGTTCCACTACATCAACCGCGTTCACTAACGCTTCTGCTGTGCGATCTACAAGGGTACGTAGATCGGAAATCCCCTCTCTTAGATGGACATCACCATGATAGGTCTTCGTGCGCGTAGGAAAATTTTTGTTTCCCATGCGACGTTCCCCAACAGTGGCATCATGAGCTAGGTTCATGCGTAGATGTCTTCTCGAGTAGAACACAAAAGTTTTTGTGGGCGGTGATGTGCGTTTTTCTGCCCTCCTTAGTCTTTTCTTGATTCCGCGGTATTGTTGGATTGAAGCGGCTTGGAGCGACATTACTCGTACGCTTACGAGAGACTAGTTTCATCGCTACGAGTAACCCCGTTGCTCAAAGATGACTGGCAAGTGTCGGTTTCTCCAACTTTAGTTGAATCGGATTTGACCGAGGAGGTCCTTGTATAAGGTTAAATAGCAATTCATATATCTCCGTTGTGGTGTTTGCGTAAGTAAGATGCGATCCTACTAGATACCCATGGTCACCACGTAAAACATGCAACAACAAAATTAGAGGACGTCTAACTTGTTTTTGCAGGGTATGCTTGTGATGTGATATGGCCAATGATGTGATGTGATATATTGGATGTATGAGATGATCATGTTGTAATAGATAATATCGACTTGCACGTCGATGGTACGGCAACCGGCAGGAGCCATAGGGTTTTCTTTCAACTAACGTTTGTGCTTGCAGATGCGTTTACTATTTTGCTAGGATGTAGCTTTAGTAGTAATAGCATGCGTAGCACGACAACCTTGATGGCGACACATTGATGGAGATCATGGTGTGGCGCCGGTGACAAGAAGATCGTGCTGGTGCTTTGGTGATGGAGATCAAGGAGCACGTGATGATGGCCATATCATGTCACTTATGAATTGCATGTGATGTTAATCCTTTTATGCACCTTATTTTGCTTAGAACGACGGTAGCATTATGAGGTGTTCTCTCACTAAAATTTCAAGACGAAATTGTGTTCTCCCCGACTGTGCATCGTTGCTACAGTTCGTCGTTTCGAGACACCACGTGATGATCGGGTGTGATAGACTCAACGTTCACATACAACGGGTGCAAAACAGTTGCACACGGGGAACACTCGGGTTAAGCTTGACGAGCCTAGCATGTGCAGACATGGCCTCGGAACACATGAGACCGAAAGGTCGATCATGAATCATATAGATGATATGATTAGCATAGGGATGCTTACCACTGAAACTATACTCAACTCACGTGATGATCGGACTTGAGCTAGTGTAAGTGGGTCATGAACCACTCAAATGACTAGAGAGATGTACTTTCTGAGTGGGAGTTTAGCAAGTAATTTGATTAAGTTAAACTCTAATTATCTTGAACATAGTCTAAGTCCACTTTGAATATATTTGTGTTGTAGATCATGGCTCACGCGACAGTCACCCTGAATTTTAATACGTTCCTAGAGAAAGCTAAGTTGAAAGATGATGGAAGCAACTTTGTAGACTGGGCTCGTAATCTTAAGTTAATCTTACAAGCTGGGAAGAAGGATTATGTCCTTAATGCTGCGCTAGGAGATGAACCACCTGCTACGGCTGACCAGGATGTTAAGAACGCTTGGTTAACACGTAAGGAGGACTACTCAGTAGTTCAATGTGCAGTCTTGTATGGCTTAGAAACGGGACTTCAACGTCACTTTGAGCGTCATGGAGCATCTGAGATGTTCCAGGAGTTGAAGTTCATCTTTCAGAAGAACGCCCGGATCGAGAGGTATGAGACCTCCGATAAATTCTATGCTTGTAAGATGGAGGAGAATTCGTCTGTCAGTGAACATGTGCTCAAAATGTCTGGGTACTCAAACCGTCTAGCTGAGCTGGGGATTGAACTCCCGCAAGAGGCTATCATTGACAGAATCCTTCAATCACTTCCGCCAAGCTATAAGGGCTTTGTGTTGAACTACAACATGCAAGGGATGAACAAGTCACCCGGCGAGTTCTTTGCGATGCAGAAAGTAACAGAGTCTGAACTCCGTAAAGAGCATCAAGTGTTGATGGTGAATAAGACCACTAGTTTCAAGAGAAACGGCAAAGGCAAGAAGGGTAATTCAAAGAAGAGCGGCAAGCCTGTTGCCAATCCGACGAAGTAACCCAAAGCTGGACCTAAGCCTGAAACAGAGTGCTACTATTGCAAGGGTATGGGTCACTGGAAGCGCAACTGCCCCAAGTATCTGGCTAATAAGAAGGCGGCCAAAGAAAAAATCAGGTATATTTGATATACATGTTATTGATGTGTACTTAACCGGCTCTCGTAGTAGTGCCTGGGTATTCGATACCTGTTCTGTTGCTCATATTTGCAACTCGAAACAGGAATTGCGGAATAGGCAAGGGCTGGCGAAAGATGAAGTTACGATGCGCGTAGGAAATGGTTCCGAGGTTGATGCAATCGCCGTCGTCACAGTTTCACTTCAGTTACCATCGGGATTAGTTATGAACTTGAATAATTGTTAATTAGTGCCTGCGTTGAGCATGAACATTATATCTGGATCTTGTTTATTGCAAGACGGTTACTCTTTTAAGTCAGAGAATAATGGTTGTTCTATTTCTATGAGTAACATCTTTTTTGGTCATGCACCCAATGTGAGAGGATTGTTCATATTGAATCTTGATAGTGATACACATATACATAACATTGAGACCAAAAGAGTTAGAGTTAACAATGATAGCGCCATATTTTTGTGGCACTGCCGCTTAGGTCATATTGGTGTAAAGCGCATGAAGAAACTCCATACCGATGGACTTTTGGAGTCACTTGACTTTGATTCACGTGACACGTGCGAACCATGCCTCATGGGCAAGATGACTAAAACTCCGTTCTCCGGAACAATGGAGCGTGCTAGTGACTTGTTGGAAATCATACATACCAATGTGTGCGGTCCGATGAGCGCAGAGGCACACGGCGGATATCGTTATTTTCGCACCTTCACTGACGATTTGAGTAGATATGGTTATGTCTACTTAATGAAGCACAAGTCTGAAACATTTGGAAAGTTCAAGCAATTTCAGAGTGAAGTTGAAAATCATCGTAGCAAGAAGATCAAGTTCCTACGGTCTGATCATGGGGGTGAATATCTGAGTTTCAAGTTTGGTGCTCACTTAAGACAATGTGGGATTGTTTCACAGTTGACACCGCCTGGAACACCACAGCGTAATGGTGTGTACGAACGTCGTAATCGTACTTTATTAGAGATGGTGCGATCTATGATGTCTCTTACCGATTTGCCGTTATCATTTTGGGGTTATGCATTAGACACAGCTGCATTCACTTTAAATAGGGCACCATCAAAATCCGTTGAGACGACACCATACGAACTGTGGTATGGCAAAAGGCCAAAGTTGTCGTTTCTTAAAGTTTGGGGATGTGATGCTTATGTCAAAAAGCTTCAGCCTGAAAAGCTGGAACCCAAAGCGGAAAAGTGCATCTTCATAGGTTACCCAAAAGAGACAGTTGGGTACACCTTCTATCTCAAATCCGAGGGCAAAGTGTTTGTTGCTAAAAACGGAGCTTTCCTCGAGAAGGAGTTTCTCTCGAGAGAATTGAGTGGGAGGAAGATAGAACTTGATGAGGTTGTTGAACCTCTCATCCCTCTAGATGGTGGCGCAGGGCAAGGGGAAACCCCTGTCGTTGCGATGCCGGTTGAGGAGGAAGTTAATGATGATGATCATGAAACTCCGGTTCAAGTTCCTGTCGAACCACGCAGGTCGACGAGACCACGTGCTGCTCCAGAGTGGTACGGTAATCCCGTTTTGTCAATCATGTTGTTAGACAACAATGAACCTGCGAATTATGAAGAAGCAATGGTGGGCCCAGATTCCAACAAATGGCTAGAGGCCATGAAGTCCGAGATAGGATCCATGTATAAAAACAAAGTGTGGACTTTGGAAGTACTACCTGAGGGCCGCAAGGCTATTCAGAACAAATGTATCTTTAAGAAGAAGACGGACGCTAACAGCAATGTGACCGTTTATAAAGCTCGACTTGTGGCAAAGGGTTTTGCACAAGTTCAAGGAGTTGACTACGATGAGACATTCTCACCCGTAGCGATGCTTAAGCCCGTCAGAATCATGTTAGTAATAGCTGCATTTTTCGATTATGAAATCTGGCAGATGGATGTCAAAACGGCGTTCCTTAACGGTTTCCTTAAGGAAGAGTTGTATATGATGCAACCCGAAGGTTTTGTCGATCCTAAGAATGCTAACAAGGTGTGCAAGCTCCAGCAATCCATTTATGGACTGGTGCAAGCATCTCGGAGTTGGAACAAACGCTTTGATGAGGTGATCAAAGCATTTGGGTTTATACAAGTGGTTGGAGAATCTTGTATTTACAAGAAAGTGAGTGGGAGCTCTGTGGCGTTTCTAATATTATATGTGGATGACATATTACTAATTGGAAACAACGTAGAGTTTTTGGAGAGCTTAAAGGATTACTTGAATAAAAGTTTCTCTATGAAGGACCTAGGAGAAGCTGCTTACATTCTAGGCATTAAGATCTACACGAATAGATCAAAACGCCTGATAGGACTTTCACAAAGCACATACCTTGATAAAGTTTTGATGAGGTTCAAAATGGAACAGTCCAAGAAAGGGTTCTTGCCAGTTTTACAAGGTACAAGATTGAGTAAGACTCAGTGCCCAGCAACTGATAAGGATAGAGAGCATATGAGCACCGTCCCCTATGCTTCAGCCATAGGTTCTATCATGTATGCAATGTTGTGCACTAGACCGGACGTTAGCCTGGCCATAAGTATGGCAAGCAGGTTCCAGAGTAATCCAAGAGTGGATCAGTGGACGGAGGTCAAGAATATCCTGAAGTACCTGAAAAGGACTAAGGAGATGTTTCTCGTGTATGGAGATGACGAAGAGCTCGCCGTAAAGGGTTACGTCGATGCAAGCTTTGACACAGATCCGGACGACTCTAAGTCACTGACCCGATACATATTTATTCTTAATGAGGGTGCGGTAAGCTGGTGCAGTTCCAAGCAAAGCGTCGTAGCAGATTCTACATGTGAAGCGGAGTACATGGCTGCCTCGGACGCGGCTAAGGAGGGTGTCTGGATGAAGCAGTTCATGACGGATCTTGGAGTGGTGCCAAGCGCACTGAATCCAATAACCTTGTTCTATGACAACACGGGTGCCATTGCCTTAGCAAAGGAACCACGGTTTCACAAGAAGACCAGACACATCAAATGATGCTTCAACCTCATCCGCGACTACATCGAAGGGGAGGACGTAAATATATGCAAAGTGCACACGGATTTGAATGTAGAATACCCGCTGACTAAACCTCTTCCACGGGCAAAGCATGATCAACACCAGAACTGTATGGGTGTTAGATTTATTACAATGTAATTCGCATGATGATGTGAGGGTTACATTATTGACTCTAGTGCAAGTGGGAGACTGTTGGAATTATGCCCTAGAGGCAATAATAAATATAGTTCTTATTATAATTCCTGTATCAAGATAATCCTTTATTATCCATGCTATAATTGTATTGAATGAAGACTTATATACATGTGTGGGTACATAGACAAAACACTGTCCCTAGCAAGCCTCTAGTTGGCTAGCCAGTTGATCAAAGATAGTCAGGGTCTTCTAATTATGTACAAGGTGTTGTTGCTTGATAACTGGATCACGTCATTAAGAGAATCACGTGATGGACTAGACCCAAACTAATAGACGTAGCATGTTGATCGTGTCATTTTGTTGCTACTGTTTTCTGCGTGTCAAGTATTTGTTCCTATGACCATGAGATCATATAACTCACTGACACCGGAGGAATGCTTTGTGTGTATCAAACGTCACAACGTAACTGGGTGACTATAAAGATGCTCTACAGGTATATCCGAAGGTGTTCGTTGAGTTAGTATGGATCGAGACTGGGATTTGTCAACCGCGTTCACTAATGCTTCTGCTGTGCGATCTACAAGGGTACGTAGATCGGAAATCCCCTCTCGTAGATGGACATCACCATGATAGGTCTTCGTGCGCGTAGGAAAATTTTTGTTACCCATGCGACGTTCCCCAACATGCATATTTGCCAAGGAAGTCCCTATAGGCGTAGCCCGTAGCAGAAGGATTCCTGGCGCCATTGCCAGGGAAGGTCTGTTGACGCAGTAGCAGGTATGAGATTCATTCATTCATACACCTGCACCTCACGAAGGCCACCCAGCCTCCGGAGGCCATCAAAGGAGGAGTAGGGTATTACGCTTCCCAGCGGCCCGAACCTGGGTAAACTGCCGTGTTTTGTGTCTTCTTCACCATCGAGTGAGTTCTTTGCCATGCTTGAAGAGTAGCGAGTTAGGGAGGCGAGCCCGTGAGAGATCTTCATACACGCCCCTGAGTTCGAATCTTTAGGGTTTTGCACAGCTCGAAATCCGACACATATACTCATCAGAAATATATAGTGCTCCCTCTCACTTTCTTGGAAATACAAGTTTCTTATACACTTTGTATAAATCCAAAAGCTTTGATCATCTATTAAAGTGTATATTCCAACTCTGAGATGCTTGCTCGAGTCCATAGAAGGATCGCTGGAGCTAGGATACTTGTGAGCATCCTTAGGATCGACAAAATCTTCTCGTTGTATCACATACAACCTTTCATCAAAGAAACCATCAATAAAAAAATGTTTTCACATCCATCTGTGAGATTTCATAATCGAAAAATGTAGCAACTGCTAACATAATTCCAACAGACTTTAGCATCGCTACGAGTGAGAAAGTCTAATCGTAGTCAATCCCTTGAACTTGTCGAAAACCTCTTTACGACAAGTCAAGCTTTCTCAATGGTGACATTTACGATCATTATATGTCTTCCTTTTAAAGATCCATTTGTACTTAATAGCCTTACGACCATCAAGTAATTCTTGCAAAGTCAAACACTTTGCTTCTACATGGATCCTATCTTGGATTTCATGGCCTCCAGCCATTTGTCGGAATACGGGCCCACCATCGCTTCTTCATCGCTTCTTCATTGTCTTCCAGCAACACGACCTCCAAGATAGGATTACCGTACCACTCTAGAGCAGTACGTGTCCTTGTCGACCTACAAGGTTTGGTAGTAACTTGATCCGAAACTTCATTATCACCATCATCAGCTTCCACTTAAACTGGTGTAGGCGCCACATGAACAATTTCCTGCGCCCTTCTACTCTCTGGTTGAAGTGATGGTTCAATAACCTCATCAAGTTCCATCATCCTCCCACCCAATTCTTTCGAGAGAAGATCTTTCTCGAGAAAGGACACGTTTCTGGAAACAAACAATTTGCTTTCGGATCTGAGATAGGAGGTATACCCAATTGTTTTGGGTATCCTATGTAGATGTATTTATCTGCTTTGGGTTCAAGCTTATCAGGCTGAATCCTTTTGACATAAGCATCATAGCCCCAAACTTTAAGAAACGACAGCTTAGGTTTCTCCAAACCATAGTTCATACGGTGTCTTTTCAACGGAATTACGTGGTGCCCTATTAAAGCGAATGTGGTTGTCTCTAACACCTAACCCCAAAACGATAGTGGTAATTCGATCAGAGACATCATAGTATGCACCATATCCAATAGGACACGTATATGACGTTTGGACACACATCCAAACTGTTGGGGAACGTCGCATGGGAAACAAAAAATTTCCTACGCGCATGAAGACCTATCATGGTGATGTCCATCTATGAGAGGGGATTTCCGATCTACGTACCCTTGTAGTGGAACGTCCTCACGTCCCTCGATCCGCCCCACGAACCGTCCCGCGATCCGTCCCACGATCTAGTGCCGAACGGACGGCACCTCCGCGTTTAGCACACGTACAGCTCGACGATGATCTCGGTCTTTTTGATCCAGCAAGAGAGACAGTGAGGTAGATGAGTTCTCCGGCAGCGTGACGGTGCTCCGGAGGTTGGTGGTGATCTAATCTCAGCAAGGCTCCGCCCGAGCTCCGTAGAAACGCGATCTAGAGGTAAAACCGTGGAGGTATGTGGTCGGGCTGCCTTGAAAAAGTTGTCTCAAATCAGCCCTAATAGCTCCATATATATAGGAGGAGGGAGGGGAGGCTTGCCTTGAGGCTCAAAGAGCCCCAAGGTCTGTGCACCAAAGGTTGGAGGAGTCCTCCTCCAATCCTAGTCCAACTAGGATTGGAAGGTGGAGTCCTTCTCTTCCTTCCCACCTCCTTTTTTTCTTTTCTCTTTGATTTTCTATCTATGGCGCATAGGGCCTTCTTGGGCTATCCCACCAGCCCACCAAGGGCTGGTGCGCCACCCCAAGGCCTATGGGCTTCCCCGGGGTTGGCTGCCCCCCCCCCCCGGCGAACATCCGGAACCCATTCGTCATTCCCGGTAACTCCGAAAACCTTCCGGTAATCAAATGAGGTTATCCTATATATCAATCTTCATTTCCGAACCATTCCGGAAACCCTCGTGACGTCCGTGATCTCATCCGGGACTCCGAACAACATTCGGTAACCAACCATATAACTCAAATACACATAAAACAACGCCGAACCTTAAGTGTGCAGACCCTGCGGGTTCGAGAACTATGTAGACATGACCCGAGTGACTCCTCGGTCAATATCCAATATCGGGACATGGATGCCCATATTGGGTCCTACATATTCTACAAAGATCTTATCGTTTGAACCTGAGTGCCAAGGATTCATATAATCCCGTATGTCATTCCCTTTGTCCTTCGGTATGTTACTTGCCCGAGATTCAATCGTCGGTATGCGCATACCTATTTCAATCTCGTCTACTGGCAAGTCTCTTTACTCGTTCCGTAATACAAGATCCCGCAACTTACACAAAGTTACATTGCTTGCAAGGCTTGTGTGTGATGTTGTATTACCGAGTGGGCCCTGAGATACCTCTCCGTCACACAGAGTGACAAATCCCAGTCTTGATCCATACCAACTCAACGGACACCTTCGGAGATACCTGTAGAGCATCTTTATAGCCACCCAGTTACGTTGTGACGTTTGATACACACAAAGCATTCCTCCGGTGTCAGTGAGTTATATGATCTCATGGTCATAGGAATAAATACTTGACACGCAGAAAAAAGTAGCAACAATATGACACGATCAATATGCTACGTCTATTAGTTTGGGTCGAGTTCATCACATGATTCTCCCAATGATGTGATCCAGTTATTAAGCAACAACACCTTGCTCATAGCCAGAAGATCTTGACTATCCTTGATCAACTGGCTAGCCAACTAGAGGCTTGCTAGGGACGGAGTTTTGTCTATGTATCCACACATGTATCTAAGTCTTCATTCTATACAATTATAGCATGGATAATAAACGATTATCTTGACACAGGAATTACAATAATAACTTATTTATCATTGCCTCTAGGGCATAATTCCAACAGTCTCCCACTTGCACTAGAGTCAATTATCTAGCCCTCACATCACCATGCGAATTACTATGTAATAAATCTAACACCCATATAGTTCTGGTGCTGATCATGCTTTGCCCGTGGAAGAGATTTAGTCAGTGGGTCTGCTACATTCAGATTCGTGTGTACTTTGCATATATTTACGTCCTCCCCTTCGACGTAGTCGCGGATGAGGTTGAAGTATTGTTTGATGTGTCTGGTCTTCTTGTGAAACCGTGGTTCCTTTGCTAAGGCAATGACACCCGTGTTGTCACAGAACAAGGTTATTGGATTCAGTGCGCTTGGCACCACTCCAAGATCCGTCATGAACTGCTTCATCCAGACACCCTCCTGAGCCGCCTCCGAGGCAGCCATGTACTCCGCTTCACATGTAGAATCAACTACGACGCTTTGCTTGGAACTGCACCAGCTTACCGCACCCCCATTAAGAATAAGTACGTATCCGGTTTGTGAGTTAGAGTCGTCCGGATCTGTGTCAAAGCTTGCATCGACATAACCTTTTACGGCGAGCTCTTTGTCACCTCCATACACGAGAAATATCTCCTTAGTCCTTTTCAGGTACTTCAGGATATTCTTGACCGTCGTCCAGTGATCCACTCCTGGATTACTCTGGAACCTGTCAGCCATACTTATGGCCAGGCTAACGTCCGGTCTAGTGCACATCATTGCATACATGATAGATCCTATGGCTGAAGCATAGGGTACGGTGCTCATATGCTCTCTATCTTTATCAGTTGCTGGGCACTGAGTCTTACTCAATTTCGTACCTTGTAAAACTGGCAAGAACCCCTTCTTGGACTGTTCAATTTTGAACCTTTTCAAAACTTTATCAAGGTATGTGCTTTGTGAAAGTCCTATCAGGCGTTTCGATCTATCCCTATAGATCTTAATGCCTAGAATGTAAGCAGCTTCTCCTAGGTCCTTCGTAGAGAAACTTTTATTCAAGTAATCCTTTATGCTCTCCAAAAACTCTACGTTGTTTCCAATCAGCAATATGTCATCCACATATAATATTAGAAACGCCACAGAGCTCCCACTCACTTTCTTGTAAATACAAGATTCTCCAACCACTTGTATAAACCCAAATGCTTTGATCACCTCATCAAAGCGTTTATTCCAACTCCGAGATGCTTGCACCAGTCCATAAATGGATCGCTGGAGCATGCATACTTTGTTAGCATTTTTAGGATCGACAAAACCTTTGGGTTGCATCATATACAACTCTTCCTTAAGGAAACCGTTAAGGAACGCCGTTTTGATATCCATCTGCCAGATTTCATAATCGAAAAATGCAGCTATTGCTAACATGATTCTGACGAACTTAAGCATCGCTACGGGTGAGAATGTCTCATCGTAGTCAACTCCTTGAACTTGTAAAAAACCCTTTGCCACAAATCGAGCTTTATAAACAGTCACATTACCGTCAGCGTCAGTCTTCTTCTTAAAGATCCATTTGTTCTGAATAGCCTTGCGGCCCTCAGGTAGTACTTCCAAAGTGCACACTTTGTTTTCATACATGGATCCTATCTCGGACTTCATGGCCTCCAGCCATTTGTTGGAAGCCGGGCCCACCATTGCTTCTTCATAATTCGCAGGCTCATTGTTGTCTAACAACATGATTGATAAGACGGGATTACCGTACCACTCTGGAGTAGTACGCGGTCTCGTCGACCTACGAGATTCGATAGGAACTTGATCCGGAGTTTCAATATCATCATCATTAGCTTCCTCCTCAACCGGCGTCGCAACGACATGGGTTCCCCCTTGCCATGCGCCACCATCCAGAGGGATGAGAGGTTCGGCAACCTCATCAAGTTCTATCTTCCTCCCTCTCAATTCTCTCGAGAGAAACTCCTTCTCGAGAAAAGCTCCATTTTTAGCAACAAACACTTTGCCCTCGGATTTGAGATAGAAGGTGTACCCAACTGTCTCTTTTGGGTAACCTATGAAGATGCACTTTTCCGCTTTGGGTTCCAGCTTTTCAGGCTGAAGCTTTTTGACATAAGCATCACATCCCCAAACTTTAAGAAACGACAACTTTGGCCTTTTGCCATACCACAGTTCGTATGGTGTCGTCTCAACGGATTTTGATGGTGCACTATTTAAAGTGAATGCAGCTGTGTCTAATGCATAACCCCAAAACGATAACGGCAGATCGGTAAGAGACATGATAGATCGCACCATCTCTAATAAAGTACGATTACGATGTTTGGACACACCATTACGCTGTGGTGTTCCAGGCGGTGTCAACTGTGAAACAATTCCACATTGTCTTAAGTGAGTACCAAACTCAAAACTCAGATATTCACCCCCACGATCAGACCGTAGGAATTTAATCTTCTTGTTACGATGATTTTCAACTTCACTCTGAAATTGCTTGAACTTTTCAAATGTTTCAGACTTGTGCTTCATTAAGTAGACATAACCATATCTACTCAAATCGTCAGTGAAGGTGAGAAAATAACGATATCCGCCGCGTGCCTCCACGCTCATCGGACCACACACATCGGTATGTATGATTCCCAACAAGTCACGTGCATGCTCCATTGTTCCCAAGAACGGAGTTTTAGTCATCTTACCCATGAGGCATGGTTCGCACGTGTCAATTGAATCAAAGTTAAGTGACTCCAAAAGTCCATCGGTATGGAGTTTCTTCATGTGCTTTACACCAATATGACCTAAGCGGCAGTGCCACAAAAACATGGCGCTATCATTGTTAACTCTAACTCTTTTGGTCTCAATGTTATGTATATGTGTATTATCACTATCAAGATTCAATATGAACAATCCTCTCACATTGGGTGCATGACCATAAAAGATGTTACTCATAGAAATAGAACAACCATTATTCTCTGACTTAAAAGAGTAACCGTCTCGCAACAAACAAGATCCAGGTATAATGGTCATGCTCAACGCAGGCACTAAATAACAATTATTCAAGTTCATAACTAATCGCGATGGTAACTGAAGTGAAACTGTGCCGACGGCGATCGCATCAACCTTGGAACCATTTCCCAGGCGCATCGTCACTTCATCTCTTGCCACCCTCCGCTTATTCCGCAGTTCCTGTTTCGACTTGCAAATATGAGCAACAAAACCGGTATCGAATACCCAGGCACTACTACAAGAGCTGGTTAAGTAAACATCAATACCATGTATATCAAATATACCTGATTTTTCTTTGGCCGCCTTCTTATCAGCCACATACTTGGGGCAGTTGCGCTTCAAGTGACCCATACCCTTGCAATAGTAGCACTCTGTTTCAGGCTTAGGTCCAGCTTTGGGTTTCTTCGTCGGATTGGCAACAGGCTTGCCGCTCTTCTTTGAATTACCCTTCTTCCCTTTGCCGTTTCTCTTGAAACTAGTGGTCTTATTCACCATCAACACTTGATGCTCTTTACGGAGTTCAAACTCTGCGACTTTCAGCATCGCAAACAACTCGCCGGGTGACTTGTTCATCCCTTGCATGTTGTAGTTCAACACAAAGCCCTCATAGCTTGGCGGTAGTGATTGAAGAATTCTGTCAGTGATAGCCTCTTGCGGGAGTTCAATCCCCAGCTCAGCTAGACGGTTTGAGTACCCAGACATTTTGAGCACATGTTCACTGACAGACGAATTCTCCTCCATCTTGCAACCACAGAATTTATCGAAGGTCTCATACCTCTCGATCTGAGCGTTCTTCTGAAAGATAAACTTCAACACCTGGAACATCTCATATGCTCCATGACGCTCAAAGCGACGTTGAAGTCCCGGCTCTAAGCCATACAAGACTGCACATTGAACTACTGAGTAGTCCTCCTTACGTGTTAACCAAGCGTTCTTAACATCTTGGTCAGCCGTAGCGGGTGGTTCATCTCCTAGCGCAGCATTAAGGACATAATCCTTCTTCCCAGCTTGTAGGATCAACTTAAGATTACGAGCCCAGTCTACAAAGTTGCTTCCATCATCTTTCAACTTAGCTTTCTCTAGGAACGTATTAAAATTCAGGGTGACTGTCGCGTGAGCCATGATCTACAACACAAATATATTCAAAGTGGACTTAGCCTATGTTCAAGATAATTAGAGTTTTAACTTAATAAAATTACTTGCTAAACTCCCACTCAAAAAATACATCTCTCTAGTCATTTGAGTGGTTCATGACCCACTTACACTAGCTCAAGTCCGATCATCACGTGAGTTGAGTATAGTTTTAGTGGTAAGCATCCCTATGCTAATCATATCAACTATATGATTCATGTTTGACCTTTCGGTCTCATGTGTTCCGAGGCCATGTCTGCACATGCTAGGCTCGTCAAGCTTAACCCGAGTGTTCTGCGTGTGCAACTATTGTGCACCCGTTGTATGTGAATGTTGAGTCTATCACACCCGATCATCACGTGGTGTCTCAAAACGACGAACTGTAGCAACGGTGCACAGTCGGGGAGAACACAATTTCTTCTTGAAATTTTAGTGAGAGATCACCTCATAATGCTACCATCGTTCTAAGCAAAATAAGGTGCATAAAAGGATTAACATCACATGCAATTCATAAGTGACATGATATGGCCATCATCACGTGCTTCTTGATCTCCATCACCGAAGCACCGGCACGAACTTCTTGTCACCGGCGCCACACCATGATCTCCATCAACGTGTCGCCTGCTACTCATGCTATTACTACTAATGCTACATCCTAGCAAAATAGTAAACGCGTCTGCAAGCACAAATGTTAGTTAAAAGACAACCCTATGGCCCCTGCCGGTTGTCGTACCATCGACGTGCAAGTCGATATTATCTATTACAACATGATCATCTCATACATCCAATATATCACATCACATCGTCGGCCATATCACATCACAAGCATACCCTGCAAAAACAAGTTAGACGTCCTCTAATTTGTTGTTGCATGTTTTACGTGGTGACCATGGGTATCTAGTAGGATCGCATCTTACTTACGCAAACACCACAGCGGAGATATATGAATTGCTATTTAACCTCATCCAAGGACCTCCTCGGTCAAATCTGATTGAAATAAAGTAGGAGAAACTGACACTTGCCAGTCATCTTTGAGCAACGGAGTTACTCGTAGCGATGAAACCAGTCTCTCGTAAGCATACGAGTAATGTCGGTCCAAGCCGCTTCGATCCAACAATACCGCGGAATCAAGAAAAGACTAAGGAGGGCAGCAAGACGCACTTCACCGCCCACCAAAACTTTTGTGTTCTACTCGAGATTACATCTATGCATGAACCTAGCTCATGATGCCACTGTTGGGGAACGTCGCATGGGAAACAAAAAATTTCCTACGCGCACGAAGACCTATCATGGTGATGTCCATCTACGAGAGGGGATTTCCGATCTACGTACCCTTGTAGATCGCACAGCAGAAGCGTTAAGAAACACGGTTGATGTAGTGGAACGTCCTCACGTCCCTCGATCCGCCCCACAAACCGTCCTACGAACCGTCCTGCGATCCGCCCCACGATCTAGTGCCGAAAGGACGGCACCTCCGCGTTCAGCACACGTACAGCTCGACGATGATCTCAACCTTCTTGATCTAGCAAGAGAGACAGAGAAGTAGATGAGTTCTCCGGCAGCATGACAGCTCCTGAGTTTGGTGGTAATCTAATCTCAGCAGGGCTCCGCCCGAGCTCCGCAGAAACGCGATCTAGAGGTAAAACCGTGGAGGTATGTGGTCGGGCTGCCTTGAAAAAGTTGTCTCAAATCAGCCCTAATAGCTCCATATATATAGGAGGAGGGAGGGGAGGCTTGCCTTGAGGCTCAAGGAGCCCCAAGGGCTGCACACCAAAGGGAGGAGGAGTCCTCCTCCAATCCTAGTGCAACTAGGATTGGAAGGTGGAGTCCTTCTCTTCCTTCCCACCTCCTTTTTTTTCTTTTCACTTTGATTTTCTATCTATGGCGCATAGGGCCTTCTTGGGCTGTCCCACCAGCCCACCAAGGGCTGGTGCGCCACCCCCATGGCCTATGGGCTTCCCCGGGGTGGGCTGCCCCCCCCCCTCGGTGAACATCTGGAACCCATTCGTCATTCCCGGTACATTCCTGGTAACTCCAAAAACCTTCCGGTAATCAAATGAGGTCATCCTATATATCAATCTTCGTTTCCGGACCATTCCGGAAACCCTCGTGACGTCCGTGATCTCATCCGGGACTCCGAACAACATTCGGTAACCAACCATATAACTCAAATACACATAAAACAACGTCGAACCTTAAGTGTGAAGACCCTACGGGTTCGAGAACTATGTAGACATGACCCGAGTGACTCCTTCGTCAATATCCAATAGCGGGACCTAGATGCCCATATTGGATCCTACATATTCTACGAAGATCTTATCGTTTGAACCTCAGTGCCAAGGATTCATATAATCCCGTATGTCATTCCCTTTGTCCTTCGGTATGTTACTTGCCCGAGATTCGATCGTCAGTATCCACATACCTATTTCAATCTCGTTTCCTGGCAAGTCTCTTTACTCGTTCTGTAATACAAGATCCCGCAACTTACACTAAGTTACATTGCTTACAAGGCTTGTGTGTGATGTTGTATTACCGAGTGGGCCGCGAGATACCTCTCCATCACACGGAGTGACAAATCCCAGTCTTGATCCATACTAACTCAACGGACACCTTCGGAGATACCTGTAGAGCATCTTTATAGCCACCCAGTTACGTTGTGACGTTTGATACACACAAAGCCTTCCTCCGGTGCCAGTGAGTTATATGATCTCATGGTCATAGGAATAAATACTTGACACGCAGAAAACAATAGCAAGAAAATGACACGATCAACATGCTACGTCTATTAGTTTGGGTCTAGTCCATCACATGATTCTCCCGGTGATGTGATCCAGTTATCAAGCAACAACACCTTGCTGATAGCCAGAAGACCGTGACTATCCTTGATCAACTGGCTAGCCAACTAGAGGCTTGCTAGGGACGGAGTTTTGTCTATGTATCCACACATGTATCTAAGTCTTCATTCAATACAATTATAGCATGGATAATAAACGATTATCTTGACACATGAATTGTAATAATAACTTATTTATCATTGCCTCTAGGGCATAATTCCAACACACACTATGGTGTTCCAGGTGGCATGAGTTGTGAAACAATTTTCGCATTGTCTTAATTGTATACCAAACTCGCAACTCAGATATATATTTACCTCCACGATCACATCGTAGCCATATTATCCTCTTGTCACAACGATCTTCAACTTAACTATGAAATTGCTTTAACTCTTCAATATTTCAAACTTGTGATTCATCAAGCAAATACACCTATATCCACTCAAATCATCACTGAAGTAAGAACATAACGATATCCACTGCGTGCCTCAACACTCATTGGACTGCATACATGAAAATATATTATTTCCATCAAGTCAGTTGCTCGTTCCATCACACTGGAAAAAACGAGGCCTTGAGTCATCTTACCCATGTGGCATGATTTGCATGTCACAAGTGATTCAAAATCAAGTGAGTCCAAACGATCCATCTACATGGAGTTTATTCATGCGTTTGCACCAAGAGGCATGGTTCGCATGTCTCAAATGATTCAAAAACGAGTGAGTCCAAAGATCCATCAACATGGAGCTTCTTCATGCGTTTTGTACCAATATGACTCAAGCGGCAGTGCCATAAGTAAGTGGTACTATTATTACTACTTTGTATCTTTTGGCATCAATATTATGAACATGTGTACCACTACGATCGAGATTCAATAAACCATTCATATTAGGTCCATGACCTTTGAAGGTTTTATTCAAGTAAACAGAGTAACCATTATTATTTTTAAATGAATAATTGTATTGCAATAAACACGATTTAATCATGTCGATGCTCAATGCAAACAACAAATAACATTTATTTAGGTTCAACACTAATGCCGATGGTAGAGGGAGCGTGTGATGTTTGATCACATCAACCTTGGAATTACTTCCAACACACATCGTCACCTCACCCTTGGTAGTATCCGTTTATTCTGTAGCTATAATTTCGAGTTACTAACACTTAGCAACTGAAACGGTATCTAATACCCAGTGCTACTAGGAGTACTAGTAAGGTACACATCAATATCACGTATATCCAATATACTTTTGTCGACCTTGATAGCCTTTTCATCTACCAAGTATCTAGGGTAGTGCTGCTTCAGTGACCGTTCCCCTCATATTAGAAGCACTTAGTCTCGGGTTTGGGTTCAACCTTGGTTTCTTCTTTTAGAGCTACAACTAGTTGGCCATTTCATGAAGTATCCCTTTTTTCCCTTCCCCTTCTCGAAACTAGTGGTTTTACTAACCATCAACACTTGATGCTTGATAACCCACAAGTATAGGGGATCTATTGTAGCCTTTCTCGATAAGTAAGAGTGTTGAACCCAATGAGGAGCTAAAGGTAGAACAGATATTCCCTCAAGTTCTATCGACCACGATACAACTCTACGCACGCTTAACGTTCGCTTTACCTAGAACAAGTATGAAACTAGAAGTACTTTGTAGGTGTGATAGGATAGGTTTGCAAGAAAATGAAGAACGTGTAAATAAAAAGTAGGGGCTACTTAGATAAATAAACAACTAAGTTAGTCTTAGTAGAGATCTTTTTGTCACAAGAAGGTTATTTGTCCCTAGGCAATTGATAACTAGACCGGTAATCATTATTGCAATTTTGTATGAGCGAGAGGCATAAGCTAACATACTTTCTCTACTTGGATCATATGCACTTATGATTGGAACTCTAGCAAGCATCTGCAACTCCTAAAGATCAATAAGGTAAAACCCAACCATAGCATTATAAGGTATCAAGTCCTCTTTACTCCCATATGCAACAACCCACCTACTCGGGTTTATGCTTCTGTCACTCAAGCAACCCACCATAGGAAAATTATGAACACATTGCAACACCCTACAGCGGGGATCCTTCACGCTTGTGCGACACGGAGAGCACCATAGGACAATACCAATAATAAAACATGCAACTCGAACCAATCATGATCATCAATCAACCCATATGACAAAACAGATCTACTCAAACATCATAGGATAGCCATACATCATTGGGAAATAATATATAGCATTGAGAACCATGTTTAAGTTGAGATTACAGTGGGGATAAGGGGTGTTACACTACAAGACAGAGGGGGAGAGAGTGGGTGATGACGGCGACAAAGTTGTTGGTGTAGATCGCCTCCACGATGATGGCCCCCGATGGAGTTCCGATGCCACCGAGAGAGAGGGGGAGAGAGCCCCATCCTTATTCTTCTTCCTTGGACTCCCCCCTAGATGGGAGGAGGGTATCCCGTCTGGTCCTTGGACTGCATGGCGGCGGAGGGGCAAGAGCCCCTCCGAGATTGGATCTCTCTCTCTTTCTTTTTGTTCCTACGTTTTTCTGCATTCCATATTTTGGCGTTTCACCGTATCTTATATTCCCGGAGATCCATAACTCCGATTGGGCTTAAATTTTAAAACGATTTTTATCCGAAAATTAGCTTTCTTGCGGCAAAAAAGGGAACTAGACGCCTTATAGGGTGACCACAAGCCACCAGGGCGCCCCTTACCCCCTAGGCCATCAACCTATGGCTTGTGGACCCCTCGGGCACCGCCTTCTGTTGATTCCACTTCCCAAAATTCACATTTATTCCATAAAAAATCTCCGTAAGTTTTTATCCCGTTTGGACTTCGTTAGATATGGTTTTTTTGCAAAACAAAAAACATGCAACAAACAGGAACTCACACTTGGCATTGGATCAATATGTTAGTCCCAAAAAATAGTATAAAAAGTTGCCAAAAGTATATGAAAGTTGTAGAATATTCGCATGAAACAATCAAAAATTATAGATACGAGGGAGACGTATGAGCATCCCCAAGCTTAATTCATGTTCATCCTCGAGTAGGTAAATGATAAAAAAGATAATTTTTGATGTGGAATGCTACCTAGCATAATCTTGATCATATAATCTAATCGTGGCAGGAATGTTAAGACACGAGTAATTCAAATAATAATCTCTCATTTGACATTAAGACAATAATACTTCAAGCATACTAATAAAGCAATCATGTATTCTCGAAATATCATGGCTAAAAGAAAGTTATCCCTACAAAATCATATAGTCTCGCTATGCTCCATCTTCATCACACAAAGTATTAAATCATGCACAACCCCGGTTTTAGCCAAGCAATTGTCTCATACTTTAGTATTCTCAATCATGCTTCTATGACTATTGCTACCATTTAGCGATAAAGTAAAGCATTACATAGAGATTAATGATTGACACGTAGGTCATACAACAATTAAAGACACCCTTATGTCTCCTGTCGATTGTCGTATGCATCGACATGCAAGTCGTGATAATCTATACAAAACATGATCATCTCATACATCACATGTAACATTACATCTTGGCCATATCATATCACATCATACCCTGCAAGAATAAGTTAGACGTCCTCTAATTTGTTGTTGCATGTTTTACCTGGCTATGCAAACTCTTCGGACATGGTAGAACCCTTGGTGGACTTCCGAACTCCTCTGGAAGTTTCCGGACCAATGTAGAAGCTTCCCGGTACAATACCGGAAAAACCCAAAACTTTTCCGGTAGCCAAAATATGACTTCCCATATATAAATCTTTACCTCCGGACCATTCTGGAGCTCCTCGTGACGTCTGAGATTTCATACGGGACTCCGAACAACATACGGTTACCATCACACATAACTCACTAATGCCAAATCGTCACCAAACCTTAAGTGTGCAGACCCTGTGGGTTCGAGAACTATGCATACATGACCGAGACACTCTCCGAACAATAACCAATAGCGGGACCTGGATGTCCATATTTGCTTCTACATATTGTACGAAGTTCTTTATCGGTCGAAACACGATGTCAGGGATTCAATCAATCTCGTATACAATTCCCTTTATCTATCGGTATGTTACTTGCCCGAGATCGATCATCGCTGTCTCCATACCTAGCTTAATCTCATTACCGGCAAGTCTCTTTACTCATTCCATAATACAAGATCCCATGACTAACTCCTTAGTCACATTGCTTGCAAGCTCATCGTGATGTTGTATTTCCGAGTGGGCCCTAGAGGTACCTCTCCGTCATACGGAGTGACAAATCCCATTCTTGATCCATGCCAACCCAACAGACACCCTCGGAGATACCTGTAGAGCACCTTTATAGTCACCAAGTTATGTTGTGATGTTTGATACACACAAGGTATTCCTCCGGTGTCCGGGAGTTGCATTATCTCATTGTCATAGGAACACATACTTGACGTGCATAAAACAGTAGCACTAAACTGACACGGTCACATGCTATGTTCATAGTTTGGGTCTTGTTCGTCACATCATTCTCCTAATGATTTGATTTCGTTATCAAACGACATCTCATGTCTATGGTCACGAAACATTGACCATCTTTGATCAACGAGCTAGTCCTTTAGTGGCTCGCTAGGGACAGTGTGTTGTCTATGTATCCACACATGTATTTGTGTTTCCAATCAATACAATTCTAGCATGGATAATAAACGATTATCATGAACAAGGAAATAATATAATAACCAATTATATTGCCTCTAGGGCATATTTCCAATAGTCACCTCACCCTGACAAGCGCATCAGGGGCACATCATCAAAGGCATGGCTAGAGCGGCTCACGTATAGCTAACCTGACCGCGCGTGGCTATAGTGGAAGCGGTCGTACCACTTACCCTCGTCGTGTGCGACTGGTCAAGGCGGCATAGTGGCTATAGTGCAACTGATCGTACCACTTCCACTCCATTACCTACCCGGACTGAACAAGACGATGCTACACAGTACAACGCACACCAGTGTGTAACAAGCATGCACCAAGGACGACGATTGACCGACGGGTCCTGGATCCTGGCGGGACCATGCAGTCGGTGGGGCCCTACACACGACCAAAATACTCCACCGGTGGGCCCCATGGCCGGCTAGAGAGGCTTCCAGCCGGGTACCCCCGTAGCATTTATGTTTATCGTAAGCCAAGGGGTTTGCCTATAAAACACCCTGGTACCACTGTTGGAAATATGCCCTAGAGGCAATAATAAATTGGTTATTATTATATTTCCTTGTTCATGATAATCGTTTATTATCCATACTAGAATTCTATTGATTGGAAACTCAAATATATTTGTGGATACATAGACAAAACACTATCCCTAGTGAGCCTCTAAAGGACTAGCTCGTTGATCAAAGATGGTCAAGGATTCCTGGCCTTAGACATGAGTCATCATTTTATAATGAGACCACAACATTAGGAGAATGATGTGATGGAATATACCCAAACTATGAGCGTAGCATATGATTGGGTTAGTTTATTGTTACTGTTTTCTGCATGTCAAGTATGTGTTCCAATGACCATTAGATCATGCAACTCCTAGACACTAGAGGAATGCCTTGTGTGTATTAAACGTCACAATGTAACAGGGTGACTATAAAGGTGATCTACGCATATCTCCGAGGGTGTCTGTTGGGTTGGCGTGAATCGAGACTAGGATTTGTCACTCCGTATGACGGAGAGGTATCTCTAGGCCCACTCGGTAATACAACATCACAAGAAGCTTGCAAGCAATGTGACTAAGGATTTATTCACGGGATATTGTATTACGTAACAAGTAAAGAGACTTGCTCGTAGTGAAATTGAACTAGGTATAGAGATATCGATGATCGAATCTCGGGCAAGTAGCATACCGATGGACAAAGGGAATAGTATGCGGGATTGATTGAATACTTGACATCGTGGGTCGACCAATAAATATCTTCATATAATATGTAGGGGCAAATACAAACATCTAGGTCCCATTATTGGTTACTGACCATACAGTGTCTCGTTCATGTCTGCATAGTTCTCGAACCCGCAGCGTCTGCACACTTAAGGTTCGATGACGATTGTGTATTAATGAGTAATGTTTGGTGGTAACCGAAAGTTGTTTGGAGTCACGGATGAGATCTCGGATGTCACTAAGAGCTCTGGAATGGTCCGGAGGTAAAGATTTATATATGGGAAGTTGGTATGCGAGTTCCGAAAAAGTTCTGGGACTTACCGATATTGTGACGGGAGTGCCGGAAGTGTTCTGGTGGTCCACCCGGAGGGTCCACCTGCTCCGGAGTGCCCCGTGGGCTGTCAGAGGGGGCACACCAACCCTTGGTGGGCTGGCCTCCCCTCCCACCTAAGGCACATGCGGCTAGGGCAAAGGGTTTGCCCAAGAGGGGCGGCGCCCCACTTGGCTTGGGGGCCAAGGCACCCCCCTTGGCCGACGCCCCATCCCTAGGGGAAACACTAGAGCACCTCCCACCTCCTATCCTCCTATATATGTGAGGGGAGGGAGGGATGCACCAAGACAAGCCACGGGGCACTCTCTCCCTGTCTCTCTAGATCGTCTCCTCCTCTAGATATTCCGGTAGTACTTGGCTAAGCCCTCTCAGGACAGCTACACCACCACCACCGTCATAGTATCGCGCTTATGGGGACTCATCTACCACTTCGCCCTCGTTTTATGGATCAAGGAGGCGGAGACGTCATCAAGTTGTACGTGTGCTTAACGCGGAGGTGCCGTCCGTTCGGCACTAGACCGAGATGGACCGTGATGGGATCGTGGGACGGATTGCGATTTAGATCACGAAGACGTTCGACTACATCAACCGCGTTATATACGCTTCCACTTTGTGATCTACAAGGGTATGTAGATGCTCTCTCTCTCTCGCGTAGGAATTTTTTGTTTCTCATCCGATGTACCCCAATAGTGGCATCATGAGCTAGGTCTATGCGTAGATGACATCACAAGTAGAACACAAAGGAGTTTGTGGGCGTTTATGTTTAGATTGCTTCCCTCCTTAGTCTTCTCTTGATTCAACGGTATTGTGGGATTAAGCAGCCCATACCATCCTTACTCGTTCACGTACGAGAGACCAATTCAATCGATTGACATGCAACTTGTTGCATAATGGCTAGCGGGTGTCTGTCTCTCCCAGTTTAGTTGAATCACATTCGAAAGAGGCGTACCATGTAGAAGGTTAAATAGCAACTTGCATATCACCGTTGTGGTTTTGCGTAGGTAAGAAGCGTTCTTGCTAGATACCCATAGCAGCCAGGTAAAACATGCAACAACAAATTAGAGGACGTCTAACTTTTTCTTGCAGGGTATGATGTGATATGATATGGCCAAGATGTAATGTTACATGTGATGTATGAGATGATCATGTTTTGTATAGATTATCACGACTGGCATGTCGATGCATACGACAATCGACAGGAGACATAAGGGTGTCTTTAATTATTGTATGACCTATGTGTCAATCATTAAGCGCTATGTAATGCTTTACCTTATCGCTAAATGGTAGCAATAGTAGTAGAAGCATGGTTGGGTATTGATGGAGATCATGGTGCCATGTCGGTGACGATGGATATCATGTAGTTGCTTTGGTGATGGAGATCAAAAGCACAAATTCATGGCCATATCATGTCACTTATGATTTGCATGTGATGTAATACTTTTTATGCACCTTATTTTGCTTAGGATGGCGGTACCATTAGAAGGTGATCCTTCACTAAAATTTCAAGATAAAATTGTGTTATACCCAAGTGTGCACCATTGAGAAATTTTGTCGTTTCGAGACACCATGTGATGATCGGGTGTGATAGACTGTATGTTCATATACAACGGGTGCAAGACAATTTTGCACATGCGGAACACTCAAGTTAAACTTGACGATCCTAGAATGTACAGACATGGCCTCGGAACACAAGAGACTGTAAGGTCGAGCATGAATCATATAGTTGATATGATCAACATGGAGATGAAACTAAACTCAACTCACATGATGACCGGGCTTGAGTTAGTGAATTTGGATCATGCGACACTCGAATGACTAGAGGGATGTCAGTTTGAGTGGGAGTTCTTAAGTAATATGATTAATTGAACTCATTATCATGAGCATAGTCAAAAGTACTTTGCAAATTATGTTGTAGCTTGCGTTGTAGCTCTACTGTTTTTGATATGTTCCTTGAGAAAACTTAGTTGAAAGATGATAGTAGCAATTATACGGACTAGGTCCGTAAACTGAGGATTGTCCTCATTGCGGCACACAAGGCATATGTCCTTAATGTACCACTCGGTGATGAATCCCGAACGTCGTTTGTGGATGTTGCGAACCTCTAACATACACGTTTTTGATGACTACATGATAGTTCAGTGCGTAATAGTTAACGGCTTAGAATTGAGGCGCCGAAGACGTTTTGAACGTCATAGAACATATGAGATGTTCCAAGAGCTGAAATTGGGATTTCAGTCTCGTGCCCACGTCAAGAGGTATGAGACCTCCGACAAGCTTCTTTGTCTACAAAGTAAGGGAGAAAATCTCAATCGTTGACCATGTGCTTAGATTTTCTGAGTGCTACAATCGCTTGAATCAAGTGGGAGTTGATCTTCCAGATGAGATAGTGATGGTTCTCCAAAGTCACTACCACCAAGCTACTAGAGCTTTGTGATGAACTATAACATATCAAGGATAGATAAGATGACCCTTGATCTATTCGTGATGTTTGACACCGCAAAAGTAGATATCAAGTAGGAGCATTAATTGTTGATGGTTAGTAAAACCACTAGTTTCAAGAAGGGCAAGGGCAAGAATGGATACGTCATGAAACGGCAAACTAGTTGCTGCTCTAGTGAAGAACCCAAGGTTGAACCCAAACCCGATACTAAGTGCTTATGTTATAAGGGGAACATTCACTAAAGTGGAACTACCCTAGATACTTGGTAGATGAGAAGGCTGGCAAAGTTGACAAAAGTATATTGGATATACTGTGATATTCATGTGTACCTTACTAGTACTCCTAGTAGCACCAGGGTATTTGATACCGCTTTAGTTGCTTCGTGTTAATAACTCGAAATTATAGCTACGGATTAAACAGATTCTTGCAAGGGTGAGGTGACGATGTGTGTTGGAAGCAATTCCAAGGTTGATGTGATCAATATCGCACGCTCCCTCTACCTTCGAGATTAGTGTTAAACATAAATATTGATTGGTGTTTGCATTGAGCATGAACATGATTGGATCATGTTTATTGCAATTCGATTATTCAATTAAAGAGAATAATGGTTACTCTATTTTCTTGAATAATACCTTCAATGGTCATGCGCCTAATATGAATGGTTTATTGAATCTCGATCATAGTGACACACATGTTCATAATATTGATGCCAAAAGATACAAAGTAGTAATGATAGTACCACTTACTTGTGGCGCTGCCGCTTGAGTCATATTAGTGTAAAACGCACAAAAAAGCTCCATACTGATGGATCTTTGGACTCACTCGTATTTTGAATCATTTGAGACATGCGAACCATGCCTATTGGTATAAACGCGTGAAGAAACTCCATGCAGATGGATCGTTTGGACTCACTAGATTTTGAATCACTTGAGACATGCAAATCATGCCACTCGGGCAAGATGACTGAAGGCCTTGTTTTCCAGTGAGATGGAATAAGAAATTAACTTAATGGAAGTAATACGTTTTGATGTGTGCAGTCCAATGAGTGCTGAGGCACGCAGTGGATATCTTATGTTCTTACTTCATAGATGATTTAAGTAGATACTAGTGTATTTGCTTGATGAAACATACGTCTGAATTATTGAAAGGTTCAAGTAATTTCAGAGTGAAATTGAAGATCGTCGTGACAAGAGGATAAAATATCTACGATATGATCATAGAAATGAATATCCGAGTTGCAAGTTTGGTACACAATTAATATAATGTGAAAATTGTTTCACAACTCATGCCACCTGGAACACCATAGTGTGATGGTGTGTCCGAACGTCATAGCCGCGCCCTATTGGATATGGTGCATACTATGATGTCTCTTGTCGAATTACCACTATTGTTTATGGGTTAGGCATTAGAGACAACATCATTCACTTTAAATAGGGCACCACATAATTTTGTTGAGATGACACCATATGAACTATGGTTTGGAGAAACCTAAGGTGTCGTTTCTTAAAAGTTTGGGGTTGCGACGCTTATGTGAAAAAGTTTCACCTTGATAAGCTCGAACCCAAGGCGGATAAATGCATCTTCATATGACACCCAAAATAGTTGGGTATACCTCCTTTCTCAGATCCGTAAGCAAAGTGTTTGTTTCTAGAAATGGGTCATTTCTCGAGGAAAAGTTTCTCTCGAAAGGATTGAGTGGTAGGATGGTGGAAACTTGATGAGGTTACTGAACCGTCACTTCAACCAGTGTGTAGCAGGGCGCAGGAAGTTGTTCCTGTGGCGCCTACACCAATTGAAATGGAAGCTCATGATAGATGAAACTTCAGATCAAGTTACTACAAACCTCGTAGGTTGACAAGGTCACGTACTTCTATAGAGTGGTACGGTAACCATGTCTTGGAGGTCATGTTGCTAGACAACAATGAACCTACGAGCTATGGAGAAGCAATGGTGGGCTCAGATTCAGACAAATGACTTGAGGCCATGAAATCCGACAGAGGATCCATGTATGAAAACAAAGTGTAGACTTTGGATGAACTACTTGATGGTCGTAAGACTATTATGTATAGATGGATCTTTAAAAGGAAGGCAGACGATGATGGAGAAAAGTCACCATTAAGAAAGCTAGACTTGTCGCAAAGATGTTTCCGACAAGTTCAAACAGTTGACTATGATGAGATTTTCTCACTCGTAGCGATGCTAAAATTCTATTGGAATTATATCAGCAGTTGTTGTATTATTTATAAAATCTTGCAGATAGGATGTCAAAACATTGTTTCCTTCACGGTTTCCTTGAGGAAAAGTTGTATGTGATACAACCAGAAGGTTTTGTCAATCCTAAGGATGCTAACAAGTAAGCAAGCTCCAGCGATCCTTCTATGGACTGGAGAAAGCATCTCGGAGTTGGAATATACGCTTTGATGAGATGATCAAAGTTTTTGGTTTTATACAAAGTTTATGAGAAACTTGTATTTCTAAAGAAGTGAGTGGGAGCACCATAGAATTTCTGGTTAGAATATGTGATTGACATATCGTTGATGAAAAATAATGTAGAATTTCTGGAAAGCATAAAGGGTTTTTTGAAAGGAGTTTTTCAAGGGAAAACCTGGATAGAGCTACTTGAACATTGAGCATCAAGATCTATAGAGATAGATCAAAACGCTTAATAGAACTTTCAATGAAATGCATGCCTTGACAAGTTTTTGAAGGAGTTCATAATGGATCAGCAAAGAAGGAGTTCTTGGTTGTGTTGTAAGGTGTGAATTTGACTAAGACTCAAAGCCGACCACGACAGAAGAAAGAGAAAGGATGAAGGTCGTCCCCTATGCATTAGATGTAGGCTCTATAGTATGTTATGCTGTGTACCGCACCTGATGTGTGCCTTGCCATGAATCTGTCAAGGGGTACAAAAGTGATCCAGGAATGGATTACTGGACAACGGTCAAAAGTTATCCTTAGTAACTAGTGGACTAAGGAATTTTTCTCGATTATGGTGGTGATAAAAGAGTTCGTCGTAAAGGGTTACGTTGATGCAAGCTTTGACACTAATCCAGATGACTGTGAGTAGTAAACCGGATTCATATAGTAGAGTAGTCATTAGGAATAGTTCCAAATGGTGCGTGGTAGCAACATCTATAGGATGACATAGAGATTTGTAAAGAAAATATGGTTCTGAAAGGTTCAGACCTGTTGACTAAAAACCTCTCTCACAAGCAAGATATGATCAAACCCCAGAACTGTATTGGTGTTAGATTCATTACACTCACATAGTGGTGTGAACTAGATTATTGATTCTAGTGCAAGTGGGAGACTGTTGGAAATATGCACTAGAGGCAATAATAAATTGGTTATTATTATATTTCCTTATTCATGATAATCGTTTATTATCCATGCAAGAATTGTATTGATTGAAAACTCAAATACATGTGTGGATACATAGACAACACACTATCCCTAGTGAGCCTCTAGTTGACTAGCTCATTGATCAAAGATGGTCAAGGTTTCCTGGCCATAGACAAGTGTTGTCACTTGATGACGGGAGCATATCATTAGGAGAATGATGTGATGGACAAGACCCAAACTATAAATGTAGCATATGATCGTGTCAGTTTATTGCTACTGTTTTCTGCATGTCAATGTACCTGTGCCTATGACCATGAGATCATGCAAATCCCGGACACTAGAGGAATACATAATGTGTATCAAACATTGCAACGTTACCGGGTGACTATAAAGGTGCTCTACAGGTATCTCCAAAGGTGTCTATTGGGTTGGCATGGATCAAGACTGGGATTTGTCACTCCATGTGACGGTGAGGTATCTCGGGGCCCACTTGGTAATACAACATCACAATAAGCCTTGCAAGCAATGTGACTAAGGAGTTATTCACGGGATTTTGTATTAAGGAATGAGTAAAGGGACTTTCCGGTAACAAGATTCAACTAGGTATGGATATACCGACGATCAAATCTCGGGCAAGTAACATACCGAAGGACAAAAGGAACAACATATGGGATTAACTGAATCCTTGACATAGAGGTTCGACCGATAGAGATCTTTGTAGAATATGTAGGAGAAAATATGGACATCCAGGTCCCGCTATAGGTTATTGACCGGGGAGTGTCTCAGGTCATGTCTGCATAGTTCTTGAACCCGCAGGGTCTGCACACTTAAGATTCGATGATGTTTCAGTATAGTTGAGTTATAGGTGTTGGTGACCGAAGGTTGTTCGGAGTCTCGGAAGAGATCCTGTACGCCACGAGGAGCTCCGAAATGGTCCGGAGGTAAAGATTGATATATAGGAAGTCCCATTTTGGTCACCGGAAAGGTTTCGGTCTCATCGGTAGTGTACCGGGAGTGCCGGGTGGGTGCCGAGGGACCAACGGGAGGTGTGTGATGACCCTAGGGATTCATGGGCCAAGAGAGGAGGCAAAACAGACCATTGTGGGCTGTACGAAGCCACCTCGGAGGGCCCATGCGGCTGGAGTGGAAAATAAGGGGAAAATACAAAAGGTGGACAAGGTTTCCAAGTGGAAGGGGAATCCTACTAGGAGTAGGATTGGAGGAGGACTTCTCCTCTCCTCCCACTTCGGCCGACACAAAGGGGCAGCCCTAGGGCCGGTGTCCTCCCTCCTCTCCTCCGATATATACTATAGATTTTGAGGGGTTTTAGACACAACAATAATCAGCCACGCGATGCCCTCTCTGTAGATCCGTTTCTCCTCTAGTCTAGTTTTCAGCGGTGCTTAGGCGAAGCCCTGTCGGACTAGCTCCACCACCATCATCGTCACGCCGTCGCGCTTCCGGAGAACTCATCTACCTCTCCACCCCCTCTTGCTGGATCAAAAAGGCGGAGATCATCGTCGAGCTGTACGTGTGCTGAATGAGGAGGTGTCGTACGTTCGGCGCTAGATCGGGACGGATCATGGGATGGCGGTGATTTGGATCGCGGAGACGTTCCATTACATCAATCACATTTCTTAACTCTTCTCGCTTAGCGATCTAAAAGGGTGTGTGGATCCGATCTCCCTCTCGTAGGTGGTCATCACCATGATATGTCTTCGTGTGCGTAGGAAAATTATTGCTTCAAATGCAACGTTCCACTACAACTTCAACATCAACAGAGATGTTTGGGAAGAAGGTCCATATCCCACTCCCAAGTTTGTTACCCAAAAAGAGAAGTGTGATTCCACTCCTTCCGAAGGAACGAGCTCACAAATGGCCTTCTACCACAAGACCACAAAGGCAAGGGAAAGCTTCAAGATGACATTGACCTATTTTAAGAAGAACACCAAGCCCAGGTCAAGTGGATTCCCAAGGATACTACTAGCTCTACCTCAACAAGTGCTACCACAAACTCCAAGGATTCCCATCAATTTGGTGTGGATTCCCAAGAGGAAGAACTAGAAGTTCTTGAGGGGTGACTCTGCCAATGAAATTCACTCTTATTCATTTTGGCAAGAACTATATGCAAGCAACCTCAACCATATGCATTAGTTCAACGAGTCACACATTCCCTCAAAGGTAAGCAAGGAACAAGGTAATCAATGCATCTTTGGACATTATCCCATGTGTGTTTCACTCCATGTCCATAGATATTCTTGAATATGTTCCTTTTGCTTTGGGACTAACCCATGTAGGTGAAAGGAGTATGAAAACAACAACGATTGCTCCCAACTCAAGATGATTTTCATCAACTTTGAGCATCCACCACTACTTCACCTACTTGAAGTATTCAACGAAAAAACCCAAGGTTAGTTGGTCCCTCTTAGTGGAGATGTCATATCAAGGGGGAGCTTTACTCTAAGACTTGAGTATAAGCATATCCTAAGGATATGAACACATAAATCTATGATGATTTCATCCGAGATCGTCGTAAACCATTTGAGGGGATCAAATCTACATATAAATTACGACGACATGAGTCAAAAACGTTGTAACCGCATAAGATGAGATCGTCATAACTTTTACGACGATTATAAAAATATCGTAACATGTTCTAACTATGTTGACATGTCACTCGTGGGTCCATTCTATCCCACCTCATCCTAGTGTGAAGCAACCTACTATTCTATCATTCCAAAAATTCTCGAAAAATTCTCATAAATACTTTGGATCATGCATTCCTCAAATATGTGAAAACCCTTTCTTCCATAGTTCAAAAATAATTCTGTAATATTCATTTTCCTATTCTGTTCAGAACAACACTTTGTGAAGGAAGTGTTATTTCTATTTTTTTGATTACCCTCATATTTTTTGTGCACTCTTTCCTACCCTAATCATTGCCTCCTCATGGAAACTTTCGTAACGATTTGCCTAGTAAATCTTTCTCAGGAAATTTCCAAAGTTTAGGTTCATCTAATAGCTTTGTGAAGGAAGTACTAGATAGGAATATCCTCATGAGTTGAATTTTTTTCACATCTTCTATGTGCCCAAAACATAGCTCTCCACAAAATTTTAACCCCATCTAGCAATCCATATTTGCCACTCGGAAAATGGTTAAAAAAAGCTAGAAAGATCATAAATGCATACAAATTGGATCTCATCCATAAAATATGGTCTAACTCTAGTGAAAAAATTGTATACATATTTAAAAATTTATTTGAAAAATTCCATAGACTAGGTCTAATTTTTAGATACATGACGACCTCACGGAGGATAAGATGAGCCAGCGAACCAATGAAACCCGAGGAACCTCCTCCACGCGGGTCACCCCACCGGACGCAATCTGAGCCATCCATCACGGGTCCATCCAACGGTGGAGCATCTCCCGAAAAACCAAACCCTAACTATCCGATCCCCACCCCCTCACACACAGCCACACACTACTCCCTCGTCCCCATCTCTCTCCCGCACGAACCCCTCTGGCCGCCGCCACCACCAACGGCGCCCTGATCCAGGCGACCTCTGGTGGGGATAGACGGTGCCAACCACACGACATGGATCCGCTTGCTCCGCTCCTCCCCAATCCCGTGCTTCTTCCCACCCGCGTGCCCGAGCCAAACCCTACAAGCGCGTGCGATCCCACGGCCGCCCCGATCTGCGAGATGTGGCGCGGTTGAGCACGCGCACAGTGCCGCGCGTGGGAAGAGGAGGTTACCCCCGATCCGGCGCGCGATAGGGAGCCCACCGCCTGACGCGGGCAGGCTCGCCGCCTGATGCGGTGGGGCGAGGGCCCCCTCCGATGCGGGGCGGACCTTCCTGCATGCCGGTACAACCCAGGGGCTTCTCGCGGCGCAAGGGCGCGGTGCGCCCGCCCAGCCCACACGTCGACCGACGCCGCTCGCGCCCGCGTCTCTCTCTCTCTCTCTCGGCGATCCTCCCTTCTCCGACGACCGGCTGCCACCCCGTCGTCCCTCGCCGCCAGATCCGCGCGGCCACACCCACCCTCCCCCGCCCTTCCTCTCAGGCCTCGCCGGATCTACGCGGGCGGCGACCATCCCTAGCCATGGTGAGTTCCTCATCCTCCCCTTCCCGTATATCCCCTGGGCTACGCTGGAGGTCGTGAGATCTAATATATCATACGGATCCATATCCCGAAGAATAGGAGGGAATATCCACCAGTTTGTTATCAATTTGGAGTTAGCGAGCCCGGTACAGCCAGTTTGAAGAAGAGGAAATTTACAGCCAAGAAGGCCTTGTGGGATCAACTCAAAGAAGAGGTTGTGGACTAATGTCCTTCTTGCTGTTAACATCCTGTAAGTCCATGCTCAATTTAAGTTGCGTGATTCCCTCTGTTTTATAGTATTAGCTTCCTTTCAACATTTGTGGATTAACACAGTTTTACTACTTTATTTAAAGGGCTTATATCGCTCAGATAGCATCACAAGGAAAGCTTATTATGTGGGGAGCAAAGGTTGGAACATATGAGTTGATTATATCGCTCAGATAGCATCGCAAGAAAATATTAGAGGACCGTAAGTTTTAAGATTTTCATAGCTAACTTTCCATCCAACCCATATCTCTATGAAATAATGGTTTCTTTTGACAATGATGTGGAATTCAAGTTGATATCACACTGTAATATGTGCTTTTTATTTCTGTATTTAACTTTCATGCCAGTCAAAAATACCCTGATTAAATTTATGTATACAAATGTGTACCTCCTACAGAATGCAAATTATTGGTGTATTAAATTCAACAATTTTCCTAGAAAAAAACTCAAATGATATGGCATAAGATTAGGCTTCAAGGACTGCTTGACATGGACATATTTTTTAGATCAGTCAGATTTGTATGTGATTGCCATGCATGCATGCATTATTGAGTCTCAGGCCGCTCAGTCCATTCTTATGCTGCTGGCGCATATCGATTCTACACAGGAGTTCATCATATCTCCCTGCTCGGCTGAATCGCTAAAGGCCATTATATCTCCATGCCTTTCCAAATTGGTATGCGTGTGATTGCCCATACGCATACATGCATATGTTTTTAAAATCTCTACTGTTAATTTCAATGGTAGAGGAAAAAAATAAGGGGATTAGATAATTTAGTCTATGTGGAAGAACGTGGTAGCTCATTTTGACATTTGCACTCAAGAAATCAGTGTATGTGGACATGGCTTTATACTGTGTTATGTGCCGGTTGCCCTCAACTATTGTATAGTAATTCGGCTTTCAAGAGGAAAGGAGTTGAATAATACGCGAGAGCTTGGCGTGAGGTGGAATAAATGACAATATTTGTCTCGCTTGCTTATAGTACAATCCAGTAGAAGTTGTATCCTCTTTTATATTCTATAATCAACTCATATGTGATACGATCGGACTCCTCTTTCTATATCCATTCAACTTCTATCTCTCATGCTTCTATCGTTTTGAATCATAGATAGATGTAGTTTGGAAAAAAACACTGTTGTACGTATGGGCATATATTATGGGAAGTCACAATAGTACATGTCCTTCTTATTACGTAGCTTCAAAAATACATACCCTTCTCATTACGTGATTCTGATTGTGCTTTTCCATTAAAGGTACATGGGCGTGACAGACTTGACATGGGCAACACAATATCTATCTGTAAACAAATATTTTTGTGTCACATTAAATCTTTAAATGTCAACCGTTTATATCTAAGAATTAACGGACAGGGAAATTTAATCTGTATGAAAGAACATGACGTGATGTTTTGTTTGGCTGCACGAATCCTTTTGGCTCCTTTGTGTGCAAATTAAGAAGTGCTAGATGAAAGAAATGTTGGTCCTTGATTTGTTGCCAACGTCAGCTGGCCATCCCTTTGATTACGTCTTATGATGAGTTCACATAAAAAATCTTGTGTTGAATTATAAGGAAAGAGAGAGACACGTATATTTATTAGTTTCGGACTCCAGGTTACCTCTAGCATATGAGTCCACGGTGTTTTTTCTGTCTGCCCGATTCCAATAGTGAGCCTAGTCATATTTGTTTTTGGAACTTATGGGATAGGGAGACATGTATATAGACGTATTCTTTCAAGCAAATCGCAACCGTTCTTTTTTACTCTTTCATTATTGTTACATCTAAGCCATCACTTTTCTGTCGTTTTAATACTGATGAGCTGTTTCGGATGCAGCCAAGGAGCACGTTGTTGGCTGGTACAACACTGGTCCAAAAGTAAAGGAGAAGGACTTGGATGTTCATGCATTGTTTACCAAGTATGATTCTGCTCTACAACCGTTTGTCCTGCAGTAATTTAGAAGCTCTTCTCAGTTACACAATTATTTGGTACAAGTACTCACGACTTATGCATACGAACCCAATGTTGGGATGCCACCGTGTACTCTTTAAGGCGAAATTTCAGTAGCTGTTTAGTTTCAGTAGTTGTTTAGTTTCAATGCTGTTCACGACATATATTTATTCGCCGCATAATATTCGATATATATAGTACGGTTCACGACATAATATTCTTCATTTTTGAAAGAAAAAACAGTGATCTCTTAATTAGATCATACCCAAGTGGTATTTTGTGTTTTGTTTTGTCTAGTTCTAGCCCTAGTGGTGTTTGTCAGTGTTCGGTTCAGGTTATGTTTGGTTGGTTGTGACTTGTATTTTCTTGTCAGTCGTTCGGTCGATGGTTTGATATACTGAACGCTCTCTCTTCTTCTATAAACTTTGAATGGTGTTTTTTCGGCAGGTGGTTGCTATAACAGTGTTCTTGCTGTGTATAGCATTCTATGCTTTCTTGTCTCCGTTTCTTGGGAAGAACTTGTATCAGTATATTGCAATCGGTGTTTATAGTTTCCTGGTAAGGTTCCACTTCCTCTATTTTCATGCATGGATCAGATCCTGGAGTATTGAATTGGTTCATATTGATTATACTATTGGAACCACCACTACAACATTTCCTTACATACAAAAAATTAAGGGCCTTACTGAATGTGCATCCAATTTGTAAATCTGTATCGCGTAGTATCAGCAATCAAATCAGCAACTATGCAGTGAAACTGTTACTGGCTACTTTCTGAAATGTGATTTCCAGATCTATAGCTCAAATACTCTAGTTCCCAGTGTTAACTTGTCTATGTTCCCAACTGTTTTTTCGTTGAAAAATGGGTATCATAATTTAGAAGTTCTCCTGCTCCCATATGGTTGTCCAGATTTTGTTCTTAAAAGATAAGCATTCTACTGAATTGTACTGAAAAAAGAGCAGTGATATTCGTTTCTTGTACATGTTTGCTGTCTTGGTAGATGGACCGGTGGAGGATTTATACGGCATGTTCATCAACAAAGTCCGACGCGAGCGCCCGCCCGAGATGCTGGAACAAGTCAGGGGGTGAGCGAGCGATTTGGTGCCGCCGAGGCGCGTCCGTAGCAGATTTCCCTGCTGCTGCTGGTGTCCTCTGACTGCTGCAGATTTCCCTTCACATTCTAGTGTTTATTATGGATGGATGGATGGTCTGTGCTGCCATATTTGAAGTTGAGATCATTCATATAGGATCACAGCCTACAGCTCATACTTCTCTCAGTCACATCTGTTTTTTGTACAATGAGGCTAAGTGCAGCAGGAAAACATTATTTTTTCAGATAATTATTGCTTCAGTATATTTACTTGGACTGATTAATTATATCTTGTTGGGAAAAACACCACACACATGTTTCTTTTGAAAGACACAAACATGTCTTCATTGTTGACCTTATAAATAGCACACCACCAATTTCTAGTTGTGGATTTGGCTAGCAGTGAGTGAGATTTATCATATACATCCTCTAGGTTCAGTTTTGAGTACAAATTAAAAGCTCATACTTGTTAGTACAACAGTGCAAGTCTGATTAATTAACTATTTGAGAGATGCATGCTATGGGCATATATGATTCTAGACTTCTAAAACTTTTTAGTCCCTTACATACTTTTGGCTAGCTCATGTCACACTGCAAGCAATTCAATAATGTGATATTTGAAACTACTTTACCATCTCTTACAGGCAAGGTGCATGGAGGTAGGCTCAGCTTCGGCGTCTTCCATTGGACTGCCCCGCTGCTGCCGGCGACGTTGTTTGGCACCGATACGGTGAGCTCCTCTCCCTCCTCTGCTCTGTGCCTCCTGTCCCCGGTTGCTCTGATGATCCTCGTGGCCTTCGAGCCACGATCATGGTGTGGGTCTATGGCCATCGTTCCATGGTTGTCTGGTTAGTCTGCTAGAGTCCTTTCATAATCATCATGCCACTGTTTGTTTTTAAAGTTTGCTCGTTTCTCTGCTTGTCATGCTAGCTAACACTAGCCTACCTGATGCGAACTTGCTGAATATATGTATGGGTAGTTCCTGTGGTCACTTATTATCCAAGGGAGTAGTTTTGGTACTTAACGAATGGTGTTTCAGCTAGCTTGCACCTCATCTAGCTACTCACTGTTATTGTTACACGTGAGATGATATTTTGTTCTTCGAAAGACGTTTTACAATTTAGCATTGCCATCTCGTTCCTGCGCCTCAACAATACATTACTTTGTCTGGATGCAGGTATACTAGAGCCCATAAAAGCTGGTATCAGGGATGCAAAACTAGGAGTGGGGAAGCAAGAGCATGATGACTTCTTCACAGCGAGTGCTAATTTCTGTATTTTCTTTTGAGATTCTTTTGGGTTGATGCTTCAGCTGTGAAAACTGGTATCTGATTGTCAACTGTGAATCAGATGAGTTATTGTATTATGTAAACCTCGAGATGTATTATGTGATATTATATGATGGATGATTTTAATTCAACTTGGAGTTTTCTTGATTTGAATATGAAATAGTGCTGCATTTAATATTGGAAAAATAATTGGTTGAAAAGGCCCAATAAATAGAAATGAAACCAAGTTCTGGAAAAAAAAGTTGTTGAATTCAAAAATAAAAAAGGCCAAAACTGAAATTGGACCAAATGTATTTGGGCACTAAAAGGCCAGGGCCCAAAAAAAATTCAAAAAGGAAAAAACTAAAAGTGGCTATAAATGGGCTAAGGCCCAAAAAGAAGCCCAGAAGCTCAAGAAAATAAAACCAGCCCATGTGTTCAATTGAAATGGGTTGGGCTGATTTCAACTATGATGTTTTGATTTGGTCGTAATTTTGCCACGTAGACTGCCACGTAGGACTAGGTTAGATTGTCACGACGATTTAGGATCGTCGTAAAGGTTACGACGATCCTTGAATCGTCATAAAAGTTACGACGATTTTGATCAAAACATCGCTGTTGTTCATTTGTGACGCTCCGTTTTCGACGCTTGGTTTTTCGTTGTGAGATTGTCGTAAACTAAAAACCTTGACGATGTAGCGACGAAAATATAGTGTCGTGTATTAGCATATTCCTTGTAGTGTCAAGTTCTATTCATGCTTCATCACAAAACTTGAACAAGCACTTGTCGATTCCTCTGTGTGAAGGTGCACTCGGAGTTCCGTATCGTCAAAGGCTGCCTTCCAAAACCTCTTTGAAAAACTCGGTGTGGCCAACTCCACAAACTCGGTGACACCGATTTTTCAAAGTTGATCAGGTTTTCTTATCTTGGTACCACCGAAATCGCCAACTCGGTTACACCGAGTTTCCCTGTCTACTGAGAGTTAAGGAACTCGGTGACACCGAGTTTACCACCTCGGTGACACCGATAGCGTACGGGTATATATACCTACGGACCAAATCCTTTGATTTCACTTCATCAAAATGGTTCGTTCGCCAAAACCCTTGCCGCCTCTGGGATTCACCACCGTCGATGCAATCTACTCGGTCGTCGTTGTTGTAGCCGAACCGCCACCAAGCTAGGGTAAGGTCCGATCTCCTTTGTGTTTCCTCATCCGATTCTCACGTGTTGGAATCTTAATTCTTCATACCACCATGTGCGAACCTGGTGTCCACGAGGTGAATCCTTAGATTTGTAGTAGTAGGAAATTTCGGATCTAATCTGCCGCAATATGCAACTCGGTGATACCGAGTTTGTAAAATCGGTTCCACCGATTCCTGTTTTAGGGTTCCTGAGAAGCAACTCAGTGAGACCGAGCAGCTCTTTTTGGTGCCACCGAAAATGACTGCCAAGTTTCTGTTAAGCGAGTAAGCTTTCTTGGTGGCTCCGAAAATGCCAACTCGGAGCCACCGATTTACATCCTATAGAAGATCATACCCTAAGTTTCAGACTTCAAATTTCAAAAATATCTGAATTTTGTGATGCTCATCGAGTGTGTCTCGTCAAGTCCAGATTACCTGCGCAAACACAAAAGAGCTTGCACCCAACGCTATAAAGGGGTTGTCAATCCCTTCAAGATTGATTGCAAAGTGAGATCTGAAGGCGGAAAGTGCAATGAAGTAAAAGAGTAAGGCTGAAAATATGGTGTGAAGTAGACCCGGGGGCCATAGTGTTCACTAGAGGCTTCTCTCAAAATAGCAAATATTATGGTGGGTGAACAAATTACTGTCGAGCAATTGATAGAACCGCGCAAAGTCATGATGATATCTAAGGCAATGATCATACATATAGGCATCACGTCCGAGACAAGTAGACCGATACTTTCTACATCTACTACTATTACTCCACACATCGACCGCTATCCAGCATGCATCTAGTGTATTGGGTTCATGACGAACAGAGTAACGCTTTAAGCAGGATGACATGATGTAGAGGGATAAACTCAAACCAATGATGAAAACCCCATCTTTTTACCCTTGATGGCAACAACATGATGCGTGCCTCGCTACCCCTTCTGTCACTGGGTGAGGTCACCGCATGGTATGAACCCAAAACCAAGCACTTCTCCCATTGCAAGAATCATAGATCAAGTTGGCCAAACAAAACCCACAACTCGAAGATAATTACAAGGATATGAAATCATGCATAAGAGAGATCAGAAGAAACTCAAATAAGATTCATAGGTAATCTGATCAAAAATCCACAATTCATCGGATCTCGACAAACACACTGCAAAGAAGATTACATCAGATAGATCTCCATGAAGATCATGGAGAACTTTGTATTGAAGATCGAAGAGAGAGAAGAAGCCATCTAGCTACTAGCCATGGACCCCGAAGGTCTATGGTGAACTACTCACGCATCATCGGAGAGGTCATGGTGTTGATGAAGAAGCCCTCTGTATCCGAATCTCCCCTCCGACAGGGCACCAGAACGTGCCCCAGATGGGATCTTGCGGAGACATAAGCTTGCGGCGGCGGAAAAGTATTGTCGTGGATCTCCTGATTTTTTTAGGGCTTTTAGGGAATTTATAGGCGAAGGAGCTAGGGCAGGGGAGGCCCAAGAAACCCACAAGCCTGGGAGGCGCGGGCCCCCCTGGCCGCGCCATGGGGGCTTGTGGCCTCTCTAGGGACTCCCTGCCTTGGTTCCCAAGCTTTCTGTGTATCTTCTGTTCCGAAAAAAATCTTTTCGGAAGTTTTATTCCGTTGGGACTCCGTTTAAAATCCTCCTATGAAAAGGGTCAAAAAACGGAAAAAATTGGAACTGACACTTGGCACTGAGTTAATAAGTTAGTCCCCAAAAAGATATAAAAGGTATAAAAGTTTGACAAGATAATAGTATGAAACCATCAAAAATTATAGATACGTTGGAGACATATCAAGCATCCCCAATCTTAATTCCTGCTTGTCCTCGAGTAGGGAAGTGATAAAGACTGAATTTTTGATGTGGAATGCTACCTAGCATAGTTGTCCTTTGTAACTTCTTTCATGTGACATGAATGTTCAGATCAGTAAGATTCAAAACAATAGTTTTCTATTGACATGAAAACAATAATACTTCAAGCAAACTAGCAAGGTAATCATGAACTTTTGAAATAACAAGGCCAAAGAAAGTTATCCCTACAAAATCATATAGTCTGGCTATGCTCCATCATCCTCACACAACTAATTTAAATCATGCACAACCCCAGTATTGGCCAAGTAATTGTTTTCGCACTCTTACTTTCTCAAACCTTTTACAACTATCACGCAATACATGAGCGTGAGCCATGGATATACCACTATAGGTGGAATAGAGTGTGGTGGTAGTTGTGAGACAAAAAAGGAGGAGATGGTCACATTGACTCGGTGTATCAAAGGGTTATGGAGATGCCCATTAATAGATATCAATGTGAATGAGTAGGGATTGCCATACAAAGGATGCATGAGAGCTATAAGTATGTGAAAGATCAAAAAGACAACTAGTGGGTGTGCATCCAACTTGCTTGCTCACGAAGACCTAGGTTAATTTGAGGAAGCCCATCCTTGGAATATATAAGCCAAGTTATATAATAAAGATTCCCACTAGTATATGGTGGAGACAAAACAAGAGGCTCTCAATCATGAAGAACATGGTGCTATTATGAAGCACAAGTGTGGAAAAAGATAGTAGCATTGTCCCTTCTCTCTTTTTCTCTTTTTTTATTTGGGCTCTTTGGCCTCTCTTTTTTTATGTGGGAAACTTTGGCCTCTTTTTTTCTTTTTTTATTAACTCACATGGGACAATGCTCTAATAATGATGATCATCACACTTTTATTTACTCACAGCTCAAAGCTCAGAACGATGATGACTCTATAGGAAATGCCTCCGGCAGTGTACCGGGATGTGCAACGATCTAGCTTGGCGTATGACGTTAAAACATCTCACTAGCTATCTTACGATCATGCAATGGCAATATGAGAGTGACGGCACAAGTCATGAGACGGAATGGTGGGAGTTGCATGGCAATATATCTCGGAATGGCTATGAAAATGCCATAGTAGGTAGGTATGGTGGCTGTTTTGAGGAAGGCATATGGTGGGTTTGTGCACCGGCAAAAATTGCGCCGCACTAGAGAGGCTAGCAATGGTGGAAGGTGAAAGTGCATATATACCATGGACTCACATTAGTCATGAAGAACTCACATCCTTATTGCGAAAAATTTTATAGTAATCGAAACAAAGTGCTAAACGCATACTCCTAGGGGAAGGGTTGGTAGGTGTTAACAATCGTGCGATCCCGACCGCAACACAAAGGATGACAATCAATAGATCAATTATGCTCCGACTTCCTAACATAGCGGTTCACCATACGTGCATGTTACGGGAATCACTAACTTCAACACAAGTATTTCTAGGTTCACAACACCCTACTAACATAACTCTTTAATATTACCAAATCCACGTCTCAAAACTAATTGAGAGGAATCAAACTTCTCTTTCTACTCAATGCACATGAAGATGGAGGTTTTTGTATCCTCTTTGGGTACCTATCACCTTTGGGACTACTTTCATAGCACAAACCAACTACCAAGTCACGCACCGCCGTGCTCTAAAAGATCTAAGTGAAGCACATAGAGCAACATTGTCTAGCTCAAAAGGTATAAGTGAAGCACGATGAGCATTCTAGCAAAATCACGATGAGTGCATGTCTCTCTCAAAAGGTGTGCAGAAAGGATTATTGTGACACAACAAAAATAAAAGAGTCCTACAATACAAGACGCTCCAAGCAAAACACATATCATGTGGTGAATAAAAATATAGCTCCAAGTAATGTTACCGATGGATTGAAGACGAAAGAGGGGATGCCTTCTCGGGGCATCCCCAAGCTTAGGCTTTTTGGTGTCCTTGAATTTGCTTGGGATGCCTTGGGCATCCCCAAGCTTGATCTCTTTCCACTCTTCTATCCCTTTGTCCATGAGAACATCACCCAAAACTTGAAAACTTCACAACACAAAACTTAAACAGAAACTCATGATATCATTAGCACAAGAAAACAAACTACCACCTCTTTAGGTACTATAGAAATCTTGATTTCTATTTATATTGGTGTTATATTACAGTATTCTCACTTTTCCATGGCTAGTACCCCCCGATACTATCCATAGTTTCATCAAAACAAGCAACCAACTCAACAAAAACAGAATCTGTCAAAAACAGACCAGTCTGTAGCAATTTGTATACTTCGTATACTTATGGTACCTCAAAAATTTGGACTTATTACGACTGTCTGGGAAAAAATCATATCAACCATAAGAAAAAAGAATCAACTCAAAATCTCTTCCTGAATAAAAATGAAAATTAATCTCGTGAGCGAAAAGTTTATGTCTTTTTCCAGCAGGATCAAACAACCGTCAGCAAGACTAGTCATAAAGGTTTTGCTTGGCTCAAACACAAAAAGAAACACAAAATATGCTATCATAAAAGAATTATGATGGCGTGGACGCAACAAAACAGAAAGCAAAAAAGCAAAGATAAATCCATTGGGTTGCCTCCCAACAAGCTCTATTGTTTAACGCCCTTAGCTATGCATTGATAATTCAATGATGCTCACATCAAAGACAAGACTGGAAGCACAACGAGAGCATCATAAAGCATGCGAAAACATCTAAGTCTAACATACTTCCTATGCATAGGCATTTTATAGGAAAACAAATTGTCAAGACAACCAATAGTTACCATATGCAAGGAAGAAGAAAGAGACAATAGCAATCTCCACATAACGAGAGGTAATTTGGTAACATGAAAGTTTCTACCACAATATGTTCCTCTCTCATAGCAATTACATGTGAGATCATAATCAAATTCAACAATATATATATCACAAAGGATATTCTTTTCATGATCCACATACATGCAAAGTTGACGCTCTTCAAAAATAGTGGGATTATCATCAACTAAAGTCATGACTTCTCCAAACCCACTTTCAATATTATTGCAAATATCATAATCATCATGAGGGTTAAACAAAATTTCAAGATCATAAGAAAAATTATTACCCCAATCATAATCATTGCAACAAGTAGTGGACATAGCAAAACTAGCATCCCCAAGCTTAGGGTTTTGCATATTTTTAGCATGATTTATAGTGAAACCATTGCAATCATGCTTTTCATTCAAGGAGCCCTCGTGAATCACTTCATAAATTTCTTCATCGCGATTTTTAGATTCACGCATCTCAAGCAAAACTTCATAGAGAAAGTCAAGTGCACTCAACTCTCTAGCAATTGGATCAACATAATTGGATCACTTAAAGAGATTAGCAAGTGGATGAGGATCCATATAACTAGATTTTCAGCAAGCGAAGATGCAAGCATATTGAAGGCACATAGCACACAAGAAAAGGAAAGGCAAGCGAAAGAAAAGGGCGAACGTAAAAGGCAAATATTTTTGTAAATTTTTGTTTTTCAGAAGTGGGGGAGAGGAAAACGAGAGGCAAAAAAGAAAATGCAAGAGATGAGTTTGCGACACTTACTTGGATGAGTTCTTGACTTGATCCTCCCCAGCAACGGTGCTAGAAATCCTTCTGCTACTTCTCAAACAGCACCGCCAGAAATTGGCACGTTGACGGAGACTTGGCTTGCGTTGGTTTTTCCCTTGAAGAGGAAAGGGTGATGCAGCACAGGAGTAGTAAGTATTTCCCTCGGTTTGCGAACCAAGGTATCAATCCAGTAGGAGAGTCTCGTCAAGTCCAGAGTACCTGCGCAAACACAACAGAGCTTGCACCCAATGCTATAAAGGGGTTGTCAATCCCTTCAAGTTTGATTGCAAAGTGAGATCTGAAGGCAGAAAGTGCAACGAAGTAAAAGAGTAAGTCTGAAAATATGGTGTGAAGTAGACCCGGGGGCCATAGTGTTCACTAGAGCCTTCTCTCAAAATAGCAAATATTACGGTGGGTGAACAAATTACTGTCGAGCAATTGATAGAACCGCGCAAAGTCATGACGATATGTAAGGCAATGATCATACATATAGGCATCACGTCCGAGACAAGTAGACCGATACTTTATGCATCTACTACTATTACTCCACACATCGACCGCTATCCAGCATGCATCTAGTGTATTGAGATCATGACAAATAGAGTAAAGCTTTAAGCAAGATGACATGATGTAGAGGGATAAACTCAAACCAATGATGAAAACCCCATCTTTTTACCCTTGATGACAACAACACGATGCATGCCTCGCTACCCCTTCTGTCACTGGTTGAGGTCACCGCACGGTATGAACCCAAAACCAAGCACTTCTCCCATTGCAAGAATCATATATCAAGTTGGCCAAACAAAACCGACAACTCGAAGAGAATTACAAGGATATGAAATCATGCATAAGAGAGATCAGAAGAAACTCAAATAAGATTCATAGAAAATCTGATCATAAATCCACAATTCATCGGATCTCGACAAACACACCGCAAAGAATATTACATCGGATAGATTTCCATGAAGATCATGGAGAACTTTGTATTGAAGATCCAAGAGAGAGAAGAAGTCATCTAGATACTTGCTATGGACCCGAAGGTCTATAGTGAACTACTCACGCATCATTGGAGAGGTCATGGTGTTGATGAAGAAGCCCTCGGTATCTGATTCTCCCCTCCAGCAGGGCACCAGAACGTGCCCCAGATTGGATCTTGCGGAGACAGAAGCTTGCGGCGGCGGAAAAGTATTTTTGTGGATCTCCTGATTTTTTTGGGATTTTAGGTAATTTATAGGCGAAGGAGCTAGGGCAGGGGAGGCCCAGGGAGCCCACAAGCCTGGGAGGCGCGGGGCCCCCCTGGCCGCGCCATGGGGGCTTGTGGCCTCTACCGGGACTCCCTGCCTTGGTTCCCAAGCTTTCTGCATATCTTCTGTTCCGGAAATAAATCTTTTCGGAAGTTTTGTTCCGTTTGGACTACGTTTAAAATCCAGCTCTGAGAAGGGTCAAAAACACGGAAAAAACAGGAACTGGCACTTGGCACTGAGTTAATAAGTTAGTCCCAAAAAAATATAAAAGGCATACAAAACATCCAAAGTTTGACAAGATAATAGCATGAAACTATCAACAATAATAGATACGTTGGAGACGTATCAGTAACTGAGTTGACCACCATTGTTAGACAGCTTCAACATGAAGTTTACTCTATGGATATTTCACGCTCAGAGGATGAAGATGAAGATGAAGATGATGATGAGGAGGAGGATGAGTGTCCTCCTCCCACTACTACTAGGTTCAGCATCAGGCCTCGGTCAGTTGTTTTTCCAACTCAGGAGATAGGTCAGACATCTTCATCACAAGTTTCAGCACCTTCAGCATCAGCTCCAGCTAAAACTCCTCTAGTATCAACTCCTTCAGCTCCACGGACATCAGTAGACGACTTCGCAGACGCTGTTCTATCAACTCCATCATCAGCTACCCACAGAGACGAGTAGTTCTATACTTCTCAACTTTTTGGTAACTTGTTGTCAAAGGGGGAGAAATGTATAAATCATAGAATTCGCATGAGAGAGATCTTTTGAATTTATTTTCTCTCATTTGGTTTTAAAAACTTTGGTTGATGGATGACTTTGTCCTATCTATGTGATTGATCCTACGCTTTATCCTTGTGATGCTACGATATCATCTCTTAGCTATCCTTGTGATGATCACTCATTTATCTTGTTGGTGTCATGTGTATTGCTATTATTTTTATGCACCATCAAGATGTATGTGACATGGAACAGTAACCAATGATCCTAATCGATTGTGCATTTACATTCAAATGCAAGGGAGCTCTTGCTTTTCACATATTTCTCAAAGCGTCGATGCTAATCATTGATTATATCATTTGTCGAAGCTTTGATCTATATGTTGTCATCAATTACCAAAAAGGGGGAGATTGAAAGCACAATTGCTCCCTAGGGTGGTTTTGATAATTGATCACAACATATGCATCATTGGACTAATGTGTTTTCCAAGTATATTTCAGAAAAGTTCAAAAGATGTTATGGCTTAAGGTTTTTGTGGAGATGCCCCTTCATGCAAGAAAGGAATAATATTGGCTCAAGTTTAAACCTAGAAGACTCTTCATTTTATATTTGTGAGAAATCACTTTTGAGTCCATAGGAAAGCTAATACTATTAAAATGGGGTGAGGTAGTAAAATGAACTCATTGCTCAAATGCTCAAAGTTAGCCACCAAAACACTCAGTCATTTCTCCCACATATCCACTCTGTCAAGTTCCATATTCACAAATTCGGTTTCACCAACATTGACACATTAGACCCATCGAGTTTGAACCTCAGACATAACCCTAGCCATTACCACCAAATCGGTGCAACCAAAACTGCATCGGTGCTACCGAGTTTGGGTGATCAATGCTACCTCTTGAGCTTGCGTTGGTTTTCCCTTGAACATGAAAGGGTGACACGGTGAAGTAGATAAGTATTTCCCTCGGTTTGTTGAGAACCAAGGTATCAATCCAGTAGGAGGAGCAAGAAAGGCCCCAATAGTAGAACCTACACAAACAATCAAACACTTGCACCCAACACTATAAAGGGGTTGTCAATCCCTTCAGAGTTATCTGCAAGGATGAGGCCTGATAGCGATAGATTCATAATATTGCGGAAACAAAAGTAAATAAATTGCAGGAATACATTTTTGGTTTATAGATCTGAAAATATAATATGGAAAATAGACCTGGGCGCCATAGGTTTCACTAGAGGCTTCTCTCATAACGGAAAGTAAGACGATGGGTGAACAATTATTGTCGAGTAATTGATAGAAAAGCAAATAATTGTGAAGATATCCAAGGCAATGATTATGCATATAGGTCACACGGCCCTGTCAAGTAGACCGAAACGATTCTGCATCTACTACTATTACTCCACACATCGACCGACTCATGCCTGCATCTAGAGTATTAAGTTCATGAAGAACAGAGTAATGCATTAAGTAAGATGACATGATGTAGACGAATAAACTCAAGAAATATTATGAAAACCCCATCTTCTTATCCTTGATGGCAACAATACAATACGTGCCTCGCTACCCCTACTATGTCACTGGATGAGGACACCGCAAGATTGAACCCAAAACTAAGCACTTCTCCCATTGCAAGAAACACCAATCTAGTTGGCCAAACCAAACCAATAACTCGAAGAGACTTGCAAAGATATGAAATCATGCATATAAGAATTCATAAGAGGCTCAAATAATATTCCTAGATAATCTTAACATAAACTCACAATTCATTGGATCTTGACAAACACACCGCAAAAGAGTATTACATCGGATAGATCTCCATGAAGATCATGAAGAACATGGTATTGAAGATCAAAGATAGAGAAGAAGCCATCTAGCTACTAGCTATGGACCCATAGGTCCGTGGTGAACTACTCACATATCATTGGAGGGGCAATGGAGTTGATGTATATGCCCTCCGTGCTCAATTCCCTCTCCGGCAGATTACCGGAAAAGGCTCCCAGATTGGATGTCACGGGAATAGAGGCTCCCGACGGCATAAAAGTATTTTCGTGGCTCTTTTTGGCAATACGGGAATATTTGTGAATTGATAGGCCAAAGAATAGTGTTAGGATACTTGCAAGGGGGCCACAAGCTAGGGGCACGGACACCCCCTAGGACGCGCCCTGCAGGCTTGTGGCCTCCCGGAAGTTGCCCTGCCCCTACTCCAAGTCTGTTGTCTTTCTTCTGGTCCAAGAAAAATCAATCCACATATTTTATTCCGTTTGGGCTCCATTTAATATTCCTTATCTACAATACTCAAAAACTTGGAAAAAACAAAAACTGGCACTAGGCTCTAGATTAATAGGTTATTCCCAAAATTAATATATAACATCATATAAATACATATAAAACATCCAAGACAGATAATATAATAGCATGGAATGATAAAAAATTATAGATACATTGGAGACGTATCAATCATCCCCAAGCTTATTTCCTGCTCGTCATTGAGACGACCCAAATGTATATATAATTTATGCTTGTTCCATGATCTTTTGGGTGACATTGTTATATGTTTTGCTACACTTTTATATCATTTTACACATATTTGGACTAACCTACTAACTCAGTGCACCCAGTGCTAGTTTCTGTTTGCTGATGTCTATTTTGTAGGGGCTTTTACCCAATTTTCCAAAGCCCGGAAAAATCTAGAAAAATATACAAAAAATCAGCGAAACAGAAGCTTCGGGATCACCAAAGGAGGGCCAGAGGGGGCCAGCGGCCTCCCACGCGGCCAGCTGGCGCGGCCAGGCCCTAGGTCGCGCCAGGAGGTCGCCTGGGTGGGTCCCACCTCCTTCGGTGCCCTCCTTTGGCCTATATTTAGAGATCTGTAAGGAAACCCTCGGAGACTTTCTGGAATCACAAATTTCTCCATCGTTCCGCCACCACAGCGCTTCCAAGATCGGGAGTCAAGAGACCTCTTCCCGGCACCATGCCGGACGGAGGATTGACCTCCAGGAGCTTCTCCACTGCCATGGACGCTTCCCGGACGTGTCGTGAGTAGTCCTCCTTGGACCATGAGTCCATGATCAGTAGTTATGTGATGTATTCTCTCCAATCTTGTGCTTCAATGGTTTGTCCTTGTGAGCTGCCCTACATGATCAAGGCATCTATGTAATTCTCTTGCTTTTGCTATGCTCGGTTTGTTGGGATCCGATGGATTATGAGATTATGTTCAGATTGTTATGATTTATATATTTGATTATCCTTTTATATTATGTTCCTTAGTGATTCTTGCATGTTCTCCATTGCTTTTTATTGCTTTGGCCAAGTAGTAGATCGGAACTCCAAGAGGGAGCGTTATGCATGATTGTGGGTTTGAGCCCCTCGATTTCTAGCTTGAGTGAGAGAAACATCAGACTAGGGGATGTGCTTGTTGCCACCAGGGAAAAAACAACGGTGCTTGTAACCATGGTTGCAAGGATTGTTTACCTTATGCATAGTTTGTTAATGAAGTTGTCCTTTTTTTGAGTTTACACTTTGGGTGGGGCTCGCAACTTAATACTGGAGAGATGTTCTGGATAGATATCTCAAGGTGGATGATTAGTAAGTAGATGCTCATGAATAAACGGTCTACTTGTCTTGGCGTACTGCACATTACTATTGAACCTCTAACTATCAAGGAGCATAATTAGTATTGCGGTGCGGTCATAATTCTGTCAATTGCCCAACTGTGATTTGTTTACCCTAGCATAGTTGTTTATCGTCTTTCAGGAGAGAGATATCACTAGTGAACAACATGTGACTCCCATCCATATCACCATCATTGTTTACAGCTCCATCATTTACCACTTTCCTTTACTTTTCCGTTGAAATCACTATTACCTTCCCGCTTGTGTTTTGATCCTTTGCAAACTACAAGGCCGGAGAGATTGACAACCTCTCTGTACTCGTTGAGAGTAAAGTTATTTGTTGTGTGTGCAGGTCCACGTCTTCTGCTAGCGCCAGGGTGGAATACACCTACTTGTTGAGCCTAGGAGTCCTCCTGGTTCGATAAACCTTACAGTCTCCGTGTAAGGGAAATTTGCTGCTGACTACATCTCCACCTTCCACTTGGGGTATCCAACGAGGGGCGAGAAGTATATACATCATCTCATCATCAAGCGAATTTCTGGCGCCATTGCCGGGGACTCCAGTCTTCAAGATAGGGGAGTTGGACACTATCTTTTACCTTTGCTTTTTAGTCTTGTTAGTTTTCTTTCTAGTTTTTGCTTTAGAGTCTTATACCAAAAACCACAAAATGCTTTATTCTTGCTTGTTGCCGCTGCTATGGGTTCCAGTTAGAACACCATGTTGGGTGACTCCATTAGTCATGACAACAATGATTACACCTTCTCCTCTATTGCTCCAGTTACCACTAAGGGTCTTTTTACAAGTAAACCATGTGACTATACTAGTCATTATGGAGTATTATGCCCTTTGGCATGGTTGCGTCGGGAAGCCACAAGATCTTTGGTTTGAAGTTGCTCCTAACCGTCCCCAAACTTGGGAAGACATCCAAAGTCTTATAATAGGGAGCAAATCAAAGGTAGAGGATGACACTACAACTTTACTTAATAGCAATATTATTGATTTTGACAATTGTAGCCTCTCCGAAATCATCACCCTTTTGCAAAGAATGGTTAAAGACCCACACACTAGTACACTCAATATTGCCTTCACCGAGCATATTACTAATGCTCTTATCAAAGCTAGGGAGGAGAAGCTCAAGCTAGAGACTTCTATTCCTAGAAAACTAGAAGATGGTTGGGATCCTATGGTAAAAATTAAATTGAATAATATCTCTTGCTTTGCTTTGTGTTATGTTGGAGCTAGTGCCTCCGTTATGCCCAAAAGAATGTATGATATGCTTGACTGGAAACCTTATGATCCATGTTCTTTTGGTGTTCATCTCGTTGATTCTTCCATAAAGAAACCATTAGGGAGAATTGATGATGTTCTTATTATTCTCAATGATAATTATTTGCCCGTTGATTTTCTTATTATGGACATTGAATGTGATCCTTCATGTCCAATTATTTTGGGACGTCCTTTTCTCCGCACCGTTGGTGCTTACATTGACATGAAAGAGGGAATTATTAAATTCCAATTTCCTCTTAAAAAGGGAATGGAACACTTCCATAGAAATAATATTAAGTTACCTTATGAGTCCGTTACACGCGCAAGTTATTCTTTTGGAGTTGATAACACTTGATGTTCTTGCATTGTGCCTAGCTCAAAGGCATAAAAAGCGCTTGTTGGGAGGCAACCCAATTTATTTTCACTCTCTGTTTTAGTGGTATTGATGTGTGTTACTACTGTAGCAACATCATTGTATCTTTATTTTTAAGATTTTTGCCAAGTTATAGCCTCCGATTGCAAGAAAGTTAAAAAATTGTGACATGCTGTCCAGAAACAGATTCTGTCTGCTTGATGAAACAATTTGCCAAAAATCACCAGATCATATTTTTGATCTAAATAGTTTTGAAACCATGCTCTATATAATTTTCTTTCTGCATATGTTCTGAGTTTTTTTATTTGAGTTGCAGAAGTACCCCGAATAAATTATTTACTACATGTTGTTCTGTTTTTCACAGATTCTACCATGTTTTGTGTTTTCATTGTTTTGCGAATCCTAAGCTTTCTTTTTATTTGCAAAAACCTTTTGGAAATCATGAGAAGCGGTAGATTTTCATGAAAATCTTTATTTCCAGCAGGTATTGAATTATTTTATTAAGGGAACTAACCACTCTAATCAGCTTATGATGAGTTTTGTATGAAGGGAGTTTTCAAGTATGCGATGGGAGAGATGATGAAAGAAGATAAAGGAATGTCAAACGCTCAAGCTTGGGGATGCCCCCATGTATTCCAAGATATATTCAAGGAGACTCAAGCGTCTAAGCTTGGGGATGCCCCCATGCATCCCCTCCTCTATCAACAATCATCAGTTTGTCCATCTCCAAGCTATATTTTTATCACTGCATATGATATGTGCTATACTTGGAGCGTACCGCTATTTTCTTTTTTAGTTTTATTAGTTGTGTTTTCTGGTCATAACAAGTCGGAACCTATCCTACCTTGTTTGGGAGAGAGACACGCTCCATTCCACTCTAGAACACAACATAGGTTTTCATGCTTATGTTTTTGTGTGTTCTTCATCTTCTCGTAGCTACTGTCATGCTTAGCTCTTAGTTTTCGTGCTTATATTTTTAAGAGCTTTTATTTAGGTTGATTTTGGAACTCTTTTGAGTTATCATGCTTATCTTGTTTAGAGAGTTGGCTCGTTGCACTGAGTTGTGTGTCTTGCATGAGTAGGTAAGTGAGGTTGCTATCTAAGTATAGTAGTAACTTGTAATAGTTTTGAGCTATTGATTTGAGTAATGTTTGGACTATTGGTGCCAAGAGCTTGAACCTATTAGTGATAGGTGTCGTATTTTGGGAAATCCGTGTATTTTTCAAAAACTAAAAATTAGTTGAGAACTCTAGCTACTAAATTGATCGCTAACCTCTAGAGGGGTTGGAATATATAGTGTACCCTCACGTTACCATGAGTCGAGGATGCGCAAGGATAACCAAACCCCCAAACATTCCTCCTCGGGGTCTTGTCTCTTTGTGAATTTCCTAACTAGATAGAGAGTTACCGATAATAAGTGTATGAGTTCTTCGGACTAATGCGAGCATTCGATTGTTGGCACTTCCACCATCCATATTTTGCTAACCTCTTCGGTACCGTGCATTGCCCTTTCTCACATTGAGAGTTGGTGCAAACTCCGTCGGTTCATCCAAACCCATGACATGATACGCACTGTCATACATAAGCCTCATTATATCTTTCCTCAAAACAACCACCATACCTACCTATTAAGGCATTTCCATAGCCTTTCTGAGATACATTGCCATGCAGCATCCATCATCTCATGACTTGATCTTCATGTCATACATGCTTTTGCTTGATCATAGAGTCGCATGATAGTTGGGCCTTGCCCTCATTACTGCTACATGACGTGCTAGTATCATTGCATATCCTGCTACACTGGCAGAGGCATACGTTTGCATACATCATGATAGTTTTCACTTGTCTTTATGTTGAGTACTTCTTATAAAGTGTGATGATTTTTATTTCTATTCATGTTAAACATAGAGTGTTGCTATTAAGAGAGGAAAAGACCCCAAAGTGGACAAACAAAAGATCCCAAAGAGGACAAATGAGAGATAAAAAAGAAAGATCCAAAGAGGCCACAAAAAAGAGAGAAAAAGAAAAGAAATAAAAAGAGAGAAGGGGGCAACACAACTATTCCTTTTGAAATATCCACACTTGTACTCCATTATTATATTGGTAATACATAGAGATTATCATTCATGCATAACTATGTGGGGACCCTTACGCTGTAGAACTTGGTTTGCATATTCCAATGATGAGCCTCCTCAAATGAGCTCTAGGTCTTCATGAGCAAACGAGTTGGATGCACCCCCACTAGTTCCATTGGAGAGCTTACCTTAGCTCATATTTGCATCCCATCTCTATCATTTGGCTTTCTCTCGCCTATGGTTGTCCTCATTGATGTGAGCCTTTCACATCTTTTTGTCTTCCTTCCCCATCATCATTCTATTTGCCATCCTAAGTGCCAACATATCTTGCTTATGCTCATTCATTGCACGAGTGCTCAAAATCGAAGGGAGAGGATCATTTTGACTTGTGCCTAACAAGTGGTCTAGGGATCGAAGAAGACTAAGTGTGAGGTTTAGTATATTGAGTTCTAAATTAAAAAAACATTTTATCTCTGAACTCATCTCCCACTTCTTGCACATAAACACCATTTGGAGACATTCGAGTCACGGACAGCGAGAGCTCTTGCACCTTTATGTTCTTACTTTGCTAAATTCAATACTAGATATAGACTCTTACTTGTTATTGTCTTGACTTTAATTGCATATCTCACTTGCTTTACTTTGAAGTTATTATAAGTGTGTTAGCATGCCACCACAAAAATTATTGTGTTATCATTTATCTACTCGAGGACGAGCAGAAATTAAGCTTGGGGATGTTGATACGTCCCAAACGTATCTATAATTTTTGCTTGTTCCATGATCTTTTTGGTGACATTGTTATATGTTTTGCTACACTTTTATATCATTTTACACATAGTTGGACTAACCTACTGACTCAGTGCACCCAGTGCGAGTTTCTGTCTGCTGATGTCTATTTTGCAGCGGCTTTTAACCAATTTTCCGAAGCCCGAAAAAATCCAGAAAAATATATTAAAAAATCAGCGAAACAGAAGGTTCGGGATCACCGAAGGAGGGCCAGAGAGGGGCCAGGGGCCTCCCAGGAGGTCGCATGGATGGGTCCCACCTCCTCCAGTGCCCTCCTTTGGCCTATATTTAGAGATCTGCGCGCAAACCCTCGCAGACTTTCTGGAATCACGAATTTCTCCATCGTTCCGCCGCCGCATCGCTTCCAAGACCGGAAGCGTTAGAAGACCTATTCCCGGCACCCTGCCGGAGGGAGGATTGACCTCCGGGAGCTTCTCCACCGCCATGGACGCTTCCCGGACGTGACGTGAGTAGTCCTCCTTAGACCATAAGTCCATAACTAGTAGCTATGTGATGTCTTCTCTCCAATCTTGTGCTTCAATGGTTAGTCCTTGTGAGCTGCCCTACATGATCAAGGCATCTATGTAATTCTCTTGCTATTGTTATGCTCGGTTTGTTGGGATCCGATGGATTATGAGATTATGTTCAGATTGTTATGAGTTATATATTTGATTATCCTTTTATATTGTGTTCCTTCATGATTCTTGCATGTTCTCCGTTGCTTTTTATTGCTTTGGCCAAGTAGTAGATCGTAACTCCAAGAGGGAGCGTTATGCATGATTGTGGGTTCAGGCCCCTCGATGTCTTGCTTGAGTGACAGAAACATGAGACTAGGGGATGTGTTTGTTGCCACCAGGGAGAAAACAACGGTGCTTGTGACCACGGTTGCAAGGATTGTTTACCTTACGCATAGTTCGTTAATGAAGTTGTCTGTTGCTTTGAGTTTACACATTGGGTGGGGCTCGCAACTTAATATTGGACAGATGTTCTGGATATATATTTCAGTGTGGATGATTAGCAAGTAGATGCTGATGAATAAATGGTGTACTTGTCTTGGTGTACTGCTCATTACTATTGAACCTCTAACTATCAAGGAGCATAATTAGCATTGCCGTGCGATCATAAGTATGTGAATTGTCCAACTATGATTTGTTTACCCTAGCATAGTTGTTTATCGTCTTTTGGGAGAGAGACGTCACTAGTGAACATCATGTGACTCCGTTCCATATCACCATCATTGTTTACACCTCCATCATTCACCGCTTTCCTTTACTTTTCCCTTGCAATCACTATTACCTTCCCGCTTGTATTTTGATCCTTTGCAAACTAAAAGGTCGGAGAGATTGACAACCTCTGTGTACTCGTTGGGTGCAAAGTTATTTGTTGTGTGTGCGGGTCCACGTCTTGTGCTAGCGCCAGGGTGGAAGACACCTACTTGTTGAACCTAGGAGTCCTCCTAGTTCAATAAACCTTACAGTCTCCGTGTAAGGGAAATTTGTTGTTGACTACATCTCCACCTTCCACTTGGGGTATCCAACGAGGGGAGAGAAGTATATACATCATCTCATCATCAGTCCTTGAGTAGGTAATGATAAAAACAGAATTTTTGATGTGGAATTCTACCTAACGCATTTATCCATGTAAATATCTCGATCGTGGCTTGAATATTCAGGTCCATAAGATTCAAAACAAAAGTCTAATATTGACATAAAAACAATAATACTTCAAGCATACTAATAAGGTAATTGCTTCCTTTTGAAATAACATGGTCTTAGAAAGTTATCGCTACAAAATCATATGGTCTGGCTATGCTCCATCTTCACCACACAAAGTATCTAAATCATGCACAACCCCGATGAAAATCAAGCAATTGTTGCACACTTTTTATGTTCTCAAACCTTTTCAACTCTCACGCAATACATGAGCGTGAGCCATGGATATAGCACTAAAGGTGGAATAGAGTGTGGTGGAGGTTGCAAAAAAAGAGAGGAGAAGATAGTCTCACATCAACTAGGCATATCAACGGGCTATGGAGATGCCAATCAATAGATATTAATGTGAGTGAGTAGGGATTGCCATGGAACAAATGCACTAGAGATATACGTGTATGAAAGCTCAAAAAGAAAACTAAGTGGTTGTGCAAAAGATGTAATTCCACTTGTTATATGAAAGTGACAAAATAGGAGACTCTCTATGAATAACATGGTGCTACTTTGAAGCACAAGTATGGAAAAAGATAGTAGCATTGTCCCTTCTCTCTTTCTCTCATTTTTTTATTTTACTCTCTCTCTTTTTTGGTGGGCTTCTTTGGTCGCTTCTATTTTTTATGGGCTTCGCTGGCCTTTTTATTTTTTTGTAATGTCCGGAGACTCATCCCAACTTGTGAGGGAATCATAGCTTCCATCATCCTTTTCTCACACGGGACAATGCTCTAATAATGCAAATCATTAAACTTTTATTTACTTACAACTCAAAATATTACAACTCGATAGCTAGAACAAAGTATGACCCTATAAGAAATATGGAAGTGATGGTGCATGTCATAAAAACGGGACGGTGGTGTTGCATGGCAGTATATCTCGGAATGGCTATGAAAATGCCATAATACGTAGGTATGGTGGCTGTTTTGAGGAAAGTATATGGTGGATGTTTTGAGGAAGGTGGGTTTAACGTACTGGCGAAAGTTGTGCGGTACTAGAGAGGCTAGCACAGGTGGAAGGGTGAGAGTGCGTGTAATCCATGAACTCAACATTAGTCATAAATAACTCACATACTTATTGCAAAAGCCTATTAGTTATCAAAGCAAAGTATTAGATGCATGCTCCTAGGGGAAGGGTTGGTAGGATGTAACGACCTGACTCAAGACGAGTCAAGCCTCTGTGTTTCTGTGCCATCCCTGGATCAGTATGCTGGCACACACAGTACATCAATGTATATATCAAAGTGCAATCACATGTAAATAGCGTAAAACTAATATATACCTTAAATATCTCAGCGGAAGCAGTCAAGAGAGTGGAGTCCCAATAAACACCAACGGCAAATTGAGTGTAGACTGTAACCCTGAATCGTACTCTTACTCGTCGAAGAAAAATATCTGCAACATAAGGCGTTGCAGCCGTGTAGGTCAGCATATTGAATATGCCGGCAAGTCACATAAGAGAGGGGTGAAAAGTAATGATCTATACTATATGCATATATGGCAGGTGGGGCTATAAGTTTTTAGCGAAAAGCAAGTTTTCTCCTACAACAAGAGGGGCTAAAAGCAAAATATTACTACAGGGTTGGTTGTTAACGAGATGGTTCCGCCAACCAGTTCTCGTACCCGAGTTGTCAATAATTCCCACATCAATATTATTATTTGTGTTGAGAATTTCAGATAACTTCAGTTCCTTTGGCTCAAGTTGTCCATGACCGTGGACACGGCTAATCGATTAGGTTTGAGTACTCTGCAGAGTTTTGCACACGTTCCCCACAAGATTTGATCGCCTCCGTGTATGTCCTCGCACTTCAGGGTGTTTGAAGACCGGATGATCAAAACATGGTCTTTCAACGGGTCCCTTTGAATCCCTGTCGGTGCCCATCCAATCCTACCGTTCTTCTACATCTGCTAGCACCGCCTGTCCAGAGTCGCCGCGTTCTCCAACCAAGCCAGAGCCCATAATGACTTGTGGCTGTGCAGGTAAGCCTTGGGTCTTGAAAATATCCGTCCGTCTCTTTGAGCCTGGGTGAAGCTTTCCGCAAGATGTCATGGCCGTCTCCAGCATCCCGGGTCATCCACTGGTTTCTCCAGGGAGCCGATCAACCGTCCTTCACCCAGAGTTGCATTGCATCATGAGGTCTTGAAAAGTCTTGACTTAACCGGTCTTGGTTATTAAAGTATCCTCGCATCACTCGTGATAAACTCTCAACCATAATCCCGTCTACTCAAGCATAACAATATGAAATTTGTCGTCCCGGGCCTAGTAACGGGGTTGTTGGGTGCCTACAACATGATACTACAATATGTAACCATAATTTCCAAGTACCTAGTCAGCATGCAATTGGGCATAGGATGGTAGAACTACGATGCATAAAACATAGGTGATACATGATCAAATGACTTGCCTCGTGATGTTGACGAAGAAGAATTTTTGTTCTCGGGAAATACGTGATAGAACTATTCGTCACTCTCCGATGAAATCTATATAATCAAACATAGTATTCACATAAGCACTCACACTAGCAATCATTCTAGCAATCAATTAACAAACAGCAATAAAAGTTGATGCAATCAAAAATCAATAATTGAGAGCGGATAAAAATCCAAAGGAAACTTCAAAGAAGCTAGGAAGCCTTCTACTACATCAAACATTATATAGTTTTTGTTCTGTCTGAAAATAAAACACTAAAATAGAAAAAATAACAGAAAACAAAATATAAAATAACTAAGATAACAGAAGTAAAATTTACAAAACAATATTTTTTATAAGTATTTTCAAAATAGTAAATCAAACTAGCAATGCAATCAATTCGCAAGTTAGTATAGAACTAGAATTGATTCCATGCAAACAAATAAGAATAAATAAAATAAAATTTTGTTGTTGTTGAAAATTTACTAGTAAATATCAAAAAACAAAATATAAGTTGTCACAATTACAAAAAAAAATTAAGAACAATTAATACAAAAGAAATAGCAAGAAAACAAAAAAGGCTAAAACAGAATCTGTTTTTCTTAAAACCCTAAGTAAAAATATTTAAAAACATTGAAACTTAAACTACTAAATGATATGATCAATACGAAGCAGCAGCAAAAAGAATCAAATTAAAAGCTATTTTTAAACTCCCGGAATAAGCAAAACAAGCTTTAATTCAAATCTGATCTAACTCAATTTTTATAAATCCAAACATAGACAAATTATATATCTACAGAAACTACATACAATTTGTGATCCAACGCAAAAATAATCACCTAATTCGGAGTTATAGACTAATAGATATGAATTTTCTAAGATTGCAATTTTCTGAGAAACTGCAATACGGGATTTCGTGAATCTCACCATGGGTGACAGAGAGGAAGAACTCCGGCGAGGTAGCTGCTCCGGCGAGGTGGGGAGGTCGCCGGCGGGGAGGGGGAACGGCGGAGGGGGTCCCGGAGGCGAGGAAGGGGGCGTCAGGGGCTCCTGGGCGTTCTTCTGTTCGGCTCCTTGCAGGAACAACAATGGTGGGGGCGTCGTGGCTACGGGCAGGGAGAGGGCAAGCTGATGGGGAAAATGGAACGAGGAGAGGAGGAGCGTTCTTATAGGGGTGGTGGGAGGCTCGGGAAGGAAGTGTAGCCCGCGAATCGGGGGAGGGAAGCTTCCTGGGAAGCTTCTGCCATGGCCACACAAGGAAGCTCATGAGGAGGAAGAAGAAGGTGGGATTGGGCCAGATTGGTTTCCTAACGTGGCCCAAGTACATTCCTAAAATAAGAGATCTCTTTCCCTTTTTATTAAAAGAGGAATTAATACGATTAAAAGGAAATAGAATATCCTTGGAATATAGGGGTATAATATATTAAAATTTTCAGAAAAATAAATTCAAAAAGATGGACATTTTTTCCACGGCCAAAATACTTCCAAAAAATGTTTTTCTAGAAAATCTCCTAAATGCTTTATTTCTTTTTGCAAATAATTACTCAAATAAATCTTGGGTGTCATGGCTCAAATATTTCAAAGAATATCCCCGGGTTTGGAGGGTCATGTTTCTCCTCTCTTTTTCTCTTGTTTGACAAAGTATTGTTCCCGGCATTCCGTGAGTGAAGAAGAAAACAAAATGCAAATGAAAAATCGAAAGGAAATTCAAGTGCCACCTTGGTTCAAATTCTTTGTAGTTGAAGAAGTCATGCTATCTCCTCTCGCTGGTTTTGAAAAGATGAATTTGAACTCACAGGAAACGGGGAACTCATTTTATTCCCTCTCATTCTAAAGTTTTTGAAAAGTTTCAAATTTCACTCAAGTTTGAATCACTCAAACAAACAAACAATCAATCTAATAATTTTATTAACATTCCAAAATTTGGGATGTTACATAGGAGTTAGCCATCGCGCGATCCCGACCTCCACACAAAGGTTGACAATCATTAAACAAATCATGCTCCGACTTCATCAGATAACGGTTCACCATACGTGCATGCTACGGGAATCACAAGCTTTAACACAAGTATTTTTTCTAATTCACAATTACTTACTAGGATGACTCTCATGTTACCATCTTCATATCTCAAAACTATAATCAAGGAGTCAAACTTATCTTCATATTCAATGCTTTTAATATGAAAGTTTTTATTATATCCCTCTTGGATGCCTATTATATCAGGACTAAATTCATAACCTAAACCAATTACCATGCTCTTTAAAGAACTCTCAAAATAATATAAGTGAGGTATGAGAGTTTAATAATTTCTATAAAATACAACACCGTTGTGCTCTAAAAGATATAAGTGAAGTACTAGAGCAACATGGCCTAGCCCAAAAGATATAAGTGAAGCACATAGAATATTCTAATAAATTCACGATTCAGCGTCTCTCTCTCAAAACATGTGTGCAGCAAGGATGATTGTGGAAAACTAAAAATTAAATACTCATATCATACAAGACGTTCCAAGCAAAACACATATCATGTGGTGAATAAAAATATAGCCACAAGTAAATTTACCGATGGATTGAAGACAAAAGAGGGGATGCCTTCCGGGGCATCCCCAAGCTTAGGCTCTTTTGTATCCTTGCATATGACTTGGTGTGCCTTGGGCATCCTCAAGCTTAGGCTCTTGCCACTCCTTATTCCATAGTCCATCAAATCTTTACCCAAAACTTGAAAACTTCATAACACAAAACTCAATAGTAAACTCATGAGATTTGTTAGTATAAGAAAAAAAATAACCACTTTAGGTATTGTTGTGAACTCATTCTTTATTTATATTGATGTAATATTTACTGTAGTCCAACTTCTCCATGGTTCTTGCCCCCGATACAACCCATAGATTCATCAAAATAAGCAAACAACACAAAGAAAATAGAATCTGTCATAAACAGAACAGTGTGTAGAAATCTGTTTACTTTGAGTGCTTTTGTAACTCCAAAAATTCTGAACAATTAGGTAAATTTAGGAAATTTGTAAAACAATCCTGTGTAAAAAATTAAGATCAAAAGCACTTTCCAGTGAATTTATAAAATTCCTGGACTAAGAGTGAATGTTTCTGTTTTTTAGAAAAATCAACTTGCAAACACCATAGACCATCCCAAAGGTCTTTCTTGGCTCAAAAACTAACTAAAACAAGAAAGCACAATTATTACAGAGGTAATAATGTGTGCACCACTCAAAAACATAAGCAAAAACAAAAGAATAAAAATAAAATTGGGTTGCCTCCCAACAAGCGCTATTGTTTAACGCCCCTAGCTAGGCATAATTCAATAGATCTAGGTATTGTCATCTTTGGTATGCAATCCATAGGTAGGTATCATAATAGATTCATAAGGTAATCTTATTTTATTTCTAGAAAATTGATACATGCCTTTCCTTAATGGAAATTGGAATCTAATATTACCTTCTTTTATGTCAATAATTGCACCAATCGTTCTAGGGAAGGGTCTACCAAGAATAATAGGACATGTAGGATTGCAATCTATATCAAGAACAATGAAATCTATGGAACATAATTCCTATTTGCAACAATAAGAACATCATTAATCCTTTCCGTAGGTTTCTTAATTGTAGAATCCGCTAGATGCAAATTTAAAGAACAATCATCAAATTCACGGAATCCTAGCACATCACATAAAGTTTTTGGAATCATGGAAACGCTAGCACCCAAATCACACAAAGCTTGGCACTCATAATCTTTAATTTTAATCTTAATAGTAGGTTCCCACTCATCATAAAGCTTTCTAGGAATAGAAACTTGAAACTCAAGTTTTTCTTCAAAATATTTCATAATGGCATCCACAATATGTTTAGTAAAAACTTTATTTTGACTATAAGCATGCGGAGAATTTAACATGGATTGCAACAAGGAAACACAATCAATCAAATAGAAACTATCATAATTAAAATCCTTGAAATCCAAAAGAGTGGGCTCATTGCTATTTAAAGTTTTGACCTCTTCCATCCCACTTTTATCAATCTTATCATTAAGATCTATAAACTCCAAATCATTGGGATGCCTCTTAACTAAAGTTGACTCATCTCCAATCCCATATTTTTCAATATTTATACTAGAAAACAAAGATTCAATAGGTGTCACACCAATCACTTTTAGATCTTCATCAATATTATCACAAGAAAACACTTTTTCAAGCCATTCACGCTTAGCACGTATTCTAGCGGTTCTTTCCTTACACTCATCAATAGAAATTCTCACCGCTTTTAAAGACTCATTAATATCATGCTTGGGTGGAATAGATCTAATTTTTAAAGAACCAATCTCAAGAGAAATTATGTCAACGTTCCTAGCCAAATCACCAATCTTGAGCAATTTTTCTTGAATCATAGCATCGAAACCTTTTTGAGAGCTAATGAATTCTTTAATATTATTCTCAAGATCAGAGGGCATCTTATTATAATTTCCATAAGATTTTTTGTAGGAATTACAATAATTATTAAAGGAATTACTAGGAAATGGCCTAGGATTGAAATTACCTCTATACACGTTATTGCCAAAATTGTTCCTACCAACAAAATTCACATCCATAGATTCATTATTGTTTCCAATCAAAGAATACAAAGGCATATCATTGGGATCAATAGGATAACTCTTACTAGCAAATAATTTCATTAATTCATCCATCTTTCCACTCAAAGTGTTTATTTCTTCCATAGCATGCACTTTTTACTTGTAGGAGATCTTTCAGCACGACATTGAGAGTAATTTGCCATAATATTATCTAGGAGTTTAGTAGCTTCTACTAATGTGATTTCCATAAAGGTACCACCCATGGCGTAATATAAAAGATTTCTAGAAGGAAAATTCAATCCCGCATAAAAAAATTGTATAATCATCCATAAACTCAAACCATGCGTGGGGCAATTCCTAATCATTAGTTTCATCCTCTCCCAAGATTGTGCAACATGGTTGTGATCAAGCTGCTTAAAATTAATTATATCGTTCCTAAGGGAGATAATCTTAGCGAGCGGAAAGTACTTGGAAATAAAAGCATCTTTACACTTATTCCATGAATCAATACTATTTTTAGGTAAAGATGAAAACCAAGTTTTTGCAGGATCTCGTAGTGAGAAAGGAAATAGATTTAACAATTTCATTATCCACATCCTTCTTCTTTTGCATATCACACAACTCAAAGAAAATATTTAGATGGGATGCGGCATCTTCACTAGGAAGGCCAGAAAATTGTTCTTTCATAACAAGACTGAGCAAAGCAGCATTAATTTCACAAGATTCCGCACTAGTGGCGGGAGGAAACGGAGTACTAATAAAATCATTATTATTAGTAGTGGAAAAGTCATGTAACTTGGTATTTCTCTTGAGTCATCGTGACAAAGCAAGCAATCTAGAGCACAAGCAATTAAACAAAAAGTCGATCGGAAAAAGGGAGAATAAAAAGGCAAATCTTTTTGGTGTTTTATGAAAATCGATTTAGAAGTGGGTGAGAGGAAAACGTGAGGCAAATGGAAAATAAAGTAAATGCAAGAGATGAGTTTGTGATGGGTACTTGGTAGGCATGCTCTTGCTATGTATCCTCCCCGGCAATGGCGCGAGAAATCCTTCTTGCTATCTCTTAAGCTTGCGTTGGTTTTCGCTTGAAGAGGAAAGGGTGATGAAGCGAAGTAGATAAGTATTTCACTCAGTTTTTTTAGAACCAAGGTATCAATCTAGTAGGAGGAACAAGCAAGGCCCCAATAGTAGTACCTACACAAACAATCAAACACTTGCACCCAACGCTATAAAGGGGTTGTCGATCCCTTCACAGTTATTTGCAAGGATGAGATCTCATAGAGATAGATATAAAATATTGCGGAAACAAAAGTAAATAAATTGAAGGAATATATTTTTGGTATTTTTGGTTTATAGATCTAAAAGTATAATATGGAAAATAGACCCGGGGCCATAGGTTTAACTAGAGGCTTCTCTCATAAAGGAAAGTAATACGGTGGGTAAACAAATTATTGTCGAGTAATTGATAGAAAAACGAATAATTTTGAAGATATCCAAGGCAAATATTATGCATATGGGCGTCAAATCCGTGTTAAGTAGACCGAAACAATTCTGCATCTACTACTATTACTCCACACATCGACCGACTTGTGCCTCCATCTAGAGTATTAAGTTCATGAAGAACATAGTAAGACATTAACTAAGATGACATGATGTAGAGGGATGAACTCAAGCAATATGATGAAAACCCCATCTTTTTATCCTCGATGGCAACAATACAATACGTAACAATCCTCATCACTACCCCTACTATGTCATTGGGTGAGGACACCGCAAGATTGAACCCAAAACTAAGCACTTCTCCCATTGCAAGAATTACCAATCTAGTTGGCCAAACCAAACCAATAACTCGAAGAGACTTGCAAAGACATGAAATCATGCATATAAGAATTCAGGAGACTCAAATAATATTCATGGATAATCTGAACATAAACTCACAATTCATTGGATCTCGACAAACACACCGCAAAAGAGTATTACATTGGATAGATCTCCATGAAGATCATGAAGAACATGGTATTGAAGATAGAAGAGAGAGAAGAAGCCATCTAGCTACTAGCTATGGACCCATAGGGCTGTGGTGAACTACTCACACATCATCGTAGGCGCAATGGAGTTGATGTAGATGCCCTCTTTCCCTCTCCGGCAGATTACGAGAAAAGGCTCCTAGATTGGATCTCACGGGAAGAGAGGCTCACGACAGCATAAAAGTATTTTCGTGGCTCTTTTTGGCGATTTTGGGATAGTTGGGAATCTATAGGCCAAAGAATAGGGTTAGGACATGTGTAGGGGTCCGACGTGCCAGGGGGCGCGACCACCCCCCTAGGGCGTGTGATACGTCTCCAACGTATCTATAATTTTTGATGGTTTCATGTTATTATCTTGTCAAACTTTGGATGTTTTGTATGCCTTTTATATCTTTTCTGAGACTAACCTATTAACTCAGTGCCAAGTGCGAGTTCTTGTTTTGTCCATGTTTTTGACCCCTTTCAGAGGAGGATTTTAAACGGAGTCCAAACGGAACGAAACTGCCAAAAAGATTTTTTTTCGAAACAGAAAAAGATCGGGAAGCCTGAGAATCAGGGCAGGGGGGCTGTAGGGACCCCACAAGCCCCCTAGCTGCGGCTAGGGGGGCCGTGCCTCCCTGGCTTGTGGGCTCCGTGGACCACCTCTGCCCTAGGTCTCTCGCCTATAAATTCCCTAAAATCCCAGAAAAAATCAAGAGATCATCGAAAGTACTTTTCCGCCGCCGCAAGCTTCTGTCTCCGCAAGATCCCATCTGGGGCTTCTTCATCAACACCATGACCTCTCCGATGATGCGTGAGTAGTTCACCATAGACCTACGGGTCCATAGCTAGTAGCTAGATGGCTTCTTCTCTCTCTTGGATCTTCAATACAAAGTTCTCCATGATCTTCATGGAGATCTATCAGATGTAATCTTCTTTTGCGTTGTGTTTGTCGAGATCTATCAGATGTAATCTTCTTTTGCGTTGGATTTATGATCAGATTGTCTATGAATCTTATTTGAGTTTCTTCTGATCTCTCTTATGCATGATTTCATATCCTTGTAATTCTCTTCGAGTTGTGGGTTTTGTTTGGCCAACTAGATCTATGATTCTTGCAATGGGAGAAGTGCTTGGTTTTGGGTTCATACCATGCGGTAGCCTCACCAAGTGACAGAAGGGGTAGCAAGGCACGCATCGTGTTGTTGCCATCAACGGTAAAAAGATGGGGTTTTTATCATTGGTTTGAGATTATCCCTCTACATCTTGTCATCTTGCTTAAGGCGCTACTCTGTTCGTCATGAACTCAATACACTAGATGCATGCTGGATAGCGGTCGATGTGTGGAGTAATAGTAGTAGATGCAGAAAGTATCGGTCTACTTGTCTCGGACGTGATGCCTATATGTATGATCATTGCCTTAGATATCGTCATGACTTTGCGCGGTTCTATCAATTGCTCGACAGTAATTTGTTCACCCACTGTGATATTTTCTATTTTGAGAGAAGCCTCTAGTGAACACTATGGCCCCCGGGTCTACTCCACACCATATTTTCAGCCTTCAGGTCTCACTTTTCAATCAATCTTGAAGGGATTGGCAACCCCTTTATAGCGTCGGGTGCAAGCTCTTTTGTGTTTGTGCAGGTACTCTGGACTTGACGAGATTCTCCTACTGGATTGATACCTTGGTTCTCAAACTGAGGGAAATACTTACTGCTCCTGTGCTGCATCGCCCTTTCCTCTTCAAGTGAAAAACCAACGCAAGCTCAAGAGACAACAGAAGATCTCTGTCGCCGTAGCAGCGTGCCCTGTAGGCTTGTGGACTCCCAGCAGTAGTACTTCCCCTACTCCAAGTGTGCTGCGTTTCTTCTGGTCCAAAAAAAATTAATCCGGAGATTTTATTCCGTTTGGACTCCGTTTAATATTCCTTATCTGCAATACTCAAAAACGTGGGAAAACAGAAAGTGGCACTAAGCTCTAGATTAATAGGTTATTCCCAAAAATAATATAAAAGAGCATATAAATGGATATAAAACATCCAAAACAGATAATATAATAGCATGGAACAATAAAAAATTGTAGATGCATTAAAGACGTATGAACCAACATTCTGTTGCCAAGATACACAAAATCGGAATTTCCGAGTTTGTGTATCGGTGCCACCGAGTTTGGCCATATGACCGTTAGTCACCTTTTTGGTGCCACCAAGTTTTATATATTGGTCTCATCGAGATTCAAACGGTCACACCTTTAGTGTTAGTCGGTACCACCGAGTTTGCTCTTTTGTGTGTAATGGTTGGATTTTTGTTGATGCCTATATATACCCCTTCACCCACCTCTCATTCATGGGAGAAGCACTCAAAACACACACTTCATTTCCAGATCCATTTCCTGAGAGAGAACCAGCTACTCATGTGTTGAGACCAAGATATTCCAATCCAATCATTTGAAACTTGATCTCTAGCCTCCCCAAACTGCTTTCCACCAAATCAACCTCTTCTACCCATGCATATTCTACGAGAGAGTGATTTGTGTTGAGGAGACTATCTTTAGAAGCACAAGAGCAAGGAGTTCATTGATCTACCCCATCTATTACCTTTTGGAGGGTGGTGCCTCCTAGATTGGTTAGGTGTTGCTTGGGAGCCTCCTACTTCATGTTGTGGAGTTGAACCAAGATGTTTGTAAGGGCAAGGATATCACCTACTTCGTGAAAATATACCGTGAGTAAGGCTAGTCCTCCGTGGACGGAAATCGTGGTGGGATAGACAAGGCCGCTTCTTTGTGAGCCCTTCGTGGGTGGATCCCTCCATGGACTCACGTAGCTATTACCCTCCGTGGGTTGAAGTCTCCACTAACATGGACGTACGATAGCGCCACCTATCGGAAGCATGCCAAAAATCGCCGTGTCAATCTCATGTGTTTGATCTCCCTACCTTACTCCTCCATATACACTTGCATGTTTACTTTCTGCTGCTATAATATTAGAACTGCATGTGTAGGGTGTACTTGACTTGTTATAACTGTTGTAGCTGTCTCTCAAGTAAAATTGGGAAAAGGCAAAATTTTATCTTGTCAAGTAGTCTAATCACCCCCTCTAGACATACTTTCGATCCTACACAATTTCAGAGTGAAGTTGAAAGATCGTCATAGGATGAAATGTCTACGATGTGATTGTAGAGGTGAATATCTGATTTACGAGTTTGGTGTACATTTAAGACAATGTGGAAATTGTTTCACAACTTGTTCCACCTGGAACACCATAGTGTAATGGTGTGTCCGTACGTCATAGTCGTGCCCTATTGGACATGGTGTGTACTATGATGTCTCTTATCAAATTACCACTATTGTTTTGGGTTACGTGTTACAGATAAAGAAATTCACTTTAGATAGGGCACCATATAATTCCTTTGAGATGACACTATAAGAATTATGATTTGGCAAGAAACCTAAGCTGTCATTTCTTAAAGCTTGGGGCTATGATGCTTATGTCAAAAGGCTTCAGCCTGATAAGCTCGAACCCAAAGCGGATAAATGCATCTTCATAGGATACCCAAAGGAAATAGATGGGTATACCTCCTATATCATATCCGAAGACAAAGTGTTTGTTGCTAAAATGGGTCCTTTCTCGAGGAAGAGTTTCTCTTGAAAGAATTGAGTGGGAGGATGGTGGAATTTGATGAGGTTTTTTGAACCGTCATTTCAACTAGAGAGTAGAAGGGCACAGGAAGGTGTTCCTGTGGCGCCTACACCAGTTGAAGTGGAACTTGATGATGGTGATCATGAATATTCGGATCAAGTTACTACCAACCTCGTAGGTCGACAAGGACACGTACTGCTCCAGATGGGTATGGTAATCATGTCTTGGAGGTCTTGTTGTTGGACAACAATGAACCTATGAGCTATGAAGAAGTGATGGTGGGCCCGGATTCTGACAAATGTCCAAAGGCCATGAAATCCGAGATAGGATCCATGTATGAAACCAAAGTGTGGACTTTGGAAGAACTACTTGATGGTCGAAAGGTTATTAAGTACAAATGGATCTTTAAAAGGAAGACATACAATGATGGTAAGTGTCACCATTCAGAAAGCTCGACTTGTTGCAAAGAGGCTTTCAACAAGTTTAAGGAGTTGACTATGATGAGACTTACTCACTCGTAGCGATGCTAAAAGTCTGTTGGAATTATGTTAGCACTTGCTGCATTTTTCAATTATGAAATATGGCAGATGGGTGTCAAAATATATTTTTCCTTAACAGTTTCCTTGAGGAAAGGTTGTATGTTATACAACCGGAAGGTTTTTTTGATCCTAACAATGCTAACAGGTATGCAAGCTCCAACAATCCTTCTACGGACTGGAGCAAGCATCTCGGAGTTGGAATATATGCTTTGATGAGATGATCAAAGTTTTGGGTTTATAAAAAGTTTTTGAGAAACTTATATTTACAAGAAAGTGAGTGGGAGCACTATAGAATTTCTGATAAGTATATGTGGTTTACATATTGTTGATCGTAAATGATGTAGAATTTCTGGAAAGCATATAGGGTTGTTTGAAAGGTGATTTTCAAAAGAAAACCTGGATTAAGCTACTTGAACATTGGGCATCAAGATCTATAAAGATAGATCAAGACGCTCGATAAAACATTCAATGAATACATACCTTGACAAGATTTTAAAGGAGCTCAAAATGGATCAGTCAAAGAAGGACTTCTTGCCTCTATTGTAAGGTGTGAATTTGAGCAAGACTCAAAGACCGACCACGGCAGAAGAAAGAGAAAGGACGAAGGTCGTCCCCTATGCCATAGTCATAGGCTCTATACTATGCCATGCTGGGTACCGCACCTTATGTGTGCCTTGCCATGAGTTTATCAAGGGGTACAAGAGTGATCCAGGATTGTATCACTAGACAGCGATCGAAATTATCCTTGGTAATTTGAGGACTAAGGAAATGTTTCTCGATTTTGGAAGTGATAAATAAGTTCTTCGTAAAGGGTTACATCGATGCAAGCTTTGACACCAATCCAGATAACTTTAAGTAGCAAACCGGATTCGTATAGTGGACCAGTCATTTGGAGTGGCTCCAAGTGGAGCGTGGTAGCAGTATCTACAGTATAACATAAAGGTTTGCAAAGTACACACGGATCTGAATGTTTCAGACTCGTTGACTAAAACCTCCCTCACAAGTGAAACACGATTAAACCCAGAAGTTATTGGGTGTGAATCACATGGTGAGGTGAACTAGATTATTGACTCTAGTGTAAGTGGGAGACTATTGGAAATATGCCCTAGAGGCAATAATAAATTGGTTATTATTATATTTTCTTGTTCATGATAATAGTTTATTATCCATTCTAGAATTGTATTGATGGGAAACTCAAATACACGTGTGGATACATAAACAACACACTATCCCTAGTGAACCTCTAAATGACTAGCTCGTTGATCAAAGATGGTCAAAGTTTCCTGGCCATAGACATGAGTTGTCATTTGATAATGAGATCACAACATTAGGAGAATGATGTGATGGACAAGACCCAAACTATGAATGTAGCATATGATTGTGTTAGTTTATTGCGACTGTTGTCTGCATGTCAAGTATGTGTTCCTGACCATTAGATCATGCAACCCCTGGACATCGAAGGAATGCCTTGTGTGTATCAAACGTCACAATGTAACAGGGCGACTATAAAGGTGCTCTACAGGTATCTCTGAGGGTGTCCGTTGGGTTGGCGTGAATCGAGACTGGGATTTGTCACTCCGTATTACGGAGAGGTATCTCTAGGACCAATCGATAATACAATATCACAAGAAGCTTGAAAACAATGTTACTAAGGAGTTATTCACGGGATCTTGTATTATGTAACGAGTAAAGAGACTTTCCGTCAACGAGATTGAACTGGGTATAGAGATACCGACGATTGAATCTTGAGCAAGTAACATACCGATGGACAAAGGGAACATGATGCGGGATTGATTGAATCCTTGACACCATGATTCGACCGATAAATATCTTCATAGAATATGTAGGAGCCAATATGGGCATCCAGGTCCTGGTATTGGTTATTGACCAGAGAGTGTCTAGGTCATGTCTAGATAGTTCTTGAACCCACATGGTCTGCACACTAAAGGTTTGATGACGATTGGGTATTAATAAGTTATGTGTGGTGGTAAACAAAAGTTGTTCGGAGTCCTGGATGAGGTTCCGGACGTCATAGGACCTCCAAAATGGTCTGGAGGTAAAGGTTGATATATGGGAAGTTGGTATTTGAGTTATGAAAAAGTTCTGGGACTTACCTGTTTCGTGATGGGAGTGCTGGAAGTGTTCCCGGGGTCCACCGGGAGGGTACACCTGCCCCGTAGGGCCCCATGGGCTGTGAGAGGGGGCGCACCAGCCCCTCGTGGGCTGGACGCCTCTCCCACCTAAGGCCCATGAGGCTAGGGCAAAGGGTTGGGCCAAGAGGGGAGGCGCCCCACTTGCCTTGGGGGCCAAGGCACCCCCCTTGGTCGCCGCCCCACCCCTAAGGGAAACCCTTGGGCGCCTCCAGATATCCCACAAGTGTAGGGGATCGTGTGTAACCTTTTCGATAAGTAAGAGTGTCGAACCCAACGAGGAGCTAAAGGTGGGATAAATATTCTCCCAAGTTCTATCAAGCATTGACACAACACTATGCACACTAAACATTTTGCAATATCTAGGATATAAAAATAGAGTGACAATACGGGTAAGAGAGAAAGCTTTGCAAGATAATAAATACAAGAAAGCAAATATTAGTGCTGCAGCGATAAAATATACTAAGTAACCATAAGCTAACAGTACCATGAGTGCGGAAAAGTGGTGGTAATTGTGCTGGAATTGTCCATCATCAAATAGTCAAATACAAGGTTGATATTCCTCTTTTATGTGGGAGAGGCAAAGCTAACAAGCTCTCACTATCCAATGATTGCAAGTACTTATGATTGGAAGTCTAGCAAACATCAGTAAATACTAGAAGATACATTAAGGGAAAAAATACCCCAACCATAGCATTAAGATCAAAAGGTCTTCTTTATCCCATATGCTTTGATCTCTAGATTGGGCTCATGTTTCTGTCACTCAAGCAGCCCACCCTCTAGCTTTTTCCAAATACTACAAACCCTGTGATGTGATCCATGCGTGCATGAACATATGATGGACACCATAGGACTGTAACAAATTCAATATATATAGCTCAAACCATCCATGGAGATTCAACAATCGATCATATGACAAAAGGGAACTACAGAAACAAGACATAGATGCAATAGATCATCTGCAAATAATTTATAACATCAAACACCATGTTTACATAGGGGATTACAGAGGTTGTGGGAGAGTGGACCGCTGTAGCTATGGAGGAGATGATGATGGAGGTGTTGGTGAAGACGGCATCATGGCGGAGAGGATGGAGAAGGGGCAGCACGTGAGGTGCAGGGCGGCGCCGGCGGCCGGCGGCGGCACAGGGGGCTCCTCCTGCGCCGGCCGGCCATCATGGGGGAGGGTCGCTCCTTAGCCCCCTTCCTCCATGGCTTCTTGGTGATGTAGATGGTCCCTCCCCCATGGTGATGAGGCCATGGGGGAGGCAAAATTCATGGCTTTTCGTGGCTGCCGAGAAATCAAGGTTTTCTTCTCCTTATATGAGCTGGGACGATCATCCTTGCTTCCGATGGATGCTCCTTTGATCCAAGGGCTCTTGGAAACCTCTAGAACCTTCCTAGGGACCCCTCTCAGCCCTAATGAGGCCCCAAAGTCGTGGCTTGGCCGAATCCATCAAATATGGTAAGACTTGAACTCAATCACGTTACTGATTCCCGTAATCCCGTAATCAGATATTTGTCCTCCGGAAAAACAGATTTCCTGGACCGTCCGAACTCCAAATGGGCCTAATTTTATGTCTAGAATTATCGGAATAAAATTTCGCACACTTTTTGCTTTTGCGAGATTTCCGTTTGAGGTCGTATTAGACCCGTAACATGGCAATCTTTAAAGAGAGTTTTCAAACAGATATCAGGAAAGTCCCAATTCTACTCCAACAAGGTTTCCTCTTCTATTTTTGATAGTTCCTACATATAAAAGTGTAAAACAAGGATATTGTGCACTTTTGTAACTATTAATAGGTTAGTCCAAATAAATCGTAAACTTAATAAAAAATAATTATCAAAAGCATAAAAGTAGCATGAAACCATCAAAAATTATGTATACGTTTTGGGACGTATCAACATCCCCAAGCTTAGTTCCTACTCATCCTCGAGTAGGTGAAACGATAAAAACAAAATAATTTTTTAGGTGACATGCTACCAACATAATCTTGATCATCATATTTGTAAAAGCATCTGTTAGCTGAGATCGTAGCACTCTAAACATAGGCATGATAGATATAATTCTAACAATGAAACTTAGCAACCATGTTGCAACATGAAAGGTAACACAAACAAAAGATCATGAATAATAATGCACTTGAAAGTTATACGTTTGTTTCGAGCATAAAGAAAACATAGCAAAGTGGTATTTCGCTTGTCCTTATGAGTGGGGCAAACATAAATGCCAGGACACCTTCAAAGTTTAAGTGGATGACTAGAACAAATAATTTGAGAGCAAGTAATAACACATCACGAATCAATCAATAATAAATTTTGGGACTATGCACATTATACTCTGGATGACAATTATGCTCTCTTAATTGGTGTATAAAGTTAGAAGATGAAGACTCAACATAAAAGTAAAAGAAAGGCCCGTCGCAGAGGGAAGCAGGGATTACTCATGTGCTAGAGCTTTTAGAGATTTTTTAAATCTATAAGATTGTAAAACAAGCTTTTGGGAGATGCATAATTCGCCAACTAATGCTAGCAGATATCCCAATACTTCTCATAATGGAAAAGTTTTGAGGAACGGCTCCCAAAGTGGGGATGATCACATCCGCTTAGTCTCCTTTGTTTATCACTATTCTGATTTCTCATGAACAAAGCATGAAGGAGGTTTTGTTTGTTGCTATTATCTTTTACGAGTTGGGCGCACTCATGCCAGTCCCTCCTCGTATTAGGGGTTCGCAGATTATACATGCAAACCCAAGATAAAGCTTGTCCAGTATGAGAAGATCATGAATTATCTACTACTTCCTCATGAGCTAAAACGGAGGCACAAAACTGGAATAATTTTGAAAGTTTTAAAGGTAGCACATGAGAAATTTACTTGGAGTGGCGGTTAAATACCACATGTAGGTAGGTATGGTGGACACAATTGACAAACTTTGATTTTTCGTGTGGCGGTTAAATACCACATGTAGGTAGATATGGTGGACACATTTGGCAAATTTTGGTTTTTGGGAGTTGGATGCAGGAGTACAGCTCATACTCAGTATAGGTGGAGGCTAGCAAAAGACTGAGAGTGACAAATTAAGAGAGCAATAATGATCATAATCATGCATAGCGACAAAAACATTATTAATCAAAGCATAAATGGTATTACTAGTCAAAAACTAAATGATCATAGAGGCTATAAATGACTGGTTTGTAGTCATAACATGGTGTGAGCATGTGCCAAGTCAACCCAAATGAAGTAGTAAAGGAGAATACCACAATATTATGCTTCGATATGATAAAAATAACACATGATTCTTTCAATGGCATATTAAGCACTCTCAGCTATTTGTGAGAAGTCATGCTACATCAATAACTACTAAGCATATAATTAAGATAATATCTAACATGACATGTTAAAGTGTAAGCCACAGTCTAAACGAGCTTCCTATTGCACCACTATAAGCATGAAATATTTTACTCTTCTCCAACACCAATCAACTTTCTTGAAACAAATCTCATAGATAATATTAATTAAAGACCAGAGATATAATCATATATAACTGAAGCAAACTAAAAAGATCTAAACAAAATATGAGTGGAAAAGAAGAGCTAAACGCAATACTAGCAAAAACTGAACACTCACAGAACAATAAGAATGAAAACTAGAGTGTTCTAAGCAATTAAAACGAAGCATGTCTCTCTCCGAACTAATATGCTGGGATCCAACCATTTATTACAGCAAATAAAACTAAACAAACTGAGAAGTAAAGAAAGGGACGCTCCAAGCATAGCACATAACATATGAAGTGATAAAAATATAGCATGGAGAAGGACGAACTGATGATTGTTGATGGAGAAGGGGATGCACGGGGGCAACCCCAATATTAGACTCTTAAGTCTCCTTGAATATTTCTTGGGGTGCATGGGGGCATCCCCAAGCTTGAGCGCTTGACACTCCTGGATTTTCTTTCATCATCTTCCATCGCATACTTGAAAACTCCCTTCATACGAAACTCATCATAAGCTGATTAGAGTGGTTAGTGCCCATAATAAAATAATTTATTCTCTACTGGAAATAAATATTTTCAGCAAAAACTACTATTTTTCAAGATTTCCAAAAGGTTTTTGCAAATAAAAAGCAAGCTTAAGATTTGCAAAACAATGAAAACGCAAAACAGGACAGAATTTGGGAAAAAGAGACCAGGAGGTAGTAAATAATTTTTTCAGTGCACTTCTGCAACTCAAATAAAAAAACTCAGAACAGACGCCAGAAATTCAATTATATAGATCGTAAAACAAATTCAGATCAAAAAGATGATCTGGTGATTTTTGGCGAATTTTTTCGTCAAGTATACAGAATCTGTTTCTGGACAGCATGTCACAACTTTTAAACTTTCTTGCAATCGGAGGAAAAAACTTGGCACAAAATGAAATAAAAAGGATAAGGAGAGGTTGATATAGAGGTAACAACTTCCAAGACTCAAATAAAACAAAAGGAACTGAAATAAAAATACATGAAAACATAAGAAAAACAAAGTGGGTTGCCTCCCACAAGCGCTTTTATTTAACGCCTTTTAGCTAGGCATGGAAAAAAGAGGGATGCCTTGGGCATCCCCAAGCTTTGATGATTGAATATTATTGAATACTTCATTGATGTGCACTTGGGAGTCCCCAAGATTAAGCTTTTCTCTTCTCATTCATCTCGTATTACCATCTCCATTGGATCTTAAATACTACATTCACATAAAACTTGACAAAAACTCATTAGTAGGGTTAGTACTCATTAAATAAAATCCACTCATGTTCAAGAATTGACAAGTTTCATAATATTTACTCAACATTAGCCATTGTGTATATTAAGGTGTTCATGATTTCCGTTGTCCGTCGAAAAATAATAAAACTAATAACACCAAGTACAATATAGAATAAACTAAAAAATTTGTTAAAACTGAACAGTCTGTAAAGATGACACTCAACGAGATAGTTAGGTAGCTCATATCAAAAAACTTTGAACTAATGGAAGACAGACAATAATCTCTGGTTTATGCACAAAAAAGTTCAGATCAAAATACTGTTCTGAGATTTATCACGATTTTTTACAGTGAAGCATAGGAAATCTGTTTAAACAGAATAGTTAGTAAAATCGATATATTAGACTTATCTACGCACCTCAAATCAGAAAAGTCAAAACTAATGAAAGTAACGCAATAAACAGTACTTTGCACTCAAGAAAATTGAGATCAAGATCACGTTCTGGTGATTTTTAAAATTTTCTACGGTGGAGCACGGAAATCTGTTTCTAGGCAGCAAAGTGGCAAACTTGCATCATAAACAAACTAGAAGTTATATGTACATTTTATTTTTATGGTATAGAGGAATATGTATAATATATACACAATATATACATGTTTTTAACTGAAAAGCTTCCATGGAAATAATTTGTTTGGTTTCATAGGCATGAACACAAGTGTTGAAGGTCGACCCCCACTTAACCATTACTCATCTTTCCAATCACTTTTCCTTTTTGAAAACGTTTTTAGATAACAAGTACAACTAATATTTTTTTGTAATTCACATTCCCTATCCATATAAAGATACATAACAACTTAAAACTGAAAGTAAAACTACTTAGAGACAAAGCAAACAAGTGCACACAAGAATATTCACCCCACGTTATTGCTCCCTGACAACGGCGCGAGAAAAGGTCTTGATATTCCACAAGTATAGGGGATCGTGTGTAACCTTTTCGATAAGTAAGAGTGTCGAACCCAACGAGGAGCTAAAGGTGGGATAAATATCCTCTCAAGTTCTATCAACCATTGACACAACTCTATGCACACTAAACGTTTTGCAATATCAAGGAGATAAAACTAGAGTGACAATACGGGTAAGAGAGAAAGCTTTGCAAGATAATAAATACAAGAAAGTAAATGTTAGTGCTGAAGCGATAAAATATAATAAGTAACCATAAACTAATAGTACCATGAGTGCATAAAAGTTGTGGTAATTGTGGTGGAATTGTCCATGATCAAATAGTCAAATACAATGTTGATATTCCTCTTTTATGTGGGAGAGGCAAAGCTAACAAGCTCTCACTATCCAATTATTGCAAGTACTTATGATTGGAACTCTAGCAAACATCCGTAAATAATAGAAGATAAATTAAGGTAAAAATACCCAACCATAGCATTAAGATCAAAAGGTCCTCTTTATCCCATATGCTTTAATCTCTAGATTGGGGCTCATGTTTGTGTCACTCAAGCAGCCCACCCTCTAGCTTTCTCCACATACTACAAAACCTGTGATGTTATACATGCACGCATAAACATATGATGGGCATCATAGGACTGTAACAAATTCAATATTTCGCTCAAACCATCCATGTAGATTCAACAATCGATCATATGACAAAAGGGAACTACACAAACATGACATAGATGCAATATATCATCTGCAAATAATTTATAACATCAAACACCATGTTTACATAGGGTATTACAGAGGTTTGTGGGAGAGTGGACCATTGTAGATATGGAGGAGATGATGATGGAGGTGTTGGTAAGGCGGCATTATGGCGGAGAGGATGGAGAAGGGGCAGCGCGTGAGGTGCAGGGCGGCGTCGGCGGCCGTCGGTGGCGCAGGGGGCTCCTCCTGCGCCGGCCGGCCATCATGGAGGAGCGCCGCCCCTTAGCCCCCTTCTTCTATGGCTTCTTGGTTCTGTAGATGAACCCTCCCCCATGTAGATGAGGCCATGGGGGAGGCAAAATTCGTGGCTCTTGGTGGCTGCCCAGAAATCAGGGTTTTCCTCTCCTTATATGAGCTCGGACGATCATCCTTGACCCTCCAATGGATGCCCCTTTGATCCAAGGGATCCTAGGCACCTCTAGAACCTTCCTAGGGACCCCTCTCAGCCCTAAGGATGTCCCAAAGTCGTGGCTTCGTCGAATCCATCAAATATGGTAAATCATGTCACCAATTCCCGTAATCCCGTGATCAGATATTTTTTTCTTCAGTAAAATGGGCTTTCCTGGAGCGTCCAAATTCTGAATAGGCCGAACATTATGTCTGTAATTATCAGCCTGAAATTCCCCACACTTTTGTCTTCTGTGAGATTTCCGTTTGAGGCCTTCTTCGACCCGTAACGTGGCAAGCTTTAAAAAGAGTTTTCACACAGATTTCAGGTAAGTCCCAATTCGACTCCAACAAGGTTTCCTCTTTTATTTTTGATAGTTCCTACACATAAAAGTGTAAAACAAGAACATTGTGCAATTTTGCAACTATTAGTAGGTTAGTCCAAATAAATCATAAACTTAATATAGAAACAATTATCAAAAGCATAAAAGTGGCATGAAAGCATCAAAAATTATAGATACGTTTTGGGACGTATCACCTCCCTCCCCCTCTCCTCCTATATATGTGTGAGGGGAGGGAGGGTTGCAGCAACACAACCCACGTCGTAGCCTTTTCCTTTCCCTCTAGGTCGTCTCCTCATCTAGATATTCTTGTTGTATTTTGCGAAGCCTTGTCGGGAAAGCTACACCGCCACCACCGTCACGCCGTCGTGCTGGCGGGGAACTCATCTACCACTGCGGCCTCGCTTGCTGGATCAAGGAGGGGGAGACTTCATCAAGTTGTACGTGTGCTGAAGGCGAAGGTGCCGTCCATTCGACACTAGATTGGGATGGACCATGATGGTATCACGGGATGGATAATGATAGGATTGCGGGACGGATTGCGATTTGGATCGCGAAGATATTCAACTACATCAACAGTGTTATATACGCTTCCTCTTAGTGATCTACAAGGGTATGTAGATGCACTCTCCCTCTCATAGATGTTTTCTCCATAGATTGATCATGGTGAGCATAGGAAATTTTTGTTTCCCGTGCGACGTTCCCCAAGTACCGCCCCATGCAAGGGGTCGACCAATCACTCGCGCATACACCCATACAAGAGAGGCATACGGCTACCACCTTCTTCTTCCTCCTCCGTCGCACAGCTCAAGGAACACCATTGTAATCTCATCGGTTCATCAACCAAACTAGAAGGACTAGGGATGTTACCTCCCACAGAAGGCCCCGAACCTGGGTACATTGTGTGTCTCGCACGACTTGTCCCCGATCTCGTTTCTCGAGCCCGCTGGTGTCCTTACAGCCCCAACCACTCTCGATAAGCCACCCCATGGCACGTGTCGTGAGAAAACAACGACAGTAAAAAATTTGAATTGTTGGTGGCCATATAAATTTTATGAACAAAAAGAACCTAATTTTTGAAGAATTTGTGGCCATTTTTCATGATGAAACTAATTTTTGAAGGATATTCCATTTTTTACTTGTTGTTGGCCATATTGCATGAAACAAAAAGCTAATTGTTGTGTGTTGGTGGGAATATCAGTTGTTGTGTAATTTGAAATGATGTAACCTATTTTTAATCAACATGCACTCAATCTCGATAGGTGCAATCAAATGAATAAAGAAAATAAAATTGAACCAACGAGTGCACTATTTTGTAGGCCTCCTTTATCTTTGTGGGCCTTCGACAGTCAACGCCATGCAATGGCCCAACCAGAGCTTGGTTTCATTTTGAGCCCAAGAACTATGGTTTTTTTCTCTTGCACTCGGTGTTGTGTGACAAAATCGAAGAAACTGAAAGTGTCAAAAACTAACACCTATAGAGATTCAGAGATGGACATAGAGACATAGTTTAAGCAACATAGAGAGCACATGATTCACAAATTAAGCTTACACCACTCTAATAACATCTCTAACGAGTGATGACTAGAAAGTAAGCAAATCCTTGAGCAACTAACAAAAATAAAATCCTAAAGCTCTCAGATTCGCCTTATTGTTCAATTAAATCATCCACCTCAAGTTCTTGTTCATATTCTTTAAATGCCCCTTCGGATCCACATCCCCCATTGCTGAAGAAGCACTTTCACAAACCAAATTCCGCATGGATGATGGCAGATTGAGCTCTTGGGTTGCGGCCCCATTGAATTGAATCAAGTCGTCCCCTTGAAGCCTGAGAATGTAGTCATCTAGCCATTCAAAATGTGTGCATTTCTTCATAATCTGAAATGGAATGATGAACCCAAAATCCCAGATCCAACGAAAAAGAATTAAAAGCAAAGAGAAAAAGAAATCAGAGAAAATTCTTGAGATCGAACCTACCTCTCTGGCCTGCTCTCACATTTCATGAACTGGCGCCCAAAGTTTTCATTCTTGTCCTCTTTCGAAGTCAACCGTTTCAGTGGCACGATGCATGGGCGGTCAGGACATCGCTCCGTGGGCAATGGACCATACTGGGGCCACGAGGGGCCTGACGCTGAAGTGGAGCTCGACATATATCATCACCGAAGAACATGAAGGAGACGAGTGGCTCCTGTCGTCAGTGTAGAATAAGAGGCGGAAGAAAGGGGAGGCAATGGTGGGCGAGCAGAACCAATCTCTCACGGATCGCCCAACTATCCAAGGATGTGGAGCCATCCATGTGATCCAACGACGCGGAGCCTGCACGTAGACTTCCCTTGGAATTCCTTTAAGAAGACCATATCTGAGGGTTGTCGCTTGGTGCTAGGGTATGTTCGGATGGTTGTATTTTGATGCTAAGTTTTGGAGAGATGTTGCGGGGTTTTGAGTTGGTCATGGGGGTTATCTTAGGTTTGACCAACTTTCAAATGATCGCAACTAATTAAAAAAAATCAAAAAATAGGAAACCTTCACGGTTTATCATTTGATAAGATATAGTTACTATGAAAAATATAAACTTGGTTTAGGTACATTTTTATGAAAAAACATTTTTTGAGGTGAGCTACCATTTTCAAGTTCAAGTGAGCAGCAATAATTTAAAAAAATATAGAAATGGAAGACATGCGCATAATGTCGATGTATGTGACATGGTTATGACAAAAAATAATAAACTTGGTTTATGGACATTTCCATGAAAACTCCTTCACACAAATGAGCTATCATGTATGAGGTTGTATAGAGTTCAAGAAGAGAGTGATAGCGGGTTTAGGTTATTGAAAAGTAAAAAAAAATCAAAAAATCACTAAAGCTTCATTTTAGTAAGAATAAGAAGGATCTGAACTTATGTTTTCCATTTTTGAATTTTAAATTGTTTTTATAATGGTTCCTAAAAATGGTATGTTTACCCTAGCTTCGGAGATCATCACCATGCCATATTTCTCATGACTACGCTAATAGATCGGAATGATCATCTAATGTGTGTAATAATTCATAATCATTGCAACATCACATCACAACGCAATGGACTTCAAATGTTGCTTATAATTCAAAGGTTAGTTCAAATTCAAAAATTGTCTCCAATTTTGAATTTGACCCGGAATTTCACATCAATTTACAAATAGAATTATTAAACCTTTACAAGTTTTCCTAGTAGTTTAAATTGACGACATAAACCTTAGTACAAATCCTTAAAGTTCAAAGTTTACAACTTGCATTCAATGTTCAAAGTTCACATTTTTGTCTTGCTCCTTATGTTCAAACATGGTTTAGCAGCCTTGCTCCTGGATTCCCTAGGTGGGATATCCACCTTTTTATTCTTCCTTTTTATCTTCACTTCAGGTGGTGGCTATTGAGGTGCTGACAGAGAAATTCCATAGGTCGGTTGACGGGCTTCCAAAGTTTATTTCTCTCTTGGCCTTTTCTCTCCTTTTCCTCTATTTTTCCTAGAGCTAGGTCAAACAGAAAAATATTTTAATCCATCGATAAATAGATAATAAATGCACAAAAAGGGAAGGTTGGTGCACACATACCAAGCTACCGGTAGTGCTAATTCATTTTCTTCATTCTCCTCTCCATTAGCGGCAATCTGCTTTGCTCCTTCATTCTCCTCTGCATTAGCTGCAATCTGCTCTAATGTTGCATTCTCCTCCGCATTTGTTGCTGCCCATTGTTACTCTTCTCCAAATGAAGCATCCACTGGATTGGCACATAGCCTATCAATGTGCCCTGGGATTCCACATTTTTTTCACTTACACTATCTTTATACATGACCCTCTTCACCTCTTCTATACATGTTCTTCCTTGGCCTTCCTCGTGGTCTAGTCAGTACAAGAGAATGTAGTTTGAACTTTGTATCTACTATGTTCCATTTGTCTTTTATCAAGAGTGCAATCACATTGGAAGCATAAGCAGCCCTGAATTTGGCAACAGAAAAATATTTAGAGATGTACTGATCAACTTCACCATCTTCACCACTGATAACAGTCATCAGATGTTGGGCATGTATGCATGGCTTCCCATGGAGCTGCCATTACCTACAAACGCATTCCCTAGTTGTTACATTAACTAGATATCTACATTCCCTATTTTTACTGTCACTATATGTTAACTCAGCCTCGTGTGTCGCCACTCGAATGCATTTCATTATGTTCGGTCCTCTTGCCTTGACATGCAATGTCTTATTAGGAGATGGGAGCATAAGATGGCCAACATATTCTATTTCTGCAGTTATTTTGTGAAGAGCCATCTTTATCATGATCATGTGTTGAATCTTAACAAATATTTTCCATATTAGAAGCCCTTTCAATAACTTGATCTTTGCATTGAAACACTATGCCAGGTTACTAGTCACATAATCTACTTCGCAGATTTAAATGAATTTGCTTCTTGACCATAACTTTCCATGTTGTGTATCTAGATACTCCTTCACCAGAGGATTGTGAGCATACAACGGTCTCAAATGATGCTCATGCTTCCTCTCGCTGCATGTGTATGATGTTGGCCATAAGTTTTTGTCATAAACTTTACCTTTGAATTTGTTACTGAAATTCTGTGCTAGGTATCGCATTGTAGGATCCTAAGTATGTCTAGAGGGGGGTGATTAGAATACTTGACCAAATAAAAACTTAGCCTTTTCAAAATTTTAGTTATGGGCTAGTTTTGGCAATTATGAGTAGTCAAGTCCACCCTACACATGCATATCTAAGAGTATAGCAGCAGAAAGTAAAGACATGCAAATGTAAGTAGAGCGTAGGGAAGGAAGATCATACGCAAAGGTTGACACGACGATATTTGGCGTGGTTCAAATGGGTGGTGCTATGGTACGTCCACATTAGTGGAGACTTCAAACCACGAAGGGTAATGGCTGCTACAGTCCATGGAGGGCTCCACCCAGAGGGGGTCCACGAAGAAGTGGCCTTGTCTATTCCATCATGGCTTACGCCCACACAGGACTAGCCTCACTCGGGTAGATCTTCATGAAGTAGGCGATCTCCTTGCCATTACAAACTTCTTGGTTCAACTCCATAACACGAAGTAGGAGGCATGTATGGATTTGTAAGTCTTCCTCTCCCCCTGAATCTTAGCATGTAGATATTGAAAGTAGGTAGGACGAGACAAGTCTAACACATAGAATCAAATTCAAAACACATTTTCTCTCCCCTTAAATGATAGAATAAATTTGATCTTCTCTCTCCCCCTTAAGTGGTGTTTCTGGGATAAGGGATCCTTGAATATTTCTCCCCCTTTCCCTTTGGGTAAGCATAAGGTTTGATATTTATCCCCCTTTATAAAGTATAAGCTTTGGTATCTTTCCCCCTAATGTTGGGTAACATAGCACGGGAAACAAAAAATTTCCTACGCACACCAATACCTATCCATGGTGATGATCATCTACTGCAGGATATATTGAATCTACATACCCTTGTAGATCACTAAGAGGAAGCGTATATAATGCAGTTGATGTAGTGGAACATCTTCGCGATCCAAATCACAGCTCGTCCCGCGATCTCATCACGATCCGTCTCGCGATCCCATCACGATCCGTCCCGATCTAGTGCCGAATGGACGTCACCTCCGTGTTCATCACATGTACAGCTCGATGACGATCTCCGCATTCTTGATCTAGCAAGAGGGGCGAAGAGGTAGATGAGTTCTCCAGCACGGCGGCGTGGTGGTGGTGGTGGTGAACTAATCCAGCAGGGCTTCGCATAAGCACCACCGAACTAGACTAGAGGAGAAAACGATCTAGAGGGAGAGAGAGGCACCCGTGGCTATTAGGGTTAGGGCTGCCCTAAAAAACCTCTAGTATATATAGGAGGAAGGGGAGGGGAGGCTTCCTTGTCTACTCCTCCAAGGAAGGCTTCGGCTGAAGCAAAGAGGGAAGAGTCATCCCCCAACTAGGACTCCTTCCCCCCACAAGGGAGGTGGAATCTTGGGAGGACTCCTTCCCCTGTGGGTCTCCTCCCTTACAATTTCACATGGGCCTCCTTAAGGGCTGGTCGGACAGCCCACCAGGTGCTGGTGCGCCACTGAAAGATTGTTATATCGACTAGAGGGGGTGAATAGGAGATTTTTAGAATTCCATCACTGAGGAAATTCCTTTTGAGGAAATTCCTCACTGATGACTAACTTACAGCGGAAACAGTAAAGGATCAGAAGTGGAAAGTTTCACAACAGCAGTTTTTCAGAGTGAGGAATGTGAAAGCAGATTGCACAGTGAGCAGGCATGCAGAAAACGGATGAGGATTAACTATCGTGAAGAATTTGGGGTTGAGGAATTTCAGAGAAAGTCTTCAGCAAATTCTTCAAACAGTAGCAGTGAAAGTCATCAACACATAATCTGAGGAAACTAAGGAGTTGAGGAATTAGAACCCGTTTCACAGCGAAGACAGTAGTTGATGACTCAGTTCCAACTGTTGTGACAGTCGTACATCTGGTTTGGAGCGGCTTGGTATTGAAACCAAAGGACACACAGTCCCTACCGTGTTCTCCTTGGGCTAAGAACACATAGTCCTCGCCCAACACTCGTGGTAAGTCTTCAGGGCAGACTTCAAAACCCTCACAAACTTGGTCACCCGGCGATCCACAATTGACTGCTGGAAAGCTCTAGACCATGACGCCTAACCGTCTGGAGGATGCACAGTCCTCAAAGGTAAAAGGCTTCAGTCCCACACAGGAACAACTTCTTCAGTGATGCTCAATCACTAGGTTTGGTTTGTGGTTTCGGTGTATGGGGTATTTCCTCACTGATGAATTTCTCTCGAAGACTCTGAGGAATTGGGTTGCTCTTATGACAAGTGTCAGTTCCTAACGGAGCAGACAACCAGCTAAAGGTTGTGGGGGGCGGCTATTTATAGCCTGGGAGCATCCCGACATGATTCGACACTAATGCCCTTAAATAATATGACCGTTGGTGTGGATAAGACCAATGATGTGGCGTGGCTATCGAAACGGTCGAAACCCTCAACTGTGAGAGTCCTCATGTCACTCGTATTCCTCACTTGAGGCTTTTGGTAGGACTAGGCTTGGGTTGAGCATCATGAGTAAATTCATTCCAAAGTGTAACTTCAACCCCCTTTAACAGTACGGTGTTCCTATTACTCAAGTGTGAAGAAAATAAAACAGAAAGAGTAAATCTTCATGCTTCAAAGTCTTCAAAATGATTTTCTTCGGGACACACCCAATTCCTCAATTTCAGTATCTTCATGAGGAATATCAATTTGATCGCAGATTCTTCGCGATTCAATTCTTCAGCTTCAGACCAATTTCTTCAACCGAAGATATATATTTTTAGGGGTCGATATTCATCAAATATCTCAAACTCCTCAGTGACTTATAGATCCTGTGTACACTCATAAACACATTAGATACTTAACCTATAAGTCTTCAAACCACCAAAATCACTAAGGGGCACTAGATGCACTTACAATCTCCCCCTTTTTGGTGGTTGATGACAATTAGGTTAAGTCTTCAACAGGGATCAAAAATATGAAGTGTAAATACTCATTTGATGAATTTTAAATCAAGATTCAGGGAGATTCCCCCTGAAGATGTGCATATATTGAGGATTTTTTTCACAGCAAATGCACATTGATTATATATATCATGGAGATCTCCCCCTGAGTCTTGTAAATCATGCATACATGTAACATATCGTATGAAGAAAATGAAGATGCATGATGACAAATGGTATCTGACGAATTCCAGCATGCGTGCATTAAAACTTGAGGAATAAGCATGTGAAGAAAAACGTTCAAAAGCGTCAGAGTACCAACTTCAGAAGAGCCAAGAGTTTGTAACTTAAATATAGTTCATAAGCCCCAAAATATCCCGCTTGAAGACTAACTCTCAAGTTTCTCCCCCTTTGTCATCAAGTGACAAAAAGGGACAAACTGAGGACTAACGCCTGTGAAGGCTTCACTTCTTGGCGGTTGATGAAGAGGCGTGATGCTACTTGGGAGTAGTCTTCTTCCTTGGACCAATAGTAGTGTCGAGCTGTTCTTCATCAGTTTCAGCAGTGCGGATGAAGAAAAAGAACTGTCTTCAAGGTATGGAACTGGAATGGGCCTGAACTTCTTCTTGGGAGGCCACGACCAGTCAAAGTCTCGCTCAAAGTCCATTTCTTCAAGCTCTGTCTGAGTCTTCATATGTGCAAGTGTAGCCCAGGTGCGATCAAAAACCTCATGCTGATAGTGATGGTTAAGTTTCACAGAGTTCTGTGTTTCAGTGAGGGTTTTCACAATGGCGCCAAACTGGCGTTTGACCCACTTGTGATTGCGATCCACCTTCTAGTGAAGACTGAGGAGAAGATCTCTTGTATTCATCACGCGAGGAGGAACGGGGCTTGTCAGACGAGTCTCAGTATCATCCCATGAAGAATAAGCTTCTGGCTCTCTGAACTGGCCATCAAGGGGCCTACTTCCTTCATCAATCACTGACTTGCCTTTTCCTTCAATGGGCTCAAAAGTCTTCTTGTTGACCCGGATAGGAGGCATATAACCAACATGGTTTTGGCAATCAGCATGGAAGTTGATGCCTGTCCTTGTCCTGATGAATCTCATGATCCATGGGGCATATATCTTGTGATCAAATGGACACATAGCATTGTCGGCCAAAGTCCTCAAGAAGAAATTATGGATGTTGATAGGAATACCATGGATGATGTTGAAGAGGATATTCTTCATGATGCCTATGACATCTTCTTCATCATCATGGCCTTTGATTGGCGCGAGCACACTGCAGAGGATTCTGTAGACAGACCTTGGTGTATATTTGAGCTCGTGGACGAGGAAGGTTTTTCTCGGTGATTGTCCTTCAGCCAAAGGCTTCATGAGGACTTCCATCATCCCGTTGGGAAGCTCACGCTCACCGTAAAGCTTCACAGCCTCCTCTGAGGGAATTGGTACAGGCAGTTCACGAAGGAGCTCAGTAGCAGGAGCCTTGTAGTGAGTGTTTTGTGTCATCCAGTCAAACACCCAGGTGTTAATGTCTTCAGGGTTGCCAGATGTGTGAAGAGTGGCATAAAACTGAAGAATGAGCTCACTGTTCCAATTAGAGATGTCGGAGCACATTGGCAGTAGACCAACGTCATGGAGTACATTGAGGACTGGAGCGAGGCACGGTATTGCTTCAAGTTCAACGTGAGGAATATGCCTGTGCTGGAATATCTTGTTTCTTCCACACAGCACAGAGGCATAGTAATTCAGTTGTGTCCTCGTCCAAAAATTCAGATGCCTCATTTGAGGCTTGTCATAGGGATTCTCTCCAATGAAGTACATGCGCTCTTCAAAGAAATTCTCCTTTTGAAACTGTGGTCGCTTGGAGAATGGCTGACGCTGAACTGGCTAAAGATTTTGCTGAGGAACAGGAGGGGAGACAACAATTGCAGTTTCGGGATTGAGCACGACGAAGGCATTGTCTTGATCAGGTGCATTTTCCTCAGCATTGTCCTCGGGGTGAGGAATTTCATCAGCTGGGGCTTCAGGCTGAGGAGCTTGCTCTGGCTGGGCATCAGGCTGAGGAATAGGTTCATCTTGCTCAGGTGGAGGAGTTGGGTCAGCCTGTTTCTCATCTTGAGGAGTTTGCTCAGGTGGAGGAGTTTGGTCAGCCTGTTCCTCATCTTGAGGATTTTGCTCAAAACTTTGAATTTTATCAGCTTGAGGAATTTCACTTTGTACTTCCTCAGCTGGCTTGGTGACAGAGGCAGTTTCATCAGCTGGTGCAGCTGATCCTTGTGTAGTGTCTTTCTGAGGAATGGAGGGCTGAGGACTGTCGTCAATACGAATTTCTGCGTCAGTGTGTTCCTCAGAGGCGGCATCCTTCATTTCCTCATCTGTCCCTTTTGCTTGGTCATCAAGGATGACCATTTCAAAAGACGGAGCGACATTTAGGGGCACAGGGTCCAGTGGAGCAGTATCTTCAAGCGCTTTGAGGCGCTTGGCCTCTGTTTCTTCTTCTGCTGAGGAGGCCTTTCTCTTTTTGGCTTCCTTCTCAGCAGCCCTGGTTTTCTTCATGTCTGATGCAGACGGAGTCATCTTCTTCACCTTTTAAGCTTTTGGTGAAGGGGTTCTCTCGGCAGATTCTTCAGCTGGCTTTGAGGAACCAGCTGGAGCAGAGTCATCAGCTTGCTTTGAAGAAGCAGCTGGGTCAGGGGCAGTCTCACCAGCTGCAGCAGGTTCAGCAGCTGGATTTTCCATGGTGATTTCTTCAATAGTCGGTACATCCACACGGCTTTCTTGGTGTATTTCCTCAGCTTGAGGAGATTCATCAGCTGGCTCTTCAATCAAGGGCTGGGGAGTTGGTGCTGGAGGTGCAGCCTTCTTGTTGTAGTCATCAACAGCTTTAGTGATGAGCTTGATGAAATTGCTCTTGAGACTGTGACGATCTGACAGCTTGGAGTACTTGTCAGTCAAATTCTTCAGCTCAGCCTGTGTTGACACCAGTGCATCAGGTGTCAAGCTGAGGAGATTCTGCTTGAGGAATTTCTCCTTTTTAAGCTTTGCAACCTTGGCCTGCTTGGCTGGCTATTCTTTCCACTTGGCTTCATTGATGAATGTGGCCACCATGTGGCTGATGCCAGGGGAAGTTTCAAATCATCAAGCGGAGTGTTTGGGTCCTCATACCATATGTTTATGTAGTCTAGGAGGACCTTGGGGTCCATGGCCAGAGGAATGGCGCGTCCTGATGCTTGAGCTACCCTTTCCTTCTTGTTTCTGATCATCGCTTGTAGGGTTTGATCATCATATCATCACTGCCCTCTGATGCAAACGGGACTGTGATGATTTTGCTAGGGCTTGGCAGAGTTGCTCTTTCAGCAGACACCTGAGTCTTCGCAGGAGGTGGTGAAGACTTTTTCTCCGAGCTGGTTGCAGCCGGGAGTGAGGAGCTGGAGGTGGCTGTCAGTCGCTTCATGACCGTCTTCTTTACTGGTATCTCTTGAGGCTTTGGTGGTGGTGTTGAGAATTTTGGAGCTGAGGGTTTTGGCGCTGAGGGTTTTGTAACTGATGCCTGAGCATACTTCTCTTGACGCTTTGGAGCCTTTGGTTTTCACGGCACAGACTATGGTTGAGGAATTGTTGAACCAGAGGTCTCAGCGGCACAGGACGTGGCTGCAGTTGAGGCAGCAGCTGATGATTTATTGAATTTCCTCACTTCAGCATCTACCTGCCTTTTGAGCTTAGCCAAATGCTTGGCCTTCTCATCCAGATAATCATCAATGGTCTTGAGGCTTGAGGGATGTGCTTCTTGATGAGCCTCAAGTGGGGCCCGTTTGCCAGGAGGCTTCAGGGCGAATTTCTTCGCATACTTGGCCGTTACAAACCTGTATTCCTTCCATTCCTTAGCCCATCGGCGTTCTATCTTCTGCAGCCGAATCTTTCTCTTGGCCATTGTTTCATTTTCATTAGGTGTGCAATAGTCCAAGTAAATATCCTCAGGGATATCCACAGCTCTATTCTGCTCAAGTTTCTTTCCTCCCTTCTGCTTTCTGTCATCCTCCATTTTCTTCAGCTGAGGATTTTGCTGATGAGATTGAACTGTTGAGGATTCTGATGAGACTTGAAGATTTTCTTCAAGAAACGCTGCAAATGAGTTAATGTGATGAGAACCGAGAGATTCATCAGCTGACATGTGTGTACCTGTGAACAGAGTATAGTTGTGAGGAATTTGGAGAGGTCATATGCGTTCTCAGATTTTGAAGAAAATGAAAAAGTTTGACAGTTGAGGAGTTTAACCAGTGGTTGAGGAATTTGCCTAAGCATACTGTTCTTGGGTTCCAGAGTGGTACAGATCCGAAAATTCGCACAATTGAGGAATCTCGTGAAAATCTTAGATGCTTAGTGAAGTTCATCAATGGTGTGGTGATAGGCAGTGTTTGAGGAATCAAGTGCATATCGATTCTTGAGAAAAACAGATTTCACATAGGAGATGTAAAATAGTAGATCTAACTTGTTGTAAAAATGGGATTTTTATTTACCCTTGAAGGCGCGCACGAAGAACACAGAAAAGTTGTGGAAAGAAGCTCTTCGGTTGCGTGTCCAATGCGCCCTAACCCGGCAGCAGAGGACGTCTACGGCGGTGGCGGACGAAGATGGTCCGACTCCGGCGTGGTTCCGGCGATGGAGAAATCGAGGCTGTGAAGCTCTTCTTCATTGGCGACGAGACTTCCAGCGGTAGCACTAGGGTTCGGTGCTTTTTGCTTTAGCAGGAGTGCGATGGGGCGAAGAAGTGTTTGCCGAGGGGGATAAGGACATATTTATAGCTAGACAGTTACTGTTGGCGCGAGGAATTCGGACCAAACAACCCCTGCCTCTACGTCTCCGCAGGACACGTGTAGCTCCCGAACAAGGCGGTGGAGACAGTGGAGATCATGGTTATCCGAATGTGGGAAGTGGGGTTCAGTTACTGTGCATTACAGAAACAATTTTTGAAGATTTGAGGATTTTTGTTACAAAATCATCAGCTGACAAGGACGTAGTGAGGATTTTGAACAAAGTTTCAAGTAGAACGCATATGAGGAATCGAATAGACTGGATGAGAATAGCATAGAGGGAAAGTAGGGTCCGATCACATTCACTTAGAAGAAATATCAACTTGAAGAAATAGCTATAAGTGAATGTTGTTGAGGACTTGAAATCACAGTCTATCTAGTCAAACGAAAGTCATCAAGTGTTTTTGAAGATTTGAGTAACTTGAGGATTTTGTGATAAATCGTCACAATGAAGAACAACTATTTTTAAAAAAAATACATTTTGAGGAAATGGAACATTTCAAGAAAATCAACTTGAGGAATTTCATGTTGGGCGGTGGCGTGACCCACCATATAAGAATGTTGATTACACACACCGCGTACAATTGTCGTAGGGCCCTGAGAATCAATTTCTTCGTTGATTTCTTCACATTCAGAGTGATATTCTTCATCAGTTGAAGAAAATCGATTCATCATGTGTTGCACATCTAAGTCATCAATTTTGCATAAGTGTTAGGATGTGTGCATGTTTTTACAAAACATTTGAAGATTCTAAGATATTTAGCTCACACCGCAACATGCAAAACCTTTTCTCATCCAAGAGCTTAGTGAAGATATCTGCCAGTGGATCATCAGTCTTCACATGGTCGATGAGGATATTACCCTTGAGGACATGGTCCCGAAGAAAATGATGACGAATCTGGATGTGCTTGGTCTTCGAGTGATGTACTGGGTTGTATGCAATCTTGATTGCACTCTCATTGTCGCAGTAGAGAGGCACATTCTTCATGTTGATGTCGTAGTCCTTGAGGGTTTGCTTCATCCATAGTAATTGAGCACAGCATGAACCAGCAGCAATGTACTCAGCTTCGGCAGTGAAGAGTGATACGCAGTTCTGCTTCTTTGAGGACCAGCAGACTAGTGATCTTCTGAGGAAATGGCATGTGCCAGAAGTTGACTTGCGATCCACACAGTCACCAGCATAGTCAGAATCAGAATACCCTACGAGATGAAGATTTGAGCCCTTGGGATACCATAATCCTAGTGTTGGTGTGTGAGCTAAGTATCAAAGAATATGCTTCACAGCCTTATGGTGTGATTCCTTCGGTTTTGCTTGAAAACGTGCACACATGCAAACACTAAGCATTATATCTGGCCTAGATGCACATAGATACAATAAAGAGCCAATGTCGGGACCCCGATCCTAAGCCATAGGAATCCAGCCTGTAACACATTGCATCCCTTTGTGGTCTGACGCACGGTTAACTCCACGGCTGCAGCCTTACCTTAGCCGGGACCGTTTGCGTCTTTTGACTCACGTATGCGATAGTGTCGCTAGCATTCCAATGTCAAAGAACCCGGATCGACATGTCTAGTCATAAACCAAAGTGGCAGTTCCGCACAAGGACAGGCATACATGACCCAACAAAGCAGGTGTCGGTCATCAACGAACGTAGACGAGTCGTAGCAAGCTACAAGGACTCCATTACGTCGCGTGACATTTCCCCAAAGGGGACAGACACAGCAGCTAAGAAGGACACATGCCGGTCAACCAATGTGTTCGGAGCAGTAGCGAACTACCAAGGCTCGTTGGATCACAGAGGGGCATTTCCTTGTAAGGAGTGCTACTAAAGTTCACGACTAGGTATTCAAACCCCATACATATCAAGTAAGACACACGTACGCATGGCATACCAATATGTATAGATACATCGATGGCATCACAACATAACCATAAACATACAAGCTTTATTTAAGAGGCTCGGAAGAGCCACACACATATTATTACACATTAAGGGTCTCACGACCCATAATATCAGTCACACAATACAAGCCAGCGGAAGAGTTATAAACTGTCTGGGTACAGACAGAGCAACTAGAAGGCACATGGCCTGACTATACTACAGAGCCGACGTAGGGCCAGATCGTAGCTGGGACACCAGCTACTCGTCGTCGTCGATGTCTACGAAGAACCCTCCATTAGGGTCATTAGCAACCTCTGCAACATTATTAAGCAAACATGAGTACGAAGTTACTCAGCAAGACTTTAGGATGGCTAACTACTCATGCAAGGTATCAAGAAGGTATCGTGGGGTTTCAAGCGGAAAGCCAGCATTTGACTCGTGGCTAGACAACTTGCTTTTGAAATTAGTTTTGACAACTTGATTTCTCGCACACGAGTCCACTAACACCACAACAATACACCATCGTGGAATCATTCCGTCTCCATACGGAAATGCCATCCACGACACTCACGCTTATCTTGACAATTTTAGGAGTAGCCATTGAAGTTATCTATGAACAACATATGTCTCCAAGTAGTCCATATCCGCGGACGCGGCTATTCGAATAGATCATAACCCTGCAGGGGTGTACTTCGTCACACACGCTCCTGCCACTTATCGCCATGTGCACGTCATGCACCTCGGCAACCTTCAAGCGGAAGCCCAGCGAGGGAGTCGGCCACGACCGTTAACCACGCTAGTACCTAGTCCAGGTTTATCGCCTATCTGAGAGTAACCCGTACGGAAGTCCGGCCGAGGTTTCCGCCACGGCCTCAAACGATGTGCGCAGGGTTCCCAAGCCCACCATCCGGGTGCCACTTGGTACACCGTGCCACTGCCTACCGCATCACGGTCCACCTCTCAGGTCAGCACCATGCACGGCCTCCAGCATTACTATAAACACCAGAAACTACTTGCAACTGCTGGACCGAGTACTACGCGATTAATAGGCCGAGCAGGGTCATATTTCAGGGCCCAGCATGTGGTAGTATCTAGTCTTGGATTACATACACGGAACTCAGGTCCTAAGGACAGTTCCAATGAAACAACCCGCCATGTACTCCTACACAGCCTTTCACCGGTACCTTTACCAAATCAAGTTTAACACACGACCTTTGCTTACCGAACACATTCCACATTTCTGTTCATCTCCCAGATGACAGACCATACACAACTCTAAGCATAGCATGCATAGCAGGATAAGGCACATCATAGCTCAAGCAACTACCAGGTATGCTAGGTTGCAAGGTTCGGCTATTTACTGCGACAAGGTTAAGTCATGCAAAGGAAGTGGGTCCAACTATCGTGGCAAAAGCAGTTAAAGCATTTGATCCTAATGCATTAAATAGGTGCAGGAGCAAGAACATAGGTGTTATCGGGATGATCAAAAGGGGTGCTTGCCTTGTTGCTCAGAGGAGGAACGATATCCGTCGGACGGATATTCAGTGGAATCCGGGGGTGCGGAGCCTACCGAAATGAACGACAACATTCAATAACAATCATATGCAATCAAAATGATGCATGAGCATGGCATAAGAATGCAAAGTGATAAGTTATTATAATCAAGATGTTTTAGGTTTAGAATTGATTTGAATCACATTCGAATAGCAATTCAAACGGGTATTCCCTGATACCGGTTTAATTGGTTCGACCTGATGCTCAGATCAACCCAATGTCAACATGCATGAAATGTCATGTTATGGTACTGATTTACATCTAGGGCAGTGTGTGATCATTGCATTTATAATGAAATTTGGATATTTTTGCAAATTCCATTTATAAAGTGATTAAAAGAATTGAATTATTCCTTATTTCACAATTTAGGGTTCTGTAACTTTTTCAAACATAGTTGAAAATAGCATAATCAGAATCCTTGAATTTTTCTGATACTTTTTCATATATAAATTATTTCCATTGGAGTTACAGATTAATTTCTATGATTTTTGCAATTTTTAGCAATTTCCTGAATTATTTTTATACTGGAAATTCCATTTATTGCATCAGGCTGACGTCAGCAGGTCAGCCGACCTGTGCAGGTCAAACCTGACAGGGGGGCCCCACTGGTCAGCCTCCCTGGGACTAATCCCGCGCTGACCAGCCCCTAATTGGGGTTTGACCAGGCGTGGGGCCCTCTGTCAGCGACTCAGAGGAGGGCGATTAGGCCCTAATGGCCGGCCACGTCGACGGCCACCGGAGGGTGGTCGCCGGCGACCAAACCCGCGGCGGAGGGCTCGCCGGAGGCGACCTAGACGGCGCTGCTCCGCACGAAAACGCACGCGGTTGGCAGCTAAAGCAAGCTCGCGAAGTGGCCGATCTGGCAGGACCAACTGGGAGGCTAGGGTCGCCGGAAGAGGCGTCGGCGACGAGCCGGAGCGGCGGCCGAAGCTCGGGCGTCGTCGGGGGCTTCTAATCAGGGGGATCCACGCTTAGCTCTTAGCTGCTACGGCATCTACGCGTCGTCCTGGAGCTTCTGGTGCTCACGGGAGGACGAGCTGGACATCGGAGGGCTACCGGCGACGAGCGGCAGCGGCGGTGCTCGTCGGGCTCCGGTGAAACTAGGGCTAGAGGAGGGGATCGACGGGGAAAGCTTAGGGGAAACCACCGCATGCTCACAGGGAGTGCAGAGAAGAGCTCAGACGGCTCGGGGAAGGCCTGGGGGCGACGAATCGACGGGAGATGTCCGGCGGCCGGAGGAAGAAGACGACGGCGTTGCGGGCGTTGCAGGGCTCGAGGGGACTTCGGCTTCTGCAGAGATGACCAGGGCGACGAGGCGGAGCTAATGGCGTGCTCGCGGAGGAGATCCTATGGCCAGGGGCACGGCCAGCTCGAGCTCGAGCTCGGCTCTAATGGCGGCAGCAGGGAGAAGGAGGGGATCCGGGCGGAGGAGGAGAACCGAGGCGGGGAATGGATAGGGGAGGCTCTGGGGAGCTTATCCCCGTCGTCGCCAGCGCGAACCGACGGCCAGGCAGGCACGCAGGTGCGTGGCCGCGCCGGAGGAGGCGGCGGCCACCTCCTGCTGCCTACTGGCGCGGGGAAGGGGACGAGCGGCGAGATGGGCTGGGCCTGGCTTGGGCGTCAGGTAAGATTTTCTCTATTTTCCCCTTTTCTGTTTTTCTGTTTTGCTATTTATTTCTTTGCTATTTATTTCAGCTCCAAAACAAAAAGTAAAAACTAATTTTGACCTCCTGAAATATTTGTAATAATATCCCCACTCATTTCCAAGACTTTCAACATTTTTGGAAAATTATAGTTTCTGATTTCAATTTTTAAATTTGAAACCAGTGGCTTTTGCATTTATTTAAAATGCTTAAAGTGTCAAGAAAATAGTTTTCTCCAATGCTCATTTACTTTCATGATTTATCAGAAAGTTTGAACATTTCTTGAGGCCATTTTGGGTTCATTGATTTGAACTGGTTTGAAATTTCCTTTAATTGAAATGGTGGCTAGGGTTTTGAGTTTTTCCTTTGCCACTTTGTTGTTTTTGTTGAAACTTCTTAGATGCAAATGCAAAGAAGACATGAGCACAAAGCTATCTTGCTTAAGGGTTAGGGATGTGACAGCCAATCATAGAGCGATATACCTGCTGATCGAAATCTTTACCATTTTCATCAGTGCCGAGGTGGCCGTTCGTAGGCATTTGAGTCTTGGCACCTTTGCATTCATGCATGTCGAATTTCCTCAGAACATCCTTGAGATATCTCTCCTATGATATGAAGATTCCATTGCGTTGTTGACGAATTTGAAGACCTAAGAAGAATTTCAGCTCCCCGATCATAAACATCTGATATTCTTCACTCATCATGTAAGCAAATTCATCACTGTATCGTTTGTCAGTACAGCCAAATATAATATCATCGACATATATTTGACACACAAATAGCTCATTATCATAGCATTTAGTGAAAAGAGTGGGATCGAGTGAACCAGGTTTGAAGCCTTTCTTCATGAGGAATTCCTTCAATGTATCATACCATGCCCGAGGGGCTTGCTTGAGACCATAGAGAGCCTTTTTGAGTCTGAAGACTTTGTCTGGATTCTTTGGATCCTCAAAACCTAGGGGCTGAGCAACATATACTTTTTCCTCAAGCTTACCATTGAGGAATGCACTTTTCACATCCATTTGATATAAGATGATGTTATGATGATTAGCATAAGCAAGTATTATTCGAATAGCTTCAAGTCTAGCAACGGGTGCAAAATTTTCATCGAAATCTATTCCTTCAACCTGGGTGTAGCCTTGGGCTACAAGTCGTGCCTTGTTCCTCACCACTTGACCGTCCTCATCTTGCTTGTTTCGGAAAATCCACTTGGTGCCGATGATGTTGTGCTTGCGAGGATCTGGTCGTTTGACGAGCTCCCATACGTCATTCAGCTTGAATTGAAGAAGTTCGTCTTGCATAGCTTGGATCCACTCCGGTTCCAGAAAAGCCTCAGCAACTTTTGAGTGTTCTGTGATGGATAGAAAGGAAAAATGCCCACAAAAGTTAACTAAGTGTGAAGCTTTCGAGCGAGTGAGAGGACCTGGCGCGTTGATGTCGTTGAGGATTTTGTCTAGTTCTACTTCATTTGCAATCCTCGGATGAGCTGGTTGAGGATTTCGTCTGGGCTGAGGAAGTGGTTCTGGTGCAATTTCCTCAGGAGCATCTTCTTGATTTTCATCAGTCATGGGGGTTGTTTCTTCACCAATTTCCTCAGTGGGGACAACGTCTTTAGTAGGTTTGAGCTTTATTGCTTCCTTAGGAGACAACTTATCTGGATCAGAAGGCAATTACTCTCTTTGCGAGCCATTAGTTTCATCGAACCGCACATCTACAGTCTCAACAACTTTGTTGTGATAGTTGTTGAAGACTTTGTAGGTGTGCGAGTCCTTTCCATAACCGAGCATAAAACCTTCATGTGCCTTAGGTGCAAATTTTGAGCTATTGTGAGGATCTCTAATCCAACATTTTGCACCGAAGACTTTGAAATAACTTACATTGGGTTTCTTATCAGTGAGGATTTCATATGAGGTTTTCTTGAGGAATTTGTGAAGATATACCCTGTTGATGATATGGCATGCAGTGTTGATTGCTTCAGGCCAAAAGGGACGAGGAGTCTGATATTCTTCAAGCATAGTTCTTTCCATCTCAACCAGAGTCCTGTTCTTCCTTTCGACGACACCATTCTGCTGAGGAGTATAAGGAGCAGATAATTCGTGAGTAATACCAAGTTCATCAAGATAATCATCAAGACTAGTGTTTTTCAACTCTGTTCCATTATCACTCCTGATATGTTTGATCTTGACGCCAAAGTTCGTTGAGGCCCTTGAAGAAAATCGTTTGAAGATTTCCTGCACTTCAGTTTTATACACGATAATATGCACCCATGTATATCTAGAATAATCATCAACTATGACGAAGCCATATAAAGATGCTGCATTGGTTAGTGTGGCATAGTGACTAGGTCCAAATAGATCCATATGAAGCAATTCGAATGGACGTGTAGTGGTCATGATAGACTTCGAGGGATGCTTGGATCTGGTCATTTTCCCAGATTCACATGCACCGCAGAGATGATCCTTGAGGAATTTGACTGATTCGATGTCGATGACATGCTTCTTCTTTGCGAGCGTGTGCAAATTCCTCATGCCTGCATGACCTAGTCTTTGGTGCCACAGCCATCCTTCTGAGGTTTTTGCTAGTAAGCAAGTGGCTGGTTGAGGACCTGTAGAGAAATCAACAATGTACAAATCCCCTCTTCTTACACCTTCGAAGACTTTGGATCTATCAGATTCCATGATGACTACACATCTATATCTACCAAAGATAACAATCATATCAAGATCACAAAGCATCGAGGCTGACATGACGTTAAAACCAAGGGATTCAACAAGCATCACTTTGTCCATATGCCTATCCTTGGAAATAGCCACTTTGTCAAGTCCCAATACCTTGCTTTTACCTTTGTCAGCATATGTGATTTGCTTCAGAGGTGATAGAGTTAGTGGCATATTCATCAGCAAGCTTTTATCACCAGTCATGTGATGTGTGCAGCCACTATCAAGAACCCACTCAGTATTCTTGGGTTTATCATCCTGCAGATGAATTAGTACAGCTTACCATCTCATATGCTTCAAGTTTGAAGAATATGATATCAATTTCATCAAATAAGAATTTCATCACAACAGAATTATAACGACGTATGAAATATTTCTGTTTCATCAATATTAGCTTGCGTCCTATCAAGCATTTCCTCAGGTCTCCAGCAAATTCTTCAGATGATGATTTTCATGTGGAGACCTGTCCTGCAGAAGTGATTAGTTTGATCTCTTCACCACCCACATCTGAAGGGGTGGTAAAGCATTCATCATCCTGCGAGGACCATATTAGAAAGGTGGCATTGAAGCTAATGCACTTCTCTTAACAGTAGGGGGGTTAAAGTACTCATATGAATATGCAGAGAACTGGTTTGAGGATTTATGAACATAATGATTTGAAGAGTAACGCTCATATTCATATTCCTTGTAGTTTCCCTCCATGATAGACGCATTAGCATGGGTACGAGCATAATTTTGACCAGTTGAGGATTTTGATCCTCTTGAACACTTTGGTCCCCTTGAGGATTTTGATCTGGGGTTCAGGTTATTCATTGGTGGTGACATGAGGACATTCACCTGAAGATTTTCAAGTCAACTTTTGGGAACCCAGATTTTCCTCAAAGGAGGGCCATTCCTGCAGTTAGTTCCAACATATCGAGCAAATACTTCACCAGATTGATTTTTGAACAGTTTATAGTTGGATTCAAATGACTCATCTCAGGAATAGGATAATTCACATGAAAAGCCAGTTAGATTAGATGGATCAAAAGGAGGTCCAGTATCAGCAACCCATGAGGTTTTGGGATACTTCTCAGGTTTCCAATAAGATCCATCAGCATTTAATTTCCTCTCAAAGGCAATTCCTTCTTTCCTCGGGTTCCTATTCAAGATCTGCTTTTTGAGCACATCACAAAGGGTTTGATGTCCTTTGAGGCTTATGTATATGCCTGTCACATACAATTCCTTCAACCCTGCATTTTCATCAGTAACATTTGTGTTTTCCTCAAGTGAGGAAATAGACACTACAGGTGCAGTTGAAGAATTTGTAGCAATAGAAGCATTTGATGATTCTGGTGAAGAATTAGCAGTTTCGCGTTGAATGCATTTAAGACATGGAGGAATGAATTCAACTTGACCAGCGCTGATTTGTTGAGCTAGTAATGGATCATTTTCCATACGAAGATCATCATGAGACATCCTCAGCTTCTCTAGATCAAGCTTCCTTTGAAGAAATTCATAGGAAAGCTTCTCATGATCAGCGAGGAGTGTATCATAACGATCTTGAAGTTTATCAAATCTAGACTGAAGACTTTTCACATCTTCAGTGAGGATTTGGGTAAGGTTCATTTCATCATTCAACAGATCATCACTTCTATCTAGCAGTTTCTTAAGCTTTTCCAGGGAAGTTTGTTGTTTAGTGGCAATGATAGAAAGTTTACTATAACTGGGTTTTTTATAATCATCAGGTTCACAGTCACTTGAATCAGAGGAGGAAGCATCATTCGGTACCTTTGAACCTTTTGCCATGAAGCAATAGGTTGGAGCGAAGTCATCAGCATATTCATCAATGTGGATGGTGTTATCATCTTCTTCAAGGTTGAAGATTGACTTGCTGGCGAAGGTGGTCGCCAGTGCAAGACTAGCCTGTCTGGATTCTGAGTCTTCATCAGAACCCTCTTCTTCATCACATTCCTCTGATTCTGCCTCGGAATCCATTTCCTTGCCAATAAGTGCCCGAGCCATTCTGAAACTAGTCTTCTTGTGCGATGAGGGCTTTGAAGATGAGGATTTTTAAGATTTCTTTTTCTTCTTCGAGTCATCAGAACTGTCATCCTTGTATTTCTTTTTATTTGATTCCTTTCCCCAACAGGGACAATCAGCAATGTAATGACCTGATTTCTTGCATTTGTGGCACGTTCTTTTCTTGTAGTCCTCAGATGAAGATTCCGATTTCCTCATGTCTCTTCTTGAAGATTTACCGAACTGGCCACGTCGTGTAAACCTCTGGAATTTCCTCACGAGCATTGCAAGCTCCTGTCCAAATTCTTCAGGGTCACCAATGTTTTCATCCGAATCTTCTTCTTCAGATGAGGAAATTGCTCTAGCCTTCAGTGCACGTGGTCTAGAATAGCTTGGTCCATATAGATCTTTATTTTCTTCTAGGTGGAATTCATGAGTATTTAGCCTTTCTAGTATATTAGATGGATCAAGCATCTTGTAGTCTGGTCTTTCTTGAATCATCAGAACTAAAGTATCAAATGAAGAATCCAAAGATCTCAGCAGTTTCTTCACAACTTCGTGATCAGTAATGTCTCGAGCTCCCAGTGCTTGCAGTTCATTTGATATGTCTGTGAGGCGATCAAAGGTGTCTTGGCAGCTTTCATTTTCATGTCTCTTGGAGCGATTGAAGAGATTGCGAAGAATATCAACACGAGAGTCACGCTGGGTTGATACTCCTTCATTTACTTTGCATAGTCCCTCCCAGATCAGTGTTGCAGAGCCCAAAGCACTCACTCTTCCAAACTGGCCTGGGCTCAGATGGCCACACATGATATTCTTCGCTTGAGAATCGAGTTGCTTGAATTTCTTCACATCAGCAGCAGAGACACTAGCAGAGATGATGGGGACGCCATGTCCCACAATATACCAGAGATCATTATCAATAGCTTGTAGATGCATTTGCATGTTGTTCTTCCAGAAGGGAAAGTTCTTTCCTTCGAAGGTAGGACATGCTGCAGTCACCTTAAACATGCCTGCAGTCGACATAACTGAAACTCCAGGTGGTTAAACCAAAATCACACAGAACAAGGGAGTACCTTGCTCTGATACCAATTGAAAGTGTGTTATATCGACTAGAGGGGGGTGAATAGGAGATTTTTAGAATTTCATCACTCAAGAAATTCCTTTTGAGGAAATTCCTCACTGATGACTAACTTACAGCGGAAACAGTAAAGGATCAGAAGTGCAAAGTTTCACAACAGCAGTTTTTCAGAGTGAGGAATGTGAAAGCAGATTGCACAATGAGCAGGCACGTAGAAAATAGATGAGGATTAACTATCGTGAAGAATTTGGGGTTGAGGAATTTCAGAGAAAGTCTTCAGCAAATTCTTCAAACAGTAGCAGTGAAAGTCATCAACACATAATCTGAGGAAAGTAAGGAGTTGAGGAATTAGAACCCGTTTCACAGCGAAGACAGTAGTTGATGACCCAGTTCCAACTGCTGTGACAGTCGTACATCTGTTTTGGAGCAGCTTGGTATTGAAACCAAAGGACACACACTCCCGGGACATACAGTCCCTACCGTGTTCTCCTTGGGCTAAGAACACATAGTCCTCACCCAACACTCGTGGTAAGTCTTCAAAGGAGACTTCCAAACCCTCACAAACTTGGTCACCCGGCGATCCACAATTGACTGCTGGAAAGCTCTAGACCATGACGCCTAACCGTCTGGAGGATGCACAGTCCTCAAAGGTAAAAGGCTTTAGTCCCACGAAGGAACAACTTCTTCAGTGATGCTTAATCACTAGGTTTGGTTTGTGGTTTCGGTGTATGGGGTATTTCCTCACTAATGAATTTCTCTCGAAGACCCTGAGGACTTGGGTTGCTCTTATGACAAGTGTCAGTTCCTAACGGAATAGCGAACCAGCGAATGGTCGTGGGGGCGGCTATTTATAGCCTGGGAGCATCCCGACATGATTTGACACTAATGCCCTTAAATAATATGACCATTGGTGTGGATAAGACCAATGATGTGGCGTGGCTATCAAAACGGTCGGAACCCTCAACTGTGAGAGTCCTCATGTCACTCATATTCCTCACTTGAGGCTTTTGGTAGGATTAGGCTTGGGTTGAGAATCATGAGGAAATTCATTCCAAAGTGTAACTTCGACCCCCTTTAACAGTACGGTGTTCCTATTACTCAAGTGTGAAGAAAATAAAACAGAAAGAGTAAATCTTCATGCTTCAAAGTATTCAAAATGATTTTCTTCAGGACACACCGAATTCCTCAATTTCAGTATCTTCATGAGGAATATCAATTTCATCGCAGATTCTTCACGATTCAATTCTTCAGCTTCAGACCAATTTCTTCAACTGAAGATATATATTTTTAGGGGTCGATATTCATCAAATATCTCAAACTCCTCAGTGACTTATAGATCATGTGTACACTCATAAACACATTAGATACTTAACCTATAAGTCTTCAAACCACCAAAATCACTAAGGGGCACTAGATGCACTTTCAGCCACCCCCTAGGCCCATGTGGCCCTTGGGGTGAGTGGGGCCCTCCCGGTGGATCCCCAGAACCCTCCCGGCACCCGAGTACATTACCAGTGATGCGCGAAACTTTTCCAGTGACCAAAACGGGACTTCCTATATATCAATCTTCATCTCCGGACCATTCCGGAACTCCTCGTGACGTCCGGGATCTCATCTGGGACTTCGAACAACCTTCGTTCACCAACATATGTAACTCATCTGTACTGAAACGTCACCGAACCTTAAGTGTGCAGACCCTGCGGGTTCAAGAACTACGTAGACATGACCTGAGACACTCTTTGGTCAATAACCAATAGCGGGACCTGGATGCCCATATTGGCTCCTACATATTCTACGAAGATATTTATTGGTTTAACCTCTATGTCAAGGATTCAGTTAATCCCGTATGTTGTTCCCTTTGTCCTTCGGTATGTTACTTGCCCGAGATTCGATCGTCGGTATCTCTATACCTAGTTCAATCTCGTTACGATAAGTCTCTTTACTCTTTCTGTAATACAAGATCTCGTGACTAAATTCGTAGTCACACTGCTTGCAAGGGTTATTTGTGATGTTGTATTACCGAGTGGGCCCCGAGATACCTCTCCGTCACACGGAGTGACAAATCCCAATCTTTATCCATGCCATCCCAACAGACACCTTCGAATATACCTATAGAGCACCTTTATAGTCACCCAGTTATACACACAAGGTATTCCTCCGGTGTTCGGGAGTTGCATGATCTCATGGTCATAGGAACAGATACATTGACATGCAGAAAACAGTAGCAATAAACTTACATCATCATATGCGAAGTTCATAGTTTGGGTCTTGTCCATCTCATCATTCTCCTAATGATGTGATCCCGTTATCAAATGACAACACTTGTCTATGGCTAGGAAACCTTAACCATCTTTGATCAACGAGCTAGTTAACATGAGTCTTACTAGGGAGAGTGTGTTGTCAATGTATCCACACATGTATTTGAGTTTCCAATCAATACAATTATAGCATGGATAATAAATGATTATCATGAACAAGGAAATATAATAATAACCAATTTATTATTACCTCTGGGGAATACTTCCAACACCTGATTCATATTTCACCCCCTTGATATTAGATCTCCCCCTTTGGCATGAGCAAGCATAAGCTCTGATATTTCTCCCCCTTTGGAATTAATTTCCAATAAGGGTCACACCAAGGGTCACATGAAAGGGATCAATGAGCGTGAAGGGACCCTTGAGAGTAAGGGTCATCGAGATCATTTGAGAGATATAGGGATCCTTGAAGAATAATTTCTCTCCCTTTTGTTATGTAAAGATTTTTCCGATTTCTCCCCCTTTGGCATAGGGATCCTTGAAGAATTGAGATGTATCTTTTTTAACAAAGAACACAGAAGCAAAAATTATGGCTATGAGGCAGAGTGAATTGGTGGAACCGATATGTGGTTGTGCACCCTATATGCCGTATCAGTGAAACCAAGTTACTTGAATCGGAGGGTTCGAAAATCATAACATAAACTTGGCAATAACGTTCTTAGACATTGTCAAATACAATTCTTCAAAAAGACTCAAATGTGCAAGAAAATTTGAAGTGAATTTTCAGAAAGATTTCCAATGAATTTTCAGAAAGATTTGCATTGAATTTTTGATAAATATTTGCAATGAAATTTTTTACAAAGATTTGCAATGAATGTTTCATAAAGATTTGCAATGAGTTTTGAGAAACATTTGCCATGAATTGTTTTCAACTAGATGGATATTTAGTGGTTCCAAGAAAGCATGCAACTATAAGATGAACCGCACAAGAAATCCTTCATCTAGATGATGGTCAGCGACTAGGTCACCTATGTTAGAGTATATCGACTTAGGAGCCAAGTAAGAATAATTGATCATAGCTCATACTCATCGTTAAACTCAAAATGGGGTTGCCATTTTTTGTTTAAGCATTTTTATGTCTACATATCGCTTGAGTTGCTTTAACTCATGTCTTGGAGTAAAGCGTTTCAAGGATATGATTACATACCTTTGAGTGATGTTGATGACGTGGCATGTAGGTGAACTTGTTGAGGATGCTCGAGGTTGATGAAGTTCATCTTGAGTTGGGAGCAATCCTTGATTGTTTTGGTTCACTTGTAACCTACATGGGTTAGTCATGCAAGGAAGAACAAGATATATCCAAATGGTTGTCAAGGATATGGATTGTGTTATCTTCTTCCTTCCATCATCAAAGAAAGGTTGTGGATACTTGGCGATGACAATATTGCCTGTGATATGAGTTGATGGCAATCTTGTGGAGTGTAGTTCTTCCAAGTGCCTACAAAAGGGTTAGATGCAATACAAGGGAGCATAGATTTCCAAGATACATGATAATGGCATATCAACTGTAAAAAGGAGTAGTCATGTAAGCTCATGCCCTTGCATGCACCTGATTAAGTCTAGCTCAACTTTGAAGATGAATAATTTTCAACTCACTCCTCAAGTGACAAAACACTTTCTCATCAAGAGGTTTGGTGAAGATATCGACCAATTGTTTGTTAGAGAAAACATGCTTAAGATTAATATCTCCTTTGGCACTATGATCACTGATACGTCCATTTTGCATCATGTTTTCACGTTGATATTTATAGCTTCTTTGGCTGTTATTTCACTTCACGGTACTATTCTTATGCCTTTTCTCTCTTATTTTGCAAGGTTTACATGAAGAGGGAGAATACCGGCAACTGGAATTCTGGCCTGAAAGTGGAGCAAAGTTGAGATACCTATTCTGCGCAACTCCAACCGCCGTGAAAATCAACGGAGATTTTTTTCCCAATATACAAAAAATACTAGGCCGAAGAAGTACCGGAGGGGCGCCAAGGGGTGGCCACAAGCCTGCACGGCGCGGCCACCCCTCCAGGTCACGCCATGGGGGCTTGTGGGCACCCTGCTGGCCCACTTGCCCCCCTCTTTTGCTATATGGAGGGTTTCGTCCAGAAAAAAATCAGACGGGAGCTTTTTCGTGGTTTTGCCGCCGCCACGAAGCGGAACTTGAGCAGAACCAATCTAGAGCTCTGGCAGGACGATCCTGCCGGGGAAACTTCCCTCCCGGAGGGGGAAATCGTTGCCATCGTCATCACCAACACTCCTCTCATCGAAGGGGACTCGTCACCATCAAACATCTTCATCAGCACCATCTCATCTCCAAACCCTAGTTCATCTCTTGTAACCAATCTCCGTCTCGCGACTCAGATTGGTACTTGTAAGGTTGCTAGTAGTGTTGATTACTCTTTGTAGTTGATGCTAGTTGGATTACTTGGTGGAAGAGTTTATGTTCAGATCCTTGATGCTACTCATTACACCTCTGATCATGAGTATGATTATGCTTTGTGAGTAGTTACTTTTGTTCCTGAGGACATGTGATAAGTGATGCTAATAATAGTCATGTGAATTTGGTATTTGTTCGGTATTTTGATGTGTTGTTGATGTCTACTACGCAACCTTCTCCTTGTAGACGTTGTTGGGCCTCCAAGTGCAGAAGGTTGTAGGACAGTAGCAATTTTCCCTCAAGTGGGTGACCTAAGGTTTATCAATCCGCGGGAGGCGAAGGATGAAGATGGTCTCTCTCAAGCAACCCTGCAACCAAATAACAAAGAGTCTCTTGTGTCCCCAACACACCAAATACAATGGTAAATTGTATAGGTGCACTAGTTCGGCGAAGAGATGGTGATACAAGTGCAATATGGATGGTTGATATAGGTTTTTGTAATCTGAAATTACAAAAACAGCAAGGTAACAAATGGTAAAAGTGAGCACGAACGGTATTGCAATGCGTGGAAACAAGGCCTAGGGTTCATACATTCACTAGTGAAGTTCTCTCAACAATGATAACATAATTGGATCATATAACTAGCCCTAAACATGAAACAAAGAGTCACTCCAAAGTCACTAATAGCGGGGAACAAACGAAGAGATTATTGTCGGGTACGAAACCACCACAAAGTTATTCTTTCTGATCGATCTATTCAAGAGTCCGTAGTAAAATAACACGAAGCTATTCTTTTCGTTCGATCCATCATAGAGTTCGTACTAGAATAACACCTTAAGATACATATCAACCAAGACCCTAATGTCACCTAGATACTCCATTGTCACCTCAAGTATCTATGGGCATGATTATAAAATATGCATCACATAATCTCAGAATCATCTATTCAACCAACACATAGAACTTCAAAGAGTGCCCTAAAGTTTCTACCGGAGAGTCAAAACGTGTGCCAACCCCTATGCATAGGTTCCCAATGTCACGAACCCGCAAGATGATCACCAAAACATACATCGAGTACTCACATGAATCAAACGTGTGCCAACCCATATGCATAGGTTCCCAATGTCACAAACCCGCAAGTTGATCACAGCACATAGACACGTGCAAGACATACATCAAGTGTTCTCAAAGACTTAATCCGATAAGATAACTCCCAAGGGGAAACTCAATTCATTGCAAGTGGGAGAGGGGGAAGAACATCATAAGACCCAACTATAGTAGCAAAGCCCATGGTACATCGAGATCAAGACATCTCAAGAACACGAGAGAGAGAGAGAGAGAGAGTTCAAACACATAGCTACTGGTACATACCCTCAGCCCCGAGGGAGAAGTACTCCCTCCTCGTCATGGAGATTGCCGGGATGATGAAGATGGCCACCGGAGATGGATTCCCCCTCCGGCAGGGTGCTGGAACGGGCTCCAGATTGGTTTTTGGTGGCTACACAGGCTTGCGGCGGCGGAACTCCCGATCTAGGTTTCTTTTTGGGGGTTTCTGAATTTATAGGAATTTATGGCGGTGGAATTACGTCGGTTTGGCCCACGAGGAGGTCACAAGCCTGCCCTGCGCCACCTAGGGGGGTGGTGGCAAAGTTAGGGCTTGTGACTCCCTCCTCGCTCTTCTGGCCTTCTTCCAAAGCTTCGGGGGTCTCTTTTGGTCCAAAAAAAAATCATCGTAAAGTTTCATTCCATTTGGTCTCCGTCTGAAAATGGGCCAATAACACGAAAAAAACAGAAATTGGCACTTGGCACTTAGTTAATAGGTTAGTCCCAAAAAGATATAAATAGCATATTCATGCATATAAAACATCCAAAGTTGACAAGATAATAGCATGGAACCATAAAAAATTATAGATACGTTGGAGACGTATCAGTTGTATGTTGTTTTTCCTCTAGTGGTGTTATGTGAATGTCGACTACATAACACTTCACCATTATTTGGGCCAAGAGGAAGGCATTGGGAACTAGTAAGTAGATGATGGGTTGCTAGAGTGACAGGAGCTTAAACCCTAGTTTATGCATTACTTCGTAAGGGGCTGATTTGGATCCACTAGTTTAATGCTATGGTTAGACTTTGTCTTAATTCTTCTTTCGTAGTTGCGGATGCTTGCGAGAGGGGTTAATCATAAGTGGGATGCTTGTCCAAGTAAGGGCAGTACCCAAGCGCCGGTCCACCCACATATCAAACTATCAAAGTAACGAACATGAATCATATGAACATGATGAAACTAGCATGACAGAAATTCCCGTGTGTCCTCGGGAGTGTTTTTCCTCTTATAAGACTTTGTCCAGGCTTGTCCCTTGCTACAAAAGGGACTGGGCCACTTTGCTGCACCGTTGCTACTTTTTTTACTTGTTGCTTGCTACGAATCATCTCACCACACAATCACTTGTTACCGACAATTTTAGTGCTTGCGGATATTTCCTTGCTGAAAACCACATGTCAGATCCTTCTGCTCCTCGTTGAGTTCGACACTCTTACTTATCGAAAGGACTACGATTGATCCCCTATACTTGTGGGTCATCAAGACTCTTTTCTGGCGCCGTTGCCGGGGAGTGAAGCGCCTTTGGTAAGTGGAACTTGGTAAGGAAACATTCATATAGTGTGCTGAAATTTGTTGTCATTTGTCACTATGGATACTAATCCTTTGAGGGGCTTATTCGGGGTATCTTTACCTCGAACGGAAGCACGAATGGTTGCTCCTCAACCTTCTGCACCTACTGAAAATATTTGCTTTGAATTTCCTTCGGGTATGCTTGAGAAATTGCTGGCTAATCCTTTTACAGGAGATGGAACATCACATCCAGACTTGCATCTAATCTATGTAGATGAAGTTTGTGGTTTATTTAAGCTTGCAGGTGTGCCCGAGGATGAGGTCAAGAAGAAGGTATTTCCTTTATCTTTGAAGGATAAGGCGTTGACATGGTATAGGCTATGTGATGATACTCGATCATGGGACTACAATCGGTTGAAATTGGAATTTCATCAAAAGTTTTATCCTATGTATTTAGTACATCGTGATCGGAATTATATTTATAATTTTTGGCCTCGTGATAGAGAAAGCATCGCTCAAGCTTGGGGGAGTCTTAAAGCAATGCTATATTCATGCCCCAATCATGAGCTCTCGAGAGAAATTATTATTCAAAACTTCTATGCTCAGCTTTCTCATGATGATCGCACCATGCTTGACACTTCTTGTACCGGTTCTTTTATGAAGAGAGATATTGACTTCAAATGGAATTTATTGCAGAGAATTAAACGCAACTCTGAAGATTGGGAGCTTGAAGAAGGTAAGGAGTCAGGTATGAATTTCACGTTTGATTGTGTTAAATCCTTTGTTGAGACAAATACTTTTTGTGACTTTAGCGCTAAGTATGGACTTGACTCTGAGATAGTAGCTTCATTGTGTGAATCTTTTGCTGCTCATATTGATCTCCCCAAAGATAAGTGGTTTAAATTTCATCCTCCTTTAGAAGTCAATGTAGTTAAACCCACTCCAGTTGAAGAGAAAGTCATTGCCTATAATGATCCTGTGGTACCCAGTGCTTACATTGAGAAACCACCTTTCCCTGTTAGGATAAAGGATCATTCTAAAGCTTCAACTGTGATACGTAGAGGCTATATTAGAACACCTACACCCCCTGAGCAAATTAGAGTTGAACCTAGCATTTCTATTATCAAAGATCTTCTGTCTGAAGAAGTTGAGGGACATAATATTCACATTTGTGAAGATGTTGCTAGAATTACTAAACCTCACGTTAGAGACAAACATAGGCCTGTTGTTGGCATGCCTGTGGTTTCTGTTAAGATAGGAGATCATTGTTATCATGGTTTATGTGACTTGGGTCCTAGTGTTAGTGCAATACCTCAATCCTTATACGATGAAGTCAAAGATGAGATTGCACCTGTTGAGATATAACCTATAGATGTCACTATTCAGCTTGCCAATAGAGATACTATCTGCCCTGTGGGAATTGTTAGGGATGTTGAAGTCTTGTGTGGTAAAATGAAGTATCCTGCTGATTTCCTCGTTCTTGCTACCGCACAAGATAGATTTTGTCCCATCATATTTGGCAGACCTTTTCTCAATACCGTCAATGCTCATATTGACTGTGAGAAGCAAACTGTCACTGTTGGCTTTGAAGGTGTGTCGCATGAGTTCAATTTCTCTAAGTTTGGTAGACAACCTCATGAAAAGGAGTTTCCTAGTAGGGATGAAACTATTGCCTTAGCTTCTATTGTCGTACCTCCTACTGATCCCTTAGAGCAATACTTGCTTGAGCATGAAAATGATATGCATATGGATGAAAGGGATGAGATAGATAGAGTTGTCTTAGAACAATATCATATCCTTAAGAATAACTTGCCTGTTGAACTACTTTGGGATCCACCCCCACCAAAGGGTGATCCTGTGTTCGAGCTTAAACAATTGCTGATACTCTTAAGTATGCCTATCTTGATGAAAAGGAGATATATCATGTTATTATTAGCTCTAGCCTCTCAGAGCAGGAAGAAAAGAAGTTACTAAAAACTCTGAGGAAGCACCGTGCTGCTATTGGATATACTCTTGATGATCTCAAGGGCATTAGTCCCACTCTATGCCAGCACAAGATCAAAACTGATCCTGATTTCAAACCAGTTGTTGATCATCAAAGGAGACTGAATCCTAAGATGAAAGAAGTAGTAATAAAAGAAATACTAAAGCTCCTGGGAGCGGGTATTATCTATCATGTTGCTCATAGCGATTGGGTGAGTCCGGTGCATTGTGTTCCTAAGAAGGGAGGCATCACCGTTGTCCCTAATGATAAGGATGAGTTGATCCCACAGAGGATTATTACTGGCTATAGGATGGTGATTGATTTTAGGAAGTTGAATAAGGCCACTAGGAAAGATTATTACCCTCTGCCTTTTATTGACCAAATTCTAGAAAGACTATCCAAACACACACACTTTTGCTTTCTAGACGGTTATTCTGGTTTCTCCCAAATACCAGTTGCACAATCTGATCAGGAGAAAACCACTTTCACCTACCCTTTCGGTACCTTTGCCTATAGACGTATGCTTTTTGGCTTATGTAATGCACCTGCCACCTTTCAAAGATGTATGATGGCTATATTCTCTGACTTTTGTGAAAATATTGTTGCGGTTTTCATGGATGACTTCTCTGTTTACGGGTCTTCCTTTGATGATTGCCTCAGCAACCTTGATCGAGTCTTGCAGAGAAGCAAAGATACCAATCTTGTCTTGAATTGGGAGAAGTGCCACTTTATGGTTAATGAAGGCATCGTCTTAGGACATAAAATTTCTGAAAGAGGTATTGAAGTCGATAAGGCTAAGGTTGATGCAATCGAGAAAATGCCATACCCCACAGATATCAAAGGGATAAGGAGTTTCCTTGGTCATGTTGGTTTCTATAGAAGGTTCATCAAAGACTTCTCTAAGATTTCTAGGCCTCTTACCAATCTCTTACAAAAGGATATTCCTTTTGTCTTTGATGATGCTTGTGAGGAAGCTTTTGAAATACTTAAGAGGGCTTTGATAACTGCACCTATTGTTCAACCACCTGATTGGAACTTACCTTTTGAGATCATGTGTGACGCTAGTGATTATGTTGTTGGTGTTGTTCTAGGGCAAAGAGTTGATAAGAAGTTGAATGTTATTCACTATGCTAGTAAAACTCTAGACAGTGCCCAAATAAACTATGCCACTACGGAGAAGGAATTTTTAGCAGTCGTGTTTGCATGTGAAAAGTTCAGGTCTTACATAGTTGATTCCAAAGTCACTATTCACACTGATCATGCTGCTATTAAGTACCTCATGGAGAAGAAGGACGCTAAACCTACACTTATCAGATGGGTTCTCTTGCTACAAGAATTTGATTTGCACGTTGTCGACAGAAAGGGTGCTGATAACCCCGTAGCAGATAACTTGTCTAGGTTGGAGAACGTTCTTGATGACCCACAGCCTATTGATGACAGCTTTCCTGATGAGCAATTGAATTTCATCAATGCTTCACGTAGTGCATCGTGGTATGCTGATTATGCAAACTATATCGTTGCCAAATACATACCACCTAGTTTCACGTACCAGCAAAAGAAGAAATTCTTCTTTGACTTGAGACATTACTTTTGGGATGATCCTCACCTTTATAAGGAAGGAGTAGATGGTGTTATTAGACGTTGTGTACCTGAACATGAAAAGGGACAGATCCTACAGAAGTGTCACTCTGAGGCCTACGAAGGACACCATGAGGGAGATAGAACTGCACACATGGTATTGCAATCGGGTTTCTATTGGCCCACTCTATTCAAGGATGCCCGTAAGTTTGTATTCTCGTGTGACGAATGTCAAAGGATAGGTAATATTAGCAAACGTCAGGAAATGCCTATGAACTATTCACTTGTCATTGAACCATTTGATGTCTAGGGCTTTGATTATATGGGACCTTTTCCAAAATCCAATGGATATACTCACATCTTAGTTGCTGTTGATTGATACGTCTCCAACGTATCTATAATTTTTTATGGTTCCATGCTATTATCTTGTCAACTTTGGATGTTTTATATGCATGAATATGCTATTTTATATCTTTTTTGGGACTAACCTATTAACTCAGTGCCAAGTGCCAGTTTCTGTTTTTTCTGTGTTTTTGACCCTTTTTCAGACAGAGTCCAAATGGAATGAAACTTTACGATGATTTTTTGGACCAAAAGAGACCCCCGAAGCTTTGGAAGAAGGCCAGAAGAGCCACGAGGGAGTCACAAGCCCTGAGGCCGCCACCACCCACCTAGGTGGCGCCTACCAGGCTTGTGACCTCCTCGTGGGCCCAACAGACGTAATTCCACCGCCATAAATTCCTATAAATTCAGAAACCCCCAAAAAGAAACCTAGATCGGGAGTTCCGCCGCCGCAAGCCTCTGTAGCCACCAAAAACCAATCTAGAGCCTGTTCCAGCACCCTGCCGGAGGGGGAATCCATCTCCGCTGGCCATCTTCATCATCCCGGCGATCTCCATGACGAGGAGGGAGTAGTTCTCCCTCGGGGCTGAGGGTATGTACCAGTAGCTATGTGTTTGATCTCTCTCTCTCTCTCTCTCGTGTTCTTGAGATGTCTTGATCTCGATGTACCATGGGCTTTGCTACTATAGTTGGGTCTTATGATGTTCTTCCCCCTCTCCCTCTTTTAATGAATTGAGTTTCCCCTATGGAGTTATCTTATCGGATTGAGTCTTTGAGAACACTTGATGTATGTCTTGCACGTGTCTATCTGCTGTGATCAACTTGCGGGTTTGTGACATTGGGAACCTATGCATAGGGGTTGGCACACATTTTCACTCTCCGGTAGAAACTTTGGGGCACTCTTTGAAGTTCTATGTGTTGGTTGAATAGATGATTCTGAGATTATGTGATGCATATCGTATAATCATGCCCACGGATACTTGAGGTGACAATGGAGTATCTAGGTGACATTAGGGTCTTGGTTGATATGTATCTTAAGGTGTTATTCTAGTACGAACTCTATGATGGATCGAACGGAAAGAATAGCTTCGTGTTATTTTACTACGGACTCTTGAATAGATCGATCGGAAAGAATAACTTAGTGGTGGTTTCGTACCCGAAAATAATCTCTTCGTTTGTTCCCCGCTATTAGTGACTTTGGAGTGACTCTTTGTTGCATGTTGAGGGCTAGTTATATGATCCAATTATGTTATCATTGTTGAGAGAACTTCACTAGTGAAAGTATGAACCCTCGGCCTTGTTTCCACGCATTGCAATACCGTTCGTGCTCACTTTTACCATTTGTTACCTTGCTATTTTTGTAATTTCAGATTACAAAAACCTATATCTACCATCCATATTGCACTTGTGTCACCATCTCTTCGCCGAACTAGTGCACCTATACAACTTACCATTGTATTAGGTGTGTTGGGGACACAAGAGACTCTTTGTTATTTGGTTGCAGGGTTGCTTGAGAGAGACCATCCTCATCCTACGCCTCCTGTGGATTGACAAATCTTAGGTCACCCACTTGAGGGAAAATTGCTACTGTCCTACAACCCTCTGCACTTGGAGGCCCAACAACCTCTACAAGGAGAAGGTTGCGTAGTAGACATCAAGCTCTTTTCTGGTGCCGTTGCCGGGGAGGTTAGCGCTTGAAGGTATGTCTTTAGATATTGCAATTGAATCTTCTTGTTTCTTGTTCTTTCGCTAGAAAATTACAAAAAAATGGAATTGAGGATGCCTCATATGCTCCATCTTTTCAATGTCTTTCGTGAGCATGATGGGAAGGAAAATTGTGCTCAAGTGCTGAAAGAAGAATTACATAGAAAGCTTGGCATAAAATATGTGAATGATGAGCATGATTGCAATGTCCTTAGCATGAATTCTTTGAATACGCATGATGCTAATGATATGCAAAGCCACAAGCTTGGGGATGCTATATTTGATAAAGATGATCTTTTTAGTTCTTCCACTTTGAATGATCAAAATCATTTTGATGAAAGCATGCCCCCTATCTATGATGATTATTGTGAGGATACTTATGCTTTAAAGAAGAGGGATGATAAAACTTGTCATACTCTCGAGAACCCTTTTGCTAAACCTTTCTTTTTCATTGTGGACACAATTTGTAGTGCTCAAGTCTTTTACGAGACTCCCACTACTATTCTTGAGAATAGATTTCCTTATGTGGAGAGTAGTAAAATTCCTATGCTTGTAGATCATGAAAATAAAGCCTTAGGTGCTGGTTATATTGTTGAATTCATTCATGATGCTACTGAAAATTACTATGAGAGAGGATCATATGCTTCTACTTATTGCAATAGTATCAAGCTTCCTCTCCATATGTTGAAATTGTTGAAGCTATGCTTGTTTTGCCTTCCTATGCTAGTTGATTCTTGCTCCAGTAAATTGTTTGATCACAAAATCCCTATGCATAGGAAGTGGGTTAGACTTAAATGTGCTAACCAGTTGCTCCATGATGCTCTCATTGTGTTTCAATCCTTACCTTTTATGTGAGCATCATTGAAATCAATGCCTAGCTAAGGGCGTTAAACGATAGCGCTTGTTGGGAGGCAACCCAATGAATAAATTTTCTTTTCTTTTTTCTTCCTATTTTGTTTTCTCCACACCATCATAATTCTGTTATGATTGTGTCTTTTGTGTTTCTTTTCGTGTTTGTGCCAAGCAAAACCGTTATGATTAGTCTTGGTGATGATTGTTTGATCATGCTGGAAAAAGATAGAAACTTTCTGCTCACAAAAATAATTTTCATTCTTATTCTGTAAGATCTTTTGAGTTGATTCTTTTTGCTGCTGATTTCTATGCAATTTCTTCATACTGTCGTAATTTTTAAGATTTTTTGAAGAACCATAAGTATACTAAGTATACAGATTGCTACAGACTGGTCTGCTGTTAACAGATTCTGTTTTTTGTTGAGTTGGTTGCTTATTTTGATGAAACTATGGATAGTATCGGAGGGTACTAGCCATGGAAAAGTGAAAATACAGCAACCCAACACCAACATAAGTAGAATTTAAGTTTTATACAGTACCTAAGGAAGTGGTGATTTGCTTTCTTATACTAATGATATCACGAGTTTCTGTTTAAGTTTTGTGTTGTGAAGCTTTCAAGTTCTGGGTGAAGTTCTTATGGACAAAGAGATAAAGAGTGGCAAGATCTCAAGGTTGGGGATGCCCAAGGCACCCCAAGTTGATTCAAGGATGCCCAAAAAGCCTAAGCTTGGGGATGCCCCGGGAAGGCATCCCCTCTTTCGTCTTCAATCCATCGGTAATGTTACTTGGAGCTATATTTTTATTCACCACATGATATGTGTTTTGCTTGGAGCATCTTGTATCGTAGGAGTCTTTTATTTTCGTTGTGTCACAATATTCCTTGCTGCACACCTAGAGAGAGACACATGCACTCACCGTGATTTTGTCGAGCTTCACTTATATCCTTTGAGTTAGGCAATTCAGCTCACATGTGTTTCACTTATATCTTTAGAGCTAGTTGATTTTTCTCTATGTGCTTCACTTATATCTTTTAGAGCACAGCGATGCGTGGCTTGGTAGTTGGCTTATGCTATGAAAGTAGTCCCAAAAGTGGTAGTTATACAAAGGGATACGAAAACTTCCATCTTCATGTGCATTGAGTAGAAAGAGAAGCTTGATTCCTCTCAATTAGTTTTGAGATGTGGTTGTGGTAATATTTAAGTTATCTTAGTATGGTGTTGTGAATCTAGAGATACTTGTGTTGAAGTTAGTGATTCCTGTAGCATGCACGTATGGTGAACCGCTATGTGATGAAGTTTGAGCATGATTAGTTTATTGATTGTTATCCTTTGTGTAGCGGTCGGGATCGCGCGATGGTTTACACCTACCAACCCTTCCCCTAGGAGTATGCGTTGAATGCTTTGTTTCGATTACTAATAAAACTTTTGCAACAAGTATATGAGTTCTTCTTGACTAATGTTGAGTCCACGGTTTAGATGCACTTTCACCGTCCACCATCACTATCTTATTTAGTACCGTGCAACTTTTGTCGGTGCATAAACCTACCATATAGCCTCCCTCAAAACAGCCACCATACTTACCTACTATGGCATTTTCAAAGCCATTCCGAGATATATTGCCATGCAAATACCACCATGACATGTGCCACAGCTTCTACATTTCCATTGCATGATCATAAAATAGCTAGCATGATGTTTCCATTGATGTCTATGCCATGTTAGATCATTGTCACGGTACACTACCGAAGGCATTTCATATAGAGTCATCATTTCTCTAAGTTTTGAGTTGTAAGTGTGATGATCATCATTGATGGAGCATTGTCCCATGTGAGGAAATAAAAGAGGCCAGCAAAGCCCATTTACAAAAAGAGGCCAAAGATGCCCACCATAATTATAAAAAGAGGCCAAAGAGCCCACCAAAAAATGAGAGAAAAAGAGAGAAGGGACAATGCTACTATCTCCTTTCCACACTTGTGCTTCATATTAAGCACCATGATCTTCATGATTGAGAGTCTCTTGTTTTGTCACCACCATATAGCTAGTGGGAAATTTTCATTATATAACTTGGCTTGTATATTCCTATGATGGGCTTCCTCAAAATTGCCCTAGGTCTTCGTGAGCAAGAAAGTTGGATGCACACCCACTAGTTTTCCTTAAGAGCTTTCACATACTCATAGCTCTAGTGCATCTCTTGCATGGCAATCCCTACTCATTCACATTGATATCTATTGATAAGCATCTCCATAGCTCATTGATATGCCTAGTCAATGTGACCATCTTCTCCTTTTTTGTCTCACAACCTCCACCACTCCATTCCACCTATAGTGCTATATCCATGGCTCACGCCCATGTATTGCGTGAGAGTTGAAAAAGTTTGAGAAAGTAAAGGTGTGAAAACAATTACTTGGCCAATACCAAGGTTGTGCATGATTTAAATTCGTTGTGCAAGGATGATAGAGCATAGCCAGACTATATGATTTTGTAGGGATAACTTTCTTTTTGGCCTTGTTATTTTGGAAGTTCATGATTACCTTGCTAGTTTGCTGGAAGTATTATTGTCTCCACATCAATAGCAAACTATTGTTTTGAATCTAACGGATCCGAACATTCATGTCACGTGAGATAATTTACAAAGGACAACTATGCTAGGTAGCATGCAACATCAAAAATTCATTCTTTATCACTTCCCTACTCGAGGACGAGCAGGAGTTAAGCTTGGGGATGCCTGATACGTCTCCAACGTATCTATAATTTTTGATGGTTCGATGATATAATCTTGTCAACTTTGGATGTTTTATATGCATGAATATGCTATTTTATATCTTTTTTGGGACTAACCTATTAACTCAGTGCCAAGTGCCAGTTTCTGTTTTTTCCGTGTTTTTGACCCTTTTTCAGACGGAGTCCAAATGGAATGAAACTTTATGATGATTTTTTTTGGACCAAAAGAGACCCCCCGAAGCTTTGGAAGAAGGCCAGAAGAGCCACGAGGGAGTCACAAGCCCTGAGGCCGCCACCACCCCCCTAGGTGGCGCCTACCAGGCTTGTGACCTCCTCGTGGGCCCAACCGACGTAATTCCACCACCATAAATTCCTATAAATTCAGAAACCCCCAAAAAGAAACCTAGATCGGGAGTTCCGCCGCTGCAAGCCTTTGTAGCCACCAAAAACCAATCTGGAGCCCGTTCCAGCACCCTGCCGGAGGGGGAATCTATCTCCGGTGGCCATCTTCATCATCCCGGCGATCTCCATGACGAGGAGGGAGTAGTTCTCCCTCGGGGCTGAGGGTATGTACCAGTAGCTATGTGTTTGATCTCTCTCTCTCGTGTTCTTTAGATGTCTTGATCTCGATGTACCATGGGCTTTGCTACTATATTTGGATCTTATGATGTTCTTCCCCCTCTCCCTCTTGTAATGAATTGAGTTTCCCCTTTGGAGTTATCTTATCGGATTGAGTCTTTGAGAACACTTGATGTATGTCTTGCATGTGTCTATCTGCTATGATCAACTTGCGGGTTTGTGATATTGGGAACCTATGCATATGGGTTGGCACACGTTTGATTCATGTGAGTACTCAATGTATGTTTTGGTGACCAACTTACGGGTTCGTGACATTTGGAACCTATGCATAGCGGTTGGCACACGTTTTGACTCTCCGGTAGAAACTTTGGGGCACTCTTTGAAGTTCTATGTGTTGGTTGAATAGATGATTCTGAGATTATGTGATGCATATCGTATAATCATGCCCACGGATACTTGAGGTGACAATGGAGTGTCTAGGTTACATTAGGGTCTTGGTTGATATGTATCTTAAGTTGTTATTCTAGTATGAACTCTATAATGGATCGAACGGAAAGAATAGCTTCGTGTTATTTTACTACGGACTCTTGAATAGATCGATCAGAAAGAATAACTTAGTGGTGGTTTTGTACCCGACAATAATCTCTTCGTTTGTTCCCTGCTATTAGTGACTTTGGAGTGACTCTTTGTTGCATGTTTAGGGCTAGTTATATGATCCAATTATGTTATCATTGTTGAGAGAACTTCACTAGTGAAAGTATGAACCCTCGGCCTTGTTTCCACGCATTGCAATACCGTTCGTGCTCACTTTTACCATTTGTTACCTTGCTGTTTTTGTAATTTCAGATTACAAAAACCTATATCTACCATCCATATTGGACTTGTATCACCATCTCTTCGCCGAACTAGTGCACCTATACAACTTACCATTGTATTAGGTGTATTGGGGACACAAGAGACTCTTTGATATTTGGTTGCAGGGTTGCTTGAGAGAGACCATCTTCATCCTACGCCTCCCACAGATTGACAAACCTTAGGTCACCCACTTGAGGGAAAATTGCTACTGTCCTACATCCCTCTGCACTTGGAGGCCCAACAACGTCTACAAGGAGAAGGTTGCGTACAGTTGCGTAGTAGGCATCACTGATTACGTCACTAAGTGGGTAGAAGTTATTCCCACTAGTAGTGTTGATCACAACACCTCTATCAAGATGCTGAAAGAAGTTATCTTCCCCAGATTTGGAGTCCCTAGATATCTAATGACCGACGGTGGTTCACACTTCATTCATGGTGCTTTCCGTAAAACGCTTGCTAAGTACGATGTCAACCATAGAATTGCGTCTCCCTATCACCCTCAGTCCAGTTGTCAAGTAGAGCTAAGCAATAGAGAGATTAAATTGATTCTGCAAAAGACTGTCAACACGTCTAGAAAGAATTGGTCTAAGAAGCTCGATGATGCACTGTGGGCTTATAGAACTGCCTATAAGAATCCCATGGGCATGTCTTCGTACAAAATGGTGTATGGGAAAGCATGTCACTTACCTCTTGAGCTAGAGCATAAAGCTTATTGGGCAATCAAAGAGCTCAACTTTGATTTAAAACTTGCCGGTGAGAAGAGGTTATTTGGCATTAGCTCGCTTGATGAGTGGAGAAATCAAGCATATGAGAATGCCAAGCTCTTCAAAGAGAAGGTTAAGAGGTGGCATGATAAGAGTATACAAAAGCGTGAGTTCAATGTAGGTGATTATGTCTTGCTATATAACTCTTGTTTAAGATTCCTTGCAGGCAAACTTCTCTCTAAATGGGAAGGTCCCTATGTTGTTGAGGAAGTATATCGTTCCGGTGCTATCAAGATCAACAACACGGAAGGTAATTGTCCGAGAGTGGTAAATGGGAAGAGAATCAAGCATTATATCTCAGGTACTCCCATAAATGTTGAAAGCAATATCATCAATACCATAACTCCGGAAGAATACCTAAGGGACATTTATCAGCCTCTTTCAGACTCCGAAAACGAAGAGGTATGAGATTCGGTAAGAAAACGGAGTCCAAAACATTCCCCATAGGAAATTGTAACATCCCAAATTTTGGAATGTTAATATAATTATTAGAATGATTGTTTGGTTTCTTGAGTGGTTGAAAGCTTGAGTGAATTTGAAAACTTTTCAAAACTTTAGAATGAGAGGGAATAAAATGACTTTCCCCTTCTCCGGCGAATTCAAATTCAATCATTTAAAAGCAAAGAGAGAAGATGACATGACTTCTTCAACTATAAACAATTTGAACGGAGTTTGCATTTGAATCCTTTCAAATATTTGCCCTTGCTTCTATATTTCTCTTCCCCGAGAAATACCCCGAAAATAATTCTTGCAAAGCAAGAAAGAGAGGAGGAACATGACCCTCCAAACCGGGGATATTCCTTTGAAATATTTGGACCATAAATCCCAAGGTTTATTTGAAAAATATTTGCAAAAAGAAAATAAACCAATTTAGGGATTTTCTAAAAAACATGTTTTTGAAGTATTTATTTTGGTAGTGGAAAAATGCCCATCTTTTTGGATTTATTTTTCTGAAAATTTTAATATATGATACCCCTATATTCTGAGGATATTCGATTTCCTTTTAATCGTATTAATTCCTGTTTTAATAAAAAGGAAAAGAGATCTCTTATTTTAGGAATGTACTTGGGCCACGTTAGGAAACGCATCAGGCCCAAATACCCCTTCTTCTTCCTCCTCTCGTTCCCTTCCTTCCCACGCAATGGCAGAAGCTTCGTGGAAGCTTCCCTCCCCCGATTCACGAGATATGTTGCCTCCCCTCGCCTCGCACCACCCTTATAAGAGAGCCCCGACTCTCCTCATTCCATTTTCCCCATCACCTCGCCTTCTCCCTGCTCGCAGCCCCGGCGCCACCATCCTCATCTTCCTGTCAAGAACGGAGTAAAGTAGGTCTCGTGGCGCTTCCCCATCACCCCTGTCGAGCCTCTCCAGCGCCCCACCCCCTGCCGTGCTACTCCTCCGCCGATACCCCACCCCGCCGGCGACCTCCCCACCTCGCCGGAGCAGCCACCTCGCCGGAGTTCTTCCTGTGTGTCAGCCATGGTGAGCTTCATAGAAATCCAGTCACAGTTTTTTTCAGAAAAAGAGCAAACTTATAAAATTCATATCTATTAGTCTATAACTCCGAATTAGGTGATTATTTTTGCATTGGATCAAAAAATTTATGTAGTTTCTGTAGATATATAATTTGTCTATGTTTGGATTTATAAAATTTGAATTAGATCAGATTTGGTTTAAATCGTGTTTTGCTTATTCTGGGAGTTTAAAAATAGATTTTAATTTAATTATTTTTGCTGCTGTTCCCTAGTGACCATATCTTTCAGTAGTTTAAGTTTCAGTTTTTTTTAAATATTTTTACTTGGGGTTTTTACCAAAACAGATTATGTTTTAGTTCTTTTAGGATTATGGCTATTTCTTTTTCTATAATTGTTTTTAAATTATTTTCTTTTATATTTCAGAAAGTTTATGTTTAGTTTCTGTTAGTTAAACAGTAGGTTCTCAACAAGTTTTTATTTTTATTTTATTTGTTATCATGAAATCAATTCTAGTTCTCTAATAACTTGCAATTGATTTCTTTACTGTTTCAACTCCCGTTTGGAAATACTTTCAAATAGTTTTATGAAAAATACTCTATTTTATCTTGGTTAAATTTATATCTTAGTTCTCTGTTATTTAATGTTTTATTTTCAGTTAGAACAAAAAAAACTATTTAGTGTTTGATGTAGTAGAAGACTCCTAGTTTTAGTTGAAGTTCCTTTCGGATTCTTATTCGCTCTCTCTTTTGTTTTGATTGCTAGAATGATTGCTAGTATGAGTGCTTATGTGAATGATATGTTTGTTCTATAGATTTCATCGAAGAGTGACGAATAGTCTATCAAGTTATTTCTCGAGAACGATAATTCTTCTTCGTCAACATCGCCAGGCAAGTCATTTGATCATGTATCACCTATGTTTTATGCATCGTAGTTCTACCATCCTATGCCCAATTGCATGCTAAGTAGGTACTTGGAAATTATGGTTACATATTGTAGTATCATCTGGTAGGCACCCAACAACCCCGTTACTTGTCCCGGGACGAGAAATTTCATATTGCTATGCTTGAGTAGACGGGATTCTGGTTGAGAGTTTATCATGAGTGACGCGAGAATAATTTAATAACCAAGACCGGTTAAGTCAAGACTTTTCAAGACCTCGTGATGCAATGCAACTATGGGTGAAGGATGGTTGATCGGCTCCCTGGAGAAACCAGTGGATGACCCGGGATGCTGGAGACGTGCCATGACATCTTGCGGAAAGCTTCACCCAGGCTCAAAGAGATGGACGGATAGTTTCAAGACCCAAGGCTTACCTGCATAGCCACAAGACATTATGGGCTCTGGCTTGGTTGGACAACGTGGCGACTCTGGACAGGCGGTGCTAGCAAATGTAGAAGAACGGTAGGATTGGATGGGCACCGACAGGGGATCAGAGGGACCCGTTGAAAGACCATGTTTTGATCATCCGGTCTTCAAACACCCTGAAGTGCGAGGATATACACGAAGGCGATCAAATCTTGTGAGGAACGTGTGTAAAATTCTGTAGAGTACTCAAACCTAATCGATTAGCCGTGTCCACGGTCATGGACATCTTGAGCCAAAGGAACTGAAGTTATCTGAAATTCTGAACACCATTATATATATTTGATGTGGGTAATACTGATAACTTGGGTATGAGAATTGGTTGGCGGAACCATCTCATTAACAACCAACAGCATAGTAATATTTTTCTTTTAGCCCCCTTGTTGTAGGAGAAAAATTAGCTTTACGCTAAAACTGTTGGAATTATGCCCTAGAGGCAATAATAAATATAGTTATTATTATAATTCCTGTATCAAGATAATCGTTTATTATCCGTGCTATAATTGTATTGAATGAAGACTTATATACATGTGTGGATACATAGACAAAACACTGTCCCTAGCAAGCCTCTAGTTGGCTAGCCAGTTGATCAAAGATAGTCAGGGTCTTCTGACTATGTACAAGGTGTTGTTGCTTGATAACTGGATCACGTCATTAGGAGAATCACGTGATGGACTAGACCCAAACTAATAGACGTAGCATGTTGATCGTGTCATTTTGTTGCTACTGTTTTCTGCGTGTCAAGTATTTGTTCCTATGACCATGAGATCATATAACTCACTGACACCGGAGGAATTCTTTGTGTGTATCAAACATCGCAACGTAACTGGGTGACTATAAAGATGCTCTATAGGTATCTCCGAAGGTGTTCGTTAAGTTAGTATGGATCGAGACTGGGATTTGTCACTCCGTGTGACGGAGAGGTATCTTGGGGCCCACTCGGTAATACAACATCATACACAAGCCATGCAAGCAATGTAACTTAGTGTAAGTTGCGGGATCTTGTATTACGGAACCAGTAAAGAGACTTGCCAGTAAACGAGATTGAAATAGGTATGCGGGTACTGACAATCGAATCTCGGGCAAGTAACATACCGAAGGACAAAGGGAATGACATACGGGATTGTATGAATCCCAGGCACTGAGGTTCAAACGATAAGATCTTCATAGAATATGTGGGATCCAATATGGGCATCTAGGTCCCGCTATTGGATATTGACCGAGGAGTCACTCGGGTCATGTCTACATAGTTCTCGAACCCGCGGGGTCTTTACACTTAAGGTTCGATGTTGTTTTATGCGTATTTGAGTTATATAGTTGGTTACCGAATGTTGTTCGGAGTCCCGGATGAGATCACGGATGTCACGAGGGTTTCCGGAATGGTCCGGAAACGAAGATTGATATATAGGATGACCTCATTTGATTACCGGAAGGTTTTCGGAGTTACCGGGAATGTACCGGGAATGACGAATGGGTTCTGGGTGTTCACCGGGGGGTAGCCCACCCCGGGGAAGCCCATAGGCCTTGGGGGTGGTGCACCAGCCCTTGGTGGGCTGGTGGGACAGCCCAAGAAGGCCCTATGCACCATAGATAGAAAATCAAAGAGAAAGGAAAAAAAAGGAGGTGGGAAGGGAGAGAAGGACTCCACCTTCCAATCCTAGTTGGACTGGGATTGGAGGAGGACTCCTCCTCCCCTTGGTCCGCAGACCTTGGGGCTCCTTGAGCCTCAAGGCAAGCCTCCCCTCCCTCCTCCTATATATATGGAGCTATTAGGGCTGATTTGAGACAACTTTTTCAAGGCAGCCCGACCACATACCTCCACGGTTTTACCTCTAGATCGCGTTTCTGCGGAGCTCGGGCGGAGCCCTGCTGAGATTAGATCACCACCAACCTCCGGAGCGCCGTCACGCTGCCGTAGAACTCATCTACCTCTCCGTCTCTCTTACTGGATCAAGAAGGCCGAGATCATCATCGAGTTGTACGTGTGCTGAACGCGGAGGTGCCGTCCGTTCGGCACTAGATCGTGGGACGGATCGCGGCACGGTTCGTGGGTCGGTTCGCGGGGCGGATCGAGGGACGTGAGGACGTTCCACTACATCAACCGCGTTCACTAACGCTTCTGTTGTGCGATCTACAAGGGTGCGTATATCGGAAATCCCCTCTCGTAGATGGACATCACCATGATAGGTCTTCGTGCGCATACGAAAATTTTTGTTTCCCATGCGACGTTCCCCAACAGTGGCATCATGAGCTAGGTTCATGCGTAGATGTAATCTCGAGTAGAACACAAAAGTTTTTGTGGGCGGTGATGTGCGTCTTGCTGCCCTCCTTAGTCTTTTCTTGATTCCGCGGTATTATTGGATTGAAGCGGCTTGGACCGACATTACTCGTACGCTTAAGAGAGACTGGTTTCATCGCTACGAGTAACTCCGTTGCTCAAAGATGACTGGCAAGTGTCGGTTTCTCCAACTTTAGTTGAATCGGATTTGATCGAGGAGGTCCTTGGATAAGGTTAAATAGCAATTCATATATCTCCATTGTGGTGTTTGCGTAAGTAAGATGCGATCCTACTAGATACCCATGGTCACCACGTAAAACATGCAACAACAAATTAGAGGACGTCTAACTTGTTTTTGCAGGGTATGCTTGTGATGTGATATGGCCAACGATGTGATGTGATATATTTGATGTATGAGATGATCATGTTGTAATAGATAATATCGACTTGCACGTCGATGGTACGGCAACCGGCAGGAGCCATAGGGTTGTCTTTAAACTAACGTTTATGCTTGCAGATGCGTTTACTATATTGCTAGGATGTAGCTTTAGTAGTAATAGCATGAGTACCACGACAACCCCGATGGCGACACGTTGATGGAGATCATGGTGTGGCGCCGGTGAAAAAGAAGATCATGCCGGTGCTTTGGTGATGGAGATCAAGAAGCACGTGATGATGGCCATATCATGTCACTTATGAATTGCATGTGATGTTAATCCTTTTATGCACCTTATTTTGCTTAGAACGACGGTAGCATTATGAGGTGATCTCTCACTAAAATTTCAAGACGAAATTGTGTTCTCCCCGACTGTGCACCGTTGCTACAGTTCGTCGTTTCGAGACACCACGTGATGATCGGGTGTGATAGACTCAATGTTCACATACAATGGGTGCAAAACAGTTGCACACGCGGAACACTCGAGTTAAGCTTGACGAGCCTAGCATGTGCAGACATGGCCTCGGAACACATGAGACCGAAAGGTCGATCATGAATCATATAGTTCATATGATTAGCATAGGGATGCTTACCACTGAAACTATACTCAACTCACGTGATGATCGGACTTGAGCTAGTGTAAGTGGGTCATGAACCACTCAAATGACTAGAGATATGTATTTTTGAGTGGGAGTTTAGCAAGTAATTTGATTAAGTTAAACTCTAATTATCTTGAACATAGTCTAAGTCCACTTTGAATATATTTGTGTTGTAGATCATGGCTCACGCAATAGTCACCCTGAATTTTAATACGTTCCTAGAGAAAGCTAAGTTGAAAGATGATGGAAGCAACTTTGTAGACTGGGCTCATAATCTTAAGTTGATCCTACAAGCTGGGAAGAAGGATTATGTCCTTAATGCTGCGCTAGGAGATGAACCACCCGCTACGGCTGACCAAGATGTTAAGAACGCTTGGTTAACACGTAAGGAGGACTACTCAGTAGTTCGATGTGCAGTCTTGTATGGCTTAGAGCCGGGACTTCAACGTCGCTTTGAGCGTCATGGAGCATATGAGATGTTCCAGGAGTTGAAGTTTACCTTTCAGAAGAACGCCCGGATCGAGAGGTATCAGACCTCCGATAAATTCTATGCTTGCAAGATGGAGGAGAATTCGTGTGTCAGTGAACATGTGCTCAAAATGTATGGGTACTCAAACCGTCTAGCTGAGCTGGGGATTGAACTCCCGCAAGAGTCTATCACTGACAGAATTCTTCAATCACTGCCGCCAAGCTATAAGGGCTTTGTGTTGAACTACAACATGCAAGGGATGAACAAGTCACCCGGCGAGTTGTTTACGATGCTGAAAGTCGCAGAGCCTGAACTCCGTAAAGAGCATCAAGTGTTGATGGTGAATAAGACCACTAGTTTCAAGAGAAACGGCAAAGGGAAGAAGGGTAATTCAAAGAAGAGCGGCAAGCTTGTTGCCAATCCGATGAAGAAACCCAAAGCTGGACCTAAGCCTGAAACAGAGTGCTACTATTGCAAGGGTATGGGTCACTGGAAGCGCAACTGCCCCAAGTATCTGGCTGATAAGAAGGCGGCCAAAGAAAAATTAGGTATATTTGATATACATGTTATTGATGTGTACTTAACCGGCTCTCATAGTAGTGCCTGGGTATTCGATACCGGTTATGTTGCTCATATTTGCAATTCGAAACAGGAACTGCGGAATAGGCGAAGGCTGGCGAAAGATGAAGTGACGATGCGCGTAGGAAATGGTTCCAAGGTTGATGCAATCACCGTCGGCACAGTTTCACTTCAATTACAATCAGGATTAGTTATGAACTTGAATAATTGTTATTTAGTGCCTGCGTTGAGCATGAACATTATATCTGGATCTTGTTTATTGCGAGACGGTTACTCTTTTAAGTCAGAGAATAATGGTTGTTCTATTTCTATGAGTAACATCTTTTATGATCATGCACCCAATGTGAGAGGATTGTTCATATTGAATCTTGATAGTGATAATACACATATACATAACATTGAGACCAAAAGAGTTAGAGTTAACAATGATAGCGCCATGTTTTTGTGGCATTGCCGCTTAGGTCATATTGGTGTAAAGCGCATGAAGAAACTCCATACCGATGGACTTTTGGAGTCACTTGACTTTGATTCACTTGACACGTGCGAACCATGCCTCATGGGCAAGATGACTAAAACTCCGTTCTCCAGAACAATGGAGCGTGCCAGTGACTTGTTGGAAATCATACATACCGATGTGTGCTGTCCAATGAGCGTGGAGGCACGCGGCGGATATCGTTATTTTCTCACCTTCACTGACGATTTAAGTAGATATGGTTATGTCTACTTAATGAAGCACAAGTCTGAAACATTTGAAAAGTTCAAGCAATTTCAGAGTGAAGTTAAAAATCATCGTAACAAGAAGATCAAGTTCCTACGGTCTGATCGTGGGGGTGAATATCTGAGTTTCGAGTTTGGTGCTCACTTAAGACAATGTGGAATTGTTTCACAGTTGACACCGCCTGGAACACCACAGCGTAATGGTGTGTCCGAACGTCGTAATCGTACTTTATTAGAGATGGTGCGATCTATGATGTCTCTTACCGATTTGTCGTTATCGTTTTGGGGTTATGCATTAAACACAGCTGCATTCACTTTAAATAGGGCACCATCAAAATCCGTTGAGACGACACCATACGAATTGTGGTATGGCAAAAGGCCAAAGTTGTCGTTTCTTAAAGTTTGGGGATGTGATGCTTATGTCAAAAAACTTCAGCCTGAAAAGCTGGAACTCAAAGCGAAAAAGTGCATCTTCATAGGTTACCCAAAAGAGACAGTTGGGTACACCTTCTATCTCAAATCCGAGGGCAAAGTGTTTGTTGTTAAAAACGGAGCTTTTCTCGAGAAGGAGTTTCTCTCGAGAGAATTGAGTGGGAGGAAGATAGAACTTGATGAGGTTGTCGAACCTCTCATCCCTCTGGATGGTGGCGCAGGGCAAGGGGAAACCCCTGTCGTTGCGACGCCGGTTGAGGTGGAAGTTAATGATGATGATCATGAAACTCCGGTTCAAGTTCCTATCAAACCACGCAGGTCGACGAGACCACGTGCTGCTCCAGAGTGGTACGGTAATCCCGTTTTGTCAAGCATGTTGTTAGACAACAATGAATCTGCAAATTATGAACAAGCAATGGTGGGCCCAGATTCCAACAAATGGCTGGAGGCCCTGAAGTCCGAGATAGGATCCATGTATGAAAACAAAGTGTGGACTTTGGAAGTACTACCTGAGGGCCGCAAGGCTATTCAGAACAAATAGATCTTTAAGAAGAAGACGGACGCTGACGGTAATGTGACCGTTTATAAAGCTCGACTTGTGGCAAAGGGTTTTTCACAAGTTCAAGGAGTTGACTACGATGAGACATTCTCACCCGTAGCGATGCTTAAGTCCGTCAGAATCATGTTAGCAATAGCTGCATTTTTCGATTATGAAATCTGGCAGATGGATGTCAAAACGGCGTTCCTTAACGGTTTCCTTAAGGAAGAGTTGTATATGATGCAACCCGAAGGTTTTGTCGATCCTAAAAATGGTAACAAGGTATGCAAGCTCCAGCGATCCATTTATGGACTGGTGCAAGCATCTCGGAGTTGGAACAAACACTTTGATGAGGTGATCAAAGCATTTGGGTTTATACAAGTGGTTGGAGAATCTTGTATTTACAAGAAAGTGAGTGGGAGCTCTATGGCATTTCTAATATTATATGTGGATGACATATTGCTGATTGGAAACAACGTAGAGTTTTTGGAGAGCGTAAAGGATTACTTGAATAAAAGTTTCTCTATGAAGGACCTAGGGGAAGCTGCTTACATTCTAGGCATTAAGATCTACACGGATAGATCGAAACGCCTAATAGGACTTTCACAAAGCACATACCTTGATAAAGTTTTGAAGAGGTTCAAAATGGAACAGTCCAAGAAAGGGTTCTTGACAGTTTTACAAGGTACGAGATTGAGTAAGACTCAGTGCCCAGCAACTGATAAAGATAGAGAGCATATGAGCATCGTCCCCTATGCTTCAGCCATAGGATCTATCATGTATGCAATGTTGTGCACTAGACCGGACGTTAGCCTGGCCATAAGTATGGCAGGCAGGTTCTAGAGTAATCCATGAGTGGATCACTGGACGACGGTCAAGAATATCCTGAAGTACCTGAAAAGGACTAAGGAGATATTTCTCGTGTATGGAGATGACGAAGAGCTTGCCGTAAAGGGTTACGTCGATGCAAGCTTTGACACAGATCCGAACGACTCTAAGTCGCAGACCGGATACGTATTTATTCTTAATGGGGGTGCGGTAACCTGGTGTAGTTCCAAGCAAAGCGTAATAGCTGATTCTACATGTGAAGCGGAGTACATGGCTGCCTCAGAGGCGGCTACGGAGGGTGTCTAGATGAAGCAGTTCATGACGGATCTTGGAGTGGTGCCAAGAGCACTGAATCCAATAACCTTGTTCTGTGACAACACGGGTGCCATTGCCTTAGCAAAGGAACCACGGTTTCACAAGAAGACCAGACACATCAAACGACGCTTCAACCTCATCCGTGACTACGTCGAAGGGGAGGACGTAAATATATGCAAAGTGCACACGGATCTGAATGTAGCAGACCCGCTGACTAAACCTCTTCCACGGGCAAAGCATGATCAACACCAGAACTGTATGGGTGTTAGATTTATTACAATGTAATTCACATGGTGATGTGAGGGCTAGATTATTGACTCTAGTGAAAGTGGGAGACTGTTGGAATTATTCCCTAGAGGCAATAACAAATATAGTTATTATTATAATTCATGTATCAAGATAATCGTTTATTATCCGTGCTATAATTGTATTGAATGAAGACTTATATACATGTGTGGATACATAGACAAAACACTGTCCCTAGCAAGCCTCTAGTTGGCTAGCCAGTTGATCAAAGATAGTCAGGGTCTTCTGACTATGTACAAGGTGTTGTTGCTTGATAACTGGATCACGTCATTAGGAGAATAAGGTGATGGACTAGACCCAAACTAATAGACGTAGCATGTTGACCGTGTCATTTTTTTGCTACTGTTTTCTGCATGTCAAGTATTTGTTCCTATGACCATGAGATCATATAACTCATTGACACCGGAGGAATGCTTTTTGTGTATCAAACGTCGCAACATAACTGGGTGACTATAAAGATGCTCTACAGGTATCTCCGAAGGTGTTCGTTGAGTTAGTATGGATCGAGACTGGGATTTGTCACTCCGTGTGACGGAGAGGTATCTTGGGGCCCACTCGGTAATACAACATCACACACAAGCCTTGTAAGCAATGTAACTTAGTGTAAGTTGCGGGATCTTGTATTACGGAACGAGTAAAGAGACTTGCCGGTAGACGAGATTGAAATAGGTATGTGGATACTGACGATCGAATCTCGGGCAAGTAACATACCGAAGGACAAAGGGAATGACATACGGGATTGTATGAATCCCTGGCACTGAGGTTCAAACGATAAGATCTTCGTAGAATTTGTGGGATCCAATATGGGCATCCAGGTCCCTCTATTGGATATTGACCGAGGAGTCACTCGGGTGATGTCTACATAGTTCTCGAACCCGCAGGGTCTGCACACTTAAGGTTCGACGTTGTTTTATGCGTATTTGAGTTATATGGTTGGTTACCGAATGTTTCTCGGAGTCCCGGATGAGATCACGGACGTCAGAGGGTTTCTGGAATGGTCCGGAAACGAAGATTGATATATAGGATGACCTCATTTGATTACTGGAAGGTTTTTGGAGTTACCGGGAATGACGAATGGGTTCTGGGTGTTCACCGGGGGGGCAGCCCACCCCAGGGAAGCCCATAGGCCTTGGGGGTGGCGCACCAGCCATTGGTGGGCTGGTGGGACAGCCCAAGAAGTCCCTATGCGCCATAGATAGAAAATCAAAGAAAAAGAAAAAAAAGGAGGTGGGAAGGGAGAGAAGGACTCCACCTTCCAACCCTAGTTGGACTGGGATTGGAGGAGGACTCCTCCTCCCCTTGGTGCGCAGACCTTGGGGCTCCTTGAGCCTCAAGGCAAGCCTCCCCTCCCTCCTCCTATATATATGGAGCTATTAGGGCTGATTTGAGACAACTTTTTCAAGGCAGCCCGACCACATACCTCCACGGTTTTACCTCTAGATCGTGTTTCTGCGGAGCTCGGGCGGAGCCCTGCTGAGATTAGATCACCACCAACCTCCGGAGCGCCGTCATGCTGCCGGAGAACTCATCTACCTCTCCGTCTCTCTTGCTGGATCAAGAAGTCCAAGATCATCGTCGAGCTGTACGTGTGCTGAACGCGGAGGTGCCGTCCGTTCGGCACTAGATCGTGGGACGGATCGTAGGACGGTTCGTGGGTCGGTTCGCGGGGCGGATCGAGGGACGTGAGGATGTTCCACTACATCAACCGTGTTCACTAACACTTCTACTGTGCGATCTACAAGGGTACGTAGATCAGAAATACCCTCTCGTAGATGGACATCACCATGATAGGTCTTCGTGCGCGTAGGAAATTTTTTGTTTCCCATGCGACGTTCCCCAACAAAAACTTACAACCCCACCTGCCAAATATGCATATAGTATAGATGATATTTTACCCCCTCTCATATGTGACTTGCCATCATATTCATTATGCTGACCTACACGGCTGCAACGTCTTATGTTGCAGATATTTTTCTTCGACGAGTATGAGTACGATTCAGGGTTACGATCTACACTCAACTTGTCGTTGGTGTTTATTGGGACTCCACTCCCTTGACTGCTTTCGCTGAGATATTTAAGGTATATATCAGTTTTATGCTATTTACATGTGATTGCACTTTGATATATACATTGATGTACTGTGTGTGCCAGCATACTGATCCAGGGATGGCACAGATACACAGAGGCTTGACTCGTTTTGAGTCGTGTCGCTACATAAATTTTCTCCGTTTTGGAATATTTGAAAAAATACAAAAATTGGAAGTAGTCCGGAAAGTGCGCGAGGAGGCGACAAGCCTGCACGGCGCGGGCCCACCCCCTGGCCGCACCGTGAGGGCTTGTGGCCACCTCGTGCGCCTCCCGGACTCCGTTTTCGTGCAGGGGACTCCTTCTGGTCTGGAAAAAATCATTATATATACTTTTGTTTGGTCCGACCCCTGCATCACATAGATTTCCTCTATTTTTTTTGTTTCGAGCCTGTTTTCTACCGCAGATCTAGGTAAAGATGTCTTCTCAAGATTCTGTGGGGGAGAACAACCTCCGTCAAATTTATGGAGAAGTTCATGCTGATCTGAAAAGGATGGAGGTCATGGAGGCTAAGGAGAGGCTACCTAAAGAAACCAAGGGCAAGGCTAAGGAGAAGGATCATGCATGGGATGAAGTGCAATCTGTGCTCAACAAGGAAGAAGTTGAAGAAGTGGATTTCCTCCAACCCTACCTCCACCTACTATCTCCATCTTTGATTGAACTCTTGAGGTTTTGTGAAACAACTCGTGCTCACAATACTTGTCTCACTCGTGAAGTTGTTTTGCTGGAGAAACATATCACAGATCTCCAAAGTATAAATCAAAGACTGATGGCCCTCTTGGACTCAAAGGTTGCAACAAATCCTTCACCACCACCAAAGGAAGACAACTGAGCATTGGTATGGGCAATCCCCTAGGCTTGTGCCAAGCTTGGGGGAGTTGCCCAGGTATCGTATCACCATCACATCTTTTGCCTTTACCTTTGTTTTAGTTTTCCTTTTTAGTTTTCCTTTTCAGTTTTATTTTTCTCTAGTAGTTTAAAAGTCTTAGTGTTTTAGTTTTGAGTTTTGCTTTGTGTCACCCCTGATGTGTTCTTGCTCATGAGCCATATAATAAAGAGTGTCTTAGTTGAAGGGCTTTGCCTCTTGCCATGATCAAAAGAGTGAGAATAGAACAAAAGCATGAAAGATCATGTAATGATCTTATGGGAAGTGATGGCTTCACATATAAAAAGAATGAGGATTGAAACTTGTTGAGGGTAGGCAAACGTAGACCTTGGTCATTGTTGCAATTAATAGGAAGTGATAAAGAAGGAGAGGTTCGCATATAAATATATCATCTCTGACACCATCTATGATTGTGAACACTCACTAAACTATTGCATGCCTAGAAGTAGATGTTGGACAAGGAAGACAACGTAATGAATTGTGTTTGCTTGGCTCTGAACAATGTTATATGATTAGAGATCCCTTAGCATGTGTTGATTGCTTCCACCTCACATTAGCCAAAACTTCCGCACTAAGTAGAGATACTACTTGTGCGTCCATAAACCTTCAAACCAATTTTGCCATGAGTGTCCACCATACCTACCTATGGATTGAATAAGATCCCCGAAGTAAGTTGTCATCGGTGCAAGCAATAAAAATTGCTCTCTAATATGTATGATCTATTAGTGTGTGGAAATTAAGCTTTATACCAACCTGTGATGAGGAAGACATAAAAGCGACGGGCTCCATAATAAAGTTCTTTATCACAGGAGGCAACATAAAGTGACGTTCCTCCGCACTAAGATGACACGCATCCAAACCTTAAAAGCGCATGACAACCTTTGCTTCCCTCTGCGAAGGGCCTATCTTGTACCTTTACTTTTTGCCCTTGAAAGAGTCATGGTTATCTTCACCAATTCCCTATTTTGCCTTTGTCTTGGCTACCATCACATGCTTGGGAAAGATCTATATTCATATGTCAACTTGGAGGTAGGTATCCATGAATTATTATTGTTGACATTACCCTTGAGGTAAGCAGTTGGGAGGCAAATATAAGCCCCTATCTTTCTCTGTGTCCAGCTGAAACTTTGATCTCATGAGTACCACGTGAGTTGTAGCAACTGTAGAGAACGAAAGAATGGTTGAGTATGTGGATTTGCTTTACAAGCTCTTACTTGACTCTTTCTGATGTTGTGATAAATTGCAATTGCTTCAATGACTAAAGGCTATCGGTTGTTACTTCTCGGTAAGGTTCTTGATCCATGCTTTACTTTGTGAAGGAATTATCACTTTAGCATGAGAGATTATATGTTGGTATGTTGTTCTGATCATGATCATGATGCATGCATGTTCTTATCTTGTTTTGTCGACACCTCTCTCCCTAAACATGTGGGCATATTTATTGAGCTTGGCTTTCGCTTGAGGACAAGCGAGGTCTAAGCTTCGGGGAGTTGATACGTCCATTTTGCATCATGTTTTCACGTTGATATTTATCGCTTCTTTGGCTGTTATTTCACTTCACGGTACTATTATTATGCCTTTTCTCTCTTATTTTGCAAGGTTTTACATGAAGAGGGAGAATATCGGCAACTGGAATTCTGGCCTGAAACTGGAGCAAAGTTGAGATACCTATTCTGCGCAACTCCAAACGCCGTGAAAATCAAGGAGATTTTTTTCCAATATATAAAAAAACTGGGCCCAAGAAGTACCGTAGGGGCGCCAGGGGATGTCCACAAGCGTGCACGGCGCGGCCAACCCCCCCCCCTCAAGCCGCACCATGGGGGCTTGTGGGCACCCTGCTGGCCCACTTGCCCCCCTCTTTTGCTATATGGAGGGTTTCGTCCAGAAAAAAAATCAGACGGGAGCTTTTTCATGGTTTCGCCGCCGCCACGAGGCGGAACTTGAGCAGAACCAATCTAGAGCTCCGGCAGGACGATCCTGCCGGGGAAACTTCCCTCCCGGAGGGGGAAATCGTCGCCATCGTCATCACCAACACACCTCTCATCGGAGAGGACTCGTCACCATCAAACATCTTCATCAGCACCATCTCATCTCCAAACCCTAGTTCATCTCTTGTAACCAATCTCCGTCTCGCGACTCCGATTGGTACTTGTAAGGTTGCTAGTAGTGTTGATTACTCTTTGTAGTTGATGCTAGTTGGATTACTTGGTGGAAGAGTTTATGTTCAGATCCTTGATGCTACTCATTACTCCTCTGATCATGAGTATGATTATGCTTTGTGAGTAGTTACTTTTGTTCCTGAGGACATGGGATAAGTCATGCTAATAATAGTCATGTGAATTTGGTATTCGTTCGGTATTTTGATGTGTTGTATGTTGTTTTTCCTCTAGTGGTGTTATGTGAACGTCGACTACATAACACTTCACCATTATTTGGGCCTAGAGGAAGGCATTGGGAAGTAGTAAGTAGATAATGGGTTGCTAGAGTGACATAAGCTTAAACCCTAGTTTATGTGTTACTTCGTAAGGGGCTGATTTGGATCCACTAGTTTAATGCTATGGTTAGACTTTGTCTTAATTCTTATTTCGTAGTTGTGGATGCTTGCGAGAGGGGTTAATCATAAGTGGGATGCTTGTCCAAGTAAGGGCGGTACCCAAGCGCCGGTCCACCCACATATCAAACTATCAAAGTAACAAACGCGAATCATATGTACATGATGAAACTAGCATGACAGAAATTCCCATGTGTCCTCGGGAGCGTTTTTTCTCTTATAAGACTTTGTCCAGGCTTGTCCCTTGCTACAAAAGGGATTGGGCCACTTTTCTGCACCGTTGCTACTTTTGTTACTTATTGCTTGCTACGAATCCTCTCACCACACAATCACTTGTTACCGACAATTTCACTGCTTGCGGATATTTCCTTGTTGAAAACCACTTGTCAGATCCTTTTGCTCCTCGTTGGGTTCGACACTCTTACTTATCGAAAGGACTACGATTGATCCCTATACTTGTGGGTCATCAATCACGAATGAAATGATGACGAACTTGAATATGTTTAGTTCGAGAATGTTGCACGATATTGTGACCAATCTTAATAGCACTTTCATTGTCAAATAGCAATGGAACATGTTTCACATGTATCGCATAATCCTTAAGAGTTTGTGTCATCCATAGCAATTGTGCACAACATGATCCAGCGCAATGTATTCTGCTTCGGCGGTAGATAGAGATACTTAGTTTTGTTTCTTGGAGTACCAAGACACATGAGATCTCCAAAGAAATTCACAAGTACCTGAGGTGGATTTTCTATCATCTCTGTCTCTAGCATAGTCCGAGTCGGAATAGCCGACAAGGATAAAACAAGATCCCTTGGGATACCAAATGCCAAAGTTTGGTGTATGTATCAAGTATCTCACAATTCTTTTCACGAACTTAAGATGATACTCTTTGGGTGTCGCTTGATATCGGGTACACATGCAAACACTTAGCATGATATCGGGACGAGAGGCACATAGATATAGCAATGAACCGATCATTGATCCATAATCCTTTTGATCAACCAGTTTGTCCTCGTTTGTGAGGTCAACATGTCCACTAGTAGGAATGGGGGTTTTCATACATTTGCACTCTTGCATGTTGAACTTCTTGATTAAGTCCTTGGTGAACTTGATTTGAGAGATAAACGTACCTTCTCTCGTTTGCTTGATTTGCAATCCAAGGAAAAAGTTTCATCTCACACATCATAGACGTCTCATACTTCTCGGACCTTCCGAATTTTCACTAAATGCGGGTTAGTAGATCCAACAATAATATCATCCACATAGATTTGGCACACAAATAATTCACCTTAACTCTTTTTGCTGAATAAGGTTGCGTCAATTGTACCAATCTCAAATGCCTTTTCAATGAGGAACTTCGTTAAGCATTTGTACCATGCTCGAGGAGCTTGTTTAAGACTATATAGAGCTTTACAAAGCTTGTTTAAGCTTCGAGGAGCCTAGAGGTTGTTTAACATAAACTTCCTCCTCAATCTCACCATTTAGAAAAGCACTTTTAATATCCATTTGGTTAAGAGTGATATCATGGTGATTGGCATAAGAAAGAAGTATACTAATAGCTTCAAGTCTAGCAATGGGGGCGTAGGTCTCATCGTAGTCCATACCTTCAACTTGTGTGTATCCTTGGGCTACGAGTCGCGCCTTGTTGCCTACAACTTGACCATCTTCATCTTGCTTGTTTCGAAACACCCATTTTGTACCGATGATGTTGTGCTCGTCCTTGAGCTTCTCCACGAATGTCCATACTTCGTTCCTCTCCAAGTTATGTAGCTCTTCATGCATAGCATTCACCCAATCCGGGTCTTCAAGTGCTTCTTACACCTTCATAGGCTCAGTACTAGAGATAAATAAATAGTTCTCATAAAATTTAGCTAATCGAGTTTTAGAGTGAGTGATTCTGCCGGTTTGTATGTCGCCTAAGTTTTGCTCCAGAGGATGATTCTTGTACACTCTTGCTCGAACTCATGATAGCTTTTGCTTGTTAGTCGGTGGATCTTCCTCGTCATCATCTTGTTCTTAGTTGTTGTTGAATGTGTCATCTCCTTGAGGTGGTGGTGCAGGAGGTTGAGGTGGATCGTCATGATGTACTTCTTCCTCCTCTTCATCTTGTCGTGTACCGCTTGTGGATGCCTCCATGTCGTTTTGTGGTTTGCCTCGACGCCAAGTAGGGGCTTCCACTAGTGTTGATGAAGTGCTTTCCTTCACCTACATGGGACAAATCTTGCTGATGGACAAGTCTTGGATAGCTTCCAAAGGTTCCTTGTCTCCTACATTATTTGGCAATTGCTTGACTTGTGAACCATTAGATTCATCAAACTTCACATTTACCGTCTCTTCAACTTTTTGAGTGAAGTTGTTGTAGACACGGCAAGTGTGAGAGTTTGATCCGTAACCAAGCAGGAAACCTTCATGATATTTAGGAGAAAATTTAGAATGATGATGCTTATCAAGAATGTAGCACTTTGAGCCAAATACTCGAAAGTATCCAACTTGGGGTTTGTTACCGGTGAGTAGCTTGTATGCCGTTTTATCAAGAAGCTTGTGTAAGTATGGTCGGTTCGTGGTATGACAAGTTGTTTCCACGGCTTCTACCCAAAAGTGTCTTGGCGTCTTGTATTCGTCGAGCATCGTTCTAGCCTCTCAATGAGAGTCTGGTTCTTTCTCTTAACAATTCCATTTTGTTGAGGTGGGTAAGTAGCTGAGATCTCATGTGAGATACCTTCTTCATCAAGAATGGTATCCACGTTGGTGTTCTTGAACTCCGATCCGTTGTCGCTCCGAACCTTCTTGATCTTCACCTCAAACTGATTTTGTGCTTTGCGAACAAAGTTCTTGAAGACCTTTTGCACCTGCGACTTATCATCAAGAAAGAACACCCACGTAAATCTGGAAAAATCATCAACTATAACAAGACCAAAGGAATTTCCACCTAGGCTCTTGTAAGCATTGAGACCAAAGAGATCCATATGAAGCAACTCGAGTGGTCTCCTAGTAGTCATGGTGTTCTTTACGGGATGACTTCCACCTACTTGTTTTCCTGCTTGAAACGCACTACAAAGTCTATCTTTGTCAAAGATAACATTTTTAACACCAAGTATATTGTGACATCCCCAGATTAGGCTACCGTAATCTCGGTACTTGAACTACAGTAAATCTATGCAAAGGATGCCACGTCACTTTGATTCTATTGTTGATCTCGTGACAGTCGAAACCGAGTCGAAGTTTGAAGTTTAAAAAAAATCAAACGGGAAAAGTTGTATAATGTTTGAAATAAAAATTGTCGGGAAAGTTATTAAAATTTTCCTAAATAAGTTATAAAAGTCAATCGGGCATTCTGAAGTTACTACAATCCCTATATAATTAAAACAGGAGCTATATGTGTAAATAAAGAATAAAATTAAAAGAAAGAAATTAAGAAGAAGAAAAAAAGAATAAACCCCCGTGGCCCAACTGGGCCTAGTGGCCCAACTGGCCAGCACCCAACAGCCCACTTCCACCGAACCCTAACCGGTTCCCTGCTCCCACCCCATCCATACTGCCGCCGCCAGAAATGAGGGTTGAGCCTCGTGAGCCTGTCCCTCGCCAGGGGGGATGCCCTCGCTGCAGCCTCGGATCCCGCGCGGCCTCCCCCTCGCCACCAACCGCACACACACACCCCCACCTACCAGCCCCGCTACCCCACCTAACCCCCCACCTACCGCGACCGACACCCACCCTCGCTCGGCCCCTTCTCTCGGTTCCCAACGACTGAGAGCCCCAGAGCCCCCCTCCTCTCGATCTCTCCCTCCCTCCCCACGAACCTCCCTTCCCCTCGTCTCCCACGAGACCAAGCCCCGCCAGATCCCCTTCGGCCCACCTCTCGGCCCCCCTCCCCTGCGCTCCTCCCGTCGTCTCCCTCCGGCAGCCTCCACCTCGCCCCCCCCCCCCCACGGCTCGCCCTCCCCTCACCCGGTAGGAGCACCGCCCCCCCCCCCCACCCCCCACTCCGGCCGAACTCCTCCCTGGATCTCCCTCCATCCCCGCCGGCGAACCCACCTCACCTCCTCGCCGGCCGTCAACCACCACCCGGCCGGCCCCCTCCTCCTCGGCGAGCACCTCCACGGTGGCCGCCCCTCCCCACCGGCGCCTCGGTCGGGGCCCCACCGGCCACGACAGCCCCGCCAATGGGACCGATCCCTGGCGGCTTCCCCGCACCGGATCCACGACCGCACCGGCAACCACCGTCCTCCTCGTCATCCTTCACAATGGCTCCGTCGAGCCTCACCGAACCCGCCCCCCTACAACGTGAGTGAGAACGCCCCTCTCGCTATCCGGGTTCCGTTCCGGCGATCGCCGCCGTGTTCCGACGTCGTTAGGTTCATGTAGGAGGAGGTGGAGTTTTCCTCCTCTCTCTGTGTTGAGAGGCTCATGTGAGACATGTCCACGAGGTTGGAGATGAGAGAGATGTTTGGAAGAAAAGAAGAAAATGAATTATGTATAATGCCTGTATATATTGCGTATGTATGTATCCCGTATTAATGTATGAAATATTATGTTGTATGCATGTATATAAGGGAAATACTTTATGTATATGTGTGGTTTGTGGCCTATGTCACTTACCAGTGGGGCCAAACCCCCACTCCCACTTACAAGGAGGCCCCACACGCTATTCAGAAAAATGAAAAGAGAAATATAAAAATAAAGATATATGTTTTTATTAAATAAATAAATAAATAGATATAATAATTAATTAATTAATTAGTTAGTTAAATAGATATATAAGATAATCTGTTAATTAGAATAATTAGAGAATGCCACTTGGGTCCCTCACTAAATTAATCTGATTAATTAATATTAAACCTATTTAAAAACTTGTGTCTATGACGCGTAGGACGTGGTGGTTAGTTGACCAATCAACTGTTGATGTCAGCTTGACATCATGCTGATGTCATAATTGCTTTTAATCAATTTAATTAAATCTGTTTTTAATTCCTAAATAATTTATAAAACTTTGAAAATTAATATAAAATAAACCGTAAGTCAGATCAAAATATTTTCAACATGAAAGTTGATCAGCAGAATGAGACGAACCCGGATACACGATCCATTCGTCTCTCACGCGTCTCTAGCATAGCAAACGTGGAACTTTTCCATCGTTTCCAGTATGACCGGTAGTAGCCCGAGACCCGGAAAATATCGTCAGATATTCTTCCGACCCGTCTACTACGGATGTTACTGCGTTAGCTCATGCCTAGCCTGCTTTTTTCCATGTCATGCTTAGTGTTGCACTGTTGCTGTTATTTATTGTTTCTTCCCCCTCTTCTTACCGGTAGACCCTGAGACCGATGATGATCCGGTGATCGACTACTTCCCGGTGGAGGATCTGTTTTGTCTGCAGAGCAACCAGGCAAGCAAACCCCCTTGATCATTCCTATATCGCCTATGTCTTTCTTCCTACTCTTGCATTAGTATTTTGCTACTGCTGTAGTTAGCTCCTATATCTGATGCATAGCCTATTTTTGATGAACTGCTACTTTCAGCATTGTACTTTAAATCTGCTTAGTATAGGTGGAGCAGTCATCCCCTCTGACCTCGTAGTCCAGTTGCCCCGCTTTTTTCAAATCTTGATCCCTGATCGACGAGCCAGACCCGACACAACACATACACCCCCTTAGTTGTACGACGCTACAGAGATACTATCGGGTACCGAGGGTGACACCTCGTTAAGTACTCCTGATGTTATCTTTGTAGTATAGCTAGTCGGTCGTGGTTATCGAGGGTGATTCCTCTTTCACCATTCCCGACGATGCCTCTGTCGTGCAACCCCTCAAGTGTGGGACCCCGAGGGTGATTCCTCTAAGCCCACCTTGACGGATACATCGTTCGGAATCCAACGAGGGTGATACCTCGGATTCCCCCCGCTGTTACAACCACACAATTACTCGACCATGTTACTGGGACCATTGGTGATTAGTTGTGAAGACGGGTGGATTTTCGCGAGATTGTGTCGATGGCCTAATTAAAATGTTAATGGATTTGGGTATTTGATCTGGGTTGGCCGGAGACCTTTTCGCACTAACCGTCTACGTGGGAAGAATTATGGGTACTCGATGTCGCGGTATCAGCCGAAGCTTTTCAGATGTCAGCAACGTAGCGGTGCGCGCCCGAGTGGTCCCGAGATACATCGCGCTTGTGATTAAGGGATGCTAGGACTGACGTCGTCCGCCCATGCATCATGCAGGAGCGCGAAGGGGAACTGGGCCCACGAACCCTTTGTGCTTAGGATTTAGACCGGCGGGCTGGCCTCTCTGTTGAGTCTTAGGTGAGGCTGCGACTTGTCGATATTCTGAGGTCGCGCAGGACCCAGAAAAGTGTGTCCGTCCAGAGTGTTATCGAGCGCGTCGGGACATGTGGTGCACCCCTGCAGGGATGAAAATTAACTATTCGAATAGCCGTGTCCACGGTTACAGGACGCCTTGGAGTTGTGCCCTGATCTTATACAACTACAATTGTTACTTAACTAGAATTAGTTGCCTCGGGATTGCTTCCTCGCAGGGAGTCAAGGGAGGATCCCTCGGCGTGACCTCACTTTAATATTGCTGCAACAATATGACTATTAATTGTGTTACACCTGTTCTACTCTCGTCTACTGCTGCAAGACCCTAAAGATGTGAGTCTTTAATAGGACTAGGCCTTCTCTCTATTCTTGCATTGTTGTAGTCAGTCCACATATAAAACCCCTTCTTTGATACTGGTGCATATTTAACATAGTTCTGATGTAAGTCTTGCGAGTACTTTGGATGAGTACTCACCGTTGCTTTGCTCCCCCTTTGTCCCCTTGATCCATTGCTGCGACCAGATGATGGAGCCCAGGAGTGGAGTTTCCTACCGATGTCTGCCACCCTGTTGGTGTCTTCTTCTTGGAGGCCGCTGAAGAATAGGAGTAGTTTAGGAGGTTCCTAGGTAGGAGGCCTCGCCTCGTTCGATCGTGTTTCTTTTCTACTAGCCTTCTCTAAGGCACCCCATGTTTTATGTCTGTACTCAGATATTGTTGCTTCCGCTGACTCGTGTGTTTATCGAGCTTCTGTATTCTATCCCTCGAGGCCCCTGGCTTGTAATATGAAGCTGATATTGTTTATTTCTGTCTAGAGTTGTGTTGTGATATCTTCCCATGAGTCCTTGGGTTTGATCGTATGCATTTGCGTGTATGATTAGCGTACAATTAAACCGAGGGCGTCACAATTTGGTATCAGAGCCGACTGCATGTAGGTAGCCCCTTTTCCAACTCCTTGGCCTAAGTTGTGTCTAGTGTTTGAAAAACTTGCAAACACTGATGCTGTGGCTTACGGGCCCACATCTCAATTGGGTGGTATTAGTATCTTTTACTCCTTTCCTATACTCTGGGCTCTACTCTCTCTTCTCTTTCGGGATAAAGATTTTGCTAACTCTAACATTAGGTTCTCGTAAATACTTCCTCCAGGAGAGCCATGTATTCCAGACGATGGCTTGATCTGTTAGAAGACTCCGAGGATACTCTCTGATGTTCTCTCGAGAACTTGTGCCCATCGCTCTTGTGATTTCCCTTCCTCCGTCAACCACTATGGATGACTACATACAAATGTCGTCCATACTTTCTTTTCCAATTGCTCTTGTTTTACAAGATGCAACGAATTATCTTATCGGGGATCCGTCCGTCATCAGTTGACATGGGTTTCGAAAGTTCTTTGAACTGCTATTCGATCTTCCAGAATCCTCCGTAGCCTATTGCTTTTGACCTTTCTCACCTGCTTGTGTTATGGTTAATTCCATATGTCTACCAGCATTCATTAAAATCCTTTGTGATTTTCCTCTAATCTTATTGATTCAACCTCTGTGTGAATGAACACAATCATCTGATGATACTTATAAATTATCTTTCCGACTCAGACATCCTTTCAAGCAGAGCTGGTTCTCGACAAATCAATTTTGATTGATTTTCCATGTAAATCTATTTAACTTACTTGTATTTGTTCGGAACATCTGAATCTGATACACCAATGTAGAAATCTTAATTCCTTTGGTAATTAAGTATCGATATTTTTCATATGTTCTATAACCCGATGCATTGCATCCTATCTCCCTCTGATTGAGCACCAATACTCACATCAGATCATTTGTGGACTGCCACACTCATTCTGGGTTGTTATCCCACGACATCCTTTGCTTTCAAAAATTCTTGTCATTGCATCCCCTGGCATATGATGCCATTGGTAAATTGTGTCTTCTCCCTCTGATAAGTTGTATCCTATGCTTTTGTCGGCCATACTCTGTTGTCAAGCATGTGCTAATTACTCTTGAAGTTTGCGGTATATGTTCCTAAGATGCCCCGACGGGTTGAACCTATGCCTCCCTAAATCAATATGACTCGAAGAGTTTTCACGAGTCTTGCTCTTCTCGTGTCTTGTCGGATATTCTTTCAAATCTACAACCTGATCAGAGGCGAGGAGTAAATGGCAGATGATGCATTGATGAAGTGGGAGTCAACCTTGAACTTTGTGTTCATGCCCATGGAAACGACGTTGATCCTATCATAGAGACTTCTCGTATCAATAATCATTCATTCTGTGGTTTAAATCTGGTATTGGTGATCTTGTCCTTTGCAATCATGGTTCCGACCATGTTGTCCTACCTTAATTTCATTCTCAGACGAGTTAAAGTACTTGTCTTCTTTAGATCAATACATCTGTCCTAGCCTTAATGTTGATCGACCTCCGAGTATTATTCCTTGTAGTTCGAGGATATCACGAAGCTATATAACTTCTTTAATTCCAGTTTGCTCGTGTTTGAGTTGTTGGACACGCGGGTACATCGATAACTGAATCGAGTATGCATTGCAGTTCAACAACTTTTAATAATCTTCTTTACTTACGAGTTTGTACTCGATCATGTCATTCCAAGCTGTTAAGCTACATCATCATCATCATGTTGGAGCTTGACCATGCTATCTATGTCCTCCATCTCTGGAACACATTTCCAACTGTGCGTTAAGCTCACATCGAGCTTTCCACATCATATTGGTTGTTTTGAAAGGACATTTTTGATTCTGAGCAAGCTGTCTTATCTGTGATTCCGACAACCTCTTGCTTCATCATTCCCTTGCTTGATGTCGTTGCTGAATGATTACATCTTCATGAAATTTCTCAACAAATGTGTCGAGATCATCATCAGCATTCTGAGCTCTTGCAGGATATCAATTGAATGCATATTGAGAAATACCATCCCTTCCACTCGATGAAATGTATTATCATCGACATCCTTGTTGCCTTCCCTCTAACACAAACTTGATCATGTTTTGTGTTGTCCTTTGAGTTCCTTGCTAATTCAGCTTATGTTATCTTCTACCTTGGAGTATTTACTATCTGGTATGTCAAGAATGTCGTGAAAATTGCACACGTCTTAAAAATTCTTAATATAGTGATACCCTCGCCATCACCATTGATTTCTTGGTCTCGGGTTGTTTCAAACCGGAATACCAACAAGTGAACTCTGACGTGTAATCCCAATACTTCTGGCAACCCTATTGCCTTGAGGTTAACAACTGATTGATTCATTCTTGGTGTGTTGGTTGTTGACTCACCATTCTAGCATTGGTCGTGCTACTCATTCTGTATTTTCGAGTGCACCCTTCGACCAATGTTTAATTGTTGATGTTCCCTTGAGCATACGACATTATACCATTTGAATTGACAAATGCTATCTCCTTTATATTATAATTTTGGAAATTCATCCCTATCGAAATCTTGAGGAATTGTTCTTGAGCCCATCAGCCACACCCTCAGCTTCTTCATGTTCCACGATGAAGTTTTTGAAAGCATTATCTTTGTGCCTAGATCATGAAGCATATGTTTGATAGAAGAAGTGCTTTTCCCAAGGTTCACGTGCACTCTTTCTGCCGTGAATATGTGAAAGTTTTGTTTCGCTTCCACTTGGGAAATACGAAATCATTCACACATGTGCGAAGTGCTATATGTTTTGAAGATTTGTTATCTTCACTTCATATAATTTCTCTTAGCACGCCAAGCCACTGACTGATTTGATCAAGGAAAAGAAGTTACTTCATAAGAGCTAATCGAGGCTTACACAAGGGCCTTGATATCCTCGATGATGGTACCCAAAATGAGGACCTAGTTGCATTTTCAGATAAGAATTTCACGTGGGCACGAATGTCTTAACATGGCGTTCATGTGTCTTACAATCGAACTCATGATTCAAGGATTGCTTGTGTAGTTCATATCCTGAGACTCATGCATCATCATCTTTTCTTCTCAGGTATCTTGAGCCTGAGGTATCCTAACACAAATCGGATCTGAATATCGTGTAGATATGATGGTTGGAACATTTTCCAATAATTATAACTTTGGTCTTATATAACCTGGTATGGTGATGTCTTATGTGGCACACCGGACTGAAGGACCTATTGTTATAAATTCTTCCCTATGTAAGATTCATCATATACCATGCGGAAACTAAATGGCTTATTTTATAAGTTGTTTTTGATGAATTCTTTGTATACCCATAAGTCCGACCTTTATCGGATGACCATGTCGATACTACCTCGAAGCACGGATGTGGTACTTCAAATTTCAACAGGAATATTGGAAGCGAAGTGCTAAATTGTTCCTGATCAATTATCCAAACCATGTGGTATGGGTAAACATCATGATTCCTCTTGCCTCTTTATCCAGATGGATAGGCACTTAATGACCTATCGTGTATACCATACTCTATGTTTTCCTCGGGAATGGTATACTCTAATACTTGTGTGTGTGAACACATTTTGCCTTCCCATTGATCTGTTTGACCTTTCTTGTGGCATAACTTATCTAAGCAATGTTTATTCCCTGCTTAGGTAAAATTCTCGGTATACAACTCTGTCAGTAAGACCCTGTTACTATTGTGGATAACATTCCGGTAGCCGCTGGTGGACGAGAACCTAGCCTATTGGTCCGCCTCGTTTCAACGAGCAGGAAAAATGGTTCTATTCGTCCCCCGCCCTTGGTATCGATGTTGTTGCCAACATAACTGATAGGTTAACCCCTGACATGTCTTACTACCAAGATGGTATAATATGTCACCCCTCTGCCTACTACCAGCCCACATGGTGGACCCATAACCCAAAGTTCCACAGGATTGAAACCTGACTCTCCTGTACATCTTTGACTCCAAAGTATCCTTTGCACTTGGCTCATATGAAATTCCCGAGCCACCGTTAAATGGATTGATCACTCTTTGGTCCAGATGTTATCCAACATGCTAAAGATCAAGTCCACACTATTCATGACAATCTGAAGGTTGCTCAGTCTCGTCAGATGAGTGAGTATGACCGTCATCATCAAGATATGGTCTATTAACCTGGCGAAGAATCTTATCTTCGTGTCACAACAATGAGAGGTGCACATTGTTTCGGGATCAAGGGCAAGTTGGTTCCTCGCTATGTTGGTCCTTTCACTATTCTCGAAGGGCGTGGAAGAGTGGCTTATCAATTGGAACTGTCGGCGAACCTTTCTCAGGTTCACGATGTCTTCCATGTGTCTCAGCTCCGCCGCTGCTTCAAGGATCATATTCGAGTAGTGGATCATGATATGCTTGAGCTACAACAAGACATCTCTTATAAAGAGCATCCGGTCCGCATTGTTGACCAAGATGAACATAAGACTCGTCGTAAAGTCACCAAGTTCCTTAAAGTGCAGTGGTCAAATCATTCTGAAGATGAAGCCACTTGGGAACGCGAGGATCATCTTCGTGATGAATAACCCGAGCTCTTTCCTTCTACCTCTGAATTCTCGGGACGAGAATTCTTGTTAGTAGGGGAGAGTTGTGACATCCCTGGATTAGGCTACAGTAATCTCGATACTTGAACTACAGTAAATCTATGCAAAGGATGCCTCGACTCCACCACCCTCGTCTGCACCGCACGGTACGAACCTCTTTCTCTCTCTTACCCTCTCTCTCGCTTACTGTACTTACCGAGATGTGTTTGGGTGTTTTTGCAGACAACGCAGCTATGCAGCCGGAGAAGCCATCATCGCCACCGCCCCAGGAGCGTGACGCCAAGGCCATCCCCACTCGTGCGGCAGCTTCTCCGCCAGCCGCAACGAGTACGAACACCCCCACCCGTCTCTCTCTCTGTGTGTAGGATAGTGCGGTGCTTCCTATTTGATCTGCCTAGGGGCGGAGCAAAAGCTTGCTCTGTCTTTTTTAGTCTGCAGCGGCATGCGGTAAGCTTAGCGCTTGAATGTCCAAACTGAAAACGCTTGCTTGTTGATCGATCGACCGACTCTGGCCAGAGGTAGAGTAAAACTTCCTGTGCTTTTCGTTTTGCTGTGGCATCTCCTTTTTTTGTTGCGGGATATTTCCAGGCCTGCGCCCGCTGCTTATATTACTAACGTGTGCTTTGGATGGAACTTTCACAGACGATGCGCCAGCCCCATCGCCGTCCAGCCGGAATCAATCATCGCCGCCAAGCGCCGCCAAGCACGTTTTCCTGGTTCTTGGATACATTTGCACGGGATGCCTTTACTTAGCACCGATGTAATATATCTTAATGCTTTTCGATGGTCATTGTTTTTATTTGTTTTTATAACATGTGTCAAACTTAGTTGATGTATCTTAGTACATCCGACTTGCTGTTTTTTGGTTGCAGACCCACGATACTTCGCATATACAGGGCAGGAGACGTCGGTGCTTACAAGGTTGATATGTTTTTGGGGACTCTCATTGGTTGCACCGTCTGGACATTCTACGGATTGCATCCATTTTCTTGGGCTTTGCTGATTATCAATGTTGTAGGTGTGTGTTTTCACGTAAGTAAACAGTATACCGGATAGTAGTAACCGTCGCTTTGAATCTTTGCACTGTACTCCATGCTTCAAAAAAACAAATGCCTGCTTTCATCTGTGCTGCATCAGAGCCTAGCTAGTACATAGTACTCCTAGTAAAATGCTAAAATATGTTGTATGTGCAGTAGATTACACCGCCTTGGTTAATATTTAGTTGTGAGATTTTAAACTCGTTGTCGCTATCATATTGCAGCTTGTTTACTTGGTACTTTTTGTTCGGTACATTCCACCTGAGGGAAATCTCTGCACTCTGATTTGGGTCGTGGTGATAGGTGTCGCCGCTGCTATCATTGCTGCAGTTACATCCTTTCAGATCAAACATCCAAAATTTGCCTTGGGAATAATGGGTGACGTTGCTAGTGCGGCGATGTACGGTAGCCCGTTGCGTCAACTGGTAAGTATTTTTTATTGCTTAGATTAGATTCCGTTTTGTTAGTCGTGTCCCTTTTCTAATATTACTAATTCCCTGACCAGATAACTGTGATTCGTCAACATGATATCAGAAACATGTCTGCTTGGGTGGCCCTCACTAGTCACTTCGCTTGCCAATGGAATTTGTTGGACCGCCTATGGTGCCCTTCTTAGAGACATAGACGTTGTTTTAATCGTATGTTTTATTTCCCACTAACATTTTTTCTTCCACTTGTCATCCAGGTACATGTATATGCAAGTCATCTAACTTGTTTTGTGTTGCAGGTGAGCGGTGCGCTTGGTGCCTTTTCAGGGCTTGTCCAGGTAGGGATCTGGTTGGCGATCAGATTCTTCCATCCGGAATGAAGGTTCTGCCTCGAAGGATCTGGCTGAAGTCGAATGAAGGTTCAAGGTTCTGCCACGAAGGATCTGGCTCAAGCCGCGGAGCAGCTCATAACGAACTTGAGTTCTAGCTTCTCAGCTTACTATCTGATGGGGTTATAGTCCCAGGGTAGGGTCATAGGTCTGCCCTATAGGTCCTACCCAAGGACTACCATTCATAGAGGACAAGACCCTTAGACAGTTCCGACTAAACTGTAGACGCCCCCATCATCCAGTCGGCGACGATCCACTCGGAGCATATCTAACGTACCGACTGGAATTCACTCTGTACGCCGTAACTTCCCAGGAGGGCAACAGTCATACGTTTTCATACACCATAACTAGCATTTAAAGCTTACGTTACCAGTAACGCCAGCGTTTACTCGCCATTACTCCACCCCTGTCCACCAGACCATTATGAAGGGCAGCGCACTCTATATAAGCCGCCCTTCAGCACTGGTACAGGGGTTGGCACTTGTTGTAATCCCCTTATACACTCGACACAAAGCTCCCCCGAGCACTGAGACGTAGGGCTTCTACCTCCATCGTAGAGGGGCCTGAACTCATACATCCTCGCCGTAGCTAAGGCTCTGCCCATATACTTTCGTACCCCGTACTTCTACTGTCAGACTTATACCCACAACAGTTGGCGCCCACCGTGGGGCAGGCGTCTAAGCGACTTCCGGTGAGTTTGCGATTTCATCTTTTCATCATGTCATCCGGCAGAGATCTGCGCATGGGTCATGAGATCCTCTTCAGTGCACTCTCCTTCATCGCCGACGATTCGGCATGGCTTTAGGATGCGCCCCTCGACATCGAGACGCTTCCGAGTCGTGGAGCTACGCACTTCCGTGCCAGTTCCTGCGGTGCTCTTCTTCTCCAGCCATCGACCCCGGTGTCGATCTTCGTCCCCGTCACGCGCCGCAACAAGAGATCCGGTCGCTCGCGGCTCCAGCGTTGGGTGCGACACGCCCTAGCGTGACAGAACATGTCCTCTCAAGTGGTTGTGCTCGAATCGGTTGTGGTCCCGCCGTCATCCCAGTGCTTGGAGTCAGTTCCGACTGAACTACCTTCCGAGTATCAGGGTCACGGGCCTACAACCGAAGTACTCATGGCCGATTCCCATGAAAGCCCCCCCGGGACTGGTCGGAACGAGCGTGAGTTCGGAGAATCATCCGGTGCTCGTCGTCAGCACCTTCGTTCTTCCAGTCGACGCACTCGCCAGAGCAACGTCGAGGTGTTCCGCACACCCATCCTCAACTTGGTTGCAGCCGCCAGGATCGCTGATTCTCTCCAGCCGACCGATTCGGAGGCTGGTAGAGGAATCGAGCAGATCCGTGCCTTGTTACATACGGCGCAACAGCAAAACTCGGCGGTCTCCCAGTCGCACAACAAGATCCACAACAGTTCCGTTCAAGCGAACACACATCGGTCGGTTTTCAGTCCCGACTCTCACCAGCGACACAGAGGGGGCAGCCATCCCAGGGACCTGAGTCGGAATCCGCTTTCCATTCGGTCCCATCCCGAAGATCGTCGCCGTTCGCGTACTCCCCCGCGGAGTAGGCCTTACGGACCCCGGCATTACGATGATCGTCGTTCGGGCGGTGGCGCGTATGATCCAAGGCCTGATGCGAGAGGGTATATCACTCAGAAGAAGGTCGATAGAAGTCGAGCCCACCGTGATGGTCACGATAGAGACCGTCCGAGTGGAAGCAGGACCGTTGTTTCTGGTCCCGAGTGCTTCAGTTGGGCCATCCGCTCGGCTGACATCCCCCCCAACTTCCGATTGGCGACGGGAACCAGCAAATTCATAGGAGAGTCCAAACCAGAAACTTGGTTAGACGACTACAGAGTGGCGGTCCAGATCGGTGGCGGAGATGACCATGTCGCCATGAAACATCTTCCACTGATGCTCGACGGTTCGGCTCGAGCTTGGCTGAACCAGTTAGCTCCATCAAGTATTTACAGTTGGGCAGATCTGTCCCGAGTCTTCATCGGGACCTTCGAGGCTACGTGCAAACGCCCTGCTGGTTTCACAGAGCTTCAGCACTGTGTTCAGAAGCAAAACGATCCCCTGTGCGATTTCATCCAGCGCTGGACAACCCTCTACCACACGGTGGAGAACGTTACAGAACACCAAGCAGTCTGCGCCTTCAAGGCAGGCGTTCGGTACACAAATCTATACCTGAAGTTTGGTCGGACAGGCGACATCTCCATGAGCAAGATGATGGAGATAGCCGCGCGCTATGCAAATGGCGAAGAGGAGGACCGCATACGTAGCGGCAAGCATAAGTCAGTCGCCGACGGAGATGGGAGCAACACTCGGAAGCAGAAACAGAAAGCCCAATCCACTCCGCAAGCAGAGGCGGCAGTCGTTACAAACGCTAAGTTCAAAGGCCAGGGGAAACAACAGTACACCCCCAAGAAGAAGCAGTCAGGAAATCCCATCCTAGATCAACCGTGTCCAATCCACACGAAGACGGATGAAGAAGGCAATGTCATATTGCCGAAACATACCACTCGGCAGTGTCGCCTCCTGATCCAAGGATTCGGTGAAGGACAACCGAGTGAGAAAGACACCGAGCAAGATGGCAAAGAGGAGGATCCGTTCCCTCAAGTCCATGCAACGTTAATGATTTTTGCTGACGTAGAAAGCAAAAGTCGACTGAAGCTGGTCAAGAGGGAGGTAAACATGGCAACCCCATCCACTCCCACGTTCCTCAAGTGGTCACAGACTGCGATCACCTTTGATCAGTCAGACCACCCAGCACACGTACCCACCCCAGGGAGGCAAGCTCTGGTCGTCGATCCGGTGGTGGAAGGAGTTAGGCTGCGCAAAGTCCTCATGGATGGCGGCAGCGGCTTGAATATCATCTATGCCGATACTCTCAAGGGGATGGGCATTCCGATGTCTAGGCTTAGCGAGAGCAGTATGCAGTTCCATGGAGTCGTCCCAGGAAGAAAGGCCAAATCACTTGGCCAGATTGCGTTGGATGTCATTTTCGGCTCTGACAAGAACTTCCGCAAAGAGAAGTTAACATTCGAGGTGGTAGACTTCAGGAGTGCATACCATGCCATTCTGGGCCGTCCGGCGTACGTACGCTTCATGGCCCGTCCATGTTACGTATATTTGAAGCTGAAGATGCCTGGTACCAAAGGCGTGATTACTGTCACAGGCAATCGGCAGCGGGCCGAGGAGTGTTTGCAGCAGGGGTCGAGAATTGCAGACCAGCAGATGGCTGTACTCGAGTTGGATGAGTACAAGAAGATTGCGACCCCGCCGACCTGATGCGTTCAAAGAAGCTAGCTTCCAAGTCCGCATTCCAGTCGGCGGGAGACACGAAGAAAGTAAGCGTCCACCCGACGGATGCCACCGCAGCCCCAACAAACATCTCCACCACCCTTGATCCAAAATAGGAAGCCGAGCTCATCCAATTCCTCCGTGAGAACTGGGACATTTTTGCATGGAAACCTGCTGACATGCCAGGTGTACCCAGGGAGTTGGTTGTGCACCGACTGCACGTGGATCCTGCCGCTCGGCCCGTCCGAGAACGCCTGCGTCGGTCCGCCGCGCACAAGATAAAAGCAATCGGAGAGGAGGTAGCTAAACTTCTGGCAGCCAACTTCATTCGCGAGGTACACCACTCCGAGTGGCTCGCTAATGTGGTCATGGTGCCCAAGAAGGACAAGTCTCTCCGTATGTGCATCGATTTCAAGCACCTTAATAAGGTATGTCCGAAAGACCACTTCCCGCTCCCCCGCATTGATCAAATCGTTGATTCGACTGCGGGTTGCGAGCGCTTATCCTTCCTTGATGCCTATTCGGGTTATCATCAGATCCGTCTGTATGGTCCAGATGAATTAAAGACATCTTTCATCACCCCATTCGGGTGCTTTTGTTACATCACTATGCCATTCGATTTGAAGAATGCAGGAGCAACTTTTATGCGAATGATCCAAAAATGCCTCCTAGACCAGATTGGTCGAATGTGGAGGCATATATGGACGATGTCGTAGTCAAGTCACGCAAAGGTTCCGACCTGCTGACTGACTTGGCAGAAACATTCGCCAACCTACGAAGGTACGACATCAAGCTCAACCCATCCAAGTGTTCATTCGGCGTTCCCAGCGGGAAGTTACTCGGTTTCTTTGTTTCCGAATGAGGGATTGATGTCAACCCCGAAAAGATCGGGACCATTGTTCGAATGGAGCGACCGGTAAGAGTACATGATGTACAAAAGCTCACAGGTTGCCTAGCGGCTTTGAGCAGGTTTATCGCTCGACTCGGCGAGAAGGTGTTACCTCTGTACCGACTCATGAAGAAGTCATATACCTTCGAGTGGACAGACGAAGCCCAAACCGCATTCGACGACCTCAAAGCCCTGCTTTCCACCCAGCCGGTTCTTACTGCCCCGCTCAGTAAAGAACCCCTTCTTCTGTACATCGCGGCTACAAATCAAGTCGTCAGCACCGTTCTGACAGTCGAACGCGAAGAAAAAGGCAAAGCATACAAGGTTCAGCGGCCAGTATATTATGTTTCCGAAGTCCTGACTCCTTCCAAGCAGAGGTATCCCCATTATCAGAAGCTTATTTATGGGATCTACATGACTGCAAAGAAGGTGGCTCATTATTTCCAAGACCACTCGGTATCTGTCATATCTGATGCTCCGTTGTCAGAAATTCTCCACAATCGGGACGCATCAGGCCGAGTGGCAAAATGGGCAATGGAGATGCTATACTGCGACATCAAATTCGAAGCCAAGAAAGCTATAAAGTCTCAAGCTCTTGTTGACTTCATAGCAGAATGGGTAGAACAACAGCAACCAACTCACGTCTACTCGGCTCATTGGACCATGTTCTTCGATGGGTCCAAGATGTTGAATGGCTCCGGCGCCGGCGTAGTGCTCATATCCCCGAAAGGTGATAAACTCAAATATGTGTTGCAGATCCATTTTGATTCTTCCAACAACGAAGCATAGTATGAAGCTCTCCTATATGGGTTGCGCATGGCCATCACACTCGGCGTCCGTCGCCTGATGGTCTATGGCGACTCAGATCTTGTGGTTAATCAAGTAATGAAGGAGTGGGATGTAAGGAACCCCACCATGACTGCATACTGCAACGCAATAAGGAAGCTCAAAAATAAGTTCGAAGGTCTGGAACTTCACCATGTTCCCCGACTGAAAAACCAAGCAGCAGATGAATTGGCGAAACTTGGATCCACACGGAGACCTGTCCCGAGTGATGTCTGCCTCGAGCACCTACACCTCCCCTCGGTAAAAGAAGATCCTTTTACAGAAGAACCTGTGCAACCGAAGAGCTCATTAGACCAGACTGAAGTCGAGGTTCCCGCTGTGGTTGACTTGGTCATGGAGATTCTAGCTGTCATTCCCGAATGGACTGTGCCTTTCATTGCGTACATCCTGAGGCAAGAGTTATCGGAAGACGAGGTCCAAGCTAGGCAGATCGTTCGCAGGTCAAAGTCCTTCACCGTCATTGATGACCAGTTATACAGAGAAAGTGTTTCAGGCGTCCTTCAGCGTTGTATCTCTCCTGAGGAAGGACAGTTAATTTTGGAAGAAATCCATTCGGGAACTTGCGGTAATCATGCCTCCTCAAGGGCGATCGTCGCCAAAGTATTCAGAGCTGGTTTCTTCTGGTTGCAGGCGAATGAAATGGCAAAAGATATAGTCGATCGTTGCGAGGGTTGTCAGTTCTATTCAAACAAGTCCCACAAGCCAACGTCCACGCTGAAGACAATTCCCCTTGCTTGGCCATTCGCTGTGTGGGGATTAGATACAGTCGGGTCATTCAGAACAGGCCAAGCAGGATTCCCATCTGCTGGTAGCAGTCGACAAATTTACCAAGTGGATTGAAGCCAAGCCGATCAAGAAGCTTGATGCCCTCACGGCCATTAAATTTATCAGAGACATCATCGCCAGATACGGGGTTCCACACAGCATAATCACCGACAATGGCACAAACTTTGACTCGGACAGGTCCAAAGGTTTTTGCGCAGGCCAAGGTATCCGAGTGGATTTTGCGTCCGTTGCGCACCCCCAAACAAACGGACAAGCGGAGCGAACGAATGGACTCGTTCTTCAAGGGTTGAAGCCTCGACTCCTGCGGGAAGTTGGGCATGCCGCCGGCGCATGGGTCACCGAGCTGCCTTCGGTGTTGTGGGGCCTCCGAACAACTCCGAATAGATCGACAGGGCGATCCCCGTTTTTCCTCGTTTATGGAGCAGAGGCAGTCCTTCCGAGTGACTTGCTTCACAACTCTCCATGAGTCGAACTCTTCTCCGAAGCCGAAGCAGAGCAAGCCAGGCAAGATGGAGTGGACCTTTTAGAAGAGGAGCGCGAAATGGCATTAATCTGTTCAACAATTTATCAACAAGATCTGCGGCGATTTCATGCGCGGTACGTTAGGAGCCGCACGTTCCAAGCAGGCGACCTGGTGCTCTGAGTGGATCAACAGAGACCACACAAGTTGGCTCCCGCCTGGGAAGGACCGTTCATCATTTCTAAGGTCTTGAACAACGGAGCATATCGACTCTACAACCTCGACAGGGAAACGGACGAGCCACGAGCATGGAATGGAGATCTACTGAAGCGCTTCTACACATAACCGCCGACAGAGACAATGTAAAGAACAAGTATCATCGAAGTAATACAAAGTGGATTAATTTCTTGCCGATTCAAAATTCTTCCGCGTTTGCAGACTCCGGTCTAAAAAACTGACTCCGAGTGTGCGCCAAAAGTCACACTCGGGGACTTAGCTGCGACCCAGAGTCGCCTAAGTAACAACTCGCCCGAGTGTGCACGAAAAGTCACACTCGGGGACTTAGCTGTGACTCAGAGTCGCCTAAGTAAAAAACTTGCTCCGAGTGTGCACCAAAAGTCACACTCGGAGACTTAGCTGCGACTCAGAGTCGCCTAAGTAAACAACTTGCTCCGAGTGTGCATTTGAAGTCACACTCAGAGACTTAGCTGCGAACCAGAGTCACCTAAGTAAAAAACTTCCTCCGAGTGGACACTCGAGATACACTCGGAGGCTTAGCAGACCCTCATTGAGGCTCATGTGGATGTGAAGACAACTGACAACTACATGAGTAGCAACTCGACTTGCTCCGAGTGTGCACCAAAAGTCACACTCGGAGACTTAGCTGCGACCCAGAGTCGCCTAAGTAACAACTCTCTCCGAGTGTGCACGAAAAGTCACACTCAGAGACTTAGCTGTGACCCAGAGTCGCCTAAGTAAAAACTCGCTCCGAGTGTGCACTAAAAGTCACACTCGGGGACTTAGCTGCGACCCAGAGTCGCCTAAGTAAAAACTCACTCCGAGTGTGCACTAAAAGTCACACTCGGGGACTTAGCTGCGACCCAGAGTCGCCTAAGTAAAAACTCGCTCCGAATGTGCACGAAAAGTCACGCTCGGGGACTTAGCTGCGACCCAGAGTCGCCTAAGTAAAAGCTCGCTCCGAGTGTGCACCGAAAGTCACACTCGGGGACTTAGCTGCGACCCAGAGTCGCCTAAGTAAAAACTCGCTCCGAGTGCGCACCAAAAGTCACACTCGGAGACTTAGCTGCGACTCAGAGTCGCCTAAGTAAACAACTTGCTCCGAGTGTGCATTTCAAGTCACACTCGGAGACTTAGCTGCGAACCAGAGTCGCCTAAGTAAAAAAGCTTCCTCCGAGTGGGCACTCGAGATACACTCGGAGGCTTAGCAGACCCTCATTGAGGCTCATGTGGATGTGAAGACAACTGACAACTACATGCTCCGCATGTTTGCCATTGGCTTCACCAAGAGACACCCAAACAAAAACCACGAGCCAAAATCCTGTCAAAAAAAACTCAGTGAAAGAAGAGCAAAAGATCCGGTTCGAATTCAAATTGGTTCTATGATCAGTCGGCTCGGTGTGAATCAAGTTTATCCACACCGAGCCAAGAATGTACCGGCCAACAGCAGTGGCCAAAGTTTAATACATACTACACTCGGCATACCGAGGTAAATGTGCGTTCGGCATAAAGTTTATCAAGCGTCGCCGGGGCTGGCAGGCTCCACAAAGGTGTCGAGGTCGATTCCATCTGCAATCCGAGTGGCCGTGTCGAGGAAGGTCTCCATGAAATCTTCAAATCGAAGCTTCTTGGTGTTGGCGACCTACAACGTCTTCAGCTTGTCTTCACGGGCTTCCTTGCAGTGCACTCGGACCAGAGACAGCGCCACGTCTGCACCACACCGAGCGGTAGACTTCTTCCATGCCTGCACTCTGCTTGGAACGTCCTCCAGTCGAGTCATCAACCCCTCTATCTCGTTCCGGGAGTCATCTTTAGGCCATAACTCCTTGTCAATTCGGCCGACAACTCCTCTCAGGCGACCAATGAAAGGACCCACCCTGTTAAGGCGGGAATTCATTCGGAACATGTCCCGGTTAGCTTCATCGCCGAGTGGAACATTCGGTTGCCCAAGCGACCGTTCAATTTCGGTTGTTTCGGCCTCAACGTCCCGACAGAAATCTGCAAAGAAAAGACAGGGAGAAAATAAGCGCCGGGTGAATTCCAAAGTCAAAAAGCACTCAGCAAGCAACTTACCACTAAGCAGTGCGACCATCTTCTTCGCCCAGTCGCCGACGTAGTTCTCCTGTGCTCTGCACCGAGTGTTCATTAACTTCAGCTGGCCCATCCATTCGGATCTCTCTCTCTTCATTTTTTCTACTTCGACTAGCAGTGCCTTGTTAGCCTCCCGAGATTCCTCCAAAGATTTTTCTCGTTCAGCGAGAGCCTCCTTCATGCCAGCCAGGTCATTCGCAGCTACCTCCAAGTCGGCAGCAAGTTGAGTCTTCTCAGCCTTCAGAGCATTATAGGCCGATCCCATTTCACAAGTCTTCTGTCAAAGAGACACAAAGGGAGGATCAGCCAGATTCAACAAGGAAAAAGTCTCGACAGATATGACAAAACAATCAAAACTCAAGATTCTTCAGACCCCTGCCGATGCAAGCAATCGACAGCGGTCTCGGGGACTACACCCAGTGGGTTCACTGAGAGTGACCCCACTGGTATGAAGCTCGAACAGGTCGATCCCATTGAGCTCCATAGCAAACCAACAACACTATGAGATTACTATTACTCGACCCGAGTAACACTACTCTCGGGGACTACACCCAGTGGGTGCACTCGGCATGCCCCCACTGGTACCATTCGGGCAGATCAGCTCTGATCTGTAGAGATTATGGAAAATACATATAAAGACAACTGCCGGCGCAAGCACTCAGCAGAAGTCTCGGGGACTACACCCACTAGGTTCACTCGGAGTGAACCCACTGCAAAATCAACCTATTGTATCCGAGTATCTCGCTGAAACCCCCAGTGAGCACCAAGAGGAATGTAAACACTTACTAGCGCACTTACTCGGATATCATCCCGAAGCTCCAAGCTCTTCTTGTACAGAGACGCAATGGAGTCATATGCTCCCTTGGCGTCGCCCACCATCAGCTCCACTTGTACCATGGCGTCCTTGGTGGCTCCTACTTGATCTTTTGCGAGGCGTCGGGCATCATATTGAACAGCCGACGAACCCGGCGTGGGAGAAGGTGCCGTAGGTATCCCGGGCTCCCTGGGCATCCCGAGCTCTGCTCCAGTCGGTTCCGCCGTGAGAGCCACCGTCTCAGTGGGCGACACGTTCATGGCAGGATTGGCAGCAGGTTGGATAACCCGAGGGACGGGCGCCAAAGCTGGTTCCGACCTCCTTTGGTCGTCGTCGTCCAGATGGATCACCTCCGAAGGAAGCCCGACTGAGCAAAATAAAAATACAGAAAAAGGTCAAGATCAAAGACAGCACTCGCGAAACGGTAATACAGCTCTCGGAGTCGTGACAACGTACCTTGCTGGGACGTGGCGGCGTTATCAGTGTCCATGGGATCATCATCCTGGCGCGGCAGAGAGGTGGCGGAGGTAGCAGCTCTGTTGAGTGAAATCCACTCGACGGGTAAACATGAATTCCCAAAATGAAGAGTTCATCGGATACTGAAGGAAGATGGAAGAGCAAAGATACTTACGCTGAGGCGACCGGAACAGCGATCCTCATCCGGGGTAAGGCTTTCCGAGGTTTAGACCCGTTGGGTTTAGCCACCTTGGACGGCTGGTTCACGGGTTCGGCAGAAGCACCCCTGGTTCTCTTCACACTCCGAGCACTCGGAGCCACGGGAGGAGCCGGCGGAACAGCGGGTCATGACGGTGCTTGGTGCGGTGTTCTGGTGGTGAGGGTGACGAGCTCTGCTCTTCACTCTCCTCCTCTCCTGTTTCCCCCTCCGTCTCCCTACTGTGAGAGACGTACTCGGCACTATCCGCGCTGCCCTCCATGCTGCCTTCTTCTTCCTCGACCGGGTTCCTATTTGAGACTGGAGAATGCCAGTTCGTCCACTCCTGCACAAAACACAGTCGGCAACGTCAGTCAGCGAGACAAGAAAAGCAATAAAGCTGAGAAGGTTAAAAGCACTCAACGACATGTACTCACCTCATTCGGAGAGGATTTTCGGCGCGGAAGGCCTTCACCCGCCGAGCTCCCACGGGGTTATCACATGTGCCCGTGATGTTGCGGACCCATGCACTCACGGTCTCCTCGCTCACGTCTTCGGGATGAGACCGAGTGGTATCCGAAGGCCCCGTGTAATGCCACATAACATGGTCTCGGGCCTGCAGCGGCTGGATGCGACGACCCAGAAAAGTCTCCAGCAGGTCCATGCCGGTGACTCCCCTCCGGACGACGGCTATCAACGCGTCGACCAAAGGCTGGATCTGGTTTCTTTCTCCCTTAGAGAGCGCAAGCTTCCTAGGAGGGCCCGGACGGTCTAAACTGAAGGGTGGCAACCCACTCGAAGCATTCGGGTAGGCAATGTCCTGGCAATAGAACCAGGACGATTGCCAGTTCCTAACCGACTCGGATAGTTGAAGGGAGGGATAACTACTCTTTGTTTTCTTCTGAAAGCCTAAACCCCCGCAGAGCTGGAGGATGTGTGTCTTATCATTCGACTGGCTAAGCTTCTTAACAGTTTGAGATCTAGCGGAGAAGACATATTTAAAGAGCCCCCAATGGAGAGGACATCCTATGAAGCACTCGCAGAGGGTGATGAATGCGGAAAGATGAGCTATTGCATTCGGCGGGAAGTGATGGAGCTGCGCCCCGAAGTAATTCATGATACCTCGGAAGAAAGGATGGGGAGGCAAGGAGAAACCTCTCGTCACGTGGCTGAGCAGCAGAACGTGTTGCCCCTCCTTCGGTGCCGGCTCCATCTCGCCTTCCGGCAACCTCCAAGACTTCTTGACGACCATGCCGTGTTCCACCAGCTCCAGCACGTCGTTCTCCCTCACCGTGGAAGGGAGGAAGTCCCCCTGGATCCAGCCCGCCGGCAACGCCCGTTGCCGCCGCTGAGTGGAGGCCGCCCCCTTCTTCTTCTTCTTCTGCGCCTCGAGCTTGCTGGTCTGCCCCTTCGTCATGGCGAGGGCGACGGATCCGCAGAGGAGGAGGGGAAGGAGGTGGCTTGAGGAGTGCAGAGAGTTGCGAGAGGGACGAGATAAATGGGAGGAGGATGAGCAGCGCAACAGGAAGTTCCGCCGGGGAGGCTTTAATAGGCCTCCGACTGGGTGACCTACAAGTGGGCCCAAGATCTTATCCTCCCACCGGCTGTAGCAAGATTAGTGGAGAAGATCATGGCGCGGTAATCGAGGAGGCGAAATATACTCGATGACGATGTCGTCATCCCCGCTGAGCGCGAGGCAACCGAAATTTGAGGATCCCGGAAAATCCGGTGCTGCCAGTATGACCGGTCACGTCAAAAGATTCCGCAGAAGCAATCGGTCCCTCACGGTTCGTTTCGCTCGCATATCCACTCGGATCGCTAGCCGCAAAGATAAAATGGATCGAGGCAAACAACGCTAAGATCACCTCAATATCAGTCGGCTCCAAACTTAGGACATCACTTCATCGTTCCAACCTCGATCCATTCGGGGACTAATGACGGGGTTATAGTCCCAGGGTAGGGTCATAGGTCTGCCCTATAAGTCCTACCCAAGGACTACCCTTCATAGAGGACAAGACCCTTAGACAGTTCCGACTGAACTGTAGACGCCCCCATCATCCAGTCGGCGACGATCCACTCGGAGCATATCTAACGTACCGACTGGAATCCACTCTGTACGCCGTAACTTCCCAGGAGGGCAACAGTCATACGTTTTCATACACCATAACTAGCATTTAAAGCTTACGTTACCAGTAACGCCAGCGTTTACTCGTCATTACTCCACCCCTGTCCACCAGACCATTATGAAGGGCAGCGCACTCTATATAAGCCGCCCTTCAGCACTGGTACAGGGGTTGGCACTTGTTGTAATCCCCTTATACACTCGACACAAAGCTCCCAGAGCACTGAGACGTAGGGCTTTTACCTCCACCGTAGACGGGTCTGAACTTATACATCCTCGCCGTAGCTAAGGCTCTGCCCATATACTTTCGTACCCCGTACTTCTACTGTCAGACTTATACCCACGACACTACCTAAATTTGTAACAATTAAACTCTCTTAAGAGTATTTGCTATACTTCTTGTGCACAGTATTTGTATCAGACATGATTTTGGTTCATGTGCAACTTCCGTTTCCATATCGTGGTATGGTTACGTCATCTGTTTATGTATTGAGCATTATCTTCTTGTATCTTAATCACCATGCTGTTAATCACGTCCGAGCCATCTTACCAGCATCTTTTTAATCCATGGACTGGTGTATCTTTATGTTGCTGAAACATTTGCCAAGACATTCAAAAGTTGTAATAACAATCATCCCTTGATAGTATTAACTCTTATCAAACAAATGAAGATCAGGACGTTCTAATCTATAAAGAAATAGTGAAATTTTTGGCAGAGCTCACCTAGGCACTCTAGCTATTCTGACAAATTTCTTTGAGATCAAATCCGTTTGCAATTCTTATTAATTTCTTGGTTCACATCCTTTTCTTGGAGTGTTCTATACTGTACCCATGGCATGTCTATAGAACATGGCATGCTGTGAAAGATAGATAGAAAATGCAATTCTTTAGTGTCATTGTATATTATGAATATAATAATCTATATAGATGGAACATGACTCATGAAGATTGATGCTCATTCGTCTCATTTTCACTTGATCAACAAAAGCAAAGCCCTGTTCATATCAGTACACGATCATGTCTCATTTTCACTTGATCAACAAGAGCAAAGCCCTGTTCATATCAGTACACTATCATGTACTCCCTCTGTCCCAAAATAAGTATCACAACTTTATACTAGCTATAGTACAAATTTGTATTAAACTTGAGACAGAGGGAGTATTTCATTAGCTGTAACCTCATCACTGGTATCTCGTCTAACCTGACCACATGGTTCCCAGAAAAAGCAAAGTCTCATTTTCTGATATGAACAGAACATGACGGTTGAAGATACCTCTAAACGGCCCCCTCTTGGTGGTGCCTCTAATGGGACCTTATCAGAGGAAAATAGGGATATTCTGTTCACACGGAGAAGAGCGCCTTATAAGAAGAAAAAAAAAGTTGAAAGAGCCTCCGATGATGTCTTATACCAAGAACAAAGGGATAAGAGAAACGCTAACCAACGGGCTGCTTACCGGAAAAAAAAATGAAGAGCAAACAAACTCCAGTGATTTTTGTACCAACAAAAAAGGGATATGATAAATACACAGAGACGAGAATCTTATCAGAAGAAGATAAATAAGGAAACAATCTTCGGTGATGTCTTATCCCAAGACCAAATGGATCATATAAACACACAGCGACAAGCAGCTTACAATACGAAGAACGTACACATAAACGGACAGATGCGGGAACACCGAGATAGGTTAACACGTAAGCTAAAGTTTTAGAGGAGTGTTCAACACAGACAGCAGGAGAAGGCTATGCGGAACACCCCGTGCGATGAATCCATTGCAATGGTTCGTCCAGATCTAGCTACCTCAGCTTCAGCTGTCACGGGCGGCTACACTTTCAAAGAATACGGTCTTGCCCCTATCTTTACTCCAATTATTATGTTCTGGGAAAGAAAGAAAAATATCATACGTGATAAAATAGTGCTGATAGAACATAATTCCACTTAGTAACTTACACGTGAGAAAGCGCCATGAGAATATGCGAGGCCCTCAAGCCTGATAGGGAATTTGACATCACAAGAGGCAACAACATTCTGGATCTTGAAGTCCTGACATTACATAATTAACAAGGGTTCAACAAACAAACAATTATCAAGGTATAAACATGCACACTTTGCACAAGTAGCATAGGTAGCTTGAATTTTGAAGGAAAAGTTTACAATTTGCGAACCTTTCACCTCCGATATGTATGAAAGGAAATAAAGCTAGACAATACATTTCTAGCTACGAGTTTAGATTGCTGTTCACTTTTTGCTCCAGTGCAAACCTCATAATACAGCAACGGTATACTTCACATAAGTATGTAATTAGGAGGATAAGACCACTAAGACAATAACTCTCTGGTATAACTATCAAATTGGCTGTCTCAGAAAATGTTAACAAAGGCCACTGAATCAAAACATTTTTGCAGGTTTCAATTAAGGTTAATGGGAGCAACTAATAGCCAAGAAATTTTAAATGAACTCAACTATCAATCCAATCTCAACAAATCTTTGCCTTATTTTTTCTGTGGCTGAATAGAGGGCTTTTCTAATGGTTAAAAAGATTTAATTCTAACATGTAGCTAATGAGAAAAATATGTAGTGAACCCCAAACGCTTAGTGTCCATGGGAAACTGCATTGAATTTCAACACTTGGATGACTACAACTTGAATAGCTACTCATATGCGCGTACAATACCAGCTCCAACATCATAAGATAATCAAACTACAAAAGAACATATGCTGCATCAGATGTACATGAACTGGGCCTTACCATTTTTCCTGAAGCAAATATCAATGTGGTAGCTTTTGGTTCTCTAATCCGCGTGATAACTGCAACAAACGCTATTCAAAATAGAATGTCAGCAAAGCAAAGCATAACATATATGCTGTTGAACAAATTTGAATGCATCAGAACAGCAAAAGACAGAGAAAATGTCCAGATTACACATATGTGCATGTCACATTGACAGGCCCGTCTATTTTAGGCCTAAAAAGAAGGCAAAATGATCGATTTAAAGATTGTTATTAGCTATGCATACATTGTTCCATTTTCCTCACCTCGGATTGACAATGAAAAGGCACATTGTCGTTTACACCTGAACTTAGATTGCCTAAAACCCAATAGAAAGTTCTGATTTATCGTCTTCTATTATTTTAGTTGTTGTTTAGGTGAACCCGGCTTGGGTTCTTATTTACATTAATCGTGATTTATAGCCTTCTATCACGAGAGCATTTTATTTTGTTGGAGAATAATGCCTATATGGTCAAATGACATGCCAGCTTTCAGGGTGTGATGTAAACTGAATCTTAAACAACCTTATCAGGGTCCCTATCGTACTTGATTGTTTGTTTTCAGACGAGTAAAAAAATATGCATGTAGCATGGTTCAGAACAGGGATATGCATTGCCCAGTGCTTAACTGGTTTGATTCATTAATATAGAAAAAACTGCTGCCTCTGTTCAGAGTTTTTTTACATGCCTCTGTTCTCAGTTTTCGTACGGCAGGACAAGGTACATATGCTTAGTCTACATTGAGTAAATGTAATGGCAACTGAAAAAAGAATGCATGGAGAAATGGTTCAGGACATGGATATGTATTGTGCAATGCTTAACAAATTTGGTAGAGTGTATGTATGGGCTTAATCCAAAAGGCAAATAAAGTACATGATGTTTTTGAAGTGTAGATTGTTCACTTTCTTTAAGTTTGTTGAGTTGGTTAATTTCAGTGCTTGTTCACTTTCTTTCAGACAAATATCATTGTTTGCTAAAGAAAACTTCACTTTGAGTCAGGCGTGTGAGATTTTTCAATGTTTTTTGGTGAAGCCTCGCCACTTTCTGCATCTGCACTATATATTCTGTCCTTGGAGTTGTAAATACTGATTCCGAGTCATACCAAAATCCAGCTGCGTGTCCAAAATTAAGAAAACATTAATGGCACAACAAATAAGGATTGGAAATACTAATTGCATTTGAACCTCTAAACCAACTGGCATGTGCTAAAGATATCAAGTATTTGAACAGAGCATCTACTTCCATAAAAAGGATATTTGTGTTTGCACATATATACATAACCAGGCGGGCAGGGCAAACCTGAGAATCAGTGGCGTAAATCATCACGTGCCTTCCGTACTCGGAGAAGGTGGCAGCTCTACGGTGAGAAGCAGGTCGCGTCGCCGTGGTGGTCGCCCTCGGCGCGACTGTGTGCACTCCTTGGCACCAGGAATCGGCCTCGCCTTACCTCGTCATGGAGATCGACGGCGCCGCAGCGCGACTATGCTCGGTGCAGATCAGCTGGGGTAGAAGTGCGGGCCCGACGACGAGGGCGCCGTCCCTCCTCCTCGCCGCGCCACACCGCTGTGCCTGAGGTCGTCCCACCCACATCCGGACGGACCAGCTTCGTGGCCAGAACGTACGGAGAGTGGCGAGCCCTTCTGCACCTCCCGGCCAGATCCGGCTGCCCGGAATGCCAGAATGGCTCGCACGCGGGCTCGGTGCCGACGTAGCGGCGCCAGCGATTGTCGGGGAGAGGACGACGGCGACGCCGTAGCGTGGAGAGGGTGGACGGGCGACGCCTTGGAGGGAAGGGAAGGTGGAGGGGACGGTCTTCGCCGTGGTGTGGAGGAGGGATGGCGGGACGGGAATAGGAGGAGGCGTAGCGGCGCCGTGGACGGAAGCGGCGGCGGCGGCTGTGCTGCTGAGAATAAGCTTTTTCTTTTTGTTACTTTATAAGAAAAATGAGAAACGAGCGGGCTATGACTTTTTTTTAGTCCCAACTTATAAGTGCTAAGTCCCTAAAAAATTCCTACATGTTTGGTTCCTAGGACTTAACATGGATTAAAAGACCATATTACAATTATAAGTCACTATAAGACTCTTAAGTCTTATTTCATAAGTCTCAAATGCCCACTTTAAGTCCAAGTCCCTCGTATTTGGTTTAGATGAGACTTAAATGGACTTATAAGTTCTAAGTCCCTAATAAGTTCCTGTAACCAAACACCCCCTTAGAGCAAGTATAATAGGATGACGTAGGCGGACTGTAACATTTAAAATAATATATTTGTAATGAGTTGTAAGAGAGAGAAAAGAAGGCGGGCTGTAAGACTTAAACTAACAGCAGGCTCTAACACGTGCTCGTAGACACTTTGTGAGAGAGGATGGTGGGCCTTATATCAATAAAATAATACTTATTTACATCTATCTATTGTACTTGCGGGCTATAAGCTTGGCTATAGATGACGTGTCAACATCATATAGCCAGCAGCTGGCTGTACTATTAACCATGCTCTTATGCGATGAGATAAGGCCAACTCCACCGCACGACCCCATTCTGTCCGGCCCCGTCCGTTTGGGGTAAAAGGGACGAACAAGTCAGCCCAGCGCGAGACGGCCCGGACCCATCCTGTCCGTTTTGTGTCCGGCACGATCCATTTTGAGCTCAAACTTGCACGGGATTTGGATCGCGGCGGACATCAAACGAACGCGTGCTCGTCCGCGTCGGGGACGCGTGGCAGGCAGCCACCAACCTCCCACCCACCCGCATCAATGCGCACAAGTGGTCAGGCCCGCCTGTTATCCGCCCAGGGGACGGTCGCGGTCCTTCTTAAATGAGGAAGTCGTGGACCGGTCGTCCACAGTTCCCATCGCCACCCCCGCGGCCTCCTCGAAACCTGACAGTTCCCTCCGCGAACCCTAGCCTCCTCCTCGAACTCGCCGGCCGCCGCAACCATGGGTCTGTGGAACTACGGCCGCAAGGGCACCCACGACCGTGAGGATGGCTCCTCGTCGGGACGCCGCCGCGGCTCCGTGAAGGAGGAGGCCGCCTCGCCAGGCCGCGGCTCCCTTCACCATCGCTCCCAGGCCCGCCGGCCATCGCGACCGGTAGTACCTCAGCGTTGAGGTCTGCCGGCACTACTGGGAGACGAGGACGCCGGTCCTATGAAGCGATGTCCACCTCCCCAACGCGTGGCATCTCTCCGCCGACCGCGTCTCCATCCCGCCGGTGCCGACGAGCGGTTGTGCGCGTCACGAGGAGATCGAGCGCCGTCGTTGCCTCCTCCCCGACGACCTCTACTACGACCCAAGGTACGCTGCCGACTCCACCCTCTGGGACACATGGTTGAGGGACGAGCACGCCGTGCGGCGTGCCTCCTACTTCGTCGGGGACCGCGCCCGCAGGCCAGCTTCCAACACGCCCCCGCGCACCAGGGACCACCCGCCCACCTCTGGACGCCGCCGCCCTACGTCGACCTCGTCAGCGACGGCGACGACGACGACACCGGCGACCAGTGAAGATGGCGACGACAACGACGGGGCTACTTTTTATGTTAATTATGTCAAACTGGGCCGTTTTGTGGTCGTGAAAACTGGGCCTTTATTAATATTAATCTTATTATGTTTTAAGTTTTTAAACTACATTTATTAATTTTTAGTTGAGTTTTCCTTTTTTTTAAATCAAGTCCTGTTGGAAATATGCCCTAGAGGCAATAATAAATTAGTTATTATTATATTTCCTTGTTCATAATAATTGTTTATTATCCATGCTAGAATTGTATTGATTGGAAACTCAAATACATGTGTGGATACATAGACAACACACTGTCCCTAGTGAGCCTCTAGTTGACTAGTTCATTGATCAAAGATGGTCAAGGTTTCCTGACCATAGGCAAGTGTTGTCACTTGATAATGGGATCACATCATTAGGAGAATCATGTGATGGACAAGACCCAAACTATGAACGTAGCATATTGATCGTGTCGTTTTATTGCTATTGTTTTTTGCGTGTCAAGTGTTTGTTCCTATGACCATGAGATCATATAACTCAGTGGCACCGGAGGAATACCTTATGTGCATCAAACGTCGCAACGTAACTGGGTGACTATAAAGGTGCTCTAGAGGTATCTCCGAAGGTGTCGGTTGAGTTAGTATGGATCAAGACTGGGATTTGTCACTCCGTGTGACGGAGAGGTATCTTAGGGCCCACTTAGTAATACAACATCACACACAAGCCTTGCAACCAATGTGACTAAGTGTAAGTCACGGGATCTTGTATTACGGAACGAGTAAAGAGACTTGCCGGTAACAAGATTGAAATAGGTATGCAGATACCGACGATCAAATCTCGGGCAAGTAACATACTGAAGGACAAAGGGAATGACATACGGGATTATATGAATCCTTGACACTGAGGTTCAACCGATAAGATGTCCGGAGAATATGTAGGATCCAATATGGGCATCCAGGTCCCGCTATTGGATATTGACCGAGAAGTGCCTCGGGGCATGTCTACATAGTTCTTGAACCCGCAGGGTCTGCACACTTAAGGTTCAATGGTGTTTTAGTATAGTTGAGTTATATGTTAGGTTACCGAATGTTGTTCAGAGTCCCGGATGAGATCACGGACGTCACGAGGGTTTCCGGAATGGTCCGGAAATGAAGATTGATATATAGGATGGTTTCATTTGGTTACTGGAAGGTTTTCGGGCATTACCGACATTGTACCGGGAGTGACGAATGGGTTCCGGAAGTTCATCGGGAGGGGGACAACCCACCCGGAGGGAGCCCAATGGCCTTAGGGGTGGCGTACCAGCCCTTAGTGGGCTGGTGGGACAGCCCAAGAAGGCCTAGGCGCAAAGAGAAGAAAACCAAAGAGAAAAAAAAAGGGAGGTGGGAAGAAAGAGAAGGACTCCACTTTCCAATCCTAATTGGAGTAGGTTTACTCCTCTCCTTCCTGGTCGGCGCACCCTTGGGGACTTGGTCCTCAAGGCAAGCGTCCTCCCCCTCCCTCCTATATATAGTGGTGATTTAGGGCTGATTTGAGACAACTTTTGCCACGTGCAACTCAGATCTAGACACCATATTTCTTCCTATAGATCGTATTTCTGCGGAGCTCGGGCGGAGCCCTGCACGAGTAGATCATCACCACCATCGGAGCATCGTCACGCTGCCGGAGAACTCATCTACTTCTCCGTCTTGCTTGCTGGATGATTGGCAATCTCTGGCAATGGCTAGACGACTGCTATTCTCGATTCCTCAACAATTAGAAATTGTCTTGCAATAACCCACCAGCGCGTGGGATCGAGGCAGTTTTCGAGGGTAGTGTATTCAACCCAAATTTGTTGATTCGCCAATAGGAAGTGAGAAGATACTCTCAAGTATTAGCAGCTGAATGTGTCAGATTCAAACACACCTGAAAGATTAATATCTGCAAGCAAAGTAGCAACAGCAAAGTAGCAGCACAACAAGTAACAGCAGCAACAACAGTAGCAAGTAACAGCAGCAGAGCAAAACAAGTAACAACAGCAGTGCAAAACAAGTAACAGCAACAGTGCAAAACAAGTAACAGCAACAATGGGACAAACTCGTAGGCAATGGGTCGGTGTTTTGTTTGGATGATATTCATCATGCAATAGTTATAACACGGAGAGATATGTGGCTAGCTCCCGTTCGTCAATGTGATGTAGGCATGCATTCTGTGTGTCGTCATACGTGCTTAGGGAAAAGAACTTGCATGCCATCTATTGTCCATCCCTCCCGTGGCAGCAGGGTCCAAAAGGAAACTACGGGATATTAAGATTCTCCTTTTAATAAAGTACCGGACCAACGCATTAGCACTTGGTGAACGCATGAACTCCTCAAAGTATGGTCATCACCGGGAGTGGTTCCGGTTATTGTCACTCCGGGGTTACCGGGTCATAAAACATAGTAGGTAACTACAACTTGCAAGATCGGATCGAAAACACACATATATTGGTGACAACATAATAATTCCATATCTGAAATCATGGCAATCGGGCCCTAGTGACAAGCATTAAGCATGGCAAAGTAGTAGCAACATCAATCTCAGAACATAGTGGATACTAGGGATCAATCCCCGTCAAAACTAACTCGATTACATGATAGATCTCATCCTACTCATCACCGCCCAGCGAGCCTACGAATAGATTACTCACGAACGACAAAGAGCTTCATGGAATTGGAGAGGGAAGAAGGTTGATGATGACGATGGCGACGATTTCCCCTCTCCGGAGCCCAAAACGGACTCCAGATCTGTCCTCTAGATGAAGAACAGGATGTGGCGGCGCCTCCGTAAATTTTCAGGACGTTCTGAGAACTTTCATTTATGCACAAAACAACACCAAGGCAATTCTGCTGAAAACAGCGTCAGTCTAGGTTAGTTCCATTCAAATCATGCAAATTAGAGTCCAAAACAAGGGCAAAAGAATTTGGAAAAGTAGATACGATGGAGACGTATCAACTCCCCCAAGCTTAAAACATTGCTTGTCCTCAAGCAACTCAGTTGACAAACTGAGAGAGAAAGAAAAACTTTGACAAACTCTGTTTGATCTTGTTGTTGCAACTATGTCTAACTCATAACCAGAATTTCAGCAAGATCACAAGTTAACCACATAAGCAAGTGACTCAAAGGTCTCACGGTAAACTAATATCAATGGCATAATTAGCTAAAGAGCAAATAATAATGAGTTTCAAATACCAACACTTCAATCAAAACAAGCATGAAGCAATATGAATAGGTGGTATCTCGCTAGCTCTTTCTGAGACCGTAAAACATAAATGCAGAGCACTTTCAAAGATCAAGGGCTGACTAAACATTGTAATTCATGGCAACGAAGATCCAGTCATAGTCATACTCAATATCAATCAAAAGCAAAGCATAAAAATGACATAGGTGCTCTCTAATTGGTGCTTATAAAAGAAGAGGATGACTCAACAGGAAAATAAATAGTCAGGCCCTTCGCAGAGGGAAGCATTGATTTGCAGAGGTGCCAGAGCTCATGCTTTGAAAACAGAGATAATAATTTTGGATGGCATGCTTTCATTGTCAACGCAATGACCAAGAGTTCTCGATATCTTCCATGCTACTCATGATATAGGCGGTTCCCAAACAGAAAAGTAAAGTTTTAACTCCTCCACCACCAATCAATCACACTCCACGGCTAGCCGAATCCTCGGGTACCGTCCATACTAACATCAATCCGGGGGGAGTCTTGTTTTACAGTTATGTTTTCAATTTAAGCGTGGAACTGGGCATTCCAATTACCGGCCCCTTTCTCTTGAATGACAGTGAATAAACACATGTCAAGGATAACACTCCTAGCATGGAAGATACCAATAGCCCCGTGTCACCACATGAGCGGTTCGGGCATGCAAAACAGATTATTTCTTGAAGGTTTAGAGAGTGGCACATGCAAATTTACTTGGAACGGCAGGTAGATAGCGCAAATAGGTAGGTATGGTGGACTCTCATGGAAAAAACTTTTGGGTTTATGGACGTGGATGCACAAAAAGTATTCCGCTTAGTACAAGTGAAGGCTAACAAAAGACTGGGAAACGACCAACTAGAGAGCGACAACAGTCATCAAGATGCAATGAGTTTGACTAACATTGAATGCAAGCATGAACAAGATATAAATCACCATGAACACGAACATCATAGAAGCTATGATGATTTTGTTTCAACTACATGCATGAACATGCGCCAAGTCAAGCCACTTGAATCATTCAAAGGAGAATACCATCCTATCATACTACATCATAGTCATCTTAAAATCTATGTTGGCATTCAAGACAAACCATTATAAGCTCTCAGCTAGTTAAGCATGGCATCGGAAACTATGATCTCTAAGTTGTCATTGCAAACATGGTTCTCTCACAACAAAGCTGAATCTCGGATGACAAGCTAGTCATATTTACAAAAACAAAATAGATAGAGTTCATACCAGCTTTTCCAGTCTGAGTCACTTCATCATATATCATCATTATTGCCTTTCATTTGCACGATCGAACAATGTGAACAATAATAAGAGCGCTCGTGCATTGGACTAAGCTGAATCTGTAGGCAAACACAAAGGAGAAGACAAAGTAATATGGCTCTTTGAAAGCTAAATAGGTATGCATGCAAGAACCACTAAACATTGTAACCAATATCTTCTACCTTGACCCAAAGAAAAAGAAAACTATTTACACGGGAAAGCTCCCAACAAGCAAAAGAAGAAAGGGAAATCTTTTTGGGTTTTCTCAAAAGAACACAAACACAAGAAAACGAAAATAAACTAGCATGGATAATACGGTGGCAAAGTGTAAACACCGGCTAACAAAGTGAAAGCATAAGCATAAATGTAAGGTCGGTGAGAACACGTACTCCCCCAAGCTTAGGCTTTTGGCCTAGCTTGGTCTACTCCCAAGGTGGGGAATAACCAGCTTCGGGATACTCCGAAGCAGACTGTGGATGCCACTGCTGTGTGAGCTCCTCTGGCTCCCGCTGATATACTGGCATTTGGTACTCGACTGGCGGCTCTGGCACGGGCACCTGTGGTTGGGCCAAGCCCCAATATGCGTAAATGTCTGAGGGAATAATAGTGTACCTTCCTGCATGAAGATCGAACAAAGAAGGAGCAGGCAAAGTAATAGTCTCTCGAGTACCCCGAGTAAATACCAAGTTATAAATCATCCGTCTACTAGCATCTCTATCCAGAAAATTATGGCGAACCATGCTGTCATAATCCAGATATTTCTCAGGGAGAAGCATCTCTCCTTCCTCCCCCAGTCTAATGGGTATCTCAAAGTGTGTGGCAAGACGGGTAGCATAGATACCTCCATAGACGACACCCTTGGAACGGTTGGTGTTCAACCGCTGGGCTACTATAGCACCTAGGCTATAAGTCTTATCGTTATAAAGGCCTTCGTGCAAAATCGCAAGGTCTAGAGAACTAAGCGATCCAGCCTCCCCACGACCAATCAAACATTTCCCCACAAATAATGAGGAGTACCGAAGCACAGGAAAATGTATGCTAGCAATTCTAGCGCGAGACACTCCTCTCTCCTCTCCAACAGCAATAGTACCAATGAAATCCTCCATGTCCCGTGGACGAGGGTCACGGGTATCCCCAACATAAGGTAATTTGCATACATTGCAAAAATCTTGTAGCGTCATGCACTGGGGACATCGTATATCATGAACTCAACCATGGGAGGATTCTTCCTCGGATAAAAGTTGAAGCTTTGAACGAAAATATTGGTGAGGAGGAGGTATTGCGAGCACTTGTCTTCAACGAACGCAGTAAGACCTGCATTCTCCACCAAGTAATAAAAGTCTTCATAAAGCCCAGCGGCGCGCAAAAATTCATCACTTGGCCATTCGCACGCTCGAACTTCTGTGACTCGAGGGACTACGTACTTGGGGTGGTTCTTCTCATCCTCCTTGGGGTTACGGCTTGAAGATCCTCTCAAGAACCTCCTCATCTTTCCTCTTTCTAGCTCTGAAAAATTCTGAAATTTTTAGAGACTTCGAAAGAAAAGTGAATAAAGATTAACCCAACTCATAGCAACTACTCCTACTAGTGCCTAGAGACTGTATCACGCGCTAAAACTACTTGGGACCAGCTAAATCAACATTTCTAGCTCAAGAACAGGGTCACCAAGGTAGCAAGAATACGCGAAGGATAAAGCACTAGAGCAAAAACTAATTGGACCAATGGAGGAGTCACTTACCAAGGAGTAATTTCCCCAAAACGGTTTGGAGAATGGTGCTTTGAGCAAGGAGATCAAAAATCACAGCCAAATGAGCAAGAACACGGGTTTGAGCTGCGATTTTTTCTGGAGGTGGAAGAAGAGGATGGGAGCTGGAATGAGTGGAGGGGGTCCCTGTGGGCCCCACAAGCTTGCTAGCCGCCACCAGGGGGCCGGCGGCTGTAGGGATTGTGGCCCACTGGTCTGGCCCCCAGGCCAGCTCTTAGGCCCAGTATTTTTCAAATATTCCAGAAAAAAACATACTAGATTTTCAGGACCATCGGAGAACTTTTATTTTCGGGGTATTTTTCTCCGGGCGCAAAAACAGAAAACAGGAAAAACTAAACTAAATCTATCATTTTTCTTCTAAGAAACAGAAAATGAAAGCTCAAAACAGAGGTATGTGACTCTTTGATTCATCCATTTCATGGTCATCGAAAGAAATCCGTCAATGGGGTTGATCAAGTCCTCATGACAAAACCTTCTCGAATCGCAAGAGAGAACGAAGAATTTTCGAATAGCCACTAAGTCACCTCAATGGGGATATGTATCTCCCCAACAAGCAAATCATACTTCATCTTGACACGAGGAATAGGGCATTCAAAGCTCCCAATAATAATCGATGAAGTCTTTTCAATAGCATTGATGCAATGTACTTGATATCGTTTCTTCGGAAAGTGCATTGTGTGCTCATTACCATTGACATGGAAAGTGACATTGCCTTTGTTGCAATCTATAACAGCCCCTGCAGTGTTTAAAAAGGGTCTTCCGAGGATGACAGCCATGACATCGTCCTCGGGAATATCCAAGATAAGAAAGTCTGTTAAGATAGTGGTGTTAGCAACCAGAACAGGCACATCCTCGCAAATGCCGATAGGGAAAGCAGTTGATTTGTCGGCCATTTGCAGAGAAATTTCAGTGGGTGTCAACTTATCCAGTTCGAGTCTACGATAAAGAGAGAGCGGCATAACACTAACACCGGCTCCAAGGTCACATAAGGCAGTTCTTACGTAGTTTCCTTTAATGGAGCAAGGTATAGTGGGCACTCCGGGATCACCAAGTTTCTTAGGAGTTCCTCCTTTGAAAGTGTAATTGGCAAGCATGGTGGAGATCTCAAGATCTGGTATCTTCCGTTTATTAGTCATGATATCTTTCATGTACTTGGCATACAGAGACATTTTGAGCATATCGGTTAACCGCATCTGCAGAATATGGGTCTTATCATCTCAACGAAGCGCTCAAAATCCTCATCATCCTTTTTCTTGGATGGCTTAGGAGGAAATGGCATAGATCTCTGAACCCATGGCTCCCTTTCTTTACCATCCTTCCTAGCATTGAAGTCATTCTTATCGTATCTCTTAGGTTGTGGGTTATCAGGATTAACCGTAGGTTCAATCTGTTGGGGAACGTCGCATGCGAAACAAAAAATTTCCTACGCGCACGAAGACCTATCATGGTGATGTCCATCTACAAGAGGGGATGTGTGATCTACGTACCCTTATAGACCGTACGGCAGAAGAGTTAGTGAATGCGGTTGATGTAGTGGAACGTCCTCACGTCCCTCAATCCGCCCCGCGGACCGTCCCGCGATCAGTCCCACGATCTAGTGCCGAACGGACGGCACCTCCGCGTTCAGCACACGTACAGCTCAACGATGATCTCGGCCTTCTTGATCCAGCAAGAGAGACGAAGATGTAGAAGAGTTCTCCGGCAGCGTGACGGCGCTCCGGAGGTTGGTGGTGATCTTGTCTCAGCAGGGCTCCGCCCGAGCTCCGCAGAAACGCGATCTAGAGGTAAAACCGTGGAGGTATGTGGTCGGGCTGCCGTGGAAAAGTCGTGTCAAATCAGCCCTAAAACCTCCGTATATATAGGAGGAAGAGGGGGAGCCTTGCCTTGGGGTCCAAGGACCCCTAAGGGTTTTGGCCGAGCCAAGGGGGGGCAGCCCTCCCCTTCCAAACCGAGTCCAACTAGGTTTGGAAGGAGGAGTCCTACCCCCTTTTCCCACCTCCTCTTTTTTTTCCTTTCTCTTTGATTTTTCTTCCTATGGCGCATAGGGCTCTTTTGGGCTGTTCCACCAGCCCACTAAGGGCTGGTGCGCCACCCCCAAGGCCTATGGGATTCCCCGGGGTGGGTTGCCCCCCCGATGAACTCCCGGAACCCATTCGTCATTCCCGGTACATTCCCGGTAACTCCGAAAACCTTCCGATAATCAAATGAGGTCATCCTATATATCAATCTTCGTTTCCGTACCATTCCAGAAACCCTCGTGACGTCCGTGATCTCATCCGGGACTCCGAACAACATTCGGTAACCAACCATATAACTCAAATACGCATATAACAACGTCGAACCTTAAGTGTGCAGACCCTGCGGGTTCGAGAACTACGTAGACATGACCCGAGCGACTCCTCGGTCAATATCCAATAGCGGGACCTGGATGCCCATATTGGATCCTACATATTCTACGAAGATCTTATTGTTTGAACCTCAGTGCCAAGGATTCATATAATCCCGTATGTCATTCCCTTTGTCCTTCGGTATGTTACTTGCCCGAGATTCGATCGTCAGTATCCGCATACCTATTGAAATCTCGTTTACTGGCAAGTCTCTTTACTCGTTCTGTAATACAAGATCCTGCAACTTACACTAAGTCACATTGCTTGCAAGGCTTGTGTGTGATGTTGTATTACCGAGTGGGCCCTAAGATACCTCTCCGTCACACGGAGTGACAAATCCCAGTCTTGATCCATACTAACTCAACGGACACCTTCGGAGATACCTGTAGAGCATCTTTATAGCCACCCAGTTACGTTGTGACGTTTGATAAACACAAAGTATTCCTCCGGTGTCAGTGAGTTATATGATCTCATGGTCATAGGAATAAATACTTGACACGCAGAAAACAGTAGCAACAAAATGACACGATCAACATGCTACGTATATTAGTTTGGGTCTTAGTCCATCACATGATTCTCCTAATGATGTGATCCCGTTATCAAGTGACAACACTTGCCCATGGTCAGGAAACCTTGACCATCTTTGATCAACGAGCTAGTCAACTAGAGGCTTACTAGGGACAGTGTTTTGTCTATGTATCCACACATGCACTGTGTTTCCAATCAATACAATTATAGCATGGATAATAAACGATTATCATGAACAAAGAAATATAATAATAACTAATTTATTATTGCCTCTAGGGCATATTTCCAACAGTCTCCCACTTGCACTAGAGTCAATAATCTAGTTCACATCACCATGTGATTCCAACGAATCCGACACCCATATAGTGATGGGGTCTGATCACGTCTTGCTCGTGAAAGAGGTTTTAGTCAACGGTTCTGGAACTTTCAGATCCGTGCGATCTTTACAAAACTTTATGTCATCTTATAGATGCTGCTACTACGTGCTATTCGGAAATGCTCGAAATATCTACTCTACTATACGAATCCGTTTCACTACTCACAATTATTCGGATTAGTGTCAAAGCTTGCATCAACGTAACCCTTTACGACGAACTCTTTAACCACCTCCATAATCGAGAAAAATTCCTTAGTCTATTTAGTTACCAAGGATAACTTTGACCGCTGATCAGTGATTCAATCCTGGATCACTCTGTGTACCTCTTAACAGACTTGCTGCAATGCACATATCAGGTGCGGTACTCAGCATGGCATACTTTAGAGTCTACGGCTAAGGCATAGAAGACGACCTTCGTCTATTCTCTTTATTCTGCCGTGGTCGGGTTTTGAGTCTTACTCAAATTCACACCTTACAACGCAACCAAGAACTCCTTCTTTGCTGATCCATTTTTGAACTCCTTCAAAAACTTGTCAAGGCATGCATCTTGTTGAAACTTCTATCAAGCGCTTTCGATCTATCTCCATAGATCTTTGATGCTCAACGTTCAAGTAGCGCAATCCAGGTATTCCTTTGAAAACTCCTTTCAAACAACCTTGTATGCTTTACAGAAATTCTACATTACTTCTGATCCTACAATATGTCAACCACATATACTTATCAGAAATTCTATAGTGCTCCCACTCACTTCTTTGGAAATACAAGTTTCTCATAAACCTTGTACAAACCCAAAATCTTTGATCATCTCATCAAAGTGTATATTCCAACTCCGAGATGCTTACGTCAGTCCATTGAAGGATCGCTGGAGCTTGCATACTTGCTAGTATCTTTAGGATCGACAAAACCTCCTGGTTGTATCACATAGAATGTTTGCTTAAGGAAACCGTCGAGGAAACAATGTTTTGACATCCTATGTGCAATATTTCATAAATAATGCATCAACTACTAACATAATTCTAACAGACTTTTAGCATCGGTACGAGTGAGAAAGTCTCATCATAGTCAACTGTTTGATCTTGTCAGAAACATCTTTGCGACAAGTCGAGCTTTTCTTAACAGTGACTTATCACCATCATCGTCTGTCTTCCTTTTAAAGATCCATATTTACTCAATAGTCCTACGAACATTAAGTAGTTCTTCCAAAGTCTACACTTTGTTTTCATACATGGATCCTCTCTCGGATTTCATGGCCTCCAGCCATTTGTCGGAATCCGGGCCCACCATTGCTTTCTTCATAACTCGTAGGTTCACTATTGCTCAACAACATGAATTCCAAGACAGGGTTACCGTACCACTCTGCAGTAGTGCGTGACCTTGTCAACCTGTGAGGCTTGTAGTAACTTGATCCGATGCTCAATGATCACCATCATCAGCTTACACTTCAATTGGTGTAGGCGCCACAGGAACAACTTCCTGCGCCCTACTACACACTGGTTGAAGTGATGGTTCAATAACCTCATCAAGTTCTACCACCCTCCCACTCAATTCTTTCGAGAGAAACCTTTCCTCGAGAAAGGATCCGTTTCTAGAAACAAACACTTTTCTTTCGGATCTGAGATAGGAGATGTACCCAACTGTTTTGGATATCCTATGAAGATGCATTTATCCGCTTTGGGTTCGAGCTTATCAGACTGAAACTTTTTCACATAAGTGTCGAAGCCCCAAACTTTCAAGAAATGACAGTTTAGATTTCTCTAAACCTCAGTCTATACTGTGTCATCTCAACGGAAATACGCGGTGCCCTATTTAAAGTGAATGCGGTTGTCTCTAATGCATAACCCATAAACGATAGTGGTAATTCGATAAGAGACATCATAGCATGCACCATACCAAATAGTGCGTGGCTATGACGTTCAGACACATCATCACACTATGATGTTCCAGGTGGCATGAACTGCGAAACAATTTCCACATTGTCTTAACTGCGTACCAAAACTCGTAACTCAGATATTCATTTCTATGATCATATCGTAGACAGTTTATCCTCTTGTTACGACGAACTTCACTCCGAAACAGAATTGAACTTTTCAATATTTCAGACTTGTGATTCATTAAGTAAATACTCTTGTATCTACTCAAATCGTCATTGAAGTAAGAACATAATGACATCCACTGCGTGCCTCAGCATCGATTGGACTGCATACATCAAAATGTATCACTTCCAACAAGTTACTATCTTGTTTCATCTCAATGAAAACAAGGCTTTGCTCACGTGGCATGATTTGCATGTCACTAGTGATTCAAAATCAAGTGAGTATAAAGATCCATCAGCATGGAGCCTCTTCATGCAATTTATACCAACATGACTCAAGCGGCAGTGCCACAAGTAAGTGGTATTATCATCATTACGTCGCATCTTTTGGCACCAATATCATGAACACGTGTAACACTACGATCGAGATTCAATAAACTATTGAAGGTGATTATTCAAGCAAATAGAGTAACCATTATTCTCTTTAAATGAAAAATCGTATTGCAATAAACACAATCCAATCATGTTCATGCTTAACGCAAGCACCAAAAAACAATTATTTCGGTTTAACACCAATCCAGATAGTAGAGGAAACGTGCGACGTTTTGATCATATCAATCTTGGAAACACTTCCAACACGTATCATCACCTCGCCTTTAGCCAATCTCCGTTTACGCCGTAGCTATCATTTCGTGTTACTAATCACTTAGCAACCGAACCGGTATCTAATACCCTCATGCTACTAGGAGTACTAGTAAAGTACACATCAACATCATGTATATCAAATATACTTCTTTCGACTTTTGCCAGCCTTCTTATCTACCAAGTATCTAGAGTTGCTCCGCCTCAGTGACTGTTCCCCTCATTACAGAAGCACTTAGTCTCAGGTTTGGGTTTAACCTTGGGCCTCTTCATTAGTGCAGCAACTGTTTTGCCGTTTCACGAAGTATCCCTTCTAGCCCTTGCCTTTCTTGAAACTTAGTGGTTTTACTAACCATCAACTATTGATGCTCCTTCTTGATTTCTACTTTCGCAGTGTCAAACATCGCGAATCGCTCAAGGATCATTGTATCTATCCTTGATATGTTATAGTTCATCACGAAGCTCTCACAGCTTGGTGGCAGTGACTTTGGAGAACCATCACCATCTTATCTGGAAGATTAACTCCCACTTGATTCAAGCGATTGTCGTACTCAGACAATCTGAGCACACGCTCAACGATTGAGCTTTTCTCCTTTACTTTGTGGACAAAGAATCTTGTTGGAGGTCTCGTACCTCTTAACAAGGGCACAAGCATGAAATCACAATTTCATCTCTTTAGAACATCACTTATGTTCCTTGATGTTTCAAAACGTTTTCGGCGCCTTGCTTCTAAGCCATTAAGTATTTTGCACTGAAATATCGTGTAGTCATCAGAAACGTGTATGTCGGATGTTCACAGCATCCACAGACGACGCTCGAGGTGCAGCACACTGAGTGGTGCATTAAGGACATAAGCCTTCTGCGCAGCAACGAGGACAATCCTCGGTTTTACAAACTTAGTCTGCAAAGTTTGCTACTATCAACTAAATTTTCTCTAGGAACATATAAAAACAGTAGAGCTATAGCGCAAGCTACATCATAATTCGCAAAGACCATTAGACTATGTTCATGACAATTAGTTCAATTAATCATATTACTTAAGAACTCCCACTCAAAAAGTACATCTCTCTAGTCATTTGAATGGTACATGATCCAAATCCACTATCTCAAGTCCGATCATCACGTGAGTCGAGAATAGTTTCAGTGGTAAGCATCTCTATGCTAATCATATCAACTGTACGATTCATGCTCGACCTTTCGGTCTCATGTGTTCCGAGGCCATGTCTGCACATGCTAGGCTCGTCAAGCTTAACCCGAGTGTTCTGCGTGTGCAACTGTTTTGCACCCGTTGTATGTGAACGTTGAGTCTATCACACCCGATCATCACGTGGTGTCTCGAAACGAAGAACTGTCGCAACGGTGCACAGTCGGGGAGAACACAATTTCGTCTTGAAATTTTAGTGTGAGATCACCTCATAATGCTACCGTCGTTCTAAGCAAGATAAGGTGCAAAAAAGGATTAACATCACATGCAATTCATAAGTGACATGATATGGCCATCATCACGTGCTTCTTGATCTCCATCACCAAAGCACCGGCACGATCTTGTTGTCACCGGCGTCACACCATGATCTCCATCATCATGATCTCCATCAACGTGTCGCCATCGGGGTTGTCGTGCTACTCATGCTATTACTACTAAAGCTACATCCTAGCAAAATAGTAAACGCATCTGCAAGCACAAACGTTAGTTTAAAGACAACCCTATGGCTCCTGCCGGTTGCCGTACCATCGACGTGCAAGTCGATATTAACTATTACAACATGATCATCTCATACATCCAATATATCACATCACATCATTGGCCATATCACATCACAAGCATACCCTGCAAAAACAAGTTAGACGTCCTCTAATTGTTGTTGCATGTTTTACGTGGTGACCATGGGTATCTAGTAGGATCGCATCTTACTTACGCAAACACCACAACGGAGATATATGAATTGCTATTTAACCTCATCCAAGGACCTCCTCGGTCAATTCCGATTCAACTAAAGTTGGAGAAACTGACACCCGCCAGTCATCTTTGAGCAACGGAGTTACTCGTAGCGATGAAACCAGTCTCTCGTAAGCGTACGAGTAATGTCGGTCCGAGCCGCTTCGATCCAACAATACCGCGGAATCAAGAAAAGACTAAGGAGGGCAGAAAAACGCACATCACCACCCACAAAAACTTTTGTGTTCTACTCGAGAAGACATCTACGCATGAACCTAGCTCATGATGCCACTGTTGGGGAACGTCGCATGGGAAACAAAAAATTTCCTACGCGCACGAAGACCTATCATGGTGATGTCCATCTACGAGAGGGGATGTGTGATCTACGTACCCTTGTAGACCGTACAGTAGAAGCGTTAGTGAACACGGTTGATGTAGTGGAACGTCCTCACGTCCCTCGATCCGCCCCGTGAACCGTCCCGCGATCAGTCCCACGATCTAGTGCCGAACGGACGGCACCTCCGCGTTCAGCACACGTACAGCTCGACGATGATCTCGGCCTTCTTGATCCAGCAAGAGAGACGAAGATGTAGAAGAGTTCTCCGGCAGCGTGACGGCGCTCCGGAGGTTGGTGGTGATCTTGTCTCAGCAGGGCTCCGCCCGAGCTCCGCAGAAACGCGATCTAGAGGTAAAACCGTGGAGGTATGTGGTCGGGCTGCAGTGGAAAAGTCGTGTAAATTCAGCCCTAAAACCTCCGTATATATAGGAGGAAGAGGGGGAGCCTTGCCTTGGGGTCCAAGGACCCCTAAGGGTTTTGGCCGAGCCAAGGGGGGGCAGCCCTCTCCTTCCAAACCGAGTCCAACTAGGTTTGGAAGGAGGAGTCCTACCCCCTTTTCCCACCTCCTCTTTTTTTTCCTTTCTCTTTGATTTTTCTTCCTATGGCGCATAGGGCTCTTTTGGGCTGTTCCACCAGCCCACTAAGGGCTGGTGCGCCACCCCCAAGGCCTATGGGATTCCCCGGGGTGGGTTGCCCCCCCGGTGAACTCCCGGAACCCATTCGTCATTCCCGGTACATTCCCGGTAACTCCGAAAACCTTCCGATAATCAAATGAGGTCATCCTATATATCAATCTTCGTTTCCGTACCATTCCAGAAACCCTCGTGACGTCCGTGATCTCATCCGGGACTCCGAACAACATTCGGTAACCAACCATATAACTCAAATACGCATATAACAACGTCGAACCTTAAGTGTGCAGACCCTGCGGGTTCGAGAACTACGTAGACATGACCCGAGCGACTCCTCGGTCAATATCCAATAGCGGGACCTGGATGCCCATATTGGATCCTACATATTCTACGAAGATCTTATTGTTTGAACCTCAGTGCCAAGGATTCATATAATCCCGTATGTCATTCCCTTTGTCCTTCGGTATGTTACTTGCCCGAGATTCGATCGTCAGTATCCGCATACCTATTGAAATCTCGTTTACTGGCAAGTCTCTTTACTCGTTCTGTAATACAAGATCCTGCAACTTACACTAAGTCACATTGCTTGCAAGGCTTGTGTGTGATGTTGTATTACCGAGTGGGCCCTAAGATACCTCTCCGTCACACGGAGTGACAAATCCCAGTCTTGATCCATACTAACTCAACGGACACCTTCGGAGATACCTGTAGAGCATCTTTATAGCCACCCAGTTACGTTGTGACGTTTGATAAACACAAAGTATTCCTCCGGTGTCAGTGAGTTATATGATCTCATGGTCATAGGAATAAATACTTGACACGCAGAAAACAGTAGCAACAAAATGACACGATCAACATGCTACGTATATTAGTTTGGGTCTTAGTCCATCACATGATTCTCCTAATGATGTGATCCCGTTATCAAGTGACAACACTTGCCCATGGTCAGGAAACCTTGACCATCTTTGATCAACGAGCTAGTCAACTAGGGGCCTACTAGGGACAGTGTTTTGTCTATGTATCCACACATGCACTGTGTTTCCAATCAATACAATTATAGCATGGATAATAAACGATTATCATGAACAAAGAAATATAATAATAACTAATTTATTATTGCCTCTAGGGCATATTTCCAACACAATCTCCACATCCTCATCATTGCTAGGTTGAGCATTATTATGAACATCGCTGTCCATATTATCACCAGGTTCATGTTCATCACCAGATTGTGTTTCTGCATCAGACGCAGAAATATCATTAGGTTCTTCAGGTGTGACAGTATTTGGTGTACCATTATGTAGGTTTCTATCATTCTTCTTCTTCTCCTTAGGATGACTGGGTGTATCAAGATTAATTCCTTGAGAATCTTGATCAATTCTCTTAGGATGACCTTCAAGATACAAAGGTTCGTGAGTCATTTTGCCTCCTCTAGTAATGACTCTGTCAGAGTTGTCATTTAATTCATTGAGCAAGTCATTCTGAGCTTTAAGTACTTGTTCTACCTGAGTAGTAATCATAGAGGCATGTTTACTTAGAAGCTTCAGATCATTGACATTTCTGTCTACACAAGCACTTAAATGGCTAAGCATACGAGTACTTTGTTCCAAATGTCTGCCAACATAATCACTGAAACTCTGTTGTTTGGCAACAAAGTTGTCAAATTCATCAAAGCATAGGCTAGCAGGTTTGTCAAAAGGAATATCACTCTCATCAAACCTACGCAGAGAATTTACTTCTACTACCTGTATCGCGTTATCGAGACCATGGATCTCTTCGATAGGTGGTAGATTTTTGACATCTTCAGATTTAATGCCTTTCTCTTTCATAGATTTCTTGGCTTCCTGCATATCTTCGGGACTGAGGAATAGAATACCTCTTTTCTTCGGAGTTGGCTTAGGAGGTGGTTCGGGAATAGTCCAAGCATTATCGTTGATCAAGATGTTATTCAGAATTATCTCAGCTTGTTCGATAGTTCGTTCCCTAAAAACACAACTGGCACAACTATCTAGGTGGTCTCTAGAGGCATCGGTAAATCCGTTATAGAAGATATCAAGTATCTCGTTCTTCTTAAGAGGGTGATCAGGGAAAGCATTCTGTAGCTGGACGAGCCTCCCCCAAGCTTGTGGGAGACTCTCTTCTTGGAGTTGAGCAAAGTTGTATATTTCCTGCAAGGCAGCTTGCTTCTTATGTGCAGGGAAATATTTTTCACCGAAGTAATAGACCATATCCTGGGGACTACTCACACATCCAGGAGCAGGAGAGGTGAACCAGGCTTTAGCATCATCCTTTAAAGAGAAAGGAAACATCTTAAGGATGTAGTAGTTGCGGATCTTCTCCTCACTAGTGAAAAGGGTGTCTATATCGTGTAGTTTGGTAAGATGGGCTACGACCGTGTGAGACTCATAACCGTGGAAAGGATCAGATTCGACGGAGAATTCATAATCCTTATCGGTGATAAAGATAGGTGAAGTGGAAACTTCGGGTCGTATTTCATCCTAGCCTTCATAGATTTTTCTTCCACTTGAGAAGTAATTTCTCAGTGTCATAGGCATCCTTACACGCAAGAAAATCCTCAGCTATCTCTCCCTCCATAACGTAACCCTTAGGTATATCAGGCAATTCATATCTAGGAAGGCTAGATCTAGCAGGAGCAAAAGCAGGTTCTATCTCAATAGTATCGGCAGTTTCAGAAGCATCACGAGCATTGGCAGTAACTCTAGAAATATGAGCATCAAGGAACACCCCTAGCGGAACATCAGGCAAAGTAGTGTCTCTAGAAGTATCAAGCATAGCATCATCAGACATAATAACATCTCTAGCAGTATCAAGCAAAGCATCTCTAGCAGTATCAGACATAGCATCTCTAGTAGTATCAAGCATAGCATCTCTAGCAGTATCAGGCATAGCATCTCTAGCAGTATCAGGCAAAGTATCATAAGCATCATCAAGCACATGCGACATATCAAGATTTCTAGCAGGAGGTGGTCTCGCAAACTTACTCATAACTGAAGGTGAACCAAGTGCAGAGCTAGATGGCAGTTCCTTACCTCCCCTCGTAGTTGAGGGCAAGACTTTGGTTTTCGGTTCCTTCAGATTCTTCATAGTGATCAGCAGATATAAATCCCAAGTAACTCAGAGAATATAGAATCTCTTCCCCGGCAACGGCGCCAGAAAAATGCTGATTGGCAATCTCTGGCAATGGCTAGACGACTGCTATTCTCGATTGCTCAACAATTAGAAATTGTCTTGCAATAACCCACCAGCGTGTGGGATCGAGGCAGTTTTCGAGGGTAGAGTATTCAACCCAAATTTGTTGATTCGCCAATAAGAAGTGAGAGGATACTCTCAAGTATTAGCAGCTGAATGTGTCAGATTCAACCACACCTAAAATATTAATATCTGCAAGCAAAGTATCAATAGCAAAGTAGTAGCAGAGCAAGTAACAACAACAACAACAGTAGCAAGTAACAGCAGCAGAGCAAAACAAGTAACAGCAGGAGTGCAAAACAAGTAACAGCAGCAGTGCGAAACAAGTAACAGCAGCAATGGGACAAACTCGTAGGCAACGGGTCGGTGATTTGTTTGGATGATATTCATCATGCAACAGTTATAACACGGAGAGATATGTGGCTAGCTCCCGTTCGTCAATGTGATGTAGGCATGCATTCCGTGTGTCGTCATACGTGCTTAGGGAAAATAACTTGCATGACATCTATTGTCCATCCCTCCCGTGGCAGCGGGGTCCAAAAGGAAACTACGGGATATTAAGGTTCTCCTTTTAATAAAGAACCGAACCAACGCATTAGCACTTGGTGAACACATGAACTCCTCAAACTATGGTCATCACCGGGAGTGGTTCCGATTATTGTCACTCCGGGGTTGCGGGGTCAAAATACATAGTAGGTAACTACAACTTGCAAGGTCGGATCTAAAACACACATATATTGGTGACAACATAATAATTTCAGATCTGAAATCATGGCACTCGGGCCCTAGTGACAAGCATTAAGCATGGCAAAGTAGTAGCAACATCAATCTCAGAACATAGTGGATACTAGGGATCAATCCCTGCCAAAACTAACTTGATTACATGATAGATCTCATCCTACTCATCATCGCCTAGCGAGCCTACGAATAGATTACTCACGAACTACGAAGAGCTTCATGGAATTGGAGAGGGAAGAAGGTTGATGATGACGATGGCGACGATTTCCCCTCTCCGGAGCCCAAAACGGACTCCAGATCTGCCCTCCAGATGAAGATCAGGATGTGGCGGCGCCTCCATATCGCAAACGCGACGAAATATTCTCTCTTTATTTTTTGTGGGACGAAAGTGAATTTATAGAGCCGAGTTTGGGGGCGGCAGAGCCACGTTGGCCCCACAAGCTTGCTAGCCGCCACCAGGGGGGTGGCGGCTACAGGGCTTGTGGCCCATTGGCCCATCCCCTCCGGTGGATCTTTGCGCAGGTATTTTTCATATTTTCCAGAAATATTCTCCGTAAATTTTTAGGACGTTCTGAGAACTTTCATTTCTTCACAAAAACAACACCAAGGCAATTCTGCTGAAAACAGCGTCAATCCACGTTAGTTCCATTCAAATCATGCAAATTAGAGTCCAAAACAAGGGCAAAAGATTTTGGAAAAGTAGATACGATGGAGACGTATCAACTCCCCCAAGCTTAAAACCTTGCTTGTTCTCAAGCAACTCAGTTGACAAACTGAGAGAGAAAGAAAAACTTTGACAAACTCTATTTGATCTTGTTGTTGCAACTATGTCTAACTCATAACCAGAATTTCAGCAAGATCACAAGTTAACCACATAAGCAAGTGACTCAGAGGTCTCACGGTAAACTAATATCAATGGCATAATCAGCTAACGAGCAAATAATAATGAGTTTCAAATACCAACACTTCAATCAAAACAAGCATGAAGCAATATGAATAGGTGGTATCTCGCTAGCTCTTTCTAAGACCGCAAAACATAAATGCAGAGCACTTTCAAAGATCAAGGGCTGACTAAACATTGTAATTCATGGTAACGAAGATCTAGTCATAGTCATACTCAATATCAATCAAAAGCAAAGCATAAAAATGACATAGGTGCTCTCTAATTGGTGCTTATAAAATAAGATGATGACTCAACAGGAAAATAAATAGACAGACCCTTCGGAGAGGGAAGCATTGATTTGCAGAGGTGCCAGAGCTCAAGCTTTGAAAACAGAGATAGTAATTTTGGGTGGCATGCTTTCATTGTCAACGAAATGACCAAGAGTTCTCAATATCTTCCATGCTACTCATGCTCTAGGCGGTTCCCAAACAGAAAAGTAAAGTTTTAACTCCTCCACCACCAATCAATCACACTCCATGGCTAGTCGAATCCTCGGGTACCGTCCATACTAACATCAATCCGGGGGGAGTCTTGTTTTACAGTTATGTTTTCGATTTAAGTGTGGAACTGGGCATTCCAATTACCGGCCCCTTTCTCGTGAACGACAGTGAATAAACACATGTCGAGGATAACACTCCTAGCATGGAAGATACCAATAGCCCCCTGTGACCACATGAGCGGTTCGGGCATGCAAAACAGATTATTTCTTGAAGGTTTAGAGAGTGGCACATGCAAATTTACTTGGAACGACAGGTAGATACCGCAAATAGGTAGGTATGGTGGACTCTCATGGAAAAACTTTTGGTTTTATGGAAGTGGATGCACAAGCAGTATTCCGCTTAGTACAAGTGAAGGCTAGCAAAAGACTGGGAATCGACCAACTAGAGAGCGACAACAGTCATCAAGATGCAATGAGTTTGACTAACATTGAATGCAAGCATGAACAAGATATAAATCACCATGAACACGAACATCATAGAGGCTATGTTGATTTTGTTTCAACTACATGCATGAACATGCGCCAAGTCAAGCCACTTGAATCATTCAAAGGAGAATACCATCCTATCATACTACATCATAGTCATCTCAAAATCTATGTTGGCATTCAAGACAAATCATTATAAGCTCTCAGCTAGTTAAGCATGGCATCAGAAACTATGATCTCTAAGTTGTCATTGCAAACATGGTTCTCTCATAACAAAGCTGAATCTGGGATGACAAGCCAGTCATATTTACAAAAACAAAATAGATAGTGTTCATACCAGCTTTTCCAGTCTGAGATACTTCATCATATATCATTATTATTGCCTTTCATTTGCACGATCGAACAATGTGAACAATAATAAGAGCGCTCATGCATTGGACTAAGCTGAATCTGCAGGCAAACACAAAGGAGAAGACAAAGTAATATGGCTCTTTGAAAGCTAAACAGGTATGCATGCAAGAACCACTAAACATCATAACCAATATCTTCTACCTTGACCCAAAGAAAAAGAAAACTATTTACACGGGAAAGCTCCCAACAAGCAAAAGAAGAAAGGAAAATCTTTTTGGGTTTTTCTCAAAAGGACACAAAACAAGAAAACGAAAATAAACTAGCATGGATAATACAGTGGCAAAGTGTAAACACCGGCTAACAAAGTGAAAGCATAAGCATGAATGTAAGGTCGGTGAGAACACGTACTCCCCCAAGCTTAGGCTTTTGGCCTAGCTTGGTCTACTCCCAAGGTGGGAAATAACCAGCTCCGGGATACTCCGGAGCAGACTGTGGATGCCACTGCTGTATGAGATCCTATGGCTCCCACTGATAAACTGGCGTCTGGTACTCGACTGGCGGCTCGGGCACGGGCACCTGTGGTTGGGCCAAGCCCCAATATGTGTAGATGTCCGAGGGCATAATAGTGTACCTGCCTGCATGAAGTTCGAACAGTGGCATCATGAGCTAGGTTCATGCATAAATGTTATCTCGAGTAGAACACAAAGGGTTTTGTGGACGGTGATGTTCAATTTTCTGCCCTCCTTAGTCTTTTCTCGATTCGGTGGTATTGTTGGATTGAAGCGGCCCAGACCGACATTATTCGTACGCTTACGAAAGACTGGTTTCATCGATTGACATGCAACCTCGTTGCATAAAGATGACTGGCGGGTGTCGGTTTCTTCAACTTTAGTTCAATTGGTTTTGACCGAGGCGGTCCTTGGAGAGGTTAAATAGCAATTTGCACATCTTCGTTGTGGTTTTTGCATAAGTAAGATGCAATCATACTAGATACCCATAGCAGCCACGTAAAACATGCAACAACAAATTAGAGGACATCTAACTTGTTTTTGCAGGGTATGCTTGTGATATGATATGGCCAATGACATGATGTGATATATTGGATGTATGAGATGATCATGTTGTAATAGTTAATATCGACTTGCACGTCGATGGTACGGCAACCGGAGGAGCCATAGGGTTGTCTTTAAACTAACGTTTGTGTTTGAAGATGCGTTTACTATATTTCTAGGACGTAGCTTTAGTAGTAATAGCATAAGTAGCATGACAACCACGATGGCGACACATTGATGGAGATCATGATGATGGAGATCATGGTGTGGCGCCGGTGATAAGAAGTTCGTGCCGGTGCTTTGGTGATGGAGATCAAGAAGCACAAGATGATGGCCATATCATGTCACTTATGAATTGCATGTGATGTTAATCCTTTTATGCACCTTATTTTGCTTAGAACGACGGTAACATTATGAGGTGATCTCTCACTAAAATTTCAAGACGAAATTGTGTTCTCCCCGACTGTGCACCGTTGCGACAATTCATCGTTTCGAGACACCACGTGATGATCGGGTGTGATAGACTCGACTTTCACATACAACGGGTGCAAAACAGTTGCACACACGAAACACTCGGGTTAAGCTTGACGAGCCTAGCATGCACATACATGGCCTCAGAACACATGAGACCGAAAGGTCGAGCATGAATCGTATAGTTGATATGATTAGCATAGAGATGCTTACCAGTGAAACTATTCTCAACTCACGTGATGATCGGACTTGAGTTAGTGGATTTGGATCATATACCACTCAAATGACTAGAGAGATGTATTTTTGAGTGGGAGTTCTTAAGTAATATGATTAATTGAACTAATTATCATGAACATAGTCTAATGGTCTTTGCGAATTATGATGTAGCTTGCGCTATAGCTCTACTGTTTTTATATGTTCCTAGAGAAAATTTAGTTGAAAGTTGATAGTAGAAACTTTGCGGACTGAGTCCATAAAACTGAGGATTGTCCTCATTGCTGAGTCCGTAAAACTGAGGATTGCAACTTTGCGGACTGAGTGCGCAGAAGGCTTATGACCTTAATGCACCAGTCGGTGTGCTGCACCTCGAGCGCCGTCTGTGGATGTTGCAAACATTTGACATAAACGGTTTTGATGACTACGTGATACTTCAGTGCGTAATACTTAATGGCTTAGAAGCAAGGCGCCGAAGACGTTTTTGAAAATGTCGCGGAACATAAGAGATGTTCTAAGAGATGAAATTGAGATTTCATGCTCGTGCCCTTGTTGAGAGGTATAAGACCTCTGACAAGATTCTTTGCCTACAAAGTAAAGGAGAAAAGCTCAAATCGTTGAGCATGTTCTCAGATTGTGTGATTATAACAATCGCTTGAATCAAGTGGGAGTTAATCTTCCAGATGAGATAGTGATGGTTCTCCAAAGTCACTGCCACTAAGCTGCTAGAGCTTCGTGATGAACTATAACATATCAAGGATAGATATGATGATCCTTGAGCAATTCACAATGTTTGACACTGCGAAAGTAGAAATCAAGAAGGAGCATCAATTTTTGATGGTTAGTAAAACCACTAGTTTCAAGAAGGGCAAGGGCTAGAAGGGATACTTCATGAAACGACAAACCAGTTGCTGCTCTAATGAAGAAACCCAAGATTGAACCCAAACCCAAGACTAAGTGCTTCTGTTATGAGGGGAACGGTCACTGAGGCGGAGCTATCCTAGATACTTGGTAGATAAGAAGGCTGGCAAAGTTGACAGAAGTATATTTGATATACATGATATTGATGTGTACTTTACTAGTACTCCCAGTAGCACGAGGGTATTGGATACCAGTTCGGTTGCTAAGTGATTAGTAACTCGAAATAATAGCTACGGAATAAACGGAGACTAGCTAAAGGCGAGGTGACGATAAGTGTTGGAAGTGTTTCCAAGGTTGATGTGATCAAACATCGCACGCTCCCTCTACCATCGAGATTGGTGTTAAACCTAAATAATTGTTATTTGGTGTTTGCGTTGAGCATGAACATGATTGGATCGTGTTTATTGCAATACGATTATTCATTTAAAGAGAATAATGGTTATTCTATTTGCTTGAATAATTACCTTCAATGGTTTATTGAATCTCCATCGTAGTGTTACACATGTTCATAATATTGATGCCAAAAGATACAAAGTAGTAATGATAGTACCACTTACTTGTGGCACTGCCGCTTGAGTCATGACGGTATAAAATGCATGAAGAAGCTCCATCATGATGGATCTTTGTACTCACTCATTTTTGAAACGTTTGAGGCATGCAAAGCATACTTATTGGCATTAACGCATGAAGAAACTCCATGTAGATGGATCGTTTGGACTCACTTGATTTTGAATCACTTGAGACATGCAAATGATACCACATGGAACAAGAGAGTAACTTGTTGGGAGTAATACAGTTTTCATGCGTGCGGTCCAATGAGTGCTCAGGCACGTAGTGGATATCGTTATGTTCTTACTTCACTGATGATTTGAGTAGATACATGAGTATTTACTTGATGAATCACAAGTCTGAAATGTTGAAAAGTTCAAAGCTATTTCAGAGTGAAGATGATCGTGACAAGAGGATAAACTGTCTATGATATGATCATAGAGATGAATATCTGAGTTGCGAGTTTTTGGTACATAGTTAAGACAATGTGGAAATTGTTTCACAAATTCACACCACCTAGAACACCATAGTGTGATGATGTGTCTAAACGTCATAGTCGCACCCTATTTGATATGGTGCATACTATGATGTCTCTTATCGAATTGCCACTATCGTTTATGGGTTATGCATTAGAGACAACCGCATTCACTTTAAATAGGGCACCGCGTATTTCCGTTGAGATGACATAGTATAGACTATGGTTTGGAGAAACCTAAGCTCTCGTTTCTTGAATGTTTGGGGTTGCGACGCTTATGTGAAAAAGTTTCAGTCTAATAAGCTCGAACCCAAAGCGGATAAATGCATCTTCATAGGATATCCAAAACAGTTGGGTACATCTCCTATCTCAGATCCGGAAGCAAAGTGTTTGTTTCTAGAAACGGGTCCTTTCTCGAGGAAAGGTTTCTCTCGAAAGAATTGAGTGGGAGGGTGGTGGAACTTGATGAGGTTATTGATCTGTCACTTCAACCAGTGTGTAGCAGGGCGCAGGAAGATGTTCGTGTGGTGCCTACACGAATTGAAGTGGAAACTGATGATGGTGATCATTGAGCTTCGCATCAAGTTACTACAAACCTCGTAGGTCGACAAAGTCACGTAATACTACAAGAGTGGTACAGTAACCCTGTCTTGGAGGTCATGTTGTTGAAACAACAATGAACCTACGAGCTATGGAGAAACGATGGTGGGCCCGGATTCCGACAAATGGCTGGAGGCCATGAAATATGAGAGAGGATCCATGTATGAAAACAAAGTGTAGACTTTGGGAGAACTACTTGATGGTCATAGGACTATTAAGTAAAGATGGATCTTTAAAAGGAAGACAGACGTTGATGGTGACTATTCACCATTAAGAAAAGCTTGACTTATCGCAAAGATGTTTCCGACAAGTTCAAAGAGTTGACTATGATGATACTTTCTCACTCGTAACGATGCTAAAAGTCTGTTGGAATTATGTTAGCTGTTGCTGCATTATTTATGAAATATTGCACAAAGGATGTCAAAACATTGTTTTCTCGACGGTTTCCTTGGGGAAAGGTTGTATGTGATACAACCAAAGGTTTTGTCGATCTTAAGGATACTAACAAGTATGCAAGCTCCAACGATCTTTTTATGGACTGGTGTAAGCATCTCGGAGTTGGAATATACACTTTGATAAGATGATCAAAGTTTTTGGGTTTGTACAAAGTTTGTGAGAAACTTGTATTTCCAAAGAAGTGAGTGGGACCACTATAGAATTTCTAAGGTTGTTTGAAAGGGGTTTTTCAAAGGAAGACCTGGATAGAGCTACTTGAACATTGAGCATCAAGATCTATGGAGATATATCAAAATTCTAAACAGAACTTTCAAATGAAATGCATGCCTTGACAAAGTTTTTGAAGGAGTTCAAAATAGATCAGCAAAGAAGGAGTTCTTGGCGGTGTTGTAAGGTGTGAATTTGAGTAAGACTCAAAAGCCCGACCACGACAGAAGAAAGAGAAAGGACGAAGGTCGTCCCCTGTGCCTTGGCCGTAGACTCTATGGTATGCCATGCTGTGTACCGCACCTGATGTGTGCCTTGCCACAAGTCTGTTAAGAGGTACAGAGAGTGATCCAAGATTGAATCACAGAACAGCGGTCAAAGTTATCCTTAGTAACTAATGGACTAAGGAACTTTTCTCGATTATGGAGGTGGTTAAAGAGTTCGTCGTGAAGGGTTACGTTGATGCAAGCTTTGACACTAATCCGAATAACTATGAGTAGTAAAATGAATTCGTATAGTAGAGTAGATATTTGGAGTATTTCTAAATAGCACGTAGTAGAAACATCTATAAGATGACATAAAGATTTGTAAAGAACACACGGATCTAAAAGTTTCAGAACCGTTGACTAAAACCTCTCTCACGAGCAAGACGTGATCAGACCCGAGAACTATATGGGTGTTAGATTCCTTAAAATCACACGGTGATGTGAACTAGATTATTGACTCTAGTGCAAGTGGGAGACTGTTGGAAATATGCCCTAGAGGCAATAATAAATTAGTTATTATTATATTTCCTTGTTCATAATAATCATTTATTATCCATGATAGAATTGTATTGATTGGAAACTCAAATACATGTGTGGATACATAGACAACACACTGTCCCTAGTGAGCCTCTAGTTGACTAGTTCGTTGATCAAAGATGGTCAAGGTTTCCTGACCATAGGCAAGTGTTGTCACTTGATAACGACATCGCATTATTAGGAGAGTAATGTGATGGACAAGACCCAAACTATGAACGTAGCATATTGATCGTGTCGTTTTATTGCCATTGTTTTCTGCGTGTCAAGTATTTGTTCCTATGACCATGAGATCATATAACTCACTGGCACCGGAGGAATACCTTGTGTGCATCAAATGTCGCAACGTAACGGGGTGACTATAAAGGTGCTCTACATGTATCTCCGAAGGTGTACGGTGAGTTAGTATGGATCAAGACTGGGATTTGTCACTCCGTGTGACGGAGAGGTATCTCGGGGCCCACTCGACAATACAACATCACACACAAGCCTTGTAATCAATGTGACAAAGTGTAAGTCAAAGGATCTTGTATTACGGAACGAGTAAAGAGACTTGCTGGTAACGAGATTGAAATAGGTATGCGGACACCGACGATCAAATCCCGGGAAAGTAACATACCGAAGGACAAAGGGAATGATATACGGGATTATATGAATCCTTGACACTGAGGTTCAACCTATAAGATCTTCGGAGAATATGTAGGATCCAATATGGGCATCCAGGTCCCTCTATTGGATATTGACCGAGGAGTGCCTCGGGCATGTCTACATAGTTCTCGAACCCGCAGGGTCTGCACACTTAAGGTTTGATGGTGTTTTAGTATAGTTGAGTTATATGTGTGGTTACCGAATGTTGTTCGGAGTTCAGGATGAGATCACGAACATCACGAGGGTTTCCGAAATGGTCCGGAGAGGAAGATTGATATATTGGATGGTTTCATTTGGTTACCGGAAGGTTTTCGGGCATTATCGGCATTGTACCGGGAGTGACGAATGGGTTCCGGAAGTTCACCGGGAGGGGGACAACCCACCCGGAGGGAGCCCAATGGCCTTAGGGGTGGCGCACCAGCCCTTAGTGGGCTGGTGGGACAGGCCAAGAAGGCCTAGGCGCCAAGAGAAGAAAACCAAAGAGAAAGAAAAAAAGGGGAGGTGGGAAGGAAGAGAAGGACTCCAATTTCCAATCCTAATTGGAGTAGGATTGCTCCTCTCCTTCCTGGCCGGCGCACCCTTGGGGACTTGGTCCTCAAGGCAAGCCTCCTCCCCCTCCCTCCTATATATAGTGGTAATTTAGGGCTGATTTGAGACAACTTATGCCACGTGCAACTCAGATCTAGGCACTATAGTTCTTCCTATAGATCGTATTTCTGCGGAGCTCGGGCGGAGCCCTGCACGAGTAGATCATTACCACCACCGGAGCGTCGTCACGCTGCCGGAGAACTCATCTAGTTCTCCGTCTTGGTTGCTGGATCAAGAAGGCCGAGATCATCGTCGAGCTATATGTGTGCTAAACGCGGAGGTGCCGCCCGTTCGGCACTAGATCGGAACGGATCATGGAACAGATCACGGGACGGTTCGTGGGACGGTTTGTGGGGATGATCGAGGGACGTGAAGATGTTCCACTACATTAACCGCATTTCATAAAAGCTTCCTGCTGTGCGATCTATAAGGATACATAGATCCAAATCTCCTCTCGTAGATGGACATCACCATGATAGGTCTTCGTGTGCGTAGGAAATTTTTTGTTTCCCATGCAAAGTTCCTCAACAAGTCCAACACAGACATGATTTGGGGTGCGGCCGCGCGGTGGGTGCACTAACGACCCAATGGACAGAGGCGGAAATGGGCGAGCCCATTGCCGTCCCGAACAGACAAAATCTGGCCAAACCGGACGTCCGTTTGGGGTCGTGCGGTGGAGTTGGCCTGAGAGAAACTCCAACCGCGCGTCGCCTTGTCCACTTTTTATTCATTTGGGTCACCTATTCACCTGTTCATGTCTGTTTCTTTGTTTAAGTCATCCAACGGATGGCACACGTATTTTATGTATGGCCCTATCAGCATTCTATCAAACACATGGTGAGCTAGCAGCTCGCTCTGCCCCCGCGAGCTCATCTTTGACACATGTGAGCGAACAGTTCGCGCCCGCCCATGCCCTGGCAGCTCGCCCTCGCTCGTTCTCGGACGCAGCTGGGCCCGTCCCGCCAGCTCGTTTCTGTGTTGCCGCTCCGCCCCGCAACTCCCACTACTAGAAAAAAACTTATAGCTAAAAATTTAGCAGTAGCATCGATTTTGAGCCCGACGCTACTACTAATTAGTTGTAGCGTGAGTGGAAACAAGCGCTACAGCTATCCTGTTAGCAGTAGCGTCCGTCGTTAAACATGCGCTACTGCTAATCGATCCGACCGCGACATGCAAGGACGGCCTATAGTAGTAGCGTTCGTCAGGAAGAAACGCTACTGCTAAAGCCATATCAGTAGCGCCCTTTTCTGACATGCACTACTGCTAAGAAGGGCGTAGGCTTATCATCTTCATCCGCACACGCCCCTCACTCCCTCCCTCTCCACTCCGCATCGTCGCCGCCGCCCCTCACTCCATTCCCCCCGTCTCACTCATTCCCTCTCCACTTTACGCCGCCTCCGCCCCTTACTCTCTCCCTCTCCCCCTCCTCACTCCCTCCCTCTCCACTGCGCGCTACCGCCATTGTCGCCGCTGTCGGTGCCCTTAACATGACCCCGCTCCGCGCATGCCCCTCACTTCCTCCCTCTCCACTCCCTTGCGCCACCGTAGATCCTCCAAACACGACCACGCAGATACCCCCAGGGACCCTCTCCCCTCGCGCAAGAGCTCAGGCGACGCGTGCCCGTGCGCGCCCGACGCAGCCGAGCATGCACGGTCGATGCGGCTCGACCCCACTCGCTTTCCCTCTGTGGCCGATGCACCAGGCGGTCCTAAACCACGTCCCGAACCCGTGGTTTCGCGGCCAGCACCTCACTGTGCTCGCACGCGCACCACCATGAGTCACCGGCGCGCCCGAGTCGGGTCACCGTCGCTGGCCTATAAATAGGTCCCCGACACCCTAGCACCCTCCAAGCAGCTTCAGCACAACTAGTAGACACCCCCTAGCCACCCAATCGAGCTTGCAGAGCCCCGGTGCTCGAGATCGACCGAGGCCCCTCCGCCTCGGAGCTCGGGTCGATCTCCGGCTACACGTCGTCTCCTGCACTGCCCGACCTCCCATTACACCCCCTTGACACCAGGAACATTTCTCCCAACTTCCCCGAGCGAATCCGTGCCCCTAGCCACTAGTTCGACGACGACCCGAAACCCTTCCGCCACGGTCACCTCGTCGCCGTCCGTCTCCACCTCTCTGGCTGGAGGCAGGAGAAGGACCCCACAGGTGGAGCCCACCTGTCGGTGTGCTGGGGCAGCCAGCGCGCGCAGCCGCTGATGCTGACCCCAGGGGCCCGCAGGTCAGGTTTGAACCTGGCCCGCGCGCGCCTGGCGGCCAGGCCTGCTGGCTGGGCCGGCTGGATTCCCCCCCTGGCCTTTTTCCTTTTGTTTTAATCCAGCAACTTAAATGATTTTTATAAAAATAATTAGCTAGTAGAAAAATATGATTCTTCCACCAGTAATTTTCTAAAAATGTGTAGTAATTGATTGTGTAGAGTTTGACATTTATCAAAAACGGAAACTATTTTGGTATAATAAAATGATATTAAAAGCAATTGTTTGCTTCTGTTTGCTTTTAAATAAATATGCTTAGCTAATAAGAACTATAGGAAACATTTTCCAAAATAATAAACTGAATTTATTCAAGCTTTGCAACATTTTTAAAAGCACTTCGTGATCTGTTTTAGTGAGAGCTAGTATTTATTTATTCCTTTCTCCACGGTAGAGTTACCGAGTGACGGAGGATCCGGAGCGGAAGACCTCGAAGACCCCGGATACCTAGCTGACCAAGGCAAGCAACCCTTTTGCCATGACTTAAGCATATGAAATGATGCATGCTAGAATAGCAAGTACTTTTCGTTGCATGAGATCACAGTGCCGGTTCATCATTGATGTGATGGTACCGAAGGCTTCATCGAAGCACTTGCATGATAGTGATGTTAATCACATGGCTCCTTGGAGCACAAGCATGATGAGCTGACCCTACTATCTATGAGGATCATGCTACTGTCATGTTGATTAATAAAGTTATAAGATCATTGCACTGAGCTTGACCCTACCCCGTGAGGGTCATGTTATTACCATGTTGACAAGTAAAGATAGAGCATTTTATCATGAACATGATGATGAGTTAAATAAAGAGTTTATGAAAACCCCGTCGGGTGCCACTAATGCCCGAGGGTGATGAAGAGTTGGTGATCACTTTTGGTGAAGTGATGCACCGGTGTTTTGGTGTGAGTATGGTTTCGGAAATGGGATTAGATTTATGATGTGTCGACCGTCCCAACCATAACAGTACGACCACGATGCCCCTTTATGGGACGGGGCTTTGTTGATTACTCTGGTCGGTACTAGCAAAGAGCCACATTACTAGTGACGGGAGTGATCGGTGTCACTCTCGTGATGGGGTCGTGCCAGGTAGGACGACTATGCCATTATTATGAGTTCCAGGCACACCGTTGGTCCCTGCATGGTTGTTACAGTCCAGAGTCGGTGCTCGTAAGACGTACAACATGTGGGCTGGGTACCAATCGAGTGGACCTCTTTGTCTAGTATCGTCAGGGGAAAGATGATGATCAGGTACTTACCTCGGGTATATGTGATATACCGCGAGTCGTGGATGACACGGAAGTTTCCCGTTTCTCGTGGGTCCAGCGTACTACCTCTGCAGAGTGTAAACTATTCGAATAGCCGTGTCCACGGTCAAGGACAGTTGGGTGGTGCTGCTTAAACTACGTCCAGCATTTCCGCATAAACCAAGAGAGTGTGTGTGTGGTGTTAAAAAGGTGTTGTTATTATAATCACAATAATATGATCAAGTTCGGTGACTTGACATGTAGGATAAACCCGGATGGTTTAGCCCTCATTAATACATTGAGGTTATGACAAGTCCGATGACTTGGCATACAGGGTGAACCGGTGTGTTCAACCCTTAGCAGATATGTTGATATCTGTAACCTGTTCTTAAAGAGTAATTCTTTAACTTGTTGCATATACCTGATCATTCCACCAAATTGCATTCCACTAAAGATGCATGCTACTGTTATTCTTCACTATATATATGTTCATATCATGGGCTGTTTGGGAGTACATTCAAAGTACTCATTGGCTTGCCACTGGTTATATTATTGACCAGACATGGAAGGACCGGAGTTTGGCGATGAGTACGCCGTCGGAGACGAACCTGCGATCTAGGACGCTTCCAAGTCAGAATGCCTGTCGGTGTAGGCTTGATGGCATGGGCACCGCTTAGCCCTTACGAGTTTCCACTACTCGATGTATCTGTTTAATTTGGCCTTAGGCCTCGCTATTGAACCCGACCTTCTGGTCGTTTGATGTAATAATTTCGGTACTTGGATGTAAGACTCTATTACTCAGTATCTGTGTTCAGTGAACATTGATCCTTGGGGTCACTGGGCACGGCACTCGACTTGCTAGTCGGGGTCCCCACAGAACTGGTATCAGAGCCATCCTGACTATAGGAAGCCTTAGATAGCATGGACGTTAACCGAGAACGTTAGAACGCCAGCCTTGCACAAAACTTTTGCACATACCACCTTCTGACTTCTCTCCTATGCCTTGTAGATGGCTGCCGTACCTGAGACGCTTCTGGAGACCGGCTTTCCACTACTCCTGGTGGATTGTCTCGAGAAGTGCCACGTACGTCGCACGCTCATCTTCCTCTACCACGTGCACTGGGTAAACGCCGACACTAAGGAATATCATGTGGACGTGATAGTGAAGGCCAATGACTCCCCGTCTAGTTGGTTCTTCGAAGGACCACAGATGGGAGAGCTGATGTTGGCAGTAGAGGCAGCTGCACGAGAGGCGCTCGTGCATCTCCGCAGCATCCTCCCTGAGATGGCTAATGAGCCTGTCACTCGTCACCTACCTTTCATTAAGGAAGGAGTGGATGGGAGTTGGACACTCACCCCAGCCATGGAGGATGGGATGCCATTAAGGTTTCAGACCTACTTCAGCCTCTCGTCGGACACCCTGACGCACTTCCTGATTAAGGAATCAGTCAAGCTTCGCCAAGAGCTGCATCTAGTCAAGGGCCTGCTCCACACTGAGAAGATGCAGAACCACAAAGTAAAGAAGGCAGGCACACCTGAAGGAAGGACAGGTGTTGCCACTAGGGGTGGTGTGTTACCCATCCAGGCAGTCCCTCTTCGGAGTCGCCGCCTGACAGCGGAAGAGTACACTGAGATCTTCGCCGCCTCGCCTAAGAGATGCCGTGATGTGCGGATTCTTTCTTCCACTCCTATAAAGGAAGAAGATGTTGATGAATATGAGGATCATGTTGAGTCCGCCTTTGAGACCGAGCAGTCCGCCGTGTAGGATTTAGCGTAGGCAATTAGGAGTACCCCGAGCATAGGGTATCCATGTATCCATTTCTAATTTGCGTATGTGTGCTTGATGTAAGTCACCTATTGCCTTAGGCAGTCTGTAAGTGACTACATCACCTAGTTTTTATGAATGCAATTTCCAGTTTGTCAAAAACTTTGGTTTTGAAAACTTGGCACATGCACGTATTGGACCCCCTCTTACTAGGAGCAAATCCTTGTATTCCCGAGCAAGGTGGCATTTTGCCCTGTCTGTTTCCATGACAGGATGGTGAATGCAACCCGCAACAGCACCTTCGGCAACCCCGGCGCCGGCTCCTCAGGGACGCCGTAGGGAACCGAAGGAGAAGCTCACGCTGGAGGTCACCACGAGCAGCCTAGAGATCTTCCGCCACCACCTCCTCCTGAGAACTTGACGATGGCTCAGTTTCTTCAAGCTCTTCGGGAGGAGCGTCAAGCCAGCAATGCCGCTATTCAGCAGCTGACTCAAGTCCTGGTGGACAACCCACCGCGGAATGGGAATGGTGGTGGTCGCTCTACTCTTTCTGAGTTCATGCGGACTACGCCCCCATATTCACGGAGTCAACTGAACCACTGGACGCCGATGACTGGATTCGCACCATTGAAGACCTCCTTGCGCTGGTCAAGTGCACCGACGATCATGAGAAGGTCCTTTATGCTTCTCACTGTCTCGGAGGCACCGCCAGGGCATGGTGGGATGGATTCCAGATCATGCGGATAGGGCAAGTCATCACTTGGGTGATGTTCAAGGAAGGATTTCGCGCGGCTCACATTCCACCTGGACTGATGACCATTAAGAAGCGGGAATTCCGAGCCTTGAGGCAGGGCAGTGGAACTGTTAAGGAGTACCTGCAGAAGTTTAACCTCTTGTCGAGGTATGCGCCCGAAGATGTTAACACTGAGGCCGCTAAGGTGGAACGCTTCATGGAAGGGTTACAACAGTCCCTGCAATACCAACTGGTGGTTTGCGACTGCCAGACTTTCAGCGAGCTGGTTAACAAGGCGCTTATGCTGGAAGACAAGCGTCATGCGATGGACGACACCCGCAAGCGCAAACTGATAGGCAGTGGAGGACCCAGTAACGCAAGACCAAGACCATGGCAGTCAGCACCTGCAAGACCCAACTTTCAGCAGCAACAGTACAAGTATCTGGTGTTCCGCCAGAATTATCAGCCTCAGCAGCAAGCCAAGCCAGTAGTCAACCCGCCGAACAACGGTGGAGTCAAGACCAACCCTCCGGGGCAAGTCACTTGCTTTGGGTGTGGTCAGACTGGGCACTATTCTAGGCAGTGCCCCAACAAGAAGCCCGACGCACCGCGTCCCAATGCACCCAACCCCGGTCAAGGTGCACCAGGAAGGAACCAGGCCCCCCGCAACCAGCAGTTCAATGGCAGGGGCCGGATCAATCACATCACTGCAAAAGAGGCGCAGGAAGACCCGGACTGCATTCTGGGTACGTTCCTCGTCAACTCAACTCTAGCAACAATGTTGTTTGATTGTGGTGCCTCGCATTCTTTTGTTACTCAAGGGTTTGCGGAGAAGTGTGGTTTAAAACCCACTCTACTCCGTGGGCAGATGGCAATTCAAACCCCGGGAGCAGTATTGAGGACCAACCTAGGGTGTAGAAGTGTCGAGATAGTTATCAATGGGACGAGTTTCTTGGCAGACCTCATTGTGCTTAAATCGCAAGGTGTAGAAGTAATCCTCGGCATGGATTGGTTGGCCAAGCACTAGAGTCTTTTGGACTGTGCCAACAGGGCCATTACCATGACAAGCAACCAAGGGGTCAAGGTCAAGTTTGTCTCCGAGCCAGTATCGGCTCAAGTGCCTCGAGTCAACAGTCTATTCGAGGTAGAGCTTGATCAAGTGCCTGTAGTTTGTGAATACCCGAACGTCTTTCCTGACGAGCTACCCGAAATGCCTCCTGACCGAGACATCGAGTTCATCATCGAGCTCATGCCCGGATCAAGGCCTATATACAAAAATCCTTACAGGACGGGTTCCGAAGAGCTGGCAGAGCTGAAGAAGCAGCTGGATGAGCAACTCAGGAAAGGGTTCATCCGTCCGAGTGCATCACCTTGGGGATCACCTGTTCTATTTGTTTCAAAGAAGGATGGTACCATTCGACTCTGCGTCGATTACCGTTCTCTTAATGAAGTCACAATTAAGAACAAGTACCCGCTCCCCAAGATCGAAGACCTGTTTGACCAGTTAAACGGGGCCAGTATTTTCCAAGATCGATCTTCGATCGGGATATTACCAGTTGAAGATTCGACCCGAAGATATACCCAAGACTGCATTCGTGACCCGATACGGTCTATATGAATGCACGGTCATGCCCTTCGGTTTGACAAATGCCCCAGCCTACTTCATGTACCTCATGAACAAGGTCTTCATGGAATATTTGGACAAGTTTGTCGTCGTGTTCATAGATGACATATTAATCTTCTCCAAGTCTGAAGAGGAGCATGAGCAACACCTGAGGCTAGTTCTGGGAAAGCTTCGAGAGCACCAACTTTATGCCAAATTCAGCAAGTGTCAGTTCTGGCTGAACGAAGTTGGATTTCTGGGTCATACCCTGACGGCACGTGGTTCGGCCGTAGATCAGTCCACAGTGACCAACTGGGAATCACCAAAGGACGTGAAGGATGTTAGGAGTTTCGTCGGGCTCGCGGGATACTACTGCAAGTTTGTCAAAGGATTCTCCAGCATCGCTCGACATATGACTCAACTCTTGAAGAAAGGCCGGAAGTTTGAGTGGACACCGGCGTGTGAAGCAAGCTTCCAGGAGTTGAAGAAGAGGCTAACTACCGCCCCGGTATTGGCTACCCCAGACATCAATAAGGAATTCGTGACATATTGTGATGCCTATGGAACCGGGCTCGGTGGAGTCCTGATGCAAGATGGCAGGGTCGTGGCGTACTTATCACGGCAACTGCGACCGCATGAGGAGAACTACGCCACCCATGATCTCGAGCTAGCAACTGTAGTGCATTCTCGGAAGACGTGGCGACATTACCTTCTGGGGAAGCGATGTGAGATATATACAGACCACAAAAGTCTGAAATATATCTTCACTCAGAGGGAGCTGAATATGAGGCAGCGGAGATGGCTTGAGTTAATCAAGGATTACGACCTCAGCATTCAGTACCATCCCGGCAAGGCGAACGTGGTAGCCGATGCCTTGAGCCGGAAGGCAGCCTCCTCGAACGTCACGCTCAAGGAAAGGTTACCCGTCTTGTATTAAGAGATGGAGGACTTCGGGCTTGAGATAGTCGAACCAGGATACCTGGCCAACCTCGAAGTCAAGCCTACTCTGGCAGATGACATCAAGGAAGCCCAGAAGGGCACAAGAGTATCGAAGGCCTCAAGAGGAAGGTGCGAGAAGGCAAAGCCCCAGGATTCTAGATTGATGATCAAGGAGTACTGTGGTATGGGAAGCGCTTATGCGTACCTAACAAGGCCGAACTTAAGGACTTGATCCTGCAAGAGGCTCATGACACACTGTACTCTATCCATCCAGGTGGTACCAAGATGTACCAAGACATCCGAGAACGATTCTGGTGGTATGGAATGAAGAGGGAAATTGGCTCCTATGTTGCTAAATGCGATGTATGTCAGCGAGTCAAGGCTGAACACCAGCGACCTGCTGGATTGCTGCAACCTCTTCAAGTGCTGGAATGGAAGTGGGATAAAGTTGGCATGGACTTCATCACCGGGTTGCCCCGGTCGAATAAGGGTCATAACTCCATTTGGGTCATAGTCGATCATTTGACCAAGGTGGCCCATTTCATCCCCGTTAACACCACCTACGATGGCAGCCAGCTGGCCAGTCTATACATTCATCGAGTGGTGAATCTCCATGGAGTTCCCAAAGAGATCGTGTTCGACCGCGGCACGCAATTCACCTCAAGATTCTGGAAGAAGTTTCAAGAAGCTCTTGGAACCAAACTCTCCTTCAGTACGGCTTTCCACCCGCAGACGGGCGGACAGACCGACAGGGTAAACCAGATACTTGAGGACATGCTCTGCGCCTGTGTTTTGGCTCATGGTGCCAAGTGGGAAGACTGCTTGTCGTTTGCTGAGTTTTCTTACAACAACAGCTACCAGTCCAGTCTTCAGATGGCCCCATTCGAAGTGTTATATGGGCGGAAGTGCCGCACCCCGCTCAATTGGTCCGAAACCGGTGAAGGACTAGTTTTCGGACCAGAAGCACTGCAGGAAGCAGGGGACAAGGTTCAGCTTGTCTGAGAGAACTTGGAGGCAGCTAAGTCAAGGCACAAGAGCTATGCGGACCCTCGCCGCAGAAACGTGGAGTTTGTTCCCCGAGACCAGGTGTACTTGCGAGTCACGCCTCTCAAGGGGGCCAAGCGTTTCCACGTCAAGGGGAAGCTAGCCCCAAGGTTCATTGGATCCTTCAAGATCACGGCAAGGCGCGGGGAAGTAGCTTATCAGTTGGAGCTACCTCCTGAGCTTTCGGGTGTGCACAACGTGTTCCACGTGTCACAGCTCCGGAAGTGTTTACAAGTGCCGAACCGTCCCGATCTTTACAAGGACATTGATCATCAAGCTATCGACCTTCAACCGGATCTTACCTACCGCGAGAGACCGATCCATATTTTGGATGAAACCGAGCGTTGCACCAGAAGCCGCACCATCAAGTTTTTTAAGGTTCAGTGGAGCAACCATACCGAAGCAGAAGCCACGTGGGAACATGAAGACTATCTCCGATCAGAATTTCCCGAGCTATTTAACGCTTAGCTTAGGAATCTCGGGGACGAGATTCTTGTAAGAGGGATAGGTCTGTCGCACCCTGTTTTTCACCACAAGTATTTTATGTTGCAAAAATCGGAGCTTGTTAAAACTTTTTCAAATGATGTTGTGAGTGCAATGTAAATCCTTGTTTGAATGAATGCTTGCTTGTTTGATGACTCAAACCCATCAAAACTTATTATTTTGCTCTCTTCAAAAAACCCCTTTTTCCTTTATATCAAGATCACCTTCATCATGATGGGATACACTACTAGCTCATGAAGCCAAGTGGCACTTCCAACCAAAGTTGGTGATCTGATCCACATATTATTTTCATTCATTAAAAGCATTAATTGGTGATTTAAAATATTGTTTTCCTATTTTATATTTATGTCTGTTTCTAAGGCCAGGAATGATATTCCCACAAGGAAAATTACTTTCCTGCCTTAGAAAATTCTGAGTAAATTCATGGAAGCTCAGAAGGACATATATTTTCCATATATAAGATTTTCAACCCTATTTTATATTAATATTATTTGAGTAAAACCCTGAAAACCATTTCTGTCTGTTTTAGCTTTTTGAGATGTTTCCAAAGGAAATTATCTCAGTAAATTCCCATAAAATTACAGGAGCCCTCCCAAGCCGTATTAGGTGCTCACCTAAAATCTCACCTTGATCCAAGGTGGGGAAGTGCACCCAATGAGCCCAAAACCCTCTTTGTCCAGAGAAGAGTTGGAACAACTCTACATTGCAAAGTTTCTCCAATGGAGCTGAAACTTTGCATAAGTGTTTGACACCCCAAATGAGGACTCCACACCAAAGATGGGATTTGTGAGACTCTGTTTGGCCACACTTCCTTTGTAAAGGACAGTACTGCTCATTTTGAGGCATTTTCAAGTTTACAAAGCTAAACTTGTTCAGTGGAGCTCAAATTTGGTGAAACCCCATGTTTTTACCCCAAGACCAAACCTATTAAGTTTCATTTCTAGTGGTGGAGAGGAAGCACCCCAAGTCATTGTCGAACACCTACTGACAGGAAGGTAAAAACCCTCGTAGCCACTGTTTTACCCAATGGCAAGGCCCCAAACTTGGTGGGTTGGAGCCCCAGAACACCCTGAGCACCCAGTCAATCAGCCACTCCCCAACTCCAAGCACAAGTGACAAGAACTCCAATTTGAGCCGCAGGGCAGTATTGGCAACACTAGTGTTCCTTGCTCCCTTGACCAGCTCGAGCTCCCACTAACCCACAACGGCTAGGCACACTCCCAGCAACACTCAGGACATGGAGAACACGTCCCAAGTGCCCCAGAGCGCGCCAGCATGCCCTGGCAAGCCAAAACTACGCTCTGGGCGCGCTGCAGAGAGCCTCCAGCAAGGGGACAACGCCCCGGCCGGTCCCAGCCTCCCCAGTTATGTCCAAACGCTCCCCCGACAACCATTCAGTGCAAAGCTAGCCCCAGGGACCCTCTCCCCTCGCGCAAGAGCTCAGGCGACACGTGCCCGTGTGCGCCCGACGCGGCCGAGCATGCACGGTCGCTGCGGCTCGACCCCACTCGCTTTCCCTCTACGGCCGATGCACCAGGAGGTCCTAAACCATGTCCCGAACCCATGGTTTCGCGGCCAGCACCCCACTGTGCTCGCACGCGCGCCACAGTGAGTCACCGGCGCACCCGAGTCGGGTCACCGTCGCTGGCCTATAAATAGGTCTCCCCGGCACCCCAGCACCCTCCAAGCAGCTTCAGCACAACCAGTAGACACCCCCTCGCCACCCAATCGAGCTCGCAGAGCCCCGGTGCTCGAGATCGACCGAGGCCCCTCCGCCTCGGAGCTCCGGTTGATCTCCGGCTACACGTCGTCTCCTGCGCTGCCCGACCTCCCATTACACTCCCCTTGACACTAGGAACATTTCCCCCAACTTCCCCGAGCGAATCCGTGCCCCTAGCCACTAGTTCGACGACGACCAGAAACCCTTCCGCCACGGTGACCTCGTCGCCGGCGACCCAGACCACCTCCGACGACGCCCCGACCACGAGCAGGTAGGCGGAGGCACGAGGGACCCGTTCCCGCTCCTAGATTGGCTTGAGGACAACGGCAGCCTCGTCGCCGTCCGTCTCCACCTCTCTGGCTGGAGGTAGGAGAAGGACCCGACAGGTGGAGCCCACCTGTCGGTGTCCTGGGGCAGCCAGCGCGCGCAGCCGCTGACGCTGACCCCAGGGGCCCGCAGGTCAGGTTTGAACCTGGCCCGCGCGCGCCTGGCGGCCAGGCCTGCTGGCTGGGCCGGCTGGATTTTTCCCCCTGGCCTTTTTCCTTTTGTTTTAATCCAGCAACTTAAATGATTTTTATAAAAATAATTAGCCAGTAGAAAAATATGATTCTTCCACCAGTAATTTTCTAAAAATGTGTAGTAATTGATTATGTAGAGTTTGACATTTATCAAAAACGGAAACTATTTTGGTATAATAAAATGATATTAAAAGCAATTGTTTGCTTCTGTTTGCTTTTGAATAAATATGCTTAGCTAATAAGAACTATAGGAAACATTTTCCAAAATAATAAACTGAATTTATTCAAGCTTTGCAACATTTTTAAAAGCACTTTGTGATCTGTTTTAGTGAGAGGTAGTATTTATTTATTCCTTTCTCGACGGTAGAGTTACCGAGTGACGGAGGATCCGGAGCGGAAGACCTCGAAGACCCCGGATACCTAGCTGACCAAGGCAAGCAGCCCTTTTGCCATGACTTAAGCATATGAAATGATGCATGCTAGAATAGCAAGTACTTTTCGTTGCATGAGATCACAGTGCCGGTTCATCATTGGTGTGATGGTACCGAAGGCTTCATCGAAGCACTTGCATGATAGTGATGTTAATCACATGGCTCCTCGGAGCACAAGCATGATGAGCTGATCCTACTATCTATGAGGATCATGCTACTGTCATGTTGATTAATAAAGTTATAAGATCATTGCACTGAGCTTGACCCTACCCCGTGAGGGTCATGTTATTACCATGTTGACAAGTAAAGATAGAGCATTTTATCATGAACATGATGATGAGTTAAATAAAGAGTTTATGAAAACCCCGTCGGGTGCCACTAATGCCCGAGGGTGATGAAGAGTTGGTGATCACTTTTGGTGAAGTGATGCACCGGTGTTTTGGTGTGAGTATGGTTTTGGAAATGGGATTAGATTTATGATGTGTCGACCGTCCCAACCTTACCAGTACGACCACGATACCCCTTTATGGGACGGGGCTTTGTTGATTACTCTGGTCGGTACTAGCAAAGAGCCACATTACTAGTGACGGGAGTGATCGGTGTCATTCTCGTGATGGGGTCGTGCCAGGTAGGACGACTATGCCATTATTATGAGTTCCAGGCACACCGTTGGTCCCTGCATGGTTGTTATAGTCCAGAGTCGGTGCTCGTAAGACGTACAACATGTGGGCTGGGTACCAATCGAGTGGACCTCTTTGTCTAGTATCGTCAGGGGAAAGATAATGATCGGGTACTTACCTCGGGTATATGTGATATACCGCGAGTCGTGGATGACACGGAAGTTTCCCGTTTCTCGTGGGTCCAGCGTACTACCTCTGCAGAGTGTAAACTATTCGAATAGCCGTGTCCACGATCAAGGACAGTTGGGTGGTGCTGCTTAAACTACGTCCAGCATTTCCGCATAAACCAAGAGAGTGTGTGTGTGGTTTTAAAAAGGTGTTGTTATTATAATCACAATAATATGATCAAGTTCGGTGACTTGACATGTAGGATAAACCCGGATGGTTTAGCCCTCATTAATACATTGAGGTTATGACAAGTCCGATGACTTGGCATACAGGGTGAACCGGTGTGTTCAACCCTTAGCACATATGTTGATATATGTAACCTGTTCTTAAAGAGTAATTCTTTAACTTGTTGCATATACCTGATCATTCCACCAAATTCCATTCCACTAAAGATGCATGTTACTGTTATTCTTCTCTATATATATGTTCATATCATGGGCTGTTTGCGAGTACATTCAAAGTACTCATTGGCTTGCCAATGGTTATATTATTGACCAGACATGGAAGGACCGGAGTTTGGCGATGAGTACGCCGTCGGAGACGAACCTGGGATCTAGGACGCTTCCAAGTCAGAATGCCTGTCGGTGTAGGCTTGATGGCATGGGCACCGCTTAGCCCCTACGAGTTTCCGCTACTCGATGTATCTGTTTAATTTGGCCTTAGGCCTCGCTCTTGAACCCGACCTTCTGGTCGTTTGATGTAATAATTTCGGTACTTGGCTGTAAGACTCTATTACTCAGTATCTGTGTTCAGTGAACATTGATCCTTGGGGTCACTGGGCACGGCGAACTCGACTTGCTAGTCGGGGTCCCCACATGCATTGGTATAAAAAATCTTACAAAGTTGTTTGAAGTGATGTTATGAGGGCTGAACTGGTGCACTAGTGGCACAATTCATGATAAATGTTGCGAGTCATGTAAATTTTAGCATGATTGTCAACCTCATGAATAAATGAGATGAGATAATTTTTCTCCAACCAAGTAAGGTTGGAGCCAAAACTGTAGTAGGTCTGATCTACTATATCCCATGTAGTTCTTGTAGCACGGAAATAAGCTAATAATTGAAAATAAAGAAATTAAATCGGGATGAGTACAAGATACTTTAAAATAATCAATAAAAAATCCTCGCAAATATGTTGACAAAACGCACGTGGAGGTAGAACTGGAATCAAGTCATCCTCTGCATGCACCCACATTTCTATATTATTATCACGGACATTATCATCACCAAGATCAAAGGTAATGTGCATGTCCTCATTCAACCCATATGCCTTGCAAAATGGTCTCCAATTAGAACAACCAAAATATGCATGATCTTCATCATTTTTTACCTTGACAACAAAAGTGAAATGCTCTGTTCTTGGGTGAGCTATCTTAGGCTCTATAATGTCCTTCCCTTTAAAATGAAACTTGTCCAAGACAACAAATCTTGCATGGCAGGGAACGCACTAGTCGAATTGTACAAGAGAAAATTAGATGTTAAGTCAAGTAAAAAAAGCACACATCATACTTAACTAACAAAAAAATACATGTCGTCTTTACATACCGTAATAATCGAGAAGTCATCCCTCAGCTTGACGGTGAAGGACGTATCATTATCTAGGTGAGGATAACGATCGCATATACCCCTATCTTCCCAGCACAAATGGCACGCAGGGATCCTATCGTCATCGGATCACGCCATTTCCTGTATTCATAATTCTATATAAGATTAAAATCACAGACATTGGACAAATAAAAACCTATCCTAAAGGCTACAACAACAAAAAACAAAAATCATACAATGATGGACCTGCCGACACTAAGAAGCTTAATTTTTTCTAGCACCAAAGTCAAAAGCGCTTGTCCTGCAACAGATCTCAAGAGGCAAAAAGGTTCACTTTTAGTTACAACCAATAATCAACTTAATACATCTCAAATATTATTGAATATAATCACGAATACATCTCTAGTATAATCTAGTTCACTCGCGGTTCCAAATCAAATTGATCAACCAAAGAGCTGCCGTTGTACTGAGGCGTGGGCGGTGGACACCCACAGATAAGGAACCATCACAGGATCATAGCTCTGGTGAGATCCCTGAAGAACCTGCCAGGTATTGGAGAACCTAGCGCCTGATTGCAATCTCTGGCGATGGCTAGACGAATGCTGATGACAACAAACCTTCCCCTGCAACGACACCAGAAGAATGCTGCTAACACTCCTCGGCAAGGAAACTAGAAGAATGTTGTTGATGGCCCACCAGTGCGTGGGTTCGCAGCAGTTTTCGAGGGTAGAGTATTCGACCCAAATTTGTTGATTCTCCTATAGGAGGTGAGAGGATACTCTCAAGTATTAGCAGCTGAATATGTCAGATTCAACCACACCTGAAAGATTAGTATCTGCAAGCAAAGTATCAGTAGCAAAGTAGTATGATAACAACGGTGTCAGAAACGATCTGTTGACGGCAGACTATTCCTAACGATTGTATCAATGGTGCCAAGTTGCCTCGTTGACGGAAATTGTCAGTTCCCGTCAACGATCAGCGAATCAAGATTGTAGCAGGTAGCAGCAGTGTAACGCGCAATAGCAGCGGCAAGGAACAACAGTAGTGACAGCAGTAGCAAGTAGCAACAGTAGCAAGCGACAGTGATAGCAACAGTAGTAGAGCAAAACAAGTAACAACAGTAGTAGCAACAGCAGCAGAGCAAGACAAGTAACAGCGGTAGGACAAACTCATAGGCAATGGGTCGGTGATTTGTTTGGATGATATTCATCATGCAAAAGTTATAACACGGAGAGATATGTGGCTAGTTCCCATTCGTCAATGTGATGTAGGCATGCATTCCGTGTGTCATCATACGTGCTTAGGGAAAAGAACTTGCATGACATCTGTTGTCCATCCCTCCCGTGGCAGCGGGGTCCAAAAGGAAACTACGGGATATTAAGGTTCTCCTTTTAATAAAGAACCGGACCAATGCATTAGCACTTGGTGAACACATGAACTCCTCAAACTATGGTCATCACCGGGAGTGGTTCCGGTTATTGTCACTCCGGGGTTGCTGGATCATAAAACATAGTAGGTAACTACAACTTGCAAGATCGGATCTAAAACACACATATATTGGTGACAACATAATAATTTCCGATCTGAAATCATGGCACTCGGGCCCTAGTGACAAGCATTAAGCATGGCAAAGTAGTAGCAACATCAATCTCAGAACATAGTGGATACTAGGGATCAATCCCCATCAAAACTAACTCGATTACATGATAGATCTCATCCTACTCATCACCGCCCAGCGAGCCTATGAATAGATTACTCACGAACGACGAAGAGCTTCATGGAATTGGATAGGGAAGGAGGTTGATGATGACGATGGCGACGATTTCCCCTCTCCGGAGCCCAAGACAGACTCCAGGTCTGCCCTCCACATGAAGAACACGTGGTGGCAGCGCCTCCGTATCGAAAACGCGACGAAAACTTCTCTTTTTATTTTTTCTGGGACGAAAGGGATCTTATAGAGCTGGAATTGGGGGCGGCAGAGCCGTGTGGGCCCCACAAGCCTGCCACCGCCACCAGGGGGGTGGTGGCGGAGCCAGGGCTTGTGGCCCACTGGCCCACCCCCTGAGGTGGAACTTGGCGCAGATATTTTTCTTATTTTCCAAAACTGCTCCCCGTAAATTTTCACGACGTTTGGAGAACTTTGATTTCTGCACAAAAATAACACCAAGGCATTTCTGGTGAGAACAGCGTTAGTCCAGGTTAGTTCCATTCAAATCATGCAAATTAGAGTCCAAAACAAGGGCAAAAGAGTTTGGAAAAGTAGATACGATGGAGATGTATCAACTCACGCAAGCTTAAAACCTTGCTTGTCCTCAAGAAACTCAGTTGACAAACTGAGAGAGAAAGAAAAACTTTGACAAACTCTGTTTGATCTTGTTGTTGCAACTATGTCTAACTCATAACCAGAATTTGAGCAAGATCACAAGTTAACCACATAAGCAAATGATACAAAGGTCTCACGGTAAACTAATATCAATGGCATAATCAACTAACGAGCATATAATAATGAGTTTCAAATACAAACGCTTCAAGCAAAACGAGCATGAAGCAATATGAATAGTTGGTATCTCGCTAGATCTTTCTGAGGCCGCAAAGCATAAATGCACAACACTTTCAAAGATCAAGGCTGACTAAACATTGTAATTCATAGCAATGAAGATCCAGTCATAGTCATACTCAATTTCAATCAAAAGCAAAGCATAAAAATGACAGAGGTGCTCTCTAATTGGTGCTTATATAAGAGGAGGATGACTCAATAGGAAAATAAATAGACAGGCCCTTCGCAGAGGGAAGCATTAATTTGCAGAGGTGCCAGAGCTCAAGCTTTGAAAACAGAGATAATAATTTTTGGTGGCATGCTTTCATTGTCAACGCAATTACAAAGAGTTCTCAATATCTTCCATGATACTCATGCTATAGGCGGTTCCCAAACAGAAAAGTAAAGTTTTAACTCCCCCACCACCAATCAATCACACTCCACGGCTATCCGAATCCTCGGGTACCGTCCATACTAACATCAATCCGGGGGAGTCTTGTTTTACAGTTATGTTTTCGATTTAAGCGTGGAACTCGGCATTCCAATTACCGGCCCCTTTCTCGTGAATGACTGTGAATAAACACATGTCGAGGATAACACTCCCAGCATGGAAGATACCAATAGCCCTCTGTCACCACATGAGTGGTTCGGGCATGCAAAACAGATTTTTTCTTGAAGGTTTAGAGAATGTCACATGCAAATTTACTTGGAACGGCAGGTAGATACCGCAAATAGGTAGGTATGGTGGACTCTCATGGAAATACCTTTGGGTTTATGGAAGTGGATGCACAAGCAGTATTCCGCTTAGTACAAGTGAAGGCTAGCAAAAGACTGGGAAGCGACCAACTAGAGAGCGACAACAGTCATCAAGAAGCAATGAGTTTGACTAACATTAAATGCAAGCATGAACAGGATATAAATCACCATGAACACGAACATCATAGAGGCTATGTTGATTTTGTTTCAACTACATGCATGAACATGCGCCAAGTCAAGCCACTTGAAACATTCAAAGGAGAATACCATCCTATCATACTACATCATAGTCATCTCAAAATCTATGTTGGCTTTCAAGACAAACCATTATAAGCTCTCCGCTAAATAAGCATGGCATCAGAAACTATGATCTCTAAGTTGTGATTGCAAGCATGGTTCTCTCACAACAAAGCTAAATCTGTGTCGACAAGCTAGTCATATTTACAAAAACAAAATAGATAGAGTTCATACCAGCTTTTCAGTCTCAGTCACTTCATCATATATCATCATTGTTGCCTTTCATTTGCATGATCGAACGATGAAAATGATAATAAGCGTATTGGACTAAGCTGAATCTGTAGGCAAACACAAAGGAGAAGACAAAATAATATGGCTCTTTGAAAGCTAAATAGGTAAGCATGCAAGAACCAATAAACATTGTAACCAATATCTTCTACCTTGACACAAAGAAATAGAAAACTATTTACACGGGAAAGCTCCCAACAAGCAAAAGAAGAAAGAAAAATCTTTTTGGGTTTTCTCAAAAGGACACAAAACAAGAAAACAAGAAAACGAAAAGAAACTAGCATGGATAATACAATGGCAAAGTGTAAACACCGGCTAACAAAGTGAAAGCATAAGCATGAATGTAAAGTCGGTGAGAACACGTACTCCCCCAAGCTTAAGCTTTTGGCCTAGCTTGGTCTACTCCCATGGATGATCCTGGTGAAACCCAAAGTCATAATGGGTGTTATGCCGGAGTGCTGCAGCCACTGCCTGAATAGCTGCCTCACGAAGTCGAGCAACCGTCGCCTCCCTCTCATACTCCTCTGCCTCTCCTATGGTTATGTAGTATCTTCGTTTTACCTGAAAGTCAAAGAAAGCAGGAGCAGGAAGGGTAATAGGAAAACACGCTGCCGGTTAAATATCAAGCGGTATAGGAGGGATCCATGATCTCTCTCAAGGAACTGGTAGCGTGTTAGAGCGACACGATCAAGGTAGGCTGCACGGAGAGGAGGGTCTTCTGGACGGATGGATACTCCGAGAAAATTTGCTAAGCGTGTAGCATAAACTCCACCAAAGAAATCCCCCTCACTGGCATTTTTATTCAGCCTCCTTGCTATTATAGGTCCCATATTGAAGCTCCTGTCACCTGTTACTGCGCTCTTAAGGATACTAAGGTCGGAAGCGCATATGTGGCAATGTGCACCCTTGCCGTTAATGCACCTACCTATGAAGAGGGCAAGGTAGTGCAAGGCAGGGAAATGGATGCTTCCTATGGTGGCTTGCGTGATATCTCTGGTTTCTCCAACAGTTATACTGGAGACAAAGTCTGTGACTGAGGACTTAGGAGGATCATTAACACTGCCCCCATCGGGTATCTTGCAAATCCTATTGAAATCCTCCAAATCCACGGTATATGATTTATCGTACAGATCAAACAGTATGGATGAGTCACGGCCAACTAAGAATTTAAATCTACGCACGAAAGAGGTAGTGAGCATAGCATACTGTTCACATTTATCTGAGAGGAATTCTTCTAACCCGGCATTGCAGACAAGTGCGTCAAACTCATCCTTGAAACCTGCTTCGATCATGAACTCATCAGAAGGCCATTCACATGGTTGTACCGGTGCGTCCCTTAGTTGAAAAGGTTCGGGCTCCCGAAAGGAAAGACGAGGACCCTTCTTACTTGAGGAACCACCTTGAAACTTCCTCCTGAACATAATTTCCTTTTGCTGAAATTTTTGAAGTTCAAGAGAAAAAGTGAATAAAGACCCACCACACCTTGTAGCAACTACTCCTACTAGTGCCTAGAGACCGTATCACGCGCTAAAACTACTTGGAACCAGCTAAAATCAACATTTCTAGCTCAAGAGCAGGGTCACCAAGGTAGCAAGAATACGCGAAGGATAAAGCACTAGAGCAAAAACTAATTGGACCAATGGAGGAGTCACTTACCAAGGAATAATTTCCCCAAAACGGTTCAGAGAATGGTGCTTTGAGCAAGGAGATCAAAAATCACAGCCAAATGAGCAAGAACACGGGTTTGAGGTGTGAAACAATTTTCTCTAGAGGTGGAAGAAGAGGCTGGGAGCTGGAATGAGTGGAGGGGGTGCTTGTGGGCCCCACAAGCTTGCACCCCGCCACCACGGGGTAGGTGGCGGTGGCAGGGCTTGTGGCCCACTGGTCAGGCCCCCAGGCTAGCTCTGAGGCCTAGAAATTTTCAAAAATTCCAGAAAAAATCATACTGAATTTTCAGGACCATCGGAGAACTTTTATTTTCGAGGTATTTTTCTCCGAGATGCTAAAACAGAAAACAGGAAAAACTAAACTAATTCTATCATTTTTCTTCTAAGCAACAGAAAAAGAAAGCTTAAAACAGAGGCATGTGACTCCTTCATTCACCCGTTTCATGGTCATCGAAAGAAATCCGTCAATGGGATTGATCAAGTCCTTATGACAAAACCTTCTCGAATCGCAAGAGAGAACGGAGAATTTTCGAATAGCCAGTAAGTCACCTCAATGGGGATATGTACCTCCCCAACAAGCAAATCATACTTCATCTTGACGCGAGGAATAGGGCATTCAAAGCTCTCAATAAGAATCGATGAAGTCTTTTCGATAGCATTGATGCAATGTACTTGATATCGTTTCTTCGGAAAGTGCACGGTGTGCTCATTACCGTTGACATGGAAAGTGACATTGCCTTTGTTGCAATCTATAACAGCCCCTGCAGTGTTTAAAAAGGGTCTTCCGAGGATGACAACATGGCATCGTCCTCGGGAATATCGAAGATAACAAAGTCTGTTAAGATAGTGATGTTAGCAACCACAACAGGCACATCCTCGCAAATGCCGATAGGGAAAGCAGTTGATTTGTCGGCCATTTGCAGAGAAATTTCAGTGGGTGTCAACTTATCCAATTCAAGTCTACGATAAAGAGAAAGCGGCATAACACTAACACCGGCTCCAAGGTCACATAAGGCAGTTCTTACGTAGCTTCCTTTAATTGAGCAAGGTATAGTGGGCACTCCGGGATCACCAAGTTTCTTAGGAGTTCCACCTTTAAAAGTGTAATTGGAAAGCATGGTGGAGATCTCAAGATCTGGTATCTTCCGTTTATTAGTCATGATATCTTTCATGTACTTGGCATACGGAGACATCTTGAGCATATCAGTTAACCGCATCTGCAGAAAGACGGGTCTTATCATCTCAACGAAGCGCTCAAAATCCTCATCATCCCTTTTCTTGGATGACTTAGGAGGAAAGGGCATAGGTCTCTGAACCCATGGCTCTCTTTCTTTAACATGCTTCCTAGCAGTGAAGTCATTCTTGTCGTATCTCTTAGGTTGTGGATTATCAGGATTAACCGTAGGTTCAATCTCCACATCCTCGTCATGGCTAGGTTGAGCATTATTATGAACATCACTGTCCATATTGTCACCAGGTTCATGTTCATCACCTGATTGTGTTTCTGCATTAGACGCAGAAATATCATTAGGTTCTTCAGGTGTGACAGTATTTGGTGAACTGGCGTGCAGGTTTCTATCATCCTTCTTCTTCTCCTTAGGATGACTGGTTGTATCAGCATTGATCCCTTGAGAATCTTGATCAATTCTCTTAGGATGACCTTCAGGATACAAAGGTTCCTGAGTCATCTTGCATCCTCTAGTAATGACTCTGACAGAGTTGTCATTTAATTCATTGAGCAGGTCATTCTGAGCTTTAAGTACTTGTTCTACCCGAGTAGTAATCATAGAGGCATGTTTACTCAGAAGCTTCAGATCATTGACATTTCTGTCTACACAAGCACTTAAATGGCTAAGCATACGAGTACTTTGTTCCAAATGTCTGCTAACATAGTCGTTGAAACTCTGTTGTTTGGCAACAAAGTTGTCAAATTCATCAAAGCATAGGCTAGCAGGTTTATCAAAAGGAATATCACTCTCATCAAACCTACGCAGAGAATTCACTTCTACTACCTGTATCGGGTTATCGAGACCATGGATCTCTTCGATAGGTGGTAGATTTTTGACATTTTCAGATCTAATGCCTTCCTCTTGCATAGATTTCTTGGTTTCTTGCATATCTTCGGGACTGAGGAATAGAATACCTCTTTTCTTAGGAGTTGGCTTAGGAGGTGGTTCGGGAATAGTCCAAGCATTATCGTTGATCAAGAGGTTATTCAGTAGGGTCTCAGCTTGTTCTACAGTTCGTTCCCTAAAAACACAACCGACACAACTATCTAGGTGATCTCTAGAGGCATTGGTAAGTCTGTTATAGAGGATATCAAGTATCTCGTTCTTCTTAAGAGGGTGATCAGGCAAAGCATTCTGTAGCTGGACGAGCCTCCCCCAAGCTTGTGGAAGACTGTCTTCTTGGAGTTGAGCAAAGTTGTATATTTCTTGCAAGGCAACTTGCTTCTTATGGGCAGGGATATATTTCTCACAGAAGTAATAAACCATCTCCTGGGGACTACGCACACATCCAGGAGCAAAGAGAGGGGAACCAGGCTTTAGCGTCATCCTCTAGAGAGAAAGGAAACAACTTAAGGATATAGTAGTGGCGGATCTTCTCCTCATTAGTGAAAAGGTTGGCTATTCGGATAGTTTGGCAAGATGGGCTATGACCGTCTCAGACTCATAACCGTGAAAAGGATCAGATTCGTCTAGAGAGATTATCTCAGGGTCGACAGAGAATCCATAATCCTTATCGGTGACAAAGATAGGAGAAGTGGCAAACTTTGGGTCATTTTTCATCCTAGCTTCCCGAGATTTTTCCTTCCACTTGAGAAGTAATTTCTCAGCGTCATAGGCATCCTTACACGCAAGCAAATCCTCAGCTATCTCTCCCTCCATAACGTATCCCTCAGGTATATCAGGAAATTCATATCTAGGAGAGCTAGATCTAGCAGGAGCAAAATCATGTTCTATCTCAATAGTATCAGCAGTTTCAGAAGCATCACGAGCATTGGCAGTAACTCTAGCAATATGAGCATCAAGGAACACTCCTAGTGGAACATCAGGCAAAGTAGTATCTCTAGCAGTATCAAGCATAGCATCATCAGGCAAAATAGCATCTCTAGCATCATCAGGCAAAGCAGTATCAAACATAGCATCTCTAGCAGTATCAAGCATAGTATCATCAGGCATAGTATCAACCATAGCATCTCTAGCAGTAGTATCACAAGCATCATCAAGCACAGGCGACATATCAAGATTTCTAGCAAGAGGTGATATCACAAACTTACTCATAACTGAAGGTGAATCAAGTGTAGAGCTAGATGGCAGTTCCTTACCTCCCCTCGTAGTTGAGGGCAAGACTTTGGTCTTCGAATCCTTCAGATTCTTCATAGTGATGAGCAGATATAAATCCCAAGTGACTCAGAGAATATAGCAATACCTCCCCGGCAATGGCGCCAGAAAAATGTTGATTGCAATCTCTGGCGATGGCTAGACGAATGCTGATGACAACAAACCTTCCCCTGCAACGGCACCAGAAGAATGCTGCTAGCACTCCCCGGCAACGAAACTAGAATAATGTTGTTGATGGCCCACCAGCCCGTGGGTTCGCAACAGTTTTCAAGGGTAGAGTATTCGACTCAAATTTGTTGATTCGCCTATAGGAGGTCAGAGGATACTCTCAAGTATTAGCAGCTGAATATGTCAGATTCAACCACACCTAAAAGATTAGTATCTGCAAGCAAAGTATCAGTAGCAAAGTAGTATGATAACAATGGTGTCAGAAACGATCTGTTGATGGCAGACTATTCCTAACGATTGTATCAATGGCGCCAAGTTGCCTCGTTGACGGAAATTGTCAGTTCCCGTCAACGATTAGCGAATCAAGATTGTAGCAGGTAGCAACAGTGTAACGAGCAATAGCAACGGCAAGGAATATCAGTAGTGACAGCAGTAGCAAGTAGCAACAGTAGCAAGCGACAGTAATAGCAACAGTAGCAGCAACAGCAGAGCAAAACAAGTAACATCAGTAGAAAAAGTAGTAGCAGCAGCAGCAGAGCAAGACAAGTAACATCAGTAGGACAAACTCGTAGGCAATGGGTCGGTGATTTGTTTGGATGATATTCATCATGCAACAGTTATAACACGGAGAGATATGTGGCTAGCTCCCGTTCGTCAATGTGATGTAGGCATGCATTCCGTGTGTCGTCATACGTGCTTAGGGAAAAGAACTTGCATGCCATCTATTGTCCATCCCTCCCGTGGCAGCGGGGTCCAAAAGAAACTACGGGATATTAAGGTTCTCCTTTTAATAAAGAACCAGACCAACACATTAGCACTTGGTGAACACATGAACTCCTCAAACTATGGTCATCACCGGGAGTGGTTCCGGTTATTGTTACTCCGGGGTTACCGGGTCATAAAACATAGTAGGTAACTACAACTTGCAAGATCGGATCTAAAACTCACATATATTGGTGACAACATAATAATTTCAGATCTGAAATCATGGCACTCAGGCACTAGTGACAAGCATTAAGCATGGCAAAGTAGTAGCAACATCAATCTCAGAACATAGTGGATACTAGGGATCAATCCCCATCAAAAATAACTCGATTACATGATAGATCTCATCCTACTCATCACCGCCGAGCGAGCCTACGAATAGATTACTCACGAACGACGAAGAGCTTCATAAAATTGGAGAGGGAAGAAGGTTGATGATGACGATGGAGACGATTTCCCCTCTCCGGAGCCCAAGACGGACTCTAGATCTGCCCTCCAGATGAAGAATAGGTGGTGGCGGCGCCTCCGTATCGAAAATGCGACGAAAACTTCTCTTTTCATTTTGTCTGGGACGAAAGGGATCTTATAGAGCTGGAATTGGGGGAGGCAGAGCCGTGTGGGCCCCACAAGCCTGCCCACCGCCACCAGGGGGGTGGTGGCGGAGCCAGGGCTTGTGGCCCACTGGCCCACCCCCTAAGGTGGAAGTTGGCGCAGATATTTTTCTTATTTCCCGAAACTGCTCCCCGTAAATTTTCATGACGTTTGGAGAACTTTGATTTCTGCACAAAAATAACACCAAGGCAATTCTGCTGAAAATAGCGTCAGTCCAGGTTAGTTCCATTCAAATCATGCAAATTAGAGTCCAAAACAAGGGCAAAAGAGTTTGGAAAAGTAGATATGATGGAGACGTATCAACGCCTAACATAACCAAGTAGCGACGGACGTGCTCGTCCTCCTCCCTAACATGGCGAAGTACCTCCTCCTCGAGGGCCGGCTGCCTCCGCACCGGAAGTGGCCCACGCGACCGCCACCAAAGAAGCTCTAGGTCAACAACAGGATCCTGGTTCCTCACCAAGATGCGCGCCCAGAAGGTAGCAATTCCCAGTGCCAGCCCGACAGAGCCCAGTCCCGGACATGGCGCCTCTCAAGCAGGTTGTCGCCACCGAGTCGACGACGAGGATGCGTGATGGGCATCATCGACGCCGAGAACAATTTCAAAAACTATTTGAAGTCCTACTATTTAAAGTATAAATCTGGAATTAGTATATGTCACTGATGATTTGTTTGCAAATTCCAATTTAGGTAGCAGCAGGAATAGAGAAACAAATACATACTAGGATGGTATCGAAAAAGGCTTAGGACATGAGGCATGTGGCCATTGTCCCTTGTTGCAGTTTCTCCTTCTTACTTGATTAACCAAGAAATAGTTAGACATCTAACAAGTGAATTGTGTAACCACACAAGCATGTTTATATGATTAGTCAACATAAAAGTTGAAACACTATGATATTTTTATGATTTCGACAAGTCTTCATGTACACAATATTTTGAACCACACAATGCTTAATTTTCTCTAAAATGCATGCATAAATAGTTATGAGTTATGACACACATATCTACACTTAGTTACCACCCTCTTCTTTGTTGAGCCGTTGTGTAGGTTCTCATAAGGCCCACAAGTGTTGTACCTCTCTTCCTATATGCGGCGTCTCTCTTCCGCTCTCTCAAGTTTTTAATTTGGCCAAAAAAATTCTTAGATAATTTCACCCAGTAAATCCCAGCATATACAAAATTTCACCCAGTAAATCCAAGCATATACAGCCGGTACATCATGAATTAGTAAATTTTCAGCTGGAATGTCATCCACTAATTTCTTGTTGTGTATTGTACTCGTACAAAAAAGTATTTCCTCTGTTCCTAAATATAAGTCTTTTTAGTGGTTTCACTTAAGGACTACATGCGGATGTATGTAGACACAATTTAGAGTGTATGGACATTCATCTCTAAAAGGACTTATATTTACGAACGGAGGGAGTAAAGGCTAACAATCATGCATATGTAGGTGATTGTGTAAGGAATATATGAACAAATATATATATATATATATATATATATCAAACAACGAATTCTCGAGGGAAGTGAGCGGGGAGAGATGGAGATGGAGGAGCTCATCGGGGGCGGCGAGCGATGGAGATGGAGGGGGTCGACCGACGATGAGGGGAGCACGCGGGGACGGCGACGTCGGGGCAGGGCACGACGACGGCGATGTCAGGGCAGACAGCGGCGACGACATTAGAGTAGGGCTGGCCCAACGAGGGGAGCGGGGGATGGCGTCGGGGCAGGGCTCGGGGAGGCGACGACGAGGTCTGCCAGCCTGGCGGCGTCGATGTGGCCGATCTCGGCGCCGTCAAAGGATAGGAGGAGATCAAAGAAAGCAGTGGATTTGGGAGAACTGCAAAGTCCCGCTTATATAGACCAACCTTTAGTCCTGGCTGGTGGCTACAACCGGGACTAAATGCTACCCTTTAGTCCCGGTTACAGCTACCTACCGAGACTAAAGCTCATTTTCAGGAGCTCAAAGGGCGGGAACCGCAAGCCTTTTGTCACATCCCTGGATTTCATTACTTGGTGCCTAGCTAGAGTGTGCATAATATTTTCTTTTTTGCATTAAAATGAAATGGGGAATAAGGAAAACCCTAGCACCTCACTCTAATATAAGAAATTCAACTATGTGTGTTTTTCAATGAACCCAAAACAACCTTAAACAATGTTCATCTTTTCTGTTAAATCTTGGCAACAACATTACACGGATGAATTCTATTTTTAAATCACTTTTGTCATTTTAAATAATTCACAAAAGCCACTGAAATTGTCAAAATAAATGGCTATAAATACTTAAGGTATCTCAAAAATGCTGAAACATTTTATGGGGCTTGGAAATAATACAAATAAAACCCCATAACCAACTTTAGGGTTTTTGGAATAAGTTTGGAGTCCAAACAAAATAAAACACATGTGAGAACTAGAAAACATAAAAGAATAAAAGAAAAGAGAGGAAGAAGCTTACGTGGCGTCGGACTAGCCTAGGTGGCCCTCCCCTGTTGTCTTCTACCTGTGCCAGTAGGCAGAGGAGGAGGTGGTCACCGCTTGCCATGCCTCCGACACGCAGATGTGTGCCTGCCTGGCCTCTTGTCGCACTAGCGAGGGGGATAGACTCCACAAGAGTCGTCCTCATCGCCCGGCCTCTCCATTCTCTCGTCTCCTCTCTTCCCCTCTCTGCCGCCATGGCCATCGAACGAGGTCGCCGTCGTTAGCTCGCTCCAGCCACACTCTCTCGCCCCTGTGACTCTCAGTAGCTTCGCCTCGACGCCCTCAAGCTCTCCAGCAAGCCACACAATGCCAAGAGCCCCAGATCGCTGTCATGCCGTCGTCTTCCACCTCCGGTCACCGAGGTCGGCGCCGTCAGTTCACCGTCATCAGGCCCTCCCCTAGCTCGCTTTCGACGCCTCTGTACTCCTCGTGAGGTGTAGAACCCATTCCCCTCCTTTTCCCCTTTGATCCCGAGGCGTAGCCTCCGATTCCATAGACGCCGACGAGATCCTCCGCGGGAGCTCAACGCCGGTGACGCTCCGGTGATCGGTGATAAGTCTCCAACGTATCTATAATTTTTGATGGTTCCATGCTATTATCTTGTCAAACTTTAGATGTTTTGTATGCCTTTTATATCTTTTTTGGGACTAACTTATTAACTCAGTGCGAAGTGCCAGTTCCTGTTTTTTCTGTGTTTTTGACCTTTTTCAGAGGAGAATTTTAAACGGAGTCCAAACGGAATAAAACCTCCGAAAAGATTTTTTCCCGGAACAAAAGATACGTAGGAAGCTTGTTAACCAAGGCAGAGGGCACCAGGGGAGGCCACAAGCCCCCTAGCCGCGGTCAGGGGCCCCGCGCCTAGTAGGCTTGTGGCCCCCCTGGGGCTCCTCTGCCCTGGTTCTTCCGCCTCGGGATTAGTTCAGCATAGACCTTCAGGTCCATAGCTAGTAGCCAGATGGCTTCTTCTCTCTCTTGGATCTTCAATACAAAGTTCTCCATGATCTTCATGGAGATCTATCCGATGTAATCTTCTTTTGCTGTGTGTTTGTCGAGATCCGATGAATTGTGGATTTATGATCAGATTATCTATGAATCTTATTTGAGTTTCTTCTGATCTCTTATATGCATGATTTCATATCCTTGTAATTCTCTTCGAGTTGTGGGTTCTATTTGGCCAACTTGATCTACAGTTCTTGCAATGGGAGAAGTGCTTGGTTTTGGGTTCATACTTTGGAGAAATAAGAACTCTCGATCTTCACTTATATCTTTTTGAGAGTGCTCTCTTTGAGTAACTTAGTTGGCTTGTGCTATGAAAGTAGTCCTAAAGATGATAGGCATCCAAAGAGGATACAATAAAACTTCCATATTCTTGTGCATTTATTAGAAAGAGAAGTTTGTTTCCTCCCAATTAGTTTTGAGACATGGATTTGGTAATATTAAGAGTCATGTTAGTAGGGTGTTGTGAATCTAGAAATACTTGTGTTGAAATTAGTGATTCCCGTAACATGCACGTATGGTGAACCGCTATGTTAGGAAGTCGGAGCATATATAATTGATTTATTGACTATCATCCTTTGTGTTGCGGCCGGGATCGCGCGATGGTTAACACCTACCAACCCTTCCCCTAGGAGTATGCGTTTAGCACTTTGTTTCGATTACTAATAAAAACTTTCGCAATAAGTATGTGAGTTCTTCATGACTAATGTGAGTGCATGGTATAGATGCACTTTCACCTTCCACCATTGCTAGCCTCTCCAGTGCCGCGCAACTTTCGCCGGTACACAAAACCACCACAGACCTTTCTCAAAACAGCCACCATACCTACCTATCATGGCCTTTCTATAGCCATTCCGAGATATATTGCCGTGCAACTCCTACAGTTCCGTCTCAAGACATGTGCCATCACTTTCATATTGCCATTGCATGATCGTAAGATAGCTAGCGAGTCATACGCTAAGCTAGATCATTGTACATCCTGGTACACTGCCGGAGGCATTTCCTATAGAGTCATCATTGTTCTAAGCATTGAGCTGTGAGTAAATAAAAGTGTGATGATCATCATTATTAGAGAATTGTCCCATGTGAGAAAAAAAGAGGCCAGAGTTGCCCACGAAAAAATATATGGAAAGAGGCCAAAGATCCCAAACAAAAAAAAGAGAGAGAAAAAGAGAGAAGGGACAAGGCTACTATCTTTTTCCACACTTGTGCTTCATAATAGCACCATGTTCTTCATGATTGAGAGTGTGTTGTTTTGTCACCACCATATACTCCCTCCGTTTCAAAATATAAGACCTTTTAGGTATTTCACTAGAAGACTACATACGAAGAAAAATGAATAAATCTATACTCTAAAATATGTCTATGTACATCCGTATGTAGTTTATAGTACAATCTCTAAAAGTTCTTATATTTAGGAACGGAGGGAGTACTAGTGAGAATATTCATTATATAACTTGACTTGTATATTCCAATGATGGGCTTCCTCAAAATTGCCCTAGGTTTTCGTGAGCAAGCAAGTTGGATGCACACCCACTAGTTCTCTTTTTGAGCTTTCACATACTTATAGCTCTATTTGCATCCATTATATGGTAATCCCTACTCTTTCACATTGATATCTATTGATGGGCATATCCATAGCCCTTTGATACGCCGAGTCAATGTGACCATCTCCTCCTTTTTGTCTCACAACCTCCACCACACTCTATTCCACCTATAGTGCTATATCCATGGCTCATGCTCATGTATTGCGTGAGAGTTGAAAAAGGTATGAGAAAGTAAGAGTGCAAAAACAATTACTTGGCCAATACCAGGATTGTGCAAGATTTAAATTCGTTGTGTGGGGACGATGGAGCATAGCCAGACTATATGATTTTGTAGGGATAACTTTATTTGGCCTTGTTATTTCGAAAGTTCATGATTACCTTGCTAGTTTGCTTGAAATATTATTGTTTTCATGTCAATAGCAAACTATTTTTTTGAATCTTACGGATCTGAACATGCATGTCACATGGAAGAAGTTACAAAGGACAAATATGTTAGGTATCATTCCAAATCAAAAATTCAGTCTTTATCACTTCCCTACTCGAGGACGAGCAGGAGTTAAGCTTGGGGATGCTTGATACGTCTCCAACGTATCTATAATTTTTGATGGTTCCATGCTATTATCTTGTCAAACTTTGGATGTTTTGTATGCCTTTTGTATCTTTTTTGGGACTAACTTATTAACTCAGTGCCAAGTGCCAGTTCCTGTTTTTTTCGTGTTTTTGACCTTTTTCAGAGGAGAATTTTAAACGGAGTCCAAACGGAATAAAACCTCCGAAAAGATTTTTTTCCAGAACAGAAGATACGCAGGAAGCTTGAGAACCAAGGCAGAGGGCACCAGGGGAGGCCACAAGACCCCTAGCCGCGACCAGGGGGCCCGCGCCTAGCAGGCTTGTGGGCCCCCTGGGGCTCCTCTGCCCTTGTTCTTCCGCCTATAAATCCCTGAAAAATCTGAAACCACGGGAGAGAGCCACGAAAATACTTTTCCGCCGCCGCAAGCTTCTGTCTCCGCAAGATCCCATCTGGGGCACGTTCTGGTGCCCTTCCGGAGGGGGGATTCGCACACGGAGGGATTTTTCATCAACACCATTGCCTCTCCGATGATGCGTGATTAGTTCACCATAGACCTTCAGGTCCATAGCTAGTAGCCAGATGGCTTCTTCTCTCTCTTGGATCTTCAATACAAAGTTCTCCATGATCTTCATGGAGATCTATCCGATGTAATCTTCTTTTGCGGTGTGTTTGTCGAGATCCGAAGAATTGTGGATTTATGATCACATTATCTATGAATCTTATTTGAGTTTCTTCTGATCTCTTATATGCATGATTTCATATCGTTGTAATTCTCTTCGAGTTGTGGGTTTTGTTTGGCCAACTTGATCTACAGTTCTTGCAATGGGAGAAGTGCTTGGTTTTGGGTTCATACCGTGCGGTGACCTCACCCAGTGACAGAAGGGGTAGCGAGGCACACATCGTGTTGTTGCGATCAAGGGTAAAAAGATAGGGTTTATATCTATTGCATGAATTTATCCCTCTACATCATTTCATCTTGCTTAAGGCGTTACTCTGTTCGTTATGAACTCAATATACTAGATGCATGCTGGATAGCGGTCGATGTGTGGAGTAATAGTAGTAGATGCAGAAAGTATTGGTCTACTTGTCTCGAACGTGATGCCTGTATGTATGATCATTGCCTTAGATATCGTCATGACTTTGCACGGTTCTATCAATAGCTCGACAATAATTCGGTCACCCACCGTAATATTTGCTTTCATGAGAGAAGCCTCTAGTGAACACTATGGCCCCCGGGTCTACTTCACATCATATTTTCAGCCATACACTTTTACTTTGTTGCACTTTCCACCTTCAGATCTCACCTTGCAATAAACCGTGAAGGGATTGACAACCCTTTGTAGCGTTGGGTGCAAGTTTGCTGTTTTTGCACAGGTACTTTTGGAGACTTGGCTTGATACTCCTACTGAATTGATACCTTGGTTCTCAAACTGAGGGAAATACTTACTACTACTGTGCTGCATCACCCTTTCCTCTTCAAGGGAAAAAACCAACGCAAGCTCAAGAGGAAGCAATCGGTTGGTCCAACCGAGGCCACCAGTAGCTCCATGACGTCGCGTAGGTGCTATAGGTGCTTAGCTCCGGCTCATTCGTGCGCTGCAACATTGATCTCGACGAAGCCTGAGCTTCAGCAGCCGCTGAGCTCGTCGCCAACGATGTTTTCGACCATTTCAGCCCCCGTGGCTTGCTCCTTTGGATGCGCGGGTGAGAGGCCGATCCATTCGTGGTCTCAGCCGTCTATTTGGTTATTGGAAATATGCCCTAGAGGCAATGATAAAATATTTATTATTATATTTCTTGTTTCAAGATAATCGTTTATTATCCATGCTATAATTGTATTGAATGAAAGCATAGATACATGTGTGGATATATAGACAAAACAATGTCCCAAGAAAGCCTCTAGTTCGCTAGTCAGTTGATCAAGGATGGTTAAGGTTTTCTGACCATATGCAAGTGTTGTCTCTTGTTAACTGGATCACATCATTAGGAGAATCTTGTGATGGACTAGACCCAAACTATGAATGTATCGTGTCATTTTGTTGCTATTATTTTGTGTGTGTCAAGTATTCATTCCTATGACCATGAGATCATGTAACTCACTGACACTATAGGAATACCTTGTGTGTATCAAATGTCACAACATTACTGGGTGACTATAAAGGTGCTCTACACGTATCTCCGAAGGTGTCCGTTGAGTTAGCATGGATCAAGACTAGGATTTGTCACTCCGTGTGATAGAGAGGTATCTCGGGGCCCACTCGGTAATACAACATCACATACAAGCCTTGCAAGCAATGTGACCGAAGTGTAAGTCACGGGATCTTGTATTACGGAACGAGTAAAGAGACTTGCCGGTAACGAGATTGAAATAGGTATAGGGATACCGACGATCTAATCTCGGGCAAGTAACATACCGAAGGACAAAGGGAATGTTATACGGGATTATATGAATCCTTGGCACAAAGGTTCAACCGATAAGATCTTCGTAGAATATGTAGGATCCAATATGGACATCCATGTCCCGCTATTGGATATTGACCGAGGAGTGTCTCGGGTCATGTCTACATAGTTCTCGAACCCATAGGGTCTGCACACTTCAGGTTCGATGATGTTCTAGTATAGTCGAGTTGTATGTGTTGGTGACCGAAGGTTGTTCGGAGTCTCAGATGATGACGTCACGAGGGTTTCCGTAATGGTCCGGAAACGAAGATTGATATATAGGATGGTTTCATTTTGTCATCGCAAAGATTTCGGGCATTACCGACAATGTACCGGGAGTGACGAATGTGTTCCGGGTATTCACCGGGAGGGGCCCAGCCACCCAGGAGTGAGCCGAGTAACCTTAGGGTGGTGCACCAGCCCTTAGTGGGCTGGTGAGGCCAGCCCAAGAGGGCTATGGTGCCACAAGAGAAAATACCAAAGGAAAAAAAGGAAAGAGGGAGGTGAGAAGGAAGGAGAGGACTCCTTCCCCCAAACCGAATTGGGGTGGGAGTCCACCTCCTCCCTTCGGCCGGCACCCTTGGGGCTCCCTTGAGTCCCAAGGCTAGCCCCTCCCCTCCTCCTATATATATTGGTGGTTTTAGGGCTTTTGAGACACAACTTTTCCACGTGCAACTCAAACCTATACCACGTAGTTCCTCCTCTAGATCGGATTTCTGCGGAGCTCGGGCGGAGCCATGCAGGAGTAGATCATCACCACCACCGGCGCGCCGTCACGCTGCCGGAGAACTCAACTACTTCCCCGTCTCTCTTGCTGGATCAAGAAGGCGGAGATCGTCATCGAGATGTACGTGTGCTGAACACGGAGGTGCCATTCGTTCGGCGCTAGATCGGAACGGATCGTGGGACGATGGTGATTTGAATCACGAAGTTGTACCACTACATCAACCGCATTTCTTAACGCTTCCCGCTTTGCGATCTACAAGGGTATGTGGATCCAATATCCCTCTCGTAGATGAACATCACCATGATAGGTCTTTGTGTGCGTAGGAAATTTTTTGTTTCCCATGCAACGTTCCCCAACATTGGTCTCCGGAGTAGGATTTCCGATCCCCTCCTTCGTCCTTGGTGTTGCCGGCGACTCGCTGCCGGTGAGTTTAACCCCATCGACCAGGTGTTTGACCAGGCGTAGGAAATTTTTTGTTTCCCATGCAACGTTCCCCAATAGTGGCATCATGAGCTAGGTTCATGCGTAGATGTAATCTCGAGTAGAACACAACATTTTTGTGGGTGTCGATGTTCGATTTGCTACCCACCTTAGTCTTTTCTCGATTCGGCGGTATTGTCGGATTGAAGCGGCCCGGACCGACATACTCGTACGCTTACGAGAGACTGGTTTCATCAACCAACATGCAACTCATTTCTTGGGTTCCTGTTTCTTCAACTTTAGTTGAATTGGATTTGACCGAGGCGGTCCTCGGAGAGAGGTTAAATAGCAATTTGCACATCTCCGTTCTGGTATTTGCGTAAGTAATATGCGATCATACTAGATACCCATAGCAGCCACCTAAAACATGTAACAACAAATTAGAGGACGTATAACTTGTTTTTGCAGGGTATGCTTGTGATGTGATATGGCCAAAGACAAGATGTGATATATTGGATGTATGAGATGATCATGTTGTAATAGTTAATATCGACTTGCACGTCGATGCTACGACAACCGACAGGAGCCATAGGGTTGTCTTTAAACTAACGTTTGTGTTTGCAGATGCATTTACTATATTGCTAGGTTGTAGCTTTAGTAGTAATAGCATAGATAGCACGACAACCTCGATGGCGGCACGATGATGGAGATCATGGTGTGGCGCCGGTGACAAGAAGATCATGCCGGTGCTTTGGTGATGGAGATCAAGAAGCACAAGATCATGGCCATATCATGTCAGTTATGAAGTGCATGTGATGTTAATCCTTTTATGCACCTTATCTTGCTTAGAACGACATTAGCATTATAAGGTGATCCCTCACTAAAATTTCAAGATAAAATTGTGTTCTCCCTCACTGTGCACCGTTGCGACAGTTCGTCGTTTCGAGACACCATGTGATGATCGGGTGTGATAGACTCAACGTTCACATACAACGGGTGCAAAACAGTTGCACACGCGGAACACTCGGGTTAAACTTGACGAGCCTAGCATGTGCAGATATGGCCTCGGAACATAAGAGACCGAAAGGTCGAGCATGAATCATATAGTTGATATGATTAGCATAGAGATGTTTACCACTGAAACTATACTCAACTCACGTGATGATCGGACTTGAGTTAGTGGATTTGGATCATGCACCACTCAAATGACTAGAGGGATGTATTTTTTGAGTGGGAGTTTATTAGTAATTTGATTAGTTAAACTCTAATTGTCTTCAACATAGTCTAAGTCCACTTTGCAATATTTTATGTTGTAGATCAATGGCTCACGCACTAGCAACCCTGAATTTCAATACGTTCCTAGATAAAGCTAAGTTGAAAGATGATGGAAGCAACTTTGTAGACTGGGCACTTAATCTTAGGCTCATCCTACAAGCTGGGAAAAAGAATTATGTCCTTGATGCTGCGCTAGGAGATGAACCACCCTTTACGTCTGACCAAGATGTTTTGAACGCTTGGCAATCGCGTAAGGAGGACTACTCAGTAGTTCAATGTGCAGTCTTGTATGGCTTAGAACCGGGACTTCAACGATGTTTTGAGCGTCATGGAGCATATGAGATGTTTCAGGAGTTGAAGTTTATCTTTCAGAAGAACGCCCGGATCGAGAGGTATGAGACCTCCGATAAATTCTATGCTTGCAAGATGGAGGAGAATTCGTCTGTGAGTGAACATGTGCTCAAAATGTCTGGGTACACAAACCGTCTAGATGAGCTGGGGATTGAACTCCCGCAAGAGGCTATCACTGACAGAATTCTTCAATCACTGCCACCTAGCTATAAGAGCTTTGTGTTGAACTATAACATGCAAGGGATGAACAAGTCACCCGGCGAGTTATTCGCGATGCTGAAAGTCGCAGAGAACTCCGGAAAGAGCATCAAGTGTTGATGGTCAATAAGACCACTGATTTCAAGAGAAACGACAAAGGCAAGAAGGGTAACTCCAAGAAGAGCCGCAAAACTGTTGCCAATTCGACGAAGAAACCCAAGGCTGGACCTAAGTTGGAAACGGAGTGTTATTATTGCAAGGGGATGGGTCACTAGAAGCGCAACTGCCCCAAGTATTTGGCTGATAAGAAGGCGGCCAAAGAAAAATCAGGTATATGTGATATACATGTTATTGATGTGTACTTAACCAACTCTCGTAGTAGTGCCTGGGTATTTGATACCGGTTCTGTTGCTCATATTTGCAACTCGAAGCAGGAACTGTGGAATAAACGAAGTGACGATGCGCGTGGGAAATGGTTCCAAGGTTGATGCAATCGCCGTCGGCACAGTCTCACTTCAGTTACCATCAGGATTAGTTATGAACTTAAATAATTGTTATTTAGTGTATGCGTTAAGCATGAACATTATATCTGGATCTTGTTTATTGCGAGATGGTTACTCGTTTAACTCAGAGAATAATGGTTATTCTATTTCTATGAGTAATATCATTTATGGTCATTCACCCAATGTGAGAGGTTTGTTCATATTGAATCTTGATTGTGATGATACAGATATACAAAACATTGAGACCAAAAGTTGTAGAGTTAACAATGATAGCGCCACGTTTTTGTGGCACTGCCGCTTAGGTCATATTGGAGTAAAGCGCATGAAGAAACTCCATTCCGATGGGCTTTTGGAGTCACTTGATTTTGAATCACTTGACACGTGCGAACCATGCCTCATGGGCAAGATGACTAAGACTTCATTCTCCGGAACAATGGAGTGTGCAAGTGACTTGTTGGAGATCATACATACCGATGTTTGCGGTCCGATGAGTGTGGAGGCGCGCGGCGGATATCGTTATTGTCTCACCTTCACTGACGATTTGAGTAGGTATGGATATATCTACTTGATGAAGCACAAGTTTGAAACGTTTGAGAAGTTCAAGCAATTTCAGAGTGAAGTCGAAAATCATCGTAACAAGAAGATCAAGTTCCCGCTTTCTGATCGAGGGGGCGAATATCCGAGTTTCGAGTTTGGTGCTCACTTAAGACAATGTGGAATTGTTTTACAGTTGACACCGCGTGGAACACCACAGCGTAATGGTGTGTCCGAACGTCGTAATCATACTTTGTTAGATATGGTACGATCTATGATGTCTCTTACCGATTTGCCGTTATCGTTTTGGGGTTATGCATTAGAGACAGTTGCATTCACTTTAAATAGGGCACCATCAAAATACGTTGAGGCGACACCATATGAGGTATGGTATGGCAAGAGGAAAAAGCTGTCGTTTCTTACAGTTTGGGGATGTTATGCTTATGTCGAAAAGCTTCATCCTGAAAAGGTGGAACCCAAAGCAGAAAAGTGCGTCTTCATAGGTTACCCAAAGGAGACAGTTGGGTACACCTTCTATCTCAGATCCGAGGGCAAAGTGTTTGTTGCTATAAACCAAGCTTTTCTTGAGAAGGAGTTTCTCTCGAAAGAATTGAGTGGGAGGAAGATAGAACTTGATGAGGTTGTCGAACCTCTACTCCCTCTAGATGGTGGCGCAGGACAAGGGGAAACCTCTGTCGAAGCGATGCCGGTTAAGGAGGAAGCTAATGATGATGATCATGAAGCTTCGGATGAAGTTCCTATTGGACCTCGCACGTCGACAAGATCATGTACTGCTCCTGAGTGGTACAGTAATCCTGTCTTATCTATCATGTTGTTAGACAACAATGAACCTGCGAATTATGAAGAAGCGATGGTGGGCCCGGATTCCAACAAATGGCTGGAGGCCATGAAGTCTAAGATAGGATCTATGTATGAAAACAAAGTGTGGACTTTGGAAGTATTACCTGAAGGTCACAAGGCTATTCAGAACAAATGGATCTTTAAGAAGAAGACGGACGCGGACGGTAATGTGACCGTTTATAAAGCACGACTTGTGGCAAAGGTTTTTTCACAAGTTCAAGGAGTTGACTACGGTGAGACGTTCTTACCGGTAACGATGCTTAAGTCCGTCCGAATCATGTTAGCAATAGCTGCATTTTTCGATTATGAAATCTGGCAGATGGATGTCAAAACGGCGTTCCTTAACAAAGGAAGAGTTGTATATGATGCAACCCGAAGGTTTTGTCGATCCAAAGAATGCTAACAAAGCAATCTCCAGCGATCCATTTATGGACTGGGGCAAGCATCTCGGAGTTGGAATAAGCGCTTTGATGAAGTGATCAAAGCGTTTGGGTTTATACAAGTTGTTGGAGAATCTTGTATTTACAAGAAAGTGAGTGGGAGCTCTGTGGCGTTTCTAATATTATATGTGGATGACATATTGCTGATTGGAAACAATGTGGAATTTTTAGAGAGCGTAAAAGATTACTTGAACAAATGTTTTTCAATGAAGGACCTCGGAGAATGTGCTTACATATTAGGCATTAAGATCTATAGGGATAGATCGAGGTGCCTAATAGGACTTTCACAAAGCACATACCTTGATAAAGTTTTGAAGAAGTTCAAAATGGAACAGTCCAAGAAGGGGTTCTTGCCAGTATTACAAGGTATAAAGTTGAGTAAGACTCAGTGTCCAGTAACTACGGAAGACAGAGAAAAGATGAGTACCGTCCCCTATGCTTCAGCCATAGGGTCTATAATGTATGAAATGATGTGCACTAGACCAGATGTCAGCCTGGCCATAAGTATGACACGCAGGTTTCAAAGTAATCCAGGAGTGGATCACTGGACGGCGGTCAACATTCTCGCTAGTTTTCCATGCTAGTACTCACTTATTTTGGGTCCCGGGGCCCTACGAATGTTCGGGGAACTTCGGGGTCCGGTTACGGGGACCTCATCAAAATTCGCAGATTTTGTCCATTGTGGCCAGTTTTGTATACGATTACTCACTGTGTTTGGGTCCCGGGGCGCTGCAAACGTTCGAGGAACTCTTCGGTCCGGTCACAGGGACCTCATCAAAACTCGCAGATTTGGTCCATTTTGGCTAGTTTTCTATGCTATTACTCACTGATTTTGGATCTTGGAGAGATACAAACATTCGGCGAACTCCTGGGTCCAATTATGGGGTACTTGTTGAACTCGCATATTTTATACACTGTGGTCAGTGCTCCATGCTATTACTCACTAATTTTGGGTCCTAGAGCGATCTGAACATTCTGCGAACTGGTTATGGGGACCTCGTCAAACCTCGTATATTTTATACATCCTGGCTAGTTTTCCATTCTACTACAAATTGATTTTGGGTCCTGGGGAGATATGAACCTTCTGCGAACTCGGGGTACCGGTTACGGGGACCTCGTCAAAACTCGCAAATTCTATACATTTTGGCCAGTTTTCTAGGCTTTGACAAATTGATTTTGGGACCTGGGGCGATACGAAAGTTCCGCAAACTCGGGGAACTTGTCAAAACTCGCATATTTGGTCCACTCTGGGCAGTTTCCATGCTATTACTTACTCATTTTGGTTCCGAGGGCGGTATTAACGTTCCGCGAACTACTTACGGGAAGCTTGTCAAAACTCACAGATTTCGTCCATTTCAGCTAGTTTTCTATGCTATTACTCACTGATTTTGGGTCTCAGGGCGATACAAATGTTCCTTGAACTCCGTGGACCGGTTACAAGAACCTCATCAAAACACCTAGATTCGGTCCATTCTAACCAGTTTTCCATGCTATTATTAACTTATTTTGGGTCCCCGGGCGATACGAACGTTCGGGGAACTTTGGGTCCGGTTACGGGGGCCTCGTCAAAATTCACAGATTTTGTCCATTCTCGCCAGTTTTGTATGCTATTACTCACTGTGTTTGGGTCCCGGGGCGCTACAAACATTCGAGGAACTCCTCGGTCCAGTTACGGGGACCTCGTATAAACTCGCAGATTTGCTCCATTCTGGCCAGTGTTCTATGCTATAACTCACTGATTTTGGTCCCGGGGCAATACGAACGTTTCGCGAACTCCGGGCACCGGTTACAGGGACCTTGTCAAACCTCGCAGATTTGGTCCATTCTGGCCAGTTTTCCATGCTATTACTCACCGATTTTGGGACCAGGGGCGATACGAACTTTCCCCGAACTCCGGGGACCGGTTACGGGAACCTTGTCAAAACTCGCATATTTTATATATTCTGGCCAGTTTTCCATGGTACGTACAGATTTTTTGGTCCCGGGGTGATACGAACGTTTCGCACTCCAGGGACCGGTTAAGGGGACCTCGTCAAAACTCACATATTTTATATATTCTGGCCAGTTTTCCATGCTATTACTCACTGACTTTGGGTCCCGGGGTGCTACAAACGTTCGAGGAATTCCTCGGTCCGGTTACAGGGACCTCATCAAAAGTCGTAGATTTGGTCCATTCTGGCTAGTTTTCCATGCCCTTACTAACTTTGGGTCCCGGTGCAATACGAACATTCCGCGAACTACGGGAACCGGTTACGGAGACCTCGTCAAAACTCACAAATTTTATACATTCTAGACAGTTTTCCATCCTATCACTCACTCATTTTTGGACTGGGGGCGACACGAAAGTTGTGCGAACTCCGGGGAGCGGTTACGGGGACCTTGTCAAAACTCGCATATTTTATATATTCTACCTAGTTTCCCATGCTAGTACTCATTAAATTTTGGTCCCGGGGTGATACGAACGTTCCGCAAACTCCGAGGACCGGTTAAGGGGACCTCGTCAAAACTCGCATATTTTATATATTCTGGCCAGTTTTCCATGCTATTAGTGAGTGATTTTGGGTCCCGGGGTGCTACAAACGTTCTAGGAATTACTCGGTCCGGTTACGAGGACCTCGTCAAAACTCGCAGACTTGGTCCATTCTGGCCAGTTTTCCATGCGCTTACTAACTTTGGGTCCCGGGGCGATAGGAACATTCCGCGAACTCCGGGAACCGGTTACAAGGACCTCATCAAAACTCGCAAATTTTATACTTTGTGGCAAGTTTTCCATCCTATTACTCACTGATTTTTGGACCCGGGGCGATTCGAAAGTTCTGCGAACTCCGGGGACCTCGTCAAACCTCGCATACTTTATACATTTTGGCAAGTTTACCATGGTATTACTCATTAATTTTGGGTCCCGCGGCGATTCGAACGTTCCTCGAACTCCGGGGACGGGTTAGGGGAACTCCTCAAAACTCAGAGATTTGGCCCATTCTCGTCAGTTTTCTATGCTATTACTCAATCATTTTGGGTTCCGGGGCGATACGAATGTTCCGTGAACTCCGAGAACCAGTTACGGGGACGTCGTCAAAACTCGCAGATTTTATACATTCTGGACAATTTTCCATGCTATTAATCACTGATTTTGGGTCCCGGGGCGATAGAAACTTTTCGCGAACTCCGGGGATCGGTTACGGGGACATCGTCAAAACTCACACATTTGGTCCATTCTGCCTAGTTTTCTATGCTATTACTCATGGATTTTGTGTCTCGGGGTGATAGGAACGTTCCGCGAACTCGGGGGACCGGTTACGGGGACTTCGTCAAAACTCTAATATTTTATACATTCTCGCCAGTTTTTCATGCTATTACGCACTTATATTGGGTCCCGGGGTGATACGAACGTTCGGGGAACTACGGGGTCCGGTTACGGGGACCTCGTCAAAATTCGGAGATTTTGTCCATTCTCGCCAGTTTTGTATGCGATTACTCACTGTGTTTGGGACCCCGGGCACTACAAATGTTCGAGGAACTCCTCGGTCCGGTTACGGGGACCTCGTCAAAAGTCGCAGATTTGGTCCATTCTGGCTAGTTTTCTATGCTATGACTCACTGATTTTGGGTCTCGGGGCGATACGAATATTCGACGAACTCCTGGGTCCAGTTACGGGGACCTCGTCGAAACTCACATATTTTATACATTCTGGCCAGTTTTCCACGCTATTACTCACTGATTTTGGGCCCTGGAGCGATCTGAATATTCTGCGAACTCCAGGGACCGGTTATGGGGACCTCGTCAAACCTCGTATATTTTATGCATTTTGGCCACTTTTCCATGCTATTACTCATTGAGTTTGGGTCCCGGGGAGATATGAAAGTTCCACGAACTCCGGGGACCGGTTACGGGGACGTCGTCAAAACTCACGGATTTGGTCCATTCTGGCCAGTTTTCCATGCTATTACTCACTGTTTTTGTCTCTCGGGCGATACAAACGTTTCGCGAACTCCGGGTACCGGTTACCGGCACCTCGTCAAAACTGGCAAATTTTATACATTTTGGCCAGTTTTCCAGGCTATTACTCACTGATTTTGGGACCTAGGGCGATACGAAAGTTTCGCGAACTCCGGGGTCCGGTTACGGGGACCTCGTCATAATTCGCAAATTTGGTGCACTCCGATGAGTTTCCTATGCTATTACTCACTTTGTTTGGGTCCTAGGGCCCTACAAACGTTCGAGGAACTCCTCGGTTTGGTTGCGGGGACCTCATCAAAACTCACAGATTTGGTCCGTTCTGGCTAGTTTTGTATGCTATCAGTCACTTATTTTGGGTCCCGAGGCGATACGAACGTTCCTCGAACTCCGAGGACCGGTTACGGGGACCTCGTCAAACCTCGCAGATTTGGTCCATTCTGGCCAGTTTTCTGTGCTATTACTACTAATTTTGGGTCCCGGGGCGGTACGAACGCTCCGCGAACTGGTTACGGGGACCTCGACAAAACTCGCAGATTTGGTCCATTGTGGCTAGTTTTCTATGCTATTACTCACCGACTTTGGGTCTCGGGGCGATACGAACGTTCCGCGAACTCCGTGGACCGGTTAGAGGGACGTCATCAAAACTTGTAGATTTTCTCAATTCTAGCCAGTTTTCCATGCTATTATTGACTTATTTTGGGTCCCGGGGCGATATGAACATTCGGGGAACTTTTGGGTACGGTTACGGGGACCTCGTCAAAATTCACAGATTTGGTCCATTCTAGCCAGTTAGGTATTGTACTAGTACAAATGCCCGTGTGTTACACCAGGCAAAAAATATCTCAAGGCTTTCCTACTAAAATAATACTCTGCACCCTTGTAGTAAAAAAACACTACACTACAGTGATTGATTCAATCTCTGAAACCTAGCTATCTAAATCTACCTAATTGATCTTGTTTCTTGATTCAATAGTAAGTAGTTGTAGCTTAATTTTCATTCGGTTTCAATGGATTAATTCAAGCATTATTTTCTGCTTAAAATGAAGCTATATGATAGAGGTTTTATTATTTCTCTTATAAAATAAAAATGAAGCATTACTGTATGTCTGAAGAAACTATTTACTTGCAGCTATAAAAGGTTTTGATGCTTCTGAAGTGAAAACTCTATTGTGTACATGTATTTGAAAATAGGGGGAAGATAAGTTTCATGTGGGAATTAGCATAGAAATTTGCTTAGCAACTTGAACAAAGCTAAGGCTTTGCATATTAAGCTGCACCAATGGTACTAAATATTATATAAAACCTGATGCCGAAGGAAATAGTGCCTAGGCACCGAATTAAAATGAGTTAGAAGAACATCCATGAGAACATACCAAATAGTTCATGGAAGGCAATGCATTGGGTATTATTGACCTTGGTTCCTCAAGGCTCTACCTATTACTACAGAAAATGGTATAGAGGGAGAAAATCCATGCTTAGAGTAACCAAGACAACTTTCAGGTTATTTTTGGCTTCTTGTATAGCCTGTGGATTTGAAAAGGGAACATGTGCAGTTGGGTACTATCAGAGGAAAAGATGAATTAATAAAAATCTTTGGACAACTATTAGCAGAAGCCAATAAGGCAAAGAGTTAACCTGTCCATGCTTCAACTGGACTGTAGCTCCTGACTGAAGGATGTCCAAGCCTTCCGAATACCTTTGGCAAGTAATGTATGTGCATGTAATGACCAAAAAACAAGTCAAAACAGCGACTTGATGTTCGGTCCTTTATCAACAGACACAAGCACGAAATTACTTTTGTTGATTTTTAACACAATATGTATCCTGAAGCTAACGTTATGTGGTTACTCTGTGGAATACTCATTTTGCACTCAGCCTAAAACATACATGCACATTCTGTGAGAATAACAATGGCCATTGGAAGGGATAGGGGAATCACCAGCGAGGTTGGGGCGGAGATCACATGCCCCTTCCTCCTTCACCGCCTCACCTCCCGTCAGCCGCCGCACCACGTACCCCCAGCCGCCGCGGGGCGCCGCCCCGGCCAGGCGGTTCTTTCTGCCACACTTCGCCGCCCCGCCGCATGCACTGCCGCGTGCCGCCGCCGTCGCACTTCGCCGCCCCGCGCGCCTGCGCCTCCAGCCTCGCCGCCCCGCCGCATGGTGCGCTGCGCCTGCCGCCAGACCTGGCCGCCCCACGCGCCCCTTGGCCTCGCCTTCACCTCTGACCACCGCCGCGACGCTCACCGGCGCCGGAGCCGCCGTCGACGGACCGGCCTCCTCCTCAGCCAGATCGGATCCACCCAATCCCTGGACCGGTGAAGGACAGAGGTATTTTTTAAAGACGAAACGTTTTTTTCCACTTATTGAAGGACCGCGGGTTGATTTGGGAAAAACAGGGGGGCGTTTTTGCAAAACTGCCATGACGGACGGCATAAGCCATCGGTGCTTTATTATTAGGGGAGATTACTTAGTGTGTTTGGGTCCCGAGGCGCTACAAACGTTCGAGGAACTCCTCGGTCCGGTTACGGGGACCTCGTATAAACTCACGGATTTGGTCCATTCTGGCCAGTTTTCCATGCTATTACTCACTGATTTTGGGACCCGGGGCGATACGAACGTTTCGCGAACTCCGGGGACCGGTTCCGGGGACCGTGTCAAACCTCACAGATTTGGTCCATTCTGGACAGTTTTCCATGTTATTACTCACCGATTTTGGGTCCCGGGGTGGTACAAACGTTTCGCGAACTCCGGGGACCGATTACGGGGACGTTGTTAAAACTCACATATTTTATATATTCTGGCTAGTTTTCCATGTTATTACTAACTGATTTTTGGTCCATGGGTGATACGTACGTTCCGCAAACTCCGAGGACCGGTTAAGGGGACCTCGTCAAAACTCGCATATTTTATATATTCTAGCCAGTTTTCCATGCTATTACTCACTGACTTTGGGTCCTGGGGTGCTACAAATGTTCGAGGAATTCCTCGGTCCGGTTACGGGGACCTCGTCAAAACTCGCAGATTTGGTCCATTCTGGCCAGTTTTCCATGCTCCTACTAACTTTGGGTCCTGGGGCAATACGAACATTCCGAGAACTACGGGAACCGGTTACGGGGACCTCTTCAAAACTCGCAAATTTTATACATTCTCGCGAGTTTTCCATGTTATTACTCACTGATTTTTTGTCCCCGGGCGATACGAACGTTCCGCGAACTCTGGGGACCGGTTACACGGACCTCGTCAAAATTCGTAGATTTGGTCCATTCTGGCTAGTTTTCCATGCTATTACTGACTAGTTTTGGGTCTCGGGGTGATACGGACGTTCTGCGAACTCCGGGGATCGGTTACGGGGACCTCGTGAAAACTCGCAAATTTTATACATTCTAGCCAGTTTTCCATGCTATTACTCACACGTTTTGGGACTCGGGGCGATACGAAAGTTCTGCGAACTCCAGGGACTTCGTCAAACCTCGCATATTTTAGGCCCAGACCTAAGCCCAGCCTAAGTTATGACCATGTGTATGTGTATGTGCAGTGATTCCTATTACAGCTCACCTACAACGCGTCAGTATTCAACAACTTGGCATCATAGTGCTTTCACCATTGCATCTGAGAGAGCAACATCGGTGCCATATGTTGCTATCTTGTGCCGCCGCTCGCGATGCAAGGTTTTATAAGACTAGTAAAATATATGCTATTTTAGAATATGTTACTATCTTCATAGTGGATAGAAACATATGTACGTATAGTGTAATGCACAACAACATTTATTATTTTATAGACTTGTCTTATTTTGGTTACGGGGACCTCGTCAAAACTCGCAGATTTGGTCCATTCTAGCTATTTTTCTATGCTATTACTCACTAATTTTGGGTCTCGGGGCGATACGAACATTCCGCGAACTCCGGGGACCGGTTATGGGGACCTCGTTAAAACTCGTAGATTTGGTCCATTCTAGCCAGATTTCCATGCTATTACTCAGTTATTTTGGGTCCCGAGGCGATACGAACGTTCGGGGAACTTCGGGGTCCGGTTACGGGGACCTCGTCAAAATTCACAGATTTTGACCATTCTAGCTAGTTTTGTATGCTATTACTCACCGTGTACGGGTCCCGGGGCGCTACAAACGTTCGAGGAACTTCTCGGTCCGGTTACGGGGTCTTCGTCAAAACTCGCAGATTTGGTCCATTCTGGCCAGTTTTCTATGCTATTACTCAATGATTTTGGGTCCCGGGGCGAGACGAACATTCGACAAACTCGTGGGTCAAGTTACGGTGACCTCGTCAAAGAGCATTTTTTATACATTTTGGCCAGATTTCCATGCTATTATGAGGATTCGAACGTTCACCGAACTCCGGGGACCGGTTACACGGACCTCGTCAAAACTCGCAGATTTGGTCCATTCTGGCCTGTTTTCCATGCTATTACTCACTGATTTTGGGTCTCGGGGCGATACCAATGTTCCGCGAACTCTGGGTACCGGTTATGGGGAACTCATCAAAAATCACAAATTTTATACATTTTGGCCAGTTTTCATGGCTTTTACTCACTGATTTTGGGACCCGGGGCGATACGAAAGTTCCGCGAACTCCGGGGTCCGGTTACGGGGACCTCGTCAAAATTCACAGATTTGGTCCACTCTAGACAATTTTGTATGCTATTACTCACTTTGTTTGGGTCCAAGGGTGCTACAAACGTTCGAGGAACTCCTCGGTCCGATTACGGGGACCTCGTCAAAACTCAAAGATTTGGTCCATTCTGGCTAGTTTTCTATGCTATTACTCACTCATTTTGGGTCCCGAGGCGATAGGAACGTTCCGCAAACTCCGGGGACCTCGTCAAACCTCGCAGATTTGGTCCATTCTGGCCAGTTTTCCATGCTATTACTCACAGATTTTGGGTCCCGGGGCTGTACGAACGTTCCGCGAACTCCGGGGACTCTGTATAGGGACCTCGTCAAAACTCATAGATTTGGTCCATTCTAGCTAGTTTTCTATGCTATTACTCACTGATTTTGGGTCTTGGGGCGATACAGACGTTCCGCAAACTCCGGGGACTGGTTACGTGGACCTCGTCAAAACTCGTAGATTTGGTCCATTCTAGCCAGCTTTCCATGCTATTATTCACTTATTTTGGGTCCATAGGCCATACGAACGTTCGGGGAACTTCGGGGTCTGGTTACGGGGACCTCATCAAAATTCCTAGATTTGGCCCATTCTCGCCAGTTTTGTATGCTATTACTTAGTGTATTTGGGTACCGGGGCGCAACATGCGTTTAAGGAACTCCTGTGTCCAGTTAAGCGGACCTCGTCAAAACTCGTAGATTTGGTCCATTCTGGCCAGTTTTCTATGCTATTACTCACTAATTTTGGGTCCCGGGGTGATACGAACGTTCCACGAACTTCCAGGACCGGTTAAGGGGACCTCGTCAAAACTCGCATATTTTATATATTCTGCCTAGTTTTTACGCAATTTGTAGCGCCCCGCGTGATTACTACTGTAGCCAGATGGTTGCCACGCATACCAGCCTAGGAAATCACTCTGGTATGCGCGTTTACAACAAGTATCAGGAACACAGGCATTTCTATTATTGGATATATATGTCTTACATGATATGATCCAAGCGGTGATGGCAGCGGAAAGGCTCTATCTAAGGCAACATGGTCTTGGTGCGGCTCCAATCCACAGGTATCTGACTAGGTTACTCTTCTAGCCTGCGAACACTCCGGCTCCTCGACAACGGACGACAGATCCTTATGTGAACCTGGCCATGTTAAAGGCTGCTGAGTACTTTTGAATGTACTCGCAAGCAAACCCAACTAACATATAGACCAAGCAAAGCAATCTATGACATTCAAGCATGCACTTGTTATTAGAGCAATATTAATTATCATGGCATCACTTACCTATCTAGCAGGATTAAATATCATGATATAACAGGATTATCCAGCATGATAACTACTAAAGTAGATATGATAGGGTAAAGCATATTAAGTAAATAATTTATACTCCGAATGTTCTTATAATCTAATATGAATCTGATCCAAATCCAATTTGATTCATGTGGTCATTCGACCACTCATCTCATAGCCATCCCATGGCTAACATATCATATTCCTGACATCAATTGATGTCTGCACAAGACGAGTTCTTCCATCATTATTATGGTTGACTACCTATTGAGGTCTGGACGGGCTGTCCAATACCATGGACGCGGCTATTCGAATAGATTTGACACTCTATAGAGGTTGCACACTTTACCCACACCACGAAGCACCTGGCCTCGTGATCCCATTCGGGTGGACCAGCGTTGCTTCAACGAGACCTGCCTGACCAATGACTCTTCCATCTTACCACCGGCATTCATCCTCCCCCGAAGTCCTGCCCTGGGTGGTCCCTGTGTCCTCATGACACCTGCCACCGTCGTGGCCAAACGGGGATGCCGACACAAAACAATCAACTGTCTCACACGGCCATCACCGCCTACCTGACCAGGGTAGCGCGCGTGCATAACCCTCCCTCTTTGGAGGTACCGGTGAAAGAGCACGCAATCAGACCAAGTCAAGGCCGTCCCATATCGGAAGATGTGGTTGCACGGATAAGCCCGGATAGGTGACTCTAGATCGACCGACTAGATTTAGTCTTAGCCAGTATTTCACAAGCATGGTTGTTTATCACAATAACTCGAGATGGCAGTATCTAAGCATGATAACCACCTATCTCTATATAATATCACGACAAGTCATTAATGCAATGATAAGATGAGCAGTAGCAGGTAATGTAAATGATAATATCAAAATGGCAAGAGTTTAATTATTTCCAGCACAAGTATATCATTAATTAAACACGCAAGAAAAACACAGACAATGCTTTAGGGCATATATCAGATGGTCGGCTTGCCTGGGGTCAAAGAATACTCCGGAAAGAAGTGCGGAGAGTCTGCGGAAAGGATCACCGGAAACCATTCTCTCTCGGAGGGGGTTGATTGGAGGCAAGGGAAATATTGTCATTTTCAGAATGTGAAAACATTATGGAAATTATACCATCAGAATAGGCTCGACGAACTGAACACGTGGGCGCTCGTTTCACCTGAATCGGAGTTACGAGCGAAAAGATATAACCCGATGAAATTTAGGGACCAATCTATAAAAGAAACTTCTACAAATAGGTTCCTGGCTGGCTAGTAGAAAGCGCCTTTGGGGAAATACATCTTCAGCTGAGGGAAAGCGTATTTTCAGAAATACGCCCCCACTTACTCTGCGCAGGCCCGGACTCTGAGCCTCTTACAGCTGGACCCGCACCTTATGTTTTCTCTCCTCCCGGTTACTCATCCCCTTCCCCCCGATACCAAACAGAGGAGAAGCAGGGGACGTGACGGGATCGATGCCGGCGAATGGAGGTCTGGCAACCTCGATCAGCTATGTGGACGGGTCTTTGACTGCATCCCGTGCCCGTGGGTGGTGGTCTTGCTGCCGGGGATGGCCGGAGTGAGGCACAACAGCGGCGGCAGAGCCGCGACCATTGCAGAGAGAAGAGATTGGGGAGCTCGACAGAAGGGGCGAGGAGGCTGCTGGTGAAGATAAGGGACTCGGGGACACACTTATATAGCGGCGAGGAGGGCTTCTGGATGACGGCCGAAGCTCCGGGAACTCGATGCCGTGGCGGCGCTCGCGCGGAGCACCTCTTGTCGGCACACCCGACCAGGGAGCTAGGAGACAAGGGGGAGAGAGTTCCAGAGGGCTCGCGCACGTGGTGGGCAGCTCGTCGGCGCACCCGGACGAGCCAGAGCTGGCTAGAGAAGAGCTCCCGAAGGATCCAGTGCACAGTGCAGCGATTTGGCGCGCTCTGCACATGGTCACCGTGTGGCCACGACATTGCCACGCCTCACTCGTAGCCAAACCGTGTCTGGGGTGTTCTCCTCCCTTCCCTGGATCCACTTGTGCAGCTAGATAGCACGGGAGAGTTCTGATGTGATTGCACCTTGGTCAAACAACAACCAACAACTAGGTGTTTGTGCTGTAGTGTGACCACCACAGTGATCTCCTTGGCCCGATGTGTGGCAAAGGTTGTCCATTCGCCAGGGTGACCATCTTAGCCAAGTCTTAGCACAAATGAACCACTCTAGATGGTATCTTCTTTGCAAACCTACAACTGGCCAGAATAGGAAAATAATTTGCTCGGACAAATTGGCTAGATGAATTTGGCTCCAATTTGGTGGAGGGAAGTTATTCGAATATACGAAGCTACTATAAAAGTTTCATACCATTTGGGGACACCAAAATGGTACTTCCTTCATAGAGCTTTCCAATGGACAGATACTTGGGAAAAATACTAAGGGAAAATGGAGAGATGGATTGAGTTGATTTTTGGTATTCATGAGTTATTTAGGGATGTTAACCACAATGAAAAGTTTCAGTTCAAATAGGTCAAGGGTTCAAGCACTTCCTTTGCAATTTGCCTAGTTGGACAGAATTTGCAAATTGATGTTGTGCTCAAACTTTGAACTATGGTACTTGGATTGTTGGTGGAAATGGTGGAGATATGGATAGGAGAAGCTCCACAAATTATTTGGGATTTTTCATAGCTACAAAAAGGGTAGTTCCTTTAGAAACTGCCAAAATGCAATATTGGCTTAAATAGGAAAAGGCAATTTTCGCCATTTAATAATGGCCAATATTTTTATGGGAGCTTAATATGATCTCAAAGAATATCTCCACAAGTTTTCATGAACATTGGGGATGGATAGGTATTTTCCTGGATTTAATTCCTTTAAGAGGCAGAAAATGGAATTAATTATAAATGAAAAATATTGCAAATGACTTGGCGATAGTTTTTGCATATCCAGGATTTATAGATGAAGGATGATCACTGAGAAAAGTTTGGGAGGCAATAGATCAAAGGAAATTGGGGTTCCTTTGTAACTTGAAGGATTAGGGTTTCCCTCCCGGCAAATCGGAAGGCATAGCTTCGACAGCAAAACCCTAAGAAAAGATCTTGGGTGGCAAGGTTGGACTGACGAGAATCTCTGGTTGGATAGGGAAGGCAAGGCTATATGACCATTTTCACATACCCAAGAGCTAGAAAAATCTGATAACCCCGAGAAATAAGACGGGAGCTAAATCTGCAAAGAAAAAAGAGGAGCGAAAACTACGGTGTTACAAACCTACCCCCCTTAAAAAAACTCGTCCTCGAGATCTCCAGGCTTACCTCCCGGGGAAGAGGGAACCTGTGTGAGACTTGGATCCATCAGCGGTCTTGTCTTCTTTGGTTCACCGACCCTTTAACTGCTTCTTCAGATGGACCATGTGTTGTCTCTGCACATAACTTCCTTGAATCCTCCTCTTTCCTATCGGCTAAACCTTTTTGTCCTTGACTGTAATTTTCAAGACCTCCTTTCCTAGTAATAGGCTCTCGTGCTAGTATGGTCTTGAGTGAATAGGGGTGGCATCCTTGTTGCCGTGTGAGAATGCTCAGTCTGGCTGTGAACTTTATAGCGGTGTTTCTTTCTGCCTTAGGCATTCTGACCTTGCCATTAGGTGATCCATAATTCAATTAATCAACATGACTGAACTATGGCTGCTATATCCCCAACTGAAATGTGAGGCATGATCACAAAGTAATCGTAAATAGTAGTCTATTATTCCAATGATGTCATCATGTTTATGAGTTGTTGATGCTGATGTGCTTTGAACCATTTTATTTGAATGTCTTGTTTCAAACTTTGTCGCTCGTGGAGATAATTTTGTTCTATATAGCTCTTGTAGACCTTGCTATGACCACTGAGTTGAGCATAGTATCACTATCATCTGGTGTATCTTTTGGTGCATAGTCTCTTATCTTGGTTGATAGCCCATATTCATGAGGAGTGCGGCAAGCTCGTTGGTAGCCGCGGGTAGGGCATTACTGTGGCCGCATATGCAAGAGTATGAGAAGGGTTGGTAATACCACCCTATTCGTGAGGCTTTATCTTGTTGATCGTCACAGAGGTTGTTTGTCCACAACTTCTTTGGTTCTTGAAGGTTCCTTTGATGGACCTGTCATGTCCTGCCAACACTATTCCGTGATTGTTTTCCCTGTTTCTTGGCTTGTTTTCACAACTTACTCTTGCATATCTCGTAGGGGTTGTTGTGCTCATATTCTTCCTTGAAGTATGGGGCCGATGTTTCTGTGGATATAGTCATTCCCGAGTACGAGTGGCTCACATGAACTGATCCACTGGACTGCAGGCTCACAACATATGCAGGTGTAGGATAATTCCTTTCATAACCACTGGGTTCTAAGGCGAATGTGTATCCAGACTAGTTCGTGCTTCTGACAAGCTTGTTGTAGGCACAATGATGCGTTGACGGAGGCTACATTCCTTATGCTCAAAGCTTGTGCCAGGGTAGTGTTTTGAAAAAGGCTGGGTATCGTACCTCGAAATCTTTCCTTCTTGTGGCTTACTGCGGAAGGTCGGGTGCCTTATGCTGGAAGTTTTCCATGGTGGTACGCTATGGAAGATGGGAGTGTCATATCCCAGAAGGATCTCTCATCGAGTGGCGTACCGAGGAAGATTGGCAGTCTGGTAAGCTCTTCTTGGTAGCATGTGGGGGAAGGTTGGGTTCCTTATACCAGAAGCCTTTTGCCGTGATGTATCATCAGATCTAGGGCCGGTTCTGGCTTCCTTCCGAAGTATCTAGAATTTTACCCATAGCAGACCCAAAACTTGATATAGGCCATACCTTGACTGAAAATTTTCCGTTGATCACACATCGCTTGTCCTTCTGTTGGTGTGATCATTGTTGTTGTAAAGGTTGCACAACTAGTGCATGCTTCATGTCGTTAATTAATTCAGAATACCCTTTGCATTCAACACACGTGTTGTCGATAATAAGTAGTTGACAGATATTTCCATTCGGTTCAGCCGAGCTTCCAAGTATGTGAGGTGCTCCTTGATTTGGACCACCATGAACTTTATCCATATTCCCCGCGAATTGGAGTTTGGTTGCTACTTTTGGCTCATTCACATTCTTGAAATATGTCTTCGATGGGTAATAAATGGCTCTTGAGTCCCTTGAGAAAAGACTCGGTTCACCTTACTGACTGAAATAATCCTTGTATCGCGGACTAAATAATTTGTCCTTACTGGTGTTCCTTCTTGGTAGCTCATCTTACTGTTCCTCAGGCGTGATATGTTATAAGGAAAACTCTCTCACGTATATTTTGGCCTTGTATCTTGCACACAATTCTGCTTCTGAACCATTCTTCATTCTTGACAGATCCGGTGGTAATGTTCTGAATATCAGGCAGTTTGCATGGATTGACTTTTGTTGAGTCTGGATTATTGGGTATTATCCAAGTTGCACGTTGTTCTTCTTGACGACACTTGCAGATGGATCTAGTCGGAGCGAAGAAACAGAACCAATAAAAGAAACAAAAACCGCAAAAAAACAGGAAGCAAATAAAGCTCAAGTGTCGCGGACCTTACACACATGGCCAGGGATCCACTAGTATAACTAGTATAGCCCACTTGATGTACCTCTAAGGATTTAGAAGAGAAACCACACAATGCTCCTGGTAGCACTGGTGTCAAGCTCCTACTACTTCCTTAGGGAGCATCACACTCGACGCAGGACCAGAGCCAAAGTGGTTAGGTCAACGTTCCTAAGGTTATCGGGAAAAGGTGTAATTTATGGGCGTTTCCCAAAGGAAACTAGAGTAATAAGAGAAATGCCATGGTTAGCAAGCAGGGTAAGGATATCTGGTTGACCTAGGGGTTTCAGGGCTCACGGGTCGTTGCCGGGTGCGAGCATTTCATACCGGAGGCAAGGGCCACGAGAGTTGGGGTGTGATGGAGCCAAAAACCTATGGGGTTGCCTTATGATCAATAGTAGCTATGCTAAGTGGCAAAGATGGCTGAAATCCATTTGGGCCTTCTACTAAACACAAGATAGTGAAGTCTGGCTAGAGTAACCTATAGTCAACCTGACTGTTGTGATACCATTGCTTGTAGTGCCCCGCGTGATTACCACTGTAGCCAGACGGTCGCCACACATGCCAGCCCAGGTAATCACTCTGGTATGCGCGTTTACAACAAGTATCATGAACACATGCTTTTCTATTAATGGATATATAAGTCTTACATGATTTGATCCAAGAGGTGATGGCAGCAGAAAGGCTCTATCTAAGGCAACATGGTCTTGGTGCGGCTCCAATCCACATGGATCTGACTAGGTTACTCTGCTAGCCTGCGAACACTCCAGCTCCTCGACAACAGACGACAGATCCTTATGTGAACTTGGCCATGTTAAAGGCCGGTGAGTACTTTTGAATGTACTCGCAAGCAAACCAAACTAACATATACACCAAGCAAAGCAATCTATGACATTCAAGCATGCACTTGTTATTAGAGCAATATTAATTATCATGGCATAGCTTACCTATCTAGCAGGATAAAAAATCATGATATAACAGGATTATCCAGCAACATAACTACTAAAGTAGATATGATATGCTAAAGCATATTATGTAAATGATTTATACTCCGAATGTTCTCATAATCCAATCTGAATCTGAACCAAATCCAATTTGATTCATGTGGTCATCCGACCACTCATCTCATAGCCATCCCATGGCTAACATATCATATTCCTGACACCAACTAATGTCTGCATAATACGAGTTCTTCCATCATTATTATCATTATTACGGTTGACTACCTATTGAGGTCTGGACGGGCTATCCAATACTGTGGACACGACTATTCGAATACATTTGACACTCTGCAGAGGTTGCACACTTTACCCACACCCTGAAGCACCTGGCCTCGTGATCCCATTCAGGTGGACCAGTGTTGCTTCACCGAGACCTGCCTGACCCGTGACTCTTCCATCGTACCACCGGCATTAATCCTCCCCCGGAGTGCTGCCCTGAGTGGCCCCTGTGTCCTCATGACACCTGCCATCGTCGTGGCCAAACTAAACTATCCCAAACAGGGAAGCCGACACAAAACAATCAAGTGGCTCACAGGGTTATCACCGCCTACCTGATGAGGGTAGCACGCGTGCATAACCCTCCCTCTTTGGAGGTACCGGTGAAAGAGCACGCAATCAGACCAAGTCAACACCGTCCCATACCGGCAGATGTGGTTGCATGGATAAGCCCGAACACGTGACTTTAGATCGACCGACTAGATTTAGTCTTAGCCAGTATTTCACAAGCATGGTTGCTTATCACAGTTACTTGAGATGGCAGTAGGTAAGCATGTAACCACCTATCTCTATATAATATCATGACAAGTCATTAATGCAATGATAAGATGAGCAGTAGCAGGTAATGTAAATGATAATATCGAAATGGCAGGAGTTTAATTATTTCTAGCACAAGTATATCATTAATTAAACACGCAAGAATAACACAGAGCAATTCTTTAGGGCATATATCAGATGGTCAGCTTGCGTGGGGTCGAAGAATACTCCGGGAAGAAGTGCGGAGAGTCCGTGGAAAGGATCGCCGGAAACCGTTTTCTCTCGGAGGGGGCTGATTGGAGGCAAGGACAAAATGGTCATTTTCATAATGTGAAAACATTATGAAAATGATACCATCGGAATGGGCTCGACGAACTGAAGACGTGGACGCTGGTTTCACCTAATCGGAGTTACGAGCGAAAAGGTATAACCCGATGAAGTCTAGGGAAAATTTATAAAAGAAACTTCTACAAATAGGTCCCTGGCTGGCTAGCAGAAAGCGCCTTAAGGGAAATACGTCTTCTACTGAGGGAAAGTGTATTTTCACAAATACTCCTCCACTTACTCTGCGCGGGCCCGAACCATGAGCCTCTTACAGGTGGACCCCACCTTATCTTCTCTCTCTTCCCGGTCACTCATCCCCTTCCTCCCGATGCCGAACAGAGGAGAAGCAGGGGAGCGGCCGGGGTCGATTACGGTGAATGCAGGTCCGGCGACTTCGAGCAGCAATGGGGATAGGTCTGCGGCTGCATCCTGCGCTCGTGGGTGGTGGTCTCGCCGCCGGGACGACTAGAGTGAGGCACAACAGTGGCGGCAGAGCCGCAGCCATGGCAGAGAGAAGAGCTCAGGAGCTCGACAGAAGGGGCGAGGAGGCTGCTGGTGAAGAGAAGGGACTCGGGGACACGCTTATATAGCTGCAGGGAGGGCTTCTCGACGAGGGCCGAAGCTCCGGGAACTCGATGCCGTGGTGGCGCTCGGGCGGAGCACCTCCTATTGGCACACCCGGCCAGGAAGCTAGGGGACAAGGGGGAGACAGTTCGAGAGGGTTCGCGGACGCGGTGGGCAGCTCGTCGGCGCGTCCGGACGAGCCAGAGCTTGCTGGAGACGAGCTCTTGAAGGATCCAGTGCACAGTGCAACGATTTGGCATGCTCTGCGCGTGGTCACCGTGTGTCCACGACATTGCCACGCCTCACTTGCAGCCAAACCGTGTCTGGGGTGTTCTCCTCCCTTCCATGTATCGACTTGTGCAGCTAGATAGCACGGGAGAGTTCCGATGTGATTGCACCTTGGTCAAAGAGCAACCAACACCAAGGTGTTCTTGTTGTAGTGTGACTACCACAGTGATCTCCTTGGCCTGATCTGTGGCAAAGGTTGTCCATTCGCCAGGGTGACCATCTTAGCTAAGTCTTAGCACAAATGAACCACTCTAGATGGTATCTCCTTTGCAAACTTACAAACTGGCCAGAAATGGAAAGGAATTTCCTGGGACAAATTGGCTAGATGAATTTGGCTCCAATTTGGTGGAGGGAAGTTATTTGAATATATGAAGCTACTGTAAAAGATTCATACCATTTGGGGACACCAAAATGGTACTTCCTTCATAGAGCTTTCTAATGGACAGAAACTTGGGAAAAATACAAAGGGAAAATGGAGAGATGGATTGAGCTGATTTTTGGTATTCATGAGTGATTTAGCAAGGTTAACCACCATGAAAAGTTTTAGCTCAAATAGATCAAGGGTTCAAGTACTTCCTTTGCAAATTGCCCAACTAGACAGAATTTACAAATCGATGTTGTGCTCAAACTTTGAACTACGGTACTTGGATTCTTGGTGGAAATGGTGGAGATGTGGATAGGAGAAGCTCCACAAATTATTTGGGATTTTTCCTGTCTACCAAAATGGTAGTTCTTTAAGAAACTGCCCAAAATGCAATGTTGGCTTTAAATAGGAACAGGAATTTTTCTCCATTTAAAAATGGCCAATATTTTTATGGGAGCTCAATATGATCACGAAGAATATCTCCACAAGTTTTCATGAAGTTTGGGGATGGATAGGTATTTTTCTGGATTTAATTCCTTTAACTGGCAGAAAAATGACTTAACTATAAATGAAAAATATTGCAAATGGATTGGCAATATTTTTGCGTATCCACGGTTTATAGATGAAGGACGATCACTGAAAAAAGTTTGGGAGGCAATAGATCAAAGGAAATTGGGGTTCCTTTGTAACTGGAAGGATTTAGGTTTCCCTTCCGGCAACTCGGAAGGCAGGGTTTCGACAGCAAAACCCTAAGAAAAGATCTTGGGTGGCAAGGGTGGACTAAGGAGAATCTCTGGTTGGATAGGGAGGCAAGGCTAGATGACCATCTTCACATACCCAAGAGCTAGAGAAATCTTATAACAACAAGAAAAAAGACGGGAGCAAAATCCGCAAAGAAAAAAAACAGGAGCGAAAACCATGGTGTTACAAACCAACCCCCCTTAAGAAAATATCGTCCTCGAGATTTCCAGGCTTACCTCCCGGGGAAGGGAGACTTACCTATGTGCGACTTGGATCCATCAGCGGTCTTGTCTTCGTTGGTTCACCGACCCTTTAACTGCTTCTTGTGATGGACCATGTGTTGTTTGTGCACACAACTTCCTTGAATCCTTCTCTTTCCTGTCAGGTAAACCTTTTTGTCCTTGATTGTCAATGGAAATACCTCCTTTCCTAGTACCAGGCTCTCGTGCTAGTATGGTCTTGAGTGAATAGGGGTGGCTTCCTTGTTGCCATGTCAGAATGCTCAGTCTGGCTGTGAATTCCATACCGATGTTTCTTTCCGCCTTAAGGATTCTGACCTTGCCCTTAGGTGATTAATAATTCAATTAATAAACATGACTGAACTATGGCTGTTATATCCCCAACTAAAATGTCAGCCATGATCACAAAGTAATCATAGACAGTAGTCTATTATTCCAATGATGTCATGATGTTTATGAGATGTTGATGCCGATGAGCTTTAAACCATTTTATCTGAATGTCTTGTTTCTATGCTATTACTTAGTGATTTTCGGTCTCGGGGCGATACGAACATGCCGCGAACTCCGAGGACTGGTTATGGGGACCCTGTCAAAACTCGTAGATTTGGTCCATTAAAGCTAGTTTTCATGATATTACTCACTTATTTTTGGGTCTCGGGGCGATACGAACGGTCGGGGAACTTCGGGGTCTGGTTATGGGGACCTAATCAAAATTCGTAGATTTGGTCCATTCTCGCGAGTTGTTTATGCTATTACTAACTGTTTTTGGGTCCCGGGGCGATACAAACGTTCCACGAATTCCGGGGATCGGTTACGGAGACCTCGTCAAAACTCGCATATTTATTATATTCTGGCTAGTTTTCCTTGGTCCTGGGGCAATACGAACATTCAGCGAACTCCTGGATCCATTTACGAGGACCTCATCAAAACTCCCATATTTTATACATTCGGGCCAGTTTTTTATGCCATTACTCACTGATTTTGGGTCCCGGGGCGATACGGACGATCCGCGAACTTCGGGGACCGGTTAAGGGGACCTCGTCGAAACTCGCATATTTTATATATTCTAGCTAGTTTTCCATGCTATTACTCACTACTTTTAGGTCCTAGGGCGAAACGAACGTTTCGCGAACTCGGGGACCGCTTACAGGGACCTCGTCAAAACTCGCAGATTTGGTCCATTATGGCTAGTTTTCTATGCTATTACTCACTCATTTTGGGTCTCGGGGCGATAGGAACGTTCGGGGAACTTCGGGGACGGTTACGGGGACCTCGTCAAAATCCATAGATTTGGCCCATTCTAGCCAGTTTCCCATTCTATTACTGACTTATTTTGGGGCCCGAGGCGATACGAACGTTCGGGGAACTTCGGGGTCCGGTTATGGGTACCTCGTCAAAATTCGCAGATTTGGTCCATTCTGGCCAGTTTTGTATACTATTACTCACTGTGTTTGGTTTCCGAGGCGCTATGAATGTTCGAGGAATTCCTCGGTCCGGTTATGAGGACCTCGTCAAAACTCGCAGATTTGGTCCATTCTTTCTAGTTTTCCATGCTATTACTCACTAACTTTGGGTCCCGGAGTGATACGAACATTGCGCGAACTCCGGGGACCGGTTACGGGGACCTCGTCAAAACTCGCAAATTTTGTACATTCTGGCCAGTTTTGCATCCTATTACTCACTGGTTTTTGGACCCCGGGGCGATACAAACGTTCCGCGAAAACCGGGGACCTCGTCAAACTTTGCATATTTTATACATTCTTTCCAGGTTTCCATGCTATTACTCACTGATTTTGGGTCCCGGGACGATATCAACGTTCCGTGAACTCCGGGGACCGGTTACGGGAACCTCGTCAAAATCGGAGATTTGGTCCATTGTGGCTAGTTTCCTATGCTATTACTCAATGATTTTGGGTCCCCGGGCGATAAGAATATTCCACAACCTCCGGGAACCGGTTACGGGGACTTCGCTAAAACTCGCAGATATTATATATTCTAGCCAGTTTTCCATGCTATTACTCAGTGATTTTGGGTCCCGGGGCAATTCGAACGTTCCGCAAACTACGTGAACCGGTTACGGGGACCTCGTCAAAACACACAGATTTGGTCCATTCTCGCTATTTCTCTATGCAATTACTCACTGATTTTGGGTCTCGGGGCGATACGAACGTTTCGCGAACTCCGAGGACCGGTTACACGGACCTCTTCAAAACTTGTAGATTTGGTCCATTCTAGCCAGTTTGCCATGCTATTACTCACTTATTTTGGGTCCCGGGGCGATACGAACGTTCGGGGAAATTCGGGGTCCGGTTAAGGGGACCTCGTCAAAACTCACAGATTTTATATATTCTGAATAGTTTTCCATGCTATTACTCACTGGCTTTGGGTCCCGGGCGATACGAGCGTTCCGTGAACTCCGGGGACCGGTTACAGGGACCACTGTGCGATAGGAACGTTCGTGGAACTTCGCGGACGGTTACGGGGACCTCGTCAAAATTCGTAGATTTGGCCCATTCTAGCCAGTTTCCCATCCTATTACTCACTGATTTTGGGTCCCGGGGCGATACGAACGTTGGGGGCACTTGGGGTACCGGTTACTGGGACCTCATCCAAACTCGCAGCTTTGGTCCATTCTGGTCAGTTTTCCATGCTATTACTCACTGAATTTCCGTCCCGGGGCGATACGAACATTCAACGAACTCTTGGGTCCAGTTACGGGTACCTCGTCAAAACTCGCATATTTTATACATTCTCGTATGTTTTCCATGCTATTACTCACTGATTTTGGGTCCCGGGGCGATCCAAACGTTCCGCGAACTCGAGGTACCTCGTCAAACCTCACATATTTTATACATTCTAGCAAATTTTCCATGCTATTACACACTGATTTTGGATCCCGGGGGGATATGAACGTTTCGCGAACTCCGGGGACCGATTACGGGACCTCGTCAAAACTCGCATATTTTATACATTGTGGCCAGTTTTCCATGCTATTACTCACTAATTTTGGGTCCCGGGGCGATACGAACGTTCCACGAACTCCGGGGACGGGTTATACGGACATCGTTAAAACTCACAAATTTTACACATTGTGGCCAGTCTTCCATGCTATTACTCACTGATTTTGGGACCCGGGGCGTTACGAACGTTCCGTGAACTCCGAGGAGCTTGTCAAACCTCACATATTTTATACATTCCGTCTATTTTCCCATGCTATTACACATTGATTTTAGGTCCCGGGCGATACGAATGTTCCGCGAACTCCGGGGACCGGTTACGGGGATGTCTTGAAAAATCACAGATTTGGCCCATTCTAGCAAGTTTTCCATGCTATTACTCACTTATTTTGGTTCCCAAGGCGACATGAATGTTCGGTGCGGTACAAATGTTCGAGGAACTATTGCATCCGGTTACTCGGACCTCGTCCAAACTCACAGCTTTGGTCCATTCTGGCCAGTTTTCCATGCTATTACCCACTGATTTTCGGTCCCGGGGCGATACAAACATTCGGCGAACTCGTAGGTCGAGTTACGGGGACCTTGTCAAAACTCGCAAATTTAATACATTCTCGCTAGTTTTCCATGCTATTAATCACTGATTTTGGGTCTCGGGGCGATTTGAACGTTTCGCGAACTCCGTGGACTGGTTATGGGGACCTCGTCAAAACTTGCAGATTTGGCCCATTCTAGCAAGTTTCCATGCTATTACTCATTTGTTTTGGGTCCCGAGGCGATAAGAACATTCGTTGAATTTCGGGGTCAGATTACGAGGACCTCGTCAAAATTGGCAGATTTGGTGCATTTTGGCCAGTTTTGTATGCTATTAATCACTACAAACGTTCAAGGAACTCTTGCGTCCTATTACGGGGACCTCGTCAAAACTCGTAGATTTGGTCCATTCTGTCTAGTTTTCTACGCTATTACTCACTGATTTTGGGTCCCGCGGTGATACGAACGTCCGGGGAACTTCGGTGTCCTGTTACTGGGACCTAGTCCAAACTCGCAGCTTTGGTCCATTCTGGCCAGTTTTCCATGTTATAACCCACTAATTTTTGGTCCCGGGGTGATATGAACATTCAACGAACTCCTGGGTCCAGTTACAGGGACCTCGTATAAACTCGCATACATTATACATTCTCGCCATTTTCCATTACATTATTCACTGATTTTGGGTCGCGGGGCGATCCGAACGTTCCGCTAACTCCAGGGACCGGTTAGAGGGACCTTGTCAAACCTCGTATATTTTACACATTCTAGCCAGTTTTCCATGCTATTACTCACTGATTTTGGGTCCAGGGGCGATACGAACGTTCCGCGAACTCCGGGGACCGGTTACGGGACCTTGTCAAAACTCGCAGATTTGGTCCATTCTGGCGAGTTTTCCATGCTATTACTCACAATATTTGGGTCCTGGGGCGATACGAACGTTCCAAGAACTACGGGGACCAGTTACAGGGACGTCGCCAAAACTTGCAAATTTTATACATTCTGGCCAGTTTTCGATGCTATTAATCACTAATTTCGGGTCCCGGGGCGATACAAACGTTCCGCGAACTCTGGGTACCGGTTACGGGGAACCTGTCAAAACTCGCAGATTTGGTCCATTGTGGCTAGTTTTCTATGCTATTACTTAGTGATTTTGGGTCTCGGGGCGATACGAACGTTCCGCGAACTCCGAGGACCGGTTACGGGACCTCGTCAAAACTCGTAGATTTGCTGCATTCAAGCCAGTTTTCATGCTATTACTCACTGATTTTGGATCTCGGGGTGATACGAAGGGTCGGGGAACTTCGGGGTCCGGTTATGGGGACCTCATCAAAATTTGTAGATTTGGTCCATGCTCGCCAGTTCTATATGCTATTACTCACTGTGTTTGGCTCCCGAGGCGCTAGAAACGTTCGAGGAACTCTTGGGTCTGGTTACGGGGACCTCGTCGAAACTCGCAGATTTGGTCCATTATGTCCAGTTTTCTATGCTATTACTCACTGATTTTGGGTCCCAAGGCGATACGAATTTTGGAGTCCGGTTACTAGGACATCGTCCAAACTCAAAACTTTGGTCCATTCTGGCCAGTTTTCCACGCTATTACCCACTGATTTTCGGTCCCACAGCGATACGAACATTCACCGAACTCCTAGGTGTAGTTACGGGGACCTTATCAAAACTCACAAATTTTATACATTCTGGCCAGTTTTCCATGCTACTACTCACAAATTTCGGGTCCCGGGGAGATACGAACGTTCCGCGAACTCCGGGGACCGGTTACGGGGAGCTCGTCAAAACTCGCATATTTTATATATTTTGGCCAACTTTCTATGCTATTACTCACTGATTTTGGGTCCAGGGTGATACGAACGTTTGGGGAAATTTGGGGTACGGGTATGGGGACCTCGTCAAAACTCGCAACTTTGGTCCATTCTGGCCAGTTTTCCTAGGTCCCCGCGCGATACGAACATTCGGCGAACTCCTGGGTCCAGTTACGGGGACCTCGTTAAACATCGCATATTTTATACATTCTGGTCAGTTTTCCATTCTATTACTCACTGATTTTGGGTCCCGGTTCGATACAAACCGCGAACTCCGGGGACCGGTTACAGGGACCTCGTCAAAACACGCTGATTTTATATATTCTGGCCAGTTTTCCATGCTATTACTCACTGATTTTGGGTCCCGGGGCGATCCAAGCGTTCGGCGAACTCCGGGGACCGGTTACGGGGACCTCGTCAAAACTCGCATATTTGATACATTCTGGTCAGTTTTCCATGTTATTACTCACTGATTTGGGTCCCGGGGCGATACGAACGTTCCGCAAACTCCGGGGATAGGTTACAGGGACCTCGTCAAAACTCGCAGGTTTGGTCCATTCTGGCTAGTTTTCTATGCTATTACTCACTGATTTTGGGTCTTGGGGCGATACGAATGTTCGGGGAACTTCGTGGTCTGGTTACGCGGAACTCGTCAAAATTCGCAGATTTGGCCCATTCTAGCGAGTTTTCCATGCTATTACTCACTTATTTTGGGTCCCGGGGCGATATGAATGTTCGGGGAAATTCGGAGTCCGGTTACGGGGACCGCGTCAAAATTCACAAATTTGGTCCATTCTAGCCAGTTTTGTATGGTATTACTCACTGTGTTTGGGCCTCGGGGCGCTACAAACGTTCGAGGAACTCTTGGGTCTGGTTTCGGGGACCTCGTCAAAACTCGCAGATTTGGTCCATTATGTCTAGTTTTCTATGCTATTACTCACTGATTTTGGGTCCCAAGGCGATACGAACGTCCGGGGAACTTTGGGGTCCGGTTACTGGGACCTCGTCCAAACTCACAACTTTGGTCCATTCTGGCTAGTTTACCACGCTATTACTCACTGATTTTCCGTCCCGCGGCGATACGAACATTCGGCGAACTCCTCGGTGCAGTTATGGGGACCTTGCCAAAAGTCACAAATTTTATACATTCTGGCCAGTTTTCCATGTTATTACTCACTAATTTTGGGTCCTGGGGCGATACGAACATTCCGCGAACTCTGGGGACCGATTACAGGGAGCTCGTCAAAACTTGCATATTTATATATTCTGGCCAACATTCTATGCTATTACTCACTGAATTTAGGTCCCGGGGCGATACAAACGTTCGGGGAACTTCGGGGTCCGGGTACAGGGACCTCGTCAAAACTCGCAATGTTGGTCCATTTTGGCCAGTTTTCATGGGTCCCTGCGCTGTACGAACATTCGGCGAACTCCTGGGTCCAGTTATGGGGAACTCGTCAAAATTCGCACATTTTATACATTCGGGCCAATTTTCCATGCTATAACTCACTAGTTTTGGGTCCTGGGGCGATCCGAAGGTTCCGCGAACTCCGGGGACCGGTTGCGTGGACCTCGTCAAACCTCGCATATTTTATACATTCTGGTCAGTTTTCTATTCTATTACTCATTTATTTTGGGTCCCGGTCCGATACGAACCGCGAACTCCGGGGACCGAATACGGGGACCTCGTCAAAACTCGCATATTTTGTCCATTCTGGCCTATTTTCCATGTTATTACTCACTAATATTGGGTCCCAGGATGATATGAACATTCCACGAACTCCGGGGACCAGTTGCTGGGACCTCGTCAAAACTTGCAAATTTTAAACATTCTGGCCAGTTTTGCATGCAATTACTTACCGATTTTGGTTCCTGGGGCGATTTGAATGTTTCGCGAACTCCGTGGACCGTTTATGGGGACCTCGTCAAAACTTGCATATTTGGCCCATTCTAGCAAGTTTTCCATGCTATTACTCATTTATTTTGGGTCCCGAGGCGATACGAACATTCGTGGAATTTTGGGGTCAGATTACGAGGACATCGTCAAAATTGACAGATTTGGTCCATTTTGGCCAGTTTTGTATGCTATTACTCATTGTGTTTGGGTCCCGGGGCGCTACAAATGTTCGAGGAACTCTTGCACCCGGTTACCGGGACCTCGTCAAAACACGTAGATTTGGTCCATTCTGTCCAGTTTTCTATGCTATTACTCACTGATTTTGGGTCCCCGGGCGATACGAACGTCCGGGGAACTTCGGGATCTGGTTACTAGGACCTAGTCGAAACTCGGAGCTTTGGTCCATTCTGGCCAGTTTTCCATTTTAGTACCCACTGATTTTCGGTCCCGGGGCGATATGAACATTCGGCAAACTCCTGGGTCCAGTTACGGGGACCTCGTCTAAACTCGCATATTTTATACATTCTCGCCAGTTTTCCATGCTATTATTCACTGATTTTGGGTCCCGGGGCGATCCGAACGATCCGCGAACTCCGGGGACCGGTTACGGGGACCTTGTCAAACCTCGCATATTTTACACATTCTAGCCAGTTTTCCATGCTATTACTCACTGATTTTGGGTCCCGGGGCAATACGAACATTTCTCGAACTCCGGGGACCGGTTACGGGGAGCTCCTCAAAACTCGTAGATATGGTCCATTCTGGTAAGTTTTCCATGCTATTACTTAGTGATTTTGGGTCTCGGGGCGATACAAACGTTCCGTGAACTGCGGGGACCAGTTAGAGGGACGTCGTCAAAACTCGCAAATTTGCTCCATTCAAGCCAGATTTCCGTGCTATTAATCACTGATTTTGGGTTCCGGGGCGATACGAACGTTCCACAAACTTTGGGGACCGGTTACGGGGACCTCCTCAAAACTCACAGATTTGGTCCATTCTGGCTATTTTTCTATGCTATTACTTAGTGATTTTGGGTCTCGGGGCGATAAGGACGTTCCGCGAACTCCGAGGACCGGTTACGGGGACTGATTGGCACTCTCTGGCAATGGCTAGACGAGTGCTATTCCCGATTTCTCAACCAATAGAAATTGTCTTGCAATAACCCACCAGCGCGTGGGATCGAGGCAGTTTTCGAGGGTAGAGTATTCAACCCAAATTTGTTGATTCACCAATAGGAAGTGAGAGGATATTCTCAAGTATTAGCAGCTGAATGTGTCAGGTTCAACCACACCTGAAAGATTAATATCTGCAAGCAAACTATCAACATCAAATTACTATGATAGCAACGCTGTCAGAAACGATCTATTGATGGCAGACTATTCCTAACTGTCGTATCAATGGCGCCAGAAGTTGCCCGTTGATGGAAATTGTCTTTTCCCGTCAACGCCGATCGAACCAGAATTATAGCAGGTAGCAGCAGTGTAATGAGTAGCAGGAGTGGCAAGGAACATCAGTAGCAAGTAGCAACAGTAGCAAGTAACAGCAGCAGCAACAGTAGTAATAGCAGCAGAGCAAAACAAGTAACAACAGCAGTGGGACAAACTCGTTGGCAATGGGTCGGTAATTTGTTTGGATGATATTCATCATGCAACAGTTATAACACGGAGAGATATGTGGCTAGCTCCCGTTCGTCAATGTGATGTAGGCATGCATTCCGTGTGTCGTCATACGTGCTTAGGGAAAAGAACTTGCATGACATGTATTGTCCATCCCTCCCGTGGCAGCGGGGTCTAAAAGGAAACTACGAGATATTAAGGTTCTCCTTTTAATAAAGAACCGGACCAACGCATTAGCACTTGGTGAACACATGAACTCCTCACACTATGGTCATCACCGGGAGTGGTTCCGGTTATTGTCACTCCGGGGTTGCCGGATCATAACACATAGTAGGTGACTACAACTTGCAAGATCGGATTAAAAACACACATATATTGGTGACAACATAATAATTTCAGATCTGAAATCATGGCACTCGGGCCCTAGTGACAAGCATTAAGCATGGCAAAGTAGTAGCAACATCAATCTCAGAACATAGTGGATACTAGGGATCAATCCCCGTCAAAACTAAGTCGATTACATGATAGATCTCATCCTACTCATCACCACCCAGCGAGCCTATGAATAGATTACTCACAAAAGATGAAGAGCTTCATGGAATTGGAGAGGGAAGAAGGTTGATGATGACGATGGTGACGATTTCCCGTCTCCGGAGCCCAAAACGGACTCCACATCTGCCCTCGAGATGAAAAATAGGATGTGGCGGCGCCTCCGTATCGTAAACGCGATGAAATCTTATTTTTTCTAGGACGAAAGTGAATTTATAGAGCTGAGTGTGGGGGCGGCAGAGCCACGTGGGCCCCACAAGCTTGCTAGCGGCCACCAGGGGGGGGGGGGTTGGTGGCTACACGGCTTGTGGCCCACTGGCCCATCCCCTCCGGTGGATCTTTGCGCAGGTATTTTTCATATTTTCTAGAAATATTCTCCGTAAATTTTCAGGACGTTCTAAGAACTTCCATTTCTGCACAAAAACAACACCAAGGCAATTCTGCTGAAAACAGCGTCAGTCCAGGTTAGTTCCATTCAAATCATGCAAATTAGAGTCCAAAACAAGGTCAAAAGAGTTGGGAAAAGTAGATACGATGGAGACGTATCAACTCCCCCAAGCTTAAAACCTTGCTTGTCCGCAAGCAACTTAGTTGACAAACTGAGAGAGAAAGAAAAACTTTGACAAACTCTGTTTGATCTTGTTGTTGCAACTATGTCGAACTCATAACCAGAATTTCAGCATGATCACAAGTTAACCACATAAGCAAGTGACTCAAAGGTCTCACGATAAACTAATATCAATGGCATAATCAGCTAACGAGAAAATAATAATGAGTTTCAAATACCAACACTTCAGTCAAAACAAGCATGAAGAATATGAATAGGTGGTATCTCGCTAGCTCTTTCTGAGACCGCAAAACATAAATGCAGAGCACTTTCAAAGATCAAGGGCTGACTAAACATTGTAATTCATAGCAACGAAGATCCAGTCATAGTCATACTCAATATCAATCAAAAGCAAAGCATAAAAATGACAGAGGTGCTCTCTAATTGGTGCTTATACAAGAAGAGGATGACTCAACAGGAAAATAAATAGACAGGCCCTTCGCAGAGGGAAGCATTGATTTGCAGAGGTGCCAGAGCTCAAGCTTTGAAAACAGAGATAATAATTTTGGGTGGCATGCTTTCATTGTCAACGCAATGACCAAGAGTTCTCAATATCTTCCATGCTACTCATGCTATAGGCGGTTCCCAAACAGAAAAGTAAAGTTTTAATTCCCCCACCACCAATCAATCACACTCCACGGCTAGCCGCATCCTCGGGTACCGTCCATACTAACATCAATCCGGGGGGAGTCTTGTTTTACAGTTATGTTTTCGATTTAAGCGTGGAACTGGGCATTCCAATTACCGGCCCCTTTCTCGTGAATGACAGTGAATAAACACATCTCGAGGATAACACTCCTAGCATGGAAGATACCAATAGCGCCCTGTCACCACATGAGCGGTTCGGGCATGCAAAACAGATTATTTACTTGGAACGGCAGGTAGATACCGCAAATAGGTAGGTATGGTGGACTCTCATGGAAAAACTTTTGGGTTTATGGAAGTGGATGCACAAGCAGTATTCCGCTTAGTACAAGTGAGAGCTAGCAAAAGACTGGGAAGCGACCAACTAGAGAGCGACAACAGTCATGAAGATGCAATGAGTTTGACTAACATTGAATGCAAGCATGAACAAGATATAAATCACCATGAACACGAACATCATAGAGGCTATGTTGACTTTGTTTCAACTACATGCATGAACATGCACCAAGTCAAGCCACTTGAATCAGTCAAAGGAGAATACCATCCTATCATACTACATCATAGTCATCTCAAAATCTATGTTGGTATTCAAGACAAACCATTATAAGCTCTCAGCTAGTTAAGCATGGCATCAGAAACTATGATCTCTTAGTTGTCATTGCAAACATGGTTCTCTCACAACAAAGCTGAATCAGGCATGACAAGCTAGTCATATTTAAAAAAAATAGATAGAGTTCATACCAGCTTTTCCAGTCTCAGTCACTTCATCATATATCATCATTATTGCCTTTCACTTGCACGATCGAACGATGTGAACAATAATAAGAGCGCTCGTGCATTCGACTAAGCTGAATCTGCAGGCAAACACAAAGGAGAAGACAAAGTAATATGGCTCTCTGAAAGCTAAACAGGTATGCATTCAAGAACCACTAAACATTGTAACCAATATCTTCTACCTTGACCCAAAGAAAAAGAAAACTATTTACACGGGAAAGCTCCCAACAAGCAAAAGAAGAAAGAAAAATATTTTTGGGTTTTCTCAAAAGGACACGAAACAAGAAAACGAAAATAAACTAGCATGGATAATACAGTGGCAAAGTGTAAACACCGGCTAACAAAGCGAAAGCATAAGCATGAATGTAAGGTCGGTAAGAACACGTACTCCCCCAAGCTTAGGCTTTTGGCCTAGTTTGGGCTATTCCCAAGGTGGGAAATAACCAGCTCCGGGATACTCTGGAGAAGACTATGGATGCCACTGATGTGTGAGATCCTCTGGCTCCCACAGATAAACTGGCGTCTGGTACTCGACTGGCGGCTCGGGCACGGGCACCTGTGGTTGGGCCAAGCCCCAATATGTGTAGATGTCCGAGGGCATAATAGTGTACCTGCCTGCATGAAGATCGAACAAAGAAGGAGCAAGCAAAGTAATAGTCTCTCGAGTACCCTGACTAAATACCAGGTTATAAATCATCCGTCTACTAGCATCTCTATCCAGAAAATCATGGGGAACCATGCTGTCATAATCCAGATATTTCTCAAGGAGAAGCATCTCTCCTTCCTCTCCTAGTCTAATGGGTATCTCAAAGTGTCTGGCAAGACGGGTAGCATAGATACTGATTGCAGTCTCTGGCGATGGCTAGACGAATGCTGATGACAAAAATCCTTCCCCTGCAACGACACCAGAAGAATACTGCTAGTACTCCCGGCAACGAAACTAGAAGAATGTTGTTGATGGCCCACCAGCGCGTGGGTTCGCAGCAGTTTTCGAGGGTAGAGTATTCGACCCAATTTGTTGGTTTACCAGACAGGAGGTGAGAGAATACTCTCGAGTATTAGCAGCTGAATTTGTCAGGTTCAATCACACCTAAAAAATTAGTATCTGCAAGCAAAGTAGTAAGAGCAAAGTAGCGAGTAACAACAGTGTAACGAGCAATTGCAGCGACAAGGAAAAGCAGTGAAAGCAGTAGCAAGTAGCAATAGTAGCAAGCGACAGTAGCAGCAGCAGCAGAGCAAAACAAGTAATAGCAGTAGCAACAGTAGTAGAAGCAGGAGAGCAAGACAAGTAACATGAGTAGCAACACAAGTAGCAGCAGAGCAAGACAAGTAACAGCAGCAGTAGGACAAACTCGTAGGCAATGGATCGGTGATTTGTTTGGATGATATTCATCATGCAACAGCCATAACACGGAGAGATATGTGGCTAGCTCCCGTTCGTCAATGTGATGTAGGCATGCATTCCGTGTGTCGTCATACGTGCTTAGGGAAAAGAACTTTCATGACATCTATTGTCCATCCCTCCTGTGGCAGCGGGGTCCAAAAGGAAACTACGGGATATTAAGGTTCTCCTTTTAATAAAGAACCAGACCAACGCATTAGCACTTGGTGAACACATGAACTCCTCAAACTATGGTCATCACCGGGAGTGGTTCCGGTTATTGTCAATCCGGGGTTGCCGGATCATAACACATAGTAGGTAACTACAACTTGCAAGATCGGATCTAAAACACATATATATTGGTGACAACATAATAATTTCAGATCTGAAATCATGGCACTCGGGCCCTAGTGACAAGCATTAAGCATGGCAAAGTAGTAGCAACATCAATCTCAGAACATAGTGGATACTAGGGATCAATCCCCATCAAAACTAACTCGAGTACATGATAGATCTCATCCTACTCATCACCGTCCAGCGAGCCTATGAATAGATTACTCACGAATGATGAAGAGCTTCATGGAATTGGAGAGGGAATAAGGTTGATGATGACGATGGCGACAATTTCCCCTCTCCGGAGCCCAAAACGGACTCCGGATCAGCCCTCCACATGAAGAACAGGATGTGGCGGCGCCTCCGTATCGTAAACACGACGAAATCTTTTTTTCTGGGACGAAAGTGAATTTATGGAGCTGAGTTTGGGGGCGGCAGAGTCACGTGGGCCCCACAAGCTTGCTAGCCGCCACCAGGGGGGTGGCGGCTACACGGCTTGTGGCCCACTGGCCCATCCCCTCCGGTGGATCTTTGCGCAGGTATTTTTCATATTTTCGAGAAATATTCTCCGTAAATTTTCAGGACGTTCTGAGAACTTTCATTTCTGCACAAAAACAACACCAAGGCAATTCTGTTGAAAACAACGTCAATCCAGGTTAGTTCCATTCAAATCATGCAAATTAGAGTCCAAAACAAGGGCAAAAGAGTTTGGAAAAGTAGATACGATGCAGCCGTATTAGGGACCTCGTCAAAACTCGTAGATTTGGTCCACTCAAACCAGTTTTCATGCTATTACTAACTTATTTTTGGGTCCCGAGGCGATACGAAGGGTTGGGGAACTTCGGGGTCCAGTTATGGGGACCTCATCAAAATTCGTAGATTTGGTCCATTCTCGCCAGTTCTGTATGCTATTACTCAGTGTGTTTGGGTCCCGAGGCGCTACAAACGTACGAGGAACTCTTGGGTCTGGTTACGAGGACCTCGTCAAAACTCACAGATTTGGTCCATTATGTCCAGTTTTCGATGCTATTACTCATAGATTTTAGGTCCCAAGGTGATACGAACTTTGGGGTCAGGGTACTGGGACCTCGTCCAAACTCACACCTTTGGTCCATTCTATCCAATTTTCCATGCTATTACGCACTAATTTTTGGTCCCGCGACGATACGAACATTCGGCAAACTCCTAAGTGCAGTTACGGGGACCTCATCAAAATTCATAGATTTGGACCATTCTAGCCAATTTTCCATGCTATTACTCACTAATTTTGGGTCTCGGTGCGATACGAACGTTCCGCGAACTCCGGGGACCGGGTACGGGGAGCTCGTCAAAACTCGCATATTTTATATATTCTGGCCAACTTTCTATGCTATTACTCACTGATTTTTGCGTCCCGGAGCAATACGAACATTTGGGGAAATTCGGGGTCCGGGTATGGGGACCTCGTCAAAACTCGCAACTTTCATCCATTCTGGCCAGTTTTCCTAGGTCCCCGCGCGATACGAACATTCCGCGAACTCCTAGGTCCAGTTCCGGGGACCTCGTCAAACCTCGCATATTTTGTACAATGTGGTCAGTTTTCCATTCTATTACTCATTGATTTTGGGTCCCGGTTCGGTACGAACCGCGAACTCCCAGGACCGGTTACGGGAAACTCGTCAAAACTCGCTGATTTTATATATTCTGGCCAATTTTCCATGCTATTACTCACTGATTTTGGGTCCCGGGGCGATCCAAACGTTCCGCGAACTTCTGGGACCGGTTATGGGGACCTCATCAAAACTTGCATATTTTATACATTCTGGTCAGTTTTCCATGCTATTACTCACTGATTTTGGGTCCTGGGCGATACGAACGTTACGCAGGTTTGGTCCATTCTAGCGAGTTTTCTATGCTATTACTCACTTATTTTGGGTCCCGGGCGATACGAACGTTCGGGGAACTTCGAAGTCCGGTTATGGGACCTCGTCAAAACTCACAGATTTTGTCCATTCTGTCTAGTTTTCTATGTATTACTCACTAATTTTGGGTCCCAGGGCGATACGAACGTTCGGGGAACTTCGGGGACCCAATAAGTGGACCTCGTCAAAACTCACAGATTTTGTCCATTATGGCCAGTTTTCTATGCTATTACTCACTGATTTTGGGTCCCGGTGCGATCAGAATGTTCCGCAAACTCTGGGGACCGGATACGGCGCCCTCGTCAAAACTCACATATTTTATACATTCTCGTCAGTTTTCCATGCTATTAATCACCGATTTTGGGTCCCAGAGCGATACGAACGTTCCGCGAACTCCGGGGACCGGTTACCCGAACCTCGTCAAGACTCGCATATTTTATACATTCTGACCAGTTTTCCATGCTATTACTCACTGATTTTTGGTCCCGGGGCAATACGAACATTCCTGGAACTCCGGTGACCGCTTACGGGGACCTCGTGAAAACTCGCACATTTGATCCATTCTGGCCAGTTTTTTATGCCATTACTCACTAATTTTTGGTCTCGGGGCGATACAAACGTTCGGGGAACTTCGAGGTCCGGTTACAGGGACCTCGTCAAAATTCACAGATTTGGCCATTTCTAGCCAGTTTCCCACGCTATTACTCACTTATCTTTGGTCCTGGGGAAATACGAATGTTCGGGGAACTTCGGGGTCTGGTTACGTGGACCTCGTCTAAATTCACACATTTGGTCTATTCTAGCTTGGTTTGTATTGTATTACTCACTATGTTTGGGTCCCGGGGCGCTACAAGCGTTCGACGGACTCTTGGGTCCGGTTACGGGGACCTCGAGAAAACTCACGTATTTGGTCCATTATGTCCAGTTTTCTATCGTATTACTCATTGATTTTGGGTCCCGGGGAGATATGAACGTTCGGGGAACTTCGGGGTCCGGTTACGCGGACCTCGACAAAACTCAGAGCTTTGGTCCATTCCGGCCAGTTTTCCATGCTATTACTCACTGATTTCCGTCCTGGGGCGATACGATCATTCGGCAAACTCCTCGGTCCAGTTACAGGGACCTCGTCAAAACTGGCATATTTTATACATTCTGGCCAGTTTTCCATGCTATTACTCACTGATTTTGGGTCCCGGGGCGATACTAACATTCCGCAAACTCAGGGGATAGGTTACGAGGACCTCGTCAAAATTCGCTGGTTTGGTCCATTTGGCCAATTTTCTATGCTATTACTCACTGATTTTGGGTCTCGGGGCGATACAAATGTTCGGGGAACTTCGTGGTCCGATTACGGGGACCTTGTCAAAATTCATAGATTTGGCCCATTCTAGCCAATTTTCCATGCTATTACTCACTAATTTTTGGTCCCGGGGAGATACGAACGTTCGGGGAGCTTTGTAGTCCAGTTACGGGATTGCTTCAAAATTCACAGATTTGGTCCATTCTAGCCAGTTTTGTATGGTATTACTAAAAGTGCGTTATACCGATTAGAGGGGGGGTGAATAGGAGATTTTTAGAATTTCATCACTGAGGAAATTCCTTTTGAGGAAATTCCTCACTGATGACTAACATAGTGCGGAAACACTAAAGGATCAGAAGTGCAAAGCTTCACAAAAACAGTTTTTCAGAGTGAGGAATGTGAAAACACATTGCGAAGTGAGCAGGCACGCAGAAAACAGATGAGGATTAACTAGCGTGAAGAATTTGGGGTTGAGGAGTTTCAGAGAAAGTCTTCAGCAAATTCTTCAAACAGGAACAATGAAAGTCATCAACACATAATCTGAGGAAAGTAAGGAGTTGAGGAATTAGAACCCGTTTCACACCAAAGACAGTAGTTGATGACCCAGTTCCAACTGCTGTGACAGTTGTACATCTGGTTTGGAGCGGCTTGGTATTGAAACCAAAGGACACACAGTCCCGGGACACACAGTCCCTACCGTGTTCTCCTTGGGCTAAGGACACTCAGTCCTCGCCCAACACTCGTGGTAAGTCTTCAGGGCAGACTTCCAAACCCTCACAAACTTGGTCACCCGGCGCTCCACAATTGACTGCTGGAAAGCTCTAGACCATGACGCCTAACCGTCTGGAGGATGCACAGTCCTCAAAGGTAAAAGGCTTCAGTCCCACACACGAACAACTTCTTTAGTGCTGCTCAATCACTTGGTTCTAGTTTTGTGGTTTCGGTGTATGGGGTATTTCGTCACTGATGAATTACTCTCGAAGACTGTGAGGAATTGGGTTGCTCTTATGACAAGTGTCAGTTCCTAACGGAGCAGCCAACCAGCTAATGGTTGTGGGGGCGGCTATTTATAGCCTGGGAGCATCCCGACATGATTTGACACTAATGCCCTTAAATAATATGGCCGTTGGTGTGGATAAGACCAATGATGTGGCGTGGCTATCGAAACGGTCGGAACCCTCAACTGTGAGAGGCCTCATGTCACTCGTATTCCTCACTTGAGGCTTTAGCTAGGATTAGGCTTCGGTTGAGCATCATGAGGAAATTCATTCCAAAGTGTAACTTCGACCCCCTTTAACAGTACGGTGTTCCTATTACTCAAGTGTGAAGAAAATAAAACAGAAAGAGTAAATCTTCATGCTTCAAAGTCTTCAAGATGATTTTCTTCAATACATACCGAATTCCTCAATTTCAATATCTTCATGAGGAATATCAATTTCATCGTAGTATCTTCGCGATTCAATTCTTCAGCTTCAGACCAATTTCTTCAACCGAAGATATACATTTTTAGGGGTCGATATTCGTCAAATATCTCAAACTCCTCAGTGACTTATAGATCCTGTGTACACTCATAAACACATTAGATACTTAACCTATAGGGTCTTCAAACCACCAAAATCACTAAGGGGCACTAGATGCACTTACAATTACTGACTGTGTTTCGCCCTCGGGGCGCTACAAACGTTCGAGGAACTGTTGGGTGCTGTTACGCGGACCTCGTCAAAACTCGCAGATTTGGTCCATTGTGTCGAGTTTTCTATGCTATTACTCGCTAATTTTGGGTCCCGGGGGGATACGAACGTTCGGGGAACTTCGGAGTCCGGTTACGTGGACCTCGTCAAAACTCGCAGCTTTGGTCCATTATGGCCAGTTTTCCATGCTATTACTCACTAATTTTTGCCCCCGGGGTGATACGAACATTCGACGAACTCCTGGATCCAGTTACGGGGACCTCGTCAAAACTCGCATATTTTATACATTCTCGCGAGTTTTCCATGCTATTACTCACTGATTTTGGGTCCTGGTGAACGTTCCGTAAACTCCGGGGACCGATTATGGGGACCTCATCAAAACTCGCATATTTTATACATTCTCACCAGTTTTCCATGCTATTAATCACTGATTTTGGGCCCCGGAGCGATTCGAACGTTCCGCGAACTCCGGGGACCGTTTACGGGGACCTCATCAAAGCTCGCATATTTTATACATTCTGGCCAGTTTTCCATGCTATTACTCACTCATTTGGGTCCCGGGGCGATATGAATGTTCCGCGAACTCCGGGGATAGGTTACGGGGAGCTCGTCAAAACTCACAGCTTTGGTCCCTTCTGGCTAGTTTTCTATGCTATTACTCACTAATTTTGGGTCTCGGGGCGATACGTACGTCCTGCGAACTTCGTGGTCCGGTTATGGAGACCTTGTCGCAATTCGTAGATTTGGCCCATTGTAGCCAGTTTTCTATGCTATTACTCACTTATTTTGGGTACCTGGGCGATACGAACATTCGGGGAACTTCGGGGTCCGGTTACGGGGACCTCATCAAAATTCGCAGATTTGGTCAATTCTAGCAAGTTTTCTATGCTATTACTCACTGATATTGGGTCCCGGGGCGCTACAAACGTTCGAGGAACTCCCGGTCCGGTTACGGGGACCTCGTCAAAACTCGTAGATTTGGTCCATTCTAACTTATTTTCTATGCTATTACTCACTAATTTTAGGTTCCGGGGCGACACGAACATTCCGCGAACTCCGGGGACCGGTTACACGTACCTCGTCAAACCTTGCAGATTTGGTCCATTGTGGCTAGTTTTCCATGCTATTACTCACCGATTTTTGGGTCCAGGGGCCATACGTACGTTCCGCAAACTCTGGGGACCGGTAACGGGGACCTCGTCAAAATTCGCATATTTTATATATTTGGCCAGTTTTCCATGCAATTACTTAGTGATTTTGTGTCCCGGAGCGATACGAACGTTCCGCGAACTCCGGGTACCGGTTAAGGGGACGTCATCAAAACTCGTATATTTTATATATTCTCGCCAATTTTCCATGCTATTACTCACTGATTTTGGGTCCCAGGGCGATTCGAACGTTCCGCGAACTCCGGGGACCGGTTACGGGGAGCTCGTCAAAACTCGCATATTTTATATATTCTGGCCAACTTTCTATGCTATTACTCACTGATTTTTGCGTCCCGGGGCGATACGAACGTTTGGGGAACTTCAGGGTCCGGGTATGGGGACCTCGTCAAAACTCGCAACTTTGGTCCATTCTGGCCAGTTTTCCGAGGTCCCCGCGCGATACGAACATTCGGCGAATCCTAGGTCCAGTTACGGGGACCTCGTCAAACCTCGCATATTTTGTACAATCTGGTCAGTTTTCCATTCTATTACTCATTGATTTTGGGTCCCGGTTCGGTACGAACCGCGAACTCCAGGGACCGGTTACGGGGACCTCGTCAAAACTCGCTGATTTTATATATTCTCGCCAGTTTTCCATGCTATTACTCACTGATTTTGTGTCCCGGGGCGATCCAAACGTTCCGCGAACTTCTGGGACCTGTTATAGGGACCTCGTCAAAACTCGCATATTTTATACATTCTGGTCAGTTTTCCATGCTATTACTCACTGCTTTTGGGTCCTGGGCGATACGAACGTTCCGCAAACTCTAGGGATAGGTTACTGGGACCTCGCCAAAACTTGCAGGTTTGGTCCATTCTGGCCAGTTTTCTATGCTATTACTCACTGATTTTGAGTCTCGGGGCGATACGAATGTTCGGGGAACTTGGTGGTCCGGTTACGCGGACCTCGTCAAAATTCGCAGATTTGGCCCATTCTAGCGAGTTTTCGATGCTATTACTCACTTATTTTGGGTCCCGGGGCGATACGAACGTTTAGGGAACTTCGGAGTCTGGTTACGGGACATCGTCAAAACTCACAGATTTTGTCCATTCTGTCCAGTTTTCTATGCTATTACTCACTAATTTTGGATCCCGGGGCGATATGAACGTTCGGGGATCTTGAGAGACCCATTAAGGGGACCTCGTCAAAACTCACAGATTTTGTCCATTATGGCCAGTTTTCTATGCTATTACTCACTGGTTTTGGGTCCTGGTGCGATCAGAACGTTCCACAAACTCTTGGACCGGATACGGGGCCCTCATCAAAACTCACATATTTTAGACATTCTCGTCAGTTTTCCATGCTATTAATCACTGATTTTGGGTCCGAGAGCGATACGAATGTTCCGCGAACTCCGGGAACCGGTTACCGGAAACTCGTCAAGACTCGCATATTTTATACATTCTGACCAGTTTTCCATGCTATTACTCACTGATTTTTGGTCCCGGGGCAATAAGAACCTTCCTGGAACTCCGGTGACCGGTTACGGGGACCTCGTCAAAACTCACAGATTTTGATCCACTCTAACTTGTTTTCTATGCTATTATTTACTGATTTTAGGTTCTGGGGCGACACGAACATTCCACGAACTCCGGGGACCGGTTAGACGTACCTCGTCAAAATTCACAGATTTGGCCATTTCTAGCCAGTTTCCCATGCTATTACTCACTTATCTTTGGTCCTAGGGAATTATGAATGTTCGGGGAACTTCGGGGTCCGGTTACGTGGACCTCAACAAATCTCAGAGCTTTGGTCCATTCCGGCCAGTTTTCCATGCTATTACTCACTAATTTCCGCCCCGGGGCGATAAGATCATTCGACAAACTCCTCGGTCCAGTTAGAGGGACCTCGTCAAAACTCGCATATTTTATACATTCTGGCCAGTTTTCCATGCTATTACTCACTGATTTTGGGTTCCGGGGCGATACTAACATTCCGCAAACTCCGGGGATAGGTTATGAGGACCTCGTCAAAACTCACTGGTTTGGTCCATTCTGGCCAATTTTCTATGCTATTACTCACTGATCTTGGGTCTCGGGGCGATACGAATGTTCGGGGAACTTCATGGTCCGATTACGGGGACCTCATCAAAATTAATAGATTTGGCCCATTCTAGCCAATTTTCCATGCTATTACTCACTAATTTTGGGTCCCGGGGAGATACGAACGTTCGGGGAACTTTGTAGTCCGGTTACGGGAGTGCTTCAAAATTCACAGATTTGGTCCATTCTAGCCAGTTTTGTATGGTATTACTGACTGTGTTTCGGCCTCGGGGCGCTACAAACGTTCGAGGAACTCTTGGGTGCGGTTATGCGGACCTCGTCAAAACTCGCAGATTTGGTCCATTCCGTCGAGTTTTCTTTGCTATTACTCGCTAATTTTGGGTCCCGGGGGGATACGAACGTTCGGGGAACTTCGGAGTCCGGTTACGTGGACCTCGTCAAAACTCGCAGCTTTGGTCCATTATGGCCAGTTTTCCATGCTATTACTCACTAATTTTTGGCCCCGGGGTGATACGAACATTCGACGAACTCCTGGATCCAGTTACGGGGACCTCGTCAAAACTCGCATATTTTATACATTCTCGCGAGTTTTCCATGCTATTACTCACTGATTTTGGGTCCCGGTGCGATCCGAACGTTACGCAAACTCCGGGGACCGATTATGGGGCCCTCATCAAAACTCGCATATTTTATACATTCTCGCTAGTTTTCCATGCTATTAATCACTGATTTTGGGTCCTGGAGCGATACGAACGTTCCGCGAACTCCGGGGACCGTTTACGGGGACCTCGTCAAAACTCGCATATTTTATACATTCTGGCTAGTTTTCCATGCTATTACTCACTCATTTGGGTCCCGGGGCGATACGTATGTTCCGCGAACTCCGGGGAAAGGTTACGAGGAGCTCGTCAAAACTCACAGGTTTGGTCCATTCCAGCTAGTTTTCTATGCTATTACTCACTGATTTTGGGTCTCGGGGCGATACGTACGTCCCGCGAACTTCGTGGTCCGGTTATGGAGACCTTGTTGCAATTTGTAGATTTGGCCCATTGTAGCCAGTTTTCTATGATATTACTCACTTATTTTGGGTACTTGGGCGATACGAACATTCGGGGAACTTCGGGGTCCGGTTACGGGGACCTCGTCAAAATTCACAGATTTGGTCAATTCTAGCAAGTTTCCTATGCTATTACTCACTGATATTGGGTCCCGGGGCGCTACAAACGTTCGAGGAACTCCCGGTTCGGTTACGGGGACCTCGTCAAAACTCGCAGATTTGGTCGATTGTAACTTGTTTTCTATGCTATTACTCACTGATTTTAGGTTCCGGGGCGACACGAACATTCCTTGAATTCGGGGGACCGGTTACACGTACCTCGTCAAACCTCGCAGATTTGGTCCATTGTGGCTAGTTTTCCATGCTATTACTCACCGATTTTTGGGTCCACGGGCGATACGTACGTTCCGCAAACTCTGGGGACCGGTTACGGGGCTTCGTCAAAATTCACATATTTTATATATTTGGCCGGTTTTCCATGCTATTACTTAGTGAATTCGGGTCCCGGGGCGATACGAACGTTCCGCGAACTCCGGGTACCGGTTAAGTGGACGTCATCAAAACTCGTATATTTTATATAGTCTGGCCAATTTTCCATACTATTACTCACTGATTTTTGGTCCCGGGGCGATTCGAACGTTCCGCAAACTCCGGGGACCGGTTACGGGGAGCTCGTCAAAACTCGCATATTTTATATATTCTGGCCAACTTTCTATGCTATTACTCACTGATTTTTGCGTCCCGGGGCGATACGAACGTTTGGGGAACTTCAGGGTCCGGGTATGGGGACCTCGTCAAAACTTGCAACTTTGGTCCATTCTGGCTAGTTTTCCGAGGTCCCCGCGCGATACGAACATTCTGCGAATCCTAGGTCCAGTTACGGTGACCTCGTCAAACCTCGCATATTCTATACAATCTGGTCAGTTTTCCATTCTATTACTCATTGATTTTGGGTCCCGGTTCGGTACGAACCGCGAACTCCAGGGACCGGTTACGGGGACCTCGTCAAAACTCACTGATTTTATATATTCTGGCCAGTTTTCCATGCTATTACTCACTGATTTTGGGTCCCGGGGCGATCCAAACGTTCCGCGAACTTCTGGAACCGGTTATGGGGACCTCGTGAAAACTCGCATATTTTATACATTCTGGTCAGTTTTCCATGCTATTACTCACTGATTTTGGGTCCTGGGCGATACGAACGTTCCGCAAACTCTAGGGATAGGTTACTGGGACCTCGTCAAAACTCGCAGGTTTGGTCCATTCTGGCCAGTTTTCTATGCTATGACTCACTGATTTTGAGTCTCGGGGCGATACGAATGTTCGGGGAACTTCGTGGTCCGGATACGCGGACCTCGTCAAAATTCGCAGATTTGGCCCATTCTAGCGAGTTTTCCATGCTATTACTCACTTATTTTGGGTCCCGGGGCGATACGAACGTTTGGGGAACTTCGGAGTCTGGTTACGGGACATCGTCAAAACTCACAGATTTTGTCCATTCTGTCCAGTTTTCTATGCTATTACTCACTAATTTTGGGTCCCGGGGCGATACGAACGTTGGGATCTTGAGGGACCCATTAAGGGGACCTCGTCAAAACTCACAGATTTTGTCCATTATGGCCAGTTTTCTATGCTATTACTCACTGATTTTGGGTCCTGGTGCGATCAGAACGTTCCACAAACTCTGGGGACCGGATAAGGGGCCCTCGTCAAAACTCACATATTTTTCACATTCTCGTCAGTTTTCCATGCTATTAATTATTGATTTTGGGTCCCACAGCGATACGAACGTTCCGCGAACTCCGGGGAGCGGTTACCGGAACCTCGTCAAGACTCGCATATTTTATACATTCTGACCAGTTTTCCATGCTATTACTCACTGATTTTTGGTCCCGGGGCAATACGAACATTGCTGGAACTCCGGTGACCGGTTACGGGGACCTCGTCAAAACTCACAGATTTGATCCATTCTAACTTGTTTTCTATGCTATTACTTACTGATTTTAGGTTCTGGGGCGACACGAACATCCCACGAACTCCGGGGACCGGTTAGACGTACCTCGTCAAAATTCACAGATTTGGCCATTTCTAGCCAGTTTCCCATGCTATTACTCACTTATCTTTGGTCCTGGGGAAATACGAATGTTCGGGGAACTTCGGGGTCCGGTTACGTGGACCTCGTCTAAATTCACACATTTGGCCTATTCTAGCTAGGTTTGTATTGTATTACTCACTATGTTTGGGTCCCGGGGCGCTACAAACGTTTGAGGGACTCTTGGGTCCGGTTACGGGGACCTCGAGAAAACTCACGTATTTGGTCCATTATGTCCAGTTTTCTATCGTATTACTCATTGATTCTGGGTCCCGGGGAGATATGAACGTTCGGGGAACTTCAGGGTCCGGTTACGCGGACGTCGACAAAACTCAGAGCTTTGGTCCATTCCGGCCAGTTTTCCATGCTATTACTCACTGATTTCCGCCCCGGGGCGATAAGATCATTCGACAAACTCCTCGTTCGAGTTAGAGGGACCTCGTCCAAAGTCGCATATTTTCTACATTCTGGCCAGTTTTACATGCTATTACTCACTGATTTTGGGTTCCGGGGCGATACTAACATTCCACAAACTCCGGGGATAGGTTATGAGGACCTCGTCAAAACTCGCTGGTTTGGTCCATTCTGGCCAATCTTCTATGCTATTACTCACTGATCTTGGGTCTCGGGGCGATACGAATGTTCGAGGAACTTCGTGGTCCGATTACGGGGACCTCGTCAAAATTCATTGATTTGGCCCATTCTAGCCAATTTTCCATGCTATTACTCACTAATTTTGGGTCCCGGGGAGATACGAACGTTCGGGGAACTTTGTAGTCCGGTTACGGGCTGCTTCAAAATTCACAGATTTGGTCCATTCTAGCCAGTTTTGTATGGTATTACTGAATGTGTTTTGGCCTCGGGGCGCTACAAACATTCGAGGAACTCTTGGGTGCGGTTACGCGGACCTTGTCAAAACTCGCAGATTTGGTCCATTCCGTCGAGTTTTCTATGCTATTACTCGCTAATTTTGGGTCCCGGGGGGATACGAACGTTCGGGGAACTTCGGAGTCCGGTTACGTGGACCTCGTCAAAACTCGCAGCTTTGGTCCATTATGGCCAGTTTTCGATGCTATTACTCACTAATTTTTGGCCCCGGGGTGATACGAACATTCGGCGAACTCTTGGATCCAGTTACGGGGACCTCGTCAAAACTCGCATATTTTATACATTCTCGCGAGTTTTCCATGCTATTACTCACTGATTTTGGGTCCCGGTGCGATCCGAACGTTCCGCAAACTCCGGGGACCGATTATGGGGCCCTCATCAAAACTCGCATATTTTATACATTCTCGCCAGTTTTCCATACTATTAATCACTGATTTTGGGTCCCGGAGCGATACAAACGTTCCGTGAACTCCGGGGACCGTTTACGAGGACCTCGTCGAAACTCGCATATTTTATACATTCTGGTCAGTTTTCCATGCTATTACTCACCCATTTGGGTCCCGGGGCGATTCAAATGTTCCGCGAACTCCGGGGATAGGTTACGGGGAGCTCGTCAAAACTCACAGGTTTGGTCCATTCTGGCTAGTTTTCTATGCTATTACTCACTGATTTTGTGTCTCGGGGCGATACGTACGTCCCGCGAACTTCGTGGTCCGGTTATGGAGACCTTGTCGCAATTCGTAGATTTGGCCCATTGTAGCCAGTTTTCTATGCTATTACTCACTTATTTTGGGTACCTGGGCGATACGAACATTCGTGGAACTTCGGGGTCCGGTTACGGGGACCTCGTCAAAATTCACATATTTGGTCAATTCTAGCAAGTTTTCTATGCTATTACTCACTGATATTGGGTCCCGGGGCGCGACAAACGTTCGAGGAATTCCCGGTCCGGTTACGGGGACCTCATCAAAACTCGCAGATTTGGTCCATTCTAACTTGTTTTCTATGCTATTACTCACTGATTTTAGGTTCCGGGGCGACACGAACTTTCCGCGAACTCCGGGGACCGGTTACACGTACCTCGTGAAACCTCGCAGATTTGCTCCATTGTGGCTAGTTTTCCATGCTATTACTCACCTATTTTTGGGTTCACGGGCGATACGTACGTTCCGCAAACTCTGGGGACCGGTTACGGGGACCTCGTCAAAATTCACATATTTTATATATTTGGCCAGTTTTCCATGCTATTACTTGGTGATTTTGGGTCCCGGGGCGATACGAACGTTCCGCGAACTCCGGGTACCGGTTAAGGGGACGTCATCAAAACTCGTATATTTTATATATTCTAGCCAATTTTCCATGCTATTACTCACTGATTTTGGGTCCCGGGGCGATTCGAACGTTCCGCGAACTCCGGGGACCGGTTACGGGGAGCTCGTCAAAACTCGCATATTTTATATATTCTGGCCCACTTTCTATGCTATTACTCACTGATTTTTGCGTCCCGAGGCGATACGAACGTTTGGGGAATTTCAGGGTCCGGGTATGGGGACCTCGTCAAAACTCGCAACTTTGGTCCATTCTGGCCAGTTTTCTGAGGTCCCCGCGCGATACGAACATTCGGCGAATCCTAGGTCCAGTTACGGGGACCACGTCAAACCTCACATATTTTGTATAATCTGGTCAGTTTTCCATTCTATTACTCATTGATTTTGGGTCCCGGTTCGGTACGAACCGCGAACTCCACGGACCGGTTACGGGGACCTCGTCAAAACTCGCTGATTTTATATATTCTGGCCAGTTTTCAATGCTATTACTCACTGACTTTGGGTCCCGGGGCGATCCAAACGTTTCGCGAACTTCCGGGACCGGTTATGGGGACCTCGTCAAAACTCGCATATTTTATACATTCTGGCCAGTTTTCCATGCTATTACTCATTGATTTTGGGTCCTGGGCGATACGAACGTTCCGCAAACTCTAGGGATAGGTTACTGGGACCTCGTCAAAACTCGCAGGTTTGGTCCATTCTAGCCAGTTTTCTATGCTATTACTCACTGATTTTGAGTCTCGGAGCGATACAAATGTTCGGGGAACTTCGTGATCCGGTCACGTGGCCGTCGTCAAAATTCGCAGATTTGGCCCATTCTAGCGAGGTTTCCATGCTATTACTCACTTATTTTGGGTCTCGGGGCGATACGAACGTTCGGGGAACTTCGGAGTCTGGTTACGGGACATCGTCAAAACTCACAGATTTTGTCCATTCTGTCCAGTTTTCTATGCTATTACTCACTAGTTTTGGGTCCCGGGGCGATACAAACGTTCGGGGATCTTGAGGGACCCATTAAGGGAACCTTGTCAAAACTCACAGATTTTGTCCATTATGGCCAGTTTTCTATGCTATTACTCACTGATTTTGGGTCCTGGTGCGATCAGAACGTTCCACAAACTTTGGGGACCGGATACGGGGCCCTCGTCGAAACTCACATATTTTAGACATTCTTCTCAGTTTTCCATGCTATTAATCACTGGTTTGGGGTCCCAGAGTGATACGAACGTTCCGGGAACTCCGGGGACCGGTTACCGGAACCTCGTCAAGACTCGCATATTTTATACATTCTGACCAGTTTTCCATGCTATTACTCATTGGTTTTTGGTCCCGGGGCAATACGAACATTCCTGGAACTCCGGTGACCGGTTACGGGGACCTCGTCAAAACTCACAAATTTGATCCATTCTAACTTGTTTTCTATGCTATTACTTACTGATTTTAGGTTCTGGGGCGACACGAACATTCCACGAACTCCGGGGACCGGTTAGACGTACCTCGTCAAAATTCACAGATTTGGCCATTTCTAGCCAGTTTCCCATGCTATTACTCACTTATCTTTGGTCCTGGGGAAATACGAATGTTCGGGGAACTTCGGGGTCCGGTTACGTGGACCTCGTCTAAATTCACACATTTGGTCTATTCTAGCTAGGTTTGTATTGTATTACTCACTATGTTTGGGTCCCGGGGCGCTACAAACGTTCGAGGGACTCTTGGGTCCGGTTACGGGGACCTCGAGAAAACTCACGTATTTGGTCCATTATGTCCAGTTTTCTATCGTGTTACTCATTGATTTTGGGTCCCGGGGAGATATGAACGTTCGGGGAACTTCGGGGTCCGGTTACGCGGACCTCGACAAAACTCAGAGCTTTGGTCCATTCCGGCCAGTTTTCCATGCTATTACTCACTGATTTCCGCCCCGGGGCGATAAGATCATTCGACAAACTCCTCGGTCCAGTTAGAGGGACCTCGTCAAAACTCGCATATTTTATACATTCTGGCCAATTTTCCATGCTGTTACTCACTGATTTTGGGTTCTGGGGCGATACTAACATTCCGCAAACTCCGGGGATAGGTTATGAGGACCTCGTCAAAACTCGCTGGTTTGGTCCATTCTGGCCAATTTTCTATGGTATTACTCACTGATCTTGGGTCTCGGGGCGATACGAATGTTCGGGGAACTTCGTGGTCCGATTATGGGGACCTCGTCAAAATTCATAGATTTGGCCCATTCTAGCCAATTTTCCATGCTATTACTCACTAATTTTGGGTCCCGGGGAGATAGGAACGTTTGGGGAACTTTGTAGTCCAGTTACGGGACTGCTTCAAAATTCACAGATTTGGTCCATTCTAGCCAGTTTTGTATGGTATTACTAACTGTGTTTCGGCCTCGGGGCGCTACAAACGTTCGAGGAACTCTTGGGTGCGGTTACGCGGGCCTCGTCAAAACTCGCAGATTTGGTCCATTCCGTCGAGTTTTCTACGCTATTATTCGCTAACTTTGGGTCCCGGGGGGATACGAATGTTCGGGGAACTCCGGGGTCCGGTTACGTGGACCTCGTCAAAACTCACAGCTTTGGTCCATTATGGCCAGTTTTCCATGCTATTACTCACTAATTTTTAGCCCCGGGGTGATACGAACATTCGACGAACTCCTGGATCCACTTACGGGGACCTCGTCAAAACTCGCATATTTTATACATTCTCGCCAGTTTTGCATGCTATTACTCACTGAGTTTTGGTCCCGGTGCGATCCGAACGTTTCGCAAACTCCGGGGACCGATTATGGGGCCCTCATCAAAACTCGCATATTTTATACATTCTCACCAGTTTTCCATGCTATTAATCACTGATTTTGGGTCCCGGAGCAATACGAACGTTCCGCGAACTCCGGGGACCGTTTACGGGGACCTCGTCAAAACTCGCATATTTTATACATTCTAGCCAGTTTTCCATGCTATTACTCACTCATTTGGGTCCCGGGGCGATACGAATGTTCCACGAACTCCGGGGATAGGTTACGGGGAGCTCGTCAAAACTCGCAGGCTTGGTCCATTCTGGCTAGTTTTCTATGCTATTACTCACTGATTTTGGGTCTCGGGGCGATACGTACGTTCCGCGAACTTCGTGGTCCGGCTATGGAGACCTTGTCGCAATTCGTAGATCTGGCCCATTGTAGCCAGTATTCTATGCTATTACTCACTTATTTTGGGTCCGTGGGCGATACGAACGTTCAGGGAACTTCGGGGTCCGGTTATGGGGACCTCGTCAAAATTCGCAGATTTCGTCAATTCTAGCTAGTTTTCTATGCTATTACTCACTGATATTGGGTCCCGGGGTGCTACAAACGTTCGAGGAACTCCCCGGTCCGGTTACGGGGACCTCGTCAAAACTCGCAGATTTGGTCCATTCTAACTTGTTTTCTATGCTATTACTCACTGATTTTAGGTTCCGAGGCGACACGAACATTCCGCGAACTCCGGGGACCGATACACGTACCTCGTCAAACCTCGCAGATTTGGTCCATTCTAGCCAGTTTTCCATGCTATTACTCACCAATTTTTGGGTCCAGGGGCGGTACGTAAGTTCCGTAAACTCTGGGGACCGGTTACGGGGACCTCGTCTAAATTCACATATTTTATATAGTCGGCCAGTTTTCCATGCTATTACTGAGTGATTTTGGGTCCCGGGGCGATACGAACGTAACGCGAACTCCGGGTACCGGTTAAGGGGACATCATCAAAACTCGTATATTTTATATATTCTGGCCAATTTTCCATGATATTACTCACTGATTTTGGGTCCCGGGGCGATTCGAACGTTCCTCGAACTCCGGTGACCGGTTACGGGGACCTCGCCAAAATTCGCGGATTTGAAAAAAAACTCTCATGCTTCACTTAGTTTATTTGTGAGTTAGTAAACATTTTAAGAAATTCTCTCGTGCTTTACTTTGAATATTTTGAGAGAAAGAAAAATTATGCTCATGTTCTTCACTTAAATTTGTTTGAGCTTATCAAGAGCAACATATGAAAATAGTCCCAAAGTGATAGATATCTAAGGAGGATATAATAAAAACTTTCATGAAGATCATTGCACAAAATAAACTGGATTCCTAGCTATGGTTTTGAGATATGATATGTGAGTCATGTTGATGAGTAATTGTGCTTTAGTAAGAATATTGATGTTAAGGTTTGTGATTCCATATGCAAGCACGAAAGTCAATAATTATGCAATGAAATATATATCCTACTTGTGGTGCATTATTCAGTGTTACTTATGCTTAATCCCTGGGTACGAGATTTTTCGTTTCTTGGTTGGTCGCTTCTCTATATTTTTGCTAGCCTTCATTTCAAATTAAGTATGATCAGTACTTGTGCATCCAAAACCCTTTAAACCAGTTTTGCCATATGATTCTACTATACCTACCTATATGCGGTATTTCCATGCCGCTCTAAGAAAATTTGCATGTGCCATCTCTAGTTTTCAAAATAAATTTCTCTTTTGTTTGCTCTACCGCTCGCGAGGCGGTGAGAGGTGGCCAATATTTTCCATGCTAGATGTGTTATTCTCATGATGAGTGTTTATTAACTTGTCATTGCACGAGAGTATGGCAAAGGTATTAGGGATGCCCAGTCCGGAAATGAAAAAAATGAATTTACTTTTTGTTGTCAAATAATAAATTCCTTGGAAAGTGTGGGTATTGAGGGCACCCGTGGATATGGACAAGCCATGGAAAGTGAAAGTAATGGTGGAAAAAGGAATAAACTTTATTTTCTGTTTGGGAACCACCTATGATGTATCTAGAATGGAAAGTGTTGGGAGCTCTAAGTCGTTTTCGTTGGTGGGAAAAGTATGCCTCCCAAAATGTTTTTATCTCTCAATTTTCGCTTTGAGCTCCGGCACCTCTACAAATCCCTACTTCCCGCTGCGAAGGGCCTTTCTTTTACTTATGCAATTTTGATTTTGAATTTGAGTCTCCATCTTCTCTCGTAAAGAATCAACTAAGGGGCACTATGATCGTATTTGAGCATTGGGTGTAGCTAATATTCGAGTGTGTTTCATGAATGGATCAATGATTGATCATAATGGGCTAGGGATAACTTGCTTTAGTGTTGATATTTTGAAAGACATGGTTGCTTGTTGGTACCCTTGAGTATTAAAGTTTTCAGGTCAAAACTAGACTATTGCGTTGAACCATATAAAAGTCCAAATGTCCATGCTATAAATAAAAGAAATGTGATGAACATGTTAGGCAACATTCCACATCAAAAATTCTGTTTTTGTCATTTACCTACTCGAGGACGAGCAGGAATTAAGCTTGGGGATGCTGATACGTCTCCAACCTATCTATAATTTTTTATTGTTCCATGTTTTTATATTATCATTCTTGGTTGTTTTACAATCATTTTATAGTCATCTTATATCATTTCTGGTACTAACCTATTATCATAGTGCCCACTGCCAGTTGTTGTTTTCTGCATTTTTTTACATCGCAGGAAATCAATACCAAACGGAGTCCAAACGCAGCGAAACTTTTTGTGATTTTTTTGGGCTAGAAGACATTGAGTCGGCTAGAACGCACATGAGGGGAGCTCCGATGGGAGCACAACCCACCAGGGCGCTCCTGGGGGCCCAGGAGCGCCCCGGTGGGTTGTGCCCTCCTCGTTGGCCTCCCGCATCGCCTCTTTGCTCTATAAATACCCCAATATTCCAAAAACCCTAGGGGGGGACGAAAATCAATTCCAACCACCGTAGAGTCCAGAAATAACAGATCCAATATAGACACCATTACAGAGGGGTTCATCATGTCCATTGGTGCATCTCCGATGATGCGTGAGTAGTTCCTTGTAGAATTACGGGTCCATAGTTAGTATCTAGATGACTTCCTCTCTCTCTCTTTTGATTATCAACACAATGGTCTCTTTGAGATCCATATGATGTAAGTCTTTTTGCGGTGTGTTTGTTGGGATCCGATGAACTTTGAGTTTATGATCAGATCTATGTTTTTATCCATAAAAGTTATTTGAGTCTTGTTTGATCTATTATATGCGTAATTGATTATAGCCTCATATTTCTTCTCCGATATTTGGGTTTTGTTTGGAAAACTTGATCTATTTATCTTGCAATGGGAAGAGGAGCTTTGTGATCGGCTCGATCTTATTGTGTTTGATCCCGGTGATAGAAAGGGAAACGACACGTATGTATCGTTGCTATTAAGGATAACAAGATGGGGTTGATACGTCCATTTTGCATCATGTTTTCATGTTGATATTTATCGCTTCTTGGGCTGTTATTTCACTTCACGGTACAATACTTATGCCTTTTCTCTCTTATTTTGCAAGGTTTACATGAAGAGGGAGAATGCCGACAGCTGGAATTCTGGCCTGAAAGAGGAGAAAAGTTGAGATACCTATTCTGCGCAACTCCGAATGCCGTAAAAATCAACGAGGATTTTTTTCCTGATTTATAAAAAATACTGGGCCGAAGAAGCGCTAGAGGGGCGCCAGCAGGTGGCCACAAGCCTGCTTGGCGCGGCCACCCCCATGGCAGCCTGCTGGCCCACTGCCCCCCTCTTCTGCTATATGAAGGGTTTCGTCCAGAAAAAATCAGGGAGGAGCTTTTTCGTGGATTCGCCGCCGCCACGAGGCGGAACTTGAGCAGAACCAATCTATAGCTCCGGCAGGACGATCCTGTCGGGGAAATTTCCCTCCCGGAGGGGGAAATCGTCGCCATCGTCATCACCAACACTCCTCTCATCGGAGGGGACTCGTCACCATCAACATCTTCATCAGCACCATCTCATCTCCAAACCCTAGTTCATCACTTGTAACCAATCTCCGTCTTGCAACTCCGATTGGTACTTGTAAGGTTGCTAGTAGTGTTAATTACTCCTTGTAGTTGATGCTAGTTGGATTACTTGGTGGAAGAGTTTATGTTCAGATCCTTGATGCTACTCATTACCTCTCTGGTCATGAATATGATTATGATTTCTGAGTAGTTACTTTTGTTCCTGAGGACATGGGATAAGTCATGCTAATAATAGTCATGTGAATTTGGTATTCGTTCGATATTTTGATGTGTTGTATGTTGTTTTTCCTCTAGTGGTGTTATGTGAACGTCGACTATATAACACTTCACCATTATTTGGGCCTAGAGGAAGGCATTGGGAAGTAGTAAGTAGATGATGGGTTGCTAGAGTGACAGAAGCTTAAACCCTAGTTTATGTGTTACTTCGTAAGGGGCTGATTTGGATCCACTAGTTTAATGCTATGGTTAGACTTTGTCTTAATTCTTCTTTCGTAGTTGCGGATGCTTGCGAGAGGGGTGATTTATAAGTGGGATGCTTGTCCAAGTAAGGGCAGTACCCAAGCGCCGGTCCACCCACATATCAAACTATCAAAGTAACGAACACGAATCATATGAACATGATGAAAACTAGCATGACAGAAATTCCCGTGTGTCCTTGGGAGCGTTTTTACTCCTATAAGACTTTGTCCAGGCTTGTCCCTTGCTACAAAAGGGATTGGGCCACTTTTCTGCACCGTTGCTACTTTTGTCACTTGTTGCTTGCTACAAATCATCTCACCACACAATCACTTGTTACCGATAATTTCAGTGCTTGTAGATATTTCCTTGCTGAAAACCACTTGCAGATCCTTCTGCTCCTCGTTGGGTTCGACACTCTTACTTATCGAAAGGAATACGATTGATCCCCTATACTTGTGGGTCATCAGGGGTCTATTTCTACATAAATAGATCTTGTCTACATCGTGCCATCGTTATTATTGCATTACTCTGTTTTTCCATGAAGTAAATAAACTAGATGCATGCTGGATAGCGGTCGATGTGTGGAGCAATAGTAGTAGATGCAGACATGAGTCGGTACACTAATCTTGCACGTGATGGCTATATAATGATCATTGCTTGGATATCTTCATGATTATTTGAAGTTCAATCGATTGCACAACAGTAATTGTTTTCCCACCGTTTGCTATTTTTCTCGAGAGAAGCCACTAGTGAAACCTACGGCCCCCGGGTCTTTTTTCATCATATTTACCTTTGAAATATATTTTTCTTTGCTTTTATTTTCAGACCTATTAAACCAAAAATACAAAAATACCTTGCTGCAATTTATTTTTTCCGTGATCGATTTATCCTATCTACCACTTTTACCTCACGTTATTTGCCTAGCTTGAGGCGTCGTACCTGAAAGGGATCGACAACCCCTTTAACACGTCCGGTTGCGAGTATTTGTTATTTGTGTACAAGTGTTGTTTACGTGGTGTGAGGAGGATCTCCTACTGGTTCGATAACCTTGGTCTCACCACTGAAGGAAATACCTACCGTCGCTATACTACATCATCCCTTCCTCTTTGGGGAAATACCGACGTAGTTTTCCATGCTATTACTCATTTATTTTGGGTCCCAAGGCGATACGAACGTTCGGAAATCTTTGGGGTCTGGTTACACGGACGTCCCCAAAACTTGCAAATTTGGTCAATTCTGGCTAGTTTTGTATGATATTACTCATTGTGTTTGGGACCCGGGCGCTACAAACGTTCGAGGAACTCCTCGGTCCGGTTACGCAGACCTCGTCAAACCTCGCAGATTTGGTCCATTCTGGCCAGTTTTCTATACCATTGCTCACTGATTTTGGGACCTGAGGCGATATGAACGTTCCGCGAATTCTGGGGACCGGTTACGAGGACCTCGTCAAAACTCGCGGATTCGGTCCATTATGGCCAGTTTTCTATGCTATTACTCACTAATTTTGGGTCCCGGGGCGATACGAACATTCGACGAACTCCTGGGTCCAGTTACGGCGACCTCGTCAAAATCACATATTTTATATATTCTGCCCAGTTTTTCATGCTATTACTCACTTATTTTGGGTTCGTGGCGACACGAACGTTCCACGAACTCCGGGTACCGGTTACGGGGACCTCGTCAAAACTCTCATATTTTATATATTATGGCTAGTTTCCATGCTATTACTCAATGATTTTGGGTCCCGGGGTGATACGAACGTTCCGCGAACTTCGGGGACCTCCTTAAAATTCACATATATGGTCCATCTGGCCAGTTTTCTATGCTATTACTCATAGATTATGGGTCTCGGGACGGTATGAACGTTCGGGGAACTTTGGGGTCCGGTTATAGGGACCTCGTCAAAATTCGCAGATTTGGTCCATTCTGGCCAGATTTGTATGCTATTACTCACTTATTTTGGATCCCGTGGCGATACGAACGTTCGGGGAATTTAGGGGTCCGATTACGGGAACCTCGTCAAAATTCACATATTTGTTCCATTCTGGCCAGTTTTGTATGCTACAAATGTTCGAGGAACTCTTGGGTTCGGTTACGGGGACCTCGTCAAAACTCGCAAATTTGGTCCATTCTGTCCAGCTTTCTATGCTATTACTCACTGATTTTGGGTCCCGGGGCGATAAGAACGTTCCGCGAACTCCGGGACCGGTTATTGGGACCTCATCAAAACTCGCATATTTCATACACTCGCCAGTTTTACATGCTATTACTCACTAATTTTGGGTCCCGGGGCGATACGAACGTCCCGCGAAGTCTGGGGACCGGTTACGGGGACCTTGTTAAAACTCATAGATTTTATACATTGTGTCCAGTTTTCCATGCTTACTCATTGATTTTGGGTCCCGGGGCGATAGGAACGTTCCGCGAACTCCGGGGACTGGTTACGGGGACCCCATCAAAACTCTCAGATTTGGTCTATTCTGGCTAGTTTTCCATGAAATTACTCACTCATTTTGGGTCCCGGGGCAATATGATCGTTCCGCGAACTCCAGGAACCGGTTACGGGGACCTCGTCAAAAATCGCAGATTTGGTCCATTCAAGCCAGTCTTCTATGCTATTACTCACTGATTTTGGTTCTCGGGGCGATACGAACATTCGGGGAACTTCGGGGTCCGTTTACGGGGACCTCATGAAACTCGCAGATTTGGTCCATTCTGGCCAGTTTTCCATGCACTCACTAATTTTGGGTCCTGGGGCGATACGAATGTTCCGTGAACTGTGGAAACCAGTTACAGGGACGTCGTCAAAACTTGTAGATTTGGTCCATTCTAGCCAGTTTTATATAACATTACTCACTGATATTGGGTCCCGTGGCGATACGAACGTTCCGCGAACTCCGTGGACCGGTTACGGGGACCTCGTCAAACCTTGTAGATTTGGTCCATTCCGGTTTTCTATGCCATTACTCAGTAATTTTGGGTCTTGGGCGATATGAAAGTTCTGCGAACTCCGGGGACCGGTTACGAGGACCTCGTCAAAACTCGCAGACTTGGTTAATTCTAGCCAATTTTCCATGCTATTACTTACTGTTTTTTGGACCCGAGGCGATACGAACATTCGGGGAACTTTGGGGTCCGGTTATGGGGACCTCGTCAAAACTCATAGATTTGGTTCATTCTGGACAGTTTTGTATGCCATTACTCACTGTGTTTGGGTCCCCGGGCACTATGAATATTCCGCAAATTTCGGGGACTGGTTACGGGGACCTTATCAAAACTCGCAGATTTGGTCCATTCTAGCCAGTTTTCCATGCTATTACTCACTGATTTTGGGTCCCGGGGCGATACGAACGTTCGAGGAACTTCGGGGTCCGGTTACGAGGACCTCGTCAAAACTCGCACATCAGGTCCATTCTGGCTAGTTTTCTATGCTATTACTCACTTATTTTGGGCCCCGCGGTGATACGGACGTTCCGTGAATTCCGGGTACCGGTTAGGGGGACCTCGTCAAAACTCGCATATTTTATATATTCTGGCCAGTTTTCCATGCTATTACTCACTGATTTTGGGTCCCGGGGCGATACATACGTTCCGCGAACTGGTTACGGGGCCCTCGCCAAACTCGCCGATTTGGTCCATTCTAGTGAGTATTCTTTGCTATTAACAAAGGTGCATAGAAGGATTAACATCACATGCAATTCATAAGTGACATGATATGGCCATCATCATGTGCTTCTTGATCTCCATCACCAAAGCCCCGGCACGATCTTCTTGTCACCGGCGCCACACCATGATCTCCATCAACGTGTCACCGTCGGGGTTGTCGTGCTAGTTTTGCTATTACTACTAAAGCTACGCCCTAGCAATATAGGAAACGCATCTGCAAACACAAACGTTAGTTTAAAGACAACCCTATGGCTCCTGCCGGTTGTCGTACCATCGACCTGCAAGCCGATATTTAACTATTACAACATGATCATCTCATACATCCAATATATCATATCACGTCATTGGCCATATCATATTACAAGCATACCCTGCAAAAACAAGTTAGACGTCCTCTAAATGTTGTTGCATGTTTTATGTGGTTGCAGTGGGTATCTAGTAGATCGCATCTTACTTACGCAAAAACCACAATGGAGATGTGCAAATTGCTATTTAACCTCTCCAAGGACCGTCTCGGTCAAAACCAATTCAACTAAAGTTGAAGAAACCGACACCAGCCGGTCATTTTTATGCAATGAGGTTGCATGTCAAGCGATGAAACCAGTCTTTCATAAGCGTACGAATAAATCCAACGATACAAACAAATTGAGAAAAGACTAAGGAGGGCAGCAAATCGAACATCACCATCCACAAAACCCTTTGTGTTCTACTCGAGATTACATCTACGCATGAACCTAGGTCATGATGCCACTGTTGGGGAACGTCGCATGGGAAATAAAAAATTTCCTACGCGCACGAAGACCTATAATGGTGATGTCCGTACCCTTGTAGATCGCACAACAGGAAGCGTTTAAGAAACACGGTTGATGTAGTGGAACGTCCTCACGTCCCTCGACCCGCCCCATGAACCGTCCCATGAACCGTCCCGCGATCCGTCCCACGATCCGCTCCGATCTAGTGCCGAACGGGAGCACCTCCGCGTTCAGCACACGGACAGCTCGACGATCAACTCGACCTTCTTGATCCAGCAAGCAAGACGAAGAAGTAGATGAGTTCTCCGGCAGCGTGACAGCGCTCCGCTAGTGGTGAAGGATCTACTACTGCAGGGCTCCGCCCGAGCTCCGCAGAAATACGATCTAGAGGAAAAACCGTGGTGTTTGTGGTCGGGCTGCCGTGGCAAAAGTTGTCTCAAATCAGCCATAAAACTCCACTATATATAGGAGGAGGGGAGGGGAGGCTTGCTTTGGGGTCCAAGACCCCAAGGGTGCGCCGGCCAAGGAGGTGGAGGAGTCCACCTCCAATCCTAGTCCAACTAGTATTGGAAGGTGGAGTCCTTCCCTTCATTCCCACCTCTTTTTTTCTTTTCTCTTTGATTTTCTTATCCCTAGCGCATAGGCCTTATTGGGATGTCCCACCAGCCCACCAAGGGCTGGTGTGCCACCCCTAGGGCCTATGGGCTTCCCCGGGTGGGTTGGCCTCCTCCCGGTGAACATCCGGAACCCATTCGTCACTCCCCGTACATTCCCGGTAATGCCCAAAAACCTTCTGGTAATCAAATGAGGTCATCCTATATATCAATCTTCGGCTCCGGATCATTCCAAAAACCTCGTGACGTCCGTGATCTCATCCGGGACTCTGAACAACATTCGGTAACCACACATATAACTCAACTATACTAAAACATCGTCGAACCTTAAGTGTGGAGACCCTGCGGGTTCAAGAACTATGCAGACATGCCCCGAGGTACTCCTCGGTCTATATCCAATAGCGGGACCTGGATGCCCATATTGGATCCTACATACTCTCTGAATAACTTATCGGTTGAACCTTAGTGTCAAGGATTCAGGCAATCCCGTATGTCATTCCCTTTGTCCTTTGGTATGTTACTTGCCCGAGATTCGATCGTCGGTATCGGCATACCTATTTCTATCTCATTCCCGGCAAGTCTATTTTCTCGTTCCGTAATACAAGATCCCGTGACTTACACTTAGTCACATTCCTTGCAAGGCTTGTGTGCGATGTTGTATTACCGAGTGGGCCCCGAGATACCTCTCCGTCACACGGAGTAACAAATCCCAGTCTTGATCCATACTAACCCAACGGACACCTTGAGAGATACATGTAGAGCACCTTTATAGTCACCCAGTTACGTTGTGACGTTTGATACACACAAGGTATCCCTCCAGTGCCAGTGGGTTATATGATCTCATGGTCATAGGAACAAATACTTGACACGAAGAAAACAATAGCAATAAAATGACACGATCAATATGCTTCGTTCATAGTTTGGGTCTTGTCCATCACATGATTATCCTAATGATGTGATCCCATTATCAAGTGACAACACTTGCCTATGGTTAGGAAACCTTGACCATCTTTGATCAACGAGCTAGTCAACTAGAGGCTTACTAGGGACAGTGTTTTTTCTATGTATCCACACATGTATTTGTGTTTCCAATCAATACAATTATAGCATGGATAAGAAACGATTATCACGAACAAAGAAATATAATAATAACTAATTTATTATTGCCTCTAGGGCATATTTCCAACAGGAACCTTGTCAAAACTCGCAGATTTCGCCCATTCTGTCCACTTTTCTATGCTATTACTCACCGATTTTGCGTCCCGGGGCGATAAGAACGTTCCGCGAACTCCGGGACCGGTTACGTGGACCTCATAAAAAATCATAGATTTTATACATTGGTTAGTTTTCCATGCTATTACTCACTGATTTTGGGTCCCTGGGGCAATAGAAACTGTCGGGGTCCGGTTACGGGGACCTCGTCAAAACGCGCCGATTTGGTCCATTCTGGCTAGTTGTCTATGCATCATTGTGTTTGGGTTCCGGGGCACTATGAACGTTCCACGAACTTTGGGGTCCGGTTACGTGGACCTTGCTAAAACTTGTAGATTAGGTCCATTCTGGCTAGTTTTCTATGTTATTTATTACTCACTGATTTTAGGTCCCGGGGCGATATGAACATTTCGCGAACTTCGGGTACTCGTTACGGGGACCTCGTCAAAACTCGCATATTTTATATATTCTGGCCAGTTTTCCATGCTATTACTCACTGATTTTGGGTCCCGGGGTGATACGAACATTCCACAAACTCCGGGAACCGGTTACCGGGACCTCGCCAAACTCGCCGACTTGGTTCATTCTAGGCAGTTTTCTATGCTATTACTCAATCATTTTGGGTCTCATGGCGATACGAACAATCGGGGAACTTCGGGTCCGGTTATGGGGACCTCGTCGTAATTTGGAGATTTAGTCCATTCAGGCAAGTTTTTGTTATTACTCACTTATCTTGGGTCCCGGGACGATACGAACGTTCGGCGGAACTCGGGGTCCGGTTACGAGGACCTCGTCAAAATTCGCAGATTTCGTCCATTCTGGCCAGTTTTGTACGATATTACTCACTGTGTTTGGGTCCCGGGGTGCTACAAACGTTCGAGGAACTCTTGGGTTCGGTTACGGGGACCTCGTCAAAACTCACAGATTGGGTCCATTTTGTCGAGTTTTCTGTGCTATTACTCACTGATTTTGCGTCCCGGGGCGATAAGAACGTTTCGCGAACTCGGGGACCGGTCACGGGGACCTCATCAAAACTCACAAATTTTATACATTGGCTAGTTTTCTATGCTATTACTCACTGATTTTGGGTCCCCGGGCGGTAGGAACGTCCCGCGTACTCTAGGGACCGGTTACGGGGACCTCGTGAAAACTCATAGATTTTATACATTCTGGCCAGTTTTCCATGCATACTCATTGATTTTGGGTCCCGGGGCAATAGGAACGTTCCGCGAACTCCGGGGACCTGTTACGGGGACCTCGTCAAAACTCGCAAATTTGGGACATTCTGGCGAGTTTTCTATGCTATTAATCACTAATTTTGGGTCTCGGGGCAATACGAACATTCCGCAAACTCCCGGGACCGGTTACAAGGACCTCGTGAAAACTCGCAGATTTGGTCCATTTTGGCCAGTTTTATATGCTATTACTCACTGTGTTCGGGTCCCGGGGCGCTACAAACGTTCGGGGAACTTCGGGGTCCGGTTATGGGGACCTCGTCAAAACTCGCAGATTTGGTCCATTCTGGCCAGTTTTGTATGCTATTGCTCACTATGTTTGGTTCCCGAGGCGCTACAAATGTTCGAGGAACTCCTCGGTCCGGTTACGGGGACCTTGTCAAAACTCACATATTTGGTCAATTCTGGCCAGTTCCATATGCGATTACTCACTGATTTTGGGTCCCGTTGCGATATGAACGTTCCATGAACTCCGTGGACCGGTTACGGGGACCTTGTCAAAACTCGCAGATTTCGTCCATTCCAGTTTTCTATGCCATTACTTCGTAACTTTGGGTCTCGGGCGATATAAATGTTCCGCGAACTCCGGGGACCAGTTACGGGGACCTCGTAAAAACTCGCAGATTTGGCCCATTGTGGCTAGGTTTCTATGTTATTACTCAATAATTTTGGGTCTCGGGGCGATACGAACGTGTCGTGAACTCCCGAGACCAGTTATGAGCACCTTGTCAAAACTCACAGATTTGGTCAATTCTAGCCAATTTTCCATGCTATTACTCAGTGATTTTTGGTCCCGAGGCGATACGTACATTCGGGGAACTTTGGGGTCCGGTTACATGGACCTCGTCAAAACTCACATATTTGGTCCATTCTGGCCAGTTTTGTATGCTATTACTCACTGTGTTTGGGTCCCGGGGTGCTACATACATTTGAGGAACTTCTTGGTCCGGATACGGGGACCTTGTCCAAACTCACAGATTTGGTCCATTCTGGCCAGTTTTATATGCCATTACTCACTCATTCTGGGTCCCTGGTGATACGAACGTTCTGCGAACTCCGTGGACTGGTTATGGGGACCTCGTCAAACCTCGCACATTTGGTCCATTCCAGTTTTCTATGCCACTACTTCGTAATTTTGGGTCTCAGGATATATGAACGTTCCGTGAACTTCGGGGACCGGTTACGGGGACCTCGTAAAAACTCGCAGATTTGGTCCATTGTGGCAAGTTTTCTATGCTATTATTCACTGATTTGGGACCCGGGGCAATACGAAGGTTCCGTGAACTCCGGAGACCGATTACGAAGACGTCGTCAAAACTTGCAGATTTGGCCCATTGTGGCTAATTTTATATGTTATTACTTAGTAATTTTGGGTCTCGGGGCGATATGAACGTGTCGCGAACTCCCGTGACCAGTTACGAGGACCTCGTCAAAACTCACAGATTTGGGTCAATTCTAGCCAATTTTCCATGCTATTACTCATTGATTTTTTTTCCCGAGGCGATACGTACATTCGGGTAACTTCGGGGTCCGGTTACGAGGACCTCGTCAAAACTCATAGATTTCGTCCATTCCGGTCAGTTTTGTATGCTATTACTCACTGTGTTTGGGTCCCGGGGTGCTACAAACATTCGAGGAACTCCTCGGTCTGGGTACAGGGACCTTCTCCAAACTCACATATTTGGTCCATTCTCGCCAGTTTTATATATGCCATTACTCACTAATTTGGGGTCCCGTGGAGATACGAACGTTCCACGAACTGGTTATGAGGACCTCATCAAACCTCGCAGATTTGGTCCATTCCAGTTTTATATGCCACTACTTAGAAATTTTGGGTCTCGGGGAACTTCGGGGTCTGGTTACGGGGACCGCGCCAAAACTCACATATTTGGTCCATTCTGGCCAGTTTTCCATGCTTACTCACTGATTTTGGGTCCTCGAGCACTATGAATGTTCCACGAAGTTCGGGATCCGGTTACGAGGACCTCGTCAAAATTCACATATTTTATATATTCTGGCCAGTTTTCCATGCCATTATTCACTGATTTTGGGTCCCGGGGTGATACGAACGTTTCGCGAACTACGGGAACCGGTAATGGGGACCTCGTCAAAATTCACAGATTTGGTCCATTCTAGCCAGTTTTCTATGGTATTAAATACTGATTTTGGGTCTTGGGGCGACACGAACATTCAGGGAACTTTGAGGTCCGGTTACAACCACCTCGTCGAAATTCAGAGATTTGGTGAATTTTGGCCAGTTTTTGCTATTACTCACTTATTTTAGGTCCCGGGGTGATAAGAACGTTCTGGGAACTTCGGGGTCCAGTTGCGGGGACCTCGTCAAAATTCGCAGATTTCGTCCATTCTGGCCAGTTTTGTACGCTACTAATCACTGTGTTTGGGTCCCGGGGCGCTACAAACGTTCGAGGAACTCCTGGATTCGGTTACGAGGACCTCATCAAAACTCGCAAATTTGGTCCATTCTGTGCAGTTTTCTAGGCTATTACTCACTGATTTTGGGTCTCGGGGCAATAAGAACGTTCCGCGAACTATGGGACCGGTTACGGGGACCTCATCAAAACTCGCAAATTTTGTACATTGTCTAGTTTTCCATGCTATTACTCACTGATTTTGGGTCCCGGGGCGATACGAACGTCCCGCGTACTCTAGGGGAATGGTTAAAAGGACCTCGTAAAAACTCATAGATTTTATACATTCTGGCCAGTTTTCCATGCTTACTCATTGATTTTGGGTCCCGGGGTGATAGGAACGTTCCGCGAACTACGGGGACCGATTACGGGGACCTCGTCAAAACTCATAGATTTGGGACATTCTGGCCAGTTTTCTATGCTATTAATCACTAATTTTGTATCTCCAGGCGATACGAACGTTCCGCAAACTCCCGGGACCGGTTACGAGGACCTCGTCAAAACTCACAGATTTGGTCAATTCAAGTTAATTTTCCGTGCTATTACTCACTGATTTTGGGTCCCGAGGCGATACAAACGTTCAGGGAACTTCGGTGTCCGGTTACGGGGACCTTGTCAAAACTCGCAGATTTGGTCCATTCTGGCCAGTTTTATATGCGGTTACTCCGTGATTTTAGGTTCCGTGGCGATACGAACATTTTGCGAACTCCCTGGACCAGTTTTCTATGCCATTACTGAGTAATTTTGGGTCTCGGGCCATATGAATGTTCCGCGAGCTCTGCGGACCGGTCATAGGGAGCTCGCAAAAACTCACGGATTTGGTCCATTGTGGCTAGTTTTGTATGCTATTATTCACTGATTTTTTGACCCGGGGCAATACGAACGTTCCACGAACTCCGGAGACCGGTTGCGAGGACGTCGTCAAAACTCGCAGATTTGGCCCATTGTGGTTTTTTTTTCTATGTTATTACTGAGTAATTTTCGGTCTAGGCGCGATACGAACGTTTCGCGAACTCCCGAGACCAAATACGAGGACCTTATGAAAACTCGCAGATTTGGTCAATTCTAGCCAATTTTCCATGCTATTACTAACTGAATTTTGGTCCCGAGGCGATACACACATAAGGGGAACTTCGGGGTCCGGTTACGGGGACCTCGTCAAAATTCGCAGATTTGGTCCATTGTGGCCAGTTCTGTATGCTATTACTCATTGTGTTTGGGTCCCGGGACGCTACAAACGTTCGAGGAACTCTTGGGTTCGGTTATGGGGACCTCGTGAAAACTCGCAGATTTGGTCCATTCTCTCTAGTTTTCTATGCTATTACTCATTGATTTTGGGTCCCGGGGTGATATGAACGTTCTGCGAACTCCGAGACCGGTCACAGGGGCCTCGTCAAAACTCGCATATTTTATATATTCTCGCGAGTTTTCCAAGCTATTACTCACTGATTTTGGGTCCCGGGGTGATACGAACGTTCCGCAAACTCCGGGAACCGGTTAGGGGGACTTCGTCAAAACTCGCAGGTTTGGTCCATTCTAGCCAGTTTTCTACGCTATTACTCACTGATTTTGGGTCTCGGAGCGATACAAACATTCAGGGAACTTCGAGGTTCGGTTACGGGGACCTCGTCGAAATTCGGAGATTTTGTCTCTTATGGCCAGTTTTTGCTATTACTCACTTATTTTGGGTCCCGGGGCGATACGAACGTTCGAGGAACTTCGGGGTCCGGTTACGGGGACCTCATCAAAACTCGTAGCTTTGGTCCATTCTGGCCAGTTTTGTACGCTATTAATCACTGTGTTTGGGTCCCGGGGCGCTACAATCGTTCGAGGAACTCTTGGGTTCGATTACGGGGACCTCATCAAAACTCGCAGATTTGGTCCATTATGTCCAGTTTTCTATGCTATTACTCATTTTGTTTGTGTCCCGGGGCAATATGAATGTGGCGCGAACTTTGGGGACCGGTTACGGGGACGTCGTGAAAACTCACAGATTTGGTCCATTTTAGCCAATTTTCGATGCTATTAATCACTGATTTTGGGTCCCCGGGCGATACGAACGTTCGGGGAACTTCGGGGTCGGGTTACGGGGACCTCGTCAAACCACGCAGATTTGGTCCATTCTGGCTAGTTTTCTATGCTATTAATCACTGTGCTTGGGTCTCGGGACACTAGGAACGTTTCGCGAACTTCGGGGTCCGGTTACGGGAACGTCTCAAAACTCGCAGATTAGGTCCATTCTCGCTAGTTTTCTATGCTATTACTCACTGATTTTGGGTCCGAGGGCGATACGAACGTTCCGTAAACTACGGGGACCGGTGACGGGGACCTCGTCAAAAGTCACATATTTTATATTTTTTGGCCAGTTTTCCATGCTATTACTCACAGATTTTAGGTCCCGGGGCGACACGAACGTTCCGCGATCTCCGAGAACCGGTTACAGGGACCTCGTCAAAACTCGCAGATTTGGTCCATTCTAGCCAGTTTTCTATGCTATTACTCACTGATTTCGGGTCTCGGGGCGATACGAACATTCCCGGAACTTTGTGGTCCGGTTACGGGGAACTCGTCGAAATTCGGAGATTTGGTGCATTCTGGCCAGTTTTTGCTAATACTCACTTATTTTGGGTCTCGGGGCGATACGAACGTTCGGGGAACTTCGGGGTCCGGTTACGGGGACCTCATCAAAATTCACAGATTTCATCCATTCTCGCCAGTTTTGTGCGCTATTAGTCATTGTGTTTGGGTCCCGGGGCGCTACAAAAGTTTGAGGAACTCTTCGGTTCGGTTACGGGGACCTCATCAAAACTCGCAGATTTGGTCCATTCTAGCCAGTTTTCTATGGTATTATTTGGGTCTTGGGGCGACACGAACATTCAGGGAACTTTGAGGTCCGGTTACAACCACCTCGTCGAAATTCAGAGATTTGGTGAATTTTGGCCAGTTTTTGCTATTACTCACTTATTTTACGTCCCGGGGTGATAAGAACGTTCTCGGAACTTCGGGGTCCAGTTACGGGGACCTCGTCAAAATTCGCAGATTTCGTCCATTCTGGCCAGTTTTGTACGCTACTAATCACTGTGTTTGGGTCTCGGGGCGCTACAAACGTTCGAGGAGCTCCTGGATTCGGTTACGAGGACCTCATCAAAACTCGCAAATTTGGTCAATTCTGTGCAGTTTTCTATGCTATTACTCATTGCTTTTGGGTCTCGGGGCGAAAAGAACGTTCCGCGAATTATGGGACCGGTTACGGGGACCTCATCAAAACTCGCAAATTTTGTACATTGTCTAGTTTTCCATGCTATTACTCACTGATTTTGGGTCCCGTGGCGATACAAACGTTCAGGGAACTTCGGTGTCCGGTTACGGGGACCTTGTCAAAACTCGCAGATTTGGTCCATTCTGGCTAGTTTTATATGCGGTTACTCCGTGATTTTAGGTTCCATGGCGATACGAACATTTTGCGAACTCCGTGGACCAGTTTTCTATGCCATTACTGAGTAATTTTGGGTCTTGGGCCATATGAATGTTCCGCGAGCTCCGGGGACCGGTCATAGGGAGCTCGCAAAAACTCACGGATTTGGTCCATTGTGGCTAGTTTTGTATGCTATTATTCACTGATTTTTTGACCCGGGGCAATACGAACGTTCCACGAACTCCGGAGACCGGTTGCGAGGACGTCAACAAAACTCGCAGATTTGGCCCATTGTGGTTTTTTTCTATGTTATTACTGAGTAATTTTCGGTCTAGGCGCGATACGAACGTTTCGCGAACTCCCGAGACCAAATACGAGGACCTTATGAAAACTCGCAGATTTGGTCAATTCTAGCCAATTTTCCATGCTATTACTAACTGAATTTTGGTCCCGAGGCGATATAGACATAAGGGGAACTTTGGGGTCCGGTTACGGGGACCTCGTCAAAATTCGCAGATTTGGTCCATTGTGGCCAGTTCTGTATGCTATTACTCATTGTGTTTGGGTCCCGGGACGCTACAAACGTTCGAGGAACTCTTGGGTTCGGTTATGGGGACCTCGTCAAAACTCGTAGATTTGGTCCATTCTCTCTAGTTTTCTATGCTATTACTCACTGATTTTGGGTCCCGGGGTGATATGAACGTTCTGCGAACTCCGGGACCGGTCACAGGGGCCTCGTCAAAACTCGCATATTTTATATATTCTCGCGAGTTTTCCAAGCTATTACTCACTAATTTTGGGTCCCGGGGTGATACGAACGTTCCGCAAACTCCGGGAACCGGTTAGGGGGACTTCGTCAAAACTCGTAGGTTTGGTCCATTCTAGCCAGTTTTCTACGCTATTACTCACTGATTTTGGGTCTCGGAGCGATACAAACATTCAGGGAACTTCGAGGTTCGGTTACAGGGACCTCGTCGAAATTCGGAGATTTTGTCTCTTATGGCCAGTTTTTGCTATTACTCACTTATTTTGGGTCCCGGGGCGATACGAACGTTCGAGGAACTTCGGGGTCCGGTTACGGGGACCTCATCAAAACTCGTAGCTTTGGTCCATTCTGGCCAGTTTTGTACGCTATTAATCACTGTGTTTGGGTCCCGGGGCGCTACAATCGTTCGAGGAACTCTTGGGTTCGATTACGGGGACCTCATCAAAACTCGCAGATTTGGTCCATTATGTCCAGTTTTCTATGCTATTACTCATTTTGTTTGTGTCCCGGGGCAATATGAATGTTGCGCGAACTTTGGGGACCGGTTACGGGGACGTCGTGAAAACTCACAGATTTGGTCCATTTTAGCCAATTTTCGATGCTATTAATCACTGATTTTGGGTCCCCGGGCGATACGAACGTTCGGGGAACTTCGGGGTCGGGTTACGGGGACCTCGTCAAACCACGCAGATTTGGTCCATTCTGGCTAGTTTTCTATGCTATTAATCACTGTGCTTGGGTCTCGGGACACTAGGAACGTTTCGCGAACTTCGGGGTCCGGTTACGGGAACGTCTCAAAACTCGCAGATTAGGTCCATTCTGGCTAGTTTTCTATGCTATTACTCACTGATTTTGGGTCCCAGGGCGATACGAACGTTCCGTAAACTACGGGGACCGGTGACGGGGACCTCGTCAAAAGTCGCATATTTTATATTTTTTGGCCAGTTTTCCATGCTATTACTCACAGATTTTTGGTCCCGGGGCGACACGAACGTTCCGCGATCTCCGAGAACCGGTTACAGGGACCTCGTCAAAACTCGCAGATTTGGTCCATTCTAGCCAGTTTTCTATGCTATTACTCACTGATTTCGGGTCTCGGGGCGATACGAACATTCCCGGAACTTTGTGGTCCGGTTACGGGGAACTCGTAGAAATTCGGAGATTTGGTGCATTCTGGCCAGTTTTTGCTAATACTCACTTATTTTGGGTCTCGGGCGATACGAACGTTCGGGGAACTTCGGGGTCCGGTTACGGGGACCTCATCAAAATTCATAGATTTCATCCATTCTTGCCAGTTTTGTACGCTATTAGTCATTGTGTTTGGGTCCCGGGGCGCTACAAAAGTTTGAGGAACTCCTGGGTTCGGTTACGGGGACCTCATCAAAACTCGCAGATTTGGTCCATTCTAGCCTGTTTTCTATGGTATTAAATACTGATTTTGGGTCTTGGGGCGACACGAACATTCAGGGAACTTTGAGGTCCGGTTACAACCACCTCGTCGAAATTCAGAGATTTGGTGAATTTTGGCCAGTTTTTGCTATTACTCACTTATTTTAGGTCCCGGGGTGATAAGAACGTTCTGGGAACTTCGGGGTCCAGTTACGGGGACCTCGTCAAAATTCGCAGATTTCGTGCATTCTGGCCAGTTTTGTACGCTACTAATGACTGTGTTTGGGTCCCGGGGCGCTACTAACGTTCGAGGAACTCCTGGATTCGGTAACGAGGACCTCATCAAAACTCGCAAATTTGGTCCATTCTGTGCAGTTTTCTATGCTATTACTCATGGATTTTGGGTCTCGGGGCAATAAGAACGTTCCGCGAATTATGGGACCGGTTACGGGGACCTCATCAAAACTCGCAAATTTTGTACATTGTCTAGTTTTCCATGCTATTACTCACTGATTTTGGGTCCCGGGGCGATACGAACGTCCCGCGTACTCTGGGGGAATAGTTAAAAGGACCTCGTAAAAACTCATAGATTTTATACATTCTGGCCAGTTTTCCATGCTTACTCATTGATTTTGGGTCCCGGGGTGATAGGAACGTTCCGCGAATTCCGGGGACCGATTACGGGGACCTCGCCAAAACTCATAGATTTGGGACATTCTGGCCAGTTTTCTATGCTATTAATCACTAATTTTGTATCTCCAGGCGATACGAACGTTCCGCGAACTCCCGGGACCGGTTACAAGGACCTCGTCAAAACTCACAGATTTGGTCAATTCTAGTTAATTTTCCGTGCTATTACTCACTGATTTTGGGTCCCGAGGCGATACAAACGTTCAGGGAACTTCGGTGTCCGGTTACGGGGACCTTGTCAAAACTCGCAGATTTGGTCCATTCTGGCCAGGTTTATATGCGGTTACTCCGTGATTTTAGGTTCCATGGCGATACGAACATTTTGCAAACTCCGTGGACCAGTTTTCTATGCCATTACTGAGTAATTTTGGGTCTCGGGCCATATGAATGTTCCGCGAGCTCCGGGGACCGGTCATAGGGAGCTCGCAAAAACTCACGGATTTGGTCCATTGTGGCTAGTTTTGTATGCTATTGTTCACTGATTTTTTGACCCGGGGCAATACGAACGTTCCACGAACTCCGGAGACCGGTTGCGAGGACGTCGTCAAAACTCGCAGATTTGGCCCATTGTGGTTTTTTTTCTATGTTATTACTGAGTAATTTTCGGTCTAGGCGCGATACGAACGTTTCGCGAACTCCCGAGACCAAATACGCGGACCTTATGAAAACTCGCAGATTTGGTCAATTCTAGCCAATTTTCCATGCTATTACTAACTGAATTTTGGTCCCGAGGCGATATAGACATAAGGGGAACTTCGGGGTCCGGTTACGGGGACCTCGTCAAAATTCGCAGATTTGGTCCATTGTGGCCAGTTCTGTATGCTATTACTCATTGTGTTTGGGTCCCGGGACGCTACAAACGTTCGAGGAACTCTTGGGTTCGGTTATGGGGACCTCGTCAAAACTCGTAGATTTGGTCCATTCTCTCTAGTTTTCTATGCTATTACTCACTGATTTTGGGTCCCGGGGTGATATGAACGTTCTGCGAACTCCGAGACCGGTCACAGGGGCCTCGTCAAAACTCGCATATTTTATATATTCTCGCGAGTTTTCCAAGCTATTACTCACTAATTTTGGGTCCCGGGGTGATACGAAAGTTCCGCAAACTCCGGGAACCGGTTAGGGGGACTTCGTCAAAACTCGTAGGTTTGGTCCATTCTAGCCAGTTTTCTACGCTATTACTCACTGATTTTGGGTCTCGGAGCGATACAAACATTCAGGGAACTTCGAGGTTCGGTTACGGGGACCTCGTCAAAATTCGGAGATTTTGTCTCTTATGGCCAGTTTTTGCTATTACTCACTTATTTTGGGTCCCGGGGCGATACGAACGTTCGAGGAACTTCGGGGTCCGGTTACGGGGACCTCATCAAAACTCGTAGCTTTGGTCCATTCTGGCCAGTTTTGTACGCTATTAATCACTGTGTTTGGGTCCCGGGGCGCTACAATCGTTCGAGGAACTCTTGGGTTCGATTACGGGGACCTCATCAAAACTCGCAGATTTGGTCCATTATGTCCAGTTTTCTATGCTATTACTCATTTTGTTTGTGTCCCGGGGCAATATGAATGTTGCGCGAACTTTGGGGACCGGTTACGGGGACGTCGTGAAAACTCATAGATTTGGTCCATTTTAGCCAATTTTCGATGCTATTAATCACTGATTTTGGGTCCCCGGGCGATACGAACGTTCGGGGAACTTCGGGGTCGGGTTACGGGGACCTCGTCAAACCACGCAGATTTGGTCCATTCTGGCTAGTTTTCTATGCTATTAATCATTGTGCTTGGGTCTCGGGACACTATGAACGTTTCGCGAACTTCGGGGTCCGGTTACGGGAACGTCTCAAAACTCGCAGATTAGGTCCATTCTGGCAAGTTTTCTATGCTATTACTCACTGATTTTGGGTCCCAGGGCGATACGAACGTTCCGCAAACTACGGGGACCAGTGACGGGGACCTCGTCAAAAGTCGCATATTTTATATTTTTTGGCCAGTTTTCCATGCTATTACTCACAGATTTTTGGTCCCGGGGCGACACGAACGTTCCGCGATCTCCGAGAACCGGTTACAGGGACCTTGTCAAAACTCGCAGATTTGGTCCATTCTAGCCAGTTTTCTATGCTATTACTCACTGATTTCGGGTCTCGGGGCGATACGAACATTCCCGGAACTTTGTGGTCCGGTTACGGGGAACTCGTCGAAATTCGGAGATTTGGTGCATTCTGGCCAGTTTTTGCTAATACTCACTTATTTTGGGTCTCGGGGCGATACGAACGTTCGGGGAACTTCGGGGTCCGGTTACGGGGACCTCATCAAAATTCACAGATTTCATCCATTCTCGCCAGTTTTGCACGCTATTAGTCATTGTGTTTGGATCCCGGGGCGCTACAAAAGTTTGAGGAACTCTTGGGCTCAGTTACGGGGACCTCATCAAAACTCGCAGATTTGGTCCATTCTGCCCATTTTTCTATGCTATTACTCATTGTGTTTGGGTCCCGGGGCAATATGAATGTTGTGCGAACTTTGGGGACCGGTTACGGGGACCTCGTGAAAACTCATAGATTTGGTCCATTCTAGCCAATTTTCCAGGCTATTACTCACTGATTTTGGGTCCCGGGGCGATACGAATGTTCGGGGAACTTCGGGATCCGGTTACGGGGACCTCGTCATAACTCGCAGATTTGGCCCATTCCGGCTAGTTTTCTATGCTATTAATCACTGTGTTGGGTCCTGGGGCACTATGAACGTTCCGCAAACTTGGGTTCTGGTTACGGGGACCTCGTCAAAACTCGGAGGTTAGGTCCATTCTGGCTAGTTTTCTTTGCTATTACTCACTGATTTTGGGTCCCGAGGTGATACGAATGTTCCGCGAACTCCGGGGAATAGTTACGGGGACGTCGTCAAAATTCGCATATTTTATATTTTCTCGCCAGTTTTCCATGCTATTACTCACAAATTTTGGGTCCCGGGGCGTCACGAACATTCCGCGAACTCTGGGAACCGGTTACAGGGACCTCGTCGAAACTCGCAGATTTAGTCCATTCTAGTCAATTTTCTATGTTATTACTCACTGATTTTGGGTCTCGGGGCGATACGAACATTCGGGGAACTTTGGGATCCGGTTATGGGGACCTCGTCGATATTCGAAGATTTGGTCCATTCTGGCCAATTTTTGCTATTACTCACTTAATTTGGGTCCCGTGGCGATACGAACGTTAGGGTAACTTCGGGGCCGGTAACGGGGACCTCGTCAAAATTCGGAGATTTCATCAATTCTGGCCAGTTTTGTACGCTATTACTCATTGTGTTTGGGTCCTGGGGCGCTACAAATGTTCGAGGAAATCTTGGGTTAGGTTACTGGGACCTCGTCAAAAGTCGCAGATTTGGTCCATTCTATCCAATTTTCTATGCTATTACTCAATGATTTTGGGTCACGGGGTGATAAGAACATTTCGCGAACTCCGGGACCGGTTACGGGGACCTCATCAAAACTCGCAGATTTTATACATTGGCCAGTTTTCCATTCTATTCCCGAGCGACACCTAACCAATCTGGTAGGATCCACCCTCCAAAAGGTAATAGATGTGATATAATGATGAACCCCTTGCTCTTGTGCTTCAAAGCTAGTCTCCTCAACACTCAATCACCCTTTGACATATTTTGCGTGGGTAGGAGCGATTAATTTGGTAGAAAGCAACTTGGGGAGGCTAGAGATAAAGTTTCAAGTGGATGGATTGGAATCTCTTCATTTAAAGACATGAGTAGGTGAATCTCTCTTAGAAAAATGGATATAGCAAGTGTGTGTGTTCTAAGTGCTTCTCTGCGAATAAGAGGTGGTGGAGGGGTATATATAGGCATCTCCCAAAATCCAACAGTTACAACGTTATTGCTCAACTCGGTGACACCGAAATGAGTCTCGCTCGTACTAAGTTGCAGTAAATGTGGGAACTTTTGAATTCTTGGTGAGACCGATATATGTATCTCGGTGGTACCGATTTGATGACCTAGGGTAGTTTCCAATTCTGGGTGAGGTCGATTTCAAAACTCATAATTTGTGATTCTTGAAATCGACGTACTAGAAAGTTGGTCACTATCTTTCGGTGGCACCGATATGATAGTTGGTGGTACCCAGAGATTAGGGTTTGGCAAAGGTTTTGTCACTTGGAAAATTGGTAGGTCGAAATGGAATTTTTGGTGGTATCGACTTTGATGTCTATGCTTTGGAGAGAGATTTTTGTGAGCGAATTGATGTATATTTTTGGTGGCTATCTCTAATCAGTTGAGAAACAATTCATCATAAATAGCTGACCCCCTTTTCATAGTATTGGCTTTCCTATGGACTGAAAAGTGATTTTTCCCAAATATAAAATGTAGAGTCCTCTTTCTTTAAGCTTGGCCAATCCTATTCCTTTCCGTGCACCAAGGGATTTCTCCTCACAGTCCTTTAGCCAATGGATTTTTGAACTTTTCTGAAATATAATTGGAAAAAATCATTAGTTCAATGATACATATGTTCTTATTAATTACCAAAACCACCTTAGGGGGCAATTGTGCTTTCAATCTCCCCCTTATTGATAATTGGTGACAACATATAGATCAAAGCTTCGACAAAAGATATAATCAGTGATTAGCATTGTTCCTTTGATAAGTATGTGAAAAGTAAGTGCTCCACCTAAATTTGTGCATTATGTTAAATTTGCGTTTGAATGCAAATGCACAATCGATTAGGATCGTTGGTCACTTTTCCATGTCACATACATCTTGGTGGTGCGCATAAATAATATGAATGAATATTGATGCACATAACACCAAACAAATGAGTGAATGATCATCATGTAAATAGCTCAAGGTATAACATAGTAGCATCAACAATCAAAGCATATGATCACACACAAAAGTTTAAGTTATCCAAAAGACCAAATGTTTTGTTAAACCAAACGAGAGTAAATAAAAAGGAAAGCTCTCTCTCTCTCTCTTTCAAAGCCCTAATTGATCTATACATTTCTCCCCCTTTGTAAACAAGTTACCAAAAAGTTCAAAATCTAAATCTAAGCATCGCTCTCGGCTCGATCTCCTCCGGTCGCACTCGATAGAGTACACAGGAGAGCATTGGCGAAAGCTTCTGCCGATGTCCCTAGAGGTGGAGGCGTAGACACTAGAGGCACAAGAACTAGAGTTGGAGATGATAAAGTTTCTCTTGCTTCTGTCACTAGCACAACTTCAGACCTAGACTAGGTCTTGAACTGAATAGTTTTCAGAAGAGGCGAATCTTCATCATCACTGCTAGAGTGAGGTATATGCACTGCATCAACCTCATGCTGGAGCTTCTCAACAGTAGTAGCCAACTCTGTCACTTTGCATCCACGTCATGGAATTTAGTTTCCACTATCCTCTCCATGCTCTTCTGGTTCAACAAGATCTGTGAAATACTTTTCTCCATCCCTACGATGGTGCTGACAAGAAACGACATCTGATCCTCTCTAGATGGGAGTTGTGGAGCTGGAGCATCTCTCGCTGCCTCTACCTCTGATGCCTCTACCTACTGACGTGTTGTAGCTGAGGTGGGATGGCGGGGTCCATCACAACTTCATTGTCCTTGAACTATGGTTGTAGTGGAAAGTGTGGACAATCAACTTGATATGCATGCTTGCCAATCTTGGCATTGATGGACATCTAAATGTATGGTGCATACCCACAAGATCTCTTCTGATCTGCAGTAGTCCTCCACACAGTCTCAACTATGAGATCCATCACTCTGATCCTAGTGTGGTTGTCTAAATGGTGCATCATGTTGATGGAATACCCTCTGATCATCTTGTCATCTCCTAATTTAGGCATGAGTGTGTATGTCACAATGGTGTTCGTAGTTGGTATTCTTGCTTGCAGAAAATAAACAGAGCCAAACTTATGTGTCTTCTGATACTGATGGGGCACTGTATTGTACATGTCTTCCATGGTGTTACGATTAATCTTGGACTCTGAGTACACATCCAAATCTCCCTCTTGGGTCTCAGGGGCACCAATGATGATGGCCCACTAGTCTATGGTAGAATCATATCAGTGACCTTCCGTCATCCACACCATCCTTCCATTTGGATAGAAATGAGTAGTTGAATAAAATTGCATAATCATTTCATCATTCCAAGCTGTCATATTTCTGCCAACAAAATTTGTAATGTCAATCAGTCCAAAGTTCTCTCTTACATGAGGGAAGTAGTCCTCATGTTCCTTGATGTAATCCCAGTCAACATATCTCATGTCAGTGACTGCGAGACTCTTGTCCAGCATCACTGTCTCATAAAAGTCTTGTTGCTCCTTACTGTCAAAATGAGGATCAATGTTGGTTCTTCTCCTGATAGCATATGGATCAACAGACCTCCATTGTCTCAGACCTTGATTCGTCCTCTTCATCATATCTTTAGCAAAAGGATGAGCAGCATCGCGCAATGGTAAGGAAGATCTCAAATTTCTCAGCTCAGATGCATCTTCTTCCTCCTATGCAGCAGCCTCCGTGGATGCAGAGCTCTTGTTCTTCTCTGCTCCAGGTATGTCCCTAGTAGTCTTCTTGGAAGCTACTGGCTTCTTGGACTTGGGTGCTGAAGGTTGAGGTGCGAACCTGCTAGGCATAGCATCTTCCATGAGCTTCTTCTTCTTAGATGGAGGTGCATTAGCAGCAACCTCTTCTTCCACTTCCTCAGCAGCTTCTGATGGATCTTAATACATGGATGTCTGCCTTATAACAATGTGCACCACTTTCTTCATGACACTTTTCTGCTCTGGCTTCTTAGCGTGCTTGGAAGACGGGTTCTTAAGTGTAAGCTTCATCCCTTTCTGAGCAACCTCTCGAACTCTCATAGAATCTGGTCTGGCATACTCTTTTCTCATAGTATTTTGACTGTGAGTCTCTGCTTTTGCTTATGGGGGATGCTCTCCTCTCGGATAAAACTAGCATCCTCCTCGTGAGAATTAAGCTTCTTCCTAGACCTGGTAGCTGGCTTTTGCAAATCATGGGGACTAGGAGTACCTGGGTCTGAAGTTGTCCTCTCAGGACTAGTGCATGAATACATCTCAACTATGGGCTCTCTAAAGTCATTTTGAATGTCCTCTGAATCTGACATGCTCACTATGAACCAAGCAAACAAGCTCACCCTATGAAAAGAATTAGAAGAGATGGAGTGGATGACCATCACAAAATTCAGAAGTTTTTGCACGATTGAACTCTGAAAGTCATAAGTTTAACTTTCTGCAAAAGGGGATATCAGTTCCACCGAGACAAAAAAATTCGATCCACCGAGACTGACAATACCATTAATAGAAACTTGGCACACTTTTCAGTTCCACCGAAAAGTGTAACTCTGTTTCACCGAGACTGTTCTAACTAGACCAAAACCAAAATCAGTAGGACCGATTTTTTGACTCCTGACACAGAGATTCGATTTTGCGGACTGTTAACCCTAAAATGTTCTTCCATCTCTAATCTACTCGAGGCTTCTTCTGGATAGGAAGAGTGCAAACTTGGAGTGAAGATGTCAAATCCTAATTGCGCAAGATTCAGACTTGGGAGCGGAAGAAGGGTGGAAACGTTACCCTAATGCGGTGAAGGTCTTGCTACGGTGATGATGACGACGATGATTCCTGTCAGCAACGAGGATTCTTGTGACGAGGGCGTGCTCGAGACAAAGTAGATGTCCTGGGGACTAGGGCTCGACACCGAGGAGTTTCGAGGAGGCGAAGTTTGAGGGGTTATTTCAAACATCGGGTCCGTGAGGTATATATACCCCCTAGTTGTCGGTGACACCGAGTTGGATTTTTCGGTTCCACCGAGTTTCAAAAATGTCAGATGACACTGAAACTCGGTGAGGCCGAAAACGTTCTATTAGTGGTACAGAGATTGAAAAATTAGATTAACCCTCGACTTTGGTGGGACTGAGTTTTTGAGATTGGTCACACCGAGATGTACTTGGGAGGTTTTGGAACTCAGACCTTATCGAGACAGATCTTCGAGTGCTCCTCACACGGAGTGTCCTTAAAGTGCTTGCTCAAATTTGTGATGTAGCATGAATATAATTTGAGACGAGAAAGCATAGATAGCTAGAGAGAGGTACTTAGGCATTCTTGTATATCCAATCGGCCAAATAAAATCGAAAGTCAAATAGCAACAATGGGATATCCTTGAATGAGCAAGAATATGTATACCAACATGCTCACACAATTAGATGTCAAATAAAACCTGGTGAAACAAGCACATACACTCTAGTATCTACCAAGCACTTTGGGCGATGATGAAGTCATGTATATATTAGTATATTGACATACGAGCCAAGCAAGAACACTTGATCATAGGTCATACTCTCTTTTAAGCACAAGTGGGGTTACAACTTTTACATAAAGTTTTCAATGTGTTCACATCTTATGAGATGCTTATACTCAAGTTTTAGAGTAAAGCTCCCCCTTGATGTGACATCCCCCTTAGAGGGATAAACTAACCTTGTGTTTGTCGTACAAGACTTCATGCAGGTGTAGTAGTGGTCGATGCTCATTCTTGATGAAGATCATCTTGAGTTGGAAGCAATCCTTGTTATTTGTTACTCTTCTCACCTACATGGGTTAGTCCCAAAGCACAAGGAACTTACACAAGGATATATATGGACATGAAGTGAAGTGCATGTGAGGTGATGTCCAAATATACATTAATTACCTTGTCCCTTGCTTACCTATGAGGGAATGTGTGACTCCTAGAACTAATGCATAAGGTTGGAGTTAGTTGCATATAGTTTTTGCCAAGATGAATAAGAGTGAATTTCATTGGCGGAGTCAATCCTCAAGAACTTCTCTAGTTATTCTTCTTGGGGACCCGCATCAACTTGATGGGGATCCTTGGAGTTGTGGTAGCACTAGATGAAGTAGAGCTCGTAGTGTCCTTGGGAATCCACTTGACCTTGGCTTGGGGTTATTCCTCAATTGAGTCCATCTCCTCTTGAAGCTTACCCTTTACCTTGTGGTCTTGTGGTAGAAGGTCATTTGAGAGCTTGTTCCCTTGGGGAGAGTAGGATCATACTTCTCCTTTTGGGGAACAAACTTCGGGATGGGATATTGAGCTTCTTCCCATTCAACTTCGTTGGCATTGAAGTAGCCAACACCTTCCGTCTTCCGATGTCCTCCTTGCTTGCGTACAATTTCCTTGTATTCCTTACTTCTGGCAAGACTCTTGAAGACATCTCTCTCTATAATTGCTTTCAATAAATCTTTTTCTATCTCAAGTGTAACTTGGCCAAGAGAATCATTAGTGGAATCAATAAAGATACTAGCAACAACATCATTTGATTTAACTTTAGAATTGTTGTTACTAGATGAACAAACTTTCTTTCCTTTGTTACTAGTGTTCCTAGATTAAACTTGTGGAACAGAAGTAGACAAGAGTAATCATTTGTCGAGATAAGAAGAAATCTTCTTTCGAAGATCATCATTGATTGCTTTTAGAAACACATGATCTTGCTCTAAATTTAGCTTCTCGAAGCGTAGCTTCTCATGAGTCCTTGCAATCTCTCTATAATCTTCTAGAGTAGTTACATGAGCAAACTTAAGGGTGTTTGATTCTTTAGTTAGTCGTTCAATCTCTTTATTAACATGATCGTTTGACTTCCCTTGACTAGCATGATTTTTCTCAAGTTCATTTTTATCATTGTCACTAGTTTTATCAAAGAGCAAGTCATCTTCTCCTAACAAGTCATCCTCATCACTATCAAAGTCAAAGTACTCGGGGTGTGATACCTTGGGGCCTTTCCGAGTGTAATCAAATATGTCGTAGGAGTTGGAGGAAATGAATGCAAGACTGGCAACATCTTCATCTTGACTGTAGTCGGAGTTGGAGTAATAGCTTCTCCCGTATTGGTTGTGATACTCGGAGCGAGATACCCATTCACCAACATGAGTTTGATCTCTTCTTCCTGAGTGGCTCTTGGTGTACTTGTCCTTTTTCTACGGTTCCTTACTTCTCCAGGAATATCTTCATTCATAACGATCTTCTCTACTCCTTCTCTCTCTGCGAGGTGACTCTTCTCTCGAGCTTCGTCTTCTAGGTGACTCTTCTCTTCGTTTGTGGGAGCCGAGCACTCATTGGAATAGTGTCCGGGCTTTCCAGAATTGTAGCACTTTCTGTCATGACTAGATGAACGCTTCTCTTCATGTCTTGAGCTAGAGCTTCTCTCTTTGCCTCTACTCTTGTAGAACTTTTTAAATTTCCTGACCATGAGGCTTATCTCTTCATTTGTAACAAGGTTGTCATTTGAAGTAGCGGGAGTATCACTTGAAGCTTTGTAAGCACTACTTGACTCGTTATGCAGCTCACCTTTCTGCTTGAGTGACATTTCATCAGCGACAATCCTTCCAATTACTTATGTTGGCTTGAGATCCTTGTAGTTTGGCATCATTTGGATCAATGTGCACGCGGTGTCATATCTTAAATCCAAGGCTCTAAGTATCTTCTTGTAACATCCCAAAATTATAAAATTTTGAAATGTTAAAATTATTATTAGATTTGCTTGTTTGTTTGTTTGCCTGAGTGATTGAAACTTGTGTGAAATTTGAAACTTTTCGAAACTTTGGAATGAGAGGGAATAAAATGACTTTCCCCATCTCCGGTGAATTCAAATTCAATCTTTTAAAAGCAAAGAGAGAAGATGACATGACTTCTTCAACTATAAATAATTTGAACGAAGATATTTGCATTTGAATTCTTTTGCATTTCCATTCGTTTTCTTCGTAAAAGAAATGCCGGGAAATACATTCTAGAGAGGAGGAACATGACCCTCAAACCCATGGGCATTTTGAAAGTTATTTGAACCCTAAAACTCAGAGGGTCATTTGAAAACTATTTGCAAAAGAAAATAAACCTTTTAGGCAATTTTGTGAAAATAATTTTTTTTGAAGTTTTTATTTTTGCCGTGGAAAAATGCCCATCATTTATATTTTATTTTTGTGATAATTTTAGTATATAGAAACTCTTTATTCCGAATTGATTTGAATTCCCTTTTATCGTTTTAGTTTCCTAGTTTTAAAAATAGGAAAGAAATCTCTATTGCATGGAAATAAGGGCTCGCCCATTAAGACACTTTCCAAATTTGGCCCAACCAGATCATCTTCTTCCTGTGTTTCTTCTTCACGTCACAGAACTTTCCTAGCCATTTACACGGAGATCTTCACCTCCGGGATTCACGAAATCCTTTCCCTCCTAGCACCTCCCGTCGCCTCTATAAGAACCCCCATGGACTCCTCGTTCCATTCCCGTTGAAACCACCCCCTCTCCTCGCCTCTAGCTCGCGCGTCACCCGCCTTAAACTCGCCGGAGCCGAAGCTCCGGGAGCCCTCTGGACACTCCCTGCCTCGCCCCAGCTCCACCCCGTCGCCCCCCTGGCACCCCTGCCGCGCCTCCCCACCCCGCCGCCACCTCCCCTCCGCCGCCCCACCCCACCCTGTCGGCCCCCCTGCTGCTCCTCCCCATCCCCATCGCCACTACCAGGGAGCCAGAACCTCCCGTCGGCACCCCCCTGCAGGCTCCCTCCACCTCGCCTCCCTCCCCCAGGAGTCTCCACCGGCCCCTTCCCCAACCTCGCCGGCCACCCCCCCACGCCGGAGCGGCTCCCCGTGCCAGCCACCTCGCCGGAGCAGTCACTGCTGCATCCAGCCACGGTAACTCCCCCGCCTCCTGTTTGTTTTTTTTCTTTTCTTTTCTTGGTTAGCCCTTTGATCTATATTCTACGTTGTAGATTAGAGTAGGATACCCCTTCGGTTTAGATCAGAAAACCGCGCTGGTTTTTATTTCACTTAAGCAGTTAGCCGGAGCTTTTAGTTAGGTTTCGGTCGTTTGTTTATAAGGCTCGCAGCAAACACCCCTTAGCCTATCACAGCGTGCCACGTATACCCCCAGTCAGTTAGCAAATTATTTCTTTTTTCTGTCTAGTTGCAAAAACAGCAAAGTTTCTGTTTTGTTTTGGCCATAACTTTTGATCCCAAAGTCCAATGATGTTGATTCTTTTTCCAGTAGCTCACAAATTTCCTGGAGTTTTTAAAAACATATAATTTGTCTATGTTTGAAATTTTCAAATTTGAGTTAGATCAGATTTAGTTTAAACCTTGTTTTTCTTATTCCAGGAGTTTACAAATAGCTTTTAATTTGATTCCTTCTGGTACTGATCACTAGTGATCCTATTTATTAGTGGTAAAAATTGTTGATTTGTTTGAGTATTTTAGCTCACTGTTTCTTGTGAAACCATTTCTGTTTCACCTCTTTTAGGATTGTGACTAATTTACTTTCTTTACTTACTTTTAAATTATTTTCTTTTATATTTCAGAAATATTATGTTTTGTTTATGTTAGTTAAACAGTAGTTTTGCAACAAGTTTTTATTTTATTTTTATTTGTTTTCACGATATCAATTCTAGTTCCTTAGTAACTTGCAATTGGTTTCTCCACTGTTTCAAATCCCGTTTGTAAGTACTTTCGAATAGTTTTGTGAAAAATACTTTATTTTATCTTAGTTCCTTGTTATTATTTTCTGTTAGACAAAAACTATTTAGTGTTTGACGTAGTAGAAGACTCCCTAGTCTTATTTGAAGTTTCTTTCGGTTTCTTATTCGCTCTCTCTCTTTTGTTTTGATTGCTAGAATGATTGCTAGTATGAGTGCTTATGTGAATGATATGTTTGCTATATAGATTTCACCGGAGAGTGACTAGTAGTCTATCAAGTTATTTTCTCGAGAAATTCTTCTTCGTCAACATCACGAGGCAAGTCAATTTGATCATACTATCACCTATGTTTTATGCATCGTAGTTCTACCATCCTATGCCCAATTGCATGCTGCTTAGGTACTTGGAAATTTTAGTATAGATTGTAGTATCATGTGGTAGGCACACAACAACCCCGATACTTGGCCTCGGGACGACAAATTTCATATTGCTATGCTTGAGTAGACGGGATTTCGGTTGAGTGCGCAACACGAGTGATGCGAGGTTGATTAAATAATCAAGACCGGTTAAGACAAGATTTTCAAGACCTCGGACGCAATGCAACTCTGGGTGAAGGACGGTTGATCGGCTCCCTGGAGAACCCAGTGGATGACCTGGGATGCTGGGGACGGCCATGACATCCTGCGGAAAGCTTCACCCAGGCTCAAAGAGACGGACGGATATTTTCAAGACCAAAGGCTTACCTGCACAGCCACAAGTCATTATGGGCTCTGGATTGGTTGGACAACGCGGCGACTCTGGACAGGCGGTGCTAGCAGATGTAGAAGAACGGTAGGAATGGATGGGCACCGACAGGGATTCAGAGGGACCCGTTGAAAGACCATGTTTTGATCATCCGGTCTTCAAACACCCTGAAGTGCGAGGACAAACACGGAGAGGATCAAATCTTGTGGGGAACGTGTGCAAAACTCTGCAGAGTACTCAAACCTAATCGATTAGCCGTGTCCACAGTCATGGACAACTTGAGCCAAAGGAACTGAAGTTATCTGGAATTCTCAACACCATTAAATATATTTGATGAGGGTAATTATTGACAACTCGGGTACGAGAACTGGTTGGCGGAACCATCTCGTTAACAACCAACAATGTAGTAACATTTAGCTTTTAGCCCCCTCTTGATGTAGGAGAAAACTTGCTTTTCGCTAAAACCTTATAACCCCCACCTGCCATATATGCATATAGTATAGATGATTACTTTTCACCCCTCTCTTATGTGACTTGCTGGCATATTCAATATGCTGACCTACACGGCTGCAACGTCTTATGTTGCAGATATTTCTCTTCGACGAATAAGAGTACGATTCAGGGTTACGGTCTACACTCAACTTGCCGTTGGTGTTTATTGGGACTCCACTCCCTTAACTGCTTCCGCTGAGATATTTAAGGTATATATCAGTTTTACGCTATTTACATGTGATTGCACTTTGATATATACATTGATGTACTGTGTGTGCGAGCATACTGATCCAGGGATGGCACAGATACACAGAGGCTTGACTCGTTTTTGAGTCGGGTCGCTATAGAAATGGTATCAGAGCACATGTTGACTGTAGGACGTGACCCTAGAAACTGGAAATTCTTAGGATAGGATCTCTCAAAAAATTTATTTTCAAGAACACCTTTTACTTCTCATCTCTTCTGACTTCATCAAATGTTCTCCCTCACCTCCAATAGTTAGACAATACCCTTACCCCTTTGACCTCATGAAGAATCAACGGAGTTCTACCTCAAAGTAAAGAGGATTTCATCATGCATTTGAAGAATTGAAGTTGCGCCAATTGAAGACTCTCAAGACCCGAAGAATTCGAAGACCCTGAAGTGTTCGAATATTTATATGACCATTAGAAGTCCAAACCCTTGTTATATACCCACGTTAGATACGACGATTTGTGAGCCGTCATTGGTGTGTGTTTTTCGACAGCCACAAACAAAACCTATTCTCAAAAATATTGTTTGTATTGTGTGTATCTCCCTCTTTCCCTCTCTCTCTTACTCACCTCATCCAAAAAACGTTGGACCCAATAGATGGCGTATGAAGCTGGACTTGTAATCTCTAGACCAATGACCTAGCTGGAAGTTGAAATATGGATTCAGAACATGGAGAACTACTTCGAGAGCAATTTGATTTCCAGGAAGTATGAAGTTGAACACGCTCTTCAGTACTTTACCCAAAGTGCTGCAATCTGGTGGAAAATGCATCATGCCATACAAGGATTTAGTGGAGCAGAAACCTGGGACGAATTCAAGAAGACCCTGTTAAGATCCCGTCTCATTCAGAAGTGCTATGATAATCCGAAGGAGAAGACTTGTGCATGCAAGATCTGTGGAGAATTAGGACACACCCAGGAAGAACACAAGGATGGATGCACTCATTGTGAAGAAAATCACCCAACTGAGGAATGCCCAACTAGTCAGGTGACTTGTTTCTTGTGTGAAGGAACCACCCACTACCCAGTGGTGTGTCACATTTACCCCAAGTATGCCTGAAACCCACAGACCCCGGGACTAACAAGGATCAAGTACTATATTTTTGGAGAAGGAAACTTGTATCAGCAAACGTTTTCTTAGGAGCATACGAAAACCTGAGAGTTGTGAAGATACGATAGATGTTTCGTTCAGCTTGCAGAACCAATGGATTATCCGAACTTCGTTCGTGGACAAGAGAAATTCTGCAATGCTTGTGAGGATGCCCAAGTGTTAGAATGCGAGATTTTCTAAACCTTATACAGAGAAATGCTTGGGTGCGGAATGGATTGATCACCATGACGACTTACTCTTATCATTTATCTTGCTATTCGGAATGGTAAATCTGAGAGACTTACCCATATAGAGAGACGACGTTCTTTGAAGCTTTTGTTTAAGCCCTAGAATTGTATAAGAAAAGCCCATGTACATGGCACTCGTTGTCACGCGTAGGAAATTTTACGGTGAGAATGAAACCAAGACCCCTCTCTCTGCAGGATAACCACAAATGGTAGACCACCATGAGAACCATCGATATATTATTTAGAATTGACCACGAGACTGTCAGTTAAGAAGACCTAGTGATGGAAGAAGCTTATATCAATGGGAGAGCATCACCAAAGGATTTAATATGAAGACTGTGCCATGTCAGTTGCCAAAACCCAGAGGATCGTTAAAGCATTTTTGAGGGACAAGTATCTCTCATTTTAAGTGTGGTAGCATCCCACCGTGCCGGAGATTGGAATTGCTAGAAGACCCCCAAACCCTAACCTTTCTTTCTAGCCTCTTCGAATCTCGAGGACGAGATTCATTTTAAGTGTGGTAGTTTGTAACATCCCAAAATTATAAAATTTTGGAATGTTAAAATTATTATTAGATTTGCTACTTTGTTTGTTTGCCTGAGTGATTGAAACTTGTGTGAAATTTGAAACTTTTCGAAACTTTTGAATGAGAGGGAATAAAATGACTTTCCCCATCTCCGGTGAATTCAAATTCAATCTTTTAAAAGCAAAGAGAGAAGATGACATGACTTCTTCAACTATAAATAATTTGAACGGAGATATTTGCATTTGAATTCTTTTGCATTTCCATTCGTTTTCTTCGTGCAAGAAATGCCGGGAAATACATTCTAGAGAGGAGGAACATGACCCTCAAACTCACGGGCATTTTGAAAGTTATTTGAACCCTAAAACTTAGAGGGTCATTTGAAAATTATTTGCAAAAGAAAATAAACCTTTTAGGCAATTTTGTGAAAATATTTTTTTCCCAAGTTTTTATTTTTGCCGTGGAAAAATGCCCATCATTTATATTTTATTTTTCTGATAATTTTAGTATATAGAAACTCTTTATTCCGAATTGATTTGAATTCCCTTTTATCATTTTAGTTTCCTACTTTTAAAAATAGGAAAGAAATCTCTATTAAATGGAAATAAGGGCTGGCCCATTAAGACACTTTCCAAATTTGGCCCAACCAGATCATCTTCTTCCTCTGTTTCTTCTTCACGTCACAGAACTTTCCTAGCCATGGACAGGGAGATCTTCACCTCCGGGATTCGTGAAATCCTTTCCCTCCTAGCACCTCCCGTCACCTCTATAAGAACCCCCATGGACTCCTCGTTCCATTCCCGTTGAAACCACCCCTCTCCTCGCCTCTAGCTCACGCGTCACCCGCCTTAAACTCGCCGGAGCCGAAGCTCCGGGAGCCCTCTGGACACTCCCTGCCTCGCCCCAGCTCCACCCCGTCGCCCCCCTGGCACCCCTGCCGCGCCTCCCCACCCCGCCGCCACCTCCCCTCCGCCGCCCCACCCCACCCCGTCGGCCCCCCTGCTGCTCCTCCCCATCCCCATCGCCACTATCAGGGAGCCAGAACCTCCCGTTGGCACCCCCTGCAGGCTCCCTCCACCTCGCCTCCCTACCCCCCCAGGAGTCTCCACCGACCCCATCCCCACCCTCGCCGGCCACCCCCCCCCCCCACGCCGGAGCGGCTCCCCGTGCCAGCCACCTCGCCGGAGCAGCCACTGCTGCATCCAGCCACGGTAACTCCCCCGCCTCCTGTTTGTTTTTTTTCTTTTCTTTTCTTGGTTAGCCCTTAGATCTATATTCTACGCTGTAGATTAGAGTAGGATACCCCTTCGGTTTAGATCAGAAAACCGCGCTGGTTTTTATTTCACTTAAGCAGTTAGCCGGAGCTTTTAGTTAGGTTTCGGCCGTTTGTTTATAAGCCTCGCAGCAAACACCCCTTAGCCTATCACAGCGCGCCACGTATACCCCCTGTCAGTTAGCAAATTATTTCTTTTTTCTGTCTAGTTGCAAAAACAGCAAAGTTTCTGTTTTGTTTTGGCCATAACTTTTGATACCAAAGTCCAATGATGTTGATTCTTTTTCCAGTAGCTCAAAAATTTCCTGTAGTTTTTAAAAACATATAATTTATCTATGGTTGAAATTTGCAAATTTGAGTTAGATCAGATTTAGTTTAAACCTTGTTTTTCTTATTCCAAGAGTTTAAAAATAGCTTTTAATTTGATTCCTTTTGGTACTGATCACTAGTGATCTTATTTATAAGTGGTAAACATTTCAGATTTGTTTGAGTATTTTAGCTCACTGTTTCTTGTGAAACAATTTCTGTTTCACCTCTTTTAGGATTGTGACTAATTTACTTTCTTTAGTTACTTTTAAATTATTTTCTTTTATATTTCAGAAATATTATGTTTTGTTTATGTTAGTTAAACAGTAGTTTTGCAACAAGTTTTTATTTTATTTTTATTTGTTTTCATGAAATCAATTCTAGTTCCTTAGTAACTTGCAATTGGTTTCTCCACTGTTTCGAATCCCGTTTGTAAGTACTTTCAAATAGTTTTGTGAAAAATACTTTATTTTATCTTAGTTCCTTGTTATTATTTTCCGTTAGACAAAAACTATTTAGTGTTTGACGTAGTAGAAGACTCCCTAGTCTTATTTGAAGTTTCTTTTGGTTTCTTATTCGCTCTCTCTCTCTTTTGTTTTGATTGCTAGAATGATTGCTAGTATGAGTGCTTATGTGAATGATATGTTTGCTATATAGATTTCATCGGAGAGTGACGAGTAGTCTATCAAGTTATTTTCTCGAGAAATTCTTCTTCGTCAACATCACCAGGCAAGTCACTTTGATCATACTATCACCTATGTTTTATGCATCGTAGTTCTACCATCCTATGCCCAATTGCATGCTGCTTAGGTACTTGGAAATTTTAGTATAGATTGTAGTATCATGTGGTAGGCACACAACAACCCAGATACTTGGCCTCAGGACGACAAATTTCATATTGCCATGCTTGAGTAGACGGGATTTCGGTTGAGTGCACAACACGAGTGATGCGAGGTTGATTAAATAATCAAGACCGGTTAAGACAAGATTTTCAAGACCTCGGACGCAATGCAACTCTGGGTGAAGGACGGTTGATCGGCTCCCTGGAGAACCTAGTGGATGACCCAGGATGCTGGGGACGGCCATGACATCCTGCGGAAATCTTCACCCAGGCTCAAAGAGACAGACAGATATTTTCAAGACCCAAGGCTTACCTACACAGCCACAAGTCATTATGGGCTCTGGATTGGTTGGACAACGCGGCGACTCTGGACAGGCGGTGCTAGCAGATGTAGAACAACGGTAGGAATGCATGGGCACCGACAGGGATTCAGAGGGACCCGTTGAAAGACCATGTTTTGATCATCCGGTCTTCAAACACCCTGAAGTGCGAGGACAAACACGGAGGCGATCAAATCTTGTGGGGAACGTGTGCAAAACTCTGCAGAGTACTCAAACCTAATCTATTAGCCGTTTCCACGGTCATGGACAACTTGAGCCAAAGGAACTGAAGTTATCTGGAATTCTCAACACCATTAAATATATTTGATGAGGGTAATTATTGACAACTCGGGTACGAGAACTTGTTGGCGGAACCATATCGTTAACAACCAACCATGTAGTAACATTTTGCTTTTAGCCCCCTCTTGATGTAGGAGAAAACTTGCTTTTCGCTAAAAACTTATAACCCCCACCTGCCATATATGCATAGATGATTACTTTTCACCCCTCTCTTATGTGACTTGCCGGCATATTCAATATGCTGACCTACACGGCTGCAACGTCTTATGTTGCAGATATTTCTCTTCGACGAATAAGAGTACGATTCAGGGTTACGGTCTACACTCAACTTGCCGTTGGTGTTTATTGGGACTCCACACCCTTGACTGCTTCCGCTGAGATATTTAAGGTATATATCAGTTTTACGCTATTTACATGTGATTGCACTTTGATATATACATTGATGTACTGTGTGTGCCAGCATACTGATCCAGGGATGGCACAGATACACAGAGGCTTGACTCGTTTTTGAGTCGGGTCGCTACACTTCTTGACGATAAGTTTTTTGGTCATCTCTGCGCTTCCTAAGCCGGCAATCTCATTTGTGATGAGAGCTAACCTAGAGTACATCTCAGCGACTCCTTCAACATCCTTCATCTTGAAACTGTCAAGGTGACTTTATAGCACATCCAACATAGATTCCCCGACAGATTCTGTACGTTCGTGCATATCAACCAAAGTATCCCAAATTTCCTTTGCATTCTCAAGGCAGCTGATTTTCTTGAATTCTTCGGGACACACGCGGTTGAACAGAATGTCCCAGGCTTGATTACTATATTGCAACATCTTCAATTCTTCCGCTGTCATATCATGATCTGGTTCCCTTCCATCACCGAATAGATCACCTTGCACACCAACACAAACAATAGCCCAAACGATAGGGTTATGTCCAAGAATATGCATTTTCATCTTATGCTTCCAACTAGCAAAGTTTGTACCCTCAAAATATGGACCTCTATGGTGGTATTTCCCTCACTAAATGCCATACTCTCCTAGGTTGTCAAACCGATGCAATGAAGATGTAGCGACCCGACTCAAGACGTGTCAAGCCTCTGTGTTTCTGTGCCATCCCTGGATCATTATGCTGGCACACACAGTACATCAATGTATATATCAAAGTGCAATCACATGTAAATAGCGTAAAACTGATATATACCTTAAATATCTCAGCAGAAGCAGTCAAGGGAGTGGAGTCCCAATAAACACCACCGGCAAGTTGAGTGCGGACCGTAACCCTGAATCGTACTCTTACTCGTCGAAGAAAATATCTGCAACATAAGACGTTGCAGCCGTGTAGGTCAGCATATTGAATATGCCGGCAAGTCTAATATGAGAGCGGGATAAATATAATCATGTATATCTACATGCATATATGGCAGGTGGTGTTGTAAGTTTTAGTGTAAAGCAAATTTTCTCCTACAACAAGAGGGGCTAAAAGCAAAATATTACTATGCTGTTGGTTGTTAACGATATGGTTCCGCCAACAAGTTCTCGTACCCGAGTTGTCAATAATTACCCTCATCAAATATATTTAATGGTGTTGAGAATTCCAGATAACTTCAGTTCCTTTGGCTCAAGTTGTCCATGACCGTGGAAACGGCTAATAGATTAGGTTTGAGTACTCTGCAGAGTTTTGCACACGTTCCCCACAAGATTTGATCGCCTTCGAGTATGTCCTCGCACTTCAGGGTGTTTGAAGACCGGATGATCAAAACATGGTCTTTCAACGGGTCCCTCTGAATCCCTGTCGGTGCCCGTTCATTCCTACCGTTCTTCTACATCTGCTAGCACCGCCTGTCCAGAGTCGCCGCGTTGTCCAACCAAACCAGAGCCCATAATGACTTGTGGCTGTGCAGGTAAGCCTTGGGTCTTGAAAATATCCGTCCGTCTCTTTGAGCCTGGGTGAAGCTTTCCGCAGGATGTCATGGCCGTCCCCAGCATCCCGGGCATCCACTGGGTTTTCCAGGGAGCCGATCAACCGTCCTTCACCCAGTGTTGCATTGCGTCCGAGGTCTTGAAAATCTTGTCTTAACCGGTCTTGATTATTTAATCAACCTCGCATCACTCGTGTTATGCACTCAACCGAAATCCCGTCTACTCAAGCGTAGCAATATGAATGTTTTTCGTCCCGGGGCCAAGTATCGGGGTTTTTGTGTGCCTACCACATGATACTACAACATATACTAAAATTTCCAAGTACCTAAGCAGCATGCAATTGGGCATAGGATGGTAGAACTATGATGCATAAAACATAGGTGATAGTATGATCAAAGTGACTTGCCTGGTGATGTTGACGAAGAAGAATTTCTCGAGAAATAACTTGATAGACTACTCGTCACTCTGCGATGAAATCTATATAGCAAACATATCATTCACATAAGCACTCATACTAGCAATCATTCTGGCAATCAAAACAAAAGAGAGAGCGAATAGGAATCCGAAAGAAACTTCAAGTAAGACTAGGGAGTCCTCTACTACATCAAACACTAAATGATTTTTTTGTCCAACAGAAAATAATAACAAGGAACTAAGATATAAATCTAACTAAGATAAAATAAAGTATTTTTCACAAAACTTTTTGAAAGTATTCCCAAACGGGATTTGAAACAATGCGGAAACCAATTGCAAGTTACTAAGGAACTAGAATTGATTTCATGAAAACAAATAAAACTAAAATAAAAACTTGTTGCAAAACTACTGTTTAACTAATAGACACAAAACATAATATTTCTGAAATAATAAATAAAATATTTTAAAACAAAAGTAGAAAAGGAATTAGCCGAAATCCTAAAAGAGGTGAAACAGAAATTGTTTTACATGAAACAGTGAGCTAAAGTACTCAAACAAATCTGCAATTTTTACCCCTGATACATAAGATCACTAGTGATCAGTACCAAAAGGAATCAAATTAAAAGCTATTTTTAAACTCCTGGAATAGGCAAAACAAGGTTTAAACTAAATCTGATCTAACTTATATTTGAAAATTTCAAACATAGACAAATTATATGTTTTTTGAAAACTACAGGCAATTTGTGAGCTACTGGAAAATGAATCACTATCATCGGACTTCAGGATACAAAGTTGTGGCCAAAACAAAACAGAAACTTTCTGTTTTTGCAATTTAGACAGAAAAAACTGAAGTTGACTAGCTAACAATTAGGGGGTACACGTGGCATGATGTGATAGGCTGCGGAGGGTGTTTGTTGCAATGTTTGGAGCAAACGGCCGAGGCTAATAAAACTGGCTAGCTAAAACATAAGTGAACTAAAAACCGCCGGTTTTCTACTCTAAACCGAAAGGGTATTCTAAGGATCTAATCTACACCATCTAAATAGGATCTAAGGGCTAAAACTAAAGAAAAACAAAACAAGAAATAAGAAGAAAAGGAAGAAGGCCATACCGTGGCTGGGGAGTTGCTCCCGTGGCTGCTGTTGGCGAGGTGGAGGGGGGGTGCTCCGGTGGGGTGGGGAGGGGCCGGCGGGAGGAGGAGTGGTGGAGGGGGGCCGAAGGGTGGAGGGGCTCTCCTGGGAGGGGAGGGGGCCGAAGGGTGGAGGGGCTCTCCTGGGAGGGGAGGGAGGCGAGGTGGAGGGTTAGCTGTAGGGGGCGGGGCGAGGTGAAAAGCTACTGGTGTGCTGCTGCTCGCTGGTTCCAGGGGGAGGAGCCGAAGGGTGGCAAGGGGGCGGCGGTGGAGGGGGCCGAGGTGGTGGGGAGAGGTGGCCGAAGGATGGAGGTGGAGGAGGTGCAGGGAGGCGGCCGAAGGTGTGAAGCTCCTGTGGATTTTCTGGCAGCTCTATGGTGGCCAACTCTGGCGAGGGGTGCGCGAGCTAGAGGCGAGGAGAGGCGACGGTTTCAACGGGAATGGAACGAGGAGGACGTGGGGCTTCTTATAGAGGCGACGGGAGGCGCCGGGAAGGAATGAGCTTCGCGAATCCCGGAGGTGGGGATCTCCCCTCCATGGATGGAAGGTTTTCTGTCACGTGAAGAAGAGAGGACGAAGAAGATGGTCTTCTTGGGCTGAAATAGGAATGTGTCTTAATGGGCCAGCTTGTATTTCCTAATAGAAACGATTTCTTTCCTATTTTCAAAACTAGGAAACTAAAATGATAAAAAGGAAATCAAATCAATTCGGAATAAAGAGTTTTTATATACTAAAATTATCAAAAAATAAAATATAAAAGATGGGCATGTTTTCCACGGCAAAAATAAAAACTTCAGAAAAAATTATTTTCACAAAATTGCCAAAAGGTTTGTTTTCTTTTGCAAATAATTTTCAAATGAACCTCTAAGTTTGAGGGTTCAAATAACTTTCAAAATGCCCGGGGGTTCGAGGGTCATGTTCCTCCGCTCTAGAATGTATTTCCCGGCATATTGTTGCACGAAGAAAACGAATGGAAATGCAAAAGAATTCAATGCAAATATCTCCGTTCGAATTCTTTATAGTTGAAGAAGTCATGTCATCTTCTCTCTTTGCTTTTAAAAGCTTGAATTTGAATTCACCGGAGAAAGGGAAAGTCATTTTATTCCCTCTCATTCAAAAGTTTCGAAAAGTTTCAAATTTCACACAAGTTTCAGTCACTCAGCAAACAAACAAACAATCAATCTAATAATTATATTAACATTCCAAAATTTATAATTTTGGGATGTTACAAACTACCACACTTAAAATGAATCTCGTCCTCGAGATTCGAAGAGGCTAGAAAGAAGGGTTAGGGTTTGGGGGTCTTCTAACAAATCCAATCTCCGGCAAGGTGGGATGCTACCACACTTAAAATGAGAGATACTGGTCCCTCAAAATGCTTTAACGATCCTCTGGGGTTTTTGGCAACTGACATCGCACATTCGTCATATTAAATCCTTTGGTGATGCTCTGCCGTTGATATAAGCTTCTTCCGTCACTGGGTCTTCTTAACTGACAGTCTCGTGGTCAATTCTAACTAACCTATCGATGGTTCTCATGGTGGTCTACCATTTGTGGTTATCCCGCAAAGAAAGGGGTTTTGTCTTCATCCTTACCGTAAAATTTCCTACGCGTGACAACGAGTGCCATGTACATGGGCTTTTCTTATACAATTCTAGGGCTTAAACAAAAGCTTCAAAGAACGTCGTCTCTCTATATGGGTAAGTCTCTCAGATTTACCATTCCGAATAGCAAGATAAGTGATAATAGTAAGTCGTCATGGTGATCAATCCATTCCGCACCCAAATCATTTCTCTGTATAAGGTTTAGCGAATCTCGCATTCTAACACTTGGGCATCCTCACCAGCGTTGCAGAATTTCTCTTGTCCACGAACGAAGTTCGGATAATCCATTGGTTCTGCAAGCTGAACGAAACATCTATCGTATCTTCACAACTCTCAGGTTTTCGTATGCTCCTAAGAAAACGTGTGCTGATCCATCATAGCTTCTTCCATAAATAATATTCATTTCATAATCAATCCTTTATTACATCCTTGCTTTCTTCAAAATTCTAACTCCAAAGTAATTTATTACAAATGCTGCCATCCACATTGTTCGGTATGGTCAAGCATTTCTGCCAACTTTATTCATCTGTCTCTCTTGGAGGTATTTTAGTTCCACTGGAACTTTCCGAGGTGCTCCTTGAAATCATTCATCTTTTGCTTCATCATGGTGGTCATGAGCTTCATCTCCATCATCTCCGCACGTACCTCACTCAGGTATTCCTGGGTATGACGGAGTCTTGCTTCAAGTATTTCTCCGATCTGACGTATGGCTTCCATGGCAGCTTCACGAACAACATCAAAGAAGTTTGCTCGTGGTACACGTGAAATGAAAAAGTATTGCCCCATAGTCTTTGGACAAACTCCTTTCACATGGTGGAGGTGTACTTCCACGTACCAAAGTTCTACTCCACTTTCCACAAATGGGTAGCCTTTGTAGACGGCATCTCCTTCAAGATGAATGTGCTTCATCATGTCCTTCAGAATTTTGGGGTAATCATGATCACTGGTCAGGGTCATGATCGTTTCTGGGCCCTTGAGGAATGACTCGTAGAGAGTTGTCATCTGCAGGTGTCAGTAAATAGGTATCTCAGAGGAGTGTATGTGTCTCCTTGGTAATGCATGGTACATTCGTACTCATTGGATCCTGTGGGTTCACTAATTACTACCACACTTAAAATGAATTATACTCATGCCTGCATAGACCATATTATCTCATATCCTCGAAATGGTCAGAGATCTTTGTTCATAGAGAAACAACGCATACATTTTCAACATACGCAATCACGAGCCAATAAATTCCATTTATTCATGATGTTATTACAATCTCAGGGACTTCTGTTACAAAAACTTCACTCCATGATCTTATGAAAAACAAGAGTGCTTCGGATTACACTTATTGCCATGGTCAAAACTTAACTACTCCATTCTAGCTTTCTTCCTTTGTGGACAATCGCTGGCAAAATGTCATGCTTCCTTGCAACAAAAGCAAATGATTTCTGACAAGTCTCTAGGCGTCTTAGTGTTTGCCTTTGCTCCGTGGGTTCCCGGCTTCCTTCCTGAGCACATGTATTTCTGGTGGCCAAATTTCATACACTTGTAACATCTGACATGACTCAGGTCTTTGTCTTCAGAGATTTGGTTCTTCCAAGGGTACTTGTTCTTCTTTCCGGACTCCTTTATTTTCGCCAGTTTTTCTATTTCAAGTGGATCAAACTCCACTTCTTTCGTCGAGAAGTATCCCAGATACTCTTGGCTTCTCTTCGTGCAGTCCTGTGAATAATGTCCTTCTTCTCCACATGAGTAGCATGCATTGGAGAAAAATCTGGTCAGACCTTGTCCATCAGGGCCTCCAATATTTTCGTTTATCACCGTTCTTCTAGAATCTTCTTCTTGAGTGTTTCCTTCATTGCTTCTTTCTGCTGCTGGACAACTTGTTGCACCTTGGGGTAAATGTGACACTGAGTGGGGTAGTGGGTGGTTCCTTCACACAAGAAACAAGTCACCTGACTAGTTGGACATTCCTCAGCTGGGTGATTTTCTTCACAATGAGTGCATCCATCCTTGTGTTCCTCCTGGGTGTGTCCTATTTCTCCACAGATCTTGCATGCACAAGTCTTCTCCTTCGGATTATCATAGCACTTCCGAATGGGACGGGATCTTAACAGAGTCTTCTTGAATTCGTCCCAAGTTTCTGCTCCACTAAATCCTTGTATGGCATGATGCATTTTCCATCAGATAGCAGCACTTTGGGTAAAGTACTGGAGAGCGTGTTCCACTTCATACTTCCTTGAGATCAAGTTACTCCCAAAATGGTTCTCCATGGTTTGAATCCATATATCAGCCTCCAGCTGGGTCATTGGTCCAGAGACTACAAGTCCAGCTTCATACTCCATCTGGTAGGGTTGAGGTTTTGGGGATGAGACGGGTAAGAGAGGGAGGGAGATACACACAATACAAACAATATTTTTGAGAATAGGTTTTATTTGTGGCCGTGGGAAAACACACACCAATGACGGCCCACAAATCATCGTAACTAACATGGGTATATAATTGGGGTTTGGACTTCTAATAAACATTGGAACGTTTCGGGGTCTTCGAGTTTTTCGGGTCTTGAGAGTCTTCAATTGGTGTAGCTTCAATTGCATGATGAAATCCTCTTTACTTTGAAGTAGAACTCCGTTGATTCTTCATGAGGTCAAAGGGGTAATGGGATTGTCTAACTATTGGAGGTGAGAGAGAACGTTTGATGAAATCAGACGAGATGAGAAGTGAAAGGTGTTTTCAAAAATAATATTTTTGAGAGATCATATCCTAAGAAGTTTCCAGTTTCTAGAGTCACGTCCTACAGTCAACATGTGCTCTTATACCATCTCTGTAGCGACCCGACTCAAGACTAGTCAAGCCTCTGTGTTTCTGTGCCATCCCTGGATCAGTATGCTGGCACACACAGTACATCAATGTATATATCAAAGTGCAATCACATGTAAATAGCGTAAAACTGATATATACCTTAAATATCTCAGCGGAAGCAGTCAAGGGAGTGGAGTCCCAATAAACACCAACGGCAAGTTGAGTGCGGACCGTAACCCTGAATCGTACTCTTACTCGTCGAAGAAAATATCTGCAACATAAGACGTTGCAGCCGTGTAGGTCAGCATATTGAATATGCCGGCAAGTCACATATGAGAAGGGGATAAATATAATCATCTATCTCTACATGCATATATGGCAGGTGGTGTTGTAAGTTTTAGCGTAAAGCAAATTTTCTCCTACAACAAGAGGGGCTAAAAGCAAAATATTACTACGATGTTGGTTGTTAATGAGATGGTTCCGCCAACCAGTTCTCATACCCAGGTTATCAATAATTACCCTCATCAAATATATTTAATGGTGTTCAGAAATCCAGATAACTTCAGTTCCTTTGGCTCAAGTTGTCCATGACCGTGGACACGGCTAATCGATTAGGTTTGAGTACTCTGCAGAGTTTTGCACACGTTCCCCACAAGATTTGATCGCCTCCGAGTATGTCCTCAAACTTCAGGGTGTTTGAAGACCGGATGATCAAAACATGGTCTTTCAACGGGTCCCTCTGAATCCCTGTCGGTGCCCATCCATTCCTACCGTTCTTCTACATCTGCTAGCACCGCCTGTCCAGAGTCGCCGCGTTGTCCAACCAAGCCAGAGCCCATAATGACTTGTGGCTGTGCAGGTAAGCCTTGGGTCTTGAAAATATCCGTCCGTCTCTTTGAGCCTGGGTGAAGCTTTCCGCAGGATGTCATGGCCGTCCCCAGCATCCCGGGCATCCGCTGGGTTTTTCAGGGAGCCGATCAACCGTCCTTCACCCAGTGTTGCATTGCGTCCGAGGTCTTGAAAATCTTGTCTTAACCGGTCTTGATTATTTAATCAACCTCGCATCACTCGTGTTATGCACTCAACCGAAATCCTGTCTACTCAAGCGTAGCAATATGAAATTTTTTCGTCCCGGGGCCAAGTATCGGGGTTGTTGTGTGCCTACCACATGATACTACAACCTATACTAAAATTTCCAAGTACCTAAGCAGCATGCAATTGGGCATAGGATGGTAGAACTATGATGCATAAAACATAGGTGATAGTATGATCAAAGTGACTTGCCTGGTGATATTGACGAAGAAGTATTTCTTGAGAAATAACATGATAGACTACTCGTCACTCTCCGATGAAATATATATAGCAAACATATCATTCACATAAGCACTCATACTAGCAATCATTCTGGCAATCAAAACAAAAGAGAGAGCGAATAGGAATACGAAAGAAACTTCAAATAAGACTAGGGAGTCCTCTACTACATCAAACACTAAATGATTTTTTTTGTCCAACAGAAAATAATAACAAGGAACTAAGATATAAATCTAACTAAGATAAAATAAAGTATTTTTCACAAAACTTTTTGAAAGTATTCCCAAACGGGATTTGAAACAATGTGGAAACCAATTGCAAGTTACTAAGGAACTAGAATTGATTTCATGAAAACAAATAAAACTAAAATAAAAACTTGTTGCAAAACTACTGTTTAACTAATAGAAACAAAACAGAATATTTCTGAAATAATAAAGAAAATATTTTAAAACAAAAGTAGATAAGGAATTAGCCGAAATCCTAAAAGAGTTGAAACAAAAATTGTTTTACATGAAAAAGTGAGCTAATGTACTCAAACAAATCTGCAATTTTTACCCCTGATACATAAGATCACTAGTGATCAGTACCAAAAGGAATCAAATTAAAAGCTATTTTTAAACTCCTGGAATAGGCAAAACCAGGTTTACAATAAATCTGATCTAACTTATATTTGAAAATTTCAAACATAGACAAATTATATGTTTTTACAAACCACAGGAAATTTGTGAGCTACTGGAAACAGAATCACTATCATTGGACTTCGGGATAAAAAGTTGTGGCCAAAACAAAACAGAAACTTTCGGTTTTTGCAATTTAGACAGAAAAAACTGAAGTTGACTAGCTAACAATTAGGGGGTACACGTGGCATGATGTGATAGGCTGCGGAGGGTGTTTGTTGCAATGTTTGGAGCAAACGGCCGAGGCTAATAAAACTGGCTGGCTAAAACATAAGTGAACTAAAAACCGCCGGTTTTCTACTCTAAACCGAAAGGGTATTCTAAGGATCTAATCTACACCATCTAAATAGGATCTAAGGGCGAAAACTAAAGAAAAACAAAACAAGAAAAAAAAGAAAAGGAAGAAGGCCTTACCGTGGCTGGGGAGTTGCTCCCGTGGCTGCTGGTGGCGAGGTGGAGGGGGGGTGCTCCGGTGGGGTGGGGAGGGGCCGGCGGGAGGAGGAGTGGTGGAGGGGGGCCGAAGGGTGGAGGGGCTCTCCTGGGAGGGGAGGGAGGCAAGGTGGAGGGGTGGCTGTAGGGGGTGGGGCGAGGTGAAAAGCTACTGGTGTGCTGCTGCTCGCTGGTTCCAAGGGGAGGAGCCGAAGGGTGGGGGCTGAAGGGTGGCAAGGGGGCGGCGGTGGAGGGGGCCGAGGTGGTGGGGAGAGGTGGCCAAAGGGTGGAGGTGGAGGAGGTGCAGGGAGGGGGGCGAAGGTGTGAAGTTCGTGTGGATTTTCTGGCAGCTCTATGGTGGCCAACTCCGGCGAGGGGTGTGCGCGAGCTAGAGGCGAGGAGAGGTGGCGGTTTTCAACGGGAATGGAACGAGGAGGACGTGGGGCTTCTTATAGAGGCGCCGGGAGGCGCCGGGAAGGAATGAGTTTCACGAATCCCGGAGGTGGGGATCTCCTCTCCATGGATGGAATGTTTTCTGTCACGTGAAGAAGAGAGGAGGAAGAAGATGATCTTCTTGGGCTGAAATAGGAATGTGTCTTAATGGGCGAGCAGGTATTTCCTAATAGAAATGATTTCTTTCCTATTTTCAAAACTAGGAAACTAAAACGATAAAAAGGAAATCTAATCAATTCGGAATAAAGAGTTTTTATATACTAAAATTATCAAAAAATAAAATATAAAAGATGGGCATTTTTTCCACGGCAAAAATAAAAACTTCAGAAAAAATTATTTTCACAAAATTGCCAAAAGGTTTATTTTCTTTTGCAAATAATTTTCAAATGGCCCTCTAAGTTTGAGGGTTCAAATAACTTTCAAAATGCCCGTGGGTTCGAGGGTCATGTTCCTCCGCTCTAGAATGTATTTCCCGGCATTTTGTTGCACGAAGAAAACGAATGGAAATGCAAAAGAATTCAATGCAAATATCTCCGTTCGAATTCTTTATAGTTGAAGAAGTCATGTCATCTTCTCTCTTTGCTTTTAAAAGCTTGAATTTGAATTCACCGGAGAAAGGGAAAGTCATTTTATTCCCTCTCATTCAAAAGTTTCGAAAAGTTTCAAATTTCACACAAGTTTCAGTCACTCAGCAAACAAACAAACAATCAATCTAATAATTATATTAACATTCCAAAATTTATAATTTTGGGATGTTACAGGAGACCAAAGCTCTGATACCACTAGTAGGATCCGAAGTATGTCTAGAAGAGGGGGGGTTAGACTACTTGACCAAATAAAAACTTAGCCTTTCCCCAATTTTAATTGTGGTCCAATTTTAGCAATTATGACTAGTCAACTTCACCCTACACACGCATATCTAAGAGTATATCAGCGGAAAGTAAAGACATGCAAATGTAAGTAGAGGGTAGGGAAGGAAGATCAAATGAAAAGGTAGACACGACGATTTTTGACGTGGTTCCCATAGGTGGTGCTATCGTAAGTCCATGTTAGGGGAGACTCGAACCCACGGAAGGTAACGGCTAAGATAGTCCACGGAGGGCTCCACCCACATGGGGTCCCCGAAGAAGCGACCTTTTCTATTCCACTATGGCTTACATCCACATAGGACCAGCCTCACTCAGGTAGATCTTCACAAAGTAGGCGATCTCCTTGCCCTTACAAACTTCTTGGTTCAACTCGACAACATGAAGTAGGAGGCTCCCAAGCGACACCTAACCAATCTAGGAGGCACCACCCTAAAAAATGTAATAGATGTGGTAGAACAATGAATTCCTTGCTCGTGTGCTTCAAAGATAGTCTGCTGAACACTCAATCACTCTCTCACAGATTTTGCATGGGTAGGATAGATTGACTTGGTGGAAAGCAACCTTGGGAGGCTAGAGATCAAGTTTCAAATGAATGGATTGGAATCTTTTGATCTCAACACATGAGTAGGTAGCTCCCTCTTAGAAGAATGGATATGTCAGGTGTGTGTGTGTTCTGAGTGCTTCCTCTGCGAATGAGAGGTGGTGGAGAGGTATATATAGGAATCTCCCAAAATCCAACCGTTACAATATTATTGCCCAACTTGGTAACACCGAAATGAATATCGATGGTACCAAGCTGAACTAAATGTGGCAACTTTTGAATTCTCTGTGAGAGTGATATATGAATCTCGATGGTACCGATTTGATGACCTAGGGAAACTTCCTATTCTCGGTGAGACCAATTTCAAAACTCAGAATTTCCGATTCTTCAAATTGATATACCAGAAAGTTGGTCACTGTCTTTCGGTGGCACCGATATGAAAGCTGATGGTACCGAGAAATTAGGGTTTGGCAAAGGTTCTATCACTCGGACAATCGGTAGGGATGCAATGGAATTTTTGGTGGCACCGATTTTGATGTGTTTCCTTTGGATAGAGATTTTTGTGAGAGAATTAATGAGTATTTTTGGTGGCTATCTCTAAGCACTTGATCAACCAATTCATCATAAATACATCGCCCCCTTTTCACAGTATTGGTTTTCCTATGGACTCAAAAGTGATTTCTCACAAATACAGAATGTAGAGTCCTCTTGCTTGAAGCTTGGCCAATCCTATTATTTTCCTTGCACCAAGGGGTTTCTCCTCGCAATTCTTTGGCCAATGCATCTTTGAATTTTTCTGAAATATACTTGGATAGAATCAATAGTTCAATGATACATATGTTGTTATAAATTACCAAAACCGCCTCAGGGAGCAATTGTGCTTTCAAGCATACATTCCCTATGCTCCACTCGAGAGACTACAATTTCCACTGCACTCTCCAAACCCTTGCAATCATGTGTGTGTATAGCTAAACCTGGGGTTCTACCTATAATGTTGCACAACTGTTGTAGAAACCAAACCAAACTGTTCTCGGACCCTGCCTCCATGATAACCCACAAGTGTAGGGGGCATTTTTAATGTTTTTCGATAAGTAAGAGTGTCAAACCCAACGAGGAGCTAAAGGTATAATTAATATTCTCTCAAGTTCTATCGACCACTGATACAACTCTACGGGCACAAACGCTTACTATACCTAGTACAAGTATGAAACAATTTTGCAGAAAAATAAAGAGCAAGTAAATAAAAGTTTGGGGATGTTTAATAGAAATCTTTTTGTATAACGCAAGAAAAATATTGTCCATAGGCAATTGAATATAACATGATAGATACTTATCATGTGCATTGAGGGAGAGGCATACGCTAATACACCTTCCGTACTTGGATCATATGCACTTATGATTGGACCTCTAGAAAGCATCCGCAACTACTAGAAATCATTAAGGTAAACCCAACCATAGCATTAAAAATCAAGTCCTCTTTACTCGCATACGCGCACAACTCCCTTACTCGGGTGTAAGTATCTGTTACTCTCGCCCCCAGTATAAGCGAACCGTGAACATATTGCAAACCCTCCAGCGTGTATCCTTCACGTGTGCGGCTCACGGAAGGCACCTTAGGATAGCACCATATCAACACACAACTCATATCAATAAGACCATATCACAATTAACCCGTAGGACAAACCAGATATTCTCAAACATCGTAAGATAGACACATATCATTGGGAAATAGTATGTAGTGTTGAGAACCATGTTTAAGTAGAGAGCTACAACAAGAAAAGAGGTTTTATGCCACCGTGTAGACGGGGGAGGGAGTTGGCGTTCATGACGGCAATATTGTTGATGTAGATTTTCGTCACGCTCCTTGCCCCGACAGCACTTCGATGCCATCGGGAGAGAGCGGGAGAGAGCCCCCTCCTTCTTATTATTCCTTGGCATCACCCCTAGATGGGAGGAGAGTTCCCCCTCTGGTCCATGGCCTCCATGGCGACGGAGGGGCAGGAACCCCTCCGAGATTGGATCTCCCTCTTTGTTCTCTTCTGTTTCATGCTCCATTTTTCTTGCCCTTCACCTTTCATAAAATTCCCGGATATCCATAACTCCGATCGGGCTGAAATTTTGAGGGGAGTTTTACCCATAAATTAGGTTTCTTGCACCCAAAGAAGAGTCACAACCGACTTAAGGGCTGCCTAGTAGACACCACAACACGTGAGGGGGCCCAGGCGCGCTCTGGTGTCTAGTGGAGGCTGTGGGGCTTTGTTTATGTTGATCCCACCTCTCTAAAATCACATATATTCCAAAATTATTCTCTGTAATTTTTATCGCGTTTGTACTTTGTTTGATATGGATATTCAGGGAAACAAAAAACATGCAACAAATAGGAACTGGCACTTAGCACTTGATCAATATGTTAGTCCAATAAATCATATAAAATGTTGCCAAAAATATGTGAAAGTTGTATAATATTGGCATGGAACAATAAAAAACTATAGTACGATGGAGACGTATCAACATCCCCAAGCTTAATTTCTACTCGTCCTCGAGTAGGTAAATGATAAAAAGATAAATTTTGATGTGGAATGCTACCTAGCATAATATTGATCATATATCTAATCATGGCATGAATATTAACATACAAGTGATTCTAGGCAATAGTCTATCGTTTGACAAAAAGACATCCATACTCAGGTTTACTAGCAAACAATCATGTCCTTTCAAAATAACATTGCTTGAAGAATGCTATCCCTACAAAATCATATAGCTTGTCATGCTTGGACTTCCTAGCATAAGGTATAAATCATGAGCACCTCGGTGTCAAGTCAAGCAATTGGATCGTACTTTTTAATGCGCTTTAGCTTTTTATTACTCACTCAATACATGAGCGTGAACCATGGATATATCATAAAGGTGGAATATAATATGGTGGTAGTTTTCAAAGGGGTGAAAGTGAAAAAGAAAGTCTTGCATCAACTCGGTGTATCAATGGGATATGAAGATGCCCACCCATAGATATGAGTGTGAGGAGTAGGGATTGTCATGCAACGGATGCACTAAGAGCTATAAGTGTATGAAAGCTCAATATGAAAACTAAGTGGGTGTGCATCAAACTCTATAATGAATAATTCTCACTAGTATATAGAAGTGACAAAAGAAGAGACTCTCTATATGAAGAACATGGTGCTACTTTGAAGCACAAGTGTGGAATTAGCATGCCCCATCTCTCTTTTCTCTCATTTTTCCTTTTTTATTTCTCTTTCCTTTTCTTTTATTTTTTCGTTTTTTTTATTTTTGTATGAAGTCTCATCCCGACTTGTGGGGAAATTAGAGTATCCATCATCATTTCCTCACTCGGACAATGCTCTAATAATGATGATCATCACACTTCTATTTACTTAAAACTCAATATTACAACTCGATACCTAGAACAAAGTATGACTCTATATGAATGCCTCTGGCAGTGTACCAGGATGTGCAATGATCTAGCATAGCAAGGACATAAATAATAGGCAAGTCATGGAAATATCATGCTAGCTATCTTATGATCATGCAAAGCAATGCGACAATAAATGCTCAAGTCATCTAAATTGAATCCGTGGAAGTTGCATGGCAATATGTCTCGGAATGGCTATGGAAATGTCATAATAGGTAGGTGATGACCCACAAGTATAGGGGATCAATCGTAGTCCTTTCGATAAGTAAGAGTGTCGAACCCAACGAGGAGAAGAAGGCTCTGATAAATGGTTTTCAGCAAGGTAATAACTGCAAGCACTGAAAGTAGCAGTAACAAGTGATGGTGTAGTGAGGTGAAACGCAACGGGTGAAAAGTAACAAGTAACAAGTAGTAGAAACGGTGCAGCAAAGTGGCCCAATCCCTTTTCTAGCAAGGGACAAGCCTGAATAAAGTCTTATAGGAAGTAAAACGCTCCCGAGGACACACGCGAATTTTTTTCATGCTAGTTTCATCATGTTCATATGATTCGCGTTCTTTACTTTGATAATTTGATATGTGGGTGGACCGGCGCTTGGGTACTGCCCTTACTTGGACAAGCATCCCACTTATGATTAACCCCCCTCGCAAGCATCCGCAACTACGAAAGAAGAATTAAGACACCGTCTAACCATAGCATTAAACTAGTGGATCCAAATCAGCCCCTTACGAAGCAACGCATAGACTGGGGTTTAAGCTTTAGTCACTCTAGCAACCCATCATCTACTTACTACTCCCCAATGCCTTACTCTAGGCCCAAATATGGTGAAGTTTTATGTAGTCGACGTTCACATAACACCACTAGAGGAAAAACAACATACAACATATCAAAATACCGAACGAATACCAAATTCACATGACTATTATTAGCATGACTTATCCCATGACCTCAGGAACAAAAGTAACTACTCACAAAGCATAATCATAATCATGATCAGAGGTGTAAAGAGTAGCATCAAGGATCTGAACATAAACTCTTCCACTAAGTAATCCAACTAGCATCAACTACAAAGAGTAATCAACACTACTAGCAACCTTACAAGTACCAATCGGAGTCGCGAGACGGAGATTGGTTACAAGAGATGAACTAGGGTTTGGAGAGGAGAGGGTGCTGATGAAGATGTTGATGGAGATGACTCCCCTCCGACGAGAGGAGTGTTGGTGATGACGATGGTGCTGATTTCCCCCTCCGGGAGGGAAGTTTCCCTGGCAGGATCGTCCTGTCGGAGCTCTAGTTTGGTTCTGCTCAAGTTCCGCCTCGTGGCGGCGGAGAATCCACGAAAAAGCTTCTCCCTGAATTTTTCCCGGACGAAACCCTTCATATAGCAAAAGAGGGGGGCCAGTGGGCCACCACGGTGCCCACAAGCCCTGACGCCGCGGCCAGGGGGGTAGCCCGCGGCCACCAGGCTTGTGGGCCCCTGGTAGCTCCCCTCTAGCACTTATTTCGACCAATATTTTTTATATATTCCCAAAAAATTCCACGTTGATTTTCAGGGCATTTGGAGTTGCGCAGAATAGAGGACTCAGACTTGCTCCTTTTCCGGTCCAGAATTCCAGCTGCCGGTATTCTCCCTCTTCAAATAAACCTTGCAAAATAAGAGAGAAAAGGCATAAGTATGGTACCATAAACTATAATAACAGTCCATAAAGCGATAAATATCAACATGAAAGCATGATGCAAAATGGACATATCAGTAGGTATGGTGGATGTTTTGAGGAAGATATAATAAGGCTTATGTGTGATAGAGAGTATCATATTACTGGGTTTGGATCCAGCTGCAAAGTTTGCATCAACTCTCGAGGTGAGAAAGAGCAATGCACGGTACCGTAGAGGCTAGTAAATTGTGGAAAGGTAAGAGTGCGTATATCCATGGATTCACATTACTCACAAAATAACTCACATACTTATTGCAAGATTTTATTAGCTCTCTCGAAGTAAAGCACTACTTGCATGCCCCTAGGGAGAAGGTTGGGAGGAGTTAACCATCACACAACTCTGATTATAACACCACAAAGGATTTCAATCAAGGATAAATTATGCTCCAACTTCATTGCATAACCACAGACTGTACGTGCATGATATAAGTGAAGCACATGAAGCATTCTATAAAGCCATACTCAAAATATATAAGTGAATTTCAATGAGCATTCTATAAATAAACCATAGACTATCTCATACTAGCATGGTGCATAAAATAAAAGTGGAAACTAAACACAAAAGACGCCCCAAGATTTATGCATATCACGTGAACGAAATGAAGACGAAAACATACTGGTACTTCTTGAAGAAAGACGGGATGCCTTCCAGGGCATATCCAAGCTTAGACACTTGAGTCTCCTTGGATATTTACTTGGGTTTCCTTGGGCATCCCCAAGATTGAACTTTCCTCTCCTCCATCTCCTCATCTCGAGACCTCCTCGAACTTCGAACATTTCATCCACACAAAACATAACAGAAAACTCGTGAGATCCGCTAGTATAATAATGCAAATTACTACCTTAATTACTGTTGCAAACCCATTAATATTTTTTTACATTATAGCTTCTGTAAAATAACTTCTCCATGGCTTATACCACAGATACAATCCATAGCTTTGTCAAAGCGAGTAAAACAATGCATCAAAAAACAGAATGTGTCAAAAAACAAGACAGTCTGTAGTAATCTGAATGTTGACCATACTTATGAAAATTTAAAAAATTCTGCATAATTATTAAGAAATAAAAAAAATCCATATCATTACTTTGTAAAAAATTCAGAAACTTTTGGCGTTCTAGTAAACAATGTAAATTCACGAACAACACCCAAAGTTTCTGTTTTTGCACCGCCCATACCAACAAGTAATCTAATCATCCTAAAGGAAAATTTTGGCACATTATTTTTATAATAAAATGGTATTTATAAAAGGGGATAATTGTTTTTTGAAAATATTCTGTAATCAAGATTCACAATGTTTCATTGGCATGAACAAAGTTCAAGGCTAGCCCCCACTTCAACGGTGCTCGTCCTTGTGACTTTCACTTTTCTTTTTAAAAAAGTTTTAGGTTCCCTACTTTTTTTGTTTCTCAATACTTAAAAGGCACACAACTGAAACAAATGTCTCTCTAAAACTTTCGGTTTGTCTCGCTCGCAGCGCTTTCTTTAAAGCCATTAAGCTACGCATAGAGTGCTCAAGTAATGGATCCACCCGGATCCCAAGGTATATCAAAGCCAATTTTAATTAACAATGATTTGTATATTAGTAGTGAGAAAAAAGCAACATATATCATGCAATGACAAAGTCCACTCTCTTCCTATCCATCGGCATGTCATAAAAGAACAATTCATGCACATCAAGTAAAGGCCAATACATAGCATAAGCACTTTCTTTTAATTTTATCGTGTTGGAAACATAAGGAGGTGGAGATGTAGTTCCTCTCTCATAATAATTGCAAGTAGGAGAAGAAAGCACATGCATATTATATCCATCAAAATCATCATGTGAAGTGGAAAAACTCAACGCATCAATATAATCCTTAACAAGTGCAAACTTCTCCGATATATTGTAGTTGGGAGAATTCAAAAAGATAATAGGTGTATCATGTGTAGGTGCAATAGCAATAATTTCATGCTTAACATAAGGAACGATAGCAAGTTCATATTCATAAGCATAACTCATATTGGCATCATGGCCACAATCATAGCAAGCATCAAGTTCATCAAAACGGGATATTTCAAATGAATACAAGGGATCATAGCAATCATCATAGCATCCATCCTTCGGTATGCATGACGGGAAATTAAACAATGTATGAGTTGAAGAGTTACTATCATTAGAACGTGGGCACGGGTAGGTTATCTCCTCTTCCTCCTTTTGTTCTTCGCTCTCGTCCTCATCTTTTTGATCTAATGAGCTCACAGTTTTAGAAATTTCTTCTTCCATTGATTCCTGCAAAATATTAATCTCTTCCAAGGCACTCGTCATTCGTTCAATAAATTCATTAATATCAACATTTTATTCATATTTATCATAGCAATATTTAAGTCTGGCAAAATTTTCACATATGTAAGGAACATCATCATACTTTTCAAGCAAAGAAGCAATTTCATAAGCACGTTTAAAAGAAACAAATTCTTCTATTAGTTCCACATCATAGTAATCATATATACTGTTAGCATAAGAATCCAAGGTTTTATTATCATTAAATTAACATTGACAGGGGAGGTGTAGACCCTTAATCTTGGAGCAAAAAGTATAATCACATCTCAAATATGCATCCCAAGCAAACCAATGCAAAATTCTAATTTGATCCCATAAGTGTTTCCCTAAAGATTATGTGTTTCCCTAAGTATAATCCCTAAAGTACTCATGTTGATCCAATGTGTCTCCCATTATAAAGTTTAACGAGGATTTCTTAGGATTATCAAACGAGTAATAAACGCGTTTCACATAACTAACACCGAGGATTATAGGAGGTTCCCCATCTTCATGAGTAGCAAGTACCACTAATTATTTTCGTGTTTTGTGTTCCATATCCATAAATAAAGATATAAAATAATTAATAATAGAAAATAAAAATTTCTTCGTGATAAAGCAAACAAGCACACACGAGAATATTCACCCCATGCTATTGTTCCTCGGCAACGGCGCTCAAAAAAGTTCTTGATAACCCACAAGTGTAGGTGATCGTTTGCAGCATTTTTCGATAAATAAGAGTGTCGAACCCAACGAGGAGCTAAAGGTAGAATTAATATTCTCTCAAGTTGTATCGACCATCGTTACAACTCTACGCGCACAAACGCTTACTTTACCTAGAATAATTATGAAACTATTTTGTGGAAAAATAAAGATCAAGTAAATAAGAGTTTGGAGATGTTTAGTAGAAAGCATTTTGTGTAACGCAAGAAAAAGATTGTACATAGGCAATTGAATATAACATGATAGATACTTATCATGTGTAATGAGAGAGAGGCAAACGCTAACACACTTTCCGTACTTGGATCATATGCACTTATGATTGGACCTCTAGCAAGCATTCGCAACTACTAAAAATCATTAAGGTAAACCCAACCATAGCATTAAACATTAAGTCCTCTTTACTCCCATACGGGCACAACTCCCTTACTCAGGTGTAAGTTTCTGTCACTCTTGCCACCACTATAAGAGAATCATGAACATATTGCAAACCCTCCAGCATGTATCCTTCACCTGTGCGCCTAACGGAAGGTACCTTCGGAAAGCACCATATCAACACACAACCCATATAAATAACATCATATCACAATTAACCCATAGGACAAAATGGATCTACTCAAACATCGTAGGACAACCACATATCATTGGGAAATAGTACGTAGTGTTGAGCACCATGTTTAAGTAGAGATTACAGCAGTAAAAGAGGTGTTACACCGCTGCATAGAGGGGGAGAGAGTTTGCATTGACGACGACAAGATTGTTTATCTAGATCGTCATCTTGCTCCTTGCCCCGGCGGCACTCCGTCGCCATCGAGAGAGAGGGTTAGAGAGACCCCCTCCTTCTTATTCTTCCTTTGCCTCCCTCCTAGATAGGAGGAGAGTTCCCCCTCTGGTCCATGGCCTCCATGGTAGCGTAGGGGCAGGATCCCCTCCGAGATTGGATCTCCCTCTCTGTTCTCTTCTGTTTCGCGCTCCTATTTTCTGGCCCTTCATCGTTTCTTAAATTCCCAAAGATTTGTAACTCCGATCGGGCTGAAATATTGAGGGTATTTGTATTCATAAATTAGCTTTCTTACCCCCGAAGAAGAGTTCCAGAAGACTTAAGGGATGTGCACTACACACCACCCCGCGACAGGGGTCCAGGTGCGCCCTGGTATCTAGTGGAGGTTGTGGGCCTCCGTTTGTGTTGATTCCACCTCCCAAAAATCACTTATATTCCAAAATAATTCTCCATAAATTTTCATCGCTTTTGGACTTGGTTTTATATGGATATTCTGTGAAGCAAAAAAGATGCAACAAACATGAACTAACACTTGGCACTGGATCAATATATTACTCCAAGAAATCATATAAAATGTTGCCAAAAATATGTGGAAGTTGTATAATATTGGCATGGAACAATCAAAAAGTATAGATACGTCATAGACATATCACTCCACCACACCAAATGCCACTGGGAATAGCCAGTTGTGTTCATCAAGTGCATAAGCTGCCACTAGTTGTCCTCTGCACCTTCCATTCAAAAGAGTTGCATCAACACCCATAGAGAGTGTGCAACCATCCAGAAACCCCTGCCAACAAGCATTGAAACAAACAAAGGCCCTCCTGAAGCACTCATTCTCAAATGAATTCCCTTTTATTTTGTATGGAATTGTATGCTTCTCAATCTCTACAACACTCCCTGGACTAGCAGCTTCCACTTCAACTATAAATGTGTAAATCAACTAAAAGCCCTCATTCCAAGGACCATCAATGATGTCAAGATATATTTCTTTAGCATAGAAAATCATTATGTAAGGTATATGAATCTTGTACTTATCAAAAATCTTCCCAAGGAGTGTTGTTGGACCAAGCATTGGTGTTTCTCTCAACCAATCCAAAATTGCATCTGCCACTCACCTAGCCTTTGCTAGCTTTGTTTTAGCCTTCCCCCTCCCCCTCCACGTGGACAAGTCTGCTGGTATGGGTTATTTTTTATCTGAAACAAAATATAAAATAAAATAAAATTAAGAAAACATTACACAATGATCTGAAAATAGAATGAATCAGTATAAACTGAAATACACAAACCCCAATGAACTTGCTCCTCAGCATATGTGATGCATGCAACCTCCATCTACTCCTACCATATGGGCAATGAATAGTGATCCTTGTTGGCTCACTCCTATAAATCACATATGTATTCTGAGTTAGAATGCAATATGTAGTCAATGCATTATGATAGTCCACCATCGACTGGAATATGGTGTCGACAACAAGTTGAGGATCTTCACTGTTCCACTTAGTTGTTGGCATGTCCTCACCATCATATTCATATAAAACTAACCTACCGATGTTCGCCTCTCTCTCTTCATCGCCAGCGTCATCAAATCTAGATGATTGATAGGTTTCCCATGATATTCATATTCCATTGCTTGTTTACTGACAATATCTACAAGATCAGGGAACGTATTATCATCCGCACCATCATGTCGAGGCACCTCTTTGTGTGGCTCTTCATCTTATTCTAAATCGACATCAGTGGTGACACGAGAAGCGGCACAAGAACCGACAGCAGAACTATTCTAAGTTTCAAAACTACTAGCTCTGCTTGGCTTTAACTTACAATGAGAATCGGGGGGCTCTCTATTAGCAGAGACAGAAGATTTCTAAACACCCTTTCCCTTTCCGTTCATTGCATGGCTGAAGCACCTGATATGGATTTTATCGAAGAGGCTTTCAGCATTCAAATTAAAGACCAATCCCATATGCTCATCACAAGTTAGTGCGAGAATTTTTTGCTCGTACTTTTGTTTTTTTAGTTCAACAACATCAGTAGGGCTCCACCCATATGAAGATTTTGGAGTGCCGCGAGCAAATCTTTGAACGACATACTGGTTTCTATCACCTTCAGATAAACAATCTAATAATCTGATGCGGTTTTCTACCGCACAACATAATAACTTCCATCCTAACCACCAACCGGAAAGCAAGCGCATGATCAATCCTATTCGATTAAAATAAGGGTCAAGTAGGGCCGAATTTAAGAATCAAACAACCAATTAGAGGGGAGATGACACTTACCCAGGTGTAATCCATGAATTATCCATCGCTAATTCGACCCAATCCTCTCCACGGTCGACGGGCTTGAGACCCTGCTCCCCCGACATCACTGCTTAATCTAGATGGATGTGGGGGTAGATCTGGTGGAGGGCACAATGGCAGCGGATGCTGAATTGGGCTAGAGGTCACTACAAGGAATATGCTAATACACGATGCTAGTTTTTCGTCGCTACATCGTCATGGTTTTTAATTTACGACGGTCTCACGACGAAAAACCAAGCGTCGAAAACGGAGCGTCACAAATGAACAGCAGCGACGTTTTGATCAAAATCGTCGTAACTTTTACGACGATTCCTGGAACGTCGTAACCTTTACGACGATCCTAAATCGTCGTTGGTAATCAAACTCAGTCCTACGTGGCAAAATTATGACGAAATCAAAACGTCATGGCTGAAATTAGCCCAACCCATTTCAATTGATCACATGGGCTGGTTTTATTTTTTAGGCTTTTTCTTATTGGACTTCTTTTTGGGCCTTAACCTATTTACAGCCATTTTAGTATATTTTTTTCAAATTTTGATTTGTGGCCTTTTACTTTCTATTGATTTTCTTTTTTGACCATTTTATTTCTGTTTTTGTACTGGTCCCACATGTCATGCCGACCTCAAAATTAGTTCCACACGTCAGAAATTTCATATTTTGTCAAATAAATATCATAACTTGGTCCCCTTGTCAAGTTGTCATTTCATAGGTATTGAAATCACATTCAGAATCAATATTTGAAGCAGGCTAGGGAGCAAATGAAATTCGTCCAAACAAACATTAAATTTGTCTATTACAATCATTACACTACACCACTACCCAGATATACCTAATACTGCCTACTATTACAATACATATGCTACTCTTTGTTGATACGCTTCATAGCTTCACACTTGGCTTTGTACTTCATCTGTGCAAAAAATAAGAATAAGATGTGAACTAACAATGCAGGTATTTAAATAACAGCATTTACAAAAAAATGTGAACTAACACTGCAGGTATTTAAATAACAAAATTTACAAAAAAATGATGTGAACTAACAATGCAGGTATTTAAATAACAATATTTACAAAAAAATGTGAACTAACACTGCAGGTATTTAAATAACAAAATTTACAAAAAAATGAATAGTGGCTCAGGTACACATTATTTAACTATTTAAAGATGAATAGTTCCACGTTTCAAATTAATTGTAGGGCAAGTCATCAGGATATTAGCGATGGTGCACATGAAGGTAGAACATGAGCATGGCCATATTTTTATCTCATCTATCGTTTATACAAACACACTAATATGTCATCCAAGCAACAAAACATATGTACTATTTTCACTTCCAGTACCAAATAGCATTTGAATGTTCAGACTTGAGATAAGCACGGATACAAATGTACCAAGCAGGCTAGCACCATCTTCACACTTGCTGCCACTAGTCATCTTTAAATAACAGTTTCTATCAAGCTTCGTTGCTGCCACTATTCATCCATAAACAACAGTAATATCCTGATGGCTTTGACAAGTTTCTATAATATAACACTGCATATGATCCAGGTTCTTAACTCCGTGTAATAATATCTTGGGAGTGGGAATCGATTCTTAGTTACATACATAGACGAACACATTATATTATTGACTGATTGATGATATGATCCAGCAAAATACTCCACCTACTACTCTGACCCAGCAAGCAAAACACACAGACACTCTGCTAAGCAATGCTGCTCTCCAAGCAAATACTACTTCATATGCAGAGTTGACAGCATAAGGTTGAACTATATTTGACATTGGAAGCTTAAAAGGTTAATTCCTTCGCAAACTTCAGTTTACTCACCCAAATCGCCAGATTTTACTCGTAGTAGGGCGGGTCGAAGATGCCATCGACGTCGAACTTGCCCTCTGCGGGGAAGGGTGCGCCGGCGAAGACGAGGTCGAAGCGCGCCGTGATCTCGTCGGGCCAATTCCCCACCACCTGCTTCAGCATGATCTCGCCGATGGTCCGAACCCGTACAGGCACAGGAACCGCGGCCGCCTGGCCACCACCCCGCCGGCGAGGCTGCCCATCGGCTGGCGTCTAGACCGTCGGCCCGCACGCACATAGATCCATGCAGTGAAGAGAAATGGCATTCCGACGCCGAGCTACGCCCAGATTTTGCGTCGGGCACAGCTGACCGCCAGCGCGCGGCCCTAGATTTTGCGTCAGGCGCAACTGCAATCACCGGGCACCCACCCTTCTCGAGGTTCTTGAGGGACTTGGAGGAGAGGGTGATGCGGATCCGGTGCTGCACCTCCTAGGTGCCCTACCATTAGCCCCATGAATTGTGGTTCTTTTCCTCCCATGTTCCAGCCTACAAGTGCAAAGTGAAAACACATTAGAAAACAGTATATTTGCACTAAGCAGTGTAACCATCCCAAAAGATAATTACATCGAGAAAAATAGACAGCTACTATAGATGGTATGCGACATTAAGAGAAGTACTCACGCATCCAACATGTTTGTGGAAATACCGTCCCAACAAACAACTGAAAAAAACCCAAATTCCTCGATCAAGTGCACTCCAACAGGCTGAATTGGGCAATTAATTAACATTCAACAGAAAATACAGATATGTCAATTTTTGTTTCTTTGCAGGTTCAATCATAGTATACGAATGGAAAAGGGCATTCAAACTTCCCTAGGTACCCGCTTTGATCCCAGCACGTCATATGTGCACTCATAACAGATTGTTCATATGTGAATTATAAAATTAGTTAACATTCCTTTGCAGAATGGTACTTGCACAACAATCAAGTAAAATGAAAAACTTTACAAGAAAGAAGGTGACCGCCCAACATTCGGAGAGGCAGGCACTATAGTATGATCAAACTTCACATGGAAGCCAAGCCACACAACGTGCTGTCCTGGAAAAAATACAGGCCAATAATTCTGTGGGTGTGAAGCCAAATCTAATACTAGTCCCTTTATACAGGTCATTTGACAGTGTGTCTTTGATCCATATCCTGGGAAAAGAATCTGTGGCATGTGATGTGATGCAGCATTTTCAGATGTATCTATGAAGTAATCCGGATCTCAATCGTTGGGCCCAAACATTACCAGTCATGCACGTATCTCTGTCAAACAAGTGAGTGGATTCTGGGAAGAGCGAAGGTCTCATCCTGCCGCAGACAGTTGTTGAACCTGACAAGGAAAATAGTAGGACTTCTACATTATTAGAACACAAGGGGGTTGCAAGGATAATCGAATGTAACCAGCAAAACAGGAACCGTAGCACCACGCCGGTAAGAGATTACACAGAACACGAATTAGAATGGATTACTCCCAAGAAATTAGAGGCCCGTCTTGCATAGAAAGAAATTAGAGAATAGGCAAAGCAGCACTAGAAAAGAGGAACGGAAATTACCCAGCCGATGAAGATGTCGCGCTCCCAAGGCACGGCGACGGCCTCAGCGACGGTGGGGACGACGGCCTCGCCGCCGGCGACCAGCACCGGGCTGCACATCGCCGTGTCCACGAAATCCTTCTGCAACAACTCACAAGCAGGAAGGCAGGCACGTCAGGCGACCCACCAAACAAGAATCCCGAACAAAAGATGGATTCTTTCCTCACAACAAAGGAAAGGAAGGGGGGAAGGGCAGCGACCCGGATCGAGAAACGAGAGCCCGCACGCACCTGCATGTCGATGACGAGCATGGTCGTCTCGCTCCACTTTCCGGGGGCCGCGGGATTATGCTGCCGTCTAGGCGGCGGGATCGGTGGCAGGACCACTTCGGGCTCGAGGAGAGTAGCTGCGCAAGGACGGAGTGCTTGAATGTTCCCTTGCGGAGGGACTCGACGATGAGGCGGTCGTTCCGGCAGTGCTCGATGCGTTGGCCTTCGCGGGCGAAGGTGTCGGCGCAGGAGGAGGCCGCAGGAGGAGGAGGAGAGGGCGGAGAGCCCCGGGGGCTGCGGGAGAGGCACGAACTTGTACGGTCTCATGGAGTATCCGACGCAGACACCGAGCACGCGGGGCGGGTTGCGGTCGCGAAAGCGGCGGAGGAAGACCGGATCGGAGTCGTGGAGGAGCCCACCGCTTGGAGGCGAGGGCGGCGCGGACGAGGAGGTTGGGGAAGCCGAGGCTGAGGAGGATCTCGCGGAGGAGGTCGTCGTCGAGGACCGATGCTGCCGCGGCCGCCGCCAGAGCACGCCTATCGCCGTCCATATTTTGGGGGAATTCGGGGTGGCGGCTCCGGATCGGAGGTGGGAGGAGTCGGTGGCTCTGGCGGGGTGGGTGGGTAGGTTAGGTTTTGGGCTGCGGATGGGGTATCTTCTTTTTCTGTAGATAGATGGATGGATGGATGTGGGTTGGAGATATGGATGGATGGATGGATGGACGCCATGTCATCGATCTGTGGGAAGATTTCTTATTGGTTTGAAAAATCAATGATTTAAAATAGTATTCAAGTACTAAAAATAGAGAAATTTTGTGAAGCATCTATTAAAAATATTTTGCAAAAGGGCACCACAAAATTTTTCATTAGAATTAGATCATATTTTCTGGATGAGGACCAATTTGTATGCATTTCCGATATTTCTAGCTTTTTTAATCATTTTCCGAGTGACAAAATGGGGTTTTTTGTGGAGAGTCTACCAAAAATTTGTTGTAAAAATGTACTAGTCCATATTAATATACAATTGACAAAAATGGGGTTTTTTGTGGAGAATATAAAATGCTAGTCCATATTAATATACAATTGACTAAATGGTTGGGTGTCAAAAACTTTTATCTAACTCTCGTGAAAAAGACAAATTTATGCCGATTCAACAGTAAGTGGGTCAAATTTGAACTCGCGTTACCTCATAGTTTTCTCATGATTTTTTCCGAAAATCATGTTTAGGTAAATAAGTATCTATATAATCAAAGATCCAACAAAATTTTGGCAAGATTCAACCCCTAGCTACGAACGGTCATGCCCGCCGTTTTGACGGCATTTTGAAACGAACATAACAAATTTAAAAAAATCAAAAAAATAGCACTTCCTTCACAAAGTGCTATTCTGAACAGAATAGGAAAATGAATATTTATGAATTATGTTTGAACTAAGGAAGGAAGAGTTTTCACATATTTGAGGAATATATGATCCAAAGTATTTATTAGAATTTTTTGAGAATTTTTGTAATGACAGAATAGTAGGTTGCTTCACAAACTAGGATGAGGTGGGGTAGAATGGACCCACGAGTGACATGTCAACATAATTAGAACATGTTACGACATTTTTATAATCGTCGTAAAAGTTATGACGATCTCATCTTATGCGGTTACGACGTTTTTGACTCACATCGTCGTAATTTATATATAGTTTTGATCCCCTCAAACGGCTTACGACAATCTCGGATGAAATCGTCATAGATTTATGATGAATTCATCAACGACATCTTATAGAACGTCATGTATGAGCATATTTCTTGTAGTGATTGGAGGGCACGACGACAGTGGAGGTTGCACGACGGCGACGGAGGGGAATAGGGTTCGAGGGTGGAGGGCATGGCGTCGATGGATGTTGCACGACATCGGCGGAGGGAACGGAGCAGCGCAGTATTGTAGTCGTTCGAGATCGAGGTTTAGACAATCCAATGCGGACACACATGTCATAACGGTCAAAGGAGGACCCATTCTGACACGGCCTTGCTCGTCAAAGTTAATGGTCAAACCTTTGACCCAATGACATCCTCCGTTGTGACCACTTCTGAGGGTTCCACACAAGGGAGTGGCGAAAATTGAGCAAAAGTTAATAGTGTGGTGATGAATGAGTAGAACTAAGGAACCAAGGGCACACATGTAAAAGACCCATATAATTAACTAAGAGTTCACTTATTTGGTGAGCTACACGAAAGTTTTTATTACATCCCCCTTGAATACCTATCATTCTTGGACTAGTCTTATAACACATGCATATTGCCATAACTATTCCTAGAATATCAAAAAGATTTGAGTGAAGTATGGGAGTACAAATATTTCCCTAAAATCTGAACACAACCTTGCTCTAAAAGATATAAGTGAAGCACTAGAGAAACTGCCTAGCTCAAAAGATATAAGTGAAGCATATAGAGTATTCTAAAAAAATGTGATGAACATGTGTCTCTCTGAAATATGTACCTCCAGCAAACAATGATTTTGGAAAACTAAAATAAAATCAAAATATAATACACGACGCTCCAAGCAAAACACATATCATGTGATGAATAAAAATATAGCTCCAAGTGACATACCGATAGAATGGAGACGAAAGAGGGGATGCCTTCTGGGGCATCCCCAAGATTAGATGCTTGGGTGTTCCTTGGATATTACCTTGGGGTGCCTTGGGATCCCCGATATTCGGGTCTTTCCGTTCCTTATTCCTTCATCCATCATTGTCTCACCGAAAACTTGAAAGCTTCAGCACACAAAGCTTAATAGAAACCTTGCGAGATCAATTAGTATAATATGCAAATCGTAAACATTGATAATATTTACGTATCGAATAAGGTGATGTATTATAACTTCTCAATGACTTATACCCCATACATAATCCATAGCATCATCAAAATAAGAAAGCTATGCAAGCAAAAACAAAATATGTCTAAAACTGAAGAGGGTGTACTGATCAGCACTAAAACAAACTTCTGTAACTCCGAAAATTGTTCAAAATTAGGATAACATGGGAAATTTACATACAAATATTGTGTAAGTGTATGATATCAAAAATATTTTCTAGTAAAATCATAGAAATTCTCCACTTGACGTAAAAAAACTGTTTTTGCACATAATCATTTCTAAAATCTTCCAAATTATCCCAAAGTCTTTACTTGGAACAAACACTAAATAAAACATAAAAGACAATCATTTCAACATACTAAAATAGAAAGTAAAACAAAAAAATCATAGAACTATTAGGTTGCCTCCCAACAAGCGCTATTGTTTTATGCCCCAAGTTATACATAATGCATAGTATCAAGTAATGTCATCCTTCATGTTCAGTCCATAGGTCGCCGTCATGATACGTTCATAAGGCAGTTTAGTTATCTATCTAGGGAAGTTTTCCTTCCCTTCCTTTAATGGGAATTGAAATCTTATGTTTCCTTCCTTCGTATCAATAATAGCATCTATAGTTCATAAGAAAGGTGTGCCAAGTATTGTTGGAAAAGACGTATTGCATTCAATATCAAGCACAATGAAATCTATAGGAACATAAATTCTATTAGCAAGAATAATCACATCATTTATTCTACCCAAAGGATTCTTAATAGTGGAATTCACAAGATGCAAGTTAAGGGAACATTCATTTATATCAGTGAGACCTAGCACATCACATAGAGATTTAGGTATAGTATAAACACTAGAACCAAGGTCACACAAAGCATTACATTCATTATCTTTAAGCTTGAGGAAGTGAGCCTAGCTCACTTGGCTAGTGGAGTGGATGTACAACCCAGCCACCAGGTTCAAGTCCCGATGGTTGCGAATTTGGGGTCTTATTATTTCAAAAAAACTCGCTGTGGGGGGTTTCCCTTACAATTTTCCTTCAAAAAAATCTTTAAGATTAATTTTAATAGTAGGTTCCCATTCGTCATGCAATTTTCTAGGTATTTAAGCATCTACTTCAAGTTTCTCCTCATGAGATTTTAGCATAGCTTCTATAATATGTTTAGTAAAAGCTTAATTTGTTCATAAGCATTAGGTGAGCTAACCATGGATTGCAAGAAGGAAATACATTCAGCTAAAGAACAACTTTCATAATTAAAGTCCTTGTAATCCAAACTAGTGGACGCATCTAGGTATTCTATCTTAGCTCTCAACCTAGCGGTCATCTCCTTACTTTCATTAGTAGATATTTAAATAGATTTAATGTACTCATTAATATCATGTTTAAGTGGACAAACTTTACTTTTAAGAGAATCCACATCCAGAGTAATCATATCCATGTTTCTAGCAATATCATCAACTTTATGTAGTTTTTCTTCTACCATAGTGTTGAGAATCTTTTGAGAACTAACGAATTCTTTAATTGTGTTCTCAAGATTAGAAGGAATAGAATTAATGTTATTATAAGAATTTCCATAGTAATTACCATGATTATTAGACTAAATTCCGGGATATGATCTAGGATTTAAATTTCCTCTATAAGCATTTTCAGAGACAAAATTCACATAATTAGCATCATTATTTTGTTCAAGCGAAGAAGATAGTCGCACATCATTGGGATCAACATGAGCATTTTTATTATCAAGCATATTCGTAAGAGCATCTATCTAATCACTGAAAGTAGTGATTTACTCGACGGAGTGAACCTTCTTACGAGTTGGAGATCGCTCGGTATGCCATTGAGAATAATTTGTCATGATATTATCCATAATTTTTTTAGCTTCTCCCAATGTAACTTTAATGAATGTACCACCTAGAGCAGAATCTAGAAGATATCTAGACACAAAGTTTAGTCCCGCGTAAAAATTATGTATTATCATCGATACACTTAAGCCATCACTGGGACAATTTCTAATCATCAATTTCATTATCTCCCATGCTTGTGCAACATATTATTGCTCATGTTGTTTAAAATTCATAATAGATTTCTAAGAAAAATAATTTTACCAGGAGGGAAATACTTAGAAATAAAAGAATACTTACACTTATCCCATGTTCCAATACTATTACGAGCTAAGGATAAAAATCATGGTTTAGCTTTATCTCTTAGTGAGAAGGGAAAAAATTAGAACTTAACTGTACAATTATGCATATCCTTTTTCTTTTGCATATCACATTATTCAACAAAGGTATTAAGATGCAAAGCATGATCCTCATTAGAACTTCCAACAAATTGTTCTTTCGTACCCAGATTTGGCAATGCATCATTAATACCATAAGACTCCGCATTAGTTGTGGATGGTATAATGGTACTAATAAAATCATTATTGTTATTATTTGAGAAATCACACAGTTTAGTATTTTCTTGAGACATAGTGGCAAACCAAGCAAACTAATAAGTGAAACAAATAAACTAGAAAAGTTAAATATGTTTGTGTTTTCCATATTTTTGAGAAAGAAAAGATAAAAGAAAATAAAAAGTGGAACAAGTGAATGATAATTTGTGTGAAGGAACCAGACAAGAATTTGCTGATGTCTCCCCGGTAACGGCGCCAGAAATTCTTCCTGCTACTTGTAAATTATGTTGGGTATTTCCCACAAGATAGGGGACTTGCAGCACAGTAGAGATAAGTATTTCCGTTGGTGAGTGTCGGAGTCCCGGATCTGCATCCAGGAACTTCTCCAAGAACAAGGTTCGAACTCTAGGGGCCTTGCTTGCTACCTGCAACACACAGGTAAACACATCAAAGTTGGACGGCAAGCTCTCTCCTCACCGGAAATGTCGAAGACATGCGAGTTACCCATGTTCGGGCCGCCGGAGTGGAAAACCCTACTCCTGCTTGTGTGGGTTTTCTTGGAAAACAGAGAGCTTGAGCTTCCCGTACACCAAGGTTTGGGGAGATATTGTGTCGATCCCCTTACAAAGGTGTCATCCCCCTCCTCTTGTAATGCCTCGGTCCTCTTCCCCGAAAACATGAGTTGGAAAGGGTGGCCACAATGTGGCAGTTCAAAGGGGGCAAGGTTCCAGTCCTATCCTCACTAAAGATGGTCTTTGCACGACAAAGTAGTCTTCGTGACACGGTTGTAGGCTAGACAATGACCTCCGTCCCGCAGCGTTGATTTGTTCTGATCCTCTATCACCAAAGTGGTAAGCATTTGTGCCTACTTTGGGGAGAGCAGCTCGCGCTGTCTCCTAATCACCAAAGACGAAAAAACCATTTTTGTGCCCACTAGTACGGCCTCCATCGCCTTTGTCCAAGCGGACGTGTCGCCCATGTGATGGGCACAAAATCCTGTAGTTGGCATCGTACGCGAAACCTCGCGAGATTGCCTCGCTGAAAGGGGCCTTGCGGGGATTTTTGGTGACCAAAGACCCCCGGGAGGGCCTGGTCTAGCGGTGAGGGGTCCTGGCAAGGCACGCCCCTCGCGAGGAGACTCCCTTCAGAGCAGCCATGACGTAGTCGTCCCCTTGGGCCGGCCCACGCGTCTTCCCTAGGCCAGCGATAGACGGGTCATGGTACCCCGGGTTCCACTGGGCCGATAGTTTGTACCAAGGTTAACAAACCAATAGGAGACACACACAACCCCACTTTAGCGGCACCTACGCACACATAACCAAACACTTGCACCCAACGCGGGCAAGAGGGTTGTCAAGCCCCTTGAACTTATTACTTGCAAGGATTAAATACTAATAGATAGATAGATAAATATAAAGTAAATAAATTACAGCAAGGTAAATTGAGTCTTATTAAATATAATGAAGTAGACCCGGGGACCGTAGTTTTCGCTAGAGGCTTCTCTCTTGAACATAGCATACAATGGGTAACAAAATACTCTTGGGCAATTGATAGAATATAACATAGTTATGACATGTTATTCATGGCACTCATAATGTATATAGGCATCACATCCATAAACAAGTAGACGGACTCCTGACTACATCTACTACTATTGCTCCACTCATCGACCGCTATCCATCATGCATCTAGGGTATTAAGTACGAAATAGAGTAATGCTTGGAGCAAGGTTACATGATGTAGACAAAGTAAGACAAGCAATATGTTCAAACTCCTTCGTTTTATCCTTAATGGTAACAATACAAATATGTGTCATGTCCCTTTCTGTCACTAGGATTGAGTACCACAAGATTGAACCCATCAAACCGCAGCATTTCAACTCAAGATAAATCAATCTAGTTGGCCAAACCAAACCGGTAGATCGGAGAGAAATAGGAAGCTATAACAATCATGCATATAAGAATTCAGAGAAGACTCAATATATATTCATGAATAATCTGACCATAAACCCACAATTCATTAGATCCCAACAAACACACAACAAAAGAAGATTTACATAGGATATATCACCATAGGAATTTCCGGGAACTTTGTATTGAAGATCAAAGAGAGAGAAGAAGCCATGTAGATATTATCTATGGACCCGTATGTCTATGGTGGACCACTCACACATCATCTTGGAGGCACCAAGTTGGCCTCTGTGATTGATTCCCCCTCTTACAGGGCACTAAAAAGGTCTCCAAATGCGATCACGACGAAACAAAGACTTGTGACAGTGGAAAAAGTGTTTCTAGTGGCTCACTCTCGGTTTCCCCAAGTTAGAAAAAGTATGGAGGTGGAATTATGTCAGATGGAGCCACGAGGGGCCCACAAGGCACCAGGGAGCACCCTATTGCCTTGTCGTCTCCTTGTATGTCGTCTGGGGTCCTTACAAAGCTTCGAGGTTGTACTTTGTCCATAGAAAGACCATCAGAAAGTTTCACAGCATTTGAATTTCGTTTGGCACAGATTTAATGGAAAACAACAAACAAGCAAAAAAAAACAACTGGCACTAGGCACTGGTTTAATAGGTTAATTCCAAAAAATGATATGAAATAGCATATTAATGCATATAAAGTATCCATGATTGATAATATAATAGCATGAAACAATATAGTATTATCGATACGTTGGAGACATATCAGGAGCTATATATCTCATCAAGCCAATGCACAAAAGAGTCGACTCAGCGTGAGGATGGGAGGATACACAAAGAATGAAGACAAGCTACTTTGAGAAGCTTGGATGGAAATTGGACAAGATCCCAAAATTGGTGCCGAGAAAAAAGGAACAATATTTTGGAAAGAGGATTTATACATACTTCCATGAATGTAGGATGTTTGAACCCTACAATTTTGAGAGTGTTCAAGGTAACGTGTTATTCCAAAAGAGGTGGGATTTCATCCAAATGGAGTGCAAAAATCGTGTGCCTCCCATGAGAATATCACCGTCCGTCCCGTGAGCCTTGGCATCAAAGAAATGGTATACAATCCCTTCCCTTGTTCATATGAGCATATGTCGATGTCCTATGAATATGAATGTATCTTGTTGGTTTCGTCACCATATACACGTGTTTCAATCTTTGGAAACCTTCAAGGTCCAACATTTAGGTAAGACATTTTCCCTCACCATGCTAACCGATGGTTTGTGAGTGCCCAAAGTTTAAGGAGCAATATTCGGCACAAAAGAAAGGTGAGTGTCCCTCTTCTGTTGTTGATCCAAGTGAAAAGGAGAAGCGGGTGAGGGGAAGACCAATTCCATGGTGGATGAAAATTGTGATGCTTTGTCACCCACCTTGCAGCAAATTTTGAAAGGGTTCATGACCCACAAGGATGTAGCAAATGGGAAGAGGGAAGAGAGTAAGCGCCAAGTGAAAGGGGAGCTAATGAAGGCTTCCTTTTACATACAAAAGAAGAATCTCAAGATCAATGAGACCAATGCTCTGTCAAGAGCTCGCACTAATCTCAAAGGAAGTGGAGATTATGGCGACCGACTTGAGCAAGATGTCCCAAGAAGTAGGGTATAATTTGGGAAGAATCAAAAGGACATGCTTGAGCTAGATGCATGGCCATCTTATGTTTGGCCGAGACGCAAGAAGTATGCCCGAGACGCAAGAAGTATGGTTGCGACACGACTATTTTATGTTGGCATGAATTCTAGATTCATTTTTAAAGGCATGCAAGAACTATGGCTCATATGGAGTTTTGCTACACCTACGTAATTTACCTACGTAAACTTACGTGTTAGCTGATTTAGCCTAATTTGGTTGGATAAAAAATTAAGCCCAAGCCCACACCACCGTAAAAATCAGGGGACAGATTAGTTTAGAAAGAACCTCACGTAGGATTACGTAGATAGATTACGTAGGTCTAGCATTATTGGCTGATATGCTATCATTTTGTATGCTCACATGAATTCTAGCTTCATTATTTAATCTAGTAAATGGTTGGACGATTAGGCATACCTCCCAGATTGCTGCTGATAAGGAGCGTGTGCCGCCCTATAGCTGACCCAAACAAACAAACAAAACAAATAAATTCGGCGTGTGTTTGCGTTGGCACGTTGAACGTGGCTTTAGTCCGACCCTTTTGTGCTTTCTCACCAATCAGACTTTTAGCTGGCGACTCAGGCTCCTACCTCCTCGAGGCAACCTAGAGGCAAACCCCAACCCCGACCCCTCTCCTTCCTCCTCCCTCATCGTTGCCTGGGGCGGTCAAAGCTATGCTATCGCCGCCGGTGGCAAACCCCCTGTGTCTTCCCACTCGGATGGCGCTAGCGCGGGCCGACGTCCCGGGCAGAAAGTGGTCCTGCGGTCGGGCTCCATAATGGTCTTGGTAGGGCGCCCGGGCTCAGGCGGACCATTTTTGGGCCTGGGACGGGTCCGAGCTCTACTTGGGTAGACGATGGTGGGATCGGTGTAGGTTGTGCCCGCGGGAGTCGAGGTCCTTCTCTTATGGGCACGACGGATGTTGGTGGTGGTCGAGTTATCATGTGTCCATCGGGGAGATCAGGGTCGGAGACCACAAACATGGTTTCGTGCAGCCATGTTGGCCGACTGCCATGGGTAGTCATGGAGGCGTGCCTCCCCCAGTCCATTGGGGATGGATGGAGGCACAAGTGTCGACGCCCCTACTGTGGTGGTGTTGATCTAGACTTTGTGGCTGATGACGGGCTAGGTGTGAAAGTAAACCCCTTTTACCCCTCCTACCACAGTGGGTACTTTGTGATGCAGGTGGCGAGTGATGGCTTGGACATGGATGCCGGGGTGGCGGCCCCGGCTGGCCATCCACATGGTTGACTCTCCGTCAGGCAATCTAGTGGCGGTGGTGACTCCCTATCTTGGTCGTGTGGGCGACGAGATGGGTGAGGCGAGTGGATCGAGTGTTTTTTCTGTCTTCTTAGTGATTGTGCTCTGATGCGGATCTGGGGACCTCACCTCGCCATGCTAGCCTTGGGCACCTTGTGGTGTCATGGGAGTTGATGAGCTAAATCTCTACACCTTGGCACCGATGAGAGCAACGCTTGCACACGCCGATACCTTCCTGGATATGTTGTCGTGATTATTCCCTCCGTATCAGGGCTTTGGGTGAAAACCCTATTCATTGCAGACGCGACAACGGTAAAGCTCGGCGCTGTTCTCCCTCTTGAGTGCATTGTCGTGGACCCTAGGTGTGCTAGGGGGTAGTGTGGTGTTTTGTTCGGATCTTTCTATATTTTATTTTGGATTTGCCGAATATATTTGGATCGGATTTGTAAAAGGGCTAGCTTAGCACCTTTTACCATTTGGTCATGTACTTTTCTAATGTGGCTTTATCTAAAAAGTGGGCGAAAGCTTGTTTGTAGAGAGGTGGCCTTAGTTCATCATCCCATATGCTTGGCTCTACTGCCTTCCATGTGCAGGATTTCTGCAAAATCGATCAATGCCATGTCCAGCAACATTCAAGAGAGAAACAATAATTTGGTAACAATCTTGGTACCGAAAGTGATATCACTCCACCATCGTGATACATAGCCAAAAGCATCTCCAAGAGACGCACGATGGCGCGTCGCGGAAATAAAATTGCAGCACCGAAAAAGCGTTTTAGCACGCGCGAAAGAGTGGTTGCTTTTTTAGGCACTCCAAAATTTAGCGCGTGTTGTAGAGCTTCACCAGGGACGGTAAGATCCAGCACGGGCGCTCAACCGTTTCTTGGAAAAACATAAAACAACGCAACAGGAACATTGAAATTCAAATTTAAATTCATAACAGAAGCATAAGCAAGTTCATACGATTCTAAATGCAAATAAAAATAACGGAACCACAAGCTAGACTACTCCTCGTCCTCCTCTGTGGTGTAGTATGAAGATGTAAACGGGTCGAGCCACCGAGGATCTTCATCGTCCAAGGTCTACGTCCTCTGGTTGTCCATCTGGGCTTCTCCAATTCCTTCCACGCACGCTCGTCCGCCCGACGGGCGGCTCACTCCGCCCTCCGTTGCGTCCAGAACTAGTTCTTGGCAGCGACATCCTGTGGGGAGCGCTCATGCCACACCGCCATGGCGGCCTAATCCGCCTCAGCGATGAGGAGGCGACTCTCCGCTTCCGCTAGAGGCACCGATCCTTGTCGGTGATTAGATGCGGTGGAGGCACGAGATCCTGTCCCTGTTGACGCATCCACACATCACAGAAGTTCATCCACACCCGAGGCGCCACGCTGCCACGTCGCACACGTGGGGGGCCTCGTGGGCGGTCTCGAAGGTTCTGATCCCGAGGCGTGTATCACCGGAGTGGATCTTCGCGTTATACACACCGAAGGGGCAGAGGCGGACGCCGTAGTAGCCCAAGCTGCTCCGGGGGTGCAGCGGCATGGCAGGGCATGGCGGCGACGGGCGATGGAAGAGGCGGGGGAGATGGTGTGGGAGGGAGTTCTGACGGCCAGCGAGCGGGGAGGCGCGCATATTTTATAACACGCGCTTGTTGGAATTATGCCCTAGAGGCAATAATAAATATAGTTATTATTATAATTCCTGTATCAAGATAATCGTTTATTATCCATGCTATAATTGTATTGAATGAAGACTTATATACATGTGTGGATACATAGACAAAACACTGTCCCTAGCAAGCCTCTAGTTGGCTAGCCAGATGATCAAAGATAGTCAGGGTCTTCTGACTATGTACAAGGTGTTGTTGCTTGATAACTGGATCACGTCATTAGGAGAATCACGTGATGGACTAGACCCAAACTAATAGACGTAGCATGTAGATTGTGTCATTTTGTTGCTACTGTTTTCTGCGTGTCAAGTATTTGTTCCTATGACCATGAGATCATATAACTCACTGACACCGGAGGAATGCTTTGTGTGTATCAAACTTCGCAACGTTACTGGGTGACTATAAAGATGCTCTACAGGTATCTCCGAAGGTGTTCGTTGAGTTAGTATGGATCGAGACTGGGATTTGTCACTCCGTATGACGGAGAGGTGTCTTGGGGCCCACTCGGTAATACAACATCACACACAAGCCTTGCAAGCAATGTAACTTAGTGTAAGTTGCGGGATCTTGTATTACTGAACGAGTAAAGAGACTTGCCGGTAAACGAGATTGAAATAGGTATGCGGATACTGACGATCGAATCTCGGGCAAGTAACTTATCGAAGGACAAAGGGAATGACATACGGGATTATATGAATCCCTGGCACTAAGGTTCAAACGATAAGATCTTCGTAGAATATGTGGGATCGAATACGGGCATCCAGGTCCCGCTATTGGATATTGACCGAGGAGTCACTCGGGTCATGTCTACATAGTTCTCGAAACCGCAGGGTCTGCACACTTAAGGTTCGACGTTGTTTTATGCGTATTTGAGTTATATGGTTGGTTACCGAATGTTGTTCGGAGTCCCGGATGAGATCACGGGCGTCACGAGGGTTTCCGGAATGGTCCGGAAACGAGGATTGATATATAGGATGACCTCATTTGATTACCGGAAGGTTTTCGGAGTTACCGGGAATGTACCGGGAATGACGAATGGGTTCCGGGTGTTCACCGGAGGGGGGGGGGCAGCCCACCCCGGGGAAGCCCATAGGCCTTGGGGGTGGCGCACCAGCCCTTGGTGGGCTGGTGGGACAGCCCAAGAAGGCCCTATGCGCCAGAGATAGAAAATCAAAGAGAAAAGAAAAAAAAAGGAGGTGGGAAAGGAGAGAAGGACTCCACCTTCCAATCCTAGTTGGACTAGGATTGGAGGAGGACTCCTCCTCCCTTGGTGGCGCAACCCTTGGGGCTCCTTGAGCCTCAAGGCAAGCCTCCCCTCCCCTCCTCCTATATATATGGAGCTATTAGGGCTGATTTGAGACAACTTTTGCCACGGCAGCCCGACCACATACCTCCACGATTTTACCTCTAGATCGCGTTTCTGCGGAGCTCGGGCGGAGCCCTGCTGAGATTAGATCACCACCAACCTCCGGAGCGCCGTCACGCTGCCGGAGAACTCATCTACCTCTCCATCTCTCTTGCTGGATCAAGAAGGCCGAGATCATCGTCGAGTTGTACGTGTGTTGAACGCGGAGGTGCCGTCCGTTCGGCACTAGATCGTGGGACGGATCGCGGGGCGGTTCGTGGGACTGTTCGCGGGGCGGATCGAGGGACGTGAGGACGTTCCACTACATCAACCACGTTCACTAACGCTTCTGCTGTGCGATCTACAAGGGTACGTAGATCGGAAATCCCCTCTCGTAGATGGACATCACCATGATAGGTCTTCGTGCGCGTAGGAAATTTTTTGTTTCCCATGCGACGTTCCCCATCAGTGGCATCATGAGCTAGGTTCATGCGTAGATGTAATCCTGAGTAGAACACAAAAGTTTTTGTGGGCGGTGATGTGCGTCTTTCTGCCCTCCTTAGTGTTTTCTTGATTCCGCGGTATTGTTGGATTGAAGCGGCTTGGATCGACATTACTCGTACGCTTACGAGAGACTGGTTTCATTGCTACGAGTAACTCCGTTGCTCAAAGATGACTGGCAAGTGTCGGTTTCACCAACTTTAGTTGAATCGGATTTGACCGATGAGGTCCTTGGATAAGGTTAAATAGCAATTCATATATCTCCGTTGTGGTGTTTGCGTAAGTAAGATGCGATCCTACTAGATACCCATGGTCACCACGTAAAACATGCAACAACAAATTAGAGGACGTCTAACTTGTTTTTGCAGGGTATGCTTGTGATGTGATATGGCCAACGATGTGATGTGATATATTGGATGTATGAAATGATCATGTTGTAATAGATAATATCGACTTGCACGTCGATGGTACGGCAACCGGCAGGAGCCATAGGGTTGTCTTTAAACTAACGTTTGTGCTTGCAGATGCGTTTACTATTTTGCTAGGATGTAGCTTTAGTAGTAATAGCATGAGTAGCATGACAACCCCGATGGCGACACGTTGATGGGGATCATGGTCTGGCGCCGGTGACAAGTGGATCGTGCCGGTGCTTTGGTGATGGAGATCAAGGAGCACGTGATGATCGCCATATCATGTCACTTATGAATTGCATGTGATGTTAATCCTTTTATGCACCTTATTTTGCTTAGAACGACGGTAACATTATGAGGTGATCTCTCACTTAAATTTCAAGACGAAATTGTGTTCTCCCCGACTGTGCACCATTGCTATAGTTCGTCGTTTCGAGACACCACGTGATGATCGGGTGTGATAGACACAACGTTCACATACAACGGGTGCAAAACAGTTGCACACGTGGAACACTCGGGTTAAGCTTGACGAGACTAGCATGTGCAGACATGGCCTCGGAACACATGAGACCGAAAGGTCGATCATGAATCATATAGTTGATATGATTAGCATAGAGATGCTTACCACTGAAACTATACTCAACTCACGTGATGATCGGACTTGAGCTAGTGTAAGTGGGTCATGAACCACTCAAATGACTAGAGAGATGTATTTTTTGAGTGGGAGTTTAGCAAGTAATTTGATTAAGTTAAACTCTAATTATCTTGAACATAGTCTAAGTCCACTTTGAATATATTTGTGTTGTAGATCATGGCTCACACGACACTCACACTGAATTTTAATACGTTCCTAGAGAAAGCTAAGTTGAAAGATGATGGAAGCAACTTTGTAGACTGGGCTCGTAATCTTAAGTTGATCCTACAAGTTGGGAAGAAGGATTATGTCCTTAATGCTGCACTAGGATATGAACCACCTGCTACGGCTGACCAAGATGTTAAGAACGCTTGGTTAACACGTAAGGAGGACTACTCAGTAGTTCAATGTGCAGTCTTGTATGGCTTAGAGACGGGACTTCAACGTTGCTTTGAGCGTCATGGGGCATATGAGATGTTCCAGGAGTTGAAGTTTATCTTTCAGAAGAACGCCCGGATCGAGAGGTATGAGACCTCCGATAAATTCTATGTTTGCAAGATGGAGGAGAGTTCGTCTGTCAGTGAACATGTGCTCAAAATGTCTGGGTACTCAAACCGTCTAGCTGAGCTGGGGATTGAACTCCCGCAAGAGGCTATCACTGACAGAATTCTTCAATCACTGCCTCCAAGCTATAAGGGCTTTGTGTTGAACTACAACATGCAAGGGATGAACAAGTCAACCGGCGAGTTGTTTGCGATGCTGAAAGTCGTAGAGTCTGAACTCCGTAAAGAGCATCAAGTGTTGATGGTGAATAAGACCACTAGTTTCAAGAGAAACGACAAAGGGAAGAAGGGTAATTCAAAGAAGAGCGGCAAGCCTGTTGCCAATCCGACGAAGAAACCCAAAGCTAGACCTAAGCGTGAAACAGAGTGCTACTATTGCAAGGGTATGGGTCACTGGAAGCGCAACTGCCCCAAGTATCTGGCTGATAAGAAGGCGGCCAAACAAAAATCAGGTATATTTGATATACATGTTATTGATGTGTACTTAACTGGCTCTCGTAGTAGTGCCTGGGTATTCGATACCGGTTTTGTTGCTCATATTTGCAACTCGAAACAGGAATTGCGGAATAGGCGAAGGCTGGCAAAAGATGAAGTGACGATGCGCGTAGGAAATGGTTCCAAGGTTGATGCAATCGCCGTCGGCATAGTTTCACTTCAGTTACCATCAGGATTAGTTATGAACTTGAATAATTGTTATTTAGTGCCTGCGTTGAGCATGAACATTATATCTGGATCTTGTTTATTGCGAGACGGTTACTCTTTTAAGTCAGAGAATAATGGTTGTTCTATTTCTATGAGTAACATCTTTTATGGTCATGCACCCAATGTGAGAGGATTTTTCATATTGAATCTTGATAGTGATAATAGACATATACATAACATTGAGACCAAAAGAGTTAGAGTTAACAATGATAGCGCCATATTTTTGTGGCACTGCCGCTTAGGTCATATTGGTGTAAAGCGCATGAAGAAACTCCATACCGATGGACTTTTGGAGTCACTTGACTTTGATTCACTTGACACGTGCGAACCATGCCTCATGGGCAATATGACTAAAACTCCATTCTCCAGAACAATGGAGCGTGCGAGTGACTTGTTGGAAATCATACATACCGATGTGTGCGGTCCAATGAGCGTGGAGGCACACGGCGGATATCGTTATTTTCTCACCTTCACTGACGATTTGAGTAGATATGGTTATGTCTACTTAATGAAGCACAAGTCTGAAACATTTGAAAATTTCAAGCAATTTCAGAGTGAAGTTGAAAATTATCGTAACAAGAAGATCAAGTTCCTACGGTCTGATCGTGGGGGTGAATATCTGAGTTTCGAGTTTGTTGCTCACTTAAGACAATGTGGAATTGTTTCACAGTTAACACCGCCTCGAACACCACAGCGTAATGGTGTGTCCGAACGTCGTAATCGTACTTTATTAGAGATGGTGCGATCTATGATGTCTCTTACCGATTTGCCGTTATCGTTTTGGGGTTATGCATTAGACACAGCTGCATTCACTTTAAATAGGGCACCATCAAAATCCGCTGAGACGACACCATACGAACTGTGGTATGGCAAAAGGCCAAAGTTGTCGTTTCTTAAAGTTTGGGGATGTGATGCTTAGGTCAAAAAGCTTCAGCCTGAAAAGATGGAACCCAAAGCGGAAAAGTGCATCTTCATAGGTTACCCAAAAGAGACAGTTGGGTACACCTTCTATCTCAAATCCGAGGGCAAAGTGTTTGTTGCTAAAAACGGAGCTTTTCTCGAGAAGGAGTTTCTCTCGAGAGAATTGAGTGGGAGGAAGATAGAACTTGATGAGGTTGTCGAACCTCTCATCCCTCTGCATGGTGGCGCAGGTCAAGGGAAAACCCCTGTCGTTGCGATGCCGGTTGAGGAGGAAGTTAATGATGATGATCATGAAACTCCGGTTCAAGTTCCTATCGAACCACGCAGGTCGATGAGACCACGTGCTGCTCCAGAGTGGTTTGGTAATCCCGTTTTGTCAATCATGTTGTTAGACAACAATGAACCTGCAAATTATGAAGAAGCAATGATGGGCCCAGATTCCAACAAATGGCTGGAGGCCATGAAGTCCGAGATAGGATCCATGTATGAAAACAAAGTGTGGACTTTGGAAGTACTACCTGAGGGCCGCAAGGCTATTCAGAACAAATGGATCTTTAAGAAGAAGACGGACGCTGACGGCAATGTGACCGTTTATAAAGCTCGACTTGTGGCAAAGGGTTTTTCACAAGTTCAAGGAGTTGACTACAATGAGACATTCTCACCCGTAGCGATGCTTAAGTCCGTCAGAATCATGTTAGCAATAGCTGCGTTTTTCGATTATGAAATCTAGCAGATGGATGTCAAAATGGCGTTCCTTAACGGTTTCCTTAAGGAAGAGTTGTATATGATGCAACCCAAAGGTTTTGTAGATCCTAAGAATGCTAACAAGGTATGCAAGCTCCAGCGATCCATTTATGGACTGGTGCAAGCATCTCGGAGTTGGAATAAACGCTTTGATGAGGTGATCAAAGCATTTGGGTTTATACAAGTGGTTGGAGAATCTTGTATTTACAAGAAAGTGAGTGGGAGGTCTGTGGCGTTTCTAATATTGTATGTGGATGACATATTACTGATTGGAAACAACGTAGAGTTTATGGAGAGCATAAAGGATTACTTGAATAAAAGTTTCTCTATGAAGGACCTAGGAGAAGCTGCTTACATTCTAGGCATTAATATCTACAGGGATAGATCGAAACGCCTGATAGGACTTTTACAAAGCACATACCTTGATAAAGTTTTGAAGAGGTTCAAAATGGAACAGTCCAAGAAAGGGTTCTTGCCAGTTCTAGAAGGTACGAGATTCAGTAAGACTCAGTGCCCAGCAACTGATAAGGATAGAGAGCATGAGCACCGTCCCCTATGCTTAAGCCATAGGATCTATCATGTATGCAATGTTGTGCACTAGACCGGACGTTAGCCTGGCCATAAGTATGGCAGGCAGGTTCTAGAGTAATCCAGGAGTGGATCACTGGACGACGGTCAAGAATATCCTGAAGTACCTGAAAAGGACTAAGGAGATGTTTCACGTGTATGGAGGTGACGAAGAGCGCATCGTAAAGGGTTACGTCGATGCAAGCTTTGACACAGATCCGGACGACTCTAAGTCGCAGACCGGATACGTATTTATTCTTAATGGGGGTGCGGTAAGTTGGTGCAGTTCCAAGCAAAGCGTCGTAGCTGATTCTACATGTGAAGCGGAGTACATGGCTGCCTCGGAGGCGGCTAAGGAGGGTGTCTGGATGAAGCAGTTCATGACGGATCTTGGAGTGGTGCCAAGCGTACTGAATCCAGTAACCTTGTTCTGTGACAACACGGGTGCCATTGCCTTAGCAAAGGAACCACGGTTTCATAAGAAGACCAGACACATCAAACGACGCTTCACCCTCATCCGCGACTACGTCGAAGGGGAGGACGTCAATATATGCAAAGTGCACACGAATCTGAATGTAGCAGACCTGCTGACTAAACCTCTTCCACGGGCAAAGCATGATCAACACCAGAACTGTATGGGTGTTAGATTTATTACAATGTAATTCGCATGGTGATGTGAGGGCTAGATTATTGACTCTAGTGCAAGTGGGAGACTGATGGAATTATGCCCTAGAGGCAATAATAAGTACAGTTATTATTATAATTCCTGTATCAAGATAATCATTTATTATCCATGCTATAATTGTATTGAATGAAGACTTATATACATGTGTGGATACATAGACAAAACACTGTCCCTAGCAAGCTCTAGTTGGCTAGCCAGTTGATCAAAGATAGGCAGGGTCTTCTGACTATGTACAAGGTGTTGTTGCTTGATAACTGGATCAGGTCATTAGGAGAATCACGTGATGGACTAGACCCAAACTAATAGACGTAGCATGTAGATCGTGTCATTTTGTTGCTACTGTTTTCTGCGTGTCAAGTATTTGTTCCTATGACCATGAGATCATATAACTCACTGACACCGGAGGAATGCTTTGTGTGTATCAAACGTCGCAACATAACTGGGTGACTATAAAGATGCTCTACAGGTATCTCTGAAGGTGTTCGTTGAGTTAGTATGGATCGAGACTGGGATTTGTCACTCCGTATGACGGAGAGGTATCTTGGGGCCCACTCGGTAATACAACATCACACACAAGCCTTGCAAGCAATGTAACTTAGTGTAAGTTGCGGGATCTTGTATTACGGAACGAGTAAAGAGACATGCCGGTAAACGAGATTGGAATAGGTATGCGGATACTGACGATCGAATGTCGGGCAAGTAACATACCGAAGGACAAAGGGAATGACATACGGGATTATATGAATCCCTGGCAGTGAGGTTCAAACAACGAGATCTTCGTAGAATATGTGGGATCCAATATGGGCATCCAGGTCCCGCTATTGGATATTGACCGAGGAGTCACTCGGGTCATGTCTACATAGTTGTCGAACCCGCAGGGTCTGCACACTTAAGGTTCGACGTTGTTTTATCCGTATTTGAGTTATATGGTTGGTTACCGAATGTTGTTTGGAGTCCCGGATGAGATCATGGACGTCACGAGGGTTTCCGGAATGGTTCGGAAATGAAGATTGATATATAGGATGACCTCATTTGATTACCGGAAGGTTTTCGGAGTTACCGGGAATGACGAATGGGTTCCGGGTGTTCACCGGGGGGGGGGGGGCAGCCCACCCCGGGGAAGCCCATAGGCCTTGGGGGCAGCGCACCAGCCCTTGGTGGGCTGGTGGGACATCCCAAGAAGGCCCTATGCGCCAGAGATAGAAAATTAAAGAGAAAAGAAAAAAAAGGAGGTGGGAAAGGAGAGAAGGACTCCACCTTCCAATTCTAGTTGGACTAGGATTGGAGGAGGACTCCTCCTCCCTTGGTGGCGCAGCCCTTGGGGCTCCTTGAGACTCAAGGCAAGTCTCCCCTCCCCTCCTCCTATATATATGGAGCTATTAGGGCTGATTTGAGACAACTTTTGCCACGGCAGCCCGACCACATACCTCCACGGTTTTACCTCTAGATCGCGTTTCTGCGGAGCTCGGGCGGAGCCCTGCTGAGATTAGATCACCACCAACCTCCGGAGCACCATCACGCTGCCGGAGAACTCATCTACCTCTCCGTCTCTCTTGCTGGATCAAGAAGGCCGAGATCATCGTCGAGCTGTACGTGTGCTGAACGCGGAGGTGCCGTCCGTTCGGCACTAGATCGTGGGACGGATCGCGGGACGGTTCATGGGACGGTTCGCGGGGGGGGATCGAGGGACGTGAGGACGTTCCACTACATCAACCACGTTCACTAACGCTTCTGCTGTGCGATCTACAAGGGTACGTAGATCGGAAATCCCCTCTTGTAGATGGACATCACCATGATAGGTCTTCGTGCGCGTAGGAATTTTTTTGTTTCCCATGCGACGTTCCCCATCAGCGCTGGGCATCGTGCGTATTTTATTTTACGTGTGCTGCTGCTTTTCCCCGCGCATGGGATAAGTTTTTTCATGCTCGGGTTTTCCCGCGCCTACTAAAGCACGTCGCGCGACCTCTTGCGCACCAAAACAACCGTTTTTCCCGCGTGTGTGCTAAAGATGCTCTATGTAATAATACTACGTGTGCATATCGTTGCAGGACACGCACAATAATCTCGTATAAATCCAACCACCTATCATGCGGTCAATGCTTAAGGCCGTGTACAACGCAGGTGCAAGTACAACTTCATCAAGCCTGTGTAGATGAATCGTGGAGGGATCTTTTTCCAGCGACCAAGATATTACATCTAACATCACCTTGCTCGGGTCATTGTCCTTTCTTGATCTAGCTAGGAGGTTCACAATTTGTTTGGAAGCAAGGACAAGTGCCACGCTACGAAATCATGTAGGAACGACATCTAGGTCTCTTGGGTGTGGTGGTTGATTCGTGGTCACAGAACAAGCCTACCGGTGTCCTAGGCTTGGTGGATGCATCCCTGAAACAAGTTATGAAGAGGTTATAAGAGTGGAGCAAAGCAAACTTTGGCAATGTTCTAAAAGAAATCGAAACTTTAAGGGGCTAACTAGTTGAGTTACAGTTGGTCAGGGTTGATCGTTCTTGTATTCAAAGCAAGATGAACCATCTTGATGAGCTCTTATATAGAGAAGAGATGATGTGGCTACAACGCTCACGCGTTACGTGGCTAAAAGAGGGCGCATGGAATACAAATACTTGCACCGTAGGACTGTCTCGAGATCACGACGTAATCACATTCACCGTCTAAGGAAGGCAGATGGTTCTTGGTGCGATGGAGCATCAGAGATGGAGATGATGGCCAACTCATATTTCAAGTAAGTATGCACCAAGGACCTGACGTTGGATCCTACAGAGGTCTTCATTTGTATCTAGAAGAAAGTTACACCGGAGATGAATGTATCTCTCGATTTGCCTTATTGTGAAACAGATAAGTCTGATGCGCTATTCCAAATTGACCCCTTTAAGGCCTCGGGGATAGATGGCTTTCCGTCTTGGTTTTATCAGCGAAACTGGGTTGTGCTAAAGGCACGTATTATTGCGGCAGTCCAAGAATTCTTTGTCATAGGGATTATGCCGGACGGTATTAATGACACTGTGTTTGTGTTGATTCCTAAAATAACCCACCCTAAGGAGTTGAAGGATTTTAGACCAATCATCCTGTGCAACGTGGTTTATAAGATTGTCTCTAAGTGCTTGGTGAATAGGTCGCACCCTTTCCTAACAGAGCTTATTTCTGAGAATCAGAGTGCTTTTATTCCCGGAAGACATATTAATGATAACTCTATTATTTCTGAGAATCGGAGTGCCTTTTTGTGCTTACAAGATTGATCTTTCTAACGCCTATGACCGGGTTGACTGGTCTTTTCTGGAGAAGACCCTTCTTAAGTGGGGTTTCTCCAAGTTCTGGATTTCTCGAGTAATTCCATGTGTATCATCGGTTAAGTACTCGGTGAAGTTCAATGGAAAATTATTGGATTCTTTTACCCCATCTCCAGGGCTCCGTCAAGGTGACCCATTGTCCCCCTTTCTCTTCCTTTTTGTTGCTTATTGATTAGTAAGTCTATGACGATAGAGGGATTGAAGGGGTGAAAGGTTGTAGAGGTGCTCCAGAAATTTCTCATCTTTTATTTACGGATGATTCTCTCTTGTTTTTTCAAGCTTCAAAACTACAAGCTTCTTTGGTAAAAGGGTGTTTGAACACTTATGCGGGGGCCACTAACCAGTTAATTAATCCAGCAAAGTGCTCCATCCTATTTTCAGATAATTGCCTACCTTCAGTCGCTGGTAAGGTAAAGAGGGTTTTGGAGATTACGCAGGAAGTTTTTGAGCCTAAGTATCTAGGTTTACCTGTTCAGGAGGGAAGAATGCATAAAGGAAAATTCAAAACTGTCCAAGATAGATTGAGGAATAGATTGATCGATTGGAGCGGGCAATATATATCTTTAGGTAATAAAGAAAAATTAAGTAAATCTGTTGCTTAGGCTATTCCAGCATATGTGATGAGTGTTTTTAAGCTACCGCGTTAGTGTGCGATGAGTTAACCCGCTTGATGCATCAGTACTGGTGGGGTGTTGATAAGGGGAAGCATAAAATGGCATGGTTGAGTTGGGATAACATGAGAGTTCCAAAAACTATGGGAGGTATGGGATTTCGTGACATGAGGGCTTTGAACGAGGCTCTACTAGCTAAGCAATCTCGGTGCCTTCTATATTCTCCGGAGAGTGTTTGTGTCACGTTACTCAAGGCGAAATATTACCCATCAAGGAATTTGTTGGATATTGTTTTCCCTAATAATGGCTCAGCAATGTGGAAAGGAATTCTGCATGGTCTTGAACTGTTGAAACAAGGGATTATCTAGCGTGTGTGGAATGGGGAGCTTATAAGGACTTGGCGAGACCCATGGATCCCCTGTGCGTACTCCTATAGGTCAATTACACCTAAACACACCTCCCGTTTTAATTGAGTCTCACATTTCTTAGATGACAACAGTGCGTGGAGAGTTGATCGGTTGAGTGAGCACTTCTGGCCTATGGATATCGATTACAGCATGAAAATAAGAACTTCCCCGAGGCAACGAAATGATTTTATTGCATGGTCTCTGGAGAAGTCTGGCTAGTTCTCGGTTAAAAGTGCTTATAAATTAGCCACAAGTGATCATAACACCGTGTTTGCAAGGGGAGCTTCAAGTTGGGCGCCTAATGTTGGAAATATGCCCTATAGGCAAAGATAAAATAGTTACTATTATATTTATTGTTCCAAGATAATCGTTTATTATCCATGCTATAATTGTATTGAATGAAAACATAGATACATGTGTGGATACATAGACAAAACAATGTCCCTAGCAAGCCTCTAGTTGGTTAGCCAGTTGATCAAAGATAGTCAGGGTCTTCTGACCATATGCAAGTGTTGTTGCTTGATAACTGGATCACGTCATTAGGAGAATCACGTGATGGACAAGACCCAAACTAATAGACGTAGCATGTAGATCGTGTCATTTTGTTACTACTGTTTTCTGCGTGTCAAGTATTTATTCCTATGACCATGAGATCATATAACTCACTGACACCGGAGGAATACCTTGTGTGTATCAAAGGTCGCAACGTAACTGGGTGACTATAAAGGTGCTCTACAGGTATCTCCGAAGGTGTCCGTTGAGTTAGTATGGATCAAGACTGGGATTTGTCACTCCGTGTGACGGAGAGGTATCTCGGGGCCCACTCGGTAATACAACATCACAAACAAGCCTTGCAAGCAATGTGACCAAGTGTAAGTCACGAGATCTTGTCTTACGGAACGAGTAAAGAGACTTGCCAGTAACGAGATTGAAATAGGTATACGGATATCGACGATCGAACCTCGGGCAAGTAACATACCGAAGGACAAAGGGAATGACATACGGGATTATATGAATCCTTGGCACTGAGGTTCAACCGATAAGATCTTCGAAGAATATGTAGGATCCAATACGGGCATCCAGGCCCTGCTATTGGATATTGACCGAGGAGTGTCTCGGGTCATGTCTACACAGTTCTCGAACCCGCAGAGTCTGCACACTTAAGGTTCGATGACGTTTTAGTATAGTTGAGTTATATGTGTGGTTACCGAATGTTGTTCGGAGCCCCGATGAGATCACGGACGTCACGAGGGTTTCCGGAATGGTCCGGAAATGAAGATTGATATATAGGATGGTTTCATTTGTCACCTGAAAGTTTCGGGCATTACTAGCAGTGTACCGGGAGTGACGAATGGGTTCCGGGTATTCATCGGGAGGGGCCCACCCACCCGGGAGTGAGCCCATTGACGATAGGGTGGCGCACCAGCCCTTAGTGGGCTGGTGAGGCCAGCCCAGTAGGGCCATGGCGCCACAAGTGGAAAAACACCAAAGGAAAAAAAGGAAAGAGGGAGGTGGGACGGAAGGAGTGGACTCCTTGCCCCAAACCGAATTGGGGTGGGAGTCCACCTCCTCCCCTTCGACCAGCGCACCTTGGGGCTCCTTGAGCCCCAAGGCTAGCCCTTCCCCTCCTCCTATATATACTGGTGGTTTTAGGGCTTTTGAGACACAACTTTGCCACGTGCAACTCAAACCTATACCACATAGTTTTACCTCTAGATCGGATTTCTGCGGAGCTCGGGCGGAGCCCTGCTAGAGTAGATCGTCACCACCACCGGTGCGCTGTCATGCTGCTGGAGAACTCATCTACTTCTCCGTCTCTCTTGTTGGATCAAGAACTTTGAGATCGTTATCGAGCTGTACGTGTGCTGAACGCGGAGGTGTCGTCCGTTCAGCGCTAGATCGGAACGGATCGTGGGACGACGATGATTTGAATCACGAAGTTGTACCACTACATCAACCGTGTTTCTTAACGCTTCCCGCTTAGCCATCTACAAGTGTACGTAGATCTAATCTCCTCTCGTAGATGGACATCACCATGATAGGTCTTCGTGTCCGTAGGATTTTTTTTGTTTCCCATGCAATGTTCCACAACAGTGGCATCCTGAGCTAGGTTCATGCGTAGATGTTATCTCGAATAGAACACAAATGGTTTTGTGGACATTGATGTTCGATTTGCTGCCCTCCTTAGTCTTTTCTCGATTTGGCGGTATTGTTGGATTCAAGCGGCCCGGACCGACATTACTCGTACGCTTACGAGAGACTGGGTTCATCGACTGACATGCAACTCGTTGCATAAAGATGATTGGCGGGTGCCTGTTTCTTCACATTTAGTTGAATTGGTTTTGACCGAGGCGGTCCTTGGAGAGAGGTTAAATTTCAATTTGCACATCTTCGTTGTGGTTTTTGCATAAGTAAGATGCGATCATACTAGATACCCATAACAGCCACGTAAAACATGCAACAACAAATTAGATGACGTCTAACTTGTTTTTGCAAGGTATGCTTGTGATATGATATGGCCAATGATGTGATGCGATATATTGGATGTATGAGATAATCATGTTGTAATAGTTAATATCGACTTGCACGTCGATGCTACGGCAACCGGCAGGAGCCATAGGGTTGTCTTTAAACTAACGTTTGTGTTTGCAGATGCGTTTACTATATTGCTTGGTCGTAGCTTTAGTAGTAATAGCATAGATAGCACGGCAACCTCGATGGTGATATGATGATGGAGATCATGATGATGGACATCATGGTGTAGCACCGGTGACAAGAAGATCATGTCGGTGCTTTGGTGATGGAGATCAAGAAGCACAAGATGATAGCCATATCATGTCACTTATGAATTGCATGTGATGTTAATCCTTTTATGCACCTTATTTTTCTTAGAACGACGGTAGCATTATAAGGTGATGTCTCACTAAAATTTCAAGATGAAATTGTGTTCTCCCCGACTGTGCACCATTGCGACAGTTCGTCATTTTGAGACACCACATGATGATCGGGTGTGATAGACTCAATTTTCACATACAACGGGTGCAAAACAATTGCACATGCGGAACACTCAGGTTAAACTTGACGAGCCTAGCATGTGCAGACATGGCCTCGGAACACATGAGACCGAAAGGTCGAGCATGAATCGTATAGTTAATATGATTAGCATAGAGATGCTTACCACTGAAACTTTTCTCAACTCACGTGATGATCGGACTTGAGTTAGTGGATTTGGATCATGTACCACTCAAATGACTAGAGAGATGTACTTTTTGTGTGGGAGTTTATCAATAATTTTATTAAGTTAAACTCTAATTATCTTAAACATAGTCTAAGTCCACTTTGCAATATTTGTGTTGTGGATCAATGGCTCACGCAGTAGCAACCCTGAATTTTAATACGTTCCTAGAGGAAGCTAATTTGAAAGATGATGGAAGCAACTTTGTAGACTTGGCCCGTAATCTAAAGCTACTCCTCCAAGGTAGGAAGAATGATTATGTCCTTAATGATCCGCTAGGAGATGTAACATCCAAATTTTCCTAATTGGGAATGTTCTACAAATGTAGCTAAGCATCTATGCATTTTGTTTGCAATAAAGTTTTGCATTTGAATTCCATCAAATACTTGCTTTTGCTTTTCTATTTTCTTCCCACGAGAAATGCCCCGAGAAAATTCTTGCAAGCAAGAAAGAGCGGAGGAAAATGACCCTCCAAAATGGGAGGCATTTTTGAAAATAATTGAGCCAAGAAAAACCAGAAATTTATGGAGAAAATAATTTGAAAAAGAAAATATAGCATAAGGGGTTTTTCTGAAAAAAACATTTTTTAAAAGTTTTTATTTTGATTTTGGAAAAATGATAAACAATTAGGAAATATTTTTCTGCTCAATTTGGTATATAATACCCTATATAAATTATTTTTTCCTTTTATTCTTTTTCTCTTGCTGTTTTAAAAGAAATACAAAATCGGGAAAGTAATTTTCTTTTAAAGGAAACCGCCCTCAAGCGTTTTTTTTCTTGGGCCAGATCCCACCGGGATCCATCCCCACGCAGCGCTCCCCTTCTTTTTTTTCTCGTTCTTTCTTCTTTCTTTCTTCCTCCTTCCTTTCTTCTCCCGTGCCCCTTTTTCCTTCCCAGCGAACGAGCCCCTCTCCATGGCGCGAGCCCCTGCCCCGCCGGGATTCGACGGGATACCGGATCCCCCCTTCCTTCCCTCGGCCCCCTCCCCCTATTTAAGCCGCCGCCTCCAGCCCCCCCCTCGGCCCCTCCTCCCCACGCTAGATCGCCCTGCCCTCGTTACCTCGCTGGAGCCTGGCTCCAGAGAGAAAATCGACACCACCCCCCGCGCAACCACTCGCCTCCCCGCCCCGACCGACGCCGCCACAAGCACCCCCTCGTCCCCCGCAACCCATTTTTGCCCCTAGCCCGAGCCCTCGCCGCCTTATCACCACCCCACGCCACCTCGCCGGAGTTGGAGCCGGCCAAAGTTACTGGAGCCTCCCCGGCACGCCCCGGTCCCCGAGCCACCTTGTCGTCGACGCCATCCAAAGGAGGAGCATCGCCTCCGCCTCCTGGACACTCCAGATGCCGCCGGAGACCCATCCCCGTCGACCTCCACTTCACTGCTCGCCGGAGAAGAACCAGCACCGGCAGCCACCTACGTGAGCAACCCCACCCCCTCTCTTAGCCGTTCGATCAAAATCCCACGCGTAAGATTAGATCTGAAGGTACCCCTTCGGTTTTGTTAAGAAAACCGTTCGGTTTTCTATTAGTAAACTTTAGACAGAGAGATTTTGTTAGGTTTCGGACGTTTGCTAGTATTTCCCGCAGCAAACACCTCCACATCCAATCGATGACTGCGACATGTACCCCTATCCGATAGAATTCATATTTTATTTTTCTGTTTAATTCAAAAACAGAGAAAGTTCCAATCTTGTTTTGATCATAACTTTTGATCCAGAATTCCAATGGAGTTGAAACTTGTTCCAGTAGATCACAATTATTATGTAGTTTCCAAAAACATATAATTTGTCTATGTTTGAAATTTTCAAATTTGAGTTAGATCAGATTTAGTTTAAACCTTGTTTTGCTTATTCCAGGAGTTTAAAAATAGATTTTTATTTGATTCTTTTTGCTACTGCTTCCTAGTGATTATATTTTTCTGTAGTATAAGTTTCAAAAACAAATTAAATATTTTTACTTGGGGTTTTAACAGAAACAATTTCTGCCTTAGTTAGGTGAAGTGAATTCTTTCACTTTATGCCATAGCTAGTTTATGCTTGTGATGTTATTTTACTTGTTGATGATTGTAGTGCTTATGGTGTGTATTTGTTTGTGTCGGTAGATCACCCAGAGTGCGAAGCTTGTTACTTAGAAGCGCTCGATCGAGACAACTATCATCAAGGCAAGTCATTTTGATCATACTATTCGCCTATGTTTTCTATGCATGGTAGTTTCACCTTTCTTTTCCCAATTGCATGCTGAGTAGGTACTTGGAAATTTTAGTTATAGGTTGTAGTATCATGTGGTAGGCACACAACAACCCCAATACTTGGCCCAGGACGACAAATTTCATATTGCTATGCTTGAGTAGACGGGATTCTGGTTGAGTGCATAACACGAGTGATGCGAAGATAATTAAATAACCAAGACCGGTTAAGTCAAGATTTTCAAGACCTCGTGAAGCAATGCAACTCTGGGTGAAGGACGGTTTGACGGGCTCCCTGGAGAAACCAGTGGATGACCCCGGGATGCTTGGAGACATGCTATGACATCTTGTGGAAAGCTTCACCAGGCTCGAAGAGACGGGCGGAGGCTTCAAGACCCAAGGCTTACCTGCACAGCCACAAGTCATTATGGGCTCTGGCTTGGTTGGACAATGCGGCGACTCTGGATAGGCGGTGCTAGCAGATGTAGAAGAACGGTAGGAATGGATGGGCACCAACAGGGATTCAGAGGGACCCGTTGAAAGACCATGTTTTGATCATCCGGTCTGCAAACACCCTGAAGTGCGAGGACGTACTCGGAGGCGATCAAATCTTGTGGGGGAACGTGTGCAAAACTCTGCAGAGTGCCCAAACCTAATCGATTAGCCGAGTCCACGGTCATGGACAACTTGAGCCGAAGCATTGAAATTTTCCTGAACTCTCAACACAAATTAATAATGATGTGGGAATTATCGACAACTCGGGTACGAGAATTGGTTGGCGGAACCATCTCGTTAACAACAAACGATGTAGTAATATTTTGCTTTCAGCCCTCTCTTGTTGTAGGAGAAAATTTGCTTTATGCTAAAACTTATAGCCCCACCTGCCATATATGCATGTAGAGATAGTTGGTTATTATTTTTCCCCTCTCTATGATGACTTGCCGGCATATTCCATATGCTGACCTACACGGCTGCAACGTATCATGTTGCAGAGTACTTTTCTGACCAGGAGTGAGTCTACGATCTATGCTCAGCGACATGCCCTGGAGTCGGATGGACTCGTCTACCTGATGCTTCCGCTAGTCTTCGTTAGATATCTCATGAGATGGCCTTCAACCACTTTATTGTAATTCATTATTGTAATAAAGTACTCGATATGAGATTTCGATTAATAAAACTGTGTGATTGAACTCTTGATATATACATTGATGTACTGAGTGTGTACCAGCATGATCTTGGGATGGTACGGAAACACCAGAGGCTTGACTCGTATTGAGTCTGGTCGCTACAGGAGGTGAACCACTCGCTACGTCTAGCCAAGATGTTTTCAACGCCTGGTTAACACGTAATGAGGACTACTCAGTAGTTCACTGTGCAGTCTTGTATGGCTTGGAACCGGGGCTTCAACGTCGCTTTGAGCGTCATGGAGCATATGAGATGTTCCAGGAGTTGAAGTTTATCTTTCAGAAGAACGCCCGGATCGAGATGTATGAGACCTCCGATAAATTCTATCCTTGCAAGATGGAGGAGAATTTGTCTGTCAGTCAACATGTCCTCAAAATGTCTGGGTACTCAAACCGTCTAGCTGAGCTGGGGATTGAACTCCCGCAAGAGGCTATCACTGACAGAATTCTTCAATCACTGCCTCCTAGCTATAAGAGTTTGTGTTAAACTATAACATGCAAGGGATGAACAAGTCACCCGGCGAGTTATTCACGATGCTAAAAGTCGCAGAGTCGGAACTTCAGAAAGTGCATCAAGTGTTGATGGTCAATACGACCACTGGTTTCAAGAGAAATGGCAAAGGCTAAAAGGGTAGCTCCAAGAAGAGCGGCAAGCCTGTTGCCAATCCGATGAAGAAACCCAAGGCTGGACCTAAGCCTGAAACAGAGTGTTATTATTGCAAGGGAATGAGTCACTGGAAGTGCAACTGCCCCAAGTATTTGGCTGATAAGAAGGCGGCCAAGGAAAAATCAAGTATATTTGATATACATGCTGTTGATGTGTACTTAACCAACTCTCGTAGTAGTGCCTGGATATTTGATACCGGTTCTGTTGCTCATATTTGCAACTCGAAGCAGGAACTGCGGAATAAACGAAGGCTGGCGAAGGATGAAGTGACGATGTGCATGGGAAATGGTTCCAAGGTTGATGCAATCGCCGTCGGCACAGTCTCACTTCAGTTACCATCAGGATTAGTTATGAACTTAAATAATTGTTATTTAGTGCCTACGTTAAGCATGAACATTATATCTGGATCTTGTTTATTATGAGACGGCTACTCGTTTAAGTGAGAGAATAATGGATGTTCTGTTCTATGAATAATATCTTTTGTGGTCATGCACCCAATGTGAGAGGATTGTTCTTGTTGAATCTTGATAGCGATAATACACATATACATAACATTGAGACCAAAAGATGTAGAGTTAACAGTGATAGCGCCATGTTTTTGTGGCACTGCCGCTTAGGTCATATTGGTGTAAAGCGCATGAAGAAACTCTATTCCGATGGGCTTTTGGAGTCACTTGATTTTGAATCACTTGACACGTGCCAACCATGCCTCATGGGCAAGATGACTAAGACTCCGTTCTCTGGAACAAAGGAGCATGCAAGTGACTTATTGGAAATCATATATACCGATGTGTGCGGTCCAATGAGTGTGAAGGCGCGCGGAGGATATCGTTATTTTCTCACCTTCACTAACAATTTGAGTAGGTATGGATATATCTACTTGATGAAGCACAAGTCTGAAACGTTTGAGAAGTTCAAGCAATTTCGGAGTGAAGTTGAAAAATCATTGTAACAAGAAGATCAAGTTCCTATGTTCTGATCGTGGGGGTGAATATATGAGTTTTGAGTTTGGTGCTCACTTAAGACAATGTGGAATTATTTCACAGTTGACACCGCCTGGAACACCACAGCGTAATGGTGTGTCCGAACGTCGTAATCGTACTTTGTTAGAAATGGTGCGATCTATGATATCTCTTACCGATTTGTCGTTATCGTTTTGGGGTTATGCATTAGAGACAACTGCATTCACTTTAAATAGGGCACGATGAAACCGTTGAGACGACACCATACAAGCTGTGGTATGGCAAAAGACCGAAGTTATCGTTTCTTCAAGTTTGGGGATGTGATGCTTATGTCCAAAAGCTTCAGCCTGAAAAGCTGGAACCCAAAGCGGAAAAGTGCGTCTTCATAGGTTACCCAAAGGAGACAGTTGGGTAACCTTCTATCTCAAATCCGAGGGCAAAATATTTGTTGCTAAGAACAAAGCTTTTCTTGAGAAGGAGTTTATCTCGAAAGAATTGAGTGGGAGGAAGATAGAACTTGATGAGGTTGTCGAACCTCTAACCCTCTAGATGGTGGCGCAGGGAGGGGTAAACCTCTATCGAAGCGACGCCGGTTGAGGAGGAAGTTAATGATGATGATCATGAAACTTCGGATCAACTTCCTATCGGACCTCGCAGGTCGACAAGATCACGTAGTACTCCTGAGTGGTATGGTAATCATGTCTTATCAATCATGTTGTTAGACAACAAGAACCTGCGAATTATGAAGAAGCAATGGTGGGCCCGGATTCCAACAAATGGCTGGAAGCCATGAAGTCCGATATAGGATCTATGTATGAAAACAAAGTGTGTACTTTGGAAGTATTACCTTAAGGCCGCAAGGCTATTCAGAACAAATGGATCTTAAAGAAGAAGACGGACGCGGATGGTAATGTGACCGTTTATAAAGCTCGACTTGTGGCAAAGGGTTTTTCACAAGTTCAAAGAGTTGACTACGATGAGACGTTCTCATCGGTAGCGATGCTTAAGTTCGTCCGAATCATGTTAGCAATAGCTGCATTTTTCAATTATGAAAACTGGCAGATGGATGTCAAAACGGCGTTCCTTAACAATTTTCTTAAGGAAGAGCTGTATATGATGCAACCCGAAGGTTTTGTCGATACAAAGAATGCTAACAAAGTATGCAAGCTCCAGTGATCCATTTATGGACTAGTGCAAAGAATCTCGGAGTTGGAATAAGCGCTTTGATGAGGTGATCAAAGCATTTGCGTTTATACAAGTGGTTGGAGAATCTTGTATTTACAAGAATGTGAGTGGGAGCTTTGTGGCGTTTCTAATATTATATGTCGATGACATATTGCTGATTGGAAACAACGTGGAGTTTTTGGAGAGCGTAAAGGACTACTTGAATAAAAGTTTCTCTATGACGGACCTAGGAGAATCTGCTTACATTCTAGGCATTAAGATCTATAGGGATAGATCGAGACGCCTAATAGGACTTTCACAAAGCACATACCTTGATAAAGTTTTGAAGAAGTTCAAAATGGAATAGTCCAAGAAGGGGTTCTTGCCAGTGTTACAATGTACAAAATTGAGTAAGGCTCAGTGCCCAGCAACTGCGGAAGATAGAGAACAAATGAATTCCGTCCCCTATGCTTTAGCCATAGGTTCTATCATGTATGCAATGATGTGCACTAGACCGGATGTCAGCTTGGCCCTAAGTATGGCAGGCAAGTTTCAAAGTAATCCAGGAGTGGATCACTGGACGGCGGTCAAGTATATTCTGAAGTACCTGAAAAGGACTAAGGAAATGTTTCTCGTTTATGGAGGTGACGAAGAGCTCTTCGTAAAGGGTTACGTCGACACAAGCTTTGACACTGATCCGGATGAATCTAAGTCTCAAACCGGATACATATTTATTCTTAATGGGGGTGCGGTAAGCTGGTGCAGTTCCAAGCAAAGCGTCATAGCAGATTCTACATGTGAAGTGGAGTACATGGTTGCCTCGGAGGCAGCTAAGGAGGGTGTTTGGATGAAGCAGTTCATGACAGATCTTGGAGTTGTGCCGAGCGCACTAAATCCAATAACTCTATTCTCTGACAACACTGGTGCCATTGCTTTAGCAAAGGAACCAAAGTTTCACAAGAACACCAGGCACATCAAACAGAGCTTCGACCTCATCCGCGACTACGTCGAAGGAGAGGACGTAAATATTTGCAAAGTGCACACGGATCTGAATGTAGCAGATCCGCTGACTAAACCTCTTGCATGGGCAAAACATGATCAACACCAGAACTGTATGGGTGTTAGATTTATTACAATGTAAATCGCATGGCTATGTGAGGACCAGATTATTGACTCTAGTGCAAGTGGGAGACTGTTGGAAATATGCCCTAGAGGCAATGATAAAATAGTTATTATTATATTTCCTGTTTGAAGATAATTGTTTATTATCCATGCTATAATTGTATTGAATGAAAACATAGATACATGTGTGGATACATAGACAAAACAATGTCCCTAGCAAGCCTCTAGTTGGCGAGCCAGTTGATCAAGGAAGGTCAAGGTTTTCTGACCATATGCAAGTGTTTTCACTAACTGGATCGCATCATTAGGAGAATCATGTGATGGACTAGACCCAAACTATAAACATAGCATGTGATCGTGTCATTTTGTTGCTATTGTTTTCTGCGTGTCAAGTATTTATTCCTATGACCATGAGATTGTTGGAAATATGCCCTAGAGGCAATAATAAATAGTTATTAATATATATCCTGTTTAAAGATAATCGTTTATTATCCATGCTATAATTGTATTGAATGAAAACATCGATACATGTGTGGATAAATAGACATAACAATGTCCCTAGAAAGCCTCTATTTGGCCGGCCAGTTGATCAAGGATGGTCAAGGTTTTCTGACTATGTGCAAAGTGTTGTTGCTTGATAACTGGATCACATCATTAGGAGAATCATGTGATGGACTAGACCCAAACTATGAACGTAGCATATTGATCGTGTCATTTTATTGCTATTGTTTTCTGCGTGTCATGTATTTGTTCCTATGACCATGAGATCATATATCCCACTGGCACCGGAGGGATACCTTGTGTGTATCAAACGTCACAACGTAACTGGGGGACTATAAAGGTGCACTACAGGTATTTCCTAAGGTGTCCGTTGGGTTAATATGGATCAAGACTGGGATTTGTCACTCCGTTTGACGGAGAGGTATCTTGGGGCCCACTCGGTAATACAACATCACACACAAGCCTTGCAAGCAATGTGACTTAGTGTAAGTCACGGGATCTTGTATTACAGAACGAGAAAGGAGACTTGTCGGTAACTAGATTGAAATAGGTATGCGGATACCGATGATCGAATCTCGGGCAAGTAACATACCGAAGGACAAAGGGAATGACATACGGGATTTCCTGAATCCTTGACACTGAGGTTCAACTGATAAGTTATTTGGAGAATATGTAGGATCCAATATGGGCGTCCAGGTCCCGCTATTGGATATTGAATGAGGAGTACCTCTTGTCATGTCTGCATAGTTCTCGAACCCGCAAGGTGTGCACACTTAAGGTTCAGCGATGTTCTAGTATAGTTGAGTTATATGTGTGGTTACCGAATGTTGTTCGGAGTCCCGGATGAGATCACCGATGTCACGAGGATTTCCGGAATGGTCCGGAGACGAAGATTGATATATAGGATGACCTCATTTGAGTGCCAGAAGGTTTCCGGGCATTACCGGGAATGTACCGGGAGTGATGAATGGGTTCCGGATGTTCACCGGGAGGGGGCCAACCCACCCGGGGAAGTCCATAGGCCCTAGGTCTGGCGCACCAGCCCTTGGTGGGCTGGTGGGACAGCCCAATAAGGCCTATGTGCAAGGGATAAGAAAATTAAAGAGAAAAGGAAAAAAGGTGGGAAGGAAGGGAAGGACTCCACCTTCCAATCCTAGTTGGAATAGGATTGGAGGTGGAGTCCTCCACCTCCTTGGCCGGCGCACCCTTGGGGTCTTGGACCCCAAGCCAAGCCTCCCCTCCCCTCCTCCTATATATAGTGGAGTTTTAGGGCTGATTTGAGACAACTTTTGCCACGGCAGGCCGACTACATACACCACAGTTTTCCCTCTAGATCGTATTTCTACGGAGCTCGGGCGGAGCCTTGCAGGAGTAGATCCTTCACCACCACCGGAGCGCCGTCACGCTGCCGGAGAACTCATCTACTTATTCGTCTTTCTTTCTGGATCAAGAAGGACGAGATCATCGTCGAGCTGTACGTGTGCTGAATGCGGAGGTGTTGTCCGTTTGGCACTAGATCGGAGCGGATCGTGGGACGGTTCGTGGGACGGTTCGCGGGGCGGATCGAGGGACGTGAGGACGTTCCACTACATCAACTGTGTTTCTTAACGCTTCCTACTGTGCGATGTGCAAGGGTATGTAGATCCAAATCTCCTCTCGTAGATGGACATCACCATGATAGTTCTTTGTGCGCGTAGGAATTTTTTTTGTTTCCCATGCGATGTTCCCCAACAGTGGCATCATGAGCTAGCTTCATGCGTAGATGTAATCTCGAGTAGAACACAAATGGTTTTGTGGACGGTGATGTTCGATTTGCTGCCCTCCTTAGTCTTTTCTCAATTCGGCGGTATTGTTGGATTGAAGCGGCCCGGACCAACATTATTCGTACGCTTACGAAAGACTGGTTTCATCGCCGGACATGCAACCTCGTTTCATAAAGATGACTCGCGGGTGTTGGTTTCTTCAACTTTAGTTGAATTGGTTTTGACCGAGGCGGTCCTTGGAGAGGTTAAATAGCAATTTGCACATCTCCGTTGTGGTTTTTGCGTAAGTAAGATGCGATCTACTAGATACCCACTGCAACCACGTAAAACATGCAACAACAATTAGAGGACGTCTAACTTGTTTTTGCAGGGTATGCTTGTGATATGATATGGCCAATGACGTGATGTGATATATTGGATGTATGAGATGATCATGTTGTAATAGTTAATATTGACTTGCATGTCGATGGTACGGCAACCGGCTGGAGCCATAGGGTTGTCTTTAAACTAACGTTTGTGCTTGCAGATGCGTTTACTATATTGCTAGGACGTAGCTTTAGTAGTAATAGCATGAGTAGCACGACAACCCCAATGGCGACACATTGATGGAGATCATGATGATGGAGATCATGGTGTGACGCCGGTGACAAGAAGATTGTGCCGGTGCTTTCGTGATGGAGATTAAGAAGCACATGATGATGGCCATATCATGTCACTTGTGAATTGCATGTGATGTTATACCTTTTATGCACCTTATTTTTCTTAGAACAACGGTAGCATTATGAGGTGATCTCTCACTAAAATTTCAAGATGAAATTGTGTTCTCCCCGACTGTGCACCATTGCTACAGTTCATCGTTTCGAGACACCACGTGATGATCGGGTGTGATAGACTCAATGTTCACACACAACAGGTGCAAAATAGTTGCACACACGAAACACTCGTGTAACGACTAAGATGCCTTTCCGATTTGGGGAACGAGGCCCCGAATTGGAAAGACGCGCATCTAAGCGTTTCGCAAACATGGTAACATAGCACATACATAATAATTGAGGAATGACAATAAGGGATTCAACTGTCATCTCATAAATATATCAGAGTTACATCACACATCCAAACAAGGTAGTTCCGCTATGGACTACAAAACATGAGAAATGACTATGCTACCCTGCATGCTTGCCCACGATCACGACCACGCCTCAGTCTTCTGGATAATTCACGTACAGGCGGTCGTTCTCCTCATCGTACTGCCACGCCAACTGCGTGTCGTCAGGATCACCTGACTCGGGGGTACCTGAACCTGTTGGTGTTCTGAAGGAATCTGTGAGCCACGGGGACTCAACAATCTACGACCTCGGTGCCAGAACTAGTCAAGTTATTAGGTGAGGAAGGTGGAGTATTTAGGTTGCAGCATCCTAAGCTTCAATATGGTGGCTAACTTACGTAGAACATGTATTGAAGGTGGTCTATACTAGCGGTCGATGATAGATGATCACTAAGTGATCCTGAACACCTACTTACGTCAATCATAACCCCACCGTGTTCCCGATCGAAGAGAGGTCTTCGAAGGGGATAGTCACGGTTACGCACACATTTGGAAATTTTATTAGAGTTATGTTTAAGTTGTCTATAATCGGATTTTAACAAATATTCCAAGTTGCCACATAACCGCGGGCACGACTTTCTGAAAGATTAAACCTTGCAGGGGTGCTCCAAACTAGTCCATCACAAACGTACACGGGCCGCAAAGTAATCCTCTATCACGAATCTCGTGATCTCGTCGGATTCCTTAGAGGAAAACCTCAACTCTGGGGAGAACCAAAGCTTCACCGGGATTCCTATACGCAAGATATATCGCTAAGGTAAGACAAGGCTAGCAGGACCTCCCGTCGTGTCGACGACCCCGATAAGAGCCGCGTATCTCAGTCTCAGGACACGACGGATGAGCGACGCATATAGTAGCCTGATAGAAATCTCTCAAGTTGCCCTGAGTTGGCCCCGCACAGTGCTCTAGTTTGGACCAACACTCATGAGGAGCACTGGCCCGGGTTGCTGATTAAATTCCTCGGGGAGGCCCTTCCCTATGAAGATTATTATTAAGTGATTAACAAATTAACACTAAGGTTGGGTCCTCCCGGACAAGTCTTAGCACTACGCGATTTATCGAGGAGGTCCCTATAACAACCCCGAACGTGTTAGGAGCGATCATTATGGAATCAAACACCGGTAGCCGGTAACTATGGCGTCAATAACGGAACAAAACACCCAGCAAAAGGCTAGGCCTTCCGTTATTTACCAAGTATATAGGTGCATTAATTTAATAACAGAATTTAAGATAATGATATCAAAGTCATGTTATCACATGAGACAACTGCAACTAGCAACACTAACATTAGTAGCTGAGCAAAGCCTACTTAGCCATTCAAGATTTGCTAGGAAGGGATAAGTGTTTGGGTTTCATGGCAATTGAGGAGGCAATTATTTCAGTGGTAGGCAGCGAGCATATGACGAAGAAAACGTAATCTAGCATAAGAATCCTAGAGATGGAATCAAGGTAATATCATCTTGCCTGTGATATCCTCATCTTGGAACTGCTCTTGTTCGTCCTGCACATACTCTCCCAAACCATATACTCGTTCTCCGATCCCGGTGCTACCCAACATAAAAATAACATCCAATGAACAACAACACCTCAAGATGCAACAAGCACATGATGCATGATATGAATATGAACATGCATCTCTATTCTACTCACTAGCACAAGCATGAGAAGTAAATACATGTTCCTGGATAGATATGCACCCTAAGCTATCTTGACATGCATGAGAATTACATGATCAGATGCATAACGTGAAAACGATGCAAAAGCATATAAAGAACATTACAAACGGAGCTACGGATCAACGAGAAACAGCGAAACAAGAAATGAAGTGCTACGTGTCAAATACATCACAACACACTCCAATGGCATAACACCGGTATTTCTAGGTTGCCAAGACATAAAACAAACCAACATGGATGGGGTGGTGCAAACAATAACACCACACCATCATCTAAGCACTCACAATCATCAGAACACCAAAACTACACAATCTGCCATAAACAACATCATAGCACTTTGAGAGCTACATGCAAAGCACCTACAGCCACCCAAACATGCCGAATAAGATATGTGGCAGAAGCTATCCAAGAGTACTACAAGCACAAGCAAAAAAGATAACGCAAAGGAGTTTCACACAGAAAGTTACACAGCTGCTAACTTGGCCAAAAATATCAGATTTCAGGGACTTAGTGAAAATTCCAGATTCTCACTATCTCTTTATGCTTTGAAGCATTTTGACAACACCCAAGACCATATCTACAGGACTCCAAATAGAATGAAAATTTATAGAGAGCTATACAAACCCAAAATCTACAACTTTCCAGTTGATAGCTAAGGCTGAATCACAACACATGGACCTCCACAAGCTCAACAACAGAAGAAGAAAACATAAACAGATTATCACACAGTGAAAATCTCAGATTTTTACTAATCTGGAATTTTAGCCACATGCCTACTTTGATTGGGCACAACTTGCACATATGAATTCCTAAGCATGAGATGAAACCAACATGTGGTAGAGGGGGTCACCCTCTACTGCCACAACCAAGAATCAAACTCTTGGTCTCACCACAACTCATGAGACCAAGCTCCAAACATAGAACAAAATTGAAATATGTCATCTCCAGAAAATGTTCCAAAGGCAAAATTGACTTCACCAATGGATTCCTGGGATGACTCTACCCCAAAAACATATATAATAACTATGTACTTGCATAGAACAAATGGGCACAAACTAGAGAAGAAAACCTACATAGAATCACACATAGTGAATAGTGCATCATCACATGTGCTATTCACTAGAACTATACCTACACAAGCATATGCACATGACCACAACATCAATGGGGCACATGAGGGGTAGACCTCATGCTCAAGTGCCTTGGCACACCACCATACCATCAGATGTATAAGCACAACATAATAAAACACCTACACATGATATTGAGGACACACACCTAGTTGACACCATATATTCTACACCCCTACTATATAAACAAGCTCATGAGCTTAACAAGGCCAACATAACTTGGGCATGTGTGTGACACACACACATGCACACACACACACAAGGTATGTGGGGAGGGGGGAAACCCATCCACACACACACCACACTCTACTTGTACCACTAGGGCATGAGCTAAACCCACAAGCACAAAATCACACCCTACACTAAATATCATAACATGCATCTACACATGCTACCCTAGTGCAAACACACACAACAATATGCACATAAACTTCAAATCCTATTCAAGCAATCCTACGTAAGAATATACTCACTCATACAAATAGGGCCTACACATGCTATATAACTTGGAGCAAAAAAATATAGAGGCCACATGCTGTTTGAGAGCTACAAAACATACCACACATCTACCTAGTGCAACACAGCATCTACACAGCCAAGGGAAACAACACAAGGAAAAAATACACAGGAAAAATAAAAGGAGGGGGAGAGGGATCGAACCCTGCACCCCCTGGATCCACCACACAACCATTCAACTAGCACCACTGCTCTATGCACCAGGCTCTCGACAGAACAGAGGAATACAGCAGGATAACTCCTCTGCTGCTGCTAAGCTACTGTACCGAAATTAAAATGCAAAAAGGGGTGCTCTCTCTAGGATTCAAACCCAGCACCTGCAACTAGCACACACAGCACGCACGCGCTGCTAACCACTGGGACACTCATCGGGATCTGACACAGAGGGGGCAGCCTACAAGGTAACCTGCAGGTATGCCCTGCTCTGCCTACAGAAAGATGCCGGCGATAGAGAGGCCGTCAGAGGTGCACCTCTACTGATCTATTGCTGCTCTACGTGCGGGGATCCATCTACCATGCTACTGCGCTACTACTATGAGGGGGAGGAAGCCCCTGCTCTGCACCTACCTCTACAGAGCAAACCACACAGATCACAGCAACACATGCATCAGGCCGATCTACTCCTGGGACAGAGACACGCCGGAGCTGATCTACGCGGAGCTATTCGAGGAGGAAGGAAGGAAGGAGAGGCTGCTCACCTAGGGAAGGAAGAGGGGATGCCGCTCGGAGGAGGAGGCCGGCTGGAGGGGAAGAAGATGAGCTAAAGGAGATCCTGCTGTAGACCGAGTAGTGGATGAAGAACACTTGGTGCACGACGATGGCGAGCTCCTGCCCGTCGGTGAGGCCGCTCCTCAACCTCAACGACGGCGGGAATGGAGCACGGGGTGCATCCCCGAGCCCCTGGATATGGCGGCGGCGCCGGAGGACGACGGGAGCAGGGTAGATGCCGGCGGGGTCCTTCTCTCTCTCTCTCTGTGCAAGATGCTACAGGACCTACCTTGGGGGGAGAAAGAGAGATGGGGAAGGAGTGGCAGTGGCGGATGGGAAGAGGAGGAACCCTAGGGAAGAGGGGGGGCACGGACGCCAACATTTTAAGAGGGGGCCTCGACGTCTGAGCCCTCACGGCGGCTCGCTCTCTCTCTCTCTCTGGTGCAGGACGGAAAGCAGGCACGGGGTGGAACGGCGTTAGGTAGGAGGAGGGAGGTCGCGCTGCTGGGCTACCGCGCGAGGAGAGAGGGAATGGGCCACGCGGGAGGGAGAAAGCCCACCTGTGGCGCAAGATAGAAGCAAAAATATCCCTGGGGCCTTTCCAATTACAGAAAAAGACCAGAGAAGAAAGAAAGCATAGAAAAAACTATAAAAGCTAAAAATAAACTAGCACACCCCTCGTCATGATAAATTATGACCTACTTGAATAAATTATAAGATGAATATTTGGGGCAACTAAATATTTACAAAATAGGAATTGTTTGAACTGTTTTGTGAATGTTTGCACCATTTTCACACCTATATAAATCAGCAATATCACATCTCAAATTCACCACAAAAATATGCTAAACCTTGGGCATTTCAGTAACAAAAAAGGATCAAGTGAAACTTGACCTTCAGATGAAATAGAGAGGGGGGAAAGTTTTCCAAACCCTAGTGCAACCAACATGTTTTCCTACTATCACATGCATACTCCATACAAGCTAACACATCACATCACCAACCATCATGGATCACACCAACACATAAGATCACAAGGCCTCACACATAACTCAAGGACATGAAATGATATGGTATGCATGCATGCAAAGGAAGAGTAAACAAAGTGACATCACATGAAATCATAAGCATAGGATAGCTCTCATATCATGACAAGGTGGACCCACATAGACAAGGTTCCAAAAGGGGAAAGACACACACTTGGGGCATTACAACTCGGGTTAGGCTTGACGAGCCTAGCATGTGCAGACATGGCCTCGGAACACATGAGACCAAAAGTTCGAGCATGATTCATATAGTTGATATGATTAGCATAGGGATGCTTACCAATGAAACTATTCTCAACTCACAAGATGATCGGACTTGAGCTAGTGAAATTGGATCACGTACCACTCAAATGACTAGAGAGATGTACTTTTTGAGTGGGAGTTTAGCAAGTAATTTGAGTAGTTAAACTCTAAATTATCTTGAACATAGTCTATGTCCACTTTGAAAATATTTGTGTTGTACATCAATGGCTCACGCGACAGTCACCCTGAATTTTTAATACATTCCTAGAGAAAGCTAAGTTGAAAGATGATGGAAGCAACTTTGTAGACCGGGCTCGTAATCTTAAGTTGCTCCTGCAAGCTCGGAAGAAGGATTATGTCCTTAATGCTGCGCTAGGAGATGAACCACCCGCCACGGCTGACCAAGATGCTAAGAACGCTTGGTTAGCACGCAAGGAGGACTACTTAGTAGTTCAATGTGTAGTCTTGTATGGCTTAGAGCCAGGACTTCAACGTCGCTTTGAGCGTCATGGAGCATATGAGATGTTCCAGGAGTTGAAGTTTATCTTTCAGAAGAAAGCCCGGATCGCGAGGTATGAGACCTCCAATAAATTCTATGCTTGCAACATGGAGGAGAATTCGTCTGTCCGTGAACATGTGCTCAAGATGTCTGGGTACTCAAACCGTCTAGCTGAGCTGGGGATTGAACTCCCGCAAGAGGCTATCACTGACAGAATTCTTCAATCACTGCCACTAAGCTATAAGAGCTTTGTGTTGAACTATAACATGCAAGGGATGAACAAGTCACCCGGCGAGTTATTTGCGATGCTGAAAGTCGCATAGTCAGAACTCCGTAAAGAGCATCAAGTGTTGATGGTGAATAAGACCACTAGTTTCAAGAGAAACGGCATAGGAAAGAAGGGTAATTCAAAGAAGAGCGGCAAGCCTATTGCCAATCCGACAAAGAATCCCAAAGCTGGAACTAAGCCTGGAATGGAGTGCTATTATTGCAAGGGTATGGGTCACTGGAAGCGCAACTGCCCCAAGTATCTGGCTGATAAGCGGCCAAGGAAAAATCAGGTATATTCGATATACATGTTATTGATGTGTACTTAACCAGCTCTCGCAGTAGTGCCTGGGTATTCGATACCCGCTCTGTTGCTCATATTTGCAACTCGAAACGGGAACTGCGGAATAAGCGAAGGTTGGCGAAGGATGAAGTGACGATGCGCGTGGGAAATGGTTCCAAGGTTGATGCAATCGCCGTCGGCACAGTTTCACTTCAGTTACCATCAGGATTAGTTATGAACTTAAGTAAATTTTATTTAGTGCCTGCGTTAAGCATGAACATTATATCTGGATCTTGTTTATTGCGAGACGGTTACTCGTTTTAGTCAGAGAATAATGGTTGTTCTATTTCTATGAGTAATATCTTTTATGGTCATGCACCCAATGTGAGAGGATTGTTCATATTGAATCTTGATAGCGATAATACACATATACATAACATTGAGACCAAAGGAGTTAGAGTTAACAATGATAGCGCTATGTTTTTATGGCACTGCCACTTAGGTCATATTGGTGTCAAGCGCATGAAGAAACTCCATACTGATGAACTTTTGGAGTCACTTGACTTTGATTCACTTGACACGTGCGAACCTTGCCTCATGGGCAAGATGATTAAGACTCCGTTGTCCGGAACAATGGAGCGTGCAAGTGACTTGTTGGAAAACATACATACCGATGTGTGTGGTCCGATGAGTGTGGAGGCACGCGGCGGATATCGTTATTTTCTCACCTTCACTGACGATTTGAGTAGATATGGTTATGTCTACTTGATGAAGCACAAGTCTGAGACGTTTGAAAAGTTCAAACAATTTCAGAGTGAAGTCGAAAATCATCATAACAAGAAGATCAAGTTCCTACGGTCTGATCCCGGGGGCGAATATCTGAGTTTCGAGTTTGGTGCTCACTTAAGACAATGTCGAATTGTTTCACAGTTGACACCGCCTGGAACACCACAGCGCAATGGTGTGTCCGAACGTCGTAATCGTATTTTATCAGAGATGGTGCGATATAATGTCTCTTACCGATTTGCCGTTATCATTTTGGGGTTATGCATTAGAAACAGCTCCTTTCACTTTAAATAGGGCACCATCAAAATCCCTTGAGATGACGCCATAAAAACTGTGGTATGGCAAAAGACCAAAGTTGTCGTTTCTTAAATTTTGGGGATGTGATGCTTACGTCAAAAAGCTTCAGCTTGAAAAGATGGAACCCAAAGTGGAAAAGTGCGTCTTCATAGGTTACCCAAAAGAGACAGTTGGGTAGACCTTCTATCTCAAATCCGAGGGCAAAGTGTTTGTTGCTAAAAATGGATCTTTTCTTGAGAAGGAGTTTCTCTCGAAAGAATTGAGTGGGAGGAAGATAGAACTTGACGAGGTTGTCGAACCTCTAATTCCTCTTGATGGTGGCGCAGGGCAAGGGGAAACACCTGTTGCTGCGGCACCGGTTGAGGAACAAGTTGATGATGATGATCATGAAACTCCCGATCAAGTTACTGTCGGACCTCGCAGGTCGACAAGATCACGTACTGCTCCCGAGTGGTACGGTAATCCTGTCTTGACAATTATGTTGTTGGACAACAATGAACCTGCGAATTATGAAGAAGCAATGGTGCGCCCGGATTCCAACAAATGGCTGGAGTCCATGAACTCCGAGATAGGATCCATGTACAAGAACAAAGTGTGGACTTCAGAAGTACTACCTCAAGGCCGCAAGGCTATTCAGAACAAATGGATCTATAATAAGAAGACAGACGCAGACGGTAATGTGACCGTTTATAAAGCTCGACTTGTGGCAAAGGGTTTTTCACAAGTTCAAGGAATTGACTACAATGAGACTTTCTCATCGGTAGCGATGCTTAAGTCTGTCCGAATCATGTTAGCAATAGCTGCCTTTTACGATTAATAAATCTGGCAGATGGATGTCAAAACGGCGTTCCTTAACGGTTTTCTTAAGGAAGAGTTGTATATGATGCAACCCGAAGGTTTTGTCGATCCTAAGAATGATGACAAAGTGTGCAAGCTCCAGGGATCCATTTATGGACTGGTGCAAGCATCTCGGAGTTGAAATAAGCGTTTTGATCAGGTGATCAAAGCATTTGGGTTTATACAAGTGGTTGGAGAATCTTGTATTTACAAGAAAGTGAGTGGGAGCTCTGTGGCATTTCTAATATTATATGTGGATGACATATTGCTGATTGGAAACAACGTGGAGCTTTTGGAGAGCATAAAAGGTTACTTGAATAAAAGTTTCTCTATGAAGGACCTAGGGGAAGCTGCTTACATTCTAGGCATTAAGATCTATAGGGATAGATCGAAACGCGTGATAGGACTTTCTCAAAGCACATACCTTGATAAAGTTTTGAAGAAGTTCAAAATGGATCAGTCCAAGAAAGGGTTCTTGCCAGTGTTACAAGGTATAAAATTGAGTAAGACTTAGTGCCCAACAACTGAGGATGATAGAAAGACAATGAGTTCCGTCCCCTACGCTTCAGCTGTAGGTTCTATCATGTATGCAGTGCTGTGCACTAGACCAGACGTCAGCTTGGCCATAAGTATGGTAGGAAGGTTTCAGAGTAATCCACGAGTGGATCACTGGACGGCGGTCAAGAATATTCTAAATTACCTGAAAAGGACTAAGGAAATGTTTCTCATGTATGGAGGTGACAAGGAGCTCGTCATAAAAGGTTACGTCGACGCAAGTTTTGACACCGATCCGGATGACTCTAAGTCTCAAACCGGATACGTATTTATTCTTAATAGGGGTCCGGTAAGCTGGTGCAGTTCCAACAAAGCGTCGTAGTAGATTCTACATGTGAAGCGGAGTACATGGTTGCCTCTGAGGCGGCAAAGGAGGGTGTGTGGATGAAGCAGTTCATGACAGATCTTGGAGTTGTGCCGAGCGCACTAGATCCATAAACTCTGTTATGTGACAACACTGGTGCCATTGCCTTAGCAAAGGAACCAAGGTTTCACAAGAAGACCAGACACATCAAACGACGCTTCAACCTCATCCGCGACTACGTCGAGTTAGAGGACGTGAATATTTGCAAAGTGCACACGGATCTGAATATAGCAGACCCGCTGACTAAACCACTTCCACGGGCAAAACATGTTCAACACCAGAACTGTATGGGTGTTCGATTTATTACAATGTAAATCGCATGGCGATGTGAGGACTAGATTATTGACTCTAGTGCAAGTGGGAGACTGTTGGAAATATGCCCTAGATGCAATAATAAATAGTTATTATTATATTTCCTGTTTAAAGATAATCGTTTATTATCCATGCTATAATTGTATTGAATGAAAACATAGATACATGTGTGGATAAATAGACATAACAATGTCCCTAGAAAGCATCTATTTGGCTAGCCAGTTGATCAAGGATGGTCAAGGTTTTCTGACTATGTGCAAAGTGTTGTTGCTTGATAACTGGATGACATCATTAGGAGAATCATGTGATGGACTAGACCCAAACTATGAACGTAGCATATTGATCGTGTCATTTAATTGCTATTGCTTTCTGCGTGTCAATTATTTGTTCCTATGACCATGAGATCATATAACCCACTGGCACCGGAGGGATACCTTGTGTGTATCAAACGTCACAACGTAACTGGTTGACTATAAAGGTGCTCTACAGGTATTTCCGAAGGTGTCTGTTGGGTTAGTATGGATCGAGACTCGGATTTGTCACTCCGTGTGACGGAGAGGTATCTCGGGGCCCACTCGGTAATACAACATCACACAAGCCTTGCAAGCAATGTGACTTAGTGTAAGTCACGGTATCTTGTATTACGGAACGAGAAAAGAGACTTGCCGGTAACGATATTCAAATAGGTATGCGGATACCAACGATCAAATCTCGGGCAAGTAACATACCGAAGGACAAAGGGAATGACATACGGGATTGCCTGAATCCTTGACACTAAGGTTCAACTGATAAGTCATTCGGAGAATACGTAGGATCCAATATGGACATCCAAGTCCTGCTATTGTATATTGACCGAGGAGTACCTCGGGGCATGTCTGCATAGTTCTCGAACCCGCAGGGTGTGCACACTTAAGGTTCGGCGATGTTTTAGTATAGTTGAGTTATATGTGTGGTTACAGAATGTTGTTCGAAGTCCCGGATGAGATCATGGATGTCACGAGTGTTTCCAGAATGGTCCGGAGATGAAGATTGATATGTAGGATGGCCTAATTTGATTGCCGGAAGGTTTTCGGGCATTACCGGGAATGTACCGGGAGTGACGAGTGGGTTTCGGATGTTCACCGGGAGGGGGCCAACCCACCCGGGGAAGCCCATAGGCCCTAGGGGTGGTGCACCAGCCCTTGGTGAGCTGGTGGGACAGCCCAATAAGGCCTATGCGCAAGGGATAAGAAAATCAAAGAGAAAAGGAAAAAAGGTGGGAAGGAAGGGAAGGACTCCACCTTCCAATCCTAGTTGGACTAGGATTGGAGGTGGACTCCTCCACCTCTTTGGCCGGCGCACCCTTGGGGTCTTGGACCCCAAGGCAAGCCTCCCCTCCCCTCCCCTCCTCCTATATATAGTGGAGTTTTAGGGCTGATTTGAGACAACTTTTGCTACGGCAGTCCGACAACAAACACCACGGTTTTTCCTCTAGATCGTATTTCTACGGAGCTCGGGCGGAGCCCTGCAGGAGTAGATCCTTCACCACCACCGGAGCGCAGTCACGCTGCCGGAGAACTCATCTACTTCTCCGTCTTGCTTGCTAGATCAAGAAGGCCGAGATCATCGTCGAGCTGTACGTGTGCTGAAGGCGGAGGTGCCGTCCGTTCGGCACTAGATCGGAGCGGATCGTGAGACGGATCGCGGGACGGTTCGTGGGACGGTTCGCGGGGCGGATCGAGGGATGTGAGGACGTTCCACTACATCAACCGCGTTTCTTAACGCTTCCTGGTGTGCGATCTACAAGGGTATGTAGATCCAAATCTCCTCTCGTAGATGGACATCACCATGATTGGTCTTCGTGCGTGTAGGAATTTTTTTGTTTCCCATGCGATGTTCCCCAACAGAGATCATATAACTCACTGACACTGGAGGAATACCTTGTGTGTATCAAACGTCGCAACGTAACTGGGTGACTATAAAGGTGCTCTACAGGTATCTCTGAAGGTGTCCGTTGAGTTAGTATGGATCAAGACTGGGATTTGTCACTTCGTGTGACGGAGAGGTATCCCGGGGCCCACTCGGTAATACAACATCAGAAACAAGCCATGCAAGCAATGTGACTAAGTTTAAGTCACGGGATCTTGTATTACGGAATGAGTAAAGAGACTTGCCGGTAACTAGATTGAAATAGGTATACGGATACCGACGATCGAATCTCGGGCAAGTAGCATACCGAAGTACAAAGGGAATGACATATGGGATTATATGAATCCTTGGCACTGAGGTTCAGCCGATAAGATCTTCGGAGAATATGGAGGATCCAATATGGGCTTCGAGGTCCCGCTATTGGATATTGACCGAGGAGTGTCTCGCTTCATGCCTACATAGTTCTCGAACCCGCAGGGTCTGCACACTTAAGGATCGATGATGTTTTAGTATAGTTGAATTATATGTGTGGTTACCGAATGTTGTTCGGAGCCCTGAATGAGATCACAGACATCACGAGGGTTTCCGGAATGGTCCGGAAACGAAGATTGATATATAGGATGGTTTCATTTGGTCACCAGAAAGTTTCGGGCATTACCGGCAGTGTATCGGGAGTGACGAATGGGTTCCGGGTATTCACCGGGAAGGGCCCACCTAACCGGGAGTGAGCCCTAGGGTGGCGCACCAGCCCTTAGTGGGCTGGTGAGGCCAGCCCAATAGGGCCATGGCGCCACAAGTGGAAAAACACCAAAGGGAAGAAAAAAAGGAAAGAGGGAGGTGGGAAGGAAGGACTGGACTCCTTCCCCCAAACCGAATTGGGGTGGGAGTCCACCTCCTCCCCTTCGGCCGGCGCACCTTGGGGCTCCTTGAGCCCCAAGGCTAGCCACTCCCCTCCTCCTATATATACTGGTGGTTTTAGGGCTTTTGAGACACAACTTTGCCACGTGCAACTCAAACCTATACCACGTAGTTTTACCTCTAGATCGGATTTCTGCGGACCTCGGGTGGAGCCCTGGAGGAGTAGATCATCACCACCACCGGAGCGCCGTCACGCTGCCGGAGAACTCATCTACTTCTTCGTCTCTCTTGCTTGATCAAGAAGGTCGAGATCGTCATCGAGCTTTACGTGTGTTGAACGCGGAGGTGCCGTCCGCTCGACGCTAGATCGGAACGGATCATGGGACGACAGTGATTTGAATCACGAAGTTGTACCACTACATCAACCGCGTTTCTTAATGCTTCCCGCTTAGCGATCTACAAGGGTACGTAGATCTAATCTCCTCTCATAGATGGACATCACCATGATAGGTCTTAGTGTGCGTGGGAAATTTTTTGTTTCCCATGCAACGTTCCCCAACACCTAATGGGGTGAGATCTATATGGAACAGAATTTGGAAGCCATCAGTTCCACAAAAGATGAAAATAATGGCTTGGAAGGTGGTGTCCGGCGTCCTTCTGACGGCACAATGTAAAAAGCATATACATTTGTCCAAATGTGCGACTTGTCCCTGGTGTTGGGTGGAGGAGGAAGGTACTTTTCACGCCATAGTGTCGTACAATAATGCGCGCCTTATTTGGTTGAGGATGAGAACCGTATGGCCTCTGCCACCAGATGAATTCCTAGTTGATAACGGAAAGGATTGGCTATCACATGTTCTTACCAGGTGCTCAGATGTGGTTTGTGACATGGTGATCATGTTGGTTTGGCGTATTTGGCAGCTGCGTATGGATGAGGTTCATGGTAAGGAAGTTCCACATGTTGATGCTATGGTGGATTTCCTAAATAGTTATTACAAATCCATCATTCTTGCCAGAAGGTTCAGTACATACGAGATAACTAAAGGCAAAATGTCACCTATACAGAGAACTCATGTGTTGTGCACAAGACAAGGCCACTTAATATTCCATGCTCAGCTCCATTGCGAGGTACGGTTTCTCTATATGTGGATGGGTCCTTCTAGTGTGCGAACGGGTCAACGGCAGCTGGTATGATGCTACGGGATACCATGGGAAACATTTTGTTTGCAGCGTATCGCCATATATTTCACTGCAACGATTCATTGAAAGCAGAAATTCATGCCCTCGTGCAAGGTATGAATTTGGCGGTACGACATTCATCTCTTCTAGTGGTCATCCAGTCGGATTGTTCTGAAGCTCTTTCAGTCTTATCAAACAACACTTTGATTAAGTCTGCTTTTGGTCAGTTAGTTTTAGAGATCAAGGAGTTAATGAGTAGTAGGGAGTTTTTACATCAGAAATTTCATCGTAGTTATAATAGAGTTGCAGATCGTTTGACCAATTATAGTCGCTCCGAAAGAACTACAGCTGTGTGGTTGAACTCGGTTCCACCTTATATTAAGGATTCGTTGCCTCTTGATTGTAACACTATTACTTTGCAATAAAAACCCATTTACCCCGAAAAGAAAATGCAGATGCTTATAGAAGGTGCCTCAGCAAAAGAACAGATTATTTTTCTCAGCGGGTGCTTACACGAGTGCTTAGAAGTGGGAGAGAAGCAAACTTTGGCTTCCGATGCTAAGCCGATGCTTATAAGGTATATAACTTCTCTCCTTCTCTCACGAGTGCTACATATTTAAAGAAATTAAGCATCGATCTGAATTAATCTTCATTGTGTGACAACATCTTTTGAGAAGCACCAATTCTCTCTCTTTAAGGACCGGTGTATAAGCACCCAGAACTGTACAGCACTGTACAAGGCCTACCGTTAGTTGGGACGTTGACAGCACCAAGTAAGAAAAATCCACGCCTAAGCCAAAGCGCGTTCTCTAAACCTAGGATTCAATACCGTCAACCCTCCGGCTAAGGCGTCGGCCATGACCAATAGGAACTCGCCAAAGGAAAAAAGCAATGGCCAGTAGGAAAACGCCATGCATGGGCATCTTATGGCATGGACCGTTGACTCTGGTGGCCTCGACATGCTGTGCTCCACTAGTCTACTACGTCAATGCATCGAAATTTCACTGTCCCCCGAGTCAACCCGGAGCAAATCTGACTTTTCTATAAATAAAATCAGCCGGCTTGAGCTGAAAGAAGCAGCAGCAACGGCCAGGAGCCAAGAAGATCGAAGGTGGCATGGGTCGGTCAAGTGGAAGCCTCGCAGTCGCCATGACGACGCTAGTAGCTTCCGTCCTCATCCTCCAGCTTCTCCTTGCGCCCACGCCCGTCTCGTCGTCGCCGGCCGTCCTGGTCCCGCTCCTCAGAACGGCCGTCATCCGCGCGTCCCCGCTCTTGAGGAACCTGGTCAAAGCTTTTTTGAAAGAGCAGGCGACGCAGGGCGTGATGCAGCTCATCTGGAAGGCGGCGGGGCACCTCAAGAACCAGCTTCTGGGGGGCGTGGGAGCCGACGCCGCCGGCCTGGTCGTCTTCGACATCTCCATCGGGACGTCTCCCGCGCAGGTCATCTCCGGGGTCATGGACATAACCTCCCAGCTAGTCTGGGCGCAGTGCGCGCCCTGCGACGCCTGCCGGACGCCTGTCTTCCGGTCCGCCGAGTCCGCGTCCTTCTCCAAGATCCCCTGCGGCAGCCTGACGTGCCCGCGCGTGCTGGGCGACGGGACTGCCTGTGCCGGCGACGCCGACTGCACGTACAACGCCACGTACTACGGCGCCGGCAATCAGTCCAACGCCTACATGGTCGGCTCCTTCGCCACCGAGACGTTCACCTTCGGCGCGACGTCCGTCCCAGGCATCGTGTTCGGCTGCGTGTCCAGTACCACGGTGCAGCTCTCCGGCGGCGCGTCCGCCTTGTTCGGCTTCGGCAGGGGGAACATCTCCCTCGTGTCGCAGCTCGGGCTCTCCAGATTCTCCTACACTCTGGCGTCCGATGACGCCGACGGCTCCGAGAGCGTGATCCGTCTCGGCGACGCCGCCGTGCCGCAGACTCAGCGCAGCCGTTCCACGCCGCTACTTAGAAGCGTCATGCAACCTGACCTGTACTACGTCGGGCTCAGCAGCATACAGGTCGACGGCCATGACCTCGACGGCATCCCGGCGGGGACTTTCGACCTCCAGGCGGACGGCTCCGGCGGGGTATTACTGAGCTCGACCTGGCCGGCGACCTACCTCGAGGAGACCGCATACACTGCCTTGAGGCGCACGCTCGTGAGCAGCATCGAGACTCAGGGTGTGACTCCGGTGGACGCCCAGGACGTCCACCAGCTGTGCTACAGGAGGTGGTCCTTCTCCGGCGTGAGGGTGCCGGCGCTAACGCTGGTGTTCGACGGCGTGAACGCGACGATGGAGGTCAAGCCCGAGAACTACTTCTTCAAGGACGGCCTGGAAGTGTGCCTGACCATACTGCCGTCGAAAGGTGGGTCAGTTCTCGGCAGCCTGCTGCAAACGGGCACCAACATGATCTTCGACATTGGCGGTGGCCTGCTCACGTTCGAGACGCCCACGCCCTAGCAGCATGCATCCTATACACTTCGTTCAGTTATGTAATAATTATAAGACCCCTCATATTTTGGATTACAATTAGTCCATAAATTTGAATAATAATAAATATTTGTATAAATTATATATATTTTTGAGAAAATTTGAATAATAAATATTTAGAACTTTTGATTATGTTTAGGGTAATAATTATTTAGAACTTTTGATTCTATTTAGGGATGAAAACTTCTGAAATGTTGAATTTTAAGAAATATACTTCCAAATAATAAATATTGGTATCAATTATGGCGGGTGATAGGCATCGGTCCGCAGCTGAAACTTTCCACCGGTTCAATACTTGTTTAAAAATTCTTCATTCCTCCGTCAGGTCTCTCTCGAGGTGCAGCAGCTCCTCAGAAAAATGCACTTTGATTTCTGGTTGTATATACACCCTATATAAAGAACTTTTTAAAATAATTAATTAAAAAGTCAAACTAGTTCTGAAGTATTTTTAGATTAAACTTGACTTTATTTTGCATTAGTATATAAATTTTTACGGAGAAAAGTCAAGATTGACTTTTGGACAAAGAAGACAAAATTATTTGCTATTATAGCTCACTATTCACACTATTTTGATCGAAATTATGTCTTTTTCTAAAAATAAGTCAAACTGTAATTTTGTGTGTGTAAGTTTTCTTACAAGTACTTCCTCCGTTCCTAAATATAAGACCTTTTAAAGATTTCATTATGGACTATATATAGAAGTGCATAGACATATTTTAGAGTGCAGATTCACTCATTTTGCTCCATATGTAGATCGTATAGTGAAATCTCTAGAATATCTTATATTTAGGAACGAAGGGAGGATAATGGCATGTCAAGTTTATTTCAAAAATATTAACGAATTTTTGGACTTTCTGTTGAATTGCTAAATTTCTTTTGCATATAGGGTGTATATACACTAGGTTCCAAAAGTTCCCCTCCCTCCTCATCATGCCATCTCTCGACATCGTCTCCTCCAACGGCTCGAGTGCGCGACCCCTCCCGACAGCAACTCGCCATTTTCTGGGAAGGCTATAGTTCGAATTCATCCATTAACATTCATCTCGAGCTATAAGGAGAGATACAAATCGAGGTGAGAGAGGAGACGAGGAAGAACACACTATCTACTCATGCGGCACACGCCGTTCCTAGTCGTTCGCCGCCCGCGACCCTGCATACCAGGCTAATCATATAAGAGAAGCCCGGGCCTTAGGCCCATTTGGACCCAGCGAGCCGAGCCGGTTTGCGAGGCTCCCTCCTGGGCCGGCCCTCTTCCGGTTCCACGGCCATGTGAGACACTTGATCGCTGACAATCCCTCCTCCCTTAGAAACGGCTTGACCCCAAGCTGGCGCCCGAGAAAACTTTTGTTGCAATGAGACCTTATCCTCCCAGGTAGCCATGTCGTCGGGCATATTGCTCCACTTGATCAGCACTTGAATCAAGGAATTAGAGACACACTTGATCACCCTTTGTTGTAGCACTTGCTCAGGAACTTGCAACTGATCATCAGGAGTAGGAAGATGTGACACTACCTGGCAGTCTCAAGAAAGCACTTTCTTGAGTAGCGATACATGAAAAACTAGGTGTAATTTGTTGGCGGATGGAAGCAACAAGCTGTATGATACTTCGCCGACACGTTCCACGATCTCAAATGGTCCATAAAATGTTAAAGCCACTTTGTGGTTGGCTCTCGACGCCACAGAAGACTAAATATAAGGCTGCAGTTTGAGGAACACATGGTTTCCAACAGTAAAGGATCGATCTGTGCGATGCTTATCATCTTGATGCTTCATTCGTTGTTGAGCACGAAGCAAATGTTGTTTAACTGACTCCAGGACTACTGCGCGATCCGCCAGCCAGTGTTGCAAGTCCGACGACTAAATAGTGTCATCGGTGGAGAACCCAAAGTGACGAGGACCATGGCCATACACTATCTCTAAGGGAGTTTTCCCAATAGCTGAGTGCCAGTTGGTATTATACCAAAACGCACACAATGGGGTACATTTTGGCCAACGAGATGGATGTCGACTGACAAAACAGCGAAGAAATCATTCCACCTGTTAATTGACGCGCTCAGTCTGACCATCGGATTGAGGATGCCTGGCAGAGCTCATGAGAAGGAGGACACCAGTTTTTTTGAAAAAGCTCACTCCAAAACATTGTTGGTGAAAATCTTGTCTCGATCAGATACAATAGACTGCGGCATACCATGTAATTTATAGACAGTGTTCACGAAGGATTCAGCAACAGCTTCACCTGTAAAAGGATGGTGGAGGGGAACAAAATGTCCGTACTTGGACATCTTGTCAATAACCACAAAGAAATAGTTGAATCTACCAAACATTGGTAGTCCTTCCACAAAATCCGTAGTGACCATTTCCCAAGGAAGGTTAGGTATAGGCAAAGGTTGTAATAGACCTCGGTATGCTATTCTTTCGGGTTTTGCTTGCTCGCATGTTCAACAGTGTTGCAAATAAGTTTTCATGAACCCTCTCATGCCTTTCCACCTGAATAAGTGCCTGATGCGCCTATATGTCACAGGGAATCCTGAATGACCACCCAAGGGGATGTCATGGAATGCAGCCACAATTTTATAGTGCACCTGTGAGTCACTCCCAACCCAAACACATTTGCCTAATCTCACTATGCTAGACTTGAGGGAAAATTTATCATCAGCTCTAGGGTTTACTATCAGTTTTTGAATCATCTCAATAGCAATAGGATCACTGATGTAACTCTGATGTATATCATCAAGCCAAGCAGGTTGAGTTGAGGAAATGTGATGCACTTCTGGCAGTGTATCTGAATTGAATGTAGTTTACTAAATAGGGAATCTGATACTAAATTTTCTATCCCTTTTTTATATTGAATAGTGCACTGCAACCCGAGTAGTTTTGTCAATGCTTTCTGCTGCCATCTGGTGTGCGGTCTCTGTTCAGATAGAGAAGCCAGACAACGCTGATCAATTTTGATAACAAAAGCCGCAAGTTGCAAATACTGTCTCGAGTGTTCCACTGTCAAAAGGATAACCAAGTACAACTTCTCATATACTAACAGTGTTTGATTTCATGGGCCTAGAGATTTACTCACATAAGCAATAGGTTGGCCTTCCTGCATAAGCACTACACCTATGCCCACATCACAAGCATCAGTTTCAACAACAAATGTTTTTGAGAAATCTGGTAGGGCCAGAATAGGGACTCACATCAAGGCTTGCTTCAATAGAAGGAATGCTTGTTGTTCATTGGAAGACCACATAAATGGGACACCCTTTTTCAACAAGTTTCTCAATGGCTTGCTTAACATACCATACTGAGATATGAATTTTCTGTAATAACCAGCAAGGCCTAAGAATCCCCTGACTTCCTTTGCAGAGCCAGGAATTGGCCAATCTTGAACAATTGATATCTTAGTTGGGTCAATGGCAACACCCTCCCCCGTTATGATATGCCCCAAATATCCAATCTGAGTTTGTGCAAAAGCACACTTAGACAAGTTGACTTTCCATTGGTGTTGTAACAGAAGCTTCAATAGCTCATCCAAGTGCTGCAGATGCAGTTCATTAGAAGAACTGAATATTAATATGTCATCAAAGAAAACCAAAGAAAATTCTTTGAGACACGGAAACAAGGTATCATTCATATCAAAATTGAATGTATTAGGCCCTCCAGTTAAGCCAAAAGATAAGACCAAAAACTCAAAATAGCCCAAGTGAGTCTGAAAAGCAGTCTTACGTTCCTCTCTTGGTGCCAATCTGATTTGATGGTAGCCAACTCTTAGGTCCAATATGGAAAACCAACTAGCACCTGCAAATTCATCTAACAATTCACCAATAATTGGTGTATGATATTTTATCTTGACACTTATAGACTTCAATCTTCTGTAATCATAGACATGCCTCCAAGTTTTGTCTTTCTTCTGAACCATGATCATAGGTGAAGGAAATTTACTGTTAGTGTGCCTGATGATGCCAGCTGCAAGCATTTCTTGTACTTGTTTTCCACCTCATCAACAATTGCTGATCACGGGCAATCACTTGACCATTAGCCACCTTAACCATACTCACTCGCATAGAAGAAATTCCTTGTAGTTTGAGAGCTACACATCCATCAACAAATGAATGTATACTGCGAGAGTCTACCAAAAACAGCAGAGACAAGCCTTGCAGTTTAAGCTTCAATTTCATTATGGATGAGGCTGGTCCAGACACGCCCCCCATAGCAGCTACTGAAATAGAAACATAGTTGAGTTCAGGTTCAGAAGTTTCTTCAGTGCACTGCTTTCTCTGGTAGAATTGAGCATATAATCCCACATCTCCTCCACCACATGCAACTGAATTTCCTCCTTGCATTTATGTTCTCGAGCCCAACGCTCACCAAAGATAAAGTAGAGACCCTTGGACTTCCTGTATGCTTTAATGCAGCTCCTCTATCCTTTGTGGTAGGTATTTGTCGAGCATTGTCAACAGTCTTTTTGCCCTCGGTAGTTTTGGTAGCAGAATTGGTTCTAGTCTGTCGATTCACTGCTGATGAAATGGATGGCTTGTAGCTTAATGACATCTAAGGAACCACAAATACATCACCCAATTCTTTTGATAAGAAGGCCAACACATACACTGAATCAAGATCAGAGGGTCGCTGAATTCTAACCAACAAATGTATAGCTGGTACGAGACCGTCCATGAACCATGTAACATAATGAACAACACTAGGATTAGGCTCATATGCAGTTAACTGGTCATATAATTCAGAGAAACGCTCAACATAGTCCACAATGGAGCTAGTTTGCCAGATGTGAAACTTGTGACGAACTAAGTTCTGATGCTTGTTGCGCCCAAAACGAGATTGCAACAGAGAGCAAAATTCAGACCAATTGACAAGGGGAGCACGACGTTGAACGGATTCTAACCATCATGGTGCCAATCCTTCAAATTGGGCCGAGTCAAATGAGATCCATTGTTGTTGTGGTATGTTCCACATTTGAAGTAATCCTCACAACGCGACTGCCACAACTTTGGGTTAGAACCATCAAAATGGGGTAACTCCATACGAGGTCCAAAAATCATTGACTCCGGTATGAATGGCCAAAAAATTTCAGCGGCTTCTACAATTTGACTGGATTGACTCATCTCATGGAGCATACCTCGAGCTGGAGGGGGTATGTACTTGGAGCCATTGGTCCATTGCTCCAGATCTGGCCGAAATCCTTCAGACCCACTCGCTCCGCCGTTGAGCAAGGGTGGCTGAGAGCTCGGTGGTGGCTCCCTTCGAGACACCAACATGGATGATAGTGTGACATGAGTGCTTCAGTCAGCACCAACCACGCCACACAGTTCGTCGAGGTCGACGCCGAGGGCGAGATTGACGTCGTCGATGCGCCCGGACAGCAAGTCCAGCTTGTTGTCGAGCTTGGCGAGAGCGGTGATCATCACCTCGTTGCGGTCCGACGAGGTTTTGGCGAGGGCGGCATCAAAATATGCATGGAGGACCTTGTAGATAGCGCGGATTTCTGATGAAATTTTGTCCATGGCTTCGGCTCGCCGGCGATTTACTAAGTGGGTGTGGTGTCGGTGGCTAGGGATCTCCAGGATTCGATGGCTCTGATACCAGATTGTGAAGGCTAGAGTTTGAATTCATCCATTAACATTCATCTCGAGCTACAAGGAGATATACAAATTGAGGGGAGAGAGGAGATGAGGTAGGACACACTATCTACTCATGCGGCAGACGCCGTTCCTAGCCATTCTCCGCCCGCCACCCTGCATACCGGTATGATCATATAAGAGAAGCCCGGGCCTTAGGCCCATTCGAACCCAACAAATTGAGCCGGTTTGCAAGGCTCCCTCCTGGGAAGGCCCTCTTCCGGTTCCATGGCCATGTCAGCCATTTGGTCACTGACATTGCCATGCTGAATGCGGGCCCCACCATTGCAGCTCCTGACCGCCCCATAATTTGCAGCACGGGGGCACGCCATTGCAGCTCTGCCACCCACCACCGTTACAGTTCCGCCACCGCCGCCGTTGTCGGTCTCAGAAAATTGGCTTTGCGGTCACAACTTCCCATCTCGCCGTCGCTGCTTGTGGCTCCCACCGCTGAAGGTTGTAGCAGCCACCGACGAAGGTTGTAGCATCGCCGGCGGCCACTTATAGCAAAGAACAGTAGGGTCTCTAGCTTCCCGCCTAACCGGTTGTAGCATCCCCATCCGCTGCTCGTAACTCCTCGCACTACTGGTTCCAGCATCATCGTCAGTCAGTCGTAGCATCCTAATTTGTCTCTCAAATCTCCTCGCACTTCCTGTTCCAACATCGTCGTAAGCCGGTTGTAGCAATCATGTATGCCACTTGCACCTCCTCACACTTCTTGTTCCAGCATCTGGCTATAGCATCCATGTCCGCTGCTTGGAGCTCCTTGTAAAGCCGGTTCGAGCATCACCAACATCTGATTGTAGCAAAAAGCAACATGGTGGTAGCAAAGAAAGCGACATCAATGGTGCTTCGTAGCAAAACAAGACTGGTTGTAGGCTTGTAGCACGGTGTTTTGCCGGTTGTAGCGTCACGGGAGCTGGTTGTAGCAACTAGCAAGGGGTGTGGTACCGTTGGGAGCAGTGCCACAGTCTACATTAAGCATGGCTGCTACTCGTAGCAAGATGCATCGGGGCACTAGTCGTTGATCTCCACAGAAGCCGCTTGCGGCAGATGCCTCACAGCGCGGCGGTCAGTGGCACATGTTGGAGGAGAGAAGCGAGGCTGCGCTCGGAGAAGAAGAAGGGCACGATTGAGGTGGAGCATGGGGAGGTGCTGACTGGTGAGCGACAGATCCGTGAGGATCTGAACATCACTGCGCGTCCTCTCCTCACTTTTCTTTCCCATGGAGCATGTGGTTTGGATGGGTGACCTGTAGCTTGTTCATGGGTGCATGTTTTTTTAGCAAGTTCACGAGTGCATGGTTTGTGGAGAGATACGGTAATGGGGAATGCTACCCTTCTATTGGTGGATGTATGCTATACATCCGCCACCTTGATAGCCGTTGGATATACACGCGGTCCGATCGATCTCCTGTCACATCCCGCGTGTCTCCTCCCCCATTCATTAATTCCCACAACAATGACTTTGTCGTAGAAACATTTATAATAGAGATTGTGCTTGCAGATTTTTTTTGCAACAAAGGTTGTGTTGTAGAATTATTTTGCAACAAAGGTTGTCTTAGCGATTTTTTTTGTAACAAAGGTGTTGTTGAAGATATTTTTCCAACAAAGGTATCGACGGATGAAAGTTTTGCAACATTAGTGATGTTGCAGAATCTTTCTTGCAACATGGAGGATGTTGCAAGAAAAAAATCTCCGCTGCTGCAAAAAGTCCATGCCGCACGAGTCTCCGTAGCTGCAAAAAGTTGAACATCTCCCTCCCAGCCGCACGAGTCTATGTTGCTGCAAAAAGTCCAGGGTAGTTGCAAACTCTTTTTCCGAACAAAGGCTCGGTTGCAGAAAACATAGACAAAGAAGTGGTTTCTTACAATCGTGAATCAAGAGTCAATCTAACAAATGCATAGGTGGCAGATGCCCGGAGATGATCGGTCGGCTGAAGGTAAGACTTTCGTAAGGTTTTGGGAACTGAAAAATAGAGGTAAGTTCAGAGGCGCGTAGGCCCCCCTCGTGGACAAATTTTGTGTTTTGATCATTTTGACTACATTTAGCTGGATCTGACAGTGATTGGAAAAAAATTCGAGATCCGATCCTTTTTCCTACCGACAGGGGGCTTGGCGGTAGGGTTACATAGCCTACTGCCACAATCCCAGGCGGTAGGAAACTAATCCACGTCAGCAACCCTGCCCCCTCCCTCATCACATCCTACTGCATCTAGCCCTGGCGGTAACATGTCTTACCCTACCGCCTGGGTCCCGAGCGGTAGGGGGTGAGCAGTTATAAGCCCGTGGGGCCACCCACCCCACCCAATCTCTTCCTCCCAGCACCACAAGAACAAAGTGTTCTTCCTCCCCCGCCCCCTCTCTCATCTCCTCCACTCCCCCTCGTATGTTCTTTGTTTCTTCACCATTTTTGCGGATCGATATGGCCCTGAAACAAGAAAAGTAAAATTCTCCGATCATTTCAATTAGTTTTAGTCAAATAACTTCCGTTTCGATGCATCATTTGCTTCAAAACACCCCTTTTTTGAACTATATTTCTTTGTGTACCCTATGATTGTTTTAGGTTGATTCTAGATGTTCTATGGGGTTGGATATGAGCTCTAATCAGTAGTTGGAATGGTAGTATGAAGATGAACCCTAGTTCATTAATTATTTTTTAAATGATGATATGTTGCATGTTGGAGAAATTTACTCCTATGTTTGTTTTGATATGATGCATGATTAGTAGTGGATGTTGTTGGAGGAAATATGCTTAAGTGGAACCCTACTTCAAGATCAAGTTGTGAGACATGGTGAAGATAACATTGGAGCCTCCTAGAAATACCTTATATTCTTGTTCATTTGTAAACACAAATTCGATTCATATTATGCCCTTGTTTCATTCTTATTCCAGAAGTTATTGAGGCATTTCTGCAAGCTGGTGGGCATGCTTCGATGTGTTGGATCCTCTGTAGCTCATGATCCTACAGGCCCAGAGGGTACAATCATTTTGTCAAGCCATGCTACCTCGTCGCCTGGGATGGCTCAGCAGGAGGACGAGGATGAAGAAGATGAAGAGGAAGAAGAGGAAGAGAGCAATGAGGAGGAGGACTACGGTGGTGATGACACAGATCCACCAACTCACACAACTGAGCTTGAGAAGAGGAATAATACAAAAAAGGATTGGGCAAGTCCATCCCCGTTTCAGAAATTGTGTCCTCGGTAGTGCAACAAGAAGCTTGATGAGACTCGTTCAAAAAACAACGAGGACCATACCTCCAAGAAGGGAAGGCGCAAGTGAATTGCTTATTTAAACTATTTGTCGAACTATGTGGAACCGTTTGCTACTATGGATTGTCAAACTATTTGTTCTTTGTGCTTTAGTTAAATTATTATTCATATCGAGTGTGATACATGTTATATTATGTGAGATCTATGTTTTTAAGGCTATAATGTTGTTGTAGCAAATTCTTTTAAAAAGAACACATGTTATGTGTAAAAATTGCACTATGAGACACCCTACCGCCAAGGTCCCGGGCGGTAGGGTGTGTAACCCTACCGCTGGAAATCTCCGATTTCAGATGCTAGTACGCAGAACTGAAAATAGACACCCTACCACCGAGGGCCTGACGGTAGGTTATCACATCCTACCGCCACCCGCCCTCGCGATAGGACTGTGCCAGGTCGGCACCAGGGCCGTTAAGCAAATGGTTGTTGTCGTTCCCCTACCACCAAGGACCCTGGCGGTAGGCTATGTAACGCTATCGCCGAGCACCCTGGAGGTAGCAAAAGGGTTGGATCTCAAAGAGATCCACGGCAGTCGCTTCAAGAAGGAAAATGACATACACAATCGCCGTTGCCGTCGGCATCAACAAGGTTGATATGATGTTTTCATACGGAGCCGAGCCTTCCAATAGACCATTCCAAGCTTCAAGGTCACCCAATCTCCATGTAGCAAAAATGAGGCCGAACACGCACCACCAAGACCTGACTCCCCGTTGATTTGCCTTGGTTTCCCTCCAAGCTGAAAGGGTGATGTAGCACAGTGACGACAAGTATTTCCCTCTGTTATGAAACCAATGTATCAATCCAGTAGGAAGATCCACAAGACTATGTAGGTGGCACCTGCACACAAATAACAAATCATCACAACCCAAGGCGTGTAGGGGTTGTCAATCCCTCGTGGGTAAAGTAAGGATAGATTTATAGATGCAAATAAAAGTGATAGCAAATAAAAGCAGCAAGGTATTTTGAGTTTTTTGATAATAAAGATATGAAAATAAAAGAGCAAATAAAATAGAAATGCGAATAACAAAGTAGAGATTGCAAAATAGATGATGTGAAGTAGACCCGGGGGCCGTAGGTTTGACAAGTGGCTTCTCTCGAGAAAATATCAAACGGTGGGTAGAAAAATTATTGTTGGGAAAATGATAGAAGAGAAAATAATTATGACGATATTCAAGAAAATGTTCATGTATATAGGCATCCAAGACAATTAGACAGACTTCTCCCTACAACTATTTCTATTACTCCACACATTGACCGCTATCCAGCATGCATCTAGTGTATTGAGTTCATGGGGAAACGGAGTAATGCCTTAAGAACGATTACATGATGTAGACACGATCTATTCATGTAGGAATAGACCCCATCATTTTATCCTTGATAGCAAGGATAGATGTGTGTCATGTCTCTTTGTGTTAGTGAGATTGGGCATCGCAAGATCGAACCCATCACAAAGCACCTCTTCCCAATGCAAGATAAAAGATCAAGTTAGCCAGACAAAAACAAAATATCAGAGAAGAAATACGAGGCTATAATAATCAAGCATGGGTATGATTTCATAGATCTGATCGTAAACTCACAATTTATCGGATCCCAACAAATACAACGCAAAAGATAGGGTTGCATCAAATATATCTCCAAGAGACCATTATATTGAGAAGCAAAACGAGAGAGAAAGCCATTTAGCTACTGCCTACGGACCCGTAGGTCTGATATGAACTACTCACGCATCATGGGAGGAGAACCAATGAGGATACTAAAACCCTCTGTGATCATGTTCCTCTTCGGAACGAGCTCTAGATTGGATTTCATGGCTTCTGGAACTTGCGGTCCTCTTGTGTTTTTGTAATATTGGGGTATTTATAGAGCTCAGAGGTGGTGGAGGAGGCGCCCAAGGCCCCCACTAGACACAAAGTCATGCCAAGGGTGGGCTACATGGGCCTCGTTTGGTGATCATCCTTGGCTCCCAAGTTTCCTTCCGGTTGAGAAAACATCTCCACAAAGTTTCATGGCATTTGGACTTCTTGTGATATTGATTTTCCGTGAAGGAAAATACAAAAAAAAATAGCAACTGGCACTAGGCACTATGTCAATAGGCTAGTCCGACAAAATGATATGAAGTAGCTATAAAATGATCATACAACATCTAAGAATGATAATATAACAACATGGAACAATAAAAAATTATAGATACGTTGGAGATGTATCAGCATCCCCAAGCTTAATTCATGTTCGCGCTCGAGTAGGCAAATTATAAAAACAATTTTTTTGATGTGGAATGCTGCCTAACATGTTCAACCCACTGCTCAAGAATTCGTCCGATTAACCAGTTAACTTGCTAGTTAATCATTATTCTTATGGTGACCGAATCCAATAACATCTATTCATCGTGTTAACTTGCCATGCCGATTAATTGGCTAGGTTTGACCGATTAATCAGTTGCCATACCGATTAATCAGTTGCTAAACTGATTAATCACTACCGCCCATTAGCTGGTGGGCAAAGGAATCCCAAAATTTTGGCACATAACCCCTCCCACCCCCTCTTGCTACTAAATACCTAGGGTTTGGCCCTCCTCCTACTTCTTCATGCTCCTTTCATACCCTCCTAACTTGGTTGGTGGCTAGCCACGTCCTTATCGATGTGACTCAACACGCTACACCTGCAAGATCTAGTTGCTCTGCCATTTTGGTCGCCTGCCTCGACCCCAGCCCCTTGGCCACTCCCCATACTCTCCCATGGGATGCTCCCCAATCTCTTCCCCAATGGCACCAGCAACAGGCAAGGTACATACATCCCCCCTATCTTAGTGGAGAATCCAGCATTCATATATTAGTAGATTATGAATTACAATTTTGTAGATGGGTGGATGGAACTGTTGGTTTTGGAAGCTATCTGTAGTATATTGTGTGATGTATGTTAGCAAGTATATGGATAAGGTTAAATGTTTAATTGATAATTTTAAATGTTGAGATTTTATATATTTGGATGTATAACGATTATCAATTTTACCTCTTGTTTATTTTTATATGCCTACAATAGAATATTTTGGTATACTACATAGCTAGGTGTGTGGAATTACGGTATAATACATAAAAAAATCTAGATATAAGTTGGAAAATTTCTATTTAATCTATCGAGTTAATAGGCCGATTCAGTGATTAATCGCTACTCCCAAGCTCACCGAGCAGCTACCGATTACCGATTTCTTAAACATTGGTTCAACCTATTCTTTTTTTCTTTTTAGCATGGACATATGGACTCGTAGATGATTCGAAGAAATAGTCTATGGTTCGACATGAAAATTTCAACAATCAAGCATATCAACAACCAACCAAGTCTTTCAAAATATCAACGCTAAAGAACGTTATCCCTAGCCCATCATGCTCAATCATTGATCCATTCATGAAACACACCAAAATATTAACTACATCCAAGGCTCAAGTATGATAATGGTGTTCCTTAGTTTGTGCTTTATAAGAGAGGATGGAGACTCAAATTCAAAATAGAAATTGCATAAAGTAAAAAAGATAGGCCCTTCCCAGAGGGAAGCAGGGATTTGTAGAGGTGCGAGAGCTCAAAGTGAAAAGTGTAGAGATAAAATATTTTCGGTGGTATTCTCCATGCTAAATAAATTATAGGAGGTTCCCAAATTGAAAATAAAGTTTATTCCCTTTTCCACCATTCTTTCATATTCCACGGCTAGTCGCATCCACGGGTACCATCCATACCAACACTTCCCAAGGAATTTATTACTTGGCATTTTTTTTGCATTTTGGGACCGGGCATCCCTATTTAACATCTTGTGCAATGACAAGTGAATAAATACTCATCTTGAGAATACCCTATTTAACATGGAAGATACCCGCCACCCCTCACCGCTTCATGAGCTCTACAAGCATATAAAACATAAATTTATTTTGAACATTAGAGTTGGCACTTGCAAATTTACTTAGAACAATACTGAAATATCGCATATAGGTAGGTATGGTGGACCCATTTGGCACAACTTTGGGTTTAGGATTTGGATGCACAAGCATTATTCCCGCTTAGTACAAGTGAAGGCTAGCAAATAGATTGAGAAGTGCCCAACCAAGGAATGAAAACCATCATAAGAGAACAGTAAAGATAACTAACACCGAATAATGCAAAACAAGTAGGATGTAATTTCATAGCATAATTATTGACTTCATGTGCATTCATAGGGAAACACAAACCTTAACACCATTATTCTTACTAAAGCATAATTAATCATCAACATAACTCACATATCACTATCTTCATATCGCAAATCTATTACAAAGAATAAAGTTTAATATCCAATGATCTTCAAGTAAGTTCTTATTATATCCTTCTTGAATATTTATCACTTTGGGACTAATTTTATTTAAATCAAATCGCCATTGGAAAGAACAAGATCTCAAACAAATATAAGTGAAGAACGAGAGCACAAGTTTGTTTAAAATTTTCAACTCTCACAATAATATAAGCGAAACAAGAGAGGATTTCTCCAAAAGTTTTAATACTCTCAAAATAATCTAAGTGATGCATGAGAGAAAATTCTTCAAAATAATAGCACCAGCATGCTAAAAAAGATATAAGTGAAGCACTTGAGAAATTCCATGGATCAAAAAATTTAAGTGAAGCATAAAGAGCGATTCAAACAAATCATTGCATAATTTTTCTCTGACAAATGCTTGTGTCCAACAAGGTTTATTATGAGAAACTAACCATCAAAGAAAGAAAAGACACAAATGGTACAAGACGCTCCAAGCGAAAGTCATGATATGTGACGAATAAAAATATAGCTCCAACTATAATTACCGAATGTTGTTAGAATAAAGAGGGGATGCCTTCCGGGGCATCCCCAAGCTTAATTGCTTGATAATCCTTGGATTTTACCTTGGTGTTCCATGGGGCATCCCCAGGCTTAGGCTTTTACCTTTGCTTACTCTTTTATCCATCGTGAACTCACTTAAAACTTGAAAACTTCAATCACAAAACTCAACAAAACCTTCGTGAGATCCATTAGTATAAGAAAACCAAACTTTACTTTAGGTGCTATTGAAAACCTATTCCAATTTTGTTTTTGCATTATACCTACATTAGTTTAACTTTACCACCGATTATACCCCCCGATACAAACCATAGAATCTTCAAAATAAGCACACAACGCAAAGAAAACATAATGTGTCAAAAATAGAACAGTCTGTAAAGACTCGAATTTTACTCATATTTATGTAACTCCATACATTCTGAAAAATTAGGACAACGTAGGGAATTTGTATATCAGTCTTGTGTAAAACATGGAGACAGTTTCTTCGCTTCTGTGATTGTTAAAAATTCTTCTACTGGATACAAAAGTTTCTGTTTTGCAACATGATTAAAGCAACTAACTCCCCACATGATCCTAAAGGCTATACTTGGCATAAACACTAAATAAGACATAAAAACACAATTATAACAGTGGAATAATTTTGCAAACACTCAAGAATAGAAATCAAAAGTGAAAAACAAATATTATTCATCCGGTTTCCATCCAACAAGCGCTATCATTTTACGCCCCTAGCTAGGCATGTAGCCTAGATTTAAGTATTATCATCTTTAGTTTCCATAGATGCATTCTTGTGAGGAGATTTTTCAAAAATAACTTGAAACACATTATCCATAGAAATTTTAGCATTATCAAGTTGCCCATCTGCATATCCCCTTTGATTATAGGCAACAATCCAAGAATATTGTTGATTAACATTGTTGAAAACTTGTTGGATCACATCTAAAACATGGATTTTCTTTTTAAGATTATCATCAAAGATTTGGTTGTTACCAAGCAAATGTCTCAAAACATAATCACTATTATAGAGGATCTCATTTATTACCGGCTTTTCACGATTCATACCATAAAAATCAAAGATTTCCCAAGCTTCTTGCACTATATGGTCAAATTCATTCATAAGAACAAGGGTGGCTATCTTATTAGCTTTAGGATCTTTTATAACAGGTAATTCATAAAATAATATTTGCAAAGTAGGATGGGTATGGATAAATATATTCTCAATTTTTCGAAACTAGTGCTGATATAGCTTCCTCATAAGTATTGGTTCTTTTAAGTATAGGAGTATTATCACAAGTAAAAGTTCCAACACAACTAAAAAATTCTGGGACAACTTCTTTTCTCATAACATTCTCTTTTCGCAAAAAAAAAAGTTTTAGCATCCAAATTACCAACAAGTCCAATTTTAGGAGTCATGCCATCATCTGTTTCTGATGTACCAAAGTCACTCATGACTACGACAACAATAGAAGATCTAACGAGAAAAAGGCAAACGGGAGGAAGGAAAATAAAAAAGGAATTTTTTTGTGAAGTGGGGAAGAGGAAAACGAGGGGCAAATGGAAAATAATGTAATTGCAAGGAGATGAGAGTTTGTGTGTAGGAACCTGATAGATCTTGACTTGATCTTCCCCGACAATGGCGCGAGAAATCTTGACTCCCCGCTGATGTGCGTTGGTTTCCCTCCAAGCTTAAAGTTGATTTAGCACATCGACGACAAGTATTTCCCTCAGTTATGAAACCAAGGTATCAATCCAGTAGTAAGATCAACAAGACTATGTAAGCGGCACCTACCCACAAACAATAAATCATCGCAACCCAGTGCGTGTAGGGGTTGTCAATCCCTCGTGGGTAAAGTAAGGATAGATTGATTGATGCAAATAAAAGTGATTGCAAATAAAACACAACAAGTTATTTTTGGGTTTTTTGATAATATAAATCTGAAAATAAAAGATAAAATAAAATAGAAACACGAATAGCAAAGTAGAGATTGCAAACAGATGATGTGAAGTAGACCCGAGGGGGCTATGTTTCACTAGTAGCTTCTCTCGAGAAAATAGCCAACCATGAATAGACAAATTACTATTGCGCAATTGATAGAAGAGAAAATAATTGTGACAATATTGAAGACAGTGATCATGTATATAGGCATCACGTCCAAGACAAGTAGACCGACTTCTGTGTGCATCTACTTCTATTACTCCACACATCGTCCGATATCCAGCATGCATCTAGTGTATTGAGTTCATGGAGAAACGGAGTAATGCGTAAAGAATGATGACATGATGTAGACAAGATCTATCCATGTAGGAATAGACCCCATTGTTTTATTCTTGATAGGAACGATACATGCATGTCATGTCTCTTTCTGTCACTGAGATTGAGCACCGCAAGATCGAACCCATCAAAAAGTACCTATTCCCATTGGAATATAAAAGATCAAGTTGGCCAGAAAAACCAAATATCAGAGAAGAAATATGAGGCTATAATAATCAAGCATGAATATGATTTCATAGATCTAATCATAAACTCACAATTCATCGGATCCCAACAAACACATCGCAAAAGATAGAGTTACATCAAATAGATCTCCAAGAGACCATTGTATTGAGAATCAAAATGAGAGATAAAGCCATCTAGCTACTGCTGAGGGAGTACGAGATTAAGGGGTCCTCAGGTAGTCGGCTTACTACGAAGATGTCGTCTTGATGGGTTGTGCCTATGATGGGTCGGGCTATGCGATTATCTCGTATTCAAGAAGGAGAACCCCGAAGACTAGCGTGGCAACCAAGTAAAGTAGACTAGGTTGGTTGCATGTAAACTTAGGCCCCTCGGTGACTATATAAACTGGGGGTCCTCGTCCATGAAGGGGGATTATTCCACCTAGGGTTTAGTATACACGATCTAGAGATAGACTGTGTAATCATCATCCACATCAATATAATCAAACTGGACGTAGGATTTTACCTCCTCAAGAGGAACTGGACCTATGTAAAAAATTGTCTCCCCCTCTCTCTTGTAACCCATCAATCTAAGGTCCACAGTTCGGGACCCGCTACTAGAGATCTGACAGTTTTAACACCGACATTGGTGCTTTCATTGAGAGTTCCATTGATTGGATCGCCAGAAAGGTCGATGGCACGCCTAGTAATCAACGAAGAGATCATTAACAGAGATGTCTTCGTCCCCAGACAAATCTTCACCTTCGGAAGGGTGGTTCTGCAAACCAATCCAGACGGCCACCTCGGGCTGGTCGAGTACTTTGCCCCTGGTCAAAAAGTCAGGTTCGGGAAGCTAGAGTTCACCACTCACCCTCGGGGAGATTTTGCATTAACAAAACTCTTATCTCCTCTAGAGGAACTCCCGGCCCTCGACACTTCGGTGTCGGAAGCCACATACCTCACCATTAGGATGACCTTTGTCCCCACCTCGGCCTGAGAGCTTGGCGTGGTGAACACGTCGGAGCGCGGCTCGACCAAGAACACTCTAGGAGCAAGCTCGAGCGCCACCACGGGATCGGCAACACGGGTTGAACTCGAACAATCAAGTGGCACCAGCCCCATTGAAATCCCCATGCTACACAAGCTACTCGATCACATACAAGTCATGCGGATGACGAACGACCAGGTTACGGTCTATGACGAGATTGGGCTTAGACCCTGATACGTCTCCATCGTATCTACTTTTCCAAACTCTTTTGCCCTTGTTTTGGACTCTAATTTGCATGATTTGAATGGAACTAACCTGGACTGACACTGTTTTTAGCAGAATTGCCATGGTGTTGTTTTGTGCAGAAATGAAAGTTCTTGGAACGTCCTGAAAATTTACGGAGAATATTTCTGGAAAATATGAAAAATACCTGTGCAAAGATCCACTGGAGGGGACGGGCCAGTGGGCCACAAGCCCTGTAGCCGCCAGCCCCTGGTGGTGGCTACCAAGCTTGTGGGGCCCACGTGGCTCTGCCGCCCCTAATTCCAACGCTATTTATTCCCTTTCGTCCCAGAAAAAATAAAGAGAGAAGATTTCGTCACGTTTGCGATATGGAGGCGCCGCCACATCCCGTTCTTCATCTGGAGGGCAGATCTGGAGTCCGTTTTGGGCTCCGGAGAGGGGAAATCATCGTCATCGTCATCATCAACCTTCTTCCCTCTCCAATTCCATGAAGCTCTTCGTCGTTTGTGAGTAATCTATTCGTAGGCTCGCTGGGCGGTGATGAGTAGGATGAGACCTATCATGTAATCGAGTTAGTTTTGACGGGGATTTATCCCTAGTATCCACTATGTTCTGAGATTGATGTTGCTACTACTTTGCCATGCTTAATTCTTGTCACTAGGGCCCGAGTGCCATGATTTCAGATCTGAAATTATTATGTTGTCACCAATATATGTGTGTTTTAGATCCGATCTTGCAAGTTGTAGTTACTTACTATGTGTTATGTTCCGGCAACCCCGGAGTGACAATAACCAGAACCACTCCCGGTGATGACCATAGTTTGAGGAGTTCATGTGTTCACCAAGTGCTAATGCGTTGTTCCGGTTCTTTATTAAAAGGAGAACCTTAATATCCCATAGTATCCTTTTGGACCCCGCTGCAACGGGAGGAATGGACAATAGATGTCATGCAAGTTATTTTCCCTAAGCACGTATGACGACACACGGAATGCATGCCTACATCACATTGACGAATGGGAGCTAGCCACATATCTCTTCGTGTTATAACTGTTGCATGATGAATGTCATCCAACCAAATCACCGACCCATTGCCTACGAGTTTGTCCCACTGCTGCTGTTACTTGCTTTGCCTTGCTACTGCTGTCACTACTGCTGTTCCTTGCCAATGATGTTACTCGTTACACTTTTGCTACCTGCTATAATAATTTTTCTTGCACCATTGCCGGGAAAGAATATTTCCCGTCCACGGGCAATTTCTGGCGCCATTGATACAATAGTTAGGAATAGTCTGCCGTCAACAGATCGTTTCTGGCACCGTTGTTATCGTACTACTTTGTTGTTGATACTTTGCTTGCAGATATTAGTCTTTCAGGTGTGGTTGAATCTGACACATTCAGCTGCTAATACTTGAGAATATACTTTCACTTCCCGTCGTGCGAACCAAAAAATTTGGGTTGAATACTCTACCCTCGAAAACTACCTCGATCCCACGCGCTGGTGGGCTATTGCAAGACAATTTCTAATTGTTGAGCAATCGAGAATAGCATTTTTCTAGCCATTGCCAGGGATCTGCTAACATCATTTTTCTAGCGCCGTTGCCGGGGAAGGGATTGCTATATTCTCTGAGTCACTTGTGATTTATATCAACTGATCACTATGAAGAATCTGAAAGATCCAAAAACCAAAGTTTTGCCCTCAACTACGAGGGGAGGTAAGGAACTGCCATCTAGCTCTGCACTTGATTCACCTTCAGGTATGAGTAAGTTTGCGACACCACCTCCTGCTAGAAATCTTGATATAACGCCTGTGCTTGATGATGCTTATGATGCTACTATGCCTGATACTGCTTCGCCTGATGATGCTAGAGATGCTATGCCTGATACTGCTTCGCCTCATGATGCTAGAGATGCTATGCCTGATACTGCTTCGCCTGATGATGCTATGATTGATACTACTTTGCCTAATGATGCTAGAGATGCTATTTCGCCCGATGATGATATGCTTGATACTGCTAGAGATACTACTTTGCCTGATATGCCACTAGGGGTATTCCTTGATGCTCATATTGCTAGAGTTACTGCCAATGCTCGTGATGCTTGTGAAACTGCCGATACTATTGAGATAGAACCTGCTTTTGCTCCTGCTAGATCTAGCTCTCTTAGATATGAATTGCCCGATATACCTGAGGGTTATGTTATGGAAGGAGAGATAGCTGAGGATTTTCTTGCATGTAAGGATGCCTATTACGCTGAGAAATTACTTCTCAAGTGGAAGGAAAAATCTCTGAAAGCTAGGATGAAATACGAACCGAAGTTTGCCACTTCACCTATCTTTATCACCGATAAGGATTACGAATTCTCTGTCGACTCTGAGATAATTTCTCTAGTCGAATCTGATCCTTTCCACGGTTATGAGTCTGAGACGGTCATCGCCCATCTTACCAAACTACATGATATAGCCACCCTTTTCACTAGTGAGGACAAGATCCGCTACTACTATATACTTAAGCTGTTTCCTTTCTCTCTAAAGGATGACGCTAAAGCCTGGTTCACTTCTCTTGCTCCTGCATGTGTGAGTAGTCCCCAGGATATGGTCTATTACTTCTGTGAGAAATATTTCCCTGCGCATAAGAAGCAAGCTGCCTTGCAGGAAATATACAACTTTGCTCAATTCAAAGAAGAGAGTCTCCCACAAGCTTGGGGGAGGCTCATCCAGCTACAGAATGCTTTGCCTGATCACCCACTTAAGAAGAACGAGATACTTGATATCTTCTATAACGGACTTACCGATGCTTCTAGAGACCACCTAGATAGTTGTGCCCGTTGTGTTTTTAGGGAACGAACTATCGAACAAGCCGAGATCCTTCTGAATAGCATCTTGATCAACGATAATGCTTGGACTATTCCCGAACCACCTCCTAAGACAACTCCTAAGAAAAGAGGTATTCTATTCCCCAGTCCCGAAGATATGCAAGAAGCCAAGAAATCTATGCAAGAGAAAGGCATTAGATCTGAAGATTTCAAAAATCTACCACCTATCGAAGAGATCCATGGTCTCGGTAACCCGATACAAGTAGTAGAAGTGAATTCTCTGCGTAGGTTTGATGAGAGTGATATTCCTTTTGACAAACCTGCTAGCCTATGCTTTGATGAATTTGACAACTTTGTTGCGAAATAACACAGTTTCAATGATTATGTTAGCAGACATTTGGAACAAAGTACTCATATGCTTAGTCATTTAAGTGCTTGTGTAGAGAGAAATGTCAATGATCTGAAGCTTCTGAGTAAACATGCCTCTATGATTACTACTCAGGTAGAACAAGAACTTAAAGCTCAGAATGACTTGCTCAATGAATTAAATGACAACTCTGTGAGGGTCATTACTAGAGGAGGCAAAATAGCTCAGGAACCTTTGTATCCTGAAGGCCATCCTAAGAGAATTGATCAAGATTCTCAAGGAATTAATGCTGATACACCCAGTCATCCTAAGGAGAAGAAGAAGGATGATAGAAACCCACATGTCAGCTCACCAAATACTGTCACACCTGAAGAACCAAATGATATTTCTGCGTCTGATGTAGAAACACAATCTGGTGATGAACATGAATCTGGTGACAATATGGACAACGATGTTCATAATAATGCTCAACCTAGCAATGATGAGGATGTGGAGATTGAACCTACGGTTAATCCTGATAACCCACAACCTAAGAGATACGATAAGAATGACTTCGCTGCTAGGAAGCATGGTAAAGAAAGAGAGCCATGGGTTTAGAGACCCATGCCCTTTCCTCCTAAGCCATCTAAGAAAAAGGATGATGAGGATTTTGAGTGCTTCGTTGAGATGATAAGACCTGTCTTTCTGCAGATGCGGTTAATTGATATGCTCAAAATGTCTCCATATGCCAAGTACATGAAAGATATCGTGACTAATAAACGGAAGATACCAGATCTTGAGATCTCCACCATGCTTGCCAATTACACTTCCAAAGGTGGAACTCCTAAAAAACTTGGTGATCCCGGAGTGCCCACTATACCTTGCTCCATTAAAGGAAACTACGTAAGAACTGCCTTATGTGACCTTGGAGCCAGTGTTAGTGTTATGCCTCTCTCTCTTTATCGTAGACTTGAACTGGATAAGTTGAAACCCATTGAAATTTCTCTGCAAATGGCCGACAAATCAACTGCTTTCCCTATCGGCATTTGCGAGGATGTGCCTGTTGTGGTTGCTAATACCACTATCTTAACAGACTTTGTTATCTTGGATATTCCCGAGGACGATGCCATGGCTGTCATCCTCGAAAGACCCTTTTTAAACACTGCAGGGGCTGTTATAGATTGCAACAAAGTCAATGTCACTTTCCATGTCAACGGTAATGAGCATACAGTGCACTTTCCGAAGAAACGATATCAAGTACATTGCATCAATGCTATCAAAAAAACTTCATCGATTCTTATTGGGAGCTTTGAATGCCCTATTCCTCGTGTTAAGATGAAGTATGATTTGCTTGTTGGGGAGATACATATCCCCATTGAGGTAACCTAGTGACTATTCGAAAATTCTCCGTTCTCTTTTGCGATTCGAGAAGATTTTGTCATGAGGATTTGATCAAACCCATTGACGGATTTCTTTCGATGACCATGCAATGGATGAATCAAGGAGTCACATACCTCTATTTTAAGCTTTCACTTTCTGGGCTTAGAGAAAAATGATAGATTTAGTTTAGTTTTTCCTGCTTTCTATTTTAGCGTCCCGGAGAAAAATACCCCGAATATGAAAGTTCTCCGATGGTCCTGAAAATCAAATATGATTTTTTCTGGAATATTTGAAAAATACTGGGACTGAGAGCTGGTCTGGGAGCCACCCCAGTGGGCCACAAGCCCTGTAGCTGCCGCCCCCTGGTGGCGGCTACCAAGCTTGTGGGGTTCACAGGGACCCCCTCCACAAATTCCAGCTCCCATCCTCTTCCTCTACCTCCAGAAAAAATCGTTTCGTAGCTCAAACCCGTGTTCTTGCTCATTTGGCTGAGATTTTCGATCTCCTTGCTCAAAGCACCATTCTCCGAACCGTTTTGGGGAAATTACTCCTTGGTAAGTGACTCCCCCATTGGTCCAATTAGTTTTTGCTCTAGTGCTTTATGCTTCGCGTATTCTTGCTACCTTGGTGACCCTGTTCTTGAGATTGAGATGTTGATTTTAGCTGGTCCCAAGTAGTTTTAGCGCGTGATACAGTCTCTAGGCACTAGTAGGAGTAGTTGCTACAAGTTGGGTTAATCCTTACTCACTTTTCTTTCGGAGTCTTTAAAAATTTCAGAATTTTTCAGAGTTAGAAAAGGGAAAAGATGAGGAGGTTCTTGAGAGGTTCTTCAAGCCGTACCCCCAAGGAGGATGAGAAGAACCTCCCCAAGTATGTGGTTCCTCGAGTCATAGAAGTTCGAGCGTGCGAGTGGCCAAGTGATGAATTTTTGCTCGCCGCCGGGCTTTATGAAGACTTCCATTACTTGGTGGAGAACGCAGGTCTTACCGCGTTCGTTGAAGATAAGTGCTCACAATACCTCCTCCTCAAAAATATTTCCGTTAAAAGCTTCAACTTTTATCCGAGGAAGAATCCTCCCATGGTTGAGTTCATGTTATACGACATCCCCCAGTGCATGACACTATAGGATTTTTGCAATGTATGCAAATTACCTTATGTTGGGGATATTCATGACCCTCGTCCACGGGACTTGGAGGATTTCATAGGTACTATTGCTGTTGGAGAGGAGAGAGGAGTGTCTCGGGTTAGAATTGCTAGCATACATTTTCCTGTGCTTCGGTACTTCTCATTATTTGTGGGAAAATGTTTGATTGGCCGTGGGGAGGCTGGTTCACTCAGCTCTCCAGACCTTGCGGTTTTGCGCGAAGGCCTTTATAACGATAAGCCTTATAGCCTAGGTGCTATAGTAGCTGAGCGGTTGAACACCAACCGTTCTAAGGGTGTTGTCTCTGGAGGTATCTATGCTACCCGTCTTGCCAGACACTTTGAGATACCCGTTATACTGGGGGAGGAAGGAGAGATGCTCCTTCCTGAGAAATACCTAGATTATGATAGCATGGTTCGCCATGATTTTCTGGATAGAGATGCTAGTAGACGGATGATTTATAACCTGGTATTTAGTCAGGGTACTCGAGAGACTATTACTTTGCCTGCTCCTTCTTTGTTCGATCTTCATGCAGGCAGGTAGACTATTATGCCCTCGGACATCTATGCATATTGGGGCTTGGCCCAACCACAGGTGCCCGTGCCCGAGCCGCCAGTCGAGTACGAGACGCCAGTTTATCAGTGGGAGCCAGAGGAGCTCACACAGCAATGGCATCCACAGTCCGCTCCGGAGTATCTCGGAGCTGGTTATTTCCCACCTTGGGAGTAGACCAAGCTAGGCCAAAAGCCTAAGCTTGGGGGAGTATGTGTTCTCACTGACCTTATATTCATGCTTATGCTTCCACTTTGGTAGCCGGTGTTTACACTTTGCCACTGTATTATCCATGCTAGCTTATTTTCGTTTTCTTGTTTCCTTGTTTTGTGTCCTTTTGAGAAAACCCAAAAAGATTTTCCTTTCTTATTTTGCTTGTTGGGAGTTTTCCCGTGTAAATAGTTTTCTTTTTATTTGGGTCAAGGTAGAAGATATTGGTTACAATGTTTAGTGGCTCTTGCATGCGTACATGTTTAGCTTTCAAAGAGCCATATTACTTTGTCTTCTCCTTTGTGTTTGCCTACAGATTCAGCTTAGTCCAATGCACGAGGACTCTTATTATTGTTCACATCCTTCGATCATGCATGTGAAAGGCAATAATGATGATATATGATGAAGTGACTGAGGCTGGAAAAGCTGGTATGAACTCGATCTATTTTGTTTTTGTAAATATGACTAGCTTGTCGTCCCAGATTCAGCTTTGTTGTGAGAGAACCATGTTTGCAATGACAACTTAGAGATCATAGTTTCTGATGCCATGCTTAATTAGTTGAGAGCTTATAATGGTTTGTCTTGAATGCCAACATAGATTTTGAGATGACTATGATGTAGTATGATAGGATGGTATTCTCCTTTGAATGATTCAAGTGGCTTGACTTAGCGCATGTTCATGCATGTAGTTGAAACAAAATCAACATAGCCTATATGATGTTCGTGTTCATGGTGATTTATATCCTGTTCATGCTTGCACTCCATGTTAGTCAAACTCATTGCATCCTGATGACTGTTGTCGCTCTCTAGTTGGTCGCTTCCCAGTCTTTTGCTAGCCTACACTTGTACTAAGCGGAATACTGCTTGTGCATCCATTTCCATATACCCAAAAGTTTTTCCATGAGAGTCCACTATACCTACCTATTTGCGGTATCTACCTGCCGTTCCAAGAAAATTTGCATGTGCCATTCTCTAAACCTTCAAGAAATAATCTGTTTTGCATGCCCAAACCGCTCATGTGGTGACAGGGGGCTATTGGTATCTTCCATGTTAGGCATGTTATCCTCGGGATGTGTTTATTCACTGTCATTCACGAGAAAGGGGACGGTAATTGGAATGCCTAGTTCCACGCTTAAATCGAAAACATAACTGTAAAACAAGCCTCCCCAGAGATTGATGTTAGTATGGACGGTACCCGAGGATTCGTCTAGCCGTGGAGTGTGATTGATTGGTGGTGGGGGAGTTAAAACTTTACTTTTCTGTTTGGGAACCGCCTATAGCATGAGTAGCATGGAAGATATTGAGAACTCTTGGTCATTGCATTGACAATGAAAGCATGGCACCCAAAATTATTATCTCTGTTTTCAAAGCTTGAGCTCTGGCACCTCTACAAATCAATGCTTCCCTCTGCGAAGGGCCTGTCTATTTATTTTCCTGTTGAGTCATCCTCCTCTTGTATAAGCACCAATTAGAGAGCACCTCTGTTATTTTTATGCTTTGCTTTTGATTGATATTGAGTATGACTATGACTGGATCTTTGTTGCTATGAATTACAATGTTTAGTCATCCCTTGATCTTTGAAAGTCCTCTGCATTTATGTTTTGCGGTCTCAGAAAGAGCTAGCGAGATACCACCTATTCATATTGCTTCATGCTTGTTTTGATTGAATTGTTGGTATCTGAAACTCATTATTATTTGCTCGCTAGCTGATTATGCCATTGATATTAGTTTACCGTGAGACCTTTGTGTTACTTGCTTGTGTGGTTAACTTGTGATCTTGCTGAAATTCTGGTTATGAGTTAGACATAGTTGCAACAACAAGATCAAAGAGAGTTTGGCAAAGTTTTTCTTTCTCTTTCAGTTTGTCAACCGAGTTGCTTGAGGACAAGCAAGGTTTTAAGCTTGGGGGAGTTGATACGTATCCATCGTATCTACTTTTCCAAACTCTTTTGCCCTTGTTTTGGACTCTAATTTGCATGATTTGAATGGAACTAACCTCGACTCACGCTGTTTTCAGCAGAATTCCCATGGTGTTGTTTTTGTGCAGAAATGGAAGTTCTCGGAACGTCCTAAAAATTTACAGAGAATATTTTTGGAAAATATGAAAAATACCTGCGCAAAGATCCACCGGAGGGGACGGTCCATTGGGCCACAAGCCCTGTAGCCGCTGCCCCCTGGTGGCGGCTACCAAGCTTGTGGGGCCCACGTGGCTCTGCCGCCCCCAATTCCAGCGCTATTTATTCCCTTTCATCCCAGAAAAAATCAAGAGAGAAGATTTCTTCGCGTTTGCGATACGGAGGCGCCGCCACATCCTGTTCTTCATATGGAGGGCAGATCTGGAGTCCGTTTTGGGCTCCGGAGAGGGGAAATCGTCGCCATCGTCATCATCAACCTTCTTCCCTCTCCAATTCCATCAATCTCTTCATCGTTCGTGAGTAATCTATCCGTAGGCTCGCTGGGCGGTGATGAGTAGGATGAGATCTATCATGTAATCGAGTTAGTTTTGACGGGGATTGATCCCTAGTATCGACTATGTTCTGAGATTGATGTTGCTACTACTTTGCCATGCTTAATGCTTGTCACTAGGGCCCGAGTGCCATGATTTCAGATCTGAAATTATTATGTTGTCACCAATATATGTGTGTTTTAGATCCGATCTTGCAAGTTGTAGTTACTTACTATGTGTTATGATCCGGCAACCCCCGAGTGACAATAACCGGAACCACTCCCGGTGATGACCATAGTTTGAGGAGTTCATGTGTTCACCAAGTGCTAATGCGTTGTTTCGGTTCTTTATTAAAAGGAGAACCTTAATATCCCGTAGTATCCTTTTGGAACCCGCTGCCACGGGAGGGATGGACAATAGATGTCATGCAAGTTCTTTTCCCTAAGCACGTATGACAACACACGGAATGAATGCCTACATCACATTGACGAACGGGAGCTAGCCACATATCTCTCCGTGTTATAACTGTTGCATGATGAATGTCATCCAACCAAATCACCAACCCATTGCCTACGAGTTTGTCCCACTGCTGTTGTTACTTGCTTTGCCTTGCTACTGCTGTCACTACTGATGTTCCTTACCACTGCTGTTACTCCTTACACTTTTGCTACCTGCTACAATACTTTTTCTTGCACCATTGCCGGGAAAGAATATGTCCCGTCCACGGGCAATTTCTGGCGCCATTGATACAACAGTTAGGAATAGTCTGCCGTCAACTGATCGTTTCTGGCACCATTGTTATCGTACTACTTTGTTGTTGATACTTTGCTTGCAGATACTAATCTTTCAGGTGTGGTTGAATCTGACGCATTCAGCTGCTAATACTTGAGAATATACTTTCACTTCCCGTCGTGCGAACCAACAAATTTGGGTTGAATACTCTACCCTCGAAAACTGCCTCAATCCCACGCGCTGGTGCGCTATTGCAAGACAATTTCTAATTGTTGAGCAATCGAGAACAACATTTTTCTAGCCATTGCCAGGGATCTGCTAACAGACCCGACGACAGGGAAATATACGTCCCACACGTTACATACCTGACCAAGATTGTTGAGTGCCCGGGTACAGGCTCCTCGCACCAATCGCCCGAGTTAAGGATGGTTTATGTCCCGATCAGCGATCTTCCGGACTCACCAACAGTCTGGAAAATCTATCTCGCCATGACAACGCGTCGGGTGAAGCGGCAGGCCCAGCACACGACCTAGTTGGGAACGCGACCATCAAGACCTCCTGCCCGCAAATCACGGGAATCCAAAAAATTTCCCTACCCACCACCCATACCAAGCATAAGATAGAAGAGTATGTCTCCTCGGCCACGTATGAAGTTACGCAGAATCCAGGGGAATCAGTACACCACTTTTGGGCCACATTCCTCCTTTGCAACAGGACCGGAGGCCGCAACGAGCGGGAGCTTATTCATGCCTTTCAATAGCATTGCCATGATGACGGTATCCTCAATGCCCTCTCCCGTCGCCGAATTCAATCCTTCACTGAGTTGTGAGCATAGTTCTTAAATAGTGTGCCAGGGAAAGTAGTTTGCAAATTCAGCAAATGCGCAATGACCCAAGCCTCTCTAGAACAATTCGGACAAGACGCACGCCCTCGGTTACAGGGCCGGTCACAACCGGAAACTCGGCAAAAAGAACTCGGACGCGGGCTAAATCGGTCCTTGACATACTTCTAAATGAGCCATGTACAATACATTCCACCCCGCCTAAATCAAGCTCCACCCATAGCCTTACAGCATGTTGGGTCCTGAGGCAGGTCCCAAAAACCAGAGAAACTATCCTTAATGCAGCACCCTCAGAGCACCGGCCAATGGCACTGCCAGATAGAACCAAAGAGATCTTAATGATCTACAAGACGTTCACCTCAAAAAATAAGAGAAAGAGAGCCTTTCAGGAGCTACATCAAATCCATCATGTAGCAGCGGCAAACCCATGGTCGAACACACCTATCACGTTCGACTAGGGTGACGATCCGATTGCCAGTACATGCCGGGTACCTGCCGCCCTAGTACTAAACCCCATAGTCGACGGCTTTAGACTCAACAAGGTACTAATGGACGGGTGCAGCTGCATCAACCTCATTTACGAGAACACGCTTGAAAAAATGCAATTCAACCGATCTAGAATCGAGCCGAGCACAACCACCTTTCGGGGTATTCTCCCCCAGAGAGAGGCCCCCTGCACAGGACTAGTAGCGCTCGACGTTGTATTTGGTACACCCGACAATTACTGATCCGAAGAGCTACTCTTTCATATCGTCCCATTCCATAACGGTTACCATACACTGTCGGGACACGTAGCCTTCACACGATTCTAGGCCATACCGCATTACGGGTACATGAACTCAAAATGCCAAGGCCGACCGGAGTGATCACAGTAAACACTGACACCAAAAGAGGCCTTCGAGCCGAAAAACAAAATGGCATCCGTCGCCCTAGAAGTGCTGGCAGAGACCGTTGTCGCCGAAGAACTTACGACACTACATGTCATGGTAGACAAAATTGACGTGATCCTCGGCAAGCGGCCCAAGTCTACATCCTTCAAATCGGCTGACGAAATCGTCAAATTCCAGGTACACCCGCCGGATCCCAATAAAACAGCATCAATCGAGGCACAACTGGATCCCGAAATCTAAGAAGCACTATGTGCTTTTCTAAGTGAAAATTGGGACATATTTGCGTGGCACCCATCATACATGCCAGGAATCCCTTGGGGGTTGGCAGAGCATAGCCTGAACATAATCGCCGGTTTCAAACTTGTCAAACACGCCTTGCACCGATTTTCCGAACCTAAACGCCAAGCTATGGGCGAAGAGCTCGCCAAGCTACTGGAAGTCGGTTTCATCTCGGACATGAAACATCAAAACTGGTTGGCAAACCTGGTCATAGTACCAAAGAAGGATAAATCCTGGCGGCTATGCGTCGATTTTAAAGACCTAAACAAAGCCTGCCCCAAGGATCCCTTTCCGTTGCCCCAAATAGATAAGATTATCGACGCTACAGTCGGCCATGATTCCCTATGCTTCCTCTATGCCTACTCTGGATACCATCAGATCAAGATGAAGGAATCCGATTAGGCATCAACCGCATTCATATCACCCTACGAGCCATTCTGTTTTAACACATTGTCGTTCGGGCTAAAAAACGCAGGCGCCACTCACCAACGCATGATACAGACTTGCTTGGGATTTTTTTGGAATAAATAGTAGAGGCATATGTAGACGATGTGGTTGTCAAGACCAGACACGTCAACCAGCTGGTGAACGACCTGAGGGAGACATTTGCCAACTTACGTGCATACAATATTCGGCTTAATCCGGATACATGCATCTTGGGAGTCCCCGTCGGCAAAGTCCTCGGAGTTATCGTATCGCAAAGAGGAATCGAGGCCAATCCGTCCAAAATACGAGCATTGTCATAGCTCGCGATACCAACAGAGCTATAGCACGTCCAAAAGCTGGGAGGCTACATGGCGGCCCTAAGCCGATTTATATCCCGTCTAGGCAAGATGGCCTTCCCACTGTATCGGTTGCTGAAGAAAACCAAAGACTTCAAGTGAACCGACGAGTCCACAATGTCTTTGGAGGACATCAAGACGATATTAGCCAGCAACCCCATACTAGCACCACCCTTCATAGGGGAGCCAATGTTGCTATACATCTCGGCCACCAATCAAGTCGTCAGCGCGGTACTCATCATACAACGAGAAGCTTAGAGCCACCATCTACGGATTCAAAGGTCGGTCTACTACGTATCCGATGTTCTCTTCCCATGCAAACCCAGGTACCCACATTACTAAAATATTGCCTATACATTGTTTATGGCATCATGGAAGCTTCGACAATATTTCCAGGAGTGTGCCGTCACTGTGACTTCGAAAGTTCCGCTGAATGATATTATCAACAATAAGGATGCTACTAGCCGAATAGCAAAATGGGCCATCGAGCTCCTGCCTTTTGAGATCACCTACAAACCACGATAGGCCATCAAATCTCAGGTCCAGGCCGACTTCCTGGCATATTGGACCGAGGACGAACTCCCCAGAGAGTATAGGACTTATTCTCATTGGACCATGTATTTTCCTGGGTTCAAAACTCTAGCCGGACTAGAGGCCGGAGTGATTCTCACATCCCCCATCGGGGATAGTGTTCGGTACGTGCTACAGATCATGTACGTCAACTCAAACAATGCAACCGAATACGAAACCCTGCTACACGGTCTTCGGATGGCAGCCTCAATGGGCATTTAGCGGCTCAAGGTGCAAGGAGACTCTAATCTCGCCATTTCACAAATCAACGGATAATTTGATGCAAATAATACAAAAATGGAGGCTTATAGGAATGTCGTCCTCAAAATAGCAGCATGATTTGAAGGGTTAGAGTTCCACCACGTCTCAAGAGACAATAACCAAGAATAGACGTCCTCGCACGCTTAGGTTCAAAGCGTGACCCCCACTACTGGAATCAGAGATTTTGCCGTCTGCCTAGTCTTTGCCGTCTGCTAGCTGACGGCAAAGACACTCTTTGCCATCAGCTTCAGCAAAACTGACAACAAAGAACTGGCTGATGGGAAAGAAGGTCTTTGCCAGCAGTCAACTCTTTGCCGTCTGCCGCAGACGGCAAAGAAGGGGCCAGCAGACAGCAAAGAAACTCTTCTGGCCGGGGGAACCTTAGGTCAAACTACTCCCTTCTTTGCCATCTGCTGGCTGACGGCAAAGATGCCAGAGGCAGAAGACAAAGAGTATAGACCCCTTTGCCGTGTGCCAGCAGACGGCAAAGGTCTTGAATCTAGTAACGGCTGTCCCGCCCCCACCGCGGCCCTCTCTCTCTCTCAAACGGCCCCTCCCTCTCTCTCTCCTCCCCCGACACCCAACGCCACCACCACTATCGCCCGGCCACCCCCGGCGCCGCCCCGAAGCCCCACAACCCCCCGGCGCCCCCTGGTGCCGCCCCTGAAGCCCCACCGCCGGCGCCCCGTAGTGCCCCTAGTGCGCCCCCGCTGCCCCACCCCCGGCGCCCTAGGTGCCACCCCCGCAGCCCCACCGTCGGCGCCGCCGGCCCAGCCACTGCCCCGCAGGCCTCGGCGCCGCCCCCGCAGCCCCACTGCCGGTAAGCCCATCAACCCCCGCCCCCTTGATTTTTTATTTTTTGGTATTTATTTTTTTGGAATTAGATTATAACTACCGGCATGATTTTTTATTGTTGTTGTAGTAGTTGTTCTTGTTATTGTAGTTGTTGTTGTTATTGTAGTTGTTGTGGCATATATAGTTTAGTTGGCAGGTTAGTTAATTAGTAGTTTTAGTGGTAGTTTAGTTAGTTGGTAGATTTAGTTAGTTAATTAGTAGATTTAGTAGGTAGTTTAGTGGTAGATTTTGTTTTGTTATTTAGTGGTAGCTAGATTATTTTTTAGTTACTTACTGGTAGATTCTGTTTTTGTTATTTTTTTGCTGTTTAGTGCTATCTAGGTTTAGCGATAGGTTTAGTTAGCTTCGTTAGTTAGGTTAGTTAGTTAGTTAGCTTAATAGAAAGAATAGGAAGAAGAAGAAGAGGAGGAGGAGGAGAAGAGGAGAAGAGGAGGAGGAGGAGGAGAAGAAGAAGAAGAAGAGGAGGAGGAGGACGAGAAGACAAAAATAAGAAGGAGAAGAAGAAAAGAAGAAGAGATGAAGAAGAGAATAAGAATACCTTCTCCTCCTTCTCCTTCTTCTCCTCCTTCTTCTCCTCCTCCTCCTTCTCCTTCTTCTTGATTTCTTCTTCTCCTCCTCCTCTTTCTTCTCCTCTATCTTATTCTCCTTACCTTATTTTCCCCAACAATGAGATAATTAGCCCATTTAGCTAAAAAATGGCCATTCTTCTCCTCTTTCATATTATCCTTGCTTTAATTAACCCAACAATGACATAATTAGCCCATTTAGCTCCAAAATACCATAATAAGCTCAAAATGGCATAAGAACCTTGGTTAGCTCATTAATATTATATACTTAGCTTGTTTTTCTCTAAAATGGGATAATTAGCCCATTTAGCTCAAAAAAGACATAATTAGGTAATTTAGCTCCAACAAGAGGAGAAGAGGAGAAGAAATAGGCAAAATGAAAAGAAAGAAGAAGAAGAAGAAGAGAAGAAGAGAAGAAGGAGAAGGAGGAGGAGGAGGAGGAGGACGAGGAGGAGAAGGCCAAGGACCTTCTATCCTTCTCCTCCTCCTCCTTCTAGATTTCTTCTTCTTCTCCTCCTCCTCCTCTTTCTTCTCCTCTTTCATATTATCCTTCCTTCAATTAACCCAACAATGACATAATTAGCCCATTTATCTCCAAAATACCATAATAAGCTCAAAATGGTATAAGAACCTTGGTTAGCTCAGTAATATTATATACTTAGCTAGTTTTCCTCTAAAATGGGATAATTAGCCCATTTAGCTCAAAAAAGACATAATTAGGTAATTTAGCTCCAACAAGAGGAGAAGAGGAGAAGAAATAGGGAAAATGAAAAGAAAGAAGAAGAAGAAGAAGAGAAGAAGAAGAAGAGAAGAAGGAGAAGGAGGAGGAGGAGGAGGAGGAGGAGGAGGAGAAGGCCAAGGACCTTCTAGTCCTTCTCCTCCTCTTCCTTCTCCTCCTTCTCCTCCTTCTTCTTGATTTCTTCTTCTTCTCCTCCTCCTCCTCTTTCTTCTCCTCTTTCATATTATCCTTGCTTTAATTTCCACAACAATGACATAATTAGCCCATTTAGCTCCAAAATGCCATAATAACCTCAGAATGGCATAAGAACCTTGGTTAGCTCACGAATATTATATACTTAGCTTGTTTTCCTCTAAAATGACATAATTGGAATATTTGTGTTGATCGGGTGGATTTACATGTGATAGTTGTCTCGTTGCTGTGAGGTCTGCTGTGCGAAGACCTGCGAGTGCGTTGTACGAGCTCCGCCCCTGCATTTGTGGGTCAGTACAAATTTCATCTCCTCCCCGCCCCTTCATTTACTGTGGCTCGGTTTCCGGATGAAACTTTCTAGATTTAGGTAATTCAATTAATTTATCAGTATGCGTGACCAGTATGAGTCTCCCGTTCGAAAGGGCGACATCTATAAATATGCATGTCTTTGCATATTTATAACCACCATCCTTTCGAATTGTCCAACATTATCCATGGACAGCCCGAGTATGTGTAGATTGGGTTCGTTTTCCCGTATGCTGTGCTCTGGATCCGATGCAGAATTTCGTTAGTGCCTCCCTGTTGTTCTCCGGATGCACATCCTCTCTGTTTATTGCGGAGACGTGTATCAGGAGAACAGCGGGGAGGTGCTGCCGAAATTTTGCGTTGGATCCGGAGCAGAGCATGGGAAAACGAACCCAATCTACACATACTCGGGTGGGATTAGGACCTATCTTTACCTATTAGCGTGTAGGTTGCCTGGACGTAATAAAAATGGCGAACCTGATTAACCGATGAATATAAATGCTAAATTATATATAAATATATTTCTTCTGTCTTTAGTAGCTACGCAAGATGAGTGATCGTGCGTGGATGTATACCGGTCACCCTAGTCAGAAAGAGATGACGAAAGAATGGTTTTTAAAAACAAAGGAATATGTGAAAGCCGCATTCGCAAATGGCCAGGAAAGAAACTATTGTCCCTGTCCTGGATGCGACAACTATAAAAAGACGACAGAGGCTATAATGATTAAACACCTGCAGAGGAGGGGTTTTAAGCCTAATTATACGGTGTGGACATTTCATGGTGAGTCTATACAACGCACAAGAGCTGAGGTGGTCCGTCGTCGCACGGACGAGCATGGTACTGGGATCGAAGACATGGTGCAAGACTTTGATGATGCTCGGGATTCGGAAGATGAGATGAAGGAATCTGCAAAGGCCTTTTATGAAATGATGGAGTCTTCAAAACGTCCTCTCCATGAGCACACTGAGATCTGTCAGCTGGATGCAATTGCACAAGTAATGGCTCTGAAGGCTCAGTTCAACTTGGGAAGAGAATGCTACGACGCCATGATGACACTATTTGGACGTTTCCTACCCAAAGTCCATGTCATGCCTACAAAGCTGTACCAGTCGGACAAAATACTTCGTGTACTTAAGATGCCCTATGAGAAGATAGATGCATGTGAGAAAGGATGTGTCTTATTTAGGAAGGAGTATGCACACTTGGACTATTGTCCCAACTGCGAGTCTTGCAGGTATCTTGTGGTAGACAACGGTATGGGTGAGAAGAGGCAGACCAAAATCGCAGTTAGTGTTCTTCGGTATATGCCAATCGTACCAAGACTTCAACGTCTTTTCATGGTCGAAGAGACAGCTAGACAGATGACATGGCACAAATTGGGCAAAAGAACCGAACTAGATGCGGATGGGAATAAGATGATGGTACACACATCGGATGGGGAAGCGTGGAAACATTTCGATGGATTGCATCAGGATAAAGCGGCAGATCCAAGGAATCCTCGAGTCTGCGCCGCCACGGATGGTTTTAATCCCTTCGGCATGACGGCAACCCAATACAGTTGTTGGCCTGTATTTCTCATTCCACTCAATCTCCCCCCCGGGCAGATTATGCAAAGAAAGAACATATTTCTGACGTTGATAATTCCAGGGCCCAATTATCCGGGGAAGAATATGAATGTGTACCTGCAACCGCTTAAGGATGAATTGGAAGAAGCTTGGGAAAATGGGGTCAAGACATACGATGCCGCTAGAAAAGAAAACTTCAAAATGCATGTGTGGTACATGTACTCTATGCATGACTTGCCAGCGTATGCGCTATTCTCTGGATGGTGTGTGCATGGAAGGTTCGTGCCCCCAATGCAAGGCAGCTCTTCAGTTTCATTGGTTGCAGGAGGGTCGGAAGTATTCTTGCTTTGACTTGCATAGACAGTTCCTGGATCCTGACCATCAGTTCAGAAAAGACAAGAAGAACTTTACCAAAGGTAAAGTTGTCAAAAACTTGGCACCACCTGCATTCACAGGCCAACAGATCCTGGATCAGTTAAACACCCTTGAGCCTGATCCAGAGCGTCCAGGGTATTTCAAGGGGTATAATTCAAAACATGCCTCGACTCACAAGCCATGCTTCTGGGATCTGTCATACTTCAAAGATCTCCTTCTTCCACACAATATCGACATGATGCACACTGAAAAGAATATCGGAGAGGCTATTTTTGGTACATTGTTCGACATAGATGGGAAGACAAAGGATAATATTAAGGCTAGAGTCGATCAAGAGACACTATGTCATAGACCGTTACAAAACATGCGAGAAGGCAAAGGAAAGCAGAAGTGGTCGAAGCCAAAGGCCTGGTTCAATCTTGGAAGGCCAGCTATGAGGGAAATTATCTTGTGGGTCAAAATGCACTTGATGTTCCCCGATGCGTATGCAGCGAATCTAAAGAGGGGAGCGAGTCTTGAAAAATTAAAAATCTTTGGTCTCAAGATTCATGATTGGCACATATGGCTAGAGTGGGTAATGCCGGTGATGTTACGTGGCTTTATTCCTGAGGATGAATGGCTAGTACTGGCGGAGCTGAGCTATTTCTTCCATGTTCTTTGTGCAAAAGAATTGTCGCCTGGCGTGGTAGAAGACATGGAGGAGTTTGCACCGGAGTTGTTGTGCAAGTTAGAGAAGATCTTTCCACCGGGCTTCTTTAATCCAATGCAGCATTTGATTTTACATCTACTGACCGAGGCAAGATTGGGTGGGCCCGTGCAAGATCGTTGGTGCTATGCAACTGAGAGGATGCAGAAGACCCTTCGAGCTAAATGTAAAAATAAGCGTAGAATTGAAGCATCGATGGCTAAGGCATTCATTACTGAGGAGGTGGCAAACTTTGTGACAGCACACTACGAAGCCAAAAATCATCATTTGCATAATCCGAAGCCTCGACACAATGATGGAGACCCTAAAAAAGGTGGGTCCAACCTCAGCCTATTCAAAGGGAAGTTCGCACCAGCCGGTGCTTCGAAACCAATAACGTTGGATATCGAAGAATGGCGGAACATTTCGTTGTATATCTTCAACAACATAATAGAAGTGCGGCCGTACATCGAGTGAGTTCTTGGCACATTTTCCCGTAACTTCTAATTCATTTGAACTGCTCTTATTCCCGGATATTTCAAACAGCCGTTATGTCGTCAAATTGTCGGATGGAGCGGTGATCGAAAATGATTCTGTCGAAGAGTATGAGCTTCTGTCAAAGACAGGAGGCGGCTATCCCGGTTTCATCTCTTGGTTCAAACAAACGGTAATTATCAATAATGGACCATTTCATTCTTGGTCTAACTTGCGGCTAATGCAACAACCGTTTCGTATTAAACTTGTAGGCTAATTCAGAGTCTATGGACGCCGAATTGAGACAAGTCGCTAATGGTTTTGACTATTAGGTCCGTTCATTTGAGAAATACAACATCAACGGGTATCTCTTTCGTACCTTTGGCAAAGAGCTATCTATGCCCGACCGGAAATCTACAAATTGTGGTGTCTCTGCTATCGACGAAGGTGTTATCGAGTATTATGGAACAGTTGAAGCAATTTATGAACTTCAATTCTATGGTGAAAACCCACCGAACATCGTAGTCTTCAAATGTTATTGGTTCCAGCCGAAAAAGACTAGAAGGACTCGTGAACATATAGGACTAGTCGAAATCAATCCAAACACCCATTTAGATGTTCCCGATGTCTATATTACGGCTCAACAGGCGACCCAAGTTTTCTATCTACCGTGGGCATGCCAAACGGATAAGAATCTGGAAGGTTGGTATGTTGTTTATGAAGTGCCGCCACATGTCAGACCACCTCTCCCAAATGAACAGGATTATGAACCTCACATTAACCCAGACACATATGATGGATAATTCTTCCAAGAAGCACGTCTTTCCAAGAAACGTTTCAAGAACCGCCGTGCTTCATCCAAGAACATGGAAGTAGACAGCGATAATGAATCCGACTCCAGCCCTGAGCCGGAACCAGAAGACCTGGAACTCGTAGAGGTTACTGATGCGGATGACGTGTCAATGCTTCAACGATTAAAGGAAGGCCTTTCACAACTTCACGCCGTTGAACCCGATGAGCACGTCATTCATGAAGACATGCGTGATAGTGATGATGAAGATGCATTTATTGATGATGATTATTAGTTTGTAAGATTCACAACTTAAATTATATATGTTTTAATCTTTATTATTCATGTACATATTATTATTCATGTCAGTCATTCAATTTTTTTATGTTGTACTAATTTATTTTAATATTTATCATGGCAGGTGTTGAAAGATGGTGGGTGCATGTCCAGAGCGCTCGACGGGTTCTTCCCAGGCGCCCCGCACGAGGGGTGCTACTTCCCTTCCACCCCTATCTCTCCGTAGAGCCTTGGCAGACAGTCTTTCGACACCAGCCGGGGGTTCTTCTTCGTCGGCGGCATTGCCCACTAGGAGAGGTGCTGGTCGGGTAGGGAGGAAGGGGAAGGGTACACGGAGAGGTGGTGGCCGCGGAAGATCTAGGAGGACTGTTGAGCCGTCCTCGCCACCACCACCAGCTCATTCACCCGAGCATAGGACTAGTATGGTCGACCTGTTTGCGGAGGAGGCTACGGGGCCTCCGGTCCAGGAGCCTGGTGTTCACGGGCATTCGTCCCATGAGAGTCCGGTCCAGGAGCAGCCTCGGGTCGAGGTGCATTCGGCCTAGGAGCAGCCGGAAGAGACTACGGTTCCGGAGGCTGCACCCGACGTGGAGAGGCCCGGATGGGAGCCTTGGCCGGATCGTACCGAGTTGCCGGATTGGACCGAGGGTCCGGGTGGCTCAGGGGGCGGGGATGGCGGGGATGAGCTTACGGATAGTGAGGGCGATGTCCCGGTGGACAGGGCCACCGTGTACAAGCGTGGTAGTACACGTCTCCCGGTCGCCCCGGCTACCCGCGAGCAGAGGCCGGTGATTAAACCTGAAGGAGATAGGTAAGTACATTTACCCTTTTTTTAGATTTTGCCTTCAAGTTTGTTCAAATATCTAATGCGCCGACCTTATCATACTGCAGGGGATGGGTACACCCTCTTGGAGTCCGCAGGCCGAACTCCGTCCTTGGTGTGCTTTGCCGGACAAATTTCCCGGGGTTTGTCACGTTGCCTGGTGAGGGTCAGGTTCCTACACTAGGATTTACCTGGGAGCACTACCAGGCTGCGCAGGCCCCCGCCGGAGGAGATTATAGATGGTGTCTTGTGCCACACGAGGGCCGAGATGGTGATCAAGAGCTTTTGGGTAAATTATCCTTTTACAGAATCTAAAATTAACAATATACCTAATTATTGTACTAATCGGTGTTTTCACGTTTGATTGCAGACCTTCTATAGGTGTGAGGATGGATATGAGGAGGAGGCGGCCAGGGTTCTCGAGGTCGAGTGTAGGCGGTTACTACAGAACTTGCGCCACGAGGCTCGGCCACAGGCTATTCGAGATTACTACGCCACGCGTGGTATTAAGAAGGAGAAGAAGGATTGCCGCGGAAAGTTTCTGAAGAAGGAGAAATACATGAATGTAATTACCTATTCTTAAGTCCTTCTACGTAGTTTTCATAGGCGTAGCGCTGCAAATTCTTTCTAATAACTTACAGGTGCCCCCGAGATGGTGTGCGGATAAGATGGATTGTTGGGAGGCGTTGGTTGATGAGTGGTGCACAGGCAGCTGGCGAGCCGTCCACGAGAATGCGAAGGATCGGCGTAGCCAAATGGTTGGTGTGCCACACCATCAAGGAAGTGCCAACTTGCTTCAGTTTGGACGAAACTGGGTTTGTGATTTGCTTCATGATTCATGCAATTCATTCTTGATGCTAATATTTTGTTCCTCTCTTTTAGGCGCATCACAATAAGACTGAGATGCCACACTTGTACGACCTTTATGGCATGGCCCATACTGCCTCGTACAAGAAGGCGAAGGCATTCTCTGAGTCTGACCTAGATGATCCCAGTAACTTCACCAACATATCATCCCACCAGAAGCTCGTGGCATACAGGGACGCGGGGAAGGCTACGAAAGGGGATGACTTTAACCCTAGCCAGGAACCTTTGGATCCAGAGCCGGTGATGATATCTGGTGGCGGGCGGCCCCATGGCTCGATAGCCATTGGAGATGGGATAATACGTTGTCCACTCACTCTTCCAGAGATCAAGGCGCGCCAGTCGAGCAGATGTCCTGAGATAACGCCTTGTCCACGGCCAGTCAAACTTGCCATCGAGGTTAGTTGTACGGACTAAGAACACTTTCATCCATTTCATTATGTGTGTCACCATAGATCATTACTGTGGTAACGAGGAATGGTTTTTCAGGCTGCTCTTCAGAAAGAGAGAGCGACAAACCAGGCTGCTCTTGAGAAAGAGAGATTGGCAAGCCAGGCTGCTCTTCAGGCTGCTCTTGATGAGAGGGACCAGACCACGACACGATTGCTTGAGGAGGAGAGGGCCCGGAATGAGGCGGGTCAACGGGCCCTGTACGAGCTTTTTGTGGTATGTTTTTTTTTCACATTAGCCAAATCATGTGTGTAATGTCTGTTTCAATACTAACTAATACGACCCACTCTTCAGGGTCTGTGCGAGAAGAGCGGTCAAGTCCCTCCACCGATGCCCGTCTTCTCTTCGATTGGCACGGAGAGTTTCATTATAAACTAGTATTAATAATTGAGTGTCATCATGCTAACTGAGACATTGCAAAAATATCTTTTCTGCAGAATAACTCCCGAGCGGCATCGCACGACCCTTCTCCAGGGCAACTGTCTCCAAACGAAGCCCGCGCGAGCAACCGTGGTGTTTCTCCTCCTTGATGACCACTACGGTAAGTTTCTCCTCCAAACTTAGATTGTTTTCCTCTAAAATGAGATGATTAGCCCATTTAGCTCCAAGAAGACATAATTAGGTAATTTAGCTCCAACAAGAGGAGAAGAAATAGGAAAAATGAAAAGAAAGAAGAATAAGAATAAGAGAGGAAGGAGAAGAAGGAGAAGGAGGAGGAGGAGGAGGAGGAGGAATAGGAGAAGGAGGAGGAGAAGGCCAAGGACCTTCTAGTCCTTCTCCTCCTCCTCCTTCTCCTCCTTCTCCTCCTTGATTTCTTCTTCTTCACCTCCTCCTCCTCTTTCTTCTCCTCTTTCATATTATCCTTGCTTTAATTTCCCCAACAATGACATAATTAGTCCATTTAGCTCCAAAATACCATAATAAGCTCAAAATGGCATAAGAACCTTGGTTAGCTCATTAATATTATATACTTAGCTTGTTTTCCTCTAAAATGGGATAATTAGCCCATTTAGCTCAAAAAAGACATAATTAGGTAATTTAGCTCCAACAAGAGGATAAGAGGAGAAGAAATAGGCAAAATGAAAAGAAAGAAGAAGAAGAAGAAGAAGAAGAAGAGAAGAAGGAGAAGGAGGAGGAGGAGGAGGAGGAGGAGGAGGAGAAGGCCAAGGACCTTCTATCCTTCTCCTCCTTCTCCTCCCCCTCCTTCTTCTTGATTTCTTCTTCTTCTCCTCCTCCTCCTCTTTCTTCTCCTCTTCCATATTATCCTTTCTTTAATTAACCCAACAATGACATAATTAGCCCATTTAGCTCCAAAATACCATAATAAGCTCAAAATGGCACAAGAATCTTGGTTAGCTCATGAATATTATATACTTAGCTTGTTTTCCTCTAAAATGACATAATTGGAACATTTAGCTCAAAAAAGACATAATTAGGTAATTTAGCTCCAACAAGAGGAGAAGAAATAGGCAAAATGAAAAGATAGGAGAAGAAGAAGAGAAGAAGAAGAAGAGAAGAAGGAGAAGGAGGAGGAGGAGGAGGAGGAGAAGGCCAAGGACCTTCTAGTCCTTCTCCTCCTCCTCCTTCTCCTCCTTCTTCTTGATTTCTTCTTCTTCTCCTCCTCCTCCTCTTTCTTCTCCTCTTTCATATTATCCTTGCTTTAATTAACCCAACAATGACATAATTAGCCCATTTAGCTCCAAAATACCAAAATAAGCTCAAAATGGCATAAGAACCTTGGTTAGGTCATGAATATTATATACTTAGGTTGTTTTCCTCTAAAATGACATAATTAGCCCACTTAGCTCAAAAAGAAGGAGAAGGAAGAAGAAGAAGAAGAAGAGAAGAAGAAGAGAAGGAGAAGGAGAAGAAGAAGAAGGAGGAGGAGAAGAAGAGAAGAAGAAGGAGAAGGAGGAGAAGAAGGAGAAGGAGCCCTCCTTCTTCTCCTTCTTCTTCTCTCCTTCTTCTCCTCCTTCTTCTCCTTCTTCTTCTCTTCTTTTTTCTTCTTCTCGTCCTCCTTCTCCTTCTCCTTCCCCTTCCCCTCCTCCTCCTCCTCCTCCTCCTCCTCCTTCTTGTTTTTATTCTCCTTGTTCTCTTATTGCTTCTTCTCTTTCTTCTTCAATTTAGCTTATTTGTCATATATATGTTGTTGTTCTTCTTCTTTTGACTTTCTTATTCCCATTTTGCAAATTGGATGTACTACATGCATGGAAGCTGGCGTTGGAGTGCTTTAGTTTCCGTTTTTATTTGAGTTGATGAACAATGTGGAACTATATGTATATGTATATATGGGTGAACAATATATGTGCAACTATATGTATATATATGGATGAAACTTTGTATGTGTTGGTTCTTTTGATATATGGGATGTACGTTGATGAACAAATGGCATTAATGAGCTTTATATGTATATCATATATGTGTTCTGACCTAGTTATCATATATGTGCTATGAATTATATGTATATGTGTTGTGAAATAGAAAAAATAAACAAAAATGTGACAATATAGGCTCTTTGCCGTCTGTCAGCTGACGGCAAAGGCCTTTGCCGTCAGCTGACCGACGGCAAAGGTGCCACGTGGCGCCCAGCTGTGCAACCTGGGCAGTAGCAGCTGGCCATATAGTCTCTTTGCTGTCAGCCTCCAGGGGGCAGACGACAAAGAAGAGAGAACAGAGGAGGGGCAGACGGCAAAGATGGACGTGGAGGCAGACGGCAAATATGGAGGGGAAGGGAGGGGAGGAGAAGGCAGATGGCAAAGATGGACGGGGAGGCAGACAACAAAGATTGACGGGGAGGCAGACTGCAAAGGCTCCGTTAACCCCTAACGGAGGCAACGCGTGTCGGCTGCCGTCTCAAGAGCTTTGACGATAGCTCCTGAGGAAAGCTGATGGCAAAGAGCTTTGCCGTCCGCCTTGCGCGGGCAGACGGCAAAGAAGGTCCTATGCCGTCGTAGGCTGACGCAGAAATTTTGCCGGCCGTGACAATCTTTGCCGTCTGTGGTATTGTCTTTGCCGTCAGGGATATTCTCTTTGCCGTCTGTGATGGCAGACGACAAAGAAGGTGATTCCTGTAGTGCCCGTCCCTAGCAACATATTTATAGAGCGGCTATTCAAGCCATACATAGTATGGAAAGACGATACGGTCCGCACATGGGCTGACGGCAAAGAGAAGGTGGTATCTCGAGCGACCGAGCATGACGATCGAGTCATCGGCGGGTTTTCAATTGAAGAAGCGCCCTCGAGCCATGAGGTCATGGCCATAATTATGCCATGGACCGAACCCTTCCTTGCATATCTATTACAAAACAAGCTGCCTGACGACCAAACTGAGGCGCGACGTGTCATCCGCCGATCAAAGGCTCATAAGGTCCACGATGGCGATCTATATAAGAAGAGAACCGCAGGAGTACTCGAGTGGTGCATATCCGAGGAGTAAGGGAGGCATCTTTTGGCTGAGGTACACGCTGATATGTGCGGTCACCATGCACCAGCACGGGCCTTGGTCAGCAAGCATTTTCGAGCTGGTTTCTTCTTGCCAACAACCCGAGAGGACACCCATGCACTTGTTCAGTGTTGTACGAGGTGTCAACTCTTTGCAAACCAATGCCACATGCCCCCAACAGCTCTTCGGACAATTCAAATCACTTGGTCCTTCGTGGTCTGGGGTATGGATATGGCCAACCCACTTAAAGGGGGGACCAAGAATAAGAAATACCTCCTGGTTATGGTTGACAAATTTACCAAATGGATCGAAGCAAAGCCGATCACCTCAGCCAAAGCTAAGCTAGTAATTGACTTTATTACGAGTGTTGTACACCGTTATAGTGTTCCACATAGCATAATAACACACAACACATCCAATTTCATAGCCCAAGAGGTAAAAGACTCGTGTGCAAACTTGGGCATAAAGCTCGATTATGCTTCCATATACCACCTGGAGACCAAAGGACAAGTTGAAAGAGCCAATGGGCTCACTACGAGCGGTATTAAACCTAGGTTGGTTCGCTCCCTTCAAGACTCCGATTTCCGATGGGTGGAGGAGCTCAACTCTGTGCTATGGGGCTTGCGCACCACCCTGAATCGATCCACAAGGTACCCCCCTTCTTTATGGTGTACAGGACTGAAGGAGTCCCCCCCCTATGACATTATACATGATGCACCTTGGGTGCGTATGTTTGAGGATAAAGAAGCTGAGTTAGATCAGAAAGACGACTTAGATGCATTGGAAGCCGAGCACAAATTTCTCTGGCCTGATCCGCTTTCTATCAAGAACAAGCTCGGCGCTATCACAATAGGGAAGTCCGGGCAAAGGCATATAACATGGGAGAACTCGTCCTACGCCTCCCCGAGAAGAAGAAGCATAAAGTTCACCCAAAGTGGGAGGGCCCTTTTATAATCAGTGAAATATTAATAGGATGAGATTATCGCGTGCACAATTTCGAAGACAACCGCCTCGAGCCGAACCCGTGGAATGCAGCTCACCTTTAGCGTTTTTGCAGCTACACCACTATCATCCTCCCTTTTCCGTCGCTTTGTTTTTCCCGTGTCGCCGAATTTTTTTAATCTTTTCCTGTAGGGATAATTAGTTGTTCTCGAGGCATGTTCTTCTTAACAGAACATTCTCACACATTTACCAAATTATCCGTGTTAAAAGGAATGATCAAGTAGCACTTGGGGGCTTCCTAAAGAAGTTGTTCAATATATTTGTCACACCTACTTGTTCATGTATACACCTTGAAATAAAAACATCGATTCTTGCCATTTTATGCAACAATTGGACTTAAGATTTTAGCAATGCTGGATTGCCTCGCTCCTGTGCTTACTCTCTATGTTCCCGATGTATTCGGCTAGAGGGTAAAGGGAACACTACTGCGATTGTTACGATCGGTTCACTCGGAAACGTAGCTCAGACGGGTAAAGCCAAAAGCTAGCGCTTCTTGATATGTAACTTGATCGGCTAGGACGATGCCCACCTACTCGGCAATTTTCCATCATAAAAACGCTGGCCGTGTTGAGAAGATAAATAACCATACCTACTACAAACCAAGTAGCAGCCCAGAAAAAGGAACCCATTAAGGAACTATTTTTTCCGGAAGATGTTTCTTACGCCTAGTCGTAATATAGCATAATCCACCCGTATAACTTTTGTTTGTTAGTACCACATGGCCGGATTTCCTAGTTATCATAAATTTAATGCCTACCTTTGTAGGATACAATGTACGAAGCATTATCCAGTTTATAATAGGGGAGGTAGAAGTCGATGACCGGTTAAAGGCATAATTTTCAAAATATGGAGGGAAGTGCCTTAACACACAAATATCATTACATCCGATTACACACTTGGTGATTGATCTAGTTGATCTATTATAGCATCTAACATGAAGTCCTCCTGCGACAAGCGTGCGGCGGACGTCACTTGATCGTACACCAGATGTAGAGGAATCTCGTTCCAATCTGGTCCTACTGGTCCAACTCGGGCCTTGTGCTCGAGATCTAGGCGAGTAAAGTGGGTCTTCACCATAACCCACGCCTCCTGAGATCCTTCTCGGCAGGATGAGGTATTTCACAATTCGAAGCGACTGCGGGCTCGTGTAAATCGCTCGGCAAGATCGGCCATCCCTTGTGGAGGGTTTTGGTTCAGCCATAAAGCTCGGACCATACTCCGCATAGCCTTCCGTGCACGCTCATGCACAATGGACAGTTCCTTCAACATGGCCCCAAAGGAAGTGGCCTCCTCTTCCGGATGTCCAGTCAAAAGACCTAATGGAAAGAGGAACAAATTTTCATGATCAACACAATAAAAATTGGATCAGTTCCAGGTCAGAGCTTTACTTATAGAACATGCCACCTTTCAATTTCTAATTCATTTCTCGAGTTTGCGCCAATTGAGTTTTCAAACGCTCAACTTGCTCAGCTAGTTTTTTAGTCTCTTCCGTGAGTTGTTGTTTTCTTCACGGCATCGCTTCAGTACACGTTGACCGGCTTCAAGCTGTGATTCGACATATCGCTGAGGTTCTCAAGAGGCATCCAGATCTTTCTGCATTTTCCTATTGATTCACCTCCTATAGCATATTTTTTGGGTATTAATATATATTTTAAGAAAAATCAGCATATCAAAAATTAACTCCCTTACCATGGGCTTGTCTAGTAAATTTCTTCACATTTTCCAGCTCGCCCCTACTAGCCTTTAAATCGGCCCGACTCTGATGGAGATATTTGGATAAACTCTTGTTTTCCTGCTTCAAAGCCTGCATATTGAAAAAGTACTTGACGTCGACCCTTAATTCAGCCGTCTCGACCAAATTAAGGCTCGGTGCTACTGGTTCCGAACTTTAGTTTGGATATTATAAAGTCGATAACTTACCTGCAGGTGGGCAGACACTTGCCCGACGACTTATTTAAGGCCGACTCACGCGGGTCCGAGGTATGCATCGGCAGAATTGAGAGCATTAAACTCTTGTTCAAAAAATACAGGATGACATAGTGCCTCCTTCCGCTACTGATGATTCATTGCACTCTCGTATTCGGATTTAGTAACCGACAATCCATCCGAACACTCTGGGAGCGGTCCCGTGTTTGGTACTCCAGCGTCCGCCGACACTATGGGGTTTGGTTGACTACCGAATACCTTGACACCGTCCTCGGGTGGGGAGGGTAGCGCACGTCTCTTACATTGGTCTGTAGAGACTCCTGAAAGTATAGAAGGACCAATATCATCGTAAGGAATATAAGTCGGTTCGTATACCTTTTTGCCGAAGGAGGATCGGACGAGTTTTCTCCCGCCACCCTTTGTTCGGGAATCCTGTCCTTATTTGATAGAACCCCGACCCCTAGGAATGGCCCCTCATCGGGCCGTCAGTTTTCTCTTACTCCCCGAAGAGCGAAGGGAACTGGGGTTATCAGCTATAAGGGCTACCCTTTGTTCGTCAACTCCATCCTGATAAAACACCCCATCCTCAAAAATGATCGAAAGCTCCGGGTCTTCATGAAACCGAGGATCGTCGTCACAGGCAAAGTCCTTGGGCTTAGGAGCAGGACATTTTACCGTCTCGACCCAGCGCTTCCGGGGCTGGAAGGAAGGTGTAGGAATTATAAATCAGTCAATAAAGGGCGTGAACACCCAAAACTTTTAACATTAGCACACATACCATTCGACAGGGTTGTATGCCGAATAGCCGTCCTTGGTGATGAGGCAGGTAAAATCTTCTTTTCCCCTTGAATATCTCGTCTAGGATAGTCGCTAAGGCTTTCTGGTCATTCGGTCCTTGCCTTCTGGATTTGGTGGAATCACTCGTCCCGTTGTAACACCACAAAGAATGTGTACGCTGTTGGAGCGGTTGGACAGACCGGGTAATCACCGCGGCCATTACATTGATGATGGTTAATCTGCAAAGAGTGAGCATCTTGATCTTAGCGGATAGACATTTCTCTTCAGAACTCTCTTCTTGGGAGAGAATCTTCGACCTCTAGCTAAATTGCTTCTTTAAAGGATTCGTGGAGTATTTGGGAAGGCCCCTCCAAACTAGATCGAATAGGGGCACGTCCTTGATATAAAACCACTCCGAGGGCCACTCATCGAGTTCCTTCCTCGGTGTCCCAATCGGGTATCTGGTGGAGGCTATACACCACACTTCACCGCCCACTTCCAAGATTGTTGTTCCCCTGGTTTGGGGAACGATGCAGAAATACCTTCTCCATAGATCAAAGTGGGGTTCCCAACCCAAGAACATCTCGCATAAGGCAACAAAGCATGAGATATGGAGGATGGAACCACGAGTGAGATTGTGGAGTTGCAGCCCGTAAAATTCCAATAAACCCCTTAGGAAGGGGTGAATGGGGAATCCCACCCCTCGTAGAATGAAGGGAACGAGGCAAACCTGCTCTCCCCCTTGCGGGGAAAGGACATTTTCCCCAAAGGCCTTCCCATCAATGGAGGTCACACCAGTGCGAGTAGGTATGAGATATGATTGGGGAAGATATCCATGTGTTTCAAGCTCACGCAGGCGAAGGAGAGAGACAGAGCAACTAGCCCAGTCCCTCGGGAGAGGACCAAGGGGCGCGAAGAAGAACCAACCATGAGTCTAGGGGTGTTACGAGATCTAGTGTTTCTTGGCGAGGCTGAGATGCGACAGGGCCTCAAGACAGATTTTGATTTGTTTATAAATGGCGCTACCCTGGCTTGCTATAAGGAACGGTTATGTTAAGGATTGCAGAGGTGTTTTCCTCTACAAAAGCATGCAAGAATCAAGGAATATTGTTAATTTTTGTGCAGAATTAAAGCCGTGGGGCCCATGATGCTTCGGTAATCGTGAGCCAGCCGAAGACCGAGATCATCATTTCTCGCTCAGAGGGGATGAAAGAACTCGGCTCGCAAGCTGAACACTTTGGCGTAATCATCCAAAGACCCTGCACATCGGCGTTGAAGTCTAGTTTGAGGGCTACTGAGGGAGTCCGCGATTAAGGGGTCCTTAGGTAGTCGGCTTACTACGAAGAGGTCGGCCTGATGGGTTGTGGCTATGATGGGCCGGGTTGTGTGATTGTCTCGTTTTCAAGAAGGAGAACCCCGAAGACTGGCGTGGCGACCAAGTAAATTATACTAGGTCAGTTGCATGTAACCCTAGCCCCCCCGGTGACTATATAAACTTGGGGTCCTCGTCCATGTAGGTGGATTATTCCACCTACAGTTTAGTATACACGATCTCGAGATAGACTCTGTAATCATCATCCACATCAATATAATCAAGCAGTATGTAGGTTTTTACCTCCTTAAGAGGGCCAAAACCTGGGTAAATATTATCTCCCCATATCTCATGCAACCAATCGATCTAAGGTCCATAGTTTTGGATCCCCTACCCGAGATCTGCCGGTGTTGATACCAACAACTGCCTACGGACCCATAGGTCTGATATGAACTACTCACGCATCATCGGAGGAGCACCAATGAGGATGATGAACCCCTCCATGATCGTGTTCCTCTCCGGTACGGTCTCTAGATTGGATTTCTTGGCTTCTGGAACTTGTGGCATCTGAAATGATTTTTCGTTGACTCCTCTAGGGTTTCTCGAACATTGGGGTATTTATAGAGCTCAGAGGCGGTGGAGGAGGCACCCGAGGCCCCCACTAGACACCAGGCCATGCCAGGGGCCCTGGGCGCACCCTGGTGCCTAGTGGGCTGCCTGGGTCTTGTTTGGTGATCATCCTTGGCTCCCAAGTTTCCTTCTGGTCCAAAAAAATCTCCGTAAAGTTTCGTGGCATTTGGACTTCATCTGATATTGATTTTCTGTGAAGGAAAAAAACAACAGAAAACAACAAATGTTAATAGGCACTATGTCAATAGGTTAGTCCCAAAAAATGATATAAATTTGCTATAAAATAATCATAAAACATCCAAGAATGATAATATAACAGCATGGAACAATAAAAAATTATAGATACGTTGGGGACGTATCAAGACTAATCTGATCATTGGTGCTAGGTGGATGCCATGCCAACTAGCCGTCCAGACCGACGAGCACAGGAACTAGTTGGGACCTCGCTAGATCAAACCTTCCCATACCTTCACACGCACGCGCCGAGCGCAAAACGTTCATAGCGCCACACGCTGGATCTCGCCCGGACAACACCGAAATCTGACACGCCCATGATACGTCTCCAATGTATCGATTTTTTTATTGTTCTATGCTATTATATCATCCATCTTGAATACTTTATAGGCGTATGTTATTCAATATCATTTTTGGGAACTAACCTATTAACCCAATGCCTAGTGCTAGTTGATGTTTTCTGCTTGTTTTTTGTTTTCCATGAAGTCAGTACCAAACAAATTCCAAACGCTACGACACTTTTGTAACGGTTTTTGTGTACGAAAGAGACCCTGAATGCTTCGGAAGGAGACTAGTCGACAGACGAGGAGACAACGAGGACACCCGACATGCCCAAGGGGGTAGGTGCACCCTGATACTTTGTGGGCTCCTCGTGGCTCCCTCTGACCTAATTACATGTTCATAAATTCTCTAAAGTAGACAAACCAAAAGAGAGCCACCAGTAACACTTTTTCACCGCCGTAAGTTTATGTTCCGCCGTGATCCCATCTGGACACCTTTTTCGGTACCCTAGCAGAGGGTGAATCGATCCTCGTGGTCATCTACATCAACCTTGTTGCCTCCATGATGATGTGTTAGTAGTCCAACACAGACCTACGGGTCCATAGGTAGTACCTAGTTGGCTTCTCCTCTCTCTTTGATCTTCAATACAAAGTTCACCGCAATTTCCACGGTGATGTATTCAACGTAATCCCCTTTTGTGATGTGTTTGTTGGGATCTGATGAATTGTGGGTTCACGATCAGATTATTCATGAATATATATTGAGTCTTCTCTTAATTCTTTTATGCATGATTGTTATAGCTTTGTATTTCTCTCTGATCTATCAGTTTGACTTGGCCAACTAGACTGATTTATCTTCAATCGAGTGGTGCATTGTGATGAATTCAATCTTGCGGTGTTCAATCCCAATGATAGAAAGGGACATGTCACGTATTTGTATTGTTTCCATTAAGGATAAAGTGACGAGATTTGAACATGTTTCTTGTCTTACTTTGTCTACATCATGTCTCCTTGGTCCAAGCATTACTCTCTTTCATACTTAATACTATCGTTGTATGCTGGATAGCGGTCGATGAGTGGAGTAATAATAGTAGAGGCAGACAGGAGTCAATCTACTTGTTTATGGACGTGATGGTTATATACATGATCATTATCGTGAATAACATGTCATAACTATGTGCTATTCTCTCAATTGCCCAACAACACCCACCATATGCTATGTTCAAGAGAGAAGCTTCTAGCAAAAAACTATGGTCCCCGGGCCTACTTAAATCTATTCTACTAACACTTAATTTACCTTGCTACAATTTATTTACTTTTATATTTATATTATCTATATATCAATATTTAACCCTTGCAAGTAAAGAGTTCAAGGGGCTTGACAACCTCTTGCCCGTGTTGGCAGCAAGTGTTCGGTTTTGTGTGCATAGGTGATCTTAAAGGGTGTTCGATAAACCCAACACAGTTTACAAGAAGCAGGACGAATTTTTGGCACCGTTGTCGGGGAGATATCATCAAATTCTCAGCACATACCTACACACAATATCATCAACTTTTTGTAATTTTTTACTTGCCTAGTTATGTTATCGTTATCTTTGTCACACAAAAACAAGAAGTAAAAGCAAAAGTTTACGATAAATGGATCCTCACCCACTTGCTAATCTCTTTAAACTTGCTTCTTATTGTAAACCAATAGCTACTGATGAAGTGATACATGAAAATGCTATTGGGATACATTTATTGCATGAAAAGCATGATTAGAATGTTGTTAATATAAATTATATGAATATTAATCGTGCCAACAATCATGATTGGGGTGATAATCATGATGTTTCTTGTGATCTTGATGATTCTAAGCTCCATGATGAAACTATTATTGATTATGATATTTGCAATGCTACTAAAAGTGGGTTTGTAAGAGCTTCAACTTTAGGTAATAATGGTCCCACTACTTTGGAGAATGATCAATCTTATTTTTTTTTTCATAAAAGTGGATTTGAAGTGGTCATGAGTTTAGTTGACGTTAATCTCAATATCTTGGAAGATTATAAAACCTGCATGCAGGTGGATCATGGAGAAAATATTTTATGTGATGGCTATATTATTGAGTTTGCTGGTGATCCTACATATAATTACTGTGAGAGAGGCAAATATGGTTATAGAAATCTTCATGTCACTAAATTACCTATATTTCTGTTGAAATTATTAATGCTTCACTTTTCACATTTGCATATGCTAGATATTACTTGTGATGATAATTTGTTTGCCTATAAAATGCATATGCGCACGAAGTACGTTAGACTTATATGTGTTTTTCACATGCTATATGATGCTCTCTTTGTTCTTCAATTCTTGTCTTTTATGAGCATCATAATCATCCCAAGCCTATCTTCATGGCTATAAAGAAAAAGCTTGTTGGGAGACAGCCCAATAGTATATGTTTTGGTGTGTTGACATGATTATAGATATTTTAATTATTGTGTTTGTATGTTTTAGTTAGTGTTTGTGCCACGTAAAGCCTTTGGGATGATTTGGAAGATAGTACAATTGATCATGTGCAAAAACAAAACTTTTCCGTCTAGTGCAGAATTTCTCTGATTTTATTGGAACGTTTGTTTGGTCTGAACTTTTACACAACATTTGTGTACAAATTTCCCAGGTTGTCCTAATCTTTGAGAATTGTCGAAGTTACAGAAGTATGGTTTTAGTGCTTATCACCACAAATTGTTCCGTTTTAGACATATTATGTTTCCTGCTTGCAAAGTTTGCTTGTTTGGATGATGCTATGGATTATATCAGGGGTATAAGTCATGGAGAAGTTAGAATACAGTACCTTATGCAATAATTAAATTTGAATCAATTTAAAACATTACCTCAAGTTTATGATCTACCTATTTTACTAACGGATCTCACGATGTTTATGTTGAGTTTTGTGTGCTGAAGTTTTCTTGTTTTGGGTGAGACAATGATGGATGAAGGAATAAGGAGAGGCAAGACCCTAAACTTGGGAATGACGAGGGAACCCTAGAGGAATATTAAAGGAAGACCCAAGTTTCTAGGCTTAGGTATGCCCCGGATGGCATTCTCTCTTTCGTCTCCATTCTATTGGTATGTCACTTGGAGCTGTATTTTATTCGTCACATGTTATGGGTTTTTCTTTGAGCATCATGTATTATAATTTGCTTTCATTTTAGTTTGCCATAATCATTGCTTTTGGACATACATATTTGAGAGATACACATGTACATCATGAATTGTTAGAATACTATATGCTTCACTTATATCTTTTGAGCTAGGCAGTTGCTCTAGCCCTTCACTTATATCTTTTAGAACACGGAGTGTTCAGATTTTAGAGAAATATTTGTACTCTCATGTTTCACTTAAAACTTTTGGAGATTCTAAGAAATAGTAATGGTAATATGCATGTGTTATAAGACTAGTCCGAAAAGGATAGGTATTCAAGGGGGTATAATAAAAACTTTCGTATATCTCACCATATAAGAGAACTATGGCTTAATTATATTGATGTAGTAAAATGAAACGGCATGAGTACATAATCATTTGGAAGTAGAAATATCAGTATTAAATTTTGTTATTTGTTATTCATCTAAATATTTTTTGTGGCATGGTGATGATGTTTGAGTGTTCTTATACTTGATTGAAATCATATCATGTTGTTCATGTCGGTAGCGCGCGATGGTTAACTCCTACTAACCTCCGACCTAGGGTTATGCGGTAGTAGTTTGCTTCGAGAAAGATAATATGCTTTACAATAAGTATATGAGTTCTTTATGACTAATATGAATCCATGGATATACGCACTCTCACCTTTCCATAAATGCTAGCCTCTTTGGTATCGTGCATTGCCGATTGTGACTACGAGGATCAATGCAACCTTCGCCGGTATATCCAAACCCCATGATATGATACGCTCTATAACACATATGCCACCCGATATGTTCCTCAAAACAGCCACCATACCTACCTATCATGGCATTTCAATCTCCATTCCGAGATATACTGCCATGCAACTTCCAGCGTTTCATCACATCACTTGTGTGTTAATCATCATATTGCTTTGCATGATCATTTAGTTGACATAGTATTCATGGGAAAGCCACCGTTCATCCTTATCTACATGTTATTCTAGGTCATTGCACATCCTGGTACACTACCAAAGGCATTAGTATAGGGTCATTAATACGTCCATTTTGCATCATGTTTTCATGTTGATATTTATCGCTTCTTTGGCTGTTATTTCACTCCACAGTACAATTCTTATGCCTTTTCTCTCTTATTTTGCAAGGTTTACATGAAGAGGGGGAATACCGGCAACTGGAATTCTAGCCTGAAAGTGGAGCAAAGTTGAGATACCTATTCTGCACAACTCCAAACGCCATAAAAATCAACGGGGATTTTTTCCCGATTTATCAAAAATACTGGGCCGAAGAAGTGCCACAGGGGCACCAGGGGGTGCCCACAAGCCTGCACGGCACGGCCACCCCCCAGGCCGCGCCATGGGGGCTTTTGGACAGCCCACTGGCCTACTGGCCCCCCTCTTTCGCTATATGGAGGGTTTCGTCGAGGAAAAATCACAGAGGAGTTTTTCGTGGTTTCGCCGCCGCCACGAGGCGGAACTTGAGCAGAACCAATCTAGAGCTCCGGCAGGACGATCCTGTCGGGGAAACTTCCCTCCCGGAGGGGGAAATCGTCGCCATCATCATCACCAACACTCCTCTCATCGGAGGGGACTCGTCACCATCAACATATTCATCAGCACCATCTCATCTCCAAACCCTAGTTCATCACTTGTAACCAATCTCCGTCTCGCGACTCTGATTGGTACTTGTAAGGTTGCTAGTAGTGTTGATTACTCTTTGTAGTTGATGCTAGTTGGATTATTTGGTGGAAGAGTTTATGTTCAGATCCTTGATGCTACTCATTACCTCTCTGATCATGAATATGATTATGCTTTGTGAGTAGTTACTTCTGTTCCTGAGGACATGGGATAAGTCATGCTAGTAGTAGTCATGTGAATTTGGTATTCGTTCGGTAATTTGATATGTTGTATGTTGTTTTTCCTCTAGTGGTGTTATGTGAACGTCGACTACATAATACTTAACCATTATTTGGGCCTAGAGGAAGGCATTGGGAAGTAGTAAGTAGATGATGGGTTGCTAGAGTGACAGAAGCTTAAACCCTAGTTTATGCGTTGCTTCGTAAGGGGCTGATTTGGATCCACTAGTTTAATGCTATGGTTAGACTTTGTCTTAATTCTTCTTTCGTAGTTGCAGATGCTTGTGAGAGGGGTTAATCATAAGTGGGATTCTTGTCCAAGTAAGGGCAGTACCCAAGCGCCGGTCCACCCACATATCAAACTATCAAAGTAACGAACGCTCATCATATGAACATGATGAAACTAGCATGACTGAAATTCCCGTGTGTCCTAGGGAGCGTTTTTCCTCCTATAAGACTTTGTCCAGGCTTGTCCCTTGCTACAAAAGGGATTGGGCCACCTTGCTGCACCGTTTCTACTTTTGTTACTTGTTACTTGCTACGAATCATCTCACCACACTATCACTTGTTACCGACAATTTCAGTGCTTGCAGATTTTTCCTTGCTGAAAACCACTTGTCAGATCCTTCTGCTCCTCGTTGGGTTCGACACTCTTACTTATCGAAAGGACTACGATTGAGCCCCTATACTTGTGGGTCATCAAGACTCTTTTCTGGCGCCGTTGCCGGGGAGTGAAGCGCCTTTGGTAAGTGGAACTTGGTAAGGAAACATTCCTATAGTGTGCTGAAATTTATTGTCCCTTGTCACTATGGATACTAATCCTTTGAGGGGCTTGTTCGGGGTATCTTCACCTCGAACGAAATCACAAATAGTTGCTCCTCAACCTGCTGCACCTACTCAAAATATTTGCTTTGAATTTCCTTCGGGTATGCTTGAGAAACTGCTGGCTAATCCTTTTACAGGTGATGGAACATCACATCCGGACTTGCATCTAATCTATGTAGATGAAGTTTGTGGTTTATTTAAGCTTGCAGGTGTGCCCGAGGATGAGGTCAAGAAGAAGGTCTTTCCTTTATCGTTGAAGGATAAGGCATTGACATGGTATAGGCTATGTGATGATACTGGATCATGGGACTACAATCAGTTGAAATTGGAATTTCATCAAAAGTTTTATCCTATGCATTTAGTACATCGTGATCGGAATTATATTTACAATTTTTGACCTCGTGACAGAGAAAGCATCGCTCAAGCTTGGGGGAGGCTTAAATCAATGTTATATTCATGCCCCAATCATGAGCTCTCGAGCAAAATTATCATTCAGAACTTCTATGCTCGGCTTTCTCATGATGATCACACCATGCTTGACACTTCTTGTACCGGTTCTTTTATGAAGAGGGATATTGACTTCAAATGGAATTTGTTGGAGAGAATTAAACGCAACTTTGAAGATTGGCAGCTTGAAGAAGGTAAGGAGTCAGGTATGAATTTCACGTTTGATTGCGTTAAATCCTTTGTTGAGACAAATACCTTTAGTGACTTTAGCGCTAAGTATGGACTTGACTCTGAGATAGTAGATTCATTGTGTGAATCATTTGCTGCTCATATTGATCTCCCCAAAGAGAAGTGGTTTAAATATCATCCTCCTTTAGAAGTAAATGTAGTTAAACCCAGTCCAATTGAAGAGAAAGTCATTGCCTATAATGATCCTGTTGTTCCCAGTGCTTACATTGAGAAACCACCTTTCCCTATTAGGATAAAGGATCATTCTAAAGCTTCTACTATGATACGTAGAGGCTACATTAGAACACCTACACCCCCTTAGCAAATTAGAGTTGAACCTAGCATTACTATTATCAAAGATCTTCTGTCTGAAGAAGTTGAGGGACATAATATTCACTTCTTTGAAGATGCCGCTAGAATTGCTAAACCTCACGCTAGAGACAAACATAGGCCTATTGTTAGCATGCCTGTTGTTTCTGTTAAGATAGGAGATCATTTTTATCATGGCTTATGTGACGTGGGTGCTAGTGTTAGTGCAATACCTCAATCCCTATACGATGAAATCAAAGATGAGATTGCACCTGTTGAGATAGAACCTATAGATGTCACTATTCAGCTTGCCAATAGACATACTATCTGCCTTGTGGGAATTGTTAGGGATGTATAAGTCTTGTGTGGTAAAACGAATTACCCTGCTGATTTCCTCGTTCTTGCTACCACACAAGATAGCTTCTGTCCCATCATATTTGGTAGACCTTTTCTCAATACCGTCAATGCTCATATTGATTGTGAGAAGCAAAATGTCACTATTGGCTTTGAAGGTGTGTCACATGAGTTCAATTTCTCTAAGTTTGGTAGACAACCTCATGAAAAGGAGTTGCCTAGTAGGGATGAAACTATTGCCTTAGCCTCTATTGCCGTGCCTCCTACTGATCCCTTAGAGCAATACTTGCTTGAGCATGAAAATGATATGCATATGGATGAAAGGGATGAGATAGATAGAGCTATCTTAGAACAATATCCTATCCTTAAGAACAACTTGCCTGTTGAACTGCTTGGGGATCCACCCCCACCAAAGCGTGATCCTGTGTTCGAGCTTAAACAGTTGCCTGATACTCTTAAGTATGCCTATCTTGATGAAAAGGAGATATATCCTGTTATAATTAGTGCTAACCTCTCAGAGCATGAAGAAAAGAAGCTGCTAAAAACTCCGAGGAAGCATCGTGCTGCTATTGGATATACTCTTGATGATCTTAAGGGCATTAGTCCTACTCTATGCCAGCACAAGATTAAAACTGATCCTGATTTCAAACCAGTTGCTGATTATCAAAGGAGATTAAATCCTAAGATGAAAGAAGTAGTAAGAAAAGAAATACTAAAGCTCCTGGAAGCAGGTATCATCTATCCTGTCGGGCATAGTGATTGGGTGAGTCCGGTGCATTGAGGCCCTAAGAAGGGAGGCATTACCGTTGTCCCTAATGATAAGGATGAATGGATCCCACAAAGGATTATTACGGGCTATAGGATGGTGATCGATTTTAGGAAATTGAATAAAGCCACTAGCAAAGATCATTACCCTTTGCCTTTTATCGACCAAATTCTAGAAAGGCCGTCCAAACACACACACTTCTGCTTTCTAGACGGTTATTCTGGTTTCTCCCAAATACCAGTTGCACAATCCGATCAGGAGAAAACCACTTTCACTTGCCCTTTCGGTACCTTTGCTTACAGACGCATGCCTTTTGGCTTATGTAATGCACCTGCCACCTTTCAAAGATGTATGATGGCTATATTCTCTGACTTCTGTGAAAAGATTGTCGAGGTTTTCATGGATGACTTTTCCGTTTACGGGTCTTGTTTTGATGATTGCCTCAGCAACCTTGATCGAGTCTTACAGAGATGTAAAGAGACCAATCTTGTCTTGAATTGGGAGAAGTGCCACCTTATGGTTAATGAAGGCATCGTCTCAGGACATAAAATTTCTGAAAGAGGTATTGAAGTCGATAAGGCTAAGGTTGATGCAATCGAGAAAATGCCATACCCCACAGATATCAAAGGTATAAGAAGTTTCCTTGGTCATGCTGGTTTCTATAGAAGGTTCATTAAGGTCTTCTCTAAGATTTCTGGGCCTCTTACCAATCTCTTACAAAAGGATATTCCTTTTGTCTTTGACGATGACTGTGAGGAAGCCTTCGAAATACTTAAGAGGGCTTTGATAACTGCACCTATTGTTCAACCACCTGATTGGAACTTACCTTTTGAAATCATGTGTGATGCAAGTGATTATGCTGTTGGTGCTGTCCTAGGGCAAAGAGTTGACAAGAAGTTGATTGGTATTCACTATGCTAGTAAAACTCTAGACAGTTCCCAGAGAAACTATGCCACTATGGAAAAGTTTTTAGCAGCCGTGTTTGCCTGTGAAAAGTTTAGGTTTTACATAGTTGATTCCAAAGTCACTATTCGCACTGATCATGCTGCTATTAAGTACCTCATGGAGAAGAAGGACGCTAAACCTAGACTTATTAGATGGGTTCTCTTGCTACAAGAATTTGATTTGCACGTTGTCGACGGGAAGGGTGCTGATAACCCACTAGCAGATAACTTGTCTAGGTTGGAGAACGTTCTTGATGACCAACAACCTATTGATGATAGCTTTCTCGGTGAGCAATTGAATGTCATCAATGCTTCACGTAGTGCTCCGTGGTATGATGATTATGCAAACTATATCATTGCCAAATACATACCACCTAGTTTCACGTACCAGTAAAAGAAGAAATTCTTCTTTGACTTGAGACATTACTTTTGGGATGATCCTCACCTTTATAAGGAAGGAGTAGATGGTGTTATTAGACGTTGCATGCCTGAACATGAACAGGGACAGATCCTACAGAAGTGTCACTCCGAGGCTTACAGAGGACACCATGCGGGAGATAGAACTGCACACAAGGTATTGCAATCAGGTTTCTATTGGCCCACTCCCTTCAAGGATGCCTGTAAGTTTGTCTTGTCTTGTGACAAATGTCAAAGAATAGGTAATATTATCAAACGTCAGGAAATGCCTATGAACTATTCACTTGTCAATGAACCATTTGATGTCTGGGGCTTTGATTATATGGGACCTTTTCCCAAAAACAACGGGTATACTAACATCTTAGTTGCTGTTGATTACGTCACTAAGTGGGTACAAGGTATCCCCACTAGTAGTGTTGATCACAGCACCTCTATCAAGATGCCGGAAGAAGTTATCTTCCCTAGATTTGGAGTCCCTAGATATCTAATGACCGACGGTGGTTCACACTTCATTCATGGTGCTTTCCGTAAAATGCTTGCTAAGTACGATGTCAACCATATAATTGCGTCTCCCTATCACCCTCAGTCCAGTGGTCAAGTAGAGCTAAGCAATAGAGAGATTAAATTGAATCTGCAAAAGACTGTCAACACGTCTAGAAAGAATTGGTCTAAGAAGCTCGATGATGCACTATGGGCTGATAGAACTGCCTATAAGAATCCCATGGGCATGTCTCCGTACAAAATGGGTATGGGAAAGCATGTCATTTACCTCTTGAGCTAGAGCATAAAGCTTATTAGGCAATCAAAGAGCTCAACTTTGATTTCAAACTTGCCAGTGAGAAGAGGTTATTTGATATTAGCTCTCTTGATGAGTGGAGAACTCAGGCATATGAGAATGCCAAGCTGTTCAAAGAGAAGGTTAAGAGGTGGCATGATAAGAGGATACAAAAGTGTGAGTTCAATGTAGGTGATTATGTCTTGCTATATAAGTCTCGTTTAAGATTCTTTGTAGGCAAGCTTCTCTCTAAATGGGAAGGTCCCTATGTTGTTGAGGAAGTATATCGTCCCGGTGCTATCAAGATCAACAACACGGAAGGTAATTGTCCGAGAGTGGTAAATGGGCAGAGAATCAAGCGTTATATCTCACGTACTCCCATAAATGTTGAAAGCAATATTGTCAATACCATAACTCCGGAAGAATACCTAAGGGATTTTTATCAGCCTGTTTCAGACTTCGAAAAAGAAGAGGTATGTGATTCGGTAAGAAAACAGACTCCAAAACTTTTCCAGTAGGAAATTTTCTCCGTTTTGGAATATTTGAAAAAATACAAAAATTGGAAGTAGTCCGGAAAGTGTGCGAGGAGGCGACAAGCCTACACGGCACGGGCCCACCCCTGGCCGCGCCATGAGGTCTTGTGGCCACCTCGTGCGCCTCCCGGACTCTGTTTTCGTGCAGGGTACTCCTTCTGGTCTGAAAAAAAATCATTATATATACTTCCGTTTGGTGTGACCCCTACATCACACAGATTTCCTCTGGTTCTGTTTCGAGCCTGTTTTCTACCGCAGATCTAGGTCAAGATGTCGTCCCAGGAATCTGTGGGGGAGAACAACCTCCGTCAAATATATGGAGAAGTTCATGTTGATCTGAAAAGGATGGAGGTCATGGAGGCTAAGGAAAGGCTACCTAAAGAAACCAAGGGCAAAGCTAAGGAGAAGGATCAAGCATGGGACGAAGTGCAATCTGTGCTCAACAAGGAAGAAGTTGAAGAAGTGGATTTCCTCCAACCCTACCTCCACCTACTGTCTCCATCTTTGATTGAACTCTTGAGGTTTTGTGAAACAACTCGTGCTCGCAATACTTGTCTCACTCGTGAAGTTGTTTTGCTGGAAAAACATATCGCGGATCTCAGGGGTATAAATCAAAGATTAATGGCCCTCTTGGAGTCAAAGATTGCAACAACTCCACCATCACCACCAAAGGAAGACAACTGAGCATTGGTATGGGCAATCCCCTTGGCTTTTGCCAAGCTTGGGGGAGTTGCCCCGGTATCGTATCACCATCACATCTTTTGCCTTTACCTTTGTTTTAGTTTTTCCTTTTCAGTTTTCTTTTTCTCTATTAGTTTGAAAGTCTTAGTGTTTTAGTCTTGAGTTTTTCTTTGTGTCACCCCCGATGTATTCTTGCTCGTGAGCCATATAATAAAGAGTGTCTTAGGTGAAGGGCTTTGCCTCTTGCCATGATCAAAAGAGTGAGAATAGAACAAAAGAATGAAAGATCATGTAATGATCTTATGGGAAGTGATGGCTTCACATATAAAAAGAATGAGGATTGAAACTTGTTCAGGGTAGGCAAACGTCGACCTTGGTCATTGTTGCAATTAATAGGAAGTGATAAAGAAGGAGAGGTTCACATACAAATATATCATCTCTGACACCATCTATGATTGTGAACACTCACCAAACTATTGCATGCCTAGAAGTAGATGGTGGACAAGGAAGACAACATAATGAATTGTGTTTGCTTGTCTCTAAACAATGTTATATGATTAGAGATCCCTTCGCATGTGACGATTGCTTCCATCTCTTATTAGCCAAAACTCTTGCACCAAGTAGAGATACTACTTGTGCATCCATAAACCTTCAAACTAGCTTTGCCATGAGTGTCCACCATACCTACCTATGGATTGAATAAGATCCCTCAAGTAAGTTGTCATCGGTGCAAGCAATAAAAATTGCCCTGTAATATGTATGATCTATTAGTGTGTGGAAAATAAGCTTTATACGAACCTGTGATTAGGAAGACATAAAAGCGACAGACTGCATAATAAAGTTCTTTATCACAGGAGGCAATATAAAGTGACGTTCCTACGCACTAAGAGGACACGCATCGAAACCTCAAAAGCGCATGGCAACCTCTGCTTCCCTCTGCGAAGGGCCTATCTTGTACCTTTACTTTTTTCCCTTGAAAGAGTCATGGTGATCTTCACCAATTCCTTATTTCGCCTTTGTCTTGGCTACCATCATATCCTTGGGAAAGATCTATATTCATATGTCAACTTGGAGGTAGGCATTCATGAATTATTATTGTTGACATTACCCTTAAGGTAAGCAGTTGGGAGGCAAAACTGTAAGCCCCTATCTTTCTGTGTGCCCAGCTGAAACTTTGATCTCATGAGTACCACGTGAGTTGTAGCAATTGTAGAGAACGAAAGAATGATTGAGTATGTGGATTTGCTTTACAAGCTCTTGTTTGAATCTTTCTGATGTTGTGATAAATTGTAATTGCTTCAATGACTAAAGGCTATCGGTTGTTACTTCTCGGTAAGGTTCTTGATCCATGCTTTACTTTGTGAAGGAATTATCACTTTAGCATGAGAGATTATATGTTGGTATTGCTGTTCTGATCTTGATCATGATGCATGCATGTTCGTATCTTGTTTTGTCGACACCTCTCTCCCTAAACATGTGGACATATTTATTGAGCTCGGCTTTCGCTTGAGGACAAGCGAGGTCTAAGCTTGGGGGAGTTGATACGTCCATTTTGCATCATGTTTTCATGTTGATATTTATCGCTTCTTTGGCTGTTATTTCACGTCACGGTACAATTCTTATGCCTTTTCTCTCTTATTTTGCAAGGTTTACATGAAGAGGGAGAATACGGGCAATTGGAATTCTAGCCTGAAAGTGGAGAAAAGTTGAGATATGTATTCTGCGCAACTCCAAACGCCGTAAAAATCAATGGGGATTTTTTTCCCGATTTATCAAAAATACTGGGCCAAAGAAGTGCTAGAGGGGCACCAGGGGGTGCCCACAAGCCTGCACGGCGCGGTCACCCCCCCAGGCCGCGCCATGGGGGCTTGTGGGAAGCCCACTGGCCCAGTGGCCCCCCTCTTTTGCTATATGCAGGGTTTCGTCCAGGAAAAAAAAATCACAGAGGAGCTTTTTCGTGGTTTCGCCGCCGCCACGAGGCGGAACTTGAGCAGAACCAATCTAGAGCTCCGGCAGGACGATCCTGCCGGGGAAACTTCCCTCCCGGAGGGGGAAATCATCACCATCGTCATCACCAACACTCCTCTCATCGGAGGGGACTCGTAACCATCAACATCTTCATGAGCACCATCTCATCTCCAAAACCTAGTTCATCACTTGTAACCAATCTCCGTCTCGCGACTCCGATTGGTACTTGTAAGGTTGCTAGTGGTGTTGATTACTCTTTGTAGTTGATGCTAGTTGGATTATTTGGTGGAAGAGTTTATGTTCAGATCCTTGATGCTACTCATTACCTCTCTGATCATGAATATGTTATGCTTTGTGAGTAGTTACTTCTGTTCCTGAGGACATGGGATAAGTCATGCTAATAGTAGTCATGTGAATTTGGTATTCGTTCGGTAATTTGATATGTTGTATGTTGTTTTTACTCTAGTGGTGTTATGTGAACGTCGACTACATAACACTTCACCATTATTTGAGCCTAGAGGAAGGCATTGGGAAGTAGTAAGTAGATGATGGGTTGCTAGAGTGACAGAAGCTTAAACCCTAGTTTGTGCGTTGCTTCGTAAGGGGCTGATTTGGATCCACTAGTTTAATGCTATGGTTAGACTTTGTCTTAATTCTTGTTTCGTGGTTGCGGATGCTTGTGAGAGGGGTTAATCATAAGTGGGATGCTTGTCCAAGTAAGGGCAGTACCCAAGCGCCGGTCCAGACAGATATCAAACTATCAAAGTAACAAACGCGAATCATATGAACATGATGAAACTAGCATGACAGAAATTCCCGTGTGTCCTCGGGAGCGTTTTTCCTCCTATAAGACTTTGTCCAGGCTTGTCCCTTGCTACAAAAGGGATTGGGCCACCTTGCTGTACCATTTCTACTTTTGTTAGTTGTTGCTTGCTACGAATCATCTCACCACACAATCACTTGTTACCGACAATTTCAGTGCCTACAGACTTTTCCTTGCTGAAAACCACTTGTCAGATCCTTCTCCTCCTCGTTGGGTTTGACACTCTTACTTATCGAAAGGACTACGATTGATCCCCTATACTTGTGCGTCATCAGTCATCTTGTGTAATTTTTCATACCAAGTTGTAAGTATATAAAAGTGTGATGATCCACATTATTAGATCAGAATCCCGGTGAGGAAAGGATGATGGAGACTATGATTGCCCCACAAGTCAGTATGAGACTCCGAATGACAAAAGGAAAAAAAGAAAAAGAGAAAGAAAAAAAGAGAGAAGGGTTAGTGTTACTATATCTTTTTGCACACTTGTGCTTCCAAGGAGCACCTTGTTCTTCATATAGAGTCTTCTCGTTTATCATTTTCATATGCTAGTGGGAATTTTTCATTATAGAAATTGGCTTGTATATGTCGATGACGGGCTTCTTCAAATGCCCGTGGTCTTCATGAACAAGCAAGTTGGATGCACACCGAGTTAACTTCCGTTGAGATTTCATACACTTATATTTCTATTGCATCTGTTGCATGACAATCCCTACTCCTCCCATTGATATCGATTGATGGGCATCTCCATAGCCCGTTGGTCGACCTAGTTGATGCGAGACTTTCATCCACTTTGACTCATTTTTAACTCTACCACCAGACTCTATTCCACCCATATGACATATCCATGGTTCACACTCATGTATTGAGTGAAACTGAAAATGCTGAAGTGCATTAGAAGTATGGTCCATTTGCGTGACTTGACACCGAGATGCTCATGATCCATACTTATGCAGTGAAGATGGAATCATGCCATGCTAATATGATAAAATGAGTAGGGAATAACATTCTTTAAGGATTGTATATTTTGAATATGAGTGATTATGTTGCTTATGTTTATGAATATTATTATGTTGATATCAACTAGTTCACTGTTTCTCAAGATCACACCTAAAAGAGATTGCATGTTGGGTAGTATGTCACATCAAAAATTACGCTTTATCATTTACCTACATGAGGATGAGCAGGAATTAAGCTTGGGAATGTTGATATGTCTCCAACGTATCAATAATTTTTTATTTTTCCATGATATTATATCATCAATATCGGATACATTATATGCAATAATGTGCTATTTTATATCATTTTTGGGAACTAACCTATTAATCTAGTGCCTAGTGCTAGTTGTTGTTTTCTGCAGGGGCGGAGCTGGGCCCCAGGAACCCAGGGCCTAGGCCTGGGGCGTGTAAAATGTAGCAGGCTATTGTTATAGAGGATTTTTAGCAGGCCCGAGGTGCTACTCAGTGAAAGAAAGGAGGCCCAAAGACATGATGGGATTTGTTACCTGAAACGAACACACGTAGAGAGGAAAGACTATCCCACAATCTACCAATTCATCGAAATTACATCCCATGATCTAATTCCCATGTACAAGGCACACGAGACTCAACGTTGTTGTTAAAACAAGGAAACGCAGCGCTTGCGTGGCTGCCACGCAGCGCACGATCAATCTCGAGTCCAGACTCCATCACCTGGACGACGTCGCCGTTCGCCCTGGCGTCGCCTTCGCCCCCGTCACTTCCCACCTGCTCCTGGTCTCCCGGCCGCTGCCCTCCTCTACTATGGGTCGTTCGCTCGTGTGGCATGCCATCCCATGTTGGCTCCTTCGCTGCCGCTGTGGTACCTTGTATTTTATAATTTTCTTTGATGTTTTTTCCTGTTTTCCCTGATGATTTTCACTTGTACTCTTGTATCCTGTTCTACAGTTCTACTAGTATGAGTGTATAAACTGCATTAAACTGAAATTTAATTGAAATACTATATGTGTGTGTATGCATCCAGTCATATATTTAGGGTATTGTTGGACTCAAATTGATATAATTTCCAATACTGTAGAAACAAAAGATGAAGGGATTGGACTTGCAAAGGGCTTTTACCTCGTCGAAGTGGTAACCTTTTAGATATATATTACTGAAAATTGTTTATGACTTTTCTTATGTCTTTTTTACATATTGAAGGTGTTACTCTTCTCCACCATTGACGAGGTTATGCGAGGTTCGATACATTGATTTAGTACTCTTTACTATACTTCATAATGTTTGTCATGTTTTCGTCTATTTTGTAGTATCACTAAGCATTGAGGTCGAATTCTAAATTTTCATGCAATTGAACCATATTTTGTATGGGTATCTTTTGATTTAGCTACAAGCCTTATGGGCACCAAGTATTTCCCTTCTAGCGAAAAAAATTAGGCCCAGTGCTTGCTCCAATCCTGGCTCCGCCACTGGTTTTCTGCTTGTTTTTGGTTTTCTAGGAAATTTGTACTAAACAAAGTCGAAATACTATGAAACTTCTTGATGATTTTTATGGACAAAAGAGATCGTGGAAGCTCCGGAAGGAGATCGAACGACATATGAGTTGACGACAATGTTGGGGAACGTCGCGTGGGAAACAAAAAAATTCTACGCACACGCAATACCTATCCATGGTGATGATTATCTACGAGAGCGGAGAGAGCATCTACATACCCTTGTAGATCGCTAAGTGGAAGCGTATATAACACGGTTGATCGAGTGGAACATCTTCGTTATCCAAATCACATCCCGTCCCACGATCTCATCATGATCCGTCCCGCGATCCCATCATGATTCATCCCGATCTAGTGACGAACAAACGACACCTCCGCGTTCAGCACATGTATAGCTTGATGATGATCCCCACCTTCCTGATAAAGCAAGAGGGGGCGGAGAGGTAGATAAGTTCTCCAGGACGGCGGCATGGTGGTGGAACTATTCCAGCAGGGCTTTGCCTAAGCACCGCTGAAACTAGACTAGATGAGAAACAGATCTAGAGAGAGAGAGGGTAGCACGTGGCTGATTTGTTGTGTCTCAAAAACCTTCAATGCCTCTAGTATATTTAGGAGGGAGGGAGGGGAGGATTCAGCCTCAAACCCTCAAGGTTTGGCCGAAATTGGAGGTGGAGGAGTCCTACTCCGATCCTACTAGGAGTAGGATTCTTCCTCTCCATTTGGAAACCCTTTCCACCTTTTCCACCTTTGGGTTTTTTCCTTCTCAAACCTCATGGGCCTTAGTGGGAGCTTATGTCAGCCCACTAGGGGCTGCTTTGTATCCTCCCATAGCCCATAAGGCCCGTCGGGGCATGACACCCCTCCCGATGGTCCCCGGTACCGCCCCGGCACTCCCGGTACACTACCGATGAGCCCGAAACTTTTCCGGTGACCAAATCAGGACTTCCTATAACTCAACTATACCGAAACGTCACCGAACATTAAGTGTGCACACCCTGCTGGTTTGAGAACTATGCAGACATGACCTGAGACACTCCCCGGTCAATAACCAATATCGGGAGATGGATGTCCATATTGGCTCCTACATATTCTACGAAGATCTCTATCGGTTGAACCTCTATGTCAAGCATTCATTTAATCCCGTATGTTGTTCCCTTTGTCCTTCGGTATGTTACTTGGCCGAGATTCGATCGTCCGTATCTCCATACCTAGTTCAATCTCGTTATCGACAAGTCTCTTTACTCGTTCCATAATAAAATATCCCATAAGTAACTCCTTAGTCACATTCCTTGCAAGGTTTGTTGTGATGTTGTATTACTGAGTGGGCCCCGAGATACCTCTCCGTCACACGGAGTGACAAATCCTAGTCTTGATCCATGCCAACCCAATAGACACGTTTGGAGATACCTGTAGAGCACATTTATAGTCACCCGGTAACGTTGCGATGTTTTATACACACAAGGTATTCCTACGATGTACGGGAGTTGCATGATCTGATGGTCATAGGAACAGATACATTGACATGAAGAAAACATTAACAATAATCTGACAGGATCATATGCTATGTTTATAGTTTGGGTCTTGTCCATCACATCATTCTCCTAATGATTTGATCCCGTTAGCAAGTGACAACACTTGTCTATGGCTAGAAAACCATTGACCATCTTTGATCAACCAGCTAGTCCTTTAGAGGCTCACTAGGGACAGTGTGTTGTCTATGTATCCACACATGTATTTGAGTTTCCAATCAATACAATTTTAACATGGATAATAAATGACTATTATGAACAAGGAAATATAATAATAACCAATTTATTATTGCCTCTAGGGCATATTTCCAACAGTCTCCCACTTGCACTAGAGTCAATAATCTAGTTCACATCACTATGTGATTGTAATGAATCTAACACCCATGCAGTTCTGGGGTTCAATCATGTCTTGCTTGTGAGAGAGGTTTTTAGTTACAGGATTTGAACCTTTCAGATCCATGTGTGCTTTACAAATCTCTATGTCATCCTATAGATGCTGCTACTACACGCCATTTGGAACTATTCCAAATGTCTGTTCCAGTATACGAATCCGATTTACTACAAAGAGTTATTCGGATTAGTGTCAAAGCTTGCATCGATGTAACCCTTTACGACGAACTCTTTAATCACCTCCATATTCGAGAAAAATTCCTTAGTCCACTAGTTACTAAGGATAACTTTGACCGCCGTCCAGTAATCCATTCTGGATCACTTTTGTACCCCTTGACAAACTGATGGCAAGGCACACATCAGGTGCGGTACACAACATGGCATACTTCACAGCCTAAGGCTACAACATAGGGGACGACCTTCGTCCTTTCTCTTTCTTCTTCCGTGGTCGGGCTTTGAGTCTTACTCAAATTCACACCTTACAACACAGCCAAGAACTCATTCTTTGCTAATCTATTTTGAACTCCTTCAAAAACTTGTCAAGGCATGGATTTCATTGAAAGTTCTATTAAGCATTTTGATCTATCTCTATAGATCTTGATGCCCAATGTTCAAGTGCTCCCACTCACTTCTATAGTGCTCCCACTCACTTCTTTGGAAATACAAGTTTCTCATAAACCTTGTATAAACCCAAAAGCTTTGATCATCTCATAAAAGTGTATATTCCAACTCCGAGATGCTTGCACCAGTCCATATAAGGATCGCTGGAGCTTGCATACTTGTTAGCATCCTTAGGATCGACAAAACCTTATGGTTGTATCACATGCAACCTTTCCTCAAGGAAACCATCGAGGAAACAATGCTTTGACATCCTGTGTGCAATATTTCATTAATAATGCATCAACTGCTAACATAATTCCAACAGACTCTTAGCATCGCTACGAGTGAGAAAGTCTCATCATAGTCAACTCTTTGAATTTGTCGGAAACTTCTTTGCAACAAGTCGAGCTTTCTAAATAGTGACTTTCACCATCATCGTCTGTCTTCTTTTAAAAGATCCATATGTACTTAACAGTCTTACGACCATCAAGTAGTTCTTCCAAAGTCTACACTTTGTTTTCATACATGTATCCTCTCTCGGATTTCATGGCCTCCAACCATTTGTCGGAATACGGGCCCACCATCGCTTCTCCATAGCTCGTAGGTTCATTATTGTCCAAAAACATGACCTCCAAGACAGGGTTACCGTACTACTCTGGAGCAGTACGTGACCTTGTCGACCTACGAGGTTTGTAGTAACTTGATCCGAAGCTTCATGATCACTATCATCAGCTTCCACTTCAATTGGCGTAGGCGCCACAAGAACAACTTCCTGCGTCCTGCTACATACTGGTTGAAGTGACAGTTCAATAACCTCATCAACTTTCCACTATCCTCCCACTCAATTCTTTCGAGAGAAACTTTTGCTCGAGAATGGACCCGTGTCTTGAAACAAACACTTTCTTCCAGATCTGAGACAGGATATATACAAAACTCTTTTGGGTGTCCTATGAAGATGCATTTATCCACTTTGGGTTCGAGCTTATCATGCTGAAACTATTTCACATAAGCGTCGCAACCCCAAACTTTCAAGAAAAACAGCTTAGGTTTCTCCAAACCATAGTTCATACGGTGTCATCTCAACGGAATTACGTGGTGCCCTACTTAAAGTGAATGCGGTTGTCTCTAATGCATAACCCAAAAACGATAATGGTAATTCATTAAGAGACATCACAGTATGCACCATATCCGATATGGCATGGCTATGACGTTCAGACATACCATCACACCAGGGTGTTCCAGGTGGCATTAGTTGTGAAACATTTTCCACACTTCCTTAATTGTGTACCAAACTCGCAACTCAGATATTCATCTGTGTGATCATATTGTAGACATTTTATCCTCTTGTCATGACAATCTTCACTCTGAAATAGCTTGAACTTTTCAATAATTCAGACTTGTGATTCATCAAGAAAATACTCTTGTATCTACTCAAATCGTCAATGAAGTAATAACATAACGGTATCCACTGCGTGCCTCAACACTCATTGGACTGCACACATCAAAACATATTACTTCCAACAAGTTACTTTCTTGTTCCATATCACTGGAAAAACGAGGCCATCGGTCATCTTCCCCATGTGGTATGATTTGCATGCCTCAAGTGATTCCAAATCAAGTGAGTCCAAACGATCTATGTGCATGGAGTTTCTTCATGCGTTCACACCAATAGGCATGGTTCCCATGTCTCAAACGATTCAAAAACAAGTGTGTCCAAAGATCCATCAGTATGGAGCTTCTTCATGCGTTTTACACCAATATGACTCAAGCGGCAGTGCCGCAAGTAAGTGGTACTATCATTACTACTTTGTATCTTTTGGCAACAATATTATGAACATGTGTATCACTACGATCGAGACTCAATAAACCATTGAAGGTATTTATTAAATCAAATGGAATAACCATTATTCTCTTTAAATGAATAATCGTATTGCAATAAACATGATCTAATCATGATCATGCTCAACGAAAACACCAAATAAAAATTATTTAGGTTTAACACTAATCCCGATGGTAGAGGGAGCGTGCGATGTTTGATCACATCAACCTTGGAAACACTTCCAACATATATCGTCACCACACCTTTAGCTAGTCTCCGTTTATTTCGTAGCTTTTATTTCGAGTTACTGACACTTAGCAACCGAACCGGTATCTAATACCCTCGTGCTACTAGGAGTACTAGTTAAGTACACATCAATATCATTTATATCCAACATACTTCTGTCGACTTTGCCAACCTTCTCATCTACCAAGTATCTAGGGTAGTTCCTCTTCAGTGACTGTTCCCCTTATTACATAAGCACTTAGTCTCGGGTTTGGGTTCAACATTGGGTCTCTTCACTAGAGCAGCAACTGGTTTGCCGTTTAATGAAGTATCCCTTCTTGCCCTTGCCCTTCTTGAAACCAGTGGTTTTACTAACCATCAACAATTGATGCTCCTTTTTTACTTGTACTTTCGCGGTGTCCAACATCGCGAATAGCTCAAGGATCATCATATCTATCACTAATCTGTTATAGTTCATCACGAAGCTCTAGTAGCTTGGCGGCAGTGAGTTTGGAGAACCATCACTATATCATCTAGAAGATTAACTCCCACTCGATTCAAGCGATTGTAGCACTCAGACAATCTGAGCACATGCTCAACGATTGAGCTTTTCTCCCTTACTTTGTAGACAAATAATATTGTCGGAGGTCTCATACGTTTCAACAAGGGCACGAGCATGAAATCCCAATTTCATCTCGTGGAACATCTCATATGTTCTGTGACGTTCAAAACGTCTTCGGCGCCTCAACTGTAAGCCGTTAAGCATTACACACTGAACTATCACGTAGTTATCAAAAAACATGTATGCTAGATGTTCGCAACATCCACAAACGACGCTCGAGGTTTAGCACACCAAGCGGTGCATTAAGGACATAGGCATTCTGCACAACAATGAGGACAATCCTCAGTTTACGGACCCAGTCCGCATAATTGCTACTATCATCTTTCAACTAAATTTTCTCTAGGAAAATATCCAAAACAGTAGAGCAACAGCGCAAGCTACAACATAATTTGCAAAGACCTTTTGACTATGTTCATGATAATTGAGGTTAACTAATCACATTACTAATAACTCCCACTCAAATAGACATCCCTCTAGTCCTTCGAGTGGCGCATGATCCAAACCCACTAACTCAAGTCCGATCATCACATGAGTTGAGTATAGTTTCATTGCTTAACATCTCCATGTATCAACTATAGGATTCATGCTCGACCTTTCGGTCTCTTGTGTTCCGAGGCCATGTCTGTACATGCTAGGCTCGTCAAGTTTAACCCGAGTGTTCCGTGTGTGCAACTGTTTTGCACCCGTTGTATGTGAACGTTGAGTCTATCACACCCGATCATCACGTGGTGTCTCAAAGCGACGAACTGTCGCAATGGTGCACAGTCGGAGAGAACACAATTTTATCTTGAAATTTTAGTGAGGGATCACCTTATAATACTACCATCTTTCTAAGAAAAATAAGGTGCATAAAAGGATTAACATCACATGCAAATCATTATTGTCATGATATGGCCATGATCTTGTGCTTCTTGACCTCCATCACCAAATCACCGACATAATCTTCATCGTCATCGGCGCCACACCATGATCTCCATCATTGTGCCGGCATCGAGGTTTTCGTGCTATCTATGTTATTACTACTAAATCTGCTACCTAGCAATAAAGTAAACGCATCTCCAAGCACAAACGTTAGTTTAAAGACAACCCTATGGCTCCTGCCGGTTGCCGTAGCATCGATGTGCAAGTCGTTATTTAACTATTACAACATGATCATCTCATGCATCCAATATATCATATCATGTCTTTGGACATATCACATCACATGCATACCCTGCAAAAACATGTTAGACGTCCTCTAATTTGTTGTTGCATGTTTTACATGGCTGCTATGGGTATCTAGTATGATCGCATCTAACTTATGCAAAGCCACAATGGTGATATGCAAATTGCTATTTAACATTCTCTAAGGACCGCCTCGGTCAAATCCGATTCAACTAAAGTTGAAGAAACAGACACCCGCCAGTTATCTTTATGCAACAAGTTGCATGTCAATCGATGAAACAAGTTGCACGAGTAAAGTTGGTCCATGCCGCTTCAATCCAACAATACCAGTGAATCAAGAAAAGACTAATGAGGGCAGCAAATTGAACATCAATGCCCACAAACACTTTTGTGTTCTGCTCGAGATATCATCTACGCATGAACCTAGCTCATGATGCCACTGTTGAGGAACGTCGCATGGGAAACAAAAAAATTCCTACGCACATGCAATACCTATCCATGGTGATGATCATCTATGAGAGGGGAGAGTGCATCTACATACCCTTGTAGATTGCTAAGCGGAAGCGTATATAACGTGGTTGATGTAGTAGAACATCTTCGTGATCCAAATCGCAGCCCCTCCCGCGATCTAATCATGAAACGTCACGCGATCCCATCACGATCCATCCCGATCTAGTGCCGACCGAGCGATGGCTCCGTGACAGCAGACCTTCCCCTGCAACGGCACTAGAAGAATGCTGCTAGCACTCTTCGGCAATCGAAACTAGAAGAATGTTGTTGACGGCCCACCAGCGCGTGGGATCGTAGAAGTTTTCGAGGGTAGAGTATTCGACCCAAATTTCTTGATACGCCAGGCAGGAGGTTAGAGAATACTCTCGAGTATTAGCAGTTGAATAGCTCAGATTCAACCACACCTGAAAGATTAGTATCTGCAAGCAATGTATCAGTAGCAAAGTAGTATAATAACAACGGTGTTAGAAACGATCTATTGATGGCAGACTATTCCTAACTGTCGTATCAATGGCGCCAGAAGTTGCCGGTTGACGGAAATTGTCTGTTCCCGTCAACGACCAGCGAGAAAAAGTATTGAAGCAGGTAGCAGCAGTGTAACGAGTAATAGCAGTGGCAAGGAACATCAGTAGTTAGAACAGTATCAAGTAGCAACAGTAGCAAGTGACAGTAGCAGCAGAGCAAGACAAGTAACAGCAGTAGCAGCAGAGCAAGACAAGTAACAGCAGTAGCAGCAGAGCAAGACAAGTAACAACAGTAGCAGCAGAGCAAGACAAGTAACAACAGTAGTAGGACGAACTCGTAGGCAATGGGTCGGTGATTTGTTTGGATGATATTCATCAGGCAACAGTTATAACAAGGAGAGATATGTGGCTAGCTCCCGTTCGTCAATGTGATGTAGGCATGCATTCCGTGTGTCGTCATACGTGCTTAGGGAAAAGAACTTGCATGACATCTATTGTCCATCCCTCCTGTGGCAGCGGGGTCCAAAAGGAAACTACGGGATATTAAGGTTCTCCTTTTAATAAAGAACCGGACCAACGCATTAGCACTTGGTGAACACATGAACTCCTCAAACTATGGTCATCACCGGGAGTGGTTCCGGTTATTGTCACTCCGGGGTTGCCGGATCATAACACATAGTAGGTAACTACAACTTGCAAGATCGGATCTAAAAGACACATATATTGGTGACAACATATTAATTTCAGATCTGAAATCATGGCACTCGGGCCCTAGTGACAAGCATTAAGCATGGAAAAGAAGTAGCAACATCAATCTCAGAACATAGCGGATACTAGGGATCAATCCCCATCAAAACTAACTCGATTACATGATAGATCTCATCCTACTCATCACCGCCCAGCGAGCCTACGAATAGATTACTCACGAACGACGAAGAGCTTCATGGAATTGGAGAGGGAAGAAGGTTGATGATGACGATGGCGATGATTTCCCCTCTCCGGAGCCCAAAACGGACTCCAGATCTACCCTCTATATGAAGAACTGGTTGTGGCGGCGCCTCCGTATCACAAACGCGACGAAATCTTCTCTTTTTTATTTTTTTGGGAGGAAAGTGAACTTATAGAGCTGAGATTGGGGCGGCAGAGCCACGTGGGCCCCACAAGATTGCCATCCGCCACCAGGGGGTGGCGGCTAGAGGGCTTGTGGCCCACTGGCCCACCCCCTCAGGTGGATATTTGCGCAGGTATTTTTCATATTTTCCAAAAATAATCTTCATAAATTTTCAGGACGTTTGGAGAACTTTGATTTCTGCACAAAAACAACACCAAGGCAATTCTGCTGTAAACAGCGTCAGTGCAGGTTAGTTCCTTTCAAATCATGCAAATTAGAGTCCAAAACAAGGGCAAAAGAGTTTGGAAAAGTAGATACGATAGAGACGTATCAACTCCCCCAAGCTTAAAACCTTGCTTGTCCTCAAGCAACTCAGTTGACAAACTGAGAGAGAAAGAAACAACGTTGACAAACTCTGTTTGATCTTGTTGTTGCAACTATGTCTAACTCATAACCAGAATTTCAGCAAGATTACAAGTTAACCACATAAGCAAGTGACACAAAGGACTCATGGTAAACTAATATCAATGGCATAAACAGCTAACGAGCAAATAATGATGAGTTTCAAATACCAACACTTCAATCAAAACAAGCATGAAGCAATATGATTAGGTGGCATCTCGCTACCTCTTTCTAAGACCGCAAAACATAAATGCAGAGCACTTTCAAAGATCAAGGGCTGACTAAACATTGTAATTCATAGCAACGAAGATCCAGTCATAGTCATACTCAATATCAATCAAAAGCAAAGCATAAAAATGACAGAGGTGCTCTCTAATTGGTGCTTATATAAGAAGAGGATGACTCGACAGGAAAATAAATAGACAAGCCCTTCGCATAGGGAAGCACTGATTTGCAGAGGTGCCAGAGCTCAAGCTTTGAAAACAGAGATAATAATTTTGGGTGGCATGCTTTCATTGTCAACGCAATGACCAAGAGTTCTCAATATCTTCCATGCTACTCATGCTATAGGCGGTTCCCAAACAGGAAAGTAAAGTTTTAACTCCCCCACCACCAATCAATCACACTCCACGGCTAGCCGAATCCTCGGGTACCGTCCATACTAACATCAATCCAGGGGGAGTCTTGTTTTACAATTATGTTTTCGATTTAAGCGTGGAACTGGGCATTCCAATTACCAGCCCCTTTCTCGTGAATGACAGTGAATAAACACATGTCGAGGATAACACTCCTAGCATGGAAGATACCAATAGCCCCCTGTCACCACATGAGCGGTTCGGGAATGCAAAACAGATTATTTCTTGAAGGTTTAGAGAGTGGCACATGCAAATTTACTTGGAACGGCAGGTAGATATCGCAAATAGGTAGGTATGGTGGACTCTCATGGAAAAACTTTTGGGTTTATGGAAGTGGATGCACAAGCAGTATTCCGCTTAGTACAAGTGAAGGCTAGCAAAAGACTGGGAAGCGACCAACTAGAGAGCGACAACAGTCATCAAGACGCAATGAGTTTGACTAACATTAAAAGCAAGCATGAACAGGATATAAATCACCATGAACACGAACATCATAGAGCTATGTTGATTTTGTTTCAACTACATGCATGAACATGCGCCAAGTCAAGCCACTTGAAACATTCAAAGGAGAATACCATCCTATCATACTACATCATAGTCATCTCAAAATCTATGTTGGCATTCAAGACAAACCATTATAAGCTCCTAGTTGTATAAGCATGGCATCAGAAACTATGATATCTAAGTTGTCATTGCAAACATGGTTCTCTTGCAACAAAGCTGAATCTGGGTTGACAAGCTAGTCATATTTACAAAGACATAATAGATAGAGTTCATACCAGCTTTTCTGTCTCAGTCACTTCATCATATATCATCATTGTTGCCTTTCATTTGCACGATCGAACGATGTGAACAATAATAAGCGCATTGGACTAAGCTGAATCTGCAGGCAAACACAAAGGAGAAGACAAAGTAATATGGCTCTTTGAAAGCTAAACAGGTATGCAAGCAAGAACCACTAAACATTGTAACCAATATCTTCTACCTTGACCCAAAGAAAAAGAAAACTATTTACACGGGAAAACTCCCAACAAGCAAAAGAAGAAAGAAAAATCTTTTTGGGTTTTCTCAAAAGGACACAAGACAAGAAAACAAAAGTAAACTAGCATGGATAATAAAGTGGCAAAGTGTGAACACCGGCTAACAAAGTGAAAGCATAAGCATGAATGTAAAGTCGGTGAGAACACGTACTCCCCCAAGCTTAGGCTTTGGTCTAGCTTGGTCTACTCCCATGGATGGTCCTGGCGAAACCCAAAATCGTAATGGGTGTTATACAGGAGTGCTGTAGCCACTGCCTGAATAGCTGCCTCACGTAGTCGAGCAGCCGTCACCTCCCTCTCATACTCCTCTGCCTCTCCTATGGTTATGTAGTTTCTTCGTTTTACTTGAAAGTCAAAGAAAGCAGGAGCAGGAAGGGTAATATGGAAAACACGCTGCCGGTTAAATATCAAGCGGTATAGGAGGGATCCATGATCTCTCTCAAGGAACTGGTAGCGTGTTAGAGCGACACGATCAAGGTAGGTTGTACGGAGAGGAGGGTCTTCTGAACGGATGGATACTCCAAGAAAATTTGCTAAGCATGTAGAATAAACTCCACCAAAGAAATCCCCCTCACTGGCATTATTATTCAGCCACCTTGCTATTATAGCAACCATATTGAATCTCCTGTCACCTATTACTGCGCTCTTAAGGATACTAAGGTCGGAAGCGCATAGGTGACAATGTGCACCCTTGTCGTTAATGCACCTACCTATGAAGAGGGCAAAGTAGTGCAAGGCAGGGAAATGGATGCTTCCTATGGTGGCTTGCGTGATATCTCTGGTTTCTCCAACAGTTATACTAGAGACAAAGTCTCTGACTGGAGACTTAGAAGGATCATTAATATCACCCCCATCGGGTATCTTGCAAATCCTATTGAAATTCTCCAAATCCATGGCGTAGGATTTATCGTACTGATCAAACAGTATGGATGAGTCACGGCCAACTGAAAATTTAAATCTATGCATGAAAGAGGCAGTGAGCATAGCATAATGTTCACATTTATCTGAGAGGAGTTCTTCTAACCCAGCATTGCGGACAAGTGTATCAAACTCATCCTTGAAACTTGCTTCGATTATGAACTCATCGGAAGTCCATTCACATGGTTGTACCGGTGCGTCCCTTAGTTGAAAAGGTTCGGGCTCCCGAAAAGAAAGACGGGGACCCTTCTTACTTGAGGAACCACCATGAAACATCCTCCTGAACATAATTTCCTTTTGCTGAAATTTTTGAAGTTCAAGAGAAAAATGAATGAAGACCAACCACACCTTGTAGCAACTACTCCTACTAGTGCCTAGAGACCGCATCACGCACTAAAACTACTTGGGACCAACTAAAATCAATATTTCTACCTCAAGAACAGGGTCACCAAGGTAGCAAGAATACGCGAAGGATAAAGCACTAGAGCAAAAACTAATTGGACCAATGGAGGAGTCACTTAGCAAGGAGTAATTTCCCCAAAATGGTTCGGAGAAAGGTGCTTTGAGCAAGGAGATCGAAAATCACAGGCAAAAGAGCAAGAACACGGGTTTGAGCTGCGAAACAATTTTTTCTGGAGGTGGAAGCAGAGGATGGGAGCTGGAATGAGTGGAGGGGGTCCCTGTGGGCCCCACAAGCTTGCTAGCCGCCACCAGGGGGGCAGTGGCAGGGCTTGTGGCCCACTGGTCTAGCCCCCAGGCCAGCTCTTAGGCCCAGTAATTTTCAAATATTCTAGAAAAAATCATACTTTATTTTCAGGACCATCGGAGAACTTTTATTTTCGAGGTATTTTTCTCCGGGACGCTAAAAGAGAAAACGGGAAAACTAAACTAAACCTATCATTTTTCTTCTAAGCAACAGAAAATGAAAGCTCAAAACAGAGGTATGTGACTCTTTGATTCATCCATTTTATGGTCATCGAAAGAAATCCGTTAATGGGGTTGATTAAGTCCTCATGACAAAACCTTTTCGAATTGCAAGAGAGAACGGAGAATTTTCGAATAGCCACTAAGTCACCTCAATGGGGATATGTATCTCCCCAACAAGCAAATCATACTTCATCTTGACACAAGAAATAGGGCATTCAAAGCTCCCAATAAGAATTGATGAAGTCTTTTCGATAGCATTGATGCGACGTACTTGATATCGTTTCTTCGGAAAGTGCACTATGTGCTCATTACCGTTGACATGGAAAGTGACATTGCCTTTGTTGAAATCTATAACAGCCCTTGCAGTGTTTAAAAAGGGTCTTCCGAGGATGACAGCCATGGCATCGTCCTCAGGAATATCCAAGATAACGAAGTCTGTTAAGATAGTGGTGTTAGCAACCACAACATGCACATCCTCGCAAATGCCGATAGGGAAAGTAGTTGATTTGTCAGCCATTTGCAGAGAAATTTTAGTGGGTGTCAACTTATCCAATTCAAGTCTACGATAGAGAGAGAGCGGCATAACACTAACTCCGGCTCCAAGGTCACATAAGGCAGTTCTTACGTAGTTTCCTTTAATGGAGCAAGGTATAGTGGGCACTCTAGGATCACCAAGTTTCTTAGGAGTTCCACCTTTGAGAGTGTAGTTGGCAAGCATGGTGGAGATATCAAGATCTGGTATCTTCCGTTTATTGGTCACGATATCTTTCATGTACTTGGCATACGGAGACACCTTGAGCATATCAGTTAACCGCATCTGCAGAAAGATGGGTCTTATCATCTCAACGAAGCGCTCAAAATCCTCATCATCCTTTTTCTTGGATGTCTTAGGATGAAAGGGCATAGGTCTCTGAACCCATGGCTCCCTTTCTTTACCATGCTTCCTAGCAGTGAAGTCATTCTTATCGTATCTCTTAGGTTGTGGGTTATCAGGATTAATCGTAGGTTCAATCACCACATCCTCATCATTGCTAGGTTGAGCATTATTATGAACATCACTGTCCATATTGTCACCAGGTTCATGTTCATCACCAGATTGTGTTTCTGCATCAGACGCAGAAATATCATTAGGTTCTTCAGGCGTGACAGTATTCGTTGAACTGGCATGTAGGTTTCTGTCATCCTTCTTCTTCTCCTTAGGATGACGAGGTGTATCAGCATTGATTCCTTGAGAATCTTGATCAATTCTCTTAGGATCACCTTCAGGATACAAAGGTTCCTAAGTCATTTTGCCTCCTCTAGTAATGACTCTGACAGAGTTGTCATTTAATTCATTGAGCAAGTCATTCTAAGCTTTAAGTACTTGTTCTACCTGAGTAGTAATCATAGAGGCATGTTTACTTAGAAGCTTCAGATCATTGACATTTCTGTCTACACAAGCACTTAAATGGCTAAGCATATGAGTACTTTGTTCCAAATGTCTGCTAACATAATCATTGAAACTCTGTTGTTTGGCAACAAAGTTGTCAAATTCATCAAAGCATAGGCTAGCAGGTTTGTCAAAAGGAATATCACTCTCATCAAACCTACGCAGAGAATTCACTTCTACTACTTGTATCGGGTTATCGAGACCATGGATCTCTCCTATAGGTGGTAGATTTTTGACATCTTCAGATCTAATGCCTTTCTCTTGCATATATTTCTTGGCTTCTTGCATATCTTCGGGACTGAGGAATAGAATACCACTTTTCTTTGGAGTTGGTTTAGGAGGTGGTTCGGGAATAGTCCAAGCATTATCGTTGATCAAGATGTTATTCAGTAGGGTCTCAGCTTGTTCTACAGTTCGTTCCCTAAAAACACAACCGGCACAACTATCTAGGTGGTCTCTAGAAGCATCGGTAATTCCGTTACAGAAGATATCAAGTATCTCGTTCTTCTTAAGAGGGTGTTCAGGCAAAGCATTTTGTAGCTGGACGAGCCTCCCCCAAGATTGTGGGAGACTCTCTTCTCGGAGTTGAGCAAAGTTGTATATTTCCTGCAAGGCAGCTTGCTTCTTATGGGCAGGGAAATATTTCTCACAGAAGTAATAGACCATATCCTGGGGACTACTCACGCATCCAGGAGCAAGAGAGGTCAACCAAGCTTTAGCGTCATCCTTTAGAGAGAAAGGAAACAGCTTAAGGATGTAGTAGTGGCGGATCTTCTCCTCACTAGTGAAAAGGGTGCCTATATCGTGTAGTTTGGCAAGATGGGCTACGACCGTCTCAGACTCATAACCGTGGAAAGGATCAGATTCGACTAGAGAGATTATCTCAGGATCGACAGAGAATTCATAATCCTTATCGGTGATAAAGATAGGTGAAGTGGCAAACTTCGGGTGGTATTTCATCCTAGCTTTCAGAGATTTTTCCTTCCACTTGAGAAGTAATTTCTCAGCGTCATAGACATCCTTACACGCAAGAAACTCCTCAGCTATCTCTCCCTCCATAATGTAACCCTCAGGTATATCAGGCAATTCATATCTAGGAGAGCTAGATCTAACAGGAGCAAAAGCAGGTTCTATCTAAATAGTATCGGTAGTATCAGAAGCATCACGAGCATTGGCAGTAACTCTAGCAATATGAGCATCAAGGAACACCCCTAGTGGAACATCAGGCAAAGTAGTATCTATAGCAATATCAAGCATAACATCATCAGGCAAAGTATCAAGCATAGCATCTCTAGCAGTAGCATCATAAGCATCATCAAGCACAGGCGACATATCAAGATTTGTAGCAAGAGGTGATGTCGCAAACTTACTCATAACTGAAGGTGAATCAAGTGCAGAGCTAGATGACAATTCCTTACCTCCCCTCGTAGTTGAGGGCAAGACTTTGGTTTTTGGATCCTTTAGATTCTTCATAGTGATCATCAGATATAAATCCCAAGTGACTCAGAGAATATATAAATACCTCCCAGGCAACGGCGCCAGAAAAATGCTGACTCCGTGACAGCAGACCTTCCCCTGCAACGGCACCAGAAGAATGCTGCTAGCACTCTCTGGCAATCGAAACTAAAAGAATGTTGTTGACGGCCCACCAGCGCGTGGGATCGTAGCAGTTTTTGAGGGTAGAGTATTCGACCCAAATTTGTTGATACGCCAGGCAAGAGGTGAGAGAATACTGTCGATTATTAGCAGCTGAATATGTCAGATTCAACCACACCTGAAAGATTACTATCTGCAAGCAAAGTATCAGTAGCAAAGTACTATGATAACAACAGTGTTAGAAACGATCTGTTGACGGTAGACTATTCCTAACTGTCGTATCAATGGCGCCAGAAGTTGCCCGTGGACGGAAATTGTCTGTTCCCATCAACGACCAGCGAGAAAAAGTATTGTAGCAGGTAGCAGCAGTATAACAAGTAATAGAAGTGGCAAGGAACAACATTAGTGATAGAAGTAGCAAGTAGCAACAGTAGCAAGCGACAGTAGCAGTAGAGCAAGACAAGTAACAGAAGTAGCAGCAGAGCAAGAAAAGTAACAGCAGTAGCAGCAGTGCAAGACAAGTAACAGCAGTAGCAGCAGAGCAACACAAGTAACAACAGTAGTAGGACGAACTCGTAGGCAATGGGTCGGTGATTTGTTTGGATGATATTCATCATGCAACAGTTATAACACGGAGAGATATGTGGCTAGATCCCGTTCGTCAATGTGATGTAGGCATGCATTCCGTGTGTCGTCATACATGCTTAGGAAAAAGAACTTGCATGACATCTATTGTCCATCCCTCCCGTGGCAGCGGGGTTGAAAAGTAAACTACTGGATATTAAGGTTCTCCTTTTAATAAAGAACCAGACCAATGCAATAGCACTTGGTGAACACATGAACTCCTCAAACTATGGTCATCACCGGGAGTGGTTCCGGTTATTGTCACTCCGGGGTTGCCGGATCATATCACATAGTAGGTAACTACAACTTGCAAGATCGGATCTAAAACACACATATATTGGTGACAACATAATAATTTCAGATCTGAGGGCACTCGGGCCCTAGTGACAAGCATTAAGCATGGCAAAGTAGTAGCAACATCAATCTCAAAACATAGTGGATACTAGGGATCAATCCCCATCAAAACTAAATCGATTACATGATAGATCTCATCCTACTCATCACCGCCCAGCGAGCCTACGAATAGATTACTGACGAACGACGAAGAGCTTCATGGAACTGGAGAGGGAAGAAGGTTGATGATGACGATGGCGACGATTTCCCCTCTCCGGAGCCCAAAACGGACTCCAGATCTGCCCTCCAAACGAATAACAGGTTGTGGCGGCGCCTCCGTATCGCAAATGCGATGAAATCTTCTCTTTTTTATTTTTCTGGGACGAAAGTGAACTTGCAGAGCTCAGATTGGGGGCGGCAGAGCCACGTGGGCCCCACAAGCTTGCCATCCGCCACCAGGGGGTGGCGGCTAGAGGGCTTGTGGCCCACTGGCCCACCCCCTCAGGTGGATCTTTGCGCACGTATTTTTCATATTTTCCAAAAATAATCTCCGCAAATTTTCAGGACGTTTGGAGAACTTTGATTTCTCCACAAAAACAACAACAAGGCAATTCTGTTGAAAACAACGTCAGTCCAGGTTAGTTCCATTCAAATCATGCAAATTAGAGTCCAAAACAAGGGCAAAAGAGTCTGGAAAAGTAGATCCGATCGAGACGTATCAGGCGACACCTCCGCGTTCAGCACACGTACAGCTTGGTGACGATCGCCGCCTTCTTGATCCAGCGAGGGGGCGGAGAGGTAGATGAGTTCTCCAGTACGGCGGCGTGGTGGTGGTTGTGGTGGAACTATTCCAGCAGGGCTTTGCCTAAGCACCGCTGAAACTAGACTAGAGGAGAAACAAATCTAGAGAGAGAGGACAACACGTGGCTGACTTGTTGTGTCTCAAAAACTCTAAATACCTCTAGTATATATAGGAGGGAGAGAGGGGAGGAGGCAGCCTCAAACCCTGAAGGTTTGGACAAAATTGGAGGTGGAGGAGTCCTACTCCAATCCTACTAGGAGTAGGATTCCTCCTCTCCAGTTGGAAACCCTTTCCACCTTTTCCACCTTTGGGTTTTTTCCTTCTCAAACCTCATGGTCCTCAGTGGGAGCTTATGTCAGCCCACTAGAGGTTGGTTTGTATCCTCCCATAGCCCATAAGGCCCCTCGGGGCGTGACACCCCTCCCGATGGTCCCCGGTACCCTCCCGACACTCCCGGTACACTACCAATGAGCCCGAAACATTTCCGGTGACCAAAACATGACTTCCTATATATATATATATCAGTATTTACCTCTGGACCATTCCGGAGCTCCTCGTGACGTACGTGATCTCATCCGGGACTCCGAACAACTTTCGGTTACCAACACCTATAACTCAAAACGTCCCCAAACCTTAAGTGTGCAGACCCTGCGGGTTAGAGAACTATGCAGACATGGCCTGAGACACTCCCCGGTCAATAACCAATAGAGGGACCTAGATGTCCATATTGGCTCCTACATATTCTACGAAGATCTCTATAGGTTGAACCTCTATGTCAAGGATTCATTTAATCCCGTATGTTGTTCCCTTTGTCCTTCGGTATGTTACTTGCCCGAGATTCGATCGTCGGTATCTCCATACCTAGTTCAATCTCGTTACTGGCAAGTCTCTTTACTCGTTCCATAATACAAGATCCCATAACTAACTCCTTAGTCACATTTCTTGCAAGGCTTGTTGTGATGTTGTATTACTGAGTGGGCCCCGAGATACCTCTCTGTCACACGGAGTGACAAATCCCAGTTTTGATCTATGCCAACCCAACAAACAGCTTTGGAGATACGTGTAGAGCACCTTTATAGTCAGCCGGTAACGTTTCTACGTTTGACACACACAAGGTATTCCTCCGATGTTTGGGAGTTGCATGATCTCATGGTCATAGGAACAGATACATTGACATTAAGAAAACAGTAGCAATAAACTCACACGATCATATGCTACGTTTATAGTTTGGGTCTTATCCATCACATCATTCTCCCAATGATGTGATCCCATTATCAAGTGATTACACTTGTCTCTGGATAGGAAACCTTTGACCATCTTCGATCAACGAGGTAGTCCTTTAGAGGCTCACTAGGGACAGTGTGTTGTCTATGTATCCAGACATGTATTTGAGTTTCCAATCAATACAATTCTAGCATGGATAATAAACGATTATTATGAACAAGGAAATATAATAATAACCAATTTATTATTTCCTATAGGGCATATTTTCAACAGACAAAGTGACGGGTGAACCCGGGGGTAGGCATCCACTGATGCCTTGTGCGGCCCTCATGGCTCCGTCTGACCTAATTCCACCTTCATAAATACTCAAAAACCGGAAACCAGTAGAGAGCCACGAGAAACACTTTTTTGCTGCTGCAAGCCTTTGGAGGCCTTTTTCGGTGCCCTACTAGAGGGCGAATCAATCATGGAAGCCGTCTACATCAACCATGTTGCCTCCATCATGATGTGTGAGTACTCCACCACACACCTATGGGTCCATAGCTAGTACCTAGATGGTTTCTTCTCTCTCTTTGATCTTCAATACAAAGTTCATCGTGATTCCCGTGGTGATCTATGTGATGTAATCCTCTTTTCAAGTGTGTTTGTTGGGATCCGATGAGTTGTAGGTTTATGATGAGATTATCAATGAATTTATATTGAGTCTTCTCTGAATTATTTTATGCATAATTGTTATGGCTTCGTTTTTATCTCCGATATATCGATTTGGTTTGGCCAACTAGATTGATTTACCTTTAGAGGGAGCGGTGCGGTTGGATGGGTTCAATCTTGCGGTGCTCAATCCTATTGAGAGAAAGTGACACGTCACGTATTTGTATTCTTGCAATTGCCGTGAATGGACGTGATGCCTATATACATGACCATTGCCGTGAATGACATGTCATAACTATGTGTTATTTTGTCAATTGCCCAATGGTAATTTGTTTACGTGCCGTATGATATATTCAAGAGAGAAGCCTCTAGAAAAAACTATGTCCCCCCGAGTCTACTTAAATATATTTACTAAAACTCAATTTTTCTTGCTGCAATTTATTTATTTTATACTTATAATATCTATCTGTAAGTATTTAACCCTTGCAAGTAACGAGTTCAAGGGGCTTGACAGTCCTCTTGCCCGCGTTGGGTGCAAGTGTTTGGTTTTGTGCGTGTAGGTGCTGCTAAAGCGGGTTTGCATGAGTCTTCTATTAGTTTGATAACCTTGGTTCTCATAGAGGGAAATACTTATCTCTATTGTGTTGCATCTCCCCTCCTCTTCAGGGAAAAATCCATCGTAGTTTACAAGTAGAAGCCCACATTGCCTTTTGCCAGAACTGGTCGGGAACACATCAAATCTAGTAGGCCCCTATCGCCACACTCAAGATCGGGGTCGGGATGTGCTGAATTAGACTAGCCCACATGATCGTGTGCGAGATCTAGGTGGAAGCCCGCTACACAGGCCATGCCTATGCCATGTTTAGTCGCTAACTTTTAGAACATTGTGCCCCATGTTTGGTTTTGGTAATTGATGGCAATCCTTATGGACCAATGGTTTCCTTGAGTTATATTTGAAGAATTTTTCTATAGGCATTTCTTGAAGTCCATTTGTTGGTTTCTAAGGGTTTATGAGATGAGCAAGGTGGTATTCAAGGATTTATCCAAAGATTGGTCATGTAATAGTTCATATTGTTCCAAGCATGTCTTTAAGAAGAATATTGTGGGAAGATTCATGTTTACCTTCAAGACATTACCTTCATGAAGAGAGAAGATAAGTCTCAAGGTTGATCAAGACTAAGTCAAAGAGTTAATCAAATTTATCAACACACAAAGCATACACAATGTACCAAGAGGGATAAAGTGATCACATGGTATGAAGCATTGTCAATTACGCTTTGTGTACTAACCCATGGTCTACATGAGAGTTCTATGTGAGGTTAGGTATGTGACCATGGGCTTGCATCAAGGGAAAGATCTCATACAACCCATGGAGGATGACATCAAGTGGTCGTAGTTGTTTGTGTTAAAACCGGCAAATCTCGGGTAGGGTGTCCTGAAGTGTGGAGATTTAATCGATGGGTAACAAGGAACAAGGGAGACGATATTTACCTAGGTTCAGGCCCTGTAGAATGAGGTAAAACCCTACATCATACTCTCGTTTATATTAATGGTGGAGTATCGAATACATAGTTGATCTACCTCGAGGTCGTATGTGCTGGTCTAAAACCCTAGGAGTAATGATCTTAGCGTGCCCTCTTTGGTTTGTATAGAACCAGTGATACTAGGGTTACACAATGTGGGTTACACCACGGAGAAAACATGTCGATCATTGCTACTGCAACAAACGACCTTCCAATGGCGCCAGAAATAGGCACGTTGTCGGGAAATTATCTTGACGTGTTCCTCCCCGGCAATGGCGCCAGAAATCCTTCAGCTGCGGCTACGCCTTAAGGGACTACCTAGGCAAGTATGCAAAGGATTTCCCCCGTGGCCTTGGAGCCTTGCGTTGGTGTTCCCTCAAAGCGGAAAGGGTGATGTAGCGTAGCGGTGGTAAGTATTTCCCTCACTTTGAGCAGCAAGGTATCAATCCGATGGAGGAGTATCTCAAGATCCTGCACAAACACAAAAACTTGCTCCCAACGCTATGAAGGGGTTGTCAATCCCTTATATATTGTTTGCCAAGTGAGAACTGAAAGCAACAAAGTAACAAAGCAAAGTGCATCACATTCGAATAGCAATTCAAACGGGTATTCCCGGATACCGGTTAAATTGATTCGACCTGATGCTCAGATCAACCTAATGTCAACATGCATGAAATGTCATGTTATGGTACTGATTTACATCTAGGGCAGTGTGTGATCATTGCATTTATAATGAAATTTGGATATTTTTGCAAATTCCATTTATAAAGTGATTAAAAGAATTGAATTATTCCTTATTTCACAATTTAGGGTTCTGTAACTTTTTCAAACATAGTTGAAAATAGCATAATCAGAATCCTTGAATTTTTCTAATACTTTTTCATATATAAATTATTTTCATTGGAGTTACAGATTAATTTCTATGATTTTTGCAATTTTTAGCAATTTCCTGAATTAGTTTTATACTGGAAATTCCATTTATTGCATCAGGCTGACGTCAGCAGGTCAGCCGACCTGTGCAGGTCAAACCTGACAGGGGGCCCCACTGGTCAGCCTCTCTGGGACTAATCCCGCGCTGACCAGCCCCTAATTGGGGTTTGACCAGGCGTGGGGCCCTCTGTCAGCGACTCAGAGGAGGGCGATTAGGCCCTAATGGCCGGCCACGTCGACAGCCACCGGAGGGTGGTCGCCGGCGACCAAACCCGCGGTGGAGGGCTCGCCGGAGGCGACCTAGACGGCGCTGCTCCGCACGAAAACGCACGCGGTTGGCAGCTAAAGCAAGCTCGCGAAGTGGCCGATCTGGCAGGACCAACTAGGGAGGCTAGGGTCGCCGGAAGAGGCGTCGGCGACGAGCCGGAGTGGCGGCCGAAGCTCGGGCGTCGTCGGGGGCTTCGAATCAGGGGGATCCACGCTTAGATCTTAGCTGCTACGGCATCTACGCGTCGTCCTGGAGCTTCTGGTGCTCACGGGAGGACGAGCTGGACACCGGAGGGCTACCGGCGACGAGCGGCAGCGGCGGTGCTCGTCGGGCTCCGGTGAAACTAGGGCTAGAGGAGGGGATCGACGGGGAAAGCTTAGGGGAAACCACCACATGCTCACAGGGAGGGCAGAGAAGAGCTCAGACGGCTCGGGGAAGGCCTGGGGGCGACGAATCGACGGGAGATGTCCGACGGCCGGAGGAAGAAGACGACGGCGTTGCGGGCATTGCAGGGCTCGAGGGGACTTCGGCTTCTGCAGAGATGACCAGGGCGACGAGGCGGAGCTAATGGCGTGCTCGCGGAGGAGATCCTATGGCCAGGGGCACGGCCAGCTCGAGCTCGAGCTCGGCTCTAATGGCAGCAACAGGGAGAAGGAGGGGATCCGGGCGGAGGAGGAGAACCGAGGCGGGGAATGGATAGGGGAGGCTCTGGGGAGCTTATCCCCGTCGTCGCCAGCGCGAACCGACGGCCAGGCAGGCACGCAGGTGCGTGGACGCGCCGGAGGAGGCGGCGGCCACCTCCTGCTGCCTACTGGCGCGGGGAAGGGGACGAGCGGCGAGATGGGCTGGGCCTGGCTTGGGCGTCAGGTAAGATTTTCTGTATTTTCCCCTTTTCTGTTTTTCTGTTTTGCTATTTATTGCTTTGCTATTTATTTCAGCTCCAAAACAAAAAGTAAAAACTAATTTTGACCTCCTGAAATATTTGTTATAATATCCCCACTCATTTCCAAGACTTTCAACATTTTTGGAAAACTATAGTTTCTGATTTCAATTTTTAAATTTGAAACCAGTGGCTTTTGCATTTATTTAAATTGCTTAAAGTGTCAAGAAAATAGTTTTCTCCAATGCTCATTTACTTTCATGATTTATCAGAAAGTTTGAACATTTCTTGAGGCCATTTTGGGTTCATTGATTTGAACTGGTTTGAAATTTCCTTTAATTGAAATGGTGGCTAGGGTTTTGAGTTTTTCCTTTGCCACTTTGTTGTTTTTGTTGAAACTTCTTAGATGCAAATGCAAAGAAGACATGAGCACAATGCTATCTAGCTTAAGGTTTAGGGATGTGACAGTCTCTCTCTCTAGGTGTGCAGCAAGGATGATCGTGACACAACAAAAATAAAAGACTCATACAATACAAGACGCTCCAAGCAAAAACACATAACATGTGGTGAATAAAAATATAGCCCCAAGTAACGTTACCGATGGATTGAAGACGAGAGAGGGGATGCCTTCCCGGGGCATCCCCAAGCTTAGGCTTTTACGGCATCCTTGAATCTCTTGGGGTGCCTTGGGAATCCCCAAGCTTGAGCTCTTGCCACTCTTTATCTTTTTGTCCATAAGAACTTCACCCAAAACTTGAAAACTTCACAACACGAAACTTAAACAGAAACTCGTGATAACATTAGTGCAAGAAAGCAAACCAACACTTCCTTAGGTACTGTGGAAACTTAAATTCTTCTTGTGCTGATGTTGGGTTATTTTACTTTCAATCTTCCATGGCTAATACCCCCCAATACTATCCATAGTTTCATCAAAATAGGCAACCAACACAACAAAAACAGAATCTGTTAACAGCAGACCAGTCTGTAGCAATCTATACATTTCGTATACCTCTGGTACTTCAAACATTCTGAACAATTATGATAGTCTGAAGAATTTGTCTAGAAATCAGCAGAAAAAAGAATCAACTCAAAATCTCTTACAGAAAAAAATGAAAATTCTTTTCGTGAGTAGAAAGTTTCTGTCTTTTCCAGCATGACCAAACGATCATCCCCAAGACTAATCATAACGGTTTTGCTTGGCACAAACGCAAAAAGGAACACAAAAAACACAATCAGAACAGAATTATGAAAGTGTGGAAAACACAAAACAGAAAGAAAAAGGATAAATTTTTTGGGTTGCCTCCCAACAAGCGCTTTTGTTTAACACCCTTAGCTAGGCAAAAAGTGATGGAATCACGTATAGTCATCTTTGGTGCTCAAACCATAGGTAGCCCTCATCATAGATTCATAAGGCAATCTTATTTTCTTTCTAGGAAAGTGCTCCATGCCCTTCTTTAAAGGAACCTGAAATCTAATATTCCCTTCCTTCATATCGATCATAGCACCAATAGTCCTTAGAAAAGGTCTACCAAGAATAATGGGACATGAAGGATTGCAATCTATGTCAAGTACAATGAAATCCACAGGTACATAGTTCTTATTTGCAACAATAAGAACATCATCGATCCTCCCCATGGGTTTCTTGATAGTAGAATCCACAATATGCAAATTAAGAGAACGCTCTTCAATCTTTTGAAAACCAAGAATATCACATAAAGACTTTGGAATCGCGGAAACACTAGCACCCAAATCACACAAAGCATTGCACTCGTAGTTTTTTATCTTGATTTTGATAGTAGGTTCCCACTCATCATGAAGTTTTCTAGGTATAGAGACTTCTAGTTCGAGCTTCTCTTCAAGAGATTTCATCATAGCATCTACGATATGCGCGGTAAAGGCTTTGCTTTGGCTATAGGCATGTGGAGAGTTTGCAATGGATTGCATCAAAGAAATGCATTCAAACAAGGATCAATTATCATAATTGAATTCCTTGAAACCCAAAGTGGGAGTTTCATTACTACCCAAAAATTTGACTTCTTCTACTCCACTCTCCACACCTTTATCATCAAGATAGGTGGACTCCGAATCATTGGGGTGTTTTTCAACCAAAGTGGATTCATATCCAGCCCCTCCATAAGTAGGTTTGACACGCGAAAACAAAGATGCAAGAGGAGACACACCAAGCAATTTAAGATCTTCGTGATTTGCATCACTAGAACGCACCCTTTTAAACCATTCATGTCTAGCGCGAATTTGGGCGTTTCTTTCTTTGCTCTCATTCATGGAGATACGCATAGCTTTCAAAGTTTCATCCAAGTTGACCTTGGGAGGAGCACATCTAACTTTCAAAGCATCAATATCACAAGACATCCTATCAACGCTCTTAGCCAAATCGTCTATTTTGAGTAGTTTTTCCTCTATGGACGCATTGAAAATCTTTTGAGAGTTGACGAACTCTTTGATATAACTCTCTAGATTAGAGGGTAATTTTTTGTGATTTCCATAAGTGTTTCCGTAGGAATTGCCATAATTGTTAGAGGAGTTACTAGGAAAAGGCCTAGGAACATAGTTTCCTCTAAAAGCATTGTTGTTGCCAAAATTGTTCCTACCAACAAAATTCACGTCCAAACTAGCGTTGCTACTCTCAATCAAAGAAGATAGTGGCATGTCATTATGATCTACGGTAGCGTTTCTACTAGCAACCAAATTCATCAACTCGTCCATCTTAGCACTAAGCGAGTAATCTCTTTTATAGCGTGCACATTTTTGCTAGCGGGCGACCTTTCAGTGTGCCACTGAGAGTAGTTGGTCATGATATTGTCTAGGAGTTTTGTAGCATCTCCTAATGTGATTTCCATGAACGTTCCACCTGAGGAGGAGTCCAAGATATTGCGAGAAGCGAAATTCAAGCCAGCGTGAAAGATTTGTATAATCATCCACAAACTCAAGCCATGAGCGGGATAATTTCTAATCATAAGCTTCATCCTCTCCCAAGATTGTGCAACGTGTTCATGATCAAGTTGCTTGAAATTCATGATATCGTTACGTAAGGAGATGATCTTAGCTGGCGGAAAATACTTGGATATGTAAGCATCTTTGCACTTATCCCAAGAATCGATGCTATTTTTAGGCAAAGAAGAAAACCAAGTTTTTGCGCGATCTCGCAACGAGAAAGGAAAAGTTTCAACTTAATCACGTCATTATCCACATCTGTTTTCTTTTGCATATCACAAAGCTCAATGAAGGTATTGAGATGGGATGCGGCATCTTCACTAGGAAGGCCAGAGAATTGCTCTTTCATAAGAAGATTCAGCAAAGCTGCGCTGATTTCATACGATTCCGCACTAGTGGCGGGAGCAATCGGACTACTAATAAAATCATTATTATTAGTGCTCGCGAATTCGCAAAGTTTGGTGTTTTCAGCCATGATGACTTCAACAAACAAACAAGCACACAAGCAAGCGAAAAAACCGGCAAAGGGAAACGGCAAAGGCAAAAAGAAAATGGCGAAGGAGAAAGGCAAATGAAAAAGGCAAATGTGAAGTGGGGGAGAGGAAAACGAGAGGAAACTGGCAACAAAAGTAAATGCAAGAGAAGAGTTTGCGAGACCTACTTGGATAGATCTTGATCTCTCCTCCTCGGCAACGGCGCCAGAAATACTTCTACTACTGCAACAAAAGACCTTCCAATGGCGCCAGAAATAGGCACGTTGTCGGGAAATTATCTTGACGTTCTCCTCCTCGGCAATGGCGCCAGGAATCCTTCAGCTGTGGCTACGCCTTAAGGGACTTCCTAGGCAAGTATGCAAAGGATTTCCCCCGTGGCCTTGGAGCCTTGCGTTGGTGTTCCCACGAAGCAGAAAGGGTGATGTAGCGTAGCGGTGGTAAGTATTTCCCTCAGTTTGAGAACCAAGGTATCAATCCGATGGAGGAGTATCTCAAGATCCTGCACTTGCTCCCAACGCTATGAAGGGGTTGTCAATCCCTTATATATTGTTTGCCAAGTGAGAACTGAAAGCAACAAAGTAACAAAGCAAAGTAAAAGCGGAGGTGTAAACGATGGATGTGAATAGACCCGGGGGCCGTAGTGTTTACTAGTGGCTTCTCTCATGAAAGCAAGTAGACGGTGGGTGAACAAATTACTGTCGAGCAATTGATAGAACCGCGCAAAGTCGTGATGATATCTATGCAATGATTATATCTATAGGCATCACGTCCAAAACAAGTAGACCGATACTTTTTGCATCTACTACTATTACTCCACACGTCGACCGCTATCCAGCATGCATCTAGTGTATTAAGTCCATAAGAACAGAGTAACGCTTTAAGCAAGATGACATGATGTAGAGGGATAATCTGAAACCAATGATAAAAACCCCATCTTTTTACCCTTGATGGCAACTACTTGATGTGTGTCTTGCTTCCCCTATTGTCACTTGGAAAGGTCACCACATGGTAGAACCCAAAACCAAGCACTTCTCTCATTGCAAGAATCATAGATCTAGTTGGCCAAACAAAACCCAAGACTTGGAGAGAGTTACAAGGATATCAAATCATGCATATAAGAAATCAGCAAAGACTCAAATATATATCATAGATAATCTGATCACAAATCCACAATTCACTAGATCTCGACAAACACACCGCCAAACAAGATTACATCGGATAGATCTCCATGAAGATCATGGAGAACTTTGTATTGAAGATCCAAGAGAGAGAAGAAGCCATCTAGCTACTAACTACGGACCCGTAGGTCTGAAGTGAACTACTCACGAGTCATTGGAGGGGTGATGATGATGATGAAGAAATCCTCCAACTCCAAAGTCCCCTCCGGCAGGGCACCGGGAAGGGTCTCCAGATGAGATCTTGCGGAAACGGAAGCTTGCGGCGGCGGAAAAGTATTTTCGAGGCTCCCCATATTTTTTGCTGAATATTTGGGAATATATATGCCAAGGATCTAGGTCAGGGGGCTGCCTGGGAGGCCACAAGCCTGCCCACCGGCGCCTCCCCCTGGTGGCGGACTGGGGGCTTGTGGGCTCCCTGGAGGCCACCTGGCTTGGCCCAAAGGCCCCCTAATCTTCTTCCGTTCGGAAAAAAATCATTTCGGGGTTTTTCTTCCGTTTGGACTCCGTTCCAAAATCAGATCTGAAAAGAGTCAAAAACACGGAAAAACAGGAACTCGGACTTGGCACTGAATTAATAAGTTAGTCCCAAAAAAGATATAAAAGGTACATAAAACGTCCAAAGAAGACAAGATAATAGTGTAAAACCATCAAAAATTATAAATACGTTTGAGATATATCAATCATCATCTTGCTTTGGAGCATACACCAAGTCTTCAAAGGAGTCTGTTCTGGATACAACGCCATCTTGTAGTTCGGGCTCGACTGACATTTATAAAACAGCCCATGAGTCTAGCCCATGAAAGTTGGTAGGCGGCCTGAGGACCCCCTAGTCTCGGACTCCCTCAGCAATCCCCGAATTGGCCTCCAATGCCATAGTATTGATCTAGCATCTTCACGCCACCAAAGTCTCGAGCTTGTAGTGAGAGTTCCCCTCTTCCCCTATGTTCGGTAGACTCCAGTTCGGCTTGCAGCACATTTCCAGTTGTCGAAGCGTCGCATTGCCCACAAAATTGACCTTTCCACTGCACGTTTGATGACATCCTTCAATTTCTATGCTTCCAATAGGAGACAAGTGGTTCGAATAATCTTTTCAAAAAATCCCTTCATGTGTGCAGGGAGAAACCACTTATTAAATAAGCCGAGCGCGCTTCAAGTAACACACCCTGTTTCCCCAACTACCGAGAAGAACATCAAAGATCCCATAGACATGCGAGCGCTCTAAGCTCCTCCTCGTGTCCTCATGGACCCCTCCTAAGCGACTGGGCAAGTAGCTCCATTTCCCGTCTTCATTTGCGCGATCTAGAGGTGCACGAATATCTTCCTTCCTGCTACAGGAATCAGACTCTATGCCGTTTGCCATAACGGATGGCAAAGAGGTGATCCACCGACGGCAAAGGTCTTTGTCGTGAGCCTCCTGTCGGCAATGTTCCTACGACTACTTTCGACGGCATATCACCTTCTTTGCCATCAGTGTGCCTTAAGCGGACGACAATGGTCTTTGCCGTCAGACTCTGGCTCCGAGTGGACGACAAACATGTTTAGACGGCAGCCGACAGGAAACGCCTCCGTTAGGGCTAACGGAGGCTTTCCTGTGTGCCTCCCTCCCTGTCTTTGCCGTCTGCCTCCCTCCCTCTCTTTGACGTCTGCCTCCCTCCCTCTCTGTGTCATCTGCCTCCCTTCCTCTCTGTGCGATCTGCCTCCCTCCCTCTCTTTGTTGTCTGCCTCCCTCGCTCTCTTTGCCATCTAATTATATGGGCCAGCATATAGTTGGTTCAGCCGGCTCTTTGTCATTCCTTTACCGCCAGCCTCCCAAAGCAGCGGACGACAAAGAGCCTATATGGGTCAGCTGCTGCTGCCCTAGGTTGCATAGCTGGGTGCCACATGGCACCTTTGATGTTTGCTGCCTGATGGCAAAGGCCTTTGCCATTAGCTGGCACACGGCAAAGAGCCCATATTGTCCCAGTTTTTTTTTCACAGCACATATACATATACATAGCACATATATAAGTCACAACACATATACATATACATAGCACATATGATTCATGGTACATATATAGGTCACAACACATATTCATAGCACAAAGTTTCATCCGTATATATACATATACATATAGTTCCACATATACTATTCATCCATATATAAATATACATATAATTCCACCTTGTTCATCAACTCAAATGAAAACTAGAACTAAAGCACTCCATCAATGCCAGCTTCCATGCATGTAGTACATCCAATCTGCAAAATGGGAATAAGAAAGTCAGAACAACAACAACAACATATATATGACGTTTTTGAGCTTATTATGTCATCGTGGAGGAAAATAAGCTAAGTATATGACCTTTTTGAGCTAACCAAGGTTATTATGCAGTTTTAACCTAACTAAGCTAATTATGTCAATTTGGATGGAAATAAGCTAACTATCTCACATTTATGAGGTAACAAAGGTTCTTATGCCATTTTGGACCTAACTAAGCTAATTATGTCATTTTAGAGGAAAACAAGGTAAGTATATAATATTCATGAGCTAACCAAGGTTCTTATGCCATTTTGAGCCTATTATATCTTTTTGGAGCTAAATTAGTCATTTTAATGAGCTAACCAAGGTTCTTATGATGTTTTTACCTAACTAAGCTAATTATGTCATTTTGCAAGATAATTAGCTAAATATGTCTTTGTTCGGGAAAATAAGCTAAATTGAAGAAGAAAGAGAAGAAGCAAGAAGAGAAGAAGAAGTAGAAGAAAAAGAAGAAGGAGGAGGAGGAGTAGGAGAAGGAGAAGGAGAAGGGGGAGAAGAAGAAGAAGAAGAGAAGAAGAGAAGAAGAAGGAGGAGAGAAGAAGAAGGAGAATAAGGAGGGCTCCTTCTCCTATTTCTCCTTATTCTCTTATTCTTCTCTTCTTCTTCATATTCCTTCTTTTCATTTTTCCTCTTTCTTCTCCTCTTGTCCTCTTCTTCGAGCTAAATTAGCTCAGTATGCCTTTTTGGAGCTAAATGGGCTAATTATGTCATTGTTGGGGAAAATAAGGGAAGGAGAATATGAAAGAGGATAAGAAAGAGGAGGAGAAGAAGAATAAGGAGAAGAAGAAGAAGAAGAAGAAGAAGAAGAAGGAGAAGAAGGAGGAGAAGTAGGAGTCCTTCTCCTCCTTCTTCTCCTTCTCCTTCTCTTCTCTTCTCTTCTTCTTCTTGTTCCTTCTATTCATTTCTCCTCTTCTTGGAGATAAATTAGCTAAGTATGTATTTTTGGAGCTAAATGGGCTAATTATGTCATTTTAGAGGAAAACAAGCTAAGTATAAAATATTCATGAGCTAACCAAGGTTCTTATGCCATTTTGAGCTTATTATGTCATTTTGGAGCTAAATTGGTCATTTTAATGAGCTAACGAAGGTTCTTATGATATTTTTACCTAACTAAGCTAATTATGTCATTTTGGTGGATAATTATCTAAGTATGTCATTGTTGGGGGAAATAAGCTAAATTGAAGAAGAAAGAGAACAAGCAAGAGGAGAATAAGGAGAAAAAAAGAAGAAGAAGGAGGAGGAGGAGGAGGAGCAGAAGGAGAAGGAGAATGAGGAGGAGGATAAGAAGAAAAGAAGAAGAGAAGAAGAAGGAGAAGAAGGAGGAAAGAACAAGAAGGAGAAGAAGGAGGGCTCCTTCTCCTTCTTCTCCTTCTTTTCTTCTTCTTCTCCTCTTCTTCTTCTTCCTTCTTTTAATTTTTTCCTCTTTCTACTTCTCTTGTCCTCTTCTTCGAGCTAAATTAGCTAAGTATGCATTTTGGGAGATAAATGGGCTAATTATGTCATTGTTGGGGAAAATAAGGTAAGGAGAATATGAAAGAGGAGAAGAAAGAGTAGGAGAAGAAGAAGGAGAAGAAGAAGAAGAAGAAGAAGAAGAAGGAGAAGAAGAAGGACAAGAAGGAGGAGAAGTAGGACTCCTTCTCCTCCTTCTCCTCCTTCTCCTCCTTCTCCTTCTTTTCTTCTTCGCTTCTTCTTCTCCCTTCTTTTCATTTCTTCTCTTCTCCTCTCCTTGGATCTAAGTTAGCTAATTATGTCTTTTTGGAGCTAAATGGGCTAATTATGTCATTTTATAGGAAAACAAGCTAAGTATATAATATTCATGAGCTAGCCAAGGTTCTTATGCCATTTTGAGCTTATTATGTCAATTTGGAGCTAAATTAGTCATTTTAATGTGCTAACCAAGGTTCTTATGATGTTTTTACCTAACTAAGCTAATCATGTCATTTTGGATGATAATTAGCGAAGTACTCCGTCTGTCCCAAAATTATTGTCTTAGATTTGTTTAGATATGAATATATCTAGTCAAGTTTTAGTATTTAGATACATCCATTTCTAGACAAAGCTAAGACAAGAATTTTGGGACGGAGGGAGTATGTCTTTGTTTGGGAAAATAAGCTAAATTGTAGAAGAAAGAAGAGAAGAAGAAGGAGAAGAAAAATAAGAAGGAGGTGGAGGAGGAGGAGGAGAAGGAGAAGGAGAAGGAGGAGGAGGAGAAGAAGAAAAGTAGAAGAGAATAAGAAGGAGAAGAAGAAGGACGAGATAAGAAGAAGGAGAAGAATAAGGAGAGGAAGGAGGGCTCCTTCTCCTTCTTCTCCTCCTTCTCCTTCTTCACTTCTTCTTCTCTTCTTCTTATTCTTCCTTCTTTTCATTTTTCCTCTTTCTTCTCCTCTTGTCCTCTTCTTCAAGCTAAATTAGCTAAGTATGCCTTTTTGGAGCTAAATGGGCTAATTATGTCATTGTTGGGGGAAAATAAGGTAAGGATAATATGAAAGAGGATAAGAAAGAGGAGGAGAAGAAGAAGAAGCAAAAGAAGAAGGAGAAGAAGAAGGAGAAGAAGAAGGAGAAGAAGGAGGAGAAGTAGGACTCCTTCTCCTTCTTCTCCTCCTTCTCCTTCTTCTTCTCCTTCACTTCTTCTTCTCTTGTTTTTCTTCTTCCTTCTTTTCATCTCTCCTCTTCTCCTCTTCTTGGAGCAAAATTAGCTAAGTATGTCTTTTTGGAGCTAAATGGGCTAATTATGTCATTTTAGAGTAAAACAAGCTAAGTATATAATATTCATGAGCTAACCAAGGTTCCTATGCCATTTTGAGCTTATTATGTCATTTTGGAGCTAAATTAGTCATTTTAATGAGCTAACCAAGGTTCTTATGATATTTTTACATAACTAAGCTAATTGTGTCATTTTTGAGGATAATTAGCTAAGTATGTCTTTGTTGGGGAAAATAAGCTAAATTGAAGAAGAAAGAGAAGAAGCAAGAAGAGACGAAGAAGGAGAAGAAAAAGAAGAAGAAGGAGGAGGAGGAGAAGGAGGAGAAGGAGAAGGAGAAGGAGGAGGAGAATAAGTAGTAAAGAAGAAGAGAAGAAGAAGGAGAAGAAGAAGGAGAAGAAGGAGGAGAGAAGAAGAAGGACAAGAAGAAGGAGAAGAAAGAGGGCCCCTTCTCCTTCTTCTCCTCCTTCTCCTTCGTCTATTCTTCTTCTCTTCTTCTTCTTCTTCCTTCTTTTCGTTTTTCCTCTTTCTTCTCCTCTTGTCCTCTTCTTCGAGCTAAATTAGCTAAGTGTGCTCGTGGAGAGAACATTTTGAAGACTCCAACATTTCATAGAAGGCCTTTGCATATTCCTCCATCTCATCTTCTGAATCCCGAGCATCATCAAAGTCTTGCACCATGTCTTCGATCCCGGTACCATGCTCGTCGGTGCGACGACGAACCACCTCAGCTCTGGTGCATTGTATAGACTCACCATTACATGTCCAAACCGTATATTTAGGCTTAAAACCCCTCCTCTGCAGGTGTTTAATCATTACAGCCTCTGTCCTCTTTTTATAGTTGTCGTATTCAGGACAAGGGCACCACTTTGTTTCCTCGCCATTTGCAAATGCGGCTTTCACAAACTCCTTAGTTTTTAGAAACCATTCTTTCATTATCTCTTTCTGACTAGGGTGACCGGTTTACATCCACGCACGATCACTCATCTTGCCTAGCTACTAAACACACAAGAAATATATTTATATATAATTAAGCATATATATTCATGAGTTAATCAAGTTCGCTACTATTATTACGTCCATGCAACCTACACGCTAATATGTAAAGATATGTCCTAATCCCGCCCGAGTATGTGTAGATTGGGTTCGTTTTCCCATGCTCTTCTCCAGGTCCGATGCAAAATTTCGGCAGCACCTCCCCGCTGTTCTCGTGATACACGTCTCCGCAATAAACAAAGAGGATGTGTATCCGAAGAACAATAGGGAGGCACTGACGAAATTATGCATCGGATCCGGAACAAGGCATATGGGAAAACGAACCCAATCTACACATACTTGGGCTGTCCATGGATAACGTCGGACAATTCGGAAGAATCACGGTTATAAATATATGCAAATGCATGCATATTTATAACTGTAACCCTTTCGAACGGGAGACGCATACTGATCACGCATACTGATAAATTAATTTGATTACCTATATCTAGCAAGTTTCTTCCGAAGACCGACCCACAGCAAATGAAGGGGCAAGGAGGAGATGAAATTTGTACTCACCCATGAATGCAGGGGCGGAGCTCGTAGAACGGAGGTCTTCGCACAGCAGACCTCACAGCGAAGAGACAACTGTCACATGTAAATCCACCCGATCAACACACATATTTTGTGTTCATTAATAAAATCAAAAAATATACGACCTAACACAAATATATGACATAAAAAATGAGCCGGAAAGGTTTCGGGCTTTTTGCAAAGGCGAAACCATAAAAGGTGACCCTTGCAAATGGTCCTTAAGTTCTAGTTGGAAGAGGGACAAAAATTGTGTGATGGTATTAACTTTTTTGTGATTTCTACTCTTATTCCTTGATATTGTTTGTCATGATAATAAACTTCAGATTTTGTGCCTTTTTTGCTGCAGGTTGTGAATCATCAAACCGAGCACATTTGTAGTTCAACAAGTGGAAAAGTGACAAGTATGACAACTCAATCTTGGGTGGCTGATAGGGCAACGACTATGTTGAAGAAAGATCCAACCATTGGTGTTGTGAAGATACTGAAAGACTTGCAAGAGGAACATCATGTCACACTTGACTATCACACGATGTGGAGAGGCAAGCAAAGGGCAGCAAATAGCTTATATGGGAGTTGGGAAGAAAGTTTTCGGATGTTGCACAACTATGAGGCTGAGACAGAATTGCGGTCTCCGGGGAGTATTCTTGAAATTGATACCACCACAATTGAAGGTCAAGTACATTTCAGCAAGCTATTTATTTTACAAATGGAACAAAGAAAAGGTAAAAAAATTACTTTCTTCTATCTAGTTCTAACACAAAAGTTGTTTTACATGAACCTCTTCTAATTGCTTCTTCTCATAGGAAAAGTCGGGGTAAAAAGAATGCATCTCCATGGTTCGATGTCTCGGTTAGCAATGCAGTCCCATCTACACCAACTAAGAGCAACATTGCTTCCACAAGTAGCAGCCCTGGACATTGCTTCGAAATCTCCCAACTAACCTAATAAACCAAGCTAACTAAGGCCATGTACAATGGAGGCATCACCTTCGTACTGCCTCACCTCTTCCACCTAGATAAATTTAAATGAAGCTATAGTGTGTGCAACAATCACTCAACGGAAGTTAGTTTCTTGATGTCATCATCATATTTTTTTTCTATCACTCACCACACAACGCATGCAACCTCCACTGCATGCAAAACAGTGCATCACCACGGTGTGGTGCTAGACGGAGCATAGATCTGAAGCTCACACTGCATCGCCTCAGGGGCTGCCTGGTAGCTTTTGTCAGGGAGGAGGTGATATCTTCTCGAGGAGTCTGTTTCCCTCTGCAAGCAACACATTCATCAGAGGTGGCATTTGGGAAGGTGATGTGGCGCACCGGTCCAGTGTGGCTCGTTGGTCATGCCCTGACTAACCTACATATAAGCTAGTTGAAAACTAACCTAACTAAAAAACTAAATAACCTAATAAAATCTTCCACAAGTAGCAGTCCCCGGCATCATGTTTTTCCTAATAAACTAAAAAACTAACCTAACTAATTTAACATAAATAAAAAAAGGAAAAACAAAATAAAAAAGGGCGACCGGCCGGCGGGGGGGACTCACCGGCGGGGGCAGCTGGGGCGACGACGTTGGTGGCCGCGGGGGTGGCGGCGGTGGGCGTGGGCAGAGAGGGGAGTGGGAGTGGGAGTGTGTGAGTGAGAAAGAGGGGCTGGGGTGGAGGAGGGCGCGGTGGTGGAGGAGGGGCGTGGTGGAGGAGGGGGCACAGGGAGGAGGAGGGCGCGGTGGTGAAGAAAGGGCGAACTCCGGTGGCGGTGGTGGAGGAGGAGGTCCCGGGTAGGAGGGGGCGCGGTGGTAGAGGAGGGGGAGTGGTGGAGGAGGGGCGCAGGGAGGAGGAGAGCGTGGTGGTGGAGAAGGGGCGAGCTCCTGTAGCGGCTCGCGCGTGGGGAGTAGGGGAGGCCGGCGAGCTCCGACGGCGGTGGGGGGGTGAGAGGGAGAGAGATCCGGTAGGGGAGAGAGGTGGGGGTGGGGGCGACGACCATTAGGGGAGAGACGGGTGTGGGGGTGGGGCCGACGGCCGTTAGGGCACCATCCTCTTTGTCGTCTGCCCCCCGACGGCAAGGAGGTACAAGGCACACGGGAAAGAAAGAGACCGTTAGGGGGATGGAGGGGGTGCGGGGTGGGCCGCCCCGTGCTCTTTGCCGTCTGCCTGAATGCTCTTTGCCGTCAGCTGGCACACAGCAAAGAGCAGATTAATGCCAAAGAGTATCTTTGCCATCAGTCTGCTCTTTCCCGTCTGGTTTCTGGTAGCTGATGGCAAAGAGGGTCTTTGCCATCAGCCATCAGACGGAAAGAAGCAGCAGATGGCAAATTCTCTGATTCGAGTAGTGTCCTAAGATCTGGCGCTTTCCCATTTTGAATTAACTTCTCAAAATGGTGAAGCCTTCGCAGAGAATTCCCTACTCCCCACAAGGAAGAGAGGATATGTTTTGTTCCCTTCCTCTTACGAGGCTTGGTATTTCCCGTTCACCCCTTTTTAAGAGGTTTAATAGAATTTACGGGATTCAACTCCACCACCTCACCCCCGGTTCCATTCTCCACATCTCGATATTCATTTCCCATTGCGAGATGTTTGTGGGCTGTGAATCCCATTTTGATCTGTGGAGAAGTTTTTCTGCCTCGTCCCGCGTACTCAAGGAGGGACAATTTGTGAAGTAGGTAGAGCCGAGGTGTGGCGTATAGCTGGAACGGGGTATCCTATAGGAACCCCGAAGAAAGCTTCCGAAGAGTGGATCTCCGAGTGGTTCTATATTGAAGACGTCCCTTTATTTGATCCACTTCGGAGGGATCTGCCTGAACTCCCAACCGTTACCCTAAAGAAGCGGTTCAACTTGTGCCCGAAGAGTCCTTCCTAGGAGGATAGTTCAGAAGTGAAACAGTTGGTTGCCAAAGTGAGACTTCTAGCACACCACAAGCTAACCATCATCAACGTGATCGCCACGGTCATTAATCGATATGTCCAACCTCTTAAAAAAAGATCCCATCCTTTGTGGCATTACAATGGTTTAATTGACACAAGACGGTACAAACAGGAATGTCCCACAAACCAGGCAGCGATGGCTGATATCTTGACCGATCTCTTTGTAGCTCTCCTAACTTTGTGTCCTCAAGAGGAAGCCAACTCGTATGGAGGGAACCTTTTAAGGGAACTATCCATCATGCATAAGTGAGGACGAAAGGCGATGAAGAGCATGATCAAGGCGCTATGGCTGGCCAAGAACCCCAGGATGGGATGGTTGATTTGCCAGATCATTTTAGAGGAGCTCAACATCGATTTGAATTATGGAAATTTTTAGCCTACCTAGATGGTGCATGGCAGGCCTGGGCGATGGTGAAGGCCAAATTCACCAAAATTGACCCGGGGCGGTTGGCTCGAGTTGGGCCAGTACAGACATATGGTCAAGAGCTGCCCGTCCACTTGGTATATGACCAGCTGATGCCTACCATGCATCTCTCGCAACAAGTCTATCGCTTGGATGCGATAATAGATAATATCAATCAGCAACCAGGTGTTTGTTACTATGTAACTATATACTTTAGATCAAATATTCCTCCGTTCAAACTGTAAACATTGTCTTAACCGGCCATCGGTATTTGCCTCCCCTTACAACAGTCGAGGAGTGTTCCATACTATGTAACATGTGATAACAACAAAACACTTCGGAGAACCACACAATCCAGCCATATGGTGCTAACAAACAGAATGTGATCGTGGAGTTATGTTATATTACTTTTCAAGCAAGAAACATCTTCCAAAGAAAATAGTTCCTCTGTTGGTTCCTTTCTTCGGGCTGCTACGCTAACATAGATATGATAACCGAATATCCGCAGTATGCAGGTGATAATCACCTAATTATTTTCACTCGCTTTGTGCTCGATCAAGTATTTCCTTAACAACCCTAGCTTTGGGCTTCACCCGTCTAAGGTACGTATTCTCGTCACCCGGCTGTAACAATCACTAAGGTGCTCCCTTTACCCTCTCACCGAACAATCGGGAATGTAGCGGGCAAGCACATGTGATGATGTCCTTGAATAGGGGGTACTCACCACGCCATCTCCAGACCATTGGGTCGGGCCGAGGACCCCCATGATGGTCCACTGATGACGAGTTGATGGATATACTTCTCACCGCTCGTTGGTTACCCCAAGTGGAAGGTTGAGATGTAGCCAGCAGTAGATTTCCCTTACACTTGGACGGTAAGGTTTATCGAACCAGGAGGACTCCGAGGATCAACAAGTGGGTGTCTGCTGCTCTAGCGCTAGCAGAAGACGCGGACCTGCACACACAACAAATAACTTTGCTCCCAACGAGTACAAAGAGGTTGTCAATCTCTCTGACCTTGTATTTTGTAAAGGAAAGAGGGAATAGTGATAGTGATTGCAACGGAAAAGTAAATGAAAGCAGTAAATGGTGGAGGTGTAAGCAATGGTGGTGATATGGACGTGAGTCACATGATGTTCACTAGTGATGTCTCTCTCACAAAAGAAGATTAACAACTATGCATGGGTAAACAAATTACAGCTGGGCAATTGACAAAATTATAAACGCATCGCAATGCTAATTATGCTACTTGAAAGTTAGAGGCTCAATAATAATGGGCAGTACACCAAGACAAGTAGACCGTTTATTCATCAACATCTACTTACTAATCATCCACCTTGAGATATCTATCCAGAACATCTCGCTGGTATTAAGTTGCGAGCCCCACCCAAAGTTTAAACTCAAAGCAACGGACAACTGCATTAACGAACTGCGCGTAAGGTAAACAATCCTTGCAACCGCGGTCACAAGCACCATTGTTTTCTCCCTGGTGGCAACAACACATCCCCTAGTCTCATGTTTCTATCACTCAAGCTAGACATCAAGGGGCATGAACCCACAATCATGCATAACGCTCCATCTTGGAGTTACAATCTACTACTCGGCCAAAGCAATAAAGAGCAACGGAGAACATGCATGAATCACTAAAGAACATAATATAAAAGGATAATCAAATATATAACTCATCACAATCTGAACATAATCTCATAATCCATCAGATCCCAACAAACCAAGCATAGCAACAGCAGGAAAATTACATAGGTGCCTTGATCTTGTAAGGCAGCTCACAAGGGCTAATCATTGAAGCACAAGATTGGAGAGAATACATCACATAGCTACTGGTCATGGACTGATGGTCCAAGGATGACTACTCACGACACGTCCGGGAAGCATCCATGGCGGTGGAGAAGCTCCCGGTGGTCAATCCTCCCTCCGGCAGGGTGCTGGGAAGAGGTCTCCTGACGCTCCCGATCTCGGAAGCGCTGTGGCGGCGGAATGATGGAGAAATTCACGATTCTGGATATGATGGAAGGGTTTCCGATCGGAGGGGTAAATATAGGCCAAAGTGGGGTGGCAGAGAAGGTGGTCCACACCCAGGCGACCTGTGGGCGCGGCCAGGGGCGAGGCCGCGCAAGGAGGCCGTCTGGGCAGCCCCTGGCTCCCCTCTGGCCCACCTTTGGTGCTCCGGAAGCTTCCATCACACTGATTTTACGTATTTTTCTCGGGATTTTTGGGACTCTGGAAATTTGGGTAAAAGTCCCTACAAAAAATACATCAACAGGCAAAAACTGGCACTAGGTGCACTGAGTTAGTAGGTTAGTCCAAATATGTGTAAAAATATATAAAAGTGTAGCAAAACATATAACAATATCACCCAAAAGATCATGGAAGAAGCAGAAATTATCGATACATTTGGGACGTATCAACATCCCCAAGCTTAATTCCTGCTCATCCTCGAGTAGGTAAATGATAACACAAATAATTTCTGTGGTGACATGCTAACTAACATATAAGAACTTCGAAGTAAAGCAAGGAAGATATGCATTTCAAATCAAGACAATAACAAGCAAGAGTCTATATTTAGTATTGAAATTAGCAAAGCAAGAACATAAAGGTGCAAGAGCTCTCGCTGTCTGTGACTCGAATGTCTCTAAATGGTGTTTGCGTGCAAGAAATGGGAGATGGGGTTAGAGCATAAAAATATATTTTTTAATTGAGAACTCAATCTACTAAACTTCACACTTGGTCTCCTTCGGAATCTTATTTTGACTCATCCCCATACCACTAGTCAGGCTCAAGTCAGAATGATCCTCTCCCTTTCGACTTTGAGCACTCATGCAATGGATGAGCGCAAGCAAGATATGTTGGCACTTAGGATGGCAAAGAGAATAATGACGGGGAAGGAAGACAAAAAGGTGTGAAAGGCTCACATCAATGATGACAACCATAGGCGAGAGAAAGCCAAATGATAGATATGATGTGAGGAGTAGGGATTGCCATGAAACGGATGCACATATGAGCTAAGGTAAGCTCTCCAATGGAACTAGTGGGGGTGAATCCAACTTGCTTGCTCATGAAGACCTAGAGCTCATTTGAGGAGGCTCGTCATTGGAATATACAATCCAAGTTCTATAGTGTAAGGGGCCCCACAAAGTTATGCATAAATGATAATCTCTATGTAGTACAAATATAACGATAGAGTACGAGTGTGGATCTTTCAAAAGGAATAGTAGTGTTTCCCCCTTCTCTCTTTTTATTTCTTTTTTTTTGTTCTTTTTTTTAATTTTTTTTCTGGCCTCTTTTGCTCTTTCTATTTATCTCTCATTTGTCCTCTTTGGGATCTTATCATTTGTCCTTTTTGGTATCTTTTAATTTGTCCTCTTTGGGATCTTTTCCTCACTTAAGCGCAACACTCTATGTTTTACAAGAATAAAAAGAAGATCATCACACTTGATAAGAAGTACTCACATAAAGACAAATGAAAACTATCATGATGTATGCAAATGTATGCCTCTGCCAGTGTAGCAGGATATGTAATGAAACTAGCGCGTCATGTACCAATAACAAGGGCAAGGCCCAACTAGCATGCGGCTCCTCGGTCAAGCAAAAGCATGTATGACATGAAGATCAAGTCATGAGATGGTGGATGTTGCATGGCAATGTATCTCGGAAAGGTTATGGAAATGCCTTAATAGGTAGGTATGGTGGCTGTTTTGAGGAAAGATATAATGAGGCTTATGATGACAGAGCGTATCATGCCTAGGTTTTGGATACACCGGTGAAGTTTGCACCAACTCTCAAGGTAAGAAAGGTCAATGCACGGTACCGAAGTGGCTAGCAAAATATGGATGGTGGAAGTGCCAACAATCGAATACTCACATTAGTCCGAAGAACTCATGCACTTATTATCGGTAACTCTCTATCTAGTTAGGAGATTCACAAACATACAAGTACCCCGAGGAGGAGTGTTTGGGGGTTTGGTTATCCTTGCGCATCCTCGAACCATGGTAACTTGAGGGTACTCTATATATTCCAACCCCTCTAGAGGTTAGCGATCAATCTAGTAGCTAGAGTTCTCAACTAATTTTTAGTTTTCGAAAACCACACGGATTTCCCAAAATACGACACCTATCACTAATAGGCGCAAGGTCTTGGCACAAATAGTCCAAAAATTACTCAAATCAATACCTCAAAACTATTGCAAGTTACTATTATACTTAAATAGCAACCTCAATTACCTACTCATGCAAGACACACAACTCAGTGCAACGAGCAAACTCTCTAAACAAGATAAGCATGATAACTCAAGAGAGTTCCAAAAGCAACCTAAATGAAAGCTCTTAAAAAGATATAGCATGAAAAATAAGAGCTAAGCATGACATCAGATATGAAAAGATAAAGAACACACAAAAAGATAAGCATGAAAACCTATGTTGTGTTCTAGAGTGGAATGGAGCGTGTTTCTCTCCCAAACAAGAAAGGCTAGGTTCCAACTTGTTATGAACAGAAAGCAAAACTAAAACAAACTAAAAAGTAAAGAGCGGGACGCTCCAAGCATAGCACATAACATATGAGGTGATAAAAATATAGCATGGAGATGGACGAACTAATGATCGTTGATAGAGAAGGGGATGCACGGGGGCATCCCCAAGCTTAGAAGCTTGAGTCTCCTTGAATATTTCTTGGGTGCATGGGGCATCCCCAAGCTTGAGCACTTGACACTCCTAGATCTTCTTTCATCATCTGCCATCGCATACTTGAAAACTCCCTTCATACGAAACTCATCATAAGCTAATTAGAGTGGTTACTACCCATGATAAAATAATTCATTATATACTGGAAATAAAGATTTTCATGAAGAGATACTATTTCTCATGATTTCCAAAAGGTTTTTGCAAAGTAAAAGCAAGCTTAAGATTTGCAAAATGATGAAAACGCAAAATGTGGCAAGATCTGTGAAAAACAGAACAACATGTAGTAAATAATTTTTTCGGGGCACTTGTGTAACTCAAATCAAACAACTCAGAACAGATGCCAGAAAGACAATTATATAGAGCATACTGTCAAAACAATTCAGATCAAAAAGATGATCTTGTTATTTTTGGCAAATTTTTCCGTCAAGCACACAGAATCTGTTTCTGGACAACATGTCACAACTTTTGAACTTTCTTGCAATCGGAGGCTAAAACTTGGCACAAAGCTTGAAAATAAAGATACAATGATGTTGCTACAGTAGTAACAAGCATCAAGACCACCTAAACTGAAAGTAAAAACTCAAAGTAAAGATAACAAGGGTTGTCTCCCCAGAGCTCTTTCTTTATAGCCATAAAGATAGGCTTAAGATTTTAATGATGCTCTCGTAGGAATAAGAGTTGTAGAACAAAAGAGAGCATCAAGAAGCAAATACCAAACACATATAAGTCTAACATGCTTCCTATTCATAGGAATATTTTAGTACAATAATTCATTGAAGCACAAAGCAATAAGAATAGGAAGGCAAAACAAGTGCAACTTCAAAACCTTTGACATAAAGAGGGGAAACTTCTAATTTTTTAGATATTTAGAACCATGTCTCCCCCCTCTAATTATAAATTTCAGTGGCATCATGGATGAACTCAACAATATAACTATCACATAAGGCATTATTTCCATGATCCAAAAGCATAAAAGTATCATTACTCTTCTTATAAGAAAAAACATTCTTATTAGGAATAGTGAGAGTAAAGCAATCATTATCATCAAGGTAATCATCATATTTAGGAAGCATAGTATCATCAAAGAAAGTTTTCTCCTCAAAAGTTGCGGAACTAAAAATATCATGTTCATTAAACACGTCATCCCCAAGCTTAGAGCTTTCCATGTCATTAGCAATATTTATATTCAAAGAAAGCATACTAATAGCATTCCACCATCGTAATTCTTATGCAAATAATAAAGTTCCGTAGGTTATTTAATTTTCTCCACAAACACTTCATGTCCTTGTTCAAGATAAAGTTTATAAAGCTCTCTCATATTTTTGTTGTTTTTCATTAAGCCTAACTGGTCATGCCAATCATGAAAAGCAAACTAAGAAGACTAAAAAGCAAAGGTAAAAGATAGTGCACAACTCCCCTATCTTGAAGACTGGAGTCCCCGACAACGGCGCTAGAAATTTTCTTGATGACGAGTTGATGGATATACTTCTCGCCCCTCGTTGGTTACCCCAAGTGGAAGGTGGAGATGTAGTCAGCAACATATTTCCACTACACGGGGACGGTAAGGTTTATCGAACCAGGAGGACTCCGAGGATCAACAAGCAGGTGTCCGCTGCTCTGGCGCTAGCAGAAGACGTGGACCTGCACACACAACAAATAACTTTGCTCTCGACGAGTACACAGAGGTTGTCAAAACATAAGCGGGAATATTGATAGTGATTGCAACAGAAAAGTAAATGGTGGTGATATGGACCTGAGTCACATGATGTTCACTAGTGATGTCTCTCTCCCAAAAGACGATAAACAACTATGCATGGGTAAACAAATTACAGCTGGGCAATTGACAGAATTATAAATGCACCGCAATGCTAATTATGCTACTTGAAAGTTAGAGGATCAATAGTAATGGGCAGTACGCCAAGACAAGTAGATCGTTTATTCATCAGCATGTACTTACTAATCATCTACCTTGAGATATCTATCCTGAACATATCGCTCGTATTAAGTTGCGAGCCCCACCCAAAGTGTAAACTCAAAGCAACGGACAACTGCATTATCGAACTTTGCGTAAGGTAAACAATCCTTGCAACCGTGGTCACAAGCACCGTTGTTTTCTTCCTGGTGGCAGCATCACATCCCCTAGTCTCATGTTTCTGTCACTCAAGCTAGGCATCAGGGGGCATGAACCCACAATCATGCATAACGCTCCCCCTTGGAGTAACAATCTACTACTCGGCCAAAGCAATAAAGAGCAACGGAGAACATGCATGAATCACTAAAGAACATAATATAAAAGGATAATCAAATATATAACTCATCACAATCGGAACATAGTCTCATAATTCATCGGATCCCAACAAACCAAGCATATCAATAGCAGGAAAACTACATAGGTGCCTTGATCATGTAGGGCAGCTCACAAGGGCTAATCATTGAACCACAAGATTGGAGAGAAGACATCACATAACTACTGGTCATGGACTCATGGTCCAAGGAGGACTACTCACGGCACATCCGGGAAGCGTCCATGGCGGTAGAGAAGCTCCCGAAGGTCAATCCTCCCTCAAACAGGGTGCCGGGAAGAGGTCTCCTGAACGCTCTCGATCTCGGAAGCGCTGCGGCGGCGGAAAGATGGAGAAATTCGCGACTCTGGATATGATGGAAGGGTTTCCGATCGGAGGGGTAAATATAGGCCAAAGGAGGGCGTCAGAGGAGGTGGGCCCCACCCAGGCGACATGTGGGCGCGACCAGGGGCAGGCCGTGTAGGGAGGCCGCCTGGGTAGACCATGGCTCCGCTCTGGCCAACCTTTGGTGCTCCGGAAGCTTCCATCACGCTGATTTTTATATATTTTTCTTGGAATTTTTGGAACTCTAGAAATTTAGGTAAAAGTCCCTGCAAAAAAGACATCAGGAGACAGAAACTGGCACTAGGTGCACTGAGTTAGTAGGTTAGTCCAAATATGTGTAAAAAGATATAAAAGTGTGGCAAAACGTATAACAATGTCACCCAAAAGATCATGAAACGAGTAGAAATTATAGATACGTTTGGGACGTATCATTCACTCGTGGGCCAGTTCGGACAACCCATGACGCATACAAGGGAAATTTACAAGATTTGGCGCACAAGACAAGGCTCCTCGAAACCCCAGGCCTACGGTGCATTATAGAAACCGAGGCGAGGCTAGTAATAGACGATCTCATATTCATTACTAAAATCTCCTAGTAAATACATTCATTACTATAATCTCCTAGTAAATACAGGTATTATGTATTATCCCCATACCAATACAATCTAAAGCAAGACGTAGGGTATTATCTCCTTGAGAGAGTCCGAATCTGTGTAAAATCATGTGTCCATATTACCATCGCTTCAAGACGTATAGCTTAAGACACCTAATACGAGATATGCGAGGTTTAAAACCGACTTTGATGCTTTCATTGAAAGCATGTTGGGCGATCATTGTGGTGCAATGGATCTTCTATCGACGTCGGATGAGATGATGTTTTCCGATTAGATCCGTTCATCACCAGTTAAACTCTTTAAAGAGTTATTATCGTCCGGTTCCTATTATCCCATTAGTAGATTTATCCATGAACATGAGGATTTTGTAATGTTTGTGCAATGTCGAGCGGCAGAGCTGTCCAAAGATCTGTCTATGTTGTATTCTAATCGGGAAATAGGCGCAAGTCTCGTGTAGTAAAACAACAATTCAGATCAAGTCATCACTGGCTCAAGCGCGGGATGAGTGTAATAATAGTACTCTACGTGATACCATGTCATGCCATCGAAATCAACAAGAAGTACTACACGCACTTATCCCGAGGATCCTCATCTACAGCCGGTCGAATTTTTGAATTAGTAAGCTGGTCATAGTGAGGAGTATCATATAATAGTATCATGTATACGATATTATTGTATAATACTACCTTTACAATGCATAATATCATAAATTTATAATTCCTCCATCACGGTTTAGAAGGCACAGTTAAACTTGCGTGCCTTTCAAAAATAAACAAGATTTGAGATGTGAAAGCAATTACTCCTATTAATTAGTACTAGTACTACTCATGCATGCACCCTCCCAATTTGCTGCTTACGTCGGGTGGAGTTGATGCATGCATGCGCTGGTTATTAACTCGGCTGTAGGAACATCAAACACTTATTTTCTAAATTGATTATGCGCATTGCCATCTACACCTGCTATATCTCACAACCAATCGGTGACTACCTTGCTTCTAGAGGTTTTTCAAGCGTGCCTTTTAAACCGTGACGGAGAATATAATAACACATAATAACATAGCATTTAACATGTTACAATATCTACCTATGTTGACCATATTATAGATGACCATATTTATTGACATGTTATTGACATGCATGACACATAATAACTCAAGCGTGCCTTTTCAAGTATTATAGATGACCATATTTATTGACATGCATGACACATAATAACATAACATTTAACATGTTACAGTATCTACCTATGTTGCTTTACCTCTCTTTCTTTTTAATTGTCTGTCATATCAACATTTTTGTTAGTCCCAGTTACATGATAATACCTAAGTTACTTCCACTATGGCCAGCGTCACTTCGGCTAGGGAGTTTCTATTCCACCTCTTTCCTTTTTCTAATCTACAGCCGGTAATGGGCTGCCACCTGTGATTGAACATGCATAAGACAGACACTATGGCTAGTTGTAATGGGTAGTATCGATGTACTAGTATCATGCATATGATACTAGTGTATGATACCACATCCGTAACGCATAGTATCATATGTTAGTACTATAGAGTAGTTCATTTATTGCCATGCAAGACACATAGTAGCACATCATTTAATATGATACGGTATCATAATATGATACTCAACCCCTTCTTTTTTATTTAATTCTATGTCACCTTATTGAAATTTCATAGTTGGTATGCATGATACTACCTATGATACTTCCATTAAGGGCAGCCTAATGTACTATAGTACCATACTAATTTGCACCACATTTCCCCAAGGTTTTTTTATTTAACATTGCAGCTAGATTTGCACGTACTACTTGATGTGAGGTAAACCACATGGCGTCGGCACCACCGCGTTGTCATCGGAACGTGCGAGCATCTCGTCCGGCGAATTCCAATCTGCACTAACATTGGTCCCATGATGTCGAATCCGAGCTATGTTGCGGTTACTAGCGGCACACCACCTGTGAAGAAGCGTGCGCAAACAACGGCCTAGAATTGATGGATTCCCGGCATAGACTAAGAGCATGGTTAATAGTATAGCCAACTGCTGGCTATAAGCCATCTTATAGTCCATCTTATAGCTAGCTTGTACAATACTTAGCTATAAAAGAGTACTACTTTTATCATATATGGCCCACCTTTCATTCTCACAAAACACCTAGGAGCACGTGCTAGAGCTGGCTCTTCACGAAGAGCCCACTTTCCTTCTCTCTCCTCTTCCCTCTCATCCAACTCAGCAAAAATAGTATTTTAATCCTTACAGCCTGCTGACTGTACCTTATTGTACTTGCTCTAACACACAAATTAAAAGCAATCCGACCAGCGGTGATCCAACCGAGGACTTTCTCTAGAGCAAGTACTGTTCATACGGAGCAGTGCATGTGGGCCCACATCAACTCTGCTCGGCAGCGGTGTACAGGAAAGATTTGATTCCTCCTTATATAACAAAAAATACATCATGATAAACTTTAGATGTTCTATTTTTCGATGATATAATTTTGATCTTAAACAATATATTTTATATAAATCAAATTAACGACCTAGGTACACATGCATGCTTTCTAAACTGTGAAGGAGAGAGTGTAAATATTAAGTGTGAAGCCACCCTATGCATTTGACTAATTATCTCTTTGCATACTCTTCACGTACTCCCTCTGTCCCAAAATAAGTGTGTTAAGCTTAGTATAATTTTGTACTAGAGCTAATACAAAGTTGAGACAGTTATTTTGGGACAGAAGGAGTACATATTAGTGGCCTATATCCTACGGGAGAATTTGATTGACAATATTGCACTAGTAGAAAAAGGGGCTTCCGTCCCAGCTCAATTTACACATTAGTCCCGGTTCAATCACGAACCGGGACTAATGTTAGCACTAGTCCCGGTTCGAACAGCAAGTACGCCGGTCGGTCATTAGTCCCGGTTCAAAAGGGACCTTTAGTCCCAGTTCGTGTGTCGAACCGGGACTAAAGGGTTTGGAGGCTGTAGTCCTGGTTCGTGTCTTGAACCGGGACTAAAGGGTAGACCTTTAGTCCCGGTTCGAGACACGAACCGGGACTAAAGGGTTTTGTATTTTTATTTTTTCCTCTTTTTAAATTTTATTTCTGTTTGTAGTTTCTGTTTTAAATTGCTTATATCTTTTAGGATATTTAAATTTTTTTTGAGTGATTCTTTTTGTATTAGATTCAAAAAAAATTTGAGTGATTCTTTTTGCATTTTTTTGAGTGATTCTCTTTGTTTTAAGTTTTGTGTGTGCACTTAGTTTTTAAATTTGAATGGTTTAAATTTGAATTTGTTCAAATTTGCTTTAAACCCAAATTGTGAATAACTTGAGTTTACAAATAGTTTTTAATTTAATTATTTTTTCTCCTAGTCATCTGTAAGATTATTATCAAAGTAAGATTTATTTGGTTATTTTTAGAATAATTTAAATTTGGATTTTAATTAAAACAATATTGTTTTGCTTATATAGTTGTTTTAGTCATTTAATTGTTGTTTTTTATTATTTTTAGTTAGTACTTTCTGTAGATTTTAACATGTTATAGTATGGTGCATATTGAATGCATAAAAAGTCTGGAATTAAAATCATTTTAATAAAATGCCTTTGTAGCAGATGGGTTTTCGTCAAAAACCTTGATACTTCGAAGGATGATCCAGTTTGTACACGAAGTGCATCCAGTTTTTATCGTAACTTTCTCGACTTTTCAGCACATACCATGTGGGTGAAACTATGATACCATGCGAACTTTCAACCTTTTCAGAGTTCATTTGTAGTGCTTTTCAATTTCAGGGTCAATTAGCTCAAAAAAGTAAGTAAATGCATGAAAAATACCAAATGAAGTCAGAAAATATTGAAAATTTATGATGTGGCCTTAAATGGTGTATTTTAAACACACAAAAAGTATGGACTTCAAATAAGTTCAAAAAAATGAAATCCCTTTGCAATAGATGAGTTTTCGTTCGAAACCCTGATACTTCGAAAGAGATTGTTCATTTTGTGCACGAAGTGCATCCAGTTTTTGACGTAAACCTCTCAACTTTTTAGCACATGCTATGTGGGAGAAATGATGATACGATGCCAAGTTTCAACCTTTTCAGAGTTCATTTGTCGGGCTTTTCAATTTCAAGGTCATTTAGGTCAAAAAATCATTAAATGCATGAAAAATAGCAAATGAAGTTATAAAGGGTCGAAATTTAGGATGTGGTTTTGAATGGTTTATATTGAATGCACAAAATGCATAAAATGTATGAAGTTGAAATAAGTAAAAAAATAAAATATCTTTCTAGCAGATGGATTTTCGTCCGAAACCGTGATACTTCGAAGGAGATGGTCCAGTTTGTACACGAAGTGCATCCAGTTTTTGTCGTAACCCTCTCAACTTTTTAGCACAAGTTATGTGGATGAAATGATGATACCATGCCAAGTTTCAACATTTTCAGAGTTCATTATAGTTCTTTTCAATTTCAGGGTCATTTAGCTCAACATTGCAAATAAACTTAGAAAGGGTTAACTCTCGCTTGGGTAACCTTAGTTGTGATTCTGGCGGGGACGGTGCTAGCAAATGTAGTCGACGGGTATGATTGGACTCTTGGCTGAAGGGGGATTCTGAAATTTTCAAACTCTACCCTCCCTGGACCGTCTTTTTTAGTTTTGTAGAAAATAAACAAAAATGCTAAAATCTTCAAAAAATAAAATCCTTTGAGATGTAGTTAGGTTTTAGTGCCTAGTTGGTATACAAATTTCGAGATATGAATTTTGACCGTTTTTTCAAAAAAGGGAAAAATGTAAAACGGCCATAACTTTTGCATACGATGTAAAAAAAGTTTAATATATCAAAAAAATCTAGAGAAAATTGGGAATCGATTTCACCGGGGCTTGCCCGGTGAAGTTTTCTCACATGCTCAAAATTCCAAATCTAAAAAAAGTTATGGCAAAAAGAAGTTTTTTCCACAAAGATAAGAAAAAATAATTTTATTTAAAATCTTTAGGTTGTTTTCATTGAAATTCACTATTATTATTACTTATTTTGTTTATTTTAATAATTGTTTGAATTCAAAAAATTAAATCATGTGACATGACATCAAACACTAGGTTGTTTAGGATTGATAGCTTACTATTGTCAGGAGAACAACAAGTGTAGACTTGGCAACTAGGGGCGATAGAACCAGGAAGTTAAGCGTGCTCGGGCTGAAGCCCTGAAAGGATGGGTGACCGGCCGAGAAGTTAGACGATTTGAAATGAGTAATCTACGCTAGAGAAGTGAGGATGGGTGATTAGAGATTAAATTGTCAAATAAATCAAAGATTTAAAAATTGAAATAAAACATAAAAACAAATCAAAGAATATTCAAAAGTAAAATTTGAAAAATAAATAAATCAGGTACCTTTTTGGGTCAAACAAACAAAATAAACAGACGGATCCTATAGTCCCGGGCCGTGTTACGGGCTGGGACTATAGGCCCTGCCCCTGAGGGCGCTCCGAGGCGCCCACGTGGAGCACCTTTGCTCCCGGCTTGGAACAGGGCTGGGACTAAAGGTTAGGCCTTTAGTCCCGCCTCTTTGGTCCCGGTTGGTGAACCGGGACTAAAGCCCCTTACGGGCCGGGACTATAGGCCCTGTCCCCACTAGTGTTGCTTCGATAGTGCTAGTCACGTTATTGCAACCGTGTTGCCCCGACCTAGGCATCTTAGGCCAAATACAACGCGTGACCCCATCCGAATGTCCTTTTGGATCGGATTCTGTTAGTTTAAGGCGATAATGGAGCTGCCCACGTACGGATAAGTCCGTGGCTGGGTCGGTGCGTCCAACGTGCGACTGCACCCCAAATCGTTCGGGACAAACAAGGCATTTAAATTTTTTGGAATAAACAAAAAAATACCAAAAAAATGTAAATATAATATGAACATTAATAATTATACATTAATAAAAATAATGTTCAACGACCCCATGGCCCATAGTCCTTAATTAACATAATTTAAAAAAACAGATAAAATGCGTCGCCCCTCAATGGTGCCGTGCCCGTCGCCGTCTTCAGGCGCCACCGTTGTCGTCATCGTTGCGAGTGAGGTCGATGTACAACGACATCGTCTAGAGGTGGGCTGGTGGCCCCTGGAAGGTTGGCGGCGCTGGCGGCGCTTGCACAACCTCCCCACGCGGTGATGACTCGCGCTCTGGTGACCGCGGTGGCGTGGGTCACCAAGGCTCGGCCCCCACTCCGTGGGCCATCTCCGTAGCCGTGAACGACCACGTCGAGCGCTGTCCCACCAGATTTGTGGGGAACGCGGCCACTGGTTGCTCCTCGTGCACCTCCTCCTTCACCGCCACGGTCTATTCCTCCGGGATGGCCACGTCGCTGGCCACAGAGAGGGCCATCATCTCCTCCGTCCCCACCCACTGGCGCTCTTCATACGTGTTCATGGAATCTTCCATGACACGCTGGAAAAGTCGGGCCTCCTCCTCTTCGGTCATGCGAGGAGGTGGTGGTGGCGATGGAGAGGGCGACAGCCACGGGGTCGGCGTCAGGTCGCGCACCCGGGTACGCCCGCGCACCTGGGAGTGCTCTGAGGGCTCGCCCAACGCTGTGCACGTGCCCGCCGCAGGCTGTTGTGTTGGCTGGCAAAATAGGACGCGTGTCGCACGTCGTGCTCATTGTGGAACCAAGTGACCCACATGGGGGATTCCACTCGGGTCGTAGTAGAGGTCGTCGGGGAGGCGGCGTAGGCGGCATTGGATCTTGTCGCGGTGAGCACGACCGCTCGTTGGCACCGGTGGGATCGGCACCCGATCGGCGGAGATGTGTGATACGTCTCCGTCGTATCTATAATTTTTTATTGTTTCTTGCCAATATTCTACAACTTTCATATACTTTTGGCAACTTTTTATACTATCTTTGGGACTAACATATTGATGGAGTGCCCAGTGCCAGTTCCTGTTTGTTGCATGTTTTTTGTTTCGCAGAATATCCATACCAAACGAAGTCCAAATGTAATGAAAACTTACGGGGAGTTTTTTGGAATATTTATGATTTTTGGAAAGAAGAATCAACGCGAGGCGATGCACGGAGGGCCCACAAGCCGTGTAGCCGCCACCAGGAGGTACGGTGGCGGCTGGCAGGCTTGTGGACACTCCTTAAGGCGGTTGGTACCCTTCTTTCGCTGCAAGAAAGATAATATCCGGAAGAAAATCGTGTTAAAATTTCAGCCCAATCCGAGTTACGGATCTCCGGGAATTTGAGAAACAGTGAAACGCAGAATCTAGGAGCGCAGAAACAGAAGGACACAGAGAGAGAGATCCAATCTCGGAGGGGATCTCGCCCCCCGCCGCCATGGAGACCATGGTCCAGAGGGGAAACCCTTCTCCCATCCAGGGAGGAGGTCAAGGAAGAATAATAAGGAGGGGGGCTCTCTCCCTCTCTCTCCCGGCGGCGCCGGAACGCCGCCCGGGACATCATGGTGTGACGGCGATCTACACCAACACCTCCGTCATCTTCACCAACATCTCCATCATCTTCCCCCATCTATATTCAGCGGTTCACTCTCCCACAACCCGCTGTACCCTCTACTTGAACATGGTGCTTTATGCTACATATTATTATCCAATGATGTGTTGCTATCCTATGATGTCTGAGTAGATTATCGTTGTCCTATCGGTGATTGATGAATTGCTATGATTGCTTTAATTTGCTTGTGGTTATGTTGCTGTCCTTTGGTGCCCATCATATGATCGCGTGTGTGGATCACACCATAGGGTTAGTTGTATCTTGATAGGACGATGTATTGGCAGGCTAGAGTGACAGAAGCTTGAAACCTAGCATAGAAATTCATGCATACGGGATTGAATGGGGACCAATATATCTTATTGCTATGGTTGGGTTTTACCTTAATGAACGTTAGTAGTTGCGGACGCTTGCTACTAGTTCCAATCATAAGTGCATTGAATTCCAAGTAAGGGACAATTCCGCAACTCCTACCACCACTATCCACACTCGTTAGACACTCGTAGTTGTTTCTTTATCTAACCAACCCCTTGTTTTATTTACATGTTCTTTACTTTCTCGCAAGCCTTCCTATCCCTCCTTCAAAGTACTTCTAGTTTCATACTTGTTCTAGGTAAAGCGAACGTAAAGTGTGAGTAGAGTTGTATCGGTAGTCGATAGAACTTGAGGGGATATTTGTCCTACCTTTAGCTCCTCGTTGGGTTCGACACTCTTACTTATCGATAAATGCTACAATTGATCCCCTATACTTGTGGGTTATCAAGACCTTTTTTTGGCACCGTTGCCGGGGAGCAATAGCGTGGGGTGAATATCCTCGTGTGTGCTTGTTTGCTTTATCACTAAGTAGATTTATTTTCTGTTCAAAGTTGTTCTCTATCTTTAGTTATGGATATGGAACACGAAATACCAAAAACAATAGGTGTACTTTCTACTCATGGAGATGGGGAACCTCCTAAAACCCTCGATGCTCGTTACGTGGAAAATATTATATACTTCTTTAATAATCCTGAGAAAGCCCCATTCAATTATATAATGGGATACACGTTGGATCAACGTGAATACTATAGGGATTATCGCTTGACTCAAAAAGGGAAACTTTTATGGGATCAAATCCATTTGTTGAAATGGTATGCTTCGGAAGTATGCAAGAGACATGGTGTTACTTGTTGCTCTAGGATGAAGGCTCCACACCTTCCCTTTTCTTGTGAGTTTAATGATCATAGAACCTTGGCTTCTTATGCTAATGGTATATATGATTACTATGATGTAGATCAAATAGAAGAGTTTGTTGCTTTTATGGGTGCTTATGAAATTGAGGCATTGTTTAAAAGGTATGATGATAATGATGATGCTCCTTACCGATCTGAAAATTTGGCTATGTTTTATTATTGTTATACTAATTATGAATATAATGCCCATATTGAATGATTTAAGGAGAAATCCTATGCTTCCCAAGAAGAGACTATTATTTTGCAGGAAACTATGGAAGAAGAAAATGCTGAAATTGTGAGCTCATTAGATGAAAAAGATGACGAGGAGAGCGAAGAACAAAAGGAGGAAGAACGGACTAGCTACCCGTGTCCACCTTCTAATGAGAGAAACTCTTCTACTCATACATTATTTAATTTCCCTTCGTTCTTACCGAAGGATGAATGCTATGATCCCTTGGATTCGTTTGAAATATTCGTTTTTGATGAACTTGATGCTTGCTATGCTTGTGGCCATGATGGCAATATGAATGATGCTTATGAAGATGAGCTAGCTATAGTTGCTTATGTTACACATGATGATTTTGATGAATATAATATGCATGTGCGTGCTGCTCCTACTTGCAATTATTATGAGAGAGGAACTACATCTCCACCTCTCTATGTTTCGAATACGATAAAATTGCAAGAAACTGCTTATGCTATGTATTGGCCTTTACTTGGTGTGCATGAATTGTTCTTTTATGACATGCCAATGCATAGGAAGAGAGTTAGACTTCGTCGTTGCTTGATATATGTTACCTTGTGCTCACTACTAAATTTCAAATCATTGCTAATTAAAATTGGCTTTGATATACCTTGGGATCCGGGTGGATCCATTACTTGAGCACTTTATGCCTAGCTTAATGACTTTAAAGAAAGCACTGCCTGGGAGACAACCCGGATGTTTTAGAGAGTCATTTATTTCTGTTGAGTGCTTTTATTTAGTTTAAAAAATATATAGAGGGGAACTTAAATTTTTTTCAAAAAGAGAAGTGATTGAAAGGTGATGCATTGTGGAAGTGAGGGTCGACCTTGAACACCTGTGTTCATGCTCATGGAAACAATGTAGAATTTTTCATGGAAGTTTCTCACAGAAATAATTATCCCCTTGTACAATTCCTTTGTGTTTTTAAAAATAATGTGCCAAGCAAAGCCTTTACGATTAGTTTGGGTGATAGTTGTTTGATCACGCTGAGAAAAGACACAAACTTTCTGCTCACGAAATTAATTTTCATTTTTATTCTGGAAGAGATTTTGAGTTGATTCTTTTTTCTAGTGATTGATATGAAAATTTTCCGGACGTTCGTAATTTTTCAGATTTTTTGAGATAACATAGGTATACGGAATATACAGATTGCTACACACTGTTCTGTTTTGTATGCATTGTTTTCTTATTCTGATGAATCTATGGGTAGTATCGGGGGGTATGAACCATGGTGAAGTTGGATTACAGTAGATATAATGCTTATATGAGTTTAGCATGAGTTCATAACAGTACTTGAAGTGGTGATTTATTTTATTATACTAACGGATCTCACGAAGTTTTGTTGAGTTTTGTGTGATTGAAGTTTTGAAGTTTTGGGTGAGAGCACGATGGATGAAGGAATAAAGAGAGGCAAGAGCCTAAGCTTCCGGATGCCCGAGGCACCCCAAGGTAATATTCAACGAAGACTCAAGCATCTAAGCTTGGGGATGCCCCGGAAGGAATCCCCTCTTTGGTCTACAATCTATCGGTAATTTTACTCGGAGCTATATTTTAATTCGTCACATGATATGTGCAAATGCTTGGAGCGTCTTTTGTGTTTATTTTTCCTTTTTCTTTTATGCAGAATGCTGGTATGAGATAGTCCTTGGTTGGCTTTATAGAATGCTTCTTGTGCTTCACTTATATCTTTTGAAGTTTGGATTGCCTGTTTCCCTACACATAGAAAACTGCCATTTGTAGAATGCTCTTTTGCTTCACTTATATTTGTTAGAGCGGGGCATATCTTTTATAGAAAGAATTAAACTCTCATGCTTCACTTATACCTATTTAGAGAGTTAACAGGAGTTGGCCATTCACATGGTTAGTCATAAAATCCTACATAAAAGTTGTAGATCACTGAATATGATATGTTTGATTCCTTGCAATAGTTTTGCGACATGAATATGTGATATTAGAGTCATGCTAGTCAGTAATTGTTTATTCATAGAAATACTTGTGTTACGGTTTGTGATTCCCGTAGCATGCACGTATGGTGAACCGTTATGTGATGAAGTCGGAGCATGACTTATTTATTGATTGTCATCCTTTGTGTGGAGGTCGGGATCGCGCGATGGTTAACTCCTACAAACCTTTCCCCTAGGAGCATGCGTGTAGTACCTTGTTTCGATGACTAATAGACTTTTGCAATAAGTATGTGAGTTCTTTATGACTAATGTTGAGTCCATGGATTATATGCACTCTCACCCTTCCACCATTGCTAGCCTCTCTAGTACCGCGCAACTTTCGCCGGTGCATTACACCCACCATATAGCCTCCCTCAAAACAGCCACCATACCTACCTATTATGGCATTTTCATAGTCATTCCGAGATATATTGCCATGAAACTACCACCGTTCCCTCTCGTGACATGTGCCACCACTTCCATATTGCCATTGCATGATCGTAAGATAGCTAGCATGATGTTTCCATGGCTTGTCCGTTTTTTGATGTCATTGCTATGCTGAATCATTGTCACGGTACACTACCGAAGTCATTTCATATAGAGTCATCATTGCTCTAAGTATTGAGTTGTAAGTTTGATGATCATTATTAATAGAGCATTGTCTCATGTGAGGAAATAAAAGAGGCAAGCGAAGCCCATTTACAAAAAAGAGGCCAAAGATGCACACCAAAATAAAAAAATATATAAAAAAAGAGAGGCCAAAGAGCCCACAAAAAAATGAGAGAAAAGAGAGAAGGGACAAATAGCACTATGACCTTCATGACAGAGAGTCTCCTATGTTGTCACTTCCATGTACTAGTGGGAAATTTTCATTATATAACTTGGCTTGTATATTCCAATGATGGGCTTCCTCAAAATTGCCCTAGGTCTTCGTGAGCAAGCAAGTTGGGTGCACACCCACTAGTTTATTTTGTGACCTTTCATACACTTATAAGCTCTAGTGCATCCGTTGCATGGCAATCCCTACTCACTCACATTGATATCTATTGATGGGCATTTCCATAGCCCGTTGATACACCTAGTTGATGTCAGACTATCTCCTCCTTTTTGTCTTCTCCACAACCACCATATTCTATTCTACCTATAGTGCTATGTCCATGGCTCACGCTCATGTATTGCGTGAAAGTTGAAAAAGTTTGAGAACACTAAAGTATGGAACAATTGCTTGGCTAAAACCGGGGTTGTGCATAATTTAAATACATTGTGTGGGGAAGATGGAGCATAGGCACACTATATGATTTTGTAGGGATAACTTTCTTTGGCCATGATATTTTGAGAAGACATGATTGCTTTGTTAGTATGCTTGAAATATTATTGTCTTTATGTCAAATGATAGACTATTGCTTTGAATCACTCGTGTCTTAGTATTCATGCCATGATTAGATTATATGATCAAGATTATGCTAGGTAGCATTTCACATCAAAAATTATCTTTTTTATCATTTACCTACTCGAGGACGAGCAGGAATTAAGCTTGGGGATGCTGATAGGTCTCCGTCGTATCTATAATTTTTTATTGTTTCTTGCCAATATTCTACAACTTTCATATACTTTAGGCAACTTTTTATACTATTTTTGGGACTAACATATTGATCCAGTGCCCAGTGACAGTTCCTATTTGTTGCATGTTTTTTGTTTCGCAGAATATCCATACCAAATGAAGTCCAAACGTAATAAAAACTTACGGGGATTTTTTTTGGAATATTTATGATTTTAGGGAAGAAGAATCAACGCGAGGCGATGCATGGAGAGCCCACGAGCCCTGTAGCCGCCACCAAGAGGTACGGCACGGCTGGCAGGCTTGTGGACACTCCTTAAGGCGGTTAGTGCCCTTCTTTCGCGCAAGAAAGATGATATCCGGAAGAAAATCATGTTAAAATTTCAGCCCAATCGGAGTTACGGATCTCCAAGAATTTAAGAAACGGTGAAACATAGAATCTAGGAGCGTAGAAACAGAAGGACACAGAGAGAGAGAGATCCAATCTCAGAGGGGCTCTCGCCCCTCCGCCGCCATGGAGACCATGGAACAGAGGGGACAGCCTTCTCCCATCTGGGGAGGAGGTCAAGGAAGAAGAAGAAGGAGGGGGGCTCTCTCCCCCTCTCTCCCGGTGGCGCCAGAACGCCGCCCGGGACATCATCGTGTGATGGTGATCTACACAAACACCTCCGTCATCTTCACCAACATCTCCATAATCTTCCCCCATCTATATTCAGCGGTTCACTCTCCCGCAACCCGATGTACCCTCTACTTGAACATGGTGCTTTATGCTGCATATTATTATCCAATGATGTGTTGCTATCCTAAGATGTCTGAGTAGATTATCGTTGTCCTATCGGTGATTGATGAATTGCTATGATTGGTTTAATTTGCTTGTGGTTATGTTGCTGTGCTTTGGTGCCCATCATATGATCGCGCGCGTGGATCACACCATAGGGTTAGTTGTATGTTGATAGGACTATGTATTGGCAGGCTAGAGTGACAGAAGCTTCAAACCTAGCATAGAAATTGATGCATATGGGATTGAAGGGGGACCAATATATCTTATTGCTATGGTTGGGTTTAACCTTAATCAATGTTAGTAGTTGGGGACGCTTGCTAATAGTTCCAATCATAAGTGCATGGAATTCCAGGTAAGGAATGACATGCTAGCAGAGGCCTCTCCCACATAATACTTGCCATCGATCTAGTAACGTAGTCAATTGCTTAGGGACAATTCCGCAACTCCTACCACCACTTTTCCACACTCGTTAGACACTCGTAGTTGTTTCTTTATCTAACCAGCCCCTAGTTTTATTTACGTGTTCTTTACTTTCTTGCAAGCCTTCCTATCCCTCCTTCAAAGTACTTCTAGTTTCATACTTGTTCTAGGTAAAGCGAACATAAAGTGTGCGTAGAGTTGTATCGGTGGTCGATAGAACTTGAGGGAATATTTTTCCTACCTTTAGCTCCTCGTTGGGTTCGACACTCTTACTTATAGCGAAAGGCTACAATTGATCCCCTACAATTGTGGGTTATCAAGGTGCCAGTTGTTTGGCAAGTGGATGTCGCTCCAGGGGAGGGGCGTCCTTGTCTCCCAATAGCGGTGGCACACATCCGCATGGACGTACTGCCAGGAGCGCGCCGGGGCGCCCGGAGGGGCAATGAAGCAGGCTGCTGGAGCACGCTGGCGCGGAGGATAAGAATGGTGTGGCTCTCTTGCGGCGCGGCGGCGGTAGGATGAGGACCTAGCCTCGTGGTCGTGCGCACCCTTCCCCTTGCCGCCGGTGCTCCACCACCCCATTGATGCCGGCAGACGACGAGCTCGAGGGAGGGGCGAGAAAACTAGGGTTTGTGTCGGTCCCGAGGAGGCACTGGAGTGGGCGCGTGCACTGTGCCAGTCCGTGGCTTCCCCATTTAAGAAGGACGGCGACCGCCCGCCTGAGTGGATGACAGGCGCGGCCTACCGGGCGTGCGCAGTAAGTTCGGGCGGTGGGAGGTAGGTGGTCGCCTGCCACGCGTCCCCAACACACATGAGAGGAGGGCTCGAGCGCGTCCGCTCACTGTCCGCGAGGACCTAAACCGGGTGCATGTTTGCGCCGGAAATGGGTCGGCCCGGACACAAAACAGACTAGTTGCGTCCAGGGAGATGCACGTTGGGCCGTGGGTTTGTCCGTTTTGCCCTAAACGTACAGGGCCAGACCGGAAGGGGCCGTGCGCTGGAGTTGGCCTTAGAGCAACTCCAACGGGCCGACCCAAACGGACGGCGATTTTGTCCGCTTTTCGTCCGTTTCGATCATTCTCTGGCCTGTCCATGTCCGCTTTTTTATATGGGTCAACACATGCAATCAACGAGAAGTAAGTGAGCAACAGCACCGTGGCAATATAATAATGGGAGAAAGGTGGATGGGGGTGGGTCAGTGAATTAAATAAGTAGGCAGAGGTGGCTGGGTGCGTGTGTGACAAGTGGGTCAGGCCGACCACATGCAAAAACCAAGATGGCGCGCGCACGTCCGCTACGCCTCCACGCCGACCCATTTTAGTCTCAAATTTGAGCTGAAAATGGGGCGGCGGGGACGCGAAGCAGACGCGTTTTAGCAATGGATCCGTGCGTTCGACCATCACTCTTATCCACGTGGACCCAAACAGACGACCACAGACAAAATGAGTCGCTCCATTGGAGTTGCTCTTATCGACAGTCCGGTTCTTCATACGTGACATGGTCAACAATGCAAATTGACTTTGTCAGATCGTGAGTGTATTGCCTCGACGCTGTCAACCAGCATCAACGTCTCCACACCATCGATTTGGCCTATGCTCCAGGCCACATCTCTTTAATACTTTACTTTGTGCAAAGATTTTTTTAAATGTATATTATCACCTTTATTTCTCATTATTCTTGGCCTACACTATATTGTGTCACAAGTAATTGACTTCAACTGCATCATGCGGTCACCTCAGCGTGCCGACATCGTCATCCCATCTCCATCAACCAAATTGCATCGTCGACATGGTCAACTGACATGGGGGCTTCGCCGTCACGCTGTCGAACTACTGTGTCTCCTCGTCTGGAACGGGGGTTTAGCCTTGGCCCTTTGGAAGTCTTGTGTTGTCACTTCATCAAGCCGAGCTCTTCGTCGGCTACCTCGTGACCGACTTGGGGGCTGGGACCTAATAAGTCTCCAACGTATCTACTTTTCCAAACTCTTTTGCCCTTGTTTTGGACTATAATTTGCATGATTTGAATGGAACTAACCTGGACTGACGTTGTTTTCAGCAGAATTGCCTTGGTGTTATTTTTTTGCAGAAATCAAAGTTCTCCAAACGTCCTAAAAATTTACGTGGAGCAGTTTTGGAAAATATCAAAAATACCTGTGCCAGAATCCACCTGAGGGGGTGGACCAGTGGGCCACAAGCCCCTGCAGCGCTACCCCCCTGGTGGCGGTGGGCAGGCTTGTGGGGCCCATAGGCTTGTGCCGCCCCCAACTCCAGCTCTATGAGTTGTCTTTCATCCTAGAAAAAATAAAAAAGAGAAGTTTTTCCTCGCGTTTTTGATACGGAGGCGCCGCCACCACCTGTTCTTCATCTGGAGGGAAGATCTGGAGTCCGTCTTGGGTTCCGGAGAGGGGAAATCGTCGCCATCGTCACGATCAACCTTCTTCCCTCTCCAATTCCATGAAGCTCTTCGTCGTTCGTGAGTAATCTATTCGTAGGCTCGCTGGACGGTGATGAGTAGGATGAGATCTATCATGTAATCGAGTTAGTTTTGATGGGGATTGATCCCTAGTATCCACTATGTTCTGAGATTTGATGTTGCTACTACTTTGCCATGCTTAATGCTTTTCACTACGGCCCGAGTGCCATGATTTCAGATATGAAATTATTATGTTGTCACCAATATATGTGTTTTAGATCCGATCTTGCAAGTTGTAGTTACCTACTATGTGTTATGATTCGGAAACCCCGGAGTGACAATAACCGGAACCACTCCCGGTGATGACCATAGTTTGAGGAGTTCATGTGTTCACCAAGTGCTAATGCGTTGGTCCAGTTCTTTTTTAAAAGGAGAACCTTAATATCCCGTAGTTTCGTTTTGGACCGCGCTGACACGGGAGGGATGCACAATACATGTCATCAAAGTTCTTTTCCCTAAGCACGTATGACGACACACGGAATGCATGCCTACATCACATTGACGAACGGGAGCTAGCCACATATCTCTCCGTGTTATAGCTGTTGCATGATGAATATCATCCAAACAAATCACCGACCCAATGCCTACGAGTTTGTACTACTGTTGCTACTACCGTTACTTGTCTTGCTCTGCTGCTACTACTGTTGCTACTGCTGTTACTTGTCTTGCTCTGCTGCTGCTACTACTGTTGCTACTGTTTTTACTTGCTTTGCTCTGCTGCTACTGTTGCTACTACTGTCGCTTGCTACTGTTGCTACTTGCTACTGCTGTCACTACTGTTGTTCCTTGCCACTGCTATTGCTCGTTACACTGCCGATACCCGCTACTTCGCTGTTACTACTTTGCTGTTACTATTGTGCTTCCAGATACTAATCTTTCACGTGTGGTTGAATCTGACACATTCAGCTGCTAATACTTGGGAGTATACTCTCACCTCCCGTCATGCGAACCAACAAATTTGGGTCGAATACTCTACCCTCGAAAACTGCTGCGAACCCATGCGCTGGTGGGCCATCAACAACATTCTTCCAGTCTCATTGCCAGGGAGTGCTATTAGCATTCTTCTGGTGCCGTTGCAGGAGAAGGTTAGTTGTTATAAGCATTCGTCTAGCTAACACTAGAGATTGCAGGATCAACACTTTTCTGGAGCCATTGCCAGGGAAGCACAGATGACGTCAGCATTTTTCTGGCGCCGTTGCCGAGGAGGTATTGCTATATTCTCTGAGTCACTTGGGATTTATATCTGCTGATCACTATGAAGAATCTGAAGGATCCAAAGACCAAAGTCTTGCCCTCAACTACGAGGGGGGGGGGTAAGGAATTGCCGTCTAGCTCTGCACTTGATTCACCTTCCGTTATGAGTAAGTTTGCGACATCACCTCCTGCTAGAAATCTTGATATGTCGCCTGTGCTTGATGATGCTTGTGATACTACTGCTAGAGATGCTATGCTTGATACTATGCCTGATGATGCTATGCTTGATACTATGCCTGATGATGCTATGCTTGATACTGCTAGAGATGTTATGCTTGATACTCCTTTGCCCGATGATGCTAGAGATGCTATTATGCCTAATGTTGCTATGCTTGATACTGCTAGAGATACTCCTTTGCCTGATGTTCCACTAGGAGTGTTCCTTGAGGCTCATATTGCTAGAGTTACTGCCAATGCTCGTGATGCTTCTGAAATTGCCGATGCTATTGAGATAGAACCTGCTTTTGCTCCTGTTAGATCTAGCTCTCCTAGATATGAATTGCCTGATATACCTGAGGGTTATGTTACGGAGGGAGAGATAGCTGAGGATTTTCTTGTGTATAAAGATGCCTATGACGCTGAGAAATTAGTTCTCAAGTGGAAGCAAAAATCTCGGGAAGTTAGGATGAGAAATGACCCGAAGTTTGCCACTTCGACTATCTTTGTCACCGATAAGGATTATGAATTCTCTGTCGACCCTGAGATAATCTCTCTAGTCGAATTTGATCCTTTTCACGATTATGAGTCTGAGACGGTCATAGCCCATCTTGCCAAACTATCCAAAATAGCCAACCTTTTCAATAATGAGGAGAAGATCCGCCACTACTATATCCTTAAGTTGTTTCCTTTCTCTCTAAAGGATGACGCTAAAGCCTGGTTCACCTCTCTTTCTCCTGGATGTGCACGTAGTCCCCAGGAGATGGTCTATTACTTCTGTGAGAAATATTTCCTTGCACATAAGAAGCAAGCTGCCTTGCAGCAAATGTACAACTTTGCTCAGCTCCAAGAAGAGAGTCTTCCACAAGCTTGGGGGAGGCTCGTCCAGCTACAGAATGCTTTGCCTGATCACCCTCTTAAGAAGAACGAGATACTTGATATCCTCTGTAACGGACTTACCGATGCCTCTAGAGACTACCTAGATAGTTGTGCCGGTTGTGTTTTTAGGGAACAAACTGTAGAACAAGCTGAGACTCTACTAAATCACCTCTTGATCAACGATAATGCTTGGACTATTCCTGAACCACCTCCTAAGCCAACTCCGAAGAAAAGAGGTATTCTATTCCTCAGTCCCGAAGATATGCAAGAAGCCAAGAAATCTATGCAAGAGAAAGGCATTAGAGCTGAAGATGTCAAGAATCTACCGCCTATCGAAGAGATCCATGGTCTCGACAAGCCGATACAGGTACTAGAAGTGAATTCTCTGCGTAGGTTTGATGAGAGTGATATTCCTTTTGATAAACCTGCTAGCCTGTGCTTTCATGAATTTGACAACTTTGTTGCCAAACAACAGAGTTTCAATGATTATGTTAGCACACATTTGGAACAAAGTACTCGTATGCTTAGCCAATTAAGTGCTTGTGTAGACAGAAATGTCAATGCTCTCAAGCTTCTTAGTAAACATGCCACTATGATTACTACTCAGGTAGAACAAGTACTTAAAGCTCAGAATGACCTGCTCAATGAACTAAATGACAACTCTGTCAGAGTCATAACTAGAGGAGGCAAAATGACTCAGGAACCTTTGTATCCTGAAGGTCATCCTAAGAGAATTGATCAAGATTCTCAAGGAACCAATGCTGATACACCTAGTCATCCTAAGGAGAAGAAGAAGGATGATAGAAGCCTGCACGCTAGTTCACCAAATTTTGTCACACCCGAAGAACCTAATAATATTTCTGCGTCTGATGAAGAAACACAGTCAGGTGATGAACATGAACCTGGTGACAATATGGACAGTGATGTTTGTTGGAATTATGCCCTAGAGGCAATAATAAATGTATAGTTATTACTATAATTCCTGTATCAAGATAATAGTTTATTATCCATGCTATAATTGTATTGAATGAAGACTCATTTACATGTGTGGATACATAGACAAAACACCGTCCCTAGCATGCCTCTAGTTGGCTAGCCAGTTGACCAATGATAGTCAGTGTCTTCTGATTATGAACAAGGTGTTGTTGTTTGATAACTGGATCACGTCATTGGTAGAATCACGTGATGGACTAGACCCAAACTAATAGACGTAGCATGTTGATCGTGTCATTTTGTTGCTACTGTTTTCTGCGTGTCAAGTATTTATTCCTATGACCATGAGATCATATAACTCACTGACACCGGAGGAATGCTTTGTGTGTATCGAACGTCGTAACGTAACTGGGTGACTATAAAGATGCTCTACAGGTATCTCCGAAGGTGTTAGTTGAGTTAGTATGGATCAAGACTGGGATTTGTCACTCCGTGTGACGGAGAGGTATCTCGGGGCCCACTCGGTAATACAACATCACACACAAGCCTTGCAAGCAATGTAATTTAGTGTAAGTTGCGGGATCTTGTATTACGGAACAAGTAAAGAGACTTGCCGGTAAACGAGATTGAAATAGGTATGCGGATACCGACGATCGAATCTCGGGCAAGTAACATACCGAAGGACAAAGGGAATGACATACGGGATTATACGAATCCTTGGCACTGAGGTTCAAACGATAAAATCTTCGTAGAATATGTAGGATCCAATATGGGCATCCAAGTCCCGCTATTGGATATTGACCGAGGAGTCTCTCGGGTCATGTCTACATAGTTCTCGAACCCGCAGGGTCTGCACACTTAAGGTTCGACGTTGTTTTATGCGTATTTGAGTTATATGGTTGGTTACCGAATGTTTTTCGGAGTCCCGGATGAGATCACGGATGTCACGAGGGTTTCCGAAATGGTCCAGAAACGAAGATTGATATATAGGATGACCTCATTTGATTACCGGAAGGTTTTCGGAGTTACCAGGAATGTACCGGGAATGACGAATGGGTTCCGGGAGTTCACTGGGGGGGGGGGGCAACCCACCCCGGGGACGCCCATAGGCTTTGGGGAGACACACCAGCCCTTTGTGGGCTGGTGGGACAGCCCCAAGGGAGCCTATGCGCCAAGAAAAGAAAATCAAAGGAAAAGAAAAAAAAAAGAGGGAGGAAGTGGGAAGGGAGGGGGACTCCTCCCACCAAACCAAGTCCAACTCGGTTTGGGGGGGGAGTCCTCCCCCCCTTGGCTCGGCCGACCCCTTGAGGGTCCCTTGGAACCCAAGGCAAGGTCCCCCTCCCTCCTCCTATATATATGGAGCTTTTAGGGCAGATTTGAGACGACTTTCTCACGGTTGCCCGACCACATACCTCCATAGTTTTTCCTCTAGATCGCGTTTCTGCGGAGCTCGGGCGGAGCCCTGCTGAGACAAGGTCATCTCCAACCTCCGGAGCACCGTCACGCTGCCGGAGAACTCTTCTACCTCTCCGTCTCTCTTGCTGGATCAAGAAGGCCGAGATCATCGTCGAGTTGTACGTGTGCTGAACGCGGAGGTGCCGTCCGTTCGGTACTAGATCGTGGGACTGATCGCGGGATTGTTCGCGGGGCGGATCGAGGGACGTGAGGACGTTCCACTACATCAACCGCGTTCTCTAACGCTTCTGATGTACGATCTACAAGGGTACGTAGATCACTCATCCCCTCTCGTAGATGGACATCACCATGATAGGTCTTCGTGCGCGTAGGAAATTTTTTGTTTCCCTTGCGACGTTCCCCAACAGTGGCATCATGAGCTAGATTCATGCGTAGATGTCTTCTCGAGTAGAACACAAAAGTTTTTGTGGGCGGTGATGTGCGTTTTGCTGCCCTCCTTAGTCTTTTCTTGATTCCGCGGTATTGTTGGATTGAAGCGGCTTGGACCGACATTACTCGTACGCTTACGAGAGACTGGTTTCATCGTTACGAGTAACCCCCTTTGCTCAAAGATGACTGGCAAGTGTCGGTTTCTCCAACTTTAGTTGAATCGGATTTGACCGAGGAGGTCCTTGGATGAGGTTAAATAGCAACTCATATATCTCCGTTGTGGTGTTTGCGTAAGTAAGATGCGATCCTACTAGATACCCTTGGTCACCACGTAAAACATGCAACAACAAAATTAGAGGACGTCTAACTTGTTTTTGCAGGGTATGAGATGTGATGTGATATGGCCAACGATGTGATGTGATATATTGGATGTATGAGATGATCATGTTGTAATAGAAATATCGACTTGCACGTCGATGGTACGGCAACCGGCAGGAGCCATAGGGTTGTCTTTGTACTAACGTTTGTGCTTGCAGATGCGTTTACTATTTTGCTAGGATGTAGCTTTAGTAGTAATAGCATAAGTAGCACGACAACCCCGATGGCAACACGTTGATGGATGATCATGGTGTGGCGCCGGTGACACGAAGATCGTGCCGGTGCTTTGGTGATGGAGATCAAGAAGCACGTGATGATGGCCATATCATGTCACTTATGAATTGCATGTGATGTTAATCCTTTTATGCACCTTATTTTGCTTAGAACGACGGTAGCATTATGAGGTGATCTCTCACTAAAATTTCAAGACGAAATTGTGTTCTCCCCGACTGTGCACCGTTGCTACAGTTCGTCGTTTCGAGACACCACGTGATGATCGGGTGTGATAGACTCAACGTTCACATACAACGGGTGCAAAACAGTTGCGCACGCGGAACACTCGGGTTAAGCTTGACGAGCCTAGCATGTGCAGACATGGCCTCGGAACACATGAGACCGAAAGGTCGATCATGAATCATATAGCTGATATGATTAGCATAGGGATGCTTACCACTGAAACTACTCTCGACTCACGTAATGATCGGACTTGGGATAGTGTAAGTGGATCATGAACCACTCAAATGACTAGAGAGATGTACTTTTTGAGTGGGAGTTTAGCATATAATTTGATTAAGTTGAACTCTAATTATCTTGAACATAGTCTGAGTCCACTTTGAATATATTTGTGTTGTAGATCATGGCTCACGCAAGTGTCATCCTGAATTTTAATACGTTCCTAGAGAAAGCTAAGTTGAAAGATGATGGAAGCAACTTTGTAGACTGGGCTCGTAATCTTAAGCTAATCTTACAAGCTGGGAAGAAGGATTATGTCCTTAATGCTGTGCTAGGAGATGTACCACCCGCTACGGCTGATCAGGATGTTAAGAACGCTTGGTTAGCGCGTAAGGAGGACTACTCAATAGTTCAATGTGCAGTCTTGTATGGTTTAGAACCGGGACTTCAACGTCGCTTTGAGCGTCATGGAGCATTTGAGATGTTCCAGGAGTTGAAGTTTATCTTTCAGAAGAACGCCCGGATCGAGAGGTATGAGACCTCCGATAAATTCTATGCTTGCAAGATGGAGGAAAACTCGTCTGTCAGTGAACATGTGCTCAAAATGTCTGGGTACTCAAACCGTCTAGCTGAACTGGGGATTGAACTCCCGTAAGAAGCTATCACTAACAGAATCCTTCAATCACTGCCGCCAAGCTATAAAGGCTTTGTGTTGAACTACAACATGCAAGGGATGAACAAGTCTCCCGGCGAGTTGTTTGCGATGCTGAAAGTCGCAGAGTCCGAACTCCGTAAAGAGCATCAAGTGTTGATGGTGAGCAAGACCACTAGTTTCAGGAGAAACGGCAAAGGCAAGAAGGGCAATTCGAAGAAGAGCGGCAAGCCTGTTGCCAACCCGCCGAAGAAACCCAAAGCTGGACCTAAGCCTGAAACAGAGTGCTTCTATTGCAAGGGTATGGGTCACCGGAAGCGCAATTGCCCCAAGTATCTGGCAGATAAGAAGGCGGGCAAAGAAAAATCAGGTATATTTGATATACATGTTATTGATGTGTACTTAACCGGCTCTCGTAGTAGTGCCTGGGTATTTGATACCGGTTCTGTTGCTCACATTTGCAACTCGAAGCAGGAACTGCGGAATAGACGAAGGCTGGCGAAAGACGAAGTGACGATGCGCGTAGGAAACGGTTCCAAGGTTGATGCAATCGCCGTCGGCACAGTGTCACTTCAACTACCATCGGGATTAGTGATGAACTTAAATCATTGTTATTTAGTGCCTGCATTGAGCATGAACATTATATCTGGATCTTGTTTATTGCGAGACGGTTACTCTTTTAAGTCTGAGAATAATGGTTGTTCTATTTCTATGAGTAACATCTTTTATGGTCATGCACCGAATGTGAGAGGATTGTTCATATTGAATCTTGATAGTGATACACATATACATAAGATTGAGACCAAAAGAGTTAGAGTAAACAATGATAGCGCCATATTTTTGTGGCACTGCCGCTTAGGTCATATTGGTGTAAAGCGCATGAAGAAACTCCATGCTGATGGACTTTTGGAGTCACTTGACTTTGATTCTCTTGACACGTGCGAACCATGCCTCATGGGCAAGATGACTAAGACTCCGTTCTCCGGAACAATGGAGCGTGCAAGTGACTTGTTGGAAATCATACATACCGATGTGTGTGGTCCAATGAGCGTGGAGGCACGCGGCGGATATCGTTATTTTCTCACCTTCACTGACGATTTAAGTAGATATGGTTATGTCTACTTGCTGAAGCACAAGTCTGAAACATTTGAAAAGTTCAAGCAATTTCAGAGTGAAGTGGAAAATCATCGTAACAAGAAGATCAAGTTCCTACGGTCTGATCGTGGGGGTGAATATCTGAGTTTCCAGTTTGGTGCTCACTTAAGACAATGTGGAATTGTTTTGCAGTTAACACCGCCTGGAACACCACAGCGTAATGGTGTGTCCGAACGTCGTAATCGTACTTTGTTAGAGATGGTGCGATCTATGATGTCTCTTACTGATTTGCCGTTATCATTTTGGGGTTATGCATTAGAAACAGCTGCATTCACTTTAAATAGGGCACCATCAAAATCCGTTGAGACGACACCATACGAACTGTGGTATGGCAAAAGACCAAAATTGTCGTTTCTTAAAGTTTGGGGATGTGATGCTTATGTCAAAAAGCTTCAGCCTGAAAAGCTGGAACCCAAAGCGGAAAAGTGCGTCTTCATAGGTTACCCAAAAGAGACAGTTGGGTACACCTTCTATCTCAAATCCGAGGGCAAAGTGTTTGTTGCTAAAAACGGGGCTTTTCTCGAGAAGGAGTTTCTCTCGAGAGAATTGAGTGGGAGGAAGATAGAACTTGACGAGGTTGTCGAACCTCTCATCCCTCTGGATGGTGGCACAGGGCAAGGGGAAACCTCTGTCATTGCGACGCTGGTTGAGGAGGAAGTTAATGATGATGATCATGAAACTCCAGTTCAAGTTTCTGTTGAACCACGCAGGTCCACGAGATCACGCACTGCTCCAGAGTGGTACGGTAATCCCGTCTTATCAATCATGTTGTTAGACAACAATGAACCTGCAAATTATGAAGAAGCAATGGTGGGCCCAGATTCCAACAAATGGCTAGAAGCCATGAAATTCGAGATAGGATCCATGTATGAGAACAAAGTGTGGACTTTGGAGATACTACCTGAGGGCCGCAAGGCTATTCAAAACAAATGGATCTTTAAGAAGAAGACGGACGCTGACGGTAATGTGACCGTTTATAAAGCTCGACTTGTGGCAAAGGGTTTTTCACAAGTTCCAGGAGTTGACTACGATGAGACCTTCTCACCCGTAGCGATGCTTAAGTCCGTCAGAATCATGTTAGCAATAGCTGCATTTTTCGATTATGAAATCTGGCAGATGGATGTCAAAACGGCGTTCCTTAACGGTTTTCTTAAGGAAGAGTTGTATATGATGCAACCCGAAGGTTTTGTCGATCATAAAAAATGCTGACAAGGTGTGCAAGCTCCAGCGATCCATTTATGGACTGGTGCAAGCATCTCGGAGTTGGAACAAACGCTTTGATGAGGTGATCAAAGCATTTGGGTTTATACAAGTGGTTGGAGAATCTTGTATTTACAAGAAAGTGAGTGGGAGCTCTGTGGCGTTTCTAATATTATATGTGGATGACATATTACTGATTGGAAATAACGTAGAGCTTTTGGAGAGCATAAAAGGTTACTTGAATAAAAGTTTCTCTATGAAGGACCTAGGAGAAGCTGCTTACATTCTAGGCATTAAGATCTATAGGGATAGATCAAAACGCGTGATAGGACTTTCACAAAGCACATACCTTGATAAAGTTTTGAAGAGGTTCAAAATGGAACAGTCCAAGAAAGGGTTCTGGCCAGTGTTACAAGGTACGAGATTGAGTAAGACTCAGTGCCCAGCAACTGATGAAGATAGAGAGCATATGCGCTCCGTCCCCTATGCTTCAGCCATAGGTTCTATCATGTATGCAATGCTGTGCACTAGACCAGATGTTAGCCTGGCCATAAGTATGGCAGGTAGGTTCCAGAGTAATCCAGGAGTGGATCACTGGACAGCGGTCAAGAATATCCTGAAGTACCTGAAAAGGACTAAGAAGATGTTTCTCGTGTATGGAGGTGACGACGAGCTCGCCGTAAAAGGTTACGTCGATGCAAGCTTTGACACAGATCCGGACGACTCTAAGTCGCAAACCGGATACGTATTTATTCTTAATGGGGGTGCAGTAAGCTGATGCAGTTCCAAGCAAAGCGTCGTAGCAGATTCTACATGTGAAGCGGAGTACATGGCTGCCTCGGAGGCGGCTAAGGAGGGTGTCTGGATGAAGCAGTTCATGACGGATCTTGGAGTGGTGCCAAGTGCACTGGATCCAATAACCTTGTTCTGTGACAACACTGGTGCCATTGCCTTAGCAAAGGAACCAAGGTTTCACAAGAAGACCAGACACATCAAACGACGCTTCAACCTCATCCGCGACTACGTCGAGGAGGAGGACGTAAATATATGCAAGGTGCACACGGATCTGAATGTAGCAGACCCGCTGACTAAACCTCTTCCACGGCCAAAACATGATCGACACCAGAACTGTATGGGTGTTAGATTTATTGCAATGTAATTCACATGGCGATGTGAGGGCTAGATTATTGACTCTAGTGCAAGTGGGAGACTGTTGGAATTATGCCCTAGAGGCAATAGTAAATGTATAGTTATTATTATAATTCCTGTATCAAGATAATAGTTTATTATCCATGCTATAATTGTATTGAATGAAGACTCATTTACATGTGTGGATACATAGACAAAACACCGTCCCTAGCATGCCTCTAGTTGGCTATCCAGTTCATCAATGATAGTCAGTGTCTTCTGATTATGAACAAGGTGTTGTTGTTTGATAACTGGATCACGTCATTGGGAGAATCACGTGATGGACTAGACCCAAACTAATAGACGTAGCATGTTGATCGTGTCATTTTGTTGCTACTGTTTTCTGCGTGTCAAGTATTTATTCCTATGACCATGAGATCATATAACTCACTGACACCGGAGGAATGCTTTGTGTGTATCAAACGTCGCAACGTAACTGGGTGACTATAAATATGCTCTACAGGTATCTCCGAAGGTGTTAGTTGAGTTAGTATGGATCAAGACTGGGATTTGTCACTCCGTGTGACGGAGAGGTATCTCGGGGCCCACTCGGTAATACAACATCACACACAAGCCTTGCAAGCAATGTAACTTAGTGTAAGTTGCGGGATCTTGTATTACGGAACGAGTACAGAGACTTGCCGGTAAACGAGATTGAAATAGGTATGCGGATACCGACGATCGAATCTCGGGCAAGTAACATACCGAAGGACAAAGGGAATGACATACGGGATTATACGAATCCTTGGCACTGAGGTTCAAACGATAAAATCTTCGTAGAATATGTAGGATCCAATATGGGCATCCAGGTCCCGCTATTGGATATTGACCGAGGAGTCTCTCGGGTCATGTCTACATAGTTCTCGAACCCGCAGGGTCTGCACACTTAAGGTTCGACGTTGATTTATGCGTATTTGAGTTATATGGTTGGTTACCGAATGTTGTTCGGAGTCCCGGATGATATCACGGACGTCACGAGGTTTTCCGGAATGGTCCAGAAACGAAGATTGATATATAGGATGACCTCATTTGATTACCGGAAGGTTTTCTGAGTTACCGGGAATGTACCGGGAATGACGAATGGGTTCCGGGAGTTCACCGGGGGTGCAACCCACCCCGGGGAAGCCCATAGGCTTTGGGGAGACACACCAGCTCTTAGTGGGCTGGTGGGACAGCCCCAAGGGAGCCTATGCGCCAAGAAAAGAAAATCAAAGGAAAAGAAAAAAAAAGAGGGAGGAAGTGGGAAGGGAGGGGGACTCCTCCCACCAAACCAAGTCCAACTCGGTTTGGGGGGGGAGTCCTCCCCCCCCCCTTGGCTCGGCCGACCCCTTGAGGGTCCCTTGGACCCCAAGGCAAGGTCCCCCTCCCTCCTCCTATATATATGGAGCTTTTAGGGCAGATTTGAGACGACTTTCTCACGGTTGCCCGACCACATACCTCCATAGTTTTTCCTCTAGATCGCGTTTCTGCGGAGCTCGGGCGGAGCCCTGCTGAGACAAGGTCATCTCCAACCTCCGGAGCACCGTCACGCTGCCGGAGAACTCTTCTACCTCTCCGTCTCTCTTGCTGGATCAAGAAGGCCGAGATCATCGTCGAGTTGTACGTGTGCTGAACGCGGAGGTGCCGTCCGTTCGGTACTAGATCGTGGGACTGATCGCGGGATTGTTCGCGGGGCGGATCGAGGGACGTGAGGACGTTCCACTACATCAACCGCGTTCTCTAACGCTTCTGATGTACGATCTACAAGGGTACGTAGATCACTCATCCCCTCTCGTAGATGGACATCACCATGATAGGTCTTCGTGCGCGTAGGAAATTTTTTGTTTCCCTTGCGACGTTCCCCAACAGTGGCATCATGAGCTAGATTCATGCGTAGATGTCTTCTCGAGTAGAACACAAAAGTTTTTGTGGGCGGTGATGTGCGTTTTGCTGCCCTCCTTAGTCTTTTCTTGATTCCGCGGTATTGTTGGATTGAAGCGGCTTGGACCGACATTACTCGTACGCTTACGAGAGACTGGTTTCATCGTTACGAGTAACCCCCTTTGCTCAAAGATGACTGGCAAGTGTCGGTTTCTCCAACTTTAGTTGAATCGGATTTGACCGAGGAGGTCCTTGGATGAGGTTAAATAGCAACTCATATATCTCCGTTGTGGTGTTTGCGTAAGTAAGATGCGATCCTACTAGATACCCTTGGTCACCACGTAAAACATGCAACAACAAAATTAGAGGACGTCTAACTTGTTTTTGCAGGGTATGAGATGTGATGTGATATGGCCAACGATGTGATGTGATATATTGGATGTATGAGATGATCATGTTGTAATAGAAATATCGACTTGCACGTCGATGGTACGGCAACCGGCAGGAGCCATAGGGTTGTCTTTGTACTAACGTTTGTGCTTGCAGATGCGTTTACTATTTTGCTAGGATGTAGCTTTAGTAGTAATAGCATAAGTAGCACGACAACCCCGATGGCAACACGTTGATGGATGATCATGGTGTGGCGCCGGTGACACGAAGATCGTGCCGGTGCTTTGGTGATGGAGATCAAGAAGCACGTGATGATGGCCATATCATGTCACTTATGAATTGCATGTGATGTTAATCCTTTTATGCACCTTATTTTGCTTAGAACGACGGTAGCATTATGAGGTGATCTCTCACTAAAATTTCAAGACGAAATTGTGTTCTCCCCGACTGTGCACCGTTGCTACAGTTCGTCGTTTCGAGACACCACGTGATGATCGGGTGTGATAGACTCAACGTTCACATACAACGGGTGCAAAACAGTTGCGCACGCGGAACACTCGGGTTAAGCTTGACGAGCCTAGCATGTGCAGACATGGCCTCGGAACACATGAGACCGAAAGGTCGATCATGAATCATATAGCTGATATGATTAGCATAGGGATGCTTACCACTGAAACTACTCTCGACTCACGTAATGATCGGACTTGGGATAGTGTAAGTGGATCATGAACCACTCAAATGACTAGAGAGATGTACTTTTTGAGTGGGAGTTTAGCATATAATTTGATTAAGTTGAACTCTAATTATCTTGAACATAGTCTGAGTCCACTTTGAATATATTTGTGTTGTAGATCATGGCTCACGCAAGTGTCATCCTGAATTTTAATACGTTCCTAGAGAAAGCTAAGTTGAAAGATGATGGAAGCAACTTTGTAGACTGGGCTCGTAATCTTAAGCTAATCTTACAAGCTGGGAAGAAGGATTATGTCCTTAATGCTGTGCTAGGAGATGTACCACCCGCTACGGCTGATCAGGATGTTAAGAACGCTTGGTTAGCGCGTAAGGAGGACTACTCAATAGTTCAATGTGCAGTCTTGTATGGTTTAGAACCGGGACTTCAACGTCGCTTTGAGCGTCATGGAGCATTTGAGATGTTCCAGGAGTTGAAGTTTATCTTTCAGAAGAACGCCCGGATCGAGAGGTATGAGACCTCCGATAAATTCTATGCTTGCAAGATGGAGGAAAACTCGTCTGTCAGTGAACATGTGCTCAAAATGTCTGGGTACTCAAACCGTCTAGCTGAACTGGGGATTGAACTCCCGTAAGAAGCTATCACTAACAGAATCCTTCAATCACTGCCGCCAAGCTATAAAGGCTTTGTGTTGAACTACAACATGCAAGGGATGAACAAGTCTCCCGGCGAGTTGTTTGCGATGCTGAAAGTCGCAGAGTCCGAACTCCGTAAAGAGCATCAAGTGTTGATGGTGAGCAAGACCACTAGTTTCAGGAGAAACGGCAAAGGCAAGAAGGGCAATTCGAAGAAGAGCGGCAAGCCTGTTGCCAACCCGCCGAAGAAACCCAAAGCTGGACCTAAGCCTGAAACAGAGTGCTTCTATTGCAAGGGTATGGGTCACCGGAAGCGCAATTGCCCCAAGTATCTGGCAGATAAGAAGGCGGGCAAAGAAAAATCAGGTATATTTGATATACATGTTATTGATGTGTACTTAACCGGCTCTCGTAGTAGTGCCTGGGTATTTGATACCGGTTCTGTTGCTCACATTTGCAACTCGAAGCAGGAACTGCGGAATAGACGAAGGCTGGCGAAAGACGAAGTGACGATGCGCGTAGGAAACGGTTCCAAGGTTGATGCAATCGCCGTCGGCACAGTGTCACTTCAACTACCATCGGGATTAGTGATGAACTTAAATCATTGTTATTTAGTGCCTGCATTGAGCATGAACATTATATCTGGATCTTGTTTATTGCGAGACGGTTACTCTTTTAAGTCTGAGAATAATGGTTGTTCTATTTCTATGAGTAACATCTTTTATGGTCATGCACCGAATGTGAGAGGATTGTTCATATTGAATCTTGATAGTGATACACATATACATAAGATTGAGACCAAAAGAGTTAGAGTAAACAATGATAGCGCCATATTTTTGTGGCACTGCCGCTTAGGTCATATTGGTGTAAAGCGCATGAAGAAACTCCATGCTGATGGACTTTTGGAGTCACTTGACTTTGATTCTCTTGACACGTGCGAACCATGCCTCATGGGCAAGATGACTAAGACTCCGTTCTCCGGAACAATGGAGCGTGCAAGTGACTTGTTGGAAATCATACATACCGATGTGTGTGGTCCAATGAGCGTGGAGGCACGCGGCGGATATCGTTATTTTCTCACCTTCACTGACGATTTAAGTAGATATGGTTATGTCTACTTGCTGAAGCACAAGTCTGAAACATTTGAAAAGTTCAAGCAATTTCAGAGTGAAGTGGAAAATCATCGTAACAAGAAGATCAAGTTCCTACGGTCTGATCGTGGGGGTGAATATCTGAGTTTCCAGTTTGGTGCTCACTTAAGACAATGTGGAATTGTTTTGCAGTTAACACCGCCTGGAACACCACAGCGTAATGGTGTGTCCGAACGTCGTAATCGTACTTTGTTAGAGATGGTGCGATCTATGATGTCTCTTACTGATTTGCCGTTATCATTTTGGGGTTATGCATTAGAAACAGCTGCATTCACTTTAAATAGGGCACCATCAAAATCCGTTGAGACGACACCATACGAACTGTGGTATGGCAAAAGACCAAAATTGTCGTTTCTTAAAGTTTGGGGATGTGATGCTTATGTCAAAAAGCTTCAGCCTGAAAAGCTGGAACCCAAAGCGGAAAAGTGCGTCTTCATAGGTTACCCAAAAGAGACAGTTGGGTACACCTTCTATCTCAAATCCGAGGGCAAAGTGTTTGTTGCTAAAAACGGGGCTTTTCTCGAGAAGGAGTTTCTCTCGAGAGAATTGAGTGGGAGGAAGATAGAACTTGACGAGGTTGTCGAACCTCTCATCCCTCTGGATGGTGGCACAGGGCAAGGGGAAACCTCTGTCATTGCGACGCTGGTTGAGGAGGAAGTTAATGATGATGATCATGAAACTCCAGTTCAAGTTTCTGTTGAACCACGCAGGTCCACGAGATCACGCACTGCTCCAGAGTGGTACGGTAATCCCGTCTTATCAATCATGTTGTTAGACAACAATGAACCTGCAAATTATGAAGAAGCAATGGTGGGCCCAGATTCCAACAAATGGCTAGAAGCCATGAAATTCGAGATAGGATCCATGTATGAGAACAAAGTGTGGACTTTGGAGATACTACCTGAGGGCCGCAAGGCTATTCAAAACAAATGGATCTTTAAGAAGAAGACGGACGCTGACGGTAATGTGACCGTTTATAAAGCTCGACTTGTGGCAAAGGGTTTTTCACAAGTTCCAGGAGTTGACTACGATGAGACCTTCTCACCCGTAGCGATGCTTAAGTCCGTCAGAATCATGTTAGCAATAGCTGCATTTTTCGATTATGAAATCTGGCAGATGGATGTCAAAACGGCGTTCCTTAACGGTTTTCTTAAGGAAGAGTTGTATATGATGCAACCCGAAGGTTTTGTCGATCATAAAAAATGCTGACAAGGTGTGCAAGCTCCAGCGATCCATTTATGGACTGGTGCAAGCATCTCGGAGTTGGAACAAACGCTTTGATGAGGTGATCAAAGCATTTGGGTTTATACAAGTGGTTGGAGAATCTTGTATTTACAAGAAAGTGAGTGGGAGCTCTGTGGCGTTTCTAATATTATATGTGGATGACATATTACTGATTGGAAATAACGTAGAGCTTTTGGAGAGCATAAAAGGTTACTTGAATAAAAGTTTCTCTATGAAGGACCTAGGAGAAGCTGCTTACATTCTAGGCATTAAGATCTATAGGGATAGATCAAAACGCGTGATAGGACTTTCACAAAGCACATACCTTGATAAAGTTTTGAAGAGGTTCAAAATGGAACAGTCCAAGAAAGGGTTCTGGCCAGTGTTACAAGGTACGAGATTGAGTAAGACTCAGTGCCCAGCAACTGATGAAGATAGAGAGCATATGCGCTCCGTCCCCTATGCTTCAGCCATAGGTTCTATCATGTATGCAATGCTGTGCACTAGACCAGATGTTAGCCTGGCCATAAGTATGGCAGGTAGGTTCCAGAGTAATCCAGGAGTGGATCACTGGACAGCGGTCAAGAATATCCTGAAGTACCTGAAAAGGACTAAGAAGATGTTTCTCGTGTATGGAGGTGACGACGAGCTCGCCGTAAAAGGTTACGTCGATGCAAGCTTTGACACAGATCCGGACGACTCTAAGTCGCAAACCGGATACGTATTTATTCTTAATGGGGGTGCAGTAAGCTGATGCAGTTCCAAGCAAAGCGTCGTAGCAGATTCTACATGTGAAGCGGAGTACATGGCTGCCTCGGAGGCGGCTAAGGAGGGTGTCTGGATGAAGCAGTTCATGACGGATCTTGGAGTGGTGCCAAGTGCACTGGATCCAATAACCTTGTTCTGTGACAACACTGGTGCCATTGCCTTAGCAAAGGAACCAAGGTTTCACAAGAAGACCAGACACATCAAACGACGCTTCAACCTCATCCGCGACTACGTCGAGGAGGAGGACGTAAATATATGCAAGGTGCACACGGATCTGAATGTAGCAGACCCGCTGACTAAACCTCTTCCACGGCCAAAACATGATCGACACCAGAACTGTATGGGTGTTAGATTTATTGCAATGTAATTCACATGGCGATGTGAGGGCTAGATTATTGACTCTAGTGCAAGTGGGAGACTGTTGGAATTATGCCCTAGAGGCAATAGTAAATGTATAGTTATTATTATAATTCCTGTATCAAGATAATAGTTTATTATCCATGCTATAATTGTATTGAATGAAGACTCATTTACATGTGTGGATACATAGACAAAACACCGTCCCTAGCATGCCTCTAGTTGGCTATCCAGTTCATCAATGATAGTCAGTGTCTTCTGATTATGAACAAGGTGTTGTTGTTTGATAACTGGATCACGTCATTGGGAGAATCACGTGATGGACTAGACCCAAACTAATAGACGTAGCATGTTGATCGTGTCATTTTGTTGCTACTGTTTTCTGCGTGTCAAGTATTTATTCCTATGACCATGAGATCATATAACTCACTGACACCGGAGGAATGCTTTGTGTGTATCAAACGTCGCAACGTAACTGGGTGACTATAAATATGCTCTACAGGTATCTCCGAAGGTGTTAGTTGAGTTAGTATGGATCAAGACTGGGATTTGTCACTCCGTGTGACGGAGAGGTATCTCGGGGCCCACTCGGTAATACAACATCACACACAAGCCTTGCAAGCAATGTAACTTAGTGTAAGTTGCGGGATCTTGTATTACGGAACGAGTACAGAGACTTGCCGGTAAACGAGATTGAAATAGGTATGCGGATACCGACGATCGAATCTCGGGCAAGTAACATACCGAAGGACAAAGGGAATGACATACGGGATTATACGAATCCTTGGCACTGAGGTTCAAACGATAAAATCTTCGTAGAATATGTAGGATCCAATATGGGCATCCAGGTCCCGCTATTGGATATTGACCGAGGAGTCTCTCGGGTCATGTCTACATAGTTCTCGAACCCGCAGGGTCTGCACACTTAAGGTTCGACGTTGATTTATGCGTATTTGAGTTATATGGTTGGTTACCGAATGTTGTTCGGAGTCCCGGATGATATCACGGACGTCACGAGGTTTTCCGGAATGGTCCAGAAACGAAGATTGATATATAGGATGACCTCATTTGATTACCGGAAGGTTTTCTGAGTTACCGGGAATGTACCGGGAATGACGAATGGGTTCCGGGAGTTCACCGGGGGTGCAACCCACCCCGGGGAAGCCCATAGGCTTTGGGGAGACACACCAGCTCTTAGTGGGCTGGTGGGACAGCCCCAAGGGAGCCTATGCGCCAAGAAAAGAAAATCAAAGGAAAAGAAAAAAAAAGAGGGAGGAAGTGGGAAGGGAGGGGGACTCCTCCCACCAAACCAAGTCCAACTCGGTTTGGGGGGGGAGTCCTCCCCCCCCCCTTGGCTCGGCCGACCCCTTGAGGGTCCCTTGGACCCCAAGGCAAGGTCCCCCTCCCTCCTCCTATATATATGGAGCTTTTAGGGCAGATTTGAGACGACTTTCTCACGGTTGCCCGACCACATACCTCCATAGTTTTTCCTCTAGATCGCGTTTCTACGGAGCTCGGGCGGAGCCCTGCTGAGACAAGGTCATCACCAACCTCCGGAGCACCGTCACGTTGCCGGAGAACTCTTCTACCTCTCCGTCTCTCTTGCTGGATCAAGAAGGCCGAGATCATCGTCGAGCTGTACGTGTGCTGAACGCGGAGGTGCCGTTCGTTCGGTACTAGATCGTGGGACTGATCGCGGGATTGTTCGCGGGGCGGATCGAGGGACGTGAGGACGTTCCACTACATCAACCGCGTTCTCTAACGCTTCTGCTGTACGATCTACAAGGGTACGTAGATCACTCATCCCCTCTCGTAGATGGACATCACCATGATAGGTCTTCGTGCGCGTAGGAAATTTTTTGTTTCCCTTGCGACGTTCCCCAACAGTGGCATCATGAGCTAGATTCATGCGTAGATGTCTTCTCGAGTAGAACACAAAAGTTTTTGTGGGCGGTGATGTGCGTTTTGCTGCCCTCCTTAGTCTTTTCTTGATTCCGCGGTATTGTTGGATTGAAGCGGCTTGGACCGACATTACTCGTACGCTTACGAGAGACTGGTTTCATCGTTACGAGTAACCCCCTTTGCTCAAAGATGACTGGCAAGTGTCGGTTTCTCCAACTTTAGTTGAATCGGATTTGACCGAGGAGGTCCTTGGATGAGGTTAAATAGCAACTCATATATCTCCGTTGTGGTGTTTGCGTAAGTAAGATGCGATCCTACTAGATACCCTTGGTCACCACGTAAAACATGCAACAACAAAATTAGAGGACGTCTAACTTGCTTTTGCAGGGTATGAGATGTGATGTCATATGGCCAACGATGTGATGTGATATATTGGATGTATGAGATGATCATGTTGTAATAGAAATATCGACTTGCACGTCGATGGTACGGCAACCGGCAGGAGCCATAGGGTTGTCTTTGTACTAACGTTTGTGCTTGCAGATGCGTTTACTATTTTGCTAGGATGTAGCTTTAGTAGTAATAGCATAAGTAGCACGACAACCCCGATGGCAACACGTTGATGGATGATCATGGTGTGGCGCCGGTGACACGAAGATCGTGCCGGTGCTTTGGTGATGGAGATCAAGAAGCACGTGATGATGGCCATATCATGTCACTTATGAATTGCATGTGATGTTAATCCTTTTATGCACCTTATTTTGCTTAGAACGACGGTAGCATTATGAGGTGATCTCTCACTAAAATTTCAAGACGAAATTGTGTTCTCCCCGACTGTGCACCGTTGCTACAGTTCGTCGTTTCGAGACACCACGTGATGATCGGGTGTGATAGACTCAACGTTCACATACAACGGGTGCAAAACAGTTGCGCACGCGGAACACTCGGGTTAAGCTTGACGAGCCTAGCATGTGCAGACATGGCCTCGGAACACATGAGACCGAAAGGTCGATCATGAATCATATAGCTGATATGATTAGCATAGGGATGCTTACCACTGAAACTACTCTCGACTCACGTAATGATCGGACTTGGGATAGTGTAAGTGGATCATGAACCACTCAAATGACTAGAGAGATGTACTTTTTGAGTGGGAGTTTAGCATATAATTTGATTAAGTTGAACTCTAATTATCTTGAACATAGTCTAAGTCCACTTTGAATATATTTGTGTTGTAGATCATGGCTCACGCAAGTGTCATCCTGAATTTTAATACGTTCCTAGAGAAAGCTAAGTTGAAAGATGATGGAAGCAACTTTGTAGACTGGGCTCGTAATCTTAAGCTAATCTTACAAGCTGGGAAGAAGGATTATGTCCTTAATGCTGTGCTAGGAGATGTACCACCCGCTACGGCTGATCAGGATGTTAAGAACGCTTGGTTAGCGCGTAAGGAGGACTACTCAATAGTTCAATGTGCAGTCTTGTATGGTTTAGAACCGGGACTTCAACGTCGCTTTGAGCGTCATGGAGCATTTGAGATGTTCCAGGAGTTGAAGTTTATCTTTCAGAAGAACGCCCGGATCGAGAGGTATGAGACCTCCGATAAATTCTATGCTTGCAAGATGGAGGAAAACTCGTCTGTCAGTGAACATGTGCTCAAAATGTCTGGGTACTCAAACCGTCTAGCTGAACTGGGGATTGAACTCCCGTAAGAAGCTATCACTAACAGAATCCTTCAATCACTGCCGCCAAGCTATAAAGGCTTTGTGTTGAACTACAACATGCAAGGGATGAACAAGTCTCCCGGCGAGTTGTTTGCGATGCTGAAAGTCGCAGAGTCCGAACTCCGTAAAGAGCATCAAGTGTTGATGGTGAGCAAGACCACTAGTTTCAGGAGAAACGGCAAAGGCAAGAAGGGCAATTCGAAGAAGAGCGGCAAGCCTGTTGCCAATCCGCCGAAGAAACCCAAAGCTGGACCTAAGCCTGAAACAGAGTGCTTCTATTGCAAGGGTATGGGTCACCGGAAGCGCAATTGCCCCAAGTATCTGGCAGATAAGAAGGCGGGCAAAGAAAAATCAGGTATATTTGATATACATGTTATTGATGTGTACTTAACCGGCTCTCGTAGTAGTGCCTGGGTATTTGATACCGGTTCTGTTGCTCACATTTGCAACTCGAAGCAGGAACTGCGGAATAGACGAAGGCTGGCGAAAGACGAAGTGACGATGCGCGTAGGAAACGGTTCCAAGGTTGATGCAATCGCCGTCGGCACAGTGTCACTTCAACTACCATCGGGATTAGTGATGAACTTAAATCATTGTTATTTAGTGCCTGCATTGAGCATGAACATTATATCTGGATCTTGTTTATTGCGAGACGGTTACTCTTTTAAGTCTGAGAATAATGGTTGTTCTATTTCTATGAGTAACATCTTTTATGGTCATGCACCGAATGTGAGAGGATTGTTCATATTGAATCTTGATAGTGATACACATATACATAACATTGAGACCAAAAGAGTTAGAGTAAACAATGATAGCGCCATATTTTTGTGGCACTGCCGCTTAGGTCATATTGGTGTAAAGCGCATGAAGAAACTCCATGCTGATGGACTTTTGGAGTCACTTGACTTTGATTCTCTTGACACGTGCGAACCATGCCTCATGGGCAAGATGACTAAGACTCCGTTCTCCGGAACAATGGAGCGTGCAAGTGACTTGTTGGAAATCATACATACCGATGTGTGTGGTCCAATGAGCGTGGAGGCACGCGGCGGATATCGTTATTTTCTCACCTTCACTGACGATTTAAGTAGATATGGTTATGTCTACTTGCTGAAGCACAAGTCTGAAACATTTGAAAAGTTCAAGCAATTTCAGAGTGAAGTGGAAAATCATCGTAACAAGAAGATCAAGTTCCTACGGTCTGATCGTGGGGGTGAATATCTGAGTTTCTAGTTTGGTGCTCACTTAAGACAATGTGGAATTGTTTTGCAGTTAACACCGCCTGGAACACCACAGCGTAATGGTGTGTCCGAACGTCGTAATCGTACTTTGTTAGAGATGGTGCGATCTATGATGTCTTTTACTGATTTGCCGTTATCATTTTGGGGTTATGCATTAGAAACAGCTGCATTCACTTTAAATAGGGCACCATCAAAATCCGTTGAGACGACACCATACGAACTGTGGTATGGCAAAAGACCAAAATTGTCGTTTCTTAAAGTTTGGGGATGTGATGCTTATGTCAAAAAGCTTCAGCCTGAAAAGCTGGAACCCAAAGCGGAAAAGTGCGTCTTCATAGGTTACCCAAAAGAGACAGTTGGGTACACCTTCTATCTCAAATCCGAGGGCAAAGTGTTTGTTGCTAAAAACGGGGCTTTTCTCGAGAAGGAGTTTCTCTCGAGAGAATTGAGTGGGAGGAAGATAGAACTTGACGAGGTTGTCGAACCTCTCATCCCTCTGGATGGTGGCGCAGGGCAAGGGGAAACCTCTGTCATTGCGACGCTGGTTGAGGAGGAAGTTAATGATGATGATCATGAAACTCCAGTTCAAGTTTCTGTTGAACCACGCAGGTCCACGAGATCACGCACTGCTCCAGAGTGGTACGGTAATCCCGTCTTATCAATCATGTTGTTAGACAACAATGAACCTGCAAATTATGAAGAAGCAATGGTGGGCCCAGATTCCAACAAATGGCTAGAAGCCATGAAATTCGAGATAGGATCCATGTATGAGAACAAAGTGTGGACTTTGGAGATACTACCTGAGGGCCGCAAGGCTATTCAAAACAAATGGATCTTTAAGAAGAAGACGGACGCTGACGGTAATGTGACCGTTTATAAAGCTCGACTTGTGGCAAAGGGTTTTTCACAAGTTCCAGGAGTTGACTACGATGAGACCTTCTCACCCGTAGCGATGCTTAAGTCCGTCAGAATCATGTTAGCAATAGCTGCATTTTTCGATTATGAAATCTGGCAGATGGATGTCAAAACGGCGTTCCTTAACGGTTTTCTTAAGGAAGAGTTGTATATGATGCAACCCGAAGGTTTTGTCGATCATAAAAAATGCTGACAAGGTGTGCAAGCTCCAGCGATCCATTTATGGACTGGTGCAAGCATCTCGGAGTTGGAACAAACGCTTTGATGAGGTGATCAAAGCATTTGGGTTTATACAAGTGGTTGGAGAATCTTGTATTTACAAGAAAGTGAGTGGGAGCTCTGTGGCGTTTCTAATATTATATGTGGATGACATATTACTGATTGGAAATAACGTAGAGCTTTTGGAGAGCATAAAAGGTTACTTGAATAAAAGTTTCTCTATGAAGGACCTAGGAGAAGATGCTTACATTCTAGGCATTAAGATCTATAGGGATAGATCAAAACGCGTGATAGGACTTTCACAAAGCACATACCTTGATAAAGTTTTGAAGAGGTTCAAAATGGAACAGTCCAAGAAAGGGTTCTTGCCAGTGTTACAAGGTACGAGATTGAGTAAGACTCAGTGCCCAGCAACTGATGAAGATAGAGAGCATATGCGCTCCGTCCCCTATGCTTCAGCCATAGGTTCTATCATGTATGCAATGTTGTGCACTAGACCAGATGTTAGCCTGGCCATAAGTATGGCAGGTAGGTTCCAGAGTAATCCAGGAGTGGATCACTGGACAGCGGTCAAGAATATCCTGAAGTACCTGAAAAGGACTAAGGAGATGTTTCTCGTGTATGGAGGTGACGAAGAGCTCGCCGTAAAAGGTTACGTCGATGCAAGCTTTGACACAGATCCGGACGACTCTAAGTCGCAAATCGGATACGTATTTATTCTTAATGGGGGTGCATTAAGCTGATGCAGTTCCAAGCAAAGCGTCGTAGCAGATTCTACATGTGAAGCGGAGTACATGGCTGCCTCGGAGGCGGCTAAGGTGGGTGTCTGGATGAAGCAGTTCATGACGGATCTTGGAGTGGTGCCAAGTGCACTGGATCCAATAACCTTGTTCTGTGACAACACTGGTGCCATTGCCTTAGCAAAGGAACCAAGGTTTCACAAGAAGACCAGACACATCAAACGACGCTTCAACCTCATCCGCGACTACGTCGAGGAGGAGGACGTAAATATATGCAAGGTGCACACGGATCTGAATGTAGCAGACCCGCTGACTAAACCTCTTCCACGGCCAAAACATGATCGACACCAGAACTGTATGGGTGTTAGATTTATTGCAATGTAATTCACATGGCGATGTGAGGGCTAGATTATTGACTCTAGTGCAAGTGGGAGACTGTTGGAATTATGCCCTAGAGGCAATAATAAATGTATAGTTATTATTATAATTCCTGTATCAAGATAATAGTTTATTATCCATGCTATAATTGTATTGAATGAAGACTCATTTACATGTGTGGATACATAGACAAAACACCGTCCCTAGCATGCCTCTAGTTGGCTAGCCAGTTCATCAATGATAGTCAGTGTCTTCTGATTATGAACAAGGTGTTGTTGTTTGATAACTGGATCACGTCATTGGGAGAATCACGTGATGGACTAGACCCAAACTAATAGACGTAGCATGTTGATCGTGTCATTTTGTTGCTACTGTTTTCTGCGTGTCAAGTATTTATTCCTATGACCATGAGATCATATAACTCACTGACACCGGAGGAATGCTTTGTGTGTATCAAACGTCGCAACGTAACTGGGTGACTATAAATATGCTCTACAGGTATCTCCGAAGGTGTTAGTTGAGTTAGTATGGATCAAGACTGGGATTTGTCACTCCGTGTGACGGAGAGGTATCTCGGGGCCCACTCGGTAATACAACATCACACACAAGCCTTGCAAGCAATGTAACTTAGTGTAAGTTGCGGGATCTTGTATTACGGAACGAGTACTTGCCGGTAAACGAGATTGAAATAGGTATGCGGATACCGACGATCGAATCTCGGGCAAGTAACATACCGAAGGACAAAGGGAATGACATACGGGATTATACGAATCCTTGGCACTGAGGTTCAAACGATAAAATCTTCATAGAATATGTAGGATCCAATATGGGCATCCAGGTCCCGCTATTGGATATTGACCGAGGAGTCTCTCGGGTCATGTCTACATAGTTCTCGAACCCGCAGGGTCTGCACACTTAAGGTTCGACGTTGATTTATGCGTATTTGAGTTATATGGTTGGTTACCGAATGTTGTTCGGAGTCCCGGATGATATCATGGACGTCACGAGGTTTTCCGGAATGGTCCAGAAACGAAGATTGATATATAGGATGACCTCATTTGATTACCGGAAGGTTTTCGGAGTTACCGGGAATGTACCGGGAATGACGAATGGGTTCCGGGAGTTCACCGGGGGGGCAACCCACCCCGGGGAAGCCCATAGGCTTTGGGGAGACACACCAGCCCTTAGTGGGCTGGTGGGACAGCCCCAAGGGAGCCTATGCGCCAAGAAAAGAAAATCAAAGGAAAAGAAAAAAAAAGAGGGAGGAAGTGGGAAGGGAGGGGGACTCCTCCCACCAAACCAAGTCCAACTCGGTTTGGGGGGGGGGAGTCCTCCCCCCCCCCTTGGCTCGGCCGACCCCTTGAGGGTCCCTTGGACCCCAAGGCAAGGTCCCCCTCCCTCCTCCTATATATATGGAGCTTTTAGGGCAGATTTGAGACGACTTTCTCACGGTTGCCCGACCACATACCTCCATAGTTTTTCCTCTAGATCGCGTTTCTACGGAGCTCGGGCGGAGCCCTGCTGAGACAAGGTCATCACCAACCTCCGGAGCACCGTCACGTTGCCGGAGAACTCTTCTACCTCTCCGTCTCTCTTGCTGGATCAAGAAGGCCGAGATCATCGTCGAGCTGTACGTGTGCTGAACGCGGAGGTGCCGTCCGTTCGGTACTAGATCGTGGGACTGATCGCGGGATTGTTCGCGGGGCGGATCGAGGGACGTGAGGACGTTCCACTACATCAACCGCGTTCTCTAACGCTTCTGCTGTACGATCTACAAGGGTACGTAGATCACTCATCCCCTCTCGTAGATGGACATCACCATGATAGGTCTTCGTGCGCGTAGGAAATTTTTTGTTTCCCTTGCGACGTTCCCCAACAATGTTCATAATAATGCTCAACCTAGCCTTGATGAGGATGTGGAGATTGATCCTACGGTTAATCCTGATAATCCACAACCTAAGAGATACGACAAGAATGACTTTACTACTAGGAAGCATGGTAAAGAAAGAGAGCCATGGGTTCAGAGACCAATGCCCTTTCCTCCTAAGCCATCCAATAAAAAGGATGATGAGGATTTTGAGCACTTAGTTGAGATGATAGGACCCGTCTTTCTATAGATGCGGTTAACTGATATGCTCAAGATGTCTCCGTATGCCAAGTACATGAAAGATATCGTGACTAATGAACGGAAGATACCAGATCTTAAGATCTCCACCATGCTTGCCAACTACACTTTCAAAGGTGGAACTCCTAAGAAACTTGGTGATCCCGGAGTGCCCACTATACCTTGTTCCATTAAGGGAAACTACGTAAGAACTGCCTTATGTGACCTTGGAACCGGTGTTAGTGTTATGCCGCTTTCTCTTTATCATAGACTTGAGTTGGATAAGTTGACACCCACTGAAATTTCTCTGCAATTGGCTGACAAATCAACTGCTTTCCCTATCGGCGTTTGCGAGGATGTGCCTGTTGTGGTTGCTAATACCACTATCTTAACAGACTTTGTTATCTTGGATATTCCCGAGGACAATGCCATGGCTATCATCCTCGGAAGACCCTTTTTAAACACTAGAGGGGCTGTTATAGATTGCAACAAAGGCAATGTCACTTTCCACGTCAACGGTAATGAGCACACAGTACACTTTCCGAAGAAACGATATCCAGTACATTGCATCAATGCTATCGAAAAGACTTCATCGATTCTCATTGGGAGCTTTGAATGCCCTATTCTTCGTGTCAAGATGAAGTATGATTTGCTTGTTGGGGAGGTACATATCCCCATTGAGGTGACTTAGTGGCTATTCAAAAATTCTCCGTTCTCTCTTGTGATTCGAGAAGGTTTTGTCATAAGGACTTGATCAACCCCATTGATGGATTTCTTCCGATGACCATGAAATAGATGAATTAGAGAGTCACATACCTCTGTTTTGAGTTTTTCTTTTCTTTTGCTTAGAAGAAAAATGATGGAATTAGTTTAGCTTTTCCTGTTTGGTGTTTTAGCGTCCCGGAGAAAAATACCTCGAAAATAAAAGTTCTCCGATGGTCCTGAAAAATTTAGTATGATTTTTTCTAGAATTTCTGAAAATTTCTGAGCCTGAGAGCTGGTGAGGGGCCCTGACCAGTGGGCCACAAGCCGCCCCACCACCACCTACCCCCTCGTGGCGGGGTGCAAGCTTGTGGGGCCCACAGGCACCCCCTCCACTCATTCCAGCTCTCAGGCTCTTCTTCCACCTCCAGAAAAAATTGTTTCGCAGCTCAAACCAGTGTTCTTGCTCATTTGGCTGTGATTTTCGATCTCCTTGCTCAAAGCACCATTCTCCGAACCGTTTTGGGGAAATTACTCCTTGGTAAGTGACTCCTCCATTGGTCCAATTAGTTTTTGCTCTAGTGATTTATTCTTCGCGAATTCTTGCTACCTTGGTGACCCTGTTCTTCAGCTATAAAAGTTGATTTTAGCTGGTCCCAAGTAGTTTTAGCGAGCGATACGGTCTCTAGGCACTAGTAGGAGTAGTTGCTACAAGTTGGGTTAATCCTTATTCACTTTTCTGTCGAAGTCTCTAAAAATTTCAGAATTTTTTCAGAGCTATAAAAAGGAAAAGATGAGGAGGTTCTTGAGAGGCTCTACAAGCCGTAACCACAAGGAGGATGAGAAGAACCACCCCAAGTACGCAGTCCCTAGAGTCATAGAAGTTCGAGCGTGTGAGTGGCCAAGTGATGAATTATTGCGCGCCGCCGGACTTTATGAAGACTTTTATTACTTGGTGGAGAACGCAGGTCTTACTGCGTTCGTTGAAGATAAGTGCCCACAATATATCCTCTTCACCAATATTTTCGTTCAAAGCTTCAAATTTCATCCGAGGAAGAATCCTCCCATGGTTGAGTTCACGATATACGATGTCCCCCAGTGCATGACGTTGCAGGATTTTTGCAATGTATGCAAATTACCTTATGTTGGGGATATCCGTGACCCTCGTCCGCAGGACTTGGAGGATTTCATTGGTTTTATTTCTGTTGGAGAGGAGAGAGGATTGTCTCGCGCTAGAATTGCTAGCATACATTTTACTGTGCTTCGGTACTTCTGTAAGTGCATCTAGTGCCCCTTAGTTATTTTGGTGGTTTGAAGACTTATAGGTTAAGTATCTAATGTGTTTGTGAGTGTACACATGATCTATAAGTCATTGAGGAGTTTGAGATATTTGAAGAATATCGACCCCTAAAAATGTATGTCTTCAGTTGAAGAAATTGGTCTGAAGCTGAAGAAATAAATCACGAGGAATCTGCGATGAAATTGATATTCCGCATGAAGATACTGATATTGAGAAGTCCGGTGTGTCCTGAAGAAAATCACTCTGAATTTGAAGCATGAAGATTTACACTTTCTGTTTTATTTTCTTCGCATTTGAGTAATAGGAAGACCGTACTCTTAAAGGGGGTCGAAGTTACACTATGGAATGAATTTCCTCATGATGCTCAACCCAAGCCTAATCCTACCAAAAGCCTCAAGTGAGGAATACGAGTGACATGAGGACTCTCACAGTTGAGAGTTCCGACCGTTTCGATAGCCACGCCAAGTCATTGGTCTTATCCACTCGAACGGTCATATTATTTAAGGGCATTAGTGTCAAATCATGTCAGGATGCTCCCAGGCTATAAATAGCCACCCCCCACAACCACTAGCTGGTTGGCTGGTCTGTTAGAAACTGACACTTGTCATAAGAGCAACCCAATTCCTCAGAGTCTTCAAGAGTAATTCATCAGTGAGGAAATACCCCATACACCGAAACCACAAACCAAACCAAGTGATTGAGCATCACTGAAGAAGTTATTCCTGTGTGGGACTGAAGCCTTTTACCTTTGAGGACTGTGCATCCTCCAGACGATTAGGCATCATGGTCTAGAGCTTTCCAGCAGTCAATTGTGGATCGCCGGGTGACCAAGTTTGTGAGGGTTTGGAAGTCTGCCATGAAGACTTACCACGAGTGTTGGGCGAGGACTGTGTGTCCTTAGCTCAAGGAGAATACGGTAGGGACTGTGTGTCCCGGGACTGTGTGTCCTTTGGTTTCAATACCAAGCCGCTCCAAACCAGTTGTACGACTGTCACAGCAGTTGGAACTGGGTCATCAACGACTGTCTTCACTAAGAAACGGGTTCTAATTCCTCAACTCCTTACTTTCCTTGTATTATGTGTTGATGACTTTCACTGCGACTGTTTGAAGAATTTGCTGAAGACTTTCTCTGAAATTCGTCAACCCCAAATTCTTCACGGCAGTTAACCCTCATCTGTATTCTGCGTGCCTGCTCACAGTGCAGTCGGTTTTCACATTCTTCACTCTGAAAAACTGATGTTGTGAAACTTTGCACTTCTGATCCTTTACTGTTTCCGCTATAAGTTAGTCATCAGTGAGAAATTTCCTCAAAAGGAATTTCATCAGTGATGAAATTCTAAAAATCTCCTATTCACCCCCCCCTCTAGTCGATATAACGCACTTTCAATTGGTATCAGAGCAAGGTACTCCCTTGTTTTGTGTGATTTTGGTTTAACCACCTGAAGTTTTAGTTATGTCGACTGCAAGCATGTTTAAGGTGACTGCAGCATGTCCTACCTACGAAGGAAAGAACTTTCCCTTCTGGAAGAAGAAAATGCAAATGCATCTACAAGCTATTGATAATGATCTCTGGTATATTGTGGAACTTGGCGTCCCCATCATCTCTGCCAGTGTCTCTGCTGCAGATGTGAAGAAATTCAAGCAACTCGATTCTCAAGCGAAGAACATCATCTGTGGCCATCTGAGCCTAGGCCAGTTTGGAATAGTAAGTGCTTTGGGCTCTGGAACACTGATCTAGGAGAGACTGTGCAAGGTAAATGAAGGAGTATCAACCCAGCGTGACTCTCGTGTTGATATTCTTCGCAATCTCTTCAATCGCTTCAAGAGACATGACAATGAAAGTTGCCAAGACACCTTGGATCGCCTCACTCACATATCAAATGAACTGCAAGCACTGGGAGCTCGAGACATCACTGATCACGAAGTTGTGAAGAAACTGCTGAGATCTTTGGATTCTTCATTTGATACTTTAGTTCTGATGATTCAAGAAAGACCAGACTACAAGATGCTTGATCCAGCTGATATACTTGAAAGGCTAAATACTCATGAATTCCAGCTAGAAGAAAAGATAGATCTATATGGACCCAGCTATTCCAGACCACGTGCACTGAAGGCTAGAGCAATTTCCTCATATGAAGACAAAGACACAGATGACAACATTGGTGACCCTGAAGAATTTGGACAGGAGCTTGCAATGCTCGTGAGGAAATTCCAGAGATTTACACGACGTGGCCAGTTCGGTAAATCTTCAAGAAGAGACATGAGGAAATCAGAATCTTCATCTGAGGACTACAAGAAACGAACCTGCCACAAGTGCAAGAAATCAGGTCATTACATTGTTGATTGTCCCCGTTGGGGAAAGGAATCAAAGAAGAAGAAATACAAGGATGACAGTTCTGATGACTCGAAGAAGAAGAAGAAATCTTCAAAATCCTCATCTTCAAAGCCCTCATCGCACAAGAAGACTAGTTTCAGAAAGGCTCGGGCACTTATTGGCAAGGAAATGGACTCCGAGGCAGAATCAGAGGAATGTGATGAAGAAGAGGGTTCTGATGAAGACTCAGAATCCGGACAGGCTAGTCTTGCACTGGCAACCACTTTCGTCAGCAAGTCAATCTTCAATCTTGAAGAAAATGAATGCACCATCCATACTGATGACTATGCTGATGACTTCGCTCCAACCTATTGCTTCATGGCAAAAGGTTCAAAGGTACCAAATAATGCCTCCTCCTCTGATTCAAGTGACCGTGAACCTGATGATTATAAGAAACCCAGTTACAGTAAACTGGCTATCATTGCCACTAAACAACAAACTACCCTGGAAAAGCTTCAGAAACTTCTAGATGAAAGTGATGATCTGTTGAATGATGAAATGAACCTTACCCAAATCCTCACTTAAGATGTGAAAATTCTTCAGTCTAGATTTGATAATCTTCAGGATTGTTATGATACACTCCTCACTGATCATGAGAAGCTTTCCTGTGAATTTCTTCAAAGGAAGCTTGATCTTGAGAAGCTGAGGATGTCTCATGATGATCTTCGTATGGAAAACGATTCATTACTAGCTCAACAGATCAGCGCTGGTCAAGTTGAATTCATTCCTCCATGTCTTAAATGCATTGAACGCGAAACTGCTAATTCCTCACCAGAATCATCAAATGCTGCTATTGCTACAAATTCTTCAACTGCACCTGTTGTGTCTATTTCCTCACTTGAGGAAAACTCAAATGTTACTGATGAAAATGCAGGGTTGAAGGAATTTTACGTGACAGGCATATACAAAAGCCTCAAAAGACATCAAACCCTTTGTGGTGTGCTCAAAAAGCAGATCTTGAACAGGAACCCGAAGAAAGAAGGAATTGCCTTTGAGAGGAAATTAAATGCTCATGGATCTTATTGGTAACCTGAGAAGTATCCCAAAACCTCATGGGTTGCTGCTACTGGGCTTCCTTTTGATCCATCTAATATAACTGGCTTTTCATGTGAATTATCCTATTCCTCAGATGAGTCATTTGACTCCAACTATAAACTGTTCAAAAATCAATCTGGTGAAGTATTTGCTCGATATGTTGGAAGTAACTGCAGGAATGGCCCTCCCCTGAGGAAAATCTGGGTTCCCAAAAGCTGTCTTGAAAATCTTCAGGTGAATGTCCTCATGACACCACCACTGAAGAATCTGAATCCCAGATCAAATTCCTCAGGAGGACCAAAGTCTTCAAGAGGATCAAAATCCTCAACTGGTCAAAACTATGCTCGTACCCGTGCTAATGCGTCTAACATGCAGGGAAACTACAAGGAATATGAATATGAGCGTTACTCCTCAAATCATAATGTTCATAAATCCTCTAACCAGTTCTCTGCATATTCATATGAGTACTTTAATCCCCTACTGTTAAGAGAAGTGCATTGTCCTCAATGCCACCTTTCTCATATGCTACTCGCAGGATGATGAATGCTTTGCCGCCCCTTCAGATGTGGGTGGTGAAGAAATCGAACTAATCACTTCTGCAGGTCAGGTCTCCAGATGAAAAACATCATCTGAAGAATTTGCTGGAGACCTGAAGAAATGCTTGATAGGACGCAAGCTAATGATTGATGAAATAGAAATATTTCACAAGTCCATACATTTCTGTTATGATGAAATTACTGATCTGATGAAATTAGTATCATATTCTTCAAATCTGAAGCATATGAGATGGTAAGCTGTAATAATTCATCTGCAGGATGACAAACCCAAGAATACTGAGTGGGTTCTTGATAGTGGCTGCACACATCACATGACTGGTGATAAAAGCTTACTAATGAATATGCCACTAACTCCATCACCTCTGAAGCAAATCACATATGCTGACAAAGGTAAAAGCAAGGTATTGGGACTTGCCAAAGTGGCTATTTCCAAGGATAGGCATATGGACAAAGTGATGCTTGTTGAATCCCTTGGTTTTAACCTTATGTCAGTCTCGATGCTTTGTGATCTTGATATGATTGTTATCTTTGGTAGATATAGATGTGTAGTCATCATGGAATCTGACACATCCAAAGTCTTCGAAGGTGTAAGAAGAGGGGATTTGTACATTGTTGATTTCTCTACAGGTCCTCAACCAACCACTTGCTTACTAGCAAAAACCTCAGAAGGATGGTTGTGGCACCGAAGACTAGGTCATGCAGGCATGAGGAATTTGCACACGCTCGTGAAGAAGAAGCATGTCATCGGCATCGAATCGGTCAAATTCCTCAAGGATCATCTCTGCGGTGCTTGTGAATCTGGGAAAATGACCAGATCCAAGCATCCCTCAAAGACTATCATGACCACTACACGTCCATTCGAATTGCTTCATCTGGATCTATTTGGACCTACTCACTATGCCACACTAACCAATGCAGCATCTTTATATGGCTTCGTCATAGTTGATGATTATTCCAGATATACTTGGGTGCATATCATAGTGTATAAAACTGAAGTGCGGGAAATCTTCAAATGATTTTCTTAAGGGCCTGGACAAACTTTGGCATCAAGAGCAAACATATCAGGAGTGATAATGGAACCGAGTTCAAAAACACTGGTCTTGATGATTATCTTGATGAACTTGGTATTACTCACGAATTATCTGCTCCTTATACTCCTCAGCAGAATGGTGTCCCCGAAAGGAAGAACACGATTGTGGTTGAAATGGCAAGAACTATGCTTGAAGAATATCAGACTCCTCGTCGCTTTTGGCCTGAAGCAATCAACATTGCTTGCCATATCATCAACAGGGTATATCTTCACAAATTCCTCAAGAAAACCTCATATGAACTCCTCACTGACAAGAAACCTAATGTAAGTTATTTCAAAGTCTTCGGTGCAAAATGTTGGATTAGAGATCCTCACCATAGCTCAAAATTTGCACCTAAGGCACATGAAGGTTTTATGCTCGGTTATGGAAAGGACTCGCACACTTACAGAGTCTTCAACAACTATCACAATAAAGTTGTTGAGACTGTAGATGTGCGGTTCGATGAAACTAATGGCTTGCAAAGAGAGCAATTGCCTTCTGATCCAGATAAGATGTCTCTTGAGGAAGCAATAAAGCTCAAGCCTACTAAAGACATTGTCCCCACTGAGGAAATTGGTGAAGAAACGATCCCCATCACTGATGAAAATCAAGAAGATGCTCCTGAGGAAATTGCACCAGAACCACTTCCTCAGCCCAGACAAAATCCTCAACCAGCTCATCCGAGGATTGCAAATGAAGTAGAACTTGACAAAATCCTCAACGACATCAACGCGTCAGGTCCTCTCACTCGCTCAAAAGCTTCACACTTAGTTAACTTTTGTGGGCATTTCTCCTTTGTATCCATCACAGAACCCTCAAAAGTTGCTGAGGCTTTTCTGGAACTGGAGTGGATCCAAGCTATGCAAGACGAACTTCTTCAATTCAAGCTGAATGACGTATGGGAGCTCGTCAAATGACCAGATCCTCACAAACACAACATCATCGACACCAAGTGGATTTTCCGAAACAAGCAAGATGAGGACGGTCAAGTGGTGAGGAACAAGGCACGACTTGTAGCCCAAGGCTACACCCAGGTTGAAGGAATAGATTTCGATGAAACTATTGCACCTGTTGCTAGACTTGAAGCTATTCGAATACTACTTGCTTATGCTAATCATCATAACATCATCTTATATCAAATGGATGTGAAAAGTGCATTCCTCAATGGTAAGCTTGAGGAATAAGTATATGTTGCTCAGCCCCCAGGTTTTGAGGATCCAAAGAATCCAGACAAAGTCTTCAGACTTAAAAAGGCTCTTTATGGTCTCAAGCAAGCCCCTTGGGCATGGTATGATACATTGAAGGAATTCCTCATGAAGAAAGGCTTCAAACCTGGTTCACTCGATCCAACTCTTTTCACTAAATCCTATGATATTGAGCTATTTATGTGCCAAATATATGTCGATGATATCATATTTGGGTGTACTGACAAACGATACAGTGATGAATTTGCTTACATGATGAGTGAAGAATATCAGATGTCCATGATGGGGGAGCTGAAATTCTTCTTAGGTCTTCAAATTCGTCAACAAAGCAATGGAATCTTCATATCACAGGAGAAATACCTCAAGGATGTTCTGAGGAAATTCAACATGCATGAATGCAAAGGTGCCAAGACTCCAATGCTTACCAACGGCCACCTCGGCACTGATGAAAATGGTAAAGATTTCGATCAGCAGGTATATCGTTCTATGATTGGCTCTTTATTGTATCTATGTGCATCTAGGCCAGATATAATGCTTAGTGTTTGCATGTGTGCACGTTTCCAAGCAAAACCGAAGGAATCACACCATAAGGCTGTGAAACATATTCTTCGATACTTAGCTCACACACCAACACTAGGATTATGGTATCCCAAGGGCTCAAATCTTCATCTGGTAGGGTATTCTGATTCTGACTATGCTGGTGACCGTGTGGATCGCAAGTCAACTTTTGGCACATGCCATTTCCTCGGAAGATCACTAGTTTGCTGGTCCTCAAGGACGCAGAACTGCGTATCACTCTCCACTGCCGAAGCTGAGTACATTGCTGCTGGTTCTTGCTATGCGCAATTACTATGGATGAAGCAAACCCTCAAGGACTACGGCATCAACATGAAGAATGTTCCTCTCTACTGTGACAATGAGAGTGCTATCAAGATTGCATACAATCCAGTACAACACTCGAAGACCAAGCACATCCAGATTCGTCATCATTTTCTTCGGGACCATGTCCTCAAGGGCAATATCCTCATCGACCATGTGAAGACTGATGATCAACTGGCAGATATCTTCACTGAGGCCTTGGACGAGAAAAGGTTTTGCAAGTTGCGGTGTGAGCTAAATATCTTAGAATCTTCAAATGTTTTGTAAAAACATGCACACATCCTAACACTTATGCAAAATTGATGACTTAGATGTGCAACACATGATGAATCGATTTTCTTCAACTGATGAAGAATGTCACTCTGAGTGTGAAGAAATCAACGAAGAAATTGATTCTCAGGGCCCTAAGACAATTGTACGCAGCGTCTGTAATCAACATTCTTATATGGTGGGTCACGCCACCGCCCAATGTGAAATTCCTCAAGTTGATTTTCTTCAAATGTTCTATTTCCTCAAAATGTGCTTTTCTTCAAAACAGTTGTTCTTCATTGTGACGATTTATCACAAAATCTTCAAAAACACTTGATGACTTTAATTTGACTAGATAGATTGTGATTTCAAGTCCTCAACAACATTCACTTATAGTTATTTCTTCAATTTGATATTTCTGCTATGTCAATGTGATCGGACCCTACTTTCCCTCTATGCTATACTCATCCAGTCTATTCAATTCTTCATATGCATTCTACTTGAAACTTTGTTCAAAATCCTCATTGCGTCCTTGTCAGCTGATGATTTTGTAACGAAAATCCTCAAATCTTCAAAAATTGTTTCTTTAATACACAGTAACTGAACCCCACTTCCCACGATCGGATAACCACGATCTCCACTATCTCCATCGCACTGTTCGGGAGCTACACGTGTTCTGCGGAGACGTAGAGGCAGGGGCTGTTTGGTCCGAAAATTTCGCGCCAACAGTAACTTTTGGCTATAAATATGTCCTTATCCCCCTCAGCATACTCTTCTTCGCTCCATCGCTCTCCTGCTACAGCATACACCACCGAACCCTAGCGCCATCACTGGTAGTCTCGTCGCCGGTGAGGAAGAGCTTCACTGCCTCGACTTCTCCATCGCTGGAACCACGCCGGAGTCGGACCATCTTCGTCCGCCGCCGCCGTAGACGTCCTCTGTCGCTGGGTTAGGGTGCATTGGACACGCGACCGAAGTCTTCTCTACACACCTTTCTGTGTTCTTCGTGCGCACCTTCCAGGGTAAATAAATCCCATTTTTACCGCGAGTTAGATCTAAAATTTTACATCTTCATGTGAACTCTGTTTCTCCTCAAGAATCGATAAGCACTTGATTCCTCAAACACTGACTATCACCACATCGTTGATGAACTATGCTAAGCATCTAAGATTTTCACGAGATTCCTCAATTGTGCGAATTTCGGATCTGTACAACTCTGGAACCCAAGAACAGTATGCTTAGGCATATTCCTCAACCACTGGTTATATTCCTCAAACTGTCAAACTTTTTCATTTTCTTCAAATCTGAGAACGCATATGACCTCTCCAAATTCCTCGCAACAATACTCTGTTCACAGGTACACACATGTCAGCTGATGAATCTCTCGGTTCTCATCACATTAACTCATTTGCAGCGTTTCTGGAAGAAAATCTTCAAGTCTCATCAGAATCCTCAAGAGTTCAATCTCATCAGCAAAATCCTCAGCTGAAGAAAATGGAGGATGACAGAAAACAAAAGGGAGGAAAGAAACTTGAGCAAAACACAGCAGTGGATATCCCTGAGGATACCTACTTGGACTATTGCACACGTGATGAAAATGAGACAATGGCAAAGAGAAAGATACGACTGCAGAAGATAGAACGCCGATGGGCGAAGGAATGGAAGGAATACAGGTTTGTGACTCCCAAGTATGCGAAGAAATTCGCTCTGAAGCCCCCTCGCAGACGGGCCCCACTTGAGGATCATCAAGTAGCACATCCCTCAAGCCTCATGACCATTGATGACTATCCAGATGAGAAGGAAAAGCATCTGGCTAAGCCAAGAAGCATGCAGAAACTGCAGTGAGGAAATTCAATGAATCCTCAGCTGCTGCTACTTCCTCTGCCGCTGAGACCTCTGGCTCAGAAATTCCTCAAATGTAGTCTGTACCATGAAAACCAAGGGCTCCAAAGCCTCAAGAGAAGTCTGCTGAGGCTTCAGTCACAAAACACTCAGCACCAAAACATGCAACACCAAAACCATCAGCGCCAAAGCCCTCTATACCAATCTCCTCAGCTCCAAAATCCTCAGCACCACCACCAAAGCCTCAAGAGAAACCAGTACAGAAGCTGGTCATGAAGCCTATGACCGCCAGCTCCAGCTCCTCACTCCCAGCTGCAACCAGCTCAGAGACAAAGTCTTCAACACCTCCTGCGAAGACTCAGGTATCTATTGAACGTGCAACTCTGCCAAGCCCCAGCAAAATCATCACCGTCCCGTCTACATCAGAGGGCAGTGATGAATTTGATGATCAAACCCTGCAAGCAATCATCAGAAACAAGCAGGAAAGAGTAGCTCAAGCATCAGGCAGTACTATTCCTCTGGCAATGGACCCCAAGGTCCTCCTTGACTACATCAACATCTGGTATGAGGACCCAAACACTCCGCTTGATGATTTGAAACTTCCCCCTGGCATCAGCCACATGGTGACCACTTTCATCTATGAAGCGAAGTGGAAAGAACAGCAGGCCAAGCAGGCCAAAATTGCAAAGCTTAAAAAGGAGAAATTCCTCAAGCAGAATCTCCTCAAGTTGACTCCTGATGCACTGGTATCAACACAGGCAGAGCTGAAGAAATTGACTGACAAGTACTCCAAGCTATCAGATCGTAAGAGTCTCAAGAGCTATTTCATCAAGCTGGCCACTAGTGCTGTTGATGATTACAATAAGAAGGCTGCACCCCCAGCACCAACTCCTCAGCCCTTGATTGAGGAGCCAGCAGATGAAGTTCCTCATGATGTGGAAACTCCTCAAGCTGAGGAAGTACACCAAGAACGCCGTGTGGATGAACCGGCTATTGAAGAAATCATCATGGAAACTCCTGCTGATGAATTTGCTGCAGCTGATGAGACTGTCCCTGACCCAGCTGCTTCGCCAAAGCAAGCTGATGACTCTGTTCCAGCTGGTTCCTCAATACCAGCTGAAGAATCTGTCAAGAGAACCCCTTCACCAAAAGCTTCAACGGTGAAGAAGATGACTCTGTTTGCATCAGACGTGAAGAAAACCAGGACCGCTGAGAAGGAAGCCAAAAAGAGAAAGGCCTCCTCAGCAGAAGAAGAAACAGAGGCCAAGCGCCTCAAAGAACTTGAAGAAACTGCTCCTCTAGACCCTGTGCCCCTGAATGTCGCTCCTTCCTATGAAATGGTCATCATTGATGATCCAGCAAAAAAGGCAGATGAGGAAATGAAGGATGCCGCCTCTGAGGAACACACTGACGAGGAAATTCATATAGACGACAGTCCTCAGCCATTCCTTCCTCATAAAGACACTGTTCAAGCATCAGCTGCACCACCTGATGAAACTGCATCTGCCACCAAGCCAGCTGAGGAAGAACCAACTGAAAATCCTCATGCTAATGAAATTCAATGCTCTGAGCAAAATTCTCAAGATGAGGAACAGGCTGACCCAACTCCTCCAATTGAGCAAGAAGAAGCTATTTCTCATCCTAATGCATAGCCAGAGCAAGCCCCTCATCCTGACGCCCAGCCAGCACCATCTCCTTAGCCTGAAGTACCAGCTGCTAAAATTCCTCACCCTGAGGAAAATGCTGAAGAAAATGCACCGGACCAAGACAATGCATTCGTCGTGCTCAACCCAGAGACTGCCATTGTTGTCTCCCCTCCAATTCCTCAGCAAAATCTTAAGCCAGTTCAGCGTCAGCCATTCTCCAAGCGTCCAAAGTTTTAAAAGGAAAATTTCTTTGAAGAACGCACGTACTTCATTGGAGAGAACCCCTATGACAAGCCTCAAATGAGGCATCTGAAGTTTTGGACTAGGACTCAGATGAGCTACTATGCCTTTGTGCTATGTGGACGAAACAAGATATTCCAGCACAGGCATAGTTCTCATGTTGAACTTGAAGCAATACTGTACCTGGAGCCAGTCCTCAGCGTACTCCATGATGCTGGTTTACTACCAATGTGCTCCGACATCTCTGACTGGAACAGCGAGCTAATTCTTCAGTTCTATGCCACTCTTCACATATCTTGCAACCCTGAAGACATTAACACTTGGGTGTTTGATTGGATGACACAAAACACTCACTACAAGGCTCCTGCTACTGAACTCCTCCGTGAACTGCCTGTACCAATTCCCTCAGATGAGGCTGTGAAGCTTTATGGTGAGCGTGAGCTGCCAAATGGGATGTTGGAAGTCCTCATGAAGGCTTTGGCTGAAGGAAAACCTCCGAGAACAACCTTCCTCGTCCACGAGCTCAAGTACACACCCAGATCTGTTTACAGAATCCTCAGCAGTGTGCTCGCGCCGATCAAAGGCCATGATGATGAAGAAGATGTTGTAGGCCTCATGGAGAATATCCTTTTCAACATCATTCATGTTATTCCTATCAACATCCATGATTTCTTCTTGAGGACTTTGGCAGACAATGCTATGTGTCCTTTGGATCACAAGATATATGCCCCATGGTTCATGAGATTCATCAAGACAAGGACTGGCATCAACTTCCACGCTGATTTCCAAAACCATGTTGGTTATATGCCTCCTATCCGGTTCAACAAGAAGACTTTCGAGTCCATTGAAGGAAAAGGCAAATCTATGATTGAAGAAGGCAGTAGGCCCCTTGATGGCCAGTTCAGAGAGCCAGAAGCTTATTCTTCATGGGATGATACTGAGACTCGTCCGGCAAGCCCCATTCCTCCTCGCGTGATGAATACAAGAGAGCTCCTCCTCAGTCTTCACCAGAAGGTGGCTCGAAATCACAAGTGGGTCAAACGCCAGTTTGGCGCCATTGTGAAAACCCTCACTGACACACAGAACTCTGTGAAGCTCAACCATCATTATCTGCATGAGGTTTTTGATCGCACCTGGGCTACACTTGCACATCTCAAGACTCAGACTGAGCTTGAAGAAATGGACTTTGAACGAGACTTTGAATGGTCGTGGCATCCCAATAAGAAGTTCAGACCTATTCCAGTGCGAGACCTTGAAGACAGCTCCTTTTCTTCATTCTGCACTGCTGAAACTGATGAAGAACAGCTCGACACTGCTACCGGTCCAAGAAAGAAGACTACTCCCAACAAGCATCACGACTCTTCCTCAACTGCCACGAAGTGAAAATCTTCACGGACGTTAGTCCTCAGTTTGTCCCTTTTTGTCACTTGATGACAAAGGGGGAGAAACTTGAGAGTTAGTCTTCAAGCGGGATATTTTTGGGGCTTATGAACTATATTTAAGTTACAAACTCTTGGCTCTTCTGAAGTTTTTATCTATTGAGTTGTAACTTAAGCAAGTTACAAACTCTTGGCTCTTCTGACGCTTTTGAACGTTTTTCCTCGCATGCTTATTCCTCAAGTTTTAATGCACGCATGCTGGAATTCGTTAGATACCATTTGTCATCATGCATTTTCATTTTCTTCATATGATATGTGACATATATGCATGATTTACAAGACTCAGGGGGAGATCTCCATGATATAAATCATCAATGTGCATTTGCTGTGAAAAGCAAAATCCTCAAGATATGCACATCTTCAGGGGAATCTCTCTGAATCTTGATTTCAAATTCCTCAAATGAGTATTTACACTTTATATTTTTGATCCCTGTTGAAGACTTAACCTAATTGTCATCAACCACCAAAAAGGGGGAGATTGTAAGTGCATCTAGTGCCCCTTAGTGATTTTGGTTGTTTGAAGACTTATAGGTTAAGTATCTATTGTGTTTGTGAGTGTACACAGGATCTATAAGTCATTGAGGAGTTTGAGATATTTGAAGAATATCGACCCCTAAAAACGTATGTCTTCAGTTGAAGAAATTGGTCTGAAGCTGAAGAAATGAATCGCGAGGAATCTGCGATGAAATTGATATTCCTCATGAAGATACTGATATTGAGAAGTCCGGTGTGTCCTGAGAAAATCACACTGAAGAATTTGAAGCATGAAGATTTACACTTTCTGTTTTATTTTCTTCGCATTTGAGTAATAGGAACACCGTACTGTTAAAGGGGGCGAAGTTACACTATGGAATGAATTCCCTCATGGTGCTCAACCCAAGCCTAATCCTACCAAAAGCCTCAAGTGAGGAATACGAGTGACATGAGGACTCTCACAGTTGAGGGTTCCGACCGTTTCGATAGCCACGCCAAGTCATTGGTCTTATCCACTCCAACGGTCATATTATTTAAGGGCATTAGTGTCAAATCATGTCGGGATGCTCCCAGGCTATAAATAGACACCCCCACAACCACTAGCTGGTTGGCTGCTCCGTTAGAAACTGACACTTGTCATAAGAGCAACCCAATTCCTCAGAGTCTTCAAGGGTAATTCATCAGTGAGGAAATACCCCATACACCGAAACCACAAACCAAACCTAGTGATTGAGCATCACTGAAGAAGTTGTTCCTGTGTGGGACTGAATCCTTTTACCTTTGAGGACTGTGCATCCTCCAAACGGTTAGGCGTCATGGTCTAGAGCTTTCCAACCGTCAATTGTGGATCGCCGGGTGACCAAGTTTGTGAGGGTTTGGAAGTCTGCCCTGAAGACTTACCATGAGTGTTGGGCGAGGACTGTGTGTCCTTAGCTCAAGGAGAATACGGTAGGGACTGTGTGTCCCAGGACTGTGTGTCCTTTGGTTTCAATACCAAGCCTCTCCAAACGAGATGTACGACTGTCACAACATTTGGAACTGGGTCATCAACGACTGTCTTCACTAAGAAACGGGTTCTAATTCCTCAACTCCTTACTTTCCTCGTATTATGTGTTGATGACTTTCACTGCGACTGTTTCAAGAATTTGCTGAAGACTTTCTCTGGATTTCCTCAACCCCAAATTCTTCACATCAGTTAATTCTCATCTGTATTCTACGTGCCTGCTCACAGTGCAGTCGGTTTTCACATTCTTCACTCTGAAAAACTGCTGCTGTAAAACTTTGCACTTCTGATCCTTTACTGTTTCCGCTGTAAGTTAGTCATCAGTGAGGAGTTTCCTCAAAAGGAATTTCATCAGTGATGAAAATTCTAAAAATCTCCTATTCACCCCCCTCTAGTCGATATAACGCACTTTCAACTTCTCACTATTTGTGGGAAAATGTTTGATTGGCCATGGGGAGGCTGGATCACATAGTTCTCCAGACCATGCGGTTTTGCGCGAAGGCCTTTATAACGATAAGACTTATAGCTTGGGCGCTATAGTAGCTCAACGGTTGAACCTGGACCGTTCCAAGGGTGTTCTCTATGGAGGTATCTATGCTACCCGTCTTGCTAGACACATTGAGATACCCATTAGACTGGGAGAGGAAGGAGAGATGCTTCTCCCTGAGGGATATCTGGATTATGACAGGATGGTTCGCCATGATTTTCTAGATAGAGATGCTAGTAGACTGATGATTTATAACCTGGTGTTTAGTCAGGGTACTCGAGAACCTATTACTTTGCCCGCTCCTTCTTTGTTTGATGTTCATGCAGGCAAGTACACTATTATGCCCGTGGACATCTACGCATATTGGTGCTTGGCCCAACCACAGGCGCCTGTGCCCGAGCCGCCAGTCGAGTACCACACACCAGTTTATCAGTGGGAGCCAGAGGAGCTCACACAGCAGTGGCATCCACAGTCTGCTCTAGAGTATCCTGGAGCTGGTTATTTCCCACCATGGGAGTAGACCAAGCTAGGCCAAAAGCCTAAGCTTGGGGGAGTAAGTGTTTTCACCGACATTACATTCATGCTTATGCTTTCATTTGATTAGCCGGTGTTTACACTTTGCCACTGTATTATCCATGCTAGTTTCTTTTCGTTTTCTTGTTTTCTTGTTTTGTGTCCTTTTGAGAAACCCCAAAAAGATTTTTCTTTCTTCTTTTGCTTGTTGGGAGCTTTCCCGTGTAAATAGTTTTCTTTTTCTTTGTGTCAAGGTAGAAGATATTGGTTACAATGTTTATTGGTTCTTGCATGCTTACCTGTTTAGCTTTCAAAAGAGCCATATTATTTTGTCTTCTCCTTTGTGTTTTCCTGCAGACTCAGCTTAGTCCAATGCGCTTATTATCGTTTTCATCGTTCGATCGTGCAAATGAAAGGCAACAATGATGATATATGATGAAGTGACTGAGACTGAAAAGTTGGTATGAGCTCTATCTATTTTGTTTTTGTAAATATGACTAGCTTGTCAACCCACATTTAGCTTTGTTGTGAGAGAACCATGTTTGCATTGACAACATAGAGATCATAGTTTCTAATGCCATGCTTATTTAGCTGAGAGCTTATAATGGTTTCTCTTGATTACCAACATAGATTTTGAGATGACTATGATGTAGTATGATACGATGGTATTCTCCTTTGAATGTTTCAAGTGGCTTGACTTGGCGCATGTTCATGCATGTAGTTGAAACAAAATTAACATAGCCTCTATGATGTTCGTGTTCATGGTGATTTATATCATGTTCATGCTTGCATTCAATGTTAGTCAAACTCATTGCATCTTGATGACTGTTGTCGCTCTCTAGTTGGTCGCTTCCCGGTCTTTTGCTAGCCTTCACTTGTACTAAGGGGGAATGCTTCTTGTGCATCCACTTCCATAAACCAAAAAGTTTTTCCATGAGAGTCCACCATACCTACCTATTTGCGGTATCTACCTGCCGTTCCAAGTAAATTTGCATGTGCCATTCTCTAAACCTTCAAGAAATAAATCTGTTTTGCATGCCCGAACCGCTCATGTGCTGACAGAGGGCTATTGGTATCTTCCATGCTAGGAGTGTTATCCTCGACATGTGTTTATTCACAGTCATTCACGAGAAAGGGGCTGGTATTTGGGATGCCCAGTTCCATGCTTAAATCGAAAACATAACTGTAAAACAAGACTCCCCCCGGATTGATGTTAGTATGGACGGTACCCGAGGATTCGGCTAGCTGTGGAGTGTGATTGATTGGTGGCGGGGGAGTTAAAACTTTACTTTTCTGTTTGGGAACCGTCTAGAGCATGAGTAGCATGGAAGATACTAAGAATTCTTGGTCATTGCATTGAGAATGAAAGCATGCCACCCAAAATTATTATCTCTGTTTTCAAAGCTTGAGCTCTGGCACCTCTGCAAATGAATGCTTCCCTCTGCGAAGGGCCTGTATATTTATTTTCCTGTCGAGTCATCCTCCTCTTATATAAGCACCAATTAGAGAGCACCTCTCTCACTTTTATGCTTTGCCTTTGATTGATATTGAGTATGACTATGACTGGATCTTCGTTGCTATGAATTACAATGTTTAGTCAGCCCTTGTTCTTTGAAAGTGCTCTGCATTTATGTTTTGCGGTCTCAGAAAGAGCTAGCGAGATACCACCTATTCTTATTGCTTCATGCTTGTTTTGATTGAAGTGTTGGTAGTTGAAACTCATTATTATTTGCTCGTTAGCTGATTATGCCATTGATATTAGTTTACCGTGAGACCTTTGTGTCATTTGCTTATGTGGTTAACTTGTGATCTTGCTGAAATTCTGGTTATGAGTTAGACATAGTTGCAATAACAAGATCAAACAGAGTTTGTCAAAGTTTTTGTTTCTATCTTAGTTTGTCAATTGAGTTGCTTGAGGACAATCAAGGTTTTAAGCTTGGGGGAGTTGATACGTCTCCAATGTATCTACTTTTCCAAACTCTTTTGCCCTTGTTTTGGACTATAATTTGCATGATTTGAATGGAACTAACCTGGACTGACGTTGTTTTCAGCAGAATTGCCTTGGTGTTAATTTTGTGCAGAAATCAAAGTTCTCCAAACGTCTTGAAAATTTACGGGGAGCAGTTTTGGAAAATATCAAAAATACCTGCGCCAGAATCCACCTGAGGGGGTGGGCCAGTGAGCCACAAGCCCCTGCTTCGCCACCACCCCCTGGTGGCGGTGGGCAGGCTTGTGGGGCCCACAGGCCTCTGCCGCCCCCAACTCCAGGTCTACAAGTTGTCTTTTGTCCCAGGAAAAATACAAAAAGAGAAGTTTTTCATAGCGTTTTCGATATGGAGGCGCCGCCACCACCTGTTCTTCATCTGGAGGGCATATCTGGAGTCCGTCTTGGGCTCTCGAGAGGGGAAATCGTCACCATCGCCATCATCAACCTTCTTCCCTCTCCAATTCCATGAAGCTCTTCGTCGTTCGTGAGTAATCTATTCGTAGGCTCGCTGGACGGTGATGAGTAGCATGAGATCTATCATGTAATCGAGTTAGTTTTGATGGGGATTGATCCCTAGTATCCACTATGTTCTGAGATTTGATGTTGCTACTAGTTTGCCATGCTTAATGCTTGTCACTAGGGCCCGAGTGCCATGATTTCAGATCTGAAATTATTATGTTGTCACCAATATATGTGTGTTTTAGATCCGATCTTGCAAGTTGTAGTTACCTACTATGTGTTATGATCCGGCAACCCTGGAGTGACAATAACCGGAACCACTCCCGGTGATGACCATAGTTTGAGGAGTTCATGTGTTCACCAAGTGCTAATGCGTTGGTCCGGTTCTTTATTAAAAGGAGAACCTTAATATCCCGTAGTTTCCTTTTGGACCCCGCTGACACGGGAGGGATGGACAATAGGTGTCATGCAAGTTCTTTTCCCTAAGCACGTATGACAACACAGGAAATGCATGCCTATATCACATTGACGAACGGGAGCTAGCCAATATGTCCCCGTGTTATAGCTGTTGCATGATGAATATCATCCAAACAAATCACCGACCCAATGCCTACGAGTTTGTACTACTGTTGCTACTACCGTTACTTGTCTTGCTCTGCTGCTACTACTGCTGCTACTGTTGTTACTTGTCTTGCTCTGCTGCTTCTACTACTGTTGCTACTGTTGTTACTTGCTTTGCTCTGCTGCTACTGTTGCTATTACTGTCGCTTGCTACTCTTTCTACTTTCTACTGCTGTCACTACTGTTGTTCCTTGCCACTGCTATTGCTCGTTACACTGCCGATACCCGCTACTTCGTTGTTACTACTTCGCTGTTACTATTGTGCTTGTAGATACTAATATTTCAGGTGTGGTTGAATCTGACACATTCAGCTGCTAATACTTGGGAGTATACTCTCACCTCCCATCGTGCGAACCAACAAATTTGGGTCGAATACTCTACCCTCGAAAACTGCTGCGAACCCACGCGCTGGTGGGCCATGAACAACATTCATCCAGTTTCATTGCCGGGGAGTGCTATCAGCATTCTTCTGGTGCCGTTGCAGGAGAAGGTTAGTTGTTATAAGCATTCATCTAGCTAACACTAGAGATTGCAGGATTAGCACTTTTCTGGAGCCATTGCCAGGGAAGCACAGATGACGTAAGGACCTTGTCCCTCCATAGCTCGAACAACGTCATTAGCATCGAGCACATTAACCAGCTAAGTCATTTTCATGCCGAGATCTCTTTGAAATTTTACTTGTTAAAAACTTTGTTGATTAAAAAAATTCTTTACCCAATTTAACTAACTAGGGGCTCCTAAATTTATATGAGTCATTTTATAACAAATGTATTTTCTTCTTGGTTGTTGCAAAGTCTTTTTGTACTACTGCTTTTTCTGACACTAGTGTGTGTTCAATAGATGGATAGCCTAGTTTCTTTCTAAAGCCGCTCGAGTTTAGTTTGCTAAACAGGCCTCGAAGAAACACTGTGCCTTCGGGATATGGAGGTCGAAGCCAATGGCTGACCCGCTTGAAGTACGGAGATCGGATGTATCAAGTTAAAGCATGACCAAAGCACATATTAATTTTAAGACCAATTTTGGGTTGGCACAATAAAAACTTGATTCTATTTAAACGAAAAGTTTTTGCATAAGTTTTTTGTTTTTTCAGAGCATAACTCTCGCAGTACAATGCCACATGCATTTCACGCATCGACAATATTAAAGGGGGTGTGCGGTTAGCACCAAACCCACCAAACACCGAGGTACTCCATCCAGTCCTCGGTATTTCGCATTTCTATGAATTGATTTCGAGTTATGTCTTTGGTCTATAGATTGATTGCCCGGCTCCTGTGCTTACCCCTTACATTTCTGCTTTGTTCGGCTAAGGGGTAAAGGGAGAACCACTGCGATTGTCACTTCCAGTTTAACTGGTTAAGTGCCTCAGTTGGAGAAAGCCGAAAGATGACTATCACAACAAGCGTAAATTGGTCAGCAAACCGCAGGCGGTGTTCAACCAAATATAATCGATCAAGTTAATCCGAGTAAAACAAAGGGCCTCTATTTCTTGGAAAGGCAAAGTTGTGGGTGGTTCGACCTTGAATAATCCGAGGAATCGCGTATACCATGGGCTATTAAGTTGCCCCCCAACATATGCTCCTCGGACTAAGTGAAAGTTATAATGCCCGAATATGTGATGCCTCGTTTCCACTAACACAACCGCCTTCGGGCACCGAGACGTCGGCTAAGGGTTGTCTGGTTTGTACGGAAACACCCTATGTAGCATCTACAAAGGGGTGGAAGCCGATGATAGGACACTTGCATATTATAAATAGTCACGACGGAGTCAAATTAAACTATACTGAGGGTTCCTTGTCACACCTCCGCATAGATACATCAGGATTCCTGGAGTGCCCAACATATCATCAGCGTTTGTATTTAATATACGAAGGCTGACTTCCATAGTCATTGCTATAAAGCCATAGACATGCATCAATTTGGCTTAAGATTTTATCCAAGCTGGGTTGCGTGGCTCCTGTTCTTACCCCCTATGTTACTGATTTTTCGGCTAGGGGGTAAAGGGAGCACCTCTAGGATTGTTACTTCTAGGTCATCCGGGTTAGTACCTCAGACTGGGTGAAGCTGAAAGCTAGCCATCTTAAGAATATAATTGGTCGGTAACAACGAAAGTGAAAATTTTGATTCATTAAAGACCATAGAGTACGGGAACATTCCCCGAACTGAATCCTTAATATTTTCCTCCCACATTGATCGGAATTGAGGTTTCACGATCATGGTCATCATGATATCCTGGGAAAAGGATCTTATAAATGAACTATTTTTCCTAGAAGATTTTCTTACATTAAATAGTAATATATAACATATCTCTCCACGTACCTTTGTTTACAAAACCATATGGCCGAATTGCCTTGTTTGCCGTAAATCTTTGCCCTTATAAAGGCTTTATAAATTAGGGAAAACACTCCTTGGCTGCTGGCTGAGGAGGTTGAAGCCAATGGTCGGTCAACAAAGTCCTGTACATTGCGGATCTAAGCATTGGTGATGTAAAGTATTTCGGTCCATAGAATCAATGCACATAAATTGTGTCAAATGTAACAAAGTTTGTTTCAAACAAATATCAATCCTTAATTCGACCAACCGTGCCTAAATTAAGGCTCACGGGCTACTGCATTACCTATCCAATGCAGCAAATTCAAAGTGCAATATGGTTTCCGAGGAGATTTGATCCTCACGTTGGTCGGCCACACCCAACCCGAGTCTCTGGAACTATTGGGTACCACGTTTCCATCCCTAATGTATGCTGTCGAGAAACAACTTGATCCTCGCACCAATTTTGCAAATCAATCTATGTCTCAGGGCTACGAGGATCAGTTGTTTTATTTTTCAGGTGCATCTCAAGTTTTAGAGTGATACACACCTTGAGGGCTACTCGAATTGTGGCGATCGGAAATAAATTCCACAAAAACTCAGCCCCACTGTCGAGGTGGTGCACCATCTCTAAAGCAGTCCTGCGTAAAGCTCAGATGCAACTGGTGAGCTCCATAGAGGGCATTGCTGGCATTAAGGTCGGATGAACTCCTTCAAATTTTTAGAGGTCGAGGTAATTTATGACGCCTCGGATTCCTTGGATACAGTTCAGCGTTGGAGCTCACACGGAAGAGGATACCTCAGATGCCGAATCGTGTTAGAGCTCGGTTGGAAAAATACACCTCGGATGTAGTTCGACATTGGACCTCGGACGCAAGAGGACACCACCGCATGGGAAACACTTCAAACCCAGGTGTGGCATAAAAAATTACAAGCCATTGCTAAAGGCCGAGAACTTAAAGGTCTCCTCGGATGCCCGACGTGTCAACTCTTTGGATACACTTCGGCGATCCTTGAGATGGAAGATGGGAAGATTTGTTGAACCAATTTTCAAGATAGATGACCGAAGACAAAGAACTATTCGGCAGAACCGAGGAGCTTCCCCAGCTTGAAGACCGGTTCAGGGGGCTACTGATGGTGTCCTGGACTAGGGGTACTCACCAAGTCATCTCTCGACCATTGGGTCGGGCCGAGGACCCCCCATGACGGTTCACTTATGGGCCAGCTCGGACAGCCTATGACGCATACAAGGGAGATTCCACAAGACTTGGGGCACGAGACAAGGACTCCTCTAAACCCTAGGCCTACGGTCCATTATATAAACTGAGGCCAGGCTAGTAATAGACGATCTCATATTCATTACTACAATCTCGTAGTAAATACATGTACTATGTACTATCCCCATATCAATACAATCAAAAGTAGGACACATGGTATTATCTCCTTGAGAGAGCCCGAACCTGGGTAAAATCCCATGTCCTTGTTAACATCGCTCCAAGACGCCTAGATTAGGACCCCTACTAAAAGATATGCTATATTTAGAACCGATAACATGAGAAAGGCAACCCAGGTTGGCCAAATCTTAAGTCAAATTGATGCATATGCTGGCTTTAAATTATAGGAAGGATTCATACACCATAAAGACAAAAAAAATAGATGTAGAAGTGTACGTTGATCAGCTGTTTAAGTATTTCCCTTGATTAAGAAACCAAGGTTTATCAAACCAATAGGAATACCAATCCTCAGTAGTGTTATCGGGATGCCCACAAAAGAGCGAACAACTTGCACCCAACGCAGGAAAGAGGGTTGTCAATCCCCCTTAATTCATTATTTGCAAGCGAATGAGGTGTGTAGGTAATTGTAGATAGTTGTGACTTGTAAAATAAAATAAAATACAAATAATATCATTAAGGAAACTATACGTTTTCTGAATATATAAGTGAATAGACCCGGGGGTCATAGTGTTCTCTAGTGGCATCTCTCATGAAAGCCACATATTGTGGGTAAACAAATTACTGTTGGTTAATTGATAGAACAACGCATAGATATGCAATTTTCACGGGAATGATCATGTGTATATAGGCATCACATCCATAAACAAATAGGCCGACTCCTGCTTGCACCTACTACTATTACTCCACCCATCGACCTCTATCCAACATTCATCTAGAGTATTGGTACTCGTGATCTGTGTTGGGTTTTTCATGAAGAGGAACGGATTATAGCAGTACAAAGTGGTAAGTATTTCCCTCTGTTATGAAACCAAGGTTTATCGAACCAACAGGAATATCAGCCACAACCATCTTTAGCGGCTGCACACAAAAGAACAAACAGCTTGCACCCAACGCGGGCAAGAGAGTTGTCAATCCCCTTGGTCTTGTTATTTGCAAGCGAATGAGGTATGTAGATAATTGTAAAATGCAAAATAAAATAAATGAAAATAAATGGCAGCAAGGTATTGGAGGTTTTAGAAATATGTTGTGAATAGAACCAGGGGCCATAGCTTTCCCTAATGGCATCTCTCATAAAAATAGCACACAGTGGGTAAACAAATTATTGATGGGCAATTGATAGAAGAGCAGATAGTTATGTGATTTTCATGGCAATGATCATGTAAATATAGGCATCACATCCATAAAAAAATTGGCCGACTCCTGCCTGCACCTATTTCTATTACTTCACTTCAAGAGCGCTTCTATGCTTGCCTCACTACGTATTATGTTCATGACGACTGAAGTAATGCTTGGGGTAAGATGACATGATGTAGACAAAGTAACCTCAACCAATATGAATAAACCCCATCGTTTTACCCTTAGTACCAGAAATACAAAGACGCAACTTGTCCCCTTCTTTCACTCGAATATATAAACTCGCGAGGTTGAACCTACTACAACGCACCTCTCTCACCGAAGAAATATCAATCTAGTTGGCCAAACTATTTCAATAGATCGGACAGAATTACAAAGCTCTCATAATCATGCACGTAAGAATCATATTATATATCAGAGGAGACTCAAATATTTATCATGAATAATCTGAACATAAACCCACAATTCAGAGGATCCCAACAAATGCACCATATAAAAGAGTTACATCATATGGATCAAAGTGAAGATGCGATGATCATTGCATTGAAGATCAAAGAGAGAGAGATAGCCGTCTAGGTACCACTATGAGCTCGTAGATTTGTGGTGAACTACTCACACATCATCATGAAGGCAACAAGGATGATGAAGAAGCCCTCCATGATCGATCCCCCTCCGGTAGAGTGCCACTATGACCTCTAGATGGCCTCCCGTCAGAACAGAGACTTGCGGTGGAGTAAAAAGTGTTTCGGGACCTCCCTCGAAGGCTTTAGGGTAAATACGAATTTATAGGCCAGAGAATGGGGTTGGGAGAGCCACGAGGCCGCATAAGCCATCAGGTCGCACCCTGATGGCTTGAGAGGGCCTCGTGTGCGCCCCGACCTTCTTTCGATGCTCCACGATCTTGTTTTGGTCTAGAAAAAAGTCACAAAAATATTTAGGTCCATTGGGCTTCGTTTGGTACTAGAACCTGAAAAGTGGGAAAACATGCAGAAAACAAAAACTCGCATTGGGCACTCGGTCAATAGGTTAGTGCTCATCACCAGGGCATCGAGGTTGATGAAGAGGCCCTCCGTGATTGATCCCCCTTCGACAAAGTGCCGGAATGGATATCGAGACGGGTCGGAGACTTGCCGCGGCATAAAAAGTGTTTCGTGGATGTCTTCAGGGTTTATGAAATATTTGGGAATTTATAGGCCAGAGAACGAGGCAAAAGGGGCCACAGGGAGGCGACAAGGCATTAGGGCACGACCACCACCCCTGGTCGCGCCCTGTTGCCTTGTTGGCTCCTCGTGGGGCTTCAGTTCTTCTTTTGGTCTAGAAAAAATCATAAAAAATTTCCGTGGCAATCGGACTTCGTTTGGTACTAAAACCTAAAAAACAAAAAACACGAAGAAAACATCAAGTGGCACTAGGCACTGGGTTAATAGGTTAATGGTCAAAAATAATATAAATTGGTGCATTATGACTCAAAAAGTATCTTAAGATGGTAATATAACATCATGGAACAATAAATAATTATAGATATGTTGGAGATGTATCAAGCATCCCCAAGCTTAATTCATGCTCGTTTTCGAGTAGGCAAATGATAAAAACAGAATTTTTGATATGACATGCTATCCAATATGTAATCTTTTGCATGTATGCTCATTAAGAAATGATGAGTTGACAAACATCAATATAGTAATGATTATAAGCACAAGCAAAAAAAATCATCAATCTTTCAAAGTGTACAATGTTAAAAGAATGTTCACCCCATTAATCTTTTAAATTAGCACAGTATGGCTTCGTCGTCACCACATTAATACAAATGTTAAGCACCACAGTGTCCAAGTCACGCAATTTTATTATAAATTTTGAAAGTGAATCAACATTTTATTCTTCACGCAAGACATCAGCGTGAGCCATGGGCATAACATAAGGTGGAATATAATATGTTGGTAGGCATCAAAGGGTAAAAGTGGAGAAGATAGTCGTACCAACGGGGCATGGAGATGCCATTGGTAAATGTAAATGCGAGGAGGATGGATTGTCATGCAAAATAGCACTAGAGCTATAAGTGGGGTGTCCATCCAACTTTCTATTGGAAATATGCCCTAGAGGCAATGATAAATACTTATTATTATATTTCTTGTTTAAAGATAATCGTTTATTATCCATGCTATAATTGTATTGAATGAAAACATAGATACATATGTAGATACATAGACACAACAATGTGCCTAGGAAGCCTCTATTTGGCTAGCCAGTTGATCAAGGTTAGTCAAGGTTTTCTGATTATGTGCAGACTGTTGTTGCATGATAACTGGATCACATCATTAGGAGAATCATGTGGTGGGCTAGACCCAAATTATGAACATAACATATTGATCGTGTCGTTTTATTGCTATACTTTTCTGCGTGTCAAGTATTTGTTCCTCTGACCATGAGATCATATAACTCACTGGCACCAGAGGAATACCTTGTGTGTATCAAACATCACAACGTAACTGGGTGACTATAAAGGTGCTCTAGAGGTATCTCCGAATGTGTCCTTTGAGTTAGTATGGATCAAGACTAGGATTTGTCACTCCGTGTGACGGAGAGGTATCTCGGGGCCCACTCGGTAATACAACATCACACACAAGCCTTGCAAGCAATGTGACTAAGTGTAAGTCACAAGATCTTGTATTACAGAACGAGTAAAGAGACTTGCCGGTAATGAGATTGAAATAGGTATGTGGATACCGACGATCGAATCTCAGGCAAGTAACATACCGAAGGACAAAGGGAATGCCATACGTGATTATATGAATCCTTGACAGTAAGGTTCAACCGATAAGATCTTCGGAGAATATGTAGGATCCAATATGGGCATCCAGGTCCCGCTATTGGATATTGACCGAGGAGTACCTCGGGGCATGTCTACATAGTTCTCGAACCCGCAGGGTCTGCACACTTAAGGTTCGACGATGTTTTAGTATAGTTGAGTTATATGTGTGGTTACCGAATGTTGTTCGGAGTTCCAGATGAGATCACGGACATCATGAGGGTTTGCGAAATGGTTCGGAGACAAATATTGATATATAGGATGACTTCATTTGGTTACCGGAAAGTTTTCGGGCATTACCGGGAATGTACCGGGAGTGACGAATGGGTTCCGGAAGTTCACCGGGAGGGGGGCGACCCTCCTGGGGGAATCCCAAAGGACTTATGGGTGGCACACCAGCCCTTAGTGGGTTGGTGGGACATCCCAAGAAGGCCTATGCGCCAAGGAGAAAAAACCAAACGAAAAAAAAGGTGGGAAGGAAGAGAAGGACTCCACTTTCCAATCCTAGTTGGACTAGGATTGGAATAGGACTCCTCCTCCTCCTAGCCGGCGCACCCTCAAGGCAAGCCTCCTCCCCCTCCATCCTATATATTGTGGTGATTTAGGGCTGATTTGAGACAACTTTTGCCATGTGCAACTCAGATCTAGACACCATAGTTTTTGCCAAGGCTCTAGATCGTATTTCTGTGGAGCTCGGGCGGAGCCCTGCAGGAGTAGATCCTTCACCACCACCGGAGCACCATCACGCTGTCGTAGAACACATCTACTTCTCCGTCTTTCTTGCTGGATCAAGAAGGTCGAGATCATCGTCGAGTTGTATGTGTGCTGAATGCGGAGGTGTTGTCCGTTCGGCACTAGATCGGAGCGGATCGTTGGAGGGATCGCGGGACGGTTCGCGGGGCGGAACGAGGGACGCGAGGACGTTTCACTACATAAACCGTGTTTCTTAATGCTTCCTGCTGTGCGATCTACAAGGGTATGTAGATGCAAATCTCCTCTCGTAGATGGACATCACCATGATAGGTCTTCGTGCGCGTAGGAAAATTTTTGTTTCCCATGCGACGTTCACCAACACTTGCTTGGTCATGAAGACCTCAGGCATTTGATGAAGCTCGTCATTAGAATATGCAACCCAAGTGTATAGTAATGATAATATGATTCCCACTAGCATTTGAAAATTACATATCATGAGACTTTCTACACGAGGAACATGGTGCCACTTTGAGGCACAAGTGTGGTAAAGGATAGTAGCAAAGTCCCTTCTCTCTTTTTCTCTCATTCATTTTTTTCATTTTTATGGTGGGCTCATTTGGCATCCCCAGTATTTTTCATTATTCATCTGGAGTCTCTTTCCGACTTCTGGGGGAATCATAGTCTCCATCATCCTTTCCTCACTAGGACAATACTCTAATAATGATGATCATCACACTTTTATTTACTAACAACTCATGAAAGCTCGGTATAACTAAATATGAATGCCTCTGGCAATGTACCAGGATCAGCAATGATATAGCATGAGATGTACCAGCAATGCAATGATTGGCGGCTTTGCCACAAATGCTATGACAGCTCTATATGATCATGCAAAGCAATATGATGATGAATGAACTAGTCATACGATGTAACGGTAAATTTGCATGGCAGTATATCTCAGAATGGCTATGCAAATGCCATGATATGTAGGTATGGTGGCTGTTTTGAGGAATATAAATAAAGGTTTATGTGTGACAGAGCATATCATGTCACGGGGTTCGGATTCACCGGTGAAGTTCGCACCGATCCTCGAGGTGAGAATGGGCAATGCACGGTACCGAAGAGGCTGGCAAAATATGAGGAGGTGCGATTGTGTATGTCCATGGTTTCACATTAGCCATGAAGAAATCATATACCTATTATATATTTTTATTGTTTTCATCACAAATGAAAGCACTACCCGCATACCCCGAGGGAGAGGGTTTGGAGGAGTTAACCATCACACGACTCCGACTCGAAACAACACTAGGATTTCAACGAGGAATATAAATTATCACACATCCCCGCCATGCCTTTTGAATATTCATAGAAATAAGGAATTAAGACCTATTAATACCTCTACTTGTATGAATCAACACTGTTGCACTCACACATTTTTCTTATTACCACATTAATATCATTAACCCACAATTTCTCTTTATGTGCTACACGATGGTTTTGATTATCATCCATTGGATACTTATTATTTTTGGACTAACTTTATGACCCATGCAAATTACCGCTACTGTTCATTAACTCTCAAACAAATATAAGTGAAGAACGAGAGTTCAAATATTTATATAAAATCTATACACAACCGTGCTAAAAAAGATGCAAGTGAAGTACTAGAGCTATTATTTACCTCAAAGATATAAATGAGGCACAAAGAGTATTCTAACAAATCATGATAAATGTGTATCTCTATCAGGTTGGTGTGTTCACCAAAAGATTATTGGGGCAAACTGAAGATAAAAAGCAAACTAAAGCAAATGACGCGTGATAACCCACAAGTATAGGGGATCAGTTGTAGCCTTTCTCGATAAGTAAGAGTGTCGAACCCAACGAGGAGCTAAAGGTAGAAAAAATATTCCCTCAAGTTCTATCGACCACCGATATAACTCTACGCATGCTTGATAACCCACAAGTATGAGGGATCGCAACAGTTTTCGAGGGTCGAGTATTCAACCCAAATTTATTGATTCGACTCAAGGGGAAGCCAAATAATATTCTCAAGTATTAGCAGTTGAGTTGTCAATTCAACCACAACTGAAAGATTTAGTATCTGCAGCAAAGTATCAGTAGCAAAGTAGGGTGATAGCAGCAGTAGCAACAGTAACCAGTAGCAGCAAAGTGACAGTAGTAGCAACACAGTAACAGTAGCAGCAGTGACAGCAGTAGAGGCAAAGTAACGTAGCAAGGACCAATAGGAAAAACTCGTAGGCATTGGATCGGTGATGGATGATTATGCCAGATGCTATTCATCATGTAAGAGTTATAACACGGAGAGATAAGTAACTAGCTCCAGTTCGTCAATCGAATGTAGGCATGTATTCCGTATGTAGTCATACGTGGAAAAGAACTTGCATGACATCTATTGTCCATCCCTCCCGTGGCAGCGGGGTTCTAATGGAAACTACGTGATATTAAGGTTCTCCTTTTAATAAAGAACCGGACCAACACATTAACACATGGCGAATACATGAACTCCTCATACTATGGTCATCTCCGGGAGTGGTTCCGGCTATTGTCACTCCGGTGTTGCCGGGTCATAACACATAGTAGGTGACTACAACTTGCAAGATAGGATCAAGAACACACATATATCAGCGACAACATAATAGCTTCAGATTTGAAATCATGGCACTCGAGCCCTAGTGACAAGCATTAAGCATGGCAAAGTAGTAGCAACATCAATCTCAGAACAAAGTGGATACTAGTGATCAATCCCCGTCAAAACTAACTCGATTACATGATAGATCTCATCCAACCCATCACCATCCATCAATCCTATGATGAGATTACTCACAAATGATGAAGAGCATCATGGAATTGGCGATGAAGGAAGGTTGATGATCTATTTCCCCTCTCCGGAGCCCAAAACGGACTCCAGATCTGCCCTCCTGATTAAGAACAGGAGGTGGTGGCCCCTCCGTATCGTAAAACGCGATGCACTCTTCTCCTTGATTTTTTTCCGGGCGAGACGGACTAAATAGAGCTGGATTTGGAGGCGGTGGAGCGTTGTGGGCCCCATAAGCCTGCCAGGCACGGCCAGGGGGGGCCGCGCCTAGTGGGCTTGTCGGCTCACGACTCCACTTCCTCCACTGATTCTTGCACCAGTATTATTCATAAATTCCACAAAGATTCTCCATAGATTTTCAGGTCATTCCGAGAACTTTTATTTCTGCACAAAAACAACACCATGGCAATTCTGCTGAAAACAGCGTTAGTCTGGGTTAGTTCCATTCAAATCATGCAAATTAGAGTCCAAAACAGGGGCAAAAGAGTCCGGAAAAGTAGATACGACGGAGACGTATCAACTCCCCCAAGCTTAAAGCCTTGCTTGTCCTCAAGCAATTCAGTTGACAAACTGAAAGAGACAAAAGAAAAACTTTTACGAACTCTGTTTGATCCTGTTGTTGCAACTATGTCTAACTCATAACTAGAATTTCAGCAATATCACAAGCAAACAACATAAGCAAATGACATCTAGGTCTCACGGCAAACTCATATGAACGGCATAATCAAGTAGCAAGCAAATAATAATAAGTCTTAAACTTCAACACTTCAATCAAAACAAACATGAAGCAGTACGAACAGATGGTATCTCGCTAGCTCTTTCCGAGACCGCAAAACATAAATCCAGAGCACCTTCAAAGACCAAGGGCGGACTAAACATTGTAATTCATGGCAAAGAAGATCCAGTCACAGTCATACTCATCACAGTTAAAAGCAAAGCATGAAAATGACAGAGGTGCTCTCTAATTGGTGCTTTTATAAGAAGAGGATGACTCAACAGGAACATAAATAGACAGGCCCTTCGCATAGGGAAGCATTGATTTGCAGAGGTGCCAGAGCTCAAGCTTTGAAAACAGAGATAATAATTTTGGGTGGCATGCTTTCATCGTCAATGCAATGACTAAGAGTTTTCACCATCTTCCACGCTACACATGCTGTAGGCGATTCCCAAATAGAAAAGTAAAGTTTTGACTCCCCCACCACCAATCAATCACTCTCCACGGCTAGCCGAATCCTCGGGTGCCGTCCATACCAACATCAATCCTGGGGGAGTTTGTTTGTAATTATCTTTTCGATTTGAGCATGGAACTGGGCATTCCAATTACCGGCCCCTTTCTCGTGAATGATAGTGAATAAACACATATCGAGGATAACATGCCTAGCATGGAAGATACTGATAGCCCCCAGTCACCACATGAGCGGTTCGAGCATGCAAAACAGATTATTTCTTGAAGGTTTAGAGAGTGGCACATGCAAATTTACTTGGAACGGCAGGTAGATACCGCATATAGGTAGGTATGGTGGACTCATATGGAACAACTTTGGGTTTATGGAAGTGGATGCATAAGCAGTATTCCCGCTTAGTACAAGTGAAGGTTAGCAAAAGACTAGGAAGCGACCAACTAGAGAGCGACAACAGTCATCAAAATGCATTGAGATTAACCAATAATGAGTGCAAGTATGAGTAGGACATAAATCATCATGAACATGAATATCATAGAGGCTATGTTGATTTTGTTTCAACTACATGCGTGAACATCCACCAAGTCAAGCCACTTGAAACATTCAAAGGAGGATACCATCCTATCATACTACATAATAGTCATCTCAAAATTCATGTTGGCATCCAAGGCAAACCATTATAAGATCCTAGCTAATTGACCATGGCATCAGAAACTATGATCTCTAAGTTGTCATTGCAAACATGTTTCTCTCACAACAAAGCTGAATCAGGAACGATGAGCTAGTCATATTTACAAAAACAAAATAGATCGAGTTCATACCATCTTTTCCAGGCTCAGTCACTTCATCATATATCGTCATTATTGCCTTTCACTTGCATGACCGAATGATGTGAAAAATAATAAGAGTGCTCGTGCATTGGAGTAAGCTGGAATCTGCAGGCAGACCCAAAGGAGAAGACAAAGTAATATGGCTCTTTAACAGATAAACAGATATGCATGGGAGAGCCACTAAACATTGTAACCATGGTCTTCTACCTTGACCCAAAGAAAAAGAAAACTATTTACACGGGAAAGCCCCCAACAAGCAAAAGAAGAAAAATAAAATCTTTTTGGGTTTTCTCACACTAGACAGACATACGAAAAGTAAACGAGAAAAACAAAATAAACTAGCATGGATGATATAGTCGCAAAGGGTGAACACCGACAAACAAAGTGAAAGCATAAGCAAGAATGTAAAGTCGGTGAGAAACACGTACTCCCCCAAGCTTTGGCTTTTGGCCTGAGTTGGTCTACTCCCAAGGAGGGAAATAACCAGCTCCGGGTACTCCGGAGTGGACTGAGGGTGCCACTACTGTGTGAGCTCCTTTGGCTCCCACTGAAAAACTAGCGTTTGGTACTCGACTGGTGGCTCGGGCACGGGTACCTGTGGTTGGGATAAGCCCCAATATGCGTAGATGTCCGAGGGCATAATAATGTACATGCCTGCATGAAGATTGAACAAAGAGGGAGCACGCAAAGTAATAGTCTCACGAGTACCCTGACTAAATACTAGGTTATAAATCATCCTTCTATTTATATCTCTATCAAGAAAGTCATGGCGAACCATGCTATCGTAATCTAGATATCTCTCAGGAAGAAGAATCTCTTCTTCCTCGTCTAGTCTAATAGGTATCTCAAAGTGTCTGGCAAGACGGGTAGCATAGATACCTCCATAGACAACGCCTTTAGAACGGTTCGTGTTCAACCATTGAGCTACTATAGCACCCAAGCTATAAGTTTTGTCGTTATAAAGGGCTTCGCACAAGACCGCAAGATCTGGGGAGCTAAGGGACCCAGCTTTCCCACGGCCAATCAAACATTTTGCCACAAATAGTGAGAAGTACCAAAGCACGGGAAAATGTATGCTAGCAGCTCTAGCGCAATACACTCCTCTCTCTCCTCTCCTACAACAATTCTTTTGATGAAAGCCTCCAAGTCTCGTGGACGAGGTTCATGAATATCCCCAACAAAAGGCAATTTGCAAACATTGCAAAAATGCGGCAGTGACATGCGCTTGGGGATATCATATAATTTGAACTCAACCATACGAGGATTCATCCTCGGATAGAAGTTAAAGCTTTGTACGAAGATCATAGTGAGGATGAGGTATTGCGGGCACTTATCTTCAACGAAGGCGGTAAGGCCTGCATTCTCCACCAAGTGATAAAAGTCCTCATAAAGTCCGGCGGCGCGTAAGAACACATCGCTTGGCCATTCGCACGCTCGAACTTCTGCAACTCGAGGGACCGGATACTTGGGCTTCTTCTCACTTCCATCATCCTTGGGTCACGGCTTGAAGAGCCTCTTAAGAACCTCCTCATCTTTTCCCTTTTCTATCTTTGAAAATTTCTAAAATTTTTAGTGACTCTAAGGAAGAGTTAACAAGGCTCAACTAAACTCGTAGAAACTACTCCCACAAGTGCCTAGAGGCCATATTACGCATCAAAACTACTTGGGACCAGCTAAAATTAGCATGCAAAGCTCAAGAACAGGGTCACCAAGGCAGCAAAAATACGCGGAGTATAAGGCACTCGAGCAAAAACTAATTGGACCAATGGAGGAGTCACTTACCAGGGAGTAATTTCCCCAAAACAGTTCGAAGAATGGTGCTTTGAGCAAGGAGATCGAACATCCTAGCAAGAAGAGCAAGAACACGGGTTTGAGCTGCGAAACGGTTTTTTCTGGAGGTAGGATAAGAAGATGGGAGCTAGAATAAGTGGAGGGGTTGCACGTGGGCCCCACAAGCCTGGTAGGCATGGTCAGGGGGGTGCCCCCGCCTCCAGGGCTTGTGGCCCACTGGTGCAGCTCCCAGACTAGCTCTTCATCTCAGTATTTTTCAAAAATTCCAGAAAAAATCATACTTGATTTTCACAACGTTCGGAGAACTTCTATTTTCGGGGTACTTTTCTAGAGGACGCTAAAAGCAGAAAATAGGGAAAACTAAACTAAACCTATCATTTCTCTTCTAAGCAACCGAAGGTGAAAGCTTGGAACAGAGGTTTGTGACTCCTCGATTCATCCACCTCATGGTCATCGAAAGAAATCCGTGAATGAGGTTGATCAAGTCTCATTGACAAACCTTTTCGAATCGCAAAAGAGAATGGGGAATTTTCGAATAGTCACTATGTCACCTCAATGGGGATGTGTATCTCCCCAACAAGCAAATCATACTTCATCTTAACAGGAGGAATAGGGCATTCGAAGCTCCCAATAAGAATCGATGAAGTTTTTCCGATAGCATTGATGCAATGTACTCTATATTGTTTCTTGGGAAAGTGCACCGTATGCTCGTTACCGTTGAGATGGAAAGTGACATTGCCTTTTTTGCAATCTATAACAGCCCCTGCAGTGTTTAAAAAGGGTCTTCCGAGGATGACCGCCATGGCATCGTCCTCGGGAATATCCAGAATAACAAAGTCTGTTAGGATATTGACGTTATCAACCACAACAGGCACATCCTCGCAAATGCCGATAGGGAAAGCAGTTGATTTGTCGGCCATTTGCACAGAGATTTCAGTGGGTGTCAACTTATTCGATTCAAGTCTACGATAAAGAGAGACAGGCATAACACTAACACCAGCTCCAAGGTCGCATAAAGCAGTTCTAACGTAGTTATCTTTAATGGAGCAAGGTATAGTGGGCACACCGGGATCACCTAGTTTCATAGGAGTTCCACCCTTGAAGGTATAGTTAGCAATCATGGTGGAAATCTCAACCTCAGGTATCCTCCTCTTATTAGTCACAATATCCTTCATGTACTTAGCATATGGAGACATCTTGAGCATATCTGTCAAACGCATTTGCAGAAAGACAGGTATGATCATTTCAACAAATCGCTCAAAATCCTCATCATCCTTTTTCTTGGATGGTTTGGGAGGAAAGGGCATGGGTTTCTGAACCCATGGTTCCCTTTCTTTACCATGCTTCCTAGTAGCAAAGTCATTCTTATCGTATCTCTTATGCTTAGGCTGTGGGTTATCAAGATCAACATGTTCAGTATCCAGATCCTATCATTGCTAGGTTGAGCATAATCATGAACATCACTATTGATATTATCATTAGGCTCATGTTCATCACCAGATTGTGTTTCAGCATCAGAGACAGAGACATCGTTTGGACTCTCAGGTGTAGCAGCAACAGGGTTGCTAGCGTGCAAATCCCTATCATCTTTCTTCTTCTTCCTAGGATTACTAGGTGTATCAGTGCTAACTCCTTGAGAATCTTGTTCAATTCTCTTAGGATGACCCTCTGGATACAAACGTTCCTGAGTCATTCTACCGCCTCTGGTGACGACTCTGACAGAATTGTCATTCAACTCATTGAGCAAGTCATTCTGAGCCTTAAGTACTTGTTTTACCTGAGTAGTAACCATATAGGCATGTTTACTCAGAAGTTTAAGATCATTGACATTTCTGTCCGCACAAGCACTTAAATGACTAAGCATACGAGCATTCTGTTCCAATTGTCTGCTAACATAATCATTGAAGCTTTGTTGTTTGGCAACAAAGTTATTAAATTCATCCAGGCATAAGCTAGCAGGTTTATCAAAATTAATATCACTCTCATTGAATCTATGAAGAGAATTTACTTCTACTACCTGTATCGGGTTATCAAGACCATAGATCTCTTCGATAGGTGGTAGATTTTTGACATCTTCAGATTTAATGCCTTTCTCTTTCATAGGTTTCTTAGCTTCTTGCATATCTTCGGGACTGATGAATAGAATACCTCTTTTCTTCGGAGTTGGCTTAGGAGGTTGTTCGGGAATAGTACAAGCATTCTCATTGCACAAGATGTTATTTAATAGAATCTCAGCTTGTTCTATGGTTCGTTCCCTAAAAACACAACAAGCACAACTATCTAGGTGGTCTCTAGAAGCTTCGGTAAGTCCATTATAGAAGATATCAAGTATTTCATTCTTCTCAAGAGGGTGATCAGGGAAAGCATTCAGTAGCTGGACGTGCCTCCCCCAAGCTTGTGGGAGACTCTCTTGTTCAACTTGCGTAAAGTTGTATATTTCCTGCAAGGCAGCTTGCTTCTTATGGGCAGGGGAATATTTCTTAGAGAAGTAGTAGACCAGATCTTGGGGACTACGCACACAACCAGGAGCAAGAGAAGTGAACCAGGTCTTAGCATCATCCTTTAGCGAGAAAGGAAATAGCTTGAGGATATAGTAGTGGCGGATCTTTTCCTCGCTAGTGAATAGGGTGGCTATGTCGTGCAGTTTGGTAAGATGGGCTACAGCCGTTTCAGACTCATAACCGTGAAAAGGATCAGATTCGACGAGAGTGATTAACTCAGGGTCGACAACGAATTCATAATCCTTATCGGTTACAAAGATAGTCGAAGTATCTATCTTCGGGTCGTATTTCATCCTAGCGTTCAGAGATTTTCTTTCCACTTGCACAGTAAATTCTCAACATCATGGCTATCCTTACACGCAAGAAAATCCTCAGCTATCTCTCCCTCCATAACATAACGCTCAGGCATATCAGGCAATTCAGGCATAATAGTAGGTTCAACTTCAATAGTATCAGCAGTTTCAGAAGTATCATCACATCTAGCAGCAACTCTAGGAATTTGTGCATCAAGGAATGCACGTAGTGGCCAAGTGATACGTCCATTTTGCATCATGCTTTCATGTTGATATTTATCGCTATATGGACTGTTATTATACTTTGTGGTAGTATACTTATGCCTCTTCTCTCTTATTTTGCAAGGTTTATTTGAAGAGGGAGAATACCGGAAGATGGAATTCTGGACTCGAAAAGGAGCAAGTCTGAGTCCTCTATTCTGCACAACTCCAAATGCCCTAAAAATCAAGGTGGAATTTTTTGGGATTATATAAAAAATATTGGGCGAAAGAAGTGCCAGAGGGGAGCTGCTAGGGGCCCACAAGCCTGGTGGCCGCGGCCTGCCACCCTGGCCGCGACGACGGGGCTTGTGGGCACCCTGGTGGCCCACTGGCCCCCCACTTCTTCTATATGAAGGGTTTCGTCTGAAAAAAAATCAGGGCAGAGCTTTTTCGAGGAGGAGACGCCGCCACAAGGCGGAACTTGAGCAGAACCAATCTAGAGCTCCGGCAGGACGTTCCTACCGGGGAAACTTCCCTCCCGGAGGGGAAATCGTCGCCATCGTCATCACCAACACTCCTCTCATCGGAGGGGACCCGTCTCCATCAACATCTTCATCAACACCATATCATCTCCAAACCCTAGTTCATCACTTGTAACCAATCTCCGTCTCGCGACTCCGATTGGTACTTGTAAGGTTGCTAGTAGTGTTGATTACTCTTTGTAGTTGATGCTAGTTGGATTACTTGGTGGAAGAGTTTATGTTCAGATCCTTGATGCTACTCATTACACCTCCGATCATGATTATGATTATGCTTTGTGAGTAGTTACTTTTGTTCCTGAGGACATGGGATAAGTCATGCTAATAATAGTCATGTGAATTTGGTATTCGTTCGGTATTTTGATATGTTGTATGTTGTTTTTCCTCTAGTGGTGTTATGTGAACGTCGACTACATAACACTTCACCATATTTGGGCCTAGAGGAAGGAATTGGGGAGTAGTAAGTAGATGATGGGTTGCTAGAGTGACAGAAGCTTAAACCCTAGTCTATGCGTTGCTTAGTAAGGGGCTGATATGGATCCACTAGTTTAATGCTATGGTTAGATGTTGTCTTAATTCTTCTTTCGTAGTTGTGGATTCTTGCGAGAGGGGTTAATAATAAGTGGGATGTTTGTACAACTAAGGGCAGTACCCAAGCGCCGGTCCACCCACATGTCAAACTATCAAAGTAACGAACGCGAATCATATGAACATGATGAAACTAGCATGACATAAATTCCCCTGTGTCCTCGGGAGCGTTTTTCCTCCTATAAGACTTTGTTCGGCCTTGTCCCTTGCTACAAAAGGGATTGGGCCACTTTGCTGCACTGTTGCTATTACTTGTTACTTGTTACTTTTCACCTGCTACGTTTCACCTCACTACACCATCACTTATTACCGCTACTTTCAATGCTTGCAGTTATTACCTTGCTGAAAACCATTTATCAGAGCCTTCTGCTCCGCGTTGGGTTCGACACTCTTACTTATAGAAAGGACTACGACTGATCCCCTATACTTGTGGGTCATCAAGACTCTTTTCTGGTGTCGTTGCCTGGGAGTGAAGCGCCTTTGGTAAGTGGAATTTGGTAAGGAAACATTTATATACCGTGCTGAAATTTATTGTCACTTGTCACTATGGAAACAATTCCTTTGAGGAATTTTTTCTCGGTATCTTCACCACGAACAGAAGCACGAGTAGTTGCTCCTCAACCTAAGGTACCTACTGAAAATATCTTTTATCAAATTCCTTCGGGTATGGTTGAGAAACTGCTGGCTAATCCTTTTACAGTAGATGGATCATCACATCCAGACTTGCATCTAATCTATGTAGATGAAGTTTGTGGTTTATGTAAGCTTGCAGGTTTGCCCGAGGATGAGGTAAAGAAGAAAGTCTTTCCTTTATCTTTGAAGGATAAGGCGTTGAAATGGTATAGGCTATGTGATGATACTCGATCATGGGACTACAACCGGTTGAAATTGGAATTTCATAAAAAGTTTTATCCTATGCATTTTGTACATCGTGATCGGAATTATATTTATAACTTTTGGCCTCGTGAAAGGGAAAGCATAGCTCAAGCTTGGGGGAGGCATAAATCAATGCTATATTCATGCCCCAATCATGAGCTCTTCAGAGAAATTATCACTCAAAACTTTTATGCTCGGCTTTCTCATGAAGATCGTACCATGCTTGACACTTCTTCTACCGGTTCTTTTATGAAGAAGGATGTTGACCACAAGTGGAATTTATTGGAAAGAATCAAACGTAACTCTGAAGATTGGGATCTTGAAGAAGGTAAGGAGTCAGGTATGAATTACCAGTTTGATTGTGTTAAATCTTTTGTTGAAACAAACACTTCTAGAGATTTTAGCGCTAAGTATGGACTTGACTCTGAGATAGTAGCTTCTCTATGTGAATCTTTTGTTGCCCATATTGATCTTCCCAAAGATATGTGGTTTAAGTATCATCCTCTTGTAGAAGTCAACATAGTTAAACCCAATCTAGTCGAAGAGAAAGTCATTGCCTATAATGACCCTATTGTTCCTTGTGCCTATAGTGAGAAACCATCTTACCCTGCTAGGAAAAAGGATTATTCTAAAGCTCCAACTGTGATACGTAGGGGTTACATTAGACCACTTGCACCCCCTGACGAAATTAGAGTTGAACCTAGTGTTGCTATTATCAAAGATCTCTTAGCCGAAGACATAGACGGACATGTTATCAAATTATGTGACGACTCTGCTAGAATTGCTAAACCTCACGCAAAAGACAAATACAGACTTGTAGTTGGCCTGCCCGTTGTTTCTGTCAAGATAGGAGATCACTGTTATCCTGGTTTATGTGATATGAGTGCTAGTGTTAGTGCAATACCTCGGTCCCTATATGATGAACTCAAAGATGAGATTGCACCTGCTGAGTTAGAACCCATTGATGTCACTTTTACGCTAGCTAATAGAGACACTATCTGCCCTGTGGGAATTGTGAGAGATGTAGAAGTCTTGTGCGGTAAGACGAAGTATCCTACTGATTTCCTCGTCCTTGCTACTGTGCAAGATAGCTTTTGTCCCATTATATTTGGTAGACCCTTTCTCAACACTGTCAATGCTCACATTGATTGTGTTAAACAAACTGTCACTGTTAGTTTCGAGGGGGTGTCTCATGAATTTAACTTCTCCAAGTTTGGAAGACAACCCCATGAAAAAGTGTCGTCTGGTAGGGATGAAATCATTGCTCTTGCCTCTATTGTCGTGCCTCCTATGGATCCTTTAGAGCAATATCTTCTTGAGCATGAAAATGATATGCATATGGATGAAAGAGATGAGATAGATAAAATTGTTTTAGAACAATATCCTATTCTTAAGAATAATTTCCCTGTTGAACTGCTTGGGGATCCTCCCCCACCAAAGGGTGATCCTGTGTTCGAGCTAAAATAGTTACCAGATACACTTAAGTATGATTATCTTGATGAGAAGGAGATATATCCTGTTATCATTAGTGCTCACCTCTCGAATCATGAAGAGAAGTTATTAAAAACTTTGAGAAAGCACCGTGTTGCTATTGGATATACTCTTGATGATCTTAAGGGTATTAGTCCCACTCTATGTCAGCACAAGATTAAAACCGATCCTGATTCTAAGCCAATCGCTGATCATCAACGGAGGTTAAATCCTAGGATGAAAGAGGTTGTGAGATAAGAAATATTAAAGCTCCTGGAAGCAGGAATCATTTATCATGTTGCTCATAGTGATTGGGTAAGTCAAGTACATTGCGTACCTAAGAAGGGAGGTATCACCGTCGTTCCTAATGATAAGAATGAACTAATCCCACAGAGGATTATTACTGGCTATAGGATGGTGATCAACTTCCGGAAACAGAACAAGGCAACTAGGAAAGACCATTACCCTTTGCCGTTTATCGACAAAATGCTAGAAAGTCTATCTAAACACACACACTTCTGCTTTCTAGACGGTTATTCTGGTTTTTCCCAAATACCCATTGCACAATCTGATCAAGAGAAAACCACTTTCACCTGCCCCTTTGGTACCTTTGCTTCCAGACGTATGATTTTGGCTTATGCAATGCACCTGCCACCTTTCAAAGATGTATGATGGCCATATTCTCTGACTTTTGTGAAAAGATTGTTGAGGTTTTCATGGATGATTTCTCCGTTTATGGTTCTTCCTTTGACGATTGCCTCAGCAACCTTGATCGAGTCTTATAGAGATGCAAAGATACCAACCTCGTATTGAACTGGGAGAAGTGCCACTTCATGGTTAATGAAGGCATCGTCTTAGGACACAAAATCTCTGAGAAAGGCATTGAAGTTGATAAGGCTAAGGTTGATGCAATTGAGAAAATGCCTTGCCCCACAGATATCAGAGGTATACAAAGTTTCCTAGGTCATGCTGGTTTTTTTAGAAGGTTCATTAAAGACTTCTCTAAGATTTCTAGGCCTCTTACCAACCTCTTGCAGAAGGATATTCCTTTTGTTTTTGATGAGGATTGTGAGGAAGCTTTCAAAATACTTAAGAAGGCCTTGATAACTGCACCTATTGTTCAACCACCTGATTGGAACTTACCCTTTGAAATCATGTGCGATGCTAGTGATTATGCTGTTGGTGCTATTCTAGGACAAAGAGTTGACAAGAAGTTGAATGTCATTCACTACGCTAGTAAAACTCTAGACAGTGCCCAAAGAAACTATGCCACTACAGAGAAGGAATTTTTAGCAGTTGTGTTTGCATGTGAAAAGTTCAGATCTTATATAGTTGACTCCAAAGTCATTATTCACTCTGATCATGCTGCTATTAAGTACCTTATGGAGAAGAAGGACGCTAAGCCTAGGCTAATCAGATGGGTTCTCCTTCTATAGGAATTTGATTTGCACGTTGTTGACCGAAAGCGTGCTGATAACCGTGTAGCAGATAACTTATCCAGGCTAGAGAATGTCCTTGATCACCCACGACCTATTGATGACAACTTTCCCGATGAGCAACTGAATGTCATCCGCACTTCACATAGTGCACCGTGGTATGCTGATTACGAAACCTATATCATAGCCAAATACATACCCCCAGTTTCACCTACCAGCAAAAGAAGAAATTCTTCTTTGATTTGAGACACTAGTTTTGGGATGATCCTCACCTTTAGAAGGAAGGAGTAGATGGTGTTATTAGACGTTGTGTGCCTGAACATGAACAGGGACAGATCCTGGAGAAGTGTCATTCTGAAGCCTACGGAGGACACCATGCTAGAGATAGAACTGCTCATAAGGTATTGCAATCAGGTTTCTATTGGCCCACTCTCTTCAAGGATGCCCGTAGGTTTGTCTTATCTTGTGACGAATGTCAAAGAATAGGGAACATCAGTAAACGTCAGGAAATGTCTATGAACTATTCGCTTGTCATTGAACCATTTGATGTCTGGGGCTTTGATTATATGGGACCCTTCCCGAGTTCCAATGGGTATACTCACATCTTAGTTGCTGTTGATGACGTCACTAAGTGGGTAGAATCTATCCCCACTTAAAATGCTGATCATCACACCTCTATTAAGATGCTTAAAGAAGTCATTTTCCCAAGATTTGGAGTCCCTAGATATCTGATGACTGATGGCGGTTCACACTTCATTCATGGTGTTTTCCGCAAGATGCTCGCTAAGTATGATGTCAACCATAGAGTTGCATCTCCTTATCATCCTGAGTCTAGTGGTCAAGTGGAGTTGAGTAATAGGGAGATCAAATTGATCCTACAAAAGACTGTCAATAGATCTCGAAAGAATTGGTCTAGCAAACTTGACGATGCATTATGGGCTTATAGGACTGCTTATAAGAATCCCATGGGCATGTCACCGTATAAAATGGTTTACGATAAGGCCTGTCATTTACCTCTTGAGCTAGAACACGAAGCTTATTGGGCAATCAAAGAGCTCAACTTTGATTTCAAACTTGCTGGTGAGAAGTGGTTGTTTGATATGAGCTCATTAGATGAATGGAGGGCCCATGCATATGAGAATGCCAAGTTGTTCAAGGAAAAGGTTAAGAGATGGCACGATAAAAGAATACAAAAACATGAGTTCAATTTAGGTGATTATGTCGTGCTATACAATTCTCGCTTAAGATTCTTCGCAGGCAAACTTCTCCCTAAATGGGAAGGTCCCTACGTTGTCGAGGAAGTATATCGTTCCGGTGCCATCAAAATCAATAACACGGAAGGTAATTTTCCGAGAGTGGTAAATGGGCAAAGAATCAAGCATTATATCTCTGGTACACCCATAAATGTTGAGACCAATATCATCAATATCATAACTCCAGAGGAGTACATAAGGGATGTTTATCAGCCTGTTTCCGACCCTGAAAACGAAGAGGTATGTGTTTCAGTAAGTAATTGGACTCCAAAACTTTTCCAGTAGGAAATTTTCTCCGTTTTGGAATTTTTGGAAAAATAGAAAAATAAAAAGCAGTCCGGAGAGCGCACGAGGCAGCCACAAGCTTGGTCGTCGCGGCCTCCCCCTGGTCGCGGCAACAGGGCTTGTGGGCACCTCGTGTGCCTCTCGGGCTCTGTTTTCGTGTGGAGCAGTCCTTCTAGTCCAGAAAAAATCGTTATATATACGCCCGAGGGTTTTGATCTCCGTATCATGCAGTTTTCCTCTGTTTTCGTTTCGAGCCTGTTTCTGCTGCAGATCTAGACTTCTATGGCTTCCCCAAAAGCTCCGAAGGACAAGGTCTTTGAGAAGGTTATCAATCCTTACCTCGCAGAAGTGTTGCAGCACCCTCAATCTATCAAGATGAGTGAGGGGATGTTGCACATCCGTGATGTTGAGTGGCCTCAGAAGACCGGAAGCGTGGAGACGAGGCTCGAAGCAATGGAGCAACAAGTCTTCAAGTGCCAAGGGATGGTGGAGCGTGGACTCAACACCAACCACATGATGATCACGGAGTTCACCAACAAGCACAAGATGGATGCCAGTGACATTGGGAAGCACCTCTCCAGGCTCTACGACAGGGTTGATCAACTCCAGTGCCAGATCTATGACCTGCAGAACCAAAACTGTGAGTATGAGTATAGATTTAAATCAATACGGTTGGCTGCAGATTTCAGGATTCCGGCGACTCGTTCATCCTGCCATGATGGAGCACCTATGCCTCGGAAGAGGGAGGATCAGACTCATGCAACAACTCCTCCGCCACCACCAAAGGAAGACAACTAAGCATGGCTATGGGCAATTCCCTTGGCTTGTGCCAAGCTTGAGGGAGTTGCCCTGGTATGGTATCACCTTTATATCTTTTTCTTTTACCTTAGTTTTAGTTCTTTCCTTTTCAGTTTTTATTTCTTCTCTTAGTGGAATAAGTCTTTAGTTTTTAGTTTGAGTCTTTTGCCTTGTGTCTCCCCCGATGTATTCGAGCTTGCGAGCTATATAATAAAGAGTATCTTAGTCAAGGGCTTTGTTTTGTGTTGTGATCAGAAGTATGAAAAGAACGATAGCATGAAATATCATGAGATGATCTTATGGAAAGTGATAGCTCCACATATAACAAGTATGATGATTGAAACTTGTTGAGAATAGACCAACATAGACCCCATTCATTGTTGCAATTAATAAGAAGTAATAAGGAAAGAGAGGTTCACATATAAATATATCATCTTAGACACTTTCTATAATTGTGAGCACTCACCAAACTATTACATGCTTAGAAGTAGATGTTGGACAAGGAAGACAACATAATGAATTGTGTTTGCTTAATTCCAAACAATGTTATATGATTAGAGATCCCTTAGCATGTGACGATTGCTTCCACCTCATATTAGCCAAAACTCCCGCACCAAGTAGAGATACTACTTGTGCATCCATAAACCTTCAACCCCGGTTTTGCCATGAGTGTCCACCATACCTACCTATGGATTGAATAAGATCCCTCGAGTAAGTTGTCATCGGTGCAAGCAGTAAAAATTGCTCTCTAATATGTATGATCTATTAGTGTGTGGAAAATAAGCTTTATACGAACCTGTGATGAGGAAGACATAAAAGCAACAGACTGCATAATAAAGTTCTTTATCACAGGAGGCAATATAAAGTGATGTTCCTCCGCACTAAGAGGATACGCATCCAAACCTCAAAAGCGCCTGACAACCTTTTCTTCCCTCTGTGAAGGGCCTATCTTGTACCTTTACTTTTGTCCTTGTGAAAGTCATGGTGATCAACACCAATTCCCTATTCCGTCTTCATCTTGGTGAACGTCATATGCTTGGGAAAGATCTATATTCATATATAACCTTGGAGATGAGTACTCATGCTTTATTATTGTTGACTTTACCCTTGAGGTAAATGGTTGGGAGGCAAAAATATAAACCCCTATCTTTCTTTGTGTCCAACTGAAACTTTGATACCGTGAGTACCACGTGAGTTGTAACAATCGCGGAAAACAAAAGAGATGATTGAGTATGTGGATTTCCTTTACAAGCTCTTATTGGACTCTTTCTGATGTTATGATAAATTGGAATTGCTTCAATGACTATGAATTGTTGTTGGCTACTTCTCGGTAAGGTATTTGTTTCATACTTTGCTTTGTGAAGGAATTGTTACTTTCCCATCAGAATCTTTATGATGTATTGCTGTTCTATGTGTGATCATGATGCATTCATATCCGTATTATGTTTTATCGACACCTTCGTCCCTAAAGTTGTGGACATGTTTATGAATGTTGGTTTTCGCTTGAGGACAAGCGAGGACTAAGCTTGGGGGAGTTGATACGTCCATTTTGCATCATGCTTTCATGTTGATATTTATCGCTTTATGGACTGTTATTATACTTTGTGGTACTATACTTATGCCTTTTCTCTCTTATTTTGCAAGGTTTATTTGAAGAGGGAGAATACTGGCAGTTGGAATTCTGGACTGGAAAAGGAGCAAGTCTGAGTCCTCTATTCTGCGCAACTCCAAATGCCCTGAAAATCAACGTGGAATTTTTTGAGATTATATCAAAAATATTGGGCGAAAGAAGTGCGAGAGGGGAGCTGCCAGGGGCCCACAAGCCTGGTGGCCGCGGCCTGCCCCCTTGGCCGCAGCGACAGGGCTTGTGGGCACCTTGGTGGCCCATTGACCCCCTCTTCTGCTATATGAAGGTTTTCGTTCGGAAAAAAATCAGGGCGGAGCTTTTTCGAGGAGGAGCCGCCGCCACGAGGCGGAACTTGACAGAACCAATCTAGAGCTCCGGCAGTACGATCCTGTCGGGGAAACTTCCCTCCCGGATGGGGAAATCGTCGCCATCGTCATCACCAACACTCCTCTCATCGGAGGGGACCCGTCTCCATCAACATCTTCATCAGCACCATCCCATCTCCAAACCCTAGTTCATCACTTGTAACCAATCTCCATCACGCGACACCTATTGGTACTTGTAAGGTTGCTAGTAGTGTTGATTACTCTTTGTAGTTGATGCTAGTTGGATTAATTGGTGGAAGAGTTTATGTTCAGATCCTTGATGCTACTCATTATACCTCTAATCATGATTATGATTATGCTTTGTGAGTAGTTACTTTTGTTCCTGAGGACATGGGATAAGTCATGCTAATAATAGTCATGTGAATTTGGTATTCGTTCGGTATTTTGATATGTTGTATGTTGTTTTTCCTCTAGTGGTGTTATGTGAACGTCGACTACATAACACTTCAGCATATTTGGGCCTAGAGGAAGGCATTGGGGTGTAGTAAATAGATGATGGGTTGCTAGAGTGACAGAAGCTTAAACCCTAGTCTATGCGTTGCTTCGTAAGGGGCTGATTTGGATCCACTAGTTTAATGCTATGGTTAGACGTTGTCTTAATTCTTCTTTCGTATTTGCTGATGCTTGCGAGAGGGGTTAATCATAAGTGGGATGTTTTTCCAAGTAAGGGCCGTACCCAAGCGCCGGTCCACCCACATGTCAAACTATCAAAGTAACGAACGCGAATCGTATGAACCTGATGAAACTAGCATGACAGAAATTCCCGTGTGTCCTCGAGAGCGTTTTCCTCCTATAAGACTTTGTCCAGGCTTGTCCCTTGCTACAAAAGGGATTGGGCCAATTTGCTGCACCGTTGCTATTACTTGTTACTTGTTACTTTTCACCTCCTATGTTTCACCTCACTACACCATCACTTGTTACCGCTACTTTCAGTGCTTGCAGTTATTACCTTGCTGAAAACCGTTTATCACAGCCTTCTGCTCCTCGTTGGGTTCGACACTCTTACTTATCGAAAGGACTACGATTGATCCCCTATACTTGTGGGTCATCACAAAGCAGTATCAAGCATAGCATCATCATAAGCATGATGGGCAGCAGAAGTAGCATCATCAAGCACATGCGACATATCAAGATTTCTAGGAGGAGGTGGTGTCCCAAACTTAGTCATAACTGAAGGTGAATCAAGTGCAGAGCTAGATGGCAGTTCCTTACCTGTCCTCGTAGTTGAGGGCAAGACTTTAGTTCTTGGATCTCTCAGATTCTTCATAGTGACCAGCAGACGTAAATCCCAAGTGACTCGGAGAGTATAGTTGTGCTTCCCCAGCAATGGCGCCAGAAAAAGGTCTTGATAACCACCAAGTATAGGGGATCACAACAGTTTTCGAGGGTAGAGTATTCAGCCCAAATTTATTGATTCGACTCAAGGGGAAGCCAAAGAATATTCTCACGTATTAGCAGTTGAGTTGTCAATTCAACCACACCCGAAATATTTACTATCTACAGCAAAGCATCAGTAGCAAAGTAGGGTGATAGCAGCAGTAGCAACAGTAACCAGTAGCAGCAAAGTGACAGCAGTAGCAACAGAGTAACAGTAGCAGCAGTGACAGCAGTAGCGGCAAGTAACATAGCAAGGACCAGTAGGAAAAACTCGTAGGCATTGCATCGGTGATGGATGATTATGCCGGATGCTATTCATCATGTAACAGTTATAACACGGAGAGATATGTAACTAGCTCCAGTTCATCAATCTAAAGTAGGCATGTATTCCGTATGTAGTCATACATGCTTAGGGAAAAGAACTTGCATGACATCTATTTCCATCCCTCCCGTGGCAGCGGGGTCCTAATGGAAACTACGAGATATTAAGGTTCTACTTTTAATAAAGAACCGGACCAACGCATTAACACTTGGTGAATAATGAACTCCTCATACTATGGTCATCTCCGGGAGTGGTTCCGGCTATTGTCACTCCGGGATTGCCGGGTCATAACACATAGTAGGTGACTACAACTTGCAAGATAGGATCAAGATCACACATATATTGGCGACAACATAATAGGTTCAGATCTGAAATCAGGGCACTCAGGCCCTAGTGACAAGCATTAAGCATGGCAAAGTAGTAGCAACATCAATCTCAGAACAGAGTGGATACTAGGTATCAATCCCAGTCAAAACTAACTCGATTACATGATAGATCTCATCCAACCCATCACCGTCCAGCAAGCCTACGATGAGATTACTCACGAACGGTGAAGAGCATCCTGGAATTGGCGATGAAGGAAGGTTGATGATGACGATGGCGACGATTTCCCCTCTCTAGAGACCAAAACGGGCTCCAGATCTGCCCTCCAAATGAAGAAGAAGAGGTTGCGGCGCCTCCGTATCATAAAACGCGACGAACTCTTCTCCTTGATATTTTTCTGGGCGAGACGGACTAAATAGAGCTGGATTTGGAGGCGGTGGAGCGTTGTAGGCCCCACATGCCTGCCAGGCGCGGCCAGGGGGCCCGCGCCTGGTGGGCTTGTGGGCTCACAGCTCCACTTCCTCCGCTGATTCTTGCGCCAGTATTTTTCATAAATTCCAAAACAATTCTCCGTAAATTTTCAGGTCATTTCAAGAACTTTTATTTCTACGCAAAAACAACACCATGGCAATTCTGCCGAAAACAGCGTTAGTCCGGGTTACTTCCATTCAAATCGTGCAAAATAGAGTCCAAAACAAGGGCGAAAGAGTTCGGAAAAGTAGATACGACGGAGATGTATTAATGCTTAACATTCTCTTTACCTAGAACAAGTATGAAACTAGAAGTTCTTTGTAGGCGTGATAGGATAGGTTTGCAAGAAAATAAAGAACACGTAAATAAAAACTAGGGGCAGCTAAGATAAAGAAACAACTAAGTTGGTCTTAGTAGATATGTTTTTGTCACAAGAAGGTTATTTGTCCCTAGGCAATCGATAACTAGACCGGTAATCATTATTGCAATTTTATTTGAGGGGGAGGCATAAGCTAACATACTTTCTCTACTTGGATCATATGCACTTATGATTGCAACTCTAGGAAGCAGCCGCAACTACTAAAGATCATTAAGGTAAAACCCAACCATAGCATTATAAGGTATCAAGTCCTCTTTACTCCCATATGCAACAACCCACCTACTCGGGTATATGCTTCTGTCACTCCAGAAATCCACCATAGGCAAATCATTAACACATTGCAGCACCCTACAGTGGCGATCCCTCACTCTTGCACTATGATACGTCCATTTTGCATCATGCTTTTATGTTGATATTTATCAATTTATGGCTGTTATTACACTTCATGGTACAATACTTATGCCTTTTCTCTCTTATTTTACAAGGTTTACATGAAGAGAGAGAATGCTGGCAGCTGGAATTCTGGCCTAAAAAAGGAGCAAGTTTGAGATACCTATTCTGCGCAACTCCAAATGCCGTGAAAATCAACGGCGAATTATTTTCAAATTTATAAAAAATACTGGGCGGAAGAAGTACCAGAGGGGAGCCACCAGGAGGCCACAAGCCTGCTAGGCACGACCTACCCCCTGGCCGCGCCTAGGGGGCTTGGGGGCTCCCTGTTGGCCCTCTGGCTCCCCTCTTTTGCAATAAGGAGGGTTTCATTCCTGAAAAAAATCAAGAGGAGGCTTTCGGGAGGAATCGCCACCGCCACGAGGCGGAACTTGAGCAGAACCAATCTAGAGCTCCGGGAGGGTCGTCCTGCCGGGGAAACATCCCTCCCGGAGGGGGAAATCGTCGCCATCGTCATCACCAACACTCCTCTCATCGGAGAGGACTCATCACCATCAACATCTTCATCAGCACCATCTCATCTCCAAACCCTAGTTCATCTCTTGTAACCAATCTCCGTCTCTCGCGACTCTGATTGGTACTTGTAAGGTTGCTAGTAGTGTTAATTACTCTTTGTAGTTGATGCTAGTTGGATTACTCGGTGGAAGATTATATGTTTAGATCCTTGATGCTATTCAATACCTCTCTGGTCATCAACTTAATTATTCTTTGTGAGTAGTCACTTTTGTTCCTGTGGACATGGGATAAGTCATGCTATAAGTAGTCATGTGAATTTGGTATTCGTTCGATATTTTTATGTGTTGTATGTTATTTCTCCTCTAGTGGTCTTATGTGAACGTCGACTACATAACACTTCACCATTATTTGGGACGAGAGGAAGGCATCGGGAAGTAATAAGTAGATGATGGGTTGCTAGAGTGACAGAATCTTAAACCCTAGTTTATGTGTTGCTTCTTAAGGGGTTGATTTGGATCCACTAGTTTAATGCTATGGTTAGACTTTGTCTTAATTCTTCTTTCGTAGTTGCGGATGCTTGCGAGAGGGGTTAATCATAAGTGGGATGTTTGTCCAAGTAAGGGTAGCACCCAAGCACCGGTCCACCCACATATCAAACTATCAAAGAAGCGAACGCGAATCATATGAACATGATGAAAACTAGCTTGACAGAAATTCCCATGTGTTCTCGGGAGCGATTTACCTCCTATAAGAGTTTGTCCAGGCTTGTCCCTTTCTACAAAAGGGATTGGGACAATTTGCTGCACCGTTGTTACTATTGTTACTTGCTACTTGCTACGAATCATCTTACCAAACAACTATCTGTTACCGATAATTTCAGTGCTTGCAGAGAATACCTTGTTGAAAACCACTTGGCAGATCCTTGTGCTCCTCGTTGGGTTCGACACTCTTACTTATCGAAAGGACTACTATAGATCCCCTAAACTTGTGGGTCATCAAGACTCTTTTCTGGCGCCGTTGCCGGGGAGTGAAGCGCCTTTGGTAAGTGGAATTTGGTAAGGAAACATTTATATAGTGTGCTGAAATTTATTGTCACTTGTTACTATGGAAACTAATCCTTTGAGGAGCTTGTTCGGGGTATCTTCACCTTGAACGGAAGCACAAGGAGTTTCTCCTCAACCTGCTGCACCTACTGAAAATATTTGCTATGAATTTCCTTCGAGTAAGCTTGAGAAACTGTCGGCTAATCCTTTTACACGAGATGGAACATCACATCTCGACTTGCATCTAATCTATGTAGATGAAGTTTGTGGTTTATTTAAGCTTGCAGGTTTTCCCGAGGATGAGGTCAAGAAGAAGTTCTTTCTCTTATCTTTGAGGGATAGATCATTGACATGGTATAGGCTATGTGATGATACTGGATCATGGAACTACAACCGATTGAAATTGGAATTTCATCAAAGGTTTTATCCTATGCATTTGGTACATCGTGATCGGAATTATATTTATAATTTTTGGCCTCGTGACAGAGAAAGTATAGCTCAAGCATGGGGGAGGCTTAAATCAATGTTATATTCATGCCCCAACCATGAGCTCTCGAGAGAAATTATCATTCAGAACTTCTATGCTCGGCTTTCTCGTGATAATCGCACCATGCTTGACACTTCTTGTACCGGTTCTTTTATGAAGAGAGATATTGACTTCAATTGGAATTTATTGGAAAGAATTAAACGCAACTCTGAAGATTGGGAGTTTGATGAAGGTAAGGAGTCAAGTATGAATCTCAAGTTTGATTGCGTTAAATCCTTTGTTGAAACAAATACTTTTTGTGATTTTAGCGCTAAATTTGGACTTGACTCTGAGATAGTAGCTTCATTGTGTGAATCATTTGCTGCTCATATTGATCTCCCTAGAGAGAAGTGGTTTAAATATCATCCTCTCTTAGAAGTCAATGTAGTTAAACCCAATCTAGGTGAAGAGAAAGTCATTGCTTATAATGATCCTATTGTTCCGAGTTCTTACATTGAGAAACCACCTTTCCCTGTTAGGATAAAGGATCATTCTAAAGTTTCAACTGTGATACATAGGGGCTACATTAGAACACCTACACCCCCTGAGCAAATTAGAGTTTAACATAGCATTGCTATTATCAAAGATCTCCTGTCCGACAATGTTGATGGCCATGATATTCACTTCTGTGAAGATGCTGCTAGAATTGCTAAACCACATGCTAGAGACAAACATAGGCCTGTTGTTGGCACGCATGTTATTTCTGTTAAGATAGGAGATCATTGTTATCATGGTTTATGTGACGTGGGTGCTAGTGTTAGTGCAATGACTCAATCTTTATATGATGAAATTAAATACGAGATTGTACCTGTTGAGATGGAACCTATTGATGTCACTATTCAGCTTGGCAATAGAGATACTATCTGCCCTTTGGGAATTGTTAGAGATGTTGAAGTCTTGTGTGGTAAAACGAAATATCCAGCAGATTTTCTCGTTCTTGTTACCACACAAGATAGATTTTGTCCCATCATATTTGGCAGACCCTTCCTCAATACTGTCAATGCTCATATTGACTGTGAGAAGCAAACTGTCACTGTTGGCTTTGAAGGTGTGTCACATGAGTTCAATTTCTCCAAGTTTGGTAGACAACCTCATGAAAAAGAGTTGCCTAGTAAGGATGAAATTATTGCCCTAGCTTCTATTGTTGTACCTCCTACTGATCTCTTAGATAAATACTTGCTTGAGCATGAAAATGATATGCATATGGATGAAAGGAATGAGATAGAGTTATCTTTGAACAACATCCTATCCTTAAGAATAATTTGCCTGTTGAACTGCTTGGAGATCCACCCCCACCAAAGGGTGATCCTGTGTTTGAGCTTAAGCAGTTACCTGATACTCTTAAGTATGCTTATCTCGATGAAAAAGATATATATCCTGTTATTATTAGTGCTAGCCTCTCAAAGCATGACGAAAAGAAGTTACTAAAAACTCTGAGGAAGCACCATGCTGCTATTGGATATACTCTTGATGATATTAAGGGCATTAGGCACACTCTATGCCAGCACAAAATTAAAACCGATCCTGATTCCAAACCAGTTGCTGATCAGCAACGAAGATTAAATCATAAGATTAAAGAGGTAGTAAGAAAAGAAATACAAAAGCTCCTGGAAGCAGGTATTATCTATCATGTTGCTCATAGTGATTGGGTGAGTCCGGTGCATTGCGACCCTAAGAAGGGAGGTATTACCGTTGTCCCTAGTTATAAGGATGAATTGATCCCATAGAGGATTATTACTGGCTATAGGATGGTGACTGATTTTAGGAAATTGAATAAGGCCACTAGGAAAGATCATTACCCTTTACCTTTTATCGACCAAATGCTAGAAAGACTGCATAACACACACACTTCTGCTTTCTAGATGGTTATTCTGGTTTCTCCCAAATACCTGTTGGACAATCTGATCAGGAGAAAACCACTTTGTTGCACAATCTGATCAGGAGAAAACCACTTTCACCTACGCTTTTAGTACCTTTGCTTACAGACGTATGCCTTTTGGCTTCTGTAATGCACCTGCTACCTTTCAAAGATGTATGATGGCTATATTCTCTGATTTTTGTGAAAAGATTGTTGAGGTTTTCATGGATGACATCTCCGTTTATGGGTCTTCTTTTGATGATTGCCTCAGCAACCTTGATCGAGTTTTACAGAGATGTAAATATACCAACCTTGTCTTTAATTGGGAGAAGTGCCACTTTATGGTTAATGACGACATCGTCTTAGGGCATAAAATTTCTGAAAGAGGTATTGAAGTCGATAAGGCTAAGGTTGATGCGATCGAAAAAATGCCATGCCCTACAGATATCAAAGGTATAAGAAGTTTCCTTGGTCATGCTGGTTTCTATAGAAGGTTCATTAAGGACTTTTCTAAGATTTCTAGGCCTCTTACCAATCTCTTGCAAAAGGATATTCCTTTTGTTTTTGACGATGATTGTGAGAAGCCTTCGAAATACTTAAAAAGGCCTTGATAACTGCACCTATTGTTCAACCACCTGATTGGAACTTACCTTTTGAAATCATGTGTGATGCTAGTGGTTATGCTGTTTGCGCTGTTCTAGGACAAAGAGTTGATAAGAAATTGAATGTTATTCACTATGCAAGTAAAACTCTAGATAGTGCCCAAAGAAACTATGCTACTACTAAAAAGGAATTTTAGCAGTCGTGTTTGCATGTGAAAAGTTCAGATCTTACATAGTTGATTCCAAAGTCACTATTCACACTGATCACGCTGCTATTAAATACCTCATGGAAAAGAAAGACGCTAAACCTAGACTTATCAGATGGGTTCTCTTGATACAAGAATTTGATTTGCATGTTGTCGATAGGAAGGGTGCTGAGAACCCCGTAGCAGATAACTTGTCTAGGTTGGAGAATGTTCTTGATGACCCACAACCTATTGATGATAACTTTCCCGATGAGCAACTGAATGTCATCAATACTTCACGTAGTACACCGTGCTATGCTGATTATCCAAATTACATCGTTGCCAAGTATATACCGCCTAGTTTCACATACCAGCAAAAGAGGAAGTTCTTCTTTGATTTGAGACATTACTTTTGGGATGATCCTCACCTTTATAAGGAAGGAGTAGATGGTGTTATTAGACGTTGTGTACCTGAACTTGAACAGGGACAGATCCTATAGAAGTGTCACTCCGAGGCTTACGGAGGACACCATGCGGGAGATAGAACTAAACACAAGGTATTCCAATCAGGTTTCTATTGGCCCACTCTCTTCAAGGATGCCCGCAAGTTTGTCCTATCTTGTGACGAATGTCAAAGAATAGGTAATATTAGTAAACGTCAGGAAATGCCTATGAATTATTCACTTATCATTGAAACATTTGATGTTTGGGGTTTTGATTATATGGGACCTTTTCCAAAATCCAACGGGTATACTCATACCCTAGTTGCTGTTAATTACGTTACTAAGTGGGTAGAAGCTATCCGAACTAGTAGCGCTAATCACAACACTTCTATCAGGATGCTTAAAGAAGTTTTTTCCCTAGATTTGGAGTCCCTAGATATCTAATGGCCGATGGTGGTTCACGCTTTATTCATGGTGCTTTCCGTAAAACGCTTGCTAAGTATGATGTCAACCATAGAATTGTATCTCCCTATCACCCTCAGTCCAGTGGTCAAGTAGGGCTAAGTAATACAGAGATTAAACTAATTCTGCAAAAGACTGTTAATAGGTATAGAAAGAATTGGTCTAAGAAGCTCAATGATGCACTGTGGCTTATAGAACTTCTTATAATAATCCCATGGGCATGTCTCCGTACAAAATGGTTTACGGTAAAGCATGTCATTTACCTCTTGAGCTAGAGCATAAGGCTTATTGGGCAATCAAAGAGCTCAACTTTGATTTCAAACTTGCTGGTGAGAAGAGGTTATTTGATATTAGCTCGCTTGATGAATGGAGAGCTCAGGCACATGAAAATGCCAAGTTGTTTAAAGAAAAGGTTAAGATGTGGAATGATAAAAGGATACAAAAATGTGAGTTCAATGTAGGTGATTATGTCTTGCTATATAATTCTTGTTTAAGATTTTTTGTAGGCAAGCTTCTCTCTAAATGGGAAGGTCCTTACATTGTTGAGGAAGTATATTGTTCCGGTGCCATCAAGATCAACAACACGGAAGGTAATTTCCCGAGAGTGGTAAATGGGCAAAGAATCAAGAATTATATTTCAGGAACTTCCATAAATGTTTAAAGCAATATTAGCAATACCATAACTCTGGAGGAGTACATAAGGGATATTTATCAGCCTGTTTCAGACTCCGAAAACGAAGAGGTGTGTGATTCGGTAAGTAAACCGACTCCAAAACTTTTCTAGTAGGAATATTTCTCTATTTTGGAATTTTTAGAAAAATAGAAAAAATTTACAGTAGTCCGAAAAGCACACGAGGAGGCGACAAGCTTGCCAGGCGCGGGCCACCCCCTCGCCGCGCCTGGGTGGCTTGTAACCACCTTGTGTGCCTCCCGGACTCCGTTTTCTTGCGGAGTACTCCTTCTGGTCGTAAAAAAATCATTATATATTCTCCCGAAAGGTCTGACCCTCGTATCACGCAATTATCCTCTGTTTTCGTTTTGAGCCTATTTCTGCCGCAGATTTAGGGCACGATGTCTTCTCAAGATTCAGAGGGGGAGAGCTATGTGGTCGATTACCTTGCTAATCCCAAGGTCTATGGGGACTTGGATCACTATGGTTGGACCACTGACGAGGAAGAAGATTATGATCCCAAGGGGAAGGAAGTAACAAGTTCCGATGAAGAGGAGGCTCCTCTACCCCAACCTGGAGACACATATGTGGAGTTCAAAATGTCAAGCCTCCCTGACTCAAGGAACAAGCCTAAGATTTTGTTTATCCCTTCTCGTCTTTTGCAGGAGAGTAAGCAAGAATTATGCCAAAGGGTGTTGAGGCTTGAAGAGGAAATTAACAATCTGAAGGAGCAGAACTTTGTGCTCAAGAGGAAATTAAACAAATTCAAGAACTCTGCAACAACTCCACCACCATCACCTCCGAAGGAATACAATTAAGCACGGGTATGGGCAATTCCCTTGGCTTGTGCCAAGCTTGGGGGAGATGCCCCGGTATTGTATCACTATCACATCTTTTGCCTTTACCTTTTCTTAGTTCGGTCTTTTTGGTTTTATCTTTGTCTAGTAGAATAAAGTCCTTAGTGTTTTAGGCTTGAGTTTTGCTTTATGTCACCCCCGATGTATTCGAGTTCGTGAGTCATATAATAAAGAGTGTTTTAGTTAAGGGCCTTGCTTCATGCCATGATCTAAAGAAAAGAATAATAAGAGAACAAAAGCATGAAAGATCATGTAATTATCTTATGGGAAGTGATGGCTTCACATATAAAAAGAATGTTGACTGAAACTTGTTGTGGGTGGACAAACGTAGACCTTGGTCATTGCTGCAATTAATAGGAAGTAATAAGAAACAGAGGTTGACATATAAATATATCATCTTGGACACCATCTATGATTGTGAACACTCACTAAACTATTGCATGCTTAGAAGTAGATGTTGGACAAGGAAGACAACATGATGAATTATGGTTGCTTGGTTCCGGACAATGTTATATGACTAGAGATCCCTTAGCATGTGACACTTGCTTCCACCCATATCAACGAAAACTTGCGCACTAAGTAGAGATACTACTTGTGCATCCATAAACCTTCAACCCAGTTTTGCCATGAGAGTCCACCATACCTTCCTATGGATTGAATAAGATCCCTCAAGTAAGTTGTCATCGGTGCAAGCAATAAAAATTGCTCCCTAAATATGTATGATCTATTAGTGTGTGGAAAATAAGCTTTGTACGAACCTGTGATTAGAAAGACATAAAAGCGACAGACTGCATAATAAAGTTCTTTATCACAGGAGGCAATATAAAGTGACGTTCCTTCACACTAAGAGGACACACATCCAAACCTCAAAAGCGCATGACAACCTCTGCTTCCCTCTGCGAAGGGCCTATCTTGTACCTTTACTTTTTTCCCTTGAAAGAGCCATGGTGATCTACACCAATTCATTTCTTTGCCTTTATCTTGGCTAACGTCATATGCTAGGAAAAGATCTATATTCATATGTCAACTTGGAAGTAAGTATTCATGAATTATTATTGTTGACATTACCCTTGAGGTAAATAGTTGGGAGGCGAAACTATAAGCCCCTATCTTTCTCTGTGTCCGACTGAAACTTTGATCTCATGAGTACCACGTGAGTTGTAGCAATTGTAGAAGACGAAAGGATGATTGAGTATATGGATTTGCTTTAGAAGTTCTTATTGGACTCTTTCTGATGTGATGATAAATTTCAATTGCTTAAATGACTAAAGGCTATTGGTCGTTAATTCTCAATAAGGTTCTTGATCCATACTTTACTTTGTGAAGGAATTATAACTTTAGCATAAGAGATTATATGATGTTATTGTTCTTCTAATTATGATCATGATGCCTGCATGTCCGTATTTTGTTTTATCGACACCTCTCTCTCTAAACATGTGGGCATATTTATTGATCTTGGTTTCCGCTTAAGGACAAGCGAAGTCTAAGCTTGCGGGAGTTGATACGTCCATTTTGCATCATGCTTTCATGTTGATATTTATCGCTTTATGGGCTGTTATTACACTTCACGGTACAATACTTATGCCTTTTCTCTCTTATTTTACAAGGTTTACATGAAGAGGGAGAATACCGACAGCTGGAATTCTGGCCTGAAAAAGAAGAAAGTTTGAGATACCTATTCTGCGCAACTCCAAAAGCCGTGAAAATCAACGGGGAATTATTTTGGAATTTATAAAAATTCTGGGCGGAAGAATTATCAGAGGGGAGCCACCAGGAGGCCACAAGCCTGCTAGGCACGGCCTACTCCCTCGCCACGCCTAGGGGTCTTGTGGGCTCCATGTTGGCCCTCTGGCTCCCCTCTTTTGCTATAAGGAGGGTTTCGTTCCAAAAAAATCAAGAGGAGGCTTTCGGGAGGAATCGCCGCCGCCACGATGCGGAACTTGAGCAGAACCAATCTAGAGCTCCAGCAGGGCCATCCTGCCGTGGAAACTTCCCTCCCGGAGGGGGAAATCATCGCCATCGTCATCACCAACACTCCTCTCATCGGAGGGGACTCATCACCATCAACATCTTCATCAGCACCATCTCATCTCCAAACCCTAGTTCATCTCTTGTAACCAATCTCCGTCTCGCGACTCCGATTGGTACTTCTAAAGTTGCTAGTAGTGTTAATTACTCTTTGTAGTTGATGCTAGTTGAATTACTCGGTGGAAGATTATATGTTCAGATCCTTGATGCTATTCAATAACTCTCTGGTCATGAACGTAATTATGCTTTGTGAGTAGTCACTTTTGTTCCTGAGGACATGTGATAAGTCATGCTATAAGTAGTCATGTGAATTTGGTATTCGTTCGATATTTTGATGCGCTGTATGTTGTTTCTCCTCTAGTGGTGTTATGTGAACGTCAACTACATAACACTTCACCATTATTTGGTCCTAGAGGAAGGCATTGGGAAGTAATAAGTAGATGATGGGTTGCTAGAGTGACAGAAGCTTAAACCCTAGTTTATGTGTTGCTTCGTAAGGGGTTGATTTGGATGCACTAGTTTAATGCTATGGTTAGACTTTGTCTTAATTCTTCTTTCATAGTTGTGGATGCTTGCGAAATGGGTTAATCATAAGTGGGATGTTTGTCCAAGTAAGGGCAGCACCCAAGCACCGGTCCACCCACATATCAAACTATCAAAGTAGCGAACGCGAATCATATGAACATGATGAAAACTTGCTTGACAGAAATTCCCATGTGTCCTCGGGAGCGCTTTACCTCCTATAAGAGTTTGTCCACGCTTGTCCCTTTCTACAACAGGGATTGGGCCACTTTGCTGCACCATTGTTACTATTATTACTTGCTACTTGCTACGAATCATCTTACCACACAACTATCTGTTACCCATAACTTCAGTGCTTGCACAGAATACCTTGCTGAAAACTACTTGTCAGATCCTTCTGCTCCTCGTTGGGTTCGACACTCTCACTTATCGAAAGGACTTCGATAGATGCCCTACACTTGTGGGTCATCACACGACATGGAGAGAACCATAGGACTATATCAATAATAAAACATGCAACTCAAACCAATCATGATCTTCAATCAACCCATAGGACAAAGTGGATCTACTCAAACATCATAGGATAGCCATACATCATTGGGAAATAATATGTAGTGTTGAGCACCATGTTGAAGTAGATATTACCACGGTGAGAAGAGGTGTTGAACCGCTGCATAGAGGGGGACATAGTTGGTGATGACAGCGGCGAAGTTGTTGGTGTAGATCGTTGTCAGGATGATGGCCCCGACGGCGTTCTGGTGCCACCGGGAGAGAGGGGGAGAGAGCCCCCGTCCTTATTCTCATTCCTTGGCCTCCCCCTAGATGGGAGGAGGGTTTCCCCTCTGGTCCTTGGCCTCCATGGCAGTGGAGGGGCGAGAGCCCCTCCGAGATTGGATCTCTCTCTCTGTTTCTTTCTGTTTCTACCTTTCTATGCATTCCAGATTGTGGCGTTTCACCATTTCTTATATTCCTGGAGATCCATAACTCCGATTGGGCTGAAAGTTTAACACAATTTTAATCTGGATATTAGCTTTCTTGCGGTGAAAGAAGGGCACCAACCGCCTTACGGGGTGGCCACAAGATAGCCTGGCGTGCCCTACTCCCTAGGTCGCTCCCCTCTGGCTTGTGGGCCGCTCGGGCACCGCCTTGTTATGATTCCACTTCCCAAAATTCACATATATTCCAAAAAAATATATGCAAGTTTTTATCCCATTTGGACTTCGTTTCATATGGATTTTCTACGAAACAAAAAACATGCAACAAATAGGAACTCGCACTTGACACTGGATCGATATGTTAGTCCCAAAAATAGTATAAAAGTTACCAAAAGTATATGAAAGTTGTAGAATATTGACATGAAACGATTGAAAACTATAGATACGATGGATACGTATCACCATCCCCAAGCTTAATTCCTGCTTGTCCTCGAGTAGGTAAATGATAAAAAAGATATTTTTTTATGTGGAATGCTACCTAGCATAATCTTGATCATATATTCTAATTATGGCATGAATATTAAGACACAAGTGATTCAAAGCAATTGTCTATCATTTGACATTAAGACAATAATACTTCAAGCATACTAATAAAGCAATCATGTCTTCTCAAAATATCATGGCTAAAAGAAAGTTATCCCTACAAAATCATATAGTCTGGCTATGCTCCATCTTCGTCACACAAAGTATTAAATCATGTACAACCCCGGTTTTAGCCAAGAAATTGTTTCATACTTTAGTATTCTCAAACTTTTTCAACTTTCACGCAATACATGAGCGTGAGCCATGTGTATAGCACTATAGGTGGAACAGAATATGGTGGAGGTTGTGGAGAAGACAAAAATAAAGAGATAGTCTCACGTCAACTAGGCGTATCAACGGGCTATGGAGATGCCCATTAATAGATATAACTGTGAGTGAGTAGGGATTGCCATGCAACGGATGCACTAGAGCTATAAGTGTATGAAAGCTCAAAAAGAAGCTAAGTGGGTGTGCATCCAACTCGCTTGCTCACGAAGACCTATGGAAATTTGAGGAAGCCCATCATTGGAATATACAAGCCAAGTTCTATAATGAAAAATTCCCACTAGTATATGAAAGTGACAATATAGGAGACTCTCTATCATGAAGATCATGGTGCTACTTTGAAGCACAAGTGTGGAAAAAGGAATAGTAGCATTGCTCCTTCTCTCTTTTCTCTCATTTTATTTATTTATTATTATTTTCTCCTATTTTGGTGGGTTTCTTTGGCCTCTTTTTTTATTTGGGCTTCTTTGGCCTCTTTTATTTTTCATAAAGTCCGGAGATTCATCCCAACTTGTGAGGGAATCATAGCTTCCATCATCCTTTCCTCACATGGGGCAATGCTCTAATAATGATGATCATCACACTTCTATTTACTTAAAACTAAAGAATTACAACTCGATACTAGAACAAAATATGACTCTATATGAATGCCTCCGAGAGTGTACCGGGATGTGCAATGATCTAGCGTAGCAATGATATAAAAAAATCGGCAAGCCATGAAAACATCATGCTAGCTATATTACGATCATGCAAAGCAATTTGACAATGGTGGTGCATGTCATCATAAACGGAACAATGGAAGTTGCATGGCATTATATCTCGGAATGGCTGTGGAAATGCCATAATAGGTAGGTATGGTGGCTGTTTTTGAGGAAGGTATATGGTGGCTGTTTTGAGGAAGGTGCGTTTAATCCACCGGCGAAAGTTGCACGGTACTAAAGAGGCTAGCAAATGTGGAAGGGTGAGAGTGCGTATAACCCATGGACACAACATTAGTCATAAAAAACTCACATACTTATTGTACAAATTTATTAGTCCTCAAAACAAGGTACTACATGCATGCTCCTAGGGGAAGGGTTGGTAGGAATTAACCATCGTGCGATCCCGACCTCCACACAAAGGATGAAAATCAATAAATAAATCATGCTCCGACTTCTTCACATAACGGTTCACCATACGTGCATGCTACGGGAATCACAAACTTTAACACAAATATTTCTAGCAATCCACAATTACTCACTAGCATGACTCTAATGTCACCATCTTTATATCAAAAAACTATTGCATGGAATCAAACATATCATATAGTGGAGACCCCGACTTACGAGTTGAGATCGCGGAATGAACGTGCTCAGTGATCCCAGAGATAAATGCTCACCAAACACACATATACTAAATATTAAGAGTCTTACACCCAACATACCGTTTGATACAACAAATGACCATTATGGTCAATTCTCACATATATTGGGTCTATAAGGCCAATCACACCGATACAGCTACTAGCGGAAATCTTGATAATAAACGGGAGCCCGTGTCGTCAGCCTTCACCAACAAGCATTCTGGATGGGAAGCGTCCTAGTTCGCGTGTCCGTCTCCGATGACGAATTCGTCTCCAAACTATGGTTCTTCCATGTATGGTCAATAACATAACCAGTGGCAAGCCAGTGAGTACTTTGAATGTACTCACAAACAGCCCATGATATGGATAATGCAGTTGGTATGAGAATAAGTGATATGTAGTATTGACAGAAAGCAATCTTTGAATGTAAATAAACATGATCATAGACGGGTATGGAGATGCATCATAAGCTAGATGGTATTCAGAAGAACAGGTTACACATATCAACATATCTGCTGAGGGCTGAACACTTCGGGTTCACCTGATATGCCAAGTCACCAAACTTGGTCATATGAACTATTTCCTATCACACTATGAACACACACACACACACACACACTTGGTTTATGCGGAAACGACTGGACGTAGTTTAAGCAGGATTACCCAACTCTCCTTGACTGTGGACACAGCTATTCGAATAGTTTTACACTTTCCAGAGGTTGTACGCTGTACCCACGAGATCCGGGGAACTTCCGTGTCATCCACGACTCGCGGTATATAACATACCCGAGGTAAGTACCCGATCATTACCTTTCCCCTGACGATACTAGACAAAGAGTTCCACTCGATTGTTATCCAACCCACATGATGTACGTATTACGAGAACCAACTCTAGACCGTATCATCCATGCGGGGACCAACGGTGTGCCCGGAAGACGTAAAAACGGCATAGTCAACCTACCTGGTACGACCACGTCACGAGAGTGACCAGATATCACTCCCCCCACTAGTAATGTGGCTCTTCGCTAGCACCGACGAGGGTAATCAACAAAGCCCCATCACATAAAGAGGTTATGTGGTCGCACATGTAAGGTTGGAAAGGTCCACACATCATAAATCCATTCTCATTGATCTAGTGCCCTGTGCCATCAACTTTCATATACTTTTGGAAACTTTTTATACTATTTTTGGGACTAACATATTGATCTAGTGCCCTGTGCCAGTTCGTGTTTGTTGCATGTTTTTTGTTTCGCATATTATCCATACCAAATGAAGTCCAAATGCAATAAAAAACCTACGGGGATTTTTTTTGGAATATTTATGATTTTTGGGAGGAAGAATCAACGCGAAACGATCCCCGAGGGGGTCACAAGACCCCTAGCCGCATCCTGGGGGTGGGGTCGCGCCTGGCAGGCTTGTGACCAATCCCTAAGGCAGTTGGGGCCCTTCTTTCGCCGCAAGAAAGATAATATCCGGAGGAAATTGTGTTAAAATTTCAGGCCAATCGGAGTTATGGATCTCCGGGAATTTAAGAAACGGTGAAAGGCAAAATCTGGGAGCGCAGAAACAGAAGGACAGAGAGAGAGAGATCCAATCTCGGAGGGGCTCTCGCCCCTCCACCGCCATGGAGACCATGGACCAGAGGGGAAACCCTTCTCCCATCTAGGGAGGAGGTCTAGGAAGAAGAAGCACAAGGGGGGCTCTCTCCCCCTCTCTCCCGGCGGCACCGGAATGCCGCCCGGGACATTATCGTATGACGGCGATCTACACCAATAGCTCTGTCATCTTCACCAACATCTCCATCACCTTCCCCCATCTATATTCAGTGGTCCACTCTCCCGCAACCCGCTGTACCCTCTACTTGAACATGGTGCTTTATGCTTCATATTATTATCCAATGATGTGTTGCCATTCTATGATGTCTGAGTAGATTTTCTTTGTCCTGTCGGCGATTGATGTATTGCTATGATTGGTTTAATTTCCTTGTGGTTATGTTGCTGTCCTTTGGTGCCCATCATATGAGCGCGCGCGTGGATCACACCATAGGGTTAGTAGTATGTTGATAGGACTATGTATTGGAGGGGAAGGGTGATAGAAGCTTCAGCCTAGCATAGATATTGATTCATATGGGATTGAAGGGGGACCAATAGATCTTATTGCTATGGTTGGGTTTTACCTTAATGAACGTTAGTAGTTGCAGATGCTTTTTAATAGTTCCAATCATAAGACCATAGAATTCCAAGTAAGGGATGACATGCTAGCAGAGGCCTCTCCCACATAAAACTTGCTATCGGTCTAGTAACGTAGTCAATTGCTTAGGGACAATTCTGCAACTCCTACCACCACTTTTCCAGACTCGTTAAACTAACGTAATTCTAACCAGCCCCTAGTTTTTATTTACATGTTCTTTACTTTCTTGCAAGCCTATCCTATCGCTCCTACAAAGTACTTCTAGTTTCATACTTGTTCTAGGTAAAGCGAATGTAAAGTGTGCGTAGAGTTGTATCGGTGGTCGATAGAACTTGAGGGAATATTTGTCCTACCCTTATCTCCTCGTTGGGTTCGACACTGCTACTTATCGAGAAAGGCTACAATTGATCCCCTATACTTGGGGGTTATGAAGAACCACCCTGAGCTCACTACGGTCACGGAGGAGGTGAGCGGAGCGCGAGAGCTGGCATGTAGCCCAAGATCGACGGAGCTCCAAAGCAATGGGGCCTAGGTTGATCTCGAGCACCGGAGCTCTCTGTGCTCTAATGGGGTGGCTAGGGCTTGATTGAGGGTTTGGAGGAGTGGTGTGAGGTACTGGAGCAAAGAGGGAGGCTTATTTATAGGCCAGCAACAATGCACCGAGCGGGGAGCGCCGGTGGTTTCACCATGTCTTGCAGGAGAGGGAGAGAGAACCCGGGATCGAAACCACGGTTTCACGGACGTGGTTTAGGACCCCAGTGACTCAGTGAGAGAGAGAGAGGGGGCTCGGTGCGCGCGTGCTGCGGGGTCGCACTCTTCTAGCCGAATCTGGCACGCGCAGGCACGCGTCCCCCTAGTCAGCACAGAGGGGTGGGAAGGGGCCCTGAGGCTGCCCTGGTTCAGGAGGGTTGTTGGAGACGCGGAGAGACACCGAGGGGAGGTGAGAACCAGCCGGGGCTGGCCTCCTTTGCCTCGGGTGCGTCCCGTAGCAAGCCCAGAGCGCAGTTTTGGCATGCCACGCCATGTTGGCGAGCTCTGGGGTGCTTTGGCTATGTCTGGCGTGTCCGGGGGTTGGGTTCGATACCCCTTAGCCGTTTGAGAGTCGAGGGTCTCGCTGTTGGTAAAAGGAAGTGATTAAAGAGGAGCTGTCAGCCTTCAACCACAGACTAAAATGAAGATTTTGGCTTACCTGCTTGGACCTAAGGAGGGGCCACTCGTGTGCAGTTGAGGAGTGGTGCTGGCAGCTTACTCTAAGAGTTTAATGGAAACGGAGTGGGTGTAGACGGTGATAAGTGTTGTTTGACCAAGCTGGCTGAAGGTGTTCGACAGGTGTTTGGGGTAGTTACCCTTCACCACTTATGATGAAATTTAACATGATTGGGTTTGATGCAAAAATAGGATGCTCCACCAAATTTGAGCTCCGTTGGACAAGTTTGACAGTACAAACTTCACCCCCAAATGGGAAGTTCGGTCCTTTCAAAAGGGAATGTGGGTAAATTAATCCCCACAAATTAAATTTTTGGCAGGGTCTCCTCATTTGGGGTGTTGAGCACTCCTGCAAAGTTTCAAGCCACTTGGACAAACTTTGCTATGTAGAGTTGCTCCAACTTGATTCTGGACAAAGAGGATTTTAGGAATATTTGGTGAACTAAACCACCTTGGAATGAGTTGAAATTTGGCATGGTCACCAAATATATCTTAGGAAGCATGCTATAATTTTATGAGAATTTATTGGGAATATTTCCTTTGGAAATATTTCCAAAAGGTCAAAATAGACACAATAGGTTTTCAAGGATTTTCTCAAATAATTTGAACATAAATAGGGGTTCAAAATCTTATGCATGGAAAATATATGTCCTTTGAGTATTACCAAATTTTCTCAGATTTTTCTAAGGCAGGAAAATAATTTTCCATTCAGAAACATCATTTCTGGCCTCAGAAAAGGCCATACAAATAAAATAGAATTTTTTTTTATAAAATATTTATTTTATGATATTGGAGAGTTATAATAGTGCAAAAATCAGAATACAATCTTCGGGTGAAGGCACTCCCTTGAAATCAGGGTCTTGTAGTGCAAACCCAAAGCAAGGTTTTGAAATAGTCAAAATGAGAAAAGGATCTATTTGGAAATCTCAGGTTATAGAAATATTGTATTTGGATCCACTCACTCAAGCATACATTCAAACAATGGCATTCATGGCACTCATAGCACTTGCTTACAAAGTTTTAGTAAACTCAGATTTTTGAAAAGGCCACAGTTGAAGTAAGGTAAAAACTGGGTGTGACACATATTCAGTGATCTACAAGTTTTATGTAGGATTTTATGACTAACCATGTGAATGACCAACTCCTCTTAACTCTCTAAATAGATATAAGTAAAGCATGAGTGTTTAATTATTTCTACAAAAGATATGCCCACGCTCTAACAAATATAAGTGAAGCAAAAGATCATTCTACGAATGGTGGTTTTCTATGTGTAGAGAAACAGGCAATCCAAACTTCAAATGATATAAGTGAAGCACATGAAGCATTCCATAAAGCCATACTGAAAATATATAAGTGAGGTGCAAAGAGCCTTCTATAAATCAACCAAGGACTATCTCATACCAGCATGGTGCATTATTAAAAGAAAAATACAAATCACACGATGCTCCAAGATTTACGCATATCATGTGACGAATAAAAATATAGCTGCAAGTAAAATTACCGATGGTTGTTAGAAGAAAGAGGGGATGCCTTCCGGGGCATCCCCAAGCTTAGTTTCTTGCGAGTCCTTGAATATTACCTTGGGGTGCCACAGGCATCCCAAAGCTTAGTCTATTTCCACTCCTTATTCCTTCATCCATCGTGATCTCGTCCAAAACTTGAAAACTTGAATCACACAAAACTTAACAAAACCCTCGTGAGGTCCATTAGTAATAATAAAGAAAATTACAAATTTAAGTATGGTTTCCAACCAATTCATATTTTGTTTTTGCATTGTATGTACTGTAGTATAACTTTTCCATGGCTTATACCGCCGATACAATCGATAGTTTCATCAAAACGAGCAAAACAATGCATCAAAAACACAATCTGTCAAAAAATAGGACAGTCTGTAGTAATATGTACATTCACCATACTTATGTAACTCTAAAAATTCTGAATCATTAGGACGAAATAAACAATTTCCATATAAGTGATGTGTAAAAACTTCAGAAACTTTTGACATTCGAGTAAGAATTTAAATTCACGCACTACAACCAAAGTTTTTGTTTTTTCACTGCACACACCAAACAAGCAATCTAATGATCCTAAAGGAAAATCTTGGCACATTATTTTTATAATACAATGGATTTATACAAGGGGATAATTATTTTTGTAGAAAATTTTATGTAATTAAGATTCTCAAGGTTTCCATGGGCCTGAACAAACTTCAAGGCATGTTCCCATTTTGACAATGCTCGGTTCTCTCACTTCCACTTTTCTTTTTGAAAAAGTTTTGGTTCCCCTCTTTATTTTTGTTTTGTTTTTAAAACTATATAAAAGCACACAACCGAATAAAATGTCTCTCTAAAACTTCTGGGTTGTCTCCTAGGCAGTGCTTTCTTTAAAGCCATTAAGCTAGGCATAAAGTGCTCAAGTAATTAATCCAGCCAGATCCCAAGGTATATCAAAGCCAATTTTAATTAACAATGATTTGTAATTTTGTAGTGAGCACAAACTAACATATATCACACAACAACAAAGTCTAACCCTCTTCCTATGCATCGACATGTCTTAAAATAACAATTCACGCACACAAAGTAAAGGCCAATGCATAGTATAAACAACTTCTTGCAATTTTATCGTATTAGAAACATAGAGATGCGGAGATGTACTTCCTCTCTCATAATAATTGCAAGTAGGAGTAGCAAGCACATGCATATTATATCTATCAAAATCACCATGTGTAATAGTAAAAGGCAACCCATCTATATAATCCTTAATAAGTGCAAATTTCTCCAATATAGTGTAGTTGGGAGAATTAAAAAAGATAATAGGACTATCATGTGTGGGTGCAATAACAACAATTTCATTCTTAACAGAAGGAACTATAGCAAGTTTATATCCATAATCATCATTCATATTGGCATCATGGCCACAAGCATAGCAAGCATGAAGTTCATCAAAAAGGGATATTTCAAATGAATCCAAGGGATCATAGCAATTATCATAGCATTCATCCTTCGGTAGGAACGAAGGAAAAATTAAACAGTGTATGAGTTGAAGAGTTACTCTCATTAGAAGGTGGTCATGGGTAGCTAATCCTCTCTTCCTCCTTTCGTTCTTCACTATCCTCCTCATCTTTTTCATCCAATGAGCTCACAATGTCATCAATTTATTCTTCCACAGATTACTGCAAAATATTAGTTTCCTCTTGGACAACGAAGGAATCCTCAATATATGGCTTAACATAAGCATTAGAAGCATAGTTTACATAGCAATATTTAAGTATGGCAAAAATTTCAGATTTGTAAAGAGTAGCATCATACTTTTCAATCAAAGAAGCAATTTCATAGGCACCCTTAAAAACAACAAATTCTTCAATTTTCTCAATATCATAGTAATTGTAAACAGTCTTAGCATAAGAAGATACGATTCCATTATCCTTAAACTCACATTGATAGGGATGGTGTTTTTTAGGGTCTTCAGAACAACAAGTAAAATCATAAATTTTGCATAAATTCCAAGCATAACATTGCAAAGTATTAATATGATGCCATCAAAGTTTCCCTTTTTGAGATAAGCGGTGTCGCACATAATAAGCTTGCTCATTTAATGATTTTCCCTCAACTAAGCTAGTTGGGGTTTCAGCACGAGCAAAAATGGATCGAAGATGACCCAAGTAATATTCTTTGGTGGTACGAAACACTAGTGGTTCCTCAACTTTTGGAGCAACAAGTACATCTAATTTTTTTGTTATTTTGCATTTCGTACCCATATATAAATATATAAAACAAGCTAAACAACAAATAAAATCTACTTAGTGATAAAGCAAACAAGCACACACGAGAATATTCACCCCACGCTATTGCTGCCCGGCAACGGCGCGAGAAAAAGGTCTTGATAACCCACAAGTATAGGGATCAATTGTAGCCTTTATCGATAATTAAGAGTGTCGAACCCAACGAGGAGCTAAAGGCAGAACAAATATTCCCTCAAGTTCTATCGACCACCTATACAAATCTACGCATGCTTAACGTTCGCTTTACCTAGAACAAGTATGAAACTAGAAGTACTTTGTAGGCATGATAGGATAGGTTTGCAAGAAAATAAAGAACACGTAAATAAAAACTAGGGGCAGCTAAGATAAAGAAACAACTAAGTTGGTCTTAGTAGAGATCTTTTTGTCACAAGAAGGTTATTTGTCCCTAGGCAATCGATAACTAGACATGTAATCATTATTGCAATTTTATATGAGGGAGAGGCATAAGCTAACATACTTTCTGTACTTGGATCATATGCACTTATGATTGGAACTCTAGCAAGCATCCGCAACTACTAAAGATCATTAAGGTAAAACCCAACCATAGCATTATAAGTTATCAAGTCCTATTTACTCCCATATGCAAGAACCCACCTACTCGGGTTTATCCTTCTGTCACTCAAGAAACCAAGCATAGGCAAATCATGAACACATTGCAACACCCTACAACAGGGATCCCTCATGCTTGCCCGACACGGATAGCACCATAGGAAAGCACGAATAATAAAACATGCAACTCAAACCAATCATGATCATCAATCAACCCATATGATAAAAAGGATATACTCAAACATCATAGGATAGCCATACATAATTAGGAAATAATATATAGCTTTGAGCACCATATTTAATTAGAGCTTACAGCGGTGATAAGAGGTGTTGAACTGCTGCATAGAGGGGGGAGAGTTGGTGATGACGGTGGCGAAGTTGTTGGTGTAGATCATCGTCACGATGATGGCCCCGACGGCGTTCCGGTGCCACCGGGAGAGAGGTGGTGAGCACCCCCTCCTTCTTATTCTTCCTTGGCCTCCCCCTAGATGGGAGCAGGGTTTCCCCTCTCGTCCTTTGCCTCCATCACGGCGGAGGGGTGAGAGCCCCTCCGAGATTGGATCTCTCTCTCTCTGTTTCTTTCTGTTTCTGCCTTTCTGTGCGTTCCAGATTCTGGAGTTTCACCGTTTCTCCTATCCCCGGAGATCCGCAACTCCGACTAGGCTGGAATTTTAACAAAAATTTTATGCGGATATTAGCTTTCATGTGGCGAAAGAAGACAGCCTGGCGCGCCCTATCCCCCAGGTCGTGCCCCTCTGGCTTGTGGGCTCCTCGGGCACCGCCTTCTATTGATTCCACTTCCCAAAATTCACATGTATTCCAAAAAACTCTTTGTAAGTTTTTATCCTGTTTGGACTTTGTTTGATATGGATTTTCTGTGAAACAAAAAACATGCATCAAATAGGAACTTGCACTGGGCACTGTATCAATATGTTAGTCCAAAAAATAGTATAAATAGTTGCCAAAACTAAATGAAAGTTGTAGAATATTGGCATCAAACAATCAAAAATTATAGATACGATAGAGACCTATCAACACTCCAAGCAAAACTCATATCATGTGATGAATAAAAATGTAGCTTGAAGTGACATACCGATGGATTGAGAAAAAAGAGGGGATGCCTTCTCGGGCATCCGCAAGCTTAGACGCTTGAGTATTCCTAGAATATTACCTTGGGGTGCTTTGTGCACCCCAAGCTTAGGCTCTTGCTGCTCATTGTTCCACTGTTGATACGTCTCCAAGGTATCTATAATTTTTTATGGTTCCATGCTATTATCTTGTCAAACTTTGGATGTTTTGTATGCCTTTTATATCTTTTTTGGGACTAACTTATTAACTAAGTGCCAAGTGCCAGTTCCTGTTTTTTCCGTGTTTTTGACCCTTTTCAGAGGAGGCTTTTAAACGGTGTCCAAACAGAATAAAACTTCCGAAAAGAGTTTTTACGAAACAGAAGATACGCACGAGACTTGAGAACCAAGGCAGGGGCCACCAGGGGACCCCACAAGCCCCCTAGGTGCGGCAAGGGGGGCCCGCGCCTAGCAGACTTTGTGGGCCCCAAGTGGCTCGTTTGCCCTACCTCTTCCGCCTATAAATTTAGGAAAAATCCAAAACTGCGAGAGAGATCCACGAAAATACTTTTCCGCCGCCGCAAGCTTCTGTCTCCGCAAGATCCCATCTGGGGCATGTTCTGCTGCCCTGTCGGAGGGGGATTCGGATACGGAGGGCTTCTTCATCAACACCATGACCTCTCCGAAGATGCGTGAGTAGTTCACCATAGACCTTTGGGTCCATAGCTAGTAGCTAGATGGCTTCTTCTCTCTCTTGGGTCTTTAATACAAAGTTCTCCATGATCTTCATGGAGATCTATCCGATGTAATCTTCTTTGCGGTGTGTTTGTCGAGATCCGATGAATTGTGGATTTATGATCAGATTATATATGAATCTTATTTGAGTTTCTTCTAATCTCTTATATGCATGATTTCATATCCTTGTTATTCTCTTAGAGTTGTGGGCTTTGTTTGCCAACTTGATCTACGATTCTTGCAATGGGAGAAGTGCTTGGTTTTGGGTTCATACCGTGCGGTGACCTCACCCAGTGATAGAAGGGGTAGCAAGGCATGCATCATGTTGTTGCCATCAAGGGTAAAAAGATGGGGTTTAGATCATTGGTTTGAGTTTATCTCTCTACATCATGTCATCTTGCTTAAGGCGTTACTCTGTTCGTCATGAACTCAATACACTAGATGCATGCTAGATAGCGGTCGATGTGTGGAGTAATAGTAGTAGATGTAGAAAGTATCGGTCTACTTTTCTCGGACGTGATGCCTAAATGTATGTTCATTGCCTTAGATATCGTCATGACTTTGCGCGGTTCTATGAATTGCTCGACAGTAATTTGTGCACCCACCGTATTATTTGCTATTTTGAGAGAAGCCTCTAGTGAACACGATGGCCCCCGGGTCTACTTCATACCATATTTTCAGCCTACACTTTTAGTTGGTTGCACTTTCCGCCTTCAGATCTCACTTTGCAATCAATCTTGAAGGGATTGAGAACCCCTTTATAGCGTTGGGTGCAAGCTCTTTTGTGTTTGCGCAGGTACTCTCGACTTGACCTCGATTCTCCTACTGGATTGATACCTTGGTTCTCAAACTGGGGGAAATACTTACTGCTCCTATGCTGCATCACCCTTTCCTATTCAACGGAAAAACCAATGCAAGCTCAAGAGGCAGCAACTGTCCATCGCTATAACACCCAAAACTTGAAAACTTCAATCACATGAAACACAACAAAAATTCATGAGATCCGTTAGCATAAGCAGCATAACAAAAACTTAGGTTTAGTTGTAAATTGATTATTATTTAATTATTGAATAATAGGTTCTATATTCTCACTTCTCCATGGCTTATACCCCCCCCCCTCTGATACAATCCATAGCACATCAAAACAAGCAAACTATGCAAGCAAAAATAGAATATGTCTAAAATAGAACAGTCTGTAGTAATCTGTAACGAACCTATACTTATGTAAATCAATAAATTCTGAAAAATTAGGATGACCTGAGGGATTTGTATCTCGATACTTTGTAAAAACTTCAGCTTGAAAAGACGTCCAGTAAAATCGGAGAAATTCTGCACTGTACGTCAAAGTTTATGTTTTTGCACCGTATCAATTATACTCATCATACAAGTCATCTCAAAGGCTTTACTTGTCACAAACACTAATTTAAACATAAAACCACAATCATTACAACATCAATAATCATTTCATCACACCAAAGCATAAAGTAAAATCGAAATAATTAAGATAACTATTGGGTTTCCTCCCAGCAAGTGCTATTGTTTTATGTCCCTAGCTAGGCATAATGCATATGATCAAGTGTTGGACCCCTTCATGTCTTTAAAAATTAGTTCCTCCAAAATTTTACTTAATAAATCACCTTTGCAAACCTAGTTGAAGAACTCAAGTGCTAAAAGGGATTTATACAATCATTTCTCGTGTCACTATTATCTAAGGGTTCTTCATATAAGACATGGATTTCATCACTAATAGGTTCATAATAGTGTTTCTTGCCAATCTTCACTTTTAAAACTTTTACCACACTCCCTTCATTAGTTACTTTAGCAATCCATTCAAATTTATCACAAGTGTGGAGAAACAAAGATTGTGCTAATTCTTCGGGAAACACATGCCTCCTCATATTCATATCAAATGCGTGATAGTCATTAGATTCCAATCTATGGATAACATCTTTATTACGGAGGGTTGCTTCCATGGGAGGAAATTAAGATTTTAATCCATATAAGGTAATAATTTAGTTTTATTGACGCAAAATATAATCAAATTCATGTGTAAGAGTAGTGATAGCAAATTTCTTAATCTCGGGATCATGCAAGCTAGGGAGTCCCAAGAATATCTTTTGAAGCATAGGATGGAGATGCACAAATTTTATTTTCATTTTCCATATAAACATGGTGATAGCATCCACATAAAAATTTGTTTCATCAAGTATAGATCCTTTAATGAGAGGGGAAGTTACAAGCACTCAAAGAATTCTTGGATGACATGATTTCCAATAATGTTCCCACTACCCACATAATAAATTTTAGAATTTAGAGTTGTGGGAGTGTTAGTAGTAGGGACTTCATCCATAGGAGGATCATGAGTGGAATAAATAAATTTTAGTCTCTCTTCATGCAAGTCACTAGTGTTATGTTCACTAGCACTTTCAATAATAACTTTCTCAAATTCAGACATGGTAGCAACTTCAAGCAAGCGTGACAAGCTAAGCAAGGAAAGGAAATATTTTTTATTTCATTTTTTGATGCAAGGAAGATATAACACAAAATAAAAAATCAGAAGAAGTGAATGATAATTTATGTGAAGTTACTTGATAGTTGGTGAAGATATTCCCCGGCAACGACGCTAGAAATCCTTCGTGATGCTTGTGATCTACGTTGGGTTTTCCGTGAAGAGGAACGGTTTATCGCAGCACAATGTGAGTAAGTATTTCCCTTGATTAAGAAACCAAGGTTTATCAAACCAATTAGAATAACAATCCTCAACCGTCTTCAGCGGCTGCACACAAAAGAGCAAACAACTTGCGCCCAACGTAGGAAAAAAGGTTGTCAATTCCCTTGATCTCGTTATTTGCAAGCGACTGAGGTGCATATATAATTGTAGATAGTTGTGACTTGAAATATAAAATAAAAGATAAATAATAATATTAAGGAAGTTATAAGTTTTCTAAATATATAAGTGAATAGACCTGGGGGCTAAAGTGTTCTCTAGTGGCATCTCTCATGAAAGCAACATATGGTGGGTAAACAAATTACTGTTGGGCAATTGATAGAACAATGGATAGTTATCCGATTTTCACGAAAAAGATCATGTGTATATTGGAATCTCGGCCATAGGCCAATAGGCTGACTCCTGCCTGTACCTACTACTATTACTCCACCCATCGACCGCTATCCAGCATGCATCTTTAGTATTATGTTAAGTACGGTAATGCTTGGGGAACAATGACATGATGTAGACAAAGTAAACTCAATCAATATGAATAAAACTTATCGTTTTATCGTAAGTGACAGCAACACAGAGATGCGTCTTGTCCCCTTCTTTCAGTGGAATATAGAAATTTACCAGGTTAAACCCACTACAACGCACATCTACCACCGAAGAAAGATCAAACTACTTGGCCAAAGCAATTCAATAGATCAGACATATTTATGAAGCTATGATGATCATGCAAATAAGAATCATAAAACTGAGAGAAGAATCAAATAATTTTCATGAATAATCTAAAGATAAACCCACAATTCATTGGATCCCAACAAACACACTATACAAAAGAATTACATCGGGTAGATCAAAGCGAAGATGCGGTGATCATGGTATTGAAGATCAAGAGAGAGAGAGATAGACATCTAGATACTAACTACGGAGGCGTAGGTCTCTGGTGAATTACTCACACATCATCATGATGGTACCAAGGTTGATGATGAGGCCCTTCATGATTGATCCCCCTCTGGTAGAGTTCCAGAATGGAGCTCCAGATGGGGTCGCCGTGGAACAGAGACTTGCGGCGGCAGATAAAGTGTTTGGTGGATGTATTTAGGGTTTCTATAATATTTGGGAATTTATAGGCCGGAGAACGAGGCAAGAGGGGCCATAGTGAGGCGACAAGGCATCAAGGCACGACCATCCCCCTTGTCACACCCTGTTGCCTTGTGGGATCCTCGTGGGGATTCAAGTCTCCTCATGAAGCTTCCAGGTCTTCTTTTGGTCCCGAGAAATCATAAAAAATGTTTCATGGCAATTGGACTTTGTTTGGTGCTCAAAACCTGAAAAACAAAAAACACGCGGAAAACAACAACTGGCACTGGGCAGTAGGGTAATAGGTTAGTGCTCAAAAATAACATAAATTGGTGCATTATTACCCAAAAAGTACCTTAAGATGATAATATAATACCATGGAACAATGAAAAACTATGGATACGTTGGAGACGTATCAATACTCTAGGTGCACCATGGATGATATCACAGGGGAGGACCGCTTCTACCCTGTATACCAGAAAAATGTTGTATATCCCGTTGATCGGTTCGAGGTGGTAAGCAAACCTCGCAATATGGAGTCAAGATCCTCTACCCAATGATAATCGGATTCCTTCAAACAACATACTAGGCGAGGTTTGATGCTGCACATGATAAGATCGATGGCCCATTCAACCTATCCATTGGTTTGTGGATGATATACCAGGGTGTAATCGAGATTGATGCCCAAGTTAGCACTAGTCCGAGAAAGCATTGGTAATTAATAACAACATATGTGTCATTGAACTAATGATCTTATCTATATATATTTCAGAAAAGTTCAAAGATGCATTGGCTAAGGATTGTGAGGAGAGTCCCTGGATAGAAGGAAAGGAATAGGATTGGCCAGGCTTCAACCTACAAGACTCTACATTTAAGTCCATAGGAAAGACAATTTTATTAAAAGGGGATGAGCTATCTATGATGAATTGGTTGCTCAAGTGCTTAGAGATAGCCACAAAAAATGTGCATCCATGCGCCCTCAAAGTTCTGTGTCCAAAGCCTAAACATCAAAATCGGTGCCACCAAGAATTTCCATTCAGCCATACCGATTTTCCACCACACATAACCTTTGCCAAACCCTAGAGTCTCGGTACCACAAACATTCCTTTTAGTGCCACCGAAATCAGTGACCAAGTTTCTGGTATGTCGTTTTTAAGAATAAAATGAATACATAAGTGCCCTAGGTCTACCATATCAGTACCACCGAGATTCCTATATCGGCCTCACTAAGAATACAAAAGTTTCCACATTTTGTGCAAGTCGGTGGCACCGAGATTCACTTCGGTTTTGTCGAGTTGGGCAATAATATTGTAACAGTTGGATTTTTGGAAATGCCTATATACACCCATCCACCACCTCTCGTTCGCAGAGGAAGCACTCAGAACACACAAACACTTGTCATATCCATTTTTCTATGAGAGATCCACCTACTGATGTGTTGGGATCAAGATATGCCGATCCATCCATTTGAAAATTGATCTCTAGCCTTCCCAAGTTGCTTTCCACCCAATCATTCTCTTCTATTACCTTTTGGAGAGAGTGATTTAGTGTTGAGGAGACTATCTTTTGAAGCATAAGAGCAAGGAGTTAATCATACTACCACATCTATTACCTTTTGGAGAGTGGTGTCTGCTAGATTGGTTAGGTGTCGCTTGGGAGCCTCCTACTTCATGTTGTGGACTTGAACCAAGAAGTTTGTAAGGGCAAGGAGATCGACTACTTCATGAAGATCTAGCCCTAGTGAGGCTAGTCCTTCGTGGATGTAAGCCGTTATTCCATGTTGGATGGGTGTATATAGGCATTTCCAGAGTGTAGGGGTTGGATCTTGTCTATTCCATGTTGCTTCTCCATGGACCCTTCATGGGTTTAGCCCTCCATGGACTAGCGTGTACGTTACACTCTGTGGGTTGAAGTCTCCATCAATGTGGACGTACGATAGCACCACCTATCGGAACCACGCCAAAAATCGTCATGTCGATCTTTGCGTTTGATTTTTCCTATCCCTACCCTCTATTTACATGTGCACGCCATTACTTCCCGCTGTTATACTCTTCGACTTGCATGTGTAGGGTGTGCTCGAATTAGAAAAATTGCTAAAACTTGCCCACAACTAAAATTAGAAAAGACTAAGTTTTTATTTGGTCAAGTAGTCTAATCACCCACTCTAGACAGACGTCAAATCCTACAAGTGGTATCACAACTTTGGTGTCCATTGCATTGGTTTCACAACCGAGGAGACTATGGCATCTTGTGAGAGAAATTATCACCGTAGAGGTCCATATTTTGATGGTACAAACTTTGCTAGTTGGAAGCATCAGATGAAAATGTATATTCTTGGTCATAACCTCACCGTTTGAGTTGTTGTTCGTGTTGGTTTGCAAGGCGAATTCTTTGGTTATGTAAAGGAACCGGATCGTGAAGCGACAACGAAAGAATTGAAGATGTTGCAATACAACTCTCAAGCATGCAAAATTCTATTCAACTACCTATGCTCCAAAGAGTTCAACAAGATTAGCCATATTGAGAATGCCAAGGAAATTTGGGACACTTTGGTTGATATGCATGAAGGTACCAAATTTGTCAAGGAATCAAAGTTGGTCGTGCTACAAAGTCATCTTTACAAGTTCAAGATGAAGGATGGTGAAGGAGTCGCTGAGATGCAATCTTGGCTTGCTCTCATCACAAATGAGATTATCGGCTTAGGAAGCAAAGAGGTGATCAACAAATCCATCATCAAGAAGATACTTAGAGCCTCCCATGGAAAGTATAACACCTAGTGCACATTGATCAAAATGATGCCAAACTACAAAGATCTCTAGCCAATGGAAGGCATTGGAAGGATAGTCTCTCATGAAATTTCACTCAAGGACAAAGAAGAGTTGCGCAACAACTCAAGCGGTGCCTATAAAGCTTCAAGTGATGCTCCCGCTAATTCAAATGACAACCTTGTTACCGATGAAGACATAAGCCTCATGGTCAATAAATTCAACAAGTTCTACAAGATTAGAGGCAAAGAGAGAAGGTCGAACTCAACATATGAAGAGAAGCGTTCATCTAGTCGAGACCAAAACTGCTACAATCGTGGAAGGCTCGGACACTACTCCAATGAGTGCTTGCCCCCCCCCCCCCAACAAAAGACGAGAAGAGTCACCTAGAAGACGAAGCTCAAGATAAGAGTCACCTGGAAGAGAGAGAACGAGTAGAGAAGATTGTTATGAACGAAGACCCTCTGAGAGAAGCAAGGAATCGAAGAAGAAGGACAAATACACCAAGATCCACTCAGGAAGAGGACATCAATCTCATGTTGGTGAACGAGCATCTGGCTCCGAGTCCGACAACCAACTCGAGAGAAGCTACCACTCCAACTCCGACTATAGTCAAGATGAAGGTGTTGTTGGTCTTGCACTCTTATCCTCCAAATCCTATGAAATATTTGATTCACGAACCGAAGGGATTGGAAATTGCTTCATGGCTAAAGTCCCCAAGGTATCACACCCTGAGTACTTTGACTTTATTAGTGACGAGGATGACTTACTAGAAGATAATGACTTGTTCTTTGATAAACTAGTGATAGGAATGAAAATGAACTTGATGATAATCATGTTATTCAAGATAAGTCGTGTGATGATAATAAGAAGGAGATTGAGCATCTAACTAAAGAATTAAACACTCTTAAGTTAGCCCATAAATATACTCTAAAAGATGATAGAGCGCTTGCAAGAACTCATGAGAAGCTATGCTTCGAGAAGCTAAATTTAGAGCAAGATCATGAGTTTCTAAAAGCAATCAATGATGATACTCGAAACAAGAGTTCTCCTTATCTAGCCAAATGATTACTCTTGTCTACTTTTGTCCCACAAGTTAAACATAAGCATACTAGTAACAAAGGCAAGAAAGTTTCTTCATCTAGTAACAACAACACTAATGCTAAATCAAATGATGTTGTTGCTAGTAGCACTCTTGATTCCACGAATGATTCTCTTAACCAAGTTACACTTGATAAAGAAAAAAGTTTATTGAATGGAAATATAGAGAGAGGCGTCTTCAAGAGTCTTGCCGAAAGTAAGCAATTCGAGGAAATTGTACGCTAGCAAGGAGGACATCAGAAGAAACAAGGCATTCTCTACTTCAACGCCAATGGAGTTGAATGGGAAGAAGATCAATACCCCAGCCCTAAGTTTGTTCCCCAGAAGGAGAAGTATGATCCTACTCTCCCCGAGGGAACAAATTCCCAAGATGATCTTCCACCACAAGACCACAAGCTCAAGGGCAAGGACAAGCTTCAAGACGAGACTAACTCATTTGAGGAAGAATCCCAAGCCATGGTAAGGTGGTTTACCAAGGTCCACTACTACCTCTACTTCATCAAGCGCTCCCTCAACTCCAAGGATCCCCATCAAGTTGATGTGGGTCCCTAAGAAGAAGAACTAGAGAAGTTCTTGAGAGGTAACTCCACCAATGAAATTCACTCTTATTCATTTTGGCAAGAACTATTTGCAATAAACTCCAACCGTATGCATTAGTTCAAGGAGTCACAAATTTCCTCAATGGTAAGCAAGGGAAAAGTAATTAATGTATCAACGGACATCATATCATACGTACTTCATTCCATGTTAGTAGATATTCTTGTATTTGTTCCTTGGGTATGGGACTAAACCATGTAATACCAACTTATCACATCCAATATGCGATCCTATCCTTATTTTGGCACGAGGGCCTCGTCAAGGATAGAAGCGCATCTCGTCGTTTCGCAAGAATGGATATCGTTACAAGTACATGTACTGAAGAGATGCGTATATGGAATTGACTTACAGTCGCCACAAGCTACAACAAGTTCACATCATTACATTAACGTATTCAATCACCATGTAGAAGAGCAGGGTCCGACTACGGATGAAAACAAACGATAAAAGAACGACGTATATCCTTACTATCCCAGGATGCCGGCCTGGAAGCATCCTAGATCTAAGAAGAAGAAGAAGAATCGGTGAAGGCTGAGCAAGTAGTAACATAGTCGACACGCTTGCGGAACTCTATCGAGAAGAAGAAAACCGGAAACAAGAATCAACATGCAATATTCACCATGGCACATGCATGATATGGTGCACAACCTAATATGATGCATGTCCATTTCAATTAGGAAATGCTTGGCATGGCAATTCACAACAATCAAACACTACACAAACGAGTTGCATATTGACGAAACTCCATATACAAATTATTTAGTTCACTCCCGTCTAGGTACACGACAATATTAAATGTTCTTTAAACATGGCAAGAGGTTAAACACAAATAAACTACCTATCTAGGCATTTTAAATGAGGTCGGAAACAACATATAACATCTCTGAAATGAACCCATATGTTAATTTAGAAGTCTGTCCAGATCTGAACTAACAAATTTTAATATTTGTTAAACAGCAGAATAAAGTGGTTCATGTGAATCTACACGTAATTCTAGTCGGTTTACATATATCGATCATCTCCAACGGAGTTACGGTTCAAAAGATATGATCAACGTAATATATGATGTCGTGAATGCAATATGTATGCAAATGACAGCCACAAGCATTCCAAACCATGAATGCAGTAAGATATTATGAAACTACACGAGATTATAAGCAAGTTTCATATATGGCATGTTGAAAACGGAGCAACGGTTCAACAATTACAAGCAAAACAATAAATAGCTACAATCTGCCAAAAACGGCAACATGGCATTTTCTACACCCCAAAACAACAAGCTACAAGAAACTAAAAGGCTCAAGCAAGGCTTGAGGCAGTAGTGTTCATGATGCACAATATCCGTCTACCAATGGCAAGTAGCATGGAAGCATGCATCACTAGTAACTGAGCTCACAAAATGGCAAGTTGCACACAGTTTCAGACTTCGTGAAAATATGAGTTTCGACATTGTAGTTTTTAACCAGATCGGATATTGGCGGTAGTAAAACTATATGCTACAAGGCATAGAATGGTATGAAACTCAATAGCATGCTAGAGAATCTTAATCACTACAACTAACTCCATTTCACCAACCCCAAAGGGGTTGTAGATCACTAGCAAAACACATGGCAAGAAACAAACAAAATATTGCTAGATTTCAGGAAAATGCATTATTTTAAAACGCCCGTAACTTTTAAACCGATAAGTTTTATATGAAAACATGTATAATTTTGGGTCGATTAATATTTTACAGCTTGCATGCATATTTAAAACTGTTTGACCTCTTGTTTGCATAGAATTGCATGTTGTTATATTAAGGTGAAGTATTCCGTAGCTATTTAAGCATGCGTCCGAATTGCTCAAACCTAGTAGGTAAAATGTTCATGTTGTTTGCAACACCTTGCCATGCATATTAGATATTTTTTCTTGTTGTTTTTCATGTAGGTGGCACAAATAGTTTGTTAGAGAGGGCTTATGTCGTATCTAGCATAAATGTTTTGTCTTTTGTTTTAGTTGAAAACCCCGCATATTATATATGTTTTCGGGGCCGAAAAATCCATAGAATTTAACTGTGAATTTAGTTTTGTCTTCTGAGTAAGTTAGCATGCATGATATGTAACACCCAAGATGCGATCCTATCCTTATTTTGGCACGAGGGCCTCGACAGGGTTAGAAGCGCATCTCGTCGTTTCACAAGAATGGATATCGTTACAAGTACATGAACTGAAGAGGTGAGTATATGGAATTAGATTACACTCACCACAAGCTACAACAAGTTCACATTAATACATTAACATATTCAATTACCAAGTAGAAGACCAGGGTCCGACTACGGACGAAAACGAACGATAAAAGAACGACATCCACCCTCGCTATCACAGGCTGCCGCCGTGGAACCCATCCTATATCGATGAAGAAGAAGAAGAAGAAGAAACTCCAAATAGCACAATCATCGTGCTCACCTCAAAATAACTCTTTACCTGTACCTGCAATTGTTGTCTTAGTAATCTGTGAGCCACGGGGACTCAGCAATCTCATTTCCAAAGGCATCAAGGCTAGCAAAGCTTAATGGGTGAGGTATGGTTAAGTGGTGAGGCTGCAGCAAGCGACGAAGCATTTATTTGAGGTGACTAACTTACGAGTACAATAATAAAAGAGGGGGATGATCTATGCATAGCGGACATGAACTACACATGATCAAATGAATGATCCTCAACACCTACTTACGTCAGACATAACCCCACCATGTGCTCTTATGGATGCATAACTCACGAGAAGAGACAGTCACGGTTACACACCCAGTTGGAATTTTTTAATAAAGTTTACTTCAAGTTATCTAGAACCGGAGGTTAAAGAAAGTTTACTCCACAGAAAGCATCGATCACGAAACTCGTGATCTCCTCGGATTCCTTAGTGGAAAACCTCATCTCACAGATAACCCAAAGCATCACCGGAATCCCGATGCACAAGATATTTCGTAAAAGGTAAAACAAGTCCAACAAGGCCGCCCAACGTGTCGACGAACCCGATAGGAGCCGTGTATCTCCTTCTCAGGACACGACAGATGAGCTAAGCATACGGTGGCCTGATAGACATCTCCCAAGTTACCCCGGGTTGGCCCCGTAGGATGCTCTAGTTTGGGCCAACACTCATGAGGAGCACTGGCCCGGGGGTTGATTAAGTATCCTTGGGTTAATTACGCCCTATGCAGTTCATTAGTTATTAGGCAAATAGTACTAAAGTTGGTCCTTGCTAGACCAATTTTAAACTAAAACAAATTATCAAGGGGGTTCCCATAACAACCCCGAGCGTGTTAGGAGCGCTCAATTATGGAACATAACACCGGTAGTCGAAACTAAGGCGACAAAGGTGAACAAAGCACCAGGCTAGGAGGCGAGGACTTCCACCTTTTACCAAGTATATAGGTGCGTTAAATTAAATAGCAATAATATGGTGATATAACAAGGATCCCATATCGGCACATGGAAGTGACTGCACCTCCAACTAGAAACTCTATAAGAAGGCTGAGCAAGTGGTAACATAGACAAACAGTGGTTTGTTGGGTTGTGGAAAAGGTTAGAGGTCTTCATGGCAATGTTGGGAGGCTTATTTAACAGGTGGTAGGCAGCAAGGCATAGCGAAGAAACGAAACAACTACATGGCAATGATAGTAATGGTATCTAGGGAAATGGTCATCTTGCCTGTGATCCCGCTTGGAAGAAGAATGAATCTGTGAAGCAGAGGAACCAACGTAGTCGAACGGATCCTCACTCTCCGAATAGGTTTGGAAATCTATCGAGAAGAAGCAAATCGGAAACAAGAATCAACACACGATATTCACCACGGCACATGCACGATAATATGCACAACACATATGATGCATGATCGGTTTGATTATGCAAGGCATGGCATGGAAATTCATAACAATCAAACACTACACATCAAGTGAAGCTCAATATGCAACGAGTTGCATATTGATGGAACTCCACATATGAATTATTTAGTTCACTCCCATTTTGGTACACATCAATATTATATGTTGTTTAAGCATGGCAAGAGGTGAAGCATGTGATTCTACACGTCATTCTAGTCGGTTTACATATGTGCTCAGCTCCAACAGATTTAGGGCCTAAGAGATACGAGCAACACAAGATCATATGAAATGGATGCAACATGCATGAAAAAAAGAAAATAGAAATGTGGGAACTAAAAGAGAGGCCGTAGGATTTGATCCCTGGACCGCCAAGATGTTGGCTCACTAAGACGACCGACTGCACTAAAGTAGACATGTGATACAACATGGATTCGGTACTATATAAACCATATGTGCAAGCTGGTAGAAACCGAGATAACCAAAACAAACTAAAATATGGGGTGCACTGCATTCGAACCCACGACCTCGTGGTTGCAAACCTACGGGATGACGAGCTGGGCTATAAGGGGAGTTTGATAAGGAGTGGAATTTAAACTACATGGACAATAGCTATCGCTAGCTGGCACAACTGAAAATAGAAAAGAGATGGCAAAAGAAACATGGCACGACTGGGATTCGAACCCCAAACCCCTCGGTTTATAACACGCAGTGGTAACCAGTTCAGCTAACAAGCCATTTGTGAATGAACATAGCGACATGGCTAGATATTATGCATATTCCAGAGTAGATCTAGGCAAAATAAAAGGCTTTCGCCATGGCGATGTGCTCCTCACCGGTAACGAACTGGAAGGCGGAGGCGATGTCGTCGGGTGGCGCGGCAGGGAAGCAGGGGAACCACCACATCCATAGGTCGCGGACCTATTCCTAGAGATGGGGAGCTCCGATTTGAGGTGGGGAGCAGGAGATTTTCTCGGCCTCAAAGATAGCAATTGTGGGGCATGGGACTTGCGGTTCGTAGAGAACGGCGGCTCCGGTCCATGGTAGCGTCGCATCCAAGCGAGGGTCGTTTGTCACGTTAGGTCTGCTCATGAACGAGCATCGAGGCCATGGCTGGAGCACCATGGGCGGCACGCTTCCGCTCTAAACCTGACACGGAGAAATGAAACACAGAGGAGAGATTAGAAGAGGGAGGGGAGAAGGAAGGAGATGCGGACGGGGGAGGCTCTGGCCTGGAGCGGTTCCTGGCAGCGTAGGGTCGCAGCTCCAACCTCCGACGAGGGCACGAGGCTCGGGCACGAATAGCTACGAACGAGGCACATGAGGTAACTCAGGGATGGGCTCGCTCTCTACCGAAGGATCGGTTGTTGCATGCTACGCCGCTACAGAACGACGTGCTCACGCGGGTGGACGTGACCACGTGCGTAGGGGAAAGAGGTGGCTCTCGGGCGACGAGGTGCCCTGGGACGGGGCTGTTGTGGTGGTTCGGCTAGGCTCTGGTTGGCTGGTCCTGGAAACCGAGGAAGGAGGAGACTAGGAGGTGGATAGGTTGTGGTGGGAGGCAATGATTAGCTGGCGCAAAAAACAAGGTGGGAACGACAGGGAGAGGCTGCGTGGGAGGCTATCTGGTAGGTGGGGACTTTGGTGATTTGGGGCCATTGGATGGGAATCCAATGGTCCATATTTATACATGGGGTAGGATTTTGGCGGAGAGAGGAGGTGGAGCTAGCAGCTGGGATTTGTAGAGGGGTTGTGGGCTGAGAACAGAGGGAAAACAGGAAACCTGGCGACAAAGTTTTAAAACACCGAAACGTCCCACGATAAACTGATGACGGTGCCGCTAGGGTCGACCGTTCGGTTATCAAATGACCTCTCATTGAGACGAAATATGGGAGGCGGCCTACCTACATTAAAATAAGACCGCATGCCAAGTTTCAAGAAAATACGAGAATGTTTTATACACACTTCTAAAAACAATATTTTAGTGGTGCCGCGGGCGCGTGCGTGTGTGGTTGTACTCGAAACGGACAAAGACAAAGGAGTGCCGATGCAAAGCGTATGATGCGCATGATGCGCATGATGAATGTGACAAACAAATAATTAACATGGCGACAATGGAATAAAAGGGGAATCTTCTGGAGCGTCGGTCTCGGGTTGTTACGACTCTCCTACACTAACAAGAGATCTCGCCCCGAGATCTAAGAATGAAGAGGGGAAGAGGAAGAGAAAGAGCCAGAGGTAAAGTTGCTTCTGTGAAAAACGAGTGAAACCAATGACTCTTAGAGGTTGCAAAGAGATGAAGAAGGGCATGAGAAACAAGCAAGAATCCAAACAAAATTTTGGCAGCACTTTGGTAGGAAAGAGGGCAAAAAAATTGATAAGATGGAAAGATCTTGAGAAGATTCAGAACAAACCACCTAAATTGATAAGCCAGGAAAGAACATGAAAGAAAACAGAACACTCCGGTTAAATGAATAAGAAAGGAAATAACACGATCTTGACGAAACTAGATAATGGAAAAAAGAGAGCAACATCACAACAAATACGGAACAAGAAAATAGAAGCTAGATCTTGGAAAGAAAAGAACGGAGAAGAGAAATGACAACTACTACCACAATTGAATTAAGAAGCATCATGACAAGAAGAATTGGATAAAGTTGTTGGAAAATCAACAACAAAAAGAACAAGCTTGTAGTGGACTTATGAAAACCATCTCAAATAATGAGGTAACAACTGATAACCCACAAGTATAGGGGATCGCAATAGTTTTCGAGGGTAGAGTATTCAACCCAAATTTATTGATTCGACTCAAGGGGAAGCGATAGAATATTCTCAAGTATTAGCAGTTGAGTTGTCAATTCAACCACACCTGAAAGATTTAATTTTTGCAGCAAAGTATCAGTAGCAAAGTAGGGTGATAGCAACAGTGGCAATGGTAACCAGTAGCAGCAAAGTAATAGTAGTAGCAACAGAGTAACAACAATAGCAGTGACAACAGTAGCGGAAAAGTAACGTAGCAAGGACCAGTAGGAAAAACTCGTAGGCATTGGATCGGCGATGGATGATTATGCCGGATGTGATTCATCATGTAACACCTATAACACGGAGATATATATAACTAGCTCCCGTTCGTCAATCTAATGTAGGCATGTATTCCGTATGTAGTCATACATGCTTAGGGAAAAGAACTTGCATGACATGCATTGTCCATCCCTCCCGTGGCAGTGGGGTCCTAATGGAAACTACGGGATATTAAGGTTCTCCTTTTAATAAAGAACCGGACCAACGCATTAACACTTGGTGAATACATGAACTCCTCATACTATGGTCATCTCCGGGAGTGGTTCCGGCTATTGTGTCACATTCCTAAATCCCTAATAGAGTATAGCATGTTTGAGCTCATGTTTTCTTCCATTGCATCTTAAGAAATTGAATTGCACTCAAAGAAAGAAATGAAATCAAAGCAATACCCCCAACAACTCTATATTCAAAAGAAATCCAAAGTAGTGACAATTTCAATGAATCCAAAATGGTCGTCATAAAAGTCCAATATTTCTGATAAATATTGAAAACAAGATATTAGGGGTAAGATATATTTTCAAAATGCTTTTGGCATTTTATTTCAAAGTTAAAAGCTACTGAAATCAATTATATATTTGATTTCAAATATTTCAAAGTTTTCAAAAATGTTGAAACTTTTATAAATATTTGGAAATATTTCAAATAACATTTCAGCATGTTTCAAACTATTTTAGGAATAGTTTGGAGCCAAAAATAAAACAAAACAAAGTCAATAAGTAAAAACAAAAACAGAAATAAAAAATAAGAAAAAATGGAAAGAAACTTACCTGTCACTCACCTGAGGCCCAGCCCACCTCCACGCCTGTCGTCTTCCTTGTGCGAGTCGGCACGAGGAGGTGGCCGACACTCCCTCTGGCGCGGCCACGCACTTGCGTGCCTGCCTGGCCGCCGATCGCGCTCGCAAGGAGGAGATAACCTCCCGAAGCCATCCCCTTGCTCATCCCCTCGCCATTCGCCCCACCTCTTCCCCCTCTCGGCTGCCATTAGAGCCCGAGCTAAGCTCGAGCTCGTCGTCGCTCCAGCCCCTCTTCCTCTCACCTGAGCTGCGCATTAGCTCCGCCTTGGTACCCTAAAGCTCTCCAACTAGTCACTCGACGCCGAGAACCCCCGAGACGCCGTGACACCATCGTCTTCAACCTCGGATCCCCGGAGCTCGCTGCCATCGTTCTCCCTCCTCAGACCATCCCCGAGCCTGCTCTCGTCGCCTCTACACTCCTCGTGAGACCAGGGTTCTTTCCCCCTCATTTCCCCCTTCAATTCCGAGCTCTAGGCCTCGATTCCACTGGAGCCCGACGGATCCGCCGCGGGACCTCGTCGCCGGTAGCCCTCCGGTGATCGGCTGGTCATTCTGAGGCTACCAATGGCTTCAATGCGTTGCGTAGGTGCTGTAGGAGCCTAGCCCCGCGCGTGTTGAGCCCCGTAGCAGTGACCCCGAAGATGCCCGAGCTCCGGTAGCCACCAAGCTCGTCGCCGGCGTCATCTCCAGCCATTTCACCCCCTGCAGCTTGCAAAAATGGAACCGCGGGTGAAGTGTCGTTCTTGTGGTGCCCTCCGTGTGACGTTTGGTCGCCGAAATGGAAAACCCGAGCCCCTCCGCCATCTCTGTGGTCACCCGAGTCTCATCGCTGGTGGATCTGACTCCGTTGAGTCACTGGCAAGTGGGGCCAGCCCCCAAGCTAACTAGGATTAGCAAAATAAAAAGAAAGATTATTTTAAAACCTAATCAGACACTGACATGTGGGTCCTACTCTGTTAATTAACTAATTAAGTTAAAATTTAAACTAAAAACTGGCCAGAGTCACTAACGAGTGGGTCCCACTGGTTAGGTTTGACTTTCAACGGCCAGATTGACCCGCTGATGTCATGCTGATGCAATAACTCTTTTTCTCTTTAAAAATAATTCCATAATAAGTTCAAAACTTTGGAAATTCATAGAAAATTTAATATAACTCCAAATTTGACAAATAATATATGTAAAATAATCATAATAATTCAATGAAACCAATGGTGCTATTTTCATGCATGAAAAACAATATTATGAAACAGCATGAGGTGAAATCAATCAAAGGAATTTGATAAATTATAATTCAAATGATATTTGAATTATGATTTCAAATCAAGATCACCCAAAGGGTTCTGTTAGTCACCTCAAACCATGCTACATTGCATTTCATGCATCATTTTGTTGCATATGATTGATATTGATTGTATGTTATTATTTCGGTAGGCTCTGCCCCTCCGGATACATGTGATTATCCGACTGGCGGATATCACCCCTCTGCTGAGCAACAAGGCAAGCAACCATTTTGATCATCCCGATAAATACCATGTTCTCGCTCCTGCCCTTATTTATTGCATTTCAATGCTTTTTACCATGTTAGTTGAACTCACTTCCTTTGCATGACCTGTCCTTGTCACAGTAAATAGCTGAACCTTGCAACCTAGCATAACTGGTAGATGCTTGAGCCATGATGTGTCTTATCTTGCTATGCATGCTATGCTTAGAGTTGTGTATGGTCTATCATCTGGGTGATGAATAGTATCGTGAGAATGTGTTCAGTTAATAAGGGTTGTGTGTTGAACCTGATTTGGTAAAGGTACCGGTGAAAGGCTATGTAGGAGTACATGGTGGGTTGTTTCATTGGAACCGTCCTTAGGAACTGAGTTCTGTGTATGTAATCCAAGACTAGATACTACCACACGTTAGGATGCTTAATTGACCCTCTCGACTTAATAATCGCCTAGTACTCGGTCCAGGAGTTGCAAGTAGTTTCTGGTGTTTATAGTCATGCTGGAGGCCGTGCATAGTGCTGACCTTAGAGGTGGACTATGATGCGGTAACCAGTGGCACGGTGTACCAAGTGGCAACCGGATGGTGGGCTTGGGAACCCTGCGCACATCGTTTGGGGCCGTGGCGAAAACCTTGGCCGGACTTCCGTGCGGGTTACCTCAGATAGGCGATAAACCCAGACTAGGTATTAGCGTGATTAACGTTCATGGCCGACTCCCTCGCTGGGCTTCCAGTTGAAGGTTGCCGAGGTGCATGACGTGCACATAGCGATAAGTGGCGAGAGCGTGTGTGAAGAAGTACACCCCTGTAGGGTTATGATCTATTCGAATAGCCGCGTCCGCGGATATGGACTATTGGAAGCATATGTTGTTCATAGATAACTATAATGGCTACTCATAAAATTTGTCAAGATAAGTGTGAGTGTCGTGGATGGCATTTCCGTAGGGAGACGGATTGATTCTACGATGGAGTATTGTTGTGGTGTTAGTGGACTCGTGTGCGAGAAAACAAAGTTGTCAAAGCTATTTGAAAGTGCAAGTTTGTCTAGCCAAGAGTCAAATGCTGGCTTTCTGCATAAAATCCCACAACTCTTTGTTGATACATTGCATCAATAGATAGATTATCCTAAAGTCTTGTTGAGTACTTTTGTAGTCACGTTTGCTTAATAAATTGTTGTAGAGGTTGTTAATGACCCTAATGGAGGGTTCTATCTAGACGTTGACGACAACGAGTAGCTGGTGTCCCAGCTACGATCTGGCCCTAGGTTGGGCCTGTAGATAGTCAGGCCATGTGCCTTTTACCTTTCCATCTGTCTGTACTCAGACAGTTTTAATCTTCTGCTGGCTTGTAAGACTTGTGTGTATGACTTGTGATGATGGGTTGTGAGACCCCTATCTGTGTAATATTATGTGTGTGGCTCGTCTGAGCCTTCTAAATAAAGTTTGTGTGTTTATGGTTATGTTGTGATGCCATCGATGTATCTATGCATATCGGTATGCCCTGCGTACGTGTGTTGTATTTGATATGTATGGGGTTCGAATACCTAGTCGTATGACTTAGTAGCACTCCTTACAGGGAAATGCCCATTTGTGATTCCATCGAGCCATGGTAGTTCGCTACTGCTCCGGACACATTAGTTGACCGGCGTGTGTCCTTCTTAGTTGTTGTGTCTGTCCCTTTGGGAAATGTCATGCATTGTAATGGATTCCTTGTAGCTTGCTACGACTCGTCTACATTCGCTGATGACTGACACCTCCTTTGCTGGGTCATGTATGCATGTCCCTGTACGGAACTGCCGCTTGAGTTTATGACTAGACATGTCGATCCGGGTTCCTTGACATTGGATTGCTAGAGACACAATTGCATACGCGAGTCAAAAGGCGCAAACGGTCCCGGCTAAGGTAAGGCTGCAGTCGTGGGGATAACCGTGCGTGAGATCGCAAAGAGATGTGATGTGTTACAGGCTGGATTCCTATGGCTTAGGATCGGGGTCCCGACAGCGTTGGTATCAGAGCCTGACTGACTGTAGGATTACTAAGCCAAACTGGTCGAACTTGAGTCTATAATTGCTTTAGTTATAAATAAGGGAATTGTTTGTGGAAGGGAACGTAAGACTCTTGCTTCTCTTCTTAAATTATTCTATTCTGGTCATCATCGTCTTTTCTGCGGGGATTAAGGACTAGGTAACTTATCTTTCTCTTAGGCTCGTGTTTTCTGATCGGTAGATTATAGGACAACGAGTCGATTGTTACTCCGGGTTACTTTCATTCCAATAAAAAGAAAGTAAGTTTTGGTGACCATGGAATTGGACCTGATAGTTGAGTGGTTATGCTATCCTATCTTTGTGGGTTGTAACAAAATTGTTTTTGAGCATTTACAGCCGTTATGCTGCCCAATTTCGCCTTCAGAGCTCTAATGCTTTTGCATTACTCTATATTTTAAAATGCCTGGCCGTCCTTCTCGTCAGGTGGTCCGTCTGACTAGGTGCATTGATGTGCCGGGTCACACGACCATGCTAGCCAGGATGATGTGAGTAGCCGGTTACCGCTGGTACCCAGAGTACACACTGGAGGAGCGGTATCTGGATTTTAATCAGAGTCAGTATCTGTGCACTGTTAGGGTATTCCCAGATTACCCTAGAGCCGAGGAGCCGATCCATTGGTCTTATAGATTGGGGTGCTGACCATTATGAGGGCCAGACATGCACTGCTGCAGAATTCAGAGTTCTGTTATGTTCCTGCCTCTCAGCCAGGAGAAGAAGGATACCTCAGTGGGGTCTACTTTGATTCCTCTATGGAGGATCCGCTGCTGCAGTCCACTGCTGAGATGCTAGATAATAGAGACAGGGATGCTCGTGCCCTTCGTATGGAGCTCTATGCTACACGTGCCCGTCTGTGGACGACTTTGACAAAGTTGGCACCTATAGTCCAAACAGGGTATGGAGATATGGAGATGCTGAACCCTGTTAGGACCGATCTTCCGGCTCATGTTGACTGGCCTGCTACAGGAGGAGTCACCCCTCTTTGGGGACCTCTACTACCACCAGTCAGGGGACCAAGGCCACACCCGTGCCCTTATGGTTCCCAGGAGTCTCAGGCTCGAGTATTTTCTAATCCGCAGGTTGAGCTCCTAGGCCATGGAGGCAACCTTTATGAGATGTTCTATGCGGATGCCTGAACCCGTGAGTGGACGGGTAGTATGGTAGTAGTTGTACTTCCACAGTCCTGTGCGTCTTGTGGAGTATGCTTATGTTGTGAGATGAATTCCGGAGGCATAGATAAATAATGTATAAGAAGCTTGGAAAGCCTATGATGAGTAGTGTCATCTTTTCAGTAGTTTGCTCTTTGGTTAAGGTTGTACTGAACTATGTAATGGTGTGTATGAACCATGGTGTATATATAGAAGTTGCTTGTCACCTTGTTGTTCGGATGTTCATTTCTGCATTCCATGTGTTCAGTGCATTCTTAATCCATAGTTAGTCTTGATGTTGATATTGGTCTAAGCTGTGAGTTTGTTTGTCAGGATGGTGTTCACCAGGTTGAACCGTGCCCCTGCTCATGAGCAGGGAGAGGGTAGTCAAGCATCGCAGGAGGAACTGCCTCACCCGCCCTCTCTGGCGGAAGTTATGCTTGAGGCGGAAAGAAACAAAAGGGAGACCAACCTTCTGCTAGAGCATATTGAGCAAAATACGGCTCATCAGCCGAGGAATGATGCAGTGTCCCTCAATGACTGTGTGAAGCTGAATCCTCCGAAGTTCCATCATTCCGTCGACCCCCTCGACCCTGATGACTGGTTGTGCAGTATTTCATGCAAGATTCGCACTGCAAATGTTTTTGAGGCCGACATGGTGACCTTTGCGGCGTACTTCCTAGAAGGACCCGCCAATCTTTGGTGGGAGAATTTTGAAGCTATGCGTCCTGCCGGACTAGCAGCCACATGGGCAGACTTTAGTGCAGCCTTCCGTCTGCACCATATTCCAGAGGGTCTGATGGACAGAAAGAGAGAGGAGTTCTGTGCATTCACCCAGGGAAAATTGACCGTGGATGCCTATAACCACGAGTTCAGAAACCTCGCCCACTATGCAACTGAAGAGGTGTCAACCGATGCCAAGAAGAAAGCAAGATTCCGTAAGGGTCTGAGCCCTGAACTTCGTCGTGATCTGCGTCTCCATGAGTGTACAAGTTTTCAAGCTCTTGTCAACAAGGCGATCAGTGCCGAGACTGGTCATACCGACTATGAAGCCACAAAGAAGCACTCCCGTGACTCTGGCTCATCATCTGGTTCCGCGTTCCCAAAACGCAGGCTGTGGGTTCCAAATAGTTCTCTGCCGCCAAGATATACCCCGAGGCCATCCTATGTGGCGCCTCAGTCGAATCAGACCAACCCTCCAGCAAAAACCTATGGTGGCCCAGATAGCAATGTTGCACCACGTGCCAATGAGGTGATCTGTTACAAGTGTGGAGAACCAGGGCACTATTCCCGAGAGTGTCCTCAGATATGAGTGCCAAGCAACCTGGAAAGTTTCTTGGGCAAGGCAGGTCGGGCAAAGCTTACTATGTGAAGCCAACTCCTGCACGTGGCCATGTGAACTATGTTTCAGCAGAAGAAGCTGCAGAGGACCCCGACGTTGTACAGGGTACGCTCCTTGTCAATCATCACCCAAAATCTGTTCTTTTTTACACTGGTTCATCTCATTCCTTCATTTCAAAAAGTTATGCAAAGTTGCATAACATGTCTTTCTATGATATGCCAATCCCATTGGTTGTCCAAACCCCTAGTAGTAAGTGGCAAACCTCCAGAATAACCTATGACAATCAAATTCTAGTAGACATGCTAGTTTTTCTGGCATCTTTGATAGCCTTGAAATCTTCCGATATCAATATCACCTTGGGTATGGACTGGATGTCGGCCCATTATGCCAAGATTGATACTCATTCTAGAAATGTCCAGCTTACCCATCCCTCGGGTGAGATAGTCAATGTCTCTACTCGAGTTGCCAAATGCCAACTCTATTCCCTCAATGCCAACCCTCTTCCAGAACTTGAAGACATTCCGGTAGTCTGTGACTTTCCGGATGTTTTTCCAGAAGAACTGCCAGGAATTCCACCTGACAGGGATGTAGAGTTTGTGATAGACCTTGTTCCGGGAACTGTCCCAATAGCGAGAAGACCTTATAAGATGGCACCCTTGGAGCTAGCCGAACTTAAGAAGCAACTAGATGAGGCCTTGAATAAAGGTTTCATTCGTCCTAGCTCTTCTCCTTGGGCTTGTCCTGTCCTCTTTGTCAAGAAGAAAGACAGAACGGATCGGATGGTTGTAGATTATCGACCAGTTAACCTGGTCACCATAAAGAAAAAGTATCCGCTCCCCAGGATCAACGACCTCTATGATCAGCTCGCTGGATCCTCAGTCTTCTCGAATATGGATTTGAGATTGGGTTACCATCAAATCAAGATCAAGAATGGGGACATTCCAAAAACGGCTTTTGTCACCCGTTATGGCCAATTGATACGTCTCAAACGTATCTATAATTTTTGATGGTTTCACGCTGTTATCTTGTCTTCTTTGTATGTTTTATGTACCTTTTTAAATCTTTTTGGGGACTAACTTATTGATTCAGTGCCAAGTCCCAGTTCCTCTTTTTCCGTGTTTTTGACTCTTTTCAGATATGATTTTGGAACGGAGTCCAAATGGAATAAAATCCCCGAAATGTTTTTTCCCGAATGAAAGAAGACCAGGGAGCCTTTGGGCTAAGCCAGGTGGGCTCTAGGGAGCCCACAAGCTTGCACCACGCCACCAGGGGGAGGCGGCGGTGGGCAAGCTTGTGGATTCCTTGGCTGCCTCCTGACCTAGGTTTTGCGCCTATATATTTCCAAATATTCCGCAAAAAATCACGGGAGCCTCAAAAATACTTTTCCACCGCCGCAAGCTTCCGTTTCCGCGAGATCTCATCTGGAGACCCTTCCCGGCGCCCTGCCAGAGGGGACTTTGGAGGTGGAGGGCTTCATCATCATCATCACCCCTCCAATGACTCATGAGTAGTTCACTTCAGACCTACGGGTCCGTAGTTAGTAGCTAGATGGCCTCTTCTCTCTCTTGGATCTTCAATACAAAGTTCTCCATGATCTTAGTGGAGATCTATCCGATGTAATTTTCTTTGGCGGTGTGTTTGTCGAGATCCGATGAATTGTGGACTTGTGATCAGATTATCTATGATATATATTTGAGTCTTTGCTGATTTCTTATATGCATGATTTGATATCCTTGTATGTCTCTCCGAGTCTTGGGTTTTGTTTGGCCAACTAGATCTATGATTCTTGCAATGGGAGAAGTGCTTGGTTTTGGGTTCTGCCATGTGGTGACCTTTCCCAGTGACAGAAGGGGCAGCAAGGCACACATCAAGCAGTTGCCATCAAGGGTAAAAAGATGGGGTTTTATCATTGGTTTGAGATTATCCCTCTACATCATGTCATCTTGCTTAAGGCGTTACTCTGTTCTTATGGACTTAATACACTAGATGCATGCTGGATAGCGGTCGACGTGTGGAATAATAGTAGTAGATGCAGAAAGTATCGGTCTACTTGTTTCGGACGTGATGCTTATAGAAATAATCATTGCATATATATCGTCACGACTCTGCACAGTTCTATCAATTTCTCGACAGTAATTTGTTCACCCACCGTCTACTTGCTTTCATGAGAGAATCCACTAGTAAACACTACGGCCCCCGAGTCTATTCACATCCATCGTTTACAACTCCGCTTTTACTTTGCTTCGTTACTTTGTTACTTTCAGTTCTCACTTGGCAAACAATCTATAAGGGATTGACAACCCCTTCATAGTGTTGGGTGCAAGCTTTTGTGTTTGTGCAGGTTGGTGAGATACTCTTCCGCCGGATTGATACCTTGGTTCTCAAACTGAGGGAAATACTTACCGTCGTTATGCTACATCACCCTTTCCACTTCGAGGGAATACCAACGTGCCATAGTAGGAGTATTTCTGGCACCATTGCCAGGGATACACAGCAAACATCACCAATACGAGTACACCGTCATGTCCTTCGGTTTAACCAATGCCCCAGCCACCTTCTCTCGCTTGATGAATTAAATCTTCATGGAGTATTTGGTTAAATTCGTCGTAGTATACCTCGATGATATTCTCATCTACTCGAAGAACGAACAAGAACATGCCGAGCATCTAAGGCTGGTATTGAGGAAACTTCGAGAGCACCGCCTGTATGCCAAGTTTTCAAAATGTGAATTTTGGTTACGAGAAGTGACCTATCTAGGCCACGTAATCTCTGGTAAGGGTATTGTTGTCAATCCCGAGAAAGTTCAAGCCGTCCTTGATTGGACTCAACCTGAATCGGTTAAGCAAGTTAGGAGTTTTCTTGGTCTAGCGAGCTATTGTTGCCGCTTTGTCGAGAATTTATCCAAGGTTGCAAAGCCTCTAACTGAACTCCTCAAGAAAGATAAAAAGTTCGAGTGGACACCATAGTGTGAGCATAGTTTTCAGGAACTGAAAAGACGCCTGACTTCTGCACCTGTGTTTCTACCACCAGATTTCTCTAAGGACTTTGTTATCTATTGCGACGCCTCGCGACAAGGATTAGGTTGCATTCTCATGCAGGATCGTCATGTGATTGCATACGCATCTCGACAGTTGCGTCCAGATGAGGATAATTATCCCACACATGATCTTGAGCTTGCTGCTGTAGTCCATGCACTAAAAACCTGGCGACATTACTTGCTTGGTAATCGTTGCGAAATATTCACTAATCACCAAAGTGTGAAATATATCTTCACCCAGCCGGATTTGAATCTCAGGCAAAGACGGTGGGTTGAGTTGATCACGGATTACGACTTAGGGATAACTTACACCCCGGGGAAGGCCAATGTTATGGCTGATGCACTAACTCGTAAGTCTTATTGTAACAATCTAATGCTACAACGAGGTCAACCACATCTCTATGAGGAATTTCGGAAGTTAAATCTTCACATTGTTCCTCAAGGATTCCTTTCTACCCTGGTGGCAAAGCCTACCCTTAGGGATCAAATCATAGCCGTGCAGGCATATGATAGGGGTATATCCTGGATCAAGGAGAATATTGCTAGAGGAAACACTAGGGATTTCTCTATTAATGAGAATGGTGTTGTGTTCTTTCAGAACCGTCTAGTGGTTCCTAAGAGCAAACGTCTGCGGCAGTTGATCCTTAAGGAGGCTCATGATTCTCCTCTCACCATTCATCCTGGTAGTACTAAGATGTATCAGGACCTACGCGAGAGGTTTTGGTGGACTAGGATGAAGAGAGAAATTTTTGAGTTCATTGCTAACTGCGACGTTTGTCGTCGAGTTAAGGCAGAACACCAAAGGCCTGCTGGCACCCTTCAACCTTTAGCTATTCCTGAATGGAAATGGGATAAAGTCAGTATGGATTGCATCACCGGATTTCCCAAGACCAAGAAAGGAAATAATGCTATCTTTGTGGTCATTGACCGTCTTTCCAAAGTAGCTCATTTTCTTCCAGTTCGTGAGAATATAACAGCTAGCCAGCTAGCAGAGTTATATATCTCTCGAATAGTGTCTCTTCCTGGTGCTTCTCTGGAGATTAACTCAGACCGTGGAAGTATCTTTACTTCTCGCTTCTGGGAGAGTTTTCAGAATGCCATGGGGACTCACTTATCTTTTAGCACTGCTTTCCATACTCAATCAAGTGGTCAAGTAGAAAGAGTGAATCAAATCCTAGAAGATATGCTCCGATCTTGTGTTATATCGTTCAGTATGAATTGAGAGAAGTGCCTTCCATTCGCCGAATTCTCTTATAACAATAGTTATCAATCAAGCTTGGGAAAAACTCATTTTGAAGTTCCATATGGACGAAGGTGTCGAACACCTCTTAATTGGTCAGAAACCGGAGAGAGGCAACTCTTTGGTCCGGATATGATCCAAGATGCAGAAGAGCAAGTTCGCATTATTCGTGAAAAGTTGAAAACAGCCCAGTCTTGTCAAAAGAGCCAATATGATCGTCATCATAAGGCTGTGACCTTTGAAATTGATGAGAAGGCTTACCTTCGGGATACACCTTTGAAGGGAACCCACTGTTTCGATATCAAGGGCAAGTTGGCTCCTCGTTATATTGGTCCTTCTCGAATTCTTGCCAAACGAGGAGAAGTTGCATACCAATTGGAACTTCCTCTGCATCTTTCCAAGGTTCATGATGTATTCCACGTCTCGCAACTCAAGCATTTCTTTTCGGATCCTATCCGCGAAGTGGACCACGAAATGCTTGGTCTCCAAGATAACCTTTCATACCGAGAATACCCTGTGGGTATTCTTGATCAAGCTGAGCGTACCACTCGACGTCGAAACCTCAAGTTTCTTAAAGTTCAATGGTCAAATCATTCTGAAAAAGAAGCAACAAGGGAAAGAGAGGATCGTCTTCGACTTGAGTATCCCGCGCTATTCCCGACGACTTCTAAATCTCGGGACGAGATTCTTTTGTGTGGGGGTGAGTTGTCACATCCCTCAATCCCTAATAGAGTATAGCATGTTTGAGCTCATGTTTTCTTCCATTGCATCTTAAAAAATTGAATTGCACTCAAAGAAAGAAATCAAATCAAAGCAAAACCCCCAACAACTCTATATTCAAAAGAAATCCAAAGTAGTGACAATTCAATGAATCCAAAATGGCCTTCATAAAAGTCCAATATTTCTGATAAATATTGAAAACAAGATATCAGGGGTAAGATATATTTTCAGAATGCTTTTGGCATTTTATTTTAAAGTTAAAAGCGAGTGAAATCAATTACATATTTGATTTCAAATATTTCAAAGTTTTCAAAAATGCTGAAACTTTTATAAATATTGGGAAATATTTCAAATAATATTTCAGCATGTTTCAAACTATTTTAGGAATAGTTTGGAGCCAAAAATAAAACAAAATAAAGTCAGTAAGTAAATAAGAGAAACTGAAAAAAATATGGAAAGAAACTTACCTGTCGCTCGCCTGAGGCCCAACCCACCTCCACGCCTGTCGTCTTCCTTGTGCCAGTCGGCACTAAGAGGTGGCCGCCGCTCCCTCCAGCGCGGCCAAGCACCTGCGTGCCTTCCTAGCCGCCGCATCGCGTTGGCACGGAGGAGATAAGCTCCTGAAGCCATCTCCGTGCTCATCCCCTCGCCATTCGCCCCAGCTCTTCCCCCTCTCGGCTGCCATTAGAGCCAGAGCTCGCCGTCGCTCCAGCCCCTCTTCCTCTCACCTGAGATGCACATTAGCTCTACCTTGGTCCCCTGAAGCTCTCCAACCAGTCGCTCGACGCCGAGAAGCCCGAGACGCCGTGACGCCATCGTCATCAAGCTCGGATCCCCGGAGCTCGCCGCCGTCGTTCTCCCTCCTCAGACCATCCTCGAGCCTGCTCTCGTCGCCTCTGCACTCCCCGTGAGCTCAGGGTTCCTTCCCCCTCATTTCCCCCTTCGATTCCGAGCTCTAGGCCCCGATTCGATCAGAGCCCTACGAGATCCGCCGCGGGACCTCGTCGCCGGTAGCCCTCCGGTGATCGGCTAGTCATTCTGAGGCCACCAATGGCTTCAGTGCGTTGCGTAGGTGCTATAGGAGCCTAGCCCCGTGCGTGTTGAGCCCCGTAGCAGTGACCCCGATGATGCCCGAGCTCCGGCACCCGCCGAGCTCATCGCCGGCGTCATCCCTGGCCATTTCACCCCCTGCAGCTTGCAAAAATGGAACCGCGGGTGAAGTGCCATTCTTGTGGTGCCCTCCGCGTGACGTTTGGTCGCCGGAATGGAAAACCCGAGCCCCTCCGCCGTCTCTGTGGTCGCGGAGGCTCATCGCCGGTGAGATCCACCTCGCCGCCGGTGGATCTGACTCCCCTGAGGCACTGGCAAGTGGGGCCAGCCCCCAGGCTAATTAGGATTAGCAAAATAAAAAGAAAGATTATTTTAAAACTTAATCAGACACTGACTTGTGGGTGCTACTCTATTAATTAACTAACTAAGTTAAAGTTTAAACTAAAAATTGGCCAGAGTCACTAACCAGTGGGTCCCACTGGTCAGGTTTGACTTTCAACGGCCAGATTGACCTGCTGATTTCATGCTGATGCAATAACTCTTTTTCTGTTTAAAAATAATTCCAGAATAAGTTCAAAACTTTGGAAATTCATAGAAAATTGAATATAACTCCAAATTTGACAAATAATATATGTAAAATGATCATAAAAATTCAAGGAATCCAATGGTGCTATTTTCATGCATGAAAAACAAAGTTAGGAAACAACATCAGGCCAAATCGATCAAAGGAATTTGATAAATTATAATTCAAATGATATTTGAATTATGATTTCAAATCAAGATCACCCAAAGGGTTTTGTTAGTCACCTCAAACCATGCTACATTGCATTTCATGCATCATTTTGTTGCATATGATTGATATTGATTGTATGTTATTATTTCGGTAGGCTCTGCCCCTCCGGATACATCTCATTATCCGACTGACAGATATCACCCCTATGCTGAGCAACAAGGCAAGCAACCATTTTGATCATCCCGATAAATCCCATGTTCTCGCTCCTTCTTTCATTTATTGCATTAGGTCAAAATGCTTTCAATGCTTTTACCACGTTAGTTGAACCCACTTCCTTTGCATGACAATGCCTTGTCACAGTAAATAGCTGAACCTTGCAACCTAGCATACCTGGTAGATGCTTGAGCCATGATGTGTCTTATCCTGCTATGCATGCTATGCTTAGACTTGTGTATGGTCTGTCATCTGGGTGATGAACAGTATCATGAGAATGTGTTCAGTTAATAAGGGTTGTGTGTTGAACCTGATTTGACAAAGGTACCGGTGAAAGGCTATGTAGGAATACATGGCGGGTTGTTTCATTGGAACCGTCCTTAGGAACTGAGTTCCGTGTATGTAATCCAAGACTAGATACTACCACACGTTGGGATACTTAATTGACCCTCTCGACTTATTAATCGCCTAGTACTCGGTCCAGGAGTTGCAAGTAGTTTCTGGTGTTTACAGTCATGCTGGAGGTCGTGCATAGTGCTGACGTTAGAGGTGGACTATGATGCGGTAAGCAGTGGTATGGTGTACCAAGTGGCCTCGGATGGTGGGCTTGGGAACCCTGCGCACATCGTTTGGGGCCGTGGCGGGAACCTCGGCCGGACTTCCGTGCGGGTTACCCTCAGATAGGCGATAAACCTGGACTAGGTATTAGCGTGATTAACGGTCGTGGCCGACTCCCTCGCTGGGCTTCTACTTGAAGGTTGCCGAGGTGCATGACATGCACATAGCGATAAGTGGCGAGAGCATGTGTGAAGAAGTACACCCCTGCAGGGTTATGGTCTATTCGAATAGCCGCGTCCGCGGATATGGACTACTTGGAAGCATATGTTGTTCATAGATAACTATAATGGCTACTCATAAAATTTGTCAAGATAAGTGTGAGTGTCGTGGATGGCATTTCCGTAGGGAGACGGAATGATTCCATGATGGAGTATTGTTGTGGCGTTAGTGGACTCGTGTGCGAGAAAACAAAGTTGTCAAAGCTATTTTAAAGTGCAAGTTTGTCTAGCCAAGAGTCAAATGTTGGCTTTCTGCATAAAATCCCATAACTCTTTGTTGATACATTGCATGAGTAGATAGATTATCCTAAAGTCTTGCTGAGTACTTTTGTACGAACATTTTCTTAATAAATTGTTGCAGAGGTTGTTAATGACCCTAATGAAGGGTTCTATCTCGACGTTGACGACGACGAGTAGCTGGTGTCCCAGCTATGATCTGGCCCTAGGTTGGGTCTGTAGATAGTCAAGCGATGTGCCTTTTACCTTTCCATCTGTCTGTACTCAGACAATTTTAATCTTCCGCTGGCTTGTAAGACTTGTGTGTATGACTTGTGTTGATGGGTCGTGAGACCCCTATCTGTGTAATATTATGTGTGTGGCTCGTCTGAGCCTTCTGAATAAAGTTTATGTCTTTATGGTTATGTTGTGATGCCATCGATGTATCTATGCATATCGGTATGCCATGTATACGTGTGTTGTATTTGATATGTATGGGGTTCGAATACCTAGTTGTATGCCTTAGTAGCACTCCTTAGAGGGAAATGCCCCTTTGTGATTCCATCGAGCCATGCTAGTTCGCTACTGCTCCGGACACATTGGTTGACCGGCGTTTGTCCTTCTTAGCTGTTGTGTCCGTCCCTTTGGGAAATGTCACGCGTTGTAATGGAGTCCTTGTAGCTTGCTATGACTCGTCTACATTCGGTGATGACCGACACCTGCTTTGTTGGGTAATGTATGTCTGTCCCTATAAGAAATTGCCGCTTGACTTTATGACTAGACATGTCGATACGGGTTCTTTGACATTAGATTGCTAGCGACACAATTGCATACGCGAGTCAAAAGGTGCAAATGGTCCCGGCTAAGGTAAGGCTGCAGCCGTGGGGATAACCGTGCGTGAGATCGCAAAGAGATGTGATGTGTTACAAGCTCGATTCCTATTGCTTAGGATTCGGGTCCCGACATATTGTCACTCCGGGGTTGCCGGCTCATAACACATATTAGGTGACTACAACTTGCAAGATAGGATCTAAAACACACATATATTGGCGACAACATAATAGGTTCGGATCTGAAATCATGGCACTCTGGCCCTAGTGACAAGCATTAAGCATGGAAAAGTAGTAGCAACATCAATATCAGAATATAGTGGATACTAGGGATCAATCCCCGTCAAAACTAACTCGATTACATGATAGATCTCATCCAACTCATCACCGTCCAACAAGCCTATGATGAGATTACTCACGAACGGTGAAGAGCATCATGGAATTGGCTATGAAGGAAGGTTGATGATGACGATGTCGACGATTTACCCTCTCCGGAGCCCAGAATAGACTCCAGATCCGCCCTCCAGATGAAGAACAGGAGGTGGCAGTGCCTCCATATCGTAAAACGCGATGAACTCTTCTCCCTGATTTTTTCTGGACGAAAGAGGTTATATAGAGCTGGAATTGGGGGCGGCGGAGTCCCGAGGGGCTCACAAGCCTGCCTGCCCTGGCTAGGGGGGGTGCTGGTGGGCTTGTGAGCTCCTGGCTCCTTCCCTCCAGTTGATTCTTGCCCCAGTAGTTTGTATATATTCCACAAAAATTCCTCGTAGATTTCCAGATCATTCCGAGAACTTTTATTTTTGCGCAAAAACAACGCCATGGCAATTCTGCTGAAAACAACGTCAGTCCGGGTTAGTTCCATTCAAATCATGCAAATTAGAGTCCAAAACAAGGGAAAAAGACCGCAAAACATAAATGCAGAGCACCTTCAAAAACCAAGGGCTGACTAACCATTGTTATTCATGGCAAAGAAGATATGACGGAGACGTATCAACTCCCCCAAGATTAAAGCCTTGCTTGTCCTCAAGAATTCAGTTGACAAACTGAAAGAGACAAAAGAAAAACTTTGACGAACTCTGTTTGATCTTGTCGTTGCAATTATGCCTAACTCATCTCCAGAATTTCAGCAAGATCATAAGCTAACCACATAAGCAAATGACATCTACGTCTCACGGTAAACTCATATCAATGGCATAATCAACTAGCGAGCAAATAATAATAAGTCTCAAACGTCAACACTTCAATCAAAACAATCATGAAGCAACAGGAATAGATGGTATCTCGCTAGCTCTTTCTGAGACCGCAAAACATAAATGCAGAGCACCTTCAAAAACCAAGGGCTGACTGACCATTGTAATTCATGGCAAAGAAGATCCAGTCACAGTCATACTCAACACAGTTAAAAGCAAAGCATAAAAATGACAGAGGTGCTCTCTAATTGGTGCTTTTTCAAGAGGAGGATGACTCAACAGGAAAATAAATAGACAGGCCCTTCGCAGAGGGAAGCATTGATCTGCAGAGGTGCCAAAGCTCAAGCTTTGAAAACAGAGATAATAATTTTGGGTGGCATGCTTTCATTGTCAATGCAATTACTAAGAGTTCTCACCATCTTCCACGCTACACATGCTATAGGCGGTTCCCAAACAGAAAAGTAAAGTTTTGACTCCCCCACCACCAATCAATCACACTCCACGGCTAGCCGAATACTCGGGTGCCGTCCATACCAACATCAATCCAGGGGGAGTTTTGTTTGCAATTATCTTTTCGATTTGAGCATGGAATAGGGCATTCCAATTACCGTCCCCTTTCTCGTGAATGATAGTGAATAAACACATATCGAGGATAACACGCCTAGCATGGAAGATACTGATAGCCCCCTGTCACCACATGAGCGGTTCGGGCATGCAAAACATATTATTTCTTGAAGGTTTAGAGACTGGCACATGCAAATTTATTTGGAATGGCAGGTAGATACCGCATATAGGTAGGTATGGTGGACTCATATGGAACAACTTTGGGTTTATGGGAGTGGATGCACAAGCAGTATTCCCGCATAGTACAAGTGAAGGCTAGCAAAAGACTGGGAAGCGACCAATTAGAGAGCGACAACAGTCATCAAAATGCATTGAGATTAACTAAAATTGAGTGCAAGCATGAGTAGGACATAAATCACCATGAACATGAATATCATAGAGGCTATGTTGATTTTGTTTCAACTACATGCGTGAAGATGCGCCAAGTCAAGCCACTTGAATCATTCAAAGGAGGATACCATCCTATCATACTACATCATAGTCATCTCAACATTCATGTGGGCATCCAAGACAAACCATTATAAGCTCCTAGCTAAGTAAGCATGGCATCAGCAACTATGGTATCTAAGTTGTCATTGCAAACATGTTTCTCTCACAACAAAGTTGAATCAGGCACAATGAGCTAGTCATATTTACAAAAACAAAATAGATCGAGTTCATACCAGCTTTTCCAGGCTCAATCACTTCATCATATATCGCCATTATTGCCTTTCACTTGCATGATCGAATAATGTGTACAATAATAATAGTGCTCGTGCATTTGGACTAAAGGTGGAATCTGCAGGCAAACACAAAGGAGAAGACAAAGTAATATGGTTCTTTAACAGATAAGCAGATATGCATGCGAGAGCCACTAAACATTGTAACCATGATCTTCTACCTTGACCCAAAGAAAAAGAAAACTATTTACATAGGAAAGCTCCCAACAAGCAAAAGAAGAAAAAGAAAATCTTTTTGGGTTTTCTCAAACTAGACAGACACACGAAAAGAAAATGAGAAAAAAAATAAACTAGCATGGATGATACAGTGGCAAAGTGTGAACACCGACGAACAAAGTGAAAGCATAAGCACGAATGTAAAGTCGGTGAGAAACACGTACTCCCCCAAGCTTTGGCTTTTGGCCTAAGTTGGTCTACTCCCATGGAGGGAAATAACCAGCTCTGGGTACTCCGGAGTGGACTGGGGATGCCACTGCTGTGTGAGCTCCTCTGGCTCCCATTGATAAACTGGCGTCTGGTACTCGACTGGTGGCTCGGGCACGGGCACCTGTGGTTGCGCTAGGCCCCAATATGCGTAGATGTCCGAGGGCATAATAATGTACCTACCTACATGAGGATTGAACAAAGAAGGAGAAGGCAAAGTAATAGTGTCACGAGTACCCTGACTAAATACCAGGTTATAAATCATCCTTCTATTAGTATCTCTATTAAGAAAGTCATGGCGAACCACGCTATCGTAATCTAGATGTCTCTCGGGAAGAAGAATCTCTTCTTCCTCTTCCAGTCTAATAGGTATCTCAAAGTGTCTAGCAAGACGAGTAGCATAGATACCTCCATAGACAATGCCTTTAGAACGGTTCGTGTTCAACCGTTGAGCTACTATATCGCCCAAGCTATAAGTTTTATCATTATAAAGAGCTTCGCGCAAGACCGCAAGATCTGGGGAACTAAGTGACCCAGCTTTCCCACGGCCAATCAAAGATTTTCCCACAAATAGTGAGAAGTACCGAAGCACGGGAAAATGTATGCTAGCAGCTCTAGCGCAAGACACTCCCCTCTCCTCTCCTACAATAATAGTGTCGATGAAAGCTTCCAAGTCCCGTGGACGAGGTTCATGCATATCCCCAACAAAAGGTAATTTGCAAACATTGCAAAAATCCTGGAGTGACATGCGCTAGGGGATATCATAAAGTTTGAACTCGACCATAGGAGGATTCTTCCTCAGATAGAAGTTAAAGCTTTGTACGAAGATATTAGTGAGGAGGAGGTATTGCGGACACTTATCTTCAACGAAGGCGATAAGGCCTGCGTTCTCTAGCAAGTAGTAAAAGTCCTAATAAAGTCCGGCGGCACGTAAGAACACATCGCTTGGCCACTCGCATGCTCGAACTTCTGCAACTCGAGGAACCGGATACTTGGGCTTCTTCTCACTTCCATCATCCTTGGGGTCACGGCTTGAAGATCCTCTTAAGAACCTCCTCATCTTTTCCCTTTTCTATATCTGAAAATTTCTGAAATTTTTAGTGATCCTAAGGAAAAGTGAACAAGGCTCAACAAAACTTGTAACAACTACTCCCACAAGTGCCTAGAGGCCATATTACGCATCAAAACTACTTGGGACCAGCTAAAATTAGCATGCAAATCTTAAGAACAGGGTCACCAAGGAAGCAAAAATACGCGAAGTATAAGGCACTAGAGCAAAAACTAATTGGACCAATGGAGGAGTCACTTACCAAGGAGTAATTTCCCCAAAACAGTTCGGAGAATGGTGCTTCAAGCAAGGAGATCGAAAATCCCAGCAAGAGGAGCAAGAACACGGGTTTGAGCTGCGCAATTAATTTTTCTGGAGGTAGGAGAAGTGTATGAGAGCTAGAATGAGTGGAGGGGGTGCATGTGGGCCCCACAAGCCAGCCAGCCCCGACCAGGTGGGTGGCCGGGCCTCCTGGGCTTGTGGCCCACTGGCGCATCCCCCAGACTAGCTATTAGTCTCAGTATTTTTCAAAAATTCCAGAAACAATCAAACTTGATTTTCAGGACATTCAGAGAACTTCTATTTTTGGGGTACTTTTCTACGGGATGCTAAGACAGAAAACAGGGAAAACTAAACTAAGCCTATCATTTTTCTTCTAAGCAACCAAAGGTGAAAGCTCGGAACACAGGTTTGTGACTCCTCGATTCATTCTTCTCATGGTCATCGAAAGAAATCCGTCAATTAGGTTGATCAAGTCTCCTCGACAAACCTTTTCGAATCGCAAAAGAGAACGGAGAATTTTCGAATAGTCACTAGGTAACCTCAATAGGGATGTGTATCTCCCCAACCAGCAAATCATACTTCATCTTAACAGGAGGTATAGGGCATTCAAAGCTCCCAATGAGAATCGATGAAATTCTTTCGATAGCATTGATGCAATGTACTCGATATTGTTTGTTCGAAAAGTGCACCATATGCTCATTACCGTTGACATGGAAAGTGACGTTACCTTTTTGCAATCTATAACAGCCCCTGCAGTGTTTAAAAAGGGTCTTGCAAGGATGACCGCCATGGCATTGTCCTCAGGAATATCCAAGATAACAAAGTATGTTAAGATAGTAACATTGGCAACCACAACAGGGACATCCTCGCAAATGCCGATAAGGAAGGCAGTTGATTTGTCGGCCATTTGCAGAGAGATTTCAGTGGTGGTCAACTTACCCAGTTCAAGTCTACGATAAAGAGAGAGAGGCATAACACTAACACCGGCTCCAAGGTTGCATAAAGCAGTTCTAACGTAGTTGCCTTTAATGGAGCAAGGTATAGTGGGCACACCGGGATCACCTAGTTTCTTAGGAGTTCCACCCTTGAAGGTATAATTAGCAAGCATGGTGGAAATTTCAACCTCAGGTATCCTCCTCTTATTAGTCACAATATCTTTCATGTACTTAGCATACGGAGACATTTTGAGCATATCTGTCAAACGCATTTGCAGAAAGACAGGTCTAATCATTTCAACCAATCGCTCAAAATCCTCATCGTCCTTTTTCTTGGATGGTTTGGGAGGAAAGGGCATATGTTTCTGAACCCATGGTTCCCTTTCTTTACCATGCTTCCTAGCAGCAAAGTCATTCTTATCGTATCTTCTATTCTTAGGCTGTGGGTTATCAAGATCAACAGGTTCAATCTCCACATCCTTTTCACTGCTAGGTTGAGCATTAACATGAACATCACTATTGATATTATCATTAGGCTCATGTTCATCACCAGATTGTGTTTCAGCACCAGAGACAGAGACATCGTTTGGACTCTCAGGTGTAGCAGCAACAGGGTTGCTAGCGTGCAAGTTCCTATCATCTTTATTCTTTCTAGGATGACTAGGTGCATCAGTGCTAACTCCTTGAGAATCTTGTTCAATTCTCTTCGGATGACCCTCACGATACAAGGGTTCCTGGGTCATTCTACCGCCTCTAGTGAGGATTCTGACGGAATTGTCATTAAACTCATTGAGCAAGTCATTCTGAGCTTTAAGTACTTGTTCTACCTGAGTAGTAACAATAGAGGCATGTGTACTCAGCAGCTTAAGATCATTGACGTTTCTGTCCACACAAGCACTTAAATGACTAAGCACACGAGCATTCTGTTCCAATTGTCTGCTAGCATAATCGTTGAAACTCTGTTGTTTGGCTGCAAAGTTATCAAATTCATCCAGGCATAGGCTAGCAGGTTTATCAAAAGGAATATCACTCTCATCAAACCTACGCAGAGAATTTACTTCTACTACCTGTATCGGGTTATAGAGACCATGGATCTCTTCGATAGGTGGTAGATTTTTGACATCTTCAGACTTAATGCTCTTTCATACATTTCTTAGGTTCTTGCATATCTTCGGGACTGAGGAATAGAATACCTATTTTCTATGGAGTTGGCTTAGGAGGTGGTTCGGGAATAGTCCAAGCATTCTCATTGCACAAGATGTTATTCAATAGGATCTCAGCTTGTTCTACAGTTCGTTACCTCAAAACACAACCAACACAACTATTTAGGTGGTATTTAGAAGCATTGGTAAGTCCATTATAGAAGATATCAAGTATTTCATTCTTCTCAAGAGGGTGATCAGGCAAAGCATTTAGTAGCTGGACGAGCCTCCCCAAGCTTGTGGGAGACTCTCTTCTCCAGCTTGAGCAAAGTTGTATATTTCCTGCAAGGCAGCTTGCTTCTTACGGGCAGGGAAATATTTTTCAGAGAAGTAGTAGACTATGTCATGTCCTAGGGGCTACGCACACAACCAGGAGCAAGAGAAGTGAACCAGGTCTTAGCATCATCCTTTAGCGAGAAAGGAAACAGCTTGAGGATATAGTAATGGCGAATCTTTTCCTCATTCATGAATAGGGTGGCTATATCGTGAAGTTTGGTAAGATGGGCTACAACCGTTTCAGACTCATAACCGTGAAAAGGATCAGGTTCGACCAGAGTGATTAACTCAGGGTCTACAGAGAATTCGTAATCCTTATCGATCACAAAGATAGGCGAAGTAGCAAACTTCGAGTCATATTTCATCCTAGCGTTCAGAGATTTTTCTTTCCACTTGAGCAGTAGTTTCTCAACATCATAGCTATCCTTACATGCAAGACAATCCTCAGCTATCTCTCCCTCCATAACATAACGTTCAGGCATAACAGGCAATTCAGGCATATCAGGCAATTCATGTCTAGGAGAGCTAGTTCTAACACGCAAAATAGCACGTTCTACTTCAATAGTATCAGCAATTTCAGAAGTATCATCACATCTAGCAGCAACTCTAGAAATTTGTGCATCAAGGAATGCACCTAGTGGCAAATCAGTATCAAGCATAGAATCATCACAAGCATCATGGATAAAAGAAGTAGCATCAACAAGCACATGCGACATATCAAGATTTCTAGCAGGAGGTGGTGTCGCAAACTTACTCATAACTGAAGGTGAATCAAGTGAAGAGCTAGATGGCAGTTCCTTACCTGTCCTCGTAGTGGAGGCCAAGACTTTAGTTCTTGGATCTATTGGATTCCTCATAGTAACCAGCAGACGTAAATCCCAAGTGACTCAGAGAATATAGCTGTGCCTCCCCGGCAAAGGCGCCAGAAAAAGGTCTTGATAACCCACAAGTATAGGGGATCGCAAAAGTTTTCGAGGGTTTAGTATTCAACCCAAATTTATTGATTCGACTCAAGGGGAAGCAAAAGAATATTTTCAAGTATTAGCAGTTGAGTTGTCAATTCAACCACACCTGAAAGATTTAATATCTGCAGCAAAGTATCAGTAGCAAAGTAGGGTGATAGCAACAGTAGCAATGGTAACCAGTAGCAGCAAAGTAACATCAGTATGAGCAGAGTAACAACAGTAGCAGTGACAGCAGTAGCGGCAAAGTAACGTAGCAAGGACAAGTAGGAAAAACTCGTAGGCATTGGATCCGTGATGGATGATTATGCCCGATGTGATTCATCATGTAACAGCTATAACAAGGAGAGATATGTAACTAGCTCTCGTTCGTCAATCTAATGTAGGCATGTATTCCGTATGTAGTCCTACGTGCTTAGGGAAAAGAACTTGCATGACATCTATTGTCCATCTCTCTTGTGGCAGCGCGGTCCTAATGGAAACTACGGGAAATTTAGGTTCTCCTTTTAATAAAGAACCGGACCAGCGCATTAACACTTGGTGAATACATGAACTCCTCATACTATGGTCATCTCCGGGAGTGGTTCCAGCTATTGTCACTCCGGGGTTGCCGGGTCATAACACATAGTAGGTGACTAGAACTTGCAAGATAGGATCTAAAACACACATATATTGGCGACAACATAATAGGTTCAGATCTGAAATCATGGCACTCGGGCCCTAGTGACAAGCATTAAGCATGGCAAAGTAGTAGCAACATCAATCTCAGAACATAGGGGATACTAGGGATCAATCCCCGTCAAAACTAACTCGATTACATGATAGATCTCATCCAACTCATCACTGTCCAGCACGCCTACGATGAGATTACTCACGAACGGTGAAGAGCATCATAGAATTGGTGATGAAGGAAGGTTGATGATGACGATGGCGACGATTTCCCCTCTCCGGAGCCCAGAACAGACTCCTGATCTGCCCTCCAGATGAAGAACAGGAGGTGGCGGTGCCTTCGTATCGTAAAACGCGATGAAGTCTTCTCCCTAATTTTTTTCGGAGGAAAGAGGTTATGTAGAGCTGGAATTGGGGGCGGCGGAGTCCCGAGGGGCTCACAAGCCTGCCAGCCCCAGCCAGGGGTGGGGGGTTGGTGGTCTTGTGAGCTCCTGGCTCCGTCCCTCCAGTTGATTCTTGCGCCAGTATTTTTATATATTCCACAAAAATTCCTCGTAGATTTCCTGGTCATTCCAAGAACTTTTATTTCTATGCAAAAACATCACCGTGGCAATTCTGCTGAAAACAGCGTCAGTCCGGGTTAGTTCCATTCAAATCATGCAAATTAGAGTCCAAAACAAGGGCAAAAGAGTTCGGAAAAGTAGATACGACAGAGACGTATCAACAACCAACCCGTAACAGAAACAAGGATTGATTGGGAGGAACAAGATATGCACAACTTCTTACACCAAAACGAAGCATTGAGAACTAGGATTAATGACAAGCACCATGATATCAACAATCGGTAGGAGAAAGCTTTAGGCGAAATCTAACCCAAAATAGCTCAATGGAAGAAAAGATGGGTTGAAAATATCTTACGGTTGAATAATTCGGTGGGTTTAAATAACTCATTCTTGAAACAAACTGTCTTCAATACTTCTCATGAATAAAAATGCTATAAAACCACAACAAAGGATAAAGGAGGAAGAATTGCACTTTGAAATGGAAGAGAAAGAATACTTGAGGTTCTCCAACAAGAATCTTGAAGAAGACTTGAGAATGAATAAAATCCTTGATGAACCACCATGAAGAACCACTTGGAACAACTCCAGAACGAAAGGATGATAGAACATGATTGAAGTATGAAAGAATAAGATTATGACATTGCAAAGAAGTGGATGGAACTTCACACATAGATACCTGAGAAAACTCGCAACTCCGGAAAAGAAAATATGAAGCACTTGTGGTAAAGATTTTTTTGATATCATGAGCCACTCTGGAAGAAAAATTGGAATCACTTTGACGAAACAAGAATAAGAATTATGTTATGCTTATCCTTCATCAAGTTAAATTGATGACAAGCAACAGATTTAGCATAGCACTTATTATTCTTGAAAATTTTGAGGAGAGATATGAGCACAAGCTTGAAGAAGTCTTGGAAAGAACCACCGGTAGAGTTTGAAATGAAAGAGAATAATACAAATTAACTAACCTACATGAAGACAAAGAGACCATGATTCGATTAGAGAATGCTCGAACAAGCCACCGGTAAGAATTGGAAATGAATGGGAATACCATGAATGAATGAAGATACATGAGAACGAAGCAATCACGATCCACCTAAAGAATTAGAACGGGCTTGGATATTAGAAATGAATGGAAAACATGAGAAAGAAGAGATCTTCACCCTCCTAACAGACAGATTGAATGAGGCACCACAAATATTGAGAGACGATTAAGAGACAACAATTGAGAAGGATTTGAGAACGAAAGCTAACAGCTAAGAACGAAGAAATCTTCTGAAATGATGGCCTTCAAAGGATCAAGAAAAGAATAAGTTCTGTATTGCATCGGATAAATATGGAAGGAATTTGAGAGAGAGCACGACGCTGAGATGAAAATATTCAAAATAATGGACCACTATTTAAGAAAAACACTTCGAATTTCCATGTTGAGAATGATGGCAAGAATCACCACCAAGAATTACTGAGACACTTCGGAATAAAGAATAAGGAAAAGTTGAGACAATGATGAAAATAATTTGAAAACAATCTTGGAGAATAAATATGACTGATGGAATGCATACTTACGTCACCTTGAAAAAGTATTAGAGATCTCCGGAAAAGATTACAAGAGCTAGATAAGATCGTGGGAAACGATCTGTGGGTTATGGGCCCACTAAAAAGAAACCACCATTGAAACAATTGATTAGGAAGAGAGATACTGCACCAGTATAAATAAAACTTGATGAGGTTAGGAACCTCGAAATAATTGAAAGGATTGAAAGCAGGAAACTTTTAAGATATCTTCAGCACTCCGGATAGAATAGACAGAGATGAAAAACAAGAAAGGCTTGGATAAGAATTACCAACATGGGAAAGAATTTAAAGGATGAAAAGGATATGATGAACACGGCGAGCTTGAATTGAATCCACCAGAAAAGAAAACAAGAATGAAAAATGATGAACTCGAAACTCCCGAGAATCTTCACCAAGAATCACCGAAAACAACACAAAAGATAAGATAGCGGAAGCATAATTAAAAATAAAGGTATTTGGACAATAACTGAATCACTGAAGAAAAGGGCGGGAGGGCGGGGAAAACAAAGACAACTTGGGACAGATGAGATGAACTCCGAAAAGAAATGGGAGATTGATCTTGAAATTATTGGAAAGGATTGAATTCACTTGAAGAGAAGCACACCGGTTGAAAATTATTAACATGACAACTCCGGTTGACTAGAATTGATAAGACAACTTGATTGAGCAAAAGAATCAGCATTCCCATAGAAATATGAGAACACCATGTAGAAAAGATATGAAATCACCACTTGACATCAAAGCAACTTGAATTACCATATTACAACAAAACAAAGGATGAGGCTTATGAAGCAAGCCGGAACAAATTCATGACCGAGATTCCGTTTGATATTTTCATGGTAAGGTTCGCACGGGCTTGATCGTACATTGGATTGTTGATACGTCCATTTTGCATCATGCTTTTATGTTGATATTTATCGCTTTATGGGTTGTTATTACACTTCACGGTACAATACTTATGCCTTTTCTCTCTTATTTTGCAAGGTTTACATGAAGATGGAGAATGCCGGCAGCTGGAATTCTGGCCTGAAAAAGGAGCAAGTTTGAGATACCTATTCTGCGCAACTCCAAAAGCCGTGAAAATCAACGCGGAATTATTTTGGAATTTATAAAAAAATACTGGGCGGAAGAAGTACCAGAGGGGAGCCACTAGGAGGCCACAAGCCTATTAGGCGCGGCCTACCCCCCTGGCCGCACCTAGGGGGCTTATGGGCTCCCTGTTGGCCCTCTGGCTCCCCTCTTTTGCTATAAGGAGGGTTTCGTTCCGGAATAAATCAGGAGAAGGCTTTTCGGAGGAATCGCCGCCACCACAAGGCGGAACTTGAGCAGAACCAATCTAGAGCTCCGGCAGGGTCATCCTACCAGGGAAACTTCCCTCCCGGAGGGGGAAATCGTCGTCATCGTCATCACCAACACTCCTCTCATCAGAGGGGACTCATCACCATCAACATCTTCATCAGCACCATCTCATCTCCAAACCCTAGTTCATCTATTGTAACCAATCTCCGTCTCGCGACTCCGATTGGTACTTTTAAGGTTGCTAGTAGTGTTAATTACTCTTTGTAGTTGATGCTAGTTGGATTACTTGGTGGAAGATTATATGTTCAGATCCTTGATGCTATTCAGTACCTCTCTAGTCATGAACATAATTATCCTTTGTGAGTAGTTACTTTTGTTTCTGAGGACATGGGATAAGTAATGTTATAAGTAGTCATGTGAATTTGCTATTCGTTCTATATTTTGATGTGTTGTATGTTGGTTTTCCTCTAGTGGTGTTATGTGAACGTCAACTACATAACACTTCACCATTATTTGGGCCAAGAGGAAGGCATTGGGAAGTATTAAGTAGATGATGGGTTGCTAGAGTGATAGAAGCTTAAACCCTAGTTAATGCTTTGCTTCGTAAGGGGTTGATTTGGATCCACTAGTTTAATGCTATGGTTAGACTTTGTCTTAATTCTTCTTTCGTAGTTGTGGATGCTTGCGAGAGGGGTTAATCATAAGTGGGATGTTTGTCCAAGTAAGGGCAGCACCCAAGCACCGGTCCACCCACATATCAAACTATCAAAGTAGCGAACGCGAATCATATGAACATGATGAAAACTAGCTTGATAGAAATTCCCATGTGTCCTCGGGAGCACTTTACCTCCTATAAGAGTTTGTCCAGGCTTGTACCTTGCTAGAAAAGGGATTGGGCCACTTTGCTGCACCGTTGTTACTATCATTACTTGCTACTTGCTATGAATCATCTTACCACACAACTTTCTCTTACCGATAATTTCAGTGCTTAAAGAGAATACCTTGCAGAAAACCACTTGTCAGATCCTTCTGCTCCTCGTTGGGTTCGACACTCTTACTTACCGAAAGTACTACGATATATCCCCTAAACTTGTGGGTCATCAAGACTCTTTTCTGGCGCCGTTGCCAGGGAGTGAAGCGCCTTTGGTAAGTGGAATTTGGTACGGAAACATTTATATAGTGTGCGGAAATTTATTGTCACTTGTCACTATGGAAACTAATCCTTTGGGGAGCTTGTTCGGGGTATCTTCACCTCGAATGGAAGCACAAGGAGTTTCTCCTCAACCTACTGCACCTACTGAAAATATTTTCTATGAATTTCCTTCGGGCATGCTTGAGAAACTGCTCGCTAATCCTTTTACCGGAGATGGAACATCACATCCCGGCTTGCATCTCATCTATGTAGATGAAGTTTGTGGTTTATTTAAGCTTGCTAGTTTGCCCGAGGATGAGGTCAAGAAAAAGGTATTTCCCTTATCTTTGAGGGATAGAGCATTGATATGGTATAGGCTATCTGATGATACCGGATCATGGAACTACAACCGATTGAAATTGGAATTTCATCAAAGGTTTTATCCTATGCATTTGGTACATCGTGATCGGAATTATATTTATAATTTTTGGCCTCGTGACAGAGAAAGTATAGCTCAAGCTTGGGGGAGGCTGAAATCAATGTTATATTCATGCCCCAACCATGAGCTCTCGAGAGAAATTATCATTCAGAACTTCTATGCTCGGCTTTCTCATGATAATCGCACCTCTTGTACCGGTTGTTTTATGAAGAGAGATATATACTTCAAATGGAATTTATTGGAAAGAATTAAAGGCAACTCTGAAGATTGGGAGTTTGATGAAGGTAAGGAGTCAGGTATGAATCTCAAGTTTGATTGTGTTAAATCCTTTGATGAAACAAATACTTTTTGTGCTTTTAGCGCTAAATTTGGACTTGACTCTGAGATATTAGCTTCATTGTGTGAATCATTTGCTGCTCATATTGATCTCCCTAAAGTGAAGTGGTTTAAATATCATCCTCCCTTAGAAGTCAATGTAGTTAAACCCAATCCACTTAAAGAGAAAGTCATTGCTTATAATGATCCTATTGTTCTTAGTGCTTACACTGAGAAACCACCTTTCCCTGTTAGGATAAAGGATCATTCTAAAGTTTCAACTGTGATACGTAGGGGCTACATTAGAACACCTACACCCCCTGAGCAAATTAGAGTTGAACCTAGCATTGCTATTATCAAAGATCTCCTGTCCGACAATGTTGATGGCCATGATATTCACTTTTGTGAAGATGCTGCTAGAATTGCCAAACCACATGCTAGAGACAAACATAGCCCTGTTGTTGCCACGTCGGTTGTTTCTGTTAAGATAGGAGATCATTGTTATCATTGTTTATGTGACGTGGGTGCTAGTGTTAGTGCAGTACCTCAATCTTTATATGATGAAATTAAAGACGAGATTGCACCTGTTGAGATGGAACCTATTGATGTCACTATTCAGTTTGTCAATAGAGATACTATCTGCCCTTTGGGAATTGTTAGAGATGTTGAAGTGTTGTGTGGTAAAACAAAATATCCTGTTGATTTTCTCGTTCTTGCTGCCACAAAAGATAGCTTTTGTCCCATCATATTTGGCAGACCCTTCCTCAATATTGTCAATGCTCATATTGACTGTGAGAAGCAAACTATCACTGTTGGCTTTGAAGGTGTGTCACATGAGTTCAATTTCTCCAAGTTTGGTAGACAACCTCATGAAAAAGAGTTGCCTAGTAAGGATGAAATTATTGCCCTAGCTTCTATTGTTGTACCTCCTACTGATCCCTTAGAGCAATACTTGCTTGAGCATGAAAATGATATGCATATGGATGAAAGGAATGAGATAGATAGAGTTATCTTTGAACAACATCCTATCCTTAAGAATAATTTGCCTATTGAACTGCTTGGAGATCCACCCCCACCAAAGGATGATCCTGTGTTTGAGCTTAAGCAGTTACTTGATACTCTAAACTATGCTTTTCTCAATGAAAAAGAGATATATCCTGTTATTATTAGTGCTAGCCTCTCAGAGCATGAAGAAAAGAAGTTACTAAAAACTCTGAGGAAGCACCGTGCTGCTATTGGATATACTCTTGATGATCTTAAGGGCATTAGTACCACTCTATGCCAGCACAAAATTAAAACCGATCCTAATTCCTAACCAGTTGCCGATCATCAACGGAGATTAAATCCTAACATGAAATAGGTAGTAAGAAAAGAAATACTAAAGCTCCTGGAAGCAGGTAGTATCTATCTTGTTGCTCATAGTGATTGGGTGAGTCCGGTGCATTGCGGCCCTAAGAAGGGAGGTATTACCGTTGCCCCTAATGATAAGGATAAGTTGATCCCATAGAGGATTATTACTGGCTATAGGATGGTGATTGCTTTTAGGAAATCAAATAAGGCTACTAGGAAAGATCATTACCCTTTGCCTTTTATCAACCAAATACTAGAAAGACTGTCTAAACACACACAGTTCTGCTTTTTAAATGGTTATTCTGGTTTCTCCCAAATACCTGTTGCACAATCTGATCAGGGGAAAACCACTTTCACCTGCCCTTTCGGTACCTTTCCTTACAGACATATGGCTTTTGGCATATGTAATGCACCTGCTACCTTTCAAAGATGTATGATGGCTATATTCTCTGACTTTTGTCAAAAAGATTGTTGGGGTTTTCATGGATGACTTCTCCGTTTACGGGTCTTCTTTTGATCATTGCCTCAACAACCTTGATCGAGTCTTGCAGAGATGTAAAGATACCAACCTTGTCTTGAATTGGGAGAAGTGCCACTTTATGGTTAATGAAGGCATCGTCTTAGGACATAAAATTTCTGAAAGAGGTATTGAAGTCGATCAGGCTAAGGTTAATGTGATCGAAAAAATGCCATGCGCTACAGATATCAAAGGTATAAGAAGTTTCCTTGGTCATGCTGGTTTCTATAGAAGGTTCATTAAGGACTTTTCTAAGATTTCTAGGCCTCTTACCAATCTCTTGCAAAAGGATATTCCTTTTGTTTTTGACGATGATTGTGAGGAAGCCTTCGAAATACTTAAAAAGGCCTTGATAACTGCGCCTATTGTTCAACCACCTGATTGGAACTTACCTTTTGAAATCATGTGTGATGCTAGTGATTATGTTGTTGGCGCTGTTCTAGGACAAAGAGTTGATAAGAAATTGAATGTTATTCACTATGCTAGTAAAACTCTAGACAATGCCCAAATAAACTATGCTACTACTGAAAAGGAATTTTTAGCAGTCATGTTTGCATGTGAAAAGTTCAGATCTTACATAGTTGATTCCAAAGTCATTATGCACACTGATCACGCTTCTATTAAATACCTCATGGAAAAGAAAGACGCTAAACCTAGACTTATCAGATGGGTTCTCTTGCTACAAGAATTTTATTTGCATGTTGTCGACACGAAGGGTGCTGAGAACCCCGTAGCCGATAACTTGTCTAGGTTGGAGAATGTTCTTGATGACCCACAACCTATTGATGATAGCTTACCTAATGAGCAATCGAATGTCATCAATACTTCATGTAGTACACACGGTATGCTGATTATGCAAATTATATCGTTGCCAAATATATACCACCTAGTTTCACATACCAGCAAAAGAAGAAATTCTTCTTTGATTTGAGACATTACTTTTGGGATGATCCTCACCTTTATAAGGAAGGAGTAGATGGTGTTATTAGACGTTGCGTACCTGAACATGAACAGGGACATATCCTACAGAAGTTCCACTCCGAGGCTTACGGAGGACACCATGCGGGACATAGAACTGCACACAAGGTATTGCAATCAGGTTTCTATTTGCCCACTCTCTTCAAGGATGCCAGCAAGTTTGTCCTATCTTGTGACGAATAGCAAAGAATAGGTAATATCAGTAAACGTCAGGAAATGCCTATGAATTATTCACTTGTCATTGAACCATTTGATGTTTGGGGCTTTGATTATATGGGACCTTTTCCAAAATCCAACGGGTATACTCATATCCTAGTTGATGTTCATTACATTACTAAGTGGGTAGAAGCTATCCCAACTAGTAGTGTTGATCACAACACCTTTATCAGGATGCTTAAAGAAGTTATTTTCCCTAGATTTGGAGTCCCTAGATATCTAATGACTGATGGTGGTTCACATTTTATTCATGGTGCTTTCCGTAAAACACTTGCTAAGTATGATGTCAACCATAGAATTGCATCTCCCTATCACCCTCAGTCCAGTGGTCAAGTAGAGCTAAGTAATAGAGAGATTAAACTAATTTTGCAAAAGACTGTTAATAGTTCTAGAAATAATTGGTCTAAGAAGCTCGATGATGCAGTGTGGGCTTATAGAACTGCTTATAAGAATCCCATGGGCATGTCTCCATACAAAATGGTTTACGGTAAAGCATGTCATTTACCTCTTGAGCTAGAGCATAAGGCTTATTGGGCAATCAAAGAGCTCAACTTTGATTTCAAACTTGCTGGTGAGAAGAGGTTATTTGATATTAGCTTGCTTGATGAATGGAGAGGTCAAGCATATGAAAATGCCAAGTTGTTCAAAGAAAAGGTTAAGAGGTGGCATGAAAAAAGGATAGAAAAACGTGAGTTCAGTGTAGGTGATTATGTCTTGCTATACAATTCTCGTTTAAGATTTTTTGTAGGCAAGCTTCTCTCTAAATGGGAAGGTCCTTACATTGTTGAGGAAGTATATCGTTCCGGTGCCATCAAGATCAACAACACGGAAGGTAATTTTCCGAGAGTGGTAAATGGGCAAAGAATCAAGCATTATATCTCAGGTACTCCCATAAATGTTGAAAGCAATATTATCAATACCATAACTCCGGAGGAGTACATAAGGGATATTTATCAGCCTGTTTCAGACTCCGAAAACGAAGAGGTATGTGATTCGGTAAGTAAACCAACTCCAAAACTTTTCCAGTAGGAATGTTTCTCCGTTTTGGAATTTCTAGAAAAATAGAAAAAATTAAAGTAGTCCGAAAAGCACACGAGGAGGCGACAAGCCTGCTAGGCGCGGCCTACCCCCCTGACCGCGCCTAGGGGCTTGTGGGCACCTCGTGTGCCTTGCGGAGTACTCCTTCTCGTAGGAAAAAATCATTATATATTCTCCTGAAAGGTCTGATCCTCTTATCACACAATTATCCTCTGTTTTTGTTTCGAGCCTATTTCTGCCGCAGATTTAGGGCAAGATGTCTTCTCAAGATTAAGAGGGGGAGAACTATGTGGCCGATTACCTTGCTAATTCCAAGGTCTGTGGGGACTTGGATCACTATGGTTGGACCACTGACGAGGAAGAAGATTATGATCCCAAGGGGAAGGAAGGAACAAGTTTCGATGAAGAGGAGGCTCCTCTACCCCAACCTAGAGACACATATGTGGAGTTCAAAAAGTCAAGCCTCCCTGACTCAAGGAACAAGCCTAAGATTTTGTTTATCCCTTCTCATCTTTTGCAGGAGAGTAAGCAAGAATTATGCCAAAGGGTGTTGAGGCTTGAAGAGGAAATTAACGATTTGAAGGAGCAGAATTTGTGCTCAAGAGGAAATTAAACAAATTCAGGAACTCTCCAACAAGTCCACCACCATCACCTCCGAAGGAAGACAATTAAGCAAGCGTTTGGGCAATTCCCTTGGCTTGTGCCAAGCTTGGGGGAGTTGCCCCGGTATCGTATCACCATCACATCTTTTGCCTTTACATTTTCTTAGTCCGGTCCTTTTTGGTTTTATCTTTCTCTAGTAGAATAAAGTCCTTAGTGTTTTAGGCTTGAGTTTTGCTTTGTGTCACCCCCGATGTATTCGAGTTCGTGAGTCATATAATAAAGACTGTTTTAGTTAAGGGCCTTGATTCATGCCATGATCTGAAAGAAAAGAATGATAAAACAACAAAACCATGAAAGATCATGTAATGATCTTATGGGAAGTGATGGTTCCACATATAAAAAGAATGTTGATTGAAACCTATTGTGGGTGGAAAAATGTAGACCTTGGTCATTGGTGCAATTAATAGAAAGTAATAAGGAAAGAGAGTTTCACATATAAATATATCATCTTTGACACCGTCTATGATTGTGAACACTCATTAAACTATTGTATGCTTAGAAGTAGATGTTGAAGAAGGAAGACAACATAATGAATTATGTTTGCTTGGTTCCGAACAATGTTATATGACAAGAGATCCCTTAGCATGTGACGATTGCTTCCACCTCATATCAGCCAAAACTTCCGCACTAAGTAGAGATACTACTTGTGCATCCGTAAACCTTCAACCCAGTTTTGCCATGAGAGTCCACCATACCTAACTATGGATTGAATAAAATCCCTGAAGTAAGTTGTCATCGGTGCAAGCAATAAAAATTGCTCCCTAAATATGTATGATCTATTAGTGTACGGAAAATAAGCTTTGTACGAACCTATGATGAGGAAGACATAAAAGCGACAAACTGCATAATAAAGTTCTTTATTGCAAGAGGCAATATTAAGTGACGTTCCTTCACACTAAGAGGTCACACATCCAAACCTCAAAAGCGCATGACAACCTCTGCTTCCCTCTACGAAGGGCCTATCTTGTACCTTTACTTTTTTCCCTTGAAAGAGTCATGGTGATCTACACCAATTCCTTATTTCGCCTTTATCTTGGCTAACGACATATGCTAGGGAAATATCTATATTCATATGTCAACTTGGAAGCAAGTATTCGTGAATTATTATTGTTGACATTACCCTTGAGGTAAATAGTTGGGACGCGAAACTATAAGCCCCTATCTTTTTCTATGTCCGACTGAAACTTTGATCTCATGAGTACCACGTGAGTTATAGCAATTGTAGAAGACGAAAGGATGATTGAGTATGTGGATTTGCTTTACAAGCTATTATTTGACTCTTTCCGATGTGATGATAAATTGCAATTCCTTCAATGACTAAAGGCTATTGGTTGTTAATTCTCAATAAGGTTCTTGATCCATACTTTACTTTGTGAAGGAATTATCACTTTAGCATAAGAGATGATTCGATGATATTGCTGTTCTAACTATGATCATGATGCGTGCATGTCCGTATTTTGTTTTGTCGACACCTCTTTCTCTAAACATGTGGGCATATTTATTGATCTCGGTTTCCGCTTGAGGACAAGCGAAGTCTAAGCTTGGGGGAGTTGATACGTCCATTTTGAATCATGCTTTTATGGTGATATTTATCGCTTTATGGGCTGTTATTACACTTCACGGTACAATACTTATGCGTTTTCTCTCTTATTTTACAAGGTTTACATGAAGAGGGAGAATGTCGACAGCTGGAATTCTGGCCCGAAAAAGGAGCAAGTTTGAGATACCTATTCTGCGCAAATCCAAAAGCCGTGAAAATCAACGGCGAATTATTTTGGAATTTATAAAAAATATTGGATGGAAGAAGTACCAGAGGGGAGCCACCAGGAGGCCACAAGCCTGCTAGGCGTGTCCTACCCCCTGGCCGCGCCTAGGGGGCTTGTGGGCTCCCTGTTGGCCCTCTGGCTCCCCTCTTTTTCTATAAGGAGGGTTTCATTCCAGAAAAATTCAGGAGGAGGCTTTCGGGAGGAATCGCCGCCGCCACGAGGCGGAACTTGAGCAGAACCAATCTAGAGCTCCAGCAGGGTCGTCCTGCCGGGGAAACTTCCCTCCCGGAGGGGGAAATCGTCACCATCGTCATCACCAACACTCCTCTCAACGGAGGGGACTCATCACCATCAACATCTTCATCAGCACCATCTCATCTCCAAACCCTAGTTCATCTCTTGAAACCAATATCCGTCTCGTGACTCCGATTGGTACTTGTAAGGTTGCTAGTAGTGTTAATTACTCTTCGTAGTTGATGCTAGTTGGATTACGCAGTGAAAGATTATATGTTCAGATCCTTGATGTTATTCAATACCTCTCTGGTCATCAACATAATTATGCTTTGTGAGTAGTAACTTTTGTTCCTGAGGACATGGGATAAGTCATGCTATAAGTAGTCATGTGAATTTGGTATTCGTTCGATATTTTGATGTGTTGTATGTTGTTTTTCCTCTAGTGCTGTTATGTGAACGTCGACTACATAACACTTCACCATTATTTGGGCCTAGAGGAAGGCATTGGGATGTAGTAAGTAGATGATGGGTTGCTAGACTGACAGAAGCTTTAACCCTAGTTTATGCGTTGCTTCATAAGGGGCTGATTTGGATCCACTAGTTTATTTCGTAGTTGTGGATGCTTGCGAGAGGGGCTAATCATAAGTGGGATGTTTTTCCAAGTAAGGGCAGCACCCAAGTACCGGTCCACACACATATCAAACTATCAAAGTAGCGAACGCGAATCATATGAACATGATGAAAACTAGCTTGACAGAAATTCCCATGTGTCCTCGGGAGCGCTTTACCTCCTATAAGAGTTTGTCCAGGCTTGTCCCTTGCTACAAAAGGGATTGGGCCACTTTGCTGCACCGTTGTTACTATCGTTACTTGCAACTTGCTACGAATCATCTTACCACACAACTTTCTGTTACCGATAATTTCAGTGCTTGCAGAGAATACCTTGCTGAAAACCACTTGTCAGATCCTTCTGCTCCTCGTTGGGTTCGACACTCTTACTTATCGAAAGGACTACGATAGATCCCCTACACTTGTGGGTCATCAATTGTCATGTTGAAATGACACTCGAATATGCTCCCTAGACGTAGCGAACTACAAGGCTTGTCGAAGCATACTGATGACATATATCAAGACTATCCTCTGTAAAAACGACCGTGAACAAACGGATCAACTAGATGTCAAACCTCAACCTCACATCATGTAACAGTTGGAAGATAATCCTATAGGTAACTACTTGAATTCCCACCAAAGAACTCCTGGAATTTTTCTAGTCATTCAATCGGGTCCACGGATACAAGGAGTAAAATCCATCACTCAACTCCAAGCAATAACACTACCCGTCTAGTGTATCACATCCGTCAATACATAAACAGAGATCTCAGGAACTCATCTATCTCTGACCCTCGTAATCACAACGATACCAAGTATGGCAGTACATCCGGACGCTCTCCACCAGTACTGGGGATGCGGGACTCCTCTCGCCACTACTAGTATTGAAGCAATTTCAAACATCCTCCGTCTTGAGATACTAAGAAGTCTCAATCATAGCGATGTGCTTAAGAATCCCCTAGAGCTCAACTCCTCAGAAGAAATCAAGTTAGACTGGAGGCACCAAGATAGAACTCCGTCACATCGACATCATATAGATTCCAAAACTATCAGCGTTATCCTAAAAAAAATTGAGTGAGAAGAGGAGTAGAATTAAAATTCCTAAGTCGTGAACTTCACCAGAGCAAAGACGAGGAGTAAAAAGAATCCTACTCTCCAATATATAACTAGACTCAAAGTAGTTTTTCACTAGACTCGACCTGGCCAAGTTTGATCAATCAAGGGGGCTCCTAGGTCGGTACATCATGATGATGATGATGATGATGATGATGATGATGATGAAGAAGAAGAAGAAGAAGAAGCAGAAGAACAAGAAGCAGAAGAAGAAGAAGAAGAAGAAGAAGGAGGAGGAGAATGAGAAGGAGAAGAAGAAGAAGGAGAAGAAGAAGAAGAAGGAGAAGGAGGAGAAGAAGAAGAACTTTGACACTAACTTGTGATCCTATCCTTATTTTGGCATGAGGACCTCCACAAGGATAAAAGGGCATCTCATTGTTTCGCAAGAATGGATATCGTTACGAGTACATGTACTGAAGAGGTGAGTATATGGAATTGGCTTACACACGCCACAAGCTACAACAAGTTCACATCAATACATTACCATATTCAATCACCATGTAGAAGAGGAGGGTCCGACTACAGACGAAAACAAACAATAAAAGAACGACATCCATCCTTGCTATCCCAGGCTGCCGGCCTGGAACCCATCCTAGATTAGCGAAGAAGAAGAAGAAGAAACTCCAAATAGAACATTCATCACGCTCACCTCAAAGTAACTCTTTACATGTACCTGCAATTGTTGTTGTGTAACATCCCAAAATTATAAATTTTGGAATGTTAATATAATTATTAGATTGATTGTTTGTTTGCTTGCTGAGTGACTGAAACTTGTGTGAAATTTGAAACTTTTCGAAACTTTTGAATGAGAGGGAATAAAATGACTTTCCCCTTCTCCGGTGAATTCAAATTCAATCTTTTAAAAGCAAAGAGAGAAGATGACATGACTTCTTCAATTATAAAGAGTTTGAACGGAGATATTTGCATTGAATTCTTTTGCATTTCAACTTCTTTTTCCCCGCACGAGTAATGCCCGGAGAAATACTCTCTTGCACGCAAGAGAGAGAGCGGAGGAAAATGACCCTCCAACGTGCGGGCAAATTTGTGAGATATTTGAGCCAAGAAACCCAAGGTTTATATGAAAAAATAATTGCAAAAAGAAATAAAGCAAATTAGGGAATTTCTGAAAAAAAAACATTTTTTCAAGTTTTTATTTTTGCTTTGGAAAAATATTATTCGGGTAGAGATTCTTTTTCTGATTTTTTTGGTATATAATACCATATATTAATATTTTGATTTACTTTCTTTTTTTCGTTTTTATTTTCTGTCTCGGAAAAATTAGAAATAGGAAAGTTATTTTTTCCTTTTAACAACCGCCGTCGGGCGCACTATTGGCCTCGGCCGAGATCCCCACCCCCTCGGATCGAATCCCCTTGATGTAGGGCGACCGACCCACTCCCCACCGCCTCCCTCTCACTGACCGTGGCCCCCACCAACCGAACCTTCTCCCCGTCGGCCTTCTCCTACCTCCCTCTCTTTCCTTTTTCTGCCCGAAACCGAGTTGCACTAGGAACCCGCGATTTCCTTCCCCCGATCCTCCCTCTCTCTTCCTTTCTACCCCCTCCCCATGGCCTATAAATACTCCCCCATCTCCACCGCCCCCGTTAACACCCTAATCTCGCCGCACCGCCGCCCCCCAAGCCTCTGCCGCGAGCCGCCGGAGCAAAAGCTCCTGCCCACCTGCTGCACCGCCTCCAGGAGCAGCCCCGAGCCCCTCTCTCCCCCGAGCGCCTCCCCCCGAGGAGGAGGACTGCCCCGCCGCCGTCGCCCCATCCCCACCGCCCCGGAGCCCCCTCCCCCCCTCGTCGGCGACGCCCTCGCCGGAGCTACCCCAGCCAGCATGGTTCTCACCCTCCACCTCTCTGTTCTTCCTTCGTTCTCTTCTTTCACCCTTAGATCTTGATTCTATGGTCTAGATTAGATTCTTAGGTAACTCTTCGGTTTAGTTCAGTAAACCAGTGGTTTATTTTCACTTATGATTTAGCCGGCAGGTTTTCCTTAGCTTCGGCCGTTTGCTCCTAGCCATGCAACAAACGTCCTCCGCAGCCAGTAGCAACTTGCCACGTGTACCCCAATAGTTAGCTAGTTAACTTCAGTTTTTTTCTGTCTAAATTGCAAAAATAGCAAGTTTCAATCTTGTTTTGGCCACAACTTTTGATACCGAAGCCCAATGACATTGATTCTTTTTCCTGTAGCTCACAAATTTCCTGTTGTTTTTAAAAACATATAATTTGTCAATGTTTGAAATTTTCAAATATAAGTTAGATCAGATTAAGTTTAAACCTTGTTTTGCCTATTCCAGGAGTTTAAAAATAGCTTTTAATTTGATTCCTTTTCGTACTGATCACTAGTGATCTTATTTATCAGTGATAAAAATTTCAGATTTTGTTGAGTATATTAGCTCACTGTCTCTTATGAAACAATTTCTGTTTCACCTCTTTTAGGATTTCGGTTAATTCCTTTTCTATTTTTGTTTTAAAATATTTTTCTTTATTATTTCAGAAAGATTATTATTGTTCTGTTTATGTTAGTTAACAGTAGTTTTGCAACAAGTTTTTATTTTAGTTTTATTTGTTTTCATGAAATCAATTCTAGTTCCTTAGTAACTTGCAATTGTTTTCACCATTGTTTCAAATCCCGTTTGGGAATACTTTCAAAAAGTTTTGTGAAAAATATTTTATTTTATCTTAGTTAAACTTATATCTTAGTTCCTTGTTATTATTTTCTGTTAGACAAAAGCTATTTAGTGTTTGACGTAGTAGAAGACTCCCTAGTCTTATTTGAAGTTTTCTTTCGGATTCCTTTTCGCTCTCTCGTTTGTTTTGATTGCTAGAATGATTGCTAGTATGAGTGCTTATGTGAATGATATGTTTGCTATATAGATTTCATCGGAGAGTGACGAGTAGTCTATCAAGTTATTTTCTCGAGGAATTCCTCTTCGTCAACATCACCAGGCAAGTCACTTGATCATACTATCACCTATGTTTTTATGCATCGTAGTTCTACCATCCTATTCCCATTTGCATGCTGCTTAGGTACTTGGAACTTTTAGTATAGATTGTAGTATCATGTGGTAGGCACACAACAACCCCGATACTTGGCCCCGGGACGACAAATTTCATATTGCTATGCTTGAGTAGACGGGATTTCGGTTGAGTGCATAACACGAGTAATGCGAGGTTGATTAAATAATCAAGACTGGTTAAGACAAGATTTTCAAGACCTCGGACGCAATGCAACTCTGGGTGAAGGACGGTTGATCGGTTCCCTGGAGAAACAAGTGGATGACCCGGGATGCTGGGGACGGCCATGACATCCTGCGGAAAGCTTCACCCAGGCTCAAAGAGACGGACGGATATTTTCAAGACCCAAGGCTTACCTGCACAACCACAAGTCATTATGGGCTCTGGCTTGGTTGGACAACGCGACGACTCTGGACAGGCGGTGCTAGCAGATGTAGACAAACGGTAGGAATGGATGGGCACCGACAGGGATTCAGAGGAACCCGTTGAAAGACCATGTTTTGATCATCCGGTCTTCAAACACCCTGAACTGCGAGGACATACACGGAGGCGATCAAATCTTGTGGGGAACGTGTGCAAAACTCTGCAGAGTACTCAAACCTAATCGATTAGCCGTGTCCACGATTATGGACAACTTGAGCCAAAGGAACTGAAGTTATCTGGATTTCTCAACACCATTAAATGTATTGATGTGGGAATTATTGACAACTCGGGTACGAGAATTGGTTGGCGGAACCATCTCCTTAACAACCAACAATGTAGTAACATTTTGCTTTTAGCCCTCTCTTGTTGTAGGAGAAAACTTGCTTTTCGCTAAAAACTTATAGCCCCACCTGCCATATATGCATATAGTATAGATGATTACTTTTCACCCCTCTCTTATGTGACTTGCCGGCATATTCAATATGCTGACCTACACGGCTGCAACGTCTTATGTTGCAGATATTTTTCTTCGAGGAGTAAGAGTACGATTCAGGGTTACGGTCTACACTCAACTTTCCGTTGGTGTTTATTGGGACTCCACTCCCTTGACTGCTTCCGCTGAGATATTTAAGGTATATATCTGTTTTACGCTATTTACATGTGATTGCACTTTGATATATACATTGATGTACTGTGTGTGCCAGCATACTGATCCAGGGATGGCACAGAAACACAGAGGCTTGACTCGTCTTGAGTCGGGTCGCTACAGAGATGGTATCAGAGCACATGTTGACTGTAGGACGTGACCCCTAGAAACTGGAAATTTCTTAGGATAGGATCTCTCAGAAAAAAAATCTTATTTTCGAGAACACCTTTCATTTCTCATCCCTTCTGATTTCATCAAATGTTCTCTCTCACCTCAAATAGTTATACAATCCCCTTACCCCTTTGACCTCATGAAGAATCAACGGAGTTCTACTTCAAAGTAAAGACGATTTCACCACGCGTTTGAAGAATTGAAGCTACACCAACAGAAGACTCTCAAGACCCGAAGAACTCGAAGACCCTGAAGTGTTCGAATAATTATATGACCATTAGAAGTCCAAACCCCTTTTATATACCAACGTTAGATACGATGAATTGTGAGCCATGATTGGTGTGTGTTTAGCGACGGCCACAAATAAAACCTATTCTCAAAAATATTGTTTGTATTATGTGTATCTCCCTCTCTTACCCGTCTCATCCCCAAAACCTCAACCCTACCAGATGGAGTATGAAGCTAGACTTGTAGTCTCTGGACCAATGACCCAGCTGGAAGCTGACATATGGATTCAAAACATGGAGAACCACTTCGGGAGCAACTTGATCTCAAGGAAGTATGAAGTGGAACACGCTCTCCAGTACTTTACCCAAAGTGCTGCTATCTCGTGGAAAATGCATCATGCCATACAAGGATTTGGTGGAGCAGAAACCTAGGACGAATCAAGAGGACTCTGTTAAGATCCCGTCTCATTCGGAAGTGCTATGATAATCCGAAGGAGAAGACTTGTGCATGCAAGATCTGTGGAGAAATAGGACACACCCAGGAAGAACACAAGGATGGATGCACTCATTGTGATGAAAATCACCCAGCTGAGGAGTGCCCAAGTAGTCAGGTGACTTGTTTCCTTTGTGAAGGAACCACCCACTACCCAGCTCAGTGTCACATTTACCCCAAGGTGCAACAAGTTGTCAAGCAGCAGAAAGATGCAGTGAAGGAAACCCTCAAGAAGAAGATTCTAGAAGAACCGGTGATGAACGAAAATATTGAAGACCCTGATGGACAAGGTCTGACCAGATTTTTTTTCCAATGCATGCTACTCATGTGGAGAAGAAGGACATTATTCACAGGATTGCACGAAGAGAAGCCAAAAGTATCTGGGAAACTTCCCGACGGAAAAAGTGGAGTTTGATCCACTTGAAATAGAAGAACTGGCCAAAATAAAGGAGTCCGGAAAGAAGAACAAGTACCCTCGGAAGAACCAAATCTCTGCAGACATAGACCTGAGTCATGTCCGATGTTACAAGTGTATGAAATTTGGCCACCACAAATACATGTGCTCAGGAAGGAAGCCAGGAATCCAAGGAGCAAAAGCAGAAGCTAAGAAGCCTCGAGACTTGTCAGAAATCATTTGTTTTTGTTGCAAGGAAGCAGGTCATTTTGCCAGCGATTGTCCACAAAGGAAGAAAGCTAGAATGGAATAGTTAAGTTTTGACCGTGGCAATAAGTGTAATCTGAAGCACTCTTGTTTTTTATGAGATCCTGGAGTGAAATTTTTGTAACAGAAGTCCCTGATATTGTAATAACATCATGAATAAATGGAATTTATTGTCTCATGATTGTCTATGTTGAAACTATATGCGTTGTTTCTCTTCGGACAAAGATCTCTGAACAATTACGAGGATATGAGAAAATATGGTCTATGCAGGCATGAGTATAATTCATTTAAGTGTGGTAGTAATTGGTAAAACCCCACAGGATCCACTGAGAAGGAATGTACCATGATTACCAAGGAGACACATACATTCCTCTGAGTACCTATTTACTGACACCTGCAGATGGCAACTCCCTACGAGTCATTCCTCAAGGGCCCAGAAACGATCATGACTCTGACTAGTGATCATGATTACCCGAAAATCCTGAAGGACATGATGAAGCACATTCACCTTGAAGGAGATGCAGTCTACAAAGGCTACCCATTCATGGAAAATGGAGTGGAACTTTGGTACGTGGAAGTACACGTCCACCATGTGAAAGGAGTTTGTCCAAAGATTATGGGGCAATATTTTTCATTTCACGTGTACCACGAGCAACATTCTTTGATGTTGTTCGTGAAGCTGCCATGGAAGCCATCCGTCAGATCGGAGAAATACTTGAAGCAAGACTTCGTCATACCCAGGAATACCTGAGTGAGGTACGTGCGGAGATGATGGAGATGAAGCTCCGGACCACCATGATGAAGCAAAATATGGATGATTTCAAGGAGCACCTCGGAAAGTTCGAGTGGAACTAAGTACCTCCAAGAGAGGTTGATGAATAAAGCTGGCAGAAATGCTTGACCATACCGAACAATGCGGATGGCAGCATTTGTAATAAAGTACTTTTGAATTGGAGTTTTTGAGGATAAATTAAGGATGTAATAAAGGATTGATTATGAAATGAATATGATTTATGGAAGAAGCTATGATGGATCAGCAAAACATTTTCTTAGGAGCATACGAAAACCTGAGAGTTGTGAAGATACGATAGATGTTTCGTTCAGCTTGCAGAACCAATGGATTATCTGAACTCCGTTCGTGGACAAGAGAAATTCTGCAACACTTGTGAGGATGCCCAAGTGTTAGAATGCGAGATTCGCTAAACCTTATACAGAGAAATGATTTGGGTGCGGAATGGATTGATCACCATGACGACTTACTCTTATCATTTATCTTGCTATTCGGAATGGTAAATCTGAGAGACTTACCCATAGTGAGAGACGACGTTCTTTGAAGCTTTTGGTTAAGCCTTAGAATGGTATGATGAACGCCCCATGTACATGGCACCTGTTGTCACGCGTAGGAAATTTTACGGTGAGGATGAAACCAAGACCCCCTTTCTGTGCAGGATAACCACAAATGGTAGACCACCATGAGAATCATCGATAGGTTAGTTAGAACTGATCACGAGACTGTCAGTTAAAGAAGACCCAGTAACGGAAGAAGCTTATATCAACGGAAGAGCCCTCGTTTTTGATGGAGACGTTATGAATATAACGGAAGATATGAAGACTGTGAGGAGTCAGATGCCAAAAACCCCGAGGATTGTTAAAATCTTAAGGGACCAGTAACCTTCATTTTAAGTGTGGTAGCATCCCACCTTGCCGGAGATTGGATTTGTTAGAAGACCCCCAAACCGTAACCTTTCTTTCTAGCCTCTTCGAATCTCGAGGACGAGATTCATTTTAAGTGTGGTAGTTTGTAACATCCCAAAATTGTAAATTTTGGAATGTTAATATAATTATTAGATTGATTGTTTGTTTGGTTCCTGAGTGACTGAAACTTGTGTGAAATTTGAAACTTTTCGAAACTTTTGAATGAGAGGGAATAAAATGACTTTCCCCTTCTCCGGTGAATTCAAATTCAATCTTTTAAAAGCAAAGAGAGAAGATGACATGACTTCTTCAATTATAAAGAATTTGAACGGAGATATTTGCATTGAATTCTTTTGCATTTCAAATTCTTTTTCCCCGCACGAGTAATGCCCGGAGAAATACTCTCTTGCACGCAAGAGAGAGAGCGGAGGAAAATGACCCTCCAACGTGCGGGCAAATTTCTGAGATATTTGAGCCAAGAAACCCAAGGTTTATTTGCAAAAATAATTGCAAAAACAAATAAAGCAAATTAGGGAATTTCTGAAGAAAAAAAAACATGTTTTCAAGTTTTTATTTTTGCTTTGGAAAAATGTTATTCGGGTAGAGATTGTTTTTCTGATTTTTTTGGTATATAATACCATATATTAATATTTTGATTTACTTTCTTTTTTTTCGTTTTTATTTTCTGTCTCAAAATAATTAGAAATAGTAAAGTTATTTTTTCCTTTTAACAGCCGCCGCCTGGCGCACTATTGGCGTGGGCCGAGATCCCCACCCCGTGGGATCGAATCCCCTTGATGTAGGGCGACCGACCCACTCCCCACCGCCTCCCTCTCACTGGCCGTGGCCCCCACCAGCCGAACCTTCTCCCTGTCGGCCTTCTCCTACCTCCCTCTCTTTCCTTTCTCTGCCCGAAACCGAGTTGCACCAGGAACCCGCGATTTCCTTTCCCCTATCCTCCCTCTCCCTTCCTTTCTACCCCCTCCCCATGGCCTATAAATACTCCCCCATCTCCACCGCCCCCGTTCCCACCCTAATCTCGCCGCACCGCCGCCCCCCAAGCCTCTGCCGCGAGCCGCCGGAGCAAAAGCTCCTGCCCACCTGCTGCACCGCCTCCAGGAGCAGCCCCGAGCCCCTCTCTCCCCCGAGCGCCTCCCCCCGAGGAGGAGGACTGCCCCGCCGCCGCCGCCCCATCCCCACCGCCCCGGAGCCCCCTCCCCCCCTCGCTAGCGACACCCTCGCCGGAGCTACCCCAGCCAGCACGGTACTCTCCCTCCACCTCTCGGTTCTTCCTTCGTTCTCTTTTTTCACCCTTAGATCTTGATTCTATGGTCTAGATTAGATTCTTAGGTAACTCTTCGGTTTAGTTCAGTAAACCAGTGGTTTATTTTCACTTATGATTTAGCCGGCAGGTTTTCCTTAGCTTCGGCCGTTTGCTCCTAGCCATGCAACAAACGTCCTCCGCAGCCAGTAGCAACTTGCCACGTGTACCCCAATAGTTAGCTAGTTAACTTCAGTTTTTTTCTGTCTAAATTGCAAAAACAGCAAGTTTCAATCTTGTTTTGGCCACAACTTGTGATCCCGAAGTCCAATGACATTGATTCTCTTTCCTGTAGCTCACAAATTTCCTGTAGTTTTTAAAAACATATAATTTGTCTATGTTTGAAATTTTCAAATATAAGTTAGATCAGATTTAGTTTAAACCTTGTTTTGCCTATTCCAGGAGTTTAAAAATAGCTTTTAATTAGATTCCTTTTCGTACTGATCACTAGTGATCTTATTTATCAGTGGTAAAAATTTCAGATTTGTTTGAGTACTTTAGCTCACTCTTTCTTATGAAACAATTTCTGTTTCACCTCTTTTAGGATTTCGGTTAATTCCTTTTGTATTTTTGTTTTAAAATATTTTTCTTTATTATTTCAGAAAGATTATTATTGTTTTGTTTATGTTAGTTAACAGTAGTTTTGCAACAAGTTTTTATTTTAGTTTTATTTGTTTTCATGAAATCAATTCTAGTTCCTTAGTAACTTGCAATTGTTTTCACCATTGTTTCAAATCCCGTTTGGGAATACTTTCAAAAAGTTTTGTGAAAAATATTTTATTTTATCTTAGTTAAACTTATATCTTAGTTCCTTGTTATTATTTTCTGTTAGACAAAAGCTATTTAGTGTTTGACGTAGTAGAAGACTCCCTAGTCTTATTTGAAGTTTTCTTTCGGATTCCTTTTCGCTCTCTCGTTTGTTTTGATTGCTAGAATGATTGCTAGTATGAGTGCTTATGTGAATGATATGTTTGCTATATAGATTTCATCGGAGAGTGACGAGTAGTCTATCAAGTTGTTTTCTCGAGGAATTCCCTTCGTCAACATCACCAGGCAAGTCACTTTGATCATACTATCACCTCTGTTTTTATGCATCGTAGTTCTACCATCCTATTCCCATTTGCATGCTGCTTAGGTACTTGGAAATTTTAGTATAGATTGTAGTATCATGTGGTAGGCACACAACAAACCCGATACTTGGCCCCGGGACGACAAATTTCATATTGCTATGCTTGAGTAGACGGGATTTCGGTTGAGTGCATAACACGAGTAATGTGAGGTTGATTAAATAATCAAGATCGGTTAAGAGAAGATTTTCAAGACCTCGGACGCAATGCAACTCTGGGTGAAGGACGGTTGATCGGTTCCCTGGAGAAACCAGTGGATGACCCGGGATGCTAGGGACGGCCATGACATCCTGCGGAAAACTTCACCCAGGCTCAAAGAGACGGACGGATATTTTCAAGACCCAAGGCTTACCTACACAGCCACAAGTCATTATGGGCTCTGTCTTGGTTGGACAACGCGGCGACTCTGGACAGGCGGTGCTAGCAGATGTAGACGAACGGTAGGAATGGATGGGCACCGACAGGGATTCAGAGGGACCCGTTGAAAGACCATGTTTTGATCATCCGGTCTTCAAACACCCTGAAGTGCGAGGACATACACGGAGGCGATCAAATCTTGTGGGGAACGTGTGCAAAACTCTGCAGAGTACTCAAACCTAATCGATTAGCCGTGTCCACGGTCATGGACCACTTGAGCCAAAGGAACTGAAGTTATCTGGATTTCTCAACACCATTAAATGTATTGATGTGGGAATTATTGACAACTCGGGTACGAGAATTGGTTGGCGGAACCATCTCGTTAACAACCAACAATGTAGTAACATTTTGCTTTTAGCCCTCTCTTGTTGTAGGAGAAACCTTGCTTTTCGCTAAAAACTTATAGCCCCACCTGCCATATATGCATATAGTATAGATGATTACTTTTCACCCCTCTCTTATGTGACTTGCCGGCATATTCAATATGCTGACCTACACGGCTGCGACGTCTTATGTTGTAGATATTTTTCTTCGACGAGTAAGAGTACGATTCAGGGTTATGGTCTACACTCAACTTGCCGTTGGTGTTTATTGGGACTCCACTCCCTTGACTGCTTCCGCTGAGATATTTAAGGTATATATCTGTTTTACGCTATTTACATGTGATTGCACTTTGATATATACATTGATGTACTGTGTGTGCCAGCATACTGATCCAGGGATGGCACAGAAACATAGAGGCTTGACTCGTCTTGAGTCGGGTCGCTACATGTTGTAGTAATACGTGAGCCACGGGGACTCAACAATCTCACTTAAAAAGGTATCAAGACTAGCAAAGCTTAATGGGTGAGTTATGTTCAAGTGGTGAGGCTGCAGCAAGCGACTAGGTATTTATTTGAGGTGGCCAACTTACGAGTACAAGAATAAAAGAGGGGGATGATCTACACATAGCAGACGTGAACTACTGATGATCAAATGAATAATCCTGAACACCTACTTCCATCAGACATAACCTCACTGTGTCCTCTTCCGGATGTAGAACTCACAAGAAGAGACAGTCACGGTTACGCACTCAGTTGGCATATTTTAATTAAGTTTACTTCAAGTTATCTAGAACTGGATGTTAAACAAAGTTTCCAAGTTTGCCACATAACCGCGGGCATGGCTTTTCGAAAGATTTAACCCTGCAGGGGTGCTCCAAATAGTCTGTCGCAAGTTAACACAAGCTGCATAGAAAGCCTCGATCACGAAACTCGTGATCTCCTCGGATTCCTTAGTGGAAAACCTCAACTCTGAGATAACCCAAAGCATAGTCGGAATCCCGATGCACAAAATATTTCATAAAATGTAAAAGAAGTCCAGCAAAGCCGCCCGACATGTCGACGAACCCGATAGAAGCCGCGTATCTCGTTCTCAGGACACGACAGAGGAGCTAAGCATACGGTGGCCTGATAGTCATCTCCCGAGTTGCCCCGGGTTGGCCCCGCACGGTGCTCTAGTTTGGAACAACACTCATGAGGAGCACTGGCCCAGGGGTAGATTAAGTATGCTTTGGTTAATTACTCCCTATGCTGTTCATTAGTTATTAGGCAAATAGTACCAAAGTTGGGCCTTGCCAGACCGGTTTTAAACTGAAACGAATTATCGAGGGGGCCCCCATAACAACCATGAGCGTGTTAGGAGCGCTCAATTATGGAACATAACACCGGTAATCGAAACTAAGGCAGCAAAGGTGGAACAAAACACCAGGCTAGGTGGCCAGGCCTTCCACCTTTTACCAAGTATATAGGTGCATTAAACTAAATAGCAATAATATGGTGATATCACAAGGAACCCATGTCGGGACATGGAAGAAACTGCACTTTCAACTAGCAACGCTATAAGAAGGTTGTGCAAACGGTAACATAGCCGAACAGTGGTTTGCTGGGTTGTGGAAAAGGTTTGAGGTTTTCATGGCAATGTTGGGAGGCTTATTTAATAGGTGGTACGCAGCTAGGCATAGCGAAGAAATGAAAAAACTAGCATGGCAATCATAGTAATGGTATCTAGGGAAATGGTCATCTTGCCTGTGATCCCGCTTGGAAGAAGAACGAATCCGTGAAGCAGATGAACCAAAGTAGTCGAACGGATCCTCACACTCCGAAGCGGCTCGGAACTCTATAGAGAAGAACCAAACTAGAAACAAGAATCAACACACGGTATTGACCACGACACATGCACAATATGATGCACAACAAATATGATGCATGATCAGTTTGATTATGCAAGGCATGTCATGGCAATTCACAACAATCAAACACTACACATTAAGTGAAGCTCAATATGCAATGAGTTGCATATTGATGAAACTCCACATACGAATTACTTAGTTCACTCCCGTTTAGGTACACAAAAATATTATATGTCGTTTAAACATGGCAAGAGGTGAATCGTGTGATTCTACACATCATTTTAGTCGGTTTACACATGTGCTCATCTCCAACGGAGTTATGACCTAAGAGATACGACCAACACAAGATCATATGACATGGATGAAACATGCATGCAAAAACATACATAGGGGAAAAAATAAAAGACAGGCCATGGGGATTTGATCCCTGGACCTCCAAGATGTTGGCTCACTTGGACAACCAACTACACTAAAGTAGACATGTGATACAACGTGGATTCGGTCCTATATAAACCATATGCGCAAGCTGGTAGAAACCGAGACAACCAAAAAAATGTGGGGTGTGCTGCATTCGAACCCAGGACCTCGCGGTTGCAAACCTACAGCCTGACCATCTGGGCTACAAGGGGAGTTTGATAAGCATTGGAATTTAAACTACATGGACAACAGCTATCGCTAAGTGACACAACTGAGAACAGAACAGAGATGGCAAAAGAAACCTGGGGCGGATGGGATTCAAACCCTAGTCCCCTCGGTTTATAACACGCAACGGTAACCAGTTCAGCTAACAAGCCATTTGTGACTGAACACAGCAGCACAACTAGATATTATGCATATTCCAGAATAGATCTAGGCAAAAAAGGATTTTACCATGGTGATGTGTTCCTCACTGGTGACGAACTGGAAGGCGGAGGCGATGCCATCGGGTGGCGTGGCAGGGAAGCGGGGGATCCGCCATATCCGGAGGTAGAGGACCCATTCCTAGAGGTGGGGAGCTCCGATTTGATGCACGGATGAGGAGCTCTGCTCGTTCTCAAAGACAGCCATGGTGGCGCATGGGACTTGGGGATGGCAGAGAAAGGCGGCTCCGGTCCATGGCAGCGCCACATCCAAGCGAGGGTCGTTCGTCACGTCAAGTCTGTCATAAACGAGCCTCGGGGCCATGGCTGGAGCACAATGGGCAGCAGGCTCCCGATCTGAACCTGACACGGAGAAACGAAACAAAGAGGAGAGATTAGAGGAGGAAGGGGAGGAAGAAGGAGATGAGGATGGGAGAGGCTCTCGCCTGGAGAAGCTCCTCGTGGTGCAGGGTCGCATCTCCGACCTTCGACGAGGGCTTGAGGCTGCGGGGTCGCGGGGCTTGGGCACGAATAGCTCCGAACAAGGCAGAGGAGGCAGCTCAGGGATGGGCTCGATCACTGTCGAAGGAGCGGCTGCTGCATGATACACTGTTGTAGAACGACGTGCTCACGTGGGTGGACGTGACCAGGCGCATAGGGGAAGGAGATGGCTCCTAGGAGACACGATGCTTGGGGACGGGGCTGCTGCGGTGGTTCGGCTGGGGCTCTCGTTGGCTCGTCCTAGAAAGCTAGGAAGGAGGAGACCAGATGATGGATAGGTTGCGATGGGAGGTGATGTTTGGCTGGCGGAGAAAACAAGGTGGTGAACGAGAGGGAGAGGATGCGTGGGAGGCTATGGTCGCCCAGACGTATCCGGTTTGACCATGGGCATGTCCAGTAGGTGGGGACTTTGGCGATTTGGGGCCATTGGATGGGGAGCCAATGGTCCAGATTTAGACATGGGGACGGAGAGAGGAGGTGGAGCTAGCAGGTGGGATGTGTAGAGGGCTTGTGGGCTAAGAACAGAGGGAAAACGGGCAACCCGGTGACATAGTTTGAAACACTAAAATGTCCGATGATAAACCAATGATGGTGTCGCTAAGGTCGATCGTTCGGTTAACAAACGACCTTTGGTTGCGATGAAATTTGGCAGGCGGCCTACCTACAATAAAATAAGACCGCACACCATGTTTCGAGCCAATCCGAGAATGTTTTAGAAACACTTTCTGAAACAATTTTTTAACGGTGCCGCGGGCGCATGCGTGTGTGGTTGCTCTCGAAACGGTCAACGACGAAAACGGAGAGAACCGGCAACTAATAATGGATACATGTTTTGAAAATATGATGACAACAGAGTGTCGATGCAATTTGAATGATGTGCATGATGCGAGGATGAATGCGACAAACAAATGATTAACACGATGAATACGGAATAAAAGGGGAATCTTCTGGAGCGTCGGTCTCGGGGTGTTACATGAGAAGAGTAAGAAACAACAAGGATTGCTCCCAACTGAAGATGATCTTCATCAACAATGAGCATCCACCAGTACTACACCTTATTCACTAAAAGAGTTAATGGTGAATTATTTGTGTGCCAAATTTATGTGGATTATATTTTCTTTGGATCTACTAACCCGCATTTTAGTGAGAAGTTTGGAAGGTTGATGTCCGAGAAGTATGTGATGTCCATGTTGTGTGAGCTAAAATTCTTTATTGGTTTGCAAATCAAACAAATGACAGAAGGTATGGTTATCTCTCAAACCAAGTATACCAAGGACTTGATAGAGAATTTCAACATGCAAGAGTACAAAGGTGTGAAAACTCCCATGGCAGCTAGTGGACATGTTGACCTCACCAAGGAGTACGAACTGGTTGATCAAAAGGTTTATTGATCAGTGATCGGTTCATTGCTACACCTATGTGAATCTCATCCCCGTATTATGCTAAGTGTGTGCATGTGTGCCCGGTATCAAGCGGCACCAAAGGAGTGTCATCTAAAGGTCGATAAAAGAATTGTGAGATACTTGATACATACACGTGATACGTCTCCAATGTATCTATAGTTTTTTATTTTTCCATGCTGATATATTATCATTGTAGGATACTTTTTGGGTCATAATATACCAATTTGTATTATTTTTTAGTACTAACCTATTAACTAGGTGCCTAGTAGCAGTTTTTTTTGCGTGTGTTTTATTTTTCAGGTTTACTATACCAAACGAAGTCGAATTGCCTTGAACTTCTTTTATGATTTTTTGTGGACCAAAAGAAGACCTAGAAGCTTCGCAAGGAGGCCAAAAGCCCCAAAAGGGAGGCACAAGCCAACAAGGCTCTCCCAGAGGGGTGGGCGCACCCTGATGGCTTGTTCCTCCCTGGTGGCCCCACTTCCACCAATCTCTGGCCTATAGGTTCACATATATACCAAAAACCCTAAATATCAGAGAGAAACACTTTTTCTGCCACCGCAAGTCTCTGTTCCACGATGATCCCATCTGGAGCTTTGTTCCGACACTCTGCCGGAGGGGGGTTGATCACGGAGGGCCTCTTCATCAACCTTATTGCCCTCGTATGATGTGTAAGTAGTTCACCATAGACCTACGGGTCCGCAGTTAGTATCTAGATGGCTATCTCTCTCTCTCTTTTGACCTTCAATACAATGATCATTGCATCTTTCCTTTGAGCTATCCGATGTAATTCTTTTGTATGGTGTGTTTGTTGGGATCTGACGAAGTGTGGGTTTATGTTCAGATTATTTATGAAAATTATTTGAGTCTTCTCTAAAATTATTATGATTATTATTTTCATGATCATCATAGCTTCATAATTCCCTCCGATCTATTGAATTCCATTGGCCAAGTAGTTTGGTATTTCTTCACTAAGAGGGGTGCGTTGTAGTGGGTTCAATCAGACGAGTTTATATATCCCAATGAAAGAAGGGGACAAGTTATGTCTTTGTGTTACTTCCACTAAGGATAAAACAATGGGGTTTATTCATATTAGTTGAGTTTAATTTGTTTACATCATGTCATCATTCTCCAAGCATTACTATCTTTATCATGAACTTAATACATAGAGAGGCAAGCATAGAAGCGATCTTGAAGTGGAGTAATAGTAGTAGGTGCAGGCAGGTGTCGGTCTATTTGCTTATGGACGTGATGCCTATATACACATAATCATTGCTGTGAAAATCGCATAACTATCCGATGTTTTGTAATTTGCCCAACAGTAGTTTGTTTACCCACCATATGTTGCTTTCATTACAGATGCCACTAGAGTACATTATGGCCCGGGGTCTATTCACTTATATATTAAGGAAATTTATAAATTTTCATTGTTATGATGTGTTTGTTATTATAACTTTCTTGGTTTTTTCTCTTTTGTGTGCAACTGATGAAGACAATCGAGGATTGTTTTTCCAATTGGTTTGATAAACCTTGATTTCATAACTGAGGCAAATACTTAACCGTATTGTGTTGCAATTGCCCATTATCTTCATGGAAAACCCAACGTACATCACGAGTATGAAGAAGGATTTTTGGCGTCGTCGCCAGGGAATGCCATGACCAACTATCAAGTAACTTCACACAAAATATCATTCACTTGTTCTTCTTTTTATTTTTTGTTATATTTAGTTTGCTTCATAAAAAATAAAAAAATCAAAAATATTTATATTTGCTTGCTTGCCTAGTTATGGTATCTTTAGCTTTGTCGCACCAAAATCTAAAGTAAAATGCAAAAATTAAGATAAATGGATCATCATCCATTAGCTAATCTTTTCAAAATACTTGTTTATGTTGAAACAATTGCTAGTGAGAGCACACTGGATTTTCTTTATGAGGTCTTGCTTGAAAATCATGAATCTAAAAATTCCAAAATTTATAAAGTGATTCATGATAGTTCCTTGAATGAAAATCATGAGTGCCATGTTGTTAGTTTAAATTCTATGAATATCAATTAGCCTAATTATCATGATTGAGGTGATAATCATGATTTTGCTTGTGATCTTGGTAATTCTATGCTTCATGATGAATCTATTATTAATTATCATATTTTCAAGACTACTAAAAGTTGGTTTGGAAGAGCGGCAACTTGAGGTAATAATGATCCCACTACCTTCAAAAATTATAAGACTGGTACGCATATGGACCATAAAGAGAATGTTTTACATGATAGATATATTGTTGAATTTTAATATGATCCTATATGTAATTATTATGAGGGAGGCAAATATGTTATAGAAATTTTCATGTTACTCATTTACCTCTCTTGATGTTTAAATCGTCAATGCTTCAATTTTGTACTTGCTTGTGCTAGACACTTCTTGTCTTCAAAATTTGTTTGCTTCTAAAATGCCTATGGATAGGAAGCATGTTAGACTTAAATGTGTTTTTCACATGATTTATAATGCTCTCTTTGTGCTTCAATTCTTGTCTTTTACATGAGCATTATTATTATCTCAAGCTTATGTTAATGGCTATAAAGAAAGAACTTAATGGGAGCCAACCCAACAGTTGTCATTTATTTCTGTTATGGTGTGATGGCATGATTATTGCCTGTGTAATTATTACAGTTTTATGTTTAAATTAGTGTTTGTGCCAAGTTAAGCCTTTGATATGACTTATGTGATAAGTATAGTTGATATGGTGAAAACAGAAACATTGACGTCTAATGCAGAATTTCTCTGTTTTACTAGAACATCTTTTTAACCTGGATTTTTTTATAGAGTATTTCCCTACAAATTCATGAGGTCGTATTAATGTTTCAAATAAAATGGAGTTATAGAAGTATAGATTCATGACAGATTGCTACACACTATTTCTATTAGACAGATTATGTTTTAGCTTGCATAGTTTGCTTGTTTTGATAATGTTGTGGATTGTATTGTGGGTATAATACATGGATATTGAAGTATGAATCAACTCACAACAGTACCTAAGTCTGAATACCTAAGTATGAGTACCTATCATAAAATAATGAAATATGAATCAACTTACAAAAGTACCTAAGTATTTGATATGTTGTTTATTCTAACGGATCTCATGAAGTTTTGTTGAGTTTTGTGTGATTGAAGTGTTCAAGTTTGGCGTGTTATCACGATGGGCAATGGAAAAAGGAGCGATAAGATCCTAAGCTTGGGGATTCCCAAGGCACCCCAAGTTAATATTCTAGGAAGACTCAAGCATCTAAGCTTGGGGATGCCCCGGAAGGCATCCCCTATTTTGTCTCAATCAATCGGTATGTCACTTGGAGCTACATTTTTATTCGTCACATGATATGAGTTATGCTTGGATCGTCATTTTCTTTAGTTTGATTTTTATGTTATTTTTTGCCACAATCATATTTTTCTGGACACGCCAACTTGAGAGAGACACACATTTGTCCTGATTTGTTAGAATACTCTATGTGCTTCACTTATATCTTTTGAGCTTAGGAGTTGTTCTAGTATTTTAGTTATATCTTTTCAAGCATGATAGCATGTCGATTATATAGAAAAAATTTCGCTCTCATTCTAGACTTATATTTTCTTGAGAGTTAATAAACAATAATGGTAAATTGCGTGGGTCATAAATCTAGTCCAAAAATAATAAGTATTCAACGTATGATAATCAAAACCATCATGTAGCACATATAGAGAAATTGTGGGTTAATGATGGTAATATGAAAAAGGTGTGAGTGCATCATTGTTGATTCATAGAAGTAGTGGTAATAAGAAGTGTTAATTTATTGTTTGTCTAAATATTAAAAAGGCATGGCGGGGAAGTGTGAGTATTTCTATTCCTCATTAAAATACTAGTGTTGTTTCGAGTAGGAATTGAACGATGGTTAACACCTCTCGTGCCTCCAAACCCCGTGGCATGATACTCTCTATCACATGTTGCTCGTTCTCCTACGCATGCATACATCCATGAGGCCAGCCGGCCGTATGATCCTAGTAAGCTAGCTTAGCTCGTGTTCATGCATGAGGTCAGCCGGCCGTATGAGCCTCGTCGTCGCCCCGGTCGGCAACTCCATCTTGCGATGTCGCTTCCTCCGCGCGCCCTTTCTGCGCGGCCTCTTCACGCTGATGGGCCCCTCGGCCGCATCAGCGTCCAACCATCCCAGTCCTTCGCCAACATGACCGGCCATCGCTCCATTGGCTCCGTTGGCTGCCTCGCCGCATCGGCCATGCCTGCGTCGCACCAGTGTGTCGGCTCCACCCGTCCGTCCCAGCCTGAGGTTCTCCAGCGCGCTGGTTGCCTCGATGAGGCTCACAGGGCCAACGGGCAATGTGGTCGTGCCAAACTTCGCTGGTGCATCCAAACCCCGTGGCATGATACTCTCTATCACACATAAGCCTTCTTATATATTCCCCAAAACAGCCACCATACCTACCTATCATGGCATTTCCATAGCCACTCCGGGATATGTTTCCATGAAAATTCTACCGTTACATCATATGATTAGTTCATTCATCATCATATTGCTTTCCATGATCATATAGAGCTCACACAAAATTTGCGGCAAAGCCACCATTCATCACATTGCTGATATATGTCATGCTAGATCATTGCACATCCTGGTACACTGCAGACCATTCAGATTGAGTCATAGTTCTTCATGTCGAGCTTTCATCAGTTGTAACTAAATAAAAGTGTGATGATCATCATTATTAGAGTATTGTCCCAGCGAGGAGAGGATGATGGAGGCTATGGTTCCCCGACATGTCGGGAAAATACTCCGAAACAAAAATAGAAATGGGGGAGGCCAAATGAGTGCGCCGTATAAAAATGAAAAAAATGGAAAAATGAATGAGAGAAAAAGAGATAAGGTACTTTACTTCCATCCTTTACCACACTTGTGCCTCGAAGTGGCACCTTGTTCCTCATATAGAGAGTCTCATGATATGTCATTTCCATACGCTAGTGGGAAACTTATTCTCATTATTATAAACTTGGCTTGCATATTCCGATGATGGGCTTCCTCAAATGCCCGAGGCCTTCATGAGCAAGCAAGTTGGATTCACACCCCACTTAGCTTCATTCGAGCTTTCATCCACTTATATCTCTAGTGCATCATCTGCATGGAAATCCCTACTCCTTGCATTGAAATCTACCGATGGACATCTCCATAGAACGTTGGTACGCCTAGTTGATTTGAGACCATCTTCTCCAATTTTTATCCCTTTGATATCTACCACCATATTCTGTTCCACCCTTATGATATCTTCATCGTTCACTCTCATGTATTGTGTGAAGAATAAAAAGTTGACTCACATTGAAAAAGTACAATCCAATTGCCTGACTTGGACACCATGGTGCTTGACATCTGTATTAACATGGTGAAGATGAAGCCATGCTTTGCTAATATAAAAGATGAATAGGGGTAAAGATTTTTTTAGGATCGGATACTTGGAAATATTGATGATTTTGTTTCTTATGCTTATAAATATTACTATGTTGATGTTTGTTAATTCATCTTTTCTAAATGATCATACATGAAAAAGATTACATATTGGGTAGCATGTCACATCAAAAATTCTGTTTTTATCGTTTACCTACTCGAGGACGAGTAGATATTAAGCTTGGGGATGCTTTATACGTCTCCAATGTATCTATAATTTGTATTGTTCCATGTTGATATAATATCGTCCTAGGATACTTGTGGGGTCATAATTTACCATTTTATATTGTTTTTAGCACTAACCTATTAGCCAAGTTCCTAGTGTGAGTTGATGTTTTCTGCGTGTTCTTTACTTTTCAGGTTCACTATACCATACGAAGTCCAATTGCCCCGAAACTTTTTTATGATTTTTCTGGACCAAAAGAAGACGTGCAACCTTCAGGAGGAGGCCAGAAGCCCCACGAGGGAGGCACAAGCCAACAGCGTGTGGCCAGGGGGGTGGGCGTGCCCTGATGGCTTGTCCCTCCCTTGTGTCCCCACTTCCTCCAATCTCTAGCCTATAATTTCACATATATTCAAGGAAACCTAAATACAAGATAGAAACATTTTTCTTTCGTTGCTGCAAGTCTCTGTTCCACGGTGATCCCCTATGGAGCTCCATTCCGGCACTCTCTCGGAGGTGGGGTCGATCACGGAGGGCCTCTTCATCAACCTTGATGCCCACGTCATGATGTGTAAGTAGTTCACCACACGCCTACGGGTCCATATTTTGTATCAAGATGGCTATCTCTCTCTTTTGATCTCCAATACAATGATTGGCATCTTCACGTTGATCTATGTGATGTAATTCTTCTGTATGGTGTGTTTGTTGGGATCCGATGAATTGTGGGTTTATGTTCAGATTATGCATGAAAATTATTTGAGTCTTCACTCAAATTATTATGATTCTTATTTGCATGATCATCATAGCTTCATAATTCTCTCTAGTCTAGAATTGCTTTGGCCAAGTAGTTTTGTATTTGTTTAGTTAGAGGGGTGCGTTGTAGTGGGTTCAACCCGATGAGTTTCTATATCCCAATGAAAGAAGGGGACATGTTTTATCTTTGTGTTGCTACCACTAAGGATAAAATGATGGTTTTTATTCATGTTGGTTGAGTTTAGTTTGTCCGCATCATGTCATCATTCTCTAAGCATTACTTTGTTTTTCATGAATTTAATACGTAGAGAAGCAAGCATATAAGCGCTCTTGAAGTGGAGTAATAGTAGTAGGTGCAGGCATGAGTCGGCCTATTTGCTTATGGACATGATGCCTATATACACATGATCATTGCCATGAAAATCGTGTAACTATCCACTGTTATGTCAATTTCCCAACAGTAATTTATTTACCCACCATATGTTGCTTTCATGAAATAGGCCACTAGAGAGCATTATGGCCCCCGGGTCTATTCACTTATATATTCAGAAAACATATAATTTCCTCGCTGTTATTATTTGTCTTTTACTTTATTTTGCAACTTACAATTCTCTACAATAATCTACACAGCTCATTTGCTTGCAAACAATGAAATCAAGGGGATTGACAACCTTCTTGCCCGTGTTGTGTGCAAGTGTTTTGCTCTTTTGTGTGTAGCCACCGAAGATAGTCGAGGATTGATATTTCTGTTGGTTCGATGAACCTTGGTTTCACAACTGAGGGGAATACTTACCCGTATTTGCTGCAATTACCCATTCCTCTTCACGGAAAACACAAAGCAAATCACAAGGATCAACACCAAACTTTGGCGTTAGGTATCCCAAGGGATCTTCTTTTTATCTTTTTGGCTATTCCAACTCAGATTATGCCGGAGACAAGGTTGACAGAAAATCAACCTCGGTTACATGTCAATTTCTCGGGAGATCTGTTGTGTCTTGGTCATCCAAGAAACAAAACTCGGTATCTCTATCTACCACCGAAGCAGAGTGCATTGCGACCGGATCATGTTGTGCACAGTTTCTATGGATGACGCAAACTCTTAATGATTATGGAATACATGTGAAACATGTTCCATTGATGTGTGACAATAAAGGGCTATTAAGATTGTTCATAATCCCGTGCGACATTCTCGAACTAAACATATTCAGTTTGACATCATTTTGTTTGTGATCATGTTGGCAAAGGAGAAATTAATATCAAGCATGTTCGTACCAAAAACCAATTAGCCGATATTTTACCAAGCCACTTGATGAGAAAGTGTTTTTTCACTTGACGAGTGATTCGAACATCATTGATGCTTCAAACTTGAGCTAGACTCACTCGGATGCAAGCGAGGGCATGAGCTTACTTGATTATTACATTATGCTATTTATATGACACTATCTTATATCTTGGAAAACTATGATCCCTTGTATTGCATCTAACCTTTTGTATGTACTTGAAAGAACTACACTCCACGAGAATGCCATCAACTCACATCAAAAGCAATATTGTTATGTCCAAGTATCAACAACCCTTTCTTTGGATATGAAGGAAGAAGACAACAAAATCATATCCGTGACAATTATTTGTTGAATAAATTCACTCTTGTCATTTGGATAAATTATATTCTTACCTGCATGACTAACCTATGTAGGTGAAAAGTGAACTAAAATAACAAAGAATACTCCCAATTCAAGATGAACTTCATCAACATTGAGCATCCACAACAAGGTTGCCTACACGCCATGTCATCAACATCTTTCAAAGGTATGTACTCATATCATTGATAAAGCTTTACTCCAAGTCATGAGGTAAAGAAAATCAAGTGGTATGAAGACATTAAAATGCTTAACAAAAAATAGTAACCCCATTTTGAGCTTAATGATGCGTATGACCTATGATCAAGCATTCTTGATTCGTTCCTCAAGTCAATATACTCTAATATAGGTGACCTTATCAACGACCAACATCTAGATGAAGAGTCTTCTATGGTTCATATTCTATTTGCACTCTTTCTTCGAACCATTCAATCTCTATATAGTTGTGAAAATTCATTGCAAATATTTTTGAAAATTCCTTGGAAAATCGTTGAATATTTTCTGAGAAGCATTGCCAAAATATCTGAGAGTCTTTATTGTCAAAATGGCCAAGAAGGATTTTTTTTATTTATATCTGTCACACCATATCTTAAAGTATACGAGTTTCCAATTGCAGCTTGGTCCCTCCAAACTAGAAAAATCAGTCTCACCAACACAACAAAAATACTATCCACAGCTTCTTCGATGTCACCGATAGGAACCTCTTCGGTTGTACCGATTTCTCCTAGAGTCCTAAGATCATTTTTGATTCTACCGAATCATTTTGCCTAAAGACTCCAGATTTTGATACTATTTTAGTTCTTTACGTTTATCTCAACCATTTTCTTGAGGGAGAAATAAACATCTAAAGGGGGAGAAACATCTACGATCCCTACTCACGGGGGAGAAAAATCAAGGAACCCTTACCTATATGAAAGGGGAAAAATCCAGGATCCCTTACTCTCAAGGAACCCTTACCCTCTCACCTTTTTGGAAACCAAAGGGGAAGACATATCAAAGATTATGCTTAAAGGGGGAGAAATCTTTAAGGGGGGGGGGGGTACTAAAGGTTCATAAATCTTTTAGGGGGAGAGATGATATCAAAGCTTATGCTTACCCAAAGGGGGGTAAATACATTCAGGAGGTCAGAAAGTTTTAGTTAAGTTTTATTTGCCTTCTTGTATTGGACTTGTCTCACCCAGCCTACTCCCAATATCTACAAGCTATGATTCACACGGAGAGGAAAACCAACATTTTCATACTTAGGGGAGAAAGTTCTAAATGTTCTTGGAGACATATCTATCCTAACAAATAGGGGGAGAAATATATATCATGAAATCCTATTTCCAGGATGTCTTCCATGTCTTGGTAGTATTAAAGCTCTTTGCATATTTACAATAGAATACTATTGTGTTATCTAACAATTGTTTTCTCAAGTATGTGTTATTAAGATGCTCAAGAACCTCAAGGTCAGTATATGCATCATATCCTTGTTCAGGATAATCTCTTGTCTCTTGCACATATTGTTTGCAAGAGTGAGTCTTGAACATACAGACATTTCATTCACATATGTTTGCTGAATATATATAGGGTACTCACGACTCATTGTGTCCCTTTCTACAATGTGTGTCTCCATGCATTCCAACACAACTTTCCTTTAAAGGGGATTGCACACATTTAGGGGGAGCTTGTATAAGTCATGTATCCTTCAAAGTTGTCATACTTTTGTGCCTATATTTATTTGAAGATTTAATTATATGTTGGCATCAATTACCAAAAAGGGGTGGATTGAAAGCACATATGCTCCCTTAGTGGTTTTAATAATTCATGGAACATACATTGTCTCTTGCACTAATACTTTTACCTAGCGTATTTCAGATTTAGTCCATGGAGAGGATTGGCTAAGGATTGTGAGGAGAAGCCCAAAGTAAGGAAAGGAATTGTATTGGCCAAGATTCAAGCTTCAAGACTCTACATTTTATATTTTGTGAGAAATCGTACTTGAGTCTGTAGGAAAGCCAATACTATTAAAAGGGGATGAGGTGATTATGATGATCTAGTTGCTCAAGTGCTTAGAGATTAGCCACAAAAAATACTATTGAAATTCTCCCTCAAATATTCCGTCCAAAATCCTAAATATCCAAAATTCGGTGCCACCAACAATTTCTATTCGGCCCTACTAAGTTTTGCCTCAGCAAGATCCTATGCCAAACCCTAGCATTTTGGTGACACCAAGTTTGGTTTTGGCCTGACAGAGAATCAGTGACTAACTCTCTATCTACCTGTTTCTAAGAATCAGAATTTCTGATGTTTAGGAATCGGTGCCACCGAGTTTAGAAACTGCCTAGGCCAGAAAAAATCACACCCACCGAGATTCATATATCGGTCTCACCGAAATGCCAAAAGTTGACACATTTTGCACTAGTAGGTGCAATCGAGTTTTCCTTTTGAAGAGTGGTGTCTCGTAGATTGGTTAGGCTAGTCATTCATGGACATAAGCCATGGTGGAATAGATAAGGTTGCTTCTTCGTGGACCCCTTGTGGGTGGAGCCTTCCGTGGACTCGCGTAGTTGTTACCCTCCGTGGGTTGAATCTCCATCAATGTGGACGTACGATAGCACAATGTATCAGAACCATGCCAAAAATATCTGGGTCAATATTCGTGTTTGATCTTCCAAACTCTACTCCTTACTTTACATGCACATGTCTTTACTTTCCGCTGCTATACTCATAGACTTGCATGTGTGGGGTGTGTTTGACTTGCTATAAGTGCTAAAATCTGCCAACCATTAAAATTGGGAAAAGGCTAGGTTTTATTTTGTCAACTAGTCTATTCACACTCCCTCTAGACATCCCTTCTAGTGATCCCACATCAGCACTACCTTTAAAGGTGTCATACTAGGTGTTGATGCTCATTGCATTGGAACCGTGTCACTTGAGGGTGTCTTCCGATAACCCGAGAACTTCAGAAGCGAGGAGTTAATCTTCGACATTATTCCTTTCTAATGTGGATACCATGCAATCCTAGGTAACACAACCCCGCACTATGCTTACCTCAAGCTGAAAATGTCGGGACCCAAAGGTTTTATCAGAATCAATGGTAACACGAAATGCTCCCTCTGTATTGAAGAGCACACTGTGGCTTTCACAGCTCAGGAGCAGGCTGATACGTCTCCATCGTATCTACTTTTCCAAACTCTTTTGCCCTTGTTTTGGACTCTAATTTGCATGGTTTGAATGGAACTAACACAGACTAACACTGTTTTCAGCAGAATTGCCATGGTGTTGTTTTTGCACAGAAATAAAAGTTCTCGGAATGACCTAGAAATTTACGGGGATTTTTTGTGGAATATTTAAAAAACACTGGCGCAAGAATCAACAGAGGAAGTGGAGCGTGGAGTCCACAAGCGCACCAGGCGCGCCCCCCTGGCCGCGCCTCGCAGGCTTGTGGGGCCCACGAAGCTCCACCGCCTCCAATCTCAGCTCTATTTAGTCCCTTTCGTCCGAAAAAAATCAAGGAGAAGAGTTCATTGCATTTTACGATATGGAGGCGCCGCCACCTCCCGTTCTTCTTCTAGACGGCAGATCTGGAGTCCGTTCTGGGCTCCGGAGAGGGGAGATCGTCGCCATCATCATCATCAACCTTACTTCATCGCCAATTCCATGATTGTCTTCCCCATTCGTGAGTAATCTCATCATAGGCTTGCTGGACGGTGATGGGTTGGATGACATCTATCATGTAATCGAGTTCGTTTTGACGGGGATTGATCCCTAGTATCCACTATGTTCTGAGATTGATATTGCTACTACTTTGCCATGCTTAATGCTTGTCACTAGGGACCGAGTGCCATGATTTCAGATCTGAACCTATTATGTTGTGCCGATATATGTGTGTTCTTGATCCTATCTTGCAAGTTGTAGTCACCTACTATGTGTTATGACCCGGCAACCCCGCAGTGACAATAGCCGGAACCACTCCCGGAGATGACCATAGTATGAGGAGTTCATGTATTCACCAAGTGTTAATGCGTTGGTCCGGTTCTTTATTAAAAGGAGAACCTTAATATCCCATAGTTGCCATTAGGACCCCGCTGCCACGGGAGGGATGGACAATAGATGTCATGCAAGTTCTTTTCCCTAAGCATGTATGACTATATACGGAATACATGCCTACATTACATTGACGAACTGGAGCTAGTTACATATCTCTCCGTGTTATGACGGTTACATGATGAATAGCATCCGACATAATCATCCATCGCCGATCCAATGCCTACGAGTCTTTCCTACTGGTCCTTGCTATGTTACTTTGCTGCTACTGTTGTCACTGTTGCTACTGTTACTTTGTTGCTATTGTTGTTACTTTGCTGCTACTGCTGTCACTTTCTTGCTACTGGTTACTGCTGCTACTGTTGCTATCACACTACTTTTGTACTGATACTTTGCTGCAGATACTAAATCTTTCAGGTGTGGTTGAATTGACAACTCAACTGCCAATACTTGAGAATATTATTTGGCTTCCCCTTGTGTCGAATCAATAAATTTGGGTTGACTACTCTACCCTCGAAAACTATTGCGATCCCCTATACTTCTGGGTCATCAAGACTATTTTCTGGCGCCGTTGCCAGGGAAGCACAGCTATATTCTCTGAGTCACTTGGGATTGACGTCTGCTGGTCACTATGAGGAATCCGAAAGATCCAAGAACTAAAGTCTTGCCCTCAGCTACGAGGACAGGTAAGGAACTGCCATCTAGCTCTGCACTTGATTCACCTTCATTTATGAGTAAGTTTGCGACACCACCTCCTGCTAGAAATCTTGATATGTCGCATGTGCTTGTTGATGCTACTTCTTTTATCCATGATGCTTGTGATGATTCTATGCTTGATACTGATTTGCCACTAGGTGCATTCCTTGATGCACAAATTGCTAGAGCTGCTGCTAGATGTGATGATACTTCTGAAACTGCTGATACTATTGAAGTAGAACCTGCTATTTTGCCTGTTAGAACTAGCTCTCCTAGATATGAATTGCCTGATATGCCTGAGTGTTATGTTATGGAGGGAGAGATAGCTGAGGACTTTCTTGCTTGTAAGGATAGCTATGATGTTGAGAATTTACTGCGTAAGTGGAAAGAAAAATCTCTGAACGCTAGGATGAAATACGACCCGAAGTTCGCTACTTCGCCTATCTTTGTGACCGATAAGGATTATGAATTCTCTGTCGATCGTGAGTTGATCACTTTAGTCAAATCTAATCCTTTTCACGGTTATGTGTCTGAAACGGTTGTAGCCCATCTTACCAAACTGCACGATATAGCCACCCTATTCACGAGTGAGGAAAAGATTCACCACTACTATATCCTTAAGTTGTTTCCTTTCTCGTTAAAGGATGATGTTAAGAGTTCGTTCACTTCTCTTGCTCCTGGTTGTGTGCGTAGCACCCAAGATATGATCTACTACTTCTCTGAAAAATATTTCCCTGCCCATAAGAAGCAAGCTACCTTGCAAGAAATATAAAACTTTGTGCAAGTTGAACAAGAGAGTCTCCCACAAGCTTGGGGGAGGCTCGTCCAGCTACTGAATGCTTTGCCTGATCACCATCTTGAGAAGAATGAAATACTTGATATCTTCTCTAATGGACTTACCGATGCTTCTAAGGATCACCTAGATAGTTGTGTTGGTTGTGCTATTAGGGAACGAACCGTAGAACAAGCTGAGATCCTATTGAATAATATCTTGTGCAATGAGAATGCCTGGACTATTCCCGAACCACCTCCTAAGCCAACTCCTAAGAAAAGAGGTATTCTATTCCTCGGTTCTGAAAATATGCAAGAAGCTAAGAAATCTATGAAAGAGAAAGGCATTAAATCTGAAGATGTGAAAAATCTACCACCTATCGAAGAGATCTATGGTCTTGATAACCCGATGCAGGTAGTAGAGGTAAATTCTCTTCGTAGATTCAATGAGAGTAATATTCCTTTTGATAAACCTGCTAGCTTATGCGTGAATTTTATAACTTTGTTGCCAAACAACTAAGTTTCAATGATTATGTTAGCAGACAATTGGAACATAATGCTCGTGTGCTTAGTCATTTAATTGCTTGTGTGGACAGAAATGTCAATGATCTTAAGCTCCTGAGTAAACATGCTTCTATGGTTACTACTCAGGTAGAACAAGTACTTAAGGCTCAGAATGACTTGCTCAATGAGTTGAATGACAATTCAGTCAGAGTCGTCACTAGAGACGGTAGAATGACCCAGGAACCTTTGTATCCTAAGGGTCATCCTAAGAGAATTGAACAAGAATCTCAAGGAGTTAGCACTGATGCACCTAGTCATCCTAGAAAGAAGAAGAGAGTGTTGGGGAACGTCGCATGGGAAACAAAAAATTTCCTACGCGCACGAAGACCTATCATGGTGATGTCCATCTACGAGAGGGGATTTCCGATCTACGTACCCTTGTAGATCGCACAGCAGAAGCGTTAAGAAACGCCCTTGATGTAGTGGAACGTCCTCATGTCCCTCGATACGCCCCGCGAACCGTCCCACGAACCGTCCCGCGATCCGTCCCACGATCCGCTCCGATCTAGTGCCGAACGGACGGCACCTCCGCGTTCAGCACACGTACAGCTCGACGATGATCTCGGCCTTCTTGATCCAGCAAGAGAGACGGAGAGGTAGATGAGTTCTTCGGCGGCGTTACGGCGCTCCGGAGGTTGGTGGTGATCTAATCTCAGCGGGGCTTCGCCCGAGCTCCGCAGAAACGCGATCTAGAGGTAAAACCGTGGAGGTATGTGGTCGGGCTGCCGTGGCAAAAGTTGTCTCAAATCGGCCCTAAAACCCCACTATATATTGGAGGGAGGGAGGGGAGGAGGCAGCCTCAAAACCTAAAGGTTTGGCCGAAATTGGAGGTGGAGGAGTCCTACTCCAATCCTACTTGGAGTAGGATTCCACCTTCCCACTTGGAAACTCTTTCCACCTTGTGTTTTTTTCCTTCTCAAACCTTATGGGCCTTAGTGGGAACTTATTACAGCCCACTAGGGGCTGGCTTATCTCTTCCCATAGCCCATGAGACCCCTTGGGGCGTGACACCCCTCCTGATGGTCCCAGGCACCCCTCCCGGCACTCCCAGTACACTACCGATGAGCCCGAAACTTTTCCGGTAATGCACGAAAACCTTCTGATAACCAAATGAGGTCATCCTATATATCAATCTTTGTTTCCGGACCATTCCGGAAACCCTCGTGTCGTCTGTGATCTCATCCGAGACTCCGGACAACATTCGGTAACCAACCATATAACACAAATACGCATAAAACAACGTCGAACCTTAAGTGTGCAAACCCTGCGGGTTCGAGAACTATGTAGACATGACCCAAGAGACTCCTCGGTCAATATCCAATAGCGGGACCTGGATGCCCATATTGGATCCTACATATTCTACGAATATCTTATCATTTGAATCTCAGTGCCAAGGATTCATATAATCCCATATGTCATTCCCTTTGTCCTTCGGTATGTTACTTGTCTGAGATTCGATCGTCAGTATCCGCATACCTATTTCAATCTCGTTTACCGGCAAGTCTCTTTACTCGCTCCGTAATACAAGATCCTGCAACTTACACTAAGTCACTTTGCTTGAAAGGCTTGTGTGTGATGTTGTATTACCGAGTGGGCCCCGAGATACCTCTTCGTCATACGGAGTGACAAATCCCAGTCTTGATCCATACTAACTCAACGAACACCTTCAGAGATACCTGTAGAGCATCTTTATAGTCACCCAGTTACGTTGTGACGTTTGATACACACAAAGCATTCCTCCGGTGTCAGTGAGTTATATGATCTCATGGTCATAGGAACAAATACTTGACATGCAGAAAACAGTAGCAACAAAATGACACGATCAACATGCTACGTCTATTAGTTTTGGTCTAGTCCGTCACATGATTCTCCTAATGATGTGATCCCGTTATCAAGTGACAACACTTGCCTATGGTCAGGAAACCTTGACCATCTTTGATCAACGAGCTAGTCAACTAGAGGCTTACTTGGGACAGTGTTTTGTCTATGTATCCACACATGCACCGTGTTTCCAATGAATACAATTATAGCATGGATAATAAACGATTATCATGAACAAATAAATATAGTAATAACTAATTTATTATTGCCTCTAGGGCATATTTCCAACAGTCTCCCACTTGCACTAGAGTCAATAATCTAGTTCACATCACCATGTGATTCCAACGAATCCAACACCCATATAGTTATGGGGTATGATCACGTCTTGCTCATGAGAGAGGTTTTAGTCAACGGTTCTGAAACTTTCAGATCCGTGTGTTCTTTACAAATCTTTATGTCATCTTATAGATGCTGCTACTATGTGCTATTCGGAAATACTCCAAATATCTACTCTACTATACGAATCCGTTTCACTACTCATAGTTATTCGGATTAGTGTCAAAGCTTGCATCGACGTAACACTTTACGACGTACTCTTTAACCACCTCCATAATCGAGAAAAATTCCTTAGTCCATCAGTTACTAAGGATAAATATTGACCGCTTCTAGTGATTCAATCATGGATCACTCTCTGTACCTCTCAACATACTTTGAGTCAAGGAACACATCAGGTGCGGTACCCAGCATGGCATACTTCAGATTCTACGGCCAAGGCATAGAAGACGACCTTCGTCTATTCTCTTTATTCTGCCGGGGTCGGGTGTTGAGTCTTACTCAAATTCACACCTTACAACGCAACCAAGAACTCCTTCTTTGCTGATCTATTTTGAACTCCTTCAAAAACTTGTCAAGGCATGCATCTTGTTGAAACTTCTATCAAGCGTTTTCGATCTATCTCCATAGATCTTTGATGCTCAACGTTCAAGTAGCGCAATCCAGGTATTCCTTTGAAAACTCCTTTCAAACAACCTTGTATGCTTTACAGAAATTCTACATTACTTCTGATCCACAATATGTCAACCACATATACTTATCAGAAATTCTATAGTGCTCCCACTCACTTCTTTGGAAATACAAGTTTCTCATAAACCTTGTACAAACCCAAAATCTTTGATCATCTCATCAAAGTGTATATTCCAACTCCGAGATGCTTGCACTAGTCCATTGAAGGATCGCTGGAGCTTGCATACTTGCTAGTGTCTTTAGGATCGACAAAACCTCCTGGTTGTATCACATACAATGTTTGCTCAAGGAAACCGTCGAGGAAACAATATTTTGACATCCTATGTGCAATATTTCATAAATAATGCATCAACTACTAACATAATTCTTACAGACTTTTAGCATCGCTACGAGTGAGAAAGTCTCATCATAGTCACTTATCTTAATAGTGACTTATCACCATCATCGTCTGTCTTCCTTTTAAAGATCCATCTTTACTCAATAGTCCTATGACCATCAAGTAGTTCTTCCAAAGTCTACACTTTGTTTTCATACATGGATCCTCTCTCGGATTTCATGGCTTCCAACCATTTGTCGGAATCCAGGCCCACCATTGCTTTCTCCATAACTCGTAGGTTCACTGTTGCTCAACAACATGACCTCCAAGACAGGGTTACCGTACCACTCTGTAGTAGTACGCGACCTTGTCAACCTACGAGGCTTGTAGTAACTTGATCAGATGCTCGATGATCACCATCATCAGCTTTCACTTCAATTGGTGTAGGCGCCACAGGAACAATTTCGTGCGCCCTTCTACACACTGGTTGAAGTGATGGTTCAATAACCTCATCAAGTTCTACCACCCTTCCACTCAATTCTTTCGAGAGAAACCTTTCCTCGAGAAAGGATCCGTTTCTAGAAACAAACACTTTTCTTTCGGATCTGAGATAGGAGATGTACCCAACTGTTTTGGATATCCTATGAAGATGCATTTATCCGCTTTCGGTTCGAGCTTATCAGACTGAAACTTTTTCACATAAGTGTCGAAGCCCCAAACTTTCAAGAAACGACAGTTTAGATTTCTCTAAACCTCAGTCTATACTGTGTCATCTCAACGGAAATACGCGGTGCCCTATTTAAAGTGAATGCGGTTGTCTCTAATGCATAACCCATAAACGATAGTGGTAATTTGATAAGAGACATCATAGCATGCACCATACCAAATAGTGTGTGGCTATGACATTCAGACACATCATCACACTATGATGTTCCAGGTGGCATGAACTGCGAAACAATTTCCACATTGTCTTAACTGCGTACCAAAGCTCGTAACTTAGATATTCATTTCTATGATCATATCGTAGACAGTTTATCCTCTTGTTACGACGAACTTCACTCCTGAAACAGAATTGAACCTTTCAATATTTCAGACTTGTGATTCATGAAGTAAATACTCTTGTATCTGCTCAAATCGTCATTGAAGTATGAACATAATGATATCCACTGCGTGCCTCAGCACCCATTGGACTGCATACATCAAAATGTATCACTTCCAACAAGTTACTATCTTGTTTCATCTCAATGAAAACAAGGCCTTGCTCATGTGGTATGATTTGCATGTCACTAGTGATTCAAAATCAAGTGAGTATAAAGATCCATCAGCATGGAGCCTCTTCATGCAATTTATACCAACATGACTCAAGCGGCAGTGCCACAAGTAAGTGGTACTATCATCATTACCTCGTATCTTTTGGCACCAATATCATGAACATGTGTAACACTACGATCGAGATTCAATAAACCATTGAAGGTGATTATTCAAGCAAATAGAGTAACCATTATTCTCTTTAAATGAATAATCGTATTGCAATAAACACAATCCAATCATGTTCATGCTTAACGCAAGCACGAAATAACAATTATTTAGGTTTAACACCAATCCCGATGGTAGAGGGAGTGTGCGATATTTGATCATATCAACCTTGGAAACACTTCCAACACGTATCGTCACCTCGCCTTTAGCTAGTCTCCGTTTATGCCGTAGCTTTCATTTCGTGTTACTAATCACTTAGCAACCGAACCGGTATCCAATACCCTCGTGCTACTAGGAGTACTAGTAAAGTACACATCAACATCATGTATATCAAATATACTTATTTCGACTTTTGCCAGCCTTCTTATCTACCAAGTATCTAGAGTTGCTCCGCCTCAGTGACCGTTCCCCTCATAACAGAAGCACTTAGTCCCGGGCTTGGGTTTAATCTGGGGTCTCTTCATTAGTGCAGCAACTTCTTTGCCGTTTCACGAAGTATCCCTTCTAGCCCTTGCCTTTATCGAAACTTAGTGGTTTTACTAACCATCAACTATTGATGCTCCTTCTTGATTTCTACTTTCGCAGTGTCAAACATCGTGAATCACTCAAGGATCATTGTATCTATCCTTGATATGTTATAGTTCATCACGAAGCTCTCACCGCTTGGTGGCAGTGACTTTGGAGAACCATCACTATCTTATCTGGAAGATCAACTCCCACTTGATTCAAGCGATTGTCGTACTCAGATAATCTGAGCACACGCTCAATGATTGAGATTTTCTCCTTTACTTCGTGGACAAAGAATCTTGTCGGAGGTCTCATACCTCTTAACAAGGGCACAAGCATGAAATCACAATTTCATCTCTTTAGAACATCTCTTATGTTCCGTGACATTTCAAAACGTCTTCGGCGCCTTGCTTCTAAGCCATTAAGTATTTTGTACTGAACTATCGTGTAGTCATCAGAAACTTGTATGTCGGATGTTCACAACATCTACAGACGACGGTCGAGGTGCAGCACACCGAGTGGTGCATTAAGGACATAAGCCTTCTGCGCAGCAACGAAGACAATCCTCGGTTTTACAGACTCAGTCTGCAAAGTTTACTACTATCAACTTTCAACTAAATTTTCTCTAGGAACATATAAAAACAGTAGAGCTATAGCGCAAGCTACATCGTAATTCGCAAAGAACATTAGACTATGTTCATGAAAATTAGTTCAATTAATCATATTACTTAAGAACTCCCACTCAAAAAGTACATCTCTCTAGTAATTTGAGTGGTACATGATCCAAATCCACTATCTCAAGTCCGATCATCACGTCAGTCGAGAATAGTTTCAGTGGTAAGCATCTCTATGCTAATCATATCAACTATACGATTCATGCTCGACCTTTTGGTCTCATGTGTTCCAAGGCCATGTCTGCACATGCTAGGCTCGTCAAGCTTAACCCGAGTGTTCCGCGTGTGCAACTGTTTTGCACCCGTTGTATGTGAATGTTGAGTCTATCACACCCGATCATCACGTGGTGTCTCGAAACGAAGAACTGTCGCAACGGTGCACAGTCGGGGAGAACACAATTTCATCTTCAAATTTTAGTGAGAGATCACCTCATAATGCTACCGTCGTTCTAAGCAAGATAAGGTGCATAAAGGATTAACATCACATGCAATTCATAAGTGACATGATATGGCCATCATCATGTGCTTCTTGATCTCCATCACCAAAGCACCGGCACTATCTTCTTGTCACCGACGTCACACCATGATCTCCATCATCATGATCTCCATCAACGTGTCGCCATCGGGGTTGTCGTGATACTCATGCTATTACTACTAAAGCTACGTCCTAGCAATATAGTAAACGCATTTGCAAGCACAAACGTTAGTTTAAAGACAACCCTATGGCTCCTGCCGGTTGCCGTACCATCGACGTGCAAGTCGATATTAACTATTACAACATGATCATCTCATACATCCAATATATCACATCACATCGTTGGCCATATCACATCACAAGCATACCCTGTAAAAACAAGTTAGACGTCCTCTAATTGTTGTTGCATGTTTTACGTGGTGACCATGGGTATCTAGTAGGATCGCATCTTACTTACGCAAACACCACAACGGAGATATATGAATTGCTATTTAACCTCATCCAAGGACCTCCTCGGTCAAATCCGATTCAACTAAAGTTGGAGAAACCGACACTCGCCGGTCATCTTTGAACAACGGAGTTACTCGTAGCGATGAAACCAGTCTCTCGTAAGTGTACGAGTAATGTCAGTCCGAGCCGCTTCGATCCAACAAAACCGCGGAATCAAGAAAAGACTAAAGAGGGCAGCAAAACACACATCACCGCCCACAAAACATTTTGTGTTCTACTCGAGAAGACGTCTACGCATGAACCTAGCTCTGATACCACTGTTGGGGAACGTCGCATGGGAAACAAAAATTTTCCTACGTGCACGAAGACCTATCATGGTGATGTCCATCTACGAGAGGGGATTTCCGATCTACGTACCCTTGTAGATCGCACAGCAGAAGCGTTAAAAACGCGGTTGATGTAGTGGAACGTCCTCATGTCCCTCGATCCGCCCCGCGAACCGTCCCATGAACCGTCCCGCGATCCGTCCCACGATCCGCTCCGATCTAGTGCCGAACGGACGGCACCTCCGCCTTCAGCACACGTACAGCTCGACGATGATCTCGACCTTCTTGATCCAGCAAGAGAGACGGAGAGGTAGATGAGTTCTTCGGCAGCATGACGGTGCTCCGGAGGTTGGTGGTGATCTAATCTCAGCAGGGCTCCGCCCGAGCTCCGCAGAAACGCGATCTAGAGGTAAAACCGTGGAGGTATGTGGTCGGGCTGCCATGGCAAAAGTTGTCTCAAATCAGCCCTAAAACCCCACTATATATAGGAGGGAGGGAGGGGAGGAGGCAGCCTCAAAACCAAAAGGTTTGGCCGAAATTGGAGGTGGAGGATTCCTACTCCAATCCTACTTGGAGTAGGATTCCACCTTCCCACTTGGAAACTCTTTCCACCTTGTGTTTTTTTCCTTCTCAAACCTTATGGGCCTTAGTGGGAACTTATTCCAGCCCACTAGGGGCTGTTTATCTATTCCCATAGCCCATGAGACCCCTTGGGGCGTGACACCCCTCCTGATGGTCCCCGGCACCCCTCCCGGCACTCCCAGTACACTACCGATGAGCCCGAAACTTTTCCGGTAATGCACGAAAACCTTCCGGTAACCAAATGAGGTCATCCTATATATGAATCTTCGTTTCCGGACCATTCCGTAAACCCTCATGACGTCCGTGATCTCACCCGGGACTCCGAACAACATTCGGTAACCAACCATATAACTCAAATACGCATGAAACAACGTCGAACCTTAAGTGTGCAGACCCTGCGGGTTCGAGAACTATGTAGACATGACCCGAGAGACTCGTCGGTCAATATCCAATAGCGGGACCTAGATGCCCATATTGGATCCTACATATTCTACGAAGATCTTATCCTTTGAACCTCAGTGCCAAGGATTCATATAATCCCGTATGTCATTCCCTTTGTCCTTCGGTATGTTACTTGCCTGAGATTCGATCGTCAGTATCCGCATACCTATTTCAATCTCGTTTACCGGCAAGTCTCTTTACTCGCTCCGTAATACAAGATCCCGCAACTTACACTAAGTCACTTTGCTTGCAAGGCTTGTGTATGATATTGTATTACCGAGTGGGCCCCGAGATACCTCTCCGTCATACGGAGTGACAAATCCCAGTCTTGATCCATACTAACTCAACGAACACCTTCAGAGATACCTGTAGAGCATCTTTATAGTCACCCAGTTACGTTGCGACGTTTGATACACACAAAGCATTCCTCCTGTGTCAGTGAGTTATATGATCTCATGGTCATAGGAACAAATACTTGACACGTAGAAAACAGTAGCAAAAAAATGACACGATCAACATGCTACGTCTATTAGTTTGGGTCTAGTCCGTCACATGATTCTCCTAGATGCTTACTAGGGACAGTGTTTTGTCTATGTATCCACACATGCACTGTGTTTCCAATCAATACAATTATAGCATGGATAATAAACGATTATCATGAACAAAGAAATATAATAATAACTAATTTGTTATTGCCTCTAGGGCATATTTCCAACATAGAGATGATAGGAACCTGCACTCTAGCAACCCTGATGATCTTGCACTTGAGAATCCAAACGATGTCTCTATCTCTGATGCTGAAACATATTATGGAGATGAACATGAGCCTAATGATAATATCGATAGTGATGTTCATGATGATGCTCAACCTAGCAATGATAAGGATGTGGAGATTGAACCTGTTGATCTTGATAACCCACAACCTAAGAACAAGAGATATGATAAGAACGATTTCGCTACTAGGAAGCATGGTAAAGAAAGGGAACCATGGGTTTAGAAACCCATGCCCTTTCCTCCCAAACCATCCAAGAAAAAGGATGATGAGGATTTTGAGCGATTTGTTGAAATGATTAGACCTGTCTTTCTGCAAATGCGTTTGACAGATATGCTCAAAATGTCTCCATATGCTAAGTACATGAAAGATACTGTGACTAATAAGAGGAGCATACCTGAGGTTGGGATTTCCACCATGCTCGCTAATTATACCTTCAAGGGTGGAACTCCTAAGAAACTAGGTGATCCCGGAGTGCCCACTATACCTTGCTCCATTAAAGGCAACTACGTTAGAACTGCTTTATGTGACCTTGGAGCCAGTGTTAGTGTTATGCCTCTTTCTCTTTATCATAGACTTGAACTGGATAAGTTGACACCCACTGAAATATCTCTGCAAATGGCCGACAAATAAACTGCTTTCCCTATCGGCATTTGCGAGGATGTGCCTGTTGTGGTTGCGAACGTTACTATCTTAACAGACCTCGTTATTCTCGATATTCCCTAGGATGATTCCATGGCGGTCATCATTGGAAGACCCTATCTAAACACTACAGGGGTTGTTATAGATTGCAACAAAGGCAATGTCACTTTCCATGTCAACGGTAATGATCATAACGCGCACTTTCCAAAGAAACAATATCGAATACATTGCATCAATGCTATCGAAAAAACTTCATTGATTCTTATTGGGAGCTTTGAATGCCCTATACCTACTGTCAAGATGAAGTATGATTTGCTTGTTGGGGAGATTCACGTCCCCATTGAGGTAACCTAGTGACTATTCGAAAATTCTCCGTTTCCTTTTGCGATTCGAGAAAGTTTGTCAAGGAGACTTCTTCAACCTCATTGACGGATTTTTTTCGATGACCATGAGATGGATGAATCGAGGAGTCACAAACTTGTGTTCCAAACTTTCACCTTCGGTTGCTTAGAAGAAAAATGATAGATTTAGTTTAGAGTCTCCTATTTTCTGCTTTTAGCGTCCTATAGAAAAGTACCCCGAAAATAAAAGTTCTCCGAATGTCATGAAAATCAAGTATGATTTTTCTAGAATTTTTGAAAAATACTGAGACGAAGAGCTAGTCAGGGGGCTGCACCAGTGGGCCACAAGCCCTGGAGGCGCGGGCACCCCCCTGGCAGCGCCTACCAGGCTTCTGGGGCCCACGTGCACCCCCTCCACTCATTCTAGCTCCCATCTGCTTCTCCTACCTCAAGAAAAAAATTGTTTCGCTGCTCAAACCCGTGTTCTTGCTCTTCTTGCTGGGATTTTCGATCTCCTTGTGCAAAGCACCATTCACCAAACTGTTTTTCGGGAAATTGCTCCTTGGTATGTAACTCCTCCTTTGGTCCAATTAGTTTTTGCTCTAGTGCCTTATACTTCACGTATTTTTGCTGCCTTGGTTACACTGCTCTTGAGCTTTGCATGCTAATTTTAGTTGGTTCCAAGTAGTTTTGATGTATAATATGGCCTCTAGGCACTTGTGGGAGTAGTTGCTACGAGTTCCATTGGGCCTTGTTCACTTTTCCTTAGAATCACTAAAAATTTCAAAAAAATTCAGAGGTAGAAAAGGGAAAAGATGAGGAGGTTCTTAAGAGGCTCTTCAAGCCGTGACCCCAAGGATGATGGGAATGAGAAGAAGAAACCTAAGTATCCGGTCCCCCGAGTTGCAAAAGTTGGAGCATGCGAGTGGCCAAGCAATGTGTTCTTACGCACCGCCGGACTTTATGAAGACTTTTATTACTTGGTGGAGAACACAGGCCTTACCCCCTTCATAGAAGATAAGTGTCCACAACACCTCCTCCTCATTAATATTTCGTGCAAAGCTTTAATTTCTATCCAAGGAAGAATCCTCCTATGGTTGAGTTCAAATTATATGATATCCCCCAGCGCATGTCACTCCAAGATTTTTGCAATGTTTGCAACTTGCCTTTTGTTGGGGATATTCATGAACCTCATCCACGGGACTTGGAGGCTTTCATAGATACTATTGTTGTAGGAGAGGACAGAGGAGTGTCTTGCGCTAGAGCTGCTAGCATACATTTTCCCGTGCTTCGGTACTTCTCATTATTCGTGGGAAAATGTTTGATTGGCCGTGGGAAAGCTGGGTCCCTTAGCTCCCCAGATCTTGCGGTCTTGCACGAAGCCCTTTATAATGATAAAACTTATAGCTTGGGCGCTATAGTAGCTCAACGGTTGAACACGAACCGTTCTGAAGGCGTTGTCTATGGAGGTATCTATGCTACCCGTCTTGCTAGACATTTTGAGATACCTATTAGACTGGACGAGGAAGAAGAGATTCTTCTTCCTGAGAGATATCTAGATTATGATAGCATGGTTCGCCATGACTTTCTTGATAGAGATATAAATGAAGGATGATTTATAACCTGGTATTTAGTCAGGGTACTCGTGAGACTATTACTTTGCTTGCTCCTTCTTTGTTCAATCTTCATGCAGGCAGGTACATTATTATGCCCTCGGACATCTACGCATATTGGGGCATAGCCCAACCACAGGTACCCGTGCCCGAGCCTCCAGTCGAGTACCAGTGGGAGCCAGAGGAGCTCACATAGCAGTGGCATCCTCAGTACACTCCGGAGTACCCCGGAGCTGGTTATTTCCCTCCTTGGGAGTAGACCAACTTAGGCCAAAATCCTAAGCTTGGGGGAGTACCTGTTTCTCACCGACTTTATATTCTTGCTTACACTTTCACTTTGTTAGTCGGTGTTACACTTCGCCACTATATCATCCAGGCTAGTTTATTTTCTTCCTTTTTCTCGTTTTCTTTTCGTGTGTTTGTCTAGTTTGAGAAAAACCCAGAAATATTTTCTTGTTCTTCTTTTGCTTGTTGGGAGATTCCCTGTGTAAATAGTTTTCTTTTTCTTTGGGTCAAGGTAGAAGACCATGGTTATAATGTTATTGGCTCTCGGATGGATATCTGTTTATCTATCAAAGAGCCATATTGCTTTGTCTTCTCCTTTGTGTTTGCTTGGAGATTCCAGCTTAGTCCAATGCACGAGCACTCTTATTATTGTTCACATCATTCGGTCATGCAAGTGAAAGGCAATAATGATGATATATGATGAAGTGACTGAGCCTGGAAAAGATGGTATGAACTCGATCTATTTTGTTCTTGTAAATATGACTAGCTCATCGTTTCTAGTTCAGCTTTGTTGTGAGAGAAACATGTTTGCAATGACAACTTAGATATCATAGTTTCTGATGCCATGCATAATTAGCTAGGAGCTTATAATGGTTTGTCTTGGATGCCAACATGAATTTTGACTTGACTTGGCGCATATTCACGCATGTAGTTGAAACAAAATCAACATAGCCTCTATGATATTCATGTTCATGGTGATTTATGTCCTACTCATGCTTGCATTCAATGTTGGTTTATCTCAATGCATTTTGATGACTGTTGTCGCTCTCTAGTTGGTCGCTTCCCATTCTTTTGCTAGCCTTCACTTGTACTAAGCGGGAATACAGCTTGTGCATCCACTTCCATAAACCCAAAGTTGTTCCATATGAGTCCACCATACCTTCACTTGTACAAAGTTTCCATAGTGACAAGTGACAATAAATTTCAGCACACTATATGAATGTTTCCTTACCAAGTTCCACTTACCAAAGGCGCTTCACTCCCCGGCAACGGCGCCAGAAAAGAGTCTTGATGACCCACAAGTATAGGGGATCAATCGTAGTCCTTTCGATAAGTAAGAGTGTCGAACCCAACGAGGAGCAGAAGGATCTGACAAGTGTTTTTCAGCAAGGAAATATTTGCAAGCACTGAAATTATCGGTAACAAGTGATTGTGTGGTGAGATGATTCGTAGCGAGCAACAAGTAACAAAAGTAGAAACGGTGCAGCAAAGTGGCCCAATCCCTTTTGTAGCAAGGGACAAGCCTGGAGAAAGTCTTATTGGAGGAAAAACGCTCCCGAGGACACACGGGAATTTCTGTCATGCTAGTTTCATCATGTTCATATGATTCGCATTCGTTACTTTGATAGTTTGATATGTGGGTGGACCGGCGCTTGGGTACTTCCCATACATGGACAAGCATCCCACTTATGATTAACCCCTCTCACAAGCATCCGCAACTATGAAAGAAGAATTAAGACAAAGTCTAACCATAGCATTAAACTAGTGGATCCAAATCATCCCCTTACGAAGCAACTCATAAACTAGGGTTTAAGCTTCTGTCACTCTAGCAACCCATCATCTACTTACTACTTCCCAATGCCTTCCTCTAGGCCCAAAATAATGGTGAAGTGTTATGTAGTCGACGTTCACATAACACCACTAGAGGAAAAACAACATACAACACATCAAAATATCGAACGAATATCAAATTCACATGATTACTATTAGCATGACTTATCTCATGTCCTCAGGAACAAAAGTAACTACTCACAATGCATAATCATATTCATGACCAGAGAGGTAATGAGTAGCATCAAGGATCTGAACATAAACTCTTCCACAAAATAATCCAACTAGCATCAACTACAAAGAGTAATTAACACTACTAGCAACCTTACAAGTACCAATCGGAGTCGCGAGACGGAGATTGGTTACAAGTGATGAACTAGGGTTTGGAGATGAGGTGGTGCTGATGAAGATGTTGATGGTGACGAGTCCCCTCCGATGAGAGGAGTGTTGGTGATGACGATGGCGACGATTTCCCCCTCCGGAAGGGAAGTTTCCCCGGCAGGATTGTCCTGCCGGAGCTCTAGATTGGTTCTGCTCAAGTTCCGCCTCGTGGCGGCGGAAAATCCACGAAAAAGCTCCTCCCTGATTTTTTTCCAGACAAAACCCTTCATATAGTAGAAGAGGGGGCCAGTGGACCAGCAGGCTGCCCACAAGCTCCCTTGGTGCGGCCAGGGGGTGGTCGTGCCAAGCAGGCTTGTAGCCACCTGCTGGCGCCCCTCTGGCGCTTCTTCGGCCCAGTATTTTTTATAAATCCGGAAAAAAATCCTTGTTGATTTTTACGGCGTTTGGAGTTGCGCATAATATGTATCTCAACTTTCCTCCTCTTTCAGGCTAGAATTCCAGCTGTCGGCATTCTCCCTCTTCATGTAAACCTTGCAAAATAAGAGAGAAAAGGCATAAGTATTGTATCATGAAGTGAAATAAGAGCCCAAGAAGCGATAAATATCAACATAAAAGCATGATGCAAAATGGACGTATCAACTCCCCCAAGCTTAGACCTCGCTTGTCATCAAGCGAAAGCCGAGCTCAAGAAATATGTCCACATGTTTAGGGAGAGAGGTGTCGACAAAACAGAATACGAACATGCATGCATCATGATCATGATCACAACAGCAATACCAATATATAATCTCTCATGCTAAAGTGACAATTCCTTCACAAAGTAAAGCATGGATCAAGAACCTTACCGAGAAGTAACAATTGATAGCCTTTAGTCATGGAAGCAATTGCAATTTATCACAACATCAGAAAGAGTCAAATAAGAGCTTGTAAAGCAAATCCACATACTCAATCATCTTTTCATTCTCTACAATCGCTACAACTCACGTGGTACTCATGAGATCAATGTTTCAGCTGGACACAGAGAAAGATAGGGGCTTATAGTTTTGCCTCCCAACTACTTACCTCAAGGGTAATGTCAACAACAATAATTCATGAATGCTTACCCCCAGGCTGACATATGAATATAGATCTTTCCCAAGCATATGACGGTAGCCAAGATAAAGGCGAAACAAGGAATTGGTGAAGATCACCATGACTCTTTCAAGGGAAAAAAGTAAAGGTACAAGATAGGCCCTTCGCAGAGGGAAGCAGAAGTTGTCATGCGCTTTTGAGGTTTGGATGCGTGTCCTCTTAGTGCGGAGGAACGTCACTTTATATTGCCTCCCGTGATAAAGAACTTTATTATGCCGTCTGTCGCTTTTATGTCTTCCTCATCACAGGTTCGTACAAAGCTTATTTTCCACACACTAATAGATCATACATATTAGAGAGCAATTTTTATTGCTTGCATCGATGACAACTTACTTGAGGGATCTTATTCAATCCATAGGTAGGTATGGTGGACTCACATGGCAAAACTGGGTTGATGGTTTATGGATGCACAAGTAGTATCTCTACTTAGTTCGGGAGGTTTGGCTAATGTGAGCTGGAAGCAATCGTAACATGCTAAGGGATCTTTAGTCATATAACATTGTTCGGAACCAAGCAAACACAATTCATTATCTTGTCTTCCTTGTCCAACATCTACTTCTAGGCATGCAATAGTTTAGTGAGTGTTCACAATCATATATGGTGTCAGAGATGATATATTTATATGTGAACCTCTCCTTCTTTATCACTTCCTATTAATTTCAACAATGACCAAGGTCTACGTTTGTCTACCCTCAACAAGTTTCAATCATCATTCTTTTTATATGTGAAGCCATCACTTGCCATAAGATCATTACATGAACTTTATGTTTTTGTTCTTTTCTCAATCTATTGATCATGGAAAGAGGCAAAGCCCTTCAACTAAGACACTCTTTATTATATAGCTCACGAGCTCGAATACATCGGGGGTGACACAAAGAAAAACTCAAGACTAAAACACTAAGACTTTTAATCTAGTAGAGAAAAAGAAAACTGAAAAGGAAAACTAAAACAATGGTAAAGGCAAAAGATGTGATGGTGATACGATACCGGGGCAACTCCCCCAAGCTTGGCAAATTCCAAGGGGATTGCCCATACCCATGATCAGTTGTCTTCCTTTGGTGGTGAAGGTGGTGGAGTTGTTGGAGATTTCTTGAGCTTGTTTAATTTCCACCTGACAATAAAATTTTGCTCCCTCAGATCATCGTTTTCCTCTTCAAGCTTCAACACCCTTTGGCATAATTCCTGCTTGCTCTCCTGCAAGAAACGAGAAGGGATAAACAAAGTTTTAGGCTTGTTCCTCGAGTCAGGGAGGCTCGACTTCTTGAACTCCACATGGGTGTGTCCAGGTTGAGCTAGAGGAGCCTCCTCTTCATCGGAGCTTGTTTGTTCCTTCCCCTTGGGATCATAATCTTCTTCCTCATCAGTGGTCCAGCCATAAGGATCCAAGTCCCCATAGACCTTGGGGTTAGTGAGTTAATTAGCCACATAGCTCTCCCCCTATGAATCCTGAGAAGACATCTTGACCTAGATCTGCGGCAGAAAACAGGCTCGAAACGAAAAACAGAGGAAATTTGTGTGATACGAGGGTCAGACCAAACGGGAGAATATATATTGATTTTTTTCCAAACCAGAATGAGTACTCCGCATGAAAACGGAGTCCGGGAGGCGCATGAGGTGGCCACAAGCCCTCCCGGCGCGGCCAGGGGTGGGCCCGCGACGGGCAGGCTTGTCGCCTCCTCGCGCACTTTCCGGACTACTTCCAATTTTTTTGTTTTTTCAAATATTCGAAAACGGAGAAAATTTCCTACTAGAAAAGTTTTGGACTCTGTTTTCTTACCAAATCACATACCTCTTCGTTTTCGGAGTCTGGAAGAGGCTGATAAATGTCCCTTGGGTATTCTTCCGGAGTTATGGTATTGATGATATTGCTTTCAACATTTATGGGAGTACCTGAGATATAATGCTTGATTCTTCGCCCATTTACAACTCTTGGACAATTACCTTCCGTGTTGTTGATCTTGATAGCACCGGAACAATATACTTCCTCAACAACATAGGGACCTTCCCATTTAGAGAGAAGCTTGCCTGCAAAGAATCTTAAACGAGAGTTATATAGCAAGACATAATCACCTACATTGAACTCATGCTTTTGTATTCTCTTATCATGCCACCTCTTAACCTTCTCTTTGAACAGCTTGGCATTCTCATATGCCTGAATTCTCCATTCATCAAGCGAGCTAATATCAAATATCCTCTTCTCACCGGCAAGTTTGAAATCAAAGTTGAGCTCTTTGATTGCCCAATAAGCTTTATGCTCTAGCTCAAGAGGTAAGTGACATGCTTTCCCATACACCATTTTGAACGGAGACATGCCCATGGGATTCTTATAGGCAGTCCTATAAGCCCACAGTGCATCATCGAGCTTCTTAGACCAATTCTTTCTAGACCTGTTGACAGCCTTTTGCAGATTTAGTTTAATTTCTCTATTGCTTAGCTCTACTTGACCACTGGACTAAGGGTGATAGGGAGACGCAATTCTATGGTTGACATCGTACTTGGCAAGCAATTTTACGGAAAGCACCATGAATGAAATGTGAACCACCGTCGGTCATTAGATATCTAGGGACTCCTAATCTAGGGAAAATAACTTCTTTAAGCATCCTGATAGATGTGTTGTGATCAGCACTGCTATGGGGATAGCTTCTACCCACTTAGTGATGTAATCAACAGCAACTAGGATGTGAGTATACCCGTTGGATTTTGGAAAAGGTCCCATATAATCAAAGCCCCAAACATCAATGGTTCAATACCAAGTGAATAGTTCATAGGCATTTCCTGACGTTTACCGATATTACCTACACTTTGACATTCGTCACAAGACAAGACAAACTTACGGGCATCCTTGAAGAGAGTGGGCCAATAGAAGCCTGATTGTAATACCTTGTGTGCAGTTCTATCTCACGCATGGTGTGCTCCGTAGGCCTCGGAGTGACACTTCTGTAGGATATGTCCCTGTTCATGTTCAGGTACACAACGTCTAATAACACCATCTACTCCTTCCTTATAAAGGTGAGGATCATCCCAGAAGTAATGTCTCAAGTCAAAGAAGAATTTCTTCTTTTGCTTGTATGTGAAACTAGGTGGTATGTATTTGGCAACGATATAGTTTGCATAATCAGCATACCACAGTGCACTACGTGAAGCATTGATGACATTCAATTGCTCATCGGGAAAGCTGTCATCAATAGGTTGTGGGTCATCAAGAACGTTCTCCAGCCTAGACAAGTTATCCGCTACAGGGTTATCACCACCCTTCTTGTCGACAACGTGCAAATCAAATTCTTGTAGCAACAGAACCATCTGATTCGAATCAACTATATAAGACCTAAACTTTTCACAGGCAAACACGACTGCTAAGAACTCCTTTTCCGTAGTGGCATAGTTTCTTTCGGCCCTGTTTAGAGTTTTACTAGCATAGTGAATAACATTCAAGTTCTTATCAACTCTTTGCCCTAGAACAGCACCAACAGCATAATCACTAGCATCACAAATGATTTCAAAAGGTAAGTTCCAATCAGGTGGTTGAACAATAGGTGCAGTTATCAAAGCCCTCTTAAGTATTTCGAAGGCTTCCCCACAATCATCGTTAGAGACAAAATAAATATCCTTTTGCAAGATATTGGTAAGAGGCCTAGAAATCTTAGAGAAGTCCTTAATGAGCCTTCTATAGAAACCAGCATGACCAAGGAAACTTCTTATACCTTTGATATCTGTGGGGTATGGCATTTTCTCGATTGCATCAACCTTAGCCTTATCGACTTCAATACCTCTTTCAGAAATTTTATGTCCTAAGACGATGCCTTCATTAACCATAAAGTGGCACTTCTCCCAATTCAAGACAAGATTGGTGTCTTTACATCTCTGCAAGACTCGATCAAGGTTGTTGAGGCAATCATCAAAGGAAGACCCGTAAACGGAGAAGTCATCCATGAAAACCTCGACAATCTTTTCACAGAAGTCAGAGAATATAGCCATCATACATCTTTGAAATGTGGCAGGTGCATTACATAAGCCAAAAGTCATGTGCCTATAAGCAAAGGTACCGAAAGGGCAGGTGAAAGTGGTTTTCTCCTGATCAGATTGTGCAACTGGTATTTGGGAGAAACCAGAATAACCGTCTAGAAAGCAGAAGTGTGTGTGTTTAGACAGTCTTTCTAGCATTTGGTCGATAAAAGGTAAAGGGTAATGATCTTCCCTAGTGTCTTTATTCAATTTCCTAAAATCGATCACCATCCTATAGCCAGTAATAATCCTTTGTGGGATCAATTCATCCTTATCATTAGGGACAATGGTAATGCCTCCCTTCTTAGGGACGCAATGCACTGGACTCGCCCAATCACTATGAGCACATGATAGATAATACCTGCTTCCAGGCACTTTAGTCTTTCTTTTCTCACTACTTCTTTGATCTTAGGATTTAATCTCCTTTGATGATCAACAACTGGTTTGAAGTCAGGATCAGTTTCAATCTTGTGCTGGCATAGAGTGGGACTAATGCCCTTAAGATCATCAAGAGTATATCCAATAGCAGTACGGTGCTTTCTCAGAGTTTTTAGTAACTTCTTTTCTTCATGCTCTGAGAGGCTAGCACTAATAATAACATGATATATCTATTTTTCATCAACCTAAGAATACTTAAGAGTATCAGGCAACTGTTCAAGCTCGAACACAGGATCACCTTTTGGTGGGGGAGGATCCCCAAGCAGTTCAACGGGCAGATTATTCTTAAGGATGGGATATTGTTCTAAGACAACTCTATCTATCTCATCCCTTTCATCCATATGCATATCATTTTCATGCTCAAGCAAGTATTTCTCTAAGGGATCAGAAGGAGGTACGACAATAGAGGCTAAGGCGATAGTTTCATCCCTACTAGGCAACTCCTTTTCATGAGGTTCTCTACCAAACTTAGAGAAATTGAACTCATGTGACACACCTTCAAAGCCAACAGTGACAGTTTGTTTCTCAAAGTCAATATGAGCATTGACAGTATTGAGAAAGGGTCTACCAAATATGATGGGACAAAATCTATATTTTGCGGTAGCAAGAACGAGTAAATCAGCAAGATACTTCGTTTTACCACACAAGACTTCAACATCCCTAAGAATTCCCACACGGTAGATAGTATCTCTATTGGCAAGCTGAATAGTGACATCAATAGGCTCTATCTCAACAGGTGCAATCTCATCTTTGATTTAATCATATAAGGATTGAGATATTGCACTAACACTAGCACCCACTTCACATAACAATGATCTCCTATCTTAACAAAAACAACAGGCATGCCAACAACAGGCCTATGTTTGTCTATAGCGTGAGGTTTAGCAATTCTAGCAGCATCTTCACAGAAGTGAATATTATGTCCCTCAACATCTTCGGACAGAAGATATTTGATAATAGCAATGCTAGGTTCAACTCTAATTTGCTCACGGGGTGTAGGTGTTCTAATGTAGCCTCTACGTATCACAGTTGAAGCTTTAGAATGATCCTTCATCCTAACACGGAAAGGTGGTTTCTCAATGTAAGCACTGGGAACAATAGGATCATTATAGGCAATCACTTTCTCTTCAACTGGATTGGGTTTAACTACATTGACTTCTAAAGGAGGATGATATTTAAACCACTTCTCTTTGGGGAGATCAATATGAGTAGCAAAAGATTCACAAAATGAAGCTACTATCTCACAGTCAAGTCCATACTTAGCGCTAAAATCACTAAAGGTATTTGTCTCAACTTGAAATTCACACCTGGCTCCTTACCTTCTTCAAGCTCCCAATCTTCAGAGTTGCGTTTAATTCTCTCCAATAAATTCCAATTGAAGTCAATATCTCTCTTCATAAGAGAACCGGTACAAGAAGTGTCAAGCATGGTGCGATCATCATGAGAAAGTCGAGCATAGAAGTTCGATTGTAATTTCTCTCGAGAGCTCATAATTGGGGCATGAATATAACATTAATTTAAGCCTCCCCCAAGCATGAGCGAGGCGTTCTCTGTCACGAGGCTAAAAATTATAAATATAATTCCGATCACGATGTACTAAATGCATAGGATAAAATTTTTGATGAAATTCCAATTTCAACCGATTGTAGGCCCATGATCCAGTATCATCACATAGCCCATACCATGTCAATGCCTTATCCTTAAAAGATAAAGGAAAGACCTTCTTCTGGACCTTATCTTCAGGCAAACCTGCAAGCTTAAACAAACCACAAACTTAATCTACATAGATTAGATGCAAGTTTGGATGTTATGTTCCATCTCCTACAAAAGGATTAGCCAGCAGTTTCTCAAGCATACCCGAAGGAAATTCAAAGCAAATATTTTCAGTAGGTGCAGTAGGTTGAGGAGCAACTCTTCGTGCTTCCGTTTGAGGTGAAGATACCCCGAACAAGCCCCTCAAAGGATTAATTTCCATAGTGACAAGTGACAATAAATTTCAGCACACTATATGAATGTTTCCTTACCAAGTTCCACTTACCAAAGGCGCTTCACTCCCCGGCAATAGCGCCAGAAAAGAGTCTTGATGACCCACAAGTATAGGGGGTCAATCGTAGTCCTTTCGATAAGTAAGAGTGTCGAACCCAACGAGGAGCAGAAGGATCTGACAAGTGGTTTTCAGCAAGGAAATATCTGCAAGCACTGAAATTATCGGTAACAAGTGATTGTGTGGTGAGATGATTCGTAGCGAGCTACAAGTAACAAAAGTAGCAACGGTGCAGCAAAGTGGCCCAATCCCTTTTGTATCAAGGGACAAGCCTGGACAAAGTATTATAGGAGGAAAAACGCTCCCGAGGACACACGGGAATTTATGTCATGCTAGCTTCATCATGTTCAAATGATTCGCGTTCGTTACTTTGATAGTTTGATATGTGGGTGGACCGGTGCTTGGGTACTGCCCTTACTTGGACAAGAATCCCACTTATGATTAACCCCTCTCGCAAGCATCTGCAACTACAAAATAAGAATAAAGACAAAGTCTAACCATAGCTTTAAACTAGTGGATCCAAATCAGCCCCTCACGAAGCAACGCATAAACTAGGGTTTAAGCTTATGTCACTCTAGCAACCCATCATCTATTTACTACTTCCCAATGCCTTCCTCTAGGCCCAAAATAATGGTGAAGAGTTATGTAGTCGACGTTCACATAACACCACTAGAGGAAAAACAACATACAACACATCAAAATATCGAACGAATACCAAATTCACATGACTACTATTAGCATGACTTATCCCATGTCCTCAGGAACAAAAGTAACTACTCACAAAGCATAATCATATTCATGACCAGAGAGGTAATGAGTAGCATCAAGGATCTGAACATAAACTCTTCCACCAAATAATCCAACTAGCATCAACTACAAAGAGTAATTAACATTACTAGCAACCTTACAAGTACCAATCAGAGTCGCGAGATGGAGATTGGTTACAAGTGATGAACTAGGGTTTGGAGATGAGGTGGTGCTAATGAAGATGTTGATGGTGACGAGTCCCCTCCGATGACAGGAGTGTTGGTGATGACGATGGCGACGATTTCCCCCTCCGGGAGGGAAGTTTCCCCGGTAGGGTCGTCCCGCTGGAGCTCTAGATTGGTTCTGCTCAAGTTCCGCCTCGTGGCAGCGGCGAATCCACGAATAAGCTCCTCCCTTATTTTTTTTCGAGACAAAACCCTTCATATAGCAGAATAGGGGAGCCAGTGGGCCAGCAGGCTGCCCACAAGACCCCTTGGCGCGACCAGGGGGGTGGTCGCGCCAAGCAGGCTTGTGGCCACCTGCTGGCGCCCCTCTGGCGCTTCTTCGGCCCAGTATTTTTTATAAATCCGGAAAAAAATCCTCGTTAATTTTTACGGCGTTTGGAGTTGCGCGGAATAGGTATCTCAACTTTGCTCCTCTTTCAGGCCAGAATTCCAGCTGCCGGCATTCTCCTTCTTCATGTAAACCTTCCAAAATAAGAGAGAAAAGGCATAAGTATTGTACTGTGAAGTGAAATAACAGCCCAGGAAGCGATAAATATCAACATAAAAGCATGATGCAAAATGGACGTATCATCTACTTGCCGTTCCAAGTAAATTTGCATGTGCCACTCTCTAAATCTTCAAGAAATAATTTGTTTTGCATGCCCCGCTCATGTGGTGACAGGGGGCGATCAGTATGTTCCATGCTAGGCGTGTTATTCTCGATATGTGTTTATTCACTATCATTCACGAGAAAGGGGCCGGTAATTGGAATGCCCAGTTCCATGCTCAAATTGAAAAGATAATTGCAAACAAAACTCCCCCTGGGTTGATGTTGGTATGGACGGCACCCGAGTACTCGGCTAGTCGTGGAGTGTGATTGATCGGTGGTGGGGGAGTCAAAACTTTATTTTTCTGTTTGGGAACCGCCTATAGTAGGTGTAGCATGGAATATGGTGAGAACTCTTGGTCATTGCATTGACAATGAAAGCATGTCAACCAAAATTATTTATCTCTTTCTTCAAAGCTTGAGCTCTGGCACCTCTACAAATCAATGCTTCCCTCTGCGAAGGGCCTATCTATTTATGTTCCTGTTGAGTCATCCTATTCTTATAAAAGCACCAATTAGAGAGCACCTCTGTCATTTTTATGCTTTGCTTTTGACTGATGTTGAGTATGAATGTGACTAGATCTTCTTTGCCATGAATTACAATGTTCAGTCAGCCCTTGGTCTTTGAAGGTGCTCTGCATTTATGTTTTGCAGTCTCAGAAAGAGCTAGCGAGATACCACCTTTCGTACTGCTTCATGCTTGTTTTGATTGAAGTGTTCACGCTTGAAACTTGTCATTATTGCTCGCTAGTTGATTATGCCATTGATATGAGTTTACCGTGAGACCTAGATGCCATTTGCTTATGTGGTTAGCTTGTGATATTGCTGAAATTCTGGATATGAGTTCGTAAAAGTTTTTCTTTTATCTCTTTCAGTTTGTCAACTGAATTGCTTGAGGACAAGAAAGATTTTATGCTTGGGGAGTTGATACGTCTCCATCGTATCTACTTTTCCAAACTCTTTTGCCCTTGTTTTGGACTTTGATTTGCATGATTTGAATGGAACTAACCCGGACTAACGCTGTTTTCAGCAGAATTGCCATGGTGTTGTTTTTGCGCCGAAATAAAAGTTCTCGGAATGACCTGGAAATTTACAGGGATTTTTTGTGGAATATATAAAAACTATTGGCGCAAGAATCAACGGAGGAAGTGGAGGGTGGAGCCCACAAGCCCACCAGGCGCGGCCCCCCCTGGCCGCGCCTGGTAGGCTTGTGGGGCCCACGAAGCTCCGCCGCCTCCAATCTCAGCTCTATTTAGTCCCTTTCGTCCGGAAAAAAATCAAGGAGAAGAGTTCATCGCGTTTTATGATATGGAGGCGCCGCCACCTGCTCTTCTTCCTGTGGAGGGCAGATCTGGAGTCCGTTCTGGGCTCCGGAGAGGGGAGATCGTCGTCGTCGTCATCATCAACCTTCCTTCATCGCCAATTCCATGATGTTCTTCACCGTTCGTGAGTAATCTCATCGTAGGCTTGCTGGACGGTGATGGGTTGGATGAGATCTATCATGTAATCGAGTTAGTTTTGACGGGGTTTGATCCCTAGTATCCACTATGTTCTGAGATTGATGTTGCTACTACTTTGCCATGCTTAATGCTTGTCACTAGGGCCCGATTGCCATGATTTCAGATCTGAACCTATATTGTTGTCGCCAATATATGTGTGTTCGTGATCCTATCTTGCAAGTTGTAGTCACCTACTATGTGTTATGACCCGGCAACCCCGAAGTGACAATAGCCGGAACCACTCCCGGAGATTACCATAATATGAGGAGTTCATGTATTCACCAAGTGTTAATGCGTTGGTCCGGTTCTTTATTAAAAGGAGAACCTTAATATACCGTAGTTTCCATTAGGACCCCGCGGCCACGGGAGGGATGGACAATAGATGTCATGCAAGTTCGTTTCCCTAAGCATGTATGACTATATACGGAATACATGCCTACATTACATTGACGAACTGGAGCTAGTTACATATCTTTCCGTGTTATAACTGTTATATGATGAATAGCATCCGGCATAATCATCCATCACCGATCCAATGCCTACGAGTCTTTCCTACTGGTCCTTGCTACGTTACTTTGCTGCTACTGCTGTCACTGCTGCTACAGTTACTCTGTTGCTACTTCTGTTACTCTGTTGCTACTGCTGTCACTTTGTTGCTACTAGTTACTGTTGCTACTGTTGCTATCACACTACTTTGCTACTAATACTTTGCTGCAGATACTAAATCTTTCAGGTGTGGTTGAATTGACAACTCAACTACTAATACTTGAGAATATTCTTTGGCTTCCCCTTGTGTCGAATCAATAAATTTGGGTTGAATACTCTACCCTCGAAAATAGTTGCGATCCTCTATACTTGGGGGTCATCACAGGCATCCGAGGATGCGACCGGCGGTGGTAAACGCACTTCTAGCTCTTCAAAGCGCACACGGGTCATGCAAGTTTACCTCAGACTCATGCCCCGACACCCTAAATAGGGGTTCGGGCTCCCCGGGCGCTTCGCTTGAAAGGGACACTACATCCCCAAGGTGCACAATTTCGCACTAAAAATCCAATGGGCCACCGAGGAGCCAAAAATTTATGGAAACACTACATCCGCTCGACCGAGGTGTAACCAAGCTTTGAGATCCCATATTGGCAAAGTCCTGTGAAAGATCTAGCCAATAAAATATACCCAGGTGGTCTCAAACACACATCGGACATCTGCAGACTTCTTCAAAGGACTTGGCCAAAAAGAGCTTGGAGAACACGCAAGGCTGAGGTTGCATACGGTCCATCCTAGCCTTTTGCATCAATGTGGATAGACGAATCAACAACATGGAGACGCACACGTGTGGTAGGAAGCGGGTCGGAATCATAACCAATGATAATATCCGACCGGCTTTTATATACTCCTTTACTTATCTTTTTTTGCATTGTATCTTTTTAGTTTCTCTTGTTACATCTTGGCATGTTAAGCTTGAAATTATAAATAAATAATCATGCCACTCAAGGCTCTTATCATATTTTTGTACAAGCATGGCCTATGAGCTACAAGAATGTCTTCAAAATACAACTGCTCAAGGGCCTCGTTTTACCTGTCTTACATACAAGTCTGAAGTGCTCGACATCTTCGATGTTGCACTATATGCATCATTTCTGAACCTATATTTTGTTTAATAGTTGGGTTGTCTGGCTCCTATGTGTACCCCTTATGTTCCTGAACAAATTCAGCTAAGGGTGTAACGGGAGAACCACTGCGATAGTGGCACCGGTTCAGTTGGTGGAGCACCTTAATGGAGAAAGCTGAAAAGTGACTATCTTGGTAAGCGAAAACTGTCGGCAATCTGAAGACTGTGTTAACAAACATTTCATTAGAGATCACCCATGTTAAATGAAGGGTGTATTCATAGCATAAGCTAAACTGGGCAACGGCACATACTTCGTCCATTTAAGGCCGATCACTTCAAACACCGGGGGCTTGCCATTTGCCCCACACACAAACTCCTATGAGTAAGTGAAAGTTTTAAATCTATTATGGTATGATTGCCTAGCTCATATGGGCACGAGCCGCCTCCAGGTACCGAGACATCGGCTAAGTGTCATAGATGCCTCGAGGAACACCCTCTACATATTCTGCATTGGGGTTGAAGCCGGCGAACAGCCACTTTCAGTTAAAGAGAGTCGCACATGAGGAAAAATCAATTGAGAAGAACATACATATGAGGAAGTCTAATGATATATCACTCAAACAAAAGATGTTCTTTTTGCATGAAACGTACTTCAGTAATCTGGAGCACTAAAGCCGATACAAATGTGCCATTCGAACACTGGTCCTCGATAGCTCGGGCGACCGCTTCCACCTTGGTATAGAATTGATCCGCGGGCACTATTTCCCTGGAGTAGGCCCCGGAGCAACGACTGCCGCCTAAACCTTTCAAAAGTGTGTGTTTACACACGCATATGCCCGCGGGGCTCCCTCAAAGCACGTGGGTTGCTTCCAATGATCCACCTGTGGGACAGGAACCCATAGTTTCGCCAGGAGACCGAAGAGGCTGGTCGACAGAGCTTCGGGTGTGGAGGTCCTGGAGCGTGGGCCTCATCATACGGATTAGCTTCGCCAGCTGCTTCATTTGATGATTCAGCAACTGTGATGACAACGAGCCCGAGAACTACTGCCAGAATGATTTGTCCTCTTCGTGGCCCTCTAGTTTCCCAAAGTACTGGACGGCGTTATCAACAAACTTCGGTAGATGTGTGAAGACGTCTTCGGAATGCCATAGATGGGTTAGCTCCATGCACCCTTGGCTACCAAATATACACTGCAGTAAATTCGGCTTACCCGCAGCTCTTTTCTCCACTTCTTGGAGCACTTGGCGGTCGGACCGAGCACGATATGGAGTTGTAACTGCGCATCACGAGATTTTTGAGCTCTTCCTTCGCGTGCTTCTCCTCCACCTAAAGGGCATCGCATGCTTCGAACAATCTATTCAGTGTCTCCTTGACCTCCAGGACCCGCGCTTGATCCTTCTCCCTAGCCACCTGCTCGACATCTCGGGCCTTCTCCACCTCTGCGGCCGCACCCTTATGGTGCTCCACCTCCTGTCGAACCTTCTCGAGCTCGGCCTTGATCCCCTCGTGCTCGGCCAAGGCTGGTGTCATAAAAACAATTCGGCATTAATAGTGAACACGATACAATTTTCATGTTCAAGGTGACACTTAATGGTTACTTACTTGAGACTGCTCGAGCCGCTGGTTCATCAGGTTGAGTTGTTTCTCGAACGTCTCAAGCTTCGGTTCATCTCCCCTATCTCCTTAGAGACAGAGCCCGGAGCTGAGGTACAAACCTCCACACAAATATCCATCTTTTTCATAAGGTCCAATGGCCATATTATTAACCCAGGAAGAACGCCTCATTACGCTAACATCATCCTAGGGGCTATGCATCAAGCTCCTACTTCTATGTGATCCCAACGCTGTTTTCTTGAAACTGGCCTCGGGCTCGGGGGTTACTCACTGACCAGGCCATCCAGCATACCATAAATGCATGTCTTCATACAGACATAGGGATTTATAATTTAAAATGCAAAACGGAAAATATTTTGCACAAGGGTAAAAAGGAGTACCTCGAAACTTGTGACAAGGCCCTTGAAGACCTTGTATAATTCGGCCCCTGTGGACTGGAAGCCCTGCAGCGCTACGTCTATCAAGGCAATGTGCACTTACCTAATGGAGGAGTCCTTCAAAGTCTCCTTCATCTCCTAAGTCCACCCCACATTAGCTCGCCCTTGGGCGCGACGTGGAGACGGAAACACCTCGGACCCTAGAACCTGCATGTCGAGTGAAGGGGTCCTCATCCATGGCGCTGGAGCCCGAGCTGACTTTGGCTGGGCTGATGACTGCACCAACGTCTCCTTTACAACCTCGAGGATTTTCTCCCCTTGGTCCAGTGGGCCCGATGTTTCAACCTCAGTCATGATGATCGACCCTCCGGCCCCCGTTGGGTCGACCTGGGAGCCGGGGAGGAGGTAATTGTTGGAAATATGCCCTTGAGGCAATAATATAGTAGTTATTATCATATTTCCCTGATCATGATAATCGTTTATTATCCATCTTATAATTATATTAATTGGAAACTCAAATACATGTGTGAGTACATAGACAACAAAATGTCCCTGGTATGCCTCTACTGGACTAGCTCATTCATCGAAGATGGCTAAGGTTTCCTAGCCATACACATGAGTTGTCATTTTATAACACGATCACATCATTAGGAGAATGATGTCATGGACAAGACCCAAACCTTAAGCATAGCGTTTGATCGTATCTAGTGTACTGCTATTGCTTTGTGCATGTCTATATATCTGTTCCTATGACTATGAGATCACGCAACTCTCTGACACCGGAAGAATGCCTTGTGTGTATCAAACGTTGCAATGTAATTGGGAGACTATAAAGATGCTCTACAGGTATCTCCGAGGGCACCTGTGGAGTTGGTATGGATCAAGACTGGCATTTGTCACTCCGTATGACAAAGACGTTTCTCGGGGCCCACTTGGTAATACAACATCACATAAGCTTGCAAGCAATGTGAATAAAGAGTTAGTCATGGGATCTTGTATCATGTAACGAGTAAAGAGGCTAGCCGAGAACGATATTGAACAAGGTATGCACATACCGACGATCAAATCATGAGCAAGTAACATACCCATGGACAAAGGGAACGACATATGGGATTAGCTGAATCATTGACATCGGTGGTTCGACCGATATAAATCATCATAGAATATATAGGAACCAATATGGACATCTTGGTCCCGGTATTGGTTATTGATCATAGAGGTGTCTCGGTCATGTCTGCATAGTTCCCGCACCCGCACGGTCTGCACTTAACGTTCGGTGATCATATAGATATAGCTGAGTTATTATGTTGGTAACTGAAGGTTATTGAGAGTCTCGCATAAGATCTTGGACATGACGAGGAGCTTTAGAATGGTTCGGAGGTAAATATTCATATACAAGAAGTTCTCTTTGGTCGCCGGAAATATTTCAGGCATCGCCAGTAGTGTACCAGGTGTGCCGGAAGGGTTCCGGGGTCCATCGGAAGGGGCCCACCTGCCCCCGAATAGACCACATGTGCTCATAGGGGTGCGCCCCATCCCGTTGTGGGCTGGGTGCCCCTCTCACCTAGGCCCATGCAGCTGGATGGTGGAGGGCCGAGCCCATAGGGGTGGCACCAGCCTAACTTGGGTGGTCGGCCACCTCCTTTTCGCCACCCACGCGCTAGGAGAAACCCTAGGCCAGCCCTCCTCCACCCCTCCTCCTACATATTTGAGAGGATATGAAGGTAGACAACACACTAGTCCTTGGCGGCGCCCACCCTCTCTCACGGAGTACTTCTCCACCGTCGTGATCACGGCAATGCTTGGCGAAGCCCTGCCGAGATCACACCACCACCATCGCCACCATGTCATTGTGCTATGGGAGAACTCAGCTACTTCTTCATCCACGCTCGCTCGATCGAGGTGGTGAGGGAGTCATCGAGATGTATGTTTGCTGAACAAGGAGGTGTCATCCGTTCGGTACTTGATTGGGACGTTCATGATTGGATCGCATGACGGATCGTGATTAGATCGCAAAGTAGTTCGACTAAATCAACCATGTTTCTGAATGCTTCCGCTTAGCTATGTACAAGGGTATGCAGATGCGCTCTCCCTCTCGTAGGTGTTGATATCCATAGATTTTTCTTGATGAGCGTAGGCAAAATTTTGTTTCACATGCGACGTTCCCCAATAGTGGCATCATGAGCTAGGTCTATGCGTATGTAACATGCACGAGTAGAACACAAAGTGTTTGTGGGTGTTGATATTCGGTGCTTACTTCCTTAGTCTTATTTTGATTCGACGGTATTGTGGAATGAAGCGGCCTGGACCAACCGTACTTGTCCATGTATGAGAGACCGGTTCCATTGATTGACATGCAACTTGTTGCATAAAGATTGATGGCAGGTGTCTGTCTCTCCCAATTTATTTGAATCGGATTTGACAGAGATGGTCCTTGTATAAGATTAAATAGCAACTTGAATATCACCGTAGTGACTTTGCGTAGGTAAGAACAGTTCTTGCTAGTTACCCATAGCAGCCATGTAAAACATGCAACAACAAAGTAGAGGACGTCTAACTTGTTTTTCCAGGGTATGCTGTGAGATGATATTCCCAAGAACATGATGAGATATATGTGATGTATGATATGATCATGTTTTGTATAGATTATCACGACTTGGATCTCGATGAGTACGACAATTGGAAGGATCCATAGGGTTGCCTTTAATTATTTGTGCATTTTTGCTTTACTTTATCTCTATGAGTTAGCAATAGTGGTAGAAGCATAGTTGACGTGACAACCCCAATGGCGACACAACGATGGAGATCATGGTGTAATGCCGGTAAGGATGGATAGTGAGTGCTTTGGAGATGGAGATCAAAAGTACAAGATGATGATGGCCATATCATGTTGCATGTGATGTTAATCCTTTTATGCATCTTATTTTTCTTAGGATGACGGTAGCATTATAAGATGATCACTCGCTAAAATTTCAAGATAAAATTCTGTTATCCCTAAGTGTGCATCGTTGTGAAGGTTCGTCGTTCCAAAGCACCACGTGATGATCGGGTGTGATACACACTACATTCGCATACAGCGGGAGTAAGCCAATTTTGCACATGTGGAAACCTTGGGTTAAACCTGACAATCCTAGCATGTACACACACGGCCTCAGAACAAAGGAGACTAAAGGTCGAACATCAGTCATATAGTAGATATGATCAACATGGAGATGTTCACCATTGAAACCACCTCATCTCACGTGATAATCGGACTTGTGTTGGTGGATTTGGATCATGTAACAGTTGAACAACCTGAAGGATGTTGAGTTGAGTGGGAGTTCTTTAGTAATATGATTAATTGAGCCCATTATCATGAACATAGTCGAAGTTGTCTCTGCAAACTGTGCTGTAGATTATTGGCTCGCGCATTAGCTCCCCTAAATTTTAATGTGTTCCTAGAGAGTGCTAAGATGAAAGATGATTGAAGAAACTATGCGGATCGGGTCTGTAATCTGAGGATTATCCTCAAGGCTTCGCAAAAGGCTTATGTCCTTGATGCACCGCTTGAGGTAGCACCCCCTCTGGTCGCGTCCGCATATGTTGTGAACGCCTCGCGGGCGCGTGCTGATGACTACTCGATAGTTTAGTGTGCCATGTTGTATGGCTTTGAATGGGGACTACAAAGGCGTTTTGAACGCCATGGAGCATATCAGATGTTCCAGAAGTTGAAGTTAGTTTGTTCTTTAAGAAAGTGACCGAATGGAGAGGTATGAGACCTCCGATAAATTATTTGCCTGCAAAATCAGGGAAACAGTTCTATGAGTGAACACATACTCAAAATGTCTGGGTACTAAAACCGTTTGAGTCAGTTGGGAGTTGAGCTTCCACCTGAGATGGTCACTAACAGAGTTCTTCAGTCACTGCCACCTAGCTACAAGAGCTTCGTGGTGAACTATAATATGCAAGGGATGAACAAGTCACTCTCTGAGCTATTCGCGATGCTGAAAGTCATGGAAGTAGAAATCAAAAAGGAGCATCAGGTGTTGATGGTGAATAAAACCACTAGTTTCAAGAAGGGCAAGGGAAAGAAGATGGGAAACTTCAAGAAGAACGGCAAGTAAGTTGCTGCTTCCATGAAGAAACTCAAGGCTGGCCCCAAACCTGAGACTAAGTGCTACTATTGCAAGGTAACTGGCAAGTGGAAGCGGAATTTCCCCAAGTATCTTGCCGTTAAGAAGGTTTGCAACATCAATAAAGGTATATTTGATATACATGTTATTTATGTGTACCTTACTAGCTCTCATAGTAGTGCCTGGGTATTTGATACCAGTTTGGTTTCTCATATTTGTAACTCGAAACGAGAACTACGCAATAAACGGAGGCTGGCAAAAGATAAAGTGACGATGCACGTGGGAAATGGTTTCATGGTTGATGTGATCGCCGTCGGCACGCTCTCTCATCGATTACCATCGGGATTAGTTATCAACCTAAATAATTGTTATTTGGTGCCTGCGTTGAGAATGAACATTATATCTGGATCTTCTTTAATGTGAGAAAGTTACTCATTTAAATCAAAGAACAATGGTTGTTCTATTTATATGAGTAATATCTTTTATGGTCATGCACCCAATACGAATGGTTTGTTCTTATTGAATCTCAATAGTGATGATACACATATTTATAGCATTAATGAAAAAAGATGTAGAGTTCATAATTATAGTACCAGTTTCTTGTGGCACTGCCGCTTGGGTCATATTGGTGTAAAACGCATGAAGAAGATCCACGCTCATGGAATTCTGGAGTCACTTGATTCTGAATCACTTGACACATGTGTACCATGCCTCATGGGCAAGATGACTAAAACCCCATTTTCCGGTACAATGGAACGGGCAAGTAACTTGTTGGAGAACATACATACGGATGTGTGCGGTCCAATTAGTGTTGAGGAGCGTGGTGGATGTTGTTATTTTCTCACGTTCATTGATGATTTAAGTAGATATGGATATATTTACTTGATGAAACACAAGTCTGAAACATTTGAAAAGTTCAAGCAATTTCAGAGTTAAGGGGAGAATCATCGTAACAAGAAGATTAAGTTCCTACGATCTGATCAAGGAGGAGAATATCTGAGTTATGAGCTTGGCATGCACTTAAGACAGTGTGGAATTGTTTCACAGCTCACGCCACCTCGAACACCGAAGCTTAATGGTGTGTCCGAATGTTATAGTCATGCCTTATAGATATGGTGCGTTCTATGATGTCTCTTACCGATTTGCCACTATCATTTTGGGTTATACATTAGAGATAGCTGCGTTCACTTTAAAATAGGGCACCATCTAAGTTCATTGAGACGACACCACATGAATTATGGTTTGGCAAGAAACCTAAGATGTCATTTCTTAAAGTTTGAGGCTGTGGTGCTTATGTCAAAAGGCTTTAGTGTGATAAACTTGAACCCAAGGAGGATAGGTGCGTCTTCATAGGATACCCAAAGGAAACAATTGGGTATACCTTCTATCTCAGATCTGAGGTCAAAGTGTTTGTTGCTAAGAATGGGTCCTTACTCGAGAAAGAGGTTCTCTTGAAAGACCTGAGTGGGAGGGTAGTGGAACTTGATGAGGTTACCGAACCGTCACTTAAACCACAGAGTAGCAGGGCACAGGAAGATGTTCCCATGGCACCTACACTACTTGAAGAGGAAGCTAATGATGGTTATCATTAAGCTTTAGATCAAGTTACTACCGAACCTCATAGGTCGACAAGGATGTGTACTGCTCCAGAGTGGTACGGTAATCATGTCTTAGAGGTCATGTTGTTAGAAAATGATGAACCTACGAGCTATGAAGAAGAAATGGTGGGCTCGGATTCCAATTCAATGGTTAGAGGAAATGAAATCTGAGATAGGATCCATGTATGAAAACAAAGTGTGGACTTTGGAAGTATTACCTTAAGGTCAAAAGGCTATTCAGGACAAATGGATCTTCAAGAGGAAGACATACGCATATGGTAATGTTACCATCCATAAAGCTCGACTTGTGGCAAAGGGGTTTTCACAAGTTCAAGGAGTTGACTACGACGAGACTTTCTCACCCATAGAGATGTTTAAGTCTGTCAGAAGCATGTTAGCAATAAATGCATTTTTTGATTATGAAATCTGGCAGATGGATGTTGAAACAGTGTTCCTTAATGGCTTCCTCAAGGAAGAGTTGTATATGATGCAACCGGAAGGTTTTGTTGATCCAGAAAATACAAACAAAGTATGCAAGCTCCAACGGTCCATTTATGGACTAGTGCAAGCATCTCAGAGTTGGAATCTTCGCCTTGATGAGGTGATCAAAGCATTTGGGTTTATACAAGCTTATGGAGAAGCTTGTATTTACAAGAAAGTGAGTAGGAGCTCTATAGAATTTCTAATATTATATGTGGATTACATATTGCTGATTGGAAACAAGAGGTTTTCAATGAAGGACCTTGGAGAAGATGCTTACATATTAGGCATCAAGATCTATAGAGATAGATCGACACGCTTAATTGGACTTTCACACAGCACACACCTTGATAAGGTTTTGAAGAAGTTCAAAATGGATCAATCCAAGAAGGGGTTCTTCCATGTCCTACAAGGAGTGAAGTTGAGTAAGACTTGATGCCCAACGACTACAAAGGATAGAGAGAAGATGAGTGCCATCCCCTATGCTTCATCTGTAGGCTCTATTATGTATGCGATGATGTGCACATACCTTGATAAGGTTTTGAGGAAGTTCAAAATGGATCAGTCCATGAAGGGGTTCTTGCCTGTCCTACAAGGTGTGAAGTTGAGTAAGGCTCGATGCCCAGCGACTACAAAGGATAAATAGAAGATGAGTGTCATCCCCTATGCTTCAGCCGTAGGCTCTATTATGTATGCGATGATGTGCACAAGACCAGATGTCGGCCTTGCCATAAGTATGGCCGGAAGGTTTCAAAGTGATCTAGGAGTGGAACACTGGACAGCGGTCAAGAACATCCTTAATTACCTGAAAAGGACTAGGGAGATGTTTCTCATTTATGGAGGTGATCAAGAGCTCGTTGTAAAGGGCTACGGGGATGCTAGCTTTGACATAGATCCGGACGACTCTAAGTCTCAAACCAGATACGTATTTATTCTAAATGGTGGAGCGGTAAGCAGGTGCAGTTCCAATCAAAGCGTGGTAGCTAATTCTACATGTGAAGCGGAGTGCATAGCTGCTTCGGAAGCAGCAAAGGAAGGTGTCTGGATGAAGTAGTTCATGACGGATCTTGGAGTTGTGCCCAGTGCACTTGATCCAATGACCCTATTTTGGGACAACACCGGTGCGATTGCTCTAGCCAAGGAACAAAATTTCACAAAAGGACCAGACACATAAAGAGCCTCTTCAATTCATCTATGATTATATCAAGGAGGAGGACATAACCATTTGCAAAGTACATACGGATCTGAATGTTGCTGATCTGTTGACTAAACCGTTTCCACGAGAAAATCATGATCAGCACCAGAACTCAATGGGTGTTGGATTCATTACCATGTAATACTAGATTACTGACTCTAGTGCAAGTGGGAGACTATTCAAAATATGCCATAGAGGCAATAATAAAGTAGTTATTACCATATTTCCCTGCTCAAGATAATTTTTTATTATCCATGCTATAATTTTATTGATTGGAAACTAGAATACATGTGTGGGTACATACAGAACAAAGTGTCCTTAGTATGCCTCTACTAGACTAGCTTGTTTATCAAAGATGGCTCAGGTTTCCTAGCCATAGACATGAGATGTGATTTCATAACGGGATCAGATCATTAGGAGAATGATGTGATGGACAAGACCCAAACCTTAAGCATGACGTTTGATCATATTCAATTTACTTCTACTGCTTTCTGCATGTCAATATATTTGTTCCTATGACAATGAGATCATGCAACTCTGTAACATCGAAGGAATGCCTTATGTATATCAAATGTCGCAACGGAACTGGGTGACTATAAATATGCTCTACAGGTAGCTCCGAGGGCATATGTGGAGTTGCATGGATCAAGACTGGGATTTGTCACTGTGTATGACAAAGAGGTATCTCGGGGCCCACTCGGTAATACAAGATCACAATAAGCTTGCAAGGAATGTGGCTAAAGAGTTAATCATGGGATCTTGTATTACAGAATGAGTAAGGAGAGTAGCCGCTAACAATATTGAACTAGGTATGGATATACCGACGATCGAATCTCAAGCAACTAATATACCGATGGACAAAGGGAACGGCATACGAGATTAGTTGAATCCTTGACATCGTTGGTTCGACCGATATAGATGTTTGTAGAATATGTAGGAACCAATATGGGCATCAAGGTCTCACTATTGGTTATTGACCATAGAGGTGTCTCAGTCATGTATGCATAGTTCTCGATCCCGCAGGGTCTGCACACATAAAGTTCAGTGACGATATAGATATAGTTGAGTTCTTATGTTGGTAACCGAAGGTTGTTCGGAGTCCCGCATAAGATCTCGGACATGACGAGGAGCTTAGTAATGGTCCAGAGGTAAAGGTTCATATATAGGAAGTTCCGTTTTGGTCACTGGAAATATTTCGGGCATCGCCTGTAGTGTAACGGGTGTGTCAGAAGGGTTCCGGGGTTCACCGGAAGGGTCCCACCTGCCCCAGAGAGACCACATTGGATGATGGGGGTGCGCACCAGCCCCTGGTGGGATGGGAGCCACTTCCACCTAGGCCCAAACGGCTATATGGTGGAGGGCCAATCTCATAGGGGTGGCGCCACCCTAACTTGGGTGGCAAGCCACCTCCTTGGCCGTAGCCCACACCCTAGGGGAAACCCTAGGTCAGCCCTCGACCACCCCTCCTCTTATGTATATGAGAGGAGAGGGAGGAATCCAACACACAAATCCTTAGAAGCACACTACTTATCTCTCTCGGAGTACTTCTCCATCATCGTGATCGCGGCAATGCTTGGAGAAGCCCTACCGAGATCACACCACCACCGTCACCACCGCGTTGTTGTCCTGTCGGAGAACTCATCTACTACTTCATCGATGCTTGCTAGATCAAGGGGTGCAGATATCATCGAGTTGTACATGTTATGAAGGAGGTGGTGTCGTCCATTCGGCCCTTTATTGGGACATTCCTGATTGGATCGCAGGACAGATCATGATTGGATTGCGAAGACGTTCGACTACAGCAACCGCGTGTCTCAACGATTTCGCTTAGAGATCTACAAGGTATGTAGATGCAATCTCCCTCTCATAGATATAGATCTCCATAGATTGTTCTTGGTGAGCGTAGGAAATTTTTGTTTCCCATGCAACGTTCCCCAACTATAACCTCCAAGAACTCATCATGAGCAGGCGGAGGAGTGGAGTGATCTGGGGTCCCGCTTGCAGCTTGCAAACCGATGAAGAGTCGCTTGGTAGCACCTTCGATGGAGTGCAGATGGGAAGCTTATATAATTTCACTCCTGGTAATGTCTAAATAAATACAAGAAATGAAGGACAGTAATGTTGCATCGAGGTGTTGGCTTTTTCCTCACAAAGCGAGGGGATCATCCTTGAACTCGACGGAGAGTATGATCTTCTCGGATGACTTGCTGGCAGACTCGACTCATGTTTTCTTCAACCTCTTTAGGCCTTCAGGCTGTGCTCCAGGGGAAGGAATGTCGTCCTCTTCATCCTCCCCCCATCTTCATAGGTGGTCAAGATTTGGGTGTCTCCAGTCCGGGTAACCTAGGTATTTTGACTCGCGAGACCCGCCTTGCCCTTCTGGGACTTCGTCCTCTTAGGAACCACCACGTGCTTCTCCTCGACCACAACTGTCCTGAGCAGAGGGGATCTCTCCTCCTCTGGAAGTGGGGCCGGGCATTGCATTCCCTGCATCTTGGCGGAAAATCTCTGCACATACCATATGGCACAATCCGGTGATCCGGTGATTAAGCATGACACTGATGATAGCTGGGAGCTTGTGGTTCTTCTAGGTGGACCACCACTTGATCCTCTCGATCAGTGCCTCCACCTGTCAGGGTTCACCCAGGGCCTTCCCTTCTCCCTTGAGGACCTGAGATTTTTTGGGGGGCAGCCAAAAAATTTGGGACCTCGGCTTCGCTAGGGGCAAGCAGCTTGATTATGTAAAATCACTCGTGCTACCATTCCTTCACCGTCTCGAGATAGCTGCCCTCGAACCAGTTAGCACTTTGATTCTTGCTCACCATGGCCCCTCCACACCCTGCCAGCTTGGAGCCGCTGGACTTTGTCTTAAATCCAAAGATGTTCATCCAAAGGATGAAGTGCGGCACGCAGCAGAGGCTGGCCTCACAGACAGCGATGAAGGAGGTGAGGTGGAGGATGGAGTTCGGGGCCTGATGCTTGTGATCTACGTTGGGTTTTTCGCGAAGAGGAATAGGTTATTGCAACACAATGTGGGTAAGTATTTCCCTCGATTAAGAAACCAAGGTTTATCAAACCAATAGGAATATCAATCCTCGACTGTCTTCAGCGGCTGCACACAAAAGAGCAAACAACTTGCACCCAATGTGGGCAAGAGGGTTGTCAATCCCTTTGATCTTGTTATTTGCAAGCAAATGAGGTGTGTAGATAATTGTAGATAGTAGTAACTTGCAAAATAAAATAAAAGACAAATAATAAGTGCGGGGAAATTATAAGTTTTCCGAATATATAAGTGAATAGGCACGGGGGCCATAGTGTAGTCTAGTGGTATCTCTCATGAAAGCAACATACACTTGGTAAACAAATTACTGTTGGGCAATTGATAGAACAACGAATGGTTATGTGATTTTCACGGCAATGATCATGTGTATATAGGCATCACGTCCATAAGCAAATAAGTCGACTCCTGCCTGCACCTACTACTATTACTCCACCATCGACCGCTATCGAGCATGCATATAGAGTATTAAGTAAAATAGAGTAATACTTGGGGAATGATGACGTGATGTAGACCAAGTAAACTCAATCAATATGAATAAATCCCATCGTTTTATACTTAGTGGCAACAACTCAAAGACACATCTTGTCCCCATTCTATCACTGGGATATATAAATTCGCCAGGTTGAACCCACTACAACACACATCTTCCACTAAAGAAAGATCAAACTACTTGGCCAAAGCAATTCAACAGATCGGATAGATTTATGAAGCTATGATGATCATGCAAATAAGATTCATAAAACTCAAAGATGAGTCAAATTCTTCTCATGAATAATTTGAACATAAACCCACAATTTTTTGAATCCCAACAAACGCACGATACAAAAGAATTACATCGGATAAATCAAAGCAAATATTTGATGATCATTATACTGAAGATCAAGAGAGAGAGATATAGCCATCTAAATACTAACTATGGACCCGTAAGTCTGTGGTGAACTATTCTCACATCATCACGAGGGCACCAAAGTTGATGAAGAGGCCCTCCTTGATCGATCCCCCTCCGGCACAGTGCTGGAACGGAGCTCCAGATGGGGTCTCTATACAATAGAGAATTGCGGTGACGTGAAAAGTGTTTCATCAATATATTTAAGGTTTCTGGAATATTTGGGAATTTACAGGACAGAGAACGAGGCAAGAGGGGCCATAGGGAGGCGACAAGGCATTAGGGTGTGGCCAGCCCCCTGGTCGCGCCCTATTGCCATGTGGGCTCCCCGTGTGGCTTCGGGTCTCCTCCCCAATCTTCGAGGCCTTCTTTTGGTTCAAAAAAATAATCAAAAAGTTTTGTGGCAATTGAACTTCGTTTAGTACTAAAGACCTGAAAAACAAAAACACGCAAAAAACAACAACTAGCACTCGACACTGGGTAAATAGGTTAGTGTTCAAAAATAATAAAAATTTGTGCATTATGAATAAAAAGTATATTAAAATGACAATATAACAGCATGGAACAATAAAATTTATAGATACATTGGAGACATATCAAGCATCCCCAAGCTTAATTCCTGCTCGTCCTCGAGTAGGTAAATGACAAAAATGGAATTTTTTATGTGATATGCTACCTAATATGTAATCTTTTGCATGTATGCTCATTAATAAACGATGAATTAACAAACATCAATATAGTAATAATTATAATCACAAGAACAAAAATCATCAATCTTTCAAAGTGTACGATCTTAAAAGAATGGATACCCCCATTAATCTTTCATATTAGCAAAGCTTGGCTCCGTCTTCACCACATTAATACAAATGTTAAGCATCACAGTGTCCAAGTCACTCAATTGGATCATACTTTTTCAAAGTGAATCAACTTTTTATACTTCACGCAACACATGAGTGTGAGCCATGGACATGGCAAATGGTGGAATAGAATAAGGTGGTACATAGCAAAGGGTAAAATTGGAGAAGATGGTCTCACACAACTAGGCGTACCACTGTTCTATGGAGATGCCCAACGATAGATATCAATGTAAGGAGTAGGGATTGCCATTCAAATGATGCACCAGATCTAGAAGTGTATGAAAGCTCAAATGAAGCTAAGTGGGGTGTGCATCCAACTTGATTGCTCATTAAGACGTCGGACATTTGAGGAAGCCCGTCATCAGAATATGCAAGCCAAGTTTATAGTAATGATAATAAGATTCCCACTAGCATATGAATATGACATATCATGATACTTTCGACATGAGGAACATGGTGCCACTTTGAGGCATAAGTGTGGTAAAGGATAGTAGCAAAGTACCTTCTCTCTTTTCCTCTCATTCATTTTTTTCATTTTTTTTATGGTGGGCTCATTCGGCCTCCCCAATTTTTTCATTTTTCATCTAGAGTCTTTTCCCAACTTATGAGGGAATCATATTCTCCATCATCCTTTCCTCACTCGGACAATCCTCTAATAATGATGATCATCATACTTTTATTTACTTACAAGTCATGAAAGCTCGATATGACTCAATATGAATGCCTCTGGCAGTGTACATGGATGTGCAATGATCTAGCATGACATGTATTCGTCAATGTAATGAATGGTGTCTTTCCCAGAAATGCTATGTAGGCTCTATATGATCATGCAAAGCCATATGACGAAGAATGAACTAGTCATATGATGTAACGGTGAAATTTGCATGGCAATATATCTCGGAATGGCTATGGAAATGCCATGATAGGTATGTATGGTGGCTGTTTTGAGGAAGCTAAAGAAAGGTTTATGTGTGACACAGCATATAACACCACGGGTTTTGGAAGCACCGGCGAAGTTCGCACTGGTCCTCGACGTGAGAATGGGCAATGCACGGTACCGAAGAGGCTAGCAAAATATGAGGAGGTGAGACTTCGTATGTCCATGATTTAACATTATTCATGAAGAACTCATATACTTATTGCAAAGTTTTATTAGTTGAATCACAAATCAAAGCACTAGCCGCATGCCCGGAGGGAGAAGTTTTGGAGGAGTTAACCATCACGCGACTCCAACTCAAAACAACACCGGGATTTCAACGAGGAATAGAAATGCTCACACATCCCCTCCATGCCTTTTTAATATTCAGAAAACACAAGGAATTAATGCCTCTTCATACCTCTACTTCTACGAACCAAAAATGATGCACTCACACCTTTTTCATATTACCACATCAATATCATTAGCCCACAATTTCTATTTATGTGCTACACGGTCGTTTTGATTATCATCCATTGGATACTTATTATTCTTGGACTAGCTTTATGACCCATGAAAATTACCGCTACCATTTAATAACTCCCAAACAAATATAAGTGAAGATGAAATTTCAAATATTTCTATAAAATCTACATGCCATCGTGCTCAAAAAGATATAAGTGAAGCACTACAGTAATTATTTAGCTCAAAAGATATAAGTGAAGCACAAATAGTATTATAACAAATCATGAAAAAGTGTGTTCCTCTCTAGTTGGTATGTCAAGAAAATATGATTGTGTACAACTAAAAATAAAAATCAAACTAAAGAAACCGATACTCCAAGAAAAACTCATATCATGTGATGAGTAAAAATGTAGCTTCAAGTGGCATACCGATGGATTGAGACGAAAGAGGGGATAACTTTTGGGGCATCCCCAAGATTAGATGCTTGAGTCTTCCTAGAATATTACCTTGGGTGTCTTGGGAATCCCCCAGCTTAGGCTCTTGCTCCTCCTTATTCTAGTGTCCATTGCTTTAACACCCAAAACATGAAAACTTCAATCACCAAAAACTCAACAAAACTTCATGAGATCCGTTAGTATAAGCATCACAACAAATACTTAGATACTGTTGAAAATTAATTAGTATTACATTATTACATAATAGGTACTTTATTATAACTTCTCCATGTCTTATACCCCCCCTCCCCCCGATAAAATCCATAGCATCATCAAACCAAGGAAACTATGCAAGAAAAAACAGAATCTGTCTAAACAGAACAGTCTATAGTGATGTGTAATCAACCTATACTTCTGTAACTTCAAAAACTCTGAAAAAATAGGACGTCCTGAGGAATTTGTACAGAAGTGATGTGTCAAAACTTTGTCTTAAAAATACGTTCCTATAAAATCATACAAATTTTGCACTGGATGTCAAAGTTTTTATTTTTGCATCGTATCAATTATAATTATCATACAAATCATCCCAAAGGATTAACTTGGCACAAACACTAATTTAAACACAAAAACACAATAATTACATAGGAAATAATGATATCATCACACGTAAGCATAAATTAAAAAGCAAAATTAAGATAACTATTGGGTTGCCTCCCAACAAGCGATATTGTTTTATGCCCCTAGCCAGCCATAATGCATATGATCATGTGTTGTTATCTTTGAGATCAAGCTCCTCAAGAACACAATCACGAATAGCGTAAAGCATAGGAGACTTGAAAATGGGATTTTTTTTATCAGGTTTACAAAGTTTGGATGCACACTAATCTTTTTAAGATATTCGTCCTTTTTATAGGAGGAGTGCTAATGTTATTAGGAACATACATAAATTTGGGACTTCTACTACAAGAGGTACTAGCATTAATTTTGGAGGGTGTGAGAGCGGAACCTACATTATCAATAACCTGCTCCATTTTATCAATCATATTCATACCTTGTTCTACTCTCTCATTAATAATGGTATATTTCTCCTTTGAAGTTTTCAAAGTCATTCCTACCCATGAACTAATTTGAGTAATATGATTATGAAGAATTTTGTCCAACTCCTCAATTTGTTCATTAGTAGAAATTTTCGTTTCAATAGCATTAAACCTATGCATTACATCTTCCAAGGTCAAAATACTTCCATTAACAATAGTGGGAGGTGATTCCACAAGATTTTCAATAGCAATGTAAGCATGCAAAGTGTGACACATTAAGAAATTACCACCGGTGATGGTGTCAAGGATAAACCTATACCAAGTTGTCACACCCGCATAAAAATTACGAAGCAAGGTAATAGTGGATTGCTTATGAATTGATCTATTTTGAGCATTGTAAATCCTATACCAAACATCTTTCAAATTTTCTCCTCCCCTCTGCTTCAAATTGAACACTTCATTTTCCGAAGTGAGCAAGAGAAAGGAGGAACTAGCGTTAGTAACAAGAAAAGATACATTTTTTTATTTTGTTGAAGCAAGAAAGATATAACAGCAAATAAAAATAAGAACAATTAAATGATAATTTGTGTGAAGTTACTTGATGGTTGGTAATGATATTCCCCGTGAACGGTGACAGAAATCCTTCCTAATGCTTGTTATCTGCATCGGTTTTTCCGTGAAGACAAATGGGATATAAATTCATGTAAGTCCAAAATTCGTCAAAAATTTACTAAACTTGGCATGGTGTCAAGATATGGCACATATGTGTCGTGGTAAAAAAGTGAGCAAATTGGGACAAGTTTTGGCACAAGCCCCTAACAAACCGGAGTTTCTCATGGAAAGCCTTTGTGATTCTAATAGGAAGCCCATGTAACATGCCATCATGTGAACGAAATGACATCCGCTACCTTTTCTCGCGTTGAACTTTTCCAAAGGTAACAAAGACCAGTAGGAGTATCGTGCTAAAATATGGAATTATATCGAGGGTTCATTTTGCCTTTTAATACATTAATAGAGTTTCATAGGCATTTAACGTGCATAATTCAAATTTGAACTGCATTCACAAGGTATGGTGCATCAAAATGGGTTAAAAATAATGTAAGTTTACATGGCTACATATTTAGGTCCCATGCAAAGAAATGCAAATGTATTTCAAAGATCTCAGGTTTTTGGCCTCTCCACAAACATTGAGAAACTTGGGATTTAAATTGATGTAAATCAACAACTCGTCAAAAATTAATGAAACTTGGCATGGTGCCGTGACATGGCACATAATGGAATCATATGATTTTCTTTTCCTATTTGATCATGTTTTTTAATATATTTTTATCTTCTAGAGCCAACATTGAGAATGTTGGTTTAAGCTATCACTACTACAGGATGGTCCAAACGTGTAGCGACCCGACTCAAAACGAGTCAAGCCTCTGTGTATCTGTGCCATCCCTGGATCAGTATGCTGGCACACACAGTACATCAATGTATATATCAAAGTGCAATCACATGTAAATAGCGTAAAACTGATATATACCTTAAGTATTTCAGCGGAAGCAGTCAAGGGAGTGGAGTCCCAATAAACACCAACGGAACTTGATTGTAGACCGTAACCCTAAATCGTACCCTTACTCGTCGAAGAAAAATATCTGCAACATAAGACGTTGCAGCCGTGTAGGTCAGCATATTGAATATGCCGGCAAGTCACATAAGAGAGGGGTGAAAAGTAATCATCTATACTATATGCATATATGGCAGGTGGGGCTATAAGTTTTTAGCGAAAAGCAAGTTTTCTCCTACATCAAGAGAGGGCTAAAAGCAAAATGTTACTACTTTGTTGGTTGTTAACGAGATGGTTCCGCCAACCAGTTCTCGTACCCGAGTTGTCAATAATTACCCTCATCAAATATATATAATGGTGTTGAGAAATCCAGATAACTTCAGTTCCTTTGGCTCAAGTTGTCCATGACCATGGACACGGCTAATCGATTAGGTTTGAGTACTCTGCAGAGTTTTGCACACGTTCCCCACAAGATTTGATCGCCTCCGAGTATGTCCTCGCACTTCAGGGTGTTTGAAGACCGGATGATCAAAACATGGTCTTTCAACGGGTCCCTCTGAATCCCTGTCGGTGCCCATCCATTCCTACCGTTCGTCTACATCTGCTAGCACCGCCTGTCCAGAGTCGCCGCGTTGTCCAACCAAGCCAGAGCCCATAATGACTTGTGGCTGTGCAGGTAAGCCTTGGGTCTTGAAAATATCCGTCCGTCTCTTTGAGCCTGGGTGAAGCTTTCCGCAGGATGTCATGGCCTCTCCAGCATCCCGGGTCATCCACTAGGTTCTCCAGGGAGCCGATCAACCGTCCTTCACCCAGAGTTGCATTGCGTCCGAGGTCTTGAAAATCTTGTCTTAACCGGTCTTGATTATTTAATCAACCTTGCATCACTCGTGTTATGCACTCAACGGAAATCCCGTCTACTCAAGCATAGCAATATGAAATTTGTCGTCCCGGGGCCAAGTATCGGGGTTGTTGTGTGCCTACCACATGATACTACAATCTATACTAAAATTTCCAAGTACCTACTCAGCATGCAATTGGGTACAGGAGGGTAGAACTACGATGCATAAAACATAGGTGATAGTATGATCAAAGTGACTTGCCTGGTATTACTTGATGAAGATAGTCGCTCTCATAATCCTGATAATTCTACTCGCCACACTCCGAGCAATCTATCGTAAAAAAATAGCATTCAATAAACATTCATGCCAAAAGGAAGAACCAAAAGAACATAAGAACAAAACATGTCTTTGTGCAAAATAACAACAAACTAAGGTTTAATAAAAAAATTGGTTCTAAGTGTGTTGTAAAGTGAAGGTGCAAGAATGAGATCAAAAGAGTTAATGGACGATGAACTATTGCTATATAAGCTCGACTTGCATACACTATGGGAGATGATCAAAAATATTGGGAGAACAACATGAATGTTGTTTGACAAATAGTATAAGACATAAGAATTTATTTGTAGAAAGAATTTCTTGAAATGGAGCACTACAACGCAAGTTATAGCGAATTGAAGTATGAATTGAATTTGCATTCAAAAGGTCAAGAGAAGTTGAACTGAAGTACGATGGTTACGTACAAAAATATATGACATGAGTGTTTAGGGGTAAAAGGAATCAATTGAAAAGGTGGTACGATTTGCAAGATAAGATCAAATGAATGTTCGAATACAAATTTGAATCGCTCAAATTTGTAAGGTTCAAAGGTCGAAACTAATGAGGCTACTGGATATAGGAGATCAATATGAGCGTGTAGAAAAAAGAATTACTAGGTTTGAAATAGCGGATCAAAATATACAAATACTTTAATGTAACATTGAATCGGCTTAGAACGATGTGAACACTTTTGGGCACTAATAGATAAATCTGATTTGATCAAAATTATAAGTTGAAAAGTTAAAACTAATGATAAAAATGGGAAGATTACTTTGATACGAATCCGACGCAATTGGATTCATCTAAAACGGAGCTACGGGTAAAAAGATATGATCAAAAGAAGTTTGAATATGAATATGAACAAATTTTGAAATTTCAAAATTTCAAAAAACTTGATATGATAGGTACATCGGATAGGATGGATCAAGACGAAACTCTAGACGTTGGTTTCATCTAATTCGGATAAACGAGTAAAAAGTTATGGCTATTTGAAAAATCAGGGCCAAGCTGTTTTACGGAAGAAAAGTGCTATGTCTAAAAGAATTCTAGTACTAATGTCGAAATACGAAGACTAATTAATATATCTAATTACTCTACCGTATACTAGTGTAGGAATACTAATCTAGAAATAATAAACTATGGGAGTATAAAAAAATACGAAGAGAAATACCTTTAGAATGCAAAGTAAGAATTAATTCCAATGAGGAGACGACTTCGAGAAATCCCGCCGAAGAGAAGGAAAAAATATTTTTATTTAATAAATCTAGTTAAACCAAAAGATTGATTTAACCCGAAATAGATGATTTTTGGATGCTCCTATGGGTCTATATTTATAGGTGGAAGGGAGGTCTAATGGTCCATAGATAAACAATGTGGGACTAAACATATACGTAATGTAGGGAAACTAGAAAAAAGAAGTAAAAATGTGCCTCATGGGCCAAAGGAATCGGCCACCGCACAGCACATGCACATGGTTGGGCTGGTTGGCCTCGGCGAGCTTTGGTTTGTTTTTTTGCGAACGAACAATTTTTTTTTTTTAAAAACAAAGAAGAAAAACGTATAAATGAAAAAGAGAGAACATTTTATATAGGCATATTATATATCAAAATTTTCAGAATAAAATTTTCTAAAATATGAACATATTTTCAAAACCAAATAAAATACTTTTTAAAAAAATATATTTTTTTGCAATAACTTTAAAATGAAAAGGAATTTGAATTTCAAATAAATTGCAAATACTTAAAATTTGAATCAAGACATAGTCTCTGATTTTGGAGGGTCATTTTCCTCCTCTCGTTTGAATTTTTTTTTAATCAAAGGGTTTTGAAAATATTCAAACTCAAAATTGAAAAGGGATTCAAAATAGAAAATTTTGGGAAAGTCATTTTATTCCCTCTCATTTTTTTGAGAAGTTTCAAATTCCACTCAAGTTTCAATCACTCAAACAAACAAACAAACAATCAATCTAATAATTATATTAACATTCCAAAATTTATAATTTTGGGATGTTACAAAACGTGGCACTACAATCAGCGACCCTTCAATGAAAGTGTGTGTGATGCATGAATCGCATATGGTATAGTTCAAGCTCCATCGCCAATAACGAAAATTGTGTGCGATGGTGGATCCATGAAATACAATTCAGGAAAATGTTGCATGTGCAACCTACGGTAGACAGTTTATTCTTAGGAATTATTTGCGATTATCCAAGATGACACAAATGGTTATAAAGATCCAGATGTGTGCGATAGAGGGCACACAGTTCACTATGAAAAAATGTGTGCGGTGATACGGCACAGCACACACGATTTAGCGTAACTATGTGTGTATGATATGTGGCAAACAGGTCAACATCCAGAGTAGTGTGGGAAGACAGATAATAACAGATACGAGTCACCCTGACAAGCTCTATGTGTTTCGGGAACATGGTTGTCCCAAACAATTGTCAATGATTGATGAAATCACTATCGAAGCTATGTAGGGGAGTGTCATTCGCCCATATTAATATTGCAGACGTTTTATTATTATTACCCGTCTGACTGCGCATCACCCCTTCTTCCTCTCTCATGTGTTGCCAACAGGTGGGCCGACCTAGATGCCAACCAGCCCACGCGAGCAGGGCGTCCGCACCACGCCAGGTATAAACCTGACGGGCGGGGCCCAGGGGCTAGTGAGAGAGAGACGCGAGAGGGGCGCAAGAGGCTGACGAATGGACCACACTTGTGGGGTTCGTCGTTAACCCTTCGCAAGAGGGCAGCGAGGCTCACGGTGGCAACAGGGACTACGGCGAGCCAAGTTGGCAATGGGGATGGGCTCAGGAGCAAGTCATCGATCGGGTGAAGGTGGAGAGGACCGTCGGAGCGTAGGGAGTCACCAGCAACGAGGTCCTGCAGCGGAGGCGCTTCGGGAGGAGGTTGCGGCTGATGCCCCTTAGGTGCAAATGCATGGGAAAGCGAGGGGATCGCATCGGAGAGCAAGGGATGGCTGGAGGAAGAAGAAAGAGGGTCAGAGTGGCTCCCTATCGTGAGATTGACGGCGGCCCGAGGCGACGTCATCGAGCTCGATCTCGAACACTAGGGCGCTGCGAAGTGGAGTAAGAGGTGTGGTGGGTCGATTGGGTGTGGGAGAGAGGGTCCAAAGTAAAGAGAGGGACTCGAGGGGGTCCCTTTATAGGAGAGTCACTAGCACGGGGTCGAGCGCGCGGGGGAAGCTCGAGGTCGAGTTGTGAGGCTATGGTGGCAGGAACCAGCGGTGCAGGCGGGGTCAATGGGTCTGCAGGAATGCGCTAGGGCGAGAGGACAAAGAGGGAGCCCCGGGGCACCACACTTCTGAGATCACATGTTGGGAGGCTCGAGCGGCAGTGCGTTCACGCGGGAGGGGACAACAAGAGGGGCAGAAAGGAGGGGGTCATTGCCAAAGCGCCTTGCGGACAACGGGGCGCTGCTCCTAGTGCACGGATAGGGATCGAGGATGGCAAGCGCACGAATTCAATCCTCCGGAGCACCGCAGTTGTCCTATAGCATGCTCTAGAGCGTGTGTATGGCTGGCATGATGATGGCACTAATGCGCTTTGGTGCGGCCACTAGCGCCCTTTTGCAGCAGGAGGATGAAACAAGAGTGGGGAAGCATTGGAAGCTCCTGAAACTGGCCAGGGAAGGAAGAGAAGTGAGAGAGAGGGGAGAAAGTGGTTGTCCAGGGGTTTTACCCGTGCAATCATGGAGCTGGGCGCCAGGAAACTTACTGGGGTGTTGGAGGTTCCTATGAAGTTGTGGTAAAACTTTTGGGTGAAGGGGGTAGCTTTGGATGCCCTAGCAATAGATTTGTTATTCTGCTAGATGGTGTTTAATGGGGTTTGGGGCAAGATTCCTTTGCCCAATTGTTGTGAAACTTAACGGGATGGAATTGTGGGCAAACACAAGAGTGATCACCAAGTTTGAGCTCATTTGAGCAAAGTAGGCAATGTAAACATGTAAATCCCTAGAAATGGACAAAATCAGATTCATGTGGACCTAGGTGATAAAATCAACTCCCACAAATGCACATATTAGTGTAGCATCCATATTTGGGGGCTGGATCACTCTTGTAAAGTTTGGGATCAATTGGATAAACTGGGCAATGTAAAGTTTCTCAAATTCTGTTCTGGACAAAGAGGGCGTTGGGAGATTTTGGTAACCAAATCAACTTGGATTGAGATGAAACTTTGCACGATCACCACATATATCATGTGTGACTTGCTACAATTTTCCTGGGATTTATTTTGAATATTTCCTATGGAAATATTTCAAAAGCTTGAAATAGACATAAAGGGTTTTAAGTGGTTTTGTCCATCATTTTGAACATGACCCTATGTTGAAACTCTTATGTATGGAAAATATATGTCCACTGAATTTCCCTAAATTTTCTCAAATATTTTAGAAGCAAGAAAATACTTCTCATCCACAAAAGAACATTTCTGACCTCCGAAAAAGGTATTTAAATAAAATAGGAAAATAAGTTTATATCATCGCACACGATGAAAACAGAAACACCGTGTCTGATGAATCTTTGCACGCCAAGTTTCCCTCAAACAAGCGGAAAATTTCGCTGACCGCCAAAATAGCTGCCTTCCCCCTCCAAGTGCCACATTTCCCCTATTACCCCTCCCCTCTCGGTCGCCGCCTCCACATCTCTCCCTCTAGCATCCGACCGTCGCGGACATGCCATGGTCTCCTTGAATGACCCCTCATGTAGTATCCCCGACGACGAATCTCCCACCAGCCAGGTATTTTCCTCTCTTCTCTCTGGCTCAACTAGGCTTAGGTTTTTGGTTTGGAATTGGGGATTTTAAACCGGCGGGATGATTTGAGTCATTTCTTTCTTTTGTAGCTCCATAGAACAATCACTTCCAATAAATGGAGCGGGGTAGGTGAAGACCCGCCTATTCATGGTCAATGTCAATTTCCATCTGTAAAGTTACAAGCTTTTGAATCTGGATACAGTGGGAGGAAGTTTCTCGCACATGCAAAGAAGGTTAGCCAAACTCTCATTGTTAGAAATCATTTGTTATATTAGGGTTCATTCACACACTTCATGTGTGCTTTTTTATTCTGGATGTGATAAAGACACTATCACGATTCTACGATTGTGAGTGCCATTTTAATTAACACGAGTAGTAATATGTTATAAATTTGTCTGTATCACATGGTAGGAATCTCACAACATGACTATAAAACTTAAAATTTCACAAATTGTTTTAACCTGAAGGCATATTGACAGGAAGAAAACTATATGCTACGGGACATTCATGGCATGAAAATTTAGAGCATGGTAGTTGACATGATGCACTTCATTCATTAAACATGATCCACGTCAAATTATGCATAAAAACATGGCTAGCATCAACACAATATGGCAATATGAAATAAACAGATTCTCACACTTAGTGAAAATAACAGGGTGCAAGAGCAACAGTTTTTAACAGATATGCATGTTTGACAGCAGAATGTACAAAAATTTCACTATTAATTTGATCTCATTCAAACATTGTCGATGTGCATCCTGTACTACAAAGACTGTTGAGTTTCTATTTAGCTTCCTGGTAAAATTCGCAATTTGTTATTACACATGACAGAAACAGAGGAGGGATAAGAACAAGAGCATCCTACTACAAAGATTCTTCGAGCAGAACCATGATATGGCCAATGAAGACCGCATCCTACTACAAAGACTCTTCAAGAAGAACCATGTCATGGCTAATTAAGACCGCGTCATAATACAAAGACTCTTCAAGCAGAACCATGGCATTGCTGATAAAGACCCATGTGAAGCACGCAAATACAAGCATGGTCAGCCATTTCTTGTTGGTGAATACTTTGAGGAGTGCACTTCCATCTGTCGCAAGTGACAGAAATATTGCATGAACAGAATGTTGGAACAAGATGACCATAATATTCTGGAAGTGCACTATAACAGTTGGCATTTAAATTACCTTGTACGTACAATCGGTGTGGAATTCGAGGACTTTCATCTCTTCTTCAACTTCGATGAGCTTGTTGCCACTCTTGTCAAATGCTTGATGTTGTAAGTACTTCACAAACTCTGATCAACTTCTCCATACAAGGTTGTAAAAAACCCGGACAATATTGTATTCCTCTCAAGGGATTGACACCGCAGAGATCATTAAGGGTGCATGCATATTTCATAGATCCTGATTTAGCAAATGACATTTTGTTAAGAAAGAATGACAAACGTAAGGCTTCCATTGATCATGTCCCCAAGATATTGTTTGACTTACAGATAGGAGAATTGTTCATGTGGCCATATCATGAACATTAAGTTAAATATACAAGCACGCATACATTGATCATCTTTCAGTTTTCGGCATAGTCGTAAGTTCGGGGTTTTCTTAAACTGTAGAAGCCACTCGATCTTGGTGGTCATTGTTCCGAGGCGCAACATAGTTTACTACCTGGATTCTCTGAGTGACCCAAATAATCCTCAGGATCTGAGTCATCTTCACGATTTCATGGATAGGTATTCAATTCTTTGATGTTAATATGTTGCGTTCATATCAGGTTAAAGAATTGTATGTGAAAATTCATCTTCATTTCTAGTGTATCATCAAAGAACATCACTTTAGGAGGGTTACGGTTCGACAGCAAACTACCTCTGCAGCACGTGATGGTTTCTCCAGTAAGACAACGAAATCCAATATTTTCAAAAAATGCTAGTCAGTTGTTCAAGTTTCTAGGTCAACCTCTTTCTATTTCTCCCCAAATAAAATAAGAGAAACAACTTACACTGGTTAGGTTGTTCCTAACTGGGCAAATACATGACTAATAGTGTACAAAAACTTCAGTGTCCTCAACAACAACAAGGGATCAGCCTATGTGGATACTACGCCTCCACGCACATGATGAACGTATGCAGACAGGTTTTATCTGCTGTCAATACTGAAAAAATAGAACTGATAAGTTTGTTTCTTAATAACTATCTTCTACTCCACAGTATGTCACATTTTGATCTAAAAGTCCTGCAGTTGATCTTTAGATCAATGAACTCTGAACCACTCGGCGTAGATGAATTGTTGAGTGTTAGAAAATTTATCAGCACCTTCTTTGTGAAAAACAATATCAAGCCCACTAAAGGCATCGAAGATTTCATTCTTCATATCCCCTAATAATAAGTACGCACTCATATAGTGTTATCACCTAAACATGTATGCAGGGATGCATTGTTTTCCATATTATCATGTCTTCGTATTTCATATACTATATGATTATATAACTCATCTGTCGGTCTTACAACTGTGGAATTTAGCTAGAATTTTTCAATTGCATATTGTTGTAAATTATGAGGAATGTTCTTCCTGTGGACACTATTGGTTCAATTGCATATTGTGGCAAATTATGATGAATGTTTGATAACCCACAAGTATAGGGGATCGCAACAGTTTTCGAGGGTAGAGTATTCAACCCAAATTTATTGATTCGACTCAAGGGGAAGCCAAAGAATATTCTCAAGTATTAGCAGTTGAGTTGTCAATTCAACCACACCTGAAAGATTTAGTATCTGCAGCAAAGTATCAGTAGCAGAGTAGTGTGATAGCAGCAGTGGCAACAGTAACCAGTAGCAGCAAAGTAACAGCAGTAGCGGCAAAGTAACGTAGCAAGGACTAGTAGGAAAAGACTTGTAGGCATTGGATCGCTGATGGATGATTATGCCGGATGTTATTCAACATGCAACAGTTATAACATGGAGAGATATGTAACTAGCTCGAGTTCATCAATGTAATGTAGGCATGTATTCCGTATGTAGTCATACGTGCTTAGGGAAAAGAACTTGCATGACATCTATTGTCCATCCCTCCTGTGGCAGCGGGATCCTAATGGAAACTACGGGATATTAAGGTTCTCCTTTTAATAAAGAACCGGACCAACGCATTAACACTTGGTGAATACATGAACACCTCATACTATGGTCATCTCCGGGAGTGGTTCCGGCTATTGTCACTCCGGGGTTGCCAGGTCATAACACATAGTAGGTGACTACAACTTGCAAGATAGGATCAAGAACACACATATATTGGCGACAACATAATAGGTTCAGATCTGAAATCATGGCACTCGTGCCCTAGTGACAAGCATTAAGCATGGCAAACTAGTAGCAACATCAATCTCAGAACATAGTGGATACTAGGGATCAATCCCCGTCAAAACTAACTCGATTACATGATAGATCTCATCCAACCCATCACCGTCCAGCAAGCCTACGATGAGATTACTCACGAACAGTGAAGAGCATCATGGAATTGGCGATGAAGGAAGGTTGATGATGACGATGGCGACGATCTCCCCTCTCCGGAGCATAGAACAGACTCCAGATCTGCCCTCCAGATGAAGAACAGGAGGTGGCGGCGCCTCCGTATCATAAAACGCGATGAACTCTTCTCCTTGATTTTTTTCCCGGACAAAAGAGGCTAAATAGAGCTGAGATTGGAGGCGGTGGAGCGTTGTGGGCCCCACAAGCCTGCCAGGCGCGGCTAGGGGGGCCACGCCTGGTGGGCTTGTGGGCTCACAGCTCCACTTCCTCCATTGATTCTTGCGCCAGTATTTTTTATATATTCCACAAAAATTCTTCGTAAATTTTCAGGTCATTCCGAGAACTTTTATTTCGGCGCAAAAACAACACCATGGCAATTCTGCTAAAAACAGCGTTAGTCCGGGTTAGTTCCATTGAAATCATGCAAATTAGAGTCCAAAACAAGGGCAAAAGAGTTTGTATAAGTAGATATGATGGAGACATATCAACTCCCCCAAGCTTAAAACCTTGCTTGTCCTCAAGAAATTCAGTTGACAAACTGAAAGAGACAAAAGAAAAACTCTTACGAACTCTGTTTGATCTTGTTGTTGCAACTATGTCTAACTCATATCCAGAATTTCAGCAAGATCATAAGCAAACCACATAAGCAAATGACATCTAGGTCTTTCTACTGCAACAAAAGACCTTCCAACGGCGCCAGAAACACGTGCTGACGGGAGACTGTTCTTGTCTTGATACTCCTCAGCAATGGCACCAGGAATCCTTCTGCTACGGCTACGCCTTTAGGGACTTCCTAGGAAAATATGCAAAGGATTTCCCCGTGGCCTTGGAGCCTTGCATTGGTGTTCCCTCGAAGCGGAAAGGGTGATGTAGCGCAGCGGTGGTAAGTATTTCCCTCAGTTTTGAGAACCAAGGTATCGATCCAGTGAAGGAGTATCACAAGTGCCTGCACAAACACAAAACTTGCTCCCAACGCTATGAAGGGGTTGTCAATCCCTTATAGATTGTTTGCTCAGTGAGAACTGAAAGCAACAAAGTAACAAAGCAAAGTAAAAGCGAGAGTGGAAACGATAGGTGTGAATAGACCCGGGGGCCGTAGTGTTCACTAGTGGCTTCTCTCATGAAAGCAATTAGACGGTGGGTGAACGAACTACTGTCGAGCAATTGACAGAACCGCGCAAAGTCGTGACGTCATCTATGGCAATGATTATATCTATAGGCATCACGTCCAAAACAAGTAGACCGATACTTTCTGCATCTACTACTATTACTCCACACGTCGACCGCTATCCAGCATGCATCTAGTGTATTAAGTCCAAAAGAACAGAGTAACGCCTTAGGCAAGATGGCATGATGTAGATGGACAATCTCATATCTACGACAGAGCCCACCTTGTTACCCTTTACGGCAACTACACAATGTGTGCCTTGCTGCCCCTACTGTCACTGGGAAAGGTCACCACACGGTAAGAACCCAAAACCAAGCACTTCTCCCATTGCAAGAATCATAGATCTAGTTGGCCAAAAAAAACCCAAGACTCGGAAATACTTACAAGGATATTAAATCATGCATATAAGAAATCAGCAAAGACTCAAATATATATCATAGATAATCTGATCACAAATCCATAATTCATTGGATCTCGACAAACACACCGCCAAAGAAGATTACATCGAATAGATCTCCATGAAGATCATGGAAAACTTTGTATTGAAGATCCAAGAGAGAGAAGAAGCCATCTAGCTACTAACTATAGACTCGTAGGTCTGAACTGAACTACTCATGAGTCATTGGAGGGGCGATGATGATCATGAAGAAGCCCTCCAACTCCAAAGTCCCCTCCGGCAGGGCACCAGGAAGGGTCTCCAGATGAGATCTCGCGGAAACGGAAGCTTGCGGCGGCGGAAAAGTATTTTCATGGATCCCTTGATTTTTTTCTATATTTTAGGGAATATATAGGCGAAGGAACTAGGTCAGGGGGTGCCAGGGAGGCCACAAGCCTGCTGGCAGCCCCCCCCCCCCCCCGGTGGCGGATAGGGGGCTTGTGGGCCACCTCTAGCCCTCCTGGCTTGGCCCTCAAGCCCCATGATCTTCTTTCGTTCGGGAAAAAATCATTTCGGGGATTTTATTCAGTTTGGACTCCGTTCCAAAATCAGATCTGAAAAGAGCCAAAAACACAGAAAAAACAGGAACTGGCACTTGGCACTGAATTAGTAAGTTAGTCCCAAAAAAGATATAAAAGGTACATAAAACATCCAAAGATGACAAGATAACAGCATGAAACCATCAAAAATTATAGATAAGTTTGAGACGTATCAAGCATCCCCAAGCTTAACTCGTGCTCGTCCTCGAGTAGGCAAGTGATAAAGAATAAATTTTTGATGCTTTCATGCTACCTAGCATAGATGTCCTTTGTAACTCCTCTTATGTGACGTGAATGTTCAGATCCATTAGATTCAAAACAATAGTTTGCTATTGACGTGGAAACAATAATAATTCAAGCAAACTAGCAAGGTAATCATGAACTTTCAAAATAAAAAGGCCAAAAGAAAGTTATCCCTACAAAAGCATATAGTCTGGCTATGCTCTATCATCATTGCACAACGAATTTAAATCATGCACAACCCCGGTATTGGCCAAGTAATTGTTTCACACCTTTACTTTCTCAAACCTTTTCAACTCTCATGCAATACATGAGCATGAGCCATGGTTTTAGCACTATAAGTGGTGCGGAGTGTGGTGGAGGTTGCAAGACAAAATAAGGAGAAGATGATCACATTAACTAGGCATATCAATGAGCTGTGGAGATGCTCATCAATATATATCAATGTGAATGAGTAGGGATTGCCATACAAATGATGCACTAGACTAAGAGTATGTGAAAGCTCTTAAAGAAAACTAGTGGGTGTGCATCCAACTTGCTTGCTAACGAAGATCTAAGGCAATTTTGAGGAAGCCTATCAATGGAATATACAAGCCAGGTTATATAATGAAAAATTCCCACTAGCTATATGGTGGTGACAAAACGAGAGATTCTCAATCATGAAGATCATGGTGCTTAATATGCACAAGTGTGGAAAGGTGGTAGCATTGTCCCTTCTATCTTTTTCTCTCATTTTTCGGTGGGCTCTTTGGCCTCTTTTTTATGATTTTTTTTATTTTGGTGGGCATCTTTGGCCTATTTTATTTCCTCACATGGGACAATGCTCCATCAATGATGATCATCACACTTTCAACTCAAAAACTTAGAGCAACGATAACTCTATATGGAATGCCTTCGGTAGTGTACCGTGACAATGATCTAGCATGTCATAGACATTAATGGAAACATCATGCTAGATATCTTACGATCATGCAATGGCAATGTAGACGTGGTGGCACATGTCATGGTCGTAGTTGCATGGCAATATATCTCGGAATGACTTTGAAAAAGCCATAGTAGGTGGGTATGGTGGTTGTTTTGAGGGAGGCTAATGGTGGGTTTTGTGCACCGGCGAAAGATCCACGGCACTAAGAAGATAGTGATGGTGGAAGGTGAAAGTGCATCTAAACCATGGACTCAACATTAGTCATCAAGAACTCATATACGTGTTGCAAAAGTTTTATTAGTAATCAAAACAAAGCATTCAACGCATACTCCAAGGGGAGGGGTTGGTAGGTATAAACCATCGCGCGATCCCGACCGCCACGCAAAGGATGACAATCAATAGACTAATCATGCTCAGAATTCATCACATAGCGGTTCACCATACGTGCATGCTACGGGAATCACTAACTTCAACACAAGTATTTCTAGATCCACAACACCTTACTAGCATAACTTCAATATTACCAAAACCACAACTCAAAACTAATTGAGATGAACCAAACTTCTCTAACTATTCAATGCACATGAAGGTGGAAGTTTTCGTATCCCTTTGGATAACTACCCCTTTTGAGACTACTTTAAAAGCATAGATCAACTACCGAGCCACGCACCGATGTGCTCTAAAAGATATAAGTGAAGCACATAGAGCAAAAGTATCTAGCTCAAAATATATAAGTGAAGCACATGTGAGCTGAATTGTCTACCAAAGGATATAAGTGAAGCTCGACAAAATCACGGTGAGTGCATGTCTCTCTCTAGGTGTGCAGCAAGGAAGATTGTGACAAAACAAAAAGAAAAGACTCCTACGATACAAGACGCTCCAAGCAAAAACACATAACATGTGGTGAATAAAAATAAAGCCTCACATAACGTTACCTATGGATTGAAGACGAGAGAGGGGATGCCTTCCCGGGGCATCCCCAATCTTAGGCTTTTACGGCATCCTTGAATCTCTTGGAGTGCCTTGGGCATACCCAACCTTGAGATCTTGCCACTCTTTATCTCTTTGTCCATAAGAACTTCACCCAAAACTTGAAAACTTCACAACACGAAACTTAAACAGAAACTCGTGATAACATTAGTATAAGAAAGCAAACCACCACTTCCTTAGGTACTGTAGCATACTTAAATTCTACTTATGCAGATGTTGGGTTACTGTATTTTCAATCTTCCATGGCTAATACCCCCCCCCCCATACTATCCATAGTTTCATCAAAATAAGCAACCAACACAACAAAAACAGAATCTGTTAACAGCAGACCTGTCTGTAGCAATCTGTATATTTCGTATACTTCTGGTACTTCAAAAATTCTGAACAATTACTCTAGTCGGAAGAATTTGCATAGCAATCAGCAGAAAAACGAATCAACTCAAAAGCTCTTACAAAAAAAAATTAAAACTCTTTTCGTGAGCAGAAAGTTTTTGTCTTTTCCAGCATGACCAAACGATCATCCCCAAGACTAATCATAACGGTTTTGCTTGGCACAAGCGCAAAAAAGAAACACAAAAAAGACAATCATAACAGAATTATGAAAGTGTGGAAAACAAAAAACAGAAATAAAAAGTATAGATTCGTTGGGTTGCCTCCCAACAAGCGCTTTTGTTTAACGCCCTTAGCTAGGCATTGATGATGCTCACACAAAAGACAAGAATTGAAGCACAACGAAAGAATCATAAAGCATATGGCTAGCATATTTAAGTCTAACCCACTTCCTATGCATAGGTATTTTGTGAACAAACAACTTGTTGGAGCAAGAATCAACTAGCATAGGAAAGCAAAACAAGCATAGCTTCAAAAAATTCAACACATGGAGAGGAAGCTTGATACTATTGCAATAAGTAGAAGCATATGATCCTCTCTCATAGCAATTACATGTGGAATCATAATCAAATTCAACAATATAGCTATCACAAAGGATATTCTTTTCATGATCCACATGCATGCAAAGTTGAAGCTCTTCAAAAATAGTGGGATTATCATCAACTAAAGTCATGACTTCTCCAAACCCACTTTCAATATCATTGCAAATATCATATTCATCATGAGGTTTAAACAAATTTTCAAGATCATAAGAAAGATCATCACCCCAATCATGATTATTGCAGTAAGTAGTGGCCACAACAAAACTAGCATCCCCAAGCTTAGGGTTTTGCATATTTTTAGCATGATTGTCACTAATAGAATTTATAGTGAAACCATTGCAATCATGCTTTTCATCCAAGGAGCCCTCGTGAATCACTTCATAAATTTCTTCCTCACAATTTTCAGATTCACGCATCTTAAGAAAAACTCCATAAAAATAGTCAAGTGCCCTCAACTTACTAGCAATTGGATCAACATAATTGGATATCTTAAAGAGATTAGCAAGTGGGTGAGGATCCATATCACTAGATTTTCAGCAAGCAAAGATGCAAGCATAATGAAGGCACATGGCACACAAGCGAACAGAAAGCAAGCGAGAGAAAAGGGCGAACGAAAAGGCAAAGGAAAAAGGCAAAGGAGAAAGGCAAATGAAAACGGCAAATGTGAAGTGGGGGAGAGGAAAACGAGAGGCAACTCGCAAAAAAGTAAATGCAGGAGATGAGTTTGTGAGACCTACTTGGATAGATCTCTCCTTCCCCGGCAACGGCGCCAGAAATACTTCTGCTACTGCAACAAAGACCTTCCAACGACGCCAGAAACACGTGCTGATGGGAGACTGTTCTTGTCTTGATACTCCTCAGCAACGGCACCAGGAATCCTTCTGCTACGGCTACGCCTTTAGGGACTTTCTAGGCAAATATGCAAAGGATTTCCCCGTGGCCTTGGAGCCTTGCGTTGGTGTTCCCTCGAAGCGGAAAGGGTGATGTAGCGCAGCAGTGGTAAGTATTTCCCTCAGTTTTGAGAACCAAGGTATCGATCCAGTGAAGGAGTATCACAAGTGCCTGGACAAACACAAAACTTGCTCCCAACGCTATGAAGGGGTTGTCAATCCCTTATAGGTTGTTTGCCAAGTGAGAACTGAAAGCAACAAAGTAACAAAGCAAAGTAAAAGCAAGAGTGGAAACGATAGGTGTGAATAGACCCGAGGGCCGTATTGTTCACTAGTGGCTTCTCTCATGAAAGCAAGTATTCGGTGGGTGAACGAATTACTGTCGAGCAATTGATAGAACCGCGCAAAGACGTGACGTCATCTATGGCAATGACTATATCTATAGGCATCACGTCCAAAACAAGTAGACCGATACTTTCTTCATCTACTACTATTACTCCACACGTCGACCGCTATCCAGCATGCATCTAGTGTATTAAGTCCAAAAGAACAGAGTAACGCCTTAAGCAAGATGACATGATGTAGATGGACAATCTCATATCTACGATAGAGCCCACCTTGTTACCCTTGATGGCAACTACACAAAGTGTGCCTTTCTGCCCCTACTGTCACTGGGAAAGGTCACCACACGGTAAGAACCCAAAACCAAGCACTTCTCCCATTGCAAGAATCATAGATCTAGTTGGCCAAAGAAAACCCAAGACTCGGAGAGACTTACAAGGATATCAAATCATGCATATAAGAAATCAGCAAAGACTCAAATATATATCATAGATAATCTGATCACAAATCCACAATTCATCGGATCTCGACAAACACACTGCCAAAGAAGATTAGATCGGATAGATCTCCATGAAGATCATGGAGAACTTTGTATTGAAGATCCAAGAGAGAGAAGAAGCCATCTAGCTATTAACTACGGACCTGTAGGTCTAAAGTGAACTACTCACGAGTCATTTGAGGAGCGATGATGAGGATGAAGAAGCCCTCCAACTCCAAAGTCCCCTCTGGCAGGGCACCGAGATGGGTCTCCAGATGAGATCTCGCGGAAACGGAAGCTTGCGGCGGCGGAAAAGTATTTTCGTGGATCCCTTGATTTTTTTTTCTATATTTTAGGGAATATATAGGCGAAGGAACTAGGTCAGGGGGGTGCCAGGGAGGCCACAAGCCTGCTGGCCGCCGCCCGCCTGGTGGCGGATAAGGGGCTTGTGGCCCCCTGTAGCCCTCCTCGCTTGGCCCTCAAGCCCCCTGATCTTCTTCCGCTCGGGAAAAAATAATTTCGGGGATTTTATTCCGTTTGGACTCCGTTCCAAAATCAGATCTGAAAAGAGCCAAAAACACAGAAAAACAGGAACTGGCACTTGGCACTGAATTAATAAGTTAGTCCCAAAAAATATATAAAAGGTACATAAAACATCCAAAGATGACACGATAACAGCATGAAACCATCAAAAATTATAGATACGTTTGAGACGTATCAGGTCTCACGGTAAACTCATGTCAATGGCATAATCAACTAACGAGCAAAAAATAATAAGCCTCAAACGTCAACACTTCAATCAAAACAATCATGAAGCAGTACGAACAGATGGTATCTCACTAGCTCTTTCTGAGATCGCAAAACATAAATGCAGAGCACCTTCAAAGACCAAGGGCTGACTAAACATTCTAATTCATGGCAAAGAAGATCCAGTCACAGTCATATTCAACACAGTTAAAAGCGAAGCATGAAAATGACAAAGGTGCTCTCTAATTGGTGCTTTTATAAGAGGAGGATGACTCAACAGGAACATAAATAGACGGGCCCTTCATAGAGGGAAGCATTGATTTGCAGAGGTGCCAGAGCTCAAGCTTTTCAAAACAGAGATAATAATTTTGGGTGGCATGCTTTCATTGTCAACGCAATGACTAAGAGTTTTCACCATCTTCCACGCTACACATGCTATAGGCGGTTAACAAATAGAAAAGTAAAGTTTTGACTCCCCCACCACCAATCAATCACACTCCACGAGTAGCTGAATACTCAGGTGCCGTCCATACCAACATCAATCCTGGGGGAGTTTTGTTTGCAATTATCTTTTCGATTTGAGCATGGAACTGGGCATTCCAATTACCGGCCCCTTTATCGTGAATGATAGTGAATAAACACATATCGAGGATAACACGCCTAGCATGGAAGATATTGATAGCCCCTGTCACCACATGAGCGGTTCGGGCATGCAAAACAGATTATTTCTTGAAGGTTTAGAGAGTGGCACATGCAAATTTACTTGGAACGGCAGGTAGATACCGCATATAGGTAGGTATGGTGGACTCATATGGAACAACTTTGGGTTTATGGAAGTGGATGCACAAGCAGTATTCCCGCTTAGTACAAGTGAAGGCTAGCAAAAGACTAGGAAGCGACCAACTAGAGAGCGACAACAGTCATCAAAATGCATTGAGATTAACCAACATTGAGTGCAAGCATGAGTAGGACATAAATCACCATGAACATGAATATCATAGAGGCTATGTTGATTTTGTTTCAACTACATGCGTGAACATGCGCCAAGTCAAGCCACTTGAAACATTCAAAGGAGGATACCATCCTATCATACTACATCATAGTCATCTCAAAATTCATGTTAGCATCCAAGACAAACCATTATAAGCTCCTAGCTAATTAAGCATGGCATCAGAAACTATGATATCTAAGTTGTCATTGCAAACATGTTTCTCTCACAACAAAGCTGAATCAGGAACGATGAGCTAGTCATATTTACAAAAACAAAATAGATCAAGTTCATACCAGCTTTTCCAGGCTCAGTCACTTCATCATATATCGTCATTATTGCCTTTCACTTGCACGACCGAACGATGTGAACAATAATAATAGTGCTCGTGCATTGGACTAAGCTGGAATCTCCAGGCAAACAGAAAGGAGAAGACAAAGTAATATGGCTCTTTAAAAGATAAACAATTATGCACGCGAGAGCCACTAAACATTGTAACCATGGTCTTCTACCTTGACCCAAAGAAAAATAAAACTATTTACACGGGAAAGCTCCCAACAAGAAAAAGAAGAACAAGAAAATCTTTTTGGGTTTTCTCAAACTAGACAAACACACAAAAAGAAATCGAGAGAAAGAAATAAACTAGCATGGATGATACAATGGCAAGGTGTGAACACCGACGAACAAAGTGAAAGCATAAGCAAGAATGTAAAGTCGGTGAGAAACACGTACTCCCCCAAGCTTAGGATTTTGGCCTAAGTTGGTCTACTCCCAAGGAGGGAAATAACTAGCTCTGGGGTACGTCGAAGTGGATTGAAGATGCAACTGCTCTGTGAGCTCCTCTGGCTCCCACTGATAAACTGGCGTCTGGTACTCGACTGGTGGATCGGGCACGGGCACGTGTGGTTGGGCTATGCCCCAATATGCGTAGATGTCAGAGGGCATAATATTTTACCTGTCTGCATGAAGATTGAACAAAGAAGGAGCAGGAAAAGTAATAGTCTCATGAGTACCCTTACTAAATACCAGGTCATAAATCATCCTTCTATTTATATCTCTATCAAGAAAGTCATGGCGAACCATGCTATCATAATCCAGATATCTCTTGGGAAGAACAAACTCTTCTTCCTCGTCCAGTCTAATAGGTATCTCAAAATGTCTAGCAAGACGAGTAGCATAGATACCTCCATAGACAACGCCTTTAGAACGGTTCGTGTTCAACCGTTGAGCTATTATAGGGCCCAAGCTATAAGTTTTGTCATTATAAAGCGCTTCGCGCAAGACCGCAAGATCTGGGGAGCTAAGGGACCCAGCTTTCCCATGGCCAATCAAACATTTTCCCACGAATAATGAGAAGTATCGAAGCACGGGAAAATGTATGCTAGCAACTCTAGCGCAAGACACTCCTCTCTCCTCTCCTACAGCAATTTTATCTATGAAAGCATCCAAGTCCCGTGGACGAGGTTCTTGAATATCCCCAACATAAGGCAATTTGCAAACATTGCAAAAATCCTGGAGTGACATGCGCTGAGGGATATCATATAATTTGAACTCAACCATAGGAGGATTCTTCCTTGGATAGAAGTTAAAGCTTTGCACGAAGATATTAGTGAGGAGGAGGTATTGCGGACACTTATCTTCAACGAAGGCGGTAAGGCCTGCGTTCTCCACCAAGTAATAAAAGTCCTCATAAAGTCCGGCGTCGCGTAAGAACACATCGCTTGGCCACTCGCACGCTCGAACTTCTGCAAACTCGGCGGACCGGATACTTGGTCTTCTTCTTCTCACTTCCATCTCCTTGGGGTCACGGCTTGAAGAGCCTCTTAAGAGCCTCCTCATCTTTTCCCTTTTCTATCTCTGGAAATTACTGAAATTTTAGTGACTATAAGGAAAAGTGAATAAGGCCCAACGAAACTCGTAGCAACTACTCCCACAAGTGCCTAGAAGCCATGTTACGCATCAAAACTACTTGGGACCAGCTAAAATTAGCATGCAAAGCTCAAGAACAGGGTCACCAAGGCAGCAAAAATACGCGAAGTATAAGGCACTAGAGCAAAAACTAATTGGACCAATGGAGGAGTCACTTACCAAGGAGTAATTTCCCAAAACAGCTTGGTGAATGGTGCTTTGCACAAGGAGATCAAAAATCCCAGAAGAGCAAGAACACGGGTTTGAGCTGTGAAACGATTTTTTTTGGAGGTAGGAGAAGCAGATGGCAGCTAGAATGAGTGGAGGGAGTGCACATGGGCCCCATTAGCCTGCGTGGCACGGCCAGGGGCTACCCGTGCCTCCAGGGCTTGTGGACCACTGGTGCAGCCCCCTGACTAGCTCTTCTTCTCAGTATTTTTCAAAAATTCCAGAAGAAATCATACTTTATTTTCACGGCATTTGGAGAACTTTTATTTTCAGGGTACTTTTCTACGGGACGCTAAAAGCAGAAGACATGGAAAACTAAACTAAATCTATCATTTTTCTTCTAAGCAACCGAAGGTGAAAGCTTGGAACAGAGGTTTGTGACTCCTCGATTCATCCATCTCATGGTCATCGAAAGAAATTCGTCAATGAGGTTGATCAAGTCTCCTTGACAAACTTTTTCGAATCGCAAAAGAAGACGGAGAATTTTCGAATAGTCACTAGGTCACCTCAATGGGGATGTGAATATCCCCAACAAGCAAATCATACTTCATCTTGACATGAGGAATAGGGCATTCAAAGCTCCCAATAAGAATCGATGAAGTTTTTTCGATAGCATTGATGCAATGTACTCGGTATTGTTTCTTCGGAAAGTGCACCGTATGCTCATTACCATTTACATGGAAAGTGACATTGCCTTTGTTGCAATCTATAACAGCCCCTGCAGTGTTTAAAAAGGGTCTTCCAAGGATGACTGCCATGGCATCGTCCTCGAGAATATCCAGAATAACAAAGTCTGTTAAGATAGTGACGTTGGCAACCACAACAGGCACATCCTCGCAAATGCCGATTGGGAAAGCAGTTGATTTGTTGGCCATTTGCAGAGAGATTTCAGTGGGTGCCAGCTTATCCAGTTCAAGCCTACGATAAAGAGAGAGAGGCATAACACTAACACCGGCTCCAAGATCGCATAAAGCAGTTCTAACGTAGTTTCCTTTAATGGAGCAAGGTATAGTGGGCACTCCGGGATCACCTAGTTTCTTAGGAGTTCCACCCTTGAAGGTATAATTAGCGAGCATGGTGGAAATCTCAACCTCAGGTATCCTCCTTTTATTAGTCACAATATCCTTCATGTACTTAGCATACGGAGACATTTTGAGCATATCTGTCAAACGCATTTGCAAGAAGACAGGTCTAATCATTTCAACAAATCGCTCAAAATCCTCATCATCCTTTTCCTTGGATGGTTTGGGAGGAAAGGGCATGGGTTTCTGAACCCATGGTTCCCTTTCTTTACCATGCTTCCTAGCAGCGAAGTCATTCTTATCGTATCTTCTATTCTTTGGCTGTGGGTTATCAAGATCAACAGGTTCAATCTCCACATCCTTATCATTGCTAGGTTGAGCATCAACATCAACATCACTATTGATATTATCATTAGGCTCATGTTCATCACCAGATTGTATTTCGGCATCAGAGACAGAGACATCGTTTGGACTCTCAGGTGTAGCAGCAAAAGGGTTGCTAGTGTGCAAATCCCTATCATCTTTCTTCTTCTTCCTAGGATGACTAGGTGCATCAGTGCTAACTCTTTGAGAATCTTGTTCAATTCTCTTAGGATGACCCTCAGGATACAAAGGTTCCTGGGTCATTCTACCGCCTCTAGTGACGACTCTGACAGAATTGTCATTCAACTCATTGAGAAAGTCATTCTTAGCTTTAAGTACTTGTTCTACTTGAGTAGTAACCATAGAGGCATATTTACTCAAGAGCTTAAGATCATTGACGTTCCTGTCCACACAAGCACTTAAATGACTAAGCATACGAGCATTCTGTTCCAATTGTCTACTAACATAATCATCGAAACTTTGTTGTTTGGCAACAAAGTTATCAAATTCATCCAAGCATAACCTACCAGGTTTATCAAAAGGAATATCACTCTCATCGAATCTACAAAGAGAATTTACTTCTACTACCTGTATTGGGTTATCAAGACCATGAATCTCTTCGATAGGTGGTAGATATTTGACATCTTCAGATTTAATGCCTTTCTCTTTCATAGATTTCTTACCTTCTTGCATATCTTCAGGACTGAGGAATAGAATACCTCTTTTCTTTGGAGTTGGCTTCGGAGGTGGTTCGGGAATAGTCCAAGCATTCTCATTGCACAAGATGTTATTCAATAGGATCTCAGCTTGTTCTACGATTCGTTCCCTAAAAACACAACCGTCACAACTATCTAGGTGGTCTTTGGAAGCATCGGTAAGTCCATTATAGAATATATCAAGTATTTCATTCTTCTCTAGAGGGTGATCAGGCAAAGCATTCAGCAGCTGGACAAGCCTCCCCCAAGCTTGTGGGAGACTCTCTTGTTCAACTTGCGCAAAGTTATATATTTCCTGCAAGGCAGCTTGCTTCTTATGGGCAGGGAAATATTTTTCAAAGAAGTAGTAGACCATATCCTGGGGGCTACGCACACAACCAGGAGCAAGAAAAGTGAACCAGGTCTTAGCATCATCCTTTAGCGAGAAAGGAAACAGCTTGAGGATATAGTAGTGGCGGATCTTTTCCTCACTCGTGAATAGGGTGGCTATATCGTGTAGTTTGGTAAAATGGGCTACAACCGTTTGAGACTCATAACTATGAAAAGGTTCAGATTCGACCAGAGTGATTAACTCAGGGTCGACAGAGAATTCATAATCCTTATCGGTCACAAAGATAGGCGAAGTAGCAAACTTCAGGTCGTATTTCATCCTAGCGTTCACAGATTTTTCTTTCCACTCGAGCAGTAATTTCTCAACATCATACCTATCCTTACACGCAAGAAAATCCTTAGTTATCGCTCCCTCCATAACATAACACTTAGGCATATCAGGCAATTCATATCTAGGAGAGCTAGTTCTAGCAGGCAAAATAGCAGGTTCTACTTCAATAGTATCAGCAGTTTCAGAAGTATCATCACATCTAGCAGCAACTCTAGCAATTTGTGCATCAAGGAATGCACCTAATGGTAAAGCAGTATCAAGCATAGCATCATCAGGCAAAGCAGTATCAAGCATACCATCATCAGGCAAAGCAGTATCAAGCATAGCATCATCATAAGCATCATGGGCATCAGAAGTAGCATCATCAACACAGGCGACATATCAAGATTTCTAGCAGGACGTAGTGTCGCAAACTTACTCATAACTGAAGGTGAATCAAGTGTAGAGCTAGATGGCAGTTCCTTACCTGTCCTCATAGTTGAGGGCAAGACTTTAGTTCTTGGATCTTTTAGATTCCTCATAGTGACCAGCAGACGTAAATCCCAAGTTACTCAGAGAATATAGTTGTGCCTCCCCGGCAACGGCGCCAGAAAATAGTATTGATAACCCACAAGTATAGGGGATCGCAACAGTTTTCGAGGGTAGAGTATTCAACCCAAATTTATTGATTTGACTCAAGAGGAAGCCAAAGAATATTCTCAAGTATTAGCAGTTGAGTTGTCAATTCAACCACACCTGAAAGATTTAGTATCTGCAGCAAAGTATCAGTAGCAGAGTAGTGTGATAGCAGCAGTAGCAACAGTAACCAGTAGCAGCAAAGTAACAGCAGTAGCGGCAAAGTAACATAGCAAGGACCAGTAAGAAAAGACTCGTAGGCATTGGATCGATGATGGATGATTATGCCGGATGCTATTCATCATGCACCAGTTATAACACGGAGAGATATATAACTAGCTCCAGTTCGTCAATATAATGTAGGCATGTATTTCGTATGTAGTCATACGTGCTTAGGGAAAAGAACTTGCATGACATCTATTGTCCATCCCTCCCGTGGCAGCGGGGTCCTAATGGAAACTACGGGATATTAAGGTTCTCCTTTTAATAAAGAACCGGACCAACGCATTAACACTTGGTGAATACATGAACTCCTCATACTATGGTCATCTCCGGGAGTGGTTCCAGCTATTGTCACTCCGGGGTTGCCGGTTCATAACACATAGTAGGTGACTACAGCTTGCAAGATAGGATCAAGAACACACATATATTGGCGACAACATAATAGGTTCAGATCTGAAATCATGGCACTCGGGACCTAGTAACAAGCATTAAGCATGGAAAAGTAGTAGCAACATCAATCTCAGAACATAGTGGATACTAGGGATCAATCCCTCAAAACTAACTCGATTACATGATAGATCTCATCCAACCCATCACCGTCCAGCAAGCCTACGATGAGATTACTCACGAACGGTGAAGAGCATCATGGAATTAGCGATGAAGGAAGGTTGATGATGACGATGGCGACGATCTCCCCTCTCCGGAGCCCAGAACGGACTCCAGATCTGCCCACCAGATGAAGAACAGGAGGTGGCGGCGCCTCCGTATCGTAAAACGCGATGAACTCTTCTCCTTGATTTTTTTCTGGACGAAAGAGGCTAAATAGAGCTGAGATTGGAGGCGGTGGAGCGTTGTGGGCCCCACAAGCCTGTCAGGCGCGGCGAGGGGGCGCGTCTGGTGGGCTTGTGGGCTCACAGCTCCACTTCCTTCGTTGATTCTTGCGCCAGTATTTTTTATATATTCCAAAAAAATCTCCGTAAATTTTCAGGTCATTCCGAGAACTTTTATTTCTGCGCAAAAACAACACCATGGCAATTGTTCTGAAAACAGCGTTAGTCCGGGTTAGTTCCATTCAAATCATGCAAATTAAAGTCCAAAACAAGGGCAAAAGAGTTTGGAAAAGTAGATACGATGGAGACGTATCAATGTTCTTCATGTGGACACTATTTGTCGATTCCATATTGTGGTGAATTTGCTATTCGCGGGGTGATCCAAATGAGATATTTTATAATAAGCTTGTCATTTCAGCGCACACGGTTCAAGCAACTAAGCGGGTGTGATCCTGAATGGAAAGCAAACACAACTCATAGCAGGACCGCCTATGATCTACAGGGAAAGCACATGCAACTAATAGTGCAAACCGCTTGTGATCTACAGGAAAAGCACACAAGATATAAACTGAAATGTTGGTGATACATAAGAAATCGTAAATGATTTGTAGCACTTGTACATGTGAGTACGAGCTCCTCAATCATTTGTGATAGCACCTTATCTCACACATGAGACAACACGAAACCGTGCCCAATGCAAAGACGACCCCATGCGTAAATTTTCTGGGAAACGTGTCCGATGATATCATGCATGGCAGACGGTTTCTACAGAAATCTCGTATGCGAAGATGAAGATATCACACACAGTTTATACCATGGCCCGTGTGGACTATGTAACGTTTCACAAACGGTAAAAGGTCAAACAACTTTTGTTTTCCATGACCAATTAGTCGTGTTTGGCTTGTGTTAGATGTGTGTGATTGATCTCAAATCCCACATGTACGTCGAAAATATAGTGTGTGCAAAAAAAAATTGTGCGTCCATCGATCAACATCGCCGACGTTATTGCCATGTCATATGGGATGGACCCCCTATCTCCCACACATGCAAGGCGGCAGTTTAAACATTCATCACGGAAAGGGGTTAAAACTGTTTGTATAGCACGTCGCTGCACCAGTGTATAATAAATATAAAAATCACACAAAATTCAAGAAATTGGGCATGGCATCATGATATAGCACATATATGATGTGGTATTTTTTGTGTCCACTTTGGGAAAAGGCACACACATTCATAGCCAATAAAAGCTTTTTGAAATAAAGAACTTCCACGTTACCATGCAAGCAGTTGCATTATTTATAAACCATGGGCATTCTACTGCTCATTTATGTGTTGCCACGCGTCACTCTTTAATGGTGAGAAGGTGTCATGTGAGCTGCTATTTGAGTTGACAGGAGGCATGCGAGATGGCCTCCGATGTGCAGGCTCACCGGGAGGCACGGGAGCAGTACGTTGTAGGCTCACCAAGAAGAAAACCCTTTGACCTCCATATACGCACGCCTCGATTCCAACCTGACCATCAATGGCACCCGAGCCGTTGTTTAATAGGCGGCTTTACTGCCCACTCACTCACTCTCCTCTCACATCGCCTTCCATTCATCTCCATCATTCATATCTCCATGCACCTAGGCCATGGAGCACATGGATCATATGCCACTAGGTTTTTTGTTTGGTGAAGTCTACACCGAGCCGGCGGAGATAGAACATAAAGACGAATGGGACACTATGGACATGGCCCTGGAAGAGTTGCATGTTGTAACGGATGTTTCCACGGTGCACTCGCCAGCAACAATTCGTGTGCCCGTACTAGCAACCATCCCCGTGGCATTGACGGGATGGTTGCCGAGCATCATCGTAGAGCTGGAATCTGTGAGCGTCAGCTAGGTCCCGGCGGACCCAAGCAAGCTTGTGTACCTGCAAGGGCCAGTGCCTCCGCCTACACCTGTCCTCGAGCGTGCCCCTGCACAGGTTGCGCCGGTCCCCGTGTGTGTGCTCGCACCTACCACACTGGTCCCCGTGCGCGCGCCTGCACCCATCGCTTTCGTGTGCGTGTGCGCGCCTGCACCTGTCATGGCCCCCCTTAGTGGATTAGGACGCTTCCGTTGACAACTTACTCGCAGCGCCACTAGTCTCCCGCCACCCACCCGTCGATCACGCGATGGCCGACTCTTCGATTTGGAAGTCCATAACATTCTGGTCTCATTTGAAGAATTGAACAACTGCGCCCAAGAGCACGACATCATCAGCGCCGGACGCCGCTGCAACTAGTTTTTATTATATTGTATCTCGTCTTATGAATGTAAAGTGAAAGATTGACTGGATGAAATCTATGGTTTGATCAACTAAGTATTTATCTGTGAATTCACATAGTAAACAAAAACCATCATTGTTTTCTCTAAATAAACACTCATCACAAATGGTTGAGATTGAATACCCGTTTGTAGAATGACAGCTATGTTCCCTTCGCCCATAAGCCAAGTGAAAAATTGGCGTGAAGGATTGGTGCAATGCCTCATCGTAAACGCTGCTTTGATATGACCCATTTTCTTAGTACAAACAATCCGGGACGATTTGCATCGATCATATTGTGTAAATTTCCATTTGTCAAATTGAAAACATTGGCATTTGTTGATCTAGTAACATTGGCATTTGTCAACATTGTAGCACTGACATTTGTCAAAATTTGCAGGAACAAACCCAGAATTAGTGTAAAATTTTGCAACTAGAATTCACTAAACATGGATTTCATTCATAAATCAAGTTGTGGTCTTTGTACAAAACAATTCAACTCGACAGCTGGACCGAACTAACTTTTCCCCAATTGTTGCCAACCACATACTGAAATAGCTAGTTCAACTATATATACTAGCTAATTTAAAGTATGTGGTACAGTTCAACCATATCTGTAGTTAGATGAACTGAACAAAATAGACCCTAAATACTAGTACTATGGACGGGCTTTGTAGTACTTCTAGCAGAATCAAGTGCGCTCCCTAAGAGCCAGTGGAGGAGGAGCCTGCCGATGAGTTGGTGAAGACGTGTCCATTGCGTGCCAATTCTGCCCTTCAGCGCTTAAGATGCCCCCACCCCTCGAAGCAGCGGGGCTTAGTGTAGATCTCCGCATTTCGCGTCACCGTTGCGGCTTCTCCTGCGACCATGGCGTCGATGAGCTTCTTCGTGTGCGCGACCTAGCGCTCCACCTCCTTCTCTACGAAGTAGATGTAGCACACAAGGTTGGTGACATAGAAGTCCCGTGGTGGGAATTTGGTGGTCTCCACCTCCCACATTTGGGACGCAGTGGCGGAGCGGGTGATGACCCTGCCGCCTGACGGCCGGTTCATCGCCAATACGGGCAATGGTGTGGTGGCAGCCAAGGCGGACGTCGGTAGGGGACGGCCCCGACGGCTGCCAGCGGGGTGGCTAGAGATGGGCGGGAAGCTAGAGCTGTAGCACAATTTTGTGCGTGGGAACCTAAACGGTTGTGCGTGAGAATTGGTTGATTGAGCCGACGCGTGGCCAAAAGCAGTGTCGAAGCATGCACAGGAATCCTCGAGCGGCAATACGATGACAAGATATGAGAGAGGAGGACGGGGTGATGCAGAGACATGCGGGTCATAATAATAAAATGTCTATGATATAAATACATGCAAATGGCACTACTCAACGTAGCGTCGGTAATAATTTCATCAATCGCCGGTAATTGTTTGGCCGCAACCTTCTGCCCACAACACACACACAACTTGTTCAGATGAATAGTTTGGGTTATTATAGGTCTTCCCACACAAATCTGAGGAGTGAAATGTTTGCTGAGTATCACACACACCTTGTTATGCTAACTTGTTTGTGTTCTAGCTGGATCAACGCAAACAGTTTGTTCGAGTGAACTGTATGTCATACTTCGTACACATATGTATTTTGTGAACCATTTGTGTTATCTTCTCTAATCACAAATAGTTCATAAACACCAATTCTATGCCCAGCATCATACACGCTGGTCTCATCTCCAACGTGTCTGATGGACAAGTCATTGCACACAGTTTTCTTCTTTGCTAACGGAGCTATAACTATATTGTTTGTGATGGCTAGATCTCACATAGTTTGGTCAAAGGGTCTCTGATTGATGTGTCGTGTTTGGACCTTCCTGCAATAGTGCTCACAGCACTTGCATAGAATACCTTACTGAAAACTGCTTATCATTTCCTTCTGCTGCTTGTTGGGTTCGACGATCTTACTTACGAAAGGACTACGATTGATCACATATACTTGTGGGTCATCAAGGCTATTTTTTGGAGATATGTCTCCAATATATCGATAATTTATGAAGTATGCATGCCATATTTACCTATGTTTAGAATATTTTTATATAGTTTGATGCACTTTATTTGATTTAATTAGAACTAACCAACACTAACGTTTTCAGCAGAATTAACATGGTGTTGTTTTCTGTGCAAAAAATAAAAGTTCTCTGAATCGCGCGAAACATTTTGGTGATTTGTTCTGGAACAAATACGAAATACTCGAACAAAAAACCACCAGAGGAGGTCCAGCTGTTGGTGCCAAGCCAACAGGGCACGATCACCCCATTGGGCGCGCCCTGTTGACTTGTGACCACCTCGTGGCTCCATTTGACATTTCCGACGCTAAAAATCCAATATATACAGAAACCCTCAGAAATAAACCTAGAGCATCTGCTCCAATGCTGCAAGCCTCTGTTTCGAAGGAAACTCATCAGGAGCCATGTTCCAGCACCCTGTCAAAGGGGGCAATCATCAGCGGAGGCCTCCTTCATCATCTCGACGGTGTCCATGACAAGGAGGGAGTAGTTCACCCTTAGATCTGAGGGTATGTACCAGTATCTCTCTCTCTCTCTCATGTTCTTGAGATGTCATGATCTTGATGTATCACAGGTTTTGTTAATATAGTTGGATCATATGGTGTTTGTCCCTTGCTACCTTGATGTGATGAATTAAATCTTAATCTTTGGGATTTTGTTATGTGGATTGAATACTTTGGATTAGAACATTTGATGTATGTCTTGCATGTGGATACCCATGGTGGCAATGGGGTGTTCTAAAGATTAACTTGATATATGTTTTGGTACTCAACTTGCGGATTCCTATGGTGACATTAGGGTAATCTATGCATGGTGGTTGATGCACGTTCTTGTCCTACTTTCTTCGATAGAAATCTTGGGGTACTCTTTGAACTTCTCTGTGTTGGATTGAATATGATGAATCTGAAATTGTTTGATGCATGTCGAATAATTAACACACGGATACTTGAGGTGACATTAGAGTATCTATGTGACATTAGGGTTGATTGATATGTATTGTATGTGTTATTCTAGTACAAACTCTAGGGTTGTTTGTGACACTTATAGGAATGGCTCAATAGATTGATCAGAAAAAATAGCTTTGAGGTGGTTCTACTACCTACAACAATTTCACCATATGTTCTTCGGTAGGTATGGACTTTGGAGTGATTCTTTGTCACATTTTGATGGAAGATCATATGATTCTATTATGTTAGCATTGTTGAGAGATTGCACTAGTGAAAGTATGAACCTGGGCCTAATTTGTAAGCATTGCAATACCATTTATGCTCACTTTTCTTACTTTCTACCTTGTTGTTTTTATATTTTTAGATTACAAAAACCTATATCTACTATCCATACTACACTTGTATCACCATATCTTCGTCGAACTAATGCACCTATACAATTTACCATTGAAATCACCATGCCTAGCTGATTCATGATGCTCTTTTGCATGTTTCAATTAATACTTTTTATATGAGCATCATTGAAATCACCATGCCTAGCTGAAAGGCATTAAAGAAAAGCGCTTGTACGGAGACAACCCAACACTTATCCTTTATGTTTTTGTGTGTTCACATGATTAAAATATAGTGGTAATCATATTTTATAGCTTTTATTTCAATAATGTGCCCAGTAAAGCCATTGGGATAGTGTGGATACTTGATGATTTGATTCTATGGAAAAACAAGAACTTTTGCGTCAAGTATATGAATTATGCGATTTTAGTGGAGCATCACGAAATTCTGAAATTTTTACATAGTGTTTATATGAAAATTCTCTGAGTTGTCCTAATGTTTGAGAATTTTCATATATAGAGAAGTATGGTTTAAGTTCAGATGTTTATACATTGTTCCGTTTTTGACATATTCTATTTTGCATGCATAGTTTGCTTGTTTTAATGTTTCCATAACTTATATTTTGAGATATAAATTATGGAAATGATATGATATAGTAGTTATTAGGTGATAAAAATTATGAATCTTGTCTTGGTTGTACCTAAGTGAATAATCTATCTTTATTACACTAACCCATCTCACGAAGTTCTATCAAGTTTTGTGTGATTGAAGTTTTCAAGTTTTGGTTGAGATACTGATATGAGGAGAATAAGGATCAGCAAGAACCTAAGCTTCGGGATGACCAAGGCACCACCAAGCTAGTATCGAAGGAAGACTCGAGCGTATAAGCTTGGGGATACCCTAGAAGGCATCATGTCTTTCGTCTTCAACACTATTGGTATATCTTACTTTGAGCTAGATTTTTATTTGTCAAATAATATGTGTTTTGCTTGGAGCATCATTTTATTTTGTTAGTATTTGTTTCTGTTATTTATAATCATGTTTTTCTATAGAAATTTCCAAGAATTTCCTTTAGAATGCTTGAATTGCATGTGTAATGTGCATTGTACAAAAACATAAACTTCTACTATAGTATTTGAATTATGAGATTTTACTCGAATGTGGAACGTTTCTGATATTTTTAAATGGTAGTTTCATGAAAATTTCATAGTATGTAATAAAGTTTTAGAATTTTTTGAGTTACATAAGTACACTTTTTTAATTAATTTCTACATATTGTTATGTTTGGACGAGATTGTTGTTATAGTTTTGTTATCTACTTACCATGGAGTTTTCATGGCTTATATTGGTAGATATAAATTTTGGAAATGATACTATATAGTACCTAAGTGTTGAAAATTATTATGCGTCTTGGCAATACATTAAGTGCTAATTTACTCTTATGTGTACTAACCTATCTCACGAGTTCTTTTCAAGTTTTATGTGGATGATGTTTTTGAGACTTAGGTGAAATAGGGATATGAGAGGATTGAACGAGATACAAAAGCTCAATCTTGGGGATGCCCAAGGTAGCCCAAGTAAATATTACAAGAAGTCTGAAACATCTAAGCTTGGGATGCTACGCACCCCACCTCTCTTCATCAACAACTATCGGTTAGCTTATGTTGATCCTAAGTTTTTATTCGTTCACATGATATATGCTATTCTTGGAGAGTATTTTTTTAGTTTTCTATTAGAAATAAATATCATATCTGAAAATATTTATTGAGAGAGAGCCCTCACATAACTAATTAATTGTTTGACTACTCATTGATCTTCACTTATATCTATTAAGAGTAGTTTGATGTTTACTCTTGTGCTTCCCTTATATCCTAAGAGTAAGTTGTGAATGAATTGAATATCATAAATCTGAAATTATCAATGTGCTTTATGCTTAGTAGTAGTGTCAAGTTGGGTTTAGAAAGTAAAATCTATTGAAGTTTGACAATAATAATATTGGTCAAACAAGCAATTCATGAATGATTAGTATAAGAAAGGTAACTTTCACATACAAATGTATTATCTTGGACATTTTTTTTTATTGTGAGTACCCATTAAGTATTTTCAACCTTGATCAAATTGTTGAAGTTGGGCAAGGAAGACAACGTAATTTTTATGTTTGGATATATTAGTCCCAAGCCAACCAGACACGGACCACCCGGTGGCTCCGTTTGATGTGATTCCAATGCTCAAAATCCCTATATATATAGAAACCCTTAGAAATAAACCTAAAACTTCTGCTCTGCCGCTGCAAGCCTCTATACCGAATAAAACTCATTCGGAGCCCTGTTCTGGCACCCTGTCGGAGGGGGCAATCATCATCGTAGGCCATCTTCATCATCGCAGAGGTATCCATGATGAGGAGGGAGTAGTTCACCCTTGGAGTTGAGGGTATGTACTATTAGCTATGTGACATCTCTCTCTCTCTCCCTCTCTCTCTCTCGTGTTCTTGAGATGTCACGATCTTGATGTATCACGTAGTTTATTAATATATTTGGATCGTATGGTGTTCCTCTCTTGCTATCCTGATATGATGAATTGAATCTTAATCTTTGAGATTTTGTTATATTGGATTGAATACTTTGGATTAGAACACTTGATTTATGTCTTGCATGTGTATACCCATGGTTACAATGGGGTGTTCTATTGATTCACTTGATATATGTTTTTGAACTCAACTTGCGGATTCTGGTGGTGACAATGGGGTAATCTATGCATATGGGTTGATGCATGTTCTTGTCCTACTTTCTTCGATAGATATCGTTGGGTACTCTTTGAAGTTATTTGTGTTAGATTGAATATGATGCATTTGAGATTGTTTGATGCATGTAGAATAATTAACCCATGGATACTTGAGGTGACATTGGAGTATCTAGGTGACATTAGGGTGTTGGAGAACGTTGCATGGGAAAGAAAAAATTTCCTACGCACACGAAGACCTATCATGGTGATGTTCATCTACGAGAGGAGATTAGATCCACATACCCTTGTAGATCACTAAGAGGGAAGCGTTAAGAAACGCGGTTGATGTAGTGGTACAGCTCCGTGATTCAAATCACTGTCGTCCCATGATCCATCCCACGATCCGTTCCGATCTAGCGCCGAACGGACGATACCTCCGCGTTCACCACACGTACAGCTCGATGACGATCTCAGCCTTCTTGATCCAGCAAGAAAGAAGGAGAAGTAGATGAGTTCTCCGGCAGCATGACGGCGCGCGGTGATGGGGATGATCTACTCCTGCAGGGCTCCGCCCGAGCTTCGCAGAAATCCGATCTAGAGGAAGAACTACGTGGTATAGGTTTGAGTTGCACGTGGCAAAATTTGTGTCTCAAAAGCCCTAAAGCCACCAATATATATAGGAGGAGGGGAGGGGCTAGCCTTGGGGCTCAAGGGAGCCCCAGGGGCGCCGACCGATGGGAGGAGGTGGACTCCCACCCCAATTTGGTTTGGGGGAAGGAGTCCACTCCTTCCTTCCCACCTCCCTCTTTCCTTGTTTTTTTTCTTTTCCTTTGGTTTTTTCCACTTGTGGTGCCATAGCCCTCTTGGGCTGGCCTCACCAGCCCACTAAAGACTGGTGCGCCACCCTAGGGTTACTGGGCTCACTCCCGGGTGAGTGGACCCTTCCCGGTGAATACCGGGAACCCATTCGTCACTCCCGGTACACTGCCGGTAATGCCCGAAAACTTTCCGGTGACCAAATGAAACCATCCTATATATCAATCTTCGTTTCCAGACCATTCCGGAAACCCTTGTGGCGTCCGTGATCTCATACGGGACTCTGAACAACCTTTGGTCACCAACACATATAACTCAACTATACTAAAACATCATTGAACCTTAAGTGTGCAGACCCTGCGGGTTCGAGAAATATGTAGACATGACCCGAGACACTCCTCGATCAATATCCAATAGCGGGTCCTGGATGTCCATATTGGATCCTACATATTCTATGGAGATATTATCGGTTCAACCTCTGTGCCTAGGATTCATATAATCACGTATATCATTCCCTTTGTCCTTCGGTATGTTACTTGCCCGAGATTTGATCGTTGGTATCCCTATACCTATTTCAATCTCGTTACCGGCAAGTCTCTTTACTCTTTCCGTAATACAAGATCCCGTGACTTACACTTGACTCACATTGCTTGCAAGGCTTGTATGTGATGTTGTATTACCGAGTGGGCCCCGAGATACCTCTCCGTCACACGGAGTGACAACACCCAGTCTTGATCCATGCTAACTCAACGGACACCTTCGGAGATACCTGTAGAGCACATTTATAGTCACCCAGTAATGTTGTGACGTTTGATACACACAAGGTATTCCTCTGGTGTTAGTGAGTTACATGATCTCATGGTCATAGGAATGAATACTTGACACGCAGAAAACAATAGCAATAAAATGACACGATCACATGCTACGTTCATACTTTGGGTCTAGTCCATCACATGATTCTCCTAATGATGTGATCCAATATCAAGAGACAACACTTGTATATGATCAGAAAACCGTAACCATCCTTGATCAACTGGCTAGCCAACTAGAGGCTTGCTAGGGACATTGTTTTGTCTATATATCCACACATGTATCTATGCTTCCATTCAATACAATTATAGCATGGATAATAAATGATTATCTTGAAACAGGAAATCTAATAATTACTATTTTATCGTTGCCTCTAGGGCATATTTCCAACAGTCTCCCACTTGCACTAGAGTCAGTAATCTAGTCTCACATCGCTATGCAAACATTGGAATGAATCTAACACCCGTACAGTTCTGGTGTTCATCATGCTTCGCTCGTGGAAGAGGTTTAGTCAGCGGATCTGCTACATTCAGATTCGTGTGCACTTTGCAAATATTTACGTCCTCTCCTTCGACGCAGTCGCGGATGAGGTTGAAGCGTCGTTTGATGTGTACGATCTTCTTGTGAAACCTTGGTTCCTTTGCTAGAGCAATGGCACCAGTGTTGTCATAGAACAGAGTTATTGGATTTAGTGCGCTCGGCACGACTCCAAGATCCGTCATGAACTGCTTCATCCAGACACCCTCCTTAGTTGCCTCCGAGGCAACCATGTACTCCGCTTCACATGTCGAATCTGTTATGCCGCGTTGCTTGGAACTACACCAGCTTATGCACCCCCATTAAGAATAAATACGTATCCAGTTTGAGACATAGAGTCATCCAGATTAGTGTCAAAGCTTGCGTCGACGTAACCCTTTATGACGAGCTCTTCGTCACCTCCATAAACGAGAAACATTTCCTTAGTCATTTTCAGGTACTTCAGAATATTCTTGATCGTCGTCCAGTGATCCACTCATGGATTACTTTGAAACTTGCCTACCATACTTATGGCCAGGCTGACGTACGGTCTAGTGCACAGCATTGCATACATGATAGACCCTATGGCTGAAGCATAGGGGACGGTACTCATATTTTATCTATCTTCCGCAGTTACTGGACACTGAGTCTTACTCGACTTTATACCTTGTAATATTGGCAAGAACCCCTTCTTGGACTGTTCCATTTGGAACTTCTTCAAAACTTTATCAAGGTATGTGCTTTGTGAAAGTCCTATCAGGAGCCTCGATCTATCCCTATAGATCTTAATGCCTAGAATGTAAGCAGCTTCTCCTAGGTCCTTCATAGAAAAACATTTGTTCAAGTAATCTTTTACGCTCCCTAAAAACTCCACATTGTTTCCAATCAACAATATGTCATCCACATATAATATTAGAAACGCCATAGAGCTCCCACTCACTTTCTCGTAAATACAAGATTCTCCAACAACTTGTATAAACTCAAATGCTTTGATCACCTCATCAAAGCGCTTATTCCAACTCCGAGATGCTTGTACCAGTCCATAAATGGATCGCTGGAGATTGCATACTTTGTTAGCATTCTTTGGATCGACAAAACCTTCGGGTTGCATCATATACAACTCTTCCTTAAGAAAACCGTTGAGGAACGCCGTTTTGACATCCATCTACCAGATTTGATAATCGAAAAATGCAGCTATTGCTAACATGATTTGGACGGACTTAAGCATCGCTACCGGTGAGAACGTCTCATCGTAGTCAACGCCTTGAACTTGTGAAAAACTCTTTGCCACAAGTTGAGCTTTATAAACGGTTACATTACCGTCCGCGTCCGTCTTCTTCTTAAAGATCCATTTGTTCCGAATAGCCTTGCGGCCTTCAGCTAATACTTCCAAAGTCCACACTTTGTTTTCATACATAGATCATACCTCAGACTTCATGGCCTCTAGCCATTTGTTGGAATCCGGGCCTAGCATTGCTTCTTCATAATTCGCAGGTTCATTGTTGTCTAAGACAGGTTCATTTCCTTCTACTCCTCGTTGGGTTCGACACTCTTACTTATCGAAAAGACTATATTTGATCACCTATATTTGTGGGTCATTAAGACTCTTTTCTGGCGCCGTTGCCGGGGACTGAAGCACCTTTGATAATTGGAATTTGGTAAGGAAACATTTTAGGTACATGTTGAAATTTACTGTTGCTTGTCACTATGGAAGATAATCCTTTGATAGGCCTGTTTGGGGTATCTTTAACCCAACTAGAAGTGGAAAAAGTTACCCCTCAAACTACTGAACCTACTGAAAATACTTACTATGAAATTTCTTTGGTTATGTTAGAGAAAGTGCTAGCTAATCCTTATGCAGGAGACGGTACAACTCATCCTGATTTGCACTTGATATATGTAGATGAGATTTGTGGATTATTTAAGCTTGCAGTTTTATCCGAAGACAAAGTTAAGAAGAAGGTTTTCCCCTTATCTCTGGAGGGAAAATCATTGATTTGGTATAGGTTATTGGATGATATTGGAACATGGGACTGGAATCGTTGGAAGATAGAATTTCATCAGAAGTTTTATTATCTGCATCTCGTTCACTGTGATCGGAATTATATCTACAATTTTGGGCCTCGTGAAGGAGAAAGCATCGCTCAAGCTTGGGGAGGTTTAAATCTATGATGCACACATGGCCCTACCATGAGTTCTCCAGAAAAATAATACTTCAAAACTTTTATGCTCGGCTTTCCTGTGTTGACCAATTGAGGTTTGATTCTTCTTCTACTGGTTCCTTAACGAACAAAACTATTGAATCCAAATGGGATCCCATGGACAGAATTAAAAGAAACTCTATATATTGGGAACTCGACAAAGGTAAATAGTCAGGTATAAAAGCTTGAGTTTGATTGTGTTAAATCTTTTATCAAAACTCATACTTTTCATAAATTTAGCAATAAATGTGGACTTGACTCTGAGATCCTAGCTTCTTTCTGTAAATCATCTACTACTCATGTTGATCTCCCTAAGGATAAGTTGTTTAAGTTACATCCACCTATTGAAGAACTATTAGAGGAACCTATTAAAGTTAAAGATGAAACAAATGTTTATCATGTTGATCCAGTTGTGCCAACTGCTTACATTGAGAAACCACTTTTTTCCTGTTAGGATTAAGGAACCAAAATGTAGGCACACCAAAGTTCAAAAATAGTTGAATGTTTTGTGTGAATTCAAACTTTCTTCCGGATGGAAATCCAAGATCTTCGATTAGGCAACGACAATGGTTGTGCATTGTTTCTTTTTTGGAGGCATTGCTTTTGGAGAACCTGTTTTGTAATCCTGGTGTTGTCTTTGGTGGTGGTTAGAGTGTTGTTGTTGCTAGTGATTATTCACCGAGGCTGGGTATTTTTTCTTTCTTATGTTCTTTTTACTTTTTTTGGTTGGGCGTATCCTTGATGCCTTTAGACATCTTGTTGGCATAGATAGAGGTCGGCTGTATTTAGTATCTTTGCAATATTAATGTATTCCCTTTGTCAGAAAAAAAAGGTAGAGGGGAACTTTGGTTCATTAAATCACATTAATGCCCAAATGAAAGTCGTGAATGTCGTCATTGCTTTAGCTTCAACCTGTACTGGTGAATCTGGAATAGACCAAAAATGCAGGATGATCTTCTCCTTTCCAAATTCCAATGCGTGAATACTCCAATGGCGGCCCTGATTTTCAACCTACAATGACCTGTGAAGTGTTCTTGGAAGCTTTCCCAGCCGCATCCGACTAAAAGTTTTGACTCTTGCCAACTCTATTCCAGTCAAGATGAAGAGTGATTTGCCTATTAGTACCTGCTTACAGCCAATGTACTAATACTACTCTAGTTGCTTACGAAGAAACAAAATCCTAAGTAGAAGGAAGGAAGAAGTTGGAGCCAGTACCATTGCGTTTTTCATGGCAACAGAAAAGTGGTATTCAGTATTCTTCACGTCCGCCTCTCCCTTGGAGTTGAGGGTATGTACTATTAGCTACGTGACATCTCTCTCTCCCTCTCTCTCTCTCGTGTTCTTGAGATGTCACGATCTTGATGTATCACGTAGTTTATTAATATAGTTGGATCGTATGGTGTTCCTCTCTTGCTATCCTAATATGATGAATTGAATCTTAATCTTTGAGATTTTGTTATATTGGGTTGAATACTTTGGATTAGAACACTTGATTTATGTCTTGCATGTGTATACCCATGGTTACAATGGGGTGTTCTATTGATTCACTTGATATATGTTTTTGAACTCAACTTGCGGATTCTGGTGGTGACAATGGGGTAATCTATGCATATGGGTAGATGCATGTTCTTGTCCTACTTTCTTCGATAGATATCGTTGGGTACTCTTTGAAGTTATTTGTGTTAGATTGAATATGATGCATTTGAGATTGTTTGATGCATGTAGAATAATCAACCCATGGATACTTGAGGTGACATTGGAGTATCTAGGTGACATTAGGGTGTTGGAGAACGTTGCATGGGAAAGAAAAAATTTCCTACGCACACGAAGACCTATCATGGTGATGTTCATCTACGAGAGGAGATTAGATCCACATACCCTTGTAGATCACTAAGAGGGAAGCGTTAAGAAACGCGGTTGATGTAGTGGTACAGCTTCGTGATTCAAATCACTGTCGTCCCATGATCCATCCCACGATCCGTTCCGATCTAGCGCCGAACGGACGATACCTCCGCGTTCACCACACGTACAGCTCGATGACGATCTCAGCCTTCTTGATCCAGCAAGAAAGAAGGAGAAGTAGATGAGTTCTCCGGCAGCATGACGGCGCGCGGTGATGGGGATGATCTACTCCTGCAGGGCTCCGCCCGAGCTTCGCAGAAATCCGATCTAGAGGAAGAACTACGTGGTATAGGTTTGAGTTGCACGTGGCAAAATTTGTGTCTCAAAAGCCCTAAAGCCACCAATATATATAGGAGGAGGGGAGGGGCTAGCCTTGGGGCTCAAGGGAGCCCCAGGGGCGCCGACCGATGGGAGGAGGTGGACTCCCACCCCAATTTGGTTTGGGGGAAGGAGTCCACTCCTTCCTTCCCACCTCCCTCTTTCCTTGTTTTTTTTCTTTTCCTTTGGTTTTTTCCACTTGTGGTGCCATAGCCCTCTTGGGCTGGCCTCACCAGCCCACTAAGGACTGGTGCGCCACCCTAGGGTTACTGGGCTCACTCCCGGGTGAGTGGACCCTTCCCGGTGAATACCGGGAACCCATTCGTCACTCCCGGTACACTGCCGGTAATGCCCGAAAACTTTCCGGTGACCAAATGAAACCATCCTATATATCAATCTTCGTTTCCAGACCATTCCGGAAACCCTTGTGGCGTCTGTGATCTCATACGGGACTCTGAACAACCTTTGGTCACCAACACATATAACTCAACTATACTAAAACATCATTGAACCTTAAGTGTGCAGACCCTGCGGGTTCGAGAAATATGTAGACATGACCCGACACACTCCTAGATCAATATCCAATAGCGGGTCCTGGATGTCCATATTGGATCCTACATATTCTATGGAGATATTATCGGTTCAACCTCTGTGCCAAGGATTCATATAATCACGTATATCATTCCCTTTGTCCTTCGGTATGTTACTTGCCCGAGATTTGATCGTTGGTATCCCTATACCTATTTCAATCTCGTTACCGGCAAGTCTCTTTACTCTTTCCGTAATACAAGATCCCGTGACTTACACTTGACTCACATTGCTTGCAAGGCTTGTATGTGATGTTGTATTACCGAGTGGGCCCCGTGATACCTCTCCGTCACACGGAGTGACAAAACCCAGTCTTGATCCATGCTAACTCAACGGACACCTTCGGAGATACCTGTAGAGCACATTTATAGTCACCCAGTAATGTTGTGACGTTTGATACACACAAGGTATTCCTCCGGTGTTAGTGAGTTACATGATCTCATGGTCATAGGAATGAATACTTGACACGCAGAAAACAATAGCAATAAAATGACACGATCACATGCTACGTTCATACTTTGGGTCTAGTCCATCACATGATTCTCCTAATGATGTGATCCAATATCAAGAGACAACACTTGCATATGATCAGAAAACCTTAACCATCCTTGATCAACTGGCTAGCCAACTAGAGGCTTGCTAGGGACATTGTTTTGTCTATATATCCACACATGTATCTATGCTTCCATTCAATACAATTATAGCATGGATAATAAATGATTATCTTGAAATAGGAAATATAATAATTACTATTTTATCGTTGCCTCTAGGGCATATTTCCAACATTCTCCCACTTGCACTAGAGTCAGTAATCTAGTCTCACATCGCTATTTAAACATTGGAATGAATCTAACACCCATACAGTTCTGGTGTTCATCATGCTTTGCTCGTGGAAGAGGTTTAGTCAGCGGATCTGCTACATTCAGATTCGTGTGCACTTTGCAAATATTTACGTCCTCTCCTTCGACGCAGTCGCGGATGAGGTTGAAGCGTCGTTTGATGTGTACGATCTTCTTGTGAAACCTTGGTTCCTTTGCTAGAGCAATGGCACCAGTGTTGTCATAGAACAGAGTTATTGGATTTAGTGCGCTCGGCACGACTCCAAGATCCGTCATGAACTGCTTCATCCAGACACCCTCCTTAGCTGCCTCCGAGGCAACCATGTACTCCGCTTCACATGTGGAATTTGTTATGCCGCTTTGCTTGGAACTACACCAGCTTATCGCACCCCCGTTAAGAATAAATACGTATCCGGTTTGAGACTTAGAGTCATCCGGATTAGTGTCAAAGCTTGCGTCGACGTAACCCTTTATGACGAGCTCTTCGTCACCTCCATAAACGAGAAACATTTCCTTAGTCCTTTTGAGGTACTTCAGAATATTCTTGATCGCCGTCCAGTGATCCACTCCTGGATTACTTTGAAACTTGCCTACCATACTTATGGCCAGGCTGACGTACGGTCTAGTGCACAGCATTGCATACATGATAGACCCTATGGCTGAAGCATACGGGACGGTACTCATCTTTTATCTATCTTCCGCGGTTACTGGACACTGAGTCTTACTCGACTTTATACCTTGTAATATTGGCAAGAACCCCTTCTTGGACTGTTCCATTTTGAACTTCTTCAAAACTTTATCAAGGTATGTGCTTTGTGAAAGTCCTATTAGGAGCCTCGATCTATCCCTATAGATCTTAATGCCTAGAATGTAAGCAGCTTCTCCTAGGTCCTTCATAGAAAAACATTTGTTCAAGTAATCTTTTACGCTCCCTAAAAACTCCACATTGTTTCCAATCAACAATATGTCATCCACATATAATATTAGAAATGCCATAGAGCTCCCACTCACTTTCTCGTAAATACAAGATTCTCCAACAACTTGTATAAACTCAAATGCTTTGATCACCTCATCAAAGCGCTTATTCCAACTCCGAGATGCTTGTACCAGTCCATAAATGGATCGCTGGAGATTGCATACTTTGTTAGCATTCTTTGGATCGACAAAACCTTCGGGTTGCATCATATACAACTCTTCCTTAAGAAAACCGTTGAGGAACGCCGTTTTGACATCCATCTACCAGATTTGATAATCGAAAAATGCAGCTATTGCTAACATGATTTGGACGGACTTAAGCATCGCTACCGGTGAGAACGTCTCATCGTAGTCAACGCCTTGAACTTGTGAAAAACTCTTTGCCACAAGTTGAGCTTTATAAACGGTTACATTACCGTCCGCGTCCGTCTTCTTCTTAAAGATCCATTTGTTCCGAATAGCCTTGCGGCCTTCAGGTAATACTTCCAAAGTCCACACTTTGTTTTCATACATAGATCATATCTCAGACTTCATGGCCTCTAGCCATTTGTTGGAATCCGGGCCTAGCATTGCTTCTTCATAATTCGCAGGTTCATTGTTGTCTAAGACAGGTTCATTTCCTTCTACTCCTCGTTGGGTTCGACACTCTTACTTATCGAAAAGACTATATTTGATCACCTATATTTGTGGGTCATTAAGACTCTTTTCTGGCGCCGTTGCCGGGGACTGAAGCACCTTTGATAATTGGAATTTGGTAAGGAAACATTTTAGGTACATGTTGAAATTTACTGTTGCTTGTCACTATGGAAGATAATCCTTTGATAGGCCTGTTTGGGGTATCTTTAACCCAACTAGAAGTGGAAAAAGTTACCCCTCAAACTACTGAACCTACTGAAAATACTTACTATGAAATTTCTTTGGTTATGTTAGAGAAAGTGCTAGCTAATCCTTATGCAGGAGACGGTACAACTCATCCTGATTTGCACTTGATATATGTAGATGAGATTTGTGGATTATTTAAGCTTGCAGTTTTATCCGAAGACAAAGTTAAGAAGAAGGTTTTCCCCTTATCTCTGGAGGGAAAATCATTGATTTGGTATAGGTTATTGGATGATATTGGAACATGGGACTGGAATCGTTGGAAGATAGAATTTCATCAGAAGTTTTATTATCTGCATCTCGTTCACTGTGATCGGAATTATATCTACAATTTTGGGCCTCGTGAAGGAGAAAGCATCGCTCAAGCTTGGGGAGGTTTAAATCTATGATGCACACATGGCCCTACCATGAGTTCTCCAGAAAAATAATACTTCAAAACTTTTATGCTCGGCTTTCCTGTGTTGACCAATTGAGGTTTGATTCTTCTTCTACTGGTTCCTTAACGAACAAAACTATTGAATTCAAATGGGATCCCATGGACAGAATTAAAAGAAACTCTATATATTGGGAACTCGACAAAGGTAAATAGTCAGGTATAAAAGCTTGAGTTTGATTGTGTTAAATCTTTTATCAAAACTCATACTTTTCATAAATTTAGCAATAAATGTGGACTTGACTCTGAGATCCTAGCTTCTTTCTGTAAATCATCTACTACTCATGTTGATCTCCCTAAGGATAAGTTGTTTAAGTTACATCCACCTATTGAAGAACTATTAGAGGAACCTATTAAAGTTAAAGATGAAACAAATGTTTATCATGTTGATCCAGTTGTGCCAACTGCTTACATTGAGAAACCACTTTTTTCCTGTTAGGATTAAGGAACCAAAATGTAGGCACACCAAAGTTCAAAAATAGTTGAATGTTTTGTGTGAATTCAAACTTTCTTCCGGATGGAAATCCAAGATCTTCGATTAGGCAACGACAATGGTTGTGCATTGTTTCTTTTTTGGAGGCATTGCTTTTGGAGAACCTGTTTTGTAATCCTGGTGTTGTCTTTGGTGGTGGTTAGAGTGTTGTTGTTGCTAGTGATTATTCACCGAGGCTGGGTATTTTTTCTTTCTTATGTTCTTTTTACTTTTTTTGGTTGGGTGTATCCTTGATGCCTTTAGACATCTTGTTGGCATAGATAGAGGTCGGCTGTATTTAGTATCTTTGCAATATTAATGTATTCCCTTTGTCAGAAAAAAAAGGTAGAGGGGAACTTTGGTTCATTAAATCACATTAATGCCCAAATGAAAGTCGTGAATGCCGTCATTGCTTTAGCTTCAACCTGTACTGGTGAATCTGGAATAGACCAAAAATGCAGGATGATCTTCTCCTTTCCAAATTCCAATGCGTGAATACTCCAATGGCGGCCCTGATTTTCAACCTACAATGACCTGTGAAGTGTTCTTGGAAGCTTTCCCAGCCGCATCCGACTAAAAGTTTCGACTCTTGCCAACTCTATTCCAGTCAAGATGAAGAGTGATTTGCCTATTAGTACCTGCTTACAGCCAATGTACTAATACTACTCTAGTTGCTTACGAAGAAACAAAATCCTAAGTAGAAGGAAGGAAGAAGTTGGAGCCAGTACCATTGCGTTTTTCATGGCAACAAAAAAGAGGTATTCAGTATTCTTCACGTCCGCCTCTCCCTCGTTTCGGTCAGTCACGGAGAGTGCAGTGTCAGCGCCCGCTGTCCCCGCGCGGTTGAGGTGGAAGACGTCGCCGTCGTCAGGGCGAGGAACGCCTGGTAGTCCGCCTCCACGGCCAGTGCCTTGCCATAGCGGATGGGGTGGAGACGCCATCCATGGCGCTCGTGAGGTGCTGTTGAAATTGCAAGTGCTGGGGAAGAAGAAAAAGATGCAGTCCCAACAACGGACTCGGGCAGAAGCATGGCTAGTACCCGTCCGACAGGCACGCACATGCATGACCCTTCATGCCATGCCACTTTAGGAACGCCAACTCTCTGTTGCGACATGCACTCCATGTCACCTTTGGCAACCACAAATGCACTACATGGCGTGGAATCCATTGACTCCGTTGCAGTGATGATGGAGGGTCATATCTGTTGCCGCTATGCACCACAAAAACTAAAAAAGATCGAGAGGCAAAGAAATCGAGGAAGAGAACGTTGATTGATCCAGAAATCTAGTCTTTTATGCTAAATTGATCCACCTCATAGATGGAAGAGGAGACATGTCGTCGCAGGCAACCCAGTCCAGAAATCAGTCTTTTTATGCTCCACTGATCCACCTCGTAGATGGAAGAGGAGACAAGTCGCCGCAGGCAATCCAGTTGAAGAGGCTGTAGTAATTACTGTATGCTCGTGAAGTGCAGGAGCGATGTGAAAAGCCTAAAGGCAAATTCGGGAGGAGGGCAACACGTCTAGATGTCAATAGAAATATATGTTACTCCTTCCGAATCCTAAACATAACTTTTTTAAAAGGTTTTTACTAGAAGACTACATACGGATGTATATATACATATTTTAGAGTGTAAATTCATTCATTCTTCACCGTATATAGTTTCCTATTAAAATCTTTTAAAAGACTTATATTTAGGAACGGAGAAAGTAGAAAGAAAAATAATTGCTGATGTAGCAGACTGCTGAGGTAGATAGTGTGCATGTTAAACGAATTGTTATTGGTGGGGATTAACTTTTCAAAATGTAAAATATGTAGTGATGATGTGTTGTCAAACAAGAAGAAAGGCCACACTCTCTTTTTGAAAATCAACATGTTTCCTGTGTTTCTCCTATCATACAATCCAAATGACCAGTGGCGGAGGTTGAGGAAATCGTTCACAACATGACAAAGGCGCGCGCGGGGGACGAGAGGACGACGCCCATTACACAAAGGTCCGTCCCAGGGGTGACGGTTGGGTTTTTTCTCTCGCGATTCTTGGGCGATCGCCTCAACGTCTCCCCACGGAGTCGCTGACGACATGGTTGTGATCCTCGCGGTCAGTCCAGGGTTTGTGCTCGCGGGTTCCCCCTCTCGTCAGGGGCTCTTTCCTCTCCTTGTTTCATCCCCAAACCATCCTCCACCAAAGGCCCTCCGTGTTTTGATCTAGGGCACGGTTGTAAGACACGGTTTCTGCTAGATCTGGAGTTTCAAGTGCTGTCACAGGAGGGTATCATGGAGAAGGTGGCAGATCGAATGAAGGGTCTCAAGCTGTCGGTTTCTGAGCAAAAGGAAGTGAAGATTAGGTGGACAGATGGAAAAAAGGTAGGAATGGTGGAACACCAAGCCATGGCAAAACTGATGGCGGAGAAACCGGCCTTCGCAAAAAGCAATGGAGGCGGCGCTGGGCAGGATACTGTGCCCGGTGAAAGGGTTAGAGGTGAAGGATCTTGGAGAGAACATCTTTCTATTCAGTTTTCACCAGGAATCGGGCAAGAAAAGGGCGTTGTCTGAGGAACCATGGAGTTTTGCAAAGTCCCTTTTAGTTTTTGAAGATTATGACCCGGACAAGACCCTAAGTGAGTACAGTTTCAGTTCAATACCCATTTGGATACGCGTGTTTGATCTACCGCTGGGAGGGATGAACCGTGACACGGGCGAACTTATTGGCGAAGAGGTGGGGAAGTTTATGGCTGCTGATGTGGGAGCAAATGGTATGGCTATTGGAAAGTATCTTCGTATCAAGGTCCGTATCAGGATTGATGATCCACTGAGAAGGGGTTTTATACCTGACATGGGGACAGGAACGCACGGTCGGTGGTGTCGGTTTGAGTATGAATTTCTCCCTGATTTTTGCTATACTTGTGGTTTACTCGATCATATAGAACGTGACTGTCAGATCACTTTGGCGAAGGGAGAGAAAACTCAATATGTCAATTGGTTGAGGGCATATATACCACGTGGGGGTGGTGATCCATTTAGAGGCCTGTGGGAGAGCGGTCGGGCATAGCGTGATGGTCAGGGCAGTGGGAGTAACAGAAGATACATTCACAAATGGGGTGGTAGTAGGGTGGGCAGTGACAGTGATAATTGGCGAAAGAAGGACCAGGGCAAATTGTTACAGAGTAGTGATGGGGGCGATGTGGAGGACAACAATGCTATGAAGAAACAACAGAATACAACAGCTATGGATATACACAGTGGTGTGGTGGTGGGACAGTCTTTCTTAGCGGGAGAGAATAAGGGAAAGAGTGTGCAGGATATGATCTCATGTGGGGACAGCGTGGTGACGGGAAGGGGGTGCATGTGGTAGGCCCTGGGGAGGGGAGGGGATTGGAGGAAAACGAAGTTGCCATGCAAGAGAATCTTTACGTCGATCAGGGGATGGAGTTGAGGGGTGCAGAACAGCAGGAGGGGACGGGTGTAGAGTTGTCAAGGAAGAAATTTAAGAGGTTCTCATGGCAGGCGAGGCCGATGTTAAAAAAGAATGCGGAGGAGAAGTTGGAAGGCAAGAAGAGAGTTTTGGAGATGGAAGGTGATGTTATGTTGCTGGACACAACGACGAAGAAAAAGAAGATGACCGTGGAGGGAGAGACCACAACTCAATCTTTGGAAGCAGGGCTATCGGTACAGCCCTGCGAGTCCAAATGAGACTTGCGGCATGGAACAGTCGGGGTTTGGGGAATGGCCCGGCCGTGGATGGCCTTCTGGATCTTCAGAAGGTGGAGGACCCCGATGTGCTCTTTATCTCGGAAAATAAGATGGACAAAAAGAAGTTGGAGTGGATTAGGTGTAGGCTTGGCATGCAAAATATGTTGGTTAAGGATAGTGTGGGTCAAAGTGGTGGTTTGGTGTTGTTCTGGAAGAATGGAATCAATATTAATCTAATCGGAATGCCTTCAAAATACCATATAGATGTGGAGATTACCGAAGATGATGGATTCCAATGGAGGTTCACGGGGTTCTATGGGGAGCCAAGATCACAGGAGAGAGAGAAGTCTTTGAAGTTGCTGAGAATTCTCAAAAACCATAGTGATAAACCGTGGATGTGTGCGGGAGATTTCAATGAAATTTATTTGAATGGGAAAAAGAGGGGGGAATGTCTCGGCCCCAAGCATGTATGGATCGTTTCCGGACGGCGCTGGAAGATTGTAATTTGATGGATCTCGGATTGAAAGGGGATGTGTTCACATGGAGGAACCACAACCATGATGCAGCGAGATATATACGAGAACGTTTGGATCATGCGGTTGCATGCCCTGCATGGAGTACAAGATTTCCTTTATTCACGGTCACTCATGTAGAGCCCCGGCATTCAGACCACCGACCAATTATCATTGATACTCAAGGTGTAGAGCGGTGTCGCGGAGAGAGAGGGAGAGGAGTTATCCCTAGGTTTGAAGCTCGATGGGTAGAGGAGGAAGAATGTGAAGAAAGGGTAAGGAAGGCTTGGGAGGAGCTATCAATGTAGAGAGAAAGTCGGTGAAAGGGTGTTTGGAGGGGGTGCTTGGTGATCTGGTGAGATGGAGTAAGGACGTTTTGGGGGAGCTGGACAACTGTATAAATGGTCTAAAAAAGGAGTTGGAGAAATGTAGAAGGGGGGATATTTCGGTAGGCATGGTACGAAAAGAGGCTATTTTGCGTTTCAAATTGAGCAGACTGTAGGATCAAAAAAAACGTACTGGAAACAACGTGCTCATGTGTCATGGCCAAAGGAGGGAGACCGCAATACAAAGTTTTTCCATGCGGTAGCTACAGGAAGAAAGAAAAAGAACTGGATTAAAATGCTAAGGAGGGATGATGGAGTGGAGGTGACAGAGGAGGAGGATTTGGAGGAGTTAGCATCTAATTATTTTGTTAATTTGTTCACATCCAATGCAGGTACTAGGTCGGCAGAGCTCTTCGAACAAATCGGCCCTCGAGTGACACCGGCTATGAATGATGCCCTTTTGAAGGAGTTCACTAAGGGGGAAGTTTATGAAGCCCTTGACAGTATCGGTGACCTTAAAGCTCCGGGTCTAGATGGTATGCCGGCTTTATTCTATAAGAAATATTGGAATGTGGTGGGGAAGGATATTTCGTTAGAGGTGCTCAAGGTGCTGAATGGGGGAGATATACCTGATGGATGGAATGATACATGTGTGGTGCTAATCCCGAAGGTTGCAAATCCTGTAAGTATGAAAGAGTTGAGGCCGATTAGTTTATGTAATGTTGTCTACAAGTTAATCTCCAAATTTTTGGCAAATAGATTGAAAATAATTCTCCCTGAGATCATTTCCCAGAATCAAAGTGCATTTGTACCGGGTAGACTTATTACAGATAACATACTCCTTGCATATGAGTGTACACATTTCATGCATAATAAGAGAAGGGGGAAGGAGTGTTTTGCTGCGGTGAAGCTTGATATGAGCAAGGCATATGATAGGGTGGAGTGGCACTTTCTGGAGGATATGATGAGGAGACTAGGCTTTCATGAGGATTGGATTAAGAAAATTATGCATTGTGTATCGTCGGTCAGATATAGAATAAAGGTGAATAATGCATATTCAGATACAATAACACCACAGAGAGGGCTTCGACGGGGGGATCCTTTATCCCCCTATTTGTTTTTAATTTGTCGGGAGGCTCTATCCTGTTTGTTGAATAGAGCTGAGGAGGCTGGAAGACTCCAAGGTGTTAAAGTGTGTGCAACAGCCCCGAGTTTCAATCATCTTTTGTTCGCAGATGATTCGTTGGTTCTGCTGAAAGCAACAAAAGAGAACGCAACACATCTTCGGAATATACTAGCTCTGTATGAGGATTGCTCGGGGCAAACAGTCAACTACTCCAAATCAGCTGCTATGTTTAGCCCAAATACTCCAAACCAGGTGAAAAGGAAGGTCAAGGACATTCTGAACATTACAGTGGAAACAAGGAATGAAAAATATCTTGGGTTGCCAGCGTATGTGGGAAGGTCCAGGAAAAACACGTTTGCATATCTGAAAGGGAGAATATGGGCCAGAATTCAAGGGTGGGATGAGAGGCTGCTCTTTAGGGCTGCAAAAGATGTACTTATCAAAGCCTGTGCTCAAGCTATACCCACTTTTGCCATGTCATGTTTTGATATTACGAAAAGTATGTGTGACCAAATCAGTGCCATGATCAACCGGTGTTGGTGGGCTCAACAGAAGGATGAACGGAAGGTACACTGGATAAGTTGGGATAAAATGGCTAGACCGAAGAGGGAAGGAGGGTTGGGGTTCCGTGATCTACACCTCTTTAATCTCGCGATGTTGGCTCGTCAAGTCTGGAGGATATTGATCAATCCTGAGTCCATGTGTGCACGGGTGTTGCAGGCCAAATATTTCCCAAATAAAACTATTTTGGAGGCTGTAAGGACCCGGAATATGTCATACACATGGAGGAGTATTATGAAAGGGATTGAGGTGGTAAAACAGGGAATGCTTTGGCAGATTGGCAATGGTGAAGAGGTACATATTTGGGAAGATAAGTGGTTACCAAGGGCTGGACAAAATTCAGTGATCACTCCGAGGAGGCAATGTCTTTTGACACGAGTGTCGGAGCTTATCGACCCATTGTCCGGTCAGTGGGACGAACATCTTATCAGGGACATTTTCTACCAAGAAGATGCTGAGGCCATTCTTATGATCCCACTTCGACAAGATATGGAGGACTCTCCTGCATGGAGTTACGATTCTAAAGGAATTTTCTCTGTACGTTCGGCATACAGGATGTTGGCAGGGTAGAAGTTTTCACAGCCTGACGAGGCTTCCTCATCGGGTGTGCGAAATAATATCAAGGGTTTTGATTGGCAGTTACTTTGGTCTCAACCTTGTGCTCCGAAAACATAACATTTCCTTTGGCGACTTGCTCATGAAAGCCTTCCTTGGAGACTAAATTTCAACAGAAGGGGAATGGACACTGAAACAGTTTGTCCTATGTGCAGTAGGCTTGATGAGGATGGGGGACACCTGTTTCTTCGATGCAAACAAGTAAAATTGTTGTGGCGAGAGTTGGATATGGAAGAAGCTCGTCTGAAGCTTTGCTCTTGCTTGAATGCCCAGGATATGCTCATGACCATTTTTCATATGGAGGAACAGCAACGCATGCAGATCTTAGCCATGATGTGGCAATGGTGGACAGCCCGGAACAAGAGGAATGCTAAGGATGGCTCTCGGTCAGTACTAGAGGTGGCTAACCAGTCCAGGAGATGGGCGGGAGAATTTGTGATGTACCTGACCAAACCGAGGGGGTCATCAACTCATGCAAATGGTGTTGATCAATGGGAGAGACCGGTGACCGAAGTGCTGAAAATTAACACTGATGGAGCTTTTAGTGAGAACCCACGGAGAGGTGGCTGGGGCTTCGTTATCAGAGATAGCGCTGGGGTTGTTGCTGGATCGGGTGCAGGGAAGATGGCGTTCCCGATGGATGCAGTTCATACTCAAGCGGAGGCATGCATCCAAGGTCTAACAGCGGCGATGAACTGGGGCATGACAAGAATTGTGGTTGAAACTGACTGTAAGGTTCTTGTGGATGCACTAAATAAGGAGGAGTATGATAGATCACACATTGGTGTTATAGTGTGGGATGCACAGATGCTCGCTGGTCTGAATTTCTCCAATATTTTATTTAGATTCTGTAGGAGAAACTGTAATAAAGTGACGCATGCTATGGCGGCGCTAGGTGTGTCGGGTGTTGCCGGTTCTGGTCTCCTATGGTCAGATGATGTACCAAATGATGTTGTTGGTGTGGTGGCTAGCGATATTGCTATGCCTGCTGATTAATATAGTGGTGTTTGTTTCAAAAAAAAGGCGCGCGCGGGGGGAGGGGGTACGTAGCTCCGCCTGTATAAATGACTTTTTCATTCGCGTGTTCTAGTTTTCCAAAAAAATTTGGAAAAAGAGGTTAAACCCCCGGCCTCTGCATCAATTGATGCATGCAGCCATCTTTATTAATTATTTCACAAAGGTCTAACAAGAGTATACATCAATCCACCCAAAGCCACCACTCACACCTACAAACTCGATAATGTGGAGTGCTCTCACTCCACATATCTAGGACCGGTGTTGTTTCCAATCCATCCACATAATGTATCGGGAACAACAGTCGGTGCAGCACACCTAAAACGCACACCTTACGCACACGTTTTACAAGCCGCCATCATCATCGAACCACTAACCCATCTTCAGGAAAGAGATCCGCATCATCCTTGCCAGTCCAATCATCCGTCGACGCCACCACGGCGCCCAACGGCACCACCGCCCTGCGCTCATCCGTCCAGATACGAAGACTCTAGGAGATCTGCCGTGCGTAGCACCTGCCAACCAGGCATGACTCAGCGTAGCACCTGTCGGCCAGGCATGACTTGACAGCTCCACCGAAATTCCGTGGAAGACGAAGCCGCTCCACTTCCTGCCTCAGTCTGCCAGCGCTGCTCCACAAACGATGCTCACAAGAGAGAAACGGCACCACAGTACCGCCATCGTCCGATCTGGAAGAGCAGATCCTAGGGTTTCCCCCGAAGCAGTGCCCACCACCAGCAACCGTTCAGGACCGATACAGTGCCCACCACCACTCAGCCCTCAAGGCGACGCCTTCAGGAAGGTCACGACGTCAAGAACGCCGCCGCCGCCCACCGGAGTTAGGGTTTTCACCCCGAGAGGCAAGGGAGGGGAGCAGAGGAGCAGATGTATACCGACGTCTCCAAAAAGAATAACGGCGTCCTTAAGCGTCGTCGGCGGCGCGGCCGGCCTGGGCTAACCAAGGGGTTTCCCCCAATACGAATCTCCTCCACCGGCTTCACCCGCAGGTAGGGCCCCGACAACCACGCCGGCACCGCCAAGAATCCGCAGGAGATAGGCCCACAGATCAGGACCTGGGGGGCGCAAGTGGCGGTGCGGGCAGCGGTCGACGAAGGGGAGCAACACACCTCCACAACGACGCTTCCAAGAAAGATAGCGGCACCCGCGGGCGTCGGCGTCGCGACTCCGATGAAGACCGGGGCAAGGATTTCTCCTAGAGCTGCGCTGGACATCCACCGCCACCGACCGCTGAGCATGGCCGCCACGTACCATCACAACCTCCAGCCAGGGCCACTGCACCGCACGTCCTGGACGACAGGCCCTGCCAGCGCAGCCGCGCCCGGCCGCCGCGCCCCCAGCATGGCCGCACGCCCCGCATCCGGCCATGGAGCCCTGGATCCGCCCTCCGGCGCCGCCGATTGGCGAGATCCCGCAGCCGCCGACGCGGGACGCCGCCGCCAGATCCCAAGGGCCGACGCGAGGGGCCCCGCCGCCGCCATCCCCGTGACGCGTGCGGCTTCGCCGGCGTCCCCTCAGGCAGCGACGAAGTGGGAAGGGGGGCGGAGGGGGGAGCCGGTGGCGGCGCGGGAGGTCGCCCCCGAGTCGCCCGAGGAGACGACGGGGGGGGGGGGGGGTGTTCCTAACTTGTTTTTTCTGGTGTGCTAGTTTTCATAAGAATTATGAGGTATGAAATCTAAATTCCTACATTTATCGGCTTAGATAAAAAACATACAATCATTTGTACTCCCTCTGTTCCATAATATAAGTCTTTTTAAAGATTTCACTAGAAGACTACATAGGATGTATATCGACATAATTTAAAGTGTAGATTCACTCATTTTGCTCCGTATGTAGTCCCTTAGTGAAATCGCTTAAAAGACTTATATTTAGAAAGGGAGGGAGTATTAATCAGCATGTGCACCTTAATTCAAATGGTCGAGCCAGAAGTCGATTTTTTTACACAAGTAGGCAGAACGAATGTTCAAATAGGGAGCACGTACACTTGGATGAACTATTACATATTTATCAATAATAGTAAAAATACTGAAACTGTTGTCATAAATATTAGTGTTTTACCTGCGTGCAAAATTTCGTGATAGAATGACATCCGTGTAGGTCAGGCAAAGACATGCGCAAATGTCATTTCATCATAAGACTTTATATGAAGGCCGAAAACTAAGATAGATTACTTGCAAAAAAAATTAAATTCCTAAAAGAAAAATACTGTTCATACCAGTTGGATACGTGAGTTCATGACTAGAATGACACTTTCGAGCACGTACGTGCATTGTTCATACCGGACATACGGGTTGCGTGTACTTGTACGTCACATCAAACCGGCCGGTGAAATAGAAGTTCCCTCGGGCAACCCAATCGTTTGTGCTTGCTATCGTATCGATGCAGCCGTGCAGGGACTGTAGTAGATAAGATTTCCAGCTACCACCGTGTTGTGAATTTGGGATTCACTCAAGAGATGGATGGACCCACGACGACGATGGCGGCTTTGAACCTGTGCGATCGTTGCAGTGGGTGAGGGAGACCGGAGACGCCATGTGGGGTCTTTTGCTGCCGCGGCTGCTTTCGCCAAGTGTGTAGCTACGCACGGTTTATCTGTTGGGGGTGATCTGGGCCGGGCGCGCTGGGTCAGATTTTCGGCCGGCCGCGTGTGGGCCGTAGGATCCATCAACCCTGCATCGTCCGTATCGTTGGATCCGCATGCAATATTTTTCTTCCTATGCATTAAAATTTCGATGTCATGCAGCAATTTTTTCAACGGTTGCAACAAAAAACAAAATTTGTAGCAAAAAAATATCTACGTGATCGTAGCAAAAAAAACGAAGCTGATGATACGTGGTAGCAAAAGTCAAACGCCGGTTGTAACAAAAATTTACATGACGTGTATGCAACTTTTTAGTGAACGGTTGCAGCAAAACATGATGCCGGTTGTAGCAAAAATTAACACGGTTGTAGCAAAAAGTAAAAAACATCGATTCTAACAAAAAATCCGACGAATTAGAGTTGCAACCAAACTTATATACAGCTTTTTTACTGAGACAAAAATATAGTAAAAAAACGCTTGCAGCAAAAATGACGCGGGTTGCAACATATTTAGACGAAAAATGTTGCATCCATTAACCAGAGAAGCGGACGGATGGGAAAAATGTTGCAAGGGCCCGCGCGCGCCAGTGGGCGACCGACGCGTCGGTTCGGCCGGCGCGCGGGTGGGAAACGATTCCCTTATCTGTTTCCATCTTTTCGTCTCATGGGAAATCGTTGCTTGTTGGTTGTGTGGGACGACTAAGTAAAACAGTTCCAGTTAGTTCAAGTGGTGATGGTTACGATTGTGTGCTCGTGGTCATAACACTGTCAAATACTGTATGTTTCTGATATGAGCTATCATATAGTAATAAAAATGTGATAAACTGAACCACCATATGATTGCATCATTAAGAGGACAGTGATATTACGCTCACTCAAGGTCAAGTTCTAAACATTAATGCGCACATCATTTTTTTTTTTAAATTATTTCAGGTCTATCAACGATGTGTATATTTGTTCATCACGATGAAAACATTCGAACAAGAACAACATGAATACGTTTTGTCAACTATTTAATTTTTTACCATGTTTCAAATATTAAAACTCGATGCCCGTAATATTAGTATATTTTATTAAGTTTTATTTACTTTTTGGGTAAAATCAAGGTTTATGGTATAGGGTTTAGCACTTGGGGCTTAGGATAATGCTTAGGGTTTAGTGCTTAAGTTTTAGCTTTTCAAACTTGCTAAATTTATCATTCGTTCTTATCAAGTTTGAGTAGTTAAACTTGGTGAAGTTTAACAAGTTGTCAATGTGTGTCTAAGAGTTGTCTTGTTTCAAAGCCCTCGTCACAAGGAACAAGAACATGCAAAAAAAATATAAAGAACTTTCAATTTAAAAGATACATCAGACTCAAAATTCAAAGTTAAAAGAAAAAGTATGAGAGGTGGGGTGGGTGGACTGCACAAAAGCTTCCCATGCAGGTATTCATAGGGGACTAAACACTAAATATATTCACAAGTGTCTAAATTTGATGCAATCATGCCGCCCATAATCCGCATGCCCCACACATGCGTGCTACAAATCCTCTCTTGAATTGGCGGTGAAGGCAGGCTCGACTTGATGATGGAATAACGAGGGCATCAAGCGGGCTCATAAAAGGAGGAAATGGTTGAATGAAACAAGGAAAATAGTTCTCCTCAATCAATTGATCCACGTGAAGCGTCAACCACCTCATCCACACAGTACGTGCCCCTGGGTACATGGGTCGCTCTCCATCTCACGCCTTATCCTCTTCCGTGTCTCGCCTAAAGACTTCTTTCCTCTACTCGAGCATGCTCACTCTCCCTGGTACCTACTCCAATCCTACGGCCATCACATTAATAGGCCACATCACCCTCACCCTAGTTGCTGCAACCATATGTTTTAACTACCAAAATTATTGTAGGAGACCATTGATACTTGCACTAGAACCTTCCAACCACCGCTTGCATGGTGTGTGTGCTACTCCTGCAACGACTAGGACTATCGGCATTGTCGTCGTCAACCACTACTGCAACCCTTGCTATAGTGAGCGCGTTTCGAAAAGTGCATGTAGTCCCCATGTGTAGTTTTGGTAATTAATGATAGTCCTTATGGACTAATGTTTGCATTGATATATACATTTGAAGGAAAGTCTCATTAGCAATACACGAAGAATGTTGGATGGAGTGAAGGATGTAATCCATGAACACAAACATATGCATTGAGACTTGGTAATGAATATCAATTCCTACGAAGAAACAATGACATCAAGTTATATATGAAGGTTTGTTACATGGGTAATTCAATAAGAAGATTTAATGAATTCGGAATGAATGTCATCTACATAAAGATGTTTCATCAAGATTGAGATCAATGATTGAATCAATATGATCAAGTTGAAATCCATGTGACAAACAAGATGTGATCTATATGGAGTTCATTGAGTATCCGAGAGGTTGTCATGCTTAAGCTTACGGGTTGAACCATGATGGATCAAGATCTTGAGAAAATGATAAAATAGAAGAATTCTACATATGGCGTGAAGATAGTATCATGATGAGATCATATGTTGATTCATGGATGATTATGTCTTGAAGAAAGTAATTCAAGTGAAGAATTCATTGTGACTCTCAAGGGACAATGTTGGAGCATGAAAATGGGCAAGTGATGGACAATATGATATTCATGGACAGACTTGATATTTCCATGGTGAATTAAGATATTGGTGATCATGTCTTGAAGCAATGAAGCACAGTAAAGAGATCAATAGAGCATTCAAGACATCTTGATTAATCATGGAGCAAAAATAAATGTAGACCAAGATGAAGATCAAAGATTGAATTCAAATATGGTCATCACACAAGCACAAATGATGTACCACATGGGATCTTGTGGTATGGTAAGTAATTATCAATTATGATTTGTGTACTAACCCAAACTATGTGTTTTCTATATGTATGTCGGTCAGGTGATTCTCATGGGATTGCATCAAGATAAATATTCCAAGTGTCCATGAGAGGATGACATCAAGTTATGATGATCTTGGTTGACAAGGGAAAGCTCAAGATAAGCATCCCAAAGGATTACATGCTTGAAGCTTGTGGATGATCACATGATGGAGATGTGAAGATAGAATGCAATGAAATTATCCCCGCATGACTTATGGGGGAGCTATTTTATGTCTTCACCAAATGGCGTGATCAAGATTATTCTTCCATATTGAGCCAAGAATAAATGTCAACATCAAGCTCAAGTGGAATGCTCAAGTCAAAGGTATTAGTTCCTTTGGTTGTAGTTGCATGGATCAACGACCATCAAAAAAGATATATGCCCAGGAATGGATTTTTGGAGGCTATATGGTATAGCTATTTTATGATTCTTGAGTTATAGGGATCCCACACTATTAAGTGGGGATCAAAGGGTTTCGTGATGGACTTTCTCAAGTCAACATCTTCTATACACAATTCCACTCATATACCATACATTTCGTAGTAAAACCGTAAGACAAAAAGGGTTCCCCAAATTCTATGCTCAAACCTTTGCATTGACTACATCATCCATTTTGTTTCATACTCGGTGGTTCTCTATGTGAGGACCTGGAGCTTTTAAATAGTTACAAAACAAGCCCAAGATCATCAAAATCAGATTCCGTATGTAAAAGTTATGAATGTTTTACTATTGGTATGTTGGTTGTTTATTGGGGTGGCGGAAGGTTCAGGCTTGACACCTCGAAATTTTCGGGCTAAACAGAAAGTTCGGGAAAACCTGGCCCAAAGGGATCCTAGAAGTTCCGGGGTCACAAGTTCCAGCAAGTTTCGGGGCAAGTTCCGGGCATGCCCAAAATTTCTTGGTTGCGTTTTTCAGTGCATGGCGGGCAGTTTGGTGGGGGTACTATATAAGATACCCTTCTTCCCTAGACGATTTAGAGATTTTGGATCCGAGATTTCCCCATCGTTTTGAGCCCTCTCCTCTTCCACCAAGCCTCAAAACTCCAAACCATTTGGGGGCAAAATATCCCATTGATCTAGGGTTCATTTGTTGACCTCCTCCGTTGTTCCTCTCCTCTCCCATCCCTTCATGGCATTTAGTTTCTTTTGGTGGGATTTGAGAGAGAGGGATTTGAGCATTCTTGTGTTAAATCCCAAAGATATTTGAGAGAGCTCTTGAGAGACATTCCATTTAAGCATACATCCACTCCTCCTCTCTCTTTTGACCAAAGCAAATTGTGATTTGAGCAAATCTTGAGCATTTCCCCTTTGATATTGTTACTCTTGGAGGTTGGGGACTCCTAGGCGGTAGGAGTGCTCCGGTGAGGCATCAAATTATGATTTGTCCCTCGGAAAGTTTGTGAAGGTTTGGAGTACGCTTTTGTGGTGATAACTCAAGGAGAACATGGCGAGCCTTCATGGCGTTGGTGTGCCTTCATGGTAACATCCACCCCTCGAATGGTGACTAGCTTCCCTCCAAGGAAGTGAACATTGGGATACATCCTCTCGTGTCTTCGGTTATCTCTAACCCTAGCCACTACTCGTGGTTTACTTTGGTCACTTGACCTTGCATACACTATTTCTTGTTGTCCTCATTATATTGTGTTGGCTATTTCTTGTAGAGATTATTTAGGCCTACACTTTATATCCCCCAATTCATGCTTGCTATTATTGATATATCTCGTGATCAGTGTGAATTGTTAACTTGTGTCTTACACTTCCAAATATTGTGATATTGATCAAGTAAGTGTGTGTAACTTACTTGTGCTTGTTACTATACATGGTGTGCTCATCTTGTTTAGTTTAAGTTGTTGATGCACTTAGTGGAGCCTAGTATATTTAGGATTTGTGCTTGAAAAGTGTCATGTGAGTTTATTTCCGCATTAGTATAAAGCCAAATCCATACAAGTTTTTAAATGCCTATTCACCCCCTCTAGGTGACATCGTGGTCCTTTCAGTTGCTACAAGATAGATCTAAGCACGTGGATGTCGGCCACCATTTCTATGAAGGGTGGTGTGTGGAAGTTGCAGGGGCGAGCACCACATACCTCACCGATTTTATCGCCACTCAGTTAGGGAAATTGAGAGGGAGAGGAAATGGGCTTGTGTGTGGGGGGGGGAGCACTCAAGAGGGGGCGTGTGGGGTTAATTGATAAGAGGTGCGGCACAGGGGCTAGTTCACTCGAGACCACGATGCAATGAACTGCTTGGATGATTTGACATGATGGCATGACAAGCTTGAAGATTCATGCATGTAGAATATAGGGCAATGAGGGGGTTCATTGTGAAATCTCTTGTAGCTAACAGACTTTTCAAAATATCATTTGGGACACGTTTGGTTGCTCTTATTAAGGCCAACCAGGCCCCTACGGGATGAAAATGCATTGTTTGGTTACGTGGGCTGCACCCACGTCTCAGCCCGCACGAAACTTAAAGCAGTCCCAGTCCAGGCCCGCGAGCTACTACAGAATTGGCACTTTTTGTGCAGTCAAGCTCCACGCAGCCATGTGTGGCTCCTTGCTGCACGCCTCGGGGAGCGTGAGAGAAAGACATGACTACTCATAACTATCCCTCTCTCTCATGTCACCGTCCACTCCCTTTCACACCATGCTTCCTCACTCTCCTCTCACCGCCCTTTGCTCTCCTATCGTCTCCTCCCCTCTTATGAGTCGCCCGTCGTCGCGTCGTCCACTGACCTACCTCATCCATGAGAGGTGGGTTGCCGGCTTGGGAAACTCTGGGGTTGATGAGCCACAAGTATAGGGGATCAATCATAGTCCTTTAGGTAAGTAAGAGTGTCGAACCCAACGAGGAGCAGAAGGAAATGATAAGTAGTTTTCAGCAAGGAATTATGTGCAAGTGTTCTAAGTAACAGTGATTGATAGTTTTATAGCAAGATAATTTGTAATAGATCACAAGTAATAATAGTAGCAAAGGTGTAGCAAGGTAGCCCAATACTTTTTATAGCAATGGAAAGGCCTGAAAGTTCTCTTATATAAAGCAAGCGCTCTGTGGGATGCATGGGAATTTCTATCTAGTCATGTTCATCATATTAACTTGATTCGTGTTCGCTACTTTGATGATTTGATATGTGGGTGGACCGGTGCTAAGGTGTTGTTCTTACTTGAAGTAACAACCTACTTATGATTACCCCCTCTTGCAAGCATCTGCAACTACGGAAGAATAATTAAGAATAATCTAACCATAGGATGAAACAAGTGGATCCAAATCAGCCCCTCATGAAGCATAACATAAAGTGGGGTTTAAGCTTCTGTCACTCTTTGCGAACCATCATCTATTTATTACTCCACAGTGACTTCCATATACCCATAACATGGTGAAGTATCATGTAGTCGACGTTCACATGACACAACTAAGAGAAGTAACAACATCCATATCATCAAAATGTTGAACAGATACCAACTTTACATGATCACTTATAACAAAACTTCTCCCATGTGCCCATTAACAATAATTACTACTCGCACATCATCAACATGTTCAAGATCACAGGTGTAATAATAGTAATTAAGGATCTGAACATAATATGTTCCACCAAGTAATCAAACAAGCATCAACTACAAGATGTAATAAACACAACTAGTAACCCACAGGTACCAATCTAAGATTTTGAGACAACTATTGAATGCACGTGATGAACTAGGGTTGGAGATGAAGTGGTGCTGGTGAAGATGTTCATGAAGATTGGTCCTCCCAGGGAGGAAGTGTTGGTGATGACGATGGCTTAGATTTCCCCCTTCCATATGGGAATTCCCCTGGTAGAATCTCTCTGACGGAGAGCAAAAGGACCTCTGACCAAGTTTCCGCCTTGAGACGGCGGCGCTTCGTCCCAAAAGATGACTTATGATTATTTTTTCTAGGGTAAAACACACCATATAGGAGAAGATGGTCGCCACACGGCCAGTTAGGGCCCCACAAGCCATCAAGGCGTGGCCAGGGGCATGCCCTATTGGCTTGTCCATAGCTATTGGCCCCTCTCCGGTATGTTTTTGGCCTAGAAATACTTAAATGTTCCAGAAAAATTCTCTGCAAAGTTTCAGGTCATTTGGATCAAGTTGAATTTTCTTCCTTTTTCTCAGTTTCCCGGTCCAGAATTCTAGTTTCCAGATATTTCCCTTTGAGTGATGTACCTTGCATATTTAGAGAGACAGGGCATAAGAATTGTATGATGATAAGGGATAATGGGCGGGATCAACGGAAATATCAATAGTAATCCGTGATGCAAAATGAGTGTATCAACTCCCCCAAGCTTAGACCTCGCTTGTCCTCAAGGGGAGCCGAGCTCGAAAATAGTGAGCATGTGATATGAGAGAGGTGTTGACAAAAACAGAGTACAAGCATGAGAGCATCATGAATATTAGCATAGTAGCAAGTATTTTATCATATAACTTCTCATAAACAAGTGACAATCCATTCACAACTATTTGAGTATGAAGCATAAACTTTAATGATGGTCAACAAACCATATTCTCGGTTATTGGGGCAATCATAATTCAGAAGAGAGTCTATATAGGAGCTTTGTTTTTGGCAATTTCACATACTCAACTATCATTTAATCTTTCATGGTTGCTCATGCTTGATACGTCTCCAACGTATCTATAATTTTTTATGGTTCCATGCTATTATCTTGTCAACTTTGGATGTTTTATATGCATGAATATGCTATTTTATATCTTTTTGGGACTAACCTATTAACTCAGTGCCAAGTGCCAGTTTCTGTTTTTTCCGTGTTTTTGACCCTTTTTCAGACGGAGTCCAAATGGAATGGAACTTTACGATGATTTTTTTGGACCAAAAGAGACCCCCGAAGCTTTGGAAGATGGCCAGATGGGCCACGAGGGAGTCACAAGCCCTGACGCCGCCACCACCCCCATAGGTGGTGGCGACCAGGCTTGTGACCTCCTCGTGGGCCCAACTGGCGCAATTCCACCGCCATAAATTCCTATAAATTCATAAACCCCCAGAAAGAAACCTAGTTCGGGAGTTCCGGCGCCGCAAGCCTCTGTAGCCACCAAAAACCAATCTGGAGCCCGTTCTGGCACCCTATCAGAGGGGAATCCATCTCCGGTAGCCATCTTCATCATCTCGGCGATCTCCATGACGAGGAGGGAGTAGTTCTCCCTCGGGGCTGAGGGTGTGTACCAGTAGCTATGTGTTTGATCTCTCTCTCTCTCTCGTGTTCTTGAGATGTCTTGATCTCGATGTACCATGTGCTTTGCTACTATAGTTGGATCTTATGATGTTCTTCCCCCTCTCCTTCTTGTAATGAATTGAGTTTCCCCTTTGGAGTTATCTTATCAGATTGAGTCTTTGAGAACACTTGATGGATGTCTTGCATGTGTCTATCTGCTGTGATCAACTTGCGGGTTTGTGACAATTGGGAACCTATGCATATGGGTTGGCACACGTGGATTCATGTGAGTACTTGATGTATGTTTTGGTGATCAACTTGCGGGTTCGTGACATTGGGAACCTATGCACAGTGGTTGGCACACATTTTGACTCTCTGGTAGAAACTTTGGGGCACTCTTTGAAGTTCTATGTGTTGGTTGAATAGATGTTTCTGAGATTGTGTGATGCATATCATATAATCATGCCCGCGGATACTTGAGGTGACAATGGAGTATCTAGGTGACATTAGGGTCTTGGTTGATATGTATCTTAAGGTGTTATTCTAGTACGAACTCTATGATGGATCGAACGGAAAGAATAGCTTCGTGTTATTTTACTACGGACTCTTGAATAGATCGATCAGAAAGAATAACTTTGTGGTGGTTTCGTACCCGAAAATAATCTCTTCATTTGTTATCCGCTATTAGTGACATTAGAGTGACTCTTTGTTGCATGTTGAGGGCTAGTTATATGATCCAATTATGTTATCATTGTTGAGAGAACTTCACTAGTGAAAGTATGAACCCTAGGCCTTGTTTCCACGCATTGCAATACCGTTCGTGCTCACTTTTACCATTTGTTACCTTGCTGTTTTTGTAATTTCAGATTACAAAAACCTATATCTACCATCCTTATTGCACTTGTTTCACCATCTCTTCGCCGAACTAGTGCACCTATACAATTTACCATTGTATTTGGTGTGTTGGGAACACAAGAGACTCTTTGTTATTTGGTTGCAGGGTTGCTTGAGAGAGACCATCTTCATCCTACGCCTCCCGCGGATTGATAAACCTTAGGTCACCCACTTGAGGGAAAATTGCTACTGTCCTACAAACCTCTGCACTTGGAGGCCCCACAACTTCTACAAGGATAAGGTTGCGTAGTAGACATCAAGCTCTTTTCTGGCGCCGTTGCCGGGGAGGTTAGCGCTTGAAGGTATATCTTTAGGTCTTGCAATCGAATCTTTTTGTTTCTTGTTCTTTCGCTAGAAAACTACAAAAAAATGGAATTGAGGACGCCTCATATGCTCCATCTTTTCAATGTCTTTCGTGAGCATGATGGGAAGGAAAATTGTGCTCAAGTGCAGAAAGAAGAATTACATAGAATGCTTGGCATAGAATATGTGAATGATGAGCATGATTGCAATGTTGTTAGCATGAATTCTATGAATACTCATGATGCTAATGATATGCAAAGCCACAAGCTTGGGGATGCTATATTTGATGAAGATGATCTTTTCAATTCTTCCACTTTGAATGATCAAAATCATTTTGATGAAAACATGCCCCCTATCTATGATGATTATTATGTGGATACTTATGCTTTAAAGAAGAGGGATGATAAAGCTTGTCATACTTTTGAAAACCCCTTTGCTAAACCTTGCTTTTTCATTGTGGACACAATTTGTAGTGATCAAGTCTTTTACGATACTCCCACTACTATTCTTGAGAATAGATTTCCTTATGTGGAGAGTAGTAAAATTTCTATGCTTGTATATCATGAAAAGAAAGCTTTAGGTGCTGGTTATATTGTTGAATTCATTCATGATGCTACTGAAAATTACTATGAGAGAGGATCATATGCTTCTACTTATTGCAATAGTATCAAGCTTCCTCTCCATATGTTGAAATTTTTAAAGCTATGCTTGTTTTGCCTTCCTATGCTAGTTGATTCTTGCTCCAATAAATTGTTTGATCACAAAATCCCTATGCATAGGAAGTGGGTTAGACTCAAATGTGCTAGACATTTGCTCCATGATGCTCTCGTTGTGTTTCAATCCTTACCTTTTATGTGAGCATCTTTGAAATCAATGCCTAGCTAAGGGCGTTAAACGATAGCGCTTGTTGGGAGGCAACCCAATGAATAAATTTTTCTTTTCTTTTTTCTTCCTGTTTTGTTTTCTCCACACCATCATAATTCTGTTATGATTGTGTCTTTTGTGTTTCTTTTTGTGTTTGTGCCAACAAAACCGTTATGATTAGTCTGGTGATGATTGTTTGATCATGCTGGAAAAAGACAGAAACTTTCTGCTTACAAAAAGAATTTTCATTTTTATTCAGTAAGAGCTTTTGAGTTTATTCTTTTTGCTGCTGATTTCTATGCAATTTATTCAGACTGTCGTAATTTTTCAGATTTTTTGAAGTACCATAAGTATGCGAAGTATACAGATTTCTACAGACTGGTCTGCTGTTAACAGATTCTGTTTTTGAGTTGGTTGCTTATTTTGATGAAACTATGGATAGTATCGGAGGTTACTAGCCATAGAAAAGTGAAAATACAGCAACCCAACAACAACATAAGTACAGTACCTAAGGAAGTGGTGATTTGCTTTCTTATACTAATGATATCATGAGTTTATGTTTAAGTTTCGTGTTGTGAAGTTTTCAAGTTTTGGGTGAAGTTCTTATGGACAAAGAGATAAATAGTGGCAAGAGCTCAAGCTTGGGGATGCCCAAGGCACCCCAAGGTGATTCAAGGATGCCGTAAAAGCCGAAGCTTGGGGATGCCCCGGGAAGGCATCCCCTCTTTCGTCTTCGATCCATCGGTAACGTTACTTGGGGCTATATTTTTATTCACCACATGATATGTGTTTTGCTTGGAGCGTCTTGTATCGTAGGAGTCTTTTATTTTTGTTGTGTCACAATCATCCTTGCTGCACACCTAGAGAGAGAGACATGCACTCACCGTGATTTTGTCGAGCTTCACTTATATCCTCTGGTAGACAATTCAGCACACATGTGCTTCACTTATATCTTTTAGAGCGCAGCGGTGCGTGGCATGGTAGTTGATATATGCTTTGAAAGTAGTCTCAAAAGGGGTAGTTATCCAAAGGGATACAAAAACTTCCACCTTCAGGTGCATTGAATAGTTAGAGAAGTTTGATTCATCTCAATTAGTTTTGAGTTGTGGTTTTGGTAATATTGAAGTCATGCTAGTAAGGTGTTGTGGATCTAGAAATACTTGTGTTGAAGTTAGTGATTCCCGTAGCATGCACGTATGGTGAACCGCTATGTGATGAAATCTGAGCATGATTAATCTATTGATTGTCATCCTTTGCGTGGCGGTCGGGACCGCGCGATGGTTTATACCTACCAACCCTTGCCCTAGGAGTATTTGTTGAATGATTTGTTTCGATTACTAATAAAACTTTTGCAACAAGTATATGAGTTCTTCATGACTAATGTTGAGTCCATGGTTTAGATGCACTTTCACCTTCCACCATCACTATCTTCTTAGCGCCGTGCAACTTTCGCCGGTGCACAAAACCCACCATTAGCCTCCCTCAAAACAGCCACCATACCTACCTACTATGGCTTTTTCAAAGTCATTCCGAGATATATTGCCATGCAACTACCACCATAACATGTGCCACCACGTCTACATTGCCATTGCATGATCATAATTAGCTAGCATGATGTTTCCATTAATGTCTATGCCATGCTAGATCATTGTCACGGTACACTACCGAAGGCATTTCAGATAGAGTCATCATTGCTCTAAGTTTTGAGTTGAAAGTGTGATGATCATCATTAATGGAGCATTGTCCCATGTGAGGAAATAAAAGAGGCCAAAGAAACCCACTAAAAACAAAAAAAAAGAGGCCAAAGAGCCCACCAAAAAAATAAAAAAAATATGAGAGAAAAAGAGAGAAGGGACAATGCTACCACCTTTCCACACTTGTGCATATTAAGCACCCTGATCTTCATGATTGAGAGTCTCTCGTTTTGTCACCATCATATAGCTAGTGGGAAATTTTCATTATATAACTTGGCTTGTATATTCCAATGATAGGCTTCCTCAAAATTGCCTTAGGTCTTCGTGAGCAAGCAAGTTGGATGCACACCCACTAGTTTTCTTTAAGAGCTTTCACATACTCTTAGCTCTAGTGCATCATTTGTATGGCAATCCCTACTCATTCACATTGATATCTATTGATGAGCATCTCCACATCTCATTGATATGCCTAGTTAATGTGACTATCTTCTCCTTTTTTGTCTTGCAACCTCCACCACATTCCACACCATCTATAGTGCTATAACCATCGCTCACGCTCATGTATTGCGTGAGAGTTGAAAAGGTTTGAGAAAGTAAAGGTGTGAAACAATTACCTGGCCAATAGCGGGGTTGTGCATGATTTAAATTCGTTGTGCAATGATGATAGAGCATAGCCATACTATATGCTTTTGTAGGGATAACTTTCTTTGGCCTTGTTATTTTGAAAGTTCATGATTACCTTCCTAGTTTGCTTGAAGTATTATTGTCTCCACATCAATAGCAAACTATTGTTTTGAATCTAACGGATCTGAACATTCATGTCACATAAGAAGAGTTACAAAGGACATCTATGCTAGGTAGCATGAAAGTATCAAAAATTCATTCTTTATCACTTCCCTACTCGAGGACGAGCAGGAGTAAAGCTTGGGGATGCTTGATACGTCTCCAACGTATCTATAATTTTTTATGGTTCCATGCTATTATCTTGTCAACTTTGGATGTTTTATATGCATGAATATGCTATTTTATATCTTTTTTGGGAAGAACCTATTAACTCAGTGCCAAGTGCCAGTTTCTGTTTTTCCGTGTTTTTGACCCTTTTTCAGACGGAGTCCAAATGGAATGAAACTTTACGGTGATTGTTTTTGGACCAAAAGAGACCCCCGAAGCTTTGGAAGAAGGCCAGATGGTCCACGAGGGAGTCACAAGCCCTGATGCCGCCACCACCCCCCAAGGTGGTGGCGACCAGGCTTCTGACCTCCTCGTGGGCCCAACTGACGCAATTCCACCGCCATAAATTCCTATAAATTCCTGCAAGGCAGCTTGCTTCTTATGGGCAGGGAAATATTTTTCAGAGAAGTAGTAGATCATATCCTGGGGACTACGCACACAACCAGGAGCAAGAGAAGTGAACCAAGTCTTAGCATCATCCTTTAGCGAGAAAGGAAACAACTTAAGGATATAGTAGTGGCGGATCTTTTCCTCACTCGTGAATAGGGTGGCTATATCGTGCACCTTAGTAAGATGGGCTACAACCGTTTCAGACTCATAACCATGAAAATGATCAGATTCGACCAGAGTGATTAACTCGGGGTCGACAGAGAATTCATAATCCTTATCGGTCACAAAAATACGCGAAGTAGCAAACTTAGGGTCGTATTTCATCCTAGCGTTCAAAGATTTTTTCTTTCCACTTGTGCAGTAATTTCTCAAGATCATAGCTATCCTTACAAGCAATAAAGTCCTCAGCTATCTCTCCCTCCATAACATAACCCTCAGGCATATCAGGCAATTCATATCTAGGAGAGCTAGTTCTAACAGGCGAATAGCAGGTTCTACTTCAATAATCTCAGCAGTTTCAGAAGTATCATCACATCTAGCAGCAACTCTAGCAATTTGTGCATCAAGGAATGCACCTAGTGGCAAAGCAGTATCAAGCAAAGCATCATCATAAGCATCATGGATAGCAGAAGTAGCATCATCAAGCACAGGCGACACATCAAAATTTCTAGCAGGAGGTGGTGTCGCAAACTTACTCATAACTGAAGGTGAATCAAGTGCAGAGCTAGATGGCAGTTCCTTACCTGTCCTCGTAGTTGAGGGCAAGACTTTAGTTTCTGGATCTCTCGGATTCCTCATAGTGATCAGCAGACGTAAATCCCAAGTGTCTCAGAGAATAGAGCTATGCCTCCCCGGCAACGGCGCCAGAAAATAGTCTTGATAACCCACAAGTATAGGGGATCGCAACAGTTTTTGAGGGTAGAGTATTCAACCCAAATTTGTTGATTCGACACAAGGGGAAGCCAAAGAATATTCTAGAGTATTAGCAGTTGAGTTGTCAATTCAACCACAACTGAAAGACTTAGTATCTGCAGCAAAGTATCAATAGCAAAGTAGTGTGATAGCAACAGTAGCAATGGTAATAGTAGCAACAGTAGCAATGGTAATAGTAGCAACAGTGACAGCAGTAGTGACAATTTAACAGTAGCAGCAGCGACAGCAGTAGCGGCAAAGTAACGTAGCAAGGACCAGTAGGAAAAGCTTGTAGGCATTAAATCGGTGATGGATAATTATGTCGGATGATATTCATCATGCAACAGTTATAACACGGAGAGATATGTAACTAGCTCCAGTTCGTCAATGTAATGTAGGCATGTATTCCGTATGTAGTCATACGTGCTTAGGGAAAAGAACTTGCATGACATCTATTGTCCATCCCTCCCGTGGCAGCGGGGTCCTAATGGAAACTATGGGATATTAAGGTTCTCCTTTTAATAGAGAACCGGAACAAAGCATTAGCACTTAGTGAATACATAAACTCCTCATACTATGGTCATCTCCGGGAGTGCTTCCGGCTATTGTCACTCCGGGGTTGCCGGGTCATAACACATAGTAGGTGACTACAACTTGCAAGATAGGATCCACAACACACATATATTGACGAGAACATAATAGGTTCAGATCTGAAATCATGGCACTCGGGCCCTAGTGACAAGCATTAAGCATGGCAAAGTAGTAGCAACATCAATCTTAGAACATAGTGGATACTAGGGATTATTCCCCATCAAAACTAACTTGATTACATGATAGATCTCATCCAACCCATCACCATCCAACAAGCCTACGATGAGATTACTCACGAACGGTGAAGAGCATCATGGAATTGGTGATGAAGGAAGGTTGGTGATGACGATGGCGACAATCTCCCCTCTCCGGAGCCCAGAACAGACTCCAGATCTGCCCTCTAGAGGAAGAACAGGTGGTGGCGGCGCCTCTGTATCATAAAACACGATGAACTCTTCTCCATGATTTTTTTCCAGATGAAAGGGACTAATTAGAGCTAGAGTTGGAGGCGGTGGAGCTCTGAGGGCCCCACAAGCCTGCTAAGTGCGTCCAGGGGGGCCACGCCTGGTGGGCTTGTGGGCTCCTCGCTCCACTCCTCCAGTTGATTCTTGCGCTAGTATTTTTTATATATTCCACAAAAAATCCTCGTAAATTTCCAGGTCATTCCGAGAACTTTTATTTCTGCGCAAAAACAACACCATGGCAATTCTATTGAAAACAACGTTAGTCCGGGTTAGTTCCATTCAAATCATGCAAATTAGAGTCCAAAACAAGGGCAAAAGAGTTTGGAAAAGTAGATTCGATGGAGACGTGTCAGTATTGTTGACTCTCATGGCAAGAAACTAGGTTTCAGGGTTATGGATACACAAGTAGTATCTCTACTTAGTACAGAATTTTCGGGCTATCGAAGGATTTAGAACAAGCATCACATGTTGAAGGATCCAAGACCATATAACTTCTATGTGAATATAAAATAGAATGATCATTATGTTGTCTCCCGTTTCCAACATCAACACTTGATCATTATATAATATTTGACGAAGGCTCAGAATCATAAAATATGTCCAAGATAATGTATTTATATGTGAGTTCCTCTCCTCTATCGTAATCTTGCTTAGGTTGCAACAATGACTAATACTATGCTTGTTTACTATCAACAACTTTTATCACTTATACCTTTTTTGTGTGAAGTCATTACTTCTCGTGAGCATATGATCTTTATCTTTCTTTTTATTTTCATGCTAAGACGATGGGTTCCCACATAGTAACCACAAAAACTCAACTAATCTTTATTATATAACTCGCATACTCGATTACAAGGATAGTCGAAACTCAAAGTAAAAATTCTAAGCAAACCAAATCTGAAATTTATTTCTCTAAATCACGAAACGACTAAAGATCGAACTAAGATAGATAGTAATGATGGAAGTGATGGTGATATGATACTGGGGCATCTCCCCCAACCATGGGGCAAGCCAAGGGTGGTTCCCATACCCATGTACTCAAGCGTCCTCCTCAGGTGATGGTGGTGGTGTGGTAGGGGTGTCCTCCGTACTCTAGGGCGTAGATTCCATGTCATAGAAATAAAACTTTGTCTCGGGAGTCCTGAAACCAGCAGCGAAGCTCATCCTTTGAAATCTAGATTCATACTCACAGTTTTGGCCTTGGAGTTCATAGATTCGATCTTTGATACGTCCATTTTACATCATGCTTTTATATCGATATTTATTGCATTATGGGCTGTTAATACATACTATGGTACAATACTTATGACTTTTCTCTCTTACTTTACAAGATTTACATGAAGAGGGAGAATGCCGGCAGCTGGAATTCTGGACCAGAATAGGAGCAAATCTGAGAGACCTATTTTGGACAGCTCCAAAAGTCCCGAAAAGTTACGGAGAATTGTGTTGGAATATATAAAAAATATTGGGCAAAAGAAATACCACAGGGGACCCACTGGGAAGTCACAAGCCAGGGGCATGGCCTACCCCCCTGGTCGCGCCCTGCAGGCTTGTGGGCCCCCTCGCAGCCTCCAGTGACCATCTTCTGCTATATCAACGGTTTTGACCTGGAATAAATCATATGAGAGCTTTCGGGACGAGGCGCCGCCGTCACGAGGCGAAACTTCGACAGAACCAATCTAGAGCTCCGGCGGAGCTATTCCATCGGGGAAACTTCCCTCTCGAAGGGGGAAATCGAAGCCATCGTCATCACCAACGATCCTCTCATCGAGCGGGGGTCAAACTCCATTGACATCTTCATCAGCACCATCTCCTCTCCAAACCCTAGTTCATCTCTTGTATCTGATCTTTGTCTCAAAACCTCAGATTGGTACCTCTGGGTTGCTAGTTGTGTTGATTACTCCTTGTAGTGGTGGAAGATTATATGTTCAGATCCTTAATGATTATTAATACTCCTTTGATCATGAACATGAATATGCTTTGTGAGTAGTTACGTTAGTTCCTGAGGACATGGGATAAGTCTTGTTATAAGTAAACACGTGAATTTGGTATTCGTTCGATATTTTGATAAGATGTATGTTATCTCACCTCTAGTGGTGTCATGTGAACGTCGACTACATGACACTTCACCATTATTTGGGCCTATGGGAAGGCATTGGGAAGTATTAAGTACATGATGGGTTGCTAGAGTGACAGGAGCTTAAACCCAAATTTATGCGTTGCTTCGTAAGGGGCTGATTTGGATCCATATGTTTCATGCTATGGTTAGATTTATCTTAATTCCTTTTTTGCAGTTGCGGATGCTTGTGTGAGAGGTTAATCATAAGTTGGAGGTTTGTCCAAGTAAGGTCAGCACCCAAGCACCGGCCCACCCACATATCAAATTAACAAAGCAACGAACGCGAATCATGTGAGCATGATGAAAACTAGCTTGACATAAATTCCCATGTGTCCTCGGGAGCGCTTTTCTTTATATAAGGGTTTTTTCAGGCTTGTCCTTAGCTACAAAAAGGATTGGGACACCTTTCTGCACCTTTTTTACTTTTTTTACTTGCTACCCATTACAAATTGCCTTATCATAAAAATATCTGTTACCGATAATTTCAGTGCTTGCACAGAATACCTTGCTGAAAACCGCTTGTCATTTCCTTCTGCTACTCGTTGGGTTCGACACTTGTTGTGGTTTTGTCACGACAGATGTCCTCGTGAAAGGACTTAGTACTGGAGCCATCGCACCTTGGTGGCGACTCAAAGGGGTTAGGCGGGAGAGACACGGCGATTTACCCAGGTTCGGCCCCTCGTGAGGAGGTAAAGGCCTACGTCCTGCTTTGGTTTGTATTGATGTGGTTTCGATTGCAAGGAGGGCGTAACTCACCAAACCTAGCACTTGATGATTTCTAACCTGCCCTCTCCTTCCCTGGGACTCGCCTTTATATACAGGTCGAACCCTTAGGGTTTACAAGAATACTTTCCTTTCTACAAATCGTGACCCTTGTGGTCTCTAAGTCGCCATCCTTCAAAGCTTGGAGACCTTCCAGAAATCATAAACCGCCATATGACCTTGATCCGGCCAGGCCAAGGCCCAAATCACTGTTTAGGTGAATCGCCTGATTTGGTGACCCGGCCCAACTAGGGCGGGTTATTAACAGGTAATATCCCCAACATTAGGCCCCAGATTGACTTGAACTCTTTTCACGCCAATACTTCTGCTCAGTTAAAGGCGATTCATTCCTCATTTTTCTCCATACGTCAAAAATTGTAACCCGCCATCTGGCACCGAAAATCTTTAAGTCGCCAAACCATTTCTTGTTGGCATCTTCTTATCCCTCGAATTCTGGGAAGACTAACATAATCCCAACGGATCCTGGTGCATCGTTATCCCAAAATCTTCGGAACGCCATTATGGCGAATCTTTTTATTCCCCGGCGGTTCCTGCTCGCGGCGCCTCGATTCCAACGCCCGCCCTGCTAAATAGATGGGGGGGAACAGGACTGGCGCATCCCATCTACCAGTCTCGTCAATCTCCTCCCCATTATCACAACGAGGAAGTCTCATCGCCTCCCGAGGGCTCCGCCGCTGACCGCACTTTCCGTCTTCGCCCAAGAGGCTTCGGCGCTGCCCATAGATCTTTGCCTTCGTCAAGCTTCGTACCGCGGCCGATCCGTTCGCCGCCAGTGACCACCGCGTCGCCGTCGACCACCTCGCCGTTCGCCAAAAACTCCGCCGCCGTCGAAGGTTTCTCCGCTCGACAGGACCTCTGTGCTTCTCCAACAGCCTCCGTCGCCGTCGACCACTTCCGACCGAAAGCATCAGGTTAGGCCACCGCCCATTTAAGGACAGATCTAATCTTCGTTCGAAGCTCCAGCACCGCCATGTTCTTGATGTTCTTCGCGAGCATTTGTTGCCTGTCCTTGACTGATTAACACAAATGTCGATGAGATAGCCAATGCTTTGAATACCTTCATTTATCCGCTCTTACTTGCGAATCTAGAGTAATGTTTCATCAAGCGAAGGAGATCACCTTGTCCTGGTAATAAATTGTTGCATCCAGCCACTTTTCTCATGTTTTTTCATCTGTCCAGTAGATCCGTAATTTACCCACTGTTTGCAAAAAGCTGTTTATAGTCCTCACACTTTGCTGTTTTGAACGAACGTCTCCGACACTTTTAGAACGCAGCTCTTGTGAATAGCCAAACTTCGTAAGTCTCCATAGCAACCCAACTCGGCTCTTAATATGGCGGGTCAAGTTTTTTCCCTCAGTCTGTGAACAAATTATTTGACGAGTCAAATGAACTTATTTCACCCCTTACAGTAGATGTTCGAGGCATGTAAATTCATCCGTACATTACTTCTTTGTAGCATGGGCACCGTCTTCAAAAGTGACTGGCTTCCTACCAAAGTCGACGACACCATACTAGCAGACTATGTGAAAACGGGCAACTTGAACCCTCAGAATGTTATCGGCTGGCGTACCGGGTTCGGAGAGGATCTCCCCAACCCCAAAGAAGGGGAGATAGTCGTTTTCGTTGAACACCTGGAGCGAGGTTTTAAGCCGCCCGGATCGAAGTTTCTTAGAGAGGCCATGGCTTTCATGAACGTCCGCCTCCAGGATCTGGAACCTAACTCGATAAGTAACCTATGCCAATTCCAAGTGTTCTGTGAGGCTTATCTGCGGATTGAACCCTCAGTCCCCTTATTCTGGCACTTTTTCCATCTGAATCGCCAAACGGAATTTCACAATGGCCCCAGCATGGAACTCGGCGGTGTCAATGTCCAGCGCCGCAGGGATAGCCCGTTTCCCTCACTCGCCATGCCAAGCCATCCCAAAGGTTGGGGCGAGTCTTGGTTCTATTGTCAAGAGACCTCACCTGCAGGCGAAAACAAGCTTCTGGGCTACAGGAAAGATCGCCTTCCAACAAATTTCAAGCTTCCAGACAAGCTCACCGAGGAGGAGGAATCAGACTTCATCCCAGTATTGTCCGAGTTAAGATCTTTGACAAACAATGGCCTTACTGGGGTTGACTTGATCCGTTGCTGGGTCGAATGGCGCATCCTCCCTCTGAGTCACCGGGACGGGCTAATGTGCGAATTTGATGGCACCTTAGATCATCCTCAATGTTATTTCCATACGGCTTTAACTGAAAAGGATATTGTCACCATCATCAAGAAGCTGACTGGCGAGCCTGCGGGAAAATGCGGCCAAATCGGCCTCAAGCCTTTCTGCAAAATTAATCCGGCGCCCAAGGTGAGCAAATCTAATCCACCTTTTGTCTTTACTTCTTATGTTTCACTTGTATCGTGGCTTTTGTAACATATGCTATTTCAGAAAGGTGATAAATTTTGGTCCAAGAAACCCAAAAGGCCAGCCATGAAGCATGCTAAGCCGCCCCCAAAGAAAACCAAGGGCAAGGGCAAAGCTGCTGCGGTTGAGCCATCCGAAGTCGATGAGTCTCAAGTCGGCGATGCACTTTCGGAGGTAAAAACCTATCCTCTTTTCACTCGCCATCCACTACTGTTAACTTTTGTATTTATATCTCTGCCTCTCTTGAATAGAATGAAGACAACGAAAGCCAGGAGGACTCTGTTGAGGTAATTTCTGTTTCCTCCGGTTCATTTCCTTCTCCACCTAAGCCGGCCAGGCGAATTTGTGGGAAAGTTCCCTTCTCACACCCAAATGCTTGTTTGGACCCAAATTTCCTACTAAAGAAAGCACAACATACTTCAAATCGGAAGACCCGAAGTCATTCCGGTGATCTGGTGTCCGGCTTACCAGCAACGAACAAAAGGAAACCAAATGAGGTACTCATGAATAACAATTCTTCATGTTTCTTTGGATCACGTCTGTAACCCGCCTATATTTTTGACGTATAATTCTTGCAGAACTCTCCTCCTACATATGGCGACTCAGTGATGTCGACACTTCCGCCAATGATTCGAGTCCCTGGGTAAGTCTTTTGATAATCTTACTTTGAATCTGAAGGTAATAAATTTTCAGTTCCTTAATGCGCTCCTCCCCTCTTTTAGGGCACAGGCCAAGAAAAGGAAAACCAGCGGACCAACTCCTGTCATAATTTCTGAGCCCATCAAAGAGTCAGTGCCGATCCAAGATAACCCGGATCAAGGCGAGCCCGAAAATCAAATGGATCTTCCAAACTCGCCCAAGGACACAATGGATGCCCCTAAGCCGCCAAGTCCATTGATGACAGCAGAAGACCCGGATGCTGTAGTTATTACTGGTACCGGCTTCGCCAAACCGGCGGCAACGGTTTTGTCAAAGCATGTGGCATCCTCCTCTCAAACCATTCCTGAGTCTGGACTCTCCAAGGCTAAGCTTTCTGAATATGAAAATCTGGAGTTCAAGGAACTTTGCTCTGGTTTTGCAAGTCGCCTGGAGGCGAGTTATGAGATGGAGAAAAGCCTGTTGTGGATACTAAAAAACAAACATGAGGTAAGCTTTGTTATATTGTATTACTCCCATTAACCCCCAAGGGCCGGGTCATCAGTAAAAAGATGAGACGGGTCTTGATAAATTTAGAAAAAACTTTCGACCAGTAACCCCCAAGGGCCGGGTCATCAGTAAAAAGATGAGCCGGGTCTTGATAAATTTAGAAAAAACTTTCGACCAGTAACCCCCAAGGGTCGGGTCATCAATAAAAAGATGAGTCGGGTCTTGATATTGTATAATTTCATCTGAAAAGAAAAAATTATACATTAGCCCCCAAGTGTCAGGGATATTGCTTGCAATAGTTCTCAGACTTGCCCCTTATTTTGTACTTTCAACAGGAAACTCTTGCTCAGACTGAATCGGCGCTTGGCGATTTAATGAAAAACTTATCTGGTTAGCAAGATGCCCGAGCTAAGTCGGAGGAGAAGTATCAATTGGTCCTGGCTGAGCTGGAAAAACTCAAAGCCGATTTGAAAAGAGCTTAAGCAGACCAAGATGCTGCCACAAAAAGAGCACAGAAGGCTGAAGCCAGGCTGGCTACTGTGCAACAAGAATTGTCCGGCTTGAAGCGTCATATCTCAAACATGACGCAAGCCATTTTTGGTAAACTTACTCAAACTTTTGATCTTTTCTCCCCTTTTTTATCAATAACTCTTATTGTAAGTCGCTGATTATCATGACCCCTTACACAGGTTCGAGAGCCGCCAACCTTCAGGATGATTGCGTGCTCATGCTGAAGGCGATTTACACGCTGACAGAGCAACTATACACCGGCAGTGTTTTAACTGTTAAAGCTGTGATGGGTGCCAAGGAGCCTATAACTTCCATAAAGAAGATGCTTGGCTGCCTATCCACGCTTCCCCCTCAGATTGGCGAGTTAACTCGGTCAGCCGCCCGGAAGGGGGTTCTGACTGCCTTGAGTCGTTGTTTGGCGTATGCTCCAGAGATCAACCAGGAAGAGGTAGCGGCAGGCTTTCCTCAACTCAAAGATGACAGGTCAGAATTCGTCAAAGAGGACTATCAACGTGTTGTCAAGGACTCCCGGCTGGCAGCAACCCAACTCGCAACAAGTCTGGATTTATCAAAGTATCAGGCTGCTTATGACAGCAAGAACAAGAAGGTCAACCCGCCAACCTTTGTGACGACCAGTTTAACTCCTCGGCGACCCAAGAACCCTTTTGACTTGGAAGCAGATCTGGCATCAATCCTGACTGATGAAGATGACTTCACAGCTCTGGCCAAGTGTAACTGGGTACTTGGCAACTTGCAAATTGAGGTCGGCCAAAGCTCGCAGCAAAATGATCCGAAGGCACCAACAGAATAAACCTCATAAATTTGGCCTGAGAGCCATGTAATAGGTCTTTTTCATAAGTCGATACTGCTTTTGTGATACTCTCGAAAGAATCTTTATATTGCCCTTAAGGCGATTCGAAATATTTGACCCGCCATTTGGGAATCCTTTATAATGCTTAATCCGCCATGGGTGAAGTGACTTTGATCATCAACCTGATTTAGGCTTTGAAAACAACTTATGCGAAACCAAATAAATGATAACAAATATTTTCGAGATGAATCAGAAAAAAGGTTTTGAAACCCTTGAGGCTATGCCATGAAGGAAAACAAAAGCAACAATTTCGTCGGCTCATAAGGTCGCGACAGGATGGGGCGAGTCAGAAATCTCGAGCACACACCCAAAATGATGGTTTCGTCGGCTCATAAGGTCGCGACAGGATGGGGCGAGTCCGAAAGCTCGAGCACACACCCTAAAATGATGGTTTCTTCGGCTCATAAGGTCGCGACAGGATGGGGCGAGTCAGAAAGCTTGAGCACACACCCAAAATGATGATGGTTTCGTCGGCTCATAAGGTCGCGACAGGATGGGGCGAGTCCGAAAGCTCGAGCACACACCCTAAATGATGATGGTTTCGTCGGCTCATAAGGTCGCGACAGGATGGGGCGAGTCAGAAAGCTCGAGCACACACCCTAAATGATGATGGTTTCGTCGGCTCATAAGGTCGCGACAGGATGGGGCGAGTTACAAAGCTCAAGCGCCACCCTAAATGATGATGGTTTCGTCAGCTCATAAGGTCGCGACAGGATGGGACGAGTCAGAAAGCTCAAGCGCCACCCTGAGATGATGATGGTTTCGTCGGCTCATAAGGTCGCGATAGGATGGGGCGAGTCAGAAAGCTCAAGCGCCACCCTAAGATGATGATGGTTTCGTCGGCTCATAAGGTCGCGAGAGGATGGGGCGAGTCAGAAAGCTCAAGCGCCACCCTAAGATGATGATGGTTTCGTCGGCTCATAAGGTCTCGACAGGATGGGGCGAGTCAGAAAGCTCAAGCGCCACCCTAAGATGATGATGGTTTCGTCGGCTCATAAGGTCGCGACAGGATGGGGCGAGTCAGAAAGCTTAAGCGCCACCCTAAGATGATGATGGTTTCGTCGGCTCATAAGGTCGCGACAGGATGGGGCGAGTCAGAAAGCTCAAGCGCCACCCTAAGATGATGGTTCTGTCGGCTCATAAGGTCGCAACAGGATGACAAAATTGATCTTTAAATGAAGAAGCCCCCAAGTCGGGGAGTATTTTTAACTTTATTACTTCATAATGAAACTGAAAAACTTACAAAATGCAGAGCTTAAGAGCTCAAGTGTAATAAGGCCGCAAGTGGGCAATATTCCATGGGCGAGTTGACTCAGCCTCCGTGGTTGGCCGGTCAGGCCGAAGATCCACCATATAATAAGAGCCATTGCGGAGATTCTTGCTGACGACGAACGGTCCTTCCCAAGGTGGTGACAACTTATGCATGCCAGCACGATCTTGTATCAACCGAAGAACCAAGTCGCCTTCCTGAAAGGTCCGACTCTTAACCCGGCGGTTGTCATAACGCCGTAGATCCTGCTGTTAGATAGCTAAACGGGCCGCAGCCAGATCATGTGCCTCCTCTAAGGCGTCCAAAGAATCCTGACGCGCCAGCTCATTGTCTTGTTCCACATATGCGGCGACTCTAGGTGAGTCATGCCTTATATCAGTAGGAAGAACGGCTTCTGCTCCGTAGACCAGAAAAAAGGGGTGAAACCTGTGGACCGGTTCGGGGTGGTCCGAATACTCCACAGTACTGAAGGTAATTCTTCAACCCAACACCCTGGGGTTTTCTCCAGGGGAACCATGAGTCGGGGCTTAATTCCTCGCAAAACCTCCTGATTCGCCCGCTCCGCTTTCCCATTAGATTGTGGGTGAGCGACTACAGAAACATCAAGCCGGATATGTTCTCGACGGCAAAACTCCTGCATCGCCCCTTGGGACAAGTTAGTACCATTATCAGTAATGATACTGTGCGGATATCCAAACCGGAAAATCAACTTTTTCAAGAATTTGACTGCCGTCTCCGCATCGCAAGCTCCAATAGGTTCCGCCTCAACCCACTTGGTGAACTTATCAACCGCCACCAGCAGATGGGTCTTCTTGTTAGAGGACATTTTAAAGGGGTCGACCATGTCCAGCCCCCAGACCGCAAAAGGCCAAGTGATGGGGATCATTCTTAATTCTTGAGCCGGCACATGAGCCTGTCGCCCATAACGCTGGCATCCTTCGCACCGACGAACTATATCTTCCGCATCTGCATGAGCCGTCAGCCAAAAGAAACCATGGCGGAAAGCGTTTGAGACCAAAGAGCGTGACCCGACATGATGCCCACAGTCTCCGGAATGAATGTTATTTAAGATTATGCATCCTTCTTCGGAGGAAACGCATCGCTGAAAAACTGCAGAGGCGCTCTGCTTATATAACTCGCCATTGATGATGACCATGGATTTGCTGCGCCGAACGATCTGACGAGCAAAACTTCGTCTGTTGGTAACTCGCCCCGAGCGAGATAAGCCAGATAAGGAAGAACCCAATCCGGCGTGACGTGGAGAGCAGCCACGAGCTGAGACTCAAGATCTGGTATCGCCAATTCCTCCTCCGATGGTAGAATCACGGATGGTTTATGCAAAATATCCAGAAAAACATTGGGAGGAACTGGCTTTCGTTGGAAACCAAGTCATGAGAGGGCGTCAGCTGCCTCGTTGAGGCGCCGATCAATGTGGTCCACGTGATAACCATGAAAATGACCCGCCACATCAGACACAGCTCTTCTGTAAGCTGCCATCATGGGGTCCCGAGAATCCCAGGTACCCGAAACTTGTTGCGCCACCAAATCAGAGTCGCCAAAGCATCTGACTCGCGTTAAATTCATCTCCTTGGCGAGTCGCAAGCCGTGAAGCAAAGCTTCATATTCCGCTACATTGTTAGTGCACGGAAACATGAGTCGGAGAACGTAGCAGAATTTATCTCCTTGAGGGGATACCAACACCACCCCAGCCCCCAAGCCTTCCAGCTGCCTAGATCCATCAAAATAAATAGTCCAGTAAGTGAGATCAGGCCTGTCTTCCGGAGCCTGCAACTCCGTCCAGTCGTTGACGAAATCAACTAAAGCCTGAGACTTGATGGCTGTGCGGGGGGTATACTGTATATGATGCGGCCCAAGTTCAATTGCCCACTTGGCAATCCGCCCTGTTGCCTCCCGATTCTGGATGATGTCCCCAAGGGGGGCAGAGCTAACCACTGTGATAGGGTGTTCTTGGAAGTAATGCTTAAGTTTCCGACTCGCCATAAACACCCCATATACCAACTTCTGCCAGTGTGGGTATCGCTGCTTGGAAAGGGTTAGAACCTCGCTGATAAAATACACCGGGCGTTGCACTGGGTACTCCTTCCCTTCCTCCTTTCTTTCAACAACCACTCCCACACTTACTGCTTTGGAATTTGCCGCGATATACAGAAGCATGGGCTCTTTTTCAGTCGGGGCGGCCAGGACCGGCGGGTTAACCAATTGGCGTTTCAGGGCTTCAAGTGCCTCGTCTGCCTCGTTCTTCCAAACAAACCGATCACATTTCCTTAGTAACTGATAAAGAGGAATCGCCTTCTCACCCAGGCGACTTACGAAACGACTTAGGGCCGCAATGCGACCCGCCAGTCATTAAACTTGATTAATGTTCGCCGGCTTTCCAAGGGATGTAACTGCTTCGATCTTGTCCGGGTTAGCTTCAATGCCGCACTCCGATACCAGGAAGCCCAGCAATTTCCCTGCAGGCACACCAAAAACACATTTGGTGGGATTTAGCTTCATCTCATATACCCGTAGATTATCGAATGTTTCCTTGAGATCCTCCAGTAGTGTCTCCCCCTGGCGGGTTTTGATCACAATATCGTCGACATAGGCGTGGACGTTGCGACTGATTTGGTTGCGAAGACAATTCTGGATGCAACGCTGATAAGTCGCCCTCGCACTCTTGAGTCCAAAAGGCATGGACACATAACAAAAAGCCCCGAAGGGGGTTATAAAGGATGTTTTCTCTTGATCCTCCACGGCCATCTTGATTTGGTGATATCCCGAGTAGGCATCCAAAAAGCACAATCGTTCGCATCCCGCCACCGAGTCAATGATCTGGTCGATGTGGGGAAGAGCGAAGGGATCTTTTGGACAAGCTCTGTTGAGGTCTGTGTAGTCGATGCACATACGAAAGGTACCGTTCTTCTTGAGTACCAAAACTGGGTTAGCTAGACATTTGGGGTGAAAAACTTCCACGATGAATCCGGCGGCCAAGAGACGGGCTACCTCTTCCCCAATCGCCTTGCGTCATTCCTTGTTAAATCAGCGAAGGTACTGCTGGATGGGTTTTGCCTTTGGGTCAACATTAAGATGGTGCTCAGCGAATTCTCTTGGCACACCAGGCATGTGAGAAGGTTTCCATGCGAAGATGTCCCGATTCTCACGGATGAATTCGAGCGCGCTTTCCTATTTGGGGTCCAGACCCGTCCCAATGGTGAACTGCTTGGATGAATCGCCAGGAACGAAATCGATTATCTTAGTGTCATCCGTTGGCTTGAACTTGAGGGGCGACTCAGCATCTGTAGTTGGCTTCTTTAGGGGTGACATGTCCGCCGGGTCAACATTGGCCCGATGGTGTTTTAGCTCCTCTGCAGCGCAGGCGACTTCCGCATAAGCCGCGTCCCCTTCTTCACATTCCTTTGCAATCCTTCTATCCCCATCAACCGTGATAGGTCCTTTGGGACCAGGCATTTTGAGCTTGAGGTAAACATAGCACGGGCGAGCCATAAAGCGGGCGTAAGCCGGCCACCCGAATAACGCATGGTAGGGGCTTTTCAATTTGACCACCTCGAAAATCAGTGACTCCGACCTGTAATTCTGCGCAGTTCCAAACGCCACTCTGAGCCTGACTCGGCCTATGGGGTAGGCCGACTTGCCCGGGACGATCCCGTGGAAAACCGTGGTGGAAGGCATCAGGTCCTTTTCCAATAGGTTCATCCTTTGGAAAGTATCAAAATATAAGATATTAATGCTGCTGCCACCATCCATTAGCACTTTGGACAGGGTGTAACCCCCAACTTGGGGGGCCACGACCAACGCTAAATCGCCTGGGTTGTCAACTCTTGGCGGGTGATCCTCCCTGCTCCATGTTATGGTTGCTCAGACCAATGGAGGTATCTAGGAAGCGCCGGTTCAGATACACTGTACGCCCGGTGACTCACCTTCTTATCGCGCCTGCAAGCATTGGTGGTGAAAACATGATACTGCCCATTACTTAACTATTTGGGGTTGCTGCGGAAGCCCCCGTTATCATCCTGACCCCGCGGAGCCCCCTCTGGGGGTGGTTGCTGAAAGGCTCCTGGCGGGTTATACCGCCGCTAGTGGTGCACCGGGTATTGGCCGCCGCCTGGCTGTGGGCCTCCCCGAGCCCCCTGTTCAGGAAAGCCGCCGAAGGGGTTCTGTCGTTGGTTGGGTGTGGCGAACTGCTCCTGGCGCTGGTCCGGGTCGTCATTTTGACTTTTCTTGATCGCCTCCGCCCGAAACTCCCGCATTACGAAGCAGTTCTCCCAGGAGTGAGTCGCCGGACCGTCTGCCGTGGCATGGTGCGGGCAAGGGCCTTTGAGTAGCTCTTCATAGTTACGCGGCCTCTTCCCGCTAAGCCCCATATTTTTCTTCTGGCGTTGGTTGCCATTGTTGGTGTTGGTATTGGCGACTAAGTCCGAGGGCTCCTCTTGCGGTCTTCGTTTGCCGCTGGCCCCTTGATTGTGGTGGTTGCGTCCCTGGAACCGGGTATGGTTTTTGGATGACTCGCCCTTCTTGGGAGAATTAGCCTTACCGTCCTCACCGGGATCTTTGGTGTCAACTGCCTCAGCGTACCTAGTGAGGGTGTCCATCAACTCTCCCATGTCTTGGACCTTTTGCTTGAGTCGCCCCAATTTTTGCACCAAGGGTTCGTAATGGCAATTCTGCTCGAGGATCAGCACATCTTGAGCCGCCGTAATACCATCTGACGAATGGATAATTTCCGCAACCCGATGTGACCAATGGTGAGCCGACTCATCAGGGCGTTGAACACACTGATGTAGATCGACGATCGTCATCGGACGTTTGCAAGTTCCTCGGAAGTTTTTGATGAAACGCTCTTTTAACTCGGCCCAGGTCTGGATGGAGTTGGGAGGTAAGTTTTTCAACCAAGTACGTTCTGACCCCTCGAGCATCATCGTGAAGTATCTGGCGCAAACCGCCTCGTTTACGTCGAGCATGTCCATGGCGATTTCATAACTCTCGATCCACGATGCCGGCTCAAGGTCCGGGGTGTAATTAGGCACCTTTCTTGGTCCCTTAAAATCTTTGGACATCCTCTCGTTATGAAGGGCGGGGGCCAAGCATGGCACCCCCACTCGCCCACCGCCCCCGATGAGGGGGGCCGGGGCATCTTGGGTGTTTGGGAGATCCCGGCCCGGCGGGTTCTGATTAGGCGGGTTGTCCTGTGGGACGTGTCGCGGCCCGCTCTTTACGGCGGGCTGGTCCTCTGGCCGACTCCTGGTGTAGCTTGCCTGGGGAGTGGAATGCAGCCTCTCGAGGCTGTGTGAGAACTGGGCGTTTTGAACCACCGTCGTCTTCAACATCTCGATGGTGTTCCTTGCTTCTATCTCGGCAGGAGTGTTGCCGTGAATCGGAAGAGATTCCAGATGGCGAGTTGCAGCAAGGACGTTGTCCACCGGGTTGGAAAAGTGGCCTTGAGGCATCCGGAATCGGGGAATGCGATCCTCAGCCGGCTGAACCGGCGGGTTAGGCGGGCGACCCGGTCCTCCCCCCGGGGCAGCTCCCGCCCCAGGGGTTCGTGGAGTGTCGAACAGACGGGTCGGGTTGAGATCATGGGGCAGGCGACCCTGGTGTCTCCGTTGATGGACGGCGTCAGATGCGCGCTGCTGTCTTTCGAGCCGCCAGTTGTTAGTGTTTAAACGCATCCTTTCGGCCGTAATTTGAGCTTGCCGAGTCTCGATCCTAGCGGACTCCACCTCGGCATCCCGATGAGCCTTTGCCACTGCCTCTCTGAGTTTCGTCAGCTCCGTGTTTATCTCCTCCTGGTTTTCTGGTGTGAGGGGAGTCGCCATCAGCCTTTGATCTCCGCCGCTAAATCCACCAGGACTGCGGCCGGGCTTCTGGACGTCTCGTCGGCTCCATCGCCTCCAGTAGGGTTTTGTGTGGGTTGAGTCGCCCCTGCCATGTAGATGGCGATCTGGCGGCGGGTTTGGTCAAGGACTTCGGGGTCCATGGCCAGCGACAAGCCCCCAAGACAATCCCCATGCAGAGACCGGACTGAATCTGAATCGCCCATGGATGATTCGTCATCAGAGTTGACCGGTGTAGTTTCCTGAGTCGCTGAGCGCTCTGGCTCCTCCGATCCCTGCGTGAACCCCACAAAGACTGGGCGAGTCAGATTTGGCGTTATTACTGGGCGGACGTACCTGGCCGGCTCGACGATGTCGGTGGAGATGTCAGGCTCGGGCACGGATGATCCGATCATGCCGATGAAGATGTTGATCTTGCCGAAGGGGACCCTGTAGCCAGATTCAATCGAATCCGCTTCAGGCCCCCATTGCTGGTTGTCAATGTAGGTTTTCCCACGGCGGCTCCGGGTCATGAGCCCCGTCGCGTAACTCCCAAACCCTGGTAGGGATCCCTTTGAGAACTCAACTCCACCGTGCGTAGGCCCCACGGTGGGTGCCAACTGTCGTGGTTTTGTCACGGCAGTGTCCTCGTGAAAGGACTTAGTACTGGAGCCATCGCACCTTGGTGGCGACTCAAAGGGGTTAGGCGGGAGAGACACGGCGATTTACCCAGGTTCGGCCCCTCGTGAGGAGGTAAAGGCCTACGTCCTGCTTTGGTTTGTATTGATGTGGTTTCGATTACAAGGAGGGCGTAACTCACCAAACCTAGCACTTGATGATTTCTAACCTGCCCTCTCCTTCCCTAGGACTCGCCTTTATATACAGGTCGAACCCTTAGGGTTTACAAGAATACTTTCCTTTCTACAAATCGTGACCCCTGTGGTCTCTAAGTCGCTGTCCTTCAAAGCTTGGAGACCTTCCAGAAATCATAAACCGCCATATGACCTTGATCCGGCCAGGCCAAGGCCCAAATCACTGTTTAGGTGAATCGCCTGATTTAGTGACCCGGCCCAACTAGGGCGAGTTATTAACAGGTAATATCCCCAACAACACTCTTACTTATCGAAAGGACTATGATAGATCCCCTACACTTGTGGGTCATCAAGACTCTTTTCTGGCGCCGTTGCCGGGGAGTGAAGCGCCTTTGGTGAGTTGAACTTGGTAAGGAAAAATTTATCTGATGTGCTGAAATTTACTGTCACTTGTCACTATGGAAAATAATCCATTGAGGGGCTTGTTCGGGGTATCTTCACCCCGACCGGCAGCACAAAGATATGCTCCTCAACCTGCTGCACCTACTGAAAATATTTATTATGAAATTCCTTCGGGTATATGATAGAAAAACTGCTAGCTAATCCTTATGCAGGAGATGGAACACTACATCATGATTTGCATCTAATCTATGTGGATGAAGTTTGTGGATTATTTAAGCTTGCAGGTGTGACCGAGGACGATGTCAAGAAGAAGGTATTTCCTTTATATTTGAAGGAAAAAAGCGTTGACATGGTATAGGCTATGTGATTATATTGGATCACGGAATTACAACCGATTGTAATTGGAATTTTATCAGAAGTTTTGTCTTATGCATCTAGTTCATCGTGATAGGAATTATATTTATAATTTTTGGCCTCGTGAAGGAGAAATAATCGCTCATGCCTGGGGAGGCTTAAGTCAATGTTATATTCATGCCCCAATCATGAGCTCCCGAGAGAAATTATTATTCCAATTTTTTATGCTCAGCTCTCTCGTGATGATCAATCCATGCTTGACACTTCTTGTGTTGGTTCCTTTATGAAGAAAGATATTGAATTCAAATGGGACTTATTGGAAATAATTAAATGCAACTCTGAAGATTGGGAACTCGACGAAGGTAATGAGTCACGTATAAGCCTTAAGTTTGATTGTGTTATGTCCTATATAGACACCGATGCTTTTCATGATTTTAGCACTAAATATGGACTTGACTTTGAGGTAGTAGCTTCATTCTGTGAATCTTTTGCTACTCATGTTGATCTCCCCGAGGAGAAGTGGTTTAAATATCATCCTCCCATTGAAGTTAAAGTGGTTGAACCTATTAAAGTTGAAGAAGAGACTATTATTTATAATGTTGATCCTCTTATTCCTACTACTTATATTGAGAAACCACCCTTTCCTGTTAGGATAAAGGAACATGCTAAAGCTTCAACTGTGGTTCGTAAGAGTTGTACTAGAACACCTATACCTCCTAAACAAATTAAAGTTGAACCTAATATTGCTATGGTTAAATATATCTTGGTTGATAATATTGATGGGCATGTTATTCATTTCTGTGATGAAGCTGCTAGAATTGCTAGACCTGATACTAAAGGTAAACATAGACCTATTGTTGGTGTGCCTGTTGTTTCTGTTAAAATAGGAGATCATAGCTATCATGGCTTATGTGATGTGGCTGCTAGTGTTAGTGCAATTCCCTTTTCCTTATACCAATAAATTATGAATGATATTGCACCAGCCGAATTAGAGGAAATTGATGTTACCATCAAGCTTGCTAATAGAGATACTATTGCACCAATTGGGATTGTTAGAGATATTGAAGTCTTGTGTGGGAAAATAAAGTATCTTGCTGATTTTCTTGTTCTTGGTTCCCCACAAGATGATTTTGTCCCATTATATTCGGTAGACCCTTCTTGAATACTATTAATGCTAAGATTGATTGTGAGAAAGAAATTATTACTGTAAGTTTTGGGGATGCATCTCATGAGTTCAATCTCTCTAAATTTCATAGACAACCCCATGACAACGAATTGCCTAGTACAAATGAAATTATTGGTCTCTCTTCTATCGATGTGCCTCCTACCGATCCCTTAGAACAATATTTGCTAGACCATGAAAATGATATGCATATGAATGAAAGGAACGAAATAGATAAGATTTTCTTTGATCAGCAGCCTATTCTGAAACACAACCAACCTGTTGAAATACTCGAGGATCCTCCTCCACCCAAGGGTGATCCCGTGTTTGAGCTTAAAAAACTACCTGATACTCTGAAGTATGCTTATCTTGATGAAAAAGGGATATATCCTGTTATTTTTAGTGCTAACCTTTGAGAGCATGAAGAAAAGAGATTATTGAAAACTTTGAGGAAGCACTATGTTGCTATTGGATATACTCTTGATGATCTTAAGGGCATTAGTCCCACTCTATCTCAACACAAAATTAATATGGAGCCTGATGCTAAACCAGTTGTTGATCGCCAATGACGATTAAATACTAAAATGAAGGATGTGGTAAGAAATGAAATACTAAAACTTCTGGAGGCAGGTATAATTTATCCTATTGCTGATAGTAGATGGGTTAGTCTCGTTCATTATGTCCCTAAAAAGGGAGGTTTTACCGTTGTTCCTAATGATAAAGATGAATTGATCCCGCAAAGAATTGTTACAGGATATAGAATGGTAATTGATTTCAGGAAATTAAATAAGGCTACTAAGAAAGATCATTACCCTCTACCTTTTATTGATCAAATTCTAGAAAGACTATCCAAACATAAACATTTTTGCTTTCTAGATGGTTATTCTGGCTTCTCTCAAATACATGTATCAAAATACGATCAAGAGAAGACCACTTTTACTTGCCCTTTCGGTACCTTTGATTATAGATGTATGCCTTTTGGTTTATGCAATGCACCTGCTACCTTTCAAAGGTGTATGATGGCTATATTCTCTGACTTTTATGAAAAGATTGTTGAGGTTTTCATCGATGATTTTTCCGTTTACGGAACTTCTTTTTATGATTGCTTGAGCAACCTTGATTGTGTTTTGTAGAGATGTGAAGAAACTAATCTTGTCTAGAACTGGGAGAAGTGCCACTTTATGGTTAATGAAGGCATTGTCTTGGGACCCAAAATCTCCGAAAGAGGCATTGAAGTTGATAAAGCTAAAGTTGATGCTATTGAAAAAATGTCGTGTCCCACAGATATCAAAGGTATAAGAAGTTTCCTTGGTCATGTTGGTTTCTATAGGAGATTTATTAAAGACTTCTCTAAGGTTTATAAGCCTCTCACTAATCTTTTGAAAAAGGATGTTCCATTCGTTTTTGATGATGATTGTGTAGAAGCATTTGAAATTCTTAAGAGAGCCTTGATCACTGCACCTGTTGTTCAACCACTTGATTGGAACCTACCCTTTGAAATTATGTGTGATGCTAGTGATTATGTTGTTGGTGTTTTCTAGGACAAAGAGTTGATAAGAAATTAAATGTCATCCATTACGCTAGCAAAACTCTAGACAGTGCTCAAAGAAACTACGCTACCGCTAAAAAGGAATTTTTAGCAATTGTGTTTGCTTGCGATAAGTTTAGACCTTATATTGTTGATTCCAAAGTAATTGTTTACACGGATCACGCTTCTATTAAGTACCTTATGGAAAAGAAAGATGCTTAGCCTAGACCTATTAGATGGGCTCTTCTACTACAAGAATTTTATCTACATACTATTGATAGAAAGGGTGCTGGTAACCCCGTAGCGGATTACTTGTCTAGATTAGAGAATGTTCTTGATGACCCACTACCTATTGATGATAGCTTTCCCATGAACAATTAGCTGTCATAAATGCTTCACAGAATGCTCCTTCGTATGCTGATTATGCTAACTACATTGTTGCTAAATTTATACCGCCTAGTTTCACATACCAACAAAAGAAAAAGTTCTTCTATGATTTAAGAAATTACTTTTGGTACGATCCACACCTTTATAAAGAAGGAGTAGATGGTATTATTAGACGTTGTGTACCTGAGCATGAACAGGGATAGATCCTACACATGTGTCATTCCGAGCCCTACGGACGTCATCACGCTAGAGATAGAACTACACACAAGGTATTACAATCTGGTTTTTATTGGCCTACTCTCTTCAAGGATTCTCGTTAGTTTGTCTTGTCTTGTGATGAATGTCAAGGAATTGGTAATATTAGTAGACGTCAGGAAATGCCTGTGAATTACTCTCTAGTTATTGAACCATTTGATGTTTGGGGTTTTGATTATATGGGACCTTTTCCAAAGTCCAACGGGTATACTCATATTCTAGTTGTTGTTGATTGTGTTACTAAGTGGGTAGAAGCTATTCCAACTAGTAGTGTTGATCATAACACTTCTATTAATATGCTGAAAGAACTTATTTTCCCTAGATTTGGAGTCCCTAGATATTAAATGACTGATGGTGATTCACACTTTATTCACGGTGCTTTCCATAAATTGCTTGCTATATATGATGTTAATCATAGAATTGCATCTCCTTATCATCCTCGGTCTAGTGGGCAAGTAGAATTGAGAAATAGAGAAATTAAATTGATCTTGCAAAAGACCGTTAATAGATCTAGGAAAAATTGATCTAAGAAACTTAACGATGCATTATGGGCTTATAGAACCGCTTACAAAAACCCTATGGGTATCTCTCCTTATAAAATGGTTTATGGTAAAGCATGTCACTTTCTTATAGAGCTAGAACATAAAGCTTATTGGGCAACTAAAGAGCTTAACTATGATTTCAAACTTGCTGGTGAAAAGAGGTTATTTGACATCAGCTCACTTGATGAATGGAGAACCCAGCCCTATGAGAATGCTAAGTTGTTTAAAGAAAATGTTAAGAGATGGCATGATAGAAGGATACAAAAGAGTGAATTCAGTGTAGGTGATCATGTCTTGCTATACAACTCTCATTTAAGATTTTTTGCAGGAAAACTTCTCTCTAAATGGGAAGGGCCTTACATTATCGAGGAAGTATATCGTTCCGGTGCCATCAAGATCAACAACACCGAAGGCACAAATCCGAAGGTGGTAAATGGGCCAAGAATCAAACATTATATCTCAGGTACTCCCATAAATGTTGAAACTAATATTATCAATACCATAACTCCGGAAGAGTACATTAAGGAGACCTATCATAACGTTTCAGACTCCGAAACAGAATAGGTACGTGTTACGGTAAGCAACCCGACTCCAAAACTTTTCCAATGGAAATTTTTACCAGTTTTGGAATATTTAAAAATATTAGGAAATTTAAAGCAATCTGAAGAGTGCACGAGGAGGCGACAAGCCAGGAGGGCGCGACCTACCCCCTGGGCGTGCTCTGTAGGCTTGTGGCCACCCCGTGCACCCTCCAGACTCCGTTTTCTTGTGGAATACTCCTTTGGGACGACAAAAATTTATTATATAATCTCCCGAAGGTTTTGACCTACATATCACGACAATATCTCCTATTTTCGTTTTGAGCTGTTTCTGTAGCAGATTTAGAGCAAGATGTCTTCGCAAGATTCGGTCGGGGAAAACCGTGCCTTACACGTAACACCAGGGGCCGCGACATTCAGCAAAGCCAACCACTTCGGGCATGCCACGGAGGAAAAGATGGAAGCTTACTTGAAAAGGATAGATGCTATGGAGGAATACGAAGAAGTTACATCTCGTTTACAACCCGATGCCATTTTGGAAAAACTTGAGAGCTCAGCAATTTCGAATTTGGTTATTCCTCCCAATGCTAAATTTCTTACTTATGAAAATATGAAAAAGGGTGTTGCCCTTTCCCCCGCAGCAATGCAACATCCATGGGTTATGGGAGCTCTAACCATCACTAGAAAACTTCGCAAGGAAATCATGGACCTCAGACGACGAATTAATAAGCTTGAGGAGGAGAATCGCATTATGAGGGGCATCATCGCCAAGAATATAACACCACCACCTCCGAAGAAAGACAACTAAACACATGGGTATGGGCACTCCCCTTGGCTTGTGCCAAGCTTGGAGGAGGTTCCTCGGTATCGTATCACCATCACACCTTTTACTTTCTTCGTTTTCTTCATTCGATCCTTTTGGTTATATCTTGATATGGTAGAATAAATTTTTAGTGTGATCTAGTTTTGAGTTTTTCTTTATGTCCCCCTATGTAAGCATGTCTGGGAGTTATATAATAAAGAGTAGTTTTGAGTCCAGGGCTTTGCTTGCTTGCTATGATCTTGAGAAATAGAAATAGAAAGAACTTTAGAATAAAAGCAAAAGAGCATACATAATGATATTATGGGGAGTGGTGACTTCACATATAAAAAGTATGTCGATTGAAATTTGTTGTGAGTTGACAAACAAAGCTATTGGCCATTTTCGCAATTAAAAGGAAGTAATAAAGAAAGAGAGGTTCATATATAAATATATTATCTTGGACATCTTATATGATTGTGAGCACTCATTAAAATATTATATGTTAAGAAGTTGATGTTGGACAAGGAAGACAACATAATGAGTTATGTTTGCTTATTTCCCAACGGAAGTTATATGGTTATAGATCCTTCAACATGTGTCGCTTGATTACACCCCATATTAGCCAAAAACTTCTGCACCAAGTAGAGATATTACTTGTGCATCCAAACACCTTTAACCCAGTTTTGCCTTGAGAGTCCACCATACCTACCTATGGATTGAGTAAGATCCTTCAAGTAAGTTGTCATCAGTGCAAGCAATAAAAATTGTTCTTTAAATGTGTGTGATTTAATAGTGTGGGGAAAATAAAATTTATACGAACTTGTGATATAGAAGAAATAAAAGAGACGGACTGCACAATAAAGTTCTTTATCACAAGGGGCAATATAAAGTGACCTTCTTTTGCATTAAGGGATTGTGCATCCAACTACAAAAGTGCATGACAACCTTTGCTTCCCTCTGTGAAGGGCCTATCTATTACCTTTACTTTCTATTACTTACCTTTATGTAAGAGTCATGGTGATCTTCACCATTTCCTTTATTTCGACTTTATCTTTTGGCAAGTGCCATGTTTTGGGGAATGATCTAGACAAATAAATCCACTCGCATGTGGGTGATCATGAGTTATTATTGTTGACATTACCCTTGAGGTAAACAGTTGGGAGGCAAAACTATAAGCCCCTATCTTTCTCTGTGTCTAATTGAAGCTTTGACCTCATAGGTACCACATGAGTGTTAGCAATTATTAAAGATCATATGATGATTGAGTATGTGGATTTGCTTTGCAACCTCTTATATTGACTCTTTCCTACGTTGCGATAAATTGGAATTGCTTCAATGACTGAAATCATAGTTTGTTAGTTCTCAATAGAGTTCTTGATTCATATTTTTCCTTGTGAATGAATTGTTACTCTAGCATAAGATAATCTATGTCAATATGTGTTGTTGTCCTAAAGATAACCATGAAGCCTTCATGTCCATATTTTATTTAATCTACACCTCCATCTCTAAACATGTGGGCATATTTATCAATCTCGGCTTTCGCTTGAGGACAAGCCAGGTCTAAGCTTGGGGGAGTTGATACGTCCATTTTGCATCATGCTTTTATATCGATATTTATTGCATTATGGGATGTTAATACACATTACGTACAATACTTATGCCTTTTGTCTCTTATTTTACAAGGTTTACATGAAGAGGGAGAATGCCGACAGCTGGAATTCTGGACTGGAAAAGGAGCAAACCTGAGAGACCTACTGTGCACAACTCCAAAAGTCCTGAAAAGTTACGAAGAATTTTTTTGGAAAAATATTGGGCAAAAGAAATACCAGAGGGGACCCACCAGGAAGTCACAAGCCACGGGGCGCAGCCTACCCCCCTGGTCGCGCCCTCTAGGCTTGTGGGGCCCCTGGCAGGCCTCTGGTTCCCATCTTCTGCTATATGAAGGGTTTTGAACTGAAAAATTCATATTAGAGCTTTCAGGATGAGGCACCGCCGTCATGAGGCGTAACTTCGGCACAACCAATCTAGGCGCCGTCATAAGTAATCATGTGAATTTGGTATTCGTTCGATATTTTGATAAAATGTATGATGTCTCTCCTCTAGTGGTGTCATGTGAACGCCGACTACATGACACTTCACCATTATTTGGACCTAGGGGAAGGCATTTGTGAGTAATAAGTATATGATGGGTTGCTAGAGTGACAGAAGCTTAAACCCTAGTTTATGTGTTGCTTCGTAAGGGGCTAATTTGGATCCATATGTTTCATGCTATGTTTAGATTTATCTTAATTCCTTTTTCGTAGTTGCGGATGCTTGCGAGAGAGGTTAATAATAAGTGGGAGGTTTTTCCAAGTAAGGGCAGCACCCAAGAACCGGTCCACCCACATATCAAATTATCAAAGTACCGAACGCGAATCATGTGAGCATGATGAAAACTAGCTTGACAGAAATTCCCATGTGTCCTCGGGAGCGCTTTTCTTTATATAAGAGTTTGTCCAGGCTTGTCCTTTGCTACAAAAAGGATCGGCCCACCTTGATGCACATTTGTTACTTTTTTTACTTGCTACCCATTACAAATTGCCTTATCACAAAACTATATGTTACCGATAATTTCAGTGCTTGCATAGGATACCTTACGGAAAATCGCTTGTCATTTCCTTCTGCTCCTCATTGGGTTCGACACTCTTACTTATCAAAAGGACTATGATAGATCCCCTACACTTGTGGTTCATCATATTCTACCTTATCCATGACTTATACGCTCCCATATAATCCATAGCATCATCAAAACAAGCAAACTACGTAGGCAAAACAGAACCTATTTAAAGCAGAACAGTCTGTAGCAATCTGTAAAGATCCCATACGTGTGTAACTCTAAAAATTCTGAAACATTAGGACAGAATGGAGAATTTGTAAAAATTTGAAGAATTTAACACGCTCCAGCAGAGAATTAAAAATTCCGCACTTGAGACGAATGTTTCTATTTTTGCACAACATCAATCATAGTCATCAAATAAATTATCCCAAAGGATTTACTTGGCACAAATACTAACTAAAACATAAAAACATAATATTTACAGATCCAATAATCATGTCAACACAAAAGAACGGAAACTAAAAAGCAAAAATTAAGATAACTATTGGGTTGCCTCCCAACAAGCGATGTTGTTTCATGCCCCTAGCTAGGCATAATGCATAGTTTCGAGTGTTGTCATCTTTGACATCAAGCTCCTCAATAACACAACCATGAATGATAGGAGCAATAGGATCTTTGATCAAGTTTATAAAGTTGGTATGAACACTAATTATATTTAGATCCTCATTTGTTTTGGTAGGAGGTGTGCTAACGCTCTTGGGAACATATGTGAACTTGGGACTTTTATTTCTAGAGGTGCTAGCATAAGTTTTAGGAGGTGTGAAAGATGAACCTACTTTATCAATGACCTCCTCCATCTTATCAATTCTAGACAAACTGTGTCCTATCCGCGCATCAATAATATTGTCCTTTTCATTTAGAGTTTTCAAATTAATTCCTAAGTTAGTGTCACATCCCTGACACCTTAATCAAGTTAGCTTTGTGCTCATGTTTTCTTTGCATTGCATCTAGGAAATTTTCAACAAGAACAAAGCAAGTGGTGAAGGAAAATTCTAAAACCCTAGCCACTTCTCAAATTAAAGGAAATTCCAAACTAGTTAAAATCAATGAACCCAAAATGGTCTCAAGAAAAGTTCAATCTTTCTGATAATTCTTGAAAACAAATAAGCAACAAAGGAAACCATTTATTTTATACTCTTGGCATTTTAAATAAATGCAAAAGCTACTGGTTTCAAGTTTTAAATTTTAAATCAGAAACTTTAAGCTTTCAAAAATGTTGAAAACTTTAGGAATGGTTGGAAATATTCCAACAAATATTCTAGGGTGTTCAACATAGTTTTTACAAACTATTTGGGAGCTGAAATAAATAGTAAGTCAATGAAATAGCAAAACAGAAACAAATCAGGAAAAAACAAAAGAGAAAGAAAAGAGGAAACCCTACCTGTCGCTCACCTGGCCCGGCCCAGCTTCTTCTTGTCGTCTTCCTCCCCCGCCAGTGGGCAGCAGGAGGTGGCCGCCGCGTACTCCGGCGCGGCCACGCACCTGTGCGCCTGCCTGGCCGCCGCTCTGCGCTGGCACGCGAGGGGATAACCCTCCCGAGGCGTGCCCGAGCTCATCCTCTCCTCATTCTCCCCCTCTGCCTCGTTTCTTTCTGCCGCCATTGGAGCCCGAGCAGAGCTCGAGCTCGCCGTCATTCTAGCCTACCTTTATCCCTCCTGAGCCGTGCAATAGGTCCGCCGCAACTCCCTGAAGCTTTCTAGCCACGAGCCCGACGCCGAGACGCAGTCGTCTTCTTCCTCGGGTCACCGAAGTTCGTCGCCGGCGTTCTTCCTCTTCAGGCCGTCCCCGAGCAAGCTAGCGCCACCACTGCACTCCCCGTGAGCTTGCGCAGCTTTTCCCCAAGTTTCCCCCTTCGATCCCTTCCTCTAGCCATGATTTCACTGGAGCCCGACGAGATCCGCCGCGGGAGCTCATCGTCGGTAGCCCTCCGGTGATCAGCTCGTCCTTCTGAGGCCACCAGCAGCTTCAGGCCGTCGCGTAGATGCCGTAGGAGCTGAGTCTCGTGCGTAGCTCCCTTTGTTTCGATGACCCCGATGACGCCCGAACTTTGGCCGCTGCCAAGCTCATCGCCGGCGTCATCTCCGGCCAGATCAGCCCTGGCTAAGTGCAAAAATGAACCCGCGGGAGAAGTGTCGTTCCTTTGGTGCTCTCCGCACAGAGTTTGGCCCCCTGTGCGCCGTTTCCGAGCCCCTCCACCGTTCTGGTGGTCGCCGGAGGCTCCCCGCCGGCGAGGACGACCTCGCCGCCGGTGGATCTCAGCTGGCCGGAGCCACTGACGCGTGGGGCCAGCCTCTGGGAGTTTAGGATTAACATAAATAAATTTAATTAATTTGATAAGTCACTGACATGTGGGTCCAGAGAGATTAATTAGCTAATTAAGATTAATTCTAATCTAAAACTAACCAGAGACACTGACAAGTGGGTCCCACTGGTCAGGTTTGACTTCGAACAGGTCAGTTGACCTGCTGAGGTGAGGCTGACGCAATAAAGGGGTTTTCCAGTATAAAAATAATTCCAGAAATGTTTAAAACTTCTAAAAAATCATAGAAATTAATCAGTAACTCCAATGAAAATAATTTATATATGAAAAAGTATTAGAAAAATTCAAGGAATCTGAATATGTCATTTTCAAACATGTTTGAAAATGTTACAGAACTCAAACATGTAGATTAATGAATAAGTTAATTCTTATAAATACTTTGTAGATGGAATTTGGAAAATATTTAAATTTCACTATAAATGACATGATCAAACACTGTCCTAATTACAAACCAGCAACCTAACATGTCATCCCATGCATGTAAAAGCAAGTTGATCTGAGCATCAGGTCGAATCAGTTAAAATGGTATCCGAGAATACCTCGTTTGAAGTGATATTTGAATTTGATTCAAATCAACTTCAAACCTAATACATGTTAGCTATAATAGTATATCACCTTGCATCCTCATGCCGTGCTCATGCATCATCTTGATTGCATATGTTTGATATTGATTGTTGTCATTCCTTTCGGTAGGCTCCGCTCCCCCGGATTGCACCGAATATCCGTCTGACGGATATTGTCACTCCTCTGAGCAACAAGGCAAGCAACCATTTTTGATCATCCCGATAAATCCCATGTTCTTGCTCCTGCACTTACTTATTGCATTAGGATCAAATGCTTCAAATGCTTTTGCCACGTTAGTTGAACCCACTTCCTTTGCATGACCTATCCTTGTCACAGTAAATAGCTGAACCTTGCAACCTAGCATACCTGGTAGTTGCTTGAGCCATGATGTGCCTTATCCTGCTATGCATGCTATGCTTAGAGTTGTGTATGGTCTGTCATCTGGGAGATGAACAGAATTGTGAGAATGTGTTCGGTAAGCAAAGGTTGTGTGTTGAACCTGATTTGGTAAAGGTACCGGTGAAAGGCTGTGTAGGAGTACATGGCGGGTTGTTTCATTGGAACCGTCCTTAGGAACTGAGTTTCGTGTATGTAATCCAAGACGAGATACTACCACATGTTGGGCCCTGAAATATGACCCCGCTCGACTAATTAATCGCTTAGTACTTGGTCCAGGAGTTGCAAGTAGTTTCTGGTGTTTATAGTCATGCTGGAGGCCGTGCATGGTGCTGACCTGAGAGGTGGGCTGTGATGCGGTAGGCAGTGGCACGGTGTACCAAGTGGCACCCGGATGGTGGGCTTGGGAACCCTGCGCACATCGTTTGAGGCCGTGGCGAAAACCTCAGCCGGACTTCCGTACGGGTTACTCTCAGATAGGCGATAAACCTGGACTAGGTACTAATGTGGTTAACGGTCGTGGCCGACTCCCTCGCTGGGCTTCCGCTTGAAGGTTGCCGAGGTGCATGACGTGCACATGGTGATAAGTGGCGAGAGCGTGTGTGACGAAGTACACCCCTGCAGGGTTATGATCTATTCGAATAGCCGCGTCCGCGGATATGGACTACTTGGAGACATATGTTGTTCATAGACAACTTAAATGGCTACTCATAAAATTGTCAAGATAAGCGTGAGTGTCGCGGACGGCATTTCCGTATGGAGACGGAATGATTCCATGATGGTGTCTTGTTGTGGTGTTAGTGGACTCATGTGCGAGAAATCAAGTTGTCAAAATTATTTAAAAATGCAAGTTGTCTAGCCACGAGTCAAATGCTGGCTTTCCGCATGAAACCCCACCATACCTTGTTGATACATTGCATGAGTAGTTAGTTATCCTAAAGTCTTGCTGAGTACCTCCGTACTCATGTTTGCTTAATAAATGTTGCAGAGGTTGCTAATGACCCTAATGGAGGGTTCTTCGTAGACATCGACGACGACGAGTAGCTGGTGTCCCAGCTATGATCTGGCCCTAGGTTGGGTCTGTAGTATAGTCAGGCCATGTTCCTTCTAGTTTCACCTGTCTGTACTCAGACAGTTTTAAACACTTCCGCTGGCTTGTAACTGAATGACTGCTATTATGGGTCGTGAGACCCTTACTGTGTAATATTATGTGTGTGTCTCTTCTGAGCCTCTTAAATAAAGCTTGTACGTTTATGGTTATGTTGTGATGCCATCGATGTATCTATACATATCGGTATGCCATGCGTACGCGTGTTGTACTTGATATTTATGGGGTTCGATTACCTAGCCGTGAACTTTAGTAGCACTCCTTACAAAGAAATGCCCCTTTGTGATCCAACGAGCCATGGTAGCTCGCTACTGCTCCGGACACATTGGTTGACCGGCATGTGTCCTTCTTAGCTGTTGTGTCTGTCCCCTTTGGGGAAATGTCACGCGATGTAATGGAGTCCTTGTAGCTTGCTACGACTCGTCTACATTCGCTGGTGACCGACACCTGCTTTGTTGGGTCATGCATGTATGTCCCTGTGCGGTACTGCCACTTTGGTTTATGACTAGACTTGTCGATCCGGGTTCTTTGACATTGGAATGCTAGCGACACAATTGCATACGTGAGTCAAAAGACGCAAACGGTCCCGGCTAAGGTAAGGCTGCAGCCGTGGGGTTAACCGTGCGTGAGACAGGAAAGGGATGCGATGTGTTACAGGCTGGATTCCTATGGCTTAGGATTGGGGTCCCGACAGCTAGACCCAAGTTGAGTAATCTGACTATGAAGTTTCTTTTCTAACTCCTCAATTGGTTCATGCGTGATCATTTTATTTTCTATAGCATCAAGCCTTTGCATAACATGTTCCAAAGTTAAATTGGTTTCATTAACAATAATAGGTGGTGTTACAACAAGGCTTTCAATGGCATTATAGGCATCTAAAGTGTGACACATTAAAAAGTTCGCTCCAGTGACGGTGTCAAAAACAAACCTAAACCAAGTTGTCACACCAACATAAAAATTATGGAGAAAAGTAGTGGTGGATAACTTATTAGTGGATTTATTTTGATCATTGCAAATCCTATACCATGCATCTTTCATACTTTCTCATCCCCTTTGTTTAAAAATTATAACATCATTATCAGTAGTAACACGAACAAAAGAAGAACTAGTCATGACTTCAAACAAGAGTACTAGTAACAAGCAAAGGTAAATATTTTTGTATTTTTAATTTTTATGTGAAAAACTAAATATAATATCAAATAAAAAGAAGAACAAGTGAATGAAAATTTGTGAGAAGCTACTTGATAGTTAGTGATGGTATTCCCCGGCAGCTGCGCCAGAAATCCTTCCTAATGGGTGTGATCTGCATTGGGTTTTCCGTGAAGAGGAACAAGTTATCACATCACAATGCGGGTAAGTATTTCCCTCAGTTATGAAACCAAGGTTTATCGAACCAATAGGAATACCAATCCTCAACCGTCTTCAACAACTTCACACAAAGAAACAAACAACTTGCACCCAACAGGGCAAGAGGGTTGTCAATCCCCTTGATCTCGTTATTTGCAAGCAAAGTAGTAGCAGCATTTGAAAATACATAAGTGAATAGACCTGAGGACCGTAGTGTTCCCTAGTGGCATCTCTCATGGCAAAGGCATATGGTGTGTACACAAATTACTGTTGGGCAATTGATAGAACAACGATTAATTATGAGATTTTCACGGCAATGATCATGTGTATGTAGGCATCACGTCCATAAGCAAATAGGCTGACTCCTGCCTGCACCTATTACTATTACTCCACTTCAAGAGTGCTTATATGCTTTCCTCTCTATGTATTAAGTAAAAACAGAGTAATGCTTGGAGAACAATGACATGATGCCGACAAAGTAACTCAATTAATATGAATAAACCCCATCGTTTTATCCTTAGTAGCAGCAACACAAACACGTATCTTGTCCCCTTCTGTCACTGGGATATAGAAATTCGCCAAGTTGAACCTACTACAACGCACCACTCCCACTGAAGAAATATTAATCTAGTTGGCCAAACTATCTCAATAGATCGAAGAGCATTACGAAGCTATGATGATCATGCAATTAAGAATCATAATAATCAGAGGTGAATCAAATACTTTTCATGAATAATCTGAATGTAAACCCACAATTTGTCGGATCCCAACAAACACACCATACATAGTGATTACATCCTATAGATCAAATCAAAGATGCAATGAACATGGTATTGAAGATCATAAGAGAGAGAGGTTGCCATCTAGGTACTGCCTACGGACCCGTAGGTATGTGGTGACCTACTCACACATCATGCTGAGGGAAGCAAGGTTGATGTAGAGGCCCTCCGTGATTGATCTCCCCTCCGGCAAATCGCCCGAATGGAGGTTTAGATGGCCTCCCGTCGGAACAGAGACTTGTGGCGGCATCCATATTTGTGAATTTATAGGCCAGAGAGGGACGTCGGGAGGCATCCAGGGGGGCCACAAGCCATCAGGGCGCAGCCAAGCCCTGGGTCGCGCCCTGTTAGCTTGTGCCTCCCTCGTACAGCCTCTCATCCACTTTCGATGCTTGCAGGTCTTAATATAGTCCAGAAAAAATCATATTAAAGTTTCGTGGCATTTGGACTTCGTTTGGTAGGGTAAACCTGCAAAGCAAAAAACACGCAGAAAACACGAACTGGCACTAGGCACTGGGTCAATAGGTTAGTGCTTAAAAATATTATAAATTGGTATATAAATGCCCAAAAAGTATCCTAGAATAATAATATATCAGCATGGAACAATAAAAAATTATAGATACGTTGGAGACGTATGAGCATCCCCAAGCTTATATCCTACTCGTCCTCGAGTAGGTAAATGATAAAAATAGAATTTTTGATGTGACATGATATCCATAATGAATCTCTTATATGTATGATCATTGAGAAATGGTGAATTAACAAACAGCAACATCATACTATTTATTAAGTATAAGCAACACAAGGTCGTCTTGTCCGGCCAATGCGGCGTCAGCCGCTCTGGCTCCGCCTTTGTTTCCGGAGCTTGTGCTCCTGGGTTAGCTGGCACCGCCAGAGGGGGCGGCAACCCTATAGGTGTTTTTTACCCTCATATAAGGGTTTTCTTTGGGCAGCGCCACATTGATGACGAGTTGATGGATATACTTCTCGCCCCTCGTTGGTTACCCCAAGTGGAAGGTGCAGATGTAGTCAGCAGCAGATTTCCCTTACACGGAGACTGTAAGGTTTATCGAACCAGGAGGACTCCTAGGCTCAACAAGTACGTGTCTCCTGTTCTGGTCAGCAGAAGACGTGGACCTGCACACACAATAAATAACTTTGCTCCCAACGAATACAGAGTGATTACAACGGAAAAGTAAATAAAGCGGTAAATGGTGGAGGTGTAAACAATGATTGTGATATGGACCGGAGTCACATGATGTTCACTATTAATGTCTCTCTCCCAAAAGACGATAAACAACTATACTAGGGTAAACAAATCATAGTTGGGCAATTGACAGAATTATGATCGGACCGCAATGCTAATTATGCTCCTTGATAGTATGAGGTTCAATAGTAATGGGAAATACGCCAAGAAAAGTAGACTGCTTATTCAGCAGCATCTACCTACTAATCATCCACCTTGAGATATCTATCCATAACATCTCTCGGGTATTAAGTTGCGAGCCCCACCCAAAGTGTAAACTCAAATCAACGGACAACTGCATTAACGAACTATGCGTAAGGTAAACAATCCTTGCAACCGTGGTAACAAGCACCGTTGTTTTCTCCCTTGTGGCAACAAGCACATCCCCTAGTCTCATGTTTCTGTCACTCAAGCTAGACATCGAGGGGCCCAAACCCACAATCATGCATAACGCTCCCTCTTGGACTTACGATCTACTACTTGGCCAAAGCAATAAAAAGCAACGGAGAACATGCAAGAATCACTAAGGAACATAATATAAAAGGATAATCAAATATATAACTCATAACAATCTAAACATAATCTCATAATCCATCGGATCCCAACAAACTGAGCATAGCAAAAGCAAGAGAATTACATAGATGCCTTGATCATGTAGGGCAGCTCACAAGACTAACCATTGAAGCACGATATTGGAGAGAATACATCACATAGCTACTGGTCATAGACTCATGGTCCAAGGGAAACTACTCACGACACATCCGGGAAGCGTCCATGGTGGTGGAGAAGCTCCCGGAGGTTCCCTCCGACAGGGTGCCGGGAAGAGGTCTCCTGACGCTCCCGATCTTGGAAGCGCTGTGGCGACGGAACGATGGAGAAATTCGCGATTCGAGAAAGTCTGCGAGGGTTTCCTCACGACAATCTAAATATAGGCCAAAGGAGGGCACCAGAGGAGGTGGGGCCCACCCAGGCAACCTCCTGGCGCGCCCTGGGCCCTGGCCGCGCCAACATGCCGCCTGGGAGGCCCCTGGCCCCCCTCAGGCCCTCCTTCAGTGATCCCGAAGCTTCTGTTTCGCTGATTTTTTATATATATAATTTTCTGGATTTTTTCGGGCTTTGGAAAATTGGGTAAAAGCCCCTGCAAAAAAGACATTGGCACACAGAAACTGGCATTGGGTGCACTGAGTTAATAGGTTAGTCGAAATATGTGTAAAATGATATAAAAGTGTAACAAAACATATAACAATGTCACCCAAAAGATCATGGAACTTGCAGGAGTTATAGATACGTTTGGGACGTACCAACATCCCCAAGCTTAATTTCTGCACGTCCTCGAGTAGATAAATGATAACACAATAATTTGTGTGGTGACATGCTAACACACATATAAGAACTTCAAAGTAAAGCAAGTGAGATATGCAATTCAAGTCAAGGAAATAACAAGCAAGAGTCTATATCTACTATTGAGTTTAGCAAAGTAAGAACATAAAGGTGCAAGAGCTCTCGTTGTCCGTGACTCGAATGTCTCCAAATGGTGTTTGCGTGCAAGAAGTGGGAGATGGGTTCAGAGATAAAATATTTTTAATTGAGAACTCAATCTACTAAACCTCACACTTAGTCTCCTTCAGAATCTTATTTTGACTCATCCCCAGACCACTTGTCAGGCACAAGTCAAAATGATCCTCTCCCTTTCAATTTTGAGCACTCATGCAATGGATGAGTGTAAGCAAGATATGTTGGCACTTAGGATGGCAAATATAATAATGATGGGGAATAAATACAAAAAGGGTGTGAAAGGCTCACACCAACGAGGACAACCATAGGGAGAGAAAGCCAAATGATAGATATGATGTGAGGAGTAGGGATTGCCATGTAACGGATGCACATATGAGCTAATGTAAGCTCTCCAATGGAACTAGTGGGGGTGCATCCAACTTGTTTTCTCATGAAGACCTAGAGCTCTTTTTGAGGAGGCTCGTCATTGGAATATCCAAACCAAGTTCTATAGTGTAAGGATCCCCACATAGTTATGCATGAATGCTAATCTCTATGCAGTACCAATATAGTAATGGAGTACGAGTGTGAATCTTTCAAAAAGGAATAGTAGTGTTTCCCCCTTCTCTCTTTTTTATTTTATTTTCTTTTTCTTTTTCTCCTTTTTTTAGTTTCTTTGTGGCCTCTTTGCCTCTTTATTTTATCTCTTATTTGTCCTCTTTGAGATCTTTTTTTTTGTCCACTTTGGGATCTTTTCCTCACTTAAGGGCAACACTCTATGTTTTACATGAACACAAAGAAAAATCATCACACTTTATAAGAATTACTCAACATAGAGACAAGTGAAAACTATCATGATGTATGCAAATGTATGCCTCTGCCGGTGTAGCAGGATATGCGATGATACTAGCGCGTCATATAGCAGTAATGAGGGCAAGGCCCAACTTTCATGCGGCTCTATGATCAAGCAAAAGCATGTATGACATAAAGATCAAGTCATGAGATGATGGATGTTACATGGCAATGTATCTCGGAAAGGCTATGGAAATGCCTTAATAGGTAGGTATGGTGGCTGTTTTGAGGAAAAATATAATGAGGCTTATGTATGACAGAGCGTATCATGTCATGGGTTTGGATGCACCGGCGAAGTTGGCACCAACTCTCAATGTGAGAAAGGGCAATGCACGGTACCGAAGAGGCTAGCAAAATATGGATAATGGAAGTGCCAACAATCGAATACTCACATTAGTCCCAAGAACTCATACACTTATTATCGGTAACTCTCTATCTAGTTAGGAAATTCACAAAGAGACAAGTACCCTGATACGTCTCCGTCGTGTCTACTTTTCCAAACTCTTTTGCCCTTGTTTTGGACTCTAATTTGCATGATTTGAATGGAACTAACCCGGACTAACTTTGTTTTCAACAGAATTGCCATGGTGTTGTTTTTGCGCAGAAATAAAAGTTCTCGGAATGACCTGGAAATTTACGAGGATTTTTGTGGAATATATAAAAAATACTGGCGCAAGAATCAACCGGAGACGTGGAGCGAGGATCCCACAAGCCCAGGAGGCGCCCCCCCCCCCCCGGCCGCTCCTAGGAAGCTTGTGGGGCCCTCGGGGCTCCGCCGCCTCCAACTCCAGCTCTATTTAGTCCCTTTCGTCCAGAAAAAAATCAAGGAGGAGAGTTCATCACGTTTTACGATACGGAGGCGCCACCACCACCTGTTCTTCCTCTAAAGGGTAGATCTGCAGTCCGTTCTGGGCTCCGGAGAGGGGAGATCGTCACCGTCATCATCACCAACCTTCCTTCATCACCAATTCCATGATGCTCTTCACCGTTCGCGAGTAATCTCATCGTAGGCTTGCTGGACGATGATGGGTTGGATGAGATCTATCATGTAATCGAGTTAGTTTTGATGGGGATTGATCCCTAGTATCCACTATGTTCTGAGATTGATGTTGCTACTACTTTGTCATGCTTAATGCTTGTCACTAGAGCCCGAGTGCCATGATTTTAGATTTGAACCTATTATGTTCTCGTCAATATATGTGTGTTCTTGATCCTATCTTGCAAGTTCTAGTCACCTACTATGTGTTATGACCCGGCAAACCCGGAGTGACAATAGCCGGTACCACTCCCGGAGATGACCATAGTATGAGGAGTTCATGTATTCACTAAGTGTTAATGCTTTGTTCCGGTTCTCTATTAAAAGGAGTACCTTAATATCCCGTAGTTTCCATTAGGACCCCGCTGCCACGAGATGGATGGACAATATATGTCATGCAAGTTCTTTCCCTAAGCATGTATGACTATATACGGAATACATGCCTACATTACATTGACGAACTGGAGCTAGTTACATATCTCCCCATGTTATAACTGTTGCATGATGAATGTCATCCGGCATAATTATCCATCACCGATCCAATGCCTACGAGTTTTTCCTACTGGTCCTTGCTACGTTACTTTGCTGCTGCTACTGATGTTACTGTTGTTACTGCCGCTACTGCTCTCACTGCTGCTACTGTTACCATTGCTACTGTTGCTATCACACTACTCTGTTACTGAAACTTTGCTGCAGATACTAAGTCTTTTAGGTGTGGTTGAATTGACAACTCAACTACTAATACTAGAGAGTATTCTTTGGCTTCTCCTTGTGTCGAATCAACAAATTTGGGTTGAATACTCTACCCTCAAAAACTGTTGCGATCCCCTATACTTGTGGGTTATCAAGACTATTTTCTGGCGCCGTTACCGGGGAGGCATAGCTCTATTCTCTGAGTCACTTGGGATTTACGTCTGTTGATCACTGATACGTCCATTTTGCATCTTGCTTTCATGTTGATATTTATCGCTTTATGCGCTATTATTACACTTCACGGTACAATACTTATGCCTTTTCTCTCTTATTTTGCAAGGTTTACATGAAGAGGGAGAATGCCGGCAGCTGGAATTCTGGCCTGAAAAAGGAGCAAGTTTGAGATACCTATTATGCGCAACTCCAAAAGCCGTGAAAATCAACGAGGATTTATTTTGGAATTTATAAAAAATACTAGGCCGAAGGAGTACCAGAGGGGAGCCAGCACGAGGCCACGAGCCAACTAGGCGCAGCCCCCCTGGCCACGCCTAGGGGGCTTGTGGGCATCCTGGTGGCCCTCTGGCCCCCCTATTTTGCTACAAGAAGGGTTTCGTTCAAGAAAAAATCGAGAGAGGCTTTCGGGAGGAATCGCCGCTGCCACGAGGCGGAACTTGAGCAGAACCAATCTAGAGCTCCAGCAGGGTCGTCCTGCCGGGGAAATTTCCCTCCCGGAGGGGGAAATCGTCGCCATCGTCATCACCAACACTCCTCTCATCGGAGGGGACTCGTCACCATCAACATATTCATCAGCACCATCTCATCTCCAAACCCTAGTTCATCTCTTGTAACCAATCTCCGTCTCGCGACTCCGATTGGTACTTGTAAGGTTGTTAGTAGTGTTAATTACTCTTTGTAGTTGATGCTAGTTGGATTACTTGGTGGAAGATTATATGTTCGGATCTTTGATGCTAGGCATTGCCTCTCTGGTCATGAATATGATTATGCTTTGTGAGTAGTTACTTTTGTTCCTAAGGACATGGGATAAGTCTTGCTATAAGTAGTCCTGTGAATTTGGTATTTGTTCGATATTTTGATGTGTTGTATGTTGTTTCTCCTCTGGTGGTGCTATGTGAACGTCGACTACATAACACTTCACCATTATTTGGGCCTAGAGGAAGGCATTGGGAAGTAGTAAGTATATGATGGGTTGCTAGAGTGACAGAAGCTTAAACCCTAGTTTATGTGTTGCTTCGTAAGGGGCTGATTTGGATCCACTAGTTTAATGTTATGGTTAGACTTTGTCTTAATTCTTCTTTCGTAGTTGTGGATGCTTGCGAGAGGGGTTAATTATAAGTGGGATGCTTGTCCAGGTAAGGGCAGTACCCAAATGCCGGTCCACTCACATATCAAACTATCAAAGTAGTGAACGTGAATCATATGAACTTGATGAAAACTAGCTGGACAGAAATTCCCATGTGTCCTCGGGAGCGTTTTACCTCATATAAGAGTTTCTCCAGGCTCGTCCCTTGATACAAAAGGGATTGGGCCACTTTTCTGCACCTTTTTTGCCGTTGTTACTTGCTACTTGCTACGAATCATCTTGTCACACAACTACTTGTTACCGATAATTTCAGTGCTTGCACAAATTACCTTGCTGAAAACCACTTGTCAGATCCTTATGCTACTCGTTGGGTTCGACACTCTTACTTATCGAAAGGACTACGATAGATCCCCTATACTTGTGGGTCATCAAGACTCTTTTCTGGCGCCATTGCCGGGGAGTGAAGCGCCTTTGGTAAGTGGAATTTGGTAAGGAAACATTTATATAGTGTGCTGAAATTTATTGTCACTTGTTTCTATGGAAACTAATCCTTTGAGGAGCTTGTTCGGGGTATCTTCACCTCGAACGGAAGCACAAGGAGTTGCTCCTCAACCTGTTGCACCTACTGAAAATATTTGCTATGAATTTCCTTCGGGTATGCTTGAGAAACTGCTGGCTAATCCTTTTACACGAGATGGAACATCACATCCTGACTTGCATCTAATGTATGTAGATGAAGTTTGTGGTTTATTTAAGCTTGTAGGTTTGCCCGAGGATGAGGTCAAGAATAAGGTATTTCCCTTATCTTTGAGGGATAAAGCATTGACATGGTATAGGCTATGTGATGATACTGGATCATGGAACTACAACCGGTTGAAATTGGAATTTCATCAAAAGTTTTATCCTATGCATCTAGTACATCGTGATCGGAATTATATTTATAATTTTTGGCCTCGTGACAGAGAAAGCATAGCTCAAGCTTAGGGGAGGCTTAAATCAATGTTATATTCATGCCCTAACCATGAGCTCTCGAGAGAAATTATCATTCAGAACTTCTACGCTCGGCTTTCTCATGATGATCGCACCATGCTTGATACTTCTTGTACCAGTTCTTTTATGAAGAGAGATATTGACTTCAAATGGAATTTATTGGAAAGAATTAAATGCAACTCTGAAGAGTGGGAGCTTGATTAAGGTAAGGAGTTAGGTATGAATTTCAAGTTTGATTACGTTAAATCCTTTGTTGAAACAAATATTTTTTGTGATTTTAGCGCTAAGTATTGACTTGACTCTGAGATAGTAGCTTCATTGTGTGAATCATTTGTTGCTCATATTGATCTCCCTAAAGAGAAGTGGTTTAAATATCATCCTCCCTTAGAAGTCAATGTAGTTAAACCCAATCCAGTTGAAGAGAAAGTCATTGCCTATAATGATCCTATTGTCCCTAGTGCTTACATTGAGAAACCACCTTTCCCTATTAGGATAAAGGATCATTCTAAAGCTTCAACTGTGATACGTAGGGGCTACATTAGAACACCTACACCCCCTGAGCAAATTCGAGTTTAACCTAGCATTGCTATTATCAAAGATCTTCTGTCCGACAATGTCGAGGGCCATGATATTCACTTATGTGAAGATGCTGCTAGAATTGCTAAACCTCATGCTAGAGACAAACATAGGCATGTTGTTGGCACGCCTGTTGTTTCTGTTAAGATAGGAGATCATTGTTATCATGGTCTATGTGATATGGGTGGTAGTTTTATTGCAATAGCTCGATCCTTATATGATGAAATCAAAGACGAGATTGCACCTGTCGAGATAGAACCCATTGATGTCACTATTCAGCTTGCCAATAGATATACTATCTGCCCTTTGGGAATTGTTAGAGATGTAGAAGTCTTGTGCGGTAAAACAAAGTATCCTGCTGATTTCCTCGTTCTTGCTACCACACAAGATAGCTTTTGTCCCATCATATTTGGTAGACCTTTTCTCAATAATGTCAATGCATATATTGACTGTGAGAAGCAAACTATCACTGTTGGCTTTGAAGGTGTGTCACATGAGTCCAATTTCTCCAAGTTTGGTAAACAACCTCATGAAAAAGAGTTGTCTAGTAAGGATGAAACTATTGCCCTAGCTTCTATTAATGTGCCTCCTACTGATCCTTTAGAGCAATACTTGCTTGAGCATGAAAATGATTTGCATATGGATGAAAGGGATGAGATAGATAGAGTTGTCTTTGAACAATATCCTATCCTTAAGAATAATTTGCTTGTTGAACTGCTTGGAGATCCACCCCCACCAAAGGGTGATCCTGTGTTCGAGCTTAAATAGTTGTCTGATACTCTTAAGTATGCTTATCTCGATGAAAAATATATATATCATGTTATTATTAGTGCTAGCCTCTCAGAGCATGAAGAAAAGAAGTTACTAAAAACTCTGAGGAAGCACCGTGCTGCTATTGGATATACTCTTGATGACCTTAAGGGCATTAGTCCCACTCTATGCCAACACAAGATTAAAACTGATCTTGATTCCAAACCAGTTGCTAATCATCAACGGAGATTAAATCCTAAGATGAAAGAGGTAGTAAGAAAAGAAATACTAAAGCTCCTGGAAGCAGGTATTACCTATCATGTTTCTCATAGTGATTGGGTGTGTCCGGTGCATTGTGTCCCTAAGAAGGGAGGTATTACCGTCGTCCCTAATGATAAGGATGAATTGATCCCACATAGGATTATTACTAGCTATAGGATGGTGATCGATTTTAGGAAATTGAATAAGGCCACTAGGAAAGATCATTACCCTTTGCCTTTTATCGACCAAATGCTAGAAAGACTGTCTAAACACACACACTTCTGCTTTCTAGATGGTTATTCTGGTTTCTCCCAAATACCTGTTGCACAATCTGATCAGGAGAAAACCAATTTCACTTGCCCTTTCGGTACCTTTGCTTATAGATGTATGCCTTTTGGCTTATGTAATGCACCTGCCACTTTTCAAAGATGTATGATGGCTATATTCTCTGACTTTTGTGAAAAGATTATTGAGGTTTTCATGGATGACTTCTCTATTTACGGGTCTTCTTTTGATGATTGCCTCAGCAACCTTGATCGAGTCTTGCAGAGATGTAAAGACACCAACCTTGTCTTGAATTGGGAGAAGTGCCACTTTATGGTTAATGAAGGCATCGTCTTAGGACATAAAATTTCTGAAAGAGGTATTGAAGTCGATAAGGCTAAGGTTGATGCAGTCGAGAAAATGCCATGCCCCACATATATCAAAGGTATAATAAGTTTCCTAGGTCATGTTGGTTTCCATAGAAGGTTCACTAAAGAGTTCTCTAAGATTTCTAGGCCTCTTACCAATCTCTTGCAAAAGGATATTCCTTTTGTTTTTGACGAATATTGTGAGGAAGCCTTCCAAATACTTAAGAAGGTCTTGATAACTACACCTATTGTTCAACCACCTGATTGGAACTTACCTTTTGAAATCATGTGTGATGCTAGTGATTATGCCGTTGGCGCTGTCCTAGGAAAAAGAGTTGATAAGAAGTTGAATGTTATTCACTATGCTACTAAAACTCTAGACAGTGCCCAAAGAAACTATGCTACTACTGAAAAGGAATTTTTAGAAGTCGTGTTTGCATGTGAAAAGTTCAAATCTTACATAGTTGATTCCAAAGTCACTATTCACACTGATCACGCTGCTATTAAGTACCTCATGGAAAAGAAAGACGCTAAACCTAGACTTATCAGATGGGTTCTCTTGCTACAAGAATTTGATTTGCATGTTGTCGATAGGAAAGGTGCCGAGAACCCAGTAGCAGATAACTTGTCTAGGTTGGAGAATGTTCTTGATGACCCACAACCTATTGATGATAGCTTTCCTAATGAGCAATTGAATGTCATCAATACATCATGTAGTGCACCATGGTATGCTGATTATGCAAATTATATCGTTGCCAAATATATACCACCTAGTTTCACATACCAGCAAAAGAAGAAATTCTTCTTTGATTTGAGACATTACTTTTGGGATGATCCTCACCTTTATAAGGAAGGAGTAGATGGTGTTATTAGACGTTATGTACCTAAACATGAATAGGGACAGATCCTACAGAAGTGTCACTCCGAGGTCTACGGAGGACACCATGCAGGAGACAGAACTGCACACAAGGTATTGCAATCAGGTTTCTATTAGCCCACTCTCTTCAAGGATGCCCGTAAGTTTGTCTTGTCTTGTGACGAATGTCAAAGAATAGGTAATATCGGTAAACGTCAGGAAATGCCTATGAATTATTCACTTGTCATTGAACCATTTGATGTTTGGGGCTTTGATTATATGGGACCTTTTCCAAAATCCAACGGTTATACTCATATCCTAGTTGTTGTTGATTACGTTACTAAGTGGGTAGAAGCTATCCCAACTAGTAGTGCTGATCACAACACTTCTATCAGAATGCTTAAAGAAGTTATTTTCCCTAGATTTGGAGTCCCTAGATATCTAATGACTGATGGTGGTTCACATTTTATTCATGGTGCTTTCCGTAAAACGCTTGCTAAGTATGATGTCAACCATAGAATTGCATCTCCCTATCACCCTCAGTCCAGTGGTCAAGTAGAGCTAAGCAATAGAGAGATTAAACTAATTCTGCAAAAGACTGTCAATAGGTCTAGAAAGAATTGGTCTAAGAAGCTCGATGATGCACTGTGGGCTTATAGAACTGCCTATAAGAATCCCATGGGCATGTCTCCGTACAAAATGGTTTATGGCAAAGCATGTCATTTACCTCTTGAGCTAGAGCACAAGGCTTATTGGGCAATCAAAGAGCTCAACTTTGATTTCAAACTTGCTGGTGAGAAGAGGTTATTTGATATTAGCTCGCTTGATGAATGGAGAGCTCAAACATATGAAAATGCCAAGTTGTTCAAAGAAAAGGTTAAGAGGTGGCATGATAAAAGGATACAAAAACGTGAGTTCAATGTAGGCGATTATGTCTTGCTATATAATTCTCGTTTAAGATTTTTTGCAGGCAAGCTTCTCTCTACATGGGAAGGTCCTTACATTATTGAGGAAGTATATCGTTCCGGTGCCATCAAGATCAACAACACGGAAGGTAATTTTTCGAGAGTGGTAAATGGGCAGAGAATCAAGCATTATATCTCAGGTACTCCCATAAATGTTGAAAGCAATATTATCAATGCCATAACTCCGGAGGAGTACATAAGGGATATTTATCAGCCTGTTTCAGACTCCGAAAATGAAGAGGTGTGTGATTCGGTAAGTAAACTGACTCCAAAACTTTTCCAGTAGGAATTTCTCTCCGTTCTGGAATTTTTGAAAAAATAGAAATTTTTAAAGTAGTCTAGAAAGCGCACGAGGAGGCGACAAGCCTGCCAGGCGCGGGTCACCCCCCTGGCCGCGCGTGGGGGGCTTGTGACCACCTCGTGTGCCTCCCGGACTCCGTTTTCTTGCGGAGTACTCCTTCTGGTCGGAAAAAATCATTATATATTCTCCCGAAAGGTCTGACCCTCGTATCACGCAAATTTTCCTCTGTTTTTGTTTCGAGCTTGTTTTCTTTCGCAGATTTAAGGCAAGATGTCGTCTCAGGAATCTGTAGGGGAGAACGATCTCCCTCAAGTCTATGAAGAAGTAAATGCTGATCTGAAAAGAATGGAGGTCGTGGAGGCCAAGGAAAGGCTACCTAAAGAAACTAAGGGCAAAAGTAAGGAGAAGAATCCGGCGTTGGACGAAGGGCAATCTATGCTCAACAAGGAAGAAGCTGAGGAAGAGGATTTTCTTCAACCCTACCTCCATCCTTGATCGAGCTCTTGAGGTTATGTGAAATAACTCGTGTTCGTAATACTTATCTCACTCATGAAGTTGTTTTGCTAGAGAAACATATCACAGAGCTCCAAGGTATAAATCAAAGATTGATGGCCCTCTTGGAATCAAAAGACAAGACAACTCCACCACCATCACCTTCAAAGGAAGACAACTAAGAATGGGTATGGGCAATCCCCTTGGCTTGTGCCAAGCTTGGGGGAGTTGCCCCGGTATCTTATCACCATCACATCTTTTGCCTTTACCTTTTCTTAGTTCGATCCTTTTTGGTTTTATCTTTCTCTAGTAGAATAAAGTTCTTAGTGTCTTAGGCTTGAGTTTTGCTTTGTGTCACCCCCGATGTATTCGAGCTTGTGAGCCATATAATAAAGAGAGTTTTAGTTAAGGGCCTTGCTTCATGCCATGATCAAGAGAATGATAAAAGAACAAAAGCATGAAAGATGATGTAATGATCTTATGGGAAGTGATGGCTTCACATATAAAAATAATGTTGATTGAAACTTGTTGAGGGTGGACAAACGTAGACCTTGGTCATTGTTGCAATTAATAGGAAGTGATAAGGAAGGAGAGGTTCACATATAAATATATCATCTTTGACACCATCTATGATTGTGAACACTCACTAAACTATTACATGCTTAGAAGTAGATGTTGGACAAGGAAGACAACATAATGAATTGTGTTTGCTTGGTTCCGAACAATGTTATATGACTAGAGATCCCTTAGCATGTGACGATTGCTTCCACCTCATATTAGCCAAAACTTCCGCACTAAGTAGAGATACTACTTGCGCATCCATAAACCTTCAACCTAGTTTTGCCATGAGTGTCCGCCATACCTACCTATGGATTGAATATGATCCCTCAAGTAAGTTGTCATCGGTGCAAGCAATAAAAATTGCTCCCTAAATATTTATGATCTATTAGTGTGTGGAAAATAAGCTTTGTACGAACCTGTGATGAGGAAGACATAAAAGCGACAAACTGCATAATGAAGTTCTTTATCACATGAGGCAATATAAAGTGACGTTCCTTCACGCTAAGAGGACACACATCCAAACCCAAAAGCGCATGACAACCTCTGCTTCCCTCTGCGAAGGGCCTATCTTGTACCTTTACTTTTTGCCCTTGAAAGAGTCATGGTGATCTACACCAATTCCTTATTTTGCCTTTATCTTGGCTAACGTCATATGCTAGGGAAAGATCTATATTCATATGTCAACTTGGAAGTAAGTATTCATGAACTATTATTGTTGACAATACCCTTGAGGTAAGTGGTTGGGAGGCAAAACTATAAGCCCCTATCTTTCTCTGTGTCGAACTGAAACTTTGATCTCATGAGTACCATGTGAGTTGTAGCAATTGTAGAAAACGAAAGGATGATTGAGTATGTGGATTTGCTTTACAAGCTCTTATTTGACTCTTTCCGGTGTTATGATAAATTGCAATTGCTTCAATGACTAAAGGCTATCGGTTGTTAATTCTCAGTAAGGTTCTTGATCCATACTTTACCTTGTGAAGGAATTGTCACTTTAGCATAAGAGTTCATATGATGGTATTGCTGTTCTGAATATGATCATGATGCCTGCATGTCTGTATCTTGTGTTGTCGACACCTCTCTCTCTAAACATGTGGGCATATTTATTGATCTCGGCTTTCGCTTGAGGACAAGCAAGGTCTAAGCTTGGGGGAGTTGATACGTCCATTTTGCATCATGCTTTCATGTTGATATTTATCGCTTTATGGGCTGTTATTACACTTCACAGTACAATACTTATGTCGTTTCTCTCTTATTTTGCAAGGTTTACATGAAGAGGGAGAATGCCGGCAGCTGGAATTCTCGCCTGAAAAAGGAGCAAGTTTGAGATACCTATTCTGCGCAACTCCAAAAGCCGTTAAAATCAGTGAGGACTTATTTTGGAATTTATAAAAAATACTGGGCCGAGGAAGTACCAGAGGGGAGCCAGCAGGAGGCCACAAGCCAGCTAGGCGCGACCCCCCTGGTCGCGCCTAGGGGGCTTGTGGGCATCCTGGTGGCCCTCTGGCCCCCCTCTTTTGCTACAAGAAGGGTTTCGTTCCAGAAAAATCAAGAGAGGCTTTCGGGAGGAATCGCCGCCGCCACGAGGCAGAACTTGAGCAGAAACAATCTAGAGCTCCGGCAGGGTCGTCCTGCCGGGGAAACTTCCTCCCGGAGGGGGAAATCGTCGCCATCGTCATCACCAACACTCCTCTCATCGGAGCGGACTCGTCACCATCAACATCTTCATCAGCACCATCTCATCTCCAAACCCTAGTTCATCTCTTGTAACCAATCTCCGTCTCGCGACTCCGATTGGTACTTGTAAGGTTGTTAGTAGTGTTAATTACTCTTTGTAGTTGATGCTAGTTGGATTACTTGGTGGAAGATTATATGTTCAGATCTTTGATGCTACACATTACCTCTCTGGTCATGAATATGATTATGCTTTGTGCGTAGTTACTTTTGTTCCTGAGGACATGGGATAAGTCTTGCTATAAGTAGTCATGTGAATTTGGTATTCGTTCGATATTTTGATGTGTTGTATGTTGTTTCTCCTCTAGTGGTGTTATGTGAACGTCGACTACATAACACTTCACCATTATTTGGGCCTAGAGGAAGGCATTGGGAAGTAGTAAGTAGATGATGGGTTGCTAGAGTGACAGAAGCTTAAACCCTAGTTTATGCGTTGCTTCGTAAGGGGCTGATTTGGATCCACTAGTTTAATGCTATGGTTAGACTTTGTCTTAATTCTTCTTTCGTAGTTGTGGATGCTTGCGAGAGGGGTTAATCATAAGTGGGATGCTTGTCCAAGTAAGGGCAGTACCCAAACGCCGGTCCACCCACATATCAAACTATCAAAGTAGCGAACGTGAATCATATGAACTTGATGAAAACAAGCTTGACACAAATTCCCATGTGTCCTCGGGAGTGTTTTACCTCCTATAAGAGTTTGTCCAAGCTGGTCCCTTGATACAAAAGGGATTGGGCCACTTTGTTGCACCTTTGTTACAGTTGTTACTTGCTACTTGCCACGAATCATCTTGTCACACAATTACTTGTTGCCGATAATTTCAGTGCTTGCATAGATTACCTTGCTGAAAACCACTTGTCAGATCCTTCTTCTCCTCGTTGGGTTCGACACTCTTACTTATCGAAAGGAATACGATATATCCCCTATACTTGTGGGTCATCAATCACTATGAGGAATCTGAACGACCCAAAAACTAAAGTCTTGCCCTCAACTACGAGGACAGGTAAGGAACTGCCATCTAGCTCTGCACTTGATTCACCTTCAGTTATGAGTAAGTTTGTGACACCACCTCCTGCTAGAAATTTTGATGTGTCGCCTGTGCTTGATGATGCTACTTCTGCTATCCATGATGCATGTGATGATGCTTTGCTTGATACTTCTTTGCCACTAGGTGCATTCCTAGATGCACAAATTGCTAGAGTTGCTGCCGAATGTGATGATACTTCTCAAACTGTTGAGATTATTGAATTAGAACCTGTTGTTTCACTTGTTAGAACTATCTCTCCTAGATATGAATTGCCTAATATACCTGAGGGTTATGTTATGGAGGGAGAGATAGGTGAGGACTTTCTTGCTTGTAAGGATAGCTCTGATCATGAGAAATTACTGCGCAAGTGGAAAGAAAAATCTCTGAACGCTAGGATGAAATACGACCCGAAGTTTGCTACTTCGCCTATCTTTGTGACTAATAAGGATTATGAATTCTCTGTCGATCCTGAGTTAATCACTCTGGTCGAATCGGATCCTTTTCATGGTTATGAGTCTGAAACGGTTGTAGCACATCTTACTAAGCTGCACGATATAGCCATCCTATTCACGAGTGAGGAAAAGATCCGCCACTACTATATCCTTAAGTTGTTTCCTTTCTCGCTAAAGGGTGATGCTAAGACTTGGTTCACTTCTCTTGCTCCTGGTTATGTGCGTAATCCCCAGGATATGATCTACTACTTCTCTGAGAAATATTTTCCTGCCCATAAGAAACAAGCTGCCTTGCAGGAAATATATAACTTTGTGCAAGTTGAAGAAGAGAGTCTCCCACAAGCTTGGGGGAGGCTTGTCCAGCTGCTGAATGATTTGCCTGATCACCCTCTTGAGAAAAATGAAATACTTGATATCTTCTATAATGGACTAACCAATGCTTCTAGGGACCACCTAGATAGTTGTGCTGGTTGTGTTTTCAGGAAACTAACTGTGGAACAAGCTGAGATTCTATTGAATAATATCTTGTGCAATGAGAATGCTTGGACTATTCCCAAACCACCTCCGAAGCCAACTCCGAAGAAAAGAGGTATCATATTCCTCGTTCCTGAAGATATGCAAGAAGCTAAGAAATCTATGCGAGAGAAAGGCATTAAATTTGAAGATGTTAAGAATCTACCACCTATCAAAGAGATCCATGGTCTTGATAACCCGACACAGGTAGTAGAGGTAAATTCTCTTCGTAGATTCAATGAGAGTGATATTCCTTTTGATAAACCTGCTAGCTTATGCTTAGATGAATTTGATAACTTTGTTGCCAAACAACAAAGTTTCAGTGATTATGTTAGTAGACAATTGGAACAGAATGCCCGTATGCTTAGTCGTGTAAGTGCTTGTGTGGATAGAAATGTCAATGATCTTAAGCTTTTGAGTAAACATGCCTCTATGGTCACTACTCAGGTAGAACAAGTACTTAAGGCTCAAAATGACTTGCTCAATGAGTTGAATGACAATTCTGTTAGAGTCGTCACTAGAGGCGGTAGAATGACCGAGGAACCTTTGTATCCTAAGGGTCATCCTAAGAGAATTGAACAAGATTCTCAAGGAATTAGCACTAAGGCACCTAGTCATCCTGGTATTAGGAAGAAAAAGAAAGATGATAGGAACTTGCATGCTAGCAACCATGTTGCTGTTACACCCGAGAATCCAAACGATGTCTCTGTTTCTAATACCGAAACACAATCTGGTGATGAACATGAGCCTAGTGATAATATTGATAGTGGTGTTCATGATGATGCTCAACCTAGCAATGATAAGGATGTGGAGATTGAACCAGTTGATCTTGATAACCCACAACCTAAGAATAGGATATATGATAAGAACGACTTCATTGCTAGGAAGCATGGTAAAGAAAGGGAACCATGGGTTCAGAAACCCATGCCCTTTCCTTCCAAACCATCCAAGAAAAAAATGATGAGGATTTTGAGCGCTTTATTGAAATGATTAGACCTGTATTTCTGCAAATGTGTTTGACAGATATGCTCAAAATGTCTCCGTATGCTAAGTACATGAAGGATATTGTGACTAATAAGAGGAGGATACCTGAGGTTGAGATTTCCACCATGCTCGCTAATTACACCTTCAAGGGTGGAACTCCTAAGAAACTAGGTGATCCCGGAGTGCCCACTATACCTTGCTCCATTAAAGGAAACTATGTTAGAACTGCCTTATGCGACCTTGGAGCCGGTGTTAGTGTTATGCCTCTCTCTCTTTATCGTAGACTTGAATTGGATAAGTTGACACCCACTGAAATCTCCCTGCAAATGGCTGACAAATCAACTGCTTTCCCTATCGGCATTTGCGAGGATGTGCCTGTTGTGGTTTCTAACATTACTATCTTAATAGACTTTGTTATTCTGGATATTCCCGAGGATGATGCCATGGCGGTCATCCTTGGAAGACCCTTTTTAAACACTGCAGGGGCTGTTATTGATTGCAACAAAGGCAATGTCACTTTCCATGTCAATGGTAATGAGAATACGGTGCACTTTCCGAAGAAACAATATCGAGTACATTGCATCAATGCTATTGAAAAAACTTCATCGGTTCTTATTGGGAGCTTTGAATGCCCTATACCTATTGTTAAGATGAAGTATGATTTGCTTGTTGGGGATATGCACATCTCCATTGAGGTAACCTAGTGACTATTCAAAAAATCTCCGGTTTTATGCGATTTGAAAAAAGTTTGTTAAAGAGACTTGATCAACCTCATTAACAGATTTCTTTTGATGACCATGAGATGGATGAATCTAGGAGTCACAACCCTCTGTTCCAAACTTTTATTTTATGTTGCTTAGAAGGAAAATGATAGATTTAGCTTTAGTTTTTCCTGTTTTCAGTTTTTGCGTCCCTTAGAAAAGTGTCCCGAAAATAAAAGTTCTTCAAATGCCCTCAAAATCAAGTATGATTTTTTCTTGATTTTTTGAAAAATTCTGAGACAGAGAGCTAGTCAGGGGGATGCACCAGTGGGCCACAAGCCCAGGAGGCGCGGGCACCCCCCTGGCCGCGCCTACCAGGCTTGTGGGGCCCACGTGGCCCCCCTCCACTTATTCCAGCTGCCATCTCCTTCTCCTACCTACAGAAAAAATTCATTCTATAGCTCAAACCCATGTTCTTGCTCTTCTTGCTGTGATTTTCGATCTCCTTGTGCAAAGCCCCATTCAACAAGCTGTTTTGGGGGAATTGTTCCTTGGTATGTGACTCCTCCATTGGTCCAATTAGTTTTTTTCTCTAGTGCCTTGTTCATTGCGTATTTTTGCTGCCTTGGTGACCCTATTCTTGAGCTTTGCATCCTAATTTTAGCTGGTCCCAAGTGGTTTTGATGCATGATATGGCCTCTAGGCACTTGTAGGAGTAGTTGATATGAGTTTTGTTAAGCCTTTTTCACTTTTCCTTTGAGTCACCAAAAATTTCAGAACTTTTCAGAGAAAGGAAAAGGGAAAGATGAGGAGGTTCCTAAGAGGCTCTTCAAGCCGTGACCCCAAGGATGATGGAATTGAGAAGAAGAAACCCAAGTATCTGGTCCCCCTAGTTGCAGAAATTCGAGTGTGCGAGTGGCCAAGCGATGTGTTCTTACGTGCCGCCGGTCATTATGAGGATTTGTATTACTTGGTGGAGAACGCAGGCCTTACCGCATTTGTTGAAGATAAGTGTCCACAATACCTCCTCCTCACTAATATTTCCGTGCAAAGCTTTAATTTCTATCCAAGGAAGAACCCTCCTATGGTTGAGTTCAAGTTATATGATATCCCCCAGCGCATGTCACTCTGGGATTTTTGCAATGTTTGCAAATTACCTTATGTTGGGGATATTCATGAACCTCGTCCATGGGACTTGGAGGCTTTCATTGATACTATTGTTGTAGGAGAGGAGAGAGGAGTATCTTGCGCTAGAGTTGCTAGCATACATTTTCCCGTGCTTCGGTACTTCTCATTATTTGTGGGAAAATGTTTGATTGGCCGTGGGAAAGCTGGAGCCCTTAGCTCCCCAGATCTTGCAGTCTTGCGCGAAGCTCTTTATAATGATAAAACTTATAGCTTGGGCGCTATAGTGGCTCAACGGTTGAACATGAACCGTACTAAAGGCGCTATTTATGGAGGTATCTATGCTACCCGTATTGCCAAACATTTTGAGATACCTATTAGACTGCACGAGGAAGAAGAGATGCTTCTTCTTGAGAGATATCTAGATTATGATAGCATGGTTCGCCATGACTTTCTTGATAAAGATATAAATAAGAGGATGATTTATAACCTGGTATTTAGTCAGGGTACTCATGAGACTATTACTTTGCCTGCTCCTTCTTTGTTCAATCTTCATCTAGGCAGGTACATTATTATGCCCTCGCACATCTACGCATATTGGGGCATAGCGCCACCACAGGCGCACGTGCCCGAGCTACCAGTCGAGTACCAGACACCAGTTTCTCAGTGGGAGCCAGAGGAGCTCACCTAGCAGTGGCACCCTCAGTACACTCCGGAGTACCCCGAAGATGGTTACTTCCCACCTTGGGAGTAGACCAACTTAGGCCCAAAGCCTAAGCTTGGGGGAGTACGTGTTTCTCAATGACTTTATACTCATCCTTACACTTTCACTTTGATAGTCGGTGTTCACACTTTGCCACTGTATCATCCATGCTAGTTTATTTCTTTTTCGTTTTATTCTAGTGTGTTTGTTTAGTTTGAGAAAACCCAAAAAGATTTCATGCTCTTCTTTTGCTTGTTGGGAGCTTTCCCGTGTAAATAGTTTTCTTTTTCTTCAGGTCAAGGTAGAAGACCATGGTTACGATGTTTAGTGGCTCTCACATGCATATCTGTTTACCTGTCAAAGAGCCATATTACTTTGTCTTCTCCTTTGTGTTTGCTTGCAGATTCCACCTTAGTACAATGCACGAACACTCTTATTATTGTTCACATCATTCGGTCGTGCAAATGAACGGCAATAATGACGATATATGATGAAGTGACTGAGCCTGGAAAAGCTGGTATGAACTCAATCTATTTTGTTTTTGTAAATATGACTAGCTCATCGTTCCTAATTCAGCTTTGTTATGAGAGAAGCATGTTTGCAATGACAACTTAGAGATCATAGTTTCTGATGCCATGCTTAATTAGCTAGGAGCTTATAATGGTTTGTCTTGGATGCCAACATGAATTTCAAGATGATTATGATGTAGTATGATAGGATGGTATCCTCCTTTGAATGATTCAAGTGGCTTGACTTGGCACATGTTCACGCATGTAGTTGAAACAAAATCAACATAGCCTCTATGATATTCATGTTTATGGTGATTTATGTCCTACTCATGCTTGCACTCAATGTTGGTTAATTTCAATGCATATTTATGACTGTTGTCGCTCTCTAGTTGGTCGCCTCCCGGTCTTTTGCTAGCCTTCACCTGTACTAAGCGGGAATACTTCTTGTGCATCCACTTCCATAAACCCAAAGTTGTTCCATATGAGTCCAGCATACCTACCTATATGCGGTGTCTACCTGCCGTTCCAAGTAAATTTGTATGTGCCACTCTCTAAACCTTCAAGAAATAATCTGTTTTGCATGCCCGAACCGCTCATGTGGTGACAAGGGGCGATCAGTATCTTCCATGCTAGGCGTGTTATCCTCGATACGTGTTTATTCACTATCATTCACGAGAAAGGGGCCGGTAATTGGAATGCCCAGTTTCATGCTCAAATCGAAAAGATAATTGCAAACAAAACTCCCCCTGGATTGTTGTTGGTATGGACGGCACCCGAGGATTCGGCTAGTCGTGGAGTGTGATTGATCGGTGGTGGGGGAGTCAGAACTTTACTTTTCTGTTTGGGAACCGCCTATAGTATGTGTAGCATGGAAGATGGTGAAAACTCTTAGTCATTGCGTTGACAATGAAAGCATGCCACCCAAAATTATTTATCTCTGTTTTAAAAAGCTTGAGCTCTGGCACCTCTGCAAATCAATGCTTCCCTCTGCGAAGGGCCTATCTATTTATGTTTCTGTTGAGTCATCATGTCCTTATAAAAGCACCAATTAGAGAGCACCTCCGTCATTTTTATGCTTTGCTATTAATTGTTATTGAGTATGACTATGACTGGATCTTCTTTGCCATGAATTACAATGTTCAGTGAGCCCTTGGTCTTTGAAGGTGCTCTGCATTTATGTTTTGCGGTCTCAGAAAGAGCTAGCGAGATACCACCTGTTCATATTGCTTCATAATTGTTTTGATTGAAGTGTTGACGTTTGAAACTTGTTATTATTGCTCGCTAGTTGATTGTGCCATTGATATGAGTACATCTTGAGACCTAAATGTCATTGCTTATGTGGTTAGCTTATGATCTTGCTGAAAATCTGAATATGAGTTAGACATAATTGCAACAACAAGATCAAACAGAGTTCGTAAAAGTTTTTCTTTTGTCTCTTTCAGTTTGTCAACTGAATTTCTTGAGGACAAGCAAGGCTTTAAGATTGGGGGAGTTCATACGTCTCCATCGTATCTACTTTTCCAAACACTTTTGCCCTTGTTTTGGACTCTAATTTGCATGATTTGAATGGAACTAACCCAGACTAACGCTGTTTTCAGCAGAATTGCCATGGTGTTGTTTTTGCGCAGAAATAAAAGTTCTCGGAATGACCTCGAAATTTACGAGGATTTTTTGTGGAATATATATAAAATACTGATGCAAGAATCAAGTGGAGACGTGGAGCGAGGAGCCCACAAGCCCAGGAGGCGCGGGGCCCCTGGTCGCGCATAGCAGGCTTGTGGGGCCCTCGGGGCTCCGCCGCCTCCAACTGCAGCTCTATTTAGTCCCTTTCGTCCTGAAAAAAATCAAGGAGGATAGTTCATCGCGTTTTACGATACGGAGGCGCCGCCACCACCTGTTCTTTGCTATCCCACAGACAACAGCGCCAGAAATTGACACGTTGACAGAGGCTGGGCTTGCGTTGGTTTTTCCCTTGAAGAGGAAAGGGTGATGCAACACATGAGCAGTAAGTATTTTCCTCAGTTTGAGAACCAAGGTATCAATCCAGAAGGAGGGTCTCGTCAAGTCCAGAGTACCTGCGCAAACACAAACAAGCTTGCACCCAACGCTTCAAAGGGGTTGTCAATTCCTTCAAGATTGTTTGCAAAGTGAGATCTGAAGGCAGAAAGTGCAACGAAGTAAAAAGTGTAAGGCTGAAAATATGGTGTGGAGTAGACCGTGGGGGCCATAGTGTTCACTAGAGGCTTCTCACAAAATAGCAAGTATCACGGTGGGTGAACAAATTACTCTTGAGCAATTGATAGAACCACGCAAAGTCATGACGATATCTAAGGCAATGATCATACATATATGCATCATGTCTGAGACAAGTAGACCGATACTTTATGCATCTACTACTATTACTCCACATATCAACCGCTATCCAGCATGCATCTAGTGTATTGAGTTCATGACGAACAGAGTAACGCTTTAAGCAAGATGACATGATGTAGAGGGATAATCTCAAACCAATGATGAAAACCCCATCTTTTTACCCTTGATGGCAACAAAACGATGCGTGCCTCGCTACCCCTTCTGTCACTGGGTAAGGTCACCGCATGGTATGAACCCAAAACCAAGCACTTCTCCCATTGCAAGAATCATAGATCTAGTTGGCCAGACAAAACCCACAACTGGAAGAGAATTACAAGGATATGAAATCATGCATAAGAGAGATCAGAAGAAACTCAAATAAGATTCATAGATAATTTAATCATAAATCCACAATTCATCGAATCTCGACAAACACACCGCAAAAGAAGATTACATCGGATAGATCTCCATGAAGATCATGGAGAACTTTGTATTGAAGATCCAAGAGAGAGAAGAAGCCATCTAGTTACTAGCCATGGACCCGTAGGTCTATGGTGAACTACTCACGCATCATCGGAGAGGTCATGGTATTGATGGATAAGCCCTCCGTGTACGAATCCCCCCCCCCCTCCGACAGGGCACCAGGACGTGCCCTAGATGGGATCTTGCGGAGACAGAAGCTTGCGGCGGCGGAAAAGTGATTGCGATGATCTCCTGATTTTTTCTGCAATTTATGGGAATATATAGGTGAAAGACCTAGGGAAAATGGCGTCCAGGGGGCCCACAAGCCTGGATGGCGCGGCCCCCCTGGCCGCGGGGTGGTGGATTGTGGGTCCCCTGGGGCTCCCTGCCTTGGCTCCCAAGCTCCCCGATCTTCTTCCGTTCCAAAAAAAATCTTTTCGGGGATTTTCTTCCGTTTGGACTCCGTTTCAAAATCTCCTCTGAAAGGGGTCAAAAACATGGAAAAAAACAGGAACTGGCACTTGGCACTTAGTTAATAAGTTAGTTCCAAAAAAATATATATAATGCATGCAAAACATCCAAAGTTTGACAAGATAATAGCATGAAACCATCAAAAATTATAGATACGTTGGAGACGTATCATTCTTCCTGAGGAGGGCAGATCTGGAGTCCGTTATGGGCTCCGGAGAGGGGAGATCATCACCGTCATCATCACCAACCTTCCTTCATCGCCAATTCCATGATGCTCTTCACCGTTCGTGAGTAATCTCATCGTAGGCTTGCTGGACGGTGATGGGTTGGATGAGATCTATCATGTAATCAAGTTAGTTTTTATGGGGATTGATCCCTAGTATCCACTATGTTCTGAGATTGATGTTGCTACTACTTTGCCATGCTTAATGCTTCTCACTAGGGCCCGAGTGCCATGATTTCAGATATGAACCTATTATGTTCTCGTCAATATATGTGTGTTCTTGATCCTATCTTGCAAGTTGTAGTCACCTACTATGTGTTATGACCCGGCAACCCCGGAGTGACAATAGTCGGTACCACTCCCGGAGATGACCATAGTATGAGGAGTCCATGTATTCACTAAGTGCTAATGCTTTTTTTCCGGTTCTCTATTAAAAGGATTACCTTAATATCCCGTAGTTTCCATTAGGACCCCGCTGCCACGGGATGGATGGACAATAGATGTCATGCAAGTTCTTTTCCCTAAGCACGTATGACTATATACGGAATACATGCCTACATTACATTGACGAACTGGAGCTAGTTACATATCTCCCCATGTTATTACTGTTGCATGATGAATGTCATCCGGCATAATTATCCATCACCGATCCAATGCCTACGAGTTTTTCCTACCGGTCCTTGCTATGTTACTTTGCTGCTGCTACTGTTACTGCTACTGCTATTACTGCTGTTACTGCCGCTACTACTGTCACTGCTGCTACTGTTACCATTGCTACTATTGCTATCACACAACTCTGTTACTGAAACTTTGCTGCAGATACTAAGTCTTTCAGGTGTGGTTGAATTGACAACTCAACTGCTAATACTCGAGAATATTATTTGGCTTCCCCTTGTGTCGAATCAACAAATTTGGGTTGAATACTCTACCCTCGAAAACTGTTGCGATCCCCTATACTTGTGGGTTATCATACCCCGAGAAGGAATGTTTGGGGGTTTGGTTATCCTTGCGCATCCTCAACTCATGGTAACGTGAGGGTACTCTATATATTCCAACCCCTCCAGAGGTTAGCGGTCAATTTAGTAGCTAGAGTTCTCAACTAATTTTAGTTTTTGAAAAACACACGGATTTCCCAAAATACCACACCTATCACTAATAGGCTCAAGCTCTTAGCACCAATAGTCCAAACATTACTCAAAACTATTGCAAGTTATTACTATACGTAAATAGCAACCTCAGTTACCTACTCATGCAAGACACACAACTCAATGCAACAAGCCAACTCTCTAAACAAGATAAGCATGATAACTCAAGAGAGTTCCAAAATCAACCTAAGTAAAAGCTCTTAAAAAGATAAGCATGAAAACTAAGAGCTAAGCATGACAGTATCTACGAAAAGATGAAGAACACAAAAAAGAATAAACATGAAAAGCTATGTTGTGTTCTAGAGTGGAATGGAGCGTGTCTCTCCCAAACAAGGTAGGCTAGGTTCCGACTTGTTATGACCAGCAAACTAAAATAAAACAAACTAAAAAGAAAATAGCGGGACGCTCCACGCATAGCACATATCATATGAAGTGATAAAAATATAGCATGGAGATGGACGACCTAATGATTGTTCAGAGAGAAGGGGATGCACGGGGGCATCCCCAAGCTTAGACGCTTGAGTCTCCTTGAATATTTCTTGGGATGCATGGGGGCATCCCCAAGCTTGAGCGTTCGACACTCATTTATCTTCTTTCATCATCTCTCCCATCGCAATACTTGAAAACTCCCTTCATACAAAACTCATCATAAGTTGATTAGAGTGGTTAGTTCCCTTAATAAAATAGTTCAATACCTGCTGTAAATGAAGATTTTCATGAAAATCTACTGCTTCTTATGCATGCCAAAGGGTTTTTGAAAATAAAAGGCAAGCTTAGGATTTGCAAAACAATGAAAACGCAAAACATGGCAGAATCTACGAAAAAGAGAATAAGAGGTAGTAAATGATTTATTCGTGGCACTTCTGTAAATCAAATCAAAAAACTCAGAACATATGCCAGAAATACAATTATACAGAGCATGCTGCCAAAAAATCAGATCAAAAAGATGATATGGTGTTTTTTGGCGAATTTTTCCGTCAAGCACACAGAACCTGTTTCTGGACAGCATGTCACAACTTTTGAAATTTCTTGCAATCGGAGGCTATAACTTAGCACAAAGCTTAAAAATAAAGATACAATGATGTTGCTACAATAGTAACACACATCAAGACCACTAAAACAGAAAGTAAAAACATATTGGGTTGCCTCCCAACAAGCTATTTCTTTTATGCCTTTGAGCTAGGCACAATGCAAGAAGATCAAGTGTTATCAACTCCAAAAGAATAACTTGCCCGAGTAACGGACTCGTAAGGTAACTTAATCTTCTTTCTAGGGAAGTGTTCCGTTCCCTTTTTAAGAGGAAATTGGAATTTAATAATTCCCTCTTTCATGTCAATGATAGCACCAACGGTGCGGAGAAAAGGACGTCCCAAAATAATTGGACATGAAGGATCACATTCAATGTCCATAATAAGAAAATCAACGGGCACATGATTATCATTGACAATAATAAGAACATCATCAATTCTCCCTAAAGGTTTATTTATCGAAGAATCAACGAGACGAACACCAAAAGAACATGGATCATAAGGTTTCCAATCAAGCATATCATACATTCTTTTGGGCATAACGGAGGCACTAGCTCCAACATCACACAAAGCAAAGCAAGAGATATTATTCAATTTAATTTTGACCATAGGATCCCAACCATCTTCTAGTTTTTTAGGAATAGAAGTCTATAGCTTGAGCTTCTCCTCCCTAGCTTTGATAAGAGCATTGGTAATATGCTCGATGAAGGCAATATTGAGTGTACTAGTGTGGGGGTCTTTAGCCATTCTTTGCCAAAAAGTGACCACTTCGGAGAGACTACAATTATCAAAATCAAGGTTGCTATCATTAATTAAAGTGGTAGTAATGTCATCTAAGCTCATTCTTTTGGTAGTCTCTAAATTCATATGACCTTTTTGTCCTATAGTTTATGTATTAGCATCACCATTAATAGGTCCATTGGAACTAGGAGTACGATGGGTGCTAAAAGTTTTGAGATCCTCAACCACTTGTATAGTAGAAATGGTAGTATGTGTAGGAAGGCTCTTAATTCTCTCTTCCTCTACCTTTTCTCTAGCCCATCTCTCTTTAAGTTTGGCTAGCATTCTTATGTTCTCATTAATTTGGACTTGGATAGCATTCATGGGTGTGGTGTTCCTTTCCTCAAGTGGGGAAGTTCTAATTTTAAGCATCTCTACATCATGAGCTATGTCGTCCACCTTGAAAGTGAGACTATCTAATTTTTCTAGTTTCTCTTATACACTCTTGTTGAAGGCTTTTTGAGAAGTGATAAAATCCTTAAGCATGCTCTCTAATTCAGAAGTGGAGTTTTTGGTGCTAGGATAATTGTTGTTGTTCCCATAGTTGTTGGATGGGAACGGTCTAGGATTGCTACCAAAATTACTCCTATAAGCATTGTTGTTAAAGTTGTTCCTAGAGATAAAATTAACATCAACTTGCTCTCTTTCTTGAGCAACCAAAGAATTTAAAGGAACATCATGAGGATCAATAGGAGCTTGCTTAGTGAGTAGAGTCATAATCATGTCAACCTTATCATTAAGGGAGGAGATATCCTCAACAGAGTTTACCTTCCTACATGTTGGAGCTCTCTCGGTGTGCCATTGAGAATAATTTGTCATCATCTCATCCAATAGCTTTGTGGCAGCACCAAGTGTAGTTGACATAAAGGTTCCTCCCACGGCCGAGTCTAACAGATTCCGCAAGGTAAAGTTCAATCGTGCATAAAAAAGTTTGGCTAACCATCCAAGTAGTCAAACCATGAGTAGGGCAATTCTTAATAAGAGATTTCATACGTTCCCAAGCTTGAGCAACATGTTCATTATCCAATTGCCTAAAATTCATAATGTTACTCCTCAACTGGATAATCTTAGCAGGCGGGTAATACTTCCGAATAAAAGCATCTTTGCACTTATCCCAAGAATCTATGATATTCCTAGGCAAAGATTGAAGCCACGCTTTAGCTCCTCCTCTCAAGGAGAAAGGAAAAAGCTTAAGTTTAACAATATCACCATCAACTTCTTTATACTTTTGCATATCACAGAGCTCAACAAAATTGTTCAAGTGCAAGGCAGCATCATCTCCAGCACCAGAGAATTGATCTTCCATAACAAGGTTCAGCAAAGCAGGTTTGATCTCATAGGACGTGGCCTCAGTGGCAGGAGTAGCAATAGGAGTGCAGATAAAGTCATTGTTGTTGTGACTAGTGAAGTCACACAACTTGGTGTTCTTAGGGGAACCCATAGCAACGACAACAAGCAAGAGGAAAGTAACTTTTTTTTGTGGTTTTTGGTATAGGACTCTAAAGCAAAAACTAGTAATCAAACTAACAATACTAAAAAGCAAAGGTAAAAGATAGTGTGCAACTTCCCTATCTTGAAGAGTGGAGTCCCCGGCAACGCCGCCAGAAATTCGCTTGATGACGAGTTGATGGATATACTTCTCGCCCCTTGTTGGTTACCCCAAGTGGAAGGTGGAGATGTAGTCAGCAAGATTTCCCTTACGCGGTGACTATAAGGTTTAGCGAACCAGGAGGACTCCTAGGCTCAACAAGTAGGTGTCTTCTGTCCTGGTCAGCAGAAGACGTGGACCTGCACACACAACAAATAACTTTGCTCCCAACGAGTACAAAGAGGTTGTCAATCTCTCTGGCCTTGTAGTTTGCAAAGGATCAAAACACAAGTGGGAAGGTAATAGTGATTACAACGGAAAAGTAAATAAAGTGGTAAATGGTGGAGGTGTAAACAATGATTGTGATATGAACCGGAGTCACATGATGTTCACTATTAATGTCTCTCTCCCAAAAGACGATAAACAACTATGCTAGGCTAAACAAATCACAGTTGGACAATTGACAGAATTCACCGCAATGCTAATTATGCTCCTTGATAGTATGAGGTTCAATAGTAATGGGCAATACGCCAAGACAAGTAGACCATTTATTCATCAGCATCTACTTACTAATCATCCACTATCGTGGGTATAAGCCTGACAGTAGATGTGTAGGGTACGAAAAGGATGGGCAGAGTCCTAGCTACGGCGAGGTTGTATGAGTTCAGGCCCCTCTACGGTGGAGGTAATAGCCCTACGTCTCGGTGCTCTGGGAGCTTGTTGTCGAGTGGATTATGGAATACAATGAGTTGCTAACCCCTCTACCAGCGGGGGAGGGTGGCTTATATAGAGTGCGCTGCCCTCCACAACGGTTCCGGTACAGGGGTGGAGTAGTGGCGATTGAATGCGTACGTTACAGGTAACGTACGCCCTAAATGCTAATAAATGCACCTAGAAACGTACGACCGTTTCCCTCCAGGGGGGTTACGATGTACCGAGTGGTATCCAGTCGGTTAGCTTGATATCCTCCGAATGCTAGTCTCCGACTGGATGATGGGGGCTCCTTAATTCAGTCGGGGCTGACTAAGGGCCTTGTCCTTTGTGAGGGGTAGTCCTTGGGTAGGACCTACAGGGAAGGCCTATGACCCTACCCTAGGACTATAACCCCATCATTAGTCCCCGAATGGATCGGGGTTGGAACGACAAAGCGATGCTTGAAGTTTGGATCCGACTGGAACGGACTTGGATTGGGCGTTGCTTGCCTCGATCCATTTTATCTTTTCTGACCAATGATCCGAGTGGAAATCTCCGTGGAACAAACTGTCGGAAACCGAGTGCTCCCAGGGTATCTCTTGACGCGACCAGTCAACTGACAGCAGCGGATTTTCCGGGATCCTCAAATTTAGGTTTCTGCGCGCTCAGCGGGGATGACGCCAGCGCGCTCGAGTAGCGCCTGACGCCTCGATCCTCGTGCCTTCAACTCCTCCACTGATATCGCCGCGGCCGGTCGGGGGATAAGGTTTCGGGGCCACCTGCCAGCGACCCAGTCGGAACCTTACTTAAATCCCGGCGGCAAGGGTTTTTCGTTACGCCCGCCGGATACTTTGCCATTGCTTCGTCCTCCTCGCCTCCTCCAGCGCACCTAACCTCCCCACTCCTCCTCTCTCTCTGCAAACTCGCAACTTCCGCCATGACCAAGGGTCAAACCAGCAAGATGGAGGCGAGGAAGAAGAAGGGGAAGGCGGCGGCTCCTGCTCAGCGGCGGCAGCGGCCGTTGCCGGCGGGGTAGATTCAAGGCGACTTCCTCCCCTCCACGGTGACAGAGGGGGATCTGCTGCAGTTGGTGGAGGACGGGATGATCGTCCACAAGTCTTGGAGGCTGCCGGCTGAGAATGAGGTCGACCGGCACCCCGGGAGGGGGAGCGCGTCTTGCTGCTCAGCCATGTCTACCGAGGTTTCTCCCTGCCCCCGCATCCTTTCTTTAAGGGCATCCTGAACCACTTCGGGGCACAGCTTCACCACTTTCCTCCGAATGCCATTGCCCATCTCTCTGCTTTCATCGTTATGTGCGAGTGTTTCCTCGGCTGCCCCCCCCCCCATTGGGGGTTGTTCAAACATATATTCTCTGCTAGATCTCAGACTATCAAACGACTCAGCCAGTCGGATGATAAAACGCATCTTCTCCAACTCTGCGGAGGCTTAGGTTTCCAGAAAAAGAGTCGGAGTAGTTATCCTGCTCTTTAGCTGAGCGAGTCGGTCACAAACTGGCAGTCGACGTGGTTCTACTGCCAAGACGTTGCCTGTCCGAATGCCTCTTCTGGGTTTCCCCCTTTTAGCCTAGATCGTCCCGCTCCACCTAAGCAGCTCGCGCTCACAAAGGTGGAGAAGCTCGACATCCAGCCCCTGGTCGACGCACTCGTAGACGTCGTTAGGAGGGGAGTCACCGGCATGGATTTGCTGGAGACTTTCCTTGGTCGGTGCATTCAACCACTGCAGGCTCGCGACCACGCCATGTGGCACTACTCGGGGACCGAGGACTCCACTCGGACTAACGTCTTGAGCGTGACCGAGGAGAAGGTGGCGTCGTGGGTGCTCCAGATCACAGGCGCCTGCGAGAACCCCAGGGGGTCTCGGCGAGTGAGGGCTTTCAGCGCGGACAATCCTCCTCCGAATCGGGTGAGTACCATGTGCCGAGTGCACGTATCTGTTTTAGTTTCATTGCTTTCTTGAATCTCTGCCTGTCGCTTGATGTCGCCGACTGTTTTTCACGCAGAAGTGAACCAACTGGTTTTCTCCTGTCTCGACGGGAACCCGGACGAGGAGGAGGAAGAAGGCAGCCAAGAGGGCAGCATGGAGAGCGTTGAGTATGTCTCCGACAGTGGGGAGTCGGAGGAAGAGACCAGCGAGGAAGAGGAGGAAGGCGAAGAGTAGGACTCGCCGCCCCCGCAGTTAGAGCATCGGACCAAGCGCCGACACGAGCCTGCCGTTCCCTCGGTCCCGCCGGCATCTTCGAGTGCTCCGCCCACTACCCCGGTGGTCCCGAGTGCTCGGAGCACCAAGAGGGCCAGGGATGTTGCCGCTGAGCCTGCGGGTCAGTCTTCCAAGGCGGCCAAACCAAGTGGGCCCAAACCTCGGAAGGCTCTGCCGCGGATGAGGGTTGTCGTCCCCGTCACCTCCACGTAAGTGTATCGATCTTCTAATTTCTTCTGATATCCGAGTGGACTCCTGTTTATTGGTCGAATGGATTTCACTCGACAGAGTCGCTACTTCTGCCACCTCTCCGGCGCGCCAGGAGGATGACCCCATGGACACGGACAACGTCGTCTCGTCCCAGCCAGGTGCGTTGTAGTGACTCCGAGTGTTTTATACTATCGCGTCTCGAATTCTATCATAGGTCCTGCCTCTTTCTTTTTCTGAGATCTTGCGTCGTTCGGTCCATCAGGGGCGATTTGCGTGGACGAGGGTGATCAGGGGAGAGCCGAGCAAGCTGCGGAGCCTATTCTCGAGGCTGTCCACCTGTTGCTGCTCTCGCCGCTGATGTGCCGCCGGCTGAGGCGCTGCCGCCGACTGAACCGGCGCTGGTGGTTGAAGAGCCGACTGGAGCGGACCTTGGGATGCCTCAGGAACTTCCGACGATGCCAGGCTCGTCGAATGTCGAGTTCAACATCCAGCGCCTCCCGGAGGAGCAGGTGGGAGCGGCCAAGGGAGCCATGGTGCAGGCGGAGCTGATGGCTGGAGAAGCCAAGAGGGCCTACGACTCAGTCGCATCCTTGTACCAGCGGAGCTTGGAGCTGCGGGATGATATCCGAGTAAGTGGGCTAGTAAGTATTTACTTTTCACTTGTAACCCACTGGGTGTTCTTGGATATTGGTTGATGTTTGCAGTGGGTTCACTCTGAGTGAACCCAGTGGGTGTAGTCCCCGAGACTTCTGTCGAGTGCTTGCACCGGCAGTTGTCTTTGTACATATTGTCTTTGCTTTGGTCAGGTCTGTAAATAATATGACCGAGTGCGAGTAGTTGTGGCACTCGGAGTGCACTTACTGTAAGAGTCTCCGAGAGTAACTTGTACTCAGGTCGGGTAGTATTGGCCTCGTAGGCGTAGGTGGTAACATGCATCTCAATAGGGCGGGCCTGCTTGAGTTGCATGCCAGTGGGGTCACTCTTAGTGAACCCACTGGGTGTAGTCCCCGAGACCGCTGTCGACTGCTTGCGTCGGCAGGGGTCTGAAGAACTTAGACTTTTATTGTTGAATTTTCTGATTGTCTCTTGGTGCTGGCTGGCAGAAAACTTGTGAAATGGGGGCAGCATATGAGACTCTGAGGGCGGAGAAGATTCAGTTTGCTGGTGAGCGGGATGCGGCACTGCTTGCAATGGATGGTATGAAGGTGGTTCTGGCGGAGCGAGAGAAGTCGCTGGAGCAGGCTCGTGAAGTGAACAAAATGCTGACTGAGGAAGTTGAAAAGATGGGGAAACAAAGGAGCGCTCTGATGGGGCAGATGGACGTGCTTAACAAACGATGCATAGCTCAGGAGAAATACGTCAGCGACTGGGCTCGGCAGATGATGACGCGTCTGGCTGGTAAGTCCTGTGTTTTGCCGAGTGCTTGTCCTATGTGCGTCACAATCGGCGCTTATTGTTTGCTTGTCCTTCTGTTGCAGATTTTTGCATTGATGCTGAAGTTGAAGCAGCTGACGTGGAGCGGTCGATTCGCGATAACGTGCCACTCAGCGAGGACGCCAATCGGGATCTGCTCCGGGCGCACATCCGCGTGGGCAAAGTTGGCCCTTTCATCGGTCGACTGAGAGAAGTCGTCGACCGAATCGACAAGGAGCTTTGGCCAGAAGATGAGTCGCGGCAGGAGATGGAGAACCTGATGGCTCGACTGGAGGAGATTCCGAACCGAGTGCAGTCGTGGAAGAAATCTGCAGCTCGTTGTGGTGCAGATGTTGCTCTATCCCTGGTCCGAGTCCATTGCAAGGAGGTGCGCGAGGAGAAGCTGAAGACATTGAAGGTGGCCAACACGAAGAAACTTCGATTCGAAGACTTCATGGAAACCTTCCTTGAAAGTGCCACCCGCATCGCCGACGGAATCGACCTGGACACCTTCGTGGAGCCCTCCAGTCCTGGCGCTACTCCAGGCGACGCGTAAGAAAACTTGATCCTCGGTATGCCGAGTGTTGATTTGTAAGAAACTTTGGCCACTGCTGTTGGCCGTCACATTCTTGTTTCGGTGTGGGTAAGCTTGATCCACACCGAGGCACTATCTTTGGTTGAACTTTGAATTGAATCTTTTGCTCTTCTGTTGCAATTTTGACTCGAGTTTTTGTTTGGTGTTTCTTGGTGAAGCCAAAGGCAAACATTCGGAACATGTCAGTTGTCTTGACATCTGCATGAGCCTCATTGAGGGTCCGTGGAATTTCCGATTGGATCTGTAGGATACAGTCGAAGTCATGTGGGTGCTTAGGCGATTCTGCATCGCATCTAAGTCCCCGAGTGTGGCGTTAAGTGCACACTCGAAGAAAGTTAATACTTAGCCAATTCGTGATCGCAGCTAAGTCTCCGAGTGTGACGTTAAGTGCACACTCGGGAAAAGTTCACACTTAGGCGATTCTGGATCGCAGCTAAGTCCCCGAGTGTGACGTTAAGTGCACACTCGGAGAAAGTTAATACTTAGGCGATTCGGGATCGCATCTAAGTACCCGAGTGTGACGTTAAGTGCACACTCGGAGAAAGTTCATACTTAGGCGATTCTAGATTGCGGCTAAGTCTCCGAGTGTGACGTTAAGTGCACACTCGGAGAAAGTTCATACTTAGGCGATTCTGGATCGCCGCTAAGTCCCCGAGTGTGACGTTAAGTGCACACTCGGAGAAAGTTCATACTTAGGCGATTCTGGAACGCAGCTAAGTCCCCGAGTGTGACGTTAAGTGCACACTCGGAGAAAGTTCATACTTAGGCGATTCTGGATCGCGGCTAAGTCTCCGAGTGTGACGTTAAGTGCACACTCGGAGAAAGTTCATACTTAGGCGATTCTGGATCGCGGCTAAGTCTCCGAGTGTGACTTTAAGTGCACACTCGGAGAAAGTTCATACTTAGGCGATTCTGGATCGCAGCTAAGTCCCCGAGTGTGACGTTAAGTTCACACTCGGAGAAAGTTCATACTTAGGCAATTCTGGATCGCAGCTAAGTCCCCGAGTGTGACGTTAAGTGCGCACTCGGAGAAAGTTCATACTTAGGCGATTCTGGATCGCAGCTAAGTTCCCGAGTGTGACGTTAAGTGCACACTTAGAGAAAGTTCATACTTAGGCGATTCTGGATCGTAGCTAAGTCCCCGAGTGTGACGTTAAGTGCACACTCGGAGAAAGTTCATACTTAGGCGATTCCGGATCGCAGCTAAGCCCCCGAGTGTGAGGTTAAGTGCACACTCAGAGAAAGTTCATACTTAGGCGATTCTAGATCGCAGCTAAGTTTTTTTTGAGACCGAAGTCTGCGACCGTGGAAGAACTTTGAACCTGAAAAAACTCAATCTGCTTTATAGTATTTCACCAATACTTATTCTTTACATTGCTTCAGTCGACGGTCACGTGTAGAAGCGCTTTAGGAGGTCTACATTCCATGCTCGCGGCTCGTCTATCTCCCTGTCGACGTTGTAGAGTCTGTATGCTCCATTGTTCAACACCTTTGAGATGATGAAGGGTCCTTCCCAGGCAGGAGCCAACTTGTGAGGTCTTTGCTGATCCACTTGGAGCACCAGGTCGCCTGCTTGGAACGTACGACTCCTGACGTGTCGCGCGTGGAAACGCCACAGATCTTGTTGATAAATGGTTGAGCGAGTCAGTGCAATCTCGCGCTCCTCCTCTAGAAGGTCCACTCCGTCTTGCCTTGCTTGTTCTGCTTCAGCTTCGGAGAAGAGTTTGACTCGTGGAGCGTTGTGAAGTAAGTCACTCGGAAGGACTGCTTTTGCTCCGTAGACGAGGGAGAACGGTGATCGCCCTGTAGATCTGTTCGGGGTTGTGCGAAGACCCCAAAGCACTGAAGGTAGCTCGGTGACCCAAGCGCCAGCGGCATGTCCTATCTCTCGCAGGAGTCGGGGCTTCAAACCTTGCAAAATAAGTCCATTCGCCCGCTCTGCTTGTCCATTGGACTGCGGGTGCACCACGGAAGCAAAGTCCACTTGGATACCTTGGCTTGTACAGAAACCTTTGAATCTGTCCGAATCAAAGTTTGTCCCGTTGTCCGTGATTATGCTGTGAGGTACACCGAATCTGAAGATGATGTCCCTGACAAACTTGACGGATGTTGAGGCGTCGAGCTTCTTGATGGGCTTGGCTTCGATCCATTTCGTGAACTTGTTGACTGCCACCAACAGATGTGTGTATCCCCCTTGGCCTGTCTTGAATGGTCCGACTGTATCTAATCCCCAAACTGCGAACGACCACACAAGAGGGATTGTCTTCAACGTAGATGTCGGCTTGTGGGACTTGTTGGAGTAGAACTGACAGCCCTCACATCGGTCGACCATGTCTTTAGCCATCTCGTTTGCGTGCAGCCAGAAAAAACCAGCCCTGAATGCCTTGGCGACGATTGCTCTTGAAGAGGCGTGATGACCGGCAGGTCCCCGAGTGAATATCTTCCAGGATCAGCTGCCCCTCCTCTGGGGAGATGCATCGTTGGAGAACGCCTGAAACGCTCTCCTTGTACAATTGGCCATCAATGACAGTGAATGACTTCGACCTGCGGACTATCTGCCTGGTCTGGACTTCGTCTTCTGGTAGTTCCTGCCTCAAGATATATGCAATGATCGACACAGTCCAATCGGGGATGAGAGCAAGAATCTCCATGACCAGATCAACCACAGCGGGTACATCAACTTCAGTCGGATCTGTTGAACTCTTCGGTTGTACTGGTTCCTCTGTAAAAGGATCTTCTTTGACTGAGGGAAGGTGGAGGTGCTCGAGGCAGACGTCACTCGGGACTGGTCTCCGAGTGGATCCGAGTTTTGCCAACTCATCCGTTGCTTGGTTCTTCAGTCTCGGAACATGGTGGAGTTCTAGACCTTCTAACTTCTTCTCAAGCTTCCTCACTGCATTGCAGTATGTGGTCATGGTGGGGTTCCTGACGTCCCACCCTTTCATCACTTGATTGACCACCAAATCCGAATCACCGTAGACCATCAGGCGACGGACACCGAGTGAGATGGCCATACGCAACCCATAGAGGAGAGCTTCATACTCTGCCTTGTTGTTGGAGGAATCGAAGTGTATCTGTAGCACGTACTTGAGCTTGTCGCCCTTTGGCGATATGATCACAACGCCAGCGCCGGAGCCATTCAACATCTTGGACCCATCAAAGAACATTGTCCAATGGGCCGAGTAGATGTGGGTCGGTTGCTGTTGTTCTACCCATTCTGCTATGAAGTGAGCCAGAGCTTGAGACTTAATAGCTTTCTTGGCCTCGAACTTGATATCGCAGTACAACATCTCCATTGCCCACTTCGCCACTCGGCCTGACGCGTCCCGATTGTGGAGGATTTCCGACAACGGAGCATCAGAAATGACAGACACCGAGTGGTCTTGGAAATAATGGGCCACCTTCTTCGCAGTCAAGTAAATCCCGTAGATGAGTTTTTGATAGTGGGGATACCTCTGCTTGGAAGGAGTCAGGACTTCGGAGATGTAGTACACTGGCCGCTGAACTTTGTATGCTTTGCCTTCTTCTTCTCGTTCGACTATAAGAACAGTACTGACGACTTGATTTGTAGCCACAATGTACAAAAGAAGGGGCTCTTTACTGAGCGGAGCAGTAAGAACCGGCTGGGTGGAAAGTAGGACTTTGAGGTCGTCGAATGCGACTTGGGCTTCGTCTGTCCATTCGAAAGTATCTGATTTCTTCATGAGTCGGTACACAGGAAGTGCTTTCTCGCCGAGTCGACTGATGAACCTGCTCAAAGCCGCTAGGCAACCTGTGAGCCGTTGAACATCGTTTATTCTGACCGGCCTCTCCATTCGGACGATGGTCCCGATCTTTTCGGGGTTGACATCGATCCCTCGTTTGGAAACGAAGAAACCGAGTAACTTTCCGCTGGGAACGCCGAATGAACATTTGGAGGGGTTGAGCTTGATATCGTACCTACGAAGGTTGGCGAATGTTTCTGCCAAGTCAGTCAGCAGGTCGGAACCTTTGCGTGACTTGACTACGATATCATCCATATACGCCTCCACATTCCGACCGATCTGGTCGAGGAGACATTTTTGGATCATGCGCATAAAGGTAGCTCCTGCATTCTTCAAACCGAATGGCATAGTGATGTAGCAGAAGCACCCGAATGGGGTGATGAAGGCTGTTTTTAACTCATCAGGACCATACAGACGGATCTGATGATAGCCCGAGTAGGCATCAAGAAATGACAGACACTCGCAACCCGCAGTCGAATCGACAATTTGATCTATGCGAGGGAGCGGAAAATGGTCTTTCAGGCAGACCTTATTGAGATGCTTGAAGTCGATGCACATTCGGAGCGACTTGTCCTTCTTGGGCACCATGACAACATTGGCAAGCCACTCGGAGTGGTGAACCTCGCGAATGAAGTTGGTTGCCAGCAGCTTGGCCACCTCTTCCCCGATTGCCTTCCTCTTGTGCGCGGCGGACCGGTGCAGGCGCTCTCGGACGGGCCGAGCGGTGGAATCCACGTGCAGTCGGTGCTCAGCCAACTCCCTGGGTACACCTGGCATGTCAGAGGGTTTTCATGCGAAGATGTCCCAGTTCTCACGGAGGAATTGGGTGAGCTCGGCTTCCTATTTAGGATCGAGGGTGGTGGAGATGTTCGTTCGGGCAGCAGTGTCGTCCGTCGGGTGAATGCTGACCTTCTTCGTCTCTCCCGCCGACTGGAATGCGGATTCAGAAGCTGGCTTCTTTGAGCGCATCAGGTCGGCGGGGTCGACTGTTTTCTTGTACTCGTCGAGCTCGAGGACAGCCATTTGCTGGTCGGCGATTCTTGATCCCTGCTGCAGGCACTCTTCGGCTCGCTGTCGATTGCCCGTGATGGTGATCACACCCTTCGGGCCTGGCATCTTCAGCTTCAGGTATACGTAACATGGACGGGCCATGAAACGCGCATACGCTGGGTGACCCAGAATTGTGTGATAAGCGCTCTGGAAGTCGACCACTTCGAACGTCAGCTTTTCCTTGCGGAAGTCCTTGTCGGAGCCGAAAACGACGTCCAACGCGATCTGGCCGAGTGACTTGGCCTTCCGTCCAGGGACGACTCCATGGAACTGCATGCTCCTCTCGCTGAGTTTGGACATCGGGATGCCCATCCCCTTGAGTGTGTCGGTGTACATGATGTTCAAGCCGCTGCCGCCATCCATGAGGACTTTGCGCAGTCGGACTCCTTTCACCACCGGGTCGACGACCAGAGCCTGTCTCCCCGGGGTGGGTACATGTGTTGGATGATCCGACTGGTCAAAGGTGATCGCAGTCTGAGACCATTTGAGGAACTTGGGGCTGGCAGGGGTGGCCATGTTCACCTCCCTGTTTACCAGCTTCAGTCGACTCTTGCTCTCGACGTCAGCAAAAATCATCAGGGTTGCATGGACTTGGGGGAACGGATCCTCCTTATCCTCCTCATCCTGTTCATGGTCCTTCTCACTCGGTTGCCCTTCGCTGAACCCCTGGATCAGGAGGCGACACTGTCGAGTGGTATGCTTCGCATATATGGGGTTGCCCTCTTCATCCATCTTCGTATGAACCGGACATGGCTGGTCCAGGATGGGGTTATTGAACTGCTTCTTCTTGGGGGTGAACTGAGCCTCCCCTTTGCCCTTGAACTTGGCATTGGTTACGGCTGCAGCTTCTACTTGCGGAGCAGTCGGAGCTTTCTGCTTCTGCTTCCGAGTGTTGCCTCCATCTCCATCAGCGACTGTTTTGTGCTTGCCGCTTCAGATGCGGTCTTCTTCTTCGCCATTAGCATAGCGCGTCGCTATTTCCATCATCTTGCTCATGGAGATGTCGCCTGTTCGGCCGAATTTCAGATACAGATCACTGTACCGCACGCCTGCCTTGAAGGCGCAGACTGCTTGATGCTCGGTGACATTCTCCACCGTGTGGTAGAGAGTTGTCCAACGCTGGATGAAGTCTCGCAGGGGCTCATTCTGCTTCTGGACGCAGTGCTGGAGCTCCACGAGGCCAGCAGGGCGCTTGCACGTCCCTTCAAAGGTCTTGATGAACACTTGGGCCAGATCTGCCCAACTGTAGATGCTTGAGGGGGCCAACTGGTTCAGCCACGCTCGAGCCGAGCCGTCGAGCATCAGAGGGAGGTGCTTCATGGCGACATGGTCGTCCCCTCCTCCGATCTGGACTACCACTCGGTAGTCATCTAGCCATGTTTCCGGCTTGGACTCTCCTGTAAACTTGCTGATTCCCATCGCCAATCGGAAGTTGGGCGGGATGTCAGCTGAGCGGATGGCTCGACTAAAACACTCGGGACCAGACACGATGGTCCTGCTTCCACTTGGACGGTCCATATCATGACCATCGCGGTGGGCTCGGCCCCTGTCGACCCTTCGCTGGGCGATACGCCCTCTTGCGTCGGGCCTTGGGTCGTAAGTGTCACCGACTGAACGCCGATCATCATGATGTCGGGGCCCGTAGGGCCCACCCCGCGGAGGGGTGCGCGAACGGCGGCGATCTTCGTGATTTATGGAACGGCTGCCTCCTCTGTGCCGCTGATGGGAACCAGGGCTGTGAACCGACCGATGCGTATTCGCATGAACGGAACTATTATGGATCCTGTTATGCGACTGGGAGACTGCCGAATTCTGCTGCTGCGCCGTGTGCAACAGGGCTCGGATCTGCTCGATTCCCCTACCAGCCTCTGAATCAGTCGGCTGGAGGGAATCGGCTATCTTGGCAGCTGCAGCCAAGTTGAGGAGGGGTGTGCGGAACAACTCCACCTTGCTCCGCCGAGTGTGTCGACTGGCGGAACGGTGAGGAGGACGACGCGCGCCGGACGTTTCGCCGATCTCGTGCTCGTTCCGGCCAGCTTGACGGGGATCTTCATGGGAGTTGGCCATGTGTACTTCTGTTGCAGGCCCGCGACCCGCGTATTCGGAAGGAAACTCAGTCGGAACCGAGCCCGAGTGCTGGGACTGCGGGGCAACCACAACAGACTCTAGAACCGCCACTTGTGAAGACGCGTTCTGGCGCGCCTGGGCGTGCTGCACCCAACACTGGAGCCGCGGACGGCAAGACCGCTTGCTGCGGCACGGGACGGCGATGCAGGTCGACACCGGAGCCGACTGTTGGAGAAGAAGAATGCCGCGAGCGCCGGCACGGAAGTGCGTAGCCCCATGACGGGGAAGCGCCTCGACGTCGAGGGGCACATCCCGAAGCCACGCCGAATCGTCGACGATGAAGGAGATGTTGCGGAACGTCGCAAGGGAAACAAAAAATTTCCTACGCGCACGAAGACCTATCATGGTGATGTCCATCTACGAGAGGGGATGAGTGATCTACATACCCTTGTAGATCGTACAGCAGAAGCGTTAGTGAACGCGGTTGATGTAGTGGAACGTCCTCACGTCCCTCGATCCGCCCCGCGAACAATCCCGCGATCAGTCCCACGATCTAGTACCGAACGGACGGCACCTCCGCGTTCAGCACACGTACAGCTCGACGATGATCTCGGCCTTCTTGATCCAGCAAGAGAGACGGAGAGGTAGAAGAGTTCTCCGGCAGCGTGACGGCGCTCCGGAGGTTGGTGATGATCTTGTCTCAGCAGGGCTCCGCCCGAGCTCCGCAAAAAACACGATCTAGAGGAAAAACTATGGAGGTATGTGGTCGGGCAGCCGTGAGAAAGTCGTCTCAAATCTGCCCTAAAAGCCCCATATATATAGGAGGAGGGAGGGGGACCTTGCCTTGGGGTCCAAGGGATCCCCAAGGGGTCGGCCGAGCCAGGGGGGAGGACTCTCCCCCCCCAAACCGAGTCCTACTTGGTTTGGTGGGAGGGGGTCCTTCCCCTTTCCCACTTCTTCCTTTTTTTTTCTTTCCTTTGATTTTTTCTCTCTTGGCGCATAGGGGATTGGTGGGCTGTCCCACCAGCCCACTAAGGGCTGGTGTGACCCCCCCCAAATGCCTATGGGCTTCCCCGGAGTGGGTTGCCCCCCTCCGGTGAACTCCCGGAACCCATTCGTCATTCCCGGTACATTCCCGGCAACTTCGAAAACCTTCCGGTAATCAAATGAGGTCATCCTATATATCAATCTTTGTTTCCGGACCATTCCGGAAACCCTCGTGACGTCTGTGATCTCATCCGGGACTCCGAACAACATTCGGTAACCAACCATATAACTCAAATACGCATAAAACAACGTCGAACCTTAAGTGTGCAGACCCTGCGGGTTCGAGAACTATGTAGACATGACCCGAGAGACTCCTCGGTCAATATCCAATAGCGGGACCTGGATGCCCATATTGGATCCTACATATTCTACGAAGATCTTATCGTTTGAACCTCAGTGCCAAGGATTCGTATAATCCCGTATGTCATTCCCTTTGTCCTTCGGTATGTTACTTGCCCGAGATTCGATCGTCAGTATCCGTATACCTATTTCAATCTCGTTTACCGGCAAGTCTCTTTACTCGTTCCGTAATACAAGATCCCGCAACTTACATTAAGTTACATTGCTTGCAAGGCTTGTGTGTGATGTTGTATTACCGAGTGGGCCCCGAGATACCTCTCCGTCATACGGAGTGACAAATCCCAGTCTTGATCCATACTAACTCAACTAACACCTTCGGAGATACCTGTAGAGCATATTTATAGTCACCCAGTTACGTTGCGACGTTTGATACACACAAAGCATTCCTCCGGTGTGAGTGAGTTATATGATCTCATGGTCATAGGAACAAATACTTGACACGCAGAAAACAGTAGCAACAAAATCACACGATCAACATGCTACGTCTATTAGTTTGGGTCTAGTCCATCACATGATTCTCCTAATGATGTGATCCCGTTATCAAGTAACAACACTTGCCTATGGCCAGGAAACCTTGGCCATCTTTGATCAACGAGCTAGTCAACTAGAGGCTTACTAGGGACAGTGTTTTGTCTATGTACCCACACAAGTATTGTGTTTCCAATCAATACAATTATAGCATGGATAATAAACAATTATCATGAACTAAGAAATATAATAATAACTAATTTATTATTGCCTCTAGGGCATATTTCCAACAGTCTCCCACTTGCACTAGAGTCAATAATCTAGTTCACATCACCATGTGATTCCAACGAATCCAACACCCGTATAGTTATGGGGTCTGATCACGTCTTGCTCGTGAGAGAGGTTTTTAGTCAACGGTTCTGAAACTTTCAGATCTGTGCATTCTTTACAAATCTTTATGTCATCTTATAGATGCTGCTACTACGTGCTATTCGGAAATGCTCCAAATATCTACTCTACTGTATGAATCCGTTTCACTACCCATAGTTATTCGGATTAGTGTCAAAGCTTGCATCGACGTAACACTTTACGACGAACTCTTTAACCTCCTCCATAATCGAGAAAAATTCCTTAGTCCATTAGTCACTAAGGATAAATTTCGACCGCTGCTAGTGATTCAATCATGGATCACTCTCTGTACCTCTCAACATACTTTGAGTCAAGGCACACTTCAGGTGCGGTACACAGCATGGCATACTTTAGATTCTACGGCTAAGGCATAGAAGACGACCTTCGTCTATTCTCTTTATTCTGCCGTGGTCGGGTTTTGAGTCTTACTCAAATTCACACCTCACAACGCAACCAAGAACTCCTTCTTTGCTGGTCTATTTTGAACTCTTTCAAAAACTTGTCAAGGCATGCATCTTGTTGAAACTTCTATTAAGCGCTTTCGATCTATCTCCATAGATCTTTGATGCTCAACGTTCAAGTAGCACAATCTAGGTATTCCTTTGAAAAACTCCTTTCAAACAACCTTGTATGCTTTACAGAAATTCTACATTACTTCTGATCCACAATATGTCAACCACATATACTTATCAGAAATTCTATAGTGCTCCCACTCACTTCTTTGGAAATACAAGTTTCTCATAAACCTTGTACAAACCCAAAATCTTTGATCATCTCATCAAAGTATATATATTCCAACTCCGAGATGCTTGCACCAGTCCATTGAAGGATCGCTGGAGCTTGCATACTTGCTAGTATCTTTAGGATCGACAAAACCTTCTGGTTGTATCACATACAATGTTTGCTCAAGGAAACCGTCGAGAAAACAATGTTTTGACGTCCTACGTGCAATATTTCATAAATAATGCATCAACAACTAACATAATTCTAACAGACCTTTAGCATCGCTATGAGTGAGAAAGTCTCATCATAGTCAACTATTTGATCTTGTCGAAAACATCTTTGCGACAAGTCGAGCTTTTCTTAATAGTGACTTATCACCATCATCGTCTGTCTTCTTTTAAAGATCCATCTTTACTCAATAGTCTTATGGCCATCAAGTAGTTCTTTCAAAGTCTACACTTTGTTTTCATACATGGATCCTCTCTCGGATTTCATGGCTTCCAGCCATTTGTCGGAATCTGGGCCCACCATCGCTTTCTCCATAACTCGTAGGTTCACTGTTGCTCAACAACATGACCTCCAAGACAGGGTTACCGTACTACTCTGCAGCAGTACGCGACCTTGTCGACCTACGAGGTTTGTAGTAACTTGATTCGAAGCTCAATGATCACCATCATCAGCTTCCACTTCAATTGGTGTAGGCGCCACAGGAACAACTTCCTGCGCCCTGCTACACACTGGTTGAAGTGATGGTTCAATAACCTCAAGTTCTACTACCCTCCCACTCAATTCTTTCGAGAGAAACCTTTCCTCGAGAAAGGATCCGTTTCTAGAAACAAACTCTTTGCTTTCGGATCTGAGATAGGAGATGTACCCAACTGTTTTGGATATCCTATGAAGATGCATTTATCCGCTTTAGGTTCGAGCTTATCAGACAGAAACTTTTTCACATAAGTGTCGAAGCCCCAAACTTTCAAGAAACGACAGTTTAGATTTCTCTAAACCTCAGTCTATACTGTGTCATCTCAACGGAAATACGCGGTGCCCTATTTAAAGTGAATGCGGTTGTCTCTAATGCATAACCCATAAACGATAGTGGTAATTCGATAAGAGACATCACAGCATGCACCATACTAAATAGTGCGTGGCTATGACGTTCAGACACATCATCACACTATGATGTTCCAGGTGGCATGAACTGTGAAACAATTTCCACATTGTCTTAACTGTGTACCAAAAACTCGTAACTCAGATATTCATTTCTATGATCATATCGTAGACAGTTTATCCTCTTGTTACGACGAACTTCACTCTGAAACAGAATTGAACTTTTCAATGTTCCAGACTTGTGATTCATTAAGTAAATACTCTAGTATCTACTCAAATCGTCAGTGAAGTAAGAACATAATGATATCCACTGCGTGCCTCAGCACCCATTGGACTGCATACATCAAAATGTATCACTTCCAACAAGTTACTATCTTATTTCATCTCAATGAAAAACAATGCCTTGCTCATGTGGTATGATTTGCATGTCACTAGTGATTCGAAATCAGGTGAGCACAAAGATCCATCAGCATGGAGCCTCTTCATGCAATTTATACTAACATGACTCAAGCGGCAGTGCCACAAATAAGTGGTACTATCATTATTAACTTGTATCTTTTGGCACCAATGTGTAACACTACAATCGAGATTCAATAAACCATTGAAGGTGATTATTCAAACAAATAGAGTAACCATTATTCCTTTTGAATGAATAATCGTATTGCAATAAACACGATCCAAGCATGTTCACGCTTAACGCAAACACCAAATAACAATTATTTAGGTTCAACACCAATCCCGATGGTAGAGGGAGCGTGCGACATTTGATTATATCAACCTTGGATACACTTCCAACACGTATCGTCACCTCGCCTTTAGCTAGTCTCCGTTTATGCCGTAGCTTTCATTTCGCGTTACTAATCACTTAGCAACCGAACCGGTATCCAATACCCTCGTGCTACTAGGAGTACTAGTAAAGTACACATCAACATTATTTATATCACATATATACTTCTCTCGACTTTTGCCAGCCTTCTCATCCACCAAGTGTCTAGAGTTGCTCCGCCTCAGTGACTGTTCCCCTTTGTACAGAAGCACTTAGTCTCGGGTTTGGGTTTAATCTTGGGTCTCTTCATTAGTGCAGCAACTGTTTTGCCGTTTCACGAAGTATCCCTTCTAGCCCTTGCCTTTCTTGAAACTTAGTGGTTTTACTAACCATCAACTATTGATGCTCCTTCTTGATTTCTACTTTCGCAGTGTCAAACATCGCGAATCACTCAAAAGATCATAATATCTATCCTTGATATGTTATAGTTCATCACGAAGCTCTCATAGCTTGGTGGCAGTGACTTTGGAGAACCATCACTATCTCATCTGGAAGATTAACTCCCACTTGATTCAAGCGATTGTCGTACTCAGACAATCTGAGCACACGCTCAACGATTGAGCTTTTCTCCTTTACTTTGTGGACAATGAATCTTGTTTGGAGGTCTCGTACCTCTTAACAAGGGCACAAGCATGAAATCACAATTTCATCTCTTCGGGACATCACTTATGTTCCATAACGTTTTACAACGTTTTCGGCGCCTTGCTTCTAAGCCATCAAGTATCTTGCACTGAACTATCGTGTAGTCATCAGTAACGTGTATGTCGGATGTTCATAGCATCCACAGACGACGCTCGAGGTGCAGCACATCGAGTGGTGCATTAAGGACATAAGCCTTCTGCGTAGCAACGAGGACAATCCTCGGTTTTACAGACTCAGTCTGCAAAGGTTGCTACTATCAATTTTCAACTAAATTTTCTCTAGGAACATATAAAAACAGTAGAGCTATAGCGCAAGCTACATCGTAATTCGCAAAGACCATTAGACTATGTTCATGACAATTAGTTCAATTAATCATATTACTTAAGAACTCCCACTCAAAAAGTACATCTCTCTAGTCATTTGAGTGGTACATGATCCAAATCCGCTATCTCAAGTCCGATCATCACGTGAGTCGAGAATAGTTTCAGTGGTAAGCATCCCTATGCTAATCATATCAACTATACGATTCATGCTCGACCTTTCGGTCTCATGTGTTCCGAGGCCATGTCTGCACATGCTAGGCTCGTCAAGCTTAACCCGAGTGTTCCGCGTGTGCAACTGTTTTGCACCCGTTGTATGTGAACGTTGAGTCTATCACACCCGATCATCACGTGGTGTCTCGAAACGAAGAACTGTCGCAACGGTGCACAGTCGGGGAGAACACAATTTCGTCTTGAAATTTTAGTGAGAGATCACCTCATAATGCTACCGTCGTTCTAAGCAAAATAAGGTGCATAAAAGGATTAACATCACATGCAATTCATAAGTGACATGATATGGCCATCATCACGTGCTTCTTGATCTCCATCACCAAAGCACCGGCACGATCTTCTTGTCACCGGCGCCACACCATGATCATCCATCAACGTGTTGCCATCGGGGTTGTCGTGCTACTTATGCTATTACTACTAAAACTACATCCTAGCAAAATAGTAAACGCATCTGCAAGCACATATGTTAGTATAAAGACAACCCTATGGCTCCTGCCGGTTGCCGTACCATCGACGTGCAAGTCGATATTTCTATTACAACATGATCATCTCATACATCCAATATATCACATCACATCATTGGCCATATCACATCACAATCATACCCTGCAAAAACAAGTTAGACGTCCTCTAATTTTGTTGTTGCATGTTTTACGTGGTGACCAAGGGTATCTAGTAGGATCGCATCTTACTTACGCAAACACCACAACGGAGATATATGAATTGCTATTTAACCTCATCCAAGGACCTCCTCGGTCAAATCCGATTCAACTAAAGTTGGAGAAACCGTCACTTGCCAGTCATCTTTGAGCAAAGGGGGTTACTCGTAACGATGAAACCAGTCTCTCGTAAGCGTACGAGTAATGTCGGTCCAAGCCGCTTCAATCCAACAATACCGCAGAATCAAGAAAAGACTAAGGAGGGCAGCAAAACGCACATCACCGCCCACAAAACCTTTTGTGTTCTACTCGAGAAGACATCTACGCATGAACCTAGCTCATGATGCCACTGTTGCGGAACGTCGCAAGGGAAACAAAAATTTTCCTACGCGCACGAAGACCTATCATGGTGATGTCCATCTACGAGAGGGGATGAGTGATCTACATACCCTTGTAGATCGTACAGCAGAAGCGTTAGTGAACGCGGTTGATGTAGTGGAACGTCCTCACGTCCCTCGATCCGCCCCGCGAACAATCCCGCGATCAGTCCCACGATCTAGTACCGAACGGACGACACCTCCGCGTTCAGCACACGTACAGCTCGACGATGATCTCGGCCTTCTTGATCCAGCAAGAGAGACGGAGAGGTAGAAGAGTTCTCCGGCAGCATGACGGCGCTCCGGAGGTTGGTGATGATCTTGTCTCAGCAGGGCTCCGCCCGAGCTCCGCAAAAAACACGATCTAGAGGAAAAACTATGGAGGTATGTGGTCGGGCAGCCGTGAGAAAGTCGTCTCAAATCTGCCCTAAAAGCCCCATATATATAGGAGGAGGGAGGGGGGCCTTGCCTTGGGGTCCAAGGGATCCCCAAGGGGTCGGCCGAGCCAGGGGGGAGGACTCTCCCCCCCCAAACCGAGTCCTACTTGGTTTGGTGGGAGGGAGTCCTTCCCCTTTCCCACTTCTTCCTTTTTTTTCTTTCCTTTGATTTTTTCTCTCTTGGCGCATAGGGGATTGGTGGGCTGTCCCACCAGCCCACTAAGGGCTGGTGTGACCCCCCCAAATGCCTATGGGCTTCCCCGGAGTGGGTTGCCCCCCTCCGGTGAACTCCCGGAACCCATTCGTCATTCCCGGTACATTCCCGGCAACTTTGAAAACCTTCCGGTAATCAAATGAGGTCATCCTATATATCAATCTTCGTTTCCGGACCATTCCGGAAACCCTCGTGACGTCCGTGATCTCATCTGGGACTCCGAACAACATTCGGTAACCAACCATATAACTCAAATACGCATAAAACAACGTCGAACCTTAAGTGTGCAGACCCTGCGGGTTCGAGAACTATGTAGACATGACCCGAGAGACTCCTCGGTCAATATCCAATAGCGGGACCTGGATGCCCATATTGGATCCTACATATTCTACGAAGATCTTATCGTTTGAACCTCAGTGCCAAGGATTCGTATAATCCCGTATGTCATTCCCTTTGTCCTTCGGTATGTTACTTGCCCGAGATTCGATCGTCAGTATCCGTATACCTATTTCAATCTCGTTTACCGGCAAGTCTCTTTACTCGTTCCGTAATACAAGATCCCGCAACTTACATTAAGTTACATTGCTTGCAAGGCTTGTGTGTGATGTTGTATTACCGAGTGGGCCCCGAGATACCTCTCCGTCATACGGAGTGACAAATCCCAGTCTTGATCCATACTAACTCAACTAACACCTTCGGAGATACCTGTAGAGCATCTTTATAGTCACCCAGTTACGTTGCGACGTTTGATACACACAAAGCATTCCTCCGGTGTGAGTGAGTTATATGATCTCATGGTCATAGGAACAAATACTTGACACGCAGAAAACAGTAGCAACAAAATGACACGATCAACATGCTACGTCTATTAGTTTGGGTCTAGTCCATCACATGATTCTCCTAATGATGTGATCCCGTTATCAAGTAACAACACTTGCCTATGGCCAGGAAACCTTGGCCATCTTTGATCAACGAGCTAGTCAACTAGAGGCTTACTAGGGACAGTGTTTTGTCTATGTACCCACACAAGTATTGTGTTTCCAATCAATACAATTATAGCATGGATAATAAACAATTATCATGAACTAAGAAATATAATAATAACTAATTTATTATTGCCTCTAGGGCATATTTCCAACAGGAGAGAGCACCGAAGAAGATCTGGTGACCCATGCTCGAATCTCCACCGGACGACATGACGAAAGGAAGTAGTCGCAAACTCGCCGGAAGTCGCTTAGACGCCTGCCCCACGGTGGGCGCCAACTGTCGTGGGTATATGCCTGACAGTAGATGTGTAGGGTACGAAAAGGATGGGCAGAGTCCTAGCTATGGCGAGGTTGTATGAGTTCAGACCCCTCTACGGTGGAGGTAATAGCCCTACGTCTCAGTGCTCTGGGAGCTTGTTGTCGAGTGGATTATGGAATACAATGAGTTGCTAACCCCTCTACCAACGGGGGAGGGTGGCTTATATAGAGTGCGCTGCCCTCCACAACGGTTCCGGTACAGGGGTGGAGTAGTGGCGATTGAATGCGTACGTTACAGGTAACGTACGCCCTAAATGCTAATAAATGCACCTGGAAACGTACGACCGTTTCCCTCCAGGGGGGTTACGATGTACCGAGTGGTATCCAGTCGGTTAGCTTGATATCCTCCGAATGCTAGTCTCCGACTGGATGATCGAGGACCTATTACCGACTGGATGATGGGGGCTCCTTAATTCAGTCGGGGCTGACTATGGGCATTGTCCTTTGTGAGGGGTAGTCCTTGGGTAGGACCTACAGGGCAGGCCTATGACCCTACCCTAGGACTATAACCCCATCATCCACCTTGATATATCTATCGAGAACATCTCTCCGGTATTAAGTTGCGAGCCCCACCCAAAGTGTAAACTCAAAGCAACGGACAACTGCATTAACGAACTATGTATAAGGTAAACAATCCTTGCAACCGTGGTAACAAGCACCGTTGTTTTCTTTTTGGTGGCAACAAGCACATCCCCTAGTCTCATGCTTCTGTCACTCAAGCTAGACATCGAGGGGCCCGAACCCACAATCACGCATAACGCTCCCTCTTGGAGTTACGATCTACTACTTGGCCAAGCAATAAAAAGCAACGGAGAACATGCAATAATCACTAAGGAACATAATATAAAAGGATAATCAAATATATAACTCATAACAATCTGAACATAATCTCATAATCCATCGGATCCCAACAAAACGAGCATAGCAAAAGCAAGAGAATTACATAGATGCCTTGATCATGTAGGGCAACTCACAAGGACTAACTATTGAAGCACGAGATTGAAGAGAATACATCACATAGCTACTGGTCATGGACTCATGGTCGAAGGAAAACTACTCACGACACATCCGGGAAGCGTCCATGGCACTGAGTTAGTATGTTAGTCCAAATATGTGTAAAATGATATAAAAATGTAGCAAAACATATAACAATGTCACCCAAAAGATCATGGAACAAGCATAAATTATACATACGTTTGGGACGTATCACACATGCCCATGGATGACGGTGCCCTCATTCTCGACCGCACGCGTGGCAACAAGCACCTGGCCAATGCCGATGACCACCGACATTGGCGGCTCCTCCTCCTCTTCGCCCGCCATCTCCTTCTCACTGGGGTTTGTCCCCTGCGTGCAAACGCTCAACTCCACCCGCTTGAGTAAGAACAATATCCCCCTTTACTCATAGAATTATAGATTAGAGTTTTCATCATTAGAATGCCTATGAATCGATTGGATTAGGTTCGATTTCATTCCAATTGAATCAAATCGATTTGATTTGATCCCTTGTTGAGCTGTGAAATTTTGAACTGTATTTTTGTAGAATAAAATCATCTTTGTTTTTGACGTATCTACAAATTCTCAGATTATAAGCTATATTTTATAAATTAAGAACGTGTGGTATTTCTTTCTCCCGTTGCAACGCACGAGCCCTTTTGCTAGTGCGAAGAAGTTCTTATTGTGTGAGCTTGATTTGTGTTGCCGAAGAGCGGGTGCACTCAACCGTCGGGCGCCCCGATGGGACGGATGAGGCACATCTCATTTTTCCGAATTTGTTTTCCACCAAAACACACTCCGTATTTCCGCGTGAAATATCTTACGTATTATGGAATCTCTTCTCGATATTATATTATTATTAGGTTATTATTAAAATAAACCCGGAGCAGAATCTAAGTTCCCCTCGTCATCACTGTTCTTCTCCATGCGCCAGCCAAATACCCCTCCTCCTCCCCTCTGATCTCCCCCCAAATCCCGCCGCGAGGACGCCTGTTCTTTCCGGGCTCCCCGATTCCCGGTGGCGGCGGCGCGACACCAACCCGGCATAGCCAGGCCTCCTCCCGCCGCCGGAGCCTTCCCTCGTCGAGAGGCGCCGCGCCCCCACTCGCCCTCGCCCCCCCCACTCGAACTCGACTGGCGCCGCACTGACGTGGCGCGGAGATCCGTCTGCCCGGGCTCGCATTGGTTCGTTCTCCCGTGGGTAAGTGGCTCCGGATTGCTTCCAGGGGTTGTTCCACGGGTTCGTCTCGATCTCGGGGATCTTTTCGCTCCCGTCGCCGCGTGCAGTAGAGTCCAAACGTTACCGCCCCTCCTTCATTTCGTCGCGGATTTCTGCGCTGGCGTGGTCCCCTAGCAATCTAACTCGTTCGTTCGTGGCACCACAGTGATCTAATTAATCGCTGGCAGATCTGTCATTGCGGTATGCGCCCTCGGCGGTAGATGTGGGCGCAACGGCGTTTGAATTATTTTTTAATCTGGAAAATTGCGTTCGCTATTTGTGCCTATCTTGCTATGAATCAGTTAGTTCCTGTGCATATGATTGTGCGAATAAGATGTCTGAATTGTTCGTAACACTGAGTAATTGTCGGATAACAGGCCGACGTTTTTGGTGGTAATAGATTGGTTGAAACTCTTGAGACTTTTGCTTTTGATTAAATCAGTACGCCTACAAATCCTCCTACTTATGTTTTCTAAGGCGAACCTATTTTATTTGTCGTAGCCAGCGTTGAGTCGTATTGTAAAATATTGGGGGTTTAGATTTCCCAGCAATTTTTGGTTTGTTTGAAGAAAAACATTCGTCCCTGGTTAAACTAAGTCCATATAGTGTGAGACCTCTACCCCATATGACCGTGTTGTTGTCTTATGATTTGTGAACACAGGTTTTTTGCTGTTTCTAGTTGTCAACTTCTGCAAATTTGGATGACCTCCACCTTTGACATCCAGGTGATTGTAGGTTTGCTGAACACTATATGGGATCATACTCGACAAGCGAAGTTCTTAATGCTGCCGCGGTTGGGGTCCATCACCCAGCACTCCGTTCGCACGAGCTGGATCTGAAAGGTTCCATGTCGGGGGAGGAGCTACCAACGACGTCAGGACTGGAGAATGGACACCAGGCACCATTTGTTATTGGTTAGTAGTCTATGGGTTCTGTTCTCTCTATTTGTGGGGGAAAATTCAGTAAACTCTAGTTGCTTACATAGTACAACCTTTCTAGCCCCAAATGCACCTCACCCTAATTTTGTTTGTGTGGAAGGTGTTGCTGGAGGTGCATCTTCAGGTAAAAGCACTGTTTGCAAAATGATCATCGATCAGCTATGCGATCAGCGTGTAGTTGTTGTTACTCAGGTTTGTGTATTACAGCTCTGATCGCGCTTGTGATATTTGAACTATCCATTCTTATAATAAATTCACTGATAGTTATTTCTTTTGGTTTATGTGTTTAGTGTCATTAATTATGCATTCAGTTTTTTATTTGTCCACATTCCCTTGCTAGATATTTTATTGTCATCATACACCATGTACAATATTGCAAGCAATAAGAATGTTGATCTCAAATGCTGCAGGAGTCATTTTATTACGGACTGTCTGATGAGGAATTGGTCCATGTTCATGATTATAACTTTGATCATCCAGGTACAGCGCATGTTTCATGAGAATGTAATGTCTTTTTGCGCCATTCGCAAGAGATGTGCACTGAATTTGTTACTGCTAATGCTCCTTTTCCAATTTCAGATGCCTTTGATACGGATTTACTACTTTCTTGTATGGAAAAATTGAAACATGGCAAAGCTGTTGACATTCCAAGCTACGACTTCAAAACACATAAGAGTGTCTTATCTGCAAGGAAGGTAATACTATACATATGGGCTATTCATACTCACCTGGTAGGCTGAGGCTCTCCTAGTCCTGTGGTTTATGAGAGTTTGAGCTGCAATCTTAGGGTTCTAATCAATATCTGCAGATTGTATTTAAATTTTATATTCTCTCCAAAATAAGTTTTTGCCAAAACTATTGCATAAAATATATAGCGTCGTAAGTGTTAGCTCACACACTCTGTAGCATGCACCTTATTGCATAGCATAGAGTTCGTCTTGAAATGTTTTCTCCAAGAATTTGATCTATTGCTGAGTGCTTATAAATACAGTGCACCACTTATTCATATCTGTACGACTGTATCACTTTATTTATGAGAGCCTCCCTAATTTTATTTATGACTCCTGTCAGGTTAATCCTTCAGATGTGATTATTTTGGAAGGAATTCTACTTTTCCATGATTCACGTGTTCGGGATCTAATGAACATGAAGATCTTTGTTGATACAGGTACTGATATTTGCATCCTAAGCTGATGATATCTCGCTCTTTCAGTCTCTTTTATGCCTTGCAACCTCCAACTGTGGCTTATGGCCAGGACATTTAGTTTCACATTCATGTTTTTACATATGGAGTGTCAATATTTCATAAAATTTAATGACACGCATGTGTTCCTTTTCTATTCCATTCAATTTGGAAAGATACTATAAATCTTAGTTAATTTCTTATCAATTTACAATAAATCTTGAGTAATTTCTTGTTTATTTTCATATACAATTTACTTAAGGTTTTGCAATAGCTGGTGTATCTAATAAGAATCAGTCATTATTCACTCCGTAGATATCTCCAAGGGCATGCTGCACAAACTGCAGCAATGTGTATAATCAACGCTAGCACTCTGCAGTTGCAGTAAATGATAAATTCGAGACATGCCGTACTAATTTGTTACGTCCCCTAGTTTGAACTATGTATTCTCTGTCAGTAGAGCTTTTCTTTACGCAAACAGTTTCTTTGTAACCCTATCCATTCCACCCTCTTAGTGTATCATGTATTGTTTTTTGCATTTTTCTTTCAGATGCTGATGTGCGATTAACAAGGAGGATCCGTCGTGATACCATTGAGAAGGGTAGAGATATTATAGATGTGTTAGATCAGGTTGCTTAGCCTCACATATCATCATTTTCATTGTCTACAATATGTTACTAGTATTGTGTTTAGCAACATTCAGCACACTGATTACGAACAATTATTCTCTTAAGTTTACTTGAATTAAGGTTTCACGAAAGTGTCTATGCTAACTATACATGTTCTGTACATTCATCTCATTTTTGGAATTTCATGCAACTCTTTTTGGCAGTACTCGAAGTTTGTAAAGACAGCTTTTGAAGATTTCATTCTCCCCACAAAGAAGTATGCTGATATTATCATCCCACGAGGCGCAGATAACAGTGTGGCAATTGACCTAATCGTTCAGCATATTCGCACTAAACTTGGTCAAAATGATCTATGTAAAATACACCCAAATTTATATGTTATTCAGACTACTTACCAGGTATCTAATGTGCTTCCTTCTTGATGTCTCCATACTAAACTGCATGCGTATTGCAGCACTCTATCTTGTATGGTGCATAACTATTAGTTTTTAATGCTTCTTTCCTCCAGATACGAGGCATGCACACAATAATACGGGATGCTGCCACGACGACACATGATTTCATATTTTATGCTGATCGGTTGATTCGATTGGTTAGTATGTACAAGCATGTGAACACTTTTCTTTTGTATGAGTGGTGTCTTGAATTTCACTGTGGAAAATAGGTTGTCGAGCATGGGCTTGGTCACCTTCCTTTCAGGGAAAAGCAGGTCATCACTCCAACTGGTAAGTAGTATTGCATGGAGATCTTCCCCATGTACCTTTTTAGTGTATACAAGTTGCCTCTTCAATGCATTTTGGAAATAACTACAAGTTTGCATACGTACTGAATTTTTGGAAATACATCATTTTATAAGTTACCTGTCCTAATAGTTTTCCATCTAATTGAGCATGCATTATTTGGAGTATCCAGTACCTGTACTTGTTTGCAGTCATAAATTTCCTGCATTATACTTCTATTGTGATCATTTTCTTAAGTGTGTTTCTCGTTTGTTTTGATTATGCAGCGTATATGTTTTTGCCATGTAGCTAAAATTCGTGCCAAACATTTTGTTGGTTGAGAGTTTGGAGCCACTCATAATTTGTTCACCCATTTATCTTTGAACAATTGAGAACACCTAATACCGGCAGAAAACAACTTCAGCTCTACAGAAATGCTAGGATATTATCAATCCAATACGACTAGGCTGAAGAAGCTCTGGGCCATCTCCTGGTCATATTGGAGGAGCTCCACCTTCTGGGTCATCTCCTGAATTAATCTTGCATCTTGCTGCAATTGCTTCTTCAAAACTGGCTTTTAAAATGCACCTCATTAGGAATTTAGTACCACACAAGATACTTCATTTTCCAGCCTCTGCGCAGAAGGTGCACCATTGCTCATTAGCCACAAGGAAATCTAAGTTTTAACAGTGATTCAGGCTTGACCAAATCCTCTAACCTCCCTGATGGACGATGACTCTCAGCTTCTTGTAGAAATATTTGACTTCAAAGTAACCATATTGCTCACATCTCCCGGCTCATGTAATCCTGCCTAGATATCAACCAACTAGGTCAGTCTTGATATCTTACCTTAATCTGAAATGACTATAATACTTTAGCCGATGATTTATCATGCTTGCTTAGCAATTGCTTGCTTACTCACAGTTCGATGCTTTAGCATTTATGGGAGAACAACAGTATGGTTGCTACTTGTTACAAACATGCATACTACTAGCTTTTATAGGGACAATAGTTTATCCATCTGCATAATTCCTTTTTCTTCTAATAAGACTAGCTGCTGGAGTTACTTACATGTGTATCCTCATCTGTTAGTAGTTCATATGTTTGCCCTTATGCACTTACTTATGCATGCAGGATCTGTTTACACTGGTGTGGATTTCTCAAAAAGTTTATGTGGGATATCAGTGATTAGGAGGTACAGACTTTTCCAAAATATTTTAAGCATTACTTTGTTGAGGCTCAAAATGACTGAACAACTTTGGCACTCACACAGAGAAGAAAGTTCCTTAATATGTATGCCTGGGACAGCCTGTGCAAAACAATGCAATGGTAGTTTATGAATGCTCCAGACTAGATATGCTGGGAACTCAGTTTTCAGTTTCCATTAGCTTTGCTTTGCTATATGGGTTTGAGCCTTCATTCATAGGTGAATTATTGAGTAAACATGCTTTGTGTAACAACTTGTGGACTATAATTTTCAATCCACCAATATAAGGCACCCAACTTCGAATGAAACACCATTGTGTTAGTGATTTGTCACTAACTGTGTTCCAGTGGCGAAAGTATGGAGAATGCTCTGCGGGCATGCTGTAAAGGTATAAAGATTGGGAAGATTCTTATTCACAGGGAAGGAGATGACGGGAAACAGGTTTGGTTTAATCTACTTTTGCATTGTATATATTAGGTGTGTCCAGTTACTAAGTTTTATAAATGTCCTCACAGCTCATCTATCACAATTTACCCAAAGATATCGCAAAAAGGCATGTTCTGTTGCTGGACCCCATATTGGGAACAGGTTTGTAGATATTTCATACATATTTGTGCACTGTAGCACATTTTTTTTGCACATGAATGACTTGTGGAACTATAAGAATTCTTTCCCTTGTTCTCTCAGTACCTTCCTGTCAAAGTGTTAGCACCCCTCTTGTTTCTTGTAAAGCACTTTGAAGAGGAAACTTGTGTTTGTTAGTAAATATTATTTTTCATGTTATTTCGTTTATCTTCTCTGGTGCTGTTCTAAGTGTGTAACCTTGTCTTGAGAGTCAATATATACCTTGTCTACCCTGTCTTGAGAGTTGAGAGTGTATTAACACAAAATCATTTGGATAAACAGAGTAAGTTTCCAAAACCCCCTTATAGAACATCTACAAAGCCCCACTATTTAGATACCATTTATGTATTAACACAAAATCATTTATTTAAAATACACTTAACCACAGAAAACTTTTCCACAACTTCAGTCTCCCTTAATTTTGCTAACAATTAATTTGCTCATTCCAGTGTGATATAACTGTCTAACCGTTCTGTAAATAAAGCAAAAACCTTCCGTCAATCCCCTAGTCACAGCCACCCATCTGTGACGGCAACTAGGGTTGTTTGAAAAGCTTGGGCTTGGCCAAGCTATTTAAGGCTTGAGCTCTTACTTGACCTTGACTTGGTTAAGCCCAAGTACATGCTTGAAGTGAAAGCATAATTTTAAGTCAAATTGATGGCCTGATTGTCTAAAGATTGCGCTCCAAGATTTGTGAAGCTTGATCGCTCACCCTCTGTCCTCCCACTTGAATAAAAAATACATGCACTATTTTGATTGGCTGAAGTATTTTTTTTAAATATAAGGTTTTTGTATGCTAGTAAGTAGCATGCATCAATTGGTTCTATGTAATTCTTGAGTTCTCCTATGTTTTGTTTCAGTTGTGTCATTGAGGGAATGATATTTGTTAAGTAAGCATACATGCTCAATCATTGGATATTAATCCCATCTAATCATCTTTCCCCTTCTGACCATTGCCAGGAAATTCAGCTGTTCAAGCTATTTCTCTTCTCTTGGAGAAGCGTGTACAAGAAGCAAATATTATATTTCTCAATCTTATATCAGTATGTCTTCTAATGTCCAGAGTATCTTCCTTTTCTTTATTTGAGTATATTAGACATATTGAATTCTTTATACATCACACAAGCATTTAGGTCGCTACAGGTGCTAGTTAATGACTACCTCTAGTGCATTTGCCAACCTTTTATATTGGCTCTGCGGCAGTTTAAGTGGAACAACCGATTATGGCTAGAAGCTGGTTTAGTGGGTGGTTCTCACTTCTGTTGCTGGCTTTTGGCTCTTTTCACTTGTATTGACTGTTGGTTATGGTTCAATGTACTAAAGCCGAGGTTATCCCCTTTCTGAAAACAAATGTGGTTCTGGGGATGAATGAACAGATGGAGGATGCATAGAGCGACAGCTTATTAGTTGTAGAGAAATAAGTTACTCCCCTCTGTATACTAAGAGACTGTTCGGAATCCCTCCGCTCTGTAACTCCGCTGCGGAGCGGAGCAGCATGCAGTTATATTTCGGCGAGCGGCTAACAGGCTGCTCCGTGCGCTCCGCTCCGTAGTTAAGGAGCAGAGGGTTGCCGAACACAGCCTAATATAAGACATTTTAGGCCATGAAAATAGTGACCTAAAACGTCTTATAATATCACTTTGCAGAGTTTGTATTTCAGAAACATATCGTGCCATCAAGTGCATTCTGATTAAATTTCTCATTGTTGACATGATAGGGATGTTGACTTAAGCATTTCATTTACAGTTGGTACGTTAGTAGTTGAAGCACAGATAACTCACCACTGAAACTCTTTGCTGTTATCCCAGGCTCCCCAAGGGGTGCATGTAGTCAGTAAGAGATTCCCAAGGGTCAAGATTGTGACATCAGAGATTGAGCTTGGTCTGAATGATGATTTCCGTGTCATCCCTGGGATGGGTGAGTTTGGGGATAGGTACTTTGGAACAGATGATTATCAGTCATCAACGCCCTTCTTTGCCGATGACAAAAATCGTGTAGGGTGAGTTGATGTTTCTTTTTGCTGTCGACTGATTTAGGTCATTTGCCTATGTGCATATCCTCATCACCTGTCATGCTAAGAGTTAACCAGTTCCCTCTTAAAACTGTGCAGGCTTTTGTGAGAAAATTGCCCAGACATGCCACCTCCTGCCTACGGCATTATTCAAATTCTTTTGGAGAAATTTTATTTTTACATTCCCAAACTCTCAGATGCCAATACTGTTGTGTTCACTACCGGAAAACTGTATATCATGAGAAGTTCCAAACGGACATCCACTTTGACATAAATGGTACAATATCATATTTTTCATGCACCTATACCATCTCTTCTCCATGCTCTGTTCACAGACGATTGGTTTGATACAGCTTATAATGTTTCACCTCTATCCTGCGAAATACGGCGACTCTTTCCTTTTTGCTTCTATAATGGCCGAACTCAGGTCTGCTCACGATCTGGTTAAGCAAAATATTAGTTGTATGGCACATTAAGTTGAGTTCTTGTGGAAATGCAATTCGGCTCTTGGGAGCGTGTGCTCCTGTCCATGAAAATGAATTTTGATATGTCAAAAAAATCTCAACAAAAATATTATGTGTTCTTTGTCGCATCCAAATGATACCTGATTTTTTTAATAAAAAAGGTTAAGCATTTTGGCCTATGTAAAAGATAAATAAATTAAACATCGATTGTTACCCCAAAATGTCACATTCAAATTAGTTTTTTTTTCACTGATGAAATATTACTGCTTCCTTTCGCATGCAAATTATCAAGCATGTTTGAGACAGTAACACAAACATCAACACAAAATTTCAGAAATTTTTAAAAACATTTTTTTTGGATTGCTGTTCATCCAGGTGCAAATGCACTTGGAGCCAAAACACCTTTTCGGAGTTCTTGGCAAAAAAAAAAATCCTTAAAAGAGTAGCAAATTTTGTGATAATTTTCAAAAGATTGCTTATATGATATGCTTTCTGTATTGCCTTCTGTATCATGTTTCTTGAGGATACTTGCAGCTGAAATGCTGTAGACCTAGCCTACATTCCACGTCCGGTATAATTTCGGTCGTTGGCTCGTGTATTTGCTACTCCGTTCCCAGCAGAAACCATAAACGGATAAACCCATGATGTTTATTAACTCAAATGACAAGTGAATGGAAATAACATTTTAAGTTCCTTTCATGTGAGCCACTCATATGATTACAGTCCTAAACGGCTAGATTCTTAATGGGTCCACGCACTAGATAACCAACTAATCCCTTCTTTCACCCTCTAAAAAAACAAATCTCCTCTGTCGGCTCCGTTTCATTTGAACAAATCATCAAGTCTAACAAAGGCGTCCGTATTTTAAGCAGCGGATATCTGATGGGATCTTCGCATTGATCTTTTGGCCATTTGGTAAGTGGTATGTCAAGAAAGGCAAGCCCACGAAAGGAGAAGAAAACTAAACAACTGCCATGGTGCATCCTCCTTCACAGTATGTGCGATTTTAAAAAAAATTGTTTAACAACTACTGACAACAAAAAGCTTGCATACAAACATGTACAAACAGGGGATAGTACAAGCTAGAGATGTGACTGTCTGAGAAAATACATCATATATTTCTCCAGAAAAAGAAGAGAAAGAAAAATACAACATATGTGAGAAGTCAAAACTTCAGTGCTACCATTGTTGGATGTCATCTGTGCTCTCCATGGACAAGACGTATCCATCCATCTATGCACGGGCAGTGGTCATACCATGATCTTGCACCAGTTTCTAGGCATGCACATTGGGTCTTTGCTTCCATGAGTTCCATTCCTGTGCATGCATGAGCAGGTGTGCAGTGATCGTCGGTAGGATATCGCAATGCTGGTGTTCATATGAGCTGATCGCCGTAGGAGTACTTTCTTTGCATGAATGGAGCCAGGGGTGGTCTTGGCAATTGCATGGTTTTATTCTTGGATGACCCCATTGTTGCTCTTGTTTGCCCTGAAGAAACCATAGCACCCAATCCTCTTTCTGCACCAGCACAAAACGGGAGTTTGTTAGAGCATGACATGAATGAATAATAGTCTGGCATGATCATGGTCATGTCAAGAGCTGAGTTAGATGCATGTTCTCATCTCTTAGTGGGGGAGATGATGATTAAATTAGCCGTTGCTTAGCGGGCATAAAGCGTTTCTGCAATGATTGGATTCAGGTGAGAAGACGCTGGGCTTGCGTTTTTTCAAAAGGGAACAAGAGTCAAAGTTGGCAATAGGAAGAAAGGCCCAGGAGATTTGTTTGATCATAAATTAGGTGTGATTGGATCCCATATGGCTTTGGCCTAAATGCCGAACCTATGCAATGAAACCTACAAACATATATCACAATTGATAAACAATTATGAAAATCTAGCAATAATCAGATTGTATGATTAAATATGGCAAGCCACACTTTTTTGTTAGTAATGTGGATGCCTGGAATTCAAAAGAGAACAAATAAATCTAAACCTTCCATTAGACAATACAAATATTTCAACAGTCCACGACAAAACAAATAGCCTTTTCTTGTAAAATCTAAAAGCAAAACATATTGGGGTTCGTAGCAAATGAGAAAGCAGAGAGAAGACTTGGAAAAATGATCATGTGAAGTCATGGCTCCTTCTGCCCAATAAGGCTGCCGGATACAAAGAATTGACTTGTAAGTTGGGTCTGTGATGAAACAAGATGGACTTCAAACCATGACTTATCTTTGCCGTGTTGAACGATCTGCCCCAAAGAGCTGTCATGACTTCACACTAAACTTCCAGTCTTCCAGAAGGAAGGCACACTTAATTTTGGCCTGTCTTTAGCAGCCTATATACTGTACAATTTTCACACTGACGTATTTGCTGACACATGCTTACATTTGATATCTTTTACCATTTCTGGATCTGAACTAAGTTTTTTTTGGGGGGTTCTTCTTCCAAAACAGTGTTATATATAAAAACTGGTAGATTCATCTCTGGACAAGAACAAATAAGTAACTAAGACCATAAGCACAGGTAGTTTATTCAAAATATTATTACTGTTTTTGCACACACAAAAAAACTCAATCGAGAATAAAGTTGGTAGAAACCTTTTTCAGTAGTCAAGAACTAAAAATCAGTTCTAAGGAAGCAAGAAGATTTTTTCTTTACCTGCTCCTACTCCTGGCCGGAGCTTTTGGATCGCTGCCGCCATTTCCGTTTCCAATTCCATTGTTCCTGCTGGCGCTGCTGTTGCTGCTGCCGCTGCTGCTCCCCGCCTCGCTGAACTGGCTCTTCTTCCACCACTCCTCCTCCTCCTCCTCCTCCTTCCCCTGCTTCTTCTTCTTCTTGGTCTTCTTCCGGCCGTCCTTGGCGGGGGCGACCGCGGCGGGCTTGGGCGACACCTTCTTCTTCCGGCCGACGGAGAGCGGCAGGAAGAGCTTGATGAGCAGGCCGGTGTCGAGACTCACGCTGCGCTCCATGCTCCGGCTTCGCGTCCTCCCCATCGTCCTCTGCTTTCTTGGCGTCCTTTGTTTCTTGTCCCCGCCGCCGATCTGTTTCTTGGCCTCGTCGCCGTCCATGCCCGCCGCCGTGACGTCCTTCTTGGGCTCGCCGCCTCCTTGTTCTTGCGTAGCGACGTTGTACGGTTGGGTCGGAGGTGGTGGTGGTGGTGGAGGAGGAGGCAGCGGGGAGGGCCGGGACTCGACGATGTCCCGGAGGGAGAGCTCGTAGGCGGCCTCGGGGAGGCCGCGGACGAGGTCGAGCATCTCGCGGCGGTAGCCGGCGATGGCCTGCGCGCGCGACGGGGAGCTCCCGGCGGAGGCCGGGTAGAGCCGGTCGTGGTGGTGCGGCTCGCTCTGCGCCCAGAGCTGCGGCGACGGCGTGCCGGAGCCGGAGCCGGACTCCGGCGAGCCTTGCCTCGACGCCTGCAGCCAGCGGAAGTCCTCCTCCCCCGCGCGCGGCGCCATCGGGTTCGCCACCGGCGGCGTCCGGGGAGGCAGCGCGCGCCTCTCGCCGGCCTCCGCGCCCTGCCACGGCGTCGGCGAGTCCCCCGCGAAGCTGAACTCCTGCCTCCGATGCACCGACCGCCTCGCCATTGAGAGGGAGAGAGAGAGAGAGAGAGCGGTGTGTGTGTGGAAAGGGATGGAGGGTGTTACGTGTGTGTGGGGTTTGGTTGCGGCGGGTCTTTTGCGGGCTTTAAAGGCTCCGTTGAAGTGGTGGAAAATTACGGCGTAGCGTAGGTGTGCTCGGCGCCACGAGCACGCACCGCTGCTGGCAGTGAATGGCGGACGAGGCACTGGCTTTGCAGGTCGTTGCCGCGGCTCCACGGCCCAGCATTGGCGCATTGCCTCGGTGACACGTAGTCACCAACACGAGTTGAGGAATTCTATGACACCAGCGTTTACTTCCGGAAAAGCTAACACGGGTTTTGCAACTCGTCCACACGCAGCGTTCATTCATGTTTACATGAATCTTGATAAGTATTCGTTAGTTTTCTATGCCATGTAAAAAGGCGTTGGAGTGTGAGCATGTATCAATTCGCCTACACGTCTGTTTCACGCACGTAGTGGGCGTTTATCAGTTCGCCCACACGTATGTTTCACGCATGTACATGGACTGTTGTGTAGGCGTTTATCAGTTCGCCCACACGTCTGCACGATCGTCATCCTCTCCTCTCTCACATCTCAAATTGTTAGTTACCATGTTTTTTCGCAGCGGTACATGACAAACTGTTTAGTGTGGTTGTAAGCAGATGACAACTCTCTCTCTTATCGAATATGTTATTTTGCCATGTCTTTTTGTAGTGTTTGTGTGCCAACTGTTTAGTGTGCTTAGAAGCATATAGCAACTCCAATAAATTATTTTGCCTTATCTTTTTAGTGTTACATGATAACTGCCTAGTGTTAGTAGGTGGTAACTTCTACAGTTTTTAAATCATGGTAACTGTAGTAGATCAGGCCATACATGGCAACATCTGCAGTTGTTCATAAATGACAACTGCACTTGACCTGAGATGGCAACTGCAGTTATTCAGACATGACGACTGCAATTGAGCAACCATGACAACTGTAGTTGTCCAGACATGACAACTGTAGTTCAGCAACCATGACAACTGTAGTTAAATAAACATGGAAGAGGGTCCGGACATGTTTGGGGGTGAGGGTGCGAGGTGAGTGTCATGCGGATGTGCGGGGTCGTAAGGTAGGAGGCAGACGTGCGAACGTGTGGGTGTTACCTGTTTTACCCACACATAGGCGTGTGGACGGAATCGCGAGGCAGGAGGACAGACGTGTGGGCATTACCTATTTTGCCCACACGTAAATGTGTAGGCTGGTTTTCTTAGATACCACACGAAACTTGTGACAAGACCCTTTAACGCCCACACATGTGGGCAATATCAGAACCCTTTACTTTTGGGCATATCTACTCTAGCCTTATAATTTAGCCCCTCCTTAAACCATAACTCCTTATATTTGTATTTGGGAGTTCAAAAAGTATGGTGTTCCTAGCCAAACTTTTAAATCTAACTCCCCCAACAAATTTCACACAAATTTAAACATTGATAGCACTATTTGATTCACATTACATTGCATAACATGGATATAAACATATATAACACAATTCAGTTCAAACTACATTGCATAACATGGACATAAACATTTATAACACAATTCAGTTCAAACTACATTACATTAAGCTAGTCGATTCAAAATGATAAACTAAGAAAACTAGTCAGAGGCAGAGTCTTTTTGGCCATGATTTCTCCCAATCCATATAGTTCGGAAGTACACGTATGCATAGCAGAGTCAATAAGTCACGGGAAATAAAAATAGAGGAAAAACAATTAATTTCAAGAGAAAATAGATAATTAAGAGGAAAAACAAGAAATTTGGTATCATGTACAAGAAATTTATACAGATTAAAAAAGCAACCAAAACATTTATTTCGTGTGCATCAACTTTCATGGATCTTGATTTTCATGAATTATTATATGTATGTATCAATTGCCCTTGTCTTTTAAATACAATTGTCAACCTAGTTGGTTTTCTTGTTTTTCCAGGTTTTCTAGGGTACTCTAGAAGTTTCTTTACTATTGAGGTCCTAATATACTAGTGGTTAACTGTAATATTCTTTTAGTGGGTGCTTTTAATAAATTGTGTGGAAAATAATCAGTGATTATGATCCCCGTGTTGTCAGACAATGTCAGAATCACACCATTTTATTTTGAAACCTCTTTGGCATAGTTGAGGGCGACACATGTCATAGCGCTAATAATGGAAAGTAGGATTCTATATTTTACATATGCTCCTAGCAGGGCCGGGCCCACAGTGGTGCCATCTGTGCGGCCCGCACAGGGCCCATGATTCTGAGGGGCCCAAAAAAATAGATAAGCCTAGTATGAAGAAAACAAACTAGGTCGGTGGGCAGTCGTGTTGGGCCAAAGCAGTGAGCCAGCAACGACCAGGCCTCGACCGGTCAAGCGGCTAGTGCGAGGGCGAGGCTATCGAGGCCACGCGGGGGAGGGCGCGAGGACTAGATCAGTCGATCCCTCTGAAGCGTGCCGAACGTCGCCGCCTCCACTTGAAGTCGAGTCCCCTCTTCGTCTGGAATCCATTTTGCATCTGCCTTGGAGGTAATCCACCTATCGAATCACCAACGTCTCGAATCCATCTAGCATCTACCCTGCGCGGCTGCGCCCTTGCCCCTGTGCGCGCGCTGCCATCTGCACTGCCTGGTGGCAAGGCAGTTTGTGCGTACCGCTCCATCTCACCATTTATGCCCGCTCTAGATCCAGGACTCTAGGAGACCAGGACTTCAACTGCTAAGTGTTTAGCATTGGTGCGTTAGCACCTCATTAGCACTTTTTTTTTATTAACTTTCCGTATTACTTTTAATTTGTTATTTTGTAACTAACTTTTGACAGAGATCATTACTTCGTTAGAGATTGATTTTTACCTCCTTGATTAGAAATTACAGTGTATCCTTATTTTGTGTTTTAATAATGCAGATTTGAATCATCATGGAAAACATCAGTCTGGTGCCTATAAGCGCAAGAAAAAAAGCACAAGAAGAAAATTTAATTAATACATCTTATGAAGGTGGTATGGACAGATATATTAGAAGAAAAGCACCCCAAATGTCATCTGGTAATCAGTCTGTTGATCCTTCTACTCTCGCACTTGTAATTGTTCCTTACATTCATTTTAGAGATGTTCACTCAGAGACAAATAATATAGAGGTAGAGAAAGATAACATTGATGTTGACTTGAATAGTTCACCTCGTGAAGATATTGATGATTCTTTTCGGTGTGATATATTTGATCCAAGAAATTGATTATGAGGATATCATTGAAGATTTCATTTCAAAAAATACTAAAAGAATGAGGATGTTTAAATAAATAACAACCGCGAGTTGAATAGGTATGAATTTTTTATATGTCCACTTGTTATGTAAGACATTGCTACTGCGTCAACAGACCTTCCCCGACAACGGCGTTAGAAATCCTTCTGCTACTGCGTCAACAGACCTTCCCTCACAACGGCGCCAGTAATCCTTCTGCTACGGGCTACGCCTATAGGGACTTCCTTGGCAAATATGCAAAGGATTTCCCCGCGGCTTTGGAGCCTTGCGTTGGTGTTCCCTTGAAGAAAAATGGGACACAAAACAGAAATAAAAATGATAGATTCGTTGGGTTGCCTCCCAACAAGCGCTATTGTTTAACGCCCTTAGCTAGGCATAAGGTGATGGAATCACGTATAGTCATCTTTGGTGCTCAAACCATAAGTAGCCCTCATCATAGATTCATAAGGCAATCTTATTTTCTTTCTAGGAAAATGCTCCATGCCCTTCTTTAGAGGAAATTGAAATCTAATATTCCCTTCCTTCATATCGATGATAGCACCAATAGTCCTTAGGAAAGGTCTACCAAGAATAATGGGACATGAAGGATTGCAATCTATGTCAAGTACAATGAAATCCACGGCTACATAGTTCTTATTTGCAACAATAAGAACATCACTGATCCTTCCCATGGGTTTCTTGACAGTAGAATCCGCAAGATGCAAATTAAGAGAACACACTTCAATCTCATGAAAACCAAGAATATCACATAAAGGCTTTGGAATCGCGGAAACACTAGCACCCAAATCACACAAAGCATTGCATTCATAGTTTTTGATTTTGATTTTGATAGTAGGTTCCCACTCATCATGAAGTTTTCTAGGTATAGAGACTTCTAATTCGAGCTTCTCTTCAAGAGATTTCATCATAGCATCTACGATATGAGCGGTAAAGGCTTTGCTTTGGCTATAAGCATGTGGAGAGTTTGCAATGAATTGCATCAAAGAAATGCATTCAAACAAGGAGAAACTATCATAATTGAATTCCTTGAAATCCAAAGTGGGAGTTTCATTACTACCCAATATTTTGATTTCTTCTACTCCACTCTCCACACCTTTATCATCAAGATAGGTGGACTCCGAATCATTGGGGAGTTTTTCAACCAAAGTGGATTCATATCCAGCCCCTTCATCAATAGGTTTGACACGCGAAAACAAAGATTCAAGAGGAGTCACACCAAGCACTTTAAGATCTTCGTGATTTACATCACTAGAACGCACCCTTTTAATCCATTCATGCCTAGCGTGAATTTGGGCGGTTCTTTCTTTGCTCTCATTCATGGAGACATGCATAGCTTTTAAAGTTTCATCCAAGTTGACCCTGGGAGGAGCACATCTAACTTTCAAAGCATCAGTATCACAAGACATCCTATCAACGCTCTTAGCCAAATCGTCTATTTTGAGTAGTTTTTCCTCTATGGACGCATTGAAAATCTTTTGAGAGTTGATGAACTCTTTGATATTACTCTCTAAATCAGAGAGTAATTTGTTATGATTTCCATAAGTGTTGTTGTAGGAATTGCCATAGTTGTTAAAGGAGTTACTAGGAAAAGGTCTAGGAACATAGTTTCCTCTAAAAGCATTGTTGTTGCCAAAATTGTTCCTACCAACAAAATTAACGTCCAAACTAGCGTTGCTACTGTCAATCAAGGAAGATAGTGGCATGCCATTAGGATCTAAAGGAGAATTTCTACTAGCAACCAAATTCATCAACTCGTCCATCTTAGCACTAAGCGAGTCAATTTCTTCTATATCGTGTACCTTTTTGCTAGCAGGTGACCTTTCAGTGTGCCACTGAGAGTAGTTGGTCATGATATTGTCTAGGAGTTTTGTAGCGTCTCCTAACGTGATTTCCATGAACGTTCCACCTGAGGCGGAGTCCAAGATATTGCGAGAAGCAAAATTCAAACCAGCGTAAAAGATTTGTATAATCATCCACAAACTCAAGCCATGAGCGGGACAATTTCTAATCATTAACTTCATCCTCTCCCAAGATTGTGCAACGTGTTCATGATCAAGTTGCTTGAAATTCATGATATCGTTACGGAGAGAGATAATCTTAGCCGGTGGAAAATACTTGGATATGTAAGCATGTTTGCACTTATCCCAAGAATCGATACTATTTTTAGGCAAAGAAAAAAACCAAGTTTTTGCGCGATCTCGCAACGAGAAAGGAAAAAGCTTCAACTTAACAACATCATAATCCACATCTCTCTTCTTTTGCATATCACAAAGTTCAATGAAGGTATTGAGATGGGATGCGGCATCTTCACTAGGAAGGCCAAAGAATTGCTCTTTCATAACAAGATTCAGCAAGGTAGCGTTGATTTCATAAGATTCCGCACTAGTGGCGGGAGCAATGGGAGTACTAATAAAATCATTATTATTAGTACTCGAGAAGTCGCAAAGTTTGGTGTTTGCAGCCATGATGACTTCAACAAACCAACAAAAACACAAACAAGCAAGAAAACTGGCAAAGGAAAACGGCAAAAGGCAAAAAGGCAAATGAAAACGGCAAGGGAGAAAGGCAAATGAAAACGGCAAATGTGAAGTGGGGGAGAGGAAAACGAGAGGCAACTGTCAAAAAAGGTAAATGCAAGAGATGAGTTTGTGACACCTACTTGGATAGATCTTGACTTGATCTCTCCTCCCCGGCAACGGCGCCAAAAATCCTTCTGCTACTACGTCAACAGACCTTCCCAGGTAACAGCGCCAGAAATCATTCTGCTACTGCGTCAACAGACCTTCACTGGCAACGGCGCGAGTAATCCTTCTGGTACGGGCTACGCCTATAGGGACTTCCTTGGCAAATATGCAAAGGATTTCCCCGCGGCCTTGGAGCCTTGCGTTGGTGTTCCCTTGAAGAGGAAAGGGTGATGTAGCATAGCGACGGTAAGTATTTCCCTCAGTTTGAGAACCAAGGTATTGATCCAGTAGGAGGATCGTGTCAAGTCACAAGTACCTGCACAAACACAAAGAGCTTGCACCCAACGCTATGAAGGGGTTCACTAGTGGCTTCTCACATGAAAGCAAGTAGACGGTGGGTGAACGAATTACTGTCGAGCAATTGATAGAACCGCGCAAAGTCGTGACGTTATCTATGACAATGATTATATCTATAGGCATCACGTCCAAAACAAGTAGACCGATACTTTCTGCATCTACTACTATTACTCCACACGTTGACCGCTATCCATCATGCATCTAGTGTATTAAGTTCAAAAGAACAGAGTAACGCCTTAAGCAAGATGACATGATGTAGATGGACAATCTCAAATCTATGATGAAAGACCATCTTGTTACCCTTGATGGCAACAACACGATGCGTGCCTTGCTGCCCCTTCTGTCACTGGGAAAGGTCACCACACGGTATGAACCCACAACCAAGCACTTCTCCCATTGCAAGAATCATAGATCTAGTTGGCCAAACAAAAACCAAGACTCGGAGAGACTTACAAGGATATCAAATCATGCATATAAGAAATCAACAAAGACTCAAATATAATTCATAGATAATCTGATCACAAATCCACAATTCATCGGATCTCGACAAACACACCACCAAAGAGGATTACATCGGATAAATCTCCATGAAGATCATGGAGAACTTTGTATTGAAGATCCAAGAGAGAGAAGAAGCCATCTAGCTACTAACTACGTCCCCGTAGGTCTGAAGTGGACTACTCACGAGTCATTGGAGGGGCGATGATGTTGATGTAGAAGCCCTCCAGCACCAAAGTCCCCTCCGGCAGGGCATCGGGAAGGGTCTTCAGATAAGATATCGCGGAAACGGAAGCTTGCGGCGGCGGAAAAGTGTTTTCGTGGATGCCCTGTTTTTTTCTGTGATTTTAGGGAATTTATAGGCCAAAGAGCTAGGGCAGGGGAGCGCCAGGGAGGCCACAAGCCTCGTAGCCACGGCCCCCCTGGCGGCGGCTATAGGGCTTGTGGGCCCCGTGTGGCTCTCCTGCCTTGGCCCTCAAGTCCCCCGATCCTCTTTTGTTCTGGAAAAAATTATTTTGGGGATTTTATTCCGTTTGGACTCCATTCCAATATCAGATTGAAAAGAGTCAAAAACACAGAAAAAACAGGAACTGGTACTTGGCACTGAATTAATAAGTTAGTCCCAAAAAAGATATAAAAGATACATAAAATATCCAAAGTTGATAAGATAAGATCGTGAAACCATAAAAAATTATAGATACATTTGAGACATATCAGACATTACATTACATAAATTATAATTATTTCTGCGATATATATACATTATAATTGCTTGTTAGTTTTTTTGTAGATAGGGCCCCAATTTTTAGTTTGGCACAGGGCCCCGGATTTTGCCGGCCCGGCCCTGGCTCCTAGGATGAACAGTAAAGTCAAACAAATAAAAAATAAAATAAAAACATCATTTATTTGTATATGTTCCTATTAGTGTCGCGTATGTTCATGAAAATTTGCATAAAAAGTACATTTATTATTGCTTGTTAAAAAACAGGAAGTTCAATGTTTAAAAAGAAAGAAAACACTCTAACTTATTTTTGTAGGAAAGGTCGCAATACTTGTGCATTTTCCATAAATATTTGCAAACAATCAGTGGGCATAAATACTACATGTTTATTTCTTTGACATTCAAAAAGAAAAGACCAAACCTAGAAACAACCGCCACCTCCCAAAAAACTAGGGCTCCTTTGCCTTCTTCCCGCCGACGCGGTGTCCGCCTTGTCTCTGGTGATCTTAAGATCATGGAGACGTGGTGGACCCCGACCCATGCCGGCAGGAGGGGTCTTGCTTCATGTTTACGTGTTTTTGTGAGTTTGTTTAGGATTTTTTCCCTGCACAGGAAGACGAAGCGATGACGGCTTCCTGAAGATGAAATAAGGTTCTTTCTGTCTAGCCCCACGTTTCGATGATACGTCTAGCCCCGTCGGAGAGCGTGTGTATATGTGTCCCCGCCGGATCTCGCGGGATTTGATTGGTGTTGGTCTTTGGTGGATCTAGAACTTATTAGTTATCGTTCATGTGTCTACAAGTTGGATCCTTTCGACCTATACTTCTCATCATAGACGACGTTCGCTGTTCCGGTGCACTGGTCCCGTCGTGCTTTAACACGATGACTTCTACTACAACATGTTTGGCCCTGCTCCGGTGAGGAAAGGATGATGGTAGCGGCGCGCCTTCGGTTCGCTTCAATGCTTATAATCGACGCTAGCTACTTTACAGACATGGATGCAATTGTTGTTATTTCTGTGTTCTGATGAATATATTGAAAATTTTCTGGCAAAAAGACAGTCGAGCGTAGGAGGACCTATGTATTTTTATGCATGATCATATGCTCCCTTGGAGCTAAATTCAATGTCCGAGGGGGTATATGGTCCTGCGGGCACGGACGCTTCTGCTGCTACGTGCGGCGCGGTGGTCGGCTCGGGGCGGCTGCGCGTGCTGGTGGTGCATGCTGGCTGAGCTCCAATCAGGCCTCCCCTGTTCCGCCCCCTGAACAACGGCGAGCGGTGCGGGGTGGCTCTCCGTTGAGTGCTCTTGGCCGCGGGTGAGGGGTGGCTTCGTGCTCCTTGTCGGTGGCTGGGCGGGCTATCGCTGGTGGCCTCGCGTCGAGCTGTGTCGGCTGCCACGGTGAGGCGACACACGGGGGTGTGTATGGTGAGGAGTTCGCAGGAGGGATGGGAGGCCCTGATGTGGGGCCACCCATCACCGATGTAGGGGTGCACCGGTCCGGATGCGTCCACTCATACTCCCCCTTTCCTCGGCCGTGTGCCCTGTGGCGAGGTTCTGGTGATGTTCGAGGCATGGCGGCAGCTTGCTGCTCTATCGGCGGGTGCTGCCAGTCAGGCCAAAGCCAAGCCCTTTGGGCATTCACTGAGTTGCTTGGATGCATGAGGGCGGCCCTAGCGGCGGGAGACGCGGTGTTCGTGGGCGGAGCGCGCGTCTTGGGTGTGGTCGGGCAGCCATGGTCACGCGGGTGGCGTGGTTGCTGATGTTTGGCGTAGCATGGTGGTTTGGTGGAAGGTTAACACCAAAGTGCATAACTTGCCCGGTCCTCTTCGGTCGACGGTGGGGGCGGCCACTGGTGTCGTTTCCTTCATGAAGGCTCTGTCATGGTGTCCTCGTCTCTTCATGTTGCTCCGGGTGAAAACGTGATCCTTGGAGTCCATGTCGTGCCCTTCTTGAAGGCACCGCCTTGGAGTCCATGCTTCTTCACTGTCCCGCTTCACTTCTCGGTGGCTAGGTCTCGGGAGGTCCTCGTCGATCCCAAGTAGTTCCTTTTGTGTCATCTGCAGTGTGCTTGGTGGTCGATTGGATAGTGTTGAGGTGCATCGGCATTCTTGTATCTTGCCTTGGGTGTGTGTTGTGTGCAGTGGTGACGCGTTGTAGATAGATGTGTGTCTCTGGTTGTTGCTTTATATATAAAACGGGGCAAAAGACTTTTTGGACATGGTCTTTTAATAATGTTGGGGACGGGGATGACATGAATGTTCCTTTCACTATAAATATAGATTATAGTGTACACAAATACTTATGTCGTCTTGGAAATTGCTAGAAGAAATGATGAAATGAAACTAATACATACAAAACAAAAAATAAACATATTACATTGGAATAGAAAAGCTCCATCTTTTATCCTTTTGGTTTCTGTTCTCAAATGATTTTTCCTTGCCATTTCTGTATTTGTACGCCGAATTCAACACAGAAAGAGATGACATTTTCTCAGCTACTCCCTTCATTTCTAAATATAAGTTTTTTTCGAGGTTTGACTAAGATACTATATACAGATGTATGTAGACATACTTTAGGGTATATAGATTCATTCATTTTATTTCGTATGTAGTCCGTTAGTAAAATCTCATAAAAGATTTATATTTAGAAAATGAGGGAATAGTTGCAAAGAAATCATAGTCTTCTAGATATGCTGGTAAGAGTGATTACTACGTGCACGTTGGTGGCTGAGGTGCCACCAGATGTCTAGAACGGAACGGCTTTAGGAAAACGGGCGGCTAATTCCCGTCGGGGACGACAGGTTTCTTTTTTCCATTGGATTCTGTATCATTCATAATCTTTGCTTTCACTCCACAGCGACTGCACTGACGGTGGTTTTAACTGACAAGAGAGCCAGAGAAAAATAGGAGCTCATCTGAAAGAAAAGCTGTCCAGTGCCGACGAAATGGCTTTGTGCGTGCTTTCTGTGTCAAGTGGGCAGGTGTGAATTATGTTATTGTTGGGTACATGTACAGTTCGTTGCTTCACACGGCACACGCATAGGCTTATTATTTACCAATGTTTGTCGGCTCACACGTCATCCACAATGTACACGTACAGTTGCTCCTAGTACTTTGAAAAGTCACAACGTTTCTAGATACAACCAAGTTTACGTAAAATTATATCAACATCTACAATATCAACAACAGGTATGGCGATCAACACGACCTGTTCTATCTTGCATTTTTCTGATGATGATATTATTTTAAATGCAAACAAACTCGGTGTATCTCTGAATAATAATAGGAAGGAAGTCTCAAAATCTGTGAATTATCTTTTAGACTTAGAGGTTGAGAGGGCTATACAGATTATTAGAAATATTGCGGTGGTGAAGCCTATGAATGATTCTGATATTAATGTACTGAGGATGGAGGCGTTAGAATGTCTATGTGAGGATCTTGTGCCACCATCACTGATGTCTGAAGAGGATAATGAACTCGGTTCGGAGGGGTATATAGCCCCTTCGCAACCTAATGCATGCGCACAGTCTGAGACCGGTTATATGGACTAGATGACTGAACATGATAAGCCAAAATGACCCTAAAAGAGGAAGGTTTATCCTGAATCTGCGGTACGCAGAAGCGCAAGACTCAAAACTGTATTTTTTATGATGAAGGATGAAAGGAATCTTTTGGAACATCAGAGGTCTAGCGGACTTGACTAAAAGAAGATTTCTAGGGAAAGCAACACTTGAACACAAACTTGATTTTATTGCACTAATGAAAACCGGTAGAGATATTTTACGTCACATTTTCTTAATACTCTCTTCGGTGGTATTGATTTTGATTGGCGCTGCCTACCTTCAAGAGGAAGGTCCGGTGGGATCTTACTTAGGATAAGGTGTGAGACGCTCGAAGTCCGAAACGTAGTGTTCGGGGACTTCACTGTAAAATTTTGGGTGCGCTCGAAGGAGGAGGGGTTCCAATGGCGATGGTGGCAGTGTATGGTGCCGCCCAGCCGGAGCTAAAGATGGACTTCTTGGCTCACCTCGTCCGGATTTGTGGGGACAAGCGGCTAGCGATTTTAGTTGGGGCGGCTTTAATATCATTAGGCAAAGTGATGAAAAAAATAACGACAACTTTGATAGCAGATGGTCATTCATGTTTAATACAATAATCGAAAGCCTAGACCTGCGAGAGATTGAGCTATCAGACATAAAATTTACTTGGGCGAACGCTTTGCCCAATCCAACCTTTGAGAAGTTGGATCGGATTCTTACTAGTGTGGATTGGGAGCAGAAATTCCCTCTCATGACACTGCGAGCAATGCCGAGAGCGATTTCTGATCATACTCCATTGCTTGTTGACTCGGAGGAAGCAACACATGCAGGTAACAAGAACACTTTCTCTTTCGAGTTAGCATGGTTTGAGAGAGAAGGTTTCGTGGGCATCATAGTTAGAGAATGGGCTAGGGCCATAGGGGAAGATTGAATGTCGATAGATGAAAAAATAAAATTAGACACATGAGGCCGGTCCTACGGGGCCGGGAAAAACATGAGAGCGGTAGATATAAGAAGGAGAAAGAAAGACTTCTCAATCTTATAAATGAGCTAGACATAAAAGCCGAATCTGCGTTGTTAGATGACAATGAGTGGGCATCTAGAGCGGAGGTAGAACAAATTCTCAATCAACTCCTGTGAGAAGAGGGGTTGAAATGGGCATTTAAAGCGAAAGTGTGATAAGGTAGTTCAAGGTGATGACAACATGCAATATTTCCATTTGACTGCGAATGGAAGACACAGACAGAAAGAAATATTCGAACTTGAGCAAGATGAAGGTACAATTTTAGGGCACGTAAATCTGAAGTTGTATATCTCTTAATATTATAAGCAACTATTCGGGGCTCCTGATTACAATTTTGTGTCGATGGATGAGCAGATAGTTGGTGATATTCGTTAGCTCGGGACAGACGAGAATGAGATATTAACCGCACTTGCAGCATTTCCACCTAAACTTTGGGACAATTACGTTGTTGCCAAAGAAGGAGGGGGCAGTGCGCATTGAACAATTCTAGCCTATTTGTCTGCTTAATGTGAGCTTCAAAATATTTACAAAGGTTGGGACGAATAGATTGACGTAGATTGCACACGCCATGGTGCAGCCTAGTGATGGCTTTCATGCCGGGCATAAACATACCAGAGGATGTGGTTGTCCTTCATGAAACCCTGCATGAAATTCACTCGGAAAAACTAGATGGGGTTATCTTCAAGGTGGATTTTGAGAAAACTTATGATAAGGTTAAATGACCATTCCTACAACAAGCCTTACGTATGAAGGGATTTGACGAGATATGGAGGAAACACGTTGAATCCTTTTTACAAAAAGGAAGCATTGGAATTAAAGTCAATGATGATATTGGTCATTAGTTTCAAACGCACAAAGGTTTAAATTAACAAAGGTCTTCGGCAGGGGGACCCAATGTCCCCATCCTATTCAATGTAGTTACAGACATATTGACAATTCTAATAGGAATGGCTAAAGAGGAAGGCTAGGTAGGTGGACTAGTACCACATCTAGTGGATGATGGTGTGCCTATTCTACAATATGCTGATGACACTATCTTGTTTATGAAACACGATATTGCAAAAGCCAGAAACATGAAACTTATACTTTGCTTATTCAAATAGTTGTCGGGCTTGAAAATTAACTTTCACAAGAGTGAATTGTTCTGTTTTGGAAGAGCCAACAATGAACAATTTATATATAAACAACAGTTCGGATGTGAATTGGGAAGCCTACCGTTCAATTATCTAGGAATACCAATTCACTACCGTAAGTTATCAAACAAAGAGTGGAAGTGTATTGAGGATCGTTTTGAGAAAAAAACTAAGCTACTAGAAGGGTAAGCTTTTGTCTTACGGAGGACGGCTAATATTGATTAACTCGGTTCCTACGAGTATGCCTATGTTCCTTTTGTCCTTCTTTGAGGTACCGGTAGGGGTACGCAAAAGGTTGGACATTTATTGATCCCGCTTTTTCTGGCAGAGTGATGAAGTTAAGAGAAAATACAAACTTACTAGGTGGGATATTATATGCATACCCAAGGACCAGGGAGGTCTTGGAATTGCGAATTTAGAGGTAAAGAACGTGTGTCTGCTCAGTAAATGATGTTCAGATTATCTGTGGAGACAGAAGGTACATGAGTACAAATTTTGCGTAATGAATACTTAAAATCTAAAACCTTAGCCTAGGTCATAGTTAGACCCAATGATTCACCATTCTGGCAAGGCTTCACAAAAATGAAATCGGCCTTTTTCCATGCATGGAGCTATATTTATCATTGGAAATGGAGATCCCACAAGATTCCAGGAGGATACGTGGTTGGGGGAGATACCCCTAGACATACAATATTCATCTCTCTATAATATTGTGCAACGTAAGGAGGTGTATGTCGCCCCAATATTACAGTCTAATCCTCTAAATATTCAATTCTGGCGAGCTTTAATAGGTCATCGATGAAAGACTTATAGTTAGAATACTCATGGATGTCCAGTTATCGGACGAGTCTGATAGGATTCATTGGAAGCTAACAATTAATGGCATCTTTACACTGAAATTGATGTATTTGAACCTTATTGATACAACACCAATCTTCAGTTCGATTCATATTTGAAAGGTCAAAGTACCCTTATGAATCAAAGTCTTGATGTGGTTTGTTCACAAGGAGGTGATTCTCACTAAGGATAATTTGGAAAAACGCAATTGGGAGGGAAGTAAACGATGTAGATTTTGTGATCATGATGAATCTATCAAACACCTTTTTCTCTAATGTCCGCTAGCAAAACTTTTATGACAAACATTTCGTATAACATTTAATATCGTACCTCCGGATAGCATTGGAACGTTGTTTGGGACATGGCTAAATGGAGTGGACATAATTATTGTTAGACATATTCGTATAGGAGTATGTGCATTGCTTTGGGCTATATGGAAATGCAGGAATGACATGACTTTTAAGAGACAAACACATATAAATTTGTTGCACTACTTTATAGGGCATTGACGTTGATCCGTATATGGTCGTTACTCACTTCTGCGGAAACCAGGGAGCCTTTGGTTACTGGGTCTATCCGGTGGGAGATGGTAGCTCACGATATCTACAACCAGTTTGGATGATGATCCAGTAATTGGATAGATGGTTATGCATCTAGGCCTATGTTAGCCGGTTGTGGCATCTTTTAGTTCATTTTGCATTATTTTGCTGCTCCTTTAGAGCTTGTTCGGAACCATAGACTATTTGATTGCTTTTTCTAATAAAGTGGCTGCATGCACCATATTGATGCAGATGCCGGAGGGAATACTCCTTTTCTAAAAAAACCAAATAAAGAAAATATGACAATGTAGTTCATGACGATTCTAAGTCTAATGGTACTGCTCTATGGTTATTGAAAATTTGCTCTATAAACTTTGCTAAACATAGAATGGTTTAACTTTTTCAAGACCGTCTGTGTCTGTACCGTGTTAAAAAGATATTTTTATAGGTAAAAAGTTAATTATATTAAAACAACGTCAATTAATATGAATCTGAGGGAGTACAACTTTTTACAACGGAAGGATTATGTAAAAATGCCAAAGCATGCGACAAGATCTGTTTTGCATGCTTATGTATACCATCAAAATTCAGTGAAGATGATGCCATCATGATTAAAACATTACGAAGTAAGTATTTATGAAGAAACATGTACTTGGCTGGTCTTTGTTTTCTTGAACAAGTACTTAGCTGGATCAACCTACCTTTATGATCACCTCCGGAAAACTGAACCGACATAGCGTCTTGAGATTTTACGAAGTTACCACATGTGCCTCATAGTCGACGGAATCATCTTCTCTCACTGCACGAACATCATCGAAAGTCTGAAATAAATTCAGAAAAATGCGAGCACGAATGTCAAGTCTAAGACTTGAATTCTGATGGACTGAAGATACCACTGTTAGTCTAACCATCTAACCACGAACTGATTTGCCAAAAAAAACAATAACATGAAACCAAAGGAGGAAGGGGGAACATAGGGAGAAAAAAACTAAAAAGGAGGGGAGGCCACGGAACTAACTCGACTTTAATAGTAGAGATACCAATGGGACCGGATTTTTTCATGCTCGGCCTTCATGAAGCATGCATTTTTTAAACATTCAAAAGTCAGTTTTTAAATTTTTAAAGAAAATAAAAAAACACACACAAATACTTATAGATGTATAACTAGATGTCTGTGTGTTAAGTTTCACCACAAAATACGTTTTTATGTGGCCTGCAAAGAAACAAAATTATAATTTTATAATGAACAATATATGTGCTAGAGATGTGTGATTTTTTCATTTTTTGTGTTGCTCAAATAGAAAAATATTTCCTCCTAAAATTTCATAGACAAGTTGTATAGATCCATATGTATGTGTGTGTTTTTTAAGAGATTTTTAAAAACTTTTAAAATTGAATTTTATAGTTTGAAATAAATGACTCTATGGAGTTCGAGCTCCATTAGGCATTTCCGCATAGGAGTATTCTACATACTTTTGTATTTAAATAGTACATAAGGTATTGTCTTTTCTTACATCCTTCCTTCTTCCTTCCCACCCACACATTTCATTTTTGGTTTTACTGATTTTTCTCCACATGTTTTCCGTCAAAACCATTATAACCACTTTCACCTTTTATTGGTTTATCAAGTAAAATCATGTTTTAAATTATGTCTTCCACAAGTTAGTGTTGATTTAGTGGTTAACAAAAGTCTAATTTGACTACCCCTCATTTCTAAATATAAAACCTTTTAGATATTTCAGTACAGACATAGCAAAATGAGTATCTACACTCTAAAATGTGTCTATCTACATCTATATGTTATTCATATTAAAGTCTCTAAAAAGGCTTATATCTATAAACGAAAGAATTAAGTAATAATTATATTATAACAATGAAATGTCAGATAAAATCAAGGAAACAAATCCTAGTAATACCATCCTCATACACACATATGCTCATAAATGGAAGTAACATCCTAGAGTATAGAGTACTTTAAAAACTTTGAGTCGTAAGATATATCTTTTTTGACAGAAAAATCTTCTTTATATTTTCTAATGTTGTCTTGCTTGAATGGAAGTAACAGTCAAAGTAGTTATTAGGCATCTTCAATGGCAATCCGCAAATTTGCCTCCTGCATCCGTCTGCGGACACAGGGTCAGTCCATGGACACGGATGCGGGAGGCCGTTGTCCAATGCTATCCACATACATTCGCCCTTCCTTATTTTTTCATAATCCGCACGTTCAAATAGCAACATACATGAACTTCAAACGTTGAAATAGGTGTATACATAGAGTACATACGTTTAAGCAGCCACATGCAATACTAGTTCAAACTTAATTATAAGTCAATTTTCACACTACAACATTGTTGTCCCCTTTAACCGTCCACTGATACTCAAGTAGATCTTCGTTCAGCTGCTTGTCAGTTGGTCGATGTCGAATTTGTTGATACATTTCAATAAACTCTTCAAATGTGGCCGGATTCTGGTTTAAAAGTTTGATAGGATCACCTAGATTCTCAAATTCTAGAGCCGCAACATCATCCTCACCCTAATCCTCGAAGACATGTTGTGCATGATCACACAACATGCTATCGCAGGTCCATGAACAACTCCAAAAACACACCCGCAGAACTCCAAATGCCCTCTCGATATTTTTCTAGCTGCTTCTTGTCTTTAAAAAAAGTGAGACTTTTTCTGGCCAACAAGGTTAGAGGTAGTGTCGATAAAGGTAGCCCACAGAGGATAGATACTGTCAACCAGGTAGTAGCCCATGTTATACTCATGTCCATTGCGAGTATAATGACAAGAAGGAGCCTTGCCTTCAGTCAGCTTGCAAACAACAATGATCGTTGTAGCACATTGATGTCATTGTTAGATCCGACCATATGTCAAAGAAAGCGTGTCAAATCCAAAGATCCTGGGATGCAACTGCTTTAAGAATGATGGCGTGCTTCTTAACATGAGCCTAATATTGCGCTTGTAAAGCCTTCAGATTTTTTTTTTTCATTTCGAGTGCATGCAATCAAGAGATCCAAGCAAACCTGACCAACCTCTTGCTTTTGAGATTGCTAAGAACCTCCCGATGTCTGCTATCTTAGTTATAACAGGTATTAAGGTCCAAATACCTCGACCATGACAGTTGCAAACCTGACCCTGACATCTCCGCATGTGCTCTCAGACATACGTTGGTACACGTCCCTCAAATCAGTGGCGTGCCATATGCAAGCATCCGGGGAGCGTCCATGCACTTCTGGCAACCAGAGAAGCAAATCGTTCCCACGGTGTCCTTTCAAGACGAAGTAGTCATTAGAGAATCGAATGCCATGATACAAACGATTGAAGACATTCTTGCACATCCGAGAACGCCGGTGAAAATGGTCAGCGAAAAGTGCATGCGGGGTAAAGTAGTCTGCCATGAGTGTCAAATGACCGCACACTCTATTGCGGTTGAGCACTCGATGACCCTTGATCGATTCCTTGAAATTAAGAGCATGCTCCGCTGCACGCTCGACGTCTTCAAGGACCTTCTGCACCATTGCCGCCTCATTCATATAGTCCTCCTCGTCGACTCAAAATAATGCTCGTGTATATACTTAATCGGAATCCAACGCTAGAAAAAAGAAGGAAACACTTTTTTAGCTCCGCCAATCCATCAAACATTTGCCGTGCATGGTGAGTATACACTACCGGATGATCGGAGGGGGGGGGGGGGGGGGGGGGGTTGAACGATGAGGAAGAAGAAAAGGGGTGAAGTCAGATGTAGAGTTTCAGGGCCGTGGCCATCATACAACTTGGTAGTCCTTGCAGTTCCAGAAAGGGAAAAATACTTTCCCGCTAAAAATGGAGAAATACTGTGTGAATACAGCTGTTTCCATGTTGCCCTTCAGAGACCCACGAGGTTTGACGTGCATCGATTAGCGAGTGTTTTTCAGAGAGAAAATCGTTGCGGTGTGGTGGATTAAGAAAATCAACTCACGTTCCATCTGGACTCCTGTACCAACTAACCAATGTCCGTGCACAGATGAGAATCAAAGCCAGATATCTCGTGACATCGGTCGACTTGATCAACTCGTGTTTATGTACGTCGCTCTGTCATTCCGCCGGCCCTTTCGATTTCATGACATGTGCATTCACATAATCTAACGCAAAATGCGTACCGTGAACATCTTGCACACGTGCATTGTACGGAATTTTTAAAGCTCGATCTGACCTTCTAGATGGAAATCTGATAAAATAAATACTAGCAAACTCTTTGAGGATTTATCATTGCTTGTCCCATTGTGTCTTCAGATTTCGATGGGAAACGGTCTTTATTCCATGTATTTTATAAAAAATTACTCGTATTACTGTAGAACTTACTCTCCCTGTCTTAAACTTACTCTCTCTGTCTTAAAATGAAAGACTTTTTTGACACTATCACGTACTAAAGGAAATTGAACCGCAGGGGTTGAAGCCAGCAAAATAATTTGTAATTGTCGATGTCATTCTCCCAAGTATACATGTCATGTGTAAGAGCACTTTGTTACCTCTACGTAACAGTATTATTACAAGACCATTGATCTGACTTGGCACCAATGGCTTTCTTTTTTACATCAATGCTTTATGGTAGCTCTGTGCCTGTCGAACCGTGAAGCAAAAACTCTTCGAATGTGCTCTGGGGGTTTATTGCTGGTACTATTATGGGCATATACCTTTTTCAGCCCTGCACTTTGAAATTCATATGCTTTATCATTTGGGACTGTGTTTCAAATATTCAAAAAAAAAAACTTGAGAAAAAATATTTGTGGTTTTAGAAAATGCGAAGCGAATCACGTGATACTTTTTAATTAAGTTTCTTGTTGTTGCCTGGTATCGTTAGATAATTCAGGTCATTGAATCGTTTTACTGTTATTTTTCTACTTGATTCATCGTATATGTCGGTTGATTGTTGAAATAAATATTAAACTTTAAGAGCATATTAAATTGATTGTTGAAAGAAATATGATTATGTTATTTTTCTGACCAACATGGTTAATAACATGATCATGTTGCATTATTAGCATTAAAATGCATTTATTTCTATTATTTACCCAACGGTAATATAGATTTATCTGCATAGACAATTATATGTTTAATTTGACCAACGTTGGATTAATGCCTATAATTGATGTACTGATCTCGCTTAAATTATGATTTCAGGAGGCTTCGACCTAATGAGTTGCCTAAAGGACGTTCCTACACTCAGAGGTGATAATTACTCTAAGTACAGGAACAAAGTTGACATGGCTTTTGTCTGTGCTGAGGTGACTGGTTCTCGAGGAACCACAACTCGTTAAACCTCCAGAGCCAGTTAGAGATGCAAAAGACACTGATGCTGCATGGGAGAAAAAGCAGAGGGATCATGCTCCAGTGGAGATGTCCTACTCCATCAGCAACCAAAAGTGGGTAAATGCCAACAAAAAGTGTTTGACATTTATAAAGAACACAATTGAGACCGCCATTGTGGGCTGAATTGCAGAGTGCACTTCCGTAGGGGAGATGCTGATAAAGATAAAGAGCCAATTCACTGGCTCTTCAAAGACATATGCCATCCAGTTGATAAAACAACTGGTCATAGAGAACTACACTGGAGGTGGCATTGGCATAAGAGAGCACATCCTTCGGATGAGCAATATGGCAGCCAAGCTCAAGCCCATGGATGCGGATCTAGAGATCAAACCAGCTCTCCTCGTCCACCTGGTAATGGCTTCGCTGCCAAAGGTATTTGAAACCTTTGTTGTGAACTACAACATGCAGCTTGATACATGGGACATAGAGAAGGCAATAGCTATATGTTCCCAAGAAGAGGAGAGAATCAAAGCTTCACATGGTGGCTCCCTGAACTATGTGAAGGAAAAGAAAAAGAATTTCCAACCCAACAACAAAGGTTCTCCTTCAATGCCACATGGCAAAGGCCCCTCACACTTTCAGCATCAGCAAAAGTCTCTTCGAGTGGACAAGGACACTTGTGTCTACTGCAAGAAGACATGGCACTATAAAAAGGATTGCCCTGACTGGCTAAAGGCCTTCATGGCAAAGAGAGGTAACGGCAATGTTTCCTTTGTTAATGAATCCCTGTATTCACTATTTTTGAGATCTACTTGGTGGATTGACTCAGGTGCAACTGTTCATCTTGCAAACTCTTTAAAGGGATTCAGTTCGACGAGTATTATGCGAACAAAAGAAAGAAGTATTTGTTGGGGAACGTTGCATGGGAAACAAAAAATTTCCTACGCACACGAAGACCTATCATGGTGATGATCATCTACGAGAGGGAGATCGGATCCACATACCCTTGTAAATCGCTAAGTGGGAAGCGTTAATAAACGCGGATGATATAGTGGTACGTCTTCGCGATTCAAATCACCATCCCATGAACAACCCCGACCAAGTACCGAACGGGCGACACCTCCGCGTTCAGCACACGTACAGCTCGATGACGATCTCCGCCTTCTTGATCCAGCAAGAGAGACGGGGAAGTAGATGAGTTCTCCGGCAGCGTGACGGCGCGCCGACGGTGGTGGTGATCTTATTCCTGCAGGGTGATAACCCACAAGTTTAGGGGATCGCAATAGTTTTCGAGGGTAGAGTATTCAACCCAAATTTATTAATTTGACTCAAGGGGAAGTGAAAGAATATTCTCAAGTATTAGCAGCTGAGTTGTCAATTCAACCACACGTGAAAGATTAGTGTTTGCAAGCAAAGTATCAATAGCAAAGTGGTATGATAGCAACGGTGCCAGAAAAAGGTGTGTTGACGGCAGACTATTCCTAACTTGTTGTATCAATGGCACCAGAAAAGTCTTGCAGCAGGTGACAGCAAAGTAGCAAGTAACAATAGTAGTGACAGCAGTAGCAAGTAACAACAGTAGCAAGGAACAACAATAGTGACAACAGTAGCAACAGAGTAACAGCAGTAGCGACAGCAGTAGCAACAGAGTAACAACAGTAGCGACAGAGTAACGTAGCATGGACCAGTAGTAAAAGACTCGTAGGCATTGGATCGGTGATGGATGATTATGCCGGATGTGATTCATCATGTAATAGCTATAACACGGAGAGATAAGTAACTAGCTCCCGTTCGTCAATCTAATGTAGGCATGTATTCCGTATGTAGTCATGCGTGCTTAGGGAAAAGAACTTACATGACATCTATTGTCCATCCCTCATGTGGTAGCGGGGTCCTAATGGAAACTACGGGATATTAAGGTTCTCCTTTTAATAAAGAACCGGACCAACGCATTAACACTTGGTGAATACATGAACTCCTCATACTATGGTCATCTCCGGGAGTGGTTCCGGCTATTGTCACTCCGGGGTTGCCGGGTCATAACACATAGTAGGTGACTACAACTTGCAAGATAGGATCTAAAACACACATATATTGGCGACAACATAAAAGGTTCAGATCTGAAATCATGGCACTCGGGCCCTAGTGACAAGCATTAAGCATGGCAAAGTAGTAGCAACATCAATCTCAGAACATAGTGGATACTAGGGATCAATCCCCGTCAAAACTAACTCGATTACATGATAGATCTCATCCAACTCATCACCGTCCAGCAAGCCTACGATGAGATTACTCACAAACGGTGAAGAGCATCATGGAATTGGCGATGGAGGAAGGTTGATGATGATGATGGCGACGATTTCCCCTCTCCGGAGCCCAGAACGGACTCCAGATCTGCCCTCCAGATGAAGAACAGGAGGTGGTGGCGCCTCCATATCGTAAAACGCGATGAATCGTTCTCTCTGATTTTTTTCCGGGCGAAACGGAATAAATAGAGCTGGGTTTGGAGGCGGTGGAGCCACGTGGGCCCCACAAGCCTGCCCGAAGCGGCCAGGGGGGTGGCCACGCCCCCTGGGCTTGTGGCCCACTAGCTCACCCCCTCCGGTGGATCTATGCGCAGGTATTTTTCATTAATTCCAAAAAAATTCTCCATAAATTTTCAGGTCATTCTGAGAACATTTATTTCTACACAAAAACAACACCATGGCAATTCTGCTGAAAACAACATTAGTCCGTGTTAGTTCCATTCAAATCATGCAAATTAGAGTCCAAAACAAGGGCAAAAGAGTTTGGAAAAGTAGATACGACGGAGGCGTATCAACTCGCCCAAGCTTAAAGCCTTGCTTGTCCTCAAGCAATTCAGTTGACAAACTGAAAGAGACAAAAGAAAAACTTTGACGAACTCTGTTTGATCTTGTTGTTGCAACTATGTCTAACTCATAACCAGAATTTCAGCAAGATTACAAGCAAACCACATAAGCAAATGACATCTAGGTCTCACGGTAAACTCATATCAATGGCATAATCACCTAGCGAGCAAATAATAATAAGCCTCAAATGTCAACACTTCAATCAAAACAACATGAAGCAGTACGAACAGATGGTATCTCGCTAGCTCTTTCTGAGACCGTAAAACATAAATGCAGAGCACCTTCAAAGACCAAGGGCTGACTAAACATTGTAATTCATGGCAAAGAAGATCCAGTCACAGTCATACTCAACACAGTTAAAAGCAAAGCATACAAATGACATAAGTGCTCTCTAATTGGTGCTTTTGTAAGAGGAGGATGACTCAACAAGAACATAAATAGACAGGCCCTTCGCAGAGGGAAGCATTGATTTTGTAACATCCCAATTTTCCTAATTGGGAATGTTTTATATTGTAGCTAAGCATCTATGCATGTTGTTTGAAATAAATTTAGCACGTGAATTTCTTTCGTTTTTTGATTTGCATTTCCACTTTTCCTCGCACGAGAAATGCCCGGAGAAATACTCTCTTGCACGCAAGAGAGAGAGCGGAGGAAAATGACCCTCCAAAGTACGGGCATTTCTGAAATGTTGGAGCCAAGAAAATCCAAGGATCATTTGCAAAAATAATTGCAAAAAGAAATAAAGCAAATTTGGGAATTTCTGAAAAAACATTTTTTTAAGTTTTTATTTTTGCTTTGGAAAAATGTTATTCGGGTAGAGGATATTTTTCTGATTTTTTGGTATATAATACCCTATATTAATATTTTGATTTATTTCCCTTTTATTCGCTTTTGATTTTCTGTTTCGGAAAAAGGTTTAAAAATAGGAAAGTTTTTCTTTTTTGGAAGCCGCCGCCCTGAGCGTTTATTAGGCCATGGGCCGATCATAGCCGCCAGGGAATAAATCCCTTAGATCTCGGCCGACCGCCCCTCTCTTCCCCCACTCTCTCTCACTGCCCGCTGGACCCCACTGGCGGACTTCTCTCTCCCGCGACCACCTTCTTCTTCCTCCTTCCAAAGCTACTGCCCGAGACCGAGCCCCCCCAGGACTCGGGATTCCTTCCCCGATCCTCTCTCCCCCTTCCTTTCCTCTCCCCTCCTGGCCTATATAAGAGCTCCAGCCGCCACAGCCCCGTTCCCACCGCCTCGCCGAGCCGCCGCCGCCCCGGAGCCTCCCCTGCCGCAGCCCACCAGCAGCCGGCTGCAACCTTCGGCCCCCCCTCCTGGAGCAGCGCCCCGAGCCTATCCGCTCCGCCCGACGCCTCCCCTCGGAGGAGGACCACCACCGGCGCCGCCCCGTCTCCTCCACCGCCCCCCTGGAGCCCCCTCACCCTCGCCGGCGACGCCACCTCGCCGGAGTAGCTCCCACAGCCACGGTACTCCCTCCTCTTCTCTGTTATTTCTCTTTTCTTGTTTTGTAGCCCTTAGATCTCTATTCAATGGTTTAGATTAGATCCTAAAATACCCCTTCGGTTTAGAGTAGAAAACCGGTGGTTTTTAATTCACTTATTCAATTAGCCAGCAAGTTTTACTAGCCCTCGGCCGTTTGCTCCAAACGTTGCAACAAACATCACCCGCAACCTATCACAACATGCCACGTCTACCCCCCTATTTGTTAGCTAGTCAACTTCAGTTTTTCTGTCTAAATTGCAAAAACAGAAAGTTTCTGTTTTGTTTTGGCCACAACTTTTGATCCCGAAGCCCAATGACATTGATTCTTGTTCCAGTAGACTCCAATTTTTCTGTAGTTTTTAAAAACATATAATTTGTCTATGTTTGAAATTTTCAAATATAAGTTAGATCAGATTTAGTTTAAACCTTGTTTTGCCTATTCCAGGAGTTTAAAAAATGATTTTTGAGTTGATTCTTTTTGCTACTGCTTCCTAGCGATTAAATCTTACTGTGGTAGAAGTTTCAAAAATTTTAAAGTATTTTTACTGGTGTTTTCAACAGAAACAAGTTTCTGCCATACCGGCGCGTGTTGAACTCCTTTACTTAGGCATTAGCAAATCCTTACTTGTGATGTTATTTTTACTTGTTGCTTGATTGAAGTGCTTATGGTGTGCTTTGTGTTTGTATCGGTAGATCATCCGGAGTGCGAAGCGTGTTACTTAGAAGCGCTCGAGCAAGACAACTATCATCAAGGCAAGTCATTTTGATCATGTTATTTTACCTATGTTTTCGATGCATGGTAGATCACCTTTCTTTGCCCAATTGCATGCTGCCTAGGTACTTGGAAACTTTAGCATAAGTTGTAGTATCATGTGGTAGGCACACAACAACCCCGATACTTGGCCCGGGACGACAATTTCTTAATGCTATGCTTGAGTAGACGGGTTTTTGGTTGAGTGTATACCACGAGTGATGCGACGTTGACTAAATAATCAAGACCGGCTAAGACAAGATTTTCAAGACCTCGGATGCAATGCAACTCTGGGTGAAGGACGGTGATCGGCTCCCTGGAGAACCCAGTGGATGCCCGGGATGCTGGAGAGGCCATGTCATCCTGCGGAAAGCTTCACCCATGCTCGAAGAGACGGATGGAGACTTCAAGACTCAAGGCTTACCTGCACAGCCACAAGTCATTATGGGCTCTGGCTTGGTTGGACAACGCGGTGACTCTGGACAGGCGGTGCTAGCAGATGTAGAAGAACGGTAGGAATGGATGGGCACCGACAGGGATTCAGAGGGACCCGTTGAAAGACCATGTTTTGATCATCCGGTCTTCCAACACCCGGAAGTGCGAGGACAAACCCGGAGGCGATCAAATCTTGTGGGGAATGTGTGCAAAACTCTGCAGAGTGCCCAACCTAATCGATTAGCCGTGTCCACGGTCATGTACAACTTGAGCCCAAGGCATTGAATTTCCCCTGAACTCTCGACACAACTTAATAATGATGTGGGTGTTAACAACTATTCGGGTACGAGAATTGGTTGGCGGAACCATCTCGTTAACAACAAACAATGTAGTAATATTTTGCTTCCAACCCCTCTTGTTGTAGGATAAAACTGGCTTTATGCAAAACTTAGCTCCACCGGCCAAATATGCATGTAGAGATAGTTGATTATTATTTTACTCCTCTCTTTGATGACTTGCCGGCATATTCAATATGCTGACCTACACGGCTGCAACGTATCATGTTGCAGAGTACTTTTCCGACCAGGAGTGAGGCTACGATCTACGCTCAGCGACATGCCCTTGGAGTCGGATGGACTCGTCTACCTGATGCTCCCGCTAGTCTTCGTTAGATATCTCATGAGTTGGCCTTCAGCCACTTTATTGTAATCCTTTATTGTAATAAAGTACTCTTTATGAGATTTCGATTAATAAAGCTGTGTGATTGAACTCTTGAATATATACATCATGTACTGAGTGTGTACCAGCATGATCTTGGGATGGTACGGAAACACCAGAGGCTTGACTCGTCTTGAGTCGGGTCGCTACAGATTTGCAGAGGTGCCAGAGCTCAAGTTTTGAAAACAGAGATAATAATTTTGGGTGGCATGCTTTCATTGTCAACGCAATGACTAAGAGTTCTCAATATCTTCCACGCTACACATGCTATAGGCGGTTCCCAAACAAAAAAAGTAAAGTTTTGACTCCCCCACCACCAATCAATCACACTCCACGGCTAGCCGAATCCTCGGGTACCGTCCATACCAACATCAATCCTGGGGGAGTTTTGTTTGCAATTATCTTTTCGATTTGAGCATGGAACTGGGAATTCCAATTACCGGCCCCTTTCTCGTGAATGATAGTGAATAAACACATATCGAGGATAACACGCCTAGCATGGAAGATACTAATAGCCCCCTGTCACCACATGAGCGATTCGGGCACGCAAAACAGATTATTTCTTGAAGATTTAGAGAGTGGCACATGCAAATTTACTTGGAACGGCATGTAGATACCACATATAGGTAGGTATGGTGGACTCATATGGAACAACTTTGGGTTTATGGAAGTGGATGCACAAGCAGTATTCCCGCTTAGTACAAGTGAAGGCTAGCAAAAGACTGGGAAGCGACCAACTAGAGAGCGACAACAGTCATCAAAATGCATTGAGATTAACTAACATTGAGTGCAAGCATGAGTAGGACATAAATCACCATGAACATGAATATCATAGAGGCTATGTTGATTTTGTTTCAACTACATGCATGAACATGTGCCAAGTCAAACCACTTGAAACATTCAAAGGAGGATACCATCCTATCATACTACATCATAGTCATCTCAACATTCATGTTGGCAACCAAGACAAACCATTATAAGCTCCTAGATAAGTAAGCATGGCATCAGCAACTATGATCTCTAAGTTGTCATTGCAAACATGTTTCTCTCACAACAAAGCTGAATCAGGAATGATGAGCTAGTCATATTTACAAAAACAAAATAGATCGAGTTCATACCAGCTTTTCCAGGGCAGTCACTTCATCATATATCCTCATTATTGCCTTTCACTTGCACGACCGAATGATGTGAACAATAATAAGAGTGCTCGTGCATTGGACTACGCTGGAATCTGCAGGCAAACACAAAGGAGAAGACAAAGTAATATGGTTCTTGACAGCTAAACAGGTATGCATGCAAGAGCCACTAAACATTGTAACCATTATCTTCTACCTTGACCCAAAGAAAAAGAAAACTATCTACACGGAAAAGCTCCCAACAAGCAAAAGAATAAAAAGAAAATCTTTTTGGGTTTTCTCAAACTAGACAGACACACGAAAAGAAAATGAGAAAAAGAAAATAAACTAGCATGGATGATACATTGGCAAAGTGTGAACACCGACGAACGAAGTGAAAGCATAAGCAAGAATGTAAAGTCGGTGAGAACACATACTCCCCCAAGCTTAGGCTTTTGGACTAAGTTGGTCTACTCCCAAGGATGGTCTTGGCGACACCCAAAATCATAATGGGGGTTATACGGGAGCGCTGCAGCTAGTGCATGAATAGCTTCCTCACGGAGACGAGCAGCCTTTGCCTCCCTCTCATACTCCTCTGCCTCTCCTCTGGTTATGTAATATCTATGTTTTACCTGAAAGTCAAAGAAGGCAGGAGCCGGAATGGTAATATGGAAAACACGCTGCCGGTTAAATATCAAACGGTATAGGAGGGATTCATCATCCCTCTCAAGGAACTGGTAGCGTGTCAAAGCGACGCGGTCAAGGAAAGCTGTATGGAGCGGGGAATCTCCTTCCCGGATGGGTACTCCAAGAAAAATTGCTATACGGGTGGCATAGATCCCACCAAAGAAATAACCTTCATTAGCATTCTTATTCAGCCTCCTTGCTATTATAACTCCCATGTTGAAACTCTTGTTACCCGTCGCTGCGCTCTTAAGGATACTAAGGTCGGGTGCGCAGAGGTGACAATGCTCAATCTTGCCATTAATGCATCTGCCTATGAAGAGGGCAAAGTAATGCAAGGCAGGAAAATGAATACTCCCCATGGTAGCTTGCGTAATGTCTCTAGTTTCTCCAACAGTAATACCAGATAAAAAAAATCTCTAACCGAAGATTTAGGAGGATCATTGAGGCTACCCCAAATAGGTATTTTGCAAATTCTATTAAAATCCTCTAAATCCATGGTATACGATTTATCATACAGATCAAACAGTACCGAAGTGTCACGGCCAACTGAAAATTTGAATCTACGAACAAAAGAGGCAGTGAGAGCAACATAATGTTCACATTTATCGGAGATGAATTCTTCGAGTCCGACGTTGCGAACAAGTGCATCAAACTCGTCTTTGAAACCTGCCTCAATCATAAATTCATCGGAAGGCCATTCACATGGTTGTACCTGCGTGTCCCTTGGTTGGTAAGGATCGGGTTCCCGAAACGCAAGACGGGGACCTCTGTTGCTTGAGGAAGCACCATGACAGTTTCTCCTAAACATCTTCCTTCTCTGAAATTTTCAGTGACCCAAACGAAAAAATGAACAAGGCTCAACTAAACTAGTAGAAACTACTCCCACAAGTGCCTAGAGGCCATATTACGCATCAAAAGTACTTGGTACCAGCTAAAATCAGTATGCAAAGCTCAAGAACACGGTCACCAAGGCAGCAAAAATACGCTAAGTATAAGGCACTAGAGCAAAAACTAACTGCACCAATGGAGGAGTCACTTACCAAGGAGTAATTTCCCAAAACAGTTCGGAGAATGGTGCTTTGAGAAAAGAGATCGAAAATCCCAGCAAGAGGAGCAAGAACACGGGTTTGAGCTGCGAAACAATTTTTTCTGGAGGTAGGAGAACCAGATGAGAGCAAGAATGAGTGGAGGGGGTGCCTGTGGGCCCCACAAGCCTGGGTGGCGCGGCCAGGGGGGGTGCCCGCGCCCCCTGGGCTTGTGGCCCACTGGTGCAACCCTCAGACAAGCTCTTCGTCTCAGTATTTTTCAAAAAATCCAGAAAAATCATACTTGATTTTCAGGACGTTCGGAGAACTTTTATTTTTGGGGTACTTTTCTACCGGACGCTAAGACAGAAAACAAGGAAAACTAAACTGAATCTATCATTTTTCTTCTAAGCAACCAAAGGTGAAAGCTTAAAACAGAGGTTTGTGACTCCTTGATTCATCCATCTCATGGTCACCAAAAGAAATCCGCCAATGGGGTTGATCAAATCCCCTCGACAAAACTTTTCGAATCTCAAAAGAGAACGGAGAATTTTCGAATAGTCACTAGGTTACCTCAATGGGGATGTGTATTTCCCCAACAAGTAAATCATACTTCATCTTGACACGAGGAATAGGGCATTCAAAGCTCCCAATAAGAATCGATGAAGTTTTTTCGATAGCATTGATGCAATGTACTCGATATTGTTTCTTCGGAAAGTGCATTGTATGCTCATTACCGTTGACATGGAAAGTGACATTGCCTTTGGTGCAATCTATAACAGCCCCTACGGTGTTTAAAAAGGGTCTTCCGAGGATGACCGCCATGGCATCGTCCTCAGGAATATCCAAGATAACAAAGTCTGTTAAGATAGTGACATTGGCAACCACAACAGGCACATCCTCGCAAATGCTGATAGGGAAAGTAGTTGATTTGTCGGCCATTTGCAGAGAGATTTCAGTGGGTGTCAACTTTTCCAGTTCAAGCCTACGATAAAGAGAGAGAGGCATAATACTAACACCGGCTCCAAGATCGCATAACGCAGTTCTAACGTAGTTGCCTTTAATGGAGCAAGGTATAGTGGGCACACCGGGATCACCTAGTTTCTTAGGTGTTCCACCCTTGAAGGAATAATTAGCGAGCATGGTGGAAATATCAACCTCAGGTATCCTCATCTTATTAGTCACAATATCTTTCATGTACTTAGCATACAGAGACATTTTGAGCATATCTGTCAAACGCATTTGCAGAAAGACATGTCTGATCATTTCAACGAATAGCTCGAAATCCTCATCATCCTTTTTCTTGGATGATTTGGGAGGAAAGGGCATGGGTTTCTGAACCCATGGTTCCCTTTCTTTACCATGCTTCCTAGCAACGAAGTCATTCTTATCATATCTTCTATTCTTAGGCTGTGGGTTATCAAGATCAACAGGTTCAATCTCCACATCCTTATCATTGCTAGGTTGAGCATCATCATGAACATTACTATTGATATTATCATTAGGCTCATGTTCATCACCAGATTGTGTTTCAGCATCAGAGACAGAGACATCGTTTGGACTCTCAGGTGTAGCAACAATAGGGTTGCTAGCGTGCAGGTTCCTATCATCTTTCTTCTTCTTTCTAGGATGACTAGGTGCATCAGTGCTAACTCCTTGAGAATCTTGTTCAATTCTCTTCGGATGACCCTCAGGATACAAAGGTTCCTGGGTCATTCTACCGCCTCTAGTGACGACTCTGACAGAATTGTCATTCAACTCATTGAGCAAGTCATTTTGAGCTTGAAGTACTTGTTCTACGTGAGTAGTAACCATAGAGGCATGTTTACCCAGAAGTTTAAGATCATTGACATTTCTGTCCACACAAGCACTTAAATGACTAAGCATACGAGCATTCTGTTCCAATTGTCTGCTAACATAATCATTGAAACTCTGTTGTTTGGCAACAAAGTTATCAAATTCATCCATGCATAAGCTAGCAGGTTTATCAAAAGGAATTTCACACTCATCAAACCTACACAGAGAATTTATTTCTACTACCTGTATCGGGTTATCGAGACCATGGATCTCTTTGATAGGTGGTAGATTTTTGACATCTTCAAATTTAATGCCTTTCTCTCGCATAGATTTCTTGGCTTCTTGCATATCTCCAGGACTGAGGAATAGAATACCTCTTTTCTTCGGAGTTGGCTTAGGAGGTGGTTCGGGAATAGTCCAAGCATTCTCATTGCACAAGATATTATTCAATAGGATCTCAGCTTGTTCTACAGTTCTTTCCCTAAAAACACAACCAGCACAACTATCTAGGTGGTCTTTGGAAGCGTCGGTAAGTCCATTATAGAAGATATCAAGTATTTCGTTCTTCTCAAGAGGGTGATCAAGCAAAGCATTCAGTAGCTGGATAAGCCTCCCCCAAGCTTGTGGGAGACTTTCTTCTTCAGCTTGAGCAAAGTTGTATATTTCCTGCAAGGCTGCTTGCTTCTTATGGGCAGGAAAATATTTTTCAGAGAAGTAGTAGACCATATCCTGGGGACTACGCACACAACCAGGAGCAAGAGAAGTGAACCAAGTCTTAGCATCATCCTTTAGCGAGAAAGGAATCAACTTGAGGATATAGTAGTGGCGGATCTTTTCTTCACTAGTGAATAGGGTGGCTATATCGTGCAGTTTGGTAAGATGGGCTACAACCGTTTCAGACTCATAACCGTGAAAAGGATCAGATTCAACTAGAGTGATTAACTCAGGGTGACAGAGAATTCATAATCCTTATCGGTCACAAAGATAGGCAAAGTAGCAAACTTCGGGTCGTATTTCATCCTAGCGTTCAGAGATTTTTCTTTCCACTTGCGCAGTAATTTCTCAACATCATAGCTCTCCTCACACGCAAGAAAGTCCTCAGCTATCTCTCCCTCCATAACATAGCGCTCAGGCATAACAGGCAATTCAGGCATAGGAGAGCTAGTTCTAGCAGGCAAAATAGCAGGTTCTACTTCAATAGTATCAGCAGTTTCAGAAGTATCATCACATCTAGAGCAACTCTAGCAATTTGTGCATCAAGGAATGCACCTAGTGGCAAAGCAGTATCAAGCATAGCATCATCAGTCATAGTATCAAGCATAGCATCATCAGGCATAGTATCAAGCATAGCATCATCAGGCATAATATCAAGCATAGCATCATCAGGCATACTATCAAGCATAGCATCATCAGGCATAATATCAAGCATAGCATCATGGGCAGCAGAAGTAGCATCATCAAGCACAGGCGACATATAAAGATTTCTAGCAGGAGGTGATGTCGCAAACTTACTCATAACTGAAGGTGAATCAAGTGCAGAGCTAGATGGCAGTTCCTTACCTGTCCTAGTAGTGGAAGGCAAGACTTTAGTTCTTGGATCTATCAGATTCCTCATAGTGACCAGCAGACGTAAATCCCAAGTGACTCAGAGAATATAGCCGTGCTTCCCCGGCAACGGCGCCAGAAAATAGTCTTGATAACCCACAAGCGTAGGGGATCGCAACAGTTTTCGAGGGTAGAGTATTCAACCCAAATTTATTGATTCGACTCAAGGGGAAGCGAAAGAATATTCTCAAGTATTAGCAGCTGAGTTGTCAATTCAACCACACCTGAAAGATTAGTGTCTGCAAGCAAAGTATCAGTAGCAAAGTGGTATGATAGCAACGGTGCCAGAAAAAGGTTTGTTGACGACAGACTATTCCTAACTTGTTGTATCAATGGCACTAGAAAAGTCTTGCAGCAGGTAACAACAAAGTAGCAAGTAACATCAGTAGTGACAGCAATAGCAAGGAACAGCAGTAGTGACAGCAGTAGCAATGGAGTAACAGGAGTAGCGACAACAGTAGCAACAGAGTAACAACAGTAGCAACAGAGTAACGTAGCAAGGACCAGTAGTAAAAGACTCGGAGGCATTGGATCGATGATAGATGATTATGCCGGATGTGATTCATCATGTAATAGCTATAACATGGAGAGATAAGTAGCTAGCTCCCGTTCGTCAATCTAATGTAGGCATGTATTCCGTATGTAGTCATACGTGTTTAGGGAAAAGAACTTGCATGACATCTATTGTCCATCCCTCCCGTGGCAGCGGGGTCCTAATGGAAACTACGGGATATTAAGGTTCTCCTTTAAATAAAGAACCGGACCAACGCATTAACACTTGGTGAAGACATGAACTCCTCATACTATGGTCATCTCCGGGAGTGGTTCCGGCTATTGTCACTCCGGGGTTGCCGGGTCATAACACATAGTAGGTGACTACAACTTGCAAGATAGGATCTAAAACACACATATATTGGCGACAACATAATAGGTTCAAATCTGAAATCATGGCACTCGGGCCCTAGTGACAAGCATTAAGCATGGCAAAGTAGTAGCAACATCAATCTCAGAACATAGTGGATACTAGGGATCAATCCCCATCAAAACTAACTCGATTACATGATAGATCTCATCCAACCCATCACCGTCCAGCAAGCCTATGATGAGATTACTCACGAATGGTGAAGAGCGTCATGGAATTGGCGATGAAGGAAGGTTGGTGATGACGATGGCGTCGATCTCCCCTCTTCGGAGCCCAGAACGGACTCCAGATCTGCCCTCTAGAGGAAGAACACGAGGTGGCGGCGCCTTCGTATTGTAAATCGCGATGAACTCTTCTCCCTGATTTTTTTCCGGATGAAAGGGACTAAATAGACCTGAGATTGGAGGTGGTGGAGTTTTGTGGGCCCCACAAGCCTGCCAGGCGCGGCCAGGGTAGGCCCACGCATGGTGGAGAGGTGAGGTGGAGCTTTCCCTCCTAATCCAAGTAGGAGGGGTCGGCCGAGCCAAGGAGGAAGGAATCCTCCTCCAATTCGGTTTGGAAGGAGGAGTCCCTTCCTTCCTTCCCACCTCCTCTTTTTTTTTCCTTTGTTATTTTTCCCTTGGCCGAAATAGCCTCATTGGGCTGGCCTCACCAGCCCACCAAGGGCTGGTGTGCCACCCATGGGCCTATTAGGTTCCCTCCCAGGTGGGTGGACCCTCCCGGTAAAACCCCAGAACCCATTCGTCACTCCCGGTACATTACCGGTAATGCCCGAAATCTTTCCGGAAGCCAAATATAACAATCCTATATATAAATCTTCGTCTCGAGACCATTCCGGAACTCCTCGTGACGTCCGAGATCTCATCCGGGACGCTGAACAAATCTTCGGTCACTAGAACCTATAACTCAACTATACCGAAACGTCACCAAACCTTAAGTGTGCAGACCTTGCGGGTTCGAGAACTATGTAGACATGACCCGAGACACCTCTCGGTCAATATCCAAAGTGGGACCTGGATGTGCATATTGGATCCCACATATTCTACGATAATCTTATCGGTTGAACTGTTGGAATTATGCCCTAGAGGCAATAATAAATATAGTTATTATTACAATTCCTGTATCAAGATAATCGTTTATTATCCATGCTATAATTGTATTGAATGAAGACTCATTTACATGTGTGGATACATAGACAAAACACCGTCCCTAGCAAGCCTCTAGTTGGCTAGCCAGTTGATCAAAGATAGTCAGTGTCTTCTGATTATGAACAAAGTGTTGTTGCTTGATAACTGGATCACGTCATTAGGAGAATCACGTGATGGACTAGACCCAAACTAATAGACGTAGCATGTTGATCGTGTCATTTTGTTGCTACTGTTTTCTGCGTGTCAAGTATTTATTCCTATGACCATGAGATCATATAACTCACTGACACCGGAGGAATGCTTTGTGTGTATCAAACGTCGCAACGTAACTGGGTGACTATAAAGATGCTCTACAGGTATCTCCGAAGGTGTTAGTTGAGTTAGTATGGATCAAGACTGGGATTTGTCACTCCGTGTGACGGAGAGGTATCTCGGGGCCCACTCGGTAATACAACGTCACACACAAGCCTTGAAAGCAATGTAACTTAGTGTAAGTTGCGGGATCTTGTATTACTGAACGAGTAAAGAGACTTGCCGGTAAACGAGATTGAAATAGGTATGCGGATACTAACGATCGAATCTCGGGCAAGTAACATACCGAAGGACAAACGGAATGACATACGGGATTATATGAATCCTTGGCACTGAGGTTCAAACGATAAGATCTTCGTAGAATATGTAGGATCCAATATGGGCATCCAGGTCCCGCTATTGGATATTGACCGAGGAGTCTCTCGGGTCATGTCTACATAGTTCTCGAACCCGCAGGGTCTGCACACTTAAGGTTCAACGTTGTTTTATGCATATTTGAGTTATATGGTTGGTTACCGAATGTTGTTCGGATTCCCGGATGAGATCACGGACGTCACGAGGGTTTCCGGAATGGTCCGAAAACGAAGATTGATATATAGGATGACCTCATTTGATTACCGGAAGGTTTTCGGAGTTACCGGGAATGTACCGGGAATGACGAATGGGTTCCGGGAGTTCACCGGGGGGGGGGGGGGGGCAACCCACCCTGGGGAAGCCCATAGGCCTTGAGGGTGGCACACCAGCCCTTAGTGGGCTGGTGGGACATCCCAAAGGGGCCCTGTGTGCCTAGAAGAGAAAATCAAAGAGAAAAGGAAAAAAAAGGGAGGTGGGAAGGGAAGGAAGGACTCCCACCCACCAAACCAAGTCCAACTCGGTTTGGGGGGGGGGAACCTTCCCCCTTGGACTCGGCCGACCCCCTTGGGGCTCCTTGAGCCCCAAGGCAAGGTCCCCTCCCTCCCACCTATATATACAGAGGTTTTAGGGCTGATTTGAGACGACTTTTCCACGGCAGCCCGACCACATACCTCCACGGTTTTTCCTCTAGATCACGTTTCTGCGGAACTCGGGCGGAGCCCTGCTGAGACAAGGTCATCACCAACCTCCGGAGCGCCGTCATACTGCCGGAGAACTCTTCTACCTCTCCGTCTCTCTTGCTGGATCAAGAAGGCCGAGATCATCGTCAAGCTGTACGTGTGCTGAACGCGGAGGTGCCGTCCGTTCGGTACTAGATCGTGGGACTGATCGCGGGATTGTTCGCGGGGCGGATTGAGGGACATGAGGATGTTCCACTACATCAACCGCGTTCACTAACCCTTCTGCTGTACGATCTACAAGGGTACGTAGATCACTCATCCCCTCTCGTAGATGGACATCACCATGATAGGTCTTCGTGCGCGTAGGAAATTTTTTGTTTCCCATGCGACGTTCCCCAAAATGAACCTCTATGTCAAGGATTCATATAATCCCGTATACCGTTCCCTTTGTCCTTCGGTATGTTACTTGCCCGAGATTCGATCATCGGTATGCAATACCTATTCCAATCTCATTATCGGCAAGTCTCGTTACTCGTTCCGTAATACAAGATCCTGTGGCTCAATCGTTAGTCACATTGCTTGCAAGGCTTGTTTGTGATGTTGTATTACCGAGTGGGCCCCGAGATACCTCTCTGTCACACGGAGTGACAAATCCCGGTCTTGATCCATGCTAACAAAACAGACACCTTCGGAGATACCTGTAGTGCACCTTTATAGTCGCCCAGTAACATTGCGACGTTTGATACACATAAAGTATTCCTCCGGTGTTAGTGAATTACATGATCTCATAGTCATAGGAATATATACTTGACATGTTGAAAACAATAGCAACAAAATGACACGACCACATGCTACGTTCATATTTTAGGTCTTGTCCGTCACATCATTCTCCTAATGATGTGATCCTGTTATCAAGTCACAACACTCGTCTATAGCCAGGAAACCTTAGCCATCTTTGATCCACGAGCTAGTCAACTAGAGGCACACTAGGGACATTGTTTTTGTCTATACATCGACACATGCATTTGTGTTTCCAATTAATACAATTATAGCATGGATAATAAATGATTATCTTGTAATAGGAAATATAATAATAACTATTTTATTATTGCCTTTAGGGCATATTTCCAATAGTATCCCACTTGCACTAGATTCAATAATCTAGCATCACATCTCTATGTGATTTTACAATGTAACAAATTTAACACCCATACAGTTCTGGTGTCGGTCATGTTTAGCTCATGGAAGAGGTTTAGTCAACGGATCTGCAATGTTCTGATCCTTGTGCACTTTGCAAATATTTATGTCCTCTCCTTTGACATACTCGCGGATGACGTCGAAGCATTGTTTGATGTGTCTGGTCCTCTTGTGAAACCTTGGTTCCTTGGCTAGAGCAATGGCACCCGTGTTGTCATAGAATAGAGTTATTGGATCCAGTGCGCTTGGCACAACTCCAAGATCTGTCATGAACTGCTTCATCCAGACACCCTCCTTTGCCGTCTCCGAGGATGCTATGTACTCCGCTTCGCATGTAGAATCAACTACGATGCTTTGCTTGGAACTGCACCGGCTTACCACACCCCCATTAAGAATATATACGTATCCAATTTGTGACTTAGAGTCATCCGGATCAGTGTCGAAGCTTGCGTCGACGTAACCCTTTATGACGAGCTCTTCGTCACCTCCATAAACGAGAAACATTTCTTTAGTCCTTTCAGGTATTTCAGAATATTCTTGACCGCTGTCCAGTGATACACTCCTGGATTACTTTGAAACCTGCATGTCGTACTTATGGCAAGGCTGACATCCGGTCGTGTGCACAATATTGCATACATGATAGACCCTATGGCTGAAGCATAAGGGACGACACTCATCGTTTTTCTATCTTCTGCAGTCACCGGGCATTAAGTCTTACTCAACTTTATACCTTGTAACATAGGCAGGAACCCCTTCTTGGACTGTTCCATATTGAACTTCTTCAAAACTTTATCAAGGTATGTGCTTTGTGAAAGTCCTATTAGGCGCTTCGATCTATCCCTATAGATCTTAATGCCCAATATGTAAGCAACCTCTCCTAGATCCTTCATAAAAAAACCTGTTCAAGTAATCCTTTACGCTTTTCAAAAGTTCTGTATTGTTTCCGATCAACAATATGTCATCCACATATAATATTAGAAACGCCACAGAGCTCCCACTCACTTTCTTGTAAATACAAGCTTCTCCTACAACTTGTATAAACCCAAACGCCTTGATCACCTCATCAAAGCGATTATTCCAACTCCGAGATGCTTGCACCAGTCCATAAATGGATCGCTGGAGCTTGCATACTTTGTCAACATTTTCTGGATCGACAAAACCTTCGGGTTGCATCATATACAACTCTTCCTTAAGAAACCCGTTAAGGAACGCCGTTTTGACATCCATCTGCTATATCTCATAATCGAAATATGCAGCAATTGCTAACATGATTCGGACGGACTTAAGCATCGCTACAGGTGAGAAAGTCTCATCGTAGTCAACTCCTTGAACTTGTGAAAACCCCTTTGCCACAAGTCGAGCTTTATAGACGATTACATTACCGTCCGCGTCCGTCTTCTTCTTAAAGATCCATTTGTTCTGAAGCCTTTCGGCCTGCAGGTAATACTTCCAAAGTCCATACTTTGTTTTCATACATAGATCCTATCTCGGATTTCATGGCCTCTAACCATTTGTTGGAATCCGGGCCCACCATTGCTTCTTCATAATTCGCAGGCTCATTATTGTCTAACAACAAGATTGACAAGACATGATTTCTGTACCATTCTGGAGCAGAACGTACTCTTGTGGACCTACGAGGTTCGATAGCAACTTGATCTGAAGTCTCATGATTTTCATCATTAGCTTCCTCTTAACTGGTGTCGCTTCGACAGAAACCTCTTTCTGCCCTGCGCCACTATGAAGTAGAGGTTCTACAACCTCATCAAGTTCTATCTTCCTCCCACTCAATTCTTTCAAGAGAAACTCTTTCTCAAGAAAATCTCCATTCTTAGCGACAAACACTTTTCCTTCGGATCTGAGATAGAAGGTATACCCAACTGTCTCTTTTGGGTATCCTATGAAGACACACTTTTCCGCTTTGGGTTCGAGCTTTTCAGGCTGAAGCTTTTTGACATAAGCATCACATCCCCAAACTTTTAGAAACGACAATTTTGGCTTCTTGTCATACCACAACTCGGTATGGTGTCGTCTCAACGGATTTTGATGGTGCCCTATTTAAAGTGAATGCAACTGTCTCTAATGCATAGCCCCAAAACGATAACGGAAAATCGGTAAGAGACATCATAGAACGCACCATATCCAATAAAGTACGATTACGACGTTCAGACGCACCATTGTGCTGTGGTGTTCCAGGCGGTGTCAACTGTGTAACAATTCCACATTGTCTTAAGTGAGCACCAAACTCGAAACTCAGATATTCTCCTCCTTGATCAGATAGCAGTAACTTGATCTTCTTGTTCCGATGATTCTCTACTTCACTCTGAAGTTGCTTAAACTTTTCAAACGTTTCAGACTTGTGCTTCATCAAGTAAATATAACCATATCTACTTAAATCATCAGTGAAGGTGAGAAAATAGCGATATCCGCCGCGAGCCTCTATGCTCATCGATCCGCACACATCAGTATGTATGATGTCCAACAAGTCACTTGCACGCTCCATTGTTCCGGAGAAGGGAGTCTTAGTCATCTTGCCCATGAGGCATGGTTCGCACGTGTCAAGTGATTCAAAATCAAGTGACTCCAAAAGTCCATCGGCATGGAGTTTCTTCATGCGCTCTACACCAATATGACCTAAGCGGCAGTGCCACAAGAAAGTGGTGCTATCATTATTAACTCGACATCTTTTGGCCTCAATGTTATGGACGCGAGTTTCATCATTGTCGAGATTCAATATGAACAAACCCCTCACATTGGGTGCATGACCATAAAAGATATTACTCATATAAATAGAACAACCATTATTCTCTATCTTAAATGAGTAACGGTCTCACAATAAACAAGATCCAGATATAATGTTCATGCTTAACGCAAGCACTAAATAACAATTATTTAAGTTCATAACTAATCCCGATGGTAACTGAAGTGAGACTGTGCCGACGACGATCGCATCAACCTTGGAACCATTTCCCACGCGCATCGTCACTTCATCCTTTGTCAGTCTTCGTTTATTCCGTAGTTCCTGTTTCGAGTTGCAAATGTGAGCAACAGAACCGGTATCAAATACCTAGGCACTACTACGAGAACCATTAAGGTACATATCAATAATATGTATATCAAATATACCTTGTTTGTTGTTGGCCGCCTTCTTATCTTCCAGATACTTGGGGCACTTGCGCTTCCAGTGACCAGTCCCCTTGCAATAATAGCACTCAGTTTCCAGCTTAGGACCAGCCTTGGGTTTCTTCATTGGAGCTGCAACAGCTTTGCCGCTCTTCTTGAAGTTACCCTTCTTGCCTTTCCGTTTTTTTGAAACTAGTGGTCTTATTGACCATCAACACTTGATGTTCTTTCTGGATTTCTGACTCTGCGACTTTTAGCATCGCAAACAGCTCACCGGGTGACTTATTCATCCCTTGCATGTTATAGTTCAACACAAAGCCTTTATAGCTAGGCGGCAGTGATTGAAGAATTCTGTCAGTGATAGATTATTGCGAGAGTGCAATCCCTAGCTCAGCTAGACGGTTTGAGTACCCAGACATTCTGAGCACATGTTCACTGATAGACGAATTCTCCTCCATTTTGCAAGCCTAGAACTTATCGGAGGTCTCATACCTCTCGATCCGGGCGTTCTTCTCAAAGATGAACTTCAACTCCTGGAACATCTCATATGGTCCATGACATTTGAAACGTCTTTGAAGTCTCGCTTCTAAGCCATACAAGACTGCACATTGAACTAGTGAGTAGTCATCCTTACGCGCTTGCCAAGCGTTCAAAACGTCTTGGTCAGCCGTGTTGGGTGGTGCATCTCCTAGCGCAACATCAAGTACATAATTCTTTTGGCCAGCACTAAGGATAATCCTCAGATTACGAGCCGAGTCAATGAAGTTGCTTCCATCATCTTTCAACTTAGCTTTCTCTAGGAGCGTATTAAAATTCAGGGTTGCTACTGCGCGAGCCATTGATCTACAACATATATTTTGCAAAGATTACTTAGACCATGTTCAAGATAATTGAGTTTAGATAATCATATTACTAATAAACTCCCACTCAAATAGACATGCCTCTAGTTATTCGAGTGTCGCATGATCCAAATTCACTAACTCAAGTTCGATCATCACGTGAGTTGAGTTTAGTTTCAATGGTGAACATCTCCATGTTGATCATATCAACCATATGATTCATGCTCGACCTTTCGGTCTCTTGTGTTCTGAGGCCATGTCTGTACATGCTAGGTCGTCAAGTTTAACCCGAGTGTTTCGCGTGTGCAACTGTTTTGCACCCGTTGTATGTAAACGTTGAGTCTATCACACCCGATCATCACGTGGTGTCTCGAAACAACGAACTATCGCAACGGTGCATAGTCGGGGAGAACACAATTTTATCTTGAAATTTTAGTGAGAGATCACCTTATAATGCTACCATCGTTCTAAGAAAAATAAGGTGCATAAAAGGATTAACATCACATGTTAATCATAAGTGACATGATATGGCCATGAACTCGCGCTTCTTGATCTCCATCACCAAAGCACCGGCATGATCTCCATCGTCACCGGCGCCGCACCATGATCTCCATCATTGTGCCGCCATCATGGTTGTCATGCTATCTATGCTATTACTACTAAAGCTACTATCTAGCAATATAGTAAACGCATCTGCAAGCACAAACATTAGTTTAAAGACAACCCTATGGCTCCCGCCGGTTGTCGTAGCATCGACGTGCAAGTCGATATTAACTATTACAACATGATTCATCTCATACATCCAATATATCACATCATGTCGTTGGCCATATCACATCACATCACATGCATACCCTCCAAAGACAAGTTAGACGTCCTCTAATTCTTGTTGCATGTTTTATGTGGCTGCTATGGGTATCTAGTATGATCGCATCTTACTTACGCTAAAGACACAACGGTGATGTGCAAATTGCTATTTAACCTTCTCCAAGGACCACCTCGGTTGTATCCGATTCAACTAAAGTTGAAGAAACAGGCACCCGTCAGTGATCTTTCATGCAACTCGTTGCATGTTAGCGAGGAAACCAGTCTCTCGTAAGCGTACGAGTAATGTCGGTCCGGGCCGCTTCGATTCAACAATACCGCCAAATCAAGAAAAGACTAAGGAGGGAAGCAAATCGAACATCAATGCCCACAAACTCCTTTGTGTTCTAATCGAGATATCATCTACACATGAACCTAGCTCTAATACCACTGTTGGGGAACGTTGCATGGGAAACAAAAAATTTCCTAAGCACACGAAGACCTATCATGATGATGATCAACTACGAGAGGGAGATCGTATCCACATACCCTTGTAGATGGCTAAGCGGGAAGCGTTAATAAATGCGGATGATGTAGTGGTATGTCTTCACGATTCAAATCGCCGTCCCACGAAAAACCCAGATCAAGTACCGAAGGGACGGCACCTCCGCGTTCAGCACACGTACATCTCGATGACGATCTCCGCCTTCTTGATCCATCAAGAGAGAAGGGGCAGTAGATGAGTTCTCTGGCAGCGTGACAGCGCGCCGGTGGTGGTGGTGATCTTATTCCTGCAGTGCTTCGCCTAAGCTCCGCAGAAATTCGATCTAGAGTTAGAACTATGAAGTAGAGGTCTAGGGTTGCACGTGGCTAAGTTGTGTCTCAAAAACCCTAAACCCTGTAGTATATATAGGAGGAGAGGAGAGGTGGAGCTTTCCCTCCTAATCCAAGTAGGAGGGGTCGGCCGAGCCAAGGAGGAAGGAATCCTCCTCCAATTCGGTTTGGAAGGAGGAGTCCTTTCCTTCCTTCCCACCTCCTCTTTTTTTTCCTTTGTTATTTTTCCCTTGGCCGAAATAGCCTCATTGGGCTGGCCTCACCAGCCCACCAAGGGCTGGTGCGCCACCCATGGGCCTATTAGGTTCCCTCCCAGGTGGGTGGACCCTCCCGGTAAAACCCCAGAACCCATTCGTCACTCCCGGTACATTACCGGTAATGCCCGAAATCTTTCCGGAAGCCAAATATAACAATCCTATATATCAATGTTCGTCTCGAGACCATTCAGGAACTCCTCGTGACGTCCGGGATCTCATCCGGGACTCTAAACAAAACTTCGGTCACCAGCACTTATAACTCAACTATACTGAAACGTCACCGAACCTTAAGTGTGCAAACCTTGCGGGTTCGAGAACTATGTAGACATGATCCGAGACACCTCTTGGTCAATATCCAATAGCGGGACCTGGATGTCCATATTGGATCCTACTTATTCTACGATAATCTTATCGGTTGAACCTCTATGTCAAGGATTCATATAATCGCGTATACCATTCCCTTTGTCCTTCGGTATGTTACTTGCCCGAGATTCGATCATGGTATCCAATACCTATTCCAATCTCGTTACCGATAAGTCTCTTTACTCGTTTCGTAATACAAGATCTTGTGGCTAACTCTTTATTCACATTGCTTGCAAGGCTTGTTTGTGATGTTGTATTACCGAGTGGGCCCCGAGATACCTTTCCGTCACACGGAGTGATAAATCTCAGTCTTGATCCATGCTAACTCAACAGACACCTTCGAAGATACCTGTAGTGCACCTTTATAGTCGCCCAGTAACGTTGCGACGTTTGATACACACAAAGTATTCCTCCGGTGTCAGTGAATTACATGATCTCATGGTCATAGGAATATATACTTGACATGCAGAAAACAATAGCAACAAAATTACACGATCACATGCTATGTTTATATTTTAGGTCTTGTCCGTCACATCATTCTCCTAATCCCGTTATCAAGTGACAACACTTGTCTATAGCCAGGAAACCTTAGCCATCTTTGATCAACGAGCTAGTCAACTAGAGGCTCACTAGGGACATTGTTTTTGTCTATACATCCACACATGAATTTGTGTTTCCAATCAATACAATTATAGCATGGATAATAAACGATTATCTTGTAACAAGAAATATAATAATAACTATTTTATTATTGCCTCTAGGGCATATTTCCAACAATATTGAAGTCGCAAATGGTGTCCAAGCAGAAGTTGAAGCTGTCAGTGACGTCTCCTTGGAGCTAGTCGAAGGATTCAAGCTTTTTCTTAGAGATGTTTTATTTGTGCCTTCATGTAATATAAATTTAATAAGTGTTTCTTTCTTAGATAAAGACAATTACGAATGTTATTTTGGACATGGCAAGTGTGCCATTTGGTATAATAATGCTTATGTGGGCGGTGCCTTCCTCCATAATGAGCTTTATTTATTGTCACTTTGTGAAAAAGCGCCTTATGTGTGTAATGTGAATGAGCAAAGTTCCTCGTCGAATAAAGAGCAAAAGAAAAGAAAGAGAACTTACGACTCCTCAAGGTTATGGCACTATCGTTTGGGCCATATTTCGAAAGGGAGGATAGAAGGACTAATTAAAAGTGAAATTCTTCCACCGTTAGAGTTCTCAGACTTAGAACAATGCATAGATTGTGTTAAAGGAAAGTATGTAAAACAAATCAAAAGGGTGCAAACCGAAGCACAGGAACACTAGAAATTATTCACATTGACATTTGTTGACCATTTCCTGTGAAAAGTATCGATGGCTTTGATTCGTTCATAACATTCACGGATGATTACTCCCGCTTCGGTTATATTTATCTGATCAAAGAAAGAAATGAAGCATTGGATAAATTCAAGATATTCAAAGCTGAAGTTGAAAATCAGCTCGACAAAAGAATAAATATAGTGATGTCTGATCGGGGGGGGGGGGGGGGAGTACTACGGTCGACACACTCCATATGGCCAAGTCTCTAGACCTTTTGCAAAGTTTTTGCAGGAGACTGACATAGTAGCCCAGTATTCAATGCCGGGCAAGCCTCAGCAAAATGGAGTAGCTGAAAGGCGTAACCGTACCCTTATGGATATGTGCGCAGCATGATGAGTTACTCCAACCTGCCATTGGGATTATGGATGGAGGCGCTTAAAACCGCCATTCACATTCTCAATAGAGTGCCAAGCAAGTCGGTGCCCAAAACACCGCACGAGCTGTGGACAGGAAGAGTGCTATCCTTGCAACACTTCAGGGTGTGGGGATGCCGAACTGAGGCCAAAATGTTTAATCCAAACATTGGAAAGTTAGATCCCAAAACAGTGAGTTGCCATTTCATTGGCCATCCTAAAAGATCAAAAGGTTTTCGTTTCTACTGTCCAGAAAGATACACAAAGTTTGTAGAAACAAGACATGCAGTCTTCTTAGAGGATGACATGATGAGGGGGAGCATGGTAGCTCGGAAAATGTATCTTGAGGAGAAGAGGGTGCATGCACCTAATCCGATGATTCAAGAGCCATTTTTCTCACTACCCGCTCTGACTCCAATGACGACAACTATGGGAGAAGGCCCATAACCTGTCCTTCAGGAGCCGACTGAACCTCTTGTTGATCATGAAAGGGAAGTGCAACAACAAATAATAGAAAGTGTGCCAGAAGCTGAGGCACCTAGAAGGTCTAATAGAACAAGAAGACCAGCTATTTCTACTGATTATAAAGTCTATAACACAGAAATGGTTCATATGGAAGGTGATCCCACCACATATGAAGAAGCCATTAAAATCCCTCACTCATCAAAATGGCTACAGGCAATGGAAGATGAGATGAAGTCGATGAGCTCCAGCGATGTTTAGGAGTTAGAAATTATTCCTAAAGGAGCCAAAACAGTAGGCTGTAAATGGGTCTACAAAACAAAGTATGACTGTAATGGGAATATAGAAAAGTATAAAGCCCGACTTGTGGCAAAAGGATTCACACAAAGAGAAGGGATAGACTACAATGAGACTTTTTCTCCAGTCTCTTGTAAGGATTCCTTCAGAATCATAATGGCATTAGTTGCACATTTTGATTTAGAGTTGCATCAAATGGATGTAAAGACGACATTTCTAAACGGAGATTTAGAAGAAAATGTCTACATGAAACAACCCAAGGGTTTTATCATGGAAGGCAAGGAAGATATGGGATGCCGCCTAAAGAATTCCATTTATGGACTAAGGCAAGCCTCTAGACAGTGGTATCTAAAATTTAGCGATACTATTAAAAGTTTTGGATTTAAAGAAAATGTTGAGAATAACTGCATTTATGCACAGTTCAAAAGTGGGAAATACATTTTCCTAATCCTGTATGTGGATGATATCTAGCTTGCAAACAATTGTATTAGTCTACTGCAAGAAACAAATAAGTTTTTATCCTCAAACTTTGATATGAAAGATCTTGGTGATGCTTCATATGTTTTGGGCATTGAAATTCACCGAGGTAGAAAAAATGGAGTCTTAGGACTATCGCAGAAAGCATACTTAGAGAAGGTTCTCAAGAAGTATAATATGGATGCGAGTAAAGCCACACCGGCTCCTATAGTCAAGGGCGATAGTTTTGGGAATTACCAATGTCCCAAGAACCAGTACGAGCTCGATCAGATGAAAGCAATGACATATACTTCGGCTATTGGAAGTTTACAGTATGCACAAGTGTGCACTCGCCCTGACTTAGCTTTTATCACCGGGGTACTCAGTAGATATCAAGCGAATCCAGGCCTAGATCACTGGAAGATGGTAAAGAAAGCATTGCGTTATGCGCAAGGCACAAAGGATATCATGCTAACTTACAGAAGATCTGATTCCCTAGAGATAAAAGGGTATCCAGACACAGATTTTGCGGGAGATAGAGATGATAGAAAATCCACGTGTGGATACGTGTTCACTCTCGATGGAGGGGCTATTTCATGGAAAAGCTCCAAACAGACCATAGTTGCATCGTCCACGATGCAAGCAGAGTTTATAGCATGTTTTGAAGCCATCGGGCAGGTGACATGGTTAAAGAAATTCATACCCGACTTGAAAGTGGTAGATTGTATTCACAAGCCACTAAAGATATAATGTGATAACCAGCCCGCAGTATTTTATGCTCACAACAACAAGTCTAGTAATGCTTCCAAGACAATAGATTAAAGCATTATGTTGTGAAAGATAAAATCCAGGATCATACTATAAGTCTCGAGCATATAAGTACAAAGTATATGCTTGCGGCGAAAGTCTTACCACCAATGTGTTTAAGGAACACTTAGCCGGCATGGGGTTAATGAAAAGCTTATGATTTCTAGATCATAAGAGGCCCAAAAGTAACAGAAATTGTTTCAAAACAAAACGTATGTTGTAGTTGTATGATTCTATCGGCAATTAAGCTGTGACGATGAGACATGCTGTACATGTCAATATGCGATGAAACAAATAAACTAAAAAGTATAAATAAAAGTAAAAATTAAGATCAAGGGGGAGAATGTTAGGTTGATCTCTTCCTGAGTGGGCCCAACAGTCCACCGGACCCTGATCCACGCGCCCTGATCAGGGGCGTCCAGCCAAACCATGGTTGGTGGGCCCCTGTCGCCGCGCTATATATCAAGGGGTATGGAGCCGGCCGCACAACTCCCGAGGTTGATCGTGCGACGCCGCCACACCCAACAATCCCCTTCCGACGTAGGGTTCTAGTACGTGTCGACGGAAAGCACCACCACCACTCAATCACACACACTGCCGCCGCCTCTACACCTCACATCTCTCCATCGCCACCGCCGTCTCGACATCACCATGGACGTCGACGGGAGTTCATCAAGCGCTGGACAAGGTAACCTCCATCTAATACCGAATGCTACTAGCCGAGACGATCTAGTAGTACGAACACGAAGAAGTTGGGACAAAAATTCTTAAAAGGTTATGTAAGGCGTGATGCGTAGGCACATCACTTTCAAGAAAGTGACCCTGACAGCCTGGCTGATCTCTTCTTTGAAAATGGGAACACAACTGCAACGTGTCACACTGTACATGACCACCAAACACCTGTGCGGTGGCATGTGATGCCCTAGTTATTTTCCTTTTGCTACGGCAAAGATGACACTGAAACGTAAATTAAATCCAGTGGCTTTCATGTATTCCTAGTTAGTCCACGTTAACAACTAGCATCGTACATTTTGATGGGCGCCAAGATGTGGTTCTCATCCTTCTTCTCCCCTTTACAACTTTGAAAGTCGTAGTAGCTGAAATCGATAGCAAGTCCATTGTTCGCGAAAATGTCAGAGATGCATATGCCCGGGTAGACTCACAACCCTTAGAGCAACTCCAACGGACGATTCATTTCATTTGTCGTTGTTCGTTTGGATCCGTGCGGATAAAAAGTTGGTCCAATACATCGACTCAAACGGACATGCGTCCGTTTTTTATTCGTCCGCCGATCCATTTCTGACCCAATTTTGAGCCTGCTTTGTGTCGTGTGCGGACACGAAGCAGACGCGTGCGACACACGCCTACTCCCCTCCCTGGCTCTCCAGTCGGCGGTAAAACGGCCACCTTTTTCCTTCACTTTCCCCAAACCCTCCCGCTCGCTCCCGCGCCTGCTCCCACTGTTGGGTTCTACCATAGGAGCATCGCATGCGAATTAAAATTTTCCTACATGAAAAACATCCAAGAACATACTACCGAGATGGATCATAGATCGTTACCACTAGACGCGCAGTGCCGTGTAGCGAAAGTAGAGTTGGGGCAACACGTCCGCGTGGTCCGTGTCCTCCTCGTCCGATCTCCCTCGAACATCTGGTCGTCGGATCGTCTCCCTCGAACAGTCGGTCGCCGGATCCCACGTATAGGTTCGCCGAAGCGGCGTAGGTGCACCGCCTCTAACGGTATCTGTACGTGCGGGAGGAACACCGTGCGGCGGACAATTAGGTCCGGATCACACAGTTGGCGGCGGCGAGTGGAGATGGCTAGGTGCAACACATGCACAACCCTAATGACGGCGTCGAAGCGATCAACCGAATAAGTGTGTTGCACCTCCACTATATATAGGCGTCCGACGCGAGCTCAACTCTTGGGCCTCGCACGGACTTTAAAACCCACGTTTTCCTTCCCTTAAGTGCGCGACCCCTTAGGTTCTCGCTCACTTGATCGCGAGTCAGACCACGTCCGACTCGGCTAGTCGGTAGCGGTATCTAGCAAGACGTGCCGACTCCAAGTGTCCGACGAAGCTTGTTAGGCGAACTTGTACTTCATACTTTTGTTCCCTTTGCCACACGATATACGTTGCCGTGCACAAGGCGATATGGTCATCCTTGTTACGGCACGACCTCTTTCTCGTTCCGGTGAATCTGACCAACATTCGGATTATCTCATAATCCTCATCGCATAGCCATGCTTATACAGGTCAGATGACTAGAGGGGCCTAGAGTATATCTCTCATGGTCGGAGGGGCAAATCCCATCTTGCTCAACCACGTCTCGCAGCATGGGTCGGGACAAGACCGAAACCTACCTTTGTAACTACCCGGTCACGAAGTAGTGTTTGGTCGGCCGAAAGCAAGTCTTTCACCATCCTGAGTAGATGCGCGAGCACATGCCTTAGGACATAGAACGTATGTTGTACTAGAGACTCATAGATGACCTATCACTGCGTCTCATAGTTGGGTTTGTCCAACTCAGACCTTATCTCGACTCGGATCCGACTACGTCGAATCCGAGCAGATCTTTCCGAGTCCATATTATCCGGCTAGCATCCAATACTACATGGTCAGTGAGACCGGACCATCCTCCGTATCATATGCTAGTCTAGTTGGTTGTGTGTCCACACAACTCTTTCGACTAGGGACCATTTAGGAAAGTCATCATACAATGTGTAGTCTCACAAACAAGTCACGTACTTGTTAATACACATCATTGATAATGTTCAAGGACTATCTTTATTCATAAACACATAGGAAATATCATCATACATGATTTCCTTTGGGGAATATCTCAAACACCCACCGCCATGGACGATGATCTCGAGGACGCAGCCGCTGGCCTCGCCTCCCTCACCTCGTCTGGCACCGCCCCCGCAAGCAGAGGCAAGCCCTGTGCCCCCCGCAAGACCGTTGCGCCGTCCAATAATAAGAAGAAGGAGTTGACACCCGAGGAGCGGGCCGTGGAGTCGGCCAAGAGGAAGGGCCGGAGGAACTCGCAGGATGCAAGGGGCGAGGCAGCTGCCACCGCCGCCACACAGCAGGAAGACACCAATGCCTGGGTGAAGGTGACAACGAGGGAGTCCTTGTTGTACCTAGGGGTAAAACCTAGCCAGCATGGGCTTCTCAACGCCGACGTTGCCGTGGCCGCGACGAGCAGGGGCTCGTCAGCATAACCTCGGATGATGCTGCCAGAGTCGCCGTGTGCGTGTTTACCCGCAAGGCACCCGCTTCTCCGGCGAATGCTCGCCGGAGGTGAGCATTGTGTCCCCTTCCACGCCCACGCCGGTGACCATCAACCTCAACGCCACGTCGGTGGCAGGCGGATCATCGTTCGGAGGCACGAGGAAATGCTGGCGTGATATGCCAGCCAACATGCTCACCGGCGCCCGCAATCTGTTCGACAGAATGCCGGCGGCTGTCGACGATCACATGGCCAAACGTTTCCTCGAGAACATGATCTTTGAAGGAGGTGCACCGATAGCTGGTGGTTACTCCGTGGCTGCCTACGATCCCGATGAGACCCAAAGCCAGGACGTTCGAGCGCCATTCATGCAAGCCGCCAATGATCCACATGGCATGCACGGCGCCTTCATGCAAGATCAGGTCGGCCTAGACGACTTCCCGCTCGACCATGAGTTCCCGGAGGGCTACGGCCTCGAGGAGGAGGATGATGACATGGACATCGACGGGGAGCCTCTGCTCGAGGAGGATCTCACCAACCAAACTGCTGCTGCGGCGAAGCCGAAGCAAGAGCAAGCGTATGAAGGCATACACGCCGACCAAGGACAAACTCCTTTGTGAGTGCTGGAGGGACATTGGGCAAGACCCGAAGGTCGGCGCCGAACAAAAGTATTCAACCTTATGGACTCGTGTCCATCCTGAGTTCCATGAGCACAAGAAGTTTCCCCTGTACCAAATGCAAAGCAAGCGTGGATGGGTGTCACTTTCAAAGCGTTGGAGGGTGATCCAACAAGAGTGCAACAAGTTTTGTGCCACCTATGAGAGCGTCAAGGCATGCCTCGTGAGCGGCCTCGACATGCAAGACCTGGTATGCATGCCCTCTTATTCCCTTTTGGTGCCACACATTTTCCCATTGATTGCATGTCCATTTACCCACATATGCTTGCTTGGTTTGAATTGTAGGTGTTCCAAGCTTTGGAGGCGTTCAAGGTTCAACACGACGGCAAGGCCTTCCATATCTCCCATTGTTGGACTATCATCAACGGGGAGGAGAAGTTCAAGGCGCAATAGGCTACCCTCTTGGCGCATGGGGGAAAGAAGCTGTGGAGGAGCATGGTGACGACGAGGAGGCCCGACCGCGGGGGAAGACTAACTCGAAGAAGGAGGATAAGCGAGATGCGGTGTCAATCGCCTTGCTTGAAAAAGTGGAGGGCATGATAAGTAAGAAGGACTTGAGGAAGGAGAAGTTCCGACAAGAAAAGGGAGAGCATATGAACACCTTCATGGAAATCCAAAGGAGGAGGCTCGAAATGGACGCAGAGAAGCAAGCCAAGAGGCTTGAGTTGGAGGAGGCGAAGGAAGCCAAGATGCTCGAGATCGAGGCCACCAAGGCCAAGATCAAGGTGAAAGAAGTGGTCCTCGCTAGCATGAATACGGGTGTGGATATTATGAAGGTTGATCTGAACACCGTGCCGCTGAGGAAGAGTCTATGGTTCGAGAAGATGCATGCCGAATTCTCAAGTTCGACCAACTCTGATCTACGACAGAGATCACAATCCCTTTTTTGTATGCCGGCCAGTGTGCTGGCATGACCACACGCCTACATGGAGTGGTCGAATTCCCGCCCCTTTTGGTGTGCTGGCATGTGTGCCAGCATGAACTGCATGATGGTTTTCTATAGGCTGGCAATGTATGCCAGCCGCTGGCATGGTGCCGGCATGAACTCTTGGGCACTGGCATGATATATGGCCGGGATCCTTTTTAATCTAAATGTGCAAACATTAAATGGGTCGTCTATGTTGGACGCACGATCAACCCAAAAAGAAAACAGAACGGACGTGGAATGGGTGGCTGACCCAAACGGACAAAAAACAGACAAAGCGCGCGTTCATTTAGGTCGCCCCGTTGGAGTTGCTCTTAGTATGAGAAAACCTAACCAAAATCTTGGTGTTTATAGCTAAATGATGATATATACATCTGCAAATTTTAGACGAAAATATGTCTATGCTTAAATATAGCTAGAAAGCAATGAATTGAGTACATTTGCGATTTTTGATTTTGCCCTTCTCTACGACCCACAAATAAAGGTATCTCGGAGGCCGAACCTGACACAATATTTGTTTGTGGACTGATCGGACTTGTCCATGAACAGTGCCACAGAAGTCGGTCATTCAACTGTATCAATTAAATATCCACCCAAAATCCGGCCAATATAAATTTCAACTGCATAGTGTCCGATCACATAACACCCGATCACAACTAAAAAATGGGCAATGCTCATAATTTTTTACATCCCCGATCACAAAAGTATCTTTGTACAATAGTCCGTAGAAAAACAAATAATGGGGTTTTCCATGTTAGACCGGCTATTCGAGCCTCCACGCTCACTCTGTCATTGGCTCCTCATCATTATATGTCTACTTCTCCGTCGTCTCTAGCTCGGCCATCAAGTGCTTCAACATCCTGAGACAGACGGCCTGCACGATCATCCTTGCATCGTCATCTAACTCATTCATTTTAAGGTCAACATATCTGAATCCTTCAAAGCAACCACGATCTCAACCTTCTTCTCTTCAAGTTTGGTCTTCTTTTCCTCAAGCTTGAGTTTGGTCTTGATAGAGGTGGCAATGTAAAATTCCACTTGGGCTGCCTACAAAATTTCAAATAACAACGCACACAGACGAAGTCTCTCTTTCACCTTCAAGAACAAGTTTCACGCACGGTAGGGATACAAAGAAAAACACTATCAACAAGCTGTATATCTATCCAAATGACCAACACATGAAGCATATCCGATCAATAAGTTACATATTCGGCCAATTGACTAACACACAGAGCATATCTGACGGACAAGTTGCGTATCCGACCAAATGACCAACACATATAACAACTTACTTGCTTGGTGATTTGCGCACCACTTGGCCATCGATCGATTAGTTGCTTCAAATGGCCACAATACTTGCTCATGGCCTCTTGTATGGTGTACCATCGTTGGTTGAGTGACTTTGTCCCACACTTGCAGATGAGTTTGTCGTGGTAGGGTGCAAAATTCTTATGCGCAATTTGTGTCCACCCCATGGACCAAGCCCGATGCCCTTCTTTTTGAGTGACGCCTCATTTGCCTTCTGTTTGAGGCGACGGGCTTCCGTGTCCCCAGTTGGTCTTTGGGCGTCCGCCATTCCCGGGTCCTCCGCCTATGCCATCTCCGACAATTTCTCGTACGGGTCTATGCAGTGGTGGTGAATAAGGTTGGGAATTTAGGGTGGACAGCAGCGGGGTGGTATGGAGAGGGCTGAGAAAGAGGGGAGGGAGGAGGGTTTTCGCTGAAACAATGCGCCCAACTCCAAATGTGTGGGCTCCGCCCCAGTTTTGGGTGGGTCGGGAATGTCGGAGTCCTACATAGTGGGTGTCCGGACTCTCGCAAAGCATTCTGGTTTGCTTTCGATTTACGGGAAAACACATACCTGAACCTTGTCCGCGGACAAATACGGAACACTATTGGATGCCTTGCTGTATCTAGAAAATTTGGTCCAAAGGCTTGCGAAAAGTTTGAGGGTATGTGTTGGAGATCTCCTAAGTTGTCTAAGTTTTTCGATCACCGCCTTTCTGAAACAGTCCACATCAAATGACTACCTCCATCCCGGTTTACTAGCCCTTCTTTTATTTTTGGTCATAGTTTGACCATATTTTAAGTAATAAATATAAGTTGTACGTAGTAAAAATATTATTACTGATTACTAGGTTATTTTTGGCATGCATTAACATTTTACTAGTCAAATACGTGACCAAATTTTGATCAAAATACGGTCGGGACTAATAAATCAGGATGGAGATACGACATCACTAACATATACACTAATAAATAAAATTTGAAAATTTCTGAAAAGAGCAAAAGAGTCAAGTTTTTTTTCCCGCACCGTTAACGACCATTGGCATCCATAGTTACATGGTGTAATGATCACATATATAACTTACATCAATTCTGAATTAGCACTAGTGGGGACGGGGCCTTTAGCCTCGGCCCTTAAGGGGCTTTAGTCCCGGTTCACCAACCGGGACTAAAGGCCTAACCTTTTCGTCCCGGCCCTCTTACACACCGGGACTAAAGGTGCTCCACGTGGGCGCCTCGTAGCACCCCAGGGGCAGGCCCTTTAGTCCCGGTTCGTTACACGGTCCGGGACTAAAGATTTTCAGATTTTGCTGGTTTTTGGATTTTTTTTTGAATGAAATTATTTTTGGGTTTTAGGGTTTTAGGGTTTAGGTGTTCGGGAGATTAACGTGATGCCTCGTTTGGTGTTCGGGAATTAGTTTTCATATAATTTAAATAGAAATAATTATGCATATATATATATAAGATTAACTTATCTTACAAGCGATCATATATATACAATTATATGGAGGTCTGAATTATCGGGACTAGAGCCCGTCTATTCGATTACATGGACGAACATCAGTAATGGCCCTTAGCTACACTAAATCGTCCTTTGTCTTCTATAGCTTCCATCCTCAGAAATCCCGCAAGCTCCTCTGCAACAGCAATCGCGCGTTGCTGTGGTAGGACCTTCGTCCTCATGGCCGTGTGCTATATAAGAAGAGGAGATGAATATGAATATCAATCATGATAACAAAGAATGACGGGTAAAAATAGAGGTGTGAATGTTCATTGCTTACGTCGAATCTGTGATCCTTGAACTCCGAGGTAAACGTGCGAATGGTCTCGCAAACATAGTATCCGCATAGATGCGTTCCCCGTGGCTGCTGGTCGCACTTTACGAGAATAGAATATATATAATCAAAATAATAATCTAGCATCATAAATGTATTGAAAATTAATAGAAGTATATCATACTACTACTTACCTGAGCCGCTCTAAAGGTCAGCTTCTCAGGAAAGTTACCGGGAGTCACGCACTTGAACCGCTTCCAAACCCTGCCCGACAAGGATAATGATTTGCTATGTTTTTCATTAATTGATATATCAGAAAATCATCGAAAGAGACCGATAGAGCGCAAGAATGATTAAAATTACCCTTGGAGCATGTCCTGCAGGCTTTGGAACTGTTCCAAGGGTCTTGATAATGGGTCGAAGGCATCAACTCTTCCGTTATCAATTTGAATGTCCAACAGAATCCAATGGAAGCTGCACATGTATATATATATGTGTGTGTGTTTCAGTAACTTATCAATTACACTTATAAGTGAATGGACACAACAGAGTAAAGACCATCACCTGAAGTTGTATGAAAACAGTATGTGGTCACAGAAATTTTGATCTGTTAGAAACCTTAGAAGGTTTTCCTCCGTCTCCTTGGGTTTGTCAGTTAGCGTCGCTATATGTATTTTATCTGGGTCAATAAATCCAATATTTAGGATGCTCTTACTTTTACACTCCAGAATCTTCATTCTGCATAATAGAGTACAAGTTATATATAGACAATGAATTGAAATAACTAAACAAGTTATATGTAGACAACGAATTAAAAAACTTACAGACAATAGCAACTCATAAGCGATTTGTCGAGGGCGTCGCCATTGTACATCTGAAAGAGTTCATCAAAGTCGATATGGATTTCTTCGGAGCGGCCGTAGTACTCCCGTGGGACACTCAGCACGATCATCGTTCTCCCATTCTTTGATTCACTTAAGTACCATTTATGCAAGTAACGCATATTTGTTGGGAGATCATCTTTGCTGACCAAAGGCTCTCCCATGACAAACTGTGGCTTAGGGGCTACCACAACCTTGGGTATCCTGTCGTCTTGGGAAGCTAGCAAATCTTCAGCCGAGATACCACATTCATCCGCCAACTCCTTTGCTCTTTCAAAAGCTTACCCCTGCACCGGAGTGGGAACATTCTCGGTTAACACCTTGAGGGGTGGGACCGACTGTTTGGCTTGTTGTCCAAGCTGAGGAACGTCTGATTTTTTCTTGCTTGTAGTTGAACTTGATTTTCTCCCACTTGCACTTGCACGTGAGCTGCTCTTTTTCACTTCCTTCTGCAATGTGCGTGTATAGTCATCAGGCTTATAGTGTAAGTCATACTGTGATGGAGTGGTTATGAAGTCTTTTGCCCATGCTATGTGCTTCTCGATGTATTCTGGGCGGGGCTCGGGTTCCTTCCTTTTCATCTGCGCATCATGCTGTTCCTTTGCTATCCTGGCGTTTTCCTCGGGGGTACGATCATAAGGTCTGATAGGAAGATTAGCATGAGGTACCTTTGGGAGGGGCGACAATTTGCGCTTTGGGGAGCTCCGTCGCTTAGAAATCATCGACGGAGCGTTCTTGCTGGCACGCTTCCGCTTAGTATCATGTGCGGGCGGCGGCGGAGACGGACGACCCAAGTCCGGCGGCGGTGATCGAGATGGACTCGTGTTGTGCCAAACAAGGATAGGGTCAACGACGGGCTTGCTCCTCACCAACCTACGCCCCCCGGAAGGTAGCACCTCCCAATACCAGCCGGGCGGAGCCCAGTCCCGGACAGGGCCCCTCTGATCAACCAGGTGTCCTCCGCCGAGTCGACTACGAGGATGCGGGATAGGCATCGTAAAATGAACTAAAAAAATAAACTAGTTCTATTAATTTTCTTGCTAAAAATAAACTATTAACACTTAAGCATATACAATAGCAAAATTAAACTATTAACACTTAAGCATATACAATAGAAAAATTAAGCAATAATCTAAGAAACACTATTAACACTTAAGCATATACACTATACAATAGCAAAATTAAATGACAAAAAAAATATATTTCTTCTTCTTGTAACCCTAAACTAATTTTTCCTCTTCTTCTATTTCTCCTCTTCTTTTACTTCTTCTTCTACTTCTACTTCTCCTCTTCTTGTAGTACTTCTCCTCTTCTCTTCTTCTACTTCTCCTCTCCTCCTCTTCTAATTTTTTCTCTTCTTCTACTTCTCCTCTTCTTCTATTTTTCCTCTTCTTCTCCTCTCCTCCTCTTCTTATTCTCCTTTTTCTTCTTTTCTTCTCCTCCTCTTCTTATTTTCATTTTTTCTAATCTTATTTTCTTATTTTTGTTCATATTTCTTCTTCTTGTAACCCTAACCTAATTCTAAATATTACTAACCCTAATAATCTAGCACAAACCTAATAACAATAGGAATTAAATGACAAAAAAATTCTTTTTCTTTTTCTTCTTTTCTTCTCCTTTTTCTTCTTTTCTTCTCCTTTTTCTTCCTTTAATTCTTCTCCCTTTTCTTCTTCTCTTCTCCTTTTTCTTCTTTTCTTCTACTGGCCAGAGTGTTGGGGAGGAGGGGGCAGGGGGCTTACCGGCCGGAGGTGTCGATGGCGCGCGGCGAGGAGGACGGCGTGGAGGACGGCGCGACGGCGAGGAGGACGACGGCGACGGCGAGGAGGACAGCGAGGAGGACGGCGAGGAGGACGGCGCGGCGGCGAGGAGGACGGCCGATGACGAGGAGGACGGCAGGCGGCGGCGAGCAGGACGACGGGCAGCCTGACGGCGTCATCGAGTTCGTCGCTGTGCCGCGCCGGGCAGGAGAACGAGAGGAAGAAGAAGAGAAATGGACGATTTGGGTTGGAAATTTTCGAAGTCCCGCTTATATAGGTGGATCTTTAGTCCCGGTGCGTGGCTCGAGCCGGGACTAAAGACCCCCTTTAGTCCCGGGTGGAGCCACACCCCTGGACTAAAGGCCTCTTTTCGGGCAGACCAAGAGGCGGGAAGCAGGGGGTCTTTAGTCCCGGTGCTTGGCTCCAGCCGGGACTAAAGGGTGTCTTTAGTCCCGGGTCGTGGCTCCACCCGGGACTAAAGCCCCTCCTCGGCTGCACGATAAGTTTAGTCCCACCTCGCCCAGCGAGGGGGACAAACACTTGTTTATAAGCCCTGTCGCAGCTTGTCCATCGAGCTCCTCTCTGAAGCAGGCTTACGGGCCTAAACTTACTGAAAATTGAAACTATGTTCGAAATTGTGGATAAAATTCAATCTGAATTCAAAGTGAATTAAGGTTGAATTTTGTCTATGATTTCTCATATAGTTTCAATTTTTTTCTATTTTCAAAATTAATTATTTTGACTATCCAAACTATTAACTTATTTTGTTATTTTCAATTAAAAACTATGTTTATTAAAAATTCTTTTTGCATATTTGAGAATTTCACAAAACTATGATAATAAAAAGAGTTTCAAATTGAATAAATAATGCAAAACTATTTTTTATTTTCATAATTAATAATTTTGACTATCCAAACTATTATCTGTTTTGTTATTTTCAATTAAAAACTATGTTTATTAAAAATTCTTTTTGCATATGTGAGAATTTGACAAAACTATGATAATGAAAAGTGTTTCAAATTGAATAAATAATGCAAAACTATTTTTTATTTTCAAAATTAATTATTTTGACTATCCAAACTATTAACTTATTTTGTTATTTTCAATTAAAAACTATGTTTATTAAAAAATTCTTTTTGCATATTTGAGAATTTGACAAAACTATGATAATGAAAAGTGTTTCAAATTGAATAAATAATGCAAAACTATTTTTTATTTTCATAATTAATAATTTTGACTATCCAAACTATTATCTATTTTGTTATTTTCAATTAAAAACTATGTTTACTAAAAATGCTTTTTGCATATTTGAGAATTTGACAAAACAATGATAATGAAAAGTGTTTCAAATTGAATAAATAATGCAACAATATTTTTTATTTTTATAATTAATAATTTTGACTATCCAAACTATTATCTATTTTGTTATTTTCAATTAAAAACTACGTTTATTACAAATTCTTTTTGCATATTTGAGAATTTGACAAAACTATGATAATGAAAAGTGTTTCAAATTGAATAAATAATGCAAAACTATTTTTTATTTTCATAATTAATAATTTTGACCAACCAAACTATAATCTGTTTTGTTATTTTCAATTAAAAACTATGTTTATTAAAAATTCTTTTTGCATATTTGAGAATTTGACAAAACTATGATAATGAAAAGTGTTTCAAATTGAATAAATAATGCAAAACTATTTTTTATTTTCATAATTAATAATTTTGACTATCCAAACTATTATCTCTCGAAGTAGGAGCGTTTCGAACGAGAACTCATCTCTTACAAAGGGATTTCATTTTTTTGAACTTATTTGAACTCCTTACTTTTGTGTGTGTTCAAAATGCACCATTCAAAGGCACATCACAAAATTTCAACAATTTTTGACTTCATTTGGTATATTTCGTGCATTTACTTATTTGTTTTGAGCTAGTTGACCCTGAAATTGAAAAGCACTACAAATGAACTCTGAAAATGTTGAAAGTTGGCATGCTATCATCATTTCACCCACATAGCATGTGTTAAAAAGTTGAGAGGGCTACGACAAAAACTGGATGCAGTTCATGTACAAAACGGACAATCTCTCTCGAAGTAGCAGCGTTTCGAACGAGAACTCATCTCTTATAAAGGGATTTCATTTTTTTGAACTTATTTGAACTCCATACTTTTTGTGTGTTCAAAATGCACCATTCTAAGGCACATCACAAAATTTCAACAATTTCTGACTTCATTTGGTATATTTCATGCATTTACTTATTTTTTTGAGCTAGTTGACCCTGAAATTGAAAAGCACTACAAATGAACTCTGAAAATGTTGAAAGTTGGCATGCTATCATCATTTCACCCACATAGCATGTGTTAAAAAGTTGAGAGGGCTATGACAAAAACTGCGTTCAGTTTGTGTACAAAACGGACAATCTCTCTCGAAGTAGCAGCGATTCGAACGAGAACTCATCTCTTATAAAGGGATTTCATTTTTTTGAACTTATTTGAACTCCATACTTTTTGTGTGTTCAAAATGCACCATTATAAGGCACATCACAAAATTTCAACAATTTCTGACTTCATTTGGTATATTTCGTGCATTTACTTATTTTTTTGAGCTAGTTGACCCTGAAATTGAAAAGCACTACAAATGAACTCTAAAAATGTTGAAAGTTGGCATGATATCATCATTTCACCCACATAGCATGTGATAAAAAGTTGAGAGGGCAACGACAAAAACTGCATGCAGTTCGTGTACAAAACGGACAATCTCTCTCGAAGTAGGACCGTTTCGAACGAGAACTCATCTCTTACAAAGGGATTTCATTTTTTTGAACTTATTTGAACTCCATACTTTTTGTTTGTTCAAAATGCACCATTCTAAGGCACATCATAAAATTTCAACAATTTCTGACTTCATTTGGTATGTTTTGTGCATTTACTTATTTTTTTGAGCTAGTTGACCCTGAAATTGAAAAGCACTACAAATGAACTCTGAAAATGTTGAAAGTTGGCATGCTATAATCATTTCACCCACATAGCATGTGTTAAAAAGTTGAGAGGGCTATGACAAAAACTGCATGCAGTTCGTGTATAAAACGGACAATCTCTCTCGAAGTAGCAGGGTTTCGAAGAAGGAGAAGCGACCCCCACAACAAAAGTGGTTCCGCGGCACGCCACGTGGTTCCGCTGCACGCCACGTGGGACTAATGGTCTTTCATTTTTAAATGACTGTTTTAATCAAAAACAGATCTGTTACAAATGGGATTTCATTGTTTGAACTTATTTGAACTGAAGACTTTTTGTATGTATATGTGGTCGAAATGCATGATACCATGAAGTTAGAAAGGGCTAAACCATTCAAAAGTAGCAAATGAAGTTAGAAAGGGCTAAACCATTCAAATTTGGAAACTATAATGGCACAAACAGAAACTAGACATATATAAATTGGTCCAAGAAGTACATGATACTAGTCCAAACAGTACATAATAATAGCTACCATAGATATATATACAAGTGTTCGATGTTCAGAACACTACTCGTCTGAATCATTTGAATCAGAATGTCCACCTTCCTCGAGGTGACGCTGGCCATAGTGGACGACTCGAATCTTGCGGTACAACTCGTATGAAACGTATGCATCTTTTGCTGCATACTCAATGTTGATATCATCAAGTGGGCCCTTCTCCCAAAGTTTGTGCTGAGACTTTGGGAAACTGGTCTTCATATCAGCATATGAATCGTCGATCAAGGCAACTGCCATATGAGCCATCGAAGTCCTGTCATGTCGAAGCCTGAATATCGTTTGGAGATCAACGAGGCAACCAGCTGGTATCTCAATACCGAAGCTGTGCCTCATCTTCAGCTTGTCGTTCCTTATGTCAACGGAAGCAAAAGTGATGCCGCTGCGAAGGAAGTCCATGAGTTCTGGACAATGCTTGTCACTCCTGCAACAGAAACAAATTAAAATGGAACAAATGTTACATACTGCTGCAATAAGAAAACATGTTTCACTACAACTAAAGAGAAAATTATCTTTAGGATTCAAATAGAACATATGCAATGGAACCTAGAGAGATCACTATAGCTATCCAATGGAACCTAGAGAGATCACTAGCTATATGCAATTTTCATGACTATGACATATCATATTGCTATCCAATGGAACCTAGAGAGATCACTAGCTATATTCAATTTTCATAACCTTGGATCAAAGAACACCACATAAAATTGTATCACTACAACTATGATTTAAATGGAACATATTGAACCAATCAGATTTTTCAGATTGTGGAACACTATTCTAATCAGATTGTGTTCCCTTCAACTAGTCAAAATTGTTTCACTACAACTATTTGAAGCGAACCAACTATGATCCCAATGGAACATATTAAACACTAGTTGATTCTAATACGATTTTTCAGATTATGGAACACTATTCCAATCAGATTGTGTTCGCCTTCAACTAATCAAAATTGTTTCACTACAACTATTTGAAGGGAACCAACTATGATTCCAATGGAACATATTAAACACTAGTTGATTCTAATACGATTTTTCAGATTATGGAACACTATTCCAATTAGATTGTGCTCCCCTTCAACTAATCAAAATTGTTTCACTACAACTATTTGAAGGGAACCAACTATGATTCCAATGGAACATATTAAACACTAGTTGATTCTAATACGATTTTTCAGATTATGGAACACTATTCCAATTAGATTGTGCTCCCCTTCAACTAATCAAAATTGTTTCACTACAACTATTTGAAGGGAACCAACTATGATTGAAACAAATAAACTTAAAATGTCATTATCTTGGATCAAAGAAAGCCTCAAAACTTACCTCGCCCATGGGAAGATCAAGACATGGCGTGCGAAGCATAGTTGATGACGGCAACACCGTGTTGATCGACCGTGTACTCCAGATCAAGCCCCAAGAACTTCTCATGATCCACTGCGTGGTCAAACCATCGTTCCTTCAACTGTTGAAGAAAAAACGGCACCTCCCTGCTCAGGTTCGTGTACACGACACGGAGCTTGGTCGTGCCATGTGCAAGCACCTCATGACAGCTAGTTGACATGGTGGAAGAAGAGAAGGGAAGAAGAGAGGAGAAGAACAGAGAGGGCGACGCGGGAGAGAAGAAGAAACAGAGAAATGGCGACTGTACGCTTCGGTTCGTGCTTTTCATCGCCCGAAACGACGCGGGATGCAAACCGTTTGGGCCTTTAGTCCCGGGTTGAGCAACCAACCGGGACTAAAGAGGTATACCAAACGGTTGCCACCACTACGGCAGGCCACGTGTTAGGCCTTTAGTCCCGGGTTGAGCCACCAACCGGGACTAAAGAGGTATACCAACGGTCGCCACCACTACGGCAGGCCACGTGTTAGTCCTTTAGTCCCGGGTTGAGCCACCAACCGGGACTAAAGGGGGATACGAACGGTTGCCACCATCACTGCCCGCCGCGTAGCCCTTTAGTCCCGGTTTGGGACACGAACCGAGAGTAAAGGCTCCTTACGGGTCGGGACTAAAGCCTCGAGGGAGGCATTGAGAATTGAGGCGACGTGGCCGGGCCTTTAGTCCCGGCCCAGAGGCAGACTAAATGGTCCCGGCCAAAGGCCCGTTTTCCACTAGTGTAGAAGAAACATTACAGTGGTAAAATATCCATCTACTCCTGCCAAGCAAAATAAAAAAAAAAGTTAGATTAGAATGTTTGACGGGTGAACACCAACGGAGAGTATCTCGGTGAGGTTAGGCTTTGAACGGAAGGTTCAATCGATGTCTCACGGGGCTTCTTGCCCCAGTGTTGCAGCCAAACTGAAGCCTGTTTTTTGTTTCCACCCAAAAGAGCTTCTTGCTCCAGTGTTGCTTGCTTTGTTCACGAGTCTAGATCACCTTGGCCACTTTTAACAGATCTTGTGGATGGGGTGCTTCTCTTTTAATTGTACTGTCCTTCTTCAGGCAAATTTATCCATCGTATCATCTCCAATCTAATAAAGCAGGATCTTGGCAACATTCTTATTGCGCAGGCGTTAGCCCAGTGCTTTTCACCTATCCTGTCTGTGCTTTCATCAGAAGTCAATAACCTTTATGCAACTGGCGACCCTGTTCTGCACTTGTTGGTACGCCCAGCCTATCACCAGCTAACATTTCGCCCATTTAGGGAGATGGGACTTGCCACTCTTTGGAACTACTTTGTCTTTTTAAAGCAACTCCAACGTACGACCTCAAATAATTTGGACGTGTCCGTTAAGGATAAACGACCATAACAGACTGCTCAACAAGCGGGAGCAAACAGATCAATATCTGTCTTCGGTCGCTTTTGACCCATTTTCGACCCAATTTAGAGTCGCGTTCGCGAACAAACGGACACGCGTGGATGGACGAAATGCACGCCTTTGTCCGACATAGCCAGCCAACTCCCGCATTTCGGAAGAGATTTAGCCCGCGTTCGTGGTTTCTTGTAGCCGGTGGCAGAGAAGCTACAACAGCGTCTCCACTACGACCGCAAGGTATTCAATGCTTTACTCACAAGGTACCATGGATAGTAGGGATAAGTAATTTTCACAAATTCATTTGTTCATCGGATGATTTGTCCTTGAATAATGAAGAGGTTGTGATGGCTGCATTAGTCGTCCATGACCACAATAGTAGGAAGCGGCCTTGGTTCAGGGGATCAATTTCATCATGAACTGCGTGATAGGGACACTCATGCGCGGCTTCAGGATGACTTGGTTGAACACATGTGGATTCACATTGGCAACCAGTAGATATGTTGCTTAAATATTTTTTCATGCAAACAAATTTCAATTGGGTAGTAAAGACTATTTGATTTTTTTTATTCTGATTGGATTGTAAAACTATTGCGAATGTGGACCTATTTTCTATGTTTGATTTGTTTGATTTGAACTATTTGCTATGTTTTATGTTTGACTTGAACTATTTGTTATATTTGGACGGACAATATGCGGCCGTGCATTGAACGCACACCTCTTTGACATCCCTAAAGGGACGAAATCAGGACAAAGCGGACGTCCGTTTGGGATCGTGCATTGGAGTTGCCCTTACCTTGGGTGTAAATTCATGGAGCCAAGTGGGGCCTTTGGAACTCAAGAATTCAATAGAAATCATCAGTTCCATGTTGTCCTTTCGTCCTTCTTCCAAGCTAAGTAGATCTTATGTTAGCTTAAATTTATAAAATGATTAGTCATGCATCGCACATGGCACCAGGTCCAACAGTATATTGCACTTTGCAGTTGGTCTCTTGGATGCCAGATATGAGATATATAGCTTATATAGAATACAAAAAAGACCGTTTGCCAGCCATGCAAAACAAATTCGTCCTGCTTTCTTCTAACATGTGTGATTTTGAGATGTAAACTAAAATGATCCTATTTTTAAGCCAAATAATAATATGTGTGTATTTCATTATATAGTACATGTGTATGATTTATTTATTTCGTTTTCCCAAACATGTTTTATGTGGGTCCTTGTGCAAGGTGAAAGCTCATGTAAAAGATCGTGTGCAAAGTCACAATCTATTTCCTGTGAAGTGTAGACCCTTCTAAGATTATTAGTTAATTGCTCGTGTGTTGCAACGGGCAAAATGATCCTCTATCATTCCAGTGGGGGCGCGCTGAGCGCATCCAGTGGATTTAGTCCCTGAGGCTAACATCGATTGTGGCAGTCAGTGGTTGTCTTAGAGTTGCGATATTATGTTATGCCTTACTTGTATTTGTTAACAACAGACTACTTGTGAGTCCGTGGGCCGCGATGACACCATGGAGAAAGAGTTGCAGCAACTCCGACCGAGGAACGATGTGGAAAAAGCCAAGAACAAGCGACTGGAGCAGGAAAAGCGAACAACTGAAGGTATGTTTTCGCCATCCGACTGATTCTCCCTAGGTTATCTTTTCTTACCCGACTAAGTCTGTCTTTTCAGATCGCTTTTCTGAGAGGCTAAAGAATTCCATTTCTCTAGTTACCATGAGGGATGCCCTCAAGAAGAGGGATGAAGAGCTCGCATCCGCTTGGAGGGATGCCAAAAAGAAGACCCATGTAGCAGAGGCGAAGCTCAAGACGGTTGGTACTTTGGAAAAAGAGAATCGTCTTCTAAAAGCCGCAGTGGAGAGGATCGCAACGGATCTTGCCGAGTTGAAGAAGCACTACGCTGAGTTGGAAACCAACCTTGAGAAGGCCAGTGCCAAGAAAGTTGGTTGGAGAAGTTCGTCGAGGACTTCAACGTGGAATACTGTGAGAAGCTTAGAGGTACATCGAGTGTCCGAATGCTTCCCCAAGATGACTCTGAAGTTCCGAGTGACAATTTTCATCCTCTATTTTCCGTCGAGTGTAGCCTTTGCTTCTGATATTGAAGAAGAGACAACGCGAATAGAGAAAGAGCTTGATCCCAAGAGAGGGCTTCTGAAGGACAACATTGCTTTGTCTCTCCTCAGGCTAGAGGATCGCGTCGATTATGTACTAGCTTGTTTCAAGTTTCTTTAGTCGGCTGTTGGGGAGATTGATTAGGAGAAAGCCCCTGATAATGCTCCAGTGAAGGATGCCCAGACCATAGTGAACCGTGTGAAGTCCATTCCCAATGAACTCAAGTCGTGGAAGAAGTCATCGGCAAGTGCCAGAGCTGACATCGCCCTTTTGCTCGTCCGCATCCATTGCAAGGGGGTGGATGAAGGGAAGCTGAAGAATCTTTGGGTCGTCAACTGCAAAAGCGCCAAGTTTGAAGATATCATGGAGATGTTCATGGTGGCTGCCATACGGATCGCGGAGGGAATCGATCTTCACACCTCCATGGAAGCGGTTGAATCACTCGGAGGAAAAACATTTAAGCTTTAATTTGCCTCGGGATGCCGAGTGATTTTATGTAACCCCAAACTTCGAGTGGGCTTTGGACCCTCTCTTTTGCGTACCTTTAGATGAACTAGATCTCGTTTATCCGTAATTGAATTTGTATCTTATTTGCTTCGTCGTCTTTATTTGGGGTCATTTATACTCAGCCAAAAACTGGTTCGCGTCGGAGTCTCCGAGTGTGGAAGTTGTCCTCACTCGGGATTGTTTTTGACTTAGGAAAAAGCTGGTTCATAGCTAAGCCCCCCGAGTGAGGAGGTTGTCCTCGCCCGGAATGTTCGTGACTTAGGAGAAAGCTGGTTCGCATCTAATCCCCCGAGTGAGGAGGCTCTCCTCACTCGGGATCGTTTCTCCCTAGGAGAAAGCGGAATCACTGTTTAGGATGATTGTGATCTTACCTTCATTCGGAACCTCTTTGGCTTAGGCGAAGGCTGGTTCGTGGCTAAACCCCTGAGTGTGGAGATTGTCCACACTCGGGAAAGGGTTTGCCTTAGGTGAAACGGGTTCACTACCAAGAAATGATTGTTTTGTTCAACTTGGCGTCCGAATGAAGATCTTGCCTTCATTCGGAATCGCTTTAACTTAGGCGAAGGCTGGTTCGCAACTAAGCCCCCAAGTGTGGATGCTTCCAAGGTCACTCGGGGAAGGGTTTACCTTAGGCAAAACAGGGTCGCTACCAAGATGGTTGTTTTGTTTATCTTCACGTGTGAATGAAGGTCTTGCCTTTATTCGAAACCGCTTTAGCTTAGGAGAAGGCTAGTTCGCAGCTAAGCCCTCGAGTGTGGAGGCTTCCAAGATCACTCGGGGAAGGGTTTACCTTAGGCGAAACATGTTCGGTACCAAGATGGTTTTGTTCTTGCGAACATGCTGATGGTCTGTCCATCTTGGTGTCTGGACGAAGATCTTGTCTTCATTTGGAACCATTTTAGCTTAGTCGAAAGCTGGTTCGCAGCTAAGCCCCCGAGTGAGGAAATTGTCCGCACTCAAGGCAAGTTTTACCTTAAGCGAAAACAGGTTCGCAGTTATGGATTTTCCACTCACCGGGGTGTGTTTCATCGAAGTGAAGTGTCTGTGGACAGTTGAAGAAAGTAAGCACTTTATTCTTCTAATCATTCGGATTCATTACAGGAATGAAAAAGGAAAGTTTATGTGTAGAACTTGCGGAGCAAGTTCGTGTTCCAGGTTCTGGGTTCCTGCACGTCATTATCGTTGTTGTATAGTCGATAAGCTCCATTGTGCGGGACTTTGGAGATGGCGGATGGCCCTTGCCATGGGGGTGCCAGCTTGTGGGGTTTATGTTAGTCAAGTCATAGGACCAGGTCCCACTCTTGAAATGCTCGGCGCCTGACTTGCCTGTCATGGTAGCGTCGAAGGTCTTGCTGATATGTCGTGGACCGAATGAGGGCTAGCTCTCTCTTCCTCCAGAAGATCCAAATTGTCTTGGCGTGCTGCTTCAGCTTCAGCTTCATTATACTGCTCCACCCGGGTGACTTGTGATGTAAGTCACTCGGCAGAACAACTTCCGACCCATACACCATGAAGAATGGAGTACGCCTGGTTGAGCGATTAGGAGTCGCTCTCATACCCCATATGACAGATGGTAATTCTTCTACCCATGCGACAACGACATATTTGAGGACTATTATCAACCAAGGCTTCAGTCCTTGAAGTATCATACCATTCGCCCATTCCGCCTGCCCATTCAACTGCGGGTGTGCCACGGATGCGTAGTTAACCCGAGTGCCGTGGGAGTGGAAGAACTTGCGGAACTCATCTGAGTCGAAGTTGGTTTCGTTGTCGATGATGATGTCATGAGGGACTCTGAATCTGATGGTAATTCGCCGAATAAAGCTGATGGCAGTCGCCACGTACAAGTTTTTGATGGATTTAGCTTCGACCCACTTGGTGAACTTATCCACCGCAACTAGCAGGTGGGTGAATCCGATCGTCGGTGCACAAAGGGCCGACCATGTTGAGGCCCCATACGACGAATGGCCAAGTGAGCAGAACCGTTTTTAGTGCGAATGCAGGCTTGTGCGACTGATTCTTGTAGAACTGACACCCGACACACAGGTCCACCAAGTACCTTGCTGCCTCATTGTCTTGGGGCCAAATAAAAACCTGCTCGGAAGGCCTTGGCCACCAGGGCCCGAGAGGACACATGGTGTGCACATGTTCTCGAGTGGATCTCATGTGGATTTGTAGTCCTTCCTCTAGAGAGATGCACTTTTGGCTGACTCCTATAACACTCTTGTTTTATAGTTTGTCCCCGAGTACTTTGAAAGCTTTTGACCACCGAACGATTTGGTGGGCTTCATCTTTGTTCTCGGGAAGCTCTTGTTGGAGGAAGTAAGCTAGATAAGGTTGTGTCCATTCGGGCTGATGACCAACATCTCATGGACGAGGTCAACCACGGCCGGGACGTTGATCTCAGTCGGATTATACGGACCGATTGCTTGTGGGTTTCTTCTGTGAAGGGATCCTCCTTGACCAAGGGGGCACGTAAATGCTCGAGGAACACGCCCTTCGGAATGATTTTTGAGTGGACCCGATCTTCGCCAAGTCGTTGGCCGCTTCGTTCTTGGCTTGGGGCACATGGTGTAGTTCCAACCCTTCGAAGTTTTTCTCTTGCTTCCTAACCGTGTTGCAGTAGACTATCATTGCTGGGCTTCGGATGTCCCATTCCTTCATTACTTGATTAACAACGAGATCCGAGTCACCATAAACCATTAGTCGGCGGATGCCGAGTGGGATGGCCATGCGGAGCCCGTATAGGAGGGCCTCGTCCTCGGCCTCGTTGTTGGATGAATCAAAGTGGATTTGGAGCATGTAGCTCACACGGTCTCCCGTGGGGGAAATGAGGACCACTCCAGCCCCCGAGCCATGGAGCATTTTGGATCCATCGAAGAACATGGCCCAATGCTCAGGGACGTCTAGAGCCGGCTGCTCTTGCTCTACCGACTCGGCAAGAAAGTCTACCAGGGCCTGAGACTTCATTGCTTTATTGTCTTCAAACTTGATCTCCAGCGGCACGAGCTTAATCGCCCATTTGGCCACTTGGCCAGTTGCATCCCAATTGTGCAGGATTTCTGCTAGGGGAGCGTCACTAATGACAGTGATCCAGTGATCTTGTAAATAGTGTACCACCTTCTTCACCGTCAGGTAGATCCCATAGACCAGCTTCTGGTAATGTGGATACCTTTGTTTTGAAGGGGTAAGTACTTCAGAAATGTAGTAGATGGGCCTTTGTACCTTGTACGCTTTGCCCGCTTCTTCATGCTCTACGGTGAACGGTGCTAACCACTTGGCTAGTGGCAGCAATGTACAAGAGCAAGGGCTCCCAGCTGCTCGGAGCAGCCAACACCGCCTGGGTGGAAAGCAAAGCTTTGAGTTGGTTGAATGCGACCTGCGCTTCGTCGGTCTACTCGAATCTGTCAGATTTCTTCATCAACCGGTAAAGAGGCAGAGCCTTCTCACCGAGTCTTGAGATGAAAAGGCTTAGGGCTACAAGGCAGTTCGTAAGCCTCTACACATCGTGGATGCACTCCTGCCGTCTCATCTGGACGATGGATTTGATCTTGTTGGGATTGGCATTGATGCCTCGTTCAGAAAAAAGGAAACCGTGTAGCTTTCTAGCTGGTACAACGAAGGTGCATTTGGCCAGATTGAGATTAATCCTGAAGCGTCGAAGGTTTGCGAAGGTTTCGACGAGGTCGTTTAGGATGTCGGAACCTTTCCTAGACTTGACCACAATGTCGTCCATGTACGCTTCGACATTCCAACTAATCTGTTCCTGTAGACACTTTTGAATCATGCACTGGAAGATAGCTCCAACGTTTTTGAGGCCAAAAGGCATCGTGATGTAACAAAAACACCCGAATGGGGTGATGAAGGCTGTTTCTATTCCGTTAGGTCCACAAATTCGGATCTGGTGGTACCCATAGTACGCATCCAGGAACGATAGGCGTTCACATCCGGCAGTCGAATCTACGATTTGATCTACGCGGGGCCCACGGAAGTGGTCCTTCCGGCAGGCCCGATTGAGGTGCTTGAAGTCAATACACATTCAGAGTGAATTGTTCTTCTTTGGCACCATGACCACGTTCGCCAACCACTTGGAGTGGTAGACCTCGCGGTTGAACTCGGCAACTAGGAGTCAAGCGATCTCCTCGCCGATTGCCCTACGCTTATCCACGGAGGAGTGGCGCAGGTGTTCCTTGATGGGCTTGACCTTTGGGTCCAGTTGAAGGCGATGCTCACCCAGCTTCTTGGGAACCCCCGACATGTCAGACGGCTTCCATGCGAAGATATCCCAGTTCTCACAGAGGAACTGGATGAGCGTGACGTCCTATTTCTCTCCGATCGAAGTGGAGATATTCATCGTAGAAGTGCTCGGATCGTTGGGTTGGACGTGGACCTGCTACGTCTCATAGGCCGACTGAAAGGCACACTTAGTAGCTGGACGTTTCGACTTGAGCAGATCCGCGGTGTCCACTGCCTTCTTGTATCCATCAAGCTTCGTTGCGAGGAGCTGCTTGTTGGCGATCCTAGACCCTTGCTGGAAGCACTCCTCGACAACCTTCAAATTGCCAGTCACCATGATCACGGCTTTCGGCCCTGGCAACTTAAGCTTAAGATACAATAACATGGGAGGGCCACGAAACATGCGTAGGCGGGCCTACCTAGGATGGCGTGATAGGCGTTGCGAAAGTCAACCACTTCAAAGGTCAACCTCTCCTTGCGGAAATTCTTCTTGCTGCCGATTACGACATTCAAAGTGATCTCGCCGAGTGATTCGGCCTTCTTCCCAGGGATGACCCCGTGAAATTACATGTTACTCATGGTCAGCCGGGACAACGGGATGTCCATGGCTTTGAGAGTGTCTACGTAAATGATGTTGAGGCTTCTACCACCATCCATGAGGACATTCCATAGTCGGAACCCATTGACCGCTGGATCGATCACCAACGCCTGCCTCCCAGGGGTGGCTATGTTGACCGGGTGATCCGACTGGTCGAATATGAAGGACGTCTTCACCCAGTCGAGGTACTTTGTGACAGTCGGGGCTGCCATGTTCACCTCCTGATTGATAACCTTCAATCGGCTCTTGATCTCGATGTTAGAAAATATCATGAGGGTCCCCTCAATGTTTGGATACCCGGAGGCGTCTGCTGGGTCATCTTCATCTTCCTTGTCCCCGGAGGGCTCTCCGCCCATCTCCTTCTGGAGCAGACAACACTCGTGAGTCATGTGCTTGGCGGCGATGGTCTCGCCATCGTCGTCCTTGCGAGCATGAATCGGACATGGCTGGTCCAAAAGGCAGCTCTTGGACTCGGCCTTCTTTTTGCCTGCGCAATCCTTGTTCTTTTTCTTGGACTTGTCCTGGCTCTGCCCTGAGACAACAGCTACTTTGTCTTTGCCCGATGGGTCGCCTTTTCGCGTATGTTTCTTCCCAGCATTGCCCACTGAGGGGTTTCGCTGGCTCGGTATTTTCCACTACGGAAGCGGTCTTCCTCTTCGCCATTCGCATACCGACTGGCGATTTCTATGGACCGACCGAGGGATAGGTGTTGGGGAACATAGCATGGGAAAAAATATTTTCCTACGCACATGAAGACCTATAATGGTGATGATCATCTACGAGAGGGGAGAGTGCATCTACATACCCTTGTAGATCGCTAAGAGGAAGCGTATATAACGCGGTTGATGTAGTGTATCATCTTTGCGATCCAAATCGCAGCCCGTCTCGCGATCCATCCCGATCTAGCGCCGAATGGACGGCACCTCCGTGTTCACAACACGTACAACTCAATGACGATCACCGCCTTCTTGATCCAGCAAGAGGGGCGGAGAGATAGAGGAGTTCTCGAGCACGAGGGCGTGGTGGTGGTGAACTAATCCAGCAGGGCTTCGCCTAAGCACCGCCGAACTAGACTAGAGGAGAAACAGATCTAGAGAGAAGTAGAGGGAGCACGTGGAAATTAGGGTTAGCCCTCACCTCTAAAACCTCTATTATATATAGGAGGAGAGGAGAGGAGGCAGCCTTGGCCCCTATTCCAAGGATAAGGGGTCGGCTGAGCCAACAAGGGAGGAATCCACCTCCCACAAGGGAGGTGGAATCCTATCAGGACTCGTTCCTAATTTAGAAACCATTTCCACCTTTTGTCTTTTTGCCTTATTCCTCCACTGTAGCCGCATGGGCCCTTAGGGGAGGCTTTAGAAAGCCCACTAGGGGATAATATACCACCTCTCACAGCCCATGAAGCCTTTGGGTCGTCACAACCCTCCCGGCGGTCCCCGGGTACCCTCCCGGCACTCCCGGTACACTACTGATGAACCCAGAACTTTTCCGGTGACCAAAAAAGGACTTCATATATATCAATCTTTACCTACGGAACATTTCGGAGATCCTCGTGATGTCCTGGATCTCATCCGAGACTCCGAAAAACATTAGGTCACCAGCACCTATAACTCAACTATACCGAAACGTCACCGAACCTTAAGTGTGCAGACCATGCGTGTTCGAGAACTATGTAGACGTGATCTGAGACACTCTCCGGTCAATATCCAATAGCGGGACCTAGATGCCCATATTGGATCCTACATACTCTATGAAGATCTATATCGGTTGAACCTCTATGTCAAGGATTCAGTTAATCCCGTATGATGTTCCCTTTGTCCTTCGGTATGTTACTTGCCCGAAATTCGATCGTCAGTATCTCCATACCTAGTTCAATCTCGTTACCGTAAAGTCTCTTTACTCGTTCCGTAATACAAGATCTCGTGCCTAACCCTTAGTCACATTGCTTGCAAGGCTTACTGTGATGTTGTATTACCGAGTTGGCCCCGAGATACCTCTCCGTCACACGGAGTGACAAATCTCAGTCTTGATCCATGCCAACCCAACAAACACCTTCGAAGATACCTGTAGAGCACCTTTATAGTCACCCAGTTACGTTGCGACGTTTGATACACACAAGGTATTCCTTCGATGTCTAGGAGTTGCATGATCTCATGGTTATAGGAACAAATACATTGACATGCAAAAAACAGTAGCAATAAACTTACTTGATCACATGCTATGTTTGTAGTTTGGGTCTTGTCCATCACATCATTCTCCTAATGATGTGATCCTGTTATCAAGTGACAACACTTGTCTATGGCAAGGAAACCTTGACCATCTTTGATCAACGAGCTAGTCAACTAGAGGCTCACTAGGGACAGTGTGTTGTCTATGTATCAACACATGTATTTGAGTTTCCAACCAATACAACTATAGCATGGATAATAAATGATTATCATGAACAAGGAAATATAATAATAACCAATTTATTATTGCCTCTAGGGCATATTTCCAATAGTCTCCTACTTGCACTAGAGTCAATAATCTAGTTCACATCACTGTGTGATTGTAATGAATCTAACACCCATACAGTTCTGGGGTTTGATCATGTTTTCTTGTGAGAGAGGTTTTTAGTCAACGGGTTTGAACCTTTCAGATCTGTGTGTGCTTTACAAATCGCTAGGTCATCCTGTAGGTCCTGCTACCAACATGCCATTTGGAACTATTCTAAATGACTGCTCCACTATATGAATCCGGTTTACTACGCAAAGTCATCCGGATTAATGAAAAGCTTGGATTGGCGTAACCCTTTACAACGAACTCTTTTATCACCTCTATAATCGAGAAAAATTCCTTAGTCCACTAGTTACTAAGGATAACCTTTTGACTGTTGTCCAGTAATCCACTCCTGGATCACTTTCGCATCCCTTGACAGATTCATGGCAAGGCACACATGAGGTGCGGTACACAGCATAGCATACTATAGAGCCTACGGCTAATGCATAGGGGATGACGTTCGTCCTTTCTCTTTCTTCTGCCATGGTCGGGCTTTGAGTCTTACTCAAATTCACACCTTACAATGCAGCCAAGAACTCCTTCTTTGTCGATCTATTTTGAACTCCTTCAAAAACTTGTCAAGGCATGCATTTCATTGAAAGTTTTATCAAGCGTCTTAATTTATCTCTATAGATCTTGATGCTCAATGTTCAAGTAGCTTAATCTAGGTTTTCCTTTGAAAAACACTTTTCAAACAACCCTATATGCTTTCCAGAAATTCTATATCATTTCCGATCAACAATATGTCAACCACATATACTCATCAGAAATTCTATAGTGCTCCCACTCACTGCTTTGGAAATACAAGTTTCTCATAAACTTTATATAGAACCAAAAACTTTGATCATCTCATCAAAGCATATATTCCAACTCCGAGATGCTTGCTTCAGTCCTTAGAAGGATCGCTGGAGCTTGCATACATGTTAGCATCCTTAGGATCGACAAAACCTTCTGGTTGTATCACATACAACCTTTCCTCAAGGAAACCGTCGAGGAAACAATGTTTTTACATCCTATTTGAAAGATTTCATAAATAATGCAACAACTGCTAACTTAAGTCCAACAGACTTTTAACATCGCTACGAGTGAGAAAGTCTCATCATAGTCAAGTCTGTGAACTTGTCGGAAACATCTTTGCGACAAGTCGAGCTTTCTTAATGGTGAATTTCACCATCATCGTCCATCTTTCTTTCAAAGATCCATCTGTACCTAACAGTCTTATGACCATCAAGTAGTTCTTCTAAAGTCTACACTTTGTTTTAATACTTGGATACTCTCTCGTATTTCATGGCCTCCAGCCATTTGTCGGAATCCGGGCCCACCATCGCTTCTCCCTAGTTCGTAGGTTCATCGTTGTCCAACAACATGACTTCCAAGAAAAGGTTACCATACCACTCTGGAGCACTACGTGACCTTGTAGACCTACTAGGTTTCTAGTAACTTGTTCCAAGGCTCCATGATCACTATTATCAGCTTCCACTTCAATTGGTGTAGACGCCACAGGAACAACCTACTGCACCGTGCTACACTATGGTTGAAGCGACGGTTTAATAACCCCATCAAGTTTCCACCATCCTCCCACTCAATTCTTTTGAGAGAAACTTTTTCTAGATAAAGGACCCATTTCTAGAACCAAACACTTTGCTTCCGGATCTGAGATAGGAGATACAACTAACTGTTTTGGGTATTCTATGAAGATGCATTTATCTGCTTCGGGTTCGAGCTTATCAGACTGAAACTTTTTCACATAAGCGCTGCATCCCCAAACTTTTAAGAAATGACAGCTTAGGTTTCTGCAAACCATAGTTCATACAATGTCATCTCAACGGAGTTACGTGGTGCCCTATTTAAAGTGAATGCGGTTGTCTCTAATGCCTAACCCAAAAATTATAGTGGTAGTTCAATAAGAGACATCATAGTATGCACCATATCCAATAGGGCGCAGCTATGACGTTCGGACACACCACCACACCATGGTGTTCCAGGTGGCATTCATTGTGAAACAATTTCCACATTTGTCTTAAATGTGTACCAAACTTGCAACTCAGATATTCATCTCTAGGATTACATTGTAGACATATTATCCTCTTGTCACGACGATCTTCCACTTCACTCTGAAAATGCTTGAACCTTTCAATAATTCAGACTTGTGTTTCATCAAGTAAATATACCAGATCTACTCAAATCATCTGTGAAGTAAGAACATAACAATATCCACTGCGTGCCTAAGCACTCATTGGATTGCATACATCAAAATGTATTACTTCCAATAAGTCACTATCTTGTTCCATCTCAATGGAAAATGAGGCTTTCAGTCATCTTGCCCATGTGGCATGATTTGCATGTCTCAAGTTATTCAAAATCAAGTGAGCCCAAATGATCCATCTGCATGGAGTTTCTTCACGCGTTTACACCAATAGGCATGGTTCACATGTCTCAAACGATTCAAAAACGAGTGAGTCCAAAGATCCATTAGTATGGAGCTTCTTCATGCGTTTTACACCAATATGACTCAAGTGTCAGTGCCACAAGTAAGTGGTACTATCATTACTACTTTGCATCTTTTGGCATCAATATTATGAACATGTGTATTACTATGATCGAGATTCAATGAACCATTCACATTGGTGCATGACCATTAAAGGTATTATTCGTGTAAATAGAATAACCTTTTATTCTCTGACTTAAATGAATAACCGTATTGCAATAGACATGATCCGATCATGTTCATGCTCAACACAAACACCAAATAGCATTTATTTTGGTTCAACACTAATCCCGATAGTAGAGGGAGTGTGCAATGTTGATCACATCAACCTTGGAAACACTTCCAACACATTGTCACCTCGCTTTTAGCTAGTATCTGTTTATTCCGTAGCTTTTATTTCGAGTTACTAACACTTAGTAACCTGAACCGATATCTAATACCCTGGTGCTACTAGGAGTACTAGTAAAGTACAAATCATGTATATCCAATATACTTTTGTCGACTTTGCTAGCCTTCTCATCTACGAGGTAACTATGGTAGTTCCGCTTCAGTGACCGTTCCCCTCATAATAAAAGCACTTAGTCTCGGGTTTGGGTTCAACCTTGGGTTTCTTTACTAGAGTGGCAACTGGTTTGCCATTTCATAAAGCATCCCTTTTAACCCTTACCTTTTTGAAACTAGTGGTTCTACTAACCATCAACACTTGATGCTCCTACTTGATTTCTACCTTTGCGGTGTCAAGCATCGCAAATAGCTCAAGGATCATCAACTCTATCCCTGATATGTTGTAATTCATCACGAACCTCTGTAGCTTAGTGGCAGTGACTTTGCAGAATTATTCCAATCACTATCTTATCTGGAATATCAACTCCCACTCGATTCAAGCGATTGTAGCACCCAGACAATCTGAACACATGCTCAATGATTGAGCTTTTCCCCCTTACTTTGTAGGCAAAGAATCATGTCGAAGGTCTCATACCTCTCAACACAGACACGATCCTGAAATCCCAATTTCATCTATTGGAACATCTCATATGTCCCGTGACATTCATTACGTCTTCGGCGCCTTACTTCTAAGCCGTTTAAGCATTACGCACTGAACTATCATGTAGTCATCAAAGACGTGTATATCAGATGTCGCAACATCTACAGATGACGCTCGGGGTTTAGCACACTGAGCGATGCAATAAAGACATAAGCCTTCTGTGCAGCAATGAGGACAATCCTCAGTTTCTGGACCCAGTTCGTATAATTTCTACTATCATCTTTCAACTAAATTTTCTCTAGGAACATATCAAAACAGTAGAGCTACAATGCAAGCTAGAACATAATTTGCAAAGACATTTTGACTATGTTCATGATAATCAGTTCAATTAATCATATTACTTAAGAACACCCACTCAAATAGACATCCCTCTAGTCATTCGAGTGGCGCATGATCCAAATCCACTAACTCAATTCCCATCATCACGTGAGTCGAGATTAGTTTCAATGGTGAACATCTCCATGTTGATCATATCAACTATATGATTCATGCTCGACCTTTCGATCTCTTGTGTTCCGAGGCCATGTCTGTACATGCTAGGCTCGTCAAGTTTAACCCGAGTGATCCGCGTGTGCAACTGTTTTGCACCCGTTCTATGTGAACGTCGAGTCTATCACACCCGATCATCACGTGGTGTCTCGAAACGTAGAACTGTCGCAACGGTGCACAGTAGGGGATAACACAATTTCATCTTGAAATTTTAGTGAGGGATCACCTTATAATTCTACCGTCGTCCTAAGCAAAATAAGGTGCATAAACGGATTAACATCACATGCAAATCATAAGTGACATGATATGGTCATGAACTTGTGCTTCTTGATCTCCATCGTCACCGGCGCCACACCATGATCGACATGATCACGATCTCCATCATTGTGCTGCCATCGAGGTTGTCACGCTAACTATGATGTTACTAGTAAGCCTCTAGTTGACTAGCTCGTTGATCAAAGATGGTCAAGGTTTCCTGATCATAGGCAAGTGTTGTCACTTGATAACGGGATCACATCATTAGGAGAATCATGTGATGGACTAGACCCAAACTAATAGACGTAGCATGTTGATCGTGTCATTTTATTGCTACTGTTTTCTGCGTGTCAAGTATTTGTTCCTATGACCATGAGATCATATAACTCACTGACACCGGAGGAATGCCTTTTGTGTATCAAACGTCGCAACGTAACTGGGTGACTATAAAGATGCTCTACAGGTATCTCCGAAGGTGTTGTTGAGTTAGTATGGATCGATACTGGGATTTGTCACTCCCTGTGACGGAGAGGTATCTCGGGGCCCACTCGGTAATACAACATCACACACAAGCCTTGCAAGCAATGTGACTTAGTGTAAGTCACGGGATCTTGTATTACGGAACGAGTAAAGAGACTTGCCGGTAAACGAGATTGAAATAGGTATGCGGATACTGACGATCGAATCTCGGGCAAGTAACATACCGAAGGACAAAGGGAATGACATACGGGATTATATGAATCCTTGGCACTGAGGTTCAAACAATAAGATCTTCGTAGAATATGTGGGATCCAATAAGGGCATCCAGGTCCCGCTATTGGATATTGACCGAGGAGTCTCTCGGGTCATGTCTACATAGTTCTTGAACCCGCAGGGTCTGCACACTTAAGGTTCGACGTTGTTTTATGCGTATTTGAGTTATATGGTTGGTTACCGAATGTTGTTCGGAGTCCTGGATGAGATCACGGACGTCACGAGGGTTTCCGGAATGGTCCGGAAATGAAGATTGATATATAGGATGACCTCATTTGATTACCGGAAAGTTTTTGGAGTTACCGGGAATGTACCGGGAATGACGAATGGGTTCCGGGTGTTCACCGGGGGGGGGGGGGCAACCCACCCCCGGGAAGCCCATAGGCCTTTGGGGTGGCGCACCAGCCCTTAGTGGGCTGGTGGGACAGCCCAAGAAGGCCCTATGCGCCATAGGAAGAAAATCAAAGAGAAAAAAAGAGGAGGTGGGAAAAGGGGGAAGGACTCCTCCTTCCAAACCTAGTTGGACTCGGTTTGGAAGGGGAGGGTTGCCCCCCTTGGCTCGGCCGAACCCCTTGGGGGTCCTTGGACCCCAAGGCAAGGCTCCCCCTCTTCCCCCTATATATACGGAGGTTTTAGGGCTGATTTGACACAACTTTGCCACGGCAGCCCGACCACATATCTCCACGGTTTTACCTCTAGATCGCGTTTCTGCGGAGCTCGGGCGGAGCCCTGCTAAGATTAGATCACCACCAACCTCAGGAGCGCCGTCACGCTGCCGGAGAACTCATCTACCTCTCCGTCTCTCTTGCTGGATCAAGAAGGCCGAGATCATCGTCGAGCTGTACGTGTGCTGAACGCGGAGGTGCCGTCCGTTCGGCACTAGATCGTGGGACTGATCGCGGGACGGTTCGCGGGGCGGATCGAGGGACGTGAGGACGTTCCACTACATCAACCGCGTTTCTTAACGCTTCTGCTGTGCGATCTACAAGGGTAAGTAGATCGGAAATCCCCTCTCGTAGATGGACATCACCATGATAGGTCTTCGTGCGCGTAGGAAATTTTTTGTTTCCCATGCGACGTTTCTCAACAGTGGCATCATGAGCTAGGTTCATGCGTAGATGTCTTCTCGAGTAGAACACAAAAGTTTTTGTGGGCGGTGATGTGCGTTTTGCTGCTCTCCTTAGTCTTTTCTTGATTCCGCGGTATTGTTGGATCGAAGCGGCTCGGACTGACATTACTCGTACGCTTACGAGAGTCTGGTTTCATCGCTACGAGTAACTCCGTTGCTCAAAGATGACTGGCGGGTGTCAGTTTCTCCAACTTTAGTTGAATCAGAATTGACCGAGGAGGTCCTTGGATGAGGTTAAATAGCAATTCATATATCTCCATTGTGGTGTTTGCGTAAGTAAGATTCGATCCTACTAGATACCCATGGTCACCACGTAAAACATGCAATAACAAAATTAGAAGACGTCTAACTTGTTTTTGCAGGGTATGCTTGTGATGTGATATGGCCAACGATGTGATGTGATATATTGGATGTATGAGATGATCATGTTCTAATAGATTATACCAACTTGCACGTCGATGGTACGGCAACCGGCAGGAGCCATAGGGTTGTCTTTAAACTAACGTTTGCGCTTGCAGATGCGTTTACTATATTGCTAGGACGTAGCTTTAGTAGTAATAGCATGAGTAGCACGACAACCCCGATGGCGACACATTGATGGAGATCATGGTGTGGCGCCGGTGACAAGAAGATCGTGCCGGTGCTTTGGTGATGGAGATCAAGGAGCACGTGATGATGGCCATATCATGTCACTTATGAATTGTATGTGATGTTAATCCTTTTATGCACCTTATTTTGCTTAGAACGACGGTAGCATTATGAGGTGATCTCTCACTAAATTTTCAAGACGAAATTGTGTTCTCCCCGACCGTGCACCGTTGTGACAGTTCTTCGTTTCGAGACACCACGTGATGATCGGGTGTGATAGACTCAACGTTCACATACAACGGGTGCAAAACAGTTGCACACGCGGAACACTCGGGTTAAGCTTGACGAGCCTAGCATGTGCAAACATGGCCTCGAAACACATGAGACCGAAAGGTCGAGCATGAATCGTATAGTTGATATGATTAGCGTAGAGATGCTTACCACTGAAACTATTCTCGACTCACGTGATGATCGGACTTGAGATAGTGGATTTGGATCATGTACCACTCAAATGACTAGAGAGATGTACTTTTTGAGTGGGAGTTCTTGAGTAATATGATTAATTGAACTAATTGTCGTGAACATAGTCTAATGGTCTTTACGAATTACGATGTAGCTTGCGCTATTGCTCTACTGTTTTTATATGTTCCTAGAGAAAATTTAGTTGAAAGTTGATAGTAGCAAACTTTGAAGAGGATTGTCCTCGTTGCTGCGCAAAAGGCTTATGTCCTTAATGCACCACTCGGTGTGCTGCACCTCGAGCGTCGTCTGTGGATGCTGTGAACATCCGACATACACGTTTCTGATGACTACACGACAGTTCAGTGCAAAATACTTAATGGCTTAGAAGCAAGGTGCCGAAGACGTTTTGAAACGTCACGGAATGTCACATCCCTGACACCTTACGCAAGTTAGTCTTGTGCTCATGTCTTCTTTGCATTTGCATCTAAGAATTATCAACAAGATCAAAGAAAGAGGTGGAGGAAAACTCAAACCCTAGCCACTTCTTTAAATAAAGGAAATCTCAAACTAGTTAAAATCAATGAACCCAAAATGGCCTCAAGAAATGTTCAAACTTTCTGATAAATCATGAAAGTAAATGAGCATTGAAGAAAACCATTTTCCTGATACTTTAAGCATTTTAAATTAATGCAAAAAGCTACTCGTTTCAAATTTTAAAATTGAAAACAGAAACTTTAAACTTTCAAAAATGTTGCAAACTTTAGGAATGGTTGGAATTATTCCAACAAATATTCTAGGGTGCTCAACATAGTTTTTACATTTAATTGGGAGTTGAAATAAATAGAAAATCAGTGAAATAGCAAAACAGAAACAAAAAAACAGAAAGAAAATGGAAAACTCTTACCTGTCACCTAGCCGGCCCAGCCCATCTTCCTCAGTCGTCTCCTCCCCCGCGCCAGTAGGAGCAGGAGGTGGCCGCCGCGTTCTCCGGCACGGCCACACACCTGTACGTCTGCCTCGCCGCCGCCTCGCGCTGGCAAGGCCAGGGATAAGCTCCCTGAGGCCACCCCTATCCATTCCCAGCACCAGTTCTCCCCCTCCTCTCGGATCTCTCCTCCCTCCCTCTGCCGCCATTGGAGCCCGAGCAGAGCTCGAGCTCGTCGTCGTTCTAGCCGACCTCCCTTCCTTCTGAGCCGCGCATTAGCTCTGCCGGAACCCCCTGAAGCTTCCTAGCCACGAGCCCGACGCCCAGATGTAGCGAATCGACGAGCAGCTATCGTCTTCTTCCTCGGGTCAACGAAGATCGCCGCCGACGTTCTCCCTCTCCAGGCCATCCCCGAGCAGACTAGCGCCACCACTGCACTCCCCGTGAGCATGCGGTCATTTCCCCTAAGATCTCCCCGTCGATTCCCTTCTCTAGGCCTAGTTCCACCGGAGCCTGACGAGGACCGCCGCTGCAGCTCGTCGCCGGCAGCCCTCCGGTGACGAGTTGGTCAGTCCGAGGCCACCAACAGCCTCAGGACATCATGTAGATGCGTTCAGTGCCCAGCCCCGCGCGTTTTGCCCCTGTATTCGATGGCTTCGACGATGGCCGAACTTGGTCGCCGCCAAGCTCGTCGCCGACGTTGATCCCGGCCACCCCAGCCCGTGGGGCTTGTCCCATCGTGCGCGCCATCGAGTGGCCGTTCCTCCCATGGTCTCAGCCGTGCGTTTGGCCCTCTGTGCGTCATTTCCGAGCCCCCCCCCGACGTTCTGGTGCTCGCCGGAGGCTCCCCGCCGACGAGGACGACCTCGCCGCCGGTGGATCTCAGCTGGCCTGAGCCACCGACGTGTGGGGCCAGCCTCTGGCAAGATTAGAGTTAATAAAAATAAATCAGTTAAATTAATAAGACACTCACATGTGGGTCCAGTGAGTTTAATTAACTAAATAAGATTAGTCCTAATCTAAAATTGACCAGAGACACTGACCAGTGGGTCCCACTGGTCAGGTTTGACTTTCAACGGCCAGATGGACCTGCTGATGTCATGCTGATGCAGTAAAAGTATTTTCCAGTATAAAATTAATTCCAGAAATGTTTAAAACTTCAAAAATTCATAGAAATTAAGCTGTAACTCCAATGAAAATAATTTATATATGAAAAAGTATCAGAAAAATTCAAGGAATCTGAATATGCTATTATAAATCATGTTTGAAAAAGTTATAGAACCCAAACATGTAGATTAATGAATAAGTCAATTCTTATAATTACTTTATAAATGGAATTTGGAAAATATTCAAATTTCATTATGAATGACATGATCACACACTGTCCTAATTACAAATCAGTACCTTAACATGACATCTCATGCATGCTAACATCAAGTTGATCTGAGCATCAGGTCGAATCAATTAAATCGGTATCCGGGAATACCTCGTTTGAATTGATATCCGAATACGATTCAAATCAATTTCAAACCTAATACATGTTGATTATAATAGTTTATCACCTTGCATTCTCATGCCATGCTCATGCATCATCTTGTTTGCATATGATTGTTATTGATTGTTGCCATTCATTTCGGTAGGCTTCGCACCCCCGGATTCCACCGAATATCTGTTTGACGGATATTGTCCCTCCTCTGAGCAACAAGGCAAGCAACCATTTTGATCATCCCGATAAATCCCATGTTCTTGCTCCTGCACTTACTTATTGCATTAGGATCAAATGCTTCAACTGCTTTTGCCACGTTAGTTGAACCCACTTCCTTCGCATGACCTATCCTTGTCACAGTAAATAGCCGAACCTTGCAACCTAGCATACCTGGTAGTTGCTTGACCCATGATGTGTCTTATCCTGCTATGCATGCAATGCTTAGAGTTGTGTATGTTCTATCATCTAGGAGATGAACAGAATTGTGAGAATGTGTTCGGTAAGCAAAGGTTGTGTGTTAAACTTGATTTGGTAAAGGTACCGGTGAAAGGCTGTGTAGGAGTACATGGCGGGTTGTTTCATTGGAACCGTCCTTAGGAACTGAGTTCCGTGTATGTAATCCAAGACTAGATACTACCACATGCTGGGCCCTAAAATATGACCCCGCTCGGCCTATTAATCGCTTAGTACTTGGTCCAGGAGTTGCAAGTAGTTTCTGGTGTTTATAGTCATGCTGGAGGCCGTGCATGGTGCTGACCTGAGAGGTGGGCCGTGATGCGGTAGGCAGTGGCATGGTGTACCAAGTGGCACCCGGATGGTGGGCTTGGGAACCCTGCGCACATCATTTGAGGCCGTGGCGAAAACCTCGGTCGGACTTCCGTACGGGTTACTCTCAGATAGGCGATAAACCTGGACTAGGTACTAGTGTGGTTAACCGTCGTGGCCGACTCCCTCGCTGGGCTTCCGCTTGAAGGTTGCCGAGGTGCATGACGTGCACATGGCGATAAGTGGCGAGAGCGTGTGTGAGGAAGTACACCCCTGCAGGGTTATGATCTATTCGAATAGCCGCGTCCGCGGATATGGACTACTTGGAGACATATGTTGTTCATAGATAACTTCAATGGCTACTCATAAAATTGACAAGATAAGCGTGAGTGTCGTGGATGGCATTTCCGTATGGAGACGGAATGATTCCACGATAGTGAATTGTTGTGGTGTTAGTGGACTCGTGTGCGAGAAATCAAGTTGTCAAAATTATTTAAAAATGCAAGTTGTCTAGCCACGAGTCAAATGCTGGCTTTCCGCATGAAATCCCACAATACCCTTTTGATACCTTGCATAAGTAGTTAGTTATCCTAAAGTCTTGCTGAGTACCTTCCTAATCATGTTTGCTTAATAAATGTTGCAGAGGTTGCTAATGACCCTAATGGAGGGTTCTTTGTAGACATCGACGACGACGAGTAGCTGGTGTCCCAACTACGATCTGGCCCTACGTTGGGTCTGTAGTATAGTGAGGCCATGTGCCTCTAGTTGTCCTGTCTATACTCAGACAGTTTAAACTCTTCCGCTGGCTTGTAACTGAATGACTGCTATTATGGGTCGTGAGACCCTTAATGTGTAATATTATGTGTGTGGCTCTTCCGAGCCTCTTAAATAAAGCTTGTATGTTTATGGTTATGTTGTGATGCCATCGATGTATCTATACATATTGGTATGCCATGCGTACGTGTGTGGTACTTGATATGTATGGGGTTCGATTACCTAGTCATGAACTTTAGTAGCACTCCTTAGAAGGAAATGCCCCTTTGTGATCCAACGAGCCTTGGTAGCTCGCTACTGCTCCGGACACATTGGTTGACCGACATGTGTCCTTCTTAGCTACTGTGTCTGTCCCCTTTGGGGAAATGTCACGCGATGTAATGGAGTCCTTGTAGCTTGCTATGACTCGTCTACACTCGCTGGTGACCGACACATGCTTTGTTGGGTCATGTATGCCTGTCCTTGTGCGGTACTGCCACTTTGGTTTATGACTAGACATGTCGATCCGGGTTCTTTCACATTGGAATGCTAGCGACACTATTGCATATGTGAGTCAAAAGACGCAAACGGTCCCGGCTAAGGTAAGGCTGCAGCTGTGGAGTTAACCGTGCGTGAGACCGCAAAGGGATGCGATGTGTTACAGGCTGGATTCCTATGGCTTAGGATCGGGGTCCCGACAGCGTTGGTATCAGAGCCTGACTGACTGTAGGATTACTAAGACAAACTGGTCGAAGTTGAGTCTAGAATTGCTTTAGTTATATATAAGGGAATTGTTTGTGGAAGGGAACGTAAGACTCTTGTTCTCTTCTCAAGTTATTCTATTCTGGTCATACTCGTCTTTTCTGCGGGAATTAAGGACTAGGTTACTCATCCTCTTCTAGGCTCGTGTTTCTGATCGGTAGATTATAGGACTACGGGTTAAGAGATATTGGGTTTCCTTCATTCCTGGGAAAAAGGAAGTAAGTTTGATGATCAGAGAGTTGAACTTGATAGTTGAGTGGTTACGCTATTCCATTTTGGGTTGTCTCAAAATTTGTTTTTGAGCATTTACAACCGTTATGCTGCCCAATTTTTCATTCGGAGCTCTAATGCTTTTGCATTACTCTCTATTTACAGATGCCTGGCCGTCCTTCTCGTCAGGTGGTACGTCTGACCAGGTGCATTAATGTACCGGGTCATACGGCCATGCTGGTCAGGGTGATGTCGGTGTGCGGTTACCACTGGTACCCCGAGTACACAGTGGAGGAACAGTACCGAGACTTCAACCAGAGCCAGTACATCTGCACTGTTAGGGTATTTCCAGACTACCCTGGAGCTGAGGAGCCAATCCATTGGTCCTATGGGTTGGGAGTCACTGTTGACATGGCAGTACAGGATGCTGCCTATTCAATGCTGACCATTATGAGAGAGAGACATGCACTGCTGCAGAATTCAGAGTTCTGCTATGTTCCGGCCTCTCAGCCTGGTGAAGAGGGATACCTCAGTGGAGTCTATTTTGATTCTTCTTTGGAGGATCCACTACTGCAGTCTACTACTGAGATGCTAGAGAACAGAGACAGGGATGCTCGTGCTCTCCGCATGGAGCTTTATGCTACCCGTGCCCGTCTGTGGACGGCTTTGACGCAGCTGGCACCGGTAGTCCAGACAGGGTATGGAGATATGGAGATGCTGAACTCTGTTAGGACCCATCTTCCGGCCCACGTTGATTGGCCAGCTATAGGAGGAGTCACACCTCTTCGGGGACCCCTCTTACCACCAGTCAGGGGACCAAGGCCACATCCGTGTCCTTATGGATCCCAGGGATCTCAGGCTAGAGTGTTTCCTGATCCGCAGGTTGAGCTTCCAGGTCATGGAGGAAATCTCTATGAGATGTTCTATGCGGATGCCTGAGCTGTGAGCAGAAGGATAGTATGGTAGTAGCCGTACGTTCACAGTCCTGCGTGACTTGTGAAGTATGCCTATAATGTGAAATGAATTCTGGAGGCCTAGATAAATAATGTATAGGAAGCTTGTAAGCCTCTGATGAGTAGTTTCATAATTTCAGTAGTTTGCTCTTCGGTTAAGTTTGTACTGAACTATGTAAGGGTGTGTATGAACCATGGTGTATATATAGCAGTTGCTTGTTACCATGCTGTTCGGATATTCATTTCCGCATTCCGTGTGTTCAGTACATTCTTAATCCATAGCTAGTATTGATATGATATTGGTCTAAGTTGTGAGTTTGTTGTCAGGATGGTGTTCACCAGGTTGAACCGTGTCCCTGGTCATGAGCAAGGCGAGGGTAGTCAAGCGTCGCAGGAAGACCTGCCTCACCCGCCCTCTCTGGCGGAAGTGATGCTTGAGGCAGAGAGAAATAAAAGGGAGACCAACCGACTGTTAGAGCGTATTGAGCAGAATACGGCTCGTTAGCCTAGGAATGCTGCAGTGTCCCTCGACTTTGTGAAGCTGAATCCTCCAAAGTTTCATCATTCCGTCGATCCCCTCGATGCTGATGACTGGTTGTGCAGCATCTCACGCAAGATTCGCTCTGCGAATGTGTCTGAGGCCGACAAGGTGATCTTTGCGGCGTATTTCCTCGAAGGACCCGCCAATCTGTGGTGGGAGCAATGCGTCCCGCTGAACCAGCAGCCACATGGGCAGACTTCAGTGCAGCTTTTCGTCTACACCATATTCCAGAGGGCCTGATGGACAGAAAGAGAGAGGAGTTCTGTGCCTTCTCTCAGGGCAAGTTGACTGTGGATGCCTATAGCCGCGAGTTCGGTAATCTCGCCCGCTATGCAACAGAGGAGGTGTCTACTGATGCCAAGAAGCAAGCAAGATTCTGTAAGGGTCTGAGCCCTGAGCTCCGTCGTGATCTGCGCCTCCATGAGTGTGCAAGCTTTCAAGCCCTAGTCAACAAAGCGATCAGTGCCGAGACTGGACATACTGACTTCGAAGCCACAAGGAAGCACTCACGTGACTTTGGCTCATCTTCTGGTTCCGCGTTTCCAAAACGCCGGCTGTGGGTTCCGAACAGTTCTCTGCCGCCAAGATATACTCCAAGGCCATCCTACGTGGCGCCTCAGACGAATTAGGCCAACCCTCCAGCAAAAGCTTATGGTGGTCGAGCTAGCAATGCTGCACCACATACCAACCAAGTGATATGCTATAAGTGTGGAGAACCAGGGCACTATTCCCGTGAGTGTCCTCAGAATGTGGGTGCCAAGCAACCCAGAAAGTCCGCCGGGCAAGCCAAGTCGGGCAAAGCTTACTATGTGAAGCCAAATCCTGCACGTGGCCGTGTGAACTATCTGTCAGCAGAAGAAGCTGCAGAGGATCCCGACGTCATGCTGGGTACGCTTCTTGTTAATCATCAACCAGCGTCCGTTCTCTTTGACACTGGGTCTTCTCATTCCTTCATTTCAGAAAGTTATGCACAGTTGCATAATATGTCTTTTTGTGATATGCCAATCCCATTGGTTGTCCAGAGTCCTCGTAGTAAATGGCAAACCTCTAGGATAACCTATGACAATGAAATTCTAGTAGACAGGCTACTTTTCCTAGCCTCATTGATAGCATTGAAATCTTCGGATATTAATATCATCTTGGGCATGGACTAGTTGTCAGCTCACTATGCCAAGATTGATACCCATTCTAGAAATGTCCAACTTACCCATCCCTCGGGTGAGATAGTAAATGTCTCTACTCGAGTTGCCAAATGCCAACTCTATTCCTTGAATGCCAACCCTCTTCCGGAACTTGAAGACATTCCGGTAGTCCGTGACTTCCCGGATGCTTTCCAGAGGAACTGTGAGGAATTTGTCACATCCCTGACACCTTAAGCAAGTTAGCCTTGTGCTCATGTCTTCTTTGCATTTGCATCTAAATTTTTTCAACAAGAACAAGAAAGTGGCAAAGGAAAAACTCAAAAACCTAGCCACTACTTCAAATAAAGAAAATCTCAAACTAGTTAAAATCAATGAACCCAAAATGGCCTCAAGAAATGTTCAAACTTTCTGATAAATCATGAAAGTAAATAAGCATTGGAGAAAACTATTTTCTTGACACTTTACGCATTTTTAATAAATGCAAAAAGCCACTAGTTTCAAACTTTAAATTTGAAATCAGAAACTATAAATTTTCAAAAATGTTGAAAACTTTGGAAATGGTTGGGAATATTATAACAAATATTCAGGTGTGTTTAAAATAAATTTTACCACCATTTTGGAGCTGAAATAAATAGCAAAACATTATTTAACTAAACAGAACAAAACAGAAAAGAATTAAGAAGAAGAAAAACATTACCTGTCGCCTGAGGAGGCCCAGCCCACCAGGGGCAGGGTCGTCTTCTTCCTCTGCCTTCTGGCAGAGGGGAGATCGACCACGGCGGACCCTCCGCCTCCTGCTTTGCCGTGGCGAGCTCCAGAGCCCCCCGGGACAGCGCGACGACGGGGATAAGCTCCCCGAGGCCTCCTCTATCCATTCCTAGCGATAGCTCTCTCCCTCCTCTCGGATCTTTTCCTCCTCCTGCTGCCGCCATTACCACGAGCTCGAGTTCGAGCCGCAGCGCTTCTACCCACGGGAAAATTCCTCCGAGTAGTCCGTTAGCTCCGCCTCGTCGTTCTGGTCCTCTCTGCAGAAGCCGAAGCTTCCCCGAGCTCTGCATCGCCCCAACGCCATCGTCTTCCACCTCCGGCCGCCGGAACTCTCCCGTCGATTCGCTCCCTCCGGCGCACCCTCGAGCCCTTCATCAACACCATCGGAACCGCCGTGAGCTCGTCGTCGTTTCCCCTCTTTCCCCACGCTCTTCCGTGCATCGTAGCCCCGTTCCCCACCAAGGCCGAGAGCTTCTCGCCGCAGGTCATGTCGTCGCCGTCGCTGTGGTGTTTGATCCACACGCTCGAGCTAGGGATCGAGCTCCTGGAGCCTCCAGGAGCGTGATGAGCCCCTCAGCTGCCCTCCCTGTGCCCTAGAGCCATCGCTCGTAGAAGGCCGAGCTTCGGCCGCCGCTTCGGCTCGTCGCCGGCGCCTCTTCCGGCGACCCTAGCCACCCCTGATACCCCTGCTAGATCGGCTACTTCGCCAGCGTTCCGTAGCTGCAAACCGCGTTCGAATTGGTGCTGTGCAGCGCCGTTTAGGTCGTCTCCGGCGAGCCCTCCGCCGCGGTCTTGGTCGCCGGCGACCACCCTCCGGTGGGGGCCGACGTGGCAAAGCTAATCCAGCAGATTAGAAGCTTAATCTCTCGCTGACAGTGGGCCCAAGGCCAAGTCAACTCAGTTTAGGGGCTGGTCAGCGCGGGATTAGTCCCAGAGAGGCTGACCAGTGGGTCCCCCCTGTCAGGTTTGACCTGAACAGGTCGGCTGACCTGCTGACGTCAGTCTGATGCAATAAAAAGAATTTCCAGTATAGAAATAATTCCAGTAAATTGCTAAAACTTGTAAAAATCATAGAAATTAATCTGTAACTCCAATGAAAATAATTTATATATGAAAAAGTATCAGAAAAATTCAAGGATTCTGATTATGCTATTTTCAACCATGTTTGAAAAAGTTACAGAACCCTAAAATGTGGAATAAGGAATAATTCAATTCTTATAACTACTTTATAAATGGAATTTGGAAAATATTCAAATTTCATTATGAATGCCGTGATCACACACTGTCCTAATTACAAATCAGTACCATAACATGACATTTCATGCATGCTAACAACAAGTTGATCTGAGCATCAGGTCGAATCAATTAAAACGGTATCCGAGAATACCCCGTTTGAATTGATATTCGAATGTGATTCAAATCAACTCTAAACCTAATACATGTTGATTATAATAACTTATCACCTTGCATTCTCATGCCATGATCATGCATCATTTTGATTGCATATGATTGTTATTGAATGTTGCCATTTATTTCGGTAGGCTCCGCACCCCCGGATTCCACGGAATATCCGTTTGACGGATATCGTTCCTCCTCTGAGCAACAAGGCAAGCAACCCTTTTGATCATCCCGATAAATCCCATGTTCTTGCTCCTGCACCTATTTATTGCATTAAGATCAATGCTTCAACTGCTTTTGCCACGATAGTTGAACCCACTTCCTTTGCATGACCTAACCTTGTCACAGTAAATAGCCGAACCTTGCAACCTAGCATACCTGGTAGTTTCTTGAGCTATGATGTGCCTTATCCTGCTATGCATGCTATGCTTAGAGTTGTGTATGGTCTGTCATCTGGGAGATGAACAGAATTGTGGAATGTGTTCGGTGAGAAAAGGTTGTGTGTTGAACTTGATTTGGTAAAGGTACCGGTGAAAGGCTGTGTAGGAGTACATGGCGGGTTGTTTCATTGGAACCGTCCTTAGGAACTGAGTTCCGTGTATGTAATCCAAGACTAGATACTACCACATGCTGGGCCCTGAAATATGACCACGCTCGGCCTATTAATCGCGTAGTACTCGGTCCAGGAGTTGCAAGTAGTTTCTGGTGTTTATAGTAATGCTGGAGGCCGTGCATGGTGCTGACCTGAGAGGTGGGCTGTGATGCGGTAGGCAGTGGCACGGTGTACCAAGTGGCACCCGGATGGTGGGCTTGGGAACCCTGCGCACATCGTTTGAGGCCGTGGCGAAAACCCCGGCCGGACTTCCGTACGGGTTACTCTCAGATAGGCGATAAACCTGGACTAGGTACTAGTGTGGTTAACCGTCGTGGCCGACTCCCTCGCTGGGCTTCCGCTTGAAGGTTGCCGAGGTGCATGACGTGCACATGGCGATAAGTGGCGAGAGCGTGTGTGACGAAGTACACCCCTGCAGGGTTATGATCTATTCGAATAGCCGCGTCCGCGGATATGGACTACTTGGAGACATATGTTGTTCATAGATAACTTCAATGGCTACTCATAAAATTGCCAAGATAAGCGTGAGTGTCGTGGACGGCATTTCCATACGGAGGCGAAATGATTCCACGATAGTGTATTGTTGTGGTGTTAGTGGACTCGTGTGCGAGAAATCAAGTTGTCAAAATTATTTAAAAATGCAAGTTGTCTAGCCACGAGTCAAATGCTGGCTTTCTGCATGAAACCCCACAATACCTTTTGATACCTTGCATGAGTAGTTAGTTATCCTAAAGTCTTGCTGAGTACCTTCGTACTCATGTTTGCTTAATACATGTTGCAGAGGTTGCTAATGACCCTAATGGAGGGTTCTTCGTAGACATCGACGACGACGAGTAGCTGGTGTCCCAACTACGATCTGGCCCTACGTTGGATCTGTAGTATAGTCAGGCCATGTGCCTTCTAGTTGCCCAATCTATACTCACACAGTTTAAACTCTTCCGTTGGCTTGTAATTGAATGACTGCTATTATGGGTCGTGAGACTCTTAATGTTTAATATTATGTGTGTGGCTCTTCTGAGCCTCTTAAATAAAGGTTGTATGTTTATGGTTATGTTGTGATGCCATCGATGTATCTATACATATCGGTATGCCATGCGTACGTGTGTCGTACTTGATATGTATGGGGTTCGATTACCTAGTCGTGAACTTTAGTAGCACTCCTTACAAGGAAATGCCCCTTTGTGATCCAATGAGCCTTGGTAGTTCGCTACTGCTCCGGACACATTGGTTGACCGGCATGTGTCCTTCTTAGCTGCTGTGTATGTCCTCTTTGGGGAAATGTCACGTGATGTAATGGAGTCCTTGTAGCTTGCTACGACTCGTCTACATTCGCTGATGACCGACACCTGCTTTGTTGGGTCATGTATGCCTGTCCTTGTGTGGTACTGCCACTTTGGTTTATGACTAGACATGTCAATCCGGGTTCTTTGACATTGGATTGCTAGCGACACTATCGCATACGTGAGTCAAAAGACGCAAACGGTCCCGGCTAAGGTAAGGCTGCAGCCGTCGAGTTAACCGTGCGTGAGACCCCAAAGGGATGTGATGTGTTACAGGCTGGATTCCTATGGCTTAGGATCGGGGTCCCGACAGCGTTGGTATCAGAGCCTGACTGACTGTAGGATTACTAAGCCAAACTGGTCGAAGTTGAGTCTAGAATTGCTTTAGTTATATATAAGGGAATTGTTTGTGGAAGGGAACGTAAGACTCTTGTTCTCTTCTCAAGTTATTCTATTCTAGTCATCCTCGTCTCTTCTGCGGGTTACTCATCTTCTCCTAGGCTCGTGTTTCCGACCGGTAGCTTATAGGACTACGGGTCGAGAGATATTGGGTTTCTTTTATTCCTAGGAAGCAGGAAGTAAGTTTGATGATCAGAGAGTTGAACTTGATAGTTGAGTGGTTACGCTATTCCATTTTTGGGTTGTCTCAAAATTTGTTTTTGAGCATTTACAGCCGTTATGCTGCCCAATTTTTCATTCGGAGCTCTAATGCTTTTGCATTACTCTCTATTTACAGATGCCTGGCCGTCCTTCTCGTCAGGTGGTACGTCTGACCAGGTGCATTGATGTGCCGGGTCATACGGCCATGCTGGTCAGGGTGATGTTGGTGTGCGGTTACCGCTGGTACCCCGAGTACACAGTGGAGGAACAGTACCGAGACTTCAACCAGAGCCAGTACATCTGCACTGTTAGGGTATTTCCAGATTACCCTGGAGCGGAGAAGCCAATCCATTGGTCCTATGGGTTGGGAGTCACTGTTGACATGGCAGTACAAGATGCTGCCTATTCAATGCTGACCATTATGAGAGCGAGACATGCACTGCTGCAGAATTCAGAGTTCTGCTATGTTCCGGCCTCTCAGCCTGGTGAAGAGGGATACCTCAGTGGAGTCTACTTTGATTCTTCTATGGAGGATCTACTACTGCAGTCCACTTTTGAGATGCTAGAGAACAGAGATAGGGATGCTCGTGCTCTCCGTATGGAGCTTTATGCTACCCGTGCCCGTCTGTGGACAGCTTTGACGCAGCTGGCACCGGTAGTCCAGACAGGGTATGGAGAGATGGAGATGCTGAACCCTGTTAGGACCCATCTTCCGGCCCACGTTGACTGGCCAGCTATAGGAGGAGTCACACCTCTTCGGGGACCCCTCTTACCACCAGTCAGGGGACCAAGGCCACATCTGTGTCCTTATGGATCCCAGGGATCTCAGGCTAGAGTGTTTCCTGATCCGCAGGTTGAGCTTCCAGGTCATGGAGGTAATCTCTATGAGATGTTCTATGCGGATGCCTGAGCTGTGAGCGGAAGGATAGTATGGTAGTAGCCGTACGTTCACAGTCCTGCATGACTTGTGAAGTATGTCTGTAATATGAAATGAATTCCGGAGGCCTAGATAAATAATGTATAGGAAGCTTGTATGCCTCTGATGAGTAGTTTCATAATTTCAGTAGTTTGCTCTTCGGTTAAGGTTGTACTGAACTATGTAAGGGTGTGTATGAACCATGGTGTATATATAGCAGTTGCTTGTTACCATGCTGTTCGGATATTCATTTCCGCATTCCGTGTGTTCAGTACATTCTTAATCCATAGCTAGTATTGATATGATATTGGTCTAAGCTATGAGTTTGTTTGTCAGGATGGTGTTCACCAGGTTGAACCGTGCCCCTGCTCATGAGCAAGGCGAGGGTAGTCAAGCGTCGCAGGATGACCTGCCTCACCCGCCTTCTCTGGTGGAAGTAATCCTTGAGGCAGAAAGAAACAAAAGGGAGACCAATCGACTACTAGAGCGTATTGAGCAGAATACTGCTGGACAGCCTAGGAATGCCGTAGTGTCCCTAAATGACTTTGTGAAGTTGAATCCTCCAAAGTTTCATCATTCCGTCGATCCCCTCGACGCTAATGACTGGCTGTGCAGCATCTCACGCAAGGTTCGCTCTGCGAATGTGTCTGAGGCCGACAAGGTGACCTTTGCGGCGTATTTCCTGGAAGGACCTGCCAATCTATGGTGGGAGAATTTTGAAGCTATGCGTCCCGCTGAACCAGTGGCCACATGGGCAGACTTCAGTGCCGCTTTTCGTCTGCACCATATTCCAGAGGGCCTGATGGACAGAAAGAGAGAGGAGTTATGTGCCTTCACTCAGGGCAAGTTGTCTGTGGATGCCTATAGCCGCGAGTTCGGTAACCTCGCCCGCTATGCAACAGAGGAGGTGTCTACTGACGCCAAGAAGCAAGCAAGATTCCGTAAGGGTCTGAGCCCTGAGCTCCGTCGTGACCTGCGCCTCCATGAGTTTGCAAGCTTTCAAGCCCTGGTCAACAAAGAGATCAGTGCCGAGACTGGTCATACTGACTTCGAAGCCACAAGGAAGCACTCCCGTGACTTTGGCTCGTCTTCTGGTTCCGCGTTTCCAAAACGCAGGCTGTGGGTTCCAAACAGTTCTCTGCCGCCAAGATACACTCCGAGGCCATCCTACATGGCGCCTCAGACGAATCAGGCCAACCCTCCAGCAAAAGCTTATGGTGGTCCAGCTAGCAATGCTGCACCACGTGCCAACCAGGTGATATGCTATAAATGTCGAGAACCGGGGCACTATTCCCGTGAGTGTCCTTAGAATGTGGGTGCCAAGCAACCCGGAAAGTCCGTCGGGCAGGCCAAGTCGGGCAAAGCGTACTATGTGAAGCCAACTCCTGCACGTGGCCGTGTGAACTATGTGTCAGCAGAAGAAGCTGCAGAGGATCCCGACGTCATGCTGGGTACGCTTCTTGTTAATCATCACCCAGCGTCCGTTCTCTTTGACACTGGGTCTTCTCATTCCTTCATTTCAGAAAGTTATGCACAGTTGCATAACATGTCCTTTTGTGATATGCCAATCCCCTTGGTTGTCCAAACCCCTGGTAGTAAATGGAAAACCTCTAGGATAACCTATGTCAATGAAATTCTAGTAGATAGGCTAGTTTTTCTAGCCTCATTGATAGCATTGAAATCTTCGGATATTAATATCGTCTTGGGCATGGACTGGATGTCAGCTCACTATGCCGAGATTGATACTCATTCTAGAAATGTCCAGCTTACCCATCCCTCGGGTGAGATAGTAAATGTCTCTACTCGAGTTGCCAAATGCCAACTCTATTCCCTAAATGCCAACCCTCTTACGGAACTCGAAGACATTCCGGTAGTCCGTGACTTCTCGGATGTTTTTCCAGAGGAACTGCCAGGAATTCCACCTGACAGAGACGTAGAGTTTGTGATAGATCTTGTTCCGGGAACTGTCCCAATAGCCAGAAGACCATATAAGATGGCACCCCTGGAGCTAGCCGAACTTAAAAAGCAACTAGATGAGGCCTTGAACAAGGGTTTCATTCGTCCTAGCTCTTCTCCTCGGGCTTGCCCCGTCCTCTTCGTCAAGTAGAAAGACGGAACGGATCGGATGGTTGTAGATTACCGACTAGTTAATCTGGTCACCATTAAGAACAAGTATCCGCTCCCCAGGATCAACGATCTGTATGATCAGCTCGCTGGATCCTCAGTCTTCTCCAAAATGGATTTGAGGTTGGGATACCATCAAATCAAGATTAAGAACGGGGACATTCCAAAAACGGATTTTGTTACTCGTTATGGCCAATATGAGTACACCGTTATTTCCTTCGGTCTAACCAATGCCCCAGCCACTTTCTCTCGACTGATGAATTCAATCTTCATGGAGTATTTGGATAAATTCGTCGTGGCATACCTCGATGATATCCTCATCTACTCAAAGAATGAACAAGAACATGCCGAGCATCTAAGGCTAGTGTTGATGAAACTTCGAGAGCATCGCCGTTATGCCAAATTTTCAAAATGTGAATTCTGGTTACCAGAAGTGACCTATCTGGGTCACGTAATCTCTGGTAAGGGTATTGCTGTCAATCCCGAGAGAGTTCAAGGTGTCCTTGATTGGACTCAACCTGAATCGGTTAAGCAAGTTAGGAGTTTTCTTGGTCTAGCGAGCTATTGTCGCCGCTTTGTCGAGAATTTCTCCAAGGTTGCAAAGCCTCTAACTGAACTCCTCAAGAAAGATAAAAAGTTCGAGTGGACACCACAGTGTGAGCATAGTTTTCAGGAACTGAAAAGACGCCTGACTTCCGCACCTGTGTTGCTACCACCAGATTTTTCTAAGGACTTTGTTATCTATTGCGACGCCTCGCGACAAGGATTGGGTTGCATTCTCATGCAAGATCGTCATGTGATCGCATACGCATCTCGACAGTTGCGTCCACATGAGGATAATTATCCCACACATGACCTTGAGCTTGCAGCTGTGGTCCATGCACTAAAAACCTGGCGACATTACCTTCTGGGTAATCGTTGTGAAATATTCACTGATCACCAAAGTCTGAAATATATCTTCACCCAGCCGGATTTGAATCCCAGGAAAAGACGGTGGGTTGAGTTGATCTCGGATTACGACTTAGGTATAACTTATACCCCGGGGAAGGCCAATATTATGGCCGATGCGCTAAGTCGTAAATCTTATTGTAACAATTTGATGCTACAACAAGGTCAACCACATCTCCATGAGGACTTTCGGAAGTTGAATCTTCATATTGTTCCTCAAGGATTCCTTTCTACCCTGGTGGCGAAGCCTACTCTTAAGGATCAAATTATAGCTGGCCAAAAGCGTGACAAGGGTATATCACGGATCAAGGAGAATATTTTTAGCGGCAACGCTAAAGAATTTTCCATGAACGATCAAGGTGTTGTGTTCTTCCAGAATCGTTTAGTGGTTCCTAAGAACCCACATCTAAGGCAGTTAATCCTTAAGGAGGCTCATGATTCTCCTCTCACCATTCATCCCGGTAGTACCAAGATGTATCAGGACCTACGCCAGAGGTTCTGGTGGACTAGGATGAAGAGAGAAATTGCTGAGTTCGTTGCTAACTGCGACGTTTGTCGTCGAGTTAAGGCAGAACATGAAAGGCCTGCTGGCACCCTTCAGCCTCTAGCTATTCCTGAATGGAAATGGGATAAAGTTAGCATGGATTTCATTACCGGATTTCCCAAGACCAAAAAAGGGAATAATGCTATCTTTGTGGTCATTGACCGTCTTTCCAAAGTGTCTCATTTTCTTCCGGTTCGTGAGAGTATAACAGCTAGCCAGCTAGCAGAGTTATATATCTCCCGAATAGTGTCTCTTCATGGTGTTCCCCTGGAGATTAAATCGGACCGTGGAAGTATCTTTACTTCTCGCTTCTGGGAAAGTTTTCAGAATGCCATGGGGACTCACTTATCTTTTAGCACTGCTTTCCATCCCCAATCAAGTGGTCAAGTAGAAAGAGTGAATCAAATTCTAGAAGATATGCTCCGAGCTTGTGTTATATCGTTCGGTATGAATTGGGAAAGTGTCTTCCATTCGCCGAACTCTCTTATAACAATAGTTACCAATCAAGCTTGGGCAAAGCCCCTTTTGAAGTTCTCTATGGACAAAGATGTCGAACACCTCTAAATTGGTCAGAAACCAGAGAGAGGCAACTCTTTGGCCCGGATATGATCCAGGATGCAGAAGATCAGGTTCGCATTATTCGTGAAAAGTTGAAAACAGCCCAGTCTCGTCAAAAGAGCCAATATGATCGTCATCATAAGGCTGTGACCTTTGAAGTTGACGAGAAGTCTTACCTTCGGGTTACACCTTTGAAGGGTACCCATCGATTCGGTATCAAGGGCAAATTGGCTCCTCGTTACATTGGTCCTTTTCGCATTCTTGCCAAATGAGGAGAAGTTGCCTACCAGTTGGAACTTCCTCCGCATCTTTCCAAGGTTCATGATGTTTTCCACGTCTCGCAACTTAGGCGTTGCTTTTCGGATCCTATCCGTGAAGTGGACCACGAAACGCTTGATCTCCAAGATAACCTTTCATACCGAGAATACCCCGTGCGTATTCTTGATCAAGCTGAGCGTACCACTCGACGTCGAAACCTCAAGTTTCTTAAAGTTCAATGGTCAAATCATTCTGAAAAGGAGGCAACTTGGGAATGAGAGGATCGTCTCCGACTTGAGTATCCTGCGTTATTCCCGACGACTTCTAAATCTCGGGACGAGATTCTTTTGAGTGGGGGTGAGTTGTCACATCCCTGACACCTTAAGCAAGTTAGCCTTGTGCTCATGTCTTCTTTGCATTTGCATCTAAAATTTTTCAACAAGAACAAGAAAGTGGCAAAGGAGAAACTCAAAAACCTAGCCACTACTTCAAATAAAGAAAATCTCAAACTAGTTAAAATCAATGAACCCAAAATGGCCTCAAGAAATGTTCAAACTTTCTGATAAATCATGAAAGTGAATAAGCATTGGAGAAAACTATTTTCTTGACACTTTAAGCATTTTTAATAAATGCAAAAAGCCACTGGTTTCAAACTTTAAATTTGAAATCAGAAACTATAAATTTTCAAAAATGTTGAAAACTTTGGAAATGGTTGGTAATATTATAACAAATATTCAGGTGTGTTTAAAATAAACTTTACCACCATTTTGGAGCTGAAATAAATAGCAAAACATTATTTAACAAAACAGAACAAAACAGAAAAGAATTAAGAAGAAGAAAAACATTACCTGTCGCCTGAGGAGGCCCAGCCCACCAGGGGCAGGGTCGTCTTCTTCCTCTGCTTTCTGGCAGAGGGGAGATCGACCACGGGGGCCCCCTCCACCTCCTGCTTCGCCGTGGCGAGCTCCAGAGCCCCCCGGGACAGCGCGACGACGGGGATAAGCTCCCCGAGGCCTCCTCTATCCATTCCTAGCGATAGCTCTCTCCCTCCTCTCGGATCTTTTCCTCCACCTGCTACCGCCATTACCACGAGCTCGAGCTCGAGCCGCAGCGCTTCTAGCCACGGGAACATTCCTCCGAGTAGTCCGTTAGCTCCGCCTCGTCGTTCTGGTCCTCTCTGCAGAAGCCGAAGCTTCCCCGAGCTCTGCATCGCCCCAACGCCATCGTCTTCCACCTCCGGCCGCCGGAACTCTCCCGTCGATTCGCTCCCTCCAACGCACCCCCGAGCCCTTCATCAACACCATCGGAACCGCCGTGAGCTCGTCGTCGTTTCCCCTCTCGCCCCACGCTCTTTCGTGCATCATAGCCCCGTTCCCCACCAAGGCCGAGAGCTTCTCGCCGCCGGTCATGTTGTCGCCGTCGCTGTGGTGTTTGATCCACACGCTCGAGCTAGGGATCGAGCTCCTGGAGCCTCCAGGAGCGTGATGAGCCCCTCAGCTGCCCTCCCCGTGCCCTAGAGCCATCGCTCGTAGAAGGCCGAGCTTCGGCCGCCGCTTCGGCTCGTCGCCGGCGCCTCTTCCGGCGACCCTAGCCACCCCTGATACCCCTGCTAGATCGGCTACTTCGCCAGCTTTCCGTAGCTGCAAACCGCGTTCGAATTGGTGTTGTGCAGCGCCGTTTAGGTCGTCTCCGGCGAGCCCTCCGCCGCGGTCTTGGTCGCCGGCGACCACCCTCCGGTGGGGGCCGACGTGGCAAAGCTAATCCAGCAGATTAGAAGCTTAATCTCTCGCTGACAGTGGGCCCAAGGCCAAGTCAACTCAGTTTAGGGGCTGGTCAGCGCGGGATTAGTCCCAGAGAGGCTGACCAGTGGGTCCCCCCTGTCAGGTTTGACCTGAACAGGTCGGCTGACCTGCTGACGTCAGTCTGATGCAATAAAAAGAATTTCCAGTATAGAAATAATTCCAGTAAATTGCTAAAACTTGTAAAAATCATAGAAATTAATCTGTAACTCCAATGAAAATAATTTATATATGAAAAAGTATCAAAAAAATTCAAGGATTCTGATTATGCTATTTTCAACCATGTTTGAAAAAGTTACAGAACCCTAAAATGTGGAATAAGGAATAATTCAATTCTTATAACTACTTTATAAATGGAATTTGGAAAATATTCAAATTTCATTATGAATGCCATGATCACACACTGTCCAAATTACAAATCAGTACCATAACATGATATTTCATGCATGCTAACAACAAGTTGATCTGAGCATCAGGTCGAATCAATTAAAACGGTATCCGAGAATACCCCGTTTGAATTGATATTCGAATGTGATTCAAATCAACTCTAAACCTAATACATGTTGATTATAATAACTTATCACCTTGCATTCTCATGCCATGCTCATGCATCATTTTGATTGCATATGATTGTTATTGAATGTTGCCATTTATTTCGGTAGGCTCCGCACCCTCGGATTCCACGGAATATCCGTCTGACGGATATCGTTCCTCCTCTGAGCAACAAGGCAAGCAACCCTTTTGATCATCCCGATAAATCCCATGTTCTTGCTCCTGCACCTATTTATTGCATTAAGATCAATGCTTCAACTGCTTTTGCCACGATAGTTGAACCCACTTCCTTTGCATGACCTAACCTTGTCACAGTAAATAGCCGAACCTTGCAACCTAGCATACCTGGTAGTTGCTTGAGCTATGATGTGCCTTATCCTGCTATGCATGCTATGCTTAGAGTTGTGTATGGTCTGTCATCTGGGAGATGAACAGAATTGTGGAATGTGTTCGGTGAGCAAAGGTTGTGTGTTGAACTTGATTTGGTAAAGGTACCGGTGAAAGGCTGTGTAGGAGTACATGGCGGGTTGTTTCATTGGAACCGTCCTTAGGAACTGAGTTCCGTGTATGTAATCCAAGACTAGATACTACCACATGCTGGGCCCTGAAATATGACCCCGCTCGGCCTATTAATCGCGTAGTACTCGGTCCAGGAGTTGCAAGTAGTTTCTGGTGTTTATAGTAATGCTGGAGGCCGTGCATGGGGCTGACCTGAGAGGTGGGCTGTGATGCGGTAGGCAGTGGCACGGTGTACCAAGTGGCACCCGGATGGTGGGCTTGGGAACCCTGCGCACATCGTTTGAGGCCGTGGCGGAAACCCCGGCCGGACTTCCGTACGGGTTACTCTCAGATAGGCGATAAACCTGGACTAGGTACTAGTGTGGTTAACCATCGTGGCCGACTCCCTCGCTGGGCTTCCGCTTGAAGGTTGCCGAGGTGCATGACGTGCACATGGCGATAAGTGGCGAGAGCATGTGTGACGAAGTACACCCCTGCAGGGTTATGATCTATTCGAATAGCCGCGTCCGCGGATATGGACTACTTGGAGACATATGTTGTTCATAGATAACTTCAATGGCTACTCATAAAATTGCCAAGATAAGCGTGAGTGTCGTGGACGGCATTTCCGTACGGAGACGGAATGATTCCACGATAGTGTATTGTTGTGGTGTTAGTGGACTCGTGTGCGAGAAATCAAGTTGTCAAAATTATTTAAAAATGCAAGTTGTCTAGCCACGAGTCAAATGCTGGCTTTCCGCATGAAACCCCACAATACCTTTTGATACCTTGCATGAGTAGTTAGTTATCCTAAAGTCTTGCTGAGTACCTTCGTACTCATGTTTGCTTAATACATGTTGTAGAGGTTGCTAATGACCCTAATGGAGGGTTCTTCGTAGACATCGACGACGACGAGTAGCTGGCGTCCCAGCTACGATCTGGCCCTACGTTGGATCTGTAGTATAGTCAGGCCATGTGCCTTCTAGTTGCCCTGTCTGTACACAGACAGTTTAAACTCTTCCGCTGGCTTGTAACTGAATGACTGCTATTATGGGTCGTGAGACCCTTAATGTGTAATATTATATGTGTGTGGCTCTTCCGAGCCTCTTAAATAAAGGTTGTATGTTTATGGTTATGTTGTGATGTCATCGATGTATCTATACATATCGGTATGCCATGCGTACGTGTGTCGTACTTGATATGTATGGGGTTCGATTACCTAGTCGTGAACTTTAGTAGCACTCCTTACAAGGAAATGCCCCTTTGTGATCCAATGAGCCTTGGTAGTCCGCTACTGCTCCGGACACATTGGTTAACCGACATGTGTCCTTCTTAGCTGCTGTGTCTGTCCTCTTTGGGGAAATGTCACGCGATGTAATGGAGTCCTTGTAGCTTGCTACGACTCGTCTACATTCGCTGATGACCGACACCTGCTTTGTTGGGTCATGTATGCCTGTCCTTGTGTGGTACTGCCACTTTGGTTTATGACTAGACATGTCGATCCGGGTTCTTTGACAATGGATTGCTAGCGACACTATCGCATACGTGAGTCAAAAGACGCAAATGGTCCCGGCTAAGGTAAGGCTGCAGTCGTGGAGTTAACCGTGCGTGAGACCACAAAGGGATGCGATGTGTTACAGGCTGGATTCCTATGGCTTAGGATCGGGGTCCCGACAGAATTCCACCTGACAGAGATGTAGAGTTCGTGATAGACCTTGTTCCGGGAACTGTCCCAATAGCCAGAAGACCATATAAGATGGCACCCGTGGAGCTAGCCGAACTTAAGAAGCAATTAGATGAGGCCTTGAACAAAGGTTTCATTCGTCCTAACTCTTCACCTTGGGTTTGTCCCGTCCTCTTCGTCAAGAATAAATACGGAACGGATTGGATGGTTGTATATTACCGACTAGTTAATCTGGTCGCCATAAAGAACAAGTATCCGCTCCCCAGGATCAACGACCTGTACGATCAGCTCGCTGGGTCCTCAGTCTTCTCCAAAATGGATTTGAGGTTGGGATACCATCAAATCAAGATCAAGAACGGGGACATTCCAAAAACGGCTTTTGTTACTCGTTATGGCCAATACGAGTATAGCGTCAAGTCCTTCGGGTTAACCAATGCCCCAGCCACTTTCTCTCGACTGATGAATTCAAACTTCATGGAGTATTTGGATAAATTCGTCGTGGTATACCTTGATGATATTCTCATCTACTCAAAGAATGAACAAGAACATGCCGAACATCTAAGGCTGGTATTGATGAAACTTCGAGAGCATCGCCTTTATGCCAAGTTTTCGAAATGTGAATTCTGGTTACCAGAAGTGACCTATCTAGGACACGTAATCTATGGTAAGGGTATTGCTGTCAATCCCGAGAGAGTTCAAGCTGTCCTTGATTGGACTCAACCTGAATCGGTTAAGCAAGTTAGGAGTTTTCTTGGTCTAGCGAGCTATTGTCGCCGCTTCGTCGAGAATTTCTCCAAGGTTGCAAAGCCTCTAACTGAACTCCTCAAGAAGGATAAAAAGTTCGAGTGGACACCATAGTGCGAGCATAGTTTTCGGGAACTGAAAAGACGCCTGACTTCCGCACCTGTGTTGCTACCACCAGATTTCTCTAAGGACTTTGTTATCTATTGCGACGCATCGCGAAAAGGATTAGGTTGCATTCTCATGCAAGATCGTCATGTGATCGCATACGCATCTCGACAGTTGCGTCCACATGAGGATAATTATCCCACACATGACCTTGAGCTTGCAGCGGTGGTCCATGCACTAAAAACCTGGCGACATTACCTTCTGGGTAATCGTTGCGAAATATTCACTGATCAGCAAAGTCTGAAATATATCTTCACCCAGCCGGATTTGAATCTCAGGAAAATACGGTGGGTTGAGTTGATCTCGGATTACGACTTAGGGATAACTTACACCCCGGGGAAGGCCAATGATATGGCCGATGCACTAAGTCGTAAATCTTATTGTAACAATTTGATGCTACAACAAGGTCAACCACATCTCCATGAGGACTTTCGGAAGTTGAATCTCCATATTGTTCCTCAAGGATTCCTTTCTACCCTAGTGGCGAAGCCTACTCTTAAGGATCAAATTATAGCTGGCCAAAAGCGTGACAAGGGTATATCACGGATCAAGGAGAATATTTTTAGCGGAAACGCCAAAGAATTTTCCATGAACGATCAAGGTGTTGTGTTCTTCCAGAATCGTCTAGTGGTTCCTAAGAACCCACATCTAAGGCAGTTATTCCTTAAGGAGGCTCATGATTCTCCTCTCACCATTCATCCCGGTAGTACTAAGATGTATCAGGACCTACGCCAGAGGTTCTGGTGGACTAGGATGAAGAGAGAAATTGCTGAATTCGTTGCTAACTGCGACGTTTGTCGTGGAGTTAAGGCAGAACATCAAAGGCGTGCTGGCACCCTTCAACCTCTAGCTATTCCTGAATGGAAATGGGATAAAGTTAGCATGGATTTCATTACCGGATTTCCCAAGACCAAGAAAGGAAATAATGCTATCTTTGTGGTCATTGACCGTCTTTCCAAAGTGGCTCATTTTCTTCCTGTTCGTGAGAGTATAAAAGCTAGCCAGCTAGCAGAGTTATATATCTCCCGAATAGTGTCTCTTCATGGTGTTCCCCTGGAGATTAACTCGGACCGTGGAAGTATCTTTACTTCTCGCTTCTGGGAAAGTTTTCAGAATGCCATGGGGACTCACTTATCTTTTAGCACTGCTTTCCATCCCCAATCAAGTGGTCAAGATATGCTCCGGGCTTGTGTTATATCGTTCGGTATGAATTGGGAGAAGTGCCTTCCATTCATTGAATTCGCTTATAACAATAGTTATCAATCAAGCTTGGGCAAAGCTCCTTTTCAAGTTCTCTATGTATGAAGATGTCGAACACCTCTTAATTGGTCAGAAACCGGAGAGAGGCAACTCTTTGGCCCGGATATGATCCAGGATGCAGAAGAGTAGGTTCACATTATTCGTGAAAAGTTGAAAACAGCCCAGTCTCGTCAAAAGAGCCAATATGATCGTCATCATAAGGCTGTGACCTTTAAAGTTGACGAGAAGGCTTACCTTCGGGTTACACCTTTGAAGGGTACCCATCGATTCGGTATCAAGGGCAAGTTGGCTCCTCGTTACGTTGGTCCTTTTCGCATTCTTGCCAAACGAGGAGAAGTTGCCTACTAGTTGGAACTTCCTCCACATCTTTCCAAGGTTCATGATGTCTTCCACGTCTCGCAACTCAGGCGTTGCTTTTCGGATCCTATCCGTGAAGTGGACCACGAAACACTTGATCTCCAAGATAACCTTTCATACTAAGAATACCCCGTGCGTATTCTTGATCAAGCTGAGCGTACCACTCGACGTTGAAACCTCAAGTTTCTTAAAGTTCAATGGTCAAACCATTCTGAAAAGGAGGCAACTTGGGAAAGAGAGGATCGTCTCCGACTTGAGTATCCTGCGTTATTCCCGACGACGTCTAAATCTCGGGACGAGATTCTTTTGAGTGGGGGTGAGTTGTCACATCCCTGACACCTTAAGCAAGTTAGTCTTGTGCTCATGTCTTCTTTGCATTTGCATCTAAGAATTATCAACAAGATCAAAGAAAGAGGTGAAGGAAAACTCAAACCCTAGCCACTTCTTTAAATAAAGGAAATCTCAAACTAGTTAAAATCAATGAACCCAAAATGGCCTCAAGAAATGTTCAAACTTTCTGATAAATCATGAAAGTAAATGAGCATTGAAGAAAACCATTTTCTTGATACTTTAAGCATTTTAAATTAATGCAAAAAGCTACTGGTTTCAAATTTTAAAATTGAAAACAGAAACTTTAAGCTTTCAAAAATGTTGCAAACTTTAGGAATGGTTGGAATTATTCCAACAAATATTCTAGGGTGCTCAACATAGTTTTTACAATTTAATTGGGAGTTGAAATAAATAGAAAATCAGTGAAATAGCAAAACAGAAAGAAAATGGAAAACTCTTACCTGTCGCCTAGCCGGCCTAGCCCATCTTCCTGAGTCGTCTCCTCCCCCACGCTAGTAGGAGCAGGAGATGGTCGCCGCGTTCTCCGGCGCGGCCACGCACCTGTGCGCCTGCATGGCCGCCGCCTCGCGCTGGCAAGGCCAGAGATAAGCTCCCCGAGGCCACCCCTATCCATTCCCAGCGCGAGTTCCACCCCTCCTCTCGGATCTCTCCTCCCTCCCTCTGCCGCCATTGGAGCCCGAGCAGAGCTCGAGCTCGTCGTCGTTCTAGCCGACCTCCCTTCCTTCTGAGCCGTGCATTAGCTCCGCTACAACCCCCTGAAGCTTCTTAGCCACGAGCCCGACGCCCAGATGCAGTGAATCGACGAGCAGCTATCGTCTTCTTCCTCGGGTCACCGAAGATCGCCGCCGACGTTCTCCCTCTCCAGGCCGTCCCCGAGCAGACTAGCGCCACCACTGCACTCCCCGTGAGCATCCGGTCATTTCCCCTAAGATCTCCCCGTCGATCCCCTTCTCTAGGCCTAGTTCCACCGGAACCCGACGAGGACCGCCACTGCAACTCGTCGCCGGCAGCCCTCCGGTGAAGGGTTGGTCAGTCCGAGGCCACCAACAGCCTCAGGACATCATGTAGGTGCGTTCAGTGCCCAGCCCCGCGCGTTTTGCCCCTGTATTCGATGGCTTCGACGATGGCCGAACTTGGTCGCCGCCAAGCTCGTCGCCGGCGTTGATCCCGGGCACCCCAACCCCTGGGGCTTGTCCCATCGTGCGCGCCATCGAGTGGCCGTTCCTCCCATGGTCTCAGCCGTGCGTTTGGCCCTCTATGCGTCATTTTCAAGCTCCCCGACGTTCTGGTGCTCACCGGAGGCTCCCCGCCGGCGAGGACGACCTCGCCGCCGGTGGATCTCAGCTGGCCTGAGCCACTGACGTGTGGGGCCAGCCTCTGGCAAGATTAGAGTTAATAAAAATAAATCAGTTAATTAATAAGACACTGACATGTGGGTCCAGTGAGTTTAATTAACTAAATAAGATTAATCCTAATCTAAAATTGACCAGAGACACTGACCAGTGGGTCCCACTGGTCAGGTTTGACTTTCAACGACCAGATGGACCTGCTGATGTCATGCTGATGCAGTAAAAGTATTTTCCAGTATAAAAACAATTCCAGAAATGTTTAAAACTTAAAAAATTCATAGAAATTAACCTGTAACTCCAATGAAAATAATTTATATATGAATAAGTATCAGAAAAATTCAAGGAATCTAAATATGCTATTATCAATCATGTTTGAAAAAGTTAAGAACCCAAACATGTAGATTAATGAATAAGTCAATTCTTATAATTACTTTATAAATGGAATTTGGAAAATATTCAAATTTCATTATGAATGACATGATCACACACTGTCCTAATTACAAATCAGTACCTTAACATGACATCTCATGCATGCTAACATCAAGTTGATCTGAGCATCAGGTCGAATCAATTAAATCGGTATCCGGGAATACCTCGTTTGAATTGATATCCGAATATGATTCAAATCAATTTCAAACCTAATACATGTTGATTATAATAGTTTATCACCTTGCATTCTCATGCCATGCTCATGCATCATCTTGTTTGCATATGATTGTTATTGATTGTTGCCATTCATTTCAGTAGGCTCCGCACCCCCGGATTCCACCGAATATCCGTCTGAGGGATATTGTCCCTCCTCTGAGCAACAAGGCAAGCAACCATTTTGATCATCCCGATAAATCCCATGTTCTTGCTCCTGCACTTACTTATTGCATTAGGATCAAATGCCTCAACTGCTTTTGCCACGTTAGTTGAACCCACTTCCTTCGCATGACCTATCCTTGTCACAGTAAATAGCCGAACCTTGCAACCTAGCATACTTGGTAGTTCCTTGAGCCATGATGTGTCTTATCCTGCTATGCATGCTATGCTTAGAGTTGTGTATGGTCTGTCATCTGGGAGATGAACAGAATTGTGATAATGTGTTCGGTAAGCAAAGGTTGTGTGTTGAACTTGATTTGGTAAAGGTACCGGTGAAAGGCTGTGTAGGAGTACATGGCGGGTTGTTTCATTGGAACCGTCCTTAGGAACTAAGTTCCGTGTATGTAATCCAAGACTAGATACTACCACATGTTGGGCCCTGAAATATGACCCCGCTCGGCCTATTAATCACTTAGTACTTGATCCAGGAGTTGCAAGTAGTTTCTGGTGTTTATAGTCATGCTGGAGGCCGTGCATGGTGCTGACCTGAGAGGTGGGCCGTGATGCGGTAGGCAGTGGCTCGGTGTACCAAGTGGCACCCGGATGGTGGGCTTGGGAACCCTACGCACATCGTTTGAGGCCGTGGCGGAAACCTCGGCCGGACTTCCGTTCGGGTTACTCTCAGATAGGCGATAAACCTGGACTAGGTACTAGTGTGGTTAACGGTCGTGGCCGACTCCCTCGCTGGGCTTCCGCTTGAAGGTTGCCGAGGTGCATGACGTGCACATGGCGATAAGTGGCGAGAGCGGGTGTGACGAAGTACACCCCTGCAGGGTTATGATCTATTCGAATAGCCGCGTCCGCGGATATGGACTACTTGGATACATATGTTGTTCATAGATAACTTTAATGGCTACTCATAAAATTGACAAGATAAGCGTGAGTGTCGTGGACGGCATTTCCGTATGGAGACGGAATGATTCCACGATAGTGAATTGTTGTGGTGTTAGTGGACTCGTGTGCGAGAAATCAAGTTGTCAAAATTATTTAAAAATGCAAGTTGTCTAGCCACGAGTCAAATGCTGGCTTTCCGCATGAAACCCCACAATACCCTTTTGATACCTTGCATAAGTAGTTAGTTATCCTGAATCTTGCTGAGTACCTTCGTACTCATGTTTGCTTAATAAATGTTGCAGAGGTTGCTAATGACCCTAATGGAGGGTTTTTCATAGACATTGACGACGACGAGTAGCTGGTGTCCCAGCTACGATCTGGCCCTACGTTGGGTCTGTAGTATAGTCAGGCCATGTGCCTTCAGTTGTCTTGTCTGTACTCAGACAGTTTAAACTCTTCCGCTGGCTTGTAACTGAATGACTGCTATTATGGGTCGTGAGACCCTTAATGTGTAATATTATGTGTGTGGCTCTTCCGAGCCTCTTAAATAAAGTTGTATGTTTATGGTTATGTTCTGATGCCATCGATGTATCTATACATATTGGTATGCCATGCGTACGTGTGTCGTACTTGATATGTACGGGGTTCGATTACCTAGTCGTGAACTTTAGTAGCACTCCTTAGAAGGAAATGCCCCTTTTTGATCCAACGAGCCTTGCTAGCTCGCTACTGCTCCGGACACATTGGTTGACCGGCATGTGTCCTTCTTAGCTGCTGTGTCTGTCCCCTTTGGGGAAATGTCACACGATGTAATGGAGTCCTTGTAGCTTGCTACGACTCGTCTACACTCGCTGACCGACACCTACTTTGTTGGGTCATGTATGCCTGTCCTTGTGCGGTACTGCCACTTTCGTTTATGACTAGACATGTCGATCCGGGTTCTTTGACATTGGAATGCTAGCGACACTATTGCATACGTGAGTCAAAAGACACAAACGGTCCCGGCTAAGGTAAGGCTGCAGCTGTGGAGTTAACCATGCGTGAGACCACAAAGGGATGCGATGTGTTACAGGCTGGATTCCTATGGCTTAGGATCGGGGTCCCGACACGGAACATAAGTGATGTTGTAAAGTGATGAAATTGTGATTTCATGCTTGTGCCCTTGTTAAGAGGTACGAGACCTCCAACAAGATTCTTTGTCCACAAAGTAAAGGAGAAAAGCTCAATCGTTGAGCGTGTGCTCTGATTGTCTGAGTACGACAATCGCTTGAATCAAGTGGGAGTTAATCTTCCAGATGAGATAGTGATAGTTCTCCAAAGTCACTGCCACCAAGCTGTGAGAGCTTCGTGATGAACTATAACATATCAAGGATAGATACAATGATCTTTGAGTGATTCGCGATGTTTGACACTGCGAAAGTAGAAATCAAGAAGGAGCATCAATAGTTGATGGTTAGTAAAACCACTAAGTTTTGAGAAAGGCAAGGGCTAGAAGGGATACTTCGTGAAACGGCAAAACAGTTGCTGCACTAATGAAGAGACCCAAGATTAAACCCAAACCTGAGACTAAGTGCTTCTGTAATGAGGGGAACAGTCACTGAGGCGGAGCAACTCTAGATACTTGGTAGATAAGTAGGCTGGCAAAAGTTGAAAGAAGTATATTTGATATACATGATGTGTACTTTACTAGTACTCCTAGTAGCATGAGGGTATTGGATACCGGTTCAGTTGCTAAGTGATTAGTAACACGAAATGAAAGCTACGGCATAAACAGAGACTAGCTAAAGGCAAGGTGACGATACGTGTTGGAAGTGTTTCCAAGATTGACATAATCAAAACGTCGCACGCTCCCTCTACCATCGGGATTGGTGTTAAACCTAAATAATTGTTATTTGGTGCTTGAGTTATGCATGAACATGATTGGATCGTCTTTATTGCAATACTATTATTCATTTAAAGAGAATAATGGTTACTCTATTTGCTTGAATAATCACCTTCAATGGTTTATTGAATCTCGATCGTAGTGTTACACATGTTCATGATATTGGTGCCAAAAGACACGAGGTAATGATGATAGTACCACTTACTTGTGGCACTGCCGCTTGAGTCATGTTGGTATAAATTGCATGAAGAGGCTCCATGCTGATGGATCTTTATACTCACTTGATTTTGAATCACTAGTGACATGCAAATCATACCACATGAGAAAGGCCTTGTTTTCATTGAGATGAAACAAGATAGAAACTTGTTGGAAGTGATACATTTTGATGTATGCAGTCCAATGGGTGCTGAGGCACGCAGTGGATATCATCATGTTCTTACTTCAATGACGATTTGAGCAGATACAAGAGTATTTACTTAACGAATCACAAGTCCGAAATATTGAAAAGTTCAATTCTGTTTCGGAGTGAAGTTCGTCGTAACAAGAGGATAAAGTGTCTACGATATGATCATAGAAATGAATATCTGAGTTACGAGTTTTGGTACACAGTTAAGACAATGTGGAAATTGTTTTGCAGTTCGTGCCACCTGGAACATCATAGTGTGATGATGTGTCTGAACGTCATAGCCACACATTATTTGGTATGGTGCATGCTATGATGTCTCTTATCGAATTACCACTATCGTTTATGGGTTATGCATTCGAGACAACCGCATTCACTTTAAATAGGGCACCGCATATTTTCGTTGAGATGACACAGTATAGACCGAGGTTTAGAGAAATCTAAACTGTCGTTTCTTGAAAGTTTGGGGCTTCGACACTTATGTGAAAAAGTTTCAGTCTGATAGGATCGAACCCAAAGCGGATAAATGCATCTTCATAGGATATCCAAAACAGTTGGATACATCTCCTATCTCAAATCCAAAAGCAAAGTGTTTGTTTCTAGAAACGGATCCTTTCTCGAGAAAAGGTTTCTCTCGAAAGAATTGAGTGGGAGGGTGGTAGAAATTGATGAGGTTGTTGAACCATCACTTTGACCAGTGTGTAGCAGGGCGCATGAAGTTGTTCCTGTGGCGCCTACACCAATTGAAGTGAAAGCTGATGATGGTGATCATCGAGCATCGGATCAAGTTACTACAAGCCTCGTACGTTGACAGGGTCGCGTACTACTGCAGAGTAGTACGGTGACCATGTCTTGGAGGTCATGTTGTTAAGCAACAATGAACCTACGAGTTATGGAGAAAGCAATGGTGGGCCCGGATTCCGACAAATGCCTGAAAGCCATGAAATCCGACAGAGGATCCATGTATGAAAACAAAGTGTAGACTTTGGAAGAACTACTTGATGGTCATAGGACTATTGAGTAAAGATGGATCTTTAAAAGGAAGACAGACGATGATGGTGATAAGTCAGTATTAAGAAAAGCTCGACTTGTCGCAAAGATGTTTCCGACAAGATCAAACAGTTGACTATGATGAGACTTTCTCACTCGTAGCGATGCTAAAAGTCTGTTAGAATTATGTTAGTAGTTGCTGCATTATTTATGAAATATTGCACGTAGGATGTCAAAACATTGTTTCCTCGACGGTTTCCTTGAGCAAACATTGTATGTGATACAACCAGAGGGTTTTGTCGATCCTAAAGATACTAGCAACTATGCAAGCTCCAGTGATCCTTCAATGGACTGGTGCAAGCATCTCGGAGTTGGAATATACACTTTGATGAGATGATCAAAGGTTTTGGGTTTGTACAAGGTTTATGAGAAACTTGTATTTCCAAAGAAGTGAGTGGAAGCACTATAGAATTTCTGATAAGTATATGTGGTTGACATATTGTGGATCAGAAGTAATGTAGAATTTCTGTAAAGCATACAGGGTTGTTTGAAAGGAGTTTTCAAAGGAATACCTGGATTGCGCTACTTGAACGTTGAGCATCAAAGATCTATGGATATAGATTAAAAGCGCTTAATAGAAGTTTCAACAAGATGCATGCCTTGCCAAGTTTTTGAAGGAGTTCAAAATAGATCAGCAAAGAAGGAGTTCTTGGTTGCGTTGTGAGGTGTGAATTTGAGTAAGACTCAAAACCCAACCCCGGCAGAATAAAGAGAATAGACGAAGGTCGTCTTCTATGCCTTGGCCGTAGAATCTAAAGTATGCCATGCTGGGTACCGCACCTGATGTGTGCCTTGACTCAAAGTCTGTTGAGAGGTACAAAGAGTGATCCATGATTGAATCACTAGCAATGGTGAAAATTTATCCTTAGTGACTGATGGACTAAGGAATTTTTCTCGATTATGGAGGTGGTTAAAGAGTTCGTCGTAAAGGGTTACGTAGATGCAAGCTTTGACACTAATCCGAATAACTATTAGTAGTGAAACGGATTCGTATAGTAGAGTAGATATTTGGAGCATTTCCGAATAGCACATAGTAGAAGCATCTATAAGATGACATAAAGATTTGTAAAGAACACACGGATCTGAAAGTTTCAGAACCGTTGACTAAAACCTCTCTCACGAGCAAGACGTGATCAGACCCCATAACTATATGGGTGTTGGATTCGTTGGAATCACATGGTGATGTGAACTAGATTATTGACTCTAGTGCAAGTGGGAACTGTTGGAAATATGCCCTAGAGGCAATAATAAATTAGTTATTATTATATTTCTTAGTTCATGATAATCGTTTATTATCCATGCTATAATTGTATTTATTGGAAACACAGTGCATGTGTGGATACATAGACAAAACACTGTCCCTAGTAAGCCTCTAGTTGACTAGCTCGTTGATCAAAGATGGTCAAGGTTTCCTGATCATAGGCAAGTGTTCTCACTTGATAACGGGATCACATCATTAGGAGAATCATGTGATGGACTAGACCCAAACTAATAGACGTAGCATGTTGATCGTGTCATTTTGTTGCTACTGTTTTCTGCGTGTCAAGTATTTGTTCCTATGACCATGAGATCATATAACTCACTGACACCGGAGGAATGCTTTGTGTGTATCAAACGTCGCAACGTAACTGCGTGACTATAAATATGCTCTACAGGTATCTCTGAAGGTGTTCGTTGAGTTAGTATGGATCGATACTCGGATTTGTCACTCCGTGTGACGGAGAGGTATCTCGGGGCCCACTCGGTAATACAACATCACACACAAGCCTTGCAAGCAATGTGACTTAGTGTAAGTCACGGGATCTTGTATTACGGAACGAGTAAAGAGACTTGCCGGTAAACGAGACTGAAATAGGTATGCGGATACTGACGATCGAATCTCGGGCAAGTAACATACCGAAGCACACAGGGAATGACATACGGGATTATATGAATCCTTGGTACTGAGGTTCAAATGATAAGATCTTCGTAGAATATGTGGGATCCAATATGGGCATCCAGGTCCCGGTATTAAATATTGATCGAGGAGTCTCTCGGGTCATGTCTACATAGTTCTCGAACCCGCAGGGTCTGCACACTTAAGGTTCGACGTTGTTTTATGCGTATTTAAGTTATATGGTTGGTTACCGAATGTTGTTCGGAGTCCCGGATGAGATCACGGACGTCACGAGGGTTTCCGGAGTGGTCCGGAAACGAAGATTGATATATAGGATGACTTCATTTGATTACCGGAAAGTTTTCGGAGTTATCGGGAATGTACCGGGAATGACGAATGGGTTCTGGGTGTTCATCGGGGGGGGGGGGGGGGGCAACCCACCCCGGGGAAGCCCATATGCCTTTGGGGTGGCGCACCAGCCCTTAGTGGGCTGGTGGGACAGCCCAAGAAGGCCCTCTGCGCCATAGGAAGAAAATCAAAGAGAAAAAAAAGAGGAGGTGGGAAAAGGGGGAAGGACTCCTCCTTCCAAACCTAGTTGGACTCGGTTTGGAAGGGGAGGGTTGCCCCCCTTGGCTCGGCCGAACCCCTTGGGGGTCCTTGGACCCCAAGGCAAGGCTCCCCCTCTTCCCCCTATATATACGGAGGATTTAGGGCTGATTTGACACAACTTTGCCACGGCAGCCCGACCACATATATCCACGGTTTTACCTCTAGATCGCGTTTCTGCGGAGCTCGGGCGGAGCCCTGCTGAGATTAGATCACCACCAACCTCCGGAGCGCTGTCACGCTGCCGGAGAACTCATCTACCTCTCCGTCTCTCTTGATGGATCAAGAAGGGCGAGATCATCGTCGAGCTGTACGTGTGCTGAACGCGGAGGTGCCGTCCGTTCGGCACTAGATCGTGGGACTGATTGCGGGACGGTTCGCGGGGCGGATCGAGGGATGCGAGGACGTTCCACTACATCAACCGCGTTTCTTAACGCTTCTGCTGTGCGATCTACAAGGGTACGTAGATCGGAAATCCCCTCTCGTAGATGGACATCACCATGATAGGTCTTCGTGCGCGTAGGAAATTTTTTGTTTCCCATGCGACGTTCCCCAACAATCATACCCTGCAAAAACAAGTTAGACGTCCTCTAATATGTTGTTGCAAATTTTACGTGGTTGCTATGGGTCTCTAGTATGATCGCATCTTACTTACGCAAAGCCACAACAGTGATATGCAAATTGCTATTTAACCTTCTCCAAGGACCGCCTTGGTCAAATCCAATTCAACTAAAGTTGAAGAAACAGACACTCGCCAGTCATCTTTATGCAAGAAGTTGCATGTCAGTCGATGAAACCGGTCTCTCGAAAGCGTACAAGTAAATTGGTCCGGGCCGCTTCAATCCAACAATACCGCTGAATTAACAAAAGACTAAGGAGGGCAGAAAATTGAACATCAACGCCCACAAACTCTTTTGTGTTCTAATCAAGATATCATCTACGCATGAACCTAGCTCTAATACCACTGTTGGGGAACGTAGCATGGGAAACAAAAAAAATTCCTACACACACGAAGACCTATCATGGTGATGGATCATCTATGATAGGGGAGAGTGCATCTACATACCCTTGTAGATCGCTAAGCGGAAGCATATATAACGCGGTTGATGTAGTGTAACATCTTCGAATTCCAAATCGCAGCCCGTCCCGCGATCTCTTCACGATCCGTCCCGCGATCCATCACAATCCATCCTTATATAGTGCCGAACGGACGACACCTCCACGTTCAGCACACGTACAACTTGATGACGATCACCACCTTCCTGATCCAGCAAGAGGGTCAGAGAGATAGATGATTTCTCCAAAACGATGGTGTGGTGGTGGTTGTGAACTAATCCAGCAGGACTTCGCCTAAGCACCGCAGAACTAGACTAGAGGAGAAACAGATCTAGAGAGAAGTAAAGGGAGCACGTGGCAATTAGGGTTATCCCTCACCTCTAAAACTTCTAGTATATATAGGAGGAGAGGAGAGGAGGCAACCTTGGCCCCTACTCCAAGGATCAGGGGTCGGCCGAGCCAACAAGGGAGGAATCCACCTCCCACAAGGGAGGTGGAATCCTATTAGGACTCCTTCCTAATCTAGAAACCCTTTCCACCTTTTGGCTTTTTGCCTTATTCCTCCACTCCAGCCGCATGGGCCCTTAGGGGAGGCTTTGGCCAGCCCAATAGGGGATGGTCTACCTCCCCTCACATCCCATGAAGCCTTTGGGTCGTCAAACCCCTCCTGGTGGTCCCCTGGTACCCTCCCGGCACTCCCGATAATCTACTGATGAGCCCGAAACTTTTCCGATAACCAAAACAGTACTTCCTAGATATCAATCTTTACCTCCGGACCATTTCGGAGCTCCTCGTGACATACTGGATCTCATCCGAGACTCTGAACAACATTCGGTCCCCAACACCTATAACTCAACTATACTGAAACGTCACTGAACCTTAAGTGTGCAGACCCTGCGGGTTCGAGAACTATGTAGACATGACCTGAGACACTCTCCGGTCAATATCCAATAGCGGGACCTAGATGCCCATATTGGATCCTACATATTCTATGAAGATCTTTACCGGTTGAACCTCTATGTCAAGGATTCAGTTAATCCCGTATGATGTTCCCTTTGTTCTTCGGTATGTTACTTTCCCAAGATTCGATCGCCGGTATCTCCATACCTAGTTCAATCTCATTACCGGCAAGTCCCTTTACTCGTTCTGTAATACAAGATCCCGTGCCTAAATCCTTAGTCACATTGCTTGCAAGGCTTATTGTGATGTTGTATTACCGAGTGGGCCCCGAGATACCTCTCCGTCACACGGAGTGACAAATCCCAGTATTGATCCATGCCCACCCAACAGACACCTTCGGAGATACCTGTAGAGCACCTTTATAGTCACCCGTTTACGCTGCGACGTTTGATACACACAAGGTATTCCTCCGGTGTCCGGGAGTTGCATGATCTCATGGTCATAGGAACAAATACATTGACTTTCAGAAAACAGTAGCAATAAACTGACACGATCACATGCTATGTTTATAGTTTGGGTCTTGCCCATCACATCATTATCCTAATCATGTGATCCCGTTATCAAGTGACAACACTTGTCTATGGCCAGGAAACCTTGACCATCTTTGATCAACGAGCTAATCAACTAGAGGCTCACTAGGGATACTGTGTTGTCTATGTATCCACACATGTATTTGAGTTTCCAATCAATACAATTATAGCATGGATAATAAATGATTATCATGAACAAGGAAATATAATAATAACCAATTTATTATTTCCTCTAGGTAATATTTCCAACAGTCTCCCACTTGCACTCGAGTCAAGAATCCAGTTCACATCACTATGTGATTGTAATGAATCTGACACCCATATAGTTCTGGGATTTGATCATGTTTTCTTGTGAGGGAGGTTTTTAGTCAATGGGTCTGAACCTTCCAGATCTGTGTGTGCTTTACAAATCGCTACGTCAGACTGTAGGTGCTGCTACCAACATGCCATTTGGAACTATTCTAAATAACTGCTCCACTATATGAATCCAGTTTACTATGCAAAGTCATGTGGATTAGTGAAAAGCTTGCATTGGCGTAACCCTTTACTACAGACTCTTTTATCACCTCCAAAATCGAGAAAAATTCCTTAGTCCACTAGTTACTAAGGATAACCTTTTGACCGTTGTCCAGCAATCCACTCCTAGATCACTTTCGTACCCGTTGACAAATTCATGGCAAGGCACACATCAGGTGCGGTACACAACATAGCAAACTATAGACCCTACGACTAATGCATAGGGGACGAGCTTCGTCCTTTCTCTTTCTTCTCCCATGGTCGGGCTTTGAGTCTTACTCATATTCACACCTTACAATACAACAAATAACTCCTTCTTTGTCGATCTATTTTGAACTCCTTCCAAAACTTGTCAAGGCATGCATTTCATTGAAAGTTCTATCAAGCGTCTTGATCTATCTCTATAGATCTTGATGCTCAATGTTCAAGTAGCTTAATCTAGGTTTTACTTTGAAAAACACTTTTCAAACAACGTTGTATGATTTCCAGAAATTCTATATCATTTCCGATTAACAATATGTCAACCACATATAATCATGAGAAATTCTGTAGTGCTCCCACTCACTGCTTTGGAAATACAAGTTTCTCATAACCTTTGTATAAAACCAAAAACTTTGATCATCTCATGAAAGCGTATATTCCAACTCTGAGATGCTTGGTTCGGTCCTTAGAAGGATCGCTGGAGCTTCCATACATGTTAGCATCCTTAGGATCGACAAAACCTTCTGGTTGTATCACATACAACCTTTCCTGAAGGAAACCGTCAAGGAAACAATGTTTTGACATCCTATTTGCAAGATTTCATAAATAATGCAACAACTGCTAACATAATTCCAACAGAATTTTAGCATCACTACGAGTGAGAAAGTCTCATCATAGTCAAGTCTGTGAACTTGTCGGAAACATCTTTGCGACAAGTCGAGCTTTCTTAATGGTGACTTTCATCACCATTGTCTATCTTTCTTTCAAAGATCCATCTGTACTTAACAGTCTTATGACCATCAAGTAGTTCTTCCAAAGTCTACACTTTGTTTTAATACATGGATACTCTCTCGGATTTCATGGCCTCCAGCCATTTGTCGGAATCCGGGCCCACCATCGCTTCTCCCTAGTTCGTAGGTTCATCGTTGTCCAACAACATGACTTCCAAGACAAGGTTACCGTACCACTCTGGAGCACTACGTGACCTTGTAGACCTACTAGGTTTGTAGTAACTTCATCCGAGGCATCATGATCACTATCATCAGCTTCCACTTCAATTGGTGTAGACGCCACAGGAACAACTTACTGCACCCTGCTACACTATGGTTGAAGCGACGGTTCAATAACCTCATCAAGTTTCCACCATCCTCCCACTCAATTCTTTTGAGAGAAACTTTTTCTAGATAAAGGACCCATTTCTAGAACCAAACACTTTGCTTACGGATCTGAGATAGGAGATACACCTAACTGTTTTGGGTATTCTATGAAGATGCATTTATCTGCTTTGGGTTCGAGCTTATCAGACTGAAACATTTTCACATAAGCGTCGCGGCCCCAAACTTATAAGAAATGACACCTTAGGTTTGTCCAAACCATAGTTCATACGATGTCATCTCAACGGAGTTACGTGGTGCGCTATTTAAAGTGAATGCGGTTGTCTCTAATGCCTAACCCAAAAATTATAGTGGTAATTCGATAAGAGACACCATAGTATGCACCATATCCAATAGGGCGCGGCTATGACGTTCGGACACACCACCACACCATGGTGTTCTAGGTGGAATTCATTATGAAACAGTTTCCACATTTGTCTTAAATGTGTACCAAACTCGCAACTCACATATTCATCTCTAGGATTACATTGTAGACATATTATCCTCTTTTCATGACGATCTTCCACTTCACTCTGAAAATGCCTGAACCTTTCAATAATTCAGACTTGTGTTTCATCAAGTAAATATACCATTATCTACTCAAATCATCTGTGAAGTAAGAACATAACGATATCCTCTGCGTGCCTAAGCACTCATTGGACTGCATACATCAAAATGTATTACTTCCAATAAGTCACTATCTTGTTCCGTCTCAATTTAAAATGAGGCTTTCAGTCATCTTGCCCATGTGGCATGATTTGCAGGTCTCAAGTTATTCAAAATCAAGTGAGTCCAAATGATCCATCTGCATGGAGTTTCTTCACACGTTTACACCAATAGGCATGGTTCGCATGTCTCAAACGATTCAAAAACGAGTGAGTCCAAAGATCCATTAGTATGGAGCTTCTTCATGCGTTTTACACCAATATGACTCAAGTGTCATTGCCACAAATAAGTGGTACTATCATTACTACTTTTCATTTTTAGCATCAATATTATGAGCATGTGTATTACTATGATCGAGATTCAATGAGCGATTCACATTGGTGCATGACCATTGAAGGTATTATTCATGTAAACAACATAACCTTTTATTCTCTGACTTAAATGAATAACTGTATTGCAATAAACATGATCCGATCATGTTCATGCTCAACGCAAACACCAAATAACATTTATTTAGGTTCAACACTAATCCCGGTGCTCAATGTTCAAGTAGCTTAATCGAGGTTTTCCTTTGAAAAACACTTTTCAAACAACCCTATATGCTTTCCAGTAATTCTATATCATTTCCGATGAACACCATGTCAACCACATATACTCATCATAAATTTTGTAGTGCTCCCACTCACTTATTTGGAAATACAAGTTTCTCATAAACTTTGTATAAAACAAAAACTTTGATCATCTCAACAAAACGTATATTCCAACTCTGAGATGCTTGCTTTAGTCCTTAGAAGGATCGCTCGAGCTTGCATACATGTTAGCATCCTTAGAATCGACAAAACCTTTTGGTTGTATCACATACAACCTTTCCTCAAGGAAATCGTCGAGGAAACAATGTTTTGACATCCTATTTGCAAGATTTCATAAATAATGCAACAACTGCTAACATAATTCCAATAGACTTTTAACATCGCTACAAGTGAGAAAGTCTCATCATAGTCAAGTGTGTGAACTTGTCGGAAACATCTTTTTGACATGTCAAGCTTTCTTAACGGTGACTTTTCACCATCATCGTTTGTCTTCGTTTTAAAGATCCATTTGTACTTCAAAGTCTTACGACCATCAAGTAGTTCATCCAAAGTCTACACTTTGTTTTCATACATGGGTCCTCTCCCAGATTTCATGGCCTCCACCATTTGTCGGAATCCGGGCCCACCATCGCTTCTCCATAGTTCGTAGGTTCATTGTTGTCCAACAACATGACCTCCAAGACATGGTTACCGTACCACTCGGGAGCAGTATGTGACCTTGTCGACCTACTAGGTTTGTAGTAACTTGATCCGAAGCTTCATGATCACTATCATCATCTTCCACTTCAATTGGTGTAGGCGCCACAGGAACAACTTCATGCGCCCTGCTACACAATGGTTGAAGCGACGGTTCAATAACCTCATTAAGTTTCCACCATCCTCCCACTCAATTCTTTCGAGAGAAACTTTTTCTCAAGAAAGGACCCGTTTCTAGAACCAAACACTTTGCTTCCGGATCTGAGATAGGAGATACACCCAACTGTTTTTGGTATTCTATGAAGATGCATTTATCTGCTTTGGGTTCGAGCTTATCAGACTGAAACTTTTTCACATAAGCGTCACAGCCCCAAACTTTTAAGAAATGACAGCTTAGGTTTCTCCAAACCATAGTTCATACGATGTCATCACAACGGAATTACGTGCTGTCCTATTTAAAGTGAATGCGGTTGTCTCTAATGCCTAACCCAAAAATTATAGTGGTAATTCGATAAGAGACATCACAGTATGCACCATATCCAATAAGGCGCGGCTATGACGTTCGGACACACCATCACACCATGGTGTTCCATGTAGCATTCATTGTGAAACAATTTCCACATTTGTCTTAAGTGTGTACCTGATACGTCTCAAACATATAGACTTTTCCAAACACTTTTGCTATTGTTTTGGCTTCATTCTTGCATGATTTGAACGAAACTAACCCGGACTGACGTTGTTTTCAGCAGAGCTGCCTGTATGGTTTTCTTGTGTGTAGTATAAAGGATATTTAGACGTCCCGGAAAATTCCCAGAAAAATAGAGAAAATCAGCGCACCAGAAGGAACCATAGGCCAGAAGATGGGCCATAGGGGGGCCCCCACACCTCGAGGCGGCCTGGTGGCGTAGTGTAACATCCCAAAATTATAAATTTTGGAATGTTATAACAAATAAATAATTAGGATTTTTTTTTGTTTGAATGATATGTGATTGATTGTTTGAAATTGAGTGGAATTTTAAACTTAAAAAAAATTAATGAGAGGGAATAAAATGACTTTCCCCAAAAAAAAATATTTTGAATCCCTTTTCAATTTTGAGTTTGAATATTTTCAAAACCCTTTGATTAAAAAAAATCAAATGAGAGGAGGAAAATGACACTCCAAAAACGAGAGACAATGTCTTGATTCAAAATTTAAGTATTCACAATTTATTTGAAATTCAAAATCCTTTCATTTTAAAGTTATTGAAAAATAATAATTTTTTATAAAGTATTTTATTTGGTCTTGAAAATATTTTCATGTTGTAGGAAATTTTATTCTGAAAATTTTGATATATAATATGCCTATATAAAATGTTCTCTCTATTTCGTTTATACGTTTCAAAAAAGAAAAAAACTGTTCATAAAAAAAAGCAAAGGCCACGGCTGGCCGGGACGGCCCATACGGCCGGCCGAATTCTTTCAGCACATGCGGCACTTCTTCTCTCTTTTTTCTAGTTTGCCTATCTTACGTATATGTTTAGTCCCACGTTGCCTAGGTATTGACCTTTAGACCTTCTTTCCACATATAAATATAGACCCATAGGAGCATCCAAAATAATTATCTATTTCGGGTTAAATCAATATTTTGGTTTGACTAGGTTTATTAAATAAAAATATTATCTTCTCTTCGTCGGGATTTCTCGAAGTCGTCTCCTCTTTGGAATTATCACTTCCCTGCATTCTAAAGGTATTTCTCTTCGTATTTTTTTATACTCCCGTAGTTTATTATTTCTATACTAGTATTCCTACACTAGTATACGGTAGAGTAATTAGATTTATCAATTAGTCTCTATATTTACACATTAGTCCTAGAATTCTTTTAGACATAGCACTTTTCATCCGTAAAACAGTTTGGCCCTGATTTTTCAAATAATCATAACTTTTTACTCGTTTATCTGAATTAGATGAAACCAACGCCTAGAGTTTCGTCTTGATCCCACCTATCCGGTGAACCTATCATATAAATTTTTTGAAATTTTAAAATTTCGAAATTTGTTCACACTCATATTCAAACTTCTTTTGATCATATCTTTTTATCCTTAGCTCCGTTTTAGATGAATCCAATTGCGTCAGATTCGTATCAAAGTAATCTTACCATTTGTACCATTAGTTTTAACTTTTCAACTTATATTTTTGATCCAATGAGATTTATTTATTAGTGCCCAAAAGTGTTCACATCGTTCTAAACTGATTCAATGTTATATTGAAGTATTTCTATCTTTTGATCCGCTATTTCAAATATAGTAATTCTTTTTTTCTACCTGTTCATATTGATCTCCTGTATCCAGTAGCATCATTAGTTTCGACCATTGAACCTTACAAATTTGAGCGATTCAAATTTGTATTCGAACATTCATTTGATCTTATCTTGCAAATCATAACACCTTTTCAATTGATTCCTTTTACCCCTAAATACTCATGTCATATATTTTTGTACATAACCATCATACTTCAGTTCAACTTTTTTTGACCTTCTGAATGCAAATTCGATTCAGACTTCAATTCGCAATAACTTGTGTTGTAGTGCTCCATTTCAAAAAATTCTTTCTACATATATATTCTTATGTCTTATACTATTTGCCAAACAACATTCATGTTGTTCTCCCAATATTTTTGATCATCTCCCATAGTGTATGCAAGTCGAGCTTATATAGCGATAGTTGATCGTCCTTTGACTGTTTTGAGTTGACCCCTTTCACCTTTCCTTTTACAACACCATAAGGCCCTATCTTTTCTTATTAAATCTTGGTATGTCGTTATTTTGCACAAAGACATGTTTTGTTCTTATGTTCTTTTGGTTCTTCCTTTGGCATGAATGTTTATTGAATGCTATTCGTTTATGATAGATTGCTCGGAGTGTGGCGAGTAGAATTATCAAGATTATGAGAGCGACCATCTTCATCAAGTAATACTAGGCAAGTTCACATTGATCATATTTTACCTATGGTTTTGTTGCATTAGTTTCAACCTTCTTCACCCATTGCATGCAAGTAGGTACTTGGAAACTTTGATTATTGAGTAGTATGTTATGATAGGCACCCCTAAACCCTTGTTACTTTGGCCGGGACGTTAATTTTCTATGCTCCTAGTAGACGGGATTTGGTTGAGTGTTTATCATGAGTCTTGCGAGAACTTAATAAATCAAGACCTGAAGACTCAAAGACTTGCAAGACCTCAGAAAGAAATATACCTCTGGGTGAAAGATGGTTTAGATGGGCTCCCTGGAGAAACCAGTGGACGACCCGGGATGCATGGAGAAGCGCCATGACATCTTGCAGAAAGCTTCACCCAGGCACAAAGAGATGGATGGATACTTCAAGACCCAAGGCTTACCTGCACAGCCACAAGTCATTATGGACTCTGCACAGGCGGTGCTACGAGATGTAGAAGAACGGTAGGATTGTATGGGCATCGTCAGAGTCTCAGAGGAACCCGTTGAAAGACCATGTTTTGATCATCCGATTCTCAAACACCCTGAAGTGCGAGGACTTCAACGGAGGCGATCAAATCTTGTGGGGAACATGTGCAAAACTCTGCAGAGTATGCAAACCTAATCGATTAGCCGTGTCCACGGTCATGGACAACTTGAGCCGAAGGAACTAAATCTGTCAGGAATTCTGAACACCATTTATTACGGATGTGGGTAATATTGATAACTTGGGTATGAGAACTGGTTGGTGGAACCATCTCATTAACAACCAACAATGTAGTAGTATTTTGCTTTTAGCCCCTCTCTTGTGGTAGGGGAAAACTTTGCTTTCCGCTAAAAAAAACTTACAGCACCACCTACCATATATGCATATAGTATAGATGTTATTTTTACCCCTCTCTTTTGTGACTTGCCGGCATATTCAATATGCTGACCTACACGGCTGCAACGTCTTATGTTGCAGATACTTTCTTCGACGAGTAAGAGTATGATTCAGGGTTACGGTCTACACTCAACTTGTCGTTGGTGTTTATCGGGACTCCACTCCCTTTGACTGTTCCCGCTGAGATTTCGAGGTATATATCAATTTTACGTTATTTACATGTGATTGCACTTTGATATATACATTGATGTACTGTGTGTGCCAGCATACTGATCCACGAATGGCACAGATGAACAGAGGCTTGACTCGTTTTGAGTCGGGTCGCTATAGATATGGTATCAGAGCACATGTTGACTGTAGGATGTGACCCTAGAAACTGGAAATCCCTTAGGAAAGGATCTCTCTAAAATTTTATTTCCAAGAACATTCTTTACTTCTCATCTCTTGTGATCTCATCAAATGTTCTCTATCACCTCAAATAGTTAGACAATACCCTTTCCCCTTTGACCACATGAAGGATCAACTGAGCCCCACTTCAAAGTAAAGAGGATTTCATCATGCATTTGAAGAATTGAAGTTGCGCCAATTGAAGACTCTCAAGTCCCGAAGAATTCGAAGACCTTGAAGCATTCGAGTATTTTTATGACCATTAGAAGTCCAAACTCCTGTTATATACCCATGTTAGATACGATGATTTGTGAGCCATCATTGGTGTGTGTTTTCCGACAACCACAAATAAAACCTATTCTCAAAAATATTGTTTGTATTGTGTGTATCTCCCTCTTTTCCTCTCTCTCTTACCCATCTCATCCCCAAAACCTCAACCCTACCAGATGGAGTATGAAGCTGGACTTGTAATCTCAGGACCAATGACCTAGCTGGAGGCTGAAATATGGATTCAGAACATGGAGAACCACTTCGGGAGCAATTTGATTTCAAGGAAGTGTGAAGTGGCACACGCTCTTCAGTACTTTACACAAAGTGCTGCTATCTGGTGGAAAATGCATCATGTCGTACAAGGATTTAGTGGAGCAGAAACTTGGGACGAATTCAAGAAGACTCTGTTAAGATCCCGTCTTATTCAGAAGTGCTATGATAATCCGAAGAAGAAGACTTGTGCATGCAAGATCTGTGGAGAAATAGGACACACCCAGGAAGAACACCAGGATGGATGCCCTCATTGTGAAGAGAATCACCCAGCGGAGGAATACCCAACTAGTCAGGTGACTTGCTTCTTGTGTGAAGGAACCACCCACTACCCAGCTCAGTGTCACATTTACCCCAAGGTGCAACAAGTTGTAAGGCAACAGAAAGAAGTAATGAAGGAAACACTCAAGAACAAGATTTTAGAAGAACATGTGATGAAGGAAAATCTGGAAGACCCTGATGGACGATGCCTAACCAGATTTTTCTCCAATGCCTGTTACTCATGTGGAGAAGAAGGACATTTGTCAAAGGATTGCACGAAGGAAATCCATAAATATCTGGGAAACTTCCCGACGGAAAAAGTAGAGTTTGATCCACACGAAATGGAAGAACTGGCCAGAGCGAAGGAGTCTGGAAAGAAGAGAAAGTACACCAGCCAGAGTCAAAGCCCTACACATAAAGATCTGAGTCATATTAGATGTTTCAAGTGTAAGGAATTGGGCCACTCCAATGATATGTGCCTAAGAAGGAAGCAGGAAAACCAAGGAGTAATAGCAAACACCAAGAAGCCCCGAGACTTGTTGGAACTCATTTGTTTACATTGCAAGGAAGCAGGACATTATGCTAGTAATTGTCCATAGGGGAAGAACGCTAAAATGGAATAGTTAAGTTTGACAATGGCAATAAGTGTGACATGAAGCACTCTTGTTTTCATGAGGTTATGGAGTTAAATTTTGTAACGAAAGTCTCTAAGATTGTAATAACTTCATGGATCAATGGAATTTATGTGTCATGGTTTCCTATGTCGAAATTGTATGAGTTATTTCTCTATGAACAAATATCTCTAACCATTTCGAGGATATGACAAAATATGGTCTATGCAGGCATGAGTATATTTCATTTTAAGTGTGGTAGTAATCGGTAAACCCACATGACCCAAGGAGTAGGAATGTACCATGCATACCAAGAAGCCAAACCCACTGAATACAGTCAAAGGAAATGTTGGATCATATCAAACTATGGGGGTGACAACAAAAGAATAGTGTACCCCGGAATTGGAAATTTGAGGAGAGATTTAATATGAGGAACAAACACTTTTTTGGTACACAGACCAATGGAAGGGAAAATGAGTTCAAGGAATACAACCGGTACCAAGGATGCATCTCAAGATTTCATGAAGGTTGCCCCAAGAGCATGAAGGAATAAGCTATGATGCACCAGCAAATGTTTTTCTTAGGAGCATACGAAAACATGAGAGTTGTGAAATTACAATAGATGTTTTGTTCAACTTCCAAAATCAATGGATTATCCGTACTTCGTTCGTGGACAAGAGAAATTCTGCAATGCTTGTGAGGATGCCCAAGTGTTAGAATGCGACATTCGCTAAACCTTATATAGAGTAACGATTTGGGTTCGGAATGGATTGATCACCATGACGACTTACTCTTATCATTTTCTTGCTATTCGGAATGGTAAATCTGAGAGACTTACCCATAGTGAGAGACGACGTTCTTTGAAGCTTTTGTTTAAGCCTTAGAATGGTATGATGAAGAATCATGTACTTGGCACTTGTTGTCACGCGTAGGAAATTTTACGGTGAGGATGAAACCAAGACCCCTCTTTGTGCAGGATAACCACAAATGGTAGACCACCATGAGAATCATCGATAGGTTATTCCGAATGATCACGAGACTGTCAGTTAAAAAGACTCAGTGACGGAAGGAGCGTAGATCAACAAAAGAGCACTCGATTTTGATGGAAAACATTATGAGTATAATGGAAGATCATCACCAAAGGAGTTACGATGAAGAATGTGACGAGCCAGATGCCAAGACCCCAGAGGATTCTTAAAAAAATTGAGCGACCGGTAACTCTCATTTTAAGTGTGGTAGCACCCCACCTTGTAGGAGAATGGATTTGTCAGAAGACCCCCAAACCTAACCTTTTCTTTCTAGCCTCTTCGAATCTCGAGGACGAGATTCATTTTAAGTGTGGTAGTTTGTAACATCCCAAAATTATAAATTTTGGAATGTTATAACAAATAAATAATTAGGATTTTTTTTTGTTTGAATGATATGTGATTGATTGTTTGAAATTGAGTGGGATTTTTTTAAAAAAATAAAAAATAATAATGAGAGGGAATAAAATGACTTTCCCAAAAAAAAAATATTTTGAATCCCTTTTCAATTTTGAGTTTGAATATTTTCAACACCCTTTGATTAAAAAAATTCAAATGAGAGGAGGAAAATGATACTCCAAAAACTAGAGACAATGTCTTGATTCAAATTTTAAGTATTCACAATTTATTTGAAATTCAAAATCCTTTTCATTTTAAAGTTATTGCAAAAACGTAATTTTTTTATAAAGTAATTTATTTGGTCTTGAAAATATGTTCATGTTGTAGGAAATTTTATTCTGAAAATTTTGATATATAATATGCCTATATAAAATGTTCTCTCTATTTCGTTTATACGTTTTTATTCACTGTTTTTTTCTTTCAAAAAAGTAAAAATTGTTCATAAAAAAAGCAAAGGCCACGGCTGGCCGGAACGACCCATACGGCCGACCGAATTCTTTCAGCACATGCGGCACTTCTTCTCTTTTTTTTCTAGTTTGCTTATCTTACGTATATGTTTAGTCCCACATTGCCAAGGTATTGACCTTTAGACCTTCTTTCCACCTATAAATATAGATCCATAGGAGCATCCAAAAAATTATTTATTTCGAGTTAAATCAATCTTTTGGTTTGACTAGGTTTATTAAATAAAAATATTATCTTCTCTTCGTCGGGATTTCTCGAAGTCGTCTCCTCTTTGGAATTATCACTTCCCTGCATTCTAAAGGTATTTCTCTTCGTATTTTTTTATACTCCCGTAGTTTATTATTTTTATAGTAGTATTCCTACACTAGTATACGATAAAGTAATTAGATTTATCAATTAGTATCTCTATTTACACATTAGTCCTATAATTCTTTTAGACATAGCACTTTTCATCCGTAAAACAGCTTGACCCTGATTTTTCAAATAATCATAACTTTTTACTCGTTTATCCGAATTAGATGAAACCAACGCTTAGAGTTTCGTCTTGATCACAGCTATCCGGTGAACCTACCATATCACCTTTTTGAAATTTTCAAATTTCGAAATTTGTTCACACTCATATTCAAACTTCTTTTGATCATATCTTTTTATCCGTAGCTCCGTTTTAGATGAATCCAATTGCGTCGGATTCGTATCAAAGTAATCTTCCCGTTTGTACCATTAGTTTTAACTTTGCAACTTATATTTTTGATCAAATCATATTTATCTATTAGTGCCCAAAAGTGTTCACATCGTTCTAAACTAATTCAATCTTATATTGAAGTATTTGTATCTTTTGATCCGCTATTTCAAATCTAGTAATTCCTTTTTTCTACATGTTCATATTGATCTCCTATATCCAGTAGCATCATTAGTTTCGACCTTTGAACCTTACAAATTTGAGCGATTCAAATTTGTATTTGAACATTCATTTGATCTTATCTTGCAAATCATAACACCTTTTCAATTGATTCCTTTTACCGCTAAATACTGATGTCATATATTTTTGTACATAACCATCGTACTTCAGTTCAACTTCTTTTGACCTTCTGAATGCAAATTCAATTCATACTTCAATTCGCAATAACTTGTGTTGTAGTGCTCCATTTCAAAAAATTCTTTCTACATATATATTCTTATGTCTTATACTATTTGCCAAACAACATTCATGTTGTTCTCCCAATATTTTTGATCATCTCCCATAGTGTATGTAAGTCGAGCTTATATAGCGATAGTTGATCATCGTTTGACTCTTTTGAGTTGACCCCTTTCACCTTTCCTTTTACAACACCATAAGGCCGTATCTTTTCTTATTAAATCTTGGTATGTCGTTATTTTGCACAAAGACATGTTTTGTTCTTATGTTCTTTTGGTTCTTCCTTTTGGCATGAATGTTTATCAAATGCTATTAATTTAGGATAGATTGCTCGGAGTGTGGCGAGTAGAATTATCAGGATTATGGGAGCGACCATATTCATCAAGTAATACCAGGCAAGTTCACATTGATCATATTTTACCTATGGTTTTATTGCATTAGTTTCAACCTTCTTCACCCATTGCATGCAAGTACGTACTTGGAAAGTTTTATTATTGAGTAGTATGTCTTGATAGGCACCCCTAAACCCTTGTTACTCTGGCCGGGACGTTATTTTGCTTTGCTCCTAGTAGACGGGGTTTGGTTGAGTGTTTATCATGAGTGTTGCGAGAACTTAATAAATCAAGACCTGAAGACTCAAAGACTTGCAAGAACTCAGAACGAAATATACCTCTGGGTGAAGGATGGTTTAGATGGGCTCCCTAGAGAAACTAGTGGACGACCCAGGATGCATGGAGAAGCGCCATGACATCTTGCGGAAAGCTTCACACAGGCACAAAGAGATGGATGGATACTTCAAGACCCAAGGCTTACCTGCACAGCCACAAGTCATTATGGGCTCTGGCTTGGTTGGACAATGTGGTGACTCTGGACAGGCGGTGCTATGAGATGTAGAAGAACGGTAGGATTGGATGGGCACCGTCAGAGTCTCAGAGGAACCCGTTGAAAGACCATGTTTTGATCATCCGATTCTCAAACACCCTGAAGTGCGAGGACTTCAACGGAGGCGATCAAAACTTGTGGGGAACGTGTGCAAAACTCTGCAAAGTACGCAAACCTAATCGATTAGCCGTGTCCACGGTCATGGGCAACTTGAGCCGAAGGAAGTGAAACTATCAGGAATTCTCAACACCATTTATTATGGATGTGGGTAATATTGATAACTTGGGTATGAGAACTGGTTGGTGGAACCATCTCATTAACAACCAACAATGTAGTAATATTTTGCTTTTAGCCCCTCTCTTGTGGTAGGAGAAAACTTTGCTTTTCGCTAAAAAAAAACTTACAACCCCAGCTGCCATATATGCATATAGTATAGATATTATTTTTACCCCTCTCTTTTGTGAATTGCCGGCATATTCAACATGCTAACCTACACGACTGCAACGTCTTATGTTGCAGATACTTTCTTCGACGAGTAAGAGTATGATTCAGGGTTACGGTCTACACTCAACTTGCCGTTGGTGTTTATTGGGACTCCACTCCCTTTGACTGTTTCCGTTGAGATTTTGAGGTATATAGCAGTTTTACGTTATTTACATGTGATTGCACTTTGATATATACATTGATGTACTGTGTGTGCCAGTATACTGATCTAGGGATGACACAGATGCATAGAGGCTTGACTCGTTTTGAGTCGGGTCGCTACACGCAGCCTCCCCCTCGCCGCGCGGAGAGGTCGCCTGGGTGGGGCCCTCCACCTCTGGTGCCCTACCTTGTCTCCTATTTTTACGCAGGACGGAGAAACCTCATAACAGAAGTCATTTCGCAGTTCTTGACGCGGAGCCGCCGCCCTCGGTTCTTCTCCGGGAGAGCTAATCTGGAGGCTGTCTTGGCCTCCGGAGAGGGGAAATCGTCGTCGTAGTCATCACCATCGCCACCCCATCACCCTTCCATGGCTTCCCCTTTCATGTGTGAGTAATTCCTAGTTGTAGGCAAAGGGGATGGCAGGGATTGGATGAGTTAGATCTTGTAATAGTTCATCAGATTGTTGGGGGCATGTTGCCTATCATCTACTATGGTGTTTATCATCTTTGCTACTACTTGTTACTCTTAATGCTTTACACTTTGGGCCCGAGTGCCATGATTTCAGATCTGAACGTATTATGTTTTCATGAATATATTTGTGTTCTTGATCGTATCTATGAGTAGTATGCACCTATTATAGTCCGGAACCGGCGATCCCAATGGTGACAACTTGGGACACCAAAGGGGATATGCTATATTTGAGGATTCCATGTATCCATTGATACCTAATGCTTTGTCCGGTGCTCTTTGACAGGAGCACCTTAATCTCCATAAGTTCCTTTCAGCCCCGTTGGTAGCGGGATGGTAGGACAAAAGATGTTGTGCAAGTTCTTATTGCAAGCACTCAGAGCTACCTCGGGATACATGCCTAATGTTTGATATTTGCCTAGATGATCACTAATTTTTTGTGTGCCTTGCCCCAAGTTAAATACATGATATCTCTCATCCATGCAGCGCCCAACCATCCATCTCCCTAGCCTACAATGTTTTAATCCTGCTAGTTACAAGTTACTTTACTTTCGCTGCTTTACTTTCCTTGCTCTGCCACCATTATTTCCTTTGCCATCATCACTTCCATATCATTGTTGCTACTAATATTTCATTGCAAGCAAGTATCTTTCAGGTGCGGTTGAATTGGCAACTCAACTATTAAAGCTTATAAATATTCTTTGGCTCCCCTTGTGTCGAATCAATAAATTGGGTTATCTAACCCGCGAAGACTATTGTGATCCCCTACACTTGTGGGTCATCAAGACTGTTTTCTGGCGCCGTTGCCGGGGACCATAGCTTTATTTACATGTCTACTTTGAGTTATTTTGCTTGATGCGATTCATCCACTATGAGTAAGAAAGGAGACCCCAAGGTTCCGATTTTACCATCCACTACAAGAAGAGGTACTGTTCTTAGCACTAATGCTACGCTTGATTCGCCTTCCGTTATGAGTAAGTTTGTTTCACCTCCACCACATGATGCTTCTACCGAGTCCGTTGCTATGTCTGACATTTTTGTTGATGCTTCTACTATTCCTCACGAGACTGGTTTACTTGGTTATTTTATCGAATCTCAAATTGCTGAGGCTACGAAGTAGTCTGGAATTGAACTTCCTGTTACACGCTACCCCATTGGTAGACCCGTTGGTCACCCAGACTTGAGTGATCTCAGGGAAAGAATCCTTGATGATGATTATATTGAGCTTGATGATGATTTATGCAGGGAACTTACAAAGTGTGCTAACTCTAACCCTGCTGGTGTTAAGGAGCTTCTTGAAAAGCACTCTATGAAGAGCAAATTTACTCCTGATCCTGAATTTGCTTCATCTCCTATTTGGATCAAAGATGCTTATTTTGATTTCTGTGTCGATCTTTCACTTATATCCACAGTTGAAGCTGACCCCTTTTATGGCAGAGAAGATGACGATGCTATTGCACACCTTACCAAACTCAGTGAGTTGGGTGGTTTATTTTCTACAGAGGACAAGAAGAGAAATTATTATGTTACTAAGCTACTTCCTTTCTATTTGAAGGGAGATGCTAAAGCATGGTATAATGCACTACCATGTGGTTCGATTAAGAGTCCTCAAGATTTAGCTGTATCTTTTGTAGCTAAATATTTTCCTGCTCATAAGCAACATGCTGCTTTACAGAGAATATATAACTTTAAATAGTTGCAGGATGAGCACCTCCCTAAAGCTTGGGGGAGGTATTGCACTTTACTCAATGCTAGACCAGGATATGGAGTCCCTAAGAATGAATTGCTTGATATATTTTATGCTGGTATAACCGATGAATCTAGAACCTATTGCTACTGCAACAAAAGACCTTCCGATGGCGCCAGAAACAAGCGTGCTGATGGGAGACTATTCTTGTCTTGATTCTCCTCAGCAATGGCACCAGGAATCCTTCTGCTATGGCTACGCCTTTAGGGACTTCCTAGGAAATATATGCAAAGGATTCCCCTGTGGCCTTGGAGCCTTGCGTTGGTGTTCGCTCGAAGCGGAAAGGGTGATGTAGCACAACGGCAGTAAGTATTTCCCTTAGTTTTGAGAACCAAGGTATCGATCCAGTGAAGGAGTATCACAAGTGCCTGCACAAACACAAAGAGCTTGCTCCCAACACTATGAAGGGGTTGTCAATCCCTTATAGATTGTTTGCCAAGTGAGAACTAAAAGCAACAAAGTAACAAAGAAAAGTAAAAGCGAAAGTGGAAACGATAGGTGTGAATAGACCCGGGGGCCGTAGTGTTTACTAGTGGCATCTCTCATGAAAGCAAGTAGACGGTGGGTGAACGAATTACTGTCGAGCAATTGATAGAACCGCGCAAAGTTGTGACAATATCTAAGGCAATTAGTATATCTATAGGCATCACGTCCAAAACAAGTAGACCGATACTTTCTGCATCTACTACTATTACTCCACACGTCGACCACTATCCAACATGCATCTAGTGTATTAAGTACAAAAGAACAGAGTAACGCCTTAAGTAAGATGACATGATGTAGATGGACAATCTCGTATCTACGACAAAGCCCATCTTGTTACCCTTGATGGAAACTACACGATGTGTGCCTTGCTGCCCATACTGTCACTGGGAAAGGTCACCACACGGTAAGAACCCAAAACCAAGCACTTCTCCCATTGCAAGAATCATAGATCTAGTTGGCCAAACAAAACCGAAAACTCGGAGAGACTTACAAGGATATCAAATCATGCATATAAGAAATCAGCAAAGATTCAAATATATATCATAGATAATCTAATCACAAATCCGCAATTCATCGGATCTCGACAAACACACCGCCAAAGAGGATTACATCGGATAGATCTCCATGAAGATCATGGAGAACTTTGTATTGAAGATCCAAGAGAGAGAAGAAGCCATATAGATACTAACTACAGACCCATAGGTCTGAAGTGAACTACTCATGAGTCATTGGAGGGGCGATGATGTTGATGAAGAAGCCCTCCAACTCCAAAGTCCCCTCCGGCAGGGCACCCGGAAGGGTCTCCAGATGAGATCTCGCAGAAACGGAAGCTTGCAGCGGCGGAAAAGTGTTTTGTTGGACGCCCTGATTTTTTATGGATTTTTAGGGAATTTATAGGCCAAAGACCTAGGGCAGGGGGGCGCCAGGGGGGCCAGAAGCTTGGTTGCCGCGACCTCCCCCCTGGCCGCGGTAACATGGCTTGTGGGCTCCCTGTGGGCCCACTTGCTTGGTCCTCAAGCCTCTCGATCTTCTTCCGTTCTGGAAAAAATCATTTTGGGGATTTTATTCCGTTTGGACTCCGTTCCAAAATCAGATCTGAAAAGAGTCAAAAACACAGAAAAAATAGGAACTGGCACTTGGCACTGAGTTAATAAGTTAGTCCCAAAAAAGATATAAAAGGTAAACAAAACATCCAAAGTTGACAAGATAACAGTGTGAAACCATCAAAAATTATAGATACGTTTGAGACGTATCAAGCATCCCCAAGCTTAACTCCTGCTCGTCCTCGAGTAGGGAAGTGATAAAGAATGAAATTTTGATGCTTTCATGCTACCTAACATAGATGTCCTTTGTAACACCTCTTATGTGACGTGAATGTTCAGATCCATTAGATTCAAAACAATAGCTTGCTATTGACGTGGAAACAATAATACTTCAAGCAAACTAGCAAAGTAATCATGAACTTTCAAAATAACAAGGCCAAAAGAAAGTTATCCCTACAAAATCATATAGTCTGGCTATGCTCTATCATCATTGCACAACGAATTTAAATCATGCACAACCCCGGTATTGGCCAAGTAATTGTATTCACACCTTTACTTTCTCAAACCTTTTCAACTCTCACGCAATACATGAGCGTGAGCCATGGTTTTAGCACTTTAAGTGGTGTGGAGTGTGGTGGAGGTTGCAAGACAAACAAGGAGAATATGATCACATTAACTAGGCATATCAATGAGATGTGGAGATCCTCATCAATAGATATCAATGTGAATGAGTAGGGATTGCCATACAAATGATGCACTAGAGCTAAGAGTATGTGAAAGCTCTTAAAGAAAACTAGTGGGTGTGCATCCAACTTGCTTGCTCACGAAGACCTAAGGCAAATTTGAGGAAGACTATCATTGGAATATACAAGCCAAGTTATATAATGAAAATTTCCCACTAGCTATATGATGGTGACAAAACGAGAGACTCTCAATCATGAAGATCATGGTGCTTAATATGCACAAGTGTGGAAAGGTGGTAGCATTGTCCCTTCTCTCTTTTTCTCTCATTTTTTTTGGATGGGCCCTTTGGCCTCTCTTTTTTTGGTGGGCATCTTTGGCCTCTTTTATTTCCTCACATGGGACAATGCTCCATCAATGATGATCATCGCACTTACAACTCAAAACTTAGAGCAACGATGACTCTATATGGAATGCCTTCGGTAGTGTACCGTGACAATGATCTAGCATGGCATGGACATTAATGTAAACATCATGCTAGCTATCTTACGATCATGCAATGGCAATGTAGACGTGGTGGCACATGTCATGGTGGTAGTTGCATTGCAATATATCTCAGAATGACTTTGAAAAAGCCACAGTAGGTATGTATGGTGGCTGTTTTGAGGGAGGCTAATGGTGGGTTTTGTGCACCGGCGAAAGTTGCACGGCACTAAAGGAGATAGTGATGGTGGAAGGTGAAAGTCCCTCTAAACCATGGAATCAACATTAGTCATTAAGAACTCATATACTTGTTGCTAAAGTTTTATTAGTAATCGAAACAAAGCATTCAATGCATACTCCTAGGGGAAGTGTTGGTAGGTATAAACCATCGCGCGATCCCGACCGCCACACAAAGGATGACAATCAATAGACTAATCATGGTCATACCTCATCACATAGCGGTTCACCATACGTTCATGCTATGGGAATCACTAACTTCAACACAAGTATTTCTAGATCCACAACACCTTACTAGCATAACTTCAATATTACCATAACCACAACTCAAAACTAGTTGAGATGAATCAAACTTCTCTAACTATTCAATGTACATGAAGGTGGAAGTTTTTGTATCCCTTTGGATAACTACCCCTTTTGAGACTGCTTTCAAAGCATATATCAACTACCAAGCCATGCACCGCCGTGCTCTAAAAGATATAAGTGAAGCACATAGAGCAAAAGCATCTAGCTCAAAAGATATAAGTGAAGCACATGTGAGCTGAATTGTCTAACCAAATGATATAAGTGAAGCTCGACAAAATCATGGTGAGTGCATATATATCTCTCTCTCTCTAGGTGTGCAGCAAGGATGCTTGTGACATAACAAAAATAAAAGACTCCTACGATACAAGACGCTCCAAGCAAAATACATAACATGTGGTGAATAAAAATATAGCCCCAAGTAACGTTACCGATGGATTGAAGACGAAAGAGGGGATGCCTTCCCGGGGCATCCCCAAGCTTAGGCTTTTACGGCATCCTTGAATCATCTTGGGGTGCCTTGGGCATCCCCAAGCTTGAGCTCTTGCCACTCTTTATCTTTTTGTCCATAAGAACTTCACCCAAAACTTGAAAACTTTACAACACAAAACTTAAACAGAAACTCGTGATAACATTAGTATAAGAAAGCAAACCACCACTTCCTTAGGTACTGTAGAAACCTTGAATTCTACTTATGTTGATGTTGGGTTACTTTATTTTCAATCTTCCATGGCTAATACCCCCCGATACTATCCATAGTTTCATCAAAATAAGCAACCAACACAACAAAAACAGAATCTGTTAACAGCAGACCAGTCTGTAGCAATATGTATACTTCGTATACTTATGGTACTTAAAAATTCTGAACAATTATGAAGGTCTGAAGAATTTGTGTAGAAATAAGCAGCGAAAAGAATCAACTCAAAATCTCTTACAGAAAAAAATGAAAATTGTTTTCGTGAGCAGAAAGTTTCTGTCTTTTCCAGCATGACCGAACGATCATCCCCAAGACCAATCATAACGGTTTTGCTTGGCACAAACGCAAAAAGAAACACAAAAAACACAATAATAACATAATTATGAAAGTGTGGAAAACACAAAACAGAAAGAAAAAGGATAGATTCGTTGGGTTGCCTCCCAACAAGCGCTATTGTTTAACGCCCTTAGCTAGGCATTGATAATTCAATGATGCTCACACAAAAGACAAGACTTGAAGCACAACGAGAGCATCATAAAGCATGTGAAAATCACATCTAAGTCTGACATACTTCCTATGCATAGGCATTTTATAGGAAAACAAATTGGCAAGATAACCAATAGTTACCAAATGCAAGGAAGAAGAAAGAGACAAGAGCAATCTCAACATAACGAGAGGTGACTTAGTGATATGAAAGTTTCTATCACCATATTTTACTCTCTCATAATAATTACATGTGGGATCATATTCGAATTCAACAATGTAACTATCACATAGGATATTCTTTTCATGATCCACATGCATGCAAAGTTGACGCTCTTCAAAAATAGTGGGATTATCATCAACTAAAGTCATGAATTCTCCAAACCCACTTTCAATATTATTGAAAATATCATATTCATCATGAGGTTTGAACAAATTTTCAAGATCATAAGAAAAATAATCACCCCATTCATGATCATTGCAACAAGTAGAGGACATAGCAAAGCTAGCATCCCCAAGCTTAGGGTTTTGCATATTTTTAGCATGATTGTCATTAATAGAATTTATGGTGAAACCATTGCAATCATGCTTTTCATTCAAGGAGCCCTCGTGAATCACTTCATAAATTTCTTCATCACGATTTTCAGATTCACGCATCTCAAGAAAAACTCCATAGAGAAAGTCAAGTGCACTTAACTCGCTAGCAATTGGTTCCACATAAGTGGATCTCTTAAAGAGATTAGCAAGTGGGTGAGGATCCATATCACTAGATTTTCAGCAAGCGAAGATGCAAGCATATTGAAGGCACATAGCACACAAGCGAACAAAGAGAAAGCGAGAGAAAAGGGCGAATGAAAAGGCAAACGAAAGAGGCAAAGGGGAAAGGCAAAAGAAAACGGCAAAGGAGAAAGGCAAAAGAAAACGGCAAAGGAGAAAGGAAAAAGAAAACGGAAAATGTGAAGTGGGGGAGAGGAAAACGAGAGGCAACTGGCAAAAAAAAGTAAATGCGAGAGATGAGCTTGTGAGACCTACTTGGATAGATCTCTCCTTCCCCGGCAACGGCGCGAAAAATTCTTCTTGCTACTGCAACAAAAGACCTTCGAACGACGCCAGAAACAAGCATGCTGATGGGAGACTATTCTTGTCTTGATTCTCCTCAGCAACGGCACCAGGAATCCTTCTGCTACGGCTACGCCTTTAGGGACTTCCTAGGCAAATATGCAAAGGATTCCCCCATGGCCTTGGAGCCTTGCGTTGGTGTTCCCTCAAAGCGGAAAGAGTGATGTAGCACAGCGGTAGTAAGTATTTCCCTCAGTTTTGAGAACCAAGGTATTGATCCAGTGAAGGAGTATCACAAGTGCCTGCACAAACACAAAGAGCTTGCTCCCAACTCTATGAAGGGGTTGTCAATCCCTTATAGATTGTTTGCCAAGTGAGAACTGAAAGCAACAAAGTAACAAAGCAAAGTAAAAGCGAAAGTGGAAACGATAGGTGTGAATAGACCCGGGGGCCGTAGTGTTTACTAGTGGCATCTCTCATGAAAGCAAGTAGACGGTGGGTGAACGAATTACTCTCGAGCAATTGATAGAACCGCGCAAAGTCGTGACGATATCTAAGGAAATGATTATATCTATAGGCATCACGTCCAAAACAAGTAGACCGATACTTTCTGCATCTACTACTATTACTCCACACATCGACCACTATCCAGCATGCATCTAGTGTATTAAGTCCAAAAGAACAGAGTAACGCCTTAAGCAAGTGACATGATGTAGATGGACAATCTTATATCTACGACAACGCCCATCTTGTTACCCTTGATGGCAACTACACGATGTGTGCCTTGCTGCCCCTACTGTCACTGGGAAAGGTCACCACATGGTAAGAACCCAAAACCAAGCACTTCTCCCATTGCAAGAATCATAGATCTAGTTGGCCAAACAAAACCCAAGACTCGGAGAGACTTACAAGGATATCAAATCATGCATATAAGAAATCAGCAAGGACTCAAATATATATCATAGATAATCTGATCACAAATCCACAATTCATCGGATCTCAACAAACACACCGCCAAAGAGGATTACATCGGATAGATCTCCATGAAGATCATGGAGAACTTTGTATTGAAGATCCAAGAAATAGAAGAAGCCATCTAGCTACTAACTATGGACCCGTAGGTCTGAAGTGAACTACTCATCAGTCATTGGAGGGGCGATGACGTTGATGAAGAAGCCCTCCAACTCCAAAGTCCCTTCCGGCAGGGCACCGGGAAGGGTCTCCAGATGAGATCTCGCGGAAACAGAAGCTTGCGGCGGCGGAAAAGTGTTTTCGTGGATGCCCTGATTTTTTCTAGATTTTTAGGGAATTTATAGGCCAAAGTCCTAGGGCAGGGGGGCGCCAGGGAGGCCACAAGCTTGGTTGTCGCGGCCTCCCCCTGGTCGCGGTAACAGGGCTTGTGGGCTCCCTGTGGGCCCACTTGCTTGGCCCTCAAGCCTCCCGATCTTCTTCCGTTCTGGAAAAAATCATTTTGGGGATTTTATTCCGTTTGGACTCCGTTCCAAAATCAGATCTGAAAAGTGTCAAAAACACAGAAAAAACAGGAACTCGCACATGGCACTGAGTTAATATGTTAGTCCAAAAAAGATATAAAAGGTAAAAAAAATCCAAAGTTGACAAGATAATAGCGTGAAACCATCAAAAATTATAGATACGTTTGAGACGTATCACCTATCTGGATTGTTGTGCTGGTTGTGTTTTCAGGGAAAGAATATCGAACGATGCCGAAGATTTAATGGGCAAAATAGCCAAAAATCATGATGATTGGTGCGTTCCTGAACCACCTCCACCACCGAAGAAGAGGGGTATTCTTTTCTTGAGCCCCAAAGTTATGCAATAAGCCAAGAAGTCTATGAAAGAGATGGGTATTAAAACTGAGGATGTGAAGAATCTACCTCCTATTGAGAAGTTGTGTGAGCCTACCACTCATCCACCTATGGTAGAGGTACACTCTCTTTTAGAATTCAATACAAGTGATATATCTCATGGTAAGCCTCCTAATCAATGTTTAGATAAGCTTGATAATTTCATTGTCAAGCAAAGTCACTTTAATGAGAGGATTCAAAGCTAGTTGCATGATAATTCCCTCACTATCAAAAGTTTGCTTGATGTTTTAAGTAGGACTATTAATGATGTTAAAGGTCGTGTTAAGCATTTTCATATGGTTCAAACTTAGCTTGAACAAATTTCTAATGTGCAAATATATTTGCTTGCTAACAATGCCAAACAAGTTGAAACACGGACATATGGTATAAAGACTCGAGGTGATACACACACCCAGGATCCCCTTTATCCAGTGGGGCATCCAAAGAGGATCGAGCATGATTCTCAAGTGCAGGAAGAAGGTGTTGTCAGGTCCCCAAAGAAGAAGAAGAATAAACACAAGGAAGCTGACAACTCAAATGATCCCATAATTAATGAAGAACCTATTGTTGGTCCTAATAGTATATATGTTTCCAATGCTGAAACTGAAGATGGTGCAGAACCTGATAATGATAATGGGAATGATCCTACTGAAATACAAGAAAAAGAAGCACCCCACAAGCGAAAGAGATATACTAAAGAAGACTTTATTGCAACAAGACATGGGAAGGAAAGAGAACCATGGGTATAGAAATCAATGCCCTTCCCATGTAAGTCTTTCAAAACCAAAGAAGAAGAGCATTACAATAAATTTTGTGAATGGATGAAACCTCTTTTTCTTCAAATTCCTTTGACTCATGCTATTAAGTTGCCTCCATACTCGAAGTATATGAAAGATATTGTTACTAATAAAAGAAATATGCCTAATGAGGCAATATCTACTATGCTTGCTAACTACTCTTCAGTGGTAAGATTCCTGAGAAGCTTGGTGATCCAGGTATACCCACCATTCCTTGCTCCATAAAAAATAATTATGTCAGAACTGCTTTATGTGATCTTGGTGTAGGAGTGAGTGTTATGCCTTTATCTCTTTACAAAAGGCTTTGTCTAGATAAACTAATCCCTACAGATATCCCTATTCAAATGGCTGATAAGTCAACAACCGCTCCTTTTGGTATTTGTGAGGATGTTCCTTTTGAAGTTGCTAATTGCTTGATCCTTACTGACTTTGTTGTGCTTGACCTTCCCGAAGATGGGAGCATGTCTATTATTCTTGGTAGACCTTTTCTTAACACCACAGGTTCTATTATTGATTGCAATAAAGGGAAGGTTACTTTCGATGTTAATGAGAAGGAACACATGGTATATTTTCCAAAAAAGATTGATAAAAGGCATGGCCTTAATTCTATTGAGAATATTGAGACTGTGAAGATTGGAGAGTGGGATTGTCCTCTACATGTGCACCACAAATACAAAACCATTATGGTGGGGACAATATCCATTGAAATAAAGGTACCATGATTACTTTATAAGAAGTGGAACTTTTTGCTCGATATATCACCTGTTTGGTAGTAAGACCTGATCAACCTTGCTAAAAAACATGTTTTACATAAGCAAAAAAGATAAGCTTGTTATGTTTTGATTTCCTTTTTCTTTCTTTTTTCCTTGATGTACCAAAGTTTTATACTTTTAAAACTGCTTCTGTTTAACTGTTGTTTCGAGTTTTCCGGAAGTTCTGCTGCTTATGGAACTTCGGAAAATTTTCAAAAGTGAAGTTTTTGGAAAAATTCCACAAAAATTATAATAAAAAATTCCACAAAAAGAGACGCGGGGGCACCTGGAGCTGACCAGGGGGGCCACCCCTGGTCCAGGCGACCAGGTGGCGCGGCGTGGCCCCTGGCCGCACAAGCAGGCCGCTTGGGCCCACCTGGTCCCCTTTCGAGGTACTTCTTCTCCCCTCCTCTCTCTCTCACTCCAAAAATCTCGAGTTTTCTCCTCGAACTCGAGTTCTAGCTGTTCTTGGAGGCAAATTTCGATCTCTCTCTACATCCCATCATTTGCATTGAGATTTTGGGCACTTACTCCTTGGTATGTGATACGTCTCCATCGTATCTAATTTTCCAAACTCTTTTGCCCTTGTTTTGGACTCTAATTTACATGATTTGAATGGAACTAACCCGGACTGACGTTGTTTTCAGCAGAATTGCCATGGTGTTGTTTTTGCGCAGAAATAAAAGTTCTCGGATTGACCTGGAAATTTACGAGGATTTTTTGTGGAATATATAAAAAATACTGGCGCAAGAACTACCTGGAGGGACGGAGCCAGGAGCCCACAAGCCCAGGAGGCGCGACCCCGTGGCCACACCTGGCAGGCTTGTGAGGCCCTCGTGGCTCCGCCGCCTCCAACTCCAGCTCTATATAGTCTCTCTCGCCCAGAAAAGATTAAAAGAGAAGAGTTCATCGCGTTTTACGATACGGAGCCGCCGCCACCACCTGTTCTTCCTCTGGAGGGCAGATCTGGAGTCCGTTCTGGGCTCCAGAGAGGGGAGATCGACGCCCTCATCATCATCAACCATCCTTCATCGCCAATTCCATGATGGTTTTCACCGTTCGTGAGTAATCTCGTCGTAGGCTTGTTGGACGGTGATGGGTTGGATGAGATCTATCATGTAATCGAGTTAGTTTTGATGGGGTTTGATCCCTAGTATCCACTATGTTCTGAGATTGATGTTGCTACTACTTTTCTATGCTTAATGCTTGTCACTAGGGCCCGAGTGCCATGATTTCAGATCTGAACCTATTATGTTTTCATCAATATATGTGTGTTCTTGATCCTATCTTGCAAGTTGTAGTCACCTACTATGTTTTATGACCCGGCAACCCCGGAGTGACAATAGGCGGAACCACTCCCGGAGATGACCATTGTATGAGGAGTTCACGTATTCACTAAGTGCTAATGCTTTGTTCCGGTTCTCTATTAAAAGGAGACCTTAATATCCCTTAGTTTCCATTAGGACCCCGCTGCCACGGAGGGATGGACAATAAATGTCATGCAAGTTCTTTTCCATAAGCACGTATGACTATATACGGAATACATGCCTACATTACATTGATGAATTGGAGCTAGTTACATATCACCCCATGTTATAACTGATACATGATGAATGTTATCCGGCATAATTATCCATCACCGATCCAATGCCTACGAGTCTTTTCCTACTGGTCCTTGCTACGTTACTTTACCGCTACTGCTGTCACTGCTGCTACTGTTACCGCTACTGCTGTCACTGCTGCTACTGTTACCGCTACTGTTGTAACTGCTGCTACTGCTACCGTTGCTATCACACTACTCTGTTACTGAAACTTTGCTGCAGATACTAAGTCTTTGAAGTGTGGTTGAATTGACAACTCAACTGCTAATACTCGAGAATATTCTTTGGATTCCCCTTGTGTCGAATCAACAAATTTGGGTTGAATACTCTACCCTCGAAAACTGTCGTGATCCCCTATACTTGTGGGTTATCAAGACTATTTTCTGGCGCCGTTTCCCGGGAGGCCTAGCTCTATTCTCGAAGTCACTTGGGATTTACGTCTGCTGATCACTATGAGGAATCCGAGAGATGCAAAAACTAAAGTCTTGCCCTCAACTACGAGGACAGGTAAGGAACTGCCATCTAGCTCGGCACTAGATTCACCTTCAGTTATGAGTAAGTTTGCGACACCACCACCTACTAGAAATTCTGATGTGTCGCCTGGGCTTGATGATGCTACTTCTGCTATCCATGATTCTTATGATGATGCTTTGCTTGATACTTCTTTGCCACTGGGTGCATTTCTTGATGCACAAATTGCTAGAGTTGCTGCTGAATGTGATGATACTTCTAAAACTGCCGAAATTATTGAAGTAGAACCTGTTGTTTCACCTGTTAGAACTAGCTCTCCTAGATAAGAATTGCCTGATATACCTGAGGGTTATGTTATGGAGGGAGAGGTGGCTGAGGACTTTCTTGCTTGTAAGGATAGCTATGATCATGAGAATTTATTGCGCAAGTGGAAAGAAAAATCTCTGAATGCTAGAATGAAATACGATCCTAAGTTTGCTACTTCACCCATCTTTGTGACTGATAAGGATTATGAATTCTTTGTCGATCCTAAGTTAATCACTTTGGTCGAATCTGATCCTTTTCATGGTTATGAGTCTGAAACGGTTGTAGCACATCTTACCAAATTGCACGATATAGCGCTAATTTTTTTTAATATTGCATTTTTTATTCTTTTTGAAAAATAATGCACGGAATTCAAAATTTCCAAAAGTATACCTGCCTCGGCCACCCTGTAACCGACTGGAGGCTTTCGGCTTTGCTGCGGCCGACAGGAGGCTGTCGGCTTTGGCGAGGCCTACAGGGGGCTCTCGTCCACGCGGGAGCCGACTAGTCGCCGGCCACTGCCACTCGGCCTTGGGGAAGCCGATAGGGCATTCGGTCTAGCCGTGGCCGACTAGTGGCCATGAGCCAACCCCAGCCCTGCCCTTCCCCCCTCTCTTTGTTATTCCTTCCTTGTTCTTTCTCTATTTCTTATCTCCCTCCTTCTCCCATTCTACCTTATCTCCTTTCTCTATTTCTTCTCCTTCTTTCTCCCCCCACACAAAAAATATTCCATTTCCACGTTTATGTAAGAAACTTATGTGTATTTTGAACGTCTCACTCGCGATGATATTTTGTGTTGTGTAAGGAGGAGGGCATCCAAACTATCCGTCTCACTCGCGATGATATTTTACGTAAGAAACTTATGTGTATTTTGAATGTTAGCTATTTTGCCTACTCCATTTCTCGCCCATATTCCCCCAATCGGCCACGCCATTTTGTTCCCTCCTCCGTTCCCGCAAATATTTCCACGTCTCCATTCCCGCCTAATTTTTCGCACCACCTTTCCCGCAAAATTTTGCCCGTTTCTTTTCCCGCCACCTTTCCCGCCAACTATTTACCCTCTTATTTACCGCCAAATCTTTCCCACCTCATTTCCCTCCTCGTTTTCCCGCCATCTTCCTGGTCATCTAAGTCTATAAAAGGAGGCATTGGACTGCCTTCCTCCATCATCCAGCCTCACTTGAGAACACTAGCACTGCCTTCCTTCCTCCATCATCCAGTGAATATGAGTTTGCCTTGCTTGGATCAGAGCATCAGGCCTAAGAAAATGCAGAGTGCGAGTTTGCCTCGGGGTGTGGAAGCAGTTCGATGTTGGTGCGGTGATCTCTGCAAGGTGAAGGAGGTGACGGATTTTTCAGATTGGTTGGGCATGAAGTTTTTCATGTGCGCCAATTATGAATCTGATCCGCCCGGATCTATTTCTGCGTACCTCAGGCCTCCGTTATGCTCAAGTTATCCAGAGTAAATATGTTGTTGATATTATTGTTTACTTGATATATATATATATATATATTTTGTAGTCTCCTCCTCCTCTCTGCATGTACTATCGTTGGATTGACACGGAAATGCCGGACTGGGCGGTGACCGAGATTCGTGAAAGAGGTCGCCGTGCATGGGCTAGCTTGGACTTGGAAGAGTGCCGCGTGAAGGCTGAAGCAGAGGAGAAAGCAAAGCAGAAGAAAGAGTGGGAAGATTACTGTGTGGAGCAGAGGGCTTTTATTGATGAGATGATAAGGAAGAACCAAGAAGAGAAACTTCGGTTGGAGGAGGTTTACAGACAGCGGGAACAGGCCCGTGAAGCTGAGAGGGAGAGAAAGGGAGACATGGCTCGTGCGGCCAAAGCAGCAGAAGAAGCCGGTGATGGAAAAGGCAAATATCCATGCTGGACTCAGTAGATTTATTTTAATTTCAGCAAGTTCTATCTTAATTTCAGCAAGTTGTATCTTAATTTCAGCAAGTTGTGTGAGCACGTTGTATCTTAATTTCAGCAAGTTGTATTTTAATTCCGGCAAGGTCTATCTTAGTTTGTCTGCAATCTCAAGTTATTGGTAGTATATGTGTTATCCACGAAGAACCAACTGAGCATTTTTGTTCCCGCCTTGCTTTCCTGCCATTTTGTTCCCGCCTTGCTTTCCCGCCATTTTGTTCCCGCCTCGCTTTCCCGCCATTTATTTCCCGCTCTTCGACACCTATAAAACCCTCTCCACGGCAAGGTTGGTAAGGAGTGTGCTCAAAATGTCTCATTATCCTTTCGATCATAGTTTTCACAGTGGTATGTCGGAGTGTCTTCTATGCTTGGCTAGGAATTTCAAGATAGACAATAGAATAGTTTCATGGGACGAACTCATCAGTAGTGACACGCTACTGAATGAGGTTGCTCATGCATTAGCTAGGAAGGGGTGGCCTGCAAGGGACATATGAGGAGATTCGGAAGGAACTTCTGCGGTTGAATGAAAGATGGAAGAACAAAGGCCAGCACATACGCGGTGGAGGTGGAGTAAAACATCCCTTTGTATGGATTGACGATAGCGAGGACGAAGACGATATCCTCATGCCGAGTAGCAAGGACAAGAGGGCAGCATCAATGAGTGCCAAGAGTACCGCTTCGTCGAAGGGCCAGAGCTCTGCATCATCGAAGGATGACGACGACTTTATGTAGTTCTTGTATGAACTCTGCATCTTAATGTATCTTATTTTATGTATCTTATTTCATGTATCTTATTTTATGTATCTCCGGAATCTTACTTTGTTTGTAATCTCAAGTTATTGGTAGTATATGTGTTATCCACGATGAACCAACTGAGCATAGAAATAGATAGGAATATGTCTCATAGATAAAATACACATAAGTATCATAGATAAAATACACATAAGTCTCATACATAAAATACACATAAGTTTCTTACATAAAATAGACATAAGTCTGAAGTGATACACAGCAAGGCAAAGAGTTTGCTTCACTCACGACGTCTCGGTTGGCGCTCTGGGGGTGTGGGGGTGTACTCCATCCCCACCTGTGGGGGGCCTAATGTTACGAGGAGGAATCTCGGATCAACCCTGGTCATACTGTGTATCCTGTGTGGGCCACGGTGGAGGAGTCGAAAACATGTCCAACCACATGTTTTGATGTGATGGTGGCTCATCTGGTTCACTCCCTAACCCGGATCCGGACGCCGACACATCATGATATGCAGGAGGGACCATACATGTTGGATGTGGATGAAACATGAAACCAGGAGTAGGATTGTGATGTTGCGGAGTTGGCTGAAACATGAAGCTCGATGACGAAGCGTGGTGATGTGGCTGATGCCACGCTGAACTGCCAGGCTGGTCAGGTGGGGGTGGATGTGGCATCGGTTCCACTCCTTGTAGACGTGGACGTGGCTGATGCCGATGCACGAAGTGACGCGACACTGGCATAGGCTGCAGCTGGTGATGCACAACATCCGAAGTGCGCGTGCACGTGATAGCTTTATAGATATCTCTTATCCTCTGCTCGAGCCTCTTGAGCCATGGTTGAATCTGAGACCGAGGTACCATAAGAGGTGCATATGACAATTGTCGATCAAAGTTCATCACGTCAGTATGAAGACTGTATGCCAACTCACCCTGAAATTGTCATTAAGAATAATAAGTACCGATGATGAAAAAAGGAACAACAACTTAAAGGACGTAAAGAGAATAAATATTACCGCATACTGCCTGGAGCCAGAAGTATCATACGTCGGGTACGTATCAGACGTATGCGGGTCCGGAATCTCATCTGTATTGGAGTGCTGAACAATGGGTAATCGTGTTCCTCTCATGTACTCCTCCAAATATGCATTGTATTCAGCGAGATCAAATGCTTGTTGTTGATGCCACCTACGTTTAGTGGCAGTTTCCCATTCTAAAACGTACTCTTCAAGCCTTTGTAGCCACTGAGCCCGTGTCCTATTGGTTCCCTTCCTTGTCATCCTGTAATTTATGATGATGTTTAACCATAGGCCATAGAGAAACAAAATGTAATATATAGTTAGTATAACATACCTGTGGACTACTACTGACAGCAGGTTCTCTGTGTTGGGTGGAGGAGTCAACAACCGAAGACCGAACTGTCTCATAATGCGGTGATGCGCCATCTCCTCAACAAAGACATCGAAGATAATCTTCGGTTTCGTCATCCAGTAACCCCGATCTCTCGTGCATAGCACAGAAATACCACCGGGATATCTAGAAATTCTGGCTGCTTCCGTGTACGGTTGCCAAATAACTCCCGTGTACGTATCAAACTGCTCATTTAGTGCAGTGTATGCTCGCCTAGTCTGTTCACTAGCATACCGTCTCTACGCAAGACATAAGTTAGTTTCAACAATAGTGTAAACTAAGAAGGTGTATAACATTATACCAGGGGACATACCTTGCGACGCGTCCAACACAGGCCGAAAGTTGGCAAGTCGATGTCATCACCATCAAGCATGTTGCCCACATGATAACTGTGGTCCACATCTATGTTTGGTCGTCCAATAGGGAACCTCTCCCAGGACCACAGTTGTAAAAACAGCGGGCAACCAAGAATGGCCGACTTGGCCGTGGAAAGCTGACAATCATTGCACATACCTCGGTAGGTAGCAGCTAATACCGCAGATCCCCAACTCCTCGGTGTGATCTGTTCAGCTGACACAGCAGTCGCAATTTCCAGTGCAATGGGGATGTAACGCGCACTCAAAGTAGTGGCATGGTTCTCTATGAACATCACCTTCCCGAGAAGCCACAATAGGTACGCCTCCAGGCTACGAGTAATCTGTATAGCACTCAAAGGGACTTGTGAATAACCTGGAAATCTCTCGATCTGCAATCATGTAAGGACAAAGGGACTTGTGAATAACCTGGAAATATTGCAACTTGAAACATTTACCTTTGATAGATATGCGAGGTAGGAACTAACCCTGAAATGTTGTAACCAGTCATACTTAGGTCCGTGCGCCTCTGACGCCAGTATTGGAGCCCCATCATATATATTGAAGAAACATGCTGCCAAAGTTTGTTGCCAATCTGGCGGGTCCTCAAACGGTCGTATCGCATTTCCCGCCAACGGAAGTCCGAGCAACATTGTGACATTTTCCAGAGTAGGAGCCATCTCACCCCATCTGAAGTGGAAAGTGTGGGTCTGAGGCCTCCATCGGTCCACTAAGCAAGTGAGCAAAGAAGAGTTAATGCTGAGGTACCGCGACGTCTCAGTGGCCTCAACTAGACGTGCGAACGGTAAAAGCCCGACCCATTTGAGTCTGCATATCCACCAATCATAAAATTTATGTTCCTTACAATGCATATTTAATACAATGATTAAAGTTTAAAATAAAAACATTTTTACCTTTCAACCCACATCAGATGTATACTCCAGTCCACCTTAGAAGTACGAGTGACTAGTGGTACGAGCTTCTGCTCAGTTAATAGCGAAGCACGATGCTTACTATCAACGTTCGGATTAAGAAGATACATTCCCTCCATTGCTATACAATACAAAACGTAGTGCAACACATAGTACAAAATTAAAATGTAGTGGGATTACAAACTTAAAACATAGTGCTAGTACAAACTTAAAACATGGTGCTAGTCCAAAATTAAAACATAGTGATAGTACAAATTTTAAACTCTTCCTCCTCCTCTTGCCCTCCCTCTTCCTCCTCTTCTTCCTTGGCTGCCTCGTCCATGCCTAGTGCCCCTTGCAGTGACGAAGGTGGGACAATCAGGATCCCTATGCCCAAATTCATTACATACAATGCATTGCACGGTGCGCCCGCCGGCCTCAGATTCATCCATGTCATTCCGGATGTGCTGACTCTGTCGCCTCCCTCTACTTGTACGCATATGCGCAGGATGTGGAATGTATCGCCTTTGAGCAGGCTCAACAGTGTTGAAGTTACCCATTGATCGGAAACCCATCAACTCACCTGTCCAGGTATTGAGGACAGCCTCTTTCAGAAAATACAGAGACACAAAAGAGATTGTGTCAAGACCTATGAGCCTGCAAGCAGCAAGTACATGCGAGCAAGGTAGGTGAAGCAACTTTGGTTTGTTGCATGTGCATTCGCACGTTGGCCACAATTCATTTCCAATTTTCACCTCGTGTTATCTCATCTCATTTGCACATCTGAATTTGTTGTTAGCTAAGCGAACCTCGAACCTTCGCTCTAGATTTCCAATGGCGACAACACTGTGTGATCGGGCTTTCTTCATCTTTTCATCCATGTACTTCATAACATTTTCACAGTAATGTCTGTTCGGATTGTTTGTCATATGCTCCGCAACAATTTGACGTCTTTCCCTGAAATACTTCACTGTGCCATAGAAAATGCCCTCAACGATCGCTGTAAGTGGAAAAGCTATGTTTCCTCTTAGGACAAAATTATATGTTTCAGCCAGGTTGGTAGTCATGACACCATACCTGGCTCCATGTGTGTCATGCAAGAGAGACAACCTCTCCAATGGCTCATGCTCTATCCACCGATCGAAGGTTTTAATCGTCCTCTCTAGCCTTCTCCTTGTACCAGGAGGGTCAAATCCTGGCAAGTCACAAAGCCCAACCGGCTCTTCCTCCACGGGAGCAGCTCCAGTTGCTAATTGTGCAGCTACTGCTTCAACATGTGCCCTGACAGCAGCATCTCTTGTAGCTCTCCTGTCCCTAACATGTCTCTGTGTGCAAACATTTAGTCTGGTATGTATCAGCTCATATTTCCATTGTTGGTTCTGCTTGCAGAGTTTCTTGAATAGATTCATGAGGTTCTTATTTCTAAACTGCGAGAAGAAATTTGCCCCTAGATGGCGCATGCACCAACGACTCTGAATGTCCTGCCAAGGAGTTTGTTCACCGGGACCAGGGTTTGACAATGTCTTGATCGCGCTGAGTATACCTGCATGCCTATCATGAAGGATGCACACATTCTGCTTATCTTGCACAACATCTATTGTCAACTGCCTGAAGATCCATGTCCAACTATCGATGTTCTCGCTCTCCAAAAAAGCAAATGCAAGTGGGACGACTTGATTTTGCCCATCTTGACCTAGGGTTGTGAGGATCTGACCCTTGTACTTGCCAGTGAGAAATGTGCCATCAACACATATCACTGGTCGACAATGTCTGAAAGCTTCAATGCAGGCACCGAAAGAGAAGAACATCCGAAGCAACACCCTAACTGTTGGGAACTCTGGCACGTACAACTCTTGGATGTCAACATACGTGCCAGGATTCCAGTTCTGCAGTGTCTGGACGAGCCGAACAACAGAGTCATATGCATCAAAATATGAACCAAATCTGGTCTCCAGTGCCTTCTGCTTAGCCCTCCAAGCCTTGCCATATGATATGTTGTACTTTAACCTGACAAAGACTTTTTTCTGGAAAGCCTTCACTTCCATCGCCTTACACTCCACAATCTCGCTGTAAAGAAAGCGAGCTATCACAATGGAAGTAAGGTTGGGATGATCTTGAGGGATGCATGGAATAACACAATTATGACTAACTAAGTCACTTATGAGCCAGCTTGTGTCGTACTTAGGGAGATATCCATGCACCCTTGCGGGACAACCCTGATTTCTACAAACCATTGTCAACTTATCCGGACAAGAAACTTGAGCTACAAATACCCTTTGAGTGGACATTGCCCAATTAAGGATGGCATCCTTCAGAGCTTGTTTGTTCGGGTAGAGGGCACCCGTCGCAATGTTGTTCTGGTGATACTGCCAGGAAGAATCATGACCATCGTTCACCAACATTGCAGATGAGAAGTCCTGATTCCATGATGCAGGAATAGGCACTTCATGTGCGTGCTCTTCTCCATCTGATTCGGCAGATTCATCGGAAATATCACCCGCTATATCTTTTTCATGCATCTCGTTTTGCATGTGCCCATCTATCTCGTCGGCATCCGCCTCACCGCTGAGATAATCATCTGCATCTCCCCCTTCGTCCTGACTACTCTGGCCTGCTTCGTAAAAATCATCCCCAACATGGGACACATGAATTGACTGTGAATCATGCATCCCTACACTGCTCTCACCATATTGAGAGCTACGTTCCACTTCAGGTTCAGTAACCGGCTTTAGCATGGGGAGAAGTAAGGCCACAGGATGGCTTCCCCTATGCTCGCAAGATTGTAACAAGCGCACCCACTGGTCGTCCCGCTCTGTATGCTTCAAATACCAGAAAATATTAGCAGTGGACCGGGCCCATAATGCATGAACACCGACGGTGTGTGTTTCAATATTGAACCCTAAACATCGCGCAAGCCATTCTGTCAACTGACTAACAGACCATGTTTCAGGGGAGGATACCTGCACCTTTGTGTACTGAAATTCACAAAATCAGCTCTCATCTCATTTGTTTGAACGGTACCACGACCATAGTGCAAACATAACATCACTAAATCGGACATCTCTGCTGACCTAACATATTATTCAACAAGGAAAACATTAGAAGAACGACAAACCGAAATATATTTTCCAAATCTATCGGAGAACCTAAAAATATTTAAACTACTTCATTTACTAAACTAAATTTATACTAATCTACCAGAGCACCTAAAACTAGTTAAACAACTAAATTTATACTAATCTACCGGAGCACCTAAAACTAGTTAAACAACTAAATTTATACTAATCTACCGGAGCACCTATAACTAGTTAAACAACTTAATTTATACTAATCTACTGGAGCACCTAAAACTATTTAAACAACAAAAATATTTTACCCTTGAAGCATGCGCAGAAACGATGAACGACGAACGACTCTTGACGAACACCGAGATTAATCCCACACCACCACCTCCAACTCCACCAAAACAACCAACTTCACCCACACCACCACCACCACCACCACCACCACCACCACTACAACCTCCACCTCAACCTCCACCACCACCACCAAAAATAGCTTTAAAACAAGCACCACAAACTACCCCATTGTGAGTGAGACGGATAGTTCGGATGCCCTCCTCCTTACACAACAAATGTATGGTTCAAAACATGGAAATGGAAGATTTTTCGTGTGGGGGAGAAGGTAGGAGGATAAAGAGAGAAAGGAGATAAGGTAGAATGGGAGAAGGGAGAAGGAAGAAAGAGGAAGGAGGAAGAAAGGGGGAAGGAGGAAGAGAGGGGGAAGGGCTGCCTCGGCTGGCTGTGGCCACTAGTCGGCCTCCCCCAGGCCGATAGCCTTATCGGCTACGCCAGGGCCAACTGGGCTATCGATGTGGCCTGGCCACTAGTCGGCCGCCATGTGGCCGAGAGCCACTAATCGGTCGGGCCTAGGCCGACTGGCCTTCTGTCGGCCACGCCGACGCCGACAGCCTCCTGTCGGTCACGCCAGGGCCGAGGCAGGCCTACTTTTGAAAATATTCAAATCAGTGCATTATTTTTCAAAAAGAATAAAAAATACAATATTAAAAAAATTAGCCGATATAGCCACCCTATTCACAAGTGAGGAAAAGATTCGCCATTACTATATCCTTAAGTTGTTTCATTTCTCACTAAAGGGTGATGCTAAGACTTGGTTCACTTCTCTTGCTCCTGGTTGTGTGCGTAGTCCCCAGGATATGATTTACTACTTCTCTGAGAAATATTTTCCTTCCCATAAGAAACAAGCTGCCTTGCAGGATATATATAACTTTGTGCAAGTTGAAGAAGAGAGTCTCCCACAAGTTTGGGGGGGCTTATCCAGTTACTGAATGCTTTGCCTGATCACCCTCTTGAGAAAAATGAAATACTTGATATCTTTTATAATGGACTAACTGATGCTTCTAGGGACCACCTAGATAGTTGTGCTGGTTGTGTTTTCAGGGAACGAACTGCAGAACAAGTTGAGATTCTATTGAATAATATCTTGAGCAATGATAATGCTTGGACTATCCCCGAACCACCTCCGAAGCCAACTTCGAAGAAAAGAGGTATTCTATTCCTCAGTCCTGAAGATATGCAAGAAGCCAAGAAATCTATGCAAGAGAAAGGTATTAAATCTGAAGATGTTAAGAATCTACCACCTATTGAAGAAATACATGGTCTTGATAACCCGACACAGGTAGTAGAGGTAAATTCTCTTCGTAGATTCAATGAGAGTGATATTCCTTTTGATAAACCTGCTAGCTTTTGCTTAGATGAATTTGATAACTTCGTTGCCAAACAACAAAGTTTCAATGATTATGTTAGTGGACATTTGGAACAAAATGCTCGCATGATTAGTCATATAAGTGCTTGTGTGGATAGAAATGTCAATGATCTTAAGCTTTTGAGTAAACATGCCTCTATGGTCACTACTCAAGTAGAACAAGTACTTAAGGCTCAAAATGACTTGCTCAATGAGTTGAATGACAATTCTGTTAGAGTCGTCACTAGAGGTGGTAGAATGACTCAGGAACCTTTGTATCCCGAGGGCCATCCTAAGAGAACTGGGAAAGATTCTCAAGGAGTTAGCACTAAGGCACCTAGTCATCCTAGTAATAGGAAGAAAAAGAAAGATGATAGGAACTTGCATGCTAGCAACCCTGCTGCTATTACACCCGAGAATCCGAATGATATCTTTGTTTCTGATGTGGAAACACAATCTGGTGATGAACATGAGCCTAGTGATAATATCGATAGTGGTGTTCATGTCGATGCTCAACCTAGCAATGATAAGGATGTGGAGATTGAACCTGTTGATCTTGATAACCCACAACCTAAGAATAGGAGATATGATAAGAACGAATTTATTGCTAGGAAGCATGGTAAAGAAAGAGAACCATGGGTTCAGAAACCCATGCCCTTTCCTCCCAAACCATCCAAGAAAAAGGATGATGAGGATTTTGAGCGCTTTGTTGAAATGATTAGACCTGTCTTTCTGCAAATGTGTTTGACAGAGATGCTCAAAATGTCTCCTTATGCTAAGTACATGAAAGATATTGTGACTAATAAAAGGAGGATACCTGAGGTTGAGATTTCCACCATGCTCGCTTATTACACCTTCAAGGGTGGAACTCCTAAGAAACTAGGTGATTCCGGAGTGCCCACTATACCTTGCTCCATTAAAGGAAACTATGTTAGAACTGCTTTATGCGATCTTGGAGCTGGTTTTAGTGTTATGCCTCTCTCTCTTTATCATAGACTTGAATTAGATAAGTTGACACCCACTGAAATGTCTTTGCAAATGGCCAACAAATCAACTGCTTTTCCTATAAGCATTTGCGAGGATGTGCCTGTTGTATTTGCTAACGTTACTATCTTAACGGACTTTATTATTCTGGATATTCCCGAGGATGATGCCATGGTGGTCATCCTTGGAAGACCCTTTTTAAACACTACAGGGGCTGTTATTGATTGCAACAAAGGCAATGTCACTTTCCATGATAATGGTTATGAGCATACGGTACACTTTCTGAAGAAACAATATCGAGTACACTGCAGCAATGCTATTGAAAAACGTCATCAATTCTTATTGGGAGCTTTGAATGGCCTATACCTACTGTCAAGATGAAGTATGATTTACTTGTTGGGGATATGCACATCCCCATTGAGGTAACCTAGTGATCATTCGAAAATTCTCCGGTTTTATGTGATTCGAAAAAAAAGTTTGTCAACGAGACTTGATCAACCTCATTGACAGATTTCTTTTGATGACCATGAGATGGATGAATCTAGGAGTCACAACCTTCTGTTCCGAACTTTTACTTTCTGTTGTTTAGAAGAAAAATGATAAATTTTGCTTTAGTTTTTCCTGTTTTCTCCTTTTTGCGTCCCTTAGAAAGGTGTCCTGAAAATAAAAGTTCTTCAAATCCCTGAAAATCAAGTATGGTTTTTTTTGGAATTTTTGAAAATTCTGAGATAAAGAGCTAGTCAGGGGGATGCACCAGTGGGCCACAAGACCAGGAGGCGCGGGCACCCCCTGGCCACGCCTGCCAGGCTTGTGGGCCCCACGGGGCCCCCTCCACTTATTCCAGCTCCAATCTCCTTCTTGTACCTCCAGAAAAAATCATTCCACAACTCAAACCCGTGTTCTTGCTCTTCTTGCTGCGTTTTTCGATCTCCTTGTGCAAAGCCCCATTAACCAAACTGTTTTGGGGGAATTGTTCCTTGGTATGTGACTCCTCCGTTGGTCCAATTAGTTTTTGCTCTAGTGCTTTATTCGTTGCGTATTATTGCTGCCTTGGTGACCCTGTTCTTGAGCTTTGCATGTTAATTTTAGTTGGTCCCAAGTAGTTTTGATGCATGATATGGCCTCTAGGCACTTGTAGCAGTAGTTTCTATGAGTTTGTTGAGCCTTGTTCACTTTTCTTTTGAGTCACTAAAAATTCAGAAATTTTCAGAGAAAGAAAAAGGAAAAGATGAGGAGGTTCCTAAGAGGCTCTTCAAGACGTGACCCAAAGTAAGATGAAAATGAGAAGCAGAAACCCAAGTATCCGGTACCCCGAGTTGCAAAAGTTCGAGCGTGCGAGTGGCCAAGCGATGTGTTCTTAAGTGCCGCCGGTCTTTATGAGGATTTTTATTACTTGGTGGAGAACGCAGGCCTTACCGCATTTGTTGAAGATAAGTGTCCACAATACCTCCTCCTCACTAATATTTTCGTGCAAAGCTTTAATTTCTATCCAAGAAAGAGTCCTCCTATGGTTGAGTTCTAGTTATATGATATCCCCCAGCGCATGTCACTTCACGACTTTTGCAATGTTTGCAAATTACCCTATGTTGGGGATATTCTTGAGCCTCGTCCACGGGACTTGGAGGCTTTCATTGATACTATTGCTGTAGGAGAGGAGAGAGGAGTGTCTTGCGTTAGAGTTGCTACTGTACATTTTCCCGTGCTTCGGTATCTCTCATTATTTGTGGGAAAATGTTTGATTGGCCGTGGGAAAGCTGGGGCTCTTAGCTCCCCAGATCTTGCGGTTTTGCACGAAGCTCTTTATAATGATAAAACTTATAGTTTGGGCCCTATAGTGGCTCAACGGTTGAACACGAACCGTACTATAGGCGCTGTTTATGGAGGTATCTGTGCTACCCGTCTTGCTAAACATTTTGAGATACCTATTAGACTGTACGAGGAAGAAGAGATGCTTCTTCCCGAGAGATATCTAGATTATGATAGCATGGTTCGCCATGACTTTCTTGACAAAGATATAAATAAGAGGATAATTTATAACTTGGTATTTAGCCAGGGTACTCGTGAGATTATTACTTTGCCTGCTCCTTCTTTGTTCAATCTTCATCTAGGCAGGTACATTATTATGCCCTCGGACATCTACGCATAATGGGGCATAGCGCCACCACAGGCGCCCGTGCCCGAGCTACCAGTCGAGTACCAGACGCCAGTTTATCAGTGGGAGCAAGTGAAGCTCACCCAGCAGTGGTGCCCTCAGTACACTCCGGAGTACCCCGGAGATGGTTATTTCCCTCCGTGGGAGTAGACCAACTTAGGCCTAAGCTTGGGGGAGTACGTGTGTCTCGCCCACTTTATATTCATGCTCACACTTTCACTTTGATAGTTGGTGTTCACACCTTGCCACCGTATCATCCTTGCTAGTTTATTTTTTTATCACTTTCTTCTCGTGTGTTTGTTTAGATTGAGAAAACCCAAAAATATTTCCCGTTCTTATTTTGCTTGTTGGGAGCTTTCCCGTGTAAATACATTTCTTTTTCTTTGGGTCAAGGTAGAAGACCATCATTAAAATGTTTAGTGGCTCTCACATGCATATCTGTTTATCCGCCAAAGAGCCATATTACTTTGTCTTTTCCTCTTTGTTTGCTTGCAGATTCCAGCTTAGTCCAATGCACGAACACTCTAATTATTATCCACATCATTCGGTCGTGCAAGTGAAAGGCAATAATGACGATATATGATGAAGTTACTGAGATTGGAAAAGCTGGTACGAACTCGATCTATTATGTTTTTGTAAATACGACTAGCTCATCGTTCCTAATTCATCTTTGTTATGAGAGAAACATGTTTGCAATGACAACTTAGAGATCATAGTTTCTGATGCCATGATTAATTAGCTAGGAGCTTATAATAGTTTGTCTTGGATGCCAACATGAATTTCAAGATGATTATGATGTAGTATGATAGGATGGTATCTTCCTTTGAATGATTCAAGTGGCTTAACTTGGCGCATTTTTACGCATGTAGTTGAAACGAAATCAACATAGCCTCTATGATATTCATGTTTATGGTGATTTGTGTCCTACTCATGCTTGCACTCAATGTTGGTTAATTTCAATGCATATTGATGACTGTTGTCGCTCTCTAGTTGGTCGGTTCCCAGTCTTTTGCTAGCCTCACTTGTACTAAGCGGGAATACTGCTTGTGCATCCACTTCCATAAACGCAAAGTTATTCCATATGAGTCCACCATATCTACCTATATGCAGTATCTACCCGCCATTGCAAGTAAATTTGAATGTGCCACTCTCTAAATCTTCAAGAAATAATCTGTTTTATATGCCCGAACCGCTGATGTGGTGACAAGGGGCGGTCAGTATCTTCCATGCTAGGCGTGTTCCCCTCGATACGTGTTTATTCACTATCACTCACGAGAAAGGGCCAGTAATTGGAATGCCTAGTTCCATGCTCAAATCAAAAAGATAATTGCAAACAAAACTCCCCCTGGATTGTTGTTGGTATGGACGGCACCCGAGGATTCGGCTAGTCATGGAGTGTGATTGATCGGTGGTGGGGGAGTCAAAACTTTACTTTTCTGTTTGGGAACCGCCTATAATTTGTGTAGCATGGAAGATGGTGAAAACTGTTGGTCATCGCGTTAACAATGAAAGCATGCCACCCAAAATTATTTATCTCTGTCTTCAAAGCTTGAGCTCTCGCACCTCTGCAAATCAATGCTTCCGTCTGCGAAGGGCCTATCTTATTATGTTTCCGTTGAGTCATCCTATCCTTATAAAGGCACCAATTAGTGAGCAGCTCCATCATTTTTATGCTTTGCTATTAATTGTTATTGAGTATGACTGTGACTGGATCTTCTTTGCCATGAATTACAATGTTCAGTCAGCCCTTGGTCTTTGAAGGTGCTCTGCGTTTATGTTTTGCGGTCTCAGAAAGAGCTAGCAAGATACCATTTGTTCATATTGCTTCATGATTGTTTTGATTGAAGTGTTGACATTTGAAACTTATTATTATTGCTCGCTATTTGATTATGCCATTGACCTGAGTACATCATGATACCTAAATGTTATTGCTTATGTGGTTAGCTTATGATCTTGCTAAAAATCTGAATGTGAGTTAGACATACTTACAACAACAAGATCAAACAGAGTTCATAAAAGTTTTTCTTTTGTCTCTTTCAGTTTGTCAACTGAATTGCTTGACGACAAGCAAGGATTTAAGCTTGGGGGAGTTGATATGTATCCACGCTATCTACTTTTTCAAACTCTTTTGACCTTGTTTTGGACTCCAATTTGCATGATTTGAATGGAACTAACCCGGACTCACGCTGTTTTCAGCAGAATTACCATGGTGTTGTTTTTGCACAGAAATAGAAGTTCTCGGAATGACCTGGAAATTTACGAGGATTTTTTGTGGAATATATAAAAAATACTGGCGCAAGAATTACCTGGAGGGATGGTGCTAGGAGCCCACAAGTCCAGGAAGCGCGACCCCCCTGGTCGCGCCTGGCAGGCTTGTGAGGCCCTCGTGGCTCCGCCGCCTCCAACTCCAGCTCTATATAGTCTCTCTCGCCCAGAAAAAATGAAAAGAGAAGAGCTCATCGCGTTTTACGATACGGAGCCACCGCCACCACCTGTTCTTCCTCTCGAGGGCAGTTCTGGAGTCCGTTCTGGGCTCCGGAGAGGGGAGATCGACGCCGTCGTCATCATCAACCATCCTTCATCACCAATTCCATGATGCTCTTCACCATTCTTGAGTAATCTCGTCATAGGTTTGTTGGACAGTGATGGGTTGGATGAGATCTATCATGTAATCGAGTTAGTTTTGATGGGGTTTGATCCCTAGTATCCACTATGTTCTTAGATTGATGTTGCTACTACTTTGCTATGCTTAATGCTTGTCACAAGGGCCTGAGTGCCATGATTTCAGATCTGAACCTATTATGTTTTCATCAATATATGTGTGTTCTTGATTCTATATTGCAAGTTGTAGTCACCTACTATGTGTTATGACCCGGCAACCCCGGAGTGACAATAGTCGGAACCACTCACGGAGATGACCATAGTCTGAGGAGTTCATGTACTCACTAAGTGCTAATGCTTTGTTCCGGTTCTCTATTAGAAGGAGACCTTAATATCCCTTAGTTTCCATTAGGACCCCGCTGCCACGGGAGGGATGGACAATAGATGTCATGCAAGTTCTTTTCCATAAGCACATATGACTATATACGGAATACATGCCTACATTACATTGATGAACTAGAGCTAGTTACATATCACCCCATGTTATAACCGATACATGATGAATGTCATCAGGCATAATTATCCATCACCGATCCAATGCCTACGAGTCTTTTCCTACTAGTCCTTGCTACATTACTTTACCGCTACTGCTGTCACTGATGCTACTGTTACCGTTACTGCTGTCACTGCTGCTACTGCTACCGTAGCTATCACACTACTCTGTTATTGAAACTTTTCGGCAGATACTAAGTCTTTCAGGTGTGGTTGAATTGACAACTCAACTGCTAATACTCGAGAATATTCTTTGGCTTCCCCTTGTGTGGAATCAACAAATTTGGGTTGAATACTCTACCCTCGAAAACTGTTGCGATCCCCTATACTTGTGGGTTATCAGTATGAGACTCCTCCACTCCTCCAATTAGAATTTTAATTAGTGGTCTTATTTGTGAGTATTTAGGAGTTCTTGGTGCTATTCATATGAGCTTGCATGCATGTTTAGAAATTTTATGAAGTTTTGATGCAAGTTTACACTTTGAGGAAGTGAGTAGGGTAGTTTGCTCCAACTCACTTTTGCTTAAACCTTCATGTTTGTGATTTACCAAAAAAATCAGAAATGAGTTTGTTTGGAAAAGCAGCACGATCTCTTGGGAAGAAGATACCCGAGCCTACTGATAGATTAACTAGAGTTGCAGCTTCACTATCTACTGTTAGGACAAGTTAGAATGATGGTATCGTGCCACCGGAATTGTGTCACGAAACAAACACGACACGTGCCATGACATACCCGTGTGCAAAATCCCTTGCGGCATCAGGTATTAAGGATGAATATCATAACATCTATGCAGCTGCAGGTTTGACACATCTCGTAACACGACGTGTGCCACAATATCCAAAACTCACCTATTATTTTGTCAACTGGTTTAGATATATTGATAAGACTTCCATGATTTAATTTAGAATATATGAGGATGTATTTACCATGTCTTTGGCAGAATTTTGTGATGTTATAGGTGTGCGGAATGTCGGGAAGACGGCCAAATTAAAAGTTCAGCCCTACGAGCTGAAATCCCTATTCGCTTCCCTTTGCAGTAAGGATCCACGAGACATTCACCAGGGAAAGATTTCCAGCATCTTGTTTCCCCACATCAGGTATTTCGCATACTATATTGCTCGAGGGGTGTTAGCTCGTGACAACACAAGCAACATTTCGGATCCGGATATTGCTATCCTGGCAGCCTCCCTCTTAGGAGATAACACGTATAATATTGGTGCTTTGATTGCTTGTCGCCTCGTCGCTAACAGCGGCAAGGGGCCTCACTTCGGTAGCATTTATGCCACGCTTATACTCGAGCATCTTGGGCACACTGTACGTGCGGATGAAGCGCATTTTCCATTTATGAGCTTTGATCTTACCGCTATGAAGAGGCATGAGTTTGTTACCAGGACTTCCGAGTTTGGAAACCTTGTTTATGTTATGAGGTTTGGCGAGCTTACTACTCGCGAGATCCGTCTACATGCACCACTTTTGTTTGATCATGTTAGCAGGAACAGATGGTCCTTCACCATAACTGAGCTGGATGAGTTCGTGATCTAGCAGCAGTTCCACAATCCCATGGAGGGGGTTGTTCCCGAGGAAGAGGAACCAAAGGAGATTCCACCTTCCCAGGGGGAACCTGTTGCCCAGTGGGGCGAGGGGCCTTCCTCTTGGGGCGGAGAGCCTTCTTCTTGGGAGGACAGCTGGACATCAGTCTACGCGCCCGAGGCCCCGTACGACTCTTGGAGCTACCAGTACCACCCCGGAACCGGAGGGAGCTCCTGGGGGCCATAGTGACCAAGCCCAACTTAGACCAAAAGCCTAAGCTTGGGGGAGTACGTACCCTTCTCCCCTTTCATTGTATCATCCATGGCTCCCCTTTTAATCTTTTTGGATTTTTTGCTTATTCTTCTTTGTTCTTTGTTCTCTCCTTGCAAAAACAACAAAACTATTTCTTTTCTTTTGCTTTCGTTTAACCTTTGGAAAACCCAAAAATATTTCTTTTCTCTCTTTAGTTTGCTTTGTTTGCAAAGTTCAACTCACGTCCATGGTCGCAATTGATTATATGCTTTTACGTTCGATCGTGCAAGTGATGATGCAATAATGACAAAGCTCGACGAAAGGGATGCAAGAAAGAAAGCCGATATGAACTCTATTTGTTTCTACTTTTGTAAATATTCATGTACTTATGATCTAGAGACCAGCTTGTAGCGACATAGTGCTATGTTTACAATGCTTTCCCAGTAGTTCATGCTTTCTTTGTCACTAGTCACAAATAGCTGGAGTGCATAATGTGTTATTGAAATGATTTACATGCATTGGATCGTTCATGGTTTGGCATATTGAAGTGGTATTTCCCTTTGAAGAATTTTTGGATTGACTTGGCACATGTTTACATATGTTTATAACCAAAAGTCTATCAAGTCTTGATGATCTTTTTATTTCAGAATAGTGATATCACTCTAATGCCCGATTCAATGTTACTTTGTCACTCTGCATGATTATGACCGTTATTGCTCTCTAGTTGGTCGCCGATACGTATCCATCGTATCTACATTTCCAAACTCTTTTGTCCTTGTTTTGGACTCTAATTTGCATGATTTGAATGGAACTAACCTGGACTGACGCTGTTTTCAGCAGAATTGCCTTGGTGTTATTTTTGTGCAGAAATCAAAGTTCTCCAAACGTCCTGAAAATTTACGGGGAACGTTTTTGGAAAATATGAAAAATATCTGCGCCAAGATGCACCTGAGGGGGTGGGCCAGTGGGCCACAAGCCCTGCCTCCGCCACCCCCCAACTGGTGGTGGGCAAGCTTGTGGGGCCCACACAGCTCTGCCGCCCCCAATCTCAGCTCTATAAGTTCACTTTCGTCCCAGAAAAAATAAAAAGAGAAGATTTCGTCGCATTCGCGATATAAAGGCGCCGCCACAACCTATTCTTCATCTAGAGGGCAGATCTGGAGTCCGTTTTGGGCTCTGGAGAGGGGAAATCGTCGCCATCGTCATCATCAACCCTCTTCCCTCTCCAATTCCATGAAACTCTTCGTCGTTTGTGAGTAATCTATTCGTAGGCTCGCTGGGCGGTGGTGAGTAGGATGAGATCTATCATCTAATCGAGTTAGTTTTGATGGGGATTGATCCCTAGTATCCACTATATTCTGAGATTGATGTTGCTACTACTTTGCCATGCTTAATGCTTGTCACTAGGGCCCGAGTGCCATGATTTCAGATCTGAAATTATTATGTTGTCACCAATATATGTGTGTTTTAGATCCAATCTTGCAAGTTGTAGTTACCTACTATGTGTTATGATCCGGCAACCCCGGAGTGACAATAACCGGAACCACTCCCGGTGATGACCATAGTTTGAGGAGTTCATGTGTTCACCAAGTGCTAATGCGTTGGTCCGGTTCTTTATCAAAAGGAGAACCTGAATATCCCGTAGTTTCCTTTTGGACCCCGCTGCCACGGGAGGGATGGACAATAGTGTTACTTGTCTTGCTCTGTTGCTACTGTTGCTTCTACTGTCTCTTGCTACTGTTGCTACTTGCTACTGCTGTCACTACTGTTTTTCCTTGCCACTGTCGTTACTCACTACTTTGTTGTTACCACTTTGCTTGCAGATACTAATCTTTCAGGTGTGGTTGAATCTGACACATTCAGCTGCTAATACTCGAGAGTATTCTCTCACCTCCTGTTTGGCGATCAACAAATTTGGGTCGAATACTCTACCCTCGAAAACTGCTGCGAACCCACGCGCTGGTGGGCCATCAACAACATTCTTTTAGTTTCGTTACCGGGGAGTGCTAGCAGCATTCTTCTGGTGCCGTTGCAGGGGAAGGTCTATTGTCACAAAATCAGCATTCATCTAGCTATTGCCAGAGAGTACCAGTCAGCATTTTTCTGGCGCCGTTGCTGGGGAGGTATTGCTATATTCTCTGAGTTACTTGGGATTTATATCTGCTGATCACTATGAAGAATCTGAAGGATCCAAAAACCAAAGTCTTGCCCTCAACTATGAGGGGAGGTAAGGAACTGCCATCTAGCTCTGCATTTGATTCACCTTCAGTTATGAGTAAGTTTGCGACATCACCTCCTGCTAGAAATCTTGATATGTCGCATGTGCTTGATGATGCTTATGATGATACTGCTAGAGATGCTATGCTTGATACTGCTTTGCCTGACATTGCTAGAGATGCTTTGCGTGATACTGCTTTGCCTGATGATGCTAGAGATGCTATTTTGCGTGATACTGCTTTGCCTGATGATGCTAGAGATGTTATTTTCCCTGATGATGCTATGCTTGATACTGCTAGAGATACTACTTTGCCTGATGTTCTGGGGGTATTCCTTGATGCTCATATTGCTAGAGTTACTGCCAATGCTCGTGATGCTTCTGAAACTGCCGATACTATTGAGATAGAACCTGCTTTTGCTCCTGTTAGATCTAGCTCTCCTAGATATGAATTGCCTGATATACCTGAGGGTTATGTTATGGAGGGAGAGATAGCTGAGAATTTTCTTGCGTGTAAGGATGCCTATGACGCTGAGAAATTACTTCTCAAGTGGAAGGAAAAATCTCTGAAAGCTAGGATGAAATATGACCCGGAGTTTGCTACTTCACCTATCTTTATCACCGATAAGGATTATGAATTGTCTGTCGATCCTGAGATAATCTCTCTAGTCGAATATGATCCTTTTCACGGTTATGAGTCTGAGACGGTCGTAGCCCATCTTGCCAAACTACACGATATAGCCACCCTTTTCACTAATGAGGAGAAGATCCGCCACTACTATATCCTTAAGCTGTTTCCTTTCTCTCTAAAGGATGACGCTAAAGCATGGTTCACCTCTCTTGCTCCTGGATGTGTGAGTAGTCCCTAGGATATGGTCTATTACTTCTATGAGAAATATTTCCCTGTCCATAAGAAGCAAGCTGCCTTGCAGGAAATATACAACTTTGCTCAACTCCAAGAAGAGAGTCTCCCACAAGCTTGGGGGAGGCTCGTCCAGCTACAGAATGCTTTGCCTGATCACCCTCTTAGGAAGAATTAGATACTTGATATCCTCTATAACGGACTTACCGATGCCTCTACAGACCACCTAGATAGTTGTGTCGGTTGTGTTTTTAGGGAACGAACTGTAGAACAAGCTGAGACCCTACTGAATAACATCTTGATCAACGATAATGCTTGGACTATTCCCGAACCACCTCCTAAGCCAACTCCAAAGAAAACAGGTATTCTATTCCTCAGTCCCGAAGATATGCAAGAAGCTAAGAAATCTATGCAAGAGAAAGGCATTAGATCTGAAGATGTCAAAAATATACCACCTATCGAAGAGATCCATGGTCTCGATAACCCGATACAGGTAGTAGAAGTGAATTCTCTGCGTAGGTTTGATGAGAGTGATATTCCTTTTGACAAACCTGCTAGCCTATGCTTTGATGAATTTGACAACTTTGTTGCCAAACAACAGAGTTTCAATGATTATGTTAGCGGACATTTGGAACAAAGTACTCGTATGCTTAGCCACTTAAGTGCTTGCGTAGACGGAAATGTCAATGATCTGAAGCTTCTGAGTAAACATGCCTCTATGATTACTACTCAGGTAGAACAAGTACTTAAATGACCTGCTCAATGAATTAAATGACAACTTTGTCATAGTGATTACTAGAGGAGGCAAAATGACTCAGGAACCTTTGTATCCTGAAGGTCATCCTAAGAGAATTGATCAAGATTCTCAAGGAATCAATACGGATACACCCAGTCATCCTAAGGAGAAGATGAAGGATGATAGAAACCTCCATGCCAATTCACCAAATACTATCACACCTGAAGAACCTAATGATATTTCTGCGTCTGATGCAGAAACACAATCTGGTGATGAACATGAACCTGGTGACAATATGGACAGTGATGTTCGTAATAATGCTCAACCTAGCAATGATGAGGATGTGGAGATTGAACCTACGGTTAATCCTAATAATCCAGAACCTAAGAGATACGAGAAGAATGACTTTACTGCTAGGAAGCATGGTAAAGAAAGGGAGCCATGGGTTCAGAGATCTATGCCCTTTCCTCCTAAGCCATCCAAGAAAAAGGATGATGAGGATTTTGAGCACTTCGTTGAGATGATAAGACCCATCTTTCTGCAGATGCGGTTAACTGATATGCTCAAGATGTCTCTGTATGCCAAGTACATGAAAGATATCGTGACTAATAAACGGAAGATACCAGATCTTGAGATCTCCACCATGCTTGCCAATTACACTTTCAAAGGTGGAACTCCTAAGAAACTTGGTGATCCCGGAGTGCCCACTATACCTTGCTCCATTAAAGGAAACTACGTAAGAACTACCTTATGTGACCTTGGAGCCGGTGTTAGTGTTATGCTGCTCTCTCTTTATCGTAGACTTGAATTGGATAAGTTGACACCCGCTGAAATTTCTCTGCAAATGGTCGAGAAATCAACTGCTTTCCCTATCGGCATTTGCGAGGATGTGCCTGTTGTGGTTGCTAATACCACTATCTTAATAGACTTTGTTATGTTGGATATTCCCGAGGATGATGCCATGGATGTCATCCTCGGAAGACCCTTTTTAAACACTGCAGGGGCTGTTATAGATTGCAACAAAGGCAATGTCACTTTCCATGTCAACGGTAATGAGCACACAGTGCACTTTCCGAAGAAACGATATCAAGTACATTGCATCAATGCTATCGAAAAGACTTCATCGATTCTTATTGGGAGCTTTGAATGCCCTATTCCTCGTGTTAACATGAAGTATGATTTGCTTGTTGGGGAGATACATATCCCCATTGAGGTGACTTAGTGGCTATTCGAAAATTCTTTGCTCTCTCTTGAGATTCGAGAAGGTTTTGTCATGAGGACTTGATCAATCCTATTGACGGATTTCTTTCGATGACCATGAAATGGATGAACCAAAGAGTCACATACCTCTGTTTTGAGCCTTCATTTTCTTTTGCTTAGAAGAAAAATGATGGAATTAGTTTAGTTTTTCCTGTTTTCTGTTTTAGCGTCCCGGAGAAAAATATCTCAAAAATAAAAGTTCTCCGATGGTCCCGAAAATTTAGTATGATTTTTTTGGAATATTTGAAATTTTTTGGGCCTGAGAGCTGGCCTGGGGGCCAGACCAGTGGGCCACAAGCCCTGCCACCGCAACCCCCCTGGTGGCGGAGAGGAAGCTTGTGGGGCCCACAGGGACCCCCTCCGCTCATTCCAGCTCCCAGCCTCTTCTTCCAGCTCCAGAAAAAATTATTTCGCAGCTCAAACCCGTGTTCTTGCTCATTTCGCTGTGATTTTCGATCTCCTTGCTCAAAGCACCATTCTCCCAACCGTTTTGGGGAAATTACTCCTTTGTAAGTGACTTCTCCATTGGTCCAATTAGTTTTTTCTCTAGTGATTTATCCTTCGCGTATTCTTGCTACCTTGGTGACCCTGTTGTTGAGCTAGAAAGGTTGATTTCAGCTGGTCCCAAGTAATTTTAGCGCGTGATACGGTCTCTAGGCACTAGTAAGTGTAGTTTCTACAAGGTATGGATGGTCTTCATTCACTTTTCTCTTGAACTTCCAAAATTTCAGTAAAAGGAAATTATGTTCAGGAGGAAGTTTCATGGTGGTTCCTCATGTAAGAAGGGTCCCCGTCTTTCTTTTCGGGAGCCCGAACCTTTTCAACTAAGGGATGCACAGGTGCAACCATGTGAATGGCCTTCTCATGAGTTTATGATCGAAGCAGGTTTTAAGGATGAGTTTGATACACTTGTCTGCAATGTCGGGTTAGAAGAATTCCTGTTGGATAAATGTGAACAGTATGCTATGCTCACTGCCTCTTTCGTGCATAGATTTAAATTTTCAGTTGGTCGTGACACATCCATACTGTTTGATCTGTACGATAAATCCTATGCCATGGATCTGGAGGATTTCAATAGGATTTGCAAGTTACCCGATGTGGCTAGTATTAATGATCCTTCTAAGTCTTCGGTCAGAAACTTTGTCTCCAGTATAACTGTTGGAGAAACCAGAGATATCACGCAAGCCACCATAGGAAGCATCCATTTCCCTGCCTTACACTACTTTGCCCTCTTCATAGGTAGGTGCATTAACGGCAAGGGTGCACATTGTCACCTATGCGCTTTCGACCTTAGTATCCTTAAGGGTGTGTTTGGTTGCTGTCATGGACTGGAATGTCACGGGTCGGACCCGTTCCTAGCCCTCGTTCCTGCGTTTGGTTTACCAACCGGAGTAGAACCCACCCATTCCACTTTAGGGAATATTCCCCTCAGATCCGGAATGCGCTAGCACCAGCAAATCCACGGAATCGCACGGAACGGCTCGTCTCGCGCAGCCCTATCCTTATCTCCTCCCCAGCTGCGCCGGCGCTCTCTCTCCCTCTCCAGGTGCGCCGCCGCCTCCCTCTCTCCCTGCCGCGCCGCCTCCCTCTCTCCCTGCCGCGCTGCGCCGCCGGCCGCCGGCCGCCTCCCTGCCGCGCTGCGCCGCCGGCCGCCGGCCGCCTCCCTCTCTCCCTGCCGCGCTGCGCCGCCGGCCGCCGGCCGCCTCCCTCCCTGGCGCGCCGCGCTCTGCTGCTGCGCGCGCCGCCCCTTCCTCCCTGCCGCGCCGCGCTCTGCTGCTGCGCGCGTTGCCTGCTGCTGCGCGCGCTGCCTGCTGCCTGCTGCGCTGCCTGCTGCTGCGCGCGCCGCCCCTTCCTCCCTGCGCGCGCCACCCCTTCCTCCCTGCCGCGCTGCCTGCTGCTGCCCGTGTTGCCTGCTGCACTCTCTGCCTGCTGCTGCTGATTTTTGCCAATGTTTTGATGCAGGTAGAAGGTGCTACTCCAGCGCGGCGACACAGCGAAATTTGTGCTGCCTCAAGGTATGAATCCCTCTGTCTATCCCCTTTATATGCTGCTGTCAAGAACATTTTTTTGCTCAAATTGGTGCCATCCAGTACATCTTTGCAATATATCTGTCCAGTACATCTTTGTAATATTTGATAGCAATTGTAGATGGTCAAGAAGATGAACAAAAGACAAAGGATGATTAGGGGAGCTGCAGTTTTTGTCACACTTGCTGCAATAGCAGTCATTGTTAGAGCTATAATAAGGAAGAGAAGACCACGTATTACATATGGCCCAATGCATGAAAGAGATAGGGTCAGATTTGATTATCTAGACCAAAAATTTTGGAAAAGCGATGTGTTGTGTAAAAACATGTTAAGGTTTGAAAGAGCTGCGTTTTTTGGCTTGTGTGGCATACTGAGGGATCGAAAGTTGCTAGAAGACAGTCCACATCTTAGCGTGGAGCAACAATTAGCGATGTTTTTACATACAATTGGACACAATGTTCGGAATAGGGTTATTTCAGCCAATTTTTGTAGATCATATGGCACAACCAGCATCTACTTTAGAAAGGCTCTTTATGCCATAGGCGAGCTTCATAATGATTACATAAGGCCACCATCATTGGAGACCCCTGCCAAAATTGCTGGAAACCATCGATTTGACCCATATTTTAAGGTAAACTCAGAAACTATTCGCTAGCTATGAAGGCTATATGATATGCCATTTAATAATTGTCACTATATAGGATTGTATTGGAGCTATCGATGGTACACATGTGCGAGCAGGTGTTACCAAAGATGTGGAGAATTCTTTTCGGGGTAGGAAGGCCTTCACCACTCAAAATGTGATGGCAGCGGTAGATTTTGACCTACGCTTCACATATGTGTTGGCTGGTTGGGAAGGGTCGGCACATGATGCTACTGTTTTAGCTGATGCATTAACGCGTGAGAGAGGCTTACAAGTGCCACCGGGTAAGAAGTTTCCCAAGATAGAAAATTGTCCATTTGTTATTGCCTTACAAGAATCATTGTCACCAAGTTTTGTTTTATTTTTTTAGGAAAGTTCTACCTAGTTGATGCTGGTTATGGAGCAAAGCCTGGGTTCTTACCACCTTTTCGTGGTGTGAGGTACCATTTGAATGAGTGGGGCAACAATCCGGTCCAAAATGATAGGGAGTTGTTCAACCTTAGGCACTCATCTCTACGGGTCACGGTAGAGAGGGCTTTTGGATCTCTCAAGAGGCGTTTCAAAATTTTAGATGATGCCAAACCCTTCTTCTCTTTCCCGGTGCAAGTCGACATTGTTATAGCATGTTGTGTTCTTCATAATTATGCACTGTCACAAGGGATTGATGAATTTATTATACCGGAAGTGACATGGACCACCCAACCAATTCGAACAACAAGCCAACAAGCAAGTGACCATAGGGCCACGGTAGACCGTAGGCTGCAAATTGCCGCCCAAATGTGGGAAGATAGGCAAATCATGTATGCAAATTTATGAGTGTGTGACACTCCATGTATCATGTATCATGTATCATTTATTGTGTTAAAACCATGTATTTGTAGTGTTGAAACCATGTATTTGGATTTATTTGATGGCTGGACAGATTGCATCTATGATATTTGATGGCTGAAACCACTTTTTTGGACAGATTGCATCTATGATATTTGATATTTGTTAAACTATAATCCATTTTTTGCAACATTTTGATGTCTTGACAGAAATGGACAATACCGAAGTCACCGCTGCAAGTGGGAACTCCATCAAGAGTGGGGTCATTGTATGGACTCCTGCAATGACCAACACGATGCTAGGGTTTTTGGCTGACCTTGTTGCAAAAGGAAAGAGGACTTCTAGTGGGTTCAGGGAGGCACATCACAGACAATGTGCTGCTGTTTTGAATGAGCAGTTCAAACTAGCTGTCACTGCAGAACAAGTTCGAAACCATCTCAAGAAGTGGAGGAAGATTTGGGGAAGGGTTGTCATCTTGAAGAATTTAAGTGGAGCTCTATGGGATGAAGATACTTGCACAATTAGGCTTGCCGAAGAACACTATGCAGGTCATTGCATGGTAAGCTTCTAATGCTATGAGATGATATCATGCTATTTTCGGCCTACATTATTGCTAATCACTTGCACTTTTTTTGTAGGCACACAAAGCTGATGCCCCTTACTTGAACACCCCAATTGAACACTATCATGCTATGGCGACCATCTTTGGGACAACCGCGGCTTCGGGGATCAATGCTAGGTCTGGGAATGATCTACTTTCTATTGAAGTGGAAGATGAGGAGAATGGTGAGGTGAACACATCACCAAATGTTGCTGAGTCCTCTCACCCCAAAGGACCACCAAAAAAGAAGGCCAAGGTAGTGAAAGTTCTTGAAGATCCACTAGTTACCACTCTCAATTACGGGTTCAAACTTGTGGCTGATGCTCTTGTCAAGTCTGGGGATGATGATGATATACCCGCTGAACTTTGGGATGAGGTCTGCAAGTTGGGAGAATTTGATGAAGAGCACCTAGCCCACTACTATGCTCATCTTGTTGACAATCCGAAGATCGCAAAAGCCTTCATGACACTTTCCCAAACCAACAAATCTGTTTGGGTGAGTAGGTATGTGAAGAAGAACTTCTAAATTCGATATGGTTGTATGGTTGTCAAGTATGTGAACAACATGTATGGCTGTAGTGCACTTTGCTTTGGATATTTGGGTGTTTGCTTTTGGATGTGTATGATTGTCAAGTATGGCTGTAGTTGTTGGCTGGATGTATGGATGGATGTGGCTTTTGGATATTTGGTATTTAATGATATTGTTGCTGCAAATTGTGTTACATGTCAATACATATATTGTTGTGTTGTTTTTCTTCAAAATACAAACGAAATGCTGCTGAAATTTCGAATTTTTGTTATTCCAATTTTCATTCCATGCCTCCCAACCAAACACTGGAACGGAACCATCCCGTTCCACTTTTTTGCTCGTACCAAACACAGGAACGGAACCGACCCGTTCCTCTGGAATGGAACCATTCCATTCCATGACAGTTGGTTCTCCAACCAAACACACCCTAAGAGCGCAGTAACAGGTGACATGAGCTTCAATATGGGAGCTATAATAGCAAGGAAGCTGAATAAAAATACCAGTGAGGGGGATTTCTTTGGTGGAGTTTATGCTACACGCTTAGCAAACTTTTTTGGAATATCCATCTGTTGAGAAGACCCTCCTCTCCGTACAACCTACCTTGATCGTGTTGCTCTAACACGCTACCAGTTCCTTGAGAGAGATCATGGATCCCTCCTACACCGCTTGATATTTAACCGGCAGTGTGTTTTCCATATTACCGTTCCTACACCTTCTTTCTTTGACTTTCAGGTAAAACGAAGATACTACATAACCATAGGAGAGGCAGAGGAATATGAGAGGGAGGCAATGGCTGCTCGACTTCGCGAGGCAGCTATTCAGGCAGTGGCTGCAGCACTCCCGTATAACACCCATTATGATTTTGGGTTTTGCCAGGACCATCCATTGGAGTAGACCAAGCTAGGGCAAAAGCCTAAGCTTGGGGGAGTACGTGTTCTCATCGTCTTTACATTCATGCTTATGCTTTCACTTTGTTAGCCGGTGTTCACAGTTTGCCACTGTATTATCCATGCTAGTTTATTTTCGTTTTCTTGTTTTCTTGTTTTGTGTCCTTCTGAGAAAACCCAAAAAGGTTTTTTTCTTCTTTTGCTTGTTGGGAGCTTTCCCGTGTAAATAGTTTTCTTTTTCTTTGGGTCAAGGTAGAAGATATTGGTTACAATGTTTAGTGGCTCTTGCATGCATACTTGTTTAGCTTTCAAAGAGCCATATTACTTTGTCTTCTCCTTTGTGTTTGCCTGCAGATTCAGCTTAGTCCATTGCACGAGCACTCTTATTATTGTTCACATCGTTCGATCGTGCAAGTGAAAGGCAATAATGATGATATATGATGAAGTGACTGAGACTGAAAAGCTGGTATGAACTCTATCTATTTTGTTTTTGTAAATATGACTAGCTTGTCATCCCAGATTCAACTTTGTTGTGAGAGAACCATGTTTGCAATGACAACTTAGAGATCATAGTTTTTGATTCCATGCTTAGTTAGTTGAGAGTTTATAATGGTTTGTCTTGAATGTCAACATAGATTTTGAGATGACTATGATGTAGTATGATAGGATGGTATTCTCCTTTGAATGTCTCAAGTGGCTTGACTTGGCGCATGTTCATGCATGTAGTTGAAACAAAATCAACATAGCCTCTATGATGTTCGTGTTCATGGTGATTTATATCCTGTTCATGCTTGCATTCAATGTTAGTCAAACTCATTGCATCTTGATGACTGTTGTCGCTCTCTAGTTGGTCGCTTCCCAGTCTTTTGCTAGCCTTCACTTGTACTAAGAGGAATACTTCTTGTGCATCCACCTCCATAAACCCAAAAGTTTTTCCATCAAAGTCCACCATACCTACCTATTTTGCGGTATCTACCTGCCATTCCAAGTAAATTTGCATGTGCCATAATCTAAATCTTCAAGAAATAATCTGTTTTGCATGCCCGAACCGCTCATGTGGTGACAGAGGGCTATTGGTATCTTCCATGCTAGGAGTGTTATCCTCGACATGTGTTTATTCACTGTCATTCACGAGAAAGGGGCCGGTAATTGGAATGCCCAGTTCCACGCTTAAATCGAAAACATAACTGTAAAACAAGAGGATTGATGTTAGTATGGACGGTACCCGAGGATTCGGCTAGCCGTGGAGTGTGATTGATTGGTGGTGGGGGAGTTAAAACTTTACTTTTCTGTTTGGGAACCGCCTATAGCATGAGTAGCATGGAAGATATTGAGAACTCTTGGTCATTGCGTTGACAATGAAAGCATGCCACCCAAAATTATTATCTTTGTTTTCAAAGCTTGAGCTCTGGCACCTCTGCAGATCAATGCTTCCCTCTGCGAAGGGCATGTCTATTTATTTTCCTGTTGATTCATCCTCTCCTTACAAAAGCACCAATTAGAGAGCACCTCTGTCATTTTTATGCTTTGCTTTTGATTGATATTGTGTATGACTATGACTAGATCTTCGTTGCTATGAATTACAATGTTTAGTCAGCCCTTGATCTTTGAAAGTGCTCTGTATTTTTGTTTTGCACTCTCAGAAAGAGCTAGCGAGATACCACATATTCATATTGCTTCATGCTTGTTTTTATTGAAGACTTGGTATTTGAAACTCATTATTATTTGCTCGTTAGCTGATTATGCAATTGATATTAGTTTACCGTGAGACCTTTGTGTCACTTGCTTATGTGGTTAACTTGTGATCTTGCTGAAATTCTGGTTATGAGTTAGACATAGTTGCAACAAAAAGATCAAACAGAGTTTGTCAAAGTTTTTCTTTCTCTCTCAGTTTGTCAACTGAGTTGCTTGAGGACAAGCAAGGTTTTAAGCTTGGGGGAGTTGATATGTCTCCATCGTATCTACTTTTCCAAACTCTTTTGCCCTTGTTTTGGACTCTAATTTGCATGATATGAATGGAACTAACCTGGACTAACGTTGTTTTCAGCAGAATTGCCTTGGTGTTATTTTTGTGCAGAAATCAAAGTTCTCCAAACGTCCTGAAAATTTACGGGGAACGTTTTTGGAAAATATGAAAAATACCTGCGCCAAGATCCACCTGAGGGGGTGGGCCAGTGGGCCACAAGCCCTATCTCCGCCATCCCCCTGGTGGCGATGGGCAAGCTTGTGGGTCCCACACGGCTCTGCCGCCCCCAATCTCAGCTCTATAAGATCACTTTCGTCCCAGAAAAAATAAAAAAAGAAGATTTCGTTGCGTTTGCGATACGGAGGCGCCGCCACAACCTATTCTTCATCTGGAGGGCAGAACTGGAGTCCGTTTTGGGCTCCGGAGAGGGGAAATCGTCGCCATCGTCATCATCAACCCTCTTCCCTCTCCAATTCCTTGAAGCTCTTCGCCGTTCGTGAGTAATCTATTCGTAGGCTCGCTGGGCGGTGGTGAGTAGGATGAGATCTATCATGTAATCGAGTTAGTTTTGATGGGGACTGATCCCTAGTATCCACTATGTTCTGAGATTGATGTTGCTACTACTTTGCCATGCTTAATGCTTGTCACTAGGGCCTGAGTGCCATGATTTCAGATCTGAAATTATTATGTTGTCACCAATATATGTGTGTTTTAGATCCGATATTGCAAGTTGTAGTTACCTACTATGTGTTATGATCCGGCAACCCTGGAGTGACAATAACCGGAACCACTCCCGGTGATGACCATAGTTTGAGGAGTTCATGTGTTCACCAAGTGCTAATGCATTGGTCCGGTTCTTTATTAAAAGGAGAACCTTAATATCCCGTAGTTTCCTTTTGGACCCCGCTGCCACGGGAGGGATGGACAATAGATGTCATGCAAGTTCTTTTCCCTAAGCACGTATGACGACACACAGAATGCATGCCTACATCACATTGACGAACGGGAGCTAGCCACATATCTCTCTGTGTTATAACTGTTGCATGATGAATATCATCCAAACAAACCACCGACCCATTGCCTACGAGTTTGTCCTATTGTTGTTGCTGTTGTTACTTGTCTTGCCCTACTGTTGTTACTTGTCTTGCTCTTCTGCTACTGTTGCTACTACTGTTGCTTGCTACTGTTGCTAGTTGCTACTGCTATCACTAATGTTGTTCCTTGCCACTGCCATTACTCGCTACTTTGCTGTTACCACTTTGCTTGCAGATACTAATCTTTTAGGTGTGGTTGAATCTGACACATTCAGCTGCTAATACTCGAGAGTATTCTCTCACCTCCTGTTTGGCGATCAACAAATTTGGGTCGAATACTCTACCCTCGAAAACTGCTGCGAACCCACGCGCTGGTGGGCCATCAACAACATTCTTCTAGTTTCATTACCGGGGAGTGCTAGCAGCATTCTTCTAGTGTCGTTGCAGGGGAAGGTCTGTTGTCACCAAATCAGCATTCGTCTAGCTATTGCTAGAGAGTGGCAGTCAGTCGCTTCCCCGTGTTTTGCTAGCCTTAGCCTGTACTAAGCGGACTGACTGCTTGTGCATCCAAAACCTGTGAAACCAGTTATGCCACACGAGTCCACAATACCTACCTATATACGGTATTTACGTGTCGTACTAAGTAAATTTGCATGTGTCGTATTCAAATAAATATTTTGTTTTGTATGCCTGAATCGCTTATGTAGCGACTAGGGGCTATCAGTATCTTCCATGCTAAGTGAGTTATTCTCAAGATATTTGTTGACTCACTATCATTCACGAGAAAGTGGCTGGTAACCGGGATGCCCAGTTCCGTGCTCAAAGTCAAATCAAATCTAATGAAACAAAACTCCTCCAGGATTGTTGTTTGTATGGACAGTACCCGTGGATTTGGCTCGCCGTGGAGTGTGATTGATTGGTGGAAGGGGAGTAAAAACTTTACTTTTCTGTTTGAGAACCGCCTATAATGAATTTAGCATGGAAGATGTTGAGATCTCTTAGTTGTTGCGTTGACAATGAAAGCATACCGCCCAAAATTTTGATTCATCCCTGTTTTAAAAGCTCAAGCTCTAGCACCTCTCCAAATCAATGCTTCCCTCTGCGAAGGGCCTATCTATTTTACTTTATTGTTGAGTCATCCTCTTCTTTCTTCAAAGCACCAACTATCGAGAGCATAGTTTTCATTCTGAGCGTAAAGTGCATTGTCCCAAAGTACCACATTGTCTTCTGCATGATTGTGATATTACTCATTCTGGAATATTTACGTCTAGTCTCCTTTAAGATTCCGAAGGAGCGTCTGCATTTATTTATTTCTTCACCCATGGGGGCTATCAAGATATCACTCTAGTATGTCCAAGTCATGTGCATTGTAATCTCGTCATAATTTTCAGTTATGTATTATTCATTCTTGGTTGTTTGAAACTCTTTACATGATTGACGGATTTCTTTGTGCATTGTCTTTGTAGCATTGTTCCAATACTTATTGGACTTGTTCGTATTGCAATCTTATATACATCTATTGGAGCAAAAGAGTTTGTCAAAGTTTTCTTTGTCGCGTCCAGTTCATTGAACTGAATTGCTTGAGGACAAGCAATATGCTAAACTTGGGTGAGTTGATACGTCTCAAACGTATCGACTTCTCCAAACACTTTTGCTATTGTTTTGGCTTCATTCTTGCATGATTTGAACAAAACTAACCCGGACTGACGCTGTTTTCAGCAGAGCTGTCTGTATGGTTTTCTTGTGTGCAATAAAAAGGATATTTAGACGTCCCGGAAAATTCCCGTAAAAATAGAGAAAATCAGCGCACCAGAAGGAACCATAGGCCAGAAGATGGGCTAGAGGGGGGCCACCAGGCCTCCAGGCGGCCTAGTGGCACGGCCTCCCCTGGCCGCACGAAGAAGTCGCCTGGGTGGGGCCCTCCACCTATGGTGCCCTACCTTGGCTCCTATTTTTACCCGTGACGCAAAAACCCCAGAACAGAAGTCGTTTTTGTAGTTCTCGGCGCGGAGCCGCCGCCACCCTCGGTTCTTCTCCGGGAGAGCTAATCTGGAGGCTGTCTTGGCCTCCGGAGAGGGGAAATCGTTGCCATCGTCATCACCATCGCCACTCCATCACCCTTCCATGGCTTCCCCTTTCATGTGTGAGTAATTCCCTGCTGTAGGCAAAGGGGATGGTAGGGATTGGATGAGTTAGATCATGTAATAGTTTGTCTGATTGTTGGGGGCATGTTGCCTATCATCTACTATGGTGTTTATCATCTTTGCTACTACTTGTTACTCTTAATGCTTGTCACTTTGGACCCGAGTGCCATGATTTCAGATCTGAACCTATTATTTTTTCATGAATATATTTGTGTTCTTGATAATATCTATGAGTAGTATTCACCTATTATAGTCCGGAACCGGCGATCCCAATGGTGACAGCTTGGGACACCGAAGGGGATAGGCTGTAGTTTAAGGATTCTATGTGTCCATTGATTGATAATGCTTTGTTCCGGTGCTCTTTGACATGAGCACCTTAATCTCCATAAGTTCCTTTTGGCCCCGTTGGTAGCGGGCTGGTAGGACAAAAGATGTTGTGCAAGTTCTAATTGCAAGCACGCACAACTACCATGGGATACATCCTAATGTTTGATATTTGCCTAGATGATCATTACTTTTCTGTGTGCCTTGTCCCAAGTTAAGTACATGATACCTCTCATCCATGGAGCGCCCAACCATCCATATCCCTAGCCTACACTGTTTTAATCCTGCTAGGTACAAGTTTCTTTACTTCCATTGTTTTACTTTCGTTGCTCTGCCACCATTATTTCCTTTGCCATCATCACTTCCATATCACTGTTGCTACTAATATTTCGTTGCAAGCAAGTATCTTTCACGTGCGGTTCAATTGACAACTCAACTATTAAATCTTATAAATATTCTTTGGCTCCCCTTGTGTCGAATCAATAAATTGGGTTATCTTACCCGCAAAGACTATTGCGATCCCCTACACTTGTGGGTCATCAGTACCAAACTCGCAATTCAGATATTCATCTCTACGATCACATTGTAGACATATTATACTCTTGTCCCGACGATCTTCTACTTCACTCTGAAATTTCTTGAACCTTTCAATAATTCGGACTTGTGTTTCATCAAGTAAGTATACCAGTATCTACTCAAATCATCTGTGAAGTAAGAACATAACGATATCCACTGCATGCCTAAGCACTCATTAGACTGCATACATCAAAATGTATTACTTCCAATAAGTCACTATCTTGTTCCATCTCAATGGAAAATGAGGCTTTCAGTCATCTTGCCCGTGTGGCATGATTTGCATGTCGCAAGTTATTCAAAATCAAGTGAGTCCAAACGATCCATCTGCATGGAGTTTCTTCATGCGTTTACACCAATAGGCATGGTTCGCATGTCTCAAACGATTCAAAAACGAGTGAGTCCAAAGATCCATTAGTATGGAGCTTCTTCATGCGCTTTACACCAATATGACTCAAGTGTCAGTGCCACAAGTAAGTGGTACTATCATTACTACTTTGCATCTTTTGGCATCAATATTATGAACATGTGTATTATTACGATCGAGATTTAATGAACCATTCACATTGGTGCATGACCATTGAAGGTATTATTCATATAAATAGAATAAAATTTTATTCTCTGACTTAAATGAATAACTGTAATGCAATAAACATGATCCGATCATGTTCATGCTCAACCCAAACACCAAATAACATTTATTTAGGTTCAACACTAATCTTGATGGTAGAGGGAGTGTGCAATGTTGAACACATCAACCTTGGAAACAGTTCCAACACATTGTCACCTCGCTTTTAGGTAGTATCTGTTTATGCCATAGCTTTTATTTCGAGTTACTAACACTTAGCAACCTGAACCGGTATCTAATACCCCAGTGCTACTAGGAGTACTAGTAAAGTACACATCATGTATATCCAATATACTTTTGTCGACTTTGCCATCCTTCTCATCTACCAGGTAACTAGGGTAGTTCTGCTTCAGTGACCATTCCCCTCATAATAGAAGCACTTAGTCTCAGGTTTGGGTTCAACCTTGGGTTTCTTTACTAGAGTGGCAACCAGTTTGCCATTTCATAAAGCATCCCTTTTAACCCTTACCCTTTTCAAAACTAGTGGTTCTACTAACCATCAACACTTGATGCTCCTAGTTGATTTCTACCTTTGCGGTGTCAAACATCGCAAATAGCTCAAGGATCATCAACTCTATCCCGGATACGTTGTAATTCATCACGAAGCTCTGTAGCTTGGTGGCATTGACTTTGGAGAATTATATCACTCACTATCTTATCTGCAAGATCAACTCCCACTCGATTCAAGCGATTGTAGCACCCAGACAATCTGAACACATGCTCAACGATTAACATGACATGCAAATCATATGTGGCATTGACTTTGGAGAATTATATCAATCACTATCCTAAGCAAAATAAGGTGCATAAAAGGATTAACATCACATGCAAATCATATGTGACATGATACGATCATGAACTTGTGCTTCTAGATCTCCACCACCAAAGCACTGACATGATCTCCATCGTCACCGGTGCCACACCATGATCTCCATCATCATGATCTCCACCATTGTGCTTCCATCGAGGTTTTCACGCTAACTATGTTGTTACTACTAAAGATACTGCCTAGAGATATAGCAAGAGCATTTGCAAGCGCAAACTAAATTTAAAGACAACCCTATGGCTCATGTCGGTTGCCGTAGCATCGACGTGCAACTCGATATTTAACTATTAGAACATGATCATATCATACATCCAATATATCATATCATGTCTTTGGCCATATCACATCACATCATACCCTGAAAAAACAAGTTAGACGTCCTCTAATCTGTCGTTGCAAATTTTACATGGCTGCTATGGGTATCTAGTATGATCGCATCTTACTTACGCAAAGCCACAACGGTGATATGCAAATTGCTATTTAACCTTCTCCAAGGACCGCCTCGGTCAAATCCAATTCAACTAAAGTTGAAGAAACAAACACCCGTCAGTCATCTTTATGCAACAAGTTGCATGTCAGTCGATGAAACCGGTCTCTCATAAGCGTACGAGTAAAGTTGGTCTGGGCCGCTTCAATCCAATAATACCGCTGAATTAAGAAAATACTAAGGAGGGCAACAAATTGAACATCAACGCCCAGAAATTCTTTTGTTTTCTACTCGAGATATCATCTACGCATGAACCTAGCTCGGATGCCACTGTTGGGGAACATAGCATGGGAAACAAAAAAATTCCTACCCACACGAAGACCTATAATGGTGATGATTATCTACGAGAGGGGAGACTTCATCTACATACCCATGTAGATCACTAAGCGGAAGCATATATAACGCGGTTGATGTAGTGAAACATCTTCGTGATCCAAATCGCAGCCCGTCCCGCAATCTCATCACGATCCATCCCGCGATCCATCACGATCCATCCCGATCTAGTGCCGTTTGAACGGAACCTTTGTGTTCAGCACACGTACAGCTCGATGACGATCACCACCTTCTTGATCCAGCACAACGACGTGGTGGTGGTGAACTAATCCAGCAGGGCTTCGCCTAAGCACCGCCGAACTAGACTAGAGGAGAATCAGATCTAGAGGGAAGTAGAGGGAGCACGTGGCAATTAGGGTTATCCCTCACCCCTAAAACCTCTTGTATATATATGAGGAGAGGAGAGGAGGCAGCCTTGGCCCCTACTCCAAGGAGAAGGGGTCGGCTGAGCCAACAAGGGAGGAATCCACCTCCCACACGGGAGGTGGAATCCTATTAGGACTCCTTCCTAATTTAGAAACCCTTTCCACCTTTTGGCTTTTTGCCTTATTCCTCCACTCCAGTCGCATAAGACCTTAGGGAAGGCTTTGTCCAGCCCAGGGGCTGGTCTACCTCCTCTCACAGCCCATGAAGCCTTTGGGTCATCACACCCCTCCCGGTGGTCCCCTGGTACCCACTCGGTACACTATTGATGAGCCCGAAACTTTTCCGATGACCAAAACAGGACTTCCTATATATCAGTCTTTACCTTCGGACCATTCCAGAGCTCCTCGTGACATCCTGGATCTCATCCGAGACTCTGAACAACATTCGGTCACCAGCACCTCTAACTCAACTATACCAAAACGTCACCGAACCTTAAGTGTGCAGGCCATGGGAGTTCGAAAACTATGTAGACATGACCTGAGACAGTCTCCAGTCAATATCCAACAACGGACCTGGATACCCATATTGGATCCTACATATTATACGAAGATCTTTATCGGTTGAACCTCTATGTCAAGGATTCAGTTAATCCCGTATGTTGTTCCCTTTGTCCTTCGGTATGTTACTTGCCCGAGATTCGATCTTCGGTATCTCCATACCTAGTTCAAACTTGTTACCGACAAGTCTCTTTATCGTTCCGTAATGCAAGATCTCATGGCTAACTCCTTAGTTACTTTACTTGCAAGGCTTATTGTGATGTTGTATTACCGAGTGGGCCCCGAGATACCTCTTCGTCACACGAAGTGACAAATCCTTGTCTTGATCCATGCCAACCCAATAGACACCTTCGGAGATACCTCTAGAGCACCTTTATAGTCACCCAGTTACGTTGCGACGTTTGATACACACAAGGTATTCCTTCGGTGTCCGGGAGTTGCATGATCTCATGGTCATAGGAACACATACATTGACATGCAGAAAACAGTAGCAATAAACTGACACGATCACATGCTATGTTTATAATTTGGGTCTTGTCCATCAAATCATTCTCTTAATGATGTGATCCCGTTATAAAGTGACAACACTTGTCTATGGCCAGGAAACCTTGACCATCTTCGATCAACGAGCTAGTCAATTAGAGGCTTGTGATAGCCCGAGACCGATGCTCCACAAGATTCCCCTCTTTTCCATTGTCATTGTGTTATTATTTTGTTTGTCGCATTCATCATCACATCATTCGCATCATCCGCATTGCATCGGCACTCCGTTGTCGCTAGTTTTCAAACTTGCATCCGTTATTAGTTGCCGGTTCTCTCCGTTCTCGTTGTTGCCTGTTTTGAGCCTAACCACACTCGCACGCACCCGTGGCATCGACAAACCTTGCTTTTAAAAGTGTGTATAAAACTTTATCTGATTGGATTGAAACTTGGTGTGCGGTCTTATTTTCATATAGCTAGACCGCTTGCCAGTTTTCATCGCAATGGGAGTTCGTTTGATACCCGAATGATTGTCCGTAGCGGCATTGCCATCGGTCTATCATCGGATGTTTTCGGTGTTTTAAAACTCTGTCGCCGGGTGCCATTTTCCCCTCTCATCTCCATCTAGCCCCCTCTACACAGCCCACCATACCCATACTAGCCAACCCCGCAACCGGAGCCGTCCGATTGAGATCGAACGCTTCGAAAAAGGGCTAATTTCCCTAACCCTATACCCCTGCCTATATAAGGAAGGCCTAGCCTTCCTAATCTGGAAACCCTAGACACCGCCCTCGTTTCCCATGCCCCCCAACAGCCAGCCGACACCTCATCCACATCCTCTCTCCTCAGTCCCCAGGCCAGCCGAGGCCCGGAGCAGGCCCGTCCAACCTGAAACATCGCTGCCCGTAGCTCCCTCTGTGATCCCGATCTGGATCGGGAGGATCTCGAGATCCTCTGGCCGCCAGCAGGTGCTCCGAGCACTGCCTCGCCTCCCCTTCATCGGCGAGCACAGGAGCGCCACCGCTGGTGAGCCGCGAGGAGCTCCCCCTCGCCGGATCTCCCTCTTCCTCTCTCTTCTACTCTCCCCCTCACCGGATCTCTCTCTTCCACCCACAGCTACCCTGGAGCCGCCAACCGATCTGCCCGTAGCGGCCCACCTCGAGCTACCATCACCGGAAATGGGATTCCCCGCCCCTGGTCTACCTTAGGGCGGCCTCCTCGACTCCTCCGGCGTCCCCATGGCGGCCCCTCGCCGGAGCCCTGTAGTCGTCGCCGTGTGCTTCCAGCTCGGGAACAAGCACGAGGGACGAGCCCCGCATGTGTGCCGCGTGGGTCGTTATCGCCTCAGGGTCCGCGCCAGCCGCCACCTGGGCTGGCCAGCTTGCTCCCTCCCCTGGGCCCAGCCGGCCTCCTCCGCCAACCACCAGGCCGGCCTGCCTCGCCCCACCGAGCCGGCCCGAGCCTTCCAAGCTCCTGGGCCAGATCCAGCCGACCAAGGTGAGCCAACATCTCCCGGCCCTCTGTTTTGCGCTCGTGCGCGGCTTAGCTATATGTCGCCATGCCTGTTTTGGCTCGAAACCGCAGATTCGGCCCATTTGTTTTATTAGGTTTTACAAATTTATTTAATTTCAGAAAAGAGCATTTGTTTTCAAACGAGCGGAGATTCCAAACCGTGCACCGGATCGGAGTGATTTAAATATGAAACTTGACTAGTGTCTCGCGTAGGTTAATATTTTCCAACTCTCATGCATGATTAAAACTATTAACCTTGTTGTTTACCTCGTTTTGCATGTTGTGTCGTGCTAGAACGGTTTAGGTCGTAACTATTTACCCATAGCTCTGTTCGAGATGATCCATATATGTACATGGACTAGAACGACGCGTAGATTCACGTGCTCCACTTTGTTTTGCTTTTTAACAAACTTAAAATTTGATTAGGACAGATCTGGATAGATTGCTATTTTAACGCTTGGGGTCATTTCGAAAATGCTATAAGTTGTTTCCGACCATATTTAAAATGCCTAGATAGGTAGTTAAATTGTACTTCACTTCTTGCCATGTTTAACAACATTTAATATTGTCGTGTACCTAAACGGGAGCGAACTAAATAACTAAACATGGAGTTTCGTCGATATGCAACTCGTTGCATATCGAGCTTCACTTAATGTGTAGTGTTTGCGTGATGTGAATTGCCATGCCATGCCTTGCATATTTGAACTGATCATGCATCATATTGTGCATGTGCCATGGTGGATATCGTGTGTTGATTCTTACTTCCGGTTTGATTCGTCTCGATAGAGTTCCGCAGCGTGTCGGAATGTGAGGTATTCGTTCAACTACGTCGGTTCGTCTGCTTCACGGAGTCGATCTTCTTCCAAGAAGGATCTCAGGCAAGATGACCATTTCCCTAGATACCATTACTATCATTGCCATGCTAGTTGTTTCGTTTCTATCGCTATGTCTCGTTGCTTACCATTTGTTAAATATCAGCCTCTCAACATTGCCATGAAAACCCTCTACCTGTTCACAACCTAGCAAACCACTGATTGGCTATATTACCGCTTGCTTAACCATGTGTTAGCGTTGCTAGTTGCCGGTGAAGTTGCTTCCTTGTGATCACATGGGTTCCTTGTTATACCACAATATCAATGTTAATTTATTTAATACAACTATATACTTGGTAAAAGGTGGAAGGCTCGACCTTTCTAGCCTGGTGTTTTGTTCCACCTTTGCCCCCTTAGTTTCAGCTACCGGTGTTATATTCCATATTTGAGCGCTCCTAACACGATCGGGGTTGTTATGGGGACCCCCTTGATAATTCGTTTTAGTTAAAGCTGTTCTGGCAAGGACCAACTTTGGTACTATATTTGCCTAATTAACTAATGAACCACATAGGGGTTGATCACCCCATGGATAATTTAATCAACCCCTGGGCCAATGCTCCTCATGAGTGTTGGTCCAAACAAGAGCACCGTGCGGGGCCAACCCGGGGTAACTCGGGAGATGTCTATGAGGCCACCGTATGCTTCGCTTATCCGTCATGTCCTGAGAACGAGATACGCGGCTCCTATCGGGATCGTCCACACGTCGGGCGGCCTTGCTCGATTAGTTTTATCTTTGACGAATGTCTTGTGCATCGGGATTCCGCTGAGGCTTTGGGTTATCTAAGAGTCGAGGTTTTCCACTAAGGAATCCGAGGAAGTCACGAGTTTCGTGGTTGAGGTTTTCTATGCGGCTTGTGGTAATTTATGATGGACTAGTTGGTGCACCCCTGCAGGGTTAAATATTTCGGAAAGCCGTGCCCGCGGTTATGTGGCAGTGTGGAAACTTTGTTTAACATCTGGTTCTAGATAACTTGAAGTTAACTAATTAAAACTTGCCAACTGCGTGCGTAACCGTGACTGTCTCTTCGTGATCTCCTTCTTTGATCGAGGACACAGTGGGGTTATGTTTTTCGTAAGTAGGTGATCAGGATCACTCATTTGATCATCAGTAGTTCACGTCCTCTATGCGTAGATCTTCCCCCTCTTATTCTCGTACTCGTAAGTTAGACACCTCAAATAAATGCTTAGTCGCATGTTCCAGCCTCACCACTTAACCATACCTCACCTTTAAAGCTTTGCTAATATTGATACTTTTGGAAATGAGATTGCTGAGTCCCTTGTGGCTCACAGATTACTTCAACACCAGTTGCAGGTACAGGTAAAGTGATATTAAGACGTGAGCGCGATGATTGTTCATTTGGAGTTTCTTCTTCTTCTTCGTCGATCTAGGATGGGTTCCAGGCCAACAGTCTGGGGGTAGTGAGGATGGACATCATTCTTTTATCGTTTGTTTTCGTCCGTAGCCGGACTATTCTCTTCTTCATGATGTTTATGTATTTGTACTGATGTGACTCTGATGTAGCTTGTGGCGATTGTAAGCCAATTCCATATACTCATCTTTTCAGTACATGTACTTGTAATGACATCCATTCTTACGAAACAACGAGCTGTGCTTCTATCCCTGTCGAGGCCCTCGTGCCAAAATAAGGATAGGATCGCATCTTGGGCGTTTCAATTTGGTATCAGAGCAGTACCGACCTAGGATCCCCCTTGATTGATCGAACTTGGCCAAGTCAAGTCTAGTAAAAACTCCTTTGAGTCTAATTATATATCGAAGAGTAGGATTTTTTTCTCCTCTTCTATGCTCTGATGAGGAATCTTGGCGTAAGAATTTTAATTCTCTCATCTTCTCACTCAAATTTTTAGGATCACGCGGATATTTTTGGAATCTATATGATGTCGATGTGACAGAGTTCTGACTTGGTGCCTCCTGTTTGACTTGATTTCTTCCGGGGAGTTGAGCTCCAAGGGATTCTTGAGCACATCGTTATCATTCAGATTTCTTAGTATCTCAGGACGAAGGATGTTCGAAATTGCTTCAATACTAGTAGTGGCGAGAGGAGTCCGGCTTCCCCAGTAGTGGTGCAGATAGGTCCGGATATTTCGCCATACTTCGTATCGTTGTGGTTACGAGTATCTGAGATAGATGAGGTTCTGAGATTTTGGTTATGTGTTGACGGATGTGATACACTGGACGAGTTAGTATAGGAGTATAGTGATATATTACTCCTTGTATCCGTGGACCAGATTGCATGACCAGAGATTTCGGAAGTTCTTAGGTGGGAACTCATGTAGATACTTATAGGATGAAAGTGCGTTATATCGACTAGAGGGGGGGTGAATAGGAGATTTTTAGAATTTCATCACTGATGACTAACTTACAGCGGAAACAGTTAAGGATCAGTTGTGCAATCGTTCACAACAGCAGTATCACAGAGTGAAGATTATGAAAACAGATTGCACAATAAGCAGGCACGCAGAATACAGATGATGATTAACTCAAGTGAAGAATTTGGGGTTGAGGAAATTCAGAGAAAGTCTTCAGCAAATTCTTCAAACAGTCATAGTGAATGTCATCAACACATAATACAGAGAATGTAAAGAGTTGAGGAATTAGAACCCGATTCTTGGTGAAGACTGTTGTTGATGACCCAGTTTCAACTGCTGTGACAGTTGTACATCTGGTTTGGAGCGGCTTGGTATTTAAACCAAAGGACACCCAGTCCCGGGACACACAGTCCCTACCGTATTCTCCTTGAGCTAAGGACACACAGTCCTCGCCCAACACTCGTGGTAAGTCTTCAGGGCAGACTTCCAAACCCTCACAAACTCGGTCACCCGGTGATCCACAATTGACTGCTGGATTGCTCTAGACCATGACGCCTAACCGTCTGGAGGATGCACAGTCCTCAAAGGTAAAAGGCTTCAGTCCCACACAGGAACAACTTCTTCAGTGATGCTCAATCTAGGTTTGGTTTGTGGTTTCGGTGGGTTATGTATTTCCTCACTGATGATTTACTCTCAAAAGCTCTGAGGAATTTGGGTTGCTCTTATGACAAGTGTCAGTTTCTAACGGAGCAGCCAACCAGCTAGTGGTTGTGAGGGGCGGCTATTTATAGCCTGGGAGCATCCCGACATGATTTGACATTAATGCCCTTAAATAATATGACCGTTGGAGTGAATAAGACCAGTGACTTGGCATGGCGTATCGAAACGGTCGGGACCCTCAACTGTGAGAGTCCTCATGTCACTCATATTCCTCACTTGAGGCTTTTGGTAGGATTTGGCTTGGGTTGAGCATCATGAGGAAAATCATTCCATAGTGTTACTTTGACCCTCTTTAACAGTACGGTGTTCCTATTCATCAAATGCGAAGAAAGTAAAACAGAAAACGTAAATCTTCACGCTTCAATTTCTTCAGAACGATTTTCTTCAGGAACCACCGATCTTCTCAATATCAATATCTTCATGAGGAATATCAATTTCATAGCAAATTCTTCGCGATTCATTTCTTCAGCTTCAGACTAATTTCTTCAACTGAAGACATATGTTTTTAGGGGTCGATATTCTTCAAATATCTCAAACTCCTCAATGACTTATAGATCCTGTGTACACTTATAAACACATTAGATACTTAACCTATAAGTCTTCAAACCACCAAAATCACTAAGGGGCACTAGATGCACTTACAATCTCCCCCTTTTTGGTGGTTGATGACAATTAGGTTAAGTCTTCAACAGGGAATAAAAATGTGAAGTGTAAATACTCAATTGAGGAATTTGAAGACAAGATTCACAGAGACTCCCCCTGAAGATGTGCATACCTTGAGGATTTTGCTTTTATAGCATATGCACATTGATGATTTATATCATGGAGATCTCCCCCTGAATCTTGTAAATCATGCATACATATAACATATCATATGAAGAAAATGAAGATGCATGATGGCAAATGGTATCTGACGAATTTCAGCATGCGTGCATTAAAACTTGAGGAATAAGCATGCGAAGAAAAACGTTCAAAAAAACGTCAGAGTACCATCGGGCTTAAGTTACAACTCATTACATAAAAACTTCAGAAGAGCCAAGAGTTTGTAACTTAAATATAGTTCATAGGCCCCAAAAATAAATCCCGTTTGAAGACTAACTCTCAAGTTTCTCCCCCTTTGTCATCAAGTGACAAAAAGGGACAAACTGAGGACTAACGCCCGTGTAGACTTCATTTCTTGGCGGTGGATGAAGATCCTTGGCGCTTCTTGGGTGTAGTCTTCTTCCTTGGGCCTGTTGCGGTGTCGAGCTGTTCCTCATCAGATTTGGCGGTGCGGAAGGATGAGAAGGAGCTGTCTTCAAGATCTGGCACTGGAATGGGCTTGAACTTCTTCTTGGGAGGCCACGACCAGTCAAAGTCCTGCTCAAAGTTCAATTCTTCAAGCTCAGTCTGGGTCTTCAGATGTGCAAGGGTAGCCCAGGTGCGATCAAAAACCTCATGCAGATAGTGATGATTAAGCTTCACACTGTTCTGTGTCTCAGTGAGGGTTTTCACAATGGCACCAAATTGGCGTTTGACCCATTTGTGGTTGTGATCGACCTTCTGATGAAGACTGAGAAGAAGCTCTCTGGTGTTTAGCACACGAGGAGGAACTGGGCTTGGTGGACGAGTTTCAGTATCGTCCCATGAGGAATATGCATTTGGCTCTTTAAATTGACCATCAAGATGCCTGCTTCCTTCATCAATTACAGACTTTCCTTTTCCCTCAATGGGCTCGAAAGTCTTCTTGTTGACTCGGATAGGAGGCATATAACCAACATGGTTCTGGAAATCTGCGTGGAAGTTGATGCCTGTCCTTGTCCTGAGGAATCTCATGATCCATGGTGCATAAATTTTGTGATCATATGGGCACATTGCATTGTCAGCCAAAGTCCTCAAGAAGAAATCATGAATATTCATCGGGATACCGTGAATGATGTTGAAGAGGATATTCTTCATGAGGCCGACGACATCTTCTTCATCGTCATGGCCTTTGATGGGCGCGAGCACACTGCAGAGAATGCGGTAGACAGACCGGGGTGTGTACTTGAGCTCATGGACAAGGAATGTGGTTCTTGAGGGCTTTCCTGCAACCAAAGGCTTCATGAGGACTTCCATCATTCCATTTGGTAGCTCACGCTCACCATAAAGCTTCACTGCCCCTTCTGAAGGAATTGGTACGGGCAGTTCTCTGAGGAGTTCAGACGCTGGAGCCTTGTAGTGAGTGTTTTGGGTCATCCAGTCGAACACCCAAGTGTTGATGTCATCAGCATTGCCCGAGATGTGCAGAGTTGCATAGAACTGAAGAATTAGCTCACTATTCCAATCTGATATGTCTGAGCACATAGGGAGCAAACCTGCATCATGTAGTACACTGAGGACTGGTTCCATGCAGGGAATTTCTTCAAGTTCATCATGAGGAATGTGCCTGTGCTGGAATATCTTGTTGCGTCCACGGAGCACAGAAGCATAGTAGTTCATCTGAGTCCTTGTCCAAAACTTCAGATGCCTCATTTGGGGCTTGTCATAAGGATTCTCTCCGATGAAATACATGCGTTCCTCAAAGAAATTTTCTTTCTGAAACTTGGGCCGCTTCGAGAATGGCTGGTGCTGAACTGGCTGGATATTGTGCTGAGGAATGGGTGGGGAAACAACCATGGCAGTTTCTGGGTTGAGCACAATGAATTCATTGTCAGGGGCGGGAACATTTTCTTCAGCAGTGTCCTCAGGTTGAGGAATTTCATCAGCTGGTATTTCTTGCTCTGGCTGAGCTTCAGGCTGAGGAATTTCTTCTTCCTCCTCAGCTTGAGGAGTTTGATCAGCCTGTTCAGTGGGAGGAGCCTGCTCAGACTGGACATATTCTTCAGCTTGTTTTTCATCAGCTGACTTTGTGGCAGAAGCAGATTCATCAGCTGCTGCAGCTGAAGCTTGATTAGTCTCTTTCTGAGGAATATGAGGTTGAGGACTATCATCAATCTGTATTTCCTCATCAGTATGCTCCTCAGAGGCAGCATCCTTCATTTCCTCATCTGCCCTTGTAGTTTGGTCACCAATGACGACCATTGCATATGAAGGTGCAACATTTAGAGGCACCGGGTCCAGAGGGGCGGATTCTTCAGTTTCTTTGAGGCGTTTTGCCTCAATCTTTTCTTCTGCTGAGGAAGCTTTTCTCTTCTTTGCTTCCTTCTCAGCAGCTCTTGTCTTTTTCGCGTCTGATGCAGACGGGATTAACTTCTTCACCTTTGAAGCTTTTGGTGAAGGTGTTTTCTCTACAGATTCTTCAGCTGGTAGTGAGGAACCAGCTGGAACAGAGTCATCAGCCTACTTTGATGAAGCAGCTGGATCAGGAGCAGTTGCATCAGGGGTTGCAGTTTCATCAGGAGCGGTCTCGGTGATGATTTCTTCAATAGCCGGCTCATCAGCACGGCGCTCTTGGTGTTGTTCCTCAGATTGAGGAATTTCCTCCTCATCAGGAGATGCATCTTCTGGCTGTTCAACCAGGGGCTGAGGAGTCGGTGCTGGAGGGAGGTGACGTTTGTTGTAGTCATCAACAGCACTAGTGGCTAGCTTGATGAAATTGCGTTTGATGCTTGTGCGGTCTGACAGTTTCTCACACTTGTCAGTCAAGACTTGCAGCTCTGCCTGGGTTGACACCAATGCTTCAGGCGTCAGCTTGAGGACATTTTGCCTGAGGAATTTCTCCTTTCTGGCCTTTGCAATCTTTGCCTGCTTGGCCTTCTGTTCCTTCCACTTGGCTTCGTTTATGAAGGTAGCCACCATGTGGCTGACACCAGGAGGAAGTTTCAAATCATCAATGGGTGTGTTTGGGTCTTCATACCATACATTGATGAAGTCGAGGAGGACCTTGGGGTCCATGGCCAGAGGAATAGCACTGCCTGATGCTTGTGCTACCCTTTCTTGCTTGTTCCTGATGATGGCCTCCAGAGTTTCATCATCATATTCATCACTTCCCTCTGATGCAGACGGGACTGTGATGATTTTGCTGGGGCTGGGCAGAGGTGCAGGTTCAGTAGTTGCCAAAGTCTTCACAAGGGGTGTTGAAGACTTTGTCTCTGAGCTAGTTGCAGCTGGGAGTGAGGAGCTGGAGCTGGCAGTCGTAGTCTTCACGACTTTCTTCTGTACTGGCTTTGGAGGTGGAGCTGAGGACTTTGGTGTAGATGAGATGGGTGTTGAGGGTTTTGGCGCTGATGGTTTTGGAGTTGATGGTTTTGGAACCGAGGGTTTTGGAGCTGAGGGTTTTAGAGCTGAGGGTTTTGTGACAGAACCCTGTCCAGACTTCTCTTGAGGCTTTGGATCCTTTGGCTTTGATGGCGCAGACTGCTTTTGAGGAATCTCTGAGCCTGAAGTTTCTGCTGCTGAGGAATGAGCAGCACCGGAGGCAGCAGCTGAGGATTCATGAAATTTCTTCACTGCTGTTTCGGCTTGCTTCTTGAGCTTGGCCAGATGCCTTTCTTTTTCATCTGGGTAGTCATCAAGTGTCATAAGACTTGAGGGATGAGCAACTTGATGATCCTCAAGTGGAGCCCTTCTGCCAGGAGGCTTCAAAGCGAATTTCTTCGCATATTTTGGGGTTACAAACCTGTACTCCTTCCACTCCTTTGCCCATCTGCGTTCAATTTTCTGCAGCCTAATCTTTTTTTGGGCATAGTCTCAGGTTCATCATCAGGCGTCAATAGTCCATGTATATGTCATCAGGAATATCAACAGCTGTGTTCTGCTCCAGTTTCTTTCCTCCCTTCTGTTTCCTTTCTTCCTCCATTTTCTTCAGACGAGGAATTTGCTGATGATTTTGAACTCTTGAAGATTCTGATGAGCCTTGAAGAGTTTCTTCCAGAAACGCTGCAAATGAGTTAATGTGATGAGAACCGAGAGATTCATCAGCTGACATGTGTGTACCTGTGAACAGAGTATAGTTGCGAGGAATTTGGAGAGGTCATATGCGTTCTCAGATTTGAAGAAAAATGAACAAAGGTTTGACAGTTTGAGGAATATAACCAGTGGTTGAGGAATTTGCATAAGCATACTGTTCTTGGGTTCCAGAGTTGTACAGATCCGAAAATTTGCACAATTGAGGAATCTCGTGAAAATCTTAGATGCTTAGCTAGTTCATCAATGATTGTGGTGATGGATAGTGTTTGAGGAATCATGTGCGCATCGTATCTTGAGGAAAAACAGATTTCACATGGGGGAGGTAAAATTTCAGATCTAATCTGCTGTAAAAATGGGATATATTTACCCTGGAAGGTGCGAACGAAGAACACAAAAAGGTGGTGTTGGAGAGGCTCTTCGGTCAAGTGTCCAATGCACCCTAACTTGGCAGCAGAGGACGTCTACGGTGGCGGCGGATGTAGATGCTCTAACTCCGGCATGATCCCGGCGGCGAGAAGGTTGAGGCAGTGAAGCTCTTCCTTGCCGGCGACAGGACAACCAGCGGTGGCGCTAGGGTTCGATGGAGAGTGTGATGGCAGGAGAGCGACGAGGCGAAGAAGAAGATACTGAAGGGGTTAAGGACATATTTATAGCCCGAAAGTTACTGTTTGGCGCGAAAGTTTCAGACCGAATAGCCCTTGCCTCTACGTCTCCGCAGGACACGTGTAGCTCCCGTACGATGCGGTGGAGATAGTGGAGATCGTGGTTATCCGATCGTGGGAAGTGGGGGTTCAGTTACTGTTCCTTTGAAGAAAACAATTTTTGAGGATTTGAGGATTTTTGTTACAAAATCATCAGCTGACAAGGATGCAGTGAGGATTTTGAACAAAGTTTCAAGTAGAACGCATATGAAGAATTGAATAGACTGGATAAGTATAGCATAGAGGGAAAGTAGGGTCCGATCACATTCACTTAGCAGAACCATCAACTTGAAGAAATAGCAATAAGTGAATGCTGTTGAGGACTAGAAATCACAGTCTTCCTAGGCAAATGAAAGTCATCAAGTATTTTTGAAGATTTTGCAATATATCATCACAATGAAGAACAACTGTTTTGAAGAAAAATGCATTGTGAGGAAATTGATCATTTGGAGAAAATCAACTTGAGGAATTTCACATTGGGCGGTGGCGTTACCCACCATATAAGAATGTTGATAACAGACGCCGCGTACAATTGTCGTAGGGCCCTGAGAATCAATTTCTTCGTTAATTTCTTCACATTCAGAGTGACTTTCTTCATTGGTTGAAGAAAATCGTTTCATCATGTGTTGCACATCTAAGTCATCAACTTTGCATAAGCGTTAGGATGTGTGCATGTTTTTACAAAACATTTGAAGACTCTAAGATATTTATCTCACACCGCAACTTGCAAAACCTTTTCTCATCCAAGGGCTTAGTGAAGATATCAGCCAGTTGATTATCAGTCTTCACATGGTCGATGAGGATATTGCCCTTGAGGACATGGTCCCGAAGAAAATGATGACGAATCTGGATGTGCTTGGTCTTCGAGTGCTGCACTGGGTTGTATGCAATCTTGATAGCACTCTCATTGTCACAGTAGATAGGCACATTCTTCATGTTGATGCCGTAGTCCTTGAGGGTTTGCTTCATCCATAGCAATTGAGCACAGCAAGAACCAGCAACAATGTACTCAGCTTCGGCAGTGGAGAGTGATACGCAGTTCTGCTTCTTTGAGGACCAGCAAACTAGTGATCTTCCGAGGAAATGGCATGTGCCAGATGTTGACTTGCGATCCACATGGTCACCAGCATAGTCTGAATCAGAATACCCTACCAGATGAAGATTGGAGCCCTTGGGATACCATAATCCTAGTGTTGGTGTGTGAGCTAAGTATCGAAGAATATGTTTCACAGCCTTATGGTGTGATTCCTTCGGTTTTGCTTGAAAACGTGCACACATGCAAACACTAAGCATTATGTCTGGCCTAGATGCACATAGATACAATAAAGAGCCAATCATAGAACGGTATACCTGCTGATCGAAATCTTTACCATTTTCATCAGTGCTGAGGTGACCGTTGGTAGGCATTGGAGTCTTGGCACCTTTGCATTCATGCATGTCGAATTTCCTCAGAAAATCCTTGAGGTATTTCTCCTGTGATATGAAGATTCCATTGCTTTGTTGACGAATTTGAAGACCTAAGAAGAATTTCAGCTCCCCCATCATAGACATCTGATATTCTTCACTCATCATATAGGCAAATTCATCAATGTATCTTTTGTCAGTACAGCCAAATATGATATCATCAACATATATTTGACATACAAACAGCTCATTATCATAAGATTTTGTGAAAAGAGTTGGATCAAGTGAACCAGGTTTGAAGCCTTTCTTCATGAGGAATTCCTTCAATGTATCATACCATGCCCGAGGGGCTTGCTTGAGGCCATACAGAGCCTTTTTGAGTCTGAAGACTTTGTCTGGATTATTTGGATCCTCAAAACCTGGGGGCTGAGCAACATATACTTCTTCCTCAAGCTTACCATTGAGGAATGCACTTTTCACATCCATTTGATATAAGATGATGTTATGATGATTAGCATAAGCAAGTAGAATTCGAATAGCTTCAAGTCTAGCAACAGGTGCAAAAGTTTCATCGAAATCTATTCCTTCAACCTGGGTGTAGCCTTGGGCTACTAGTCGTGCCTTGTTCCTCACCACTTGACCGTCCTCACCTTGCTTGTTTCGGAAAATCCACTTGGTGTCGATGATGTTATGCTTGCGAGGATCTGGTCGTTTGACGAGCTCCCATACGTCATTCAGCTTGAATTGAAGAAGTTCGTCTTGCATGGCTTGGATCCACTCCGGTTCTAGAAAAGCCTCAGCTACTTTTGAGGGTTCTGTGATAGATACAAAAGAAAAATGCCCACAAAAGTTAACTAAGTGTGAAGCTTTTGAGCGAGTGAGAGGACCTGGCGCGTTGATGTCGTTGAGGATTTTGTCAAGTTCTACTTCATTTGCAATCCTCGGATGAGCTGGTTGAGGATTTTGTCTGGGCTGAGGAAGTGGTGTTGTTGCAATTTCCTCAGGAGCATCTTCTTGACTTTCATCAGCGATGGGGATTGTTTCTTCACCAATTTCCTCAGTGGGGACAATGTCTTCAGTAGGCTTAAGCTTTATTGCTTCCTCGGGAGACAGCTTATCTGGATCAGAAGGCAATTGCTCTCTTTGCGAGCCATTAGTTTCATCGAACCGCACATCTACAGTCTCAACAACTTTGTTGTGATAGTTGTTGAAGACTCTGTAGGTGTGTGAGTCCTTTCCATATCCGAGCATAAAACCTTCATGTGCCTTAGGTGCAAATTTTGAGCTATGATGAGGATCTCTAATCCAGCATTTTGCACCGAAGACTTTGAAATAACTTACATTGGGTTTCTTGTCAGTGAGGAGTTCATCTGAGGTTTTCTTGAGGAATTTGTGAAGATATACCCTGTTGATGATATGGCATGCAGTATTGTTTGCTTCAGGCCAGACGCGACGAGGAGTCTGATATTCTTCAAGCATAGTTCTTGCCATCTCAACCAGAGTCCTGTTCTTTCTTTCGACGACACCATTCTGCTGAGGAGTATAAGGAGCAGACAATTCGTGAGTAATACCAAGTTCATCAAGATAATCATCAAGACCAGTGTTTTTGAACTCGGTTCCATTATCACTCCTGATATGTTTGATCTTGATGCCGAAGTTCGTTGATGCCCTTGAAGAAAATCGTTTGAAGATTTCCTGCACTTCAGTTTTATACACTATAATATGCACCCAAGTGTATCTGGAATAATCATCAACTATGACAAAGCCATATAGAGATGCTGCATTGGTTAGTGTTGCATAATGGGTAGGTCCAAACAAATCCATATGAAGCAATTCAAATGGACGAGTAGTGGTCATGATGGTTTTGGAGGGATGCTTGGATCTGGTCATTTTTCCAGATTCACAAGCACCACATAGATGATCCTTGAGGAATTTGACTGATTCGATGCCAATGACATGCTTCTTCTTTGCAAGTGTGTGCAAATTCCTCATGCCTGCATGACCTAGTCTTCAGTGCCACAGCCATCCTTCTGAGGTTTTTGCTAGTAAGCAAGTGGCTGGTTGAGGACCTGTAGAGAAGTCAACAATGTACAAATCCCCTCTTCTTACACCTTCGAAGACTTTGGATCTGTCAGATTCCATGATGACTACACATCTATATCTACCAAAGATAACAATGATATCAAGATCACAAAGCATCGAGACTGACATGAGATTAAAACCAAGGGATTCAACAAGCATCACTTTGTCCATATGCCTATCCTTGGAAATAGCTACTTTGCCAAGTCCCAATACCTTGCTTTTACCTTTATCAGCATATGTGATTTGCTTCAGAGGTGATGGAGTTAGTGGCATATTCATCAGGAGGCTTTTATCACCAGTCATGTGATGTGTGCAGCCACTATCGAGAAACCACTCAGTATTTTTGGGTTTGTCATCCTGCAGATGAATTAGTACAGCTTACCATCTCATATGCTTCAAGTTTGAAGAATATGATACTAATTTCATTAGTTCAGTGATTTCATCATAACAGAAATGTAAGGACGTGTGAAATATTTCTATTTCATCAATCATTAGCTTGCGTCCTATCAAGCATTTCCTCAGGTCTCCAGCAAATTCTTTAGATGATGATTTTCATCTGGAGACCTGACCTGCAGAAGTGATTAGTTTGATTTCTTCACCACCCACATCTGAAGGGGTGGCAAAACGTTCATCATCCTACGAGCACCATATGAGAAAGGTGGCATTGAAGCTAATGCACTTCTCTTAACAGTAGGGGGGCTAAAGTACTCATATGAGTATGCAGAGAACTGGTTTGAGGATTTATGAACATAATGATTTGAGGAGTAGCGTTCATAATCATATTCCTTGTAGTTTCCCTGCATGTTAGACGCATAAGCACGGGTACGAGCATAGTTTTGACCAGTTGAGGATTTTGATCCTCTTGAAGACTTTGGTCCTCGTGAGGAATTTGATCTGGGGTTCACATTCTTCAGAGGTGATGTCACGAGAACATTCACTTGAAGATTTTCAAGACAACTTTTGGGAACCCAGATTTTCCTCAGAGGAGGGCCATTCCTGCAGTTAGTTCCAACATATCGAGCAAATACTTCACCAGATTGATTTTTGAACAGTTTATAGTTGGAATCAAATGACTCATCCGAGGAACAGAATAATTCACATGAGAAGCCAGTTAGATTAGATGGATCAAAAGGAGACCCAGTAGCAGCAAACCATGAGGTTTTGGGATACTGCTTAGGTTTCCAATAAGATCCATCAGCATTCAATTTCCTCTCAAAGGCAATTCCTTCTTTCCTCGGGTTCCTGTTCAAGATCTGCGTTTTGAGCACATCACAAAGGGTTTGGTGTCCTTTGAGGCTTTTGTACATGCATGTCAAGTACAATTCCTTCAACCCTGCATTTTCATCAGTGACATTTGTGTTTTCCCCAAGTGAGGAAATAGACACAACAGGTGCAGTTGAGGAATTTGTAGCAGTGGTAGCATTTGAAGATTCTGGTGAAGAATTAGCAGTTTCACGATCAATGCATTTAAGGCATGGAGGAATAAATTCAACTTGACTAGCACTAATCTGTTGAGCTAGTAATGAATCATTTTCCATACGAAGATCATCATAAGACATCCTCAGCTTCTCAAGATCAAGCTTCCTTTGAAGAAATTCGTAGGAAAGCTTCTCATGATCAGTGAGGAGTGTATCATAACGATCCTGAAGAATATAAAATCTAGACTGAAGATTTTTCATGTCATCAGCGAGGATTTGATTAAGATTCATTTCATCATTCAACAGATCATCACTTTTGTCTAGCAGTTTTTGAAGCTTTTCCAGAGCAGTTTGTTGTTTAGTGGCAATGATGGCAAGTTTACTGTAATTGGGTTTTTTGTAATCATCATGTTCACAGTCACTTGAATCAGAGGAGGAGGCATTATGTGATACCTTTGAACCTTTTGCCATGAAGCAATAGGTTGAGCGAAGTCATCAGCATAGTCATCAATATGGATGGTTCACTCATTTTCTTCAAGATTGAAGATTGACTTGCTGACGAAATTGGTTGCTAGTGCAAGACTAGCCTGTCCGGATTTTGAATCTTCTCCAGAGCCTTCTTCATCATCACATTCTTCTGATTCTGCCTCGGAATCCATTTCCTTGCCAATAAGTGCCCGAGCCTTTCTGAAGCTAGTCTTCTTGTGTGAGGAGGACTTTGAAGATGAGGATTTTGAAGATTTCTTCTTCTTCTTTGAGTCATCAGAACTGTCATCCTTGTATTTCTTCTTCTTTGATTCCTTTCCCCAGCGAGGACAATCAGCAATGTAATGACCTGATTTCTTGCACTTGTGACAGGTCCGTTTCTTGTAGTCCTCAGATACAGATTCTGATTTCCTCATGTCTCTTCTTGATGATTTACCGAACTGGCCTCGTCGTGTAAATCTCTGGAATTTCCTCACAAGCATTGCAAGTTCCTGACCAAATTCTTCAGGGTCACAGCTGTTGTCATCTGTGTCTTCTTCTTCAGATGAGGAAATTGCTCTTGCCTTCAGTGCACGTGGTCTGGAATAGCTTTGTCCATATAGATCTCTATTTTCTTCTAGCTGGAATTCATGAGTATTTAGCCTTTCGAGGATATCAGCAGGATCTAACATCTTGTAGTCTGGTCTTTCTTGAATCATCAGAACTAAAGTGTCAAATGAAGAATCCAAAGATCTCAGCAGTTTCTTCACAACTTCGTGATCAGTGATGTCTCGAGCTCCCAGTGCTTGCAGTTCATTTGATATGTCAGTGAGGCGATCAAAGGTGTCTTGGCAGCTTTCATTGTCATGTCTCTTGAAGCGATTGAAGAGATTGCGAAGAATATCAACACGAGAGTCACGTTGGGTTGATACTCCTTCATTTACCTTGCACAGTCTCTCCCAGATCAGTGTTGCAGAGCCTAAGGCACTTACTCTTCCAAACTGGCCAGGGCTCAGATGACCACAGATGATGTTCTTCGCATGAGAATCAAGTTGCTTGAATTTCTTCACATCAGCTGCAGTGACACTAGCAGAAATGATGGGGACACCATTTTCCACAATATACCAGAGATCATTGTCTATAGCTTGTAGATGCATTTGCATTTTGTTCTTCCAGAAGGGAAAGTTGTTTCCCTCGTAGGTAGGACATGCTGCAGTCACCTTAAACATGCCTGCAGTCGACATAACTCAAACTCCAGGTGGTTAAACCAAAATCACACAGAACAAGGGAGTACCTTGCTCTGATACCAATTGAAAGTGCGTTATATCGACTAGAGGGGGGTGAATAGGAGATTTTTAGAATTTCATCACTGAGGAAATTCCTTTTGAGGAAATTCCTCACTGATGACTAACTTACAGCGGAGACAGTTAAGGATCAGTTGTGCAATCGTTCACAACAGCAGTATCACAGAGTGAAGATTATGAAAACAGATTGCACAATAAGCAGGCACGCAGAATACAGATGATGATTAACTCAAGTGAAGAATTTGGGGTTGAGGAAATTCAGAGAAAGTCTTCAGCAAATTCTTCAAACAGTCACAGTGAATGTCATCAACACATAATACAGAGAATGTAAAGAGTTGAGGAATTAGAACCCGATTCTTGGTGAAGACTGTTGTTGATGACCCAGTTCCAACTGCTGTGACAGTTGTACATCTGGTTTGGAGCGGCTTGGTATTTAAACCAAAGGACACCCAGTCCCGGGACACACAGTCCCTACCGTATTCTCCTTGAGCTAAGGACACACATTCCTCGCCCAACACTCGTGGTAAGTCTTCAGGGCAGACTTCCAAACCCTCACAAACTCGGTCACCCGGCGATCCACAATTGACTGCTGGATTGCTCTAGACCATGACGCCTAACCGTCTGGAGGATGCACAGTCCTCAAAGGTAAAAGGCTTCAGTCCCACACAGGAACAACTTCTTAAGTGATGCTCAATCACTAGGTTTGGTTTGTGGTTTCGGTGGGTTATGTATTTCCTCACTGATGATTTACTCTCGAAAGCTCTGAGGAATTTGGGTTGCTCTTATGACAAGTGTCAGTTTCTAACGGAGCAGCCAACCAGCTAGTGGTTGTGAGGGGCGGCTATTTATAGCCTGGGAGCATCCCGACATGATTTGACATTAATGCCCTTAAATAATATGACCGTTGGAGTGAATAAGACCAGTGACTTGGCATGGCTTATCGAAATGGTCGGGACCCTCAACTGTGCGAGTCCTCATGTCACTCATATTCCTCACTTGAGGCTTTTGGTAGGATTTGGCTTGGGTTGAGCATCATGAAGAAAATCATTCCATAGCGTTACTTTGACCCCCTTTAACAGTACGGTGTTCCTATTCATCAAATGCGAAGAAAGTAAAACAGAAAACGTAAATCTTCACGCTTCAATTTCTTCAGAACGATTTTCTTCAGGAACCACCGATCTTCTCAATATCAATATCTTCATGAGGAATATCAATTTCATAGCAAATTCTTCGCGATTCATTTCTTCAGCTTCAGACCAATTTCTTCAACTGAAGACATATGTTTTTAGGGGTCGATATTCTTCAAATATCTCAAACTCCTCAATGACTTATAGATCATGTGTACACTTATAAACACATTAGATACTTAACCTATAAGTCTTCAAACCACCAAAATCACTAAGGGGCACAAGATGCACTTACATAGGACAATCCTCCAACAGATGCATGATGTGAGGTTGGGGTTCGACATCTAGTGGATTCGTTTGTCCACGGTCGTCTTACAGCGGTTCACGTTGTGTCTTAAAGAGTACTTCTAGCTTGCTATGACTCGAAGACGCTTCATATGTCGTGTGCACTGCCTTGTACATGATGGCTACTGTAGGATAGATCCCGTGCGAGCCTCATCCACGAAAATATCAGACGAAATCTCTCTCATAAATTTGTTCTGGCTTGTTTTGTAAGCCTCATCCTTTGTTTTGTTAGAGTATGGTAATTTGAGTTGCTTCGATGTCAAATGCTGAATTCATATCTTTCCACGAAGTGTTCTCATACTTTTTATGAGAGTGCTAATCCTTTTGCTCAATCAATTTTCGTGTCAATTCTTTTCAACCGGAGTCATCATGTCAATTCCTTTCAACCGGTGTGCTTCTCTTCAACTGAATTCAATCCTTTCCAATATCTGCAAGATCTATCTCTCATTTCTTCCGGAGTTTGTCCCATCTGTCCCAAGTTGTCTTGTCTTCCCCCGCCCTCCCACACTTTTCTTTAGTGCTTCAATCATCATCCAAGTGTCTTCATTTCATTGATGCTTCCGATATCTTTTATTTTATTTTCTTCCCGTTGGATTCAATTCAAGTTATACGTGTTCATCATATCCTTTTCATCCGTTAAATTCTTTCCCGTGTTAAAAATTCTTATTCAAGTCTCTCTTGTTTATTCATCCATCTCTGTTCCATCCGGAGTGCTGAAGATATCTCAGAACTTTCTTGTTTTCAATCCTCTCAATTATTTCGAGGTTCCCAACCTCATCAACTTTTTCTTTATACCGGTGCAATATCTCTTGCTTAGAAATCTTTTCAAAAGTGGTCTCTTTTGAGTGGGCCCTGCTACTGCAACAAAAGACCTTCCAATGGCGACAGAAATAGGCGTGTTGACGGGAGAATACTTGGCTTGATCATTCTGTTGCGGCTACACCTTAAGGGACTTCCTAGGCAAGTATGCAAAGGATTTCCCCCGTGGCCTTGGAGCCTTGCGTCGGTGTTCCCTCGAAGCGGAAAGGGTGATGTATCGTAGCGGTGGTAAGTATTTCCCTCAGTTTGAGAACCAAGGTATCAATCCAGTGGAGGAGTATCTCAAGATCCTGAACAAACACAAAAGCTTGCTCCCAACGCTATGAAGGGGTTGTCAATCCCTTATAGATTGTTTGCCAAGTGAGAACTGAAAGCAACAAAGTAACAAAGCAAAGTAAAAGCGGAGGTGTAAACGATGGATGTGAATAGACCCGGGGGCCGTAGTGTTTACTAGTGGCTTCTCTCATGAAAGCAAGTAGACGGTGGGTGAACAAATTACTGTCAAGCAATTGATAGAACCGCGCAAAGTCGTGACGATATCTATGCAATGATTATATCGATAGGCATCATGTCCAAAACAAGTAGACCGATACTTTCTGCATCTACTACTATTACTCCACACATCGACCGCTATCCAGAATGCATCTAGTGTATTAAGTCCATAAGAACAGAGTAACGCCTTAAGCAAGATGACATGATGTAGAGGGATAATCTCAAACCAATGATAAAAACCCCATCTTTTTACCCTTGATGGCAACTACTTGATGTGTGCCTTGCTGCCCCTACTGTCACTGGGAAAGGTCACCACATGGTAGAACCCAAAACCAAGCACTTCTCCCATTGCAAGAATCATAGATCTAGTTGGCCAAACAAAACCCAAGACTCGGAGATACATACAAGGATATCAAATCATGCATATAAGAAATCAGCAAAGACTCAAATATGTATCATAGATAATCTGATCACAAATCCACAATTCATCGGATCTCGACAAACACACCGCGAGAGAAGATTACATCGGATAGATCTCCATGAAGATCATGGAGAACTTTGTTTGAAGATCCAAGAGAGAGAAGAAGCCATCTAGCTACTAACTATGGACCCGTAGGTCTGAAGTGAACTACTCACGAGTCATTGGACGGGCGATGATGATGATGAAGAAGCCCTCCAACTCCAAAGTCCCCTCCGGCAGGGCACCGGGAAGGGTCTCCACACGAGATCTCGCATAAACGGAAGCTTGCGGCGGCAGAAAAGTATTTTCTAGGCTCCCCTTATTTTTTGCTGAATATTTGGGAATATATAGGCCAAGGATCTAGGTCAGGGAGCGACCAGGGAGGCCACAAGCCCTGACACCGCCGCCTCCCCCCTGGTGGCGGAGTGGGACCTTGTGGGCTCCCTGGAGCCCACCTGGCTTGGCCCAGAGGCCCCGTGATCTTCTTCCGTTCGGGGAAAAATCATTTCGGGGTTTTTATTCCGATTGGACTCCGTTCCAAAATCAGATCTGAAAAGAGTCAAAAACACAGAAAAAATAGGTACTGGCACTTGGCACTGAATTAATAAGTTAGTCCCAAAAAAAGGTATAAAAGGTACATAAAACATCCAAAGAAGACAAGATAACAGCATGAAACCATCAAAAATTATAGATACCTTTGAGACGTATCAAGCATCCCCAAGCTTAACTCCTGCTCCTCCTCGAGTAGGGAAGTGATAAAGAATGAATTTTCGATGCTTTCATGCTACCTAGCGTAGATGTCCTTTGTAATTCCTCTTATGTGACGTGAATGTTCAGATCCATTATATTCAAAACAATAGTTTGCTATTGACGTGGAAACAATAATAATTCAAGCAAACTAGCAAGGTAATCATGAACTTTCAAAATAACAAGGCCAAAAGAAAGTTATCCCTACAAAAGCATATAGTCTGGCTATGCTCTATCATCATTGCACAACGAATTTAAATCATGCACAACCCCGGTATTGGCCAAGTAATTGTTTCACACCTTCACTTTCTCAAACCTTTTCAAGTCTCACGCAATACATGAGCGTGAGCCATGGTTTTAGCACTATAGATGGTGTGGAGTGTGGTGGAGGTTGCAAGACAAAAAGGAGAAGATAGTCACATTAACTAGGCATATCAATGAGCTGTGGAGATGCTCATCAATAGATATCAATGTGAATGAGTAGGGATTGCCATACAAATGATGCACTAGAGCTAAGAGTATGTGAAAGCTCTTAAAGAAAGCTAGTGGGTGTGCATCCAACTTGCTTGCTCACGAAGACCTAACGCAATTTTGAGGAAGCCTATCATTGGAATATACAAGCCAAGTTATATAATGAAAATTTCCCACTAGCTATATGGTGGTGACAAAACGAGAAACTCTCAATCATGAAGATCATGGTGCTTAATATGCACAAGTGTGGAAAAAGTGGTAGCATTGTCCCTTCTCTCTTTTTCTCTCATTTTTTTCATTTGGTGGGCTCTTTGGCCTCTTTTTTTGTGGGTTTATTTGACCTCTTTTATTTCCTCACATGGGACAATGCTCCATTAATGATGATCATCACACTTTCAACTCAAAACATAGAGTAACGATGACTCTATATGGAATGCCTTCGGTAGTGTACCGTGGCAATGATCTAGCATGGCATAGACATCAATGGAAACATCATGCTAGCTATCTTACAATCATGCAATGGCAATGTAGACGTGGTGGCACATTTCATGGTGGTAGTTGCATGGCAATGTATCTCGGAATGACTTTGAAAAAGCCATAGTAGGTAGGTATGGTGGCTGTTTTGAGGGAGGCTAATGGTGGGTTTTGTGCACCGGCAAAAGTTGCACGGCACTAAGAAGATAGTGATGGTGGAAGGTGAAAGTGCATCTAAACCATGGACTCAACATTAGTCATGAAGAACTCATATACTTGTTGCAAAAAATTTATTAGTAATCGAAACAAAGCATTCAACGCATACTCCTAGGGGAAGGGTTGGTAGGTATAAACCATCGCCCGATCCCGACCGCCATGCAAAGGATGACGATCAATATACTAATCATGCTCAGATTTCATCACATAGCGGTTCACCATACGTGCATGCTACGGTAATCACTAACTTCAACACAAGTATTTCTAGATCCACAACACCTTACTAGCATGACTTCAATATTACCATAACCACAACTCAAAACTAATTGAGATGAATCAAACTTCTCTAACTATTCAATGCACATGAAGGTGGAAGTTTTCGTATCCCTTTGGATAACTACCCCTTTTTAGACTACTTTCAAAGCATAGATCAACTACCAAGCCATGCACCGCTGTGCTCTAAAAGATATAAGTGAAGCACATGTGAGCTGAATTGTCTACCAAAAGATATAAGTGAAGCTCGACAAAATCACGGTGAGTGCATGTCTCTCTCTATAGGTGTGCAGCAAGGATGATTGTGACACAACAAAAATAAAAGACTCCTACGATACAAGATGCTCCAAGCAAAAACACATAACATGTGGTGAATAAAAATATAGCCCCAAGTAACGTTACCGATGGATTAAAGACGAGAGAGGGGATGCCCTCCCGGGGCATCCCCAAGCTTAGGCTTTTATAGCATCCTTGAATCTCTTGGGGTGCCTTGGGCATCCCCAAGCTTGAGCTCTTGCCACTCTTTATCTCTTTGTCCATAAGAACTTCACCTAAAACTTGAAAACTTCACAACACAAAACTTAAACAGAAACTCGTGATAACATTAGTACAAGAAAGCAAACCACCACTTCCTTAGGTACTGTAGAAACCTTAAATTATACTTGTGCTGATGTTGGGTTACTGTAATTTCAATCTTCCATGTCTAATACCCCCGATACTATCCATAGTTTCATCAAAATAAGCAACCAACACAACAAAAACAGAATCTGTTAGCAGCAGACCAGTCTGTAGCAATCTGTATATTTTGTATACCTCTGGTACTTCACAAATTTTGACAAATTATTACAGTATGAAGAATTTGCGTAGGAATCATCAGCAAAAAGAATCAACTCAAAATCACTTACAGAAAAAAAAACGAAAATTCTTTTCGTGAGAGTTTCTATCTTTTCTAGCATGACCAAACGATCATCCCCAAGACTAATCATAACGGTTTTGCTTGGCACAAACGCAAAAAGAAACACAAAAAACACAATCATAACAGAATTATGAAAGTGTGGAAAACACAAAACAGAAAGAAAAAGGATAGATTCGTTGGGTTGCCTCCCAACAAGCACTTTTGTTTAACGCCCTTAGCTAGGCAAAAAGTGATGGAATCACGTATAGTCATCTTTGGTGCTCAAACCATAAGTAGTGTGATCATTTATCATCTGAAGATTTTCATCTTTATTAGATGACTCACCACTAGCTTTAGGAACAAAAACAGGCTTGACGGTCTTTTTGAGAGTAAGATTTGGAGTATTTTGCACAGCGGCAAAAGCGGAACCCAAGTTCGTTATGACATCTTCTAATTCGCCAATTCTAGAAGAATCATTAACTATAAGTTCCTTCTCCTTTAAATTTTTCAAAAAGTTTCCCACTTTGGATCCGTACTGAGTAATTTGATTGTGGATCTTTCTATCCAAACCCTCAATAAGTTCAACTGTGGCAATTATGTTTTCAATAGCGTCAAGCCTTTGCATCACGTGTTCCAAGGTCAAGATAGTTCCATTAACCATGAGCGGGGGTAAGGCTACCAAATTCATGATAGCTCTATAGGAGTCAACAGTATGGCTCCCCAAAAAGTTCCCGCCTACAATGGTATCAAGGATATACCTATTCCAAGGAGAAATTCCAACATAGAAACTACGAAGGAGGACGGTAGTGGATTGCTTACGAGTAGATCTACTTTGAGCATTGCAAATCCTGTACCAAGCGTCCTTCAAATTTTCTTCCTCATTTTGCCTGAAATTGAGAACTTCATTTTCAGGGGTGTCGTTTGGAGTGGTGCGTCTAGCCATTGATGGACTATCTCACACACAAATGAGCAGGAAGAGAGAGTGAAACGGGCAAAAGAAAACGGCAAAGCAGAAAGGCAAATGAAAACGGCAAATGTGAAGTGGGGGAGAGGAAAATGAGAGGCAACTGGCAACAAAAGTAAATGCAAGAGAAGAGTTTGTGAGACCTACTTGGATAGATCTTGATTTCTCCTCCCCGGCAACGGCGCCCGAAATACTTCTGCTACTGCAACAAAAGACCTTCCAATGGCGCCAGAAATAGGCGTGTTGACGGGAGAATACTTGGCTTGATCCTTGTGCTGCGGCTACACCTTAAGGGACTTCCTAGGCAAGTATGCAAAGGATTTCCCCCGTGGCCTTGGAGCCTTGTGTTGGTGTTCCCTCGAAGCGGAAAGGGTGATGTAGCATAGAGGTGGTAAGTATTTCCCTCAGTTTGAGAACCAAGGTATCAATCCAGTGGAGGAGTATCTCAAGATCCTGCACAAACACAAAAGCTTGCTCCCAACGCTATGAAGGGGTTGTCAATCCCTTATGATTGTTTGCCAAGTGAGAACTAAAAGCAACAAAGTAACAAAGCAAAGTAAAAGCGGAGGTGTAAACGACGGATGTGAATAGACCCGGGGGCCGTAGTGTTTACTAGTGGCTTCTCTCATGAAAGCAAGTAGACGGTGGGTGAACAAATTATTGTCGAGCAATTGATAGAACCGTGCAAAGTCGTGACGATATCTATGCAATGATTATATCTATAGGCATCACATCCAAAACAAGTAGACCGATACTTTCTGCATCTACTACTATTACTCCACACGCCGACCTCTATCCAGCATGCATCTAGTGTATTAAGTCCATAAGAACAGAGTAACGCCTTAAGCAAGATGACATGATGTAGAGGGATAATCTCAAACCAATGATAAAAACCCCATCTTTTTACCCTTGATGGCAACTACTTGATGTGTGCCCTGCTGCCCCTACTGTCACTGGGAAAGGTCACCACATGGTAGAACCCAAAACCAAGCACTTCTCCCATTGCAAGAATCATAGATCTAGTTGGCCAAACAAAACCCAAGACTCGGAGAGACTTACAAGGATATCAAATCATGCATATAAGAAATCAGCAAAGACTCAAATATATATCATAGATAATGTGATCACAAATCCACAATTCATCGGATCTCGACAAACACACCGCCAAAGAAGATTACATCGGATAGATCTCCATGAAGATCATGGAGAACTTTGTATTGGAGATCCAAGAGAGAGAAGAAGCCATCTAGCTACTAACTACGGACCCGTAGGTCTGAAGTGAACTACTCACGAGTCATTGGAGGGGCGATGATGATGATGAAGAAGCCCTCCAACTCCAAAGTCCCCTCTGGCATGGCGTCGGGAAGGGTCTCCAGATGAGATCTCGCGGAAACGGAAGCTTGCGGCGGCGGAAAAGTATTTTCGAGGCTCCCCTTATTTTTTGCTGAATATTTGGGAATATATAGGCCAAGGATCTAGGTCAGGGGCGGCCAGGGAGGCCACAAGCCCTAACACCGCCTCCTCCCCCTGGTGGTGGAGTGGGATCTTGTGGGCTCCCTGGAGCCCACCTGGCTTGGCCCAGAGGCCCCCTGATCTTCTTACATTCGGGAAAAAATCATTTCGGGGTTTTTATTCCGTTTGGACTCCGTTCCAAAATCAGATCTGAAAAGAGTCAAAAACACAGAAAAAACAGGAACTGGCACTTGGCACTGAATTAATAAGTTAGTCCCAAAAAGATACAAAAGGTACATAAAACATCCAAAGAAGACAAGATAACAGCATGAAACCATCAAAAATTATAGATACGTTTGAGACGTATCAGGCCCTACCCCACAGGTTCTTTCCCAGGGTCTTTCCTCGCTCTTCTAATCTTTTCCCGAGTGTCTCAGTAATTCTTGGTGGTGTTATTTTCATCATTCTCAGCTGGGAAGTCTGAAGAAGTGTTCCTCTTAAATCTTGTTCATTCTTTGGAAAACTGTCATCTCAGTTTGGTGCTATCTTCTTAATTGTTGTCAATCATGAGTATTCCTTCCATATCTATCCGGTGCATTTCAGATTTGTTTCATTCTTGCTCCTTCAAAGGCTATCATTTCAGAAGATTTCTTCGTTCTCAGCTTTGAGCTTTCAATCTCAAATTCTTCTGAATTCTTGTCTCTTCGTTCGTCTCTCAGTTATTCCAGTGCCTCATTCATGTTTTGTTACGTGGCTCAAGATCTCTTCATCCTCAAGATGTTCTTCAAGTTTCTTGTGGTAGTAGTTGCCATTTTCTTCTTCCTCTTTATTTCCAAGATCTAGTTTCTATTCCTTGTAACAGAGGCCTTGTGATGTTCCTCTCTTCAACCTGTCATTTCGTCTTTTCAATAGCTTATTATTTCCTTGCTTATCAATTTAGTTGTATTGTTGTTAATCTTGTCGAGTTCTTTCTATCTTATCAATTTTGTCCTCTTTTCCTACCGAAGTGCTGCCGAAGTTTTCTATGAATTCTTGCTTGTTTGTCATATCATTCTTCATCTCTTTGCAACCTTCAAGGATCATTGGTTTCACTCGTTTGTCAAGAAGCAACTAAGTTTTACCTCTTGCTTTTTCTCATCCTCTTCCCCCTTTTCATTCTTAGATCTCGGGGCGAGATCTCTTGTTAGTGTAGGAGAGTTGTGATAGCCCGAGACCGACGCTCTAGAAGATTCCCCTCTTTTCCGTTGTCACCGTGTTGTTATTTTGTTTGTCGCATTCATCATCGCATCATTCGCAATATCCGCATTGCATCGGCACTCCGTTGCCGCTAGTTTTCAAACTTGCATCCGATATTAGTTGCCGGTTCTCTCTGTTCTCGTCGTTGCCCGTTTTGAGCCCGACCACACTCGCATGCGCCCGCAGCATCGTCAAACCTTGTTTTTAAAAGTGTGTATAAAACTTTCTCTGATTGGGTTGAAACTTGGTGTGCGGTCTTATTTTCATATAGGTAGACTGCCTGCCAATTTTTGTCGCAATCGGAGTTCGTTCGATACCTGAACGGTTGTCCGTACTGGCACCGCCATCAGTCTACCGTCAGATGTTTTCGGTGTTTTAAAACTCTGTCTCCGGGTGTCGTTTTTCCCTCTCATCTCCACCTAGCCCCCTCTACACAACTCACCATATCCATCCTAGCCAACCCCGCAACCGGAGCCGTCCGATCGAGATCGAACGCTCCGAAAACGGGCTAATTTCCCTAACACTAGACCCCTGCCTATGTAAGGAAGGCCTAGCCTTCCTATTCTGGAAACCCTAGCCACCGCCCTCGTTTCCCGTGCCCCCCAACAACCAGCAGCCACCTCTTCCACCTCCTCTCTCCTCAGCCCCCACACCCGCCAAGGCCCGGAGCAAGCCCGTCCAGCCTGAAACGTCGTCGCCCGTAGCTCCCTCCGCGATCCCGATCTGGATCGGGAGGAGCCCGAGATCCTTTGGCCACCAGCAGGTGCTCCGAGCACTGCCTCGCCTCCCCTTCGTCAGCGAGCACAGGAGCGCCACCGCCGACGAGCCGCCAGGAGCTCCCCCTCGCCGGATCTCCCTCTTCCTCTCTATTCTACTCCCCCTCGGCAGATCTCTCTCTTCCTCCCGCAGCTACCCCAGAGCCGCAGGCCGATCTGCCCGTAGCGGGCCGCCTCGAGCTGTCGTCACCGGGAATGGGGTGCCCCGCCCCTCATCTACCTTAGCGCGGCCTCCTCGGCTCGTCCGGCGTCCCCATGACGGCCCCCTCGCCGGAGCCCTGTAGCCGTCGTCGTGTGCTTTCAGCTCGGGAACGAGCATGGGGGAAGAGCCCTGCATGTGTGCCGCTTGGGTTGCTGTCGCCTCATGGGCCGCACCAGCCGCCGCTTGGGCTGGCCAGCTTGCTCCCTCCCCTGGGCCGAGCCGGCCTCCTCCACCAACTACCAGGCCAGCCTGCCTCACCCCATCGAGTCGGCCCGAGCCTCCCAAGCTCCTGGGCGAGATCCAGCCCACCAACGTGAGCTGACACCCCCCGGCCCTCTATTTTGAGCTCGTGCGCGACTTAGCTATATGTCGCCACGCCTGTTTTGGCTTGAAACCGCAGATTCGGCCCATTTGTTTTTTTAGGTTTTACGAATTTATTTCATTTCACAAAAGAGCATTTTTTTTCAAACGAGCGTAGATTCCAAACCGTGCACCGGATCGGAGTGATTTAAATATGAAACTTGACTAGAATTTTGCGTAGGTTAATATTTCCCAACTCTCAGTAATGATTAAAAATATTAACCTTGTTGTTTACCTCGTTTTGCATGTTGTGTCGTGCAAGAACAGTTTAGCTCGTAACTATTTACCTGTAGCTCCGTCGGAGATGATCCATATATGTACATGGACTAGAACGACGCATAGATTCATGTGCTCCACTTTGTTTTGTTGTTTAACAAACTTAAAATGTGATTAGGATAGATTTGGATAGATTGCTATTTTAACGCTTGGGGTCATTTCGGAAATGCTATAAGTTGTTTCTGACCTCATTTAAAATGCCTAGATACGTAGTTAAATTGTACTTCACCTTTTGCCATGTTTAATAACATTTAACATTACCGTGTAACTAAACGGGAGCGAACTAAATAATTAAAGGTGGAGTTTCGTCGATATGCAACTCGTTGCATATCGAGCTTCACTTAATGTGTAGTGTTTGCGTGATGTGAATTGCCATGCCATGCCTTGCATATTTGGACTGATCATGCATCATATTAGGTTGTGCATTATATTGTGCATGTGTCGTGGTGGATATCGTGTGTTGATTCTTTCTTCCGGTTCGCTTCGTTTCGATAGAGTTCCGCAGGATGTCGGAATGTGACGATCCGTTCGACTACGTCGGTTCGTCTGCTTCGCGGATTCGATCTTCTTCTAAGCGGGATCTCAGGCACGATGACCATTTCCCTAGATACCATTACTATCATTGCCATGCTAGTTGTTTTGTTTCTATCTCTATGTCTCGTTGCCTACCACCTATTAAATATCAACCTCTCAACAATGCCATAAAAACCCTCTACCTGTTCACAACCTAGCAAACCACTGATTATCTATGTTACCGCTTGCTTAACCATGTGTTAGCGTTGCTAGTTGCAGGTGCAGTTGCTTCCATGTGATAACATGGGTTCCTTGTTATACCACCATATCAATGTTAATTAATTTAATGCACCTATATACTTGGTAAAAGTTGGAAGGCTCGACCTTACTAGCCTGGTGTTTTGTTCCACCTTTGCCCCCTTAGTTTCGGCTACCGGTGTTATATTCCATATTTGAGCGCTCCTAACACGATCGGGGTTGTTATGGGGACCCCCTTGATAATTCGTCTTAGTTAAAGCTGGTCTGGCAAGGCCCAACTTTGGTACTATATTTGCCTAATTAACTACTGAACCGCATAGGGTTTGATCACCCCGTGGATAATTTAATCAACCCCCCGGCGAGTGCTCCTCATGAGTGTTGGTCCAAACTAGAGCACCACGCGGGGCCAACCCGGGGCAACTCGGGAGATGTCTATCAGGCCACCGTACGCTTCGCTTATCCGTCGTGTCCTGAGAACGAGATACGTGGCTCCTATCGGGATCGTCGACACGTCGGGCGGCCTTGCTGGATTAGTTTTACCTTTGACGAATGTCTTGTGTATCGGGATTCCGGTGATGCTTTGGGTTATCTCAGAGTTGAGGTTTTCCACTAAGGTATCCGACGAAGTCACGAGTTTTTTGATCGAGGTTTTCTATGCGGCTTGTGGTAATTTATGATGGACTAGTTGGAGCACATTTAGCATCCGGTTCTAGATAACTTGAAGTTAACTTAATTAAAACTTGCCAACTGCGTGCATAACCGTGGTTGTCTCTTTGTGAGCTCCTTCTCCGATCGAGGACATGATGGGGTTATGTTTGCCGTAAGTAGGTGATCAGGATCATTCATTTGATCATCAGTAGTTCACGTCCGCTATGCGTAGATCTTCCCCCTCTTATTCTCATACTTGTAAGATAAACACCTCAAATAAATGCTTAGTCGCTTGCTACAACCTCACCACTTAACCATACCTCACCTATAAAGCTTTGCTAGTCTTGGTACCTTTGGAAATGAGATTGTTGAGTCCCCTGTGGCTCACAGATTACTAGAACACTAGTTGCAGGTACAGGTAAAGTGATATTAAGACACGAGCGCGATGATTGGTCATTTGGAGTTTCTTCTTCTTCTTCGTCGGTCTAGGATGGGTTCAAGGCCGGCAGTCTGGGATAGCGAGGATGGACGTCGTTCTTTTGTCGTTTGTTTTCGTCCATAGCCGGACCCTGCTCTTCTTCATGATGTTTATGTATTGTACTGATGTGACTCTGATGTAGCTTGTGGCGAGTGTAAGCCAATTCCATATACTCATCTTTTCAGTACATGTACTTGTAACGACATCCATTCTTGCGAAACGATGAGATGTGCTTCTATCCCTGTTGAGGCCCTCGTGCCAAAATAAGGATATGATCGCATCTTGGGCGCTTCAAGGCTGACTAGGGACAGTGTGTTATCTATGTATCCACACATGTATTTGAGTTTCCAATCAATACAATTATAGCATGGATAAAACGATTATCATGACAAGGAAATATAATAATAACCAATTTATTATTGCCTCTAGGGCATATTTTGAACAACAGGTCCCCCGATCGGCCAAACTTGAGAATCAGCTCCCAATACCGTGTGCCCGCTTTGAAAGCGCACACGTCCTGGTGCTCAGTGACATTCTCCATGGTGTTGTGCAGTGTGGTCCACCGCTAGATGTGTTCCCTAAGAGTCTCGTTGCTCTTTTGGATAGAATGCTACAACTCTGTCATGCCGCCTGGACGCTTTTATGTGCCCGTGAAGGTCTTGATGAGCACTCAAGCAAGACCACCCCAACTGTGGATGCTGCTGGAGGGCAGTTGATTGAGCCATACCCTCGCAGACCACTCCAACATGAGGGGCAGATGCTTCATAGCGACATAATCATTGCCGCTGCCTATCTGGACGGGCACTCCGTAGTCCTCCAACCAGGTCTCTGGATTCGACTAGCCATTGAACTTTCCGTTCCCTGTGGCCAACTGGTAGTTGGAGGGCATTTCTGCCTCTCAGATGTGTCAGCAGAAGCACTCGAGGCCGGACACTCCCCGGCCAGCTCGTGATCGATCAACCACGTGTTGCATGATTACAGACCAAAAGATGAAATAGGGAGCCGATAGTCATCGTCCACATTACCCCGACGCCGATTGGGGCTTGGCCTGCGATCATGGGGACGGCGAACGAATGAGCCATTTCCCAGGGGAGGTGACTTGCTTCGGTCTCGGTGACCTTGCTTCTAGTCCTCGTGCGGACCTCTCGGAAGAGGAGGAGAACTTTGGCATCTTCCTTGTACGAGCGGGCTATGAGCTGACTGCACGGTGTCCGCTTGGACAGACTTAATGTGAATGTGATGTATCGACGGTGACACTTTGGAATTCTGGTGCTTTGCAGTCTTCAACACAGCCTGGATCTTCCAAATGCCTTCCTCGGCCGCACTGTCACTCGACTGAATTGAATTAGCGATCCGAGTGGCCGCGGCCAGGTTCAACAGAGATGTCTGCATCACCTCGATGTGATACTGGCAGTTTTTCGAGAACAACTGTCAGTGACTGCGGCTGGAGCTCGGTCGGTCCCTCGCAGCCAGAGCATCGAGCGACCACTCGAATTGCGAGTAGCTTGCACTCGGCCAGATTGGCCAGACGCGCGTTCTCCAGCGCGATCTCCTCCCGGGTGTTCCCGGTGATGGGGGTGCGAAGAGCTTGACCGCTCCTCCACTAAAGTTTGTCCTACTACTGCTCAATGAGCGGCTACAGAACTTGGTGGTTGCTGTTGCCGTGGAGACGCTCTTTGCCATCATACACGGGAGAATTCTCCACGGCGAAACCTGTGTTGCCTCCCCTGTTCGTGTCGACCATCAAGACCTCGGCAACATCCTTGCTCCTTTCACAGTCGGAGTCGCCGAGTGACTCCTTGCTTGATGACGGAAAGAGGCTGACGGTGGGCTCATCGAAGCGCCTGGAGCTCATCGGAGCCACCTACCTAGAAATGGTCTGATTGGCCATGACGGAAAGAGGCTGACGGTGAGCTCATCGGAGCCACCTGCCTAGAAATAGCATGATTGGCCATGGTGTGCTTGATCCATCGCTGCATCCTTCAGCGCCCGGAGCACTTGCAACGAATAGTAGCGGGACGCAAGGGCGCAGAGTGATACTGCACCGACGGCTGCCAGATCAGGACTCCATGCACGACTGCGTTGAAATGTGATGTACCTCGAACAGGGAGGGCATCGGTATCCAGTGGCGCATCCTGCAACCACGCCGAGTAGTCGACGACGAACTGAGGGAACCGAAGAGGATCCCTGCACCGAGTGTCATAATGTTGATGAAAAATGCAATAAACCTCCAACTGCACTGGATTTACTAGACGCGCAGCCCCATGGTGGGCGCCAAGTGTCGTCGGAATGACCCTGACAATAGTACCTTGGGTAAGAACGGAGGGGCGAAGTCTAACTAGGTGCGGTGGATACACTCGAATGTATGAGTTCAGGCCCCACTCGGAAGTGGTAACAACCCTACGTCTTGAGCCCTGGGTCTGATGTTTTCTTATGGGGTATGAAATATTACAAGGTGTTGAACCCTTGAGCTAGAGCCTGGAAGTGGCTTATATAGTGCACGCCTCGATCGGCTGAGCTTCGCTACAAGGTGAGTTAATGCTAATAAATAGGGAAGTTACTAGAAATGGCACCTATAACTCTTGACGTTACTGGTAACGTGGGTCTTCACTGCACTTCAAGTGATGGATTAAGTACTTAGCCGTTGCAGCCTCTTCAGTGCCTTCATCTTGCTGTGGTCCGAGTGCCAAGATGCATCCGACTGACACAAGGAGGTCCGAGTGACTTTAGGCAGGCCGAGTGACGGTATATTGTACCGAGTGAGGACGAGACTACACGTGATACTTGAAGGACACTGATGTTCGTAAGGGGTCCTAGGTGGGCCTAGGGAAGCAGGTCCGTAGGCCTACCCCTAATGTACAACCCCATTAATATGTGTTATTGTACGTAGTTGACATGCATTGAGATTTCTAACCAAAATTCGAACGCATGCGTACACACTGAATCCCTCCCACCGGCTCGAAGTGTGGGTGGGCAATACTATGGGTCGTTAACCTCCGTATGAGGTCATTCTAGTTCGGGAGACACATGTGGCATAAGTTGTCTGCTTGGTATTTCAAAAACATTTCATAATGCTTCTGTACACATGTGTTTGGGGCCACATGCATGTGCTGCTATTGTCTTCGAATACTCCCTCGTCTGGTTACGGACGGCATGCCAATTTGTGGGCCGACATGGTTTGTCATTTAAACCGACACATAATATGGGTTAATTTGACCAAGGTGGATATGGTCTTCTTGGTATTCTTTATGATATAGTTCATAGTGTGATTCCTGACCAAAGTTTGAGCGCATAAATACGTACATATATAGTTATATAGATAGATGGATCATCGACCCTTCCACTTAAACTGGCGCATACTACGGGTTATTTACCTCTGTACTTGTACTTTTTGGTTTGCTAGGATGTACGTGTGCATGTGTCACATTAAATTTGTGTAAATTTGGTATCTAAACATCTCACACCACTTTCATACATACGCCCTGTGGATATCTCGAGGTGGAAATGATGTGTTATTATGGACGACACACACCATCTGTTTGCCCACGTGGCATGTCACTTTAGTTGGCATCAAGAGGTTAGTATACTATACATCACATATATATGCCCTCTCGACCAATGGCTCAAAGTCGGTGAGGGAAGAGGGGGTAATTTGACCAAGCTAGCTAGGTATTTGTCTGTGTTAGGATATAGATATTGGTCGATCATGTTGATGATATGCCCTCTCGGCGGCTCGAATCATGTGTGTGTGGGTGTGGGGTGGGGGAGGGGCAACACAATAGTATATCTACACAAAACCTTCATGTGTTAGGTACTCCGAGTTGTGAGAGGCATGTGCCACATCAAAAAGTTATGCATATAGTATTGAAATATCACACCGCCTTAGTTGGGCCACATGCAGGTGGTCGCGGTCTCACCCATCTGTGAAGTTTTCAAGACGCGTACATCTATGGGCCCGCACAGTCCACCCTCAAACATAAAACACGGGGGGGGGGGGGCTTCATCATGATGGATTTCTATTGGTTTTATGTTACAGTTGGGTGAGATTGCAGACTTAGTATAAGCATACGTTCATATATTGTAGCTACCAATCCCTCCCGCCGACTCGAAGTTGGGGGTCATAAGCAAATAGTACATCATGATGGATTTCTACGAGACATGTGTGCCACATGAAAGTTGTGTGTTCCGTATTTGACATCACAACAAGCTTTCCATACATAAATTTGGTCCACATGCAGGTGTGTTTGTGCTATGACCCTAGATTTCTCACGTTTATTTTTCAATGTTGTTATCTAAGTAGGAAAAGACTCTTTTTTGAAACTTAAATAGCAGACGAGTCAAATGAGACAATTGTGTGTGAGTACGTAGGCAGTAGACATTGTTCCCTCATGCTCACCGTGTGCCACACATGGCTGTCACATCACCCTAGTCCACCTTTGCACCAACCCGCCTAGAAAAAACTTAAAAATAGCTACCCGCCTTGATCAATTTGAAAATTGGTAGTTCCACAGTTTTTTCTCTTCAAATTTCACATAAGTATTATATTTGGGTTGTGTGTAATGTTTGTTCCTCCGGCGCCACTTCAAACCATTCATAAAAATTCCAGTTGTCCCAGCTTTTCACTCTCTCCATGTAAAGTCTACAGCGGTCGCGACATTTCCTCAAACACTACCTATGCCCCTCCTACCCCCCCCCCACACACACAACTCCTCCCTCGCTCGAACCCTAGCTAGTTTGCCGCTGCCCCCGCCCCGCTTCCACAGTAAACCTCTCATGCTCTCCCCGTGTATGTTACCAACCCATCTTCAAACCCTCATCACCCTAAATTTATTTGATGGTGCCTGCTAAATACCCCCTTCCTCATAGATTCCCATCCCCCACTACAGATCGTCGCAACCTGATTCGAGCTACGTTTCCCAAGATCTCGAGGAGCGAATGGACAAAAGGAGGTATATCGCGGCCTGGCCGCTGCACGATGGTGAGGTGGCCTTGAGGCCGCCGAGGAAGGTGACGAGGATGACGAGGTGACCACTGAGACCAGCAGGGAAGCAGACTACGATGACGAGGTGGCTACCGGGGAAGCTGACTATGATGACAAGGTGGACTCCGAGGCCACCAGGGTATCTGACGACGTTGAGGCTTCAAGGGAGAGGGCTATGTATGGATGATATCTACGCAAACAACTACTCCATCGAGCTCATCGATAGTGATGGCTTGACACAGGATATGTCACAGGTTAAGTGTCCCACCCCAAACCCCTCGAGTTCAACCCATGTCGACCTCAGGCAAGGCCCACCCGTTGATCCCCTTTTCTTCATTGTTAAGAATTTTCCTTCCTTCATCGTCATCGAGCCCCTTTTTTCATTTCTGGAGGACACATTCTATGGCAGTGCCTCGGCATCGTCAGCTGCCAAGTCAGACCTCGTCGGCAACGCTGATGCCAACAAGGGCACCCTACATGTCTCTTACAACGAGAAAGATATCGTCCATGACATCAGGGAGGGCACCCTGCATCCATGCTCTCCCAAGGGGAAGGACCCCATCTGCGACAAGAGGGTGCACACCCGGAATCCATGCTCTTCTAATGGGAAGGATCCCATCTATGACATGTGAGGAAATCCATGTCATGTTTAATTATTTCACTCATGCTAAATGTATGGACTGTGCAGTTGGATTTCATCAATACTTGTTTCAACAGCTATACGTGGTTCCTGTTAAACATGGTGTAGTTAACATGTCCATTGTTTATTTCAGTTCTTTCACATGTGATGTTTAGTTATACAATTTGGTGTTTAAGCACCAGCTACATTCTATGCAATTTCAATAGTACAGTATAGATGGTTATTTTTGGTTGCTATTAAGTCTGTTGTAGTGAGCATATGCCTTGTTTAACTAATTTTCCTTGCTTGGTTGTTTGTAGTGGGATATGTCCAGACTCAATTGCTACATAGTATGCATTGTTTATTTTAGTTATTCACATTTTGAAGTTCTATATGTGCAAGTATATACTTTCCAGTTCAATTTCATCATACCAGTTTAAATGACCATATGTGGTTCCTTTTAAGCCTGGTGTAGTTAACATGCCCACTGTTTATTTAAGATTTTTCACAATGTGATGTTTAGTTATACAATTTGATGTTTAAGCACCAGCTACATTCTATGTAATTTCGATTGTACCACTATGAATAACTATATTTTGTTGTTGTTAAGTCTGTTGTAGTGAGCATATGCCTTTCCATTTTTATATAACAATAACTAGTGTGCTTAAACGTGCACAATACCAGTTTGAATGAATATAGTTTGTTGTTGTTAATTGTTAAGACTATTGTAGTTAACACACATATCCACTTCTTATTTTCTTAGCTAGCATGCTTAAACCTGCACACTAAAGCTATCATTTTGTGATTATGTTGTTTACCATGCAAATATTTGGTTGATGTTTAGTCTGTCATACTTAACATTCCTTTCAATGTACTTACCCAAGAAAATATTTGGGAACGACTATTGTTTTCTATCAACGTTAGTTTCACCACATGGATTATACATACTCCCTCCACCCCATAGTACAAGATGTTAATACATAAAATATGTGAATATTTTGGATGTAATAAGATCTTATATACTGGGATAGGGAATACTATACTATGTCATTGAGCAATTTTAGTTTACCTTCTAATACTAACTTTTTGCTTGTAGGTACATATGTCATCGGTAAAGATCCACGTGTCGACCCTTTTTGCGTATGGGGCAATGAGATATTCATGAACCAAGATCAAGTAAGGAAGCTAATAAAATTATTAATAAAATGGGACAAAATATGGCAATTGAACTATTTATTTACACCTTATCCAAGACAACAGTGAGCTGCATGATGCTAACTAAGAACTTTGTACCCTTATTTTTATTGTCCATATTGAGTTGTTAGCTTACAAATTTACAATGTCTGAATCTTTTTTGTTTGTGGTAGTTACCAAAGCAGTTTACTCTAGATAGCCTCTCAAACTACATGATTGGTGTACGTGCAAAGATGAAAGTATATCTATCTGGCCACAATAACTACCTATATGTCCTCATCAAGACACATAAGGGTGTCTGGTCCACCATCACAAGGGGCTGGCCTCGAGTCGTGCGTGTCTTATGCATGAAGGAGGACACTATATGGGCATTCCGCTTCACATTATACAACTACCTAGATCTCTTTATTTACCATATTATACAAGTATGCAACCATGGTTCATCATTCTTTATTTGGCCCTCATGTAATTATTATTTCTTGATGTAATTCTTGAACATATGTACGTGTGAATGGAATAATGCATTGGTTGTTGAATTGATAATCCCCAAGTGCAAGGAATCATCGTAGCACTTTCCAAAAATGAAAGTGATAAGTATGGAGTGTCGAACCTAGAAGGAGCTAAAGCTACGATGAATATTCTCTCAAGTCATATATGCCACCGATACGACTCTATGTACACCGGTTATTTTCTTTTATCTAGAAACGAGAAAAAAAACTATGTTGTGGGTACGAAGAGGATAGCTTCGCATGATATTGGAGAACTAAAATATGAAAAATAGTTGCTTCCCTAAATAGAGTTAGAATATGTCACAATATATTAGAAATAGTGAGTGTGGAATAATGATGGTATGGTGTGCCGAATCACCCTAGTCAATTGATAACAAGATTGGTAATAATTATTGCAATTTTATATGAGCGGGAGACATGAGCTAACATACTTTCCGTACATGGATCATATGAACTTATGATTGTAACTCCAACAAGCATCCACAACTACTAGAAATCATTAAGGTAAACCCAACCATAGCATTAACACTTCAAGTCCACTTTACTCCCATACATAAACAACCCCGTTACTCAGATGTAAGCTTCTATCACTCTATCTGCACACTATAAGTGAATCATGAATGTATTTCAACACCCTATAGTGAGAATCCATCATGTGTGTGCAGTATGAAGGGCATCATAGGACAGCACCAAAATAAAACATACAACTCAAACCAATCAAGATCATCAATCAACCCAAAGGACAACATAAATCTACTCAAACATCATCGGATGGAAACACATTATTGAATAATAATATGTAGCATGAAACACCATGTTCAAGTATGGGATTACAGCGGGATGCGAAAGAGTGGACCGCCGTAGATAGATGAGGGAAGCTGATGGAGACGATGATGTTGATGAAGACGATCACCATGGCCATGGTTCCCCCGACGGCACTCCGGTGCCACCGGAAGAGAGGGGGAGAGAGTATCCCCCTTAGGATTCCTCCTACTTGTCTTAGCCCTAGATGGGGATAAGTTATCCCCTCTGGTCCTTGGCCTCCATGGCTCTAGGAGGGCGATAGCCCCTCCGAAATTGGATCTCTTTGTGTGTTTTCTTTCTGTTTTTGCTGCTATTTTCTGTCCACTCACTGTTTCTTAAATATCCGGAGACCCATACCTCCAATTGACCTGAGATTTTTAGGGGATTTTTATCGGAAAATTTTCTTTCTTGCGGTGAAAGAAGGGCCCCCAACGGACTTAAGGGGTAGCAACAAGCTATTAGGGTGCGGCCACCCCCCTTGGCCGCACTATGTTGGCTTTTGGTCCCCTTGGGCACCGTGTTGCATTGATTCTTCTTCCCAAAAATCACATATATTCCAAAACAAATCTCCGTAATTTTTTGTCACGTTTGGACTTTGTTTGATATCGATTTTCTACGACACAAAAAACACAAAAAATAAGAACGGGGGTCGACACTCGATAAGTAAATTAGTGCCAAAAATAATATAAAATATTGCCAAAAGTATATGAAAGTTGTATAATATTGCCATGAATAATTTGCAAATTATTGATACGCTGGAGACGTATCAGCATCCCCAAGCTTAGTTCCTGCTCATCCTCGAGTAGGTAAATGATAAAAGAAATAATTTATATAGTGTGACTGCTAGCATGGTATATAAGTTTGAATAATGTTACTCCCAATCACTTTTTCTAGCATCATAAAACATCAACTGTTTTATCATAGAACTTCTCATGATCAAGTAACAAGCTATTCACATGTTAAAGTATAGAGCATATTTTTTTTGAAAACTAGCAAACTATATTTTCAGTCATCAAACAATTACAATTCATATTATTTTCAGGAAGGTTCTATGTAAGAGCTTTTATTTAGCAAATTCCACATACTCAACTATCATTTAGTCTTCCATGATTGTTGACACTCAAAGCATATTTTTAAAACAAGTTGTTTCAATCAAACAGATAGGAAGATAGGGGATTAATGTTCCGCCTCCCAACTTATTTATCTCACGGATAATGTCAACAATAATGAACCATGATCACCTATATCCAAATGGATATATGTTCCTGAACCTTTCCCCACCACATGATGCTTGCCAACTAAAGAATTAATAGATTGGAATAGGGATGAACATTATTGACTCTTGCATAATAGTAAATGTCAAAAACTAAATACACAAAATTAAGATATAGGCCCTTCGCGGAGGGAAGCACACGTTGTCATGCGGTTTTTATTTTTCTATGTGCAATCTCTTAATGAAAAGGAACGTCACTTTATATTGCCCCTTGTGATGACAGCCTTTATTATACAGTTGGTCGCTTTTATTTATTCACCATCACAAGTTCGTACAAAGCTTATTTTCCCTTCCAATAAAATATCATACATATTTAGGAGCAATTTTTATTGGTTTTTTCACCAAGGACAACTTACTTGAAGGATCTTATTCAATCCATAGGTAGATATGGTGGACTCTCATGGCAAGAAACTGGGTTTAGGGGGTTTTGGAGGCGCAAGTAGTATCTCTACTTAGTATGAATTTTTTTGCTAGCAAAATATCATGAGCAAGCACCACATGTTAGAGTATCCATGACAATATAACTTATGTGTGAATATAAGCAAACATAGCCATTACGTTGTCTTGTCCAACGTCAACTACTTGATCAAGTTTGAAAACAATTAATAGGGGCTCACAATCATAGAAGATGTCCAAGATAGTATATTTATATGTGAAATCTCTCTTCCTTCAATATTATTTCATCAATTTTTCAAGTGCCCAATGATATGTTTTCTGACCTCCAATATTTTTTATTGCTTATACTCTTAGTATGTGAAGTCACTACTCCCCATGGACAAGCATATAAAGCATATATAGTTTCACGCTTTATGACATTCAATTCATTCAACATTTTATTTTAGGATATAAATAAAGCACAAGAGTGGTCATCAAACTACTCTCAAAAAAATATAATTGAAGTTCATAGAGCATTCTTCAATGAATATACAGAGACCAATACCAAGCTCAAAATATATAAGTGAAGCAAACGAAGCATTCTATAAAGCCATACTCAAAAGATTTAAGTGAAGCGCATAAAGCATTCTATAAATAAGTCAATTATTATTTCATACCAGCATGGTGGATAAAATAAAAGGGAATAACAAACACAAAATATGCTCCAAGGATAGCACCTGTGAACGAATGAAAACTAATGATCAACATTGGATAACCGATAATTGTTGGCGAAGAGAAGTGGGATGCGTAGCATCGCCAAGCTTATATGCTTGAGACTTCTTGTAATATTTAGTTGGGGAGCCCTCGGAAACCCCAAGCTTGATCTCTTGTATCCCGTTCAATCCTCTCATATCCCGGTTTCACCTAAGTCTCAAAAACTTCATCCACATAAAACTTGAAAAGAACCCGTGAGAAAGGTTGGTACACATAATAATAAATAAACACTTCATGTACTTCCAAGAAAATTTGCATCCTAATTTACAAACATTAGGTACTTGATAATATCATTTTCACAATTTATGTCTACCAATATAAGCCATGAAAACTCTAGGATAAGTAGATAACAAAACTTTGACAACAATCTATCCAAACAGATCAGTCTGTAGTAATCAATTTAAAAGGTGTAATTACCTATATCCAACACTTTTGAAAATTTAGGACAAGCTAAATAATTTATATGAAAGTACTGTGTGGAAATTTTAGAAACTTTCCACATTCTAGTAAAATCTCATAATTCGAATACTACAACAAAAGTTTATGTTTTTACACAACCCTCCTCACACATGCAATTCAAGCATTCCAAAGGCAATTCTTGGAAAACAATTATTGAAAATAATATTATAAATAACAGGAGTAAAATACTAACAAAATAAAATTACGCTCCAAGCAAAACACATATTATGTGACGAATAAAAATATAGCTCCAAGTAAGATATACCGATAGTGTTGAAGACGAAAGAAGGGATGTCATCCGAGGCATACCCAAGCTTATACGTTGAGTATTCCTTGGATATTACCATGGGGGTTCCTTGGGAATTCCCAAGCTTTGGGTATTTATGCTCCTTATTCTCCTCATATCGGTATCTCATCCAAAACTTTCAAACTTCAATCACACAAAACTTAACAGAAACCTCTTGAGATCCGTTAGTATAATAGGAAAATCATAAAATCTAGAAACTGTTATAAATTGATTAATATTTAATTATTGCATAAGGTAATTTATTATAACTTATTCATGGCTTATATTCCTCGAATAATCCATAGCATCATCAAAACAAGCAAACTATGCAAGCAAAAAACATAATCTTTCTAAAACATAACAGTTTGTAGTGATCAGCACTTATACCATACTTCTAGAACTCAAAACATTCTGAAAAATTAGGAAGTACTGGGTAATTTGTATATTAATGTGGTGTAAAAATTTCAGATAAAAAATACATTCCAATAAAATCAAAGAAATTATGCACTAGACGCAAAAGTTTCTCCTTTTACGCAGGATCAAATCTACTATCATCCAAATCACCCCAAAGACTTTACTTGGCACATTATTGAAATAAAAGACACAAAACATGATTACTACGGTATCTTAATCAAGTGAACACACAAAAATATAAAGTATAAGTGTTGGGTTGTCTCCCAACAAGCGTGTTTCCTTAAATCCTTTTAGCTAGGTATGATGATTTCAATGATGCTCACATAAGAATAGTAGATGAAACATACAAAAGAGCATCATGAATATTATGAAAAGTACATTATTTTCATGGTACAGTGGTATATGTAAGGGAATAACTATTTCTAAGATAGACTTCAACGAAAAATTCTATATTGTTTCCATGAGCATGAACACAAGTGTTCAAGGTCGACCCTCACTTCTTCAATGTATAACTTTTCAATCGCTTTTCTTTTAAGAGGCAAGTAAAAAATTTCAGTTTTTAATTTTTTTAATTTTTTGTTTGTTTCACCCAAAACAAAAAAAACATAAAACAAACAAAGAAAAAAAATATTTAGTGATAAAAGCAAATAACCATACAAAAAATATTAACCCCACGCTATCGTTCCTCAACAACGGTGCGAGAAAAGAGCTTGATAATCTCCAAGTGCAAGGAATCATCGTAGCACTTTCCAAAGATGGAAGTGATAAGAATATGACATCACCACAATAAAACATACAACTCAAATCAATCAAGATCATCAATCAATCCAAAGGATAACGAAAATCTACTCAAACATCATATGATGGCAAGACATCACTCAATAATAATATGTGGCATGAAACACCATGTTCAAGTAGGGGATTGCAACATGATGCGTGAGAGTGGACCATCTTATGTGGATGAGGGAAGGTGATGGAGACGATGATGTTGATGAAGACGATCACCGCGGCGATGGTTCCCACGCCGACACTCTGGCGGCACCGGAAGAGAGGGGGGAGTCTCCCCCCTTAGGCTTCCTCCTCCATGGCTTCCCCCTATATGGGGAGAGGTTATCCCCTCTGGTCCTTGGCCTCCATGGCTCCTAGAAGGGCGAGAGCCCCTATGAGATTGGATCTTTATCTGTTTTCTCCCCGTTTTCGCTCATGTTTTCTCGCCCATCACCGTTTCTTAAATATATGGATATCCGTAACTCCGATTGGGCTGAAATTTTGAGGAGATTTTTAACTGAAAATTATATTTGTTGCGACGGAAGAAGGGCCCAAGCAATTTAAGCGGTGGCCTCCAGCTATGAAGGCGCAGCCAGCCCCTGGTCATGCCATGTTAGCTTGTGGCCCCCTAGGGCACCGTGTTGCGTTGATTCCTCTTTCCAAAATTGACATATATTATAAAAAACTCTCCGTAAATTTTTATCGCATTTGGACTTTGTTTGATATGTATTTTTTGTGAAACAAAAAACACACAAAAAACAGGAACTGACACACGGCACTGGATAAGTAAGTTAGTCCCCAAAATAATATAAAATATTGCCATCAGTATTGAAAGTTCTAGAATATTGACAGGAATACTTCGTAAATTATCGATACATTGGCGGCGTATCATGAACCTATATCTATATAAGATGGATATGGAAAATGTATCCTACTTTCCAATTCAAATTCTAGAGGATTTTAAATTGCAGCAATTAAATTAGTAGAAAATATGTTTTGCGCGTTATTGCACCACACATGGTTTATAAAGCACAACGTGTGTGATATATGTCATGATTCGACACGTTTGAGAGAGAGAAATCGTGTGCGACAATGCACACAATTGTCATTTGAAAACCGTGTGTGATGTTAGACAATATCAGAAATGGTTAAACTGATCAACATATTTGTCATAGTCTTCTTATTATACACATTTTTTAATGTTTAACTGTTTGTTATGTCGTATGTATCCGACACGAGTACGATAGTTTGAGTCTTTAGGAATCTTGGTACATCTCAAAGGATACGGAAGGACAAAATATGTGTGATAGTCTCCTTATCGTACATGTTTTACAATTACAAACTATTTGTGATGCGGCGTACATCATAAACGACGCATCACGGAATAGTGTGTGTGATGGTAATCTGATCTCACACGAGTAGCAAAGATGGGCCATATGAAAAATATAACATATCTCAAACGGTTGACGAATAACTCTTGTTTGTGATGGATGCAGACATCCCATACGCTTAATTTTGCCAAGCGTTTGTGTTCACTACTCACCATCGCCGACAATTTTCCCGTGTCGTGTGGGATGGACCCACGTATCACCCATACAGGCAAGACGACGGTTTAAAACTGCAACACGGAAAGGGGTTAAAAACCGTTTGTATAGGATGTCGCTGCACCAGCGTGTATGAATTTGTGCCTCCCTGTCAAATTTCGCATAATGCTTTTCCCATAGGCTTTTTTTCATTATAATGGTTGACATTCTGATATTGGTGCCTTAGAAGAACATCTTTCAATATCTGAGATCAATCCTGCAGAAGGATGAGGATATCGATGAAGATATGAACCATCGAATTATTTGAATTATACTCCTATGAATTTAAATTTGAATTGCATATTTGTATGGCATGATTCAAAAGGGCCCCACAATCTTTCCCGAGAGCCAAACTTGCTTGTAGGTAAATCACCTTTCCATCATGGACAAACGTGAAGGTTAATTCTTTCCCTACGGCTTGCAGTCCTAGCTAAACAATGGTTCCCTCGAGCTTGGGAGGTGCACTATAGGGAAAGAACTTTTTACCGACTATACTTTACCTTTCCCTAGGGAAAGCTCTAGGTAAAGGCTTTACCTATAGTTTTTGGCATTTCACCTAGGGTGCATGTGTGTAGGTAAAACCGTGGTTTGTAGAACTATTAAAGACGAACGGATGAAGTGGCGTCAAGTTTCTAGCATTCTCTGTGACAAGTAATTGCCACAAAATCTAAAGGCGGGATATGGTGGCGATTCGCCTCGCAATGTTGGATGGCGTTGAGTGTTAGCCGACTAAAAGGTGACATGTTCAACAATTAGGCGTGGCGGAGATGGGCAGACCGGGTCCAAAATGATGATATATAAGATAGTGTTGGGATAGCACCAATTGAAAAGAAGCTTGTCCAACATCTTTTAAGATGATTTGAGCATATTCAGCACACGCCTCCACAAGATTCAGTGCATAGCGGACGGCTAAAGAGCGTTGATAATGTCAAGACAGGTCGAGGTAGATCAAACTTGACATGCAAGGAGTGCGTAAAGAGGGATCTGCAGGACTCGAGTATCACCAAAGAATTATCCATAGACAAGGATGTGTGGAAGCTTGCCATGTGTGAGAATCATAGATTGATTGCGAGATCTTGTACTTTTCAGCTCTAGCCTACAATAATTTGTTTGGAACTAAAGTCTTTATTGGTGTTGTTATATAGAAACTTAGGGTGTATTTGGTTGGAGAACCAACTGTCATGGAATGGAATGGTTCCATTCCAGAGAAACGGGTCGGTTCCGTTCCTGTGTTTGGTACGAGCAAAAAAGTGGACGGGATGGTTCCGTTCGAGTGTTTGGTTGGGAGGCATGGAATGAAAAATGGAAGGGAGAGGGCCTGCGGTGACGCGGCAGAGAGGAAGGAAGAGGGCCGGCGGCGCGGCGCGGCAGCAGAGAGGGAGGGGGCCAGCGGCGCGGCGACGCAGCGGAGAGGGAGGGAGAGGGCCGGCGGCGCAGCGCGGCAGCAGAGAGGGAGGGGGCCGAGCACCACGGGGCCGAGGGCGCGGCGACCCCGGCGATGGCGTGCGCGGCGGCGAGTCCTGGTCGCGCACCCGGCGCAGCGCGGCGGCGACGAGGGCGCGGCAGCCCGGCGATGGCGCGCGCGGCGGCGAGTCCGGGTCGCGCACCCGGCGCAGCGCGGCGGTGACGAGGGCGCGGCGGCCCCGGCGATGGCGCGCGCGGCGGCGAGTCCGGGTCGCGCACCCGGCGCAGCGCGGCGGCCCCGGCGATGGCGCGCGTGGCGACGAGCCTGGGCACGAGCGGCGCCACGGCGTCGCGCGGGTGGGCGGCGACGAGCAGCGCGAGCAGGCGCAGCGAGTGGCGCCGCAGCGGCGCCTTGTTAGTGGCAGACGGCGGTGAGGAAGACGGGCAGCTCGAGCGGCGCAGCTCGGGAAGGAGGATACGAGTTGCGCGAGACGAGCCGTTCCGTGTGATTCCGTCAATTTCGTGGTACTAGCACGTTCCGGATCTGAGTGGAATATTCCCTAAAGTGGAATGAGTGGGTTCTGTTCCAGTTAGTAAACCAAACGCAGGAACGAGGACTAGGAACGGGTCCGACCCGTGACATTCCAGCCGATGACAGCAACCAAACACACCCTTACACATTATCCTAATAGTTTTTTCAACTATCTTTACCTACTAATAAAGGAAGGGGTGCTTCTGCCCGTACGTCATCAAAATTGCCCTCAAAGTTACAAAACATTACCCACCAATGCCATCTATAAATGGTAAAAAAACGTTCAGACAGAAAAATCTAAGACTGGGCCGGCCATACAGTAGGAACCTCCTATAGTACGCTCTGCACTCTAGGAGAAGACACAACGCACATGTTTGGGCCAACCCACGTATGAGCGACTTTATTGTTTTTTCTACTTTAAATAATGTGTGAATTCAAAAAAGTTTGGAAAATTAAATAAAAGAATTTTAGAATATAATATCTAATAATTCATAAATGTTTGTGAATTCAGAAAATATTTGCAGTCTTTAAAAAATCGCATATTTAAAAGATGTTCATAAAATTTTAAACAAATGTTGAGGAAATAAAAAAACGTTCATGATTTTTTAAATTTAAAGTATTTAAAAATGTTAATGAAATTGAACAAATTTTTGCAAATTCAAATAATGTTCACGAATTGAAATATTTCCTAAAACTGCTGAAACTGTTTATGAATAAAAAATAAATATTGATTCATAAAATAGTCGCTGATTTTAAAAAGATTTATGCATTTCAAAAAAATAATCAATTTCAGAAAAATGTTCGTCGACTCTAGACATGTTCGCCGATTGAAGAAAAATGTTTTAAAAAAGTTCACATTTTAAAAACAATAATTTCCAAAGATTTTTAAAATTTCCATAAATTCAAAAAATGTTCCTGTTTTTAGAAAATGTTCGTGAATTTCAAAAAGTTCATGATTTCAAATATGTTCACGAGATTAGAAAAATCTTCATAACTCTAAAAAATTATTCATGATTTCACAAAAATAAGAATGGTAGTGTATTTCTATGATGCAGCAAAATGTGGACATGGCCGTTGAAGATTATGATTTTGAATTTTATTTCGAACGAGCAGCAAGAAAATATTGGCCTACAGGGAGTCAAGCTCTGGACCCGTCAACCTGCCCCAATGGGAATAAGCACCTGAGATAGCGAGCAATTGTGTTGGGAAAGGTATTCGCATATATATTAGACATTACACATCATCTATTTTTTTGTTCGCACGCCGTCGTGGGATGCATGCAGCTGGGCTGCGCAGCACCTGTTCCTTCGATGGTGAGCGGAGAAAAATAGTTGCGTGGGCCAGCCACATGAGCTAGCTATAATACACATGTGAGATAATTGGTTGTCATGCTATTTAATAATATCACATTGCTTCTATACACGAGAACGAACCAATTTATATACGTAGATTAATTGTCCGAACATCAGCAAGCCATCAAAAGAAGAGGGTAAAGTGTGAGCCTCTTATGTCCTAGAAAGAAAGAAATTAACGAGAAAAAAATAAAGAAGTTGCGTCGTGATAAGAAAGGAAAAATAAGGAAATGAGGGTTTTTCGGATTGACGGAGAAAAATAAAAAGCCCATGCTATTAAGGAGGAAAGTGCTCTAATAAATAGAGAAGTTGTCCAATAAGAAGCCCGCCCCATTAAGAAGGAAGGTGCCTGAATATAAGGAAAATTTGTGGGATTGACAAACAAAAATAGGAAAAAGTGAGGTTGACCCATTATCTCTACTAATAAAAGCACGAGAGGGCAGATCTAACTCGCAGTCTGGAGCGTCTAATCACTTAATCAACGGACTAAATACTTTGTTAACGAAACTGACGTTTTTGTTAGCGCTAATCAATCCCTCGCTAACGAAACCTCATCGTGAAACCTGACCCTCCTCACACCACCCCTCCCCTTCCACGTTATCGATTGGGAACCGCTCCCACGCACCCGTCGCTCGCTCCCACGCCCCTGCCGCTCGCCCCGTCCCCGTCGGGCCGCCCTCGCGTCGCGTAGCCGCCGCTCGCCCCGTCCCCGTCGGTGCCGCCGCTCGCCCCGTCCCCGACGGTGCCGCCCCTCGCCCTCACCCGCACCGCCCGCTCGCCCCGCTCGGGCCGACCTCACGTCGCGCAGCCGCCGCTCGCCTCGTCCCCGTCGGTGCCGCCGCTCGCCCCGTCCCCGACGGTGCCGCCCCTCGCCCTCACCCGCACCACCCGCTCGCCCTGCTCGGGCCGCCCTCGCGTCGCGCAGTGTCAGGCCTGAAGATGCAGTGCAAGGGCAGGAACACCTTCAGTTATCGGACAGTTCACGTTGACGCATCGGACGGCTCGCATGGCTCGCCGTTACTATACCTTTTCCGTTGCCGTTACTGTAGCGAAACCAGCCCTGTTACCGTTGCCGGCGTGTGTGGCATTTTCCTCTGTTAGCTGCGGGCTTTAAAGCCACTAGCACCTGGTCTGTAATCGGGCATTGATGAATTATTATGCTTTAGCACTTTACTCAACACTTTACATCAATACAACCCTAGCCGGGGCTACTTTCCCTTCCTTTCTCCCGATCTGAGATCGTGTTCTTCGCTATTCTTGCTGATTTCCTTAACTAGGGTGTGACAATTGGTATCATGAGCACAATCTTTCCTCGGAGAAGAGATAGATCGGAGCTGCTGCAGTAGTTCCCAGCCTTCCCTCCCTTTTTCTCTGGTGGCGATGGTGGCGGGGTAGTTGAGCGCGGTGGCGGTAGAAAATTCGACGATAGCTCGTTGAGCGCGACTGGTTGGGGGAGCACCTCGCTCTTCCAGTAAAATCCCAGGTCAAGCGGCGGGTGGTGCTGTATCGGCGGCGATCTCACAGGCGGCGGTGATATTCCAGGCCAGATCGGGTTACCAACGTAGTCCGGCAGTAAAATTCCCCTCTGAGGTTTCTGCACCACGATGGGGCGCTCTAAGTCCAACTTGGAGGAGTCTGACGTCGCGGATCTACTCGCGATGAAGGGCGATTTCTTACTGCATCGTGAGGAGACAACAGATCTGCGAGGAGAAGTAGATGACCTGCGCAAGGATATCCACAGTATCAACCTGAAGCAAGATACCATGGTTACGGTCCTTGACGGAGTACAGAAGGTTGTGTCGACCCTTAGCTCGCAACTGTCTACCATGGCAGATGTGCTCAAATCTCTCCGATCCACAGAAGCATCAAGCTCAGCACAGCCGGGCAAGTCTGTTGGAGAACGTCGCATGGGAAACAAAAAATTTCCTACGCGCACGAAGACCTATCATGGTGATGTCCATCTACGAGAGGGGATGAGTGATCTACGTACCCTTGTAGATCGTACAGCAGAAGCGTTAGAGAACGCGGTTGATGTAGTGGAACGTCCTCACGTCCCTCGATCCGCCCCGCGAACAAACCCGCGATCAGTCCCACGATCTAGTACCGAACGGACGGCACCTCCGCGTTCAGCACACATACAGCTCGACGATGATCTCGGCCTTCTTGATCCAGCAAGAGAGACGGAGAGGTAGAAGAGTTCTCCGGCAGCGTGACGGCGCTCCGGAGGTTGGTGATGATCTTGTCTCAGTAGGGCTCCACCCGAGCTCCGCAGAAACACGATCTAGAGGAAAAACTATGGAGGTATGTGGTCGGGCAGCCGTGAGAAAGTCGTCTCAAATCTGCCCTAAAAGCCCCATATATATAGGAGGAGGGAGGGAGACCTTGTCTTGGGATCCAAGGGATCCCCAAGGGGTCGGCCGAGCCAGGGGGGAGGACTCTCCCCCCCCCCCCCAAACCGAGTCCTACTTGGTTTGGTGGGAGGGAGTCCTTCCCCCTTCCCACTTCTTCCCTTTTTTTTCTTTCCTTTGATTTTTTCTCTCTTGGCGCATAGGGGATTGGTGGGCTGTCCCACCAGCCCACTAAGGGCTGGTGTGACCCCCCCCCAAATGCCTATGGGCTTCCCCGGAGTGGGTTGCCCCCCTCCGGTGAACTCCCGGAACCCATTCGTCATTCCCGGTACATTCCCGGTAACTCCGAAAACCTTCCGGCAATCAAATGAGGTCATCCTATATATCAATCTTCGTTTCCAGACTATTCCGGAAACCCTCGTGACGTCCGTGATCTCATCCGGGACTCCGAACAACATTCGGTAACCAACCATATAACTCAAATACGCATAAAACAACGTCGAACCTTAAGTGTGCAGACCCTGCGGGTTCGAGAACTATGTAGACATGACCCGAGAGACTCCTCGGTCAATATCCAACAGCGGGACCTGGATGCCCATATTGGATCCTACATATTCTACGAAGATCTTATCGTTTGAACCTCAGTGCCAAGGATTCGTATAATCCCGTATGTCATTCCCTTTGTCCTTCGGTATGTTACTTGCCCGAGATTCGATCGTCAGTATCCGTATACCTATTTCAACCTCGTTTACTGGCAAGTCTCTTTACTCGTTCCGTAACTTACACTAAGTTACATTGCTTGCAAGGCTTGTGTGTGATGTTGCATTACCGAGTGGGCCCCGAGATACCTCTCCGTCACACGGAGTGACAAATCCCAGTCTTGATCCATACTAACTCAACTAACACCTTTGGAGATACCTGTAGAGCATCTTTATAGTCACCCAGTTACGTTGTGACGTTTGATACACACAAAGCATTCCTCCGGTGTCAGTGAGTTATATGATCTCATGGTCATAGGAATAAATACTTGACACGCAGAAAACAGTAGCAACAAAATGACACGATCAACATGCTACGTCTATTAGTTTGGGTCTAGTCCATCACGTGATTCTCCCAATGACGTGATCCAGTTATCAAGCAACAACACCTTGTTCATAATCAGAAGACACTGACTATCATCGATCAACTGGCTAGCCAACTAGAGGCATGCTAGGGACGGTGTTTTTGTCTATGTATCCACACATGTAAATGAGTCTTCATTCAATACAATTATAGCATGGATAATAAACTATTATCTTGATACAGGAATTATAATAATAAATATACATTTATTATTGCCTCTAGGGCATAATTCCAACAGTCTCCCACTTGCACTAGAGTCAATAATCTAGCCCTCACATCACCATGTGAATTACATTGTAATAAATCTAACACCCATACAGTTCTGGTGTCGATCATGTTTTGGCCCTGGAAGAGGCTTAGTCAGCGGGTCTGCTACATTCAGATCCGTGTGCACTTTGCATATATTTACGTCCTCCTCCTCGACGTAGTCGCGGATGAGGTTGAAGCGTCGTTTGATGTGTCTGGTCTTCTTGTGAAACCTTGGTTCCTTTGCTAAGGCAATGGCACCAGTGTTGTCACAGAACAAGGTTATTGGATCCAGTGCACTTGGCACCACTCCAAGATCCGTCATGAACTGCTTCATCCAGACACCCTCCTTAGCCGCCTCCGAGGCAGCCATGTACTCCGCTTCACATGTAGAATCTGCTACGACGCTTTGCTTGGAACTGCACCAGCTTACTGCACCCCCATTAAGAATAAATACGTATCCGGTTTGCGACTTAGAGTCGTCCGGATCTGTGTCAAAGCTTGCATCGACGTAACCTTTTACGACGAGCTCTTCGTCACCTCCATACACGAGAAACATCTCCTTAGTCCTTTTCAGGTACTTCAGGATATTCTTGACCGCCGTCCAGTGATCCACTCCTGGATTACTCTGGAACCTACCTGCCATACTTATGGCCAGGTTAACATCCGGTCTAGTGCACAGCATTGCATACATGATAGAGCCTATGGCTGAAGCATAGCGGACGGAGCGCATATGCTCTCTATCTTCATCAGTTGCTGGGCACTGAGTCTTACTCAATCTCGTACCTTGTAACACTGGCAAGAACCCTTTCTTGGACTGTTCCATTTTGAACCTCTTCAAAACTTTATCAAGGTATGTGCTTTGTGAAAGTCCTATCAGGCGTTTTGATCTATCCCTATAGATCTTAATGCCTAGAATGTAAGCAGCTTCTCCTAGGTCCTTCATAGAGAAACTTTTATTCAAGTAACCTTTTATGCTCTCCAAAAGCTCTACGTTGTTTCCAATCAGTAATATGTCATCCACATATAATATTAGAAACGCCACAGAGCTCCCACTCACTTTCTTGTAAATACAAGATTCTCCAACCACTTGCATAAACCCAAATGCTTTGATCACCTCATCAAAGCGTTTGTTCCAACTCCGAGATGCTTGCACCAGTCCATAAATGGATCGCTGGAGCTTGCACACCTTGTCAGCATTTTTAGGATCGACAAAACCTTCGGGTTGCATCATATACAACTCTTCCTTAAGGAAACCGTTAAGGAACGCGGTTTTGACATCCATCTGCCAGATTTCATAATCGAAAAATGCAGCTATTGCTAACATGATTCTGACGGACTTAAGCATCGCTACGGGAGAGAAAGTCTCATCGTAGTCAATTCCTGGAACTTGTGAAAAACCCTTTGCCACAAGTTGAGCTTTATAAACGGTCACATTACCGTCAGCGTCCGTCTTCTTCTTAAAGATCCATTTGTTCTGAATAGCCTTGCGGCCCTTAGGCAGCATCTCCAAAGTCCACACTTTGTTCTCATACGTGGATCCTATCTCGGATTTCATGGCTTCTAGCCATTTGTTGGAATCTGGGCCCACCATTGCTTCTTCATAATTTGCAGGTTCATTGTTGTCTAACAACATGATTGATAAGACGGGATTACCGTACCACTCTGGAGCAGCGCGTGATCTCGTCGACCTGCGTGGTTCAACAGAAACTTGAACTGGAGTTTCATGATCATCATCATTAACTTCCTCCTCAACCGGCGTCGCAATGACAGAGGTTTCCCCTTGCCCTGCGCCACCATCCAGAGGGATGAGAGGTTCGACAACCTCGTCAAGTTCTATCTTCCTCCCACTCAATTCTCTCGAGAGAAACTCCTTCTCGAGAAAAGTTTCGTTCTTAGCAACAAACACTTTGCCCTCGGATTTGAGATAGAAGGTGTACCCAACTGTCTCTTTTGGGTAACCTATGAAGACGCACTTTTCCGCTTTGGGTTCCAGCTTTTCAGGCTGAAGCTTTTTGACATAAGCATCACATCCCCAAACTTTAAGAAACGACAACTTTGGCCTTTTGCCATACCACAGTTCGTATGGTGTCGTCTCAACGGATTTCGATGGTGCCCTATTTAAAGTGAATGCAGCTGTTTCTAATGCATAACCCCAAAACGATAACGGCAAATCAGTAAGAGACATCATAGATCGCACCATTTCTAACAAAGTACGATTACGACGTTCGGACACACCATTACGCTGTGGTGTTCCAGGCGGTGTTAACTGCGAAACAATTCCACATTGTCTTAAGTGAGTACCAAACTCGAAACTCAGATATTCACCCCCACGATCAGACCGTAGGAACTTGATCTTCTTGTTACGATGATTTTCCACTTCACTCTGAAATTGCTTGAACTTTTCAAATGTTTCAGACTTGTGCTTCATCAAGTAGACATAACCATATCTACTTAAATCGTCAGTGAAGGTGAGAAAATAACGATATCCGCCGCGTGCCTCCACTCTCATTGGACCACACACATCGGTATGTATGATTTCCAACAAGTCACTTGCACGCTCCATTGTTCCGGAGAACGGAGTCTTAGTCATCTTGCCCATGAGGCATGGTTCGCACGTGTCAAGTGAATCAAAGTCAAGTGACTCCAAAAGTCCATCAGCATGGAGTTTCTTCATGCGCTTTACACCAATATGACCCAAGCGGCAGTGCCACAAAAATATGGCGCTATCATTGTTTACTCTAACTCTTTTGGTCTCAATGTTATGTATATGCGTATCTCTATCAAGATTCAATATGAACAATCCTCTCACATTCGGTGCATGACCATAAAAGATGTTACTCATAGAAATAGAACAACCATTATTCTCAGACTTAAAAGAGTAACCGTCTCGCAATAAACAAGATCCAGATATAATGTTCATGCTCAACGCAGGCACTAAATAACAATGATTTAAGTTCATCACTAATCCCGATGGTAGTTGAAGTGACACTGTGCCGACGGCGATTGCATCAACCTTGGAACCGTTTCCTACGCGCATCGTCACTTCGTCTTTCGCCAGCCTTCGTCTATTCCGCAGTTCCTGCTTCGAGTTGCAAATGTGAGCAACAGAACCGGTATCGAATACCCAGGCACTACTACGAGAGCCGGTTAAGTACACATCAATAATATGTATATCAAATATACCTGATTTTTCTTTGCCCGCCTTCTTATCTGCCAGATACTTGGGGCAATTGCGCTTCCAGTGACCCATACCCTTGCAATAGAAGCACTCTGTTTCAGACTTAGGTCCAGCCTTGGGTTTCTTCGGCGGATTGGCAACAGGCTTGACGCTCTTCTTCAAATTGCCCTTCTTGCCTTTGCCGTTTCTCTTGAAACTAGTGGTCTTGCTCACCATCAACACTTGATGCTCTTTACGGAGTTCAGACTCTGCGACTTTCAGCATCGCAAACAACTCGCCGGGAGACTTGTTCATCCCTTGCATGTTGTAGTTCAACACAAAGCCTTTATAACTTGGCGGCAGTGATTGAAGGATTCTGTCAGTGATAGCTTCTTGCGGGAGTTCAATCCCCAGTTCAGCTAGACGGTTTGAGTACCCAGACATTTTGAGCACATGTTCACTGACAGACGAGTTTTCCTCCATCTTGCAAGCATAGAATTTATCAGAGGTCTCATACCTCTCGATCCGGGCGTTCTTCTGAAAGATAAACTTCAACTCCTGGAACATCTCAAATGCTCCATGACGCTCAAAGCGACGTTGAAGTCCCGGTTCTAAGCCATACAAGACTGCACATTGAACTATTGAGTAGTCCTCCTTACGTGCTAACCAAGCGTTCTTAACATCCTGATCAGCCGTAGCGGGTGGTTCATCTCCTAGCGCAGCATTAAGGACATAATCCTTCTTTCTAGCTTGTAAGATTAGCTTAAGATTACGAGCCCAGTCTACAAAGTTGCTTCCATCATCTTTCAACTTAGCTTTCTCTAGGAACGTATTAAAATTCAGGATGACACTTGCGTGGGCCATGATCTACAACACAAATATATTCAAAGTGGACTTAGACTATGTTCAAGATAATTAGAGTTCAACTTAATCAAATTATATGCTAAACTCCCACTCAAAAAGTACATCTCTCTAGTCATTTGAGTGGTTCATGATCCACTTACACTATCCCAAGTCCGATCATCACGTGAGTTGAGTATAGTTTCAGTGGTAAGCATCCCTATGCTAATCATATCAACTATATGATTCATGATCGACCTTTCGGTATCATGTGTTCCGAGGCCATGTCTGCACATGCTAGGCTCGTCAAGCTTAACCCGAGTGTTCCGCGTGCGCAACTGTTTTACACCCGTTGTATGTGAACGTTGAGTCTATCACACCCGATCATCACGTGGTGTCTCGAAACGACGAACTGTAGCAACGGTGCACAGTCGGGGAGAACACAATTTCGTCTTGAAATTTTAGTGAGAGATCACCTCATAATGCTACCGTCGTTCTAAGCAAAATAAGGTGCAAAAAAAGGATTAACATCACATGCAATTCATAAGTGACATGATATGGCCATCATCACGTGCTTCTTGATCTCCATCACCAAAGCACCGGCACGATCTTCTTGTCACCGGCGCCACACCATGATCATCCATCAACGTGTTGCCATCGGGGTTGTCGTGCTACTTATGCTATTACTACTAAAGCTACTTCCTAGCAAAATAGTAAACGCATCTGCAAGCACAAACGTTAGTGTAAAGACAACCCTATGGCTCCTGCCGGTTGTCGTACCATCGACATGCAAGTCGATATTTCTATTACAACATGATCATCTCATACATCCAATATATCACATCACATCGTTGGCCATATCACATCACAATCATACCCTGCAAAAACAAGTTAGACGTCCTCTAATTTTGTTGTTGCATGTTTTACGTGGTGACCAAGGGTATGCAGTAGGATCGCATCTTACTTACGCAAACACCACAACAGAGATATATGAGTTGCTATTTAACCTCATCCAAGGACCTCCTCGGCCAAATCCGATTCAACTAAAGTTGGAGAAACCGTCACTTGCCAGTCATCTTTGAGCAAAGGGGGTTACTCATAACGATGAAACCAGTCTCTCGTAAGCGTACGAGTAATGTCGGTCCAAGCCGCTTCAATCCAACAATACCGCGGAATCAAGAAAAGACTAAGGAGGGCAGCAAAACGCACATCACCGCCCACAAAACCTTTTGTGTTCTACTCGAGAAGACATCTACGCATGAACCTAGCTCATGATGCCACTGTTGGAGAACGTCGCATGGGAAACAAAAAATTTCCTACGCGCACGAAGACCTATCATGGTGATGTCCATCTACGAGAGGGGATGAGTGATCTACGTACCCTTGTAGATCGTACAGCAGAAGCGTTAGAGAACGCGGTTGATGTAGTGGAACGTCCTCACGTCCCTCAATCCGCCCCGCAAACAATCCCGCGATCAGTCCCACGATCTAGTACCGAACGGACGGCACCTCCGCGTTCAGCACACGTACAGCTCGACGATGATCTCGGCCTTCTTGATCCAGCAAGAGAGACGGAGAGGTAGAAGAGTTCTCCGGCAGCGTGACGGCGCTCCGGAGGTTGGTGATGATCTTGTCTCAGTAGGGCTCCGCCCGAGCTCCGCAGAAACACGATCTAGAGGAAAAACTATGGAGGTATGTGGTCGGGCAGCCGTGAGAAAGTCGTCTCAAATCTGCCCTAAAAGCCCCATATATATAGGAGGAGGGAGGGGGACCTTGTCTTGGGGTCCAAGGGATCCCCAAGGGGTCGGCCGAGCCAGGGGGGAGGACTCTCCCCCCCCCCCCCAAACCGAGTCCTACTTGGTTTGGTGGGAGGGAGTCCTTCCCCCTTCCCACTTCTTCCCTTTTTTTTTCTTTCCTTTGATTTTTTCTCTCTTGGCGCATAGGGGATTGGTGGGCTGTCCCACCAGCCCACTAAGGGCTGGTGTGACCCCCCCAAATGCCTATGGGCTTCCCCGGAGTGGGTTGCCCCCCTCCGGTGAACTCCCGGAACCCATTCGTCATTCCCGGTACATTCCCGGTAACTCCGAAAACCTTCCGGTAATCAAATGAGGTCATCCTATATATCAATCTTCGTTTCCGGACTATTCCGGAAACCCTCGTGACGTCCGTGATCTCATCCGGGACTCCGAACAACATTCGGTAACCAACCATATAACTCAAATACGCATAAAACAACGTCGAACCTTAAGTGTGCAGACCCTGCGGGTTCGAGAACTATGTAGACATGACCCGAGAGACTCCTCGGTCAATATCCAATAGCGGGACCTGGATGCCCATATTGGATCCTACATATTCTACGAAGATCTTATCGTTTGAACCTCAGTGCCAAGGATTCGTATAATCCCGTATGTCATTCCCTTTGTCCTTCGGTATGTTACTTGCCCGAGATTCGATCGTCAGTATCCGTATACCTATTTCAACCTCGTTTACCGGCAAGTCTCTTTACTCGTTTCGTAATACAAGATCCCGCAACTTACACTAAGTTACATTGCTTGCAAGGCTTGTGTGTGATGTTGTATTACCGAGTGGGCCCCGAGATACCTCTCCGTCACACGGAGTGACAAATCCCAGTCTTGATCCATACTAACTCAACTAACACCTTTGGAGATACCTGTAGAGCATCTTTATAGTCACCCAGTTACGTTGCGACGTTTGATACACATAAAGCATTCCTCCGGTGTCAGTGAGTTATATGATCTCATGGTCATAGGAATAAATACTTGACACGCAGAAAACAGTAGCAACAAAATGACACGATCAACATGCTACGTCTATTAGTTTGGGTCTAGTCCATCACGTGATTCTCCCAATGACGTGATCCAGTTATCAAGCAACAACACCTTGTTCATAATCAGAAGACACTGACTATCATCGATCAACTGGCTAGCCAACTAGAGGCATGCTAGGGACGGTGTTTTTGTCTATGTATCCACACATGTAAATGAGTCTTCATTCAATACAATTATAGCATGGATAATAAACTATTATCTTGATATAGGAATTATAATAATAACTATACATTTATTATTGCCTCTAGGGCATAATTCCAACAAAGTCTTCACCTGATCAACCACAGCATGAAGTTGTAACTGGAGAGAGAGCCATGTCGGAAGAAACTCGCAGACGCCTTGTTACTGAACAGGAAAAAACAAGGATGGCCGCAGCTCAGATTCCAAACCACTTAGCTCCCATCCAGGTACCTAGACCTGTGATTCCACTAGGCTTTGGAGCAAACCAAATAGCAGAACCACATTCGGGCAATGTGACTCCTATGGCAGCATACAAAACTGCCCGCACTCTTGGATTTCATGGGTTTCAACCACCAGTAATACGTTAAAGTTGGGATGATTTTCAGAAGCAGTATGATCAGGAAATGCGCACCCAATTTTTGAAGAGCATCACCAAAGGCCCATGCATTGATTTTCCTCGCTTTGATGGTGACAACCCTGCTGGATGGATCCGACAGTGTGAGAAGTATTTCCAAATGGCTGGAGCCCCTGCGGAATTCAAAGTTAACCTGGCACAGTTATATGTAACAGGAAGAGCTGATGTGTGGCTGAGACGCCCTGGCATTCTGAAAAAACAGTTAACATGGCCATAGTTCTGTGACGAAATATTGCGCAGATTTTCCTCAGCTAGTTCATATGAGCTCACTGACAGATTTAACACCCTCAAACAGGGCACCCTCTCTGTGTCATAATACACTGATCAGTTTGAAGAGCTAATGGCTGAGGTGCAAACAGATAATCCTATAATGGATGAAAGCTGGTTTGTAAGGTGCTATGTGAATGGCTTACATTCTCAGATCAAATTTCAGGTGAGGGCTCTTGGACCCTCTGGTTTGACAGAAGCATATTGGCTGGCAGTAGACTTGGAAAAAGGAGCAGCTCAGAAGAAAGCTTCCACTAGCTATTCTAGCAATGCCAAATTTACTTCTGGTTACCAGAAGTCCACTACTACCACATATGAGAAACCAGTTGAGTACAAACCTGCTCCAGCAAACCAAAGAGCTAGAGAACCTGGTAAATGCTGGAGGTGTGGTGATGCATGGTTTCATGGTCACAATTGTAAGCTGGCTCCTGTTTTGGATGTCCTCACTGGAGAAGATCCCAATGAACAAGCAAAAGAGCATGAGGAAATGGAGGAACAAGAGGAGGCAGAACAACAACCTCAAGAGGAACTTTGTATGACACTTTCTTCCCAAGCCATGAAATCTGATAATGCTAATACAATTTCTATTCTAGTTCAGATTGGGGGAAAGCAAGGAATTGCCTTAGTTGACTCTGGCAGTAACTCCACTTTCATCAGCCTCAAATTTGCCTTGTCTACCAACTGCACTATATTAAAGGACACTTCAAGAGCAGTCACTATTGCAGGAGGAGGAACACTTTGGTCAGGCTCTTATGTCCCACCCACAACTTTTACTGCAGGCAACACCAAGTTCACACTACAGTTCAGAGTTCCAGACCTAGCTGGACATGATATAGTACTTGGTAGTGATTGGATGGAGCAGCATAGTCCTGTGGCTTTTCACTACAACCCAAGACAGATATCAGTTATGTTAGATCAGCAGACTCCAATGACAATCAAAGCATGTAATACTCTAGCTGATGCCACTCACATAGAAGCACCTGAAGTGGACAAACTGTTAGCTCTGGGAGCACCTGGGTATGTCCTGCATCTTATCAGAGATACTGCAGTAAAACAACCAACCCCACAGGAAGTTCCACCACCTGTTCAAGAGGTTCTCCAACAATTCCCTGAAGTCTTCCAAGAACCAAAAGGGCTACCTCCAAAAAGATCACATGACCATAAGATCCCTCTCAAAGAACAAGCAACACCACCTAATTCCAGGCCCTACAGAGTACCACATATGCAAAGAAATGAACTGGAGAAGCAAATTGATGCGATGCTCAGGGACAAGATCATTAGAACTAGTGAAAGTCCATATTCTTCCCCTGCTATTTTGGTCATGAAGAAGGATGGTACTTGGAGAATGTGCATTGATTACGGAAATCTAAATGCTGCAACTATCAAGAATAAATTTCCAATACCTGTGATTGAGGTTTTGTTGGATGAACTATAGGGAGCTACTTATTTCACTAAGTTGGACCTGAGATCTGGTTACCATCAAGTGAGAATGGATGAACAAGACATTCCTAAAACTGCATTCAGAACATATTTTGGACACTATGAATTTCTGGTTATGCCTTTTGGGCTAGCTAATGCACCTGGGACTTTCCAAGCTCTTATGAACAGCATTTTTGGGCCTTACCTGAGGAAGTTTGTGCTGGTATTCTTTGATGACATCCTCATTTTCAGCAAAAATCTCTCTGAGCACTTGGAGCACATACAGATTTTTCTTCAGATTTTAAAGGAACACCAACTCTTTGTCAAGCTCTCTAAGTGTGTGTTTGCTTCCACACAAGTGGAATACCTGGGCCACATCATCACTGGGGAGGGAGTGTCAACTGACCCTGCAAAAATCACTGCTCTTGCTGAGTGGCCCATACCTACTACAATTAAACAACTTAGGGGTTTCTTGGGTCTTTGTGGTTACTACAGGAGGTTCATCCAGAACTTTGGCACTATTGCTAGGCCATTACATGACATCCTAAAGAAAGACAGCTTCTGTTGGACTGAACTTCAAACCACTGCTTTTAACACTTTGAAACAGACTATGGTTAAAGCACCAGTGTTAGCATTACCAGATTTTTCTGGACCCTTCACCTTGGAAACAGATGCCTCTGGAGTGGGACTAGGAGCAGTTATGATGCAGAAGGGTAGACCTCTAGCTTACTACAGCTCCACCCTATGTCCAAAAAATGATGCACTTTCAACATATGAAAAAGAAGCTATTGCTATCATTGCTGCTCTCAAGAGATGGAGACACTATTGTCTCGGGCATGATCTTATCATTAAGACTGATCACCAAATCTTGCAGTTCATGACTGACCAAAAAATCACCACCAGCATCCAGCACAAACTCATGCTCAAACTGCTTGAGTTCAACTTTACATTGCAGTACAAGAAAGGCGCAGAAAATATTGTTGCTGATGCTCTTTCTAGGAGGAATTCTCTCATGGCCATATATGTAGTGACACCCCAATGGATCTCTGCAGTGGAGAAATCTTATGCTCAAGACAATACTTGTTAGTCATTAATAGAAAGGCTCTTACTATCACCAACACATGCTGAGAACCATAACACTTTACATTCTGGAATTATCAGGCACAAAGGAAAAATCTATGTGGGGAAAGGCTTGGAGTTAAGAACAAGGTTGTTAACAGCTCTTCACTCCTCTGCTATTGGGGGCCATTCTAGAAGAAAAGCAACTTACCATAGAATCAAGCAAATCTTTTACTGGCCAGGGCTTAAACATGCAGTGGACAATTTTGTAGCTACATGCCCAGTATGTCAGAAAAACAAAGGTGAGAACTATTCCTATGCAGGATACTTGGATCCACTACAACTTCCAGATATGGTGTGGACACATTTGAGCATGGATTTCATTGAGGGACTACCATAGTCAAATGGATATGATGTGATATTAGTGGTAGTGGACAGACTCTCCAAATTTGCCCATTTTATTCCAATGTCTCATCCTTACACTGTACAGACTGTAGCACAAGCATTCATTGATAATGTCATCAAACTTCATGGCCCTCCACTGGCCATTGTTTCTGACAGAGATCGTATCTTCACCAGTCAGCTCTGGCAGGACATTTTCAAGGGCATGGGAATCCAGATGCGCTACAGCTCTGCTTATCACCCTGAATCAGATGGTCAAACAGAACGAGTCAACCAGTGCTTGGAGAATTACCTTAGATGTCTCAGCTCCATGCAACCCAAACGATGGGCTAAACATTTAGCCATGGTAGAGTATTGGTACAATATAGCCTACCACAACTCTCTCCAGAATACACCATTTGAAGCAGCATATGGATATCCACCTCCCAACATTTGCGAGAATATCTTTCCTGACAACATGACTGAAGAGGCCCAAATTTTTTCACTGATCGAGAGGCACTTCTCCATCATTTGATGGAAAACCTCACTGCTGCCCAAGCTCGCATGAAGAAGTATGCGGACAGAAAGCGTACAGAGAAAGTTTTGGAAGTTGGAGATATGGTGTACCTCAAAATGCAACAGTATCGTCTGAATGCTTTTGGATTGCGCACCCACATCAAGCTCCAAAGCAAATTTTATGGTCCTTTTCGCATCATCGCCAGAATAGGGCAAGTGTCTTACAAACTCCTTCTCCCAGAGAGCACCAGCATCCATCCTCTCTTCCATGTTAGTCAGTTGAAAAAGCACGTGGGACCTAAAGCTATCCCTTGTTCGGATCTTCCTTTGGTACGGTCGGATGGGATGATCCTCACTGAGCCAGTCATGGTGTTGGAGACACGACAGATCCCTCGCAACAACTTGCCGGTTGTCCAATGGCTTGTGCAATGGGCTAATCTCCCTCCTGACGAAGCTTCCTGGGAAGACGTCGCGTTCATGAAGAAGACGTTCCTTGCTTTCTTTACGGCAACCATCGATCGGTGGTTCGGTCGTTGATCTCCTTGAGGACAAGTTCGATTTCTCCAGGGGGCATTGTCAGGCCTGAAGATGCAGTGCAAGGGCGGGAACACCTTCAGTTATCGGATGGTTCACGTTGAAGCATCGGACGGCTCGCTTGGCTCGCCGTTACTATACTTTTTCCGTTGACGTTACTGTAGCGAAACCAGTCCTGTTACCGTTGCCGGCGTGTGTGCCGTTTTCCTCTGTTAGCTGCGGGCTTTAAAGCCGCTAGCACCTGGTCTGTAATCGGGCATTGATGAATTATTATGCTTTAGCACTTTACTCAACACTTTACAGCAACACAACCCTAGCCGGGGCTACTTTCCCTTCCTTTCTCCTGATCTGAGATCGTGTTCTTCGATGTTCTTGCTGATTTCCTTATCTAGGGTGTGACACGCAGCCGCCGCTCGCCCCGTCCCCGTCGGTGCCGCCGCTCGCCCCATCCCCGACGGTGCCGCCCCTTGCCCTCACCCGCACCGCCCGCTCGCCCCGCTCGGGCCGCCCTCGCGTCACGCAGCCGCCGCTCGCCTCGTCCCCGTTGTTTTTAGCCTTCACGGAGCCGACAGGGAGCGACAGGGAGCATACAGGGTGGTAGCAGCGCCGCCAGGTTGGAGGTGCCGACAGGGAGGTGGCTGAAGGGGTCGCTCCTGGCCGTGGCCAGCTGCGTGTGTTGGTCCGTGTGGTACATCATGCAGGCGACGTCGGTGAAGCGGTACCCGGCGGAGCTGTCGCTGATGGCGTGGATGGCCACGGTGGGCGGGGTCTAGTTGGTGGCCTTCACGATGCTGCTGCAGCACGAGAAGGAGGAGTGGCTCATCGGCTTCGGCCTCAAGTTCTGGTGCATCGTCTACTCCGTACGTGCCTCCTCCTGCTCTTGTCTTCTCACCTTCCATGGTCACCATATCGCCATGTAGTCAGTGCTCATGAACTGTGTGCACGAACGAACCAGGGGATCGCGTGCAGCGGGTTCACGGTGTTCGCGCAGCTGTGGTGCACGGAGAAGAAGGGGCCCGTGTTTCTCACCATGTTCAACCCGGTGTCCACCATCATGGTGGACATCCTCGCCTACTTCATCTTCGGCGAGAACCTATACGTCGGGAGGTACGTACATGCGTGTGGGTGTGGCGCATGCTCGCTGCTCCTCAACTGAATCGGTGCTCCTTTGAATTCCGGCATGGCAACCACCTGGACACAACATGAGCATGAGTGTCCGTGCTCTGCTGCATGCGTGCGTGCGCGCATCGACTACGGGTGTCTCACCAGCTTAATTTCTGATAGTAGTTGTTAATTAATTAACCAGCATAATCGGAGGAGTGGTGGTCATCCTGGGCCTCTAATGCTGCTCTAGGGCAAGGACAAGGATCAAGAGTACAAGGCAAGAGCGGCGAGCGGCGAGAAGCAGGCCGGCCTACCTGATCTGGACTGCGAGAAGCAGCAGCGGCAGGAGGAGAAGATGGTCGGCGTCTCCTCGGCGCGGGGTGGCTCGAAATAGGAGACCAGGACGATGAGATAAGAGGAGCGTCCAGAAGAAGAATGTCTGAACCCTACCACTACCAGTACCAGTACCACAGTTGACAGTTCTGCCGTTGCTGTTCTTTTCTGTTCAAACAAAAAAACACAGTTCTGCAATTGATTGTGGTGAAATTCTTTGGCGTGGATGATGGATCCACCAACGGTGTGATGGATTTCGGTAGTCCGTGCGGCCAGGCATCCGAGTCTGAACTTTGGTTGCAGCATCAGTATGTGCGTTGTTTTCACTCTAGAGGCCCAAAATGTGTATGACAAAACAGCATGCGCATTACGTACTTCCAGTTTTAGGAGGATGTGGGTGTTTCTTTTGGAGGTGGATGAGCATTTCGATGAGGTATATGAAATTACCAAAATAAATCATAGAAAAATCAGCAACCCTGCGGCTCTGGGCCAGCGTCCAAGCCCATTTGTACCGGTTGAGTCGTTCCACCAACTACTTGGTGAGCGCGATCACTCATCTCTACTAATAAAAGCACGAGAGGGCAGATCCAACTCGCAATCTGGAGCGTCTAATCACTTAATCAACGTACTAAATCTTTGTTAACAAAAGTGACGTTTTCGTTAGCGCTAATCAATCCCTCGCTAACGAAACCCCATCGCGAAACCTGACCCTCCTGACACCACCCCTCCCCTTCCACGTTATCGATTAGAAACCGCTCGCACGCACCCGTCGCTCTCTCCCATGCCCCCGCCGCTCGCCCCGTCCCCGTCGCGCCGCCCTCGCGTCGCGCAGCCGCCGCTCGCCCCGTCCCCGTCGGTGCCGCCGCTCGCCCCGTCCCCGTCGGTGCCGCCCCTCGCTCTCACCTGCACCGCCCGCTCGCCCCGCTCGGGCCGCCCTCGCGTCGCGCAGCCACCGCTCGCCCCGTCCCCGTCGTTTTTAGCCTTCACAGAGCCGACAGGGAGCGACAGGGAGCATATAGGGTGGTAGCAGCGCCGCCAGGTTGGAGGTGCCGACAGGGAGGTGGCTCACGGGGAGCTTCAATCTAACAAGCCACTTCGTGCTCTTCCTGCACCATGGCTGGGTCATCCTCGCCTCCAAGGTATGTTATCCACCCATCTCTGCTAATTTCTCTTGTTGTTTTTTCATCAACATACACACATCTACTGAATGCAAAATTATTCTATACTGATATAAAGAATCATCTTGATTAGTGCATGTTTATTCTTTGCACATAGCTAATATTTCCAGTAGTACATAAAGAATCTCAATTCGGTTCATGTTTAATTGGAGGTTGCAAATTGGGAAAGTACACACATCTACTGAATGCAAAATTATTCTGTACTGACCTAGCTTCTCATATGAATTCATCTCTTTTCTTTTTTGTTCCCAGGTTGTGTTTATACGTGAAAAGTAGAGGGTTAATTTATGACCTTCATAGTGGTGCCTGTTTCAGATCCATAACGTCCTAAAAGCAGCATCAGCCTGGACTGGATGTGCATCTCTCTAATTTACGAGGTACGATTGTCCGTTTCATAGATTTATTCACTCCACCCTTACAGATCATAACCTACTCTGGACAACTGCGGTCGAGAAGCAGCTGCAAACTGCCACACCGTCCTAGCTTTACATGCATGTTGGTTATGCAAATCCCCATCTGCTTCCTTTGTTAAGAGTCACTGTTTTGGCGCCCTGAAGTATATAATACCTCACATTCCACCCCTCTTGAAATCACACTTGTCCCCAAGTGTGTTCATCCTAAGCAGAGCTTTATATGCAAAGGTTGACTTTAAGGAGGCACAAATGAGATGATCCAAATCATAGAGGATCAGCACCTATCAAGTTGTTTGAGCTTCTGAATCTTCCTTTGTTTAACTAGAGCATAGCATTCCCTGGATTGCATTGCTATGGAGAATAAGGACGTCAATGGTGGATCTTCTAGGTAAAATTTCTTGTACACCCATAGATGTGATACAGGTTGCTGCAACGTTGAAAATGCATGCTTTGTTTCACATAATAGTCCACAGCGTGTAAGGTTGAAACAGCGTGTAAGGTTGAAACATGTATTGTACGGACCTTTGACAACAACATCAATGATCTCGAGCTCTTGTCTACAAACTGCAATGAGCTTAGATTCTTGTTGTGCTGGTTCAATAGAAGTGGAAATTTTATTGGCCCGACAATTTGACATGAACTGAAATTTGTACTCCACAACTTCACCATTTAAATCCTGAAGAAATAATGAAAATTTGCAGCACCAATTTATGGTAGGAATATCCTTTATCCGGCTGCACCCATTGGTGTTTTGACAAATTCCCGGGTCCCATTGTAAGGATGGTTTCATCCAGTATAAGAATATGCATGGACCCCACTGCACTTGCAGATAAATAATTATACTAAAGCTCCATTCCAAAAATTTCTCAAGGAAAACTTGCTCTTGTCCAAGTAACTCAAATGCAACAATTCTCTCAGCTGACAAATTTGATGGTTGTGGTGCTTGACTTACAGCAGCGATCATTATCAAAATGACAGTTATTGTCTGCATTGAGATTTGATCGGTAGGCCATTTGGGGAGCACTCAGTGCTTCACACGGAAAAGATCTCCATGAGCTAGACAGTATTGGTGTGATAAAGCAGTGCCCAACATGTCTATGAGGGATATGGGAATCGTCTCTTTAGTATCCTCGTGCTCCCCCATAGTTCCTTCCCTTTGTAAAAACTGCTCCATGCTCATGTTCTTTGTTATAGTACGCTTCCGTGAAAAATAACTAACAATAGTATGTGTAGTACAATTTGTACATACAATGGATTTTATGCTAGGGTCCCAAGGTAACACAAGAGCTATATTGATTCCTTTAGTCTGCACCCTCATGTATTGATGATCGATGATCGTTTGAACTGAAGAACTCACTCTCATATTGCTGCTCAGATATCTTGTACAGATGTTGACCATTGGACACAAGCAATGAACAGCCGAAGGCATTTGCGAGATATCTGACTGTGGTAGCTTCTTGTCTGTGCTACACCAAGCCATTTCAGTGATCACTCTGCTGCTGAAATGTTCAAAGATAACCTGTCCCACAGTTCCAACAAGTATCATGGCGGTGAATTGCATTGATTTCTCACTTTATCGTCTGGATAATGTTTCCTCTTTTTCCTGGCTGAACTGGTTAAGCCATTTTGTAAAACTAACATGGCACCAAGACACTTTTCTAGCAGAAAATAAATCCTTCACTGGACCAATTAAAGGATGGCATTCCACTTTCAGGTATTCCTTCCACATCAGCGAATTTCTACACAACATTTTGCCCCATAAAGTGCAAGCAGCTTCAAAGGATAGATCAAGTATCATTGTTGGTTTGCTTGCATCTCGAACGCTCACATCGCCATCACCATTGCCATCGCGAACGCCATAGACTAGGAGACCAAGAAGAAGAATAGGGCATGAGCACTCGACAAAGCGGCCATGGCTGTTTGGATGAAGGCACCGAGCGACTGTAAGGTGACAATGTTAGAAACATTTTATGAGAATTGTTTGTAGATAGGAGTGAGCATAGTTGTGGTTTTGGAGTAATATTCACATTGGGTCATGTAGCCATTGTGAAGTGTGATGATGTGTATTGTACCCATCAGGAATAAGGGAGAGACGCCATTATGTCCCTGTGCATAAACAAGTGTGTCAGTTTGATCTCTCGCAAGCGCTGTTTTTTATCTTGTTCACAAGAATGCATGTGCAAACAATCTTTAGGCTTGTGTCAAAACCAACCTTGTTCTTGGTTTTACCATTGTGTGAAAACCACACTTATGCAGTTAACAAGTGATGCCATGTTAGTTTTAATTACACATGTTCTTGGTGTTCCTTTTAAAATGATATATATCATATATCTTTGTAAGTCAACTGAATGTCAATCAAGTTAAAAAAAATAGTACAAGGGAACAAAGGAAGCTAGCCAGAATCGAAGAAGACGGCGCCGAAGAGGTGTCAATGATGGAATACATAGTGCCCCAGATGCTTACAAAAATGATGGAAAGACCAACGATTTGAGGTGAGGTGAGCGCTTGGGTTGATGAAGAACGACGGCAGCCATGCAGGCGGCGCTAGGTAGGGCCGGGAAGGATAACATAAAGGAGAGGGCTACAGACTGAAAAATAAACATGAATTCACCGTCATCACGCGGACATGGCATGCGACGATAGGGTAGCATATTTGCACAAGATCTCCATCATTAACATCGAGGTAAACATTGTGAAGTAGAAGATGTTTGATCAGTTAATGTTTCTATGCTTGAGTTTGTTATCCCGTGGCAACGCACGGGCAATCAACTAGGTTTTTAGCCTTCAAATGAACATAGTGATGAGGAACTTGAGTATGCTGACACAAATTCTGTAGTTAAAGATAGTTCACGTAAGTCTGCATACCCTAAAATTTCTATTATTGTTCATACATGCGGTTTCATTTCTTTTCTTATGATGATTTGATTAAATTTCTATTATTTTGTTCTTATGATGTGTTACTTACCAAACTCGCTTTCTGAAATCAGTGCTCAGATATAAACTCTTTTCTGCCCCACGAAAGTATTTGTGGATTTTTACAAATTGTAGACAACCATGACACTTATTTTTTCGAAGATCAACTATGAGTATGACACAAGTCGGTCATCCTTAAATTATGGTTTGTCCCGGACAACATATTATTTACGTGTAACACGCTATAGTTCTAATTATCTTCTTGAGGCAGTAATGGAATGCAAGCAGATGAAATTGCAGTTTTGATTTGATTTTGTGAAAAATAAAAATAAAATATACATATCGAGAATTCAAGAAGAGATACAATCACTTCTTTTTCATATGGAACATTGAACCAACTTTGCTTGTATAGAGTATGATATACAGCATTTGCACACAACTTCGTACTGCTGAAACTATTGCTTTGCATGATGCAGAGACATTATTAAATCAAGCTCTACATCATCCAGCAATCCATCTACATGCTGCTCTTCTATCACGACTGATTCATCTATGATTTTCTATGCTCTGACCTGTCATGGGTTTCATGTTTTTCATGTTTCTCAATCTCATTTCTAGCTAGGCTTAGTATATTATTTGGTGTGGACATACTACGTTGAGTAGTTCATGAGGTTTCATATATACATGTTGCTGACAGTGTAGATGTAAGTTTTATATGTTTTGTTCCTTCTAAGTGTCTAATGGCAATAATGTGCAAGTATCAATGTGTTATATGTTAGAATATTACCTTTGTATTTGTTTAAAGGTACATGATTACCTCAGCCAAGAATGAGCTCATGCATGTGTCATCCAATGTGGTTCCAGATATCAATTGTTTTCATCTTATATTGACCCGTTGACAACCTGATGAATGAAAAAAAATCATTTAATTACACGTGAGTTGCACGTGCACTGTTACTAGTAGGAAGGAAAAAGAAAAAAAAAATTAGTCCATGGGTAGCTAGGGTCCACGAATACGCTGTTATATCTGGTCCACCACGTGTTGTTGACATCAAGTTAATTGGAGAGAAAATTATATATGTTGGAATTGTTGAACACCTGCAATAAAACTGTCTATATCACAAAAGAAAAATGCTCACTTATTGTCGGTCATGTACAATATTTTTCTGATAAGTATAATGAACGAGAGGGCACCGGTTAAAAATAGACAATTATGTATTACTGTCCAAGGGCAAAAACTGTTCTTTATGAAGAATCACAAAAATCTGTAAATTGAAGAGGAGTTGAAGAAGAGCACACGGCTTTGATCATTTCCATCTAATGGTAGATAAGGCGGTTTACGTAAGGTTTGCATCACCCGGATTTTACGCGTATAGGGGATTTCTCAAATGCGCACATTGAAGCGGGATTCTAGGCTCGCATGCAACGATTGAAGTTTTGGATCATCTACGCACCGATCTCGCAAGTAACATTAACCTGCGAAAACCTCAAAACTTTTGCAAGTTTGAAAAAGTTTTCCCACAGAAAATAAACAAGAATCTAGATATTTGTATCTTTACTTTTAGATATTTGGTTACAAGAGATGATTGTAATCTCCTTCGTGACGTTTTTCCGAGTTAAGCACAAAAGGTTGCACATAGTGACACGCGGTACATATTGTGTTTTTTCGTCTGTCACCAAAGCACATGTGTAGGACTCGGAATTCATGTTGCGTGCGCCACAAATTTTACACTTTTCTTTATTATATTGGTTATGGATGAAGAATCTTTGTACAATGCTTTTAATATCATTGGACGTGAATAGTACTATGCTACACAGTCCCTCAACCTAGCTAACATGGGTTCATGGATTTTTTTTGTTGCCTCCATAGCGAAGCAAAGACGTTGTGCTAAAATTGACTTTACTATTTTTGGTATAATGCGATGTTTGTGGGAATCACTAAGCAACGCCAACAACTGCATGAATAGATACTCACAACCAAGTAGACATTTCTGTTATTTAAATTGGACACTTCTTCTAGACACTTATGAAATCTGTTCAAGTTTATGTTTTTGCGCAACACACCTTTTCATGACGGCATGGACGATTTCAAAGAGTTTGTTGATGTCATCATGGCCAGAGAAGTGTGTTTTGTTTTCATTCGTTGCAATGGACGGGCATTTGTGGTCGTGACTTAGAATTTAAAAGTCGTCGTGTATAAAATTCTAACCACTAGAATCATATAGAGAATAAATTCAGTCCTCTCAGGCTATCAACATTTTTGACGTTCTTGATCGTTGGATCTTTGCTTAATCCTGCGTAACTTTCGTTGATATGCAGTTCGCGCTATACGGGCTCGGGACGAAAATGCTACACCTACATAGAAAGTCTACATAATCTTACAGAGTACATAACTAGCCTAACTAATCTCTTCACCTACCTCCCCCTGATTTCAACTAAGTGGCCCCCTTCCCTGATTTCCTCCAACTCTCAACTGAGTGCCCCCCTTCCCTGATTTCCTCCAACTGAAAAATGCCACTTAGACTATGGATGGGAACTTTTGAAACCTGGATTTATATACACCCTATATGTAAAAAATAATTAGCAATTCAACAAACGTCGTTTTCAATAAACTTGACCTTCCATTGTATTAGTGAGAAAAATTCCATAAAAAGAAAATTACACTTTGACTTCTTTTCAAAAAGATAATTTTTCGATCAAAATAGTGTGACTAATGACCTGTAATAGCAAATACATTGTGTTTTTTTGTTCAGATGCCAATGTTGACTTTTTTTCATGAAAATTTATGTACTTGTGCAAAACAAAGTCAAATTTAATATATAAATACTTGTGAACTATTTTAACTTTTTAATTAATTACTAAAAAAATCTTCATATAGAATGTATATATAACTAGGATCCAAAGTGCATTTCTCCATAGACTACGTTAGTTTACGTTTGATGTTTATATGTAGGTGTAGCATTGCTGTACCACGGAGTACCAGACAGGACCTCCTATTCGGCGCTGAAAACGGCGCGTGCAGCGCTCCTTCGTATGGGCCGGCCCATGTAAAAAATGCATTAGTCATTAAAAATTTGAAAAAAGTTCACAGAATTTTAAAAAGTTCTGATTTGTAAAAAAAGTTCAACTATTATGAAAAACAATCACCTATTTTTGAAAAATATGTTCATGGATCTCAAAAAGTTCACTGAATTAGAAAAAAAAATCATCGATTTTGGAAAAGTTCATCATTTTTTAAAAATAGGTCACTGATTTTTTAAAAAAGTTCATAAATTTTTAAAAACAGTTCACTGATTTTGAAAAAAATTCATGAATTTTAAATTATGTTCATCAATTTTTAGAAATGTTCACGAAGTTCCAAAAAAATATCAATTTTAAAAAAAATCACCAATTTTAAAAAATGTCCACGGGCCAAAAAAAAAGTTCATGAAGAATCTCTACATGAGCCGGTCCATTGCGGAACGCTGCAGCGCCGGTTAGCAAATTTGCCTTTAACGAGCGTATGTGAAGGACGGCTGTGCCGCTGCATCCATGACAACAAAATCCGAGATCTGCTGTTAAATGGGCCAACTGGCCATTGACTCTGTCGTCTGCTATCGATTTACAACAAATGCCCACATAAATCGCCGCTTTCCCTTCCACTCCACTCTGTCAGCGTCCGTTTCCACAAGCACAACCGATCACCCTCACATCACATCCCATATAAAACAGGGGAGCCCCGTCCATCTCTTTCACAGCCACAGCCACAGCCACAGCCGCAGCCCCTCTCTCCTTCCTCCTCGCGTCATCGATCGATCGCGTCCGCCTTTTCCGCGGGCCTCTCCCTCGATCCGATCAGCGGCGCCATGGAGCAGACTTTCATCATGATCAAGCCCGACGGCGTCCAGAGAGGCCTGGTAAATCCCATATTCCCCCGGCCGTCTCTGCACGGAACAAACCTTAATCCCTGCCTGCTTGCCTGTCTCAAACTCGCGATCGGTTCCTGCTCCGGGTTACCGGAGCCGTTTCTAATGTATTGGTTTCGTGTTTGCAACTTCTTTTCTGCAGATTGGGGATATCATCAGCCGATTTGAGAAGAAAGGGTTCTACTTGAAGGGTAAGGCGGTGTTCTTTGTTCCTACCCTGATCAGTATGGCCCAGGAACCTTTTTATTGCTGGTTCATCAGTTTTCGTTTCTTGATCTGGTTTAGGCAGTTAATTTCGCCTCTTAGATCTGCTTTTGGGTCGTGTTATGTTGTACTACTAACAGGGAGATAAAGTGGTTATTTATTACTAACTCGAACATGGAAATGGGATCATTTTGAGCAGAGATGAAGTGGTGCTTTTACACCTTCCAAAAGCTAGTGCTTTTGCGACGCATAAATATGCTATTGCCCTTTTTTGGGTAGGAGGAAAATTACTATTGGCCTTTAATTGAAACCCTAAAACTATCTGCTAATAGTATGACCACATTAACACAAGTGCACAGGCAAATGATATCTCTGCCATGCATTAAATTGTTACGATAAAAACATTTGTAATAAACCACCTTGCCGAATTTAATTGAAATAAACCACCTCGCTGCCAGATTTTACAAATTGGCAGATTGGATTATTTTCTATTGTTGATAAATGTGGCAATAGTTTAAAACATGCACAGTTTGTCACATTCTTTTATAAATGCGGCCCTCAATGAAATACACCATTGGTTACTCCCTCGGTAAAGAAATATAAGAACGTTTGGATCACTATATGAGTGATCTAAACGATCTTATGATTCTTTACAGAGGGAGTATATTGCTAATGGCTACTACTCTCTCCGTTCCAAAATATAAGACCTTTTAAGGATTTCACTAGGAGACTACATACGGAGCAAAATGAGTGAATCTATACTCTAAAATATGTCTATGTACATCCGTATGTAGTTTATAGTACAATCTCTAAAAGGTCTTATATTTAGGAACGGAGGGAGTAGTTGTTGCCACAAAACATCAGTAAAAAAAGGATTTGAATGGGAAACAAAAGGCAAACATCATCTGAAAGTTATGGTAAGAGAAGAATTCGTCTGAAACTTGTTTCAGTCCAGCTTTTATAATCATTGACTTTGATCATTCCCACATCATCAAATATCACTGGCTGAATTATTTTTGGTGCTTATAAATTGTTTGGAAATGTGATGGTCCAGCGATGAAGTTTATGAATGTGGAGAGATCCTTCGCGCAGCAGCATTACGCCGATCTCTCTGCACAGCCCTTCTTTGCCAAGTTGGTGGAGTACATCATTTCCGGCCCTGTTGTCGCCATGGTGTGGGAGGGGAAGGATGTTGTCTTGACTGGCCGCAGGATCATCGGGGCCACCAGGCCATGGGAGGCAGCTCCTGGCACCATCCGCGGTGACCATGCTGTGGAGGTTGGCAGGTGAGCAAATGTTTTTTCTACATTGATCACTGAACTCCTTTTAGTCGAGTGTCGGTGTTTTTTTCTTGGTGAGGAGTATGCGAGTAGAGAGTAGTAATACTGTCTTGAGTTTTTAGTTACAACTATGACCAATTGTCTATGTTTGCAATGCAGCCGAAGGAGGTGTTCGTTCTAGCTTTGATCACATATTTCCCTAGACTGAACTCAATTTCCTGCTCCTGCTGTGTAGGAATGTGATTCATGGAAGTGATTCTGTGGAGAACGGAAAGAAGGAGATCGCCCTGTGGTTCCCTGGAGGCTTGGCCGAATGGAAGAGCAACCTCCACCCTTGGATCTACGAGAACTGAACCGACCCGATCACCTACACTTCTACTTGTTGATGATGCCTCGTTTCTTCATAATTCGAGGCTGTCCCGGTCTGGCTATCGAGTCGATGATTACACTTCGTGCCGTGTGATGATGTTAATAACCGCACTTTGAATGTGTTGCCTGAACCTGTATGGCTTTTGCGTTTCCTTTAATGTAACTGATGCCACCTCAGTGCAGTTGCCTAAAATAAGATGAACCAAACAGGGGAGCTTAACTTTTGTTTATTATAGATTGATTGACATCTCGGAAGGGATTGTCGATGTTTAAGTCGCATCTTGAGGATCGTAAGTGATGCTGGAGTTGATTGATTACTTAAGCTCGCAGTAAATCGCTGGTTTCTGGCAAAGAGGTGGTGGTTTGGTACTTTGGTTGGGGTGGACGTGTCTTGTTCCCTGTCTCTGAATCTTGTCGCCGGACGTGTGGCTCCAAATCGTCCCGCTTTGCGAACCCGAGACCCCCAAACCACCAGGCATATGGCGTGCTCCGACCCGCAGCTCCTGTCCAAGAAATGCTCGTCGTTGCCATGGCACCGGCACCGCTGACCACCTTCGTGTCCTCCCCTGCGCGCCACCCTTGTTCCTACCCGTATCATCGCCCTCGCCGTGGTGCCGTCTCTGCGTCGTCGTCGTCGTCGTCGTCTGCTAAGGCGGAGGACGTGGTCATCGTGGGCGCGGGCATCGCGGGCCTCGCCACTGCGCTGTCCCTGCGCCGGCTCGGCGTGAGCGCCACCGTGCTGGAGCAGGGCCCGGCCCTGCGCGCGGGCGGCACGTCGCTGACGCTGTTCAAGAACGGGTGGCGCGTGCTGGACTCCATCGGCGTCGCCGACGAGCTCCGGGCCAAGTACCTCCGCGTCCAGGGGTACACCTACCCTACCTAGCACTCCTCTCTCCTTCCTTCACGCGTCCATTGCTTCCCTCCCCTTAAACTGCGAGGTTTCAGCTGCTCGCAGGATGAGGATGCGGTCGTCAGCCGGCGGGCGTGACCTGCGCGAGTTCTCCTTCGAGGAAGAAGCTCCTGGGTATGTATTGTATCCATGGAAACGTCAGCCAGATAACATTTTCGTTAATTAATTGCCTTCGACTGATTGATGTATGTGTCAGGCAGGAGGTGCGGGCGGTGGAGAGGGGAACGCTCCTCGCGACGCTGGCCTCCAAGCTCCCGCCGGGCGCCATCTCCTTCTCTTCCAAGCTCAAATCCGTCGCCGGCCAAGGGCCTGATGGCACCCTGCTGGAGCTCCAGGACGGGAGGCAGATCCTGTCCAAAGTGGTGGTGGGCTGCGACGGCGTCAACTCCCCGATCGCGAGGTGGATGGGGTTCTCGGAGCCCCGGTTCGTCGGGCACATGGCGTTCCGTGGCCTCGCGGACTACGCCGGCGGGCAGCCGTTCGAGTCCAAGGTGAACTACATCTACGGCCGGGGCGTCCGCGCCGGCTTCGTCCCGGTCTCCCCGACCAAAGTCTACTGGTTCATCTGCTTCAACAGCGCAACCCCAGGTATCTACAGTAGCTCGGAGAACGTAACATGTTAGCTGCAATTTTGATCAAGTTGCTTCGAGTGATCTTGCGTGGCATTGGCATGGCAGGGCCCAAGACCACGGACGCCGCGGAGCTAAAGAGGGAGGCCTTGGGCCTGGTGCGGGGCTGGCCGGACGACCTCGTCGCCGTCATGCGGAGCACGCCGGACGACGCCGTGGTGAAGACGCCCCTCGTGGACCGCTGGCTCTGGCCGGGGCTGGCGCCCCCGGCGTCCAGGGGCGGCGTGGTGCTCGTCGGCGACGCGTGGCACCCGATGACGCCCAACCTCGGCCAGGGCGCCTGCTGCGCGCTCGAGGACGCCGTCGTGCTGGCGCGGCACCTCGCGCCCGCGGTGCTCTCTGGCGGTGGCGACGTCGGCGAGGCGTTGCGCGGGTACGAGAGCGAGCGGTGGGGGCGGGTGTTCCCGCTGACGGCGCGCGCGGGGCTTGTCGGCGCGCTGGTGCAGTGGGGCAACCCGGTGGTGTGCGCGGTGCGGGACGGCGTGGTCATCCCGAGGCTGGTCAGGCTGGGGCCGTTCCTCGAGCACACCAACTTCGAGTGTGGCCTGCTCGACCCGGCGCCGCCGTCGGCATGATCGATTCGACGGGCTCAATTTCCAAGACATGCGTCGGAACTCAACATAAGCCAAAAATTATTCCAGAAGTACAATTGAATGATACCTCACTACCTCTTGGTTGACTTAGAACTCAACACAAGATTTCGATCGCGCCAAAAATTACTATAGGAGTACAATTGTTTTGTGTTGTCTAACGTTAAAAGCATGGTACCTCACTGTGTGTGATAAAAAGCAAAAATGCTGGACATACAAAGAGTTACATAAGGTTACACGTTGATTAGGATTCTTTCTAACTAACCACTCCTCCCCTGATTTTCAAGGGGGGTGGGGCCCTCATCCCCTTAATCTCTAATCAAAATTCATCTGTTTGTAAAACCCATGTAAAGTTATGTATGTGTAGCATTGCTCGATAAAAAGAAAGGTGTGGCTAAGTCCAGATTTAACAAAATCTTAGTCAAATGATATGATATGTATTTTTTTTTTGCATAGATCTTATTTTAAGATCTTACGGATATAGTATCAACTTAGACTTAACGAAGTCTCGATCAACTCGGACTTAACAAAGTATCAGTCAACTGAGACTTAGCAAGACTGTAAAAAGAAATAGGCCGCTTTTAGCAACTTTAGAACATGTTAAGAGCATCTCTAATAAAAGATACAATTTAGAGATGTAGAAGAGGAGATACAAAAATTTGCATCTTTAAAAGGTGTTCTTTTGAGGATGGCTCCCTTGTGGTTAGAGGACGAGTTCGATATCTTCCTGATGGCTCGTCGGCCTCCCCCGTCCCCGCACGTGGCTAAGGTGCGGAAGTTTGTCAGGGCGACTCAGCCGTTCGATGTCGCCGTCGGGGTGGAGATGCCGCTAGGTAGGAGGACGAGTTGGATCTCTCCCCAATGGCTCGTCAGCCTCCCTCGTCCCCGTAGGTGGCTAGGGTGCGGAAGTTCGCCTCGGGCAGACGCGGTCGTTCGATGTCGCCGTCAGTGTTGGGGCATGGCTGGTGCGTCGTGAAGCGTCGTGGGCATAGATCTCGCAAGCATGGTTGGTCCTTTGTCCCGTCTCCTGCCATGGTTAGACCGTGCTCTCCTATGACCCTCGTTGCGGCTTCTCACACCCCTTCTCCCCCAGATCTGTCGTTGGGGTGACAATCTACTGCCTCGGTTGCTGGTTCGCCATCGCAGGGCATGGCTGGTGTTTCCGAGGTGGCGCGAATGGTGGTGGGGGAAACCCTAGCGGGTTCTACCCCGTCGGCGTTGGTTGTCTCCCTCCCCCCCCGCCGCTCCCGCGGGAGCTCCTAATCCGTGCGTTCAGCGCCACGGAAGCCAACCGACACCCGCTGAAATGCCGAGTGGGCAGGTGCTACCTCTTGAGCTTGCGTTGTTTTTTTCCTTGAAGAGGAAAGGGTGATGCAGCACAGGAGCAGTAAGTATTTCCCTTAGTTTTGAGAACCAAGGTATCAATCCAGTAGGAGAATCCAGCCAAGTGTCCAGAGTACCAGCGCAAACACAAACGAGCTTGCACCCAACGCTATAAAGTGGTTGTCAATCCCTTCAAGATTGATTGCAAAGTGAGATCTGAAGGCGTAAAGTGCAACGGAGTGAAAGTGCAAGGCTGAAAATATGGTGTGAAGTAGACCCGGGGGCCATAGTGTTCACTAGAGGGTTCTCCCAAAATAGCAAATATTACGGTGGGTGAACAAATTACTGTCGAGCAATTGATAGAACCGCGCAAAGTCATGACGATATCTAAGGCAATGATCATACATATAGGCATCACGTCCGAGACAAGTAGACCAATACTTTCTGCATCTACTATTATTACTCCACACATCGGCCGCTATCCAGCATGCATCTAGTGTATTGAGTTCATGACGAACAGAGTAACGCCTTAAGAAAGATGACATGATGTTGAGGGATAAACTCAAACCAATGCTGAAAACCCCATATTTTTACCCTTGATGGCAACAACACGATGCGTGCCTCGCTACCCCTTCTGTCACTGGGTGAGGCCACCGCACGGTACGAACCCAAAACCAAGAACTTCTCCCATTGCAAGGATCGTAGATCAAGTTGGCCAAACAAAACCCACAACTCGAAGAGAGTTACAAGGATATGAAATCATGCATATAAGAGATCAGAAGAAACTCAAATAAGATTCATAGATAATCTGATCATAAATCCACAATTCATCGGATCTCGACAAACACACCGCAAAAGAAGATTACATGGGATAGATCTCCATGAAGATCATGGAGAACTTTGTATTGAAGATCCAAGAGAGAGAAGAAACCATCTAGCTACTAGCTATGGACCCGAAGGTCTATGCTGAACTACTCACGCATCATCGGAGAGGTCATGGTGTTGATGAAGAAGCCCTCCGTATCCGAATCCCCCCTCCGGCAGGGCACCAGAATGTACCCTAGATGGGATCTTGCGGAGACAGAAGCTTGCGGAGGCGGAAAAGTATTTTCGTGGATCTCTCTCGTAGTTTTGGATTTTTCAGGAATTTATAGGCGGAAGAGGTAGGGAGACTAGCCATAGGGGGCCCACAAGCCTGCTAGGCGCGGGCCCCCTGGCCGCGCCTAGGGGGCTTGTGGCCTCCCCTGGTGGGCCCTGCCTTGGTTCTCACGTCTCGTGCGTATCTTCTGTTCCGGAAAAAGTCTTTTCAGAAGTTGTATTCCATTTGGACACCGTTTAAAATCCTCCTCTGAAAAGGGTCAAAAACACGGAAAAAACAAGAACTCGCACTTGGCACTGAGTTAATAAGTTAGTCCCCAAAAAGGTATAAAAGGCATACAAAATATCCAAAGTTTGACAAGATAATAGCATGAAACCATCAAAAATTATATATACGTTGGAGACGTATCAGCCGGTCCATGTGGCGAGCGCTCCACTCGCCCCGCCTGATCGATCGCTAGCTCGAGCACCAGCTGTTTTAGACGGTCGGCGATAGCTGTTTTATACGGTCGCGGTTGACCAATTGACTGGTCAACCGTTGACTTTAATATTAAAGAAGAAGAAAAAATCATAAAAAAGAAGAAAAAAAATCACCGATTTTAGGAAAAAGTTCATTGAATTTGAAAAAAGTTTATTAGAATTTTAACAAAGATATCGGTTTTCGAAAAAAAGTACAACGAATTTGGAAAAAGTTCATTTGATTTGAGAAAGAGTTCATAAAATTTTAAAAAACGTTCATTTGATTTGAAAAAAGTTCATCAATTTTGACAAAAGTATGGTGAATTTGGAAACAAATTCATCGATTTGAAGAATTCACGAAGTATAAAAATATCATCGAGCCATGAAGAAAAAACGGAAAAACTTAAACGAAAAAAGAGAAGAAAAAACGAAAAACAGAAGCAAACAACGAAAACCAAAGAAAGTATAATAAGAAAAGAGATGAATAAAATTAGTTATCAGATCGGGGTCAGTGGCATAGTGGTTACCTCTTGTTAACTCGAGTTGGGGATCGAGAGTTCGATTCCCTCTGGCGCGTCTTCCTTTTTTGTATTCAAAACAGAAAGAACAAATGTTGGAATGGGCCGGCCCAGCGCGGGTCGCTGCACGCACCCGTTAGCAGAATTGCACTGCAACGGACGCCTATGGCGTCAAATAGGATTTCTGAGTGCCCGCTTCCTCATCTGGGGCCTTTGTTGGGCATGTCGTTCAGCCCGTACCGATTCGGCCTGCTGGCGCACTGATGTTGGGGTATATATGGATAAGGAGGGGCTCCCTTGACCCTGGTCTAGGTTTTCCGTCTCATCATTCTAAAGTGTGTTGTTTCCCTTTCTACATTCGCCGTCTTGTGAGATCCGACTCCCTACTCTTGATGGGGGGGATAACCCCGAGGTAGGCCAATGATACGTCTCCGTAGTATCTACTTTTCCAAAATCTTTTGCCCTTGTTTTGGACTCTAATTTGCATGATTTGAATGGAACTAACCCGGACTAACGTTGTTTTCAGCAGAATTGCCATGGTGTTGTTTTTGCGCAGAAATAAAAGTTCTCGGAATGACCTGCAAATTTACGGAGAATTTTTGTGGAATATATAAAAAATACTGGCGCAAGAATCAGCGGAGGAAGTGGAGCGTGGATCCCACAAGCCCACTAGGCGCGGGCCCCCTGGCCGCGCCTGGCAGGCTTGTGGGGCCCACAAAACTCCACCGCCTCCAATATCAGGTCTATTTAGTCCCTTTCGTCCGAAAAAAAATCAGGGAGAAGAGTTCATCGCGTTTTACGATACGGAGGCGCCGCCACCTCCTGTTCTTCCTCTGGAGGGCAGATCTGGAGTCCGTTCTAGGCTCCGGAGAGGGGAGATCGTCGCCATCGTCATCACCAACCTTCCTTCATCGCCAATTCCATGATGCTCTTCACCATTCGTGAGTAATCTCATCGTAGGCTTGCTGGACGGTGATGGGTTGGATGAGATCTATCATGTAATCGAGCTAGTTTTGACGGGGATTGATCCCTAGTATCCACTATGTTCTGAGATTGATGTTGCTACTACTTTGCCATGCTTAATGCTTTTCACTAGGGCCCGAGTGCCATGATTTCAGATTTGAACCTATTATGTTGTCGCTAATATATGTGTGTTCTTAATCCTATCTTGCAAGTTGTAGTTACCTACTATGTGTTATGACCCGGCAACCCCGGATTGACAATAGTCGAAACCACTCCCGGAGATGACCATAGTATGAGGAGTTCATGTATTCACCAAGTGTTAATGCGTTGGTCCGGTTCTTTATTAAAAGGAGAACCTTAATATCCCGTAGTTTCCATTAGGACCCCGCTGCCACGGGAGGGATGGACAATAGATGTCATGCAAGTTCTTTTCCCTAAGCACGTATGACTACATACGGAATACATGCCTACATTACATTGACGAACTAGAGCTAGTTACATATCTCTCCGTGTTATAATTGTCGCATGATGAATAGCATTCGGCATAATCATCCATCACCGATGCAATGCCTACGAGTTTTTCCTACTGGTCCTTGCTACGTTACTTTGCTGCTACTGTTACTCTGTTGCTACTGCTGTTACTTTGCTGCTACTGCTGTCACTTTGCTGCTATTGGTTACTTTTGCTACTGTTGCTATCATACTACCTTGTACTGATACTTTGCTGCAGACACTAAATCTTTCAGGCGTGGTTGAATTGACAACTCAACTACTAATACTTGACAATATTCTTTGGCTTCCCCTTGAGTTGAATCAATAAATTTGGGTTGAATACTCGACCCTCGAAAACTGTTGCGATCCCCTATACTTGTGGGTTATCAAGACTATTTTCTGGCACCGTTGCCGGGGAGGAACAGCTATATTCTCTGAGTCACTTGGGATTTACGTCTGGTGGTCACTATGAGGAATTCGATAGAGCCAAGAACTAAAGTCTTGCCGTCAACTACGAGGACAGGTAAGGAACTGCCATCTAGCTCTGCACTTGATTCACCTTCAGTTATGAGTAAGTTTGCGACACCACCTCCTGCTAGAAATCTTGATATGTCGCCTGTGCTTGATGATGCTACTTCTGCTGTCCATGATGCTTATGATGATGTTATGCTTGATACTGCTTTGCCACTAGGTGCATTCCTTGATGCACAAATTGCTAGAGTTGCTGCTAGATGTGATTATACTTCTGAAACTGCTGATACTATTGAAGTAGAACCTGCTATTTTGCCTGCTAGAACTAGCTCTCCTAGATATGAATTGCCTGATATGCCTGAGTGTTATGTTATGGAGGGGGAGATAGCTAAGGACTTTCTTTCTTGTAAGGATAGCTATGATGTTGAGAAATTACTGCTCAAGTGGAAAGAAAAATCTCTGAACGCCAGGATGAAATACGACCCGAAGTTTGCTACTTCGCCTATCTTTGTGACCGATAAGGATTATGAATTCTCTGTCGACCCTGAGTTAATCACTCTGGTCGAATCTGATCCTTTTCACGGTTATGAGTCTAAAACGGTCGTAGCACATCTTACCAAACTGCACGATATAGCTACCCTATTCACTAGTGAGGAAAAGATCCGTCACTACTATATCCTCAAGCTGTTTCCTTTCTCGCTAAAGGATGATGCTAAGACTTGGTTCACTTCTCTTACTCCTGGTTGTGTGCGTAGCCCCCAAGATATGGTCTACTACTCTGAAAAATATTTCCCTGCCCATAAGAAGCGAGCTGCCTTGCAGGAAATATACAACTTTGTGCAAGTTGAAGAAGAGAGTCTCCCACAAGCTTGGGGAGGCTTGTCCAGCTAGTGAATGCTTTGCCTGATCACCCTCTTGAGAAGAATGAAATACTTGATATCTTCTATAATGGACTTACCGATGCTTCTAGAGACCACCTAGATAGTTGTGCTGGTTGTGTTTTTAGGGAACGAACTGTAGAACAAGCTGAGATCCTATTGAATAACATCTTGTGCAATGAGAATGCTTGGACTATTCCCGAACCACCTCCTAAGCCAAATCCTAAGAAAAGAGGTATTCTATTCCTCAGTCCTGAAGATATGCAAGAAGCTGAGAAATCTATGAAAGAGAAAGGCATTAAATCTAAAGATGTCAGAAATCTACCACCTATCGAAAAGATCCATGGTCTTGATAACCCGATACAGGTAGTAGAAGTAAATTCTCTGCGTAGGTTCAATGAGAGTGATATTCCTTTTGATAAACCTGCTAGCTTATGCCTGGATGAATTTGATAACGTTGTTGCCAAACAACAGAATTTCAATGTTTATGTTAGTAGACAATTGGAACAGAATGCTCGTATGCTTAGTCATTTAAGTGCTTCTGTGGACAGAAATGTCAATGATCTTAAGCTTCTGAGTAAACATGCCCCTATGGTTACTACTCAGGTAGAACAAGTACTTAAGGCTCAGAATGACTTGCTCAATGAGTTGAATGAAAATTCTGTCAGAGTCGTCACTAGAGGCGGTAGAATGACCCAGGTGTTGGGGAACGTCGCATGGGAAACAAAAATTTTCCTACGTGCACGAAAACCGATCATGGTGATGTCCATCTACGAGAGGGGATGAGTGATCTACGTACCCTTGTAGATCGTACAACAGAAGCGTTAGTGAACGCGGTTGATGTAGTGGAACGTCCTCACGTCCCTCGATCCTCCCCGCGAACAATCCCGCGATCAGTCCCACGATCTAGTACCGAAAGGACGGCACCTCCGCGTTCAGCACACGTACAGCTCGACGATGATCTCGGCCTTCTTGATCCAGCAAGAGAGACGGAGAGGTAGAAGAGTTCTCCGGCAGCGTGACGGCGCTCCGGGGGTTGGTGATGACCTTGTGGTCGGGCTCCACAGAAACGCGATCTAGAGGAAAAACCGTGGAGGTATGTGGTCGGGCTGCCGTGGAAAAGTCGTCTCAAATCAGCCCTAAAACCTCCGTATATATAGGTGGGTGGGAGGGGAGGAGGCAGCCTCAAAACCTAAAGGTTTGGCCGAAATTGGAGGTGGAGGAGTCCTACTCCAATCTTACTTGGAGTAGGATTCCACCTTCCCACTTGGAAACTCTTTCCACCTTGTGTTTTTTCCTTCTCAAACCTTATGGGCCTTAGTGGGAACTTATTCCAGCCCACTAGGGGCTGGTTTATCTCTTCCCATAGCCCATGAGACCCCTTGGGGCGTGACACCCCTCCCGATGGTCCCCGGCACCCCTCCCGGCACTCCCGGTACACTACCGATGAGCCCGAAACTTTTCCGGTAATGCACGAAAACCTTCCGGTAACCAAATGAGGTCATCCTATATATCAATCTTCGTTTCCGGACCATTCCGGAAACCCTCGTGACGTCCGTGATCTCATCCGGGACTCCGAACAACATTCGGTAACCAACCATATAACTCAAATACGCATAAAACAACGTCGAACCTTAAGTGTGCAGACCCTGCGGGTTCGAGAACTATGTAGACATGACCCGAGAGACTCCTCGGTCAATATCCAATAGCGGGACCTGGATGCCCATATTGGATCCTACATATTCTACGAAGATCTTATCGTTTGAACCTCAGTGCCAAGGATTCATATAATCCCGTATGTCATTCCCTTTGTCCTTCGGTATGTTACTTGCCCGAGATTCGATCGTTAGTATCCGCATACCTATTTCAATCTCGTTTACCGGCAAGTATCTTTACTCGTTCCGTAATACAAGATCCCGCAACTTACATTAAGTTACATTGCTTGCAAGGCTTGTGTGTGATGTTGTATTACCGAGTGGGCCCCGAGATACCTCTCCGTCACACGGAGTGACAAATCCCAGTCTCGATCTATACTAACTCAACGAACACCTTCGGAGATACCTGTAGAGCATCTTTATAGTCACCCAGTTACGTTGCGACGTTTGATACACACAAAGCATTCCTCCGGTGTCCGTGAGTTATATGATCTCATGGTCATAGGAACAAATACTTGACACGCAGAAAACAGTAGCAACAAAATGACACGATCAACATGCTACGTCTATTAGTTTGGGTCTAGTCCATCACATGATTCTCCTAATGATGTGATCCCGTTATCAAGTGACAACACTTGCCTATGGCCAGGAAACCTTGACCATCTTTGATCAACGAGCTAGTCAACTAGAGGCTTACTAGGGACAATGTTTTGTCTATGTATCCACACAAGTATTGTGTTTCCAATCAATACAATTATAGCATGGATAATAAACGATTATCATGAACTAAGAAATATAATAATAACTAATTTATTATTGCCTCTAGGGCATATTTCCAACACCAGGAACCTTTGTATCCTGAGGGTCATCCTAAGAGAATTGAACAAGATTCTCAAGGAGTTAGTACTGATGCACCTAGTCATCCTAGAAAGAAGAAGAAAGATGATAGGAACCTGCACGCTAGCAACCCAGATGCTGATACACCTGAGAGTCCAAACGATGTCTCTGCCTCTGATGCTGAAACACAATCTGGTGTTGAACATGAGCCTAACGATAATATCAATAGTGATGTTCATGAAAATGCTCAACCTAGCAATGATAAGGATGTGGATATTGAACCTGCCGATCTTGATAACCCACAGCCTAAGAACAGAAGATACGATAAGAATGACTTCACTGCTAGGAAGCATGGTAAAGAAAGGGAACCATGGGTTCAAAAACCCATGCCCTTTCCTCCCAAACCATCCAAGAAAAAGGATGATGAGGATTTTGAGCGCTTTGTTGAAATGATTAGACCTGTCTTTCTGCAAATGCGTTTGACAGATATGCTCAAAATGTCTCAGTATGCTAAGTACATGAAGGATATTGTGACTAATAAGAGGAGGATACCTGAGGTTGAGATTTACACCATGCTTGCTAACTATACCTTCAAGGGTGGAACTCCTAAGAAGCTAGGTGATCACGGAGTGCCCACTATACCTTGCTCCATCAAAGGAAACTACGTTAGAACTGCTTTATGCGACCTTGGAGCCGGTGTTAGTGTTATGCCTCTCTCTCCTTATCGTAGACTTGAGCTGGATAAGTTGACACCCACTGAAATCTCTCTGCAAATGGCCGACAAATCAACTGCTTTTCCTATCGGCATTTGCGAGGATGTGCCTGTTGTGGTTGCTAACATTACTATCTTAACAGACTTTGTTATTCTGTATATTCCCGAGGACGATGCCATGGCGGTCATCCTTGGTAGACCCTTTTTAAACACTGCAGGGGCTGTTATAGATTGCAACAAAGGCAATGTCACTTTCCATATCAACGCTAATGAGCATACGGTGCACTTTCCGAAGAAACAATATCGAGTACATTGCATTAATGCTCTCGAAAAAACTTCATCGATTCTTATTGGGAGCTTTGAATGCCCTATACCTCCTGTTAAGATGAAGTATGATTTGATTGTCGGGGATATGCACATCCCCATTGAGATAACCTAGTGACTATTTGAAAATTCTCCGTTCTCTTTTGCGATTCGAAAAGGTTTGTCAAGGAGACTTGATCAACCTCATTGACGGATTTATTTCGATGACCATGAGATGGATGAATCGAGGAGTCACAAAACTATGTTCCAAGCTTTCACCTTCGGTTGCTTAGAAGAAAAATGATAGGTTTAGTTTAGTTTTCCCTGTTTTCTGCTTTTAGCGTTCCGTAGAAAAGTACCCCCCCAAAAAAAGTTCTCCGAACATCCTCAAAAACAAGTTTGATTTTTTCTGGAATTTTTGAAAAATACTGAGACGAAGAGCTAGTCTGGGGGCTACACCAGTGGGCCACAAGCCCTGGAGGCGCGGGCACCCCCCTGGTCACGCCTACCAGGCTTGTGGGGCTCACGTGCACCCCCTCCACTCATTCTAGATCCCATCTGCTTCTCCTACCTCCAGAAAAAATCGTTTCGCAGCTCAAACCCGTGTTCTTGCTCTTCTTGCTGGGATTTTCGATCTCCTTGTGCAAAGCACCATTCACCGAACTGTTTTGGGGAAATTGCTCCTTGGTAAGTGACTCCTCCATTGGTCCAATTAGTTTTTGCTCTAGTGCCCTATACATCGCGTATTTTTGCTACCTTGGTGACCATGTTCTTGAGTTTTGCATGATAATTTTAGCTGGTCCCAAATAGTTTTGATGCGTAATATGGCCTCTAGGCACTTGTGAGAGTAGTTTCTATGAGTTTCGCTAGGCCTTGTTCACTTTTCCTTAGAGTCACTGAAAATTTCAGAAAAGGAAGATGTTCAGGAGAAACTATCATGGTGGTTCCTCAAGCAAGAGAGGTCCCCGTCTCGCGATTCGGGAGCCTGATCCTTACCAACCAAGGAACGCACAGGTACAACCATGTGAATGGCCTTCTGATGAATTAATGATTGAGGCAGGTTTCAAAGACGAGTTTGATACACTTGTTCACAACACCGGACTCGAAGAATTCATCTCCGATAAATTTGAACAACATGTTACTCTCATTGCCTCTTTTGTTCGTAGATTCAAATTTTCAGTTGGCCGTGATACATCTCTACTGTTTGATCTCTATGACAAATCGTATACCATGGATTTAGAGGATTTCAATAGAAATTCCAAGATACCTATTTGGGGTAGTCTCAATCATCCTCCTAAATCTTCGGTTAGAGATTTTTTCTCTTGTATAACTGTTGGAGAAACTAGAGATATTACCCGGGCTACCATCGGGAGCATTCATTTTCCTGCCCTACATTACTTTGCCCTCTTCATAGGCAGATGCATTAATGGCAAGATTGAGCATTGTTACCTCTGCGCACCCGACCTTAGTATTCTTAAGAGCGCAGTAACAGGTGATAGAAGTTTTAACATGGGAGCTATAATAGCAAGGAGTCTGAATAATAATGCTAATGAAGGGGATTTCTTTCGTGGGATCTATGCCACTCGCATAGCAAATTTTCTTGGAGTACCCATCCGCGAAGGAGATCCCCCATTCCATACAGCTTTCCTTGACCGCGTCGCTTTGACACGCTACTGACTGGCACTCTCTGGCAATAGCTAGACGAATGCTGATTCTGTAACAACAGACCTTCCCCTGCAACGGCACCAGAAGAATGCTGCTAGCACTCCCCGGCAACGAAACTAGAAGAATGTTGTTGATGGCCCACCAGCGCGTTGGTTCGCAGCAGTTTTCGAGGGTAGAGTATTCGACCCAAATTTGTTGATTCGCCAACAGGAGATGAGAGGATACTCTCAAGTATTAGCAGCTAAATGTGTCAGATTCAACCACACCTGAAAGATTAGTATCTGCAAGCAAAGTAGTAGCAGCAAAGTAATGAGTAATAGCAGTGGCAAGGAACATTGGTAGTGACAGCAGTAGCAAGTAGCAACAGTAGCAAGTAACAGCAAGACAAGTAACAACAACAGCAACAGTAGTAACAGTAGTAGCAGCAGAGCAAGCCAAGTAACAACAGCAGCAACAGTAGTAACAGCAGTGGCAGCAGAGCAAGACAAGTAACAATAGCAGTGGGACAAACTCGTAGGCAATGGGTCGGTGATTTGTTTGGATGATATTCATCATGCAACAGTTATAACATGGAGAGATATGTGGCTAGCTCCCGTTCGTCAATGTGATGTAGGCATGCATTCCGTGTGTCGTCATACGTGCTTAGGGAAAAGAACTTGCATGACATCTATTGTCCATCCCTCCCGTGGCAGCGGGGTCCAAAAGGAAACTACGGGATATTTAGGTTCTCCTTTTAATAAAGAATCGGACCAACGCATTAGCACTTGGTGAACACATGAACTCCTCAAACTATGGTCATCACCGGGAGTGGTTCCGGTTATTGTCACTCCGGGGTTATCGGATCATAACACATAGTAGGTAACTACAGCTTGCAAGATCGGATCTAAAACACACATATATTGGTGACAACATAATAATTTCAGATCTGAAATCATGGCACTCGGGCCCTAGTGACAAGCATTAAGCATGGCAAAGTAGTAGCAACATCAATCTGAGAACAAAGTGGATACTAGGGATCAATCCCCATCAAAACTAACTCGATTACATGATAGATCTCATCCTACTCATCACCGCCCAGCGAGCCTACGAATAGATTACTCACGAAGGATGAAGAGCTTCATGGAATTGGAGAGGGAAGAAGGTTGATGATGACGATGGCGACGATTTCCCCTCTCCGGAGCCCAAAACGGACTCCAGATCTGCCCTCCAGATGAAGAACAAGTTGTGGCGGCGCCTCCGTATCGTAAACGCGACGAAATCTTCTCTTTTTATTTTTTTCTGGGACGAAAGTGAATTTATAGAGCTGAGATTGGGGGCGGCAGAGCCACGTGGCCCCCACAAGCTTGCCATCCACCACGAGGGGGTGGCGGCTACAGGGCTTGTGGCCCACTGGCCAACCCCCTCAGGTGGATCTTTGCACAGGTATTTTTCATATTTTCCAAAAATAAGCTCCGTAAATTTTCAGGACGTTTGGAGAACTTTGATTTCTGCACAAAAACAACACCAAGGCAATTCTGCTGAAAACAGCGTCAGTCCATGTTAGTTCCATTCAAACCATGCAAATTAGAGTCCAAAACAAGGGCAAAAGAGTTTGGAAAAGTAGATACGATGGAGACGTATCAAATCCCCCAAGCTTAAAACCTTGCTTGTCCTCAAGCAACTCAGTTGACAAACTGAGAGAGAACGAAAAACTTTGACAAACTATGTTTGATCTTGTTGTTGCAACTAAGTCTAACTCATAACCAGAATTTCAGCAAGATCACAAGTTAACCACATAAGCAGGTGACACAAAGGTCTCACGGTAAACTAATAGCAATGGTATAATCAGCTAACGAGCAAATAATAATGATTTTCAAATACCAACACTTCAATCAAAACAAGCATGAAGCAATGCGAATAGGTGGCATCTCGCTAGTTCTTTCTGAGACCGCAAAACATAAATGCACAGCACTTTCGAAGATCAAGGGCTGACTAAACATTGTAATTCATAGCAACGAAGATCTAGTCATAGTCATACTCAATATCAATCAAAAGCAAAGCATAAAAATGACAGAGGTGCTCTCTAATTGGTGCTTATAAAAGAGGAGGATGACTCAATAGGAAAATAAATAGACAGATCCTTCGCAGAGGGAAGCATTGATTTGCAGAGGTGCGAGAGCTCAAGCTTTGAAAACAGAGATAATAATTTTGGGTGGCATGCTTTCATTGTCAATGCAATGACCAAGAGTTCTCAATATCTTCCATGCTACTCATGCTATAGGCGGTTCCCAAACAGAAAAGTAAAGTTTTAACTCCCCCACCACCAATCAATCACACTCCACGGCTAGCCGAGTCCTCGGGTACCGTCCATACTAACATCAATCCGGGGGGGAGTCTTGTTTTATAGTTATGTTTTCGATTTAAGCGTGGAACTGGGCATTCCAATTATCGGCCCCTTTCTCGTGAATGACAATGAATAAACACATGTCGAGGATAACACTCCTAACATGGAAGATACCAATAGCCCCCTGTCACCACATGAGTGGTTCGGGCATGCAAAACAGATTATTTCTTGAAGGTTTAGAGAGTGGCACATGCAAATTTACTTGGAACGGCAGGTAGATACCGCAAATATGTAGGTATGGTGGGCTCTCATGGAAATTTTTTTGGGTTTATGGAGGTGGATGCACAAGCAATATTCCGCTTAGTACAAGTGAAGGCTAGCAAAAGACTGGGAAGCGACCAACTAGAGAGCGACAACAGTCATCAAGATGCAATGAGTTTGACTAACATTGAATGCAAGCATGAACATGATATAAATCACCATGAATACGAACATCATAGAGGCTATGTTGATTTTGTTTCAACTACATGTATGAACATGCGCCAAGTCAAGCCACTTGAATCATTCAAAGGAGAATACCATCCTATCATACTACATCATAGTCATCTCAAAATCTATGTTCGCATTCAAGACAAACCATTATAAGCTCCTAGCTAAATAAGCATGGCATCAGAAACTATGATCTCTAAGTTGTCATTGCAAATATGGTTCTCTCACAACAAAGCTAAATCTGGGTCGACAAGCTAGTCATATTTACAAAAACAAGATAGATAGAGTTCATACCAGCTTTTCCAGTCTCAGTCACTTCATCATATATCATCATTATTGCCTTTCACTTGCACGATCGAACGATGTGAACAATAATAAGAGTGCTCGTGCAATGGACTAAGCTGAATCTGAGGCAAACACAAAGGAGAAGACAAAGTAATATGGCTCTTTGAAAGCTAAACAGGTATGCATGCAAGAGCCACTAAACATTGTAACCAATATCTTCTACCTTGACCAAAGAAAAAGAAATCTATTCACACGGGAAAACTCACAACAAGCAAAAGAAGAAAGGAAAATCTTTTTGGGTTTTCTCAAAAGGACACAAAACAAGAAAACGAAAAATAAACTAGCATGGATAATACAGTGGAAAAGTGTAAACTCCGACTAGCAAAGTGAAAGCATAAGCATGAATGTAAAGTCGGTGAGAACATGTACTACCCCAAGCTTAGGATTTTGGCCTAGCTTGGTCTACTACCATGGTGGGAAATAAACAGCTCCAGGATACTCCGGAGCAGACTATGGATGCCACTGCTGTGTGAGCTCCTCTGGCTCCCACTGATAAACTGGCGTCTGATACTCGACTCGCGGCTCGGGCACGGGCGCTTGTGGTTGGGCCAAGCCCCAATATGCGTAGATGTTTGAGGGCATAATAGTGTACCTGCCTGCATGAAGATCGAACAAAGAAGGATCAGGCAAAGTAATAGTCTCTCGAGTACCGTGACTAAATACCAGGTTATAAATCATCCATCTACTAGCATCTCTATCCAGAAAATCATGGCGAACCATGCTGTCATAATCCAGATATTTCTTAGGGAGAAGCATCTCTCCTTCCTCTCCCAGTCTAATGGGTATCTCAAAGTGTCTGGCAAGACGGGTAGCATAGATACCTCCATAGACGACACCCTTGGAACGGTTGGTGTTCAACCGCTGGGCCACTATAGCACCTAGGTTGTAAGTCTTATCGTTATAAAGGCCTTTGCGCAAAACCGCAAGGTCTGGAGAACTAAGTGATCCAGCCTCCCCACGGCCAATCAAACATTTTCCCACAAATAATGAGAAGTACCGAAGCACAGGAAAATGCATGCTAGCAATTCTAGCGCGAGACACTCCTCTCTCCTCTCCAACAACAATAGTACCAATGAAATCCTCCAAGTCCCGTGGATGAGGGTCACGGATATTCCCAACATAAGGTAGTTTGCATACATTGCAAAAATCCTGTAGTGTCATGCACTGGGGAACATCGTATATCATGAACTCAACCATGGGAGGATTCTTCCTCGGATAAAAGCTGAAGCTTTGAACGAAAATATTGGTGAGGAGGAGGTATTGTGGGCACTTATCTGCAACGAACGCAGTAAGACCTGCGTTCTCCACCAAGTAATAAAAGTCTTCATAAAGCCCAGGGGCGCGCAAAAATTCATCACTTGGCCACTCGCACGCTTGAACTTCTGTGACTCGAGGGACTATGTACTGGGGGTGGTTCTTCTCATCCTCCTTGGGGTTACGGCTTGAGGAGCCTCTCAAGAACCTCCTCATCTTTTCCTTTTTCTAGCTCTGAAAAATTCTAAAAATTTTTAGAGACTTCGAAAGAAAAGTGAATAAAGATTAACCCAACTTGTAGCAACTACTCCTACTAGTGCCTAGACACCGTATCACGCGCTAAAACTACTTGGGACCAGCTAAATCAACATTTCTAGCTCAAGAACAGGGTCACCAAGGTAGCAAGAATACGCGAAGGATAAAGCACTAGAGCAAAAACTAATTGGACCAATGAAGGAGTCACTTACCAAGAAGTAATTTCCCCAAAACGGTTCGGAGAATGGTGCTTTGAGCAAGGAGATCGAAAATCACAACCAAATGAGCAAGAACACGGGTTTGAGCTGCGAAACAATTTTTTCTGGAGGTGGAAGAAGAGGATGGGAGCTCGAATGAGTGGAGGGGGTCCCTGTGGGCCCCACAAGATTGCTAGCCGCCACCAGGGGGTGGCGGTGGTAGGGCTTGTGGCCCACTAGTCAGGCCCCCAGGCCAACTCTCAGGCCCAGTAATTTTCAAATATTCCAGAAAAAAAGATACTAAATTTTGAGGACCATGAGAGTACTTTTATTTTCGAGGTATTTTTCTCTCGGACGCTAAAACAGAAAACAGGAAAACTAAACTAAATCTATCATTTTTCTTCTAAGCAACATAAAATGAAAGCTCAAAACAGAGGTATGTGACTCTTTTGATTCATCCATTTCATGGTCATCGAAAAAATCCGTCAATGGGGTTGATCAAGTCCTCATGACAAAACCTTCTCGAATCGCAAGAGAAAACGGAGAATTTTCGAATAGCCACTAAGTCACCTCAATGGGGATATGTATCTCCCCAACAAGCAAATCATACTTCATCTTGACACGAGGAATAGGGCATTCAAAGCTCCCAATAAGAATCGATGAAGTCTTTTCGATAGCATTGATGCAATGTACTTGATATCGTTTCTTCGGAAAGTGCACCGTGTGCTCATTACTGTTGACATGGAAAGTGACATTGCCTTTATTGCAATCTATAACAGCCCCTGCCGTGTTTAAAAAGGGTCTTCCGAGGATGACAGCCATGGCATCGTCCTCGGGAATATCCAAGATAACAAAGTCTGTTAAGATAGTGGTGTTAGCAACCACAACAGGCACATCCTCGCAAATGCCGATAGGGAAAGCAGATGATTTGTCAGCCATTTGCAAAGAAATTTCAGTAGGTATCAACTTATCCAATTCAAGTCTACGATAAAGAGAGAGCGGCATAACACTAACACTGGCTCCAAGGTCACATAAGGCAGTTCTTACGTAGTTTCCTTTAATGGAGCAAGGTATAGTGGGCACTCCAGGATCACCAAGTTTCTTAGGAGTTCCACCTTTGAAAGTGTAATCGGCAAGCATGGTGGAGATCTCAAGATCTGGTATCTTCCGTTTATTGGTCACGATATCATTCATGTACTTGGCATACGGAGACATCTTGAGCATATCAGTTAACCGCATCTACAGAAAAATGGGTCTTATCATCTCAACGAAGCGCTCAAAATCCTCATCATCCTTTTTCTTGGATGGCTTAGGAGGAAAGGGCATAGATCTCTGAACCCATCGCTCCCTTTCTTTACCATGCTTCCTAGCAGTGAAGTCATTCTTATCGTATTTCTTAGGTTGTGGGTTATCAGGATTAACCGTAGGTTCAATCTCCACATCCTCATCATTGCTAGGTTGAGCATTATTATGAACATCATCGTCCATATTGTCACCAGGTTCATGTTCATCACCAGATTGTGTTTCTGCATCAGACGCAGAAATATCATTTGGTTCTTCAGGCGTGACAGTATTTGGTGAACTAACATGCAGGTTTCTATCATCCTTCTTCTTCTCCTTAGGATGACTGGGTGCACCTGCATTAATTCCTTGAGAATCTTGATCAATTCTCTTAGGATGACCTTCAGGATACAAAGGTTCCTGAGTCATTTTGCCTCCTCTAGTAATGACTCTAACAGAGTTGTCATTTAATTCATTGAGCAGGTCATTCTGAGCTTGAAGTACTTGTTCTACCTGAGTAGTAATCATAGAGGCATGTTTACTCAGAAGCTTCAGATCATTGACATTTCTGTCTACACAAGCACTTAAATGGCTAAGCATACGAGTGCTTTGTTCCAAATGTCTGCTAACATAATCATTGAAACTCTATTGTTTGGCAACAAATTTGTCAAATTCATCAAAGCATAGGCTAGCAGGTTTGTCAAAAGGAATATAACTCTCATCAAACCTACGCAGAGAATTCACTTCTACTACTTGTATTGGGTTATCGAGACCATGGATCTCTTCGATAGGTGGTAGATTTTTGACATCTTCCGATCTAATGCCTTTCTCTTGCATAGATTTCTTGGCTTCTTGCATATCTTCGGGACTAAGGAATAGAATACCTCTTTTCTTAGGAGTTGGCTTAGGTGGTGGTTCGGGAATATTCCAAGCATTATCGTTGATCAAGATGTTATTCAGTAGAGTCTCAGCTTGTTCTACAGTTCGTTCCCTAAAAACACAACCGGCACAACTATCTAGGTGGTCTCTAGAGGCATCGGTAAGTCCGTTATAGAAGATATCAAGTATCTCGTTCTTCTTAAGAGGGTGATCAAGCAAAGCATTTTGTAGCTGGACGAGCCTCCCCCAAGCTTGTGGGAGACTCTCTCCTTGGAGTTGAGCAAAGTTGTATATTTCCTGCAAGGTAGCTTGCTTCTTATGAGCAGGGAAATATTTCTCACAGAAGTAATAGATCATATCCTGGGGACTACTCACACATCCAGGAGCAAGCGAGGTGAACCAGGCTTTAGCGTCATCCTTTAGAGAGAAAGGAAACAGCTTAAGGTTATAGTAGTGGTGGATCTTCTCCTCACTAGTGAAAAGGGTGGTTATATCGTGTAGTTTGGTAAGATGGGCTACGACCGTCTCAGACTCATAACCATGGAAAGGATCACATTCGACTAGAGAGATTATCTCAGGATCGACAGAGAATTCATAATCCTTATCGGTGAAAAAGATAGGTGAAGTGGCAAACTTCGGGTCGTATTTCATCCTAGCTTTCAGAGATTTTTCGTTCCACTTGAGAAGTAATTTCTCAGCGTCATAGGCATCCTGACACGCAAGAAAATCCTCAGCTATCTCTCCCTCCATAACGTAACCCTCAGGTATATCAGGCAATTCATATGTAGAGAATATAGCAATACCTGCCCGGCAACGGCGCTAGAAAAATGCTGATTGGCACTCTCTGGCAATAGCTAGATGAATGTTGATTCTGTAACAACAGACCTTCCCCTGCAACGGCACCAGAAGAATGCTGCTAGCACTCCCCTACAATGAAACTAGAAGAATGTTGTTGATGGCCCACCAGCGCGTGGGTTCGCAACATCTTTCGAGGGTAGAGTATTCGACCCAAATTTGTTGATTCGCCAACAGGAGGTGAGAGGATACTCTCAAGTATTAGCAGTTGAATGTGTCAGATTCAACCACACCTGAAAGATTAGTATCTGCAAGCAAAGTAGTAGCAGCAAAATAACGAGTAATAGCAGTGGCAAGGAACAGCAGTAGTGACAGCAGTAGCAAGTAGCAACAATAGCAAGTAACAGCAGCAACAACAGTAGTAACAGCAGTACCAGCAGAGCTAGACAAGTAACAACAACAGCAACAGTAGTAACAGTAGTGGCAGCATAGCAAGACAAGTAACAACAGCAGTGGGACAAACTCGTAGGCAATGGGTCGGTGATTTGTTTGGATGATATTCATCATGCAACAGTTATAACACAGAGAGATATGTGGCTAGCTCCCGTTCGTCAATGTAATGTAGGCATGCATTCCGTGTGTCGTCATACGTGCTTAAGGAAAAGAACTTGCATGACATCTGTTGTCCATCCCTCCCGTGGCAGCGGGGTCCAAAAGGAAACTAGGGATATTAAGGTTCTCCTTTTAATAAAGAACCGGACCAACGCATAAGCACTTGGTGAACACATGAACTCCTAAAACTATGGTCATCACCGGGAGTGGATCCGGTTATTGTCACTCCGGGGTTGCCGGATCATAACACATTGTAGGTAACTACAACTTGCAAGATCGGATCTAAAACACACATATATTGGTGACAACATAATAATTTCAGATCTGAAATCATGGCACTCGGGCCCTAGTGACAAGCATTAAGCATGGCAAAGTTTTAGCAACGTCAATCTCAAAACATAGGATACTAGGGGTCAATCCCCATCAAAACTAACTCGATTACATGATAGATCTCATCCTACTCATCACCGCCCAATGAGCCTAGGAATAGATTACTCACGAACGATGAAGAGCTTCATGGAATTGGAGAGGGAAGAAGGTTGATGATGACGATGGCGACGATTTCCCCTCTTCGGAGCCCAAAACGGACTCCAGATCTGCCCTCCAGATGAAGAACAGGTTGTGGCGGCGCCTCCGTATCGTAAACGCAACGAAATCTTCTCTATTTATTTTTTCTGGGACGAAAGTGAATTTATAGAGCTGAGATTGGGGGCGGCAGAGCCATGTGGGCCCCACAAGCTTGCCATCCGCCACCAGGGGGTGGCGGCTAAAGGGCTTGTGGCCCATTGGCCCACCCCCTTAGGTGGATCTTTGTGCAGGTATTTTTCATATTTTCCAAAAATAATCTCCGTAAATTTTCAGGACATTTGGAGAACTTTGATTTCTGCACAAAAACAACACCAAGGCAATTCTGCTGAAAACAGCGTCAGCCGAGGTTAGTTTCATTCAAATCAGGCATATTAGAGTCCAAAACAAGGGCAAAAGAGTTTGGAAAAGTAGATACGATGGAGACGTATTAGCTACCAGTTCCTTGAGAGGGATGATGAATCCCTCCTATACCGTTTAATATTTGACGGGCAGCATGTTTTCCATATTACCCTTCCTGCTCCTGCCTTCTTTGACTTTCAGGTAAAATGGAGATATTACATAACCAGAGGAGAGGCAGAGGAGTATGAGAGGGAGGCAAGGGCTGCTCATCTCCGTGAGGCAGCTATTCAGGCAGTGGATGCAGCGCTCCCGTATAACCCCCATTATGATTTTGGGTATCGTCCGGACCATCCTTGGGAGTAGACCAACTTAGGCCAAAAGCCTAAGCTTGGGGGAGTACGTGTTTCTCACCGACTTTATATTCTTGCTGATGCTTTCACTCTGTTAGTCGGTGTTCACACTTTGCCACTGTATCATCCATGCTAGTTTATTTCCTTTTCTCGTTTTCTTTTCGTGTGTTTGTCTAGTTTGAGAAAAAACCCAAACAAATTTTCTTTTCTTCTTTTTCTTGTTGGGAGCTTTCCCATGTAAATAGTTTTATTTTTCTTTGGGTCAAGGTAGAAGACCATGTTTACAATGTTTAGTGGCTCTCGCATGCATATCTGTTTATCTGTCAAAGAGCCATATTACTTTGTCTTCTCCTTTGTGTTTGCTTTCAGATTCCAGCTTAGTCCAATGCACGAGCACTCTTATTATTGTTCACATCATTCAGTCGTGCAAGTGAAAGGCAATAATGATGATATACGATGAAGTGACTGAGCCTGGAAAAGCGGGTATGAACTCGATCTATTTTGTTTTTCTAAATATGACTAGCTCATCGTTCCTTGTTCTGCTTTGTTGTGAGAGAAACATGTTTGCAATGACAACTTAGAGATCATAGTTTCTGATGCCATGTTTAATTAGCTAGGAGCTTATAATGGTTTATCTTGGATGCCGACATGAATCTTGAGATGACTATGATTTAGTATGATAGGATGGTATCCTCCTTTGAATGATTCAAGTGGCTTGACTTGGCGCATGTTTACGCATGTAGTTGAAACAAAATCAACATAGCCTCTATGATGTTCATGTTCATGGTGATTTATGTCCTACTCATGTTTGCACTCAATGATTAGTTAATATCAATGCATTTTGATGACTGTTGTCGCTCTCTAGTTGGTCGCTTCCCCGTCATTTGCTAGCCTTCACTTGTACTAAGCGGGAATACTGCTTGTGCATCCACTTCCATAAACCCAAAGTTGTTCCATATGAGTCCACCATACCTACCTATATGCGGTATCTACCTGCCATTCCAAGTAAATTTGCATGTGCCACTCTCTAAACCTTCAATAAATAATCCGGTTTGCATGCCCGAACCGCTCATGTGGTGACAGGGGGCTATCAGTATCTTCCATGCTAGGCGTGTTATCCTCGATATGTGTTTATTCACTATCATTCACGAGAAAGGGGCCGGTAATTGGAATTCCCAGGTCCAAGCTCAAATCGAAAAGATAATTACAAAAAAATCCCCCTGGATTGATGTTGGTATGGACGGCACCCGAGGATTCGGCTAGTCGTGAAGTGTGATTGATTGGTGGTGGGGGAGTCAAAACTTTACTATTCTGTTTAGGAACCGCCTATAGCATGTGTAGCGTGGAAGATGGTGAAAACTCTTGGTCATTGCGTTGACAATGAAAGCATGCCACCCAAAATTATTATCTCTATTATAAAAGCTTGAGCTCTGGCACCTTTGCAAATCAATGCTTCCCTTTGCGAAGGGCATGTCTATTTATGTTCCCATTGAGTCATCCTCTCCTTATAAAAGCACCAATTAGAGAGCACCTCTGTCATTTTTATGCTTTGTTTTTAATTGCTGTTGAGTATGACTTATTATTATTTGCTCTCTAGTTGATTATGCCATTGATATGAGTTTACCGTGAGACCTAGATGTCATTTGCTTATGTGGTTAGCTTGTGATCTTGCTGAAATTCTAGTTATGAGTTAGACATAGTTGCAACACCAAGATAAAACAGACTTCGTAAAAGTTTTCCTTTTGTCTCTTTCAGTTTGTCAACTAAATTGCTTGAGGACAAGCAAGGTTTTAAGCTTGGGGGAGTTGATACGTCTCCGTCGTATCTACTTTTCCAAACTCTTTTGCCCTTGTTTTGGACTCTAATTTGCATGATTTGAATGGAACTAACCCGGACTAACGTTGTTTTCAGCAGAATTGCCATGGTGTTGTTTTTGCGTAGAAATAAAAGTTCTGGAATGACCTGCAAATTTACGGAGAATTTTTGTGGAATATATAAAAAATACTGGCGCAAGAATCAGCGGAGGAAGTGGAGCATGGAGCCCACAAGCCCACCACGCGTGGGCCTACCCTGGCCGCGCCTGGCAGGCTTGTGGGGCCCACAAAACTCCACCGCCTCCAATCTCAGGTCTATTTAGTCCCTTTCGTCCGGAAAAAAATCAGGGAGAAGAGTTCATCGCGTTTTACAATACGAAGGCGCCGCCACCTCGTGTTCTTCCTCTGGAGGGCAGATCTGGAGTCCGTTTTGGGCTCCGGAGAGGGGAGATCGTCGCCATCGTCATCACCAACCTTCCTTCATCGCCAATTCCATGATGCTCTTCACCATTCGTGAGTAATCTCATCGTAGGCTTGCTGGACGGTGATGGGTTGGATGAGATCTATCATGTAATCGAGTTAGTTTTGACGGGGATTGATCCCTAGTATCCACTATCTTCTGAGATTGATGTTGCTACTACTTTGCCATGCTTAATGCTTTTCACTAGGGCCCGAGTGCCATGATTTCATATCTGAACCTATTATGTTGTCGCCAATATATGTGTGTTCTTGATCCTATCTTGCAAGTTGTAGTCACCTACTATGTGTTATGACCCGGCAACCCCGGATTGACAATAGCCGGAACCACTCCCGGAGATGACCATAGTATGAGGAGTTCATGTATTCACCAAGTGTTAATGCATTGGTCCGGTTCTTTATTAAAAGGAGAACCTTAATATCCCGTAGTTTCTATTAGGACTCCGCTGCCACGGGAGGTATGGACAATAGATGTCATACAAGTTCTTTTCCCTAAGCACGTATGACTACATACGGAATACATGCCTACATTACATTGACGAATTGGAGCTAGTTACATATCTCTCCGTGTTATAACTGTTGCATGATGAATAGCATCCGGCATAATCATCCATCACCGATCCAATGCCTACGAGTTTTTCCTACTGGTCCTTGCTACGTTACTTTGTCGCTACTGTTGTTACTACTGCTACTGTTACTCTGTTGCTATTGATGTTACTTTGCTGCTACTGTTGTCACTTTGCTGCTACTGGTTACTGTTGCTACTGTTGCTATCATACTACCTTGATACTGATACTTTGCTGCAGACACTAAAGCTTTTAGGTGTGGTCGAATTGACAACTCAAGTGCTAATACTTGAGAATATTCTTTGGCTTCCCCTTGAGTCGAATCAATAAATTTGGGTTGAATACTCTACCCTCAAAAACTGTCGTGATCCCCTATACTTGTGGGTTATCAGCCAAACGCAAGGACTCCTCCAAGCCCTCCTTTAAAAAACATATACAAGATGGCCGGATCCCATAGGAGTCAGCTGCGCCTGGTCGGCTGCACTGTCGAGATGGCTCGGGCGAGGCACCCCCTCTCCGACTCGATTGCACCTCGCTAGGCGACGGGTCAGCCCCGGTCACATCGTCCTGACAAACCGCATCAGGGGCATCATCACCAAAGCTATGGCTACAGCTTGCAGGTACCGCTGACCTGACCACACGAGTCTAAGTGGAGGGGACTGCTACCTCTTGAGCTTGCGTTGGTTTTTCCCTTAAAGAGGAAAGGGTGATGCAGCATAGTAGCAGTAAGTATTTCCCTTAGTTTGAGAACCAAGGTATCAATCCAGTAGGAGTATCAAGGCAAGTCTCCAAAGTACCTGTGCAAAAACAAACAAACTTGCACCCCATGCTATAAAGGGGTTGTCAATCCCTTCACGATTGATTGCAAGGTGAGATGTGAAGGCGGACAGTGCAACAAAGTGAAAGTGTAGAGCTGAAAATATAAAGTGAGGTAGACCCGGGGGGCATAGTGTTCACTAGAGGCTTCTCACATGATAGCAAGTATTACGGTGGGTGAACGAATTACTGTCGAGCAATTGATAGAACCGCGCAAAGTCATGATGATATCTTAGGCAATGATCATACATATAGGCATCACGTCCGAGACAAGTAGACCGATACTGTCTGCATCTACTACTATTACTCCACACATCGACCGCTATCCAGCATGCATCTAGTGTATTGAGTTCATAACAAATAGAGTAACCGCCTTAAGCAAGATGACATGATGTAGAGGGATAAATTCATGCAATATATATAAACCCCATCTTTTTACCCTTGATGGCAACAGCACGATGCATGCCTCGCTACCCCTTCTGTCACTGGGTGAGGACACCGCACGGTATGAACCCAAAACCAAGCACTTCTCCCATTGCAAGAATTGTAGATTAAGTTGGCCAAACGAAACCCACAACTCGAAGAGAATTACAAGGATACAAAATCATGCATATAAGAGATCAGAGGAAACTCAAATAATAATCATAGATAACCTGATCACAAATCCACAATTCATCGGCTCTCGACAAACACACCGCAAAAGAAGATTACATCGGATAGATCTCCATGAAGATCATGGAGAACTTTGTATTGAAGATCCAAGAGAGAAGAAGCCATGTAGCTACTAGCTATGGACCCGAAGGTCTGTGGTGAACTACTCACGCATCATCGGAGAGGCAATGGTGTTGATGAAGAATCCCTCCGTGTCCGAATCCCTCCTCCGGCAAGGCACCAGAACGTGCCCCAGATGGGATCTTGCGGCGGTGGAAAAGTATTTTTGTGGCTCTCTCGCGTGGTTTCAGATTTTTAGGGAATTTATAGGCAGAAGAAGTAGGGCAAAGGAGCCACAGGGGGCCCACAAGCCTGCTAGGCGCCCCCCAGGCCGCGCCTAGGGGGCTTGTGGCCTTTCCCGGAGTCCTTTGCCTTGGTTCTCAAGTTCCGTGCGTATCTTCTGTTACGGAAAAAATCATTCGGAAGATTTTATTCCGTTTGGACTCCGTTTAATATTCTTCTCTGAAAAGGGTCAAAACACGGAAAAAACAGGAACTCGCACTTGGCACTGAGTTAATAGGTTAGTCCCAAAAAAGATATAAAATGCATACAAAACATCCAAAGCTGACAAGATAATAGCATGGAACCATCAAAAGTTATAGATACGTTGGAGACGTATCAAGCATCCCCAAGCTTAACTCCTGCTCGTCCTCGAGTAGGGAAGTGATAAAGACTGAATTTTTGATGTGGAATGCTACCTAACATATTCGTCCTCTGCAACTTCTTTCATGTGACATGAATGTTCAGATCCGTAAGATTCAAAACAATAGTTTGCTATTGACTTGAAAACAATAATACTTCAAGCAAACTAGCAAGGTAATCATGAACTTTCGAAATAACAAGGCCAAAGAGAGTTATCCCTACAAAATCATATAGTCTGGCTATGCTCCATCATCCCAGGTATTGGCCAAGTAATTGTTTTCGCACTCTTACTTTCTCAAACCTTTTTCAACTCTAACGCAATATATGAGCGTGAGCCATGGATATAGCACTATAGGTGGAATAGAGTGTGGTGGAGGTTGTGAGGCAAAAAGGAGGAGATGGTCACATTGACTTGGCGTATTAATGGGCTATGGAGATGCCCATCAATAGATATCAATGTGAATGAGTAGGGATTTCCATGCAACGGATGCACTTAGAGCTATAAGTGTGTGAAAGTTCAAAAGGAGAACTAGTGGGTGTGCACCCAACTTGCTTGCTCACGAAGACCTAGGGCAATTTTGAGGAAGCCCATCATTGGAATATACAAGCCAAGTTATATATGAAAATTCCCACTAGTATATGGAAGTGTCAAAACGAGAGACTCTCTATCATGAAGAACATGGTGCTATTATGAAGCACAAGTGTGGAAAAAGATAGTAGCATTGTCCCTTCTCTCTTTTTATCTCATTTTTTTCTTCTTCTTTTTTTGTTTGGGCTCTTTGGACTCTTTTCATTTTTTGTGTGTGGCAACTTTGGCATCTTTTCATTTTTCCTCACATGGGACAATGCTCTAATAATGATGATCATCACACTTTTATTTACTCACAGCTCAAGGCTTAGAACAATGATGACTCTATAGGAAATGCCTCCGGCAGTGTACCGGGATGTGCAACGACCTAGCTTAGCGTATGACGTTGAAACATCTCGCTAGCTATCTTACGATCATGCAATGGAAATATGAAAGTGACGGCACAAGTCATGAGACGTAACGGTAGGAGTTGCATGGCAATATATCTCGGAATGGCTATGAAAATGCCATAATTGGTAGGTATGGTGGCTGTTTTGAGGAAGGTATATGGTGGGTTTGTGCACCGGTGAAAGTTAAGCGGCACTAGAGAGGCTAGCAATGGTGGAAGGTGAAAGTGCATCTATACCATGGACTCACATTAGTCATGAAGACTCATATACTTATTGCGAAAGTTTTATTAGTAATCGAAACAAAATGCTAAACGCATACTCCTAGGGGAAGGGTTGGTAGGTGTTAACCATCGCGCGATCTCGACCGCCACACAAAGGATGACAATCAATAAATCAATTATGCTCCAACTTCCTAACATAGCGGTTCACCATACGTGCATGCTACGGGAATCACTAACTTCAACACAAGTATTTCTAGATTCACGACACCCTACTAACATAACTCTAATATTACCAAATCCATGTCTCAAAACTAATTGAGAGGAATCAAACTTCTCTTTATAATCAATGCACATGAATATGGAAGTTTTTATTATATCCTCTTTGGATGCCTATCATCTTTAGGACTACTTTCATAGCACAAGCCAATCACCAAGTTACTTTGAGAGAGCACTCTCAAAAAGATGTAAGTGAAGATCGAGAGTTTTTATTTCTTCAAAATATGACACCTCCATGCTCTAAAAATATCTAAGTGAAGCACTAGTGCAAAATTATCTAGCTCAAAAGATATAAGTGAAGCACATGCGAGCTGAATTGCCTAACTCAAAAGATATAAGCGAAGCTCAATGAGTATTCTAGCAAAATCACGATGAGTGCATGTCTCCCTCAAAAAGGTGTGCAGCAAGGATGATTGTGACACAACAAAAAAAAGACTCCTATAATACACGACGCTCCAAGCAAAACACATATCATGTGGTGAATAAAAATATAGCTCCAAGTAACGTTACTGATGGATTGAAGACGAAAGAGGGGATGCCTTCCCGGGGCATCCCCAAGCTTAGGCTTCTTGATGTCCTTGAATTTGGCTTGGGATGCATTGTGCATCCCCAAGCTTGAGCTCTTTCCACTCTTTATCCCATCGTCCATGAGAACATCACCCAAAACTTGAAAACTTCACAACACAAAACTTAAACAGAAACTCGTGATATCATTAGCATAAGAAAACAAACCATCACCTCTTTAGGTACTTTAGAAAACTTGATTTCTATTTATATTGGTGTTTTATTACTGTATTCTCACTTTTCCTTGGCTAGTACCCCCGATACTATCCATAGTTTCATCAAAATAAGCAATCAACACAACAAAAACACAATCTGTCAAAAACAGACCAGTCTGTAGCAATCTGTATACTTCGTATACTTCTGGTTTCTCAAAACTTCTGAAGAATTATGAAAATTAGGGAAATTGGCATATCAACCAGCAGCAAGAAGAATCAACTCAAAATCTCTTTCTGGATAGGAACTAAAAATAATTTCGTGAGCGCAAAGTTTTTGTCTTTTTCAGCAAGATCAAACAACCATCACCAAAACTAGTGATAAAGGTTTTACTTGGCACAAACACAAAAAGAAACACAAAAAACACAATCGTAACAAAATTATGATGGTGTGGACACAACAAAACAGAAAGCAAAAAGCAAAGATAAATTCATTGGGTTGCCTCCCAACAAGCGCTATTGTTTAACGCCCTTAGCTAGGCATAAGGCGATAGAATCAAGTATCGTCGTCTTTGGTGCTCAAACCATAAGTAGCCCTCATCATGGATTCATAAGGCAATCTTATTTTATTTCTAGGAAAATGTTCCATGCCCTTATTTAATGGAAATTGAAATCTAATATTCCCTTCCTTGATATCGATGACGGCACCAATAGTCCTTAGGAAAGGTCTACAAAGAATGATAGGACATGTCAGATTGCAATCAATATCAAGCAAAATGAAATCTACGGGTACATAGTTCCTATGTGCAATAATAAGAACATCATTGATCCTTCCCATAGGTTTCTTAACAGTAGAATCCGCAAGATGCAAATTAAGAGAGCACTCATCAATCTCATTGAAGCCTAGAACATCACATAAAGACTTTGGAATAGCGGAAACACTAGCACCCAAATCACACAAAGCATTGCATTCATAGTTTTTGATCTTGATTTTGATAGTAGATTCCCACTCATCATGAAGTTTTCTAGGAATAGAAACTTCCAACTCAAGTTTCTCTTCTAGAGATTTAATCATAGCATCAACGATATGATCGGTAAAGGCCTTATTTTGGCTATAAGCATGTGGAGATTTTAGCATGGATTGCATCAAGGAAATACATTCAATCAAAGAGCAACTATCATAATTGGATTCCTTGAAATCCAAAGTAGTAATTTCATTACTACTCAAAGTTTTGATATCCTCTACTCCACTTTCAATGCTTTTAGCATCAAGATAGATAGACTCCGAATCATTGGGGGATTTCTCAACCAAAGTGGATTCATATCCAGCCCCATCGTCATTAGGTTTGACATTAGAAAACAAGGATTCAATGGGAGTCACACCAAGCACTTTAAGATCTTCGTGATTCTCATCACATATTTCAGGTTTAGCAGCCATTTTATTGACTAAGGTAGCATGTTTATCAGAAATCTGGCCAACCAATTTTTCAAGACGAGCAAACTGAGAATTTAGCGCAAGGAATTCTTTGGCCATACCATCAACTTCTTTATTCATAAAAGCCATAAAAGAATTTTGCTCTCTTAGTTCTCTACGAAAGTAACTATTATAATCAAACTGTGTAGACATGAAGCCTTTAACACTAGTTTCAATCTCTTCCAACCTTTTATAGTAAGCATCATAATCCTTTGGTTGGGCCATACAGTTCTTAGCAGGCAGACAAACGCACAAGCGAACAGAAAGCAAGCGAAATAAAAGGGCGAACGAAAAAGGCAAATATTTTTGTAAATTTTTGTTTTTCAGAAGTGGGGGAGAGGAAAACGAGAGGCAAAAAAGTAAGTGAAAGAGATGAGTTTGCGACAGTTACTTGGATAAGCTTCACTTAGAATAGTCCCTGGTGCCAGAGATTGACACGTTGAAGGAAGACTATTCTTGACTTGATACTTCCCGGCAACGGCGCCAGAAATTCTTCTTGCTACCTCTTGAGCTTGCGTTGGTTTTCCCTTGAAGAGAAAGGGTGATGCAGCACGGTAGCAGTAAGTATTTCCCTCAGTTTGAGAACCAAGGTATCAATCCAGTAGGAGTATCAAGGCAAGTCTCCAAAGTACCTGCGCAAAAGCAAACAAACTTGCACCCAACGCTATAAAGGGGTTGTCAATCCCTTCACGATTGATTGCAAGGCCAGATCTAAAGGCGGAAAGTGCAACAAAGTGAAAGTGTAGAGCTAAAAATATGAAGTGAGGTAGACCCGGGGGCCATAGTGTTCACTAGAGGCTTCTCTCATGATAGCAAGTATTACGGTGGGTGAACGAATTACTGTCGAGCAATTGATAGAACCGCGCAAAGTCATGATGATATCTAAGACAATGATCATACATATAGGCATCACGTCCGAGACAAGTAGACCGATATTGTCTGCATCTACTACTATTACTCCACACATCGACTGTTATCCAGCATGCATCTAGTGTATTGAGTTCATAACAAACAGAGTAACGCCTTAAAAAAGATGACATGATGTAGAGGTATAAATTCATGCAATAGATATAAACCCCATCTTTTTACCCTTGATGTCAACAACACGATGCGTGCCTCGCTACCCCTTCTGTCACTGGTTGAGGACACCGCACGGTATGAACCCAAAACCAAGCACTTCTGCCATTGCAAGAATTGTAGATCAAGTTGGCCAAACGAAACCCACAACTCGAAGAGAATTACAAGGATACGAAATCATGCATATAAGAGATCAGAGGAAACTCAAATAATAATCATAGATAATCTGATCATAAATCCATAATTCATCGGATCTCGACAAACACACCGCAAAAGAAGATTACATCGGATAGATCTCCATGAAGATCATGGAGAACTTTGAATTGAAGATCCAAGAGAGAGAAGAAGCCATCTAGCTACTAGCTATGGACCCGAAGGTCTGTGGTGAACTACTCACGCATCATCGGAGAGGCAATGGTGTTGATGAAGAAGCCCTCCGTGTCTGAATCCCCCCTCCGGCAGGGCACCAGAACGTGTCCCAGATGGGATCTTGCGGAGACAGAAGCTTGCGGCGGCGGAAAAGTATTTTCGTGGCTCTCTCCCGTGGTTTCAGATTTTTAGGGAATTTATAGGCGGAAGAAGTAGGGCAAAGGAGCCATCCACAAGCCTACTAGGCGCCCCCCGGGACGCGCCTAGGGGCTTGTGGCCTCCCCCGGAGTCCTTTGCGTTGGTTCTCAAGTTCCGTGCGTATCTTATGTTACGGAAAAAATCATTCCAAAGATTTTATTCCGTTTCGACTCCGTTTAATATTCTTCTTTGAAAAGGGTCAAAAACACGGAAAAAACAGGAACTGGCACTTGGCACTCAGTTAATAGTTTAGTCCCAAAAAAGATATAAAATGCATACAAAACATCCAAAGTTGACAAGATAATAGCATGGAACCATGAAAAACTATAGATACGTTGGAGACGTATCAGGGACGTACCATTGACCTTTGTCGACTGCGTCCAGCCAAGACGGCACAGTGACGAGCATGCCCCCGTCCACTCCATTACCTGCCCCCGCGTGGGCAACAGTGTAGCCGACCGTACGATGACCGAAGCCGGCTACGCAAGGCGATGCGCATAACGCGGCGCACGCCACTACATAACAAGCATGAACCAATGGCGACGCCCGGTCTACTGGCCCCAACTCCATACGGGACCCAGCAACCGGCGGACCCCCACTTGCGACAAGACTTCTCCAGCCGGTGGGCCCCTTGGCCCGCTCCAGAGGCTGCCAGTCGGGTCCCACCCGGTACCTTCTATTCCTATTGTAAGCCAGGGGTTGGCCTATAAAACCCCCTGCCCCACCCCATGCAGGGGTCAGCTGATCATACACACACACATACGAGAGGGGAAAGGAGAGCTCTCAACTCCTTCTTCTTCCTCCAGCATACAGCTCTAGGAGCACATGGTATCCCCGATCGGATCATCAACTAACTCAAGAAGGACTAGGGGTGTTAACTCCCACGGGGGAGGGGGGCAAACCCGGTGTACTTCGTGTGTCTCGCATCGCTCATTCACCATCCCGTTTCCGGAGCCCGACGGTGTCCTTTCGGTCCCAACCATGTTTGATTAGCCACCCCTTGGCATCTTTCGTGAGAAAACGACGATAGTTGGCGCCCACCGTGGGGCCGTCCACGGCGCCTGCTGTCGTGGGAATGAACCTGATAGTAGAGGTGTAGGATACGAAAGGGGAGGGCAGAGTCCTCGCTACGACAAGCTTGTACACAAGATGTATGAGTTCAGGCCCCTCTCATGGAGGTAACATCCCTACGTCTTAGTGCTCTAGAGCTTTGTTTCGAGTCGAATATGTGTGTTACAGGGGGGTGCGACCCTTGTGTCAGAGGGGAGGGGTGGCTTATATAGAGTGTGCTGCCCCTCATTAATACCAGGCAACCAAGGGTTCGATCAGTGGAGTTTAAAGGCGTACGTTACTCATAACGTACGTAATTAATGTTACATACGACGACCAGCCGAATGCTCGCCTGTTGGCCTCTCTGGAGTGGCTTCTGGTCTACTGCATCGACTGGCTTCTGGCTGTTCTGAGTGGAAGTTGATTGTCGAGTGAAGGGGGAAATATACTCCGAGTGATTGTTTACCGAGTTATTCAGACGCCATGGTTATCCAGTCGGAGTCCTCCTTATAGTATTCAAGTCTTTAATGAGGCGTCCTTAGGTGGGACATGTAGGTCAGGCCTATGGCCCTACCCTAGGTACATATCCCCATCATTAGCCCCCGAATGGATCGGGGTTCGAGTGAGGAAGAGTCGATGTAAATTTCGTCGAGGCATACAGCTCTGGAACGTGCTCCGAGGCTTAGTAGAATTGTGCGTCGATGGAAGTCTTCGTCATTCACCCTGATCGTTTCTGCTGTGAAGTAAATCTGAGTGAATTTAAGCATTGCGGTTGATCCGAGTGACTAACAGAATCTTGGGATGTGATGGATCACTTCGTCAGGTCCGGATTTCACGGGATTCGAAATTTTGGTTAGCGCGAGCTGCGCGGTGATGGCGTAGCAACCACGGCAAGTGGGATAACGATGCCTCGATTATCGCACTACCCTTATCGCCACGTATCGCGCCTCCTCTGTTATCGGGATATACAGAGATACGGCGGGCCCACCAGTCAGTGCCTCACTCGGACTGTTATAAATCCGACCGGCGCCAGGGTTGGAGCAGTGTCTTTTCTTGATTCTTCTCTGTTTCCTCTCCATCTCCGCCCCGCGGGTGTAGCTTAGATCTGCCTCTGCCGCCGCTGAGATGACGAAATGCCAAACGGGCAAGCTTGAGGGCGCCAAGAAGGGCGAAAAGTCGAAGAAGTCAGGCGGCCGATCTGCGCTGCCGCCAGGGTCGATCCAGGGAGATTGTCTCTCATCAACGTCCGGAAGGAGGATGTTCTGGAGCTCGTCGAACACGGGATGATAGCTGAGAAGTCGTGGAGGCTACCTGAAGGGGAGGTCGAGCCGGAGCCACGTGAAGGAGAACGGGTCCTCCTCCTTACTTACATCGAGCGAGGTTTCTCTTTGCCCCCTCATCATTTCATCTGCGGTTTTATGAATTACTTTGGTGCACAACTTCATCACTTCCTCCCAATTCCATCGCATACCTTGCCGCATTCGTAACGTTGTGCGAATGCTTTTTGGGTTGTCCCCCTCATTCGGTACTGTTTAAACACATCTTCACCGTGCGCTCTCAATCAGTGAAGATAGCTAATCCGAGTGATAGTAGAACTCATGTCATTCACTTGTGTGGTGGTCTGGCGATTCAGAAGAGGAGTAAAAGTACGTATCCTCAGATGACCCTTCCCGAGTCAGTCCGAAACTGGCAGTCGACTTGGTTTTACTGTAATGATATCGCATCTCCAAATATGTCGTCTGGCCTTCCCTCATTCACTTTAGAGCAACCAACTACTCCAAGCCGAGCACGCTTAACCTGGGAGTTTTTGTTCAAATGGGCTCGCGGAAAAGAAGGAATTCCTTATTGATATGAGTACTCTATCATCCCTAATAAGCCAGACTATCACAAGATTGAACCCATTACCGAGCACCTCTTCCCATTCTAAGAAGATCTAATCTAGTTGGCCAAACCAAACCAACTAAATCATGCATAAAAGGGATCAACAAAGAACTCAAATAAAACAAGGATAGATCTGATCATAAACTCATAATTCATCGGACCCAACAAACACACCGCACAAAGTCATTACATCGAATGGATCTTCACGAAGATCATGGTTTGGTTTGGCTTGGCGAGAGAGAGAGAGAGAGAGAGAGAGAGAGAGAGAGAGAGAGAGAGGAAGGAGGGACAGAGGGAGGGAGGTGGAGAGAGAGAGAGAGAGAGAAAGAGAGAGAGAGAGAGATAATGTATTAGCTCCAAGAAGTGAAATCTGAGAAGCTAACACAACATGTAGTGCAAAAAAGTGAAGAGGGGTAAGCACACCTTCACCAAACCAAGAAGAAGAGAGTGCACCATATTTACAGAGAACTGCCCATGCCAAAAAAACAAATTCATTTTGCTCACCCTTGAAATAGAAAAATCCTATCGCTATGCTACGAGTGACTCCCCCTCTGTCGTACACAGGCTGGCCGAACTGGGTTGGTTCCATTCGGCCAGTTATGGAGCTATAAGGTAGGCCGGTAAGGATGGCAACCCATGGTGGCGATGGAGAAGCTTAGCAACGCTGCCGAACGAAATCCCTTCGCTACGTGGAGCAAGAAGCTGCCCTAGGAAGCTGGATTCGAGGGGGGGGGGGGGGGTTGTGGAGTCGGGAGGAGTTCTGAACACGCCCTAAGTCGACAAGGACAGCAATAAATTGGAACTCAAAGGAGGACAAGACGGGGGCGGAGGTGTATGTATGGGAGGACCACAATTTGATGGGGTGGTGTCATTAGACGTGCTATAACAACAAAAAGTGCATTTATTTGCAGCTCGCAATTCGAGGTATTTCATTCAGAATTTTTTCACACATATACTTTACATCCTTGCATACAAGTGCATTTATTTTCAGAATTTTTGAAAACTGAAATTTGTAAATTATAAAATTTTCAAAATAAAAGGTTCCCTGAAGCTCGGTTTTCAAAATGTCCTACTCAACTTATTTTAAAGTCGGGCAGATGACTTTTCTATGGAAAAAAAACAGTAGAGCTCAGCAGATAGATGACACAAATTAATAAAAAATTGAAAGAGATACTGTACTAAGTTGATGAGTCTAGCAAAATGCTACTAGATGGTTGAGACATGGTGTGGAGGCGCAGTGTCAAAGCATGCACGACGACGATAGTCTTTGCTGCTTCCGCCCCAATTCTATGAAAAACTCGTGGAGGTCCGCGTCGTCGCACAGCCGGTGCAGCCTCTCCATTGGGTCTTCTTCTTCTTCTTCTTCTTCCTCTTCTTCTTCTTCATCGTCGTCGACGTCCATGCCTTGGGCCGCCGCCTCGCGTGGCTCGTGGAACTGTATGTTCGGTGCGCACCTGATCGCCGAGAGGTGCTCCAGGGCTTTCACCCTAATGGCGTCTGCCTCCTTCTTGTCCCCGTCTCTGGGGCTACGGCGCGCCTTCGTGCGATACTGGAGCATGTAACCCTGGCCCCTGTAGTAGTGCTCGTATGGATGGTGTGGAATCTCGTTGGGGATCTCTTCCCTGCCCACGGCGACCGCCGTCTGCGTGCAACGGATGCAACACATTAGAGCTCGCTAGTGTTACTTTGATCAATCACGAGTGAGGGTGTTGATGACTTAATGTAAGTATAAGTACGTACCTCGTAGCACCAGCAGGAGGCGACGTGGTTGATGGTGTAGCCGCCGCCGCCGAGGAGGAGCAGCGGCGCGTCGAACCCCCGCAGGTACCTCACGCACTCCGCGTGGCCGCCCACCGACAGGTCGAGCCCGGCGAGCCTGTCGCCGGAGAGCGAGTCGGCGCCGCACTGCAGCACCACGGCCTCCGGCTGGAACACCTGCATGGCCCTGCCCACGATCGGCTTGAACAGCTCGTGGTACCCCTGGTCGTCCATGCCCGCCTTGAGCGGCACGTTCAGGGCGTGGTACAACCCGGCCCCCTTGCCGACGTCGTCGACGCTCCCGGTGCCGGGGAAGAACCCGCCTGCGTACTGGTGAAACGACAGCGTCATCACCTGATCCGAGTCCGCGAAGGCCTCCTCCACGCCGTCCCCGTGGTGCGCGTCGATGTCCACGTACAGCACGCGCCGGAACCGGGCGAGGAGCTGCTTGATGGCGAGAACGATATCGTTCACGTAGCAGAAGCCGCTGGCTTGGCCCCGGCACGCGTGGTGCATGCCGCCGGACCAGTTGATGGCGACGTCGTGATCGCCGCCGCAGAGCGCGCGCGCCGCGGCCAGCGACCCGCCGGCGTAGCCCTGGCAGTACCCGAGGAGGCCGTCGATGACGGGGTTGTCGTTCGGGTACGAACCGTCGGGGCGGCGCACGGGGCCGAGGCCGTGCTCCTTGGCCGCCCGCCGGAGGGCGACGTCGTTGGTGTAGCCGGCGGGGGTGAGGTCGCCGAGGAGGTGGACGTATTTCTGGTCGTGGAACGCGAGGAGCTCCTCCGGCCTGGCCGGCCTAATGCGGAGGCGGGTCATGTCGTTGAGCAGGCCGTAGGAGGCGATGAGGGCGTGGGTCATGGCGACGCGGCGGGGCACCATGGCGTGTCCCTCGCCGTAGTCGACGTTGGAGATGTCCGCGTCGTAGTAGTAGCACACGCGACGCTTCCGGCCGTCGGCGCACGACGGCGACGGCAGCGAGTTCGTGCCCATATCCATTTTTCGAGAAAGCGAGAGAGATCGTGATTTTTCGATCTTGACGACGAACGAAATGCGTGGCGCAAGAAGGCAGCACGCGCGTACGTATATGTAGAGCGAGCCGCACATAGTCCGAGCTGGAGTCGGTCGTGGTCTCGAAGACGAGTCGGAACTGGAGCCAACGATGAGCAACCAAGCCAACAACCTTTTTTCCTCTGCCGAGCGTACACTTCATGGTTTTTTTTTATAGTTATTTTCGTGTTTTTTCTTTCGGGAAGTTACCTGGCCGTGTTGTTATGGCAAATCTTTTAGGGCACCACTAGGGATCAGACTACTGATCTCTAACAGTATATCAGGCCACTGGACAGACTTGCAAGGCGTGATTATGTGCCCAACGTATGACCCACTTTCCCTCTAGTTAGTTTCCACATTATACTCCTGTGATTACCTTGCTACAATACCTGATTCCTATTTTCTTCCTTGAATTAATTTCTTTCGAAAATCATGCAAGGATATAATTTAAAGTCCATCTAAATTCTTCTATTTTCGTACTTTATTCAACATTTTTTCTAGACAATTTCTTTTTTGCTTCTAGTGCATAGCGAATTTGCTTCGATGAAAAATGCATCCGCGTAACATTTTATTTTGTTCCTAATGCAGCAAAACCTTGCTTTCACCGTTGAAATAATTTTCTTCAATCACAACCAAACTTTTTTGGACGTAATTCTTTTTCCAAACACTTTGCTTCCGTGTATCAAAATTTGTATCTAAGAATATGTTTTCATATCATAAATTTGGGTCTCATATATCTTTTTTATCAACTTTCCAACCAGAAAATTTGCTTCCATCCAATAATAGAAGTGCTTCCATGGTAAAATTAATTTGCTTCTACTTGAACATAAGTTTGTTTCCTGCTTCATTCATTCTTACAATAAATTTCATACATGATACAATTCATTTCGTTCAAGTCACCAACACTGCCTACCATGCTTCCTTATGTCAACAAATTGTATGTTCCCTATAGACCATAGACATGATTCCTTTCGCTTGCAGTTGGCCTCATTGTAGGGCTGATCCAAGTATCATGATTGATCACACTTCTTAGTGTAGGCATCAGTTGCCTCCATATATGTCAACGGCTGCGCCCATCAGTTCTAAGGCCAACACACAACTGCTTGAAACATACATCCATAATCTATTAGCCATGATGCATAAGTACAGAAGGTACATATGAAGCAACAACAAGTATTACATATATGGTACGGCAGCGATGAAGTAGAGGTTCTCACATTGCCATGTAAGAAGCATGTACGCTTCATACATGCTATGCCACACCGTCGTTGATTTTTTTTTAATTTGATTTGGCATTATTCAACAATAAAAAACAAAACAAAAATCGGCTTGCCACTGTCAGCATGTATATGAAATACAGGAAGCATGATGGTAGTGTTTAAACACAAAAATTTCTCTTGACAACACAAATAGTAGAAGTGTGTTTCTTTGGCCCCAAACTATCTGGACTGAAGAAAACATACAACAAAGTTAGGAATCATGGATATTAAGAAGCATCAGTTTGTTTTTATCTCAACATAATTCATATCTAGTGGGAGCATGTAATTTTGTAACTAGAAAATAGCACTGAATGTTGCCAACTTGTGTATGCGTCGATCAATTTGTGATCTACAAACCAATTCCACCCCTCGATGCAAACAAAACAGCAATGTTGAAGCACGTATCCAGTGTTTAAAAAGCATGGTTACTGGAAATATCATATGATAAGAATCTGTGCGTGGGACAGATGATGATGGAACGAAAGTTGGATCAGGAAATTCAATACCTTTTGAATCACAGGAAGGATTTCGAATAGGGCAAAAGAACTGGAGGCCACTCCTGATTCTCTGCCTTACGGGTGCAGCCGGTTCAAATCTCAAGGTCCAGGAACTTCATGGGCAACAAACACGGTGAAGATGGAGAGCACGACCACCTACTGCCGTGATGGCACGCCACCAAGGTCACTTGCGACCGCTTCTTTTAGTATTAGGTCGGTAGAGGGGATTAGATTTGGGCGCTGTGGTGGATTGCATCATCGGCGATGGATTTCGTCTCCGGCAAGGTGGGAAGGGAGCACGGTGCGCAGGAGACGGAACAACCTGGGTGGCGGAGTAGGGCAGGACAGGGGCGACAATGTTGATGATGAGCTCAAAGGAAGGATGCGATAGAGCCATGAGAGAGGAACGGAGGTTCAGAAGAGATTGACGAGAGAGATCTCAACCCTGACGGGAAAGGGACCAGGGCCTGCGTTAAATATGGGTGGTTAGCAATTTAGTATCAGAAAGACCTTGACCGTGGGATTAATTGGACATCGATGATTCACATGTGATCTGCCGATTGCTTCGTATGAGACTACTGGTACAAAGCGTTTTCCAATCTTTTATTTCTAAATAGCTACAATTCATCATCTATGTTTTTAATCATGTAACCATGACGCATAAGCAAGTAGGTATGTAAGACATAAATAATAGTCCCTCCGTTCTTAAATATAAGTCTTTCTAGAGGTTTCACTAATGGACTACACACAGATGTATATAGACATATTTTAGAGTATAGATTCACTCATTTTGCTTGGTATGTAGACACCTAATGAAATATCTTAAAAGACTTATATTTAGGTACGGAGGGAGTATTTTTTTTGGCACTTCTCTGCGTCGGCGTGCCGGTCGAAATTTGGCCGTCCGATCCGTCAAATTGGATCTGGTTTAACCGTCAGATCTGTGCATGTAACAAAAATCATCGATTGAAGCAAAAATAAGCAGCGATGTAGCAAACTTCGGCCACGGATGCAGCAAAAATAGGGTTGTAACAAAAATATATCAACATGGTCGTAGCAAAAAAAGACGTTGATAATGCGTGATAGCAAAAACAAAATGTGGGTTGTAGCAAAACAATCCGATGAACTCGGGTTGCAACTCCGAAGAACATGTATGCAACTTTTTTAGTAAACGGTTGTAGTAAAAATTGATATCGGTTGTAGCAAAAATCAACACCAACTGTAGCAAAAATCAAACGTTGGTTGCAACTCCGACAAAGGTGTATGCAGCTATTTTAGTGAACGGTTGTAGCAAAAATTGATATCGATTGTAGCAAAAATCAACACCGGTTGTAGCAAAAATAAAACGCTCGTTGTAGCGAAAAAATCCAAAAAACTCGGGTTGCAACCAAACGTGGATGCAGCTTTTTCAATGGACAAATTATAGCAAATTTAAACGTCGGTTGCAGCAAATTTGGATGAAAAAATGTTGCGTGGCCGGGTCAGCCACACGCGGGGGTCGTGCGCGAACGTCCGAACGGTTCTGCCAACGCGCCGGCTCCATACATTTCCTTTTTTTTTTAATTTTTCTAGCTATGCAACCATGACACATAAGCAAGTAGGCATGCAAGACATAAATAACATTTTTTCCTAATTTTCCTAGCTACTCAACCATAATACATAAGCAACTAGGCATTCAAGACATAAATAACATTCTTTTTTGCATAATTCCACGCATGCAATGGTGCCACACGCATATTAGTCATAAGTAATTTTTTGCATTAGAGTTTATCCTTCATATTTTGTTAGAAATTACATTTTTAACTATAATTTTTTACTCTCCTTTTATATACTTTGCATTTTATCAGTTTTAAGCTTACATTCGCTTCCATTATTTATAGATATTTTTCATAACTATTTATTCATTTTTTTAGCAACGTACAACAGCAATGCCCGGGGCATCATCTAATAGAGACATCAAAGTGGCATCTCAAAGTATGAAGTCCGATCGAGGAGAGGATGTTGTTAACCAGATGGGTAGAACTACTTCTCCAAACCTACTCTACTTGGCATACATACATGACGTAAATGCATTAGTGGTACAAAAAAATTGCTTAGGATGTACAGCTTGGTGCCTGATGTTGCAAAATACAGAAAAGTGGTGTTAAGACTTGTTTATTCAAGCATGACTTGCGCGCATATCCCGACGTGTGGGGGCACTGTCAGCAGCTGGCGCATGACATTTTTACAGATACCACCCTAACTTCGTAACCAATCATAGGAAAAACCTTGAAATGGCAGGAGAAGGTCGTCGTTTCATTTTTTTCTATTTGGTCCTGGGGTCGACTTAATGTTGTGGGGCAAAATGCTTGCATCCCTTCTTTCACTCCTTCTCTCCACGTTTAACTCAAGGCAGCGACGGACGAGCACAATGGGTGGTGGCAATGACGAGGGAGCCTCGCCATCGGCGGCCTGACGAAGATGCGCCACGCTATGGTGAGTTTCTTTGCTCCTCCGTGTCTCGTGTATGTGTTGTTTCTTACCCTTCTCTGACCCCGTTTAGATTAGGGCAAAATGATCTTTGCTCCTCCGTGTTTCGTGTATGTGTTGTTTCTCACCCTTCTCTGACCCCGTTTAGACTAGGGCAAAATGATCGTACCTTACAAATATGATTTTACATGTATCTTCCGTCTTGTGAGTGTTGTGAGTTGAGTAGGTGTTCATCCAGGATGGATTCGATGAGCCAAACAGCGGATTCGTTCTAGGGTTCAACATAGGGTTTAAAGGCTGTAGCTTTTCCTTTTGATTTTTCTAAAGACCGACAAGAGGACCAAATTATGTCCAAGCAGAGGAAGAGGCTGTGTTCACACAGAATGCACCTCTACATGATGATTGGCATGATTTCCTCTCAATTCAATTCAAGAACATGAACAACAACTCAAAGATTTCGCAGATGGACTAAGTTCATGAATAAACTAGCTATATACTACTCCCTCTGTCTCAAAATAACTGTCTCAAGCTTAATACAATTTTATACTAGATCTAGTATAACGTTGAGACAGTTATTTTGGGACGGAGGGAGTACTATGCAATATTGTTCTAAACCTTTCCTTTTGTGCTACTGAACCTTGTCATTTAGTCAATGTGATACTATTTCGAACTTTCCCTTTTGTGCTACAGAATCTATGATGTGTGTAACAGTGTTCCCTTTCCGAACTTTCCCTTGTCATTTATTAATGTAACAGTGTTGCTATCTATGATGTGTGTGATGGTTGTGATGTTGCCAAGTATGATGCAATCTTCGTCTACCGAATGAACATAACCTGTTTATAGATGATTTTTATAGTAAGCATTAGGACTGTATGTTCTTCTGACAGCCCTTTTCTAGAAAATGTTCTTCCTGACAACAAGTGCGACGCATTGTATGTTGTTCTACAGCCCAAAAACAATTGATGGAAAATTGAGTGACAACATATTCAAAGTTAAGAGCTGGGCATACAAGAGCGGTGCTAGTTACCACTGCTCTAGTGATAGGTTTCTCACACAAGTATATTGCAATCCTAGTAGTAGAAGCATGATGTACTCTCCTTGTTTCAGATTTTCTTTCCTGTGGTTACAAAGTTAGGGTGGTATCTACTTGTGGAAACTATGAATGCTGCCCCAGTGAGATCCCAATAGGGCACCACCCTTTACATACATGCAACAGTGAAGTAGTTCTTGATCACCTTCTTCTGAGTATTCCGGAACAGGACTCTAGCCAAGATCATCTCTCTGATCCTATCAATGGTGTGACCAAAAGATGAACCAACATGTGGTTCGATGGTTAGAGGGACTGTGGTATCCCTAGTCCATCAGGGTTCAAGTTCTGATGCTCGCATTTATTTCTATATTTATTTTTAAATTTCCGGCGATGCGCGTTCAGTGGGAGGGGACGTTCCCGTCAACGACGGGGCGCCTACGGTGACTTCGTAAACCTCAAGATGGTATGCCATCCCAGTCTTTCGGGAGTGCGCATAGGGGTAGGGTATGTATGTATGTGTTCATAAAGATAAGTGTATGTGCATGTATATTAACGCTTGCGTTTTGTACTGTGTTAAGAAAAGATGTGACCAAAAGGCATGTAGGAATGGGAAAAAATCCTAGAGTTTCAGTCCTTCAAAATCTGCTGGATACTGCACGCCACGATGCCGTCCCATATTCTTGGCTACCGGCGGCAGCCGGCGAAGTGGTAAAGGGGGGCCGGAGTTGGAATCTTTGGAGGATATAGTTTGGTGTCATTGGTTAATTTGGGGGATTAAGGAGTATATACATGTGTTCTTGCAGTTTGCTTAACTATTTATTAGTATGCATATATGGTAGTAGTTCTCCATCTACTCTGATTGAACGTTGATCATCTATCATATGCTTTCACATTTTTTTGTGTAACGAAAAGAAATGTTGATTCTGTGCTCTGTTTTCAGATTCCTGCACCAGTCATACTTGAGAGTTTAACGTTATGCTTCCAGAAAGAGAAGCCTAGATTGCATAATACTTCTAGTCCTGAGAAATCAGTACGTACTATCTTCGTATGTGCTATGGCTTGGCTAGAACTGTTTAGTAAATAGACACAGAGTGCTTTTTTTTATATAAACGGAGGCACAAGATTTGCCTCATCAATTAAAAAGGAGGAATAAAGTTTGCAGTTATACAGGGTAGCCGAACGGCATAACAATTACTCATACGAAATTACAGCCCCTAGTTTCTTAGCACCTGCCGCTACCGATAGTTTTGTTTCTGCCACGATTGCCGTGAGAAGTACCGTGGGCGGCGCAAATTTGTGTCGAAACACCCTCACGTTGCGCTTGTTCTAGACGGTCTAGGAGATGAGCATGGTGAGGGAGGCCATAGCATTCCAGTTCAGGCTCCGGCTACGAGTCCTCATATCCAACCAGTCTGCAACAGACTCGTGGATGTGTCATTGGTGGGTGTTGATGTGATTAGGCCTAGCTTACCGTAGACGGATCTCCACAACCGCAGAGTGTACTGACATTGGAATAACAGGTGTGGTCCCCATTCTTGATGCCTATTGTAGAGCTGGCAAGATCCACAATTTTCCCATCCGCGCTTCTCCAAGCGGTCGGCCGACCAAATGCGGTCCTGGATGGCAAGCCAGGCAAAGAATTTCACCTTTGGGGGAGCCCAAGCCTTCCAAACCATGCGGTCCATGGGGAAAGAGTCAACCCCAGGAATTGGGCCTTGTACGCGGAGGCCGCGGAGTAGATCTCGTCGTTCGTATGCTTCCATACGATATCATGGTGAGTCTATTCGTCCAGCTGTATATCATGCAGGAGCATCCAAAGAGTGAAGAATTGGCGGATGTGATCCACACTGAAGGTTGAGAAGGGTTTTATGTTGAGGATCCATGCGCAATTCTTAAGGGCGTCCCGAACCTTCCAATGCTTCCTTCTGGAGGCGTCAAAGAATAACGGTGCAATATCTTTGGGCTTTCGCCCAAGCAGCCACGGAGAGTCCCAGAATGGCGTCGATGCTCCATCACCGATGGTTATTGTAGTGGAGGCGTAGAAGAAATCACGGTCAGCCTGCGTGCATGGGTTGCCGAGACCCACCCATGGCTTGTTAGGCGATTTCCATTCATACCAGAGCCACCTAAGTCGTAACGCCCGCGCAAATTTCTCCGTGTTGAGCACCCCCAGGCCCCCATATTCCTTTGGTCTACAGACATAATTCCATTTAACTTTGTAGCTAGCGCCCGTTGTCCTTTTGGTGCCAGCCCAGAGAAAAGCCCGTTCCAACTTGTTAAGGTTGTTGAGTGTGCCAGTCGGCACGACTAGAGAAGATTGCTTGTGAGGAGATTACCACATTGACGAGGGCCGTGCGGCCAGTGGCCATGATGTTTTGGCCATCCCATGTTGCCAGCTTGTTTGCCGCTTTGTCTTCTAGGTATTGGAAATCCACCTTCCTTAGCTGCCAGACCGAGAGCGGCAGGCCAAGGTATTTGACCGGGAAAGAAGCCCGAACCGCCGGCATGCTGTGCAGGATGCGGTCAAGGTCGAGGTGCTGGCACTTGATAGGCACAACAGAGATTTTTTGGAAATTGGTACGTAGCCCAGTGACATCCCCAAAACCACCCAAGATGGAGGCGAGGTTATCGATGTCCGTTTTGACAGGGGACATGAAGACGGTGCTGCTGGCTACGCCTATAGGGATTTCCTTGGCAAATATGCAAAGGATTCCCCCGTGGCTTTGGAGCCTTGCGTTGGTGTTCCCTTGAAGAGGAAAGGGTGATGTAGCACAGCGGCGGTAAGTATTTCCCTCAGTTTGAGAACCAAGGTATCAATCCAGTAGGAGGATCGCGTCGAGTCACAAGTACCTGCACAAACACAAAGAGCTTGCACCCAACGCCATGAAGGGGTTGTCAATCCCTTATAGATTGTTTGCAAAGTGAGAACTGAAAGCAAAAAGTAAACAAAGCAAAGTAAAAGTAAAAGCTGAGACGATAGTTGTGAATAGACCCGGGGGACGTAGTGTTCACTAGTGGCTTCTCTCATGAAAGCAAGTAGACGATGGGTGAACGAATTACTGTCGAGCAATTGATAGAACCGCACAAATTCATGACGTTATCTATGGCAATGATCATACATATAGGCATCACATCCAAAACAAGTAGACCGATACTTTCTGCATCTACTACTATTACTCCACACGTATTGAGTTCATAAGAATAGAGTAACGCCTTAAGCAAGATGACATGATGTAGATGGACAATCTCAAATCTATGATGAAATCCCATCTTGTTACCCTTGATGGCAACAACACGACGCGTGCCTTGCTGCCCCTTCTGTCACTTGGAAAGGTCAACGCACGGTATGAACCCAAAACCAAGCACTTATCCCATTGCACGAATCATAGATCTAGTTAGCCAAACAAAACCCAAGACTCGGAGAGACTTACAAGGATATTAAATCATGCATATAAGAAATCAGCAAAGACTCAAATATAATTCATAGATAATCTGATCACAAATCCACAAATTCATCGGATCTCGACAAACACACCGCCAAAGAGGATTACATCGGATAGGTCTCCATGAAGATCATGGAGAACTTTGTATTGAAGATCCAAGAGAGAGAAGAAGCCATCTAGCTACTAACTACGGACCCGTAAGTCTGAAGTAGACTACTCACGAGTCATCGGAGAGGCAATGATGTTGATGTAGAAGCCTTCCATCTCCAAAGTCCCCTCCGGCAGGGCACCGGGAAGGGTCTCCAGATGAGATCTCGCGGAAACGGAAGCTTGCGGCGGCGGAAATGTGGTTTCGTGGACGCCTTGATTTTTTCTGGGTATTTAGGGAATATATAGGCGAAAGAGCTAGGGCAGAAGAGCGCCAGGGAGGCCACAAGCCAGGTGGCCGCGCCCCCTGGCCGCGGCGACAGGGCTTGTGGGCTCCCTGTGGGCCTCCTGCCTTGGCCCTCAAGTTCCCCGATCTTCTTCTGTTCTGGAAAAATTCATTTCGGAGATTTTATTACTTTTGGACTCCGTTGCAAAATCAGATCTGAAAAGAGTCAAAAACACAGAAAAAACTGGAACCGACACTTGGCACTGAATTAATAAGTTAGTCCCAAAAAAGATATAAAAGGTATATAAAACATCCAAAGTTGACAAGATAATAGCATGAAACCATCAAAAATTATAGATGCGTTTGAGACGTATCAAGCATCCCCAAGCTTAACTCCTGCTCGTCCTCGAGTAGGGAAGTGATAAAGAATGAATTTTTGATGTTTTCATGCTACCTAGCATAGATGTCCTTTGTAACTCCTCTTATGTGACGTGAATGTTCAGATCCGTTAGATTAAAAAAAAATTAGTTTGCTATTGATGTGGAGACAACAATACTTCAAGCAAACTAGCAAGGTAATCATGAACTTTCAAAATAACAAGGCCAAAAGAAAGTTATCCCTACAAAATCATATAGTCTGGCTATGCTCTATCATCCTTGCACAACGAATTTATATCATGCACAACCCCGGTATTGGCCAAGTAATTGTTTTCACACCTTTACTTTCTCAAACCTTTTCAACTCTCACGCAATACATGAGCGTGATCCATGGTTTTAGCACTATAAGTGGAATGGAGTGTGGTGGAGGTTACAAGGCAAACAAGGAGAAGATGGTCACATTGATTAGGCATATCAATGACCTATGGAGATGCTCATCAATAGATATCAATGTGAATGAGTAGGGATTGCCATACAAATGATGCACTAGAGCTAAGAGTATGTGAAAGCTCTTAAAGAAAACTAGTGGGTGTGCATCCAACTTGCTTGCTCACGAAGACCTAAGGCAATTTTGAGGACGCCTATCATTGGAATATACAAGCCAAGTTATATAATGAAAATTTCCCACTAGCTATATGGTGGTGACAAAACAAGAGACTCTCAATCATGAAGATCATGGTGCTTAATAAGAACAAGTGTGGAAAGATAGTAGCATTGTCCCTTCTATCTTTTTCTCTCATTTTTTTGGTGGGATCTTTGGCCTCTTTTTTTTTGTGGGCATCTTTGGCCTCTTTTTGTAAATGGGCTTCGCTGGCCTCTTTTATTTCCTCACATGGGACAATGCTCCATCAATGATGATCATCACACTTACAACTCAAAACTTAGAGCAATGATGACTCTATATGAAATGCCTTCGGTAGTGTACTGTGACAATGATCTAGCATGGCATAGACATCAATGGAAACATCATGCTAGCTATCTTATGATCATGCAATGGCAATGTAGAAGTGGTGGCACATGTCATGGTGGTAGTTGCATGGCAATATATCTCGGAATGGCTTTGAAAAAGCCAGAGTAGGTAGGTATGGCGGCTGCTTTGAGGGAGGCTAATGGTGGGTTTTATGCACCGGCGAAAGTTGCACGGCACTAAAGAAGATAGTGATGGTGGAAGGTGAAAGTGCATCTAAACCATGGACTCAACATTAGTCATGAAGAACTCATATACTTGTTGCAAAAGTTTTAGTAGTAATCGAAACAAAGCATTCAACGCATACTCCTAGGGGAAGGGTTGGTAGGTATAAACCATCGCGCGATCCCTACCGCCACACAAAGGATGACAATCAATAAACTAATCATGCTCAGACTTCATCACATAGCGGTTCACCATACATGCATGCTACGGGAATCACTAACTTCAACACAAGTATTTCTAGATCCACAACGCCTTACTTAGTATAACTTCAATATTACCACAACCACAACTCAAAACTAATTGAGATGAAACAAACTTCTCTAACTACTCAATGCACATGAAGGTGGAAGTTTTCATATCTCTTTGGATAACTACCCCTTTTGAGACTACTTTCATAGCATAGATCAACTACCACGCCACGCGCTTCCGTGATCTAAAAGATAGAAGTGAAACACATAGAGCAAAATCAACTAGCTCAAAAGATATAAGTGAAACACATGTGAGCTGAATTGTCTAACCAAAGGATATAAGTGAAGCTCGACAAAATCACGGTGAGTGCATGTCTCTCTCTCTAGGTGTGCAGCAAGGAAGATTGTGACACAACAAAAAAATAAGACTCCTACGATACAAGACGCTCCAAGCAAAACACATAACATGTGGTGAATAAAAATATAGCCCCAAGTAACGTTACCGATGGATTGAAGACGAAAGAGGGGATGCCTTCCCGGGGCATCCCCAAGCTTAGGCTTTTTTGGCATCCTGGAATCAACTTGGGGTGCCTTGGGAATCCCCAAGCTTGAGCTATTGCCACTCTTTATCTCTTTGTCCATAAGAACTTCACCCAAAACTTGAAAACTTCACAACACGAAACTTAAACAAAAACTCGTGATATCATTAGTATGAGAAAGAAAATCACCACTTCCTTAGGTACTGTAGCAAACTTAAATTCTACTTATGTTGATGTTGGGTTACTGTATTTTCAATCTTCCATGGCTAATACCCCCCGATACTATCCATAGTTTCATCAAAATAAGCAACCAACTCAACAAAAACAGAATCTGTTAACAGCAGACTAGTCTGTAGCAATCTATGTACTTCGTATACTTCCGATACTTCAAAAATTCTGAAAACTTACGACAGTCTGAAGAATTTGCGTAGAAATCAGAAGCAAAAATAATCAACTCAAAATCTCTCACATAAAAAAAATGAAAATTTGTTTCGTGAGAAGAAAGTTTCTGTCTTTTCCAGCATGACCAAACGATTATCCCCAAGACTAATCATAACGGTTTCACTTGGCACAAACGCAAAAGAAACACACAAAAAAACACAATCATAACAGAATTATGAAAGTGTGGAAAATACAAAACAGAAAGAAAAAGGATAGATTCGTTGGGTTGCCTCCCAACAAGCGCTATTGTTTAACGCCCTTAGCTAGGCATAAGGTGATGGAATCACGTATAGTCATCTTTGGTGCTCAAACCATAAGTAGCCCTCATCATAGATTCATAAGGCAATCTTAGTTTCTTTCTAGGAAAATGCTCCATGCCCTTCTTAAGAGGAAATTGAAATCTAATATTCCCTTCCTTCATATCGATGATAGCACCAATAGTCCTTAGGAAAGGTCTACCAAGAATAATGGGACATGAAGGATTGTAATCTATGTCAAGCACAATGAAATCCATGGGTACATAGTTATTATTTGCAAAAATAAGAACATCATTGATCCTTCCCATGGGTTTCTTGACAGTAGAATCCGCAAGATGCAAATTAAGAGAACACTCTTCAATCTCATGAAAACCAAGAATATCACATAAAGACTTTGGAATCGCGGAAACACTAGCACCCAAATCACACAAAGCATTGCATTCATAGTTTTTGATTTTGATTTTGATAGTAGATTCCCACTCATCATGAAGTTTTCTAGGTATAGAGACTTCTAATTCGAGTTTCTCTTCAAGAGATTTCATCATAGCATCTACGATATGTGCGGTAAAGGCTTTGCTTTGGCTATAAGCAGGTGGAGAGTTTGCAATGGATTGCATCAAGGAAATGCATTCAAACAAGGAGCAACTATCATAATTCATTTCCTTGAAATCCAAAGTGGGAGTTTCATTACTACCCAATATTTTGATTTCTTCTACTCCACTCTCCACACCTTTATCATCAAGATAGGTGGACTCCGAATCATTGGGGCGTTTTTCAACCAAAGTGGATTCATATCCAGCCCCTTTATCAATAGGTTTGACACGCAAAAACAAATATTCAAGAGGAGTCACACCAAGCACTTTAAGATCTTCGTGATTTGCATCACTAGAACGCACCCTTTTAAACCATTCATGCTTAGCGCGAATTTGGGCGGTTCTTTCTTTGCTCTCATTCATGGAGACACGCATAGCTTTTAAAGTTTCATCCAAGTTAACCTTGGGAGGAGCACATCTAACTTTCAAAGCATCAATATCACAAGACATCCTATCAACGCTCTTAGCCAAATCGTCTATTTTTAGTAGTCTTTCCTCTATGGACGCATTGAAAATCTTTTGAGAGTTGATGAACTCTTTGATATTACTCTCTAAATCAGAGGGTAATTTGTTATGATTTCCATAAGTGTTGTTGTAGGAATTGCCATAGTTGTTAGAGGAGTTACTAGGAAAAGGCCTAGGAACATAGTTTCCTCTAAAAGCATTGTTGTTGCCAAAATTGTTCCTACCAACAAAATTAACGTCCAAACTAGCGTTGCTACTCTCAATAAGGAAGATAGTGGCATGTCATTAGGATCTAAAGGAGCATTTCTACTAGCAACCAAATTCATCAACTCGTCCATCTTAGCACTAAGCGAGTTAATTTCTTCTATAGCGTGTACCTTTTTGCTAGCAGGTGACCTTTCAGTGTGCCACTAAGAGTAGTTGGTCATTATATTGTCTAGGAGTTTTGTAGCTTCTCCTAACGTGATTTCCATGAACGTTCCACCTGAGGCGGAGTCCAAGATATTTCGAGAAGCAAAATTCAAACCAGCGTAAAAGATTTGTATAATCATCCACAAACTCAAGCCATGAGCGGGACAATTTCTAATCATTAAATTCATCCTCTCAAGATTGTGCAACGTGTTCATGATCAAGTTGCTTGAAATTCATGATATCGTTACGGAGAGAGATAATCTTAGCCGGCGGGAAATATTTGGATATGTAAGCATCTTTGCACTTATTCCAAGAGTCGATACTATTTTTAGGCAAAGAAGAAAACCAAGTTTTCGCACGATCTCGCAAAGAGAACGGAAAAATCTTCAATTTAACAACATCATTATCCACATCTTTCTTCTTTCGCATATCGCAAAGTTCAATGAAAGTATTGAGATGGGATGCGGCATCTTCACTAGGAAGGCCAGAAAATTGCTCTTTCATAACAAGATTCAGCAAGGCAGCATTGATTTCATATGATTCCGCACTAGTGGCGGGAGCAGTCAGAGTACTAATAAAATCATTATTATTAGTATTTGAGAAGTCGAAAAGTTTGTTGTTTTCAACCATGATGACTTCAACAAACAAACAAGAACACAAGCAAGCAAGAAAACTCGCAAAGGAAACGGCAAAAGGCAAATGAAAACGGCAAAGGAGAAAGGCATATGAAATCGGCAAATGTGAAGTGGGGGAGAGGAAAACGAGAGGCAATTGGCAAAAAAGATAAATGCAAGAGATGAGTTTGTGAAACTTACTTGGATAGATCTTGACTTGATCTCTCCCCGTCAACGCGCCAGAAATCGGCGTGTTGACGGGAGATTATTCTTGTCTTGATACTCCTCGGCAAGCGATCCTCCTCGGCAACGGTGCCAAAAATCCTTCTGCTGCTGGCTACGCCTATAGGGATCCTTGGCAAATATGAAAAGGATTCCCCCGCGGCCTTGGAGCCTTGCGTTGGTGTTCCCTTGAATAGGAAAGGGTGATGTAGCACAGCGCGGTAAGTATTTCCCTCAATTAGAGAACCAAGGTGTCAATCCAGTAGGAGGATCGCGTCGAGTCACAAGTACCTGCACAAACACAAAGAGCTTGCACCCAACGCTATGAAGGGGTTGTCAATCCCTTATAGATTGTTTGCAAAGTGAGAAGTGAAAGCAAAAATTAAACAAAGCAAAGTAAAAGTAAAAGTTGAGACAATAGTTGTGAATAGACCCGGGGCCGTAGTGTTCACTAGTGGCTTCTCTCATGAAAGCAAGTAGACGGTGGGTGAACGAATTACTGTCGAGCAATTGATAGAACCGCGCAAAGTCATGACGTTATCTATGGCAATGATCATACATATAGGCATCACGTCCAAAACAAGTAGACCGATACTTTCTGTATCTACTACTATTACTCCACACGTCACCCGCTATCCAGCATGCATCTAGTGTATTGAGTTCATAAGAATAGAGTAACGCCTTAAGCAAGATGACATGATGTAGATGGACAATCTCAAATCTATGATGAAAGCCCATCTTGTTACCCTTGATGGCAACAACACGATGCGTGCCTTGCTGCCCCTTCTGTCACTGGGAAAGGTCACCGCACGGTATGAACCCAAAACCAAGCACTTCTCCCATTGCAAGAATCATAGATCTAGTTGGCCAAACAAAACCCAAGACTCGGAGAGACTTACAAGGATATAAAATCATGCATATAAGAAATCGACAAAGACTCAAATAAAATTCATAGATAATCTGATCACAAATCCACAATTCATCGGATCTTGACAAACACACTGCCAAAGAGGATTACATCGGATAGATCTCCATGAAGATCATGGAGAACTTTGTATTGAAGATCCAAGAGAGAGAAGAAGCCATCTAGATACTAACTACGGACCCGTAGGTCTGAAGTAGACTACTCACGAGTCATTGGAGAGGCAATGATGTTGATGTAGAAGCCTTCCATCTCCAATGTCCCCTCCGGCAGGGCACCGGGAAGGGTGTCCAGATGAGATCTCGCGGAAACGGAAGCTTGCGGCGGCGGAAAAGTGGTTTCGTGGACGCCTTGATTTTTTCTAGGAATTTAGGGAATATATAGGCCAAAGAGCTAGGGCAGGGGAGCACCAGGGAGGCCACAAGCCTGGTGGCCGCGGCCCCCCTGGCCGCGGCGACAGGGCTTGTGGGCTCCCTGTGAGCCTCCTGCCTTGGCCCTCAAGTTCCCCGATCTTCTTCTGTTCTGAAAAAATTCATTTCTGGGATTTTATTCCTTTTTTACTCCGTTCCAAAATCATATCTGAAAAGAGTCAAAAACACAGAAAAACAGAAACTGCTACTTGGCACTGAATTAATAAGTTAGTCCCAAAAAAGATATAAAAGGTATATAAAACATCCAAAGTTGACAAGATAACATAATGAAACCATCAAAAATTATAGATACGTTTGATACGTATCAGACGGCAGCATCGTCTGCGGATATGGAGGGGCGCACCATAGGACCACGCCCGCGAATCTTATGGAGCAGGCCTTTCCTAGTAGCCAGGTCCAGGATCTTGTGCACATGATCAATAGCGATGACGAAGAGCAAGGGGGAGATTGGGTCGCCTTGGCAAAAACCAGCCCCGTGCTTGATGGGGGGCCGACTATTGATAACCCACAAGTATAGGGGATCGCAACAGTTTTTGAGTGGAGAGTAGTCAACCCAAATTTGTTGATTCGACATAAGGGGAAGCCAAAGAATATTCTCGAGTATCAGCAGTTGAGTTGTCAATTCAACCACACCTGAAAGACTTAGTATCTGCAGCAAAGTATCAGTAGCAAAGTAGTGTGATAGCAACAGTAGCAATGGTAACAATAGCAGTAACAGTAGCAGCAGTTACAACAGTAGCGACAGAGTAACAGTAGCAGCAACGACAGCAATAGCGAAAGAGTAAAAGTAGCAACAGCGACAACAATAGCGGCAAAGTAACGTAGCAAGGACCAATAGGAAAAACTCGTAGGTACTGGATCGGTGATGGATAATTATGCCGGATGACATTCATCATGCAACAGTTATAACATGGGGTGATATGTAACTAGCTCCAGTTCGTCAATGTAATGTAGGCATGCATTCCGGATGTAGTCATAGGTGCTTAGGGAAAAGAACTTGCATGACATCTATTCTCCATCCCTCCCGTGGCAGCGGGGTCCTAATGGAAACTACAGGATATTAAGGTTCTCCTTTTAATAGAGAACCGGAACAAAGCACTAGCACTTAATGAATACATGAACTCCTCATACTATGGTCATCTCCGGGAGTGGTTCCGGCTATTGTCACTCTGGGGTTTCCGGGTCATAACACATAGTAGGTGACTACAACTTGCAAGATAGGATCAAGAACACACATATATTGACGAGAACATAATTGGTTCAGATCTGAAATCATGGCACTCGGACCCTAGTGACAAGCATTAAGCATGGCAAAGTAGTAGCAACATCAATCTCAGAACATAGTGGATACTAGGGATCAATCCCCATAAAAACTAACTCGACTACATGATAGATCTCATCCAACCCATCACCGTCCAGCAAGCCTACGATGAGATTACTCACGAACGGTGAAGAGCATCATGGAATTGGCGATGAAGTAAGGTTGGTGATGACGATGGCGACGATCTCCCCTCTCCGGAGCCTAGAACGGCCACCCCCTGGCCGCGGCAACCAAGCTCGTGGGGCCCACGTGGCTTTGCTGCCCCCAATCTCAGCTCTATAAATTCACTTCCGCCCAGAAAAAAAATCAGAAGAGAAGATTTCGTCGCATTTGCGATACGGAGGCGTTGCCACATCCTGTTCTTCATCTGGAGGACAGATCTGGAGTCCGTTTTGGGCTCCGGAGAGGGGAAATTGTCGCCATCGTCATCATCAACCTTCTTCCCTCTCCAATTCCATGAAGCTCTTCATCGTTCATGAGTAATCTATTCGTAGGCTCGCTGGGCGGTGATGAGTAGGATGATCCCTAGTATCCACTATGTTCCCTAGTATCCACTATGTTCCCTAGTATCCACTATGTTCTGAGATTGATGTTGCTCCTACTTTGCCATGCTTAATGCTTGTCACTAGGGCCTGAATGCCATGATTTCAGATCTGAAATTATTATGTTGTCACCAATGTATGTGTGTTTTAGATCCGATCTTGCAAGTTGTAGTTACCTACTATGTGTTATGATCCGGCAACCCCGGAGTGACAATAACCGGAACCACTCCCGGTGATGATCATAGTTTGAGGAGTTCATGTGTTCACCAAGTGCTAATGCGTTGTTCCGGTTCTTTATTAAAAGGAGAACCTTAATATCATGTAGTATCCTTTTGGACCCCGCTGCCACGGGAGGGATGGACAATAGATGTCATGCAAGTTCTTTTCCCTAAGCACGTATGACTACACAAGGAATGCATGCCTACATCACATTGACGAACGGGAGCTAGCCACATATCTCTCCGTGTTATAATTGTTGCATGATGAATATCATCCAAACGAATCACCGACCCATTGCCTACGAGTTCGTCCCACTGCTGATGTTACTTGTTTTGCTCTGCTGCTACTGCTGTTACTACTGTCGCTTGCTACTGCTGCTACTTGCTACTGTTGCTACTTGCTACTGCTGTCACTACTGTCGTTCCTTGCCACTGTTGTTATTCGTTACACTACTGCTACCTGCTACAATTCTGGTTCGCTTGTCGTTGACGGGTAAAGACAATTTCCGTCAACGGGCAACTTCTGGCGCCATTGATACGACAGTTAGGAATAGTCTATCGTCAACAGATCGTTTCTGACACCATTGTTATCATCCTCCTTTGCTGCTGATACTTTGCTTGCAGATACTAATCTTTCAGGTGTGGTTGTATCTGACACATTCAGCTGCTAATACTCGAGAGTATTCTCTCACCTCCTGACTGGCGTATCAACAAATTTGGGTCGAATACTCTACCCTCGAAAACTGCCGCGAACCCACGCGCTGGTGGGCCATCAACAACATTCTTCTAGTATCGCTGCGGGGGAGTGCTAGCAGCATTCTTCTAGTGCCGTTGCAAGGGAAGGTCTGTTGACACAGAGTCAACATTTTTCTGGCGCCATTGCCGGGGAGGTATTGCTATATTCTCTGAGTCACTTGGGATTTATATCTGCTGATCACTATGAAGAATCTGAAGGATCCAAAAACCAAAGTCTTGCCCTCAACTACGAGGGGAGGTAAGGAACTACCATCTAGCTCTGCACTTGATTCACCTTCAGTTATGAGTAAGTTTGCGACATCACCTCCTGCTAGAAATCTTGATATGTGGCCCGTGCTTGATGATGCTTATGATGCTACTGCTAGAGATGCTATTTTTGATACTATGCCTGATGATGCTATGCTTGATAGTGCTAGAGATGCTATGCCTCATACTGCTAGAGATGCTATGCCTCATACTGCTTTGCCTGATGATGCTAGAGATGCTATTTTTCCTGAAGATGCTATGTTTGATGATGTTAGAGATACTAATTTGCCTCATGTGCCACTAGGGGCATTCCTTGATGCTCATATTGCTAGAGTTACTGCCAATGCACGTGATGCTTCTGAAACTGCCGATATTATTGAGATAGAACCTGCTTTTCCTCCTGCTAGATCTAGCTCTCCTAGATATGAATTGCCTGATATACCTGAGGGTTATGTTATGGAGGGAGAGATAGATGAGGATTTTCTTGCGTGTAAGGATGCCTATGACGCTGAGAAATTACTTCTCAAGTGGAAGGAAAAATCTGTGAAAGCTAGGATGAAATACGACCCGAAGTTTGCCACTTCACCTATCTTTATCACCGATAAGGATTATGAATTCTCTGTCGACCCTGAGATAATCTCTCTAGTCGAATCTGATCCTTTTCACGGTTATGAGTCTGAGACGGTCGTAGCCCATCTTACCAAACTACACGATATAGCTACCCTTTTCACTAGTGAGGAGAAGATCCGCCACTACTATATCCTTAAGCTGTTTCCTTTCTCTCTAAAGGATGACGCTAAAGCCTGGTTCACTTCTCTTGCTCCTGGATGTGTGAGTAGTCCCCAGGATATGGGCTATTACTTCTGTGAGAAATATTTCCCTGCCCATAAGAAGCAAGCTGCCTTGCAGGAAATATACAACTTTGCTCAACTCAAAGAAGAGAGTCTCCCACAAGCTTGGGGGAGGCTCGTCCAGCTACAAAATTCTTTGCTTGATCACCCTCTTAAGAAGAACGAGATACTTGATATCTTCTACAACGGACTTACCGATGCTTCTAGAGACCACCTAGATAGTTGTGCCAGTTGTGTTTTTAGGGAATGAACTGTAGAACAAGCTGAGACTCTACTGAATAACATCTTGATCAACGATAATGCTTGGACTATTCCCGAACCACATCCTAAGCCAACTCCTAAGAAAAGAGGTATTCTATTCCTCAGTCCCGAAGATATGCAAGAAGCCAAGAAATCTATGCAAGAGAAAGGCATTAGATCCGAAGATGTCAAAAATCTACCACCTACCGAAGAGATCCATGGTCTCGATAACCCGATACAGGTAGTATAAGTAAATTCTCTGCGTAGGTTTGATGAGAGTGATATTCCTTTTGATAAACCTGCTAGCCTATGCTTTGATGAATTTGACAACTTTGTTGTCAAACAACAGAGTTTCAATGATTATGTTAGCAGACATTTGGAACAAAGTACTCGTATGCTTAGTCATTTAAGTGCTTGTGTAGACAGAAATGTCAATGATCTGAAGCTTCTGAGTAAACATGCCTCTATGATTATTACTCAGGTAGAACAAGTACTTCAAGCTCAGAATGACCCGCTCAATGAATTAAATGACAACTCTGTCAGAGTCGTTACTAGAGGAGGCAAAATGACTCAGGAACCTTTGTATCCTGAGGGTCATCCTAAGACAATTGATCAAGATTCTCAAGGAATTAATGCAGGTGCACCCAGTCATCCTAAGGAGAAGAAGAAGGATGATAGAAACCTGCATGTTAGTTCACCAAATACTGTCACGCCTGAAGAACCAAATGATATTTCTGCGTCTGATGCAGAAACACAATCTGGTGATGAACATGAACCTGGTGACAATGTTGACAGCGATGTTCATAATGATGCTCAACCTAGCAATGGTGAGGATGTGGAGATTGAACCTACGGTTGATCCTGATGACCCACAACCTAAGAGATACGATAAGAATGACTTCACCGCTAGGAAGCATGGTAAAGAAAGGGAGTCATGGGTTCAGAGACCTATGCCCTTTCCTCCTAAGCCATCCAAGAAAAAGGATGATGAGGATTTTAAGCGCTTTATTGAAATGATAAGACCCGTCTTTCTGCAGATGCGGTTAGTTGATATGCTCAAAATGTCTCCGTATGCCAAGTACATGAAAGATATCATGACTAATAAACGGAAGATACCATATCTTGAGATCTCCACCATGCTTGCCAATTACACTTTCAAAGGTGGAACTCCTAAGAAACTTGGTGATCCTCGAGTGCCCACTATACCTTTCTCCATTAAAGGAAACTACGTAAGAACTGCCTTATGTGACCTCGGAGCCGGAGTTAGTGTTATGCCTCTCTCTCTTTATCGTAGATTTGAACTGGATAAGTTGACACCCACTGATATCTCTTTGCAAATGGCCGACAAATCAACTGCTTTCCCTGTCGGCATTTGCAAGGATGTGCCTGTTGTGGTTGCTAATACCACTATCTTAACAGACTTTGTTATCTTGGATATTCCCGAGGACGATACCATGGCTGTCATCCTCGGAAGACCCTTTTTAAACACTGCAGGGGCTGTTATAGATTGCAACAAAGGAAATGTCACTTTCCATGTCAACGGTAATGAGCATACCGTGCACTTTCCGAAGAAACGATATCAAGTACATTGCATCAATGCTATCGAAAAGACTTCATCGATTCTTATTGGGAGCTTTGAATGCCCTATTCCTCGTGTCAAGGTGAAGTATGATTTGCTTGTTGGGGAGATTCATATCCCCATAGAGGTGACCTAGTGGCTATTCGAAAATTCTCCGTTTTCTCTTGCGATTCGAGAAAGTTTTGTCATAAGGATTTGATCAACCCCATTGACGGATTTCTTTCGATGACCATGAAATGGATGAAACAAAGAGTCACATACCTCTGTTTTAAGCTTTCACTTTCTTTTCCTTAGAAGAAAAATGATAGGTTTAGTTTAGTTTTTCCTGTTTTCTGTTTTCGCGTCCTGGAGAAAAATATCTCGAAAATAAAAGTTCTCCGATGGTCCTGAAAATCTAGTATGATTTTTTCGGAATATTTGAAAAATACTCAGACAGAGAGCTGGCCTGGGGGACACCCCAGTGGGCCACAAGCCCTGTCACCGCGGGGCACCCCCCTGGCCGCGGGGAGCAAGCTTGTGGGGCCCACAGGGACCCCCTTCACTCACTCCATCTCCCATCCTCTTCTTCTTCCTCCAGAAAAATTTGTTTCGCAGCTCAAACTCGTGTTCTTGCTCATTTGGCTGTGATTTTCGATCTCCTTGGTCAAAGCACCATTCTCCGAACCGTTTTGGGGAAATTACTCCTTGGTAAGTGACTCCTCCATTGGTCCAATTAGTTTTTGCTCTAGTGCTTTATCCTTCGCGTATTCTTGCTACCTTGGTGACCCTGTTCTTGAGCTTGAAATGTTGATTTTAGCTGGTCCCAAGTAGTTTTAGCGCGTGATACGGTCTCTAGGCACTAGTAGGAGTAGTTGCTACGAGTTGGGTTAATCTTTATTCACTTTTCTTTCGAAGTCTCTAAAAATTTCAGAATTTTTCAGAGCTAGAAAAGGAAAAAAGATGAGGAGGTTCTTGAGAGGATCTTCAAGCTGTAACCCCAAGGAGAATGAGAAGAACCTCCCCAAGTACGTGGTTCCTCGAGTCACAGAAGTTCGAGCATGCGAGTGGCCAAGTGATGAATTTTTACGCTTCGCCAGGCTTTATGAAGACTTTTATTACTTGGTGGAGAACACAGTCTTACCGCGTTCGTTGAAGATAAGTGCTCACAATACCTCCTCCTCACCAATATTTTCGTTCAAAGCTTCAACTTTTATCCGAGGAAGAATCCTCCCATGGTTGAGTTCATCATGTACGATATCCCTCAGTGCATGACACTGCAAGATTTTTGCAATGCATGCAAATTACCTTATGTTGGGGATATTCATGATCCTCGTCCACGGGACTTGGAGGACTTCATAGGTAATATTGCTGCTGGAGAGGAGAGAGGAGTGTCTCGCGCTAGAATTGCTAGCATACATTTTCCTGTGCTTCGGTACTTCTCATTATTTGTGGGAAAATGTTTGATTGGCCGTGGGGAGGCTGGATCACTTAGTTCTTCAGACCTTGCGGTTTTGTGCGAAGGCCTTTATAACGCTAAGACTTATAGCCTAGGTGCTATAGTAGCTCAGCGGTTGAACACAAACCGTTCCAAAGGTGTCGTCCATGGAGGTATCTATGCTACTCGTCTTGCTAGACACTTTGAGATACCTATTAGACTTCGCAAGGAAGAAGAGATGCTTCTTCCAGAGAAATATCTGGATTATGACAGCATGGTTCGCCATGATTTTTTGGATAGAGATGCTAGTAGACAGGTGATTTATAACCTGGTATTTAGTCAGGATACTCGAGAGACTATTACTTTGCCTGCTCCTTCTTATTCGATCTTCATGCAGTCAGGTACACTATTATGCCCTCAGACATCTACGCATATTGGGGCTTAGCCCAACCAGAGGTGCCTGTGCCCGAGCCGCCAGTCGAGTACCAGACGCCAGTTTATCAGTGGGAGCCAGAGGATCTCACACAGCAGTGGCATCCACAGTCCGCTCTGAAGTATCCTGGAGCTGGTTATTTCCCACCTTGGTAGGAGACCAAGCTAGGCCAAAAGCCTAAGCTTGGGGGAGTACGTGTTCTCATCGAATTTACATTCATGCTTATGCTTTTACTTTGTTCGCCGGTGTTCACACTTTGCCACTGTATTATCCATGCTAGTTTATTTTCGTTTTCTTGTTTTCTTGTTTTGTGTCCTTTTGAGAAAACCCAAAAACATTTTCCTTTCTTTCTTTGCTTGTTGGGTGTTTTCCCGTGTAAATAGTTTTCTTTTTCTTTGGGTCAAGGTAGAAGATATTGGTTACAATGTTTAGTGGCTTTTGCATGCATACCTGTTTAGCTTTTAAAGAGCCATATTACTTTGTCTTCTCCTTTGTGTTTGCCTGCAGATTTCAGCTTAGTCCATTGCACGAGCACGCTTATTATTGTTCACATCGTTCGATCGTGCAAGTGAAAGGCGATGATGATGATATATGATGAAGTGACTGAGACTGGAAAAGCTGGTATGAACTCTATCTATTTTGTTTTTGTAAATATGACTAGCTTGTCATTCCAGATTCAGCTTTGTTGTGAGAGAACCATGTTTGCAATGACAACCTAGAGATCATAGTTTCTGATGCCATGCTTATTTAGCTAGGAGCTTATAATGGTTTGTCTTGAATGCTAACATAGATTTTGAGATGACTATGATGTAGTATGATAGGATGGTATTCTCCTTTGAATGATTCAAGTGGCTTGACTTGGCGCATGTTCATGCATGTAGTTGAAACAAAATCAACATAGCCTCTCTGATGTTTGTGTTCATGGTGATTTATATCCTGCTCATGCTTGCATTCCATGTTAGTCAAACTCATTGCATTCTGATGACTGTTGTCGCTCTCTAGTTGGTCCCTTCCCAGTCTTTTGCTAGCCTTCATTTGTACTAAGCGGAATACTACTTGTGCATCCACTTCCATAAACCCAAAAGTTTTTCCATGAGAGTCCACCATACCTACCTATTTGCGGTATCTACCTGCCGTTCCAAGTAAATTTGCACGTGCCATTCTCTAAACCTTCAAGAAATAATCTGTTTTGCATGCCCGAACCGCTCATGTTGTGACAGGGGGCTATTGATATCTTCCATGTTAAGCGTGCTATCCTCGACATGTGTTTATTCACTGTCATTCACGAGAAAGGGGCCGGTAATTGGAATGCCCAGTTCCACGCTTAAATCAAAAACATAACTGTAAAACAAGGCTCCCCCCGGATTGATGTTAGTATGGACGGTACCCGAGGATTCGGCTAGCCGTGGAGTGTGATTGATTGGTGGTGGGGGAGTTAAAACTTTACTTTTCTGTTTGGGAACCACCTATAGCATGAGTAGCGTGGAAGATATTGAGAACTCTTGGTCATTGCGTTGACAATGAAAGCATGCCACCCAAAATTATTATCTCTATTTTCAAAGCTTGAGCTCTGGCACCTCTGCAAATCAATGCTTCCCTCTGCGAACGGCCTGTCTATTTATTTTGCTGTTGAGTCATCCTCCTCTTATATAAGCACCAATTAGAGAGCACCTCTGTCATTTTTATGCTTTGCTTTTGATTGATATTGAGTATGACTGGATCTTCGTTGCTATGAATTACAATGTTTAGTCAGCCCTTGATCTTTGAAAGTGCTCTGCATTTATGTTTTGCGGTCTCAGAAAGAGCTAGCGAGATACCACCTATTCATATTGCTTCATGTTCGTTTTTGATTGGATTGTTGGTATCTGAAACTCATTATTATTTGCTCGCTAGCTGATTATGCCATTGTATTAGTTTACCGTGAGACCTTTGTGTCCTTGCTTATGTGGTTAACTTGTGATCTTGCTGAAATTCTGGTTATGAGTTAGACATAGTTGCAACAACAAGATCAAACAGAGTTTGTCAAAGTTTTTTTTCTTTCTCTCTCAGTTTGTCAACTGGGTTGCTTGAGGACAAGCAAGGTTTTAAGCTTGGGGGAGTTTGATACGTCTCCATCGTATCTACTTTTCCAAACTCTTTTGCCCTTGTTTTGGACTCTAATTTGCATGATTTGAATGGAACTAACCCGGACTGATGCTGTTTTCAGCAGAATTGCCATGGTGTTGTTTTTGTGCAGAAATGAAAGTTCTCGGAACGTCCTGAAAATTTACGGAGAATTTTTCTGGAAAATATGAAAAATACCTGCGCAAAGATCCACCAGAGGGGGTGGGCCAGTGGGCCACAAGCCCTGTTGCCGCGGCCACCCCCTGGCTGCGGCAACCAAGCTTGTGGGGCCCACGTGGCTCTGTCGCCCCCAATCTCAGCTCGATAAATTCACTTTCGCCCAGAAAAAAATCAGAAGGGAAGATTTCGTCGCGTTTGCGATACAGAGGCGCCGCCACATCCTGTTCTTCATCTGGAGGACAGATCTGGAGTCCGTTTTGGGCTCCGGAGAGGGGAAATCGTCGCCATCGTCATCATCAACCTTCTTCCCTCTCCAATTCCATGAAGCTCTTCATCATTCATGAGTAATCTATTCGTAGGCTCGCTGGGCGGTGATGAGTAGGATGAGATCTATCATGTAATCGAGTTAGTTTTGACGGGGATTGATCCCTAGTATCCACTATGTTCTGAGATTGATGTTGCTACTACTTTGCCATGCTTAATGCTTGTCACTAGGGCCCGAGTGCCATGATTTCAGATCTGAAATTATTATGTTGTCACCAATATATGTGTGTTTTAGATCCGATCTTGCAAGTTGTAGTTACCTACTATGTGTTATGATCCGGCAACCCCGGAGTGACAATAACCGGAACCACTCCCGGTGATGATCATAGTTTGAGGAGTTCATGCGTTCACAAGTGCTAATGCGTTGTTCCAGTTCTTTATTAAATGGAGAACCTTAATATCATGCAGTATCCTTTTGGACCCCGCTGCCACGGGAGGGATGGACAATAGATGTCATGCAAGTTCTTTTCCCTAAGCACGTATGACTACACACGGAATGCGTGCCTACATCACATTGACGAACGTGAGCTAGCCACATATCTCTCCGTGTTATAACTGTTGCATGATGAATATCATCCAAACGAATCACAGACCCATTGCCTATGAGTTCGTCCCACTGCTGCTGTTACTTGTTTTGCTCTGCTGCTACTGCTGTTACTACTGTCGCTTGCTACTGTTGCTACTTGCTACTGTTGTCACTACTGTTGTTCCTTGCCACTGCTGTTATTCGTTACATTGCTGCTACCTGCTACAATTCTGGTTCGCTTGTCGTTGATGGGAAAAGACAATTTCTGTCAACGGGCAACTTCTAGCGCCATTGATACTACAGTTAGGAATAGTCTACCGTCAACAGATCGTTTCTGACACCGTTGTTATCATCCTACTTTGCTGCTGATACTTTGCTTGCAGATACTAATCTTTCAGGTGTGGTTGAATCTGACACATTCAGCTGTTAATACTCGAGAGTATTCTCTCACCTCCTGGCTGGCGTATCAAAAAATTTGGGTCGAATACTCTACCCTCGAAAACTACCATGAACCCACGCGCTGGTGGGCCATCAACAACATTCTTCTAGTTTTGCTGCCGGGGAGTGCTAGCAGCATTCTTCTGGTGCCGTTGCAAGGGAAGGTCTGTTGACACAGAGTCAGGTATTTCGCTAGATCTTTCTGAGACCGCAAAACATAAATGCAGAGCACCTTCAAAGACCAAGGGCTGATTGAACATTGTAATCCATGGCAAAGAAGATCCAGTCACAGTCATACTCAATATAAATTAATAGCAAAGCATAAACATGACGGAGGTGCTCTCTAATTGGTTCTTTTTGAAAGAAGAGGGTGACTCAGTAGAAACATAAATAGATAGGCCCTTCGCAAAGGGAAGCATTGATTTGCAGAGGTGCCACAGCTCAAGCTTTGAAGACAGAGATAAATAATTTTGGATGGCATGCTTTCATTGTCAACGCAATGACCAAGAGTTTTCACCATCTTTGATGCTAGACACACTATAGGAGGTTCCCAAACAGAAAAGTAAAGTTTTGACTCCCCACCACCGATCAATCACACTCCACGGCTAGCCGAATACTCGGGTGCCGTCCATACCAACAACAATCCAGGGGGAGTTTTGTTTGCAATTATCTTTTCGATTTGAGCATGGAACTGGGCATTCCAATTACCGGCCCCTTTCTCGTGAATGATAGTGAATAAACACATATCGAGGATAACACGCCTAGCATGGAAGATATGGATCGCCCCTTGTCACTACATGAGCGGTTCGGGCATGCAAAACAGATTATTTCTTGAAGGTTTAGAGTGGCACATGCAAATTTACTTGGAACGGCAGGTAGATACCGCATATAGGTAGGTATGGTGGACTCATATGGAACAACTTTGGGTTTAAGGAAGTGGATGCACAAACAGTATTCCCGCTTACTACAAGTGAAGGCTAGCAAAAGACTAGGAAGCTCCCTCTGAGACGCCACCGGTCACTCCGCCACCGCCTCCTGCAATGGCGAACTTTGAGCTTGATCCCGAGTTCTTCCTCCCGCCTGGCCACAATATCATTGATGGAGGACTCGATCGGCTGCCTCGGACCTACACCACGCCTGTGGTCCCCATCACCAGACGTCATGAGCGCTTTGTCATCGCTGACGTCCACCCAGCACCACCGGCTGACAACGTGATTCAGGTACGGCAAGAAGTTGCTGCTCTTCTTCTTCACCAAGGGTTGCATGTTCGGTCTGCCCAACCTTGGATTGAGGGTGTTGGATTGTTTGAGCTCCGAGATGCGGGAGAAGGCTATGCTGCGGTCCACATGGTTCCGCAGGAAGTTGCTCATAACTCTGTCGTGCGCTTCCTGCGTCACGATCAGGGTCTTGGTTTCCGTGGCCAAGAGGGTTTTCGTCAGGGATGTCTCATGCTTTTGGGGGTCCCGCTAGACTTCCGTAATACTGAAGATCTCCGGGCCGCTGTCAATACCTTTGGGGAGTTTCACCATTGGGTCAGTGATGATCCTTACTTGGTTCGCTCTATTGTGTTTGCTGCGTTCCCAGATGATCGGCTGGTCCCTTGCAGCATCAACTTCTCTGAATATGCTACTTGGGGCGGCGCCAAGGTTTCATGGTCTGCTCCGGTATACATCCTGGGTGCGGCGGCTGCTGAGAATATGCTGCTGAAGCAGCCCCGGAAGCACCTGCTGCTGATCCTGTTCAGGATCAAGAGTCTATGGTGATTGATCAGCCGAGTCCTTCCTCCTCGGATTCAGTTCATGAGCTGGTGGACCTTGACCCTCAGCCGCAGGGTGACATGGAGTTGGAACCTGCTGCTCAAGAACCACCGCTGGCTAATCCTAATGCCCCTGATGCTGACATGCCAATGGCTGCCCCGGACAATGATGCTGAGCCAGAGGAAGATGTTCCTGTGATGGAAGAGGCGCATGATGACAATCCTCTGGCAATTGTTCTCTACAAACCCCCCCCCCATTTAGACTGACAACATCTTTGTTGGGGCTGCTAGGGTTGTGTATGGGCCTCCTCTGCCGCCTGTAATGTCCTGGGCACGCACCTTTGATGCTCTTATGGGGGCTGCTACTGCTATGCATGTACCTCGGCAACTGCAGATGCCAATTCTGGAGCCCATTATGATCCCCAAGCGATCCTGGGCAGTGGCTTTTGACACTCACGCTCTAGAACCTCCTCTATCAGAGCCTGCTAGTACCTCTCTCTCAATGCAGGAGGTAATCCCTCTTAGTCCTTCATCTACAGAGGACTTATCTTTTCGTGCTCCTGCTCCATCCAAGAAGGGGACCCGCAAGAAGGCCACTCCAGTTGTTGACTCCTCAGTCCGTCGGTGTACTCACGGCTCCATCAAGCGAGACGGCTTCAAGCCAATTCTGCAGGAGCTGCCTGCGCATGCCCCCAAGAAGAGGAAGCCCAAGGCCAAGCCAATGTCCTCTACATCGCAGGAGACTGAGGATGTTCAAGTCCTCCTGCCACTCCTATCCCAGTGATTCAGGAGGTGGGACAGTCACTCGGCATAGCCCCTAAGAATCTCACGGTGGATCGACTTATGGAAGATCCTGCTGATTCTGCGCCATCGTCTTCTGATGTTTAATCCATCTATGTTTATCTGTTACTGTACTGGCTCCATGTACTGTCAAACTTCTGCTTGCGCTGTCTTTTGGTTTTCGGAACCTTGGTTGCACTTGCTATTACATAGCCTTGCTTTTGCTATATATATGATCTGCAATGGATAGTCGTTCTACGAGAAGTTGGCGTGTGCTGTGTTGGAATGTGCGTGGCCTAAATTCGGACCATAGGCAGCGGGCGGTCCGTAACAAGATTGATGACAGCCTAGCTGCTGTGGTCTGCTTGCAGGAAACAAAAATGCAATCAGTAGAGTTTCGTGCAGTTAAAGGTTTCTGCCCCAAACGCTTTGATCAGTTTGCTTACTCTCCTTCCAGGGGTGCATCAGGAGGGCTTATCACCCTTTGGAACTCTTCCGTTCTTACTGGTCAATTAGTGGAATGCACACCCTACGGATTGATCATCTCCTTTACCTCAAATCACACGGGTGAATCATGGACTTTAGTTAATGTCTATGGGCCATGTCAAGGAGAGGCCCGAGATCTTTTTGTTAGCTGGCTTTACAATCTCAATATTCCCACTGGGGCTAATTGGTTGCTTCTTGGAGATTTTAATTTCATTAGATCTCCTGACAACAGGAACCTTCCTGGGGCTGATGTGAATGACATGTTCATCTTCAATGAAATTATTGGGCATCTGGGATTGCTGGAACTACCCATTAAAGGCAGATCTTACACTTGGTCCAATATGCAGGATTCCCCTCTTCTGGAGCAGCTTGACTGGTTTTTTACATCAGCCAACTGGATCTCCTCATATCCTCTTACTCAAGTGCTACCCCTGGCAAAGACTGCTTCTGATCATGTTCCCTGTGTGGTCACTGTTAACACTTCCATCCCTAAATGCAACCTTTTTTGCTTTGAAAACTACTGGGTTGAAATGGAAGGCTTCATGGAATGTGTACAGCAGTCCTGGCTCATTCCTTCAAGGAAGACACACATTACTGTTGTTATTATGGATAAGATGAAGCATCTTCGGCAGGCTTTGAAGAAATGGCAGACGTCTCTGTCACAGTTAAAAACTTTTATTTCCAGATGTAACCAAGTGGTGCTCTGTTTGGATGAGCTTGAGGAGTTGAGGTCACTTTTCAGACCAGAAGCTAATTTCAGGAAAATTATCAAATTACATTTGGAACATCTTCTGCATCTTCAGTGCTTGTACTTGAAGAAGAGAGCCAGTATCAGATTTGTTAAGGTTGGTGAGGAAAACACTAAATTCTTCCATGCTATGGCCACTGAGAGATATAGGAGGAATTCCATTGCATCTCTCAAGTTAAATGATGGTTCTACCATCTCTGATCATGATCAAATTGTTGCATGTTTTTGGGCATCTTTCAAGGATAGAATGGGGACTTCTCTTGGCATTAACATGGCATTTGATTTACAATCCATGCTGAATGAGGTGGAGGGTCTAGACATTCTCACGTAACCTTTTTCCAAGTCTGAAATGGACAAGACTGTTCAGGATATGCCCATTGACAAAGCTCCAGGGCCTGATGGTTTCAATGGTCTTTTCTTCAAGAAATGCTGGCACATTATCTCCCCTGAGTTTTACCAACTTGCTGCTGATTTCCATGCTGGATAGGCCCAGCTTGTGAACATGAATTCATCCTATATTACACTGATTCCAAAGAAAAGATCACCTGAACATGTGGGAGATTACAGACCAATATCACTTACTGGAATGGGTCTCAAATTTCTGTCCAAAATGCTTGCTAACAGGCTACAGTTGCAGATTGTGAAGTGTCTTCACAAGAATCGGTATGGTTTTATCAAATCTAGGACCATTCAAGATTGTGTGGGATGGACTCTAGAGTACCTGCACCAATGTCATCAATCCAAGAAGCCTATAGTTATTCTTAAGCTGGATTTTGAAAAGGCATTTGATTCTGTGGAACATGAGTTCATCTTCCAGATTCTTAAGCACAAGGGCTTCAATGACATATGGATCCTTTGGGTTAGGCAGCTCCTAACTTCTGGATCATCTTCAGTACTGATCAATGGTGTGCCTGGAAAGAAGTTCATGTGCAAGAAAGGTGTCAGGCAGGGAGATCCTATGTCTCCACTGCTTTTTGCTATTGCTGCTGATTTTCTACAAACTCTGGTTAACCAACTGCTGGTGGAGGGGCTGATACAGCTGCCTATACCTTGTCATGATAAGGATTTCCCTATAGTGCAATATGCTGATGATACTCTTATCATCCTACCTGCTGATAAATCCCAGTTATTGCAGTTCAAGAAAATGCTCTTACTTTTCTCCCAGTCCACTGGATTACAGGTGAATTACCACAAATCTGCACTTCTACCTGTTAACACTTCTCCTCAACATCTACAGGATCTGGCAGACTCCATTGGTTGTAGAGTGGGATCTTTACCCTTCACATATCTTGTCCTTCGTGTTGGGACAACTAAACCAAGAATCATTGATCTCATGCCTCTGGTTGATAACATGGAAAGAAGACTCAGTGCTAGTTCATCTTTTCTTGCTCAGGGGGGAAGGCTGCAGTATTTAAACTCATCCCTGTCTTTTGTACCTATCTTCTTTCTATGCACTCTGGATATCCCACCAGGTATACTCAAGCAGTTGGAGAGGATCCAAAGGCAATGTCTATGGAGACGAAATGGGAATGATCATGCACCCTCTCTTGCTGCTTGGCCTCTGGTGTGCAGGCCTAAAAATAAAGGGGGGCTAGGGATTATGAACCTAGCAGTCCAGAATGAAGCACTCCTGCTCAATCATGCTGATAAATTCCTCAATCATGCTGATATCCCTTGGGTTCATCTGATTTGGAACACTTAGGCCCCCTTTGTTTGGGTTATAGATTCTTGAGAATCAGCTATGGCTTGGATTCCTAAAATCAGCTACAACTGCAGATTCTGAGAATCAGAAGCAGACCGTTTGTTTACCCCGATTTAGGAGAACCCGGTGTGTTGTGAAATGACCGCAACACCCCGAATGCACATATGGTCAATCACAAAACTCAGGAAACCTATTGATGTAATCACATACGTTGAATAATTCAGAAAACCAAGAGCAGGGCAGATCATGGAAGTGGGGAGCACATGGCGCTGGAGAGGGGTGGGCGCAGGTGGAGTTGGGGGCCAAGATGGACCTCCGATGTAGTCCAGTGAGAGCTCGGGTGGGCAGCGCATTGGGACATCAGGGGCGGCAGCGCAACGGGCTCAGGTCCGGAGTATGGGAGGAGCAGTGGATCTAGTTCTGAGCTAGTCTTCAAGGGTGATGGTACGAATGAAGCTCGGGCACCGGGCTGAGGATGCTTGCTGGAGGTAGGGGAGGGGCCGAGGCACACGGATCCGTCCTCGGGGCAGCAACAGGAGCAGCGCAGGTGGATCTGCCAGATTCCTTGCTCTGTTCGCTCGGGATGGAAAGAGGTCAGGTGGAGAAGAACGAGAGGGACATGGGCAATGAATTTTAGCGGTGGCAGTTCTATTGTAATTTTGACTGGAAATAGGGGCAAATGCTCAAAACGAATCATTTTCTTTTGTGGGAAGCTGTAGAATCTATGGAATCACCAAAATCGCTGCTTCTAGATTTGCTTGCATGCTAGTGCAGTTTTAGAATCAGATTCTAGGAAGCTAGATAGGAATCTGGTGTGTTTGTTTGCGATTCTGATTTTAGAAGACCTAGAATCTGAGAATCAGAAGCTGCAGCCCAAACAAAGGTCACCTTACTATCATAACACTGTACCTCAGGGATTTGCACTTTGTGGTTCCTTTTGGTGGAAGGATATTTGTAAACGGCTTGACAAATTCAAATCAATTACATATGTTCTGCCGAACAAGGGTGATTCCTTCCTGTTTTGGTCTGACTCCTAGTTGATTGGAAACTCCATTATGCCACTCGCGGTCAGATTCCAAAGACTGTTCTCTTTTGTGGCTGACCCTTTCTGCACAGCTCAAGAGGTCTTTACTGCCTTTTATGATGACAGCATGCTCTCCATGTTTCACTTACCTCTGTCTTCTCAAGCTTATCAGGAACTGCTTTCAGTCCAATCTTTGCTTCAGGACCTGGATCTTAATCATCAGGCCTCTGACAGATGGGTATGGGGAAAGGATGCTAAGGTCTAGACAGCCAAGAGATACTATGCTCATATTCATAGCAGTATTGTACCAAACCCTTTACTCAACTGGATCTGGAGAAGCTGTTGTACTATGAAGATTAAGATGTTTGCCTGGATGCTCATCATGGACAGGCTAAACACTCAAGATATGCTGGAACAGCGTCACTGGAAGGTCTCTGATTCCAACCTTTGTGTTCTATGCCACGCTCAAGTCAAGGAGGACAGAGATTATTTATTCTTCAACTGTCTTTTCAGTACCAGGGTCTGGAATTACCTGCAGATCACATGGCAGGGTTCATCTATGTGGAGTGCTGCTACTGCGCCTAGAAAGGACTTTCATCATCCTTTCTTTGCTGAGGTGGTTTTCACTACATGTTGGAACATCTGGACTATCAGAAATGCAAAGGTCTTCAACCAGGAGCAGCCAAAGTTCAGAAAATGGAGATCTGGATTCATTCATGACATTTCTCTATTAGCTCATAGAATTAAGGTTAGTTTCAGGGATGATCTCCTTAAATGGATTTCCTTTTTGCCTCCTTGAGGTTTGTAATCCTTTCCTCTTCTTCCCCTTGTACATTCTAAATCTCCTCTTGTACATACTGCTCTCATATATGGGAATAAAGGAAAATGGTTGTGGGGTGTTTTCCCTACAGTAGCCGGTCAAAAAAAGACTAGGAAGCGACCAACTAGAGAGGGACAACAGTCATCAATATGCATTGAGATTAACCAACATTGAGTGCAAGCATGAGTAGGACACAAATCACCATGAACATGAATATCATAGAGGCTATGTTGATTTTGTTTCAACTACATGCGTAAACATGTGCCAAGTCAAGCCACTTGAATCATCCAAAGGAGGATACCATCCTATCATACTTCATCATAATCATCTCAAAATTCATGTTGGCATCCAAGACAAACCATTATAAGCTCCTAGATAATTAAGCATGGCATCAGAAACTATGATCCCTAAGTTGTCATTGCAAACATGTTTCTCTCACAACAAAGCTGAATCAGGAATGATGACCTAGTCATATTTACAAAAACAAAATAGATCGAGTTCATACCAGCTTTTCTAGGCTCAGCCACTTCATCATGTGTCGTCATTATTGCCTTTCACTTGCACGACCGAATGATGTGAACAATAATAAGAGTGTTCGTGCATTGGACTACGCTGGAATCTGCAAGCAAACACAAAGGAGAAGACAACGTAATATGGCTCTTTGACAGATAAACAGATATGCATGCGAGAGCCACTAAACATTGTAACCATGGTCTTCTACCTTGACCCAAAGAAAAAGAAAACTATTTACACGGGAAAGCTCCTAACAAGCAAAAGAAGAAAAGGAAATCTTTTTAGGTTTTCTCAAACTAGACAAACACACGAAAAGAAAGCGAGAAAAAGAAATAAACTGGCATGGATGATACAGTGGCAAAGTGTGAACACCGACTAACAAAGTGAAAGCGTAAGCAAAAATATAAAGTCGGTGAGAAACACGTACTCCCCCAAGCTTAGGATTTTGGCCTAAGTTGGTCTACTCCCAAGGTGGGAAGTAACCGTCCCCGGGGTACTCCGGAGTGTACTGAGGATGCCACTGTTGTGTGAGCTCCTCTGGCTCCCACTGATAAACTGGCGTCTGGTACTCGACTGGTAGCTCGGGCAAGGGCGCGTGTGGTGGTGCTATGCCCCAATATGCGTAGATGTACGAGGGCATAATAATGTACGTGCCTAGATAAAGATTGAACAAAGAAGGAGCAGGCAAAGTAATAGTATCATGAGTACACTGACTAAATACCAGGTTATAAATCATCCTCTTATTTATATCTTTATCAAGAAAGTCATGGTGAACCATGCTATCATAATCTAGATATCTCTCAGGAAGAAGAATCTCTTCTTCCTCGTCCAGTCTAATAGGTATCTCAAAATGGCTAGGAAGACGGGTAGCATAGATACCTCCATAAACAACGCCTTTAGAACGGTTCGTGTTCAACCGTTGAGCTACTATAGCGCCCAAGCTATAAGCTTTATCATTATAAAGGGCTTCGCGCATAACCGCAAGATTTGGGGAGCTAAGAGACCCAGCTTTCCCACGAATAATGAGAAGTACCGAAGCACGGGAACATGTATGCTAGCAGCTCTAGCGCAAGACACTCATCTCTCCTCTCCTACAGCAATAGTAGCTATGAAAGCCTCCAAGTCCCATGGATGAGGTTCATGAATATCCCCAACATAAGGTAATTTGCAAACATTGCAAAAATCTTGAAGTGACATGCGCTCGGGGATATCATATAATTTGAACTCAACCATAGGAGGACTCTTCCTTGGATAGAAGTTAGAGCTTTGCACGAAAATATTAGTGAGGAGGAGGTATTGTGGACACTTATCTTCAACAAAGGTTGTAAGGCATGCGTTCTCTACCAAGTAGTAAAAGTCCTCATAAAGTCCGGCGGCGCGTAAGAACACATAGCTTGGCCACTCACACGCTCGAACTTCTGCAACTCGGGGGACCGGATACTTGGGTTTCTTCTTCTCATTTTCATCATCCTTGGGGTCACGTCTTGAAGAGCCTCTTAAGAACCTCCTCATCTTTTCCTTTTTCTTTCTCTGAAAATTTCTGAAATTTTTAGTGACTCTAAGGAAAAGTGAACAAGGCCCAATGAAATTCGTAGCAACTACTCCTACAAATGCCTAGAGGCCATATCACGCATCAAAACTATTTAGGGCCAGCTAAAATTAGCATCCAAAGCTCAAGAATAGGGTCACCAAGGCAGCAAAAATACGCAACGAATAAGGCACTAGAGCAAAAACTAATTGGACCAATGGAGGAGTCACATACCAAGGTAAATTTTCCCCAAAACAGTTTGGTGAATGGGGCTTTGCACAAGGAGATCGAAAATCACAGCAAGAAGAGCAAGTACACGGGTTTGAGCTATAGAATGATTTTTTCTGGAGGTAGGAGAAGGAGACGGGGGCTAGAATAAGTGGAGGGGGACACGTGGGCCCCACAAGCCTGGTAGGCGCGTCCAGGGGGGTACCCGCGCCTCCTGGGCTTGTGGCCCACTGGTGCATCCCCCTGACTAGCTCTCCGTCTCAGAATTTTACAAAAATTCTAGAAAAAATCATACTTGTTTTTCAGGGCATTCGGAGAACTTCTATTTTCAAGACACTTTTCTACGGGACGCAAGAAGCAGAAAACAGGAGAAACTAGAGCTAAATCTATCATTTTTCTTCTAAGCAACCGAAGGTAAAGTTTGGAACAGAGGGTTGTGACTCTCAGATTCATCCATCATGGTCATCAAAAGAAATCCGTCAATGAGGTTGATCAAGTCTCCTTGACAAACTTTTTCCGAATCGCGTAAAACCGGAGAATTTTCGAATAGTCAATAGGTTACCTCAATGGGGATGTGCATATCCCCAACAAGAAAATCATACTTCATCTTAACAGTAGGTATAGGGCATTCAAAGCTCCCAATAAAAATCGATGAAGTTTTTCCAATAGCATTGATGCAATGTACTCGATATTGTTTCTTCGGAAAGTGCACCGTATGCTCATTACCATTGACATAGAAAGTGACATTGCCTTTGTTACAATCAATAACAGCCCCTGTAGTGTTTAAAAACGGTCTTCCAAGGATGATCGCCATGGCATTATCCTCGGGAATATCCAGAATAACAAAGTCTGTTAAGATAGTAACGTTAGCAACCACAACAGGCACATCCTCGCAAATGCCGATAGGGCAAGCAGTTGATTTGTCGGCCATTTGCAAAGAGATTTCAGTGGGTGTCAACTTATCTAGTTCAAGTCTACGATAAAGAGAGAGGGGCATAACACTAACACCGGCTCCAAGGTCGCATAAAGCAGTTCTAACGTAGTTTCCTTTAATGGAGCAAGGTATAGTAGGCACTCCGGGATCACCTAGTTTCTTAGGAGTTCCACCCTTGAAGGTATAATTAGCGAGCATGGTGGAAATCTCAACCTTAGGTATCCTCCTCTTATTAGTCACAATATCCTTCATGTACTTAGCATAAGGAGACATCTTGAGCATATCTGTCAAACGCATTTGCAGAAAGACAGGTCTAATCATTTCGACAAATCGCTCAAAATCCTCATAATCCTTTTTCTTGGATGGTTTGGGAGGAAAGGGCATGGGTTTCTGAACCCATGGTTCCCTTTCTTTACCATGCTTCCTAGAAGTGAAGTCATTCTTATCGTAACTCCTATTCTTAGGTTGTGGGTTATCAAGATCAACACTAGGTTCAATCTCCACATCCTTATCATTGCTAGGTTTAGCATAAACATGAACATCACTATCGATATTATCATTAGGCTCATGTTCATCACCAGATTGCGTTTCAGCATCAGAAACAGAGACATCGTTTGGACTCTCGGGTGTAACAGCAACATGGTTGCTAGCGTGCAAATTCCTATCATCTTTCCTTTTCTTTCTAGGATGACTAGGTGCATCAGTGCTAACTCCTTGAGAATCTTGTTCAATTCTGTTAGGATGACTCTCAGGATACAAAGGTTCCTGGATCATTCTACCGCCTCTAGTGACGACTCTAACAGAATTTTCATTCAACTCATTGAGCAAGTCATTTTGAGCCTTAAGTACTTGTTCTACTTGAATAGTAACCATAGAGGCATGTTTACTCAAAAGCTTAAGATCATTGACATTTCTATCCACACAAGCACTTAAATGACTAAGCATGCGAGCATTCTGTTCCAATTGTCTGCTAACATTATCATTGAAACTTTACCTCTACTACCTATGTCGGGTTATCAAGACTATGGATCTCTTCGATAGGTGGTAGATTTTTGACATCTTCAGATTTGATGCCTTTCTCTCGCATAGATTTCTTAGCTTCTTGCATATCTTCAGCACTGAGGAATAGGATACCTCTTTTCTTTGGAGTTGGCTTCGGAGGTGGTTTGGGAATAGTCCAAGCATTCTCATTGCACAAGATATTATTCAATAGGATCTCAGCTTGTTCTATAGTTCGTTCCCTGAAAACACAACCAGCACAACTATCTAGGCGGTCCTTAGAAGCATCGGTTAGTCCATTATAGAAGATATCAAGTATTTCATTCTTCTCAAGAGGGTGATTGGGAAAAGCATTCAGTAGTTGTACAAGCCTCCCCCAAGCTTGTGGGAGACTCTCTTCTTCAACTTGCGCAAAGTTATATATTTCCTGCAAGGTAGCTTGCTTCTTATGGGCACGAAAATATTTCTCAGAGAAGTAGTAGATCATATCCTGGGGACTACACACAAAATCAGGAGCAAGAAAAGAGAACCAAGTCTTAGCATCATCCTTTAGCAAGAAAGGAAACAGCTTAAGGATATAGTAGTGGCGGATCTTTTCCTCACTCGTGAATAGGGTGGCTATATCGTGCAGCTTAGTAAGATGTGCTACAATTGTTTCAGACTCATAACCATGAAAAGGATCAGATTCGACCAAAGTGATTAACTCAGGGTCGACAGAGAATTCATAATCCTTATCGGTCACAAAGATAGGCGAAGTAGCAAACTTTGGGTCGTATTTCATCCTAGCATTCAAAGATTTTTCTTTCCACTTACGCAGTAATTTCTCAAGATCACAACTATCCTTACAAGCAAGAAAGTCCTCAGCTATCTCTCCCTCCATAACATAACCCTCAGGTATATCAGGCAATTCATATCTAGGAGAGCTAGTTCTAACAGGTGAAATAGCAGGTTCTACTTCAATAATCTCAGCAGTTTCAGAAGTATCATCACAAGCAGCAACAACTCTAGCAATTTGTGCATCAAGGAATGCAACTAGTGGCAAAGCAGTATCAAGCAAAGCATCATCACAAGCATCATGGACAGCAGAAGTAGCATCATCAAGCACAGGCGACATATCAAAATTTCTAGCAGGAGGTGGTGTCGCAAACTTACTCATAACTGAAGGTGAATCAAGTGCAGAGCTAGATGGCAGTTCCTTACCTATCCTCGTAGTTGAGGGCAAGACTTTAGTTTTTGGATCTCTCGAATTCCTCATAGTGATCATCAGACGTAAATCCCAAGTGACTCGGAGAATAGAGCTATGCCTCCCCGGCAGCGGCGCCAGAAAATAGTCTTGGCAACGCACAAGTATAGGGGCTCGCAACAGTTTTCGAGGGTAGAGTATTCAACCAAATTTGTTGATTCGACACAAGGGGAAGCCAAAGAATATTCTCAAGTATTAGCAGTTGAGTTTTCAATTCAACCACACCTTAAAGACTTAGTATCTGCAGCAAAGTATCAGTAGCAAAGTAGTGTGATAGCAACAATAGCAATTGTAACAGTAGCAGAAGTGACAGCAGTAGCAGTAACAGTAGTAGCAGTGACAGCAGTAGCGACAGAGTAACAGTAGCAGCAGCGACAGCAATAGCGATAGAGTAATAGTAGCAGCAGCGACAGCAATAGCGGCAAAGTAACGTAGCAAGGACCAGTAGGAAAAACTCATAGGCATTGGATCGGTGATGGATAATTATGCCGGCTGACATTCATCATGCAACAGTTATAACATGGGGAGATATGTAACTAGCTCCAGTTCGTCAATGTAATGTAGGCATACATTCCGTATGTAGTCATACGTGCTTAGGGAAAAGAACTTGCATGACATCTATTGTCCATCCCTCCCGTGGCAGCGGGGTCCTAATGGAAACTACGGGATATTAAGGTTCTCGTTTTAATAGAGAACCGGAACAAAGCATTAGAACTTAGTGAATACATGAACTCCTCATACTATGGTCATCTCCGGGAGTGGTTCCGGCTATTTTCACTCCGGGGTTGCCGGGCCATAACACATAGTAGGTGACTACAACTTGCAAGATAGGATCAAGAACACACATATATTAACGAGAACATAATAGGTTCAGATCTGAAATCATGGCACTCGGGCCCTAGTGACAAGCAGTAAGCATGGCAAAGTAGTAGCAACATCAATCTCAGAACATAGTGGATACTAGGGATCAATCCCCATCAAAACTAACTCGATTACATGATAGATCTCATCCAACCCATCACCGTCCAGCAAGCCTACAATGAGATTACTCACGAACGGTGAAGAGCAGCATTGAATTGGCGATGAAGGAAGGTTGGTGCTGACGATGGTGACGGTCTCCCCTCTCCGGAGCCTAGAACAGACTCCAGATCTGCCCTCCAGAGGAAGAACAGGTGGTGGCGGCGCCTCCGTATTGTAAAACGCGATGAAATCTTCTCCTTGATTTTTTTCCCGAATGAAAGGGACTAAATAGAGCTGGAGTTGGAGGCAGCGGAGATCCAAGGGCCCCACAAGCCTGCTAGGCGCGGTCAGGGGGGCGCGCCTGGTGGGCTTGTGGGCTCCTCGCTCCACTCCTCCGGTTGATTCCTGCGCCAGTATTTTTTATATATTCCACAAACAATCCTCGTAAATTTCCAGGTCATTCTGAGAACTTTTATTTCTGCGCAAAAACAACACCATGGCAATTCTGCTGAAAACAGCGTTAGTCTGGGTTAGTTCCATTCAAATCGTGCAAATTAGAGTCCAAAACAAGGGCAAAAGAGTTTGGAAAAGTAGATACGATGGAGACGTATTAGGTATCCCGTTAAGAAGGATACGTAACGAGGATGATGAAAGCAGCGCAGCAATCCAAGCTCGAAATTTGACAGGGAAGCCCAAGCGTTGGAGAAGGTCTAAGAAATAGTCCCATCGCACAGAGTCAAAAGCCTTCCCGATGTCCAACTTGAAGAGAAGAACCGGAGTGTTGCGCGAGTGAAGCCTTCTTGCAAAGCTCCGGATGCACATGAAGTTGTCATGTATGTTGCGTTTCTTGATGAAAGCACTTTGCGTGGTGGATATCATGTCATCCATGTGGGGAGCAAGCCGCAAGGACAGAACTTTGGCGATGATCTTGGCCACCGCGTGAACAAGACTGATAGGTGTGTAGTCAGCAATGCCCTCAGCTCCCTCCTTTTTAGGCAGCAGAACCACGTTGGCAGTGTTTCTCCATTGTAGATTGGAGGTCGTTAGGGAGTCAAAGCATTGGATAACCCGCATGCCAGTGCACTTGATGATACCCCAACATTTCATGAAGAATGCTCCCGTGAAACCATCCGTCCCAGGAGCTTTGTCGGAGGGTGATACGTCTCCAACGTATCTATAATTTTTGATGGTTTCATGCTATTATCTTGTCAAACTTTGGATGTTTTGCATGCCTTTTATATATATTTTTAGGGCTAGCTTATTAATTTAGTGCCAAGTGCCAATTCCTGTTTTTTCCATGTTTTTGACGCCTTTTAGAGGAGGATTTTGAACGGAGTCCAGACGGAATGAAACTGCCAAAAAGATTTTTTCCGGAACAGAAAAAGATCGAGAAGCCGGAGAATTAGGGCAGGGGCCACCAGGGACCCCACAAGCCCTCATGGCGCGGCCAGGGGGGTCGCGCCCCTGGCTTGCAGGCTCCCTCAGCCTCCTTTGCCCTAGGTTTTGCGCCTATATATTCTAACAAATTCCATAAAAATCAGGAGAGCATCAAAAGTACTTTTCCTCCGCCGCAAGCTTCTGTCTCCGCAAGATCCCATCTCGGGCACGTTCTGGTGCCCTGCCGGAGGGGGGATTCGGATACGGAGGGCTTCTTCATCAACACCATGACCTCTCCGATGATGCGTGAGTAGTTCACCATAGACCTACGGGTCCATAGCTAGTAGCTAGATGGCTTCTTCTCTCTCTTGGATCTTCAATACAAAGTTCTCCATGATCTTCATGGAGATCTATTTGATGTAATCTTCTTTTGCGGTGTGCTATCGAGATCCAATGAATTGTGGATTTATGATCAGATTATCTATGAATCTTATTTGAGTTTCTTCTGATCTCTCTTATGCATGATTTCATATCCTTGTAATTCTCTTCGAGTTGTGGGTTTTGTTTGGCGAACTAGATCCATGATTCTTGCAATGGGAGAAGTGCTTGGTTTTGGGTTCATACCGTGCTGTGACCTCACCCAGTGACAGAAGGGGAGCGAGGCACGCATCGTGTTGTTGCCATCAAGGGTAAAAAGATGGGGTTTTCATCATTGGTTTGAGTTTATGCCTCTACATCATGTCATCTTGCTTAAGGCGTTACTCTGTTCGTCATGAACTCAATACACTAGATGCATGCTGGATAGCGGTCGATGTGTGGAGTAATAATAGTAGATGCAGAAAGTATCGGTCTACTTGTCTCGGACGTGATGCCTATATGTATGATCATTGCCTTAGATATCGTCATGACTTTGCGCAGTTCTATCAATTGCTCGACAGTAATTTGTTCACCCACCGTAATACTTGCTATTTTGAGAGAAGCCTCTAGTGAACACTATGGCCCCCGGGTCTATCCACACCATATTTTCAGCCTTACTCTTTTACTTTGTTGCACTTTCCTCCTTCAGATCTCACTTTGCAAACAATCTTGAAGGGATTGACAACCCCTTTATAGCGTTGGGTGCAAGCTCGTTTGTGTTTGCGCAGGTACTCTGGACTTGATGAGATTCTCCTACTGGATTGATACCTTAGTTCTCAAACTGAGGGAAATAGTTACTTCTCCTGTGCAGCATCACCCTTTCCTCTTCAAGGGAAAAACCAACGCAAGCAAGTCTCCATCAACGTGTCAATTTTTGGCTCTGTTGTTTGAGAAGTAGCAGAAGGATTTCTGGCGCCGTTGTCGGGGAAGGACTTTTGTTGCTGTAGCAGAAGAATTTCTGGCGCTGTTGCCGGGGAGTATCAAGTCAAGAACTCATCCAAGTAAGTGTCGCACACTCATCTCTTGCATTTACTTTGTTTGCTAGTTGCCTCCCGTTTTCCTCTCCCCCACTTCAGAATTTGCCTTTTTCGTTTGCCTTTTCCGTTTGCCTTTTCGCTCGCCCTTTTTCTCGCTTGTTTTCTATTCGTCTATGTGGGATAGTCTACCTGTCCTCATGGCTAGATCCACCACTTCGAACGATACTCCCGATAGCGAAGTTCTCAATTTCAAACAAATTGAGGAAGAAAACTTAAAGGACGCTTGGTATAGGATTTGCAATGCTCAGAGTAGATCTACTCATAAGCAATCCACTACCGTCCTGCTTCGCAGTTTTTATGTGGGTGTTTCTCCGTGGAATAGGTATATTCTTGACACCATCATAGGTGGAAATTTCTTGGGTAGCCATACCGTTGATTCTTACGGCGCTGTAATAAATTTGGTAGGCTCACCGCCACTCATGGTTAATGAAACTACCTTAACTCTGGAACATGTGATGCGTAGGCTGGACGTCATTGAAAATAAAGTTGCTACGGTAGAACTCACTGAGAATTTGGATAAAAAGATCCACAATGAAATCACTCAGTACGGATCCAAGGTGGGAATGGTTTTGAAAAATTTAAAGGAGAAGGAACCCACAGTTAACGAAAAGCTAGGTCATGATTCCGCTAGGATTGGCAAACTAGAGGATGTTATAACCAACTTGGGTTCCGCTTTTGCCGCTGGGCAGAATACTCCAAACTTTGCCCACAATAAGGTCACCAAGTCTGTTTTTGTTCCCAAAAATAGTGGTAAATCATCTAGCAAGAAAGATGAAAACCTTAAGATGATAAGTGATCACGCTACTTATGGTTTGAGCACCAAAGACGACGACACGTGATTCTATCGCTTTTATGCCTAGCTAAGGGTGTTAAACAATAGCGCTTGTTGGGAGGCAACCCAATGAATTTATCTTTTTCTTTCTATTTTGTTGCATACACACCATCATAATTCTGTTGTGGTTGTGTTTTTTGTGTTTCTTTTTGTGTTTGAGCCAAGCAAAACCTTTATGACTAGTCTTGGTGATGGTTGTTTGATCCTGCTGGAAAAAGATAGAAACTTTTCGCTCACGAGATGATTTTTCATTTTTATTCCGAAATAGATTTCGAGTTGATTCTTTTTGAAGCTGGTTGATATGCCTTTTTCCCAGGCAGTCGTAAGTTTTCAGAATTTTTGAGGTACCAGAAGTATACGAAGTATACAGATTTCTACAGACTGGTCTGTTTTTGACAGATTCTGTTTTTGTTGAGTTGGTTGCTTGTTTTGATGAAACTATGGTTAGTATCGGGGGGTACTAGACATAGAAAAGTGAGAATACAGTAGCCCAACACCAATATAGATAGAATTCAAGTTTGCTACAGTACCAAAAGAAGTGTTAGTTTGTTTTCTTGTGCTAATGTTATCACGAGTTTCTGTTTAAGTTTTGTGTTGTGAAGTTTTCAAGTTTTGGGTGATGTTCTCATGGACAAAGAGATAAGGAGTGGAAAGAGCTCAAGCTTGGGGATGCCCAAGGCATCCCAAGCCATATTCAAGGACACCAAAAAGCCTAAGCTTGGGGATGCCCCGGGAAGGCATCCCCTCTTTTGTCTTTAATCCATCGGTAATATTACTTGGAGCTATATTTTTATTCACCACATGATATCTGTTTTGCTTGGAGTGTCTTGTTTCGTAGAAGTCTTTTCTTTTTGTTGTGTCACAATCATCCTTGCTGCACACCTTTTTTAGAGACAGAGACATGCACTCATCGTGATTTTGCTAGAATGCTCATAGTGCTTCACTTATATCTTTTGAGCTAGATAATTTTGCTCTATGTGCTTCACTTATATCTTTTAGAGCACGGCGGTGCGTGACTTGGTAGTTGGCTTATGCCATGAAAGTAGTCCCAAATGTGATAGGTACCCAAAGAGGATGCAAAAACCTCCATCTTCATGTGCATTGAGTAGAAAGAGAAGTCTTGATTCCTCTCAATTAGTTTTGAGACGTGGATTTGGTAATATTAAGAGCTATGTTAGTAAGGTGTTGTGAATCTAGAAATACTTGTGTTGAAGTTAGTGATTCCCATGGCATGCACGTATGGTGAACCGCTATGTTAGGAAGTCAGAGCATAATTGATCTATTGATTGTCATCCTTTGTGTTGAGGTCGGGATCGCGCGATGGTTAACACCTACCAACCCTTCGCCTAGGAGTATGCGTTTAGCACTTTGTTTCGATTACTAATAAAAACTTTCGCAACAAGTATGTGAGTTCTTCATGACTAATGTGAGTCCATGGTATATATGCACTTTCACCTTTCACCATTGCTAGCCTCTCTAGCGCCGCGCAATTCTCGCCGGTGCACAAACCCACCATATGCCTTCCTCAAAACAGCCACCATACCTACCTACTATGGCATTTTCATAGCCATTCCGAGATATATTGCCATGCAACTCCCACCGTTCCATCTCATCACTTGTGTCGTCACTCTCATATTGCCATTGCATGATCGTAAGATAGCTAGCGAGATGTTTCAACGTCATATGCCAAGCTAGATCGTTGCACATCCCGGTACACCGCCGGAGGCATTTCCTATAGAGTCATCATCGTTCTAAGCTTTGAGCTATGAGTAAACAAAAGTGTGATAACCATTATTAGAGCATTGTCCCATGTGAGGAAATAAATAAAAAAGAGGCCAAAGAGCCCCAAAAAAATAGAAAAAAAGAGGCCTAAGAGCCCAAATGAAAAAAAGAGAAAAAGAGAGAAGGGACAATGCTACTATCTTTTTCCACACTTGTGCTTCATAATAGCACCATGTTCTTCATGATTGAGAGCTTCTTGCTTTGTCACCACCATATGCTAGTGGGAATCTTCATTGTATAACTTGGCTTGTATATTCCAATGATGGGCTTCCTCAAAGTTTCCCTAGGTCTTCGTGAGCAACCAAGTTGGATGCACACCCACTAGTTTTCCTTTTGAGCTTTCACATACTTATAGCTCTAGTGCATCCTTTTGTATGGCAATCCCTACTCATTCACATTGATATCTATTAATGGTCATCTCCATAGCCCTTTGATACGTCGAGTCAATGTGACCATCTCCTCCTTTTTGTCTCACAACCACCACCACACTCTATTCCACCTATAGTGTTATATCCATGGCTCACGCTCATGTATTGCATGATACTTATAAAAGGTTTGATAAAGTAAGAGTGCGAAAACAATTACTTGGCCAATACCGGGGTTGTGCATGATTTACATTAGTTGTGTGAGGATGATGGAGCATAGCCAGACTATATGATTTTGCAGGGATAACTTTCCTTGGCCTTGTTATTTCGAAAGTTCATGATTACCTTGCTAGTTTGCGTAAAGTATTATTGTTTTCATGTCAATAGCAAACTATTGTTTCGAATCTTACGGATCTGAGCATTCATGTCACATGAAAGAAGTCGCAAAGGACAACTATGCTATGTAGCATTCCACATCAAAAATTCAGTCTTTATCACTTCCCTACTTGAGGACGAGCAGGTGTTAAGCTTGGGGATGCTTGATACGTCTCCAACGTATCTATAATTTTTGATGGTTTCATGCTATTATCTTGTCAAACTTTGGATGTTTTGCATGCCTTCTATATATTTTTTGGGACTAACTTATTAATTCAGTGCCAAGTGCCAGTTCCTATTTTTCCCATGTTTTTTACCCCTTTTAGAGGAGGATTTTGAACGGAGTCCAAACAGAATGAAACTGCCAAAAAGATTTTTTCCGGAACAGAAAAAGATCGGGAAGCCGGAGAATCAGGGCAGGGGTCCACCAGGGACCCCACAAGCCCTCATGGCGCGGCTAGCGGGGCCGCGCCCCCTGGCTTGTGGGCTCCCTGAGCCTCCTTTGCCCTAGGTTTTGAGCCTATATATTCTCAAAAATTCAATAAAAAATCAGGAGATCATCGAAAGTACTTTTCCGCCGCCGCAAGCTTATGTCTCTCCAAGATCCCATTTGGGGCACGTTTTGGTGCCCTGCCGGAGGGGGATTCGGATACGGAGGGCTTCTTCATCAACACCATGACCTCTCCGATGATGCGTGAGTACTTCACCATAGACCTACAGGTCCATAGCTAGTAGCTAGATGGCTTCTTCTCTCTCTTGGATCTTCAATACAAAGTTCTCCATGATCTTCATGGAGATCTATCCGATGTAATCTTCTTTTGCGGTGTGTTTGTCGAGATCAGATGAATTGTGGATTTATGATCAGATTATCTATGAATATTATTTGAGTTTCTTCTGATCCCTCTTTTGCATGATTTCATATCCTTGTAATTCTCTTCGAGTTGTGGGTTTTGTTTGGCCAACTAGATCCATGATTCTTGCAATGGGAGAAGTGCTTGGTTTTGGGTTCATACCGTGCGGTGAGCTCACCCAGTGACAGAAGGGGTAGCGAGGCACGCATCGTGTTGTTGCCATCAAGGGTAAAAAGATGGGGTTTTCATCATTGGTTTGAGTTTATCCCTCTACATCATGTCATCTTGCTTAAGGCGTTACTCTATTCGTCATGAACTCAATACACTAGATGCATGCTGGATAGCGGTCGATGTGTGGAGTAATAGTAGTAGATGCAGAAAGTATCGGTCTACTTGTCTCGGACGTGATGCCTATATGTATGATCATTGCCTTAGATATTGTCATGACTTTGCGCGGTTCTATCAATTGCTCAACAGTAATTTGTTCACCCACTATAATACTTGCTATTTTGAGAGAAGCCTCTAGTACACTATGGCTCCGGGGTCTACTCCACACCATATTTTCAGCCTTACTCTTTTACTTCGTTGCACTTTCCGCCTTCAGATCTCACTTTGCAAACAATCTTGAAGGGATTGACAACCCCTTTATAGCGTTGGGTGCAAGCTCGTTTGTGTTTGCGCAGGTACTCTGAACTTGACGAGATTCTCCTACTGGATTGTTACCTTGGTTCTCAAACTGAGGGAAATACTTACTACTCCTGTGCTGCATCACCCTTTCCTTTTCAAGGGAAAAACCAATGCAAGCAAGTCTCCGTCAACGTGTCAATTTCTGGCGCTGTTGTTTGAGAAGTAGCGGAGGGCATTTCCTTAATGCCCCCCCACACATCGTCCTCCGTGATGTTGCTACCCAAGTCATCCAAGTCATGCGCCTGGATGCCCAATTCCTCCCAGTTGAAGGTTTTATTGTTATTGGAGCCTCGACCCATCGTGTGAGAGAAATAGTCATGGATGATCTTCTCTTTGTCCTTGTGCCCGGTGAACCAACCTTGATCGTTCTTTATACGATGAATGTGGTTCTTCCTCCTTCTGGTGATGATGCAGCGGTGAAAGAACTTGGTGTTAGCATCACCATGCTTTAGGTTTGTCAGCCAGGCACATTGGCTGTTTCTCGCCCTCTCAAGCGCCACCAAACTGATCACACGCCTCTTGAGTGTGTACCGCATGTCCCGCTCCTCTATGGAGAGAGACCTAGATTCCTACGCAATGTCCAGATGTAGAATCACTAATAGGGCCGCATGGAACTGGACTTTAGCCTTGGAGAACATCTTTCTACTCCATTCCGAGAGCCGCGTTGCCGTTTTTTGAGCTTGCAAAAAAGAACCTGGTAAGGCTCACAGTGCACGGTGCGCTCTTCCCAAGCGTTTTTGACCACATCAAGAAAACCCGGCATCATGATCCAAAAAAATTCAAATTTGAAAGATCTTGGCCTCCTGGGGCCGCTGTCATCAGCAAGCATAAGGGGGCACTGGTCGGAGAGGGATGACGAAAGGGCATGGAGGACGTGGTTGCCAAAGGACATATCCCACTCTGCGTTGCAGAAGGAGTCGAGCTTGTAGAGGGTTGGGTTGTCACGCTCATTGCTCCAAGTGAAGTGCCTATTTTGAAGGTGGATTTCTTTGAGTTCGCGGGACTGCAACGTCGCCCGGAACCGGTTAATCCTACTCCGCTTGAACATTCTCTTATTCTTGTCCCGGGCGCGGTAGATTTGGTTGAAGTCCCCGAGCGCAAGCCAGGGGTGCCACTAGTGGGTTTGTGCGAGGCCAACTCGACAAAGAAGGCGTCTTTACAAGCATGCTGAGTTGGTCCATAGACAGATGTGACCCAGAAACAGGCACCGGTCGCATGGATGCGGGCCATGCCAGAGAGACAGTATGCAAAGATGGTGATATCGGAGACGTCGATGACACTGTCATCCCACAGCAGGAGAATCCCACCTCTGGTTCCCTGCGCCGGACGTTGCCCAAAGCTGCGAAGCTTGTTGCCACCAAGAAAAGCCACGATAAATTTGTCCACCCGCTCAAGCTTAGTTTCTTGTAGACAAACTAAATGGCATGAAGTAGCCGCGATCGTTGCGCTGACCGTTGCACGTCTCGCACGACAGTTCAGCCCACGCACATTCCAACTTAAGGCATTGATGTGTTGAAACGTCATGGAACACTTTAGCGATCACGATGGGGCTGCCAAAAGGATCAGCCCAAAACAGGCGGCCTGTGGAGAACAGACATGCCAACGACGCATAGTTCGCTTTCACTTGTGCACTTGGAGTTGAAGAAGCGTACAGGGCTTGAAAGAATAAAAACGGAACTAGTGCAGGACTGTAGCGCACACTTAGGAATACAAGCCTTGGAAGAAGCCTTAGGCTGGGCAAACATGCATACTAAGTTGACCCTGACTAGCATGCATGGGCAATCAAGCATCATGGACCGCAGCGTCTCCCATCTGATCGATCTCAGGGGCTCCTTTGCCCCCATGGGCGAGCAGTGCTTCTTCAATCCCGTTTGCGACCGAGTCGTCCAGATGGAAGAACTCCCTCAAGGCCATGATCAGCTCTGGAGCTAACTGGTCATTGAACTTCGTGGTGAAATCTTCAATGGCTACCTCTGTCACATCCTTTCCGTCTCTGATGATGCCAAGCGTCCGGCCCACCATCTTCTCGGCGAGCTTGGCAGCTGGGGCAGCTTCCCTGGCCGGGTGCCTTGTGCACTACAGCGTGAGCCCACCTCTGTTGGATATTTTCACTCCAGCCAGCGTAAGATGATGGCTCGCAAGACGCCTTGGAGGTGGAGACGTAGGTGTGGGCCAGATGCCCTGCTCCCTCACAGCGAACAACCCTTGCACAGGGTCGGCCGTCGCCGTGGCTAGCAGGGGGCACATCGATGATGGCGAGGGGGTGCGCTGAAGGGGGGCAGTGCAACGCAACGGCGGGGTTGGGGTGTTGGAATTATGCCCTAGAGGCAATAATAAATATAGTTCTTATTATAATTCTTGTATCAAGATAATCGTTTATTATCCATGCTATAATTGTATTGAATGAAGACTCATTTACATGTGTGGATACATAGACAAAACACCGTCCCTAGCAAGCCTCTAGTTGGCTAGCCAGTTGATCAAAGATAGTAAGTGTCTTCTGATTATGAACAAAGTGTTGTTGCTTGATAACTGGATCACGTCATTAGGAGAATCACGTGATGGACTAGACCCAAACTAATAGACGTAGCATGTTGATCGTGTCATTTTGTTGCTACTGTTTTCTGCGTGTCAAGTATTTATTCCTATGACCATGAGATCATATAACTCACTGACACCGGAGGAATGCTTTGTGTGTATCAACCGTCGCAACGTAACTGGGTGACTATAAAGATGCTCTACAGGTATCTCCGAAGGTGTTAGTTGAGTTAGTATGGATCAAGACTGGGATTTGTCACTCCGTGTGACGGAGAGGTATCTCGGGGCCCACTCGGTAATACAACGTCACACACAAGCCTTCCAAGCAATGTAACTTAGTGTAAGTTGCGGGATCTTGTATTACGGAACGAGTAAAGAGACTTGTCGGTAAACGAGATTGAAATAGGTATGCGGATACTAATGATTGAATCTCGGGCAAGTAACATACCGAAGGACAAAGGGAATGACATACGGGATTATATGAATCCTTGGCACTGAGGTTCAAACGATAAGATCTTCGTAGAATATGTAGGATCCAATATGGGCATCCAGGTCCCGCTATTGGATATTGACCGAGGAGTCTCTCGGGTCATGTCTACATAGTTCTCGAACCCGCAGGGTCTGCACACTTAAGGTTCGACGTTGTTTTATGCGTATTTGAGTTATATGGTTGGTTACCGAATGTTGTTCGGAGTCCCGGATGAGATCACGGACATCACGAGGGTTTCCGGAATGGTCCGAAAACGAAGATTGATATATAGGATGACCTCATTTGATTACCGGAAGGTTTTCGGAGTTACCGGGAATGCACCGGGAATGACGAATGGGTTCCGGGAGTTCACCGGGGGGGCAACCCACCCCGGGGAAGCCCATAGGCCTTGAGGGTGGCGCATCATCCCTTAGTGGGCTGGTGGGACAGCCCAAAAAGGCCCTATGCGCCATACAAAGAAAAATCAAAGAGAACGAAAAAAAAGGGAGGTGGGAAGGGAAGGAAGGACTCCCACCCACCAAACCAAGTCCAACTCGGTTTGGGGGGGAACCTTCCCCCTTGGACTCGGCCGACCCCCTTGGGGCTCCTTGAGCCCCAAGGCAAGGTCCCCTCCCTCCCACCTATATATACGGAGGTTTTAGGGCTGATTTGAGACAACTTTTCCACGACAGCCCGACCACATACCTCCACGGTTTTTCCTCTAGATCGCGTTTCTGCGGAGCTCGGGCGGAGCCCTGCTGAGACAAGGTCATCACCAACCTCCGGAGCGCCGTCACGCTGCCGGAGAATTCTTCTACCTCTTCGTCTCTCTTGCTGGATCAAGAAGGCCGAGATCATCGTCGAGCTGTATGTGTGCTGAACGCGGAGGTGCCGTCCGTTCGGTACTAGATCGTGGGACTGATCGCGGGATTGTTCGCGGGGCGGATCGAGGGACGTGAGGACGTTCCACTACATCAACCGCGTTCACTAACGCTTCTGCTGTACGATCTACAAGGGTACGTAGATCACTCATCCCCTCTCGTAGATGGACATCACCATGATAGGTCTTCGTGCGCGTAGGAAAATTTTTGTTTCCCATGCGACGTTCCCCAACAGTGGCATCATGAGCTAGGTTCATGCGTAGATGTCTTCTCGAGTAGAACACAAAAGTTTTTGTGGGCGGTGATGTGCGTTTTGCTGCCCTCCTTAGTCTTTTCTTGATTCCGCGGTACTGTTGGATTGAAGCGGCTTGGACCGACATTACTTGTACGCTTACGAGAGACTGGTTTCATCGCTACGAGTAACCCCGTTGCTCAAAGATGACTGGCAAGTGTCGGTTTCTCCAACTTTAGTTGAATCGGATTTGACCGACGAGGTCCTTGGATGAGGTTAAATAGCAACTCATATATCTCCGTTGTGGTGTTTGCGTAAGTAAGATGCGATCCTACTAGATACCCATGGTCACCACGTAAAACATGCAACAACAAAATTAGAGGACGTCTAACTTGTTTTTGCAGGGTATGCTTGTGATGTGATATGGCCAACGATGTGATGTGATATATTGGATGTATGAGATGATCATGTTGTAATAGAAAATATCGACTTGCACGTCGATGGTACGGCAACCGGCAGGAGCCATAGGGTTTTCTTTATACTAACGTTTGTGCTTGCAGATGCGTTTCCTATTTTGCTAGGATGTAGCTTTAGTAGTAATAGCATGAGTAGCACGACAACCCCGATGGCAACACGTTGATGGAGATCATGGTGTGGCGCCGGTGACAAGAAGATCGTGCCGGTGCTTTGGTGATGGAGATCAAGAAGCACGTGATGATGGCCATATCATGTCACTTATGAATTGCATGTGATGTAAATCCTTTTATGCACCTTATTTTGCTTAGAACGACGGTAGCATTATGAGGTGATCTCTCAGTAAAATTTCAAGACGAAATTGTGTTCTCCCTGACTGTGCACCGTTGCTACAGTTCGTCGTTTCGAGACACCACGTGATGATCGGGTGTGATAGACTCAACGTTCACATACAACGGGTGCAAAACAGTTGCGCACGCGGAACACTCGGGTTAAGCTTGACAAGCCTAGCATGTGCATACATGGCCTCAGAACACATGAGACCGAAAGGTCGATCATGAATCATATAGATGATATGATTAGCATAAGGGATGCTTACCACTGAAACTATACTCGACTCACGTGATGATCGGATTTGAGCTAGTGTAAGTGGATCATGAACCACTCAAATGACTAGAGAGATGTACTTTTTGAGTGGGAGTTTAGCGAATAATTTGATTAAGTTAAACTCTAATTATCTTGAACATAGTCTAAGTCCACTTTGAATATATTTGTGTTGTAGATCATGGCTCACGCTACAGTCATCCTGAATTTTAATACGTTCCTAGAGAAAGCTAAGTTGAAAGATGATGGAAGCAACTTTGTAGACTGGGCTCGTAATCTTAAGCTAATCTTACAAGCTGGGAAGAAGGATTATGTCCTTGATGCTGCGCTAGGAGATGAACCACCCGCTACGGCTGATCAGGATGTTAAGAACGCTTGGTTAGCACGTAAGGAGGACTACTCAATAGTTCAATGTGCAGTCTTGTATGGCTTAGAACCGGGACTTCAACGTTGCTTTGAGCGTCATGGAGCATTTGAGATGTTCCAGGAGTTGAAGTTTATCTTTCAGAAGAACGCTCGGATCGAGAGGTATGAGACCTCCGATAAATTCTATGCTTGCAAGATGGAGGAAAACTCGTCTGTCAGTGAACATGTGCTCAAAATGTCTGGGTACTCAAACCGTCTAGCTGAGCTGGGGATTGAACTCCCGCAAGAGGCTATCACTGACAGAATCCTTCAGTCACTGCCGCCAAGCTATAAAGGCTTTGTGGTGAACTACAACATGCAAGGGATGAACAAGTCTCCCGGCGAGTTGTTTGCGATGCTGAAAGTCGCAGAGTCTGAACTCCGTAAAGAGCATCAAGTGTTGATGGTGAATAAGACCACTAGTTTCAAGAGAAACGGCAAAGGAAAGAAGGGTAATTCGAAGAAGAGCGGCAAGCCTGTTGCCAATCCGACGAAGAAACCCAAAGCTGGACCTAAGCCTGAAACGGAGTGTTACTATTGCAAGGGTATGGGTCACTGGAAGCGCAATTGCCCCAAGTATCTGGCAGATAAGAAGGCGGCCAAAGAAAAATCAGGTATATTTGATATACATGTTATTGATGTGTACTTAACCGGCTCTCGTAGTAGTGCCTGGGTATTCGATACCGGTTCTGTTGCTCATATTTGCAACTCGAAACAGGAACTGCGGAATAGACGAAGGCTGGCAAAAGATGAAGTGACGATGCGCGTAGGAAATGGTTCGAAGGTTGATGCAATCGCCGTCGGCACAGTTTCACTTCAGTTACCATCAGGATTAGTGATGAACTTAAATCATTGTTATTTAGTGCCTGCGTTGAGCATGAACATTATATCTGGATCTTGTTTATTGCGAGACGGTTACTCTTTTAAGTCAGAGAATAATGGTTGTTCTATTTCTATGAGTAACATCTTTTATGGTCATGCACCTAATGTGAGAGGATTGTTCATATTGAATCTTGATAAAGATACGCATATACATAACATTGAGACCAAAAGAGTTAGAGTTAACAATGATAGCGCCATATTTTTGTGGCACTGCCGCTTAGGTCATATTGGTGTAAAGCGCATGAAGAAACTCCATGCTGATGGACTTTTGGAGTCACTTGACTTTAATTCACTTGACACGTGCGAACCATGCCTCATGGGCAAGATGACTAAGACTCCGTTCTCCGGAACAATGGAGCGTGCAAGTGACTTGTTGGAAATCATACATACCGATGTGTGTGGTCCAATGAGCGTGGAGGCACGCGGGGATATCGTTATTTTCTCACCTTCACTGATGATTTGAGTAGATATGGTTATGTCTACTTGATGAAGCACAAGTCTGAAACATTTGAGAAGTTCAAGCAATTCCAGAGTGAAGTGGAAAATCATCGTAACAAGAAGATCAAGTTCCTACGGTCTGATCGTGGGGGTGAATATCTGAGTTTCGAGTTTGGTACTCACTTAAGACAATGTGGAATTGTTTCACAATTAACACCGCCTGGAACACCACAGCGTAATGGTGTGTCCGAACATCGTAATCGTACTCTATTAGAGATGGTGCGATCTATGATGTCTCTTACTGATTTGCCGTTATCATTTTGGGGCTATGCATTAGAAACAACTGCATTCACTTTAAATAGGGCACCATCAAAATCCGTTGAGACGACACCATACGAACTATGGTATGGCAAAAGGCCAAAGTTGTCGTTTCTTAAAGTTTGGGGATGTGATGCTTATGTCAAAAAGCTTCATCCTAAAAAGCTGGAACCCAAAGCGGAAAAGTGTGTCTTCATAGGTTACCCAAAAGAGATAGTTGGGTACACCTTCTATCTCAAATCCGAGGGAAAAGTGTTTGTTGCTAAAAACGGAGCTTTTCTCGAGAAGGAGTTTCTCTCGAGAGAATTGAGTGGGAGGAAGATAGAACTTGACGAGGTTGTCGAACCTCTCATCCCTCTGGATGGTGGCGCAGGGCAAGGGGAAACCTCTGTCGTTGCAACGCCGGTTGAGGAGGAAGTTAATGATGATGATCATGAAACTCCGGTTCAAGTTTCTGTTGAACCACGCAGGTCGATGAGACCACGTGCTGCTCCAGAGTGGTACGGAAATCCCGTCTTATCAATCATGTTGTTGGACAACAATGAACCTGCAAATTATGAAGAAGCAATGGTGAGCCCAGATTCCAACAAATGGCTAGAAGCCATGAAGTCCGAGATAGGATCCATGTATGAGAACAAAGTGTGGACTTTGGAGGTACTACCTGAGGGCCGCAAGGCTATTCAGAACAAATGGATCTTTAAGAGGAAGACGGACGCTGACGGCAATGTGACCGTTTATAAAGCTCGACTTGTGGCAAAGGGTTTTTCACAAGTTCAAGGAGTTGACTACGATGAGACATTCTCACCCGTAGCGATGCTTAAGTCCGTCAGAATCATGTTAGCAATAGCTGCATTTTTTGATTATGAAATCTGGCAGATGGATGTCAAAACGGCGTTCCTTAACGGTTTCCTTAAGGAAGAATTGTATATGATACAACCCGAAGGTTTTGTTGATCCTAAGAATGCTAACAAGGTGTGCAAGCTCCAGCGTTCCATTTATGGACTGGTGCAAGCATCTCGGAGTTGGAACAAATGCTTTGATGAGGTGATCAAATCATTTGGGTTTATACAAGTGGTTGGAGAATCTTGTATTTACAAGAAAGTGAGTGGGAGCTCTATGGCGTTTCTAATATTATATGTGGATGACATATTGCTGATTGGAAACAACGTGGAGTTTTTAGAGAGCATAAAGGATTACTTGAATAAGAGTTTCTCTATGAAGGACCTAGGAGAAGTTGCTTACATTCTAGGCATTAAGATCTATAGGGATAGATCAAAACGCCTGATAGGACTTTCACAAAGCACATACCTTGATAAAGTTTTGAAGAGGTTCAAAATGGAACAGTCCAAGAAAGGGTTCTTGCCAGTTTTACAAGGTACGAGATTGAGTAAGACTCAGTGCCCAGCAACTGATGAAGATAGAGAGCATATGCGCTCCGTCCCCTATGCTTCAGCCATAGGTTCTATCATGTATGCAATGCTGTGCACTAGACCGGATGTTAGCCTGGTCATAAGTATGGCAGGTAGGTTCCAGAGTAATCCAGGAGTGGATCACTGGACAGCGGTCAAGAATATCCTAAAGTACCTGAAAAGGACTAAGGAGATGTTTCTCGTGTATGGAGGTGACGAAGAGCTCGCCGTAAAAGGTTACGTCGATGCAAGCTTTGACACAGATCCGGACGACTCTAGGTCGCAAACCGGATACGTATTTATTCTTAATGGGGGTGCGGTAAGCTGGTGCAGTTCCAAGCAAAGCGTCGTAGAAGATTCTACATGTGAAGCGGAGTACATGGCTGCCTCGGAGGCGGCTAAGGAGGGTGTCTGGATGAAGCAGTTCATGACGGATCTTGGAGTGGTGCCAAGCGCACTGAATCCAATAACCTTGTTCTGTGACAACACGGGTGCCATTGCCTTAGCAAAGGAACCGCGGTTTCACAAGAAGACCAGACACATCAAACGACGCTTCAACCTCATCCGCGGCTACGTCGAGGGAGAGGACGTAAATATATGCAAAGTGCACACGGATCTGAATGTAGCAGACCCGCTGACTAAACCTCTTCCACGGCCAAAGCATGATCAACACCAGAACTGTATGGGTGTTAGATTTATTACAATGTAATTCGCATGATGATGTGAGGGCTAGATTATTGACTCTAGTGCAAGTGGGAGACTGTTGGAATTATGCCCTAGAGGCAATAATAAATATAGTTATTATTATAATTCCTGTATCAAGATAATCGTTTATTATCCATGCTATAATTGTATTGAATGAAGACTCATTTACATGTGTGGATACACAGACAAAACACCGTCCCTAGCAAGCCTCTAGTTGGCTAGCCAGTTGATCAAAGATAGTCAGTGTCTTCTGATTATGAACAAAGTGTTGTTGCTTGATAACTGGATCACGTCATTAGGAGAATCACGTGATGGACTAGACCCAAACTAATAGACGTAGCATGTTGATCGTGTCATTTTGTTGCTACTGTTTTCTGCGTGTCAAGTATTTATTCCTATGACCATGAGATCATATAACTCACTGACACCGGAGGAATGCTTTGTGTGTATCAAACGTCGCAACGTAACTGGGTGACTATAAAGATGCTCTACAGGTATCTCCGAAGGTGTTAGTTGAGTTAGTATGGATCAAGACTGGGATTTGTCACTCCGTGTGACGGAGAGGTATCTCGGGGCCCACTCGGTAATACAACGTCACACACAAGCCTTGCAAGCAATGTAACTTAGTGTAAGTTGCGGGATCTTGTATTACAAAACGAGTAAAGAGACTTGCCGGTAAACGAGATTGAAATAGGTATGCGGATACTAACGATCGAATCTCGGGCAAGTAACATACCGAAGGACAAAGGGAATGACATACGGGATTATATGAATCCTTGGCACTGAGGTTCAAACGATCAGATCTTCGTAGAATATGTAGGATCCAATATGGGCATCCAGGTCCCGCTATTGGATATTGACCGAGGAGTCTCTCGGGTCATGTCTACATAGTTCTCGAACCTGCAGGGTCTGCACACTTAAGGTTCGACGTTGTTTTATGCGTATTTGAGTTATATGGTTGGTTACCGAATGTTGTTCGGAGTCCCGGATAAGATCACGGACGTCACGAGGGTTTCCGGAATGGTCTGAAAACAAAGATTGATATATAGGATGACCCCATTTGATTACCGGAAGGTTTTCGAAGTTACCGGGAATGTACCGGGAATGACGAATGGGTTCCGGGAGTTCACCGGGGGGCAACCCACCCCGGGGAAGCCCATAGGCCTTGAGGGTGGCGCATCAGCCCTTAGTGGGCTGGTGGGACAGTCCAAAAAGGCCCTATGCGCCATACAAACAAAAATCAAAGAGAAAGAAAAAAAAGGGAGGTGGGAAGGGAAGGAAGGACTCCTACCCACCAAACCAAGTCCAACTCGGTTTGGGGGGGGGAGAACCTTCCCCCATGGACTCGGCCGACCCCCTTGGGGCTCCTTGAGCCCCAAGGCAAGGTCCCCTCCCTCCCACCTATATATACGGAGGTTTTAGGGCTGATTTGAGACGACTTTTCCACGGCAGCCCGACCACATACCTCCACGGCTTTTCCTCTAGATCGCGTTTCTACGGAGCTCGAGCGGAGCCCTGCTGAGACAAGGTCATCACCAACCTCCGGAGCGTCGTCACTCTGCTGGAGAACTCTTCTACCTCTCCGTCTCTCTTGCTGGATCAAGAAGGCCGAGATCATCGTCGAGCTGTACGTGTGCTGAACGCGGAGGTGCCGTCCGTTCGGTACTAGATCGCGGGACTGATCGCGGGATTGTTCGCGGGGCGGATCGAGGGACGTGAGGACGTTCCACTACATCAACCGCGTTCACTAACGCTTCTGTTGTACGATCTACAAGGGTACGTAGATCACTCATCCCCTCTCGTAGATGGACATCACCATGATAGGTCTTCGTGCGCGTAGGAAAATTTTTGTTTCCCATGCGACGTTCCCCAACATGGGGATGAATGGAACCCCGGAGGCAGCAATGGCGACCGCAGAGGCCTTTAGAATGAGTCCGGCGAGCAGAGTTGGAGCATGGCCACGCCTGTTGCCGCATGCGGAGCATGCCATCCTGGAGGAGCCAACCGCTTGCCGCAGGGGCTGTGAGGCAGCACTGAAGTTGGGGAGTGCGACGGAGATGTCGGTGGCGTTTTCTCCTCCAGCGAGCGGCGCCTGACCGAGCGAGGCAAGGCCTGCCTCACCGGACTGCGTCCCCTTGGTAGAGCCGGCAGCGACCCTTGGACGGGCAGAAGCTCCACATCGCGCTGCAGCTCGTCGCTGCCAGAGCCTGACCCCCGCAGCACCGTGGCAAGAGGGGCAGCAACAGGAGAGTCTTCATGGATGCGTCGTTGGCCTCCAGAGCGGTCACGATGACGTTCCTGGGCATCTTCGCGGCGCCGGTCGCGAGCGTTGCGGGAGAGTGAGTGTCGCACTCTTGCGCCCCAGCTCTCCCGAGCCCGACTATCACCCCGTCCGCGCCGCCCATCCCGATCGTCATCGTCGTTGCGTCGATCAGAACGGCGAGGAGCTTCATCTCATGGCAGCGCCCGTTCTCTAGGGGCGTAGGCCCCATCCACCGTGTTGCGGTACCAGGTGAACTAGTGCACTTCCGGTGGCATTGGGTTTCGTCCTCGTCGCTTTCCTTGGAGTGGTCTTCATGGATGTCGAGGTGGATGATGACGCAATGCCGAAGCCCCTGACGGCCACAGCAGCGCTGACCGCGCGCCGGAAGGGTGAGCCACTTGACCTTAGGGATGGAACTGGGATCGGCCGTCCACGCCCATAGCGCCAAGTCCCGCGTGTCCTCCTTTCGCAGCGAGCGAGGCTCAATGTAGTCCAGGGAGCATCCTCGGCCGATGAGAAAAGTGGCGATGTAGTTGTTCCAGGCATGGAGAGGGACACCTTCCAGGCAGAGGCGGACATGGTGTAGCTGATCCTCGTTGTCGGCGTGCGCCTCAAGCCGCCACTCTCTGACAAAGATGGTGTGGCCGGCACCAAGGAGATGCTCGCGCGACACAGCCAGAGCACAATGGTGCTGGTGCATGAAGCGAACGAAGAATTGCTCGGGGTAGTGCTTGACGACGTCAACGTCGGCCTTCAGAGCACCCAGGGCCACAGCTAGCTCGTCGGCCACCTGCCGACAAGGGACGTCCCGTCGAGCTCCATCAAGCCAGACCACTGCTCCGTTAGAGGAGAGCAGGGCTGACTCTGCTTGCATCTCAGCAGATGCATGGACAACCACGAAGTCTTCAGTCGGCCGGAGGGTGGGATCGCCCATGCGTGGCCCCCGAGCAGCAACAGCAGCATGCGGCGGCATCAGTCCACCTTGCGTGGTCTCCCAACCACGATCAGGGCGCAGGGGGCCTCTTGAGAAGCAACAGCAGGAGTAGGTCGGGGAAGCGGAGGCGGAGGGACACCTTGGTGGTCAAGCAGGCTCAGGGGCTTCCACTGGTTCCTGCAGCCTCTTGATTTGTGGCCATTTTGAAGGCAACGGGAGCACTTTCACAGGGGCGCGACAGGACCCAACTTGATGGCCACGATGGAGACACCTGCAGCAACGACCGAGAAGCCAATGGGGGATGGGTGCTGGCTTGAATGCTGGAGAAGACGTAGTCGGGGCGCGCTGGTCTGCCAGGGCGCAGCATCCGCACCGGGTTTGCTAGTCGGCATTGAAGGCGCAGGGGGGGAGGCACGAGGAGCAGCAGTAATGGCGGGCACCAGCCGCCCCTCACAGTCAAAGCAAGCGACCTCACATGTGCGCACTTGAAGGCGCCGCGTAGGAGCAGCCGCACTTGAAGGCGCCGCATAGGAGCAGCCTGGCTGGGCATTGAATCGCCACTGATAGGCAGCGCCGCAGCCGGCTGCGAATCCGGGACGGATTCAAGATCCAGCAGTCGATCTGAATCCAATCCAGACACGAGGGACAGGCGCGACACGGTGCGTTGCTGGGGCAGACACAGGAGCACCTTGGCGATGGGCGGACGGGCGGCAACGGGGGGGGGGGGGGGGAGGCATGAACCAGGTGGCAAGGCCATGTCCCTCGCCGAGATCCACGCATGGCGCCGCCGACGCCGTCGCGAGGGGAGGGAGGGAGGGAGCCATCCGCCGACGGTGACTTATTGGAGTTCCTACTTGGGGAAACTATGAATGCTGCCCTGTTGGGACCTCCTGGAATGTGAGCCAATTGATGCTAGAAAGAAGAGTTTCCGACATAATCTCTTGGAATGTGCTCAAACGAAGACACTTGTTTGAAGCATCAACCTCAATGCCCTAGGAGAACCTGACATGAAACACAAGTTTTTGCTCCTTGGCTATTGTCGCGTTTTCATGCGGAAGAACAGACAAATGATATCATGGAGAGAGCTTCAGCTTGAAAATACAGTGTGCAACAGTTAATATCATCACATACAAACAAAAACTCTAGATAAAAGTGCATCATCACACATATATAAGAAAACATGCTAAGTATATGACATAGTATGTCCCACCATCCATAGCATAATCCCATTCACCAAAAGTCATCCAACATGTAACGTTTTCTCCCACTTCCCATAAAAAACAACAGGGAAGTGCCTAACAAGATAAACTGACATATGCATAGGGAGGACTAGCTGACATTTAGTGAAAATGGATGATCAAAGGCTCTGCAAATGCACCGTGTCACTCGAGACGCTCTGTGTCTGCAGCACAAGGAGCAGTTGCTGGAGTCTTCCGAGCTGAATGTTTCCGGAGCCGGGCCAAGATCCGAGTCAAGAGGTGCCCCAGCTGCTGGTGCCCAGCTATGATCTGCTGCTGCTCAACTTGGATCTGCTCCTGATGCGCTAGGATCTGTTGCTGCTCAACCTGGATCTGCTCCTGACGCGCTAGGATCTGTTGCTGCTCAACTTGGATCTGCCCCTGATGCGCGAGGATATGCTCATGCTCAACTTCCATCTGCTCCTGCCTCACTACAATCTGCTCAGCCATGCTCCTCAACTGAGCATTCTGCGAGGGCAACACAAGCGGCTTTCGCGCTTGAGAAGGTCCAGCTCCTGGTTCCTGGGCAAAATCCTTCGGCTCTGTAGGCTCAACATGATCATTCTAGTTACTAATCAACAAATGTGCAATTGGGGCCTAGATGGTAACCCTACTAACGTTCAGAACATCCAATACTCTGCTGGATATTGATTTGCTCAACATGTATGCCATAGGTACTCAAGACCATTAAAATCCTGTGAACCCTCTCATCAATCCTCTCACACTTGATTTCAAGTATCTTAAGCTTGCTAGGTGCAACCAGTTGTCCCGTCAGGTTGTAGCTTCCTGCAGTCCCCACGCGGTTGCTGGGTGCCTGTATGTGTATGGAGCAAAAATACCCCATTAAATCACGCATGATAACTTAAGTGGGAACATCTATCAGATTTATGAAACATATACCTGACAAAGCTGGATGGTAAGCTTCTCTAGAACAGGTGTATGCTGGAGAAAGCGCATGAGTGCACCAGCACCAAGATTGACCTTTATACACCAATCATTGAGTAACAAGGTTTTCAGCTTGCTAAAGGTTGGGCACCACATCAAATCTCTTTTGAGAATAAACTACAAAAAATGCAAATGGGTAAGAATATCTCAAGAAATTTATTTTTTTGAAGTACAAGATGTAATGATACTGAAGTAAATGAAGCTCCCACAAGTATTGAAAAGCAAAATCTGATGTGGCCAAAGTGAAAAAACAGGCTTGTAACCCTTATCAGATTTTATAAGTTCACTTTCACCCCCTTGTATAACATATAAACATGTACAGTATACAATATTTCTCACACGTGAATATGTATAATTGGCCACATAAAAATAGATTTGACAGATTTTTACCAATACAAACATTAAACCTGTGCTTTCAAAGCACAAAGTATGATTTCAGAGTAATACAGTACAAAATATGAATACAGTCAAGAGAAAATAAATCCATGGAATGTACAGGTGCAAACGAACCACTTGCACAGCTGCTACTTCACAAATGTCAAACGATGATATTAGTCTAAGAGACATAGTATATCACAGTTCCCAAGTAACAACAAAAGCTGAGGAAAAAAGAAGATGCAAACATACCACACAAGGTTCAGCTATCAACTCCAAGCTTTTAGCCTCTGACAAACCATTGAGAAGCACACAATCTCTACTGCCATTATTATTGGAACCACAATTTTCACAGGTATCATCGACACACGAACCACCAGCTTCTTTACCACAACAATCATCACAGTCGGCAAGTTTGATAGATCCTGTTACTAATGATGGCATGCTTTCAAGCAAAGGAGTCCTCCCCCAACATTCAAATAGTTCCAGTGTAACTAGACTTGGGACAGAAATTCGAGTCCGTTCATTGGGATAAAATGTGCAGTCGAGGATGGTCAGGCGTTTCAGGGACTGTGACATGATCATATCAGCTTGGACGTAGCAACCCCTCATCCATAGCTCTTCCAGTGCTGGGCAGCTCGAGAAATTCAGAATGCTATCATTTAAAACTACGTTGCAAAGCTCCAATCTCGTCAAGTGCAGGGAGACGAGAGGCAGGTCCTCCAGCAGCTCAAAGCTATTGTTATCACGGCCTAAATGAACACTGAGGATTCGAGCTTGGCAGAGGAGAGCATGCCGGATCCATAAGTTGACCTAAGGTTCATCCTGGCTATGGAAAGTAGTGAGCTCTATCTCACACGCATGCAGAGGAGCGCTGCGGTCACGGAGGAGCAGCAGGTGGTTCACGAACTTGTTGAGCCTCCTGACGCCCCGCCGGTTCAGAATCCTCCCCTCGCAGGTGATGCGCAGGACCGGCATGGACTTCCAGAGGTCGCGCCAGCGCCGAGCCAGCACGCAGGTCTGCACGACCTCCGCCACGGGCAAGAAGGACAGTACATGCTGCAGGACCTCGTTCGGCAGGGCGTCGATCCCCTCGCCGCCACGCGCCTCGGGCGCCGCCTTCCGCCTGCGGGAGGCCGTCGCTTGCTCCTCAGGCATTACGCCGAACAGCTGGGGAGCGCCGGGGTCTGGCCGCTGAGAAACAAAACCCGGCGAAGATCAGGCATGGACCCTTCGCTGCATCGCCTGGTACGTCGGGGTGTAGTTAGGTCGTGGGCCGTTTTACCTGTAGCTGTAGGTCTTGTGGGGTTGGAGTAGGGGTGGAAATGGAATTGCGTGGCACCCTAGCGAGCTGCCGTCGCCAGATTTTGAAGCCGACCTTCCTCCCAGGAGAACCGTCAGCATCCGGCCATCGCCGGCGGTACAGAAGACCCTCGAGTCGTCGACGGTGGCCTGGACTGCGTAAATCCTTAGGTCGAGATGCTTCTGGGATCTGGAATGCTTGGCGAGTGAGCAAGGGAGGAAGAGAAAGTGGAGAGCCCGGGCGGTTTGGAGGAAGGGGATTTCTGAGGGGTCGCTGATAGGCGCCCGCTGGCCGGCCCAATAGTTCGGCCGGTCGCGCCCCAGCCGCTCGATCCGTTCCGTGGCCGTCAGATTGGTGCACGCCGGCTTCGTCTTTCTTATGTAGACATCATGTAGGGAAAAATCCTATGCGTGTACATCATGGGATTTCATCTTTCGTGTACGGCTCCGGCAAGGGCAATGACCACCAGTTGCGTGTCGCTCGCACCCCGACACCTTCACAGCCTTCCGCTGCTTGCCGAAGAACCTCCTCCCGTCCGTTCATTTCGGTTATAGCTTCATCGTCCACCGGTTGCAACTCCTTCGTCGGTCAATAGCAAACTCCCGCCGCCACCGCTCCATGGTTGTAACACCACGATGTGTCGTCGTCTCCCCTCGCCATCGATGCATGCTGCATGGAATTGCGTCGATGACGACCACCAGTCAATATCATTGAGTGGATGTAACGAAAAGCATCACCAATTGTAGCAAAAACAAGAACGGTTGCATCAAACCATCGTCGCCACCGTCGTGAGGTCACAATTGACGCCATGATGGATGTAGCAAAAACCCTCGCTGGTAGTAGCAAAATCCAACAATGGTTAAATCTTTATCATCTACCATGGAAGATTTTCAATCAATGTTTGCAAAAAAAGGGTTGTGTAGTGTCATGGTTGAAGCTTTCTTTATCTATAACTAAAACTTTTCTGTCAAATGGTTGCAACCTTTTCTAGTTAGGGGTGAAGCTTTTTCTATCTATGGACTACGATTGAAGTTTTTCTCAACCGTGGTTGAAGATTTTGTAGGTGACGGTTGTAATATATGCATACGCACAGTTTCACCCTTGGCAACAGGTAGCCATGGCATGGGTTCCCTAGCAGCGGGCAGCCATTGCAGTAATGCAGTGCCCATGACCGCAACTACATGGCCTAGTCTCGATAAGGGAGATAGAGGATGGGTTGTAGCGAACAAAGAGATAATGTCCCGTGCAAATAGAGGAAACGAGTGGAGAATGTTAGGAAAGCAACTTATCTCTATTGAAGGCCCAAGGGGCATATATATTACATAAGACTTGAGGTGCAAGGAAAATAAATATAGACTAATAGGATTCCTAGACCTAATACTCCCTAACCTCCCCCCCCCCCCCCGAGTGCAAAGGATATGCAATAGCATTGCATTTGAAGAAGTGTAATACTACAAAAATGATAATCCAAATCCGCGTCTTGAGAGTGTCGTCGTAGCATGAAGAGTCTTCAAAACCTGTCGAGTCAAGCCAAAGGGGATAACGAAAAGATGTCACATCAAGAGAATGAACCATTGCTTAAAGATTCATGGCCCATGAAAAACGGCAGCGAAAGAAGCTCGGCGGCAAGTGAACGGGCTTAGATCAACAATGCGAAGATAATAAAACATTGCACAAAAAATCATAGCCCATGACAACCAACGGCGAAAGAAGCTCAACGGTTAAGGCATAATGGGCGTAGATCGACAATGCAGAAAGTGTCCAGAAAATCCTATAGAAAACAACAAGGACAAGTAGGCCACAAAAGTTGTATAGAAAGGATCAGGACATTAGAAAGGTTAACAGACAATGGTATCGTGGACTCGTATGGCATGAGGAAACACAAAATATCAATGGATTTGATGAACGCAATGGAAAACAAGGAAGCTAAAATCTAGGAAGCATACACGACACGAAGATGAAGTGTATGCAGAAGACATTATGCTTTTTTTATTGTTGTTGAAATCAAGATGGGAATGCAGCAGAAGCTAGCATGCACTCGGCCACATACGTGACGGAAAGGCAGCAACTAGCATGCAGGAGCAAATGTAGCACCACGCAGCAATATAGCAAAAGAGGACAAAAACACGTGCAAGAAGCACCAACAGACAAACATGTAGGAAGAATGCATCTGTTGTCCACGATCTGGAACAGTGCCGCCATGTAGGCTTCGATCTGGAGAGCCAAGTCGATGCTCGCTACCGGGTTTGGCTGGCAGAGACGACGAGGTGGAGGCCATCGATGAATCCGGCACGTGGGGATGGAGTTGCGCGTCAGGAGCAGCGGCAGGCAGAGATCAACCAAGTCGATGCAGCATGTGGACCTGTGTGTCCAGTAGTAGCTGGATACAGGCAGCACATCAAGGAGCAGTAGCCGATATGATGGACGTGAGCAGGCGGTGAGAGCCGGATGAGGCAGATGGAGAGGCAGCCGCCCGGCCCATTCTGGAGACATGGATGCGTTGACCATCGACGGAGATCTATCAAAAGAAGAAGACCGAAAAAATGCCTATCGTGTGGCGAGTTGTGGCGTCAGAGGGGACCTAAACCTAGGCTCTAATACCATGTTAGAAAATCAACTTATCTCTATTGAAGTCTCAAGGGGCATATATATATTACATAAGACTTGAGGTGTAAGGAAAGTAAACATAGACTAATAGGGCTTTTAGACCAATATTAATACTTCCTAAGAGAGAAGAACGGCCCACATGAGTAGATAAGGTAGATGGCATCAGCAGCACGAGGTCCTAGCAGCAACGTGGCAAGGGGAGAGTGGCCAAAGGCTTGGTCGGCCAGCCACCCTGAAACGTTTCCCTTTCTGGGGGTTACGCATCACCAACGTTTTGCATCAAAAAGGACATCCACAAATTCAAGGACACGTCACCCGTAAGAGCATCTACAACCGGATCGTCATACCTGTTGGAGAACGTCGCATGGGAAACAAAAAATTTCCTATACGCACGAAGACCTATCATGGTGATGTCCATCTACGAGAGGGGATTTCCGATCTACGTACCCTTATAGATCGCACAACAGGAAGCGTTAAGAAACGCGGTTGATGTAGTGGAACGTCCTCACGTCCCTCGATCCGCCCCGCGAACCGTCCCACGAACCGTCCCACGATCCGCTCCGATCTAGTGCCGAACGGACGGCACCTCCGCGTTCAGCACACGTACAGCTCGACGATGACCTCGGCCTTCTTGATCTAGCAAGAGAGATGGAGAGGTAGATGAGTTCTCCGGTAGCATGACGGTGCTCCGGAGGTTGGTGGTGATCTATCTCAGCAGGGCTCCGCCCGAGCTCCACAGAAATACGATCTAGAGGAAAAACCGTGGAGGTATGTGGTCGGACTGCCGTGGCAAAGTTGTCTCAAATCAGCCCTAGTACCTCAGTATATATAGGACGGAGGGGGAGGGACCTGCCTTGAGGCTCAAGAGAGCCCCAAGGGGTCGGCCGAAGCAAGAGGGGGAGTCCTCCCCTTCCAATCCTAGTCCAACTAGGATTGGAAGGTGGAGTCCTTCTCCACTTTCCCACTTCCCTTTTTTTCCTTTTGATTCCTGCGCATAGGGCCTCTTGGGTTGTCCCACCAGCCCACTAAGGGCTAGTGCGCATCCCTAAGGCCTATGGGCTTCCCCCGGGTGGGCTGCCCCCCCGGTGAACATCCGGAACCCATTCGTCACTCCCGGTACATTCCCGGTAATGTCCGAAAACTTTCCGGTAATCAAATGAGGTCATCCTATATATCAATCTTCGTTTCCGGACCATTCCGGAAACCCTCGTGACGTCTGTGATCTCATCTGGGACTCCGAACAACATTCGGTAACCAACATGTGTAACACTATGATCGAGATTCAATAAACCATTGAAGGTGTTTATTCAAGCAAATATAGTAACCATTATTCTCTTTAAATGAATAATCGTATTGCAATAAAAATGATCCAATCATGTTCATGCTTAACGCAAGCACCAAATAACAATTATTTAGGTTTAACACCAATCCCGATGGTAGAGGGAGCATGCGACGTTTGATCATATCAACCTTGGAAACACTTCCAACACGTATCGTCACCTCGCCTTTAGCTAGTCTCCGTTTATTCCGTAGCTTTCATTTCGTGTTACTAATCACTTAGCAACCGAACCGGTATCCAATACCCTCGCGCTACTAGGAGTACTAGTAAAGTACACATCAACATCATGTATATCAAATATACTTCTGTCGACTTTGCCAGCCTTCTTATCTACCAAGCATCTAGGGTAGCTCCGCCTCAGTGACCGTTCCCTTCATAACAGAAGCACTTAGTCTCGGGTTTGGGTTTAATCTTGGGTCTCTTCATTAGTGCAGCAACTGTTTTGTCGTTTCATGAAGTATCCCTTCTAGCCCTTGCCTTTCTTTGAAACTTAGTGGTTTTACTAACCATCAACTATTGATGCTCCTTCTTGATTTCTACTTTCGCAATGTCAAACATCGCGAATCGCTCAAGGATCATTGTATCTATCCTTGATATGTTATAGTTCATCACGAAGCTCTCACAGCTTGGTGGCAGTGACTTTGGAGAACCATCACTATCTCATCTGGAAGATTAACTCCCACTTGATTCAAGGGATTGTCGTACTCAGACAATCTGAGCACACGCTCAACGATTGAGCTTTTCTCCTTTACTTCATGGACAAAGAATCTTGTCGGAGGTCTCATACCCCTTAACAAGGGCACGAGCATGAAATCACAATTTCATCTCTTTAGAACATCTCTTATGTTCCGTGACGTTTCAAAACGTCTTCGGCGCCTTGCTTCTAAGCCATTAAGTATTTTGCACTGAACTATCGCGTAGTCATCAGAAACGTGTATGTCGGATGTTCACAACATCCACAGACGACACTCGAGGTGCAGCACACCGAGTGGTGCATTAAGGACATAAGCCTTCTACGCAGCAAAGAGGACAATCCTCAGTTTTACAGACTCAGTCCGCAAAGTTTTCTACTATCAACTTTCAACTAAATTTTCTCTAGGAACATATAAAAACTGTAGAGCTATAGCGCAAGCTACATCGTAATTCACAAAGACCATTAGACTATGTTCATGATAATTAGTTCAATTAATCATATTACTTAAGAACTCCCACTCAAAAAGTACATCTCTCTAGTCATTTGAGTGGTACATGATCCAAATCCACTATCTCAAGTCCGATCATCACGTGAGTCGAGAATATTTCAGTGGTAAGCATCTCTATGCTAATCATATCAACTATATGATTCATGCTCGACCTTTCTGTCTCTTGTGTTCCGAGGCCATGTCTGCACATGCTAGGCTCGTCAAGTTTAACCCGAGTGTTCCGCGTGTGCAACTGTTTTGCACCCGTTGTATGTGAACGTTGAGTCTATCACACCCAATCATCACGTGGTGTCTCGAAACGATGAACTGTTGCAACGATGCACAGTCGGGGAGAACACAATTTCAGCTTGAAATTTTAGTGAGAGATCACCTCATAATGCTACCGTCGTTCTAAGCAAAAAAAGGTGCATAAAGGATTAACATCACATGCAATTCATAAGTGACATGATATGGCCATCATCAAGTGCTCCTTGATCTCCATCACCAAAGCACCGGTATGATCTTCCTGTCACCGGCGCCACACCATGATCCCCATTATCATGGTCTCCATCATCGTGTCACCATCGAGGTTGTCGTGTATGCTATGCTATTACTACTAAAGCTACGTCCTAGCAATATAGTAAACGCATCTCCAAACACAACGTTAGTTTAAAGACAACCCTATGGCTCCTGTCGGTTGCCGTAGCATCGACGTGCAAGTCGATATTAACAGTTACAACATGATCATCTCATACATCCAATATATCACATCACGTCGTTGTCCATATCACATCACAAGCATACCCTGCAAAAACAAGTTAGACGTCCTCTAATTGTTGTTGCATGTTTTACGTGGTTGCCACGGGTATCTAGTAGGATCGCATCTTACTTACGCAAACACCACAACAAAGATGTATGAATTGCTATTTAACCTCTCTCCAAGGACCTCCTCAGTCAAATCCGATTCAACTAAAGTTGGAGAAACCGACACTCGCCAGTCATCTTTAAGCAACGGGGTTGCTCGTAGCGATGAAACCAGTCTCTCGTAAGCGTACGAGTAATGTCGGTCCGAGCTGCTTCGATCCAACAATGCCGCGGAATCAAGAAAAGACTAAGGAGGGCAGCAAAACACACATCACCGCCCACAAAAAATTTTGTGTTCTACTCGAGATAACATCTACGCATGAACCTAGCTCATGATGCCACTGTTGGAGAACGCCGCATGGGAAACAAAAAATTTCCTACGCGCACGAAGACCTATCATGGTGATGTCCATCTAAGAGAGGGGATTTCCGATCTATGTACCCTTGTAGATCGCACAACAGGGAGCATTAAGAAACGCGGTTGATGTAGTAGAACGTCCTCACGTTCCTCGATCCACCCGCGAACCGTCCCACGAACCGTCCCGCGATCCGTCCCACGATCCGCTCCGATATAGTGCCGAACGGACGACACCTCCACGTTCAGCACATGTACAACTCGACGATGATCTCGGCCTTCTTGATCCAGCAAGATAGATGGAGAGGTAGATGAGTTCTCCAGCAGCGTGACGGTGCTCCGGAGGTTGGTGGTGATCTATCTCAGCAGGGGTCCGCCCGAGCTCCGCAGAAATACGATCTAGAGGAAAACCCGTGGAGGTATGTGGTCGGGCTGCCGTGGCAAAGTTGTCTCAAATCAGCCCTAATACCTCAGTATATATAGGAGGGAGGGGGAGGGACCTGCCTTGAGGCTCAAGAGAGCCCCAAGGGGTAGGCCGAAGCAAGGGGGGGAGTCCTCCCCTTCCAATCCTAGTCCAACTAGGATTGGAAGGTGGAGTCCTTCTCCACTTTCCCACTTCCCCTTTTTTCCTTTTGATTCCTGCGCATAGGGCCTCTTGGGCTGTCCCACCAGCCCACTAAGGGCTGGTGCGGCACCCCTAAACCCTATGGGCTTCCCCCGCGTGGGCTGGCCCCCCGGTGAACATCCGGAACCCATTCGTCACTGCCGGTACATTCCGATAATGTCTGAAAACTTTCCGGTAATCAAATGAGGTCATCCTATATATCAATCTTCATTTCCGGACCATTCCGGAAACCCTCGTAATGTCCGTGATCTCATCCGGGACTCCGAACAACATTCGGTAACCAACCATATAACTCAAATACGCATAAAACATCGCCTAACCTTAAGTGTGCAGACCCTGCGGGTTCGAGAACTATGTAGACATGACCTGAGGGACTCCTCGGTCAATATCCAATAGCGGGACCTGGATGCCCATATTGGATCCTACATATTCTACGAAGATCTTATCGATTGAATCTCAATGCCAAGGATTCATATAATCCCGTATGTCATTCCCTTTGTCCTTCGGTATGTTACTTGCCCAAGATTCGATCGTCAGTATCCGCATACCTATTTCAATCTCGTTTACCGGCAAGTCTCTTTACTCATTCCGTAATACAAGATCCCGTGACTTACACTAAGTCACATTGCTTGCAAGGCTTGTGTGTGATGTTGTATTACCGAGTGGGCCCCGAGATACCTCTCCATCACACGGAGTGACAAATCCCAGTTTTGATCCATACTAACTCAACGGACACCTTCAGAGATACCTGTAGAGCATCTTTATAGTCACCCAGTTACGTTGTGACGTTTGATACACACAAGGCATTCCTCCGGTGCCAGTGAGTTATATGATCTCATGGTCATAGGAATAAATACTTGACATGCAGAAAACAGTAGCAACAAAATGACACGATCAACATGCTACGTTCATTTAGTTTGGGTCTAGTCCATCACATGAATCTCCTAATGATGTGATCCCGTTATCAAGTGACAACACTTGCCTATGGTCAGGAAACCTTGACCATCTTTGATCAATGAGCTAGTCAACTAGAGGCTTACTAGGGACAGTGTTTTGTCTATGTATCCACACAAGTATTGTGTTTCCAATCAATACAATTATAGCATGGATAATAAACGATTATTATGAACAAAGAAATATAATAATAACTAATTTATTATTGCCTCTAGGGCATATTTCCAACAATACCCACCCTAAACGACCGAGCGGGCTGCCCTATCACTATCCATATGCAAAAACCAAGTTTGATGAACATGGTCCAAACGCCCAGATTGACCGAGAGTCCCCATATATGGCTCATATCTCGGTCCGATATGCAGACGCTCGAACACGCCCGTGCACCGCCACCATGTCGCCCAACCCACTCTGCCCATGCCTATCCAACATCATCCTAACAAAAAAATAGGATCTGAAGTATGTCTAGAGGGGGATGATTAGACTACTTGACCAAATAAAAACTTAGCTTTTTCCCAATTTTAGCGGTGGGTCAGTTTTAGCAATTATGACTAGTCAAGGTCACCCTACACATGCATATCTAAGAGTATAGCAGCGGAATGTAAAGACATGCAAATGTAATGTAGAGGGTAGGAAAGGAAGATCAAACGCAAAGGTTGACACGGCAATTTTTGACGTGGTTCCGATAGATGGCGCTATCGTACGTCCATGTTAGTGGAGACTTCAACCCATGGAGAGTAACGGTTGTGAGAGTCCACGGAGGTCTCCACCCACAAGGGGTCCACGAAGAAGCGGCATTTTCTATTCCACCAAGGCTTATGTCCACACATGACTAGCCTCACTCACGACAGACCTTCATGAAGTAGGCGATCTCCTTGCCCGTACAAACTTCTTGGTTCAACTCCACAACACGAAGTAGGAGGTTCCCAAGCGACACCTAACAAATCTAGGAGGCACCACCCTCCAAAAGGTAATATATGCGGTAGAACGATGAACTCCTTGCTCTTGTGCTTCAAAAGATAGTCTCCTCAACACTCAAGCACTCTCACTCAGATTTGGCATGGGTAGGAGAGATTGATTTTGTGGAATGCAACTTGGGGAGGCTAGAGATCAAGTTTCAAATGAATGGATTGGAATATCTTGATCTCAACACATGAGTAGGTGGCTCTCTCTCAAAAAAATGGATCTGGCAAGTGTGTGTGTGTGTTTTGAGTGCTTCCTCTACGAATGAAAGGAGGTGGAGGGTATATATAGGCATCCCCCAAAGTCCAACCGTTACAACATTATTTCCCAACTCGGTGACACCGAAATGAATCTCGGTGATATCGAGTTGCACTAAATGTGGAAACTTTTGAATTCTTGGTGAGACCGATATATGAATCTCTCTCGTACCGATACGATGACCTAGGGCAGTTTCACTAAGCACTTGAGCAACAAATTCATCATAATACCTCACCCCCTTTTAATAGTATTGAAAGCACAGTTGCTCCCCAAGGTGGTTTTGGTAATTAATCACAACATATGCATCATTGGCCTAATGAGTTTTTCCAAGTATATTTCAGAAAAGTTCAAACGATGCTTTGGCTATAGGATTGAGTGGAGATGGCCATTGATGAAGGAAGGAATAAAATTGGCTAAGGCTTCAAGCTAGAAGACTCTTCATTTTACACTTCATGAGAAATCACATTAGAGTCCATAGGAAAGCCAATACTATTAAAAGGGGATGAGGTGTTATGATGAATTGGTTCCTCAAGTGCTTAGAGTTAGCCACCAAAAATACTCAGCCACTCGTCCACAAAATATATCTGTCCCAAGCCAAATATCCAAAATCGGTGTCATCAACAATTTCTACTCGGCCCTACCGATTTGAGACTAGCCAAACCCTACCACTTTGGTGCAACCCAAAGTGCATCGGTGCTACCGAGTTCATGTGACCAACTTTCTGTTGCCTCGGTACACAAAATCAGAATTTCTGAGTTTGAGTATCGATGTCACCGAGTTATGTCATCTCACCGTTAGTCACCTTTTCGGTGCCACCGAGATTCAAAGTTACTGCCTTTTGAGCAAGTCGGTACCACCGAGTTTGTAATTTCGGTGTCACCGTGTTGGTCAATCATGGTGTAATGGTTGGATTTTGTGTGCTGCCTATATATACCCCTCCGCCTACCTCTCATTCGTAGAGGAAGCACTCAGAACACACACTTCATTGCCAGATTCATTTTTCTATCAGAGAGCCACCTACTCGTGTGTTGAGATCAAGAGATTCCATTCCAGCCATTTGAACCTTGATTTCTAGCCTCCCCAAGTTGCTTTCCACAAGATAAATCTCTCCTACCCCTGTCAAATCTAAGAGAGAGTGATTGAGTGTTGAGGAGACTATCTTTAGAAGCACAAGAGCAAGGAGTTCATCGTTCTACCACATCTATTACCTTTTGGAGGGTGATGCCTCCTAGATTGGTTAGGTGTCGCTTGCGAGCCCCCTACTTCATGTTGTGGAGTTGAACCAAGATGTTTGTAAGGGCAAGGAGATTGCCTACTTAGTGAAGATCTAACGTGAGTGAGGATAGTCCTATGTGGACGGAAACCGTGGTGGAATAGACAAGGTCGCTTCTTCGTGGACCCCTTGTGGGTTGAGCCCTCCGTGGACTCTCGCAATCGTTACCCTTTGTGGGTTGAAGTCTCCACTAACATGGACGTACGATAGCGCCACCTATCGGAACCATGCAAAAAATCAATGTGTCAACCTCATGCGTTTGATCTCCCTACCCTTCCTTACTTTACATTTGCATGTTTTACTTTCCGCTGCTATATACTCTTAGATGTGCATGTGTAGGGTGTACTTGACTCGTCATAATTGCTAAAACTGGCCCACTCTAAAAATTGGGAAAGGCTAAGTTTTATCGTGTTAAGTACTCTAATTACCCCCCCTAGACATACTTTTAATCCTACAAGTGGTATTAGAGCTTTGATATCCATTGCATTTGTTTCACAACCTAGGAGACTATGGCGCCTAGTGAGGGAAGTTATCACCGTAGAGGTCCATACTTCGATGGCACTAATTTTTCTAGTTGGAAGCATAAGATGAAAATGCATCGTCTTGGTTATAATCCTATCGTATGGGGCATTGTTTGTGTTGATGTGCAAGGTGATTTCTTCGGAGAAGGGCGAGAACCAGATCGTGATGCAATAGCGTAAGAATTGAAGATGTTGCAATTCAATGTGCAAGCCAGTGACATCATATTCAGCTTCATATGCCCCGAATAATTCAACAAAATCAGTCGCCTTGAGAATGCAAAGGAAATTTGGGATACTTTGATTGATATGCACGAAGGTACCGATTCTATCAGAGAATCTAAGTTGGATGTGCTTCAAAGTGAGCTTGACAAGTTCAAGATGAAGGATGGTGAAGGAGTCGCCGAAATGTACTCCAGGCTAGCTCTCATCATAAATGAGATTGTCGGCTTAGGAAGCGAAGAGAAGACCGACAAAATCATCATCAAGAAGATACTTAGAGCTTTGGATGGAAGATACAACACCGTGTGCACATTAATCCAAATGATGCCCAACTACAAAGATCTCAAGCCTACTAAAGTCATTGGAAGGATTGTTGCTCATGAAATGTCTCTCAAAGACAAAGATGAGTTACACAACAAGTCAAGCGGTGCTTACAAAGCTTCAGTTGATGCTCATGCTACTTCAAGTGCCAACCTTGTTACCAATGAAGAGATAAGCCTCATGGTTAGAAAATTAAACAAGTTCTATGAGAGTATAAGGAAAGAGAGAAGCTTAAGCTCAAGACATGATGAGAAGCGTTCGTCCAGTCGTGACCGAAACTGCTACAACTGTGGGAATCCCGGACACTACTCTAATGAGTGTTGTGATCCCTGCAAACGAATAGAAGATTCACCTCAAAGACGAAGCTCAAGATATGAGTTACCTCGTAGAGAGAGAAGGAGTAGAGAAGATCATCATGAACGAAGACAGTCCGGAGAGGCAAGGAATCAGAGAAGAAGGACAAATACACCAAGAGAAGCTCTAGAAGAAGACATCAAGCTCTTTTTGGTGGATGGGTTTCTCGCTCCGAGTCTGACAACCAATCCGAGAGAAGCTACCACTCCAACTCTGACTATAGTCAAGATGAAGGTGTTGCCGGAATTGTACTTGTTTCCTCCAACTCCTATGACATATTTGATTCACCAAATGAAAGGATTGGAAACTTCTTCATGGCAAAAGGCCCCAAGGTATCACACCCTGAGCATTTTGACTTTAATAGTGATGAGGATGACTTGTTAGGAGAAGATGACTTGCTTCTTGATAAGACTAGTGATAATGTTGAAAATGAACTTGCTAATTTTCATGCTAGTCAAGAGAAGTCGAATGACGATGATAAGAGAGAAATTGAACGACTAACTAAAGAATTAAACACTCTTAAGTTAGCTCATGAAACTACTCTACTACTCTAGAGATCATAGAGAGCTTGCAAGAACTCATGAGAAGCTATGCTTCGAGAAGCTAAATTTAGAGCAAGAGCATGAGTTCCTAAAAGCAATCAATGATGATCTTCGAAAGAAGAGTTCCTCTTATCTAGCCAAATGATTACTCTTGTCTACTTTTGTTCCACATGTTAAACCTAAGAACACTAGTAACAAAGGCAAGAAAGTTTCTTCTTCTAGCAACAACAATGCTAAAGCTAAATCAAATGATATTGTTGCTAGTAGCTATCTTGATTCCACTAATGATTATCTTAGCCAAGTTACACTTGAGCAAGAAAATGATTTATTGAAAGGGATTATAGAGATAGGTGTCTTCAAGATTCTTGCCGGAAGTAAGCAATTTGAGAAAATTGTGCGCGAGCAAGGAGGACATCGGAAGAAGCAAGGTGTTGGCTACTTCAACGTTAACGGAGATGTTTGGGAAGAAGGTACATATCCCATTCCCAAGTTTGTTCCTCAAGAAGAGAAGTATGATCCTACTTCTCCCAAGGTAACAAGCTCACAAGATGGCCTTATACCACAGGACCACAAGGGCAAGGGAAAGCTTCAAGAGGACATTGACTCATTTGAAGAAGAGCCCCAAGCCAAGGTTGGGTGGGTTCCCAAGGACACTTCTAGTACTACCTCATCTAGTGATACCACAACTCCAAAGATTCCCATCAAAATGATATGTGTCCCCAAGAGGAAGAACTAGAAAGTTCTTGAGGGGTGACTCCGCCAATGAAATTCACTCCCGTCCATTTTGGCAAGAACTATATGCAATCAACCTCAACCATATGCATTGGTTCGAGGAGTCACACATTCCTCAAAGGTGAGAAAGGGACAAGGTAACTAAAGCATCTTTGGACATCAACTCCCATGTATTTCACTCCATGTCCATAGATATCTTTGTGTTTGTTCCTTTTGCTTTGGGACTAACCCATGTAGGTGAGAAGAGTAAGAAACAATAAGGATTGCTCCCAACTCAAGATGATCTTCATCAATATTGAGCATCCACCACTACTTCACCTACTTGAAGTCTTCTACACAAAACTCAAGGTTAGTTTGTCCCTCTTAGGGGGGATGTCATATCAAGAGGGAGCTTCACTCTAAATCTTGAGTGTAAGCATATCCTAAAGATATGAACACATTAATGCTTTATGTAAAACTGGTAACCCCACTTGTGCTTAAACGATGAGTATGACCTATGGTCAAGTATTCTTACTTGACTCCTAAGTCAATATACTCATATATAGATGACTTCGTCATCGCTCAAGTGCTTGATAGATGCTGAGATGTTTGTGCATGTTCATCATGATTATATTTGACATCTTATTGTGTGAGCATGTTGGTCTGCATATATTTTCTCATGCGAGGATATCCAATTGTTGCTATTTGGCTTTTGTTTTATCTGTTGCCAATTGGATAGACAAGAATGCCTAGGACCCCTCTCTAGCTATCTATGCTTTCTCGTCTCAAGTTCTATTCATGCTTCATCAGAAAAACTTGAACAAGCACTTCTCGATCCCTCTGTGTGAAGGAGCACTCGGAGTTCCGTATCGACAAAGGCTACACTCCAAAACCTCTTTGTGAATCTTGGTGCCACCAACCCCACAATCTCGGTTCCACACAATTACAAAGTTGATCTGGGTTTTCAATCTCGGTACCACCGAAACCACTACCTCGGTTTCATCGAGTTTCCATATTAACTGACAACATCAAAACTCTGTGGCACCGAAATCTTAGTATCGGTGACACCGACACTAGCAGGTATATATTCTCACGGATCCGACATTTTGAAATTACTCCTCAAATATTTTGTCCCCATCCCTAAGTTATCGTCACAAGGACCCCTAGTCATCGCCTTTGCATCCTCGAGTGCCTCAGCCATTGGGATTCGCCACCGCCGATGGAATCCTCTCCAGCATCGTCGTCTAGCGGGATCATCACCGAATTAGGGGTTGCTTGTCTGCTGGTTTGCTGGTATGCTTGTCTGCTTGGTGTGCAGGATGTCAAGATCTGATAATAGCCAAAACAACTTCACTGAGGATAGTGTTGATATGGACTCACGCACAAGTCCTGAGAGGTCCCCTTATGATCCACGCACCCCCAGTTCCCATGGTTTGCCCAAGGCTGCTACAAGGACAAGAAGGAAACTGAATTCTGATGAAGAAGACTCGGACTTTATTCCTATTGAGTCTGCTCTCCAAAAGTAGAAAGAGAAGCATGCTGTCAAGAAAAATGTCAGGAAGGAGAACTCAAAACCATCTGACATGAGAGCTCTAATACGTCTCCAACGTATCTATAATTTTTGATGGTTCCATGCTATTAACTTGTCAACTTTGGATGTTTTGTATGCATTTTATATCTTTTTTGGGACTAACCTATTAACTCAATGCAAATTGCCAGTTCCTGTTTTTCCGTGTTTTTGACCTTTTTCAGAGGAGAATATTAAACGGAGTCCAAACAGAATAAAACCTGCGGAATGATTTTTTCCATAACAGAAGACACGCAAGAAACTTGAGAACCAAGGCAGGGGACCTCAGAGGAGGCCACAAGCCACCCAGGCCCGACCTGGGGGGGGGGGCTAGCAGGCTTGTGGGACCCATGTGGCTCCCGTGCCCTACTTCTTCCGCCTATAAATTCTCCAAAAATCTGAAACTGCGAAAGAGATCCACGAAAATACTTTTCCGCCGCCGCAAGCTTCTGTCTCCGCAAGATCCCATCTGGGGCACGTTCTGGTGCCCTGCCAGAGGGGGGATTCGGACACGGAGGGCTTCTCCATCAACACCATTGCCTCTCCGATGATGCGTGAGTAGTTCACCACAGACCTTCGGGTCCATAGCTAGTAGCTAGATGGCTTCTTCTCTCTCTTGGATCTTCAATACAAAGTTCTCCATGATCTTCATGGAGATCTATCCGATGCAATCTTCTTTTGCGGTGTCTTTATCGAGATCCGATGAATTGTGGATTTATGATCAGATTATCTATGAATATTATTTGAGTCTCCTCTGATCTCTTATATGCATGATTTCGTATCCTTGTAATTCTCTTCGAGTTGTGGGTTTCGTTTGGCCAACTTGATCTATAATTCTTGCAATGGGAGAAGTGCTTGGTTTTGGGTTCATACCGTGCGGTGACCTCACCCAGTGACAGAAGGGGTAGCGAGGCACGCATCGTGTTGTTGCCATCAAGGGTAAAAAGATGGGGTTTATATCTATTGAATGAATTTATCCCTCTACATCATGTCATCTTGCTTAAGGCGTTACTCTGTTTGTCATGAACTTAATACACTAGATGCATGCTGGATAACGGTCGATGTGTGGAGTAATAGTAGTAGATGCAGACAGTATCGGTCTACTTGTCTCGGACGCGATGCCTATATGTATGATCATTGCCTTAGATATCATCATGACTTTGCGCGGTTCTATCAATTGCTCGACAATAATTTGTTCACCCACCGTAATACTTGCTATCATGAGAGAATCCTCTAGTGAACACTATGCCCCCCCGGGTCTACTTCACATCATATCTTTAGCTCTACACTTTTACTTTGTTGCACTTTCCGCCTTCAGATCTCACCTTGCATTTAATCATGAAGGGATTGACAACCCCTTTATAGCGTTGGGTGCAAGTTTGTTTGTTTTTGCGCATGTACTTTGGAGTCTTGCCTTGATACTCCTACTGGATTGCTGCTACCTTGGTTCTCAAACTGAGGGAAATACTTACTGCTACTGTGCTGCATCACCCTTTCCTCTTCAAGGGAAAAGCCAACACAAGCTCAAGAGGTAGCAAGAAGAATTTCTGGCGCCGTTGCCGGGGAGTATCAAGTCAAGAATAGTCTTCCTCCAACGTGTCAATTTCTGGCACCGGGGACTATTCTAAGTGAAGCTTATGCAAGTAACTGTCGCAAACTCATCTCTTGCATTTACTTTCATTTTTCCTTTTGCCTCTCGTTTTCCTCCCCCCACTTCTAAAAAAAAATTACAAAAATATTTGCTTTTTCGTTTGCCTTTCCTTTGCCTGTGTGCTATGTGCCTTCAATATGCTTGCATCTTCGCTTGCTGAAAATCTATTGATATGGATCCTCATCCACTTGATAATCTCTTTAAGAGATTCAATTATGTTGAACCAATTGCTAGTGAGTTGAGTGCACTTGACTATCTTTATGAAGTTTTGCTTGAGATGCGTGAATCTGAAGTGATTCACGAGGGCTCCTTGAATGAAAAGCATGATTGCAATGGTTTCACTATGAATTTTATTAATGGCAATCATGCTAAAAATATGCAAAACCCTAAGCTTGGGGATGCTAGTTTTGCTATGTCCACTACTTGTTGCAATGATCATGATTGGGGTAATGATTTTTCTTATGATCTTGAAAATTTGTTTAAGCCTCATGATGATTATGATATTTGCAATAATATTGAAAGTGGGTTTGGAGAAGTCATGACTTTAGTTGATGACAATCCCACTATTTTTTAAGAGCGTCAACTTTGCATGCATGCGGATCATGAAAAGAATATCCTATGTGATAGCTATATTGTTGAATTTGAATATGATCCCACATGTAATTGTTATGAGAGAGGAAAATATTGTGGTAGTAACTTTCATGTTACTATTTCACCTCTCGTTATGTTGAGATTGCTATTGCCTCTTTATTCTCCCTTTCATATGGTAGTTATTGCGTGTCGTGATAATTGTTTTCCTATATAATGCCTATGCATAGGAAGTATGTTAGACTTAGATGTGATTTTCACATGTTTCATGATGCTCTCTTCGTGTCCGATTGCTATCTTTTATGTGAGCATCATTGAATTATCAATGCCTAGCTAAGGGCGTTAAACAATAGCGCTTGTTGGGAGGCAACCCAATAAATTTATTTTTGCTTTTTGCTTTCTATTTTGTTGTTTCCACACCATCATAATTCTGTTATGATTGTGTTTTTTGTGTTTCTTTTTGTGTTTGTGCCAAGTAGAACCTTTATGATTAGTTTTGGTGATGGTTGTTTGATCATGCTGAAAAAGACAGAAACTTTGTGCTCACGAAATTATTTTTAATTCCTATCCAGAAAGAGGTTTTGAGTTGATTCTTTTTGCTGCTGATTGATATACCAATTTCCCTAATTTTCATAACTTTTCAGAATTTTTGAGATACGAGAAGTATACGAAGTATACATATTTCTACAGACTGGTCTGTTTTTGTCAGATTCTGTTTTTGTTGTGTTGATTGCTTATATTGATGAAACTATGGATATTATCGGGGGGTACTAGCCATGGAAAAGTGAGAATACAGTAATATAACACCAATATAAATAGAAATTAAGTTTGCTACAGTACCTAAATAGGTGGTGGTTTGTTTTGTTATACTAATGATATCACGAGTTTCTGTTTAAGTTTTGTGTTGTGAAGTTTTCAAGTTTTGGGTAATGTTCTCATGGACAATGGAATAAAGAGTGGAAAGAGCTCAAGCTTGGGGATGCCCAAGGCATCCCAAGCCAAATTCAAGGACACCAAAAATCCTAAGCTTGGGGATGCCCCGGGAAGGCATCCCCTCTTTCGTCTTCAATCCATCGTAACATTACTTGGAGTTATATTTTTATTCACCACATGATATGTGTTTTGCTTGGAGCGTCGTGTATTATAGAAGTCTTTCTTTTTGTTGTGTCACAATCATCCTTGTTGCACACCTTTTTTAGAGAGACATGCACTCATCATGATTTTGCTAGAATACTCATTGAGCTTCGCTTATATATTTTGAGTTAGGCAATTTAGCTCGCATGTGCTTCACTTATATCTTTTGAGTTAGATAACTTTGCTCTAGTGCTTCACTTAGATATTTTTAGAGCACGATGGTGTCATATTTTGGAGAAATAAGAACTCTCGATCTTCACTTATATCTTTTTAAGAGTGCTCTCTATCTGAGTAACTTGGTAGTTGGCTTGTGCTATGAAAGTAGTCCTAAAGATGATAGGCATCCAAAGAGGATACAATAAAAACTTCCATATTCTTGTGCATCGATTAGTAAAGAGAAGTTTGATTCCTCTCAATTAGTTTTGAGACATGGATTTGTTAATATTAGAATTATGTTAGTAGGGTGTCGTGAATCCATAAATACTTGTGTTGAAGTTTTTTTTGAGGGTAAACACCATACTCATTAACTTAAACGGTGTGAGGGTAAATCGCCCTCGACACACACTGCCACTGGGGCAGGTACAAGGTTTTCCCACTCCTCAAAGTGGTTAGAGGCATACGACCAACCTATGCTAGCTAGGTTATGCGCTTCCGTGTTAGCCTCCCTACGGCACACCGTGATCTTATGTTTGGAGAACCACATCTTGAGCTGAAACTTGAGGTCCTCGATCACCGCTGCATATGCTGAAGCATCCACCTGAGCAAAGTCCATGGCCTCCTGGAGCAGTGTGCAATCTGTCTCGAAAAAGACTCGCACTAGGCCAAGCTCGGCGGCACATGATATCGCATGTGCAAGGGCATATACTTCCGCCACAAAGGCGTCATAGACATGATCCTGCCTACCCGCCCTTGCCGCAATCACCGCTCCTTTTGCATCGCGGGCGATGACACCCCACCCCGAGCCCTCCTGTCCCGGAATGAAAGAGCCATCCACATTTATCTTGATCATTTCACCAGGGGGCGGCCGCCACCGTTGGGAAGACAGCCCAACTTTCGCACGCAAAATATTTGCTCATATTGGATAACATTAGCCCGTGTCCGTCGAGCGACTGCCTCTGCGGAATCCGGTAGCTCCCATTCCCTAAGCTTATTCCGGTTAGACCACTAGAGCCACCAGAAGGTAAGTATAAGCATCCGTTTGTGGTCACCGAGACTCCAGATGTAATCCAACGCGTGGTACACCGATGGAATTTCCTGCATTTCACGCCGTTCTGCCTCCAGCGCAAGCTCTCGCCAAACCACCTTGGCGTTTTTGCACTTGATAAACAGGTGTCCACCATCCTCGTCAGCTTGACCACAGAAGAGGCATTTTGTGTTCTCCACTGGGATCCCCTGTTCTTGAGATGCACTCGGAGAGCCAGGGATTCGTGCTTTAACCTCCATGCGAACATCTGGATGTTCCTCGGCCCTCTGAGCTTCCACAGCCAGCGCCATGAATCATCAGTGCGTGGGTTGACAGGGGCCGCTGCCATACTCGATCCCACATCTCCTTGTGTCAAGTGTTTACGTAGCAGAACCTGTAGCTTATAGGCGCTCTTAACGGAATGAGCTCCTTTGCTATCATACTGGTAGGCCACAAAGTCCGGCACCCCTTCCCTTAGTGGGATCTGCATAATATATCGGGCATCATCCTCCCAAAAGGTCTTGCGAACAAGCCTTTCATCCCAAAAGCCAGTAGCTGGATCAATGAGCTCATTGACGCGTTCAAGCAGGATGCCCCTCCGGGGAGTGATCACTCTTCGCGACCACGGTCTCGGTATCCAAGGATCTTTCCATATGTTAACATTCATCCCATCTCCAATGCGCCATATGTATCCATCCTTGATGAGCTCCAGTCCATGCAGCAGGCTTCTCCAGGAGTACGAGATGCCATGACGTGGGGTAGCATCGAGAACATGAGTGTTGGGGAAGTACCGTGCCTTCAGTACCCTAGCACACAGCGATTCTGGACATTGAATTAGCCTCCAAATCTGCCTGGATAACATTGCTATATTGAAACAGTCCATGTCCCTGAAGCCCAGTCCTCCCTGATCTTTCAGTTTTGTGAGCTTCTCCCAGCTGATCCAATGAATGGTGTTTTCCTTATCTTGCTGGCTCCACCAGTATTTCCCCAGCATCGAACTAAGCTCCTCACAGAAAGACTTCGTAAGGTAGAAGCAGGACATAGCATAGATAGGGATTGCTTGTGCCACGGCTTTTACTAGGGTTTCCTTGCCTGGCTTTGCAATAAGCTTTTCCTTCCAACCATAAACCTTCCCTGCGATTGCCCCTTTGATATAAGCGAAGGCTTTCCTCCTGGATCGGCCCACATGAACCGGCAAACCCAGGCATTTCTCGTTCCATGTCTCGCTCTGGATACCCAGAATGTTCTTCACAACCATGCGTGTGTCTTCTGCGGTATTGGGACTGAACATTACAGCTGATTTCTCTGTATTGATACATTGGCCGGAGCAACTCTCATACAAATCCAGAATTTCCTTCAACACTAACGCCTCCCGCGGTTCAGCTTTCATAAGCAGGACGAAATCATCAGTGAAGAATAGATGTGACACCGTGGGTGTCGTGCTGCATATTTTCACCCCACTTATCCGCCCTGCGCCCTCCGCCTCTTGGAGTAGTGCCGACAGGCCTTCTGCGCAAATGACAAACAAGTACGGCAACAGAGGGTCCCCTTGGCGAAGGCCCCTTGTCGGACAGAACTGCTCTATGAGATCACCATTAACCTTGATTTGATATCTCACGGTGGTAACGCACCGCATGATGAGCTATACAACCTCGTAGTCGAAGCCCAACCTGCATAGCATTGCTTCCAGGAAACTCCACTCGACCCGATCATACGCCTTGCTCATGTCCGCCTTGACTGCCGCAAACCCATCTTTCCCCTTGGTCTTGTGGAGGAGGTAGTCTGAAATCTCATAGGAGATCAGCACATTGTCGGTGATAAGTCTGCCAGGTACAAAGGCACTCTGATTGTCTGATATTATCTCTGGCACGATCAGTTTCATCCGGTTCGCGATTACCTTGGACACCAACTTATAGACCACATTGCACAAGCTGATGGGGCGCAAATCCTTGATCCTACTCGGTGATTTAACTTTGGGAATAAGAACAATAAGAGTGTCATTCCACCCTTCTGGAATCGCGCCTCCATTGAGCACTGTTAATACTTCCTCTACTACTTGATCCCCCATGAGATGCCAGTTCCTCTTGTACACAACGGAGGGCATACCATCCGGGCCAGGTGCCTTCAGATCTCCTATATGATCAAGGGCAGCTTTGATCTCCTCCCTAGTGAATGCAACCGACATGAGGGTGTTCATCGCGTGTGTTACTTGAGGTTGTACCTTACACCGGAGGTCCTCCATATGCCCCCCCAAATTTGAAGTGAATGAGTCCTGAAAAAAGGAGCACACATAAGTGGTTAGCTCTTCCCCCTCCTGCACTACCGAGCCATCCTCCCTCCTGAGCCCCTTAATTTTACTCTTCTTCCTCCTAGCTGAAGCCACCACCATGAAATATTTCGTGTTTCTATTCCCATCCTTGAGCCAAGCGACATGGGATCGTTGCTTTGCTTTGATGTGTTGCTTCTCCTCCAAGTCATGCACTACACCCCGTAGCCTCCCCTCTTCCCGGACCTTCAACTCAGACACTGTTGCGCACATACATCTCTCCAGCTCTGCCTGTGCCTTCTTCAGTCTTCCTGCTATCTCCCCTACCTCCTCCTTATGCCATACTCGCATCTTGGTTGCCACTTTCCTCAGATTTTGAGCAACGTTGCCACCTTCTGCCCTCCCTTCGTCCCATGCCTCCTTGATAGCTGTGGCACACCCCTCCACCTGTAGCCACCATGCTTCAAAACGAAACCCCTATCGCCTCCTTGACACTGCCGGCCAACCCCACCCTCTGTGTTAACGATTAACGGTCTATGATCCGAGTGGCGCGGCCGCCCATGCACCACGGTAAAGCCTGGAAACATCTCACACCATTCGGTATTTGCTGTTGCTCGGTCGAGCCGTTCGCATATATATGAACGCGCCTCCTTGCTATGGTTCCTCCACATGAATTTGTCTCTAGTGTAGCCAATATCACACAGCCCCGCATTCTCCAGCGTCTCACGAAACCTATCCATGCACACCTGAGGTCTACGACTCCCTCCCACCTTCTCTCCATCCAGTAGGATCTCATTGAAATCCCCAAAACACATCCATGGTCTCCCCTGTTGGTGTTGTTGCCCTAGCAGTCGCAATGTACGCCATGTTTCTGTTTTACACTCCGCTTCCGACTCGCCATATATCCCAATTAGCCTCCATATAGCACCAGAATCTTCCATAACATCCACATAAATGTGCCGTCGACCATACGACCGAAGTGTCACATGTACCTCCTTCTTCCACAGTAGAGCAGCCCCTCTACTCCTTCCTACCGCACCCCATGCGACCTTGTTACCTAGCCCCAAGCGCCACTTGAACTTCTCCACTTCCTTCTCGGTAAGCTTGGTTTCCGACAGGAAAAGGATGTTGGGATCCTCCATTCTCCCCAGCTCGAGGAGACTTTGAACTGTCGGGCCATTCCCGAGCCCCCGGCAGTTCCATCCAATGAGTTTCATTGTATTCGGCGGGGCTATTCCAACAGCCCGGCCGATAAGTTCAATTGTGGTAGTGCCTCAGTCTCCCCCTCCTTCACCCCATCTACCTCCTCACACAACTCCATACGCCCTCATTTTGCCTCCACTTCCTCCAGAGCCCCTTCCTTTGACCGCTTGGCTCCTGTCAGCCTACTGGGTTGTAGGTCTCCTCCATCAGTCACCTTACTCTCCCGCCTAAGCCTTTTGAATTTCCACTGTCCAGCCTCTCTTGGTTTCCCTCCTGCACCCTCTGTTGTGGTCGGACACTCCTCCTACAGTGTTGTGTGGTGCTGACCTTCTTCCCCGGAGCTGCCAAGAGGCGAGATGGCATCATTCTCCAAGTCCTTAGCGGCAGGGTTACTGATCAACCGCTCAGATGTGAGGGCCTTTCCCCTTGTTTGTTGCCTGTTTCCCGGGTCTCCTCCCCCTTCCTCGACCAGCTGCAGTTTCTTGGGTTGGCCTCTCTCTCTAGCAGTAGGGGCACTCTGCTTGGCCGGGCTTGTTACTTCCTCTCCCTTCTCCGCATCCACACTCCTCCCCTCCATACTCCTCGAGTTCTCCTTGCGCCAGGACGGGCCATCACTGCCGCTCCCCGTCTTCTCCTAAGACCGGCTGCTACCAAAGGGTCGTGAGACTCCTGAACCTCGACCTCTACCCCTCCAGCTGCCAGACTCTTCCCCGTGCACCTTCCTGCGACCCATGTCTGCCCGGAGCCAACATCCGAATTGCGCCCGTCTATTCTTGTCCAGTTGCCTGTCGCACGCCCTTTCGCTGTGTCCCACCATCCCACACACATAGCAAAATTCAGCCAAGAACTCATATTCAAATCGGCACCACGCCCCCTCTTCCTCCTCACCTCCTCCATCGATATTCATCTTCTTCTTCTTCTGTTTCTGCCTTCCACCATCCTCCGCATCATCCAGCATAAAGCCCCTCATGATTGGTTTGTCTATGTTCATTCTGATCTTAACTCTCAGAAATTTCCCCAAGGCTACTCCATTAGCTCCAACGTCCGCTTCCACAAAACTACCAACGAGGTTCCCAATCTCCTCTGTCGTTACTTCATTCATCATCCCCAATGGGAGACTGAATACCCTCATCCAGATGGGGATCTCATTGAACTCATAGTCCTCCGACCGCTTCCCCGGATCATAGTCCTCCACCACTACCAGATCCTTCTCAAACATCCACGGGCCATCCTCCAACGCCCTTCGTTTCCCTGATTCCTGGTGGAACGTGAACACAAACAGGTTCTCCCCCACCTCCTTGCATTCGATGCCTTTGATCGGACACCACACACGCCCCAACGACAGCCGGATCGCGTCGGGGTGAGCCAGCTTCTCCGACCAGACTTTCCCTACCGCCTGCGCCACCGGGATCTTCCCCCTCTCCTTCCCCGGCACCCTGATCTTGACTCCACGTCATTCTTTCTCCGTCAACCGCAGCCCCCGCATCATCCCATCAACCGCCTCCATCTCCCTCCGCACTCCTGGTCTGACCCGAATTAGGGTTTAAGGTGGTGTACGACCGTGCGGCCCCAGGCACACGGAAGGCTATGAGGTGGTGGTGGGATCTACTCTCACCGGGACGAGGGTGGCATGCACTGCGCCGCAGATCAGAGATCCCGCCGTCGACCTAGCCAGGCCTCGCCCGAACCCGAACCGTGATCACCTCCGTAATCAGCGGAGCACCCTAACCGCCACACCAGGGCGGACTCCACCCTAACCGTCGACCTGCTCAATACTTGTGTTGAAGTTAGTGATTCCCTTAACATGCACGTATGGTGAACTGCCATGTTAGGAAGTCGGAGCATAATTGATTTATTGATTGTCAACCTTTGTGTGGCGGTCGGGATCGCGTGATGGTTAAGACCTACCAACCCTTCCCCTAGGAGTATGCGCTTCGCACTTTGTTTCGATTACTAATAAAACTTTCGCAATAAGTATATGAGTTCTTCATGACTAATTTGATTCCATGGTATAGATGCACTTTCACCTTCCACCGTTGCTAGCTTCTATAGTGCCGCGCAACTTTCGCCGGTGCACAAACCCACCATATACCTTCCTCAAAACAGCCACCATACCTACCTATTATGGCATTTTCATAGCCATTCCGAGATATATTGCCATGCAACTCCCACCGTTCCGTCTCATGACTTGTGCCGTTACTTTCATATTGCCTTTGCATGATCGTAAGATAGCTAGCGAGATGTTTCAACGCCATACGCTAAGCTAGATCGTTGCACATCCCGGTACACTGCCGGAGGCATTTCCTATAGAGTCATGATTGCTCTAAGTATTGAGTTGTGAGCCAATAAAAGTGTGATGATCATCATTATTAGAGCATTGTCCCATGTGAGGAAATAAAAAAAGAGGCCAAAGTTGCCCACCAAAAAAATGAAAATAGGCCAAAGAGCCCAAACAAAAGAGAGAGAGAGAGAGAAAGAGAGAAGGGACAATGCTACTATCTTTTTCCACACTTGTGCTTCAAAATAGCACCATGTTCTTCATGATAGAGAGTCTCTTGTTTTGACACTTCCATATACTAGTGGGAATCTTCATTATATAACTTGGCTTGTATATTCCAATGATGGGCTTCCTCAAAATTACCCTAGGTCTTCGTGAGCAAGCAAGTTGGATGCACACCCACTAGTTCTCCTTTTGAGCTTTCACACACTTATAGCTCTCGTGCATCTGTTGCATGGTAATCCCTACTAATTCACATTGATATCTATTGATGGGCATCTCCATAGCCCATTAATACGCCAAGTCAATGTGACCATCTCCTCCTTTTTTTTCCTCACAACCTCCACCACACTCTATTCCATCTATAGTGCTATATCCATGGCTCACGCTCATGTATTGCGTGAGAGTTGAAAAAGTTTGAGAAAGTAAGAGTGCGAAAACTATTACTTGGCCAATACCGGGGTTGTGCATGATTTAAATTCGTTGTGTGGGGATGATGGAGCATAGCCAGACTATATGATTTTGTAGGGATAACTTTCTTTGGCCTCGTTATTTCAAAAGTTCATGATTACTTTGCTAGTTTGCTTGAAGTATTATTGTTTTCATGTCAATAGTAAACTATTGTTTTGAATCTTACGGATCTGAACATTCATGCCACAAGAAAGAAGTTACAAAGGACAAATATGTTAGGTAGCATTCCACATCAAAAATTCAGTCTTTATCACTTCCCTACTCGAGGACGAGCATGAGTTAAGCTTGGGGATGCTTGATACGTCTCCAACGTATCTATAATTTTTGATGGTTCCATGCTATTATCTTGTCAACTTTGGATGTTTTGTATGCATTTTATATATTTTTGGGGACTAACCTATTAACTCAGTGCCAAGTGCGAGTTCCTATTTTTCCGTGTTTTTGACCTTTTTCAGAGGAGAATTTTAAACGGAGTCCAAACGGAATAAAACCTGCGGAATGATTTTTTCCATAACAGAAGACACGTAGGAAACCTGAGAACCAAGGCAGGGGACCTCGGAGGAGGTCACAAGCCACCCAGGCCCGGCATAGGGGGGCGGGCCTAGCAGGCTTGTGTGCCCCCTGTGGATCCCCTGCCCTACTTCTTGAGCCTATAAATTCTACAAAAATCTGAAACTACGAAAGACAGCCACGGAAATACTTTTCCGCCGCCGCAAGCTTCTGTCTCCGCAAGATCACATCTGGGACACGTTCTGGTGCCCTGCCGGAGGGGGGATTCGGACACGGAGGGCTTCTCCATCAACACCATTGCCTCTCCGATGATGCGTGAGTAGTTCACCATAGACCTTTGGCTCCATAGCTAGTAGCTAGATGGCTTCTTCTCTCGCTTGGATCTTCAATACAAAGTTCTCCATGATCTTGATGGAGATCTATCCAATGTAATCTTCTTTTGCGGTGTGTTTGTCGAGATCCGATGAATTGTGGATTTATGATCATATTATCTATGAATGTTATTTGAGTCTCCTATGATCTCTTATATGCATGATTTCGTATCCTTGTAATTCTCTTCGAGTTGTGGGTTTCGTTTGGCCAACTTGATCTTTAATTCTTGCAATGGGAGAAGTGCTTGGTTTTGGGTTCATACCGTGCGGTGATCTCACCAAGTGACAGAAGGGGTAGTGAGGCATGCATCGTGTTGTTTCCATCAAGGGTAAAAAGATGGGTTTTATACCTATTGCATGAATTTATCCCTCTACATCATGTCATCTTGCTGAAGGCATTACTCCGTTTGTCATGAACTTCATACACTAGATGCATGCTGGATAGCGGTCAATGTGTGGAGTAATATTAGTACATGCAGACAGTATCGGTCTACTTGTCTCGGATGTGATGCCTATATGTATGATCATTGCCTTAGATATCGTCATGACTTTGCGCCGTTCTATCAATTGCTCGACAGTAATTTGTTCACCCACCATAATACTTGCTATCATGAGAGAAGCCTCTAGTGAACAGTATGGCCCCGGGGTCTACTTCACATCATATTTCTAGCTCTACACTTTTACTTTGTTACACTTTCCGCCTTCAGATCTCACCTTGCATTTAATCATGAAGGGATTGACAACCCCTTTATAGCGTTGGGTGCAAGTTTGTTTGTTTTTGCGTAGGTACTTTGGAGTCTTGCCTTGATACTCCTACTGGATTGATACCTTGGTTCTCAAAGTGAGGGAAATACTTACTGCTACTGTGCTACATCACCCTTTCCTCTTCAAGGGAAAAACCAACGCAAGTTCAAGAGGTAGCAAGCTCCAGAGTCTGCAAGGCAAGGGACACTTACCCTTGAGAAACCTACTAAGAAGGCTGGTGTGAAGAGAGTCAGGAAGAGAACTAGTCATGTCATTGGTAGACAAACTTCCATGTATGAAGACCCAACTGAAACTGTTGCTGCTGAGGAAGAGGAAGTATCGTCTAAGGCCCCTCCTGCAAAGAAGAAAAATAAGCTTATGGCAGATGCTATGAAGCCTTCTTCTCTAAAGCCTTCAGCACCAAAGAAGCATGTAACTCCCAAGGGGACTACAAAGGACATACCTGTAGCTGCTAAAGAGAAAGGCACTGCTTCCAGAGCCTTTGCTGCAGAGGAAGATGTTGAGAATGCACAAATTCTCATGAAGTTAAGGCCTCATTTTCCACTTCACAATGAGGCCCATCTAATAGTTGAAGACATGAAGAAGATAAGAGATGCCGGGCTAAGGAAGTGGAGAGCTATTGATCCATATGCTTCAAGGAGAAGAACTGCAGTTGATCCCAGGTTTCACACAAAAGGACAATAAGACTTTTATGAGACATTTTGTATGACAAATGTCCAATAGTTAGTGACATGAGATACGTTGACTGGAATTACATCAAAGCCCATGAATATTGCTTTCCTCGGGTGAGAGAGAACTTCAATCTTGTTGACACTGAAGAGTTTTTTGAGACAAAGATGACTGCATGGAATGCTGAAATGATTATGCAATTCTATTCAACAATTCATTTCTATTCATATGGCACAATTGTCTGGATGACTGATGGCCATAGATATGAAGCCACAATTAAAGAATGGGCTAATATCATTGGTGCTCCAAAGTCACGAGAAGAGGAATCGGATGTGTATTCAGAACCAAAGAAGAATCACAACTCCATGGCCAATATGTACAAAACAGTGCCAAATGACTTCCTGTCATCTCACAAGTTTGGGCCTGTCTATTTCTTGCAAGCTAGAATAACTACTACCAACACTATCTTGAGGCATACCTTGATGCCCAAATCAGGTGATGACAAAATGATTAGAGGCTATTCCATTAATACGTTGATTCATTTACACACCCACACTCGCTTCAAAGTTATGGATTTGATTGCTGAGACTATCACGAGAACTTCTGCAGATCAGAAGAGATCTTGCGGATATGCACCATACATTGAGATGCTCATCAATGCCAAGATTGGCAAGCATGCATATCAGCTTGATCATCCTCATTTTCCACTACGACCAGAGTTCAAGGATAAAGAAATTGTGATGGATGACACGCATCCAGATTCAGCTACAGCTAGAGAGGCTGCAGAGGTAGCTGCTGCGGATATTGCTAAGAATGCTCCAGCTCCACCACCACAGCTCAAAACCAGAGAGGAACATATGCCGTTCTTGGTTAGCACCATCCAAGGGATGTAGAAGAATATTTTTTGAGGTCATGCTGAACCAGAAGAGCCTAGAGAGGATCATGAAACAAAGTTCCATAACCAGGATGTGACGGTTACTGAGTTGACCACTACAGTCAAACATCTTCAACCTGAAGTTGACTCAGTGCAGATTCCACGCTTAGATGATGAAGGTGATGAAGACGATGATGATGATTCGCCTCTTCGCACTACCACACGTTTCTCGACCCAAACCAGGCCAGCAACTGTGCGAGTACCAGAAGATAGACCGTCTTCATCAGCTCAAGCTTCAGCTCCTGCTCCACCACCACTAGTGTCTACACCTCCAGCTCCTGCTCCAGCGACATCAACCGGAGCGCTTAGATTAGACTTTTGAACTTTTTGGTACTTGTTGCCAAAGGGGGAGAAGTGTATAGATCATAGGGTTTCGAGAGTGGGAGAGCTTTTGACTTTATTTGCTCTCGTTTGGTTTTCAAAACTTTATTTGGTCTTTTGGAAGACATTATCTGCTTAGATGTGTGTTTGATCATACACTTTAATTGTTTGATGCTACCACGTTATTATCTTTGAGCTATCTACATCATGATCATTCACTTGTTTTTGGTGCTATGTGCATTGCTATTCATTCCTATCTTTTATGCAGACCACCAAGTTGTATGTGACATCGAAGAGTAACCCATATTCCTAATTGATTGTGCATTTGCATTCAAAGGCAAATTTAAAATAATGCACAAATTTAGGGGGAGCTCTTGTTTTTCACGTACCTCTCAAAGCGTTGATGCTAATAATTGATTATGTCTTTTGTCGAAGCTTTGATATATATGTTATCATCAATTACCAAAGAGGGGGAGATTGAAAGCACAATTTCTCCCTAAGGTGGTTTTGGTAATTAATCACAACATATTCATCATTGGACTACTGAGTTTTTCCAAGTATATTTCAGAGAAGTTCAAAAGATGCTTTGGCTATAGGATTGAGTGGAGATGCGCATTGTTGAAGGAAGAAATAAAATTGTCTAAAGCTTCCAGCTAGAAGACTCTTCATTTTACACTTTGTGAGAAATCCCATTTGAGTCCATAGGAAAGCCAATACTATTAAAAGGGTATGAGGTGTTATGATGAATTGGTTGCTCAAGTTCTTAGAGTTAGCCACCAAAAATAATCATCCACTCTTCCACAAAATATATCTATCCCAAGCCAAATATCCAAAATCGATGCCACCAATAATTTCTACTCGGCCCTACCGATTTCAGATTTAGACAGATCCTAGCCAAACCCTACCAATTCGGTGCAACCGAAATTGCATCAGTGCTACCGAGTTCATGTGACCAACTTTATGTTGCCTCGGTACACAAAATCAGAATTTCGAGTTTGAGTACCAGTGTCACCGAGTTGTGTCATCTGACCATTAGTCACCTTTTCGGTGCCACCGAGTTGTGTATATCAGTTCCACCGAGATTCAAAGTTAGCGCCTTTTGAGCAAGTCGGTACCACGGAGTTTGTAACTTCGGTGTCACCGAGTTGGTCAATCATGGTGTAATGGTTGGATTTTGTGTGTTGGCTATATATACCCCTCCACCTACCTCTCATTCGTAGAGGAAGCACTCAGAACACACACTTCATTGCCAGATTCATTTTTCTAAGAGAGAGCCACCTACTCATGTGTTGAGATCAAGAGATTCCATTCCAACCATTTGAACCTTAATTTCTAGCCTCCCCAAGTTGCTTTCCACAATATCAATCTCTCCTACCCCTGCCAGATCTGAGAGAGGGTGTTTGACTGTTGAGGAGACTATCTTTTGAAGCATAAGAGCAAGGAGTTCATCATTCTACCACATCTATTATCTTTTGGAGGGTGGTACCTCCTAGATTGGTTAGGTGTCGCTTGGGAGCCTCCTACTTCGTGTTGTGGAGTTGAACCAACATTTTTGTAAGGGCAAGGAGATGGCCTACTTCGTGAAGATCTACCGTGAGTGAGGCTAGTCCTGTGTGGATGGAAGCCGTGGTGGAATAGACAAGGTCACGAGCCCTCCATGGACTCTCACAGCCGTTACTCTCCGTGGGTTGAAGTCTCCACTAACATGGACGTACGATAGCGCCACCTATTGGAACCATGCCAAAACTTGTCGTATCAACCTCATGTGTTTGATCTCCCTATACCCTTCCTTACTTTACACTTGCATGTTTTACTTTCCGCTGCTATATACTCTTAGATGTGAAAGTGTAGGGTGTACTTGACTCGTCATAATTTCTAAAACTGGCCCACACTAAAAATTGGGAAAAGGCCAAGTTTTTATCCTATCAAGTAGTCTAATCACACCCTCTCTAGACATACTTTCGATCCTACAAGTATTGGCTTTCCTATGGACTCAAAAGTGATTTCTCACAAATATAAAATGTAGAGTCTCTTGCTTGAAGCTTGAGCAATACTATTCCTTTCCTTGCATCAAGGGGTTTCTCCTCACAATCCTTTAGCCAATGTATCTTTGAACTTTTCTGAAATATACTTGTATAAGATCATTAGTTCAATGATACATATGTTCTTATTAATTACCAAAACCACCTTAGGGAGCAATTGTGCTTTCAATCTCCCCCTTTTTGGTAATTGATGACAACATATAGATGAAAGCTTCGACAAAAGATATAATCAATGAGTAGCATCGTTGCTTTGAGAAGTATGTGAAAAGTAAGAGCTCCCCCTAAATTTGTGCATTATTTTAAATTTATGTTTGAATGCAAATGCACAATCGATTAGGATCATGGGTCACTCTTCCATGCCACATACATCTTGGTGATGCGCATAAATGATATGAATGAATAGTAATGCACAAAACACCAAACAAATAAGTGAATGATCATCATGTAGATAGCTCAAAGGTATAACATAGTAGCATCAACAATCAAAGTGTATGATCAAACACGAAAGTTTAAGTCAACCAAAATACCAAATGTTTTGTAAAACCAAACGAGAGCAAATAAAAGCAAAGCCATCTATCTCGAAGCCCTAATTGGTCTATACACTTCTCCCCCTTTGGCAACAAGTTACCAAAAAGTTCAAAGGCCTAGAACTAATCATATCTCTGGGCTCGATCTCCACCGGTAGCAATCAATGGAGTGGACAGAAGAGCATCGGCGAAGGCTTCAGCGGATGTCCCTGGAGGTGGAGGCGTAGACACTAGAGGTGCAAGAGCTGGAGTTGGAGCTGAAGGCGCTGATGCTTGAGCTGATAAAGTTGGTCTTGCTTCCGCCACTGGCATAGCTGCAGACCTAGACTGGGTCTTGAACTGAGTAGTCGTAGGGAGAGACGACTCCTCATATCAGTGTTGGAATGGGATATATGCACTATATCAACCCCATGCTGGAGCTGCTTAGTAGTTGTAGTCAACTCCGTCACTTTGAAATCCAGTCCATGAAAATTTGTCTCCACGATCCTCTGAAGGCTCTTCTGGTTCAGCAGGATCTCTGAAATACTCTTCTCCATCCTTCGGATGGTGCTGACAAGAAACGTCATCTGCTCCTCTCTAGATCTAAGCCGTGGAGCTGGAGCATCCCTGGCTACCTCTGCCTGTGCTGCCTCTGCTGCTTGATGTGCTATAGCTGAGCTGGGATGGCTGGGGTCCATCACAAGTACATTGTCCTTGAACTCTGGTTGTAGCGGCACGTGTGGACGATCAAGTTGATATGCATGCTTGCCAATATTGGCATTGATGGGAATCTCAATGTATGGTGCATATCCACAAGATCTCTTCTCATCTACAGTAGTCCTCTTGACAGTCTCAACTATCAAATCCATCACTCTAATTCGTGTGTGGGTGTCTAAGTGGTGCAACACTCTGACCATCTTATCATATCCTAACTTAGGCATCAGTGTGTATCTCATAATGGTGTTTGTCCTTGGTATTCATGCTTGCAGAAAATAGACAGAGCCAAGCTTATGTGTCTTCACATACTGATGGAGCACTAGATCTACATGTTTGCCATTGTGTTGTGATTCTTCTTGGGTTCTGAGTACACATCCAAATCTCACTCTTGTGTCTTAGGGGCACCAATGATAGTGGCCCACTCATCTATGGTAGACTCATATCGGTGACCTTTCGTCATCCACACTACCCTTCCATATGGATAGAAATCAAAAGTTGAATAGAATTGCATGATCATCTCGTCATTCCAAGCTGTCATCTCTCTGCCAACAAAATCTTCAATGACAATCAGCATGAAATTCTCTCTCACATGAGGAAAGAAGTCCTCATTGTCCTTGATGTAATTCGAGTCAACATATCTCATGTCATTGACTACACGACTCTTGTCTAGGAACACTGTCTCATAAAAATCTTGTTGCTCCTTAGTGTGAAAACGAGAATCAACAACAGTTCTCCTCCTAATAGCATATGTATCTGCAGTCCTACACAACATCAATCCTTGATCGCTTCTCTTCTTCATGTCCTCAGCAACAAGATGGGCATCATTGTGCAATGGCAAGTGAGCTCTCAACTTTATTAACACAGACACATCTTATTTCTCCTCTTCATTTGAAAGTGCATCATTGCCATTAATAGTTTTTGACATCTATGACAATTTCATTTGTGTATCTAACAACATGCTCTAGCGTAAACAGCACCGTCAAAATTAAAGTGAAGCATGGATGGTTCTTCCCCTCTACTCGGATAAAAGGAAAAAGGCAGAGTATCGTAATTGTTTTCTTTTCTTCTTGAGTCCCTAGGGTAGCCACACTATTAAGAGGGGCTGTATCATGAAAACATCTGGGAATCAACTCCACATACACATGTGGTCTAGCAAAATCAATTCTAAAATTGGCTTGAATTAGACAGCGCAAAGTTTTTGCCTAGGCCGTAGCTTCCGGGACGGCCAGAACTTCCAGGGACCAGAAGGTCCGGGAAGCTTTCGGGCCACCCACAGAAACTACTCTTGTGTGCAATCTCTGTGTGTAGGCCAAAACCTTGCGAGACCCTGGCCGGAACTTTCAGGCCGCCTGGAACTTGTGGGCGCCGAAACTTCCCTCTCCGTTCTAGCAGTTTCCGAGGTACTCCAGAGAGGATGCAAACTCTCTGTGTGGCTCAGAACTTGGACGGAACTTCCAGTGTCGGACCCCTTCGGCCATGCCCGGAACTTCGAAACTTGGTAGAAATCTCGCCCCAACGGCTGGATTCCATCCCCACCTATAAATAGTCTTCTTCTTCCCTCGAAGACTGTGACGACTCCATTTCTCTCTCCACAATTTTTAGACCACGATTTCTTGGAGTTCTCCCTCCTTAGCCAACCAAAGCTCTTGATCTTTTAAGGAGTGAAGGAGGAGTGCGTCATCTACACATTCACCAAAGCAAAAGTTGATTCCCCTTGTTTTTGCGGTACATCTTGTTACTCTTAAAGGTTGGAGACTCCTAGGAGGTAGGAGTACTCATGCGAGGAATCATTCATTGTGATTACCCCCGGAAAGTTTGTGAGGGTTTGGAGACCACCCCAAGGTCTACTACTGGTGGTTGAGAAACGCCTTCGTGGTGTTGTATCAAGGAGAGAATAGGGTGAGACTTCGTGGGGTGTGCCTTCGTGGTAATATCCACCTCTCTAAACGGTGATGTAGCTTCCCTCCATGGAAATGAACATCGGTATACATCCTCCTGTCTTGTAGTTGCGGTTATCCCTAACCCTAACTCCCTACTTGTGGTTATTTGTCTTTGTGGTATTACTTGTATTACTTGTGCTTATTTATCTACTTATTTGTTGCCTTGCTTAGTACACATAACACGACTACCATCTTTGCAATTGTTAGGCTCACTTTCATATTCCGCAATATTGCCTAAAATTGTTAACTAACAATTAAAATGTGTAATTGTACCTATTCACCCCCCTCTAGGTCCATCTTGATCCTTTAAATTGGTATCAGAGCCTTGTGCTCTAATCGTGTGGCTTAACCGCCCTAGAGGGAGATGGATAAGAATGGGAACCCGCTGACTGCTCCTCCCCTTGAGGGAGGAGCTTCATCCACGGATGAAAGGAGATCCTTCACTTCTAAAGATCTTGAATGAGCCCTTGCTAAGGACAAAGAGGAGCATGATGCTTCTATTGAGGCTTTGGTCAAAATGTGGTTGGATGCATTAGGTGCAAAAAATACACCATCAGAGAACCCAACTGGTGTGGTCAAACAATCAACTGCATCTCTCCCTAATTTGGTCCAACAACCTCAAAATGACAACAACACCGGTGTTCCATGGCTATATGCAAAACCTAGAGTGGAGAAACCTAAGTATAATGCTGGGGGAAACCCCCTTTACTTGATGACACTTCCGATTTTTCTTTGTGGAGAGTTGGTATGCAGGATCATCTTAGGTTTGCCAATGATGAGATGTTGGAGATCTTGGAGAAAGGTTACAACCTTGTGAACCCCAACGACCTGACACCGGGTGAAGTATATGACAAAAACCTCAACGACACCGCGATCATGCTCATAAGAAAGGGCATGTCTGACAAGCAGAAAATGTCTTACATTCACCTATCAAATGCAAAAGAACTCTGGGATAGCATTGTGATGACCAAGACGGGAATGTCCTCTCTTCGTATTGCACAATATGAGATTGCAAAAGGGGCGTTACAATATTTCTGCATGGAGAAAGGAGAGAACCCCAAGCATCTTCTTCACTGATTGATGACACTTGTTGTCGACATAGAATCATATGATTGTGACAAGAGTCAAGATGGATTCAATTTGACCAAACGGTTTCTTGTGGATAAACTCCTAAATGCTCTTGATCCATACCACCATCAAATGGTATGGGACATAAGGAGAGAACATGGTTTTAAGTACATGTATCCCGATGATGTCATCTCAACCTTCCAATTATTTGAAGAATCAAAGGCCAACGCTACAAGGCATCTTGCCATGCATGACTCCTCATCACCAAAGAAAAATCTTGCCTTGAAGGCCAAACATGTGAAGGATGATGATGTTAGTGAAGAAGAAGATGAAGATGAAGAAGAAGGCTATGAAGATGAATCAGATGACATGCTCTCATATGAAGACATGGCTCTCTTTGTCAAGAAGTTTAGTGAAGGAAAATTCAAGGGAAGATTCCAAAAGAAGAAAGTAAGGACTTGCTACAATTGTGAAGAAACCAACCACTTCTCAAACGAGTGTCCCTGTGAGAAGAGAGGAGACAAACCAAGATTTCCGAAGACCTTTGTAAAGAAGAAGTTGCCCAACCCATTAAACTCCAAGTCCAGGAAGAGAGATGGGAAGGCAATGGTTTCTCAAGATGAATCTGACCCCGATGATGTTGGGGGTGTTAGAGGCGTAGCCCAAGACACTCAAATCACATTAAGATTGGTCAACAAAGGTGGTGATGTTGTCACATACAACTACATGAAAGACTACAAAGGTAATACACACAAATGTCTCATGGCAAAAGATGTGGTGGAAGATGATGAGGCACAGGAATCTTCACACAACGTAAAGGTAACTCCACGACCTAACCCTCCTCTATTTTCCTCCACCACATATAGTGATGAATATCTCGATGCCGAGGATCATGATCATGAAGCTGAAATAAGTGATGCTATGTTTGCTAAAATGAAGAAAGTCATGTGCTCCCTCAAAGGAAAGAAACTCATTATGTTTCGTATGCTTATGGAGATGGTGAGTAAGCACACCACCTCCATTAAGGAACTCGAAACCCTCGTTACCGGGGAAATGGAGAAATGTGAAATCCTTGAGCAGAAAGTCCTGTATGAGGAAGCACGTAATGACAAATTGTGCTTAAAACTAGGTGCAAACATTGATAAGCACACTAAAGAACTTGCCTCTTCGACAAAGACTGAAAACGCTTATGAAGTGTTAAAAATTGACAAGTGTAAGCTTGATGAGTCTCATTCCACTCTTTATAACGATTGTGAGCTCTTACATTTGTCTCTCAAGAAAAAGGAAGTGGAGCTCGACATTCCTACAAAGAAGTTTGACGAACTCAAGCTTACATATCTTAACATTCTAGGCAAAGTTTACTCTTCTCCTATTATAAATGTTGATGCTTGTGCTACTAACCCAGTGGTGACCTAGCTAGTGCTATTAAGGAGAATCGATTGCTAAAGGCTCAAATGGAAGAAGGGATCATGTCATGTACCCAAGGACAAAAGAATCTCAATGAGGTGTTGAGTCAACACAAGGAGGTAGTAGCTAAAGAAGGGTTTGGATTTAATCCAAGTTTAAACGGGAATGCAATAACAACACATAAGTCCACAGCTCCCCTCAAGGAGATATTTGTGCAAGAAGGGCAAAAGGAAAACAGATTGAGAGACGTCGAGAAGGTTGAGAGTAGGAAGGCTACAAGGGTCTAGCCTACTCCCAACAAGCCAAAAGAATGCATGCCTCCATCATATGTGCTCCGTAAGGCAAAATATGGAGATGTTTATGCTCAATTTGTTGGTTATCAAAAAGCTTTTCAATTCTATGCAATCTGGGTGCCTAAGACTCTTGTTACTAACATGAGAGGCCCCATTGTAAAATGGGTACCTCTAACCAAGGCTTGAAATATGTGTAGGTTGCTTTCTTCGGTGGAGTTAAATGGGTGACTGATAGCGGATGCATCAATCATATGACCGGAGATGGCACACTACTCATGGACTTCATGGAAGCAATTCGACCATTTATGAGCATTATATTTGGCGGTGGGCCTAAAGGACATGTACTTGGGTTCGAAAGGTAGCCATCACAGATGACATGTCACTTGTAGATGTCAAGCTTGTCCAATCCCTTAAATATCACTTACTCTCTGTTCGCCAATTGGCCTCGTGTGACAGCCCGAGACCGACGTTCCAGAAGATTCCCCTCTTTTCAGTTGTCGCCGTGTTATTATTTTGTTTCCCGCATTCATCATTGCATCATGCGCATCATCTGCATTGCATTGGCACTCCGTTGCCGCCAGTTTATAAAACTTGCATCCGTTATTAGTTGTCGGTTCTCTTCGTTCTCGTCGTCGCCCGTTTTGAGCCCAACCACACTCGCACGCGCCCGCGACATCGTTTAAATCTTGTTTTTAAAAGTGAGTATATAATATTCTCTGATTGGGTTGAAACTTGGCGTGTGGTCTTATTTTAATATAGCTAGGCTGCCTGCCAATTTTCATCGCAATCGGAGTTCGTCTGGTACCCGAACGGTCGACCGTAGCGGCATCGTCTTGGGTGTATCGTAGGACGTTTTTCATTGTTTTTAACTCTGTCGCCGGGTTGCCCGTTTTCCCTCTCGTCTCAGCCTACACCCTCTCTACACAGCCTAGGATAACCCTAGGACGTTTCCAGAGCCGTCCGATCGAGATCGGAGGGTCCGAAAACGCCCGAAAACCTAACCCTAGCCCCTCTGTCTATAAATAGACAACCATTCTCTCTCTCCCTCGGTTCCCGTGCAAACCCTAGCCCTAGCCTCCACAGCCAGCCTCCTTCCTCTCTCCTCTAGCCGCCGGCCCGTGGAGCCCGCGTTGGGCCCGCCTGAGCCCATCTGGACCCGGGTCAGCCGTCGCAGCCCTGCTCCTCTCCCTGCTCCACCCGAGAGCCTCGTGCCGTCCCGCGCCGCGCCTCGTCAGCCCCGTCGCCCCGCCTCCTCGCCGGACCTTCGGCGAAACCCGCCGGAGCTCCCATGCCGCCGGGCCTCTGATACGTCTCAAACATATCTATAATTTTTGATGGTTTCATGCTGTTATCTTGTCAACATTGGATGTTTTGTATAGCTTTTATATCTTTTTTGGGACTAACTTATTAATTCAGTGCCAAGTGCCAGTTCTTGTTTTTCTGTGTTTTTGACTCTTTTCAGATCTGATTTTGGAACAGAGTCCAAACGGAATAAAATCCCCGAAATAATTTTTTCCAGAACAGAAGAAGATCGGGAGGCTTGAGGGCCAAGGCAGTGGGCCCAGAAGCCCTGTTGCCGCGGCCAAGGGGCCTGCGGCAACCAGGCTTGTGGCCTCCCTAACGCTCCCCTGCCCTAGCTCTTTGGCCTATAAATTCCCTAAAAATCCAGAAAAAATAAGGGCATCCACGAAAACACTTTTCCGCCGCCGCAAGCTTCCATTTCCGCGAGATCTCATCTGGAGACCCTTCCCGGTGCCCTGCCGGAGGGGGCTTTGGAGTTGGAGGGCTTCTACATCAACATCATCGCCTCTCTAATGACTCCTGAGCACACCACTTCAGACCTACGGGTCCGTAGTTAGTAGCTAGATGGCTTCTTCTCTCTCTTGGATCTTCAATACAAAGTTCTCCATGATCTTCATGGAGATCTATCCGATGTAATCCTCTTTGGCGGTGTGTTTGTCGAGATCCGATGAATTATGGATTTGTGATCAGATTATCTATGAATTATATTTGAGTCTTTGCTGATTTCTTATATGCGTGATTTGATATCCTTGTAAGTCTCTGTGAGTCTTGGGTTTTGTTTGGCCAACTAGATCTATGATTCTTACAATGGCAGAAGTGCTTGATTTTTGGTTCATACCGTGCGGTGACCTTTCCCAGTGACAGAAGGGGTAGCAAGGCACGCATCATATTGTTGCCATCCAGGGTAACAAGATGGGTTTTCATCATAGATTTGAGATTGTTCATCTATATCATGTCATCTTGCTTAATGCGTTACTCTGTTCTTTTGGACTTAATACACTAGATGTATACTGGATAGCGGTCGACGTGTGGAGTAATAGTAGTAGATGCACAAAGTATCGGTCTACTTGTTTTGGACGTGATGCCTATAGATATAATCATTTCCAGAGATAACGTCACGACTTTGCGTGGTTCTATCAATTGCTCGACAGTAATTCGTTCACCCACCGTCTACTTGCTTTCATGAGAGAAGCCACTAGTGAACACTATGGCCCCCGGGTCTATTCACAACAATCGTCTCCACTTTCACTTTTACTTTGCTTTGTTTACTTTTTGCTTTCAGTTCTCACTTTGCAAACAATCTATAAGGGATTGACAACCCCTTCATAGCGTTGGGTGCAAGCTCTTTGTGTTTGTGCACGTACTTGTGACTTGACGCGATCCTCCCACTGGATCGATACCTTGATTCTCAAAACTGAGGGAAATACTTACCGCCGCTGTGCTACATCACCCTTTCCCCTTCAAGGGAACAGCAACGCAAGGCTCCAAGGTCGCGGGGAAATCCTTTGCATATTTTCCAAGGAAGTCCCTATAGGCGTAGCCGTAGCAGCAGGATTCCTGGCGCCGTCGTTAGGGAAGGTCTGTTGTGGCAGTAGCAGAAGGATTTCTGGCTCCGTTGCCGGGGAGGAGGATCACTTTCCGAGGAGACCAAGACAAGAATAATCTCCCGTCAACACGCCTATTTCTGGCGCCGTTGCTGGGGAGGAGAGATCAAGTCAAGATCTATCCAAGTAGGTGTCACAAACTCATCTCTTGCATTTACCTTTTTTGCCAGTTGCCTCTCGTTTTCCTCTCCCCCACTTCACATTTTCCATTTTCATTTGCCTTTCTCCTTTGCCGTTTGCCTTTCTCCCTTGCCGTTTTCATTTGCTTTTTTGCCGTGTTCCTTTGCCGTTTTCTTTTGCCTTTTGCCGTTTTCCTTTGCGAGTTTTCTTGCTTGCTTGTGCTCTTGTTGGTTTGTTGAAGTCATCATGGCTGAAAACACCAAACTTTGCGACTTCTCGAGTACCAATAATAATGATTTTATTAGTACTCCGATTGCTCCCGCCACTAGTGCGGAATCGTATGAAATCAACGCAGCCTTGCTGAATCTTGTTATGAAAGAGAAATTCGCTGGCCTTCCTAGTGAAGATGTCGCATCCCATCTCAATACCTTCATTGAACTTTGCGATATGCAAAAGAAAAGAGATGTGGATAATGACTTGATTAAGTTGAAGCCTTTTCCTTTCTTGTTGCAAGATCGCGCAAAAACTTGGTTTTCTTCTTCGCCTAAAAATAGTATCGATTCTTGGGATAAGTGCAAAGATGCTTACTTATCCAAGTATTTTCCGCTGGCTAAGATTATCTCTCTACGAAAATATATCATGAATTTGAAGCAACTTGATCATGAACACGTTGCACAATCTTGGGAGAGGATGAAGTTAATGATTAGAAATTGTCCCGCTCATGGCTTGAGTTTGTGGATGATTATAAAAATCTTTTACGCTGGTTTGAAATTTGCTTCTCACAATACCTTGGACTCCGCCTCAGGTGGAACGTTCATGGAAATCACGTTAGGAGACACTACAAAACTCCTAGACAATATCATGACCAACTACTTTCAGTGGCACACTGAAAGGTCACCTGCTAGCAAAAAGGTACACGCTATAGAAGAAATTAACTCGTTTAGTGCTAAGATGGACGAGTTGATGAATTTGGTTGCTAGTAGAAATGCTCCTTTAGATCCTAATGACATGCCACTATATTCCTTGATTCAGAGTAGCAACGCTAGTTTGGACGTTAATTTTGTTGGTAGGAACAATTTTGGCAACAACAATGCTTTTGGAGGAAACTATGTTCCTAGGCCTTTTCCTAGTAACTCCTCTAACAATTATGGCAATTCCTAAAACAACACTTATGTAAATCACAACAAATTACCCTCTAATTTAGAGAGTAATATCAAAGAGTTCATCAACTCTCAAAAGATTTGCAATGCGTCCATAGAGGAAAAACTACTCAAAATAGACGATTTGGCAAAGAGCGTTGATAGGATGTCTTGTGATATTGATGCTTTGAAAGTTAGATGTGCTCCTCCCAAGGTCAACTTGGATGAAACTTTAAAAGCTATGCGTGTCTCCATGAATGAGAACAAAGAAAGAACCGCCCAAATTCGCGCTAGGCATGAATGGTTTAAAAGGGTGCGTTCTAGTGATGCAAATCATGAAGATCTTAAAGTGCTTGGTGTGACTCCTCTTGAATCTTTGTTTTCGCGTGTCAACCCTATTGATGAAGGGGCTGGATATGAATCCACTTTGGTTGAAAAACGCCCCAATGATTCGAAGCCCACCTATCTTGATGATAAAGGTGTGGAGAGTGGAGTAGAGGAAATCAAAATTATGGGTAGTAATGAAACTCCCACATTGGATTTCAAGGAATTCAATTATCATAGTTGCTCCTTGTTTGAATGCATTTACTTGATGCAATCCATTGCAAACTCTCCACATGCTTATAGCCAAAGCAAAGCCTTTACCGCACATATCGTAGATGCTATGATGAAATCTCTTGAAGAGAAGCTCGAATTAGAAGTCTCTATACCTAGAAAACTTCATGACGAGCGGGAACCTACTATCAAAATCAAGATCAAAAACTATGAATGCAATGCTTTGTGTGATTTGGGTGCTAGCATTTTCGCGATTCCAAAGTCTTTATGTGATATTCTTGGTTTTCATGAGATTGAAGAGTGTTCTCTTAATTTGCATCTTGCGGATTCTACTATCAAGAAACCCATGGGAAGGATTGATGATGTTCTTATTGTTGCAAATAAGAACTATGTACCCGTGGATTTCATTGTACCTGACATAGATTGCAATCCTTCATGTCCCATTATTCTTGGTAGACCTTTCCTAAGTACTATTGGTGCTATCATTGATATGAAGGAAGGGAATATTAGATTTCAATTTCCCCTAAAGAAGGGCATGGAGCATTTTCCTAGAAATAAAATAAGATTGCCTTATGAATCTATTATGAGGGCTACTTATGGTTTGAACACCAAAGATGACTATACGTGATTCCATCACCTTTTGCCTAGCTAAGGGCTTTAAACAATAGCACTTGTTGGGAGGCAACCCAATGAATCTATCCTTTTTCTTTCAGTTTTGTGTTTTCCACACTTTCATAATTCTGTTATGATTGTGTTTTTTGTGTTTCTTTTTGCGTTTGTGCCAAGCAAAACCGTTATGATTAGTCTTGGGGATGATCGTTTGGTCATGCTGGAAAAGACAGAAACTTTCTGCTCACGAAAAGAATTTTCATTTTTTTTTTCTGTAAGAGCTTTTCAGTTGATTCTTTTTGCTGCTGATTTCTACGCAAATTTTTCAGATTTTTGTAATTGTTCAGAATTTGTGAAGTAACATAAGTATACGAAGTATACAGATTGCTACAGACTGGTCTGCCGTTAACAGATTCTGTTTTTGTTGAGTTGGTTGCTTATTTTGATGAAACTATGGATAGTATCGGGGGGGTACTAGCCATGGATGATAGAAAAAACAGTAACCCAACATCAACATAAGTAGAATTTAATTTGCTACAGTACCTAAGGAAGTGGTGGTTTGCTTTCTTATACTAATGTTATCACGAGTTTCTGTTTAAGTTTCGTGTTGTGAAGTTTTTAAGTTTTGGGTGAAGTTCTTATGGACAAAGAGATAAAGAGTGTCAAGATCTCAAGCTTGGGGATTCCCAAGGCACCCCAAGTTGATTCAAGGATGTCGTAAAAGCCTAAGCTTGGGAATGCCCCGGGAAGGCACCCCCTCTTTCGTCTCCAACCCATCAGTAACGTTACTTGGGGCTATATTTTTATTCACCACATGTTATGTGTTTTGCTTGGAGCGTCTTGTATCATAGGAGTCTTTTATTTTTGTTGTGTCACAATCATCCTTGCTGCACACCTAAAGATAGAGACATGCACTCACCGTGATTTTGTCGAGCTTCACTTATATCCTTTGGTTAGACAATTCAGCTCACATGTGTTTCACTTTTATCTTTTGAGCTAGTTGATTTTGCTCTATGTGCTTCACTTATATCTTTTAGAGCACAGCGGTGCATGGCTTGGTAGTTGATCTATGCTATGAAAGTAGTCTCAAAAGGGGTACTTATCCAAAGGGATATGAAAACTTCCACCTTCATGTGCATTGAATAGTTAGAGAAGTTTGATTCATCTCAATTAGTTTTGAGTTGTGGTTGTGGTAATATTGAAGTTATATTAGTAAGGTGTTGTGGATCTAGAAATACTTGTGTTGAAGTTAGTGATTCCCTTAGCATGCACGTATGGTGAACCGCTATGTGATGAAGTCCGAGCATGTTTAGTCTATTGATTGTCATCCTTTGTGTGGCGGTCGGGATCGCGCGATGGTTTGTACCTACCAACCCTTCCCCTAGGAGTATGCGTTGAATGCTTTGTTTCGGTTACTACTAAAACTTTTGCAACAAGTATATGAGTTCTTCATGACTAATGTTGAGTCCATGGTTTAGATGCACTTTCACCTTCCACCATCACTATCTTCTTTAGTGGCGTGCAACTTCCGCCGGTGCACAAAACCACCCATATAGCCTCCCTCAAAACAGCCACCATACCTACCTACTATGGCTTTTTCAAAGCTATTCCGAGATATATTGCCATACAACTACCACCATGACATGTGCCACCACTTCTACATTGCCATTGCATGATCGTAAGATAGCTAGCATGATGTTTCCACCGATGTCTATGCCATGCTAGATCATTGTCACGGTACACTACCGAAGGCATTCCATATAGAGTCATCATTGCTCTAAGTTTTGAGTTGTAAGTGTGATGATCATCATTGATGGAGCATTTTCCCATGTGAGGAAATAAAAGAGGCCGAAGGTGCCCACCAAAATATATATATATATATATATATATATATATATATATATATATATATATATATATATATATAAAGAGGCCAAAGAGCCCACCCAAAAAATGATAGAAAAAGAGAGAAGGGACAATGCTACTATCTTTCCACACTTGTGCTTATTAAGCTCCATGATCTTCATGATTGAGAGTCTCTCATTTTTTCACCACCATATATATAGTGGTAAATTTTCATTATATAACTTGGCTTGTATATTCCAATGATAGGCTTCCTCAAAATTGCCTTAGGTCTTCGTGAGCAAGCAAGTTGGATGCACACCCACTAGTTTTATTTAAGAGCTTTCACATACTCTTAGCTCTAGTGCATCATTTGTATGGCAATCCCTACTCATTCACGTTGATATCTATTGATGAGCATCTCCATAGATCATTGATATGCCTAGTCAGTGTGACCATTTTCTCCTTGTTTGTCTTGCAACCTCCACCACACTCCACACCACTTATAGTGCTAAAACCATGGCTCACGCTCATGTATTGCGTGAGAGTTGAAAAGGTTTGAGAAAGTAAAGGTGTGAAAACAATTACTTGGCTAATACCGGGGTTGTGCATGATTTAAATTCGTTGTCCAAGGATGATAGAGCATAGCCAGACTATATTGTTTTGTAGGGATAACTTTCTTTTGGCCTAGTTATTTTGAAAGTCCATGATTACCTTGCTAGTGTGCTTGAGTTATTATTGTCTCCACGTCAATAGCAAACTATTGTTTTGAATCTAATGGATCTGAACATTCACGTCACATAAGAGGAGTTACAAAGGACATCTATGCTTGGTAGAATGAAAGCATCAAAAATTCATTCTTTATCACTTCCCTACTCGAGGACGAGCAGGAGTTAAGATTGGGGATGCTTGATACGTCTCAAACTATCTATAATTTTTTATGGTTTCATGTTGTTATCTTGTCAACTTTGGATGTTTTGTATACCTTTTATATCTTTTTTGGGACTAATTTATTAATTCAGCGCCAAGTGCCTGTTCCTGTTTTTTCTGTGTTTTTGACTCTTTTCAGATCTGATTTTGGAACGGAGTCCAAACGGAATAAAATCCCCGAAATAAATTTTTCCAGAATAGAAGAAGATCGGGAGGCTTGAGGGCCAAGGCAGTGGGCCCACAGGGAGCCCACAAGCCCTGTTGATGCGGCCAGGGGGCCCGCGTCAACCAGGCTTGTGGCCTCCCTGGCGCTCCCCTGCCCTAGCTCTTTGGCCTATAAATTCCCTAAAAATCAAGAAAAAATAAGGGCATCCACGAAAACACTTTTCCACCGCCGCAAGCTTCCGTTTCCGCGAGATCTCATCTGGAGACCCTTCCCGGTGCCCTGTCGGAGGGGACTTTGGAGTTGGAGGGCTTCTACATCAACATCATCGCCTCTCCAATGACTCGTGAGTAGTCCACTTCAGACCTACGGGTCCGTAGTTATTAGCTAGATGGCTTCTTCTCTCTGTTGGATCTTCAATACAAAGTTCTCCATGATCTTCATCAAGATCTATCCGATGTAATCCTCTTTGGCGGTGTGTTTGTCGAGATCCGATGAATTGTGGATTTGTGATCAGATTATCTATGAATTATATTTGAGTCTTTGCTGATTTCTTATATGCATGATTTGATATCCTTGTAAGTCTCTCTGAGTCTTGGGTTTTGTTGGGCCAACTAGATCTATGATTCTTGCAATGGGAGAAGTGCTTGGTTTTGGGTTCATACCGTGTGGTGACCTTTCCCAGTGACAGAAGGGGCAGCAAGGGACGCATCGTGTTGTTGCCATCAAGGGTAACAAGATGGGCTTTCATCATAGATTTGAGATTGTTCATCTACATCATGTCATGTTGCTTAAGGCGTTACTCTCTTCTTTTGGACTTAATACACTAGATGCATGCTGGATAGCGGTCGACGTGTGGAGTAATAGTAGTAGATGTAGAAAGTATCGGTCTACTTGTTTTGGACGTGATGCCTATAGATATAATCATTGCCATAAATGACGTCACGACTTTGCGCGGTTCTATCAATTGCTCGACAGTAATTCGTTCACCCACCGTCTACTTGCTTTCATGAGAGAAGCCACTAGTGAACACTACGCCCCCCCGGGTCTATTCACAACTATCGTCTCCACTTTCACTTTTACTTTGCTTTGTTTACTTTTTGCTTTTAGTTCTCACTTTGCAAATAATCTATAAGGGATTGACAACCCCTTCATAGCGCTGGGTGCAAGCTCTTTTTGTTTGTGCAGGTACTTGTGACTTGATGCGCTCCTCCCACTGGATCGATACCTTGGTTCTCAAAACTGAGGGAAATACTTACCGCCGCCGTGCTACATCACCCTTTCCTCTTCAAGGGAACACCAACGCAAGGCTCCAAGGCCGCAGGGAAATCCTTTGCATATTTGCCAAGGAAGTCCCTATAGGCGTAGCCGTAGCAGCAGGATTCCTGGCGCCGTCGTCAGGCAAGGTCTGTTGTCGCAGTAGCAGCCTCCATCTCCCTCTCCTCTCCCTTCTTCTTTTTCCTCCTTCCCCTCTCCTCACCCATTTTTCTCTCTGTTTGCGCGGGACCTCGAGCAGCTATGGCGCTGGCCGCCGCCTCAAGGGCTTGCCGGTCCGCGCCCCACCGGATCCAGGTCGAAGGAGCCCGTCCCTGGACTCCCAATGCCGCAGCTGGCCTTACCGCCGGAAGTGCAGCTCGCCGCCAGCAAGCGTCGCTGCGTCGCAGGCCATCCCCGATCCAGATCGGATTGGGAGGACCCCGTCTCTCGCTCGCCCCTGCGAGGGTAGGTGGGCCGCGAGCGCACCGTGGCCCAGCCGGCCTGCTTCGTCCCGCCAGGCCGGATTCGCCTCTAGGCCCAGTTCGGCAGCCTCAACCCAACCGCCTCCACCGCATGGGCTCGGCCCACCAAGGTGAGCCTCCCCCGCAAGCCCTACTTCCTGCCCTAGGCGTAGCGTAGCTAAATGCCGCTGCCAGATTCGGCCTGTTTAGATTATTTCAGTGTTTTGTGAGTTTAGTAATTTCAGGGATATTAGATATTTCAACGTCCGTATCTTTTTATTCGTGCGTCGGATCGCGACGAATGTTATATGTAACTCGTGTAGCATTTCGCGTAGATTATGATTTTACAACTTGCATGCATGTTTGGAGTGGTTTGACCCGCCGTTTGCCTATAATTACGTGCTGTCCTAATTGGTTAATTGTTGCGTAGATATTTTTATGCGCGTCCGGATTGTTCAAATCCCATGGATAAAATGTTCACGTTGTTCGGGACCCTTTGCCATGTATTTTAGAGTAGTTGTTTGCATTTTTCCATGTAGGTTCTGTCGCTTGTTTGCTATGTCGTGTTTAGGCCATATTCTCGCATATATGTGTGGCATTAGTTTTATTTTTGCAACCCCACATATTATATATCTTTTCGGGGTAGAAAAATCCATAAAATTTAACTGTGCATTTAGATTTGTCTTTTGAGCAAATTAGTGTGCATGATATTTTGCCATGTTGCCCTCTTGTTTATTTTGCGTGATTTATTCCGTGCGTGATATGCATGAGTTGTGAACTAGTGATATGCCCTTGGATATGCATGCTAGCTGAAAAGACCTCGATGACGCCTAGAGGGGGGGTGAATAGGCTATTTAAAAACTTCTTCAGATTTGGCTTGAACCTGATGCGGAAATAAACTAAGAGGGTACTTGTCAAGCACAAATCCTAAATGGACCAGGCACTGCAACGTGTATCAACAACACGATCTACTAAGATGGACACAATGAAGTTACTAACAAGCACAAGTAAGTTACACAAACTTACTTGAGCTATATCACACGACAAGTAGGTGAACAACACAAGATACTAGATCACACTATATCACACGATATATCAAGGGCCGCAAGTATGTACGTGTGAATATAGAGGGTATGCTTGAATGATTAATCTTGTACAAGAAATGGCCAACACAATATAATGAGTACAAGCAATATGCAATGTATGTATGCTCAAATAACACAAGTAAACCACAAGTAAGGAGTTAGGGTTAAGGATAACCAAGGTCACTGAGACGAAGATGTATCCCGATGTTCACTTCCTTGGAGGGAAGCTAGTCACCGTTAGAGAGGTGGTTGTTACCACGAAGGCACACCAATGCCACGAAGGCTCACCCTATTCTTCCTTTGAGATAACACCACGAAGGCGTTTCTCAACCACTAGTGGTAAGCCTTTGAGGTGGCTTCCAAACCCTCACAAACTTTTCCGAGGGAAATCACACGGATTGATTCCTCTCCGAAGAACTCCTACCGCCTAGGAGTCTCCAACCTCCAAGAGTAACAAGATCACGGGGAATGCTCAAAACTTGCTCAAATCACAAATAGCTTGGGTTGAGAGAAGGAGAGGGAGAAGATCTATCTTTTGATTGGAACAACTCTCAAAGGGGCTCACAAATGCTCTTGGGATCTAAGATTTGGAGTGAGCAAATGTGTGTGAGGTGGAAATGTGTTCTTATGAGGATAAGGCTGTGTTAGGCCACCCTCTCACGAAGTGGGAGGGGGTATTTATAGAGTGGAGAGAAAAAGAGCCGTTGGGGACACTTTAAGTCACACAGGGTCCGGTCGTCCGACAGTTGTCGGAAGTCCGGGCGACCGCGAGGGGTCGGACGTCCGACACGGGTCGGTCGTCCGGGGCCTGTAGATACGACTGAAACTATTTTGAATTAAACAGCGACCGGACGTCCTACAGGGGTCGGTCGTCCGAGGCCTGTAGGTGTGCCTGAACATATTTGAATTCATCAGTATACGGACGTCCGGAGTGGCCCGGAAGTCCGTGTTATACATCACAAGTTCTACTGGTGGTGGCTTCCGGATTTCCGATGAGTGTCGGACATCCGGAGGAAGCCGGATTTCCAAGATATAGTGCACACATTCTACTGGTGTTGACCTCCGGATTTCCGGAGCTTGGCCGGACGTCCGTAGGGAGTCGGATTACCGAGATATAGAACTCAACTTCTACTGGTGCAGGCTTCCGGATTTCCGGGACTTGGCCGGACATCCGGGCCTCGGACGTCCGGAGGGAGCCGGAAGTCCGAGTTAAATGGCTCTGATTTCTCTGGTATAGGATTCCGGATTTCCGAGGTAGTCGGTCGTACGGCCCTCGGACGTCCGGAGGAAGCTGGATGTCCGAGGCACTGGTTCTGTTTACAGATAACAGCAAAGCAGTGGAGATGTGGTCTGAGCAGAAAATGATGATGTAATTTGAGCAAGTTCATCGCAAAACCTGTGATCCCCTCTTAATAGTGCGGGATCCCTAAGGACTCAAGAATCATAAAAGAGTACTGATGATCCTTACTTGAGTGTATACTTTTATTCGTTGATCATCACTCCGCACAACTAACGTCAAAGGAACTGAGACCTTTGAGTTAGCCCTTTCACCTGAGCTTGATGTTGTTGTTCCTTCTTGGCTCAAGTTGAAAGCAAGACATGATGAAGTCTTCAAGTAGCTTTCCCATACACAATGCGGAAAGCCTAGCTTATGTATTTATCTTCATTTGTCCACCATGTGTGAACATCCACAAGAATCAAGCATGTAGTGCTCAAGAATGCTTATCTTGATCTTGTCCTATCCACCATGTGAACATCCACAAGAATCAAGCATGTAGTGCTCAGGAATGCTTATCTTGATCTTGTCCTTGTTAGCACATGAGATTGTCCTTATCAACACATGATCATTGACAATAGTTTCAATGACATATTCGTGCTGATCCACTTGAACTTGCACACCACAATCTTGATGACGATCACCACTTGACGTCATCCTTCATGGGTTGTATGAGATCTTCCTTTTGACGCAAGCCCAATGGAAACACACCTAACCCCCACATGGGAGTCTCACAAAGACCATGGGTTAGTACACAAACACGTAATGGACAATGCTTACCATACCATGGGATCACTTGATCCCTCTCGGTACATCTTATACGCTTTGTGTGTTGATCATCTTGATTTACTCTTTGTCTGAGATCTTGATCAACCTAGTGTTTCTATGACCATTCTTTGGATAATAACTTGAATAAAATCTTGGTCAACATATAAACTCCTTGAACCCAAAAGATGGACTTCAAGAAGTGCCTATGGACAAGTCCTATAAATATAACTTAAAGCAACCATTAGTCCATAGGAGTTGTCATCAATTACCAAAACCACATATGGAGATATATGCTCTAACACTAGCCCCTGGTAATTTTGGTTGCAATAGAAGTCCATGTTTAGGTGTTGTTTGCTTGTTCTCAACATGCTAGAAAATAATGCTGATTTGGAGATGCTGAAATATTTCTAAGTCTGAAATCTGTTATATTTGTTGCTGTCTTGCCATGAGTTTTGCTAATGATCTAAAGCTCCTTTGGGATTAGTGCAATGGAGTTAGTTGTAGTCCTTAAGATTCTCTAGCATGTTGTAAATGTTCATGTCGTCCGGTGCCCTGTATCATATAGTTTTTCTGCTGTCAATATGCCTTCAGATCGAAAAGTGCACTGTCAAACAGATATTTTCACTAAGTCTGAAACTGTGTGCGAGATGCCATTTTGTGAGTTCTTTTCCTAGTGATCCATGCTTCCATGCTAGTTGTTTTTAGTAGGGTGTTGAAGTGCATCTTGACTACTACTGTCGAATGTCTTGTTTGAGCGTTTTAGATTTATGTAGTTGTTGTTTTGGAGTGTAGAAAATGACATGTTGCTGTTTTTGGCAGATTATGACTATTTCTTGTGTAGCTTGTATTTGTTGAACTGTTGCTCCGTTTTGATCATGTCCTACATGAAACTTGCTTAGAATCTTGTGTGGGTTCATATTATCTTGCTGGTTGTATGGTTTGGGATGCTTGTGACTGTCATTCCATACACATTGCATTCATGTCATCATATCTTGCGGTATTCGTATCTTTTGAACCGTAGCTCCGTTGGAGATGTTCTCTATGTGTAGATTGATTGGAACGATGTGTAGAATCACGTGAACCACTTTATTTTGCTGTTTAACAAATATTAAAACGTGTTAGTTCAGATCTGGACAGAATTATAAATTAACGTATGGGGTCATCTCGGAGATGCTATATGTCGTTTCCGGCCTCATTAAAATGCCTAGGTAGGTAGTTCAATTACGCTTCACCTCTTGCCATGTTTAACAAAATTTAATATTGTCGTGTACCTAAACAAGAGTGAACTAAATAATTTGTATGTGGAGTTTCGTCAATATGCAACTCGTTGCATATTGAGCTTCACTTATTGTGTAGTGTTTGATTGAGTGAATTGCCATGTCATACGTGCATAAATGATACCGTTCATGCATCACATGTGTTGTGCATCGTGTGGTGAATATCGTGTGTTGATTCTTGTTTCCGGTTTTCTTCGTCTCACTAGAGTTCTGCTAGCGTGTCGGAAAGTGAGGATCCGTTCGACTACATCGGTTCGTCTGCTTCTTGGAGTCATTCTTCTTCCAAGCAGGATCTTTGGTAAGATGACCATTTCCCTAGATACCATTACTATCATTGCCATGCTAGTTGTTTCGTTTCTAACGCTATGTCTCGTTGCCTACCACCTTTTAAATGTTAGCCTCTCAACATTGCCATGAAAACATTCAACCTGTTCACAACCTAGCAAACAACTGATTGGCTATGTTACCGCTTGCTTAACCATTGGATAGCGTTGCTAGTTGCAGGTGCAATTGCTTCCATATGATAACATGGGTTCCTTGCTATATCACCCTATTAAATGCTATTTAATTTAATGCACTTATATACTTGGTAAAAGGTGGAAGGCTCGGCCTTTATAGCCTGGTGTTTTGTTCCACCTTTGTTGCCTTAGTTTCGGCTACCGGTGTTATATTCCATAATTGAGCGCTCCTAACACGATCGGGGTTGTTATGGGGACCCCCTTGATAATTCGTCTTAGATTAAAACTGGTCTGGCAAAGCCCAACTTTGGTACTACATTTGTCTAATAACCTAATAAAAATGCATAGGGGCCCGCCGGCACCCGCGAAGTATTTAATCAACCCCGGCCCAGTGCTCCGCATGAGTGTTGGTCCAACCTGTCAACCGCCGGTGGCTACCAGGGGCAACTCTTTGTTTGGCCTACCGAAAGTTTGTACAATCTGCCGTGTCCTGAGAATGAGATACGCGACTCCTATCGGGATCGTCGACACGTCGGGCGGCCTTGCTAGATTAGTTTTACCTTTGATGAAATATCTTGTGCATCAAGATTCCAGTGATGCTTTGCGTAATCTTAGAGTTGAGGTTTTCCACTAAGGAGTCCGACGAGATCGCGATCTTCGTGATCGAGGATTTCTATGCGGCTTGTGGTAATTTGTGACGGACTAATTGGAGCACCCCTGCAGGGTTAAATCTTTCGGAAAGTCGTGCCCGCAGTTATGTGGCAACGTGGAAACTTTGTTTAACACTGGTTCTAGATAACTTGAAGTTAACTTAATTAAAACTTCCAACTGAGTGCGTAACCGTGACTGTCTATTTCGTGAGCTCCTTCTCCGGTCGAGGACACGGTGGGGTTATGTTTGACGTAAGTAGGTGTTCAGGATCATTCATTTGATCACTATTAGTACCCGACCGTTATACGTAGATCTTTCCCCTCTTTTAATCTTGTACTCATAAGTTAGCCACCTCATAAATGCTTAGTCGCATGCTGCAGCCTCACCACTTAACCATACCTCACCCATTAAGCTTTGCTAGTCTTCATACCTTTGGAAATGAGATTGCTGAGTCCCCTGTGGCTCACAGATTACAACAACACCAGTGCCAGGTACATGTAAAGTGATATTAAGACGTGAGCGCGATGATTGTTCATTTGGAGTTTCTTCTTCTTCTTCATCGATCTAGGATGGGTTCCAGGCCGGCAGCCTGGGATAGCAAGGATGGACGTCGTTCTTTTCTCGTTTGTTTTCGTACATAGTCGGACCCTGCTCTTCTTCGTGATATTTATGTATTGTACTGATGTGACTCTGATGTAGCTTGTGGCGAGTGTAAACCAATTCCATTACTCTTCTCTTCAGTACATGTACTTGTAACGATATACATTCTTGCGAAATGACGAGATGCGCTTCTATCCCTGTCGAGGCCCTCGTGCCAAAATAAGGATAGGATCGCATCTTGGGCGTTACACCTCGGTTGGCTATGATACAATTTTTGGACTAACGGATGTGAAAGTATTTAAGAGAGATACTCTTGAGGTTCCCTTTGTGGGGGAGTTGGATCGCAACCTTTATACGGTTGATTTCTCGAAAGAGAGCACATTCCAGGCAACTTGCCTCATGGCCAAGGCCAACAAGGGATAGCTATGGCATCGCTGGCTAGCTCATGTCGGTATGAGAAATATTCAAGATCTCTTAAAGGGTGAATACATCCTTGGACTAACCAATGTATAGTTTGAGAAAGATCGTGTGTGCGGCGCATGCATTGCTGGGAAGCAACATCAACCAAAACATCCTCCCAAGAATCAACCTCAAGACCCTTGGAGTTCCTTCATGTGGATCTCTTTGGGCCTCCTTCATGGGATAGTCTTGGTGGGAAGAAGTATGGATTTGGCATTGTTGATGGTTACTCAAGATATACATGGGTGTTCTTTCTTATATGCAAGGATGAGAAAAAGATCACCTTCATTAATTTTGCTAAGCAAGCTCAACGCAAATTTGACAAACAAATATTGGCAATAAGAAGTGACAATGGATCCGAATTCAAGAACTACACCCTGGAAGAGTTTCTCAGTGATGAGGGAATTGAGCATCAGTACTACGCACCATATACCTGACGTCGGCTGTGCTTCCCTGGCAATAGCTCCAGAAAAGTGATGATCCTGCAAACTCTAGTGTTAGCTAGACGAATGCTTATAACAACTAACCTTCTCGTGCAACGGCACCAGAAGAATGCTGATAGCACTCCCCGACAATGAAGAAGAATGTTGTTGATGGCCCAACAGCGCGTGGATTCGCAGCAGTTTTCGAGGGTAGAGTATTCGACCCAATTTGTAGGTACGCCAGTCAGGAGGTGAGAGTATACTCTCAAGTATTAGCAGCTGAATTTGTCAGATTCAACCACACCTGAAAGATTAGTATCTGCAAGCACAATAGTAACAGCGAAGTAGTAATAGCAAAGTAGCGGGTATCGGCAATGTAAGGAGCAATAGCAGTGGCAAGGAACAGAAGTAGTGACAGCAGTAGCAAGTAGCAACAGTAGCAAGCGACAGTAGTAGCAACAGTAGCAGCAGAGCAAGACAAGTAACGGCAGTAGCAACAGTAGTAGCAGCAGAGCAAGACAAGTAACAGCAGTAGCAACAGTAGTAGCAGCAGAGCAAGACAAGTAACGGCAGTAGCAACAGTAGGACAAACTCGTAGGCATTGGGTCGGTGATTTGTTTGGATGATATTCATCATGCAACAGCTATAACACAGAGAGATAAGTGGCTAGCTCCCGTTCGTCAATGTGATGTAGGCATGCATTCCGTGTGTCGTCATACGTGCTTAGGGAAAAGAACTTCCATGACATCTATTGTCCATCCCTCCCGTGGTAGCGCGGTCCAAAAGGGAACTACGGGATATTAAGGTTCTCCTTTTAATAAAGAACCGGACCAACGCATTAGCACTTGGTGAACACATGAACTCCTCAAACTATGGTCATCACCGGGAGTGGTTCCGGTTATTGTCACTCCGGGGTTGCCGGATCATAACACATAGTAGGTAACTACAACTTGCAAGATCGGATCTAAAACACACATATATTGGTGCCAACATAATAATTTCAGATCTGAAATCATGGCACTCGGGCCCCAGTGACAAGCATTAAGCATGGCAAAGTAGTAGCAACATCAAATCTCAGAACATAGTGGATACTAGGGATCAATCCCCATCAAAACTAACTCGATTACATGATAGATCTCATCCTACTCATCACCGTCCAGCGAGCCTACGAATAGATTACTCACGAACAACGAACAACTTCATGGAATTGGAGAGGGAAGAAGGTTGATGATGACGATGGCGATGATTTCCCCTCTCCGGAGCCCAAGACGGACTCCAGATCTGCCCTCCAGATGAAGAACAGGTGGTGGCGGCGCCTCCGTATTGAAAATGCAACGAAAACTTCTCTTTTTATTTTTTCTGGGACGAAAGGAAATTTTAGAGCTGGAGTTGGGGGCGGCAGGTGCCTGTGGGCCCCACAAGCCTGCCCACCGCCACCAGGGGGTGGTGGCGGAGCAGGGGCTTGTGGCCCACTGGCCCACCCCTTGGGTGGAACTTGGCGCAGATATTTTTGATATTTTCCAAAACTACTCCCCGTAAATTTTCAAGACGTTTGGAGAACTTTGATTCTGCACAAAAATAACACCAAGGCAATTCTGCTGAAAACAGAGTCAGTCCAGGTTAGTGCCATTCAAATCATGCAAAATAGAGTCCAAAACAAGGGCAAAAGAGTTTGGAAAAGTAGATACGATGGAGACGTATCAACTCTCCCAAGCTTAAAACCTTGTTTGTCCTCAAGCAACTCAGTTGACAAACTGAGAGAGAAAGAAAAACTTTGACAAACTCTATTTGATCTTGTTGTTGCAACTATGTCTAACTCATAACCAGAATTTCAGCAAGATCACAAGTTAACCACTTAAGAAAATGATACAAAGGTCTCACGGTAAACTAATATCAATGACATAATCAGCTAACGAGCAAATAATAATGAGTTTCAAATACCAACACTTCAATCAAAACAAGCATGAAGCAATATGAATAGGTGGTATCTCGCTAGCTCTTTCTGAGACCGCAAAATATAAATGCAGTGCACTTTCAAAGATCAAGGGCTGACTAAACATTATAATTCATAGCAACGAAGATCCAGTCATAGTCATACTCAATATCAATCAAAAGCAAAGCATAAAATGATAGAGGTGCTCTCTAATTGGTGCTTATATAAGAGGAGGATGACTCGACAGGAAAATAAATAGACATGCCCTTCGCAGAAGGAAGCATTGATTTGCAAAGGTGCCAGAGCTCAAGCTTTTGAAAACAGAGATAATAATTTTGGTTGGCATGCTTTCAGTGTCAACGCAATGACCAAGAGTTCTCAATATCTTCCATGCTACTCATGCTATAGGCGGTTCCCAAACAGAAAAGTAAAGTTTTAACTCCCCCACCACCAATCAATCACACTCCACGGTTAGCCGAATCCTCGGGTACCGTCCATACTAACATCAATCCGGGGGGAGTCGTGTTTTGCAGTTATGCTTTCGATTTAAGCGTGGAACAGGGCATCCCAAATACCGGCCCCTTTTCTCGTGACTGGCTGTGAATAAACACATGTCGAGGATAACATTCCTAGCATGGAAGATACCAATAGCCCACTGTCACCACATGAGCGGTTCGGGCATGCAAAACAAATTATTTCTTGAAGGTTTAGAGAATGGCACATGTAAATTTACTTAGAACGGTAGGTAGATACCGCAAATAGGTAGGTATGGTGGACTCTCATGGAAAAACTTTTGGGTTTATGGAAGTGGATGCACAAGCAGTATTCCCACTTAGTACAAGTGAAGGCTAGCAAAAGACTCGGAAGCGACCAACTAGACAGCGACAACAGTCATCAAGATGCAATGAGTTTGACTAACATTGAATGCAAGCATGAACAGGATATAAATCACCATGAACACTAACATCATAGAGGCTATGTTGATTTTGTTTCAACTACATGCATGGACATGCGCCAAGTGAAGCCACTTTAAACATTCAAAGGAGAATACCATCCTATCATACTACATCATAGTCATCTCAAAATCTATGTTGGCAATCAAGACAAACCATTATAAGCTCTCAGCTAAATAAGCATGGCATCAGAAACTATGATCTCTAAGTTGTCATTGCAAACATGGTTCTGTCACAACAAAGCTAAATCTGGGTCGATAAGCTAGTCATATTTACAAAAACAAAATAGATAGAGTTCATACCAGCTTTTCAGTCTCAGTCACTTCATCATATATCATCATTGTTGCCTTTCATTTGCACGATCGAATGATGTAAACGATAATAAGCACATTGGACTAAGCTGAATCTGCAGGCAAAACCAAAGGAGAAGACAGAGTAATATGGCTCTTTGAAAGCTAAACAGGTAAGCATGCAGGAACCAATAAGCATTGTAACCAATATCTTCTACCTTGACCCAAGGAAAAAGAAAACTATTTACACGGGAAAACTCCCAACAAGAAAAAGAAGAAATAAAAATCTTTTGGGGTTTTCTCAAAAGGACACAAAACAAGAAAACAAGAAAACGAAAAGAAACTAGCATGGATAATACAGTGGCAAAGTGTAAACATCGACTAACAAAATGAAAGCATAAGCATGAATGTAAAGTCGGTGAGAACACGTACTCCCCCAAGCTTAGGCTTTTGGCCTAGCTTGGTCTACTCCCAGGGTGGAAAATAACCACCTCCAGGATACTCTGGAGCAGACTGTGGATGCCACTGCTGTGTGAGCTCCTTTGCCTCCCAGTGATAAACTGGCGTCTGGTACTCGACTGGCGGCTCGGGCACGGGCGCCTGTGGTTGGGCCAAGCCCCAATATGCGTAGATGTCCGCGGGCATAATAGTGTACCTGCCTGCATGAAGATCGAACAAAGAAGGAGCGGGCAAAGTAATAGTCTCTCGAGTACCCTGACTAAACACCAGGTTATAAATCATCCGTCTACTAGCATCTCTATCCAGAAAATCATGGCGAACCATGCTGTCATAATCCAGATATCTCTCAGGGAGAAGCATCTCTCCTTCCTCTCCCAGTCTAATGGGTATCTCAAAGTGTCTCGCAAGACGGGTAGCATAGATACCTCCATAGACAACACCCTTGGAACGGTTCAGGTTCAACAGTTGAGCTGCTATAGCGCCCAAGCTATAAGTCTTATCATTATAAAGGCCTTCGTGCAAAACAGCAAGGTCTGAAGAACTAAGTGATCCAGCCTCCCCACGGCCAACCAAACAGTTTCCCACAAATAGTGAGAAGTACCGAAGCACAGGAAAATGTATGCTAGCAATTCTAGCGCGAGACACTCCTCTCTCCTCTCCAACAACAATAGAACCAATGAAATCCTCCAAGTCCCGTGGACGAGGGTCACGGATATCCCCAACATAAGGTAATTTGCATACATTGCAAAAATCATGCAACGTCATGCACTGGGGGACATCGTATATCATGAACTCAACCATGGGAGGATTCTTCCTCGGATAAAAGTTGAAGCTTTGAACGAAAATATTGGTGAGGAGGAGATATTGTGGGCACTTATCTTCAACGAACGCAGTAAGACCTGCATTCTCCACCAAGTAATAAGAGTCTTCATAAAGTCCGGCGGCGCGCAAAAATTCATCACTTGGCCACTTGCATGCTCGAACTTCTGTGACTCGAGGGACTACGTACTTGGGGTGGTTCTTCTCATCCTGCTTGGGGTTACGGCTTGAAGAGCCTCTCAAGAACCTCCTCATCTTTTCCTTTTTCTAGCTCTGAAATTTTTAGAGACTTCGAAAGAAAAGTGAATAAGGATTAACGCAACTTGTAGCAACTACTCCTACTAGTGCCTAGAGACCATATCACGCGCTAAAACTACTTGGGACCAGCTAAAATCAACTTTTATAGCTCAAGAACAGGGTCACCAAGGTAGCAAGAACTCGCGAAGGATAAAGCACTAGAGCAAAAACTAATTGGACCAATGGAAGAGTCACTTACCAAGGAGCAATTTCCCCAAAACAGTTCGGAGAATGGTGCTTTGAGCAAGGAGATCGAAAATCATAGCCAAATGAGCAAGAACACGGGTTTGAGCTACGAAACAATTTTTTCTGGAGGTGGAAGAAGAGGCTGGGAGCTGGAACGAGTGGAGGGGGTTCCTATGGCCCCCACAAGCTTGCACCCCGCCACCAGGGGGTAGGTGGTGGTGGGGCGGCTTGTGGCCCACTGGTCAGGCCCCCTGACCAGCTCTCAGGCTCAGAAATTTTCAAAAATTCCAGAAAAAATCATACTAAATTTTCAGGACCATCGGAGAACTTTTATTTTCGAGGTATTTTTCTCCGGGACGCTAAAACAGAAAACAGGAAAAGCTAAACTAATTCCATCATTTTTCTTCTAAGCAAAAGAAAATGAAGACTCAAAACAGAGGTATGTGACTCTCTGATTCATCCGTTTCATGGTCATCGGAAGAAGTTCGTCAATGGGGTTGATCAAGTCCTTATGACAAAACCTTCTCGAATTGCAAGAGAGAACGGAGAACTTTCGAATAGCCACTAAGTCACCTCAATGGGGATATGGATCTCCCATACAAGCAAATCATACTTCATCTTGACACGAGGAATAGGGCATTCAAAACTCCCAATGAGAATCGATGAAGTCTTTTCGATAGCATTGATGCAATGTGCTGGATATCGTTTCTTCGGAAAGTGCATTGTGTGCTCATTACCGTTGAGATGGAAAGTGACATTGCCTTTGTTGCAATCTATAACAGCCCTGCAGTGTTTAAAAAGGGTCTTCCGAGGATGATAGCCATGACATCGTCCTCGGGAATATCCAAGATAACAAAGTCTGTTAAGATAGTGGTATTAGCAACCACAAACAGGCACATCCTCGCAAATGCCGATAGGGAAAGCAGTTGATTTGTCGGCCATTTGCAGAGAAATTTCAGTGGGTGTCAACTTATCCAACTCAAGTCTACGATAAAGAGAAAGCGACATAACACTAACACCGGCTCCAAGGTCACATAAGGCAGTTCTTACGTAGTTTCCTTTAATGGAGCAAGGTATAGTGGGCACTCCAGGATCACCAAGTTTCTTAGGAGTTCCACCTTTAAAAGTGTAGTTGGCAAGCATGGTGGAGATCTCAAGATCTGGTATCTTCCGTTTATTAGTCACGATATCTTTCATGTACTTGGCATATGGAGACATCTTGAGCATATCAGTTAACCGCATCTGCAGAAAGACGGGTCTTATCATTTCAACGAAGCGCTCAAAATCCTCATCATCCTTTTTCTTGGATGACTTAGGAGGAAAGGGCATAGGTCTCTGAACCCATGGCTCTCTTTCTTTACCATGCTTCCTAGCAGTAAAGTCATTCTTGTCGTATCTCTTAGGTTGTGGATTATCAGGATTAACCGTAGGTTCAATCTCCACATCCTCATCATGGCTAGGTTGAGCATTATTATGAACATCACTGTCCATGTTGTCACCAGGTTCATGTTCATCACCAGATTGTGTTTCTGCATCAGACGCAGAGATATCATTAGGTTCTTCAGGTGTGACAGTATTTGGTGAACTGGCGTGCAGGTTTCTATCATCCTTCTTCTTCTCCTTAGGATGACCTTCAGGATACAAAGGTTCCTGAGTCATTTTTCCTCCTCTAGTAATGACTCTGATAGAGTTGTCATTTAATTCATTGAGCAGGTCATTCTGAGCTTTAAGTACTTGTTCTACCTGAGTAGTAATCATAGAGGCATGTTTACTCAGAAGCTTCAGAGCATTGACATTTCTGTCTACACAAGCACTTAGATGGCTAAGCATACGAGCACTTTGTTCCAAATGTCTCCTAACATAATCATTGAAACTCTATTGTTTGGCAACAAAGTTGTCAAATTCATCAAAGCATAGGCTAGCAGGTTTATCAAAAGGAATATCACTCTCGTCAAACCTACGCAGAGAATTCACTTCTACTACCTGTATCGGGTTATCGAGACCGTGGATCTCTTCGATAGGTGGTAGATTTTTGACATCTTCAGATCTAATGCCTTTCTCTTGCATAGATTTCTTGTCTTCTTGCATATCTTCGGGACTAAGGAATAGAATACCTCTCTTCTTAGGAGTTGTCTTAGGAGGTGGTTCGGGAATAGTCCAAGCATTATCGTTGATCAAGAGGTTATTCAGTAGGGTCTCAGCTTGTTCTACAGTTCGTTCCCTAAAAACACAACCTGAACAACTATCTAGGTAGTCTCTGGAGGCGTCGGTAAGTCTGTTATAGAGGGTATCAAGTATCTCGTTCTTCTTAAGAGGGTGATCAGGCAAAGCATTCTGTAGCTGGACGAGCCTCCCCCAAGCTTGTGGAAGACTCTCTTCTTGGAGTTGAGCAAAGTTGTATATTTCCTGCAAGGCAGCTTGCTTCTTATGGGCAGGGAAATATTTCTCACATAAGTAATATACCATCTCCTCGGGACTACGCACACGTTCAGGAGCAAGAGAGGTGAACTAGGCTTTAGCATCATCCTTTAGAGAGAAAGGAAACAGCTTAAGGATATAGTAGTGGCGGATCTTCTCCTCATTAGTGAAAAGGTTGGCTATCGGTGACAAAGATAGGCAAAGTGGCAAACTTCGGGTCATTTTTCATCCTAGCTTCCCGAGATTTTTCCTTCCACTTGAGAAGTAATTTCTCAGCGTCATAGGCATCCTTACACGCAAGAAAATCCTCAGCTATCTCTCCCTCCATAACGTAACCCTCAGGTATATCAGGCAATTCATATCTAGGAGAGCTAGATCTAGGAGGAGCAGAAGCAAGTTCTATCTCAATAGTATCGGTAGTTTTAGAAGCATCACGAGCATTGGCAGTAACTCTAGCAATATGAGCATCAAGGAACACTCCTAGTGGAACATCAGGCAAAGGAGTATCTCTAACAGTATCAAGCATAACATCATCAGGCATAGTAGCATCTCTAGCATCATCAGGCAAAGCAGTATCAAGCATAGCATCTCTAGCAGTATCAAGCATAGTATCTCTAGCAGTATCAGGCATAGTATCAAGCATAGTATCAGGCATAGCATCATCAGGCAAAGCAGTATCAAGCATAGCACCTCTAGCGGTAGTATCACAAGCATCATCAAGCACAGGCGACAAATCAAGATTTCTAGCAGGAGGTGAAGTCGCAAACTTAGTCATAACTGAAGGTGAATCAAGTGCAGAGCTAGATGGCAATTCCTTACCTCCCCTTGTAGTTGAGGGCAAGACTTTGTTCTTCGGATCCTTCAGATTCTTCATAGTGATCAGCAGATATAAATCCCAAGGGACTCAGAGAATATAGCAATACCTCCCCGGCAACGGCGCCAGAAAAATGTTGACGTCAGCTGTGCTTCCCTGGCAATAGCTCCAGAAAAGTGTTGATCCTGCAATCTCTATTGTTAGCTAGACGAATGCTTATAACAACTAACCTTCTCCTGCAACGGCACCAGAAGAATGCTGATAGCACTCCCCGACAATGAAATTGGAAGAATGTTGTTGATGGCTCACCAACGCGTGGGTTCGCAGCAGCTTTCGAGGGTAGAGTATTCAACCCAATTTGTAGGTACGCCAGTCAGGAGGTGAGAGTATACTCTCAAGTATTAGTACCTGAATTTGTCATATTCAACCACACCTGAAAGATTAGTATCTGCAAGCACAATAGTAATAGCTAAGTAGTAACAGCGAAGTAGCGGGTATCGGCAGTGTAACGAGCAATAGCAGTGGCAAGGAACAGTAGTAGTGACAGCAGTAGCAACTAGCAACAGTAGCAAGCGACAGTAGTAGCAACAGTAGCAGCAGAGCAAGACAAGTAACGGCGGTAGCAACAGTAGTAGCAGCAGATCAAGACAAGTAACAGCAGTAGCAACAGTAGTAGCAGCAGAGCAAGACAAGTAACGGTAGTAGCAACAGTAGGACAAACTCGTAGGCATTGGGTCGGTGATTTGTTTGGATGATATTCATCATGCAACAACTATAACACGGAGAGATAAGTGGCTAGCTCCCGTTCGTCAATGTGATGTAGGCATGCATTCCGTGTGTCGTCGTATTTGCTTAGGGAAAAGAACTTGCATGACATCTATTGTCCATCCCTCCCGTGGCAGCGGGGTCCAAAAGGAAACTACAGGATATTAAGGTTCTCCTTTTAATAAAGAACCGGAACAACGCATTAGCACTTGGTGAACACATGAACTCCTCAAAGTATGGTCATCACTGGGAGTGGTTCCGGTTAGTGTCACTCTGGGGTTGCCAGATCATAACACATAGTAGGTAACTACAACTTGCAAGATCGGATCTAAAACACACATATATTGGTGACAACATAATAATTTTAGATCTGAAATCATGGCACTCGGGCCCTAGTGACAAGCATTAAGCATGGCAAAGTAGTAGCAACATCAAATCTCAGAACATAGTGGATACTAGGGATCAATCCCCATCAAAACTAACTCCATTACATGATAGATCTCATCCTACTCATCACTGTCCAGCGAGCCTACGAATAGATTACTCACGAACGACAAACAACTTCATGGAATTGGAGAGGGGAGAAGGTTGATGATGACGATGGCGACGATTTCCCCTCTCCGGAGCCCAAGACGGACTCCAGATCTGCCCTCCAGATGAAGAACAGGTGGTGGCGGCGCCTCCGTATCGAAAACGCGACGAAAACTTCTCTTTTTACTTTTTCTAGGACGAAAGGCAACTTATAGAGCTGGAGTTGGGGGCGGCAGGTGCCTGTGGGCCCCACAAGCCTGCCCACCGCCACCAGGGGGTGGTGGTGGAGCAGGGGCTTGTGGCCCACTGGCCCACCCCTTGAGGTGGAACTTGGCGCAGATATTTTTGATATTCTCCAAAACTGCTCCCCGTAAATTTTCAGGACGTTTGGAGAACTTTGATTTCTGCACAAAAATAACACCAAGGCAATTGTGCTGAAAATAGCGTCAGTCCAGGTTAGTTCCATTCAAATCATGCAAAATAGAGTCCAAAACAAGGGCAAAAGAGTTTGGAAAAGTAGATACGATGGAGACGTATCAATACCCCACAACAAAATGGGGTAGTTGAAAGAAAGAAGCGCATTGTTGCGGAGATGGCAACATCCATGTTGGATGACTACAAGTCTCCCCACAGCTTTTGGGCTAAAGCCGTGAACACCGCATGTCATGCCTCAAATCGTATCTTCCTTCGCAAGATCTTGGAGAAGACCCCATACGAGCTCATTACAGGAAAAACGCCAAATATCAAGTATTTTCGGGTATTTGGCTGCAAATGTTTCATTCTCAACAAGAAAGAACGGTTAGGAAAATTTCAATCTAAAACAACCGAGGGTATATTTGTTGGATATGGATCAAACTCTCATGCCTATAGGATCTACAACAAATCCACCAGATGCGTTGTAGAAACTTGTGATGCGGTGTTTGATGAATTTAATGGCTCCCATGGGGAGGAAGTTGATCTAAGTGATGCGGGTGAAGAAGATCATTCGCAAGACATTTTGACCATGGGTGTAGGTGCTCTCCTTCCAATGGAAAATGTCTCCTATGCAAATGAAGATGAGGACACAAGCACCACTCATAGTCATACAACTACTACGCCTTTGCCACCATAAGATATCATCCCCCAAGTGGACTCCATAATTCAAGAACAAGAAGATGTTCAACTTCAAGTACAAGAACAAGAACAAGTCCATCATCAAGCACAAGACCAAGAACATGCATATGTCAACATTGATGAAACTGCTGATGGTGATAAACCTCAACAAATGATGCATGAAGATCTTCCTCCACACATTTTGGATCCTTATGTTGAGGATGCTAATGATGGGAACGAAGTTGAACCTCGTGAAACCTTCACCTCCATCATGCCTCGTGTGGCTGGTTGTGTTGACGTTAACCAAATTCTCACTAAGATATCGGAAGGTAGAGTCACTCGTTAACAATTTTCAAACTTTTGTGCTCACTTCTCCTTTGTCTCTAGTGTTGTGCCTCTCAATGCACAAGATGCGTTGATGGACCACGACCGGCTTGTTGCTATGCAAGAAGAGTTGAACATCTTCGAGCGCAACCAAGTGTGGTCTTTAGTCACAACTAAGGAGCACAATGTCATTGGAACAAAATGGATCTTCAAGAACAAACAAGATGAAAATGGTGTTATCATCAGAAATAAGGCAAGGTTAGTGGCACAAGGGTTCTCACAAGTTGAAGGTTTGGACTTTGATGAGACCTTTGCCCCCGTTGCCCGTCTTGAATCAATTCACATTTTACTTGCTTATGTTGCCTTCAGTGGTTTTACTTTACACAAAATGGACGTTAAGAGTGTTTTTCTTAACGATCCTCTACAAGAAGAAGTATATGTAGCACAACCACCTGGTTTTATTGACCCCGATCACAAAGACTATTTGTAGAAACTTCACAAGGCCTTATATGGTCTCAAACAAGCACCTCGTGCTTGGTATAATCATCTTAAGAAGTTTCTACTCGATGATGGTTTTGTGAGAGGGGTGATTGACCCTACTCTCTTCACTAAGAGGGAAAAAGGTGATTTGATCTTGTGTCAAATTTACGTAGATGATATCATTTTTGGTTCCCCTAACATCCATTTATTCAAGAAATTTGCGGATTTCATGACAAAGAACTTTGAGATGCCACTGAATACAGATTTGAAATTCTTTCTCGGTTTTAAAATCCTACAATGTCAAGAAGGAATTCTTATGTCTCAAACTAAGTATGTAAAGGATATTCTTGCAAAGTTCGGCATGAAAAACGCCAGTCCATGCAAGGTACCCATGCCAACCACAACTGCTCTTAACGAAGACACAAATAGTATTCCATTTGACCCATCTATTTACCGCTCTATGATTGGATCATTGCTTTAGCTTTGTGCATCTAGACCAGACATCACGTTAAGTGTAGGAATTTGTGCTAGATTTCAAGCTTCCCCTAAGGAAATACATCATAAGGTTGTTAAGGATATTCTCAGATACCTTGTTCACACCCCAAGGTTGGGTCTATGGTACCCCAAGGATGCCAAGTTTGATCTTATTGGGTACACTGATGCAGATTGGGCCGGAGACAAGGTGGGAAGAAAGTCCACCTCCGGGGCATGTCAGTTTCTTGGACGCTCCTTGGTAAGTTGGTCCTCGAAGAAGAAAAATTGTGTCTTCCTATCCACTACTGAAGCCGAATATATTGCAACCGCAAGCTTTGCAACACAATTGCTATGGATGAGGCAAACTTTGAAGGACTATGGTATGACCTACACACATGTGCCTCTACTATGCGACAATGAAATGGCCATCAAGATTGCTGAAAACCCAAGTGATCACTCTTGCACCAAGCACATTGACATTCGGTATCACTTCCTAAGAGACCATGTGCAAAAGGGTGATATTAACATTGCTCATGTTGGCACGGATATGATATTTTCACCAAACCACTGGATGAACGTATGTTCTATCAACTTAGGCGTGAACTTGGTATCTTGGAGCTTGACATCATGATGTGAAATTTTGCACACATGCATACAGTTATGTCATGTCATGTCTAGATGTAGGCATGTGTTTAGGGGGAGACACTCAATTCATGAGTTCTCTCACCCTATATGATGCATAAACAAACGAAACACTCTCAAAGTTACCATGTCTCACTTTCGTGACTTGGTACTTTAAATGATGGAGTTGTGATGTTAGTCTCAAGGTTAATATCTTCGCAGTGCCAAGTCACATATACTCAAACATGGTGGATCCGTCCACCGCCCTCTCTCTCCGAGAGGTTGGACTATCTTCATCTCTCATGTTTTGTTCGTTAATCTACATCTATATTTTCCCCTCATCTCTACACTCATAATTGGGGCTTTTTCACTCTGATTCGTTTTTCCGTTTTTGTAGTGTGAGTGTAGTCGATCTGTATGACCATATATCAGGTTCTACCTAAGCCTCTCTCATCTTAAAACCCTCTGATATTTCATTTGGTTCGCAAGCTTCTTCCATCCACATAAATGTTGTTGGGCTTGTGGTGGTCTTGGCAGCTTTCGGTCCCTCTCCCTCAAGTTATCGGGCTACCACAGAGATTGTGTTCTGTGTGGATAACCCGGAACTTCCGAGATGTAGCCCGGAACTTCCGGACTTGACCGGAACTTTCAGGCATCGTGGGTTTGAGGCACTTAACAGTGGGGAGGGGTTGCCAAAGGGGCATTCCCCCATTTGTTCCCCTGCCCCTATCCTCCTCTCTTCTTCCTGCGGCGCCCCCTCTCCCATAAATGACTTTCGGCGAGCCGCCGGCCCCCGGAACCTTTGGCCTTACTCCATCCATCGTGCTCGGAGGGCACCCCGTGTGCTCTTCACCATATCCATGGAGAAAGGTAACCTAAGAAATTTCTCTGCCTTCTCTCTGGATTCGCTCCTAGGGATTGTAGTCAAGCTTATGGTATTAGGATAAAAACAATCTCCATGTTTCCTGTACTGCATCCACCATAGATCTGCGACACTTCTTTCCTTTCAAATCCATTGCACGTATTATGCCCGTCCTCTCCTTGGATCCGGATGGAGTCCTGCGACCCGACTGGTGCCCGAAACTTCCGGCCTCACTAGGGTTTCCACGTATACGCATGGGGTGGTACTTCCACTGGTCGGAACTTCCGATCTCTTGAAACTTCCGTTCGCCGGACCTTCCGGCCCACACCAGAAACTTCCGGCCTAAGCAGAGTCCTGGCATATTTTCACGTGATGCGATTCCTTGATTTCCTTTTGAAGTTTATGCACTTATTCTATCCTCTTGCTATTTGTATCACCTCCTTTCAACAGGTGGTTCTGGCTCGCATGCACGACCATCCAAGATGTATGAACGGAAATCCGAAGAGAGGGTCAAGAAGACAAAGGTTGTTTGTGTTAGGTAATGAGAACATGTTTGACTTCCATCCCGAGCCTGATGTTGAGTCCGAAGACCATGACTCCCCTCCTCCTACAGCCTCTCACTCAATGAAGTGTAAGACTACTTCCAAAAAGGGCAAGCCAGTTCACGTTCATCCTCCTCCTCCCGTGCCCATCTCTATGAAATAGTTGCCGGCATCAGAGTGGGTTGCTCAACGCAGGATCAATCCCTTTAATGAAGAACGTGAAATTGTGGCTAACTCCAAGTTCTGGACTTTATTTCAGCAACTCACTTATGATGAGATTTTCAATCAGTTTGTCGACAAGTGTGTCATTCAGAAGAGTATGAACATCACTCATTTTTACAAGACTCCCACAAACACTCCATATTTTGCGGGGGTACAGAGTATGTGTGGCAAGCTCAACCTTCTTCCTCTCATGAATTTTCAGCATGATGTGTCCCCACCTCTTGTGGCTCGGTTTTATGCCACGATGCATTTTGGGACTGATATACAACATACTCTTACATGGATGTCTGGTGATGAGAAGTTCTCTGCCCCGTTCTCTATGTTGGCTCGTCTTTTGGACTATGTTGATCGTGGGTACAAGATCCATGACAAAGGGGTCCTTTAGGTTCATCACTTGGCCGAGTTGTACCCGACTGGTGGACATGTTGGCTTTGTTGGTGACCTTGTGCGCTTCTATGATATCATGCACCGGATCTTTCGTGAAGTGCTTGCTGTCAAGGTGGGTGACAAAAACAAGATTCGTGGTCATCTCATCAACCTCCTTCACTACACTTGTCACAACTTTGATAAGTTCTCCCTACTGATGTGATGGATTTCATATGGCATGAAATGTACAGTGTTGTGATGAACCTCAAGGTGCCGATTTATGCTCCCTATATCACTGCCTTGATTGCTGAGATTGCTCCTGATGCATATGCTGACCGGCGTCTGACTGTTCACTCCAGTGTTAACTTGTTGGTTAAGAAAGGCAAGGCTACCATTGATGAGGGTGATGGTGATGAGGAGGAGGATCTTCATGCTGGAGGTTCACATCACTTTGAACTTCGCTCTCACTCTCATGCTTATCATCGTGAGGAACCTAGTGATTCCGGGTCAAGGAAGAGCAACAAACTTTGGTGGCTTCTCAAGAACATGTTATGTCTCTAGCAAGACATGCACAAGAAGCAGTGGGAGGAGCACAAGTCTAGGAAGGAGTGCATGAAGACCTTAATGATGGCATGCGTGCATCTGGCATGACCCTTGCTCATGGTTCTGAGGCTAATGTGACTCCGTTTGTTAAATACTAGTCCAAGTATGCTCGGTTTGATGTCGATGTTGGAGATGAAGCCTCTTCTCATCGCCCTCACGGCCCAGTGTCTTCTGGAGAGTCGTCCTACGACTGATCTGATTCCCATAGCTAGGGTTGCAGTAGTGCATCCTTTGTTTTTCCTTTTTGCCATCTTGATGACAAAGGGGGAGATGTTGGATTGCTTGATAGGGGTGTTGACTCTTCGTTTTATCATTTGCCTATTTTTATTTGAACCCTTGCTCTTATTTGCTACTATTTGAACCTTAGCTCATTCTTGAACCTTACCGTTGTCTATTTGTTAACTATCTATCCATGTGTGAGCACTTTATGGGTTACAATATGTTGCATGGCATATTCCATATTCCCATCTCATATTGTGAGCGACATCTATCATGAGTGATATATCCACATATGTCTCGTCACATACAAAAATCAAGGTTAGTAAATTATTCTATGTCGCTATGTCTTTCTTGTGTGGGTATCTCAGTGTGAGGGGGGCTACTTCCAATCATGTCTTCGACATTCAAATACAAATCTAAAATAAGGTATAGGTTGCGGGGGAGTTATTTCCTTTCATCAAAACTGCTTTATAGCATGCATACTTTGTGTGTCTACCCTCTCAAGCATTATTTTCATCTATGTCAAAAAGGGGGAGATTGTAAGTGCATCATTGCCCTTAATAGTTTTTGACATCTATGAGAATTTCATTTGTGTTTCTAACCACATGCTCTAGTGTAAATAGCACTGTCAAAATTATAGTGGAGCATGGATGGTTCTTCCCCTCTACTCGGAAAAAGGAAAAAGGTGGAGTGTCATAATTATTTTCTTTCCTTCTTGACTCCCTAGGGCAGCCGCACTATTAAGAGGGGGTGCATCATGAAAACATCTGGAAATCAACTCCACATAAACATGTGATATGGCAAAATCAATTCTCAAAATTGGTTTGAATTAGACGGCGCAAAGTTTATGCCTATGCTGGAGCTTCCGGGACGGCCGGAACTTTCGAGGACCAGAAGGTCCGGGAAGCTTCCGGGCCACCCAGAGAAACTGCTCTTGTGTGCAATCTCTCTGTGTAGGTCAGACCCTGGCCAAAACTTTCATCCCCCGGAACTTCCGGGCCGGCCGGAACTTTCGTCCCCGTTCTAGCAGCTTCCGGGGTACTCCACAGAGGATGCAAACTCTGTGTGTAGCCCGGAACTTGGTCGGAACTTCCGGTGTACAGAACCTCCGGGCATGCCCGGAACTTACAGACTTGGCAGGAATCTGGTCCAACGGCTAAATTCCATCCCCACCTATAAATAGTCTTCTTCTTCCCCACGAAGACTATGACGACTCCATTTCTCTCTCCACCATTTTTAGACCTCGATTTCTTGGAGTTCTCCCTCCTTAGCCAACCAAAGCTCTTGATATTTTAAGGAGTGAAGGAGGAGTGCCTGATCTACACATTCACCAAAGCAAAAGTTGATTCCCCCTTGTTTTCGCGGTGCATCTTGTTACTCTTGGAGGTTGGAGACTCCTAGGCGGTAGGAGTACTCCAGCGAGGAATCGTTCATTGTGATTACCCCCGAAAAGTTTCTGAGGGTTTGGAGACCACCCCAAGGTCTACCACTAGTGGTTGAGAAACGCCTTCGTGGTGTTGCCTCAAGGAGAGAATAGGGTGAGCCTTCGTGGTGTTGGTGTGCCTTCGTGGTAACATCAACCTCTCTAAACGGTGATGTAGTTTCCCTCCAAGGAAGTGAACATCGGCATACATTCTCGCCTCTCGGAGTTGCGGTTATCCCTAACCCTAACTCCCTACTTGTGGTTATTTGTCTTTGTGGTATTAATTGTATTACTTGTATTACTTATGCTTATCTATCTACTTATTTGTTGCCTTGCTTAGTACACATAGCATGACTACCATATTTGCAATTTTTAGGCTCACTTTCATATTCTCCAATATTGCCTAAAATTGCTAAGTAACAATTAAAATTTGTAATTGTGCCTATTCACCCCCCCCCCTCTAGGTCCATCTCGATCCTTTCAGTAGTAGCCTCTCTAGATGCAGACCCTTTGTTTTCCTCTGTTGCAGGTATATCCTTAGTAGTCCTCTTGGGAGCTACTGGCTTCTTAGGCTTAGGTGCTGAAGGTTTGGGTGTAGTCTTTTTAGGCACAACATGAGACATGAGCTTCTTCTTCTTCTTAGCAGGAGGGTTCTCGGTAGGATTTTCTTCCTCCTCTTCATCAGCAACTTCTCATGGATCTTCATACATAGATGTTGGCCTTCCAACAATATGCACTACTCTGTTCCTGGCTCTTTTCTGCACTGGCTTCTTAGCTTGCGTGGAAGAAGGGCTTTCAAGGGTCAGCTTCATCCCTCTCTGAGAAGCGTCTGGAACTCTCACTGAATCTGGTTTGGCATACTCTTTTCTCACAGTCTTTCTGATAGTGACTCTCTATTTTTGCCCCTGGGGAATGCTCTCATCTGGGATAAAATCAGCATCCTCCTCATCAGAATTGAGCTTCTTCCTAGACCTAGTAGCTGCCTTTGGCATATCATGGGAACTAGGAGTACGTGGGTCAGAAGCTGTCCTCTCGGGACTAGTGCCTGAATCCATCTCAGCGCTCGGCTCTCTGAAATCATTCTGACTGTCCTCTGAACCTAACATACTGACAATCACCAAGCAAACAAACTCACCTTGTGAAAAGAATTAGAAAAGCTGGAGTGGATGAGCATCACAAAAATTCAAAAGTTTTTGCAAGTTTGAGATCTGAAAAATTTAAGTCCAACTTTCTGCAAAAAGGGATATTGGTTCCAGCAAGAAAAAAAATTTGAAGCCACCGAGAGTGACAATCTCCTTACCAGAAACATGGCAACCTTTTTGGTTTCACCTCAAAGGAAACTGGTTTCACCGAGACTGTTCTCACTAGCCCAAAACCAAAATCGGTAGGACCGATTTTTCTGACTCGATGACACCGAGATCCGGTTTTGCGGATTGTTAACCCTAAATTTTCCTTCGTTCTCTAATCTATTAGAAGTTTCTTCTGGATAGAGAGGTTTCAATCATGGACTGAAGATAGGCTAACCTATTTGTGCAAGATTTGGAATTTGGAGCGCAAAGAGGGGCCGAAACCTTACCCTAATGCGGTGAAGGTTCCGCTACGACAACGACGGCAGCGATGATTCCCGTCGATGGCGAGGATTCCTACGGCGAGGGCACGTTAGAGACAAAGTACATGTCCTGGGGACTAGGGCACGACGGCGAGGAGGTGCGGGGAGTCAAGTTTGAAGAAGTGATTTCAAATGTCGGGTCGGTAGAATATATACCCCCTGGCATTTTTTGGTGCCACCAAGTTCGATAATTGTGAGCTGACAGTGAAACTCGGTGAGGCCGAGAAGATCCTATCGATGGTACCGAGAATGAAAAACGAGATACCCTAGGCTTCGGTGGGATCAGGCTTTTGGGGTTGGTCACATTGAGATGCTTTTGGGAAGTTTTGGAAGTCAGCCTTGTCGAGATGGATCTCCGAGTGCTCCTCACAAAGAGTGTCCCTAAAATGCTTGCTCAAATTTTCATGATGTAGCATAAATATATTTGAGACAAGAATGCATAGATATATAGAGAGAGGTACTTAGGCATTCTTGTATATTCAATTGGCCAAATAAAATCGAAAGCCAAATATCAATAATTGGATATCCTCGAATGAGAAAAAATATGCATACCAACATGCTCACACAATAAGATGTCAAATAAAACATGGTGAACATGCACAAACACTCTAGTATCTACAAAGCACTTTGGCGATGACAAAGTCATCTATATATGAGTATATTGACTTAGGAGCTGATGTCAGCTGTGCTTCCCTGGCAACGGCGCCAGGAATAGTCGTGTCGACGCACCAGGAATCCTTCTGCTATGGCTACGCCTTAATGGACTTCCTAGGAAAATATGCAAAGGATTTCCCCCGTGGCCTTGGAGCCTCGCGTTGTTGTTCCCTTCAAGCGGAAAGGGTGATGTAGCATAGCGGTGGTAAGTATTTCCCTCAGTTTGAGAACCACGGTATCAATCCAGTGGAGGAGTATCACAAGATCCTGCACAAACACAAAAAGCTTGCTCCCAACGCTATGAAGGGGTTGTCAATCCCTTATATATTGTTTGCCAAGTGAGAACTGAAAACAACATAGTAACAAAGCAAAGTAAAAGCGAAAGTGGAAACGATAGATGTGAATAGACCCGGGGGCCATAGTGTTTACTAGTGGCTTCTCTCATGAAAGCAAGTAGACGGTGGGTGAACAAATTACCGTCGAGCAATTGATAGAACAGCGCAAAGTCGTGACGTCATCTATGGCCATGATTATATCTATAGGCATCACATCCAAAACAAGTAGACCGATACTGTCTGCATCTACTACTATTACTCCACACGTTGACCGCTATCCAGCATGCATCTAGTGTATTAAGTCCAAAAGAACAGAGTAACACCTTAAGCAAGATGACATGATGTAGATGGACAATCTCATATCAACGACAGAGCCCATCTTGTTACCCTTGATGGAAACTACTTAATGTGTGCCTTGCTGCCCTACTATCACTTGGAAAGGTCACCACATGGTAAGAACCCAAAACCAAGCACTTCTCCCATTGCAAGAATCATAGATCTAGTTGGCCAAACAAATCCCAAGACTCGGAGAGACTTACAAGGATATCAAATCATGCATATAAGAAATCAGCAAAGACTCAAATATATATCATAGATAATCTGATCACAAATCCACAATTCATCGGATCTCGACAAACACACCGCGAAAGAAGATTACATCGGATAGATCTCCATGAAGATCATGGAGAACTTTGTATTGAAGATCCAAGAGAGAGAAGAAGCTATCTAGCTACTAACTACGGACCCTTAGGTCTGAAGTGAACTACTCACGAGTCATTGGAGGGGTGATGATGATGATGAAGAAGCCCTCCAACTCCAAAGTCCCCTCCGGCAGGGCGCCGTGAAGGGTCTCCAGATGAGATCTCGTGGAAACGGAAGCTTGCGGTGGCGGAAAAGTATTTTCGTGGCTCCCTTGATTTTTTGCTGTATTTTAGGGAATATATAGGCCAAAGATCTAGGTCAAGGGGCGCTCAGGGAGGCCACAAGCCCTGCCACCGCCGCCTTCCCCTGGTGGCGGAGTGGGGGCTTGTGGGCTCCCTGGAGCCCTCCTGGCTTGGCTCACAGGCCCCCTGATCTTCTTCCGTTCGGGAAAAAATCATTTCGGGGATTTTATTCCGTTTGGCCTCCGTTCCAAAATCAGATCTGAAAAGAGCCAAAAACACACACAAAAACAGGAACTGGCACTTGGCGCTGAATTAATAAGTTAGTCCCAAAAAAGATATAAAAGGTACATAAAACATCCAAAGATGACAAGATAACAACATGAAACCATCAAAAATTATAGATACGTTTGAGACGTATCAAGCATCCCCAAGCTTAACTCCTGCTTGTCCTCGAGTAGGGAAGTGATAAAGAATGAATTTTTGATGCTTTCATGCTACCTAGCATATATGTGCTTTGTAACTCCTCTTATGTGACGTGAATGTTCAGATCCATTAGATTCAAAACAATAGTTTGCTATTGTCGTGGAAACAATAATAATTCAAGCAAACTAGCAAGGTAATCATGAACTTTCAAAATAACAAGGCCAAAAGGAAGTTATCCCTACAAAAGCATATAGTCTGGCTATGCTCTATCATCATTGAACAACGAATTTAAATCATGCAAAACCCTAGTATTGGCCAAGTAATTGTTTCACACCTTTACTTTCTCAAACCTTTTCAACTCTCACGCAATACATGAGCGTGAGCCAGGGTTATAGCACTATAGATGGTGTGGAGTGTGGTGGAGGTTGCAAGACAAAAAAGGAGAAGATAGTCACATTAACTAGGCATATCAATGAGCTGTGCAGATGCTCATCAATAGATATCAATGTGAATGAGTAGGGATTGCCATACAAATGATGCACTAGAGCTAAGAGTGTGTGAAAGCTCTTAAAGAAAACTAGTGGGTGTGCATCCAACTTGCTTGCTCACGAAGACCTAAGGCAATTTTGAGGAAGCCTATCATTGGAATATACAAGCCAAGTTATATAACGAAAATTTCCCACTAGCTATATGGTGGTGACAAAACGAGAGACTCTCAATCATAAAGATCATGGTGCTTAATATGCACAAGTGTGGAAAAAGTGGTAGCATTGTCCCTTCTCTCTTTTTCTCTCAATTTTTTTTGGTGGGCTCTTTGGCCTCTTTTTTTGGTGGGCTTCTTTGGCCTCTTTTATTTCCTCACATGGGACAATGCTTCATTAATGATGATCATCACACTTTCAACTCAAAACTTAGAGCAACGATGACTCTATATGGAATGCCTTCGGTAGTGTACTGTGACAATGATCTAGCATGGCATAGACATTAATAGAAACATCATGCTAGCTATATTACGATCATGCAATGGCAATGTAGACGTGGTGGCACATGTCATGGTGGTAGTTGCATGGCAATATATCTCGGAATGACTTTGAAAAAGCCATAGTAGGTAAGTATGGTGGCTGTTTTGAGGGAGGCTAATGGTGGGTTTTGTGCACCGGCAAAAGTTGCACGGCACTAAGAAAATAGTGATGGTGGAAGGTGAAAGTCCATCTAAACCATGGACTCAACATTAGTCATGAAGAACTCATATACTTGTTGCAAAAATTTTATTAGTAATTGAAACAAAGCATTCAACGCATACTCCTAGGGGAAGGGTTGGTAGGTATAAACCATTGCGCGATCCCGACCGCCACGCAAAGGATGACAATCAATAGACTAATCATGCTCAGATTTCATCACATAGCGGTTCACCATACGTGCATGCTACGAGAATCACTAACTTCAACACAAGTATTTCTAGATCCACAACACCTTACTAGCATGACTTCAATATTACCATAACCACAACTCAAAACTAATTGAGATGAATCAAACTTCTCTAACTATTCAATGCACATGAAGGTGGAAGTTTTCGTATCCCTTTGGATAACTACCCCTTTTGAGACTACTTTCAAAGCATAGATCAACTACCAAGCCACGCACCGCTGCGCTCTAAAAGATATAAGTGAAGCACATAGAGCAAAAGTATCTAGCTCAAAAGATATAAGTGAAGCACATGTGGGCTGAATTGTCTACCAAAAGATATAAGTGAAGCTCGACAAAATAACGGTGTGTGCATGTCTCTCTCTCTAGGTGTGCAGCAAGGATGATTGTGACACAACAAAAATAAAATACTCCTATGATACAAGACGCTCCAAGCAAAAACACATAACATGTGGTGAATAAAAATATAGCCCCAAGTAACGTTACCGATGGATTGAAGACGAGAGAGGGGATGCCTTCCCGGGGCATCCCCAAGCTTAGGGTTTTACGGCATCCTTGAATCTCTTGGGGTGCCTTGGGCATCCCCAAGCTTGAGCTCTTGCCACTCTTTATCTCTTTGTCCATAAGAACTTCACCCAAAACTTGAAAACTTCACAACACGAAACTTAAACAGAAACTCGTGATAACATTAGTATGAGAAAGCAAACCACCACTTCCTTAGGTACTGTAGCAAACTTAAATTCTAATTGTGCTGATGTTGGGTTACTGTATTTTCAATCTTCCATGGCTAATACCCCCCGATACTATCCATAGTTTCATCAAAATAAGCAACCAACACAACAAAAATAGAATATGTTAACAGCAGACCAGTCTGTAGCAATCTGTATATTTCGTATACCTATGTTACCTCAAAAATTCTGCAAAATTACGACAGTCTGAAGAATTTAGGTAGCAATTGGCAGCAAAAAGAATCAACTCAAAATCTCTTACAGAAAAAAAAATGGAAATTATTTTTGTGAGCAGAAAGTTTCTGTCTTTTCCAGCATTGCCAAACGATCATCCCCAAGACTAATCATAACGGTTTTGCTTGGCACAAAGGCAAAAAGAAACACAAAAAACACAATAATAACAGAATTATAAAAGTGTGGAAAACACAAAACAGAAAGAAAAATGATAGATTCGTTGGGTTCCCTCCCAACAAGCGCTTTTGTTTAACGCCCTTAGCTAGGCGAAAAGTGATGAAATCACGTATAGTCATATTTGGTGCTCAAACCATAAGTAGCTTGATCATTTATCATCTTAAGATCTTCATCTTTGTTGGATGACTCACCACTAGCTTTAGGAACAAAAACAGGCTTGACGGTCTTTTTGAGAGTGAGATTTGGAGTATTTTGCATAGCGGCAAAAGCGGAACCCAAGTTGGTTATGACATATTCTAATTTGCCAATTCTAGAAGAATCATTAACTCTAAGTTCCTTCTCCCGTAATTTTTTCAAAAAGTTTCCCACCTTGGATCCGTGCTGAGTAATTTGATTGTGGATCTTTCTATCCAAACCCTCAATAAGTTCAATTGTGGCAATTTTGTTTTCAATAGCGTCAAGCCTTTGCATCACGTGTTCCAAGGTCAAGATAGTTCCATTAACCATGAGCGGGGGTGAGCCTACCAAATTCATGATAGCTCTATAGGAGTCAACAGTATGGCTCCCCAAAAAGTTCCCCCTACAATGGTATCAAGGATATACCTATTCCAAGGAGAAATTCCAACATAGAAACTGCGAAGGAGGACGGTAGTGGATTTCTTACGAGTAGATCTACTTTGAGCATTGCAAATCCTATACCAAGCGTCCTTCAAATTTTCTTCCTCATTTTGCCTGAAATTGAGAACTTCATTTTCAGGGGTGTCGTTTGGAGTGGTGGGTCTAGCCATTCATGGACTATCTCACACACAAACGAGTGGGAAGAGAGAGTGAAACGGGCAAAAGAAAACGGCAAAAGAGAAAGGCAAATGAAAACGGCAAATGTGAAGTGGGGGAGAGGAAAACGAGAGGCAACTGGCAACAAAAGTAAATGCAAGAGATGAGTTTGTGAGACCTACTTGGATAGATCTTGATCTCTCCTCCCCGGCAACGGCGCCAGAAATACTTCTGATGTCAGTTGTGCTTCCCTGGCAACGGCGCCAGGAATAGTCGTGTCGACGGCACCAGGAATCCTTCTGCTACGGCTACGCCTTAAGGGACTTCCTAGGCAAATATGCAAAGGATTTCCCCCGTGGCCTTGGAGCCTTGCATTGATGTTCCCTCGAAGCGGAAAGGGTGATGTAGCACAGCGGTGGTAAGTATTTCCCTCAGTTTGAGAACCAAGGTATCAATCCAGTGGAGGAGTATCACAAGATCCTGCACAAACACAAAAAGCTTGCTCCCAACGCTATGAAGGGGTTGTCAATCCCTTATAGATTGTTTGCCAAGTGAGAACTGAAACCAACAAAGTAACAAAGCAAAGTAAAAGCGAAAGTGGAAACGATAGATGTGAATAGACCCGGGGGCCGTAGTGTTTACTAGTGGCTTCTCTCATGAAAGCAAGTAGACGGTGGGTGAACAAATTATTGTCGAGCAATTGATAGAACCGCGCAAAGTCGTGACGTCATCTATGGCAATGATTATATCTATAGGCATCACGTCCAAAACAAGTAGACCGATACTGTCTGCATCTACTACTATTACTCCACACGTCGACCGCTATCCAGCATGCATCTAGCGTATTAAGTCCAAAAGAACAGAGTAACGCCTTAAGCAAGATGACATGATGTAGATGGACAATCTCATATCAATGACAGAGCCCATCTTGTTACCCTTGATGGCAACTACTTAATGTGTGCCTTGCTGCCCCTACTGTCACTGGGAAAGGTCACCACATGGTAAGAACCCAAAACCAAGCACTTCTCCCATTGCAAGAATCATAGATCTAGTTGGCCAAACAAAACCCAAGACTCGGAGAGACATACAAGGATATCAAATCATGCATATAAGAAATCAGCAAAGACTCAAATATATATCATAGATAATCTGATCACAAATCCACAATTCATCGGATCTCGGCAAACACACCGCCAAAGAAGATTACATCGGATAGATCTCCATGAAAATCATGGAGAACTTTGTATTGAAGATCCAAGAGAGAGAAGAAGCCATCTAGCTACTAACTACGGACCCGTAGGTCTGAAGTGAACTACTCACGAGTCATTGGAGGGGTAATCATGATGATGAAGAAGCCCTCCAACTCCAAAGTCCCCTCCGGCAAGGCGCCGGGAAGGGTCTCCAGATGAGATCTCATGGAAACGAAAGCTTGCGGCGGCGGAAAAGTATTTTCGTGGCTCCCCTGATTTTTTGTTGTATTTTAGGGAATATATAGGCCAAAGATCTAGGTCAGGGGGCGCTCAGGGAGGCCACAAGCCCTGCCACCGCCGCCTCACCCCTGGTGGCGGAGTGGGGGCTTGTGGGCTCCCTGGAGCCCTCCTGGCTTGGCCCACAGGCCCGCTGATCTTCTTCCATTCGGGAAAAAATCATTTCTGGGATTTTATTCCGTTTGGACTCCGTTTCAAAATCAGATCTGAAAAGAGCCAAAAACACACACAAAAACAGGAAATGGCACTTGGCACTGAATTAATAAGTTAGTCCCAAAAAAGATATAAAAGGTACATAAAACATCCAAAGATGACAAGATAACAGCATGAAACCATCAAAAATTATAGATACGTTTGAGACATATCAGGAGCCAAGCAAGAATACTTGATCATAGGTCATACTCATTGTTTAAGAACAAGTGGGGTTTCCACTTTTACATAAGGCTTTCAATGTGTTCACATCATAAGAGATGCTTATACTCAAGTCTTAGAGTAAAGCTCCCCCTTGATGTGACATCCCCCTAAGAGGGATAAACTAACCTTGGGTTCAATCGTAGAAGACTTCATGTAGGTGTAGTACTGGTGGATGCTCATTATTGATGAAGATCATCTTGAGTTAGGAGCAATACTTGTTGTTTCTTACTATTCTCACCTACACGGATTAGTCCCAAAGCACAAGGAACATATGCAAGGATATTTGTCGTGGGTATAAGCCTGACAGTAGATGTGTAGGGTACGAAGAGGATGGGCAGAGTCCCGGCTACGGCGAGGTTGTATGAGTTCAGGCCCCTCTACGGTGGAGGTATTAGCCCTACGTCTTAGTGCTCTGGGAGCTTGTTGTCGAGTGGAATATGGAATACAATGATTTGCTAACCCCTGCACCAGCGGGGGAGGGTGGCTTATATAGAGTGCGCTGCCCTCCACAACGGTTCTGGTACAGGGGTGGAGTAGTGGCGATTGAATGCCTACGTTACAGGTAACGTACGTCCTAAATGCTAATAAATGCACCGGGAAACGTATGACCGTTTCCCTCCAGGGGGGTACGATGTACCGAGTGGCATCCAGTCGGTTAGTTTGATGTTCTCCGAATGCTAGTCTCCGACTGGATGGTCGAGGACCTGTTACCGACTGGACGATGGGGACTCCTTAATTCAGTCGGAACTGACTAAGGGCCTTGTCCCTTATGAGGGGTTGTCCTTGGCTAGGACTCACAGGGCAGGCCTATGACCCTACCCTAGGACTATAACCCCATCATTAGTCCCCGAATGGATTGGGGTTGGAACGACGAAGCGATGCTTGAAGTTTGGATCCGACTGGAACGGATGTGACTTTGGCGTTGCTTGCCTCGATCCATTTTATCTTCTCTGACCAACGATCCGAGTGGAAATCTTTGTGGAACAAACTGTCGAAAACCGAGTGCTTCCAGGGTATCTCTTGACGTGACCAGTCAACTGACAGCGGCGGATTTTCTAGGATCCTCAAATTTCGGTTTCCGCGCGCTCAGAGGGGATGACGCCAGCGCCCTCGAGTAGCGCCTGACGCCTCGATTCTCGCACCTTCATCTTCTCCACTGATATCACCGCGGTCGGTCGGGGGATAAGGTTTCGGGGCCACCTGCCAGCGACCCAGTCGGAACCTTACTTAAATCCCAGCGGCAAGGGTTCTTCGTTACGCCCGCCGGATCTTTTGCCTTTGCTTCGTCCTTCTCGCCGCCTCCAGCGCACCTAACCTCTCCACTCCTCCTTCCCTTTCGTGGATACGCAGCTTCCGCCATGACCAAGGGTCAGACCAGCAAGATGGAGGCGAGGAAGAAGAAGGGGAAGGCGGCGGCTCCTGCTCAGCGGCGGCAGCGGCCGTTGCCGGCGGGGTGGATCCAAGGCGACTTCCTCCCCTCCACGGTGACGGAGGGGGATCTGCTGCAGCTGGTGGAGCACGGGATGATCGTGCACAAGTCTTGGAGGCTGCCGGCGGAGAATGAGGTCGAGCCGGCGCCCCGGGAGGGGGAGCGCGTCCTGCTGCTCAGCCATGTCTATCGAGGTTTCTCTCTGCCCCCGCATCCTTTCTTCAAGGGCATTATGAACCACTTCGGGGCACAGCTTCACCACTTTCCCCCGAATGCTATTTCCCATCTCTCTGCTTTCATAGTTATGTGCGAGTGCTTCATCGGCTGCCCTCCCCATTGGGGGTTGTTCAAACATATATTCTCTGCTAGATCTCAAACTATCAAACGACTCAGCCAGTCGGATGATAAAACACATCTTCTCCAACTCTGCGGAGGCTTAGGTTTCCAGAAAAAGAGTCGGAGTAGTTATCCTGCTCTTCAGCTGAGTGAGTCGGTTAGGAACTGGCAGTCGACGTGGTTCTACTGCCAAGACGTTGCCGGCCCGAATGCCTCGACAGGGTTGCCTCCTTTTAGCTTAGATCGTCCTGCTCCACCTAAGCAGCTTGCGCTCACGAAGGCGGTGAAGATCGACATCCAGCCCCTGGTCGACGCACTCGTAGACGTCGTCAGAAGGGGAGTCACCGGCATGGATTTGCTGGAGACTTTCCTTGGTCGGCGCATACAACCCCTGCAGGCTCGCGACCACGCCATGTGGCACTACACGGGGCCCGAAGACTCCACTCGGACCAACGTCTTGAGCGTGACCGAGGAGAAGGTGGCGTCGTGGGTGCTCCAGATCACAGGCGCCTCTGAGAACCCCAGAGGGTCTCGGCGAGTGAGGGCTTTCAGCGCGGACAATCCTCCTCCGAACCAGGTGAGTACCATTTGTCGAGTACACGTATTTGTTTAAGTTTTATCGCTTTCTTGAATCTCTGCCTGTCGTTTGATGTCGCCGACTGTATTTTACGCAGAAGTGGACCAACTGGTTTTCTCCTGTCTCGAACGGGAACCCGGCCGAGGAGGAGGAAGAAGGCAGCCAGGAGGGCAGTGTGGAGAGCGGCGAGTATGTCTCCGACAGTGGGGAGACGGAGGAGGAGTCTGGTGAAGAAGAGGAGGAAGACGAAGAGCAGGACTCGCCGCCTCCGCTGCCAGAGCACCGGACCAAGCGCCGACATGAACCTGTGATTCCCTCGGCCCCTCCGGCATCTTCGAGTGCTCCGCCTGCTGCTCCCGTGGTTCCGAGTGCCCGGAGCACCAAGAGGGCCAGGGACGTTGCTGTCGAGTCCGTGGGTCAGCCTTCCAAGGTGGCCAAACCGAGTGGGTCTAAACCTCGGAAGGCTTTGCCGCGGATAAGGGTCATCGTTCCCGTCACCTCGACGTAAGTGTACTGTTCCTCTAACTTCCTCTGATATCCGATTGGACTGTTGTTTTATTGGTCGAATGAATTTCACTCGACAGGGTTGCCACCTCTGCCACCTCTCCGGCGCGCCAGGAGGATGATCCCATGGACGCGGACAACGTCGTCTCGTCCCAGCCAGGTGCGTTGTAGCGATTCCGAGAGTTTTATATTATCGCATCGCGGATTCTGTCTTTGGTCTTGCCCCTTTCTTTTTCTGAGATCACGCGCCGTTCGGTCCGGCAGGGGCGATTTATGTGGATGAGGGTGACCAGGGGAGACGTGAGAAAGCTGCGGAGCCTGTCCTTGAGGCTGCTCCGCCAGTTACTGCTCTCGCCGCAGTTGTGCCGACGACTGAGGCGATGCCGCCGACTGAGGAGGCGCTGGTGGCTGCTGAACCGACTGGAACGGGCCTTGGGATGCCTAAGGAGCCTCCAACGATGCCAGGCCCGTCAAATGTCGAGTTCAACATCGAACACCTCCCGGAGGATCAGGTGGGAGCGGCCAAGGGAGCCATGGTGCAGGCAGAGCTGATGGCGGGAGAAGCCAAGAAGGCGTACGACTCCATCGCCTCTCTGTACCAGCGAAGCTTGGAGCTGCAGGACGATATCCGAGTAAGTAGTCCAGTAAGTACTTGTTTTTCTCTTGTTTCTCTTGTAACCCAGTGGGTGTGCTCGGATATCGTATGATGTGTGCAATGGGTTCACTCTGAGTGAACCCAGTGGGTGTAGTCCCCAAGACTTTTGTCGAGTGCTTGCACCGGCAGTTGTCTTTATGCATATTGTCTCTGACTTAGTCATATTCGTAAATAATATGGTCGACTGCTAACAGTTGGGGCACTCGGAGTGCACCTACTGTAAGAGTCTCCGAGAGTAATTTTACTCAGGTCGGGTGGTATTAGCCTTGTAGGCGTAGGTGTTGTCATGAATCTCAATAGGGCGGACCTGTTTGAGTTGCATGCCAGTGGGTTCACTCTCAGTGAACCCACTGGGTGTAGTCCCCGAGACCGCTGTCGGCTGCTTGCGTCGGCAGGGGTCTGAAGAACTTAGACTTGGTATTGTTGGATTTTTCTGATCGTCTCTTGGCGCTGACTGGCAGAAAACTTGCGAGATGGGGACAGCATATGAGACTCTGAGGGCAGAAAAGGTGCAATTTGCTGGTGAGCTAGATGCGGCACTGATTGCAATGGCTGGAATGGAGGAAGTGCTAGCGGAACGAGAGAAGTCGTTGGAGCAGGCTCGTGAAGAGAACAAAGCGCTGACTGCCGAAGTTGAGAAGATGGGGAAGCAAAGGTCCACCCTGATGGGACAAATGGATGTGCTGAACAAACGGTGTATAGCGCAGGAGAAATACGTCAGTGACTGGGCTCGGCAGATGATGACGCGTCTGGGCGGTAAGTCCTGTTTTTTCGAGTGCTTGTGGTACGTGCGTTACACTTGGCGCTGATTGTTTGCTTGCCCTGTGTTTGCAGATTTTTGCGTGGACGCTGAAGCTGAAGCAGCTGACGTGGAGCGATTGATTCGCGAGAACATTCCACTCGGCGAGGACGCCAATCGAGACCTGCTCGCAGCGCACATTCGCGTGGGCAAAGTTGGTCCTTTCATCTGCCGACTGAGAGAAGTCGTCGGCCGGATCGACAAGGAGCTTTGGCCGGAAGATGAGTCGCGGCAGGAGATGGAAAACTTGATGAGTCGACTGGAGGAGGTCCCCAACCGAGTGTAGTCATGGAAGAAATCTGCGGCTCGCTGTGGTGCAGACGTTGCTCTGTCCTTGGTCCGAGTGCATTGCAAGGAGGTGCGCGAGGAGAAGCTGAAAGCGTTGAAGGTCGCCAACACAAAGAAACTTCGATTCGAAGACTTCATGGAAACCTTCCTTGAAAGTGCCACCCGCATCGCCGACGGAATCGACCTGGACACCTTCGTGGAGCCCTCCAGTCCTGGCGCCAATCCAGACGACGCGTAAGAAAACTTTATCCTCGGTATGCCGAGTGTTGATTTGTAAGAAACTTTGGCCACTTCTGTTGGCCGTCACATTCTTGTTTCGGTGTGGGTAAGCTTGATCCACACCGAGCCACTATCTTTGTTTGAACTTTGAATCGAATCCTTTGCTCTTCTGTTGCAATTTTGACTCGAGTTTTTGTTTGGCGTTTCTTGGTGAAGCCAAAGGCAAACATTCGGAACATGTCAGTTGTCTTAACATCTGCATGAGCCTCATTGAGGGTCCGTAGAATTTCCGATTGGATCTGTATGATCACCGAGTGGATCGGTAGGATCGCAGAGTGGATCGGTAGGACGTACTCGGAGGTCAAAGAGTACTTGGCCGATACGGGATCGCAGCTAGGTTGCCGAGTGCGACTATCAGATCGCACTCGGGGCGAGTTGGTACTGATGTAGTTGTCAGTTGTTTTGACGTCCACATGAGCCTCAACGAGGGTCTGCAACTCATGTAGTTGTCAGTTGTTTTGACCTCCACATGAGCCTCAATGAGGGTCTGCAACTCATGTAGTTGTCAGTTGTTTTGACATCCACATCAACCTCAATGAGGGTCTGCAACTCATGTAGTTGTCAGTTGTTTTGACATCCACATGAGCCTCAATGAGGGTCTGTTACTCATGTAGTTGTCAGTTGTTTTGTCCTCCACATGAGCCTCAATGAGGGTCTGTTGAGTTCCCGAGTGTACCTGTAGGATACAGTCGAGGGCATGCGGGTGCTTAGGCGATTCTGGATCGCAGCTAAGTCCCCGAGTGTGACGTTAAGTGCACACTCGGAGAAAGTTAATACTTAGGCGATTCTGGATCGCAGCTAAGTCTGCCAGTGTGACGTTAAGTGCACACTCGGAGAAAGTTAATACTTAGGCGATTCTGGATCGCAGCTAAGTCCCCGAGTGTGACGTTAAGTGCACACTCGGAGAAAGTTAATACTTAGGCGATTCTGGATCGCAGCTAAGTCCCTGAGTGTGACGTTAAGTGCACACTCGGAGAAAGTTAATACTTAGGCGATTCTGGATCGCAGCTAAGTCCCCGAGTGTGACGTTAAGTGCACACTCGGAGAAAGTTAATACTCAGGCGATTCTGGATCGCAGCTAAGTTTTTTTTTGAGACCGGAGTCTGCGACCGCGGAAGAACTTTGAACCTGCAAAAAACTCAATCTGCTTTATATTATTTCACCAATACTTGTTCTTTACATTGCTTCAGTCGACGGTCACGTGTAGAAGCGCTTCAGGAGATCTCCGTTCCATGCTCGCGGCTCGTCTGTCTCCCTGTAGACGTTGTAGAGTCTGTATGCTCCATTGTTCAGCACCTTGGAGATGATGAAGGGTCCTTCCCAGGCAGGAGCCAACTTGTGAGGTCTTTGCTGATCCACTCGGAGCACCAGGTCGCCTGCTTGAAACGTACGACTCCTGATGTGTCGCGCGTGAAAACGCCGCAGATCTTGTTGATAAATGGTTGAGCGAGTTAGTGCCATCTCGCGCTCCTCCTCTAGAAGGCCCACTCCGTCTTGCCTTGCTTGTTCTGCTTCAGCTTCGGAGAAGAGTTCGACTCGTGGAGCATTGTGAAGTAAGTCACTCGGAAGGACTGCTTCTGCTCCGTAGACGAGGAAGAACGGTGATTGCCCTGTAGATCTATTCGGGGTTGTGCGAAGACCCCAAAGCACTCAAGGTAGCTCGGTGACCCATGCGCCAGCGGCATGTCCCACCTCTCGTAGGAGTCGGGGCTTCAAACCTTGCAGAATAAGTCCATTCGCCCGCTCTGCTTGTCCATTGGATTGAGGATGTGCCACGGAAGCAAAATCCACTCGAATACCTTGGCTTGCACAGAAACCTTTGAATCTGTCCGAGTCGAAGTTTGTTCCTTGTCCGTGATTATGCTGTGAGGCACACCGAATCTGGAGATGATGTCCCTGAAAAACTTGATGGCTGTTAGGGCGTCGAGCTTCTTGATGGGCTTGGCTTCAATCCATTTTGTGAACTTGTCGACTGCCACCAACAGATGTGTGTATCCTCCTTGGCCTGTCTTGAATGGACCGACTGTATCTAATCCCCATACTGCAAACGGCCAAACAAGAGGGATTGTCTTCAACGCAGATGTCGCTTGTGGGACTTGTTGGAGTAGAACTGACAGTCCTCACATCGGTCGACCATATCTTTAGCCATCTCGTTTGCCTGCAGCCAGAAGAAACCAGCCCTGAATGCCTTGGCGACGATTGCTCTCGAAGATGCGTGATGACCGCAGGTTCCTGAGTGAATATCTTCCAGGATTAGCTGCCCCTCCTCTGGGGAGATGCATCGTTGAAGAACGCCTGAAACGCTTTCCTTGTACAATTGGCCATCAATGACAGTGAATGACTTCGACCTGCGGACTATCTGCCTGTCCTGGACTTCATCTTCTGGTAGTTCCTGCCTCAGGATATATGCAATGATCGGCACAGTCCAATCGGGGATGACAACAAGAATCTCCATGACCAGATCAACCACGGCAGGTACATCGACTTCAGTCGGATCTGTTGAACTCTTTGGTTGTACTGGTTCCTCTGTAAAAGGATCTTCTTTGACTGAGGGAAGGTGAAGGTGCTCGAGGCAGACGTAACTCGGGACTGGTCTCCGAGTGGATCCGAGTTTTGCCAACTCATCAGCTGCTTGGTTCTTCAGTCTCGGAACATGGTGAAGTTCTAGACCTTCAAACTTCTTCTCAAGCTTCCTCACTGCATTGCAGTATGTGGTCATGGTAGGGTTCCTGACGTCCCACTCTTTCATCACTTGATTGACCACCAAATCCGAATCGCCGTAGACCATTAGGCGACGGACGCCGAGTGAGATGGCCATGCGCAATCCGTAGAGGAGAGCTTCATACTCTACCTCGTTGTTGGAGGAATCGAAGTGTATCTGTAGCACGTACTTGAGTTTGTCGCCCTTTGGCGATATGATCACAACGCCAGCGCCGGAGCCATTCAACATCTTGGACCCATCGAAGAACATTGTCCAATGGGCCGAGTAGATGTGGGTCAGTTGCTGTTGTTCTACCCATTCTGCTATGAAGTCAGCCAGAGCTTGAGACTTAATAGCTTTCTTGGCCTCGAACTTGATATCGCAGTACAGCATCTCCATTGCCCACTTCGCCACTCGGCCTGACGCGTCTCGATTGTGGAGAATTTCCGACAACGGAGCATCAGAAACGACAGACACCAAGTGGTCTTGGAAATAATGGGCCACCTTCTTCGCAGTCATGTAGATCCCGTAGATAAGTTTTTGATAGTGGGGATACCTCTGCTTGGAAGGAGTCAGGACTTCGGAGACGTAGTACACTGGCCTCTGAACTTTGTATGCTTTGCCTTCTTCTTCTCGTTCGACTGTAAGAACAGTACTGACGACTTGATTTGTAGCCGTGATATACAGAAGAAGGGGCTCTTTACTGAGCGGAGCAGTAAGAACCGGCTGGGTGGAAAGTAGGACTTTGAGGTCGTCGAATGCGACTTGGGCTTCGTCTGTCCACTCGAAGGTATCTGATTTCTTCATGAGTCGGTACAGAGGAAGTGCTTTCTCGCCAAGTCGACTGATGAACCTGCTCAAAGCCGCTAGGCAACCTGTGAGCCGTTGAACATCGTGTATTCTGACCGGCCTCTCCATTCGGACGATGGTCCCGATCTTTTCGGGGTTGACATCGATCCCTCGTTCGGAAACGAAGAAATCGAGTAACTTCCCGCTGGGAGCGCCGAATGAACATTTGGCGGGGTTGAGCTTGATATCGTACCTACGAAGGTTGGCGAATGTTTCCGCCAAGTCAGTCAGCAGGTCGGAACCTTTGCGTGACTTGGCTACGATATCGTCCATATATGCCTCCACATTCCGACCGATCTGGTCGAGAAGGCATTTTTGGATCATGCGCATAAAGGTAGCTCCTGCATTCTTCAAACCGAATGGCATAGTGATGTAGCAGAAGCACCCGAATGGGGTGATGAAGGCTGTTTTTGATTCATCGGGGCCATACAGACAGATCTGATGATAGCCCGAGTAGGCATCAAGAAATGACAAGCGCTCGCAACTCGCAGCCGAGTCGATAATTTGATCTATGCGGGGGAGCGGAAAATGGTCTTTCGGGCAGACCTTATTGAGATGCTTGAAGTCGATGCACATTCGGAGTGACTTGTCCTTCTTGGGCACCATGACAACATTGGCGAGCCACTCGGAGTGGTGAACCTCGCGAATGAAGTTGGCTGCCAGCAGCTTGGCCACCTCTTCCCCGATTGCCTTCCTCTTGTGCGCGGCGGACCGGCGCAGGCGCTCTCGGACGGGCCGAGCGGTGGAATCCACATGCAGTCGGTGCTCAGCCAACTCCCTGGGTGCACCTGGCATGTCAGAGGGTTTCCATGCGAAGATGTCCCAGTTCTCACGGAGGAATTGGGTGAGCTCAGCTTCCTATTTAGGATCGAGGGTGGTGGAGATGTTCGTCGGGGCAGCAGTGTCGTTCGTCGGGTGGATGCCGACCTTCTTCGTTTCTCCCGCCGACTGGAACGCGGACTCTGAAGCTGGCTTCTTCGAGCGCATCAGGTCGGCGGGGTCGACTGTTTTCTTGTACTCGTCGAGCTCAAGGACGGTCATCTGCTGATCGGCGATTCTTGATCCCTTCTGCAGACACTCTTCAGCTCGCTGTCGATTGCCCGTGATGGTGATCACGCCTTTCGGGCCTGGCATCTTCAGCTTCAGGTATACGTAACATGGACGGGCCATAAAACGCGCATACGCTGGGCGGCCCAGAATTGCGTGGTAAGCGCTCTGGAAGTCCACCACTTCGAACGTCAGCTTTTCCTTGCGGAAGTTCTTGTCGGAGCCGAAAGCGACGTCCAACGCGATCTGGCCGAGTGACTTGGCCTTCCGTCCAGGGACGACTCCACGGAACTGCATGCTGCTCTCGCTAAGTTTGGACATCGGGATGCCCATCCCCTTGAGAGTGTCAGCGTACATGATGTTCAAGCCGCTGCCGCCGTCCATGAGGACTTTGCGCAGTCGGACTCCTTCCGCCACCGCGTCGACAACCAGAGCCTGTCTCCCCGGGGTGGGTACATGTGCCGGATGATCCGACTGGTCGAAGGTGATCGCAGTTTGAGACCATTTGAGGAACTTGGGGTTGGTAGGGGTGGCCATGTTCACCTCCCTGTTCACCTGCTTCAGTCGACTCTTGCTCTCAACGTCAGCAAAAATCATGAGTGTTGCATGGACTTGGGGGAACGGATCCTCCTTATCCTCTTCATCCTGTTCATGGTCCTTCTCACTCGGTTGCCCTTCGCTGAACCCCTGGATCAGGAGGCGACACTGTCGAGTGGTATGCTTCGCATATATGGGGTTGCCCTCTTCATCCATCTTCGTATGAACCGGACATGGCTGGTCCAGGATGGGGTTATTGAACTGCTTCTTCTTGGGGGTGAACTGAGCCTTCCCTTTGCCCTTGAACTTGGCATTGCTTACGGTTGCAGCTTCTGCTTGCGGAGCGGTCGGAGCTTTCTGCTTCTGCTTCCGAGTGTTGCCCCCATCTCCATCAGCGACTATTTTGTGCTTGCCGCTTCGGATGCGATCTTCTTCTTCGCCATTTGCATAGCGTGTTGCTATCTCCATCATCTTGCTCATGGAGATGTCGCCTGTTCGGCCGAACTTCAGGTACAGATCCCTGTACCGCACGCCTGCCTTGAAGGCGCAGACTGCTTGATGCTCCGTGACGTTATCCACCGTGTGGTAGAGAGTTGTCCAACGCTGAATGAAATCTCGCAGGGGCTCATTCTGTTTCTGGACGCAGTGCTGGAGCTCCACGAGGCCAGCAGGGCGCTTGCACGTCCCTTCGAAGGTCCTGATGAACACTCGGGCCAGATCTGCCCAGCTGTAGATGCTTGAGGGGGCCAACTGGTTCAGCCACGCTCGCGCCGAGCCGTCGAGCATCAGAGGGAGGTGCTTCATGGCGACATGGTCGTCTCCTCTTCCGATCTGGACTACTACTCGGTAATCATCCAGCCACGTTTCTGGCTTGGACTCCCCTGTAAACTTGCTAATTCCCGTCGCCAATCGGAAGTTGGGAGGGATGTCAGCCGAACGGATGGCTCGACTGAAACACTCGAGACCAGAGACGATCGCCCTGCTTCCACTCGGACGGTCAATATCGTAACCATCGCGGTGGGCTCGGCCCCTATCGACCCTCCGCTGGGTGATATGCCCTCTTGCGTCGGGCCTTGGGTCGTAAGTGCCGCCGACTGAACGCCGATCATCATGATGTCGGGGCCCGTAGGGCCCACCCCGCGGAGGGGTGAGTGAACGGCGACGATCCTCGGGATTTATGGAACGACTGCCTCCTCTATGTCGCTGATGAGAACCAGGGCTATGAACTGACCGATGCGTATTCGCATGAACAGAACTATTGTAGATCCTGTTGTGTGACTGGGAGACCGCCGAATTTTGCTGCTGCGCCGTGTGCAACAGGGCGCGGATTTGCTCGATTCCCCTGCCAGCCTCTGAATTAGCCGGCTGAAGGGAATCGGCTATCTTGGCAGCCGCGGCCAAGTTGAGGAGAGGTGTGCGGAACAGCTACACGTTGCTTCGTCGAGTGTGCCGACTGGCAGAACGGCGAGGCGGACGACGCGCGCCGGACGTTTCGCCGATCTCGTGCTCGTTCCGGCCAGCTTGACGGGGATCTTCATGGGAATTGGCCATGTGTACTTCTGCTGCAGGCCCGCGACCCGCGTACTCGGAAGGAAACTCAGTCGGAACCGAGCCCGAGCGCTGGGACGGCGGGGCAACCACAACTGACTCTAGAACCGCCACTTGTCAAGACGCGTTCTGGCGCGCCTGGGCGTGTTGCACCCAACGCTGGATCCGCGGACGACGGGACCGCTTGTTGCGGCGCGTGACGGCGGTGTAGGTCGACACCGGAGCTGACTGCTAGAGAAGAAGATTGTCGCGGGCGCCGGCATGGAAGTGCGTAGCCCCGCGACGGGGAAGCGCCTCGACGTCGAGAGGGGCGTCCCGAAGCCATGCCGAATCGTCGACGATGAAGGAGAGAGCGCCGAAGAGGATCTCGCGACCCATGCTCGAATCTCCACCGGACGACGTGACGAAGTGATGTAGTCGCAAACTCGCCGGAAGTCGCTTAGACGCCTGCCCCACGGTGGGCGCCAACTGTCGTGGGTATAAGCCTGACAGTAGATGTGTAGGGTACGAAGAGGATGGGCAGAGTCCCAGCTACGGCGAGGTTGTATGAGTTCAAGCCCCTCTACGGTGGAGGTAATAGCCCTACGTCTCAGTGCTCTGGGAGCTTGTTGTCGAGTGGAATATGGAATACAATGATTTGCTAACCCCTGCACCAGCGGGGGAGGGTGGCTTATATAGAGTGCGCTGCCCTCCACAACGGTTCCGGTACAGGGGTGGAGTAGTGGCGATTGAATGCCTACGTTACAGGTAACGTACGTCCTAAATGCTAATAAATGCACCGGGAAACGTATGACCGTTTCCCTCCAGGGGGGTTACGATGTACCGAGTGGCATCCAGTCGGTTAGTTTGATGTTCTCAGAATGCTAGTCTCCGACTGGATGGTCGAGGACCTGTTACCGACTGGACGATGGGGACTCCTTAATTCAGTCGGAACTGACTAAGGGCCTTGTCCCTTATGAGGGGTTGTCCTTGGGTAGGACTCACAGGGCAGGCCTATGACCCTACCCTAGGACTATAACCCCATCAATATCTATAGACATGGAATGAAATGCATGTGAGATAATGTCCAAAGATACATTAATTACCTTGTACATTGCTTACCTTTAAGGAAATGTGTAACTCCTTGAACTAATGCATATGGTTAGAGTTGGTTGCATATAGTTCTTTCCAAAATGAATAAGAGTGAATATCATTGGCGGAGTCACCCCTCAAGAATTTCTCTAGTTCTTCGTTTTGGGGACCCACATCAACTTGATGGAGATCCTTGAAGTTGCGGTAGCAGTAGATGAAGTAGAGCTAGTAGTTCCCTTGGGAATCCACTTGGCCTTGGCTTGGGGTTCTTCCTTAAATGAATCAATTTTCTCCTGAAGCTTGCCCTTGCCCTTGTGGTCTTGTGGTAGAAAGTCATCTTAAGAGCTTGTTCCCTTGGGGAGAGTAGGATCATACTTCTCCTTTTGGGGAACAAACTTCGAGATGGGATATTAACCTTCTTCCTATTCAACTACGTTGGCATTGAAGTAGCCAACACCTTGCTTCTTTCGATGTCCTCCTTGCTCGCGTACAATTTCCTCGAATTGCTTACTTCCGGCAAGACTCTTGACGACACCTCTCTATAATTCCTTTCAATAAATCGTTTTCTTGCTCAAGTGTAACTTGGCTAAGAGAATCATTAGTGAAATCAAGAGAGCTACTAGCAACACCATCATTTGATTTAACTTTAGCATTGTTGTTACTAGATGAAGAATTTTCTTGCCTTTGTTACTAGTGTTATTAGGTTTAACTTGTGGAACAAAAATAGACAAGAGTAATCGTTTGGCTACATAAGAAGAACTCTTCTTTTAAAGATCATCATTGATTGCTTTTAGAAACTTATGCTCTTGCTCTAAATTTAGTAGTTGTAGGCCGTGGTGGACTTGGTCTGAACAATGAGTACTAAATTAAGACTGAACGGAGAATACAAACTAACCTCACTATGTGGTAGCACACATAACTACACAAAATGACACCAAAATGATAACATAACTGAAGAAAATGAGCAAGGCCTTGCACTGAAACTATTGACGAAACTGAAGAAGCAAATCCTCGTGTCAGGAACAATAATAATGACAAAGTTGTGGTGATGTTATCTAAGAAAATACAAACAATCCTAGATACCGACAGAACGTCAAAAACCAAACATTGAAAAAATCATTCCCCAAACATGGCCTGATCGCATAGCCTTGATGTTCAAAGAATATTGAAGATGATTGAGAAGTACTCCCACCGTCCCATAATATAAGAGCGTTTTTGACCCGAGTGTAGTGTCAAAAACGCTCTTATATTATGTACGGAGGGAGTAGGGCTGAAAGACTGGAGAATGAGTGATTTTAAAATTTAAGGACAAAATACAGAAATCTAGAACTGAAGAAAACTAAGGACTTATATACTGAAGGACAGGAATACAAAATAATAAACCTGATAGACTGAGTATTGAGTAAGCGCTAGGGACTTAGATTGATAGACTAATGGACTGAACAATGATGCAAGCTCACAAACTAAGAAACAAACTGAAGAAGGTGAGGAAGGATCACAATTGACAAAAACTAAAAAGAAACCGAGAACTGAATCACTAATTATACAAAATTGACAAAATTTAGTGCGACTTAACAATGATGCAACCTCACAGATTAAGGGAATACTAGCACGGGTACCAATTAAAGAGAATGAGCTAAGGTCTAATTATTAGGTAATGAAAACTAAAACAATAACAGAAACACTAATGACTGAAACAAAATAGTAGGAAGGTACTGAAAACCGAAGACTAGACTACAGAAACACTGAAAACAAAGATTCTAGAGACACAGAAAACTGAAGAACTAGATATAGAGAGAAAATTGGGCTGAATAAACACGACAAAAAGGTGTTTCAATAGTAAGATGACTCAAAAAACACTGAAAATTGAAGGATTAAAGACAGAGAAAAGTAGAGTGAAGAAACAAACAATTACTAAAGACTGAAGAAAGAAGACTGAAAAAATATATGAAATAGTTACCGATGACTGAAGAAGAAAAAACACTTAAGTAGGATACTCTTGTTGAGAGACTAATAAATGAAGATAGATCCAGAAACTGAAGAAAAAGAATGAATACTGAAAAATAGTTAAGCTCATAGATGATCACCGCTATGTGATTAATCACAAAACTGAAATAAAATTACAACTATAAGAAAAGAAAAATAAATAAAAGAGACATGATCTGCAATTTCCATGCTTGATGCTTGTTGCTCACATATTTGTTTTGAGTTCATATTGTATTAAAAAGATACCGGATTTTTCAGGTGAATGAGAGTGCCAGTGAGGATATCCAGGATTGGTGGCTTGGAAGCCAAGAAGCTCTATTCATGCAGGTGGAAAAAATAGATGAAAAAAATGCTTCTTACGTTTTCTGCCTTGCAAATTGCGCATGGAAACTGACAGAAATATTGACGATGATGAAACAACCAAACTTCTCTTATGTTGCGCTATTGCGGGGTTATATTTGACCTAAATGGAGGCTCTCATAGCATCGATGCCCAGTTGCACAAATATTTCAAAATTATCTTAGAAAAATGAAAAAAACATAGGCTAAGGAAAAAAATGAGACAAACTTTGTGCAAACTCGTGTGCACGCAGAGGAGTCATGCTCGTATGTTACTGACATCGGTCAAACAAGATGGGGGTGAAGCTCTCGTACATTTACAGCAAATAAGGGTGGCTCGGGTATTGGAGAACACGGACGCGTCAACCAACACACTAAGACTTGAGGTAGAGTGATAAGAATAAAATAAAACGAGAAAAGGAAAAAAGATATGGAACTTAAAACAGGTGATGAAATTATGAAAAAGTAGGTGATAGGTTCCAATGTTCCCCTTTTGAGGATTTAGGCATGATGAGCGATTTTGTTGACATCCAAAAATATTCTCCTGTGCAAACGGATGATCTAGTTTTAGAAACAACAAAATTTGATTTATGCAAAGAAGTGGATGATATGTAGTTTGATGACCATCAAGGAGAACCATGCAGGCCAAACTTCTTTGATGATATTGTCCTGGATCAGGTGAGTCGGTGTTTTTTTAATAAAAATTGGGGGGGGGGGGAGATGGCGGCAACAACAAAAAGATATCAATTTTACTGCTCGTAAAAACAAAAAAGAATGAGATAATAACACTAGTAGTCACAAAACTTGCGTCTGATGTTCAATTTAGTGCTAAAACTTGTAAAATACGTCGTTGCAGTCATATAACTTGCATTTACATGCACATACTGTCAGAAATCTTGTATCGCTTCGTATGATCTGCTGACATGGCATACCTGGCCCTTTGTTAGTCTCTGATTCCGCCCGGCGAGCGTGCGTGCTTTTTTCAGAAAACACCCTAGGCCATTTACTAAGTACGGAAAAGAGACCCTGATGATCCATTTACTATTTATGAAAAATAGCCCGCTCCTCCTCAGCTTCTTCCTGCTCGTTCTCCCGGCGGTTACGCGACGGCTCCGAAGGCGTCGGCTGGATGTCGGAGCCTGCGTTGGAGCTGCCTGCACGGTACAACGAGCCTGAGGAGCTGCCCGCATGGAGGAGGCGCGCGAGGTCGAGCCCGATGACTAGGACCCGCTGGACCTCGAGCGACCGCCGCCGGAGTCTGCACTGACATTTCCTGGCAGCAAAGCAAAGTCGTCATTGTTGCACGGAGTGCAATGAAAATCCACGCGGCCAAGAACTTGCGAACTATGTCGTCGTGGATTGATTGCAGGTAACAGAGTAGGTGGTGCTATGTGTCAGTGACAACAGACCGGCGTGTTTATGAAGGGAGCGGGCAATGGCGGGAAGCACCTTTGACGGGAAAGTACCAATGGCGTGTCACCACTCACCACCTTTGAATGTCAGTACAGGCGGCGGAACATAGGAAAGAGATCATACAGCGGTGTTAGCTGATTTACCTAAAAAAGGTGTTAGCTGATTTACCTAAAAAAAGATGGATTACATGTTGAGAAGTTTGTCCTTATCCCACTGGGTATGCACACATTGCTGCGTGCCCATCAGGTCCTGGGTTTAAGCCGCAGGCAACAACATTTTTTTTATTTTCAGTTCTAATTTTCTCAAAATGTATCATCAAAAAGAGCTGAAACCATACTTATGAATAATTTTGTGTGTAAATTTCAATTTTTGGTGATAACTTTGAAAATAATTTGGTCCATAAGGGTCTATTTTCTGGGTCATCAAGGTCTATTTTCTGTAAATATTAAATGGTCCAGGGTGTTTTCTGCAAAAAAAAAGGCACGGGCATGCCGCACCGGGCGGAATCAGAGGCTGACAGTGGGCCAGGTATGCCACGCCAGCAAGTCATACGAAGTCAGACGGGATTTCTAACCGTATGTGCACGAAAATACAAGTTATGTGACTGCAACGACATATTTTGCAAGTTTTAGCATTAAACGGAACATTAGACGCAAGTTTTGTGACTGACAGTGTTATTACCTCAAAAAGAAACTACAAAAATTGCACACTTTTTATGATTGACCCACACCCCTCTCCAACCACCTCCAGGTTGGTACAAACAATGAAAACAGAGAAGCCACTGTTGAGAGTATACCTGGGCATCTCCGGCCTGCCCAGGCCCGACCCCAAAATCCAGGGCCTGGGCCCTATGGGCTTGCCCGTGGGCCGGGCTTGGGCCTAAGTTTTGAGCCCACCAGCAGGGCTGGGCCGGGCTTGGGCTTGACATATTGGGCTTGACCCCAAGCCCGACAGGCTTTTCAACAGATGGGTCGGGCTTGGGCTTCAAAGTAGGTCCGATGCCAGGGCCTGGGCCTCAACTTTCTGCCGTGGGCTTTTTAGGGCCTGGCCCAAGCCCGGCCCGGCCCGACCCATGGCCAGATATAGTTGAGAGGGAACAAAATCATACCTGGAATCTGGATTCGCCGATGCTTGTTCGTGCTAGTTCCTCAGGTCAGTCTCGAGAGGTGGGGACATCAACTAATGTAGACCACTTACAAGTGCAGAGCACTAAATGAAAAAGGCAGTGAGATCAATGAAGAAACGATAGAAACTTTTGTTGGAATTGAGATCAATGAGATCAGTGATCAATGAAGAAAATGAGGATGAGCTTGACCACAATGCATTGCACAAAAAAGTTTCCTGGAAATCCTTCTCAACTAAGTATTACATCGGGAGACAAGCACATGGCCTGTACAACATCAGCATCTTCAGAAAATTTCAGCTCATTCTCAATGACGCAACAAGACTCCAAAATCAGGGAAGAGGAGCAAAAGAAGTTGTACATAGTATTCCAGGCAAAGAGTGACCACAAGAAAGAACATAAGAGAAGGTTTGATGTGTTGCAAGTGGATACTGAGAAAGAGGATTACTCCTGCATTTTTTGCAAGTTCGAAAAAGATGGCATTTTGTGCTCTCGTATTCTTAAAGTGATGCTGCACTTGGAGGTAGATAAGGTACCAGATAAATACATAATAGACAGGATCATGGAAAGAAGACAAGAAAATGAATAAACCCAAAGAAATTTCACTCTGATCAGCTCAGATAAAATGCCCTAGGAATGAAGCTAATGCAGCTGGCCTCGAAAGGATCAAAAAGTCAAAAGAAAATATGAATACCTGCTAGCAGTAATAGAAAAAAATCAACAACATTTCAATACTGTGCACAGGGATGAAGACGAAGAGATGGATGGGCAAGGTATGCAAACAGAGGAATGCAGCAATTCCAACAGGACAATAGGGACCCTGACCACTATGGCGCAGATTGGAGGCGACAATTCGACTGTTGAGCTATTGAATCCTGACAAGTCACACACAAAAACTACTACAGGTTGACAATTTGTCTAACCTCCCTGATTGGATAAGTGATTTTCAGGCATTGTAGTTAAAAAAATATGAACTTAAGTTTGCAGCAGTTGAACTTCATTTTAAACTATAGCCAATGCGAGAAGAACTAAACAAAAGTAGGCCCTTTCGTCTTTGAGACACATCGATCTTTCACAACTGGTGTGTAACCTAGCCGACCCTGTCTCCTGGTAGATATCGATTTCTTCACGTGTGTTCAGAGAAACTAATTCAGGGCTGCTCTGATTTTTGTACTGTTCGACTGACCCCTGAAAAAACTGACTTCAAACGCACCTTAATTGAAGGCACTGCAATGCAACAAAAAAAAATCACTGTCTACTGAAAAATGAACACCCGTGAACCTGCACTACAGCAAAAAAGAAAACTACACCAAAAAACAACCAGTGTTCATGCAGAAAAAAAAGCCTGAACCTAGAAAAAATACATTAAAAATTATAATGGCCAATACATAACAGGTCACAGGAAAAATTCAGGTCCGTCCGTTTTAACGTGAAAAAATCACACCATAAAATAACCGTGAGTTTGCTCCCAAAACTCGATCCTGGGAAGCAAAACCATCTCCATAACGAAGGAATTACTTAATAAGCTGAATAATGTACAGAACATGCTTAAAAACTGAATAATCTAGTACCAAAAACTAGCTCTCGTTCACTAAACTGAAAAATGATAAGTACAGAAAACATAGATTGTGTGCATGTTTTCATGATGGAAGATTCTGACTAAGAAAAAGGATTCAGAACATTCCTTCGTCCATGCTTACATCAACAGAACGCAGCCGAAAAATGCCGCCTGAATCATTACTGAATATTGCATAGACCATCCAACAAAAAATCGAATCACCAGCAAATGCGCAGAAATCTCAAATACCTACTACCACACCATCTTCTTAGTGGTGAAATTGACACTCAAACACTTCGTAGAACCGGCGATCTACATCCAGAAAAACAACAAGGATAGGTGGCTGCAAAATATTCAGGATCGTTTCGCATGAACAACTCAAAATCGCAGGGGTGAAGTAAGCTATCACAAAACGTTCCTACCAAAAAACCAGCTAACTGAACACCCTGCGATATGGCTCTATGCCCGGCAACCATGACGATGAACTGAATCAAACACGGAAAAAGGCAGATCAGATAGAACAAATAAAAAATTGGACAGAGCTAGGACAGCAGGGAGACGGAAGTATACCTTGTACCGCACCGGCGCCGGTGAATAGCACCTCCCCCACCGCAGGCGCTTGCTGGCGGCGAGCACGACGAGGGAGCTCTGCTGAGATCCTCTCCTGCCTGCCTGCCCCACCGACTGAATAGAAAATTCGAAAAACACCATATGCGCACGGATTGAAATAGTAAGACCCAATGAAAACCCGCGAACCCGAAAGCCCAACAAAAAATAGTTCACGACACATCGACCCGGTTCACGCAAGACTGAGGGCGTACGACGCGTGGAGATTAGTGTGGATCAGACGAACAGAAAAATGACCTGAGAAGAACTTAAAAACAGATGACTGAAAAAATAGTAAAACTGTTTTTCTAAAAATCCATAGCACTACATTTAATAGGAAATTTTCCATTCACTCAAACCTCTTGCAAAAAATCTTTGTTTTTTCCAGTAGTAAAATCAAATACATTTTGGTGCAAACAAAATTCTATGGTGCCACTACAATCCTGCAATTTTCTTATTACTGCCTTTTTGCAAGCTTGCGAATCAAAAGTACCCCGTCCAATTCAGTGAATAAAAATCTGATTCTTCATTTATGTCAAATAAATGTTATAAGCTTGAACATGATGTGGTTTAGTATTTTCCCAAAGGTACAAGTCATGAGAAACAAACAGTAGTCCCAGAAGAGCAATATTTGCAACAAACAAACTCTAGTCAAGGAATGGCAGAGCTGTGAAACACAACACTACTTTGCCCCGCTGTCTTCTTGATCCCAGCCTCATGCATCACCTCACCCATTCTCGTTGCAGCATACCAATTCCCATGTTCTAGATAAATATTCCTAATAGTCACATACCAATCGGATTGCTGAGGACCAAGAGCCACCAGTTTCCGCCCAATCTCAGCAACAAGCTCTGCATTTCCATGGAGCTTGCAAGCACCAAGAAGCGCGCCCCACACAGAAGCATCAGGCAGAAAGGGCATCCGCTCTAACCTCTCAATGGCCTCCGTAAAACGGCCAGCACGGCTTAACAGGTCCACAACACATCCATAATGGGCCATCACTGGAGTCACCTTGTATTCAGTCACCATCGTCTCAAACCAGTATAACCCAATCTCCACCAATCCTGCTCGAGCACAGCCTGTCAGTAGAGCAAGAAATGTGATCTGATTCGGCAAGAACCCTCCAACTATCATCATGTTAAACTTAACCAGTGCTTCAGTCTCTTTTCCATGATTAGCCAGTGCAGACAGCAGTGCATTCCACGTACAGACCTGCTTCTCGCATACAATCTGAAAGGCTCTCCTGCAACAGTCAAGCTTCCCATACTTCCCATACATGTCGATCAACGCCGTTCCCAAGAATGCTGTAGAGTCAACCTCATGCCGAAAAACATACGCATGAACAGCCGTCCCGAACACAAGCCCCCCGGCACCGTCCAAGTTTGCACAAGCCGAGAGCACGCTGACCAATGTGGCCTCCCCGAGCCGCCCGATGTTGTCCAGCAAAAATCTCCTGAAGGCATCAACAGCATCCCAGTGGCACCCATTCCTGGATAACCCAGAGATGAGCGTCGTCCATGACACCACATCCCTCACCACCATCCGCTCAAAGAATTCTCTAGCCGCAGCCACGTCCCCGGCGAGGTACAGCACATCAAGCATGGCATTAGAGGAGGCCAGATCCGGACTGGCCATTTCGTCAAACACCTTAGATGCGTCACACCCGAGACGGCCAGCTCGGCCATAGGAGCTGACCAGCGAGCATGCAACGAAGCGATCGGCCGTAAGCCCGCGGCGGAGGCACTGCGCGTGGAGGGCCCTGGTGGCTGGTCCGGAGGCGGAGGCGGACCGGACGAGGGAAGGGAACGTGTGGCCGTTGGGGCGCGCCCCGGCGGCGAGCATGGCCGAGAAAAGGCGGAGGGGGGCGCATAGCGGGGTGATGGTGGAAGCGGGGAGGCGGAGGTGGGCATGGATGAGGCAGTTGTAGGGGAAGGTGGCGGCGGCGTGGGAGGTGGAGAGCGCGCCGGAGGTGAGGAGGAGGGCATGGACCTGGAGGAGCCGGCGAGGGGCGGAGAAGTGCTTCTGGAGGAGGCGCTCGAGGACGGCCAAGGAGTACGGGGAGCCCGTCCACATATGCTAGCCGGAGGCCGGCGGCGTAGGACGGGATAGCCGGCGGCAAAATCAAATCAAGGATGCATGCGTTTGGGATTTGGATGCACTTGCGCTCGATGTTGAGTTTGATGCTAAAATTTTAAAAATACGGATTCGTGCTCACTTAACTTACTAATAAAATGTATGTGCGTTATTACACGGGGTTGCTACGCGTCCATCGGCAGATGTTTAGTAAACATCCGCCACCTCGACGGCCGTTCGATTTATACGCACAGTCGTCTGATCCACGCGCGGGGCTTAGGTCGGCACCGAGTGATTCCTGAAACGGCCGCCGAGTTGCAGAAACAATCGCTTCATTGCAAAAAATAAACTTTGGACCAATTAATTTCTGAAACAAAGGTCGAGTTTTAGAAACAATCACTTTGTTGCAGAAAATTTATTCCTTCGTCTTTCTGCAATAGCGATCGTGTTGCAGAAACAATTTCTAAAACAACGAATGGGTTGCATAAACAATTTCTCCAACTCCTAAAACGACCGCGTTGCAGAAACTGGTAAGAGAATGAACGGATGCAAGGTTAGAGAAGAGGAAGAGGAAGCAGAGGGAAAGAGACACGAAGTGGCAGCTACGGAGCGAGGGCTGACCCAAGGCGACGCGGGGCGAGCCCGCGCAGCGGCCGCCGGCAGGCATGCAGCACCGCGGTGGCCGGCTTCCAGCAGGCAGGCAGCGCATGGCATCAAGGCATGATGTGGCTATAGAGCAAGATGTAGAGGATGAATGAGGGGAAAAAGGAACGAATGGCTCACGATGACTAGCTATGAAGATAAGAATGAAAAAAAGCTTGACGATGGTCCATATAGGACGCGTGGCGTGCGCCTGAGGCGGTGGACGGTGCGCTATTATCCGTCGGTTGAAAGGGAGATTTTCCCTTTAAAATATCTTTGTAAGTTATGCAATTATAATGCATGTGGACTTTTCTCTACTATTAAAGAGGATCTGCCGTCGTGATGGTTCAACCTCGATCACCTCCCACGTACGATTGACACCCGCGCGTAAAACAGGGAGCCCACCCGGCGTTCGACGTGGCCCAGAAATCAGCCAAACGAAAAAAAAAATCGTTAACACGCGCACACGTCTCCGCCTCCCCCACTCCCAACTCCCTCCCCATCCCGATCCCGTTCCTCGCTGCCGCCGCCGGTTGTGCTCGTCGCCCCGTCACCTCTCCATCCGCTGCCGCGATCCAGAAAAATCCCTCCCCATCCCGATCCCGATCCTCGCTGCCGCCGCCGGTTGTGCTCGTCTCCCCGTCACCTCTCCATCCGTTGTCGCGCGCCTTCTGGATCGGTGAGGGGTGCCTCCCGTCCCTTGCGCCCGCCTTGGTAGAGAGAGGGGGAGAGAAAGAGATAAGAGAGAGGGAGGAGCGGATAGCAGCGGGAGGAGGGAGGGCCCCTCCATGTGGTTGTCGCCGTTGCCGTGCTCGGTTAGGAGGAGGAGGCTGCCTCCATCTGGCCACCGTGGGCGCCGTGCTTGGACCGGGAGGAGGCAGGCCGCCTCCATCTGGGCAGCGCTGGCCGTCGTGCTCACGTTGGAGGAGGGAGGCCATCTTCGCCCCCTTCGCCCCATCGGGATTCGGAGGATGTGAAGGCCATGGCTCCTCCGCCCAAGCCCGAGTACTCCGTCCCCCCTAATTGGCATCGCACCGCGTACAGACTCCGCAACCACGTCGTCAGGGATACCGGCAACCGCAAGCCCGCCCCCAGTCGCTACAACAACGGGTAATCTATTCTCTCCACACCCACGACGCAATCACTTCCCTACTTATATAATCTCCCTACTGTGTTGCATGCTTTGGATTGATTTCATTGATCGATGTATGTATTGTATATACTGAACTGAATCTCCCTAATGTGCTGCAGGCATGCTGTGATTAATTTGGTCGATGGATAGTACTGAACCGAGCCCATTGTCCGTGATGCTACACCGTTTCTGTGAAGTTTGGTCACATTGATTTTGCTACTATGCTGACCACATGAGCCAAGCATCAGAGATCGGATCCCCTGCCCTTGCCGTTAGCTTTGTTGAACAGACCAGCAGTAGCATTTAGTGATAATAGTTGGTGTAAATGGGAGTTGACATAGGAGTAATTTCAACTATGCAATCAAGTACTACAAATGTTACCTGTATATATGCTTCCTAGTGATAGGTTCTGTCTTTTATCTATATGTAATTATGTATTCTTGAACACTTGGTTCAGTTGTTTCTACATACCCTGCTTCCCGTGGCACAATGTACAGTGCTTCTCCGTCAAGATCTCCTACTACGAGGTGTACATGGAACGGTGCTATGACTTGCTCGAGCCCAAAGCAAAGGAGATCATGGCGTTGGACAACAACCTTGGCAACCTGCAGCTCAAGGGCTTGGCTTGGGTAATGCGTTGGCGCTTGGTCATCCTCGAATGTCCGTGTTTGCTGATATGTAGCTTCTACAACACACTTACTGTTGTCTTTTCGTGGTTTCAGGCCCCTGTGCGATCAGCGGAGGAAATTCAGGAGGTCTACTCGATAGGTGTGCAGAGTAGAAAAGCCGCCCACACAGGCCTGAATGATGTCTCATGTAGGAGCCATGTTGTGCTCTCTCTCTCTCAAGGTCACTAATTATAATGTCAAAGGGAAGCTTAACTTCATCGACTTGGCTGGTATGACTCCCTATAATAAGGTGCATAGAACGTATGAAAGCTTTACATTTCCAGTTTAAGATCATGCCATGTTTAATATAAAAACATTTATGGAATGTGCATGCAGAGTCATCATTGTTGCTGTAAAAAGTGCAATGTCTTTTGAAGATTAATAACATATAATGTATTATATATTAACTAGAGTCTTTATATTTGGTAGAAGCATGTTATATTCAGCAAGTTATTTGTAAAACCGAAGTGAGAGAGAAGTGATATGGTAGTAAGGAGAAATTAGCAATAAGAAATCAAGTATTGCAACTTCTTTCAATTATATTATGCTTTGATAACTTGCAAAAAATATATTATGCTTTGATAAATAAATTTCTAGCAATTTGGTTTCTACTAGAGCAAGTATGGTTTCGCCAAGGAAATTGTGGAGTATCCAAGCAAGTTCTGATTTATACTGGATCTGACTAATTTAATGTCATTAGTTGTTTGCACTCTATTCATGGAATGAGAATTTGTTAATACTGGTGTTCATAATATAATGCAAGGATATTGGCCCTCAAGTATCGATGCTTTTTCAGTTTTTGTTTATTCATGTGGCCTTGCAATATTCTTGTGATAAATGCGTGGAGTTGTTGTCTGTAATGTCGATCTCCCTTTCCTGTCCCTATCGATACGACCTCCCACCCTTACGTGCATCCCATAGATTTTTTTTCTCCTGTGGCTGTAGGTTCGACTCCCACGTCCGGTTTACACCGATTTAAATAAACCAAAAAACTAAAACAACCTACCCACGACGCGCAGTCTCCCCTATGCAACACCAACCGTTGAACCTAGCCCCAACATAGGCACTCACGTCTCCTCTTACCATTCCCACTCGATCGGGCGGCAAGACGGCGAAGCACCGATTTGCTAGCCCGAAGGCGCATCCCACTCCACCAGCAGGGCATGCCATGGCTTCTTCGCCGCTGTCGCCGCCAACTAGCAGTTCGTGCACCGGTTTCTTGAACAGGATTGGCGCACCACGATTCGTGTTGAGCTCCAATGGTTCGGTGCCGTGATGGACCCGACCTCAGCCCAACGCAGATCGCGCCTCCCCCACCCAACCAACGCCGCCCATGTGCCACACGAAGACAAGCCTCCCCAGCTCGGCCAGTACCACCCGAAACTTCCTTCACCATCAGGCTTCGTTTGGTTAAGGGGGATTGGGGAGGTTTTGAGAGGGAGGGATTTCAGGGGATTGGATGAATCCCTTTGTTTCACCCAATCCTCTCAAATCCCCGGGGTTTTGCTTCCACTAGTCCCCCGAGGAGGGTTTTGAAACACATGGATAGGAAGGGATTGAAGGGGAACGGAGGGGATTGGGCTAAGAAAACCCCTCCTATCAAATGGGCGCGTGAGGATCTGTGGGGTTTCTGGGCCCACCGGGGATTTTTCTCTCAAACCCTCCCCAATCCCCCTTAACAAAACGAGGCCTCACGAGCCTGTAGATCCACGGGCTCATCTATCATTCCATCTGCAACCAATAAGATGCCGGCGGCGACTGTCTTGGTGCACGCCCACATGACCAGTGAGGCCACGCCCTATATCTCTCCTCTCTCTCGTCTACCGGAAGTTCATCTCCTAGCGATGCAACGGTGCATGTGCTGTTTTGCACCATCCATTTTTAGCTTGAGGCCACACCGCCGGTGATTCTTTAGCAAACCACCTTGGTATTCTTCTTGTTGCAACCACTCCGGTAGTCTGGTCAGTATTTCTCTCGCCCGTATGCTTGTCAGATCCCAGTGAGATGGATCCCACTAGAAATCCCTTTTTAATTCAGTTATAAAAACTCACATGGTGACACCTAAGAGATATACTTTTGGAAATTTTCTTGTTACTTATATTTACTGAATTGAGATATGAATGTACTGTGTCATCGCAGATTGTATAGATATATAATGTCGAGGATCAGATGGGTATTCTTCTACATGGTAACAGCTGATGCGGCAATGTTGTTGTTTATAGTGACGAAAAGGATGGCACTTTGATCGCATCCATTATGTGGTTACTCAGTTGTAAGTTATAAGGCATATTCAGTATCATCAAACTTGTCCTTTCTTTTGTTTATTCAGTTGTAAGTTATATGGCATATTTAGTGTCATCATACTTGTACTTTCTTTTGTTTACTAAGTTGTAAGCTGTAGGGCATATTTAGTATCATCAAACTTTTGTTGTTATAGAGGTACGAAGAAACCTATGAATTGTTAAGAGCACATGATCTTCTCCTATTTTCCCCCACCCTTTTGGCAGCCAATGATATTTTCTTTATCTCTATCTGTAATCCATATTATTTGTGCCAAACAAATTTCGACTATATAGCGGCACCCTTAAAAGCTCACAACCAGTCCTTGGAATGATAAAGTTACTACTTCTATAGGAACTTCTGTACCGTCACATACAACTGATTGGTGGCATACTGTCATGTTTATATCAATGATACTTTATGGACAGGTAAGCCATAGATGCTACCATATTTTCCATACAAGAAGATGCCATCTGCGTGCCCTTCCAAGTCCTTGAAGTCCAAAACTTGTGAGCTTTCTTTCTATAATTTTTTGGTATTTGCCGCTAAATGTGTATGGACTGAATTTATATTTCAAAGTTTATGAAATGATTTAGAGTATGTTGACCCCTGAGTTCTGAAGCCTTTTGATGTATGTTTCTATCCCGAAAGAATCGAGGCTAATTTTCCTCTAGGAGAGAAATAACATTGTTCATGCTCAAACAATAGGAAACACCATTACACTTCTTATTCACCAATGAAAACATGTGTGTGTAATACACAGTTATTATGCGTGGGCATGACGTTGTTCAGGGACGTGGTTGGTGGGCAACGACCGACGGGTCCATTCCAACACGGCAGCCTTCCGGCTTGGTGGCTGCGCTGCAGGAGATGAGTGGCAGCGGAGGTGCATGACCAGCCGCTTCACATCTTCCTGAATCATGGAGCAGTCATCCTCTGCTCCTAGGTACCTTAGCCATCTATGTATGTCCACCAATTCATCTTTTTATCATTTAATTCCAATTTAATTCTACTCTGATATCTTTCTGCAAATTAAAAGTGCACTCCCCCCGAGTAAAACATATTTTACCGTCAGAACTGAAACACACACACATCTACTATATGATCCACGACTGATTAGACGTTATGAACTATTATTTTAAATAGTGCAAAGTGCATACAGATTCTTTTTGCACACAAACTAAGCCTCCCAATACTACATCATGGTGTTGTTAATTGTGATTTCTGTAGCTTGCCGCTTGTATTTACTCAAACTACATCTCATTGTTTTTGCCTTTGCATTGCCCCTACTGCTGCTTGGAATGTCCTAACTTGATGTTACTATTCTACTACTTGGCTTGTATTGTTGTCTGATGTGCTCCTATGCTAGAACATGTTTCTGAGGGATGGATCTTTGCTTGTTCCAAGACCGTATAGTCTGTATAGATGTTGTGATTCGCAAATAATAAATCTTGTAATCTGAGTATTGTGTTATCCATGCAAGTTACACAGTTAAATGTTTGTAGTCGGCTTCAAGAATTATCCATCTTCTTGATAGCTATACTCAGGAGTTTACCTTCTCACCTAACATATGTGCCAATAGTTTGAGCATTATTTCACATCATAGCCATTAACAGAGGAGAAAATAAAACAACTTAATTAGTTTTATTATTGGTGTCATTTATATTGTTAGCAGTTTTTGTATTGTGTTTGATGCCAATAAATGCCGAAGAACAAATAAATGAGTCAGTAGTAATATATAAGTCAAATATATTTGTTCGACCCTATATATTTGAGAATAAACATATATTCGGCTTATGATCATTTATTGGTATTGTGATATCTCCCTTTGTTTGATCTTTGTTTGAGCCTAGAAGATATAAGCATAAGCACATAATTTGTTTTTTTGTTTGTACTTTTGGAAATTCTTCAATGATGCTTGTTAGATGCACGGGCGGTGCTTCCCCAAGCTCCCGTCGGGGCAAGGCGCTGGCGGCCTCCACCCTCCCTGGTTTTTCTTCCAAAAGTCGTGTGCTCATCCCCAGGATCCGCTCTCACGTGCGCCGCGGTTTTGGATTTGCCGACGACATGCTCGAGGTGCAGCCTCTCCCCCTCACCCCCTCTCTTCGTCCTGGTTTCATGATCTGGTCATGATTGGCATCGAGGGAGTGATGTTGGGATGGAAGGTGAGCGATGTTGGGATGGAAGGAGAGGGATCAATGTTGGGCTTACTCTCTTGTGAATTTCCTTTGTTGACCTTACTCTCTTGTGAATTTATTCATATATGTTGCCCATAATTCAAGTTTTGTAGAAGGCCAAATCTTTCTATATGGCCTTGCTGAACTTTATTATTCTCTATTGAACATTGTAGGTGAGGATGAAAGCTTAGTCGGTAGACTATTTGGTACAAAATGTGTTAGGGCCTTGCTGTGTGAATCAGAGAGAGACAATCATGCTGAACTTGAGACAGTTAATTCTTGGAACAAGTGAATTATTAGAAAAGTAAATTGTCAGTCCGTTACATGTGGGAAGAGGCCTTCTGGAACAAGTGAATTATTTGAAAACTAATTTTTTTTAAAGTGAAGTTACTCTCCAACTACAATTTTATGCAAGCACTGATCTTTAAACTGAAGGTGGTTATTCTTTTTAAGAAGGGAGAATGATTATCTTCAGATAACCTTGTTTGGAGGTAGGATATGTTGTGGAACGTCGCATGGGAAACAAAAAATTTCCTACGCGCACGAAGACCTATCATGGTGATGTCCATCTACGAGAGGGGATGAGTGATCTACGTACCGTTGTATGTGAACGTTGAGTCTATCACACCCGATCATCTACGCATGAACCTAGCTCATGATGCCACTGTTGGGGAACGTCGCATGGGAAACAAAAAATTTCCTACGCGCACGAAGACCTATCATGGTGATGTCCATCTACGAGAGGGGATGAGTGATCTACGTACCCTTGTAGATCGTACAGCAGAAGCGTTAATGAACGCGGTTGATGTAGTGGAACGTCCTCACGTCCCTCGATCCGCCCCGCGAACAATCCCGCGATCAGTCCCACGATCTAGTACCGAACGGACGGCACCTCCGCGTTCAGCACACATACAGCTCGACGATGATCTCGGCATTCTCGATCCAGCAAGAGAGACAAAGAGGTAGAAGAGTTCTCCGGCAGCGTGACGGCGCTCCGGATGTTGGTGATGACCTTGTCTCAGCAGGGCTCCGCCCGAGCTCCGTAGAAACGCGATCTAGAGGAAAAACCGTGGAGGTATGTGGTCGGGCTGCCGTGGAAAAGTCGTCTCAAATCAGCCCCAATACCTCCGTATATATAGGTGGGAGGGAGGGGACCTTGCCTTGGGGCTCAAGGAGCCCCAAGGGGGTCGGCCGAGTCGAAGGGGGGAAGGCTCCCCCCCCCAAACCGAGTTGGACTTGGTTTGGTGGGTGGGAGTCCTTCCCTTCCTTCCCACCTCCCTTTTTTTCTTCTTTCTCTTTGATTTTCCTTTGTATGGCGCATAGGGCCCTTTTCGGCTGTCCCACCAGCCCACTAAGGGCTGATGCGCCACCCTTATGGCCTATGGGCTTCCCCGGGGTGGGTTGCCCCCCGGTGAACTCCCGGAACCCATTCGTCATTCCCGGTACATTCCCGGTAACTCCGAAAACCTTCCGGTAATCAAATGAGGTCATCCTATATATCAATCTTCGTTTCCGGACTATTCCGGAAACCCTCGTGACGTTCGTGATCTCATCCGGGACTCCGAACAACATTCGGTAACCAACCATATAACTCAAATACGCATAAAACAACGTCGAACCTTAAGTGTGCACACCCTGCGGGTTCGAGAACTATGTAGACATGACCCGAGAGACTCCTCGGTCAATATCCAATAGCGGGACCTGGATGCCCATATTGGTCCTACATATTCTACGAAGATCTTATCGTTTGAACCTCAGTGCCAAGGATTCATATAATCCCGTATGTCATTCCCTTTGTCCTTCGGTATGTTACTTGCCCGAGATTCGATCGTCAGTATCCGCATACCTATTTCAATCTCGTTTACCGGCAAGTCTCTTTACTCGTTCCGTAATACAAGATCCCGCAACTTACACTAAGTCACATTGCTTGGAAGGCTTGTGTGTGATGTTGTATTACCGAGTGGGCCCCGAGATACCTCTCCGTCACACGGAGTGACAAATCCGAGTCTTGATCCATACTAACTCAACTAACACCTTCGGAGATACCTGTAGAGCATCTTTATAGTCACCCAGTTACGTTGCGACGTTTGATACACACAAAGTATTCCTCCGGTGTCAGTGAGTTATATGATCTCATGGTCATAGGAACAAATACTTGACACGCAGAAAACAGTAGCAACAAAATGACACGATCAACATGCTACGTCTATTAGTTTGGGTCTAGTCCATCACATGATTCTCCTAATGATGTGATCCCGTTATCAAGTGACAACACTTGCCTATGGCCAGGAAACCTTGACCATCTTTGATCAACGAGCCAGTGAACTAGAGGCTTACTAGGGACAGTGTTTTGTCTATGTATCCACACAAGTATTGTGTTTCCAATCAATACAATTATAGCATGGATAATAAACGATTATCATGAACAAAGAAATATAATAATAACTAATTTATTATTGCCTCTAGGGCATATTTCCAACAGGATAGTCTTATTATGAGAATCAAGTATGATTTGATGATATTCTATGAGGACTATGTTTTCGCACATAAAATTATGAATCATTTATTCCTTCTTGAGAGGCACTGTTTTTCTAGAAAAATACTACCATGAGTTCAGAATTTTAGCAAAGCATGAAAGTTGTCATCTTGAGATTAGGCGTTAACTAGCATTTGAGTGCATGCGATGAACAAAGTGAACAAAGAGACCAGTGGGTATGTATTGTGTTTTTATATAAAATAATAAATATCACCTGCTATGCATGTGGAATCTATCTAAATATACAGTTTACCCATGATCTGTGTTGATCGATCGGAATTTGTATGTCCCCGTTGCAACGCATGGGCGGCTAACTAGTACACTTAGAAGCGATATAAGATTATCTCTAGCAGACCCCATATAACGCGCGAAGCCATATAATTCCGGCGAGTATACGGGCTCGACCCAATTTTCTGGTTAGAATAGAGCCTGTATACTCGTCCGGCCCACAATTTTTTTTACCGCGACCCGCAAACCTTACCCCCGAAGCCGTTGTTTACGGGTTTGCGGGGCAGATACGGGTCGAAAACCTATCCCCCGTCACTGCATTTTGCCGCGATTCCCCACTCTCTCCCTCGCATTTCTCGTCGTCAGTGAGCCCTCTTCCGCCTCCAAACGCCATGTGGGGTCGTATGTGGAGCTCGGGCCGCAGCTCCGGTGGGGGCGGCGACCCCGAACGTGAGTGGTGTGTCCGCGCGGATGGCGCCAGGAAGCGTGCGGCGAGGAGGTGGACGAACCAAAGCCTCGAGCCACCGTCATGCCTCCTCTGTCGCGAGACGGAGGAGTACATCCTCCGGCACGGGCGGACGCCCTCCTCGGCCGCGGACTCTTCCTCTGCCATGGGGTGATACATCCATTTTGCATCATGCTTTTATATCAATATTTATTGCATTATGGGCTGTTAATACACATTATGGTACAATACTTATGCCTTTTCTATCTTATTTTACAAGATTTACATGAAGATGGAGAATGCCGGCAGTTGGAGTTCTGGACTGGAAAATGAGCAAATCTGAGAGACCTATTCTGCACACCTCCAAAAGTGCTGAAAAGTTACGGAGAGCAGTTTTTGAATTTATAAAAAATAACTTGCGAAAGAAATACCGGAGGGGACCCACCAGGTGGCCACAAGCCAGGGCACGACCTATCCCCTGGCCGCGCCTTGCAGGCTTGTGGGCCCCCTAGCAGGCCTTCGACGTCCATCTTCCGCTATATGAAGGGTTTTGACATGGAAAAATCATATCAGACCTTTCTAGATGCGACCCCGCCATTTCGAGGCGGAACTTCGACAGAGCCAATCTAGAGCTGTGGAGGAGCTATTCCGCCACGGAAACTTCCCTTCCGGAGGGGGAAATCGAAGCCATCGTCATCACCAACGACCCTCTCATCGAAAGGGGGTCAATCTCCATCAACATCTTCATCAGCACCATCTCCTCTCCAAACCCTAGTTCATCTCTTGTATCCGATCTTTGTCTCAAAACCTCAGATTGGTACGTGTGGGTTGCTAGTAGTGTTGATTACTCCTTGTAGTTGATGCTAGTTGGTTTATTTGGTGGAAGATTATATATTTAGATCATTAATGATCATTAATACTCCTCTAATCATGAATATGAATATGCTTTGTGAGTTGTTACGTTTGTTCTTGAGGACATGTGATAAGTCTGGTTATAAATAATCATGTGAATTTTGTATTCGTTCGATATTTTGATAAGTTATATGTTGTCTCTCCTCTAGTGGTGTCATGTGAACGTCGACTATATGACACATCATCATTATTTGGGCCTAGAGGAAGGCATTAGAAAGTAATAAGTAGATGATGGGTTGCTAGAGTGACAGAAGCTTAAACCCTAGTTTATGCGTTGCTTCGTAAGGGGCTGATTTGGATCCATATGTTTAATGCTATGGTTAGATTTATCTTAATTCCTATTTTGTAGTTGCGGATGCTTGCGAGAGAGGTTAATCATAAGTGGGAGGTTTGTTCAAGTAAGGGCAGCACCCAAGCGCCGGTCCACCCACATATCAAATTATCAAAGTAACGAACGCAAATCATATGAGCATGATGAAAACTAGCTTGACATAAATTCGTATGTGTCCTCGGGAGCTCTTTTCGTTATATAAGAGTTTGTCCAGGCTTGTCTTTGCTACAAAAAGGATTGGGCCACATTGCTGCACCTTTGTTACATTTGTTACTTAATACCCGTTACGAATTACCTTATCATAAAACTATGTGTCACCTATAATTTGAGTGCTTGCAGAGAATACCTAACTGAAAACCGCTTGTCATTTCCTTCCGCTCCTCGTTGGGTTCGACACTCTTACTTATCGGAAGGACTACGATAGACCCCCTACACTTGTGGGTCATCACGGGGGCCCCGTCCGATGCGACACTTCTCCCCGTGAAGAGGAAGTGGACGGATGAGTTGGAGGACCGAAGCTCATCGCCGTCAAGCCGGAGCTGGAGGAGGTCGTGCGCCGAGGCGTCGTCGGGCACGAAGATTACGTCGGCGACGATGTCGACACTTCCACGACCGCCATTTCCGAATGGAGCTTTTGTGCGAGGAGTCGGAGCGCCACCGCAACGACGAGGAGCTCAAAGACCTCCTGTTCAAGCAGGCGGTCACTGCCAACTTCGCCACGAAGGACAAGGACGACGAGTGGCAGCACATCCGCGAGGAGCAGAGGGAGAAGTTCATCGACCTCATCAGCTCCGACAAGCAGGGTTGAGTTCTTCCACTGCATCGTCCTTGGCCGTGAGCTCGTTCATTTTGGTACATCAACCTCGGCCTCGCCGCCGCGAGATCCCCCACCCCCTCTAGTAGTAGTAGTAGTAGAATATAGTATGTATGATCATATAGTATGTGATGAACTATGAATGATCAGTGTGGTTGTAATTTATTCCACGAAAGTTTTTTTAAAATTATATAGTTTCATATAAAGGATCTATTCGGCAGCGCACGATTTCATCCCACAAAACATACCTTCGTCGAACTGTAAACACCTTATGCGGGTCGGCATTATACGGGGTCTGCTAGAGATGCTCTAACATGGGAACAATTGCTTCACTTGCAATGTAAATCCATAATAAAAAACAAATTTACGACATGCCCGTGTAACAATTTGAGCAATGGTCCAACTAAATCCATTACAAATAATTAAGATCTACTTGATGCGCTGAAGAAATTCTCTCACAATATCAGGAAAGTTGTCTTTAGCTTCATTCCCATGATGTTTTAGCAAGTACAATAAAAAATTTCTTCCTCAACTCATACCCATCCTACACAAGCAATATATGTAGTTAGCGCGAATATTTCACATCGAATCTCTTAAAATGTGTAGTGGACAATACTCGCCATGCATACCGGTTTGGCCAGTTCTTTACCATTCCACCAGTGCCTAAAATGAAAACCAAAAAACCCAAACACATCCATGCAATTTCGTAAATTTATATTATATACAATACATTGATAAAAAAATAACTGTTTGTATTATGAATTTATTACCCGTCTATATGCTCGTTGGAATATTAGACGGAAATAAACGTTGCCATTTAGATATATCAAAATTTTAGTCGGGTTGCTTTATTTAGAGTGCTTCTTTGAATTCCCTCGCAAAACATTTTAATTTCACTACATGCCTCAAATTTTTATTCTCTATCAATTGTGTTGTATAAATAGGGTCCATAATGTATACACGATGTGCCTCTTTGTCGACGATGTACAAGATGTATCGGTTGATGCATGCATAGAGAAGATAAATCTACAATTGGTAGCAATTAGCAACAACAATAAACCATGACAACAATAGCTGAAATACCTACTTACTATGTTGCACGATGAGATGTTGTTGTCTATCCCAGGCCAGTCATCAAACAATGTTGCCAACGTCTGAATAGTTTCCTTCTCGCAGAACTTTTGACCTCGTGTTGACTCTAGCATCATGGACTGGGTAAAACAAGAATTATTATTTCACCATATTGATACTAAGGGCACTGAACATAGAATTGTGATAACTTACACAAAAACGCATATCCATGTACTGTATAGGAGGGTTTGTGAACAATACTCCCTCATTACATGCGAGTATAGGCACGACAATGTAGAAGCAATCATTGTCCATATTTGCTCCATGTTAAGTATGTTCTAAAGTTTTTTGAGACTTAAGCACATTGGATAGGGTGTCGAGGTTCGGACCCATTCCTTCCTGCAAAATGAATGGTAATAATAATAATAATAATATATACTTTTATATTACATAATTATAAATATAAATGATGCTTACTCCAAACATTCAGCATCATCAATCAACATGATGTAGTTGCATAGGCTGGCAAGTAAATCACGTTGATTAGATGGCATGATGGGGATTGGGGTCGGACATTTGCCTTCAATTCCGTGAGGTGGATTATCAAGGATCTCAAGATCAAAATTAGGTAAGACAACTTCATCGTCAGATTGGCAGTATAAGAGGCATCCTTTTAGCTTATTCAATTCTGAATCAAGCAAAATAACAACAAGTTTTGGTCGAAAGTGTTTCGTATCCTCTTGAAAAATATTAAAAAATCAAACTTGATATAATATATTGAGATTATTTCATGGGATAATGTATTAAAATGAAATACCTGGTTAACTAATGAGATAGTGCATCTTTTATCCAATATTCCATATAATTTAGCATGAATAGTCTACATGACGTGCTATAAAATTATAAAATAATGCTTCAGAATATCACCCAGAGGAATAAAATAATCTTGTATCAACTAATTGATACAACACATTATTTTACTATCAATACTTTTTATTACATGATATCTTTGTGTTCATGAGTATCTAACATAATAATTTTCAGTTTGTAGAAAATGCTTACCCATCCGTTTGTATTGCCTCGTGGAACTGTTCTACGACCTTCCATTTTGTAACATTGAGATCGAGCCACTTATGATCTGTGTTAAACTTCCAACTTTGTTCTTCAAGTTTCAGACGCTTCTCAAGTCCTACTAACTTTTTTATGTATGAAAATAACATTTGGGATTAAGGCAATCAAAACATGTTTCAAGAGGACCAAGAACAACAGATAGTTACCATAATGGCAAGTTCACTCTGTTTTTCCTGAGCACCAAGTGAGTCCAATATTTGAATCTCATGTTTTTTGGCATTGACGATACTAGATACCAATGGCATCTTGGGGTGTTAATCCAAATGAATAGCTAGTGTAAACATCATATAAGTTGCATGCACAATTAGATATAAATTATAATAGAAATAGATTAATTAAAAATAATACATCATTATATGCATGGATAATGAGCGTGAGACTAACCATATTTTGTTGTAGATAAGTATGACCATGTTGTACGATGTGACGATATTTTAATGGGTCAATGTCTTTTTCTCCATCTTCTTTTATCTGACAAGATACAAACGGGCTAATAATATGTACCTTTTCACTTGCCCTGTCTTGTATGAGCAAGCATACAATATATATAATCATTTATCATGTGTAATTCCAAGTTTAGAATTTATTATGGTAATGGATATTATGCATGGTTTATATTACTAAGTACAGGGTGATGCAATTGGCTTTACACCATCGTGCAATAACATATCATCTCTCATAAGGCATTCTAAATCATCATTTGATAACAAGGCATCTCCAATGTCCACCAACTTTGGTTATCTTGGTGGCGGACATGATTGATTCGATGACTGTAATATCTTTATGGGTACAAAGATAGTATGATATAAAAAATGAACAAAATGAACCAAATCAGTATAAAATAAGAGCCAAATTACTTGAATACAAAAGGCAATACGTCAAAGGAAAAATCGACAAATACATTGAAAAATACCTTGTGTGGTAACATTCAAATTTGCATTATTCTTTGTTTTTTTATGATTTATCATCGGTTCCGCGTGAATGTATTTTAAACAATTGGGTCGATTTTCGGCCCCTTTAGCAATGCCACACCGAAAACCATGTCGATAAATTCTTTTTGTGCATCTCCAAAATCCATATCTATGTCTCTTATATTCTGAAAAGTAATAGCATAAAATAATAAACCTTTTGTATTATCAGGTGTAACATACATACAAATAAGGATTAACTATATGCTCGTGATGTTTCAGTCCAGTCCATCATCGCTACATTAGTGCGTATGTTGAAACCCATCACTTTCTATCTCTCATGAAATATAAACGATATTTTATATTGCATCATATAAACATATATAAGATATGATAAAAGTGAAACTAACACAATTGTTTATCTTGTAAAAACAAAAAACCTTTTTTTATATTATTGAAAAACATGTTTCATTTATCTCGTAGCAAACAACCAACTATAATGTTCATATTTAAATAAGCAGTATTCTCAAATTTCTTAAATCATTTTAGTATATTTATATAGGCTAAGAAATATTTCCCGACAAAACTTAAAAACATGCACGCGATCCAACATAACCCAAGTATATTCAGTTTTTTGTTTCAAAATAGTGAATTTTTGTGATACTCTGAATATATGTAATAAATATAAAAAATATTTATTTGTATGATCCATGCTTTATTAATATATACTTTAATATATATGTTTTTTAGACAACTTTTAATATATATGTTTTTTGTAGAGATTTTTTAGGCATTTTTCATATGCCAAACGTTGCTGATTCAAGACCCAAATTGGCTATCCAGGCCCAACCAACATCCAATATACCCCTAAAAAATGAAAAAACAAATATCACGGACGGTCCAACAGCCCGGTCTCCCTCACCCTCACTCTCTCCGCTCCGTGTCTCACTTTCTCCACTCCCCAATCTCTCTCACTCGCACAGAAAATCCTAGATCTGGGCAGACTCACCCACTCCAGTCCCTCCGTTCTCGCCCCACAGCCGGCGACCTCGTCTCCCACCACCCATCCACCTCTCATCCCTTCCCCTCCACCCATCTGTTGGCGGCTAGCTGTGCACACAACCAGCCCCTTCATCTCTCCTCCCCTCTAATCCTCTCTCGTACGGTGGCATTGGCTGCGACGAAGAGGCCCTTGTTCTTATGTTTGCTCATCTTTTTTTTCCTAGTAAGTCGCTCGTCTCCTTGCGTTTATCTCATCCCTTTGTTCTTCGGTTAAGGCATCAACCGAGTGTCTTTCCCCTTATTTTTTCTTCTTATAAGCTGCTCTTTGCTGTGTGTTTTTAATATCCCTTTGTTCTTTTGATAAGACCTTTTTGCGTCCTGCAGCACGTTCCCTAGTAGTAGCCAGACCATCTATAATCAGAGTATACAAATGAAAATCTCCAGCACTTTAATTATTTAAATCTATAACAAGAACATGGATGATAATTTTCCTAAAGTATATGGCATTGTATATTTTTTTTTTACAAATGCAAATGGCCAAAATAATTAATTAACTTAAATATAGAAACAGATCAAGCACCATAAATTTACTAAAGTATGTTATTGAAAAATGATTAATAATGATGAACCTGATTTACTGTTTGGGACATCTACGAGATTGTTGAGGGAACAAATGTTGGCATATTTTAAGGGTGTCATGTTGGTGGTTGAGTCATGTATGAATAGGCCAGTTGATGGCTCTGGAACAGATCCTATGCGTGGTGAATGTTCTTGTTGAACATTATTTGTTCAAATAAGTAGGAATGCGAATCATATCACCAGGCATTGTAGAGAATATAATTCCTTACAAATGCAAATGTCCTTCATAATTAAATTACTTAAATCCAGAAGCAAATCAAGCACCATGAAGTTACTGAAGTATGTGAGCGAAACACTATTAATAATGCCAAACCTGATTCAACGTTTGAAGAATTTGTGAGATTGCTCAGGGAACAAATGTTGGCATCCTATAAGGGTGCAATGTTCATGATAGAGGGACCATGACCTGGATGAACAATCCCTGTAAAGATAATTAGAGACCCCGATCTTATCGTTAGCCATTGTGGACAGTAAATTAGATGTTAAAAAACCATTTCACTATTGTCACTGGGCTATACCTGGACCCCCTTTGTAGAGTTGATCAATATTTGTGATATCATGAAGATTTAGACTCACAACCATTTGCTCAGTTCTTTTGCGTTCTCGTAGTTGTTTAGAAAGGTTTACCCGTTCCCATCGAGATCCAAACGGGGTTAAGTTTTCTGAGCTCACTAATTTTGCACTAAATTTCAATGCAAAACAAGGTAAACCATATGACCCAATGCGATAAAGCATTCGTGATAATTGGGAATTACTTGGCACTGAAGACACATTAAAATGATGATCAACATTAGAGATATCACGTAGAGGAGGTTGGCGCCGATTTGGCGGGTCCATATCATAAAGTATCATGGTTTGTCAGCGCAACGAGAGTGCTCTTGTGTTGTCCACTTGATGCTGATTGCCTCTCCGAGCAGCGAGCGCTCGTACTGAGAGAGGGGTATAGATATGCATTGCATGCACTACTTACTGCTGCTACTAACATTTTACTAAAGAAACAGGTGCATTGTTTGCTCGTTCTGAACTTTTAGTTCTCCTGAGAGTTTCTTCAATTATGTTGAATGCGCACAAAAAGCTTTCAATATACTTTATCTTGCATGCATTGCACTAAATATATGGGGATAAAATATTAGTTTGTGTTCCTCGTAAGACTTGATGATTCATTAGTGGACACTGCTAGGCATCAGACCACTGATAGTTTACATCCTATCAGACTAGTTGTAGGCCGTCGGATCGGAAGCAGGACATACGTCCGATCTACTACTAGTTTAGCCCTGAAAGTCCTGCATGGGATTAGCTATAGCCGCTAATTGAGTGCTTCGTAACTACTCCCGCAACTACCGCTTGGGCTATTTCTCTCTCCATGCGATACTACCTTCCTCAACGTTGTTTCCTAGTACTAGTAGTTGCATGCTTCCTTAAATCACGTCAGATTACCTGATTTAGGCACTCATGGGGTGAAAGCATTATTTGTGAGAAGAAAACACATATGTTTGTTTAGAAGAAAGATCTCCAAATTCTAGGGATAAATCTCGTAAATGATTATTCGATTCTAGGGGATAAATCTCCAACACACTACCATATTGTTTCTATTCCATCAACATACCACCTCATAGGGAAGCCTTTTCTCAATCTATGTCGATCACATGCCACGGAAGCATCACTTGTCCTCAATGCAAATTCTTTTTTAAACAAATGGACACATATTTATGTTATGTGATGGAAACATTTTTAGTGAAAGACTTTTTCAAGTTGGTGGAAACACGTTCCATGTGAGACACTTCATACAGTTTTTTTTTGAAAAAATGCCCATATTTTTTTAAAATAACAAAGCTTCATTGGTTATCATCGGATTCCTTATATTGCTTCCAACAAAACAAATATATTTTCCAAATATAACTCTTTATTACTATTTTAACAGTGTTGGTCTGAACAGATTGGAATTTTGCTTCCAATTATATTAGAATAGGCATCCAAAGCAAGTCCCCTCTGCTTCCATATAAAACTAGCCATCTAGGCATAATGCACCATCGGCCGGTGATCGCATGATGGCACTTGTCCTTCCTATATATGATGGTTGTGCTTCCTTTCTATGGCGTCCGTCCATCCTGGCGATGGTGTCCATCCAATGGCGACGGTGCTTCCTTCCAGTGGTAGGCATGCTTCCCACGTTATAATGGTGGATGTGCTTTCTTTGTTGTCTGACAGCCTAGGGGATCGCAGAGGAGCGGCATGAATGGAGCGACTCTGGTGCACTGTTAACCGAGGGTCGTGCTTTCTTCAAATGGTGGGTGTGCTTTTTTCAAATGGTGGATGTGTTCTCTTCTGCTACTGGTCCAAGAGATAGGAACAATGTCAATATGGGTACGTGCTTCCTTGTGATGGTGGTCGTGCATCCTTCTTGATGATCCTCCTGCTCCCTTGTGATAAAGCATGCATTGGATATACATGAAGCATCGAATATCAGTAGCAAAAAACATGGTGATGAAGCACGTATTGGATATATATGAAGCATCGAATCTGTGTAGAAAAAAGAAGAAGAAAGAAAACTTGCATATAATCGATCAGTACATAAGAACTATACGAGACCTTGAAAGCGTGGATGCTCTTAAGCATCCTTTAATTGGTATAACAACATATATGATACTGACTGGTAGCGTTGAAATTTGAAAACCCAAAACAACAAGATTGCACGAAAGATATGGATACAAAAAATTGTGAAGGCAACATAGTTCACCACCATTATAATGCGGGAACATAAAACAAAAGCACGAAACGACATGAAATTAAAATAGTTTCAACTTAACCCAACCAACAGAGTTCAGTTTAAATAACAATGCACCAAAACATGAAAAAATTTAAACTTCAATGTTGCGCGATCATGTGCTATGTTTCTGGATATGTATTACTAGATGGCAAAGAAACAAAAGCATAGAACAAGTTGAGGATGCAGCACGGCTTGGTGGAGTCATACATGCCTACCGTTAACGGGGCTACGAAGTGAGCCGTCAGTGTGGGGGTGGAATGCACACACGCATGATGCAATTCCGTTTAAATTTAGAAGATTATCTATGATCTAGAAACCAAAGTATGAATTAAGAAGCAGAATATTAATGTAAGGTGGAAGCATCAAATTTTGAAACATAAAACAAAAAATATTTTCAGTAACTAGGGATGCATATTTTTGGAACCTTTATATACAGAAGCAATGAAAGAAAACTTTCCAACATTAATCATATTAATTGGAAGCACTGACTATTGAAACCGTAGAATAGGCATGTTTATGCGTACGTAGCTATGGGCGATTGAATCATGTAAAAACTTCATCAAGACATGAAGGACCTAACACAAGATCTTCATGAATACTAGGCAGAGGATGAGCATAAATTACAATGAGTACTCGGCTGTTGGATGAATTACAAAGGAAATTGCATAGGAAAAAATAGAAATCATCAAATCAAGGGCGATTGAAGCACTGCAATACCTTGAATTTGGCGATGGGCGCTTCGAATAGGAGGTGGGTTGCAACCCACTGCCAGTTCTCCAGCCGGCCACGGCTACTCCGTCAGCTGATTTCTAACCAGCCGATCCATGAATTGATGTTGAGGATGAGGCCTCGAATCACTATTGTCAAGATGGTAAACCACCAATCTGTGCGATGACGAGGAGAGAAGGAGGAGCAGAGGGTCCACGAGCAGGAGATAAGGAGGAGCGGGATGGATGGGAGGAGCTGGCCAGCTGGTCGACGACGAGGAGCAAAGGAGGATCACGGGGCCCGAAAGGATATCGGGTGAGATGAGCGAACTGGGATGAGCACGAGATGGAGGAGGAGTTGCAGACGCCGTGTCCCGAATTGAAAAGAGGGGAATAGTGGAGAAAATTACGCACATACGTTGCCAGGGTCTTTTTAAAGTATTTCCTTATTTATTACGAAAGTAGGTATAATATCCAGCGTCAGATTTGGAATAGATCGACGACCTTCCACAGGTCTGACGTTGGATTCTTCTCAGACTATAGATGCAAAGCGTTTTCCTTCATTAGTTGCTGGTAAGACCACAACTTTTATCTTTGGCACGAGCAGGGTCAATATTGCTGACTATTAATGAAGCTCCATATCTTCTTTCTCTACTCTCTTCAGTTTATTGGGTATTACATTTATATTATTTATTACCTAGTGCTTGATCTATAAAAATAAGTATTGTTTTAGTTTTTACATGGCAATTCGAGCTTTCATTTCAAAACTGATACATTATGCACCAATCAGTTACTTTTTTGTACATATGTAAATATCTTATACTCGTATTACTTTTAAGTAGAAACTATACTTAAGACTGTTTGAAAATACTCCAGTGTTCTTTTTGTTGTGCACGAGCAGCATCTATTTGTTTGCTTGATGCTGAACTTATTTTATCTATTTCTCAAGCATACATAGTTAGTGGCAAGCAAATGCTGGCTACCGAAGCAACTTGGAGCCATCAGAGGTATTTTTGGTTCCCCTAGAAACGATTTTCAAGAGAGCACACACCGCAACCATTATACCCCTGTCTACTATAGCTGCATCTCGGATGAAATTCCTCCTCTGCATGTAAATTATTAGGTTGTGGAGAAAACAAGGGATCCACAGCCACAGGCACAAGTGGTGGTGCTAATTCAAGTTCACTCAGTTAGTAGAATGTTGACACCGTATCAGAAACATACTTTGAGGGACACATGTTGAGTGAAGCAGAAAATGGAAGTTAGAGAACATAACATCTATTTGCACATCTCCAAGGCATCTGCCCTTTTATTTGGTTTAAATTCAAAGTATGCAAAATAGAGTACTGCTCACCTAATTATTCAATCTCCTTTTGGTGCAGTAAGTTCACTTTAGACGCGAGAGCTTCTCAACTTTGCTTCACGTATAAACAATGGCAATTACATGAACAGGGCAATGAACCTATGCGTCCTTCTCCACTGTGCCTCCTGTTGGGTAACGTAGTAGTAATTCAAAAGTTTCCTACGTTATACCTTGATCTATCTAGGAGAAACCAACAACGACAGAGGTTGTAGAGCATTTTCATACCTTTGAAGATCACTAAGCGGAAGCGTTACTACGAACGTGGTTGATGGAGTCGTACTCGTAGCGATTCAGATTGTGGAAGATTCCGATCTAAGCGCCGAACAACGGCGCCTCCGCGTTCAACACACATGCAGCCCGGTGACGTCTCTTTTACCTTGATCCAGCAAGGAGAAAGGAAAAGTTGAGGGAGAGCTCCGGCAGCACGACGGCGTGGTGACGGTGGAGCTATGCAGTTCTCCGGCAGGGCTTCGCCAAGCACTGCGGAGGAGGAGAAGAGGGAGAGGTAGGGTTGCGCCGAGACATGGTGTTTCAGGTGTATGCAGCCCTCCCAAACCCTCCACTATATATAGGAGGGAGGGAGAGGGGGTGCAGCACCCCTAGGGAAACAGCGACCAAGATGGAGGAGGGGGCGGGGCCCTAGGGGTGGCTTGCCACCCAAGGCAGCCCCCACGCCTAGGGTTTTGCCTCTCTTGCCTCCTTGTGCGCCTTGGGCCTTGGTGGGTGGCGCACCAGCCCACCTAGGGGTTGGTTCCCATCCACTTTTCGCCCACGTATCCCTTCGGGGCTGGTGGCCCCTCCCGGTGGTCCCAGTACAATACCGACGATCCCCGAAACATTTCCAGCGATAAAATCTCCACTTTCTATATATGAATCTTTACCTCCGGACCATTTCGAAGCTCCTCGTGACGTTCGGGATCGCATCCGGGACTCCGAACAACCTTTGGTAACCACATACTATTCCCATTACAACTCTAGCGTCATCGAACCTTAAGTGTGTAGACCCTACGAGTTCGGGAAACATGCAGACATGACTGAGAACCTCTCCGGTCAATAACCAACAGCAGGGTCTGGATACCCATATTGGCTCCCACATGTTCTACGATGATCTCATCGGATGAACCACGATGTCGGGATTCAATCAACCCTGTATGCAATTCCCTTTGTCTACCTGTATGATACTTGCCCGAGATTCGATCGCCGGTATCCCTTACCTTGTTCAATCTCGTTATCGGCAAGTCTCTTTACTCGTTCCGTAACTCATCATCCCATGGCTAACTCCTTAGTCACATTGAGCTCATTATGATGATGGATTGCCGAGTGGGTCCAGAGATACCTCTCCGTCACACGTAGTGACAAATCTCAGTCTCGACTTATACCAACCCAATAAGTACTTTCGGAGATACATGTAGTGCACCTTTGTAATCACCCAGTTACGTTGTGACGTTTGATACACCCAAAGTACTCCTACGGTATCCGGGAGTTGCACAATCTCATGGTCTAAGGAAATGGTACTTGACATTAGAAAAGCTTTAGCAGACGAACAAATCTAGTGCTATGCTTAGGATTGGGTCTTTGTCCATCACATCATTCTCCTAATGATGTGATCCCGTTATCAATGACATCCAATGTCCATGATCAGGAAACCATGACCATCTATTGATCAACGAGCTAGCCAACTAGAGGCTCACTAGGGACACATTGTGGTCTATGTATTCACACATGTATTACGGTTTCCAGTTAATACAATTATAGCATGAATAATAGACAATTATCATGAACTTTGAAATATAATAATAACCATTTTATTATTGCCTCTAGGGCATGTTTCCAACAGTCTCCCACTTGCACTAGTGTCAATAATCTAGTTTCATTGTGATGAATCTAACACCCATAGAGTTCTGGTGCTGATCATGTTTCGCTCGTGGAAGAGGTTTAGTTAACGGATATGCGACATTCAGATCCGTATGCACTTTACAAATATCTATATCTCCATCCTGGATGTATCCACGAATGGAGTTGAAGCGGCGCTTGATGTGCTTGGTCGTCTTGTGAAACCTGGGCTCCTTGGCAATGGCAATAGCTCCAGTGTTGTCACAAAAGAGAGTCATCGGGCCTGACGCACTTGGAATCACTCCTAGGTCCGTGATGAACTCCTTCATCCAGACTCCTTCTCGTGCTGCTTTGGAAGCAGCTTTGTACTCCGCTTCACATGTATATTCCGCCACGACGCTTTGCTTGCAATTGCACCAGCTGACTGCCTCACCATTCAATATATACACGTATCCAGTTTGTGACTTGGAGTCATCCAGATCTGTGTCGAAGCTAGAATCGACGTAACCCTTTACGACGAGCTCTTCGGCACCTCCATAGACGAGAAACATATCTTTAGTCCTTTTCAGGTACTTAAGGATATTCTTGACCGCTGTCCAGTGATCCACGCCTGGATACTTTTGGTACGTCCCTACCAAACTTTTGGCAAGGTTCACATCAAGTCTGGTACACGACATGGCATACATAATAGAGCCTATGACCGAAGCATAGGGGACGGTACTCATCTTTTCTCTATCTTCTACCGTGGTCGGGCATTGAGCTGTGCTTAACCTCAAACCTTGTAATACAGGCAAGCACCCCTTCTTGGCCTTATTCATATTGAACTTCTTTAATATCTTGTCAAGGTATGTGCTTTGTGAAAGACCTATGTGGCATATCGATCTATCTCTATAGATCTTGATGCCTAATATGTAAGCAACTTCTTCAAGGTAATTCATTGAAAAACTCTTATTCAAATAGGCCTTTATGCTTTCCAAAAGTTCTATATCATTTCCCATCAACAATATGTCATCCAAATATAATATCAGAAATGCTACAGAGCTCCCACTCACTTTCTAGTAAATACAGGCTTCTCCATAAGTCTGTACAAACCCAAACGCTTTGATCACCTCATCAAAGTGAATGTTCCAACTCCGAGATGCTTGCACCAGCCCATGGATGGAGCATTGGAGCTTGCATACCTTGTCAGCATTATTAGGATCGACAAAACCTTCCGGCTGTATAATATACAATTCTTCCTTAAGAAAGCCGTCCAGGAATGCCGTTTTGACATCCATTTTCTAGATTTCATAATCATAAAATGCGGCAACTACTAACATGATTCGGACCGACTTCAGCATCGCTACGGGTGAGAAAGTCTCATCGTAGTCAATTCCTTGAACTTTTCGATAACCCTTAGCGACAAGTCGAGCCATATAGATGGTCACATTACCATCCGCGTCAGTCTTCTTCTTAAAGATCCATTTATTTTCTATGGCTCGCCAATCATCGGGCAAGTCCACCAAAGTCCATACTTTGTTCTCATACATGGATCCTATCTTAGATTTCATGGCTTCAAGCCATTTGTTGGAATCCGGGCCCACCATCGCTTCTTCATAGTTCGAAGGTTCACTATTGTCCAACAACATGATTTCCAGGACAGGATTGCCGTACCACTCTGGTGCGGAACGTGTCCTTGTGGACCTTCGAGGTTCAGTAGGAACTTGATATGAAGATTCATAATCATGATCATTATCTTCTTCTCTAGTCGGTGCAGGCTCCACAAAAATATTTTCCTGCGCTACGCTACTCTCCGGTTCGAGAGGAGGTACAATTACATCATGGAGTTCTACTTTCCTCCCACTTACTTCTTCCGAGAGAAACTCTTTCTCTAGAAAGGATCCGTTCTTGGAAAAAAAGATTTTGCCTTCGGATCTAAGATAGAAGGTATACCCAATAGTTTCCTTAGGGTATCTTATGAAGACGCATTTTTCCGCTTTGGGTTCGAGCTTCTGTGGTTGAAGTTTCTTCACATAAGCATCGCAACCCCAAACTTTCAGAAACGACAACTTAGGTTTCTTTTCAAACCATAATTCATACGGTGTTGTCTCAATGGATTTAGACGGTGCCCTATTTAAAGTGAATGCGGCAGTTTTCAATGCATATCCCCAAAATGACAACGGTAGATCAATAAGAGACATCATATATCACACCATATCTGTGACGCCCTCGATTTAATCGTACGCTAATCATACACACAAATGCGTACGATCAAACTCAAGGACTCACGGGAAGATATCACAACACAACTCTAGACATAAATAAAGCAAATATCAGCTTCATATTACAAGCCATGGACCTCGAGGGTGATGACCCACAATTATAGGGGATCTATCGTAGTCCTTTCGATAAGTAAGAGTGTCGAACCCAACGAGGAGCAGAAGGATCTGACAAGTGGTTTTCAGCAAGGTAATATCTGCAAGCACTGAAATTACCGGAAACAAGTAGTTATGTGGTGAGATGATTCGTAGCAAGTAGCAAGTAACAAAAGTAGCAACGGTGCAGCAAAGTGGCCCAAACCCTTTTGTAGCAAGGGACAAGCCTGGAAAAAGTCTTATAGAAGGAAAAACGCTCCCGAGGACACATAGGAATTTCTGTCAAGCTAGTTTTCATCATGTTCATATGATTCACGTTCGTTACTTTGATAGTTTGATATGTGGGTGGAACGGTGCTTGGGTACTGCCCGTACTTGGAGAAGCATCCCACTTATGATTAACCCCTCTCGCAAGCATCCACAACTACGAAAGAAGAATTAAGACAAAGTCTAACCATAGCATTAAACTAGTGGATCCAAATCAACCCCTTACAAAGCAACACATAAACTAGGGTTTAAGCTTCTGTCACTCTAGCAACCCATCATCTACTTACTACTTCCCAATGCCTTCCTCTAGGCCCAAATAATGGTGAAGTGTTATGTAGTCGACGTTCACATAACACCACTAGAGAAAAACAACATACAACACATCAAAATATGGAATGAATACCAAATTCACATGACTACTCATAGCATGACTTATCCCATGTCCTCAGGAACAAAAGTAACTACTCACAAAGCATAATCATATTCATGGCCAGAGAGGTAATGAGTAGCATCAAAGATCTGAACATAAACTCTTCCACAAAGTAATCCAACTAGCATCAACTACAAAGAGTAATTAACACTACTAGCAATCTTACAAGTACCAATCGGAGTCGCCAGATGGAGATTGGTTAGAAGAAATGAACTAGGGTTTGGAGATGAGATGGTGCTGATGAAGATATTGATGGTGATGAGTCCCCTCCGATGAGAGGAGTGTTGGTGATGACGATGGCGACGATTTCCCCCTACGGGAGGGAAGTTTCCCCGGCAGGATCGTCCTGCCGGAGCTCTAGATTGGTTCTGCTCAAGTTCCGCCTCATGGCGGCGACGAATCCTTCGAAAAGCCTCCTCCTGATTTTTTCCAGACCGAAACCCTTCTTATAGCAAAAGAGGGGGCCAGTGGGCCAGCAGGGAGCTCACAAGCCCCCTAGGCGTGGGCAGGGGGGTGGCCACGCCTAGTAGGCTTGTGGCCACCTGCTGGCGCCCCTCTGGCACTTCTTTGGCCCAGTATTTTTTATATATCTCCAAAAAAATCCACGTTGATTTTTACGGCTTTTGGAGTTGCACAGAATAGGCATCTCAAACTTGCTCCTTTTTCTGGTCAGAATTCCAGCTGTCGGCATTCTCCCTCTTCATGTAAACCTTGCAAAATAAGAGAGTAAAGGCATAAGGATTGTACCGTGAAGTGTAATAACAACCCAAAAAGCGATAAATATCAACATGAAAGCATTATGCAAAATGGACGTATCAACTCCCCCAAGCTTAGACCTCGCTTGTCCTCAAGCGAAAGCCTAGATCAATAAACATGCCCACATGTTTAGGGAGAGAGGTGTCGACAAAACAAGATACAAACATGCAGGCATCATGATCATGATCAGAACAACAATACCATCATATCAACTCTTATGCTAAAGTGACAACTCCTTCACAAAGTAAAGAATTGATCAAGGGCCTTACCGAGAATTAACAACCGATAGCCTGTAGTCATTGAAGCAATTGCAATTTATCACAACATCGGAAAGAGTCAAATAAGAGCTTGTAAAGCAAATCCACATACTCAATCATCTTTTCGTTCTCTACAATTGCTACAACTCACGTGGTACTCATGAGATCAAAGTTTCAGTTGGACACAGAGCTAGATAGGGGCTTATAGTTTCGCCTCCCAACCATTTACCTTAAGGGTAATGTCAACAATAATAATTCATGAATACTTACCTCCAAGTTGACATATGAATATAGATCTTTCCCTAGCATATGACGTTAGCCAAGATAAAGGAGAAATAAGGAATTGGTGAAGATCACTGACTCTATGACAAAGACCTTCCCCTGCAACGGCACCACAAGAATGCTGCTAGCACTCCCCGGCAACGAAACTAGTAGAATGTTGTTGACGGCCCACCAGCGCGTGGGATCGAGGCAGATTTCGAGGGTAGAGTATTCGACCCAAATTTGTTGATACGCCAATAGGAGGTGAGAGGATACTCTCAAGTATTAGCAGCTGAATGTGTCAGATTCAACCACACCTGAAAGATTAGTATTTGCAAGCAAAGAGTCAGCAGTAAAGTAGTATGATAACAACGGTGTCAGAAACGATCTGTTGACGACAGACTATTCCTAACGATTGTATCAATGGCGCCAGAAGTTGCCCGTTGACGGAAATTGTCTGTTCCCGTCAATGACCAGCGAACCAATATGTTAGCAGGTAGCAGCAGTGTAACGAGTAATAACAGTGACAAGGAACAACAATAGTGACAACAGTAGCAAGTAGCAACAGTAGCAAGCGACAGTAGTAACAACAGTAACGGCAGAGCAAGACAAGTAACAGCAGTAGGAGCAAAGCAAGACAAGTAACAACAGCAGTGGGACAAACTCGTAGGCAATGGGTCGGTGATTTGTTTGGATGATATTCATCATGCAACAGTTATAACACGGAGAGATATGTGGCTAGCTCCCGTTCGTCAATGTGATGTAGGCCGGGAAAAGAACTTGCATGACATCTATTGTCCATCCCTCCCGTGGCAGCGGGGTCCAAAAGGAAACTACGGGATATTAAGATTCTCCTTTTAATAAAGAACCGGACCAACGCATTAGCACTTGGTGAACACATGAACTCCTCAAACTATGGTCATCACCGGGAGTGGTTCCGGTTATTGTCACTCCGGGGTTTCCGGATCATAACACATAGTAGGTAACTACAACTTGCAAGATCAGATCTAAAACAAACATATATTGGTGACAACATAATAATTTCAGATCTGAAATCATGGCACTCGGGCCCTAGTGACAAGCATTAAGCATGGCAAAGTAGTAGCAAGATCAATCTCACAACATAGTGGATACTAGGGATCAATCCCCGTCAAAACTAACTCGATTACATGATAGATCTCATCCTACTCATCACCGCCAAGCGAGCCTACGAATAGATTACTCACAAACGACGAAGAGCTTCATGGAATTGGAGAGGGAAGAAGGTTGATGATGACGATGGCGACGATTTCCCCTCTCCGGAGCCCAAAACAGACTCCAGATCTGCCCTCTAGACGAAGAACAGGATGTGGCGGCGCCTCCATATCGTAAACGCGACGAAATCTTCTCTCTTGATTTTTTCTGGGACAAAAGTGAATTTATAGAGCTGAGATTGGGGGCGGCAGAGCCACGTGGGCCCCACAAGCTTGCTAGCCGCCACGAGGGGGGTGGTGGCTACAGGGCTTTTGGCCCACTGGCCCATCCCCTCCGGTGGATCTTTGCGCAGGTATTTTTCATATTTTCTAGAAATATTCTCCGTAAATTTTCAGGACGTTCTGAGAACTTTCATTTCTGCACAAAAAACAACACCAATGCAATTCTGCTGAAAACAACGTTAGTCCAGGTTAGTTCCATTCAAATGATGCAAATTAGAGTCCAAAACAAGGGCAAAAGAGTTTGGAAAAGTAGATACGATGGAGACGTATCAACTCCCCCAAGCTTAAAACCTTGCTTGTCCTCAAGCAACTGAGTTGACAAACTGAGAGAGAAAGAAAAACTTTGACAAACTCTGTTTGATATTGTTGTTGCAACTATGTCTAACTCATAACCAGAATTTCAGCAAGATCACAAGTTAACCACATAAGCAAGTGACACAAAGGTCTCATGGTAAACTAATATCAATGGCACAATCAGCTAACGAGCAAATAATAATGAGTTTCAAATACCAACACTTCAATCAAAACAAGCATTAAGCAATATGAATAGGTCGTATCTCGCTAGCTCTTTCTGAGACCGCAAAACATAAATGTAGAGCACTTTGAAAGATCAAGGGCTGACTAAACATTGTAATTCATAGCAACAAGATCGAGTCATAGTCATACTCAATATCAATCAAAAGCAAAGCATAAAAATGACAGATGTGCTCTCTAATTGGTGCTTATATAAGAGAAGAGGATGGCTCAACAGGAAAATAAATAGACAGGCCCTACGCAGAGGGAAGCATTTATTTGCAGAGGTACCAGAGCTCAAGCTTTGAAAACAGAGATAATAATTTTGGGTGGCATGATTTCATTGTCAACGCAATGACCAAGAGTTCTCAATATCTTCCATGCTAGTCATGCTATAGGCGGTTCCCAAACAGAAAAGTAAAGTTTTAACTCCCCCACCACCAATCAATCACACTCCACGGCTAGCCGAATCCTCGGGTACCGTCCATACTAACATCAATCCGGGGGGAGTCTTGTTTTACAGTTATGTTTTCGATTTAAGCGTGGAACTGGGCATTCCAATTACTGGCCTCTTTCTCGTGAATGACAGTGAATAAACACATGTCGAGGATAACACTCCTAGCATGGAAGATACCAATAGACCCATGTCACCACATGAGCGGTTCGGGCATGCAAAACAAATTATTTCTTGAAGGTTTAGAGAGTGGCACATGCAAATTTACTTGGAACGGCAGGTAGATACCGCAAATAGGTAGGTATGGTGGACTCTCATGGAAAAACTTTTGGGTTTATGGAAGTGGATGCATAAGCAGTATTCCGCTTAGTACAAGTGAAGGCTAGCAAAAGACTGGGAAGCGACCAACTAGAGAGCGACAACAGTTATCAAGATGCAATGAGTTTGACTAACATTGAATGCAAGCATGAACAAGATATAAATCACCATGAACACGAACATCATAGAGGCTATGTTGATTTTGTTTCAACTACATGCATGAACATGCGCCAAGTCAAGCCACTTGAATCATTCAAAGGAGAATACCATCCTATCATACTACATCATAGTCATCTCAAAATCTATGTTGGCATTCAAGACAAACCATTATAAGCTCTCAGCTAGTTAAGCATGGCATCAGAAACTATGATCTCTAAGTTTTCATTGCAAACATGGTTCTCTCACAACAAAGCTGAATCAGGCATGACAAGCTAGTCATATTTACAAAAACAAAATATATAGAGTTCATACCAGCTTTTCAGTCTCAGTCACTTCATCATATATCATCATTATTGCCTTTCATTTGCACGATCAAATGATGTGAACAATAATAAGAGTGCTCGCGCAATGGACTAAGCTGAATCTGTAGGCAAACACAAAGGAGAAGACAAAGTAATATGGCTCTTTGAAAGCTAAACATGTAAGCATGGAAGAACCACTAAACATTGTAACCAATATCTTCTACCTTGACCCAAAGAAAAAGAAAACTATTTACATGGGAAAGCTCCCAACAAGCAAAAGAAGAAAGAGAAACCTTTTTGGGTTTTCTCAAAAGGACACAAAACAAGAAAACAAAAATAAACTAGCATGGATAATACAGTGGCAAAGTGTAAACACCAGCTAACAAGGTGAAAGCATAAGCATGAATGTAAGGTCGGTGAGAACACGTACTCCCCCAAGCTTAGGCTTTTGGCCTAGCTTGGTCTACTCCCAAGGATGGTCCTGGCGAAACCCAAAATCATAATGGGTGTTATACGAGAGTGCTGCAGCCACTGCCTGAATAGCTGCCTCACGTAGTCGAGCAGCCGTCGCCTCCCTCTCATACTCCTCTACCTCTCCTATGGTTATGTAGTATCTTCGTTTTACCTGAAAGTCAAAGAAAGCAGGAGCAGGAAGGGTAATATGGAAAACACGCTGCCGGTTAAATATCAAGAGGTATAGGAGGGATCCATGATCTCTCTCAAGGAACTGGTAGCGTGTTAGAGCGACATGATCAAGGTAGGCTGTACGGAGAGGAGGGTCTTCTGAACGGATGATACTCCAAGAAAATTTGCTAAGCGTGTAGCATAAATTCGACAAAAGAAACCACCCTCAATGGCATTATTGCTCAACCTCCTTGCTATTATAGCTCCCATATTGAAGCTCCTCTCACCTGTTACTGCGCTCTTAAGGATACTAAGGTCGGAAGCGCATAGGTGACAATGTGCACCCTTGCCGTTAATGCACCTACCTATGAAGAGGGAAAAGTAGTGCAAGGCAGGGAAATGGATGCTTCCTATGGTGGCTTACGTGATATCTTTGGTTTCTCCAACAGTTATATTGGAGACAAAGTCTCTGACCGAAGACTTAGAAGGATCATTAATACTACCCCATCGGGTATCTTGCAAATCCTATTGAAATCCTCCAAATCCATGGCGTAGGATTTATAGTACAGATCAAACAGTATGGATGAGTCACGGCCAACTAAAAATTTAAATCCACGCACGAAAGAGGCAGTGAGCATAGCATACTGTTCACATTTATTTGAGAGGAATTCTTCTAACCCGGCATTGCGGACAAGTGTATCAAAGTCATTCTTGAAACCTGCTTCGATCATGAACTCATCGGAAGGCCATTCACATGGTTGTACCGGTGCGTCCCTTAGTTGATAAGGTTCGGGCTCCCAAAAAGAAAGACGGGACCCTTCTTACTTGAGGAACCACCATGAAACTTCCTCCTGAACATAATTTCCTTTTGCTGAAATTTTTGAAGTTTCAAGAGAAAAGTGAATGAAGGCCAACCACACCTTGTAGCAACTACTCCTACTAGTGCGTAGAGACCGTATCACACGCTAAAACTACTTGGGACCAGCTAAAATCAACATTTCTAGCTCAAGAACAGGGTCACCAAGGTAGCAAGAATACGCGAAGGATAAAACACTAGAGCAAAAACTAATTGGACCAATGGAGGAGTCACTTACCAAGGAGTAATTTCCCCAAAACGGTTCGGAGAATGGTGCTTTGAGCAAGGAGATCAAAAATCACAGCCAAATGAGCAAGAACACGGGTTTGAGCTACGAAACAATTTTTTCTGGAGGTGGAAGAAGAGGATGGGAGCTGGAATGAGTGGAGGGGCTCCCTGTGGGCCCCACAAGCTTTCTAGCCGCCACCAGGGGGCGGCGGCTGCAGGGCTTGTGGCCCACTGGTCTGGCCCCCAGGCCAGCTCTCAGGCCCAGTATTTTTCAAATATTCTAGAAAAAATCATACTAAATTTTCAGGACCATCGGAGAACTTTTATTTTCGGGGTATTTTTCTCCGGGATGCTAAAACAGAAAACAGGAAAAAAACTAGACTAAACCTATCATTTTTCTTCTAAGCAACAGAAAATGAAAGCTCAAAACAGAGGTATGTGACTCTTTGATTCATCCATTTCATGGTCATCGAAAGAAATCCGTCAATGGGGTCGATCAAGTCCTCATGACAAAACCTTCTCGAATCGCAAGAGAGAACGGAGAATTTTCGAATAGCCACTAAGTCACCTCAATGGAGATATGTATCTCCCCAACAAGCAAATCATACTTCATCTTGACACGAGGAATAGGGCATTCAAAGCTCCCAATAAGAATCGATGAAGTCTTTTCGATAGCATTGATGCAATGTACTTGATATCGTTTCTTTGGAAAGTGCACTGTGTGCTCATTACCGTTGACATGGAAAGTGACATTGCCTTTGTTGCAATCTATAACAGCCCCTGCAGTGTTTAAAAAGGGTCTTCCGAGGATGACAACCATGGCATCGTCCTCGGGAATATCCAAGATAACAAAGTCCGTTAACATAGTGGTATTAGCAACCACAACAGACACATCCTCGCAAATGCCGATAGGGAAAGCAGTTGATTTGTCGGCCATTTGCAGAGAAATTTCAGCAGGTGTCAACTTATCCAATTCAAGTCTACGATAAAGAGAGAGTGGCATAACACTAACACCGGCTCCAAGGTCACATAAGGCAGTTCTTACATAGTTTCCTTTAATGGAACAAGGTATAGTGGGCACTCCGGGATCACCAAGTTTCTTAGGAGTTCCACCTTTGAAAGTGTAATTGGCAAGCATGGTGGAGATCTCAAGATCTGGTATCTTCCGTTTATTAGTCACGATATCTTTCATGTACTTGGCATACGGATACATTTTGAGCATATTAGTTAACCGCATCTGCAGAAAGATGGGTGTTATCATCTCAACGAAGCGCTCAAAATCCTCATCATCCTTTTTCTTCGATGGCTTAGGAGGAAAGGGCATAGATCTCTGAACCCATGGCTCCCTTTCTTTACCATGCTTCCTAGCAGTGAAGTCATTCTTATCGTATCTCTTAGGTTGTGGGTTATCAGGATTAACTGTAGGTTCAATCACCACATCCTCATCATTGCTAGGTTGAGCATTATTATGAACATCACTGTCCAAATTGTCACCAGGTTCATGTTCATCGCCAGATTGTGTTTCTGCATCACACGCAGAAATATCATTAGGTTCTTCAAGTGTGATAGTATTTGGTAAACTGGCATGTAGGTTTCTATCATGCTTCTTCTTCTCCTTAGGATGACTGGGTGTATCAGCATTAATTCCTTGAGAATCTTGATCAATTCTCTCAGGATGACCTTTAGGATACAAAGGTTCCTGAGTTATTTTGCGTCCTCTAGTAATGACTCTGACAGAGTTGTCATTTAATTCATTAAGCAAGTCATTCTGAGCTTTAAGTACTTGTTCTACCTGAGTAGTAATCATAGAGACATGTTTACTCAGAAGCTTTAGATCATTGACATTTCTGTCTACACAAGCATTTAAATGGTAAGCATACGAGTACTTTGTTCCAAATGTCTGCTAACATAATCATTGAAACTCTGTTGTTTGACAACAAAGTTGTCAAATTCATCAAAGCATAGGTTAGCAGGTTTGTCAAAAGGAATATCACTCTCATCAAACCTACGCAGAGAATTTACTTCTACTAGTTGTATCGGGTTATCGAGACCATGGATCTCTTCGATAGGTTGTAGATTTTGGACATCTTCAGATCTAATGCCTTTCTCTTGCATAGATTTCTTAGCTTCTTGCATATCTTCGGGACTGAGGAATAGAATACCTCTTTTCTTTGGAGTTGGCTTAGGAGGTGGTTTGAGAATAGTCCAAGCATTATCGTTGATCAAGATGTTATTCAGTAGGGTCTCAGCTTGTTCTATAGTTCGTTCCCTAAAAATACAACTGGCACAACTATCTAGGTGGTCTCTAGAAGCATCGGTAAGTCCGTTATAGAAGATATCAAGTATCTCGTTCTTCTTAAGAGGGTGATCAAGCAAAGCATTCTGTAGCTGGACGAGCCTCTCCCAAGCTTGTGGGAGACTCTCTTCTTGGAGTTGAGCAAAGTTGTATATTTCCTGCAAGGCAGCTTGCTTCTTATGGTCAGGGAAATATTTCTCACAGAAGTAGTAGACCATATCCTGGGTACTACTCACACATCCAGGAGCAAGAGAGGTGAACTAGGCTTTAGCGTCATCCTTTAGAGAGAAAGGAAACAACTTAAGGATGTAGTAGTGGCGGATCTTCTCCTCACTAGTGAAAAGGGTGGCTATATCATGTAGTTTGGTAAGATGGGCTACGACCGTCTCAGACTCATAACCGTGGAAAGGATCATATTCGACTAGAGAGATTATCTCAAGATCGACAGAGAATTCATAATCCTTATCGGTGATAAAGATGGGTGAAGTGGCAAACTTCGGGTCGTATTTCATCCTAGCTTTCAGAGATTTTTCCTTCCACTTGAGAAGTAATTTCTCAGCGTCATAGGCATCCTTACACGCAAGAAAATCCTCAGCTATCCCTCCCTCCATAACGTAACCCTCAGGTATATATATCAGGCAATTCATATCTAGGAGAGCTAGATCTAGCAGGAGCAAAAGCAGGTTCTATCTCAATAGTATCGACAGTTTCAGAAGAATTAGAAGCATTGGCAGTAACTCTAGCAATATGAGAATCAAGGAACACACCTAGTGGAACATCAGGCAAAGTAGTATCTCTAGCACAAGCATAGCATCATCAGGCAAAATAGCATCTCTAGCATCATCAGGCAAAGCAGTATCAGGCATAGCATCTCTAGCAGTATCAGGCATAGCATCTCTAGCAGTATGAGGCAAAGCAGTATCAGGCATATCATCTCTAGCAGTATCAGACATAGTATCAAGCATAGCATCTCTAGCAGTAGCATCATAAGCATCATCAAGCACATGCGACATATCAAGATTTCTAGCAGGAGGTGATGTCGCAAACTTACTCATCACTGAAGGTGAATCAAGTGCAGAGCTAGATGGCAATTCCTTACCTACCCTCGTAGTTGAGGGCAAGACTTTGGTTTTCGGATCCTTCAGATTCTTCATAGTGATCAGCAGATATAAATCCCAAGTAACTCAGAGAATATAGCAATACCTCCCCAGCAACGGCGCCAGAAAAATGCTGACTCTGTGACAACAGACCTTCCCCTGCAACGGCACCAGAAGAATGCTGCTATCACTCCTCGACAACAAAACTAGAAGAATGTTGTTGACGGCCCACGAGCGCGTGGGATCGAGGCAGTTTTCGAGGGTAGAGTATTCGACCCAAATTTGTTGATACGCCAATAGGAGGTGAAAGGATACTCTCAAGTATTAGCAGCTGAATGTGTCAGATTCAACCACACCTGAAACATTAGTATCTGCAAGCAAAGAGTTAGCAGCAAAGTAGTATGATAACAACGGTGTCAGAAACGATCTGTTGACGGCAGACTATTCCTAACGATTGTATCAATGGCGCCAGAAGTTGCCCGTTGACGGAAATTGTCTGTTCCCGTCAACGACCAGCGAACCAAAATTGTAGCAGGCAGCAGCAGTGTAACGAGTAATAGCAGTGGCAAGGAACAGCAGTAGCGACAGTAGTAGGAAGTAGCAACAGTAGCAAGCGACAGTAGTAACAACAGTAACAGCAGAGCAAGACAAGTAACATCAGTAGCAGTAGAGCAAGACAAGTAACAGCAGCAGTGGGACAAACTCGTGGGCAATGGGTCGGTGATTTGTTTGGATGATATTCATCATGCAACAGTTATAACACGGAGAGATATGTGGCTAGCTCCCGTTCGTCAATGTGATGTAGGCATGCATTCCGTGTGTCGTCATACGTGCTTAGGGAAAAGAACTTGCATGACATCTATTGTCCATCCCTCCCGTGGCAGCGGGGTCCAAAAGGAAACTACGGGATATTAAGGTTCTCCTTTTAATAAAGAACTCGACCAACGCATTAGCACTTGGTGAACACATGAACTCCTCAAACTATGGTCATCACCGGGAGTGGTTCCGGTTATTGTCACTCCGGGGTTGCCGGATCATAACACAGAGTAGGTAACTACAACTTGCAAGATCGGATCTAAAACACACATATATTGGTGACAACATAACAATTTCAGATCTGAAATCATGGCACTCGGGCCCTAGTGACAAGCATTAAGCATGGCAAAGTACTCCCTCCGGTCCTTTTTAGTCTGCATATAAGTTTTGTCCGAAGTCAAAGTATCTCTACTTTGACCAAACTTATAGAATTTTTTTGAACATTCACCATGCCAAATCAATATTTTTAGATTCTCTATGAAATGTAGTTTCATGATGTATATATTTGGTATTGTATATATTGATATTTTTTAATATAAATTTGGTCAAACTTTACAAAGTTTGACTTGACCAAAATCTAATACTCGGAGTAAAAAGGACCGGAGGGAGTAGTAGCAACATCAATCTCAGAACATAGTGGATACTAGGGATCACTCTCCATCAAAACTAACTCGATTAGATGATAGATCTCACCCTACTCATCACTGCCCAGCGAGCCTACGAATAGATTACTCCTGAACGACGAAGAGCTTCATGGAATTGGAGAGGGAAGAAGGTTGATGATGACGATGGCGACGATTTCCCCTCTCCGTAGCCCAAAACAAACTCCAGATCTTCCCTCCAGATGAAGAACAGGATGTGGCGGCGCCTCCTTATCGTAAACGCGATGAAATCTTCTCTCTTGATTTTTTTGTGGGACGAAAGTGAATTTATAGAGCTGAGATTGGGGGCGGCAGAGCCACGTGGGCCCCACAAGCTTGCTAGCCGCCACCAGGGGGGGGGGGGGTGGTGTTGGAAATATGCCCTAGAGGCAATAATAAATTAGTTATTATTATATTTCTTAGTTCATGATAATCATTTATTATCCATGCTATAATTGTATTGATTGGAAACACAATACTTATGTGGATACATAGATAAAACACTGTCCCTAGTAAGCCTCTAGTTGACTAGCTCGTTGATCAAAGATGGTCAAGGTTTCCTGGCCATAGGCAAGTGTTGTCACTTGATAACGGGATCACATCATTAGGAGAATCATGTGATGGACTAGACCCAAACTAATAGATGTAGCATGTTGATCGTGTCATTTTGTTTCTACTGTTTTCTGCGTGTCAAGTATTTGTTCCTATGACCATGAGATCATATAACTCACGGACACCGGAGGAATGCTCTGTGTGTATCAAACGTCGCAACGTAACTGGGTGACTATAAAGATGCTCTACAGGTATCTCCGAAGGTGTTCGTTGAGTTAGTATGGATCGAGACTGGGATTTGTCACTCCGTGTGACGGAGAGGTATCTCGGGGCCCACTCGGTAATACAACATCACACACAAGCCTTGCAAGCAATGTGACTTAGTGTAAGTTACGGGATCTTGTATTACGGAACGAGTAAAGAGACTTGCCGGTAAACGAGATTGAAATAGGTATGCGGATACTGACGATCGAATCTCGGGCAAGTAACATACCGAAGGACAAAGGGAATGACATACGGGATTATATGAATCCTTGGCACTGAGGTTCAAACGATAAGATCTTCGTAGAATATGTAGGATCCAATATGGGCATCCAGGTCCCGCTATTGGATATTGACCGAGGAGTCTCTCGGGTCATGTCTACATAGTTCTCGAACCCGCAGGGTCTGCACACTTAAGGTTCGACGTTGTTTTATGCGTATTTGAGTTATATGGTTGGTTACCGAATGTTGTTCGGAGTCCTGGATGAGATCACGGACGTCACGAGGGTTTCCGGAATGGTCCGGAAACAAATATTGATATATAGGATGACCTCATTTGATTACCGGAAGGTTTTCGGAGTTATCGGGAATGTACCGGGAATGACGAATGGGTTCCGGGAGTTCACCGGGGGGGGGCACCCACCCCGGGGAAGCCCATGGGTGTTTGGGGTGCCGCACCAGCCCTTAGTGGGCTGGTGAGACAGCCCAAGAGAGGCCTATGCGCATAGGAAAGAAAATGAAAGAGGAAAGGAAAAAAAAGAAGGAGGTGGGAAAGGGAAGAAGGACTCCACCTTCCAAACCAAGTGGATTTCGGTTTGGGAGGGGGAGACCTTCCCCCTTGGCTCGGCCGACTCCCTTGGGAGTCCTTGGACCCCAAGGCAAGTCTCCCCCCTCCTCCTCCTATATATAGTGGGGTTTTAGGGCTGATTTGAGACGACTTTTCCACGGCAGCCCGACCACATACCTCCACGGTTTTTCCTCTAGATCGCGTTTCTGCGGAGCCCTGCTGAGACAAGGTCATCACCAACCTCCGGAGCGCCGTCACGCTGCCGGAGAACTCTTCTACCTCTCCGTCTCTCTTGCTGGATCAAGAAGGCCGAGATCATCGTCGAGCTGTACGTGTGCTGAACGCGGAGGTGCCGTCCGTTCGGTACTAGATCGTGGGACTGATCGCGGGATTGTTCGCGGGGCGGATTGAGGGACGTGAGGACGTTCCACTACATCAACCGCGTTCACTAACGCTTCTACTGTACGGTCTACAAGGGTACGTAGATCACACATCCCCTCTCGTAGATGGACATCACCATGATAGGTCTTCGTGCGCGTAGGAAATTTTTTGTTTCCCATGCGACGTTCCCCTACAGTGGCATCATGAGCTAGGTTCATGCGTAGATGTCTTCTCGAGTAGAACACAAAATTTTTTGTGGGCGGTGATGTACGTTTTGCTGCCCTCCTTAGTCTTTTCTTGATTCCGCGGTATTGTTGGATCGAAGCGGCTCGGACCGACATTACTCGTACGCTTACGAGAGACTGGTTTCATCGCTACGAGTAACTCAGTTGCTCAAAGATGACTGGCGGGTGTCAGTTTCTCCAACTTTAGTTGAATCGGAATTGACCGAGGAGGTCCTTGGATGAGGTTAAATAGCAACTCATATATCTCCGTTGTGGTGTTTGCGTAAGTAAGATGCGATACTACTAGATACCCATGGTCACCACGTAAAACTTGCAACAACAAAATTAGAGGACGTCTAACTTGTTTTTGCAGGGTATGCTTGTGATGTGATATGGCCAACGATGTGATGTGATATATTGGATGTATGAGATGATCATGTTGTAATAGTTAATATCGACTTGCGCGTCAATGGTACGGCAACCGGCAGGAGCCATAGGGTTGTCTTTATAACTAACGTTTGTGCTTGCAGATGCGTTTAGTATTTTGCTAGGATGTAGCTTTAGTAGTAATAGCATGAGTAGCACGACAACCCCGATGGCGACACGTTGATGGAGATCATGATGATGGAGATCATGGTGTGACGCCGGTGACAAGAAGATCGTGCCGGTGCTTTGGTGATGGAGATCTAGAAGCACGTGATGATGGCCATATCATGTCACTTATGAATTGCATGTGATGTTAATCCTTTTATGCACCTTATTTTTCTTAGAACGACGGTAGCATTATGAGGTGATCTCTCACTAAAATTTCAAGAAGAAATTGTGTTCTCCCAGACTGTGCACCGTTGCTACAGTTCGTCGTTGCCGGAGAAATCTTCTACCTCTCCGTCTCTCTTGCTGGCTCAAGAAGGCTGAGATCATCGTCGAGCTGTACGTGTGCTGAACGCGGAGGTGCCATCCGTTCGGCACTAGATCGTGGGACTGATCGCGGGATAGTTCGCGGGGCGGATCGAGGGACGTGAGGACGTTCCACTACATCAACCGCGTTCACTAACGCTTCTGCTGTACGGTCTACAAGGGTACGTAGATCACACATCCCCTCTCGTAGATGGACATCACCATGATAGGTCTTCGTGCGCATAGGAAAATTTTTGTTTCCCATGCGACGTTCCCCTATAGGTGGCGGCTATAGGGCTTGTGGCCCATTGGCCCGTCCACTCCGGTGGATCTTTGCGCAGGTATTTTTCATATTTTCCAGAAATATTCGCTGTAAATTTTCAGGACGTTCTGAGAACTTTCATTTCTGCACAAAAAACAACACCAAGGCAATTCTGCTGAAAACATCGTCAGTCCAGGTTAGTTCCATTCAAATCATGCAAATTAGAGTCCAAAACAAGGGCAAAAGAGTTTGGAAAAGTAGATACGATGGAGACGTATCAATCACCATGACTCTTTCAAGGGTAAAAAGTAAAGGTACAAGAAAGGCCCTTCGCAGAGGGAAGCAGAGGTTGTCATGCGCTTTTGAGGTTTGGATGCGTGTCCTCTTAGTATGGAAGAACGTCACTTTATATTGCTTCCTGTGATAAAGAACTTTATTATGCAGTTTGTCACTTTTATGTCTTCCTCATCACAAGTTCGTACAAAGCTTATTTTCCACACACTAATAGATCATACTCCCTCTGTCCCAAAATAACTGTCTCAACTTTGTACTAGCTCTAGTATAAATTTGTACTAAGCTCAAGACACTTATTTTGGGAGCAATTTTTATTGCTTGCACCAATGACAACGTACTTGAGGGATCTTATTCAATCCATGGGTAGGTATGGTGGACTCTCATGGCAAAACTGGGTTGAAGGTTTATGAATGCACAAGTAGTATCTCTACTTGGTGCGGGAGTTTTGGCTAATATGAGGTGGAAGCAATCGTCACATTCTAAGGGATCTCTAATCATATAACATTGTTTGGAACCAAGCAAACACAATTCATTATGTTGTCTTCCTTGTCCAACATCTACTTCTAAGCATGCAATAGTTTAGTGAGTGTTCACAATCATAGATGGTGTCAAAGATGATATATTTATATGTGAACCTCTCCTTTATCACTTCCTATTCATTGCAACAATGACCAAGGTCTACGTTTGTCTACCCTCAACAAGTTCCAATCATCATTCTTTTGATATGTGAAGCCATCACTTCCCATAAGATCATTACATGATCTTTCATGCTTTTGTTCTTTTCTCATTCTTTTGACCATGGCATGAGGCAAGGCCCTTCAACTAAGACACTCTTTATTATATGGCTCACGAGCTCGAATACATTGGGGGCAACACAAAGCAAAACTCAAGCCTAAAACACTAAGAACTTTATTCTACTAGAGAAAGAGAAAACTGAAAAGGAACAAACCAAAACAAAGGTAAAGGCAAAAGATGTGATGGTGATACGATACCGGGCAAACTCCCCCAAGCTTGGCACAAGCCAAGGGGATTTCCCATACCCATGCTTAGTTGTCTTCCTTTGGAGGTGATGGTGGTGGAGTTGCTGCACAGGTCTTGAGCTTGCTTAATTTCCACTTGAGCATAAAATTCTCCTCCCGCAGATCGTCATTTTCCTCTTCAAGCCTCAACACCCTTTGGCATAATTCCTGCTTACTTTCCTGCAAGAAACGAGAAGGGATAAACAAAGTCTTAGGCTTCTTCCTTGAGTAAGGGAAGCTTGACTTCTTGAACTCCACATGCGTGTGTCCAAGTTGAGGTAGAGGAGCTTCCTCCTCATCGGAACTTGTTTGTTCCTTCCCCTTGGGATCATAATCTTCTTCCTCATCAGTGGTCCAGCCATAAGGATCCAAGTCCCCATAGACCTTGGGGTTAGCAAGGTAATCGGCCACATAGCTCTCCCCCTCTGAATCTTGAAAAGACATCTTGCCCTAAATCTGCCGTAGAAAACAGGCTCGAAACAAAAACACAGGAAATCTGCGTGATATGAGGGTTAGACCTTACGGGAGAATATATGATGATTTTTTCGACCAGAAGGAGTACTCCGCACGAAAGCGGAGTCCGAGAGGCACACGAGGTGGCCACAAGCCCCCCAGGCGCGACCAGGGCGTGGCCCGCGCCTGGCAGGCTTGTCGCCTCCTCGTGCACTTTTCGGACTACTTCAAAATTTTCTATTTTTTCAAATATTCCAAAACGGAGAAAAAAATCCGACTGGAAAAGTTTTGGAATCTTTTTTCTTACCGAATCACATACCTCTTCATTTTCGGAGTCTGAAACAGGCTGACAAATATCCCTTAGGTATTCTTCCGGAGTTATGGTATTGATAATATTGCCTTCAACATTTATGGGAGTACCTGAGATATAATGCTTGATTCTCTGCCCATTTACCACTCTTGGACAATTACCTTCCGTGTTGTTGATCTTGATAGCACCGGAACGATATACTTTCTCAACAATATAGGGACCTTCCCATTTAGAGAGAAGCTTGCCTGCAAAAAATCTTAAACGAGAATTGTATAGCAAGACATAATCACCTACATTGAACTCACGCTTTTGTATCCTTTTATTATCCCACCTCTTAACCTTCTCTTTGAACAGCTTGGCATTTTCATATGCGTGAGTTCTCCACTCATCAAGCGAGCTAATATCAAATAACCTCTTCTCACCGGCAAGTTTGAAATCAAAGTTGAGCTCTTTGATTGCCCAATAAGCTTTATGCTCTAGCTCAAGAGGTAAATGACATGCTTTACCGTAAACCATTTTGTACGGGGACATGCCCATGGGATTTTCTTATAGGCAGTTCTATAAGCCCACAGTGCATGATCGAGCTTCTTAGACCAATTCTTTCTAGACTTGTTGATAGTCTTTTGCAGAATTAGTTTGATCTCTCTATTGCTTAGCTCTACTTGACCACGGGACTGAGGGTGGTAGGGAGACACAATTCTATGGTTGACATCGTACTTAGCAAGCGTTTTACGGAAAGCACCATGAATGAAATGTGAACCACCGTCGGTCATTAGATATCTAGGGACTCCAAATCTAGGGAAAATAACTTCTTTAAGCATCCTGATAGAGGTGTTGTGATCAGCACTACTAGTGGGGATAACTTCTACCCACTTAGTGACGTAATCAACAACAACTAGGATATGAGTATACCCGTTGGATTTTGGAAAAGGTCCCATATAATCAAAGCCCCAAACATGAAATGGTTCAATGACAAGTGAATAGTTCATAGACATTTCCTGACGTTTACCGATATTACCTATTCTTTGACATTCGGCACAAGACAAGACAAACTTACGGGCATCCTTGAAGAGAGTGGGCCAATACAAACTTACGGGCATCCTTGAAGAGAGTGGGCCAATAGAAACCTGATTGCAATACCTTGTGTGCAGTTCTATCTCCCGCATGGTGTCCTTCGTAGGCCTCGGAGTGACACTTCTGTAGGATATGTCCCTGTTCATGTTCTGGTACACAACGTCTAATAACACCATCTACTCCTTCCTTATAAAGGCGATGATCATCCCAAAAGTAATGTCTCAAGTCAAAGAAGAATTTCTTCTTTTGCTGGTATGTGAAACTAGGTGGTATGTATTTGGCAACGATGTAGCTTGCATAATCAGCATACCACGATGCACTACGTGAAGTATTGATGACATTCAATTGCTCATCACGAAAGCTATCATCAATAGGTTGTGGGTCATCAAGAACGTTCTCCAACCTAGACAAGTTATCTGCTACGGGGTTATGAGCACCCTTCCTGTCGACAACATGCAAATCAAATTCTTGTAGAAAGAGAACCCATCTGATAAGTCTAGGTTTAGTGTCTTTCTTCTCCATGAGGTACTTAATATCAACATGATCAGTGTGAATAGTGACTTTGGAATCAACTATGTAAGATCTGAACTTTTCACATGCAAACACGACTGCTAAAAATTCCTTTTCCGTAGTGGCATAGTTTCTTTGGGCACTGTCTAGAGTTTTACTAGCATAGTGAATAACATTCAACTTCTTATCAACTCTTTGCCCTAGGACATTACCAACATCATAATCACTAGCATCGCACATGATTTCAAAGGGTAAATTCCAATCCGGTGGTTGAACAATAGGTGTAGTTATCAAAGCCTTCTTAAGTATTTCGAAGGCTTCCTCACAATCATCGTTAAAAACAAAAGGAATATCATTTTGCAAGATATTGGTAAGAGGCCTAGAAATCTTAGAGAAGTCTTTAATGAACCTTCTATACAAACCAGCATGACCAAGGAAACTTCTCATACCTTTGATATCTGTGGGGTATGGCATTTTCTCGATTGCATCAACCTTAGCCTTATCGACTTCAATACCTCTTTCAGAAATTTTATGTCCTAAGACGATGCCTTCATTAACCATAAAGTGGAACTTCTCCCAATTCAAGACAAGATTGGTGTCTTTACATCTCTACAAGACTCGATCAAGGTTGCTGAGGCAATCATCAAAAGAAGACCTCAACAATCTTTTCACAAAAGTCAGAGAATATAGCCATCATACATCTTTGACAGGTGGCAGGTGCATTACATAAGCCAAAAGGCATATGTCTATAAGCAAAGGTACCGAAAGGGCAGGTGAAAGTGGTTTTCTCCTGATCAAATTGTGCAACAGGTATTTGGGAGAAACCAAAATAACCATCTAGAAAGCAGAAGTGTGTGTGTTTAGAAAGTCTTTCTAGCATTTGGTCGATAAAAGGCAAATGGTAATGATTTTTCCTAGTGGATTTATTCAATTTCCTAAAATCGATCACCATCCTATAGCTAGTAATAATCCTCTCTGGGATCAATTCATCCTTATCATTAGGGACAACGGTAATACCTCCCTTCTTAGGGACGCAATGCACCGGACTCACCCAATCACTATGAGCAACATGATAGATAATACCTGCTTCCAGGAGCTTTAGTATTTCTTTTCTTACTACCTCTTTCATCTTAGGATTTAATCTCCGTTGATGATCAGCAACTGGTTTGGTATCAGGATCAGTTTTAATCTTATGCTGGCATAGAGTGGGACTAATGCCCTTAAGATCATCAAGAGTATATCCAATAGCAGCACGGTGCTTCCTTAGAGTTTTTAGTAACTTATTTTCTTCATGCTCTGAGAAGCTAGCACTAATTATAACAGGATAAATCTCTTTCTCATCAAGATAAGCATACTTAAGAGTATCAGGCAACTGTTTATGCTCGAACATAGGATCACCCTTTGGTGGGGGTGGATCCCCAAGCAGTTCAACACGCAAATTATTCTTAAGGATAGGATATTGTTCTAAGACAACTCTATCTATCTCATCTCTCTCATCCATACGCATATCATTTTCATGCTCAAGCAAGTATTGCTCTAAAGGATCAGTAGGAGGCACGGCAATAGAAGCTAGGGCAATAGTTTCATCCTTACGAGGCAACTCCTTTTCATGAGGTTGTCTACGAAACTTGGAGAAATTGAACTAATGTGACACACCTTCAAAACCAACAGTGACAGTTTGCTTCTCACAGCCAATATAAGCATTGACGGTATTGAGGAAGGGTCTGCAAAATATGATGGGACAAAAGCTATCTTGTGTGGTAGCAAGAACGAGGAAATCAGCAGGATACTTCATTTTACCACACAAGACTTCAACATCCCTAAGAATTCCCACAGGGCAGATAGTATCTCTATTGGCAAGCTGAATAGTGACATCATTAGGCTCTATCTCAACAGGTGCAATCTCGTCTTTGATTTCATCATATAAGGATTGAGGTATTGTACTAACACTAGCACCCACATCACATAAACCATGATAAAAATTATCTCCTATCTTAACAGAAACAACATGCGTGCCAACAACATGCCTATGTTTGTCTCTAGCATGTGGTTTAGCAATTCTAGCAGCATCTTCACACAAGTGAATATCATGGCCATCAATATTGTTGGACAAGAGATCTTTGATAATAACAATGCTAGGTTCAACTCTAATTTTCTCAGGGGGTGTAGGTGTTCTAATGTAGCCTCTACGTATCACAGTTGAAGCTTTAGAATGATCCTTTATCCTAACAGGGAAAGGTGGTTTCTCAATGTAAGCACTGGGAACAACAGGATCATTATAGGCAATGACCCTCTCTTCAAATGGATTGGGTTTAACTACATTGACTTCTAAGGGAGGATGATATTTAAACCACTTCTCTTTGGGGAGATCAGTATGAGCAACAAATGATTCACACAATGAAGCTACTATCTCAGAGTCAAGTCCATACTTAGCGCTAAAATCACAAAAAGTATTTGTTTCGACAAAGGATTTAATGCAATCAAACTTGAAATTCATACCTGACTCCTTACCTTCATCAAGCTCCCAATCTTTAGAGTTGCGTTTAATTCTCTCCAATAAATTCCATTTTAAGTCAATATCTTTCTTCATAAAAGAACCAGTACAAGAGGTGTCAAGCATGGTGCGATCATCCTGAGAAAGCCGAGCATAGAAGTTCTGAATGATAATTTCTCTTGAGAGCTCATGATTGGGGCATGAATATAACATTGATTAAAGCCTCCCCCAAGCTTGAGCGATGCTTTCTCTGTCACGAGGCCAAAAATTATAAATATAATTCCGATCACGATGTACTAAATGCATAGGATAAAACTTTTGATGAAATTCCAATTTCAACCGATTGTAGTTCCGTGATCCAGTATCATCACATAATCTATACCATGTCAATACCTTATCCCTCAAAGATAAGGGAAAGACCTTCTTCTTGACCTCATCCTTGGGCAAACCTGCAAGCTTAAATAAACCACAAACTTCATCTACATAGATTAGATGCAAGTCTGGATGTGATGTTCCATCTCCTATAAAAGGATTAGCCAGCAGTTTCTCAAGCATACCCGAAGGAAATTCAAAGAAAATATTTTCACTAGGTACAGAAGGTTGAGGAGCAACTCTTTGTGCTTCCGTTTGAGGTGAAGATACCCCGAACAATCCCCTCAAAGGATTAGTTTCCATAGTGACAAGTGACAATACATTTCAGCACACTATATGAATGTTTCCTTACCAAGTTCCACTTACCAAAGACGCTTCAATCCCCGGCAACGACGCCAGAAAAGAGTCTTGATGACCCACAAGTATAGGGGATCTATCATAGTCCTTCGATAAGTAAGAGTGTCGAACCCAACAAGGAGCAGAAGGATCTGACAAGTGGTTTTAAGCAAGGTAATATCTGCAAGCACTGATATTATCGGTAACAAGAAGTTGTGTGGTGAGATGATTCGTAGCAAGTAGCAAGTAACAAAAGTAGCAACGGTGCAGCAAAGTGGCCCAATCCCTTTTGTAGCAAGGGACAAGCCTGGACAAAGTCTTATAGGAGGAAAAACGCTCCCGAGGACACATGGGAGCAAGTTTGAGATACCTATTCTGCGCAACTCCAAACGCCGTAAAAATCAACGAGGATTTTTTCCCTAATTTATCAAAAATACTGGGCCGAAGAAGTGCTAGAGGGGGGCGTGTAGGTGGCCACAAGCCTGCACGGTGCGGCCACCCCCCCAGGCCGTGCCATGAGGGCTTTTGGGCACCCTACAGGCCCACTTGCTCCCCTCTTTTTCTATATGGAGGGTTTCGTCCAGGAAAAAATTAGGGAGGAGCTTTTTCGTGGTTTCGCCGCCGCCACGAGGCAGAACTTGAGCAGAACCAATCTAGTGCTCCGACATGCCGATCTTGTCGGGGAAACTACCCTCCCGGAGGGGGGAATCGTCGCCATCGTCATCACCAACAGTCCTCTCATCGGAGGGGACTCATCACCATCAACATCTTCATCAGCACCATCTCATCTCCAAACCCTAGTTCATCTCTTGTAATCAATCTCCGTCTCGCGACTCCGATTGGTACTTGTAAGGTTGCTAGTAGTGTTGATTACTCTTTGTAGTTGATGCTAGTTGGATTACTTGGTGGAAGAGTTTATGTTCAGATCTTTGATGCTACTCATTACCTCTCTGATCATGATTATGATTATGCTTTGTGAGTAGTTACTTTTATTCCTGAGGACATGGGTAAGTCATGCTAATAGTAGTCATGTGAATTTGGTATTCGTTCGGTAATTTGATATGTTGTATGTTGTTTTTCCTCTAGTGATGTTATGTGAACGTCGACTACATAACACTTCACCATTATTTGGGCCTAGAGGAAGGCATTGGGAAGTAGTAAGTAGATGATGGGTTGCTAGAGTGACAGAAGCTTAAACCCTAGTTTATGCGTTGCTTCGTAAGGGGCTGATTTGGATCCACTAGTTTAATGCTATGGTTAGACTTTGTCTTAATTCTTCTTTCGTAGTTGCGGATGCTTGTGAGAGGGGTTAATCATAAGTGGAATGCTTGTCCAACTAAGGGCAGTACCCAAGCGCCGGTCCACCCACATATCAAACTATCAAAGTAACGAACGCGAATCATAAGAACATGATGAAAACTAGCATGATAGAAATTCCCATGTGTCCTCGGGAGCATTTTTCCTCCTATAAGACTTTGTCCAGGCTTGTCCCTTGCTACAAAAGGGATTGGGCCACCGTTGCTACTTTTGTTACTTGATGCTTGCTACGAATCATTTCACCACACAATCATTTGTTACCGACAATTTCAGTGCTTGCACATTTTTCCTTGCTGAAAACCACTTGTCAGATCCTTCTGCTCCTCGTTGGGTTCGACACTCTTACTCATCGAAAGGACTATGATTGATCCCCTATACTTGTGGGTCATCAAGACTCTTTTCTGGCGCCGTTGCCGGGAAGTGAAGCGCCTTTGGTAAGTGGAACTTGGTAAGGAAACATTCATATAGTGTGCTGAAATTTATTGTCACTTGTCACTATGGATACTAATCCTTTGAGGGGCTTGTTCGGGGTATCTTCACCTCGAACGGAAGCACAAAGAGTTGCTCCTCAACCTGCTGCACCTACTGAAAATATTTGCTTTGAATTTCCTTCGGGTATGCTTGAGAAACTGTTGGCTAATCCTTTTACACGAGATGGAACATCACATCCAGCCTTGCATCTAATCTATGTAGATGAGGTTTGTGGTTTATTTAAGCTTGCAGGAGTGCCCGAGGATGAGGTCAAGAAGAAAGTCTTTCCTTTATCTTTGAAGGATAAGGCGTTGACATGGTATAGGCTATGTGATGATACTGGATCATGGGACTACAATCGGTTGAAATTGGAATTTCATCAAAAGTTTTATCCTATGCATTTAGTACATCGTGATCGGAATTATATTTATAATTTTTGGCCTCGTGACAGAGAAATCATCGCTCAAGCTTGGGGGAGGCTTAAATCAATGCTATATTCATGCCCCAATCACGAGCTCTCGAGAGAAATAATCATTCACAACTTCTATGCTCGGCTTTCTCATGATGATCGCACCATGCTTGACACTTCTTGTACCTGTTATTTTAGAAAGAGAGATATTGACTTCAAATGTAATTTATTGGAGAGAATTAGATGCAACTCTGAAGATCGAGAGCTTGAAGAAGGTAAGGAGTCAAGTATGAATTTCACGTTTGATTGTGGTAAATCCTTTGTTGAGACAAATACTTTTTGTGACTTTAGCGCTAAGTATGGACTTGACTTTGAGATAGTAGCTTCATTGTGTGAATATTTTGCTGTTCATATTGATCTCCCCCCCAAAGATAAGTGGTTTAAATATCATCCTCCTGTAGAAGTCAATGGAGTTAAACCCACTCCAGTTGAAGAGAAAGTCATTGCCTATAATGATCATGTGTTTCCCAGTGCTTACATTGAGAAACCACCTTCCCCTGTTAGGATAAATGATCATTCTAAAGCTTCAACTGTGATACGTAGAGGCTATATTAGAACACCTACACCCCCTGAGAAAATTAGAGTTGAACCTAGCATTGCTATTATCAAAGATCTTCTGTCTGAAGAAGTTGAGGGACATAATATTCACTTCTGTGAAGATGCTGTTAGAATTTCTAAACCTCACGCTAGAGACAAACATAGGCCTGTTGTTGGCATTCCCGTGGTTTCTATTAAGATAGGAGATCATTGTTATCATGGTTTATGTGACGTGGGTGCTAGTGTTAGTGCAATACCTCAATCCTTATACGATGAAATCAACGACGAGATTGCACCTATTGAGATAGAGCCTATTGATGTCACTATTCGGCTTGCCAATAGAGATACTATCTACCCTGTGGGAATTGTTAGGGATGTTGAAGTCTTGTGTGGTAAAACGAAGTATCCTGCTGATTTCCTCGTTCTTGGTATTGCACAAGATAGCTTTTGTCCCATCATATTTGACAGACCCTTCCTCAATACTGTCAATGCTCATATTGATTGTGAGAAGCAAACTGTCACTGTTGGCTTTGAAGGTGTGTCACATGAGTTGAATTTCTCCAAGTTTGGTAGACAACCTCATGAAAAGGAGTTGCCTAGTAGGGATGAAACTATTTCCTTAGCTTCTATTGCCGTGCCTCCTACTGATCCCTTAGAGAAATACTTGCTTGAGCATGAAAATGATATGCATATGGATGAAAGGGATGAAATAGATAGAGTTGTCTTAGAACAATATCCTATCCTTAAGAATAACTTGCCTGTTGAACTGCTTGGGGATCCACCTCCACCAAAGGGTGATCCTGTGTTCGGGCTTAAACAGTTGCCTGATACTCTTAAGTATGCCTATCTTGATGAAAAAGGGGTATATCCTCTCATTATTAGTGCTAGCCTCTCAGAGCATGAAGAAAAGAAGTTACTAAAAACTCCGAGGAAGCACCGTGCTGCTATTGGATATACTCTTGATGATCTTAAGGGCATTAGTCCCACTCTATGCCAGCACAAGATCAAAACTGATCCTGATTTCAAACCAGTTGCTGATCATCAAAGGAGATTGAATCCTAAGATGAAAGAAGTAGTAAGAAAAGAAATACTAAAGCTCCTGGAAGCGGGTATTGTCTATCCTGTTGCTCATAGCGATTGGGTGAGTCCGGTGCATTGCGTCCCTAAGAAGGGAGGCATTACCGTTATCCCTAATGATAAGGATGAATTGATCCCACAGAGGATTATTACTGGCTATAGGATGGTGATCGATTTTAGGAAACTGAATAAAGCCACTAGGAAAGATCATTAGCCTCTGCCTTTTATCGACCAAATGCTAGAAAGGCTGTCCAAACACACACACTTCTGCTTTCTAGACGGTTATTCTGGTTTCTTCCAAATACCAGTTGCACAATCTGATCAGGAGAAAACCACTTTCACCTGCCCTTTCGGTACCTTTGCTTATAGACGTATGCCTTTTGGCTTGTGTAATGCACCTACCACCTTTCAAATATGTATGATGGCTATATTCTTTGACTTTTGTGAAAATATTGTCGAGGTTTTTATGGATGACTTCTCCGTTTACGGGTCTTCCTTTGATGATTGCCTCAGCAACCTAGATCGAGTCTTACAGAGATGTAAAGACACCAATCTTGTCTTGAATTGGGAGAAGTGCCACTTTATGGTTAATGAAGGCATCGTCTTCGGACATAAAATTTCCGAAAGAGGTATTGAAGTCGATAAGGCTAAGGTTGATGCAATCGCGAAAATGCCATACCCCACAAATATCTAAGGTATAAGAAGTTTCCTTGGTCATGCTGGTTTCTATAGAAGGTTCGTTAAAAACTTCTCTAAGATTTCTAGGCCTCTTACCAATCTCTTGCAAAAGGATATTCCTTTTGTTTTTGACTATGATTGTGAGGAAGCCTTCGAAATACTTAAGAGGGCTTTGATAACTGCACCTATTGTTCAACCACCTGATTGGAACTTGCCTTTTGAGATCATGTGTGATGCTAGTGATTACGGTGTTGGTGCTGTTCTAGGGCAAAGAGTTGATAAGATGTTGAATGTTATTCACTACGCTAGTAAAACTCTAGACAGTGCCCAGAGAAACTATGCTACTACGGAGAAGGAATTTCTAGCAGTCGTGTTTGCATGTGAAAAGTTCAGGTCTTACATAGTTGATTCCAAAGTCACTATCCACACTGATCATGCTGCTATTAAGTACCTCATGGAGAAGAAGGACACTAAATCTAGACTTATCAGATGGGTTCTCTTGCTACAAGAATTTGATTTGCACGTTGTCGACACAAAGGGTGCTGATAACCGAGTAGCAGATAACTTGTCTAGGTTCGAGAACGTTCTTGATGACCCACAACCTATTGATGATAGCTTTCCCGATGAGCAATTGAATGTTATTAGTGCTTCACGTAGTGCACCGTGGTATGCTGATTATGCAAACTATATTGTTGCCAAATACATACCACCTAGTTTCACGTACCAGCAAAAGAAGAAATTCTTCTTTGACTTGAGACATTACTTTTGGGATGATCATCACCTTTATAAGGAAGGAGTAGATGGTGTTATTAGATGCTGTGTACCTGAACATGAACAGGGACATATCCTACAGAAGTGTCACTCTAAGGCCTACGGAGGACACCATGCGGGAGATAGAACTGCACACAAGGTATTGCAATCAGGTTTCTATTGGCCCACTCTCTTTAAGGATGCCCGTAAGTTTGTCTTGTCTTGTGACGAATGTCAAAGAATAGGTAATATTAGCAAACGTTAGGAAATGCCTATGAACTATTCACTTGTCATTGAACCATTTGATGTCTGGGGCTTTGATTATACGGGACCTTTTCCCAAATCCAATGGGTATACTCATATCCTAGTTGCTGTTGATTACGTCACTAAGTGGGTAGAAGCTATCCCCACTAGTAGTGCTGATCACAACACCTCTATCAAGATGCTGAAAGAAGTTATCTTCCCTAGATTTGAAGTTCCTAGATATTTAATGACCAACGGTGGTTCACACTTCATTCATGGTGCTTTCCATAAAACGCTTGCTAAGTACGATGTCAACCATAGAATTGTGTCTCCTATCACCCTCAGTCCAGTGGTCAAGTAGAGCTAAGTAATAGAGAGATTAAACTGATTCTGCAAAAGACTGTCAACAGGTCTAGAAAGAATTGGTCTAAGAAGCTCGATGATGCACTGTGGGCTTATAGAACTGCCTATAAGAATCCCATGGGCATGTCTCCGTACAAAATGGTGTACGGTAAAGCATGTCATTTACCTCTTGATCTAGAGCATAAAGCTTATTGGGCAATCAAAGAGCTCAACTTTGATTTCAAACTTGCCGGTGAGAAGAGGTTATTTGATATTAGCTCGCTTGATGAGTGGAGAACTCAGGCATATGAGAATGCCAAGCTGTTCAAAGAGAAGGTTAAGAGGTGGCATGATAAGAGGATACAAAAGCGTGAGTTCAATGTAGGTGATTATGTCTTGCTATATAACTCTCATTTAAGATTCTTTGCAGGCAAGCTTCTCTCTAAATGGGAAGGTCCCTATGTTGTTGAGGAAGTATATCGTTCCGGTGCTATGAAGATCAACAACACGGAAGGTAATTGTTCGAGAGTGGTAAATGGGCAGAGAATCAAGCATTATATCTCAGGTACTCCCTTTAATGTTGAAAGCAATATCAACAATACCATAACTCCGGAGGAATACCTAAGGGACATTTATCAGCCTGTTTCAGACTCCGAAATCGAAGAGGTATGTGATTCGGTAAGAAAACAGAGTCCAAAACTTTCCAGTAGGAAATTTTCTCCGTTTTGGAATATTTGAAAAAATGCAAAAATTGGAAGTAGTCCGGAAAGTGCGCGAGGAGGCGACAAGCCTGCATGGTGTGGGCCCACCCCCTGGCCGCGCCGTGAGGGCTTGTGGCCACCTCGTGCGGCTCCCGGACTCCGTTTTCGTGCAGGGTACTTTTTCTGGTCTGGAAAAAATCATTATATATACTTCTGTTCGGTCTGACCCCTGCATCACACAGATTTCTTCTGTTTTTCGTTTCGAGCCTGTTTCTGTGCAAATCTAGATCGCTATGACTTCTCCAAAAGCTCCAAAGGACAAGATCTTCGAGAAGGTCATCAATCCCTACCTCACGGGAGTGCTGCAACACCCTCAATATATCGAGATGCATGAGTGAATGTTGCACATCCGTGATGTGGAGGGGCCCAAGAAGACCGGAAGCGTGGAGACAAGGCTCGAAGCAATGGAGCAACAAGTCTTCAAGTGCCAAGGGATGGTGGAGCGTGGACTCAACGCCAACCACATGATGATCACGGAGTTCACCAGCAAGCACAGGATTGATGCCAATGACATTGGGAAACATCTCTCTAGGCTCTATGATAGGATAGATCAACTTCAAGGCCAGATCTATGACCCGCAGAACCAAAACTGTGAGTATGAGTATAGATTTAAACTAATACGGTTGGCTGCACATTTGAGGATTCCAGAGACTCGTTCATCTTTCCACGATGGAGCACCTATGCCTTGGAAGATGGAGGATCAAACTCATGTTGCAACAACTCCACCATCACCACCAAAGGAAGAGAAGTGAGCATTGGTATGGGCAATCCCCTTGGCTTGTTCCAAGCTTGGGGGAGTTGCCCCGGTATCGTATCACCATCACATCTTTTGCCTTTACCTTTGTTTTAGTTTTCCTTTTCAGTTTTCTCTTTCTCTAGTAGATTTAAAAGTCTTAGTGTTTTAATCTTGAGTTTTTCTTTGTGTCACCCCCGATCTATTCGAGCTCGTGAGCCATATAATAAAGAGTGTCTTAGTTGAAGGGCTTTGCCTCTTTCCATGATCAAAAGAGTGAGAATAGAACAAAAGCATGAAAGATCATGTAATGATCTTATGGGAAGTGATGGCTTCACATATAAAAAGAATGAGGATTGAAACTTGTTGGGGGTAGGCAAACGTAGACCTTGGTCATGGTTGCAATTAATAGGAAGTGATAAAGAAGGAGAGGTTCACATATAAATATATCATCTGTGACACCATCTATGATTGTGAACACTCACTAAACTATTGCATGCCTAGAAGTAGATGTTGGACAAGGAAGACAACATAATGAATTGTGTTTGCTTGGCTCCAAACAATATTATATGATTAGAGATCCCTTAGCATGTGACGATTACTTCCACCTCACAATAGCCAAACCTCCCGCACTAAGTAGAGATACTACTTGTGCATCCATAAACCTTCAAACCAGTTTTGCCATGAGTGTCCACCATACCTACCTATGGATTGAATAAGATCCCTCAAGTAAGTTGTCATCGGTGCAAGCAATAAAAAATGCTCTCTAATATGTATGATCTATCAGTGTGTGGAAAATAAGCTTTGTACGAACCTGTGATGGGGAAGACATAAAAGCGACAGACTGCATAATAAAGTTCTTTATCACATGTGGCAATATAAAGTGACGTTCCTTCGCACTAAGAGGACACACATCCAAACCTCAAAAGCGCATGACAACCTCTGCTTCCCTCTACGAAGGGCCTTTCTTGTACCTTTACTTTTTGTCCTTGGAAGAGTCATGGTGATCTACACCACTAGAGGAAAAACAACATACAACACATCAAAATATCGAACGAATACCAAATTCACATGACTACTTATAACATGACTTATCCCATGTCCTCAGGAACAAAAGTAACTACTCACAAAGCATAATCATATTCATGACCAGAGAGGTAATGAGTAGCATCAAAGGTCTGAACATAAACTCTTCCACCAAGTAATCCAACTAGCATCAACTACAAAGAGTAATTAACACTACTAGCAACCTTACAAGTACCAATCGGAGTCGCGAGACGGAGATTGGTCACAAGAGATGAACTAGGGTTTGGAGATGAGATGGTGCTGATGAAGATGTTGATGGTGATGAGTCCCCTCCGATGAGAGGAGTGTTGGTGATGACGATGATGATGATTTCCCCCTCCGGGAGGGAAGTTTCCCCGACAGGATCATCCTGCCGGAGCTCTAGATTGGCTCTGCTCAAGTTCCGCCTTGTGGCAGCGGCGAATCCTCCGAAAAGCAAAAGAGGGGGGACAGTGGGCCAGCAGGGAGCTCACAAGCCCCCTAGGCGCGGCCAGGGGGTGGCCGGGCCTAGTAGGCTTGTGGCCACGTGCTGGCGCCCCTCTCGCACTTCTTCGGCCCAACATTTTTTATAAATCCCAAAAAAAATCCACGTTGATTTTCACAGATTTTGGAGTTGCGCAGAATAGGCATCTCAAACTTGCTCCTTTTTCAGGCCAGAATTCCAGCTGCCAGCATTCTCCCTCTTCATGTAAACCTTGCAAAATAAGAGATAAAAGGCATAAGGATTATACCGTGAAGTGTAATAACAACCCAAAAAGCGATAAATATCAACATGAAAGCATGATGCAAAATGGACGTATCAGAGGGCTAGAATACGGAAGCTCGATAAACACATGAGTCAGCAGAAGCAACAAATATCTGAGTACAGACATAAAACATAGGGTGCCTTAGAGAAGGCTAGCACAAAAGATATAACGATCGAACGAGGCGAGGCCTCCTGCATGGGAACCTCCTAACTACTCCTGGTATTCAGCGGCCTCCACGTAGTAGTAGGCACCGTCGGGGTAGCAGTCGTCGTCAGCGGGAACCTCCATCTCCTGGGCTCCATCATCTGGTCGCAGCAACGGATCAAGGGTCAAAGGGGGAGCAAAGCAACGGTAAGTACTCATCCAAAGTACTCGCAAGTCTTACATCAGAACTATTCTAAGTATGCATCAGTATCAAAGGAGGGGGGGTGCTGGTTATATGTGGATTGACTACAGCAATGCAAGAATAGAGAGAGAAGGCCTAGTCCCATCGAAGATTAGCATCTTCACGGTCTTGCAGCAATAGACGATAGTAGAACATGTGACACAGTTAATAGTCATATTGTTGCAGCAATATTTAATATGAGGGCACGCCCAGAGATCCTTCCTCGACTCCCTGCAAGGAAGCAATCCCGGGGCAACTAAACTCAGTTAAGAAACAGTTGTAGTTGTATAAATTCACGGCACAACTCCAAGTCATCCTATAACCGTGGACACGGCTATTCGAATAGATAAGTTCTTCCCTGCAGGGGTGCACAACATATTCCCCGAAGCGCTCGATAACACTCTGGCCAGACACACTTTTCTGGGTCCTTCCTGGCCTTGAAATATCGACACGTCGCAGCCCCACCTAAGCTCATCACAGAGGCCAGCCCGCTGGTCTAACTCCTAAGCACAGAGGGTTCGTGGGCCCACTTGCCCTCCGCGCTCCTACATGATGCGTGGGCGGCCGATGTCAGTCCTAGCACCTCTTAATAGAAGAGCGATGCATCTCGGGACCACTCTGGCGTGCGCCGCTCCATCGGTGACGTCTGAAGAGCTTCGACCGATATCGCGACGTCGAGTACCCATAATTCTTCCCACGCTGACGGTTAGTGCGTAATAAGGCCTTCCGACCAACCCAGATCAAATACCCAAATCCATTATCATTTTAATTAGGCCATCGACACAAACACGCGGGAATCCACCTGGCTAACATCTATTCATCAAAGATCCCAGTAACATGGTCAAGTAACTGTGTGGTTGTAGCATCGGGGGGAATCCGAGGTATCACCCTCCTTGGATTCCGAACAATGTAACCATCAAGGTGGACTTAGAGGAATCACCCTCGAGGGTCCCACACTTGAGGGGTTGCATGACAAAGGCATTGTCGGGAATGGTGAAAGAGGAATCACCCTCGATAACCACGACCGACTAGCTATACTACAGAGATATCATCAGGAGTATTTAGCGAGGTGTCACCCTCGGTACCCAATAGTATCTGTGTAGCGTCGTATAACTAAGGGGGGTGTATGTGCTGTGTCGGGTCTGGCTCGTCGATCAAGGATCGAGATTTGAAAACAAAGCGGGCAACTGGACTACGGGGTCAGAAGGGATGACTGCTCCACCTATACTAAGCAGATTTAAAATACAATACTGGAAGTAGCAGTTCATCAAAAATAGGCTATGCATGAGATATAGGAGCTAACTACAACAGTAGCAAAATACTAATGCAAGCATGAGGGAGAAATACATAGGAGATATATGGATGATCAGGGGGGTTTGCTTGCCTTGTTGCTCTGCGGCAAAGGGCTGCTCGACAGGGTCGTAGATGTACCCGACAGCAGCGTCAATCTCGGGGTCTACCGGTAGGAAGAGGGGTAAGAAACAATAAATAATAGCAACGGTGCAACACAATGCACGACATGGCAAAATGCAATCTAGGCATGAGCTAACGCAGCAACATCCATCATAGACGAGTCGGAAGAATATCTGACGATATTTTCCGGGTCTGCGGCTACTACCGGTCGGACGGAAAATGATGGAAAAAGTTCCACGTTTGCTATGCTAGGGACGCATTACACACGAATGGACCGTGTATCCGAGTTCGTCTCGTTCTGCTGATCAACTTTCACGTTGAAAATATTTTGATCTGACTTACGGATTATTTTACATTAATTTTTAAAGTTTTATTCAATATTTAGGAAATAAAACAGATTTAATTAATTTGATTAAATGCAATTATGACATCAGCATGATGTCATGCTGACATCAGCAGTTGACTGGTCAACTGACCAATGGGTCCCATGCGTCATAGACTCAATTTTTAATTAGGGTTAATTATTAATTAATGAGATTAATTTAGTGGGGGACCCACGTGGCATACTCTAATTATCCTAGTTGCTTAATTATCCATTTAATTAATTAACGAATTAATTAAATAATATATCTAATTATTTATTTATAAAAAACATAATTTTATTTTTATTATCATTTTTATTTAACAGCGTGTGGGGCCTCCCTGTAAGTGGGAGTGGGGGTTTGGCCCCACCAGTAAGCGACAACGGTCTAATACACACACATATCCATATTTACCTACATACATTAAACATAATGTATTTTTACGTATACATGCATACATACATAATAATACATACGTACATACATGCATCTAATACATACATACACATATACATCATTATACATATTTTTCTTTTCTAACTCATCTCTAAACTGTCTCTCTCAGGACATCTCTCTCACAGAAACATTCTCTTCTCAACAGAGAGAGGGAGGCATCTCCACCTCCACCTCCCGGAGCTCAACGACGCGGGAATGCGACGGCGATCGCCTGAATGGAACCGGGAGAGGGAGGAGGAGAGGATGGACGGGGCCCGGAGCTCACCAGCGTTGACGGGAGGGCCCGGTATAGCCAGACTTCACGGGGAGTCGGCGCGGTTCCGGCGAGGAGGAGCGTTCCGGTGGTGGTGACGACGTTGGGGAGGCCCCGGCGACGCAGGAGGGCTGGGGCCGGCCGGATCCGGCCTGGAGGAGGTGAGGCGGCCGCCGGAGGGGCTCGACCGACGGGAGGAGGTGGTTATGGAGGAGGGGGCCGAGGCGAGGTAGGCCGAGTGGATCTGGGGCGGTCTCGGGATGGTGGCGTCGGTGGCGCAAGGTGGAGGGGCAGGGTGGTTGGGGATCTGGGAGGGTCGGCCTGGGCAGTGGTGTGATCGAGAGGGAGAGAGGTTCCTGGTGTCGGGGAGGGATGGGGTCGTGCGGGAGGCATGGGAGCGAGGCGAGAGGAGGGGGCGCATGGGGCTGGGTGTAGCGACGGCCACGGGAGGGAGTGGGAGCGGTTGGGCTATGGTTTAGCCCCGATGGGGGGCTTTATACCCCACCACTAGGTGGGCCGTGATGGATATGGCGAGCTGGGCCACTTGGCCCAGTTGGCCAGTTTTTTTTTTCCTTTTTCTTTTATTTATTTTATTATTTGTGTTTTAAATATATAGGGTTTTAACAAATTCAAAATGCCCGATTTGTTTTAATAAAACAGATAGGGGATTTTCATAACTCACCCGATATATTTTAACTCATTCGATAACTTTCCCCGTTTGATTTTATTTTTAAATTTTGAATTCAAATTGTTCTGAACTATCACGAGATCAATGATAGGGAATCACGGTGATGTGGCATCATTAGCGTGTGATCACTGTAGGTTAATTACAATCATCACTGTAGCAAAAGTTGAGGATGTCACAACTCTCCCCTACTAACAAGAATTCTCGTCCCGAGAATTAAGAGGTAGAAGGAAAGAGCTCGGGGTATTCATCACGAAGATGATCCTCGCGTTCCCAAGTGGCTTCATCTTCAGAATGATTTGACCACTCCACTTTTAGGAACTTGGTGACTTTGCGATGAGTCTTACGTTCAGCTTGGTCGAGAATGCGCACCGGATGCTCTTTATAAGAGAGGTCTTGTTGCAACTCAAGCATATCATGATCCACTACTCGAATAGGATCCTTGAAGCAGCGACGGAGCTGAGAAACATGGAAGACATCGTGAACCTGAGAAAGGTTTGCGGGCAGTTCCAATTGATAAGCCACTCTTCCACGCCTTTCGAGAACAGTGAAAGGACCAATATAGCGAGGAGCTAACTTGCCCTTGATCCCAAAACGATGTGCACCTCTCATTGGTGTGACACGAAGATAAGCCTTTTCGCTAGGTTGATAGACCATATCTTGATGATGACGGTCATACTGACTCTTCTGACGAGACTGAGCAGCCTTCAGATTCTCATGAATAATGCGGACTTGATCTTCGGCATGTTGAATAATATCCGGACCGAAGAGTGATCGTTCCCCAGTTTCTGACCAATTCACACGAGTTCGACACCTTTGTCCATACAATACTTCAAAAAGGGCCATCTTCAGACTAGCTTGATAGCTATTGTTGTAAGAGAACTCGGCATGAGGGAGAGATTCCTCTCATTTCTTACCGAAAGAGATGACGCAAGCTCCAAGCATGTCCTCGAGAATTTGGTTGACTCGTTCATCTTGTCCCTGGGATTGGGGATGAAATGCCGTGCTGAAGGACAAATGAGTCCCCATAGCCTTGTGAAAACTTTCCCAGAATTTTGAAGTGAACAAGCTACCACGGTCCAAGCTGATTACCAATGGAATACCGTGAAGTGAAACAACCCTTGACATATAAAGATCTGCCAGCTGACTAGCATTAATTGTTTCTTTGACGGCCAGGAAATGTGCAACTTTGGACAATCGGTCAATGACGACAAGAATAGCATCATTACCTTTCCGAGATTTGGAAAAACTAGTGACGAAGTCCATTTCAACATGGTCCCATTTCCACTCAGGAATAGAGATAGGTTGTAGTGTCCCAGCAGGCTTTTGATGTTCTGCTTTGATCCGCCGACAAATATCACATTCTGCCACATATCGTGCAATGTCTTGTTTCATGTTAGGCCACCAGAATCTTTACCGGATGTCTTGGTACATCTTGGTACTACCCGGGTGAATAGACACAGGTGTGTCATGAGCTTCTTTCATCACCTTTCTGGTCATTCTGAGATTTTCCTTCTTATTTGGGACGAATAGGCGACCCTTGAAGTACAAGGCGCCATCTTCAGCAACAGTGAAAAAGGAGGCTTTACCCTTCACAATATAGCTCTTAATCCTGTCGACATCATCGTCAAAGCATTGCAGATTCTTGATGGTGCCCACAAGATCTGGGTCAACAACCAGGTTACTGAGGGAACCCTGATTAACAACACGAAGGTTCATCTTGCGATACTCTTCAGGAGGGGGAACAAGGTAACCCTGAGGAACAATATGGAGGTTCAGCTTACGGAATTCCTCTTGGAGACGATCATGAACCTTATGAACCTGGAGGTGGTTGAAGTATGACTTGCGAATCAAGGCATCAGCCATTATGTTAGCCTTGCCGGGGGTATAAGATATACTACAGTCAAAATCTGCTATACGCTCCATCCATCTTTGTTGACGTAGATTCATCTCCGGTTGAGTGAACAAGTACTTCAGACTTTGATGGTCGGTGTAGATTTCATAGCGATTACCGACAAGGTATTGTCGCCATTCTTTCAGTGCATGAATAACTGCGGCAAGCTCGAGATCATGAACTGGGTAGTTCTCTTCATGAGCACGCAACTGACGTGAGGCATAAGCAATCACCTTGCGACCCTCCATCAGGATACAGCCCAATCCTTGACGAGAAGCGTCACAATATATGACGAAACCCCTTTTTGTATCCGGAGGAGCAAGTACCGGAGCGGATGTCAGTTTGTCCTTGAGTGCCTGGAAACTTTCCCGATATTTATCAGTCCACTCATACTTAACACCTTTGTGAAGCAGGTTGGTTAAGGGCTTTGAAATCTTGGAGAAGTTCTCGATGAATCGACGGCAATAGCTGGCGAGTCCAAGAAAACTTCTAACTTGCTTGACATTCTTCGGGGGAGTCCAGTCAAGAATAGCTTGAATTCGTTCGGGGTTGACTGCAATACCATCCTTGGAAATCACATGACCAAGGTAAGTCACTTCGTCCAGCCATAATTCACATTTGGAATACTTCGCATAGAGTTTATGCTCCCGAAGCTTATCCAGTACAAGACGAAGATGTTCATCATGCTCTTCTCTATTCTTCGAAAATACCAGAATATCATCCAGATATACCACGACGAATTTGTCGAGGTAGTCCATGAATATATAATTCATCAACCGAGAGAAGGTTGCCGGTGCGTTGGTTAAGCCGAAATACATGCCGGTGTACTCGTATGATCCATAACGAGTAACAAAGGCGGTCTTGGGAATATCCTCTTTAGGAACACGGATCTGGTGGTATCCCAACCTCAAGTCGAGCTTAGAGAAGACGGTGGAACCAACAAGTTTATCATACAAATCATTTATCTGAGGGAGAGGATATTTGTTTTGAATAGTGGCCTGGTTGATAGGACAATAGTCTTGAACCAATCGATTTGTCCCATCCTTCTTCTTTAGAAAGAGAGAAGGTGCTCCCCAAGCAGAGGAACACGGACGAACGAACCCCAGACGAAGCGAGTTGTCAATTTCTTGCTTAAGTTCAAGAAGTTCATGTGGTGGCATTTTATAAGGACGCTTGGCAATAGGAGTGGTACCGGGTAGTGATACGTCTCCGTCGTATCTACTTTTGCGAACTCTTTTGCCCTTGTTTTGGACTCTAATTTGCATGATTTGAATGTAATTAACCCGGACTGACGCTGTTTTCAGCAGAATTGCCATGGTGTTGTTTTTGTGCAGAAATGAAAGTTCTCGGACCGTCCTGAAAATTTACGTAGATCTTTTCTGGAATAAAAGAAAAATACGTGCGCAAAGATCCATGTGAGGGGGCGTGCTAGTGGGCCACAAGCCCCTGGGCCGCGGCCGCCCCCTATGGCCGCGCCATGAGGGCTTGTGGGGCCCACGTGGCAACACCACCCCCAATCTCAGTTCTATATCTTCCATTTCGTCTGGAAAAAAAAATCAGAGAGAAGGTTTCATCCTGTTCTTCATCTGGAGGGCAGATCTGGAGTCCGTTTCGGGCTCCGGAGAGGGGAAATCATCGCCATCGTCATCATCAACATTTCTCCATCGACAATTTCATGATGCTCTTCATCGTTCGTGAGTAATCTAATCGTAGGCTTGCTGGACGGTGATGAGTTGGATGAGATCTATCATGTAATCGAGTTAGTTCTTGACGGGGATTGATCCCTAGTATCCACTATGTTCTAGATTGATGTTGCTACTACTTGGCTATGCTTAATGCTTGTCACTAGGGCCCGAGTGCCATGATTTCATATCTGAACCTATTATGTTGTCGCCAATATATGTGTGTTTTAGATCCTATCTTGCAAGTTGTAGTCACCTACTATGTGTTATGACCCGGCAACCCCGGAGTGACAATAGCCGGAACCACTCCCGGAGATGACCATAGTATGAGGAGTTCATGTATTCACCACGTGTTAATGCGTTGGTCCGGTTCTTTACTAAAAGGAGAACCTTAATATCCCGTAGTTTCCATTAGGACCCTGCTGCCACGGGAGAGATGGATAATAGATGTCATGCAAGTTCTTTTCCCTAAGCACGTATGACTACATATGGAATACATGCCTACATTAGATTGATGAACGGGAGCTAGTTACTTATCTCTCTGTGTTATAGCTATTACATGATGAATCACATCTGGCACACTCTTCCATCACCAATCCACTGCCTACGAGTATTTTACTACTGGTTCTCGCTACGTTACTTTGCCCAGGCTTGTCCCTTGCTACAAGAGGGATTGGGCCACTTTGCGGCTGTTACTTGTTACTTTGCTGTTGCTGCTGCTACTATTCCTTGCTACCCTGTTGTTACTTGTTGCAAGACTTTGCTGGCGCCATTGCCGAGGCTAGGTAAGCGGTACTGACAATCCCGTCAACCAAGGCTTTTTCTGGCACCATTGCTAGCATACTACCTTGCTACTGATACTTTGCTTGCAGACACTAATCTTTCAGGTGTGGATGAATTGACAACTCAACTGCTAATACTTGAGAATATTCTTTCGCTTCCCCTTGAGTCGTATCAATAAATTTGGGTTGAATACTCTACCCTTGAAAACTGCTGTGATCCCATACGCTTGTGGGACATCAAGGCTTTTTCTGGCGCCGTTGTCGGGGAGGCACAACTATATTCTTTGAGTCACTTGGGATTGACGTCTGCTGATCACTATGAGGAATCCGAAAGATCCAAGAACTAAAATCCTACCTTCCACTACGAGGAGAGGTAAGGAACTGCCATCTAGCTTTGCACTTGATTCACCTTCAGTTCTGAGTAAGTTTGCGACTTTGCCTCCTGCTAGAAATCTTGATATGTCGCCTGTGCTTGATGATGCTACTTCTGCTGCCCATGATGCTTATGATGCTATGCTTGATACTATGCCTGATGATGCTATGCTTGATACTATGCCTGCTATGCCTACTACTGCTTTGCCACTTGGTGCATTCCTTGATGCACATATTGCTAGAGCTGCTGCTAGATGTGATGATACTTCTGAAACTGCTGATACTATTGAAGTAGAACCTGCTACTATGCCTGTTATGCCTGATACGCGCTATGTTATGGAGGGAGAGATAGCTGAGGATTTTCTTGCGTGTAAGGATAACTATGATGTTGAGAAACTTCTGCGCAAGTGGAAAGAAAAATCTCTGAACGCTAGGATGAAATACGACCCGAAGTTTTCCACTTCACCTATCTTTGTGACCGATAAGGATTATGAATTCATTGTCGACCGTGAGTTAATCACTCTGGTCGAATCTGATCCCTTTCATGGTTATGAGTCTGAAACGTTTATAGCCCATCTTACCAAACTGCACGATATAGCCACCCTATTCATTAGTGAGGAAAAGATCCGCCACTACTATATGCTCAAGCTGTTTCCTTTCTCGCTAAAGGATGATGCTAAGACCTGGTTCACTTCTCTTGCTCCTGGTTGTGTGCGTAGCCCCCAGGATATGGTCCACTACTTCTCTGAAAAATATTTATCTACCCATAAGAAGCAAGCTGCCATGCAGGAAATATACAACTTTGCTCAAGCTGAAGAAGAGAGTCTCCCACAAGCTTGGGGGAGGCTTATCCAGCTACTGAATGCTTTGCCTGATCACCCTCTTGAGAAGAATGAGATACTTGATATCTTCTATAATGGACTTACCGATGCTTCCAAAGAGCACCTACATAGTTGTGCTGGTAGTGTTTTTAGGGAACGAACTGTAGAACAAGTTGAGATTCTACTGAATAACATCTAGTGCAATGAGAATGCTTGGACTATTCCCGAACCACCTCTTAAGCCAACTCCAAAGAAAAGATGTATTCTATTCCTCAGTCCTGAAGATATGCAAGAAGCCAAGAAATCTATGCGAGAGAAAGGCATTAAATCTCAAGATGTCAAAAATCTACCACCTATCGAAGAGATCCATGGTCTCGATAACCCGGCACAGGTAGTAGAAGTAAATTCTCTGCGTAGGTTTGATGAGAGTGATATTCCTTTCGATAAACATGCTAGCTTATGCATGGATGAATTTGATAACTTCGTTGTCAAACAATAGAGTTTCAATGATTATGTTAGCAGACAATTGGAAAAGAATGCTCGTATGCTTAGTCATTTAAGTGCCTGTGTGGAAAGAAACGTCAACGATCTTAAACTTCTGAGTAAACATGCTTCTATGGTTACTACTCAGGTAGAACAAGTACTTAAAGCTCAAAATGACTTGCTTAATGAGTTGAATGACAATTGTGTCAGAGTTGTTACTAGAGGCGGTAGAATGACCCAGGAACCTTTGTATCCTGAGGGTCATCCGAAGAGAATTGAACAAGATTCCCAAGGAGTTAGCACTGATGCACCTAGTCATCTTAGAAAGAAGAAGAAAGATGATAGGAACCTGCACGCTAGCAACCCTGTTGCTGCTATACCTGAGAGTCCAAACGATGCCTCTGTCTCTGATGCTGAAACACAATCTGGTGATGAACATGAGCCTAATGATAATATCAATAGTGATGTTCATGAAGATGCTCAACCTAGCAATGAAAATGATCTGGAGATTGAACCTAGTGTTGATTTTGATAACCCACAGCCTAAGACTAAGAGATACGATAAGAATGACTTCGCTGCTAGGAAGCATGGTAAAGAAAGGGAGCCATGGGTTCAGGAACATATGCCCTTTCCTCCCAAACCATCCAAGAAAAAGGATGATGAGGATTTTGAGCGCTTCGTTGAGATGATCAGACCTGTCTTTCTGCAGACGCGTTTGACAGGTATGCTCAAGATGTCTCTATATGCTAGGTACATAAAAGATATTGTGACTAATAAGAGGAGGATACCTGAGGTTGAGATTTCCACCATGCTTGCTAATTACACTTTCAAGGGTGGAACTCCTAAGAAACTAGGTGATCCCGGTGTGCCCACTATACCTTGCTTCATTAAAGGCAACTATGTTAGAACTGCGTTGTGCGACCTTGGAGGCGGTGTTAGTGTTATGCCTCTCTCTCTATCGTAGACTTGAACTGGATAAGTTGACACCCACTAAAATCTCTCTACAAATGGCCGACAAATCAACTACTTTCCCTATCGGCATTTGCGAGTATGTGCCTGTTGTGGTTGTTAACACCACTATCTTAACAGACTTTGTTATCTTGGATATTCCTGAGGACGATGCCATGGCTGTCATCCTCGGAAGACCCTTTTTAAACACTGCAGGGGCTGTTATAGATTGCAACAAAGGCAATGTCACTTTCCATGTCAATGGTAATGAGCATACGGTGCACTTTCCGAAGTAACAATATCGAGTACATTGCATCAATGCTATCGAAAAAACTTCATCGATTCTTATTGGGAGCTTTGAATGCCCTATTCCTCGTGTCAAGATGAAGTATGACTTGCTCGTTGGGGAGATTCACATCCCCATTGAGGTGACTTAGTGACTGTTCGAAAATTCTCCGTCTTCTTTTGCGATTCGAGAAAGTTTTGTCGAGGGGATTTGATCAACCCCATTGACGGATTTCTTTCGATGACCATGAGATGGATGAATCGAGGAGTCACAAACCTCTGTTCCAAGATTTCACTTTAGGCTGCATAGAAGAAAAATGATAGATTTAGTTTAGTTTTCCCTGTTTTCTGTCTTAGCGTCCGATAGAAAAATACCACGAAAATCAAAGTTCTCCGAACGCTGTGAAAATCTAGTATGATTTTTTCTAGAATATTTGAAAAGTACTGGGACAAAGAGTCTGTCTGGGGGCCACACCAGTGGGCCACAAGCCCTAGGGGCGCGGGCACCCCCCTGGCCGCGCCACCCAGGCTTGTGGGGCCCACAGGCACCCCCTCCACTCATTCTTGCCCCCATCCACTTCTCCTACCTCTAGAAAAAATCGTTTCGTAGCTCAAACCCGTGTTCTTGCTCCTCTTGTTGGGATTTTCGATCTCTTTGCTCAAATCACCGTTCTCCGAACCATTTTGGGGAAATTACTCCTTGGTAAGTGACTCCTCCATTGGTCCAATCAGTTTTTGCTCTAGTGCCTTATACTCCGCATATTTTTGCTACCTTGGTGACCATGTTCTTGAGCTTTGCATGCTGATTCTAGCTGGTTCCAAGTAGTTTTGATGCGTAATATGGTCTCTATGCACTTGTGGGAGTAATTTCTACAAGTTTAGTTGAACCTTATTCACCTTTCCTTTGGGTCACTGAAATTTTTCGAAAAGGAAGATGTTCGAGAGAAACTATCATGGTGGTTCCTCAAGCAAGAGAGGTCCCCGTCTTGCGATTCGGGAGCCTGATCCTTACCAACCTAGGGACGCGCATGTACAACATTGTGAATGGCCTTCTGATGAATTTATGATTGAGGAAGGTTTTAAAGATGAGTTTGAAGCATTTGTTCGCAACATCGGACTCAAAGAATTCATCTCCGATAAATGTGAACAGTATGTTGCTCTCACTACTTCTTTTGTTCGTAGATTCAAATTTTCAGCTGGCCGTGAGCCATTGGTACTGTTTGATCTCTATGATAAATCGTATACCATGGATTTAGAGGATTTCAGTAGAACTTGCAAAATACCTATTTGGGGTAACCTCAATGATCCTCCTAAATCTTCGGTTAGAGATTTTTGCGCTGGTATTACGGTTGCAGAAACTAGAGACATTATGCAAGCTACCATGGGGAGTATTCATTTTCCTGCCTTGCATTACTTTGCCCTCTTCATAGGCAGATGGATTAATGGCAAGATTGAGCATTGTCACCTCTGCGCTCCCGACCTTAATATCCTTAAGAGCGCAGTGACGGGTTACAAAAGCTTCAACATGGGAGCTATTATAGCAAGGAGGCTGAATAAGAATGCTATTGATGGGGATTTCTTTGGTGGGATCTATGCCACCCGCATAGCAAATTTTCTTGGAGTACCCATCCGCGCAGGAGATCCCCCGCTCCATACAACTTTCCTTGACCGCGTCGCTATGACACGCTACCTGTTCCTTGAGAGGGATGATGAATCCCTCCTATACCGATTGATATTTAACCGGCAGCGTGTTTTACATATTACCCTTCCTACTCCTGCTTTCTTTGACTTTCAGGTAAAACAGAGATATTACATAACCAGAGGAGAGGCAGAGGAGTATGAGAGAGAGGCAAAGGCTGCTCATCTCCGTGAGGCAGCTATTCAGGCAGTGGCTGCAGCACTCCCATATAACCCTGATTATGATTTTGGGTTTCGCCAGGATCGTCCTTGGGAGTAGACCAAGCTAGGCCAAAAGCCTAAGCTTGGGGGAGTACGTGTTCTCACCGACTTTACATTCTTGCTTATGCTTTCACTTTGTTAGCCGGTGTTCACACTTTGCCACTGTATCATCCATGTTAGTTTATTTTCTTTTTCTCGTTTTCTTTTCGTGTGTCTGTCTAGTTTGAGAAAAACCAAAAATATTTTCTTTTTCTTCTTTTGCTTGTTGGGAACTTTCCCGTGTAGATAGTTTTCTTTTTGTTTGGGTCAAGGTAGAAGATATTGGTTACAATGTTTAGTGGCTCTTGCATGCATACCTGTTTAGCTTTCAAAGAGCCATATTACTTTGTCTTCTCCTTTGTGTTTGCCTGTAGATTCCAGCTTTAGTCCAATGCACGAGCACACTTATTACTGTTCACATCGTTCGGTCGTGCAAGTGAAAGGCAATAATGACGATATATGATGAAGTGACTGAGCCTGGAAAAGTTGGTATGAACTCGATCCATTTTGTTTTTCTAAATATGACTAGCTCATCATGCCTGATTTAGCTTTGTTGTGAGAAAAACATGTTTGCAATGACAACTTAGAGATCATAGTTGCTTATGCCATGTTTACTTAGCTAGGATCTTATAATGGTTTGTCTTGGTTGCCAACATGAATGTTGAGATGACTATGATGTAGTATGATAGGATGGTATCCTCCTTTGAATGTTTCAAGTGGATTGACTTGGCGCATGTTCACGCATGTAGTTGAAGCAAAATCAACATAGCCTCTATGATGTTCATGTTCATGGTGATTTATGTCCTACTCATGCTTGCACTCAATGTTAGTAACTCTCAATGCATTTTGATGACTGTTGTCGCTCTCTAGTTGGTCGCTTCCCAATCTTTTGCTTGCCTTCACTTGTACTAAGCGAGAATACTGCTTGTGCATCCACCCCCATAAACCCAAAGTTGTGCCATATGAGTCCACCATACCTACCTATGTGCGGTATCTGCCTGCCGTTCCAAGTAAATTTGCATGTGCCACTCTCTAAATCTTCAAGAAATAATCTGTTTTGCATGCCCGAACCGCTCATGTGGTGACAGGGGGCTATTGGTATCTTCCATGCTAGGCGTGTTATCCTAGATATGTGTTTATTCACTATCATTCACGAGAAAGGGGCCAGTAATTGGAATTCCCAGTTCCATGCTCAAATCGAAAAGATAATTGCAAACAAAACTCCCCCAGGATTGATGTTGGTTTGGACGGTACCCGAGGACTCGGCTAGCCGTGGAGTGTGATTGATTGGTGGTGGGGGAGTCAAAACTTTACTTTTCTGTTTGGGAGCCGCCTATAGCATGTGTAGCGTGGAAGATATTGAGAACTCTTAGTCATTGCATTGACAATGAAAGCATGCCACCCAAAACTATTATGTCTGTTTTAAAAGCTTGAGCTCTGGCACCTCTACAGATCACTGCTTCCGTCTGCGAAGGGCCTGGCTATTTATTTTCCTGTTGAGTCATCCTCCTCTTACAAAAGCACCAATTAGAGAGCACCTTTGTCATTTTTATGCTTTGCTTTTAACTGTGTTGAGTATGACTATGACTGGATCTTCATTGCCATGAATTACAATGTTTAGTCAACCCTTGGTCTTTTAAGGTGCTCTGCATTTATGTTTTGCGGTCTCAAATAGAGCTAGCGAGATACCATCTATTCTTACTGCTTCATGTTGTTTTGATTGAAGTGTTGACACTTGAGGCTTATTATTATTTGCTTGCTAGTTGATTATGCCATTGACATGAGTTTACCGTGAGACTTAGATGTCATTTGCTTATGTGGTTTGCTTGTGATGTTGTTGAAATTCTGGTTATGAGTTAGACATAGTTGCAACAACAAGATGAAATAGAGTTCGTCAAAGTTTTTTCTTTTGTCTCTCTCAGTTTGTCAACTGAGTTGCTTGAGGACAAGAAAGGCTTTAAGCTTGGGGGAGTTGATACGTCTCCATCGTATCTACTTTTCCGAACACTTTTGCCCTTGTTTTGGACTCTAATTTGCATGATTTGAATGGAACTAACCCGGACTGACGCTGTTTTCTGCAGAATTGCCATGGTGTTGTTTTTGTGCAGAAATGAAAGTTCTCGGAACGTCCTGAAAATTTACGGAGATTTTTTCTGGAATTAAAGAAAAAATACCTGCGCAAAGATCCACGTGGGGGGGGGGTGGCGTGGTAGTGGGCCACAAGCCCCTGGGCCGTGGCCACCCCCTATGGCCGCGCCATGAGGGCTTGTGGGGCCCACGTGGCACCACCGCCCCCAATCTCAGTTCTATATCTTCCGTTTTGCTTGGGAAAAAAATCAGAGAGAAGGTTTCATCGCGTTTTGCGATACGGAGGCGCCGCCACATCCTGTTATTCATTTGCAGGGCAGATCTGGAGTCCGTTTTGGGCTCCGGAGAGGGGAAATCATCGCCATCGTCATCATCAACCTTTCTCCATCGACAATTCCATGATGCTCTTCATCGTTCGTGAGTAATCTCATCGTAGGCTTGCTGGACGGTGATGAGTTGGATGAGATCTATCATGTAATCGAGTTAGTTCTTGATGGGGATTGATCCCTAGTATCCACTATGTTCTAGATTGATGTTGCTACTACTTGGCTATGCTTAATGCTTGTCACTAGGGCCCGAGTGCCATGATTTCAGATCTGAACCTATTATGTTGTCGCCAATATATGTGTGTTTTAGATCCTATCTTGCAAGTTGTAGTCACCTACTATGTGTTATGACCCGACAACCCCGGAGTGACAATAGCCGGAACCACTCCTGGAGATGACCATAGTATGAGGAGTTCATGTATTCACCGCGTGTTAATGCATTGGTCCGGTTCTTTATTAAAAGGAGAACCTTAATATCCCGTAGTTTCCATTAGGACCCCGCTGCCACGGGAGGGATGGACAATAGATGTCATGCAAGTTCTTTTCCCTAAGCACGTATGACTACATACGGAATACATGCCAACGTTAGATTGATGAACGTGAGCTAGTTACTTATCTCTCCGTGTTATAGCTGTTACATGATGAATCACATCCGTCACACTCATCCATCACCAATCCACTGCCTACGAGTCTTTTACTACTGGTTCTCGCTATGTTACTTTGCCTAGGTTTGTCCCTTGCTACAAGAGGGATTGGGCCACTATGGTGCTGTTACTTGTTACTTTGTTGTTGCTACTGCTACTGTTCTTTGCTACCCTGTTGTTACTTGTTGCAAGACTTTGCTAGCGTAGTTGCCGAGGCTAGGTAAGTGGTACCGACAATCCCGTCAACCAAGGCTTTTTCTGGCACCGTTGCTATCATACTACCTTGCTACTGATACTTTGCTTGCAGATACTAATCCTTCAGGTGTGGTTGAATTGACAACTCAACTGCTAATACTTGAGAATATTCTTTCGCTTCCCCTTGAGTCGAATCAATAAATTTGGGTTGAATACTCTACCCTCGAAAACTGCTGCGATCCCATACGCTTGTGGGACATCAGGTACCAAGTCAATGACAAACTCGACAACTCGAGCAGGGGGAATCCCCGGAAGTTCTTCTAGAAAGACATCCTGGAATTCTCGGACCAGTGGAATGTTTTCAATCCCTTCAATAGGCGACACATTTAATGCATTCAAGGCATACACTACAGGAATCTGAGACTTTGCCGTCTGCCATGGCAGACGGCAAAGGGGGGCACCCCGGACGGCAAAGCCTTTGCCGTCCGTCAACAGACGACAAACTAGATGACAAAGATTTATCCGGTGAAGGGGTTCTTTGCCGTCTGCCTTTAGAAGGCGGACGACAAAGAATCTTTGCCATGGGGGGGGGGGGTGCTACGGCAACAAAAGTCCTTCCCAGGCAACGGCGCCAGAAATCCTTCTGTTACTTCTCAAACAACAGCGCCAGAAATTGACACGTTGACGGAGACTTGCTTGCGTTGGTTTTTTCCCTTGAAGAGGAAAGGGTGATGCAGCACAGGAGGAGTAAGTATTTCCCTTAGTTTTAGAACCAAGGTATCAATCCCGTAGGAGAATCTCGTCAAGTCCAGAGTACCTGCGCAAACACAAAAGAGCTTGCACCCAACACTTTAAAGGGGTTGTCAATCCCTTCACGATTGTTTGCAAAGTGAGATCTGAAGGCGAAAAGTGCAACGAAGTAAAAAGTGTAAGGCTGAAAATATGGTGTGGAGTAGAGTTGGGGGCCATAGTGTTCACTAGAGGCTTCTCTCAAAATAGCAAATATCCCGGTGGGTAAACAAATTACTGTCGAGCAACTGATAGAACCGCGGAAAGTCATGACGATATCTAAGGCAATGATCATACATATAGGCATCACGTCCGAGACAAGTAGACCGATACTTTCTGCATCTACTAGTATTACTCCACACATCGACCGCTATCCAGCATGCATCTAGTGTATTGAGTTCATGACGAAAAGAGTAACGCCTTAAGCAAGATGACATGATGTAGAGGGATAAACTCAAACCAATGATGGAAACCCCATCTTTTTACCCTTGATGGCAACAACACGATGCGTGCCTCGCTACCCCTTGTGTCACTTGGTGAGGTCATCGCATGGTATGAACCCAAAACCAAGCACTTCTCCCATTGCAAGAATCATAGATCTAGTTGGCCAAACAAAACCCACAACTCGAAGAGAATTACAAGGATATGAAATCATGCATAAGAGAGATTAGAAGAAACTCAAATAAGATTCATAGATAATCTGATCATAAATCCACAACTCATTGGATCTCGACAAACACACCGCAAAAGATGATTACATCGGATAGATCTCCATGAAGATCATGGAGAACTTTGTATTGAAGATCCAAGAGAGAGAAGAAGCCATCTAGTTACTAGCTATGGACCCGTAGGTCTATGGTGAACTACTCACACATCATCGGAGAGGTCATGGTGTTGATGAAGAAACCCTCTGTATCCGAATCCCCCCTCTGACAGGGCACCAAAACGTGCCCCAGATGGGATCTTGCGGAGACAGAAGCTTGCGGTAGCGGAAAAGTACTTTCGATGATCTCTTGATTTTTTGTGGAATTTTTGGGGATATATAGGCGCAAAACATAGGAGAAAGGAGGTCCAGAGGGCCCACAAGCCTGGGGGCCGCGACCTCCCCCCTGGCCGCGGTGAGGGGGCTTGTGGGCCCCTGGGGACCCCTGCCTTGGCTCTCAAGTCTCCCGATCTTCGTCTGTTACGGAAAAAATATTTTCGGGGATTTTATTCCGTTTGGACTCCGTTTCAAATTCTCCTCTGAAAGGGGTCAAAAACATGGAAAAACCAGGAAGTGGTACTTGGCACTGAGTTAATAAATTAGTCCCAAAAAAATATATAAAAGGCATGCAAAACATCCAAAGTTTGACAAGATAATAGCATGAAACCATCAAAAATTATAGATACGTTGGAGATGTATCAAGCATCCCCAAGCTTAACTCGTGCTCGTCCTCGAGTAGGGAAGTGATAAAGAATGAATTTTTTATGTGGAATGCTACCTAGCATAGTTGTCCTTTGCAACTTCTTTCTCGTGACATGAATGTTCAGATCCGTAAGATTCAAAACGATAGTTTTCTATTGACATGAAAACAATAATACTTCAAGCAAACTAGCAAAGTAATCATGAACTTTCAAAATAACAAGGCCAAGGAAATTTATCCCGACAAAATCATATAGTCTCGCTATGCTCCATCATCCTCACACAACTAATGTAAATCATGCACAACCCCGGTATTGGCCAAGTAATTGTTTTCGCACGCTGACTTTCTCAAACTTTTTATAACTATCACGCAATACATGAGCGTGAGCCATGGATATAGCACTATAGGTGGAATAGAGTGTGGTGGTGGCTGTGAGACAAAAAGGAGGAGATGGTCACAATGACTCGGCGTATCAAAGGGCTATGGAGATGCCCATTAATAGATATCAATGTGAATGAGTAGGGATTGCCATACAAGAGATGCACTAGAGCTATAAGTATGTGAAAGCTCAAAAGGAGAACTAGTGGGTTTGCATCCAACTTGCTTGCTCACGAAGACCTAGGGCAATTTTGAGGAAGCCCATCATTGGAATATACAAGCCAAGTTATATAATGAAGATTTCCACTAGCATATGGTAGTGACAAAGCAAGAAGCTCTCAATCATGAAGAACATGGTGCTATTATGAAGCACAAGTGTGGAAAAAGATAGTAGCATTGTCCCTTCTCTCTCTTTCTCTCTCTCTTTTTTTTGTTTGGGCTCTTCGCCTCTTTTTCTTATTTGGGCTCTTTCGCCTCTTCTTATTTTTTATTTCCTCACAAGGGACAATGCTCTAATAATGATGATCATCACACTTTTATTTACTCACAGCTCAAAGCTTAGAATGATGATGACTCTATAGGGAATGCCTCCGATAGTGTACCGGGATCTACAACGATCTAGCATGGCGTATGACGTTGAAAACATCTCGCTAGCTATCTTACGATCATGCAATGGCAATATGAGAGTGACGGCACACGTCATGAGACGGAATGGTGGGAGTTGCATGGCAATATATCTCGGAATGGCTATGAAAATGCCATAGTAGGTAGGTATGGTGGCTGTTTTGAGGAAGGCATATGGTGGGTTTGTGTACCGGCGAGAATTGCGCGGCACTAAAGAGGCTAGCAAAGGTGGAAGGTGAAAGTGCATCTATACCATGGGGTCACATTAGTCATGAAGAACTCACATACTTGTTGCAAAAGTTTTTATTAGTAATCGAAACGAAGTTCTAAACGCATACTCCTAGGGGAAGGGTTGGTAGGTGTTAACCATCGCACGATCCCGACCTCAACACAAAGGATGACAATCAATAGATCAATTATGCTCCGACTTCCTAATATAGCGGTTCACCATACGTGCATGCTACGGGAATCACTAACTTCAACACAAGTATCTCTAGATTCACAACACCCTACTAACATAGCTCTTAATATTACTAAATCCATGTCTCAAAACTAATTGAGAGGAATCAAAACTTCCCTTTCTACTCAATGCACATGAAGATGGAGGTTTTTGCATCCTCTTTGGGTACCTATTGTCGGGACCCCGATCCTAAGCCATAGGAATCCAGCCTGTAACACATCGCATCTCTTTGTGGTCTCACGCACGGTTAACTCCACGGCTGCAGCCTTACCTTAGCCGGGACCGTTTGGGTCTTTTGACTCACGTATGCGATAGTGTCGCTAGCAATCCAATGTCAAAGAACCCGGATCGACATGTCTAGTCATAAACCAAAGTGGCAGTACCACACAAGGACAGGCATACATGACCCAACAAAGCAGGTGTCGGTCATCAGCGAACGTAGACGAGTCGTAGCAAGCTACAAGGACTCCATTACGTCGCATGACATTTCCCCAAAGGGGACAGACACAGCAGCTAAGAAGGACACATGCCGGTCAACCAATGTGTCCGGAGCAGTAGCGAACTACCAAGGCTCGTTGGATCACAAAGGGGCATTTCCTTGTAAGGAGTGCTACTAAAGTTCACGACTAGGTAATCGAACCCCATACATATCAAGTACGACACACGTACGCATGGCATACCGATATGTATAGATACATCGATGGCATCACAACATAACCATAAACATACAACCTTTATTTAAGAGGCTCGGAAGAGCCACAGAGATAATATTACACATTAAGGGTCTCACGACCCATAATAGCAGTCATACAATACAAGCCAGCGGAAGAGTTATAAACTGTCTGGGTACAGATAGAGCAACTAGAAGGCACATGGCCTGACTATACTACAGAGCCGACGTAGGGCCAGATCGTAGCTGGGACACCAGCTACTCGTCGTCATCGATGTCTACGAAGAACCCTCCATTAGGGTCATTAGCAACCTCTGCAACATTTATTAAGCAAACATGAGTACGAAGGTACTCATCAAGACTTTAGGAGAACTAACTACTCATGCAAGGTATCAAAAGGTATTGTGGGGTTTCATGCGGGAAGCCAGCATTTGACTCGTGGCTAGACAACTTGCACTTTGAAATTAGTTTTGACAACTTGATTTCTCGCACACGAGTCCACTAACACCACAACAATACACTATCATGGAATCATTCCGTCTCCATACGGAAATGCGTCCACGACACTCACGCTTATCTTGACAATTTTATGAGTAGCCATTGAAGTTATCTATGAACAACATATGTCTCCAAGTAGTCCATATCCGCGGACGCGGCTATTCGAATAGTTCATAACCCTGCAGGGGTGTACTTCATCACACACGCTCTCGCCACTTATCGCCATGTGCACGTCATGCACCTCGGCAACCTTCAAGCGGAAGCCCAGCGAGGGAGTCGGCCACGGCCGTTAACCACACTAGTACCTAGTCCAGGTTTATCGCCTATCTGAGAGTAACCCGTACGGAAGTCCGGCCGAGGTTTCCGCCACAGCCTCAAACGATGTGCGCAGGGTTCCCAAGCCCACCATCCGGGTGCCACTTGGTACACCGTGCCACTGCCTACCGCATCACGGTCCACCTTTCAGGTCAGCACCATACACGGCCTCCAGCATTACTATAAACACCAGAAACTACTTGCAACTCCTGGACCGAGTACTACGCGATTAATAGGCCGAGCGGGGTCATATTTCAGGGCCCAGCATGTGGTAGTATCTAGTCTTGGATTACATACACGGATCTCAGTTCCTAAGGACGGTTCCAATGAAACAACCCGCCATGTACTCCTACACAGCCTTTCACCGGTACCTTTACCAAATCAAGTTCAACACACAACCTTTGCTCACCGAACACATTCCACATTTCTGTTCATCTCCCAGATGACAGACCATACACAACTCTAAGCATAGCATGCATAGCAGGATAAGGCACATCATAGCTCAAGCAACTACCAGGTATGCTAGGTTGCAAGGTTCGGCTATTTACTGTGACAAGGTTAAGACATGCAAAGGAAGTGGGTCCAACTATCGTGGCAAAAGCAGTTGAAGCATTTGATCCTAATGCAATAAATAGGTGCAGGAGCAAGAACATAGGAGTTATCGGGATGATCAAAAGGGTTGCTTGCCTTGTTGCTCAGAGGAGGAACGATATCCGTCAGACGGATATTCGGTGGAATCCGGGGGTGCGGAGCCTACCGAAAAGAATAGCAACATTCAATAACAATCATATGCACCCAAAATGATGCATGAGCATGGCATGAGAATGCAAGTGATAAGTTATTATTTTCAACATGTATTAGGTCTAGAGTTGATTTGAATCACATTTGAATAGCAATTCAAACGGGGTATTCTCGGATACCGGTTTAATTGATTCGACCTGATGCTCAGACCAACTTGGTGTTTAACATGCATGAATGTCATGTTATGATACTGATTTGTAATTAGGGCAGTGTGTGATCATTGCATATATAATGAAATTTGATTATTTTTGCAAATTCCATTTATAAAGTGATTAAAAGAATTGAATTATTCCTTATTTCACAATTTTAGGTTCTGTAACTTTTTCAAACATAGTTGAAAATAGCATAATCACAATCCTTGAATTTTTCTGATACTTTTTCATATATAAATTATTTTCATTGGAGTTACAGATTAATTTCTATGATTTTTGCAATTTTTAGCAATTTCCTGAATTAGTTTTATACTGGAAATTCTATTTATTGCATCAGGCTGACGTGAGCAGGTCAGCCGACCTGTTCAGGTCAAACCTGACAGGGGGGCCCCATTGGTCAGCCTCTCTGGAACTAATCCCGCGCTGACCAGCCCCTAATTGGGGTTTGACCAGGCGTGGGGCCCTCTGTCAGCGACTGAGGGGAGGGTGATTACGCCCTAATGATCAGCCACGTCGACGCCCACCGGAGGGTGGTCGCCGGCGACCAGACCCGTGGCGGAGGGCTCGCCGGAGGCGACCTAGACGACGCTGCACAACACCAAAACGCATGCGGTTGGCAGCTACAGCATGCTCGCGAAGTGGCCGATCTGGCAGGACCAACTAGGGAGGCTAGGGTCGCCGGAAGAGGCGTCGGTGATGAGCCGGAGCGGCGGCCGAAGCTCGGGCGTCCTCGGGGTCTTTGAATCAGGGGGATCTACGCTCGGTTCTTAGCTGCTACGGCATCTACGCGTCGTCCTGGAGCTGCTGGTGCTCTCAGACGGACGAGCTGATCATCGGAGGGCTACCGGCGACGAGCGGCAGCGGCGGTCCTCGTCGGGCTCCGGTGAAACTAGGGCTAGAGGAGGGGATCGACGGGGAAATCTTAGGGGAAACGATCGCATGCTCACGGGGAGTGCAGAGCAGAGCTTAGACGGCTCGGGGAAGGCCTGGGGCGACGTATCGACGGGAGAGGTCTAGCGGCCGGAGGTGGAAGACGACGGCGTTGCGGGCGTTGCAGGGCTCGAGGAAGCTTCGGCTTCTGCAGAGACGACCAGGGCGACGAGGCGGAGCTAACGGCGTGCTCTGGGAGGGGATCCTATGGCCAGGGGAACGCAGCTCGAGCTCGAGCTCGGCTCTAATGGCGGCAGCAAGGAGGAGGAGGAGATCCGGGAGGAGGAGGAGAACCGAGGCGGGGAATGGATAGGGGAAGCTCTGGGGAGCTTATCCCCGTCGTCGCCAGCGCGAGGCGGCGGCCAGGCAGGCACGCACGTGCGTGGCCGCGCCGGAGGGGGCGACGGCCACCTCCTGCTGCCTACTGGCGCGAGGGAGGGGACGAGCGGGGAGATGGGCCGGGCCAGGCTTGGGCGACAGGTAAGTTTTTTTTTCCATTTTCTCTGTTTTTTTTCTGTTTTGCTAATTATTGTTTTGCTAATTAATTTAGCTCCAAAACAAAAAGTAAAAACTATTTTAGACCTCCTCAAATATTTGTTATAATTTCCCCACTCATTTCCAAGATTTTCAACATTTTTGGAAAATTATAGTTTCTGATTTCAATTTTTTTAAATTTGAAACCAGTAGCTTTTGCATTTATTTAAAATGCTTAAACTGTCAAGAAAATAGTTTTCTCCAATGCTCATTTACTTTCATGATTTAACAGAAAGTTTGAACATTTCTTGAGGCCATTTTGGGTTCATTGATTTTGAACTAGTTGAAATTTCCTTTAATTGAAATGGTGGCTAGGGTTTTGAGTTTTTCCTTTGCCACTTTGTTGTTTTTGTTGAAACTTCTTAGATGAAAATGCAAAGAAGACATGAGCACAATGCTATCTTGCTTAAGGTTAAGGGATGTGACAACTCACCCCCACTCAAAAGAATCTCGTCCCGAGATTTAGAAGTCGTCGGGAATAACGCAGGATATTCGAGTCGGAGATGTCCTCTCTTTCCCAAGTTGCCTCCTTTTCAGAATGATTTGACCATTGAACTTTAAGAAACTTGAGGTTTCGATGTCGAGTGGTACGCTCAGCTTGATCAAGAATACGCACGGGGTATTCTCGGTAAGAAAGGTTATCTTGTAGATCAAGCGTTTCGTGGTCCACTTCACGGATAGGATCCGAAAAGCAACGCCTGAGTTGCGAGACGTGGAAAACATCATGAACCTTGGAAAGATGCGGAGGAAGTTCCAACTGGTAGGCAACTTCTCCTCGTTTGGCAAGAATGCGAAAAGGTCCAATCTAACGAGGAGCCAACTTGCCCTTGATACCGAAACGATGGGTACCCTTCAAAGGTGTAACCCGAAGGTAAGCCTTCTCGTCAACTTCAAAGGTCACAGCCTTATGATGACGATCATATTGGCTCTTTTGACGAGACTGGGCTGTTTTCAACTTTTCACGAATAATGCGAACCTGCTCTTCTGCATCCTGGATCATGTCCGGGCCAAAGAGTTGCCTCTCTCCGGTTTCTGACCAATTAAGAGGGGTTCGACATCTTCGTCCATAGAGAACTTCAAAAGGGGCTTTGCCCAAGCTTGATTGATAACTATTGTTATAAGCGAATTCGGCAAATGGAAGGCACTTCTCCCAATTCATACCGAACGAAATAACACAAGCTCGGAGCATATCTTCTAGGATTTGATTCACTCTTTCTACTTGACCACTTAATTGAGGATGGAAAGCAGTGCTAAAAGATAAGTGAGTCCCCATGGCATTCTGAAAACTTTCCCAGAAGCGAGAAGTAAAGATACTCCCAGGTCCGAGTTAATTTCCAGGGGAACACCATGAAGAGACACTATTCGAGAGATATATAACTCTGCTAGCTGGCTAGCTGTTATACTCTCACGAACAGGAAGAAAATGAGCCACTTTGGAAAGACGGTCAATGACCACAAAGATAGCATTATTTCCTTTCTTGGTCTTGGGAAATCCGGTAATGAAATCCATGCTAACTTTATCCCATTTCCATTCAGGAATAGCTAAAGATTGAAGGGTGCCAGCAGGCCTTTGATGTTCTGCCTTAACTCGGCGACAAACGTCGCAGTTAGCAACGAACTCAGCAATTTCTCTCTTCATCCTAGTCCACCAGAACCTGTGACGTAGGTCCTGATACATCTTGGTACTACCGGGATGAATGGTGAGAGGAGAATCATGAGCCTCTTTAAGGATTAACTGCCTTAGATGTGGGTTCTTAGGAACCACTAAACGATTCTGGAAGAACACAATACCTTGATCATTCATGGAAAATTCATTAGCGTTTCCGCTAAAAATATTCTCCTTGATCCGTGATATACCCTTGTCACGCTTTTGGCCAGCTATAATTTGATCCTTAAGAGTAGGCTTCGCCACCTGGGTAGAAAGGAATCCTTGAGGAACAATATGAAGATTCAATTTCCGAAAGTCCTCATGGAGATGTGGTTGACCTTTTTGTAGCATCAAATTGTTACAATAAGATTTACGACTTAGTGCATCGGCCATAACATTGGCCTTCCCCGGGGTGTAAGTTATCCCTAAGTCGTAATCCGAGATCAACTCAACCCACCGTCTTTGCCTGAGATTCAAATCCGGCTGGGTGAAGATATATTTCAGACTTTGGTGATTAGTGAATATTTCGCAACGATTACCCAAAAGGTAATGTCGCCAGGTTTTTAGTGCATGGACCACAGCTGCAAGCTCAAGGTCATGTGTGGGATAATTATCCTCATGTGGACGCAACTGTCGAGATGCGTATGCGATCACATGACGATCTTGCATGAGAATGCAACCTAATCCTTGTCGCAAGGCATCGCAATAGATAACAAAGTCCTTAGAAAAATCTGGTGGTAGCAACACAGGTGCGGAAGTCAGGCGTCTTTTCAGTTCTTGAAAACTATGCTCACACTGTGGTGTCCACTCAAACTTTTTATCTTTCTTGAGGAGTTCAGTTAGAGGCTTTGCAACCTTGGAGAAATTCTCGACAAAGCGGCGACAATAGCTCGCTAGACCAAGAAAACTCCTAACTTGCTTAACCGATTCAGGTTGAGTCCAATCAAGGACAGCTTGAACTCTCTCGGGATTGACAGCAATACCCCTACCAGAGATTACGTGGCCTAGATAGGTCACTTCTGGTAACCAGAATTCACATTTTGAAAATTTGGCATAAAGGCAATGCTCTCGAAGTTTCATCAATACCAGCCTTAGATGCTCGGCATGTTCTTGTTCATTCTTCGAGTAGATGAGAATATCATCGAGGTATACCACGACGAATTTATCCAAATACTCCATAAAGATTGAATTCATCAGCCGAGAGAAGGTGGCTGGGGCATTGGTTAAACCGAAGGACATAACGGTGTACTCATATTGGCCATAACGAGTAACAAAAGTCGTTTTTGGAATGTCCCCGTTCTTAATCTTGATTTGATGGTATCCCAACCTCAAATCCATTTTGGAGAAGACTGAGGATCCAGCGAGCTGATCGTACAGATCGTTGATCCTGGGGAGCGGATACTTGTTCTTTATGGTGACCAGATTAACTGGTCGGTAATCTACAACCATCCGATCCGTTCCGTCTTTCTTCTTGACGAAGAGGACGGGACAAGCCCAAGGAGAAGAGCTAGGACGAATGAAACCCTTGCTCAAGGCCTCATCTAGTTGCTTCTTAAGTTCGGCTAGCTCTAGGGGTGCCATCTTATAAGGTCTTCTGGCTATTAGGACAGTTCCCGGAACAAGATCTATCACAAACTCTACATCTCTGTCAGGTGGAATTCCTGGCAGTTCCTCTGGAAAAACATCCGGAAAGTCACGGACTACCGGAATGTCTTCAAGTTCCGGAAGAGGGTTGGCATTTAGGGAATAGAGCTGGCATTTGGCAAATCGAGTAGAGACATTTACTATCTCACCCGAGGGATGGGTAAGCTGGACATTTCTAGAGTGGGTATCAATCTTGGCATAGTGAGCTGACATCCAGTCCATGCCCAAGATGATATTAATATCCGAAGATTTCAATGCTATCAATGAGGCTAGAAAAACCAGCCTGTCTACTAGAATTTCATTATCATAGGTTATCCTAGAGGTTTGCCATTTACTACCAGGGGTTTGGACAACCAATGGGATTGGCATATCACAAAAAGACATGTTATGCAACTGTGCATAACTTTCTGAAATGAAGGAATGAGAAGACCCAGTGTCAAAGAGAACAGACGCTGGGTGATGATTAACAAGAAGCATACCCAGCATGACGCCGGGATCCTCTGCAGCTTCTTCTGCTGACACATAGTTCACACGGCCACGTGCAGGAGTTGGCTTCACATAATAAGCTTTGCCCGACTTGGCCTGCCCGACGGACTTTCTGGGTTGCTTGGCACCCACATTCTGAGGACACTCACGGGAATAATGTCCTGGTTCTCCACACTTGTAGCATATCACCTGGTTGGCACGTGGTGCAGCATTGCTAGCTGGACCACCATAAGCTTTTGCTGGAGGGTTGGCCTCATTCATCTGAGGCGCCACGTAGGATGGCCTCGGAGTGTATCTTGGCGGCAGAGAACTGTTTGGAACCCACAGCCTGCGTTTCGGAAACGCGGAACCAGAAGATGAGCCAAAGTCACGGGAGTGCTTCCTTGTGGCTTCGAAGTCAGTATGACCAGTCTCCACACTGATTGCTTTGTTGACAAGGGCTTGAAAACTTGCACACTCATGGAGGCGCAGGTCTCGACGGAGCTCAGGGCTCAGACCCTTACGGAATCTTGCTTGCTTCATGGCGTCAGTAGACACCTCCTCTGTTGCATAGCGGGCGAGGTTACCGAGCTCGCGGCTATAGGCATCCACAGACAACTTGCCCTGAGTGAAGGCACAGAACTCCTCTCTCTTTCTGTCCATCAGGCCCTCTGGAATATGGTGCAGACGAAAAGCTGCGCTGAAGTCTGCCCATGTGGCCACTGGTTCAGCGGGACGCATAGCTTCAAAATTCTCCCATCCCAGATTGGCGGGTCCTTCCAGGAAATACGTCGCGAAGGTCACCTTGTCGGCCTCAGGCACATTCGCAGAACGAATCTTGCGTGAGATGCTGCACAACCAGTCATCAGCATCGAGGGGATCGACGGAATGATGAAACTTTGGAGGATTCAGCTTCACAAATTCATTAAGGGACACTGCAGCATTCCTAGGCTGTCGAGCCGTATTCTGCTCAATACGCTCTAGCAGTCGATTGGTCTCCCTTTTGTTTCTTTCTGCCTCAAGCATCACTTCTTCCAGAGAAGGTGGGTGAGGCAGGTCTTCCTGCGACGCTTGACTACCCTCACCTTGCTCATGAGCAGGGGCACGGTTCAACCTGGTGAACACCATCCTAACAAACAAACTCATAGCTTAGACTAATATCATATCAATACTAGCTATGGATTAAGAATGTACTGAACACACGGAATGCGGAAATGAATATCCAAACAACATGGTAACAAGCAACTGCTATATATACACCATGGTTCATACACACCCTTACATAGTTCAGTACAAACTTACCCGAAGAGCAAACTACTGAAAGGGTGGAACTACTCATCAGAGGCTTACAAGGTTCCTATACATTATTTATCTAGGCCTCCGGAATTCGTTTCACATTACTACCATACTTCACAAGTCACGCAGGACTGTGAACGTACGGCTACTACCATACTATCCTTCCGCTCACAGCTCAGGCATCCGCATAGAACATCTCATAGAGATTACCTCCATGACCTGGAAGCTCAACCTGCGGATCAGGAAACACTCTGGCCTGAGATCCCTGGGATCCATAAGGACACGGATGTGGCCTTGGTCCCCTGACTGGTGGTAAGAGGGGTCCCCGAAGAGGTGTGACTCCTCCTATCGCTGGCCAGTCAACGTGGGCCGGAAGATGGGTCCTAACAGGGTTCAGCATCTCCATCTCTCCATACCCTGCCTGGACTACCGGTGCCAGCTGCGTCAAAGCTGTCCACAGACGGGCACGGGTAGCATAAAGCTCCATGCGGAGAGCACGAGCATCCCTGTCTCTGTTCTCTAGCATCTCAACAGTGGACTGCAGTAGTGGATCCTCCATAGAAGAATCAAAATAGACTCCACTAAGGTATCCCTCTTCACCAGGCTGAGAGGACGGAACATAGCAGAACTCTGAATTCTGCAGCAGTGCATGTCTCGCTCTCATAATAGTCAGCATTGAATAGGCAGCATCTTGTACTGCCATGTCAACAGTGACCCCCAACCCATAGGACCAAAGGATTGGCTCCTCAGCTCCAGGGTAGTCTGGGAATACCCTAACAGTGCAGATGTACTGGCTCTAGTTGAAGTCTCGGTACTGTTCCTCTACCGTGTACTCGGGGTACCAGCGGTAACCGCACACCGACATCACCCTGACCAGCATGGCCGTATGACCCGGCACATCAATGCACCTGGTCAGACGTACCACCTGACGAGAAGGACGGCCAGGCATCTGTAATAGAGAGTAATGCAAAAGCATTAGAGCTCCGAATGAAAAATTGGGCAGCATAACGGCTGTAAATGCTCAAAAACAAATTTTGAGACAACCCAAAATGGAATAGCGTAACCACTCAACTATCAAGTTCAACTATCTGATCATCAAACTTACTTCCTGCTTCCTAGGAATAAAAGAAACCCAATATCTCTCGACCCGTAGTCCTATAAGCTACCGATCAGAAACACGAGCCTAGGAGAAGATGAGTAACCTAGTCCTTAATTCCCGCAGAAAAGACGAGGATGACCAGAATAGAATATCTTGAGAAGAGAACAAGAGTGTTACGTTCCCTTCCACAAACAATTCGCTTATATATAACTAAAGCAATTCTAGACTCAACTTCGACCAGTTTCGCTTAGTAATCCTACAGTCAGTCAGGCTCTGATACCAACGCTGTCGGCACCCCGATCCTAAGCCATAGGAATCTAGCCAGTAACACATCGCATCTCTTTGTGGTCTCACGCACGGTTAACTCCACGGCTGCAGCCTTACCTTAGCCGGGAACGTTTGCGTATTTTGACTCACGTATGCGATAGTGTCGCTAGCAATCCAATGTCAAAGAACCCGGATCGACATGTCTAGTCATAAACCAAAGTGGCAGTACCGCACAAGGACAGGCATACATGACCCAACAAAACAGGTGTCGGTGATCAGCGAACGTAGACGAGTCGTAACAAGCTACAAGGACTCCATTACGTCGCGTGACATTTCCCCAAAGGGGACAGACACAGCAGCTAAGAAGGACACATGCCGGTCAACCAATGTGTCCGGAGCAGTAGCGAACTACCAAGGCTCGTTGGATCACAAAGGGGCATTTCCTTGTAAGGAGTGCTACTAAAGTTCACGACTAGGTAATCGAACCCCATACATATCAAGTACGACACACGTACGCATGGCATACCGATATGTATAGATACATCGATGGCATCACAACATAACCATAAACATACAACCTTTATTTAAGAGGCTCGGAAGAGCCACACACATAATATTACACATTAAGGGTCTCACGACCCATAATAGCAGTCATACAATACAAGCCAGCGGAAGAGTTATAAACTGTCTGGGTACAGACAGAGCAACTAGAAGGCACATGGCCTGACTATACTACAGAGCCGACGTAGGGCCAGATCGTAGCTGGGACACCAGCTACTCGTCGTCGTCGATGTCTACGAAGAACCCTCCATTAGGGTCATTAGCAACCTCTGCAACATTTATTAAGCAAACATGAGTACGAAGGTACTCAGCAAGACTTTAGGAGAACTAACTACTCATGCAAGGTATCAAAAGGTATTGTGGGGTTTCATGCGGGAAGCCAGCATTTGACTCGTGGCTAGACAACTTGCACTTTGAAATTAGTTTTGACAACTTGATTTCTCGCACACGAGTCCACTAACACCACAACAATACACTATCGTGGAATCATTCCGTCTCCATACGGAAATGGCGTCCACGAGACTCACGCTTATCTTGACAATTTTATGAGTAGCCATTGAAGTTATCTATGAACAACATATGTCTCCAAGTAGTCCATATCCGCGGACGCGGCTATTCGAACAGTTCATAACCCTGCAGGGGTGTACTTCGTCACACACGCTCTCGCCACTTATCGCCATGTGCACATCATGCACCTCGGCAACCTTCAAGCGGAAGCCCAGCGAGGGAGTCGGCCACGACCGTTAACCACACTAGTACCTAGTCCAGGTTTATCGCCTATCTGAGAGTAACCCGTACGGAAGTCCGGCCGAGGTTTCCGCCACAGCCTCAAACGATGTGCGCAGGGTTCCCAAGCCCACCATCCGGGTGCCACTTGGTACACCGTGCCACTGCCTACCGCATCACGGTCCACCTTTCAGGTCAGCACCATACACGGCCTCCAGCATTACTATAAACACCAGAAACTACTTGCAACTCCTGGACCGAGTACTACGCGATTAATAGGCCGAGCGGGGTCATATTTCAGGGCCCAGCATGTGGTAGTATCTAGTCTTGGATTACATACACGGATCTCAGTTCCTAAGGACGGTTCCAATGAAACAACCCGCCATGTACTCCTACACAGCCTTTCACCGGTACCTTTACCAAATCAAGTTCAACACACAACCTTTGCTCACCGAACACATTCCACATTTCTGTTCATCTCCCAGATGACAGACCATACACAACTCTAAGCATAGCATGCATAGCAGGATAAGGCACATCATAGCTCAAGCAACTACCAGGTATGCTAGGTTGCAAGGTTCGGCTATTTACTGTGACAAGGTTAAGTCATGCAAAGGAAGTGGGTCCAACTATCGTGGCAAAAGCAGTTGAAGCATTTGATCCTAATGCAATAAATAGGTGCAGGAGCAATAAGATAGGAGTTATCGGGATGATCAAAAGGGTTGCTTGCCTTGTTGCTCAGAGGAGGAACGATATCCGTCAGACGGATATTCGGTGGAATCCTAGGGTGCGGAGCCTACCGAAAAGAATAGCAACATTCAATAACAATCATATGCACTCAAAATGATGCATGAGCATGGCATGAGAATGCAAGTGATAAGTTATTATTTTCAACATGTATTAGGTCTAGAGTTGATTTGAATCACATTTGAATAGCAATTCAAACGGGGTATTCTCGGATACCGGTTTAATTGATTTGACCTGATGCTCAGATCAACTTGGTGTTTAACATGCATGAATGTCATGTTATGATACTGATTTGTAATTAGGGCAGTGTGTGATCATTGCATATATAATGAAATTTGATTATTTTTGCAAATTCCATTTATAAAGTGATTAAAAGAATTGAATTATTCCTTATTTCACAATTTAAGGTTCTGTAACTTTTTCAAACATAGTTGAAAATAGCATAATCAGAATCCTTGAATTTTTCTGATACTTTTTCATATATAAATTATTTTCATTGGAGTTACAGATTAATTTCTATGATTTTTGCAATTTTTAGCAATTTCCTGAATTAGTTTTATACTGGAAATTCTATTTATTGCATCAGGGTGACGTTAGCAGGTCAGCCGACCTGTTCAGGTCAAACCTGACAGGGGGGCCCCACTGGTCAGCCTCTCTGGGACTAATCCCGCGCTGACCAGCCCCTAATTGGGGTTTGACCAGGCGTGGGGCCCTCTGTCAGCGACTGAGGGGAGGGTGATTACGCCCTAATGATCGGCCACGTCGACGCCCACCGGAGGGTGGTCGCCGGCGACCAGACCCGCGGCGGAGGGCTCGCCGGAGGCGACCTAGACGGCGCTGCACAGCACCAAAACGCATGCGGTTGGCAGCTAGAGCATGCTCGCGAAGTGGCCGATCTAGCAGGACCAACTAGGGAGGCTAGGGTCGCCGGAAGAGGCGTCGGCGATGAGCCGGAGCGGCGGCCGAAGCTCGGGCGTCCTCGGGGTCTTTGAATCAGGGGGATCTACGCTCGGTTCTTAGCTGCTACGGCATCTACGCGTCGTCCTGGAGCTGCTGGTGCTCTCAGACGGACGAGCTGATCATCGGAGGGCTACCGGCGACTAGCGGCAGCGGCGGTCCTCGTCGGGCTCCGGTGAAACTAGGGCTAGAGGAGGGGATCGACGGGGAAATCTTAGGGGAAACGACCGCATGCTCACGGGGAGTGCAGAGCAGAGCTTAGACGGCTCGGGGAAGGCTTGGGGCGACGAATCGACGGGAGAGGTCCGGCGGCCGGAGGTGGAAGACGACGGCGTTGCGGGCGTTGCAGGGCTCGAGGAAGCTTCGGCTTCTGCAGAGACGACCAGGGCGACGAGGCGGAGCTAACGGCATGCTCTGGGAGGGGATCCTATGGCCAGGGGCACGGGCAGCTCGAGCTCGAGCTCGGCTCTAATGGCGGCAGCAAGGAGGAGGAGGAGATCGGGGAGGAGGAGGAGAACCGAGGCGGGGAATGGATAGGGGAAGCTCTGGGGAGCTTATCCCCGTCGTCGCCAGCGCAAGGCGGCGGCCAGGCAGGCACGCAGGTGCGTGGCCGCGCCGGAGGGGGCGACGGCCACCTCCTGCTGCCTACTGGCGCGAGGGAGGGGACGAGCGGGGAGATGGGCCGGGCCAGGCTTGGGCGACAGGTAAGTTTTTTTTCCATTTTCTCTGTTTTTGTTTTTCTGTTTTGTTAATTATTGTTTTCCTAATTAATTTAGCTCCAAAACAAAAAGTAAAAACTATTTTAGACCTCCTAAAATATTTGTTATAATTTCCCCACTCATTTCCAAGATTTTCAACATTTTTGGAAAATTATAGTTTCTGATTTCAATTTTTTTAAATTTGAAACCAGTAGCTTTTGCATTTATTTAAAATGCTTAAAGTGTCAAGAAAATAGTTTTCTCCAATGCTCATTTACTTTCATGATTTAACAGAAAGTTTGAACATTTCTTGAGGCCATTTTGGGTTCATTGATTTTGAACTAGTTGAAATTTCCTTTAATTGAAATGGTGGCTAGGGTTTTGAGTTTTTCCTTTGCCACTTTGTTGTTTTTGTTGAAACTTCTTAGATGCAAATGCAAAGAAGACATGAGCACAATGCTATCTTGCTTAAGGGTCAGGGATGTGACACCTATCACCTTTGGGACTACTTTCGTAGCATAAGCCAACTACCAAGTCACGCACCGCCGTGCTCTAAAAGATACATGTGAAGCACATAGAGCAAAAGTGTCTAGCTCAAAAGATATAAGTGAAGCACTATGAGCATTCTAGCAAAATCACGATGAATGCATGTCTATCTCTCTCAAAAAGGTTTGCAGCAAGGATGATTTTGACAAAAAAAAGACTCCTACGATACAAGACGCTCCAAGCAAAACACATATCATGTGGTGAATAAAAATATAGCTCCAAGTAATGTTACCGATGGATTGAAGACGAAAGAGGGGATGCCTTCCCGGGGCATCCCCAAGCTTAGGCTTTTTGGTGTCCTTGAATTTGGCTTGGGATGCCTTGGGCATCCCCAAGATTAAGCTCTTTCCACTCCTTATCTCATCGTCCATGAGAACATCACCTAAAACTTGAAAACTTCGCAGCACAAAACTTTAAACAGAAACTCGTGATAACATTAGCACAAGAAAACAAACTACCACCTCTTTTGTTACTGTAGAAAACTTGAATTCCATCTATATTGGTGTTGGGCTACTGTATTCTCACTTTTCCATGGCTATTACCCCCCGATACTAACCATAGTTTCATCAAAACAAGCAACCAACTCAACAAAAAACAAAATCTATCAAAAACAGACATGTCTGTAGAAATGTGTATACTTCATATACTTCTGGTACCTCAAAAAATATGAAACATTACAAATGCCTTGGAAAAAGGCATATCAACCAGAAGCAAAAAGAATCAACTCAAAAGCTCTTTCTGAATAAAAATGAAAAATCATCTCATGGGCGAAAAGTTTCTATCTTTTTCCAGCAGGATCAAACAACCATCACCAAGACTAGTCATAAAGGTTTTGCTTGCCTCAAACACAAAAATAAACACAAAAAACACAATCACAACAGAATTATGATGGTGTGGACACAACAAAACAGAATGAAAAAGATAAATTCATTGGGTTGCCTCCCAACAAGCGCTATTGTTTAACGCCCTTAGCTAGGCATTGATAATTCAATGATGCTCACACAAAAGAGAAGAATTGAAGCACAACGAGAGCATCATAAAGCATGTGAAAATCACATCTAAGTCTAACATACTTCCTATGCATAGGAATTTTATAGGAAAATAGATTGTCAAGACAACCAATAGTTGCCATATGCAAGGAAGAAGAAAGAGACAATAGCAATCTCCACATAACGAGAGGTAATTTGGTAACATGAAAGTTTCTACCACAATATTTTCCTCTCTCATAGAAATTACATGTGGGATCATAATCAAATTCAACAAAATAGCTATCACAAAGAATATTCTTTTCATGATCCACATGCATGCAAAGTTGACGCTCTTCAAAAATAGTGGGATTATCATCAACTAAAGTCATGACTTCTCCAAACCCACTTCCAATATTATTGCAAATATCATTGCAACAAGTAGTGGACATATCAAAACTAGCATCCCCAAGCTTAGGGTTTTGCATATTTTTAGCATGATTGTCACTAATAGAATTTATAGTGAAACCATTGCAATCATGCTTTTCATTCAATGAGCCCTCGTGAATCACTTCATGAATTTCTTCATCACGATTTTCAGATTCACGCATCTCAAGAGAAACTCCATAGAGAAAGTCAAGTGCACTCAAGTCACTAGCTAATGGATCAACATAATTGGATCTCTTAAAGAGATTAGCAAGTGGGTGAGGATCCATATCACTAGATTTTCAGCAAGCGAAGATGAAAACATATTGAAGGCACATAGCACACAAGCAAAGGAAAGGCAAACAAAAAAGGCAAACGAAGAAGGCAAATTGTGAAGTGGGGGACAGGAAAACGAGAGGCAACTGGCAAACAGAGTAAATGCAAGAGATGAGTTTGCGACACCTACTTGGATGAGTTATTGACTTGATCCTCCCCGGCAACGGCGCCAGAAATTCTTCTTGCTACGGCAACAAAAGTCCTTCCCCGGCAACAGCGCCAAAAATCGTTCTGCTACTTCTCAAACAACAGCGCCAGAAATTGACACGTTGACGGAGACTTGCTTGCGTTGTTTTTTCCCTTGAAGAGGAAAGGGTGATGTAGCACAGGAGCAGTAAGTATTTCCCTCAGTTTGAGAACCAAGGTATCAATCCAGTAGGAGAATCTCGTCAAGTCCAGAGTACCTGCGGAAACACAAAAGAGCTTGCACCCAACGCTTTAAAGGGGTTGTCAATCCCTTCAAGATTGTTTGCAAAGTGAGATCTGAAGGCAAAAAGTGCAACGAAGTAAAAAGAGTAAGGCTGAAAATATGGTGTGGAGTAGACCCGGGGGCCATAGTGTTCACTAGAGACTTCTCTCAAAATAGCAAATATCGCGGTGGGTAAACAAATTACTGTCGAGCAATTGATAGAACCGCACAAAGTCATGACGATATCTAAGGCAATGATCATACATATAGGCATAACGTCCGAGACAAGTAGACTAATACTTTCTGCATCTACTACTATTACTCCACACATCGACCACTATCCAGCATGCATTTAGTGTATTGAGTTCATGACGAACAGAGTAACGCCTTAAGAAAGATGACATGATGTAGCGGGATTTCATCAAACCAATGATGAAAACCCCATCTTTTTACCCTTGATGGCAACAACACGATGCATGTCTCCCTACCCCTTATGTCACAGGGTGAGGTCACCGCACGGTATGAACCCAAAACCAAGCACTTCTCCCATTCCAAGAATCATAGATCTAGTTGGCCAAACAAAACCCACAACTCGAAGAGAATTACAAGGATATGAAATCATGCATAAGAGAGATCAGAAGAAACTCAAATAAGATTCATAAATAATCTGATCATAAATCCACAATTCATCGGATCTCAACAAACACACCGCAAAAGAAGATTACATCAGATAGATCTCCATGAAGATCATGGAGAACTTTGTATTGAAGATCCAAGAGAGAGAAGAAGCCATCTAGTTACTAGCTATGGACCCGTAGGTCTATGGTGAACTACTCACGCATCATCGGAGAGGTCATGGTGTTGATGAAGAAGCCCTTCGAATCCGAATCCCCCTCCATCAGGGCACCAGAACGTGCCCGAGATGGGATCTTGCGGAGACAGAAGCTTGCGGCGGCGGAAAAGTACTTTCGATGATCTCCTGATTTTTTGTGGAATTTTTGGGGATATATAGGCGCAAAACCTAGGGCAAAGGAGGTCCAGGGGGCCCACAAGCCTGGGGGCCGCGGCCTCCCCCTAGCCGCGGTTAGGGGGCTTGCGGGGCCCCTGGGGACCCCCTGCCTTGGCTCTCAAGTCTCCCGATCTTCTTCTGTTACGAAAAAAATCTTTTCGGGGATTTTATTCCGTTTGAACTCCATTTCAAACTCTCCTCTCAAAGGGGTCAAAAACATGGAAAAAACAAGAACTGACACTTGGCACTGAGTTAATAAGTTAGTCCCAAAAAATATATAAAAGGCATGCAAAACATCCAAAGCTTGACAAGATAATAGCATGAAACCATCAAAAATTATAGATACGTTGGAGACATATCAGGGGCAGACGGCAAAGAAAATGGGACGACATATCCGCAAGGCACCTCCGTCAAGTGTTAACGACAGCCTGCTCGGCCCACCGACCGTTTGCCGTTTGCCCTTGCCCCCTTTGCCGTCTGCCATTGCCCCCTTTGCCATCTGCCATGCTTGTGGGCACACGGCAAAGGGGGCACCCAGTCTGCTTCAACCCAGGGCTGATGGCAAAGGGCTTTGCCATGTGCTGGCAGATGGCAAAGAGCCCGTATTGCTCCTTTTTTCTGTTTTCTTTTATTTCCCTATATATATATATTCAACACATATATTTCACAATATATATATTTCTAACATCATCATGAAATATTTAACAAGCTGGAGAACACAGAGGCCAACACAATACATAGTTTCACATAGTTCATCCATATATATATACATACATAAGTTTTACATTGTTGGACAAATAGGTTGATCAGATCAGATTGATACTACAACAACACTGCGTATCTTACAACAAATAGGTTACTGTTTGCCAATTTATGATGGCCACTCTGAAGACACCAAGCACTTCACTGCAAGTTGACTTGGTGCTTCTGGCGGTTGATGGACAACGGGCACATCACTGCATGCAAAACATTAAGCAACATTTTAGTAACAAATTATGCTCCAGCTGGAATTCATAAAGCAACCACAGAATTTAAGCGGTAAATCCCAATTGACCATGTGTAAATATGATTCTATTATAAGCTAAATGTGTGAAACACACTACAATTAAATAAGTAAGTAAACATTATTGCAATTGTGGTGCATTTCCTCCCTCCCTTTCTCAATTCCCCTCCCACTGTGTCTTTCCAATCACCCATTGATAACTATTCAAATATTCTTCTCTGTTGAGATCTTTTGGAACATAATATATAACATGTCAATCATGTTATTCTTCGAGTTCCTATGAGGCCTTAACATTTATCAATGCCAATTATTCTGATGTCTCTTGGACCAGAACATAAAGTGTAATGTGAGTTAATTGCCGACTGTATAATGAAGCTTCATATTACTCAAACATATAAAAATGACCGGCAAACATGATATGTTAGCTGGGTCCTGCAACAAACTGGACAATGATTGCAAATATATCATTTTGATATTTAACTATATTTTAGCATTTAAATGAATGTTGAAGGTAACTTCCCTATGATTGAAAAGAAACATATACCTAAGTATAGACCAAGATACATTACACCCCGCTGATGATACCTAAATTTGTAGGCCACACAGTAAACAAACGGAGTTGACAGACCCTAAAAATACTAAGTTAACAGGAATAAAATATATAGCCACAAGATTTAAGCGGTAAAAATTACAGACTAAAAACATGCCTCGCTTAGTAGAACAAAATGAATTCTAACACAGAAGGAAAGAAGAGAAACATAAAAATATTGTAGAATGAAAAAGCATGATGCACACTTTACACCTGGTTATCTTATATCTTCTTTATATTTAATTATTATCCTAAATATTTTTTCCTCTTGCTGCCAAATATCAAAATTAAAACCAACCTTCTATGATATCACTAATTAAAAACATCTAACTAAACCAAAAATTGAAGAAGAATGGCCAAGTTATAAACGTCATACAATATTTCTAAGAAATACGACACTATATATATAGTCCATATCCGTTACAATTTACCTCATGTTAGTTATTAGGTGCCATCCTATATAATGTGGACAGATAAGTAAAATTAGGAAGGAAGTGGTTGTACTGAACCATTGTTTGCAACCTTATGGAAGTACATGTGGCAATCGATCCAATGCAAGCCAAAGTTGCACGAATAGCAAAGGGGAGACCCTGCAATACATAATCGATGTGAGATCATCCATCCTATCATAATTATCACTAGAAAAACACAATCAAGCTTATGCAAGAAATAAAATGGTTTGTAGCAACTACTTATTTGGCAACCTAACTGTACAATTGGAAACAAAGAAATCTGAAAGGTGCGAACTGGCATTATATGCAATATATATACATGTATGAAACGTAGGAACTAGGAAGCATGATGAGAGTATTTCAATACAAACAATGGTCTTAGAATGTAACAAGCACAAAAAAAAGTAGAGGCATGTTCTATTGCAGCAAACTATCTGGAGTGAATAACACATTCAATAAACTTGAGAGGCATGGATACGCAAAGCATCAATTTCATGCTATCTCAATCGGTAGCAGGATGATACCTCAAAATAAGAGGATAAATTGGTTGCATTTTACATATTTGAACTTCAACAAATTTTGTAAAAGAAGTAGGAAATATGGACGCAATCTATGGACACTAAAGAAGTACAACACAAGTAGGAAGCATAAGAAGAGTGTTACTTGAACTAACACAAGTTCGTGTGGCCTTTGTGTCTCATAAATTTCATTATTTCAAGCAACCACGTCATATCCTGCATTCTTTGAGCATGGAAATGTACATATGGACCAAATGGTGATAGTTCAACACAAATGAAATGTAGAAGGCTGAATTTGTAGTGTAGATAAGTTTGTGTTTTCTTCCTTTAAATAGTCACAATTCAATGATGGTATTATAGGAAGCACCTTTCATGTGAACAAAATGCTGAAAAATTAGAACATGAACAACCTAATACAGTACAGTAAGAGATGCGAGCACTAAACGGTTCACAAAAGTATATACTTCCCTGTACATACTCTGTCGTGGGTTAATGAAAACGGAATATACTCTCATGTAGGATCTTCAAATTACCTTCAATTGGCTACACTTCACTGAGATCAAATACAAGCCAGTAACTGCATCGCTGCTACCTAGGCCATTTGTTCATAACAAAGAGTGAAGCATTCCAGCCCTTGCTTATCTACATTACTGTACCCCTGCTTAGTTGCATTGCTACAGAACTAAACTGATCTAGTACTGCTACTGCCTAAACAACTTAACCATCACAAGCCACTTAGCTTAACAAACCTACAACTCATAATCTCAGACCCGCTCATAGTAATCATCCATAGCCAGTAATTCATCCTTTACTGCATTACCGTGGAAGTACACTGTAGCTAATAGTTAGTAAGCTAGAACAAATTAGGAATCAGCAGGCACAACCTACCATACAAATTTCTAATAGCAAGGAATATTTCCATTCTTAATTAATCAGTCAATCACATACGGATGTCATCGAACCAATTGAACAATGTAAAATAGAGTATACCTAAAGCATCCTTTTATTTCCCAACACCAATGCTTCCTCAAAAAGCCTACTGACTGTTGTCCCTCAAATATCAAATGATTGGTTTGCTGCCTGTTTGATCAAGAATTTCTGCAAAATTGACACCACCAGATGCAACCACTCCATTAGCCTTTAAATCCAAATTGAAAATAAATAAATTAGTGAATCAAAAGAGTGGGTAAGTGCAGTTGTGAACGCAGAAGAATCCAAATAGTCTTCGGTCGAGTGGGTCGGGGACGATGTGGAGCTCGGCGAGGCAAGAGAGGCGCAGGCAGCGGAGGCGCGGGCAGCAGAGGGCGGTGCTGCGGAGGGCGTCGCTAGAGATTCGGTCGAGCGGGTCGGGGCCGATGTGGAGGTCGGCGAGGACGGCGAGCGCGGCGTCAGTGAAGTCGCGACAGCCAGAGAGGCGGAGCGAGCGGAGGCTGGCGGTGCAAAGGAAGGGCGCGGCCGGCGAGGCGGAGGCTGCGCAGGTGGGGCACGTATCGGGGCACGAGGGTGGCCGCGGCGGCTGGGTCGAGGCGCGGGAGGTGGAGCGCGGCCCAGAGGTACGGGGAGACCCCAGGGTGAGGGAGGGGGCGGAAGGGAGGGGACGGCATGGTGGTGGTGGTGCCGGCGGCGCGGGAGAGACAGAGAGGTAGGGAGTGGGGGAAAGAGATAGAGGTCGGGAGTGGGGGGGAGAGAGAGGTGGGTAGATGGGGTGGCAGGGACCGAGCGCTGCCGTTATGTGGCCATCCCCTTTGCGCAGACGACAAAGAGGGAGAGGCAGATGGCAAAGATGGAGCTGACGACAACCATCTTTGCCGTTTGCCTGCCACATCTTTGTCATCAGCCGAGAGACGACAAAGAACGCATTGATGGCAAACAATATCTTTGCCATGAGTGCGTTCTTTCCCGTTCGTGTTTTGGAAGCTGACGGCAAAGAGTTTCTTTGCCATCTGTCGGCAGACGGCAAAGATGAGGCACATGGCAAATTCTTTGATTCAAGTAGTGATATAGGCGTGCCTCAGCATCTTGAACGAGATGAACATGGTAGCTTATTAATTCATCTGAAGGGTGTAGGAGGTGGACGGGCTTGGTGGCACAAATGATCGATGCCGTATAAGCTTTCAACCAGTCCATCGCCAGTATGAGATCAATGTTGGATGACTTTAGTAGGATGGGGTTGGCAAGGAATTCTAATCCTTAAATTTCAACCGAAACATGGGAGAAAACCACAGAGGTTCAACATTCGCCCCCAGGGGTGTTTACTACTATTGGGATGTTCATCTCTTCGCTCCTAATGTCATGCATGTACAAAAAATTCTCCGACATAAAGGACTGCGATGCTCCTGTATCAAACAATATAGAAGCAGGCACTGAGTTAACGAGAAGTGTACCCATCACGGTAGCAGGCTAATCTTGAGCTGGACCCATCTCAATGTTGTTGGCTTGACCACGAACATAAGCATGCTTAGTGTTGTAGTTGCGGTTCTGGTTGTTGCCACTGCCAGTTGAGGGAAGTGTCAGCTAATTCGGATTATGCCTGCAGTCTCTAGCACGGTGACCTGCAGGGCCACACTTGTAGCACAGCCCATCCTCAGGACGGGAAGGAGGAACTCGAGGCTGTGGAGCTGGAAGCCTCGACTTTCTAGGTGGTGGAGGAGGCAGGTGAGGTGCAACATAGGATGACCTCGGAGAAGGAGCAGGTGCATGGTACATGCCGTTGGGAATCCAGATCTTCTGCTTCTGTGCAGATGAGCCCGAAGATGAGCCCATGTCACAGTTGCGCTTGCTGCTATCCTTGTATTCCGGCAGACGAGTCTCAACCCGAATAGCCTTGTTCACCTGAGTGGCGAAATCAGCATAGTCGTGAACGAGGAATGTCAGCTTGATGTCAGGGTGAAGGCCTTCACGGAACTTCTCCTGTCTACATGGATCAGTTGCAATGTCTTCTTCAGCATAGCGAGATAAGTCCGGAAATTCCCATTGATAAGCATCCACGGTCTTGTTGCCCTGGACCAGGTTGCGGAACTCACGCTTCTTCCGGTCCATTATTCCCTGAGGAATTTAGCGAGCATGGAAAGCAGCCTTGAACTCTGCCCAAGTGATGATAGTTCCAGCGGGCTGAGAGCGTCTGTGGCTGTCCCACCATTGAGTAGCGGGATCCTTCAAGAAGTAGGCGGCAAAGTTGACATAGCTCGCGAGGGGCACATTGGCAGACTCCAGCTCATAAGCAATGTCACGGAGCCGGTCATCAACATCAAGAGGTTGAGTTGAGCTGCGGTAGATCACAAGGTTGAGGCGGCAAAAGTCTTGCAATGTCACGCCTTGCTGTTGGTTCATGTTCGGCCTTTGGAACTGATCCATGAGCCCTTGCATAAACTGACGGTTCAGTTCAAACTGTTGGATCATCCCCACCATATACTCAGGAGGCGTGGGTGGTGCATCGTTGGCGGGGCTAGGCGGGCAGCCAGCTGGTCTAACCATCCTGCTAAATATTTAACAGGGGTAGTTTAGCTTAAAGTAATAGCAAAGGCATCACATGCATTCATGAAGTAATCAAGCATGATGAAAGGGAAATGCGATAGATACTTCATAGTAGTTGAGTTCGACATACAGACCCATACATAAGTTCGATTACAGACCAATGATTACAAATTCGAAATTTGGCGATAACCTGGATGCATTAGACGATACCCTGGACTCACTAGGCGGCACACAGGCACGCGGTGGAAGAGTACCACAACGAGATATAGTGATAAGGCTACATCTACATCGGAGAGGACGAATGAATCCTGGTAGCTGGCGGTGATAGAAGGTAGGAACACGACCCTGTTTCCCGTGGTGACTCTGGTGAGGGTACCGCATCCACTCGAGGAGTTAAGTTCCAAGTGCAGGGGTTCTACCCCCAACATTAGTCCACTCGAGACCTGATGGTAGCTCTATCCTGCTCGGCTCGCGGATGTGCATAGGGGGAACCCTCAGGTGGTGTGCTGGCTCCAGCTCTGTCAACGCGTCGTAAAGACGAGCACGCGCAGCGTACAACTCCACAGTCAGAGCTCGAAAAGCACGATCCAGTGCCTCAGTATACTGCACCAGAACCCGCGCGTCGTGGCGACGCATCATGTAGGGGGCGCAGACAGCGACGTAGGATCGGTCGTTGCGCTCCCGAACACTAGCAGCGTTGGCAGTGAGACCAGACCTAGTCTCATCCCCAGCAGGAGCATGCAGGACGTATCTGAAAGCACTCTCCTCCAGGTGAGGGTACGCTCCACGGAGATGGGTGATAGCGATGTAGGCCGCATCATGGACGGCCATCTCGACCAACACTCCAATACCGCAGAAGACGTGGTGCTCGAGAGTGTTGCCGCCCATCTTGTCAAAGATGCAAACCTCAGCCTGGTACTGGTATTGGTTGTACTCGTGGAAGTCCTCATACACAGTGTACTCGGGGTACCAGCGATATCCCAGCCTGCTCAGGAGGTCAACCAAAATGGCCGGGAACCCAGTCGTCTTAGTGTCCTGTGTCAGGCGCACGTGCTGTCTTGCGGGACACATCTGAAATTAAGATTGACGGATGTCAAATGATAGTGTGTGTAATATATATTCAGAAGAAAAGAGTAGATAGTCCAGCGCTCCGGGTCGATGTGATTACGAGAACCTAATGTTAGAGTTAGTAAAATCTTTAACCCTAAAGATAAGAGAGAGTAGAGCCCAGAGTATACAAAATGAGTAAAAGATACTAAAACCACCCGATTGAGATGTGGGCCCGTAAGCCACAACATCAGTGTTAGTAAAGTTTTTCAAACACTAGAGTCAACTTCGGCCAAGGAGGTGGAAATGGGGCTACCTACAGGCAGTCGGCTCCGATACCAACTTGTGACGCCCTCGATTTAATCATACGCTAATCATACACGCAAATGTGTACGATCAAACTCAAGGACTCACGGGAAGATATCACAACACAACTCTAGACACAAATAAAACAAATATCAGCTTCATATTACAAGCCAGGGGCCTCGAGGGCTAGAATATGGAAGCTCGATAAACACACGAGTCAGCGGAAGCAACAAATATCTGAGTACAGACATAAAACATAGGGTGCCTTAGAGAAGGCTAGCACAAAAGAAACAACAATCGAACAAGGTGAGGCCTCCTGCCTGGGAACCTCCTAACTACTCCTGGTCTTCAGCGGCCTTCACGTAGTAGTAGGCACCGTCGGGGTAGCAGTCGTGGTCGGCGGGAACCTCCATCTCCTGGGCTCCATCATCTCGTTGCAGTAACGAATCAAGGGGCAAAGGGGGAGCAAAACAACGGTGAGTACTCATCCAAGGTACTCGCAAGTCTTACATCAGAACTATTCTAAGTATGCATCAGTATCAAAGGAGGGGGGTGGTTATATGTGGACTGACTACAGCAATGCAAGAATAGAGAGAGAAGGCCTAGTACTATGGGAGACTAGCATCTTCAGGGTCTTGCAGCAATAGACGAGAGTAGAACAAGTGACACAGTTAATAGTCATATTGTTGCAGCAATATTTAATATGAGGGCACACCCAGAGATCCTTCCTCGACTCCCTACGAGGAAGCAATCTTGGGGCAACTAAATCCAGTTAAGTAACAGTTGTAGTTGTATAAGATCAGGGCACAACTCCAAGTCGTCCTGTAACTGTGGACACGACAATTCGAATAGATAAGTTCTTCCCTGCAGGGGTGCACATCATATTCCCCGACGCACTCGATAACATTCTGGCCGGACACACTTTTCTGGGTCCCGCCGGCCTCGGAACATCGACACGTCGCAGCCCCACCTAAGCTCAGCAGAGAGGCCAGCCCGCCGGTCTAACTCCTAAGCATAGAGGGTTCATGGGCCCACTTGCTCTCCGCGCTTCTGCATGATGCATGGGTGGCCGATGTTAGTCCTAGCACCCCTTAATACGGGCGCGCGCCGCTCCATCGCTGACGTCTGAAGAGCTTCGGCTGATACCACGACGTCGAGTACCCATAATTCTTCCCACGCAGACGGTTAGTGCGTAATAAGGCCTTCCGACCAACCCAGATCAAATACCAAAATCCATTATCATTTTAATTAGGCCATCGACACAAACACGCGGGAATCCACCCGACTAACATCTATTCATCAAAGATCCCAGTAACATGGTCAAGTAACTGTGTGGTTGTAATATCGGGGGGAATCCGAGGTATCACCCTCGTTGGATTCCGAACGATGTAACCATCAAGGTGGACTTAGAGGAATCACCCTCAAGGGTCCCACACTTGAGGGGTTGCACGATAGAGGCATCGTCGGGAATGGTGAAAGAGGAATCACCCTCGATAACCACGACCGACTAGCTAGACTATAGAGATATCATCAGGTGTACTTAGCAAGGTGTCACCCTCGGTACCCGATAGTATCTCTGTAGCGTCGTACAACTAAGGGGGGTGTATGTGTTGTGTCGGGTCTGGCTCGTCGATCCGGGATCGAGATTTGAAAACAAAGTGGGGCAACTGGACTACGGGGTCAGAAGGGATGACTGCTCGACCTATACTAAGAAGGTTTAAAGTACAGTACTGAAAGTAGCAGTTCATCAAAAATAGGCTATGCATCAGATATAGGAGCTAACTACAACAGTAGCAAAATACTAATGCAAGCATGAGGGAGAAAGACATAGGCGATATAGGGATGATCAAGGGGGTTTGCTTGCCTTGTTGCTCTGCGGCAAAGGGCTGGTCGACAGGATCGTAGATGTACCCGACATTAGCGTCAATCTCGGGGTCTACCGGTAAGAAGATGTCGGGACCCCGATCCTAAGCCATAGGAATCCCGCCTGTAACACGTTGCATCTCTTTGCGGTCTCACGCACGGTTAACTCCACGGCTGCAGCCTTACCTTAGCCGGGACCGTTTACGTCTTTTGACTCACGTATGCAATAGTGTCGCTAGCATTCCAATGTCAAAGAACCCGGATCGACAAGTCTAGTCATAAACCAAAGTGGCAGTACCGCACAAGGACATGCATACATGACCCAACAAAGCAGGTGTCGGTCACCAGCGAGTGTAAACGAATCGTAGCAAGCTACAAGGACTCCATTACATCGCGTGACATTTCCCCAAAGGGGACAGACACAGCAGCTAAGAAGGACACATGCTGGTCAACCAATGTGTCCGGAGCAGTAGCAAGCTACCATGGCTCATTGGACCACAAAGGGGCATTTCCCTGTAAGGAGTGCTACTAAAGTTCACGGCTAGGTAATCGAACCCCATACATATCAAATACGACACACGTATGCATGGCATACCGATATGTATAGATACATCGATGGCATCACAATATAACCATAAACATACAAGCTTTATTTAAGAGGCTCGGAAGAGCCACACACATAATATTACACAGAAAGGGTCTCACGACCCATAATAACAGTCATTCAGTTACAAGCCAACGGAAGTGTTTAAAACTGTCTGAGTAAAGACAGGTGCAACTAGAAGGCACATGGCCTGATTGTACTACAGACCCAACCTAGGGCCAGATCGTAGCTGGGACACCAACTACTCGTCGTCGTCGATGTCTATGAAGAACCCACCATTAGGGTCATTAGCAACCTCTGCAACATTTATTAAGCAAACATGAGTACGGAGGTACTCAGCAAGACTTTAGGATAACTAACTACTCATGCAATGTATCAACAAGGTATGGTGGGGTTTCATGCGGAAATCCAGCATTTGACTCGTGGCTAGACAACTTGCATTTTTAAATAATTTTGACAACTTGATTTCTCGCACACGAGTCCACTAACACCACAACAATACACCATCGTGGAATCATTCCGTCTCCATACGGAAATGCCGTCCACGACACTCACGCTTATCTTGACAATTTTATGAGTAGCCATTGAAGTTATCTATGAACAACATATGTCTCCAAGTAGTCCATATCCGCGGACGCGACTATTCGAATAGATCATAACCCTGCAGGGGTGTACTTCGTCACACACGCTCTCGCCACTTATCGCCATGTGCACGTCATGCACCTCGGCAACCTTCAAGCGAAAGCCTAGCGAGGGAGTCGGCCACGACCGTTAACCACACTAGTACCTAGTCCAGGTTTATCGCCTATCTGAGGGTAACCCGCACGGAAGTCCGGCCGAGGTTTCCGTCACGACCCCAAACGATGTGCGCAGGGTTCCCAAGCCCACCATCCGGGTCCCACTTGGTACACCGTGCCACTGCCTACCGCATCACAGCCCACCTCTCTGGTCAGCACCATGCACGGCCTCCAGCATGACTATAAACACCATAAACTACTTGCAACTCCTGGACCGAGTACTAAGCGATTAATAAGTCGAGCGGGGTCATATTTCAGGGCCCAGCATGTGGTAGTATCTAGTCTTGGATTACTTACACGGAACTCAGTTCCTAAGGACGGTTCCAATGAAACAACCCGCCATGTACTCCTACACAACCTTTCACCGGTACCTTTACCAAATCAGGTTCAACACACAACCTTTGCTTACCGAACACATTCTCACAATTCTGTTCATCTCCCAGATGACATACCATACACAACTCTAAGCATAGCATGCATAGCAGGATAAGGCACATCATGGCTCATGCAACTACCAGGTATGCTAGGTTGCAAGGTTCAGCTATTTACTCTGACAAGGATAGGTCATGCAAAGGAAGTGGGTTCAACTAACGTGGCAAAAGCATTTGAAGCATTTGATCCTAATGCAATAAGTAAGTGCAGGAGCAGGAACATGGGATTTATCGGGATGATCAAAATGGTTGCTTGCCTTGTTGCTCAGAGGAGTGACAATATCCGTCAGACGGATATTCGGTGGAATCCGGGGGAGCGGAGCCTACCGAAAGGAATGACAACAATCAATAACAAACATATGCAATCAAGATGATGCATGAGCATGTCATGAGAATGCAAGGTGATAAACTAATGTAGTTAGCATGTATTAGGTTTGAAGTTGATTTTAATCAAATTCAAATATCACTTCAAACGAGGTATTCTCGGATACCATTTTAATTGATTCGACCTGATGTTCAGATCAACTTGCTTTTAACATGCATGGGATGACATGTTAGGTTGCTGGTTTGTAATTAGAACAGTGTTTGATCATGTCATTCATAGTGAAATTTAAATATTTTCCAAATTCTATTTCTAAAGTATTTATAAGAATTAACTTATTCATTAATCTACATGTTTGGGTTCTGTAACATTTTCAAACATGTTTGAAAATGACATATTCAGATTCCTTGAATTTTTCTGATACTTCTTCATATATAAATTATTTTCATTGGAGTTACAGATTAATTTCTATGAATTTTTGAAGTTTTAAACATTTCTGCAATTATTCTTATACTGGAAAATCCCTTTATTGCATCAGCCAGACATCAGCAGGTCAACTGACCTGTTCAGGTCAAACCTGAGACGGGGGACCCACTGGTCTGCCTCTCAGGGGCTAATCCCGCGTTGACCAGCCCCTAAGTGTGTTTGACTTGGCCTTGGGCCCACTGTCAGTGAGTGTTTAAGCAATTAAACTACTGGATTAGGCTGGCCACGTTATTCCTTGCCGGAGCCTGGCCGGCGGCGACCAGATCCGCGGCAGAACCTCGTCGGAGTCATGCTAAGACATGCAGTGGTGCTCGGAAAAAGATACTGAGAGCACTGGAGTGATCTCCAGGCTCGACCTCATCCAACGCTGGCCTCAGGGAGAGCTATAGGTGGCCGGAGTAAGCCGACGACGAGCCGGGGCGGCTGCCGGAGTACGGGTTCGATGGTCTAGTGGCTAGGGGGCTCGGATCCGAGGGGAAGGAGAGGGGAAATGATCGCAGGCTCACGGGGAGTGCAGAGACGGGCCTAGACGGCTCGGGGAGGGGCTGTTGCCGGCGTTTCACCGTTGATTTGCCGGCGTCCGAAGGTTGAAGATGCTGGCGTTGGGGACGTTGCAGAGCTCGGGGAGAGTTCGGCCGTTGCAGAGAGAGCCAGCTCGACGAGGCGAAGCTAATGGGCTACTCGGAAGGGGGGTTCTGTGGCTAGAGGCGTGGCGGCTCGAGCTCGAGCTTGTGGCAATGGCGGCAGAAGGAGGGAGGAGAGATCCCGAGAGGAGGGGGGAACTGGAGCTGGGGAACGGATAGGGACGGGCTCGGGGTGGATATCCCCGTGCTTGCCAGCGTGAGGCGGCGGCCAGGCAGGCGCACATGTGCGTGGCCGCGCCGGAGTACGCGGCGGCCACCTCCTACTGCCCACTGGCGGGGGAGGAAGACGACAGGAAAAGCTGGGCCGGGCCAGGTGAGCGACAGATAGACTTTTCTCATTTTTCTTTCTGTTTTGTTTCTGTTTTCATTACTGACATTGATTTGCTATTTATTTCAGCTACCAAAAAGTTTGTAAAAACTATGTTGAACACCCCAGAATATTTGTTGGAATATTTCCAACCATTCCTAAAGTTTTCAACATTTTTGAAAGCTTAAAGTTTCTGATTTCAAATTTTAAACTTGAAACCAGTAGCTTTTTGGATTTAATTAAAATGCTTAAAGTGTCAAGAAAATGGTTTTCTTCATTGCTCATTTACTTTCATGATTTATCAGAAAGATTTAACTTTTCTTGATGCCATTTTGGGTTCATTGATTTTAACTAGTTTGAATTTTCCTTTACTTTGAGAAGTGGCTAGGGTTTTAGCATTTTCCTTCATCACTTGCTTTGTTCTTGTTGAAATTTTCCTAGATGCAATGCAAAGAAAACATGAGCACAAAGCTAATTTTCTTAAGGTGTCAGGGATGTGACAGAAGAGGGGTAAGAAACAATAAATAATAGCAACGGTGCAACACAATGCATGACATGGCAACATGCAGTCTAGATTTGAGCTAACGCAGCAACATCCGTCATAGACGGTTCGGAAGAATATCTAACGATATTTTCCGGATCTCTGGCTACTGCCGGTCGGACGGAAAACGATGGAAAAAGTTCCATGTTTGCTATGCTAGGGACGCGTGATAGACGAATGGACCGTGTATCCGGGTTCGACTCATTCTGCTGATCAACTTTCATGTTGAAATTATTTTGATCTGACTTACGGATTATTATATATTATTTTTTAAAGTTTTATTCAATATTTAGGAATTGAAAACAGATTTAATTAATTTGATTAAATGGAATTATGACATCAGCATGATGTCATGCTGGCATCAGCAGTTGAATGGTCAACTGACCAGTGGGTCCCATGCGTCATAGACTCAGTTTTTAATTAGGGTTAACTATTAATTAATCAGATTAATTTAGTGGGGGACCCACGTGTCATACTCTAATTATCCTAATTACTTAATTATCCATTTAATTGATTAACTAATTAATTAAATAATATATATATATATGTATATTTATTTATAAAAAACATAATTTTATTTTTATTATCATTTTTATTTAACAACGTGTGGGGCCTCCCTTCAGTGGGAGTGGAGGTTTGGCCCCACCGGTAAGTGACAACGGTTTAATACACACGCATATTCATATTTACCTATATACATTAAACATAATGTATTTTTCCGTATACATGCATACATACATAATAATACATACGTACATACATGCATCTAATACATACATACACGTATACATCATTATACATATTTTTCTTTTCTAACTCATCTCTAACCTCTCTCTCTGAGGACATCTCTCTCACAAGAACATTCTCTTCTCAACAGAGAGAGGGAGGCATCTCCACCTCCACCTCCCGGAGCTCAACGGCGCTGGAACGCGACGACGATCGCCTGAATGGTACCGGGAGAGGGAGTAGGAGAGGATGACCGGGGCACGGAGCTCACCGGCGTTGACGGGAGGGCCCGGTGTAGCCGAAGTGTACGGGGAGTCGGCGTGGTTCCGGCGAGGAGGAGCGTTCTGGTGGTGGTGACGACGTTGGGGAGGCTTCGGCGACGCAGGGGGGGCTGGGGCCGGCCGGAACCGGCCCGGTGGATGCGAGGCGGCCGTCGGAGGCCCAACGGAGGGGCTCGGACGACGGGAGGAGGTGGTTGTGAAGGAGGGGGCCGGCGCGAGGTAGGCCGAGTGGATGTGGGGCGATCTCGGGTTAGTGGCGTCGGTGGCGCGGGGTGGAGGGGCAGGGTGGTTGTGAATCTGGGAGGGTCGGCCTGGGCAGTGGTGCGCTCGAGAGGGAGAGAGGTTCTTGGCGACGGGGAGGGATGGGGTCGTGCGGGAGTGGTGGGAGCGAGGAGAGAGGAGGGGCCACGTGGGGCTGGGTGTGGCGGCGGCCAGGGGAGGGACTGGGAGCGGTTGGGCTAGGGTTTAGCCCCGATGGGGGGCTTTGTACCCCACCACTAGGTGGGCCGAGATGGATATGGCCAGCTGGGCCACTTGGCCCAGTTGGTCAAGTTTTTTGTTTTCTTTTATTATTTGTGTTTTAAATATATAGGGTTTTAACAAATTCAAAATTCCCGATTTGTTTTAATAAATCATATAGGGGTTTTCATAACTCACCCGATATATTTGAACTCATTCGGTAACTTTCCCCGTTTGATTTTATTTTTAAATTTCGAATTGAAATTGTTCTGAACTAACGCCACGTCAATGATAGGGAATCGTGGTGACGTGGCATCATTAGCGTGTGATCATTGTAGCTTAATTACAATCATCACTGTAGCAAAAGTTGAGGATGTCACAATATCCAATAAAGTGCAATTACGACGTTCAGACACACCGTTACGCTGAGGTATGCCACGCGGCGTGTGTCGGCGTTCTAGGAATGGGGGTACCCAAACCTTCCTGCCTACGGCCCAGGGTTGGCCCACTTCATCGACCAAAAACCAACAGGCCCGACATCACTCAAGGCAAGGCCCTCGCGAGGGACCATGCCTCGCGAGGAGGAACGGTATCAAGACCCATAGGGGGCCTCCGCAGGAACCCTTCGGAGCGGCGGATATTCCAAGGCAAGGCCAAGTATCAGGACTCAAGGGTGACATGGAGGAAGGGCAGGCGAGCAGCAGACAGCAGGACGGTGCAGTTCCCCTTTAGTACAAAGGGGGCAAAGGCGCACGCAGGTCTCGAAGGCATCTTCCAAAGGTTTCCCTTTTGGTGTAAGAAGGCCACCTCCGCCCGCCGATAGGATGGACGTCATCCCTGGACCAGCCCGTGCTGCGCCGGCAGCCACTTTGCTGGCAAAGACCACCTTTGGGCAGTGGGAGCATGTTCCCTTGACCCCCTTCAAAATTGGCCATTGTGGGATCCCTTCCCGCCGAAACGATAAGGGAAGAGGACCGAGGCCTTTCTACTGCAACAAAAGACCTTCCAACAGCTCCAGAAATAGGAGTGTTGCTTGATACTCCTCAGCAACGGCACCAGGAATCCTTCAGCTACGGCTAGGCCTTAAGGGACTTCCTAGGCAAGTATGCAAAGGATTTCCCCCCGTGGCCTTGGAGCCTTGCGTTGGTGTTCCCTCAAAGCGGAAAGGGTGATGTAGTGTAGCGGTGGTAAGTACTTCCCTCAGTTTGAGAACCAAGGTATCAATCCAGTGGAGGAGTATCTCAAGATCCTATACAAACACAAAAACATGCTCCCAACGCTATGAAGGGGTTGTCAATCCCTTATAGATTGTTTGCCAAGTGAGAACTGAAAGCAACAAAGTAACAAAGCAAAGTAAAAGCGGAGCTGTAAACGATGGATGTGAATAGACCCGAGGGCCGTAGTGTTTACTAGTGGCTTCTCTCATGAAAGCAAGTAGATGGTGGGTGAACAAATTACTGTCGAGCAATTGATAGAACTGTGCAGAGTCATGACGATATCTATGCAATGATTGTTTCTATAGGCATCACGTCTGAAACAAGTAGACCGATACTTTCTGCATCTGCTACTATTACTCCACATGTCGACCGCTATCCAGCATGCATCTAGTGTATTAAGTCCATAAGAACAGAGTAACGCCTTAAGCAAGATGACATGATGTAGAGGGATAATCTCAAACCAATGATAAAACCCCCATCTTTTTAACCTTGATGACAACTACTTAATGTGTGCCTTGCTGCCCTTACTGTCATTGGGAAAGGTCACCACATGGCAGAACCCAAAACCAAGCACTTCTCCCATTGCAAGAACCATAGATCTAGTTGGCCAAACAAAACCCAAGACTCGGAGAGACTTACAAGGATATCAAATCATGCATATAAGAAATCAGCAAAGACTCAAATATATACCATAGATAATCTGATCACAAATCCACAATTCATCAGATCTCGACAAACACACCGCCAAAGAAGATTACATCGGATAGATCTCCATGAAGATCATGGAGAACTTTGTATTGAAGATCCAAGAGAGAGAAGAAGCCATCTAGCTACTTACTACGGACCCATAGGTATGAAGTGAACTACTCACGAGTCATTGGAGGGGCGATGATGATGATGAAGAAGCCCTCGAACTCCAAAGTCCCCTCCAGTAGGGCGCCGGGAAGGGTCTCCAGATGAAATCTCGCGGAAACGGAAGCTTGCGACGGTGGAAAAGTATTTTCGAGGCTCCCCTGATTTTTTGCGGAATATTTAGGAATTTATAGGCCAAAGACCTAGGTCAGGGGGCGGTCAGGGAGGCCACAAGCCTGCCCACCGCCGCCTCCCCCTGGTGGCGGAGTGGGGGCTTGTGGGCTCCGTGGAGCCCACCTCGCTTGGCCCAAAAGCCCCTTGGTCTTCTTCCGTTCGGGAAAAAATCATTTCGGGTTTTTTCTTCCGTTTGGACTGTGTTCCAAAATCATATGTGAAAAGAGTCAAAAACACGGAAAAAACAGGAACCATCAAAAATTATTTTGTCCCAAAAAAGATATAAAAGGTACATAAAACAACCAAAGAAGACAAGATAACAGCGTGGAACCATCAAAAATTATAGATACGTTTGAGACGTATCAAGCATCCCCAAGCTTAACTCCTGCTCGTCCTCGAGTAGGGAAGTGATAAGAATGAATTTGTGATGCTTTCATGCTACCTAGCATAGGTGTCCTTTGTAATTCCTCTTATGTGACGTGAATGTTTAGATCCATTAGATTCAAAACAATAGTTTGCTATTGACGTGGAAACAATAATAATTCAAGCAAACTAGCAAAGTAATCATGAAGTTTCAAAATAACAAGGCCAAAAGAAAGTTATCCCTACAAAAGCATATAGTCTGGCTATGCTCTATCATCATTGCACAACGAATTTAAATCATGCACAACCCCGGTATTGGCCAAGTAATCGTTTCACACCTTTACTTTCTCAAACATTTTCAACTCTCACGCAATACATGAGCGTGAGCCATGGTTATAGCACCATAGATGGTGTGGAATGTAGTGGAGGTTGCAAGATAAAAAGGAGAAGATAGTCACATTAACTAGGCATATCAATGAGATGTGGATATTCTCATCAATAGATATCAATGTGAATGAGTAGGGATTGCCATACAAATGATGCACTAGAGCTACGAGTATGTGAAAGCTCTTAAAGAAAACTAGTGGGTGTGCATCCAACTTGCTTGCTCACGAAGACCTAAGGAAATTTTGAGGAAGCCTATCATTGGAATATACAAGCCAAGTTATATAATGAAAATTTCCCACTAGTTATATGGTGGTGACAAAACGAGAGACTCTCAATCAAGAAGATCATGGTGCTCAATATGCACAAGTGTGGAAAAAGTGGTAGCATTGTCCCTTCTCTCATTTTTTTTATTTGGTGGGCTCTTTGGCCTCTTTTTTGTGGGCTTCTTTGGCCTCTTTTATTTCCTCACATGGGACAATGCTCCTTCGGTAATGTACCGTGGCAATGATCTAGCATGGGATAGACATCAATGGAAACATCATGCTAGCTATCTTACGATCATGCAATGGCAATGTAGACGTGCTGGCACATATCATGGTGGTAGTTGCATGGCAATATATCTCGGAATGACTTTGAAAAAGCCATAATAGGTAGGTATGGTGGCTTTTTTGAGGGAGGCTAATGGTGGGTTTTGTGCACCGGCAAAAGTTGCACGGCACTAAAGAAGATATTGATGGTGGCAGGTGAAAGTGCATCTAAACCATGGGCTCAACATTAGTCATGAAGTACTCATATACTTGTTGCAAAAGTTTTATTAGTAATCGAAACAAAGCACTCAACACATACTCCTAGGGGAAGGGTTGGTAGGTATAAACCATCGCGCGATCCCGACCGCCACGCAAAGGATGACAATCAATATACTAATCATGCTCAGATTTCATCACATTGCGGTTCACCATACGTGCATGCTACGGGAATCACTAACTTCAACACAAGTATTTCTAGATACACAACACCTTACTAGCATGACTTCAATATTACCATAACCACAACTCAAAACTAATTGAGATGAATCAAACTTCTCTAACTATTCAATGCACATGAAGGTGGAAGTTTTCGTATCCCTTTGGATAACTACCCCTTTTGAGACTACTTTAAAAGCATAGATCAATTACCAAGCCATGCACCGCTGTGCTCTAAAAGATATAAGTGAAGCTCATAGAGCAAAAGTATCTAGCTAAAAAGATATAAGTGAAGCACATGTGAGCTGAATTGTCTACCAAAAGATATAAGTGAAGCTCGACAAAATCACGGTGTGTGCATGTATCTCTCTCTAGGTGTGCAGCAAGGATTATTGTGACACAACAAAAATAAAAGTCTCCTACGATACAACACGCTCCAAGCAAAAACACATAACATGTGGTGAATAAAAATATAGCCCCAAGTAACGTTACCGATGGATTGAAGACGAGAGAGGGGATGCCTTCCCGGGGCATCCCCAAGCTTAGGATTTTACGGCATCGTTGAATCTCTTGGAGTGCCTTGGGCATCCCCAAGCTTGAGTTCTTGCCACTCTTTATCTCTTTGTCCATAAGAACTTCACCCAAAACTTGAAAGCTTCACAACATGAAACTTAAACAGAAACTCGTGATAACATTAGTACAAGAAAGCAAACCACCACTTCCTTAGGTACTGTAGAAAACTTAAATTCTACTTGTGCTGATGTTGGGTTACTGTATTTTAAATCTTCCATGGCTAATACCCCCCGATACTATCCATAGTTTCATCAAAATAAGCAACCAACACAACAAAAACAGAATCTGTTAACAGCAGACCAGTCTGTAGCAATCTGTATGTTTCGTATACCTATGGTACTTCAAAAATTCTGAAATTTTACGACAGTCTAAATAATTTGCGTAGCAATCAGCAGCAAAACGAATCAACTCAAAATCTCTTACAGAAAAAAATAAAAATTATTTTCGTGAGCAGAAAGTTTCTGTCTTTTCCAGCATGACCGAACGATCATCCCCAAGACTAATCATAACGGTTTTGCTTGGCACAAATGCAAAAAGAAACACAAAAAACACAATCATAACAGAATTATGAAAGTGTGGAAAAAAAAACAGAAAGAAAAAGGATAGATTCGTTGGGTTGCCTCCCAACAAGTGCTTTTGTTTAACGCCCTTAGCTAGGCGAAAGTGATGGAATCACGTATAGTCATCTTTGGTGCTCAAGCCATAAGTAGCCCTCATCATAGATTCATAAGGCAATCTTATTTTCTTTCTAGGAAAGTGCTCCATGCCCTTCTTTAAAGGAAATTGAAATCTAATATTCTCTTCCTTCATATCGATGATAGCACCAATAGTCCTTAGGAAAGGTCTACCAAGAATAATGGGACATGAAGGATTGCAATCTATGTCAAGTACAATGAAATCCACGGGTACATAGTTCTTATTTACAACAATAAGAACATCATCGATCCTCCCCATGGGTTTCTTGAAAGTAGAATCCGCAAGATGCAAATTAAGAGAACACTCTTCAATCTCATGAAAACCAAGAATATCACATAAAGACTTTGGAATCGCGGAAACACTAGCACCCAAATCACACAAAGCATTACACTCATAGTTTTTGATCTTGATTTTGATAGTAGGTTCCCACTCATCATGAAGTTTTCTAGGTATAGAGACTTCTAGTTCGAGCTTCTCTTCAAGAGATTTCATCATAGCATCTACGATATGCGCGGTAAAGGCTTTATTTTGGCTATAAGCATCTCGAGAGTTTGCAATGGATTGCATCAAAGAAATGCATTCAAACAAGGATCAATTATCATAATTGAAATGCTTGATATCCAAAGTGGGAGTTTCATTACTACCCAAATTTTTGACTTCTTCTACTTCACTCTCCACACCTTCATCATCAAGATAGGTGGACTCCGAATCATTGGGGCGTTTTTAAACCAAAGTGGATTCCTATCCAGCCCCTCCATAGGTAGGTTTGACACGCGAAAACAAAGATTCAAGAGGAGACACACCAAGCACTTTAAGATCTTCGTGATTTGCATCACTAGAACGCACCCTTTTAAACCATTCATGTCTAGCGCGAATTTGGGCGGTTCTTTCTTTGCTCTCATTCATGGAGATACGCATAGCTTTCAAAGTTTCATCCAAGTTGATCTCGGGAGGAGCGCATCTAACTTTCAAAGCATCAATATCACAAGACATCCTATCAACGCTTTTAGCCAAATCGTCTATTTTGAGTAGTTTTTCCTCTATGGACGCATTGAAAATCTTTTGAGAGTTGATGAACTCTTTGATATTACTCTCTAAATCAGAGGGTAATTTGTTGTGATTTCCATAAGTGTTGCCGTAGGAATTGCCATAATTGTTAGAGGAGTTACTAGGAAAAGGCCTAGGAACATAGTTTCCTCTAAAAGCATTGTTGTTGCAAAAATTGTTCCTACCAACAAAATTCACGTCCAAACTAGCGTTGCTACTCTCAATCAAAGAAGATATTGGCATGTCATTCGGATCTACGGTAGCGTTTCTACTAGCAACCAAGTTCATCAACTCGTCCATCTTAGCACTAAGCGAGTTAATCTCTTCTATGGCATGCACCTTTTTGCTAGCAGCGACCTTTCAGTGTGCTACTGAGAGTAGTTGGTCATGATATTGTCTAGGATTTTTGTAGCGTCTCCTAGCGTGAGTTGCATGAACGTTCCACCTGAGGCGGAGTCCAAGATATTGCGAGAAGCAAAATTCAAGCCTGCGTAAAAGATTTGTATAATCATCCACAAACTCAAGCCATGAGCGGGACAATTTCTAATCGTAAGCTTCATCCTCTCCCAAGATTGTGCAACGTGTTCATGATCAATTTTCTTGAAATTCATGATATCGTTACGTAAGGAGATGATCTTAACCGGCAGGAAATACTTGGATGTGTAAGCATCTTTGCACCTATCCCAATAATCGATACTATTTTTAGGCAAAGAAGAAAACCAAGTTTTTGCGCGATCTCGCAACGAGAAAGGAAAAAGTTTCAACTTAATCACGTCATTATCCACATCTCTTTTCTTTTGCATATCACAAAGCTCAATGAAGGTATTGAGATGGGATGCAGCATCTTCACTAGGAAGGCCAGATAATTGCTCTTTCATAACAAGATTCAGCAAAGCTGCGTTGATTTCATACGATTCCGCACTAGTGGCGGGAGCAATCGGAGTACTAATAAAATCATTATTATTAGTGCTCGAGAAGTCGCAAAGTTTGGTGTTTTCATACATGATGTCTTCAACAAACAAACAAGCACACAAGCAAGCAAGAAACCGGCAAAGGAAAACGGTAAGGGCAAAAGAAAACGGCGAAGGAAAAAGGCGAATGAAAACGGCAAATGTGAAGTGGGGGATAGGAAAACTAGAGACAACTAGCAACAAAAGTAAATGCAAGAGAAGAGTTTGTCAAACCTACTTGGATAGATCTTGATTTCTCCTCCCCAGCAACGGCGCCAGAAATAGGCACGTTGTCGGGAAATTATCTTGACGTGCTCCTCCCCGGCAACGGCGCCAGAAATACTTCTGCTACTGCGACAAAAGACCTTCCAACGGCGCCAGAAATAGGAGTGTTGCTTGATACTCCTCAGCAACGGCACCAGGGATCCTTCAGCTGCGGCTACGCCTTAAGGGACTTCCTAGGCAAGTATGCAAAGGATTTCCCCAGTGGCCTTGGAGCCTTGCGTTGGTGTTCCCTCGAAGCGGAAAGGGTGATGTAGCGTAGCGGTGGTAAGTACTTCACTCAGTTTGAGAACCAAGGAATAAATCCAGTGGAGTATCTCAAGAACCTGCACAAACACAAAAACTTGCTGCCAACGCTATGAAGGGGTTGTCAATCCCTTATAGATTGTTTGCCAAGTGAGAACTAAAAGCAACAAAGTAACAAAGCAAAGTAAAAGAGGAGGTGTAAACGATGGATGTGAATATACCCGGGGGCCGTAGTGTTTACTAGTGGCTTCTCTCATGAAAGCAAGTAGACGGTGGGTGAACAAGTTACTGTCGAGCAATTGATAGAACTGTGCAGAGTCGTGACGATATCTATGCAGTGATTGTTTCTATAGGCACCACGTCGGGAACAAGTAGACCGATACTTTCTGCATCTACTACTATTACTCCACACGTCGACCGCTATCCAACATGCATCTAGTGTATTAAGTCCATAAGAACAGAGTAACGCCTTAAGCAAGATGACATGATGTCGAGGGATAATATCAAACCAATGATAAAAACCCCATCTTTTTCCCCTTGATGGCAACTACTTGATGTATGCCTTGCTGCCCCTACTGTCACTGGGAAAGGTCACCACATGGCAGAACCCAAAACCAAGCACTTCTCCCATTGCAAGAATCATAGATCTAGTTGGACAAACAAAACCCAAGACTCGGAGAGACTTACAAGGATATCAAATCATGCATATAAGAAATCAGCAAAGACTCAAATATATATCATAGATAATCTGATCACAAACCCACAATTCATCGGATCTCGACAAACACACCGCCAAAGAAGATTACATCGGATAGATATCCATGAAGATCATGGAGAACTTTGTATTGAAGATCCAAGAGAGAAAAGAAGCCATCTCGCTACTAACTACGGAATCGTAGGTGTGAAGTGAACTACTCACGAGTCATTGGAGGGGCGATGATGATGATGAAGAAGCCCTCCAACTCCAAAGTCCCCTCCGGCAGGGCGCCGGGAAGGGTCTCCAGATAAGATCTCGCGGAAACGGAAGTTTGCGGCGACGGAAAAGTATTGTTGAGGCTCCCCTTATTTTTTGTTGAATATTTGGGAAGTTATAGGCCAAAGACCTAGGTCAGGGGGCGGCCAGGGAGGCCACAAGCCTGCCCACCGCCGCCTCCCCCTGGTGGCGGAGTGGGGGCTTGTGGGCTCCCTGGAGCCCACCTGCCTTGGCCCAAAAGCCCCCTGGTCTTCTTCCGTTCGGGAAAAAATCATTCCGGGGTTTTTCTTCCGTTTGCACTCCGTTCTAAAGTCAGATCTGAAAAGAGTCAAAAACACGGAAACAACAGGAACTGGCACTTGGCACTGAATTAATAAGTTAGTCCCAAAAAAGATATAAAAGGTACATAAAACAACCAAAGAAGACAAGATAACAGCATGAAACCATCAAAAATTATAGATACGTTTGAGACGTATCAGGCCTCCGCTATATACAGAGGATAGGTTACTTCATAGAGTGGGGGGGATCCGATCCGATTCATTCATCCTCGCCCAACGGAATCACACAAGGACGAACCAGCCTCCGGAGGCCCTCGAACACTGTACTAGTTCATCCACCCACCTCCACGAGGGGCAATCCACCAAAGCAGGAGTAGGGTATTACGGTTCCCAGCGACCCGAACATGGGTAAACTGCCGTGTTCTGTGTCTTCCTCACCATCGAGTGAGTTCTTTGCCATCTCCGATGAGTAGTGAGCTAGGTGAGGCGAGCCCACGAGAGATCTTCGTACATGCCCCTGAGTTCGAATCTTTAGGGTTTTGTGGAGCCCTAAATCCAACATTTGGCGCGCCAGATTGGGGGCGTGTCATGGTCTTCCTTGGGCTTCATCCTCCCTAAGCCACGTTGCTCCGATGGCTGGCTCCCAACAAGCTTCCTCGAGCCTCGTCGAGCTAGCTTCTAACCGTCATACCACGACGGTGGGAGGCACGCGTACCAGCGTTATGGTACCAGGCAGCTCGTACCAGATCGTCAACATCGTCTCCACCGCCGCAACCACCAACTCCGCCCAGGCGCACGGTGGCTGGGAGGCACCCCCAGCATCCACGATGCGCCGCATCAACTTAGGGGACCTCGGCGCGCACGACGCACTACAGATGGCGAGCGAGATGCTCCGCCAGCGACCGACGCAATGGGATTTCGACGCCTAGGTGACCACATCTTGGAGCTGAACGCCATCGCCTAGAAGGCCATCCGACCCCACTCATCTTCAGGGCCACATGCGTCAGGCACCGGGGGCTCGCACCACCTACCGGCCCTCACGCCTGCAAGCGACAGGGCCCCTCCAACGCGGGACAAGGCCAAGAGAGATGCATCACATGCTGCCCTCCTCCTCCTCCAAATTCCGATGGCCGGCCTTGAGGCGCAGCTTGCCGGAAACCGCCAGGGGCGCGATGAGAACGGCAGGGCGTCCGATGCACACGTCGACGGGCATCACCAAGACCGGGTCAGCCCCCGACAACCTAGGGAGGCCAGGCAGGAGCGCTCCCTTAGGCGTAGCCAGCAGCGAGCAACGGAGGCGCCAGCGTGGGCGAACCACGGCGATGAAGACACATCAGGGTACCAAGGGAGGAGTCTGCACCGAGCAATGCCACGACCACCCAACGGCAGCAACAGGAACAAGCGGCTTCGTGCAGAGGCCCATCACAAGAAGAACTCCGAGCGACGCGACCAGGGGGACCTCCCCCTGCCGCCGAGAGGGACCGCCACCGTCGCGCTGCTGAACGGCTTTGGAGGTCTATCGAACGCCTGCATGGAGCCTTACGTACCGTGTTAAGTAACACCACTTGACCCTGTCGACGAGGAAGAGCCTCATGCGTCTACCCGAGGCGCCAGCCCCTCTCAGGAGTAAGGAACGCTCAGGGGGTCCCCCTCGAGCTGCGCCCTAGGGCTCCCAATGGCGGAGCACTAGGCCCAAAAGGCGCGGGCAGGTGGGTGCCCCCAAGCCACGGGGAGTGACGCTAGTCGCCGCCCCCGCGGAGGAACTGCGGAGAACCAGGTCCCCGGTCTCAGGAGGATGAGCTAGATGAAGCAGCGGGATGCAAGTTGTGCTAGTCACCCGCGACAACTACCGTGTTGAAGTGGGCGCCGGGGGCCGGGCCTCACCAGGCGCCCCTCTGGCGCGAAGAAGCTACACGAGGTATTTTTTTGGTTCACTACTCTAGGGGGTGTCCGGTGGCCGCATGAGCCTCGGGTGTTCAGGGCGCACCTTTGCCCATCGAGTCATTTATGCATGCTTCCGTAACTTCTGCTGCATCCATTCAGCAATCTGACATCTTGCCTTGCTTGCATCTTTGGGCGATCTACCTCCCCCGCTCAGGGTCTCCGGCTGGTGCGCATCGCCTCGTCGCGGGACCTGGGGAGACCCCACGGCTCCCCAGGTCCACAATCAACAAGATGAAGTGGGGGCCGCTTGAGCATCAAAAGGGGGCCCCTAAGCATCGAGCCTCAGGGGCCTTACTGTTCATAAGGCCACCTGCCATCCTTGATTTCGTCCATGGACATTCATTCGTTATCAGGGGTGGCAGGGCTTGACCCCATAGCTAAGATCGTTCATTCGGTCGCAAGCAACGACGGTTGGGAAATGTGAGGGACCGGGTCTTGGTGACACAGATCCACTCGGACGTCAAAGGGGGCTCCTGAGCATCGCGCCTCAGGAGCCTTACCAGTCACAAAGCCACTTGGACACCCTGGTGCCGTCCAGACACATTCGATCGATATCAGGGGAGCCAGGGCCTTGCCCCGTGAGGTGCCTCACGATAGTAGGGAAATGCGCGGGACTCGGACCTGCCGATGTAGAGCAGTAGAAAAGACCTCAACCAGTCTCAGGAGGAGGAGGAAGCATCATGGAGCCGGAGCATCCTCATGTTCTCCCTACAATCCCCACGGGACCTGCACCAACTCGCGGCACCTCTGCATCATCCTTCAATCCTTCCGGAACCTACTTCATCCCGTGACACTCTCACATAATAACAAGCCGAGGCTGTATATGCCCAGGGCCCCCCGAGGACGCGGAAGGGGCCCATCCCACGCCGAGTGGGTGACCTATGCTCCCCGCTCGATAAAGATGGAGGTAATCAACACAGTCCACCAATGACTTTCGGAATCAGGCGCCTATGCCTCGGGGGTAGGGACACTCGCGAGGCCAAAGCGTCCTCGCGACCTCCTAGATACACCCCCACCGTGACACTCTCACGTAATAACGAGCCGAGGTTGTATACGCCCAGGCCCCCCCCCCCCCCCCCCGAGGATGCGGAAGGGGTCCATCCCACGCCTAGTGGAATCCCTACGCTCCGCGCTGGGGAGAAGACGGAGACAATCAACTCAGTCCATCAATGACTATGCCCGCAGCTGGTAAGGAAATCAGCACAGTCCACCAATGACTGTGCGAGCCTAGGCACCGAACGCGGCGTTTGCTTGCTTCTTCCTGGATTATGAACTATCTTTTGCCAGACTTAAATCTGTCAATCTTAAAAGTTATGTTTGAAAAACAAAGGGGGGGATGGCGGAACTTTCTCTTGCGCTTTCTCGTCTTGCCGGATTTGAAGCCTCTTTTTCTGGATGACATTTTCTGAGGAGCTGAACGCTCCGCACCGCTCCTAGGGGCCAAGGAGAGAAAGCAAGGACTTGACGTCCCAGGGGCAAACATTTATGGCGATCAACCCCCCCTCGAGGGTCCAGATCGAAGCACGATATCACCACAAAGAGTCTCAGGAGGCCTCAGGGCGTCCTGGGGCGATGACCTAAGGAACAGGGAGAGGAATCGCTCGAGCGCCAAGGGGGGCTCCTGAGCATCGAGCCTCAGGAGCCTCACCGGTCATAAGGAGCGGGACCAGGGCCCCTAGACATAGAGTGACGAAAGGATCTTCACCTCGTCCCACCTATAAAGCAGAAGCTACTCAGGAGGAGCTACAAAAGAGATCGACGCAAACCCACAAGACCAGAGGACTAAGCTGCAACACGGGACGAGGCCATCGACCAAGCATTCAACGACACAAACGATGCCTCGGGAGGATGAGACCTCCAGAGGGTCCTGATCGCCGCTCCCCCGAGCAACGGTTGGTTCATCAACGGGCCCTACACAAGGAAATCAAACCGCAACAACTACCAGCGAGCGAGCCATCGATTCAAGAGCAAGAGGAAAAAGGGAGAACGACGACGGTAATAACACAAAAGCTTAACGCCCGACAGGGCAAAGTTCTTGAGCCAACATCGCAGGAGCAGGAAAAGAGAAGCTAAGGGGAGCCTAGGGAGAGAGGTCGCTGACACCACCCTTGGCACCAGCAGGTTCTGCGTTGGAGCCCTCCTACTCACTTGAGGCAGGCAACCGCACGTACCGCTCCACCAGGGTGGTCACGTACGGGCGCACTTAGTCCTAGATAAGGCGCCAGGGCTCAGAGGGCACTGGCTCGACGACGCGCTGGAGGTCGAGCTCCGGGATGAGGCGGCACAGGTTGGAGAAGACGAGCGTCAAGGCAAGGCCCAGAAGCTCGCACGCGTCGGACACGTTGTCCTCCTCCACACGGGAGACGCCGCCTGATGTCTACGCACACTTCTATTCTTGTAGACTATGTTGGGCCTGCAAGCGTAGAGGTTTGTAGGACAACAACAATTTCCCTCAAGTGGATGACCTAAGGTTTATCGAGCTCAGGGAAGTAGAGGTTGAAGATGATCTCTCTCAAGCGACTCTGCAATTAAGATACAAGAAGTCTCTTGTGTCGCCAACACACCTAATTAAATGGTAAATTGTATAGGTGCACTAGTTCGGCGAAGAGATGGTAAAATATGGGTGATAGGTGTGGCAAAGCAAGGTAATATAAACCTGTAATAAAAATGGTAGAAAGGTAACAAGTGACAAAAGTGAGCATAAACGGTGTAACAATGGTGAGAAACAAGGCCTAGGCTTCATACTTTCACTAGTGGCAACTCCCAACAACATTAACATAGTCTACTCACATGATATTTCCACTAAATCATGCAATGGTGACATACTCGGAGGTCATTCCTTTGTGATCAAGGGAGGACGAGAATTATGTAGGGCTACAAAAGCACACTTCAGAGTTCGTAGTTCTCATCTATGGATTTCCCAATGTTACCGCGGCCATGCAAAGAGAGTACCACAATGACCACAACGTATCTCAACGATAGTCAAGGACAAGAACCAAGAGACTCTAAATCTTCAACCAATTCACAAAAAAGGAAATCACTTATGAAAATATTCTTTTTAATCCATTTCCAATAGACCGCTGTCACAATGGTCTCGGGCATTATACTAGATAAGATCAAGTGAGTACATCAATCCAATACATAGAAGAAGGGGAAACATCATGGGATCACCCTAGGTTAACATAGCCTATGATCAGAATCAAGATCACGTCATGGGAGAGAGAATTAACCACATAGCTACGGTAGAAGGCCTCAGCCCCGAGGAGGAACTTCTCCCGCTTCATGGAGGGAGGAAGCAATGTCGATGGAGATGAATCTGGGGGCACTTCTACGTCCCGGTAGGGTGCCGACACAGGAATTCTGTCCCCCGAAAGTTGTCGGCGGAGATTGGAATTGCTTCTGGAGAAAATGGTTTCAGAATTAGGATTTCCCATCCGAGGGGTAAATATAGGCCAAAGGAGGGCACCAGAGGGCGTGGGACCCACCCATGCGGCCTGTGGACGCAGCCGGGGGTAGGCCGCGCCAGGAGGTCGCCTGGACGGCCCCTGGCCCCCTCTGGCCCATCTTCGGTGATCTAGAAGCTTCCGGCACGCTGATTTTTATATATTTTTCTCGGGATTTTTGGGGCTCTGGAAAATGGGGTAAAAGCCCGTTCAAAACAGACATGAGCAAACAGGAACTCGCACTAGGTGCACTGAGTTAGTAGGTTAGTCTAAATATGTGTAAAATGATATAAAAGTGTAGTAAAACATATAAGAATGTCACCCAAAAGAGCATGGAACAAGCAGAAATTATAGATACGTTTGGGACATATCAACATCCCAAGCTTAATTCCTGCTCGTCCTCGAATAGGTAAATAATAACACAAATAGTTTCTGTGGTGACATGTTAACACACATATAAGAACCCCAAAGTAAAGCCAGTAAGATGTGCAATTCAAGTCAAGACAATAACAAGCAAGAGTCTATACCTAGTACTGAAATTAGAAAAGTATGAACCTAAAGGTGCAAGAGCTCTCGCTGTCCATGACTCGAATGTATCCAAATGGTGTTTGCGTGCAAGAAATGGGAGATGGGTTTAGAGCATACAATATTTTTTAATTGAGAACTCAATCTACTAAACCTCACACTTGGTCTCCTTCGGAATCTTATTTTGACTCTTCCCCGGACCACTCATGAGGCACAAGTCAAAATGATCCTCTCCCTTTCGACTTTGAGCATTCATGCAATGGATGAGCGTAAGCAAGATATGTTGGCACTTAGGATGGCAAATAGAATAATCATGGGGAAGGAAGACAAAAAGGTGTGAGAGACTCACATCAATCAGGACAACCATAGGCGAGAGAAAGACAAATGATAGATATGACGTGAGGAGTAGGGATTGCCATGTAACAAATGCACATATGAGCTAAGGTAAGCTCTCCAATGGAACTAGTGGGGGTGCATCCAACTTGTTTGCTCATGAAGACCTAGAGCTCATTTGAGGAGGCTCATCATTGGAATATGCAAAACAAGTTCTATAGTGTATGGGTCCCCACATAGTTATGCATGAATGATAATCTCTATGTAGTACAAACATAGCAATGGAGTACGAGTGTGGATCTTTCAAAGGAATAGTAGTGTTGCCCCCTTCTCTCATTTGTTTTCTTTTTTTTCTCTTTTTTTGTGGCCTCTTTGGCTCTTTCTATTTATATGTCATTTGTCCTCTTTGGGATCTTTTGTTTTGTCCTCTTTGGGATCTTTCCCTCACTTAAGGGCAACACTCTATGTTTTACATGAATAAAAAAGATCATCACACTTATAAGAAGTACTCAACATAAAGACAAGTGAAAACTATCATGATGTATGCAAATGTATGCCTCTACCAGTGTAGCAGGATATGCAATGATACTAGCGCGTCATGTAGCAATAATAAGGGCAAGGCCCAACTAGCATGCGGCTCCTCGATCAAGCAAAAGCATGTATGCCATGAAGATCAAGTCATGAGATGGTGGATGTTGCATGGCAATGTATCTCGGAAAGGCTACGAAAATGCCTTAATAGGTAGGTATGGTGGCTGTTTTGAGGAAAGATATAATGAGGCTTATGTATGTAGTGTATCATGTCATGGGTTTGGATGCACCGGTGAAGTTTGACCAACTCTCAAGATGAGAAATGGCAATGCACGGTACCGAAGAGGCTAGCAAAATATGGATGGTGGAAGTGCCAACAATCGAATACTCACATTAGTCCGAAGAACTCATGCACTTATTATCGGTAACTCTCTATCTAGTTAGGAAATTCACAAAGATACAAGTACCCCAAGGAGGAGTGTTTGGGGGTTTTCTTATCCTTGTGCATCCTCGACTCTTGGTAACGTGAGGGTACTCTATATATTCCAACCCCTCCAGAGGTTAGCGATCAATTTAGTAGCTAGAGTTCTCAACTAATTTTAAGTTTTTGAAAAACACACGGATTTCCCAAAATACGACACCTATCACTAATAGGCTCAAGCTCTTGGCACCAATAGTCCAGACATTACTCAAATCAATACCTCAAAACTATTGCAAGTTACTACTATACTTAAATAGAAATCTCAATTACCTACTCATGCAAGACACACAACTCGGCGCAACGAGCCAAATCTCTAGACAAGATAAGCATGATAACTCGAGAGAGTTCCAAAAGCAATCTAAATAAAATCTCTTAAAAAGATATAGCATGAAAACTAAGAGCTAAGCATGTCAGTAGCTAAGTAAAACTAGAGAACACACAAAAAAGATAAGCATGAAAACCTATGTTGTGTTCTAGAGTGGAATGGAGCATGTTTCTATCGCAAACAAGGTAGGCTAGGTTCCGACTTGTTATGAACAGCAAGAAAAACTAAAACAACCTAAAAAGTAAAGAGCGGGACGCTCCAAGCATAGCACATAGCATGGAGATGGACGAACTGATGATTGTTGATAGAGAAGGGGATGCACGGGGGCATCCCCAAGCTTAGACACTTGAGTCTCCTTGAATATTTCTTGGGGGTGCATGGGGGCATCCCCAAGATTGAACGCTTGACACTCCTGGTTCTTCTTTCTTCCATCGCCCACTTGAAAACTCCCTTCATACGAAACTCATTATAAGCTGATTAGAGTGGTTAGTACCCATGATAAAATAATTCATTAACTACTGGAAATAAATATTTTCATGAAAATATACTGTTTATCATGATTTACAAAAGGTTTTTGCAAAGGAAAAACAAGCTTAAGATCTGCAAAATGATGAAAACACAAAACGTGATAGAATCTGTGAAAGACTGAACAACATGTAGTAAATAATTTTTTCGGGGAACTTCTGCAACTCAAATAAAAAAACTCAGAACATATGCCAGAAATAAAATTATATACAGAATTCTTTCATAAAAATTCAGATCAAAAAGATGATCTGGTGATTTTTAGCGAATTGTTCCGTCAAGCAGACAAAATCTGTTTCTGGACACCATGTCACAACTTTTGAACTTTCTTGTAATCGGAGGCTAAAACTTGGCACAAAGCTTAAAAATAAATATACAATGATGTTTATACAGTAGTAACACACATCAAGACCACTAAAACTGAAAGTAAAAACTCAAAGTAAAGATAACAAGGGTTGTCTCCCTAGAGCTCTTTCTTTATAGCCATAAAGATAGGCTTAAGATTTTAATGATGCTCTCGTAGGAATAAGAGTTGTAGAACAAAAGAGAGCATAAAGAAGAAAATACCAAACACATTTAAGTCTAACATGCTTCCTATGCATAGGAATATTTCAATAGAATAATTCATTGAAGCACAAAGCAATAAGCATAGGAAGGCAAAACAAGTGCAACTTCAAAACCTTCAACATAAAGGGAGGGAACTTGATATTATTGAAATATCTATAAGCATATGTTCCCTTCTCATAATAATTTTCAGTGGGATCATGAATAAACTCAACAATATAAGTATCACATAAAGCATTGTTACCATGATCCACATGCAAAAAGGTACTCTTACTCTCCACATAAGCATAATCTTTCTCATTGGTAATAGTGGGAGTAGGACTATCATAAACAACCTGAACACTATAGATTAATTGTGTATTGGGAAGATGGTGTTCAGCAAGGGAGTAATTCCCTCCATAATTATGACAAGTTTCATATGGATAATTTGTCATTATGTCATAGGTATCTTTACAATCACTATAGATAGGAGTTATAACATCATCATGGTAGAGAAGAGCATTATTATTGCTAGCAACTATATTTGTAAACATGTTGTTTTTATTCTTACTAGCAAAAGAACTATCAATTATCACATCACTAATGGGTAAAGGGCTTGCAATCCTATTATCCCCAAGCTTAGAGCTTGCCATATCATCATTTTCAAAGTTGGTACCAAAAAGATTTTCAAGATCATAAGTAGCATTATCATCATCTTCCCAATCACAATAAGTAACATGCATATCATAATCAAAATCATCTTCAACAGTACCTTCATACTTACCATCAAGATAATAACAATCAAGCTCACCATCCTCCATAAATTTATGTCTATTACGATAAAAGTTGACGCGAGGAATATGCTCAGGCCAGGTTGATACCCATTCTTCTTCATTCCTGTTCCTCTTCCTCCTCTTCTTTTTCTTATTCTTCACCTTAGGAAGGAGTGGTTGGAGAGAAAGCTTCTCCAAATATTTTGGTTTATCAATAGAAACAACAGGGGAAACTAGGGAGAAACTCTCCTTTTTATTAGTGGAAACATAAGAGACATTTTTATGCTTTGGTAAAGTTCCCTCCTTTCTAATCTTACTTATGTAATCATTTTCATGGCAATTAACAACACAATAGAGATGGCATTTTTGCAAAGTGTTGTTTATTCCTAAGGCATTATCATCTAGCCAAGAAGTTTTTTCTGATAACTCTTCACGCATCAAAAATAACATAAGTTCATCATAAAGATCAGAAGTGATCATGTTATCACACAACTGGTTAACAATTATGTTTTGAAAATTCAATCATTGAAAATTAAAGTGACCTTCTATACCACAAAGTTCACAAGTAAAAGGATAAAGGTCACACAATTCTCTAGCAATTTCATTTAAATCTCTAACCCAAGTGATTGTTCTTTCATGCTTATGTTGCTTATAATACTTCTCTTCTTTAATCATAGGCCTTTCACAAGGTCTATCCACTCCACAAAAATTAGCATGCTTATATAAAACTTCATTCTTAGGAATTGGATCATGCATGTTGCAAATATCATTAACAATTTCATCTTCTTTGCAAATCTCTTTAAAAGGTTCATGATGCTTGATCCAATTCTCCTTAGGCATATTAAGATGTGAAGCAATAGATTTGAGGAAATCAACAAGGAGTTGAGAACCAAGCCCAAACTTAGCACTAAACTTATTAAAACTTGCAGTTTCAACAAAGGTCTTAATGCAATCATACTCATAATTTATACGTGACTCTTTTCCTTTGCTGATCTCCCAATCTTCAGTATTGCATTGAATCCTTAGAAGGAGTTCCCATTTAGCATCAAACCTTTCGTTTGTGATAGAACCCATAGAGGAAGCATCGAGAAAGTCTTTATCCTGTCGAGAAAGCCTAGCATAGAAATTAGTAATAATCATATCTTTGGGGAGCCCATGGTTAGGGAATTTTAGCATTAAAGTTTTCAGTCTCCCCCAAGCTTAAGCTATGCTCTCTCCGTCACGGGGATAGAAATTATAAATATAATTCCTATTCTCATGGACTTCATGAAGAGGATAAAACTTGGAGTAAAAGAGAGACTGTATCTCTTTCCAATCCCGTAGGTGAGAATCATCTAGTAGCCTATACCATTCCAATGCTTTTCCTTTCAGTGACAAGGCAAATAATTTCCTTATGACTCCATCTCTTGCCAAACCTGAAATCTTAAACAACTCACAAAGTTCTGTAACTTTCAACAAATGAATACTAGGATCGATTGTTCCATCTCTTGCATAACAATCTTTCCTAATTATTTCAATTATCCCAAGTGGTATTTCAAATGGGATACATTCAGTAGATGGAGGAGACTTCTGTACCACGGGTGTGGTAAAGCGGCTTTCCCCAAGCAGCGAACTAAGAGTGCAGTTTTCCATAAGCCTAACTAGTGAAAATAAAAACAAGAAACGAAAAGATTTAATTCCAAGATCTAAAGATATACCTTCAAGCACTCACCTCCCCGGCAACGGCACCAGAAATAGATTGATGTCTACGCACGCTTCTATTCTTGTAGACTATGTTGGGCCTCCAAGCGCAGAGGTTTGTAGGACAGCAACAATTTCCCTCAAGTGGATGACCTAAGGTTTATCGAACTCAGGGAAGTAGAGGTTGAAGATGGTCTCTCTCAAGCGACCTTGCAATTAAGATACAAGAAGTCTCTTGTGTCCCGAACACACCTAATACAATGTTAAATTGTATAAGTGCACTAGTTTGGCGAATAGATGGTAAAATATGGGTGATAGGTGTGGCAAAGCAAGGTAATATAAATCTATAATAAAAATGGCAGCAAGGTAGCAACTGACAAAAGTGAGCATAAACGGTGTAACAATTGTGAGAAACAAGGCCTAGGCTTCATACTTTCACTAGTGGCAACTCCCAACAACATTAACATAGTCTAATCACATGATATTTCCACTAAAACATGCAATGGTGACATACTCGGAGGTCATTCCTTGGATTATGTAGGGCTACAAAAGCACACCTCACAGTTCATAGTTCTCATCTATGGATTTCCCAATGTCACGACGGCCTTCCAAAGAGAGTACCACAATCACCACAATGTATCTCAAGGATAGTCAAAGACAAGCACCAAGAGACTCTCAATCTTCAATCAATTCACAAAAGAGGAAATCACTCATGAAAATATTCTTCTAATCCATGTCCAATAGACCGCTGTTACCATGGTCTCGGGGATTATACTAGATAAGATCAAGTGAGTACATCAATCCAATAAATAGAAGAAGGGGAAACATCATGGGATGACATAGCCTATGATCACAATCAAGATCACATCAGGGGAGAGAGAATTAACCACATAGATACAATAGAAGGCCTCATCCCCGAGGAGGAACTACTCCCGCTTCATGGAGGAGGAAGCAACGTCGATGGAGATGAATCCGGGGGCACTTCCCCGTCCCGACAGGGTGCCGGGACAGGAATTCTGTCCCCCGAAACTTGTCGGTGATGGTGGCGGAGATCGGAATTGCTTCTGGAGAAAAGTGTTTTGGAATCAGTATTTCCCGGTCGAGGGGTAAATATAGGCCAAAGGAGGGCACCAGAGGGCGTGGGACCCACCGAGGTGGCGTGTCGGCACGACCAGGGGGTAGGCCGCGCCAGGAGGTCACCTGGACAGCCCCTGGCCCCCCTCTGGCCCATCTTCGGTGATCTGGAAGCTTCCGGTACGCTGATTTTTATATATTTTTCTAGGATTTTGGGTCTCTAGAAAATTGGGTAAAAGCCCCTGCAAAATAGACATCAACAGACAGGAACCGGCACTGGGTGCACTGAGTTAGTAGGTTAGTCCAAATATGTGTAAAATGATATAAAAGTATAGCAAAACATATAAGAATGTCACCGAAAAGATCATGGAACATGCAGAAATCATAGATACGTTTGGGATGTATCACCGGCCTCCAGCGTCTCCACCACCTTCTGTAAGAAGGCGAGGTAGCCCCCGGCGCTTCTCACATTTGGCAGCGTCGGGGCGTCTCCCACGAACTGGCGTGTCGTGCCTGCCGCCCGGCCGGTGATGCTCTCGAACTGTTTGGCGTGCTAGGACGCCATCATCCGGGCGTACGCCACCTCATCCTGGGCGGCCTAAACGGCGTCGGCCGCCTCCTGAACCTGCTTCTGCAGTGACACCAGCTCCTCCTTGGCCTCCGCTTTGCCCTAGCGAGCGGCCTAGAGGGCAACCTCGGTGCTCTCGAGCTGGACCCGGAGCCCTTTCGCCTCCTCCTGAAGCTCGCCAAGCTTAGGCTTCTTGGCGGCAGGTGCACTGGAGAAGAGGGAAGACCAACCATATAGCAACGAACGAGGCAACAGGAAGAAGAAGTGCGAATGAGAGACTTACTCATCGACCAAAGGCCAGTGGCGGTGGATGCACGGAGACCCCGAGGGCCCTCCACCGCTGCTCCCGGGGGCTGACGAGGGCGCGGGCAGTGCCGCTCGTTTCCCCGGCCTAAATCGCCTCCTGGGGACGCCGCGAAAGACAAAGAAGTGAAGGGGTGGAAAGGTTTTTCTCGGTGGAGCAAGGGAGGCAAAGAGGAAGCTCGAGATCATGGTGCCTCCCCCTTGCCAGGGGCGGGGCGGATTTATAGGAAAACCTCGGCCACCAACCGCCGTGGGAGCGCGAGCGTCGCGCGCCCCACGGGGGTCGCAAGGTGGGCCGACGGGAGTGTTGCCGCCCATGTCGCTTCACCTGTCAACCGAGCGGTCACGTCCGAGAGGGCTATTGGGTGTGGTCAGGCCACACCGATGCCATTCAATGATAATAATGATGGCCGGCACTGCTATTGGGGATCGTGCCATCGTGGCCTGGCGCACCCCCAACGCGTCGAGGAGCGAGAGCGTCACCACATAGTTGCTGGACACGTGTGCCGCCTGGACCGCATGCAATTAGGGCCCGCGACGCTTCAGGCCGCCCTCAAGGCTTCCCCAAGAGGCCCACCTAGGCGCGCCTTGCGCCCGGGGGCTACTGTCGGCGTTCTAGGCATTGGGGTACCCAGACCTGCCTACGACTGATATGTCTCAAACATATCTATAATTTTTGATGGTTTCATGCTGTTATCTTGTCAACTTTGGATGTTTTATGTACCATTTATATCTTTTTGGGCCTAACTTATCAATTCAGTGCCAAGTGCCAGTTGCTGTTTTTTCTGTGTTTTTGACTCTTTTCAGATCTTATTTTGGAACGGAGTCCAAACGGAATAAAATTCCCGAAATAAATTTTTCCAGAACAGAAGAAGATCAGGGGACTTGAGGGCCAAGGCAGGAGAGCCACAGGGGGCCCACAAGCCCTGTAGCCGCCACCAGGGGGCGGCTACCAGGCTTGTGGCCTCCCTGGCGCCCCCCTGACCTAGCTCCTTCGCCTATATATTCCCTAAAATACAGAAAATATAGGGGAATCGACGAAAACACTTTTCCGCCGCCGCAAGCTTCCGTTTCCGCGAGATCTCATCTGGAGACCCTTCCTGGTGCCCTGCCGGAGGGGACTTTGGAGTTGGAGGGCTTCTACATCAACATCATCGCCCCTCCAATGACTCGTGAGTAGATCACTTCAGACCTACGGGTCCGTAGTTAGTATCTAGATGGCTTCTTCTCTCTCTTGAATCTTCAATACAAAGTTCTCCATGATCTTCATGGAGATCTATCCAATGAAATCCTCTTCGGCGGTGTGTTTGTCGACATCCGATGGATTGTGGATTTGTGATCAGATTATCTATGATACATATTTGAGTCTTTGCTGATTTCTTATATGCATGATTTGATATTCTTGTAAGTCTCTCCGAGTCTTGGGTTTTGTTTGGCCAACTAGATCTACGATTCTTGCAATGGGAGAAGTGCTTGGTTTTGGGTTCATACCGTGTGGTGACCTTTCCAAGTGACAAAAGGGGCAGCAAGGCACACATCATGTTGTTGCCATCAAGGGTAACAAGATGGGCTTTTATCGTAGATATGAGATTGTCCATCTACATCATGTCATCTTGCTTAAGGCGTTACTCTGTTCCCATGAACTTAATACACTAGATGCATGCTAGATAGCGGTTGACGTGTGGAGTAATAGTAGTAGATGGAGAAAGTATCGGTCTACTTGTTTCGGACATGATGCCTATAGATATAATCATTGCCTTAGATAACATCACGACTTTGCGCAGTTCTATCAATTGCTCGATAGTAATTCATTCACCCACCGTCTACTTGGTTTTGATGAGAGAAGCCACTAGTGAACACTACGGCCCCTGGATCTATTCACACCTATCGTTTCCACTTTTGCTTTTACTTTGCTTTATTTCTTTTTTGCTTTCAGTTCTCACTTGGAAAACAATCTATAAGGGATTGACAACCCCTTCATAGCGTTGGGTGCAAGCTCTTTGTGTTTATGCAGGTCCTTGTGACAATCCTTCACTAGATCGATACCTTGGTTCTCAAAACCAAGGGAAATACTTACCGCCGCTGTGCTACATCATACTCTCCGCTTCGAGGGAACACCAACACAAGGCTCCAAGGCCATGGGGGAATCCTTTGCATATTTGCCAAGGAAGTCCCTAAAGGCGTAGCCGTAGCAGAAGGATTCCTGGTGCCGTTGCTGAGGAGTATCATGACAAGAATAGTCTCCTGTTAGCACGCTTGTTTCTGGCGCCGTTGGAAGGTCTTTTGTTGCAGTAGCAGAAGTATTTCTGGCGTCGTTGCCGGGGAAGGAGAGATCTATCCAAGTAGGTCTCACAAATTCATCTCTTGTATTTACCTTTTTTGCTAGTTGCCTCTCATTTTCCTCTCCCCCACTTCACATTTTCCTTTCTCCTTTGCCGTTTTCATTTGCCTTTCTGCTTTGCCTTTTTCTTTTGCCATTCTGTTTTGTCGTTTCCTTTTGCCTTTTTGCCGTCTTCCTTTGCCGTTCTCTTTTGCCCGCTTCTTTCATTTACTTCCTTCTCGTTTGTGTGTGGGATAGTCCATCAATGGCTAGACCCACCACTCCAAACGATACCCGTGAGAATGAAGTTCTCAATTTCAAGCAGATTGAGGAAGAAAGTTTAAAGGACGCTTGGTACAGGATTTGCAACGCTCAAAGTATATCTACTCGTAAGCAATCCACTACCGTTCTTCTTCGCAGTTTTTATGTTGGAATCTCTCCTTGGATTAGGTATATTCTTGATACCATTGTAGGCGGAATTTTTTTGGGGAGCCATACTGTTGACTCCTATGGAGCTATCATGAATTTGGTAGGCTCACCCCCGCTCATGGTTAATGCGACTACCTTGACCTTGGAACACGTGATGCAAAGGCTTAACGCTATTGAAAACAAAATTGCCACAATTGAACTTATTGAGGGTTTGGACAGAAAGATCCACAATCAAATTACTTAGTACGGATCCAAAGTGGGAATGGTCTTGAAAAATTTAAGGGAGAAGGAACCTATAGTTAATGATTCCTCTAGAATTGGCAAACTAGAAGATGTCATAACCAACTTGGGTTCCGCTTTTGCCGCTGTGCAAAATACTCCAAATCTTACTCTCAAAAAGATTGTCAAGTCTGTTTTTATTCCTAAGGCTAGTGGTGAGTCATCCAATAAACATGAAAATCTTAAGATGATAAATGACCACGCTACTTATGGTTTGAGCACCAAAGATGACTATACGTGATTTCTTCACCTTTTGCCTAGCTAAGGGCGTTAAACAATAGCGCTTGTTGGGAGGCAACCCAACAAATCTATCCTTTTTCTTTCTGTTTTGTGTTTTCCACACTTTCATAATTCTGTTATTGTAACGTCCCGGACACACCCGTCGGCGGTCGTTACTCCTGGCGGGATCTAGACTGGCCCCACATATCAATACTACTCTTTTCTACGCACTTTGTCCTCACTCATGCGCACCTGGGATGAACTTCCCTATCGGTCACCCATCCTAGAACTACTCCAAGACGAGCACGCTCAACCTGGGAGTTCTGTTTGAATGGGCTGCCGGAAAAGAAGGAATTCCTTATTGATATGAGTAGTCTATCATCTCTAATAAGCCAGGCTATCACATACACCACCACTCAGAGGAACCTACGTCCTCGTCGGGCCACATGAGCGTTCCCTCTTGGCACAAACGTCTGTGCTTCTAGTCCAGTACATGTGCCATGCCGTGTGCGACGACGGGTCACAAACGTCATGAACAACATGACCGCACACCTGTCCGCAAACATCCGTGTAACCGCAAGGGTCGGCTCTGATACCAAACTTGTAATGCCCCGGACACACCCGTCGGCGGTCGTTACTCCTGGCGGGATCTAGACTGGCCCCACATATCAATACTAGTCTTTTCTGCGCACTTTGTCCTCACTCATGCGCACCCGAGATGAACTTCTCGGTCGGTCACCCATCCTAGAACTACTCCAAGCCGAGCACGCTTAACCTGGGAGTTCTGTTTGAATGGGCTCCCGGAAAAGAAGGAATTCCTTATTGATATGAGTAGTCTATCATCTCTAATAAGCCAGGCTATCACAGTTATGATTGTGTTTTTTGTGTTTCTTTTTGCGTTTGTGCCAAGCAAAACCGTTATGATTAGTATTGGGGATGATCGTTTGGTCATGCTGGAAAAGTCAGAAACTTTCTGCTCACGAAAATAATTTTCATGTTTTTTTTGTAAGAGATTTTGAGTTGATTCTTTTTGTTGCTGATTCCTACGCAAATTATTCATACTGTCATAATTGGTCAGAATTTTTGAAGTACCAGAAGTATATGAAGTATATAAATTGCTACAGACTGGTCTGTTGTTAACAGATTCTGTTTTTGTTGAGTTGGTTGCTTATTTTGATGAAATTATGGATAGTATCGGGGGTATTAGCCATGGAAGATTGAAAATATAGTAACCCAACATCAACATAAGTAGAATTTAAGTTTGCTACAGTACCTAAGGAAGTGGTGGTTTGCTTTCTTATACTAATGTTATCACGAGTTTCTGTTTAAGTTTCGTGTTGTGAAGTTTTCAAGTTTTGGGTGAAGTTCTTATGGACAAAGAGATAAAGAGTGGCAAGAGCTCAAGCTTGGGGATGCCCAAGGAACCCCAAGATGATTCAAGGATGCTGTAAAAGCCTAAGCTTGGGGATGCCCCGGGAAGGCATCCCCTCTTTCGTCTTCAATCCATCGGTAACGTTACTTGGGGCTATATTTTTATTCACCACATGTTATGTGTTTTGCTTGGAGCGTCTTGTATCGTAGGAGTCTTTTATTTTTGTATCACAATCATCCTTGCTGCACACCTAGAGAGAGAGACATGCACTTACCGTGATTTTGTCAAGCTTCACATATATCCTTTGGTAGACAATTCAGCTCACATGTGCTTCACTTATATCTTTTGAGCTAGTTGATTTTGCTCTGTGTGCTTCACTTATATATTGTAGAGCACGGCGGTGCGTGGCTTGGTAGTTGATCTATGCTATGAAAGTAGTCACAAAAAGGGGTAGTTATCCAAAGGGATATGAAAACTTCCACCTTCATGTGCATTGAATAGTTAGAGAAGTTTGATTCATCTCAATTAGTTTTGAGTTGTGGTTGTGGTAATATTGAAGTTATGCTAGTAAGGTGTTGTGGATCTAGAAATACTTGTGTTGAAGTTAGTGATTCCCGTAGCATGCACGTATGGTGAACTGCTATGTGATGAAGTCTGAGCATGATTAGTCTATTGATTGTCATCCTTTGTGTGGCGGTCGGGATTGCGCGATGGTTTATACCTACCAACCCTTCCCCTAGGAGTATGCATTGAATGCTTTGTTTCGATTACTACTAAAAATTTTCCAACAAGAATATGAGTTCTTCATGATTAATGTTGAGTCCATGGTTTAGATGCACTTTCACCTTCCACCATCACTATCTTCTTAGTGCCGTGCAACTTCCGCCGGTGCACAAAACCCACCATTAGCCTCCCTCAAAACAGCAACCATACCTACCTACTATGGCTTTTTCAAAGTCATTCCGAGATATATTGCCATGCAACTACCACCATGACATGTGCCACCACGTCTACATTTCCATTAAATGATCGATAGATAGCTAGCATGATGTTTCCATTAATGTCTATGCCATGCTAGATCATTGTCACGGTACACTACCGAAGGCATTCCATATAGAGTCATCATTGTTCTAAGTTTTGAGTTGTAAGTGTGATGATCATCATTGATGGAGCATTGTCCCATGTGAGGAAATAAAAGAGGCCAGCGAAGCCCATCTACAAAAAGAGGCCAAAGATACCCACCAAAATAAAAATAAAAATAAAAAAAGGAGGCCAAAGAGCCCACCAAAAAAATGAGAGAAAAAGAGAGAAGGGATAATGCTATTATCCTTCCACACTTGTGCTTATTAAGCACCATGCTCTTCATGATTGAGAGTCTCTCGTTTTATCACCACCATATAGCTAGTGGGAAAATTTCATTATATAACTTTTCTTGTATATTCCAATGATAGCCTTCCTCAAATTTGCCTTAGGTCTTCGTGAGCAAGCAAGTTGGATGCACACCCACTAGTTTTCTTTAAGAGCTTTCACATACTCTTAGCTCTAGTGCATCATTTGTATGGCAATCCCTACTCATTCACATTAATATCTATTGATGAGCATCTCCACAGCTCATTGATATGCCTAGTTAATGTGACCATCTTCTCCTTGTTTGTCTTGCAACCTCCACCACACTCCATTCCACTTATAGTGCTAAAACCATGGCTCACGCTCATGTACTGCGTGAGAGTTGAAAAGGTTTGAGAAAGTAAAGGTGTGAAAACAATTACTTGGCCAATGCCGGGGTTGTGCATGATTTAAATTTGTTGTGCAAGGATGATAGAGCATAGCCAGACTATATGCTTTTGTAGGGATAACTTTCTTTTGGCCTTGTTATTTTGAAAGTTCATGATTACCTTGCTAGTTTGCTTGAAGTATTATTGTTTCCACGTCAATAGCAAACTATTGTTTTGAATCTAATGGATCTGAACATTCACGTCACATAAGAGAAGTTACAAAGGAAATCTATGATAGGTAGCATGAAAGCATCAAAAATTCATTCTTTATCACTTCCCTACTCGAGGACGAGCAGGAGTTAAGCTTGGGGATGCTTGATACGTCTCAAACGTATCTATAATTTTTGATGGTTTCATGCTGTTATCTTGTCAACTTTGGATGTTTTATGTACCTTTTATATCTTTTTTTGGACTAACTTATTAATTCAGTGCCAAGTGCCAGTTCCTGTTTTTTCTGTGTTTTTGACTCTTTTCAGATCTGATTTTGGAACGGAGTCCAAACAGAATAAAATCCCCGAAATAAATTTTCCAGAATGGAAGAAGATCAGGGGACTTGAGGGCCAAGGCAGGAGAGCCACAGGGGGCCCACACGCCCTGTAGCCGCCACGAGGGGGGCGGCTACCAGGCTTGTGGCCTCCCTAGCACCCCCCCTGACCTAGCTCCTTTGCCTATATATTCCCTAAAATGCAGAAAAATAGGGGAATCCACGAAAACACTTTTCCGCCGCCGCAAGCTTCCGTTTCCGCGAGATCTCATCCGCAGACCCTTCCTGGTGCCCTGCCGGAGGGGACTTTGGAGTTGGAGGGCTTTTACATCAACATCATCGCCCCTCCAATGACTCGTGAGTAGTTCACTTCAGACCTACGGGTCCGTAGTTAGTAGCTAGATGTCTTCTTCTCTCTCTTGGATCTTCAATACAAAGTTCTCCATGATCTTCACGGAGATCTATCCGATGTAATCCTCTTTGGCGGTGTGTTTGTCGAGATCCGATGAATTGTGGATTTGTGATCAGATTATCTATGATATATACTTGAGTCTTTGCTGATTTCTTATATGCATGATTTGATATCCTTGTAAGTCTCTCTGAGTCTTGGGTTTTGTTTGGCCAACTAGATCTATGATTCTTGCAATGGGAGAAGTGCTTGGTTTTGGGTTCATACCGTGTGGTGACCTTTCCCAGTGACAGAAGGGGCAGCAAGGCACGCATCATGTTGTTGCCATCAAGGGTAACAAGATGGGCTTTTATCGTAGATATGAGATTGTCCATCTACATCATGTCATCCTGCTTAAGGCGTTACTCTGTTCTCATGAACTTAATACACTAGATGCATGCTGGATAGCGGTCGACGTGTGGAGTAATAGTAGTAGATGCAGAAAGTATCGGTCTACTTGTTTTGTACGTGATGCCTATAGATATAATCATTGCCTTAGATAACGTCACTACTTTGCGCGGTTCTATCAATTGCTCGACAGTAATTCGTTCACCGACCGTCTACTTGCTTTCATGAGAGAAGCCACTAGTGAACACTACGGCCCCCGGGTCTATTCACACCTATTGTTTCCACTTTCCTTTTACTTTGCTTTGTTTATTTTTGCTTTCAGTTCTCACTTGGCAAACAATCTATAAGGTATTAACAACCCCTTCATAGCGTTGGGTGCAAGCTCTTTGTGTTTGTGCAGGTACTTGTGACAATCCTTCAAAGGATCGATACCTTGGTTCTCAAAACTGAGGGAAATATTTATCGCCGCTGTGCTACATCATCCTTTCTGCTTTGAGGGAACACCAACGCAAGGCTCCAAGGCCACGGGGGAATCCTTTGCATATTTGCCAAGGAAGTCCCTAAAGGCGTAGCCGTAGCAGAAGGATTCCTGGTGCCGTTGCTGAGGAGTATCAAGACAAGAATAGTCTCCCGTCAGCACGCTTGTTTGTGGCGCCGTTGGAAGGTCTTATGATGCAGTAGCAATGACCCAGGGTTAGCCCACTTCATCGACCGAAAACCAACAGGCCCGACATCAATCAAGGAAAGGCCCTCGCGAGGAGGAACGGTATCAAGACCCGCAGGGGGCCTCCTCAGGACCCCTCCGGAGCGGCGGATATTCCGAGGCAAGGCCCAACCTCAGGAGTCACGGGTGACGTGGAGGAAGGGCAGGCGAGCAGTAAACAAGAGGACGGTGCAGTTTCCCCTTTAGTGCAAAGCCGGTAAGGACGCATGCAGGTCTCGAAGGCATCTTCCAAAGGTTTCCCTTCCGGTGCAACAAGGCCACCTCCGCCCACCGGCAGGATGGACGTCATCCCTGGACCAGCTCTTGCTGCGCCGGTAGCCACTTTGCTGGCGAAGACCACCTTTGGGCAGGCAGAGCATGTTCCCTTGTCCCCCTTCGAAACTGGCCATTGTGGGATCCCTTCCCGCCAAAACGATAAGGGAAGAGGACCGGGGCCGCCACTATATATAGAGGATAGGTTACTTCGTAGAGGGGGGGGGGGCGATCCAATCCAATTCATTCATCCTCGCCCACCGGAATCGCACAAGGCTGAACCAGACTCCGGAGGCCCTCAAACACTGTACTAGTTCATCCACCCACCTCCATGAGAGGCAATCCACCAACGCAGGAGTAGGGAATTACGCTTCCCAACAGCCCGAACCCGGGTAAACTACCGTTTTCTATGTCTTCCTCACCATCGAGTGAGTTCTTTGCCATCTCCGATGAGTAGCGACCTTGGTGAGGCGAGCCCACGACAGATCTTCGTACACACCCTTGAGTTCAAATCTTTAGGGTTTTGGGAGGCCGAAATCCGACAGCGTGAATTGTGAAAGAATTCCACATTTTCTTAAGTGTGTGCCAAACTCGTGACTCAAATATTCTCCTCCACGATCAGATCGTAAGAACTTTATTTTCTTGTCATGTTGATTCTCTACCTCACTTTGAAATTCCTTGAACCTTTCAAAAGTTTCAGACTTGTGCTTCATTAAGTAGACATACCCGTATCTACTTAAGTCACCAGTGAGGGTGAGAACATAACCATAGACACCGCAAGCTTCAACGCTCATTGGACCGCATACATCGGTATGTATTATTTCCAACAAGTTGGTTGCTCGCTCCATTGCTCTGGAGAACGGAGTCTTGTTCATCTTGCCCATGAGGCACAGTTCGCATGTGTCAAATGATTCAAAATCAAGAGACTCCATAAGTCCATCTGTATGGAGTTTCTTCATGTGCTTGACACCGATATGACCAAGGCGGCGGTGCCACAAGTATGTGGGACTATCATTATCAACCTTACATCTTTTGGTACTCACACTATGAATATGTGTAACATCACATTCGAGATTCATCAAGAATAAACCATTGACCAGCGGGGCATGACCATAAAACATATCACTCATATGAATGGAGCAACCATTATTCTTAGATTTAAACGAGTAGCCATCTCGCATCAAGCAAGATCACAATACTATATTCATGCTCAAAGCTCGTACTAAATAACAATTATTAAGGTTTAAAACTAATCACGAACGTAGATGTAGAGGTAGCGTGCTAACGGCGATCACATCAACCTTGGAACCAATCCCGACGCTCATTGTCACCTCGTCCTTTGCCAGTCTCCGCTTATTCTGTAGTTCCTATTTTGAGTTGCAAATGTCCGCAACAACACCGGTATCAAATACCAAGGAGCTACTACGAGTGCTGGTAAGGTACACATCAATAACATGTATATCATATACAACTTTGACGTTGTCGGCCTTCTTATCCGCTAAGTACTTGGGGCCGTTCCGCTTCCAGTGACCGGTTCCCTTGCAATAATAGCACTCAGTCTCAGGCTTGGGTCCTTTCTTTGGATTCTTCCCGACAACTGGTTTACCGGGTGCGGCAACTGCTTTGTCGTCCTTCTTGAAGTTCTTTTTACACTTGCCTTTCTTGAAACCGGTGGTCTTATTCACCATGAACACTTGATGTTCTTTCTTGATTTGAACCTCCGCTGACTTCAACATTGAATAAAACTCAGGAATGGTCTTCTCCATCCCTTGCATGTTGTAGTTCATCATAAAGACCTTATAGGTAGGTGGAAGCGACTGGAGGATTCTGTCAATAACCGTGTCATCCGGAAGTTCAACTCCCAGCCGAGACAAGCGGTTGTGCAACACAGACATTTTGAGTATGTGCTCACTAACAGAACTATTCTCCTCCATCTTACAGGTGAAGAACTTATTGGAGACCTCATATCTCTCGACCCGGGCATGAGCTTGGAAAACCAGTTTCAACTCTTTGAACATCTCATATGCTCCATGTTGCTCAAAACGCCTTTGAAGCCCCGGTTCTAAACTGTAAAGCATGTCGCACTGAACCAGAGAGTAGTCATCACTACACGACTGCCAGGCGTTCATAATGTCCTGGGCTGCCGCGGGAACGGGAGGGTCACCTAGCGGTGCATCAAGGACATATGCCTTCTTGGATGCAGTGAGGATGAGCTTTAAATTACGAGCCCAGTCCGCATAGCTGCTACCATCGTCTTTCAGCTTGGTTTTCTCTAGGAACGCGTTGAAATTGAAGTTGACATTGGCGTTGGCCATTGGATACGCAATATTTGTAAAGACATTTTAGACCAAGTTCATGATAATTAATTTCATCTAATCAAATTATATACTGAACTCCCACTTAGATCGACATTCCAACAGTCATCTAAGTGATACATTATCCACGTCGACTAGCCCGTGTCCGATCATCACGTGAGACAGACTAATCATCAATGGTGAGCATCTCCATGTTGATCGTATCATCCATACGACTCATGTTCGACCTTTTGGTCTCCCGTATTCTGAGGCCATGTATGTACATGCTAGGCTCGTCGAGTCAACCTAAGTGTTTGGCGTGTGGAAATCTAGCTTACCCCCGTTGTATTCGAATGGTAGAATCTATCACACCCGATCATCACGTGGTGCTTCGAGACAACGGTCCTTCGCAATGGTGCACACTTAGGGGAATACTTATCTTGAAATTTTAGTGAAGGGGTCATCTTATTTACTACCGTCGTTCTAAGGAAATAATATATAGAAACATGATAAACATCACATGCAATCATATAGTGACATGATATGGCCATTATCATCTTGCGCCTTTGATCTCCATCTTCGGGCGCGGCATGATCATCATTGTCACCGACATGACACCATGATCATCATGATCTCCATCATCAGGATCTCCATCATTGTGTCTCCGTGAGGTCGTCTCTCCAGCTATTACTTCTACTACTATGGCTAATGGTTAGCAATAAAGTAAAGTAATCACCTTGCGTTGCATCTCATACAATAAATTAAGACAAATCCTATGGCTCCTATCGGTTGTCATACTCATCGATAGGCAAGTTGTGAATCCTATTACAAGAACATGATCAATCTCATACATCATATATATAACATCACATCCCTTTGGCCATATCATATCACATAGCATACCCTGCAAAAACAAGTTAGACGTCCTCTAATTGTTGTTGCAAGTTTTACGTGGCTGCTATGGGTTCCTCGCAAGAACATTTCTTACCTACGTCACAACCACAACGTTGATATGCCAGTGCTATTTACCCTTCATAAGTACCCTTTTCATCGAATCCAATTCGACTAAAGTGGGAGAGACAGATATCCGCTATCCACCTTATTTAACTAGTGCATGTCAGACGGTGGAACCAGTCTCACGTAAGCGTACGTGTAAAGTCGGCCCAGGCCGCTTCATCCCACAATACCATATAAAAAATATTGGACTAGTAACAACAAGCAATTGACAAAATCATCGCCCACAACTTTTGTGTTCTACTCGTGCATGGAATCTACGCATAGAACCTGGCTCGGATGCCACAGTTGGGTAACATAGTGGTAATTAAAAAATTTCCTCCATCATACCATGATATATCTAGGAGTAACCAACAACGAGCGAGGTTGTAGAGCATCTTCATACCTTTGAAGTTGACTAAGCGGAAGCGTTACTACGAACGCGATTGATGGAGTCGTAGTCATAGCGATTCAGATCGTGGAAGATTCCGATCTAAGCGTCGAACAACGGCGCCTCCGCGTTCAACACACGTGCAGCCCAGTGACGTCTCCTTCACCTTGATCCAGCAAGGATATTGATAAGTTGAGCGGGAGCTCTGGCAGCACGACGGTGTGGTGATGGTGGAGCTATGTAGTTCTCTGGCAGGGCTTCGCCAAGCACCACGGAGGAGGAGAAGAGGGAGAGGTAGGGCTGGGCCGAGACGTGGTCTTTCAAGTGTATGCAGCCCTCCCAACCCCTCCACTATATATAGGAGGGAGGAACAGGGGGTGCGGCACTCCTAGGGAAATGCTAGGAGGTGCGGGGCCAAGATGGAGGAGGGGGCAGTGCCCTTGGTGTGGCTTGCCCCCTAAGGCAGCCCCGCGCCTAGGGTTTTGCCTCCCTTGCCACCTTGTGCGCCTTGGGACTTGGTGGGTGGCACACCAGCCCACATAGGGGCTGCTTCCTATCCAATTTTGGCCCACGTACCCCTTCGGGGCTGCTGGCCCCTCCCGGTGGATCCCCGGAACCCTTCCGGTGGACCCGGTACAATACCGACGATCCCCGAAACATTTCCGGCGATCAAATCTCCACTTCCTATATATGGTTTTTTTACCTCCGGACTATTTCGAAGCTCCTCGTGACGTCCGGGATTGCATCCGGAACTCCGAATAACCTTCGGTAACCACATACTATTCCCATTACAACTCTAGCGTCATCGAACCTTAAGTGTGTAGACCCTACGGGTTCGGGAAACATGCAGACATGACCGAGACACCTCTTCGGTCAATAACCAACAGTTGGTTCTGGATACCCATGTTGGCTCACACATGTTCCACGATGAACTCATCGGGTGAATCACGACGTCGGGGATTCAATCAATCCCGTATGCAATTCCCTTTGTCTACCGGTATGATACTTGCCCAAGGTTCGATCGTCGGTATCCCTGTACCTTGTTCAATCTCGTTACTAGCAAGTCTCTTTACTCGTTCTGTAACTCATCATCCCGTGGCTAACTCCTCAGTCACATTGAGCTTATTATGATGATGGATTACCGAGTGGGCCCAGAGATACCTCTCCATCACACGGAGTGACAAATCCCAGTCTCAATTCATATCAACCCAACTAATACTTTCGGAGATACCTGTAGTGCACCTTTATAATCACCCAGTTACGTTGTGACGTCTGATACACCCAAAGTACTCCTACGGTATCCGGGAGTTGCACAATCTCATGGTCTAAGGAAATGATACTTGACATTAGAAAAGCTTTAGCAGACGAACAATACGATCTAGTGCTATGCTTAGGATTGGGCCTTTGTCCATCACACCATTCTCCTAATGATGTGATCTAATTATCAATGATATCCAATGTCCATGATGAGGAAACCATGACCATCTATTGATCAACGAGCTAGCCAACTAGAGGCTCACTAGGGACACATTATGGTTTATGTATTCACACATGTATTACGGTTTCCGGTTAATACAATTATAGCATGAATAATAGACAATTATCATGAACTAGGAAATATAATAATAACCATTTTATTATTGCCTCTAGGGAATATTTCCAACACCTCCTTCTTCGGTGGAAACAAAACGTATGTGCCCAGGGATGCCTCTATGCCAAGTACATGAACAGGGCGGCTGACCTGTGCCTCCTCGTCCGATGCAAAATAAGCATTTCCCAGGGATCGCTGCTACGCCAGGAGACGCGGAGAACCACGACTGGCCACCCCATCGAGGTGAAACATTGTTTGTACATCAAATATGGAAAGTTATAACTGATATGGAAACTTTCATAAATTTAGGTGCCCAGGAGAAAGTTTTGATAGTTGTGGATTGATGATGATGGTTGATTGGTGTTGTATATGGACAATTTGATCTGGATTATTTTGGAAAGACACGACTGATATGGAAATAGGCGCCTAGGAGAAAGTTTTGGTAGGTGATGGATTGATGATATGGAAATTGGTGTTGTATATGGATACTTTTGATCTCGACGTTGGATGATTTGTGGTATCCATCAATTGAAGGAAAGTGTTGATTTGGCACAATTGCATTAGAAAAACCATATGGGAGATGGGGGAGGGTGGCTCGTTAAAAAAATAGGCGGGGGAAGAAAATCGGTGGGATGGGGAAGCTATCGATCGAGGGGGAGGGTGGTACAAAATGAATGACGCACCAACTGCTCCTTTAGGACTTGATATATTTAAACATCTTTTGTAACCAATCAAATTTGGATCTCCCTGTAATCAAGGCGAGTATGTGGAAGGCCGCGACATTTCCATAGTATTGATGTTTGCAATTGGAGGTTCGACATGGAAAGACTGAATAAATTGATTGGTGTTTTTAATGGAAGCAAAGGATACCCTTGATTACTTTTTATTGTGGACTCACTCGGTTTGGAAAGGATCTGATCCCTCGATTCTTTTGATTGCTATTTATTGCGGACTGTCTCGGTCTGGAAGGTATCTGATTCCCTCGATTGATTTTTATTGTGCATTAGGGAAGGGTGGGAACGACGAGTTTGTATCAGGGAAGGTGGTATCAAGGGGATGGGATGGAGCGAATGAAAACATGTGAGGCTTTCTTTGGTTGGGTGGAGCGAACCAAAACCAACGACAACCTACGGACCGAGCCTTTAGGAGCAGAGATTCGAGCTTGCACATACGGTTATAATGTGGATATATTTCTGTGTATGGATCTATTTGTCAGTGAGTAATTATGACCGACCAATGTTATTTTTTCATAAAACACCATTGTATATTCTTCGTGAAAAAGCCAACACTACTAGAAAACGGACCTTACGTTCGGATCATTAGTCCCGGTTTGATTTAGGCCCGGGACTAATGTGATCATTAGTCCTGGTTCCAACGGCTAGGAGTGGTCGGTGGCACATGCATCTTTATTCCTGGTTCATTTTATACCTATAGTCCTAGTTTTTGATACAAACCGGGACTAAAGGTATGGTGGCAGGCTGGCATTAGACTGGGGCTCCCACGAGCCCATTTAGTCCCGGTTTGTCTCACAAACTGGTACTAGAGGTATGCATTTAGTCCTGGTTTGTATAACCAACTAGGACTAAAGATGTCCCTATATAAGCCCTTCGTCCAGACCGAGCCCATTTCTCTGTTTTCTCCATTCCCCTCTCTGTTCTTCCCCTTAGTTCGAGCTCATCCTCCATTTATTGCCAAGATTTGTCAAGATTTGAGGCACCCAATCTATCCAAGTGTTCACAAAGGTTAGCAACTTTGTCATTTCATCTCTCATTGCTAGATTAGCTCGTGCAATGCTTTATAAGTATAGTGATTTGTGGGTTTTAGTTTGGGAGTAATTTTGTGGGAGTTTATTTGATTTATATGCAATTTGAGCTCAAAACAACTTCTTAGTTTGCATATGTGTAGGTGTGGTTTAATTAGTGCCTTCCCGTCCCCGTCCTAACCAATGTCGATCGCCGCACCCTCCCATCGCCGGCCCGACCTTGGTGAGCCTTTTGTCCTTATCCTTTTTATATAAAAAATCTTATTTGTATGATTTAGATAGTTTTCATACTTGTATGATTGTTTGTTGTACATAGTGTCATGGGCTTGATATCCGTCCCCATCGACCCTCGTCCGGTTTATGATTCGGATGTGGTATATTTTCTTTTATAACTATTTGTTGCATTTCACATTTATGATAATTATGCCCATCCAGTTGACATGGATATTTTTATCTCGGAGGTATGTGAACCGGAAATTCCAACCAACCCTCTTGTCGAGAAGTTAAATTTAGTTGAAAAATAAAACGAGTATTAGAAAGAAAATTGAAAAGAATTGAACAAGAGAATATGAAATTAGATTTGTACATTGTCGATGTTGTCGATGATCAGAAGATCAAGATGGATGCAATGCGCTTGAAGATTAGAAAGATTAGAAAATATGCTGTTAATAAAGAGGCTTGGTATCACTATGTTGTTTGATCAATTGTTACCTTAGTTGTGATCTTGATCGCATTTGTTGTTGCATTTAAATGCTTTATCTAGGTACTCTTGTATGTTGTTTTATGATAATAAGTGTGAATGAAGTTTAGGTATGAACTTGTATTAATTTGGTCTTTTTGTTCTTGTGTAATGAGGATGAACCGGCAAGGGATGCACGATGACCGACACTCTCCCCAGTTAATTAATGGCATGCAGAGTTTTCTGCGTGCGGCTGAGGCAATCCAATGGGATGGTTTTATGTGTTGTCCATGTGTTGTCCGTAAGAATGATAGCATTTACTCTAAGTCTAGAGTCATTCACGTCCACCTGTTTATGTCTGGTTTCATGTTCGGCTATAACTATTGGACCAAGCATGGGTAAAGAGAGGTTCTAATGGAAACTCGTTGAATATAAAGGTAATAATAAGTATGGCAAAGAAAAATTCCAGAACCTAAAGTCTCATGACTTCCACGTGATTATGACACAATTGCTTCTTGTTGCATTGAGGGGGCTTCTACCGGAAAACGTCTGGTCGACCATTGTGAAGCTATGTGCATTCCTCAATGCAATCTCTCAAAAGGTAATAGATCCAGAAATTCTACCAAGGTTATAGAATGATTTGGTGGAATGTCTTGTCAGTTTCGAGTTGGTGTTCCCACCATCCTTCTTCAATATCAAGACACACGTCCTAGTTCACGTAGTTGAAGAGATTGCCATTCTGGGCCCTGTCTTTCTACACAATATGTTCCCCTCTGGGAGGTTCATGGGAGTCTCAAAGAAATATGTTCATAACTGTTCTAGGCCAGAAGGAAGCATCTCCAAGGGCCATGAATCAGAGGAGGTCATTGAGTTTTGTGTTGACTCTATTCCTGATCTTAAGCCGATTGGTGTTCCTCAATTGTGGCATGAGGGCAGATTGGGTGGAAAAGGCACGCTAGTATAGGATTCAGTAATATGTAGGGACGGGCATTCTTGGGCGCAAGCACACTACACTGTTCTGCAAAATTCCACCTTGGTGGCTCTGTATATTGAGGAACACGTGGATATTGTACACTCGAAGAACCCGAAGTTGTCTAAGCCGTGGATCAAATGTACACACATGGCGTCATTTGGCGATTGGCTGCAAACACGTATCATGCACGAAGACGTTGTTGGAGATGACCTGTACTTGCTGGCCAAGTCAGCATCTTCGACTATATTGACTTTCAAAAGGTACGAGATAAATGGGAATATATTTTACACGATCGCCCAATATAAAAAGAGCACCAACCAAAACAGCGGTGCGTGCTTTGATGCAGCAAATACCGATAGTCCAAAGGACACATATTATGGTTACATAGAGGATATATGGGAACTTGATTATGTAAAAAATTTGAAGGTCCCTTTGTTTCGGTGCAAATGGGTCAATCTGAAAGGAGGCGGGGTAAAGGAAGACCCGCGGTATGGAATGACAACAGTGGATCTCAACAATCTTGGGTACACAGACGAACCATTCGTCCTAGCCAATGATGTGGCGTAGGTTTTATTTGTGAAGGACATGTCTACCAAGCCGAGAAAAAGAAAGACAGAGAAGTGAATACATCAGACGACGAGCCAAATCACCACATCGTCTTTTCAGGGAAAAGAAACATTGTGGGAGTGGAGGACAAGACAGACATGTAAGAAGATTATGAAAAGTTTCGTGAAATTCCTCCCTTCAGAGTGAAGACTCACCCAAGCCTCCAGTTAAATGATGAAGATTGTCCATGGTTACGGCGCAAAGGTACACATGCGAAGAAAAAGTTTTATACCCAAGATCCCACTCTGGGATGCGACCGGCTTCATCGTCATCACTTTCTTGTGTAGTGAGTTTTCGGACTTATCTAGAAACTCCCACTTCGGACAAACCGGAGGGAGTCTTTGTGTAAGAGTTAGGGTATATATATGTGTGCGTGTTTTGGCATTTGAAACATGAAGAAACATTATGTAGGAGTTAATCAATGCAATTATGTGCAAACAATGTTTTCATGCATTTAATGATTTTTTTGAGCACTAGACTTTTTGTGCAGTCAATATGCACCATTCAAAGCCACGTCATCAATTTTCAACCCTTTGTGACTTCATTTGCCATTTTTCATACATTTAATGATTTTTGAGCCAAATGACCCTGAAATTGAAAAGCACGATACGTCTCCAATGTATTTATAATTTTTGATTGTTCCATGCTATTATATTATCTGTTTTGGATGTTTTGTATGCATTTATATGTTGTTTTATATTATTGTTCGGACTAACCTATTAATCTAGAGCCTAGTGTTAGTTTCTGTTTTTTCCACGTTTTTGAATATTGCAGATAAGGAATATTAAATGGAGTCAAAATGGAACAATATCTCCGGAAATATTTTTCTTGGACCAGAAGACACACAGGAGACTTGGAGTAGGGGGGCAGTGCATCTGCCACGAGGCCACAAGCGTGCAGGGTGTGCCCTGGGGTGGTGCTCGTGCCCCTGGCTTGTGGGTCCCCTGCAGACCTCCTAACCCTATTCTTTGGCCTATGAATTCCCAAATATTCCCGTATCGCCAAAAATAGCCACGAAAATACTTTTACATTGCGGGGAGCCTCTGTTCCCGAGAGATCCAATCTGGGAGCCTTTTCTAGTAATCTGCCGGAGAGGGAATTAATCATAGAGGGCATCTACATCAACTCCATTGCCCCTCCGATGATGTGTGAGTAGTTCATCATATACATACGGGTCCGTAGCTAGTAGCTAGATGGCTTATTTTCTCTCTTTGATGTTCAATACCATGTTCTTCATGATCTTTATGGAGGTCTATCCGACGTAATACTCTTTTGCGGTGTGTTTGTCGAGATCCGATGAATTGTGAGTTTATGTTCAGGTTATCTATGAATATTATTTGAGTCACTTCTGAATTCTTATATGCATGATTTCATATCTTTGCAAGTCTCTTCGAATTATTGGTTTGGTTTGGCCAACTAGATTGGTAATTCTTGCAATGGGAGAAGTGCTTACTTTTGGGTTCTATCTTGCGGTGCCCTCACCCAGTGACAAAGTAGGGGTAGCAAGGCACATATTTTATTGTTTCCATCAAGGATAAAAAATGAGGTTTTCATCATATTGCTTGAGTTTATCCCTCTACATCATGTAATATTACTTAATGCGTTACTCTGTTCTTCATGAACTTAATACTCTAGATGCAGGCAAGAGTCGGTCAATGTGTGGAGTAATAGTAGTAGATGCAGAATCGTTTTGGTCTACTTGATACAGACGTGATGTCTATATGCATAATCATTGCCTTAGATATCTTCATAATTATTTGTTTTTCTATCAATTTGTCGACAGTAATTTGTTCAGCCGCCGTATTATTTTTCTTTATGAGAGAAGCCTATAGTGAAACCTATGCCCCCAGGTCTATTTTCCATATTATATTTTCAGATCTATAAAAAAATACAAAAAATACTTTGCTACAATTTATTTGCTTTTGTTTCCGCAATCTTTTATGTCTATCTCTATCATATCTCATCCTTGCAAATAACTCTGAAGGGATTGACAACCCCTTTATAGCGTTGGGTGCAAGAGTTTGATTATTTGTGTAGGTACTACTATTGGACCCTTGCTTGTTCCTCCTACTGGATTGATACCTTGGTTATCAAAAAACTGAGAGAAATACTTATCTACTTCGCAGCATCACCCTATGCTCTTCAAGGGAAAACCAGTGCAAGCTCAAGAGGTTGCAAAGCACTACAAATGAACTCTGAAAAGGCCGAAACTTGGCATGATATCATCAATTCACCCAGATGACATGTGCTAAAAAGTTGAGAGGGTTACGGCAAAAACTAGATGCACTTTGTGTATAAACTGGACCATCTCTTTCGAAGTATCAGGGTTTCGGACGAATACTCATCTCTTATAAATAGTCTAATAGTTATTCCAAATCTAAAAATATAAATTGTCCTATTTAGGAAAACAAAGCAAACCAAAAAAGAGAAAATATACCTTTAGTTTTGGTTGGAGCCACCAACCGGGACTAAAGGTCCCTTCCCATGTGGAATTTGGGACGCCGAAAAGGAGACCTTTAGTCCTGGTTGGTGCCACCAATCAGGAGTAAAGGTGCGTGCCAGTGGGCCAAGCGCCCCACCTTTAGTCCCGGCTAGTGGCTAGAGCCGAGATTAAAGACCCTTTAGTTCCGGTTCGTGTCTCCAACCAGGACTAAAGGTTCGCCCTATTTAAACCCCCCTTCTTACTCCCCAAATCATTCCCATCTCATGCCCGCTCAACGACGACGCCAGGCTGCTCCACACACACCCTTAATGTCGCCGTCCGGCCGATCTGCTCCCAAGTGCTGCCCGAGCCTGCGCCGACACCGCCGCCTCTCCTCCGCGGGTGCCTGCCTCGATCTCCGCCCGCTCGATCCTCCAAGCGCCGCGGCGACCTAAGTCTGTGTCGGCGTCGCTCCTCCCGCCTTCAGTGTCCCCCGCCATCTCCCACGCCGCTCCTCCATCTCCGCCCCAACGATCCCTGCCTGTGAGCCTCTCCTCCTCGAATCTTGTTCATTTTTTGTATGTTATATAAAATGCATATGTGTATGTTAGATAAAATGCATATGTGTATTTGATTTATGTTGATGTATGTTATATTAATGTCTATGTGTATGTTAGATAAAATTCATATGTGTATGTTTTATTTTGTTTGCCAAAGCTATGAATATTGTTGTCACACATAGGACAATTTTTGAAACACATGCTAAATAACATGAAGAGGTAGGATATGATTGAAATCAATTCTTGATGTTTATAAGTTTATAAATATGAGTAGTATAATAAAATGATAATCATTGTTATGCAAATCCCATGTTTATAAGTTCTCGACATCGACGATGCCCCGCCCGCACCATCTTGGTTGACTCGATGGCGACAACCTTCTTGAGAGGCACCATGTCCGGGACTAGGCTCTGTCGGGCACACAATGGGAGGTGCTACCTTCTAGGGCGCGCCTCTTGGTGAGGAACCGGGCTCCCGTCATCGACCCGGGGCTTCTTTGGTGGCAGTCGCGTGGGCCTCTTTCGGTGTGGAAGCAGCCGGCCCCCAAGGAGGAGGTACGTCGCCGTGTCAGGGAGGGGACGAGCACGTCTAACACTACATGGAGGCATTGCACATTAGGTTCTCCAATACCTGGCACGTTCTTTAGGGATCTCACCCGAGCTATGATCCTAAGATGGTTCCTTATCTTTGGGTGTCCACCGCCCGTGCCTCAGTACAAAAGCAGCTCTTTGGGTGATCAGTTTGATCAGGAACCACGAGTGAACTAGATTATTCAATAATATTCGATCTATAGAAGCTAGTGATGTTATATGATATTATTCGAGATGTATTAGTGATAATACTCGAGATGTATTTGAGATTATATTTGATAATATTCGATGATGCATTAAGTGGATTATTCGATTTATTAGTGATATTATATATATGATGATCTTGCTAGCTAAAGTGAATACTAAATTGTTATATATTTGGTCTGGATTAGTTAAGCTATGGACGGTAGAGATAGAGACCATGATCAAGAGTATGTTTTGTTCGACATGATACGCTCCGGAAAAGAAGAGAATGAAGAGGCACATGATGGCTCATAATATCTTAACCCATCCGGTGAGGGAATTGAGGAAGTAAAACCAAGTGTCGGTGCACTAAAGACTGGGGTCTCTAGTTCCCCGGACTAGTGCACGGACACCTGCAACCCCTCCGCAGTGACAAGGCGCGTCGCTGGAGCTTAGGACGGAAGCAAGACTCAGAAGCCACCAAGTACCGAGTCCAAGCCCCGACAATCACTCGCTTGCTGGGAAGGAAGAAGAGACCCCGACAGGAGCTCCCTGCCGGGGGGATAGACAATGCCACGGCGAGACCCTCACGCCGAGGAAGAAGGGCTGAGCCCCGGCAATCCACCCTTGCCAGGAAGATTAACAAGGCCTTGGCAGCCATCGCCTCCCTGCCGAGAGGAACAGGAAGAGCCCCGGCAAGGTAACCCTGCCGAGAAGGAAGAGAAGGCCCGAGGAGATGCACGGGCCCAGGGCGCCCTCGCGACCTGTGAACGCCTCCATCGATGAGTCCGCCATCGCCGATGCATGAGCCACGCGCCCCCCCCCCCCCCCCGCACGCCAGCGCAACACCCCGAAGTTGCCATGTGTGGGTACGTTGCGAACCCCCTGACCAGGCCATTGAAGTGTATCGAAGCATTTAATACACCTCTGACAAGGCAGTAACACTGTATCTGTCGGTCGGTGCTGTTTCACTCGTGAACCTACTGTTCACCCACTAAGCCACTGTGGTGACCCCTTCGCCTATAAAAGGAGGCCCGAGGCTCAGTAGTAGGGACTTTTGGCTTTTTGACCAATCAAAAGGCTATAAAGAGGGACAAATCTACAGTAACCTGATACATCCATTTTGCATCATGCTTTTATGTTGATATTTATTGCTTTATGGGCTGTTATTAGACTTCACGGTACAATACTTATGCCTTTTATCTATTATATTATAAGGTTTACATGAAGAGGTAGAACGCCGGCAGCTGGAATTCTGGTCTGAAAAAGGAGCAAGTTTCAAATACCTATTCTACGCAACTCCAAAAGCCGTGAAAATCAACGAGGAATTATTTTGGAATTTATAAAAAATACTGGGTGGAAGAAGTACCAGAGGGGAGCCACTAGGAGGCCACAAGCCTGCCAGGCGCGGCCCAACCCCCTGGCCGCGCCTAGGTGGCTTGTGGGCCCCTGTATTTTTTCTTATGATCTTGAAATTTTTTTTAACCCTCATGATGATTATGATGTTTGCCATAATATTGAAAGTTGGTTTGGAGAAGTCATGACTTTAGTTGATGATAATCCCACTATTTTTGAAGAGCGTCAACTTTGCATGCATGTGGATCATGAAAAGAATATCCTTTGTGATAACTATATTGTTGAATTTGATTATGATCCCACATGTAATTGCTATGAGAGAGGAAAGTATTGTGGTAGGAACTTTGATGTTACCAAATTACCTCTCGTTATGTTGATATTGTTATTGTCCCTTTCTTCTTCCTTGCATTTGGTAATTATTGGTTGTCTTGCCAATTTATTTTCCTATAAAATGCCTATGCATAGGAAGTATGTTAGACTTAGATGTGATTTTCACATGCTTTATGATGCTCTCTTCGTGTCCGGTTGCTATCTTTTATGTGAGCATCATTGAATTATCAATGCCTAGCTAAGGGCGTTAAACAATAGCGCTTGGTGGGAGGCAAACCAATGAATTTGTCTTTGCTTTTTGCTTTTTGTTTTGTTGCGTCCACACCATCATAATTCTGTTATGATTGTGTCTTTTGTGTTCCTTTTTGTGTTTGAGCCAAGTAAAACCTTTATGACTAGTTTGGTGATGTTTGTTTGATCCTGCTGGAAAAAGACAGAAACTTTTCGCTCACAAAATTATTTTTCATTTTTATTCAGAAAGATAATTTGAGTTGATTATTTTTTCTGCTGGTTGATATGCCTTTTGGCCAGGCTTTCGTAAATTTTTAGAATTTTTGAGGTACCAGAAGTATATGAAGTATACAGATTGCTACAGACTGGTCTGTTTTTGACAAATTCTGTTTTTTGTTGTGGGTTGCTTGTTTTTATACAACTATGGATAGTATAGGGGGTACTAGCCATGTAAAAGTGAGAATACAGTAATCTAACACCAATAGAAATAGAAATCAAGACTGCTACAGTACCTAAAGAGGTGGTAGTTTGTTTTCTTGTGCTAATGATATCACGAGTTTCTGTTTAAGTTTTGTGTTGTGAAGTTTTCAAGTTTTGGGTGATGTTCTCATGGACAAAGGGATAAAGAGTGGAAAGAGCTCAAGCTTGGGGATGCCCAAGGCATCCCAAGCCACGTTCAAAGACACCAAAAAGCCTAAGCTTGGGGATGCCCCGGGAAGGCATCCCCTCTTTCGTCTTCAATCCATCGGTAACATTACTTGGAGCTATATTTTTATTCACCACATGATATGTGTTTTGCTTGGAGCGTCTTGTATCGTAGGAGTCTTTTTTTGTTGTTGTGTCACAATCATCCTTGCTGCACACCTTTTGAGAGAGACATGCACTCATCGTGAATTTGCTTGAATACTCTTTGTGCTTCACTTATATCTTTTGAGCTAGACAATTTTGCTCTATGTGCTTCACTTAGATCTTTTAGAGCACGACGGTGCATAACTTGGTAGTTGGCTTATTCTATGAAAGTAGTCCCAAAGGTGATAGGTACCCAAAGAGGATACAATAAAACTTCCACCTTCATGTGCATTGAGTAGAAAGAGAAGTTTGATTCCTCTCAATTAGTTTTGAGACGTGGATTTGGTAATATTAAGAGTTATGTTAGTAGGGTGTTGTGAATCTAGAAATACTTGTGTTGAAGTTAGTGATCCCCGTAGCATGCACGTATGGTGAACCGCTATGTTAGGAAGTCGGAGCATAATTGATCTATTCATTGTCATCCTTTGTGTTGCGGTCGGGATCGCGCGATGGTTTACACCTACCAACCCTTCCCCTAGGAGTATGCGTTTAGCACTTGGTTTTGATTACTAATAAAAACTTTCGCAATAAGTATGTGAGTTCTTCATGACTAATGTGAGTCCATGGTATAGATGCACTTTCACCTTCCACCATTGCTAGCCTCTCTAGTACAGCGCAATTTTCGCCGGTGCACAAACCCACCATATGCCTTCCTCAAAACAGCCACCATACCTAACTACTATGGCATTTGCATAGCCATTCCGAGATATATTGCCATGCAACTCCCACCATTCCGTCTCATGACTTGTGCTGTAACTCTCATATTTCCATTACATGATCATAAGATAGCTAGCGAGATGTTTCAACGTCATACGCCAAGCTAGATCGTTGCACATCCCGGTACACTGCCGGAGGCATTTCCTATAGAGTCATCATCGTTCTAAGCTTTGAGCTGTGAGTAAATAAAAGTGTGATGATCATCATTATTAGAGCATTGTCCCATGTGAGGAAAAAAAAGGCCAAAGTTTCCCACAATAAAAAAAGATGTGGAAAGAGGCCAAAGAGCCCAAACAAAAAAAGAGAAAAAGAGAGAAGGGACAATGCTACTATCTCTTTCCACACTTGTGCTTCATATTAGCACCATGTTCTTCATGATTGAGAGCCTCTCATTTTGTCACCGCCATATACTAGTGGGAATCCTTATTATATAACTTGGCTTGTATATTCCAATGATGGTCTTTCTCAAAATTGCCCTAGGTCTTCGTGAGGAAGCAAGTTGGATGCACACCCACTAGTTCTCCTTTTGAGCTTTCACATACTTATAGCGCTAGTGCGTCCTTTGTATGGCAATCCCTACTCATTCACATTGATATATATTAATGGGCATCTCCATAGTCCTTTGATATGCCTAGTCAATGTGACCATCTCCTCCATTTTGTCTCACAACCACCAGCACAATCTATTCCACCATAGTGCTATATCCATGGCTCACGATCATGTATTGCGTGAGAGTTCAAAAAGGTTTGAGAAAGTAAGAGTGCGAAAACAATTACTTGGCCAATACCGGGGTTGTGCATGATTTAAAATAGTTGTGTGGGGATGATTGAGCATAGCTAGACTATATGATTTTGTAGGGATAACTTTCTTTGGCCTTGTTATTTCGAAAGTTCATGATTACCTTGCTAGTCTGCTTGAAGTATTATTGTTTTCATGTCAATAGCAAACTATTGTTTTGAATCTTACGGATCTGAACATTCATGCCACATGAAAGAAGTTACAAAGGACAACTATGCTAGGTAGCATTCCACATCAAAAATTCTATCTTTATCACTTCCCTACTCGAGGACGAGTAGGAGTTAAGCTTGGGGATGCTTGATACGTCTCCAACGTATCTATAATTTTTGATGGTTCCATGCTATTATCTTGTCAAACTTTGGATGTTTTGTATGCCTTTTATATCTTTTTTGGGACTAACTTATTAACTCAGTGCCAAGTGTTAGTTCCAGTTTTTTCCTTGTTTTTGACCCTTTTGAGAGGAGGATTTTAAATGGTGTCCAAATGGAATAAAACTTTCGAAAATATTTTTTCCGGAACAGAAGATACGCACGAGACGTGAGAACCAAGGCTGGGGCCACTAGGGGACCCCACAAGCCCCCTAGCCGCAGCCAGGGGGGCCCGCGCCTAGCATGCTTGTGGGCGCCCTGTGGCTCGTCTGCCCTACCTCTTCCTCCTATAAATTCCTGAAAAATCCAAAACTGCGCGAGAGATCCACAAAAATACTTTTCTGCTGCCGCAAGCTTTTGTCTCCGTAAGATCCCATCTGGGGCACGTTCTGGTGCCCTGCCGGAGGGGGGATTCGGATACGGAGGGCTTCTTCATCAACACCATGACCTCTCCGATGATGCGTGAGTAGTTCACCATAGACCTTTAGGTCCATAGCTAGTAGCTAGATGGCTTCTTATCTCTCTTGGATCTTCAATACAAAGTTCTCCATGATCTTCATCGAGATCTATCCGATGTAATCTTCTTTGCGGTGTGTTTGTCAAGATCTGATGAATTGTGGATTTATGATCAGATTATCTATGAATCTTATTTGAGTTTCTTCTGATCTCTTATATGCATGATTTCATATCCTTGTAATTCTCTTGGAGTTGTGGGTTTTGTTTGGCCAACTTGATCTATGATTCTTGGAATGGGAGAAGTGCTTGGTTTTGGGTTCGTACCGTGCGGTGACCTCACCCAGTGATAGAAGGGGCAGCGAGGCACGCATCGTGTTGTTGCCATCAAGGGTAAAAAGATGGTGTTTTCATCATTGGTTTGAGTTTATCCCTCTACATCATGTCATCTTGCTTAAGGCGTTACTCTGTTCGTCATGAACTCAATACACTAGATGCATGCTGGATAGCGATCGATGTGTGGAGTAATAGTAGTAGATGCAAAAAGTATTGGTCTACTTGTCTCGGACGTGATGCCTATATGTATGATCGTTGCCTTAGATATCGTCATGACTTTGCGCGGATCTATCAATTGCTCGACAGTAATTTGTTGACCCACCGTAATATTTGTTATTTTGAGAGAAGCCTCTAGTGAACACTATGGACCTCGGGTCGACTTCACACCATCTTTTCAGCCTTACACTTTTACTTCGTTGCACTTTCTGCCTTCAGATCTCACTTTGCAATCAATCTTGAAGGGATTGACAACCCCTTTATAGCTTTGGGTGCAAGCTCGTTTGTGTTTGTGCAGGTACTCTGGACACCTGGCTTTGATTCTCCTATTGAATTGATACCTTGGTTCTCAAAACTGAGGGAAATACTTACTGCTCCTGTGCTGCATCACCCTTTCCTCTTCAAGGGAAAAACCAACGCAAGCTCAAGAGGCAGCAGTAGGGTGTTGTGAATCTTGAAATACTTGTGTTGAATTTAGTGCTTCCCGTAGCATGCACGTATGGTGAACCTCTATGTTAGGAAGTCGGAGCATAATAGATTTATTGATTTCCATCTTTTGTGCGGCGGTCGGGATCGCGCGATGGTTAACACCTACCAACCCTTCCCCTAGGAGTATGCGTTTAGCACTTTGTTTCGATTACTAATAAAACTTTCGCAATAAGTATATGAGTTCTTCATGCTAATGTGAGTCCATGGTATAGATGCACTTTCACCTTCCGTCATTGCTAGCTTCTCTAGTGTCGCGCAACTTTCGCCAATGCACAAACCCACCATATACCTTCCTCAAAACAGCCACCATACCTAACTTTTATGGCATTTTCATAGCCATTCCGAGATATATTGCCATGTAACTCCCACCGTTCCGTCTCATGACATGTGCCGTCACTTTCATATTGCCATTGCATGATCGTAAGATAGCTAGGAAGATGTTTCAACGTCATACGCTAAGCTAGATCGTTGCACATCCCGGTACACTGCCGGAGGCATTTCCTATAGAGTCATCATTGTTCTAAGTATTGAGTTGTAAGTAAATAAAAGTGTGATGATCATCATTATTAGAGCATTGTCCCATGTGAGGAAAAAAAAGAGGCCAAAGATGCCCACCAAAAAAATGAAAAAAAGAGGCCAAAGAGCCCAAACAAAAGAAAAAAAGAGAGAAAAAGAGAGAAGGGACAATGCTACTATCTTTTTCCACACTTGTGCTTCAAAATAGCACCATGTTCTTCATGATAGAGAGTCTCTTGTTTTGACACTTCCATATACTAGTGGGAATTTTCATTATATAACTTGGCTTGTATATTCCAATGATGGGCTTCCTCAAAATTGCCCTAGGTCTTCGTGAGCAAGCAAGTTGGATGCACACCCACTAGTTTTCCTTTTGAGCTTTCACACACATATAGCTCTGGTGCAGTCGTTGCATGGCAATCCCTATAGATTCACATTGATATCTATCGATGGGCATCTCCATAGCCCATTAATACGCCAAGTCAATGTGACCATCTCCTCCTTTTTGCCTCACAACCTCAACCACACTCTATTCCACCTATAGTGCTATATCCATGGCTCACGCTCATGTATTGCGTGAGAGTTGAAAAAGTTTGAGAAAGTAACAGTGCGAAAAAAATTACTTGGCCAATACCGGGGTTGTGCATGATTTAAATTCGTTGTGTGGGGATGATGGAGCATAGCCAGACTATATGATTTTGTAGGGATAACTTTCTTTGGCCTTATTATTTCAAAAGTTCATGATAACTTTGCTAGTATGCTTGATGTATTATTGTTTTCATGTCAATAGTAAACTATTGTTTTGAAACTTACGGATCTGAACATTCAGGCCACAAGAAACAAGTTACAAAGGACAAATATGATAGGTAGCATTCGACATAAAAAATTCAGTCTTTATCACTTCCCTACTCGAGGACGAGCAGGAGTTAAGCTTGGGGATGCTTGATACGTCTCCAATATATCTATAATTTTTGATGGTTCCATGCTATTATCTTGTCAACTTTGGATGTTTTATGTGCATGAATTTGCTATTTTATATCTTTTTTGGCACTAACCTATTAACTCAGTGCCAAGTGGCAGTTTGTGTTTTTTCCATGTTTTTGACCTTTTTTATAGGAGAATATTAAACGAAGTCCAAACGGACTAAAACCTGCGGGGTAATTTTTTCCATAACAAAAGATACGCAGGGGACTTGAGTACCAAGGCAAAGGACCTCGGGGGAGGTCACAAGCCCCCCTAGCTGCGACCTGGGGTGGGCCCGCACCTGGCAGGCTTGTGGCCCCCCCATGGCTCCTTTGCCCTACCTCTTCCGCCTATAAATTCTCTAAAAGTCCAAAACCATGAGAGGGAGCCACGAAAATACTTTTCTGCCGCCGCAAGCTTCTGTCTCCGCAAGATCCCATCTGGGGACCGATCTGGTGCCCTGTCGGAGGGGGATTCAGACACGGAGGGCTTCTTCATCAACACCATTGCCTCTCCGATGATGCGTGAGTAGTTCACCACACACCTTCGGGTCCATAGCTAGTAGCTAGATGGCTTCTTCTCTCTCTTGGATCTTCAATACAAAGTTCTGCATGATCTTCATGGAGATCTATCCAATGTAACTTTCTTTTGCGGTGTATTTGTCGAGATCCGATGAATTGTGGATTTGTGATCAGATTATGTATGAATATTATTTGAGTATCCTCTATTCTCTTATATGCATGATTTGGTATCCTTGTAATTATCTTCGAGTTGTGGGTTTCGTTTGACCAACATGATCTATAATTCTTGCAATGGGAGAAGTGCTTGGTTTTGGGTTCATACCGTGCAATGTCCTCACCTACTGACAGAAGGGGTAGTGACGCACGCATCGTGTTGTTGCCATCAAGGGTAAAAAGATGGGGTTTATATCATATTGCATCAATTTATCCCTCTACATCATGTCATCTTGCTTAAGGCGTTACTCTGTTTGTTATGAACTCAATACACTAGATGCATGCTAGATAACGGTCGATGTGTGGAGTAATAGTAGTAGATGCAGAAAGTATCGGTCTACTTATCTCCGACGTGATGCCTATATGTCTGATCATTTCCTTAGATATCATCATGACTTTGCGCGATTCTATTAATTGCTCGACAATAATTCGTTCACCCACCGTAATACTTGCTATCATGAGAGAAGCCTCTAGTGAACACTATGGCACCCGGGTCTACTTCACATCATATTTTCAGATCTACACAATTACTTTGTTGCACTTTCCACCTTCAGATCTCACCTTGCAAATAATCGTGAAGGGTTTGACAACCCCTTTATAGCGCTGGGTGCAAGTTTGTTTGTTTTTGCGTAGGTACATTGGTGCCTCATCTTGATACTCCTACTGGATTGATACCTTGGTTCTCAAACTGAGGGAAATACTTATCGCTACTGTGCTGCATCACCCTTTCCCCTTCAAGGGAAAAACCAACTCAAGCTCAAGAGGTAGCATGCATCAACCCCTCTGCATAGATTACCCCAATGTCACCTCGGGAATCCGCGAGTTGAGTGCCAAAACATATATCAAGTGAATCAATATGATACCGCATTGTCACCATGGGTATTCATAGCAAGACATAGATCTAGTGCTCTCAAATCCATAAAAAGTATTCAATCTGATAAGAACGAAATCTCAAATGGAAAACTCAATTCACCACAACAAGATAGAGAGGGGAAAACACCATATTATCCAACTATACTAACAAAGCCTGTGATACATCAAGATTGTGCCATCTCAAGAACACGAGAGAGAGATATTAAACACATAGCTACTCATACAAACCCTTAGCCCCGAGGGTGGATGAAATGCACCAAATGTAACCCTTGCCACATTTGGAACCCTTTCCTATTTTGGATCATGATGTCAATGCTATAAGAGTATCGTTTCATGTGGTCATTTCATGTCATCACCTTTGCATCATGCCATTCATGTCATTTCCTTTGTGTGGTTGTTGTTGTTTGATCCTTTTGAATGATAGTGTGATTGTGCTGATGTGATGCTCTTTTCAAAACATTGGTGTTTTCAAACAAGGTTTAAAAACATCTTCTCCATTATTAATTGAGCTCATGTATTTACTTGCTCAAAAGTTGTTTTAAAAATGTTGATATTTTAGTGTGTTATTTTTTGATTGAGGGGTATTGTTTTGGGGTTTTAAAACTTAAGCTAAAGGGGGGTTTCTTTGCAAAAACAGTATATTAAATTCTGTTTTTGCATTTAAATTAGTTGCTCCAAAAATCTGTTTTATATTTTATTTAAATAGGGCATAAGTCCCTTATGCCCTAGGTATTTTTATTTTGTTTTCTTCAAACCCTTGTGTGGCTGTGTGCATTTTCATTTGCAGGTGTTATTTAAAAAGGAGAAAACTCTTTTGGTTTTAATTAGAGTGGCGTAGTTGGGCTGGCTCCCTCCTTCCCCTGGCCCATCTCTTCTCCTCTCCACCGCGCAAGCCCATCTCCCTCTCGTTCTTCCTCCTCTTGACGTCGTTCCCCTCGCGTTTTGCTTTCCGTCAGTCTTCAGAGAGAGAGGGAGGTCGTGTCGCCGTTGCCGTCCCATCCACGGCCTATATAAGTCTCCGCGTGCGTGCCCCAATAGGGTTTCCCCTATTCCCCCTTGCGCCACCGCCCTCTTCCTCCTATTCCTCCTCCATCTCTCTCCCTCCCCAAGGTAAGTCTCTGTAGTTCAGAGAGTGCGTGTTGCGTTGCTGCAGTCCCCACCATCTCCTCGTCGCCGGCAGCCTCCCCCACGGCGTCCGAGACGTCCGCGAGGATGCTGGTGGAGCCCTTGTTCTGTTCCCTCCGCTAGGGAAGGCCGGGTACTTCCATGGTGTCACCTCCATCATCGCCCTCGCCGGTGCGGGAGCGCCCCGTTGTAGAGCCGCCCCGACCCTCTTCTTCCCCCTCGCGCCGCGTCTTCGCCTTCGGGGCAGTTGGGGTGAGCAAGTACAACTTCTTGTCCTCTCCCGCATGCTCGATCTAGTGTTTGTACGCGTTGTCTCCGCCGACGCCTTTCCGCCATGGTCGGGATGCGCAAGCTCCTTCGCTGCCAGTAGGGTCCCCATCTCGCCGTGTTTGTGACGGGAATGAGTTCCCTGTAGGCCCCGCGTTCCACGGCGGTGGTCAGCCCCTCCGTGGGTGGCCTGAGTTGTCGCCGCCATCCTCCCCTGTTTCGACCGCCGACATGGTAGGATAGTAGCAGAGGGGTGCTCAGAAGAGCACCTTCCCCTTCTATGTCGAGAGAGAGGAGCTTGCCTAGTGGTGCTAGCGTGTGTAGTTACTGTAGAGGTTCTGGGTTCGAATCCTAGAGGCCTCCTTTTGTTTTTTTACTTTTTTTACTTTTTCCCTGTTTCTTTCTTTGATGCATTGTGAAGTTGTGTTCCTGCAAGAAAACCAGGGGGTTTATCCCTTCAAGGCTTAGCTGATGCGTATATGTGAGTGTATGCAAGTGCATGAGTGTGTGTAGATGGTGTGTGCACTAGTGTGTGAGTGTGTGTGTGTGTGCACTAGTGTGTGTAGCTGGTGTGTGCATTAGTGTGTGTATGTGAGTGTGTGTGTGTGCATATGGTTACCTATGCACATGTGCAAGAGGGCCTAGCCCCTCATGTTGCACCTTTTTGTGGTGTGTGTGTGTGTGGAGCACATATGTGAGTGTAGGTGATCATACATGTGTGTGTGTGGGCATGGCACTACTGGAAAACAGACCTTTGGCCTGGACCGTTTAGTCCCAGCCTGCCTCTGGGCCAGGACTAAAGGCCCGGCCACGTTGCCCCAAATCGCAATGCCTCCCATGAGGCTTTGCTCCCGGTCTGTAAGGATCCTTTAGTCCCGGTTTGTGTCTCAAACCGGGACTAAAGGGCTACGCGGTGTGCAGCCCGCATGTGCGCCACCTTTAGTCCCGGTATGTGTCTCAAACCGGGACTAAAGTCCTCTGCCTATATATAGCACAGCCCCCCTCTCCCCTCTTCCTTGCATTTTTCTTGGATGGAAGAGTGTGGGTGTGTGCTAGCTCTCCATTTTTTTGATGCACTAGAGGTGTTTGTTGAAATGTGTGTTAGAGCGATGCCGCTTCAGTTCACCGAACACAACTACGATATGAGATGCCCGAGCCACGCTTAAACCTCTTCCTCTTTATTTCTACTTATTCTAAAAGGTTAGCAACTATATTTCCTCGTTTAGACCGTGCGGTACTAATTTTTAGGATCGTGATTGTATTTGACATACTGTCGTATAACGCAGATGAGCCATCCATGGATGTACGGTGATCGACGCACAACCGCTTACAGAGAAGGCGTGCATTCTTTTCGAGATGCAGCCGATGCGAACAAGCATGGTGGTGGCTATATGTTTTGTCCATGTGTTGAATGTCGGAATGAGAAGGATTACACTTCCTCAAGAGTCATTCAGAGCCACCTGCTTCGGTCCGGTTTTATGTCGGGCTATAATGTTTGGACCAAGCACGGAGAAAGAGGGGTTATGATGGAAGACGACGATGAAGAAGAACAGAACTATCACATCCTTGACACCTTAATCAAGTTAGCTTTGTGCTCATGTTTTCTTTGCATTGCATCTAGGAAATTTTCAACAAGAGCAAAGTAAGTGGTGAAGGAAAATTCAACAAACTCTAGCCACTTCTCAAATTAAGGGAAATTCCAAAACTAGTTAAAATCAATGAATCCAAAATGGCCTCAAGAAAAGTTCAATCTTTCTGATAATTCTTGAAAACAAATAAGCAATAAAGGAAACCATTTATTTTATACTCTTGGCATTTTAAATGAATGCAAAAGCTACTGGTTTCAAGTTCTAAATTTGAAATTAGAAACTTTAAGTTTTCAAAAATGTTGAAAACTTTAGGAATGATTGGATACATTCCAACTAATATTTTGGTGTGTACAAAATAGTTTTTACAAACTATTTTGGGAGCTGAAATAAATAGAAAATAATTAGTTGTCAAAACAGAAACAAAACAGAAAAGAAAAGAGGAAAAACCTTACCTGTCGCCGGCCCAGCCCACTAGGGGCTCCCCGGTCATCTTCCTCCTCCTCCCAGTAGGGAGGGGAGAAGATGAGCACGGCGGCCGAGCCCGGCCACCTCCTGCCTGCCTGCCCGCTGCTGGTGGCCTCCAGGAGCGCCAGCGCGACGCCTGCGCCTTCTTATCCTCCTCCCCGTGGCTCTATCTTCTCCCCTAAGCCTCGATCCCCTTTTCCCCCTCTCGGATCTCTCTCTCCCTGAAGCTCCGGTCGCCGTCGACCCGTCGTCTCCCGGTCCTCCCTGACCCTGCCGGCAGCCTCACAAGATCCGCCGTGAGCTCCTCTTCTTGTTCCCCCTCTTCCCGAGGCTTTCCCCCTCCTTTAACCACGTTAGCCGCCGGATCCCGAAGGACCTCGTCACCGGCCATGTCATTGCCGTCGTTGTGGTACTCAGCTCGCGAGGCCGAGCTCAGGAATGAGCTCCTCGAGCTCTGTAGATGGCGTAGGGCCTCTCTCCCAGCTCGCTAGTCCCCTGCATCGGCACTCCCGTCGATGCCCGAGCCGCAGCCGCCGCTGACCTCATCGCCGGCGTGGATTTCGGTGACCACCGGGTCTAGCTCCACTCCCTTTAGATGCGGCGTTTCACCAGCTGCCCGTAGCACTATTCTGCGCCCAAAACCGACGGCCGTAGCACCGTTTAGCTCTCTCCGGCGAGCCCTCCGCCGCGCCCGTGGTCGCCGCCGGCCATATTCCGGTGGGGGCCGACGTGGCCCAGTAGTTTAAAGTCTAATCACTCACTGAAAGTGGGCCCAAGGCCAAGTCAAACTCAGTTAGGGGCTGGTCAGCGCGGGATTAGCCCCTGAGACGCTGACCAGTGGGTCCCGCCCTGTCAGGTTTGACCTGAACAGGTCAGTTGACCTGCTGATGTCAGGCTGACGCAATAAAGGGGTTTTCCAGTATAAAAATAATTCCAGAAATGTTTAAAACTTCTAAAATTCATAGAAATTAATTTGTAACTCCAATGCAAATAATTTATGTATGAAAAAGTATCATAAAAATTCAAGGAATCTGAATATGTCATTTTCAAACATGTTTGGAAATGTTCCATAACCCAAACATGTAGGTTAATGAATAAGTTAATTCTTATAAATACTTTGTAGATGGAATTTGGAAAATATTTAAATTTCACTATAAATGACATGATCAAACACTGTCCTAACTACAAACCAGCAACCTAACATGTCATCCCATCCATGTTAACATCAAGTTGATCTGAGCATCAGGTCGAATCAATTAAAATGGTATCCGAGAATACCTCGTTTTAAGTGGTATTTGAACTTCATTCAAATCAACTTCAAACCTAATACATGTTAGCTATAATAATTACCATCTTGTATTCTCATTCCATGCTCATGCATCATCTTGATTGCATATGTTTGATATTGGTTGTTGTCATTCCTTTCGGTAGGCTCCGCTCCCCCGGATTCCACCGAATATCCGTCTGACGGATATTGTCACTCCTCTGAGCAACAAGGCAAGCAACCATTTTGATCATCCCGATAAATCCCATGTTCTTGCTCCTGCACTTACTTATTGCATTAGGATCAAATGCTTCAAATGCTTTCCCACGTTAGTTGAACCCACTTCCTTTGCATGACCTATCCTTGTCACAGTAAATAGCTAAACCTTGCAACCTAGCATACCTGGTAGTTTGCTTGAGCCATGATGTGCCGTATCCTGCTATGCATGCTATGCTTAGAGTTGTGTATGGTCTGTCATCTGGGAGATGAACAGAATTGGGAGAATGTGTTCAGAAAGCAAAGGTTGCGTGTTGAACCTGATTTGGTAAAGGTACCGGTGAAAGGCTGTGTAGGAGTACATGGCAGGTTGTTTCATTGGAACCGTCCTTAGGAACTAAGTTCCGTGTATGTAATCCAAGACCAGATACTACCACACGTTGGGATACTTAATTGACCCTCTAGACTTATTAACCGCTTAGTATTCGGTCCAGGAGTTGCAAGTAGTTTCTGGTGTTTATAGTCATGCTGGAGGCCGTGCATAGCGCTGACCTGAGAGGTGGGCTGTGATGCGGTAGGAAGTGGCACGGTGTACCAAGTGGCACCCGGATGGTGGGCTTGGGAACCCTGCGCACATCGTTTGAGGCCGTGGCGGAAACCTCGGTCGGACTTCCGTACGGGTTACTCTCAGATAAGCAATAAACCTGGACTAGGTACTAGTGTGGTTAACGGTCGTGGCCGACTCCCTCGCTGGGCTTCCGCTTGAAGGTTGCCGAGGTGCATGACGTGCACATGGCGATAAGTGGCGAGAGCGTGTGTGACGAAGTACACCCCTGCAGGGTTATGATCTATTCGAATAGCCGCGTCCGCGGATATGGACTACTTGGAGACATATGTTGTTCATAGATAACTTAAATGGCTACTCATAAAATTGTCAAGATAAGCGTGAGTGTCGTGGACGGCATTTCCGTATGGAGAAGGAATGATTCCACGATGGTGTATTGTTGTCGTGTTAGTGGACTCGTGTGCGAGAAATCAAGTTGTCAAAATTATTTAAAAATGCAAGTTGTCTAGCCACGAGTCAAATGTTGGATTTCCGCATAAAACCCCACCATACCTTATTGATACATTGCATGAGTAGTTAGTTATCCTAAAGTCTTGCTGAGTACCTCCGTACTCATGTTTGAATAATAAATGTTGCAGAGGTTGCTAATGACCCTAATGGTGGGTTCTTCATAGACATCGACGACGACGAGTAGTTGGTGTCCCAGCTACGATCTGGCCCTAGGTTGGGTCTGTAGTATAGTCAGGCCATGTGCCTTCTAGTTGCACCTGTCTGTACTCAGACAGTTTTAAACACTTCCGCTGGGTTGTAACTGAATGACTGCTATTATGGGTCGTGAGACCCTTACTGTGTAATATTATGTGTGTGGTTCTTCCGAGCCTCTTAAATAAAGCTTGTATGTTTATGGTTATCTTGTGATGACATCGATGTATCTATACATATCGGTATGTCATGCGTACGTGTGTCATACTTGATATGTATGGGGTTCGATTACCTAGCCGTGAACTTTAGTAGCACTTCTTACAGGGAAATGCCCCTTTGTGATCCAACGAGCCATGGTAGCTCGCTACTGCTCCGAACACATTGGTTAACCGGCATGTGTCCTTCTTAGCTGCTGTGTCTGTCCCCTTTGGGGTAATGTCACGCGATGTAATGGAGTCCTTGTAGCTTGCTACGACTCGTCTGCATTCGTTAGTGACCGACACCTACTTTGTTGGGTCATGTATGCCTGTCCCTGTGCGGTACTGCCACTTTGGTTTATGACTAGACTTGTCGATCTGGGTTCTTTGACATTGGAATGCTAGCGACACAATTGCATACGTGAGTCAAAAGACGCAAACGGTCCCGGCTAAGGTAAGGATGCAGCCGTGGGGTTAACCGTGCGTGAGACCGCAAAGGGATGCGATGTGTTACAGGCTGGATTCCTATGGCTTAGGATCGGGGTCCCGACAACGTTGGTATGAGAGCCTGACTGACTGTAGGATTACTAAGCCAAACTGGCCAAAGTTGAGTCTAGAATTGCTTTAGTTATATATAAGGGAATTGTTTGTGGAAGGGATCGTAAGACTCTTGTTCTCTCCTCAAGTTATTCTATTCTGGTCATCCTCGTCTTTTCTGCGGGAATTAAGGACTAGGTTACTCATCTTCTTCTAGGTTCGTGTTTCTGATCGGTAGATTATAGGACTACGGGTCAAGAGATATTTGGGTTTCTTTCATTCCTAGGAAAAAGGAAGTAAGTTTGATGATCATAGAATTGAACTTTATAACTGAGTGGTTATGCTATTCCATTTTGGGTTGCCTCAAAATTTGTTTTTGAGCATTTGTAGTCGTTATGCTGCCCAATTTTGCATTCTGAGCTCTAATGCTTTTGCATTACTCTCTATTTACAGATGCCTGGCCGTCCTTCTCGTCAGGTGGTACGTCTGACCAGGTGCATTGATGTGCCGGGTCATACGACCATGCTGGTCAGGGTGATGTCGGTGTGCGGTTACCGCTGGTACCCCGAGTACACAGTGGAGGAACAGTACCGAGACTTCAACCAGAGGGAGTACATCTGCACTGTTAGGATATTTCCAGACTACCCTGGAGCTGAGGAGCCAATCCATTGGTCCTATGGGTTGGGAGTCACTGTTGACATGGCAGTACAAGATGCTGCCTATTCAATGCTGACCATTATGAGGGCGAGTCATGCACTGCTGCAGAATTCAGAATTCTGCTATGTTCCGGCCTCTCAGCCTGGTGAAGAGGGATACCTCAGCGGAGTCTATTTTGATTCTTCTATGGAGGATACACTACTGCAGTCCACTGTTGAGATGCTAGAGAACAGAGACAGGGATGTTCGTGCTCTCCGCATGGAGCTTTATGCTACCCGTGCCCGTCTGTGGACGGCTTTGACGCAGCTGGCACCGGTAGTCCAAACAGGGTACGGAGATATGGATATGCTGAACCCTGTTAGGACCCATCTTCCGGCCCACGTTGACTGGCCAGCTATAGGAGGAGTCACCCCTCTTCAGGGACCCCTCTTACCACCAGTCAGGGGACCAAGGCCACATCCGTGTCCTTATGGGTCCCAGGGATCTCAGGCCACAGTATTTTCTGATCCGCAGGTTGAGCTTCCAGGTCATGGAGGTAATCTCTATGAGATGTTCTATGCGGATGCCTCAGCTGTGAGCGGAAGGATAGTATGGTAGTAGCCGTACGTTCACAGTCCTGCTTGACTTGTGAAGTATGCCTATGATGTGAAATGAATTCCGGAGGCCTAGATAAATAATGTATAGGAAGCTTGTAAGCCTCTGATGAGTAGTTTCATAATTTCAGTAGTTTGCTCTTCGGTTAAGGTTGTACTGAACTATGTAAGGGTGTGTATGAACCATGGTGTATATATAGCAGTTGCTTGTTACCATGCTGTTTGGATATTCATTTCCGCATTCCGTGTGTTCAGTACATTCTTAATCCATAGCTAGTATTGATATGATATTGGTCTAAGCTGTGAGTTTGTTTGTCAGGATGGTGTTCACCAGGTTGAACCGTGCCCCTGCTCATGAGCAAGGCGAGGGTAGTCAAGCGTCACAGGAAGAGCTGCCTCACCCGCCCTCTCTGGCGGAAGTTATGCTAGAGGCAGAGAGAAACAAAAGAGAGACCAACCGACTGTTAGAACGTATTGAGCAGAATACGGCTCGTCATCCTAGGAATGCTGCAGTGTCCCTCAACGATTTTGTGAAGCTGAATCCTCCAAAGTTTCATCATTCCGTCGATCCCCTCGACGCTGATGACTGGCTGTGCAACATCTCACGCAAGATTCGCTCTGCGAATGTTTCTGAGGCTGATAAGGTGAGCTTTGCGGCGTATTTCCTGGAAGGACCCGCCAATCTGTGGTGGGAGAACTTTGAAGCTATGCGTCCTGTTGAACCAGCAGCCACATGGGCAAACTTCAATGCAGCCTTTCGTCTGCACCATATTCCAGAGGGCCTGATGGACAGAAAGAGAGAGGAGTTTTGTGCCTTCACTCAGGGCAAGTTGACCGTGGATGCCTATAGCCGCGAGTTTGGTAACCTCGCTCGCTATGCAACAGAGGAGGTGTCTACTGACGCCAAGAAGCAAGCAAGATTCCGTAAGGGTCTGAGCCCTGAGCTTCGTCGTGATCTGCGCCTCCACGAGTGTGCAAGCTTTCAAGCCCTGGTCAACAAGGCGATCAATGCCGAGACTGGTCATACTGACTTTGAAGCCACAAGGAAGCACTCCCGTGACTTTGGCTCGTCTTCTGGTTCCGCGTTTCCCAAACGCAGGCTGTGGGTTCCGAACAGTTCTCTGCCGCCAAGATACACTCTGAGGCCATCCTACGTGGCGCCTCAGACGAATCAGACCAACCCTCGAGCAAAAACTTATGGTGGTCCAGCTAGCAATGCTACACCACGTGCCAACCAAGTGATATGCTACAAGTGTGGAGAACCAGGGCACTACTCCCGTGAGTGTCCTCAAAATGTGGGTGCCAAGCAACCCGGAAAGTCCGTCGGGCAAGGCAAGTCAGGCAAAGCTTACTATGTGAAGCCAACTCCTGCACGTGGCCGTGTGAACTATGTGTCAGCAGAAGAAGCTGCAGAGGATCCCGACGTCATACTGGGTACGCTTCTTGTTAATCATCACCTAGCGTCTGTTCTCTTTGACATTGGGTCTTCTCATTCCTTCATTTCAGAAAGTTATGCACAGTTGCATAACATGTCTTTTTGTGATATGCCAATTCCATTGGTTGTCCAAACTCCTGGTAGTAAATGGCAAACCTCTAGGATAACCTATGACAATGAAATTCTAGTAGACAAGCTAGTTTTTCTAGCCTCATTGATAGCCTTGAAATCTTCGGATAGTAATATCATCTTGGGTATGGACTGGATGTCAGCTCACTATGCCAAGATTGATACTTATTCTAGAAAGGTCCAACTTACCCATCCCTCGGGTGAGATAGTAACTGTCTCCACTCGAGTTGACAAATGCCAACTCAATTCCCTAAATGCCAACCCTCTTCCGGAACTTGAAGACATTCCGGTAGTCCGTGACTTCCCGGATGTTTTTCCAGAGGAACTGCCAGGAATTCCACTTGACAGAGATGTAGAGTTTGTGATAGATCGTGTTCCGGGAACTGTCCAAATAGCCAGAAGACCATATAAGATGGCACCCCTGGAGCTAGCCGAACTTAAGAAGCAACTAGATGAGGCCTTGAATAAAGGTTTCATTCGTCCTAGCTCTTCTCCTTGGGCTTGCCCCGTCCTCTTCGTCAAGAAGAAAGACGGAACGGATCGGATGGTTGTAGATTACCGACCAGTTAATCTGGTCACCATAAAGAACAAGTATCCGCTCCCCAGGATCAACGATCTGTATGATCAGCTCGCTGGATCCTCAGTCTTCTCCAAAATGGATTTGAGGTTGGGATACCATCAAATCAAGATCAAGAACGGGGACATTCCAAAAACGGCTTTTGTTACTCGTTATGGCCAATACGAGTACACCGTCATGTCCTTCGGTTTAACCAATGCCCCAGCCACCTTCTCTCGTCTGATGAATTCAATCTTCATGGAGTATTTGGATAAATTCGTCGTGGTATACCTCGATGATATTCTCATCTACTCGAAGAACGAACAAGAACATGCCGAGCATCTAAGGCTGGTATTGATGAAACTTCGAGAGCATCGCCTTTATGCCAAGTTTTCAAAATGTGAATTTTGGTTACCAGAAGTGACCTATCTAGGTCACGTAATCTCTGGTAAGGGTATTGCTGTCAATCCCGAGAGAGTTCAAGCTGTCCTTGATTGGACTCAACCTGAATCAGTTAAGCAAGTTAGGAGTTTTCTTGTTCTAGCGAGCTATTGTCGCCGCTTTGTTGAGAATTTCTCCAAGGTTGCAAAGCCTCTAACTGAACTCCTCAAGAAGGATAAAAAGTTCGAGTGGACACCACAGTGTGAGCATAGTTTTCAGGAACTGAAAAGACGCCTGACTTCCGCACCTGTGTTGCTACCACCAGATTTTTCTAAGGACTTTGTTATCTATTGCGACGCCTCGCGACAAGGATCAGGTTGCATTCTCATGCAAGATCATCATGTGATCGCATACGCATCTCGACAGTTGCGTCCACATGAGGATAATTATTCCACACATGACCTTGAGCTTGCAGTCGTGGCCCATGCACTAAAAACCTGGTGACATTACCTTTTGGGTAATCGTTGCGAAATATTCACTGATCACCAAAGTCTGAAATATATCTTCACCCAGCCGGATTTTAATCTCAGGCAAAGACGGTGGGTTGAGTTGATCTCGGATTACGACTTAGGGATAACTTACACCCCGGGGAAGGCCAATGTTATGGCCGATGCACTAAGTCGTAAATCTTATTGTAACAATTTGATGCTACAACAAGGTCAACCACATCTCTATGAGGACTTTCGGAAGTTGAATCTTCATATTGTTCCTCAAGGATTCCTTTCTACCCTGGTGGCGAAGCCTACTCTTAGGGATCAAATCATAGCCATGCAGGCTTATGATAAGGGTATATCCCGGATCAAGGAGAATATTGCTAGCGGTAACGCTAGGGATTTCTCCATCAATGAGAAAGGTGTTGTGTTCTTTCAGAACCGTTTAGTGGTTCCTAAGAGCAAACGTCTGCGGCAATTGATCCTTAAGGAGGCTCATGACTCTCCTCTCACCATTCTTCCCAGTAGTACTAAGATGTATCAGGACCTATCCCAGAGGTTCTGGTGGACTAGGATGAAGAGAGAAATTGCTGAGTTCGTTGCTAACTGCGACGTTTGTCGTCGAGTTAAGGCAGAACATCAAAGGCCTGCTGGCACCCTTCAACCTCTAGCTATTCCTGAATGGAAATGGGATAAAGTTAGTATGGATTTCATTACCGGATTTCCCAAGACCAAGAAAGGAAATAATGCTATCTTTGTGGTCATTGACCGTCTTTCCAAAGTGGCTCATTTTCTTCCCGTTCGTGAGAGTATCACAGCTAGCCAGCTAGCAGAGTTATATATCTCTCGAATAGTGTCTCTTCATGGTGTTCCCCTGGAGATTAACTCGGACCGTGGGAGTATCTTTACTTCCCGCTTCTGGGAAAGTTTTCAGAATGCCATGGGGACTCACCTATCTTTTAGCACTGCTTTCCATCCACAATCAAATGGTCAAGTAGAAAGAGTGAATCAAATCCTAGAAGATATGCTCCGAGCTTGTGTTATATCGTTCGGTATGAATTGGGAGAAGTGCCTTCCATTCCCCGAATTCGCTTATAACAATAGTTATCAATCAAGCTTGGGCAAAGCTCCTTTTGAAGTTCTCTATGGACGAAGATGTCGAACACCTCTTAATTGGTCAGAAACCGGAGAGAGGCAACTCTTTGGCCCGGATATGATCCAGGATGCAGAAGAGCAGGTTCGCATTATTCGTGAAAAGTTGAAAACAGCCCAGTCTCGTCAAAAGCGCCAATATGATCGTCATCATAAGGCTGTGACCTTTGAAGTTGACGAGAAGGCTTACCTTCGGGTTACACCTTTGAAGGGTACCCATCGATTCGGTATCAAGGGCAAGTTGGCTCCTCGTTACATTGGTCCTTTTCGCATTCTTGCCAAACGAGGAGAAGTTGCCTACCAGTTGGAACTTCCTCTGCATCTCTCCAAGGTTCATGATGTCTTCCACATCTCGCAACTCAGGCGTTGCTTTTCGGATCCTATCCGTGAAGTGGACCACGAAACACTTGATCTCCAAGATAACCTTTCATACCGAGAATACCCCGTGCGTATTCTTGATCAAGCTGAGCGTACCACTCGAAATCGAAAGCTCAAGTTTCTTAAAGTTCAATGGTCAAATCATTCTGAAAAGGAGGAAACTTGGGAAAGAGAGGATCGGCTCCGACTTGAGTATCCTGCGTTATTTTCGACGACCTCTAAATCTCGGGACGAGATTCTTTTGAGTGGGGGTGAGTTGTCACATCCCTGACACCTTAATCAAGTTAGATTTGTGCTCATGTTTTCTTTGCATTGCATCTAGGAAATTTTCAACAAGAACAAAGTAAGTGGTGAAGGAAAATTCAACAAACTCTAGCCACTTCTCAAATTAAGGGAAATTCCAAAACTAGTTAAAATCAATGAATCCAAAATGGCCTCAAGAAAAGTTCAATCTTTGTGATAATTCTTGAAAACAAACAAGCAATAAAGGAAACCATTTACTTTATACTCTTGGCATTTTAAATAAATGCAAAAGCTACTGGTTTCAAGTTTTAAATTTGAAATCAGAAACTTTAAGTTTTCAAAAACGTTGAAAACTTTAGGAATGATTGGATACATTCCAACTAATATTTTGGTGTGTTCAAAATAGTTTTTACATACTATTTTGGGAGCTGAAATAAATAGCAAATAAATAGTTGTCAAAACAGAAACAAAACAGAAAAGAAAAGAGAAAGAAAAGAGGAAAAACCTTACCTGTCGCCGGCCCAGCCCACCAGGGGCTCCCCGGTCATCTTCCTCCTCCTCCGAGTAGGGAGGGGAGAAGATGAGCACGGCGGCCGAGCCCGGCCACCTCCTGCCTGCCTGCCTGCTGCTGGTGGCCTCTAGGAGCGCCAGTCCGACGCCTGCGCCTTCTCATCCTCCTCCCCGCGGCTCTATCCTCTCCCCTAAGCCTCGATCCCTTTTTCCCCTCTCGGATCTCTCTCTCCCCGAAGCTCCGGTCGCCGTCGATCCGTCGTCTCCCGGTCCTCCCCGACCCTGCCGGCAGCCTCACAAGATCCGCTGTGAGCTACTCTTCCTGTTCCCCCTTCTTCCCGAGGCTTTCCCCCTCCTTTAACCACGTTAGCCGGCGGAGCCCGAAGGACCTCGTCGCCGGCCATGTCATTACTGTCGTTGTGGTACTCAGCTCGTGAGGCCGAGCTCAGGAATGAGCTCATCGAGCTCTGTAGATGGCGTAGGGCCTCTCTCCCAGCTCGCTAGTCCCCTGCATCGGCACTCCCGTCGATGCCCGAGCCGCAGCCGCCGCTGACCTCATCGCCGGCGTGGATTCCGGTGACCACCGAGTCTAGCTCCACTCCCTTTAGATGCGGCGTTTCACCAGCTGCCCGTAGCACTATTCTGCGCCCAAAACCGACGGCCGTAGCGCCGTTTAGCTCTCTCTGGCGAGCCCTCCGCCGCGCCCGTGGTCGCCGCCGGCCATATTCCGGTGGGGGCCGACGTGGCCAACCTAACCCAGTAGTTTAAAGTCTAATCACTCACTGAAAGTGGGCCCAAGGCCAAGTCAAACTCAGTTAGGGGCTGGTCAGCGCGGGATTAGCCCCTGAGACGCTGACCAGTGGGTCCCCCCCTGTCAGGTTTGACCTGAACAGGTCACTTGACCTGCTAATGTCAGGCTGACGCAATAAAGGGGTTTTCCAGTATAAAAATAATTCCAGAAATGTTTAAAACTTCTAATATTCATAGAAATTAATCTATAACTCCAATGAAAATAATTTATATATGAAAAAGTATCAGAAAAATTCAAGGAATCTGAATATGTCATTTTCAAACATGTTTGAAAATGTTACAGAACCCAAACATGTAGGTTAATGAATAAGTTAATTCTTATAAATACTTTGTAGAATGAATTTGGAAAATATTTAAATTTCACTATAAATGACATGATCAAACACTGTCCTAACTACAAACCAGCAACCTAACATGTCATCCCATGCATGTTAACATCAAGTTGATCTGAGCATCAGGTCGAATCAATTAAAATGGTATCCGAGAATACCTCGTTTGAAGTGGTATTTGAACTTGATTCAAATCACCTTCAAACCTAATACATGTTAGCTATAATAATTACCATCTTGTATTCTCATGCCATGCTCATGCATCATCTTGATTGCATATGTTTGATATTGGTTGTTGTCATTCCTTTCGGTAGGCTCCGCTCCCCTGGATTCCACCGAATATCCGTCTGACGGATATTGTCATTCCTCTGAGCAACAAGGCAAGCAACCATTTTGATCATCCTGGTAAATCCCATGTTCTTTCTCCTGCACTTACTTATTGCATTAGGATCAAATGCTTCAAATTCTTTGCCACGTTAGTTGAACCCACTTCCTTTGCATGACCTATCCTTGTCACAGTAAATAGCTAAACCTTGCAACCTAGCATACTTGGTAGTTTGCTTGAGCCATGATGTGCCGTATCCTGCTATGCATGCTATGCTTAGAGTTGTGTATGGTCAGTCATCTGGGAGATGAACAGAATTGAGAGAATGTGTCCGGAAAGCAAAGGTTGCGTGTTGAACCTGATTTGGTAAAGGTACCGGTGAAAGGCTGTGTAGGAGTACATGGCGGGTTGTTTCATTGGAACCGTCCTTAGGAACTGAATTCCGTGTATGTAATCCAAGACCAGATACTACCACACGTTGGGATACTTAATTGACCCTCTCGACTTATTAATCGCTTAGTATTCGGTCCAGGAGTTGCAAGTAGTTTCTGGTGTTTATAGTCATGCTAGTGGCCATGCATAGCGCTGACCTGAGAGGTGGGCTGTTATGCGGTAGGAAGTGGCACGGTGTACAAAGTGGCACCCGGATGGTGGGCTTGGGAACCGTGCGCACATCGTTTGAGGCCGTGGCGGAAACCTCGGCCGGACTTCCGTACGGGTTACTCTCAGATAAGCAATAAACCTGGACTAGGTACTAGTGTGGTTAACGGTCGTGGCCGACTCCCTCGCTGGGCTTCCGCTTGAAGGTGGTCTAGGTGCATGACGTGCACATGGCGATAAGTGGCGAGAGCGTGTGTGACGAAGTACACCCCTGCAGGGTTATGATCTATTCGAATAGCCGCGTCCGCGGATATGGACTACTTGGAGACATATGTTGTTCATAGATAACTTAAATGACTACTCATAAAATTGTCAAGATAAGCGTGAGTGTCGCGAACGAAATTTCTGTATGGAGACGGAATGATTCCACGATGGTGTATTGTTGTGGTGTTAGTGGACTCGTGTGCGAGAAATCAAGTTGTCAAAATTATTTAAAAATGCAAGTTGTCTAGCCACGAGTCAAATGCTCGCTTTCCGCATAAAACCCCACCATACCTTATTGATACATTGCATGAGTAGTTAGTTATCCTAAAGTCTTGCTGAGTACCTCCGTACTCATGTTTGAATAATAAATGTTGCAGAGGTTGCTAATGACCCTAATGGTGGGTTCTTCATAGACATCGAAGACGACGTGTAGCTGGTGTCCCAGCTACGATCTGGCCCTAGGTTGGGTCTGTAGTATAGTCAGACCATGTGCCTTCTAGTTGCACCTGTCTGTACTCAGACAGTTTTAAACACTTCCGCTGGCTTGTAACTGAATGACTGCTATTATGGGTCGTGAGACCCTTACTATGTAATATTATGTGTGTGCCTCTTTAGAGCCTCTTAAATAAAGCTTGTATGTTTATGGTTATGTTGTGATGCCATCGATGTATCTATACATATCGGTATGCCATGCGTACGTGTGTCATACTTGATATGTATGGGGTTCGATTACCTAGCCGTGAACTTTGGTAGCACTCCTTACAGGGAAATGCCCCTTTGTGATCCAAGGAGCCATGGTAGCTCGCTACTGCTCTGGACACATTGGTTGACCGGCATGTGTCCTTCTTAGCTGCTGTGTCTGTCCCCTTTGGGGAAATGTCACGCGATGTAATAGAGTCCTTGTAGCTTGCTACGACTCGTCTACATTCGCTGGTGACCGACACCTGCTATGTTGGGTCATGTATGCCTGCCCCTTTGCGGTACTGCCACTTTGGTTTATGACTAGACTTGTCGATCCGGGTTCTTTGACATTGGAATGCTAGCGACTCAATTGCATACATGAGTCAAAAGACGCAAACGGTCCCGACTAAGGTAAGGCTCCAGCCGTGGGGTTAACCGTGCGTGAGACCGCAAAGGGATGCGATGTGTTACAGGCTGGATTCCTATGGCTTAGGATCGGGGTCCCGACAAGAACGATGATGACAACTACCGATCTATGTTCCCTGAGTATGCTGATACCGCAATGGAAGACAATGAAGAAGAATATCAGGATGAAGAACGGGAACCAGATGAGCCCGCTCATGATCTTGGCCGGGTCATTTCTGATGCACGGCGAGGTTGCGACACAGAAAAGGAGAGGTTGCAGTTTGAGTGGATGTTACAGGACCACAACAAATTGTTGTACCCAACTTGTGAAGATGGCCAGAAGAAGCTGGGTAGCACACTGGAATTGCTGAAGTGGATGGCAGAGACCGGTGTGACTGACTCGTCATTCGAAAAGTTGCTGGTACTGATGAAGAAGATGCTTCCAAGAAAGAACGAATTGCCCACCAGCACGTACGAAGCAAAGAAGCTTGTCTGCCCTCTAGGATTAGACGTGCAGAAGATACATGCATGCCCTAATGACTGCATCCTCTACCGCAGTGAGAAGTACAAGAATATGGATAAATGCCCGGTTTGCACTTCATTGCGGTATGAGATCAGAAAAGATGATCCTGGTGATATTGAGGGCGAGCCACCCAGGAAGAGGGTTCCTGCCAACGTGATGTGGTATGCTCCTATAATACCACGGTTGAAACGTCTGTTCAGAAATAAAGATCATGCGAAGTTGTTGCGATGGCACATGGAAGATCGTATGAAAGACGATAAGTTGCGGCACACCGCTGATGGTCGGCAGTGGAGAAAAATCGAGAGAGAGTTCCCAAGATTTGCAGCTGACGCATGGAACTTATGGTTAGGTCTGAGTACAGATGGCATGAATCCTTTTGGGGAGCAGAGTTGCAGTCACAGCACCTGGCCCGTTACTCTATGTATCTACAACCTTCCTCCTTGGTTGTGCATGAAGCAGAAGTTCATTATGATGCCAGTGCTTATCCAAGGTCCAAAGCAACCCGGCAACGATATTGATGTGTACCTAAGGCCATTAGTCGATGAACTTTTACATCTGTGGGCCGAACCAGGTGCACGTGTCTGGGACGAGCACAAACAAGAGGAATTTGACCTTCGAGCGTTGCTTTTCGTAACCATCAATGATTGGCCTACTCTTAGTAACATTTCAGGACAGTCAAACAAGGGATACAATGCATGCACGCATTGTTTGTATCAGACAGAAAGTATATATCTGGACAAATGTAGGAAGAATGTGTACTCGTACAATCGTCGTTTTCTTCCGCCCAAGCATCCCTTAAAGAAAAAAGGCAAGCATTTCAATGGCAAGGCAGAACCCCGGGGGAAGCCTGTCATCCGTACTAGTGCTGAAGTATTTGATATGGTCAAAGATTTAAAAGTAATCTTTGGAAAGGCTCCTGGCAGCCAACCTGTTCCTAACGGCCCTGATAAGCGCGTACCCATGTGGAAGAAGAAATCTATATTTTGGAAACTACCCTACTGGGAAGTCCATGAGGTCCGCTCGGCAATCGACGTGATGCACCTGACGAAGAATCTCTACGTGAATATTCTAGGCTTCCTGGGCTTGTATGGGAAGTCAAAAGATACACCAGAAGCACGGGAGTACCAGGAACGTCATAAAGGAAGAGATGGCATGCATCCAGGGTAGTTTCAAGGGCGTGCCAGCTACGCTCTTACTAAGGAAGAGAAGGAAATCTTCTTTGAAGTCCTTTTCAATATCAAGGTCCCAACTGGATTCTCGTCGAATATAAAGGGAATCGTAAATATGAAAGACAAAAAGTTCCAAAACCTAAAGTATCATGAGTGCCACGTGCTTATGACGCAATTGCTTCCGGTTGCATTGAGGGGAATTCTACCGGAAAATGTTCGCCTGGCAATTGTGAAGGTATGTGCATTCCTCAATGGAATTTCTCAGAAGGTAATCGATCAAGAAAGTCTATCAGGTTTACAGATTGATGTGGTCCAATGTCTGGTCAGCTTTGAGTTGTTGTTCCCGCCATCCTTCTTCAATATAATGACACACCTCCTAGTTCACCTAATCGAAGAGATTAGAATTCTCGGTCCTGTGTTTCTACACAATATGTTCCCCTTCGAGAGGTTCATGGGATTCTTAAAGAAATATGTTTGTAACCGTGCTAGGCCAGAAGGAAGCATCTCCAAGGGCTATGGGACAGAGGAGGTCATTGAGTTTTGTGTGGACTTTCTTCCTGACCTTAAGCCGATTGGTGTTCCTGAATCTCGGTATGAGGGTAGGCTGACAGGAAAAGGCACACTAGGAAGGAAAGCAAAAGTATGTATGGACGGGCATTCTTTCTCTCAAGCACACTACACAGTTCTACACAATTCCACCGTGGTGGCTCCGTATATCGTAAGACACAAGAACATTCTACGCTCCGAAAACCCGGGGAAGGCTGACTCTTGGATTAAAGAGGAACACGAGAAGACTTTCGGCAGTTGGTTGCAGACACATCTCATGAATGACGACACCGTTGGAGATCAGCTGTACTGTTTGGCCAGGCCACCATCTTCGACTATATGTACTTTCCAAGGGTATGAGATAAATGGGAATACATTTTACACGGTTGCCCAAGATAAAAAGAGCACCAACTAAAATAGTGGTGTCCGCTTTAATGCAACAGACGAGAATGGGCACTGTTTGGAAACATATTACGGGTACATAGAGGAAATACGGGAACTTGACTATGGACCTACTTTTAAGATCCCTTTGTTTCGGTGCAAATGGGTGAAGCTGACATGAGGCGGGGTAGTTGTAGACCAAAAGTACGGCATGACAACAGTGGATCTCAACAATCTTGCGTACATGGACGAACCATTTGTCCTAGCCAATGATGTCGCTCAGGTTTTCTATGTGAAGGACATGTCTACAAAAACGAGAAAAAGAAATCAGCAAAAGAAGATATCGTCCGATGAGCCAAAACGCCACATAGTTCTTTCAGGGAAAAGAAACATCGTGGGAGTAGATGACAAGACAGACATGTCAGAAGATTATAATAAGTTTCATGAAATTCCGCCCTTCAAATTGAAAACTGACCCAAGCATCCTACTGAATGATGAAGATTCTCCATGGCTACGACCCAGAAGAAAACAGAAATAATAGATAGGAATATTGGTGCAATAATGTAATAATGTATTAAACCTTTTATGTAACGCATGTATGAAATGTACTAAATTTCAAACACTTTTCATTTTCATAGTTTTGTCACATTCTCAAATATGCAAAAACAATTTTAATAAACCTTTGTAAGAGATGAGTTCTCGTTCGAAACACTGATACTTCGAGAGAGATTGTCCGTTTTGTACACGAAGTGCATCCAGTTTTTGTCGTAGCCCTCTCAACTTTTTAACACATTATATGTGGGTGAAATGATGATAGCATTCCAACTTTCAACATTTTCGGAGTTCATTTGTAGTGCTTTTCAATTTTAGGGTCAACTAGCTCAAAAAAAAAGTAAATGCACGAAGAATACCAAATGAAGTCAGAAATTGTTGAAATTTTGTGATGTGCCTTTGATTGGTGCATTTTGAACACACAAAAAGTATGGAGTTCAAATATGTTCAAAAAAATGAAATCCCATTGTAAGAGATGAGTTCTCGTTCGAAACGCTGATACTTCGAGAGAGATTGTCCGTTTTGTACACGAAGTGCATCCAGTTTTTGTCGTAGCCCTCTCAACTTTTTAACACATGTTATGTGGGTGAAATGATGATAGCATGCCAATTTTCAACATTTTCAGAGTTCATTTGTAGTGCTTTTCAATTTCAGGGTCAACTAGCTCAAAACAAATTAGTAAATGCACGAAATATACCAAATTAAGTCGGAAATTGTTGAAATTTTGTGATGTGCCTTTGAATGGTGCATTTTGAACACACAAAAATTATGGAGTTCAAATACGTTCAAAAAAAATGAAATCCCTTTGTAAGAGATGAGTTCTCGTTCGAAACCCTGATACTTCGAGAGAGATTGTCCGTTTTGTACACGAAGTGCATCCAGTTTTTGTCGTAGCCCTCTCAACTTTTTAACACGTGCTATGTGGGTGAAATGATGATAGCATGCCAACTTTCAACATTTTTATAGTTCATTTGTAGTGCTTTTCAATTTCAGGGTCAACTCGCTCAAAAAAAATAAGTAAATGCACGAAATACACCAAATTAAGTCAGAAATTGTTGAAATTTTTTGATGTGCCTTTGAATGGTGCATTTTGAACACGCGAAAAGTATGGAGTTCAAATAAGTTCAAAAAATGAAATCCCTTTGTAAGAGATGAGTTCTCGTTCGGAACGCTGATACTTCGAGAGAGATTGTCCGTTTTGTACACGAAGTGCATCCAGTTTTTGTCGTAGCCCTCTCAACTTTTTAACACATGCTATGTGGGTGAAATGATGATAGCATGCAAACTTTCAACATTTTCAGAGTTCATTTGTAGTGCTTTTCAATTTCAGGGTCAACTAGCTCAAAAAATAAGTAAATGCACGAAATATACCAAATGAAGTCAGAAATTGTTGAAATTTTGTGATGTGCCTTTGAATGGTGCATTTTGAACACACAAAAAGTATGGAGTTCAAATAAGTTCAAAAAAATGAAATCTCTTTGTAAGAGATGAGTTCTCGTTCGAAACCCTAATACTTCGAGAGAGATTGTCCGTTTTATACACGAAGTGCATCAGTTTTTGTCGTAGCCCTCTCAACTTTTTAACACATGCTATGTGGGTGAAATGATGATAGCATGCCAACTTTCAACATTTTCAGAGTTCAGTTGTAGTGCTTTTCAATTTCAGGGTCAACTAGCTCAAAAAAAATAAGTAAATGCACGAAATATACCAAATTAAGTCAGAAATTGTTGAAATTTTGTGATGTGCCTTTGAATGGTGCATTTTGAACACACAAAAAGTGTGGAGTTCAAATAAGTTCAAAAAAATGAAATCCCTTTGTAAGAGATGAGTTCTCGTTCGAAACCCTCATGCAAAACGAATTTTAATAAACATAGTTTTTAATTGAAAATAACAAAATAGTTAATAGTTTGGATAGTCAAAATAGTTAATTTCGAAAATAGAAAATAGTTTTGAATTATTTATTCAATTTCAAACACTTTTCATTATCATAGTTCTGTCAAATTCTCAAATATGCAAAAAGAATTTTAATAAACATAGTTTTTAATTTAAAATAACAAAATAGTTAATAGTTTGGATAATCAAAATAATTAATTTTGAAAATAGAAAATAGTTTTGAATTATTTATTCAATTTCAAACACTTTTCATTATCATAGTTTTGTCAAATTCTCAAATATGCAAAAAAAAATTAATAAACATAGTTTTTAATTGAAAATAACAAAATAGTTAATAGTTTGGATAGTCAAAATAATTAATTTTGAAAATAGAAAATAGTTTTGAATTATTTATTCAATTTCAAACACTTTTCATTATCATAGTTTTGTCAAATTCTCAAATATGCAAAAAGAATTTTAATAAACATAGTTTTTAATTGAAAATAACAAAATAGTTAATTTTGAAAATAGAAAAAAATTGAAACTATATGAGAATTTATAAAGAAAATTAAACCTAAATTCAAAGTGATCTCACTTTGAATTCAGGTTTAATTTTCTCCATAATTTCAAATATAGTTTCAATTTTTAAATTTACAGTCAGTTTACGCCCGTAACCCTGCTTTAGAGAGGAGCTCAATGGAGATGCTGCGACGGGGCTTATACACTAGTGTTAGTCCCCCTCGCTGGGCGAGGTGGGACTAAACTTTTAGTGCAGCCAGCGGAGGGGCTTTAGTCCCGGGTGGAGCCACGACCCGGGACTAAATCCCCTCGCCTGCCAGCACGGGCCTTTAGTCCCGGGTCATGGCTCCACCCGGGACTAAAGGGTGTCTTTAGTCCCGGCTTGTCACGCCCAAGATGCGACCCTATCCTCAATTTGGCACGAAGGCCTCGTCAGGGATAGAAGCGCATCTCGTCGTGTCACAAGAATGGATATCGTCACAAGTACATGTACTCAAAAGAAGAGATATTTATAGAGTTGGCTTACACTCGCCACAAGTTACATCAGAGTCACATGAGTACATTAAATAAACATCAAGAGTAAAACCAGGGTCCGGCTACGGGCGAAAACAAACGACAAAATAAGAACGACGTCCATCCTTGCTATCCCAGGATGCCGACCTGGAACCCATCCTAGATCGAAGAAGAAGAAGAAGAAGAAGAAGAAGAAGAAGAAGAAGAAGGAGCAACTCCAAATGAACAATCAACGCGCTCGCGTCAAGTAACCTTTACCTGTACCTGCAACTGGTCTTGTAGTAATCTGTGAGCCACACGGGACTCAGCAATCTCATTTCCAAAGGTATCAAGACTAGCAAAGCTTAATGGGTGAGGTATGGTTAAGTGGTGAGGTTGCAGCAGCGGCTAAGCATATAGTTGGTGGCTAACTTACGAGTACAAGAAATAAGAGGGGGGTGATCTACGCATAACGGACGTGAACTACTGATGATCAAATGAATGATCCTGAACACCTTCCTACGCCACACATAACCCCACCGTGTCCTCGATCGAAGAAAGAACTCACGAAAGAGACAGTCACGGTTACGCACACAGTTGGCATGTTTTTAATTAAGTTAACTTCAAGTTAACTAGAACCAGTGTTAAACAAAGTTTCCACGTTGCCACATAACCGCGGGCACGGCTTTCCGAAAGATTTAACCCTGCAGGGGTGCTCCAACTAGTCCATCACAAATTACCACAAGCCGCATAGAAATCCTCAATCACGAAGCTCGCGACCTCGTCGGATTCCCTAGTGGAAAACCTCAACTCTGAGATTACCCAAAGCATCATCGGAATCCCGATGCACAAGATATCTCGTCAAAGGTAAAACTAATCCAGCAAGGCCGCCCGTAGTGTCGACGATCCCGATAGGAGTCGCGTACCTCGTTCTCAGGACACGGCGGATGAGCTAGACGTCGGGAACGCTAAACCTCCGGGTGACCAGAGGGGCGCCGGACATCGCTCAGGTGGGACCAACACTCATGAGGAGCACTGGCCCGGGGGTTGATTAAATTATCCTCGGGGTCCGGAAAGTCCCTATGCAATTTTGTTAGGTGTTTAGGCAAATGTAGTACCAAAGTTGGGCCTTTCCAGACCAGCTTTAATCTAAAACGAATTATCAAGGGGGTCCCCATAACAACCCCGATCGTGTTAGGAGTGCTCAATTAGGGAACATAACACCGGTAGCCAGTAACTAAAGGGGGCAAAGGTGGAACAAAACACCAGGCTAGAAAGGCCGAGCCTTCCACCTTTTTCCAAGTATATAGGTGCATTAAATTAAATAGCATTTAATATGGTGATATAACAAGGAACCCATGCTTTCACATGGAAGCAATGCACCTGCAACTAGCAACGCTAACACAGGGTTAAGCAAGCGGTAACATGGCCAATCAGTGGTTTGCTAGGTCGAACAGGTTGAAGGTTAACATGGCATGGTTGAGAGGCTGATATTTAACATGTGGTAGGCAACGAGACATAAACGATAGCAACGGTAAAACTAGCATGGCAATGATAGTAATGGTATCTGGGGAAATGATCATCTTGCCTGAGATCCCGCTTGGAAGAAGAATGCCTCCGTGAAGGAGACGATCCGACGTGGTCGAACAGGTCCTCACAATCCGGCACTCTACGGAACTCTATCGAGACGAAGCAAACTGGAAACACTAATCAACACACGAAATTCACCACACGATGCAACAACACAAAGATGCATGAGCAGCTGAAAACATGCAAGTCACGGCATGGCAAATCACACAATCAAACACTACACATTAAGTGAAGTTCAATAAGCAACGAATTGCATATTGACGAAACTCGACGTTAATTATTTAGTTCACTCCCGGTTATCTACACGGCAATATTAATGTTGTCAAACGTGCAAGAGGTGAATCAGAAATTAAACTACCTATCTAGGCATTTTAAGTGAGGTCAGAAATGACATATAGCACCTCCGAAACGACCTCACATGTTAATTTACAATTCTGTCCAGATCTGAACTAATTCATTTATTTAGTTGTTAAACAGCAAAATAAATAGCTTCACATGATTCTACGCGTCAAGGCAAGCAATCTACACATAAAGAACATCTCCATCGGAGCTACGGTTCAAAAGATACAAGCACCGCAAGAAATGACTACAATCTGCCAAAATCAGCCACATAGCAATTTCTACGCCTCACAACTTCGGCTACCCAACTCCGATATGCTCAAGCAAGGCATGGCACGGAAGAGGGCAAGAAGAACTACTACAAATGACTAACAACAACTAGCATGGCAGCAAGGAACACTAGGAAAAGAAGACACAAAACGGCAACTCACACACTATTTCAGACTTAGTGAAAATTACACCTCATGAAAGTGCAGTTTTCGATCTGAAGCAATATTGACAGCAGAAAAACCTATAGCTACAGGACTCCAAATGGCATGAAAATTTACAGGATGCTAGAGAAACACAAGGGGTACAACTAACTCCATTGGACTAACCTCAACAGAGCTATAGATCACAAGATGCAAGCAAGACAAGACAGCAACAAAATAATAACAGATCCCAGACTTAGAAATATTCAGCTCCTCTAAAACAGCACTATTTCTAGCAACTTGAGAGCAATCAAACCACGCCTAAACATGCATTACTATTGCAACCAAAAATACCAGGGGCTAAACAAAACAAGAGGGCATCACGGCGTCAAACGACGCACGGAATAAATCCTACGAATTAAACAAGAGGGCATCACGGCAAAATATCGCGCGAACTAATTTACTCAAAAGTTAAAACTAATTGCACAGAAAAATCCATGGGATTTTTCCACCCCGGGAACATATAAAATATGTGGAATTTGCAATACAAAATAATGCCACACATTAAAGCGGGAAAATAACCTATATACGGGAAAATATACTACCGGCAAATCCCTACACGTAAAAATACAATTGACCGCTCTAAAATACATGCAAAAATGATTCCTATAACGTGGACATTTTATCTACGGCATTCGATCAATCCGGACTTGCGTATAAATTAAATACGGACTAAATCCTATTGGGACAGCACGCTAGTCTATGCATTTGTCACGTTAAACTACGCCGAAAAATTATGCAAGTTTTATAAACGGGTTCTACGCGTAAAACTACCCGAAAAGCATATACAACTCATCGCGACCCGACATACGGATAAAAAGTTACGGGGTTCCAAATATTTACCTATTTTTCTGGAAATAATATTTTTACACAAAAACAACCCTACTCTAAATGGGCCTAACAGCAAATGGGCGCTAGATGACTAGCATGCGCGTGAGCGGGGTTTAGCGGGGTGGCTCACCTCGGGCCTTGGCCCGGCTCGAGGAGCAGGCCGAGGGGGCGCTGGCGGCAGGGAGGCCGACCTGGCCTTGGGCCGGCCTGGTCGGGCGGCCAATGCTGGGCCTGGCTGTGGCCCACGTTGCTGGCGAGGGGGCTGCCCGTCCCTGGCGTCTTTCTCCTGGCACACGGGGAGGACGACCTCCAGCGACGCAGGCGCAGTCAACGGTGCCGCCGACAGGGCTCCAGCGAGGGGGCTGGCCGGACCTGGCGTAGAACGGGCGGATTAGGGGTTGGCCGGCCGGATCTGGCCGGTACCCTGGCCGGAGGCGACGCGGAAAGCCGGCGCGAGGTTGCTCCTGCTCGGGGCGACCCGGCGAGCGCTGGGGCGACCGGAGGCCGGCCGGAACACGGGGAGGGGCTGGACGAGGGGCACCGGCAGATGCTCCGGCAGGCGGGCGACGCGCCAGCTCCGGCGAGCGGGGCGGCAGCTGCTGCAGCGGTGCCGGCGGCTCGGGGCTCAGGAGGCGCGCACGGGAGGAGCTCGGGGCACTGAGCTCGAATGGGGGCGGCGGAGGCCGGGCCCGGGCGGGCCCGCGGCGGCTGGTGGCGAGAGAGGCTGCGTGGAGAGGAGGAGAGCTGGGGCGGCACGGATCCCGAGGTGGGATTAGGGTTAGCTGCCTAAGATTTAGGAGGGGGTCTATTTATAACCAATGGGGGGCTAGGTTTAGCAGTTTTACGCCCCGGTTTCAACCGCGCGGTCGGAATTAAACAATTCCGAACGCGGGACGTGCTAAGTGGCCGTGTTGTGTATACATCCGGAGACGAGAGGGGAACAGGCGGCGCGGCACGAATTTTTACAACAGCGACAGTCGACCGTTCGGGTACCAGACGGTCTCCGATCGCGACGAAATTCGACAGGCTGCCTAGCTATAACAAATTAACACCGCACGTCAAATCTCAACTTGATCAAAGAAAGTTTTACGCACACTTTAAAAACAGGGTTACGACGGTGCCGCGGGTGCGTGCATGTGCGGTCGGACTCGAAACAAACAACGATGAACTCGAAGAGAAGCGGCAACTAATAACTTTAATCCCGGGTCTTGAAAACTGGCGGCAACGGGATGCCGATGCAATGCGGATGATGCGCATGATGCGATGATGATGCGACAAAAGAAAAATAAATAGACACACGACGAAAACGGAAAGAAGGGGGAATCTTCTGGAACGTCGGCATCGGGCTATCACACGGTCGAGCTCCGACCCGGGATTAAAGGCCCCTGCTTCCCGCCTTTTGGTCTGCCGAAAAAGGGCCATTAGTCCCGGGTCGTGGCTCCACCCGGGACTAAAGGGTGTCTTTAGTCCCGGTTTGAGCCCCGAACCGGGACTAAAGGTCCACCTATATAAGCAGGAGTTAGAAAATTTCCAACCCAAATCGCATTTCGTTCTCTCCTTCTTCCTCGTTCTCCTACCCGGCGCGGCACACAGACGAACTCGACGACGCCGTCAGGCTGCCCGCCGTCCTCCTCGCCGCCGCCGTCGTCCTCCTCACCGCCGACGTCCTCCTCGCCGCCGCCTGCCGTCCTCTTCGCCTTCGTCGACGCCTCCGGCCGGTAAGCCCCCCCTCCTCCCCAACACTCCGGCCGGTAGAAGAAAAGAAGAAAAAGGAGAAGAAAAGAAGAAAAAGGAGAAAAAAAGAAGAAAAAGGGAAGAAAAGAAGAAAAAGGAGAACAAAAGAAGAAAAAGGACAAGAAAAGAAGAAAAAGGAGAAGAAAAGAAGAAAAAGGGAAGAAAGGAAGAAAAAGGGAAGAAAGGAAGAAAAAGGAGAAGAAAGGAAGAAAAAGGAGAAGAAAGGAATAAAAAGGAGAAGAAAAGAAGAAAAAGGAGAAGAAAAGAAGAAAAAGGGAAGAAAGGAAGAAAAAGGAGAAGAAAGGAAGAAAAAGGAGAAGAAAGGAAGAAAAATGAGAAGAAAGGAAGAAAAAGGAGAAGAAAAGAAGAAAAAGGAGAAGAAAAGAAGAAAAAGGAGAAGAAAAGAAGAAAAAGGGAAGAAAAGAAGAAAAAGAAAAAGATTTTTTTGTCATTTAATTACTATTTTTATTAGGTTTGTGCTAGATTATTAGGGTTAGTAATATTTAGAATTAGGTTAGGGTTACAAGAAGAAGAAAGATGAACAAAAATAAGAAAATAAGATTAGGAAAAAGGAAAATAAGAAGAGGAGGAGAAGAAAAGAAGAAAAAGGAGAATAAGAAGAGGAGGAGAGGAGAAGAAGAGGAAAAATAGAAGAAGAGGAGAAGTAGAAGAAGAGAAGTTGAAGAAGAAGCGGAGAAGAAAATAAGAAAGAAGAAGAAGAAGAAGGAGAAGAAGACATTTCTACGTATATAGATGCTTAATTAGTGTTTCTTAGATTATTGCTTAATTTTTCTATTGTATATGCTTAAGTGTTAATAGTTTAATTTTGCTATTGTATATGCTTAAGTGTCAATAGTTTATTTTTAGCAAGAAAAATAATAGAACTAGTTTATTTTTTTAGTTCATTTTACGATGCCTATCCCGCATCCTCGTCGTCGACTCGGCGGAGGACACCTGCTTGATCAGAGGGGCCATGTCCGGGACTGGGCTCTGCCCGGCTGGTATTGGGAGGTGCTACCTTCCGGGGGGCGTAGGTTGGTGAGCAGCCAGCCCGTTGTTGACCCGATACTTGTTTGGTGGCGGTCGCGTGGGCCAGTGACAGTGCCGAGGCTTCCGGACACCGCGGAGGTCGTACGTCACCATGTCAGCGAGGAGGATGAGCACGTCTGTCGCTACATGGTTGCCTTGGAGGGCAGGTTCGAGCATACCTGGCAGGTTCTTCGTGGATCTCACTGGAGCTATGATCCTGTGATGGTTCCTTCTCTTTGGGTGTCCACCGCCCGCGACGATACCCGTCGGGCGCTACGGTTCTAGCTGTATCAGTGATGCTATATGTATGATAGTATTCGAGGAGTATTAGTGATAATATTCGACGATGTACGGACAAAAGAGATGATGTAGTTTTGCTTATAATTGAATGCATGCTAATTTGAATACTACTTTATTTTACGATTTGGTTTTGCTTATTGAATGCTCAAATTGGAAAAGTACTCCTACTTTGAATACTATGCAGAAATCTAGGAGTCCCGGGTGGAGCCACGACCCGGGACTAAAGTTGTTTTGGAATGGAGTTCCTGATAGAATAATTCTTGGTACAAAGTTCAACAAAGTCCTTTGACACTAGACAATGTGACATATAGAAGGGTAGATGAGATCAGGAAAAATAGGATCATTTTCTACACATCTAGAATGTCGCCATTTTGTTAAATCCTTAAAGGTTAAGAGAATTCGTTAGACATATTTTAGAGTTTAGGTTCTAGCCAAGACCCGGGACTAAAGGTCCTCCTATATAAAACGACACTTCGAAGTTTCCAACCCCTCTTATATAGTTTGTTAGTTTATTAGTTAATCAAATGTCCGTTTTTTGCAGAACTATGGATCCACATATCACGAACCTCGAAGAGGAAGAACTGCTCGAAGATATAATCAAATCCCCGACGTTGAACCAGCTGAATCTCCGTCGTCATATCTAAATCCCTCCGGATATGGAATGGAGGTCGACCGACACGAAGATGAAGCCGATGGGGCAGGAGATAGGTCCAATGATGGAGAAGGTGATAGCTCCACTGATGGAGAAGCCGGTGGAGAAATAATAAAGTCCGGCGAGGTATACATATGAAGTTCGACAATCACTTGTAATATGTGAAAAATATTGGAGATAGCTCTATATTGTATACATATACATTCATTTGACGAATGTTTCTCCCTCTTAGGCCTCCACATCGAGCAAAGCTACGAAACGAGGCCCGACTAGAAAGTTGGATGCACAGACGCATTACACCTTTGAGGTGATATTGCCTACGGGCGAACCCAAGCTTCCTAAGAATGCTGCTGACACATTCAAGAAGCAATGCAGAGTTCTCGTTAGGGATCACGTCCCGATCAGCGTTCGGGAGTGGAACAAATGCAAAGGGGCAGCCGATAGTGACTATGTCGCCAAAAGGTACAAAGATAATCTTTGGAATGATTTCATGTCACATTTCAACCTGCCAGAATGTGAGAATGAAGACGCCGCAGACAAACTGAGGGCCAAAGTCAAGCAGTGGACTCTAAAGAAGATGGCCGAACTGTTCCGTAGCTGGAAGAAGAAGCTATGGAAAAACTATGTGAAGACAAAGAAAGTGCCAGTATTCGAGGGGTATCTAGCCAAGCAGGCGAATCACTGGAAGGCATTTCAAGAGTACAAGGAGTCAGAAGATGCCCAGGCATTATCAGAAAAGAACAAGAAAAATGCCGACAAGAAGAAATATCACCACAAGCTGGGGCCAGGGGGCTATGAGACTACCATCCCAAAGTGGGATAAGAAAGAGCAAGATCTGCTAGCTAAAGGCATCATACCTGAACCACTCCATGCTGAGTGGGAATTGAGAGCAAGAAATTGGTTCCTTGCGCATGGTGGTTCGTGCGACGAAGAAACAGGGCACCTAATCTGCTGTGACGGTCTTAGGATACCCAGGGAGAATTGGAAAAAGATAGTGAAAGAAATTAAAGAGGGAAAAAGAAAGTTCACTGTAGATAGAGAGAAAGATTTTCTCACACTGGTCCTCGGCAATGACGAACATGGAGGACGAACGCGAGGCTTCGGTCCTTCTTACCCGTGGTGGCTTGGGTTTGCCAGAGACCAAGACACTTACAGAAGCCGAGCGAGAGCAAAGAAGCGGCAGCAGGATGAGGAGAATGACAAGTTCAACCAGTTGCTTGCTAGGATTAACGAGCAACAGAAGCAGATTGATGAGCTTAGAGGAGTAGCGCGCCAGGAAGATCCTGCACTTGATATTACCGGCGCCCCATGTAAGCGGAAAAGCAGCGTGGCTTAACCTGAGGCCCCGCCCGACGATGCACGAAGAATGATAGAGGGCAGTCCTGGCTACCCCGTGGATGGAATGAAGGAGTCAACATCATATGAGCTCCATCAGAAATTCAAGAACATATCCATGAAGGTGTCCGTCAGACAAGCTTTACCTTTTGGCCCTGATGCACGCTGGCATGGCCGTGAGATTCCAGCTGGCTTTGCTAAAGTTGGGGTGGATGAAATCATGGCGGGGTTTCATGATATGGAGCTCGACATAGCTGGAACCGAAGATGAGAGGACACTCGGAGAAGTACTGGGTGGAGTCATCCTATGGGACAAGAACTACATGAAGCTTCCAGGCTCGGCCCCAAGGACAACACCGCCTCCGAGTCGTCGCAGGTCACCTACACCTCCATTACCTCCAAGCCCTCCACATGACGTCGGCCAACACAACACGAGTCCATCTCGATCACCGCCGCCGGACTTGGGTCGTCCGTCTCCGCCGCCGCTGGCTCCGGATACTAAGCGGAAACGTGCCAGCAAGAACGCTCCGCCGATGATTTCTAAGCGACGGAGCCCCCCAAAGCGCAAACTGTCGCCCCTCCCAGAGGTACCTCATGCTAATCTTCCTATCAGACCTTATGATCGTACCCCCGAGGAAAACGCCAGGATAGCAAAGGAACATCATGATGCGCAGATGAAAAAGAAGGAACCCGAGTCCCGCCCGGAATACACCGAGAAGCAAATAGCATTTGCAAAATACTTCACGACCCTTCCATCACAGTATGACTTACACCATAAGCCTGATGACTATACATGCACATTGCAGAAGGAAGTGAAAAAGAGCAGATCACGTGCAAGTGCAAGTGGGAGCAAATCAAGTTCAACTACAAGCAAAAAAAGATCAGACGTTCCTCAGCTTGGACAACGGGCCAAACAGTCGATCCCACCCCTCAGGGTGTTACCCGAGAATGTCCCCCCTCCGGTGCAGGGGAAAGATTTGGAATTAGCAAAGAAGTGGGCGGATGAATGGGGTATCCCGGTTGAAGACATTCTGGCTTCCCAAGACGACAGGTTACCCAAGGCTGTGGTAGCCCCTAACAGACAGTTTGTCATGGGAGCGCCTTTGGTCAGCAAAGATGATCTCCCAACAAATATGCGTTACTTGCATACATGGTACTTAAGTGAATCAAAGAATGGGAGAACGATGATCGTGGTGAGTGTCCCACGGGAGTACTACGGCCGCCCCGAAGAAATCCATGTCGACTTTGATGAACTCTTCTAGATGTACAATGCCGACGCCCTCGACAAATCGCTTATGAGTTGCTATTGTCTGTAAGTTTTTCAATTCGTTGTCTACATATAACTTGTTTAGTTATTTCAATTCATTGTCTATATATAACTTGTACTCTATTATGCAGAATGAAGATTCTGGATTGTAAAAATAGGAACATCCTAAATATTGGGCTTATTGACCCAGATAAAATACATATAGCGACGCTAACTGATAAACCCAAGGAGACGGAGAAAACCTTCTAAGGTTTCTAACAGATCAAAATTTCTGTGACCACATACTGTTTCCATACAACTTCAGGTGAGGGTCTTTACTCTGTTGTGTCCATTCACTTATAAGTGTAATTGGTAAGTTACTGACACATATATATATATATATTTACATGTGCAGCTTCCATTGGATTCTGTTGGACATTCAAATTGATAAGGGAAGGTTGATGCCTTCGACCCATTATCGAGACCCTTGGAACAGTTCCAAAGCGTGCAGGACATGCTCCAAGGGTAATTTCAATCATTCTTGCGCCCTATCGGTCTCTTTCGATGATTTTCTGATATATCAATTAATGAAAAACTTAGCAAATCATTATCCTTGTCGGGCAGGGTTTGGAAGCGCTTCAAGTGCGTGACTCCCGGTATCGAGCCTGAGAAGCTGACCTTTAGAGTGGCTCAGCTAAGTAGTAGTATGATATACTACTATTTTCAATACATTTATGATGCTAGATTATTATTTTGATTATATATATTCTATTCTCGTAAAGTGCGACCAGCAGCCATGGGGGGCGCATCTATGCGGATACTATGTTATCGAGACCATTCACACGTTTACATCTGAGCACAAGGATCACAGATTCGACGTAAGCAATGAACATTCACACCTCTATTTTTACCCGTCATTCTTTGTTATCATGATTGATATTCATATTCATCTCCTCTTCTTATATAGTACACGGCCATGAGGGAGAAGTCCCTACCAGAGCAACGCGCGATTGTTATTGCAGAGGAGCTTGCGACCTTTCTGAGGACGGAAGCTATAGATGACAAAGGACGATTTAGTGTAGCTAGGGGCCATTACTGATGTTGGTCCATGTAATCAAATAGACGGGCTCTATTCCCGATAATTCAGATCTCCATATAATTGTATATATATGCTCGCTTGTAAGATAAGTTAATCTTATATATATATGCATAATTATTTCTATTTAGAATTATATCAAAACTAATTCCCGAACACCAAACGAGGCATCACTTTAATCTCCCGAACACCTAAACCCTAAAACCCTAAAACCCAAAAATAAACAAAATCTGAAACTCTTTAGTCCCGGTCCGTGTTACGACCCGGGACTAAATGGCCTGCCCCTGAGGGCGCTCCGAGGCGCCCACGTGGAGCACCTTTGGTCCCGGCTTGGAACAGGGCCGATTCTAAAGGTTAGGCCTTTAGTGCCTTTAGTCCCGCCCCTTTAGTCCCGGTTGGTGAACCGGGACTAAAGCCCCTTACGGGCCGGGGCTATAGGCCCTGTCCCCACTAGTGTGGGTGCACATATGCACTTGTGCATGAGGGCTAACCCCTCATGCTTGCCACTATGGAGAGATGTAGTGGTGTACGAGCATGTGTGTGTGCATGTGTAGGTGTAGGTGTGGCTACTTGTGCTAGATGTACATGTGATATTGTTCCTTTATGTCATATTAGATTATAGGCTTGTTTTTCGAGCTAGCTGTGTGCATATATGTTACATGCAAGTACCCATGTATTATATATGCTTTTGGGGTAGAATCATCCCAGGAGTCCACTGGTGCAATCATATTTCACTTTACAGCAACTTGATAAAACTGTCATTTTCTGTCATGATGCCATGTTTAGAGCTTTGTATTATGTGGTGCCTTGACCCTATGAGGATGCATCCTTGATGTAGGGGTATTGGGTGAACCCCTCTACAACATGGGGTCTTTGATTTGTTCATAGGAATTTGTATGCACCTTTTGTGCCTTGTCAAAGTTGACACTTGGCTGAAACTGACAGCTTTGTGAAAATCTGAGATTTTCACTAAGTTTGAGAATCTGCTGTTATTTTCTTCCCTTGTTGTTTTGGTTGCACAAGCTCATGTGTTGGGAATCAGCCCATGCAACGAACTAAAGTTTGTGAGCTTTTGTGTTTTTCTAGCTCCCTGTTAAATTTCATGCTTATTCACTTCCTGTAGATATCATTTTGGAGGCTGCCAAAATGCTTCAAAGCATAAGCAGCTGGTGAAAATCTAAGATTTACACTAAGTCCCAGAATCTATAATATTTGGCCAAGTTAGTGCTCGTAGATCTACTCATGGATGACTCCTTTGTATTAACTTATTGCACAGGCTTGTAGAGATTTTGAATGGCTTTTGCCTCATATCTTGTTTGGATCATTTGGGTGGTTGTAGCTACTTTAAATGTTGTGGACAAACTGCTATGATGTTGTTAAAAACAGATTGCATGTTTTTGTTGTTTTGAAGCGTGTGTGGGCTTTGTTGATGGTCTATTGTGTTTACATGCACCACCCCACTTATATTTGATTGTTTGATCATGTGGCAACCTGGTAACACCAGTAGGGGGCCATTGGAGTGTGTTTGTGGTTGATTTGAACCGTAGGTCTCCATATCTTCTTTTGTAGTTTCCGGTTGATCCGTAGCTCCGTTCTCTATGTTCTTTATATGTTTTTGCTTTGTTTTCTCGTGATGCAAATGTTCATGCCATCATAATGCATGTCAAGATAACTTAATATGAAGTTTTGTCGAGAATTCTATTAACTCACCTAATGCATCTGAGAGTGACTAGAATAGTGATGCAAGCTTACTTCTTCACTCATGCATCATATTGTTTGTTGCATCATGTTGTGTTGGTGTTCATTGGCTGTTATTTTATCTTGGGTAGCATCGGGATCGGAGAGCGAGTACGTGGATTCTGGAGAGCAAGTGCAGGAAGATCAAGAGCAGTTCCAAGCTGAAGACATCACAGGCAAGATGACCGTGACCTTGATACCGTATCTAGCTTTGTTATGCTTAGAATCACATTTCCTTCGATACATGCTTGCTGCCTACCACTTTATATAATGCCTCCTATTATTGCCATGAAACCCAAACACCTTCCTCTCCTAGCAAATGTTGTTTGGCTAAGTAGGCTTGCTCAACTTCTAATGGATAGCTTTGCTAGTTGCAGGTGCCAGTTGTCCCATGTGATAACATGAGTATTTTGATATTATTATGTTTAAACTGCTATTTAATTAATGCACCTATATACTTGGTAAATGATGGAAGGACTAGACTTTTTGTCGGGTGATTTGTTCCGTTATTGCTGGCATAGTTTCGGTTACCGGTGTTTGATTCCATAACTGATCGCTCCTAACACGTTCGGGCTTGTTATGGGGACCCCCTTGATAAATCGTGTAGTGTTAAGACTTGTCTGGCAGGACCCACCATTGGTTTTTTAATCTGCTAATCACCTAATAATAATTTTCATAGGGAATAGCTACCCCGAGGATTTAATCAACAACCCGGGCCAGTGCTCCTCATGAGTGTTGGTCCCACCTGAGCGATGTCGGGGCCCCCTGGTCAACCAGGGGTTTAGCCAACCCGAGGTCTAGCTCATCCGTCATGTCCTGAGACTGAGATACGCGGCTCTTATCGGGGTCGTCGAAACGATGGGAGGTCCTGCTAGATTTGTCTCACCTTAGCGATATATCTTGCGTATAGGAATCCCGGTGAAAATTTGGGTCTCCTCAAAGTTTAGGTTTTCCTCTAAGGAATCCGACGAGTTCACGAGATTCGTGATAGAATATTACTTTGCGGCCCGTGGCAGTTTGTGATGGACTAGTTGGAGCACTCCTGCAGGGTTTAATCTTTCGGAAAGCCGTGCCTGCGGTTATGTGGAAACATGGATAATTTGTTAACATCCGGTTCTAAACAACTTAAAGTAACTCTAATAAAATTGCCAACTGTGTGCGTAACCGTGGCTGTCTCCTTCGAAGACCTCTCTTTGATCGGGAACATGGTGGGGTTATGTTTGACGTAAGTAGGTGTTCAGGATCACTTAGTGATCATCTAGTCTTCGATCGCTCGCATAGACCACCACATAAACTAATTTGATCATCGTAAGTTAGCCACCATATATGCTTAGGTTGATGCAAACCTATACACTAAACCTTCCTCGCGTAATAACTTGACTAGATTCGGTACCAAGGTCATTAGATTGCTGAGACCCCGTGGCTCACAGATTACTTCAAATCCCAATAGGTTCAGGTATGCCCGATGCAGGAGATCCTGATGGCAACGAGATGAAGTGGGAGTACGATGAGGACTCTGACCAGTTGTATGTGAAATATCCGGAAGACTAGGTCGTGGTCGTGATCGTGGGCTAGCATACGGGATGTGTTAGATCATCTGTTTTTCTTCTGTTTAAGTCCGTAGCTGGACTTGCTGCTACTCTGAATAATGTGTGTGTGTAAGCTATGATATATTCTTAATAGATGGCAAGTGTATGCCCTACTTGTTAATCTTTATTTATGTAATGTGATGATTATCCCGTCTGCGAAACGCGTAGATACGCCCCTTTCTCATTTTGAGGCCTCCCCCCCCCAAATAAGGAAAGGGTCGTATCTTAGTCGTCTCAGTGGAGTGCTCCCTCTTCGTCATGGCCTTCACCGAGATGATGAAGATGGCCACTAGAGCGGATCTCCCCCTCCGATAGGCTGTCAAAACAGGCTCCCGATTGGTTTTTCGTGGCTATAGAAGCTTGCGGTGACGGAACTTCTCATCTAGGGTTATTTATTGAGGTTTATATATTTATAGGAATTTATTGCGTTGGAATCACGCGAAGATTGGCCATGAGGTGCCCACTAGATATCACGACGTGCGAGGGGGGCACGCGCACCCCTGTGCCTAGTGGGAAGCCTGGACCTCCTCTCTACTGGTTCTTTGCTCCTCTGGATGTCTTCTGGGCAGAAAAAAATCTCCAAATTTTTTGTGACATTTGGACTCTGTTTGATATTGATTTTCTACGAAGTAAAAAGCAAGCAAAAAACAACAATTCGCACTGGGCACTATGTAAATAGGTTTGTCCCAAAAATGATATAACATTGCTATAAAACGGTTGTAAAACATCCAAGAATGATAATATAACAACATGGAACAATAAAAAATTATAGATACATTGAAGACGTATCACATCCATCACAACATACTCCACTAGCATCTCGCAGTCCTTGTCCACTTTCTGTTTGGATAAGGCTGGATGAGCTGGGCATGGGCGGCCTCGGTCCGAGCATGGACAACGACAATCTTGTCTAGGAAGGCCGGCGATGAACGGATGCCTCCTCGAGCACATTCAACGATTACCAACTCATTGGATGTGGGTTGTCGACTAGTGTCGGGGAAGGCGGTTGTGATTTGTGTGGTGACCGAGGCGAGATGGGCGTGGGTGGCATCGAGATGGTACTCGGTGTCCACCATTAGGGCTACGACAATCGCACAGAAACTGGCAGCTGATGTGCCATTCTCACCATTTCAGATCCCCGTCGCGGTCGTTGCTATCGCCCTCTCAGCTGCAGCAGCTGCCCTTTCGGGTGCTACTGCCGCCCTTTTGAAGGAAGTGTCTGCATTCAAGCCTGTTGAGACCGTGCTCATGGCTTATGCGGTCACGCTCAGGACTGAGTGGGTTGCCAAAGTTGCCCTCATGACGGGTATCCACATCCCCATCTTTCACCGGTGACGATTGAACAATAAAATGGTTTGAGGAGTCAGTCGGTAAACTGAGCAACACTGGACTATAACTGATGAAGCTTTCGACCTAAACCATGCATGTATGAGGATTGGTCCAAGATATTATGTACTGCATCACGCACGATTCATGATCGTGAACTGTTTGTGAAACACTTGATTTTCAAAATGTTATGCTAAAATATGGACGGTAAACAAAAAATGAGGTTACTTCAGCAAAGGACGGTATTTGGATTGCCATAAGATTTATGTGAAGTGAACATGTACTAATAGTGACGTCATGCTAAAATATGGAATTATGAATGATTTTTTTGGAATTTTTATTCATTAATAGAGTTTTCTAGACATTTTATGTGTATAATTCAAATTTGAACTATCGTCTCAAGGTCTGATGCATCAAAATGGGTTGAAAAATCATATTAGTGGCCATGGCTTCATCTTTAGGTCACGTGCAAGAAATGGGAATGAATTTCAAACATCTTGGCATCTTGGCTCAGCCACAAACATCGAGAACATTGGTTTTAAATTACCGTAAATCCAAAACACGTCAGAAATTCTAAAAACTGGGCATGTTGTCATGACATGGCACATATGTGCCACGGTAAAAAAACTGTCCAATTTGGGGCAAGTTCACGTACAGGTCCCTTACAAACTAGAGCTTCTCACGACAAGCTTTGTGGTTCCGATAGGGAACTCATAACCTTACATGGGCAAAACGACATCCGCTCAAATTCTCGCGTTGAACTTTTCCAGAGGCAACATAGACCAGTAGGAGTGTCTTGCTAAAATATGGAATTATTCAGGGTTCTTTTTGCAAATTCTATACATTAATTGAGTTTTCTAGGCATTTAATGTGGATAATTAAAATTTGAACCTAAATCACAAGGGCCAGTGCATCAAAATGGGTTGAAAAATCATATAAGTGTCCATTGCTGCATTCTTTGGGCCCCATGCAAGATATGGAAATGAATTTCAAACATCTCGGAATCTTGGCCCGGTCACGCAAACATTGATAAACTCATGTTTTAAATCATGTAAATCAAAAACTTGTCAAAAGATTCATGAAACTTGGCATGGTGTCTTGAACATGGTACATATGTGTCATGACAAGAAAATTGACCAATTTGGGACTAGTATAGGCACAAGCCCCTTGCAAACTGGAGTTTCTTACGAAAAGCTTTGTGGTTATCATATGGAACACATCACCTTATTTGCGCAAAATGAGATGTGTTGCCTCTTCTCGCGTGAACCAGTTCTATGGCAACATAGACAAATATGAGTTTCACGCTAAAACATGGAATTATTAACGGTTTGTTTGGCCCTTTTTGTACATTAATTAATGAGACTTAGCATGGTGTCATGACATGGCACATAAAGGAGTAGCATTTTATTTTCCTATTTAAGACTCGATTTTTAATATATATTTTTCTTTTAGAGACAACATTGAGAATATTACTTTAAATTATAATAAATCTAAAACTCATAAAAAATTCAAGAAATTGGGCATGGCATCATGATATAACAAAAATATGTTGTAGTGTTTTTCGTGTCCACTTTGGGAAAAGGTGCACACATTAATAGCGAACAAAAACTTTTTGGAACAAAGAACTATCATGTTTCCATGCAAAATGGTTGCATTATTTTCAAACTGTGGGCATTCTACTGCCCTTACGTGCTGCCAAGCGTCACACTCTTTTATTGTCTAGGGCCTAGGAGGTGTCGTGTGAGCTACTGCTTGAGTTGATGGGATGCATGTGACCTGGCCTCCATTGCACAGGCTCACCAAGAGGCGTGCGGTTAGTATGTCGTAGGCCCATAAGGAAGCGAGCCCTTAGACCTCCATATCCACCCGCCTCGCTTCCAACCTGTCCATAAATGGCGCCCGAGCCGCTATTTAATTGATGTCTTTATCGCCCACTCACTCAGATTCCTCTATATATACTCTCCTCCTATTCCCCTTCATCATTTAGACATCCACGGTGACCTACACCATGGCGCACAAGGATCATATGTCACTAGTATTTTCATTTGGTGATGTCGACACCGAGCCGGACGAGATATAACATAAAGACAAATGGAACATCATGGACATGGCCATGGAAGAGCTGCATGCCGCAGCGAATGCTGCCCCGACACACTCGCCATCAACCATCCCCGCCCCCGCGCTAGCAACCATCCCCAAGGCATTGACGGGCTGGTCTCCGAGCATCATCGCAGTGCTGGAAACCGCGAGCATCAGGGAGGTCCCCATGGACCCGCACAAGTGTTCGAAATATGCCTTAGAGGCAATAATAAAGTAGTTATTATCATATTCCCTTGTTCATTATAATCGTTTATTGTACATGCTATAATTGTATTGATTAGAAACTCAAATACATGTGTGGGTACATAGACAACAAAGTGTCCCTAGTATGCCTCTACTGACTAGCTCGTTGATCAAAGATTGCTAAGGTTTCCTCGACATAGACATGAGTTTTCATTTGATAATGGGATCACATCATTAGGAGAATGATGTGATGGACAAGACCCAAATCGTAAGCATAACATTTGATTGTATCAAGTTTACTGCTATTGCTTTGTGCATGTTAATGTATCTATTCCTATGACCGTGTGATCATGCAACTCACTGACACCGGAGGAATAACTTGTGTGTATCAAATGCCACAACATAACTGGGTGACTATAAAGATGCTCTACACGTATCTCCTAGGGTGTATGTGGATCTGGCATGGATCAAGACTGGGATTTGTCACTCCGTATGATGGATAGGTATCTCGGGTCCCACTCGGTAATACAACATCACAATAAGCTTGCAAGCAATCTGGATAAGGAGTTAGTCACGGGATCTTGTATTATGAAACTAGTAAAGATACTTGCCCATAACAATATCCAACTAGGTACGGAGATACCGTCGATTGAATCTCGGGCAAGTAACATACCGATGAACAAGGGGAACGGCGTACAGGGTTAGCTGAATCCTTGACATCGTTGGTTTGATCGATATTGATCTTCGTCGAATATGTACAAACCAATATGGACATCCAGGTCCCGCTATTGGTTATAGACCATAGAGGTGTCTCGGTCACGTCTACATAGTTCTCGAACCCGCGGGGTCTACACACTTAATGTTCGATGATGATATAGACATAGTTGAGTTATTGTGTTGGTGACCTAAGGTTGTTTGGAGTCCCAAATAAGATCCCGGACATGACAGGGAGCTCCAGAATGGTATGGAGGTAAAGAATGACATATGGGAAGTTCCATTTTGGTCACCGAAAAGAATTCAGGCATCACTGGTATTGTATCAGGGCTGTCGGAAGGGTTCTTGGGGTCCACCGGAAGGGGACCACCCGCCTTAGGGGGCACATGGGCTGAGAGGGGTGGACACCAGCCTTGGTGGGCTGGGCGCCCCTCGCACCTAGGCCCACACGGCTAAGGGCTGGTGGTGGCACACCCTAAGGGTGGCGCCACCTAATTTGGGTGGCAAGCCACCTCCTTGGCCGTCGCCCTTCCTTTTGGGCGCACCCCTAGGGCCGGCCGCCTCCACCCCACCCCGTATATATATGGGAGGAGAGAGAGAGAGAGCATTCACACCTAAAATCCACGAAGCATCCCTCTCTCTCTCTCTCTCTCTCGTAGTTCTTTTCCAATGTCGTCATCGCAGTAGCGCTTGGCGAAGCTCTGCTGAGATTGCACCACCTCTGTCGCCGCCACACCGTCGTGCTACCGGAGAACTCAACTACTACTTCCACCATGCTCGCTGGATCGAGCTGGTGCAGGCATCATCAAGATCCATATGTGCCGAACGCGAAGGTGTGATCTGTTCGACACTTGATCGGGACGTTCATGATTCGATCACGGGACGAATCATGATTGGATCGTGAAGACATTGGACTACATCAATAGTGTTTCGCGATGCTTCCGCTTAGAAATCTACAAGGGTATGTGGATGCACTCCCCTTTCATAGTTGTTGATCTCATTAGATTGATCTTGGTTGGCATAGGAATTTTTTGTTGCCCATGCGACGTTCCCCAATAGTGGCATCATGAGATAGGTCTATGCGTGGATAACATGCATGAGTAGAACACAAAGTGTTTGTGTGCGTTAATGTTCAGATTGCTTACTTCCTTAGTCTTATTTTGATTCTGCGGTATTGTGGGATGAACCACCGGACCAACCTTACTCTTCCACATACGAGAGACCGGTTCCGTCGACAGACATGCAACTTGTTGGATAAAGATGGTTGGTGAGTGTCTGTCTCTCCCACTTTAGTTGAATCAGATTCGGTAGAGGCAGTCCTTGTAGAAGGTTAAATAGCACCTTGAATATAACCGTTGTGCTTTGCGTAGGGCAAGAACGGTTCTTGCTAGTTACCCATTGCGGCCACATAAAACATGCAACAACAAAGTAGAGGACGTCTAACTTGTTTTTGCAGGTATGTTGTGATATGATATGGCCAAGGACATGATGAGATATATGTGATGTATGAGATGATCATGTTTTGTATAAATTATGACAACTTGGATGTCGATGAGTACAACAACTTGTCGGATCCATAGGGTCGTCTTTACTTATTTGTTCATTTTTTGCTTTACTTGATCGCTATGAGTTAGCAATAGTGGTAGAAGCATAGTTGACGTGACAACCCCAATGGCTACACGATGATGGATATCATGGTGTCATGCCGGTGACGATGGAGATCATGTCGGTGCTTTGGAGATGGAGATCAAAAGCAGAAGATGATGATGGCCATGTCATGTCACCATTATGATTTGCATGTGATGTTAATCCTTTTATGCATCCTATTTTTCTTAGGATGATGGTAGCATTATAATATAATCCCTCACTAAAATTTCAAGATAAAATTGTGTTCTCCCCAAGTGTGCACCATTGCGAAGGTTCGTCGTTTCGAATCACCATGTAATGATCAAGTGTGATAGTCTCTATGTTCGCATACAACGGGTGTAAGCCAGTTTTGCACATGCGAAACACTTGGGCTAAACTTGACGAGCCTAGCATGTACAAACATGGCATCGGAATAGAGGAGACCGAAAGGTCGAAAATGAGTTATATAGTAGATATGATCAACATGGAGATGTTCACCATTGAACCACCTTTGCTCACATGATGATCAGACTTGGGTTGGTGGATTTGGATCATATAACACTCGAACAACCTGAGGGATGTTGAGTTGAGTGGGAGTTCTTAAGTAATATGATTAATTGAACCCATTATCATGAACATAGTCTAAGTTGTCTTTGCAAATTGTGTTGTACATCAATAGCTCGAACAGTTGCTCCCCTGGATTTTAATGCTTTCCTAGAGAAAGCTAAGCTGAAAGACGATGGGTTATACTCACAGCTTCGCAAAAGGCTTATGTACTTGATGCACCGCTTGAGGCAGTACCCCCTGGCCACGTTTGCACATGTTGTGAATGTGTGGCAGGCGCGTGCTGATGACTACTCGATAGTTCAGTGCACCATGTTGTATGGCTTGGAATCGAGACTTCAAAGGCGTTTTGAATGCCATGGAGCATATGAAATGTTTGAGGAGTTGAAGTTATTTTTTGAAGCTAATGTCCGAATCGAGAGGTATGAGACCTCCGGTAAATTCTTTGCATGCAAAATGGAGGAGAATAGTTCTGTCAGTGGACACATACTCAAAATGTCTGGGTACTACAACTGTTTGAGTCAGTTGGAAGTTGAGCTTCCACCTAAGACGGTCACTTACAGAGTTCTTCAGTCACTGCCACCTAGCTACAAAAGCTTCATGATGAACTATAATATGCAAGGGACAAACAAGTCACTATCTGAGCTGTTCGCGATGCTGAAAGTCGCGGAAGTAGAAATAAAAAAGAGCAACACATGTTGACTTTAGGATGTGACCCTAGAAAACTGAAAAGCCTTAGGAAGGATCTCTTTAAAAATATATTTTCAAAAGGATTCTTTAACCCCCATCCTTCTATTTTTTATCAAATATTTCTCTTACCCCCCAAATAGTTAGACCATATCCCTGCCCCTTTTGATCAGTTGGAGGAATCAACTAATGTCACTTCAAGAAGGAAAACTTTTGGACAACAGATAACCAACTCAAAGAAAAAGGATTTCACAATGGAAAGAGCTACAACAATTGAAGACTTTGAAGACCCGAAGAATTCGAAGACCCTGAAATATTCCAATATTTATATGACCTTTAGAGGACCAAACCACGTGTTATATACGATGATTTGTGAGCCGTCATTTGTGTGTGTTTTCCGACAGCCACAAATAAAACCTATTCCCGAAAACTATTCTTTGTATTGTGTGTATCTCTCTCTATCCCTCTCTCATATCCCATCCCAAAACCCTTGGACCAAATAGATGGTGAATTAATATGGACTCATGTTTTATGGGTCGATGACTCACTTGGAGACGGAACAATGGATCCAGATCATGGAGGATCACCTAAGGAATGACTTTGTTACAAGGAAAGAGACGATCTAGTATGCTATTCGGTACTTTTGCAGAAGGTGCTGCAACTTGGTGGAAGATGCATGAAGCCATCCATGGAAGACAAGAAGCAATCACTTGGGAAGAATTCAAGATGACTCTGCAAAAATATCACGTAGTCACCAACACCCATAAGCCCCATTACAATGGTGTAAAGCAGACTTGTACATGCAAGATATGTGGAGAGGTAGGACACACTCAGAAAGAACACAAAGATGGATGCCTTAGTTGTGAAGGAAATCACCCAGCTGAGGAATGCCCAACTAGGCAGGTGACATGTTTCATGTGTGAAGGAACCACTCATTACCTAGTCCAGTGCCACCTATACCCCAAGGTGCATGAAATTATCAAGCAACAAAAGGAAGCAATGAAAGAAGCCCTAAGTGAAAGTTTAGAAGTCCATGTGATGAAGGAAGTTGTTGAAGACCCCAGAGGAGAAGACCTAACCATATTTTTCTCCCACGCCTGCTATTCATGTGGAGAGGAAGGATATTTTTCTTAGGGTTCCATGAAGGAAAGCAAAGAGCATCTTGGAAACATCCCGACAGAAGAAGCGGAGTTTGATCCACATGAAATAGAAGCACTGATCTATATAGGGAAGTCCGGGAAAGGGAACAAAATGTGCCTCGAGAACAACCCAAACTCAGCAATGCAGAATAATGGTCATATTACCTGTTTTAAGTGTAAGGATACTAGTCATCATGCCAATGATATCCCAGAAAGGAAGCATAGAACCCAAGGAGCAAACAGAAGCACCAAGAAACACCAAAACTTGTCAGAAGTTATTTTTTCCGCTGCAAGGAAGGAGGACATTACACTAATAAATGTCCAGACAAGAAGAAAGGTGGAACTTAGTAGTTGAGATTTTGATAATAGCAATAAGTCTAAAAGGAAGCACTCTTATTTTCATGAGGTTATGGAGTTGAATTTTGTAATAGAGGTCTTAAAGATTGTAATAACTTCATGAATAAATAAGAATCTAGTGTGTCATTATTTCCTATGTTGAATTGTATGAGTTGTTAATCTATAAACAAAGATCTCTCGCCTTTTTCGAGGATATGAGAAAATATGGTCTATGCATGAATGTGTACATTTCATTTTAAGTGTGGTAGTAACTGGTAAAACCACAAGAACCAAGGAAAAATGCACTATTCATGCCAAGGAGTCTGGATAAATGAACACAGGTGAAAGGTAATGCTCGACCGTATCAAACTATGTGGATGGCAATAGTTGTAATAAAATACTCTTTTTGAAATGGTTATTTTGAGAAGTGATTAAGGATGAAATAAAGGATTGAATATGATGAGTCAATACCTTTATTGGTAAAGAGACCAATGGAAAGGAAATTGTACTCCACAAATTGAAGTATGGACAAAAATAAGTCTTGGACTTTATTTGATACGATAGTTACCCCAATAGAATGATGGAATGAAGCACTGTTGGATTTAAAGGGAGTGTAATGTTCGAATATGGAATGCTGGTAACTCCAACGATGAGTTAAAGTCGTACAAGTGTTGAAGTAGGCCTACAACCCACATGCCTCACAATTAATAAGGATCATGTACTACCTTTATGAAGGAAGAAACTTGGAAGAAGCTATGATTGATCAACAAATGTTTTCTTAGGAGGTTACGAGAACCCGAGAGTTCTGAAGAAATGATAGATTTTTTTTGTTCAGCTTGCAGAAGCCATGGATTTATGTGAACTTCGTTCGTGGACAAGAGAAATTCTACAATACTTGTGAGGATCCCCAAGTGTTAGAATACGAGATTCGCTAAACCTTATGTAGAGTAATGATTTGGGTGCGGTATGGATTGATCTTGTTATCGGAATGGAAAATCTGAGTGACTTACCCATAGTAAAGTGACGATGATCATTGAAACCTTTGTTTTAAGCCTTAGATCGGTATGATTATGAACCCTTGTACATGGCAGCTGTTGCCAAACGTAGGAATGTTACGGCGAGGATGAAACCAAGACACATTTCACTGCAGGATAACCTTTAACTGATGACCGCCATGAGATCACCAATCAGTTGTTTAGAATTGTCATAAGGCCTGTGAGTTAAGAAGACCCAATATCGGAAGAACTTTAATATTGACAAAAGAACAAAAGATTTTGAAGAAAACGATACGGAAGAGCATCAACGAAGGAGTTACTATGAAAAATGTGAAGATCCAGATATTGCCAAGACCCAAGAGGAATGACATGACTTGAGGTGCAAGTAACTCTCATTCTAAGTGTGATAGCACCGCAGACCTTTTGTGAAGTCCAATGGACTTGTTAGAAAACCCCCAAGCCCTAACGTTTTCTTTCTAGCCTCTTCGAACGTCGGGGATGAGATTCATTTTAAGTGTGGTAGGTTTGTAACATCCCAAATTTTGGAATATTAAATTAAATAAATAGTTTGGAAAAATTTATTTGCATGTTTGAGTGATTCATTGAAGTTGAGTGAAATTTGAAGCTTTCTAAAACTTTTAAAAAGAGGGAATCAAAGGACTTTACCAAAATTTTCTTTTGAACTCTAAATAAAATATCATAGAGAGAAGTTGACATGACTTCTCCAAAAAAAGGATTTGAAAACTACTGAAATTTCCTATTTGGAATTTTTTCAATAATTGGTTCTATTTAAATTTCAGTTCGTGAAATGAATTCAAGTTCTCCTACCCAAATTAAAAAAATGAGAGGAGGAACATAACCCTCCATATCATGGGTATTTTTGAGAGGTATTTGAATTTATGAAACTAGAGGGGTATTTTGAAAATATTTGGAATAGTAATTAAAATTTATTTTGGGTTTTTTCTGAAAATAGTTTATTTATAAATAATTATTTTGGTCGTGAAAAAATGTGAAACAGAATGCATATTTTTTTATGAATTTTTGATATATATGTCACATCCTTGGTATTCCCTGTTAGGGTTTAGTAACTTGTGCTCATATCTTCTTTCATTGCATTCAAGAAAGGAAAAGAAATCCAAAGCAAAGTAAGGAAAAACAAAGGAAAACCCTAGCCACTCCTTATTCTAAAGAATTCCAACAAGTGCCAAATCAATGAACCCAAAATGGCCTTCATAAAAGTTCAATATTTCTGATAAATGTTGAAAACAAAATATCAGAGATGAGACCTATTTTCAAACTACTTTTGGTATTTTAAATTTAAGTTAAAAGCTACTGAAATCAATTATACATTTCATTTCAAATAATTCGAAGTTTCCAAAAATGTTGAAAACTTTATGAGTGGTTGGAAATATTCCAACTAACACTCTAGTATTTTTGAAACTATTTTAGGAATAGTTTGGAGCCAAAAATAAATCAAAACAAATGACAGAAAGAATAAACAGAAAACAGAAAAGAAGGAAAATGGGAAGAAGATTGCATGTCGCTCACCTATAGCCCAGCCCACCTAGCGTCGTTGTCTTCCTTTGCCAGTCGGAGCAGGAGGTGGCCACCGCGTTCCCCGGCGCGCCCACGCAGCTGTGTGCCTGCCTGGCCGCCGCGTCGCGCTGTCTCGAACGGGGATAAGCTCCCTGAGGCCTCCCCGAGCTCATCCCCTCCTCATTCGCCCTGCTCTCTCCTCCCCCTCTCGGCCGCCATGACCACAAGCTCAAGCTTGAGTTCGCCGTCGCTCCTACCCCTCTCCCTCTCTCCTGAGCTGCGCAACAGCTTCACCGTGATCCCCTGAAGCTCTCCAGCTAGTCGCGCGACGCCGAGAAGATCTGAAACACCGTGAAGCCATCATCTTCTTCCTCGGGTCACCGGAGCTGACCGCCGTCGTTCTCCCTCCTTAGGCCATCCCCGCGCCCACTCTCGACGCCTCTGCACTCCCCGTGAGCTCAGGGTCCTTTCCCCTAAGTTTTCCCCCTCGATCCCTTCCTCTAGACCCCGATTCCACCGGAGCCCGTCGAGATCCGCCGCGGGACCTCGTCGCCGGTAGCTCTCCGGTGATCGGCTGGTTATTCTGAGGCCACCAATGGCTTCATGCGACGCGTAGGTGCTCTAGGAGCTAAGCCCCGCTCGTTTTGCCTTCGGTTTCGTCGATCCCGACTTAGCCCGAGCTTCGGCCACCACCAAGCTCGTCGTCGGCGTCATCTCCGGCCATCTTAGCCTCAGGTCTTTGCAGAAATAGAACTGCGGCTGTGTGCTGGTTCGTTTGGTGCCCTCCGCCGTGCTTTTGGTCGTCGGAGATGCATTCCCGTGCCCCTCCGCTGTTCTGGTGGTCGCCGGAAGCTCACCGCCGGCGAGATCGACCTCGTCGCTGGTGGATCTGACCCGCTTGAGCCTATGACAGGTGGGGCCAGCCCCTGGCTAATTAAGTTTAGTAAAAATGAAAATAACTTATTTAATTAACTTAATCAGACACTCACAGGGGGATCCTACTCTGTTAATTAACTAATTAAGTTAAATCTAAATTAAAACTGGCCAGAGACACTAACCAGTGGGTCCCACTAGTCAGGTTTGACTTTCAATGGCCAGTTGGACCTGCTGATGTCATGCTGATGCAATAAAGACTTTTCGGTTTAAAAATAATTCCAGAATAAGTTCAAAACTTTGGAAATTCATAGAAATTTGAATATAACTCCCAATTTGACAAATAATATATGTAAATGGATCAGAAAAATCTAAGCAATCCAATGGTGCTATTTTCATGCATGAAAAACAAAGTTATGAAACAGCATCAGGTCAAATCAATTAAAAGAATTTGATAAATTATAAATCAAATGATAATTGAATTATGATTTCAAATCAAGATCACCCCAACGGGTTCTGCTAGTCATTTCAAACCATGCTACATTGCATTTCATGCATCATTTTGTTGCATATGTTTGATATTGATTGATTGTTGTTATTCCGGTAGGCTCCACCCCTCCGGATACGTCTGATTATCCGACTAACGGATATCACCCCTCTACTGAGCAAGAAGGCAAGCAACCATTTTGATCATCCAGATAAATCCCATGTTCTCGCTCCTGCTCTTATTTATTGCATTAGGTCAAAATGCTTTCAATGCTTTTACCAGGTTAGTTGAACCCACTTCCTTTGCATGACCTATCTTTGTCACAGTAAATAACTGAACCTTGCAACCTAGCATACCTGGTAGATGCTTGAGCCATGATGTGCCTTATCCTGCTATGCATGCTATGCTTAGAGTTGTGTATGGTCTGTCATATGGGTGATGAACAGGATCGTGAGAATGTGTTCAGTTGGTAAAGGTCGTGTGCTGAACCTGATTTGGTAAATGTACCAGTGAAAGGCTATGTAGGAGTACATGGCGGGTTGTTTCATTGGAACCGTCCTTAGGAACTGAGTTCCGTGTATGTAATCCAAGACGAGATACTACCACATGCTGGGCCCTGAAATATCACCCTGCTCGACTTATTAACCGCTTAGTACTCGGTCCAGGAGTTGCGAGTAGTTTCTGGTGTTTATAGTCATGCTGGAGGCCGTGCATAGCGCTGACCTTAGAGGTGGGCTATGATGCGGTAGGCAGTGGCACGGTGTACCAAGTGGCACCCGGATGGTGGGCTTGGGAACCCTGCGCACATCGTTTGGGGCCGTGGAGGAAACCTCGGCCGGACTTCCGTGCGGGTTACCCTCAGATAGGTGATAGACCTGGACTAAGTATTAGCGTGGTTAACGGTCGTGGCTGACTCCCTCGCTGGGCTTCCGCTTGAAGGTTGCCGAGGTGCATGACGTGCACATGGCGATAAGTGGAGAGAGCGTGTGTGAAGAAGTACACCCTTGCAGTGTCATGATCTATTCGAATAGCCGCGTCCGCGGATATGGACTACTTGGAAACATATGTTGTTCATAGATAACTATAATGGCTACTCATAAGATTGTCAAGATAAGCGTGAGTGTCGTGAACAACATTTCCGTAGGGAGACGGAATGATTCCATGACGGAGTATTGTTGTGGTGTTAGTGGACTCGTGTGTGAGAAACATAGTTGTCAAAACTATTTAAAAATGCAAGTTGTCTAGCCAAGAGTCAAATGCTGGCTTTCTGCATGAAACCCCACAACTCCTTGTTGATACATTGCATGAGTAGATAGTTTATCCTATAGTCTTGCTGAGTACTTTTGTACTCACGTTTGCTTAATAAATTGTTGCAGAGGTTGTTAATGACCCTAATGGAGGGTTCTACCTAGACATCGACGACGACGAGTAGCTGGTATCGAAGCTATGATCTGGCCCTAGGATGGGTCTATAGATAGTGAGGCTATGTGCCTTTGTCTTTCCATCTGTCTGTACTTAGACAGTTTTACTCTTTCGCTGGCTTGTAAGACTTGTGTGTATGAATTATGATGATGGGTCATGAGGCCCCTATCTGTGTAATATTATGTGTGAGGCTCTTCCAATCCTTCTAAATAAAGTTTGTATGCTATAGTTATGTTGTGATGCCATCGATGTATCTATGCATATCGGTATGCCATGCGTACGTGTGTTGTACTTGATATGTATGGGGTTCGAATACCTAGTCGTATGCCTTAGTAGCACTCCTTACGGGGAAATGCCCCTTTGTGATTCCATCGAGCCATGGTAGTTCGCTACTGCTCCGGACACATTGGTTGACCGGCATGTGTCCTTCTTAGCTGTTGTATATGTCCCTTTGGGAAATGTCACGTGTATGTAATGGAGTCCTTGTAGCTTGCTATGATTCGTCTACATTCGTTGATGACCGACACCTCCTTTGCTCAGTCATGTATGCCTATCCCTGTACGGAACTGCCACTTTAGGTTATGACTAGACATGTCGATCCGGGTTCTTGACATTGGATTGCTAGCGACACCATCACATACGCGAGTCAAAATGCGCAAACGGCCCCGGCTAAGGTAAGGCTGCAGCCGTGGGGATAACCGTGCATGAGACCGCAAAGAGATGCGATGTGTTACAGGCTGGATTCCTATGGCTTAGGATCGGAGTCCCGACAATATAATACTCTTATATTCGGGGTTTATTTCATTTCCTTTTAATAGTTTTTATTTCCTATTTTTAAATAAAAGGGAAAAGTTTTTAAATGGAAAATAGTGCAATTATTAGGAAACGCAGGCGCGGCCGAGCAACACAGTCAGCCCAAATCCCCCCCCACCCACTTCGTATCCGACTCCTTTTGTAGTATGATGTGATGTGCTGTGTACCGCACCTCAAGGGATACAAACGTGATCCAGGAATGGATTACTGGACAGCGGTCAAAATTTATCCTTAGTAACTAGTGGACTAAGGAATTTTTCTCCATTATGGAGGTGATAAAAGAGTTCGTCATAAAGGGTTACGTCGATGCAAACTTTGACACTAATCCAGATGACTCTGAGTAGCCGTATTTGTATAGTGGAGCAGTCATTTGGAATAGTTTCAAATGGCACGTGGTAGCAGCATTTATAGGATGACATAGAAATTTGTAAAGCACACACGGATCTGAAAGGTTCAGACCTGTTGAGTAAAACCTATCTCACAAGCAAGACATGATCGAACCCCAGTACTGTATGGGTGTTGGATTCATTAAATCACATAGTGATGTGAACTAGAGTATTGACTCTAGTGCAAGTGGAAGACTGTTGGAAATATGCCCTAGAGGCAATAATAAATTGGTTATTATTATATTTCCTTGTTCATGATAATCGTTTATTATCCATGCTATAATTGTATTGATTGGAAAGTCAAATACATGAGTGGATACATAGACAAAACACTGTCCCTAGTAAGCCTCTAGTTGACTAGCTCGTTGATCAAAGATGGTTAAGGTTTCCTAGCCATAGACAAGTGTTGTCACTTGATAATGGGATCACATCATTGGGAGAATGATGTGATGGACAAGATACAAACTATAAACGTAGCATATGATTGTGTTAGTTTATTGCTACTATTTTCTGCATGTCAATGTATCTGTTCCTATGACCATGAGATCATGCAACTCCCGAACACCGGAGGAATACCTTGTGTGTATCAAACGTCGCAATGAAAATGGGTGACTATAAAGGTGCTCTACAGGTATCTCAGAAGGTGTCTGTTGGGTTGGCGTGAATCGAGACTCAGATTTGTCACTCCGTATGACGGAGAGGTATCTCGGGGCCCACTCGGTAATACAACATCACAATAAGACTTGCAAGCAATGTGACTAAGGAGTTAGCAATGAGGTCTTGTATTTCGGAACGAGTAAAGAGACTTGCCGATAACGAGGTTGAACTAGGTATAGAGATGCCAACGATCGAATCTCGGGCAAGTAACATACCGAAGGACAAAGGGAACAACATACGAGATTAACTAAATCCTTGACATAGAGGTTCAACCGATAAAGATCTTCGTAGAATATGTAGGAGACAATATGGGCATCGAGGTCCCGCTATTGGTTATTGACCGTAGAGGTGTCTCGGTCATGTCTGTATAGTTCTCGAACCAGCACGGTCTGCACACTTAAGGTTCGTTGACGTTTCAGTATAGTTGAGTTATAGGTGTTGGTAACCGAAAGTTTTTTGGAGTCCCGGATGAGATCTCGGACGTCACAAGGAGCTCCGGAATGATTCAGAGGTAAATATTGATATATAGGAAGTCTTGTTTTGGTCACCGGAAAAGATTCGGGCTCATCGGTAGTGTACCGGGAGTGCCACTACTGGAATCTGCTTGTTTGCCGATAGCCAGAGCTGACGGCAAAGGACAGCTTAACTGATAGCAAAGGCTTTGCCATCAGCGTGTTGTCGGTAAAGGTACCGGCCAAGATTTTATCGGCAATCACCTTCTTGTCCGTCAGCTGAAGGTCGACCGACGGCAAAGACTTTGCCATCAGCTTTGTGGCACGGGCTGACGGCAAAGAGCAGTGGCGGCAACGGCGCAGGCCGAGCTCCGTTAGAACGTTAACATTAGGCTTTGCCCACAGCCGTAGCAAAGCTGACGGCAAAGCCGAAACCCCTAGGTCCCCTAGATCCCCTCTTTGCCCACAGCCGTAGCAAAGCTGACGGCAAAGCCAAAACCCCTGGGTCCCCTTGGTCGCCTCTTTGCCGACAGCTGGAGCACAGCTGACGGCAAAGCCGAAAATCTGGGAAAATTTGGTATTCCCAGAGTTGCCAGGATACACAGGCTGCCGCCACGTGTCTTCTTTGTTGTCAGTCCACCGACGGCAAAGCCTTTGCCGTCAGTAAGCTGTAGGCAAAGACCCTCTCTGCTTTTTTTTCATATTTGTTTTCTGTTAATTCCCTGCATTTGCAAAACATAGATACAACCAACAACATATATATATTTCCCCAGCCCCTAAACAGCACCACAAGTGCATCACAAAGTGCAAACAGCACAACACAAGTGCAAACAGCACGAATATATGTAATTAAAGTGCAAACAAGATCACAAAGTATTACAAAGCATCACAAGTGCATCCACAAATACAATTGCATTACAAAGTTCATCTAAGACTACACCAGTGCATTACAAAGTCCCTCGAGCCCCCGTTAAGCACTGGTCGAACGTGCGACCGGGTTAGCCCCCTATGCCGTCAGCCTCCCTATGCCGACAGTGTTTTTGTCCTTTGCCGTCAGCTGGCTAACGGCTTAGATAAAGTGGACGACAAAGATTTTCTATGTCGTGAGCCTCTCCTATGCCGTCAGCATTTATTTTGGCTGAGGGTAAAGTCTCTCTGCCGTCAGCACCGTGAAATTGCTGACGGCAAAGCTGAAAGCTGTCGGCAAATTATGTTTTTCCAGTAGTGTCCCGGGAGGGTACCGGGGGCCATTGTCGGGACCCCGATCCTAAGCCATAGGAATCCAGCCTGTAACACATCGCATCTCTTTGTGGTCTCACGCACGGTTAACTCCACGGCTGCAGCCTTACCTTAGCCAGGACCGTTTGCGTCTTTTGACTCACGTATGCGATAGTGTCGCTAGCAATCCAATGTCAAAGAACCCGGATCGACATGTCTAGTCATAAACCAAAGTGGCAGTACCGCACAAGGACAGGCATACATGACCCAACAAAGCAGGTGTCGGTCATCAGCGAACGTAGACGAGTCGTAGCAAGCTACAAGGACTCCATTACGTTGCGTGACATTTCCCCAAAGGGGACAGACACAGCAGCTAAGAAGGACACATGCCGGTCAACCAATGTGTCCGGAGCAGTAGCGAACTACCAAGGCTCGTTGGGTCACAAAGGGGCATTTCCTTGTAAGGAGTGCTACTAAAGTTCACGACTAGGTAATCGAACCCCATACATATCAAGTACGACACACGTACGCATGGCATACCGATATGTATAGATACATCGATGGCATCACAACATAACCATAAACATACAACCTTTATTTAAGAGGCTCGGAAGAGCCACACACATAATATTACACATTAAGGGTCTCACGACCCATAATAGCAGTCATACAATACAAGCCAGTGGAAGAGTTATAAACTGTCTGGGTACAGACAGAGCAACTAGAAGGCACATGGCCTGACTATACTACAGAGCCGACGTAGGGCCAGATAGTAGCTGGGACACGAGCTACTCGTCGTCGTCGATGTCTACGAAGAACCCTCCATTAGGGTCATTAGCAACCTCTGCAACATTTATTAAGAAAACATGAGTACGAAGGTACTCAGAAAGACTTTAGGAGAACTAACTACTCATGCAAGGTATCAAAAGGTATAGTGGGGTTTCATGCGGGAAGCCAACATTTGACTCGTGGCTAGACAACTTGCACTTTGAAATTAGTTTTGACAACTTGATTTCTCGCACACGAGTCCACTAACACCACAACAATACACTATCGTGGAATCATTCCGTCTCCATACGGAAATGCCGTCCACGACACTCACGCTTATCTTGACAATTTTATGAGTAGCCATTGAAGTTATCTATGAACAACATATGTCTCCAAGTAGTCCATATCCGCAGACGCGGCTATTTGAATAGTTCATTACCCTGGAGGGGTGTACTTCGTCACACAAGCTCTCGCCACTTATCGCCATGTGCACGTCATGCACCTCGGCAACCTTCAAGCGGAAGCCCTGCGAGGGAGTCGGCCACGACCGTTAACCACACTAGTACCTAGTCCAGGTTTATCGCCTATCTGAGAGTAACCCGTACGGAAGTCCGGCCGAGGTTTCCACCACGGCCTCAAACGATGTGCGCATTGTTCCCAAGCCCACCATCCGGGTGCCACTTGGTACACCGTGCCACTGCCTACCGCATCACGGTCCACCTCTCAGGTCAGCACCATGCACGGCCTCCAGCATTACTATAAACACCAGAAACTACTTGCAACTCCTCGACCGAGTACTACGCGATTAATAGGCCGAGCGGGGTCATATTTCAGGGCCCATCATGTGGTAGTATCTAGTCTTGGATTACATACACGGATCTCAGTTCCTAAGGACGGTTCCAATGAAACAACCCTCCATGTACTCCTACACAGCCTTTCACCGGTACCTTTACCAAATCAAGTTCAACACACAACCTTTGCTCACCGAACACATTCCACATTTCTATTCATCTCCTAGATGACAGACCATACACAACTCTAAGCATAGCATGCATAGCAGGATAAGGCACATCATAGCTCAAGCAACTACCAGGTATGCTAGGTTGCAAGGTTCGGCTATTTACTGTGACAAGGTTATGTCATGCAAAGGAAGTGGGTCCAACTATCGTGGCAAAAGCAGTTGAAGCATTTGATCCTAATGCAATAAATAGGTGCAGGAGCAAGAACATAGGAGTTATCGGGATGATCAAAAGGGTTGCTTGACTTGTTGCTCAGAGGAGGAACGATATCCGTCAGACGGATATTCGGTGGAATCCGGGGGTGCGGAGCCTACCGAAAAGAATAGCAACATTCAGTAACAATCATATGCACTCAAAATGATGCATGAGCATGGCATGAGAATGCAAGTGATAAGTTATTATTTTCAACATGTATTAGGACTAGAGTTGATTTGAATCACATTTGAATAGAAATTCAAACGGGGTATTCTCGGATACCGGTTTAATTGATTCGACCTGATGCTCAGATCAACTTGGTGTTTAACATGCATGAATTTCATGTTATGATACTGATTTGTAATTAGGGCAGTGTGTGATCATTGCATATATAATGAAATTTGATTATTTTTGCAAATTCCATTTATAAAGTGATTAAAAGAATTGAATTATTCCTTATTTCACAATTTAATGTTCTGTAACTTTTTCAAATATAGTTGAAAATAGCATAATCAGAATCCTTGAATTTTTCTGATACTTTTTCATATATAAATTATTTTCATTGGAGTTACAGATTAATTTCTATGATTTTTGCAATTTTTAGCAATTTCCTGAATTAGTTTTATACTGGAAATTCTATATATTGCATCAGGCTGACGTCAGCAGGTCAGCCGACCTGTTCAGGTCAAACCTGGCAGGGGGGCCCCACTGGTCAGCCTCTCTGGGACTAATCCCGCGCTGACCAGCCCCTAATTGGGGTTTGACCAGGCATGGGGCCCTCTGTCAGCGACTGAGGGGAGGGTGATTACGCCCTAATGATCGGCCACGTCAACGCCCATCGGAGGGTGGTCGCCGACGACCAGACCCGCGGTGGAGGGCTCGCCGGAGGCGACCTAGACGGCGCTGCACAGCACCAAAACGCACGCGGTTGGCAGCTACAGCATGCTCGCGAAGTGGCCGATCTGGCAGGACCAACTGGGGAGGCTAGGGTCGCCGGAAGAAGCGTCGGCGACGAGCCGGAGGCGGCCGAAGCTCGGGCGTCCTCGGGGTCTTTGAATCAGGGGGATCTACGCTCGGTTCTTAGCTGCTACGGCATCTACGCGTCGTCCTGGAGCTGCTGGTGCTCTCAGACGGACTAGCTGATCATCGGAGGGCTACCGGCGACGAGCGGCAGCGGCGGTCCTCGTCGGGCTCCGGTGAAACTAGGGCTAGAGGAGGGGATCGACGGGGAAAACTTAGGGGAAACGACCGCATGCTCACGGGGAGTGCAGAGCAGAGCTTAGACGGCTCGGGGAAGGCCTGGGGGCGACGAATCGACGGGAGAGGTCCGGCGGCCGGAGGTGGAAGACGACGGCGTTGCGGGCGTTGCAGGGCTCGAGGAAGCTTCGGCTTCTGCAGAGACGACCAGGGCGACGAGGCGGAGCTAACGGCGTGCTCTGGGAGGGGATCCTATGGCCAGGGGCACGGGCAGCTCGAGCTCGAGCTCGGCTCTAATGGCGGCAGCAAGGAGGAGGAGGAGATCCGAGAGGAGGAGGAGAACCGAGGCGGGGAATGGATAGGGGAAGCTCTGGGGAGCTTATCCCCGTCGTTGCCAGCGCGAGGCGGCGGCCAGGCAGGCACGCAGGTTCGTGGCCGCGCCGGAGGGGGCGGCGGCCACCTCTTGCTGCCTACTGGCGCGAGGGAGGGGACGAGCGGGGAGATGCGCCACGCCAGGCTTGGGCGACAGGTAAGTTTTTTTTTCCATTTTCTCTGTTTTTGTTTTTGTGTTTTGCTAATTATTGTTTTTCTAATTAATTTAGCTCCAAAACAAAAAGTAAAAACTATTTTAGACCTCCTGAAATATTTGTTATAATATCCCCACTCATTTCCAAGATTTTCAACATTTTTGGAAAATTATAGTTTCTGATTTCAATTTGTTAAATTTGAAACCAGTAGCTTTTGCATTTATTTAAAATGCTTAAAGTGTCAAGAAAATAGTTTTCTCCAATGCTCATTTACTTTCATGATTTATCAGAAAGTTTGAACATTTCTTGAGGCCATTTTGGGATCATTGATTTTGAACTAGTTGAAATTTCCTTTAATTGAAATGGTGGCTAGGGTTTTGAGTTTTTCCTTTGCCACTTTGTTGTTTTTGTTGAAACTTCTTAGATGCAAATGCAAAGAAGACATGAGCACAATGCTATCTTGCTTAAGGGTCAGGGATGTGACAACTCACCCCCACTCAAAAGAATCTCGTCCCGAGATTTAGAAGTCGTCGGGAATAATGCAGGATATTCGAGTCGGAGACGATCCTCTCTTTCCCAAGTTGCCTCCTTTTCAGAATGATTTGACCATTGAACTTTAAGAAACTTGAGGTTTCGACGTCGAGTGGTACGCTCAGCTTGATCAAGAATACGCACGGGGTATTCTCGGTAAGAAAGGTTATCTTGTAGATCAAGCGTTTCGTGGTCCACTTCACGGATAGGATCCGAAAAGCAACGCCTGAGATGCGAGACGTGGAAAACATCATGAACCTTGGACAGATGCGGAGGAAGTTCCAACTGGTAGGCAACTTCTCCTCGTTTGGAAAGAATGCGAAAAGGTCCAATGTAACGAGGAGCCAACTTGCCCTTGATACCGAAACGATGGGTACCCTTCAAAGGTGTAACCCGAAGGTAAGCCTTCTCGTCAACATCAGAGGTCACAGCCTTATGATGACGATCATATTGGCTCTTTTGACGAGACTGGGCTGTTTTCAACTTTTCACGAATAATGCGAACCTGCTCTTCTGCATCCTGGATCATGTCCGGGCCAAAGAGTTGCCTCTCTCCGGTTTCTGACCAATTAAGAGGGGTTCGACATCTTCGTCCATAGAGAACTTCAAAAGGGGCTTTGCCCAAGCTTGATTGATAACTATTGTTATAAGCGAATTCGGCGAATGGAAGGCACTTCTCCCAATTCATACCGAACGAAATAACACAAGCTCGGAGCATATCTTCTAGGATTTGATTCACTCTTTCTACTTGACCACTTGATTGAGGATGGAAAGCAGTGCTAAAAGATAAGTGAGTCACCATGGCATTCTGAAAACTTTCCCAGAAGCGAGAAGTAAACATACTCCCACGGTCCGAGTTAATTTCCAGGGGAACACCATGAAGAGACACTATTCGAGAGATATATAACTCTGCTAGCTGGCTAGCTGTTATACTCTCACGAACAGGAAGAAAATGAGCCACTTTGGAAAGACGGTCAATGACCACAAAGATAGCATTATTTCCTTTCTTGGTCTTGGGAAATCCAGTAATGAAATCCATGCTAACTTTATCCCATTTCCATTCAGGAATAGCTAAAGGTTGAAGGGTGCCAGCAGGCCTTTGATGTTCTACCTTAACTCGGCGACAAACATCGCAGTTAGCAACGAACTCAGCAATTTCTCTCTTCATCCTAGTCCACTAGAACCTCTGACGTAGGTCCTGATACATCTTGGTACTACCGGGATGAATGGTGAGAGGAGAATCATGAGCCTCTTTAAGGATTAACTGCCTTAGATGTGGGTTCTTAGGAACCACTAAACGATTCTCGAAGAACACAACACCTTGATCATTCATGGAAAATTCTTTAGCGTTTCCGCTAAAAATATTCTCCTTGATCCGTGATATACCCTTGTCACGCTTTTGGCCAGCTATAATTTGATCCTTAAGAGTAGGCTTCGCCACCAGGGTAGAAATGAATCCTTGAGGAACAATATGAAGATTCAACTTCCGAAAGTCCTCATGGAGATGTGGTTGACCTTGTTGTAGCATCAAATTGTTACAATAAGATTTACGACTTAGTGCATCGTCCATAACATTGGCCTTCCCCGGGGTGTAAGTTATCCCTAAGTCATAATCCGAGATCAACTCAACCCGCCGTCTTTGCCTGAGATTCAAATCCGGCTGGGTGAAGATATATTTCAGACTTTGGTGATCAGTGAATATTTCGCAACGATTACCCAAAAGGTAATGTCGCCAGGTTTTTAGTGCATGGACCACAGCTGCAAGCTCAAGGTCATGTGTGGGATAATTATCCTCATGTGGACGCAACTGTCGAGATGCGTATGCGATCACATGACGATCTTGCATGAGAATGCAACCTAATCCTTGTCGCGAGGCGTCGCAATAGATAACAAAGTCCTTAGAAAAATCTGGTGGTAGCAACACAGGTGCGGAAGTCAGACGTCTTTTCAGTTCCTGAAAACTATGCTCACACTGTGGTGTCCACTCGAACTTCTTATCTTTCTTGAGGAGTTCAGTTAGAGGCTTTGCAACCTTGGAGAAATTCTCGACAAAACGGCGACAATAGCTCGCTAGACCAAGAAAACTCCTAACTTGCTTAACCTATTCAGGTTGAGTCCAATCAAGGACAGCTTGAACTCTCTCGGGATTGACAGCAATACCCCTACCAGAGATTACGTGGCCTAGATAGGTCACTTCTGGTAACCAGAATTCACATTTTGAAAATTTGGCATAAAGGCGATGCTCTCGAAGTTTCATCAATACCAGCCTTAGATGCTCGGCATGTTCTTGTTCATTCTTCGAGTAGATGAGAATATCATCGAGGTATACCACGACGAATTTATCCAAATACTCCATAAAGATTGAATTCATCAGCCGAGAGAAGGTGGCTAGGGCATTGGTTAAACCGAAGGACATAACGGTGTACTCATATTGGCCATAACGAGTAACAAAAGCCGTTTTTGGAATGTCCCCGTTCTTAATCTTGATTTGATGGTATCCCAACCTCAAATCCATTTTGGAGAAGACTGAGGATCCAGCAAGCTGATCGTACAGATCGTTGATCCTGGGGAGCGGATACTTGTTCTTTATGGTGACCAGATTAACTGGTCGGTAATCTACAACCATCCGATCCGTTCCGTCTTTCTTCTTGACGAAGAGGATGGGACAAGCCCAAGGACAAGAGCTAGGACGAATGAAACCCTTGCTCAAGGCCTCATCTAGTTGCTTCTTAAGTTCGGCTAGCTCTAGGGGTGCCATCTTATAAGGTCTTCTGGCTATTGGGACAGTTCCCGGAACAAGATCTATCACAAACTCTACATCTCTGTCAGGTGGAATTCCTGGCAGTTCCTCTGGAAAAACATCCGGAAAGTCACGGACTATCGGAATGTCTTCAAGTTCCGGAAGAGGGTTGGCATTTAGGGAATAGAGCTGGCATTTGGCAACTCGAGTAGAGACATTTACTATCTCACCCGAGGGATGGGTAAGCTGGACATTTCTAGAGTGGGTATCAATCTTGGCGTAGTGAGCTGACATCCAGTCCATGCCCAAGATGATATTAATATCCGAAGATTTCAATGCTATCAATGAGGCTAGAAAAACCAGCCTGTCTACTAGAATTTCATTATCATAGGTTATCCTAGAGGTTTGCCATTTACTACCAGGGGTTTGGACAACCAATGGGATTGGCATATCAGAAAAAGACATGTTATGCAACTGTGCATAACTTTCTGAAATGAAGGAATGAGAAGACCCAGTGTCAAAGAGAACAGACGCTGGGTGATGATTAACAAGAAGCGTACCCAGCATGACGTCGGGATCCTCTGCAGCTTCTTCTGCTGACACATAGTTCACACGGCCACGTGCAGGAGTTGGCTTCACATAATCAGCTTTGCCCGACTTGGCCTGCCCGACGGACTTTCCGGGTTGCTTGGCACCCACATTCTGAGGACACTCACGGGAATAATGCCCTGGTTCTCCACACTTGTAGCATATCACCTGGTTGGCACGTGGTGCAGCATTGCTAGCTGGACCACCATAAGCTTTTGCTGGAGGGTTGGCCTGATTCGTCTGAGGCGCCACGTAGGATGGCCTCGGAGTGTATCTTGGCGGCAGAGAACTGTTTGGAACCCACAGCTTGCGTTTTGGAAACGCGGAACCAGAAGATGAGCCAAAGTCACAGGAGTGCTTCCTTGTGGCTTCGAAGTCAGTATGACCAGTCTCCGCACTGATCGCTTTGTTGACCAGGGCTTGAAAACTTGCACACTCATGGAGGCGCAGGTCTTGACGGAGCTCAGGGCTCAGACCCTTACGGAATCTTGCTTGCTTCTTGGCGTCAGTAGACACCTCCTCTGTTGCATAGCGGGCGAGGTTACCGAACTCGCGGCTATAGGCATCCACAGAAAACTTGCCCTGAGTGAAGGCACAGAACTCCTCTCTCATTCTGTCCATCAGGCCCTCTGGAATATGGTGCAGACGAAAAGCTGCGCTGAAGTCTGCCCATGTGGCCACTGGTTCAGCGGGACGCATAGCTTCAAAATTCTCCCACCACAGATTGGCGGGTCCTTCCAGGAAATACGTCGCGAAGGTCACCTTGTCGGCCTCAGACACATTCGCAGAATGAATCTTGCGTGAGATGCAGCACAGCCAGTCATCAGCGTCGAGAGGATCGACGGAATGATGAAACTTTGGAGGATTCAGCTTCACAAAGTCATTGAGGGACACTGCAGCTTTCCTAGGCTGTAGAGCCGTATTCTGCTCAATACGCTCTAGCAGTCGGTTGGTCTCCCTTTTGTTTCTTTCTGCCTCAAGCATCACTTCTGCCAGAGAACGTGGGTGAGGCAGGTCTTCCTGCGACGCTTGACTACCCTCACCTTGCTCATGAGCAGGGGCACGGTTCAACCTGGTGAACACCATCCTGACAAACAAACTCATAGCTTAGACTAATATCATATCAATACTAGCTATGGATTAAGAATGTACTGAACACACGGAATGCGGAAATGAATATCCGAACAACATGGTAACAAGCAACTGCTATATATACACCATGGTTCATACACACCCTTACATAGTTCAGTACAAACTTACCCAAAGAGCAAACTACTGAAATGGTGGAACTACTCATCAGAGGCTTACAAGCTTCCTATACATTATTTATCTAGGCCTCCGGAATTCGTTTCACATTACTACCATACTTCACAAGTCACACAGGACTGTGAACGTACGGCTACCACCATACTATCCTTCCGCTCACGGCTCAGGCATCCTCATAGAACATCTCATAGAGATTACCTCCATGACCTGGAAGCTCAACCTGCGGATCAGGAAACACTCTAGCCTGAGATCCCTGGGATCCATAAGGACACGGATGTGGCCATGGTCCCCTGACTGGTGGTAAGAGGGGTCCCCGAAGAGGTGTGACTCCTCCGATAGCTGGCCAGTCAACGTGGGCCGGAAGATGGGTCCTAACAGGGTTCAGCATCTCCATCTCTCCATACCCTGTCTGGACTACCGGTGCCAGCTGCGTCAAAGCTGTCCACAGACGGGCACGGGTAGCATAAAGCTCCATGCGGAGAGCACGAGCATCCCTGTCTCTGTTCTCTAGCATCTCAACAGTGGACTGCAGTAGTGGATCCTCCATAGAAGAATCAAAATAGAATCCACTGAGGTATCCCTCTTCGCCAGGCTGAGAGGCCGGAACATAGCAGAACTCTGAATTCTGCAGCAGTGCATGTCTTGCTCTCATAATAGTCAGCATTGAATAGGCAGCATCTTGTACTGCCATGTCAACAGTGACCCCCAACCCATAGGACCAATGGATTGGCTCCTCAGCTCCATGGTAGTCTGGAAATACCCTAACAGTGCAGATGTACTGGCTCTGGTTGAAGTCTCGGTACTGTTCCCCTACCGTGTACTCGGGGTACCAGCGGTAACCGCACACCGACATCACCCTGACCAGCATGGCCGTATGACCCGGCACATCAATGCACCTGGTCAGACGTACCACCTAACGAGAAGGACGGCCAGGCATCTGTATATAGGGAGTAATGCAAAAGCATTAGAGCTCCGAATGAAAAATTGGGCACCATAACGGCTGTAAATGCTCAAAAACAAATTTTGAGACAACCCAAAATGGAATAGCGTAACCACTCAACTATCAAGTTCAACTCTCTGATCATCAAACTTACTTCCTGCTTCCTAGGAATAAAAGAAACCCAATATCTCTCGACCCGTAGTCCTATAAGCTACCGATCAGAAACATGAGCCTAGGAGAAGATGAGTAACCTAGTCCTTAATTCCCGCAGAAAAGACGAGGATGACCATAATAGAATATCTTGAGAAGAGAACAAGAGTGTTACGTTCCCTTCCACAAACAATTCCCTTATATATAACTAAAGCAATTCTAGACTCAACTTCGACCAGTTTGGCTTAGTAATCCTACAGTCAGTCAGGCTCTGATACCAACGCTGTCGGGACCCCGATCCTAAGCCATAGGAATCCAGCCTGTAACACATCGCATCTCTTTGTGGTCTCACGCACGGTTAACTCCACGGTTGCATCCTTACCTTAGCCGGGACCGTTTGTGTATTTTGACTCACGTATGTGATAGTGTCGCTAGCAATCCAATGTCAATGAACCCGGATCGACATGTCTAGTCATAAACCAAAGTGGCAGTACCGCACAAGGACAGGCATACATGACCCAACAAAGCAGGTGTCGGTCATCAGCGAACGTAGACGAGTCGTAGCAAGCTACAAGGACTCCATTACGTCGCGTGACATTTCCCCAAAGGGGACAGACACAGGAGCTAAGAAGGACACATGCCGGTCAACCAATGTGTCCGGAGCAGTAGCGAACTACCAAGGCTCGTTGGATCACAAAGGGGCATTTCCTTGTAAGGAGTGCTACTAAAGTTCACGACTAGGTAATCGAACCCCATAAATATCAAGTACGACACACGTACGCATGGCATACCGATATGTATAGATACATCGATGGCATCACAACATAACCATAAACATACAACCTTTATTTAAGAGGCTCGGAAGAGCCACACACATAATATTACACGTTAAGGGTCTCACGACCCATAATAGCAGTCATACAATACAAGCCAGTGGAAGAGTTATAAACTGTCTGGGTACAGACAGAGCAACTAGAAGGCACATGGCCTCACTATACTACAGAGCAGACGTAGGGCCAGATAGTAGCTGGGACACCAGCTACTCGTCGTCGTCGATGTCTACGAAGAACCCTCCATTAGGGTCATTAGCAACCTCTGCAACATTTATTAAGCAAACATGAGTACGAAGGTACTCAGCAAGACTTTAGGAGAACTAACTAATCATGCAAGGTATCAAAAGGTATTGTGGGGTTTCATGCGGGAAGCCAGCATTTGACTCGTGGCTAGACAACTTGCACTTTGAAATTAGTTTTGACAACTTGATTTCTCGCACACGAGTCCACTAACACCACAACAATACACTATCGTGGAATCATTCCGTCTCCATACGGAAATGCCGTCCACGACACTCACGCTTATCTTGACAATTTTATGAGTAGCCATTGAAGTTATCTATGAACAACATATGTCTCCAATTAGTCCATATCCGCGGACGCGGCTATTTTAATAGTTCATAACCCTGCAGGGGTGTACTTCGTCACACACGCTCTCGCCACTTATCGCCATGTGCACGTCATGCACCTCGGCAACCTTCAAGCGGAAGCCCAGCGAGGGAGTCGGCCACGACCGTTAACCACACTAGTACCTAGTCCAGGTTTATCGCCTATCTGAGAGTAACCCGTACGGAAGTCCGGCCGAGGTTTCCACCACGGCCTCAAACGATGTGCGCAGGGTTCCCAAGCCCACCATCCGGGTGCCACTTGGTACACCGTGCCACTGCCTACCGCATCACGGTCCACCTCTCAGGTCAGCACCATGCACGGCCTCCAGCATTACTATAAACACCAGAAACTACTTGCAACTCCTGGACCGAGTACTACGCGATTAATAGGCCGAGCGGGGTCATATTTCAGGGCCCAGCATGTGGTAGTATCTAGTCTTGGATTACATACACGGATCTCAGTTCCTAAGGACGGTTTCAGTGAAACAACCCACCATGTACTCCTACAGAGCCTTGGACCGGTACCTTTACCAAATCAAGTTCAACACACAACCTTTGCTCACCGAACACATTCCACATTTCTGTTCATCTCCCAGATGACAGACCAAGCACAACTCTAAGCATAGCATGTATAGCAGGATAAGGCACATCATAGCTCAAGCAACTACCAGGTATGCTAGGTTGCAAGGTTCGGCTATTTACTGTGACAAGGTTATGTCATGCAAAGGAAGTGGGTCCAACTATCGTGGCAAAAGCAGTTGAAGCATTTGATCCTAATGCAATAAATAGGTGCAGGAGCAAGAACATAGGAGTTATCGGGATGATCAAAAGGGTTGCTTGCCTTGTTGCTCAGAGGAGGAACGATATCCGTCAGACGGATATTCGGTGGAATCCGGGGGTGCGGAGCCTACCGAAAAGAATAGCAACATTCAATAACAATCATATGCACTCAAAATGATGCATGAGCATGGCATGAGAATGCAAGTGATAAGTTATTATTTTCAACATGTATTAGGTCTAGACTTGATTTGAATCACATTTGAATAGCAATTCAAACGGGGTATTCTCGGATACCGGTTTAATTGATTCGACCTCATGCTCAGATCAACTTGGTGTTTAACATGCATGAATGTCATGTTATGATACTGATTTGTAATTAGGGCAGTGTGTGATCATTGCATATATCATGAAATTTGATTATTTTTGCAAATTCCATTTATAAAGTGATTAAAAGAATTGAATTATTCCTTATTTCACAATTTAAGGTTCTGTAACTTTTTCAAACATAGTTGAAAATAGCATAATCAGAATCCTTGAATTTTTCTGATACTCTTTCATATATAAATTATTTTCATTGGAGTTACAGATTAATTTCTATGATTTTTGCAATTTTTAGCAATTTCCCGAATTAGTTTTATACTGGAAATTCTATTTATTGCATCAGGCTGACGTCAGCTGGTCAGCCGACCTGTTCAGGTCAAACCTGACAGGGGGGCCCCACTGGTCAGCCTCTCTAGGACTAATCCCGCGCTGACCAGCCCCTAATTGGGGTTTGACCAGGCGTGGGGCCCTCTGTGAGCGACTGAGGGGAGGATGATTACGCCCTAATGATCGGCCACGTCGACGCCCACCGGAGGGTGGTCGCCGGCGACCAGACCCGCGGCGGAGGGCTCGCCGGAGGCGACCTAGACAGCGCTGCACAGCACCAAAACGCACGTGGTTGGCAGCTACAGCATGCTCGCGAAGTGGCCGATCTGGCAGGACCAACTGGGGAGGCTAGGGTCGCTGGAACAGGCGTCGGCGACGAGCCGGAGCGGCGGCCGAAGCTCGGGCGTCCTCGGGGTCTTTGAATCAGGGGGATCTACGCTCGGTTCTTAGCTGCTACGGCATCTACGCGTCGTCCTGGAGCTGCTGGTGCTCTCAGACGGACGAGCTGATCATCGGAGGGCTACCGGCGACGAGCGGCAGCGGCGGTCCTCGTCGGGCTCCGGTGAAACTAGGGCTAGAGGAGGGGATCGACGGGGAAAACTTAGAGGAAACGACCGCATGCTCACGGGGAGTGCAGAGCAGAGCTTAGACGGCTCGGGGAAGGCCTGGGGGCGACGAATCGACGGGAGAGGTCCGGCGGCCGGAGGTGGAAGACGACGGCGTTGCGGGCGTTGCAGGGCTCGAGGAAGGTTCGGCTTCTGCAGAGACGACCAGGGCGACGAGGCGGAGCTAACGGCGTGCTCTGGGAGGGGATCCTATGGCCAGGGGCACGGGCAGCTCGAGCTCGAGCTCGGCTCTAATGGCGGCAGCAAGGAGGAGGAGGAGATCCGGGAGGAGGAGGAGAACCGAGGCGGGGAATGGATAGGGGAAGCTCTGGGAGCTTATCCCCGTCGTCGCCAGCGCGAGGCGGCGGCCAGGCAGGCACGCAGGTGCGTGGCCGCGCCGGAGGGGGCGGCGGCCACCTCCTGCTGCCTACTGGCGCGAGGGAGGGGACGAGCGGGGAGATGGGCCACGCTAGGCTTGGGCGACAGGTAAGTTTTTTTTCCATTTTCTCTGTTTTTGTTTTTCTGTTTTGCTAATTAATTTAGCTCCAAAACAAAAAGTAAAAACTATTTTAGACCTCCTGAAATATTTGTTATAATATCCCCACTCATTTCCAAGATTTTCAACATTTTTGGAAAATTATAGTTTCTGATTTCAATTTGTTAAATTTGAAACCAGTAGCTTTTGCATTTATTTAAAATGCTTAAAGTGTCAAGAAAATAGTTTTCTCCAATGCTCATTTACTTTCATGATTTATCAGAAAGTTTGAACATTTCTTGAGGCCATTTTGGGATCATTGATTTTGAACTAGTTGAAATTTCCTTTAATTGAAATTGTGGCTAGGGTTTTGAGTTTTTCCTTTGCCACTTTGTTGTTTTTGTTGAAACTTCTTAGATGCAAATGCAAAGAAGACATGAGCACAATGCTATCTTGCTTAAGGGTCAGGGATGTGACAGCCATCAGGAGGGGTGTCGTGCCCCGAGGGGACTTATGGTCTGTGGGAGGATACAAAGCATACCCTAGTGGGATGACATAAGCTCCAACTAAGTCCCATGAGGTTTGAGAGGCAAAAAACCCAAAGGTGGAAAAGGTGGAAAGGAGGATCCTACTCCTAGTAGGATTGAGTAGGACTCCTCCACCTCCAATTTCGGCAAAACCTTGAGGGTTTGAGGCTGCCTCCTCCCCTCCCTCCCTCCTATATATACTAGATGTATTGAGGGTTTTCGAGACACAGAAAAACAGCCACGTGTTGCCCTCTCTCTCTAGATTTGTTTCTCCTCTAGTCTAGTTTCAGCGGTGCTTAGGCGAAGCCCTGCTGGAATAGCTCCACCACCACCACCACCATGCCTCCGTGATGTAGAACTCCTCTACCTATTCTACCCTCTTGCTGGATCAAGAAGGCGGGGATCGTCATTGAGCTGTACGTGTGCTGAACGCGGAGGTGTCATCCGTTCAGCACTAGATCGGAATGGCTCGTGATGGGATCGCGGGATGGATCATGATGAGATCGCGGGACCGGCTGCTATTTCAATCGCGAAGATGTTCCACTACATCAACCGCGTTATATATGCTTCCGCTTAGCGATCTACAAGGGTATGTAGATTCACTCTCCGCTCTCATAGATGATCATCGCCATGGATGGGTATTGCGTGTGCGTAGGAATTTTTTTGTTTCCAATGCAACGTTCCCCAACAAAACACACCACCCTGTTATCAAGCCCCGAGAGGATATTTATTTTGATGCTACGCTATAGTAGACGGGGTTTGGTATGACTGTTCGTGAGTGGTGTGAGAAGGAGGACTCCACGTCAAAAGAGACAACTTCATGATGACATCTTCAAGGCCTATATATTCAAGACCTTGAGATTTCAAGACTCAAGACAAGACTTTAATACACACTGCTTGGTAGAATGGATTGAAATACACCCTCGAGATTTCCCATGTGGGATTACCACAGCACCCCGGAGATCTACCATTTGGGATTAGCCTAGTGAGCTGGGTATAGGCCAGTCATCATGAGGAAAGCTCCACCCAGACTCAAAGAGATGAAATAATACTTCATGCCCGAAAGCTTACCTGTGTAACCACAAGTCATTATGGGCTCTGGCCTGGTTGATCTTTGTTGTGACTCTGGCCGGACACTGCTATGAGATGTAGTCGATATTAGGGTTCGATGGTCACTCGCGTGGGCCGGGGAAACTCTTTGAAAGACTATGTTTCCTTCGCACTGTTCTCAAACACCCGACAGTGCGAGGACTTACAAGGAGGGAACAAATCTTGTGTGTAAAGTGCAGAACACTCTCGAGAGTTTAGAAACCTAATCGATTAGCCCTGTCCACGGTTACGGACAATTTGAGCCTTTGGACTTCGATCTATCTTTGAACTCTCATCACCGGATTTATAACTAATTGTGAGCAAATTATGATGATTTTGTGGGCTATGAGACATTAGTTGGCGGAACCATGTCATATTAGAGAACTCTATAGAAAAAACTATTGATATCCCTTTGTTGTAGGAAAAAGAAAAGAAAACCAGCTTTTATGCAAAAACTCAAACAGAGAGCCACAAAGCCTTTTCCATATAGAATAGTCTATTCATCTACTTTCACTTGTTGTGATCTTGACGATACATTCAATGTACTAAGCTACAACGTCTTATGTTGCAGATGTATCTACGACGAATAAGCGTAACGATGTTAGGGTTATAGTCTACACTCGACCAACCGTTGGTGTTGATGGGACTCCACTCCCGTTTGACGGTTTCTGCTGAGACTCATGAGGTATATATCATTTTTATGTTATTTACATATGATTGCACTTTGATATATACATTGATGTACTGTGTGTGCCAGCATATTGATCCAGGGATGACATAGATACACAGAGGATTGACTCATTTTGAGTCGATCGCTGCAAATTATCTACACATCTCACTTGCTTGCAAATAACGAGACCAAGGGGATTGACAACCCTCTTGTCCGTGTTGGGTGCAAGTTGTTTGTTCTTTTGTGTGCGGCCGCTGAAGACGGTTGTTGTTGATATTCCTATTGGTTCAATAAAACTTAGTTTCATAATTGAGGGAAATACTTACACACACTGTGCTGCGATAACCTGTTCCTCTTCATCGAAAACCCAAGACATGTCACAAGTATCATTCTTCAATTCTTGTCTATTGTGTCATGATCATTGAAATTTCAAGCCTATCTTAATGACTATAAAGAAAGATAATACCAAATGTATCATTCTTCAAGCCTTGTCTGTTTTGCTTGTTTTGATGATGTTATGGATTGTATCGGGGCATATAAGCCATGGAGAAGTTAGAATACAGTACCTATTATGCAATAATGAAATATAATAAATTATAACAACACCAAAGTATCGAGGGATATGTTGCTTATACTAACGGATCTCACAATGTTTTGTTGAGTTTTGTGTGATTGAAGATTTCAAGTTTTGGGTGTTATCACGATGGACAAAGGAATAAGGAGCAGCAAGAGCCTAAGGTTGGGGATGCCCAAGGCACCAGAAGGTCATATTCTAGGAATACTCAAGTGTCTAAGCTTGGGGATGCCCCGGAAGGCATCCCCTTTTTCGTCGCAATCCATCGGTATGGCACTTGGAGCTACATTTTATTCGCCACATGATATGAGTTTTGCTTGAAGCGTCATTTTCTTTTGTTTGCTTTTATTTTAGTTTGCCACAATCATCATTTTATGGACACACCTATTTGAGAGAGACACACTTTCATCATGATTTTCTATAAAACTCTATGTGCTTCACTTATCTCTTTTGAGCTTAGCAATTGCTCAAGTATTTCACATGTATCTTCTTGAGCACGGTGCCATATAGATTTTATAGAAATATTTGCAATCTCTTTCTTCACTTGTATTTGTTTGAGAGTTAATTAATAGTGGCAGTGACTTGCATGGGTCATAAGGCTAGTCCAAAAGTAATAGGTATTCAATGAGTGATAATCAAAACCATCATGTAGAACACAAAGATAAATTGTGGGTTAATGATATTGATGTGGTAATATGAAAAAGGTGTGAGTGCACCATTGTTGATTTGTAGAAGTGTCGATATTAAGAGGTGTTAATTTCTTGTTTGTCTAAATATTAAAAAGGCATGGTGATGATGTGTGAGCATTTCTATTCCTCATTAAAATCCTTGTGTTGTTTTGGGCCAGAGGCGCGTGATGGTTAACTCCTCCCAACCACCTCCCTCGGGGCATGCGAGTAGTGCTTTGATTTGTAATAAATCTAATGAAACTTTGCAATAAGTATATAAGTTCTCCATGACTAATGTGAAACCATGGACATACGTAGCCTCACATCCTCATATTTTGCTAGCCTCTTTGGTACCGTGCATTGACCATTGTCACCTACAGATTAGTGCAAACTTCGTCGGTCCACCCATACCCTGTCGCATGTTATACTCTATCACACATAAGCCTTCTTATATCTCCCTCAAAACAGCCACCATACCTACTGCTACCTCTTGAGCTTGCGTTGGTTTTCCCTTGAGGAGGAAAGGGTGATGCAGCGAAGTAGATAAGTATTTCCCTCATTTTGTTGAGAACCAAGGTAATAATCTAGTAGGAGGAACAACCAAGACTCCAATAGTAGTACCTACACAAATAATCAAACACTTACACCCAACGCTGTAAAGGGGTTGTCAGTCCCTTCAGAGTTATTTCCAAGGATGAGATCTGATAGAGATAGGTATAAAATATTGATAGATCTGAAAGTAAAACTAAAGTAAGTAAATTGCAAAAAAGTATTTTTGGTATTTTTGGTTTATAGATCTGAAAATATAATATGGAAAATAGACCCGGGGCCATAGGTTTCACTAGAGGCTTCTCTCATAAAGGAAAATAATACGATGGGCGAACAAATTACTGTCGAGCAATTGATAGAAAAGCAAATAATTATGAAGATATCCAAGGCAATGATTATGCATATAGGCATCACGTCCGTGTCAAGTAAACTAAAACGATTCTGCATATACTACTATTACTCCACACCGATCGACTCCTACCTACGTCTAGAATATTAAGTTCATGAAGAACAGAGTAACATATTAAGTAAGATGACATGACGTAGAGGGATAAACTCAAGCAATATGATGAAAACCCCACCTTTTTACCCTTGATGGCAACAATACAATACGTGCCTTGCTACCCCTACTTTCACTAGGTGAGGACATGGAAGATTGAACCCAAAACTAAGCACTTCTCCCATTGCAAGAATTACCAATCTAGTTGGCCAAACCAAACAAATAATTCGAAGAGACTTGCAAAGATATGAAATCATGCATAAAAGAATTCAAAAAGGACTCAAATAATATTCATGGATAATCTGAACATAAACTCACAATTCATCGGATCTCGACAAACACACCACAAAAGAGTATTACATCGGATAGATCTCCATGAAGATCATGAAGAACACGGTATTGAAGATCAAAGAGAGAGAAGAAGCCATCTAGCTACTAGCTATGGACGCGTAGGTATGTGGTAAACTACTCGCACATCATCAGAGGGGCAATGGAGTTGATGTAGATGCCATCCGTGATCAATTCCCTCTCCGACAATTTATCGGAAAAGGCTCACATATTGGATCTCTCGGGAACAGAGTCTCCCAGTGGCGTAAAAGTATTTTTGTCGCTCCTTTTTGGCTATACTGGAATATTTTGGGAATTTATAGGCCAAGATTAGGGTTAGGAGACCTGCTGGGGCCCACAAGCCAGGGGGTGCGGCCACCCCCCAGGACGCGCCCTGCAGGCTTGTGACCTCCCGGCAATTGCCTTGCCCCTACTCCAAATCTGTTGCATGTCTTCTGGTCCAAGAAAAATCTTTCCGGAGATTTTATGTCGTTTATACTCCGTTTAATAGTCCTTATCTGCAATATTGAAAAACATGGAAAAAACAGAAACTGGCACTAGGCTCTAGATTAATATGTTAGTCCCAAAAATAATATAAAACAACATATAAATGCATATAAAACATCCAAAACATATAATATAATAGCATGGAACAATAAAAAATTATAGATAAGTTGGAGACGTATCAGGCATCCCCAAGCTTAATTCATGCTCATCCTCGAGTACGTAAATGATAAAAATAGAATTTTTGATGTGGAATGCTATCTAACATATTTATCCATGTAATATTCTCTAATGTGGTATGAATATTAAGATCCATAAGACTCAAAACAAAAGTCTATACTGACACAAAAACAATAATACTTCAAGCACACTAATAAGGTAATTGCTTCCTTTCGAAATAGCATGGTCTTAGAAATTTATCCCTGCAAAAACATATGGTCTGGCTATGCTCCATCTTTACCACACAAAGTATCTAAATCATGCACAAACCCGGTGAAAATCAAGAAATTATTTCACACTTTTTTATGTTCTCAAACCTTTTCAACTCTCATGCAATACATGAGCGTGAGCCATGGATATAGCACTATAGGTGGAACAGAGTGTGGTGGAGGATGCAAAAAGAAAGGACGAAGATAATCTCACATAAACTAGGCATATCAATGGGCTATGGAGATGCCCATCAATAGATATTAATGAGAGTGGGTAGGGATTTCCATGCAACAAATGCACTAGATCTATAAGTGTATGAAAGGTCAAAAAGAAAACTAAGTGGTTGTGCAAAAGATGTATACCACTAGTTATATGGAAGTGACAACATAGGAGACTCTCCATGAAGAACATGGTGCTACTTTGAAGCACAAGTGTGGAAAAAGATGGTAGCATTGTCCCTTCTTTATTTCTCTCATTTTTTTGAATGGGCTTCTATGGCCTCTTTTATTTTTTTATGGGCTTCGCTGGCCTATATTATTTTTTGTAAAGTCCAGAGACTCATCCCAACTTGTGAGGGAATCATAGCTTCCATCATCCTTTTCCTCACATGGGACAATGCTCTAATAATGCAAAATCATCACACTTTTAATTACTTACAACTCAAAAGATTACAACATGATAGCTAGAACAAAGTATGACTCTACAAGCAATATGGAAGTGATTGTGCGTGTCATAAAAAAAGGGACGGTTGTATTGCATGGCAATATATCTCGGAATATGTAGGTATGGTGTCTGTTTTGAGGAAAATATATGGCGGCTGTTTTGAGGAAGGTGGGTTTAACGTATCGGTGAAAGTTGCGCGGTACTAGAGAGGCTAGCAAAGGTGTAAGGGTGAGAGTGCGTATAATCTATGAACTCAACATTAGTCATAAAGAACTCACATACTTATTGCAAAAGCCTATTAATTATCGAAGCAGAGTATTAGATGCATGCTCCTAGGGGAAGGGTTGGTAGGAGTTAACCATCGCGAGATCCCGACCTCCACACATAGGTTGACAATCATTAAACAAGTCATGCTCCAACTTCATCGCATAACAGTTCACCATACGTGCATGCTACGAGAATCACAAGCTTTAACACAAGTATTTTTCTAATTCACAATTATTTACTAGCATGACTCTCATATCACCATCCTCACATCTCAAAACTATATGCAAGGAATCAAACTTCTCATTCTATTCAATGCACTTAATATGAAAGTTTTTATTATATCCCTCTTGGATGCCTATTATATTAGGTCTAAATTCATAACATAAACAAATTACCATGCTGTTTAAAGAACTGTCAAAATAATAGAAGTGAGGTATGAGAGTTTAATAATTTCTATAAAACAAAACATCGTTGTGCTCTAAAAGATATAAGTGAAGTACTAGGGCAACATGGCCTAGCTCAAAAGATATAAGTTAAGCATAAAGAGTATTCTAATAAATTCACAATTCAGTGTGTTTATCTCTCTCAAAATATGTGTGCAGCAAGGATGATTGTGGAAAACTAAAAAGTAAAGACTCATTTCATACAAGACGCTCCAAGCAAAACACATATCATGTGGTGAATAAAAATATAGCCTCAACTAAATTTACATATGGATTGAAGACGAAAGAGGGCATGCCTTCCGGGGCATCCCCAAGTTTAGGATCTTTGGTATACTTGGATATAACTTGGGGTGCCTTGGTAATCCCCAAGCTTAGGTTCTTTCCACTCCTTGTTCCATAGTACATAAAATCTTTACCCAAAACTTGAAAAATTCACAACACAAAACTCAACAGAAAACTCTTGAGATCCGTTAGTATAAGAAAGATAAATCACCACTTACGTACTATTGTGAACTCATTCTTTATTTATATTGATGTAATATTTACTATATTATAACTTATCCATGGTTCATACCCCCCATACAACCCATAGATTCATCAAAATAAGCAAACAACAGAAAGAAAACAGAATCTGTCAAAAGCAGAACAGTCTATAGCAATCTGTTTACTTCGAATACTTCTGTAACTCCAAAAATTCTCAAAAATTAGGAAGATATGGGAAATGTATAAACCAATCTTTTGTAAAAAATTCAGATCAAAAACACTTTCCGGTGAAGTTATAAAATTCCTGGACTGAGGGTAAAAAGTTTTTGTTTTTCACCAAAATCAACTTGCAAACACCATAGACCATCCCAAATGTCTTACTTGGCTCAAGCTCTAATTAAAACAAGAAAACACAATTATCACAGAGGTAATAATATGCTCAGAACACAAAAATATAAACAAAAACAAAAGCAAAACAAACAAAATTGGGTTGCCTCCCAACAAGCGCTATTGTTTAACGCCCGTAGCTAGGCATAATGCAATAGATCTAAGTATTGTCATCTTTGGTATTGGAAATTTTTGTGAGGGCTTTCTCAAATCCGGGGGGCTCTTTCCTCTTTACCGGGTTTGTAGGTGAAGAAACCACCTTATTGTCCAAAATATCCAAACGCTTATTGCAAAGGGGAATCAAAGTGTTCAAACGGTTGAAGTTTACATTGATATGTTTAAGGGGTTCGTGATATTGTTGTAACTCGATTAAGTGCTTACGTAAGTTACTCAGTTTGTCGAGAATTTTAACTCCCTCTTCTGAAAAATTAAAACCCTTTTTTTGGAGGAACTCCCAAAAATCCCTCCAAGACTTCATAAGCAGCGTTTGTATTTAATTCAATAAAATTCCCTTTCGAGGCAAAATCTAAAAATTCTCTATGATGCAAAGCCAATCCAATGTAAAAAATTATGAGCAAAACCTTTGCATCCCCTTTTAAGTTGGAGACACGATAGGATTCCATTAGCCTATACCATGCATCTTTCAGTATTTCCCTTTGTTTTTGTTTGAAGTATAGAACTTCAAAATCTGGTGACAAAGGGGAAGTGGTAATGCTGGTCACAGAGACGAGTAAAAGACAAAGAAAGAAAGAAAGGCGAATAAAAAGGCAAATCTTTTTGGTATTTTCTGAAAATATTTTTAGAAGTGGGGGAGAGGAAAACGAGAGGCAAATGGCAAATAAAGTAAATGTAAGAGATGAGTTTGTGATGGGTACTTGGTAATCTTGCTATGTATCCTCCCCGGCAACGGCACTAGAAATCCTTCTTGCTACCTCTTGAGCTTGTGTTGGTTTTCCCTTAAAGAGGAAAGGGTGATGCAACGAAGTAGATAAGTATTTCCCTAAGTTTGTTGAGAACCAAGGTATCAATCCAGTAGGAGGAACAAGCGAGACTCCAATAGTAGTACCTACACAAATAATCAAACACTTGCACCCAACGCTATAAAGGGGTTGTCAATCCCTTCAGAGTTATTTGCAAGGATGAGATCTGATAGAGATAGGTGTAAAAATATTGATAGATATGAAAGTAAAAGTAAAGTAAATAAGTTGCAACAACGTATTTTTGGTATTTGATGTTTATAGATGTGAAAAATATAATATGGGAAATAGACCCGGGGGCATAGATTTCACTAGAGGCTTCTCTCATAAAGGAAAATAATACGGTGGGTGAACCAATTGTTGTCGACCAATTGATAGAAAAGCAAATAATTATGAAGATATCCAAGGCAATGATTATGCATATGGGTATCACTTCTGTGTCAAGTAGACCGAAACGATTCTGCATCTACTACTATTACTCCACACATCGACCGACTCATGTCTGCATCTAGAGTATTAAGTTCATGAAGAATAGAGTAACGCATTAAGTAAGATGACATGATGTAGAGGGATAAACTCAAGTAAAACGATGAAAATCCCATCTTTTTACCCTTGATGGAAACAATACAATACGTGCCTCACTACCCCTACTGTCACAGGGTGACGACACCACAAGGTTGAACCCAAAACTAAGCACTTCTCCCATTGCAAGAATTACCAATCTAGTTGGCCAAACCAAACAAATAATTCGAAGAGTCTTGCAAAGATATGAAATCATGCATAAAAGAACTCAGAAGAGACTCAAATAATATTCATGGATGATCTAATCATAAACTCACAATTCATCGGATCTTGACAAACACACCGCAAAAGATTATTACATCAGATAGATCTGCATGAAGATCATGAGGAACATGGTATTGAATGTCAAAGAGAGAGAAGAAGCCATCTAGATACTAGCTATGGAACCGTAGGTCTGTGGTAAACTACTCACACATCATCGGAGGGGCAATGGAGTTGATGTAGATGCCCTCCGTCATCAATTCCCTCTCTGGCAGATTACCGAAAAAGTCTCCTAGATTGGATCTCTCGAGAACAGAGGCTCCCGACGGCGTAAAAGTATTTTTGTGGCTCCTTTTTGGCGATACTGGAATATTTTGGGAATTTATAGGCCAAGAATTAGGGTGAGAAGAACTACAGGGGGCCCACAAGCCAGGGGGCGCGGCGACCCCCAGGGCACGCCCTGCAGGCTTGTGGCCTCCCGACAATTTCCTAGCCCCCTACTCCAAGTCTATTGCGTGTCTTCTGGTCCAAGAAAAATCTTTTTGGAGGTTTTATTCCATTTGGACTCTGTTTAATATTCCTAATCTGCAATATTCAAAAACGTAGAAAAAACAGAAACTCGCACTAGGCTCAAGATTAATCGGTTAGTCCCAAAAATAATTTAAAACAACATATAAATGCATATAAAACATCCAAAACATATAATATAATAGCATGGAACAATAAAAAATTATAGATAAGTTGGAGACGTATCACCTACCTATTATGGCATTTCCATATTCATTTTGAGATATATTGGCATGCAAATTCCATCATTACATCATATGACTAGTTCGTTCATCATTATATTGCTTTGCATAATCATATAGAGCTGACATAATATTTGTGGCAAAGCCACCATTCATGATATTACTGATACATGTCATGCTAGATCATTGCACATCCTGGTACACTACCAGCCTCCAGAACGTGTTGGTCTTGCCTTTGAAGAACTACAGGAGTGATCGAACATAACTGGATCAAAAGTCACCATTTGGAGAAGAGAGCAATTGATCTTGCAAAGAAGGATCGTGCATTGAACTAGGAGTTGAAGAAAATGAAATAAATGATGCGCATAGGGACAATGTTGTTTGCTAGCATTTTCATTTGTTTTCTAGCAATCTCAATGGTTGTTTGTGCACAGAATGCACATTATTTTATGATCTATGTAGCTCAATTGCACTTGCTATGTTATGAAGCTATAATGAGAATATGAAGTTGTATGACCCACCAATTTGCAAATGCATGTATTCTGAAAAGAAATATGTAACATGCATCTTGCTGGAACATAAGTAGCACATGATATTCTTCAACAACCAAAAGAACATAGTTCACAACCAATCTTGCTGCAACTAGACATAGTTCACAAGCAGCATTTGATATTCTTCAACAACAAAAAGAACATAGTTCAGAACCAATCTTGCTGCAACCAAAAGAACACATTACAACAAATCTAACAGTTTCAAACTTGCACAGCACATTAGTACTCATTTTCCAGATTTGGCCTTCTTGCTCCTTGTGTTGCTAGCTGGGATTGTCATCTCCCTAGCCCTGCTCCTAGTCAGTTTCACATGGATTTGGGGAACAACTAAAGGGAGAACTTCCTCTTCACATGCAGCAACTCTTGCATCTACATTGTTGCCAGTAACAGAGCAACGTTCTTCTTTTGGAGTTGTAGAAGTGTTAAGCTTCCTCTTCTTGATGATAGCCATTGGAGATGCTTCTCTCTATGCTGCCTTCTTGTAGTTACTACCTGAAACAAAGTATTGTTTCTCATTAAACAGGCATGTAGCCTCCATCTACACCTTGGAAATAAACAATAAACAGTGAACCTTGATGGATCACTCTTCTCTATTTTGAACTCTACTTCATGCTTAATTGAGAATGTGGCAACTGCATTCCTGCAGTCAACTGCAGAAGGAAGAACAACTCCTTCAGCTAAACTAGGATTTTCCCTGTCATACATCATCTCAGGCATGTAGTCATCATCATTCTCAAAATGTCCCATGTCAATGTTCTCTTGTTCCTCCTCTGAATATGTATCTGAAAACTCAGCAGGAATAAATTCCTCATCTATATCTTGATTTGTCTTCTGCACAAGATCTTGAAACATCCTCTGATCCTCCTCATCTGAGCCTAGCACATAATCAGGATCAGCCTCCTCAATCATAGGCTCTAAAGGAATTTCAGTGTGTTTGCAGCAAGTACTACTAGGGGGTGCTGACCTGCGCCTAGAAGTACTTCCTGTTGCCTGTGTTTTATTTGTTGCTTTAGAAGCAGGGGACTTTGCTACTGTAGTTGCTGCTTCTGCTCTACATCTCTGAATTACAGTAATTTCGACATTTGCAGTTTTGGAATCAGCATATGTAGCAAACATGACACATAACTCATGATCACACTATAGAGGATTCCAAGTAGCTTTCTCTAAATCCCAGAATCTGAACTCAACTACATCATGCATACCCCAAGGATATTTCCTATAGATTGCAGACATAAAATCATTGAAATAGATTGTGAAGTCCACCACTATAGGGAAACTAAAGCTTGCATCCTGTCCCTTAGTACCACCCTTTGCTAAAAGAGTGGTCTCCATTCTAATTGTTAGAAAGAACGCACACGATGGATCCATCCTACGATTGTGAACACAACCGAAGTCATGGAATGCACCTTTCTAATCATGGAAACAGATGAGTAAGTACTATCTGGAAACTTACCCTGCCGGGATCTCCTGCCTTGAATCTGTCGTGCAACCACTCCTCATGGCATCATCGCCGCCGCCACCACCGCCGCACGAAGAGCGTGTCTCCACCATCACCGCCGCGCGATGTAGATCCGGTGATGAGGACTTCACGACATCGAGGCCACGGTTTCTATGGGAGCCTACGTCGCCGCCGAGTGCTAGGGTTTGGGTCGCCTTTGTCGTCGCCGATCTAGGGTTCGGGGCTGGGATATGACAGAGGGAGGGGAGGGGAAATGGAAACTACACTGTCTACTCTATGTGGACCCACCTATAAGGAAGGCCTAGTGGCAACCGGTGTCCAAAACGTCGCGCTGTCATGGTCAAACGGCGCTGACCAAGCGGAGCTGTGACAGAAGGGCATTCGAGCTGACGGAGGGGAAAAACTAAGGGCAAAACTGAGCATGCCCGAAAAGTAAGGGAAAAACCCAGGGGTGGGAACCAACTAGGGGCAAAGATGTAATTGTCCCTTGTATTAATGCAGTGAAGATAGAGCAATGCCTTTCTAATATGATAAGATGAATGGACATGAACATTCTTTTAGGATTGTATACTTTGAAAGGTTGATGATTTTATTGCTTGTGCTAACAAATATTACTATGTTGTTGTTTGTTAATTCATGGTTTCTCGGTAAGCATACATGCAAAAGATTACAGATTTGGTAGCATGTCACATCAATAATTCCGTTTTTATCATTTACCTACTCGAGGAAGAGTAGGAATTAAGCTTGGGGATGCTTGATACATCTACAACATATCTATAATTTTTGATTGTTCCCAATATTATCATTCTAGGGTAATTTTTGAGTAATAATTTACCAATTTGTATTATTTTTGAGCACTAACCTATTAACTCGCTGCCTAGTGCCAGTTGTTGTTTTTTGTATGTTTTTTACTTTTCAGGTTTGAGTACCAAACGTAGTCCAATTTCCCCTAAATATTTTATGATTTTTCTGGACTAAAAGAAAACTTTGAAGCCTTCGGAGAAGACCAAAGGCCACACGAGGGAAGCACAAGCCAATAGGGCGCGGCTAGGGTAGTCAGTGCGCCCTGATGGCTTAGCCCTCCCAGGTGGCCCTCCCACCTCCGTTCACTGGCCTATAAATTAACATATATTCAAAAAACCTTAAAGGGCATCACGAAATACTTTCTCCACCACCGCAAGTCTCTGTTTTGCCGCGATCTCATCTCGAGCTCCGTTATGGCACCCTGTCGGAGGGGGATCAATCACGGAGGGCCTCTTCACCAACCTTGTTGCCCTCATGATGTTGTGTGAGTAGTTGACCACAAACTTATGGGTCCGTAGTTAGTACCTAGATGGATGTCTCCCTTGCTTTTGATCTTCAATGCAATGATAATTGCATCTTCGCTTTGATCCATCCGATGTAATAATTTTGTATGGTGTGTTTGTTGGGATGTGATGAATTATGGGTGTATGTTCATATTATTCATGAAAAGTATATGAGTCACATTTGATTATTAATATTATTATGTGCATGATCGTCATAGCTTCGTAAATCTCTCTGATCTATTGAATTGCTTTGGCCAAGTAGATTGATAGTTCTTCAGTGAGAGGGTGCGTTGTAGTGGGTTCAACGTGACGGGTTTCTATATCCTAGTGATAGAAGGGGATATGATACGTCTTTCTGTTGTTGCTACAAATGATAAATGATGGGGTTTATTAATATTGATTGAGTTTACTTTTTCTACATCATGTCATCGTTCTCCAAGCATTACTCTGTTTGTCATGAACTAAATACATAGAGATGCATGCATAGAAGCGCTTTTGAAGCGGAGTAACAGTAGTAGGTGCAGGCCGGAGTCAGCCTATTTGCTTATGGACATGATGCCTATATACACATGATCATTGTCGTGAACATCGCATAACTATCCATTTTTCTATCAATTCCCCAATAGTAATTTGTTAACCCATCGTATGTTGCTTTCATGAGATATACCATTGGGGAACACTATTCCCCCGGGGTCAATTCACTTATATATTTACAAATACTTATATTTACCTTCTTGCCTTTATTTTTATTTTATTTTATTTTATTTTGCAATTTATCATGTCTACAATTATCTACACACCTCACTTGCTTCCAAATAACGAGATCAAGGGGATTGACAACCCTCTTGCCCGCATTGGGTGCAAGTTATTTGCTCTTTTGTGTCACATGCTAAAGACGGTGAAGGATTGATATTCCTATTGGTTCGATAAACCTTGGTTTCTGAACTAAGGGATATACTTACTTGTATTCTGCTGCAATTATCCGTTCCTCTTCAGAAAAAATCCAACGTATCTACTTTTCCAACACTTCTGCTCTAGTTTTGACCTCTAATTTGCAAGATTTTTATAAAACCAACTCGGACTGATGTTGTCTTCAGCAGAACTACCTTGGTGTTATATTCATGCAAAAATAGAAGTTCTCAGAATTCGACGAAACTTTTTGTGAATTACTTTAGGGATTTATAATGAATTATGGAGTAAATATCTACCGGAGGGAGGTTGCCAAGGGGTCACAAACCAACAGGGCACCCCCTAGGTCGTGCCCTGATGGCTTGTGGGGCCCATGTGACTCCTCTGACCCTAATTCCAATCCTATAAAATGACATATCCAGAGAAAAAAAAAGATATAAGTTGTCATTGCGTTTTACCAGACGGAGCCGCCACCACGTCGTCTTCTTCCTCCGGAGGGCTGATCTAGAGTCCGTTTGGGGCTTCGGAGAGGGGGATTCATCGTTGTCGTCATCACAAACCCTTCTCCATCAACATCACCATGATGCTCACCACCGGGAGTGAGTAATTCCACTGTAGGCTTGCTGGACGGTGGTGGGATTCGATTAGATTGACCATGTAATCAAGTTAAGTTTGATAGGGCTTGATCCCTATAATCCACTGTGTTTTGAGATTGATGTTGCGATGACCTTGCTATGCTTAATGCTTGTCATTAGGGCCTAGTGCCATGATTTCATATGTGAACATATTATGTTTTCACGAATATAAGATTGATTTGGATCCTATCTTGCAAGTTTTATGTCTTCATCCACATACCCCAAGGTGACAATAATAGGTATTCTTTCCAATGATTGCCATAGTTTGAGGAGTTCATGTATTCACCATGTGTTAATGCTTTGTTCCGACTCTCTATTAAAATGAGACACTAATATCCCTTAGTTTCCAATAGGACCCACCACCACGGGAGGGTAGGACAAAAGATGTCATGCAACTTCTTATCGCAAGCACATATGGTTATATACGAAATATATGCCTACCATATATTGATGAATTGGAGCTAGTTCTGTGCCGCCCTAGTGTGTAAATTTTCCATGATCAATGCCATCTAAATCATTATTCATCACCGATCGACATGCCTATGCTTTACATATACTGAATCATGCTAAGTTACTACTATCGCTGCTAGTGACACACCTACTACTGAATTGCTACTCTCACTAGTGTTACCAAAATTTGCTGCTATCACTTTTACTGTTACTTCTATCATTTTCTATGATACTAAATCCTTGCTCGAAAGAGATTTCCTAGGTGCAGTTGAATTGACAAATGAACTATCAAGGCCAATAAATATTCTTTGGCTCCCCTTGTGTCGAATCAATAAATTAGGGTGAAATCTACGTGTGAAGACTGTCACGATCCCCTTTATTTGTGGGTTATCAGGACTTTTATATGGCGCCGTTGTCAAGGAGCATAGCTTTATTTATTGTGTTGACTTGAGGACATCCAATTGCCACTATGAAGAATCTGAAATATAGTCGATCTAAGATCGTCTCTTCTCGCACGAGAGGAGGTAAGGAACTGCCATCTAGCTCTGCTTTTGATTCACTTCCTGTTTTGAATCAGCTTGTTACACCACCGCCTGTTGATCGTCCTGATAGGTCACATGAACTTGATGATGGTACTTATGAAATTAATCATTATACTATTGCTACACATGTTGAAACTGAAATTGTGTCGTTAAGTGAATTACTTGATGCTCATATTGCTAGAGCTATCGAACTTGAAAATGTTGAAATTGATGAAGACTTTGAATCACCTTATACAGCCCGTCCTCCTAATAGATATGAATTGCCTTATGTACCTGAAGGTTACGTTATGGATGGTGAGGTATCTAGGGTTTTTCTTGCTTGTGAAAATATAGATTATTTGAAGAGATTACTATGCAAACTAAAAGCGAAATATATGATGGAGAAAATGAAACATGATCCTAAATTTTCTACTTCTCCTATATTTTTCACTGATCAGTACAATGAATTTGCTATAGACCTTGAACTGATTCCTATAGTAGAGTCTGATTCTTTCCATGGTTATGAAAATGAAACTGTGGTCAAACACCTTATGAAACTGAATGATATTGCTGCCTTGTTTACCATTGATGGAAAGATACACTACTATTATATCCTTATGTTTTTTCCTTTCTTGCTGAAAGGCGAGGCCAAGGAATGGTACCTTTCTCTTGATCCTGGTTGTATGTGTAGTCCCTAGGATATGCTTTCTTACTTTCCTGAAAAATATTTTCCCGCTCATAAGAAACAAGCTGCTTTACAGGAAATATTTAACTTTGTGCATATTAAAGAAGAGAATCTCCCTCAATCTTGGGTGCGGCTTCTCCTAGTACTTAGAGCTCTGCCTGATTGTCCTCTTAAGAAGAATGAAATTCTTGATATCTTTTATATTGCACTAACATATGCTTTTAGGGATTTCCTAGATAGTCGTGTTTGTTGTGTTTTCACGGAAAGAACCGTTATACCAGCTGAAGAGTTAATAAATAATATATTTCAAAACCCCATGACCGGACACTCCCTGAACCACTATCGGAACCTATTCAAAAGAAGAGAGGTATTCTATTCCTAAAACCTGAAGATATGAAATAAGCAAAAAGATCTATGAAATAGAAAGGTGTTAAAATTGAGGATGTCAATAAATTACCTCCAATTGAAGAAATGCATGGACTTGATACTCCAACACGGGTAGTAGAGGTATACTCTCTCCATTCCTTTAGTGAAAATGATATACCTTATGCTAAGACTCCTGATCAATGCATGGATTAATTTGATAATTACATTGTTGAGAAAGAGCACTTCAATAACTATGTTAAGGATCAATTGAAATATAATGCCATGATGATAGACTGCTTAAGTGACTTGATGTTTAGAATTGCTAATGATGTGAGGTGTATAGGTAAACATGCATCTATGGTTCACACCAACTAGATCAAGTAGCTAAGTCACAAAATAATCTGCTTGTTGAAATGAATAATAATATTAATGATCATGATGTTGGAGTAGTGACTAAAAGAGGTAGAATGACTCAGGAACCTCTTTATCCTGAAGGTCACCCTAAAAAAATTGAACACGATTCTAAGAGGATAAATGATGATGCACCTAGTCCACCAAATAGGAAAAAGAAAAAGAAATATGATAGGGCTTTGCATGCTTCTAGTAAACCTGTTATAGAAAAACCTGATGAGAATCACAATGATGTTTCTATTTCTGATGCTGAGACACGATCCGGTAGTGAACATGCACCTAATGATAATGAAAATGAAGATGAAAGTAATGAGGTGCATGTAGATGTTCCAATTGATAGTAATAAAGAACATGATAATTATGTGGAGATATAACCTACTAAGGGTCTTGATAACCCACCTCTTAAAAATACTCGTTATGATAAGAGAGACTACGTTGCTAGAAAACATGGAAGGGAAGGAGAACCATGGATTCAAAAACCCATGCCATTCCCTCAAAAGCCTTCTAAAAGTAGGGATGATGAAGACTTTGAACGCTTTGCTGAAATGATTAGACCTTTGTTTTTCCACACTCGCCTGACTGATATATTGAAAATGCCTCTGTATGCTAAGCATATGAAGGATATTATTACCAAAAAAAGAAAGATACTCGAAACTGATATTGCCACCATGCTTGCTAATTATGCTTTTTGATGGTGGAGTACCTAAGAAGTTGGCAGATCCGGGTATACCCACAATACCCTGATCAATTAAAATAAATTATGTTAAAACTTCTTTATGTGATTTAGGATCCATTGTTAGTGTTATGCTTTCTCCCTTTATAAAATACTTGAATCGAATAAGATTACACCCACAAAGATATCTTTGCAAATGGTTGATAAATCCACTTCTTTACCTATTAGAATTTGCGAGGATGTTCCCGTTGTGGTTGCAAATGTTACTATCTTATTAAAATTTGTTATTCTTGATATGCCCGAGGGCGACAATATGTTGATCATCCTTGCTAGACCCTTTCTAAATACTACATGCCTGTTATTGGTTGCAACAAAAGCAAAGTCACTTTTCATGTTAATGGCAAGCAACATACTATGCATTTTTCGAAGAAGCAAAATTTGGTTAACAATATTAATGTCATTGTGTCTATTCCCACGGTCATCATTGGATATTTTACAATCCCTCTATGTACTACCAAGAAAACAAAAATACTATAATCTTATTGTTGGGGAGATGCAAATCCCCATTGCGGTAACCTAGTGATGTACAAAAATTCTTCGATTTCATGTTAATTGGAAATGATTATTAATAAGACTTGACCAACCTTATTAATGGATCCTTTTCGGAATTCATGTGATTGATAAATTAAGTATTCACAACTCTCTCTATCACAAGTTTGGTCTCTCTTATTATTAGTTAAGAAAGAGAAATTGGTTTGACTTTTCCTGTTTTCTAATTTTTTTTCCCGTTTAATAAATAATGACCCAAAAATAAAAAATTCCACATTGGTACAAAAATTTAACATGATTTTTTCTAGAATATATTAGAATTTTTGGCAGAAAAATAACAACATGGAGAAGCACGTGTGGGCCACAAGCCAACAGGGCGCCCCCCGGCCGCGCCATGATGGCTTGTGGGGCTCAGAGCCCCCTGGCTTATCCCTTCAGATCATTTCATCCTCTACCTCTAGAAAAAATTCCCTAGCTCTCTCTCTTCCGTGTTCTTCCTCTAGAAACTGAAATTTTCGATCTCATTGCTTAGGACTCCATTTCCGAAACTATTTGGAGGAAATTGTTCCTTGGTATGTGACTCCTCCATCCCTCCAATTAATTTTTTCTATAGTGTTTTATATTTTGTATAAAATGCTTCACTTGGTTCTACATAAAATGAGCTTGCATGTTAAATTCTTTGAGTTCCAAGTAGTATGAATGCTTGATATAGCCTCTATGTACCCATATGAGTAGTTGCTATCAATCTCATAGAATTTTATTGACATAAATTTGTGGCTCAATTTTTTAGAAATTTGTGCTCAGGAGAATGAATTCTAAGGAAAGGTTCTTCTAGATGTAGCCCCAATGGAGTTGCTCAGAGGACTCAAGATCGCGATGTCAATATTTTTTGCAATGCAGAGGTTAGGCGTTCTGAATGGCCACATACACCTTTCATGAGTGAAGCTGGTTTTTATGAAGAATTCATGCAGTTCGTTGCAAATGTCGGGCTAACCAACTTCCTTGCAGATGAGTGTGACCAATACTATCTTCTTACTAATTCCTTCATGCAAAACTTTCACTTCATAAACACGTGTGGTGCTCCCGAAGTACGCTTTGCTCTTTATGCAACAAACCTTGAAATGCCTTTAGATGAATTTCGTAAGATTTGCTTGATCCCCTATGAGGGGATATACGAGCCTAAGCCTGAGGAATTTGAGGTTTGCCTCCGCACCTTAACTGTGGGGGAAACTAGAGGCGTATCAAACGCCGGGGCCACTAGTTTGCATATTCCTTGTGTGCACTATTTTTCTCTGTTTATAGGAAAATGCATAACTGCTATGGAGCAAGATGGTGGTCTTAGTCCCCCAACCCTGGCTATTTTATGTCGCCCACTTTATGGTGATAATACTTACAACCTATGAGCTATTGTTGCGCGCCTCTTACATATTAACTAAACCAAAGGCAATATTCATGGTGGTGTTTATGCCACGTGCTTGGCAAAGTGTCTTAATGTTGCTATACACCCTATTGATTTCTTGTTGCCTCAGGTTTATCTCGACCGCCAATCTATGTTAGAACATCAATTCATCTCAGAAACTGAGCTACCGCAGAGCATCCACTATAACTTAGTATACAACGAGAACACTTGTGATATTATTATGTTGCATGCACCCTCTTTGTTTGAATTTCATGCCAGGAACGGATACACCATCATGCTAGAAGACATAATTGCATACTGTAACGAGTTGGCTGTTGCGGAGGCCGAGGCCAAAGATAGGGATGCTCAAGTGCCACCACAGAAACACTTTCCTGGATCTAACGACTATTACCAGTGGTGATTACCAAGCTACGCAAAAGCCTAAGCTTGGGGGAGTATGTATTTCTCACCGACATTTCATACATGTTCACACACTTCGTACAAATTGTTGGTGTTCATCCTCTTTCATTGTATGTCCATGTTAGCTTTATTTTTCTGCATTCCTCTTGTGTGTTACAAACACTTTGAAAACCAAAAAATATTTCTCGTTTCTTTCAATTTTATTTTTCTGTTTAAGTAGTTGTACTGTTATAAAGAAAACCCAAAAAGATTTCGTTTTGCATGTTGGGATCTTTCCCATGTAAATATTTTTTTCTCATTCTTGTTTTCCCTTAGTTTATTTTGCTTGCTTAAGAAAAAAAAACTCCACAAATATTTCAGTGTGTTTCTCTGAATTTATTTTCCTTTTTCTTGATTTGTGAAAGGATAAGACCACGATGAAAATGTTGAGTGGCTCCTCTATGCTTTATTGTGAATATAATAATGAGCCAATATTACCTTGTCTTCTCCTTTGTATGAAACTGCCCTACAAATTCTAGCTTAGTCCATGGTATTCTTGCACTATTATTGTCACAACATTCGGGCGTGCGAATGAAAGGAAATAATGACGATATTTGACGAAGTGATCGTGGCAAAGGAAGTTGGTATGAACTCTTCTTGATCTTCATCTTTGTAAATATGTTTAGCTAGTTCGATCGTGATTCAATATATCATGAGTAGACATGTGTATGATGACAATTAAAGATTATAGTTTCTCAAGCCATGCTTAAATATCTAGGAGTTCATAATGATTTATCTTGTGTGTTTACATGCATTAAAATGGTTATGATGTGGTATGGTAGTATGGTATTTCCCAGTGAGTAATTCGAGTGATTTAAGTTGGACCATGTGCAAACATGTAGTTGGTTCAAAACCAATGCAACCTTCATGATATTTAAATTCAAAGTGTTTATATCCTACTCATGCTATGTCCAAAGTTGATTATTTTCAACGCATTCTTATGACCGTTTTCACTTTCTAGTTGGTCGCCTCCAATATTTTGCTAGCCTTCACCTCTACTAAGCAAGAATGCTGCTTGTGCATCCAATATCCTTAAAACCAAGTTATTCCAGATGAGTCCACCATACCTACCTATATGTGCTATTCCCCAACCGTTCCAAGTAAATTTGCATGTGTCACCTATAAATATTCAAATAAACATCTGATTTGTGCACTCCTCTCGCTCATGGAGCGACGAGGCGATCGATATCTTCCATGCTAAGTGAGTTATTCTCAAGACAATCCTTTATTCCCTGTCATTGCATGAGAGAGGCTGGTAAAAAGGATGCCCAATCCTTCATAATCAAAATCAATTAAACAAAACTCCTTGGGACAGTTGAATGTTAGCACCCACCCATGGATTTAGTTAGCCATGGTTTGTGTATGGATGGTGGAAAGGAGTAAAATTTATAATTCTATTTGGGAACAACCAATAATGAGTTTGGCATGGAAGATACTAAAAGCCTTTGTCGTAACGTTGACAAGAAAATTGCACCTCCGAAAAACTTTACTTTCACTCTTGTTTTGAACTTTGAGCTCTGGCAACCTGTAAATCAATGCTTCCCTCTGCGAAGGGCCTATCTATTTATTTTCATGCCGAGTCATCACCCTTTTACCTACATCACCAGACTAGAGAGCACCATTGTCATTTTTGTGCATTGAGTCTAGTAAAATTTGGATATGAGTATGACTAGGATCTTTTCTATTATGAATTATAATGTTTAGTCACTGCTTGAATCTCATAGTATTGTGCACTTATGTTTTGCGGTCTCATAAAGGGCTAGCGAAATACCATGTCACTATATTGTATCATGATTATTTTTACAAATTATTGGCATGTGAGATATCTTATTATTACTTGCTAGTTAGTTATGTATTTCCACGAGTAGATGAGATATTTAGTTGTTATCATTGATGTGGTTATTTATGGTTTATGATGAACACTCGAACACTAGCTAAGCATGTGTATAACGATGAGAACAAAGAGTTTGTAAAAGTTTTCTTTATCACTTTCAGTTTATCAATTGAATTGCTTGAGGACAAGAAATGAGTTAAGCTTGGGTTAGTTGATACGTCCCCGGCATATCTACTTTTCCAAACACTTTTGCTCTAGTTTTCACCTCTAATTTGCACGATTTGAATGAAGCTAACCTCGCTGACTATGTTTTCAACAGAACTACGTGGGTGTTATTTTTTTCCAGAAATAAAAGGTCTCGAGATTGGACAAAACTTTTCGTGAATTATTTCTGTGATTTATGAAGAATTATGGAGTAAAGATCCGCCGGACGGAGGTTGTGAGGGGGCCACAAGCTAACAGGGCACGACACCCATTAGGTTGTGCCTTGATGGCCCGTGGGTCCCACGTGGCTCCTATGACTCTAATTCCAAACCTATTAAATCACATCTCCGGATAAAAAATAAAAGAGAAGTTTTCATCGTGTTTTACGAGAAGGAGCCGCCGACACCTCATGTTCTTCCTCCGAAAGGTTGATCTGGAGTCCGTTTCGGGCTCCAGAGAGGGGGATTCGTCGTTGTCGTCATCACCAACCCTTCTCCATAAATATCTCCATGATGCTCACCACCGGGAGTGAGTAATTCCTCTATAGGCTTTCTGGACGGTGGTGGGGTTGGATAAGATTGACCATGTAATCAAGTTAAGTTTGATAGGGCTTGATCCCTAGTATCCACTATGTTTTGAGATTGATGTTACTATGACTTTACTATGCTTAATGCTTGTCACTAGGGCCCAAGTGCCATAATTTTAGATGTGAACATATCATGTTTTCACGAATATAAGATTGATTTGGATCCTAACTTGCAAGTTGTATGCACCTATTACATGTCTTGATACCCCAAGGTGACAATAATTGGGATTCTCTCCGGTGATTCTCATAGATTGAGGAGTTCATGTATTCACCATCTGATAATGCTATGTTTCGGTTCTCCATTAAAATGAGACCTTAATATACCTTAGTTTCCAATAGTACCCGTTGCCATGGGAGGGTAGGACAAAATATGTCATGCAACTTCTTATCGCAAGCACGTATGACTATATACATGCCTACATTATATTGATGAACTGAAGCTAGTTCTGTGTCGCCCTAGTTTGTAAATGTTACATGATCAATGCCATCTAAATAATTATCCATCATCGATCCACGTGCCTACACTTTACATATACTGAATCTTGCTAAGTTACTACTGCCGTTGCTACTGTCACACCTGCTACTCACTTGTTACTCTCACTACCGTTACCAAAATTGTTGTTCTCACTATTACAGTTACTATTATGATTTGTTGTGATACTAAATCCTTGCTGGAGAGAGATATCATAGGTGTGGTTGAATTGACAACTCAACTGTCAAGCCCAGTAAATATTCTTTGTCTCCCCTTGCGTCGAATCTGTAAATTAGCGTGAAATACTACCCGTGAAAACTCTCGCGATCACCTATACTTGTGGGTTATTAGGTATCGACCCTTCTAAATGATGCAATGGCCCTTCTTTTATAGTCCAAGGGGTTACCACAATGGATAAATTGGTATTTTTTGGGATAATAGTCCACGATCTAACTGCCAAAACTACTGATAGAAGCAACATCGGGAAATACCTAACTCCCGTGGACAGATACACATGCATTAAATGCAGCGTGAGGTGGCGCGCTGGCGATGCTCCCCGGCAAGTATCACCTCTCATTCTATGTCCTTCACCCAAATAACTTATATTGCTTGACACACGACGGGTGTCGTTGAAGCAACTGCATGCCTCTGACTAGATCCACCTAACCGTCTGCCCGCTCGACACCTCACTGATGTTGACAACCACCCCGATGAGGTTGAGCGGTGAAGAAGTGGAGGGGCCTTGCCGGGCGTGGTTGTTGCCAGTGTTTCCTCCTCCCGGCAAGGTTATTAGCTGGGGCCTTGTTTCTGGTCTTCGCTTGTTGTAGTATTAAGGTTTGTGTCGGTGTCAAAACCGGAGGATCTCGGGTAGGGGGTGCCAAACTGTGGACCTTGGATCGACGGGTTGCAGGGGGACATGGGAGACGATGTTTACCCTTGTTCGGGTCCTCCCACCCGAGATCCGCCGGTTTTAACACCGACATTGGTGTTTTAATTGAGAGTTCCGCTTTGTGATCGGTAGAAGATTTGATGGCTCGTCTGCAGATTAATTGCAGTTTTTTCTAGACAACGAATTTGTGTTTGTCGTAGCCGTTTCCTCGAGCAACGCTTTGACGATTGCTTTGGTGGAATTATTTGGAATTGTACCTACAACAACCCTGCAAAATTTCGTTGTGTTTCGATGGAGGAATCTCCGGAGATCTATGCTATATCGGAGCCCTCTCGAATTTCGACGGGAATCTGAAGGAGTTTAGGGCGAGCGGTCCAGTATCCAGCTCGGACATCCATTGGTAAATTTTATGGAACACCCCTCAAATTTCAGCCCGATCCGACCGTCCAAAGGCCATGAAACATCCGATGAGTACAACGAACTTTGGATCTGTTTTCTTCGCAAAAACGAATCCGACCCGAGTTCATCTTTCTTCGTGAACGAGATTTTGGTCATCCTTTTTGAAGGAATTTGTTTTAAACGTATTATGTGTTGTTTTAAAACACATACCCATAAATTCTAAGCCTTTTCTAAGGCAATATTCACCATTATGCTTGTGTAAAACAAGCCCGATAGCGTTGCTCCACGGCTGCTGGCCTGCACTAGACAGATCATCGCTTCGTCGAGCCGAGGTCAATCTCAGTGAATCAACACATTAATAATCTGACCAAGAGTTCGGATTCGCGAGGGCCGAATAATCTCCGGAGAATCTCGTCACGCACGGGTTGCACGAGTCGGGCGCGTTGTTCCTTTGTCAAGCTAGAATTGATCGCGTCACAAATTCCGACCTGCGTCGGCATCGCCCGCCATCGATTCTTCAAGCCGACGATCAACACGCCGACGAGCTTTGACATGTCGGCTGATGTGGGGACTCTAGGACCACCTTACCGACCTGCTCCGTCACCTTGGCTAGACCAGGGCTTCGCCATCTCTTCATCAACAAGCTCAGTGGACTTTGACGTCACTGGTCAACCAGCTTCGTCATCTCGGCTGGATTGAGGGCTTCGCCTCGCCACATTGGCCATGCCGCATCGCAATTTCATCAAGCCGAGATTTCAGTAGGGCACCTCCATGCTCAGGCTATATTTTTTCTAATTATTTACTTCACTTAAGTTAATTAAGTAGAGAAGTTTTGTTATTATTTGATATTACTTTTGGCTTGCACTATTTTATGTGCATAGGTGTTCGGCTCTGACTGTGTTAGACAGTCACCTCGACGTGCCGACGTCGTCGTCATGCCTCCCTCAATCGAATTGCGTCATCGACATGGTTGACTAACGTGGGGGCTTCGTCGTCGCACTGTCGAACTACTTTGTCTCCTCGGCTGGACTTGGGGTTTCGCCTCGGCATTTCCAAAGTGTTGTGTTGTCACTTCATCATGCCGAGCTCTTCATCATCTACATCGTGAACGGCTTGGGGATGGGACCATGTCCCGCCATAGGTGGGCCCACGTCACACCGAGCACTTTAACGAGCTAAGTCGCTTTCATGCTCAATCTTTTTTCAATTTTTAATTTTTGTGGGGTACATGCATGCATTATATTTGTGTTAAATAGAAAAGTTGTTTGTGAAAATCTTAGCTAGTTAAAAGCATTGTTTGTTAAAAACACTTCCTTTACCCACGTTAACTGGGGCTCTTAAATTTATATGAGCTATTTTATAATGAATGTTTTGTTATTGGTCGTTGGAAAGTCTTTTTCTACTACTCATTTTTCCGACATGAGTGTTTGGTCAATAGTCGGGTAGTCTTTTTCTCTCTAAAGCCGCTTAAGTTTAGTTCGATAAACAATCCTCGGAGAAACACCCCGCCCTTGGGATATGTAGGTTGAAGCCAAAGGCTGACCCGCTTGAAGTCTGAGAGATCGGACATATCATGTTAAAGCATGACCAAAGCACATATTAATTTTAAGACCAATTTTCAGATTGGCACCAAGAAACTTGATTTAGTTTGGAACGTAATGTTTTTGCTAAAGTTTTTCGGTTTTTCGTGCTTTAGGAACCTTTAACCTATTTTTGTATTTTTTTTCTTTCAGGAGGCGGGACATCTTCTTGTTGGAGGTGTTCTGCGTGGTGGCTCTCCTTAGAAAATCTTTTTTGACCCATAGTGCAACATCTTCCCTGCCGAGGACTACCTAGGTGTTGTCAAAACACACTTAAAGGATGAAATAGTACCCGAGGAGATACGATCCTAGGGTCAGCCATGTTGCCCAACCCATGTCTCAGGGGGTACTGGTTATATAGCTTGCCAGAGAATAAGTTACACCAACCGGTAAATCTTTTTCAAACCATAGTTCAGCATCTTTGTGCCGATCTGCACCTTGGCATTGTCAAAACGTACACAACAAGCACAATACAGCTTCCGAGGAGATTCGATCCTCAGGTTGGTCTGCCGCACCCAACCTGAGTCTCAGGGGCTACTGCACACCGCGTCTCAATTCCTAAAGTATGCTCCCAAGCAAGGAATTGATCCTCGGGATGTTTCCCGAATCGACGTGAGTCTCGAGGGCTACTAGGATCAGCTGTTTTATTTTTATCCTTGAGGTGCTTATCGGGATTTAGACCGACACACACCTTGAGGTCTACTGGCTATACATCTCGGTAGTCAATAAATCACACCAATCGGAAATAAATTCCGCAAAAAACAGACTGAGACCAATGTGGTGCATCAGCTCGGAAGTAGTCCTCCATATAATTTGGATGCAGATGGTTGGCTCCATACAACACTATTCCATCATTTAAGCTCGGATGAGTTCCTTCATATTTTCATAGAGAGAGCTAATCTATTACAACTCGGATGCCGACCAACGTTGGAGCTCGGCTACAAAAACACACCTCGAATGCAGTCCAGTGTTGGAACTCGAATGCAATTGTATACCTCGGATGCAGTTCGACATTGGGGCTCGGACACAAGAGGATATCGCCGCATGGGAAACACTTCAAACCCAAGGTGTGGCATGAAAACATACAAGGCATTAAAAAAGGCCGATAACTTAAAGGGGCTCCTCGGATGCCCGATGTGTGAACTCTTCATATACACCTCGGTGATCCTCAAGATCAGTGATGGGAAGATTTGTTGAACCAGTTTTCAAGACCGACGACTAAAGATGAAGAATAGTTCGGAAGAACCGAGGAGCATCCCCAACTTGAAGACCTACGCTCGAAAATCGGGAAGTCATCGGTGGACAAACTGGTGTTGGACGAATATAAATGTGGAGAACAACTCGCCCCACAAGACGAAGACTTTGGACGCGTGATGCTAAGGATCAAGACTACGGCATTGGTAGCCAGTTCAGGGGCTAGTGAGGGAGTCCGGGATTAAGGGGTCCTTGGGCCGCCGACTTATTTCTATGGGTTGGACTCCTCGGCTACATCGGGCAGCCGAAGACATATACCAGGAAGATTCCACAAGACTTGGTGATCAAGGCAAGGAGTCCTCTACACCAAGGTAGCCAACTAGGACTCTTGTTATCCTAGGCCTAAAGTGCAATATATAAACCGAGCCTAGGCTAGTCAATAGACAATCTCATATTCATATGATCTTACTCTTAGGGTTTAGACCACAACATCGATCTCGAGGTAGATCAGCTATGTATTTAAAAGGCCATCATCAGTATAAACAAGAGAAGGACGTAGGGCATTACCTCCATCGAGAGGGCCCAAACCTAGGTAAACATCGTCTCCCATCATCCCATGTCCCCCTGCAACCCATCGATCCAAGGTCCACAATTCGGGACCCCCTACCAGAGATCCGCCGGTTTTGACACCGACATTTGTGCTTTCATTGAGAGTTCCACTGCAGGATCACAAATGTTTCGATGGCTCGCTTAATCGTCAGCGACAGAATTAGCAACGGTGACGTCTTTGTCCCCGGGAAGGTTCTCTCGTTCAGCAGCATAACACTATGCGTAGACCCAAGTAGCCATCTTGGCTAGATCGAAAGCTTCGTCCCCGATCAGCAAGCAAGGTCACGGAGTTTCGAACCCCCAACCCGTCCGCACACCAATCTGGTCCTCACAAGAATCCTAGCCTCGACCGAGGGTAACAGAAACCGTGAAGCTTTAACTTTGGGTCCCACATTTGGCCTTGTCCTCGGATCACTCTCTTTCGAAGAGTCGGCCCCTAGATCGGACCAAACCCGGACGACGGGATCGCAGCAAAAGGCTTCGACCGAACATGCCTCCCTCACGGCGGCCATGGAGGCTAGCTTCAAAAACCATCCGATGATGCACCACGATGATCTGTCGGTGTTAAGTGAGATGCTTGGCCGAATCCAATCTTTGCACATCTCAACCAGCCCGAACCGCTAACAGTACGGCTCGGAATACTGGGACTTTTATGGGACGCCCATTAATCATGGACTCCCTCAGTTAGTGCTAATCAACACGGTCTTGCCAGCCTAGGGGCTGCGGCTGCCTATGTACAAGTCTGGGTACTAAAGCCCCCGTATTTTAGTACACCAATAGTAGCCCCCAGGCCTGGGCCACACATGCGTCCATGATGTTTGTTGGGTTAGGCCAAAAAAAATGCATTGGAACACGCGACCGCAATTCCCTGCGTTAATGATGATTCTTACTATTTTCCCACATCACGCATTTACTGTGGGTCGTGGGAGTGTTGGAGCGAAGCGATGCTTGCAAAGTGTTATTGGGAAGATGAAGGCTCGCCGAACAAGGAGGCATGGCCTCCGCCAACGAACCGTCTTGTCTGCCTAATTTACTTTATGATGCATGAAAAATGCAAGGCGTGATACATGCATAGTTGGGCGGCCGCTGCAGCGGCGTGTGGGTGTCTCTTGGGGCGGTGAAGAGTCGGCCTCCTTCGTCTTCTCCCTATAAGAAGTGGCTTGAGGGAAGCGTTCCTCATTTATCTCCCTTTCAACTGCCACCATTCTTCTTCACATCCCTTTCCTTCGGCTCCCAGAAGCCACCGCCTCATTGATTAGGGGTAGAGGATGCGATCAAGCTCGAACTTCAGTGGTTGCCTCGCGGACCTGTTCCCAGTCGCGCACTAAGGTGGTAGTAGTAGGGGCCGGTGTCGGTTCCCGAGGTAGGGGCGTGGCTATAAATCGAGGGGACGGAATGCTCCGCGCCATGGTGGCCATGACGGTGTCCCTTCCCATCGACCCAAGAGGATCCTCTTACATGGGATGCGGCGCACGAGTTTGTGGTCTCGTTGCACTGGTGCCCCTGCATCTGGCTACGGCTTCCCGACCCGTCCACCAGGGCAATGGAAGGCAGCAGACCTACGAGCTTGTGGCTCCGGGCGGATGGATGCTGCAACGCACCTGTATGGGTGGCGGTCGACTTTTCCCATGGTGGTGCCACATTTCTAACGTGAGGATGGAAGTCATTCGCGTGCTCCCGCGGCTTGGGTCCTAAGCATATTTTTCACTTCAGGTTTTACGGGGAGACCATGCTCTCTGTCAGGTTCTTTGAGATTTCCGGTAGTTGGCTGGATTGTTATGCAGAAACCTCCAGCGACAGCGGGCTTGAAACATCCAGTGATGATGAGGATGACGATAGCCTTCCCAGTGCCAAACAAGAGGGCGACGACTTCGAGTAGTCGCAGCAACACTTTCGTGGTTTTGTCATGGCAGATGTCCTCGTGAAAGAACTTAGTGATGGAGCCATCGCACCTTGGTGGCGACTCAAAGAGGATGAGCGGAAGCGAGACTCAGGTTTACCCAGGTTCGGCCCCTCCTGTGGAGGTAAAAGCCTACGTCCTGCTTTGTGTATATTGATGATGGATTCGATTACAAGGTGGGCGTAACTCGCCTGACCTAGCTCTCGATGGATTCTAACTTAGCCTATCTTCCCTAGAGACTCGCCTTTATATACAGGTCGAGGCCCTAGGGGTTACAAAGTCATAGCCACGTTACAATCTGTGGCTTTCCATATCTCTAACTCGCCGTGTCTCTCAAGTCAGGAAACCTCCCTGACGACTTATCTTCTTTCTTAATCTTGAACCGCCATCTAGCTCACGGGCCCTGGAGCCCTTTGTCAAGGTCTCCTGTTGCATGTCGGACCTTGGGCCAAGGCTTATCTTGACCGTTAATGTAGAGTCGTTGTTTTCCCTGACACGGCCCAAAAGGGTGGGTTATACCGCAGGTAATATCCCCAACATTAGGCCCCAGATTGACTTGAATTTATTCACAGCAATAAATCTTCACATTTGTCTACGGCGACTCATACACAATGTCTGACTCTTCTTCAACGAGTGACAAGCCGCCCACACTGATGAATTGTCTGAGTCGCCAGGTCCTTTATTGGTAACGTCATCTTCCCCACAATTCCTGGATGATGACATCACTCCCAACGGATTTTTTGTCTTATCCTGTCATCCTGAAAATCTAGGCACCATCATTTTCGCTTTTCAATGTGGCTCCTCAATTCCCGCTCCTGCCGTTTCGATTCTACCCTAGGTCTTTAAATAGCCGTAGGGGGAGGAGGGGCATCCCCACCTACCTCTATCCATTTCCTCGGCTGCATCTTCTTCCTCGATCTCGCGTCTCGACCAGCACACCATTGCCGAACCTCTATCGCGGACCAACCGCTTCTCAAGCTGATCGGGGGCTCAGTCTCCGGCGCAGAACCTCCGCGGCCTTCTTCACTCGTCGTCTTCCTTCTTCAGGTAACTTCCCCTTTCTCCATTAGACCTAGATCTTGAACCTTCTTAGGGTAGCATCAAAACTCCACGAATGCTAGTTCCTCACGCCGTTACCCCGTCTAAGTATGGTTTTAGATCCTTCCTCTTGGCAATAAACTGCGGTAGTTCCGTCATAATCTCCAGCAAGTTGTATTCTGCCTTCATTGTTTTACAGATCCAAACACAATTTCACAGCGTTTTCGTGTTCTTAGTACTCAATTTTTGCATGTATTATTCTCCTCAATAAAACGACCCATAGATTCGTAAATTATCTCTCGGTATTGAAAACATGTTTTTCCTCGATTAAGAATATTCCAAGGAAATTTTTAGAGTCACAACCCGCCGTCAATGTTGTGGCGAGTCACAATTCCCTTTTAGTCATGCTTTTAGTTATTTGGTCGGCGAGTTACCATTCCGTAGGTCCTGACAGCCCGCCAATCCTTATTATGCAGATCTCTGTCCCCTCTTTTTTAACTTTGCAATTATGGGTACCATTTCTAAGTGCAACTGGCTACCAACAGATGTCAATGATACTTATCTAGAAAACTTTGTGAAAGTGGGTAACCTTGCGCCCAAAGAGGCAATCGGGTGGCAAACTGCCTTTGGGGAGAAAATTCCTCAACCCGCCGAAGGAGAAGTAGTCGTTTTTGCCGATCACCTCGAGCGAGGCTTCACACCGCCCAGCTCAAAGTTCTTCAGAGACGCCTTGCATTTTTTCAACCTCCATCCTCAAGACTTAGTGCCAAACTCCATCAGCAACTTGTGTAAATTCCAAGTGTTCTGCGAGGCTTACCTGCAGATAGAGCCTACTGTGCTTTTGTTTAAGAAATTTTTTTACCTGAACTGCCAGACTAAATTTGCCAACGGGCCCTGCCTAGAGCTTGGGGGAGTTAACATCCAGCGACGGCGAGAATGCGGGTTCCTTGCTGTTACTTTGCCTAGTAATCCCATAGGTTGGGCAAAGACTTGGTTCTACTGCCGCAACACTTCTCCACCCAATGAGAACCGTTTACCTAGCTTCAGGGAGGAACGCATGCCCATGGATTTCAAACTGCCTACAAAGATAACTGAAGAAGAAGAAGCCACATTCGTCCCTATCTTCGTGAAACTCAAGGCTCTTACTGTCAATGGTCTCACTGGTATTGACCTGATCCGATGCTGGGTGGAGTGGAGAATCATTCCTTTGAGCCGTCGGGACAGCTTGATGTGTGAATATAATGGCGACTTAAACCATCCCTAATGCTTTTATAACGTGAGGCTTGAAGAGGAAGACACTGTCGAAATCATAAAGAAGCTGAGTGGCAAGCCTGCTGAGATTGTTCCAAAATCGGGCTCAAACCTTTCTGTGTTCGTAACCCGGCTCCAGAGGTAAAAAATCCCAAGTCGCCCTTCTAGCTTTTTGATATGTTCATGGTTGTTTATCATCTGAACTTTTTTAATCATATCAATCAGAGGAATTCAGCTATTTGGGCCCAAAGACCCAAGACAGTCGTCAAGAAAACGACCAAATCTTCCCTGAAGAAGAAGAAAAACAAAGGCAAGGCGACTGCAAAGGAGTCATCCATTGTGGGCGGGTCTCGGGCTGCCGACGAACAATCAGAGGTAATGCTCTCATGTTTTTATTGCTGTAATTTGACTTGTACTCATGCTTTACCACCTATGTTTATAGGATGATCACTTGGAGAGCCAAGACGAAGATGTCGAGGTAATTTCCATTTCTTCCGACTCAAACTCTTCTCCTCCCAAGCCGGCCAGGCGAATCTGTAGGAAAGTTCCCCTGTCTCACCCGGATGCTTATCTGGATGCCAATTTCGTTTAAAAGAAGGCGGGTTATACGCCCAAGCGTCATACTCGAAGCAACTCTGGGGACCTCTTGTCCGGCTTTCCCGAGAAAACAACCGGTCGCAAACGTCAAAGCGAGGTATGTTGATATAAACACCTTTCTTCCTATGTAAACTGTTCTCGTGATTTATTCAATTTTTGAATCCTTCACCCACCAGGTTTCACCTCTTTCGTCTGGCGACTCAGCCGCCTCAACTCTTCCCCCTTTGATCCGTCTTCAGGGGTAAGTTCCTTCATTAACATATTTCTTCGTGTGTCAATGTTTTTGTTTTAACATTGATGACATCATTCCTCAGGGCTCAAGCCCAAAAGAGAAAAACCGGTGAGTCATCTTCTGCTCCCAAAAGTGCTGAAGTGTTTGGCATGAGTACCTCCATACCAGAGGCTCAAGAAAACCAGCTGAGACTTATGATGATATCTTCGATGATTTCCCTGACATCCAGGTCAACCTTCCAAGCCCTCAAAAGGAAGTAACTGAAAACATCAACCGCCCAGTCCTCATAAGGCGCCTGAAGACCCTGATTCAGTTATCGTCACTGGTATCGGCTATTCGAAGCCTGCAACCGTGGTGTTAACCAAACATGCACCAAAAGATCCCCAAGTCTTTGCAGGGAAAGATATCACCAAGCTGAAGGTCCCTAATTATGAAACATTGGAGTTTGAGGAACTATACTCTGGATTTGTGAGCCGCCTCGAGACGAGCCATGAGATGGAAAAGAGCTTGGCCAACATGATGCGGATAAAACATGAGGTATGATATCTTGTAACCTTATTGACATGTCCTCCCATTAGCCCTCCAAAGGACGAGTCATCCATGATGAATCGTGCGTTTGTGTCATCTTTCAACGTCTAGCCCCCAAGGGTCGGGTCATCTTTGTAAAGATGAGCTGAGACTTTAATTTAAAACTTAGAACAAAATCTTCAACCTCTAGCCCCCAAGGGTCGTGTCATCTTTTGAAAGATGAGCCGGATCTTTAACTTATATTTGAACAAAAGCTTCAACCAGTAGCCCCTAAGGGCCGGGTCATCTTTTGAAAGATGACACAGGTCTGTAGTTTGTATGTGAACAAAAGCTTCAACCAGTAGCCCCCAAGGGTCGGGTCATGTTTTGAAAGACGAGCCGGGTCTTTAACTTGTATTTGAACAGAAGCTTCAACCAGTAGCCCCCAAGGGTCGGGTCATCTTTTTAAAATGATCCGGGTCTTTAACTTGTACTTTGACGAAAATCTTAAAGATGTAGCCCCCAAGGGCCGGGTCATATTTTTAAATATGAGCCGGGTCTTTAACTTGTACTTTGACGAAAACCTTCAACCTGTAGCCCCCAAGGGCCGGGTCATCTTTTTAAAGATAAGTTGGGTCTTGTTGGAAGGTATGACCTTAGAAGAATTGAATCATAAATTAGCCCCCAAGTGTCACGGTTGTTGCTTGCAATGGTCCTGAAACTTGCTTTCCCAATGTTTGTTGCAGGAATCATTGACTCATGCCGAATCAACTGTGGCTGACTTGAAACAAAGTCTGGTAGAGTAGTAGGATGCTAGAGCTAAATTTGAAAAAAAGCTTCGCCTTGCTCTAACTGACATGGAAAAGATGAAAGAAGAGCACAAAATTTTTGAAGACAAGGCCCATGCTAAGGAAGCTACCATTTTGAAAAGGGCGGAGCAAGCCAAAGAGAAACTGGAAGCCGCCGTACAGGAGCTCTCTGGACTGAAAAATCACATCCCCAAGATGACCGAGGCTGTGTTTGGTAAGTATCAATTACTTCCTTCTGAAAGTGTATTGCACGTCCTTGCACAACTTATGATCCTCCTTAGTATATGTAGGTCCTCGAGCTGCCACCCTACAGAATGATTGTATTCTGAAGCTGAAGGCGATCTACACTTTGACGGAGCAGTTGTACACTGGTGGACCATGAAGGCTATCATGGGGAACAGAGAGCCCGGAAAATCCATCAAGCATATGCTGGGCTGTTTGTCAACATTGCCACCCCAGATAGAGGAACTGAAGAGGTCAACCATAGGCAAAGGAGTGCTAACTGCCCTAAGTCGGTGCTTGGCCTATGCTCCAGAACAGAAGTCGGAAGAAGTGACTCGGGGATTTCCGGAGCTAAAAGACGAGGGTCAGATTTCATCGAAGAGGATTACCACTGATGTGTAAAGGAATCTCGCTTTACAACAACTCAACTAGCGGTCGACCTGGATTTAGGCAAATATCAGACGGCTTATGAAGAGCACATCAAACGGGTTACTCCTCCTTCGTATGAAATCACTGTCCTGACTCCTCGGCGACGTAAGAATTCTTTTGACTTTGATGTCGATCTGTCTACCATCTTGACTTACAAAGACGAGTTCCACGCCTTGACCAATTGCTATTGGAAATTCAGTGACGTACAAATCGAAGATGGAGAAAGCTCGAGGCAGGATAACCCGGAGGCGGCTTGAGTCAAACTGACATGAAGATTACCCGCAGAGAATACTTTGATCCTTGATGGTCGGGTTGTGTTTCCTGGTATGGCCTGCTGAGCCATGTAATAGTCTAGCATTTTGAAAACAATAAATTTACCTTGTGATGGCGCTAAAGTCTTCAGCTTTTATTAATGTGAATCACCTTGCCCCATTCTTTGCAATGTTTGACAAGAAAACTTCTTTCCCTCTTTATCACAGAAAAATAATAAGCCGGTTCAATGAGTCGCGACGATTTATGATGGAGTTTTTATGAAACCCTTGGGCTATGCCACAAGGATACTCATAAAGTTCGTCGGCTCAATGAGTTACGACAGGATAGGACGAGTTTGCAAGACTCTAGTGCTACCCAGGAAGGCTTTTGCAACAGCCCGAGTTTTTTAGACCGACTGATCAGGCGCAAGTCAAGCTTTAGTGAAGCAGGTTCTGTGAACCCATGGTTTGTCTATTTTCCATGTGTCGGCTCCCGCTAGCACCCTTCATGTTTTAACCAAGGTAAGTTCACGGTCCAAAAAGTGGATTGACTCGCTAAGAGTACATGGGACCATAGGGTGACTCGCCAAACACACAGTCTAGTATAACCATTGTAATGCGTTAATTTTTCGCTAGCAAAGAGGGTATTCAGGCTGAACTCAATGAGAAGATGCCCCCAAGTGACCTATGATTAGGGAAAAGTCAAACATAGGATTGCAGAAGCGTGTAAGCTCTTACTGCAAAACGACTTGGGAGCTAGTAGCCCCCAAGCAAGCCGGCTTAATTCTCAAAACCATATAGGGTGCCTATGCTTGAATCGTGCAACGTGGCAACTTTCGTCCTCTTTGGTGTATCAACATCCAGTTTTGAAATAAGCGCATCGTGGCGACTTATGCTCTTTGATGCTGATAGCGTCCATGCTTGGGCGACTTATGAAACAATAAAGACTCATGCTTTCAAGAAGCTGAAACGACAGAAACCCCGAAATTCGTGGGCGCCGGCTTTATTGCTTTATATATATGAAAAGAGATTACAAAGACTAAATTATATATATAGATAAGGAGCCAGTGTCTCTAAGTATAGTATGGCCGTAAGTGGGCGATGTTCCATGGCCGGGTCATCTCAACCTCTATTGTTGGCCTATCTGGGCGAAGATCACTAGGTAGTATGAACTGTTGTGAAGAGTCTTGCTGACGACAAAAGGTCCTTCCCACGGAGGGGATAACTTATGCATACCAATATGATCCTGAATCAACCGGAGCACTAAGTCGCCCTCCTGAAAGACTCGACTTTTGACTCGGCGGCTATGATAGGGTCGTAAGTCCTGTTGATAAATCGCCGATCATGACGCGGCTAAGTCGCGTTCTTCCTCCAGGGCATCCAACGAATCTTGACGCGCCAACTCGTTGTCTTGTTCCACATAAGTGGCGACTCGTGGCAAGTTGTGTCTGATGTCACTTGGTAACACTGCCTATGTTCCATAAACCAAGAAAAAGGGCGTGTAACCAGTAGACCGATTAGGGGTGGTTCTGATGCTCCATAAAACCGAAGGCAACTCTTCAACCAACATCCTGGAGTACGTTCCAAAGGTACCATAAGCCGGGTCTTGATTCCCCACAATATTTCATGATTTGTCCTCTCTGCCTGTTCGTTAGATTGGGGGTGTGGAACTGAGAAACATCAAGCCGGATGTGCTCCCTTGAGGAAAACTCTTGCATGGCGCCTTTGGATAGATTAGTACCGTTATTAGTAATAATACTATGAGGATACCCGAAGCGAAAAATCAACTTTTTGAGGAACTTGACGGCCGTGTCTGCATCGCAACTGCTGACCGGTTCTGCTTAAACCCACTTGGTAAACTTGTCAACTGCCACCAATAGGTGAGTATTTTTATTGGATGACATCTTGAAAGGACGAACAATGTCCAACCCCCGGACCGCAAAATGCCATGTAATTGGGATCATCCGTAATTCCTGAGCCGCCACATGCATCTGACGCCCAAATTTTTGGCATCCATCACATTTGCGTACTATATCCTCAACATCTCCATGGGCTGTCAACCAGTAAAATCCATGCCTAAAGTCTTTAGACACCAAAGATCGTGACCCGGCGTGATGACCACAATTGCGTGCATGTATATCGTTGAGAATTGCACACCCTTCCTCAGATGAGACACACCTTTGAAAGATTCCAGGAGTGCTTCGCTTGTGTAACTCACCTTTATGTGTGATCATGGACTTGCACCGACAGATAATTTGGCGAGCCAACAACTCATTAGTAGCTAACTCGCCTCGCACTAGATACGCCATGTAAGGGACTGCCCAATCCGTAACAGATGAATTCGATGAGCGCGCTAACTCGCCTCGCACTAGATACGCCTTACACTGTGAGCCGAGTCGTGAAAGAGCATCAGCCGCCTCGTTGAGTCGACGATCAACATGATCAACCTGATAACCATGAAAATGACCCGCCACGTCTGACACGGCATGTCTATAAGCCGCCATTAGGGGATCTCTGGAATCCCATGTGCGAGAGACTTGCTTTGCCACCAGGTCTGAGTCGCCCAAGCATCTGACTCGACTGAGGTTCATCTCTTTGGCGATTCTAAGCCCATGGAGCAAAGCTTCGTATTCTGCCGCATTGTTGGTACACGGGAACATAAGTCGAAGAACATAGCAAAACTTGTCACCCTGAGGTGAGGTTAATACTACGCCAGCCCCCGAGTCTTCCAGCTACCTAGACCCGTCAAAATGGATAGTCCAATACGTGTGGTGAGGTCTGTCCCCTAGAATTTGTAACTCTGTCCAATCCTTGACGAAATCCACTAAGGCTTAAGACTTAATGGTCGTGCGAGGGATATATTTCACATGATGGGGTCCAAGCTCAATAACCCACTTAGCAATCCGCCCGGTTGCTTCACGGTTTTGTACAATATCACCAAGCGGCGCAGAACTGACCACCGTGATTGGATGCTCCTGAAAGTACTGCTTTAATTTTTGACTCGCCATGAAGATCCCAAAAACTAACTTCTGCCAGTGCGGGTAACGCTGTTTGGAGAGGGTTAGGACTTCGCTGACAAAGTAGACCGGTCTTTGAACCAGATATTCCATCCCTTCCGCTTTGCGCTCAACGACCACTGCTACGCTTACTGCTTTAGAGTTGGCAGCAATGTACAGGAGCATAGGCTCTTTGTCAATTGGAGCAGCTAAGACAGGCGGCTCAGCCAGTTGTTTCTTCAAGGCCTCGAAAGCTTCATTGGCTTCATCCGTCAAGACAAAACGATCAGTTTAATTGAGCACCTGATAAAGAGGGATGGCCTTCTCGCCAAGGCGACTTATGAAATGGCTTAGAGCCGCAATACGACCCGCCATGCGCTGAACTTGCTTGACATTGGCCGACTTGCCAAGTGAGGTGATTGCTTCGATTTTGTCCGTGTTAGCCTCGATGCCTCATTCTGACACCAGGAAGCCTAATAATTTTCCTGCAGGAACACCGAAAACACACTTGGTTGGGTTAAGCCTCATGTGATACACGCGCAAATCGTCAAAGGTCTCCTTGAGGTCCTCCAAAAGTGACTCTTTCTTCTGGTATTTGACTACTATGCCATCAACATAGGCATGAACATTGCACGCAATCTGACTGTCCAGGCAATTCTAGATGCAGCGCTGATAAGTTGGCCCCGCGCTCTTGAGCCCGAACGGCATAGACACATAGCAAAAGGCTCCAAAGAGGGTTATAAATGACGTCTTCTCCTAATCCGCCAGAGCCATCTTGATCTGGTGGTATCCTGAGTAAGCATCCAGAAAACAAAGTCGCTCGCAACCCGCCATAGAATCAATGATTTGGTCAATACGAGGGAGGGCGAAAGGGTCCTATGGGTAGGCCTTGTTGAGGTCGGTGTAGTCAATGCACATGCGGAAGGTAACGTTCTTATTGAGCACCAAGACCGGATTGGCCAACCACTCGGGATGAAAAACTTCAACAACGAATCGAGCGGCCAAGAGCCGAGCAACTTCCTCCCCTATCGCTTTACGCTTTTCTTCGTTAAACCGGCAAAGATACTGCCGAACCGGCTTCTTCTTAGGGTCAATGTTAAGGTGGTGCTCAGCGAATTCTCTCGGTACACCTGGCATGTCAGAAGGTTTCCATGCGAAGATGTCTCGATTCTCACAGATGAATTCGATGAGCGCGCTTTCCTATTTGGGATTGAGACCCTTCCCAATAGTGAATTGCTTGGAGGAGTCGCCAGGCACGAAATCCATCAACTTCATGTCATATGTCGGCTTAAACTTGAGGGGCGGCTCTGAATCGATTGTGGGTCTCTTGAGCGGTGTCATATCTGCCGGGTCAACATTAGCTTGATGAAACTTGAGTTCCTCAGCTGCACAAGCCGACTCAGCATAAGCTGCATCTCATTCCTTGCATTCTTGAGCTATCTTCCAGTCTCCATTGATCGTGATAGTTCCCTTGGGGCCCGGCATTTTGAGCTTAAGGTAGACATAACATGGGCGGGGCATGAAACGAGCGTAAGCCGACCATTCGAAAAGCGTTTGGTAAGGACTCTTGATCTTGGCCACCTCAAACATGTGGGACTCGCTTCTGTAATTAGACTCTGTGCCAAAGGCCACATTAAGCTTAATCCGTTCAACAGGGTACGCCGAGTTACCCGGGACAATGTCGTGGAAAACCATGGAGGATGGCATCAAATCACCCTCTGAGAATTCATCCGCCGAAAGGTATCAAAATATAAGATGTTAATATTGTTGCCTCCATCCATAAGGACCTTGGAAAGGGTATAGCCCCAAACCTGGGGCACCACGACCAAAGCTAAGTCGCCAGGGTTATCAACCCAGGGCGGGTGATCTTCCCTACTCCAAACAATGGGTTGCTCAAACAAATTGAGGTATTTGTGGAGCGCCGACTCAATCACGCTGAAGGCTCCATGCCTCACCTTTTGGTCCCTTTTGCAAGTACTGGTGGTGAACGCATGATATTGCCCGCTGTTTAACTGCTTAGGATTATTCTGGAAGCCGATGTTGTCATCCCGCCGCTGGGAGCAGTCTTGCGGAGGCTGCTGCTGAAAAACACCCTGCGCGTTGTATTGCTGACTGTTTTGAACCTGATACTGCCCGGCATTAGCCTATGACCCGCCCTGCGGGCCCGGGTTAGGAAAACCACCGAACTGGTTTTTGTGTGAGCCGCCCGCACCAAATTGATCGTCGTGTCCGCCATGGTTGCCTCCATGCCCGTTTTTGAGTGCTTCAGCACGGAACTCCTACATCACATAACAATCCGCCCAAGACTGGGTGGACGGGCCTTCCGCGGTAGCGTGCTGTGGTTTCTTCCACTAGTTCCCGTTCCCAGCGTTAGTATTAGCAACAAAATCTGTGACGCCTTCCTGCTGCCTCTTTTTCCCTTGTCCCGCGGGGTTGTGGTTGCCTCTCCCTTGGAACTGAGGGTGGCCTTTTGACGAATCGCCTCTCCTGGTGGTGCTGACTTTGTCGTCATCCTCCCCTGTATCTTTGGTGTCGTCTGATTCAGCATACCTCGTCAGGGTGTCCATCAATTCCCCCATGTCATGCACCTTACATTTCAGTCGCCCCAGCTTCAGTACCAAAGGCTCGTAGTGACAATTTTTCTCCAAGATCAGCATGGCCTGAGCCGCCGAGATGCCATCTGATGAATGGATCACTTGTGCGAATCGCCGCGTCCAGTGGTGGGCTGACTCATCTGGGCACTGGACACTATGTTGTAAATCGACCATGGTCATCGGCGCTTGCAAGTCCGTGTGAATTTTTTGACGAAATGTTCCTTCAACTCGGCCCAGGTGTTTATGGAGTTGGGTGGCAGGTTCTTCAGCCAAGTGTGCGCTGTCCCTTCAAGCATCATTGTGAAATATTTGGCGCAGACCGCCTCACTCACATCGAGCATATCCATTGCAAGCTCGTAACTCTCAATCCATGCACCTGACTCTAGATCTAGCGTTTAATTGGAGACCTTTCGTGGACCTTTGAAATCTTTCGGCATACGCTCATTGCGAAGGGCGGGTGCTAGAAAAGGTATCCCAATGTTCCTGCCACCTGTCTCGGCCCGCGCAAGGGAAGGCAAGGTATAAGCCAAATAACCCAGACCTGTCGCGGGTGCTGTCTCCATCAGGCGGGCGGCTCGTGCCGCATCCGCAAGCTCTTGATCCCTTGTGTCGGGAATTCTGGGCGGATTGATCTGCGGTAACCGTCGTCGTTCACTGCATACTGCGGGCGGCTCATCATGGCGACTCCTGGTGTGACTCGCCTGGGGCATGGAGTGTAGCCGCTCGCGGCTATATGAGTATTGCGCCTGTTGCACTACCGCTGTTTGCAACATCTCAATGGCGTTCCTTGCCTCTACCTCAGCGGGAGAGTTTCCGTGAATGGGGAGAGATTCAAGGTGGCGGGTTGCTGCAAACATGTTGTCAACGGGGTTTGAGAAGTGACCCCGCGGTGTCTGGAAACGGGGTGCATGACCCAACGTCGGCTGGGGTGCCCGTGGGTTAGCCGGTGGCTGAGCCGGATCGCCTCGCGGGGCGACTTGCCATGGCCGGTTGGGCTCCATCCCAGGGGTATGTGGACTGTCAAACAGCCGAGTTGGGTTTAAGTCGGCTGGCAGACGGATATAATGCCTCCTCTGGTGGATCGCATCGGAGGCGCGCTACTGTCGCTCAAGCCGTCATCCCTTAGTGTTCAGCTATTTTGTCTCTGCGGTGATCTGGGCCAACTGTGTTGCCATCCTCGCGGCTTCTCCTTCTATGTCGCACTGGATTTTGGCCATCTCTTCCCTTAGTTCTATCAACTCGGCGTTGACCGCTTCCTGGTTCTCCGCCGTCACGGTGATCGCCATGAGTTTGGCCATCTCTGCTACCAGATCCGCCATAGCTTGAGCCGGAGTCTTCCCCAATCCGCTGGCTTCATTGTTACTCGCCGCGTTTGGCTGAGGCAGCGCTGCTTCCGCCATGTAGATGGCGACTTGACGGTGGGGACCTTCAATATCCTCGGATATTACTGCATCGAGCAACCCCCCTAGCTGTCCTTCATGGAGAGGGTAGATTGAATCTGTGTAGCCTATGGATGACTCGTCGTCCGAGTTGACAGGGGTGATCTCCTGGATCACCGGCTCGTCCGGTAGGTCGGTTCCTTGTGTAAAACCAACGAAAGCATGTCGTTTCCTGACCTGATGTTTGGCGGGATGGGCGTACCGGGCCGGCTCGACAATGTTGGTGAAGATGTCTGGCTCAGGTACGGGGGGCCCAATCTTTCCAATGAAGACGTGAATCTTGCCGAAGGGGACCCTGTATCCAGATTCGATCAAATCGGCCTCAGGTCCCCACTGAGAGTTGTCGATGTAGTACCTCCCGTGGTAGCTCTTCTTCATGATGCCGACCGCGTAGCTTCCTAACCTCGGAAGGGATCCCTTTGAGAACTCAACTCCACCGTGCGCAGGCCCCATGGTGGGCGCCAACTGTCGTGGTTTTGTCATGGCAGATGTCCTCGTGAAAGGACTTAGTGACGGAGCCATCGCACCTTGGTGACGACTTAAAGAGGGTGAGCGGAAGCGAGACTCGGGTTTACCCAGGTTCGGCCCCTCCTGTGGAGGTAAAAGCCTACATCCTGCTTTGTGTATATTTATGATGGATTCGATTACAAGGAGGGCATAACTCGCGTGACCTAGATCTCTATGGATTCTAACGTAGCCTATTATCCCTAGAGACTCGCCTTTATATACAGGTCGAGGCCCTAGGGGTTACAAAGTCCTAGCCACGTTACAAACCGTGGCTTTCCATATCTCTAAATCGTCGTGTCTCTCAAGTCAGGAAACCTCCTTGGCGATTTATGTTCTTTCTTAATCTTGAACCGCCATCTAGCTCACGGGCCCTGGCAGCCGTTTGTCATGGCTTATCTCAGACCTTGGGCCAAGGCTTATCTTGACCTTTAATGTAGAGCTGTTGTTTTCCCTAACCCAGCCCAAAAGGCGGGTTATACCGCACGTAATATCCCCAACAAATACCGTGGTGGGATTCAGAAGGCGCCGTCATGCCTTGGCTTGGCTGGTCAAACTTGGCGCTTCATTCGCGAGGCCTAGTTTCCGGACCATCCACCACATCATAGTGGTAGAGGTCCTTCCATGCCTAGGTAGCACCCCATGTAATCCTGCGAGAAATCATGCAATGAAAACATCGGATCTTTACCTTTTAAGAGTTATATATTTTCATTGTGTCTTGACGGAAAACTGCACTTGCTTTTTTCTCTCTTTTCCCTGTTGCGAACCCGCACTCGTGCACATTTATTTCCGACGCTTTTTCGGACTGCTCGATGACATGTTCTCAGTAGGACTTCCATGTTGTCTTTGTCGTGACTGCTTGGAGTGTTTACCTAAGACACCCAAGTGTGCAACAACTCCGATAGGATTCCAACGTGTCGCTTGTTGGGGCACATATTCATCGTGGGTGGGATCAAGTCCTTAGTATCCCAGTGATGGCACTGCCGCCGGCAAGACCTCTTTGCGGCCCTTGCTTCGGCTGCTTTGTGTGTTGAGTAGGCCAAAACACTTAAGTGTGCAACAATTTTGACGAAGGCCCTCCATGTGCAGGTCTTTTTACACGAGTTTCAACTGGGTTGCGTGAAATTTTTTAGAAATTTTACTTAGATCTTGCTTTCATCGTTCCTTTGTCGCACAGTGGTTGTTGTCGTGTCCATAAAATAGATGTTGCTCCATCACCCACCCCGGTAGGATTTTACGCGCGGGGGGGGGGGAGAAAATAGAGGAGGCTAGGAACCTTGTCGGTCCCGTATCCACCTTGGATAGGTAATGAGCGAGCAGAACACTTTATCCAAGAATACATAACATAAATATGTACTTTGACAAAGAGTTGGGGTAGACTTAGCTTTATTTACTACACACACGGTCATCACCTCGGTTTGCATGAAGGATTACACGCTTCGACACAAGACTTGTGCAAAAGTGGTTGCTGGAAGAACCAATAACCACGCCTCATGGGTAGAAATTGTGAAGATGCTCGATATTCCACAACTTTAGCACCGGGGTGCCATCTTTGGTCTCCACGCGGACAGCGCCAGGCCTGGTGACTCGCCCTACCCGGTAGAGGCCTTCCCACTTTGGCATCTACTTGTTGGATCCCTTTGCGGATTGAATCCGTTGAAGAACTAGGTCACCTTCCTCAACACTCCTGATAGCGGTGTACGACCTCCTCGTATCTAGCGACATGCAATGCGGCCTAGAGACGATCTTTCCATAGCCGCTCTTGCTCGTCCTCGTCAAAGGCCTCCACTCAAGGTGACCCATATGCGAGTTCCTCGGGGAGCATACCTTCTGCCCCATAGACGAGGGAGAAGGGTGTCTTGTCGGTAGTTCGATTTAGTGTCATTCTCATTGACCAAAAAACCGTCTGGAGCTCGTCAACCTAGTGCCTTCCATGCTTGTTCAGCTTGTCAAAAGTTCTCGTCTTCAAGCCTCGCAACACTCCAGCGTTTGCCCTATGTGCTTGTATGTTACTCCTTGGTTGAGCAACCGATGCAAAATAGAGCTTGGCGCCGACGCCTCGACAATATTGCGTGAAGGCGTTGCTGGTGAATTGTGTGCCGTTATTGGTGACGACCCTGTTCGGTACACCAAAAACGGCAGACTATTCCTCTTAGAAACTTGACTGCTGCTAGCACCATTTCCTTTCTCACTGGATCCACCTCAGTCAACTTCATGATTTTTCCGACTATGACGAACAAGAACTCCAAGACCCCTCTAGCAAGGGGGGCAGGGCCTGACTATGTCAAGCCCCCAGACTGAGAATGACCAGGATAGCGATATGGTTTGAAGGGCTTGTGCGGGTTGATGTGTTTGCTTGGTGTGGTATTGGCATGATTCACATGTTGTCACTACCGCCAAGGCATCTTGGAGGACGGTCGGCCAAGAGAAACCTTGTCGGAATGCCTTCCCGAAAAGGGCTCACAACCCAATGTGTGATCCACATATCCCTCCATGTATCTCTGCCAACAGCTCTTGTCCTTCCTCCGATGAGATGCACCTCAATTTCACCCTGTTTGGTATTCTTCTTTACATAATGTTGTCCACGAATTGGTACATACTTGACCACCGGTATACTCTTTTTCAGCATGTTCTTGATCTTTGGGGAGGTCTCCGATTTGTAGTAATTGGACGATGTGTTGCGCCCATGTCGGAGCGAGGGGCTCGATGACAAGGACTAAACACATTTCTTTTGCCGTGGGAGCACAGTATTCTACGACAAGGGCAGTTGGGCCCGTGGGAGCCAGTTGCTCATTAGTAGGTGTTCTGTCTCCGTGGGCAACCTTCTTGGCGGCTACTGGTGGCTCTGGTGGGAAATAATCGCCGGAGTTGACTTCCCTTTTCTTGGCTTGTGATCTGATACTGCGATGGATCGCTGAGTAAGTCAGAGTACAAAAGTGCCAGGTTCCTCAGGCGACTTCTGAGCCGCTTGTTTTGACAGGTCCTCAGCAATGTCATTCTCTACACGAGGGATGTGCTCCATTTGTAGACCGTCAGAACGTTCCTCCAACTTCCTCACTTCATTGACGTATGCTTCCATCAGAGGACTCTAGTAATATTTGTTCACTTGGCATACAACCAGCTGAGAATCTCCTTGGACTATGAACTTCTTGATACCAAGGTCGGTTGCTATGAATAGTCCGACAAGCAATCCTTCATACTCCGATGTGTTGTTCGTAGATGTCTCCTGCGAAATGTGCATATTGATCACGTACTTGAGGTGCTCTCCAGTGGGTGCGACAAGTAGCACACCAACACCGGCGCCTTGCAGTGAAAAAGCCATGTCAAAGCACATGACCCACTAGGTACTAACTACGGACCCATAGTTCTGTGGTGAGATACTCACACATCATCACGAAGCAGCAAGGTTGATGAAGAGGCCCTCCGTGATCGTTCACCAACCCCCCCCCCCCACCCCCGGCAGGGTGCCGGAATGGAGCTCCGGATGGGATCACCGTGGAACAAAGACTTGCGGTGGCGTAAAAAGTGTTCCTTTGTGATATTTAGGGTTTTGGGGATATATGTGAATTTCTAGGATGGAGAACGCAGGGAGAGGGGCCACCACGGAGGGCCATGCCATCAGGACGTGTCGACCCCCCTGGCCGCGCCCTGTTGTCTTGTGCCTCCCTTGTGTGGATTTCGATCTTCTCCAAAGCTTCCACGTCTTCTTTTGGTCCAGAAAAAAATCATAAAAGTTTTGGGGCAATTGTACTTTGTTTGGTACTATAAACCTGAAACAACAACTAGCACTTGGCATTGGGTCAATAGGTTAGTGCTCAAAATAATATAAATTCATAAATTATGACCCAAAAAGTATCCTAGGATGATAAAATAATGTAACAGCCCAGAACCGATGCTCGAGAAAATTCCCCTTTTATTCCATTGTCGTCGTGTGAATTGTTTGGTTGTCGCATTCATCATTGCATCATTTGCATCATCCGCATTCCATCGACACTCTGTTGCCACCATTTTTCAAAACTTGCATCCGTTATTAGTTGTCGGTTCTCTTCGTTTTTGTCGTTGACCATTTCGTGACCAAGCACACACGCACGCACCTGCGACACAATTAAGATATTGTTTTTAAAAGTGCGTATAAAATATTCTCGGATTGGCTCAAAAATTGGCATGCAGTTTTGTTTTGTAGTAGGTGGACCGCCTACCAAATTTTGTCGCAATCAGAGTACGTTTGATAGTCGAACGATCGACAATAGAGGCACCGTCTTTAGTTTAATTGTGGACGTTTTCGGTGTTCTTAAAACGCGTGTCACGGGCCACAAACTCCCTCTCATCTCAGACCACTACCAATCTACACAAACCACGTCGCACCTAATCTAACCCCACGATCGGAGCCGTCCGATCACGATCGAACGGCTCGAATCAGGCTAGAATAGCTAACCCTAGCCCCATTTTGCTATAATAGACCCCCAACCTGCCTAATTTAGACCCTACCCCCTCTTCCACCTCGGGCTCCGCGCCCCAATCCGAGCATCGCCGCCAACTAACTAACCCGTGCCTCCTCCCAACCGCCACGGGCCCACAGGACCCAGATCCGGCCTGCCAGTGCATAGACTAGACCACCGGAGCCGCCGCCGCAAGCCAGTGCCTACAGCTTCCCGAGCTTTCCCGTGGCTCCCATGCATCGCCGAAGCGGCCTCCCCGATCTTCTCCATTTCAGGCCAGAGGCCGCCTTGCCGGCCGGTCGCCAAAGCACATCGCCTCCTCGTGCCTCCGCCCCTCGCTACCTTGTCGGAGTGCCCCGTTCTGCCAGCAGCTCCTCACAGAGCTATGGCTGCTCGCCATGCATGATGTCGCCGTCCTCACCCCGGCCACTGCTCCTGGCCACCCCGCTTCAGATATGGCGGCCCCGTGGCCGGATCTACCGCCAGGAACCCCCAGTACCGCTTCCCCGCCTTGCCGCTGCCATGGCCGCCCTGCCCGCTCAGGAGTCGGCAAACTTGTCGCTCGCGTTGACACCACATGGGCTGGCCCAGTCGGCCCGCTCTGCAACCCAGCGCCCCACCTGCGCCCGCGTGGACCAGCAAGGCCTAACCACCCCCCTGAACCGGCCCATGAGGCCCAAGGTGTGCACCCGAGCTGCCGACATCCTTCGCCCGAGCGTCGCCTCATAATTATAGTGTGCCAGAGCTTTTGGCCCATTAGCTCATAGATTCGGCCCGTATCTTTTTTTCTGATGTCTATGAATTTTCCTAATTTGCTAGCAAATTTAGTAATTACAAAATAAATGCATATTTTAAAATGCTCATAAATATTTAATCGTGCATCGGATGAAAATATTTTAGATATGTAAAATTTCCAGAATTTTATGTAGATTAATAATAGCCACTTTTATGCATGTTAAAAATATTAAATGTGATGTTTAAATTGATTTGCGTGATGTCATGTTAAAAATGATTTAATTCATATCTAAATAACCGTACACCAGATTGAAATGATTTCAACATGAAAAGTGCTTAGATTTTTCTGTAGTATTACAATAACCAACTTGCATCCATGTTAAAAATGATTAACTTGCTGTTTTCATTTATTTTGCATAAATGCCATCTAGGAACGGTTTATGTCCTAACTAATTAACCGTAGCTCTGACTAAAATGTTCCACATATGTAAGTTAGCTAGAAAAATATGTAGAATAACATGGTAGCATTTATTTTCCTATTTAACAACTCTAAAATTGTGTTTAGGAAGATTTTTAGCAAATTCAAAATTACATATGGGGACTTTCCGAAATTCTTATTCGTTGTTCCGGACTTATTTAAACTTGCCTAGAATTCCATGTAGCTTCATAATATCTTGTGCATCCATGATTTACCATGCTTCTGGCTGTCATTAGCATACATGTTGCATTCAAACCGTGTCATCTTGTGTTGCTCATGTCTTTAAAGTCATATGTCGTGGTTTTGTCACGGCAGATGTCCTCGTGAAAGGGCTTAAAGAAGGAGCCATCGCACCTTGGTGGCGACTCAAAGGGGTTAAGCGGAAGTGAAACTCGGGTTTACCCAGGTTTGGTCCCTCCGATGGAGGTAAAAGCCTACGTCCTGCTGTGTGTATATTGACGGTGGAATCATTACAAGGGTGCGAAACTCGCGTGACATAGCTCTCGATGGATTGTAACTTAAGTCTATCAACCCTAGAGACTCGCCTTTATATACAGGTCGAGGCCCTAGGTTTACAAGAGTCCAAGTTATATCACAAGTCGTGACCTGACATATCTCTAAGCCATCGTGCCTCTCAAGTAAGGAATTATCACTGTGAGCCCTTCTCTTCTTGGGCCCTGAGTCGCCATCTGGGCTCTTGGGCTTGGCCGGCTCTTCGTTGGAGATCACTTCATGCCTTCCATTATCCAGGTCTAAGCCCATCTTCGGGCCACAAGTGTTGAGTCGCCATGACCTAGACTCAGTCCAATAGGGCGGGTCAAGCAACAGATACTATCCCCAACATTAGGCTCCAGATTGACTTGAATTTATTCATGCCAATAAGCCTTCATACTTGACCATGACGACTCACATGTGATCTCTGACCTTTGTTCTTAAAGAGTGACAAGCCGCCAATCTTCATGCTCCACCTGAATCGCCAGGTCACTTATCAGTGACGTCATCTTCCCCATTATTCCAGGGATCTCGGTGACGTCATCTTCAATGGATCTTTTGACTTATCATGTCATCCCGAAAATCTAGGTGCTATCATTTCTTATTTTTAATGCGCCTCCTTGATCCCCGCGCTTGTCATTTCAATCCCAGCCTCGGGCCCTTAAATAGTCTCCAAGGGAGGGGTCCCTCGCCTTCGTCTACACCGCCGCTCTACTCCTTCTTCTTCCTCGAGCCCGCGCTGCAAACACTCCGCCATTCACAGAGCTTCGCACTTCGGATCCATCGCCTCCTGGATCGATCGAGCACAGCCTCAACTTGGATCTCCGTGGCTGCCTCCACCGCTGTCTGCATTTCTTGAAGTGAGTCTTTCCCCTTTGCAGATTCAATTCACGAATCCCCCCTGTTCTTAGGGCGGCGCCGGAGTTCTTTAGACCTCCATTAATCCTGTAAGTATTGCTTGAATCCCGTATGTTAGTAAGGGACCACGGTATATTAGCGAGTAGTTCGTAGCAGATCTCTTGCTCACTTTAGTTTCTTCGCAAAATCACCTCAGGGATCGTACAGTGTTCCTGCGTCTTCAGTGTTCCTTCAATTGTGAATTATTTTTCCTTTTACAACCACCCGTAGATCTGTAATTTTTGGCATCGTATTGGAAATCTGTTCGTCTCCAATCCAAAAAACTTTCTAAGGGGTTTTTTATAATATAATCCGCCCTTAGGTTGTGGCGAGTCACAACGTTGTTTTAGGTGTCTCCCCAGCCACTTGTTGGCGAGTTAATATTGTGTAGATCCTTAGGACCCTGTCGCTTGATTTATGTCCCTGTCGCTTGATTTTGCAGCCATGGGCACCATCTCCAAAACTAATTGGTTGCCATTAGAGATTAATGACACCGTCCTTGAAGAATTTGTAAAGGTGGGAACTTTAGCACCACAGGAAGCAATCGGGTGGTGACCCACCTTAAGAGAGCCACGTCCACAACCCGCTAGTGGGGAAGTGGTCTTTAGTGACCGCATCGAGCGGGGCTTCACACCACCTGACTCAAAATTCTTCAGAGACGCTCTGCACTTTTTTAATCTCCATCCCCAAGACTTAGGCCCAAACTCCATCAGCAACCTCTGTCAATTCCAAGTATTCTATGAAGCCTACTTGCAAATGCAGCCTACCGTCCTCTTCTTCAGGAAGTTCTTCTACTTGAACCGCCAAACTGAGTCTGCCGATGGCCCCTGCCTAGAACTCGGAGGGTTCAACATTCAGAGAAGACGAGAATGCGGGTTCCCGACTATTGCTCTGCCCAGTCACCCCAAAGTTTGGGGGAACACTTGGTTTTATTGCCGGAACACTATTCCAACCACTGAGAACCCCTTACAAGGCTTTACGCAAGAACGCCTGCCTATGGACTTTAAGCTTCCCAAGAAGCTAACTGATGAATAAGAAGTTTGAATTGCCCCTGTCTCTGCGAAGCTTAGGGCCTTGGATGCCAACGGCCTTACCGGCGTTGATTTGATCCGCTGCTGGGTGGACTGGCGGATAATGCCTTTGAGCCACCGAGAAGGCTTAATGTGCGAATACAACGGCGACTTAAACCATCTGCAGTGCTTCTCCAACGTCATGCTTGACAAGGAAGACATTAACAATATTGTTAAGAAACTGTGTGGCGAGTCACTTGAGACTTGCTCCAAGATTGGTTTAAAGCCGTTCTGTCTCTCCAACCCGGCTCCAGAGGTGAAATAATTCAACTCACATGTCTTGATTTTTATAACTTTGAGCTTGTTTCTGACTCGGGTTCCAATTATGTTAACCAGAAGAACTCGCCTTTCTGGAAACGGAAGCCGAAAACCCGTCAAGAAGGTGCCGACAAAAACCATCCCAAAGAAAAAAAACCAAGGGCAAAGCCGCCACAATAGAGTCATCAGTTGTGGGTGAGTCTCGGGCCGCAGAGGAACACTCAAAGGTAAATGCTTTTGTCCTTCTTATTCCAACACAGTCCGTGCTTAAACGTTGATGTTTTCGTTTATAGGGTGATGACATGGAGAGCCAAGATGAAGACGTCGAGGTAATTTCCGTTTCTTCCGACTCAAATTCTTCTTCTCCCAAGCCGGCAAGACGAGTCTGTAGAAAAGTCCCCCTGTCTCACCCAGATGCTCATCTGGATCCCGATTTCCTTTTGAAGAAGGCGGGTTATACACCAAAAAGTCACACTTGAAGCCATTCTGGGGATCTCTTGTCCGGCTTGTCCGACAAAATGGTCGGTCGCAAGCGCCAGAACGAGGTATATTTTATATTAAATTTCCTTTTTTCCCATGCAGCCAATCCTCACGACTTACTCAATCTTTTGAATCTTATGTCTAACAGGTTTCACCTCCTTCATCTCGCGACTCAGCTGCTTCGGCTCTTCCTCCTTTAATCTGCCTCCAGGGGTAAGTCCTCTTGCCAATATGTTCTTTGGACACCAGTCTTTCAATTTTAACATAACTACCACCCTTGTAGGGCTCAAGCCAAAAAGAGAAAGATTGGCGAGTCATCATCTAACCCCAAGGCGACTGAGAATGTGGAAATAAGTACTTCCTTCCAGAAGCTCAGGATGAGTCGACTGAGCCTCACACCAAAGCTCGTGACGATCTCCCTGATATTCAAGATGAGCCACTGAGCCCACAGAAGGAAGTTGCTGAGAATCTCAACCCGCCAAGCCCTCAAAAAGCGGCTGAAGACATGACACGTGACCATATCATGTCTTTATAACTGGAATAGGCTATTCTGAACCTACATCCACAGTGTTGACCAAGCATACGTCCAAGGATACCCCAATCCTTATAGAGAAGGGCATGACCAAGTTGAAGCTTCCCAATATTGAGAAGCTAGACTTTGACGAATTACATTCTGGCTATTTGAGTCGCCTGGCGGCGAGTCGTGACATGGAAACAACCCTGGTCAACATGATGAAGAAAAAACATGATGTATGATACCTGTCATCCTCCTTTACATGTACTCCCATTAGCCCTCCAAAAGGCGAGTCATCTTTGTAATGATGAGTCAGAGTTTTGTGACAAGCTTTGTAGACAACTTTAACTTGCAACCCCCAAGGGTCGGGTCATCTTCTTGGAGATGAGTCGGGTCTTTGGTGTAAATGTATAAGAAAGCTGTAACCTGTAGCCCACAAGGGCCGGGTCATCTTCTTTGAAGATGAGTCGGGTCTTTAGTCCAAATTGCAATAAAGCTTCAACCTGTAGCCCCCAAGGTTCGGGTCATCTTCTTTGAAGATGAGTCGGGTCTTGCTTAAGTTATTGCCATGGAAAATTGTATCATACATTAGCCCCCAAGTGTCATGGATATTGCTTGAATCTGCATGCAACTTGTCATAAACATCTAGATTTTTGTAGGAATCGTTGATCCAGGCCGACTCAACCGTGTCCGGCTTGAAGCAAAGGTTAGCACAACAACAAGATGCCCGAGCTAAGGTTGAAGAAAAACTTTGCCTTGCACTGGTGGATATGAAGAAAATGAAGGCGGATCACAAAGAGTTTGAAGAAAAATACGAGGCTGAGCGAGTCGTCTTGCTGAAACAGGCCGAACAATCCGAAGAACAAATGAAAGTCGCCATTTAGGAACTGACTGGGGTGAAACTTCATATCTCCAAAATGGCCAATGATGTGTTTGGTAAGTACCCGTCGCTGTCCTTATTTGTAAGGTAATGTTTTAAAACACATCGGTGACTTATGATTGTGTATCCTTATTGCAGGTCCTCGATCCGCCAATCTCCATGATGATTGTGTGTTGAAGCTGAAGGCAATATCCACTCTAACAGAGCAACTTTATGTTGGCGGCCTGATGACAATTAAAGTCGTCATGAGTGATAAGGAGCCCGTGAAAACCATTGAGTATATGTTGAGCTGCTTGTCCACAATACCAATGCAGATTGAAGAATTAAAAGATCAGCCGCCCAAAAAGGAGTAATTACCACCCTGAGTCGATGCTTGGCTTACGCTCCAGAACGTAAGCCGGAGGAGATAGTTGTCGGTTTTCCAGAATATTAAGACGACGGGTCAGTATTCACTCAAGAGGACTATCATCACTGTGTGAAGGAATCTTGCCTATCGGCGACTCAACTTGCAGCCGGTCTTGACTTAGCCAAGTATCAGGCGGCTTATGACGAGAACAACAAACGTGTTACTCCTCCCTCTTTTGAAGTCACGGATCTGACTCTGCAACGCCGTAAGCACCTTTTTGGCTTTGATGCTAACTCGTCCACCATCTTGACCAAAGAGGTTGAGTTCCACGCCTTAACCAATTGCAATTGGACAATGGACGACTTATAGATCCAAGACGGCGAATGCTCGACGCAGGATAACCCGGAGGCATCCTGAACACGGTGTTCCTTGAAGACTGCCCAAGAAGATCGATCCATAAGATCCAACTCCAGGTCATGTAAAAGTTTGTGGCCGTCTGAGCCATGTAATAGGTTAGAGATGAAAACAGTAATATTTTGCACCGTACCTTTATTGACTTCGAAGTCTCACCCCTTTGAGATTATGAGACGCCTTACTAGGCGTTTTGCTATGTCTTTATCAAAGTAAAGATGCTTCATGTGGTCAGAGAAGAATATTAAGTCTGCTCAATGAGACACGGCGGGTAACATGAGTCTTGAAAACTCAACTGTATCCCAAAGATACTTTGTAGTCATAAAGTTTGCCGGCTCAATGAGTCGCAGCAGGGTAGGACGAGCTTGCAAGGCTCTAGTGCTACCCTAAAGAGGATTTTGCAACAGCCTTAATTGTTTAGACCGGCTGATCAGGCACGAGTCAAGCTTCAGTGAAGCAGGTTCAGTAAACCCATGGTTTGTCTATTTTCCATATGACGGCTCCCGCAATCACCCTTCATGTTTTAACCAAGGCAAGTTCAGGGTACAAAACTGGATTGACTCGCCAAGAGTACATGGGACCATAGGGCGAGTCGCCAAACATATAGTCCAGTATAACCATTGTAATGCGTTAATTTTTTGCTAGCCAAGAGGATATTCAGGCTGAACTCAGTGAGTAGAAGCCCCAAGTGACCTATGATTAGGGAAAAGTTGGACATAGGATTGCATAAGCGTTTACGCTCTTCAGCAAAATGGCTTGGGAACTAGTAGCCCCCAAATAAGACGGCTTAATTTTCAAAATCATATAAGGCGCCCATGTTTGAACCGTGCAACATGGCAACTTTGGTCTCTTTGGCTTACCAGTATCCAGTTTTGAAGTAAGTGCAGCATGGCGACTTATGCTCTTTGATACTGATAGCATCCATGCTTGGACAGCTTATGAAACAATAAAGACTCATGCTTTCAAGAAGCTGAAACGGAAGAGACCCTGAATTTTGTGGGTGCCAGCTTTATTGTTATATATATTAAAAAGAGTACAAGTACTAAACTATGTACAATGATAAGGAGCCCATGGCTCTAGGTATAATAAGGCCACAAGTGGGCAATGTTCCACGGTCGGGTGGTTTCTACCTCTGTCGTTGGCCTATCTGGACAAAGGTTCACCGGGTGGTAAGAACCATTATGAAGACTTGTGCTGATGACAAAAGATCCTTCCAACAGGGGTGATAATTTGTGCATACCAGTATGATCTTGAATCAATCGAAGCACTAAGTCGCCTTCCTAAAAGACCCGTCTTCTGACTCTGCGGCTATGATAACGTCGCAGGTCTTGCTGGTAAATCGTTGACCGTGCTGCGGCTAAGTCACGCTCCTCTTCAAAGCATCCAATGAATCTTGATGCGCCAGCTCGTTGTCCTCCTCAACATAAGTGGTGACTCGCGGCGAGTCATGCCTTATGTCACTTGGTAAGACCGCCTCAGCTCCGTAGACCAAGAAAAACAGCGTGTAACTAGTGGACCTGTTGGGGGTAGTCCTCATGCTCCAAAGTACTGAAGGAAGCTCTTCAACCCAGCAACCCGGAGTGCGTTCCAGAAGAACCATGAGTCGAGGTTTGATCCCACGCAAGATTTCTTGATTTGCTCTTTTGGCCTGTCTGTTGGATAGGGGATGTGCAACCGCAGAGACATCAAGCCGGATGTGCTCCTTTTCACAAAGTTCTTGCATAGCGCCTTTGGATAAATTAGTACCATTATTAGTGATGATACTATGAGGATGCCCGAAGCGAAGATCAACTTCTTGAGGAACTTGACGGTCGTTTCTGCAACACAACTGCTAAATAGCTCTACTTCAACCCACTTGGTAAACTTGTCAACCGCCACCAGTAGATGAGTCTTTTTGTTGGAAGACATCTTCAAAGGGCCAACCATGTTGAGCCCCCAGACTGCAAAAGGCCATGTAATTGGGATCATCCGCAACTCTTGAGCCGACACATGCATCTGACGCCCAAATTTCTGACACCCATCACACCTGCATGCGCCGTCAACCAATAGAATCCATGTGTGAAGGCCTTTGATACCAAAGATCGTGACCCGGGTTGATGACCACAGTCGCCAGCGTGAATCTCATTAAGGATCGCACGTCCCTCTTCGGGTGAGACGCATCTTTGGAAAACTCCAAAGTGCTTCGTTTGTGCAACTCGCCCTTGTGTATGACCATGGACTTGCATCGTCGGATAATTTGGCGAGCCAGCAACTCATCAGCAGATAACTTGCCCCGTGCCAAATAAGCCATGTAAGGGACCGCCCAATCCGGATTGGCACGAAGAGCCGCCACAAGTTGAGATTCTGGGTCAGGGACCGCTATACCCTCCTCAAAGGGCAACTTTGCTGATGGGTTATGCAAGATATCCAAAAATACATTGGAAGGAACCGGCTTACGCTGTGACCCAAGTCGTGAAAGAGCGTCAGCTGCCTCATTGAGCCGGCGGTCAATATGATCAACTTGATAACCATGAAAGTGACCCGCCACGTCTCATACGGCACGCCTGTAAGCCGCCATCAATGGATCCCTGGAATCCCACGTTTCGGAAACTTGTTGCGCCAGCAGGTCCGAGTCACCCAGGCATCTAACCCAGCTAAGGTTCATCTCTTTGGCTATCCTAAGCCCATGGAGCAAAGCCTCGTACTCCGCTGCATTGTTAGTGCATGGAAACATGAGCCGTAGGACATAGCAAAACTTGTCACCCTGTGGGGAAGTCAGTACCACAGCAGCCCCCGAGCCTTCTAGTTGCGTGGACCCGTCAAAGTGGATAGTCCAATATGTGTGATCAGGTCTATCTTATGGTATTTGCAACTCGGTCCAGTCGTTGATGAAATCCACTAAGGCCTAAGACTTGATGGCCGTGCGGGGCATATACTTCACATGGTGAGGACCAAGCTCAATGGCCCACTTAGCAATCGGCCCAGTCACTTCACGGTTTTGTATGATATCGCCAAGTGGCGCGGAACTGACCACCGTGATCAGATGCTCCTAGAAGTAGTGCTTTAGCTTCCGGCTTGCCATGAAGATCCCGAAAACCAACTTCTGCCAGTGTGGATAACGTTGTTTAGATAGGGTCAAGACTTCGCTGACAAAGTACACAGGCCTTTGGACCGGGTACTCCTTTACTTCTTCCTTGCGTTCGACAACCACTTCCACACTTACTGCTTTAGAGTTAGCGGCAATGTACAGGAGCATAGGCTCTTTGTCGGTAGGGGCGACTAGAATGGGCGGCTCAACCAATTGCTTCTTCAGGGCCTCAAAGGCTTCGTTGGCCGCGTCTGTCCACACAAAATGGTCTTTTCTTGAGCAGCTGATAAAGAGGGATGGCCTTCTCACCAAGGCGGCTTATGAAGCAACTTAGAGCTGCGATACGACCGGCCATACGCTGGACCTGATTGATATTAGCCGGCTTGCCAAGGGAAGTAATCGCCTTGATCTTGTCTAGGTTAGCCTCAATGCCTCGCTCAGACACCAAGAAACCCAATAACTTCCCTGCAGGGACACCAAAGACACACTTGGTCGGGTTAAGCTTCATCTGATACACACGCAAATTGTCAAACGTCTCCTTGAGATCATCTAGAAGTGACTCCTTCTTCTGGGATTTCACCACTATGTCATCGACATAGGCATGAACGTTGCACCCGATCTGATTATGCAGACAATCCTGGATACAACGCTGATAAGTCGCCCCTATGCTCTTAAGCCCTAATGGCATGAAAACATAGCAGAAAGCACCAAAAGGGGTTATGAAGGCCGTCTTCTCTTGATCCTCCAGAGACATCTTGATCTGGTGATAACCTGAGTATGCATCCAAAAAACACTGCCGCTCGCAACCCGTCGTAGAGTCAATGGTTTGATCAATACGAGGGAGATCGAAAGGGTCCTTCGGGCAGGCCTTGTTAAGGTCGGTGTAGTCAATGCACATGCGGAAAGTCCCATTCTTCCAGAAGACCAAGACTGGATTGGCCAGCCACTCTGGATGAAAGAATTCCACAATGAACCCAGCAGCCAAGAGTCGGGCTACTTCTTCCCCGCTTGCCTTATGCCTCTCCTCGTTGAAACGACAAAGGTACTGCCGAACCGGATTCATCTTGGGATCTATATTAAGGTGGTGCTCAGCCAACTCTCTCGGTACACCTGGCATGTTAGAAGGTTTCCATGCAAAAATGTCCCGATTCTCACGGATGAATTCGATGAGCGCCCTTTCCTATTTGGGGTCCAGACCCGTCCCAATTGTGAATTGCTTGGAAGAGTCGCCATGCGTGAAATCTACATGCTTGGTGTCATCTGATGGTTTAAACTTGAGGGTCGGCTCTGAATAGATTGTGGGCTTCTTGAGTGGAGTCATGTCTGCTAGTTCAACATTGGCCTGATCAAACTTGAGTTCCTCAGTAGCGTAGGCCGACTCAGCATAAGCAGCATCTCCTTCTTCGCACTCCTGAGCTATCTTCCGATCTCCACTTATCGTGATTGTTCCTCTAGGTCATGGCATCTTGAGATTTAGGTAGACATAACATGGCTGGGCCATGAAGCGGGCATAAGCCAGCTGACCAAAAAGCGCATGATAAGGGTTCTTGATCTTGACCACCTCGAACATGAGAGACTCGCTCCTGTAGTTAGATTCGGTGCCAAAAGCCACACTAAGTTTAATCCGCCCAACAAGATATGTCGACTTACCCGGGACGATGCCATGGAAGACCGTGGAGGAAGGCATTGATACTTCTCCAACGTATCTATAATTTTTGATGGTTTCATGCTATTATCTTGTCAAACTTTGGATGTTTTGTATGCCTTTTATATCTTTTTTGGGACTAACTTATTAACTCAGTGCCAAGTGCCAGTTCCTGTTTTTCCGTGTTTTTGACACTTTTAAGAGGAGAATTTTAAACGGGGTCCAAACGGAATAAAATATGTGGAATGATTTTTTCCATAACAAACGACACGCGGGAGACTTGAGAACCAAGGCAGGGGACGTCGGAGGAGGTCACAAGCCCACCAGGCCCGGCCTAGGGGGCGAGCCTAGCAGGATTGTGAGCTCCCCATGGATCCCCTGCCCTAGGTCTTTCGCCTATATATTCCCTAAAATCCCAAAAAATCAAGAGATCATCGAAAGTACTTTTCCGCCGCCGCAAGCTTCTATCTCCGCAAGATCCCATCTGGGGCACGTTCTGATGCCCTGCCGGAGGGGGATTCGGATACGGAGGGCTTCTTCACCAACACCATGACCTCTCCGATGATGCGTGAGTAGTTCACCATAGACCTACGGGTCCATAGCTAGTATCTAGATGGCTTCTTCTCTCTTGGATCTTCAATACAAAGTTCTCCATGATCTTCATGGAGATCTATCCGATGTATTCTTCTTTTGTGGTGTGTTTGTCGAGATCCGATGAATTGTGGATTTATGATCTGATTATCTATGTATCTTATTTGAGTTTCTTCTGATCTATATTATGCATGATTTCATATCCTTGTAATTTTCTTCGAGTTGTGGGTTTTGTTTGACCAACTAGATCTATGATTCTTGCAATGGGAGAAGTGCTTGGTTTTGGGTTCATACCGTGCGGGGACCTCACCTAGTGATAGAAGGGGTAGCGAGGCACGCATCATGTTGTTGCCATCAAGGATAAAAAGATGGGGTTTTGATCATTGGTTTGAGATTATCCCTCTACATCATGTCATCTTGCTTAAGCCGTTACTCTGTTCGTCATGAACTCAATACACTAGATGCATGCTGGATAGCGGTCGATGTGTGGAGTAATAGTAGCAGATGCAGAAAGTATCGGTCTACTTGTCTCGGACGTGATGCCTATATGTATTATCATTGCCTTCGATATCGTCATGACATTGTGCGGTTCTATCAATTGCTCGACAGTAATTTGTTCACCCACCATAATATTTGCTATTTTGAGAGAAGCCTCTAGTGAACACTATGGCCCCCGGGGTCTACTCCACACTATATTTTCAGCCGTACACTTTTACTTCTTTGCACTTTCCGCCTTCAGATCTCACTTTGCAATCAATCTTGAAGGGATTGACAACCCCTTTATAGCATTGGGTGCAAGCTCTTTTGTGTTTGCACAGGTACTCTGGACTTGACGAGATACTCCTACTGGATTGATACCTTGGTTCTCAAACTGAGGGAAATACTTACTGCTCCTGTGCTGCACCACCCTTTCCTCTTCAAGGGAAAAACCAATGCAAGCTCAAGAGACGACAGAAGGTTTCTGGCGCCGTAGTAGAAGGATTTCTGGCGCCGTTGCCGGGGAGGATCAAGTCAAGAACTCATCCAAGTAAGTGTCGCAAACTCATCTCTTGCATTTACTTTTTTTGCCTCTCGTTTTCCTCTCCCCCACTTCTGAAAAAACAAAAATTTACAAAAAATATTTGCCTTTTTCGTTCGCCCTTTTCTCTCGCCTTCTCTTTGTTTGCTTGTGTGCTTCCTTGCTTGCCGAAGTCACCATGACTGAAAACACCAAACTTTGTGACTTTCTGAATACTAATAACAATGATTTTATTAGTACTCCAATTGGTCCCGCCACTAGTGCGCAGTCATACGAAATCAATGCCGCTTTCTTGAATCTTGTTATGAAAGAGAAATTCTCCGGCCTTCCTTGTGAAGATGCCACATCCCATCTTAATACCTTCATTGAGCTTTGCGATATGCAAAAGAATAAAGATGTGGATAATGATGTGATTAAATTGAAGCTTTTACCTTTCTCGTTGCGAGATCGAGCAAAAACTTGGTTTTCGTCTTTGCCCAAAAATAGTATCGATTCTTGGGATAAGTGCAAAGATGTTTATATATCCAAGTATTTTCCGCCGTCTAAGATTATATCTCTCCGTAATGATATCATGAAATTTAAGAAACTTGATCATGAACATGTTGCACAATCTTGGGAGAGAATGAAATTGATGATTAGAAATTGTCCCGCTCATGGCTTGAGTCTTTGGATGATTATACAAACCTTTTACGCTGGCTTGAATTTCGCTTCTAGAAATATCTTAGACTCCGCCTCAGGTGGAACGTTCATGGAAATCACGTTAGGAGAAGCCAAAACTCCTAGACAAGATCATGACGAACTACTCTCAGTGGCACACTGAAAGGTCACCTACTAGTAAGAAAGTACACGCTATAGAAGAAATTAACTCGTTGAGTACTAAAATGGATGAGTTAATGAATTTGGTTGCTAGTAGAAGTGCTCCTTAGATCCTAATGTTATGCCCTTGTCTTCTTTGATTGAGAGTCGTAGCTCTAGCTTGGACGTTAATTTTGTTGGTAGGAATAATTTTGGCAACAACAATACTTTTAGAGGAAACTATGTTCCTAGGCCTTTTCCTAATAACTCCTCTAATAACTTTGGCAACTCCTACAACAACACTCATGGAAATTACAATAGATTACCCTATGATCTAGAGAGTAATATCATAGAGTTTATCAACTCGCAAAGGATTTTCAATGCGTCCATAGAGGAAAAACTACTCAAATTGACGATTTGGCTAAGAGCGTTGATAGAATGTCTAGTGATATTGATGCTTTGAAAGTTAGGTGTGCTCCTCCCAAGATCAATATGGATGAAACTTTGAAAGCTATGCGTGTTTCCATGATTGAGAGCAAATAAAGAACCGCCCAAATTCATGATAGACATGAATGGCTTAAAAAGGCGTGTTCTCGTGATAAGAATCACGAAGATCTTAAAGTGCTTGGTGTGATTCCATTGAATCTTTGTTTTCTTGTGTCAAACCCAATGATGATGGGGCTGGATATGAATCCACTTTGGTTGAAAAGCATCCCAATGATTTGGAGTCCATCTATCTTGATGCTAAAAGCATTGAAAGTGGAGTAGAAGATACTAAAACTTTGAGTAGTAATGAAATTACTACTTTGGATTTCAAGTAATTCAATTATGATAGTTGCTCCTTGATTGAATGCATTTCCTTGATGCAATCCATGCTAAACTCCCCCACACGCTTATAGCCAAAACAAGGCATTTACCGATCATATCGTCGAAGCTATGATAAAATCTCTTGAAGAGAAACTTGAATTGGAAGTCTTTATCCCTAGAAAGCTTCATGATGAGTGGGAACCTACTATCAAAATCAAAATAAAAAACTATGAATGCAATGCTTTGTGTGATTTGGGTGCTAGTGTTTCCGCGATTCCAAAGTCTTTATGTGATGTTCTGGGTTAATTTTAATGAGATTGAAGAGTGTTCTCTTAATTTGCATCTTGCGGATTCTACTATCAAGAAACCAATGGGAAGGATCAATGATGTTCTTATTATTGCAAATAGGAACTATGTACCCGTGGATTTCATTGTGCTTGACATTGATTGCAATCCTACTTGCCCTATTATTCTTGGTAGACCTTTCCTAAGGACTATCGGTGCTATCATCAATATGAAGGAAGGGAATATAAGATTTCAATTTCCTTTAAAGAAGGGCATGGAGCAATTTCCTAGAAATAAAATGAGATTTCCTTATGAATCCATGATGAGGGCCACTTATGGTTTGAGCACCAAAGACGACGATACGTGATTCTATCGCCTTATGCCTAGCTAAGGGCGTTAAACAATAGCGCTTGTTGGGAGGCAACCCAATGAATTTATCTTTTTATCTCTGTTTTGTTGCGTCCACACCATCCTAATTCTGTTGTGATTGTGTTTTTTGTGTTTCTTTTTGTGTTTGAGCCAAGAAAAACATTTATGACTGGTCTTGGTGATGGTTGTTTGATCCTGCTGTAAAAAGACAGAAACTTTTTGCTCACGGGATGATTTTTAATGTTTATTCAGAAAGAGATTTTGAGTTGATTACTTTTGCTGCTGGTTGATATGCCTTTTTCCCAGCCAGTTGTAATTTTTCAGAATTTTTGAGGTACCAGAAGTATACGGAGTGTACAGATTTCTATAGACCGGTCTGTTTTTGACAGATTCTGTTTTTTTGTTGAGTTGGTTGCTTGTTTTGATGAAACTATGGATAGTATCGGGGGTACTAGCCATGGAAAAGTGAGAATACAGTAGACCAACACCAATATAAATAGAAATCAAGATTTCTAAAGTACTTAAAGTGGTGGTAGTTTGTTTTCTTGTGCTAATGTTATCAGGAGTTTCTGTTTAAGTTTTGTGTTGTGAAGTTTCCAAGTTCTGGGTGATGTTCTCATGGACAAAGAGATAAGGAGTGGAAAGAGCTCAAGCCTGGGGGTGCCCAAGGCATCCCCAGCCAAATTCAAGGACACCAAAAAGCCTAAGCTTGGGGATGCTCCGAGAAGGCATCCCCTCTTTCGTCTTCAATCCATCGGTAACATTACTTGGAGCTATATTTTTATTCACCACATGATATGTGTTTTGCTTGGAGCATCTTGTATCTTAGGAGTCTTTTCTTTTTGTTGTGTCACAATCATCCTTGCTGCACACCTTTAGATAGAGACATGCACTCATCGTGATTTTGCTAGAATGCTCATCGTGCTTCACTTATATCTTTTGAGCTAGATAATTTTGCTCTATGTGCTTCACTTAGATCTTTTAGAGCACGGCGGTGCGTGACTAGGTAGTTGGCTTATGCTTTTAAAGTAGTCCCAAAGGTGATAGGTACCCAAAGAGGATACAAAATCCTCCATCTTCAAGTGCATTGAGTAGAAAGAGAAGTCTTGATTCCTCTCAATTAGTTTTGAGACGTGGATTTGGTAATATTAGGAGTTATGTTAGTAGGGTGTTGTGAATCTAGAAATACTTGTGTTGAAGTGAGTGATTCCCGTGGCATGCACGTATGGTGAACCGCTATGTTAGGAAGTCGGAGCATAACTAATCTATTGATTGTCATCCTTTGTGTTGAGGTCGGGATCGCGCGATCGTTAACACCTACCAACCCTTCCCCTAGGAGTATGCGTTTAGCAGTTTGTTTCGATTACTAATAAAAACTTTCGCAACAAGTATGTGAGTTCTTCATGACTAATGTGAGTCCATGGTACATATGCACTTTCACCTTCCACCATTGCTAGCCTCTCTAGTGCCGCGCAACTCTCGTCGGTACACAAACCCACCATATGCCTTCCTCAAAACAGCCACCATACCTACCTACTATGGCATTTTCATAGCCATTCCGAGATATATTGTCATGCAACTCCCACCGTTTCGTCTCATGACTAGTGTCGTCACTCCCATATTTCCATTGCATGATCGTAAGATAGCTAGCGAGATGTTTCAACGTCATACGCCAAGCTAGATCGTTGCACATCCCGGTACACTGCCAGAGGCATTTCCTATAGAGTCATCATCGTTCTAAGCTTTGAGTTGTGAGTAAATAAAAGTGTGATTATCATCATTATTGAAGCATTGTCCCGTGTGAGGAAATAAGAAAAAAAGAGGCCAAAGAGCTCAAATATAAAAAAAGAGGCCAAGAGCCCAAATAAAAAAATATAAAAAAAGAGAGAGAGAAAAAGAGAGAATGGGACAATGCTACTATATTTTTCCATACTTGTGCTTCATAATAGAACCATGTTCTTCATGATTGAGAGTCTCTCGTTTTGTCACCACCATATGCTAGTGGGAATCTTTACTATAAAACTTGGCTTGTATATTCCAATGATGGGCTTCCTCAAAATTGCCCGTCTTCGTGAGCAAGCAAGTTGGATGCACACCCACTAGTTCTCCTTTTGAGCTTTCACATACTTATAGCTCTAGTGCATCCCTTGTATGGCAATCCCTACTCATTCACATTGATATCTATTCATGGGCATCTCCATAGCCTTTTGATACCCCGATTCAATGTGACCATCTCCTCCTTTTTGTCTCACAACCACCACCACACTCTATTCCACCTATAGTGCTATATCCATGCCTCACGCTCATGTATTGCGTGATAGTTATAAAAAGTTTGAGAAAGTAAGAGTGCGAAAACAATTACTTGGCCAATACCGGGGTTGTGCATGATTTACATTAGTTGTGTGAGGATGATGGAGCATAGCCAGACTATATGATTTTGTAGGGATAACTTTCTTTTGCCTTGTTATTTTGAAAGTTCATGATTACCTTGCTAGTTTGCTTGAAGTATTATTGTTTTCATGTCAATAGCAAACTATTGTTTTGAATCTTACGGATCGGAACATTCATGTCACATGAAAGAAGTTGCAAAGGACAACTATGCTAGGTAGCATTCCACATCAAAAATTCACTCTTTATCACTTCCCCTACTCGAGGACGAGCAGGAGTTAAGCTTGGGGGTGCTCGATACGTCTCCAACGTATCTATAATTTTGATGGTTTCTTGTTATTATCTTGTCAAAGTTTGGATGTTTTGTATGCCTTTTATATATTTTTTGGGACTAACTTATTAACTCAGTGCCAAGTGCTAGTTCCTGTTTTTTCCGTGTTTTTGACCCTTTTCAGAGGAGAATTTTAAACGGGGTCCAAACGGAATAAAATCTGTGGAATGATTTTTTCCGTAACAGAAGACACGTGGGAGACTTGAGAACCAAGGCAGGGGACGTCGGAGGAGGTCACAAGCCCACCAGGCCCGGCCTAGGGGGCGGGCCAAGAAGGCTTGTGAGCTCCCCGTAGCTCCCTGCCCTAGGTCGTTCGCCTATATATAACATAAAATCCTAGAAAAATTCAAGAGATCATCGCAAGTACTTTTCCGTCGCGGCAAGCTTCTGTCTCCGCAAGATCCCATCTGGGCACGTTCTGGTGCCCTGCTAGAGGGGGATTCAGATACGGAGGGCTTCTTCATCAACACCATGACCTCTCTGATGATGCGGGAGTAGTTCACCATAGACCAATGGGTCCATAACTAGTAGCTATATGGCTTGTTCTCTCTCTTGGATCTTCAATACAAAGTTCTCCATGATCTTCATGGAGATCTATCCGATGTAATCTTCTTTTGCGGTGTGTTTGTCGAGATCCAATGAATTGTGGATTTATGATCATATTATCTATGAATCTTATTTTAGTTTCTTCTGATCTGTCTTATGCATGATTTCATATCCATGTAATTCTATTAGAGTTGTGGGTTTTGTTTGGCCAACTAGATCTATGATTCTTGCAATGGGAGAAGTGCTTTGTTTTGGGTTTATGCCGTGCGGTGACTTCACCCAGTGATAGAAGAGGTAGCGAGGCACGCATCATGTTGTTGCCATCAAGGGTAAAAAGATGGGGTTTTCATCATTGGTTTGAGATTATCCCTCTACATCATGTCATCTTGCTTAAGGCGTTACTCTGTTCGTCATGAACTCAATACACTAGATGCATGCTGGATAGCGGTCGATGTGTGGACTAATAGTAGTAGATGCAGAAAGTATCGGTCTACTTCTCTCGGACGTGATGCCTATATGTATGATCATTGCCTTAGATATCTTCATGACTTTGCGCGGTTCTATCAATTGCTCGACAGTAATTTGTTCACCCACCGTAATATTTGCTATTTTGAGAGAAGCCTCTAGTGAACACTATGGCCCCGAGGTCTACTCCACACTATATTCTCAGCCTTACACTTTTACTTCATTGCACTTTCCGCCTTCAGATCTCACTTTGCAATCAATCTTGAAGGGATTGACAACCCCTTTATAGCGTTGGGTGTAAGCTCTTTTGTGTTTGCGCACGTACTCTGGACTTGACTAGATTCTCCTACTGGATTGATACCTTGGTTCTCAAACTGAGTGAAATACTTACTGCTCCTGTGCTGCACCACCCTTTCCTCTTCAAGGGAAAAACCAAAGCAAGCTCAAGAGACGACAGAGGGTTTCTGTCGCTGTAGCAGGCACCAAGTCGTCTTCACAGAAATTCATTCTCCGGAAAGTTTCATAGTATAAGATGTTGATACTACTGCCACCGTCCATGAGGACTTTGGAGAGGGTATAGCCGCCAACCTGTGGTGCCATGACCAACGCCAAGTCGCCAGGGTTATCAACCCGGGGTGGGTGGTCCTCCCTACTCCAGGTAACAGGCTTCTCAGACCAGTTGAGATACCTGGGAAGCGCCGGCTCAGCTATGCTGAGGGCTCTCTTCTTAACCTTCTTGTCCCTCTTGCACGCATTAGTGGTAAACACGTGATACTGCCCGCTATTCAACTGCTTGGGATTATTTTGGAAGCCGTTGTTGTCGTTCTGTTGCTGAGAGCCGCCCAGGTTAAGTTGCTGCTGAAAGCTGGCCTGAGCATTATATTGCTGGTTACCCTGCACCGGGTATTGCCCAGTGTTGGAGTGTGACCCGCCCTGTGGACCAGAGTTGGGAAAGCTGCCAAACGGATTCCTGTGTGAGCCGCCCGAACCAAATTGATCCGGGTGTCAACCACTACCTCCTCCTTGGTTGTTCTTGAGTACCTCGACACGAAACTCCTACATCACAAAACAGTTTTCCCAAGAATGAGTGGTTGGACCTTCCAATGTGCTACATTGTGGGCAGGGGCCCTTGAGCATCTCCTAATAGTTACATGGTCTTTTGCCACTGAAGCCCCGATGCCTACTTTTCTTCTGACGCTGATTCCCGGTCCCGGTGTTAGTATTGGCGACGAAATCAGTGACACCTTCGTGCTGCCTTTTCTTCCCTTGGCTCCGAGGGTTATTGTTGTTATGTCCCTCGGCCTGAGAATGGCCTCTAGATGACTCTCCCTTCCTGGCGTCGGCGACTTTGTCATCGTCCTCTTTGGGATCTTTGGTGCCATCTAACTCGTCATATCTAGTTAGGGTGTCCATCAACTCGCCCATATCCTGCACTTTCCACTTGAGTCGCCCAAGTTTCAAAACCAAGGGCTGGAAGTGACAGTTTTTCTCCAAAATTAGCACAGCCTGAGCCGCTGTGATACCATCCGATGAATGGATTATCTCTGCAACCCACCGTGTCCAATCATGGGCCGACTCATCTGAGCGCTGGACACAGTGCTGTAAGTCGACAATAGTCATTCGACGCTTGCAAGTTCCTCTGAAGTTCTTGACAACACGTTCCTTCAACTCGGCCTAGGTATTGATGGAGTTGGGCGGCAAATTCTTCAGCCAAGTGCATGTCGTCCCTTCAGGCATCATTCTAAAGTACTTGGCACACACCGCATCGCTAACATCGAGCATGTCCATCGCGAGCTCGTAACTCTCAACCCACGCTCCTGGCTCAAGGTCAGGTGTGTAGTTGGGAACCTTGCGTGGACCCTTAAAGTCCTTGGGCATACGCTCATTACGGAGGGCGGGTGATAGACAGGGAATCCCTATGTTCCTGCCTCCTGACTAGCCGTGCGCCTGGGAAGGCGACACATAAGCCTGATAACCTTGACCCGCCGTTGTCGCCGCCTCCACCAGACGGGCGGCTCGTGTTGTATCCACAAGGTCTTGGGCATGTGTGCCTGGGAATCAAGGCGGGTTGGTCTACGGATGTCGACGCTGCTCATTGCAAGACACCGCGGGCGAGTCGTTACGGAGACTCGTGGTATGACTTCTGTGAGATGTTGAGTGCAGCCGATCACGACTATACGAGTACTGCGCCTATTGGACCACCGCCGTTTTCAACATCTTGATGGTGTTCCTTGCTTCCACCTCAGCTACAAAGTTTCCGTGAATGGGAAGAGACTCTAGGTTGCAGGTTGTGGCCAGCACATTGTCGACGGGGTAAAAAAGTGACCTTGTGGTGTCTCGAAGTGTGGCGGCTGTGCCAGCGTCGGCCTAGGCGATTGTGGATTGGGCGGCGGCTGAGCTGGCTCAACCTGCTGAGTGACTTGCCATGGCGGGTTAGGTTCCATCCCAAGGGAATGAGGGTTGTCAAAAGAGTCGGGTAGGGTTTAGATCAGCCGGCAAATGATTATGATACCTCCTCCGGTGAACCGCATCCGAAGTGCGTTGTTGGCCTTCAAGCCGCCATCCCTGATCCCTTAGCCATTCTGTCTCTGCGGCGATCTGGGCCTGCTGGCTCACCATCTGGGTGGCCTCGACTTTGATCTCACGCTAGATCTTGGTCATCTACTCCCTCAGCTTTGCTAATTCGGTTTTAACCTCTTCTCGGTTCTCCGCGGTCACAGCAACCGCCATGAGTTTAGACATCTCTGCCACTAGATCCGCCATGGCTTGAGACGGAGTCTTCCCTGACCCGCTCGCTCCATTGTTATCCGCCGTGGTCGGCCGAGCCGCTGATGGTCCTACCATGTAGATGGTGACCGGACGATGAGGTTCTTGGAAATCCTCGGGAATCGCCGCCTCGGGCAAACCCCCAAGCCGCCCTTCATGGAGGGGGTAGATTGAATCTTTATCGCCCATGGATGACTCGTCGTCCTAGTTGACACGAGTGTTCTCTTCAATCACCGGCTCATCCGGTAGGTTGACCCCCTGCGTAAAACCAACAAAAGTGTGGCGCGGCCTGACCTAATGTTTGACGGGTTCGGGGAACCGAGCCGGCTCGACGATGTTTGTGCAGATGTCCAGCTCAGGTACAGGAACTCCAAACTTGCCAATGAAGACCTGGATCTCGCCGAAGGGGACCCGGTAACCAGGTTCAATTGAATCAGCATCAGTCCGCCACTGAGAGTTGTCGATGTAGTACTTCCCGTGGCGGCTTTTAGTCATGAGGCCGACCGTGTAGCTCCCAAACCCTGGAAGGGCTCCATTTGAGAACTCAAGTCCATGGTGTGGTAGCGCCATGGTGGGCGCCAGCTGTCGTGGTTTTGTCACGGCAGATGTCCTCGTGAAAGGGCTTAAAGATGGAGCCGTCGCACCTTGGTGGCGACTCAAAGGGGTTAAGCGGAAGCAAAACTCGGGTTTACCCAGGTTCGGCCCCTCCGATGGAGGTAAAAGCCTATGTCATGTTTTGTGTATATTGATGGTGGAATCGGTTACAAGGGTGCGAAACTCGCCTGACCTAGCTCTCCATGGATTATAACTTAAGTCTATTAACCCTAGAGACTCGCCTTTATATATAGGTCGAGGCCCTAGGTTTACAAGAGTCCAAGTTATATCACAAGTCGTGACCTGTCATATCTCTAAGCCATCGTGCCTCTCAAGTAAGGAATTCTCACAGCGAGTCCTTCTATTCTTGGGCCCTGAGTCGCCATCTGGGCTCTTGGGCTTGGCCGGCTCTTCGTTGGAGATCACTTCATGCCTTCCATATTCCATGTCTAAGCCCATCTTTGGTCCACAAGTGTTGAGTTGCCATGAGCCTGACTCAGCCCAATAGGGTGGGTGAGGCAACGGATAATATCCCCAACATCGTAGCTCCATTTTGAATGATATCTATATGTAAATCGACTAGAATGACATGTAGAATCACATGAACCACTTTATTTTTACTATTTAATAAATATAACATGTGTTTAGCACAGATGTGGACTAATTTAGAAATTAATATATGTGGTCATTTCGGAGATGCTATATGTTGTTTCCGACCTTATTTAAAATGCTTAGATAGTGTAGTTATTTGTGCTTAACCTCTTGCCATGTTTAACAATATTTAATATTGTCGTGTACCTAAATGGGAGTGAACTAAGTAAATTAAATTTAAAGTTTCGTCAATATTCAACTCGTTGCATATTGAGCTTCATTTAATGTGTAGTAATAAATTGTTGTGCTTGTCGTGTCTTGCATAGTTAAATGGACATGCATCATATTCGATTGTGCATCTTGTCATGAATATGTGTGGTGTTATCGAGTGTTGATTATTGTTTCCCAATAATTTATTCTCGATAGATTTCCGATCCGCTTCGGAGTGTAAGGATCCATTCGACTATGTTGGTTCGTCTGCTTCACGAATTCGTTCTTCTTCCAAGCGGGATCATAGGCAAGATGACCATTTCCCCAGATACCATTACTATCATTGCCATGCTAGTTGTCTTGTTTCTTTCGTTATGTCTTGCTGCCTACCACTTAAATGTCAGCCTCCCAAGATTGCCATGAAAAGCCTTTAACCCTTCCACAACCCAACAAACCACTGTTTGGCTATGTTACCGCTTGCTCGGCCTTCCGATAGCATTGCTAGTTGCAAGTGCAGTTGCTTCCATGTGAAAACACGGGTTCCTTGTTATATCACCGTATTAATGCTATTAGATTTAATGCACCTATATATTTGGTAAGAGGTGGAAGGACTGGCCTTCTAGCCTGGCTTTTGTTCCACCATTGTCGCCTTAGTTTCGGCTACCGGTGTTATGTTCCATAATTGAGCGCTCCTAACATGCTTGGGGTTGTTATGGGGACCCCCTAGATTTTTGTTTTGGGATAAAACTTTTCTTGCAAGGCCCAACATTGGTACTACATTTGGCTAATAACCAATGAACCGTATGGGAAGTAATTAACCCATGGATAATTAATAAACCCCCGGGCCAGTGCTCCTCATGATCTTTGGTCCAAACTAGAGCACTGTGCAGGGCCAACCCGGGGCAACTTGTAAGTGCATCTAGTGCCCCTTAGTGATTTTGGTGGTTTGAAGACTTATAGGTTCAGTATCTAATGTGTTCTTGAGTGTATAGAGGATCTATAAGTCACTGAGGAGTTTGAAATAATCGATGAATAACGACCCCTAAAAATGTATATCTTCGGTTGAAGAAATTGGTTTGAAGCTGAAGAACTGAACCGCGAAGAATTTGCGATGAAATTGATATTCCTCATGAAGATATTGAAATTGAGTAATTCGGTGTGTCCTGAAGAAAATCAATCTGAAGATTTTGAAGCATGAATATTTATCCTTTCTGTTTTATTTTCTTCACACTTCAGTAATAGGAACACCGTACTGTTAAAGGGGGTCGAGGTAACACACTGGAATGAATTTCCTCATGATGCTCAAACCAAGCCTAATCCTACCAAAAGCCTCAAGTGAGGAATTTGAGTGACATGAGGACTCTCACAGTTGAGGGTCCCGACCATTATCGATAGCCTCGCCACATCATTGGTCTTATCCACACCAACGGTCATATTATTTAAGGGCATTAATGTCAAATCATGTTGGGATGCTCCCAGGCTATAAATAGCCGACCCCCACAACCATTAGCTGGTTAGCTGCTCCGTTGGAAACTGACACTTGTCATAAGAGTAACCCACATTCCTCAGAGTCTTCGAGAGTAATTCATCAGTGAGGAAATACCCCAAACACCAAACCAGAAACCGAGAACCAAATGATTGAGCATCACTGAAGAAGTTGTTCCTGTGTGGGACTGAAGAATTTTACCTTTGAGGACTGTGCATCCTCCAAACGGTTAGGCGTCATGGTCTAGAGCAATCCAGCAGTCAACTGTGGATCGCCGGGTGACCAAGTTTGTGAGGGTTTGGAAGTCTGCCCTGAAGACTTACCACGAGTGTTGGGCGAGGACTGTGTGTTCTTAGCCCAAGGATAATACGGTAGGGACTGTGTGTCTGAGGACTGTGTGTCTTTTGGTTTCAATACCAAGCCGCTCCAAACCAGATGTACAACTGTAACAGCAGTTGGAGCTGGGTCATCAACTACTGTCTTCACTGTGAAACGGGTTCTATTTCCTCAACTCTTTATATTCCTCAAATTATGTGCTGATGATTTCCACTGTCACTGTTTGAAGAATTTGCTGAAGACTTTCTCTGAAATTCCTCAACCCCAAATTCTTCACACAAGTTAATCCTCATCTCTTTTCTGCGTGCATGCATACTGTGCTAACTGTTTTCATATTCTTCATCCTGAAAAACTACGGTCGTGAAACTTTGCACTCGTGATCCTTTACTGTTTCCGCTGTAAGTTAGTCATCAGTGAGGAATTTCCTCAAAAGGAATTTCCTCAATGATGAAATTCTAAAAATCTCCTATTCACCCCCCCCCCTAGTCGATATAACGCACTTTCAAATGGTATCAGAGCGAGGTACTCCCTTGTTCTGTGTGATTTTGGTTTAACCACCTAGAGTTTTAGTTATGTCGACTGCAGGCATGATTAAGGTTACTGCAGCATGTCCTACTTTCGAAGGAAAGGACTTTCCCTTCTAGAAGACCAAAATGCAGATGCATCTACAAGCTATTGATAATGATCTCTGGTATATTGTGGAACATGGCGTCCCCATCATCTATGCTAGTATCTCTGTTGCTGATGTGAAGAAATTCAAGCAACTTGATTCTCAAGCGAACAATATCATATGTGGCCATCTGAGCAAAGGCCAGTATGGCAGAGTGAGTGCTTTGGGCTCAGCGAAACTTATCTGGCAAAGACTGTCCAAAGTTAATGAAGGAGTATCAACCCAGCGTGATTCTCGTGTTGATGTTCTTCGCAATCTCTTCAATCGCTTCAAGAGGTTTGACAATGAAAGCTGCCAAGATACCTTTGATCGCCTCACTGACATATCAAATGAACTGCAAGCACTGGGAGCTCGAGACATTACAGATCACGAAGTTGTGAAGAAACTGCTAAGATCTTTGGATTCTTCATTTGATACTTTAGTTCTAATGATTCAAGAAAGACCAGACTACAAGATGCTTGATCTAGCTGATATAATCGAAACATTCAATACTCATGAATTCCAACAAGAAGAAAAGAGAGATCTATATGGACCAAGCTATTCTAGACCATGTGCACTGAAGGCTAAAGCAATTTCCTCATCTGAAGAAGAAGACTCGGATGATAGCATTGGTGATCCTGAAGAATTTGGACAGGAGCTTGCAATGCTCATGAGGAAATTCCAGAGGTTTACACGACGTGGCCAGTTCGGTAAATCTTCAAGAAGAGATATGAGGAAATCAGAATCTTCATCTGAGGACTACAAGAAAAGAACCTGCCACAAAATGCAAGAAATCAGGTCACTACATTGCTGATTGTCCTCGTTGGGGAAGGAATCAAAGAAGAAGAAATACAAGGATGACAGTTCTGATGACTCGAAGAAAAAGAAGAAATCTTCAAAATCCTCATCTGCAAAGTCCTCATCGCACAAGAAGACTAGTTTCAGAAAGGCTCGGGCACTTATTGGCAAGGAGATGGATTCTGAGGCAGAATCCGAGGAATGTGATGAAGAGGAGGGTTCTGATGAAGACTCATAATCCGGACAGGCTAGTCTTGCACTTGCAACCACATTCGTCAGCAAGTCAATCTTCAACCTTGAAGAAAATGCTAACACCATGCACACTGATGACTATGCTGATGACTTCTCTCCAACCTATTGCTTCATGGAAAAAAGTTCAAATGTACCGAATGATGCTTCCTCCTCTGACTCAAGTGACTGTGAACCTGAGGATTATAAAAACCCAGTTACAGTAAACTTGCTCTCATTGCCACTAAACAACAAACTGCCTTGGAAAAGCTTCAGAAACTGCTAGATAGAAGCGATGATCTGTTGAATGATGAAATAAATCTTACCCAAATCCTCATAGAAGATGTGAAAAGTCTTCAGTCCAGATTAGATAATCTTCAAGATCGTCATGATACACTCCTCGCTGATCATGAGAAACTTTCCTATGAATTTCTTCAAAGGAAGCTTGATCTAGAGAAGTTGAGGATTTCTCATGATGATCTTCGTATGGAAAATGATTCATTACTTGCTCAACAGACCAGCGCTGCTCAAGCTGAATTCATTCCTCCATGTCTTAAATGCATTGAACGTGAAACTGCTAATTCTTCACCAGAATCATCCTATGCTTCAATTGCTACAAATTCTTCAACTGCTCCTGTAGTGTCAAATTCCACACTTGAGGAAAACACAAATATCACTGATGAAAATGCAGGGCTGAAGGAATTGTATGTGACAGGCATATACAAAAGTCTCAAAGGACATCAAACCCTTTGTGATGTGCTCAAAAAGCAGATCTTGAACAGGAACCCGAGGAAAGAAGGAATTGCCTTTGAGAGGAAATTGAATGCCGATGGATCTTATTGGAAACCTGAGCAGTATCCCAAAACCTCATGGGTTGCTGCTACTGGGCCTCCTTTTGATCCATCCAATCTAACAGGATTTTCATGTGAATTATCCTATTCCTCAGATGAGTCATTTGACTCCAACTATAAACTGTTCAAAAATCAAGCTGGTGAAGTATTTGCTCGATATGTTGAAACTAACTGCAGGAATGGCCCTCCCCTGAGGAAAATCTGGGTTCCCAAAAGTTGTCTTGAAAATCATCAGGTGAATGTCCTCATGACACCACCGATGAAGAATCTGAACCCCGGATCAAATTCCTCAGGAGGACCAAAGTCTTCAAGAGGATCAAAATCCTCAACTGGTCAAAACTATGCTCGTACCCGTGCTAATGCTTCTAACATGCAGGGAAACTACAAGGAATATGAATATGAGCATTATTCTTCAAATCATTATGTTCATAAATCCTCAAACCAGTTCTCTGCATATTCATATGAGTACTTTAACCCCCCTACTGTTAAGAGAAGTGCATTAGCTTCAATGCCCCCTTTCTCATATGGTGCTCGCAGGATGATGAATGCTTTACCACCCCTTCAGATGTGGGTGGTGAAGAAATTGAACTAATCACTTCTGCAGGTCAGGTCTCTAGATGAAAATCATCATCTGAAAAATTTGTTGGAGACCTGAGGAAAATGCTTGATAGGACGCAAGCTAATATTGATGAAATAGAAATATTTCACACGTTCTTATAATTCTATTGTGATGAAATTCCTATTTGATGAAATTGATATCATATTCTTCAAGTCTGAAGCATATGAGATGGTAAGCTGTACTAATTCATCTGCAGGATGACAAACCCAAGAGTACTGAGTGGGTTCTTGATAGTGGCTGCACACATCACATGACTGGAGATAAAAGTGTGCTGATGAATATGCCACTAACTCCATCACCTCTGAAGCAAATCACATATGCTGACAAAGGTAAAAGCAAAGTATTGGGACTTCGCAAAGTGGCTATTTCCAAGGATAGGCACATGGACAAAGTGATGCCTGTTGAATCCCTTGGATTAAACCTTATGTCAGTCTCGATGCTTTGTGATCTTGATATTATTGTTATCTTTGGTAGATATAGATGTGTTGTCATCATGGAATCTGACAGATCCAAAGTCTTTGAAGGTGTCAGAAGAGGGGATTTGTACATTGTTGATTTCTCTACAGGTCCTCAACCAGCCACTTGCTTACTAGGAAAAACCTCAGAAGGGTGGTTGTGGCATCGAAGACTCGGTCATGCAGTCATGAGGAATTTGCACACGCTCACGAAGAAGAAGCATGTCATCGGCATCGAATCAGTCAAATTCCTCAAGGATCACCTCTGTGGTGCATGTGAATCTTGGAAAATGACCAGATCCATGCATCCCTCGAAGACTATCATGACCACTACTCGTCCATTTGAATTGCTTCACATGGATCTATTTGGACCTACTCATTATGCCGCACTAACAAATGCAGCATCTTTATATAGCTTCGTCATAGTTGATGATTATTCCAGATATACATGGGTGCATATCATCTTATATAAAACTGAAGTGCGGGAAATCTTCAAACGATTTTCTTCAAGGGCCTCGACGAAATTTGGCATCAAGATCAAACATATCAGGAGTGATAATGGAACAGAGTTCAAAAACACTGGTCTTGATAATTATCTTGATGAACTTGGTATTACTCACGAATTATCTGCTCCTTATACTCCTCAACAGAATGGTGTCGTTGAAAGGAAGAACAAGACTCTGATAGAGATGGCAAGAACCATGCTTGAAGAATATCAGACTCCTCGTCGCTTTTGGCCTGAAGCAATCAACACTGCGTGCCATATCATCAACGGGATATATCTTCACAAATTCCTCAAGAAAACCTCATATGAACTCCTCACTGACAAGAAACCCAATGTAAGTTATTTCAAAGTCTTCGGTGCAAAATGTTGGATTAGAGATCCTCACCATAGCTCAAAGTTTGCACCTAACGCACATGAGGGTTTTATGCTCGGTTATGGAAAGGACTCGCACACCTACACAGTCTTCAAGAACTATCACAACAAAGTTGTTGAGACTGCAGATGTGCGGTTCGATGAAACTAATGGATCGCAAAGAGAGCAATTTCCTTCTGATCCAGATAAGTTGTCTCCTGAGGAAGCAATAAAGCTCAAAGCTACTGAAGACATTGTTCCCACTGAGGAAATTGATAAAGAAATCATTCCCATCACTGATGAAAATCAAGAAGATGCTCCTGAGGAAATTGCTCCAGAACCAATTCCTCAGCCCAGACGAAATCCTCAACCATCTCATGTGAGGATTGCAAATGAAGTGGAACTTGACACAATCCTCAATGACATCAACGCGCCAGGTCCTCTCACTCGCTCAAAAGCTTCACACTTAGTTAACTTTTGTGGGCATTTCTCCTTTGTATCTATCACAGAACCTTCAAAAGATGCTGAGGCTTTCCTGGAACCGGAGTGGATCCCAGCTATGCAAGACGAACTTCTTCAATTCAAGATGAATGACGTATGGGAGCTCGTCAAACGAACAGATCCTCGCAAGCACAATATCATCAGAACCAAGTGGATTTTCCGAAACAAGCAAGATGAGGATGGTCAAGTGATGAGGAATAAGGCACGACTTGTAGCCCAAGGCTACACACAGGTTGAAGGAATAGATTTCGATGAAACTTTTGCACATGTTGCTAGACTTGAAGCTATTCGAATACTACTTGCTTATTCTAATCATCATAACATCATATTATATCAAATGGATGTGAAAAGTGCATTCCTCAATAGTAATCTTGAGGAAGAAGTATATGTTGCTTAGCCCCCAGGTTTTGAGGATCCAAAGAATCCACACAAAGTCTTCAGACTCAAAAAGGCGCTCTATGGTCTCAAGCAAGCCCCTCGGTCATGGTATGATACATTGAAGGAATTCCTCATGAAGAAAGGCTTCAAACCTGGTTCACTCGATCCAACTCTTTTCACTAAATCCTATGATAATCAGCTATTTGTATGCCAGATATATGTCGATGATATTATATTTGGCTGTACTGACAAACGATATAGTGATGAATTTTCTTACATGATGAGTGAAGAATATCAGATGTCTATGATGGGGGAGCTGAAATTCTTCTTAGGTCTTCAAATTCGTCAACAACGCAATGGAATCTTCATATCACAGGAGAAATACCTCAAGGATGTTCTGAGGAAATTCGACATGCATGAATGCAAAGGAGCCAAGACTCCAATGCCTACCAACGGCCACCTCTGCACTGACGAAAATGGTAAAGAATTCAATCAGCGGGTATATCGCTCTATGATTGGCTCTTTATTGTATTTATGTGCATCTAGGCCAGATATAAGGCTTAGTGTTTGCATGTGTGCACGTTTTCAAGCAAAACTGAAGGAATCACACCATAAGGCTGTGAAGCATATTCTTTGATACTTAGCTCACACACCAACACTAGGATTATGGTACCCCAAGGGCTCAAATCTTCATCTGGTGGGGTATTCTGATTCTGACTATGCTGGTGACCGTGTGGATCGCAAGTCAACATCTGGCACATGTCATTTCCTCGGAAGATCACTAGTCTGCTGGTCCTCAAAGAAGCAGAGCTGCGTATCACTCTCCACTGCCGAAGCTGAGTACATTGCTATTGGTTCTTGTTGTGCTCAATTGCTATGGATGAAGCAAATCCTCAAGGACTACGGCATCAACATGAAGAATGTGCCTCTCTACTGCGACAATGAGAGTGCAATCAAGATTGCATACAACCCAGTACAGCACTCGAAGACCAAGCACATCCAGATTCGTCATCATTTTCTTCGGGACCATGTCCTCAAGGGCAATATCCTCATCGACCATGTGAAGACTAATGATCAACTGGCAGATATCTTCACTAAGCCCTTGGATGAGAAAAGGTTTTGCAAGTTGCGGTGTGAGCTAAATATCTTAGAATCTTCAAATGTTTTGTAAAAACATGCACACATCCTAACACTTATGCAAAATTGATGACTTAGATGTGCAACACACGATGAATCGATTTTCTTCAACCAATGAAGAATATCACTCTTAGTGTGACGAAATCAACGAAGAACTTGATTCTCAGGGCCCTACGACAATTGTACGCGGCGTCTGTAATCAACATTCTTATATGGTGGGTCACGCCACCACCCAACTTGAAATTCCTCAAGTTTAATTTCTTCAAAGCTGAATTTCTTCAAAAAGGTTGATTTTTTTCAAAACAGTTGTTCTTCAAATTTGTTTTTTCTTCAAAACTGAAATTCATCATCATGACGCTTAATCAAAATCTTCAAAAACACTTGATGATTTTCGTTTACCTAGATAGACTATGATTTCAAGTCCTCAACAACATTCACTTATAGCTATTTCTTCAATTTGATATTTCATCTAAGTGAATGTGATCGGACCCTACTTTCCCTCTATGCTATTCTCACCCAGTCTATTCAATTATTCATATGCGTTCTACTTGAAACTTTGTTCGAAATCCTCACTGCGTCCTTGTCAGCTGATTATTTTGTAACAAAATCCTCAAATCTTCAAAAATGTTTTTTTAATACATAGTAACTGAACCCCACTTTCCTCGTTCGGATAACCACGATCTCCACGATCGCCACCGCTTCTCTCGTGAGCTACACGTGTCCTGCGAAGACGTAGAGATAGGGGCTATTTGGTCCGATATTTTCGCGCCAACAGTTACCGCCTGTCTATAAATATGTCCCCAACTCCCTCGGTAAAATCTTCTTCGTTCCATCGCCCTCCTGCTACAGCAAATCTCCAAGCCCTAGCGCCGCCGCTAGAAGTCTCAACGCCGGCAAAGAAGAGCTTGACTGCCTCGACCTCTCCGTCGTCGAAACCACGCCGGAGCCGGACCATCTTCGTCCGCCGCCGCCGTAGCCGTCCTCTGTTGCCGAGTTAGGGCGCATTGGACACGCACCGAAAGAGCATCTACTGCTACTACTTCTGTGTTCTTCGTGCGCGCCATCTAGGGTAAATAAAAACCCTATTTTTACAGCCAATTTGATCTACTATTTTACCTTTGAGATGTGAAATCTGTTTTTCCTCAAGAATCTATCAGTTTCTTTTCCTCAAACACTACCTATCACCAATCTATTGATGAACCTCAATAAGCATCTAAGATTTTCACGAGATTCCTTAGTTGTGCAAATTTTTGGATCTGTACAACTCTGGAACCGAGAAACAGTATGCTTAGACAAATTCCTCAACCACTGGTCAAATTCCTCAACTGTTAAAAAATTTCATTTCATCAAATCTGAGAACGCATATGACCTCTCCCAATTCCTCGCAACTATACTTTGTTCACAGGTACACACATGTCAGCTGATGAATCTCTCGATTCTCATCAAATTAACTCATTTGCAGCGTTTCTTGAAGAAAATATGCAAGTCTCATCAGAATCCTCAAGAGTTAAATCTCATCAGCAAAAGCCTCGCCTGAAGAAAATGGAGGATGAAAGGAAGCAAAAGGGAGGCAAGAAACTTGAGCAAAACACTGTCGCAGATACCCTGAGGATATATACATGGATTACTGCACTCCTGATGAACATGAATCTATGCCCAAGAGAAAGATCCGGCTTCAGAAGATAGAACGACGATGGGCTAAGGAATGGAAGGAGTACAGATTCATCACTCCCAAATACGCGAAGAAATTCGCTCTGAAGCCTCCTGGCAAACGGGCTCCACTTGAGGATTATCATGAAGCTCATACCTCAAGCCTCAAGACAATTGATGACTATCCTGATGAAAAGTCTAAACACTTGTCAAAGCTCAAGAAGCAGGCACAGGCTGATGTGAGGAAGTTCAATGAAGAATCTGTTGCTGCCGCAACCGCCGCTACTTCCTCTGCAGCTGAGACTTCTAGTACGGCAATTCCTCAACTAAAGTATGTGCCACCAAAACCAAAGGCTTCAAAGCCTCAAGAGAAAACAGCTCCATCATCAGCACCAAAACCCTCAGCACCACCACAGGCTTCAAAGCCTGAGCACAAGCCAATAGTGAAGCAATTGCCTACTGTCTCCGGCTCCTCAGTCCCATCTGCAAAAAGCTCGGAGACAAAGTCTTCACCAACTCCTCTGAAGACTAAAGTGACTGCTGGGAGAGGAACAAGACCAAGCCCAAGGAAAATCATCAAGGTCCCTTATGCTTTAGAATGTAGTGATGAATTTGATGATGACACTCTGCAGGCCATCATCAGAAACAAGGAAGAGAGGGTAGCTCAAGCTTCTGGCAGCTCCATTCCTCTGGCCATGGACCCAAAAGTCCTCCTCGGCTACATCAACATCTGGTATGAGGACCCCAACACTCCACTTGATGATTTGAAACTTCCCCCAGGCATCAGCCACATGGTGGCCACATTCATCAACGAGGCCAAGTGGAAGGTCAAAAAGGAGAAATTCCTCAGGCAGAATCTCCTCAACCTGACGCCTGATGCACTTGTGTCAACACAGGCTGAATTGAAGACTTTGACAGATAAGTACTCCAAGCTTTCTGACCGTCAAAGTCTCAAAACCAGTTTCATCAAATTTGCCACTTAAGCTGTTGAAAACTACAACAAGAAGGTTGCCCCTCCCGTACCAACTCCTCAGCCTGTGATTGAAGAACTAGCTGATGAAACTGCTCATGCTGAGGAAATCCCTCAAGGAAGCCGTGTGGATGAACCGGCGATTGAGGAAATTACCAAGGAAAATCGAGTTGATGACTCTCCTACATCTGGTGAGACTGACCCTGCTCCAGCTGATGCTTCAAAGCCAGTTGATGACTCTGCTCCAGCTGGTGCCTCAAAGCCAGCTGATGAAAATGTCTCTGCTGAGAAAACACCTTCACCAAAAGCTTCAAAGGTGAAGAAAATGACTCTATCTGCATCAGGCGTGAAAAAGACCAGGGCTGCTGAAAAGCAAGCCAAGAAGAGAAAAGCTTCATTAGCAGAAGAACACACTGAGGCCAAGCGCCTCAAAGCACTTGAAGAAAATGCTCCTCTGGATCCTGTGCCTCTTAACGGCGCTCCATCTTATGAGATGATTCCCTTCGCAAGCGAAGACCAGGAGCAAGGGGCAGATGAGGAAATGAAGAATGATGAATCTGAGGAGCATACTGATGAGGAAATTTGCATTGATGACAGCCCCCAGCCCTCCATTCCTCATGAAGAAACTGCACAAGGATCAGCTGCACCAGCTGATGAATTTGGCTCCGTCACCAAGCAAGGTGAGGAAGAACAAAGTGAAAATCCTCAGCCTGATGAAAGTCACATTCCTGAGAAAAACCCTCAACCTAAGGACCAGGCTGACCCAACTCCTCCTCCTCCTGAGCAAAACCCTCAAGATGAGGCTCAGGATGAACCTATTCCTCCTCCAGAGCAAAACCCACAACAGGATGCTCCGGTTGATGACATTCCTCAGCTTGAAGCTCAACCAGAACACATGCCTCAGCCTGAAGCGCAACCAGAGCATGTTCCTCAGCCTGAAGCTCAAGCTGGTGAAATTCCTCACCCTGAGGACCATGCTGAGGAAAATGCACCAGACCCAGACAATTCCTTCGTCGTCCTCAACCTAGAATCTGCAATAGTTGTCTCCCCTCAAGTCCAACAGCAAAACCTTTAGCCAATGCAGCGTCAGCCGTTCTCCAAGCGGCCAAAGTTTCAAAAGGAGTCCTTCTTTGAAGAACGCATGTTCTTCATTGGAGAAAATACCTATGACAAGCCTCGCATCAGGCATCTGAAGTTTTGGACAAGGACACATCTCAACTACTATGCCTCTGTGCTGTGTGGAAGAAACAAGATTTTCCAGCACAGGCATATTCCTCACGTTGAGCTTGAAGAAATACCATGCTTTGCTCCAGTCCTCAACGTCCTTTTTGAAGCTGGACTCCTCCCAATGTGCTCGGATATCTGTGATTGGAACAGTGAGCTTATTCTTTAATTTCATGCAAGTCTTCATATATCAGGAGATCCAACAGACATCAACACATGGGTGCTAGACTGGATGACGCAAACCACACACTTCAAGGCTCCTGCCACTGAGCTACTGCATGAACTACCAGTATCAATTCCCTCAGAACAGGTCGTGAAGCTTTATAATGAACGTGAGCTGCCTAACAAGATGATGGATGTCCTCATGAAGCCTTTGGCTAAGGGGCAACCACCAAGAACAACCTTCCCGATCCATGAGCTCAAATATGAACCCAGGACGGTTTACAGAATCCTCTACAGAGTTCTTGCGCCAATCAAGGGCCATGATGATGATGAAGATGTAGTAGGCATCATGAAAAATATCCTCTTCAACATCATACATGGTATTCCCATCAACATTCATGATTTCTTCTTGAGGACTTTGGCCGACAATGCAATGTGTCCTTTTGACCACAAGATATATGCTCCATGGATCATGAGATTCATCAGAACAAGGTTAGGCATCAATTATCACTCTGATTTCAACAACCATGTTGGCTATATGCCTCCTATAAGGGTCAACAAGAAGACTTTCAAGCCTGTTGAAGGAAAAGGCAAGTCCGTCATTGATGAAGGCAGTCGGCCCCTTGATGGCCAGTTCAGAGAGCCCGGAGCTTATTCTTCATGGGATGACACTGAGACTCATCCTCCAAGTCATGTTGCTCCTCGGGTGATGAATACCAGAGAGCTTCTTCTCAGTCTTCACCAGATGGATCAGAATCACAAGTGGGTCAAACGCCAGTTCGGCGCCATTGTGAAAACCCTCAATGAAACGCAGAATGTTGTGAAGCTTAACCATTATTATCTTCATGAGGTTTTTTATCGCACCTGGGCTACACTAGCTCATTTGAAGACTCTAGCAGAACTTGAAGAATTGGAGTTTGCACGAGACTTCGACTGGTCGTGGCCACCAAAGAAGAAATTCAGGCCAATTCCAGTTCCACACCTCGAGGACAGTTCTTTTTCTTCATTCCGCATTGCCGAATCTAATGAAGAACAACAAGACATTGCCACCGGTCCAAGAAGGAAGACTACTCCCAAGAATCCTCACACATCTTCATCAACTGCCAAGGAGTGAAAGTCTTCACGGGCGTTAGTCATCAGTTTGTCCTTTTTTGTCACTTGATGACAAAGGGGGAGAAACTTGAGAGTTAGTCTTCACGCGGGTTATTTTGGGGGCTTACGATCTATATTTAAGTTACAAACTCTTGGCTCTTCTGAAGTGTTTATGTAGTGAGTTGTAACTTAAGCCAGATGGTACTCTGACGCTTTTGAACGTTTTTCTTCGCATGCTTATTCCTCAAAATTTTAATGCACGCATGCTAGAATTCGTCAGATACCATTTGTCATCATGCATCCTCAATTTCTTCATACTATATGTCGTATGTATGCATGATTTACAAGACTCAGGGGGAGATCTCCATAATAAAAATCATCAATGTTTATTTGCTGTGAAAAGCAAAATCCTCAAGATATGCACATCTTCAGGGGGAGTCTCTCTGAATCTTGATTTCAAATTCCTCAAATGAGTATTTACACTTCATATTTTTATCCCTGTTGAAGACTTAACCTAATTGTCATCAACCACCAAAAAGGGGGAGATTGTAAGTGCATCTAGTGCCCCTTAGTGATTTTGGTGGTTTGAAGACTTATAGGTTAAGTATCTAATGTGTTCTTGAGTGTACACAGGATCTATAAGTCGCTGAGGAGTTTGAAATAATCGATGAATATCAACCCCTAAAAATGTATATCTTCGATTGAAGAAGTTGGTCTGAAGCTGAAGAATTTAATCGCGAAGAATTTGCGATGAAATTGATATTCCTCATGAAGATATTGAAATTGAGGAATTCGGTGTGTCCTGAAGAAAATCAATCTGAAGATTTTGAAGCATGAAGATTTATCCTTTCTGTTTTATTTTCTTCACACTTGAGTAATAGGAACACCGTACTGTTAAAGGGGGTCGAGGTAACACATTGGAATGAATTTCCTCATGATGCTCAACCGAAGCCTAATCCTACCAAAAGCCTTAAGTGAGGAATATGAGTGACATGAGGACTCTCACAGTTGAGGGCCCCGACCGTTATCGATAGCCATGCCACATCATTGGTCTTATCCACACCAACGGTCATATTATTTAAGGGCATTAATGTCAAATCATGTTGGGATGCTCCCAGGCTATAAATAGCCGCCCCGCACAACCATTAGCTGGTTGGTTGCTCCGTTAGAAACTGACACTTGTCATAAGAGCAACCCAAATTCCTCAGAGTATTCGAGAGTAATTCATCAGTGAGGAAATACCCCAAACACCAGAAACCGAGAACCAAGTGATTGAGCATCACTGAAGAAGTTGTTCCTATGTGGGACTGAAGCCTTTTACCTTTGAGGACTGTGCATCCTCCAAACGGTTAGGCGTCATGGTCTAGAGCAATCCAGCAGTCAATTGTGGATCGCCGGGTGACCAAGTTTGTGAGGGTTTGGCAGTCTGCCCTGAAGACTTACCACGAGTTTTGGGCGAGGACTGTGTGTTCTTAGCCCAAGGAGAATACGGTAGGGACTGTGTGTCCCGGGACTGTGTGTCTTTTGGTTTCAATACCAAGCCGCTCCAAACCAGATGTACAACTGTCACAGCTGTTGGAACTGGGTCATCAACTACTGTCTTCACTGTGAAACGGGTTCTATTTCCTCAACTCTTTATATTCCTCAGATAATGTGTTGATGATTTCCACTTTCACTGTTTGAAGAATTTGCTGAAGACTTTCTCTGAAATTCCTCAACCCCAAATTCTTCACGCAAGTTAATCCGCATCTGTTTTCTGCGTGCTTGCATACTATGCAAACTGTTTTCATATTCTTCATCCTGAAAAACTGATGTAGTGAAACTTTGCACTCCTGATCCTTTACTGTTTCCGCTGTAAGTTAGTCATCAGTGAGGAATTTCCTCAAAAGGAATTTCCTTAGTGATGAAATTCTAAAAATCTCCTATTCACCTCCCCTCTAGTCGATATAACGCGCTTTCACAACTAGGGAGATGTCTATCAGGCCACCGTATGCTAGCTTACCCGTCGTGTCCTGAGAACGAGATATGCTGCTCCTATCGGGATCGTCGACACGCCGGGCGGCCTTACTGGATTTATTTTACCTTTCTCGAACATCTTGTGCGAGGGATTCCGAGGATACTTTGGGCTATCCCGAGGTTAAGGTTTCCACCAGGAATCCGAGAAGATCACCGGTTTTCCGCGGTCGAGGTTTCCTACGCAACGTGTGGTAGTTTATGATGGACTAGTTCGAGCACCCTTGTACGGATAAATCTTTTAGATGGTCATGCCCGCGGTTATGTGGCAAACTTGGAAACTTTGTTTAACTTCCGGTTCTAGATAACTTGAAGTAAACTTAATTAAAATATCCCAATTGTATGTGTAACCGTGACTATCTCTTCTCATGAGTTATGCATCCGGAAGAGGACACGGTGGGGTTATGTTTGACGTAATTAGGTGTTCAGGATAACTTCATGATCATTATTAGTTCACGTTCGTTTATACGTAGATCATCCCCCTCTTATTCTTGTACATGTTAGTTAGCCACTCAATAAATGCTTAGTAGCTTCCACCAGCCTCACCACTTAATCGTACCTCACCCATTAAGCTTTGCTAGTCTTGATACCTTTGGAAATGAGATTGTTGAGTCCATGTGACTCATGGATTACTACAAAAACAGTTGCAGGTACAGGTAAAGTGATACTTTGACGTGAGCACAATGATGTTCTATTTGGAGTTTCTTCTTCTTGTTCAGCATCGATCTAGGATAGATTCCATGCCCACGGCTTGGGATAGAAAGGATGGACGTCATTCTTTTATCATTTTTTTTCGTCCATAGTCGGACCATTCTCTTCTACATGGTGATTGAATATATTGTTGTATTGTGTTGTTCATGTTGTAGCTTGTGGTGAGTGTAAGCCAATGCCATATACTCATCTATTCTGTACATGTACTTGTAACGATATCCATTCTTGCAAAACAACGAGATGCGTTTCTAACTCTGTCGAGGACCTCGTGCCAAAATAAGGATAGGATCTCATCTTTGGCCTTACAAGTTGATATCACAATAGTATTGACCTAGGAGCCCCCTTGATTGATCGAACTTGGCCGAGTCGAGTCTAGTGAAAAACTACTTTGAGTCTAGTTATATATCGGAGAGTAGGATTCTTTTTACTCCTCTTCCCTACTTTGGCGAAGTTTACGACTTAGGAATTATAATTCTACTCCTCTTCTCACATAAAATTTTTAGGATCACACGGGTATTTTGGAACCTCTATGATGTCGTTGTGACCGGGATTTTGTTCTTGGTGCCTCCTGTTATCGAGGAGTTGAGATCCAGGGGATTCTTGTCACACTCGCTATCGTTCGGTTTCCTTAGTATCTCACAACGAAGGATGTTCGAAATTGCTTCAATACTAGTAGTGGCGAGAGGAGTCTGGCATCCCTAGTACTGGTGGAGAGAGTTTGGATGTACTGCCATACTTGGTATCGTTGTGATTACGAGGATCCGAGGTAGATGAGTTTCTGAGATCTCTGGTTCTGTTGACGGATGTGATACACTGGACGAGTAGTGTTATTTCTAGGAGTTGAGTGATGGATTTTACTCTTAGTATCCGTGGACCCGATTGCATAACCAGAAAACTTCCGGAGTTCTTAGGTGGGAATTCAAGTAGTTACCTAGGATTATCTTCCAACAGATGCGTGATGTGAGGTTGGGTTCAACATCTAGTGGATTTGTTTGTTCACGGTTTTCTTACGAAGGACAGTCTCGATATATGTCATCACATATGTTCCGTCAAGCCTTGTAGTTCGCTACGCCTAGGGAGCATATTCGAGCATCATTTCAATATGATAATCCATTGTACGATTGAGCCGGTGCAAACCTTACCACGAAAATATCAAACACAATATCCGCCATGAATTTGTTTCCATCTTGTTTCTTAAGCCTCTTCCTTCCTTTTGTTGGAGTATGGTAATTTGAGTTGCTTCGATGTCAAGTGGTGATCTCATATCTTTCCTAAGTGGTGTTCTCATATTTATATGTGAGTGCTAATCCTTTTGCTCAATCAATTGTCATGTCAATTCTTTTCCAGCCAGAGTGCTTCTCTCCAAGATAATTCAATCTCTCTAATATTTGCAAGATCAATCCCTCATTTCTTTCCTTAGTTCGTCTCATCCGTCCTAAGTTGTCTTTGTTTTCCCCCGCCCTCCCATCCTTTTCTTCAATGATTTAATTATCATCCGTGTACCTTTGTTTCTTTATTGCTTCCGCTATCTTCTCTTCTGCATTGTATCCGATGTGTTCCATGTGAAGTTTCTCACGAATTTTGAGTTCATCATTTCTTCGTTCTTGTTTTATTCTCTGGTGGATTCAATTCAAGCCTTCGGTGTTAATCATATCCTTGTCATCCTTTAAATGACTCCCGTGTTGTAAATTCTTATTCAAACATCTCTTGTTTATTCATCCATCTTTGTTCTATTCTAAGTGGTGAAGATATCTCAGAAGTTTCTTGTTTTCAATCCTTTCAATTATTTCGAGGTTCTCACCTCATCAAGTTCTCAATTTATACCGGTGCAATCAATCTTTCTTAGCATTCCATTCAACGGTGTTTTCTTTGAGTGGGCCCGTAACCCACATGTTTCCCCAGGATCTTATCTCGCTCTTCTAATCTTTTCTGGAGATTCGTAATTCTTTTTAAGTGTGACGTAAGAATGACTATCATCAGTCATATTCCTTCTTCCATATCGATCTTAATTTATTTTATCGTTGGCTCAACTTTCTCGTATTCATTATTCCAGAGTGTCTCAGTAATTCTTGGTGGTGTTCTCGTTATCATTCTCAGCTTGAAGACTGAAGAAGTGTTTCTCTTAAATCTTTGTCCATTCTATTGAAGATTGTGATCTCACCTTCATGCTATCCTCTCAATTGTTTCCAATCATGAGTAATTCCTTCCATATCTATCTGGTGCATTTCATAGTTGTTGTCATTTCTCGATCCACCGTAGGCCATCATTTTAGAAGATTTTTTCATTCTCAGCTTTCAGCTTTCGTTCTCAAATTCTTCTCAATTGTTGCCTCTTCGTTCGTATCTCAATTATTCCGGTGCCACATTCAAGTTTCCTACTGGGCGGATCATAATCTGTTTGTTCTCATGTATCTTCATTCGTTCTTGGTATCCCCATTCGTTGGAAATTCTTACTCGTGGCTTGCTCAAGCATTCTCTAATGGAATCATGCTCTCTTTGTACTCACGTTGCCAGTTTGTTTGTATTATCATCTTTCATTCCAAATTCTAACCAATGTTCTTGTTCAAGATTCTTCAAGTTTGTGCTCTATCTCTTGTTGGAGAATGTTACATGGGAAACAAAATATTCTTACGTGCACACAAAATCTATCCATGGTGATGACCATCTACACGAGGGGAGAGTGCATCTACATACCCTTGTAGATCGCTAAACGGAAGCGTATATAATGCGGTTGATGTAGTTGTACGTCTTCACGATCCAATCACGATCTATCCCCCGATCTCATCATGATCCGTCCCGCGATCTCATCATGATCCTTCCCGGTATAGTGCCGAACGGACGACACCTCCGCATTCCACACACGTACAACTCGATGACGATCTCCCCCTTCTTGATCCAACAAAAGGGGCGGAGAGGTCGATGAGTTCTCCAGCACGATGGTGTGGTGGTGATGGTGATGAACTAATCCAGTAGGGCTTCGCCAAGTTCTCCTTAACTAATCTAGAGGAGAAAACGACCTAGAGAGAGAGAAAGAGGGCAACACGTGGCTTATTAGGGTTAGGGTTGCCCTTAAAATCCTCTAGTATATATATAGGAGGGAGGGAGGGGAGGAGGCAGCCCCAAACCTCCTTGGTTCGGCTGAAGTGGAGAGGAGGTGGAGGACTCCACCTCCAATCCTACTCCAAGTAGGATTCCACTTGGCTCCTCCTTCCCTTTTTCCCTTTTTCCCTTTTTGCTCCTTGGCCGAAATAGGCCCTCTTGGGCTGGGAACACCAGCCCACTAAGATCTGGTGCACCACCTTTAGGCCTATTAGGCTCTCTCCAGGGTGGGTGTCCCCTCCCGGTAAAACCCCAGAACCCATTCGTCACTCCCGGTACTTTACTGGTAATGCCCGAAAACTTTCCGCAAGCCAAATGCAACTTTCCTATATATCAATATTAACATCTGGACCATTCCCAAGCTCCTCGTTACATTTGAGATCTCATTCGGGACTCCGAACAACTTTCGGTCACCAACATACATAACTCAATAATGCTGAAACGTCACCAAACCTTAAGTGTGCAGACCCTGTGGGTTCGAGAACTATGTAGACATGACCTGAGACACTCTCCGGTCAATAACCAATAGCGGGACCTGGATGCCCATATTGGCTCCTACATATTCTACGAAGATCTTTATCAATTGAACCTCTATGTCAAGGATTCAGTTAATCCCATATGTTGTTCCCTTTGTCCTTCGGTATGTTACTTGACCGAGAATCGATCGTCGGTATCTCCATACCTAGTTCAATCTCGTTACCGGCAAGTCTCTTTACTCGTTCTATAATACACGATCCCGTAACTAACTCCTTAGTCATATAGTGATGTCTATGGCCAGGAAACCTTGACCATCTTTGATCAACGAGCTAGTCAACTAGAGGCTCACTAGGGACAGTGTGTAGTCTATGTATCCACACATGTATTTGAGTTTCCAATCGATACTATTCTAGCATGGATAATAAACGATTATCATGAACAAAGAAATATAATAATAACCAATTTATTATTGCCTCTAGGGCATATTTCCAACAGTCTGCCACTTGCACTAGAGTCAATAATCTAGTTCACATCACTAAGTGATTGTAATGAATCCAATACCCATACATTTATGGTGTTTGATCATATCTTGCTTGTGTGAGAGGTATTTAATCAACTGGTCCGAACCTTTAAGATCCGTCTGTGCTTTAAAAATCTCTATTTTATCCTGTAGATGTTGCTACCACGTGCCATTTGGAACTATTCCAAATGACTGCTCCACGATACGAATCCGGTTTACTACTCAAAGTCATACGTATTAGTTTCAAAGCTTGCATCGACATAACCCTTTACGACAAACTCTTGTATCACCTCCATAATCGAGAAAAATCCCTTAGTCCACCAGTTACTAAGGATAACTTTTGACCGATGTCCAGTAATCCATTCCTGGATCATTTTTGTACCCCTTGACAGTCATGGAAAGGTACACATCAGGTGCGCTACACAACATAGCATACTATAGAGCCTATGGCTAATGCATAGGAGACAACCTTCGTACTTTCTCTTTCTTCTGTCATGGTCGGGTTTTGAGTCTTACTCAATATTCATACCTTACAACACAGCCAAGAACTCCTTCTTTGACTGATCTATTTTGAACTACTTCAAAATCTTGTCACGGTATGTATCCATTTGAAAGTTCTATTAAGCGTTTTATCTATCTCTATAGATCTTGATGCTCCAAGTTCAGGTAGCTCAATCCAGGTTTTCCTTGGAAAAACACTTTTCAAACAACCCTATATACTTTCCAGAAATTCTACATCATTTCTGATCAACAATATGTCAACCACATATACTCATCGGAAATTCTATAGTTCTCCCACTCACTTCCTTGGAAATACAAGTTTCTCATAAACTTTGTATAAAACCAAAAGCTTTGATCACTCATCAAAGTACTTATTCCAACTCCAAGATGCTTGCTCTAGTCCATAGAAGGATTGCTGGAGCTTGCATACTTGTTAGCATCCTTAGGATCGACAAAACCTTCTGGTCGTACCATATACAAACTTTCCTTAAGGAAACCGTCGATGAAACAATGTTTTGACATCCATCTGCAAGATTTCATAATTAAAAAATGCAACAACTGCTAACATAATGAAAACATACTTTAGCATCGCTACGAGTGAGAAAGTCTCATCGTAGTCAACTCCTTGAACTTGTCGGAAACATCTTTGCGACAAGTCGAGCTTTCTTAATGGTGACATTTACTATCATCATCCGTCTTCCTTTCAAAAATCCATTTATACCTAACAGCCTTTATGACCATCAAGTAGTTCTTCCAAGATCCAAACTTTGTTTTCGTACATGGATCCTATGTCAGATTTCATGGCCTTCGGCCATTCGTCGGAATCCGGGCCCACCATCGCTTCTCCATAACTCGTAGGTTCATTGCTGACGAGCAACATGACCTCCAAGACAGGATTACCGTACTACTCTAGAGCATTACATTTCCTTGTCAACCTACGAGGTTTGGTAGTAACTTGATCTGAAGCTTCATGATCACCATCATCAGTTTTGCACTTCAACTAGTGTAGGCGCCACAGGAACATCTTCCTGTGCCGTGCTACTCATTGGCTGAGGTGACGGTTCAATAACCTCATCAAGTTTCCACCATCCTCCACTCAATTCTTTCGAGAGAAACCTTTTCTCGAGAAAGGACCCATTTCTATAAACAAACACTTTTATTCCGGATCTGAGATTGGGGGTATACCCAACTATTTTGGGTGTCCTATGAAGAAGCATTTATCCGCTTTGGGTTCGAGCTTATCAGGCTGAAACTTTTTCACAAAAACATCGCAGCCCCAAAAAAATTAGAAATGACGGCTTAGGTTTCCCCAAACCATAGTTCATACGGTGACATCTCAATGGAATTACGTGGTGCCCTATTTAAAGTGAATGCGGTTGTCTCTAATACCTAACCCAAAAACGATAGTGGTGATTCGATAAGATACATCATAGTATGCACCACATCCAATAGGGCGCGGCTATGAAGTTCGGACACACCATCACACTATGGTGTTCCAGGTGGCATTAGTTGTGAAACAATATCCACACTGTCTTAATTGTGTACCAAACTCACAACTTGGGTATTCATCTCTACGATCATATCGTAGACATTTTATCCTCTTGTCACGATGATCTTCAACTTCACTCTGAAATTACTTGAACCTTTCAATAATTCATACTTGTGTTTCATCAAGTAAATATACTAGTATCTACTCAAATCATCTATGAAGTAAGAACATAACGATATCCACTGCATGCCTCAGCACTCATTGGACTGCATACATCAAAATGCATTACTTCTAATAAGTTACTTTCTTGTTCCATCTCACTGGAAAACGACGCCTTCAGTCATCTTGCCCATGTGGCATGATTTGCATGTCTCAAGTGATTCCAAATCAAGTGAGTCCAAACGATCCATCTACATGGATTTTCTTCATATGTTTACACCAATAGGCATGGTTTGCATGTGTCAAATGATTCAAAAAGGAGTATGGAGTTTTTCAATATGACTCAAGCGACGGTGCCACAAGTAAGTGATACTATCATTACTAATTTGTATCTTTTGGCACCAAATATTATAAACATGTGTAATACTACGATCAAGATTCAGTAAACCATTCATATTAGGCGCATCACCATTGAAGGTATTATTCAAGTAAACAGAATAACCATTATTCTCTTTAAATCAATAATCGTATTGCAATAAACACAATCCGATCATGTTCATGCTCAACACAAACACCAAACAACATTTAGGTTCAACACTAATCTCCTAAGTATAAGGAGCGTCCGATGCTGATCACATCAACCTTGGAAACACTTCTAACACACATCGTCACCTCGCCTTTAGCGAGTCTCCGTTTATTCCGTAGCTTTTATTTCGAGTTACTAACACTTAGCAACCAAACCGGTATCTAATACCCTGAAGCTACTAGGAGTACTAGTACGGTACACATCAATATCATGTATATCCAATATACTTTCGGTGACTTTGCCAGCCTTCTCATCTACCAAGTATCAAGGGTAGTGCTGGTTCAGTGACCGTTCCCATCATCTTAGAAGCACTTAGTGTAGCAACCCGACTCAAAACGAGTCAAGCCTCTGTGTTTCTGTGCCATCCCTAGATCAGTATGCTGGCACACACAGTACATCAATGTATATATCAAAGTGCAATCACATGTAAATAGCGTAAAACTGATATATACCTTAAAATCTCAGCGGAAGCAGTCAAGGGAGTGGAGTCCCAATAAACACCAACACCAAGTTGAGTGCGGACCGTAACCCTGAATCGTACTCTTACTCGTTGAGGAAATATCTGCAACATAAGACGTTGCAGCCGTGTAGGTCAGCATATTGAATATGCCTGCAAGTCACATATGAGAGGGGGTAAAATATCATCTATACTATATGCATATATGGCAGGTGGTGTTGTAAGTTTTAGCGTAAAGCAAATTTTCTCCTACAACAAGAGGGGCTAAAAGAAAAATATTACTACGTTGTTGGTTGTTAATGAGATGGTTCCGCCAACCAGTTCTCATACCCAGGTTATCAGTATTACCCAAATCAAATATATATAAATGGTGTTGAGAATTCCAGATAACTTCAGTTCCTTTGGCTCAAGTTGTCCATGACCGTGGACACGGCTAAACGATTAGGTTTGAGTACTCTGCAGAGTTTTGCACACGTTCCCCACAAGATTTGATCGTCTCCGTGTATGTCCTCGCACTTCAGGGTGCTTGAAGACTGGATGATCAAAACATGGTCTTTCACCGGGTCCCTCTGAATCCCTGTCGGTGCCCATCCAAATCCTGCCGTTCTTCTACATCTGCTGGCACCGCCTGTCCAGAGTCGCCACGTTGTCCAACCAAGCCAGAGCCCATAATGACTTGTGGCTGTGCAGGTAAGCCTTGGGTCTTGAAAATATCCGTCCATCTCTTTGAGCCCGGGTGAAGCTTTCCGCAAGATGTCATGGCACGTCTCCAGCATCCCGGGTCATCCACTGGTTTCTCCAGGGAGCCCATCAACCGTCCTTCACCCAGAGTTGCATTGCATCACAAGGTCTTGAAAAGTCTTGACTTAACCGGTCTTGGTTATTAAATTATTCTCGCATCACTCGTGATAAACTATCAACCAGAATTCCGTCTACTCAAGCACAGAAATATGAAATTTGTCGTCCCGGGCCAAGTAACGGGGTTTTTGGGTGCCTACCACATAATACTACAATATGTAACCATAATATCCAAGTACCTACTCAGCATGCAATTGGGCATAGGATAGTAGAACTACGATGCATAAAACATAGGTGATACATGATCAAATGACTTGCCTGGTGATGTTGACGAAGAAGAATTTTCGTTCTCGAGGAATAACTTGATAGACTACTCGTCACTCTCCGATGAAATCTATATAACAACCATATCATTCACGTAGGCACTCAATACTAGCAATCAAAACAAAAGAGAGAGCGAATAAGAATCCGAAGGAAACTTCAAATAAGACTAGGGAGTCTTCTACTACATCAAACACTAAATAGTTTTTGTCTAACAGAAAATTAAAATACTTAAATAACAGGGAACTAAGATATAAATTTAACTAAGATAAAATAAAGTATTTTTCACAAAACTATTTGAAAGTATTTCCAAACGGGATTTGAAACAGTAGAGAAACCAATTGCAAGTTATTAGAGAACTAAAATTGATTTCATGATAACATATAAAAATAAAATCAAAACTTGTTGCAAACCTACTGTTAACTAACAGAAACAAGACGTAATCCTTCTGAAATGTAAAAGAAAAATAATTTAAAAACAACTAAAGAAAGAAATATAGTCATAATCCTAAAAGAAGTGAAACAGAAAGTGTTTCACCAGAAATAATGAGCTAAAATACTCAAACAATTCTGAACTTTTTATCACTGATAAATAAGATCACTAGTGATCAGTAGCAAAAAGAATTAATTAAAAATCTGTTTTGAAACTCCCAGAATAAGCAAAACAAGGTTTAAACTAAATCTGATCTAATTCAAATTTGCAAATATCAAACATAGGCAAATAATATGTTTTTGAAAACTACAGAAAAATTGTGATCTACTGGAAAAAGATTCAACTCTATTGGAGTTCTGGATCAAAACTAATGGAGGAAACAACATTGGAACTCTCTCTGTTTTTGAATTAAAACTAAAAAAACTGAATAGCTAATTAGTGAGTGGGGGTCCACGTGGCGTGTTGTGATTGGCTCTGGGGTGTGCGTTGCGTAGGCTAAACAGCGGATGGCCGCTATATAAGAAACCTCTTCGAGTAAAATTACTAATAAATAATAACCGTCGGTTCTTTAAAAAGAACTGAAGGGTATCTTCAGATCTAATCTCACGCGTTGACTAAAGATCTAACGGTAGAAAGTAAAGCAAAATAAAAAAACAAAAGGGAGAGGGAGTTACCTCGTGCACGATGGCAGGGAGGAGCAGTGGCGAGGAGGAGGCACTCCAGCGAGGGGGACTACACCGGCGAGGTGGGGAGGGCGGCTCCGGCGTGGGGAGGGGTCGGTGGAGGGCTCCTCGGAGGGGCGAGGGAGTCCCTGGGGGACGAGGCTCTCCTGGCAGGGGGGCGAGGCGGAGGAGGCCGCAGCTTCGGCGAGGCTGTAGGGCGAGGGGGTGGGGAGGAGCGGTGGTGGGGGTGGCGGCGAGGTAGGGAAGGCTCGGCGGGGAGGGGAGGGACCTGCATGGGGGCGATGGGGTGTAGCTCCTGCAGAGCTCGGTTATGGCACGGAAGGTGGAGATGGTGGCGAGATGGCTACGTGCAGGGAAACGAGGATTTCTCTAGGGGAATGCAAAGAGGAGAGACGGGGCGTTCTTATAGTGGTGACGGGAGGCGCCGGGAGGGAGAATTGCTCGCGAATCCCGGAGGGGAAGCTTCCTGGGAAGCTTCTGCCATGGCTACACAAGGAAACGTTGAGAGGAAGAAGAAGGTGGGGATATGGGCCACATGACATTCCCAATATGGCCCAAGGACTTTCCTAAAATAAAGATCTCTTTCCATAATTATTAAAACAGTTATTAAAACTATTAAAAGTAAATGGAATATTCCTCGGAATATAGGGGTATAATATATTAAAATTTTCAGAAAAATAAATCCAAAAAGATGGGCATTTTTCCACTACCAAAATAAATACTTCAAAAATGTTTTTTTAGAAAATCCCTAAATTGGTTTATTTTCTTTTTGCAAATATTTTTCAAATAAACCTTGGGTTTTATGGTCCAAATATTTCAAAGGAATATCCCCGGTTTGGAGGGTCATGTTCCTCCTCTCTTTCTTGCTTGGCAAGAATTATTTTCGGGGTATTTCTCAAGGAAGAAAAATATAGAAGCAAGGGCAAATATTTGAAAGAATTCAAATGCAAAACTCCGTTCAAATTCTTTATAGTTGAAGAGGTCATGTCATCTTCTCTCATTGCTTTTAATTGGACGAATTTGAATTTACCGGAGAAGGGGAAAGTCATTTTATTCCCTCTCATTCAAAAGTTTTTGAAAAGTTTCAAACTCCACTCAAGTTTCAATCACTCAATCAAACAAACAAACAATCTAATAATTATTTTTAACATTCCAAAATTTGGGATGTTACAAACCTACCACACTTAAAATGAATCTTGTCCTCGAGATTCGGAAGGGCTAGCAAGAAAAGGTTAGGGTTTGGGGGTCTTCGAACAAATCCAACCTCCGGCAAAGCGGGATGCTACCACACTTAAAAGGAGAGCTACTGGTCCCTCAAAATTTAGAAATCCTCTCGGGTTTTGGCATCTGACTCCTCACAGCCTTCATACTAACTCCTTTGGTGACGCTCTTCCGTATTCATAACATTTCCATTTAAAACGAGGGTCCTTCTGTTGATATAAACTTCTTCCGTTACCGGGTCTTCTTAACGGATAGTCTCGTGATCAATTCTAAATAACCCATCGATGATTCTCATGGTGGTCTACCATTTGTGGTTAGCTTGCAGAGAGAGGGTCTTGTCTTCATCCTCACCGTAAAATTTCCTACGCGTGACAACAAGTGACATGTGCTTGGGCTTTTCTTATGCCATTCTAAGGCTTAAACAAAAGCATCAAAGAACTTCGTCTCTCATTATGGGTAAGTCTCTCAGATTTACCATTCTGAATAGCAAGAGAATGATAAGAGTAAGTCGTCATGGTGGCCAAGCCTTGTCGCACTAAAATCATTACCTTGTATAAGGCTTAGTGAATCTCGTATTCTAACACTTGGGCATCCTCACAAGTGTTGCAGAATTTCTCATCTCTACGAATGAAGTTCGTATAATCCATTGGTTCTGCAATTTGAACATCTAACATATCTTCACAACACTCGGGTTTTCGTATGCTCCTAAGAAAACGTTTGCTGATCCATCATAGCTTCTTCCAAGTTTCTTTCTCCAAAAAGGTAGTACTTGATCCTTATTAGTTCTGGGGTCTGTGGGTTGCAGGCATACTTGGAATTACTCTGCCCTTAAATCCTATAGTGTTTCATTCCATCATACTCTTGGGGTAACTAAAAATCCTCAGACTTATTTTTTTGGTTCACACGCCATTCCGTGGGATACTTTTCTTTTTCCATGGGTGTGTTTACCATAAAAGGTATTGCTTCATCCATAAATCATATTCATTTCATAGTCAATCCTTTATTGCATCCTTAATTCCTTCTCAAAAACTCCAATTCAAAAGTACTCTATTACAAATGCTGCCATCCACATTGTTCGATATGGTCGAGCATTTCTGCCAACAATATTCATTCGTCTCTCTTGGAGGTACTTTAGTTCCACTGGAACTTTCCAATGTGCTCCTTGAAATCATCCATCTTTTGCTTCATCATGGTGGCCACGAGCTTCAGCTCCATCATCTCCGCATGCACTTCACTTAGGTATTACTGGGCATGATGGAGTCTTGCTTCAAGTATTTCTCCAATTTGGCGTATGGCTTCCATGGCAGCTTCACGAATATCATCAAAGAAGGTTGCTCGTGGTACACGTGAAATGAAAAAGTATTGCCCCATAGTCTTTGGACAAACTCCTTTCACATGGTGGAGGTGTACTTCCACATACCAAAGTTCTACTCCACTTTCCATGAATGGGTAGCCTTTGTAGACTGCATCTCCTTCAAGATGAATGTGCTTCATCATGTCCTTCAGGATTTTCGGGTAATCATGATCACTGGTCAGGGTCATGATCGTTTCTAGGCCCTTGAGGAATGACTCGTAGAGAGTTGTCATCTGCAGGTGTCAGTAAATAGGTACTCAGAGGAATGTATATGTCTCCTTGGTAGTTATGGTACATTCCTACTCAGTGGATCCTGTGGGTTTACCGATTACTACCACACTTAAAATGAATTATACTAATGCCTGCATAGACCATATTTTCTCATATCCTCATAATTGTTCAGAGATCTTTGTTCGAAGAGAAACAACGCATACAGTTTCAACATAGGCAATCATGAGACAATAAATTCCATTTATTCATGATGTTATTACAATCTCAGGGACTTTTGTTACAAAAAAAAATTCACTCCATGATCTCATGAAAAACAAGAGTTCGTCATATTACACTAATTGCCGCGGTCAAAACTTAACTACTCCTTTTTAGCTTTCTTCCTTTGTGGACAATCGTTAGCAAAATGTCCTACTTCCTTGCAACGAAAGCAAATGAGTTCTGACAAGTCTCGAGGCATATTAGTGTTTGCTTTTGCTCCTTGGGTTTCCGGCTTCCTTCCTGAGCACATGTATTTGTGGTGGCCAAATTCCATACACTTGTAACATCTGACATGACTCAGGTCTATATCTGTAGAGATTTGGCTCTTCCGAGGGTACCTTTTTCTCTCCGGATTCCTTTATTTTGGCCAGTTCTTCTATTTCAAGTGGATCAAACTCCACTTTTTCCGTCGGGAAGTTTCCCATATACTCTTGGCTTCCCTTCGTGCAATCCTGTGAATAATGTCCTTCTTCTCCACATGAGTAGCATGCATTGGAGAAAAATCTGGTCAGACCTTGTCCATCAGGGTCTTCAATATTTTTGTTCATCACCAGCTCTTCTAGAATCTTCTTCTTGAGTGTTTCCTTCATTGCTTCTTTCTGCTGCTGGACAACTTGTTGTACCTTGGGGTAAATGTGACACTGAGTTGGATAGTGGTTGGTTCCTTCACAAAGGAAACAAGTCACCTGACTACTTGGCCACTCCTCAGCTGGGTGATTTCCTTCACAATGAGTGCATCCATCCTTGTGTTCTTCCTGGGTGTGTCCTATTTCTCCACAGATCTTGCATGCACAAGTCTTCTCCTTCGGATTATCATAGCACTTATGAATAAGACGGGATCTTAACAAAGTCTTCTTGAATTCGTCCCAAGTTTCTCCTCCACTAAATCCTTGTATGGCATGGTGCATTTTCCACCAGATTGCAGCACTTTGTGTAAAGTACTGAAGACCGTGTTCCACTTCATACTTCCTTGAGATCAAGTTGCTCCCGAAGTGGTTCTCCATGTTTTGAATCCATATATCAGCCTCCAGTTGGGTCATTGGTCCAGAGACTACAAGTCCAGCTTCATACTCCATCAGGTAGGGTTGAGGTTTTGGGGATGAGACGGGTAAGAGAGAGGGAGATACACACAATACAAACAATATTTTTGAGAATAGGTTTTAGTTGTGGCCGTCGGAAAACACACACCAATGATGGCTCACAAATCATCGTAACTAAAGTGGGTATATAATTGGGGTTTGGACTTCTAATAAACATTGGAACGTTTCGGGGTCTTCGAGTTCTTCGGGTCTTGAGAGTCTTCAATTGGTGTAGCTTCAACTGCATGATGAAATCCTCTTTACTTTGAAGTGGGAGTCGGTTGATCCTTCACGTGGTCAAAGGGGAAAGGGCATTGTCTAACTATTTGAGGTGAGAGAGAACGTTTGATGAAATCAGAAGAGATGAGAAGTAAAAGGTGTTCTTGGAAATAAAATTTTAGAGAGTTTCTTTCCTAAGAAATTTCCAGTTTCTAGGGTCACGTCCTACAGTCAACATGTGCTCTGATACCATTTCTGTAGCGACCGCCTCAAAACGAGTCAAGCCTCTGTGTTTCTATGCCATCCCTGGATCAGTATGCTGGCACACACAGTACATCAATGTATATATCAAAGTGCAATCACATGTAAATAGCGTAAAACTGATATATACCTTAAAATCTCAGCGGAAGCAGTCAAGGGAGTGGAGTCCCAATAAACACCAACACCAAGTTGAGTGCGGACCGTAACCCTGAATCGTACTCTTACTTGTTGAGGAAATATCTGCAACATAATACGTTGCAGCCGTGTAGGTCAGCATATTGAATATGCCTGCAAGTCACATATGAGAGGGGGTAAAATATCATCTATACTATATGCATATATGGCAGGTGGTGTTGTAAGTTTTAGCGTAAAGCAAATTTTCTCCTACAACAAGAGGGGCTAAAAGAAAAATATTACTACGTTGTTGGTTGTTAATGAGATGGTTCTGCCAACCAGTTCTCATACCCAGGTTATCAATATTACCCAAATCAAATATATATAAATGGTGTTGAGAATTCCAGATAACTTCAGTTCCTTTGGCTCAAGTTGTCCATGACCGTGGACACGGCTAAACGATTAGGTTTGAGTACTCTGCAGAGTTTTGCACACGTTCCCCACAAGATTTGATCGCCTCCGTGTATGTCCTCGCACATCAGGGTGTTTGAAGACCAGATGATCAAAACATGGTCTTTCAACGGGTCCCTCTAAATCCCTGTCGGTGCCCATCCAAATCCTACCGTTCTTCTACATCTGCTGGCACCGCCTGTCCAGAGTCACCGCGTTGTCCAACCAAGCCAGAGCCCATAATGACTTGTGGTTGTGCAGGTAAGCCTCGGGTCTTGAAAATATCCGTCCGTCTCTTTGAGCCTAGGTGAAGCTTTCCGCAAGATGTCATGGCACGTTTCCAGCATCCCGGGTCATCCACTGGTTTCTCCAGGGAGCCGATCAACCGTCCTTCACCCAGAGTTGCATTGCATCACAAGGTCTTGAAAAGTCTTGACTTAACCGGTCTTGGTTATTAAATTATTCTCGCATCACTCGTGATAAACTCTCAACCAGAATCCCGTCTACTCAAGCATAGCAATATGAAATTTGTCGTCTCGGGCCAAGTAACGGGGTTGTTGGGTGCCTACCACATGATACTACAATATGTAACCATAATTTCCAAGTACCTACTCAGCATGCAATTGGGCATAGGATGGTAGAACTACGATGCATAAAACGTAGGTGATACATGATCAAATGACTTGCTTGGTCATGTTGACGAAGAAGAATTTTCGTTCTCGAGGAATAACTTGATAGACTACTCCTCACTCTCCGATGAAATCTATATAACAACCATATCATTCACGTAAGCACTCAATACTAGCAATCAAAACAAAAGAGAGAGCGAATAAGAATCCGAAGGAAACTTCAAATAAGACTAGGGAGTCTTCTACTACATCAAACACTAAATAGTTTTTGTCTAACAGAAAATTAAAATACTTAAATAACAATGAACTAAGATATAAATTTAACTAAGATAAAATAAAGTATTTTTCACAAAACTATTTGAAAGTATTTCCAAACGGGATTTGAAACAGTAGAGAAACCAATTGCAACTTATTAGAGAACTAGAATTGATTTCATGATAACATATAAAAATAAAATCAAAACTTGTTGCAAACCTACTGTTAACTAACAGAAAGAAGACGTAATCTTTCTGAAATATAAAAGAAAAATAATTTAAAAACAACTAAAGAAAGAAATATAGTCATAATCCTAAAAGAAGTGAAACAGAAAGTGTTTCACCAGAAATAATGAGCTAAAATACTCAAACAATTCTGAAACTTTTATCACCGATAAATAAGATCTCTAGTGATCAGTATCAGAAAGAATTAATTAAAAATCTATTTTTAAACTCCCAGAATAAGCAAAACAAGGTTTAAACTAAATATGATCTAATTCAAGTTTGCAACGTTCCAACATAGGCAAATAATATATTTTTGAAAACTACAGAAAAATTGTGATCTACTGTAAAACGATTCAGCTCTATTGGACTTCTGGATCAAAAGTTATGGAGGAAACAAGATTGGAACTCTCTCTGTTTTTGAATTAAAACTAAAAAAAAACTGAATAGCTAATTAGTGAGCGGGGGTCCACGTGGCGTGTTGTGATTGGCTTTGGGGTGTGTGTTGCGTAGGCTAAACAGCGGATGGCCGCTATATAAGAAACCGCTTCGGCTAAACTTACTAATAAAAAATAACCGCCGGTTCTTTTAAAAGAACCGAAGGGGTGTCTTCAGATCTAATCTCACGCGTTGACTAAAGATCTAACAGCAGAAAGTAAAACAAAAGAAAAAAGACAAAAGGGAGAGGGAGTTACCTCGTGCACGATGGCAGGGAGGAGCAGTGGTGAGGAGGAGGCACTCCGGCGAGGGGGACTGTGCCGGCGAGGTGGGAGGGCGGCTCCGGCGTGGGGAGGGGTCGGTGGAGGGCTCCACGGAGGGGCGAGGGAGTCCCTGGGGGGCGAGGCTCTCCTGGCAGGGGGGCGAGGCGGAGGAGGCCGCAGCTCCGGCGAGGCTGTAGGGCGAGGGGGTGGGGAGGAGCGGTGGTGGGGGTGGCGGCGAGGTAGGGAAGGCTCGGCAGGGAGGGGAGGGACCTGCAGGGGGGCGACGGGGTGTAGCTCCTGCACAGTTCGGTTATGGTAGGGAAGGTGGAGATGGTGGCGAGATGGCTACGGGCAGGGAAACGAGGATTTCTCTAGTGGAATGGAAAGAGGAGAGACGGGGCGTTCTTATAGTGGTGACAGGAGGCGCCGGGAGGGAGAATAGCTCGCGAATCCCGAAGGGGAAGCTTCTTGGGAAGCTTCTGCCATGGCTACACAAGGATACGTTGAGAGGAAGAAGAAGGTGGGGATATGGGCGAGATGACATTCCCAATATGGCCCAAGGACTTTCCTAAAATAAAGATCTCTTTCCATAATTATTAAAACAGGAATAAAAACTATTAAAAGTAAATGGAATATTCCTCGGAATATAGGGGTATAATATATTAAAATTTTCAGAAAAATAAATCCAAAAAAGATGGGCATTTTTCACTACCAAAATAAATACTTCAAAAAAATTAGAAAATCCCTAAATTGGTTTATTTTCTTTTTGCAAATATTTTTCAAATAAAGCTTGGGTTTTACGGTCCAAATATTTCAAAGGAATATCCCCGGTTTGGAGGGTCATGTTCCTCCTCTCTTTCTTGCTTGGCAAGAATTATTTTCAGGGTATTTCTCAGGGAAGAAAAATATAGAAGCAAGGGCAAATGTTTGAAAGATTCAAATGCAAAACTCCGTTCAAATTCTTTATAGTTGAAGAGGTCATGTCATCTCCTCTCATTGCTTTTAATTGGATGAATTTGAATTTACCTGAGAAGGGGAAAGTTATTTTATTCCCTCTAATTCAAAAGTTTTTGAAAAGTTTCAAACTCCACTCAAGTTTCAATCACTCAATCAAACAAACAAACAATCTAATAAATATTTTTAACATTCCAAATTTTGGGATGTTACACTTAGTCTCGGGTTTGGGGTTCAACCTTGGGTTTCTTCACTATAGCAACAACTTTTTTGCCATACATGAAGTATCCCTTCTTGCCCTTGCCCTTCTCGAAACTAGTGGTTTCGTTAACCATCAACAATTTATGCTCCTACTTGATTTCTACTTTCGCGGTGTCAAACTTCCCGAATAACTCAGAGATCATCATCTCTATCCCTAACATGTTATAGTTCATCACGAATCTCATGAGCTTAGTGGCAGTGACTTTGGAGAACTATGTCAATCACTATCTTATCTCGAAGATTAACTCCCACTTGATTCAAGCGATTCTAGTACCCAGACAATCTGAGAAGATGCTCAACGATTGAGCTTTTCTCCCTTACTTCGCAGGCCAAGAATCTTGTCAGAGGTCTCATACCTCTCAACGTGGGCACGAGCCTGAAATCCCAATTTCAGTTCTTGGAACATCTCATATGTTCCGTGATGTTCACAATGTCTTCGGCGCCTCAATTCTAAGTTGTTAAGCATTACCCACTGAACTATCACGTAGTCATCAAAAACGAGTATGTGTGATGTTCGCAACATCCACAGATGATGCTCGGGGTTCAGCACATCGAGCAGTGCATTAAGGACATAAACCTTTTGCGCCGCAATGAGGACAATCCTCAGTTTATGGACCGAGTCTGCATAATTGCTGCTATCATCTTTCAACTAAGTTTTCTCTAGGAACATATCAAAAATAGTAGAGCTACAGCACAAGCTACAACATAATTTGCAAAGACATTTTGACTATATTCATGATGATAAATTCAATTAATCATATTACTTAAGAAATCCCACTCAAATTGACATCCCTCTAGTCATTCGAGTGACACATGATCCAAATTCACCAACTCAAGTCCGATCATCATGTGAATTAAGTTGGCTTCAATGGTGAACATCTCTATGTTGATCATATCCAGTATATGACTCATGTTCGACCTTTTGGTCTCTTGTGTGTCGAGGCCCATATCTATACATGTTAGGCTCGTCAAGTTTAACCCGAGTGTTCCGCGTGTGCAACTGTTTTGCACCCGTTGTATATGAACGTAGAGTCTATCACACCCGGTCATCACGTGTTGTCTCAAAACGAAGAACTATCACAACAGTGCACACTCGGGGAGAACACAATTTTATCTTGAAATTTTAGTGAGGGATAACTTTATATGCTACCTCGTCCTAAGCAAAATAAAGTGCATAAAAGTATTAACATCACATGCAAATCATAAGTGATATGATATGGCCATGAACGTGTGCTTCTCGATCTCCGTCCCCAAAGCACCGGCATGATCTCCATCATCACCGGCGCCACACCATGATCTCCATCATTGTGCTACCATCGAGGTTGTCGCGCTAACTATGTTATTACTACTAAAGCTACTGACTAGCTAGCGATAAAGAAAAGCATCACCAAGCGCAAAATAATTAAAGACAACCCTATGGCTCCTCCCATTTGCCGTAGCATCGACGTGCAAGTCGGTATTTAACTATTACAACATGATTATCTCATACATCGAATATATCATATCATGTCTTTGGTCATATCACATCACAACATACCCTGCAAAAACAAGTTAGACGTCCCCTAATTTGTTGTTGCATTTTTTACGTGGCTGCTATGGGTATCTAGTATGATCGAATCTTACTTACGCCAAACCACAATAGTGATATCGAAGTTTCTATTTAACCTTCTCCAAGGAGAGCCTCGGTCAAATCCGATTCAACTAAAGTTGGAGAAACAGACACCTGCCAGCCATCTTTCACTACAGGAATCAGCTTCTTTGTCGTCCGCCATAACGGACAGCAAAGAGGACTCCACCGACAGCAAAGAGGAATCCACAGACGGCAAAGAGAACACGTGTCGACAAAGATTCTGCGTCACCTTACGACGGCGTTGTAGCTTCTTTGTAGTCATCCTACCCTAAGCGGACGGCATAGCTCTTTGCCGTCGGTATCTGGCACCGAGCAGTCAGCAAATAAATTGAGACGGCAGCCGACAAGCGACGCCTCCGTTAGGGCTAACAGAGCCTTTGTCATCTGCCTCCCTCATCCCCTTTGTCGTCTGCCTCCCTCATCCCCTTTGTCGTCTGACTCCCTCACCCCCTTTGTCGTTTGCCTCCTCGGGCAGCAGATGGCAAAGAAGCTATATGGCCAGCTGCTGCTACCCTCCCAGGGTGCACAGCTGGGTGCCATGTGGCATCTTTGCCGTCGGCCAGCTGATGGCAAAGCTCTTTGCCATCAGCTGGCAGATGGCAAAGAGCCCATATAGCTTCTGTTTTGTTTGCTTTTTTATTATTTCACAGCACACACACACACACACACACACACACACACACATATATATATATATATATATATATATATATATATATATATATATATATATATATATATATATTTCACAGCACATATATGATATATATTTCACAACACATATATATAGTTCATCACACATATATGATATACATATAAAGTTCATCAATGTACATCCCATATATCGAAAGAAACAACATACAAAGTTTTACACTTCTCATCCATAGATACATATACATATAGTTCAACATTGTTCATCAACTCAAATGAAAACTAGAACTAATAAGGCACTCCTTGAATGCCAGCTTCCATGCATGTAGTACATCCAATCTGCCAAAATGTGAATAAGAAAGTGAGAAGAAGAACACCATATGATGTTTTGAGCTAATTATGTCATTTTAGAGGAAAACAAGCTAAGTATATAATATTCATGAGCTAACCAAGGTTCTTATGCCATTTTGAGCTTATTATGTCATTTTGGAGCTAAATGGGCTAATTATGTCATTGTTGGGGAAAATAAGGTAAGGAGAATATGAAAGAGGAGAAGAAAGAGGAGGAGGAGGAGAAGAAGAAGAAATCAAGAAGAAGGAGAAGAAGAAGGAGAATTAGAAGGAGGAGAAGGTCTTCTCCTCCTTCTCCTTCTTCTCCTCCTCCTCCTTCTCCTTCTTCTTCTCTTCTTCTTATTCTTCTTCCTTCTTTTCATTTTTCCTATTTCTTCTCCTCTTGTTGGAGCTAAATTATCTAATTATGTCTTTTTTGAGCTATATGGGCTAATTTTGTCATTTTATAGGAAAACAATCTAAGTATATAATATTCATGAGCTAACCAAGGTTCTTATGCTCTTTTGAGCTTATTATGTGATTTTGGAGCTAAATGGGCTAATTATGTCATTGTTGGGGAAAATAAGGTAAGGAGAATATGAAAGAGGAGAAGAAAGAGGAGGAGGAGAAGAAGAAGAAGAAATCAAGAAGAAGGAGAAGGAGAAGGAGAACGAGGAGAAGGAGGATAAGGAGGAGAAGTTCTTCCTTCTCCTCCTTCTCCTTCTTCTCCTTCTCCTCCTTCTCCTTCTTCTTCTCTTCTTCTTCTTCTTCTTCTTCCTTCTTTTCATTTTTCCTATTTCTTCTCCTCTTCTCCACTTGTTGGAGCTAAATTATCTAATTATGTCTTTTTGGAGCTATATGGGCTAATTATGTCATTTTAGAGGAAAACAAGCTAAGAATATAATATTCATGAGCTAACCAACGTTTTTATGCCATCTTGAGCTTATTATGTCATTTTGGAGCTAAATGGGCTAATTATGTCATTGTTGGGGAAAATAAGGTAAGGAGAATAAGAAAGAGGAGAAGAAAGAGGAGGAGGAGAAGAAGAATAAGAAATCAAGAAGAAGGAGACGAAGAAGAAGAAGGAGAAGGAGGAGGAGGAGAAGGTCTTCTCCTCCTTCTCCTCCTTCTTCTCCTACTCCTCCTTCTCCTTCTTCTTCTCTTCTTCTTCTTCTTCTTCCTTCTTTTCATTTTTCCTATTTGTTCTCCTCTTCTCCGCTTGATGGAGCTAAATTATCTAATTATGTATTTTCGGAGCTATATGGGCTAATTATGTCATTTTAGAGGAAAACAAGCTAAGAAAATAATATTCATGAGCTAACCAAGGTTTTTATGCCATTTTGAGCTTATTATGTCGTTTTGGTGATAAAGATTAAAAGAAATTAGTACAACATAAAAAAATTGAATAACTGACATGAATAATAATATGTACAATATAATTTAAGTTGTGAATCTTACAAACTAATAATCATCATCAATAAATGCATCATCATCATCACTATCACGCATGTGTTCATGAATGACGTGCTCATCGGGTTCAACGACACGAAGTTGTGGAAGGCAAATCTGTAATGGGTCAAGCATTGACACGTCATCCGCATCAGTAACCTCTTCTAGTTCCAGCTCTGCTGATTCCGGCTTAGGGGTGAATCGGATTCATTATTGCTGTCTACTTCCATGTTCAGGGGTGAAGCACGGCGGTTCTTGAAATTTTTCTTGGAAAGACGTGTTTCTTGGAATAATTCTCCATCATATGTGTATGGGTTAATGTGAGGTTCATAATCCTATTCATTTGGGAGAGGTGGTCTAAAATGTAGCGGCACTTCATAAACAACATACCAACCTTCCAGATTCTTATCAGTTTGGCATGCCCACGGTTGATAGAAAACTTGGGTCGCCTGTTGACCCATAATATAGACATCGGGAACATCTAAATGGGTGTTTGGATTGATTTCGACTAGTCCTATATGTTCATGAGTCCTTCTAGTCTCCTTCGGCTAGAACCAATAACATTTGAAGACTACGATGTTCGGTGGGTTTTCACCATAGAATTGAAGTTCATAAATTGGTTCAACTCCGCCATAATACTCGATAACACCTTCGCCGATAGCAGAGACACCACAATTTGTAGATTTCCGGTCGGGCATAGATAGCTCTTTGCCAAAGGTACGAAAGAGATACTCGTTGATGTTGTATTTCTCAAATGAACGGACCTTATAGTCAAAACCATTAGCGGCTTGTCTCAATTCGGCGTCCATAGACTCTGAATTAGCCTACAAGTTTAATACAAAATGGTTGTTGCATTAGCCGCAAGTTAGACCAAGAAATGAAATGGTCCATTATTGATAATTACTGTTTGTTTGAACCAAGAGATGAAACCGGGATAGCCGCCTCCTATCTTTGCCAGAAGCTCATACTCTTTGACGTAATCATTTTCGATCACCACTCCATCCGAGAATTTGGCGACGTATCGGCTGTATGAAATATCCGGGAATAAGAGCAGTTCAAAGGAATTAGAAGTTACGGAAAAATATGCCGAGAACTTACTCGATGTACGGCCGCACTTTTGTTAGGTCGTTGAAGATATACAACAAAATGTTCCGCCATTCTTCGACATCCAATGTTATTGGTTTCGAAGCACCGGCTAGTGAAAGCTTCCCTTTGAATAGGTTGTGGTTGGACCCACCTTTTTAGGGTCTGCATCATTGTGCCGAGGCTTCGGATTATGCAAATTATGATTTTTGGCTTCGTAGTGTGCTGTCAAAAAGTTTGCCACCTCCTTAGTAATGAATGCCTCAGCCATCATGCTTCAATTCTACGCTTATTTTTACATTTAGCTCGAAGCGTCTTCTGCATCCTCTCAGTGGCATAGCACCAACGATTTTGCACGGGCTCACCCAATCTTGCCTCGGTCAGTAGATGTAAAATCAAATGCTGCATTGGATTAAAGAAGCCCGGCGGAAATATCTTCTCTAACTTGCACAACAACTCCGGTGCAAACTCCTCCATGTCATCTACCATGCCAGTCGACAATTCTTTCGCAAAAAGAACACGGAAGAAATAGCTCAGCTCCGCCAATACTAGCCATTCATTCTCAGGAATAAAGCCACGTAACATCACCAGCATTACCTGCTCTAGCCATATGTGCCAATCATGACTCTTGAGACCAAAGATTTTTAATTTTTCAAGACTCGCTCCCCTCTTTAGATTCGCTGCATACCCATCGACGAACATCAAGTGCATTTAGACCCACAAGATAATTTCCCTCATAGCTAGCCTTCCAAGATTGAACCAGGCCTTTGGCTTCGACCACTTCTGCTTTCCTTCACATTCTCGCATGTTTTGTAACGGTCTATGACATAGTGTCTCTTGATCGACTCTAGCCTTAGTATTATCCTTTGTCTTACCATCTATGTCGAACAATGTACCAAAAATAGCCTGTCTGATATTCATTTCAGTGTGCATCATGTCGATATTGTGTGGAAGAAGGAGGTCTTTGAAGTAAGGCAGATCCCAGAAGCATGGCTTGTGATTCCAGGCGTGTTTTGAACTATACCCCTTGAAATACCTTGGACGCTCTGGATCAGGCTCGAGGGCGTTTAACTTATCCAGGATCTGTTGGCCTCTCAACGCAGGTGGTGCCAAGTTTTTGACAACTTTACCTTTGGTAAAGTTCTTCTTGTCTTTTCTGAACTGATGGTCAGGATCCAGGAACTGTCTATGCAAGTCAAAGCAAGAATATGTAACGACCAAACCTCAAAGGATTTGAGTCTCTGTGCTTTACTGTGCTAGTCCCTGGATCGACTCGCTAGCACACACAGTATAGATGAAAACCAGATATAGCAAGTGCATCATTTATTATAACGTGTGATCTAGAATTTATAAAATATAACAATCTGCATAGCCCTTAGCTAGCTTCATTCTATTAAACAGCGGAAAAGTAGCAGAATAATAACGATGAGCCCCATCATAGCCCACTGGCGATGTTGAGTGAAGACTCGCGACCCTAACGGTACCTTACTCCTCGTCTGAATATCCTGCAACATGATACGTTGCAGCCATATAGGTCAATACTTTGAATGTATTGGCAAGTTACACAGGAAAAATAATATAACAGACCTACATGTATATGCATAGTATAACAAGAGAAAGGCTGATGGTTATTTTGCAGAAAGCTGATTTTATCCTCATAGCTACCTAATAGTCAAGTTTTAGTTTGTTTGCCACAATACTCACATATGGTTGAATTGGCATCTCCAACTCCAACCTATTACCATCGTTAAGTTTCCCACCAAGTTTTATTAAGTGTTCATTTGTCAAGATCATCCAACAACTGTAATGGCCTAGCTGCTCAGAATTGTCCATAACCGGGGACACGACTAATCATGATTAGTTTATACACTCTGCAGAGGTTAGTACGTTGTACCCACTGGACCCAACCCGAAGATTGAGATGAAGTCTTTCAGAAGCAGTCACCTAGTCCCACAGGAGGCCCATCCCACCTATCATAGCTACATCAGCTGGCACATCCGGGTAAGGTTTCCACGACTGATCAACTAAGCCAGAGCCCATAATAGCCAGTGGTCACACAAGGAAGCTACTAGTCACTAAGTCTGTTTGATCTTTTTGAACCTGGGCGGCATCCACTTACATTGAGAGGGTTGATACCATGATGTTCTTGAAACCACCCAGCAATACCATATCCGCCCAGAGGTGAATTAAATCCTTAATTACTACTCAAATTTATTTTTGTAGTAATCCTCACATAATCTCAATGAACAGGAACCAATCCCCGTCTACATAGCATAGCAAAAAATTTATCAAACACGATCTTCATGACAAGGGGATATAGGTCAATACCATAGAAAAATAATAATATTCCTATACATGCATAAATTTCGTAGGGTGATATAATACTACATGCATAGAAAATAATAGGTAAAGGATGATCAACATGTAACTTGCCTTGATTGTTCAGAAAGTCACACTCCTGACAATAGTTTGCGTCGCACTCCGCACAATCTACACGTTGCAAACAATCACACCAATCAATCACCACAATCACATAACACCAAATAAAACCATCGGCAATAAAACAACTTGTTTAAAACCAAAGCATAAATAGCATGGCAGCAGGTATAAAATCATCAACATGCTGATACGATGACAACGCAAAAAGAATCAACTAAATCGGATAAACGGTTGCAAAATATGGCCTCTGATAGGTTTAAAACAAATCTGATCCAACTAAAATTTTAAATTCCGCTAACCTGAAAACTATTGGTGCTATCATGTTCTGCTCATCAGTACGAGATCACAGGAAAAAGAATTTCCTGATTCGGAGTTACGAGTAAAAAGATAAACGCCTTTCAAAATTATACCGAGAATCTGACAAAGCTAAAAACAGGTTAAAAATAGGATTAATTCGTCCTGAAGCTGTTCATCAGGGTTTGATGAATCGGATCGTGCGTGCGGTCTCACCACGAACAGCGGGAAAAATGGAACCTTCTCGGTGTGGCTCCTCCGATGGTGCTCCGGTGACGGTTGAACGGACTCCGGTGATGACGGCTCCGCGAAGTCCGGCGAAAACGGATGAACTTCGGTGGTGCTCCGGCGGACGGGGCTCCGGTGTGCTCTGCGGTGCGTTCCTCGGCGAGATGGGGCGAATCAAATCAGCGACAGGAAAAAGAAATCGGAGCACGGGATTCGGCCTCCTGGGGTTTCTTCTGCTCGTGGAAAGAAGAGTCCTCGCGCACGGGCTTCGGTTCCTGGGAACTTATTCCCTCGCGAGAAGTCCTGGGGCAACTCGGTAACGAGCCTGGCTCGGAGTAGGAATAGGTGAGGCGAGGGTGGGGCCACCTGGGGCGAAGCCCCCCTGGTGCGCTCGGTGGGGAGGCTGTGTGGTCGCTGGTGGCGCTCGAGCGAAGGGAGGATGTGGCGCGCTGGGGAACCTGGTGCGTGGTCAACGCTGGGGCTGGGTGCCCTGGGAGGTGGGGCTCTCGCTGGTTGCGTGGTGCGCTGGGCACTCGTGGGCAGCGCTAGGATCGTTGGCTGGGCTGAGCCTGGCTCGGCCTGGCCAGCTGGTGGGTTCTCTTTTTTTTAAGAAAACAGCTACGAGAAATAAAAATTAAAAGAAAACAAATAAATATTTTTCTAGCTAAATAAATACCAACAAATATATACTGTTATAAATATATACTACGATAGTAATATATATACACAAAATATATACATATAATATACGCATATAGTAATATATATATATATATACGTATAGATATGTATATATATTAAAATGCTAATACAGACGCATATATATAAGTATAAAATAAATCCACCTAATAAATAATACAGGAACCCTAGTTCCACCTAATGCATTTTTTTAAATAGCTTTTATGCAATAGGACGAACAACGAGCTTTTAAAAACTCAACTAAAATTAATTTCAGAGATTATAAAATTTGCAAAACCAAATCGGACAACTTTAAATAACATTTTAAACATCATGAACTTTTTATTTCACAAGGGAGAAGTCATATTATCTCCACTCAAATAAATTGCCTGAAGTTACATAATGAATAAAATTTTCAAAAGAGCAAAATAATGCATAAAAATATGAGATGCATATGAATGATCTATTAACATCCGAATTTAAGAAAATTGGGATGTTACAAACCTACCCCCTTAAGATGAATCTCGCCCTCGAGATTCGGGTTGGCTAGCAAATAGGTGTGGGTGATCCTGCTTGAGATCCTCCTCTCGTTCCCAAGTAGCCTCTTCTTTTGTATGATGATCCCACTGAACTTTGCATAATCTGATTGTCTTGGTGCGAGTAACTCTCTCTGCTGTTTCCAGAATCTTAACAGGCTTTTACTCATATGTCAAGTCAGTCTCCAACTGAATTGCCTCAAGTGGCACGATATCTCTCAAAGGAACATCTGCCATCTCGGCATGACACTTCTTCAGCTGGGATACGTGAAACACATTATGAACTCCTGACAAAGCTTCTGGCAACTCTAGCTGATAAGCTACCTCTCCTCGACGCTCCAAGATCCTGTAAGGCCCCACAAAGCGTGGTGCTAACTTACCTTTGATTCCAAACCTCTTAATTCCACGAAGTGGTGAAACTCTAAGGTATGCACGGTCTCCTACCTCATATGTCACCTCCTTACGCTTTGCATCGGCATAACTCTTCTGTCTGGATTGTGCTATCTTTAGCCTGTCACAAACCAACCTGACTTTCTCCTCAGCATCTCTAATCAAGTTTGGTCCAAAGAACTGACGCTCTCCAACCTCATCCCACATCAATGGTGTCCTGCACTTCCTACCATACAGAAACTCAAACCGTGCTATCTGCAAACTAGCCTGATAACTATTATAATATGAGAACTCTGCATATGGTAAATTATCATCCCAACTGGACCCGTAGTCCAAAGCACAAGCTCTCAACATATCCTCCAATATCTGGTTCACCCTCTCTGTCTGCCCATCTATTTGTGGATGGAATGATGTACTGAACTCCAGTCTAGTACCCAATGATTCATGCAACTGACGCCAAAATTTAGACGTGAACTGAGTACCTCTATCAGACACTACCTTCTTTGGAACTCCATGCATACAGACAATTCTGGACATATAAATCTTTGCTAGCTTAGCACTGGTATAGGTAGTCTTTACCGGGATGAAGTGAGCGACTTTAGTCAAACGTTCAACAACTACCCAAATAGAATCATAACCTGATCGAGTCCTGGATAATCCAGTGATGAAATCCATACCAATCTGGTCCCACTTCCAATCAGGTATAGGCAAGGGTTGTAACAAACCTACTGGTTTCTGATGCTCTGCTGTAACTCTCTGGCACACATCACATACTGCAATATACTCAGCAATTTCCCTCTTCAGGCTAGGCCACCAAAATCTCTCCCTCAAATCCAAATACATCTTAGTATTACCTGGGTGAATAGAATAAGGTGAATCATGCGCCTCCTAAAGAATCAGCTTTCTTATATCTGCATCCTGAGGTACACAAATACGCTTCTCAAACCATATGGTTCCATGTTCATCCTCATGGAAATATTTTGCCTTCCCTTTTAGCATATTCTCCTTTATCTCAGCAATATACTTATCATCCTTTTGAGCTTCTCTAATTCTATCAAGCAAAATAGGCCTTACCTCAAGTGTAGCCAAATAGCCTCTAGGGACCATCTCCAATCTCAGATTTCTGAACTGCTCACATAACTCCGGTGGCATATCATCAATATCAATTGCATTAGCATGGCTCCTACGACTCAATGCATCAGCAACAACATTAGCCTTACCAGGATGATACTGCACATTCAGATCATAATCCTTAATAAGCTCCAACCATCTCCTGTGTCTGAGGTTCAACTCCCTTTGAGTAAATATGTACTTCAGGCTCTTATGATCAGTAAATATATCACAATGATTACCAACGAGATAATGCCTCCAAGTTTTCAATGCATGCACAACTGAGGCTAACTCCAAATCATGTGTAGGATAATTATGCTCATGATTCTTAAGCTGACGTGAAGCATAAGAAACAACTTTACCTTCCTGCATCAAAACACTCCCAAGTCCCTGACGAGAAGCATCACAATATACCTGGAAGTCTTTATGTATGTCTGGCAAAGTTAAGACTGGTGATGTGACTAAACGTTGCTTCAACTCCTGAAAGCTAGCTTCATAATCATCGGTCCAAACAAACTTATTCCCCTTCTTCAACAATTCAGTCATAGGCTTTGCAATCTTTGAGAAATTCTCAATAAACCTTCTGTAATAACCTGCTAAGCCCAAAAAGCTGTGAATCTCACAAACTGACGTGGGTGTCTCCCACTCTGTAACAACAGCAACCTTGGATGGATCAACTGCAACTCCATTACCTGATATAACATGGCCAAGGAATGCTACCTCATCCAGCCAAAACTCACATTTACTGAACTTGGCATACAACTGGTGCTCCCTCAATTTCTCCAACACAAAACGCAAATGCACCTCATGCTCTTGCTTATTCTTGGAGAACACCAATATATCATCAATGAAAACAACCACAAATTTATCCAAGAACTCCATAAACACCTTGTTCATCATATTCATGAAGTATGTTGGGGCATTAGTCAATCCAAATGACATAACAGTATACTCATACAGCCCATACCTCGTAGTGAAAGCGGTCTTTGGAATATCTTGCTCACGAATCTTAAATTGATGATAACCAGAACGAAGATCAATCTTAGAAAACACAGTAGCTCCCTCCAACTGGTCAAACAGATCATTTATCATAGGCAAAGGATACTTATTCTTAATGGTTACCTCATTCAGAGAACGATAATCAACGCACATCCTCAAGGTTCCATCCTTCTTTTCCACAAACAAAACAGGGGCTCCCCAAGGTGATGAACTTGGGCGAATAAATCCTTGTGCCTGTAATTCCCTTAACTGCTTCTTCAATTCCTCCAACTCTTGAGGAGGCATTATGTATGGTCTCTTTGCAATAGGCCCAGTACCAGGCATTAAATCAATGAGAAACTTAATATCTCTATCTGGTGGCATACCTGGCAACTCCTCCAGAAACACATCTAGATAATCCTTCACAACTAGCACCTCTTCCAGGCTACCCCCCTTAAGAGAGTTCACCTGCATCCTCTTATGCTGGTACTTACATACATATTTGATTCTTGTCCCGTCTGGTGCATTCAGAGAAATAGATCGACTAGCACAATCAATGACACCCTGATATTTGATCATCCAATCCATACCCAAAATAATATCCAGACCTTGCGACTTCAATATGATCAAATCTGTAGGGAAAATGTGCTTCCCAATAGACAAGGGCATCTGAAAACATCCCAAACTTGCTATCATCTCAGCTCCTGGGGAACTCACTCTAATAGGCATACGAAGGGTTTTGGTTGGCAAGAATAGATGAGTAATAGATAGGGTAGGTCTAAAGGAATATAGATATTCTACCCATATGCATATTATGATCAAGGTAATATATATGCGGCAACAAAACATCATAACAAATAACACAAACAAGCATAACAATAATCAAACATATCTATATATATAGTCGAATAATTCCGACAAGATCCTAGTTTAACAGACAAGCAAAGTAACAATCAAGCAAGCAACCTAGTATCGTCATGCCACAAAGCGGGCATAAACAGATACCCTAACACATTAATATCGCAAATAAAAACAAGATAAGTGGTGGTCTCAACACTAGTTCCTACTTAAGCTGGTCAAGATACTAGAGTGGTTGTCTAATGAAAGAGTAAGATGTAGACAAAGTTTATAGAATAATTTTCACTCCTATGGCTTTTCTAATCCATTTTCTAAGGCCACGACCTACAGTCAACGCATTGCTCTGATGCCATCTGTAACGACCAAACCTCGAAGGATTTGAGTCTCTGTGCTTTACTGTGCTAGTCCCTGGATTGACTCGCTAGCACACACAGTATAGATGAAAACCAGATATAGCAAGTGCATCATTTATTATAACGTATGATCCAGAATTTATAAAATATAACAATCTGCATAGCACTTAGCTAGCTTTATTCTATTAAACAGCGGAAAAGTGGCAGAATAATAACGATGAGCCCCATCATAGCCCACTGGCGATGTTGAGTGAAGACTCGCGACCCTAACGGTACCTTACTCCTCGTCTGAATATCCTGCAACATGATACGTTGCAACCATATAGGTCAATACTTTGAATGTATTGGCAAGTTACACAGGAAAAATAATATAACAGAACTACATGTATATGCATAGTATAACAAGAGAAAGGTTGATGGTTATTTTACAGAAAGCTGATTTTATCCTCATAGCTACCTAATAGTCAAGTTTTAGTTTGTTTGCCACAATACTCACATATGGTTGAATTGGCATCTCCAACTCCAACTTATTACCATCATTAAGTTTCCCACCAAGTTTTATTAAGTGTTCATCTGTCAAGATCATCCATCAACTGTAATGGCCTAGCTGCTCAGAATTGTCCATAACCGGGGACACGGCTAATCATGATTAGTTTATACACTCTGCAGAGGTTAGTACGATGTACCCACTGGACCCAACCCGAAGATTGAGATGAAGTCTTTCAGAAGCAGTCACCTAGTCCCACAGGAGGCCCATCCCACCTATCATAGCTACATCAGCTGGCACATCCGGGTAAGGTTTCCACGACTGATCAACTAAGCCAGAGCCCATAATAGCCAGTGGTCGCACAAGGAAGCTACTAGTCACTAAGTCTGTTTGATCTTTTTGAACCTGGGCGGCATCTACTTACATTCAGAGGGTTGATACCATGATGTTCTTGAAACCATCCAGCAATACCATATCCGCCCAGAGGTTAATTAAATCCTTAATTACTACTCAAATTTATTTTGTAGTAATCCTCACATAATCTCAATGAATACAGGAACCAATCCCCGTCTACATAGCATAGAAAAAAAATTATCTAACATGATCTTCATGACAAGGGGATATAGCTCAATAGCATAGCAAAATAATAATATTCCTATACATGCATAAATTTCATAGGGTGATATAATACTTCATGCATAGAAAATAATAGGTAAAGGATGATCAACATGTAACTTGCCTTGATTGTTCAGAAAGTCACACTCCTGACAATAGTTTGCGTCGCACTCCGCACAATCTACACGTTGCAAACAATCACACCAATCAATCACCACAATCACATAACACCAAATAAAACCATCGTCAATAAAACAACATGTTTAAAACCAAAGCATAAATAGCATGGCAGCAGGTATAAAATCATCTACATGCTGATACGATGACAACGCAAAAAGAATCAACTAAATAGGATAAATGGTTGCAAAATATGGTCTCCGTAGGTTTAAAACAAATATGATCCAAATAAAATTTTAAACTCCGCTAACCTGAAAACTATTGGTGCTATCATGTTCTTCTCATCAGTACGAGATCACAGGAAAAAGAATTTCCTGATTCGGAGTTACGAGTAAAAAGATAAACGCGTTTCAAAATTATACCGAGAATCTAACACAGCTAAAAACAGGTTAAAAATAGGATTAATTCTTCCTGAAGCTGTTCATCAGGGTTTGATGAATCGAATCGTGCGTGCGTTCTCACCACGAACAGCGGGGAAAAACGGAACCTACTCGGTGTGGCTCCTCCGATGGTGCTCCGGTGACGGTCGAACGGACTCCGGTGATGGCGGCTCCGCGAACTCCGGTGAAAACAGTTGAACTCCGGTGGTGCTCCGGGAGACGGGGCTCCGGTGTGCTCTGCGGTGCGTTCCTCGGCTAGATGGGGCGAATCAAATCAGCGACAGGGAAAAGAAATCGGAGCACGGGATTCGGCCTCCTGGGGTTTCTTCTGCTCGTGGAAAGAAGAGTCCTGGCGCACGGGCTTCGGTTCCTGGGAACTTATTCCCTCGCAAGAAGTCGTGGGGCAACTCGGTAACGAGCCTGGCTCGGAGTAGGAATAGGCGAGGCGAGGGTGGGGCCACCTGGGGCGAAGCCCCCCTGGTGCGCTCGGTGGGGAGGCTGTGTGGTCGCTGGTGGCGCTCGAGCGAAGGGAGGCTGTGGCGCGCTGGGGAACCTGGTGCGTGGTCAACGCTGGGGCTGGGTGCCGTGGGATCTGGGGCTCTCGCTCGTTGCGTGGTGCGCTGAGCACTTGTGGGCAGCGCTAGGATCGCTGGCTGGGCTGAGCCTGGCTCGGCCTGGCCAGCTGGTTACGAGAAATAAAAATTAAAAGAAAACAAATAAATATTTTTCTAGCTAAATAAATACCGACAAATATATACTGTTATAAATATATACTACGATAGTAATATATATATACACAAAATATATACATATAATATACGCATATAGTAATATATATATATATACATATAGATATATATATATTAAAATGCTAATATAGACGCATATATATAAGTATAAAATAAATCCACCTAAAAAATAATAAAGGAACCCTAGTTCCACCTAATGCAAAAAAAATTGAAAATAGCTTTTATGCAATAGGACGAACAACGAGCTTTTAAAAACTCAACTAAAAATAATTTCAGAGATTATAAAATTTGCAAAACCAAATCGGACAACTTCAAATAACATTTTAAACATCATGAACTTTTTATTTCACAAGGGAGAAGTCATATTATCTCCACTCAAATAAATTGCGTGAAGTTACATAATGAATAAAATTTTCAAAAGAGCAAAATAATGCATAAAAATATGAGATGCATATGAATGATCTATTAACATCCGAATTTAAGAAAATTGGGATGTTACAGAATACTTCCGACCCTCCTGCAACCAATGAAACTAGAGAGATGCCTTGCATTGGGGGCACGGGAACCTTCCATGCACACACCATCTAGAGAATAGTGGATACGCCGGCAAGTCATGCATAGAGTACATGTACCACACGTGCATTTTGAAGTTTTGTTTTCTAGCGGCATCGTATGTCTTGACTCCATTATCCCAAGCTTCTTCCAATTCATCTTTAAGCGGTTGCGGGTACACATTCATATTCTTCCCCGGATAATTGGGCCCTGGAATTATCAACGTCAGAAATATGTTCTTTCTTTGCATAATCTCGCCGGGGGGGATTGAGTGGAATGAAAAATACAGACCAACAACTGTATTGGGTTGGCGTCATGCCGAATGGATTAAAACCATCCGTGGCGGTGCAGACTCGAGTATTCCTTGGAACTGTCGCTTTATCCTGATGCAATCCATCAAAATGTTTCCACGCTTCCCCATCCGATGTGTGTACCGCCATCTTATTTCCCTCTGCATCTAGTTCGGTTCTTTTGCCCAATTTGTGCCATGTCATCTATATGGCTGTCTCTTCGACCATGAAAAGACGTTGAAGCCTTGGTACGATTGGCATATACCGAAGAACACTAACTGAGATTCTGGTCTACCTCTTCTCACCCATACCGTTGTCTACCACAAGATACGTGCAAGACTCGCAATTGGGACAATAGTCCAAGTGTGTATACTCCTTCCTAAATAAGAAACATCCTTTCTCACATCCATCTATCTTCTCATAGGGCATCTTAAGTACACGAAGTATTTTGTCCGACTGGTACAGGTTTGCAGGCATGACATGGCCTTTGGGTAGGAAGCGTCCAAATAGCATTCTCTTCCCAAGTTGAACTGAGCCTTCAGAGCCATTACTTGTGCAATTGCATCCAGCTGACAAAGCTCAGTGTGCTCATGGAGAGGACGATTTGAAGACTCCAACATTTCATAGAAGGCCTTTGCAGATTCCTCAATCTCATCTTCCGAATCCCGAGCATCATCAAAGTCGTGCACCATGTCTTTGATCCCGGTACCATGCTCGTCGGTGCGACGACGGACCACCTCACCTCCAGTGCGTTGTATAGACTCACCATGAAATGTCCACAACGTATAATTAGGCTTAAAACCCCTCCTCTGCAGGTGTTTAATCATTACAGCCGCTGTCGTCTTTTTATAGTTGTCGCATCTAGGACAGGGGCAATAGTTTCTTTCCTGGCCATTTGCAAATGCGGCTTTCACCAATTCCATGGTTTTTAGAAACCATTATTTCGTCATCTCTTTCTGACTAGGGTGATCGGTATACATCCACGCACGATCACTCATCTTGCCTAGCTACTAAAGACACAAGAAATATATTTATATATAATTTAGTATATATATTCATCAGTTAATCAAGTTCGCAATTTTTATTACGTCCATGCAACCTACACGCTAATAGGTAAAGATAGGTCCTAATCCCACCCGAGTATGTGTAGATTGGGTTCGTTTTCCCATGCTCTGCTCCGGATCCAACGCAAAATTTTGGCAGCACCTCCCCGTTGTTCTCCTGATACATGTCTCCGCAATAAACAGAGAGGATGTGTATTCGGAGAACAATAGGGAGGCACTGCCGAAATTATGCATCGGATCCGGAACAAAGCATATGGGAAAACAAACCCAATCTATACATACTCGGGTTGTCCATGGATAACGTTGGACAATTCGAAAGAATCACGGTTATAAATATAAGCAAATGCATGCATATTTATAATTGTAACCCTTTCGAACGGGAGATGCATACTGGTCACGCATACTGATAAATTAATTTAATTACCTAAATCTAGCAAGTTTCATCCGAAAACTGACCCACAGTAAATGAAGGGGCGAGGAGATGACATTTGTATGGACCAACGAATGTAGGGCGGAGCTCGTACAAGGCACGGGGAGGTCTTTGCACAGCAGACCTCACAGCGACGAGACAACTGTCACATGTAAATCCACCCGATCAACACAAATATGCTAATTATGTCTTTTCGGAGCTAAATGGGCTAATTATGTCGTTTTAGAGGAAAACAAGCTAAGAATATAATATTCATGAGCTAACCAAGGTTCTTATGATGTTTTTACCCTAACTAAGCTAATTATGTCATTTTGGAGGATAATTATCTAAGTATGTCTTTGTTGGGGAAAATAAGCTACGTAGAAGAAGACAGAGAAGAAGCAAGAAGAGAATAAGAAGGAGAAGGAGGAGAAGGAGAAGGAGGAGGAGGAGAATGAGAAGGAGGAGCAGGAGAAGAAGAAGAGAAGAAGAAGGAGAAGAAGAAGGAGAAGAAGGAGGAGAGAAAAAGAAGAAGGATAAGGAGAACAATGAGGGAGAAGAAGAAGGAGAAGAAGGAGAAGGAGGGCTCCTTCTCCTCCTCCTCCTTCTCCTTCTTCTTCTCTTCTTCTTCGCTTCTTCTTTTCATTATTCATCTTTCTTCTCCTCTTCTTCTTCTCCTCCTCCTCCTCCTCCTCCTCTTCTCCTCTTCTTCCTCCTCTTCTTCTTCTTCTTCCTCTTATTTCTATTTCTATTTTTATTTATCCTCTTCTTCTACTTATTCTTCGTTTCTTCTTTTTTCTCTTCTTCTCCTTCTTATTTTTTTCTTCTTCTCTTCTTCTCTTCTTCTTCTCTTCTTCTTTTCTTCTTCTCCTTATTATTTTTTTCTCCTCCTCTTCTTCTTCTTCTTCTTATTATTTTTTTCTTCTCCTCTTCTTCTTCTTCTTCTTCTTCTTCTCCTTCTTCTCCTCCTCTTCTTCTTCCTCTTCTTTCTATTAAGCTACCTAACTAGTGGCAGATGGTCTTTATATGAAAAGCTAAGAACTAAATAACAACTACAATAACATCAACAACTACTACAACGACTACAATAAGAACAACTACTACAACAACTACTACTACAACAACAATACAAAATCAACTTTGTAGTTATAATCTAATTCCAAAAAAACTAAATAACAAAAAGTTAATTTTCCCATGGGGGTGGCGGTGTGTGGGTGTGGGGGCTCATCGGCAGGGGTGGCTCTGGCGTCGTGGGCGGCGGGGCCGGGGGTGTTGGGGCGGCTGGGTGGCGCCAGTGGTGTTGGGGCTGCGGGGCGGCACCGGGGGCGATGGGGCGGCGGCGGGGGGGCTGTGGGGCACCGGGGCGGCGCCGAGAGCGATGGGGCGGCGCTGGCGGGGTTGTGGGGCACCGGGGCGGCGCCGGGGGCGGCGGCGCGACGGTGGTGGCGACGGTGGGCGTCGGGGGAGAGGAGTGGAAGAGAGTGGCCGTTTGAGAGAGAGAGAGATAGGGCCAGGGTGGATCGGGACGGCTGTTACAAAAGTCCTAAGCTTTGTCGTCTGTTGGCGGATGGCAAAGGGTTTATACTCTTTGTCGTCTGCCTCCGGACTCTTTGTCGTCCGCTAGCAAACGGCAAAGAAGCAACTGTAGTTTGACCTAACATTCCCTCGGCCAGGTGGGCCCAGTCCAAAGCTTTGCCGTCTGCTGTCCTAATCGTTGTCGTCTGCGGCTGATGGCAAAGAAGTGACTGATGGCAAAGACATTCTATGCCATCAGCCAGTTCTTTGTCGTCAACTTTGTGGCAGCTAACGGCAAAGACACTCTTTGCCATCAGCCAGCAGATGGCAAAGATTTGGCAGACGGCAAAAAACTGAATTCGAGTAGTGTTTATGCAACAAGTTGCATGTTAGTCGATGAAACCGGTCTCTCATAAGCATACGAGTAATGTTGGTCCGGGCTGCTTGATCCAACAATACCGCCGAATCAAGAAAAGACTAAGGAGGGCAGCAATCTGAATATCAATGCCCACAAACTCCTTTGTGTTCTACTCGATATGTCATCTATGCATAGACCTAGGTCTGATACCACTGTTGGGGAACGTCGCATGGGAAACAAAAAAATTCCTACGCGCACATTAGATATATCCATGGTGATGACCATCTACGAGAGGGTAGAGTGTATCCACATACCCTTGTAGATCGCTAAGCGGAAGCTTATATATCGCGGTTGATGTAGTGGAACATCTGTTCGAAATATGCCCTAGAGGCAATAATAAATTAGTTATTATTATATTTCTTAGTTCATGATAATCGTTTATTATCCATGCTATAATTGTATTGATTGGAAACACAATACTTGTGTGGATACATAGACAAACCACTGTCCCTAGTAAGCCTCTAGTTGACTAGCTCGTTGATCAAAGATGGTCAAGGTTTCCTGGCCATAGGCAAGTGTTGTCACTTGATAAACGGGATCACATCATTAGGAGAATCATGTGATGGACTAGACCCAAACTAATAGACGTAGCATGTTGATCGTGTCATTTTGTTGCTACTGTTTTCTGCGTGTCAAGTATTTGTTCCTATGACCATGAGATCATATAACTCACGGACACCGGAGGAATGCTTTGTGTGTATCAAACGTCGCAACGTAACTGGGTGACTATAAAGATGCTCTACAGGTACCTCCGAAGGGGTTCGTTGAGTTAGTATGGATCGAGACTGGGAATTGTCACTCCGTGTGACGGAGAGGTATCTCGGGGCCCACTCGGTAATACAACATCACACACAAGCCTTGCAAGCAATGTGACTTAGTGTAAGTTGCGGGATCTTGTATTACGGAACGAGTAAAGAGACTTGCCGGTAAATGAGATTGAAATAGGTATGCGGATACTCACGATCGAATCTCGGGCAAGTAACATACCGAAGGACAAAGGGAATGACATACAGGATTATATGAATCCTTGGCACTGAGGTTCAAATGATAAGATCTTCGTAGAATATGTAGGATCCAATATGGGCATCCAGGTCCTGCTATTGGATATTGACCGAGGAGTCTCTCGGGTCATGTCTACATAGTTCTCGAACCCGCAGGGTCTGCACACTTAAGGTTCGACGTTGTTTTATGCGTATTTGAGTTATATGGTTGGTTACCGAATGTTGTTAGGAGTCCCGGATGAGATCACGGACGTCACGAGGGTTTCCGGAATGGTTCGGAAACGAAGATTGATATATAGGATGACCTCATTTGATTACCGGAAGGTTTTCGGAGTTATCGGGAATGACGATTGGGTTCCGGGAGTTCACCAAGAGGGCCCACCCACCCCGGGGAAGCCCATGGGTGTTTGGGGTGCCACACCAGCCCTTAGTGGGCTGGTGAGACAGCCCAAGAGAGGCCTATGCGCATAGGAAAGAAAATCAAAGAGGAAAGAAAAAAAAAAGGAGGTGGGAAAGGGAAGAAGGACTCCACCTTCCAAACCAAGTGGATTTCGGTTTGGGAGGGGGAGACCTTCCCCCTTGGCTCGGCCGACTCCCTTGGGAGTCCTTGGACCCCAAGGCAAGTCTCCCCCCTCCTCCTCCTATATATAGTGGGGTTTTAGGGCTGATTTGAGACGACTTCTCCACGGCAGCCCGACCACATACCTCCACGGTTTTTCCTCTAGATCGCGTTTCTAAGGAGCTCGGGCGGAGCCCTGCTGAGACAAGGTCATCACCAACCTCCGGAGCACCGTCACGCTTCCGGAGAACTCCTCTACCTCTCCGTCTCTCTTGCTGGATCAAGAAGGCCGAGATCATCGTCGAGCTGTACGTGTGCTGAACGCGGAGGTGCCGTCCGTTCGGTACTAGATCGTGGGATTGATCGCGGGATTGTTCGCGGAGCGGATCGAGGGACGTGAGGACGTTCCACTACATCAACCGTGTTCACTAACGCTTCTGCTGTACGATCTACAAGGGTACATAGATCACTCATCCCCTCTCATAGATGGACATCACCATGATAGGTCTTCGTGCGCGTAGGAAAATTTTTGTTTCCCATGCGACGTTCCCCAACAGTGGTATCAGAGCTAGGTTCATGCGTAGATGTCTTCTCGAGTAGAACACAAAAGTTTTTGTGGGCGGTGATGTGCGTTTTGCTGCCCTCCTTAGTCTTTTCTTGATTCCGCGGTATTGTTGGATCGAAGCGGCTTGGACCGACATTACTCGTACGCTTACGAGAGACTGGTTTCATCGCTACGAGTAACTCCGTTGCTCAAAAATGACTGGCGGGTGTCAGTTTCTCCAACTTTAGTTGAATCGGAATTGACCGAGGAGGTCCTTGGATGAGGTTAAATAGCAATTCATATATCTCCGTTGTGGTGTTTGCGTAAGTAAGATGCGATCCTACTAGATACCCCTGGTCACCACGTAAAACATGCAACAACAAAATTAGAGGACGTCTAACTTGTTTTTGCAGGGTATGCTTGTGATGTGATATGGCCAACGATGTGATGTGATATATTGGATGTATGAGATGATCATGTTGTAATAGATAATATCGACTTGCACGTCGATGGTACGGCAACCGGCAGGAGCCATAGGGTTGTCTTTATAACTAACGTTTGTGCTTGCAGATGCGTTTACTATTTTGCTAGGACGTAGCTTTAGTAGTAATAGCATGAGTAGCACGACAACCCCGATTGCGACACGTTGATGGAGATCATGATGATGGAGATCATGGTGTGACGCCGGTGACAAGAAGATCATGTCGGTGCTTTGGTGATGGAGATCAAGAAGCACGTGATGATGGCCATATCATGTCACTTACGAATTGCATGTGATGTTAATCCTTTTATGCACCTTATTTTTCTTAGAACGACGGTAGCATTATGAGGTGATCTCTCACTAAAATTTCAAGACGAAATTGTGTTCTCCCCGACTGTGCACCGTTGCTACAGTTCGTCGTTTCGAGACACCACGTGATGATCGGGTGTGATAGACTCAACGTTCACATACAACGGGTGCAAAACAGTTGCGCACGCGGAACACTCGGGTTAAGCTTGACGAGCCTAGCATGTGCAGACATGGCCTCGGAACACATGAGACCGAAAGGTCAAGCATGAATCGTATAGTTGATATGATTAGCATAGAGATGCTTACCACTGAAACTATTCTCGACTCACGTGATGATCGGACTTGAGATAGTGGATTTGGATCATGTACCACTCAAATGACTAGAGAGATGTACTTTTTGAGTGGGAGTTCTTAAGTAATATGATTAATTGAACTAATTGTCATGAACATAGTCTAATGGTCTTTGCGAATTACGATGTAGCTTGCGCTATAGCTCTACTGTTTTTATATGTTCCTAGAGAAAATTTAGTTGAAAATTGATAGTAGCAAAACTTTGCAGACTGGGTCTGTAAAACCGAGGATTGTCCTCGTTGCTACGCAGAAGGATTATGTCCTTAATGCATCACTCGGTGTGCTGCACCTCGAGCGTCGTCTGTGGATGCTATGAACATCCGACATACACGTTTCTGATGACTACACGATAGTTCAGTGCAAAATACTTAATGGCTTAGAAGCAAGGCGCCGAAAACATTGTAAAACGTCACGGAACATAAGTGATGTTCTAAAGAGATGAAATTGTGATTTCATGCTTGTGCCCTTGTTAAGAGGTACGAGACCTCCGACAAGATTCTTTGTCCACAAAGTAAAGGAGAAAGGCTCAATCGTTGAGCGTGTGCTCAGATTGCCTGAGTACGACATTCGCTTGAATCAAGTGGGAGTTAATCTTCCAGATGAGATAGTGATAGTTCTCCAAAGTCACTGCCACCAAGCTGTGAGAGCTTCGTGATGAACTATAACATATCAAGGATACATACAATGATCCTTGAGCGATTCGCGATGTTTGACACTACGAAAGTAGAAATCAAGAAGGAGCGTCAATAGTTGATGGTTTGTAAAACCACTAAGTTTCAAGAAAGGCAAGGGCTAGAAGGGATACTTCGTGAAACGGCAAAACAGTTGCTGCACTAATGAAGAGACCCAAGATTAAACCCAAACCCGAGACTAAGTGCTTCTGTAATGAGGGGAACAGTCACTGAGGCGGAGCAACTCTATATACTTGGTAGATAAGAAGGCTGGCAAAATTCAAGAGAAGTAAATTAGATATACATGATGTTGATGTGTACTTTACTAGTACTCCTAGTAGCATGAGGGTATTGGATACCGGTTCGGTTGCTAAGTGATTAGTAACACGAAATGAAAGCTACGGCATAAACGGAGACTAGCTAAAGGCGAGGTGACGATACGTGTTGGAAGTGTTTCCAAGGTTGATATGATCAAACGTGCACGCTCCCTCTACCATCGGGATTGGTGTTAAACCTAAATAATTGTTATTTGGTGCTTGTGTTAAGCATGAACATGATTGGATCGTGTTTATTGCAATACGATTATTCATTTAAAGAGAATAATGGTTACTCTATTTTCTTGAATAATCACCTTCAATGGTTTATTGAATCTCGGTCGTAGTGTTACACATGTTCATAATATTGGTGCCAAAAAGATACGAGTTAATGATGATAGTACCACTTACTTGTGGCACTGCCGCTTGAGTCATGTTAGTATAAATTGCATGAAGAGGCTCCATGCTGATGGATCTTTGTACTCACCTGATTTCGAATCACTAGTGACATGCAAACCATACCACATGAGTAAGGCCTTGTTTTCATTGAGATGAAATAAGATAGTAACTTGTTGGAAGTGATACATTTTGATGTATGCAGTCCAATGGGTACTGAGGCACGCAGTGGATATCATTATGTTCTTACTTCACTGACGATTTGAGTAGATACAGGAGTATTTACTTAATGAATCACAAGTCTGAAATGTTGAAAAGTTCAAATCCGTTTCAGAGTGAAGTTCGTCGTAACAAGAGGATAAACTGTCTACGATATGATCATAGAAATGAATATCTGAGTTACGAGTTTTGGTACGCAGTTAAGACGATGTGGAAATTGTTTCGCAGTTCATGCCACCTGGAACATCATAGTGTGATGATGTGTCTGAACGTCATAGCCACGCACTATTTGGTATGGTGCATACTATGATGTCTCTTATCGAATTACCACTATCGTTTATGGGTTATGCATTAGAGACAACCGCACTCATTTTAAATAGGGCACCGCGTATTTCCGTTGAGATGACACAGTATAGACTGAGGTTTAGAGAAATCTAAACTGTCGTTTCTTGAAAGTTTGGGGTTTCGACACGTATGTGAAAAAGTTTCAGTCTGATAAGCTCGAACCCAAAGCGGATAAATGCTTCTTCATAGGGTATCCAAAACAGTTGGGTACATCTCCTATCTCAGATCCGAAAGCAAAGTGTTTGTTTCTAGAAACGGATCCTTTCTCGAGGAAAGGTTTCTCTCGAAAGAATTGAGTGGGAGGGTAGTAGAACTTGATGAGGTTATTGAACCATCACTTCAACCAGTGTGTAGCAGGGCGCAGGAAGTTGTTCCTGTGGCGCCTACACCAATTGAAGTGGAAGATGATGATGGTGATCATTGAGCTTCGAATCAAGTTACTACAAACCTGGTAGGTCGACAAGGTCGCGTACTGCTTCAGAGTAGTACGGTAACCCTGTCTTGGAGGTCATGTTGTTGAGCAACAGTGCACCTACGAGTTATGGAGAAAGCGATGGTGGGCCCAGATTCCGACAAATGGCTGGAAGCCATGAAATCCGAGAGAGGATCCATGGATGAAAACAAAGTGTAGACTTTGGAAGAATTACTTGATGGTCATAGGACTATTGAGTAAAGATGGATCTTTAAAGGAAAACAGACGATGATGGTGATAAGTCACTATTAAGAAAAGCTCGACTTGTCGCAAAGATGTTTTCGACAAGATCAAACAGTTGACTATGATGAGACTTTCTCACTCGTAGCGATGCTAGAGGTCTGTTAGAATTATGTTAGTTGTTGATGCATTATTTATGAAATATTGCACGTAGGATGTCAAAACATTGTTTCCTCGACGGTTTCCTTGAGCAAACATTGTATGTGATACAACCAGGAAGTTTTGTCGATCCTAAAGATACTAGCAAGTATACAAGCTCCAGCGATCCTTCAATGGACTGGTGCAAGCATCTCAAAGTTGGAATATATATACTTTGATGAGATGATCAAAGATTTTGGGTTTGTACAAGGTTTATGAGAAACTTGTATTTCCAAAGAAGTGAGTCGAAGCACTATAGAATTTCTGATAAGTATATGTGGTTGACATATTGTGGATCAGAAGTAATGTAGAATTTTTGTAAAGCATACAAGGTTGTTTGAAAGGAGTTTTTCAAAGGAATACCTAGATTGCGCTACTTGAACGTTGAGCATCAAAGATCTATGGAGATAGATCGAAAACGCTTAATAGAAGTTTCAACAAGATGCATGCCTTGACAAGTTTTTGAAGGAGTTCAAAATAGATCAGTAAAGAAGGAGTTCTTGGTTGCGTTGTAAGGTGTGAATTTGAGTAAGACTCAAAACCCGACCACGGCAGAATAAAGAGAATAGACGAAGGTCGTCTTCTATGCCTTAGCCGTAGAATCTAAAGTATGCCATGCTGTGTATCGCACCTGATGTGTGCCTTGACTCAAAGTCTGTTGAGAGGTACAGAGAGTGATTCATGATTGAATCACTAGCAGCGGTCAAAATTTATCCTTAGTAACAAATGGACTAAGGAATTTTTCTCGATTATGGAGGTGGTTAAAGAGTTCGTCGTAAAGGGTTACGTCGATGCAAGCTTTGACACTAATCCGAATAACTATGAGTAGTGAAACGGATTCATATAGTAGAGTAGATATTTGGAGCATTTCCGAATAGCAGGTAGTAGCAGCATCTATATGATGACATAAAGATTTGTAAAGAACGCACGGATCTGAAAGTTTCAGAACCGTTGACTAAAACCTCTCTCACGAGCAAGACGTGATCAGACCCCATAACTATATGGGTGTTGGATTCGTTGGAATCACATGGTGATGTGAACTAGATTATTGACTCTAGTGCAAGTGGGAGACTGTTGGAAATATGCCCTAGAGGCAATAATAAATTAGTTATTATTATATTTCTTAGTTCATGATAATCGTTTATTATCCATGCTATAATTGTATTGATTGGAAACACAATACTTGTGTGGATACATAGACAAAACACTGTCCCTAGTAAGCCTCTAGTTGACTAGCTCGTTGATCAAAGATGGTCAAGGTTTCCTGGCCATAGGCAAGTGTTATCACTTGATAAACGGGATCACATCATTAGGAGAATCATGTGATGGACTAGACCCAAACTAATAGACGTAGCATGTTGATCGTGTCATTTTGTTGCTACTGTTTTCTGCATGTCAAGTATTTGTTCATATGACCATGAGATCATATAACTCACGGACACCGGAGGAATGCTTTGTGTGTATCAAACGTCGCAACGTAACTGGGTGACTATAAAGATGCTCTACAGGTACCTCCGAAGGGGTTCGTTGAGTTAGTATGGATCGAGACTGGGAATTGCCACTCCGTGTGACGGAGAGGTATCTCGGGGCCCACTCGGTAATACAACATCACACACAAGCCTTGCAAGCAACGTGACTTAGTGTAAGTTGCAGGATCTTGTATTACGGAACGAGTAAAGAGACTTGCCGGTAAATGAGATTGAAATAGGTATGCGGATACTCACGATCGAATCTCGGGCAAGTAACATACCGAAGGACAAAGGGAATGACATACAGGATTATATGAATCCTTGGCACTGAGGTTCAAACGATAAGATCTTCGTAGAATATGTAGGATCCAATATGGGCATCCAGGTCCCGCTATTGGATATTGACCGAGGAGTCTCTCGGGTCATGTCTACATAGTTCTCGAACCCGCAGGGTCTGCACACTTAAGGTTCGACGTTGTTTTATGCGTATTTGAGTTATATGGTTGGTTACCGAATGTTGTTCGGAGTCCCGGATGAGATCACGGACGTCCCGAGGGTTTCCGGAATGGTCCGGAAACGAAGATTGATATATAGGATGACCTCATTTGATTACCGGAAGGTTTTCGGAGTTACCGGGAATGACGAATGGGTTCGGGGAGTTCACCAAGGGGGCCCACCCACCCCGGGGAAGCCCATGGGTGTTTGGGGTGCCACACCAGCCCTCAGTGGGCTGGTGAGACAGCCCAAGAGAGGCCTATGCGCATAGGAAAGAAAATCAAAGAGGAAAGAAAAAAAAGGAGGTGGGAAAGGGAAGAAGGACTCCACCTTCCAAACCAAGTGGATTTCGGTTTGGGAGGGGGAGACCTTCCCCCTTGGCTCGGCCGACTCCCTTGGGAGTCCTTGGACCCCTAGGCAAGTCTCCCCCCTCCTCCTCCTATATATAGTGGGGTTTTAGGGCTGATTTGAGACGACTTTTCCACGGCAGCCCGACCACATACCTCCACGGTTTTTCCTCTAGATCGCGTTTCTGCGGATCTCGGGCGGAGCCCTGCTGAGACAAGGTCATCACCAACCTCCGGAGCGTCGTCACGCTGCCGGAGAACTCTTCTACCTCTCCGTCTCTCTTGCTGGATCAAGAAGGCCGAGATCATCGTCGAGCTGTACGTGTGCTGAACGCGGAGGTGCCGTCCGTTCGGTACTAGATCGTGGGACTGATCGCGGGATTGTTCGCGGGGCGGATTGAGGGACGTGAGGACGTTCCACTACATCAACCGCGTTCACTAACGCTTCTGCTGTACGATCTACAAGGGTACGTAGATCACTCATCCCCTCTCGTAGATGGACATCACCATGATAGGTCTTCTTGCGCGTAGGAAAATTTTTGTTTCCAATGCGACGTTCCCCAACAACATCTTCACGATTCAAACCGCAGCATGTCCTGCGATCTCATCATGATCCGTCCCGCGATCCTATGAGGATCCATCCTGATCTAGTGCCGAACGGACGACACCTCCGCATTCAGCACACGTACAACTCGATGACGATCTCCGCCTTCTTGACCCAGCAAGAGGGGCGAAGAGGTAGATGAGTTCTCCAGCATGATGGCGTGGTGGTGGAGATGGTGAACTAATCCAGCAGGGCTTTGTCAAGCTCTGCGGAACTAATCTAGAGGATAAACGATCTAGAGAGAGGGCAGCTGTCGGGGATATACCCCGCGGGGTAACTCGGTTTGAAGTATGACCCGATCGAGCTTGGCGACTCACTGGTGACCCGGTCGAGCTTGGCGACTCAATGGTCACACAATAGGCGGGTCAGACGAATGACAAGACTGAAAGCCTAAGGCTCGGCGTGGTCCCTGGCATAAGGCGACTCATAGAGAGGCCAGGAGGGACGGCTCACAAGAGAAGGCCCAAAAAAGAGGAAAGACTTCCTTACAAAGGAAACAAGACCCGGATTATGATTCAAGAGAGACTAGTCCTATTCCTACTCCTAGTAGGACTCTACATGTAAACCTACCCCTTCCACCTATATAAGAAGGGGTAAGGGGCCCCAAGAGGGACGAGTTAGACACATTCATAAGTTTAAGTCATTAGAGATAGAAAGATTAGACACCCTCTAGATTAGAGGTAGCGATTCCACACCCTTGTAATCAAGATCGTCACCTTCATCAATGAAGGACAAGCAGGACGTAGGCTTTTACCTCCATCGGAGGGGTCGAACGTGGGTAACTCGCGTCTCTCGATTCCGACCAACCCCTCTCAAGCCGTCACATAGTTGCGGTGGTCTCACACCTAAGTTTTCTTACGAGAACATATGCCATGATAGAAACCACGACATTTGACGTCCACCGTGGGGCTGTGGTATTATGTTTTTAAGGGCATTCTTCACAGACCGAGAAGTTCGCAATTGTTCATACGAGGAAGAGTCGGAGGTTTGTCGAATCTGAATTAGGGTCTGCCGCTCTGCATGCCGATGCGACGCGATCTGTTGAATCTGAATAAGAGATTTATTCCTAGCACTATTGCTATCGCGCGTAGCAGAGTTTGGCATGATTTCGGCTGAGACGTCGTTCGGCCGCCCTATGCAAAGCCAAATTCAACAAGTTCGTGAGCCGCCATACTCCATGTCATATTAATCCACTGTATTCCACTGTTGCGCCACCGGACGAGGTCGATTATGTGTTCAGCTGCCGTGCGTAATTATCTCTACTGCACCCGAGGCACATCTGTATTGTTGGTAATCCCATCAACTACCGAGGCAGTCTTCTCGTGAAGGTCGTCGAAGCAAACAACGCAATCAAGTTTAACCCAAGAGAAACGCTATAAATCATCCGACGGATCGCACGCTCGCATTTGCCCTCTTCTTTACACCCCACGTGTCTCATGATCATCATCAAAAGTTTTTGCAACTAGCATGTTGTTGTAATTTCTCATCGCAACAACGGCTCTGTTACAGGATCTGAATCCTTAAAATTAGATAGTACGACAACGCGACGCTTCTGCAATATAATCTCAATTGCAAAATAAAAAACTACAACAGAACTTCAGTTGCAAAAAGAAATTACAATAAGATCTTTGTTGTAAAAAAATCTACAACAAAACCGTAGTTGCAGAAAAACTACAAACTGAACTTAAGTTGCAAAAGTGAAGAAGTTGTTCTGTCGCTCGATGCAACAGATCTGACGGCTCGCGAGCTGATGGATATTTTTAAAAAATCCGCTGGCTGACGCGTAGCACGCCCCTTAACCCAATCATCAATTACCGAGATGACAAGATCGGACCTGCCAAAGCAAGTTCATACACAGAAAATAATAAACCAAAATATCTATCTGGTGCATATCGCAATATACCTCCACCGATGCCCTTCCAAGTTGTGCTCGGGGTTGACCCTATCTACCGAGTCACCGCCCCAGCCATCGCCCGGCTTGGATTCGACTTCGCCTTGACCCGCCGCCGTACCTAGGGCTGCGACGCCGGCCGTCGTCGCGCCTTTAGCCGCCATGGCACCGGCCTCCAACTTCGCTTGGCAGTGAAGAACCCGCCTGCGGGTTCACTACGCTGCTCTCGCTCCTCCGCCTCTGCCGCGGGCCAGCACTGATGAGCCGGCCCGACCGAGCCGCCAGCACGACCTGCCTGTACTACTGTCGTGTTCCACCTCGCTCCGCTGTCACGGGGCTGAGTCAGCCTCAACCGCCGCCTCGCTCCGGTGCCGCGTGTCGGAGCCGGCGTCGTCCCATTGCGACTACCTCCGCGCCTCGCGTCGGAGCTGGCCATGACCTTGCCTCCGCCATGACCTTGTCTTGCCAGAGCTGCTGTTAGCCGCCGCCATGGCCCGCGTCCGCAGCCTTAACCCGCAATGCACCACGCTGTCTCGTCCCATCGCGACTACCTCCGCGCCTCGCGTCGGAGCTGGCCATGACCTTGCCTCCGCCATGACCTTGTCTTGCCAGAGCTGCTGTTAGCCGCCGCCATGGCCCGCGTCCGCAGCCTTAACCCGCAATGCACCACGCTGTCTCGTCCCATCGCGACTACCTCCGCGCCTCGCATCGGAGCTGGCCATGACCTTGCCTCCGCCATGACCTTGTCTTGCCAGAGCTGCTGTTAGCCGCCGCCATGGCCCGCGTCCGCAGCCTTAACCCGCAATGCACCACGCTGTCTCGGCCGCGGCCTCTCAAGACCATGAGCAAAATCTACTGCCTCGCCTCGCATGTTTCCGCTCCGGTGAACACCGCCTCGGCCACCATGCGCCGTTGCATCCCTGAACTGCTACCGCGCCACTCGTATGCAACATCAATCGATCTGTCAGATAAAAAAAGGATATGGTGACACCAAGGGGAGGCAGGGAATCCGCAACGTGTTGTGACTTTTATGATGCTGCTATGCGACCCCAATGGCCATGGCGTGGATCCGTGCGGTCTGCTACACTCGGGAAGTTGAAGGCAACAACAGCAGAAAGCAATGCCCATATGGATTAGACCGGCGGTTGAAAGCAACACCAGCAGAAAGTTGGGTTGAATCAGATCGTGCCAAAAGAGGAAAAAAGTGGCATCAGCCAGGCTGCCAGAGAGTTGCAGATACAAGGACTGCATGCAGCACCACAGCAGTCAAAGAAAAGATAGAAGAGAGCTCCGTACAAAGTCACCTAGCTCACGGAGGATTCTAAAAGAAAAGGAATAAAAGAATTCGGCAAGACCGGTCATGGCTCCGTGACAATTGATCTCAACATATTAATGCAATTAGTACTAGTGATGACATACTTAGCAAGACATCCACAGAAGCTCTCATGGGATCACTTGAGCACAACTCATCACATCAAATCAATGTCTGGACACTCGTTACAAAAGAGGGAATACAGTAGTCACGCCATCATCATACGACCAAGCGGTCGTTCCTATGAATCGCCCAACGGACACACACATAGAGGCCGTTGTCGTTACACACTGCAGTCCATCGGACGCTACACGTCGTCCGCATTTATCGGATAAAAAAATCAGGATAAGTGATCATTACAACGGTGAGATAATATTGTGGATATGGAGCTCACACTAATCACGCGTCGGCATCTATCCACGCTACATCAACCCGACGCGGCCAACTCGCCGTGTACGCGGTTTACAATCGGCATGGTCAATCTACTATCCACATCGGCTTCTGATGACCCACAAGTATAGGAGATCTATCGTAGTCTTTCGATAAGTAAAAGTGTCGAACCCAACGAGGAGCAGAAAGATCTGACAAGTGGTTTTCAGCAAGGTAATCTCTGCAAGCACTGAAATTATCTGTAACAAGTAATTGTATGGTAAGATAATTCGTAGCAAGTAGCAAGTAAAAATAATAACAACGGTGCAGCAAAGTGACCCAATCCCTTTTGTAGCAAGGGACAAGCCTGGACAAACTCTTATAGGAGGTAAAGCGCTCCCGAGGACACACGAGAATTTCTATCAAGCTAGTTTCATCATGTTCATATGATTCACGTTCGCTACTTTGATAGTTTGATATGTGGGTGGACAGGTGCTTGGCTGCTTCCCTTACTTGGACAAACCTCCCACTTATGATTAACCCCTCTCACAAGCATCCGCAACTATGAAAGAAGAATTAAGACAAAGTCTAACCATAACATTAAACTAGTGGATCCAAATCAGCCTCATACGAAGCAACGCATAAACTAGGGTTTAAGCTTCTGTCACTCTAGCAACCCATCATCTACTTACTACTTCCCCATTCCTTCCTCTAGGTCCAAATAATGGTAAAGTGTTATGCAGCCGACGTTCACATAACACCACTAGAGGAGAGACAACATACAACACATCAAAATATCGAACGAATACCAAATTCACATGATTACTTATAGCATGACTTATCTCATATCCTCAGGAAAGAAAGTAACTACTCACAAAGCATAATAATATTCATGACCACAGAGGTATTGAATAGCATCAAAGATCTGAACATATAATCTTCCACCGAGTAATCCAACTAGCATCAACTACAAAGAGTAATTAACACTACTAGCAACCTTACAAGTACCAATCGGAGTCGCGAGACGGAGATTGGTTACAAGAGACGAACTAGGGTTTGGAGATGAGATGGTGTTGACGAATATGTTGATGGTGATGAGTCCCCTCCAATGAAAGGAGTGTTGGTGATGACGATGACGACGATTTCCCCCTTCGGGAGGGAAGTTTGCCCGGCAGGACGACCCTGCTGGAGCTCTAGATTGGTTCTGGTCAAGTTCCGCCTCGTGGCGGCGGCGATTCCTCCCGAAAGCCTCCTCATGATTTTTTTCTGGAACGAAACCCTCCTTATAGCAAAAGAGGGGGCGGGGCAGAGGGCCAACGGGGAGCCCACAAGCCCCCTAGGCGCGGTCAGGGGGTAGGCCGTGCCTAGCAGGCTTGTGGCCTCCTGCTGGCTCCCCTCTGGTACTTATTCGGCCCAGTATTTTTTATAAATTCTAAAATAAATCCTCGTTGATTTTCACGGTTTTTGGAGTTGCGCAGAATAGGTTTCTCAAACTTACTCCTTTTTCAGGCCAAAATTCCAGCTGTCGGCATTCTCCCTCTTCATGTAAATCTTGCAAAATAAGAGAGAAAAGGCATAATTATTGTACCGTGAAATGTAATAACAGCCCATAAAGCGATAAATATCAACATGAAAGCATGATGCAAAATGTACGTATCAACTCCCCCAAGCTTAGGTCTCGCTTGTCCTCAAGCGAAAACCGTATTGATTTAAATCTATACTCATACTCACAGTTTTGGTTCTGCAGGTCATAGATCTGGGCTTGGAGGTGATCAATCCTGTCATAGAGCCTGGAGAGATGCTTCCCAATGTCATTGGCATCGATCTTGTGCTTGTTGGTGAACTCCATGATCATCATGTGGTTGGCGTTGAGTCCACGCTCCACCATCCCTTGGCACTTGAAGACTTGTTGCTCCATTGCTTCGAGCCTCGCCTCCACGCTTCCGGTCTTCTTGGGCCCCTCAACATCATGGATGTGCAGCATCCCCTCACGCATCTCCATAGATTGAGGGTGTTGCAGCACTCCCGCGAGGTAGGGATTGATGACCTTCTCGAACATCCTGTCCTTCGGAGCTTTTGGGGATGCCATAGCGATCTAGATCTGCAGCAGAAACAGGCTCGAAACGAAAATAGAGGAAAATTGCGTGATACGAGGGTCAGACCTTTCGGGAGAATATATAATGATTTTTTTTCTGACCAGAAGGAGTACTTTGCAAGAAAACGGAGTCCGGGAGGCACACGAGGTGGTCACAAGCCCCCCAGGCGCGGCCAGGGGGTGGCCCGCGCCTGGCAGGCTTGTCGCCTCCTCGTGCTTTTTCCGGACTGCTTTAAATTTTTCTATTTTTCTAAAAAAAATCAAAACGGAGAAAATTTCCTACTGCAAAAGTTTTGGGGTCTATTTAGTTACCGAATCACATACCTCTTCATTTTTGGAGTCTGAAACAGGCTCATAAATATCCCTTATGTACTCCTCCGGAGTTATGGTATTGATAATATTGCTTTCAACATTTATGGGGGTACCTGAGATATAATGCTTGATTCTTTGCCCATTTACCACTCTCGGAAAATTACCTTCCGTGTTGTTGATCTTGATGGCACCGAAACGATATACTTCCTCAACAATGTAGGGACCTTCCCATTTAGAGAGAAGCTTGCCTGCACAAAATCTTAAACGAGAATTATATAGCAATATATAATCACCTACATTGAACTCACACTTTTGTATCCTTTTATCATGCCACCTCTTAACCTTTTCTTTGAACAACTTGGCATTCTCATATGCGTGAGTTCTCCATTCATCAAGCGAGCTAATATCAAATAACCTGTTCTCACCAGCAAGTTTGCAATCAAAGTTGAGCTCTTTGATTGCCCAATAAGCCTTATGCTCTAGCTCAAGAGGTAAATGACATGCTTTATCGTAAACCATTTTGTACAAGAGACATGCCCATGGGATTCTTATAAGCAGTTCTATAAGTCCACAGTGCATCATCGAGCTTCTTAGACCGATTCTTTCTAGACCTATTGATAGCCTTTTGCAGAATTAGTTTAATCTCTCTACTGCTTAGCTCTACTTGACCACTGGACTGAGGGTGATAGGGAGATGCAATTCTATGATTGACATCATACTTAGCAAGGGTTTTACGGAAAGCACCATGAATGAAATGTGAACCACCGTCGGTCATTGGATATCTAGGGACTCCAAATCTAGGAAAATAACTTCTTTAAGCATCATGATAGAGGTGTTATGATCAGCACTACTAGTTGGGATAGCTTCTACCCACTTAGTAACGTAATCAACAGCAACTAGGATATGAGTATACCCGTTGGATTTTGGAAAAGGTCCCATATAATCAAAGCCCCAAACACCAAATGGTTCAATGACAAGTGAACAGTCCATAGGCATTTTCTGACGTTTGCTGATATTACCTATTCTTTGACATTCGTCACAAGACAAGACAAACTTACGGGCATCCTTAAAGAGAGTGGGCCAATAGAAACCTGATTGCAATACCTTGTGTGTAGTTCTATCTCCCGCATGGTGTCCTCCGTAAGCCTCGGAGTGACACTTATGTAGGATCTGTCCCTGTTCATGTTCAGGTACACAACATCTAATAACATCATCTACTCCTTCCTTATAAAGGTGAGGATCATCCCAAAAGTAATGTCTCAAATCAAAGAAGAATTTCTTCTTTTGCTGGTATGTGAAACTAGGTGGTATATATTTGGCAACGATATAGGTTGCATAATCAGCATACCACGGTGTACTACGTGAAGTATTGATGATATTCAGTTGCTCATCGGGAAAGCTATCATCAATAGGTTGTGGGTCATCAAGAACATTCTCCAATCTAGACAAGTTATCTGCTACGGGGTTCTCAACACCCTTACCGTCGACAACATGCAAATCAAATTCTTGTAGCAAGAGAACCCATCTGATAAGTCTAGGTTTAGCGTCTTTCTTTTCCATGAGGTACTTAATAGCAGCGTGATCAGTGTGAATAGTGACTTTGGAATCAACTATGTAAGATCTGAACTTTTCACATGCAAACATGACTGCTAAAAATTCCTTTTCAGTAGTAGCATAGTTCCTTTGGGCACTGTCTAGAGTTCTACTAGCATAGTGAATGACATTCAACTTCTTATCAACTCTTTGTCCTAGGGCAGCACCAACAGCATAATCACTAGCATCACACATGATTTCAAAAGGTAAGTTCCAATCAGGTGGTTGAACAATAGGTGCAGTTATCAAGGCCTTCTTAATTATTTCGAAGGCTTCCTCACAGTCATCGTCAAATACAAAAGGAACATCCTTTTGCAAGAGATTGGTAATAGGCCTAGAAATCTTAGAGAAGTCTTTAATGAACCTTCTATAGAAACCAGCATGACCAAGGAAACTTCTTATACCTTTGATATATGTGGGGCATGGTATTTTCTCGATTGCATCAACCTTAGCCTTATCGACTTCAATACCTCTTTTAGAAATTTTATGACCTAAGACGAGGCCTTCATTAACCATAAAGTGGCACTTTTCCCAATTCAAGACAAGATTGGTATCTTTACATCTCTGCAAGACTCGATCAAGGTTGCTGAGGCAATCATCAAAAGAAGACCCGTAAACGGAGAAGTCATCCATGAAAACCTCAACAATCTTTTCACAAAAGTCAGAGAATATAGCCATCATACATCTTTGAAAGGTGGCAGGTGAATTACATAAGCCAAAAGGCATACGTCTATAAGCAAAGGTACCGAAAGGTCAGGTGAAAGTGGTTTTCTCCTGATCAAATTGTGCAACTCGTATTTGGGAGAAACCAGAATAACCGTCTAGAAAGCAGAAGTGTGTGTGTTTAGACAGTCTTTCTAGCATTTGGTCGATAAAAGGCAAAGGGTAATGATCTTTCCTAGTGGCCTTATTCAATTTCCTAAAATCGATCACCATCCTATAGCCAGTAATAATCCTCTGTGGGATCAATTCATCCTTATCATTAGGGACAACGGTAATACCTCCCTTCTTAGGGACGCAATGCACCGGACTCACCCAATCACTATGAGCAACAGGATAGATAATACCTGCTTCCAGGAGCTTTAGTATTTATTTTTTACTACCTCTTTCATCTTAGGATTTAATCTCCATTGATGATCGGCAACTGGTTTGGAATCAGGATCGGTTTTAATCTTGTGCTGGCATAGAGTGGGACTAATGCCCTTAAGATCATCAAGAGTATATCCAATAGCAGCTAGGTGCTTCCTCAGAGTTTTTAGTAACTTCTTTTCTTCATGCTCTGAGAGGCTAGCACTAATAATAACAGGATATATCTCTTTTTCATCGAGATAAGCATACTTAAGAGTATCAGGCAACTGTTTAAGCTCGAACGCAGGATCACCCTTTGGTGGGGTGGTTCTCCAAGCAGTTCAACAGGCAAATTATTCTCAAGGATAGGATATTGTTCAAAGATAACTCTGTCTATCTCATCCCTTTCATCCATATGCATATCATTTTCATGCTCAAGCAAGTATTGCTCTAAAGGATCAGTAGGAGGCACGGCAATAGAAGCTAGGGCTATAATTGCATCCTTACTAGGCAACTCTTTTTCATGAGGTTGTCTACCAAACTTGGAGAAATTGAACTCATGTGAAACACCTTCAAAGCCAAAAGTGACAGTTCGCTTCTCACAGTCAATATGAGCATTGACGGTATTAAGGAAGGGTCTGCCAAATATGATGGGACAAAAGCTATCTTGTGTGGTAGCAAGAACGAGGAAATCAGCAGGATACTTCGTTTTACCACACAAGACTTCAACATCTCTAACAATTCCCACAAGGCAGATAGTATCTCTATTGGCAAGCTGAATAGTGACATCAATAGGTTCCATCTCAACAGGTGCAATCTCGTCTTTAATTTCATCATATAAGGATTGAGGTATTGCACTAACACTAGCACCCACGTCACATAAACCATGATAACAATGATCTCCTATCTTAACAGAAACAACAGGCGTGCCAACAACAGGCCTATGTTTGTCTCTAGCATGTGGTTTAGCAATTCTAGCAGCATCTTCACAGAAGTGAATATCATGGCCATCAACATTGTCGGACAGGAGATCTTTGATAATAGCAATGCTAGGTTCAACTCTAATTTGCTCAGGGGGTGTAGGTGTTCTAATGTAGCCCCTACGTATCACAGTTGAAACTTTAGAATGATCCTTTATCCTAACAGGGAAAGGTGGTTTCTCAATGTAAGCACTGGGAACAATAGGATCATCATAGGCAATGACTTTCTCTTCAACTGGATTGGGTTTAACTACATTGACTTCTAAGGGAGGATGATATTTAAACCACTTCTCTTTAGGGAGATCAATATGAGCAGGAAATGATTCACACAATGAAGCTACTATCTCAGAGTCAAGTCCATATTTAGCGCTAAAATCACAAAAAGTATCTGTTTCGACAAAGGAATTAACGCAATCAAACTTGAAATTCATACCTGACTCCTTACCATCATCAAACCCCAATCTCCAGAGTTGCGTTTGATTCTTTCCAATAAATTCCATCTAAAGTCAATATCTCTCTTCATAAAAGAACCGGTACAGGAAGTGTTAAGCATGGTACGATCATCATGAGAAAGCCGAGCATAGAAGTTCTGAATGATAATTTCTCTCGAGAGCTCATGGTTGGGGCATGAATATAACATTGATTTAAGCCTCCCCCAAGCTTGAGCGATGCTTTATCTGTCACGAGGCCAAAAATTATAAATATAATTCCGATCACGATGTACTAGATGCATAGGATAAAACTTTTGATGAAGTTCCAATTTCAACCGGTTGTAGTTCCATGATCCAGTATCATCACATAGCCTATACCATGTCAATGCCTTATCCCTCAAAGATAAGGGAAAGACCTTCTTCTTGACCTCATCCTCAGGAAAACCTGCAAGCTTAAATAAACCACAAACTTCATCTACATAGATTAGATGCAAGTCTAGATGTGATGTTCCATCTCCTGTAAAAGGAATAGCTAGCAGTTTCTCAAGCATACCCGAAGGAAATTCATAGAAAACATTTTCAGTAGGTGCAGCAAGTTGAGGAGCAACTCTTTGTGCTTCCGCTCGAGGTGAAGATACCCCGAACAAGCTCCTCAAAGGATTAGTTTCCATAGTGACAAGTGACAATAAATTTCAGCACACTATATAAATGTTTCCTTACCAAATTCCACTTACCAAAGGCGCTTCACTCCCAGACAATGCCGCCAGAAAAGAGTATTGATGACCCACAAGTATAGGGGATCTATCGTAGTCCTTTCTATAAGTAAGAGTGTCGAACCCAACGAGGAGCAGAAGGATCTGACAAGTGGTTTTCAGCAAGGTAATCTCTGCAAGCACTGAAATTATCGGTAACAAGTAGTTGTGTGGTAAGATAATTCGTAGCAAGTAACAAGTAACAATAGTAACAATGGTGTAGCAAAGTGGCACAATCCCTTTTGTAGCAAGGGACAAGCCTGGACAAACTCTTATAGGAGGTAAAGCGCTCCCGAGGACACACAGGAATTTCTGTCAAGCTAGTTTTCATCATGTTCATATGATTCGCGTTCGCTACTTTAATAGTTTGATATGTAGGTGGACCTGTGCTTGGGTGCTGCCCTGACTTGGACAAACCTCCCACTTATTATTAACCCCTCTTGCAAGCATCCGCAACTACGAAATAAGAATTAAGACAAAGTCTAACCATAACATTAAACTAGTGGATCCAAATCAGCCCCTTACGAACCAACGCATAAACTAGGGTTTAAGCTTTTGTCACTCTAGCAACCCATCATCTACTTACTACTTCCCAATGCCTTCCTCTAGGCCTAAATAATGGTAAAGTGTTATGTAGTCGACGTTCACATAACACCACTAGAGGAGAGACAACATACAACACATCAAAATATCGAACGAATACCAAATTCACATGATTACTTATAGCATGACTTATCCCATGTCCTTAGGAACCAAAGTAACTACTCACAAAGCATAATAATATTCATGACCAGAGAGGTATTGAATAGCATCAAGGATCTGAACATATAATCTTCCACTGAGTAATCCAACTAGCATCAACTACAAAGAGTAATTAACACTACTAGCAACCTTACAAGTACCAATCGGAGTCGCGAGACGGAGATTGGTTACAAGAGACGAACTAGGGTTTGGAGATGAGATGGTGCTGATGAAGATGTTGATGGTGATGAGTCCCCTCCGATGAGAGGAGTGTTGGTGATGACGATGGCGACGATTTCCCCCTCCGGGAGGGAAGTTTCCCCGGCAGGACGACCCTGCCGGAGCTCTAGATTGGTTCTGCTCAAGTTCCGCCTCATGGCGGCGGCGATTCCTCCCGAAATCCCCCTCTTGATTTTTTCTGGAACGAAACCCTCCTTATAGCAAAAGAGGAGGGCCAACAGGGAGCCCACAAGCCCCCTAGGCGCGGCTAGGGGGGTAGGTCGCGCCTAGCGTGCTTGTGGCCTCCTGCTGGCTCCCCTCTGGTACTTCTTTGGCCCCGTATTTTTTATAAATTCCAAAATAAATCCTCGTTGAATTTCACGGCTTTTCGAGTTGTGCAGAATAGGTATCTCAAACTTGCTCCTTTTTCAGGCCAGAATTCCAGTTGCCGGCATTCTCCCTCTTCATGTAAACCTTGCAAAATAAGAGAGAAAAGACATAAGTATTGTACCGTGAAGTGTAATAACAGCCCATAAAGCGACAAATATCAACATGAAAGCATGATGCAAAATGGACGTATCAGCTTCCAACACAGTGATCAACCCACCATCGGCGTCGGCTTACAATACACCCGCGCGACCAAGACGGTTTACAATGACGTGGCCAACTCTCACGTCCGCGCGACCAAGATGGTTTACAGTGACGCGGCCAACTCTCATGTCCGCGTGACCAAGGCGGCTTACAATGTTGCGGTTGATTCTCGAGTCCGTGTCAAATCGTCAGACAACTCTTGCATTAAAATCAACCCGCCAGTGAAGTGCTCGCTTATACGAGCCGTCCAACGAACGCGTGCAAGCCGCCGTCCCCACGGTCTATTCTCCATCAACATATCGGTGCGGTGCTCTCCTATACGAGCCGCCCAACGAACGCATGCAAGACACCTTTGCGGCCCACCTCTCCCAACAACATTGGAGCAAACAAAAATGACATTCATGTCTTACACAACATCATCAAAACATGGACCAACTGCAATTCACGTCGGGTTGCTCAATGGATAGACACATTGGCCAATACTATCTACTTCAGCATATCAAAAGTAACACAAGAGTTTGTCATGAAGGAAACATCCCTGGTGAATCTACAAATTAAGCCGGCCATCGTTGAGCCGGTAATTCAAAGCAAGCGACAAAGAAAATAAAATTCGTCCTCGAGGAGCTACGAGAGCCGGACTACCTGAGAATAAAGTATGGGCCAAGAGGCATATACACTCAATTTGGCCATGATATTTGCCAAAGACATGTGATGAGCATCACCAAGATCGTCAGCTCACTACGTCATCTACAGTTTGGATACATCCATCATTCAACCATCAACCTTATGTCGGCTTATGTCACAATCAAGTATGAAGACTCTCAAGCCACCTCCTTGAGTCGACTTAAGATTCAGGGGCTACACATGCATGGCTCGGCAGATTCAACTAGGGTTGAATAATTCAAGAACCCCGGTTCATTATAGGAAAGTTAAGCCGGTCCCGGGGGCTGCTGCCTCATTGGCGAAAAGATTTAAGGTCGCCCAAGAAGACAAGTTGCCATGATGCGACCGCCCAAACATAGGTGCCCTGCCTCATTGGTGGATGATTTAAAAGCCGCCCAAGAGGATGAGCCGCCTCCAAGGAGGTCATTCAAACATGGGTGCTATCAGTATCAAAGATGATAAGCCGACACGTTGAGCTCATTCAAACATGGATACTGGTAAATTCAAAGAGGACCAAAGTTGCCACGATGCATGGTTCAAACATAGGAGCCAATGTATGGTCACGAACGATAAAAACCGGCTTACTTGGGGGCTACTAGTCCCCAGGTCGTTTAGAAGTAATAGCGTTGTCTTCTGCTATCCTATGCCCGTTTTTCCTTGATCATAGGTCACTTGGGGACTTCTGACTCATTGAGTCCCTCCTTTACTACCCTCTTGGCTAGCGAAAAATTAACGCATTACAATAGTTATACTCGACTGTATGTTTTGCGACTCGCTCATAAGCTCTGTGTACTCTTGGCGAGTCAATCCAATATTGGACCCTGAACTTCCAAAGTTAAAACATTGAGGTGCTTGCGAGAGCCAGCATTATGGAAAATAGACAAACCATGGGTTCACTGAAGCTTGACTTTGCATGATCAGCCAGTCTAAAAATCTCTTAGGGTATGACTAGAGCCTTACAAGCCCGTCTACCCGCCGTGACTCACTGAGTCGGCTTATTTATAACAATTCAATACCCTATATGGTGTTATCTTTTCCAGGCAAGGATTCAATATTCTTACCGGCTCATGCAAAGCATGGTGACTATGAAGCTCACAAGGGCGGCCTGTATTAAAAGGTAATGCCAAAAGCTTCACTAAAAATAATTTGATGCCTTATATGGTGTTATCTTTTCTTAGAAATCAGGCATTATTTTATCATACACACACATCATCTTGCATTGCATCATGCATCATACATGCATTGATACATATCATACCGGTCTTCAAACCGGGTCAAAGCATAAACTTCTGCAGGAGCAAATAAATCTTTGATAGCCGATATGGCCGGATTTTCATCATGGTTTATCATTACCAGTGTCAAGTGATTGGGGGTTTTTAAGCCAGCTCGAAAGAATCGACTATTTTTTAAGAGCCGCCCTATCGCATATAATTCTAGGTCATCTAGTTGACCGGTTCTTGGATTTCTTCAACTTGCAACCATGGTCAAGGATTTCTTTCATCAAAAGGCATCATCAGTTAACAGAGTGGATATGATTTTATTCTACAGTGGAAGCAATAGTCCCGAGTCACTGCAGGCACATGACCCGGTACTTGGGGGCTACATTATTCAAATAAAGATTACATCAAAGTAAGGAAGTCCCTTGTCGCTGCAAGAATGCACCATGACACTTGGGGGCTAATGCAAACTGCTCTTTCAAGTCATCACATCATCATCAGACCCGGCTACCTCAAGGAGATAAGCCGGCCCTGGGGGCTACATATCGCTCTTTATTCAAGTATGGATTAAAGGAAGCACCGGCTCATCATTTTTATAATGACCCGGTCCTTGGGGGCTACACATTGCTGCTCAAGGTTACATAATCAGATCCTCAAAGTCCCTTCTCGTTATTACATAATGACCCGACCGTCGGGGGCTACATCATATGATGTTTTATTTTCAAAGGAGAAGAACGTGTAAGTCCTGAGTCGCCGCAAGCAATCAACCCGGCACTTCGGGGCTACACTACTCACATCAAAATTTCCAAAGTCTGAGGTTGGTGCAGGCAAGACAACCCGACACTTGGGGGCTACAACACTCAGTTGTTTTCATAGATCATGAGGTCCAAATTGAAGATCCGAACCATCACACACTAATGACCCGACCCTTGGGGGCTACACCAGTTGAAGCTTTATAAATATAAGATGATTGCAAGTCCCTGGCTGTTGTAGGAAAGACAACCTCGCACTTGGGGGCTACATGGTCAAAGATATTTTTGCAAATCTCCAAGTCATCACAAACTGATAAACTTGGAGCTTGGGGGCTACAAGTAATATGGATATATCAAAAAAATTGAAGAGCATTTTCAAGATGTTAATTGCGAGACCGGCTCAACATATTTTTATCTAGTTGAAGCATTGAAAGACCGGTATAGGTAATATGGATATACCAAAAAATTGAAGAGCACTTTCAAGATGTCAATTGCGAGACCGGCTCAACATATTTTTATCTAGTTGAAGCATTGAAAGACCGGTTCAACATCACATGGATTTCTTTTTTCTCAATAATTTGATCAAATCAATTGGAGTTCAGTTTTTTGACTGGGCATTGCCAAACAATCATGACCCAACATTATCAACCATAACCCGACAACTTCGACGATCACAACCTGACAAGTTCTAAAACATCCTCAAGCCGAAAGTATTCAAAGCTAGCCCATTGATACATCCATTTTGCATCATACTTTCATGTTGATATTTATCGCTTTTTGGGCTGTTATTTCACTTCACGGTACAATACTTATGCCTTTTCTCTCTTATTTTGCAAGGTTTACATGAAGAGGGAGAATGCCGGCAGCTGGAATTCTTGCCTGAAAAGGAGCAAGTTTGATATGCCTATTCTGCGCAACTCCAAAAGCCATGAAAATCAACATGGATTTTTTTTGGGATTTATAAAAAATACTGGGCCGAAGAATTGCCAAAGGGGCGCCAGTAGGTGGCCACAAGCCTGCTAGGCACGACCACCCCCTGGCCACGCCTAGGGGGCTTGTGGGCTCCCTGCTGGCCCACTGGCCCCCCTCTTTTGCTACAAGAAGGGTTTCAGTCTGGAAAAATTGGGAGGAGGCTTTTCAGAGGATTCGCCGCCGCCACGAGGCGGAACTTGAGCAGAACCAATCTAGAGCTCCGGCAGGACGATCCTATCGGGGAAACTTCCCTCCCGGAGGGGGAAATCATCGCCATCGTCATCACCAATACTCCTCTCATCGGAGGGGACTCAGCACCATCAACATCTTCATCACCACCATCTCATCTCCAAACCCTAGTTCATCTCTTGTAACCAATCTCCGTCTCGCGACTCCGATTGGTACTTGTAAGGTTACTAGTAGTGTTAATTACTCTTTGTAGTTGATGCTAGTTGGATTACTTGGTGGAAGAGTTTATGTTCAGATCCTTGATGCTACTCATTACCTCTCTGGTCATGAATATGATTATGCTTTGTGAGTAGTTACTTTTGTTCGTGAGGACATGGGATAAGTCTTGCTATAAGTAGTCATGTGAATTTGGTATTCGTTCGATATTTTGATGTGTTGTATGTTGTTTTTCCTCTAGTGGTGTTATGTGAACGTCGACTACATAACACTTCACCATTATTTGGGCCTAGTGGAAGGCATTGGGAAGTAGTAAGTAGATGATGGGTTGCTAGAGTGACAGAAGCTTAAACCCTAGTTTATGCGTTGCTTCGTAAGAGGCTGATTTGGATCCACTAGTTTAATGTTATGGTTAGACTTTGTATTAATTCTTCTTTCGTAGTTGCGGATGCTTGCGAGAGGGGTTAATCATAAGTGGGATGCTTGTCCAAGTAAAGGAAGTACCCAAGCGCCGGTCCACCCACATATCAAACTATCAAAGTAACGAACGTGAATCATATGAACATGATGAAAACTAGCATGACAGAAATTTCTGTGTGTCCTCGGGAGCGTTTTTCCTCCTATAAGAGTTTGTCCAGGCTTGTCCCTTGCTACAAAAGGGGTTGGGCCACTTTGCTGCACCGTTGTTACTTTTGTTACTTGTTGCTTGCTACGAATCATCTCACCACACAATTACTTGTTACCGATAATTTCAGTGCTTGCAGATATTACCTTGCTGAAAACCACTTGTCAGATCCTTCTGCTCCTCGTTGGGTTTGACACTCTTACTTATCTAAAGGACTACAATAGATCCCCTATACTTGTGGGTCATCACCCATCACCAGAAGGGACAAGTACCTGCAAGATGATTGTCTAGACGGCTCGAAGAAACCATGATTTTTTGAGGAGCCACTTCATTGAAAGAAGACGGCCAAGGAGAAAGTCGACCCCTTAAACATATTTATTATTCTTATTTCAGGAGCTTACCATGAATAAATTCAAGCTAACCTGGGGGCTAATGTTGGGGATATACCCCGCGGGGTAACCCGGTTTGAAGTATGACCCGGTCGAGCTTGGCGACTCACTCGTGACCCGACTGAGCTTGGCGACTCACTAGTCACACGATAGGCGGGTCAGACGAATGACAAGACTGAAGGCCAAAGGCTCGGCGTGCACCCTGGCATAAGGCGGCTCATTGAGAGGCCAGGAGGGCCGGCTCACAAGAGAAGGCCCAAAGAAGAGGAAAGACTTCCTCACAAAGGAAACAAGACCCGGCTTAGGATTCAAGAGAGATTAGTCCTATTCCTACTCCTAGTAGGACTCTACATGTAAACCTACCCCTTCCACCTATATATGGAGGGGTAAGGCGCCCCAAGAGGGACGAGTTAGACAGATTCATAAGTTCAAGTCATTAGAGATAGACAGATTAGACACCCTCGAGATTAGTGGTAGCGATTCCACACCCTTGTAATCGATATCATCACCTTCATCAATGAAGCACAAGTAGGACGTAGGATTTTACCTCCATTGGAGGGGTCGAACCTGGGTAAACTCGCGTCTCTCGATTCCGACCAACCCCTCTCAAGCCGCCACATAGTTGCGATGGCCTCACACCTAAGTTCTCTCACGAGGACATATGTCATGATAGAAAACCACGACAACAGTCGTGGATTATTAGGGTCAGGGCTTCCTCTAATTCCTCTAGTATATATAGGAGGGAGGGATAGGAGGAGGAGGCAGCCAAAATCCCCTCAAGGGGTTTGGCCGAAGTGGAGGTGGAAGAGTCCACCACCAATCCTACTCCAAGTAGGGTTCCTCCCACTTGGAATATTCCCCCTCTCCCTTTGGGATTTTTTCCCTCTTCCCTCCTTGGCCGAAATAGGTCAACTTGGGCTGGCCGCACCAGCCCACTAAGGGTTGGTGCACCACCTTTAGGCCTATTAGGTTCTCTCCCGGGTGGGTGGCCCTTCCGAGTAAAACCCCACAACCCATTCGTCACTGCCGGTACTTTAACGGTAATGCCCGAAAACTTTCCAGAAGCCAAATGCAACTTTCCTATATATCAATATTTACCTACGGACGATTACGGAGCTCCTCATGATGTCTGGGATCTCATCCAATGACTCCGAACAACTTTCGGTTAACAAACACACATAACTCAATAATACTGAAACATCACCGAACCTTAAGTGTGCAGACCCTGCGGGTTCGAGAACTATACAGACATGACCTGAGCCACTCTCCGGTAAACAACCAATAGCAGTACCTTGATGCCCATATTGGCTCCTACATATTCTACGAAGATCTTTACCGGTTGAACCTCTATGTTAAGGATTCAGTTAATCCCGTATGTTGTTCCCTTTGTCCTTCGGTATGTTACTTGCCCGAGATTCGATTGTCGGTGTCTCCATACCTAGTTCAATCTCGTTACTGGCAAGTCTCTTTACTCATCCTGTAATACAAGATCCCGTGACTAACTCCTTAGTCACATTGCTTGCAAGGCTTATTGTGATGTTGTATTACCGAGTGGGCCCCGAGGTACCTCTCCGTCATACGGAGTGACAAATCCCAGTCTCGGTTCACGCCAACCCAACGGACACCTTCGGGATACCTGTAGAGCACCTTTATAGTCACCTAGTACGTTGCAACGTTTGATACACACAAGGTATTTCTCCGGTGCCCGGCAGTTGCATGATCTCATGGTCATAGAGACAAATACATTGACCTGCAGAAAAGAGTAGCAATAAGTTGACATGATCATATGCTACGTTCATAGTTTGGGTCTTGTCGAGCACATTATTCTCCTAATGATGTGATTCCATTATCAAGTGACAACACTTGTCTATGGCCAGGAAACCTTGACCATCTTTGATCAACGAGCTAGTCAACTAGAGGCTCACTAGGGACAATGTGTTGTCTATGTATCCACACATGTATTTGAGTTTCCAATCGATACAATTCTAGCATAGATAATAAACGATTATCATGAACATGGAAATATAATAATAACCAATTTATTATTGCCTCTAGGGCATATTTCCAACACTTTTATCGTTTGTTTTTTGTCCATAGTCGGACCCTGCTCTTCTACATGGTGATTGAATATATTGTTGTATTGTGTTGTTCATGATGTAGCTTATGGCGAGTGTAAGCCAATTCCATATACTCATCTATTCTATACATGTACTTGTAACGATATCCATTCTTGCAAAATGACGAGATACGCTTCTATCCCTGTCGATGCCCTCGTGCCAAATTAAGGATAGGATCGCATCTTGTGCGTTACATATAATAGCATGGAACAATAAAAAAATGTAGATAGGTTGGAGACGTATCGGTGATAAAGGCCGAAATATGCATAAAAGAGTTCGGGGGGAGGTCATGGAAATCCAACCCGTAGTAAAACTTCATACCCCTTAAAAAGGGTGGAGTGGGAAGCCGAGGCCCTGAAGGAAGTGGGGGATGAACACCACCCTCTCGCCTTCTTTGGTTGTGAGTATGACTTGGCCCTTCTCCAGAGCGTGATGAACAATGTTTTTCGACAAGTAGCCGATGTGCTTTACTTCCAAGATGTCATTGTTGGTGACGTAGGAGGCCTCCCACTTTCCTTAGAACCCGAGTCGGCCATCGATGAATTAGGGAAAAGGTTTGAGATTGGAGGGAGGATGAAGCTTGGGAGCTTGGAGCTCACGGGATTGCGGAAGGTGATGGCGATGTGAGATGTGAGAAGCGTGTGTAGGCTATAGTGACAGTTTCCTTTCTATAAGCCACTGTAATACCGAGAGACCCTTTGCGGTGGTCTGGACCTCGCCACTTCCCGAAAAATCGTGGAGTTATGCGGGCATGGGATAGCCCAATCATAAACCAAATCCCCTAAAAAGCGGGACACAATCTCCATATTGATGGAACATACTAATGAAAAAACCGCCTCGAACCACGGATCGAGTTATCGTAGTTGGTCAGTGGTCATGGACGACCGCGACTTTTCACTAAAAAGTCATCAGACAGAAGCACTCCTCACACTCGAATGGTTGGCCTTCGAGGCTAAGTCACATATATTGTTCAGAAATAGGGAAATCATCGGTGGCCGAACTATTACTGGCTGAATATAAATGGGGAGAGGAACTCGCCCCGCATGCCGAAGACCTTGGATGCAAGGAGCTGCTAGGAATCAAGACTACGGCGTTAAAGGCCAGTTCGGGGGCTACTGAGGGTGTCCGGGACTAAGGGGTCCTCGGGCCGCTGACCTATCTTCACGGGTTGGGCTCATGGGTCACCCTATGATTATCATTGGATGCCGAACTACAAGACAACACCGTGTCTAGAATGGAATCTTCCGAAGCCTTGGTGTACGCTCCAAGTCAAGGTGATAATATCGGCATGTTTACTCCTTGGTGTAACCGACATTGTGTAACCCTAGTACCCCTCGTATCTATATAAATCACAGGGTTTTAATCCGTAGGGTAGATTAAGATCAATACTCCTAGGGTTTTAGACCACACCATACAATCTCTAGGTAGATCAACTCTGTATTTAATACACCATCGTCAATACAAACAAAGCGGGACGTAGGGTATTACCTCCATCAAGAGGGCTCGAACCTGGGTAAACATCATCTCCCGTGTCTCCTATTATCCATCGATCCAAGATCCACAGTTCGGAACCCCCTGCCCGAGATCTGCCGATTTTGCACCAACAACAGGGGTTGTGGATAAGCTGGCGTGGATGACGACGCTGCCCTGCCGCTTGTGGGGTGGTGTTGACGAGGGTTGAATGACATCGGGCGCGATATGGCCATCGACGAGATCTGGCGGAGGGTTCGACGTGTGCCTGCCCTTGATGGTGACGGACGACGACTCGAAGGCTTCCATGGCGGCAGCGGGCGGACGTGGATGGCGGTCCGGAGCGGCCGGAGCGAGATCAACGAAGGCAGACCAAAGTGGAAGCGGGATCTGTCGCGCGAAAATGTCCCTCCCGTAAAAAATCTCTGCCGATAGGGGTTGAGCTCGGACCGGACTCCCAACCCGTGAATTTAAAGTTTGAGGACGAACTTTTACCGCGCCCCGCAAATGTTTTTATGGTTTGACGACGAATACGCGGTTTGTTCGGGATACTTTTTAACGTAGACCTGTAAAATGATGGTTATTTTACGGGTTCACGAGTTATACTGGGTATGGTAGAGTTGATCTTAGCTGACTAAAAAACGTCTTATATTTTAAGACGGAGATAGGACTAGTTGGAGATAAAACAGTGGAACTATAATTGCTTGACAAGTTGGGTTGCTAAACAAGCCTAAAGATACCACTGTACAAGAGGCGGCACAGCATAATTCCAGCATCTCTCGCAGAATCATCCTCCCGGCTCCCGCTCAGCACGCTGCTCCAACGAATCATCATCCAGCCGTTCCCCCTCCCATCCAATGGTAGCCGAGTTCCTTCTCCGCTTCTACTTTACCATTGCACAATCACCAGCCAAACCCAGCCTTCTTTTACGTGCACACCTACACATTACCATATCTACGGATAAGTCCTAGACAGCTCCAGAAAAGGAATATTACACGGTAGATTCCTCGATAGTGTAAGTAAATACGGATTATATCAGGGAGCGGAGTGAAATAAATCCACACAAGAGCTCTAATAAAGCGCTCTTCCCCGCCGGCGTCAAGGATTCAGGCCGACGGCAAAGGGCGGGCTCGCAGTCTACGACGAGCTCATAGATAGACCCCGAGGAAGCGGCGCCATGGTTATCTCGGTCCCCGGTCACCGGCGCTCCATGCGCGACGCAATGCTCGGCGGGGGCCGCCAGCTCCACAAGCCCCTTCGCTGCGCCTTCTACGACGGGATTCCCGGCGAAGGCCTCGCCGCCGCGCTCGCCGAGGCCACCGGGAGCGTTTCCCTCTCCCGCAGTCCCGCCACCGACGGCGGCGGCGGAGGGAAGGCGGCGAGGAACGTGCTCATCCTCATGAGCGACACCGGCGGCGGCCACCGCGCCTCCGCCGAGGCTCTCCGGGACGCCTTCCGCCACGATTTCGGCGACGCCTACCAGGTCCGACAAGCCTTAATCCTCTGCTCTCGGAAGTTAGACATTCAGTTTCGCTCTCCAAAATGTCCATTTTGTTGAGTTAAATTTGGTTTTGCTGCTGGTTGGGTGGCGCAGGTGTTCGTCAGGGATTTGGGGAAAGAGTACGGCGGCTGGCCGCTGAACGACATGGAGCGGTCGTACAAGTTCATGATCCGCCATGTCCGGCTCTGGAAGATGGCCTTCCATGGCACCTCCCCGCGCTGGGTTCACGGAATGTACCTCACCGCTCTCGCCTACCTCTACGCCAAGTACAGACTCCAGTCGATTGCACGGCTTGCCGTCGATTTGACAGCGACAATGCGCGATCCGATTGTGCGTGTTGTTGTTTTGATCTGTTTGGTGACAGGAATAAGGAATTTTTGTATTTGTTTCAGTGAGGTGGTCGCCGGGATGATGAAGTACAAGCCGAACGTGATCATCAGCGTGCACCCTCTCATGCAGCACATCCCACTGTGGGTGCTCAAGTGGCAGAGCCTGCAGCCCAAGGTCCCCTTCTTCACCGTCATCACCGACCTCAACACCTGCCACCCGACATGGTAACCAACACGGCATGGTGCAAATTGAGGATTTTCTTGATTGATCAGGATTCAGGAGTGGCATCTGAAACCATGAACTTGGCAGGTTCCACCACGGCGTGACAAGGTGCTACTGCCCGTCGGCCGAGGTGGCGAAGAGGGCGCTGACCCGCGGGCTCGACCCGTCCCAAATCCGCGTGTACGGGCTGCCCATCAGGCCATCCTTCTGCCGCGCCGTGCTCGACAAGGTCGGCATATCTTCGACCTTCGCATTCTTCTGCCATTGCCTGTGCCAAATCAGCTCTTGAACTCTGCTTGGTTGGTTGACAGGATGAGCTGAGGAAAGAACTTGGCCTGCACCCTCAACTGCCCGCTGTTCTACTGATGGGTGGCGGCGAAGGGATGGGCCCGGTGGAGGAGACAGCCAAGGCCCTCGGCCAGGAGCTTTACGATCACCAGAGACACCGGCCGGCCGGGCAGGTCGTGGTCATTTGCGGCAGGAATCAGGCGCTGCGGTCCACCTTGCTGTCCCTGACATGGAAGGTCCCTGTCAAGGTAGTGCCATTGCATATGCCGAATCTAAAATTCTAGATGCGCATTTCAGATGGATGCTGTGAGTGACTGTTTGGTTGGTGCTGTGCTGACTGAACTTTTCGAGTGTTTTGTCTTCAGATTAGGGGGTTCGAGAAGCAGATGGAGAAGTGGATGGGCTCTTGCGACTGCATCATCACCAAGGTAAGGTTCCTTCTTGCCAATATGTTATGCCTCTTGATTCTTCATTACTGGAAATGCGATCTGATCTGACTGAAGTATTTTTGTGGCACTTGCAGGCTGGCCCCGGTACAATTGCAGAAGCCTTGATAAGAGGACTTCCAATTATTCTCAACGATTTCATCCCTGGACAGGTTTATGCTTGTGCCAGTAAACTAGTTCTGAATTATACGATTCTATGATCCTATCAGAAAGATTTTAGTCGGTCCAAACAATTTAGACCATCTCAACTAACTACGAATGTTGATTATATTTCCGTTATAGGGTAGGCCGTCTCAGAGTGTCTGTTTGTTGCTACTGTCATTGATTAGTGATTACTTCCAGAGTTCTCATGAAATATGTCTCTAGGTAGCTAACATTTATCCCTAATCTTTTATCATTCAGGAGGTAGGGAATGTGCCTTATGTGGTCGACAACGGCGCCGGTGTGTTCTGTAAGGACCCAGGGGAAGCTGCAAGACAGGTTGCCCGATGGTTTACTACAGAAACTGACGAGCTCAAGAGGTACTCCTGCAACGCACTGAAGCTAGCGCAGCCCGAAGCAGTGTTCGACATCGCGAGGGACATCCACAAGCTCCAGCCGCAACCAGCCGCTCTAACCCGGATCCCCTACTCGTTGACTTCATCGTTCTCATACCATATATGAACTTTTGGAAACTCTTGCAGAATATACTCTGCAAAGTGAATATGCCTTCAAACTTGGTTGTGGCTGGGCTTGGCTGCCTGCTGAAGAACCTGTATATACCATGTACATAACTGGATGGCCCGTCTATGTTGGTGTTTCTGTTGTGCTTGACTGCTTGCATTGGACTATTGGTAATTGAAATGCGAAAAGTGTTTTTCTGACCAAATTATTGCTTGATAAACATATATCCCTAGCCCGTAGTAGTTGTAGTGTAGTTGCTTGTAAAAGACCAGTTGGTTTCTTTATATGAAATTGGAGGGAGAGGCTCCTCTTCCGCTAAAAAATCAACATTTGCTAATATTATTGTCATTGTCATACATGTTTTGTGCCGCCCGAGTTTGATACCAATATTACATGCTACGTGTTGGGTTCTCGATTTACGCACATTGGAGGACAACTAGCAAACTCCATAATAACTCAACCAACAACAAACACATGCATAAAATCCTTTGGGAATCAAGCCTAAATCAACCAAACTCTCAATTAAAACTATATTCCATTCAACGGTCCGTGGAGTCTCATAATCACACAAGGGGAAAGAAAGATCTAAGGTGGGGAATTCATCTCATCAAGAAGAGGTATTGGTCCTGTTCATCTCATCTCAAGAGAGTGGCCTCTTAAGGTTTGAACTGTTGCAAAAAAACAAAAAAAGACATGCCACAGTAACAATTTTAGTGTGTCCACTCTAGGTAATTGACCAGCTTATTTTTACTCGTACACATTTACTCAACAATAATAAAATATATCCAAAAAAATACCTGTAAATGCTAAACACAAAGTATAACCATGATGCCCATTTTGAAAATCCACATAAGATAAAATCGAATTAAGAAGCACGACCATACAGAAATAGACCTAGAAAATACGATTTCCTATATTTACAAATTTATAATGTCATTATGCCAATTTTTACTGAATCATGTCCATAACTTTAATCCGTCTTAGAATAATTTATAATGCCATTATGCCAATTAAGAAGCTGTAACTCTAAGTCAATTTATAATGAACTACGAAAGAAAAATAAGTAATCTTTTCCTTTAGGGTTTTCCTGAAGTCCTCTCGTCCTCCGACGGCGCCGTCACCGGAGTCCACGTGATTTCTCCATCGATCATCCTGAAAATTGATCGGCCGAGGTTAGCTAAGGTTGTGCGTCTATTACAGGGGCTTGCATGGAGGTAAGCGGTGAAGATCGACCTGGGGGGAAGCGACGGTGATGGAGATGGAAACTTAGATGGCGAAGAACAAAAACTCTCAGGGCGACTCGAGTGCGGAGCCACCTGATCCATCGCTGCGGGAGAAGACAGTGGAGCTTCAACCAGAAGTGCGGGATGAGGAGATGGCAGAGGAAGAAGGGGGTCACTGGGATCACGTCAGACCAGATCCAACCCTAGAAGATGCTTTCTAAGGGATGAAGTTGCACGGAGAAGAAGAGAAGGATCTTGATCTCTCGAGGGAGGTGGAGGAATTGATCAAGGAGGTTCATTGGTTGGCTCTGTTTAGGGTTCATAACCTACGACCCTTTATCCATGTGGCAATTTTAAATTCCATGAGGAACGCGTGTGCTTGTGCACAAGGTGTCACATTCAACATCGAGGGTCTGAATCTTTTCCTAGCACAATGTCACTGTTTGGGAGATTGGAAGAGGGTAATGGAAGGTGGACCATGGCAATTCAAGCGTGATCCGGTGGTTCTTGTGGAGTATGATGGGTTCACGAATGTTGCGGAGTATGCGCTTGACATGTATCCTCTCTAGGCCAGAATCAAGGGTTTGCCTGATGGATTGACGAGGAAGAAGGAGCTTGCAGAGAAGGTTGTAAAGAAGGTAGGGGAGCCCCCATTCACTGTCATCGTCAATGAGGGGAAGATTAATCCCTCCAACCACCTTCGGGTCAAAGTTTTTGTGAATGTTAATAAATCTTCGGTGAGATTTGTTCCGATCACTCTCAAGGAGAGGAAGAGATGCCCAGTTAGCTACGAGAAACTTCCAGACTTTTGCTTCTTTTGTGGCTGCATGGGACACGTGGTGGAGGAATGTGGCTATGGGATTCATGAGCCCAGCTCATGCGAGTGGGGAGACTATTTGCACTGGAATAATGATCCTAATGGGGGTAGCGCTGGGGTTGGGCGTGCAGGTGGTTGGCGGTCTGCTGGCGGGGGTGGTGGTGTTGATGCAGGAAGGGGAGCGGCTGGGAGAGGTGATTCCATGGGTAGAGGAGGGAGAGAAGGGAATTCCTTTGACTCGGGGGGGGGGGGGGAAGAGGTGCTGGTGTGTACAAGGCACAGACGCATCATTTAAACCAGGAAGAGGAAAGTTGGGGTGAAGGTATGAAGAGTTTGCGTAAGAGGCTCATTGGTGCAGATGGTACACTGAACGTTAGGGGACAAGCAGTTCCTAACTTGGTTGGTAAAGTCTCTAATACGGTGCCTATGCTCGAGAATGTTGGCTCCTCAGGGCCTGGTGGTGTATCCGCTACGACCCCCGGAAAGGTACCTATTATGAAGAGAAGGAGGCAGGGTGATGAGGCTGGTGGTGATGCAGGTGTGGATGAGGATGTTGTGATGGTTTCTGAGGCGGCCTCCGATGTGGAGGACCGTCGGGCCCAATGAATCTCCTAAGTTGGAACTACCGGGGTGGGGGGAATTCCCGAACAGTTCGAGAGCTACCGACATTGTGTCAGTCGCATTCCCCCATGCTAGTGTTCTTGTGTGAGACTAGACAGAAAGAAGACAAGATGAACTAGGTTAGAGGAAGGATAGGTTTGAAGGGTTTTTGCGGTGTTGATAGTAATGGGATGAGTGGTGGTCTTGCATTGTACTAGCATGAGTCTATTGTGGTTGATATCCTGGAAAAGAACGACAGAATAATTGATGCTATGGTTCGTGTTGACACTAATGTGGTGCTTTGGAGACTCACTTGCATCTATGGGGAAACAAGAGTGGAAAATAGACATCTTATGTGGGAGAAACTTCAAACTCTAAAGAGTGTAAATGATACACCTTGGCTAGTGGTTGGCGATTTCAACGAAGCTCTTTGGGACTTTGAGCATTTTTTTGCAACTCCTAGAGCAGTCCCTTAGATGGTCGCTTTCAGAGACACATTGGAAACATGTGGTTTGGTGGACCTCGAGTTTATTGGAACACCTTTCACTTATGATAACAAGCGTTCAGGGGCTAATAATGCCTGTGTTCGGCTAGATAGAGCAGTGGCTTCTAATGATTGGCGTAATTTTTTTGCTTTTGCCTCAGTTCTCCACGTTCCCTCCCCATGTTCTGATCATGTGGCTCTTGTACTCAAGACTTCTGCGGATGAGGGTCCGACTGCTCCAAAGAGTAGGAGGTATGAGGTTTTTTGGGAAAGAGACAGCTCTTTACCTGAGGTTATTAGGATGGTGTGGGAAGTTGTCGGAGAAGTGCAAAATCTTAGTCATCTTCGGGATGCTCTAGCTAAAACCATGTCTTCATTGGGCAGTTGGAGTAAGAAGGTTGGGAATGTCACTAGGGAGCTGGCTAAGTCCCGAACTCAACTGGAGGAGCTTATGTCGATGAACACGGATCAACAAAACATTCGGAGAGTGACGGATAGAATGAATGAACTTTTATATCAAGAGGAGATGATATGGCTTAAAAGATCTAGAATCTCGTGGCTGAAGGAAGGGGATAGGAACACTAAGTTTTCCTCAACAAGGCGGTGTGGAGAGCTAGGAAAAACAAGATTCGCCAACTCACGGACATCAGCGGCGTGGTACATTCAGATTTGGCTGCTATGGAGCAGGTGGGGAACAAATATTTAAAGGTATTTTTACTGCCGACACAACTCTTGACGCCTCATCGATCATGGATCTCTTGGAGGTTATAGTATCGGAGGATGACAATGCTCAGTTGTGCGCCCCGTTCACTGATAAGGAGATCTCCGATGCTTTGTTCAAATTGGACCCCTGAAAGCACCAGGGCCGGATGGTTTCTCTGCAAGGTTTTTCCAAAGTAACTGGTTAACTGTCAAAGCTGATGTGATAACAGCGGTCAAGGACTTCGTTAGCACTTGGTTTATGCTGGCTGGGGTAAATTCAACCTCTATTGTGTTGGGGAACGTCGCATGGGAAACAAAAATTTTCCTACGCGCACGAAGAACTGTCATGGTGATGATCATCTACGAGAGGGAGATTGTATCTACGTACCCTTGTAGATCGCTAAGCGGGAGCGTATATAACGCGGTTGATGTAGTGGAACATTTCCGCGATTCAGATCGCCGTAGTCGTACTATCTCATCACGATCCTTCCTGCGAACTTCATCACGATTCGTCCCGCGAACTTCATCAGGATGCGTCCCGCGAACTTCATCACGATCTTTCCCGATCTAGTGCCGAATGGACGGCACCTTCGTGTTCAGCACACGTACAGCTCGATGACGATCTCCACCTTCTTGATCCAGCAAGAGGGGGCGGAGAGGTAGAAGAGTTCTCTGGCAGCGTGACGGCGCGTCGGTGGTGGTGATGATCTACTCCGGCAGGGCTTCGCCTAAGCTCCGCAGAAATACGATCTAGAGGAAAAACTGCGTGGTATAGGGTTGAGCAGCACGTGGCAAAGTTGTCTCTCAAAAACCCTCAATACCTCTAGTATATATAGGTGGGAGGGAGGGGAGGAGGCAGCCTCAAACCCTCAAGGTTTGGCCGAAATTGGAGGTGGAGGAGTCCTACTCCAATCCTACTTGGAGTAGGATTCCACCTTCCGACTTGGAAACTCTTTCCACCTTGTGTTCTTTCCTTCTCAAACCTTATGGGCCTTAGTGGGAACTTATTACAGCCCACTAGGGGCTGGTTTATCTCTTCCCATAGCCCATGAGACCCCTTGGGGTGTGACACCCCTCCCGTTGGTCCCCGGCACCCCTCCCGACACTCCTAGTACTGTTGGAATTATGCCCTAGAGGCAATAATAAATATAGTTATTATTATAATTCCTGTATCAAGATAATCGTTTATTATCCATGCTATAATTGTATTGAATGAAGACTTATATACATGTGTAGATACATAGACAAAACACTGTCCCTAGCAAGCCTCTAGTTGGCTAGCTAGTTGATCAAAGATAGTCAGGGTCTTCTGATTATGAACAAGGTGTTGTTGCTTGATAACTGGATCACGTCATTAGGAGAATCACGTGATGGACTAGACCCAAACTAATAGACGTAGCATATTGATCGTGTCATTTTGTTGCTACTGTTTTCTGCGTGTCAAGTATTTGTTCCTATGACCATGAGATCATATAACTCACTGACACCGGAGGAATGCTTTGTGTGTATCAAACGTCACAACGTAACTGGGTGACTATAAAGATGCTTTACAGGTATCTCTGAAGGTGTTCGTTGAGTTAGTATGGATCGAGACTGGGATTTGTCACTCCGTGTGACGGAGAGGTATCTCGGGGCCCACTCGGTAATACAACATCACACACAAGCCTTGCAAGCAATGTGACTTAGTGTAAGTTGCGGGATCTTGTATTACGGAACGAGTAAAGAGACTTGCCGGTAAACGAGATTGAAATAGGTATGCGGATACTGACGATCGAATCTCGGGAAAGTAACATACCGAAGCACAAAGGGAATGACATACGGGATTATATGAATCCTTGGCACTGAGGTTCAAACGATAAGATCTTCGTAGAATATGTGGGATCCAATATGGGCATCCAGGTCCCGCTATTGGATATTGACCGAGGAGTCACTCGGGTCATGTCTACATAGTTCTCGAACCCACAGGGTCTGCACACTTAAGGTTCGACGTTGTTTTATGCGTATTTGAGTTATATGGTTGGTTACCGAATGTTGTTCGGAGTCCCGGATGAGATCTCGGACGTCACGAGGGTTTCCGGAATGGTCCGAAAATGAAGATTGATATATAGGATGACCTCATTTGATTACCGGAAGGTTTTCGGAGTTACCGGGAATGTACCGGGAATGACGAATGGGTTCCGGGTGTTCACCGGGGGGGGGAGCCCATAGGCCTTGGGGGTGGCGCACCAGCCCTTAGTGGGCTGGTGGGACAGCCCAAGAAGGCCCTATGCGCCATAGGAATAAAATCAAAGAGAAAAGAAAAGAAAAAAAAGAGGAGGTGGGAAAAGGGGGAAGGACTCCTCCTTCCAAACCTAGTTGGACTCGGTTTGGAAGGGGAGGGTTGCCCCCCTTGGCTCGGCCGACCCCCTTGAGGGTCCTTGGACCCCAAGGCAAGGCTCCCCCTGTTCCCCCTATATATACGGAGGTTTTAGGGCTGATTTGAGACAACTTTGCCATGGCAGCCCGACCACATATCTCCACGGTTTTACCTCTAGATCGCGTTTCTACGGAGCTCACGCGGAGCCCTGCTGAGATTAGATCACCACCAACCTCCGGAGCGCCGTCACGCTGCCGGAGAACTCATCTACCTCTCCGTCTATCTTGCTGGATCAAGAAGGCCGAGATCATCGTCGAGCTGTACATGTGCTGAACGCGGAGGTGCCGTCCGTTCGGCACTAGATCGTGGGACTGATCGCGGGACGGTTCGCGGGGCGGATCGAGGGACCTGAGGACGTTCCATTACATCAACCGCGTTCACTAACACTTCTGCTGTGCGGTCTACAAGGGTACGTAGATCGAATATCCCCTCTCGTAGATGGACATCACCATGATAGGTCTTCGTGCGCGTAGGAAAATTTTTGTTTCCCATGCGACATTCCCCAACAGGTACACTAAGTTCCTATATATCAACCTTTACCTTCGGACCATTCCGGAGCTCCGAGTGACGTCTTGGATCTCATGTGGGACTCCGAACAACTTTTGGTTACCAACACCTATATCTCAACTATACCGAAACGTCACCGAACCTTAAGTGTGCAGACCCTGCGGGTTCGAGAACTATGTAGACATGACCCGAGACACTCCTCGGTCAATACCCAATAGCGGGACCTGGATGCCCATATTGGATCCGACATATTCTCCGAAGATCTTATCGGTTGAACCTCAGTGTCAAGGACTCATATAATACCGTATGTCATTCCCTTTGTCCTTCGGTATGTTACTTGCCCGATATTTGATCGTCGGTATCCGCATACCTATTTCAATCTCGTTACTGGCAAGTCTCTTTACTCGTTCCGTAATACAAGATCCCGTGACTTACACTTAGTCACATTGCTTGCAAGGCTTGTGTGTGATATTGTATTACCGAGTGGGCCCCGAGATACCTCTCCGTCACACGGAGTGACAAATCCCAGTCTTGATCCATACTAACTCAACGGACACCTTCGGAGATACCTGTAGAGCACCTTTATAGTCACCCAGTTACGTTGCGACGTTTGATCCACACAAGGTATTCCTCCGGTGCCAGTGATTTATATGATCTCATGGTCATAGGAACAAATACTTGACACGCAGAAAACAATAGCAATAAAACAACACGATCAATATGCTACGTTCATAGTTTGGGTCTTGTCCATCACATGATTCTCCTAATGATGTGATCCCGTTATCAAGTGACAACACTTGCCTATGGCCAGGAAACATTGACCATCTTTGATCAATGAACTAGTCAACTAGAGGCTCACTAGGGAAGTGTGTTGTCTATGTATCCACACATGTATTTGAGTTTCCAATCAATACAATTCTAGCATGGATAATAAACGATTATTATGAACAAGGAAATATAATAATAACTAATTTATTATTGCCTCTCGGGCATATTTCCAACATATTGTTCTTATTCCAAAAATCCCTAACCATGTTAAGAAATGTGATTATAGGCCTATAAGTTTGTGTAATTTCATATACAAAATAATCTTGAAGTGCCTAGTTAATAGGCTTCGGCCTCTCTTGGATGGTCTCATATCTCCGGAACTGAGTGCGTTTATTCCAGGAAGTTTGATCACGGATAATGCGCTTGTTGCCTTTGAGTGCATCCACTATATCAAACAGGAAAAAGACCCCACTAAAAGTTTTTGTAGTTACAAACTGGATCTGACAAAAACATATGATAGAGTGGATTGGGTTTTCTTGAGGCAGGTGATGCAAAAGATGGGTTTCGCACAACGATGGATTGACTGGATTATGACTTGTGTCACATCGGTGAGGTATTCTTTTAAATTTAATGGGACCCTCTTAGATTCATTTGCACCGACGTGTGGTCTTCGGCAAGGTGACCCCCTTTCACCATTCTTGTTCCTATTTGTGGCGGACGGTTTGTCGGCGATTCTATGAAATAAAATTGAGAGGAATGAGATCTCCAAGGTTAAATGTGTAAGCTGGCCCCTGGCATCTCTCATTTGTTGTTTGCGGATGACACATTGTTGTTCTTTGAGGCTTCCAGAATTCAGGCTGAGCAGGTAAAGGAGGCGCTTCATATTTATGGCAAAGCAACATGAGAATGCCTTAATCTTGATAAATGTTCGCTTCTCTTCGGTACAGCTTGCCCGCTGGTGCAGCAGGAAGAGGTGAGAGCTGTGTTGGGTGCGTCTAGTTTGGTGTTTGAAGAAAAATATTTAGTCCTACCTACCCCAAAGCCCGGATGTCGAAAGGACGCTTCCAAAACCTCCAGACAATGCTCACCAAGAGATTGATGCAATGGGGTGATGGGTTTTTAGCCCAACCTGGCCGGGAGGTTTTCATTAAGGCTGTTGCTCAAGGACTCCCTACCTACATCTTGGGGGTTTTCAAACTTCCATTCGCTGTTTGTGATTATCTAACTCAGATGGTGAGGAACTTCTATTGGGGCTCAAAGAAGGGAAAGAGGAAGGTTCACTGGAGAGGTTGGCATCACTTGCTACTGCCTAAAGATAGAGGAGGTGCAGGTTTTCGAGACTTTCGGTTGTTCAATCAAGCGTTATTGGCTCGCCAAGCATGGCGGCTCATTACTCAACGTGATAGTCCAGGTGCTCAAATCCTAAAAGCCAGATATTATCCTCCTGGCAAAATGATGGATATTGTTTATTCTGGTTATGCGTCCTCGTCATGGCATGCTATTAGTCATGGTCTTGAGCTTCTAAAGAAAGCAATCATCTGGCGTGTTGGGAACGGTAAGAAAATTCGAGTGTGGAGAGACAATTGGATCCCCCGACCTCACTCTTTTAAGCCAATATCTCCCCAAGGCCGATATCACATTCGTTTTGTTTCTGATCTGCTTAACAACAATGGTTCCTGGAATATTCAGCTGCTACAGAGGTATTTCATGCTTGTGGATGTGTCTGAAATTTTGAAGATTAGATCTTCTCCAAGGCTGGAGAAGGTCGTTGTTGCTTGGGCGCCGGCTAAGGTGGGGTATTCACAGTAAAATCAGCATATACGTTCGCATTCGACGAGTCCATCCGAGAATCTACTGTTCCTTCTAGTTCGGCGCCTGATGGCAGCAAAAGCTGCTGGAAGTTTATCTGGAGTTGCAAAGTGCCACCAACAGTGAAAACTTCGCTTGGAGATTGTTGATCAATTCGCTACCAACCTAGGGAAATAAGCATAAGATTTGGTTGGAAGTTACTAGTCGTTGTCTAGTTTGTGGTATGGAGGAGGAGGATAACTTTCATCCTTTCATTAATGTCAGTTTGACAGGGACCTCTACCTCGCTATGGCCGAAGTGTGGGAACTTCCAGCGTTGGACATGATGAATGAAATTGGGAAGGAGTGGCTGCTGCATGTGCTCGCCCCACTGTATGAATTTCAGAGAGGTTTTCTGCTGCTAATCTTTTGGAGAAGTTGGTATGTCCGCAATCAACTGGTGCACTCTAAACCCGTTCATCCATTGCCGGTCTCGGTGAAATTCCTGCAGGAGTATGTTGAGGAGTTATCAAGCATTCATGAAGGCTCATCTTAGGATCCGCTCAATGGGAATACAAGTATTATTCCTGCAAAAAAAGAATATACTCTGCAAAGTGAATATGCCTTCAAACTTGGTTTTGGCTGGGCTTGGCTGCCTGCTGAAGAACATGTATATACCATGTACATAACTGGATGGACCGTCTATGTTGGTGTTTGTGTTGTGCTTGACTGCTTGCATTGGACTATTGGTAATTGAAATGTTAAAAGTGTTTCTCTGACCAAATTTTTGCTTGATAAACATATATCCCTATCCGTAGTAGTTGTAGTGCAGTTGCTTGTAAAAGACCAGTTGGTTTATTTATATGAAATCGGAGGGAGAGGCTCCTCTTTCACTAAAAAATCAACATTTGCTAATGTTATTGTCATGGTCATACATGTTTTCTGTCGCCCAAGTTTGATACCAATATTACATGCTACGTGTTGGGTTCTCGATTTACACACATTGGAGGACAACTAGCAAAGTCCATAATAACTCAACCAACAACAAACACAAACATAAAATCCTTTGGGAATCAAGCCTAAATCAACCAAACTCTCAATTAAAACTATATTCCATTCAACGGTCCGTGGAGTCTCATAATCACACAAGGGGAAAGAAAGATCTAAGGTGGGGAATTCATCTCATCAAGAAGAGGTATTAGTCCTTTTCATCTCATCTCGAGAGAGTGGCCTCTTAAGGTTTGAATTGTTGCAAAAAAAAGACATGTTGTAGTAACAATTTTAGTGTGTCCACTCTAGGTGATTGACCATCTTATTTTTACTCGTACTCATTTACTCAACAATAATAAAATATATCCAAAAAATACCTGTAAATGCTAAACACAAAGTATAACCATGATGCCCATTTTCAAAATCAACATAAGATAAAATTGAATTAAGAAGCAGGACCATACAGAAATAGACCTAGAAAGTACGATTTCATATATTTACAAATTTATAAAGTCATTATGCCAATTTTCACTAAATCATGTCCATAACTTTAATCCCTCTTAGAATAAATTAAGAGAAAACAGGCTCTTCGTTGCCAAACCTTTGGAATAATATAAAGGAGTCATCTACTGAACTGTGTATTATACATCATACAAAGTCTAGATCAGATCATCAATAACACGAGAGGAAAAATTCAATGACTTGTCTTCATCTAACAACATCCACTGAATTTAGTTACATTTTTACTAACCCAAACAGTATAAATGAATATAGAAGGAAAATCATTATTCTGAATTTAAACTACTTTATGGGCTATACTTTAGGATCTGGATATGAAGAGAGGAAATATACAAAGAGCGGAGCATCACTAGTCAATCTATGGTAGGCAAGTGAATGATGCGGTGCCACGTCTGTTGTTCACTAGTGGCGAAGGGAAGCGATAGCCAAACAAGGGAGGTGCCCCTGACGGTTGTGCCTCCCCCTGGGAGCCCTCCCGTTTGAAGCTCACTATGTCAAACAGTCCAATCACACAGGATAACTTTTGGGTGTATCAACAAAGAAACTAATGATGCTACACCAACTCTGCTCTGCTGTAGCAAACATGTACTTATAATTAAATACATACACCAGTGCCTGAGTAATTTTACATATAACTCTGTGATTCACATTAAGAATATATATACAAGGCCCTAAACAAGCATGATATAGACATCTGGTAAGAAAGTTGGCTCGGTCCCACAAAATTGGACCATTTAAAGATGGGACATTACCTTCTTATGCAAACCTCGTGGAGACCTTTGTATATTTACTGCTTTCTTCTATGAATATGCTTAGTCATTGTTCGTGGGATGCATTCTTCTGCTTTAATTTTCAAACTAATCAGATGAAAGTTGTCGGACCAAATATTCTAAATCTACTCTACTTCTTTAGCACCTATAACTTTCATGGTAGACGGTCAACGATTCAGATCAGTAAACTGCAGTAACTTCGACAGAATTGAGAGAATAAACAACATAAATGAAGTAAAATAGCTAGTCACGCCCAAAAAAAATCAGAGATGAACCTTTAGGTAAAATCCATATAGTTGAGGGGAAAGGACCCACAAAACATTGTAAGTTACAAAATTAGGTGAGCATATAGAACCATGCTTTATATTATCTAAGAGAACACAAGAGTCATGCATATTTTAAGAAACATGACAATCCGATAGTAAACAGATTAACTTGATAGTTACAAAGCCTCCTTCAGTACCATATTTTAAGAAACATAACAATCAGATTGTAAACAGAGTACCTTTATTAGGTAGAATCCCATGGTGGAAATACACATCAACGAACAAAGGAAGCTACCCCCATTAAAATCCTATATAGAGTTATTGAACCAAACATATATCATAAAAGGTATATGAAATAGGAAAATAAGAAGCAACATATATATGAAAGAAGCTAGCCCACACAATGAACAACCTGCAACATTTGATAGCTATCGAGGAAAATTGCGAACTCAACAATGGGAGTAGATTTTTCAAATTTTCACAAGCCAAAATATTAACATCAAACACATAGAAAGAGATGAGTTATTTTCAGTCATAAGAAACAATGACGGAATACTAAAAATCCTGAGTATTGTCCCATTGTGCTATACATCAGAATATAATTCTTGAGTTGTTTGTAGTAATTACCTTTCCACCAGCATCCGAAATAAAGACTTCTTCATGCTTGAACCGAGACATGAGGTCAACATCAGTGTTGAGTTATGGATTTGCAGATGAGCATTCACACTAGAAGAACGATAATAAGATGAGCAACCAATGTTCACCTGACAAATGGTTTCTTTAGTCAGTTAACTTTGTATTGTGGAAACCTTTGAAATAAAATCTTGATCTGAACTAACAAGAGAACATGAGGATGGGGAGTAGAAATGCTGAAAGTATTAGTCATTTTCCTTTCTAATCATGCACTTGCACACCAGCTGAATGAAATAAAACCAATACTTTCCTTAGAACATGTACATGCGCTAATCAATTTTTTTGTTTTTCTACTGCAGTATCTTTTGTACGTGAAAGATCTTGTTGGGCTCCAGCGAACAACATCACCTTTGCTACTTCATTTACTACTAATTTCTTAGAAAAAATATAAGTTTCGAACGAAAATGAATACTTTTACAGTTTGCATACATAATTGTACAACAGAATCTATAGAGCATGAGCGTTCTCCCAGCAATCGTCCAACACCACCATCTGTTCATCGTTGGAGTTTTGGTCAGCACATGTGACATGAGCAAAGCAATTGAAAACACCAGGAAGCGTCACACAATAGTGTTGTCCTCGTACAATTGTGTACACAACAGAGAAGAAGGAAGAAGCGAAATCGAAAACCAAAATAATATCTCGTTGCAATACAAAAGGGAGTTAAGAAATAATATAAACTAAGTACAAACATAGATATGTTGTTCAAAGATGCTGAGTGGATACACAACAAAAGAAAAGACCATCTGTCGATGAAAGTAAAGAGGCTAAACAAACAATCTCGATAAGTGGAGATAAAACTGAAAAACGATCTTCATTCTTGATTTTTCCATTTCTCACTCGACTACGTGATTATCAATGTCATGTCCAGTGCATGAAACAAGTTTTTTGCTTTAAACTGGTGCATGAAAGAAGTTCACAAAGAATCATGAAAAAAATTAGATTTGTACACAGAAAAGATGAAAAACCCATTGAATGTTGTGATTCTTTTTATTTGATCCTATTTTACATCATCTCAAATTGAACAGTTCGCTGAAGGATATCACACATTTGTGGTCATTTGCTGGAGAACATTGGACCAACTAAACTAGTTTATAGCTGTGGGATTTATGATAAATAGACAAGCATGAAGAAGAGCCCTAATTAACTCATTGCTCAACCTTATAATTGTTCTTTCTCTCGAAATAAAAAACTATACTTCTCATCCCATCTATTTTCTGAATTCTAACTAATATTTTGACAAGTCTAATGTGTTATAGAAAATAAAGATGAATTTGCACTCTCATGAGTAAATTATAATTTGTTGTCTCTTACAGTAATTTCCAACATAGTAAGTTTGGAAGCAAATTCTACCAATTGAACATTACAATATCAGCACAAAATGAAAATGAAAAGAGAGAAAAACATACTTCAGAGCAGAGAAGTCATTTCCAGCAGAAGATTTAGCTTCACACTGATTATGTTAAGTCTTCCACTTCATGATGTCTGAGTGTCACACCCTGTGTTTTAACTCTCCTCACTGAACTAACATAGCTCAAAAATTAGGTCCAATTAAATTTTTTGTGAATGCTGGTGATGCTTGATGTGATTGTTGCTTGTTTGTTTGTGTTTAAATCACAAAACTCCCTCCTACTCTCTAGACTCATCTTCTTATTCCAAACCTTGGTCCAATGACCATACCATGTGTACAGGACCAAAAACTATTTTTACCAAATATTATTTTGACCAAAAAGCATTTATTTAATTTAAACTTTAAAAAATGCCAGAATTGGGATTTGTACTACAAGTCCTCAAATTAGGGAAGTCGTTTTGATCCAAATATTTTATTTGGATCCCATTATCAAAAAAACTTTCCGAAACCACAAAACTATTATTTTAAAAGTTATTTTCCTATTTTATTTAAATACCTCTTTCTGAGGCCAACAATGGTATTTTACAAAGAAAGATTATTTTCTCTTTCTTTCAAAATATTTGATAAAATTTAGGGAAACACAGTGGATATATATATTCCATATATAAGAGTTTTGACACATGCTCATGTTCAAAATATTGGAGAAAACCATTCAAAACCCTTTCTGCCTATTTCAAGCTTTTGGAATATTTCCATAAGAAATATTCTTAATAATTTCCAATAAAATTCTGGCATGTCACACGTGATGTATGTGATGATCTTTCCAAATTTCATCTCAATACAAGTTGATTTGATTCAGCTAAATATTCCAAAACCCTATATGCCAAATCCAAATTTGAGCAACTCTACATTGGCAAGGGTCTCAAATTGTGCTCAAATTTTGTGGACATGTTTTGATGCTCCAATAATGCATCCAAAACAAGTGGTGCATCAAGGAGAATATATTAACTTGTCCAAAGCACCTCAAAACCCTCTTTGTTGATTTCTAAAATTGGGAAATTTCACATTGTGAAGTTTCTCCAATTGATCCCAAACTTTTTGGACATTCTCTAATACTCAACTAATTTGTGGGAATTAAATTGCATGGGTTTATCTTCATAATGTCATTTCTGCCTATTTCTAGGGTTTTCAAGTCTAATTGGAAAATTTCTCCAACAAATCCCAAATTTGGTAGCATGTTTCATTTTCACCTATCATGTGACCCTGTTAAGTTTCATAGCAATTAGAATCCATTTTCTAGCACTAACACCCATCAAACGCCTTCTGCTCACTTGCCAAATCTGTTGCTTTGGCCCCTTCCACTATTCTTCTTGAGCTCAAATTTTTACGACAGTATTCTCTGACCCTATATTACCTCCAGTAACCTTGCCATGGCCTCTGGCCAATTATTGAAGGGTCACTCCCTCTCTTTACCTCTTCTTTTTACCATGGCAGCCCTCTTTTACTCTCTTCCAATAATTTTGTTCAAGCTAATGCCCCCACATCCTTCTAGAGCACCTCTAGTATTCTAATGCTCTAATTCAAGCAAGGGTATGGCATGCTCATGTGGGAAATATGACCAGCCCTTCTGAAACTTGATTTTTGGTAGAAATGTGGCCTTGAACTGTAGGTGCTAGCTACAATCCTCCCCTTGATCTGAAACTTGGTGCACTTGTAGTCCTTACATACCTAATACCCCTAGACAAGGTTTCATCTCCTATGCCCAGCAGTAAAACCCATTTTGAGAGAGCCCAAGTTTGCTGCTGCAAACTTAAACAGTTATGAAACCCAGCCTAACTAGCCCCATATGAGGCCAAACTCCTCCATCAACCTCCTGCATGCATGCCTCACGTGTCAAGCATATATGTATAGCCATCACATGTAATAGATGAAACCTAAAAAAATTCAACGATTAACATTCATTACTATCAGATGAATAATACTTATGATATTTTTAAAAAATAAACCTTCCTGTACTTATGATGTTCATCAATTTTATATATGCATTTACATCCTATAAAAACTATTTGTGTATTCACTACAAAAGAGTGTAGTTTGTTGGTAAAAACGCGCGTGGATTCTATCAAGAAAAGAAACGTGCGTAAAGTCTAATTAGGTCATGAAATATGTGCAAAGCGAGAACCCAGTGCAAGTACATCATGCCCAAGGATTATAACATTTTCCAAATATTGATGTTTAAGTTTACATGTTATAATACACGTCGTCGATATGAAATAAAGACAAATATTGATTAACATTGTATCTTATATACTATTTTAAAAATATTTAACATGTAAAATAACAACATATTCAAACTCTAGACATTTTTCTAATCAGATTTCGTATATAACATGTTTAAATTGGATTCACGGTTTAAAAGATATTGTTATTTGAAAATATATATTTATTTTAAATAGACTTCGGAGTTATTAATGCATATGTTAGGGGTGTTTATGTGAAAGTATGAAAAATAATTCGTTTTGACTGAAAGATAGACTACGGGTTATTTATCGTAAAAGTTAGGTTTTTTTTGTAAAATGCGGACAAAATGAATTGCGGGTTGATTCCATGAAAACAGAAGGGTCTTTTTGCAAAACTACAAAAAAGGTTCGTTCTTGTCACTTATATCCGGACTGCGGGTTGATTTGAGGAAAACACACGGGGTTTTATGTAAAATAACCGACGACGTACGACAGAACCGATGCGTGCTTTATTATTATGGAGAGATTATCAAACAATTTCATTAATGAGAAATTTAGGCCATTAGATTAGAAATCAGACGGTTAATATACTTAGTTGGATCTGCTCTCTCTTCCTTTTTAAGGGTATAGTAGATATATACTAGTGGCGCGCGTTGATGCGCCCGTTTATCATTTCAATAGGATGATAGTAATCTCTATACATCAGGGACTTGTGAAAATAAAGTTTAATTTGTGTACACTAATATATATGTGTTGGACAGTTATCGAATAGATCAATAATCCACACGATGAGTGCCTTATAAAATAACAAGTGAACTATTTGCAAACTCCACATAAAAATTATAAATCAACATACATAAACATGCAAAACTACAACCTACTAAACGACATCACCTTGGGTAGTTACTATCCAATTCATAGAAAATGAAGGGGGCTCGATGTTAACAGTGTGAAGAAAAACACACCAACTCTTAGTTTTTTTAGTTTAAATAGTGTTATTTTCTTATGATGAATACTAGTAAATTTTTTCAATTTTTGGAGGGGTGGGGCTCAAGCTTGTTGAAGCAACCCCCCTAGATTCACCACTTCATAGAAGTGAACTGTTGTCTTTTCTCAAGGCCATAGAAAGTTAATATAATATTTCATTGAAGAATGTAAGGAGTACTATGCCAGAGCACCTTGAAGTGGACGCTCATCCTTCGTTAATTGTTAGAAGACGATGTGTGACAGACCGAGACCGGCGTTCCAGAAGATTCCCCTTCTATTCCATTTTCGTCGTGTGGCTATTTTCTTTTGTCGCGTCATCATTGCATCATTCACATCATCTGCATTGCATCGGCATTCTGTTGCCGCCAGTTTTCAAAAACTTGCATCCGTTGTTAGTTGCCGGTTCTCGTCGTTGTCCGTTCTGAGTCCGACCACACTCGCACGCGTCCGCGGCATCGTCAAAACCCTATTTTTAAAAGTGTGCATAAAACTTTCTCTGATCAGGGTGAAACTTGGCATGCGGTCTGATTAGATATAGCTAGGCCGCCTATCGAATTTTGTCGCGATCGGAGTTCGTCTGGTACCCGAACGGTCGACTGCAGCGGCACCGTATTCGGTCTACCGTCGGACGTTTGTCAGTGTTTTTAAACACGTTGCCGGGCCGCGCCTTTTCCCTCTCATCCCTACTTAGCCCATCTACACAGCCCATCAGTGCCACCTAGCCACTTCCTCCGTTCGTGGGCATCGGATCGCGATCGGACGGATGAGATCCACCCCTCGAGAGACCAACCCTATATAAGTAACACCCCCTAAAGAGACCCCTCTCACTTCACTAGGGTTTCCCCTAGTAATTTTTGCCGCCACCCCCCTCAAAAACTCCACCTACTAGCCCAAACCCTTCAAATCCCGCAGCCCTAGCCTCCCTACTCTTTCCCATCCCTAAGATCTCAGATCTAGGGCTCAGAATAGCCCCAAATCCCACCTACCGGACAATGTCCACCCAAGTGGACAATGTCCGGGCGACCACAGAGCCCCGAGCAGCTCCCGCAGCCTCTCGATCTCCTCGTGCGCGTGCCCGAGGCGTCCATGGATGCCGCCTGGCTCCCTCTTCTCCCGTTGCCCGAGCCCCTGCCTCGCCGTTGTCAGCAGCCGCACTCGCCGCCGACCCTTCCGCCGCCGGGAATGAGTTCCTCGGGACCAGATCCGCTCGGAACCGCCGTTCCGCGCCCGGATCTCGCCGGATCCGTGGCCCCTCGCCCGTCCCGGCTAGCCGCCGTGCCATGCGCCGCTCGGAGCCGTCCCGCCCGTGCTCTAGGAGGGAGACGACGGAAAGAACGACGAGGCGCCCGCGCTAGCGCCGCTCGAGTGGGCCAGTGCCCCAAGGCCCATCGGCCATCCCCCGCGTCACCGGCCGAGCGCCGACTTCCAAGCAGCTCCTCCCGCCTCGGCCTCTCTCGCGTGGGCCCACCTCCAGCCGGGCCAAGGCCCGAAGGTGAGCTAACCCCCTGACCCTCTATTATGCGTCGCCGGCGAGTGTTGCTATCCTGCGCCGCTCTATTTAGGCCCGTGTAGGGTAGATTTGGCCCTGTAGTTATTTAGGATTTATATCCGGTTTTATTATTTCAGGAATTATTAGATATTTAAAACGCCCGTAGTTTTGAACTCGTGTGTCGGATCGCGACGTGTAGCATATGTATCTTGTGTACCTTTTCATGTAGAATCCGATTTCACAACTTGCATATTTGTTTGATTTAGTTTAGCGTGACTAATGCCTAGTTTTGTGTGCTGTCTCGATAGGTTTATTGCCCGTGTTTAATTTTCGTGCGTGCCATAATTGCTCGTATGCCGTAATAGAAATGTCCATGTTTTAGGAACACCTTTGCCACGTATTTTAGACTAGTCGTTGGTATTTTTGCGTGTAGGGATTTGCCACTATTTTATTTTCCATGCTTAGGACATTATCTCGTATTTACGTGTGGCATTATTTTTGTTGTGCAACCCCACATATTTTATATGTTTTCGGGGTAGAAAAATCCATGGGATTTTTCTGTGCAACTAGTTTTAGCTTTTGAGTAAGTTAGTTCGCGCGATATTTTTCCATGTTGCCTTTTTGTTTATTTCGTAGGATTTGTTCCGTGCTTCGTTTGATTAAGTTGTCAACTAGAGAGTTGATCTTTGATGTTTGGTCTAGCCCCTGGTATATTTGGTTGCAATAGAAATGCATGTTTAGGTGTGGTTTGCTTGCTCTCAAGTTGCTAGAAATAGTGCTTATTTGGAGGTGCTGAAATATTTCTAAGTCTGGAATCTGTTATATTTTGTTGCTGTCTTGTCTTGCTTGTATCTTGTGATCTGTAGCTCTTTTGAGGTTGGTGCAATGGGGTAAGTTGTAAACCTTGTGTTTCTCTAGCATGCTGTGAATTTTCATGCCATTTGGAGTCCTGTAGCTTATGATTTTGGTGCTATCAATATGGCTTCAGATCGAAAACTGTACTTTCATGAAGTGTAATTTTCACTAAGTCTGAAACTGTGTGTGAGAAGCCATTTTGTGACTTCTTTCCCTGGTGATCCTTGCTGCAATGCTAGTTGTTGTTAGTTGTTTTTTTAGTGCTTCTTGCCCTCTTTCGTGTCATGCGTTGGTTGAGTAGATTGGAGTTGTGTAGCTCGTAGTTGTGGGGTGGAGAAAATGCTTTGGGGCTGATTTTGGTAGATTGTAATGATGTCTTGTTCTGCTCGTAGTTGTTGAACCGTAGCTCCGATTTGATCGTGTCCTACATGAAACTTGGTTAGAATCTCTTGTAGTCTCATTTTCTCTTGCTGGTTGTATGTTTTGAAGTGCTCGCGACCGTCGTTGCACACATATTACATTCATGCCATCATATCTTGCAGTGCTTGTATCTTTTGAACCGTAGCTCCGTTGGAGATGTTCTCTATGTGTAAATTGCTTGTAACGACGCGTAGAATCACGTGAACCTATTTTTGTTGTTGTTTAACAACCAATTAAATGTGTTAGTTCAGATCTGGACAGGATTGTAAATTAACAAGTGAGGTCGTCTCGGAGGTGCTATGTGTCATTTCCGACCTCATTTAAAATGCCTAGATAGGTAGATTAATTACACTTCACCTCTTGCCAGGTTTAAAAGCATTTAATATTGCCGGGTACCTAATCAGGATAGAACTAATTAAATAAACGTGGAGTTTCGTCAATATGCAACTCGTTGCATATTGAACTTCACTTAATGTGTAGTGGTTGATTGTGTGAATTGTCATGCCGTGTCTTGCATGTATTCAGCTGCTCATGCATCGTATGTGTTGTGCATCGTTTGGTGAATTCTCTGTGTTGATGCTTGTTTCCGGTTTGCTTCGTCTCGATAGAGTTCCGCAGCGTGCCGGATTGTGAGGACCCGTTCGACTACGTCGGCTCGTCTGCTTCACGGAGGCATTCTTCTTCCAAGAGGGATCACACGCAAGATGACCATTTCCCCAGATAACATTACTATCATTGCCATGCTAGTTTTACCGCTTCTATCGTTTATGTCTCGTTGCCTACTACATGTTAAATCTCAGCTTCTCAACAATGCCATGATAACCTTCAACCTGTTCAACCTAGCAAACCGCTAATTGGCTATGTTACTGCTTTCTTAACCCTGTGTTAGCGTTGCTAGTTGCAGGTGCAGTTGCATCCATGTGATAACATGGGTTCCTTGTTATATCACCATATTAAATGCTATTTAATTTAATGCACCTATATACTTGGTAAAAGGTGGAAGGCTCGGCCTTTCTAGCCTGGTGTTTTGTTCCACCTTTGCCCCCTTAGTTTTCGGCTATCGATGCTATGCTCCATAATTGAGCGCTCCTAACACGATCGGGGTTGTTATGGGGACCCCCTTGATAATTCGTTTTAGATTAAAGCTGGTCTGGCAAGGCCCAACATTGGTACTACATTTGCCTAATAACCTAATAATAATGCATAGGGACCCGCTGGCACCCGCGGAGTAATTTAATCAACCCCGGGCCATCGCTCCTCATGAGTGTTGGTCCCACCTGAGCGATGTCCGGCGCCCCTCTGGTCACCCGGAGGTTTAGCGATCCCGACGTCTAGCTCATCCGTCGTGTCCTGAGAACGAGATACGCGGCTCCTATCGGGATCGTCGACACGTCGGGCGGCATTGCTGGATTAGTTTTACCTTTGACGAAATATCTTGTGCATCGGGATTCCGGTGATGCTTTGGGTAATCTCAGAGTTGAGGTTTTCCACTAGGGAATCCGACGAGATCGCGAGCTTCGTGATGGAGGATTTCTATGCGGCTTGTGGTAATTTGTGATGGTCTAGTTGGAGCACCCCTGCAGGGTTAAATCATTCAGAAAGCCGTGCCCGCTGTTATGTGGCAATGTGGAAACTTTGTTTAACACTGGTTCTAGATAACTTGAAGTTAAACTTAATTAAAATATGCCAACTGTGCGCATAACCGTGACTGTCTCTTTCGTGAATTCCTTCTCCGATCGAGGACACGGTGGGGTTATGTCTGACGTAGGTAGGTGTTCAGGATCATTCATTTGGTCATCAGTAGTTCACGTCCGTTACGCGTAGATCTTCCCCCTCTTATTTCTTGTACTCGTAAGTTTAGCCACCCAAATATATGCTTAGCCGCTGCTGCAACCTCACCACTTGACCTTACCTCACCCATTAAGCTTTGCTAGTCTTGATACCTTTGGAAATGAGATTGCTGAGTCCCCTGTGGCTCACAGATTACTACAACACCAGTTGCAGGTACAGGTAAAGATTACTTGACGCGAGCGCGTTGATTGTTCATTTGGAGTTGCTTCTTCTTCTTCTTCTTCATCGATCTAGGATGGGTTCCAGGCCGGCAGCCTGGGATAGCAAGGATGGACGTCGTTCTTCTTTTCTCGTTTGTTTTCGTCCGTAGTCGGACCCTGCTCTTACTCTTGATGATTATGTAATGTACTGATGTGACTCTGATGTAGCTTGTGGCGAGTGTAAGCCAATTCTATATATATATCTCATCTTTTCAGTACATGTACTTGTAACGATATCCATTCTTGCGACACGACGAGATGCGCTTCTATCCCTGACGAGGCCTTCGTGCCAAATTGAGGATAGGGTCACATCTTGGACATGACAAGTTGGTATCAGAGAAGTACCGACCTAGGAGCCCCCTTGATTGATCGAACTTGGCCGAGTCGAGTCTAGTGAAAAACTATTTGAGTCTTAGTTATATATCAGAGAGTAGGATTCTTTTTTCTCTTCTTCTATGCTCTGGTGAGGAATCTTGACGTAATAATTTAATTGTACTCCTCTTCTCACTCAATTTTTTTAGGATCACGCGGATATTTTGGAATCTATATGATGCCGATGTGACGGAGTTGTGTCTTGGTGCCTTCTATCTGCTTTGGTTTCAGGGGAGTTGAGCTCCAGGGGATTCTTGAGCACATCGTTATCATTCAGATTTCTTAGTATCTTAGAACGAAGTATGTTCATAATTGCTTCAATACTAGTAGTGGCGAGATAACCCCGATGTCCCCAGTACTAGTGCAGATTGTTCGGGAGTACTGCCATACTTTGTATCGTTGTGATCACGAGGGTCTGTTGTAGATGAAGGTCCGAGATTCTGGTCGTGTGTTGACGGATGTGATACATGTGACGGGTTAGTATAGGAGTTGTGTGATATTACTCCTTGTATCCGTGTACCAGATTGCATGACCAGATATTTCAGGAATTCATAGGTGGGAATTCAAGTAGTTACTTATAGGACATTCTTCCAACAAATGCATGATGTTAGGTTGGGGTTCGACATCTAGTGGATTCATTTGTTCATGGTCGACTTATAGCGGTACACGTTGTGTCTTAAAGAGTCCTTGTAGCTTGCTACGACTCGGGGACACTTCGTATGTCGGGTGCACTGCCTTGCACTTGATGGCTACTGTAAAATCGAGCCCGTGCGATCCTGTCCACGAAAATATCGGACGAAATCTTTCTCATGAGTTTGTTCTGGCTTGTTTCATAAGCCTCACCCTTTGTTTTGTTGGAATATGGTAATTCAAGTTGCTTCGATGTCAAGTGGTGATTTCAGACCTTTCCAAGAGGTGTTCTCATATTTTTATGTGAATGCTAATCCTTTTGCTTAATCAATTGCCTTATCAATTCTCGTCAACCGGAGTTGTTATATCAATTCTTTTCAACCGGTGTGCTCCTCTTCAGTAATTCCATCCTCTCCTATTTTGCAAGATCATTCTCTTATTTTATTCCGGAGTTTATCTCATATGTCCCAAGTTGTCTTTGTTTTTCCCGCCCTCCCACCCTTTTCTTCAGTGATTGGATTTTCATCCAAGAGTTTTCTTTTCATTGTGCTTCCGCCATCTGTTATTTTCTCTCTTACCCGGTGATTCATTGTGAAGATTCTCAGCAGATTCGTGTCATATTTGTTCATTCTTGTCATCCTTACCGGTGAATTTAATTCAGCTATCCGTGTTCATCATATCCTAATTATCCTTGTAATTCTTTTTCATGTTGGAGATTCTTTCAGCCTATCTTGGTTATTCATTCCTCTCTTTTCATCCGGAGTGTTGAAGATATCTTGGAAGTTTCGTGTTTGCAATTCTTTTAATTATTTCGAGGTTCTCAACCTCATCTAGTTCTCTTCATAACGGTGCAATATCTCTCTTCCAAGTAATCTTTCCAACAGTGGTTTCTTTGAGTGGGCCCATAACCCACAGGTTCTTTCCCAGGATCTTTCCTGGCTCTTTTAATCTTTTCCCGGAGATCATTAATTTTTTCAGGTATGATGTAAGTATGAATTTCATCAGTCATATTCTTTCTTAAATATCCATTTGAATTAATTCTCATATTTGGCTCAACCTTTCATTCTTCATTATTCCGGAGTGTCTCGGTATTCTTGGTGTTGTGTCTCGTCATCATTCTCAGCTTGCAAATTCGAAGGAGTGTTTCTCTTAATGTTGGTTCATTCTCTTGGAGATTCGTCATTTCAGCTTGGTGCCATCATCTTAATTGTTCCAATCATGTGTAATCCCTTTTCTTGCTACCCGGTGTTTTTTTGAGTTGTTGTCATTCTCGATCCTCCAAAGGCCATCATCCAGAAGATTTTGTTCGTTCTCAGCTACAGCTTTCATTCTCAAATTCTTCTCAATTGTTGTCTCTTCGTTCGTCTCTCGATTATCCGGTGCCTTGTTCAAGTTTTCTCTTAGGTGGCTTATGTTCCCTTCATTCTCTTGTTTCTATATTAATTTGTGGTGTTCCCTTTCAATTGTGAATTCTTACCGGTGCTTCCTTCAATTATGCTTCAAGTGGTGCTTATCTCTGTGTCTCTTCAAGATCATTTCAAGAAGAATAAGTGGTATGCTAAATCTGCTGCTTGTCATCAATTAAAATTGATGAAGGACAAGCATAACATAATTCTTATTCTTGTTCATAGTAATCTAAATTCTTCTTACAGAGCGGCTCATTATGTCAATTCATTCTCAAGTGTTCTTCAAGATTCTTATTGGAGAACCTCAAGTTTTCTTATCTTGCTTTTCCAAGTGCATTTGTTCTTCCTTTATCATTTGAGGTGGTATTATAGCATTCTTGTTAGTGTAGGAGCCTCGAAGAGGATTCCTTTCAAGGATGAGATAAATAAACCCACCAATTCTTTGATCATGAGATATTTCAACCCTTGATTTCTTCATTGAGCTATCTTGGTTTGGATTTCACCTAAAGCTTTTCCTATGGATTGTTGATATCATGGTGCTTGTCATTAATCCAAGTTCTTAATGTATCCTCTTGGTGTAAGAATTGTTCATATCTTGTTTCTCCTAATCAATCCTTGTTTCTGTTAGTGACTGGTTGTCACTTCATTAGTTTGAAAGGTTTCCATAAGCCCACTACTATCTTGTTCTTTTCGTTGTTGTTTTCCCAACAACTCCGTTCAATTCTTCTTGTAAGGATGATTGCCAAGTTCATTTGAGATAGTAGCTGTCATTGTTTTCTTCATTCTCTTCTTCCGTATGAGCTAGTTCCTATTCTATTGTTCCGGAGGCATTGTGTTGTTGCTCTTTTGGGTCTATTATGTTGTTCTATCAAGATCATGGTGTTCCCTTGTTCTATTTACTTGTTTGTTGTGAATATTGTCTATTTCTACCATCTTATCGAATTTTTTGTCCCATTTTCCTACCGAAGTGCTGCCGAAATTTTCCATGAATTCTTGCTTCTTTCTCATATCATTCCTCATCTCCTTGCAACCTTCAAGGATCGTCGGTTTCACTCGTTTGTCAAAAAGCGATTAAATTTTACCTCTTGCTTTTTCATCCTCTCCCCCTTTCATTCTTGGATCTTGGGGCGAGATCCTCTTGTAGTGTAGGAGAGTTGTGACAGCCCGAGACCGGCGTTCCAGAAGATTCCCCTTCTATTCCATTTTCGCCGTGTGGCTATTTTCTTTTGTCGCATCATCATGGCATCATTCACATCATCTGCATTGCATCGGCATTCCGTTGCCGCCAGTTTTCAAAAACTTGCATCCGTTGTTAGTTGCCGATTCTCGCCGTTGTCCGTTCTGAGTCCGACCGCACTCGCACGTGCCCGCGGCATCGTCAAAACCCTATTTTTAAAAGTGTGCGTAAAACTTTCTCTGATCGGGGTGAAACTTGGCATGCAGTCGTGATTAGATATAGCTAGGCCGCCTGTCGAATTTCGTCGCCATCGGAGTTTGTGTGGTACCCGAACGGTCGACCGTAGCGGCACCGTATTCGGTCTACCGTCGGACGTTTGTCGGTGTTTTTAAACACGTTGCCGGGCCGCGCCTTTTCCCTCTCATCCCTACTTAGCCCATCTACACAGCCCATCAGTGCCACCTAGCCACTTCCTGTGTTCGTGGGCATCGGATCGCGATCGGAAGAACGACGTCCACCCCTCCAGAGACCAACCCTATATAAGTAACACCCCCTAGAGAGACCCCTCTCACTTCACTAGGGTTTCCCCTAGTAATTTTTGCAGCCACCCCCCTAAAAAACTCCACCTACTAGCCCAAACCCTTCAAATCCCGCAGCCCTAGCCTCCCTACTCTTTCCCATCCCTCAGATCTCAGATCTAGGGCTCAGAATAGCCCCAAATCCCACCTACCGGACAATGTCCACCCAAGTGGACAATGTCCGGGGGACCACAGAGCCCCGAGCAGCTCCCGCAGCCTCTCGATCTCCTCGTGCGTGTGCCCGAGGCGTCCGTGGACGCCGCCTGGCTCCTTCTTCTCCCGCTGCCCGAGCCCCTGCCTCCCAGCCTCGTCGCCCACCACTGGTTCCCCGCTGCCCGAGCCCCTACCTCGCCGCTGTCAGCAGCCGCAGTCGCCGCCGGGAATGAGTTCCTCGGGACCGAATCCACGCGGAACCGCCGTTCCGCGCCTGGATCTCGCTGGATCCGTGGCCCCTCGCCTGTTCCGGCCAGCCGCCGTGCCATGCGCCGCTCGGAGCCTTCCTGCCCGTGCTCCAGGAGGGAGACGACGGGAGGAACGCCGAGGCGCCCGCGCCAGCGCCGCCCGAGTGGGCCAGTGCCCCAAGGCCCATCGGCCATCCCGTGCGCCACCGGCCCAGCGCCGACTTCTGAGCAGCTCCTCCCGCCTCGGCTTCTCTCGCGTCGGCCCACCTCCAGCCGGGCCAAGGCCCGAAGGTGAGCTAACCCACTGGCCCTCTATTATGCGTCGCCGGCGAGTGTTGCTATCCTGCGCCGCTCTATTTAGGCCCGTGTAGGGTAGATTCAGCCCAGTAGTTATTTAGGATTTAAATCCGGTTTTATTATTTCAGGAATTATTAGATATTTAAAACGCCCGTAGTTTTCAACTCGTGTGTCGGATCGCGACGTGTAGCATATGTATCTTGTGTAACTTTTCGCGTAGAATCCGATTTCACAACTTGCATATTTGTTTGATGTAGTTTAGCGTGACTAATGCCTAGTTTTGCGTGTTGTCTCGATAGGTTTATTGCCCGTGTTTAACTTTCGTGCATGCCCGAATTGCTCGTATGCTGTAATAGAAATGTCCATGTTTTAGGAACACCTTTGCCACGTATTTTAGACTAGTCATTGGTATTTTAGCATGTTGGGATTTGCCGCTAGTTTATTTTCCGTGCTTAGGACATTATCTCGTATTTACGTGTGGCATTTTTTTGTTGTGCAACCCCACATATTTTATATGTTTTCGAGGTAGAAAAATCCATGGGATTTTTCTGTGCAATTAGTTTTAGCTTTTGAGTAAGTTAGTTCGCGCGATATTTTGCCATGTTGCCCTCTTGTTTATTTCGTAGGATTTATTTCGTGCTTCGTTTGATTAAGTTGTCAACTAGAGAGTTGATCTTTGATGTTTGGTCTACCCCTGGTATTTTTGGTTGCAATAGAAATGCATGTTTAGGTTTGGTTTGCTTGCTCTCAAGTTGCTAGAAATAGTGCTGATTTGGAGGTGCTGAAATATTTCTAAGTCTGGAATCTGTTATATTTTGTTGCTGTCTTGTCTTGCTTGTATCTTGTGATCTGTAGCTCTTTTGAGGTTGGTGCAATGGGGTAAGTTGTAAACCTTGTGTTTGTATAGCATGCTGTGAATTTTCAAGCCATTTGGAGTCCTGTAGCTTATGATTTTGCTGCTGTCAATATGGCTTCAGATCGAAAACTGCACTTTCATGAAGTGTAATTTTCACTAAGTCTGAAACTGTGTGTGAGAAGCCATTTTGTGACTTCTTTCCCTAGTGATCCTTGCTGCCATGCTAGTTGTTGTTAGTTGTTTGTTGTAGTGCTTATTTCCCTCTTTCGTGTCATGCCTTGGTTGAGTATATTGGAGTTGTGTAGCTCGTAGTTGTGGGGTGGAGAAAATGCTATGGGGCTGATTTTGGCAGATTGTAGTGGTGTCTTGTTCTGCTCGTAGTTGTTGAACCGTAGCTTCGATTTAATCGTGTCCTCCATGAAACTTGCTTAGAATCTCGTGTAGTCTCATTTTCTCTTGCTGGTTGTATGTTTTGAAGTGCTCGTGACCGTCGTTGCACACATATTGCATTCATGCCATCATATCTTGTAGTGCTTGTATCTTTTGAACCGTAGCTCCGTTGGAGATGTTCTCTATGTGTAAATTGCTTGTAAAGACATGTAGAATCACGTGAACCTATTTGTTTTGTTGTTTAAAAACCAATTAAATGTGTTAGTTCAGATCTGGACAGAATTGTAAATTAACATGTGAGGTCGTCTCGGAGGTGCTATGTGTCATTTCCGACCTCATTTAAAATGCCTAGATAGGTAGATTAATTACGCTTCACCTCTTGCCATGTTTAAAAGCATTTAATATTGCCGGGTACCTAATCAGGATAGAACTAATTAAATAAACGTGAAGTTTCGTCAATACGCAACTCGTTGTATATTGAACTTCACTTAATGTGTAGTGGTTGACTGTGTGAATTGTCATGCCGTGTCTTGCATGTATTCAGATGCTCATGCATCGTATGTGTTGTGCATCGTGTGGTGAATTCTCTGTGTTGATGCTTGTTTCCGGTTTCCTTCGTCTCGATAGAGTTCCGCAGCGTGCCGGATTGTGAGTACCCGTTCGACTACGTCGGTTCGTCTACTTCACGGAGGCATTCTTCTTCCAAGAGGGATCTCAGGCAAGATGAAAATTTCCCGAGATACCATTACTATCATTGCCATGCTAGTTTTACCGCTTCTATCATTTATGTCTTGTTGCCTACCACATGTTAAATCTCAGCCTCTCAACAATGCCATGATAACCTTCAACCTGTTCAACCTAGCAAACCACTGATTGGCTGTGTTAGCGTTCCTAGTTACAGGTGCAGTTGCTTCCATGTGATAACATGGGTTCCTTGTTATATCACCATATTAAATGCTATTTAATTTAATGCACCTATATACTTGGTAAAAGGTGGAAGGCTCGGCCTTTCTAGCCTGGTGTTTTGTTCCACCTTTGCCCCCTTAGTTTTCGGCTACCGGTGTTATGTTCCATAATTGAGCGCTCCTAACACGATCGGGGTTGTTATGGGGACCCCCTTGATAATTCGTTTTAGATTAAAGCTGGTCTGGCAAGGCCCAACATTGGTACTACATTTGCCTAATAACCTAATAATAATGCATAGGGACCCGCCGGCACCTGCGGAGTAATTTAATCAACCCCGAGCCAGTGCTCCTCATGAGTGTTGGTCCCACCTGAGCGATGTCCGGCGCCCCTCTGGTCACCCGGAGGTTTAGCGATCCCGACATCTAGCTCATCCGTTGTGTCCTGAGAATGAGATACGCGGCTCCTATCGGGATCGTCGACATATCGGGCGGCCTTGCTGGACTAGTTTTACCTTTGACGAAATATCTTGTGCATCGGGATTCCGGTGATGCTTTGGGTAATCTCAGAGTTGAGGTTTTCCACTAGGGAATCCGACGAGATCGCGAGCTTCGTGATGGAGGATTTCTATGCGGCTTGTGGTAATTTGGGATGGACTGGTTGGAGCACCCCTGAAGGGTTAAATCTTTTAGAAAGCCGTGCCCGCGGTTATGTGGCAACGTGGAAACTTTGTTAACACTAGTTCTAGATAACTTGAAGTTAACTTAATTAAAATATGCCAACTGTCCGCGTAACCGTGACTGTCTCTTTCGTGAGTTCCTTCTCCGATCGAGGACATGGTGGGGTTATGTATGACGTAGGTAGGTGTTCAGGATCATTCATTTGGTCATCACTAGTTCAAGTCCGTTACGCGTAGATCTTCCCCCTCTTATTTCTTGTACTCGTAAGTTTAGCCACCCAAATATATGCTTAGCCGCTGCTGCAACCTCACCACTTAACCTTACCTCATCCATTAAGCTTTGCTAGTCTTGATACCTTTGGAAATGAGATTGCTGAGTCCCCTGTGGCTCACAGATTACTACAACACCAGTTGGAGGTACAGGTAAAGGTTACTTGATGCGAGCGCGTTGATTGTTCATTTGGAGTTGCTTCTTCTTCTTCTTCTTCTTCATCGATCTAGGATGGGTTCCAGGCCGGCAGCCTGGGATAGCAAGGATGGACGTCCTTCTTCTTTTCTCGTTTGTTTTCGTCCGTAGTCGGACCCTGCTCTTACTCTTGATGATTATGTAATGTACTGATGTGACTCTGATGTAGCTTGTGGCGAGTGTAAGCCAATTATATATATATCTCTCTCATCTTTTCAGTACATGTACTTGTAACGATATCTATTCTTGCGACACAACGAGATGCGCTTCTATCCCTGACGAGGCCTTCGTGCCAAATTGAGGATAGGGTCGCATCTTGGGCGTGACACGATGTGAGCCAGCCTAAGTGTGTGATCTAAAAGGAGAAGGGCGAGATGTACCTTCTAGGGAACGCTCCGAGAGAGGTCTGCATAGCATATACAGAGTATCATCGAAATTGTTTTTATGGAAGGAAAATAGAAGAGCAAACTAGCACATCTAAGATTTTTTTGTTGGACAACAATAAGAAGCCCTTTTACAAAAATGCAACAGTATACAATCCATCCTATTAGCTGTTGGTTGCTTTCTACCTTCGAGTTTTACTATTTATGTATCCATCCTTCGAGTTTTGCTATTAGACGTTGTCGTCGTCGTCGTCGTTGTTGTTGTTGGACGAGGTAGAAATAGCACGTTTGGGAGGACAATAGGGAGAAAGGCATACGGGGTAGAGGTAGCCAGGTTGTCATTGTTGGACGCGCGTCGTATGTGGTCATCAACTCAGGCGGCGCTGCCCGATAGATTGGTAGCGTTGAGAATCCCGAGCAATCAGCTGAGGGGTCGAGGAGGATCTCAACATACAGGGGTCGTCACCGTCAGTGAAGCCCCTAGTAGCTTAGCTGCCGGCGATTCGGCCTACACGAAGTCTTTAGCTCCCTGAATATCCACTCAGAATGTTAGGTCGACATGGGAAGACCAAGACACAAACTGATGGCAAGGCGAGTGTACATGTCGCTAGGTGTCTTGTCGCCGTCTCCAATTGACAATCTATTACGTTATTGAGCCCGAGACTGTACGAAAATAGACACATTAGACTATATTAGTTGATCGGGTATAGTTGTGGATGGAAAGGGTCGAAATTATAAGCATACAACAACAACTTGTATGCCGAATGAACAATTTGGCAAACAACTGACCTACAATAACCATCAAAGAATCATCCCTGTCTACCTCTCGCTTAAGATCTAGCAATATGGAAATTTTGATAACTTAGAGAATATAAACAAAGAAATAGATTGTGGTACTATGCTACACCCCGTTTTTAGCGCCGAGTACGACACACATGAGACATGGCATCGACTCAATGTGAGTTATTTACTCAAAACCACCACACTTGGGGCTAGGGTAACATGTTAGTACCAGATATGAGCCAGGTCAAAAAAACCATCGAAAATGAGCCTAATGTTTAACGCGGAGCACTAACGCTGGGGTTTGGCCGTGAAAACAATGGAACCGGCAGGTGGGGCCCACCTATCAGGCTGACATGGCAAAGACCGAAAAGTTTGACTAATTGATTTCTAGAAATATTCCCTAGAGACAATAATAAAATAGTTATTATTATATTTCCTTGTTCATGATAATCATTTATTATCCATGCTATATTTTTATTCATTGGAAACTCAAATACATGTGTGGTTACATAGACAACACACTGTCCCTAATGAGCCTCTAAGGACTAGCTCGTTGATCAAAGATGGTCAAGGTTTCCTAACCATAGACATGAGATGCCGTTTGATAATTGGATCACATTATTAGGAGAATGATGTGATGTGATGGACAAGACCCAAACTATAAACATAGCATATGATCGTGTCAGTTTATTGCTACTGTTTTCTGCATGTAAAGTATCTGTTTCTATGACCATGAGATCATGCAACTCCCGGGCTTCATAGGAATGTCTTGTGTGTATCAAACATCACAATGTAACCGGGTGACTATAAAGGTGCTCTAGAGGTATCTCCGAAGGTCTCTGTTGGGTTGGCATGGATCAAGACTAGGATTTGTCACTCCGCATGACGGAAAAGTATCTCGGGGCCCACTCGGTAATACAACATCACAACAAGCCTTGCAAGCAATGTGACTAAGGAGTTAGTCACGGGATCTTGTATTACAGAATGAGTAAAGGGAATTGTTGCTAATGAGATTGAACTAGGTATAGAGATATCGATGATCGAATCTCGGGCAAGTAACATACCGATGGAGAAAGGGAATAGTGTACGGGATTAAGTAAATCCTTGACATAGAAGTTCGACCGATAAAGATCTTCGTAGAATATTTGGGAACCAATATGGGCATTAAGGTCCCCCTATTGGTTATTCACCAGAGAGTGTCTCTGTTATGTTTGCATATTTCTCGAACCCGTAGGGTCTACACACTTAAGGTTTGGTGACATTTTGGTATAGTTGGGTTATGTATGTTGGTGACTGAAGGATGTTCGGAGTCCCGAATGAGATCCCAAACGTCACGAGGAGTTCCGGAATTGGCCGAAGACGAAGATTGATATATAGGAAGGGGGTATTTGGGCTCCTGAATTGTTTCGGGCATTTCCGATAGTGTACTGGGAATGGCGAATGGGTTCCGAGGGTCCACCAGGAGAAGTCCACCCACCCTAGGGGCCACATGGGCCTAAGAGGTGGTGCACGAGCCCTTAGTGGGCTGGGCAGCTAGCCCCTAAAGGCCCTTGAGCCAAGGAGGTAGGAGGAAACCAAAGTGGGAGGGAATCCTACTAGGAGTAGGACTCCACCTCCCTTATGCCTCGTTTGGTTAAGGGGGATTGGGGAGGTTTTGAGAGGGAGGGATTTCAGGGGAGTGGGTTAATCCCTTTGTTCCACCCAATCCTCTCAAATCCCCGGGGTTTTGCTTCCACTAGTCCCCCGAGGAGGGTTTTGAAACACATGGATATGAAGGGATTGAAGGGGAACGGAGGGGATTGGGCTAAGCAAACCCCTCCTACCAAATGGGAGCCCAAGGATCTGTGGGGTTTCTGGCCCTCCCGGGGATTTTCCTCTCAAAACCTCCCCAATCCCCCTTAACCAAACGAGGCCTTAGTGGAGGAGGATTCCTCCTCTTTGGGCTTGGCTGGCCAACCCTAGGGCGCCACTCCTTCCCCCTCCCTCCTATATATACTAGAGGGGAGAGAGGGCAGCCAACACACAATTGAAGGAGACCCTCTCCCTCCCTCTAGTTCGTCCTTCCTCTAGAATAGGTTCGGAAGTGTATGACGAAGCCCCGTCGGATCAGCTCCACCACCATCGCCGCCACACCATTAGGCTGTCGGAGAACTCAGTTACCTCTCCGCCCCTCCTTGCTGGATCAAGAAGGCGGAGATCGTCATCGAACTGTACGTGTGCTGAACGCGGAGGTGTCGTCCGTTTGGCACTAGATCAGGATGGATAGTGATAGGATCATGGGACGGACTGCGATTTGCATTGCGAGGATGTTCGACCACATCAACTTCGTTATAGACGCATCCACTTAGCAATCTACAAGGGTATGTAGATACAATCTCTTCTCTCTTAGATGGTCATCACCATGGATATATCTTATGTGTGCGTAGGAAAATTTGTGTTTCCCATGCAACGTTCCCCAACAGTGGTATCTGAGCTAGGTCTATGCATAGATGACATCTCGAGTAGAACATAAAGTAGTTTGTGGGCGTTGATATTAAGATTGCTTCCCTCCTTAGTCTTTTATGTATTCGGCGGTATTGTTGGATGAAGCGGCAAGGACCAACCTTACTCGTATGCTTACGATAGACCGGTTCCATCAATTGACATGCAACTTGTTGCATAAAGATGGCTGGCGGGTGTCTGTCTCTCCTACTTTAGTTTAATCGGATTTGACAGAGGAGGTCCTTGGAGAACGTTAAATAGCAACTTGTGTATCACCGTTATGGTTTTGCGTAGGTAAGAATCGTTCTTGCTAGATACCCATAGCAGCCACGTAAACACATGCAACAACAAATTAGAGGACGTCTAACTTGTTTTTGCAGGGTATGTTGTGATATGATATGGCCAAGAACATGATGTTATATATTTGATGTATGAGATGATCATGTTGTAATAGTTAAATATCAACTTGCATGTCTTTAATTTATTTTGGCGCTTGGTGATGCTTTACTTTATCGCTAAATCACTAGCCATAGTAGTACAAGCATAGTTGGTGCGACGACCTCGATGGCAATACAATGATGGAGATCATGATGATGGACAACATGGTGTAGTGCCGGTGATGATGGAGATCATGTCGGTGCTTTGAAGATGGAGATCAAAAGCACAAGTTCATAACCGTATCATGTCACTTATGATTTGCATGTGATGTTAATCCTTTTATGCACGTTATTTTTCTTAGGACGACGGTAGAAATATAAGGTGATCCCTTAGTAAAATTTCAAGATAAAATTTTGTTCCCCCCCAATGTGCACCGTTGCAAAAGTTCGTCGTTTTGAGACACCACGTGATGATCGGGTGTGATAGACTCTATGTTCACATACAACGGGTGCAAAACAGTTACACACGCGGAATACTCGGGGAGCTATCAACTCCAAACATTTAGCGCAGATGACGGAAGCTCCGGTGGAGAGATGCTCACTGGCGGCAGCCAAGAACAATGTAGGAAGAGGATGAAGGTAGCAACGCTTGGAAGTGAGAGCGAGGGACATGGAGAAAGCTCGCACGACCAACTATCTGTGCTGCTTCCCCTCGCCGCGGTGGCTCCGACGCCCGCCGTCAACCGCAAGAATAAGCGGCGGTTGCTGATACGTCCAAAAAGCATCACTATTTTGTATCATAATTTGTCCCTATTCATTGATATATTTCACAATATGATGCTGTTCTTATATTGTTTTGGCTTATTTTACACATTTTACAACTTTCCAGTGCCGAAACAGCAGACGCAGGATTCATCGGAGAAAATAATACGAAGAGTTACCATATCAGGACATCTCCAACTGCGCTGAAAATTTTATGGAAGAAGTTTCCGATCAGATCACGAAAGTTGGCCGAAGGAAGGCCGGAGGGGAGCCACAGGCCACCCAGGCGACCTGCTGTCGCGGGCCATCCCTAGGCCGCGCCAGGTGGCCGCCTGGGTGGTGGGTCCCGCCTCCGGCGCTCTCCTTTGGACTATATGACCCTCTTGACATAAAAGTTATCGGGGGAAGAGAGTTTTCGTGATTGCGTCGCCGCTCCGCGATGGAAACCTACAGAGAAAAACGACCTTTCCGGCAGGGATATTTCGCCGGGGAGAACTCCTCCCGGAAGGGGAGATCATCGTCATCGTCATCACCATCGTCACGGGCATCATAGAGATCATCATCACCATCATCACCATCGCCAGCACCATCTCCATCTTCACCCATCTCACGTTATCATTGCAATCGGAGTTGTACCTTGCACTATTCATTCCCTCTACTCTACCGGTGTTGATTACTCTCTTGTGGTGAATGCTATTGAGTTTTGTTGGAGAATTATTATTATGACCAGATTGTTTATCATATTCATATCACCTCTGATCATGATCTCTTTTATGTCTTGTGAGTAGTTCCTTTAGTTCTTGAGGACATGGGAAAAGTCTAGATGTTAGTAGTCACATGATGTTGAAGTAATATGTGTTGATTGATATTTAAGTTATGGTGTTATTCTTCTAGTGGTGTTATGTGAACGTTGACTACATAACACTTTGCCTTTTTAAGGACCTAGGGGAATGCATCGTGTATAAAGAATGCTTATGGTGGGTTGCCGGAGTGACAGAAACCTGAACCCAGTTCGCATACTTTTGCATGGGGGAGTATTGGATCCTAAAGCTTATTGCTACTGTTAGGCTTTGCCTTAATTTCTCTCTTGTATTAGAGGATGCTTGCAATAGGGATTAATCATAAGAGTGTACTTGTCTTAGCTTAGATGGTGCACTAGTTATGATCCACCCACATAACACTTATCAATGCAAAACATGTTACTATACGGAATATGGAGAAAGCACTTGACTATCCTCCCGTGTGTCCTCAGGAACGCCTTAGTCTTTATAAGTTCATTCCACCGGCTTATCCTTTGTGTTCAAAAGGATTGGCCACTTGCTGCACCTCAGCACCATTTATTTTCATTGCATTTATTTTCGCTTGCGTATACCAGAAAACCCATAAAAAGTTACCTTTCAGTATTTGCAGTTATTCCTTGCTCAAGATCACTTGTTAGTACCTTCCGCTCCTCATTGCGTTCGACACTCTTACTTATCAAAAAGGCGATGATAGATCCCCTACACTTGTGGGTCATCAATACCGTTTTCTGGCGCCGTTGCCGGGGAGCAAAGTGCTATTGGTAAGTGAAATTGGTAAGGAAACCTTTACTGTGTATGTTTTGTTTTTATTCTGCTGTTTACAATTTTTGTCCCTATGGACAACTATGCTCTTGGTTCGTTGGTTATGGGGAACCGCCCCACTGCTATTGTGGTGGAGAAACCTCCACCACCTATGGAAATTGTGCCCTTTAAAATACCAACTGGTATTATTGATTGTGTCTTGGCTAATCGATATGCAGGAGATAGACACACAGGTGAACACTTGCTATATCTTTCACAACTATGCTCCTTATTTAAGCTTGCAGGTGTATCGATGGATTTTGTTATGAGAAAGTTATTCTCTCTATCATTAAAAGATAAGGCATTGGATTGGTATATGCTTCTTGATAACTCTCATTTGCTAAATTGGCAAGAGCTTATGCCTCTCTTCTATACAAAGTTTTATCCTCTTCATGAAATACATTGAGACAAGAATTATATTTATAACTTTTGGTCTCGTGACAGAGAAAGCATCATCCAAGCTTGGGGGAGATTGAAATACCTAATTCTCAAATGCCCCAATCATGAGCTCCCCAAGGAAATTATTCTTACAAATTTTTATGCAAGGCTTTCTCATCAAGATAAAGAGATTCATGATGCCTCCTCTAGTGGGGTATTCTCAAACAAAAGCGTTGAAGCTAAGTGGGATCTTATTGAAAGGATCCAAAAGAACACTAAAGATTGGGAGATTGATAAAGGTATTGAACCCGTTATAAAGTATGAGCGTGAGTATATTGAGAGCTATGTGAAGACTGATTACTTCAATACCTTTTGTGCTAAGATTGGTCTTGATTCCCAGCTTCTAGTTAATTTTTGTAAAGACTTTGCCTCTCATATTGATTCCTCTAAGAAGAAAGAGGATCAACACCATCAACCATTTAAGGAATTATATGTTGATATTAATGTCGCTGACCCTATCTTGCCTGCAGTTTTGTATGAAAAGCCTCCTTTTCCCACCAGGATGAAGGAGCATTCTTTTGTAACAGGCATGCTGAGTAAAAGTGAAAGAAAGACTGATGAGCATGAGGACTTGATTAAGGTCAATCCTCAAGTTGCGGTATTCAAGGATCTTGTTACTAGTAATACTGAGGATTCCGATATAAATTTTTGTGCTGTTTCCACTAACCTTGTTACAACCAAGAATAAAGGCCCAATTTCAGGTACTCCGGTTGTATCTGTCAAAATAGGAGATCATAATTATTATGGGCTATGTGATTTAGGATCAAGTGCCAGTGCGATGACCCACAAGTGTAGGGGATCAATCGTAGTCCTATCGATAGGTAAGAATGTCAAACCCAACGAGGAGCAGAAGGAGCTGACAAGTGGTTTTCAGCAAGGTATTCTCTGCAAGCACTGAAATTATCGGTAACAGATGGATTGTGTGGTAAGATGATTCGTAGCAAGTAGCAAGTAACAAGTAGCAACGGTGCAACAAAGTGGCACAATCCCTTTTGTAGCAAGGCACAAGCCTGGAGAAACTCTTATAGGAGGTAAAGCACTCCCGTTGACACATGGGAAATTGTGTCAAGCAAGTTTTCATCATGTTCATATGATTTGCGTTCACTACTTTGATAGTTTGATATGTGGGTGGACCGATGCTTGGGTGCTGCCCTTACTTGGACAAACCTCCCACTTATGATTAACCCCTCTCGCAAGCATCCGCAACTACGAAAGAAGAATGAAGACAAAGTCTAACCATAGCATTAAACTAGTGGATCCAAATCAGCCCCTTACGAAGCAACACATAAACTAGGGTTTAAGCTTCTGTCACTCTAGCAAACCATCATCTACTTACTACTTCCCAATGCCTTCCTCTAGTCCCAAATAATAGTGACGTGTTATGTAGTCGACGTTCACATAACACCACCAGAGGAAAAACAACATACAACACATCAAAATATCGAACGAATACCAAATTCACATGACTACTTATAACAAGACTTATCCCATGTCCTCAGGAACAAAAGTAACTACTCACAAAGCATAATCATAGTCATGACCACAGAGGTACTGAGTAGCATCAAGGATCTGAACATATAATCTTCCACCAAGTAATCCAACTAGCATCAACTACAAAGAGTAATTAACACTACTAGCAACCTTACAAGTACCAATCGGAGTCGCGAGACGGAGATTGGTTACAAGAAATGAACTAGGTTTGGAGATGAGATGGTGCTGATGAAGATGTTGATGGTGATGAGTCCCCTCTGATGAGAGGAGTGTTGGTGATGACGATGGCGACGATTTCCCCCTCCGGGAGGGAAGTTTCCCCGGCAAGACGACCCTGCCAGAGCTCTAGATTGGTTCTGCTCAAGGCCCACCTCGTGGCGGCGGCAATTCCTCCCGAAAGCCTTGCTACATCGAAAGAAACCTACTGTCGTCTCTTGAGCTTGTGTTGGTTTTTCCCTTGAAGAGGAAAGGGTGATGCAGCACAGGAGCATTAAGTATTTCGCTTAGTTTGAGAACCAAGGTATCAATCCAGTAGGAGAATCTCGTCAAGTCCAGAGTACCTGCACAAACACAAAGAGCTTGCACCCAACGCTATAAAGGGGTTGTCAATCCCTTCAAGATTGATTGCAAAGTGAGATCTGAAGGCAGAAAGTGCAACGAAGAAAAAGTGTAAGGCTAAAAATATGGTGTGGAGTAGACCCGGGGGCCATAGTGTTCACTAGAGGCTTCTCTCAAAATAGCAAATATTACGATGGGTGAACAAATTACTGTCGAGCAATTGATAGAACTGCGCAAAGTCATGACGATATCTAAGGCAATGATCATACATATAGGCATCATGTCCGAGACAAGTAGATCGATACTTTCTGCATGTACTACTATTACTCCACACATCGACCGCTATCCAGCATGCCTCTAGTGTATTGAGTTCATGACGAACAGAGTAACGCCTTAAGCAAGATGACATGATGTAGAGGGATAATCTCAAACCAATGATGAAAACCCCATCTTTTTACCCTTGATGGCAACAACACGATGTGTTCCTCGCTACCCCTTCTGTCACTGGGTGAGATCACCGCACGGTATGAACCCAAAACCAAGCACTTCTCCCATTGCAAGAATCATAGATCTAGTTGGACAAACAAAACCCACAACTCGAAGAGAATTACAAGGATATGAAATCATGCATATAAGAGATCAGAAGAAACTCAAATAAGATTCATAGATAATCTGATCATAAATCCACCATTCATCGGATCTCGACAAACACACCGCAAAAGAAGATTACATCGGATAGATCTCCATGAGATCATGGAGAACTTTGTATTGAAGATCCAAGAGAGAGAACTAGCCATCTAGCTACTAGCTATGGACCCATATGTCTATGGTGAACTACTCACGCATCATCGGAGAGGTCATGGTGTTGATGAAGAAGCCCTCCATATCCGAATCCCCCCTCCGGCAGGGCACCAGAACGTGCCCCATTTGGGATCTTGCGGAGACAGAAGCTTGCGGCGGCGGTAAAGTACTTTCGATGATCTCTTGATTTTTTCTAGGATTTTAGGGAATTTATAGGCGAAAGACCCAGGGCAGAGGTGGCCCAGGGAGCCCACAAGCCAGGGAGGCGCGGGCCCCCTAGCCGCGGCTAGGGGGCTTTTGGGGTCCCTGTAGGCCCCCTGCCCTCATTCTCAAGCTTCCCGATCTTTTTCTGTTTCAGAAAAAATCTTTTTGGCAGTTTTGTTCCATTTGGACTTCGTTTAAAATCCTCCTCTGAAAGGGGTCAAAAACATGGAAAAAACAGGAACTCGCACTTGGCACTGAGTTAATAAGTTAGTCCGAAAAAATATATAAAAGGCATACAAAACATCCAAAGTTTGACAAGATAATAGCATAAACTATCAAAAATTATAGATACGTTGGAGACGTATCAAGCCTCCTCCTGATTTTTTATAAATTCCAAAATAAATCCTCGTTGATTTTCACAGCTTTTGGAGTTGCGCAGAATAGGTATCTCAAACTTGCTCCTTTTTGCGGCTAGAATTCCAGCTGCCGGCATTCTCCCTCTTCATCTAAACCTTGCAAAATAAGAGAGAAAAGGCATAAGTATTGTACCGTGAGGTGTAATAACAACCCATAAAGCGATAAATATCAACATGAAAGCATGATGCAAAATGGATGTATCAACTCCCCCAAGCTTAGACCTCGCTTGTCCTCAAGCGATACCCGAGATCAATAAATATGCCCACATGTTTAGAGAGAGAGGTGTCGACTATACAAGATATGGACAAGCAGGCATCATGATCATATTCAGAATAGCAATACCATCATATGAACTCTTATGCTAAAGTGACAATTCCTTCACAAGGTAAAGTATGGATCAAGAACCTTACTGAGAATTAACAACCGGTAGCCTTTAGTCATTGAAGCAATTGCAATTTATCATAACATCGAAAAGAGTCAAATAAGAGCTTGTAAAGCAAATCCACATACTCAATCATCCTTTCGTCTCCTACAATTGCTACAACTCACATGGTACTCATGAGATCAAAGTTTCAGTTGGACATAGAGAAAGATAGGGGCTTATAGTTTTGCCTCGAAACTATTTACCTCAAGGGTAATGTCAACAATAATAGTTCATGAATACTTACTTACAAGTTGACATACGAATATAGATCTTTCCCTAGCATATGACGTTAGCCAAGATAAAGGCGAAATAAGGAATTGGTGTAGATCACCATGACTCTTCCAAGGACAAAAAGTAAAGGTACAAGAAAGGCCCTTCGTAGAGGGAAGCAGAGGTTGTCATGCGCTTTTGAGGTTTGGATGTGTGTCCTCTTAGTGCGAAGGAACGTCACTTTATATTGCCACCTGTGATAAAGAACTTTATTATGCAGTCTGTCGCTTTTATGTCTTCCTCATCACAGGTTCGTACAAAGCTTATTTCCACACACTAATAGATCATACATATTAGGGAGCAATTTTTATTCCTTGCACCGATGACAACTTACTTGAAGGATCTTATTCAATCCGTAGGTAGGTATGGTGGACTCTCAAGGCAAAACTTGGTTGAAGGTTTATGGATGCACAAGTAGTATCTCTACTTAGTGCGGAAGTTTTGGGTAATATGAGGTGGAAGCAATCGTCACATGCTAAGGGATCTCTAGTCATATAATCATTGTTCGGAACCAAGCAAACACAATTCATTATGTTGTCTTCCTTTTCCAACATCTACTTCTAAGCATGTAATAGTTTAGTGAGTGCTCACAATCATAGATGGTGTTAAAGATGATATATTTATATGTGAACCTCTCCTTCCTTATCACTTCCTATTAAATACAACAATGACCAAGGTCTACGTTTGTCCACCCTCAACAAGTTTCAATCAACATTCTTTTTATATGTGAAGCCATCACTTCCCATAAGATCATTACATGATCTTTCTTGCTTTTGTTATTTTCTCATTCTTTTGATCATGGCATGAAGCAAGGCCGTTAACTAAAACTCTCTTTATTATATGGCTCACGAGCTCGAATACATCGGTGGTGACACAAAGCAAAACTCGAGCCTAAGACACTCAGAACTTTATTCTACTAGAGAAAGATAAAACCAAGAAGAATCGAACTAAGAAAAGGTAAAGGAAAAACATGTGATGGTGATACGATACTGGGGCAACTCCCCCAAGCTTGGCACAAGCCAAGGGGATTGCCCATACCCATGCTTAGTTGTCTTCCTTTGGTGGTGATGGTGGTGGAGTTGTTGCAACATGGGTTTGATCCTCCGTCTTCCAAGCCATAGGTGCTCCATCATGGAAAGATGACCGAGTCTCCGGAATCCTCAAATCTGCAGCCAATCGTATTGATTTCAATCTATACTCATACTCACAGTTTTGGTTCCGCAGGTCATAGATCTGGGCTTGGAGGTGATCAATTCTATCATAGAGCCTGGAGAGGTGCTTCCCAATGTCATTGGCATCGATCTTATGCTTGTTGGTGAACTCCGTGATCATCATGTGGTTGGCGTTGAGTCCACGCTCCACCATCCCTTGGCACTTGAAGACTTGTTACTCCATTGGTTCGAGCTTCGCCTCCATGCTTCCGGTCTTCTTGGCCCCCTCAACATCACGGATGTGCAGCATCCCCTCACGCATCTCGATAGATGGAGGGTGTTGCAGCACTCCCGCGAGGTAGGGATTGATGACATTCTCTAAGATCTTGTCGTTCGGAGCTTTTGGGGATGCCATAGCGATCTAGATCTGCAGCAGAAACAGGCTTGGAACGAAAACAGAGGAAATTTGCGTGATACGAGGGTCAGACCTTTCAGGAGAATATATAATGATTTTTTTCCGACCAGAAGGAGTACTCCGTAAGAAAACAGAGTCTGGGAGGCACACGAGGTGGTCACAAGCCCCCCAGGCGCGGCTAGGGGGTGGCCCCTGACTCGCAGGCTTGTCGCCTCCTCGTGCGCTTTCTAGACTGCTTTAAATTTTTCTAATTTTTCAAAAGTTCCAAAACGGAGAAAAATTCCTACTGGGAATGTTTTGGAGTCGGTTTACTTACCAAATCACATACCTTTTCATTTTCGGAGTCTGAAATAGGCTGATAAATATCCCTTATGTACTCCTCCGGAGTTATGGTATTGATAATATTGCTTTCAACATTTATGGGAGTACCTGAGATATAATGCTTGATTCTTTGCCCATTTACCACTCTCGGAAAATTACCTTCCGTGTTGTTGATCTTGATGGCACCGGAACGATATACTTCCTCAACAATGTAAGGGCCTTCGCATTTAGAGAGAAGCTTGCGTGCAAAAAATCTTAAACGGGAATTATATAGCAAGACATAATCACCTACATTGAACTCACGTTTTTGTATCCTTTTATCATGCCACCTCTTAACCTTTTCTTTGAACAACTTGGCATTATCATATGCCCGAGTTCTCCATTCATCAAGCAAGCTAATATCAAATAAACTCTTCTCACCAGCAAGTTTGAAAGCAAAGTTGAGCTCTTTGATTACCCAATAATCCTTATGCTCTAGCTCAAGAGGTAAATGACATGCTTTGTCGTAAACCATTTTGTACGGAGACATGACCATGGGATTCTTATAGGCAGTTCTATAAGCCCACAGTGCATCATCGAGCTTCTTAGACCAATTCTTTCTAGACCTATTGATAGTCTTTTGCATAATTAGTTTAATCTCTCTATTACTTAGCTCTACTTGACCACTGGACTGAGGGTGATAGGGAGATGCAATTCTATGATTGACATCGTACTTAGCAAGCGTTTTACGGAAAACACCATGAATGAAATGTGAACCACCATCAGTCATCAGATATCTAGGGACTCCAAATATAGGGAAAATAACTTCTTTAAGCATCCTGATAGAGGTGTTGTGACCAGCACTACTAGTCGGGATAGCTTCTACCCACTTAATAACGTAATCAACAACAACTAGGATATGAGTATACCCGTTGGATTTTGGAAAACGTCCCACATAATCAAAGCCGCAAACATCAAATGGTTCAATGACACGTGAATAATTCATAGGATTTCTTGACGTTTACCGATATTACCTATACTTTGACATTTGTCACAAGACAAGACAAACTTACGGGCATCCTTGAAGAGAGTGGGCCAATAGAAACCTGATTGCAATACCTTCTGTGCAGTTCTATCTCCCGCATGGTGTCCTCCGTGGGCCTCGGAGTGACACTTCTGTAGGATCTATCCCTGTTCATGTTCAGGTACACAACGTCTAATAACACCATCTACTCCTTCCTTATAAAGATGAGGATCATCCGAAAAGTAATGTCTCAAATCAAAGAAGAATTTCTTCTATTGCTGGTATGTGAAACTAGGTGGTATATATTTGGCAACGATATAGTTTGCATAATCAGCATACCACGGTATTGATGACATTCAATTGCTCACCAGGAAAGCTATCATCAATAGGTTGTGGGTCATCAAGAACATTCTCCAACCTAGACAAGTTATCTGCTACGGGGTTCTCAGCACCCTTCCTGTCGACAACATGCAAATACAATTCTTGTAGCAAGAGAACCCATATGATAAGTCTAGGTTTACGTCTTTCTTTTCCATGAGGTACTTAATAGCAGCGTGATCAGTGTGAATGCTGACTTTGGAATCAACTATGTAAGATCTGAACTTTTCACATGCAAACATGACTGCTAAAAATTCCTTTTCAGTAGTAGCATAGTTTCTTTGGGCACTGTCCGGAGTTTTACTAGCATAGTGAATAACATTCAACTTCTTATCAACTCTTTGTCCTAGGACAGCGCCAACAGCATAATCACTAGCATCACACATGATTTCAAAAGGTAAGTTCCAATCCGGTGGTTGAACAATAGGCGCAGTTATCAAGGCCTTCTTAAGTATTTCGGAGGCTTCCTCACAATCATCGTCAAAAATAAAAGGAATATCCTTTTGTAAGAGATTGGTAAGAGGCCTACAAATCTTAGAGAAGTCTTTAATGAACCTTCTAGAGAAACCAGCATGACCAAGGAAACTTATTGTACCTTTGATATTTGTGGGGCATGGCATTTTCTCGATTGCATCCTTAGCCTTATCGACTTCAATAACTCTTTCAGAAATTTATGTCCTAAGACGATGCCTTCATTAACCATAATGTGGCACTTCTCCCAATTCAAGACAAGGTTGGTGTCTTTACATCTCTGCAAGACTCAATCAAGGTTACTGAGGCAATCATCAAAAGAAGACTCGTAAATAGAGAAGTCAACCATGAAAACCTCAACAATCTTTTCACAAAAGTCAGAGAATATAGCTATCATACATCTTTGAAAAGTGGCAGGTGCATTACATAAGCCAAAAGGCATACGTCTGTAAGCAAAGGTACCGAAAGGGCAGGTGAAAGTGGTTTTCTCCTGAGCAGATTGTGCAACAGATATTTGGGAGAAACCAGAATAACCATCTAGAAAGCATAAGTATGTGTGTTCAGACAATCTTTCTAGCATTTGGTCGATAAAAGGCAAAGGGTAATGATCTTTCCTTGTGGCTTTATTCAATTTCCTAAAATCGATCACCATCCTATAGCCAGTAATTATCCTCTGTGGGATCAATTCATCCTTATCATTAGGAACAACGGTAATACCTCCCTTCTTAGAGACACAATGCACCGGACTCACCCAATCACTATGAGCAACATGATAGATAATACCTGCTTCCAGGAGCTTTAGTATTTCTTTTCTTACTACCTCTTTCATCTTAGGATTTAATCTCCGTTGATGATCAGCAACTGGTTTGGAATCAGGATCAGTTTTAATCTTGTGCTGGCATAGAGTGGGACTAATGCCCTTAAGATCATCAAGAGTATATCCAATAGCAGCACGGTGCTTCCTCAGAGTTTTTAATAACTTCTTTTCTTCATGCTCTGAGAGGCTAGCACTAATTATAACAGGATATATCTCTTTTTCATCAAGATACGCATACTTAAGAGTATCAGGCAACTGTTTGAGCTCGAACACAGGATCACCCTTTGGTGGGGGTGGATTTCCAAGCAGTTCAACAGGCAAATTATTCTTAAGGATAGGATATTGTTCAAAGACAACTCTATGTATCTCATCCCTTTCATCCATATGCATATCCTTTTCATGATCAAGCAACTATTGCTCTAAAGGATCAGTAGGAGGCACAACTATAGAAGCTAGGGCAATAGTTTCATCCTTACTAGGAAACTCTTTTTCATGAGGTTGTCTACCAAACTTGGAGAAATTGAACTCATGTGATACACCTTCAAAGCCAAGAGTGACAATTTGCTTCTCACAGTCAATATGAGCATTAACAGTATAGAGCAAAGGTCTGCCAAATATGATGGGACAAAAGCTATCCTGTGTGGTAGCAAGAACGAGGAAATCAACAGGATACTTCATTTTACCACACAAGACTTCAACATCTCTAACAATTCCCACAGGGCAGATAATATCTCTATTGTCAAGCTGAATAGTGACATCAATGGTTTCTATCTCGACAGGTGCAATCTCGTCTTTGATTTCATCATATAAGGATCGAGGTATTGCACTAACACTAGCACCCACATCACATAAACCATGATAACAATGATCTCCTATATTAACAGAAACAACAGGCGTGCCAACAACAGGCTTATGTTTATCTCTAGCATGAGGTTTAGCAATTCTAGCAGCATCTTCACAGAAGTGAATATCATGGCCCTCGACATTGTCGGACAGAAGATCTTTGATAATAGCAATGCTAGGTTCAACTCTAATTTGCTCAGGGGGTGTAGGTGTTCTAATGTAGCCCCTACATATGACAGTTGAAACTTTAGAATGATCCTTTATCCTAAAAGGGAAAGGTGGTTTCTCAATGTAAGCAATGGGAACAATAGGATCATTATAAGCGATGACTTTCTCTTCAACTGGATTGGGTTTAACTACATTGACTTCTAAGGGAGGATGATATTTAAACCACTTATCTTTAGGGAGATCAATATGAGCAGCAAATGATTGACACAATGAAGCTACTATCTGAGAGTCAAGTCCAAATTTAGCGCTAAAATCACAAAAAGTATTTGTTTCAACAAAGGATTTAACGCAATCGAACTTAAGATTCATACCTGACTCCTTACCTTCATCAAACTCCCAATCTTCATAGTTGCATTGAATTATTTCCAATAAATTCCATTTGAAGTCAATATCTCTCTTCATAAAAGAACCGATACAAGAAGTGTCAAGCATGGTGCGATCATCATGAGAAAGCCGAGCATAGAAGTTCTGAATGATAATTTGTCTCGAGAGCTCATGGTTGGGGCATGAATATAACATTGATTTAAGCCTCCCCCAAGCTTGAGCGATGCTTTCTTTGTCACGAGGCCAAAAATTATAAATATAATTCCGATCACGATGTACTAGATGTAGGATAAAACTTCTGATGAAATTCCAATTTCAACCGGTTGTAGTTCCATGATCCAGTATCATCACATAGCCTATACCATGTCAATGCTTTATCCCTCAAAGATAAGGGAAAGACTTTCTTCTTGAACTCATCCTCAGGCAAACCTGCAAGCTTAAATAAACCACAAACTTCATCTACATATATTAGATGCAAGTCGGGATGTGATGTTCCATCTCCTGTAAAAGGATTAGCCAGCAGTTTCTCAAGCATACCCGAAGGAAATTCATAGCAAATATTTTCAGTAGGTGCAGCAGGTTGAGGAGCAACTCCTTGTGCCGCCGTTCGACGTGAAGATACCCCGAACAAGCTCCTCAAAGGATTAGTTTCCATAGTGACAAGTGACAATAAATTTCACCACACTATATAAATGTTTCCTTACCAAAGGCGCTTCACTCCTCGGCAACGGCGCCAGAAAAGAGTCTTGATGACCCACAAGTGTAAGGGATTAATCGTAGACCTTTCGATAAGTAAGAGTGTCGAACCCAACGAGGAGCAGAAGGATCTGACAAGTGGTTTTCAGCAAGGTATTCTCTGCAAGAACTGAAATTATCGGTAACAGATGGATTGTGTGGTAAGATGATTCGTAGCAAGTAGCAAGTAACAAGTAGCAACGGTGCATCAAAGTGGCCCAATCCCTTTTTAAGAAAGGGACAAGCCTGGAGAAACTCTTATAGGAGGTAAAGCGCTCCCGAGGACACATGGGAAATTGTGTCAAGCTAGTTTTCATCATGTTCATATGATTTGTGTTCGCTACTTTGATAGTTTGATATGTGGGTGGACCGATGCTTGGCTGCGGCCCTTATTTGGACGAACCTCCCACTTATGATTAACCCCTCTCGCAAGCATCCGCAACTACAAAAGAAAAATTAAGACAAAGTCTAACCATAGCATTAAACTAGTGGATCCAAATCAGCCCCTTACGAAGCAACACATAAACTAGGGTTTAAGCTTCTGTCACTCTAGCAACCCATCATCTACTTACTACTTACCAATGCCTTCCTATAGGCCCAAATAATGGTGAAGTGTTATGTAGTTGACGTTCACATAACACCACTAGAGGAAAAACAACATACAACACATCAAAATATCGAACGAATACCAAATTCACATGACTACTTATAGCAAGACTTATCCCATGTCCTCAGGAACAAAAGTAACTACTCACAAAGCATAATCATAGTCATGACCAAAGAGGTAATGAGTAGCATAAAGGATCTGAACATATAATCTTCCACCAAGTAATCCAACTAGCATCAACTACAAAGAGTAATTAACACTACTAGCAACCTTACAAGTACCAATCGGAGTCGCGAGACGGAGATTGGTTACAAGAGATGAACTAGGGTTTGGAGATGAGATGGTGCTGATGAAGATGTTGATGGTGATGAGTCCCCTCCGATGAGAGGAGTGTTGGTGATGACGATGGCGACGATTTCCCCCTCCGGGAGGGAAGTTTCCCCGGCAGGACGACCCTGCCGGAGCTCTAGATTGGTTCTGCTCAAGTTCTGCCTCGTGGAGACGGCGATTCCTCCCGAAAGCCTCCTCCTGATTTTTTTCTGGAACGAAACCCTTGTTGTAGCAAAAGAGGGGGGCTAGAGGGCCACCAGGGTGCCCACAAGCCCCCTAGGCGCGGCCAGGGTGGCGCGCCTAGCAGGCTTGTGGCCTTCTGCTGGCTCCCCTCTGGTACTTCTTCGGCCCAGTATTTTTTATAAATTCCAAAATAAATTCTCATTGATTTTCACGGCTTTTAGAGTTGCGTAGAATAGGTATCTCAAACTTGCTCCTTTTTCAGGCCAGAATGCCAGCTGCCGGCATTCTCCCTCTTCATGTAAACCTTGCAAAGTAAGAGAGAAAAGGCGTAAGTATTGTACCGTGAGGTGTAATAACAGCCCATAAAGCGATAAATATCAACATGAAAGCATGATGCAAAATAGACGTATCACAGTGCTATCCCTTTTTCACTTTATCAAGAGACCATGAATGAGATTCTACCAAGTGAAATTGAAGAAGTTGATGTTACTATTCATCTTGCAAATAAATAAACTATTTCTCCTATTGGAATTGTGCGAGATGTTGAAGTCTTATGTGGAAAGGTAAAATATCCTACCGACTTTCTAGTACTTGGTTCAGTACAAGATAGTTTTTGTCCTATTATCTTTGATAGACCTTTTCTCAAAACTTGTGGAGCTATTATAGATTGCAGGAAATGGAATGTATCTGTTGAATTCGATGGTGAGCCATATGAATTTAACTTTTCGAAATTCTTGAACCGAACTCGTGGTACTGATTTGCCAAGTAATGATAAAATTATTGAAGATATTGCTTCTATTGCTATTCCTCCTAATGACCCTTTGCAACAATTTATGGAGAACCACGAGAATGATATGCATATGCAGGAAAAAATTAAATAGACGACATATTCTTGAGACAACCTGCTTTCCTAAAGCACAACCTTCCGGTTGAGCATTTGGGAATTTTATCAAAGCCGAAAGAAAGACCCGGTGTTTGATCGTAAACCTCTTCCTGATACACTCAAGTATGCTTATTTAGATGTAAAGAAACTATATCCTGTTATTATCAATGCTAACCTTTCATGATATGAAGAAGAGCGATTATTGGAAGTCCTTCGTAAACGCCGAGGCGCTATTGGCTATACCCTTGATGATCTTAAGGGGATTATTTGTCGGCATACTATTAATCTTGAGCTTGATGCTAAACCGGTTGTTGATCATCAACGACGGTTGAACCCGAAGATGAAAGATGTTGTGAGGACAAAAATCCTCAAGCTCCTAGCCGCAGGTATTACCTACCCTATAGCTGATAGTAAGTGGGTAAGTCCGGTACACTATTCTCCAAAGAAAGGAGGTACGACTGTGGTTCATAATGATAACAATGAGCTAATACCTCAAAGGACTATTATTGGATATAGAATGTGTATTGATTACACGAAGCTGAACAAAGCAACCGGAAAGGACCACTACCCGTTGCCTTTCATCGACCAAATGCTTGAAAGGTTATCCAAAAACACTCACTTTTGCTATCTTGATAGATATTCTCGCTTCTCTCAAATTCATGTTAACATTGCCGATCAAGAGAAGACCACTTTTACTTGTCCCTTTGGTACTTATGCTTATAGACGTATGCCTTTTGGTTTGTGCAATGCTCCTGCTACTTTTCAAAGGTGTATGTCTACTATTTTTCATGGTTTTTGTGAGGAAATTGTGGAGGTTTCCATGGACGACTTCTCCGTCTATGGAACCTCTTTTGACCATTGTCTCCACAATCTTAATAAAGTTTTGAGGAGATGTGAGGAGACGAACTTGGTACTTAAGTGGGAGAAGTGCCACTTCATGGTCAATGAAGGAATTGTTCTTGGCCAAAAGATTTCCGAAAGGGGAATCGAGGTGGACAGGGCAAAGGTTGAAGCCATCGAAAGGATGCCCTATCCAAAGGACATCAAAGGTATTCATAGTTTCCTTGGTCATGCTGGTTTCTATAGAAGATTTATTAAAGACTTTTCTCAGACTTCGAAACCCCTCACTAATCTTCTCCAGAAGGAAATTTCTTTTGTATTTGATGAAGATTGTAAGGAATCCTTTGAAGTTCTTAAGAAAGCTTTGATAACTGCTCCTATAGTCCAACCACCTGATTGGAATTTGCCTTTTGAAATCATGTGTAATCCTAGTGATTTTTCTGTTGGAGCTGTGTTAGGACAAAGGGTTGATAAGAAATTGAATGTTATAAATTATGCTAGCAAAACCCTTGATAGTGCTCAAAGGAATTATGCCACTATTGAGAAAGAGTTTTTAGCAATAGTGTTTGCTTGTGATAAGTTTAGGCCTTACATTGTTGATTCCAAAGTCATCATTCATACTAACCATGCTGCTATTAAGTATCTTATGCAGAAGAAGGATGCCAAACCAAGGATTATCAGGTGGGTCCTTCTTCAAGAATTTGACATGCAGATTGTTGATAGGAAGGGAGCAAACAACCCGGTAGCCGACAACCTTTCCAGGATGGAGGATATACCACATGATCCTATTCCGGTCAATGATAGCTTTCCTGATGAACAACTAGCTATTTTGAGGGTACAATCTAACTCTGATCCATGGTTTGCTGATTATGCTAACTTTATTGTTGCGAAGTTTTTGCCTCCAGGTTTAACCTTCCAGCAAAGGAAGAAATGCAGGAGATGAGTTTGCGATAGTTACTTGGATATGCTTCACTTGAATACTCCCCGACAACGGTGCCAGAAATCCTTCTTGCTACCTCTTGAGCTTGCGTTGGTTTTTCCCTTGACGAGGAAAGGGTGATGTAGCAAAGTAGCGGTAAGTATTTCCCTCAGTTTGAGAACCAAGGTATCAATCCAGTAGGAGTATCAAGATGAGGCACCAATGTACCTACGCAAACACAAACAAACTTGCACCCAACGCTATAAAGGGGTTTTCAATCCCTTCACGATTACTTGCAAGGTGAGGTCTGAAGGTGAAAAGTGAAACAAAGTATTTTTTGGTATTTTTCAAGATATGAATATATGATGTGAAGTAGACCCGGGGGCCATAGTGTTCACTAGAGGCTTCTCTCATGATAGCAAGTATTACGGTGGGTGAATGAATTACTGTCGAGCAATTGATAGAATCGCGCAAAGTCATGACGACATCTAAGGCAATGATCATACATATAGGCTTCACGTCCGAGACAAGTAGACCGATACTTTCTGCATCTACTACTATTACTACACTAATCGATCGCTATCCAGTATGCATCTAGTGTATTAAGTTCATAACAAACGGAGTAATGCCTTAAGCAAGATGACATGATGTAGAGGGATAAATTCATGTAATATGATATAAACCCCATATTTTTACCCTTGATGGCAACAACATGATGCGTGCCTCGCTACCCTTTCTATCACTGGGTGAGGACACCGCACGGTATGAACCCAAAACCAAGCACTTCTCCCATTGCAAGAATTATAGATCAAGTTGGCCAAACGAAACCCATAACTCGAAGAGAATTGCAAGGATACGAAATCATATTCATGGATAATCTGATCATAAATCCACAATTCATCGGATCTCGACAAACACACCGCAAAAGAAAGTTACATCGGATAGATTTCCATGAAGATCATGGAGAAATTTGTATTGAAGATCCAAGAGAGAGAAGAAGCCATCTAGCTACTAGCTATGGACCTGAAATCTGTGGTGCACTACTCACGCATCATCGGAGAGGCAATGGTGTTGATGAAGAAGCCCTTCGTCTCCGAATCCCCCTCCGGCAGGGAACCAGAATGGTCCCCAGCTGGGATCTTGCGAAGACAGAAGCTTGCAGCGGTGGAAAAGTATTTTCATGGCTCCCTTCTTTGGTTTTGAGATTTTAGAGAATTTATAGGTGAAATAGGTAGGGCAAAGGAGGCATGTGGGGCCCACAAGCCTGCCAGGCGCGGCACCCCAGGCCGTGGTTAGGGGGCTTCTGACCTCCCCCGAGGTTTCTGCCTTGGTTCTCAAGTCCCGTGCATATCTTCTGTTATGGAAAAAAATCACCCCGCAGGTTTTATTCCGTTTGGACTCCTTTTAATATTCTTTTCTGAAAAAGGTCAAAAATACGGAAAAAAACAGAAACTGGCACTTGGCACTGAGTTAATAGGTTAGTCCAAAAAACGATATAAAACAACATATTCATGCATATAAAACATCCAAAGTTGACAAGATAATAGCATGGAACCTTCAAAAATTATAGATACGTTGGAGACGTATCAAGCATCCCCAAGCTTGACTCCTGCTCGTCCTCGAGTAGGGAAGTGATAAAGACCGAATTTTTGATGTGGAATGCTACCTAACATATTTGTTCTTTGTAACTTCTTTCTTGTGACATGAATGTTCACATCCGTAAGATTCAAAACAATAGTTTACTATTGACATGAAAGCAATAATACTTCAAGCATACTAGCAAAGTAATCATGAACTTTTGAAATAACAAGGCCAAAGAAAGTTATCCCTACAAAATCATATAGTATGGCTATGCTCCATCATCCCCACACAACGAATTTAAATCATGCACAACCCCGGTATTGGCCAAGTAATTGTTTTCGCACTCTTACCTTCTCAAACTTTTTCGACTCTCACGCAGTACATGAGCGTGAGCCATGGATATAGCACTATAGGTGGAATAGAGTGTGGTGGAGGTTGTGACGCAAAAAGGAGGAGATGGTCACATTGACTCGACGTATCAATGGTCTATGGAGATGCCCATCAATAGATATCAATGTGAATGAGTAGGGATTGCCATGTAACAGATGCACTAGAGCTAAAAGTGTGTGAAAGCTCAAAAAGAAGACTAGTGGGTGTGCACCCAACTTGCTTGCTCACGAAGACCTAGGGAAATTTTGAGGAAGCCCATCATTGGAATATACAAGCCAAGTTATAAAATGAAAATTCCCACTAGTATATGAAAGTGACAAAACAAGAGATTCTCTATCATGAAGAACATGGTGCTATTTTGAAGCACAAGTGTGGAACAAGATAGTAGCATTGTCCCTTCTCTCTTTTTCTCTCATTTTTTTGGGCTCTTGGGCCTCTTTTTTTTTATTTCATAACATGGGACAATGCTCTAATAATGATCATCATCACACTTTTATTTACTTACAACTCAATACTTACAACAATGATGACTCTATATGAAATGCCTCCGGCAGTGTACCGGGATGTGCAATGATCTAGCTTAGCGTATGACGTTCAAACATCTTGCTAGCTATCTTACAATCATGCAATGACAATATGAAAGTGACGGCACATGTCATGAGACGGAATAGTGGGAGTTACATGGCAATATATCTCGGAATGGCTTTGAAAATGCCATAATAGGTAGGGAGGGTGGCTATTTTGAGGAAGGTATATTGTGGGTTTGTGCACAGGCGAAAGTTGCGCGACACTAGAGAGGCTAGAAATGGTGGAAGGTGAAAGTGCATCTATACCATGGACTCACATTAGTCATGAAGAACTCATATACTTATTGCGGAAGTTTTATTAGTAATCGAAACAAAGTGCTAAACGCATACTCCTAGGGGAAGGGTTGGTAGGTGTTAACCATCGCATGATCCTGACTGCCACACAAAGGATCACAATCAATAAATCAATTATGCTCCGACTCCCTAACATAACGGTTCACCATACGTGCATGCTGCGGGAATCACTAACCTCAACACAAGTATTTCTAGATTCACAACACCCTACTAACATGACTCTAATATTACCATATCCATATCTCAAAACTAATGTGAGGAATCAAACTTCTCTTACTAATCAATGCACTCGAATATGAAAGTTTTTATTATATCCTCTTTGGATGCCTATCATATTTATGACTAATTTCATAGCACACGCCAATTACCAAGTTACTTAGAGAGAGCACTCTCAAAAAGATATAAGTGAAGATAGAGAGTTTTTATTTCTTCCAAATATGACACCACCGTGCTCTACAAAGATTTAAGTGAAGCACTAGAGCAAAATTATCTAGTTCAAAAGATATAAGTGAAGCACATGCGAGCTAAATTGCCTAACTCAAAAGATATAACTGAAGCACATTGAGCATTCCAACAAATTCACGATGAGTGCATGTCCCTCTCAAAAAGGTGTGCAGCAAGGATGATTGTGAAAAAACAAAAAGCAAAGACTCCTATAATACACGATGCTCCAAGAAAAACACATATCATGTGGTGAATAAAAATATAGCTCCAAGTAACGTTACTGATGGATTGAAGACGAAAGAGGGGATGCCTTCCTGGGGCATCCCCATGCTTAGGATTTTTTGTGTCCTTGAATTTGGCTTGGGATGACATGGGAATCCCCAATCTTAAGCTCTTTCCACTCTTTGTTCCATTGTCCATGAGAACATCACCCAAAACTTGAGAACTTCACAACACAAAACTTAAACAGAAACTCGTGATATCATTAGCATAAGAAAACAAACCACCAACTCTTTAGGTACTGTAGTAAACTTGATTTCTATTTAGATTGATGTTATATTACTGTATTCTCACTTTTCCATGGCTAGTACCCCCCGATACTAACCATAGTTTCATCAAAATAAGAAATCAACACAACAAAAATAGAATCTGTCAAAAACAGACAAGCCGGTAGCAATCTGTATACTTCGTATACCTCTGGTATCCCAAAAAATCTAAATCAATATGAAAATTAGGGAAATATGCATATTAATCATAAGAAAAAAGAATAAACTCAAAATCTCTTTCTGGATAGGAATTAAAAATAATTTCGTGAGCACAAAGTTTCTGTCTTTTTCAGCATGATTAAACAACTATCACCAAAACTAATCATAAAGGTTCTACTTGGCACAAACACTAACTAAAACATAAAAATCACAATCATAACAGAATTATGATGGTGTGGACTCAACAAAATAAAAAGTAAAAATAAAAAATAAATTTATTCATTGGGTTGCCTCCCAACAAGCGCTATCGTTTAACGCCCCTAGCTAGGCTTAACGATTTCAATGATGCTCACATAAAAAGCAGTAGTTGAGATATGAAAAAGAGCATCATGAATGACAAAAAACACGTTTAAGTCTTACCCACTTCCTATGCATAGGGATTTTGTGAGCAAACAATTTATGGGAACAAGAATTAACTAGCATAGGAAGGCAAAACCAGCATAACTTCAAAACGTTGAACACATAGAGAGGAAGCTTGATATTATTGCAATATGTAAAAGCATATGTTCCTCTATCATAGTAATTTTCAGTAACATCATGAAGGAATCTTACAATATAAATATCACACAAAGCATTCTTTTCATGATCAATTATAGCATAAGGGTCATCACCAAAACTTGGGAAACAAAACATATCATCTTCATCAAGCATAGCATCCCCAAGCTTGTGGTTTTGCATATCATTAGCATCATAGATATTCAGAGAATTCATACTAACAACATGGAAATCATGTTTTTCATTCAAGCAGATATCATGAACCACTTTATAATTTTCTTCTTTCAACACTTCATCAAAATTTTCCGATTCATGATTTTCAAACAAAACTCCATAGAGATAGTCAAGTGCACTCAACTCACTAGCAAATTGTTCATCATAATTTGGTCTCTTAAAGAGATTAGCAAGTGGGTGAGGATCCATGTAAATAGTTTTTTAGCAAGCAAAGATGCAAGCAAATAGAAGGCACATGGCAACATAAGCAAACATAGCAACAAAAGGCGAACGGAAGAAGAGCGAATAAAAAGGAAAATCTTTTTGGTATTTTCGGAAAATCATTTTAGAAGTGGGGGAGAGGAAAACGAGAGGCAAAAGGCAAATAATGTAAATGCAAGAGATGAGCTTGCGATAGTTACTTGGATATGCTTCACTTGAATACTTCCCGGCAACGGCGCCAGAAATCCTTCTTGCTACCTCTTGAGCTTGCGTTGGTTTTTCCCTTGAAGAGGAAAGGGTGATGCCGCAAAGTAGCGATAAGTACTTCCCTCAGTTTGAGAACCAAGGTATCAATCCAGTAGGAGTATCAAGATGAGGCACCAATGTACCTGCGCAAAAACAAACAAACTTGCACCCAACGCTATAAAGGGGTTGTCAATCCCTTCACGATTACTTGCAAGGTGAGATCTGAAGGTGAAAAGTGCAACAAAGTATTTTTGGTATTTTTGTTGATCTGAATATATGATGTGAAGTAGACCCAGGGGCCATAGTGTTCACTAGAGGCTTCTCTCATGATAGCAAGTATTACGGTGGGTGAACGAATTATTGTCGAGCAATTGATAGAATCGCGCAAAGTCATGACGATATCTAAGGCAATGATAATACATATAGGCATCACGTCCGAGACAAGTAGACCGATACTTTCTAAATCTACTACTATTACTCCGCACATCGACCGCTATCCAGCATGCATCTAGTGTATTAAGTTCATAACAAACGGAGTAACGCCTTAAGCAAGATGACATGATGTAGAGGGATATATTCCTGCAATATGATATAAACCCCATCTTTTTACCCTTGATGGCAACAATACGATGCGTGCCTCGCTACCCTTTCTGTCACTGGGTGAGGACACCGCACGGTATGAACCCAAAACCAAGCACTTCTCCCATTGCAACAATTATAGATCAAGTTGGCCAAACAAAACCCATAACTCGAAGAGGATTACAAGGATACAAAATCATGCATATAAGAGATCAGAGGAGACTCAAATAATATTCATAGATAATCTGATCATAAATCCACAATTCATCGGATCTCGACAAACACACCGCAAAAGGAAGTTCCATCGGATAGATCTCCATGAAGATCATGGAGAACTTTGTATTGAAGATCCAAGAGAGAGAACAAGCCATCTAGCTACTAGCTATGGACCCGAAGGTCTGTGGTGAACTACTCACACATCATCGGAGAGGCAATGGTGTTGATGAAGAAGCCCTCCGTGTCCGAATCCCCCTCCGGCAGGGCACCAAAACGATCCCCAGATGGGATCTTGCGGAGACAGAAGCTTGCGGCGGCGGAAAAGTATTTTCGTGGATCCCTTCTTTGGTTTTCGGATTTTAGAGAATTTATAGGCGAAAGAGGTAGGGCAAAGGAGGCACGTGGGGCCCACAAGCCTGCCAGACGCGCCCCCCCAGTCCACGACTAGGGGGCTTGTGACCTCCCCAGAGGTCTCCTGCCTTGGTTCTCAAGTCCCGTGCATATCTTCTGTTATGGAAAAATCATCCCATAGGTTTTATTCCGTTTGGACTCCTTTTTAATATTCTTTTCTGAAAAAGGTCGAAAACACGGAAAAACAGAAACTGGCACTTGGCGCTGAGTTAATAGGTTAGTCCCAAAACGATATAAAACAGCATATTCATGCATATAAAACATCCAAAGTTGACAAGATAATAGCATGGAACCATAAAAAATTATAGATACGTTGGAGACGTATCACCTACTCTTTTTAAAGACGCTAGAAATTATGTTTTATCTTGTGATAAGTGCCAGAGAGTTGGTAATATTAGTAGGAGAAATGAGTTGCCTATGAATTATTCTCTAGTCATTGAGCCTTTTGATTGCTGGGGTTTTGATTTTATGGTCCTTTTCCTCCTTCACACAAATACACTCACATCTTAGTAGCCGTTGATTATGTGACCAAGTGGGTTGAAGCAATCCCCACTGAAAGTGCTGATCACAAGACATCTTTGAAAATGCTCAAGGATATTATCTTCCCTAGGTTTGGTGTACCTAGGTACCACATGACGGACGGGGGATCACATCTTACACATTTAGCTTTTAGAAAGGCTCTAGCCAAATATGATGTTAACCATAGAATTGCTTCACCCTACATCCCTCAAACAAGTGGGGCAAGTTAAGCTCACCAATAGAGAGATCAAGTTGATCTTGCAAAAGATAGTGAACGGTTCTAGAAAGGACTGGTCCACAAAGTTAGGAGATGCCTTGTGGGCATATAGAACTGCTTACAAAAATCCCATGGGAATATCTCCGTATAAGATGGTCTATGGAAAGGCATGCCATCTACCTTTAGAGTTAGAGCACAAAGCTTTCTGGGCTGTTAGAGAGCTTAATGCTGGTCCAAGGCTTGCTAGGGAGAAGCGTCTCATGAACTTGACTTCTCTAGATGAGTGGAGAAGTGAAGCTTACGAGAGCGCGAAAATGTTCAAAGAAAAGGTAAAGAAATGGCATGACAAGAGAATTTTGAAACGTGAATTTAATGTTGGTGATAAAGTTTTGTTGTATATATCTCATTTCAAGTTTTCTCCAGGTAAATTACTTTCCAAGTGGGAAGGACCGTACCATATCGAGGAGGTCTACCGCTCCGGTGCAATCAAGATTAACAATTTTGAAGGCACCAAACCACAGGTTGTGAATGGGAAAAGACTCAAACCTTACCTGGCAGGAGACCCTATCAATGTAGAGGTGGACATGATGTAGATAACCACTCCCGAGGAACATATTGCAACACTGTGTCAGACATCGGCAGAACCAGAACAAGAATAGGTATGTAATACGGTAAGGAAACTTCGCAAAAATCAATAAAAGGTTCCGTATTAAGTATTTTTACAAAAAAATAGGAAAATTCCGAGCCGAAGCAGAGCCGGAGGGGAACTCCTGGTGCTCCAGACGACCTGGTGGCGCGGCTACCCCCTGGTCGCGCCGGGAGACCGCCTCGGCCACCAGGAGTCCGCCTCCGACCCTACTTTGGCTTGTTACCTTCCTTTCGATGCAGAAAATTTTCCTATATATTTTCCCGGATCGTCCTGGCCTTGTAACTTGCGATTCCGTGCATTTTCTTTTTGATCTGTTTGTGCCAGGAGAACTTTCAGCAACCCTAGGTGCCATGGCTTCACCAAGTTTCCCCAAGGACAAGTTCTTCGTCAATGTCATCAACCCTTACCCCGCGGAGGTAAAGAGACACCCTCAAACACTTCGGGTGGAGGATGGTGTGCTCCACAAAGAAGATTTGAAGGGACCTAACAAGGAGGGAAGCACCGGGGCTAGGCTGGAAGACATGGAGCAAGAAGTCTTCAAATACAAGTTGATGATCGAGCGTGGTGTCTCGGCCAACTACGACATCGTCGCCGAGATGAAGAAACACCACGAGGAGGAGATGGAGGAGGTGCGGTGAAGCCTGACGTCACTAGAAGACAACGTGTTCGTACTTCAAGGACACATCTATGACCTTCAAAACCAGAATTGTGAGTATGAATTAAAGTTTTTGCGCTTAGGCTTAGTTGCCGAAAGAAGGATCTTGGACACCGAAGAATCCTGTGTGGAGGGAGGACCTTTGCCATGGAAGCATTTTGCCAAGGATTACGTGAGGAGCAAGAACAAGAACGACGAGTGAAATCTTCATGGGTAATGGCATTCCCTTGGCTTGCTCCAAGCTTGGGGGAGTGCCCGGTATCTTTATCTTTATCTTTTGTCTCTCCAAGTTTAGTGTCATATCATGTCTAGGGAAGTTATCTTCTGAAATAGGTGTTTGCATTGAGGTCTATCACTCCTTTTTGGAGAGTCTTGTATCCGTGAGTGTGTAGTGTCTATGATGGAATATTAATGAGAAGTTTATTGGTTTCTTTGCTGCACTTGGTATTCTCTTCATGCAATCGATCTTATATGCTGATTCTTATGGAGGACTGATCTTATATATCAGGTATGGCTTTGAAAACTTTATTCAATCTTGGCAAACATAACATTGGACATAACAACAAGCATGAGTTTTTCTAGTAGCGACATAGCCAAAACCTTTATGTTCTTATGCTTGATGTGTTATGGTGACAAGGAAGACAACTTGTTGTTTTATGCCAATTCTTTATGTTAAACTTTTTATTGTTTTGCATCTAAGTCAACATTATTTGTCTGCTCTCAAAAACTCTTGCTAGCCAACCCTTGTACTAAGCGGGGATACTGCTTGTGCATCCATACCATGAAACCTCAACCTTCCCAAGAGTCCACCATACCTTCCTATACGTTGTATTTCACTACCACTCCTAAAGTATATAACTCAGGTGCTATCTTTAAACCTTCAAAATACTGTTGTTGTTTTGTGCCTCTATTTTAGCTCATGAGGAAGTAGTAGATAATTGATGATCTTCTCATACTCGACAAGTTTTACCCTGGGTTTGCATGTCTAATCCGCAACCCCGTAATACGAGAAGGGACTGGCATGAGTGCGCCCATCTCATAAAAGATAATAGCAACAAACAAAACCTCTTTCACACTTTGTTCATGAGAAATCAGAAAACTTTGGTAGTGATAAACAAAGGAGACTAAGGGGATGTGATCATCCCCACTTTGGGAGTCGTTCCTCGAAACTTGTCCAGCATGAGAAGTATTGGGCTGTCTGCTAGCATTCTTGACAAATTAAGCACCTCTCAAAAGCTTGTTTTGCAATATTTTTTATTTCAAAATTTCTAAAATCTCTAGCACATGAGTCTTCCCTACTTCCCTCTATGAAGGGCCAGTCTTTTACTTTTATGTTGAGTCAGTAAACCTACTTCTTTCTATCCTATGAAGAGCAGACACCTTATGTTGACAAGGATGCATACATTTATATTGTTTCATTGAGAATTGACATATCACAACCTTGTTGACATTATCATTAAGATAAGTAAGTTGTCTGCTAAGCCTAGCTAAATAAAACATCTTTGTGTTAGCATTTTCACTTCCTCGCTAATAACATGCTCTTTCAAAAAGCTTGAATCAATATCATCAAAATATAAGAAGAAGAGCAAAAGTTAAAAGTTATTAGTTGTTCTTTGACCAAGGACATGTTTGCCATGGTTTAATAAGTTTCCTTAGCCCTACTTTTGATTGTAATTGATATTACTCTTTCATATGAACCATATGAGTTGAGATTACTTTTGGGGATGGTTGAGTTTAGTAGATAAATTATGATGCTTCTTGTCTGTATTCTTATTTATCGACACTTCACTCTCTAAACTTGTAGACAGGTTTACCGAGCTCAGTATTCGCTTGGGGACAAGCGAGGTCTAAGCTTGGGGGGGTTGATACGTCCAAAATGAATCACTATTTTGTATCATAATTTGTCTCTATTCAGTGATATATTTTCACAATATGATGTTGTTCTTATAGTGGTTTGGCCTATTTTACACAGTTTTCAACTTTCCGGTGCCGAAACAGCAGACGCATGATTCAGCGGAGAAAATAGTACGAAGAGTTGCCATATCAGGACATCTCCAACTGCGTTAAAAGTTTTATGGAAGAAGTTTTCGATCAGATCACGAAAGCTGGCTAAACGAGGGCCAGAGGGGGCCACAGACCACCGAGGCGACCTGCTGGCGCGGGCCACCCCTAGGCCGCTCCAGGTGACCGCCTGGGTGGTGGGTCCCACCTCTGGCGCTCTCCTTTGGCCTATATGGCCCTCTTGACCTAAAAGTTATCGGGGGCAGAGAGTTTTTGCGATTGCGTCGCCGCTCCGCGGTGGAAACCTACAGAGAAGAAAGACCTTTCCAGCGGGCAGATTTCGCCGGGGAGAACTCCTCCCAGAAGGGGAGATCGTCATCATCGTCATCACCATCTTCACGGGCATCATCGAGATCATCACCACCATCATCACCATCACCAACACAATCTCTATCTTCACCTATCTCATGTTATCATTGCAATCGTAGTTGTACCTTGCACTATTCATTCTCTCTACTCTACCGGTATTGATTATTCTCTTGTGGTGAATGCTATTGAGTTTTGTTGGAGAATTATCATTATGACCAGATTGTTTATCATATTCATATGACCTCTGATCATGATCTCTTTTATGTCTTGTGAGTAGTTCCTTTAGTTCTTGAGGACATGGGAAAAGTCTAGATGTTAGTAGTCACATGATGTTGAACTAATATGTGTGGATTGATATTTAAGTTATGGTGTTATTCTTCTAGTGGTGTTATGTGAACGTTAACTACATAACACTTCGCATTTTTAAGGACCTAGGGGAATGCATCGTGTATAAATAATGCTTATGGTGGGTTGCCGGAGTGATAGAAACCTGAACCCCAGTCCGCATAATTTTGCATGAGGGAGTATTGGATCCTAAAGCTTATTGCTATGGTTAGGCTTTGCCTTAATTTCTCTATTGTATTTGCGGATGCTTGCAAGAGGGATTAATCATAAGAGTGTACTTGTCTTAGCCTAGACGGTGCACTAGTTAAAATCCACCCACATAACACTTATCAATACAAAACATGTTAATATACGGAATATGGTGAAAGCACTTGACTATCCTCCCGTGTGTCCTCAGGAACGCCTTAGTCTTTATAAGTTCATTCCACCAGCTTATCATTTGTGTTCAAAAGGATTGGGCCACTTCCTGCACCTCAGCACCGTTCATTGTCATTGCATTTATTTCCGCTTGCTTATACCAGAAAACCCATAAAAAGTTACCTTTCAGTACTTGCAGTTATTTCTTGCTCAAGATCACTTGTCAGTACCTTTTGCTCCATGTTGGGTTCGACACTCTTACTTATCAAAAAGGCTATGATAGATCCCCTACACTTGTGGGTCATCAGCTGCTCGATTCCATCCCATCACCGCCTTCCGCGGAGGATTGGTTCACCTTTGAGTACCTGGCGTTGGCGGCCGGCTGCGTCGAGGAAGCGGCTGCGCCAACCCAGGGCTCGGGCGCGGGCGGCGTCATGAAGTACATGATATGGCCGCGGCAGGGGACATGGCAGTGTGGGAGTTCGGCAAGGAGGAGGTGCCGGACCTGAAGCCGGCGACGAGGAGGAGGTGCAGGACATGAAGCCGACGATGAGGCAAGAAGGACCTCCCCGACGGCCGCTGATACCTCTCCGTCGTATCTACTTTTCCGAACTCTTTTGCCCTTGTTTTGGACTCTAATTTGCATGATTTGAATGGAACTAACCCGGACTAACGCTGTTTTCAGCAAAATTGCCATGGTGTTGTTTTTGTGCAGAAATAAAAGTTCTCGGAATGACCTGAAAATTTACGGAGAATTTTTTGGAATTAATGAAAAATACCTGCGCAAAGATCCACCGGAAGAGGTGAGCCAGTGGGCCACAAGCCCACCAGGGCCCCCCTGGCCGCGCCTGGCAGGCTTGTGGGGCCCACAGAGCTCCACCGCCTCCAATCTCAACTCTATATATTCCGTTTCACCCGGGAAAAAAATCAGGGAGAAGGATTCATCGCGTTTTACAATACGGAGGCGCCGGCACCTCCTGTTCTTCATCTGGAGGGCAGATCTGGAGTCCGTTCTGGGCTCCGAAGAGGGGATATCGTCGCCATCGTCATCATCAACCTTCCTCCATTGCCAATTCCATCATGCTCTTCACCATTCGTGAGTAATCTCATCATAGGCTTGCTGGAAGGTGATGAGTTGGATGAGATCTATCATGTAATCGAGTTAGTTTCGACGGGGATTGATCCCTAGTATCCACTATGTTCTGAGATTGATGTTGCTACTACTTTGCCATGCTTAATTCTTGTCACTAGGGCCCGAGTGCCATGATTTCAGATCTGAACCTATTATGTTGTCGCCAATATATGTGTGTTTTAGATCCTATCTGGCAAGTTGTAGTCACCTACTATGTGTTATGACCCGGCAACCCCGAAGTGACAATAGCCGGAACCACTCCCGGAGATGAGCATAGTATGAGGAGTTCATGTATTCACCAAGTGTTAATGCGTTGGTCCGGTTCTTTATTAAAAGGAGAACCTTGATATCCCGTAGTTTCCATTAGGACCCCGTTGCCATGGGAGGGATGGACGATAGATGTCATGCAATTTCTTTTCCCTAAGCACGTATGACTACATACGGAATACATGCCTACATTAGATTGACGAACGGGAGCTAGTTACATATCTCTCCGTTTTATAGCTGTTACATGATGAATCACATCCTGCATAATCATCCATCACCGATCCAATGCCTACGAGTCTTTTACTACTGGTCCTTGCTACGTTACTTTGCCGCTACTGTTCTCACTACTGATGTTGTTACTCTGTTGCTACTGGTGTTACTGTTTCTACTGCTGCTATCATACTACCTTGCTACTGATACTTTGCTGCAGACACTATATCTTTCATGTGTTCTTGAATTTAAAACTCAACTGCTAATACTTGAGAATATTCTTTCGCTTCCCCTTGAGTCGAATCAATAAATTTGGGTTGAATACTCTACCCTCGAAAACTGTTGCGATCCCCTATACTTCAGGGTTATCAGCCGCCCAGAAGTTGTTTGATGAAATGCCCCATAAAAATAGAGATGTGAAGAAGATGACCGTTTACTCATTGACAGGTGGGACCTTTGTCTTACTTGCCACATCAGTGTTGGGGAACGTTGCATGGGAAAGAAACTTTTTCCTGCACACACATAAGATCTATCCATGGTGATGACCATCTAAGAGAGAAGAGATTGTATTTACATACCCTTGTAGATCGCTAAGTGGAAGTGTATATAACGCGGTTGATGTAATCGAACACCTTCGAGATCCAAATTGCAGTCCGTCCCGCGATCACCTTATGATTACTTCAACTCATTATCATGAACATAGTCAAAATGTCTTTGCAAATTATGTTGTAGATGATTAGCTTGCGTTGTAGCTCCCCTGTTTTGATATGTTCCTAGAGAAGACTAAGTTGAAAGATAATAGTAGCAATTATGCAGACTAGGTCTGTAAACTTAGGATTGCCCTCATTGCTGCACAGAAGGCTTATGTCCTTAATGCACCGCTCGGTGTGCTTACCCCCCCAGCGTCGTGTGTGGATGTTGCGAACACCTCACATACACGTTTATTATGACTACATGATAGTTTAGTCCCTCATGCTTTATGGCTTAGAATTGAGGCGCCCAAGAAATTTTGAAGAACATATGAGATGTTCCAAGAGCTGAAGTTAGGATTTCACGCTCGTGCGTGTGTTGAGAGGTATGAGACCTCTGACAATATTCTTTGCCTACAAAGTGAGGGAGAAAATCTCAATCATTAAGCATGTACTCAGATTGTCTAGGTGCCACAATCGCTTGAATCGAGTGGGATTTGATCTTCCAGATAAGATAGTGATTAACATAGTTCTCCAAAGTTCGTGCCACCAAGCTGATAAGCTTCTTTATGAACTATAACATATCAAGGACATAGATGATGATCCCTGAGCTATTCGTGATGTTTGACACCGCGAAGGTAGAAATAAAGCAGGAGCATCAAGTGTTGATGGTTACTAAAACCACTAGTTTCAAGAAGGGCATAGGGAATGAAGGAAAACTTCAAGAATGACAAGTCATTTGTCACTCAATTAAGAAACCCAAGGTTGAAATCAAACCCAAGACTAAGTGCTTCTATGATGAGGGGAATGATCACTGAGGCGGAACTACCCTAGACACTTGGTAGGTAAGAAGGTTGGCAACGTCAACAAAAGTATATTGGATATACATGTTATTCATGTGTACTTTACTAGTACCCCAAGTAGCACATGGGTATTAGTTACCAGTTCAGTTGTTAAATGTTAGTAACTCGAAATAAAAGCTACGGAATAAACGGAGACTAGCTAAAGGCGAGGTGACGATGTGTGTTGGAAGTATTTCCAAGGTTGATGTGATCACCATCACACGCTCCCTCTACCTTCGGGATTAGTGTTAAACCTTAATAAGGATTGGTGTTTGTGTTGAGCATGAACATGATTGGATCGTGTTTGTTGCAATACAATTATTCATTTAAAGACAATTATGGTTACTCTGTTTACTTAAACAAAACCTTCAATGGTCATACACCTAATATGAATGGTTTATTGTATCTCGATCGTAGTGATACACATGTTCATAATATTAAAGCCAAAAGATACAAAGTAGTAATGATAGTACCACTTACTTGTGGCACTAGCGCTTGAGTCATATTGGTATAGAACGCATGAAGAAGCTCCATGTTGATGGATCTTTGGACCCACTCATTTTTGAAATGGTTGAGACATGCGAACCGTACCTATTGGTGTAAACGCATGAAGAAACTCCATGCAGATGGATCTTTTGGGCTCACTTGATTTTGAATCAATTGAGACATGCAAATCATGCCACATGGGCAAGATGACTCGAAATCTCATTTTCCAGTGACATGGAAGGAGAAAGTAACTTATTGGAAATAACATTTTGATGTATGCAGTCCATTGAGTGCTGAGGCACGTAGTGGATATCGTTATGTTCTTACTTCATAGATGATTTGAGTAGATACTGGTGTATTTACTTGATAAAACAAGAGTCTGAATTATTCAAAAGTTCAATTTCAGAGTGAAGTCAAAGATCGTCGTGACAAGAGGATGAAATGTCTATTATGTGATCATAGAGATAAATACCTGAGTTGCGAGTTTGGTACACATTTAAGACAATGCAAAAATTGTTTCACAACTCATGCCACGTGGAACACCATAGTGTGATGGTGTGTCCGAACGTTATAGCCGGCGCCCTATTGGATATGGTGCATACTATGATGTCTCTTATCGAATTACCACTATTTTTTTGGGGTTATGCATTAGAGACAACCACATTCACTTTAAATTGGGCACCATTTAAATCTATTGAGATGATACCGTATGAGTTATGGTTTGGAGAAACCTAAGCTGTCGTTTCTTAAAATTTGGGGGTGTAATGCTTATATCAAAAGGCTTGACCGTGATGAGCTCGAACCCAAAGCGGATAATTGCATCTTCATAGTATACCCAAAGGAATCAGCTGGGTATACCTCATATCTCAGATCCGAAAGCAAAGTGTTCGTTGATGAAAATGGTTCCTTTCTTGAGAAAGAGTTTTTGTCAAAAGAATTGAGTGGGAGGATGGGGGAATTCGATGAGGTTGTCGAAGCGTCACTTCAAACAGAGTGTAGCAGGGCGCAGGAAGTTGTTCCTGTGGCGCCTACACCAAATTGAAGAGGAAGTTGATGATGGTGATCATGAAGCTTCAGATCAAGTCACTACCAAACCTCATAGGTTGACAAGGACACGCGCTACTCGAGAGTGTGACGGTAAACCTGTCTTGGAAGTCATTTTGTTGGACAACAATGAACCTACGAGCTATGGAGAAGTGAGGGTGAGCCTAGATTCTGACGAATGGCTGGACGCCATGAAATCCGTGATAGGATCCATGTATGAAAACAAAGTGTAGACTTTGGAAGACTACTTGATGGTCGTACGGCTATTAAGTAGAGGTGGGTCTTTAAAAGGAAGACAGACGATGATGGTGAATGTCACCATTTTGAAAGCTCGACTTCTTGAAAAGAGGTTTCCGACAAGTTCAAGGAGTTGACTACGATGAGACTTTCTCACATGTAGTGATGCTAAAGTCTCTTGGGATTATGTTAGCGGTTGCTCCATTTTTCAATTATGAAATCTTGCTGATGGATTCAAAGCATTGTTTCCTGGATGGTTTCCTTGAGGAAAGGTTGTACGTGATACAACCAGAAGGTTTTGTCGATCCTAAGGATGCTGACAAGTACGCAAACTCTAGCGATCCTTCTATGGACTGGAGCAAGCATCTCAGAGTTGGAATATATACTTTGATGAGTTGATCAAGGCTTTTAGGTTTATACAAAGTTTATGAGAAACTTGTATTTACAAGAAAGTGAGTGGGAGCACTATAAGTATATGTGGTTGACATATTGTTGATCGGAAATGATGTAGAATTTCTAGAAAGCATATAAGGTTGTTTGAAAGGAGTTTTTCAAAGGAAAACCTGAATTAAGCTACTTGAACATTGGGCATCGAGATCTATACAGATAGATCAAGATGCTTGATAAAACTTTCAATAAAGACATGCCTTGACAAAGTTTTTGAAGGAGTTCAAAATGGATCAGTCAAAGAAGGAGTTCTTGACTGTATTGTAAGGTGTGAATTTTGAGTAGGACTCAAAGCCCGGCCACGGAAGAAAAAGGAGAAAGGACGAAGGTCGTCCCCTATGCCTTAGCCATAGGCTCTATAGTATGCTATGTTGTGTACCGCACCTGATATGTGCCTTTCCATGAATCTTTCAAGGGGTACAAGAGTGATACAGGAATGGATCACTAAAAAACGGTCAAAATTATCCGTAGTGACTTGAAAACTAAGGAAATGTTTCTCGATTATGGAGGTGATAAGAGAGTTCATCGTAAAGGGTTACGTTGATGTAAGCATTGACACCAAACTGGATGACTCTGAGTAGGAGACCAGATTCGTATAGTGGAGCAGTCATTTGGAATGGTTCCAAATGGCGCGTGGAAGCAACATCTATAGGATGACATAGAGATTTGTAAAGCACACACGAATCTGAAAGGTTCACACTCGTTGACTAAACCCTCTGTCACAAGAAAACATGATTAAGCCCCAGAAATTATTGGGTGTGAATCACATAGTGATGTGAACTAGATTATTGATTCCAATGCAAGTGGGAGACTATTGGAAATATTCCCTAGAGGCAATAGTAAAATAGTTATTATTATATTTCCTTGTTCATGATAATCGTTTATTATCCATGCTAAAATTGTATTGATTGGAAACTCAAATACATGCGTGGGTACATAGACAACACACTGTCCCTAGTGAGCCTCTAAGGACTAGCTCGTTGATCAAAGATGGTCAAGGTTTCTTAACCATAGACATGAGATGTCATTTGATAATGGGATCACATCATTAGGAGAATGATGTGATGGACAAGACCCAAACTATAAATGTAGCACATGATCGTGTTAGTTTATTGCTACTGTTTTCTGCATGTCAAGTATCTGTTTCTATGACCATGAGATCATGCAACTCCTGGGCACCGGAGGAATGCCTTGTGTGCATCAAACATCACAACATAACTGGTGACTACAAATGTGCTCTAGAGGTATATACGAAGGTGTTTGTTGGGTTGGCATGGATCAAGACTGGGATTTGTCACTCTGTATGAGGGAGAGGTATCTCGGGGCCCACTCGGTAATACAACATCACAACAAGCCTTGCAAGCAATGTGACCAAGGAGTTAGTCATGGGATCTTGTATTATGGAACGAGTAAAGAGACTTGCAGGTCACGAGATTGATCTAGGTATAGAAATATCGACGATCGAATCTCGGGCAAGTAACATACCGATGGACAAAGAGAATAGTGTATGGGATTAACTAAATCCTTGACATAGAGGTCCGGACGATAAAGATCTCTGTAGAATATGTGGGAACCAATATGGACATCCAGGTCCCTCTATTGGTTATTGACTGGAGAGTGTCTTGATCATGTTTGCATAGTTCTCGAACCCGCACGATCCGCACACTTAAGGTTCAGTGACGTTTCCGTATAGTTGAGTTATGTATGTTGGTGTAACGCCCAAGATGCGATCTTATCCTTATTTTGGCGTGAGTGCCTCGACAGGGATAGAAGCGCATCTCGTCGTTTTGCAAGAATGGATATCGTTACAAGTACATGTACTAAAAAGATGAGATATATGGAATTGGCTTACACTCGCCACAAGCTACATCAGAGTCACATCAGTACAATACATAAATATCACGAAGAAGAGCAGGGTCTGACTACGGACGGAAACAAACGAGAAAAGAACAACGTCCATCCTTGCTATCCCAGGCTGCCGGCCTGGAACCCATCCTAGATCGACGAAGAGGAAGAAGAAGAAACTCCAAATGAACAATCATCGCGCTCACGTCAAAATAACCTTTACATGTACCAGCAACGGGTGTTGTAGTAATCTGTGAGCCACAGGGGACTCAACAATCTCATTTCCAAAGGTATCAAGACTAGCAAAGCTTAATGGGTGAGGTATGGTTAAGTGGAGAGGCTGCAGCACGCGACTAAGCATTTATTTGGTGGCTAACTTACGAGTACAAGAAACAAGAGGGGGATGATCTACGCAACAGCAGACGTGAACTAATAATGATCAAAAGGATGATCCTGAGCACCTAGTTACGTCAGACATAACTCCACCGCGTCCTCGATCGGAGAAGGAGCTCGCGAAAGAGGCAGTCAGGTTACACACTCAGTTGGCAAGTTTTAGTTAAGTTAACTTCTAGTTATCTAGAACCGGATATTAAACAAAGTTTCCAAGTTGCCACATAACCGCGGGCACGGTTTTCCGAAAGATTTAAGCCTGCAGGGGTGGTCCAACTAGTCCATCACAAATTACCACAAGCCGCATAGAAATCTTCGATCACGAAACTCTCGACCTCATCGGATTCCTTAGTGGAAAACCTCAACTCTAAGATTACCCAAAGATTCACCGGAATCCCGATGCACAAGATATTTCGTAAAAGGTAAAACTAATCCCGCAAGGCCACCCGGTGTGTCGACAAACCCGATAGGAGCCGCGTATCTCGTTCTCAGGACACAACCGTCTATGCATAGTGGACGGTGGCCAAACGCTTGAGTTGCCCCGAGGTGGAACCACCGACTGCTAGGTGGGTGGACCAACACTCATGAGGAGCACTAGTCCGGGGGTTGATTAATTACTCCGCAGGTGTCGGCGGGTCCCTATGCATTTTTATTAGTTATTACGAAAATGTAAAACCAAAGTTGGGCCTTGCCAAACCAGTTTTAATCTATGGCGAATTATCAAGGGGGTCCCCATAACAACCCCGATCGTGTTAGGAGCGCTCAATTATGGAACATAACACTGGTAGCCGAAACTAAGGGGGCAAAGGTGGAACAAAACACCAGGCTAGAAAGGCCGAGCCTTCCACCTTTTACCAAGTATATAGGTGCATTAAATTAAATATATAATTATAGAGTGATATAACAAGCAACCCATGTTATCACATGGAAGCAACTGCACCTGCAACTAGCAATGCTAACACATGGTTAAGCAAGCGGTAACATAGCCAATCAGTCGTTTGCTAGGTTGTGAACAGGTTGAAGGTTTTTCATGGCAATGTTAGGAGGCTCATATTTAACAGGTGGTAGGCAGCGAGATATAATGATAGAAACGATAAAACTAGCATGGCAATGATAGTAATGGTATCTAGAGAAATGGTCATTTTGCCGGGGATCCCGCTTGGAAGAAGAACGACTCCGTGAAGCAGACGAACTGATGTAGTCGAACGGGTCCTCACTTTCCGACACGCTTGCAGAACTCTATCGAGACGAAGGGACCGGAAACAAATATCAACACACAATATTCACCACGGCACATGCATGACAAGATGCAATCCACATTTGATGCATGATCAGTTGAATATATGCAAGACATGCCATGGCAATTCACAACAAACAAACACTACACATTAAGTGAAGTTCAATATGCAACGAGTTACATATTGGCGAAACTCCACATACGAATTATTTAGTTCTATCCCGATTAGGTACACGACAATATTAATTGTGTTTAAACATGGCAAGAGGTGAAGCGTGATTAACCTACCTATCTAGGCATTTTAAATGAGGTCGGAAACGGCATATAGCATCTTCGAACTGACCTCATACGCTAATTTACAATTCTGTCCAGATCTGAACGAATCATGTTTTAATAATTGTTAAATAGAGAAATAAATAGGTTCACGTAGTTCTATGCGTCGTTCCAATCAATTTACACATAGAGAACATCTCCAACGGAGCTACGGTTCAAAAGATATGATCACTGCAAGATATGATGGAATGAATGCAATATGTATGCAATGATGGTCACAAGCATCCCAATACATACAAACAGCAAGATAATATGAAGCTACATCAGATTCTGAGCAAGTTTCATATAGGACACGATCAAAACGGAGCAACGGTTCAACAAATACAAGCTACACAAGAAATACTCATAATCTGCCAAAATCAACAACATGGCATTTTCTACACCCCAAAACAACGAGCTACATAAATCCAAAATGCTCAAACAAGACATGAGGTGGTAGAGGTCAAGATGCACTACAACATACTACTAATAACATCTAGTATGGAAGCATGGATCACTAGGAAAAGAACTCACAAAATGGCATCTCACACACAGTTTCAGACTTAGTGAAAATATCAGTTTTTGATAGTGCAGTTTTTGATGTGAAGGCATTTTGACAGTAGCAAAACTATATGCTACAGGGCACCAAATGGCATGAAAATTCACAGCATGCTAGATAATCTTAAGGACTACAAATAACTCCATTGAACCAACCTTAAAAGAGCTATAGATCACCAGAAAAACTCATGTCAAGACAACAACAAAATATAACAGATTTCAGACTTAGAAATATTCAGCATCTCCAAATCAGCACTATTTTCTAGCATGTTGAGAAAAAGAAAACAACACCTAAACATGGATTTCTATTGCAACAAAAAATACCAGGGGCTAGCCCACTTATCCAAGGGCATATCTCATGTTCACAACTCATGCATATCACGCACATATTAAATCACACAAAATAGGCAAGAGGGCAACATGGCAAAATATCATGCACACAAACTTACTCAAAATACAAAATTAAATGCACATTTAAATTCTATAGTTTTTTTTACCCCGGAAACATATATAATATGTGGGGTTGCAAAATAAAAATGACGCTACACGTATATGCGAGAATATGTCGTAAACATGACATAGCAAACTAGCGACAGAACCTACATGACAAATATGCAAACAACTACTCTAAAATACATGGCAAAGGGTCCCGAACAATTTGAACATTTTATCTATGAGATTTGAACAAACCGGACATGCGCAAAAATAGCCATAGGTTAAATCCCTATTAGGACATCACATAAAACTAGGTAAACAGTGGGTCAAACCACTTCAAACATGCATGCAAGTTGTAAAATCATGATCTACGCGAAATTCTACACGAGTTACATATATAATTCGCCTCGATTTGACGCATGAATAAAAAGATACAAATGTTTTAATATCTAGCATTTTTCTGAAATAAAATAAATCCGAAAATCCTAGAAAATACTACCAGGCCTAAACTATTGCAACATATCTAAAACATGCCGGGGCGGGGAATAGACGGGCTGCTCACCTTAGGCCTGGCCCAGGCTTGGAGGAGGAGGCGGCCTGGCTTGGGGCGGATCTGGGCCTCGCCTGGCTGCTGGGCCGAGGGGCGCGTGGCCCATGAGGAGGCGCCTGGCGGGCGCATCGTCCTCCTCCCGTGCCCCCGAGGAGCACGAGGCCCTGGCGGCGCAAGGCGCCGAGGGGCTGCCGGGGGCGAGGCGAGGCAGATCCGGCCGGTTCTCGACGAACTACCGCGAGGCGGCGGCAAAGATGGCGACGGGGCGGAGGCGCTCGAGCCCGAAACCTGCAGGAAGAGAGGGAGATACAGGTCAGGGAGTGAAGAAGAGAGGAGAAGAGAGAGGAGTGAAGGGAGCTCCAACCTGGGTCCGGCGGGGCTCTCCGGCGAGGGCGTGGGGCGGCGGAGTTGGCGACGGCGAGTGGCGCGTGCAGATCAAGCGCAAGGGAGGCCAGGCTCGCGCCAGATGGTCTCGAGAGGGCCCGATCTGGGCCTGGGCGGGCCTGGAGCAAGGAGAGAGAGGTTGCTGCGGCGGCTAGGGTTTGAGGGTGGCGCGGTTTTCGAGGCAGGGAGGGAAGACTAAAAATGGAAGGGGAGGTTGTCTATTTATAGACACGGGGCTAGGGTTATTCGAATCCGGCTCCGTTTTCACCCACGGGATCGCGATCGGACGGCCACAGACGCGGGAATGTCTAGGTGGGCTGTGTAGAGTGGCTAGCCGGAGACGAGAGGGAAATGGAGCGGCATGGTAAGCGATTTAAAACACCAAAAAACGTCTGACGATAAACCGAGTACGGTGCCACTATGGTCGACCGTTCGGGTACGAGACAAACTCTGATTGCGACGAAAATTGGCGGGCGGCCTACCTATATCTAAATAAGGCCGCACGCCAAGTTTCAACTCAATCAGAGAAAGTTTTATACACACTTTTAAAAACAAGGTTTGACGATGCCGTGGGCGCGTGCGTGTGTGGTCGGGCTCAAAACGGTTAACGACGAACACGGAGAGAACCGGCAACTAATAGCGGATGCACGTTTGAAAACTGGCGGCAATGGGATGCCAATGCAATGCAGATGATGCGCATGATGTGATGATGATGCGACAAATAAAATAAACACACGCTAGCAACGGAAAAGATGGTAATCTTGTGGAGCATCGGTCTCGGGCTGTCACAATTCTCCTACACTACAAGAGGATCTCGACCCAAGATCCAAGAATGAAAGGGAAAGAGGATGAGAAATCAAGAGGTAAAACTTAGTTGCTCCTTTGACAAATGAGTGAAACCAACGATCCTTGAAGGTTGCAAAGAGATGGAGAATGACATCAGAAACAAGGAAGAATTCACACAAAATTTCGGCAGCACTTCGGTAGGAAAAGGGGAACAAAAATTCGATACAATGAAAAGATCTTGAAAAGATTCACAACAAACTAACTAAATTGAATAAGCAAGGAGAGAACATGATCTTGAGAGCACAGGATGAAAGATTGAAGAGAGCAACATCACCACAACTCATGAACAAGAGAATAGAAATTAGATCTTGGAAAGAACGAACGAAGAAGAAAATGACAACTACTACCACAAGAAACCTGAAGAGCACCTTGAAAATGAAGAGATCTTGAGCCGCCTAAGAGAAAACTGAACAAGGCACCAGGATAATTGAGAGATGAACGAAGAGACAACAATTGAGAAGAATTTGAGAACGAAAGCTGAAAGCTGAGAATGAAGAAATCTTCTGAAATGATGGCCTTCGGAGGATCAAGAATGAAAACAACTCAGAAATGCACCGGATAGCAAGAAAGAGATCTCATGATTGGGAACAATTAAAGATGATGCCACAAACCTGAAATGACAATCTTCAAAAGAATGGAGCAAGACTTAAGAGAAGCCTCCTTCGGTCATCCAAGCTGAGAATGATGAGGAGAACACCACCAAGAATAACTGAGACACTCCGGAATAAGAATGTGAAAGCTTGAACCAATGATGAGCATTAGTTCAAAATGATCTTGAAAAAGGAATATGAAACATGAAATTCGTACTTACATCATAGTTGAAAAGAATTAAGGATCTCCGGAAAGTTTACAAGAGCCAGAAAAGATCCTGGGAAAGAACTTGTGGGTTACTGGCCCACTAAAAGAAACCAACGTTGAAAAGATTGCTTAGAAGAGAGATATTGCACCGGTATAAAGAAAACTTGATGAGGTTAGCACCTCAAAATAATTGAAAGGGTTGAAAACAAGAAACCTCTGAGATATCTTCAGCACTCCGGATAGAATAGAGATAAATGACAACAAGAAGACTTGATAAGAATTTTCAACATGGGAAAGAATTTAAAGGATGAAAAGGATAGATGAACACAGATAACTGAACTGAATTCACCCGAAAAGATAACAAGATGGAATACAGATGAACACGAAGCTCCTGAGAATCTTCACACAGAGTCATCGGAAACAATATGAAAGAAAAGAGAGCAGAAGCATTGATGAAAAGAAGGCACTTGGATGACGATTAAATCATTGAAGAAAAAGGTGGGAGGGCAGGAAAAACAAAGACAACTTGGGACAGATGAGATGAACTCCGGAATAAATGAGAGAACAATCTTGCAAAATTGGAGAGGATTGAACTCACTTGAAGAGAAGCACACCGGTTGAAAAGAATTGACATAACAACTCCGGTTGACAAGAATTGATAAGACAATTGATAGAGCAAAAGAATTTGCATTCCCATAAAACACGAGAACACCTCTTGGAAGGATATGAATTCACCACTTGACATCGAAGCAACTCGAATTACCATATTCCAAGAAAACAAAGGATGCGGCTTATGAAACAAGCCAGAACAAAGCCATGAGAGATATTTCATCCGATATTTTCGTGGATAGGATCGCATGGGCTCGATCCTTACAGTAGCCATCATGTACACGGCAGTGCACACGACATACGAGGCGTCCTAGAGTCGTAGCAAGCTACAAGGACTCTTTAAGACACAACGAGAACTATTGTAAGATGACCATGAACAAACGAATCCACCAGATGTCGAACCCCAACCTAAAAGCATGCATTTCTTGGAAGATTGTCCTATAAGTAACTACTTGAATTCCCACCTAAGAACTCCCAAAATTCTGGTCATGCAATCTGGTCCACGGATACAAGGAGTAATATATCACTCAACTCCTATACTAACCCGTCTTGTGTATCACATCCGTCAACACATAACCAGAACCTCGGAACCTCATCTATCTCACACACTCGTAATCACAACGATACTAAGTAAGGCGATACATCTGGAACTCTCTGCACCAGTACTGGGGAAGCCGGACTCCTCTCGCCACTACTAGTATTGAAGCAATTTCGAACATCCTTCGTCCTGAGATACTATGAAATCTGAATGATAACGATGTGCTCAAGAATCACCTGGAGCTCAACTCCCCGGAAGAAATCTAGTCAGACAAGAGGCTCCAAGACATAACTCCGTTACATCGACATCATATAGATTCCAAAAATATCCATGTGATCCTAAATTTTTCGAGTGAGAAGAGGAGTAGAATTAAAATTATTACGTCAAGAATCCTCACCAGAGCATAGAAGAGGAGAAAAAAAAAATCCTACTCTCCGATATATAACTAGACTCAAAGCGGTTTTACACTAGACTCGACTCGGCCAAGTTCGATCAATCAAGGGGGCTCCTAGGTCGGTACTGCTCTGATACCAACTTGTAACGCCCAAGATGCGATCCTATCCTTATTTTGGCGCGAGGGCCTCGACAAGGATAGAAGCACATCTCGTCATTTTGTAAGAATGGATATCGTTACAAGTACATGTACTGAAAAGATGAGATATATGGAATTGGCTTACACTCGTCACAACCTACATCAGAGTCACATCAGTACAATACATAAATATCACGAAGAAGAGCAGGGTCCGACTACGGACGAAAACAAACGTGAAAAGAACAACGTCCAACCTTGCTATCCCAGGCTGCCGGCCTCGAACCCATCCTAGATCGACGAAGAGGAAGACGAAGAAACTCAAAATGAACAATCATCGCACTCACGTCAAAGTAACCTTTACCTTTACCTGCAACGGGTGTTGTAGTAATCTGTGAGTCACAGGGGACTCAACAATCTCATTTCCAAAGGTATCAAGACTAGCAAAGCTTAATGGGTGAGGTATGGTTAAGTGGTGAGGCTGCAGCACGCGACTAAGCATTTATTTTGTGGCTAACTTACGAATACAAGAAACAAGAGGGGGATGATCTACGCAACAGTGGACGTGAACTAATAATGATCAAAAGGATGATCCTGAGCACCTACTTACGTCAGACATAACCCCACCATGTCCTCGATCGGAGAAGGAGCTCGCGAAAGAGACAATCACGGTTACACACTCAGTTGGCAAGTTTTAATTAAGTTAACTTCTAGTTATCCAGAACCGGATGTTAAACAAAGTTTCCACGTTGCCACTTAACCGCGGGCACGGCTTTCCGAAATATTTAAGCCTGCAGGCGTGCTCCAACTGGTCCATCACAAATTACCACAAGTCGCATAGAAATCTTCGATCACCAAACTCGCGACCTCGTCGGACTCCTTAGTGGAAAACCTCAACTCTAAGATTACCCAAAGTTTCAGCGGAATACCGATACACAAGATATTTCGTAAAAGGTAAAACTAATCCAGCAAGGCCACCTGGTGTGTCGACGAACCCGATAGGAGCCGCGTATCTCGTTCTCAGGACACGACCGTCTGTGCATAGTGGACGGTAGCCAAACGCTCGAGTTGCCCCGAGGTGGCACCGCCGACTGCTAGGTGGGTGGACCAACACTCATGAGGAGCACTGGCCCGGGGGTTGATTAATTACTCCGCGGGTGCCGGCGGGTCCCTATGCATTTTTATTAGTTATTGGGCAAATGTAAAACCAAAGTTGGGCCTTCCCAAACCAGTTTTAATCTAAGGCGAATTATCAAGGGGGTCCCCATAACAACCCCGATCGTGTTAGGAGCACTCAATTATGGAACATAACACCGGTAGCTAAAACTAAGGGGGCAATGGTGGAACAAAACACCAGACTAGAAAGGTCGAGCCTTCCACCTTTTACCAAGTATATAGGTGCATTAAATTAAATAGCAATTATAAAGTGATATAACAAGGAACCCATGTTATCACATGGAAGCAACTGCACCTGCAACTAGCAACGCTAACACATGGTTAAGCAAGCGGTAACATACCCAATGAGTGGTTTGCTAGGTTCTGAACAGGTTGAAGGTTTTTCATGGCAATGTTGGGAGGCTCATATTTAACAGGTGGTACGCAGTGAGACATAACGATAGAAACAATAAAACTAGCATGGCAATGATAGTAATGGTATCTAGGGAAATGGTCATCTTGCTTAAGATCCCGCTTGGAAGAAGAACGACTCCGTGAAGCAGACGAACCGATGTAGTCGAACGGGTCCTCACTTTCTAACACGCTTGCGGAATTCTATCGAGACAAAGGAAACCGGAAATAAGAATCGACACACAATATTCACCATGGCACATGCACGACAAGATGCAATCCACATATCATGCATGATCAGTTGAATATATGCAAGACATGGCATGGCAATTCACAACAATCAAACACTACACATTAAGTGAAGTTCAATATGCAACGAGTTGCATATTGTCGAAACTCCACATACGAATTATTTAGTTCTATCCCGATTAGGTACACGGCAATATTAATTGTGGTTAAACATGGCAAGAGGTGAAGCGTGATTAACCTACCTATATAGGCATTTTAAATGAGGTCGGAAACGACATATAGCATCTCCGAACTAACCTCATACGTTAATTTATAATTATGTCAAGATCTTAACTAATCATGTTTTAATAATTGTTAAACAGCAAAATAAATAGGTTCACGTGGTTCTACACGTCGTTCCAATCAATTTACACATAGAGAACATCTCCAACGGAGGTACGGTTCAAAAGATATGATCACCACAAGATATGATGGCATGAATGCAATATGTATGCAATGACGGTCACAAGCATCACAATACATACAAACAGCGAGATAATATGAAGCTACACAAGATTCTAAAAAGTTTCATATAGGACACGATCAAAATGGAGCAACGGTTCAACAAATACAAGCTACACAAGAAATACTCATAATCTGCCAAAATCAGCAACATGGCATTTTCTACACCCCAAAACAACGAGCTACATAAATCCAAAATGCTCAAACAAGACATGAGGCAGTAGAGGTCAAGATGCACTACAACATACTACTAATAACATCTAGCATGGAAGCATGGATCACTAGGAAAAGAACTCACAAAATGGCATCTCACACACAGTTTCAGACTTGGTGAAAATATCAGTTTTTGATAGTGCAGTTTTCGATCTGAAGGCCTTTTGACAGCAGCAAAACCATATGCTAAAGGGCACCAAATGGCATGAAAATTCACAGCATGCTATATAATCTTAAGGACTACAAATAACTCCATCGCACCAACCTCAAAAGAGCTATAGATCACCAGAAAAACTCATGGCAAGACAGCAACAAAATATAATATATTTCACACTTAGAAATATTTCAGCATCTCCAAATCAGCACTATTTTCTAGCATGTGGAGAACAAGCAAACAACACCTGAACATGGATTTCTATTGCAACCAAAATTACCAGGGGCTAGCCCACATATCCAAGGGCATATCTCATGTTCCAACTCATGCATATCACGCACGGATTAAATCACACAAAATAGGCAAGAGGGCAACATGGAAAAATATCAGGCACACAAACTTACTCGTAAGACAAAACTAAATTCATAGTTAAATTCTATAGATTTTTCTACCCCGAAAACATATATAATATGTGGGGTTGCAAAATAAAAATAACGCCACACTTATATCCGAGAATATGTCCTAAACATGACATAGCAAACTAGCGACGGAACCTACATGACAAATATGCAAATAACTACTCTAAAATTCATGGCAAAGGGTCCCGAACAACTTGAACATTTTATCTATGAGATTTGAGCAAACCGTACACGCGCAAAAATAGCTACGGATTAATTCCCTATTAGGACAGCACGCAAAACTAGGTAAACAGCGGGTCAAACCACTTCAAACATGCATGCAAGTTGTAAAATCATGATCTACGCAAAATTCTACATGAGTTACATATATAATTCGCCTCGATCCGACGCACGAATAAAAACATACGGATGTTTTAATATCTAGCATTTTTCTGAAATAAAATAAATCCGAAAATCCTAGAAAATATTACCGGGCCTAAACTCGTGCAACATATCTAAAACACGCCGGGCCGGGGAATGGACGGACTGCTCACCTTGGGCCTGGCCCAGGCTTGGAGGAGGAGGCGGCCTGGCTTGGGGGCGGATCTGGGCCTCGCCTGGCTGCTGGGCCGAGGGGCGCGCGGCCCACGGGGAGGCGCTTGGCGGGCGCGTCGTCCTCCTCCCGTGACCCCGAGGAGCACGAGGCCGTGGCAGCGCCAGCGGCGCAAGGCGGCGAGGGGCTGCCAGGGGCGGGGCGAGGCATATCCGTCGGGGGCAAGGTCGGGGCGACCGGATCCGACCCGTTCCCGACGAACTCCGACGAGGCGGCGACAAAGATGGCGACGGGGCGGATGCGCTCAAGCCCGAAACCTGCGGGAAGAGAGGGAGATCCGGGTGAGGGAGAGAAGAAGAGAGGAGAAGAGACAGGAGTGGAGGGAGCTCTGGCCTGGGTCCGGCGGGGCTCTCGGGCGAGGGCGTGAGGCGACGGCGACTGGAGCGTGCAGATCCAGCGCAGGGGAGGCCAGGCTCGGGCCTGGTCGGGCGGCGGCACGCCAGATGGGCCCAAGAGGGCCCGATCCGGGCGTGGGCGGGCCTAGAGCGAGGAGAGAGAGGCTGCTGCGGCGGCTAGGGTTCGAGGGTGGCGCGTTTTTCGTGGTAGGGAGGGAAGACTAAAAGTGGAAGGGGGGCTGTTTATTTATAGACACTGGGCTAGGGTTATCCGAATTCGGCTCTGTTTTCGCCCACAGGATCGCGATCGGACGGCCACGGACGCGGGAGTAGCTAGGTGGGCTGTGTAGAGTGGCTAGCCAGAGACGAGAGGGAGATGGAGCGGCGCGGAAATGCAATTTAAAACACCAAAAAACGTCCGGCGATAAATTGAATACGATGCCGCTACGGTCGACCGTTCGGGTACTAAACGGACTCCGATTGCGACAAAAATTGGGAGGCGACCTACCTACGTCTAAATAAGGCCGCACGCCAAGTTTCAACCCAATCAAAAAAGGTTTATACGCACTTTTAAAGACAAGGTTTGACGATGCCGCGGGCCCATGCGTGTGAGGTCGGGCTCCAAACGGTCAATGACGAACACGGAGAGAACCGAAAACTAATAGCGGATGCACGTATCAAAACTGGCGGCAACGGGATGCCGATGCAATGCAGATGATGCGCATGATGCGATGATGATGAGACAAATAATATAAACACATGCCAGCAACGAAAAAGAGGGGAATCTTCTGGAGCGTCGGTCTCGGTCTGTCACAACTCTCCTACACTACAAGAAGATCTCGACCCGAAATCCAAGAATGAAAGGGGAAGAGGATGAGAAAACGAGAGGTAAAACTTAGTTGCTCCTTTGACAAATGAGTGAAACCAACGATCCTTGAAGGTTGCAAGGAGATGGAGAATGACATAAGAAACAAGGAAGAATTCACACAAAATTTCGGCAACACTTCAGTAGGAAAAGGGGAACATAAATTCGATACAATAGAAAGATCTTGAAAAGATTCACAACGAACTAACTAAATTGAATAAGCAAGGAGAGAACATGATCTTGACAGAACAAGATGAAAGATTGAAGAGAGCAACATCACCACAACTCATGAACAAGAGAATAGAATTTAGATCTTTGAAAGAACGAATGAAGAAGAAAATGACAACTACTACCACAAGAAACCTGAAGAGCACCTTGAGAATGAAGAGATCTTGAGCCGCCTAAGAGAAAACTGAACAAGGCACCGGGATAATTGAGAGAGGAACGAAGAGACAACGATTGAGAAGAATTTGAGAACGAAAGCTGAAAGCTGAGAACGAAGAAATCTTCTGAAATGATGGCCTTTCGAGATTCAAGAATGAAAACAACTCAGAAATGCACCGGATAGCAAGAAAGGGATCTCATGACTGGGAACAATTCAAGATGATGCCACAAACCTGAAATGACAATCTTCAAAAGAATGGAGCAAGACTTAAGAGAAGCCTCCTTCGGTCTTCCAAGCTGAGAATGATAAGGAGAACACCACCAAGAATAACTCAGTCACTCCGGAATAAGAATGTGAAAGCTTGAACCAATGATGAACATTAGTTCAAATTGATCTTGAAGAAGGAATATAACTGATGAAATTCATACTTACATCATAGTTGAAAATAATTAAGGATCTCCGGAAAGATTACAAGAGCCAAAAAAGATCCTGGGAAAGAACTTGTGGGTTATGGGCCCACTCAAAGAAACCACCATTGAAAATATTGCTTAGAAGAGAGATATTGCACCGGTATAAAGAAAACTTGATGAGGTTAGCACCTCGAAATTATTGAAAGGGTTGAAAACAAGAAACTTCTGAGATATCTTCAGCACTCCAGATAGAATAGAGATAAATGACAACAAGAAAACTTGATAAGAATTTTCAACGTGGGAAAGAATTTAAAGGATGAAAAGGATAGATGAACACGGATAACTGAATTGAATTCACCGGAAAAGATAACAAGATTGAATACAGATGAACACGAAGCTCCTGAGAATCTTGACACGGAGTCATCGGAAGCATTGATGAAAAGAAGGCACTTGGTTGACAATTAAATCATTGAAGAAAAGGGTGGGAGGGCGGGAAAAACCAAGACAACTTGGGACAGATGAGATGAACTCCGGAATAAATGAGAGAACGATCTTGCAAAATTGGAGAGGATTGAATTCACTTGAAGGGAAGCACACCGGTTGAAAAGAATTGACATAACAACTCAGGTTGACAAGAATTTATAAGACAACTGATAGAGCAAAAGAATTTGCATTCCCATAAAACACGAGAACACCTCTTGGAAGGATATAAATTCACCACTTGACATCGAAGAAACTCGAATTACCATATTCCAAGAAAACAAAGGATGTGACTTACGAAAAAGCCAGAACAAATTCATCAGAGAGATTTCGTCCAATATTTTCGTGGATAGGATCGCACGGGCTCGATCCTTACAGTAGCCATCATGTACAAGGCAGTGCACATGACATACGAAGCGTCCCCAAGTCGTAGCAAGATACAAGGACTCTTTAAGACACAATGAGAACCACTGTTAGATGACCGTGAACAAACGAATGCACTAGATGTCGAACCCCACACTACTGGAATTAGAGATTTTGCCATCTGCTGCTTCTTTGCCGTCTGCTGGCTGATGGCAAAGACCCTCTTTGCCATCAGCTACCAGAAACCATACGGCAAAGAGAAGGCTGATGGCAAAGGTACTATTTGCCATCAGCCAGCTCTTTGCCATCAGCTGGCTCACGGCAAACATCACTCAGGCAGGCGGCAAAGAGCTTGCCTGGCTCACCCCGCACCCCCTCTCTCCCCCCTAACGACCTCTCTCTTTGCCATCTGCTTTTCTCCTGTGTGCCGTCGAGAGGCGGACGGCAAAGATGGTGCGCCCTAACGGCCGTTAGCCCCACCCCCACGGGCCTCTCTCTCACCCCTAACGGCCACCCCCACACCCCTCTCCCTCACCCCCCGACACCACCACCGCCGCCGCGCCCTCCTCCGGCCTCCCTGCGCCGCCACCCTCCTCCTCCGGCCTCCCTGCGCCCCCTCCTCCTTCTGCCTCCCTGCGCCCCCTCCTCCTCCGTCCTCCCTGCGCCGCCGCCCCCTCCTCCTCCAGCCTCCCTTCGCCCCATCCTCCTCCAGTCTCCCTGCGCCCCCTCCTCCTCCGGCCTCCCTGCGCCGGCGCCCCTCCTCCTCCGGCCTCCCTGCGCCCTCCTCCGGCCTCCCTGCGCCCCCTCCTCCCTGTGCCCCCTCCTCCACCACGCCCCCTCCTCCTCCCCGGGACCTCCTCCACCACCACCACCGTTGGAGCTCGCCCCTTCTCCACCACCACCCCTCCGCCACCACCGCCCTCTCCTCCACCGTCGCGCCCTCCTCCTCCCCGGCCGGCCCCCTCCGGTGAGTCCTTTTTTCTTCTTTTTTTGCTAATTAATAGATTTAGTGGCATATATAGTTTAGTTGGTAGGTTAGTTAATTAGTAGTTTTAGTGGTAGTTTAGTTAGTTGGTAGATTTAGTTAGTTAATCAGTAGATTTAGTAGGTAGTTTAGTGGTAGATTTTGTTTTGTTAATTAGTGGTAGCTAGATTCTTTTTTAGTTACTTAGTGGTAGATTCTGTTTTTGTTATTTTTTTTGCTGTTTAGTGCTATATAGGTTTAGCGATAGGTTTAGTTAGCTTGGTTAGTTAGGTTAGTTAGTTAGTTAGCTTAATAGAAAGAATAGCAAGAAGAAGAAGAAGAGGAGGAGGAGGAGGAGAGGAGAAGAGGAGGAGGAGGAGGAGAATAAGAAGAAGAAGAAAAAGAAGAAGAAGCGGAGGAGAAGACAAAAATAAGAAGGAGAAGAAGAAAAGAAGAAGAAAAGAAGAGAAGAAGAAGAGAAGAAGAGAAGAAGAATACCTTCTCCTCCTTCTTCTCCTCCTCCTCCTTCTCCTTCTTCTTGATTTCTTCTTCTTCTCCTCCTCCTCCTCTTTCTTCTCCTCTATCTTATTCTCCTTACCTTATTTTCCCCAACAATGAGATAATTAGCCCATTTAGCTACAAAATGGCATAAAAACCTTGGTTAGCTCATGAATATTATATTCTTAACTTGTTTTCCTCTAAAATGACATAATTAGAATATTTGTGTTGATTGGGTGGATTTACATGTCATAGTTGTCTCGTCGCTGTGAGGTCTGTTGTGCGAAGACCTCCCCGTGCGCTGTACGAGCTCTGCCACTGCATTCGTGGGTCAGTACAAATTTCATCTCCTCCTCGCCCCTTCATTTACTGTGGCTCGGTTTCCGGATGAAACTTTCTAGATTTAGGTAATTAAATTAATTTATCAGTATGCGTCTCCTGTTCGAAAGGGCGACATCTATAAATATGCATGTCTTTGCATATTTATAACCGCCATCCTTTCGAATTGTCCAACATTATCCATGGACAGCCCGAGTATGTGTAGATTGGGTTCGTTTTCCCGTATGTTGTGCTCTGTATCCGATGCGGAATTTCGTCAGTGCCTCCTTGTTGTTCTCTGGATGCACATCCTCTCTGTTTATTGCAGAGACGTGTATCAGGAGAACAACGGGGAGGTGCTGCCGAAATTTTGCGTTGGATCCGGAGCAGAGCATGGGAAAACGAACCCAATCTACACATACTCGGGTGGGATTAGGACCTATCTTTACCTATTAGCGTGTAGGTTGCCTGGACGTACTAAAAATGGTGAACCTGATTAACCGATGAATATAAATGCTAAATTATATATAAATATATTTCTTCTGTCTTTAGTAGCTCGGCAAGATGAGTGATCGTGCGTGGATGTATACCGGTCACCCTAGTCAGAAAGAGATGACGAAAGAATGGTTTGTAAAAACAAAGGAATTTGTGAAAGCCGCATTCGCAAATGGCCAGGAAAGAAACTATTGCCCCTGTCCTGGATGCGACAACTATAAAAAGACGACAGAGGCTGTAATGATTAAACACCTGCAGAGGAGGGGTTTTAAGCCTAATTATATGGTGTGGACATTTCATGGTGAGTCTATACAACGCACAAGAGCCGAGGTGGTCCGTCGTCGCACGGACGAGCATGGTACCGGGATCGAAGACATGGTGCAAGACTTTGATGATGCTCGGGATTCGGAAGATGAGATGGAGGAATCTGCAAAGGCCTTTTATGAAATGTTGGAGTCTTCAAAACAACCTCTCCATGAGCACACTGAGCTATGTTAGCTGGATGCAATTGCACAAGTAATGGCTCTGAAGGCTCAGTTCAACTTAGGAAGAGAATGCTACGACGCGATGATGACACTATTTGGACGCTTCCTACCCAAAGGCCATGTCATGCCTGCAAACCTGTACCAGTCGGACAAAATACTTTGTGTACTTAAGATGCCCTATGAGAAGATAGACAACGGTATGGGTGAGAAGAGGCAGACCAAAATCGCAGTTAGTGTTCTTCGGTATATGCCAATCGTACCAAGACTTCAACGTCTTTTCATGGTCGAAGAGACAGCCACACAGATGACATGGCACAAATTGGGCAAAAGAACCGAACTAGATGCGGATGGGAATAAGATGGTGGTACACACATCGGATGGGGAAGCGTGGAAACATTTCGATGGATTGCATCAGGATAAAGTGGCAGATCCAAGGAATCCTCGAGTCTGCATCGCCACGGATGGTTTTAATCCCTTCGGCATGACGGCAACCAAATATAGTTGTTGGCCTGTATTTGTCATTCCACTCAATCTCCCCCCGGACAGATTATGCAAAGAAAGAACATATTTGTGACGTTGATAATTCCAGGGCCCAATTATCCGGGGAAGAATATGAATGTGTACCTGCAGCCGCTTAATGATGAATTGGAAGACGCTTGGGATAATGGGGTCAAGACATATGATGCCGCTGGAAAACAAAACTTCAAAATGCATGTGTGATACATGTACTCTATGCATGACTTGCCGGCGTATGCACTATTCTTTGGATGGTGTGTGCATGGAAGGTTCCCGTGCCCCCAATGCAGGGCAGCTCTTCAGTTTCATTGGTTAAAGGAGGGTCGAAAGTATTCTGGCTTTGACTTGCATAGACAGTTCCTGGATCCTGACCATCAGTTCAGAAAAGACAAGAAGAACTTTACCAAAGGTAAAGGTTTCAAAAACTTGGCACCACCTGCGTTGACAGGCCAACAGATCCTAGATCAGTTAAACGCCCTTGATCCTGATCCAGAGCGTCTAGGGTATTTCAAGGGGTATAATTCAAAACACGCCTGGACTCACAAGCCATGCTTCTGGGGTCTTCCTTACTTCAAAGACCTCCTTCTTCCACACAATATCGACATGATGCACACTGAAAAGAATATCGGAGAGGCTATTTTTGGTACATTGTTCGACATAGATGGGAAGACAAAGGATAATACTAAGGCTAGAGTCGATCAAGAAACAATATGTCATAGACCGTTACAAAACATGCGAGAAGGCAAAGGAAAGTAAAAGTGGTCGAAGCCAAAGGCCTGGTTCAATCTTGGAAGGCCAGCTATGAGGGAAATTATCTTGTGGGTCAAAATGCACTTGATGTTGCCCGATGGGTATGCAGCGAATCTAAAGAGGGGAGCGAGTCTTGAAAAAATAAAAATCTTTGGTCTCAAGAGTCATGATTGGGACATATGGCTAGAGCGGGTAATGCCGGTGATGTTACGTGGCTTTATTCCTGAGGATGAATGGCTAGTACTGGCGGAGCTGAGCTATTTCTTCTGTGTTCTTTGTGCGAAAGAATTGTCGCCTGGCGTGGTAGAAGACACGGAGGAGTTTGCACCGGAGTTGTTGTGCAAGTTAGAGAAGATCTTTCCACCGGGCTTCTTTAATCCAATGCAGCATTTGATTTTACATCTATCGACCGAGGCAAGATTGGGTGGGCCCGTGCAAGATCGTTGGTGCTATGCAACTGAGAGGATGCAGAAGACCCTTCGAGCTAAATGTAAAAATAAGCTTAGAATTGAAGCATCGATGGCTGAGGCATTCATTACTGAGGAGGTGGCAAACTTTGTGATAGCGCACTACGAAGCCAAAAATCATCATTTGCATGATCCGAAGCCTCGGCACAATGATGCAGACCCTAAAAAAGGTGGGTCCAACCTCAGCCTATTCAAAGGGAAGCTCGCACCAGCCGGTGCTTCGAAACCAATAACGTTGGATGTCGAAGAATGGCGGAACATTTCGTTGTATATCTTCAATAACCTAACAGAAGTGCGGCCGTACATCGAGTGAGTTCTCGGCACATTTTCCCGTAACTTCTAATTCATTTGAACTGCTCTTATTCCCAGATATTTCAAACAGTCGTTACGTCGCCAAACTCTCGGATGGAGCGGTGATCAAAAATGATTCCGTCGAAGAGTATGAGCTTCTGTCAAAGACAGGAGGCGACTATCCCTGTTTCATCTCTTGGTTCAAACAAACGGTAATTATCAATAATGGACCATTTCATTTCTTGGTCTAACTTGCGGCTAATGCAACAATCGTTTCGTATTAAACTTGTAGGCTAATTCAGAGTCTATGGACGCCGAACTGAGACAAGTCGCTAATGGTTTTGACTATAAGGTCCGTTCATTTGAGAAATACAACATCAACGGGTATCTCTTTCGTACCTTTGGCAAAGAGCTATCTATGCCCGACCGGAAATCTACAAATTGTGGTGTCTCCGCTATCGGCGAAGGTGTTATCGAGTATTATGGAAGAGTTGAAGCAATTTATGAACTTCAATTCTATGGTGAAAACCCACCGAACGTCGTAGTCTTCAAATGTTATTGGTTCCAGCCGAAGGAGACTAGAAGGACTCATGAACATATAGGACTAGTCGAAATCAATCCAAACACCCATTTAGATGTTCCCGATGTCTATATTACGGCTCAACAGGCGACCCAAGTTTTCTATCTACCGTGGGCATGCCAAACGGATAAGAATCTGGAAGGTTGGTATGTTGTTTATGAAGTGCCGCCACATGTCAGACCACCTCTCCCAAATGAACAGGATTATGAACCTCACATTAACCCAGACACATATGATGGAGAATTCTTCCAAGAAACACGTCTTTCCAAGAAATGTTTCAAGAACCGTCGTGCTTCACCCAAGAACATGGAAGTAGACAGCAAAAATGAATCCGACTCCACCCCTGAGCCGGAACCAGAAGACGTGGAACTCGTAGAGGTTACTGATGCGGATGACCTGTCAATGCTTCAACGATTAAAGAAAGGCCTTTCACAACTTCACGACGTTGAACCCGACGAGCACGTCAGTCATGAAGACATGCGTGATAGTGATGATGATGATGCATTTATTGATGATGATTATTAGTTTGTAAGATTCACAACTTAAATTATATATATTTTAATCTTTATTATTCATGTACATATTATTATTCATGTCAGTATTCAATTTTTTTATGTTGTACTAATTTATTTTAATCTTTATCATGGCAGGTCACCAGGTGTTGAAAGATGGTGGGTGCTGGTCCAGAGCGCTCGACGGGTTCTTCCTAGCCGCCCCGCACGACGGGTGGTACTTCCCTTCCACCCCTATGTCTCCGTAGAGCTTTGGCAGACAGTCGGTCGACACCACCCGTCGGTTCTTCTTCGTCGGCAGCATTGCCCACTGGCAGAGGTGCTGGTCGGGTAGGGAAGAAGGGGAAGGGTACAGGGAGAGGTGATGGTCGCAGAAGATCTAGGAGGACTGTTGAGCCGTCCTCGCCACCACCACCAGCTCATTCACCCGAGCATAGGACTACTATGGTCGACCCATTTGCGGAGGAGGCTACGGGGACTCCGGTCCAGGAGCCTGGTGTTGACAGGCGTTCGTCCCATGAGACTCCGGTCCAGGATCAGCCTCGGGTCGAGGTGCATTCGGCCCATGAGACTACGGTTCCGGAGGCTTCACCCGACATGGAGAGGCCCGGATGTGATACCTGGCCGGATCGGACCGAGTTGCCGGATTGGACTTTGGGTCCGGGTGGCTTAGGGGGCAGGGATGGCGGGGATGAGTTTACGGATAGTGAAGGCGATGTGCAGGTGGACGGGTCCACCGTGTACAAGCGTGGTAGTACACGACTACACGTCTCCCTGTCGTGCCGGCTACCCGCGAGCAGAGGCCGGTGATTAAACCTGAAGAAGATAGGTAAGTACATTTACTCTTTTTTTAGCTTTTGCCTTCAAGTTTGTTCAAATAGCTAATGTGTTGACCTTATCATACTGCAGGGGATGGGTACACCCTCTTGGATTCCGCAGGCTGAACTCCGTCCTTGGTGTGCTTTGCCGGACAAATTTCCCAGGGTTTGTCACGTTGCCTGGTGAGGGCCAGGTTCCTACACTAGGATTTTCCTGGGAGCACTACCAGGCTGCGCAGGCCCCGCCGGAGGAGATTATAGATGGTGTCTTGTGCCAAACGAGGGCCGAGATGGTGATCAAGAGCTTTTGGGTAAATTATCCTTTTACACAATCTAAAATTAACAATATAGTTAATTATTGTACTAATCGGTGTTTTCACGTTTGATTGCAGACCTTCTATAGGTGTGAGGATGGATATGAGGAGGAGGCGGCCAAGTTTCTCGAGGCCGAGTGTAGGCGGTTACTACAGAACTTACGCCACGAGGCTCGGCCACAGGCTAATCGAGACTACTATGCCACGCCTCGTATTAAGAAGCAGAAGAAGGATTGCCGCAGAAAGTTTCTGAAGAAGGAGCAATACATGAAGGTAATTACCTATTCTTAAGTCCTTCAACGTAGTTTTCTTGATTTCATTCATAGGCGTAGCGCTCAAAATTCTTTCTAATAACTTACAGGTGCCCCCGAGATGGTGTGCGGATAATATGGATTGTTGGGAGGCGTTGGTTGATGAGTGGAGCACACGAAGGTGGCGAGCCGTCCACGAGAATGTGAATGATCGGCGTAGCCAAATGGTTGGTGTGCCACACCATCAAGGCAGCGCCAACTCACTTCAGTTCGGACGAAACTGGGTATGTGATTTGCTTCATGATTCATGCAATTCATTCTTCATGCTAATATTTTGTTCCTCTCTTTTAGGCGCATCACAATAAGACGGAGATGCCACAATTGTACGACCTTTATGGCATGGCCCATACTGCCTCGTACAAGAAGGCGAAGGCATTCTCTGAGTGTGACCTGGATGATTCCAATAACTTCACCAACATATCATCCCACCACAAGCTCGTGGCATACAGGGACGCGGGGAAGGCTATGAAAGGGGATGACTTTAACCCTAGCCAGGAACCTTTGGATCCAGAGCTGGTGATGATATCTGGTGGCGGGAGGCCCCATGGCTCGATAGCCGTTGGAGATGGGATAATACATTGTCCACTCACTCTCCCGGAGATCAAGGCGCGCCAGTCGAGCAGCTGTCCTAAGATAATGCGTCGTCTACGGCCAGTCGATCTTGCCATCGAGGTTAGTTGTACGGACTAAGAACACTTCCATCCATTTCATTATGTGTGTCACCATAGAGCATTACTGTGGTAACGAGGAATGGTGTTTCAGGCTGCTCTTCAGAAAGAGAGATTGGCAAACCAAGCTGCTCTTGAGAAAGAGAGATTGGCAAACCAGGCTGCTCTTGAGAAAGAGAGATTGGCAAGCCAGGCTGCTCTTCAGGCTGCTCTTGATGAGAGGGACCAGACCACGACACGATTGATTGAGGAGGAGAGGTCCCGGAATGAGGCGGGTCAACGGGACATGTACGAGCTTTTTGTGGTAAGTTTTTTCACATTAGCCAAATCATGTGTGTAATGTCTATTTCATTACTAACTAATGCGACCCACTCTTCAGGGTCTGTGCGAGAAGAGCGGTCAAGTCCCTCCACCGATGCTCGTCTTCTCTTCGATTGGCACGGTGAGTTTCATTATAAACTAGTATTAATAATTGAGTGTCGTCATGCTAAGTGAGACATTACAAAATATCTATTCTGCAGAATAACTCCCGAGCGGCATCGCACGACCCTTCTCCAAGTGTTTCTCCTCCTTGGTGACCACTACGGTAAGTTTCTCTTCTCCTCTCTCATATTCTCCTTGCCTTAATTTCACCAAAAATGACATAATTAGCCCATTTAGCTCCACAAAGACATAGTTAGCTAATTTAGCTCCAAGAAGAGGAGAAGAGGAGAAATGAAAAGGAAGAACAAAAAGAAGAAGAGAAAGAGAAGAGAAGGAGAAGGAGAAGAAGGAGGATAAGAAGAAGGAGGAGGAGGAGGAGGAGGAGGAGAAGGAGGAGAAGGCCAAGGACCTTCTAGTCCTTCTCCTCCTCCTCCTTCTCCTCCTTCTTTATTTCTTCTTCTTATCCTCCTCCTCATCTTTCTTCTCCTCTTTCATATTCTCCTTGCCTTAATTTCCCAAACAATGACGTAATTAGCCCATTTAGCTCCAAAATGCCATAATAACCTCAAAATGGCATAAGAACCTTGGTTAGCTCATTAATATTATATACTTAGCTTGTTTTCCTCTAAAATGGGATAATTAGCCCATTTAGCTCCAAAAAGACATAGTTAGCTATTTTAGCTCCAAGAAGAGGAGAAGAGGAGAAGAAATAGGAAAAATGAAAAGAAAGAAGAAGAATAAGAAGAGAAGAAGGAGAAGGAGGAGGACGAGGAGGAGTAGGATAAGGAGGAGAAGGCCAATGACCTTCTAGTCCTTCTCCTCCTCCTCCTTCTCCTCCTTCTTCTTTATTTATTCTTCTTCTTCTCCTCCTCCTCTTTCTTCTCCTCTTTCATATTCTCCTTGCCTTAATTTCCCCAACAATGACATAATTAGCCCATTTAGCTCGAAAAAGACATTATAAGCTCAAAATGGCATAAGAACCTTGGTTAGCTCATTAATATTATATACTTAGCTTGTTTTCCTCTACAATGACATAATTAGCCCATTTAGCTCCAAAAAGACATAGTTAGATAATTTAGCTCCAAGAAGAGGAGAAGAGGAGAAATGAAAAGGAAGAAAAAAAGAAGAAGAGAAAGAGAAGAGAAGGAGAAGGAGAAGAAGAAGGAGGAGGAGGAGGAGAAGGCAAAGGACCTTCTAGTCCTTCTCCTCCTCCTCCTCCTTCTCCTCCTTCTTCTTTATTTCTTCTTATTCTCCTCCTCCTCCTCTTTGTTCTCCTCTTTCATATTCTCCTTGCCTTAATTTCTCCAACAATGACATAATTAGCCCATTTAGCTCCAAAATGCCATAATAACCTCAAAATGGCATAAGAACCTTGGTTAGCTCATTAATATTATATACTTAGCTTGTTTTCCTCTAAAATGGGATAATTAGCCCATTTAGCTCCAAAAAGACATAGTTAGCTAATTTAGCTCCAAGAAGAGGAGAAGAAATAGGAAAAATGAAAAGAAAGAAGAAGAAGAAGAAGAAGAGAAGAAGGAGAAGGAGGAGGAGGAGAAGGAGGAGAAGGCCAAGGACCTTCTAGTCCTTCTCCTCCTCCTCCTCCTTCTCCTCCTTCTTCTTTATTTCTTCTTCTTCTCCTCCTCCTATTTCTTCTCCTCTTTCATATTCTCCTTGCCTTAATTTCCCCAACAATGACATAATTAGCCAATTTAGCTCCAAAAAGACATTATAAGCTCAAAATGGCATAAGAACCTTGGTTAGCTCATTAATATTATATAATGAGCTTGTTTGCCTCTATAATGAGATAATTAGCCCGTTTAGCTCCAAAAAGACATAGTTAGCTAATTTAGCTCCAAGAAGAGGAGAAGAGGAGAAATGAAAAGGAAGAACAAAAAGAAGAAGAGAAAGAGAAGAGAAGGAGAAGGAGAAGAAGGAGGAGGAGAAGGAGAAGAAGGAGGAGGAGAAGAAGAAGAGAAGAAGGAGGAGAAGGAGAAGGAGCCCTCCTTATTCTCCTTCTTCTTCCCTCCTTCTTTTCCTCTTCTTCAATTTAGCTTATTTTCCCCAGCAAAGACATACTTAGCGAATTATCATCCAAAATGACATAATTAGCTTAGTTAGGTAAAAACATCATAAGAACCTTGGTTAGCTCAATAAAATGACTAATTAAGCTCCTAAAAGACATAATAAGCTCAAAATGGCATACGAACCTTGGTTAGCTCATTAATATTATATACTTAGCTTGTTTTCCTCTAGAATGACATAATTAGCCCATTTAGCTGCAAAAAGACATAGTTAGCTAATTTTTCTCGAAGAAGAGGAGAAGAGAAGAAATGAAAAGAAGGAATAAGAAGAAGAAGAAGAGAAGAAGACGAGAAGGAGAAGGAGAAGGAGAAGAAGAAGGAGGAGGAGGAGAAGAAGAGAAGAAGAAGGAGAAGGAGGAGAAGAAGGAGAAGGAGCCCTCCTTCTTCTCCTAAGAAGAAGGAGAAGGAGCCCTCCTTATTCTCCTTCTTCTTCTCTCCTCCTTCTTATCCTCGTTCTTCTCCTTCTTCCTCTCTTCTTCTCCTCCTCCTTCTCCTTATCCTTCCCCTCCTCCTCCTCCTCCTCCTCCTCCTTCTTGTTTTTCTTCTCCTTGTTCTCTTCTTGCTTCTTCTCTTTCTTCTTCAATTTAGCTTATTTGTCATATATATGTTGTTGTTGTTCTTTTTCTGACTTTCTTATTCCCATTTTGCAGATTGGATGTACTACATGCATGGAAGCTGGCATTGATGGAGTGCTTTAGTTCTAGTTTTCATTTGAGTTGATGAACAATGTGGAATTATATGTATATGTATATATGGATGAACAGTATATGTGGAACTATATGTATATGTGTTGTGACCTATATATGTTCTATGAATATGGATGAAACTTTGTGCTATGAATATGTGTTGTGACCTATATATGTGCTATGTATATGTATATGTGTTGTGACCTATATATGTGCTATGTATATGTATATGTGTTGTGAAATAAATAAATAAAACAAAACTATGACAATATGGGCTCTTTGCCATCTGCCAACAGATGGCAAAGGCCTTTGCCATCAACCGACCGACGGCAAAGGTGCCACGTGGCGCCCAACTGTGCAACCTGGGCAGCAGCAGCTGGCCATATAGTATCTTTGTCGTCTGCTTCCAGGGGGGCAGGCGGCAAAGAAGAGGGCATAGAGGAGGGGGGAGGAGGGGTAGGCGGACGACAAAGAGTGGAGGGGGAGAGGAGGTGGAGGCAGACGGCAAAGAAGAGGGGGGAGGCAGACGGCAAAGAGTGGGGGGAGGAGGTGGAGGCAGACGGCAAAGAAGAGGGGGGAGCCAGACGACAAAGAAGAGGGGGGAGTCAGACGACAAAGCCTCCGTTAGCTGCTAACGGAGGCAACGCCTGCCGGCTGCCGTCTCGACATATTTGCCGACTTCTCTTATGAAAAGTGGACGGCAAAGCTCTTTGTCGTCCGCTTCGGTGAGGTAGACGGCAAAGAAGCTACAATGTCGTCGTAGGCTGGCGTAGAAATTTTGCCGACAGTGGGATTCTTTGCCGTCTGTGATACACTCTTTGCCGTCTGTGATATACTCTTTGCCGTCTGTGATGGCAGACAGCAAAGAAGCTAATTCCTGTAGTGCCAACCTAACATCATGCATCTGTTGGAAGATTGTCCTATAAGTAACTACTTAAATTCCCACCTAAGAACTCCCAAAATTCTGGTCATACAATCTGGTCCACGGATACAAGGAGTAATATGTCACTCAACTCCTATACTAACCCGCCCGGTGTATCACATCCGTCAACACATAACCAGAACCTCGGAACCTCATCTATCTCAGACACTCGTAATCACAACGATACTAAGTATGGCGATACATCCGGAACTCTGTGCACCAGTATTGGGGAAGCCGGACTCCTCTTGCCACTACTAGTATTGAAGCAATTTCGAACATCCTTCGTCCTGAGATACTATGAAATCTGAATGATAACGATGTGCTCAAGAATCACCTGGAGCTCAACTCCCCAGAAGAAATCAAGTCAGACAGGAGGCGCCAAGACAGAACTCCATCACATCGGCATCATATAGATTCCAAAAATATCCGCGTGATCCTAAATTTTGTTTGAGTGAGAAGAGGAGTAGAATTAAAATTATTACGTCAAGAATCCTCACCAGAGCATAGAAGAGGAGAAAAAAGAATCCTACTCTCCGATATATAACTAGACTCAAAGCGGTTTTTCACTAGACTCGACTCGTTCAAGTTCGATCAATCAAGGGGGCTCCTAGGTCGGTACTACTGTGATACCAACTTGTAACGCCCAAGATGCGATCCTATCCTTATTTTGGCGCGAGGGCCTCGATAGGGATAGAAGCGCATCTCGTTGTTTTGCAAGAATGGATATCGTTACAAGTACATGTACTGAAAATATGAGATATATGGAATTGGCTTACACTCGCCACAAGCTACATCAGAGTCAGATCAGTACAATACATAAATATCACGCACAAGAGCAGGATCCGACTACGGATGAAAACAAACGAGAAAAGAACGACGTCCATCCTTGCTATCCCAGGCTGCCGGTCTAGAACCCATCCTTGATCGACGAAGAGGAAGAAGAAGAAACTCCAAATGAACAATCATCGCGCTCACGTCAAAGTAACCTTAACTTGTACCAGCAACGGGTGGTGTAGTAATCTGTGAGCCATGGGGGACTCAGCAATCTCATTTCCAAAGGTATCAAGACTAGCAAAGCATAATGGGTGAGGTATGGTTAAGCGGTGAGGCTGCAACACACGACTAAGCATTTATTTGGTGGCTAACTTACGAGTACAAAAAACAAGAGGGGAATGATCTACGCAACAACGGACATGAACTAATAACGATCAAAAGGATGATCCTAAACACCTACTTACGTCAGACATACCCCCACCGTGTCCTCGATCGGAGAAGGAGCTCGCGAAAGAGACAGTCACGGTTACACACTCAGTTGGCAAGTTTTAATTAAGTTAACTTCTAATTAACAAGAATCGGATGTTAAACAAAGTTTCCACGGTGCCACATAACCGCGGGCACGGCTTTCCGAAAGATTTAACCCTGCAGGGGTGCTCCAACTGGTCCATCACAAATTACAACAAGTCGCATAGAAATCCTCGATCACGAAACTCGCGACCTCGTCGGATTCCTTAGTGGAAAACCTCAACTCTAAGATTACCCAAAGTTTCACCGGAATCCCGATGCACAAGATATTTCGTAAAAGGTAAAACTAATCCAGCAAGGCCATCCGGTGTGTCGAAGAACCCGATAGGAGCCGCGTATCTCGTTCTCAGGACACAACCGTCTATGCATAGTGGACGGTACCCAAACGCTCGAGTTGCCCCGAGGTGGCGCCGCCGACTGCTAGGTGGGTGGACCAACACTCATGATAAGCACTGGCTTGGGGGTTGATTAAGTACTCCGCGCGTGCCGGCGGGTCCATATACATTTTTATTAGTTATTAGGCAAATGTAAAACCAAAGTTGGGCCTTGCGAGACCAGTTTTAATCTAAGACGAATTATCAAGGGGGTTCCCATAACAACCCCGATCGTGTTAGGAGCGCTCAGTTATGGAACAAAACACCGGTAGCCGAAACTAAGGGGACAAAGGTGGAACAAAACACCGGTAGCCGAAACTAAGGGGACAAAGGTGGAACAAAACACCAGGCTAGAAAGGTCGAGCCTTCCACATTTTACCAAGTATATAGGTGCATTAAATTAAATACAATTATAGAGTGATATAACAAGGAACCCATGTTATCACATGGAAGCAACTGCACCTGCAACTAGCAACACTAACACATGGTTAAGCAAGCGGTAACATAGCCAATCAGTGGTTTGCTAGGTTGTGAACAGGTTGAAGATTTTTCATGGCAATGTTGGGAGGCTCATATTTAACAAGTGGTAGGCAGCGAGACATAAAGATAGAAACGATAAAACTAGCATGGCAATGATAGTTATGGTATCTAGGGAAATGGTCATCTTGCCTGAGATCCCTCTTCGAAGAAGAACGACTCCGTGACGCACACGAACCGATGTAGTCGAACGGGTCATCACTTTCCGACACGCTTGCGGAACTCTATCGAGACGAAGGAAACCGGAAACAAGAATCAACACACGATATTCACCAAGACACATGCACGACAAGATGCAATCGACATATGATGCATGATCAGTTGAATATATGCAAGACATGGCATGACAATTCACAACAATCAAACACTACACATTAAGTGAAGTTCAATATGCAACGAGTTGCATATTGACGAAACTCCACATACGAATTATTTAGTTCTATCCCGATTAGGTACACGACAATATTAATTGTGGTTAAACATGGCAAGAGGTGAAGCGTGATTAACCTACCTATCTAGGCATCTTAAATGAGGTCGGAAACATCATATGGCATCTCCGAACTGACCTCATACGTTAATTTATAATTCTGTCCAGATCTGAAATAATCATGTTTTAATAATTGTTAAACATCAAAATAAATAGGTTTACGTGGTTCTACGCGTCTTCCAATCAATTTACAGATAGAGAACATCTCCAACGGAGCTACGGTTCAAAAGATATGATCACCGCAAGATATGATGGCATGAATGCAATATTTATGCAATGATGGTCACAAGCATCCCAATACATACAAACAACAAGATAATATGAAGCTACACAAGATTCTAAGAAAGTTCCATATAGGACACGATCAAAACGGAGCAACGGTTCAACAAATACAAGCTACACAAGAAATACTCATAATCTGCTAAAACCAGCAACAAGGCATTTTCTACACCCCAAAACAACGAGCTACATAAATCCAAAATGCTCAAACAAGACATGAGGCAGTAGAGTTCAAGATGCACTACAACATACTACTATTAACATCTAGCATGGAAGCATGGATCACTAGGAAAAGAACTCACAAAATGGCATCTCACACACAGTTTCAGACTTAAGGACTACTAATAACTCCATTGCACCAACCTCAAAAGAGCTATAGATCACCAGAAAAACTCATGGCAAGACAGCAACAAAATATAATCTATTTCAGACTTAGAAATATTTGAGCATCTCCAAATCAGCACTATTTTCTAGCATGTTGAGAACAAGCAAACAACATCTAAACATGGATTTCTATTGCAACCAAAATTACCAAGGGCTAGCCCACATATCCAAGGGCATATCTCATGTTCATAACTCATGCATATCACGCACGGATTAAATCACACAAAATAGGCAAGAGGGCAACATGGCAAAATATCATGCACACAAACTTACTCGAAAGACAAAACTAAATGCACAATTAAATTTTATATATTTTTTTACCCCGGAAACATATATAATATGTGGGGTTGCAAAATAAAAATAACGCCACACGTATATGCGAGAATATGTCCTAAACATGAAATAGCAAACTAGCGACGGAACCTACATGACAAATATGCAAACAACTACTCTAAAATACATAGCAAAGTGTCCCGAACAACTTGAACATTTTATCTATGAGATTTGAACAAACCGGACACACCCAAAAATAGCTACGGATTAATTCTCTATTAGGACAGCATGCAAAACTAGGTAAACAGTGGGCCAAACCACTTCAAACATGCATGCAAGTTGTAAAATCATGATCTACGCAGAATTCTACATGAGTTACATATATAATTCGCCTCGATCCGATGCACGAATAAAAAGATACGGATGTTTTAATATCTAGCATTTTTCTGAAATAAAATAAATCCGAAAATCCTAGAAAATACTACCGGGCCTAAACTGGTGCAACATATCTAAAACACGCCGGGGCCGGGAATAGACGGGCTGCTCACCTTGGGCCTGGCCCAGGCTTGGAGGAGGAGGCGGCCTGGCTCGGGTTATCCGAATCTAGCTTCGTTTTCGCCCACGGGATCGCAATCGGACGGCCACGGACGCGGGAGTGGCTAGGTGGGCTGTGTAGATTAGCTAGCCGGAGACGAGAGGGAAATGGAGCGGTGCGGCAACGCGATTTAAAACACCAAAAAACGTCCGACGATAAACCGAATACGTCGCCGCTACGGTCGACAGTTCGGGTACCAGATGGACTCCGATTGCGACGAAAATTGGCAGGCGACCTACCTACGTCTAAATAAGGCCGCATGCCAAGTTTCAACCCAATTAGAGAAAGTTTTATACACACTTTTAAAACACAAGGTTTGACGATGTCGCGGGCGCGTGCGTGTGTGGTCGGGCTTAAAACGGTCAACGACGAACACGGAGAGAACCGGCAACTAATAGCGGATGCACGTTTGAAAACTGGCGGCACCGGGATGCTGATGCAATGCAGATGATGCGCATGATGCGATGATGATGCAACAAATAAAATAAACACACACCAGCAACGAAAAAGAGGGTAATCTTATGGAGCGTCGGTCTCGGGCTGTCACAGTTGGTGACCAAAGGTTGTTTGGAGTTCCGGATGAGATCCTGGACGTCGCGAGGAGTTCCGAAATAGTCCGGAGACGAAGATTGATAGATAGGAATGGGGTATTTGGGCTCCGGAATGGTTATGGGCATTTCTGGTAGTGTACCGGGAATGGCGAATGGGTTCCGGGGTTCCACCGAGATAAGTCCACACACCCCAGGAGCCACATGGTCCTAAGAGGTGGCGCATCAGCCCTTAGTGGGCTGGGCAGCCAGCCCCTAAAGGCCCTTGTGCCAAGGAGGGAGGAGGAGACGAAAGTGGGAGGGAATCCTACTAGGAGTAGGACTCCACCTCCCTTAGTGGAGGAGGATTCCTCCTCTTTGGGCTCGGCCGGCCAACCCTAGGGTAAACCGTAGGGCGCCACCCCTTCCCCCTCCCTCCTATATATACTAGAGGGGAGAGAGGGCAGCCAACACACAATTGAAGGCGCAACCCCTCCCCTCCCTCTAGTTCGTCCTTCCTCTAGAATAGGTTTAGCCATGCACGACGAAGCCCTGTCAGATCAGATCCACCACCATCGCCGCCACGCCGTTAGGCTGTCGAAGAACTCAGCTACCTATCTGCCCCTTCTTGCTGGATCAAGAAGGCGGAGATCGTCATCGAGTTGTACGTGTGCTGAACGTGGAGGTGCCATCCGTTCGGCACTAGATCGGGATGGATCGCGATGGGATCGCGGGACGGATCGTGATGAGATCACGGGAAGGACTGTGATTTGGATGGCGAAGATGTTCGACCACATCAACCGCGTTATGTACGCTTCCTCTTAGCGATCTACAAGGGTATGTAGATACAATATCTTCTCTCGTAGATGGTCATCACCATGGATAGAACTTATGTGTGTGTAGAAATTTTTTTGTTTCCCATGCAACGTTCCCCAACACTGATGTGGCAAGTAAGACAAAGGTCCCACCTGTCAATGAGTAAATGTTCATCTTCTTCACATCTCTATTTTTATGGGGCATTTCATCAAACAACTTTTGGGCGGCCGTCGGGGAGGTCCTTCTTGCCTCGTCGTCGGCTTCATGTCCTGCACCTCCTCCTCGCCGATCTCCCACTCCCCCATGTCCCCCGCGACGGCCATGAGGTCCTCCACCTCCACGTCTATCTCCGCCTACCCCTCCTCGAGCAGCTCGTACCATATCATGTCCGTCGTGACGCCGCCCGCGCCCAAGCCCTGGGTCGGCGCAGCCGCTTCCTGGACGCCGTCGGCCGCTAACGCCAGCTCCTCGAAGGTGAACCGATCCTCCATTGAAGGTGGTGACGGGATGGCGTCGAGCAACCGCCGCTTATTCTTGCGGTCGACGGCGGGCGCCGGAGCCGCCACGGCGAGGGGAAGCAACGCAGATAGTTGGTCGTGCGAGCTTGCTCCATGCCCGTCGCTCTCACTTCCAAGCGTCGCTGCCTTCATCCTCTACATGTTACCCTAGCTCTCCACCGGAGCTTCCGTCATCTGTGTGAGCAATTGAAGAGATGGGAAGGAAGAAGGCAATGGGTGGATGACACGTGGGACCTTGGTCCATCTCAGCAAAATTTTCACATAGGCATGCCACGTCAGCCTTACAGGTGGGCCAACCGGTCAGTTTGACTGTTTTCGCGAGGTTATCTGACAATCAGTGCTCCTCTTTACGCATTAGACTCATTTTCAATGGTTTTTTGTGACCTGGCTCAAATCTGATACTAACATGTTACCCTAGCCCCAAGTATGGTGGTTTTGGGTAAATAACTCACTCAATGTAGCCGGTGTTTCTTGATTGGAGAGTGTTGGCCATGATCTCAAAAAGAAATGCAGACCATCATGCCCGCGACGAGAAACAAGGTGAGTACCAGGGAGAAAGGATGTTCATCGGAGGGGTGGCCTCTAGACTCTAGTATCACGTTGCCATTGCCGGCGTCGTCGACCTCCAGTATCGCATTGCCGACGTCGGGCTGGAGGCCCCACTTGCGTGTGAGGAGAAGGCCAGATCGCCAGAGCGCTGGCCGACAGTACCGTGCCGTCGTCACCGCTCGTAAGAGAGAGGTACAAGGAAGGGGACGAAAACGACCGAGCCACTGTTGAGCGGTTGCGGCGAGGTTGAGGAGAGGCGTTGCGGGAGAGAGGCTCTTTTTTTAGAGAGAGAAGACATGTGACGGGTCAGCTTCATTTGCTTGTGTGAGATATTATTGGGCCGTGGTGTAGAAGTCCGATCAACAAGAATTCACCGATTTTTCTACCAGAGTAGCGCTCTTCTCAGACAGCCGGCCCACTCCGCGAGAGATGAGGGCACTGTCCACTGACATAAATATTGTGCCTCTTCGGGTCCATTGTCCACTGACATAATAAGAACCAAAAAGGCAAACGAGAGAGAGAGGCACACGGTACGCAGAGGCTGTCGTCTTCTTCCTCCGATTACTCATTGCCACCGGCGTGCAGGGAAGCTGCGGCGGGCCATTAAGAGCATGGTTAATAATACAGCCAACAGTCAGCTATAAGGAGTTGTCATGTCATATAGAGCCAATCTAATAGCCGGCATATACAATAATAAGTTTTAGATGTGTAATATTTTAATAGTAGTTGGCTCACCATACAATCTCACAAACTGTCTTGGGTCTTGTGCTGCAGCTGGCTCCTCACCAAGAGTCCGCCTCTCTTCTCTCTCCTCCTCTCTTTCCTCCAACTAAGCAAGGATATAATATTCTAATCCTTATAGCCTGCTTATGTCACCTTATTGTACTTGCTTTAAGGTGAAGCCAACTTGAAGTGAGAAGTTCTCCCTTCTCTTCCCGCTTTCTTATTTGACCAACCGCCCCACTTTTTTCCACTTGCCGCACCCGTAGGTTTGTAGCTCTGCGGAGCCGACGCCTGCCACCTGTTCGGCCAAATGTCTCATCGGTGCAAGATCACAAGAGCGTCGTCGTCGAGCACCGGAGACCGCCTAAGCTCCCTCCCGGACTCCGTGCTGCAGCACGCGCTTGGCTTCCTTGAGGCGCAGGAAGCCGTGCGTACGTGCGTACTCGCCCGACGCTGGCGCCACGTCTGGAGGCTCATCCCTCGCCTGCGCATCACCGACGTCGACGCATTTCGGGGTGTCGAGAAGCTGAACGAGTTTGTCGACCGGCTGCTTCTGCCCCGCGACCGCGGCTCCGCGCTGGACGAGTGCGAGTTAGATCTCCGTGGGTTCTTGCGGCTTGAGGACGCACATGTTGACCGCTGGATCCGCAGTGTTTTGAAGTGCCATACCCGGTTGCTTCAAGTCCATCTCTACGCTAACCTACCAGCCACTCAGGATCCATTAATTGTCAAACTGGACAATCGACCTCTCTTCTCCCAGCACCTGTGGCGACTAGAGCTCAACGGTGTCCTCTTGGAAGATACCTTGCTTGATTTTTCAAGCTGCTCAGTGTTAAACGATCTGAAGATCACTAATTTTGTCGTCGATACTGATCATATCTTGTCCCAATCCTTGGAAAAACTTAGCATCATGGGCTGTGAGCTTTGTTGGGGACTTCACCCAATTCTTATATCTGCTCCAAGTCTTATTTCACTGCAGCTAGATGATTATATCGGTGTGACTCCAGTCCTTGAAAGCATGCCATTACTAGAAACTGCAACTGTGAATCTTGGCCACCAAAATGAGCAATATTGTGATTTCTGTGATAAAGGTGGCATTGGAGATTGTGATTGTGGCATGCATTATATGTATCCAGACAATGATTATACATCTGACGTCTCTGTGCATCTTGTGGGTCTGTCCAGCGCTAAATGTTTGGAGTTGATAGCTTCCTCCAAAATGGTATGCTTACAGTTCATTTGAGCTTGCATGTTTAAATTTCACATCCACTGCTTCATTTCATCTTCTATGAACATTACATATTATTGTTCTTACTTCTTCGTGCTTTCCACAGGTTACATTCAGAAGGGATCTTCGATACTGCCCTGCATTCACTAACCTAAAATCTTTGTTACTCAGTAACTGGTGTTTAGTTGCTGACTTCCAAACACTACTGTACTTTCTCCATTACACACCAGTTCTAGAGAAACTCACTCTTCAAGTCTGTAAGGTATGTATATCTTCTAAGTAAGTATGATGTGTATTGCATTTAAGGAATTATGATTCATGATTGATCTTTAAATGTATTTTATTTCCTATATAGAAACCCAAATCCGATATGGAATTGGAAGGTGATGACTTTTTGGAACAATCCCTTGCGCTGAAGTACCTTAAGATAGTGGAAGTGAAATGTCAAATGATTGATGAGCAGGTTCATAATCTTTTGAAGATCTTGAGCTTCAGCAGCAAATCCCTGGAAAAAATTAATGTCCAAAAGCTGTAGTAAGTATGATTTTACTGTAAATAACTTCACTCTTCATGATGTGTAAGTTATACAAAAGCAAACAATGAAAACCTGTCTTGATAATTTGATAAGTACTACCTCTGTACCAAAATATAAGACGTTTTTAGGCTAAACTAGCCTACAAAAACGCCTTATATTTTGATGTGGACGGCGTATTAGTTACAGACATCCCCAATTTCGTTCCATGGTAGAACCCCAACACTTTTTGATAAACTTATTTGTGGGCCGGTATTGTCATGCAACAAAACTATGATCGGTAAGATGATGTACAGTTGTTTGATTTGCATTATGACAAGCATTATTTATTTATTCTTGTGGGATGCAACAGGCAATTTTGGTAGATGTGTCATCGTATTTATTTCTGTGTTTTGAGTCATAGCATTATTTTGTGCCAGTTAGTACTATAGTCCTGCATGTTGTGTTGAGTAGAGCATACTGGAGTATCTCTAGAAGCTCCATATTAGTAATAAGAGAAAATATAAAAGATCAGTTGAGCATAAGAGGCAGGATTCCTTTACTAGGGAACTTTTATTTTGATTACTAAAGATTAGTTTAATGCATGTCCAACTATGCAATACAAGACCAAGTTGATTGTTTGTTAGTCCAGTTGAAGTTCCATTTCACTTGACTTAACATGGTACATTCATTTTTCCTAGTTTGCATACCAGCCGAATGAAATTTCACATTTTTCACAATGCTGCTATTCCTTTCGATGACTGAACTTACAGTATAATATTTGTAATGTTTGGGCAGGTTTCAGTTTTGAGGGACGAGGTAACAAGACCAGGGCTGCTGATGGACCAACTACTTCTTGATCGCCGAGAAATCTTCCATTTAGACTTAAGTTTGAAGCAGTGGTGTCTTGTACTATGTGTTTGGATGTTACCAAGATGTAGCTGGACCTCGCATAATTATTCCTGTGTAGTTTGCAGGATGATTTCTGTGGTGTTAAATGATAACCTCCCATGTAGTTTGCAGGATGACTTCTGTGGTGTTAACTGATAACCTCCCATGCTATATCCGGGGAAATCCAAGCAAGGCACTCTGTTCTCTTTCGAATATTCGAGAATATTGCAGAACTTATTTCTTCAGTGAAGATAGATTTTTTAGGACGAAAGATGGATTTTTCAACTGCCACTGCTAAGCTGCCCTTGCATGCAGGGTATGTGCGTGCATGAGGCCTTAAGCCAGGTTCACTTGGCGTGATGAGGCGAGGCGTCGAGCCAGATGTAGGGAAGTTATGTTTAATCTGAATTGAAGTATCTGAGATGCATGTGTAGTCTATATGTTAAATTGTTGATTGTAGACGATTGATGCCATCACAAGATCATGTCATGATTGCTTGATGTTGCAAAAAATTGTAAGTTATGGGGTAATCTCACCATCACAATCAAAAAGGGTCACCATATCCTCCTTGTGCAGAAAACTAACCAGGGACGGGGACGATTGCGCCGAATGGAGGGGCGCCAGGAAGGGCGCCCGCTACGCCGGCGCCTCCTCTGCTATCCACGCTCCGACCAGGGGGTAGGTTCTGGATTCTCTCCGACGACGGAGACGTCGGAGAGGAAGGGGAGGAAGGGGAGGACAGGGTAGAAACATCGCTGGTGCCATCTCCGGCATCCTCGGAGGGTCTGGAATTCACTGTGCTACGCCGTCATAACATCAAGAAGGATAAGATCCGCTAGGCGACGGGCGAGTTCCATGGATCACCAAGGCGGCGGACGAAACCATGGTTAGCAGTTAAACCTTGGCAGGGGCCTCTTCCTAAGGTATGTCACAAGTCTTTTTCAATTTCAGACTGCATTCATCCATCTGCATGGGAAATTGTCCACAAGAAGAAGAACAAACGGAGGTTGCCGGTGGAGGTCGCTCCGGTGCCGGCGATCTCGATCCCTGAGATCAGATCGCGCCGTTTGAATTTCCTTCTGGGCCCATGTGGGCTGCAACAGGATGAATCGATGGTGAGACTTAACGTGGATGGGTATAAGGCCCATCTAGAGTCTCAAGTTGATTGCATCCAGGTCATATCGGATCCCACGTCTCCTACGACACCGATTTCTATTCCTCAGCTCGAATCGGATACGGTGAGCCGCCGTAATAGGCCTGGGTTTCCTCGATTGGGACGCGGCAGGGCACCCTGGATCCCATCGTTGCGTTCTTCTTCGATGTCGGGCAGAGGCTCCCAGCCACCGTAGAAACAAGCGACGGGACAGGGAAACAACGCTAGTCAGGGGCGTGGTGATGGTCCTCCTGCTGCTCGCGGTCATAGGGGCGGGAGTAATGACGGAGGGCGATCCAATCTTCAAGCTACCGGACGGGCTTTGCTGGCTGCCGGTGGGGAGATGATGGATACAACGCTTATGGCAACGGGATTCATCGAGGTTCTTCTTCGGGCAGTGGCGGCAGCGGTGATGGCGTCAACTAGGGCTTCAACGGACCCCCTGGGCCATGCCAGCGTGCATCATGGCCAGAAGGTAAAGCTTGTCCGACGGCCACCTTCATGGATATGTTCTTGAATTTCTGATGGAGTTCACATGATGTTGACTCCCTGATTCCATCCACGGGGTAGCCGGGACCGTCCTCTATCATTCTTCGTGCATCGTCGGGGGGGCCTCAGATTCAGCCACGCTGCTTTTCCGCTTAGATGGGGCGCCGGTAATATCAAATGCAGGATCTTCCTGGCGCGCTACTCCTCTAAGCTCATCAATCTGCTTCTGTTGCTCATTAATCCTGGCAAGCAACTGGTTGAACTTGTCATTCTCCTCATCCTGCTGCCGCTTCTTTGCTCTCTCTCGGCTTCTGTAAGTGTCTTGGTCTCTGGCAAACCCAAGCCACCACGGGTAAGAAGGACCGAAGCCTCGTGTTCGTCCTTCATGTTCGTCATTGCCGAGGACCAGTGTGAGCAAATCTTTCTCTCTATCTGCAGTGAACTTTCTTTTTCCCTCCTTAATTTCTTTCACTATCCTTTTCCAATTCTCCCTGGGTATCCTAAGACCGTCACTGCAGATGAGGTCCCCTGTTTCTTCGTCGTACGAACCACCATGCGCAAGGAACCAATTTCTTGCTCTCAATTCCCACTCATCACGGAGTGGTTCAGGTACGATGCCTTTAGCTAGCAGATCTTGCTCTTTCTTATCCCACTTTGGGATGGCAGTCTCATAGCCCCCTGGCCCCAGCTTGTGGTGATATTTCTTCTTGTCGGCATTTATCTTGTTCTTTTCTGATAATGCCTGGGCATCTTCTGACTCCTTGTACTCTTAAAATGCCTTCCAGTGATTCGCCTGCTTGGCTAGATACCCCTCGAATACTGGCACTTTCTTTGTCTTCAGATAGTTTTTCCATAGCTTCTTCTTCCAGCTACGGAACAGTTTGGCCATCTTCTTTAGAGTCCACTGTATGACTTTGGCCCTCAGTTTGTCTGCGGCGTCTTCATTCTCATATCATGGCAGGTTGAAATGTCACATGAGATCATTCCAAAGATTATCTTTGTACCTTTCGACGACATAGTCACTATCGGCTGCCCCTTTGCACTTGTTCCACTCCCGAACGCTGATCGGGACGTGATCCCTAACGAGAACTCCGCATTGCTTCTAGAATGTGTCAGCAGCATTCTTAGGAAGCTTGGGTTCGCCCGTAGGCAATATCACCTCAAAGGTGTAATGCGTCCGTGCATCCAACTTTCTAGTCGGGCCTCGTTTCGTAGCTTTGCTCAATGTGGAGGCCTAAGAGGGAGAAACATTCGTCAAATGAATGTATATGTATACAATATAGAGCTATCTCCAATATTTTTCACATATTACAAGTGATTGTCGAACTTCATATGTATACCTCGCCGGACTTTATTATTTCTTCACCAGTTTCTCCACCGGCTTCTCCATCACTGGAGCTATGACCTTCTCCGTCATTGGACCTATCTCCTGCCCCATCGGCTTCATCTTCATATCGGTCGACCTCCATTCCATATCCGGAGGGGTTTAGATATGACGACGGAGATTCAGCTGGTTCAACGTCGGGGTCGTCTTTGATTATATCTTCGAGAAGTTCTTTCTCTTCGAGGTTCCTGATATGTGGATCCATAGTTCTGCAAAAAACGGACATTTGATTAACTAATAAACTAACAAACTATATAAGAGGGGTTGGAAACTTCGAAGTGTCGTTTTATATAGGAGGACCTTTAGTCCCTGGTCTTGGCTAGAACCTAAACTCTAAAATATGTCTAACGGATTCTCTTAACCTTTAAGGATTTAACAAAATGGCGACATTCTAGATGTGTAGAAAATGATCATATTTTTCCTGATCTCATCTACCCTTCTATATGTCACATTATTCTATCAGGAACTCCGTTCCAAAACAACTTTAGTCCCGGGTCGTGGCTCCACCCGGGACTCCTAGATTTCCGAATAGTATTCAAAGTAGGAGTACTTTTCCAATTTGAGCATTCAATAAGCAAAACCAAAGCGTAAAATAAAGTAGTATTCAAATTAGCATGCATTCAATTATAAGCAAATGCATCATCTCTTTTGTCCGTACATCGTCGAATATTATCACTAATACTCCTCGAATACTATCATACATATAGCATCACTGATACATCTAGAACCGTAGCGCCCGACGGGTATCGTCGCGGGCGGTGGACACTCAAAGAGAAGGAACCATCATAGGATCATAGCTCCAGTGCGATCCCCGAAGAACCTCCCAGGTATGCTCGAACCTGCCCTCCAACGCAACCATGTAGCGACGGACGTGCTCATCCTCCTCGCTGACATGGTGACGTACTACCTCCGCGGTGTCCGGAAGCCTCGGCACCGTCACTGGCCCACGCGACCGCCACCAAACAAGGATCGGGTCAACAACGGGCTGGCTCCTCACCAATCTACGCCCCCCCCCCCGAAGGTAGCACCTCCCAATACCAGCCGGGCGGAGCCCAGTCCCGGACAGGGCCCCTGTGATCAAGCAGGTGTCCTCCGCCGAGTCGACGACGAGGATGCGGGATAGGCATCGTAAAATGAACTAAAAAAATAAACTAGTTCTATTAATTTTCTTGCTAAAAATAAACTATTAACACTTAAGCATATACAATAGCAAAATTAAACTATTAACACTTAAGCATATACAATAACAAAATTAAGCAATAATCTAAGAAACACTATTAACACTTAAGCATATACACTATACAATAGCAAAATTAAATGACAAAAAAATATTTCTTCTTCTTGTAACCCTAACCTAATTTTCCTCTTCTTCTATTTCTCCTCTTCTTCTACTTCTTCTTCTAGTTCTACTTCTCCTCTTCTTCTACTACTTCTCCTCTTCTCTTCTTCTACTTCTCCTCTCCTCCTCTTCTAATTTTTTCTCTTCTTCTACTTCTCCACTTCTTCTATTTTTCCTCTTCTTCTCCTCTCCTCCTCTTCTTATTCTCCTTTTTCTTATTTTCTTCTCCTCCTCTTCTTATTTTCCTTTTTCCTAATCTTATTTTCTTATTTTTGTTCATATTTCTTCTTCTTGTAAACCTAACCTAATTCTAAATATTACTAACCCTACTAATCTAGCACAAACCTAATAACAATAGGAATTAAATGACAAAAAAAAATCTTTTTCTTTTTCTTATTTTCTTCCCTTTTTCTTCTTTTCTTCTCCTTTTTCTTCCTTTCTTCTCCTTTTTCTTCCTTTCTTCTCCTTTTTCTTCTTTTCTTCCCCTTTTTCTTCTTTTCTTCTCCTTTTTCTTCTTTTCTTTTCCTTTTTCTTCCTTTTTTCTCCTTTTTCTTCCTTTCTTCTCCTTTTTCTTCCTTTCTTCTCCTTTTTCTTCCTTTCTTCCCTTTTTCTTCTTTTCTTCTCCTTTTTCTTCTTTTCTTCTCCTTTTTATTCTTTTCTTCTACTGGCCGGAGTGTTCGGGAGGAGGGGGCGGGGGGCTTACCGGCCGGAGGTGTCGACGGCGCGCGGCGAGGAGGACGGCGGCGTGCGGCGAGGAGGACGGCGGCGTGCGACGAGGAGGGCGGCGCGCGGCGAGGAGGACGGCGACGGCGAGGAGGACGGCAGGCGGCGGCGAGGAGGACGGCGGGCAGCCTGACGGTGTCGTCGAGGTCGTCGGTGTGCCGCGCCGGGCACGAGAACGAGAGGAAGAAGAAGAGAAACGAACGATTTGGGTTGGAATTTTTCTAACTCCCGCTTATATAGGACCCCCTTTAGTCCCGGGTGGAGCCACGACCCGGGACTAAAGGCCCTTTTCCGGGCAGACCAGAAGGCGGGAAGCAGGGGCCTTTAGTCCCGTTGCGGAGCTCTAACCGGGACTAAAGGGGCCTTTAGTCCCGGTTGGAGCTCCGCAACGGGACTAAAGCCCCTCCTCGGCATGCGGCAGGCGACGGGCTTTAGTCCCGGGTCGTCGCTCCACCCGGGACTAAAGCCCCTCCTCGGCTGCACGATGAGTTTAGTCCCACCTCGCCCAGCGAGGGGGACTAACACTTGTTTATAAGCCCCGTCGCAGCTACTCCATCGAGCTCCTCTCTAAAGCAGGCTTACGGGCCTAAACTGACTGTAAATTAAAAAATTGAAACTATATTTGAAATTGTGGAGAAAATTACAAATTCTCATATAGTTTAAATTTTTTTCTATTTTCAAAATTAACTATTTTGTTATTTTCAATTAAAAACTATGTTTATTAAAATTCTTTTTGCATATTTGAGAATTTGACAAAACTATGATAATGAAAAGTGTTTGAAATTGAATAAATAATTCAAAACTATTTTCTATTTTCAAAAGTAATTATTTTGACTATCCAAACTATTAACTATTTTTTTATTTTCAATTAAAAACTATGTTTATTAAAATTCTTTTTGCATATTTGAGAATTTGACAAAACTATGATAATGAAAAGTGTTTGAAATTGAATAAATAATTCAAAACTATTTTCTATTTTCAAAAGTAATTATTTTGACTATCCAAACTATTAACTATTTTGTTATTTTCAATTAAAAACTATGTTTATTAAAATTCTTTTTGCATATTTGAGAATTTGACAAAACTATGATAATGAAAAGTGTTTGGAATTGAATAAATAATTCAAAACTATTTTACCTCGACTCCGTCGGCCGCGAGGAATCCGCTTGAGAGGCAAGTCTTTAAAAAATATTTTCCCCCGTATTCATCTGAATCATAAGAACAGAGTGATCTGGCCATTTATCCATACTCGATGGTTCTTTAATCCGCATGGTTCTTTAAGCTTTCTTGTTTTTAAGCTCTCTATGAAGAAGATAATAGATGGACAATATGTGCTTCTCTGTTTAGCAAAAGCAGTAGATCTCGGTTACTGTTTACATCAAATCCATTGTTTTGAACCCGGACCTTATTGCCTTTATGACAGTGTTAACTTCTTAGATCCTTAGTGCTTCAGCTATCAGATATAAGTATATAAGCAACTTATCAGCATCACAATCACATTTTGTTCCTTTTTTCGATTAGACCATAAAGAAGGATTATGCAATCAAATACTTTCCATGTGAAGATGCAACTATCATACTCCAGCTGCCTAGGAAGTACAAGAATTGGAAGTGCAAGTTTCATATCAGGGCATCTGGCATGTGTAATGCAGGCCGGCGCACCCTTTATTTAGGAAGGTTTGTGCATGACACTCATATTAGGGTGGGTGATATCTGTCTCTTTCAACCAATGACAAATGTTAAGCAGAGAAGATTCATAGTGACAGTCCATCTCCCTCACAAAGAGAGCATTGCTCATTCCCTTGGTGGAAGAACTGACATTGGCTCAAATCGCGGAAGTACCTCTGCCAAGATGGGCGGCATTAAGGAGGAACCACCTACCGATGGTACTAAACTGTTGCTAGAATGCATGTGCACTTGAGTTCTCATTATATCTGTCTAATCATGTGAAAACTTGTCCGGGTGAAGAGTACTCTTCAGAACATGAAATCTCTGAGAATTCTAAGGGCACTTCTAAGCGTCTGTTCATTCTGTCAAACAGAGCTTTTCTAACACCAGCGCAATATATGAAATGCCTGGAGAAAGTTGAGGAGATTAAGTTCAAACCGCCCTTTTATGTTTCTATCATGAGCAAGACCACTGTGTGGCAGCATGACAGCGAATGTTCTCCCATCCTAGTAAGTCCAAGGAAAACATTTTTCTGTTCCTTTCTGTCAGTTACTCAATTGCATCCTTATCCTTTGATAAGATAAATAGCAACAAATCTCCCAAGTATCTCTACGCATGTGTCATTCTAACATTTGCCCTGTGTTATGTATATAAACAGCACTTTGGCTCTAAGTATGCGGCCACATATCTTGTTCAGAAGTTTGCTGCTGCTCATCTCTTACAAAGGGATTTCATTTTTTTTTTGAACTTATTTGAACTCCATAGTTTTTGTGTGTTCAAAATGCACCATTCAAAGGCACATCACAAAATTTCAACAATTTCTGACTTCATTTGGTATTCTTCGTGCATTTACTTTTTTTGAGCTAGTTGACCCTGAAATTGAAAAGCACTACAAATGAACTCTGCAAATGTTGAAAGTTGGCATGCTATCATCATTTCACCCACATAGCATGTGTTAAAAAGTTGAGAGGGCTACGACAAAAACTGGATGCACTTCGTGTACAAAACGGACAATCTCTCTCGAAGTATCAGGGTTTCGAACGAGAACTCATCTCTTACAAAGGGATTTCATTTTTTTGAACTTATTTAAACTCCATACTTTTTGTGTGTTCAAAATGCACCATTCAAAGGCACATCACAAAATTTCAACAATTTCTGACTTCATTTGGTATTCTTCGTGCATTTACTTTTTTTTTGAGCTAGTTGACCCTGAAATTGAAAAGCACTACAAATGAACTCCGCAAATGTTGAAAGTTGGCATGCTATCATCATTTCACCCACATAACATGTGTTAAAAAGTTGAGAGGGCTACGACAAAAACTGGATGCACTTCGTGTACAAAACGGACAATCTCTCTCGAAGTATGAGCGTTTCGAACGAGAACTCATCTCTTACAAAGGGATTTCATTTTTTTGAACTTATTTAAACTCCATACTTTTTGTGTGTTCAAAATGCACCATTCAAAGGCACATCACAAAATTTCAACAATTTCTGACTTCATTTGGTATTCTTCGTGCATTTACTTATTTTTTTGAGCTAGTTGACCCTGAAATTGAAAAGCACTACAAATGAACTCTGAAAATGTTGAAAGTTGGCATGCTATCATCATTTCACCCACATAGCATGTATTAAAAAGTTGAGAGGGCTACGACAAAAACTGGATGCACTTCGTGTACAAAACGGACAATCTCTCTCGAAGTATGAGCGTTTCGAACGAGAACTCATCTCTTACAAAGGTTTATTAAAATTCTTTTTGCGTATATGAGAATTTGACAAAATTATGAAAATGAAAAGTGTTTGAAATTTAGTACATTCCATACATGCATTACATAAAAGGTTTAATACATTATTACATTATTGCACCAATATTCCTATCTATTATTTCTGTTTTCTTCTGGGTCGTAGCCATGGAGAATCTTCATCATTCAGTAGGATGCTTGGGTCAGTTTTCACTTTGAAGGGCGGAATTTCATGAAACTTATTATAATCTTCTGACATGTCTGTCTTGTCATCTCCTCCCACGATGTTTCTTTTCCCTAAAAGAACTATGTGGCGTTTTGGCTCATCAGACTATATCTTCTTTTGCTGATTTCTTTTTCTCATTTTTGTAGACATGTCCTTCACATAGAAAACCTGAGCGACATCATTGTCTAGGGCAAATGGTTCGTCCATGTATGCAAGATTGTTGAGATCCACTGTTGTCATGCCGTACTTTTGGTCTACAACTACCCCGCCTCCTGTCAGCTTCACTCATTTGCACCGAAACAAAGGGATCTTAAAAGTAGGTCCATAGTCAAGTTCCCATATCTCCTCTATGTACCCGTAATATGTTTCCAAACAGTTCCCATTCTCGTCTGTTGCATCAAAGTGGACACCACTATTTTGGTTAGTGCTCTTTTTATCTTGGGCAACCGTGTAAAATGTATTCTCGTTTATCTCATACCCTTGGAAAGTACATATAGTCGAAGATGGTGGCCTGGCCAAATAGTACAGTTGATCTCCAATGGTGTCGTCATTCATGAGATATGTCTGCAACCAACTGTCGAAAGTCTTCTCGTGTTCCCCTTTAATCCAAGAGTCAGCCTTCCCCGGGTTTTCGGAGCGTAGAATATTCTTGTGTCTCATGATATACGGAGCCACCACGGTGGAATTGTGCAGAACTGTGTAGTGTGCTTGAGAGAAAGAATGCCCGTCCATACATACTTTTGCTTTCCTTCCTAGTGTGCCTTTTCCTGTGAGCCTACCCTCATACCGAGATTCAGGAACACCAATCGGCTTAAGGTCGGGAAGAAAGTCCACACAAAACTCAATGACCTCCTCTCTTCCATAGCCCTTGGAGATGCTTCCTTCTAGCCTTGCACGGTTACGAACATATTTCTTTAAGACTCCCATGAACCTCTCGAAGGGGAACATATTGTGTAGAAACACAGGACCGAGAATTCTAATCTCTTCGACTAGGTGAACTAGGAGGTGTGTCATTATATTGAAGAAGGATGGCGGTAACAACAACTCAAAGCTGACCAGACATTGGACCACATCAATCTGTAACCCTGATAGACTTTCTCGATCGATTACCTTCTGAGAAATTGCATTGAGGAATGCACATACCTTCACAATTGCCAGGCGAACATTTTCCGGTAGAATTCCCCTCAATGCAACCGGAAGCAATTGCGTCATAAGCACGTGGCAGTCATGAGACTTTAGGTTTTGGAATTTTTTGTCTTTCATATTTACGATTCCCTTTATATTCGACAAGAAGCCAGTCGGGACCTTGATACTGAAAAGGACTTCAAAGAAGATTTCCTTCTCTTCCTTAGTAAGAGCGTAGCTGGCACGACCTTGAAACTGCCCTGGATGCATGCCATCTCTTCCTTTATGACTTTCCTGGTCCTCCCGTGCTTCCGGTGTATCTATTGACTTCCCATACAAGCCCAGGAAGCCTAGAATATTCACGTAGAGATTCTTCGTCAGGTGCATCACGTCGATTGTCGAGCGGACCTCATGGACTTCCCAGTAGGGTAGCTCCCAAAATATAGATTTCTTCTTCCACATGGGTACGCGCTTATCAGGGCCGTTAGGAACAGGTTGGCTGCCAGGACCCTTTCCAAAGATTACTTTTAAATCTTTTACCATATCAAATACTTCAGCACCAGTACGGATGACAGGCTTCCCCCGGGGTTCTGCCTTGCCATTGAAATGCTTGCCTTTTTTCTTTAAGGGATGCTCGGGCGGAAGAAAACGACGATTGTACGGGTACACATTCTTCCTACATTTGTCCAGATATATACTTTCTGTCTGATCCAAACAGTGCGTGCATGCATTGTATCCCTTGTTTGACTGTCCTGAAATGTTACTAAGAGCAGGCCAATCATTGATGGTTACGAAAAGCAACGCTCGAAAGTCAAATTCCTCTTGTTTGTGCTCGTCCCACACACGTACACCTGGTTCGGCCCACAATTATAAAAGTTCATCAACTAATGGCCTTAGGTACACATCAATATCGTTGCCGGGTTGCTTTGGACCTTGGATAAGCACTAGCATCATAATGAACTTCCTCTTCATGCACAACCAAGGAGGAAGGTTGTAGATACATAGAGTAACGGGCCAGGTGTTGTGACTGCAACTCTGCTCCCCAAAAGGATTCATGCCATCTGTACTCAGACCTAACCATAAGTTCCTTGCATCAGCTGCAAATCTCGGGAACTCTCTCTCGATTTTTCTCCACCGCCGACCATCAGCGGTGTGCCTCAACTTATCGTCTTTCATAAGATCTTCCATGTGCCATCGCAACAACTTCAGATGATCTTTATTTCTGAACAGACGTTTCAACCGTGGTATTATAGGAGCATACCACATCACCTTGGCAGGAACCCTCTTCCTGGGTGGCTCGCCCTCAATATCACCAGGGTCATCTTTTCTGATCTTATACCGCAATGCAGTGCATACCGGGCATTTATCCATATTCTCGTACTTCTCACCGCGGTAGAGGATGCAGTCATTAGGGCATGCATGTATCTTCTGCACTTCTAATCCTAGAGGGCAGACAAGCTTCTTTGCTTCGTACGTGCAGGCGGGCAATTCGTTCTTTCTTGGAAGCATCTTCTTCATCAGTACCAGCAACTTTTCGAATGACGAGTCAGTCACACCGGTCTCTGCCTTCCACTTCAGCAATTCCAGTGTGGTACCCAGCTTCTTCTGGCCATCTTCACAAGTTGGGTACAACAATTTGTTGTGGTCCTGTAACATCTGCTCGAACTGCAACCTCTCCTTTTCTGTGTCGCAACCTCGCCGTGCATCAGAAATGACCCGGCCAAGATCATCAGCGGGCTCATCTGGTTCTCGTTCTTCATCCTGATCTTCTTCTTCATTGTCTTCCATTGCGGTATCAGCATACTCAGGGAACATAGATCGGTAGTTGTCATCATCGTTCTCTTCTTCTTCTTCGTCGTCTTCCATCATAACCCCTCTTTCTCCGTGCTTGGTCCAAACATTATAGCCCGACATAAAACCGGACCGAAGCAGGTGGCTCTGAATGACTCTTGAGGAAGTGTAATCCTTCTCATTCCGACATTCAACACACGGACAAACCATATAGCCACCACCATGCTTGTTCGCATCGGCTGCATCTCGAAAAGAATGCATGCCTTCTCTGTAAGCGGCTGTGCGTCGATCACCGTACATCCATGGATGGCTCATCTGTGTTATACGATAGTATATCAAATACAATCACGATCCTAAAAATTAGTACCGCACGGTCTAAACGAGGAAATATAGTTGCTAACCTTTTAGAATAAGTAGAAATAAAGAGGAAGAGGTTTAAGCGTGGCTCAGGCATCTCATATCGTAGTTGTGTTCGGTGAATTGAAGCGGCATCGCTCACATTTCAACAAACACCTCTAGTGCATAAAAAAAAGTGGAGAGCTAGCACACACCCACAATCCTCCATCCAAGAAAAATGCAAGGAAGAGGGGAGAGGGGGGCTATGCTATATATAGGTAGAGGACTTTAGTCCCGGTTTGAGACACAAACCGGGACTAAAGGTGGCGCACATGCAGGCTGCACACCGCGTAGCCCTTTAGTCCCGGTTTGGGACACAAACTGGGACAAAATGCTCCTTACGGGCCGGGACTAAAGCCTCGAGGGAGGCATTGAGATTTGGGGCGACATGGCCGGGCCTTTAGTCCCGGCCCAGAGGCAGGCCGGGACTAAAGGGTCCCGGCCAAAGGCCCGTTTTCCACTAGTGTATCTTACGTGTACTCTTGAAGCATGGGAAGCCAGGTTACACCAGTCGAGGGCACGTTGTCGCCCCCAAAGAAGAGGTAGCCCCCTCCAAGGCTGCTGAGGCAATGGCCGACGACATTCTCGGTGATCCACCCTTGTTGCTTGAGCTGCGAGACGAGGTCTCCCATTCCCCTACCGATCCCGAGGATGCCGTCCACGTCCAGCTCTTCTTTATCACCTTGCCGGTCATATCCACAGCTGCATGCATGCGCAAATGAACAACGAACTGCATCGGTTCCATGAAAAGCGTGATTGTTTAGAAAAACATAAATAGACTAAGATTTGTTTCTGTCTTGATTTCTATTTCAAAATGATCATATATGCCCATGAGGTTCAAGCAATACAACAACTATTTCACCAATCCCTCTATTCTCCCTTCTAACATGGTATCTGTCGCAAGTTTCTAGACCTAGCCGTCGCCCACCGCTTCCACCCCGCGCACCGCCCCTGGGGTGGCCGGCCTTCATGACCATCGCCGGGGGCCGCGCCGCCCGTACCTAGGGTTCGTCTGCCGGTCTTGTTGATCGGCTGTTCTAGAGAGTCTTTTCCCGATCTCTTGATCCGGGTTTCTCTCTTTTGCCGGTCTCCTGATCGGCGTTCTTCCTTTTGGTTTTTAGATCTAAGATTGATTTGTGTCGCCTGCCGCTACCGTCGACCACCGCGCCTTTACTTCGACATCAGCGCGATCCGGCCTCTACACCGACCAGGCGGCCTCACGCGACACGATGGCCCCTTCTGGCCATCAACCGCCCGTCTTCCCGTCGTCGTCCTGCACTGGTCATCACCGTCCTTCTCCGATCGGGACTGCTTCATCACCATCCGCCTCTGCCATCGCTTCGTACGTTCGCACACCGGCTGCGTCTGGCCTATGTGGGTCGAAGGCGCCAAATGCAACATACCTCCATAAGTCGGGCGGCAGATCATGCACCGCTGTGCTCTGTCAGCTCGCACATCGCACTACCGTCACATGCATTTGGTGCCGCTGCATAGGCTACATGCCACCACATCCACCTCCATTGCATTACACGTCTCGGTCATATAACCCGTGTACCACATCATGGCCACCGAAGGCTATCACAAATCATTGTAGAAACCCTAGCCGCCATTTTGGTACATGTTGTAGGTGAGCGGACCACAGTCCAGAGGGAAAGCATGCCCACTGGATTAGACTAGTATGGAAGGCATAAGGTGGTAGTGGAAAGGAAACAACACATTGGATATCCCCTCCCCTCCCCTCCCACGACGCGCCCGCTCGCCGGGTGGGAAACCCTAGCCGCACCTTCCCTTTGACCCCACCTCCCTCCTTTCCTCCCCTCCGCCACCGGCAAGCGCTGTCGGGCAAAGCCAGGTGGGCGCGGCGATGGCGGGGCCCTTCTTCCCCCTCTCGTCGTGGGGCTCCGGCGCAGGGTGTCTCCCTCGAGTGGCGGCGTTTGACGGCCGTGGGGCGCAGTGACGCGACAGTGGGTGGTCGGCTGGTGGTGGAGCGCCGACGTCCTGGGTCGCGCACGTGGCGGGGCGGCTGTGGTGCTCCCGTCTCGGGAGGTGGCGTGCGAACGACCTCCTGCTGGATCCGGCTGGATCTATCGCTATTGGCCAGCCGGTGGTGCGTGGCAGCTGTGGTACGTGCCCGGCGGTTCCGATGCTTGGAGCTTGTCGGGCGACGTGGGTAAGGCAGCAGCCGGGCGTGGCCGTTGCTCTGACCATGGGCGGCGGCGTGGGGAGGTCCGGCGGTGGTGCCTCTCGATGTCATGGCGGCTTCATGGTGGCTCGGCGGCGGCGGCCGGTTTCTCCGGCGTCGGCTCGTCTGCGTTCAGACCGTTTCGACCTTCGTCCAATTTTCGCGTTGTCCGGACGCTACTTCCATCAAAGGGCTGGCCCTCTCCCAGCTACAGTCCATCGCTCGTTTCTTGCCCCGCGCAGCAGGACTAAGTTTGTCTCGCGCACGTGCAGCAGGACCGAGCCCGTCTCGTGCACGGTGCAGCAGGACTGGCCTCGTCCCCCTCACGATGTTGCAGGACCAAGCTCGTCTCGCGCTAGGGGCTGTAGGACGAGTCGATGGAGGCCAGCGCTGGCCGGCCTATCAGGTCTCAGCGCTGGGATCTCCCAGGGGTGCGAAAGGTGTGACCTTTTTGCCCGTCTCTTTGGTTGGTTGGGTAGCGTCGGGTCTCGGGTGAGGTGGTTTATGAATTGTTGGTATGCATACTGCAAGTAGCGAACTATTACTAGACATACCAAATAGAAGACTAAATTGGCCATGACTACATCATGATTGGTGATCTGACATGAGAAATTTGCTTCACACCTATGGCTTAGTAAAGGCATAAGGCATGAAGTACCTCAGCCTCACACCATCATAAGAGGCAGAGAAATCGACAGCACAGCTCTTCCAGAGCTCTGGCTTCTTCCTCCACCATGGCTGCCATATGGACTATGGTAATTGTCCACCTCCTTCTACTGCTCCCACTCCTGCGATCCTCCATTGTGTTCGAGCTCCACGGCGACGTCTACCCTACTGGGTACGTTGTCTCCTGCATCTTGTCCCGTCTTTTTTTTTAGATTATGGAAGAAATTCTCGGTCCTTGAATTCCATATATGGTACACACGGCCGGCCATGCATCCTCCTGACTTGGACCACTACCTTTCTTCCTATCAAATATTGCAGGAGAGGGTCATCCTTCTTTCTCATTCAACAACAAAATAACCTCTCTTCTCCATATGTCTGCTAATGCATGTATTAATGTGCGAAAAATATACATTGCGGCCTTTCTGCACCTACATTACATTGCATGCATGCCTCCCTCAATATTTGTTGATCTCATATGCAACTTTACAGCTTTTTTCTCCAACTCAGATCTTATTGCGCTCTCCGTTCGTCTGGCTTATTTTCCCCGCTTCTTCCGAGAATTACATTTCTTTTGTTCATGCACATTTTGTGCTTCAACTTCCACTGGTGCAGCATTTGAGTTTTGACATGCTTTTGCTGCCTGTGTGTGTTCGTACGTGCAGCCTCTTCTACGTTACCATGAACATTGGGGAGCCCGCGAAGCCATACAATCTTGACGTCGACACGGGCAGCCCCCTCACGTGGCTGGAGTGTAATGCCCCCCTCAAGAGCACTCACAAGGTAACCTTGGAACCTTAGACTTGCATCACATGTTGTATACGTACGTGTAGCTCTTCAGTTCCAACCTCACTGTGGCTATTGCAGGGGCCACACGAACCGTACAGACCAACACGGACAAACTTGGTGCCATGCGAAGACGAGCGTTGCGTGGCGGTGCACAGGGACCTCGGCCTCGCGCACGACTGCACTCAGAACCCACACCAATGCGACTATGTGCTAAGATACAAGGACGGCGAGTCATCCTTGGGCGTGCTCTTGATCGACCAGTTCTCCCTCACCACCAACAATGAGAACCGCCCCTACCTTGCCTTCGGGTACGTAGGCGATCGAGCTAGCGTGCTACTGAAACTAATTAACCCGCACCGTTGCATCGCATTGCGATGATTCGGTTGTTGCGTGCGTGCAGCTGTGGGTACGACCAGGAAGGTGGGCAAGAGGCGAGAGCGGGGCCGGTGGAAGTGGACGGCGTCCTCGGGATCGGTAGGGGAACGGGCGACCTCGTCTCGCAGCTAAGGCAACAAGGGATAATCACACAACATATCTTTGGCCATTGCCTCGGCGTCCGGGGAGGGGGCTTCCTCTTCTTTGGGGGCGACAGGGTGCCCTCTGCCGGGGTAACCTGGGTTCCCATGGCTCAGAATGTCAGGTAATTGCCGTTGCACATCACCAAAGTTTCAAATAGACAGGTTATAGCTCCGTTGAGCAGGGCGTCGCTAAAGGAAGTAACTATTTGTGTTTCACATTTTTCATGGTAACCAACCTTTTTTTTCCTTTTAAGGAGCCACTACTCACCTGGCGCGGCGACACTAAACCTCAATGTACAACTGGAATACCCGGTAAGCGTTGAGCCAATGCCGACCATCTTCGACAGCGGGAGCACCTACACCTACGTGCATATGGACACATACGCTCGCCTTATTTCGGCTGTATGTTTCACATCACTGATAGCGACTCCCATACATTTGATCACAATAACTAGCTAACTAGACATGGCATTTTGAATATTGTATTGCAGGTGGCAGTCACTCTCGAGAGTTCATCACTTACCAAGGCGCATGACGATGCGCTGCCTGAATGCTGGGAAGAAAATGAGCTAATTCAATCTGTTGACAACGTCAAGAACAAATTCAAGCCACTTGAATTTACTTTTGGCCATGGGGTTAATCAAGCCACCATGGAGATCCCTCCTGAAAACTATATTGTTGTCACGGCAAGTAAACCTTGGGTTGATCACTGAAACCTTGGATGGATCACTGCACAGACTGCCTGAAACGGATTAACGGAAGATTGTCTAATATGTGTTTTTTTTATCGCAGCAAAACGGAAAAGTGTGCTTGGGCATCCTCAATGGATCACAGATTGGTCTGGATCGACTGAACCTAATTGGAGGTGTGAAATTCAGTCAAACATTTCCACTTTGGGAAATTATTATGACATGCATTATGCCCATGCATCTTTTAACGATTTTCACATTGAATTTCTGTTCTTCAGGTAATATAATGCAGAACCATATCATGATATACGATAACGAGAGAGCGCGGATCGGATGGGTCCGCACGTCGTGCGATGAAATGCCAGGTCCCGAACCTCTCATTGGATCGCGTCTCTAAATGAAGCTTGTGCTGACATGTTGTGCGCTAGAAGATAGATGGAAGTGTCATCGCTTTAAAGATAGCAGTAGCTATACGTGAGTTCACTGAATTTGCAATTTAGATAAGTCAATTTTATGGGAAGAGGGACGGTTGAAGAAGGAGGAAAGATAAAGGTAGAAGAAAGAACATTGGCCGTTGGATATTTAATCTAATGGCCTAGAAAGTCGACTTACCCAAAATATATTTTCAGGCGACTTGCATATAGCCGGTCCCATGGATAGAAGTAGAATAGAAGTCATACTTTTTTTTCTGATGGGCAATCAGGTCCATACCTTGACAAGAATAAAGGACTTCCATGATAGTTGAGATGAAATGTTTTCATAAACGATTCTTTCCCACAGGCTGATTGCAACTTGCGGACGCGGTTTTTTCCCTTCGCTTTTCATTCAGACCAGGAATCCCAGCCGCTGCTCCATGCATTTGGATCAACGCTGCATGCAAGGGCAGGACGTGGTGGGTCCACTCAGACATGACGTCACACGCTATAGATTCCACGCATGTCAGATTTCTCAATAGGTCATGTCCATCTGCTGCGCGCTTTTCCTCCCATGCTTGTGTTTAGTTGGCAGACCAGCTTTTTAATTTTATATGATATTCATAATTATGTAGTTAATTATTATGGGGTGAACACATTAATAGTGTAGTTCCTAATTTTATCACATGCATAATAATTTTATCTCGTAACCATAACTAACCACTAATAACAAGTATAAAATTCTAAAGAACTTTATGAGGGGTACGTTTAAACTTTACAATAAAATTAGAAGAACTTTCAAAAACATAATAAATCATACAGTTCTTCCAGTTTTGAAGGTAAAATTCAAAAAGAGAGTTCATAAAGTTTTCTAATTATTTTTAGAAGTTATGAACAATGCCAGAGTTTTTCAAAAGTTCTTCAGTTTTTCGTGGCAAAGTTCTTAACAAACTTTGGTTGTTTGAAACTATCGAAAAGCCATTCTTTCTGACCAGTTTAAACAACAAAATATTTGAATTTTTTATCACTTAAATAGTGTTTATGGGCTAGTCTGCAATCACTCTGAAAGGTAATTACGGAAACTCACGTATTTGGGCTGAAAATATAAGGACGGACATGCAAGAATCTAGCAATGAGTCCACCTACTAGCTGACATTTATGGGAAAGAGAAGGACACAGTTGCAGGTGCCCATGTCTTTCTCACATGCATCTTTCTATCATGGGCAGGCTTGGACGGTGAAGATTGGCGTTGTGGATGGAACGCACAGGTAAAAGGCTTTTCCCCGTTCTATTCGGTCGCACGCTGCACCTTCGATCGTCGCTTGCATCTTCCGTCGCTTGCATCGTCCGGTGATAGAGAGCGGCCGCATGCAGCCTGTCTTGCGTTATCTAATTGCCTGACTGAAACATCACAGCTACATCATGCTACCCTTGTATTATCTAAAGAATGTATTTTTTTCTTCTTCAATGAACCCAAAGAACATGCAATCTGTTTAGAGTGTGCTTCTCTGGTCGTCGCGTGGTGCCATTGGGACGCTCGTTGCAAACAAGGCGTGTGATGGTGCAAGGCCAATCGCCACTGTCTTGCTGCTGCAAAGCATGGCCATCGTGTTACAAGGTCGGCCGACGACACTGTTGGTCTGTTGCGAGCCGGATGTGCAATGCTGCAAGGCCGGTTCCGCTGTTTCGTTTTGTTGTAGAGCCGGCCACATGACACTGCAGGGTAGAGAGAAATCTTTCCCTAATAATAAAACAGCTACGGCTTCTGCCATCCGTCGTGACAGTTTTACAAAACAACCCCTCTATTTTCTGAAAATCAACCCGCGGTTCTTTTTTAAGTTAAAAAACATTTCGTTTTTACGTAAACCTCCCTGACAATCATCAGCATCATGGCTTATCCATTCCCGTCCTCAACCGCCGGGCCGACGGGCAAGGAGGCGATGAAGCTCGGGGAGCCTGGGGGGGCCTTCTCGTCGGCGAAACGAGGCCGAGGGGGCGAGCGAAGGCCGAAGCGGGGCGGCACGGGAGGGCAGCAGGCAGGGGCGGTGCGCACGTCTGGGACCGCGCGAGTGTGCGGAGGCGGAGTGGGCCGGGCTGGCGACGCGAACGGCCGGGCCGAAGCGGGGCGGTGTGGGAGGCCAGCGGACGGAGGCGGTGCAGACGACCGGGACCGCGCGGGGCGGAGTGGCGCTGGGGCGGCCAGAGCAGCGAAGTCCACGGCGCCCACCACGCGCCACCGTCAGCTGCTTGCTGCCGGTCGCGTTCGCCAGCCGGTGTTGCGCTCGCGGGAGGCAGGCTGCGGGCTGGTGATAACCCACAAGTATAGGGGATCGCAACAGTTTTCGAGGGTAGAGTATTCAACCCAAATTTGTTGGTTCGCCAAAGGGGAAGTGAAAGAATATTCTCAAGTATTAGTAGCTAAGTTTGTCAGATTCAACCACACTTGAAAGATTAGTGTCTGCAAGCAAATTATCAGTAGCAAAGTAGTATGATAGCAACGGTGTCAGAAACGATCTATTGACGACAGACTATTCCTGACTGTTGTATCAATGGCGCCAGTAGGTTGCACGTGAGCGGGTAACTATTCTTCCCCGACAACGGTGACGAAAAAGGATCTTGCGACAAGTAATAGCGAAGTAGCAAGGAACAGCAGTAGCAGCAACAACAAAGTAACAGCAGTAGCAACAGTAGTAGCACCAAAGTGGCCCAATCCCTTTTGTAGCAAGGGACAAGCCTAGACAAAGTAACGTAGCAAGGACCAGTAGTAAAAGACTCGTAGGCAGTGGATCGGTGATGGATGAGTATGACGGATGTGATTCATCATGTAATAGCTATAACACGGAGAGATATATAACTAGCTCCCGTTCGTCAATCTAATGTAGGCATGTATTTCGTATGTAGTCATATGTGCTTAGGGAAAAGAACTTGCATAACATCTATTGTCCATCCCTCCCGTGGCAGCGGAGTCCTAATGGAAACTACGGGATATTAAGGTTCTTCTTTTAATAAAGAACCGGACCAACGCATTAACACGCGGTGAATACATGAACTCCTCATACTATGGTCATCTCCGGGAGTGGTTCCGGCTATTGTCACTCCGGGGTTGCCGATTCATAACACATAGTAGGTGACTACAACTTGCAAGATAGGATCTAAAACACACATATATTGGCGACAACATAATAGGTTCATATCTGAAATCATGGCACTCGGGCCCTAGTGACAAGCATTAAGCATAGCCAAGTACTAGCAAGATCAATCTAGAACATAGTGGATACTAGGGATCAACCCCCGTCAAAACTAACTCGATTACATGATAGATCTCATCCAACTCATCACCGTCCAGCAAGTCTACGATGAGATTACTCACGAACGATGAAGAGCATCATGGAATTGTCGATGGAGGAAGGTTGATGATGACGATGGCGACGATTTCCCCTCTCCGGAGCCCAAAACGGACTCGAGATCTTCCCTCCAGATGAAGAACAGGAGGTGGCGGCACCTTCGTATCGTAAAACGCGATGAAACCTTCTCTCTGATTTTTTTTCCGAGGGAGACGGAAGATATAGAGCTGAGTTTGGGGCGGTGGTGCCACGTGGGCCCCACAAACCCTCACGTCGCGGCCGGGGGGTGGCCGTGGCCTGTGGGCTTGTGGCCCACCGGCACACCTCCTCCGGTGGATCTTTGCACAGGTATTTTTCATTTATTCCAGAAAAATTCTCTGTAAATTTTCAGGACATTTCGAGAACTTTTATTTCTGCACAAAAACAACACCATGGCAATTCTGTTGAAAACAGCGTTAGTCCGGGTTAGTTCCATTCAAATCATGCAAATTAGAGTCCAAAACAAGGGCAAAAGAGTTCGAAAAGTAGATACGACGGAAACGTATCAACTTCCCCAAGCTTAAAGCCTTGCTTGTCCTCAAGCAATTCAGTTGACAAACTGAAAGAGACAAAAGAGAAACTTTGACAATCTTTGTTTGATCTTGTTGTTGCAACTATGTCTAACTCATAACCAGAATTTTAGCAAGATCACAAGCAAACCACATAAGCAAATGAGATCTAGGTCTTACGGTAAACTCATATCAATGGCATAATCAGCTAGCGAGCAAATAATAATAAGCCTCAAACGTCAACACTTCAATCAGAACAACATGAAGCAGTACGAATAGATGGTATCTCGCTAGCTCTTTCTGAGACCGCAAAACATAAATGCAGAGCACCTTCAAAGACCAGGGGCTAACTAAACATTGTAATTCAAGGCAATGAAGATCCAGTCATAGTCATACTCAACATAGTTAAAAGCAAAGCATAAAAATGTCAGAGGTGCTCTCTAATTGGTGCTTTTATAAGAGGAGGATGACTCAACAGGAACATAAATAGAGAGGCCCTTCGCAGAGGGAAGCATTGATTTGCAGAGGTGCCTGAGCTCAAGCTTCGAAAACAGAGATACTAATTTTGGGTGGCATGCTTTCATTGTCAACGCAATGACTAAGAGTTCTCAACATCTTCCACGCTACACATGCTATAGGTGGTTCCCAAACAGAAAAGTAAAGTTTTGACTCCCCCACCACCAATCAATCACACTCCACGGCTAGCCGAATCCTCGGGTCCCGTCCATACCAACATCAATCCTGGGGGAGTTTTGTTTGCAATTATCTTTTCAATTTGAGCATGGAACTGGGAATTCCAATTACCGGCCCCTTTCTCGTGAATGATAGTGAATAAACACATATCGGGGATAACACGCCTAGCATGAAAGATACCAATAGCCCCCTGTCACCACATGAGCGGTTCGGGCATGCAAAACAGATTATTTCTTGAAGGTTTAGAGAGTGGCACATGCAAATTTACTTGGAACGGCAGGTAGATACCGCACATAGGTAGGTATGGTGGACTCATATGGAACAACTTTGGGTTTATGGAAGTGGATGCACAAGCAGTATTCCCGCTTAGTATAAGTGAACGCTAGCAAAAGATTGGGAAGCGACCAACTAGAGAGCGACAACAGTCATCAAAATGCATTGAGATTAACTAACATTGAGTGCAAGCATGAGTAGGACATAAATCACCATGAACATGAACATCATAGAGGCTATGTTGATTTTGTTTCAACTACATGTGTGAACATGCGCCAAGTCAAGCCACTTGAAACATTCAAAGGAGGATACCATCCTATCATACTACATCATAGTCATCTCAACAATCATGTTGGCAACCAAGGCAAACCATTATAAGCTCCTAGCTAAGTAATCATGGCATAAGCAACTATAATCTCTAAGTTGTCATTGCAAACATGTTTCTCTCACAACAAAGCTGAATCAGGCATGATGAGCTAGTCATATTTACAAAAACAAAATAGATCGAGTTCATACCAGCTTTTCCAGGCTCAGTCACTTCATCATATATCGTCATTATTGCCTTTCACTTGCACGACCGAACGATGTGAACAATAATAAGATTGCTCGTGCATTGGACTACGCTGGAATCTACAGGCAAACACAAAGGAGAAGACAAAGTAATATGGCTCTTTGAAAGCTAAACAGGTATGCATGCAAGAGCCACTAAACATTGTAACCACTATCTTCTACCTTGACCCAAAGAAAAAGAAAACTATCTACACGGGAAAGCTCCCAACAAGCAAAAGAAGAAAAAGAAAATCTTTTTGGGTTTTCTCAAACTAGACAGACACACGAAAAGAAAACGAGAAAAAGAAAATAAAGTAGCATGGATGATACAGTGGCAAAGTGTGAACACCGGCTAACAAAGTGAAAGCATAAGCAAGAATGTAAAGTCGGTGAGAACACGTACTCCCCCAAGCTTAGGCTTTTGGCCTAAGTTGGTCTACTCCCAAGGAGGGAAATAACCAGCTCCGGGGTACTTCGGAGTGGACTCAGGATGCCACTGCTGTGTGAGCTCCTCCGGCTCCCACTGATAAACTGGCGTCTGGTACTCGACTGGTGGCTCGGGCACGGGCACCTGTGGTTGGGCCAAGCCCCAATATGCGTAGATGTCCGAGGGCATAATAATGTACCTGCTTGCATGAAGATTGAACAAAGAATGAGCAGGCAAAGTAATAGTCTCACGAGTACCCTGACTAAATACCAGGTTATAAATCATCCTTCTACTTATATCTCTATCAAGAAAGTCATGGCGAACCATGCTATCGTAATCTAGATATCTCTCGGGAAGAAGAATCTCTTCTTCCTCGTCCAGTCTAATAGGTATCTCAAAATTTCTAACAAGACGAGTAGCATAGATACCTCCATAGACAACACCTTTAGAACGGTTCAGGTTCAACCGTTGACCTACTATAGCGCCCAATCTATAATTTTTATCGTTATAAAGGGCTTCGCGCAAGACCACAAGATCTGGGGAACTAAGTGACCCAGCTTTCCCACGGCCAATCAAACATTTTTCCACAAAAAGTGAGAAGTACCGAAGCACGGGAAAATGAATGCTAGCAGCTCTAGCGCAAGACACTCCTCTCTCTTCTCCTACAGCAATTGTACCGATGAAAGCTTCCAAGTCCCGTGGACGAGGTTCATGAATATCCCCAACGTAAGGTAATTTGCAAACATTGCAAAAATCCTAGAGTGACATGTGCTGGGGGATATCATAAAGTTTGAACTCAACCATAGGAGGATTCTTCCTCGGATAGAAGTTAAAGCTTTGTACGAAGATATTAGTGAGGAGGAGGTATTGCGGACACTTATCTTCAACGAAGGCGGTAAGGCCTGCGTTTTCCACCAAGTGATAAAAGTCCTCATAAATTACAGCGGCGCGTAAGAACATGTCGCTTGGCCACTCGCACGCTCGAACTTCTGCGACTCGAGGGACCAGATACTTGGGCTTCTTCTCACTCCCATCATCCTTGGGGTCACGGCTTGAAGAGCCTCTTAAGAACCTCCTCATCTTTTCCCTTTTCTATCTCTGAAAATTTCTGAAATTTTTAGTGACTCTAAGGAAAAGTGAACAAGGCTCAACGAAACTCGTAGGAACTAATCCAACAAGTGCCTAGAGGCCATATTACACATCAAAACCACTTGGGACTAGCTAGAATCAGCATGCAAAGCTCAAGAACATGGTCACCAAGGCAGCAAAAATACGCGGAGTATAAGGCACTAGAGCAAAAACTAATTGGACCAATGGAGGAGTCACTTACCAAGGAGTAATTTCCCCAAAACAGTTCGTAGAACGGTGATTTGAGCAAAGAGATCAAAAATCCCAGCAAGAGGAGCAAAAACACGGGTTTGAGCTACGAAACGATTTTTTCTGGAGGTAGGAGAACCATATGAGAGCAAGAATGAGTGGAGGGGGTGCCTGTGGGCCCCACAAGCCTGCGTGGCGCGGCCAGGGGGTGCCCACGCCATCAGGGCTTGTGGCCCACTGGTGTGGCCCCCAGACAAACTCTTCGTCTCAGAATTTTTCAAAAATTCTAGAAAAAATCATACTTGATTTTTAGGACGTTCGGAGAACTTTTATTTTCGGGGTACTTTTCTACCGGACGCTAAGACAGAAAACAGGGAAAACTAAACTAAATCTATCATTTTTCTTCTAAGCAACCGAAGGTGAAAGCTTGGAACAGAGGTTTGTGACTCCTCGATTCATCCATCTCATGATCATCGAAAGAAAATCCGTCAATGAGGTTGATCAAGCCTCTTTGACAAACCTTTTTGAATCGCAAAAGAGAACGGAGAATTTTCGAATAGTCACTAGGTCACCTAAATGGGGATGTGTATCTCCCCAACAAGCAAATCATACTTCATCTTGACACGAGGAATAGGACATTCAAAGCTCCCAATAAGAATCGATGAAGTTTTTTCGATAGCATTGAGGCAATGTACACGATATTGTTTCTTCGGAAAGTGCACCGTATGCTCATTACCGTTGACATGAAAAGTGACATTGCCTTTGTTGCAATCTATAACAGCCCCTGCAGTGTTTAAAAAGGGTCTTCCGAGGATGACCGCCATGGCATAGTCCTCAGGAATATCCAAGATAACAAAGTCTGTTAAGATAGTGACGTTAGCAACCACAACAGGCACATCCTCGCAAATGCCGATAGGGAAAGCAGTTGATTTGTCGGCCATTTGCAGAGAGATTTCAGTGGGTGTCAACTTATCCAGTTCAAGTCCACGATAAAGAGAGAGAGGCATAACACTAACACCGGCTCCAAGGTCGTATAACGCAGTTCTAACGTAGTTGCCTTTAATGGAGCAAGGTATAGTGGGTACACCGAGATCACCTAGTTTCTTAGGAGTTCCACCCTTGAAGGTATAGTTAGCAAGCATGGTGGAAATCTCAACCTCAGGTATCCTCCTCTTATTAGTCACAACATCTTTCATGTACTTAGCATACGGAGACATTTTGAGCATATCTGTCAAATGCATTTGCAGAAAGACAGGTCTGATCATTTCAACGAATCGCTCAAAATCCTCATCATCCTTTTTCTTGGATGCTTTGGGAGGAAAGGGCATGGGTTTCTGTACCCATGGTTCCCTTTCTTTACCATGCTTCCTAGCAGCGAAGTCAATCTTATCGTACCTTCTATTCTTAGGTTGTGGGTTATCAAGATCAACAGGTTCAATCTCCACATCCTTATCATTGCTAGGTTGAGCATCTTCATGAACATCACTATTGATATTATCATTAGGCTCATATTCATCGCCAGATTGTGTTTCAGCATCAGAAACAGAGGCATCGTTTGGACTCTCAGGTATAGCAGCAACAGGGTTGCTAGCGTGCAGGTTCCCATCATCCTTCTTCTTCTTTCTAGGATGACTAGGTGCATCAATGCTAACTCCTTGAGAATCTTATTCAACTCTCTTCGGATGACCCTCAGGATACAAATGTTCCTGGGTCATTCTACCGCCTCTAGTAACGACTCTGACAGAATTGTCATTCAACTCATTGAGCAAGTCATTTTGAGCTTTAAGTACTTTTTCTACCTGAGTAGTAACCATAGAAGCATGTTTACTCAGAAGTTTAAGATCATTGACATTTCTGTCCACACAAGCACTTAAATGACTTAGCATACGAGCATTCTGTTCCAATTGTCTGCTAACATAATCATTGAAACTCTGTTGTTTGGCAACAAAGTTATCAAATTCATCCAGGCATAAGCTAGCAGGTTTATCAAAAGGAATATCACTCTCATAAAACCTACGCAGAGAATTTACTTCTACTACCTGTATCGGGTTATCGAGACCATGGATCTCTTCGATTGTTTGGCAACAAAGTTATCAAATTTAATGCCTTTCTCTCGCATAGATTTCTTGGCTTCTTGCATATCTTCAGGACCGAGGAATAGAATACCTCTTTTCTTCGGAGTTGGCTTAGGAGGTGGTTCGGGAATAGTCCAAGCATTCTCATTGCACAAGATGTTATTCAGTAGAATCTCAACTTGTTCTACGGTTCGTTCCCTGAAAACACAACCAGCACAACTATCTAGGTGGTCTTTGGAAGCATCGGTGAGCCCATTATAGAAGATATCAAGTATTTCATTCTTCTCAAGAGGGTGATCAGGCAAAGCATTCAGTAGCTGGATGAGCCTCCCCCAAGCTTGTGGGAGACTCTCTTCCTCAGCTTGAGCAAAGTTGTATATTTCCTGCAGGGCAGCTTGCTTCTTATGGGCAGGGAAATATTTTTCAGAGAAGTAGTAGACCATATCCTGGGGGCAACGCACACAACCAGGAGCAAGAGAAGTGAACCAGGTCTTAGCATCATCCTTTAGCGATGAAGGAAACAGCTTGAGGATATAGTAGTGGCGGATCTTTTCCTCACTAGTGAATAGGGTGGCTATATCATGCAGTTTGGTAAGATGGGCTACAACCATTTCAGACTCATAACCGTGAAGAGGATCAGATTTGACTAGTGTGATTAACTCAGGGTCGACAGAGAATTCATAATCCTTATCGATCAAAAAGATAGGCGAAGCAAACTTCGGGTCGTATTTCACTGCAAGGAATATGCTAATACACGACGCTATATTTTCGTCACTACATCGTCACGGTTTTTAGTTTACGACGATCTTACGACGAAAAACCAAGCGTCGAAAACGGAGCGTCAGAAATGAACAACATCGACGTTTTGATCGAAATCGTCGTAACTTTTACGATGATTCCTGGATCGTCGTAACCTTTACGACGATCCTAAATTGTCGTTGGCAATCTAACCCAGTCCTACGTGGCAGTCCTACGTGGCAAAATTACGACGAAATCAAAACGTCAAGGTTGAAATCAGCCCAACCCATATCAATTGATCACATGGGCTGATTTTATTTTCTTGAGCTTTTTCTTATTGGGCTTATTTTTGGGCCTTAGACTATTTACAGCCACTTTAACATATTTTTTTCAAATTCCTTTTGTATCCTTATAATTTGGGCCCCGGCCTTTTAGTGCCCAAATACATTTGGTCCAATTTCAATTTTGGCCTTTTTTCATTTTTAAATTCAACAACTTTTCGTTCCAGAACTTGGTTTCTTTTCTATTTGTTGGGCCTTTTCAACCCAATTATTTGTCCAATATTAAATCCAATACTATTTCATATTCAAATCAAGAAAACTCCAAGTCAAATTAAAATCATCCATCATATAACATCACATAATACATCTCCCAAGTTTACATAACACAATAACTCATCTCATGAATACATTTCCTTACACAGAAATATAGCAAGAACAGACAGAATTCCACAATAAAACAATGGCACATCTGCTAACAATGGAGTTCATTCCACTCTTCTATGAGACATAGGTTCAGAAATTTTTATGTTGTGTTGATTTGAATGTCCCAAGTAGGCATCATCGACATCTTCTCACCACTTTCCTAGCAACAGAGAAAGAGACAAAACAAAAAAACATTAGACCGTAATATTGCCTACAAAGCAAAAATACCATGGAAACAACGACTTACTTTTTCTGTGGACTACTGTTTACATAGCCTACTATGAATCTTTAAGTTTTTACCTGAATTATTGACTATAGTTTACATGCCTACTATTAATCTTTAATCAAAATGATATGCTGCATTAGCACTCAAACTTCAATAGCAGTTTAATCAGGTATCAGGACATACCTTCTGATTTATAGATTAGTGCACCATTGACAGTAATCAGGATGTGAGGGTCAGCAGGATTAATAGCAGTACATCTAGCATATAGAATCAGTACCGATAAGGCCTGATAAAAAGAAATAGATACCAGAGGCATATTAAATGAAATATACTCCAGGATCCGATCCATGCATGAAAATAGAGGAAGTGGAACCTTACCAGGAAACTATAATCAGTGTAGGGATCGGGAAACTAGCACCAAGTAGAACCTTGACTAATAAACAGCGATCCATAAATATACTTGCAAATACACCATGAGAGAAGTTTCCACCCTCAAAATATTGCAGAGAACCTAAGTGCAGAGAAATCCCAGGGGGAGGGGAGATAAAAGTTTTCCAGAACAAGCCACATCTACAGCACCATATTTTCCTTCTTTTTTTTCTTTGCGGGGGGATACAACACCATATTTTTCACAAAAATAAACATCAAGCTTCTCTAATCAGTCATCGCAGTTGCATCAAGGATCTTTTTCTAGATATATCTCAGTCACATGACAAAGGAAAAGTTTAGATATGAAATCGGGGTAATTAAGTTGCAATGAGCATTCACATAAAATTAGCACAAATCGACATTACATCTAGCTACTGCTGCGAATCCGACCACCAACCCACCAAACGACTCAAATCTACCACCCCAAATCCTGAACAGAGCAGGAAATCCAATGGATCTCCGAAGAGGCGGCCTAGACGCCGAATCCATCCATCGCACGACGGGCCCAAGAAACCGTCTATTCACCTCAGAGGTCAGAGGAGCAGGGCAAACAGAAGCACCCAAACCGATGCGGGGCTGATAGGGGCCCTTTCTTTACCTCCGGAGAAGCCGCTCCTGCCGGCGGGGAAGGGCTTGACCTCGCCATCGGACTCCTCGTCCACGAACCCCTCGAACATCAATCAACAGCAGCACATGAACAACATAAGAAATCAGCAGAGGCAGAGCACAGCAGCAGCAGCAACAATAAGCAATTAGCAGCAGCATCACATAAACATCAATCAGCAGCAGCAGCACATGAACAACGTAAGCAATCAGCAAAGGCAGAGCACAGCAGCAGCAACACTTGACGAGCAACAACAGGCCAACAACTCAACAATAAATCGAAGCAGAAGAGATGAAAGAGGTCTAGGTTACCTTGATCGCCGTTGGAAGGAGAGGCTGCTGCAGTTCAGGACTTGCTCCGGTGAGAGGCTATCAAGCACGCCTTCGGGTAGTTCCCTGAACCAGGCCTGAATAGAATTGCACAACATGATTAACCCCTATGTTTTCGCCGGGCAGAGGTACCAAATGTGTGAAAACCCAAAACATATATAATTTGAAGAGCTAAGGGTGTGAGGGAATTGATTGTAATTATGTCATCAGTATCGGGGTAATTAAGAGTAGTAATTTAATCTAATAGTAAAACAATGCTCCTAAAATAGTTTTCACACTGGAACTATGAGGCAGCTAAATTACAAGATATGGTTTGCCCTTTTTTCACAACATCGATGAGATAAAGGGTTCTGCAGGGTTAGGCAGCTCATCTAAAACTATGTATTTACTCTATGCCATCATGTATTCACAAAGTGGTCAATCATTCTCACATATTTTCATATAAAGAAGGGATCCTAGACAGCTACTTGTGTAGTATACATGGCAATCTAGTCACTCAAGATGCGACAGTGCTATCCGCTAGAGCACACAACATACAAACCACCACTAAAATTGACGCGGGGCGCAAGGGTAGGGCAAAATATCACACCTTTCAGTTTGGACGGAGTGTAGAACTCGACGACATCGAGCAGCCCCACCTCCAGCTCCACGTGCGATTGCACCTGCCATATAAGGAAAACGCATCAGGCCACGAGACCACGAGACCTGCAATACGAGGATTTTATTAGCTCACTGGATGGTGTGTACTTCACATTATAACCAATTTGAATACTATGGTTTCTGAAAAAACTTTGGTACTAAATACTTTGAGATGTTTGGTTTAAAAAATTATTGTGGTTTAAGATATTGCGATATCTCTCATACTGCAGTTTTTCTATATTATTTAAAAAAGTGGCCCCCATCATTTTTAAACAGAAACATCCTATTGATTCTCTTTGCACTTGAAGCCACTACAAGAAAACCCATGACTGAAACCATAACACCACCACTAAGATCCCCGGTTGCAACAAGGATCACACGGGTAGGATACACTATGCTTTGCTGGACAAGAAAGACAACAGCTTGCAGAGGGGGTGGAGAAGGGGCATGGGGACGAACCAGTTCTAGAGGCCAATGCGGAAGGAGATGGCGTGGGCCGTCTTGTTGACGGAGTTGGTCTCGCCGGTGAGCTACCCCTGCTCGACCCGGAGGTTCGACGAGACGAGCCTGAGGACGCGCATGTCGGAGGGGACCTTGTCCCCTACACGGACCATGACGACGTCCCCCAGGACGAGGTCGCGCGCGGGGAGGGCGGGCGCCCACTCGGCGCCGTGGAGCACGGCGGCGTGGTCGGACTGGATCTGGCGCAGCGCCTCGAGCGCCTTCTCGGCGTTGGTCTCCTGCCAGACCCCGACGGCGGCGTTGACGACGAGGATGAGGAAGATGACGAGCGGCTCGACGAAGGCCGAGAGCGTGAGCGCGCCGGCCGACGAGGAGAGCGCGAGCGCAAACGAGACGGCACCGGCGGCGAGAGGGATGCACACCAGCGTGTCCTCGAACTGCTGCGCCACGAGCTGCAGCACCGAGTGCCCCGGGTGGTCGAGCAGCTCGTTGGGCCCGTGCGTGCGCCGCCGCGCCGCCGCCTCCGACGAGGACAGCCCCCGGTCCCTGTCCTCAAACGAGGTGGTGGGGATCGGGAGGGGGGCGGGGACGGGGAGGAGGTGGCGGCGGCGGCGAGGAGATGGGGACTAGGGAGGAAGGGTGGGATGGGGGGATATGTGATGGGGAACGTCGCATGGGAAACAAAAATTTTCCTACGCGCACGAAGACCTATCATGGTGATGTCCATCTACGAGAGGGGATGAGTGATCTACGTACCCTTGTAGATCGTACAGCAGAAGCGTTAGAGAACGCGGTTGATGTAGTGGAACGTCCTCACGTCCCTCGATCCGCCCCGCGAACAATCCCGCGATCAGTCCCACGATCTAGTACCGAACGGACGGCACCTCCGCGTTCAGCACACGTACAGCTCGACGATGATCTCGGCCTTCTTGATCCAGCAAGAGAGACGGAGAGGTAGAAGAGTTCTCCGGCAGCGTGACGGCGCTCCGGAGGTTGGTGATGATCTTGTCTCAGCAGGGCTCCGCCCGAGCTCCGCAGAAACACGATCTAGAGGAAAAACTATGGAGGTATGTGGTCGGGCAGCCGTGAGAAAGTCGTCTCAAATCTGCCCTAAAAGCCCCATATATATAGGAGGAGGGAGGGGGACCTTGCCTTGGGGTCCAAGGGATCCCCAAGGGGTCGGCCGAGCCAGGGGGGAGGACTCTCCCCCCCCCAAACCGAGTCCTACTTGGTTTGGTGGGAGGGAGTCCTTCCCCCTTCCCACTTCCTCCTTTTTTTTTCTTTTGATTTTTTTCTCTCTCGGCGCATAGGGGATTGGTGGTCTGTCCCACCAGCCCACTAAGGGCTGGTGTGACCCCCCAAATGCCTATGGGCTTCCCCGGAGTGGGTTGCCCCCCTCCGGTGAACTCCCGGAACCCATTCGTCATTCCCGGTACATTCCCGGTAACTCCGAAAACCTTCCGGTAATCAAATGAGGTCATCCTATATATCAATCTTCGTTTTCGGACTATTCCGGAAACCCTCGTGACGTCCGTGATCTCATCCGGGACTCCGAAAAACATTCGGTAACCAACCATATAACTCAAATACGCATAAAACAACGTCGAACCTTAAGTGTGCAGACCCTGCGGGTTCGAGAACTATGTAGACATGACCCGAGAGACTCCTCGGTCAATATCCAACAGCGGGACCTGGATGCCCATATTGGATCCCACATATTCTACGAAGATCTTATCGTTTGAACCTCAGTGCCAAGGATTCGTATAATCCCGTATGTCATTCCCTTTGTCCTTCGGTATGTTACTTGCCCGAGATTCGATCGTCAGTATCCGTATACCTATTTCAACCTCGTTTACCAGCAAGTCTCTTTACTCGTTCCGTAATACAAGATCCCGCAACTTACACTAAGTTATATTGCTTGCAAGGCTTGTGTGTGATGTTGTATTACCGAGTGGGCCCCGAGATACCTCTCCGTCACACGGAGTGACAAATCCCAGTCTTGATCCATACTAACTCAACTAACACCTTCGGAGATACCTGTAGAGCATCTTTATAGTCACCCAGTTACGTTGCGACGTTTGATACACACAAAGCATTCCTCCGGTGTCAGTGCGTTATATGATCTCATGGTCATAGGAATAAATACTTGACACGCAGAAAACAGTAGCAACAAAATGACACGATCAACATGCTACGTCTATTAGTTTGGGTCTAGTCCATCACGTGATTCTCCCAATGACGTGATCCAGTTATCAAGCAACAACACCTTGTTCATAATCAGAAGACACTGACTATCATCGATCAACTGGCTAGCCAACTAGAGGCATGCTAGGGACGGTGTTTTGTCTATGTATCCACACATGTAAATGAGTCTTCATTCAATACAATTATAGCATGGATAATAAACTATTATCTTGATACAGGAATTATAATAATAACTATACATTTATTATTGCCTCTAGGGCATAATTCCAACAGTCTCCCACTTGCACTAGAGTCAATAATCTAGCCCTCACATCACTATGTGATTTACATTGTAATAAATCTAACACCCGTACAGTTCTGGTGTCGATCATGTTTTGGCCGTGGAAGAGGTTTAGTCAGCGGGTCTGCTATATTCAGATCCGTGTGCACTTTGCATATATTTATGTCCTCCTCCTCGACGTAGTCGCGGATGAGGTTGAAGCGTCGTTTGATGTAAATGTGTCTGGTCTTCTTGTGAAACCTTGGTTCCTTTGCTAAGGCAATGGCACCAGTGTTGTCACAGAACAAGGTTATTGGATCCAGTGCACTTGGCACCACTCCAAGATCTGTCATGAACTGCTTCATCCAGACACCCTCCTTAGCCGCCTCCGAGGTAGCCATGTACTCCGCTTCACATGTAGAATCTGCTACGACGCTTTGCTTGGAACTGCACCAGCTTACTGCACCCCCATTAAGAATAAATACGTATCCGGTTTGCGACTTAGAGTCGTCCGGATCTGTGTCGAAGCTTGCATCGACGTAACCTTTTACGGCGAGCTCTTCGTCACCTCCATACACGAGAAACATCTCCTTAGTCCTTTTTAGGTACTTCAGGATATTCTTGACCGCCGTCCAGTGATCCACTCCTGGATTACTCTGGAACCTACCTGCCATACTTATGGCCAGGCTAACATCCGGTCTCGTGCACAGCATTGCATACATGATAGAGCCTATGGCCGAAGCATAGGGGACGGAGCGCATATGCTCTCTATCTTCATCAGTTGCTGGGCACTGAGTCTTACTCAATCTCGTACCTTGTAACACTGGCAAGAACCCTTTCTTGGACTGTTCCATTTTGAACCTCTTCAAAACTTTATCAAGGTATGTGCTTTGTGAAAGTCCTATCAGGCGTTTTGATCTATCCCTATAGATCTTAATGCCTAGAATGTAAGCAGCTTCTCCTAGGTCCTTCATAGAGAAACTTTTATTCAAGTAACCTTTTATGCTCTCCAAAAGCTCTACGTTGTTCCCAATGAGTAATATGTCATCTACATATAATATTAGAAACGCCACAGAGCTTCCACTCACTTTCTTGTAAATACAAGATTCTCCAACCACTTGTATAAACCCAAATGCTTTGATCACCTCATCAAAGCGTTTGTTCCAACTCCGAGATGCTTGCACCAGTCTATAAATGGATCGCTGGAGCTTGCACACCTTGTCAGCATATTTAGGATCGACAAAACCTTCGGGTTGCATCATATACAACTCTTCCTTAAGGAAACCGTTAAGGAACGCCGTTTTGACATCCATCTGCCAGATTTCATAATCGAAAAATGCAGCTATTGCTAACATGATTCTGACGGACTTAAGCATCGCTACGGGAGAGAAAGTCTCATCGTAGTCAATTCCTGGAACTTGTGAAAAACCCTTTGCCACAAGTCGAGCTTTATAAACGGTCACATTACCGTCAGCGTCCGTCTTCTTCTTAAAGATCCATTTGTTCTGAATAGCCTTGCGGCCCTCAGGCAGTATCTCCAAAGTCCACACTTTGTTCTCATACATGGATCCTATCTCGGATTTCATGGCTTCTAGCCATTTGTTGGAATCTGGGCCCACCATTGCTTCTCCATAATTTGCAGGTTCATTGTTGTCTAACAACATGATTGATAAGACGGGATTACCGTACCACTCTGGAGCAGCGCGTGATCTCGTCGACCTGCGTGGTTCAACAGAAACTTGAACTGGAGTTTCATGATCATCATCATTAACTTCCTCCTCAACCGGCGTCGCAATGACAGAGGTTTCCCCTTGCCCTGCGCCACCATCCAGAGGGATGAGAGGTTCGACAACCTCGTCAAGTTCTATCTTCCTCCCACTCAATTCTCTCGAGAGAAACTCCTTCTCGAGAAAAGTTCCATTTTTAGCAACAAACACTTTGCCCTCGGATTTGAGATAGAAGGTGTACCCAACTGTCTCTTTTGGGTAACCTATGAAGACGCACTTTTCCGCTTTGGGTTCCAGCTTTTCAGGCTGAAGCTTTTTGACATAAGCATCACATCCCCAAACTTTAAGAAACGACAACTTTGGCCTTTTGCCATACCACAGTTCGTATGGTGTCGTCTCAACGGATTTCGATGGTGCCCTATTTAAAGTGAATGCAGCTGTTTCTAATGCATAACCCCAAAACGATAACGACAAATCAGTAAGAGACATCATAGATCGCACCATTTCTAACAAAGTACGATTACGACGTTCGGACACACCATTACGCTGTGGTGTTCCAGGCGGTGTTAACTGCGAAACAATTCCACATTGTCTTAAGTGAGTACCAAACTCGAAACTCAGATATTCACCCCCACGATCAGACCGTAGGAACTTGATCTTCTTGTTACGATGATTTTCCACTTCACTCTGAAATTGCTTGAACTTTTCAAATGTTTCAGACTTGTGCTTCATCAAGTAGACATAACCATATCTACTTAAATCGTCAGTGAAGGTGAGAAAATAACGATATCCGCCGCGTGCCTACACGCTCATTGGACCACACACATCGGTATGTATGATTTCCAACAAGTCACTTGCACGCTCCATTGTTCCGGAGAACGGAGTCTTAGTCATCTTGCCCATGAGGCATGGTTCGCACGTGTCAAGTGAATCAAAGTCAAGTGACTCCAAAAGTCCATCAGCATGGAGTTTCTTCATGCGCTTTACACCAATATGACCCAAGCGGCAGTGCCACAAAAATATGGCGCTATCATTGTTTACTCTAACTCTTTTGGTCTCAATGTTATGTATATGCGTATCTCTATCAAGATTCAATATGAACAATCCTCTCACATTCGGTGCATGACCATAAAAGATGTTACTCATAGAAATAGAACAACCATTATTCTCAGACTTAAAAGAGTAACCGTCTCGCAATAAACAAGATCCAGATATAATGTTCATGCTCAACGCAGGCACTAAATAACAATGATTTAAGTTCATCACTAATCCCGATGGTAGTTGAAGTGACACGATGCCGACGGCGATTGCATCAACCTTGGAACCGTTTCCTACGCGCATCGTCACTTCGTCTTTCGCCAGCCTTCGTCTATTCCGCAGTTCCTGCTTCGAGTTGCTAATGTGAGCAACAGAACCGGTATCGAATACCCAGGCACTACTACGAGAGCCGGTTAAGTACACATCAATAACATGTATATCAAATATACCTGATTTTTCTTTGCCCGCCTTCTTATCTGCCAGATACTTGGGGCAATTGCGCTTCCAGTGACCCATACCCTTGCAATAGAAGCACTCTGTTTCAGGCTTAGGTCCAGCCTTGGGTTTCTTCGGCGGATTGGCAACAGGCTTGCTGCTCTTCTTCGAATTGCCCTTCTTGCCTTTGCCGTTTCTCTTGAAACTAGTGGTCTTGCTCACCATCAACAATTGATGCTCTTTACGGAGTTCAGACTCTGCGACTTTCAGCATCGCAAACAACTCGCCGGGAGACTTGTTCATCCCTTGCATGTTGTAGTTCAACACAAAGCCTTTATAGCTTGGCGGCAGTGATTGAAGGATTCTGTCAGTGATAGCTTCTTGCGGGAGTTCAATCCCCAGTTCAGCTAGACGGTTTGAGTGCCCAGACATTTTGAGCACATGTTCACTGACAGACGAGTTTTCCTCCATCTTGCAAGCATAGAATTTATCGGAGGTCTCATACCTCTCGATCCGGGCGTTCTTCTGAAAGATAAACTTCAACTCCTGGAACATCTCAAATGCTCCATGACGCTCAAAGCGACGTTGAAGTCCCGGTTCTAAGCCATACAAGACTGCACATTGAACTATTGAGTAGTCCTCCTTACGTGCTAACCAAACGTTCTTAACATCCTGATCAGCCGTAGCGGGTGGTTCATCTCCTAGCGCAGCATTAAGGACATAATCCTTCTTTCCAGCTTGTAAGATTAGCTTAAGATTACGAGCCCAGTCTACAAAGTTGCTTCCATCATCTTTCAACTTAGCTTTCTCTAGGAACGTATTAAAATTCAGGATGACACTTGCGTGAGCCATGATCTACAACACAAATACATTCAAAGTGGACTTAGACTATGTTCAAGATAATTAGAGTTCAACTTAATCAAATTATATGCTAAACTCCCACTCAAAAAGTACATCTCTCTGGTCATTTGAGTGGTTCATGATCCACTTACACTATCCCAAGTCCGATCATCACGTGAGTCGAGAGTAGTTTCAGTGGTAAGCATCCCTATGCTAATCATATCAGCTATATGATTCATGATCGACCTTTCGGTCTCATGTGTTCCGAGGCCATGTCTGCACATGCTAGGCTCGTCAAGCTTAACCCGAGTGTTCCGCGTGCGCAACTGTTTTGCACCCGTTGTATGTGAACGTTGAGTCTATCACAACCGATCATCACGTGGTGTCTCGAAACGACGAACTGTAGCAACGGTGCACAGTCGGGGAGAACACAATTTCGTCTTGAAATTTTAGTGAGAGATCACCTCATAATGCTACCGTCGTTCTAAGCAAAATAAGGTGAATAAAAGGATTAACATCACATGCAATTCATAAGTGACATGATATGGCCATCATCACGTGCTTCTTGATCTCCATCACCAAAACACCGACACGATCTTCTTGTCACCGGCGCCACACCATGATCATCCATCAACGTGTTGCCATCGGGGTTGTCGTGCTACTTATGCTATTACTACTAAAGCTACATCCTAGCAAAATAGTAAACGCATCTGCAAGCACATATGTTAGTATAAAGACAACCCTATGGCTCCTGCCGGTTGCCGTACCATCGACGTGCAAGTCGATATTTCTATTACAACATGATCATCTCATACATCCAATATATCACATCACATCATTGGCCATATCACATCACAATCATACCCTGCAAAAACAAGTTAGACGTCCTCTAATTTTGTTGTTGCATGTTTTACGTGGTGACCAAGGGTATCTAGTAGGATCGCATCTTACTTACGCAAACACCACAACGGAGATATATGAGTTGCTATTTAACCTCATCCAAGGACCTCCTCGATCAAATCCGATTCAACTAAAGTTGGAGAAACCGTCACTTGCCAGTCATCTTTGAGCAAAGGGGGTTACTCGTAACGATGAAACCAGTCTCTCGTAAGCGTACGAGTAATGTCGGTCCAAGCCGCTTCAATCCAACAATACCGCGGAATCAAGAAAAAACTAAGGAGGGCAGCAAAACGCACATCACCGCCCACAAAACCTTTTGTGTTCTACTCGAGAAGACATCTACGCATGAACCTAGCTCATGATGCCACTGATGGGGAACGTCGCATGGGAAACAAAAATTTTCCTACGCGCACGAAGACCTATCATGGTGATGTCCATCTACGAGAGGGGATGAGTGATCTACGTACCCTTGTAGATCGTACAGCAGAAGCGTTAGAGAACGCGGTTGATGTAGTGGAACGTCCTCACGTCCCTCGATCCGCCCCGCGAACAATCCCGCGATCAGTCCCACGATCTAGTACCGAACGGACGGCACCTCCGCGTTCAGCACACGTACAGCTCGACGATGATCTCGGCCTTCTTGATCCAGCAAGAGAGACGGAGAGGTAGAAGAGTTCTCCGGCAGCGTGACGGCGCTCCTGAGGTTGGTGATGATCTTGTCTCAGCAGGGCTCCGCCCGAGCTCCGCAGAAACACGATCTAGAGGAAAAACTATGGAGGTATGTGGTCGGGCAGCCGTGAGAAAGTCGTCTCAAATCTGCCCTAAAAGCCCCATATATATAGGAGGAGGGAGGGGGACCTTGCCTTGGGGTCCAAGGGATCCCCAAGGGGTCGGCCGAGCCAGGGGGGAGGACTCTCCCCCCCAAACCGAGTCCTACTTGGTTTGGTGGGAGGGAGTCCTTCCCCCTTCCCACTTCCTCCTTTTTTTTTCTTTCTTTTGATTTTTTCTCTCTTGGCGCATAGGGGATTGGTGGGCTGTCCCACCAGCCCACTAAGGGCTGGTGTGACCCCCCAAATGCCTATGGGCTTCCCCGGAGTGGGTTGCCCCCCTCCGGTGAACTCCCGGAACCCATTCGTCATTCCCGGTACATTCCCGGTAACTCCGAAAACCTTCCGGTAATCAAATGAGGTCATCCTATATATCAATCTTCGTTTCCGGACTATTCTGGAAACCCTCGTGACGTCCGTGATCTCATCCGGGACTCCGAACAACATTCGGTAACCAACCATATAACTCAAATACGCATAAAACAACGTCGAACCTTAAGTGTGCAGACCCTGCGGGTTCGAGAACTATGTAGACATGACCCGAGAGACTCCTCGGTCAATATCCAACAGCGGGACCTGGATGCCCATATTGGATCCCACATATTCTACGAAGATCTTATCGTTTGAATCTCAGTGCCAAGGATTCGTATAATCCCGTATGTCATTCCCTTTGTCCTTCGGTATGTTACTTGCCCGAGATTCGATCGTCAGTATCCGTATACCTATTTCAACCTCGTTTACCGGCAAGTCTCTTTACTCGTTCCGTAATACAAGATCCCGCAACTTACACTAAGTTATATTGCTTGCAAGGCTTGTGTGTGATGTTGTATTACCGAGTGGGCCCCGAGATACCTCTCCGTCACACGGAGTGACAAATCCCAGTCTTGATCCATACTAACTCAACTAACACCTTCGGAGATACCTGTAGAGCATCTTTATAGTCACCCAGTTACGTTGCGACGTTTGATACACACAAAGCATTCCTCCGGTGTCAGTGAGTTATATGATCTCATGGTCATAGGAATAAATACTTGACACGCAGAAAACAGTAGCAACAAAATGACACGATCAACATGCTACGTCTATTAGTTTGGGTCTAGTCCATCACGTGATTCTCCCAATGACGTGATCCAGTTATCAAGCAACAACACCTTGTTCATAATCAGAAGACACTGACTATCATCGATCAACTGGCTAGCCAACTAGAGGCATGCTAGGGACGGTGTTTTGTCTATGTATCCACACATGTAAATGAGTCTTCATTCAATACAAATATAGCATGGATAATAAACTATTATCTTGATACAGGAATTATAATAATAACTATACATTTATTATTGCCTCTAGGGCATAATTCCAACAATATGACCTAGGGTTTGGGTTGCATTTTTCAGTTCTTTTTTCTGTACTTAGATGGATGGATGGATGTGGGATGAAGAGATGGATGGATGGATGGATGGGCGCCATGTCATCGATCCGTGGGAAGGGTTTTGATTGGTTCAGAAAATCAGTGATTTAAAATACTCCCTTCATCCCAAAATAACTGTCTCAACTTTGTACAAGCTCTAGTACAAACTTGTACTAAGCTTGAGACACTTATTTTGGGACGGAGGGAGTGGTTTGCAAATACTAAAAATAGAGGAATCTATGTTTTGGGCACATAGATGATGTGGAAAAAATTCAAATTCGATGTGGCCATTAGCTATGTGAAGCACTCATCTCAACTCCTTTTGATAGCAGCTTCGATGATGCCAAGATTACAAGAAGCAAAACACACACAGGCCAACCTCGTGCTCCATCCAAAAGACACTAGCACGGGTGGCTGCGGCGTCGTGCACCAACTGTTTTCATCATCGTCACCCGTCCGTTGGATCAATGCGAGGCGGCAGCCGGAGACCAGCACAATGCCCAGTCTCACCGGCAGCGGCGGGCGAGCGTGTCACTGCTTTTGCGCTCATAAAACGGCAAGTGAAGAGAACTTTGGAGCGGTACAGATGAAATTTTTGATGCGGTCAAGCTTTATTCAGTTTGTTAGCAGGAAAGGAATACGATGATGGATTTGCAACCTGGAGGTAGAGCTGAAAGCATGTATATGTAGAGAGAGAGCGAGGAGGTACCGGGATGGAGTGGCAGTAGGTGGTTTTGAGGATCTCCTTGATGTCCTCCCACGCGCTCTTGAGCTGTGCGGCATCCGACGTCGCCATGCATCGGACCACCCGCAGCCGCGGCACCACCCTGGCGGCGCCACCGCGCGCTCTCCTCGCAGCGTTCCTTGCGCAGTTGAATAGAACCAGGTCATCGATCCAGGAGAGCTCTATTCCATCCAATAGGAAAGCTTTAAATAATTTGTGTTTCTTTAGACTATTACTTTTGTCCAAATAAACATGATAAAACTTAGTAATTTTTTTCACAAACTTTCCACGCCTTCTAGAGACTATAAACCAATACCACACCAAATTTCACAAACATGAGAGCTTGTTACATTTTCAAATAATATGAATGGTCGACATACCCGCCATTTTGACCACATTTTGAAGTGGACGTGAAAAATTCAAAAAAAATCAAAAAAATAGAAAACCTTCACATTGTGTCATTATATGTGACAAAGTTACTAGGTAAAATAATAACCTTGTAATATGGCAATTATTTTTTAAAAATGTTCTCGGAAATGAGCTATCATGTGTGAAGATTAATGGCTTTCAAGCCAAATGATCAATCTTATGGTCACATTCATGGCATAGTTTGTTCAAAAGATCTAATATTGTGCACAAGGGTGCATATTGAAATGGCAAACAATGTTACTTAAGGAAGTTTTCATTTTCCTTGCATGAAAAAATCATTTTCCATTTTTAAGTGCCCAAAATGAGTTTTTTTGTGAAGGACCTACCATATATTTGTAACAAAATTGTACCAAATCATTTTTCTAACATACTAGGACATATTTAATGTACAATTGACCAAATGGTTGGGTGTTAATGGATTTTATCGACCTCTCGTGAAAAAGACAAATTTTTGTTGAATCAGCTGAAAGCGGGTCAAATTTGAACTGCAGCTACATTATAGTTTGCTCTTTATTTTTCTTAAAAATCATTTTAGGTACACAAGTATCTATTTAATCATAGAAACACCAAAATATTGTCAAGGTTCAACCACTAGGTAGGAACGGTCATACCCGATGTTTTGACCGCGTTTTGAAATGGCCATGAAAAATTCAAAACAAATTCAAAAAAATGGAAAACCATTGCATTATGTCATTATATGTGACAACGTTACTAGGAAACATAATAAACAAGTAATGCGACAATTATTTTAAATAAGTGTTCTTAGAAATGGGCTATCATGTGTGAAGATTCATGGCTTTCAAGCCAAATGATCAATCTTATGACCACATTCATGACATAGTTTATTGAAATGATATAATATTATGCACAAGGGTGCATATTGGAATGGCAAACAATGTTGATTAAGGAAGTTTTCATTTTCCTTGTATCAAAAATTCATTTTCCATTTTTCAAGTGACCTAAATGAGTTTTTTTGTGAAGGACCTACCATATATTTGTTTCAAAATTAGACCAAATTATTTTTATAAAATACTAGTCCATATTTAATGTACAATTGATAAAATGGTTAGGTGTTAACATCTTTTATCCACCTCTCGTGAAAAAGACAAATTTATGTCGATTCAGGTGGAAGCGGGTTAAATTTGAACTGCAGGTGCATTATAGTTTGCTCTTTATTTTTCCCAAAAATCATTTATAGGTATATAAGTATCTATTTAATTAGAAATACATGGTGTGGTGCTTTGACGTCGAGGTTTGGATGGTGGTCGAGGGCCCCAACTCCAAAGCGCGTGAACTTGCATGCCGGCCGCATGGTCACCGCCTGACCGTTGCGTTGCCACGCGTTCTAGGTGGAATAGGCATGTCTGGTGGGTTGGACAATCCCTCGGTAGGTGTTAGCATTAAGAATACAATAGAAGAATCTCACAAGGAGACTGAACTAAGCTCAAACATAAATTAGCAGCCAAGTGTTTGATTAGCGGTGCGGGTAATTCACATAGACAATGGGACTAAATTCTGGCTGAGTATGATCAACTACTAAGGAGACTCTCTTGGCAAATTTTTAGCTCAAATGGATGAATCTAGGTGGCACTTGCTTTGCAAACTAACACATTGTGCAGAAATATGAATGTTGAAGATGGGATCAAATGAATGAATGGATTGAGCTGAAATTTGGTGTATGATGTTAATTTGGGCGTATGAAGGCACTGTATAAAAATTATAACATTTGGACATGCAAAAGTGACACTTCCTTTACAATGTGCCAATCTGGACAAAAAATGGTAATTGAAACTAGGTTCACATAGATGATTGGATTGAGCTGAAATTTGGAGGAGGGTGATAATTTGGGCACATTAAGGTACTGTAAAAATTTCATAAAAATTGGATAAAGAAAAATTATACTTCCTTCACAATGCTCTCTACTGAACAGAATATTGGGAAAATATTGAGGGAAACTGGCTGAATTAAATGAGTTAAAATTTGGTGGAGTGAGGTTATATGGTCAGTGTCATCCCGTGGTAAATTTTCATCAACTATAAAGCAATATAAAGTCTAGTTGCTTCACAAAATGAAAATATTACCAGAAACAAAGATTGGATGATGAGCTCACGTGGATTGTTAGATGTGGCTAAAATTTTATGGAGAGCTATGTTTTGGGCACATAGATGATGTGGAAAAAATTCAACTCATGAGGATATTCTTATCTAGTACTTCCTTCACAAAGCTGTTAGCTGAACACAAACTTTGGAAATTTGCTGAGAAAGATTTACTAGGCAAATCGTTACGAAAGTTTTCATGAGGCAATGATTTGGATAGGAAAGAGTGCCCAAACAATATGAGGGTAATCAAAGAAATAGAAATAGCACTTCCTACACAAAGTGCTATTCTGAACAGAATAGGAAAATGAATATTTTCGAATTATTTTTGAACTATGGAAGGGAGGGTTTTCACATATTTGAGAAATATATAGTCCAAAGTATTTATGAGAATTTTTCGAGAATTTTCGGAATGATAGAATAGTAGGTTGCTTCACAAACTAGGATCAGGTGGGATAGAATGGACCCACGAGTGACATGTCAACATAGTTAGAACATGTTACGACATTTTTACAATCGTCGTAAAAGTTATGACGATCTCATCTTATGCGGTTACGACGTTTTGACTCACATCGTCGTAATTTATATGTAGATTTGATCCCCTCAAACGGTTTACGATGATCTCGGATGAAATCGTCATAGATTTATGACGAATTCGTCAATGACATTTTAAAAAACATCACATATGAGCATATTTCTTGTAGTGTTTCATCCTAGCGTTTAGAGATTTTTCTTTCCACTTGCGCAGTAAATTCTCAACATCATAGCTATCCTTACACGCAAGAAAATCCTCAGCTATCTCTCCCTCCATAACATAGCGCGTATCAGGCATAACAGGCAATTCAGGCATAGGAGAGCTAGTACTAGCAGGAAAAATAGCAGGTTCTACTTCAATAGTATCAGCAGTTTCAGAAGTATCATCACGTCTAGCAGCAACTCTAGCAATTTGTGCATCAAGGAATGCACCTAGTGGCAAAGCAGTATCAAGCATAGCATCATCAGGCAAGCCAGTATCAAGCATAGCATCATCATAAGCATCATGGGCAGCAGAAGTAGCATCATCAAGCACAGGCGACATATCAAGATTTCTAGCAGGAGGCGATGTCGCAAACTTACTTATAACTGAAGGTGAATCAAGTGCAGAGCTAGATGACAGTTCCTTACCTCCCCTCATAGTGGAAGGCAAGATTTTAGTTCTTGGATCTTTCGGATTCCTCATAGTGATCAGCAGACGTCAATCCCAAGTGACTCAGAGAATATAGTTTTGCCTCCCCGGCAACGGCGCGAGAAAATAGTCTTGATAACCCACAAGTATAGGGGATCGCAACAGTTTTCGGGGGTAGAGTATTCAACCCAAATTTGTTGGTTCGCCAAAGGGGAAGCAAAAGAATATTCTCAAGTATTAGCAGCTGAGTTTGTCAGATTCAACCACACCTGAAAGATTAGTGTCTGCAAGCAAAGTATCAGTAGCAAAGTAGTATGATAGCAACGGTGTCAGAAATGATCTGTTGACAGCAGAGTATTCCTAACTGTTGTATCAATGGCGCCAGTAGGTTGCACGTGAGCGTGTAATTATTCTTCCCCAACAACGGTGACGAAAAAGGATCTTGCGACAAGTAATAGCGAAGTAGCAAGGAACAACAGTAGAAGCAGCAGCAAAGTAACAACAGTAGCAACAGTAGTACCAGCAAAGTGGCCCAATCCCTTTTGTAGCAAGGGACAAGCCTAGACAAAGTAACGTAGCAAGGACCAGTAGTAAAAGACTCGTAGGCAGGGATCGGTGATGGATGAGTATGATGGATGTGATTCATCATGTAACAGCTAACACGGAGAGATATGTAACTAGCTCCCGTTCGTCAATCTAATGTAGGCATGTATTCCGTATGTAGTCATACGTGCTTAGGGAAAAGAACTTGCATGACATCTATTGTCCCTCCCTCTCGTGGCAGCGGGGTCCTAATGGAAACTACGGGATATTAAGGTTCTCCTTTTAATAAAGAACCGGACCAACGCATTAACACTTGGTGAATACATGAACTCCTCATACTATGGCCATCTCCGGGAGTGGTTCCGGCTATTGTCACTCCGGGGTTGCCGGGTCATAACACAAAGTAGGTGACTACAACTTGCAAGATAGGATCTAAAACACATATATTGGCGACAACATAATAGGTTCAGATCTGAAATCATGGCACTCGGGCCCTAGTGACAAGCATTAAGCATAGCCAAGTAGTAGCAACATCAATCTAGAACATAGTGGATACTAGGGATCAACCCCCGTCAAAACTAACTCGATTACATGATAGATCTCATCCAACTCATCACCGTCCAGCAAGCCTACGATGAGATTACTCACGAACGATGAAGAGCATCATGGAATTGTCGATGGAGGAAGGTTGATGATGACAATGGCGACGATTTCCCCTCTCCGGAGCCCAAAACGGACTCCAGATCTGCCCTCCAGATGAAGAACAGGAGGTGCCGGCGCCTCCGTATCGTAAAACACGATGAAACCTTCTCTTTGATTTTTTTTCGGGCGAGACGGAAGATATAGAGCTGAGTTTGGGGGCGGTGGTGCCACGTGGGCCCCACAAGCCCTCACGGTGCGGCCAGGGGGGTGGCCGCGTCCTGTGGGCTTGTGGCCCACTGGCACACCTCCTCCGTGGATCTTTGCGCAGGTATTTTTCATTTATTCCAGAAAAATTCTTCGTAAATTTTCAGGCTATTCCGTGAAATTTTATTTCTGCACAAAAACAACACCATGGCAATTCTGCTGAAAACAGCGTTAGTCCGGGTTAGTTCCATTCAAATCATGCAAATTAGAGTCCAAAACAAGGGCAAAAGAGTTCGGAAAAGTAGATACGACGAAGACGTATCAGCTGGCGCTGCGCTCACAGGAGGCAGGCACGTCTACCGCCACCGTCACATGTTTGCCGCCGCCGTTCGCCGACCATGATCACATGCCTCCTTCAGCATCTGGCCGCTGACGCAGCGGACGCGGGAGGCAGAACGCCTTGGAGCGGCGCTGGTGGACACCCTGGCCGGGAACACCCTCCTCTGCAAGCGCTACGACGTCGTACTGGCGGTCGACGCCGAGCCCGCCGCCCGCGCCATCGAGGCCGAGGCCTTTGACGCCGTCGTCGTCGCCGGTGGGGCCACCGCATCCGTCGAGGAGGGCATCGAGGCGCTGCAGCTCTACTCCAAGGAGGTCAGCCGCCACCTCCTCGACTTCGTCAAGTCCCGATGTACCGCCGCCAAGGACGAGCCGCCGTCGGAGGTGTCGCCGGCCGTTAAGAAGGAGACATCCGAGGCCTGAGCTCACCTGACCGAGATAAAATTCGTTTACATCTATTTAGAGTTCGTTCGGCGTTGGCCTCTGCTTGGGATGAGTTGCGTGTAGGTTGTTCGCATGTCTGTACTGTTATTGTTCTTTCGGTAGCTGCTGGTTCCCCTCTCTTTTTTGTGTGTGTTCCTTAATTACTTCCGTTTGTATCTGTGAGCAAGAATTATCTTCACCTTGTCGTGGCAATGATCAAGATTTCACCAAAATATCTGCCACAAAGCCTCTCAGGTCAATACATATTTTATAATTCTATAGAATAATTCTTCAGAATGAAGGTGAGGAACAAGGGCTAGATTATGAGGAATCCAGTAATCCACCCTTCGTTCTAATGGTAGCAATGTGTCCCGAACCCTGATCATGCTTACATTTGAATTTTCTGTACAAGTAGGGACACATTTGATTGATGGTGATTATGGTTAGAGCAATCAAAGCGTTTTGTCCGCTTTTCATTTTCATTTGCTTTTTTCTCTCTCTTAAGCAAAGAATAATGAATGATTTATATCTGACTGAACATCCAAATATGTACTATCTATGTAATGTAACCTACTAATAGAATTCAAGACTAACAGTCAGGCCCTTCTGTTTGTTTCAAGACATCTTTGAACTCTGATATGTGACTATGCATGAACACAACCTGCGATGGTGCCTGGTTCCAGGAGGCAGGCCGTGGCCGGTGCCGTGGAGCTCGCCCAGCTTCATTATAGCAAGCCACATCGACAGATATATGCTGCAAGTTGTCGAGAGAATCAACAAGGTTGAGGCTAGAAGATCGGTGGCTGCATTTACAAATAAGTAATACACAGACCTAAGATTGTTTGATTTGAGTCACAACAAAAGGCGGATGAGGCTAGAAGAATCAATAGAAGATCGGTGGCTGCATTTGCATATAAGAAATAAGAATCAAGCAGCAGTCGGGGATTGAAGAAAGATCATAGCAGGTCGGAGTAACGTATTAGCCTACTATACAAAAAAAGTTGATCACTTACAAATGTATATTTATACACATAAAAATTATCCCGTTGTAACGCACGGGCATTTTTGCTAGTAGAGTAAAAATGTACTAGCCGACGCAACCAAAAGTCTGAACTGATGGAAGGGGCTAGTGCAATCCACATATACTGTAACACCCCCTCTGAGGTGTGACGGGGAAGACAAGTCAACACGTGCAACCGTAAGAGAGCGACGGCGCGCGGAACTCACGTATGACTCAAAAGGCCTCTACGTGGACACAAAGGGGGGCTACCAGCAATTTTTAATAAATTGTGAAGGCTAGGAGTTGAACTCAAGACCTTAGCTCTGATACCATGTTAGCAATAAGCAACTTGTATTCCATGAGGCCATAGGCTGATAAATATACATGTACAGGTGTGGAACATATGCAGGAAACCCCTTATACAATGGGATAAATACAAAGGGGTACATGACTTATATTATAACTCTAACACCCCCTCAAACTCATGGTGGATGAACAACACTGAGTTTGGAGAGATAAAAGCCATGTTGTGCTCTAGTCTGGGCCTTCGTTAGGAAATCCGCCAATTGTAACTCGGAAGGCACATACTGAAGAGCAATAACCTGATCCTGCACACCAACGTGCACATAGAAAGCATCAACACCAATATGCTTGGTGAGCTCATTCTTCATAGGATCGCGCGCAATGCTAATAGAACTTGTACTGTTAGATAAGAGCAGAGTCAATGTAGTGACAGAAACACCGAAATCCTGAAGTAACCAGCGTAACCAAGTCACCTCTGCCGTCAAAAGAGCCATCGCTCGCAACTCAGCCTCTGCACTCGAACGGGAAACTGCAATCTGTTTCTTCGTCTTCCAGGCAATGAGAGAACCACCAAGAGAAACACAGTAAGCAGAAAGTGAACGACGATCTGAAGGATCACTAGCCCATGTAGTATCTGAATAGGCCTGAAGCTGTAAAGAACTGGAGCGAGGAAAGAATAGACGGTGAGAGATCGTGCCCCGAAGATATCGGAGAACGCGAAGGAGGTGACTATAGTGAACCGAGGTGGGAGCGGAGACGAACTGACTGAGAATATGAACCAGATAAGAGATATCCGGACGAGTGACAACTAGATAGACAAGACTGCCAACAAGATGACAATAATGCGTTGGGTCAGGCAGGGGATCACCATCAGTATCACGAAGGTGAACATTGAGCTTCATGGGAGTCTCAACAATGTGCTCGTTAGTAAGAGCAGCACGAGCAAGAAGATCCTGAATATACTTTTCCTGTGGTATAAAAAAGCCATCAGAGGTAGAAGAGACTTCAATCCCAAGAAAGTAGCAAAGAGGTCCAAGATCAGACATAAGAAACTGCTCACTAAGACGGGCCTTTACAAAGGCAATATACTCGGGGTCATCCCGAGTGATGACCATGTCATCAACATAGAGAAGAAGAAGAGTCCGGCCATGAGGAGAAAGGTGGACAAATAATGTTGGATCATGAGCACTGGCTGAAAAACCAGCAGCAGTTACCACAGAGGCCAAACGCTCAAACCAGGCACGGGGGGCTTGCTTAAGGCCATATAGAGAGCGACGAAGACGACATACCATGCCATCAGGATCAGAATACCCAGGTGGTGGCTGCATGTACACCTCCTCACGCAGCTCACCATTAAGAAAGGCATTCTTAACATCAAGCTGAGATACAGACCAGTGGCATACAGAGGCCACGGCAAGAAGTGTACGAATAGTGGTCCTATGGGCCACGGGAGCAAAAGTCTCGTCGTAATCACGACCATGCTCCTGCTGAAAGCCACGAGCCACAAGACGAGCTTTATAACTCTCAAGAGAATCATCGGAGCGAGTCTTAACCTTGTAGACCCACTTACAAGTGATGGGACGGACACCGGGAGGAAGGGAAACAAGATCCCATGTACCAGTGCGTTCAAGAGCAGCAATCCTCTCTGCCATTGCAAACTGCCATTCAGGATGAACAACAACGTGACGATAGAAAGTCGACTCAAGAACAACAGCACCAACGGTGAGAAATCCAAGGCGGTCAACGGGCGGGCGAGGGCGAGAACGCAAGGCATAGGGAGGCTGAGATGAGGATGATGACACATCCGCAGTGGCATCTGCATGACGTGAACGACGAGTGTAACACTGAGGGAAAGATGGAACAATGCAAGGAGGGATCGTCAAGGTAGAATCGGGGGGTGAAGACGTAGAAGTTACCGGAGATGAAGATGCAGAATCCGGTGACATAGCATGTAGAAGTGCATCCTCTAGCCAATGCAACCAAAAGACCGATATGAAAGACACTAGGGATCACATTATACGTCAACACTCCTCCTCACGTGTGGCTCCCTCGGGCCTAAACGTGGACCGAAAGTGGGCTGCAATTTAATTGCGCCAGCCGGGTCTTAAACTCAAGACCTCTTGGCTCTGATACCATGTTAAGCTTAATGCATTAGCCGACGCAACCAAAAGTCCGAACTGATGGAAGGGACTAGTGCAATCCACATATTTTGTAACACATAAATCCTTTCGTAACCCCCATCGGGCCTGAATAAAACATGCATGGCTGGCACACAAGGATAAATTAGCCTTGAGAAACGTGGTACATGATAAATCTATTAAATATAACGAGACTGGCACACGATAATAAATTAGTCTTGAGGGACATCGTACATGATAAATCTATTAAACATAGCGAGATGAGATGCAAACATCTGACACATTACAGTGATATAACCAGTTCTTGGGCCAAGGAACTACAATAGAACATAACCTAGACAAAAGAACACAAGACACATCACTATGATAAACCAGGTCCAACTAACTGAGATAGCTCAAACAAGTTGTACAGCTCATTTTCCACGCTGTTTCTAAGATCAGGCCTCTTCAGAGATTGAAACAGTGCAACATTGAAGAGACAAAAGACTAGACTTTAGCCTTGCATTCATCAATAATCATCATCATCTACCGGGAAGGGCGAGAGAAATGTCTCGAAACTGAAGCCTGTACATATACCATACAAGGTAGAATCAGTTGATTGTGAACTCACCTCGAGAAAATATTGCACACCAAATTGACAAGTCTAATTTTAGGTATAGAATGCATAATATAAGCGGCTTAATCCAATTATTCCAATGCCGTGGATATGTGACTGAGACAAAACTTTGACTGACCACATAAGACATAATGCCTACTTTCCTAGCTATTACATATCCACCATTTTCACTCGATCAGAGTAAGAATGTGTAAACTGACTGGCCACAAGAACAACAGAAGTACAAAAATATGTGCTGCTAGTTAACTTACATGTTGACAGTTGTGCATCCAGTTTGATGTTAATCTGCATGACGCTGACAAATGGACTTAAGAATTTTGAAAGCCTGCAAACCGTCCCATCAATATCTCTACATCTGATTTCCACAGTATTAAGGTGTTCCGATATTGCAGGTAATTTTTCCAGTGGATAGCAGTTTCCCGCCCGCACAGTTATAAATTCATGTCTCTGTAGTGAACAAAAAAGAATCATCAAGATTTGATCAATGATGCATATTTAGAAATGTGAATCAAGGTCCATAGATAATGCATAAAAAATGTCCTTTAAGATACATAAATACACCCGCAAACTTATTCAACAGAAGCAATCGATTATGCATGGTAACTTGAATAAGATATTTCTTATAGATTCAGAAAGCATATATACCTTGGATAGTCGAAGAGTGAGCTTCTCAAGAACAGGTGAATGCTCGAGAATGAAAAATAGTGCACGGAAGTCAACAGCCACACACCAGTCATTCAGCAACAATGTCTTCAAGTTACTAAATGTAGGACACCACCTCAAATCTCTTCTAAAAATACGCTGATGAAAGTATGAACACTTCAAGTTTTAGGCTTAAAGCGATGGTTCACTGGAAAGCGAAGTGCATAGCAGGTTCAGATAGGCATTTGAAAAGTCACACCTTGAGAATGTAATGCACTTCGTATAGAGCTCATGCTACATTCAGCAAGTTTCTATATATTTAGACATACAAATAATTCACATATCTACCATGCATGATTAAAGTTCCATATAGATATCCAATTAGCACTTGTATTCAGAGGCCAGCTAATTCAAATGTGCCAACTGAAAAAAAGCATTGTTTAGAAGCCTATCTTCTAGCAATCAATGTAAATACAAGTGTTAAGTCAGTCGGTATCTAAGAGCATCTCCAACAGCACGTCCAAATGGATGTGTATACCGGTTTTAGACGATATGGCACCAAAACTACCGTCCAACAGCTCGTCTAAAGAGACGTCTAAATGTCCATGTTGTCTAAATAGGACTCGACATCGTCCAGGGCTGGACCATGTGAACCCATCGTCCAAATCTCAATCGAAGGCCAGTGACTCCTTCCCGCGGAGACCAGGAAGAGGAGTGCTGCACCACCGATCCCGCTGCAGTCGGGCTGCTGGATCCAACCGCTACAGTCGGGCTGGATCCAGATGCCGCCACCGTTGCCGCGCTCGGTGGGAGGGGAGGGCCGCCGCCACTACGCTCGGGGGTGCAGGTGTCGGTGTTTACTCACGACATCAGCCATGGGTAGGCTAAACATGAGTGGTGGGAACCGAGAGGACAACGGCGGACTCTGGGAACGGGGTTGGCACAAGAGAGGGACACACGATGTACCCAGGTTCAGGGCTCTCCGTAAAGATAACACCCCTAGTCCTGCCGGAATGAATAATGCACCAAAGAGGTTACAGTGTGCTCCTTGAGTTGTTCGACGGAGGAGGAAGGAGTTGTCGGCTCGCGTCTACCTCTCCTTTATGGGTGTGTGTGTGAGCAATTGACCGACCCTCTGCATGGAGGGGGATCGGGGGGTTTTATAGACGAACCCACCGACCTACAATAAGGATAAAAGTACAAAGGAGGGACCCGTCCGGCAGCCTCGCCGGCTGACCAGGGGGTCCACAGTGGTCTTGTCTTGTCGCTGGAGGGGCCCGCCGGCTGCAAGGTCCCGTCTGGCTATGGGACCCGCCGGCCAGCCAATGAAGCTCTCGCGTAAGGCCGATGCAGGACAAGTATAATACATCTAGCGTCGTCTTGCGAGATTCATCATGGGTTGCCAGTACGGCCGTCTCCATTGTTGCCACGCCAAGCTTGGTAATGGAGTGGGTATTGACGGGCTGGTACTGTGCGGGGTTGACGGATCGGAGCCGGAGTAGGTCAGCGGCATGGCCGCTGACACTGTACCTGTCGTGCGCTCCAACCTTGTACCCGTGCTGACGCGTATTCACCTTTAGTCGTAGAGTCTCATCATGGCCTACGAGCTGATGTGACTTGAGCTCCCTGGCCGGCTAGCGGCCTCGCTAGCCGTCCTAGGAATGGTCGTCTCGCCTCTACCCGGTAGATGCCTCCCACACGGCCAGAAGGAGATAGCCTTCTCACCCCTAGCCGGCCGAGAGGAGTTGGCCGTTACGCCCCTAGCCGGCCAGGGGGATTCGGCCATATGGAGAGAGTTGTGGTTTTCCTTTAATCTTGAATGCAAAGGAGTAGGCTCGATGAGCCTACCCCGGGGTTATCCCCCCGTCAGTAGTCCCCAAAGCAGGGGAGGTCCGCCGCCTCAGAGCGGAGGGCCTCGCCGGCTTGAGTTTTTTTGCTGATGATCCTCTTAGGCCGCCTACAACAGGAGGCGCCAGGTCGGAAGCCGGTTGGCTTCCAAGGAACGCCTCGGCTTCACCGCAAGTTGCGCTGTCGTGCCACGTGCCAGGCCCCAGCCTGACGTGATGATTACTTGAACAGGTGACGGGACTGGACATGCGCCCTGGGTCCCGACACGACGCCCCCTCGGCCCTCGCGCGAGCGGATCCTCTGCGGATTGCTCCACGACGATTGGACTCCCTGAGGTGTAAATGCGCCCGTAATAATCGGAGGAGGTGGGCGTTATGCGCACCGGATCCCCACCCCACGATCTATCGTGAGGGTTCAAATAGGGTGCGGAAGTGTCGAGGAGGCCATTCGCCCCCTTCTCTTCCTGCACCAGCATCCCTTCCTTCCCTGAGCTAGAGAAAGAAGAGCGCAACCTCGCCTTCGCCGTTGCACGAGCCATCGCCGCCGGCCGCCACTAGGATCATCTTAGCCTCCGCCACCACCAACCATGTCCAGCAGTGCCCCCAAGAAGGGGCAGTACCGAGGCGCCTGGGTGGGCAGTGACATCTGCGAAGGAAACATCGACGCGCTCCGCGACCGCCGCATGCTGCCTCCAGCAACCCTTGTGGCGGTGCGGGTGCCCGGCGCCGAAGCGGCCCCGACCCCGGAGAAGGGCGAGGTGGTGGTGTTTGAAGAACACTTTTACCGTGGCTTCAGCCTTCCGGCGAGTGATTTCTTCGCCCGCTTCCTCACCTTCTTCGGCTTGCAGGCACATCACTTGGCGCCCAACGCCATCCTCCAGCTAGCCGCCTTCGTCGTCCTGTGCGAATGATTCCTGGGGATCGAGCACCACTTGGACATCTGGCGAAAGCTGTTCTTCTTCAAATAGCAGTCCGTGACGATGGACAAGGCCGAGGCGGCGAAGCTTACGAGCCCCAAGCTGATGCCCCGTACGGCGCCGTGCTGGTGCATCACCGGACATCGTCTGGCTTCCCTCAGATGCCGCTGCAAGACTCCATCAAGATGTGGCAGAAGGGGTTCTTCTATGTGAAGAACGTCGACCCCTCCAAGACTGCATCAATTTGCCCCCCTTCGCCATTGCTCCTCCGACGGCGAAGTTGAACTCGAAGGCGACACTTCCGAAGCCGGTCGTCGAGGTGGAGCAAATATGCGCTCACCTCGACAACATGAAGATTCGGGGCCTTCTGGGCCGTGACCTGCTCACCACCATGGTGTCAGGCCGGGTCCTGCCCCTGCAGCGACGGCCGCATCTAATTTGTCAGATGGGCGGCCGACACGACCCCTGCCGGCTCTCCACCAAGAACTTTCGAGCCGGCGCGGTGGCCTGGAACGTGAACCTGATCTCCTCCGCCAACATGGATGAAGGCGGAGACTAGGAATGGGGAATGGCCCCCTTCGACCGAGACCATCTGGCTCCGGTGGTAAATGCCTCCCCAAATCCCCTTTTCTTATTTGGAATGTACTGTACGCTTCTGTGCCGGATGCCGACTCCACCCTCCAGCTGTTCAAGCGCCTGCAAAAGCTTCAGCCGCTGGTCGCCGACGTGGAGGCGTCGGACCCCTCGAAGATAGAGGATGAAGGGGTGATAGAGTCGCGGGCCTCTGCCTCCGCAGATATGGAAGAGGCGATGGAGTCAGAGGGCTCCGAACCGCCTAGCGAGCACCTTAAGCCCTCCCTTCTTGAATGGACGGATGATGACGAGACGCCGCCTTCTCTGCACGGTGCAGCCTTCGTGGAGGACCAAGAGGATCTGGAAGAAGTCTCCAGCCCTTCCCTGACGCGAGCTCGCCAAAACGCTAGCGAGGCGGCGACGCATGGCGAGGCGGCCCAACAGAAGGGCAAGGGAGTCGCCACTGCAAAGCCGGCTCCCAAGCATGCCGCAACGGGACCTCCAGCTGGAAGCCGAGGAGGCGGCGCTAAGAAGCAACGAGCCGCCACTGGCACGAGGCCAGTGCCCGTCGTGGCTGGGTAAGATATCTTCATTACCCTTTTTTGGATTCTTGTGCGAAGACCGATTCCTTATTGGTTTGTAATTGGTAGGGATGCCGAAGAGGTGGAGGAGGAAACTGCTTCCGCGAACGAGCGAGCCGCCTGGGCAGATGCTGACGCTGCCAAGAAGGCGCTGGACAAGGAGTCCACCCTCCATTGGGAGAAAGCGACACGAAAGGTGGCCGAAGGCCAACCTCAACCCAGCCGACCCGAGAAACCCTCCAAGAGAAGCGGTCGAAGGCAAATCACGACCCCGCCACGCAAGCGCGCGTGGAGAACCCGGCTAGCAAGCCGGCCCCGAACCGCACCAAGGAGGCCGAGGCAGCTAAGTCCACCGAGCCGACACCCTCCCCACCGGTGGATCTTAATGTGATCCCCGACGCGCGTGAAGCTGACGTAGACGGCACGCCGGAGGTGACCATGGAGGCGCCGGAGATGATGATGGAGGCACCAGAGGCGGCAAATCCACCTCCGGCTGTGGATACGGCGCCGGTCGGAATGTCAAGGGAGCCGGCCGTGGGCCCACCACCCGGAGATGGCACCATTGTCGTGGTCAATCGCGACCCGACCGCGCGAGGAGCCGACCTCATCTTCGGGAGCCAACCCATGAAGACCTGGTGTGCGGCCAATGCCGAACACGCATCACTGCCCCCAGGCACCGAACTAAGCGGCATCCCGGCGCTGGTGGCATTATTCTCTCGTAGCCGCGAGAAGGTGTCGCATGCAGCCCTGGTGGCCAAATGCGACCTGGACCGCCTTGAAGACCGAACCTTCGTAAGTCTTCAAACCTTTGCTTTTTCTTTGCTTCGATTTGGTTTTTGTTCCTTGTTCTTGTGCCAGTGGGGGTGCGCCAGCGCACCCACTGGGTGTAGCCCTCGAGAATCATGCCGGCCAAGTGGTCGGGCCGAATCTCATTGTGTTATGCTTGTAGTTGCTTTTTTAGTGGGGGCGCGCTAACGCACCCACTGGGTGTAGCCCCCGAGAATCGGGCCGGCTGAGAGTTAGCCGGGCCGAATCTTATTCTTTGCCTTGTTTTTATTGTTCGTAGGAACTCCACTATGCCCAATTACAAGCGTATAATGCACTGCTGGCCCAGATCCACGTGGCCGAAGGACGAACCGGTGACCTTCAGAGCCGGCGACCTTCAGAGCCGGCTGGACGCGGCCGTCTGGAAGTGAGACGCCTTGCGCGAGGTGGACAAGCAGCTCCACCTGCAGCTGGATCTTCTCTAGACGGAGAAGAAGGACCGCGAGGCGGCCCACCAGGCAGAGCTGGAACAACTGCGCGCCGCCCTTGAGGAGAAGGACTCCTCCCACACTGCCGACATGGAGCGCCTGAAGACGGTCCATCTCGAAGAGACGGAGCGTAAGGACGCCGCCTTGACCCAAGTGCAGGCGCAGCTAGTGAAGGAGACGGAGGCAGCCCAGGCCCTCCGAGGCGAGCTCACCCGTGTGGCTCAAGAGAGCATGACACGGGAGCGCGAGGCCTTGGAGGAGGCCCGTGAGACCGATATCCACTTCAACCGTAAGTCCCCTTTGTCTTGATTTGATCTTCCTTTATGTTGGCGTCCTCCCTCATTCCTCCTCATACCCCCCCCCCCATTCCCCAGGGTTATTCCCTGGGACACGGGAGGCAGCAGAGGCGGCTGTGGAGACCAGCTGTGAAGAGCGTCGCGCCGCCGACGAAGTACTAGACGCCGACGCCGGCTGATCCGTGGAGGAGATTGCCTCTAGCGCCAAGGCCCGCCTGCATGAACTGGCGCGCTCCCTAGAGCAGCTCTAGGATGCAGGACTAGAGATGGAGAAGGCGATGTGGCCTGATGCAGTGGAGCCGGCATACATGAGCCGGCTGTCCCGCTGGCTTGAGGCCGGCAGCTCCCGCCTCGACGCCTGGCGCGCGTCAGCTGCGTGTGCTGGTGCCTAAATGGCACTTCGCTTGGCCAAGTCATCGTACCGAAACCTGGACTTGGGCAAGCTCGCAGCACAGCGCCGGCTCGGACGGGGAGCTGGTGGCCCTGGAAGACCAGCTGCAGCCTGCAGGTGAGAGCCAGCAACATCGCCTCCTTCGCCGCCTGGTACGAATTCGGCTTGGTGCTTGATGCACATGGCAACATGGTCCCTGAAGACCTGTTTCATCTGCAGCCTTACGACACCGAAGGCAGTTCTGTCGAGGCGGCCTATGAGGAGGAAGCCGTCGACTCCAGCAGCGAGGCCTACGCGGACTCGACCGTGAAGGACGGTGCCGGAGGTGCTCGAGGCAGAGAGTGCGCGTCCACCTCAGGCGTAGCCGGCGATGGTGAAGCCACCACTTCAGGAGCTGCTGCCGGGGCCGCAGACGGATCCGCCGCCCACTAGCTTGCCCTTTTCGTTTTTTGTGCATTTTGTTGTCAGTCCAACAGTTCCACCCACTGGGGGTGTTTTATTGTAATGAACTTCGGTCGTGGGCCTCTGAATGCTTTTGAATGTGATGTATGCTATCTTATTCTGCATTGTATTCGTAAGCACTGTGCTTGCTGACTCGCATTTTTATCTTTTGGTTCCCTTTTGACTCCTTTTCATCCCGCTCCGTTGTTCTCTCTTGCATCCGCCCTGCTAGCCCGACAGTCGGGAGCTAGTCTGTGACTGGGACAGGGCTTCTGCCTTTGAAAACGTTAGACATAGATTTTTTGAAGCCATCGAGACTCTTAGACTCAAAAGCGAGCCAACAGAGACCGGCTAGAAAATAAGATCGAAAGCGATCAAAATGACCCGAGCCGGCCACCTTCTTTGTAGTTGAGCTTTTCATGCAGCGTGCCTTGCCTGCCACCGTCTCGTTAGCCGGACAGCCGGGAGCCGCACTATAGCTTGTGCGATACGGCAAGGGTTCGACCTGGCATACACTATACGCTCATCTACAACTAAGGAAATCATTCGGGGCGGCTAACGAGCCCCCGAGCCCATTGAGCCGGACCAGGGGACTCACAAACGAGTGAATAACTCTTGCCATGAATCTGAAAGAGGTGTGCCTCAAGCACCGGCTTGAAGCACCCATTGCTTTCACTAAAAGTCCCGAAAAGTGAAGAAGATACATACGTACATGCTTTTTTCTTTCTCTTGCATTCTAGCAATAGAACGGGCGAAGTAACGCCGCATTCCATGGACGCTCCGTTTCCTGGCCGGAGACATCTCTCTTGCGCTTCCTTGGCCTCTGGGCGTCTATCAGATAGTATGCATTGTTATGCAATGCCCTGCTGATGATGAAAGGTCCCTCCCATGGGGAAGAGAGCTTGTGCTGGCCGGCTGTTCGCTGAACTCTTCTGAGCACCAAGTCTCCCTTTCTGAAAGTGAGAGGCTTGATCTTCTTGCTGCGGTAGCATCTCAGCTTCTGTTGATATATGGCCGTCCGGCTCAAGGCCAGATCCCCTTCCTCTTCGAGCAGATCGACGTCGTCTTCTCTTGCCTCCTTCGCTTCCGTCTCTGTGTACAGGGTGACCCGAGGAGAGTCGAACTCAACATCCGTGGGGATAATTGCCTCGGACCCGTATAGCAAAAAGAATGGTGTGAAGCCGGTTGACCGGTTCAGCGTGGTGCAGAGGCTCCATAGAACAGCCGGCAGCTCTTCGATCCAGCAGCCGGCTGACCTGACTAGTGACGCCACTAGTCTTGGTTTGATGCCGGCCAGGATCAGGCCATTTGCCCTTTCCACCCTGTCGTTGGATTGTGGGTGCGCCACCGACGCCAAGTCGAGCCGGATGCCCTCCTTAGAGCAGAAGAGCGCCAAAGCACCCTTGGCGAAATTGGTGCCATTGTCGATGATGATGCTGTGGGGGACGCCGTAGCGGACAGCAATGTACTTGATGAACCTGGCGGTCGTGGGGCCGTCAAGTTTCTTGATGGGCCTGGCCTCAATCCACTTGGTAAATTTATCAACAGCCACCAGAAGATGCGTCATGCCGCCTCGAGCAGTCTTGAATGGCCCCACCATATCCAACCCCCAGACGACAAACGACCATGACAAGGGGTTGGTTTTGAGGGATGAAGCCGGCATGTGGCTCCGCGTGCTGAAGCGTTGGCAGCCTTCACACTTGTTGACCATGTCCACAGCCTCCTCGAGGGCCGTGGGCCAGTAAAATCCATGGCAGAACGCCTTAGCCACCAGGGTTCTAGAGGCAGCATGATGCCCACACTCACCCTGATGTATATCTCTGAGGATTTCCTGCCCCTTTTCTAACTCGACGCAGCGTTGGAACATGCCAGTCACGCTACGCCGAACCAGCTCACAGTTGATGATGGAGTATGCTGCTGATCGACGCTGGATCTGCCTTGCCTCCGCCTTATCTTGGGGAAGCTCGCCACGAAGAAGGAAGGCCAAGATAGGTTGAGCCCACGAAGAACCAGACACAGGAGCCGGCTCCGCCCCTACTTGAGTACCAGGAGCTTCTGCAGCCCTCGCACTTGTTGGTGTAGTCGCAGGCTCGAGACCTTCTGTCTCTAGTGCCGTTGTGGCAGACGGCACGTGGTCTACCTCCATGACGGCCACCCACTGGGTGTTGAGCCAACAATATTCGAGGCTTGGCGTGACTGAAGTTGTTATTGTAGCCGGCGAAGCAGTTGTAGCCGGCGCAGCAGTTGGAGTCGGCAGAGCCAATGGAGCTGGCACAGTAGTTGTAGCCGGCGGAACTAGCGTAGCCGACGTCGTTGGTACTGAAGGATCTGCCGGCACAAAGATCGACGCCGACTCCGGAGACGGCCTGATGGATGGCTTGTGTAGTTGCTCGAGGAAGACGCCAGCTGGGATTGCCTGCCTTGTGGAGCCGATTTTGGCCAAGGTGTCGGCCGCCTCGTTGTCCGCCCTGGGGACATGATGAAACCCGCAGCCCTTGAAAGGACCACTGAGCTGCTGAATGAGGAAGCGGTAGCTCGCCATGTTGACGTCCATGGCATCCCATTCGCCAGATACTTGCTGCACCACAAGGTCCGAGTCGCCGAAGCAAAGAATCCGTCGGATGCCAATTTCTCTGGCAAGCCGGAGGCCATGAGCGAGTGCTTCGTACTCGACGACGTTGTTGGAGGCGGCGAAGTGTATCTGGAGAGCATACTTGAGTAGGTCTCCTTTCGGAGATGTCAATACGATGCCAGCTCCCAGACCAGTTCACATCTTCGAGCCGTCGAAGTGCATCCGCCAATAAGTGGAGTCTGGAGGTGGTGTCATAAATTGGTTTTCTGCCCAATTGACGAGGAAGTCAGCCACCACCTAGGATTTGATGGCAGTGCACGGCTCATAGCGGATGTCGTGGTCAGCCATGGAGATGGACCACTTGGCAATCCGGCCCATGGCATCACGGTTGACCATGATTTCTGAAAGCGGAGCAGTGCTCACCACAGTGATGGCATGCTCCTGGAAGTATTGCTTCAACTTCTTGGCGGCAAGGTAAATGCCATAACACATCTTTTGATAGTGGGGGTAGTTTTGCTTGGAGGCGGACAAGACCTCGCTAAGGTAGTAGATAGGGCGTTGCACTAACAGTATCTTGCCCTCCTCCTTGCGCTCCACTACCAGAACCACACTGACCACATGAGTGGTTGCCGCGATGTTGATGAAGATGGGCTCCCTTTCAGCCGGCGCCGCCAAGATTGGCAGGCTCGAGATGACGCGCTTGACGTCGCGGAAGGCTTCGTCCGCCTGGTCGTTCCACTCGAACTTGGTCGTCTTCTTCATCAATTGATAGAGTGGAAGCGCCTTCTCGCCCAGCCGGCTGACGAACCGGCTAAGGGATGCCAGACAGCTGGCGAACTTCTGGACATCGAGGATTCGAGCCGGCTTTACCATCCGCTCGATGGTTCCGATTTTCTCAGGGTTAGCTTCAATGCCACGAGCGGACACGAAGAAACCCAAGAGCTTGCCGCCTGGAACTCCAAAGACGCACTTCTTCGGGTTGAGCCGGATCGAATGTCTCTCGCAAGTTTTCAAGGAGATTAAAATGCTGCTTGGTCTTGACGACGATATCATCCACATAGACGTGGATGTTCATGCCGATCTGCGGCAGGAGGCATTACTGCATGCAACGCTGAAACGTGGCACCAATCTTCTTCATACCGAACGTCATGGTGGTGTAGCAGTAGGCCCCGAAGGGTGTGATGAAGGAGGTCTTCAGCCGGTCAGCCGGATCCAACTTGATTTGATGGGAGCCCGAATAGGCGTCCAGAAAGGACAGCAATTTGCAACCGGTTGTGGAGTCGATCACTTGATCTATCCGGGGCAAAGCGAAAGGGTCTTTCGGGCACGCCTTATTCGGGCTCGTGTAGTCGATACACATTCGACACGTGTTGTTCTTCAGCACCAGGACTAGATTGGCCAACCAGTCCAGGTGGAAAACCTCCATTATGAAGCCGACTGCGAGCAGCCGGACGATTTCTTCTCCAATCGTGCGCCGCTTCCCCTCGGCAAAGCGGCGCCAGGGTTGTTTCACCGGCTTGGCATCCGGCCGCACTTGAAGCTTGTGCTCGGCGTACTTCTTCGGAACTCCTGGCATGTCTTTTGGAGAACATGCAAAGATGTCCCGATTCTCACGGAGGAAGTCGACGAGCTCGCCTTCCTATTTGGTGCTGAGATTAGCACCGATGGTGACGCACTGCTTGGGGTTCGCAGGGTCGAGTGGCACCTGCTTGGTTTCCTTGGCCGGCTTGAATGAGCCTTCGCTGGCCGACTGGGATGGTGGATTAGGGATCGCCGGCTACTCGGTAGCCTGAGCCACGAGCCGGTCGATCTGCCTCTTTTCCTCAGCAATCACCAGGGCGTCGGCCAGACGGCTGCTGTCGTGTGCACACTCGAGCGACTTCTTGTAGTCGCCAGTGATGGTGATGATGCCCTTTGGACCCGACATCTTCATCTTGAGGTAGGCGTAGTGGGGGATAGCCATGAACTTGGCCAAAGTCGGTCTGCCCAGCAGCACATGGTATGGGCTGTTGAGATCCACCACCTCGAACCAGATTGATTCTCGGCGGAAGTGCGCTTTGTCGCCAAAGAGGACGTCTAGATGGATTTTGCCGATCGGTGAACAGGACTGTCCCGACACGATGCCGTGGAAGAAGTGCTGGTCGGCTGGAGGTCCTTCTCCTTCAACCCAAGATTGAGCAAGGTGTCGCGGTAGAGGATGTTTATGCTGCTGCCACCGTCGACTAACACCCGGGAGAACCGGCAGGTGAGCCTCTTGGAGGCGAAGGTGGGGTCGAGGACGAGAGCGTATGAGCCAGGGTTTGGCATCACCGCGGGATGGTCACCCCGGCTCCACGTAATTGGCTTTCCAGACCAATGCATGAATTGGGGAACCGGGGGGACCGTGACATTCACCTCACTCCTGCGTTGTCGCTGGTTGTGCTTGTCGTCGCCCTCGCTGGTGAAGAGGACGTATGCCCCGTCTTGGTGGGGGTACTCATCGTGGAGACGACCGTCATTATGAGGCGGCGGTGGTGGAGCCGGAGCCGGCCCTGGAGCCGAAGCACGAGGCGCCGCAGCTGCCGACGGGGGAGCCGACAGACCCTCTTCTCGCGACAGTCGCTGTGCAAAGCTAAACTGCCGGAGGGTATGAGTGGCCGTCTTCGCCCCAGTGTGCATCTTGCATGGTGCATCGAGCATTTGCTCGAATGTGAGCTTGGGCTGCCAGTTGTTCTTGCCGGTCCGCTGCCGTTGAGAGCCGGCTTGAGTAGCCGGCGCATCTTCCTCTATGCTAGCCACCTGCTTGCTTGTAGAGCACGAATCCAGTTGATCCGCCTTGCGCTTGTTGTTCTGTCCGCCTCGGTTGTCGCCAGCCGGCTTGGGGGTAGACGGCGTGGGGACAATTTTGTCCGAGGCGGTGACCTAGACCCGCATAGCGGAGTCCGCCGCGACGTACTTGTCCGCCTTGGCCATGAGCACCGCCAGAGAGGTGGGCTCAGAACACATGAGCTTGTGCTTGAGTAGGGTGTCGTCTCGGCAGCCATCAATGAAATATTGAATGGCTTGTACCTCATGCACTCGTTCGCAGGAGTTGCGCAGCTCCGTCCAGTGCGTGACATAATCGCGAAGGGGTTCGTCAGGCCTCTGGACGCACATGGCCAACTCGCGAGGCCGACCAGGGCGTTTATAGGTGCCAGTGAAGTTGCAGACGAACGCCTCCTCGAAGTCAACCCAAGAGTTGACGCTGCCGGCTGGAAGGCTATTGAGCCATCTCCTGGCCGAGCCGGCCAGCATGAGAGGCATGTAGCGGACTGATACGCGCTTGTTGCCCCGAGCGATGCCGACCGCGGTGGTGTAGTCGATCAGCCAGTCTTCTGGCTTGGCCATGCCGTTGTACTTGGGGGTGTCCCGAGGGAGAGTGAAGCCTCTGGGGAAGGGATCCCCTAGGATCCGGGGGCCGAAGCACACCGGACCAATGGGACCATCCTCCTCAAGAAGGGCCGACTGCTCCACAAGGTTGAGGCATCGGCGAGCATCGGCGAGCATCGTTGTCGCTGTGAGGAACACGAGGGCCGATCCGGGCTGAGATTGGAAGGGTGTCCTAGGAGCTTGTGGCATTGGCCCCCTCCCGTCGCCTCGGAGGAGGAACCTCACGCACCGAATCCCCCTCATCGCCAGCATCCCTGTAATGTCAGCCTGAAGCAAGTTCGCTCTGGCGCAGGGAACGCCTGTCTGGACTGCCCTCGCCCTTCTGACCAGAAGTGCGATGCGAGGAGGAACCCTCGGCATGATGACGGCCGCTGGGGTTGCGGTGTGCTCCGGGATCGGCTCCCGGAGACACCAACTGTGCATGACCAGGGTCAAGAAGAGACTGCTGCTCATTACCGGCGTCAAGGAGATCCTTGACCCGCTTCTCTTGAAGGATGCGCTCCTCGCCCTCCACACTAGGCATTTCCGCCATAGCTGCTTGAGCGGCCCACAAGTTGGCCGCGGGGGTATCGTAAATGGGCTGCTTGCCACCTAGGATATCGGCGATGACCCGGCCGCGGCCGCGGACCTCGCTGCGTCGGCTAGGACCATCAGCAACCGGAGTGAGGCCATAAGCCGAGTTATACTCGTGCTGCGCGACCTCCATCCGACGTTTGGCAGCAGCGATGACAATGCCCTCCTCCAGGATCTGCCTGCGGGCCTCCTCAAGCGAGGCCCGAGCATCAGTTGGGTTTGCAGAGGTGGCGATAGGCGTCTTCAAGCCAGCAAGGGAAGCATGAAGCATGTCAGCAGAACCCGTAGCGGGGTAAGCTGCCTCTGCTGATGCCTTGCCGTGAGGCTTGGTGGTGCCGGCACCAATGACCATCATCTCCATGAGGTTGGAGACGACGCCGACGTGGTGCGGGGTAAGGCAACCCGCAGATGATGGTGAAACATCGAAGACGAGCACCTCGCTAGGGTACTCATCATGCGCAGGCACCTCCTCGAGGGAGAGCCTGCTGAAGCTGGCGCATAGCGCATCGATGTCGATGCCCTCGCCGAGGTAGCGAGGCTCATCATCGAGGCGCAGGTCGCTTAAGAGGACGTCGATGTTCGCAACAACAGCGATGACGACGCTGGGGAGCGACTCGTTGTCAGACTCCTCATCAGAGTCCGTGAGACGGACTAGAACATCGACCAACATCGCAGAAACCTCCGCATGGGCAGGCTCCACGGGCATGCTGATCAATCCGGACGCGAGGCATCCGGCGGTGTTGGCGAAGGGCCCCGCCCAGAGCGTAGGCAAGACCGGTGTCGTGGACGCCCCCACGGTGGGTGCCAAATGTCGGTGTTTACTCACGACATTAGCCATGGGTAGGCTAAACATGAGTGGTGGGAACCGAGAGGACAACGGCGAACTCTGGGAACGGGGTTGGCACAAGAGAGGGACGCACGATGTACCCAGGTTCAGGGCTCTCCGTAGAGATAACACCCCTAGTCCTGCCGGAATGTATAATGCACCAAAGAGGTTAGAGTGTGCTCCTTGAGCTGTTCGATGGAGGAGGAAGAAGGAGCTGCCGGCTCGTGTCTACCTCTCCTGTATGGGTGTGTGTGTGAGCAATTGATCGACCCTCTGCATGGAGGGGGGTCGGGGGGTTTTATAGACGAATCCACCGACCTACAATAATGATAAAAGTACAAAGGAGGGACCCGCCCGGCAGCCTCGCCGGCTGACCAGGGGGTCCACAGTGGTCTTGTCTTGTCGCTGGAGGGGCCCGCCGGCTGCAAGGTCCCGTTTGGCTATGGGACCCGCCGGCCAGCCAATGAAGCTCTCGCGTAAGGCCGACGCAGGACACGTATAGTACGTCCAGTGTCGTCTTGCGAGATTCGTCATGGGTTGCCAGTACGGTCGTCTCCACTGTTGCCACGCCAAGCTTGGTAATGGCATGAGTATTGACGGGCTGGTACTGTGCAGGGTTGATGGATCGTAGCCGGATTAGGTCAGCGACATGGCACTGTACCTGCTGTGCGCTCCAACCTTGTACCCGTGCTGACGCGTATTCACCTTTAATCGTATAGTCTCGTCATGGCCTACGATCTAATGTGACTTTAGCTCCCTGGCCGGCTAACGCCGCTAGCCGGCCTAGGAACGGCCGTCTCGCCTCTAGCCGGCAGATGCCTCCCAGACGGCCAGAAGGAGATAGTCGTCTCGCCCCTAGCCGGCAGGTGAGTCCTAGCCGGCCGAGAGGAGTTGGCCAACTTGCCCCTAGCCGGCAGGGGCTTCCTAGCCGGCCAGGGGGATTCAACCGTATGGAGAGAGTTGTGGTTTCTCTTTAATCTTGAATGCAAATGAGTACCTACCCCGAGGTTATCCCCCCGTCAGGAGGGGAGGGCCGCCGCCACCGCTGTGCTTGGGGATGGAGGGAAGGGCCGCCGCCACCACTGCAGTCGGGCTGCTAGATCCACACGCTGCAGTCGGGCTGGATCCATTTACTGCCACCGCTGCCACGCTTGGGGGGAGCGGTGAGCCGCCGCCGCCATTGCGCTCAGGGGGAGGGGAGGGTCGCTGCCGCAGCGCTCGGTGGTGGAAGGGGGGGACGGGGTCGCCGAACGGGAGCACGGGAGATGTTAAATGAACATGTTCAGTGCAAGTTACAACATGTTCAGTGTTATTGAAATGGTAGTTGAATTGATAGTTACAAAATAATAATAAAATAAAGAAGAAAGAATATAGAGGTTCTGCTGTAAAACTGAACATGCATATCAAAGAATCTTTATAGACTATTGTCTATATAGGTGTATAGACATCCAAATTTAGACTGTTGGAGATGCTTTAAAGATGGCTATAGAACTTGAAAACAAAAGACTGACACTTGACCGCGAGTAAAGATGGGAGTATACCATTCCAGTGTGAGCTACGAGCTCTAAATTTACAACGCTCGACAAACCTCCAAGAAGCACCCAGCAGCCGGTATGGTCATCATCACCAGTACATTCCGCACAACTTCCATAACACTTCCCCATATAACCTCCCTTGCAGCAATCGCTGGAGTATGCTGCAGGCCTCACAAGTGCTGTTTTCAGCGAAGGCATGCTTCCAAACAAAGGAACTTTACCGCCGAAAGAGTCAAGCAACAGCCAAACGAGGCTAGGGGTCGCTATACTCGGCCGGCAATCGCAGACGAAATCACAACTCTTGATGCTGAGACGCTTTACCGACTTGGACGAGATCTTGTCAAGGAACAGTACGCAAGATGCCATGGTCAGATCCTCCAGTACTGGGCAGCTTGCGAGATCAAGAATGCTTCCTTTGAGAACCATGTCCGTGAGCTCCAGTTTTCTCAAATGCCGGGAGACCAGAGGAGGGTTTTCCAGTGCGGCGAAGGTGACATTGAGCACCTGAGCTTGGCCCGCCAAAATTCGCCGGATCCAACCTTGGACGTGCGCGTCGTATTCCTCGACCAACTCGTCTAAGTGCAAGCTGGCCTCTTGCAGAATCGAGACATGGTGACCGGGGGGCTCTGGCAGCAGCGTGTCCAAGAAATCCTTGAGATGTTCGGGCCTGACCCACCCGTCCTCGGGGCTGATGCGCAGGCGGCGCATTGATTTCCAGGCGTGGCGCCAGCGGCCGGCGAGCACGCTCGTTCGGACCGCGTCATGCACCGACAGGAAGCCAAGGACGTGCTGGAGGACGCCGTCCGGCAGAGCGCTGATACGATCTTCGCTGCCCGGCATGACAACCTGTCGAACAGGTAGTGAGCACCACCGCGCTGGACACTGTTGCGACAAGAAAAAATTGACGAAATGAAGCAAAGATGTCACGACCTCGATCTCGATCTAAGCTAGGGTTTGTCTCAGATCAGAGAGGAGAGGGGATAGTGTGAGGTATATGCTGAGTATATTTGCTCGAAGAGGTATTATTTCTGTTTGGAGCAAAGCTCTGATAATACAACATAACTCTCACAGGCTAGTCGGGTGCTTATATAGCATCAGCGGCACACGGTAGAAATAAAAGAGTACAATAATAGCCGCAGGATATTCTTGGATGCTTCTATCTCGGCCATGCGTTAACTGAAGAAGAAGAACACTTCGTCAGGCCTGACAATGCCCCTCCCTGAGAGCGATCTTGTCCTCAAGGAGCTGTTGGTCGCTGGAACCAGCCTTGAATGGTTTGCTTGAAGAATGCTGGAAAGGTTCGCTTGATGAAGTCTGCATCTTCCCACGATGCATCATCAGGCGGAAGATTGGCCCATTGTATCAGCCATTGCACAACCGCAACATTGTTACGAGGAATTTGTCGTGTCTCCAGCACTAGAACTGGTTCTGTTTGGATAGTGCCATCAGAAGTGACCAGGGGCAAATCCGCGCAAGGTACTGCTCGTGGGCCTATGTGTTTTTTCAGTTGGCTGATATGGAAGACCGGATGGATGCCAACACCATCAAGGAGCAGAAGTTTATAAGCCACTTGTCCAATGCGGGCTAAAACCCGAAACGGACCATAGTACTTACTTTGTAATTTATATGAGAACGAAGGCCAAATGCATTGAACCTGTAGGGTTGCATTTTGAGATATACCATGTCCCCTACTTCAAAGCCCTTATCCACTCGCTTGCGGTCTGCATACTTTTTCATTCGAGCTTGTGCAGCAGCTAGATTGGACTTCAAGTGTTGTAAGAAGGCTTGTCTGTCAGTCAAGAATTTTGTGGCTTCAGGTGTTATGGCGTCAGGCAAACTGTATTCACCGATTGCTGGAGGGGGATAGCCATACATCGCTTCAAACGGGGTCTTTTGCAGGGAGGAGTGAAATGGGGAGTTATACCAGTATTCAGCGAGGCCCAAATGCTTAATCCAGCGCTTGGGATGACTTGATGTCATGCAGCGCAGATAGTTCTCGATGCATTGGTTAACACGCTCAGTCTGTCCGTCGGACTGGGGATGATAGGATGTGTTGTAGCGTAATTCAATTCCCATGGCTTTGAAGATATATTGCCAGAGTGTGCTAGTGAATATTCGGTCACGATCTGATACAATTGCCAGTGGTGGTCCATGTAGTTTGATCACATTATCAACAAAAGCTTGGGCCACTGTTTGCACTGTGAACGGGTGTGCCAAAGGAATAAAATGAGCGAACTTGGATAGTCTGTCCACAACCACAAAAATGACATCCATGCCTCCAGATTTGGGCAGACCTTCCATGAAATCCATGCTCAAATGGGTCCACACCATATCAGGTATATGGAGAGGGTCAAGAAACCCAGGATAAGGGCAATTCTCACCTTTATTTTTCTGACAAGCTGGACACTGAGCCACAAAGGCATCCATATCATGTTTAAGGCCGGGCCAGTAGAATATTCTTTTAATTCGTTCGTACGATGCTTTTCTTCCAGAGTGACCTCCTATGGCCGAAGAATGTAAAGCCTTGATAAGTTTGTTTCTGAGGTTGATATCTTTGCCAACATATATTCTTCCCTTGTGTCTGATAACTCCTCCGTGGAGCGAGTTTTTGTTAACAGAGTGATTTGTTGCCAAGGAGAGTTGTTCCAATAAGGTTTTGCAGTGGGGGTCTTGCAAGTAGGAGGCTTCCACTTGTTTGATCCACTCAGGTGTAACCATGGAGATTGCTAGCACAGAGTGTTTTCTGGAGAGTGTATCTGCAACAATGTTTTCTTTTCCTTTCCTATACTCAACTTGGAAATCAAACTCCAACAGCTTGACCATAAGCTTGTGTTGAATGCTGCTAGTGACTTTTTGGTCTGTCATGAATCGAAGACTCTGGTGATCGGTCTTTATGATTAACTTTTGCCCCAGGAAATAATGTCTCCAACGTTTAAGGGCTTCAATAATGGCTAGAGCTTCCTTCTCATAGGTTGATAGGGTTTTGTTTCTTGGACATAAGGTGGAACTGTAGTATGCCAATGGCTGGCTCTTCTGCATGAGGACAGCTCCCAATCCAGTGCCTGAGGCATCTGTTTCAAGGATGAATGGGAGGGAGAAATCAGGGAGAGCAAGAACTGGAGCAGTAGTGAGAGCAGTTTTTAGCTGTTGAAATGCAACATCTTGTGCGTGAGACCATTGAAAACTGTCTTTCTTGAGCATATCATGCAGGGGTCTTGCTATTTGTCCAAAGTTCTTAACAAATCTTCTATAGTATCCACATAACCCTAGGAAGCCCCTGAGTTGTGTCACATTGGTGGGTGTAGTCCAGTCAGCGACGGCTTGGATCTTGGCAGGATCTGTGGCTACACCAGAGCTGTTAATGATGTGTCCCAGATACTCTACTTGAGGAACATCAAATTGACATTTTGATAATTTAACCTTGAGTTGATGTTCCTTCAAGAGGTCTATAACAGTTTGCAAAAGAGATACGTGATCCTCAAGAGTTTTCCTGAAAACTAGTATATCATCAAAGAACACAAGTATAAATTTCCTGACATATCTGCCAAAGATATTGTTCATTAGAGCTTGAAAGGTGCCAGGAGCATTAGAGAGGCCAAAAGGCATGACCAGGAACTCATAGTGTCCAAAGGATGTTTGGAAAGCAGTCTTTGGTATGTCTTCTTCTTTCATTCTCACTTGATGTTCGGAAACCTTGCTCATGATACCAATTGTCACGACCTCGATCTCGATCTAAGCTAGGGTTTGTCTCAGATCAGAGAGGAGAGGGGAAAGTGTGAGGTATATGCTGAGTATATTCGTTGGAAGAGGTATTATTTCTGTTTGAAGCAATGCTCTGACAATACAACATAACTCTCGCAGGCTAGTTGGGTGCTTATATAGCATCAGCGGCACACGGTAGAAATAAAAGAGTACAATAATAGCCGCAGGATATTCTTGGATGCTTTTATCTCGGCCATTCGTTAACTGAAGAAGAAGAACATTCATCAGGGCTGACAAAAGAAGCGGGAACAAAACACGGGTGGAAGACGGGCTTGCCTCGCCGAGGCTTAGCTTCAATTGCCGCTGCGCAGCGCCAGGGCGGCGGCGCAGATGCCAGGAATCGTCCAACCCCAACGGAGAAGACAAAGCGCGTGCGCGTGAGCTCTCTATCTATTTCAGCTCGAGGAACGGTGGAGAGGACAGAGCGGTTATTGCTACTCCTACCAGGAAGACGCTCATCTACTAGAGTTGTTGAGTATATCGATTGCGGAACCTCACGGGCTCACTGTGCACCGCTGCTCTTCTGGACATAGCCACTGTGTGATGGGACTACACGCTGCGGTAGCTTTGGCTTACACAATACTATTATTAATCTACTAAAATAATGTAGAGTATTACATTCTCAAAATAAGTATCTTAAGTTTAGTACAACTTTGTACTAGAACTAGTACAAAGTTGAGACAATTATTTTAAAACAAAGGGAGTATATATTATTAATGGAACGCATTACGCAGCGGCGCTGCACGGCCGACTTCCCGTGCGGCGGCTCGCTAACCGTCCAGATCATCGCAGCATCTCCAAATCTCCTCACCTACTGTCTGCTATGGTTAAAAACAGACCAAGCACAGCTAAGAAAGCACAGGCAAAAGGCAGAAAAAGGCATACAACATCACATGCAATATTCTCTTCAATGTTTGAAATTTAAAAAGTTTTATCTACAATACCGTTTATCTAACTGATGATCCGTTTTCATCATTGACTTTTTCGTGACGAGTTCTTCGAAACTAGATCCCATGTCGGCATGTTTCGTCAACTATTTTTTCCGTTCATACTTGTCATATTTTTTTACCAACTTACCATATTATTAATCACTTACTTGCCTGAAAAAAATAACTTGATTGACAATTTTTAATGTTCTTCGTACAAAGCCTTGCAGCAGTTTATATCATACATGATATAAAAGCATGTGATGGATTATGTTTGTCAATTTATATATGTCAACTTTTCATATTTACATACAACTTTACCACAAAATTATTTTGTGTGTTTGTTAGTTTAATTATGCCAAGTTGTCATATTTACAAACGATGATCAAAAAAGATTTTTTTATGTTCACCGGTTTTAAATATGTTAAGTTGTCATATTTTTGCGCGTAATCGTCTAAAAAAGTTGTTTGTGCTTGCCAGTTTAATTATGTCAAGATGTAATATTTGTATGGTATTTTAAAAAATATGGTAATTAAGTTATTTTTTATCAGGCAAGTAAGTGCAACAAATATGGTAAGTACGAGCAAAAAAAATATTTGTCGAAACATGTTGACATGGGATCTAGTTTTGAAAATCTTGTTGTGACAAAGTCATTAGTAAAAACGGATCATTAATTGAGATAACGGTTTGAAAGATAAAATCTTTTTTAAAACGCAACGCTGCAAAGCGCGCTCTCCGCATGAGCCGTCGCATGGGAAAACGGTTGTGCACCGTGTACTGTTTAGATTTTTCCATTATTAATTTAAGTTATTATCTTCATAATGGATAATAATATAAGGAGAATATCATTGAGCCTTTAATTTGTTAGCCTATAAACTCGTCTTACCTTGATATCCGGTATGTTACTCCTAATATAAGTAACATGCTATTATTAGTCAATTTCATTATTTTCATTAATTAATTATCACATTTTTTTTACTTAGGTGATATTGATGTTACTATCTATATTATTTTTATTGTGAATAGTCTAAGGTCATCTCTAACCTAAACATCTTTTAAGATGCGTTTGATATACAGAGTGCATAAGGGTATAAGTTTCATCTCCAACGAGTGCGAATTTCTACCGGACCTATTCGTCGAGGGCGATGATGGGATTGTAATGTGTCAGCTCGTTGTCCCCCATTAGCTTTTTGTAGATATAGGTTGTGGCCAGCATAGACGTTGTAGTTGCTTAGGCCAATTCCATCACGCGGCCTTATCTTGTCTGGCTCCGTCCGTTTGGGATAAAAGGAACAAATCGGTCGGCCCAGCGCAAGACGGCCCGGGCCCATCTTGTCTGTTTTGTGCCCGGGACGACCCTTTTCGAGCGCAAACTTGCGCGGGGTTTGAGTCGCGGCGGACAACAAACACACGTGCGCTCGTCCTCGTCGGGGCCGCGTGGCAGGCGGACACCTACCTCCCACCCGCCCACATCAATGCGCACGAGCCGCCGGGCCCGCCTATCTTCCGCCCAGGGAACGGTCGCGGTCCTTCTTAAATGGGGAAGTCATGGACCGGTCGTCGTCCACAGTTCCCATTGCCACCCCATGGCCTCCTCGAAACCCGACAGCCAAACCCTAGCCTCCTCGAACTCGTCGGCCGCCCACCTCGCAGCCATGGGGCTGTGGAACTACGACCGCAAGGGGAAGCACGACCGCGAGGCTGGCTCCTTGTCGGGACGTCGCCGCGGCTCCGTGAAGGAGGAGGCCGCATCGCCACCGCGTTGTGTGTCCGCCGCGGCTCCCTTCACCATCGGCCCTAGGCCCGCCGGCCAGCGCGACCGGCAGTACCTCAGCGCTGAGGTATGCCGGCGCTACTGGGAGACGAGGACGCCGATCCCGTGGAGCAACGTCCACCTCCTAACGCATGGCACCTCTCCGCCGACCGGGTCCCGATCCCGCAGGTGCCGACGAGCGGCCGTGCGCGCCAAGACGAGATCGAGCGCCACCGCCGCCTCCTCCGCGACGACCTGTACTACGACGACAGGTACGCCGCCGACTCCACCCTCTTGGACAAGTGGCTAAGAGACGAGCACAACGTGCGGCGCGCCTCCTACTTCGTCACCACGGCCTCGGGGCCGCGGCGAGCACGGGAGGTGCGCGGGCGTAGACGGGTGTGCGGCCTCACGCCCACGCCGTCGCCTTCCCCGTCTCCGTCACCACCTCCACCTCCTCGCATGACGGAGGAAGAGGAGGCCCGACTCATGCAGCGTGTCATTGAGGACTCCATGATGATGCATGATGAACGTCAATGGTCGGCCCTAGACCGCGCTATGGCCCTCTCTACGTCCGGCGACGTCGCCATCCCCGAGCAGATGGAGGAGGAGGAGGTGGCCGCGTTCCCTCCGGATCTGGTGGGCCAGCAATGGAGCTGGTCGTGCACGGCGCCGGAGATGTTGCAGGCAGTGGGGCGTGAACTGGTGCCCCACGCCGTCGCGGTCACCGGAGCAGGACGCCTCGCCACGGGAGGAGGTGCTGCAGGCACCTGCCAGCTTCCAGCCCGCCCTCGCGCACCAGGGACCGCCGGCCCACCTCTCGACGCCGCCGACCTACGTCGACTTCGTCAGCGACGGCGACGACAATGACACCGACGGCCAGTGAAGACGGCGATGGCCACGACATCAACTGGCTTTTTTTTATGTTAATTATGTCAAACTGGGCCGTCTTGTGGCCGTGAAAACTGGACCGTTTTTTTATGTTAATGTTATTATGTTTTAAGTTTTTTAACTTCGTTTATTCACTTTTAAGTTAAGTTTTTCTATTTTTTTAATGACGTCCAATACGGACATGATTTGAGGTGCGGCCGCGCGGTGGACGTACGTAGGACCCAACGGACAGAAACGGACATGGACAAACCCATTGCCGTCCCAAACAGACAAAATCCGGCCAAACCGGACGTTTGTTTAGGGTCGTACGGTGAGTTGGCCTTAGGACACATGTGAGGCTAACGCTTGTGTTCTCAAGTGTGTGGCAGTTGGTTTCCTTGAGAGAGAAAAATGAGTACTTGACCTGACCATGTAGGTTGATGGGAATGGGCCAGAATTCAAGAGTCTTGCACGTCCGCGACCAAAAGATGCTAGTTTAATCTTTACCTATTAATAAAGTATCTATTGATTTTATGGTACATCATTAAAATTATCTTTAAAATTGTTTAATATTACCATCAATGCCATCTATAAATTATAAAAAATGTTTTGCAGAGAATCCTCGCATGGGCCGGCCCAAGCATAAGGACCATCTAGACTACGCTCTGCTCGTTGAAAAATAAACAGCACGTCCATTTGGGCCAGCCCATGGGCGGGGGCCTGTTTTTTAGTTTTTTAATTATTATTTATATGTTCCTTTTTATTTTTCTAATTCAAATAAATAAAAAAAAATCACAGTCCAAAAATTTATATTTACATAAATGCTTTATAAAACATAAAATGTTTGCGAATTCAAAAATTGTTCAGGATTTTGTAAAAATGTTTGCATATTAAAAAATCGTAATTTTGCAGAAAACATTCGTGAATCAAAAAAAGTCCATCATTTTGAGCAATTTCTTTAATGTAATAAAAAAATATTTCGTAATTCAAAAAATGAATTATTCGCCAATTCACAAAAAAATACATGAAAAAAGTTCGTAATATAAAATATTGTTTGGAATTTTAAAAAATATTATAAATAGTAAAGAAAAATCAATTTTAAAAATGTGCCCAAATTTGTAAAAATGTTCGCCAATGATTGAATGTATGCAGTTAAATAGTAATGCGTCCGAGTCTTTCTGATTATATACCTGAGTGAATTTTAAAGATTTAATTGTCGGGGTGGATCGGAATATTATAGTATATTTAAAGAAATGTTTCTTGACATTCAGAATAATTCTTTGGGTTACCAAGTTGTTTGATAACCATGATATTTTTAAAGAAATATGAACATTGTTTCAACTTGTGAATTGTGAATAAATCTAAAAGAAGAAATATTTTCTTGCATTTGTGAACAAAATTTCAAAATCTTGCGATGAGATATGAACATAATGTGGTTATCTCCATTGAAGATGGTGTTTTTTTTCTCCCGTTGCAACACACGGGCCCTTTTGCGAGTAAATTATTTAAAGATCCATCGGTGCACTGTTCAAACACATCTGGATACCAAATAGAAGCTGGGTACTTTAGATATAGACCGGTCTTATTAGCCTAATCAAATTTAATTATGTTAATTTTTGTGGACAAAGTTTAAATGAGAACTTAAAAAAATAATTTGATAAGTTAAATCTTGATAACCTGATAATTGCAGAATTTGATTTCGTTATCGGTGTGACTTGTGCTAGTTGTTAATGTGCTTCTTAAATAATTAATGAAGTTGTAAATCAAAATAATTAATGAAGTTGTAAATCAAAATAATTAGTTGCTGGTAGTATATTTCTTCTGTTGTAAATCAAAATAATTAATGAAGTTGCAGTAATTTTGCTATAGTTATTATATAACAAATATTTAACGCAGTCAGTATTTTTTCTGCCACCCATAGTTGGTAGTGGTCAAAATTAGCTGGGATCTACTAATGATTTACCGTACATGTTACAAAATTGTTTATAGTTCGTCCCGTAAATGAGTGCCTGCAACTTCAAAAGTTCAGACGGGATGACAACACCTGCGCTGAACCATGGTACAACTGTCAGAATATTTTCTAATAGCTAGATTCGTTATCTAGGGCTCCCAGAATACACAGGATGGAAGAGTTCTATGGGGAGGCATCATGCGCAAACACCGGCCAAGCTCGCATCCACACGGCGAGCGAACGTCCTGCATAAAGTCCTTCCAAGTGCTTGTCCATCATTAGCATTTTTCGCCTCTCCAACCCACTTTTAGGTGTTTGACAGAATGTATGGACTCTTTTCAGCATAGACCAATTAATGTAAAAAAGGCCCTCAGCTATGCTACCCATAGAGGCGAGCTGGGCTCAGCTATGCTGGTTCGACCCACGTGAAATCTTTCCCCGACCCATTTTAGATCGAACGACCTCTCCTCCTGCACCGTTTCCTCGCTCGGACTCCCCTCCCTGACCTAGCAGCCACCCCCTCGCACGCCTCCTCTCTCCCGCGAACCCATGGCGGCTCCCGCCTGATCTGCATCCCCATCGGTCCCCTCCCCTCGTGTACGTCAACGTCGCCTCCCCGGTCTACCTTGCCGCCACCCTGGTCTACCTCGCCGCCCAACCCTGGTCTACCTCGCCGTCCAGCTCGTCGTCGCCTCCCCGGCCTTCCTCGCCGCCCAGCCCGCCGTCCCCATCGTGAGAGGTAGCCACTCTCCCTCCTCCCCCCTCCTCCCCTCCCCCTCCGCCCTCTTCCCCCTTCCTTCACCAACCCCCTCATTCCTACCCCTAGCCTATTACAGGCATGGATGTGTGACCAGGGAGACGACCCTGTTGCGGGACTAGGCATGAAGCCTTGTTGTTGCTATTTCATTGCTGAAATAAAAATTGTTGTGTTTAGTTTATTTATTTTGCACATATTTTTGCGAAGATTTGATTTGTTTGTATTGTCATAGATGGATGAATTGGCAAGGAAACGAAGGTACCAAATAATATATTCATGCAGCCTAGCTCAGATACAGGCTACCAAACACAGTCTCGGCATAGCATGTCTCATTTGATGCAGCCTACCAAACACAGTCTCAATTCTGCATGCGTTAATACATACACTACTATCAAACAACTGTAGTTGCATGTATTAAGCATGTCTAGACTAAGCATGTCTCAAATGGAAACAACTAGCATAGGATGGGAACCGCTTACAAACACACCCTAAATTGACGTCGAAATAGCGTTTTAGCGCGGCGGAGAACTGTAGCACTTCAGCAGGCACGGTAAAATACCGCGCACGCGCCCAACCGCTTGGCACATATGAATAATTTGTGAAAAAAACATGATTTTAAACATTAAAAATTTGCAAAATGATGAATTGAGAAACATAGCATAGTTTAAATTCATGGTATAGTTTAAAATCATCTACTACAAGCAAGTTCATGACAAATAAGTTCACATAAATGAATGAAACATCAAGAATCATGCTCCATCTTCTTGCTTCTCTTCTTCCTCCTCTTCATCCTTCCCGCTCTCCTCCTCTTTTTCCTCCCGTTCATCATATTCAAGCACCTCCGCATCATTGGAACCTTGAACGATGTTCGCATTATCTCTAAAGACATGTAAAGCATCATGTGAAGGCATGTGAGACATCATACAAGGTGCTCTCGTGCCTCCCATGAGAGACCCAAAACTCATTTCTTCCATGGTAGCTCCCAAACCTCCCATGCCGGCCATGCATACAATGCCTTGCTTACGTGTTCCCATGCCCCCCTTGTCGGCCATGCGTCCCATGCCGGTCATGCCTCCCATAGGCGCTCCCATGCCTTCTATGTCGACCATGCCTTCCATGGCGCCCATGCCGCCAAGTGGCAGACCTAGCCCACTAGGCCAGGGTGGGCCAGCAGTGTTAGTGTATACATATATTTATTTATTTTATTTTATCACCTTTCTCCTATGACATTAAAGTTATTTTAAAATCTTAGGGTGGGTCATGGCCACCCTGGCCACCCTCTACCTCCGCCATTGATGCCGCCCAAGCTAACCATGGTAGCTTTGAAGCCTCCCTTGGTAGGTCCCATGCCTCTTAAGCCTCCCATGATAGTTCATATGCCTCTTAAGCCTCCCATGGTAGCTCCCATGCGTCCAATGCCCCATCATTTTTTTGTGACCAAGAGTTGATCATGGCAAAGGTTGATGTACTCCTTTTGCCTATCATCGATTTTAGATGTGTCCATGAAAAAGGGGTGCTTCTCATATTCCAACATTCTAACTTGCTCCTCCATGGCCAATTTCTTCTCCTCTAATGCCATCCTTTTCTCCTCGGCCGACACCCTCCTCTTCTCGGCCGCCAACCCCCTCTCATTTGCTTCCTTTCTTACCATCACAATAGTCTCCATACAATTTTTTTATGTCATCATCTCCTCCCTTCTTCTTCTTATTATTTTCTTTTGCAACTCCACTTGGTCTATTTGGCTTGGAGTAGGTAACCGAGTTTGGTGTAGGGCTCCTCTTGGCGCCATCACTTGATGCCTCCTCTGAAAAGACCTCGATGACGCCTAGAGGGGGGGGGGGGTGAATAGGCTATTTAAAAACTTCTTCGGATTTGGCTTGAACCTAATGCGGAAATAAACTAAGAGGGTATTTGTCAAGCACAAATCCTAAATGCACTAGGCACTGCAACGTGTATCAACAACACGATCTACCAAGATGGACACAATGCATTTACTAACAAGCACAAGTAAGTTACACAAACGTACTTGAGCTATATCACATGACAAGTAGGTAAATAACACAAGATACTAGATCACACTATATCACACGATATATCAAGGGCTGCAAGTATGTACGTGTGGATATAGAGGTATGCTTGAATGATTAATCTTGTACAAGAAATGGCCAACACAATATAATGAGCACAAGCAATATGCAATGTATGTGTGCTCAAATAACACAAGTAAACCACAAGTAAGGAGTTAGGGTTAAGGATAACCAAGGTCACTGAGACGAAGATGTATACCGATGTTCACTTCCTTGGAGGGAAGCTAGTCACCGTTAGAGAGGTGGATGTTACCACGAAGGCACACCAACGCCACGAAGGCTCACCCTATTCTCCCTCTGAGATAACTCCACGAAGGCGTTTCTCAACCACTAGTGGTAAGCCTTTGAGGTGGCTTCCAAACCCTCACAAACTTTTCCGGGGGAAATCACACGGATTGATTCCTCTCCAAAGAACTCCTACCGCCTAGGAGTCTCCAACCTCCAAGAGTAACAAGATCACGGGGAATGCTCAAAACTTGCTCAAATTACAAATAGCTTGGGTTGAGAGAAGGAGAGGGAGAAGATCTATCTTTTGATTGGAACAACTCTCAAAGGGGCTCACAAATGCTCTTGGGATCTAAGATTTGGAGTGAGAAAATGTGTGTGAGGTGGAAATGTGTTCTTATGAGGATAAGGCTATGTTGGACGAACCTCTCACGAAGTGGGAGGGGGGTATTTATAGTGTGGAGAGAAAAAGAGCCGCTGGGGACACTTTAAGTCACACAGAGTCCGGACGTCCGACACTTGTCGGACGTCCGGGCGTCCGTGAGGGGCCGGACGTCCGACAGAGGTCGGACGTCCGAGACCTGTAGGAATGACTGGAATTTATCTGAGTTTATCAGCGGCCGGACGTCCGACAGTGGCCGGTCGTCCGAGGCCTGTAGATGTGCCTGAACATGTTTGAACTCATCAGCAGCTGGACGTCCGGAGTGGCCCGGAAGTCCGTGTTATACAACACAATTTCTTCTGGTGGTGGCTTCCGGATTTCCGACGGGGGTAGGACGTCCGGAGCTCGGACGTCCGGAGGGAGCCGTATTTCTGAGCTATAGAACTCAATTTCTACTGGTGCATGCTTCCGGATTTTCGGGACTTGGCCGGACATCCGGACCTCGGACGTCCGGAGGTAGCCGGAAGTCCGGGTTATATGGCTTTGGTTTCTCTGGTGCACAGTTCCGGAATTCCGAAGTTGGTCGGCTATCCGGGCCTCGGACATCCGGAGAGAGCCGGAAGTCCGAGTTATATGGCTTAGATTTCTCTGGTATAGGATTCCGGATTTTCGAAGCTGTCGGTCGTCCGGCCCTCGGACGTCCGGAGGAGGCCGGATGTCCGAGGCACTGGTTCTGTCTTTAGATAACAGCAGAGCAGTGGAGATGTGGTCTGAGCAGAAAGTGAAGTTGTAGTTTGAGCAAGTTCATCGCAAAACCTGTGATCCCCTCTTAACAGTGCGGGATCCCTAAGGACTCAAGAATCATAAAAGAGTATTGATGATCTATACTTGAGTGTATACTTTTATTCGCTGATCATCACTCCGCACAACTAACGTCAAAGGAACTGATACCTTTGAGTTAGCCCTTTCACCTGAGCTTGATGTTGTTGTTCCTTCTTGGCTCAAGTTGAAAGCAAGACATGTTGAAGTCTTCAAGTAACTTTCCCATACACAATGCGGAAAGCCTAGCTTATGTATTCATCTTCATTTTTCCACCAAGTGAACATCCACAAGAATCAAGCATGAAGTTCTCAAGAATGCTTATCTTGATCTTGTCATGTCCACCATGTGAACATCCACAAGAATCAAGCATGTAGTGCTCAGGAATGCTTATCTTGATCTTGTCCTGTCCACCATGTGAACATCCACAAGAATCAAGCATGTAGTGCTCAGGAATGCTTATCTTGATCTTGTCCTTGTTAGCACATGAGGTTGTCCTTGTCAGCACATGATCATTGACAATAGTTTCAATGATATATTCGTGCTGATCCGCTTGAACTTGCACACCACAATCTTGATGACGATCACCACTTGACGTCATCCTTCATGGGTTGTATGAGATCTTCCTTTTGACGCAAGCCCAATGGAAACACACCTAACCCCCACATAGGAGTCTCACAAAGACCATGGGTTAGTACACAAACACGTAATGGACAATGCTTACCATACCATGGGATCACTTTATCCCTTTCGGTACATCTTATACGCTTTGTGTGTTGATCATCTTGATTTGCTCTTAGTCTGAGATCTTGATCAACCTAGTGTTTCTATGACCATTCTTTGGATAATACCTTGAATAACATCTTGGTCAACATATAAACTCCTTGAACCCAACAGATGGACTTTAAGAAGTGCCTATGGACAAATCCTATAAATATAACTTAAGGCAACCATTAGTCCATAGGGATTGTCATCAATTACCAAAACCACATATGGAGATATATTATGCTCTATCAATTTCCCCCATTTTGGTAATTGAAGACAACCACTTCAAGAGAGTTTATATAAGGAAATAAGCATAACCAAGCGCACATATACAAGGTAATAGTGCATGTGAGCAAGATGTAAATGCTTACGCAATAAAAGCAAAACCCTCTAAACGTATCCAAAGTAAACTCTCTAAACTTCTCCCCCATTGGCATCGATTGCCAAAATGGACGAAAAGTTTAGAAAGCAAATATAGTAGGTGGTCCTCCAACAAGTGTGTACTTCTCAGCAAATGAGTGCAGAAAAATACACGAATACAATGATAAGTAGTTGGAGGAAAACAAACTATATTAGGGACCCAAAGATTGCAAAAAGAATCGTATGCCACAAAGACATACAAAGATAGAGGCAAGCAATCAAAAGATCCCAGATGAAACAAAGAATCATATGGTCCTTCGGACCACATGAATAAAAGATATTATGATAAAGGCAACATAGTGCTTTATCAAAAACTAGAGAAGCTCCCCATGATTTGTGCACTAATATGAGATTTTTGTATTTGACACAGGTGCACAAAATAGGATCGTTGCTCCCCCAGAATTAATAGAAACACACAACGAGTGCAAGAAGATAGATGAGACAATAGGCATATCAATTGCACAAAACTAATGGTTGAGCAACATGTAAAGGAAGCAACTTAAGAATAAACTCAACCAGCGTAATGTGTGTGAGTCATGGCAAAGCACTTGAGAAGACTTAAGATAAGGATGAGCATTGCTCATCAACATAGTCTTGATGAATATGAGATACAAAGTGCAAGACATATCATTCCCACACACACATACTAGAAAATGGGTTCACAAACTTACTAATAAACAAAATAAGAACCAACGCTTGTGACAACCCATTGTGAAGATAGGAAGTAAGAATCTTGTCAAGAGGAGGGATACTAGTTGAAAATGGCAAAACCCTCATCAAGACAAGCATGAGGAAAAATAATCTTCACGGCCAAAGAGTGCACCAAGATGTAGGAAAATAAGATATGCACTCAAAACAAATCCTTTCACGTTGCCACCAAAACCGAAAAAAGAAATGCAGCGATGGACGTGAAAGAAAAGAGGATATCAATTAGAGATGTAACTTCTCTCATGTGACCAAGATTCTAAGTAGAAGACAATGATGATGATATATATATCCACAAAGAAGGATGTACACACGAAATGGTTACAAGAAGGAAGAACACTAGATATCCAAAAAGGGAAGTCATAAATATATCAATGAGATCTTTTGCTTGGAAGCATAGCACATGGCCTAATATTTTCTTATTGTATAATATGAACTTCCAACATACGAACATCAAAGACATACCAACTAGCAGTAATACATCATCATTCGGATGCTTTGAGAAAGCAAACAAGTACTACGAGAACAAATCAACGGATTCATGCCATGATGCAACCTGGAAAAGAAAAGACAGGTTGGGTCCTTTGCAAGAAAAGGAATGCATGAAGTGGATACTTGTTACCGAGACAACATTGGATTGATGTAGTAGATAGTTGTTCTTTGATCATCCTAACTTGGCTCCAATAATCACATGGTCTCAACATCTTCCTTATAGGTGAGCCGAGCATCCAATGCATCTCCAGTTGTTCCTGGAACAACAAAACAAACAAAATGGTGCCCAAACTCATTGGGGCCAAAGAGTTAGAAAACCAGCAATACATAGGACAAACTCCACACACATATGTGCATATAGATAGGAATTTGAATTTCATGCACACTTTAGCCAATTTATGGCAGGGTGGAGTTTCCCTTATATATTGGGTCAAAGGAGGAAAGCAAGCAAAAGAAGTTGTATATAGTAGCTAGATATGCATGCTCAAGACTCTCAAGAATCAACTCAACACAAAGTTGATAAGTCATCAAAAGACAAGATATCAAGTGACAATAAGATCCTAAAACAAAAGAACTATCACTTGAAAGATATCAATTAAAAGATACATCAAGGAATGAGATATCCATTGACACATGTCAAATAGAAGGCAACAAGAAACCAATTGAAGGAAAACAAACAAAGGTATCTAGTTTCTAAGAGAGAGCTAGGTTCCAACAAACAAAGCCCTCTACAAATTTTCATGATGGCACAAAGCATCATAAAGAGCAAGACTTGCCTCCCATCAACACACACTTGATGGGGATCAAATGATTTTATGATGGGTGAATAAAGAGAGTGTTTTTAAAGGGAATAGGATAGCTCCCCCAAGGGACGTGCATTATATAGAATTTGCATTTGAATACAAAACGCACACGATGGGATCATCACTTTCTCTATATCTATAACCACACTAGGCATGTTAAAAATAGATTCATAAGAGGCAAGAAAGACAAATGAAACACAAAATCCAATGTAAAGATGAATATCAATTCCAATCATATGATGGGAATACCAATTGTCAAGGACAAGAAGTATTTTTGAAATGATACTCATTGGTAGATCACAAATATATGCAAGATCATCTTTACCCATAAAATGCAAGCAAATGACACTTGTAGAGCTAACATGCTACCTAGGAACAAGATAATTTACAATATCAACGCTAAGTGGCAATACGTCAAATGTACACATTTTCTAGGTTTGTAATATGCACATAGCATATTACTCCCCCATAATGTGATAAACCAATAACATTAACAAGTGGCAAATTAAACCAACAAGAGATACTTAATGGATCATATAGAATTTGAATTTCTCATGAGTAAGGCATACCACATAGACACTAGATAATCTTGAAGCATCAAACTAAGTGGTATTCCCCATGTTTACACATTTATAGGATTGTGAGGTGTGCAAAGCACATCACTCCCCCACAATGGGATAATCCATTAATCTCTGACAAGAGCCAACAAAAATACAAACAAGACACAAAAGGCTCAATACAAGACTCACATGTACTTGATATGCAAACCAACATACCCATACTAGATTACTCAAGATAAGCAAGTTGGAAGCACAACATATACAAACGCATGCAAGGCACAAAACCACAACATGCAAAGGGGCAAGCACCTAACAATGTAAACAGTTTAAGTATAAGTTACCGTAAGGAGGCACATTGGATATAAGATAGAAACTCGATAATCCAAATGACTTGGCTTGAGATAATATGAATGATGAAGACCCCTTAATTCTTCATTATGTATCCAAGTCTCTAATGTCCTCCATAGTCACCTATTGATCAAGTTTGAGCTTGTTGGTCCCCAACTACGTTGGGTCCTAAGAGGTTAATGACAATAGGCTTGGCAACCCAAATGGTTCTTTTCTTGACACCATTTTGAGTACCAACAAACTTGGCAAACACATTGCCAACCTTATCCTTCCCAAGGGAATAGATATCATCAATAGTGATTGGGTTGGATAAGTTACCTCTTGTGCAAGACGAAGCAACGTGACCTTTCTCACGACATAAGTAGCAACATCTACCCTTTGCTTTCTTCCCAGTTGATTTCTCACCTTGGGGAGTGTTGGTTTGGGTCTTATTGGGAAGATGCCTTCCTTCAACTTGTAGTTGAATATGTGATTGAGTTTGTGGCCGCTTCCCTTGTTGCTTGTGACTTTGAGACTTCCTCTTCAGAGGGCAAGATCTAACATGGTGCCCTTTAACTTTGCACTTGAAGCAAATGATTTTGGCCGAATTCTTGACTTGTTCTAGGCCCCTCTTGTTCTTGTTTGAGTTTACTCCAAACTCATTTTTGTCATTCGGAGATGTTTGCTCACACAGGACATTGTTGAGTGTGGGCATCCCTTCATGACACTGTTCCAAGTCTTTCTTCAAAGAAGTGACTTGGGCCTTGAGCTCTTTGATTTCCTCTGCACGGTTAGTATCAATGCAAGTACTAGAGGAAGTGTAGGCTTCAATGTTAGAGCAACAAGGCAAGGAAAGTAATTCATCACATGAGGTAGCAACATTATGAGTAGACGAATTACGAGGACTAGCACATGGAAATATAGTACTTTGACCGGAAGTAGTGCCATTGTCCACATGAGGCTCGCTTGATGTTACCTTGGTGATGATAGCCTCATGAGCTAACTTTTGCACATTATAGGATGTTAGAAGATCGGCATGAGAGCTTGTGAGCATTACATGGTTTTGTTCCAACTTCCCATAATTGCTAGTTAGTAAATCAAGTTGAGCACGTAGCTCAACATTCTCCTTCAATGTTGATACTTCAAAAGAGGTAGAGTTAGATGTACAAGTATCATCAACAATATGAGAGGAGTAAGTAGCAAATAGAGACTTCTCATGAGTAGATTGAAGCTCCTCATAGATCTTAGAGGTTTTGATGAGCTCTCCCTTGACATTATTGCATTCAAGGAGAAGGACCTCAAAGTCCCTTTTAAGTTTATCATGAGCAACTTCAATCTCTCCTTTTGAAGATCTTAAGTCTCTACATGCTTGATGACTCTTCTCAAGTTCATGTTCAAGTTGTTCACTTTTAGCTTGTTCATGATTAAGTGAATCATTACAGTTTTCGAAGTAAGCAAGAACATCTTGGAACCTTTGAAGAGAGTTATTTTTAGCTTTATGAAGAATTTTACTGATCACATAGATATTTTCAGTCAAGTCATCATCATCATCCTCATCGCATATATCATCGTTATTGCACAGGGAAGATGATACCTCATTATTACCTCTTGCCATGAGGCACATGTGAACTGGAGGAGTTGATGATGATTCTTTTGGTGAATCAGATTCTTCATTAGCCAAAGGTACTTCATATTTCTTGATTTCCCCTAAATGGTTAGTCATAGAGCAACTAGGGAGAAACAAGATATTTTGATCAAGAGGACACGAGGAAGCAGGCATAACACCACAAACATTTGTCAAGGAATCTTTAGGTGAAATGCATGACCTATCAGTACAATAATTTACACTATGTGTGGTGCTAGATATGCTCGTGTCCATAGAGGCTATGCCATTTTCATCAACATATATTTCTTCACTCACCATGTCATTACCTTGTGAGATTGAAGATGCTGAGGTGTGCAAGCAATCGGATATGGGAGTAGTGGTGGACTCTTTAAGATCGAAAAGAGTGAAGAGCTCATGCACCAACTCCTTCATCATAATACCGTCTTCATCAAGATTGGACCCACCATATATATCTTCAAGTTTAGTCCAAACTTCATGAGGTGACTTGCAAGTCGAGATAGACTTGAACACTTCAGGACTTATGGTTCGATGAATGGCAAGAAAGGCCTCACAATCAAGATACATTTCATTAGTAGATGAAGATGCATCATCCCTTTTGTCGGCAATCCCTACAAGAACAATTCATAAAGTATTTGGGCCCATGGCCCAAAAGTGATGAAGCATACGAATTCTCCATAGGGTATAATTTGTGCCATCAAAGTCAAAGATGCCATTGTGCACTAATCCAATAGTCGACATCGATACTCTCTAGGTCGTGAAACCTAATTAAAGAGAGACCTAGCTCTGATACCAATTGAAAAGACCTCTATGACGACTAGAGGGGGGGGGGGTGAATAGGCTATTTAAAAACTTCTTCGGATTTGGCTTGAACCTAATGCGAAAATAAACTAATTTGGCTTGAACCTAATGCGAAAATAAACTAAGGGGGTACTTGTCAAGCACAAATCCTAAATGCACTAGGCACTGCAACGTGTATCAACAACACGATCTACCAAGATGGATACAATGCAGTTACTAACAAGCACAAGTAAGTTACACAAACTTACTTGAGCTATATCACATGACAAGTAGGTAAATAACACAAGATACTAGATCACACTATATCACACGATATATCTAGGGCTGCAAGTATGTACGTGTGGATATAGAGGGTATGCTTGAATGATTAATCTTGTACAAGAAATGGCCAACACAATATAATGAGCACAAGCAATATGCAATGTATGTATGCTCAAATAACACAAGTAAACCACAAGTAAGGAGTTAGGGTTAAGGATAACCAAGGTCACTGAGACGAAGATGTATCCCGATGTTCACTTCCTTGGAGGGACGCTAGTCACTGTTAGAGAGGTGGATGTTACCACGAAGGCACACAAACGCCACGAAGGCTCACCCTATTCTCCCTTTGAGATAACTCCACGAAGGCGTTTCTCAACCACTAGTGGTAAGCCTTTGATGTGGCTTCCAAACCCTCACAAACTTTTCCGGGGGAAATCACACGGATTGATTCCTCTCCGAAGAACTCCTACCGCCTAGGAGTCTCCAACCTCCAAGAGTAACAAGATCACGGGGAATGCTCAAAACTTGCTCAAATCACAAATAGCTTGGGTTGAGAGAAGGAGAGGGAGAAGATCTATCTTTTGATTGGAACAACTCTCAAAGGGGCTCACAAATGCTCTTGGGATCTAAGATTTGGAGTGAGCAAATGTGTGTGAGGTGGAAATGTGTTCTTATGAGGATACGGCTATGTTGGACGAACCTCTCACGAAGTGGGAGGGGGGTATTTATAGTGTGGAGAGAAAAAGAGCCGTTGGGGACACTTTAAGTCACACAGGGTCCGGACGTCCGACACTTGTCGGACGTCCGGGTGTCCGCTGTTGGAAATATGCCCTAGAGGCAATAATAAATTAGTTATTATTATATTTCTTAGTTCATGATATTCGTTTATTATCCATGCTATAATTGTATTGATTGGAAACACAATACTTGTGTGGATACATAGACAAAACACTGTCCCTAGTAAGCCTCTAGTTGACTAGCTCGTTGATCAAAGATGGTCAAGGTTTCCTGGCCATAGGCAAGTGTTGTCACTTGATAACGGGATCACATCATTAGGAGAATCATGTGATGGACTAGACCCAAACTAATAGACGTAGCATGTTGATCGTGTCATTTTGTTGCTACTGTTTTCTGCGTGTCAAGTATTTGTTCCTATGACCATGAGATCATATAACTCACGGACACCGGAGGAATTCTTTGTGTGTATCAAACGTCGCAACGTAACTGGGTGACTATAAAGATGCTCTACAGGTATCTCCGAAGGTGTTCGTTGAGTTAGTATAGATCGAGACTGGGATTTGTCACTCCGTGTGACGGAGAGGTATCTCGGGGCCCACTCGGTAATACAACATCACACACAAGCCTTGCAAGCAATGTAACTTAATGTAAGTTGCGGGATCTTGTATTACGGAACGAGTAAAGAGACTTGCCGGTAAACGAGATTGAAATAGGTATGCGGATTCTAACGATCGAATCTCGGGCAAGTAACATACCGAAGGACAAAGGGAATGACATACGGGATTATATGAATCCTTGGCACTGAGGTTCAAACGATAAGATCTTCGTAGAATATGTAGGATCCAATATGGGCATCCAGGTCCCGCTATTGGATATTGACCGAGGAGTCTCTCGGGTCATGTCTACATAGTTCTCGAACCCGCAGGGTCTGCACACTTAAGGTTCGACGTTGTTTTATGCGTATTTGAGTTATATGGTTGGTTACCGAATGTTGTTCGGAGTCCCGGATGAGATCACGGACGTCACGAGGGTTTCCGGAATGGTCCGGAAATGAAGATTGATATATAGGATGACCTCATTTGGTTACCGGAAGGTTTTCGTGCATTACCGGAAAAGTTTCGGACTCATCGGTAGTGTACCGGGAGTGCCGGGAGGGGTGCCGGGGACCATCGGGAGGGGTGTCACGCCCCAAGGGGTCTCATGGGCTATGGGAAGAGATAAACCAGCCCCTAGTGGGCTGGAATAAGTTCCCACTAAGGCCCATAAGGTTTGAGAAGGAAAAAACACAAGGTGGAAAGAGTTTCCAAGTGGGAAGGTGGAATCCTACTCCAAGTAGGATTGGAGTAGGACTCCTCCACCTCCAATTTCGGCCAAACCTTTAGGTTTTGAGGCTGCCTCCTTCCCTCCCTCCCACCTATATATACGGAGGTTTTAGGGCTGATTTGAGACGACTTTCTCACGGCTGCCCGACCACATACCTCCATAGTTTTTCCTCTAGATCGCGTTTCTGCGGAGCTCGGGCGGAGCCCTGCTGAGACAAGATCATCACCAACCTCCGGAGCACCGTCACGCTGCCGGAGAACTCTTCTACCTCTCCGTCTCTCTTGCTGGATCAAGAAGGCCGAGATCATCGTCGAGCTGTACGTGTGCTGAACGCGGAGGTGCCGTCCGTTCGGTACTAGATCGTGGGACTGATCGCGGGATTGTTCGCGGGGCGGATCGAGGGACGTGAGGACGTTCCACTACATCAACCGCGTTCTCTAACGCTTCTGCTGTACGATCTACGAGGGTACGTAGATCACTCATCCCCTCTCGTAGATGGACATCACCATGATAGGTCTTCGTGCGCGTAGGAAAATTTTTGTTTCCCATGCGACGTTCCCCAACAGTGGCATCATGAGCTAGGTTCATGTGTAGATGTCTTCTCGAGTAGAACACAAAAGTTTTTGTGGGCGGTGATGTGCGTTTTGCTGCCCTCCTTAGTCTTTTCTTGATTCCGCGGTATTGTTGGATTGAAGCGGCTTGGACCGACATTACTCGTACGCTTACGAGAGACTGGTTTCATCGTTACGAGTAACCCCCTTTGCTCAAAGATGACTGGCAAGTGTCGGTTTCTCCAACTTTAGTTGAATCGGATTTGACCGAGGAGGTCCTTGGATGAGGTTAAATAGCAACTCATATATCTCCGTTGTGGTGTTTGCGTAAGTAAGATGCGATCCTACTAGATACCCATGGTCACCACGTAAAACATGCAAACAACAAAATTAGAGGACGTCTAACTTGCTTTTGCAGGGTATGATTGTGATGTGATATGGCCAACGATGTGATGTGATATATTGGATGTATGAGATGATCATGTTGTAATAGAAATATCGACTTGCACGTCGATGGTACGGCAACCGGCAGGAGCCATAGGGTTGTCTTTATAACTAACGTTTGTGCTTGCAGATGCGTTTACTATTTTGCTAGGATGTAGCTTTAGTAGTAATAGCATGAGTAGCACGACAACCCCGATGGCAACACGTTGATGGAGATCATGATGATGGAGATCACGGTGTGACGCCGGTGACAAGAAGATCGTGCCGATGCTTTGGTGATGGAGATCAAGAAGCACGTGATGATGGCCATATCATGTCACTTATGAATTGCATGTGATGTTAATCCTTTTATGCACCTTATTTTGCTTAGAACGACGGTAGCATTATGAGGTGATCTCTCACTAAAATTTCAAGACGAAATTGTGTTCTCCCCGACTGTGCACCGTTGCGACAGTTCTTCGTTTCGAGACACCACGTGATGATCGGGTGTGATAGACTCAACGTTCACATACAACGGGTGCAAAACAGTTGCACACGCGGAACACTCGGGTTAAGCTTGACGAGCCTAGCATGTGCAGACATGGCCTCGGAACACATGAGACCGAAAGGTCGAGCATGAATCGTATAGTTGATATGATTAGCATAGAGATGCTTACCACTGAAACTATTCTCGACTCACGTGATGATCGGACTTGAGATAGTGGATTTGGATCATGTACCACTCAAATGACTAGAGAGATGTACTTTTTGAGTGGGAGTTCTTAAGTAATATGATTATTTGAACTAATTGTCATGAACATAGTCTAATGGTCTTTGCGAATTACGATGTAGCTTGCGCTATAGCTCTACTGTTTTTATATGTTCCTAGAGAAAATTTAGTTGAAAGTTGATAGTAGCAAACTTTGCAGACTGAGTCTGTAAAACCGAGGATTGTCCTCGTTGCTGCGCAGAAGGCTTATGTCCTTAATGCACCACTCGGCGTGTTGCACCTCGAGCGTCGTGTGTAGATGCTGTGAACATCCGACATACACGTTTCTGATGACTACACGATAGTTCAGTATAAAAATACTTAATGGCTTAGAAGCAAGGCGCCGAAAACGTTGTAAAACGTCACGGAACATAAGTGATGTTCTAAAAGAGATGAAATTGTGATTTCATGCTTGTGCCCTTGTTAAGAGGTACGAGACCTCCGACAAGATTCTTTGTCCACAAAGTAAAGGAGAAAAGCTCAATCGTTGAGCGTGTGCTCAGATTGTCTGAGTACGACAATCGCTTGAATCAAGTGGGAGTTAATCTTCCAGATGAGATAGTGATGGTTCTCCAAAGTCACTGCCACCAAGCTGTGAGAGCTTCGTGATGAACTATAACATATCAAGGATAGATACAATGATCCTTGAGCGATTCGCGATGTTTGACACTGCGAAAGTAGAAATCAAGAAGGAGCATCAATAGTTGATGGTTTGTAAAACCACTAAGTTTCAAGAAAGGCAAGGGCTAGAAGGGATACTTCATGAAACGGCAAAACAGTTGCTGCACTAATGAAGAGACCCAAGATTAAACCCAAACCCGAGACTAAGTGCTTCTGTAATGAGGAGAACAATCACTGAGGCGGAGCAACTCAAGATACTTGGTAGATAAGAAGGCTGGCAAAAGTCGAAAGAAGTGTATTTGATATACATGATGTTGATGTGTACTTTACTAGTACTCCTAGTAGCACGAGGGTATTGGATACCGGTTCGGTTGCTGAGTGATTAGTGACGCGAAATGAAAGCTACGGCATAAACGGAGACTAGCTAAAGCCGAGGTGACGATACGTGTTGGAAGTGTTTCCAAGATTGATATGATCAAACGTCGCACGCTCCCTCTACCATCGGGATTGGTGTTAAACCTAAATAATTGTTATTTGGTGCTTGCGTTAAGCATGAACATGATTGGATCGTGTTTATTGCAATATGATTATTCATTTAAAGAGAATAATGGTTACTCTATTTTCTTGAATAATCACCTTCAATGGTTTATTGAATCTCGATCGTAGTGTTACACATGTTCATGATATTGGTGCCAAAAGATACGAGTTGATGATGATAGTACCACTTACTTGTGGCACTGTCGCTTGAGTCATGTTAGTATAAATTGCATGGAGAGGCTCCATGCTGATGGATCTTTATACTCACCTGATTTCGAATCACTAGTGACATGCGAATCATACCACATGAGCAAGGCCTTGTTTTCATTGAGATGAAATAAGATAGTAACTTGTTGGAAGTGATACATTTTGATGTATGCAGTCCAATGGGTGCTGAGGCACGCAGTGGATATCATTATGTTCTTACTTCACTGACGATTTGAGTAGATACAGGAGTATTTACTTAATGAATCACAAGTCTAAAATGTTGAAAAGTTCAATTCCGTTTCAGAGTGAAGTTCGTCGTAACAAGAGGATAAATTGTCTATGATATGATCATGGAAATGAATATCTGAGTTACGAGTTTTGGTACACAGTTAAGACAATGTGGAAATTGTTTCGCAGTTCATGCCACCTGGAACATCATAGTGTGATGATGTGTCTGAACGTCATAGCCACGCACTATTTGGTATGGTGCATACTATGATGTCTCTTATCGAATTACCACTATCATTTATGGGTTATGCATTAGAGACAACTGCACTCACTTTAAATAGGGCACCGCGTATTTCCGTTGAGATGACACAGTATAGATTGAGGTTTAGAGAAATCTAAACTGTCGTTTCTTGAAAGTTTGGGGTTTCGACACTTATGTGAAAAAGTTTCAGTCTGGTAAGCTCGAACCCAAAGCGGATAAATGCATCTTCATAGGATATCCAAAACAGTTGGGTACATCTCCTATCTCAGATCCGAAAGCAAAGTGTTTGTTTCTAGAAACGGATCCTTTCTCGAGGAAAGGTTTCTCTTGAAAGAATTGAGTGGGAGGGTAGTAGAACTTGATGAGGTTATTGAACCATCACTTCAACCAGTGTGTAGCAGGGCGCAGGAAGTTGTTCATGTGGCGCCTACACCAATTGAAGTGGAAGCTGATGATGATCATCATTGAGCTTCGAATCAAGTTACTACAAACCTCGTAGGTCGACAAGGTCGCGTACTGCTGCAGAGTAGTACGGTAACCCTGTCTTGGAGGTCATGTTGTTGAGCAACAGTGAAACTACGAGTTATGGAGAAAGCGATGGTGGGCCCAGATTCCGACAAATGGCTGGAAGCCATGAAATCCGAGAGAGGATCCATGGATGAAAACAAAGTGTAGACTTTGGAAGAATTACTTGATGGTCATAGGACTATTGAGTAAAGATGGATTTTTAAAGGAAGACAGACGATGATGGTGATAAGTCACTATTAAGAAAAGCTCGACTTGTCGCAAAGATGTTTTCGATAAGATCAAACAGTTGACTATGATGAGACTTTCTCACTCGTAGCGATGCTAAAAGTCTGTTAGAATTATGTTAGTTGTTGATGCATTATTTATGAAATATTGCACGTAGGATGTCAAAACATTGTTTTCTCGACGGTTTCCTTGAGCAAACATTGTATGTGATACAACCAGAAGGTTTTGTTAATCCTAAAGATACTAGCAAGTATGCAAGCTCCAGTGATCCTTCAATGGACTGGTGCAAGCATCTCGGAGTTGGAATATACACTTTGATGAGATGGTCAAAGATTTTGGGTTTGTACAAGGTTTATGAGAAACTTGTATTTCCAAAGAAGTGAGTGGGAGCACTATAGAATTTCTGATAGGTATATGTGGTTGACATATTGTGGATCAGAAGTAATGTAGAATTTCTGTAAAGCATACAAGGTTGTTTGAAAGAAGTTTTCAAAGGAGTACCTGGATTACGCTACTTGAACGTTGAGCATCAAAGATCTATGGAGATAGATCGAAAGCGCTTAATAGAAGTTTCAACAAGATGCATGCCTTGACAAATTTTTGAAAGAGTTCAAAATAGACCAGCAAAGAAGGAGTTCTTGGTTGCGTTGTGAGGTGTGAATTTGAGTAAGACTCAAAACCCGACCACGGCAGAATAAAGAGAATAGAGGAAGGTCGTCTTCTATGCCTTAGCCGTAGAATCTAAAGTATGCCATGCTGTGTACCGCACCTGAAGTGTGCCTTGACTCAAAGTATGTTGAGAGGTACAGAGAGTGATCCATGATTGAATCACTAGCAGCGGTCGAAATTTATCCTTAGTAACTAATGGACTAAGGAATTTTTCTCGATTATGGAGGTGGTTAAAGAGTTTGTCGTAAAGGGTTACGTCAATGCAAGCTTTGACACTAATCCGGATAACTATGAGTAGTAAAACGGATTCGTATAGTAGAGTAGATATTTGGAGCATTTCCGAATAGCACGTAGTAGCAGCATCTATAAGATGACATAAAGATTTGGAAAGAACACACGAATCTGAAAGTTTCAGAACCATTGACTAAAACCTCTCTCACGAGCAAGACGTGATCAGACCCCATAACTATATGGGTGTTGGATTCGTTGGAATCACATGGTGATGTGAACTAGATTATTGACTCTAGTGCAAGTGGGAGACTGTTGGAAATATGCCCTAGAGGCAATAATAAATTAGTTATTATTATATTTCTTAGTTCATGATATTCGTTTATTATCCATGCTATAATTGTATTGATTGGAAACACAATACTTGTGTGGATACATAGACAAAACACTGTCCCTAGTAAGCCTCTAGTTGACTAGCTCGTTGATCAAAGATGGTCAAGGTTTCCTGGCCATAGGCAAGTGTTGTCACTTGATAACGGGATCACATCATTAGGAGAATCATGTGATGGACTAGACCCAAACTAATAGACGTAGCATGTTGATCGTGTCATTTTGTTGCTACTGTTTTCTGCGTGTCAAGTATTTGTTCCTATGACCATGAGATCATATAACTCACGGACACCGGAGGAATTCTTTGTGTGTATCAAACGTCGCAACGTAACTGGGTGACTATAAAGATGCTCTACAGGTATCTCCGAAGGTGTTCGTTGAGTTAGTATAGATCGAGACTGGGATTTGTCACTCCGTGTGACGGAGAGGTATCTCGGGGCCCACTCGGTAATACAACATCACACACAAGCCTTGCAAGCAATGTAACTTAATGTGAGTTGCGGGATCTTGTATTACGGAACGAGTAAAGAGACTTGCCGGTAAACGAGATTGAAATAGGTATGCGGATTCTAACGATCGAATCTCGGGCAAGTAACATACCGAAGGACAAAGGGAATGACATACGGGATTATATGAATCCTTGGCACTGAGGTTCAAACGATAAGATCTTCGTAGAATATGTAGGATCCAATATGGGCATCCAGGTCCCGCTATTGGATATTGACCGAGGAGTCTCTCGGGTCATGTCTACATAGTTCTCGAACCCGCAGGGTCTGCACACTTAAGGTTCGACGTTGTTTTATGCGTATTTGAGTTATATGGTTGGTTACCGAATGTTGTTCGGAGTCCCGGATGAGATCACGGACGTCACGAGGGTTTCCGGAATGGTCCGGAAACGAAGATTGATATATAGGATGACCTCATTTGGTTACCGGAAGGTTTTCGTGCATTACCGGAAAAGTTTCGGACTCATCGGTAGTGTACCGGGAGTGCCGGGAGGGGTGCCGGGGACCATCGGGAGGGGTGTCACGCCCCAAGGGGTCTCATGGGCTATGGGAAGAGATAAACCAGCCCCTAGTGGGCTGGAATAAGTTCCCACTAAGGCCCATAAGGTTTGAGAAGGAAAAAACACAAGGTGGAAAGAGTTTCCAAGTGGGAAGGTGGAATCCTACTCCAAGTAGGATTGGAGTAGGACTCCTCCACCTCCAATTTCGGCCAAACCTTTAGGTTTTGAGGCTGCCTCCTCCCCTCCCTCCCACCTATATATACGGAGGTTTTAGGGCTGATTTGAGACGACTTTCTCACGGCTGCCCGACCACATACCTCCATAGTTTTTCCTCTAGATCGCGTTTCTGCGGAGCTCGGGCGGAGCCCTGCTGAGACAAGATCATCACCAACCTCCGGAGCGCCGTCACGCTGCCGGAGAACTCTTCTACCTCTCCGTCTCTCTTGCTGGATCAAGAAGGCCGAGATCATCATCGAGCTGTACGTGTGCTGAACGCGGAGGTGCCGTCCGTTCGGTACTAGATCGTGGGACTGATCGCGGGATTGTTCGCGGGGCGGATCGAAGGACGTGAGGACGTTCCACTACATCAACCGCGTTCTCTAACACTTCTGCTGTACGATCTACGAGGGTACGTAGATCACTCATCCCCTCTCGTAGATGGACATCACCATGATAGGTCTTCGTGCGCGTAGGAAAATTTTTGTTTCCCATGCGACGTTCCCCAACATCCGCGAGGGGCCGGACGTCCGACAGAGGTCGGACGTCCGAGACCTGTAGGAATGACTGGAATTTATCTGAGTTAATCAGCGGCCGGACGTCCGACAGTGGCCGGTCGTCCGAGGCCTGTAGATGTGCCTGAACATGTTTGAACTCATCAGCAGCCGGACGTCCGGAGTGGCCCGGAAGTCCGTGTTATACAACACAATTTCTTCTGGTGGTGGCTTCCGGATTTCCGACGGGGGTCGGACTTCCGGAGCTCGGACGTCCGGAGGGAGCCGTATTTCCGAGCTATAGAACTCAATTTCTACTGGTGCAGGCTTCCGGATTTCCGGGACATGGCCGGACATCCGGACCTCGGACGTCCGGAGGTAGCCGGAAGTCCGAGTTATATGGCTCTGGTTTCTCTGGTGCACAGTTCCGGAATTCCGAAGTTGGTCGGCTATCCGGGCCTCGGACGTCCGGAGAGAGCCGGAAGTCCGAGTTATATGGCTCAGATTTCTCTGGTATAGGATTCCGGATTTCCGAAGGTGTCGGTCGTCCGGCCCTGGGACGTCTGGAGGAGGCCGGATGTCCGAGGCACTGGTTCTGTCTTTAGATAACAGCAGAGCAGTGGAGATGTGGTCTGAGCAGAAAGTGAAGTTGTAGTTTGAGCAAGTTCATCGCAAAACCTGTGATCCCCTCTTAATAGTGCGGGATCCCTAAGGACTCAAGAATCATAAAAGAGTATTGATGATCTATACTTGAGTGTATACTTTTATTCGCTGATCATCACTCCGCACAACTAACGTCAAAGGAACTGATACCTTTGAGTTAGCCCTTTCACCTGAGCTTGATGTTGTTGTTCCTTCTTGGCTCAAGTTGAAAGCAAGACATGTTGAAGTCTTCAAGTAACTTTCCCATACACAATGCAGAAAGCCTAGCTTATGTATTCATCTTCATTTGTCCACCAAGTGAACATCCACAAGAATCAAGCATGAAGTTCTCAAGAATGCTTATCTTGATCTTGTCCTGTCCACCATGTGAACATCCACAAGAATCAAGCATGTAGTGCTCAGGAATGCTTATCTTGATCTTGTCCTGTCCACCATGTGAACATCCACAAGAATCAAGCATGTAGTGCTCAGGAATGCTTATCTTGATCTTGTCCTTGTTAGCACATGAGGTTGTCCTTGTCAGCACATGATCATTGACAATAGTTTCAATGATATATTCGTGCTGATCCGCTTGAACTTGCACACCACAATCTTGATGACGATCACCACTTGACGTCATCCTTCATGGGTTGTATGAGATCTTCCTTTTGACGCAAGCCCAATGGAAACACACCTAACCCCCACATAGGAGTCTCACAAAGACCATGGGTTAATACACAAACACGTAATGGACAATGCTTACCATACCATGGGATCACTTTATCCCTTTCGGTACATCTTATACGCTTTGTGTGTTGATCATCTTGATTTGCTCATAGTGTGAGATCTTGATCAACCTAGTGTTTCTATGACCATTCTTTGGATAATACCTTGAATAACATCTTGGTCAACATATAAACTCCTTGAACCCAACAGATGGACTTTAAGAAGTGCCTATGGAAAAATCCTATAAATATAACTTAAGGCAACCATTAGTCCATAGGGATTGTCATCAATTACCAAAACCACATATGGAGATATATTATGCTCTATCATCCTCATCATCATCATAAGACCACTTCATCAACATTGCCTTTCTAGGTCTCCTCGTCATCATCATCATCATGTTTCTTCCATTTCTCCTCATCCTTCAACACTTCGTAGCAATGGGGCAACACAAATGCTCTCCCTCTCTTAACCTTTCCTTTGTTAGTTTTCCTTTCTTCTCCTCGAAACAAGCTTTGTGCAATATTGTGCTACAAACAAAAGAACAAGTTACCACTTGAAACACAAAAGATGAAGCATGAACATGGAACATAAAGAAATGGCACTTACCCTATCTCTATCATTAGTGCCACTTGGGTTTATCTTGGCAATCGATGACATTATCGTCGCCCACCTTTGGCAATCTCTGTTTATCATTGACCACTGAGAGCAAAGAGATCTATTGGTACGCTCAGTTCCACTATTGTCTTTTGCATTAAAGTACTCCATCCTATCCCAATACGATTTCTAGTTTGTCCACCCCCAACAGTGGCATCCATAGACACATTCAACCATGTATTGCATAGCAAGATGTCTTCGTCCATGGTGTAGTTGCATGCCATTCCTATTGGTGCATCAACCACACCCTCACCATCCTCATACACTTCATATTCATGATCATCTTGATGCACTTCATTTGTTTGAGATCAAAGAGAACTGTTGGAGCCAACACCCATAGTTAACAAATATGCGCCATCATTGAAGTATCCACTACAAAGTATGATAAAGAAAGCTATATCAAGCTACTCATATGTACACATTTCTAGCAACAACAGAAAAGAAGGAAAAAAAATCTTACCTTGCGGGCATTACATCAAACACCCTTTGGGCATCGGCCACCGGCGCACCAAATTGCGACTCCTCGAGCGCTTCCAGCGGCGGAGGCAGAGGTGGAGGTGGGGCCAGGGGCGCTGCTGGATTATTCCTTCCCGCCACTTTCTTCTTATTTTGTCCCACCGGCGCCAACGCCGTCGTCACCGCCGCCGCTATCGAATACTTGATGACGGAGCTCCGTGGCTTTGAGGTGGGCGGAGAAGCGAAGCCACCCTGAGGGTTCATCCGGGACGCCATGAAAAGGCCGCATGCGAGACTACTGCTTGGAGGCGGTGCTCCGCCGATGGTGAAACCAAAGGTCCATGTCGCGCAAGGGTTTGCGGCGGCCGTGGCCGATGGGTCACGGGCGTAGGAAGGGGTTGAGGGGATGTTAGCACGGCCATCCATCGCCAACAGAGGCGCGGGGTGAGGCGAAGGCGGGCGTGGCCAGAGCGACCAGTGGTGGTTGAAGGTTCACGCGCGTGATTTGTTTTTATCGCACGCGACATTATTGTGCGACTGCTGGAGCGCTCCTTTCGCCTACCCGCGCTATATGGCCTGTTTTTTTGGGCGCACGACTTATTTAGTGCCTTTGTTGGAGATGCTCTAAGAGCATGAAACTCCCAAAAACTGGCCTGCGTGCTAAAATTTGTTTTTAAACGAGATAGCTCCAACAGATGCTGCAAAATAGTGTGTGTGCAAAAAGGTTTTGGACACGTGCAAAAAAATGCTATCACACACTACAAATTTGGGGCATCGAATCACACGCACTTTATAATTTGCGTTGTTGTTTTGGACGTACGTTTTTGGGCATGTGAAAAACCAATGTTGACCCCAGCGTGCTAAAAGTATCTTAAAAGCATCCGTAGTGTAGCCATTTTTTGTAGAAGGTTGCCTATAAAACTATACACAATGAAAAATAACTTCCATGTTAATAGTCTAAGTTATTGCCTCCATAGTGGGTAGTAACATACGGTAGTAACATTGAGCCTTTCATTTATTAGCTTATAGGTTCATCTTGTCTTGGTATGTGTGATGTTACTCATAGTATGAGTAACTAGCTATGTTACTCAATTTCCCTCTTTTCTCATTAATTAGCTGCCACATTATATTTTCTCTTAGGTGGCATCTATGTTACTACCTATGTTACTCACACCGTGGATAGTCTAAAGTCATGGAGGTTGTGTCCATACACTATGAGTTGTAGTTTTGTTGCCTTCAAGCTTAGCACCGCCTCTAACCTTAGAGGCAGCCTCTAACAGATAATAAACAATTTAAAGGTCCTACAAAGTCAATACTGAAACTAATTTGCAAATGAAATGATGATTAAGGAGTAAACCATAATACACAAAAAGTTTTCGCTCACGTAATTCATGTTCTTATGAAATATAGTTTTATGATTCATTGTATATAAATTCGTATCCCATACATTGCACATAACAGTTATGTTCATAACTATGTGTTGAATATCTAAGAAAATTACTATCAGTTTTAATTTGAATAATCACTAAATAAATCATGATGATAATAAAATATATTAAACTACTCATGCAGACTAATATAGTAGATGAATAGATCGAATCTAAGGTACAAACTATAAACAAAAATTCTAGCACGATCTCAAACACAGAAGACATGATTGCATACAGTGCAGCAGCAGGAGAACAACCAGCATTGGTGTTGTCATTGATGAAGTAGTTTCCAAGATCGGGGAAGAAGTTGTCATCCGGGAAGTAGTTGATGCTAGCAGTTACACGAGTGCGCTCTCGAAAAACTTGATAGCTCCCGTACAGGATCACGAGAGGCGGGGTTCCGGAGGAATGTTGTCCCTTCTCGTGGTGCACGCCGGATGGGGTGATGGAGAAGACTTGTGTGGCAACGCAATGTTTTGGAATGGTGCAAAACCACATGTTGTGGTGGCGTCTAGGGTAGACGTTTGTCTGTTTATATAGTGTGGATCGGGTATGTCGTGGGAGTAAACCCATGTCCAAGTCGGTAACAACCCGAGGATCGAGAAGAATCGGAAACTGCTGAGTAATCAACACGTACGTTAAATATCAATTAATGAGTAATTAATTTTGTTGAGCATAAAAAATATAGACAATGTGCATAACTTTTTCCTCAGCTCAGCTCATTCCCGAAACTTGATGCGGCGCAGCGTGATGAGGCGTGGCGTGGCGAGGCGAGCGAGGAGGAGGAGCGCGCGTGTAGGTCTCCTCTTCTCATGATCATACAAGTGCTAGAAGATCTCACCTTATAAAATAGTGCAACCCCCACTCATCTAGTCGTATGGGACTAAATATTAGTACCACTCACACCAAACACAGCCATGCAAGAATGGGCCATGAGAATTTCAGATTTTAGTTGGGCTTTGGGCCAAAGGCCTACTAGGAGAAATCGAACAAGCCCCACAAAGTCTAATTGGCACATCTCATCATTTAGTTTCAAAACATTTATATACCAATGCTTAGTGGAGACTATTAAGTTGAACTTTAATGTGTACTACACAACTTTATTCTTATAGACGTTGTTGGGCCCCCAAGTGTAGAGTTTTGTAGGACAGTAGAAAATTTCCCTCAAGTGGATGACCTAAGGTTTATCAATCCGTGAGAGGTGTATGATGAAGATGGTCTCTGTCAAGCAACCCTACAATAAAATACAAGAATATCTTGTGTCCCCAACACACAAAATGCCACTGTTAAAAAATTCGTCTGATTTATAACTACTCGCACTACACGAATCAGAGAATTTGCCATCTACTGCTTCTTTGCCGTCTGCTGGCTGATGGCAAAGACCCTCTTTGCCATCAGCTATCAGAAACCAGACGGAAAAGAGGAGACTGATGGCAAAGATACTCTTTGCCATCAGTCTGCTCTTTGTCGTGTGCGAGGTGACGGCAAAGAGCATTCAGGCACACGAAAAAGAGCATGGGGCGGCCCACCCCGCACCCACTCTCTCCCCCTAACGACATCTTTCTTTGCCGTCTGCCTTTTACCTCTTTGCCGTCGGGGGGCAGACGACAAAGAGGTACATGCCCTAACGGCCGTCACCCCCACCCCCACACCCCTCTCTCCCCTAACGGTCGTCGCCCCAACCCCCACTCTCACCCCCACTCTCACTCCCCTCTCTCCCCGACGCACCCCCGGGGCCACCGCCGTCGTCCCATCACCGCCCCCGGCGCCCCGCCGCCCCCAACATGCCCACCGCCCCCGTCGCACCGCCGCACCACAGCCCCCGTCGCGCCCGTCCTCCCCGCCGCCCCGGCGCCCCATCTCCCCCAATGACATCTTTCTTACCCGCCACCAGCCGCCCCGCCGCCCCGCCGCCCACAACTCCCCAGCCGCCCCCGCCTGCCGCCCGCCCCTATTTTTATTTTTCTTTTCCTTTATTTATTTATGTTAAATTAGTTAGGTTAGTTCTTTAGTTTATTAGGTTAGTTCTTTAGTTATTAGGTTAATTAGGTTAGTTGTTAATTACCTATTGTTACTTAGGTTAGTTAGGTTAGTTGTTAGTGGTTACCTACTGGTAGTTAGGTTAGTTGTTACTTGTTAGTGGTAATTAGGTTAGTTGTTAGTGGTATTACCTACTGTTAATTAGGTTAGTTAGGTTAGTTGCTAATTACCTACTGTGCGTTAGGTTAGTTGTTAGGTTAGTAGTTGCCCGTGTAGAGCCCTCCGGTCGCCGCCTATGCTTGCACTAGCCACAACGTTAGGAAACATCGGTCAGCTTGTCACGCACCTGCCACGGCTACGACGCCATCGAGCTCACGTGCTGCAACAACGATGCTGCTGCAACCACCCCCATGAGGTCGGTGCAGAAACATTACTGGCGGGACCACCCCCTTGAGGCATCGGTGATATTCCACTGCAGCATCGAGGATAGTACAATAGCTCGCAACAGTAGTTGTTGCACCAACACGACATCTCGACGACACCCCTCACACCCGACACGTGCCCCGAAACCCCAACATGACGCCCCGACACGACATCTCAATGACACCCCGATACGAAATATTTTTTTATGGAACCCTAGATGACATCTATATAGGTTATATATTTGTGTTAGGTCATATATTTTTCGATTTTATTGGTGAACACAAAATATTTGTGTTGATCGGGTGGATTTACATGTGACAGTTGTCTCGTCGCTGTAAGGTCTGCTGTGGAAGACCTCCCCGTGCATTCTACGAGCTCCACCCCTGCATTCGTAGGTGAGTACAAATGTCATCTCCTCCTCGCCCCTTCATTTGCTCTGTGTCGGTGCTCGGATGAAACTTGCTAGATATAGGTAAATTAATTTATCAGTATGCGTGACTAGTTTGCGTCTCCCGTTCGAAAGGGTCACAATTATAAATATGCATGCATTTGCATATATTTATAACCGTGATTCTTTCGAATTGTCCAACATTATCCATGGATAGCCCGAGTATGTGTAGATTGGGTTTGTTTTCCCATATGCTTTGTTCCGGATCCGATGCACAATTTCGTTAGTGTGTCCAAGTTGTTCTCCGGATACACATCCTCTCTGTTTATTGCGGAGACGTGTATCAGGAGAGCATCGGGGAGGTGCTGCCAAAATTTTGCGTTGGATCCGGAGCAGAGCATGGGAAAACGAACCCAATCAACACATACTCGGGTGGGATTAGGACCTATCTTTATCTATTAGCGTGTAGGTTGCATGGACGTAATAAAACTGGTGAACTTGATTAACTGATGAATATATATTCTGAATTATATATAAATATATTTCTTGTGTGTTTAGTAACTACGCAAGAAGAGTGATCGTGCGTGGATGTACACCGGTCACCCTAGTCAGAAAGAGATGACGAAAGAATGGTTTCTAAAAACCAAGGAGTTTGTGAAAGACGCATTTGCAAATGGCCAGGAAACAAACTGGTGCCCTTGTCCTGAATGTGACTACTATAAAAAGAGGACAGAGTCTGTAATGATTAAACACCTGCAGAGGAGGGGTTTTAAGCCTAATTATACGGTTTGGACATTTCATGGTGAGTCTATACAATACACCAGAGTTGAGGTGGTTCGTCGTCGCACCGACGAGCATGGTACCGTGATCGAAGACACGGTGCAAGACTTTGATGATGCTCGGGATACGGAAGATGAGATGGAGGAATCTGCAAAGGCCTTCTATGAAATATTGGAGTCTTCAAAACGTCCTCTCCACGAGCACACTGAGCTTTGTCAGCTGGATGCCATTGCACAACTAATGGCTCCGAAGGCTCAGTTCAAGTTGGGAAGAGAATGCTACGACGCAATGATGACACTATTTGGACGCTTTCTACACAAAGACCATGCCATGTCTACAAACCTGTACCAGTCGGACAAAATACTTCATGTACTTAAGATGCCCTATGAGAAGATAGATGCATGTGAGAAAGGATGTGTCTTATTTAGGAAGGAGTATGCACACTTGGACTAAGGCTTCAACGCATTTTCATGGTCAAAGAGACAACCAGACAGATGACATGGCACAAAATGGGCAAAAGAATCGAACTATATGCGGGTCGGGATAAGATGGCGGTACACACATCGGATGGGGAAGCGTGGAAACATTTCGATGGATTGCATCAGGATAAAGCGACAGATCCAAGGAATCCTCGAGTCTGCATCTTCATGGATGGTTTTAATCCCTTCGGCATGACGACAACCCAATACAGTAGTTGGCCTGTATTTGTCATTCCACTCAATCTCCCCCGGGGAGATTATGCAAAGAAAGAACATATTTCTGACGTTGATAATTCCAGGGCCCAATTATCCGGGGAAGAATATGAATGTGTACATGCAAACGCTTAAGGATGAATTGCAAGATGCTTGGGATAATGGGGTCAAGACATACGATGCCGCTAGAAAAGAAAACTTCAAAATGCATGTGTGGTACATGTACTCTATGCATGACTTGCCGACGTATGCGCTATTCTCTGGATGGTGTGTGCATGGAAGATTCCCATGCCCCACATGCAAGTCACCTCTTCAGTTTCATTGGTTGCAGGATGGTCGGAAGTATTCTTGCTTTGACTTGCATAGACAGTTCCTGGATCCTGACCATCAGTGTGACATCCCAAATTTTGGAATGTTAATAAAATTATTAGATTGATTGTTTGTTTGTTTGAGTGATTGAAACTTGAGTGAAATTTGAAACTTTTCAAAAACTTTTGAATGAGAGGGAATAAAATGACTTTCCCGTTTCCTGTGGGTTCAAATTCATCTTTTTAAAACCAGCGAGAGGAGATAGCATGACTTCTTCAACTACAAAGAATTTGAACCAAGGTGGCACTTGAATTTCCTTTCGATTTTTCCTTTGCATTTTGTTTTCTTCTTCACTCAAGAAATGCCGGGGAATAATATTCTATCAAACACAAAAGAGAGGAGGAACATGACCCTCCAAAGCCAGGGGCATTTGTTGAAGTATTTTGAGCCAAGAAAACAAAATTTAATTGAGAAAATATTTGCAAAAAGAAAATAAAGCTTTTAGGGATTTTTTGAAAATAATAATATTTTTGAAGTATTTATTTTGGCCGTGGAAAAATGTCCATCTTCTTGGATTTATTTTTCTGATATTTGTGGTATATAACACTTATATTTTCGGGAAGGAATTTATTTCCTTTTCATATTTATTCTTTCCTGTTTTAATTATTAGGAAGTAAATCATTTTTTTTGGAAACTTACCCTCGCCCATTAGGGAACTTCCTATTCTGGCCCGACAGAGGATCTTCTCCTTCCTCTAGACTTCCTCCTCCCGTGCTAAGGCACCTTCCATGGCAGGGAGCCAAGAAATCCTCCCCTTCCAGAATTCGCGAAGTTCTTTCCCTCCTAGCTTCTCTCGTCGCCCCTATAAGAATGCTCAGGTCCTCCTCGTTCCATTCCCGTTGGAACCGCCGCCTCTCCCCACCTCCTCCTCCCCCTGTGAACCTCGCCGGAGCCGGCCACAGGAACTCTCCCGTCGCCACCCCACGCCCCTACCGAGCCCCTCCAGCACCCCACCCCTCCGCCACCCCACGCCCCTGCCGCGCCCCCCCTCACGCAACCTTCCCTCCCCGTCGCCCCCCTGCTGGCCGCACCTCTCCTCCAATCCGGCCACGCCGTCAGGAGCACGAGCAACCCCTGACGCTTCTCCTCGCCCCGGACGCCCTGGGCCCTCGTCGCCACCCCCCTCCACCGCCCCACCCTCCGCCACCCCACCCCCCCGCCGACGACCCCACCCCGCCGGAGTTGCCCCCTCGCCGGAGCAGCCCCTCCACGCCACCGTCCTCCCTGCCGTCGCTGCAACCCAGGAGCGCAGGTAACTTCCTGTTTGTTCTTTTCTTTCTTTCTTTTCTTCTACCTATTTCGTTTCACCGTTAGATCTTGATCCTAAGGCCCCAAATAGATCACCTCATAGCCGAACAGTTTTCTTCTAAAGTGCGGACGCTGGTTAGATTACATCGATCACGCACAGGTCTCACCCAATAAGAATCTGCCACGTCACCCCCTTTCTTTTTATCTTTTTCAGTCTTTATTCCCGAAACAGATTTGAATCTGATTTTAGAATGCCTATAACTTTTGATTCATAACTCCAATGAGGTTGAAACTTGTTCGAGTAGATCCCAATTTTTCTGTAGTTTTCAAAAACATATTATTTGCCTATGTTTGAAATTTTCAAATTTGAACTAGATCAGAAATATTATGTTTTGTTTCTGTTAGTTAACAGTAGGTTTGCAACAAGTTTTGATTTTAGTTTTATATGTTATCATGAAAGCAATTCTAGTTCTCTAATAACTTGCAATTGGTTTCTCTACTGTTTCAAATCCCGTTTGGAAATACTTTCAAATAGTTTGTGAAAAATACTTTATTTTATCTTAGTTAAATTTATATCTTAGTTCCCTGTTATTTAAGTATTTTATTTTTAGACAAAAAACTATTTAGTGTTTGATGTAGTAGAAGACTCCCTAGTCTTATTTGAAGTTTCCTTCGGATTCTTATTCACTCTCTCTCTTGTTTTGATTGCTAGTATTGAGTGCTTACGTGAATGATATGGTTGTTATATAGATTTCATCAGAGAGTGACGAGTAGTCTATCAAGTTATTCCTCAAGAACGAAAATTCTTCTTCGTCAACATCACAGGCAAGTCATTTGATCATGTATCACCTATGTTTTATGCATCGTAGTTCTACCATCCTATGCCCAATTGCATGCTGAGTAGGTACTTGGAAATTATGGTTACATATTGTAGTATCATGTGGTAGGCACCCAACAACCCTGTTACTAGGCCCGGGACGACAAATTTCATATTGCTATGCTTGAGTAGACGGGATTCTGGTTGAGAGTTTATCACGAGTAATGCGAGAATAATTTAATAACCAAGACCGGTTAAGTCAAGACTATTCAAGACCTCGTGATGCAATGTAACTCTGGGTGAAGGACGGTTGATCGGCTCCCTGGAGAAACCAGTGGATGACCCGAGATGCTGGAGACGTGCCATGACATCTTGCGGAAAGCTTCACCGAGGCTCAAAGATACGGACGGATATTTTCAAGACCCAAGGCTTACATGCACAGCCACAAGTCATTATGGGCTCTGGCTTGGTTGGACAATGCGACGACTCTGGACAGGCGGTGCTAGCAGATGTAGAAGAACGGTAGGATTGGATGGGCACCGACAGGGATTCAGAGGGACCCGTTGAAAGACCATGTTTTGATCATCCGGTCTTCAAACACCCTGAAGTGCGAGTACATACACGGAGGCGATCAAATCTTGTGGGGAACGTGTGCAAAACTCTGCAGAGTACTCAAACCTAATCGATTAGCCGTGTCCACGGTCATGGACAAATTGAGCCAAAGGAACTGAAGTAATCTGGAATTCTCAACACCATTTATATATATTTGATGTGGGTAATATTGATAACCTGGGTATGAGAACTGGTTGGCGGAACCATCTCATTAACAACCAACAGCGTAGTAATATTTTGCTTTTAGCCCCTCTTGTTGTAGGAGAAAATTTGCTTTACGCTAAAACTTACAACACCACCTGCCATATATGCATATAGTATAGATGATATTTTACCCCCTCTCATATGTGACTTGCCGGCATATTAAATATGCTGACCTACACGGCTGCAACGTCTTATGTTGCAGATATTTTTCTTCGACGAGTAAGAGTACGATTCAGGGTTACGGTCTACACTCAACTTGTCGTTGGTGTTTATTGGGACTCCACTCCCTTGACTGCTTCCGCTGAGATATTTAAGGTATATATCAGTTTAACGATATTTCCATGTGATTGCACTTTGATATATACATTGATGTACTGTGTGTGCCAGCATACTGATCCAGGGATGGCACAGATACACAGAGGCTTGACTCGTTTTGAGTCGGGTCGCTACAGAAATGGTATCAGAGCACATGTTGACTGTAGGACGTGGCCCTAGAAACTGGAAATTTCTTAGGAAAGGATCTCTCAAAAATTTTATTCTCAAGAACACCTTTTACTTCTCATCTCTTCTGATTTCATCAAATGTTCTCTCTCACCTCAAATAGTTATGCAATTCCCTTTCCTCTTTGACCCCATGAAGAATCAATGGAGTTCTACTTCAAAGTAAAGAGGATTCCACCATGCATTTGAAGAATTGAAGCTACACCAATTGAAGACCCTCAAGACCCGAAGAATACGAAGACCCTGAAGCGTTCGAATATTTATATGACCAATAGAAGTCCAAACCCCTGTTATATACCCACGTTAGATACTATTATTTGTGAGCCGTCATTGGTGTGTGTTTTTCGACAGCCACAAATAAAACCTATTCTCAAAAATATTGTTTTTATTGTGTGTATCTCCCTCCATCTATCTCTCTTACCCGTCTCATCCCAAAACCTTGGACCCAATAGATGGCGTATGAAGTTGGACTTGTAGTCTCTGGACCAATGACCTAGCTGGAGGCTGAAATATGGATTCAGAACATGGAGAATCACTTCGGGAGCAACTTGATCTCAAGGAAGTATGAAGTGGAACGCGCTCTTCAGCACTTTACACAAAGTGCCGCAATCTGGTGGAAAATGCATCATGCCATACAAGGATTTAGTGGAGCATAAACCTGGGACGAATGCAAGAAGACTTTGTTAAGATCCCATCTTATTCAGAAGTGCTATGATAATCCGAAGGAGAAGACTTATGCATGCAAGATCTGTGGAGAAATAGGACACACCCAGGTAAAACACAAGGATGGATGCACTCATTGTGAAGAAAATCACCCAGCTGAGGAGTGCCCAAGTAGTCAGGTGACTTGTTTCCTTTGTGAAGGGTCCACCCACTACCCAACTCAATGTCACATTTACCCCAAGGTACAACAAGTTGTCCAGCAGCAGAAAGAAGCAATGAAGGAAACACTCAAGAAGAAGATTCTAGAAGAGCCGGTGATGAACGAAAATATTGAAGACCCTGATGGACAAGGTCTGACCAGATTTTTCTCCAATGAATGCTACTCATGTGGAGAAGAAGGACATTATTCACAGGATTGCACGAAGGGAAGCCAAGAGTATCTGGGAAACTTCCCGACGGAAAAAGTGGAGTTTGATCCACTTGAAATAGAAGAACTGGCCAAAATAAAGGAGTCTGGAAAGAAAAAAAGGTACCCTCGGAAGAGCCAAATCTCTGCAGATATAGACCTGAGTCATGTCAGATGTTACAAGTGTATGGAATTTGGCCACCACAAATACATGTGCTCAGGAAGGAAGCCAGAAACCCAAGGAGCAAAAGCAAACACTAAGACGCCTCGAGGTCAGAACTCATTTTTTTTCGTTGCAAGGAAGCAGGACATTTTGCTAACGATTGTCCACAAAGGAAGAAAGCTAAAACGGAGTAGTTAAGTTTTGACCGCGGCAATTAGTGTAATCTGAAGAACTCTTGTTTTTCATGAGATCATGGAGTGAATTTTTTTGTAACAGAAATCCCTGAGATTGTAATAACATCATGAATAAATGGAATATATTGTCTCATGATTGCCTATGTTGAAACTATTTACGTTGTTTGTCTTCGAACAAAGATCTCTGAACAATTATGAGGATATGAGAAAATATGGTCTATGCAGGCATGAGTATAATTCATTTTAAGTGTGGTAGTAATCGGTAAACCCACAGGATCCACTGAGTAGGAATGTACCATAACTACCAAGGAGACCTATACATTCCTCTGAGTACCTATTTACTGACACCTGCAGATGACAACTCTCTACGAGTCATTCCTCAAGGGCCCAGAAACAATCATGACCCTGACCAGTGATCATGATTACCCGAAAATCCTGAAGGACATGATGAAGCACATTCATCTTGAAGGAGATGCAGTCTACAAAGGCTACCCATTCATGGAAAGTGGAGTAGAACTTTGGTATGTGGAAGTACACCTCCACCATGTGAAAGGAGTTTGTCCAAATACTATGGGGCATGTCACATCCCTGACACCTTAATCAACTTAGCTTTGTGCTCTTGTTTTCTTTGCATTGCATCTAGGAAATTTTCAACAAGAACAAAGCAAGGGTGAAGGAAAACTCAAAAACCCTAGCCAGTTCTCAAAATAAAGGAAAATTCAAACTAGTTAAAATCAATGGACCCAAAATGGCCTCAAGAAAAGTTCAATCATTCTGATAAATCATGGAAGTAAATAAGCAATGAAGAAAACCATTTTCCTGATACTTTAAGCATTTTAAATAAATGCAAAAAGCTACTGGTTTCAAGTTTAAAATTTGAAATCAGAAACTTTAAGTTTTCAAAAATGTTGAAAACTCCAGGAATGGTTGGATACACTCCAACTAATATTCTGGTGTGTTCAAAATGTTTTTACAAACTATTTTAGGAGCTGAAATAAATAGCAAATAAATAGTTTTCAAAACAGAATCAAAACAGAAAAGAAAAGAGAAAGAAAAGAGGAAAAACCTTACCTGTCGCCGGCCTAGCCCACCAGGGGCTCCCTGGTCATCTTCCTCCTCCTGCCAGTAGGCACGGGAGAAGATGAGCACGACGGCCAAGCCGGCCACCTCCTGCCTGCCTGCCCGCTGCTGGAGGCCTCCAGGAGCGCCAGCGCGACGCCTGCACCTTCTTATCCTCCTCCTCGCGGCTCTATCCTCTCCCCTAAGCCTCGATCCCCTTTTCCCCTCTCGGATCTCTCTCTCCTCGAAGCTCCCGGTCCTCCCCGACCCTGCCGGTAGCCTCACAAGATCCGTCGTGAGCTCCTCTTCCTGTTCCCCCTCTTCCCGAGGCTTTCCCCCTCCTTTAACCATGCTAGCCGCCGGAGCCCGAAGGATCTCATCGCCGGCCATGTCATTGCCGTCGTTGTGGTAATCAGCTCGCGAGGCCGAGCTCAGGAATGAGCTCCTCGAGCTGTGTAGATGGCGTAGGGCCTCTCTCCCAGCTCGCTAGTCCCCTGCATCGACACTCCCGTCGATGCCCGAGCCGCAGCCGCCGCTGACCTCATCGCCGGCAAGGATTCCGGTGACCACCGGGTCCAGCTCCACTCCCTTTAGATGCGGCGTTTCACTAGCTGCACGAAGCACTATTCTGCGCCCAAAACCGACGGCCGTAGCGCCGTTTAGCTCACTCCAGCGAACCCTCCGCCGCACCCGTGGTCGCCGCTGGTCATATTACGGTGGGGGTCGACATGGCCAGCTGAACCTAGTAGGTTTAAGCCTAATCTCTTGCTGACAGTGGGCCCAAGGCCAAGTCAAACTCAGTTAGGGGCTGGTCAGCGCAGGATTAGCCCCTGAGACGCTGACCAGTGGGTCCCCCCTGTCAGGTTTGACCTGATCAGGTCAGTTGACGTGCTGATGTCATGCTGATGCAGTAAAGGGGTTTTGTAGTATAAAAATAATTCCAGAAATGTTTAAAACTTCTAAAATTCATAGAAATTAATCTGTGACTCCAATGAAAATAATTTATATATGAAAAAGTATCAGAAAAATTCAAGGAATATGAATATGTCATTTTCAAACATGTTTGAAAATGTTACAGAACCCAAACATGTAGATTAATGAATAAGTTAATTCTTTTAATTACTTTGTAGATGGAATTTGGGAAATATTTAAATTTCACTATAAATGACATGATCAAACACTGTCCAAACTACAAACCAGCAACCTAACATGTCATACCATGCATGTTAAAAGCAAGTTGATCTGAGCATCAGGTCGAATCAATTAAAATGGTATCCGAGAATACCTCGTTTGAAGTGGTATTTGAATTTGATTCAAATGAACTTCAAACCTAATACATGTTAGCTATAATAGTTTACCATCTTGCATTCTCATGCCATGATCATGCATCATCTTGATTGCATATGTTTGATATTGGTTGTTGTCATTCCTTTCGGTAGGCTCCGCTCCCCTGGATTCCACCGAATATCCGTCTGACGGATATTGTCACTCCTCTGAGCAACAAGGCAAGCAACCATTTTGATCATCCCGATAAATCCCATGTTCTTGCTCCTGCACTTACTTATTGCATTAGGATCAAATGCTTGAAATGCTTTTGCCACGTTAGTTGAACCCACTTCCTTTGCATGACCTATCCTTGTCACAGTAAATAGCTGAACCTTGCAACCTAGCATACCTGGTAGTTGCTTGAGCCATGATGTGCCTTATCCTGCTATGCATGCTATGCTTAGAGTTGTGTATGGTCTGTCATCTAGGAGATGAACAGAATTGTGAGAATGTGTTCGGTAAGCAAAGGTTGTGTGTTGAATCTGATTTGGTAAAGGTACTGGTGAAAGGCTGTGTAGGAGTACATGGCGGGTTGTTTCATTGGAACCGTCCTTAGGAACTGAGTTCCGTGTATGTAATCCAAGACGAGATACTACCACATGCTGGGACCTGAAATATGACCCCGCTCGACTTATTAATCGCTTAGTACTCAGTCCAGGAGTTGCAAGTAGTTTCTGGTGTTTATAGTCATGCTGGAGGCCGTGCATGGTGCTGACCTAAGAGGTGGGGTGTGATGCGGTAGGCAGTGGCACGGTGTACGAAGTAGCACCCGGATGGTGGGCTTGGGAACCCTGCGCACATCGTTTGGGGCCGTGGCGGAAACCTCGGCCGGACTTCCGTGCGGGTTACCCTCAGATAGGCGATAGACCTGGACTAGGTACTAATGTGGTTAACGGTCGTGGCCGACTCCCTCGCTGGGCTTCCGCTTGAAGGTTGCCGAGGTGCATGATGTGCACATGGCGATAAGTGGCGAGAGCGTGTGTGACGAAGTACACCCCTGCAGGGTTATAATCTATTCGAATAGCCGCGTCCGCGGATATGGACTACTTGGAGACATATGTTGTTCATAGATAACTTCAATGGCTACTCATAAAATTGTCTAGATAAGCGTGAGTGTCGTGGACGGCATTTCCGTATGGAGATGGAATGATTCCGCGATGGTGTATTGTTGTGGTGTTAGTGGACTCGTGTGCGAGAAATCAAGTTGTCAAAATTATTTAAAAATGCAAGTTGTCTAGCCATGAGTCAAATGCTGGCTTTCCGCATGAAACCCCACCATACCTTATTGATACATTGCATGAGTAGTTAGTTATCCTAAAGTCTTGCTGAGTACCTCCGTACTCATGTTTGCTTAATAAATGTTGCAGAGGTTGCTAATGACCCTAATGGTGGGTTCTTCATAGACATCGACGACGGCGAGTAGCTGGTGTCCCAGCTACGATCTGACCCTAGGTTGGGTCTGTAGTATAGTCAGGCCATGTGCCCTCTAGTTTCACCTGTCTGTACTCAGACAGTTTTAAACACTTCCGCTGGCTTGTTACTGAATGACTGCTATTATGGGTCGTGAGACCTTACTGTGTAATATTATGTGTGAGGCTCTTCCGAGCCTCTTAAATAAAGCTGGTATGTTTATGGTTATGTTGTGATGCCATCGATGTATCTATACATATCGGTATGCCATGCGTACTTGTGTCGTACTTGATATGTATGGGGTTCGATTACCTAGCCGTGAACTTTAGTAGCACTCCTTACAGTGAAATGCCCCTTTGTGATCCAACGAGCCATGTTAGCTCGCTACTGCTCCGGATACATTGGTTGACCGGCATGTGTCCTTCTTAGCTGCTGTGTCTGTCCCCTTTGGGGAAATGTCACGCGATATAATGGAGTCCTTGTAGCTTGCTACGACTCGTCTACACTCGCTGGTGACCGACACCTGCTTTGTTGGGTCATGTATGCCTGTCCTTGTGCGGTACTGCCACTTTGGTTTATGACTAGACTTGTCGATCCGGGTTCTTTGACATTGGAATGCTAGCGACACAATTGCATACGTGAGTCAAAAGGCGCAAACGGTCCCAGCTAAGGTAAGGCTGCAGCCATGGGGTTAACCGTGCGTGAGACCGCAAAGGGATGCGACGTGTTACAGGCTGGATTCCTATGGCTTAGGATAGGGGTCCCGACAGCGTTGGTATCAGAGCCTGACTGACTGTAGGACTACTAAGCCAAACTGGTCGAAGTTGAGTCTAGAAATGCTTTAGTTATATATAAGGGAATTGTTTTGTGGAAGGGAACGTAAGACTCTTGTTCTCTCCTCAAGTTATACTATTCTGGCCATCCTCGTCTTTTCTGCGGGAATTAAGGACTAGGTTACTCATCTTCTTCTAGGCTCGTGTTTCTGATCGGTAGATTATAGGACTACGGGTCAGGAGATATTTGGGTTTCTTTAATTCCTAGGAAAAAGGAAGTAAGTTTGATGATCAGAGAATTGTACTTGATAGTTGAGTGGTTACGCTATTCCATTTTGGGTTGTCTCAAAATTTGTTTTTGAGCATTTACAACCGTTATGCTGCCCAATTTTGCATTCGGAGCTCTAATGCTTTTGCATTACTCTCTATTTACAGATTCCTGGTCGTCCTTCTCGACAGGTGGTACGTCTGACCAGGTGCATTGATGTGCCGGGTCATACGGCCATGCTGGTCAGGGTGATGTCGGAGTGCGGTTACCACTGGTACCCCGAGTACACAGTGGAGGAACAGTACCGAGATTTCAACCAGAGCCAGTACATCTGCATTGTTAGGGTATTTCCAGACTACCCTGGAGCTGAGGAGCCAATCCATTGGTCCTATGGGTTGGGAGTCACTGTTTACATGGTAGTACAAGATGCTGCCTATTCAATGCTGACCATTATGAGGGCGAGTCATGCACTGCTGCGGAATTCAGAATTCTGCTATGTTCCGGCCTCTCAGCCTGGTGAAGAGGGATACCTCAGAGGAGTCTATTTTGATTCTTCTATGGAGGATCCACTACTGTAGTCCACTGTTGAGATGCTAGAGAACAGAGACAGGGATGCTCGTGCTCTCCGCATGGAGCTTTATGCTACCCGTGCCCGTCTGTGGACCGCTTTGAGGCAGTTGGCACCGGTAGTCCAGATAGGGTACGGAGATATGGATATGCTGAACCCTGTTAGGACCCATCTTCCGGCCCATGTTGACTGGCCAGCTATAGGAGGAGTCACTCCTCTTCGGGGACCCCTCTTACCACCAGTCAGGGGACCAAGGCCACATCCGTGTCCTTATGGATCCCAGGGATCTCAGGCCAGAGTGTTTCCTGATCCGCAGGTTGAGCTTCCAGGTCATGGAGGTAATCTCTATGAGATGTTCTATGCGGATGCCTGAGCTGTGAGCGGAAGGATAGTATGGTAGTAGCCGTACGTTCACAGTCCTGCGTGACTTGTGAAGTATGCCTGTGATGTGAAATGAATTCCGGAGGCCTAGATAAATAATGTATAGGAAGCTTGTAAGCCTCTGATGAGTAGTTTCATAATTTCAATAGCTGCTCTTCCGTTAAGGTTGTACTGAACTATGTAAGGGTGTGTATGAACCATGGTGTATATATAGCAGTTGCTTGTTACCATGTTGTTCGGATATTCATTTCCGCATTCCTTGTGTTCAGTACATTCTTAATCCATAGCTAGTATTGATATGATATTGGTCTAAGCTGTGAGTTTGTTTGCCAGGATGGTGTTCACCAGGTTGAACCGTGCCCCTGCTCATGAGCAAGGCGAGGGTAGTCAAGCATCGCAGGAAGACCTGCCTCACCCGCCCTCTCTGGCGGAAGTTATGCTTGAGGCAGAGAGGAACAAAAGGGAGACCAACCGACTGTTAGAGTGTATTGAGCAGAATACGGCTTGTCAGCCTAGGAATGCTGCAGTGTCCCTCAACGACTTTGTGAAGCCGAATCCTCCAAAGTTTCATGACTCCGTCGATCCCCTCGACGCTGATGACTGGCTGTGCAACATCTCACGCAAGATTCGCTCTGCGAATGTTTCTGAGGCCGACAAGGTGACCTTTGCGGCGTATTTCCTGGAAGGACCCGCCAATCTGTGGTGGGAGAACTTTGAAGCGATGCGTCCTGCTGAACCAGCAGCCACATGGGCAGACTTCAGTGCAGCCTTCCGTCTGCACCATATTCCAGAGGGCCTGATGGATAGAAAGAGAGAGGAGTTCTGTGCTTTCACCCAGGGCAAGTTGTCCATGGATGCCTATAGCCGCGAGTTCGGTAACCTCGCCCGGTATGCAACAGAGGAGGTGTCTACTAACGCCAAGAAGAAAGCAAGATTCCGTAAGGGTTTGAGCCCTAAGCTTCGTCTGTTGGGGAACGTCGCATGGGAAACAAAAATTTTCCTACGCGCACGAAGACCTATCATGGTGATGTCCATCTACGAGAGGGGATGAGTGATCTATGTACCCTTGTAGAGCGTACAGTAGAAGCGTTAGAGAACGCGGTTGATGTAGTGGAACGTCCTCACGTCCCTCGATCCGCCCCGCGAACAATCCCGTGATCAGTCCCACGATCTAGTACCGAACGGACGGCACCTCCGCGTTCAGCACACGTACAGCTCGACGATGATCTCGGCCTTCTTGATCCAGCAAGAGCGACGGAGAGGTAGAAGAGTTCTCCGGCAGCGTGACGGCGCTCCGGAGGTTGGTGATGATCTTGTCTCAGCAGGGCTCCGCCCGAGCTCCGCAGAAACGCGATCTAGAGGAAAAACTATGGAGGTATGTGGTCGGGCAGTCGTGAGAAAGTCGTCTCAAATCAGCCCTAATTGCTCCATATATATAGGAGGAGGGAGGGAGACCTTGCCTTGGGGTCCAAGGGACCCTCAAGGGGTCGGCCGAGCCAAGGGGGGAGGACTCCCCCCCAAACCGAGTTGGACTTGGTTTGGTGGGAGGAGTCCCCCTCCCTTCCCACTTCCTCCCTCTTTTTTTTCTTTTCCTTTGATTCTTTATTCTTGGCGCATAGGCCCACTTGGGGCTGTCCCACCAGCCCACTAAGGGCTGGTGTGTCTCCCCAAAGCCTATGGGCTTCCCCGGGGTGGGTTGCCCCCCCCGGTGAACTCCCGGAACCCATTCGTCATTCCCGGTACATTTCCGGTAACTCCGAAAACCTTCCGGTAATCAAATGAGGTCATCCTATATATCAATCTTCGTTTCCGGACCATTCCGGAAACCCTCTTGACGTCCGTGATCTCATCCGAGACTCCGAACAACATTCGGTAACCAACCATATAACTCAAACACGCATAAAACAACGTCGAACCTTAAGTGTGCAGACCCTGCGGGTTCGAGAACTATGTAGACATGACCCGAGAGACTCCTCGGTCAATATCCAATAGCGGGACCTGGATGCCCATATTGGATCCTACATATTCTACGAAGATCTTATCGTTTGAACCTCAGTGCCAAGGATTCGTATAATCCCGTATGTCATTCCCTTTGTCCTTCGGTATGTTACTTGCCCGAGATTCGATCATCAGTATCCGCATACCTATTTCAATCTCGTTTACCGACAAGTCTCTTTACTCGTTCCGTAATACAAGATCCCGCAACTTACACTAAGTTACATTGCTTGCAAGGCTTGTGTGTGATGTTTTATTACCGAGTGGGCCCCGAGATACCTCTCCGTCACACGGAGTGACAAATCCCAGTCTTGATCCATACTAACTCAACTAACACCTTCGGAGATACCTGTAGAGCATCTTTATAGTCACCCAGTTACGTTGCGACGTTTGATACACACAAAGTATTCCTCCGGTGTCAGTGAGTTATATGATCTCATGGTCATAGGAATAAATACTTGACATGCAGAAAACAGTAGCAACAAAATGACATGATCAACATGCTACGTCTATTAGTTTGGGTCTAGTCCATCACGTGGTTCTCCCAATGACGTGATCCAGTTATCAAGCAACAACACCTTGTTCATAATCAGAAGACACTGACTATCATCGATCAACTGGCTAGCCAACTAGAGGCATGCTAGGGACGGTGTTTTGTCTATGTATCCACACATGTAAATGAGTCTTCATTCAATACAATTATAGCATGGATAATAAACTATTATCTTGATACAGGAATTATAATAATAACTATACATTTATTATTGCCTCTAGGGCATAATTCTAACAGTCTCCCACTTGCACTATAGTCAATAATCTAGCCCTCACATCACCATGTGAATTACATTGTAATAAATCTAACACCCATACAGTTCTGGTGTCGATCATGTTTTGGCCGTGGAAGAGGTTTAGTCAGCGGGTCTGCTACATTCAGATCCGTGTGCACTTTGCATATATTTACGTCCTCCTCCTCGACGTTGTCGCGGATGAGGTTGAAGCGTCGTTTGATGTGTCTGGTCTTCTTGTGAAACCTTGGCTCCTTTGCTAAGGCAATGGCACCAGTGTTGTCACAGAACAAGGTTATTGGATCCAGTGCACTTGGCACCACTCCAAGATCCGTCATGAACTGCTTCATCCAGACACCCTCCTTAGCTGCCTCCGAGGCAGCCATGTACTCCGCTTCACATGTAGAATCTGCTACGACGCTTTGCTTGGAACTGCACCAGCTTACTGCACCCTCATTAAGAATAAATACGTATCCGGTTTGCGACTTAGAGTCGTCCGGATCTGTGTCAAAGCTTGCATCGACGTAACCTTTTACGGCGAGCTCTTCGTCACCTCCATACACGAGAAACATCTCCTTAGTCCTTTTCAGGTACTTCAGGATATTCTTGACCGCTGTCCAGTGATCCACTCCTGGATTACTCTGGAACCTACCTGCCATACTTATGGCCAGGCTAACATCGGGTCTAGTGCACAGCATCGCATACATGATAGAACCTATGGCTGAAGCATAGGGGACGGAGCGCATATGCTCTCTATCTTCATCAGTTGCTGGGCACTGAGTCTTACTCAATCTCGTACCTTGTAACACTGGCAAGAACCCTTTCTTGGACTGTTCCATTTTGAACCTCTTCAAAACTTTATCAAGGTATGTGCTTTGTGAAAGTCCTATCAGGCGTTTTGATCTATCCCTATAGATCTTAATGCCTAGAATGTAAGCAGCTTCTCCTAGGTCCTTCATAGAGAAACTTTTATTCAAGTAACCTTTTATGCTCTCCAAAAGCTCTACGTTGTTTCCAATCAGTAATATGTCATCCACATATAATATTAGAAACGCCACAGAGCTCCCACTCACTTTCTTGTAAACACAAGATTCTCCAACCACTTGTATAAACCCAAATGCTTTGATCACCTCATCAAAGCGTTTGTTCCAACTCCGAGATGCTTGCACCAGTCCATAAATGGATCGTTGGAGTTTGCACACCTTGTCAGCATTTTTAGGATCGACAAAACCTTCGGGTTGCATCATATACAACTCTTCCTTAAGGAAACCGTTAAGGAACGCCGTTTTGACATCCATCTGCTAGATTTCATAATCGAAAAATGCAGCTATTGCTAACATGATTCTGACGGACTTAAGCATTGCCACGGGAGAGAAAGTCTCATCGTAGTCAATCCCTGGAACTTGTGAAAAACCCTTTGCCACAAGTCGAGCTTTATAAACGGTCACATTACCGTCAGCGTCCGTCTTCTTCTTAAAGATCCATCTGTTCTGAATAGCCTTGCGGCCCTCAGGTAGTATCTCCAAAGTCCACACTTTGTTCTCATACATGGATCCTATCTCAGATTTCATGGCTTCTAGCCATTTGTTGGAATCTGGGCCCACCATTGCTTCTTCATAATTCGCAGGTTCATTGTTGTCTAATAACATGATTGACAAGACGGGATTACCGTACCACTCTGGAGCAGCACGTGATCTCGTCGACCTGCGTGGTTCAACAGAAACTTGAACTGGAGTTTCATGATCATCATCATTAACTTCCTCCTCAACCGGCGTCGCAATGACAGAGGTTTCCCCTTGCCCTGCGCCACCATCCAGAGGGATGAGAGGTTCGACAACCTCGTCAAGTTCTATCTTCCTCCCACTCAATTCTCTCGAGAGAAACTCCGTCTCGAAAAAGCTCCGTTTTTAGCAACAAACACTTTGCCCTCGGATTTGAGATAGAAGGTGTACCCAACTGTCTCTTTTGGGTAACCTATGAAGACGCACTTTTCCGCTTTGGGTTCCAGCTTTTCAGGCTGAAGCTTTTTGACATAAGCATCACATCCCCAAACTTTAAGGAACGACAACTTTGGCCTTTTGCCATACCACAGTTCGTATGGTGTCGTCTCAACGGATTTTGATGGTGCCCTATTTAAAGTGAATGCAGCTGTTTCTAATGCATAACCCCAAAATGATAACGGCAAATCAGTAAGAGACATCATAGATCGCACCATCTCTAACAAAGTACGATTATGACGTTCGGACACACCATTACGCTGTGGTGTTCCAGGCGGTGTTAACTGCGAAACAATTCCACATTGTCTTAAGTGAGTACCAAACTCGAAACTCAGATATTCATCCCCACGATCAGACCGTAGGAACTTGATCTTCTTGTTACGATGATTTTCCACTTCACTCTGAAATTGCTTGAACTTTTCAAATGTTTCAGACTTGTGCTTCATCAAGTAGACATAACCATATCTACTTAAATCGTCAGTGAAGGTGAGAAAATAACGATATCCGCCGCGTGCCTACACGCTCATTGGACCACACACATCGGTATGTATGATTTCCAACAAGTCACTTGCACGCTCCATTGTTCCGGAGAACGGAGTCTTAGTCATCTTGCCCATGAGGCATGGTTCGCACGTGTCAAGTGAATCAAAGTCAAGTGACTCCAAAAGTCCATCAGCATGGAGTTTCTTCATGCGCTTTACACCAATATGACCCAAGCGGCAGTGCCACAAAAATATGGCGCTATCATTGTTTACTCTAACTCTTTTGGTCTCAATGTTATGTATATGCGTATCTCTATCAAGATTCAATATGAACAATCCTCTCACATTCGGTGCATGACCATAAAAGATGTTACTCATAGAAATAGAACAACCATTATTCTCAGACTTAAAAGAGTAACCGTCTCGCAATAAACAAGATCCAGATATAATGTTCATGCTCAACGCAGGCACTAAATAACAACGATTTAAGTTCATCACTAATCCCGATGGTAGCTGAAGTGACACTGTGCCGACGGCGATTGCATCAACCTTGGAACCATTTCCTACGCGCATCGTCACTTCGTCTTTCGCCAGCCTTCGTCTATTCCGCAGTTCCTGTTTCGAGTTGCAAATGTGAGCAACAGAACCGGTATCGAATACCCAGGCACTACTACGAGAGCCGGTTAAGTACACATCAATAACATGTATATCAAATATACCTGATTTTTCTTTGCCCGCCTTCTTATCTGCCAGATACTTGGGGCAATTGCGCTTCCAGTGACCCATACCCTTGCAATAGAAGCACTCTGTTTCAGGCTTAGGTCCAGCCTTGGGTTTCTTCGGCGGATTGGCAACAGGCTTGCCGCTCTTCTTCGAATTGCCCTTCTTGCCTTTGCCGTTTCTCTTGAAACTAGTGGTCTTGCTCACCATCAACACTTGATGCTCTTTACGGAGTTCAGACTCTACGACTTTCAGCATCGCAAACAACTCGCCGGGAGACTTGTTCATCCCTTGCATGTTGTAGTTCAACACAAAGCCTTTATAGCTTGGCGGCAGTGATTGAAGGATTCTGTCAGTGATAGCTTCTTGTGGGAGTTCAATCCCCAGTTCAGCTAGACGGTTTGAGTACCCAGACATTTTGAGCACATGTTCACTGACAGACGAGTTTTCCTCCATCTTGCAAGCATAGAATTTATCGGAGGTCTCATACCTCTCGATCCGGGCGTTCTTATGAAAGATAAACTTCAACTCCTGGAACATCTCAAATGCTCCATGACGCTCAAAGCGACGTTGAAGTCCCGGTTCTAAGCCATACAAGACTGCACATTGAACTATTGAGTAGTCCTCCTTACGTGCTAACCAAGCGTTCTTAACATCCTGATCAGCCGTAGCGGGTGGTTCATCTCCTAGCGCAGCATTAAGGACATAATCCTTCTTCCCAGCTTGTAAGATTAGCTTAAGATTACGAGCCCAGTCTACAAAGTTGCTTCCATCATCTTTCAACTTAGCTTTCTCTAGGAACGTATTAAAATTCAGGATGACACTTGCGTGAGCCATGATCTACAACACAAATATATTCAAAGTGGACTTAGACTATGTTCAAGATAATTAGAGTTCAATTTAATCAAATTATATGCTAAACTCCCACTCAAAAAGTACATCTCTCTAGTCATTTGAGTGGTTCATGATCCACTTACACTATCCCAAGTCCGATCATCACGTGAGTTGAGTATAGTTTCAGTGGTAAGCATCCCTATGCTAATCATATCAACTATATGATTCATGATCGACCTTTCGGTCTCATGTGTTCCGAGGCCATGTCTGCACATGCTAGGCTCGTCAAGCTTAACCCGAGTGTTCCGCGTGCGCAACTGTTTTGCACCCGTTGTATGTGAACGTTGAGTCTATCACACCCGATCATCACGTGGTGTCTCGAAACGACGAACTGTAGCAACGGTGCACAGTCGGGGAGAACACAATTTCGTCTTGAAATTTTAGTGAGAGATCACCTTATAATGCTACCGTCGTTCTAAGCAAAATAAGGTGCATAAAAGGATTAACATCACATGCAATTCATAAGTGACATGATATGGCCATCATCACGTGCTTCTTGATCTCCATCACCAAAGCACCGGCACGATCTTCTTGTCACCGGCGCCACACGATGATCATCCATCAACGTGTTGCCATCGGGGTTGTCGTGCTACTTATGCTATTACTAGTAAAGCTACATCCTAGCAAAATAGTAAACGCATCTGCAAGCACAAACGTTAGTATAAAGACAACCCTATGGCTCCTGCCGGTTGCCGTACCATCGACGTGCAAGTCGATATTTCTATTACAACATGATCATCTCATACATCCAATAGATCACATCACATCATTGGCCATATCACATCACAGTCATACCCTGCAAAAACAAGTTAGACGTCCTCTAATTTTGTTGTTGCATGTTTTACGTGGTGACCAAGGGTATCTAGTAGGATCGCATCTTACTTACGCAAACACCACAACGGAGATATATGAGTTGCTATTTAACCTCATACAAGGACCTCCTCGGTCAAATCCGATTCAACTAAAGTTGGAGAAACCGTCACTTGCCAGTCATCTTTGAGCAAAGGGGGTTACTCGTAACGATGAAACCAGTCTCTCGTAAGCGTACGAGTAATGTCGGTCCAAGCCGCTTCAATCCAACAATACCGCAGAATCAAGAAAAGACTAAGGAGGGCAGAAAAACGCACATCACCGCCCACAAAAACTTTTGTGTTCTACTCGAGAAGACATCTACGCATGAACCTAGCCCATGATGCCACTGTTGGGGAACGTCGCATGGGAAACAAAAATTTTCCTACGCGCACGAAGACCTATCATGGTGATGTCCATCTACGAGAGGGGATGAGTGATCTACGTACCCTTGTAGATCGTACAGCAGAAGCGTTAGAGAACGCGGTTGATGTAGTGGAACGTCCTCACGTCCCTCGATCCGCCCCGCGAACAATCCCGCGATCAGTCCCACGATCTAGTACCGAACGGACGGCACCTCCGCGTTCAGCACACGTACAACTCGACGATGATCTCGGCCTTCTTGATCCAGCAAGAGAGACGGAGAGGTAGAAGAGTTCTTCGGCAGTGTGACGGCGCTCCGGAGGTTGGTGATGATCTTGTCTCAGCAGGGCTCCGCCCGAGCTCCGCAGAAACGCGATCTAGAGGAAAAACTATGGAGGTATGTGGTCGGGCAGTCGTGAGAAAGTCGTCTCAAATCAGCCCTAATTGCTCCATATATATAGGAGGAGGGAGGGAGACCTTGCCTTGGGGTCCAAGGGACCCTCAAGGGGTCGGCCGAGCCAAGGGGGGGAGGACTCCCCCCCCCCAAACCGAGTTGGACTTGGTTTGGTGGGAGGAGTCTCCCTCCCTTCCCACTTCCTCCCTCTTTTTTTTTCTTTTCCTTTGATTCTTTATTCTTGGCGCATAGGCCCACTTGGGGCTGTCCCACCAGCCCACTAAGGGCTGGTGTGTCTCCACAAAGCCTATGGGCTTCCCCGGGGTGGGTTGCCCCCCCGGTGAACTCCCGGAACCCATTCGTCATTCCCGGTACATTCCCGGTAACTCCGAAAACCTTCCGGTAATCAAATGAGGTCATCCTATATATCAATCTTCGTTTCCGGACCATTCCGGAAACCCTCGTGACGTCCGTGATCTCATTCGGGACTCCGAACAACATTCGGTAACCAACCATATAACTCAAACACGCATAAAACAACGTCGAACCTTAAGTGTGCAGACCCTGCGGGTTCGAGAACTATGTAGACATGACCCGAGAGACTCCTCGGTCAATATCCAATAGCAGGACCTGGATGTCCATATTGGATCCTACATATTCTACGAAGATCTTATCGTTTGAACCTCAGTGCCAAGGATTCGTATAATCCCGTATGTCATTCCCTTTGTCCTTCGGTATGTTACTTGCCCGAGACTCGATCGTCAGTATCCGCATACCTATTTCAATCTCGTTTACCGACAAGTCTCTTTACTCGTTCCGTAATACAAGATCCCGCAACTTACACTAAGTTACATTGCTTGCAAGGCTTGTGTGTGATGTTGTATTACCGAGTGGGCCCCGAGATACCTCTCCGTCACACGGAGTGACAAATCCCAGTCTTGATCCATACTAACTCAACTAACACCTTCGGAGATACCTGTAGAGCATCTTTATAGTCACCCAGTTATGTTGCGACGTTTGATACACACAAAGTATTCCTCCGGTGTAAGTGAGTTATATGATCTCATGGTCATAGGAATAAATACTTGACACGCAGAAAACAGTAGCAACAAAATGACACGATCAACATGCTACGTCTATTAGTTTGGGTCTAGTCCATCACGTGATTCTCCCAATGACGTGATCCAGTTATCAAGCAACAACACCTTGTTCATAATCAGAAGACACTGACTATCATCGATCAACTGGCTAGCCAACTAGAGGCATGCTAGGGACGGTGTTTTGTCTATGTATCCACACATGTAAATGAGTCTTCATTCAATACAATTATAGCATGGATAATAAACTATTATCTTGATACAGGAATTATAATAATAACTATACATTTATTATTGCCTCTAGGGCATAATTCCAACATCGTCGTGATCTGCGCCTCCACGAGTGTGCAAGCTTTCAAGCCCTGGTCAACAAGGCGATCAGTGCCGAGACTGATCATACTGACTTTGAAGCCACAAGGAAGCACTCCCGTGACTTTGGCTCGTCTTCTGGTTCCACGTTTCCAAACGCAGGTTCTGGGTTCCGAACAGTTCTCTGCCGCCAAGATACACTCTGAGGCCATCCTACGTGGCGCCTCAGGCGAATCAGCCCAATCCTCTAGCAAAAACTTATGGTGGTCTAGCTAGCAATGCTGCACCACGTGCCAACCAAGTGATATGCTACAAGTGTGGAGAACCAGGGCACTATTCCCATGAATGTCCTCAAAATGTGGGTGCCAAGCAACCCGGAAAGTCTGTCGGGCAAAGCTTACTATGTGAAGCCAACTCCTGCATGTGGCCGTGTGAACTATGTCTCAGCAGAAGAAGCTGCAGAGGATCTCGACGTCATACTGGGTACGCTTCTTGTTAATCATCACCCAGCGTCTGTTCTCTTTGACACTGGGTCTTCTCGTTCCTTCATTTCAGAAAGTTATGCGCAACTGCATAACTTGTCTTTTTGTGATATGCCAATCCCATTGGTTGTCCAAACTCCTGGTAGTAAATGGCAAACCTCTAGGATAACCTATGACAATGAAATTCTAGTAGACAGGCTAGTTTTTCTAGCCTCATTGATAGCCTTGAAATCTTCGGATATTAATATCATCTTGGGTATGGACTGGATGTCAGCTCACTATGCCAAGATTGATACTCATTCTAGAAATGTTCAGCTTACCCATCCCTCGGGTGAGATAGTCAATGTCTCTACTCGAGTTGCCAAATGCCAACTCCATTCTCTAAATGCCAACCCTCTTCCAGAACTTGAAGACATTCCGGTAGTCCGTGACTTCCCGGATGTTTTTCCAGAGGAACTGCCAGGAATTCCACGTGACAGAGATGTAGAGTTTGTGATAGATCTTGTTCCGGGAACTGTTCCAATAGCCAGAAGACCATATAAGATGGCACCCCTGGAGCTAGCCGAACTTAAGAAGCAACTAGATGAGGCCTTGAATAAAGGTTTCATTAGTCCTAGCTCTTCTCCTTGGGCTTCCCCGTCCTCTTCGTCAAGAAGAAAGACGGAACAGATCGGATGGTTGTAGATTACCAACCAGTTAATCTGGTCACCATAAAGAACAAGTATCCGCTCCCCAAGATCAACGATCTATACGATCAGCTCGCTGGGTCCTCAGTCTTCTCCAAAATGGATTTGAGGTTGGGATACCATCAAATCAAGATCAAGAACGGGGACATTCCAAAAACGGCTTTTGTTACTCGTTATGGCCAATACGAGTACACCGTCATGTCCTTCGGTTTAACCAATGCCCCAGCCACCTTCTCTCGTCTGATGAATTCAATCTTCATGGAGTATTTGGATAAATTCGTCGTGGTATACCTCGATGATATTCTCATCTACTCGAAGAACGAACAAGAACATGCCGAGCATCTAAGGCTGGTATTGATGAAACTTCGAGAGCATCGCCTTTATGCCAAGTTTTCAAAATGTGAATTTTGGTTACCAGAAGTGACCTATCTAGGTCACGTAATCTCTGGTAAGGGTATTGCTGTCAATCCCGAGAGAGTTCAAGCTGTCCTTGATTGGACTCAACCTGAATCGGTTAAGCAAGTTAGGAGTTTTCTTGGTCTAGCGAGCTATTGTCGCCGCTTTGTCGAGAATTTCTCCAAGGTTGCAAAGCCTCTAACTAAACTCCTCAAGAAGGATAAAAAGTTCGAGTGGACACCATATGTGAGCATAGTTTTCAGGAACTGAAAAGACGCCTGACTTCCGCACCTGTGTTGCTACCACCAGATTTTTCTAAGGACTTTGTTATCTATTGCGACGCCTCGCGACAAGGATTAGGTTGCATTCTCATGCAAGATCGTCATGTGATCGCATACGCATCTCGATAGTTGCGTCCACATGAGGATAATTATCCCACACATGACCTTGAGCTTGCAGCTGTGGTCCATGCACTAAAAACCTGGCGACATTACCTTCTGGGTAATCGTTGCGAAATATTCACCGATCACCAAAGTCTGAAATATATCTTCACCCAGCCGGATTTGAATCTCAGGCAAAGACGGTGGGTTGAGTTGATCTCGGATTACGACTTAGGGATAACTTACACCCCGGGGAAGGCCAATGTTATGGCCGATGCACTAAGTCGTAAATCTTATTGTAACAATTTGATGCTACAACAAGGTCAACCACATCTCTATGAGGACTTTTGGAAGTTGAATCTTCATATCGTTCCTCAGGGATTCCTTTCTACCCTGGTGGCGAAGCTTACCCTTAAGGATCAAATTATAGCTGGCCAGAAGCGTGACAAGGGTATATCACGGATCAAGGAGAATATTTTTAGCGGAAACGCTAAAGAATTTTCCATGAACGATCAAGGTGTGGTGTTCTTCCAGAATCGTCTAGTGGTTCCTAAGAACCCATATCTAAGGCAGTTAATCCTTAAGGAGGCCCATGATTCTCCTCTCACCATTCATCCCGGTAGTACTAAGATGTATCAGGACCTACGCCAGAGGTTCTGGTGGACTAGGATGAAGAGAGAAATTGCTGAGTCCGTTGCTAACTGCGACGTTTGTCGTCGAGTTAAGGCAGAACATCAAAGGCCTGCTAGCACCCTTCAACCTCTAGGTATTCCTGAATGGAAATGGGATAAAGTTAGTATGGATTTCATGACCGGATTTCCCAAGACCAAGAAAGGAAATAATGCTATCTTTGTGGTCATTGACCGTCTATCCAAAGTGGCTCATTTTCTTCTCGTTCGTGAGAGTATAATAGCTAGCCAGCTAGCGGAGTGATATCTCTCTCGAATAGTGTCTCTTCATGGTGTTCCCCTGGAGATTAACTCGGACCGTTGGAGTATCTTTACTTCTCGCTTCTGGGAAAGTTTTCAGAATGCCATGGGGACTCACCTATCTTTTAGCACTGCTTTCCATCCCCAATCAAGTGGTCAAGTAGAAAGAGTGAATCAAATCCTAGAAGATATGCTCCGAGCTTGTGTTATATCGTTCGGTATGAATTGGGAGAAGTGCCTTCCATTCGCCGAATTCGGTTATAACAATAGTTATCAATCAAGCTTGGGCAAAGCTCCTTTTGAAGTTCTCTATGGACGAAGATGTCGAACACCTCTTAATTGGTAAGAAACCGGAGAGAGGCAACTCTTTGGCCCGGATATGATCCAGGATGCAGAAGAGCAGGTTCGCATTATTCGTGAAAAGTTGAAGACAGCTTAGTCTCGTCAAAAGAGCCAATATGATCGTCATCATAAGGCTGTGACCTTTGAAGTTGACGAGAAGGCTTACCTTCGGGTTACACCTTTGAAGGGTACCCATCGATTCGGTATCAAGGGCAAGTTGGCTCCTCGTTACATTGGTCCTTTTCGCATTCTTGCCAAACAAGGAGAAGTTGCCTACCAGTTGGAACTTCCTCCGCATCTTTCCAAGGTTCATGATGTTTTCCATGTCTCGCAACTCAGGCGTTGCTTTTCGGATCCTATCCGTGAAGTGGACCACGAAACGCTTGATCTCCAAGATAACCTTTCATACCGAGAATACCCCGTGCGTATTCTTGATCAAGCTGAGTGTACCACTCGACGTCGAAACCTCAAGTTTCTTCAAGTTCAATGGTCAAATCATTCTGAAAAGGAGGCAAGAGAGGATCGTCTCCGACTTGAGTATCCTGCGTTATTCCCGACGAGTTCTAAATCTCGGGACGAGATTCTTTTGAGTGGGGGTGAGTTGTGACATCCCTGACACCTTAATCAAGTTAGCTTTGTGCTCATGTTTTCTTTGCATTGCATCTAGGAAATTTTCAACAAGAACAAAGCAAGTGGTGAAGGGAAACTCAAAAACCCTAGCCACTTCTCAAAATAAAGGAAAATTCAAACTAGTTAAAATCAATGAACCCAAAATGGCCTCAAGAAAAATTCAATCTTTCATGGAAGTAAATAAGCAATGAAGAAAACCATTTTCTTGATACTTTAAGCATTTTAAATAAATGCAAAAAGCTACTGGTTTCAAGTTTAAAATTTGAAATCAGAAACTTTAAGTTTTCAAAAATGTTGAAAACTCCAGGAATGGTTGGATACATTCCAACTAATATTCTGGTGTGTTCAAAATGTTTTTACAAACTATTTTAGGAGCTGAAATAAATAGCAAATAAATAGTTTTCAAAACAGAATCAAAACAGAAACAAAACAGAAAAGAAAAGAGAAAGAAAAGAGAAAGAAAAGAGGAAAAACCTTACCTGTCGCCGGCCCAGCCCACGAGGGGCTCCCCGATCATCTTCCTCCTCCTGCCAGTAGGCAGGGGAGAAGATGAGCACGGCGGCCAAGCCGGCCACCTCCTGCCTGCTACTGGAGGCCTCCAGGAGCGCCAGCGCGACGCCTGCACCTTCTTATCCTCCTCCCCGTGGCTCTATCCTCTCCCCTAAGCCTCAATCCCCTTTTCCCCTCTCGGATCTCTCTCTCCCTAAAGCTCCGGTCGCCGTCGATCCGTCGTCTCCCGGTCCTCCCCGACCCTGCCGGCAGCCTCACAAGATCCGCCGTGAGCTCCTCTTCCTGTTCCCCCTCTTCCCGAGGCTTTCCCCCTCCTTTAACCATGTTAGCCGCCGGAGCCCGAAGGACCTCGTCGCCGGCCATGTCATTGCCGTCGTTGTGGTACTCAGCTCGCGAGGCCGAGCTCAGGAATGAGCTCCTCGAGCTCTGTAGATGGCGTAGGGCCTCTCTCCCAGCTTGCTAGTCCCCTGCATTGGCACTCCCGTCAATGCCCGAGCCGCAGCCGCCGCTGACCTTATCGCCGGCGAGGATTCCGGTGACCACCGGGTCCAGCTCCACTCCCTTTAGATATGGCGTTTCACTAGCTGCCCGTAGCACTATTCTGCGCCCAAAACCGACGGCCATAGCACCGTTTAGCTCACTTCGGCGAGCCCTGTGCCGCGCCCGTGGTCGCCGCCGGTCATATTCCGGTGGGGCCGACGTGGCCAGCTTAACCCAGTAGGTTTAAGCCTAATCTCTCGCTGACAGTGGGCCCAAGGCCAAGTCAAACTCAGTTAGGGGCTGGTCAGCGCGGGATTAGCCCCTCAGACGCTGACCAGTGGGTCCCCCCTGTCAGGTTTGACCTGATCAGGTCAGTTGACCTGATCAGGTGAGTTGACCTGCTGATGTCTTGCTGATGCAGTAAAGGGGTTTTCTAGTATAAAAATAATTCCAGAAATGTTTAAAACTTCTAAAATTCATAGAAATTAATCTGTAACTCCAATGAAAATAATTTATATATGAAAAAGTATCAGAAAAATTCAAGGAACCTGAATATGTCATTTTCAAACATGTTTGAAAATGTTACAGAACCCAAACATGTAGATTAATGAATAAGTTAATTCTTTTAATTACTTTGTAGATGGAATTTGGGAAATATTTAAATTTCACTATAAATGACATGATCAAACACTACCCAAACTACAAACCAGCAACCTAACATGTCATACCATGCATGTTAAAAGCAAGTTGATCTGAGCATCAGGTCGATTCAATTAAAATGGTATCCGAGAATACCTCGTTTGATGTGGTATTTGAATTTGATTCAAATCAACTTCAAACCTAATACATGTTAGCTATAATAGTTTACCATCTTGCATTCTCATGCCATACTCATGCATCATCTTGATTGCATATGTTTGATATTGGTTGTTGTCATTCCTTTCGGTAGGCTCCGCTCCCCCGGATTCCACCGAATATCCGTCTGACGGATATTGTCACTCCTCTGAGCAACAAGGCAAGCAACCATTTTGATCATCCCGATAAATCCCATGTTCTTGCTCCTGCACTTACTTATTGCGTTAGGATCAAATGCTTGAAATGCTTTTTCCACGTTAGTTGAACCCACTTCCTTTGCATGACCTATCCTTGTCACAGTAAATAGCTGAACCTTGCAACCTAGCATACCTGGTAGTTGCTTGAGCCATGATGTGCCTTATCCTGCTATGCATGCTATGCTTAGAGTTGTGTATGGTCTATCATCTGGGAGATGAACAGAATTGTGAGAATGTGTTCGGTAAGCAAAGGTTGTGTGTTGAACCTGATTTGGTAAAGGTACCGGTGAAAGGCTTTGTAGGAGTACATGGCGGGTTGTTTCATTGGAACCGTCCTTAGGAACTGAGTTCCGTGTATGTAATCCAAGACGAGATAGTACCACATGCTAGGCCCTGAAATATGACCCCGCTCGACTTATTAATCGCTTAGTACTCGGTCCAGGAGTTGCAAGTAGTTTCTGGTGTTTATAGTCATGCTGGAGGCCGTGCATGGTGCTGACCTGAGAGGTGGGCTGTGATGCGGTAGGCAGTGGCACAGTGTACTAAGTAGCACCTGGATGGTGGGCTTGGGAACCCTGCGCACATTGTTTGGGGCCGTGGCAGAAACCTCGGCCAGAATTCCGTGCGGGTTACCCTCAGATAGGCGATAGACCTGGACTAGGTACTAATGTGGTTAACGGTCGTGGCCGACTCCCTTGCTGGGCTTCCTCTTGAAGGTTGCCGAGGTGCATGACGTGCACATGGCGATAAGTGGCGAGAGCGTGCGTGATGAAGTACACCCCTGCAGGGTTATGATCTATTCGAATAGCCGCGTCCGCGGATATGGACTACTTGGAGACATATGTTGTTCATAGATAACTTCAATGGCTACTCATAAAATTGTCAAGATAAGCGTGAGTGTCGTGGACGGCATTTCCATATGGAGACGGAATGATTCCGCGATGGTGTATTGTTGTGGTGTTAGTGGACTCGTGTGCGAGAAATCAAGTTGTCAATATTATTTAAAAATGCAAGTTGTCTAGCCACGAGTCAAATGCTGGCTTTCTGCATGAAACCCCACCATACCTTATTGATACATTGCATGAGTAGTTAGTTATCCTAAAGTCTTGCTGAGTACCTCCGTACTCATGTTTGCTTAACAAATGTTGCAGAGGTTGCTAATGACCCTAATGGTGGGTTCTTCATAGACATCGACGACTACGAGTAGCTGGTGTCCCAGCTACGATCTGGCCCTAGGTTGGGTGTGTAGTATAGTCAGGCCATGTGCCCTCTAGTTTCAGCTGTCTGTACTCAGGCAATTTTAAACACTTCCGCTGGCTTGTAACTGAATGACTGCTATTATGGGTCGTGAGACCTTACTGTGTAATATTATGTGTGAGGCTCTTCCGAGCCTCTTAAATAAAGCTTGTATGTTTATGGTTATGTTGTGATGCCATCGATGTATCTATACATATCGGTATGCCATGCGTACGTGTGTCGTACTTGATATGTATGGGGTTCGATTACCTAGCCGTGAACTTTAGTAGCACTCCTTACAGGGAAATGCCCCTTTGTGATCCAACGAGCCATGGTAGCTCGCTAGTGCTCCGGATACATTGGTTGACCGGCATGTGTCCTTCTTAGCTGCTGTGTCTGTCCCCTTTGGGGAAATGTCACGCGATGTAATGGAGTCCTTGTAGCTTGCTACGACTCGTCTACACTCGCTGGTGACCGACACCTGCTTTGTTGGGTCATGTATGCCTGTCCTTGTGCGATACTGCCACTTTGGTTTATGACTAGACTTGTCGATCCAGTTTCTTTGACATTGGAATGCTAGCGACACAATTGCATACGTGAGTCAAAACGCGCAAATGGTCCCGGCTAAGGTAAGGCTGCAGCCGTGGGGTTAACCGTCCGTGAGACCGCAAAGGGATGCGACGTGTTACAGGCTGGATTCCTATGGCTTAGGATCGGGGTCCCGACAGGGCAATACTTTTTCATTTCACGTGTACCACGAGCAACCTTCTTTGATGCTGTTCGTGAAGCTGCCATGGAAGCCATACGTTAGATTGGAGAAATACTTGAAGCAAGACTCCGTCATACCCAGGAATACCTGAGTGAGGTACGTGCGGAGATGATGGAGATGAAGCTCATGGCTACCATGAGAAAGCAAAAGATGGATGATTTCAAGGAGCACCTCGGAAAGTTCGAGTGGAACTAAAGTACCTCCAAGAGAGACAGATGAATAAAGTTGGCAGAAATGCTTGACCATACCGAACAATGTGGATGGCAGCATTTGTAATAAATTACTTTTGAGTTAGAATTTTGAAGATAGTAAGGATGTAATAAAGGATTGATTATGAAATGAATGTGATTTATGGATGAACCAATACCTTTTCATGGTAAACACACCAATGGAAAGTATCCCACAGAGTGGAGTGTGTACCAAAAATAAGTCTGAGGACTATTTTTATGATAGTTACCCCAAGAGTATGATGGAATGAAACACTATGGAATTTAAAGGCAGTGTAATTCCAAGTATGCCTGAAACCCACAGACCCCGGGACTAACAAGGATCAAGTACTATCTTTTGGGAAAGGAAACTTTTATCGACAACATTTCCCTAGGAGCATACGAAAACCTGAGAGTTGTGAAGTTACGACAGATGTTTTATTCAGCTTGCAGAATCATTGGATTTATCCGAACTTCGTTCGTGTACAAGAGATATTCTGCAATGCTTGTGAGGATGCCCAAGTGTTAGAATACGAGATTCACTAAGCCTTATACAAGGTAATGATTTCAGTGCGACATGGCTTGGCCACCATGATGACTTACTATTTTCATTCTCTTGCTATTCGGAATGGTAAAAATCTGAGAGACTTACCCATAGTGAGAGACGACATTCTTTGAAGCTTTTGTTTAAGCCTTAGAATGGTATAAGAAAAGCCCATGTACATGGCACTTGTTGTCCCGCGTAGGAAATTTTACGACGAGGATGAAGACAAGACCTCTCTCTCTGCAGGATAACCACAAATGGTAGACCACCATGAGAATCATTGATATGTTATTTAGAATGATCACGAGACTTGTCACTTAAGAAGACCAAGTGCCGGAAGAAGCTTAAATCCACGTAAGACATCGGATTCTGAGGGGAACATTACGAGTATAATGGAAGATCATCACCAAAGGAGTTACGATGAAGAATGTGACGAGCCAGATGCCAAGACCCCAGAGGATTGTTAAAATTTTGAGGGACCGATAACTCTCATTTTAAGTGTGGTAGCATCCCACCTTGCCGGAGGTTGGATTTGTTAGAAGACCCCCAAAACCCTAACCTTTCTTTATAGCCCCTCTGAATCTCGAGGACGAGATTCATTTGAAGTGTGGTAGGTTTGTAACATCCCAAATTTTGGAATGTTAATAAAATTATTAGATTGATTGTTTGTTTGTTTGAGTGATTGAAACTTGAGTGAAATTTGAAATTTTCAAAAACTTTTGAATGAGAGGGAATAAAATGACTTTCCCGTTTCCTGTGAGTTCAAATTCATCTTTTTAAAACCAGCGAGAGGAGATAGCATGACTTCTTCAACTACAAAGAATTTGAACCAAGGTGGCACTTGAATTTCCTTTCGATTTTTCCTTTGCATTTTGTTTTCTTCTTCACTGAAGAAATGCCGGGGAATAATATTCTGTCAAACAGAAAAGAGAGGAGGAACATGACCCTCCAAAGCCCGGGGCATTTGTTGAAGTATTTTGAGCCAAGAAAACAAAATTTAATCGAGAAAATATTTGCAAAAGAAAATAAAGCTTTTAGGGATTTTTTGAAAAAATATATTTTTGAAGTATTTATTTTGGCCGTGGAAAAATGTCCATCTTCTCGGATTTATTTTTCTGATATTTGTGGTATATAACACTTATATTTTCGGGAAGGAATTTATTTCCTTTTCATTTTTATTCTTTCTTGTTTTAATTATTAGGAAGGAAATCGTTTTTTGGAAACTTAACCTGGCCCATTAGGGAACTTCCTATTCTGGCCCGACACAAGATCTTCTCCTTCCTCTGGACTTCCTCCTCCCGTGCTCAGGCACCTTCCATGGCAGGGAGCCAAGAAATCCTCCCCTTTTGGAATTCGCGAAGTTCTTTCCCTGCTAGATTCTCCCATCGCCCCTATAAGAATGCCCAGGTCCTTCTCGTTCCATTCCCGTTGGAACCGCCACCTCTCCCCACCTCCTCCTCCCCGTGTGAACCTCGCCGGAGCCGGCCGCAAGAACTCTCCCGTCGCCACCCCACGCCCCTGCCGAGCCCCTCCAGCACTCCACCCCTCCGCCACCCCACGCCCCTGCCGCGCCCCCCCTCATGCAACCTTCCCTCCCCGTCGCCCCCCTGCTGGCCGCACCTCTCCTCCAATCCGGCCACGCCGTCAGGAGCACGAGCAGCCCCCTGACGCTTCTCCTCGCCCCGGACGCCCTGGGCCCTCGTCGCCACCCCCCTCCACCGCCCCCTCCGCCACCCACCCCCCGCCGCCGACCCCACCCCGCCACAGTTGCCCCCTCGCCGGAGCAGCCCCTCCACGCCACCGTCCTCCCTACCGTCGCTGCAAGCCAGGAGCGCAGGTAACTTCCTATTTGTTCTTTTTTGTTTCTTTTTTTTCTTCTACCTATTTCGTTTCACCGTTAGATCTTGATCCTAAGCCCCAAATAGATCACCTAATAGCCGAACAGTTTTCTTCTAAAGTGCGGACGCTGGTTAGATTACATCAATCACACATAGGTCTCAGCCAATAAGAATTTGCCACGTCACCCCCTTTCTTTTTATCTTTTTCAGTTTTTATTCTTGAAGCAAATTTGAATCTTATTTTAGAATACCTATAACTTTTGATCCATAACTCCAATGAGGTTGAAACTTGTTCCAGTAGATCCCAATTTTTCTGTAGCTTTCAAAAACATATTATTTGCCTATGTTTGAAATTTGCAAATTTGAATTAGATCAGATTTAGTTTAAACCTTGTTTTGCTTATTCCGGGAGTTTAAAAATAGATTTTTAATTAATTATTTTTGCTACTGATCACTAGTGATCTTATTTATGAGTGGTAAAGATTTCAGAATTGTTTGAGTATTTTAGCTCATTATTTCTGGTGAAACACTTTCTGTTTCACTTCCTTTAGGATTATGACTATATTTCTTTCTTTAGTTGTTTTTTAATTATTTTTCTTTTATATTTCAGAAATATTATGTTTTGTTTCTGTTAGTTAACAGTAGGTTTGCAACAAGTTTTGATTTTAGTTTTATATGTTATCATGAAAGCAATTCTAGTTCTCTAATAACTTGCAATTGGTTTCTCTACTGTTTCAAATCCAGTTTGGAAATACTTTCAAATATTTTTGTGAAAAATACTTTATTTTATCTTAGTTAAATTTATATCTTAGTTCCCTGTTATTTAAGTATTTCATTTTTAGACAAAAAACTATTTAGTGTTTGATGTAGTAGAAGACTCCCTAGTCTTATTTGAAGTTTCCTTCGGATTCTTATTCGCTCTCTCTCTTGTTTTGATTGCTAGTATTGAGTGATTACGTGAATGATATGGTTGTTATATAGATTTCATCAGAGAGTGACGAGTAGTCTATCTAGTTATTCCTCAAGAACGAAAATTCTTCTTCGTCAACATCACAGGCAAGTCATTTGATCATGTATCACCTATGTTTTATGCATCGTAGTTCTACCATCCTATGCCCAATTGCATGCTGAGTAGGCACTTGGAAATTATGGTCACATATTGTAGTATCATGTGGTACGCACCCAACAACCCCGTTATTAGGCCCGGGACGACAAATTTCATATTGCTATGCTTGAGTAGACGGGATTCTGGTTGAGAGTTTATCACGAGTGATGCGAGAATAATTTAATAACCAAGACCGGTTAAGTCAAGACTATTCAAGACCTCGTGATGCAATGTAACTCTGGGTGAAGGACGGTTGATCGGCTCCCTGGAGAAACCAGTGGATGACCCGGGATGCTGGAGACGTGCCATGACATCTTGCGGAAAGCTTCACCTAGGCTCAAAGATACGGACGGATATTTTCAAGACCCAAGGCTTACGTGCACAGCCACAAGTCATTATGGGCTCTGGCTTGGTTGGACAATGCGACGACTCTGGACAGGCGGTGCTAGCAAATGTAGAAGAACGGTAGGATTGGATGGGCACCAACAGGGATTCAGAGGGACCCGTTGAAAGACCATGTTTTGATCATCCGGTCTTCAAACACCCTGAAGTGCGAGTACATACACGGAGGCGATCAAATCTTGTGGGGAACGTGTGCAAAACTCTGCAGAGTACTCAAACCTAATCGATTAGCCGTGTCCACGGTCATGGACAAATTGAGCCAAAGGAACTGAAGTTATCTGGAATTCTCAACACTATTTATATATATTTGATGTGGGTAATATTGATAACCTGGGTATGAGAACTGGTTGGCGGAACCATCTCATTAACAACCAACAGCGTAGTAATATTTTGCTTTTAGCCCCTCTTGTTGTAGGAGAAAATTTGCTTTACGCTAAAACTTACAACACCACTTGCCATATATGCATATAGTATAGATGATATTTTACCCCCTCTCATATGTGACTTGCCGGCATATTCAATATGCTGACCTACACGGCTGCAACGTCTTATGTTGCAGATATTTTTCTTCGACGAGTAAGAGTACGATTCAGGGTTACGGTCTACACTCAACTTGTCGTTGGTGTTTATTGGGACTCCACGCCCTTGACTGCTTCCGCTGAGATATTTAAGGTATATATCAGTTTAACGCTATTTCCATGTGATTGCACTTTGATATATACATTGATGTACTGTGTGTGCGAGCATACTGATCCAGGGATGGCACAGATACACAGAGGCTTGACTCGTTTTGAGTCAGGTCGCTACAGAAATGGTATCAGAGCACATGTTGACTGTAGGACGTGGCCCTAGAAACTGGAAATTTCTTAGGAAAGGATCTCCCAAAAATTTTATTCTCAAGAACACCTTTTACTTCTCATCTCTTCTGATTTCATCAAATGTTCTCTCTCACCTCAAATAGTTATGCAATACCCTTTCCTCTTTGACCCCATGAAGAATCAACGGAGTTCTACTTCAAAGTAAAGTGGATTCCACCATGCATTTGAAGAATTGAAGCTACACCAATTGAAGACCCTCAAGACCCGAAGAATACGAAGACCCTGAAGCGTTCGAATATTTATATGACCATTAGAAGTCCAAACCCCTGTTATATACCCACGTTAGATACGATGATATGTGAGCCGTCATTGGTGTGTATTTTTCGACAACCACAAATAAAACCTATTCTCAAAAATATTGTTTTTATTGTGTGTATCTCCCTCCATCTCTCTCTCTTACCCGTCTCATCATAAAAACCTTGGACCCAATAGATGGCGTATGAAGTTGGACTTGTAGTCTCTGGACCAATGACCTAGCTGGAGGCTGAAATATGGATTCAGAACATGGAGAACCACTTCAGGAGCAACTTGATCTCAAGGAAGTATGAAGTGGAACGCGCTCTTCAGCACTTTACACAAAGTGCTGCAATCTGGTGGAAAATGCATCATGCCATACAAGGATTTAGTGGAGCAGAAACCTGGGACGAATTCAAGAAGACTTTGTTAAGATCCCGTCTTATTCAGAAGTGCTATGATAATCCGAAGGAGAAGACTTATGCATGCAAGATCTGTGGAGAAATAGGACACACCCAGGAAGAACACAAGGATGGATGCACTCATTGTGAAGAAAATCACCCAGCTGAGGAGTGCCCAAGTAGTCAGGTGACTTGTTTCCTTTGTGAAGGGACCACCCACTACCCAGCTCAATGTCTACACTCAACTTGCCGTTGGTGTTTATTGGGACTCCACTCCCTTGACTACTTCCGCTGAGATATTTAAGGTATATATCAGTTTTACGCTATTTCCATGTGATTGCACTTTGATATATACATTGATGTACTGTGTGTGCCAGCATACTGATCCAGGGATGGCACAGATACACAGAGGCTTGACTCGTTTTGAGTCGGGTCGCTACAATCAGTTCAGAAAAGACAAGAAGAACTTTACCAAAGGTAAAGTTGTCAAAAACTTGGCACCACCTGCTTTGATAGGCCAACAGATCCTGGATCAGTTAAACGCCCCCGAGCCTTGTCCAGAGCGTCTAGGGTATTTCAAGGTGTATAATTCAAAACACGCCTGGACTCACAAGCCATGCTTGTGGGATCTGCCTTACTTCAAAGACCTCCTTCTTCCACACAATATCGACATGATGCACACTGAAAAGAATATCAGAGAGGCTATTTTTGGTACATTGTTCGACATAGATGGGAGACAAAGGGTAATACTAAGGCTAGAGTTGATCAAGAGACACTATGTCATAGACCGTTAAAAACATGCGAGAAGGCAAAGGAAAGCAGAAGTGGTCGAAGACAAAGGTCTGGTTCAATCTTGGAAGGCCAGCTATGAGGGAAATTATCTTGTGGGTCCAAATGCACTTGATGTTCCCCGATGGGTATGCAGCGAATCTAAAGAGGGGAGTGCTACTTCTCAAACAACAGTGCCATAAATTGACACGTTGATGGAGACTGGGCTTGCGTTGGTTTTTTCCCTTGAAGAGGAAAGGGTGATGCAGCACAGGAGCAGTAAGTATTTCCCTCAGTTTGAGAACCAAGGTATCGATCCAGAAGGAGGGTCTCGTCACGTCCAGAGTACCTGCGCAAACACAAACAAGCTTGCACCCAATGCTTCAAAGGGGTTGTCAATCCCTTCAAGATTATTTGCAAAGTGAGATCTGAAGGCGGAAAGTGCAACGAAGTAAAAAGTGTAAGGCTGCAAATATGGTGTGGAGTAGACCCTGGGGGCCATAGTGTTCACTAGAGGCTTCTCTCAAAATAACAAATATCACGGTGGGTGAACAAATTACCGTCGAGCAATTGATAGAACCACGCAAAGTCATGACGATATCTAAGGCAATGATCATACATATAGGCATCACGTGTGAGACAAGTAGACCGATACTTTCTGCATCTACTACTCTTACTCCACACATCGACCGCTATCCAGCATGCGTCTAGTGTATTGACTTCATGGCGAACAGAGTAACGCCTTAAGCAAGATGACATGATGTAGAGGGATAATCTCAAACCAATGATGAAAACCCCATCTTTTTACCCTTGATGGCAACAACACGATGCGTGCCTCGCTACCCCTTCTATCACTGGGTGATGTCATCGCACGGTATGAACCCAAAACCAAGCACTTCTCCCATTGCAAGAATCATAAATCTAGTTGGCCAAACAAAACCCACAACTCGAAGAGAATTACAAGGATATGAAATCATGCATAAGAGAGATCAGAAGAAACTCAAATAAGATTCATAGATAATCTGATCATAAATCCACAATTCATGGGATCTCGACAAACACACCGCAAAAGAAGATTACATCGGATAGATCTCCATGAAGATCATGGGGAACTTTGTATTGAAGATCCATGAGAGAGAAGAAGCCATCTAGTTACTAGCTATGGACCCGTAGGTCTATGGTGAACTACTCACGCATCATCGGAGAGGTCATGGTGTTGATGAAGAAGCCCTCTGTGTCCGAATCCTCCCTCTGGCAGGGCACCAGAACGTGCTCCAGAGGGGATCTTGCGGAGACAGAAGCTTGCGGCGGCACAAAAGTAATTTCGATGATCTCTTGTTTTTTTTGGGATTTTTAGGGAATATATTGGCGGAACCCCTAGGGCAGAGGGCGCCCAGGGGGCCCACAAGCCTGTGGGCCGCGGCCTCCCCCCTGGCCGCGGGGTGGGGGCTTGTGGGGCCCCTGAGGCTCCCCTGCCTTGGCTCTCAAGCTTCTCGATCTTCTTCCATTACGGAAAAAATCTTTTCGGGATTTTCTTCCGTTTGGACTCCATTTCAAAATCTCCTCTGAAAGGGGTCAAAAACATGGAAAAACAGGAACTGGCACTTGGCACTGAGTTGATAAGTTAGCCCCAAAATATATATAAAAGGCATGAAAAACATCCAAAGTTTGACAAGATAGTAGCATGAAACCATAAAAAATTATAGATACGTTGGAGACGTATCAGGGAGCGAGTCTTGAAAAATTAAAAAAATTTGGTCTCAAGAGTCATGATTGGCACATATGGCTTGAGCGGGTAATGCCGGTGATGTTACGTGGCTTTATTCCTGAGGATGAATGGCTAGTACTGGCGGAGCTGAGGTATTTCTTCCGTGTTCTTTATGCGAAAAAATTGTCGCCTGGCGTGCTAGATGACATGGAGGAGTTTGCACCGGAGTTGCTGTGCAAGTTAGAGAAGATCTTTCTGCCGGGCTTCTTTAATCCAATGCAGCATTTGATTTTACATCTACCGACCGAGGCAAGATTGGGTGGGCCCGTGCAAAATCGTTGGTGCTATGCAACTGAGAGGATGCAGAACACGCTTCGAGCTAAATGTAAAAATAAGCGTGGAATTGAAGCATCGTTGGCTGAGGCATTCATTACTGAGGAGGTGGCAAACTTTGTGACAGCACACTACGAAGCCAAAAATCATCATTTGCATAATCCGAAGACTCGGTACAATGATGCAGACTCTCAAGAAGGTGGATCCAACCTCAGCCTATTCAAAGGGAAGCTCGCACCAGCCGGTGCTTCGAAACCAATAACGTTGGATGTCGAAGAATGGTGAAACATTTCGTTGTATATCTTCAACAACCTATCAGAAGTGCGGCCGTACATCGAGTAAGTTCCGGGCACATTTTTCCATAACTTCTAATTCCTTTGAACTGCTCTTATTCCTGGATATTTTATACAACCGATACGTCGCCAAATTCTCGGATGGAGCGGTGATCCAAAATGATTCTATCGAAGAGTATGAGCTTCTGGCAAATCATGGAGGCGGCTATCCCGGTTTCATCTCTTGGTTCAAACAAATGGTAATTATCTATAATGGAACATTTCATTTCTTGGTCTAACTTTCGGCTAATGCAACAGTCGTTTTGTATTAAACTTGTAGGCTAATACAAAGTCTATGGACGCCGCCAAATTGAGACAAGCCGCTCATGGTTTTGACTATAAGGTCCGTTCATTTGAGAAATACAACATCAACGGGTATCTCTTTCGTACCTTTGGCAAAGAGCTATCTATGCCCGACCAGAAATCTAGAAATTGTAGTGTCTCTGCTATCGACGAAGGTGGTATCGAGTATTATGGAAGAGTTGAAGCAATTTATGAACTTCAATTCTATGGTGAAAACCTACCGAACGTCGTAGTCTTTAAATGTTATTGGTTCCAGCCGAAGGAGACTAGAAAGACTCATGAACATATAGGACTAGTCGAAATCAATCCAAACACCCATTTAGATGTTCCGGATGTCTATATTATGGCTCAACAGGCGACCCAAGTTTACTATCTATCGTGGGCATGCCAAACTGATAAGAATCTGGAAGGTTGGTATGTTGTTTATGAAGTGCCGCCACGTGTTAGACCACGTCCCCCAAATGAACGGGATTATGAACCTCACATTAACCCAGACACATATGATGGGGAATTCTTCCAAGAAACACGTCTTTTCAAGAAACGTTTCAAGAACCGCCATGCTTCACCCCAGAACATGGAAGTAGACAGCGACAATGAATCCAACTTCACCCCTGAGACGGAACCAACAGAGCTGGAACTAGAAGAGGTCACTGATGCGGATGACCTGTCAATGCTTCACCGATTACAGAAAGGCCTTCCACAACTTCATGCCGTTGAACCCAATGAGCACGTCATTCATGAAGACATGCGTGATACTGATGATGTTGATGCATTTATTGATGATGATTATTAGTTTGTAAGATTCCCAACTTAAATTATATATGTACATATAATTATTCATGTCAGTTATTCAATTTTTTATGTTGTACTAATTTCTTTTTATTTTTATCATGGCAGGTCAGCAGGTGTTGATAGATGGTGGGCGCGGGTCCAGATAGCTCGACGGGTTCTTCTTTGGCGGCCCGCACGAGGGGTGGTACTTCCATTCCACCCCTATCTCTCCGTAGAGCCTTGGTAGATAGTCTGACGACAGCACCTGCGTGTGCTTATTCGTCGGCGGCATTGCCTAGTGGGAGAGGTGTTGGTCGGGTAGGGAAGAAGGGGAAGGGTACAGGGAGAGGTGGTGGCCGCGGAAGAAGTAGGCGAACTGTTGCGCCCTCCTCGCCACCACCACCAGCTCATTCACCCGAGCACAGGACTACTATGGTAGACCCGTTTGCGGAGGAGACTACGGGGACTCCAGTCCAGGAACCTCGGGTGGACGGGCATTTGGCCCATGAGACTCCGGTCCAGGATCAGCCTTGGGTCGAGGTGCCTTTGGCCCACGAGACTCCGGTTCCAAAGGCTACATCCCAGTAGAGACTCCTTCCACACACGCTTCGGCCGACGTGGAGAGGTCCGGATGGGGTGCCTGGCCGGATCGGACCGAGGTGCCAGATTGGACCGAGGGTCCGGGTGGCTGGTCTATTGATGGCGGGGATGAGTCTACGGATAGTGAGGGCGATGTGCAGGTGGACGGGGCCACCATGTACAAGTATGGTAGTACACGTCTCCCGGTCGCGTCGGCTACCCGCGAGCAGAGGGCGGTGATTAAGCCTGAAGCGGAAAGGTAAGTACATTTACTCTTTTTTTAGCTTCTGCCTTCAAGTTTCTTCAAATATCTAATGCGTTGACCTTATCATACTGCAGGGGATGGAAACACCTTGGTGGAGTCCGCAAGCCGAACAACGTCCTTGGTGTGCTTTGCCGGACAAATTTCCCGGGGTTTGTCACGTTGCCTGGTGAGGGTCAGGTTCCTACACTAGGATTTACCTGGGAGTTCTACCAGGCTGCGCAGGCCCCGCCGGAGGAGATTATAAATGGTGTCTTGTGCCACACGAGGGTCGAGATGGTGATCAACAACTTTTGGGTAAATTATTTGTTACACAATCTAATAACTTATAGGTGCCCCGAGATGGTGTGTGGATAAGATGGATTGTTGGGAGGCATTGGTGGATGAGTGGTGCACAGGCAACTGGCGAGCCGTCCACGACAATGCGAAGGATCGGCGTAGCCAAATGGTTTGTGTGCCACACCATCAAGGCAACGCCAACTTACTTCAGTTCGGACGAAACTGGGTATGTGGTTTGCTTCATGATTCATGCAATTCATTCTTCATGCTAGCTTGAGCCCCTTACTAATATTTTGTTCCTCTCTTTTAGGCGCATCACAATAAGACGGAGATGCCAGAGTTGTACGACCTTTATGGCATGGCCCATACCGCCTCGTACAAGAAGGCGAAGGCATTCTCTGAGTCTGACCTGGATGATCCAAATAACTTCACCAACATCTCATCCCACCACAAGCTCGTGAAATACAGGGACACGAGGAAGGCTTGGAAAGGGGAGGACTTTAACCCGAGCCAGGAACCTTTGGATCCAGAGCTGGTGATGATACTTGGTGGAGGGAGGCCCCATGGCTCTATAACCATTGGAGATGGGATAATACGTTGTCCACTCACTCTCCCAGAGATCAAGGCACGCCAGTCGAGCTCCTGTCCTGAGATAACGCCTCGTCCACGGCCAGTCGATCTTGCCATCGAGGTTAGTTGTACGGACTTAGAAAACTTTCATCCATTTCATTGTGTGTTTGGCCATCGATCATTACCGTGGTAACGAGGAATGATGTTGCCGCTTGCTCTTAAGAAAGAGAGAGCGGCAAATGAGGCTGCGATATGTCTCCAACGTATCTACAATTTTTGATGGTTTCATGCTATTATCTTGTCAAACTTTGGATGTTCTGGATGCCTTTTATATATTTTTTGGGACTAACTTATTAACTCAGTGCCAAGTGCCAGTTCCTATTTTTTCCTTGTTTTTGACCCCTTTCAGAGGAGGATTTTGTTCGGAGTCCAAACGGAACGAAACTACAAAAGATCGGGAAGCCTGAGAATCAGGGCAGGGGCCTGCAGGGATCCCACAAGCCCCCTAGCCGCGTCCAGGGGGGCCCGCGCCTCCCTGGCTTGTGGGCTCCCTGGGCCACCTCTCCCTAGGACTCTACCTATAAATTCCCTAAAATCCTAGAAAAATCAGGAGATCATCGAAAGTACTTTTCCACCGCCGCAAGCTTCTGTCTCCGCAAGATCCCATCTGGGGCACGTTCTGGTGCCCTGCCGGAGGGGGGATTTGGACACGGAGGGCTTCTTCATCAACACCATGACCTCTCCGATGATGCGTGAGTAGTTCACCATAGACCTACAGGTCCATAGCTAGTAGCTAGATGGCTTCTTCTCTCTCTTGGATCTTCAATACAAAGTTCTCCATGATCTTCATGGAGATCTATCCGATGTAATCTTCTTTTGCGGTGTGTTTGTCGAGATCCGATGAATTGTGGACTTATGATCAGATTATCTATGAATATTATTTGAGTTTCTTCTGATCTCTCTTATGCATGATTTCATATCCTTGTAAATTCTCTTCGAGTTGTGGGTTTTCTCTGGCCAACTAGATCTATGATTCTTGCAATGGGAGAAGTGCTTGGTTTTGGGTTCATACCGTGCGGTGACCCCAACCAGTGACAAAAGGGGTAGCGAGGCACGCATCATGTTGTTGCCATCAAGTGTAAAAAGATGGGGTTTTCATCATTGGTTTGAGATTATCCCTCTACATCACGTCATCTTGCTTAAGGCATTACTCTGTTCGTCATGAACTCAATACACTAGATGCATGCTGGATAGCGGTTGATGTGTGGAGTAATAGTAGTAGATGCAGGAAGTATCGGTCTAGTTGTCTTGGACGTGATGCCTATATGTATGATCATTGCCTTAGATATCGTCATGACTTTGCGCGGTTCTATAAATTGCTCGACAGTAATTTGTTCACCCCCCGTAATATTTGCTATTTTGAGAGAAGCCTCTAGTGAACACTATGGCCCCCGGGTCTACTCCACACCATATTTTCAGCCTTACACTTTTTCTTCGCAGCACTTTCCGCCTTCAGATCTCACTTTGCAATCAATCTTGAAGGGATTGACAACCCCTTTATAGCGTTGGGTGCAAGCTCTTTGTGTTTGTGCAGGTACCCTGGACTTGACGAGATTCTCCTACTGGATTGATACCTTGGTTCTCAAACTGAGGGAAATACTTACTGCTCCTCTGCTACATTACCCTTTCCTCTTCAAGGGAAAAACCGACGCAAGCAAGTCTCCATCAACGTGTCAATTTTTGGCGCTATTGTTTGAGAAGTAGCAAGAAGAATTTCTGGCGCCGGTGCCGAGAAATAACTTTTTGTTGCCGTAGAAGAAGAATTTCTGGTGTCGTTGCCGGGGAGGATCAAGTCAAGAACTCATCCAAGTAAGTGTCGCAAACTCATCTCTTGCATTTACTTTGTTTGCCAATTGCCTCTTGTTTTCCTCTCCCCCACTTCACCAATTTGCCTTTTTCGTTCGCCCTTTTTCTCGCTTGCTCTTTGTTCGCTTGTGTGCTTGCTTTCTTGCTGAAGTCACCATGACTAAAAACACCAAACTTTGTGACTTCTCGAATACTAATAATAATGATTTTATTAGTACTCCGATTTCTCCCGCCACTAGTGTGGAGTCATACGAAATCAATGCCGCTTTGGTGAATCTTGTTATGAAAGAGCAATTCTCCGGCCTTCCTAGTGAAGATGCCGCATCCCATTTTAACACCTTCATTGAGCTTTGTGATATGCAAATTAAGAAAGATGTGGATAATGATGTGATTAAATTGAAGCTTTTTTCCTTTCTCGTTGGAAGATCGAGCAAAAACTTGGTTTTCGTCTTTGCCCAAAAATAGTATCGATTCTTGGGATAAGTGCAAAGATGCTTATATATCCAAGTATTTTCTGCCGGCTAAGATTATCTTTCTCCGTAATGATATCATGAATTTTAAGCAACTTGATCATGCCTTGAGTCTTTGGATGATTATACAAATCTTCTACGCTGGCTTGAATTTCGCTTCTAGAAATATCTTGGATTCCGCCTCAGGTGGAACGTTCATGGAAATCACGTTAGGGGAAGCCACAAAGCTCCTAGACAATATGATGATGAACTACTCTCAGTGGCACACTGAAAGGTCACCTACTAGTAAGAAGGTATACGCTATATAAGAAATTAACTCGTTGAGTGCTAAGATGGATGAGTTAATGAATTTGGTTGCTAGTAGAAGTGCTCCTTTAGATCCTAATGATATGCCCTTGTCTTCCTTGATTGAGAGTAGAAACACTAGCTTGGACGTTAATTTTGTTGGTAGGAATAATTTTGGCAACAATAATGCTTTTAGAGGAAACTATGTTCCTAGGCCTTTTCCTAGTAACTCCTCTAATAACTTTTGCAACTCCTACAACAATACTCATGGAAATTACAACAGATTACCCTCTGATGTAGAGAGTAATATCAAAGAGTTTATCAACTCGCAAAAAAATTTCAATGCGTCCATAGAGGAAAAACTACTCAAAATTGACGATTTGGCTAAGAGCATTGATAGAATGTCTAGTGATATTGATGCTTTGTATGTGCTCCTCCCAAGATCAATATGGATGAAACTTTGAAAGCTATGCGTGTTTCCATGATTGAGAGCAAAGAAAGAACCGCCCAAATTCGTGCTAGACATGAATGGCTTAAAAAGGCGTTTTCTCATGATAATAATCACGAAGATCTTAAAGTGCTTGGTGTGACTCCCATTGAATCTTTGTTTTCTTGTGTCAAACCTAATGATGATGGGTCTGGATATGAATCCACTTTGGTTGAAAAGTGCCCCAATGATTCAGAGTCCATCTATCTTGATGATAAAAGCATTGAAAGTGGAGTAGAAGACATTAAAACTTTGAGTAGTAATGAAATTACTACCTTGGATTTCAAGGAATTCAATTATGATAGTTTCTCCTTGATTGAATGCATTTCCTTGATGCAATCCATGCTAAACTCTCCGCATGCTTATAGCCAAAACAAGGCCTTTACCGATCATATCGTCGAAGCTATGATAAAATCTCTTGAAGAGAAACTTGAATTGGAAGTCTCTATCCCTAGAAAGCTTCATGATGAGTGGGAACCTACTATCAAAATCAAAATCTATGAATGCAATGCTTTGTGTGATTTGGGTGCTCGTGTTTCCGCCATTCCAAAGTCTTTATGTGATGTTCTGGGTTTTAATGAGATTGAAGAGTGTTCTCTTAATTTGCATCTTACAGATTCTACTGTCAAGAAACCCATGGGAAGGATCAATGATGTTCTTATTATTGTAAATAGTAACTATGTACCCGTGGATTTCATTGTGCTTGACATCGATTGCAATCCTACATGCCCTATTATTCTTGGTAGACCTTTCCTAAGGACTATCGGTGCTATCATCGATATGAAGGAAGGGAATATTAGATTTCAATTTCCTTTAAAGAAGGGCATGGAGCACTTTCCTAGAAAGAAAATAAGATTGCCTTATGAATCCATGATGAGGGCCACTTATGGTTTGAGCACCAAAGACGACGATACGTGATTCTATCGCTTTTATGCCTAGCTAATGGCGTTAAACAATAGCGCTTGTTGGGAGGCAACCCAATGAATTTATCTTTTTATTGCTGTTTTGTTGTGTCCACACCATCATAATTCTGTTGTGATTGTGTTTTTTGTGTTTCTTTTTGTGTTTGAGCCAAGCAAAACCTTTATGACTAGTCTTGGTGATGGTTGTTTGATCCTGCTGGAAAAAGACAGAAACTTTTCGCTCACGAGATGATTTTTTAATTTTATTAAGAAAGATATTTTGAGTTGATTCTTTTCGCTGCTGGTTGATATGCCTTTTGCCCACGCAGTCGTAAATGTTCGGAATTGTTGAGGTACCAGAACTATACGAAGTATACAGATTGCTACAGACTGGTCTGTTTTTGACAGATTCTGTTTTTGTTGAGTTGGTTGCTTGTTTTGATGAAACTATGGATAGTATCGGGGGGGGGGGGTACTAGCCATGGAAAAGTGAGAATACAGTATTCCAACACCAATACATATAGAATTCAAGATTGCTACGATACCTAAAGAGGTGGTAGTTTGTTTTCTTGTGCTAATGTTATCACGAGTTTCTGTTTAAGTTTTGTGTTGTGAAGTTTTCAAGTTTTGGGTGATGTTCTCATGGACAAAGAGATAAGGAGTGTAAAGAGCTCAAGCTTGGGGATTCCCAAGGCATCCCAAGCCAAATTCAAGGACACCAAAAAGCCTAAGCTTGGGGATGCCCCGGGAAGGCATCCCCTCTTTCGTCTTCAATCCATCGGTAACATTACTTGGAGCTATATTTTTATTCACCACATGATATGTGTTTTGCTTGGAGCGTCTTGTATCGTAGGAGTCTTTTCTTTTTGTTGTGTCACAATCATCCTTGCTGCACACCTTTAGAGAGAGACATGCACTCATCATGATTTTGCTAGAATGCTCATAGTGGTTCACTTATATCTTTTGAGCTAGATAATTTTGCTCTATGTGCTTCACTTAGATCTTTTAGAGCACGGCGGTGCGTGACTTGGTAGTTGGCTTATGCTATGAAAGTAGTTCCAAAGATGATAGGTACCCAAAGAGGATACAAAAACCTCCTTCTTCATGTGCATTGAGTAGAAAGAGAAGTTTTGATTCCTCTCAATTAGTTTTGAGACGTGGATTTGGTAATATTAAGAGTTATGTTAGTAGGGTGTTGTGAATCTAGAAATACTTGTGTTGAAGTTAGTGATTCCCGCAGCATGCACGTATGCTGAACCGCTATGTTAGGAAGTCGGAGCATAATTGATCTATTGATTGTCATCCTTTGTGTTGAGGTCGGGATCGCGCTATGGTTAACACCTACCAACTCTTCCCCTCGGAGTATGCGTTTAGCACTTTGTTTCGATTACTAATAAACACTTTCGCAACAAGTATGTGAGTTCTTCATGACTAATGTGAGTCCATGGTATAGATGCAGTTTCACCTTCCACCATTGCTATCCTCTCTAGTGCCGCGCAATTCTCGCCGGTGCACAAACCACCATATGCCTTCCTCAAAACAGCCACCATACCTACCTACTATGGCATTTTCATAGCCATTCCGAGATATATTGCCATGCAACTCCCACCGTTCCGTCTCATGACTTGTGCCGTCACTCTCATATTGCCATTGAATGATCGTAAGATAGCTAGCGAGATCTTTCAACGTCATGCGCCAAGCTAGATTGTTGCACATCCCGGTACACTGCTGGAGGCATTTCCTATAGAGTCATCATCGTTCTAAGCATTGAGCTGTGAGTAAATAAAAGTGTGATGATCATCATTATTAGAGCATTGTCCTGTGTGAGGAAAAAAAAGAGGCCAAAGAGCCCAAAAAAAGGAAAAAAGGGCCTAAGAGCCCAAATATAAAGAAAAGAGAAAAAGAGAGAAGGGACAATGCTACTATCTTTTTCCACACTTGTGCTTCATAATAGCACCATGTTCTTCATGATTGAGAGCTTCTTGCTTTGTCACTACCATATGCTAGTGGGAATCTTTATCATATAACTTGGCTTTAGATTCCAATGATGGGATTCCTCAAAATTGCCCTTGGTCTTCGTGAGCAAGCAAGTTTGATGCACACCCACTAGTTCTACTTTTGAGCTTTCACATACTTATAGCTCTAGTGCATCCCTTGTATGGCAATCCCTACTCATTCACATTGATATCTATTAATGGGCATCTCCATTGCCCTTTGATACACCGAGTCAATGTGACCATCTTCTCCTTTTTGTCTAACAACCACCACCACACTCTATTCCACCTATAGTGCTATATACATGGCTCACGCTCATGTATTGCGTGATAGTTATACAAAGTTTGAGAAAGTAAGAGTGCGAAAACTATTACTTGGCCAATACCGGGGTTGTGCATGATTTACATTAGTTGTGTGAGGATGATGGAGCACAGCCAGACTAGTTGATATGATTAGCATAGAGATGCTTACCACTGAAACTATTCTCAACTCACGTGATGATCGGACTTGAGTTAGTGAATTTGGATCATGTACCACTCAAATGACTAGAGAGATGTACTTTTGGAGTGGGAGTTTATCAGTAATTTGATTAGTTAAACTCTAATTATCTTAAACATAGTCTAAGTCCACTTTGCAATATTTGTGTTGTAGATCAATGACTCACGCAGTAGCAACCCTGAATTTTAATACGTTCGTAGAGAAAGCTAAGTTGAAAGATGATGGAAGAAATTTGTAGACTGGGCTCGTAATCTAAAGCTGCTCCTGCAAGCTGGGAAGAAGGATTATGTCCTTAATGCTGCGCTAGGAGATGAACCACCCGCTACATCTAGCCAAGATGTTTTGAACGCCTGGTTAACACGTAAGTAGGACTACTAAGTAGTTCAATGTGCAGTCTTGTGTGGCTTGGAACCGGGACTTCAACGTCGCTTTGAGAGTCATGGAGAATATGAGATGTTCCAGGAGTTGATGTTTATCTTTCATAAGAACGCCCGGATCGAGAGGTATGAGACCTCCGATAAATTATATGCTTGCAAGATGTAGGAGAATTCGTCTGTCACTAAACATGTGCTCAAAATGTGTGGGTACTCAAACCGTCTAGCTGAGATGGGGATTGAACTCCCGCAAGAGGCTATCATTGACAGAATTCTTCAATCACTGCTACCTAGCTATAAGAGCTTTGTGTTGAACTATAACATGCAAGGGATGAACAAGTCACACGGCGAGTTATTCACGATGCTGAAAGTCGCAGAGTCAGAACTCCGAAAAGAGCATCAAGTCTTAATGGTCAATAAGACCACTGGTTTCAAGAGAAATGGCAAGGCAAAAAGGGTAACTCAAAGAAGAGCGGCAAGCCTGTTGCCAATCCGACGAAGAAACCCAAAGCTGGACCTAAGCCTGAATCAGGGTGTTATTATTGCAAGGGAATGGGTCACTCGAAGCGCAATTGCCCCAAGTATTTGGCTGATAAGAAGGCGGCCAAGGAAAAATCAGGTATACTTGATATACATGTTATTGATGTGTACTTAACCAACTCTCGTAGTAGTGCCTGGGTATCTGATACCGGTTCTGTTGCTCATATTTGCAACTCAAAGCAGGAACTGCGGAATAAACGAAGGCTGGAGAAGGATCAAGTGACGATGCGCGTGGGAAATGGTTCCAAGGTTCATGCAATCGCCGTCGGCACAGTCTCACTTTAGTTACCATTAGGATTAGTTATGAAATTAAATAATTGTTATTTAGTGCCTGCGTTAAGAATGAACATTATATCTGGATCTTGTTTATTGCGAGACGGTTACTCGTTTAAGTCAGAGAATAATGGTTGTTCTATTTCTATGACTAATATCTTTTATGGTCATGCACCCAATGTGAGAGGATTGTTCGCATTGAATCTTGATAGCGATGATACACATATACATAACATTGAGACCAAAAAATGTAGAGTTAACAATGATAGCGCCATGTGGCACTGTCGCTTAGGTCATATTGGTGTAAAGCGCATGAAGAAACTCCATTCCGATGGGCTTTTGGAGTCACTTGATTTTGAATCACTTGACACATGCGAACCATGCCTCATGGGCAAGATGACTAAGACTCCGTTCTCCGGAACAATGGAGCGTGCAAGTGACTTGTTGGAAATCATACATACCTATGTGTGCGGTACAATGAGTGTGGAGGTGCGCAGCGGATATCGTTATTTTCTCACCTTCACTGACGATTTGAGTAGGTATGGATATATCTACTTGATGAAGCACAAGTATGAAACGTTTGAGAAGTTCATGCAATTTCAGAGTGAAGTTGAAAATAATCCTAACAAGAAGATCAAGTTCCTACATTCTGATCACGGGGGTGAATATCTGAGTTTCGAGTTTGGTGCTCACTTAAGACAATGTGGAATTGTTTCACAGTTGACACCGTCTAGAACACCACATCGTAATGGTGTGTCCGAACGTTGTAATCGTACTTTGTTAGAAATGGTGCGATCTATGATGTTTCTTACTGGGTTTCCGTTATTGTTTTGGGGTTATGCATTAGAGACAACTGCATTCACTTTAAATAGGGCACCATCAAAATCTGTTGAGACGACACCATACGAACTGTGGTATGGCAAAAGACCAAAATTGTCATTTCTTAAAGTTTGGGGATGTGATGCTTATGTCAAAAAGCTTCAGCCTGAAAAGCTGGAACCCAAAGCAGAAAGTGCGTCTTCATAGGTTACCCAAAGGAGACAGTTGGGTACACCTTCTGTCTCAAATCCGAGGGCGAAGTGTTTGTTGCTAAGAACGGAGAATTTCTTGAGAAGGAGTTTCTCTCGAGAGAATTGAGTGGGAGGAAGATAGAACTTGATGAGGTTGTCGAACCTATAATCCCTCTAGATGGTGGCCCATGGCAAGGGGAAACCTCTGTCAAAGCGACGCCGGTTGAGGAGGAAGTTAATGATGATGATCATGAAACTTCGGATCAAGTTCCTATCGGTCCTCGTAGGTCGACAAGATCACGTACTACTCCTGAGTGGTACGGTAATCTTGTCTTATCAATCATTTTCTTAGACAACAATGAACCTGCAAATTATGAAGAAGCAATGGTGGGCCCGGATTCCAACAAATGGCTAATGGCCATGTAGTCCGAGATAGGATCTATGTATGAAAACAAAGTGTGGACTTTGGAAGTATTACCTGAAGGCCGCAAGGCTATTCAGAACAAATGGATCTTTAAGAAGAAGACAGACGCGGACGGTAATGTGACCGTTTATAAAGATTGACTTGTGGCAAAGGGTTTTTCACAAGTTCAAGGAGTTGACTACGATGAGACGTTCTCACCGGTAGTGATGCTTAAGTCCGTCCGAATCATGTTAGCAATAACTGCATTTTTCGATTATGAAATCTGGCAGTTGGATGTCAAAATGGCTTTCCTTAACGGTTTTCTTAAGGAAGAGTTGTATATGATGCAACCCGAAGGTTTTGTCGATCCAAAGAATTCTAACAAAGTATGCAAGCTCCAGGGTTCCATTTATGGACTGGTGCAAGCATCTCGGAGTTGGAATAAGCGCTTTGATGAGGTGATCAAAGCATTTGGGTTTATACTAGTGGTTGGATAATCTTGTATTTACAAGAAAGTGAGTGGGAGCTCTGTGGCATTTCTAATATCATATGTGGATGACATATTGCTGATTGGAAACGTGGAGTTTTTGGACAGCGTAAAGGATTACTTGAATAAAAGTTTCTCTATGAAGGATCTAGGAGAAGCTGCTTACATTCTAGGCACTAAGATCTATAGCGATAGATCGAGACGCCTGATAGGACTTTCACAAAGCACATACCTTGATAAAGTTTTGAAGAAGTTCAAAATTGAACAGTCCAAGAAGGGGTTCTTGCCAGTATTACGAGGTATAAAATTGAGTAAGACTCAGTGCCCAACAACTGCAGAAGATAGAGAACAAATGAGTTCCATCCCCTATGCTTCAGCCATTGGTTCTATCATGTATATAATGTTGTGCACTAGACCAGACGTCAGCTTGGCCATAAGTATGGCAGGCAGGTTTCAAAGTAATTCAGGAGTGGATCACTCGATGGCGGTCAAGAATATTCTAAAGTACCTGAAAAGGACTACGGAAATGTTTGTCGTTTATGGAGGTGACGAAGAGCTCGTCGTAAAGGGTTACGTCGACGCAAGCTTTGACACTGACCCGCATGACTCTAAGTCTCAAACCGGATACGTATTTATTCTTAATGGGGGTGTGGTAAGCTGGTGCAGTTCCAAGCGAAGCATCGTAGCAGATTCTACATGTGAAGCGGAGTACATGGCTGCCTCGGAGGCAGCTAAGGAGGGTGTCTCGATGAAGCTGTTCATGACGGATCTTGGAGTTGTGTCGAGCGCACTAAATCCAATAACTATGTTCTGTGACAACACTGGTGCCCTTGCTTTAGCAATGGAACCAAGGTTTCACAAGAAGACCAGGCACATCACACGACGCTTCAACCTCATCCGCGACTACGTCGAAGGAGAGGACATAAATATTTGCAAAGTGCACACATATCTGAATTTAGCAGATCCACTGACTAAACCTCTTCCACGAGCAAAACATGATCAACACCAGAACTGTATGGGTGTTATATTTATTACAATGTAAATCACATGGCGATGTGAGGACTAGATTATTGACTCTAGTGCAAGTTGGAGACTGTTGGAAATATGCCCTAGAGGCAATCATAAAATATTTATTATTATATTTCCTGTTTCAAGATAATCATTTATTATCCATGCTATAGTTGTATTGAATGAAAACATAGATACATGTGTGGATACATTGACAAACAATGTCCCTAGCAAGCCTCTAGTTGGCTAGCCAGTTGATCAAGGATAGTCAAGGTTTTCTGACTATATGCAGGTGTTGTCACTTGATGACTGGATCACATCATTAGAAAAATCATGTGATGGACTAGACCCAAACTATAAACGTAGCATGTGATCGTATCATTTTGTTGCTATTGTTTTCTATGTGTCAAGTATTTATTCCTATGACCATGAGATCATATAACTCACTGACACCGGAGGAATACCTTGTGTGTATCAAACATCACAACGTAACTGGGTGACTATAAAGGTGCTTTACAGGTATCTCCGAACGTGTCCTTTGAGTTAGTATGGATCAAGACTGGGATTTGTCACTCCGTGTGACGGAGAGGCATCTTGGGGCCCACTCGGTAATACAACATCACAAACAAGCCTTGCAAGCAATGTGACTAAGTGTAAGTCACGGGATCTTGTGTTACAGAATGAGTAAAGAGACTTGCCAGTAACGAGATTGAAATAGGTATACGGATACCGACGATTGAATCTCGGGCAAGTAACATACCGAAGGACAAAGGGAATGACATACGAGATTATATGAATCCTTGGCAGTGAGGTTCAACCAATAAGATCTTCGGAGAATATGTAGGATCCAATATGGGCATCTAGGTCCCGCTATTAGATATTGAAAGAGGAGTGTCTCAGGTCATGTCTACATAGTCACTACTAGAAAAAAGGCTGTTAGTGGCGCACCTATTTTGGCTATTAATGGCGCACTATAGGTGCGCCACTATTATCACGCAACTACTAATAAATAGTAATGGCGCACGCCTGGTGCGCCATTACTAGGCCCAGAAGTGTGCCACTGCTGTTACTCCAAGGGGCCATGTGTACCTTGTGCTCTGGGTTACTAATGGCGCACTTTTAGATAATGCGCCACTGGGGTGTTTATTTATGTGCGCCACTAAAGTGCAATATGGTGCGCCACTACTATGAATATTAGGGTTTTTTTTGCTTTTCTGATATTTGCACAAGTTACAAAATACATTACAACACAGAATACAAAACAGCACAACATCTAAACAGTAGGTTTATCGAATACAATAGTAGATTAGTCTCCGAATACAATTCATCATATTAGTCTCCAATTCAAAATACCGAACAAAGTTAGAACATTACAAGTCTCAAGACCGCGAGTAGCATGTTTGTCTTCACATTACAAGTCGATATCTAAACTACCATCACATAGAAGAGGGTTGCGGTCACGATGAGCATCATCACGATGAAACTGATCTTCATCCGGTTCCTCCTCCGCTCCATCCTCTCTCCCGCTAGATAGCGCGCGTATCTAGCTTCCGCCTCCGCCATAGTGGTGTACCCTTTGTAACTGTTACCGTTGAAACGGTGAACCTGTCTCCGACACTCCTCCTAGTCGTCATAGACTCCGGGAACCTCACCTTTGTACACGACATACGACGACATCTCTATGCACTAGACAAACAAAATGTTAGTAGCAATTCACAGATAATATATAAGCAATATATAACTATGCAACAAAAGGATCAAAAGAGAAAAGCAACACATTAATAGCACGATTCATGGTCCTACTAATGAATAGCATCGATTACTTATAAGTTGAACGACTGTCCAAACTAAAGAGACATACAAGTTTATTAATGTTTAATTACAACATGAGCTAATTGATATTTCAGAACTACATAGCATCAATACTTTCGACTCGACTCAGGGACTGGAGCGTGGATGAAGCCGTCGTCTTTCATGATGGTCATGAATGTGCGGTCGTTGTCAGCCTGCATTTGTAGCGTTGTTTCTATTTCACTGTTGGACGGTGGATTGTTGAGGTAGAACTGCCCCGAGGTACGAAGGACATCTTGATAGATGATTTCCGCAAACTCCGACTGGATGCTAAAGAATTCTTGTCTGATGTCCTCCTCCTGGATTGCCGACAAGCGTGCGGCCCATTCTTTGAGATCATTTGGTAGCATAAGGTGATGATGGTCCCGTACGATCGCCCGCATGTGATGGAGGGCGTAGTAGGCATCCTTCTAACTGCCAGGCGGCTTCTTGACGCAGGGGAATGTCGTTACGTGGGTGAACATGTGCTTGCCGTACCTACAAATTGGCCTCCTGAAGGTGCCTCCAGATTTGGCGTAGCCGGGGAGAGCATCATCAAGAACTTTCTTGATATTTGTGTAGTCTTTCTTCGACTGACGGTCCGAGTCGAAATACGTGGCCATGGAATATTTCGGGCTTAAGAGGATGAGTGTGCAATGTGTGTCACTGCACAAAACACGGAATGTTAAAAAAAAGAACGATCGAAATCTAAGAAATCATATGTTACGGGGCGGTGAGGGGATGACTTACTCGGAAAAGTAAGGCACGAGGAAGTTATCCTTATCTGAGTTCACCAGAATGACGCCTTCGAGGTATGAACTAGCGACTTGCCGGTCCCCAGCGCTGCCCAAGATCTTGGCACACATGTAGAAGGGGTTGACTATCACGATGTCCGGGGTCTTGTCTCTAATGATCCGCATCTCCATAAAAGCCAGAATAGCCGAATGAAGGTGTAGTGCAGAGGATAAAGGTTAAACATAGCGAAGATGTCATCAAACCGCAGGACGATCATACGCCCGATGGTGCTATCGACAAAGCCCTTGCCCTCTGGCACCTTGGCCATGAAAACCGGGTATGCCACATCATTTTCGGAGAGACGATCCTTCTCCATAGAAAGAACACCGTCATGCAGACTCCGCATAACACCGGTTGCAGCATTGAGCAGATTAGTCGGTAGCATCGGCCTACCCTCCACATGCACACTCCTCGAGATATCCTTAGATATTGGTGGCCCATCCTGAGCACGGATCGTACTCGGTGCCGGCTGGCTCGCACCCTTGTTATTTTTTCTTTTCCGTCCCTTCTGCTTCTTCTGCTGTAATGGGATCGAGTTCTGCTCAGAGGCCACCTTCTCGAGTGTGTTGGGGCAGATAATATTTCGCACCTCGGCTATTTGAGTCTCGGTGAAGGCGGCAGCTGGAGGCGTCTCCTGTGAACTAAATAGATGACGCCTATTGCAATTGGGTTTCTCCGCAGTACCAGCTAGATCACGATCGTCTTTTGCAGGGTTGGGTTCTTCAGAAGGAAGCCCCAAGAATTCGTCACCGTACCCATGTTCGTTGATGTACTTATCGACGTTGGACAATGTACCGTTGTCGTCATCCGGATCCTGTGCCATATGCATGTCCGGATCAGCTGACGGCGGTAGCGTTGCGACGGTCTTGCCATGGCTTGGTGCCAGCATGACTGGCGGTGTTGTGTGTGGGGTGGCGCCCCCCGCCCCCAAATGAATATGGCTCTTCGGCCAAAGCATGGACCAGTTTAAGCAGGCGCTGAGGGTCATCACATCATCTTCGTCGGCCCCAGGGGGTCGATACGGAGGTAACAAGTCGTCGCAGCCCCGCAGCACCCGAACAAGTTGAACCCTATACACGGTGGGTGGCATCGGATTACCGTGGAACACGCGGTTGCCCGGTTTAATGATTTTGGCCTTGGCGACATCGATCAACTCGCCGTCCACGAAGTGCAGGAGAGTGCATGGAACATTGGCGGCGCCCTGCGAAAACATGTAGGGCGTCAGGGATGCCCAGTCAAAGGCAAGGAGATGACGTCATCGGCCGAGGCTTAGTTACCGTGATGGCGTCGAGCTCGGCTAATGTCGAGGCACCGCCAACGGAGGGCGTGCAAGTGATGGAGGGACTGCTTGCTACTGAGGTGTCGGCCGGCGTATTCTTCCCACACCCGGGTGTATTAAGCTCTAATACCGGCGCCGAAGCCGGAGACACCAATGCCGCCTCCATCAGAGACACTAATGCCGTTGTGCGAGTTGCTGCCCATGAAGCTAGGAATCGGGGGCGGCCCCTGTTGGCCTCCCGCAATCCACCCCCGCAGCCCCTCAAGCAAGGAAGGCATAATGGCGGTGATCATCGCTCCCAGTTGGTCTCGCACTTGTTCTTAGACTATCTCCGGAATCCGCGCCACTTGTGTCTTGAGTTCTTTAACCTCGCGCTCCTAGCTTTCCGAGCTGGTCTTTCTCTCCTTTCGCCCAGCCTTATAATATTCCAACCATTTCGTGGACAAGCCTTCGCCGGCCACACGACCAGCTGAGGACGGCTTACTGAACTTATCCTTTTTTTTCATTATGTTCAACACCCTATTTAAAGTGGTGTCCCAAGGGGCAGACAGGGAGCTCTGAGACCCCGCGCTACTGCTTTCAGTTTCGTGCGGAAGGAACGTGAACCATTTAGAAATTTGCCTTCATTAATTAGAATGCAACCTTATGGAGCTAATTACGCGGGGGTGTATTCCTTACCAGAACACGCTCAAGCTTCTTCACCTTCGGATCCGTGGTAAGCTCCTTTGTTACCGGGTCCACCTTGTACTGGGCCCTGACATATTTCCTGGTCTGCTTTTCATGGTATTTATCGAAGAGCGGCGGTAGGCCTTGCTCGGCACGCTCCGTGTCCTCCTTGTCCCATTTAGGTTCCGCCACTCTGTAACCACCGGGACCGAGTTTGTGGACCCCTAAGTTCAGGTCCCACATATCTTTCCCCCACTGACTTGATTCCGTGGATGCGTTGCTCTTGCACTTGATCTTGAACTCCAGGTAGTCAGCTTCGCTGATCGAAGGATTTGTCTCCTTGATCTTCTCATAACTATCACCTCTTAGAATCCTTATCTTCACTGCGGCTCTCCAAGTAGCCAGGGCTGTGCTCATCTTCCTGAGGGCGGCACTGTTCACTTTATTCCCTGAGAGGCGTGTGTTTGCAAAGTCACCAGGGAACTTGTATCGTTCGTGCAGCTTCATGAAGAGGAGGTTGCGCAAATTCCCTCGGCCATGATGCCTTAGGTTCTCGGTGTTGATCGAGACGGTGCTCCGGAGAATGCACCCGAGTTGTCCCGCGTACCCACCGACTAATTCTTTGGGCGCCGTTGGATGCCCACTGGAGGACACTTCAGTCTATTCCTCCTTTACGGTGCCGAGCACGTTCGAGCGCCGGTCCTTCGGTTGCCTCTTCGGTTGGCTGCCATCTGTGCGTTCGCTGCCATCATCAGTGGTGGCATCCCCGACGGCACCATCAGTGGTGTCATCCCCGATGCCACTAGGGGTTGTGTAGTCGGGATCAATGTCTTCTGCGGCGTCCTCATAGCGGTGAGGTTCTTCCTCCATCTCCTGGGACAACTCCCAGAATGACTTGCCCGAACCGCCGGCCTCATCGTCGTCGGCCATGTTCGCTCTAAATAGGAAAAAAAGCTACTAGAGTTATTGGATGAGATCAGGGTAGTATCTATTCTTCTCAGATTTAGAGGAAAACTGAGAATAAAACATGCAAACTGATGCACACCCATAAGTAAGATCTCCTTTTCTTGGTTTATTTTACTTTGCATGTGATTCATACAAGTCCTTAGAAAAACTTGCTATCCCTGCATTCTGATTACCAAGCATACAAACAAAGCATTTTTCATGATAAACAACCAAGGCACCCAATATATATATCAAACAAATAAACAAATAAAAATAAGTTATTGCTAGAGCCTGATGGTTGAGCTTTCGTTGGCATGGCATATGTATGGAAGAAAAAATAGTTTGCATTTCAACTTAAGGGAAAACTATAAAATCCACTTAGAAATATTTGCTTTGTAGAAATAACATTGTCTCTAAATGTTGATTAATTTTTGTTTCGGTTGAGAATCGGGCACCTTCTAGGTCAAGAAAATTGGGCATGACCTTTGCTAATTTTCTTGACCTAGGAGTGCCCCATTCTCAACCGAAACGGAAATTAATCAACATTTCAGGAGAAAGGGGTAACTATTTGTCCCTGCACAAGCATCAGCTGCTCTAATATATCATCACTCACAAAACTAGGGCATAAAAAACGTTAAACAGGGGAGACGAGCGTCACAATAGTAAAATTACAGAATATAACAGTTAGCCAAAGAAGTTGTTTGGTTGGCTGGATATGGGTTGGTTATCACCCCTGGAGTTGAGAAAGAATATTACGCCAAACTTTAGTACGGTATGTATTATTTTACCTTCGCATCCTTCATTTTTTTTTATTCTTAGTAGCCATTATCAAACCTCACTCTACGCTCACCAAGATTGTCCCTCTACGTCGTGTCCTAGGAACTACTCACACTCTATGGTATTCTCTGCATTTTGTTCCGTGGTCTTTTATGGTTAGTTATTATTTAAATCATTTAACTATTGACATGGTTGAAATGCATGATTTCATTGTCCTCTCAAATTAGGTACAAAATCAAGAGAAATTTGCATATGGGATGTATGTAAATGCATAATATTAATGTGCCAACCATGAGTTCAGCAGTGTACGGTATGTACAGAAATGTAACCATCACAATATGTCAATATAGGTTCTATTCCATGATTACAGCAAGTGGTCACTAGGTAAGGCCAATGCATTTGAAGCGTGTACTCATAGATCTAGACATTTCATTCAATAAAGTAATTAAGGTGAAATCCAACCACCAACACCACTGGAGAAAGATATTAGTGTTATTTATGTTAAATACAATACCCTATAGGCACAAATCTCCCTTTCCGTGCATCATCGACCATTAGCATTGCAATTGCACCATGTAAGTTTCAATACATATCTGATCTCCATACAACCCAGCACTGGAGAGCACCGAGCAAGAGGAAGAGAACATACCCTTGTGCAGCCGCCGAGCCACGATCCGCCGCGTCGTCAGCTGGCTAGCCACAGACAAACAACCCCTGTCAGCAACCGAAATCCACACGGCACACCAAACAATGGCGACACGAGCACGGAGCAGATGACCTACCATCCCAGAGTCGCCGGTGGGCTGAGACGGGTCGTCGGGTGCATGCGCTGTGGAGCCGGCAGGCGAGGGTCGCTTGGGGGCGGCGGGGCCGCACGGGCGAGGAGGAGCGCAGGAACTTCCACGCGAAGACAACGGCGATGGCGAATCCGGCGACAGCGCCCAAGGACCCCGCGCTCTGCCAGGTAAGTCAGCTAGGGTTAGGGTTGAGGTGGCGAAGGGGGAGGGGAGGGGAGGGGAGGCCTGCGGGGGGCGGGGTTGCTTACCTTGTGGCGGAAGAGGAGGGCAACGAGGTCGAAGATCCAACAGTTGAGGACCCGGGCGACGCGGCGAACCAGCGAGACGGCGTCCTGCTCGACGGCGGCTCGCAAAGGAGAGACGAGTGAGGGGAGGGAATGAAAGAAGGGGAAGGAGTAGGATAATGCCATAGTGGGGGGAGGGTTAGAAATGGTGCACCTTTTAGGGGTGCGCCATAAAAAATGGTATATCAATGGCGTACCTTTTAGGGGTGCGCCATAAACACCGTTATATTAATGGCGCACCTTCTCCTGGTGCGCCATTACTAACTCTTTTTTTAATTTTTTTGGATTTTTAGTTGCATGTAATAATTTAAGATTTGATATAAAATAAAAGGAAAATGCAAATGGAGTGATAAAACCATTGTGCAAAAATTTAGAATTAGATGACATGGTTGAAATCAAGTGACATGAAATAATAGTCATCAAAGATTGAGCTTGCCACTAACACACATATGCGGCCGACACGTCGTGATTCGATCTTAGCTATCTTTTCACAATCTTCTTGCCCTTCTTTCTCGCGGTTGAATAATTTATCCCCGGAACCCCTTGAATTCTTCTCTTGAACGGATGTCCTTTAGGTAGGGTGGTCCTGCTTCTTCTTGTGGTGTATGGTACATCATCATCGTCGTCATCTTCCATATTCGGGTCACTGTACTTGTCAAAGTCTTGCTCATTGGTGACTCCATCCATTCCGATGATGTTCCTTTTGCCTATCCTCACGACAACACAACTGGGCTTTGACGGGTCGGTAATGAAGAAGCATTGGTCCACTTGGCAAGCTAGTACCCATGGATCATTTTTCGCGGTGACATTTGCGTCCGCGGTCTTGGATTTGGCTTCGGGTATGACCATGGTGGTGAAATACTGGTCTTCTTTTAGGACGCTCTTGGCCCATCTGACACGGAACATCGGGACCTTCTCTCCAGCGTAGCTCAGCTCCCAGATCTCCTCGATCCTTCCGTAGTATCTGTCCTTGTCGTTATCGGTGTAGGATTCCATCGTTACCCCGGAGTTTTGATAATCACTCTTCATATCCTTTTCCTCGGTGTAGAATGTGTAGTCGTTGATATCGTACACCTCATAGGTCATCAGGTTGTGCTCGTCGCCCTGTGATAAGGCGAATATGAGTTTTTCTTCTGCGGAAGAATCCTTATGTAAAGGGTACGACAAAAGCTTGTCCTTGAACCAACGCGTGAAACATGAGTTGTGCTCTTTGATTATATCTCCGTCTGTCCTTCGTTGGCCTCGGTCATTGTACGTCTTCTCAATAAAGGGTTTGTACTCTACCACCCAAGGATCAACCACGTCTATGTGTTGTAGCGCGACTAGGTTTGCTCTTTCAAAGTCGGCGAGTCGACCCTTGAAGTCGACATGCATTTCGCGGCAACCCTCGCGGTGACCCCATCCAATGAGCCTGCCGAGGTGCCCGTTGACAGGCAGACCAACGGGGTTCTTGATGCCTAGATAATTCGTGCAGAAGGAGATGCACTCTTCGGTCAGAAAGCCCTTGGCTATGCTTCCATCTGGACGTGCCCTGTTGCGAACGTATCCTTTGATGACACCATTCATCCTTTCGAACGGCATCATGCTGTGCAGGAACGTCGGCCCGAGTTGGATGATATCCTCCATGATATGGATCATCAGATGCACCATAAAGTCGAAGAATGCAGGCGGGAAGTACATCTCAAGCTCGCATAGTATCACCATGATCTATTCCTGTAGCCTTCTGAGTTGCCTCATGCCTACCAACTTCCGAGAGATGACTGATGTCTACTATGCAACCTTCCCCTTGTAGACGTTGTTTGGCCTCCAAGTGCAGAGGTTTGTAGGACAGTAGCAATTTTCCCTCAAGTGGGTGACCTAAGGTTTATCAATCCGTGGGAAGCGTAGGATGAAGATGGTCTCTCTCAAGCAACCCTGCAACCAAATAACAAAGAGTCTCTTGTGTCCCCAACACACCCAATACAATGGTAAGTTGTATAGGTGCACTAGTCCGGCGAAGAGATGGTGATACAAGTGCAATATGGATGGTAGAAATATGTTTTTGTAATCTGAAATTACAAAAACAGCAAGGTAACTGATAGTAAAAGCAAGCACGAACAGTAATGCAATGCGTGGAAACAAGGCATAGGGTTCATACTTTCACCAGTAAAAGTTCTCTCAACAATGATAACATGATTGGATCATATAACTAGCCCTCAACATGCAACAAAGAGTCACTCCAAAGTCACTAATAGCGGAGAACAAACGAAGAGATTATTGTCGGGTACGAAACCACCACAAAGTTATTCTTTCTGATCGATCTATTCAAGAGTCCGTAGTAAAATAACACGAAGCTATTCTTTCCGTTCGATCCATCATAGAGTTCGTACTAGAATAACACCTTAAGATACATGTCAACCAAGACCCTAATGGCACCTAGATACTCCATTGTCACCTCAAGTATCCGTGGGCATGATTATACGATATGCATCACACAATCTCAGAATCATCTATTCAACCAACACATAGAATTTCAAAGAGTGCCCCGAAGTTTCTACCGGAGAGTCAAAACGTGTGCCAACCCATATGCATAGGTTCCCAATGTCACGAAACCCACAAGTTGATCACCAAAACATACATCAAGTACTCACATGAATATCCAAACGTGTGTCAACCCATATGCATAGGTTCCCAATGTCACAAACCCGCAAGTTGATCACCACAGTTAGACACGTGCAAGACATACATCAAGTGTTCTCAAAGACTCAATCCGATAAGATAACTTCAAAGGGGAAACTTAATTCATTACAAGAAGGGAGAGGGGAAGAACATCATAATATCCAACTATAGTAGCAAAGCCCGCGGTACATCGAGATCAAGACATCTCAAGAACACGAGAGAGAGAGAGATCAAACACATAGCTACTGGTACATACCCTCAGCCCCGAGGGAGAACTACTCCCTCCTCGTCATGGAGATCGCCAAGATGATGAAGATGGCCACCGGAGATGGATTCCCCCTCCGGCAGGGTGCCGGAACGGGCTCCAGATTGGTTTTTGGTGGCTACAAAGGCTTGCGGCGGCGGAACTCCCTATCTAGGTTTCTTTTGGGGGGTTTCTGTATTTATAGGAATTTATGGCGGTGGAATTACGTCGATTGGACCCACGAGGAGGTCACAAGCCTGGTAGGTGTGGTCTGGGGGGGGGGGTCGCGCCTCCCGGGCTTGTGACTCCCTCATGGCTCTTCTGGCCTTCTTCCAAACCTTCGGGGGTCTCTTTTGGTCCAAAAAAAATCATCGCAAAGTTTCATTCCATTTGGACTCCGTGTGAAGAAGGGTAAAAACACGGAAAAAACAGAAACTGGCACTTGACACTGAGTTAATAGGTTAGTCCCAAAAAAGATATAAAATAGTATATTCATGCATATAAAATATCCAAAGTTGACAAGATAATATCATGGAACCATCAAAAATTATAGATACGTTGGAGTTGTATCAATGACGTCGAAAAAGTTGCATAGGCCAATTAGCGTTTCACGGACGTGCGCGTCCATGATCCCACACATTGCAACTGGAGGCATTTGCGTCACCAGCACGTGACAGTCGTGAGACTTCATCTCGCAGAACTTCTGCTTCGCTGAGTCTAGGTATCTACTTATCTTCCCCGCGTAACCGTAAGGAAGTTTTACTCCTACGAGGCAGGTGAAAAACTCCTCGATCTCCTTCTGACTTAGAGTGAAGCACGTGGGAGGGCAGTCATATTCGATCTTCTTGGCCTTTTTGCCTTTGCGACGACTTTCCGTGTCCTTCGCCTCATCATCATCATCATCATCATTAGGGCGTTTTGCATGAAGCTCCTCACTGATGCCCATTGATTGCAAGTCTGCACTTGCTTTCGGCCCATCTTTGGACCTCTCTGGCATGTTGAGCAGCGTACCAAGCAGACTCTCGCACACGTTCTTCGTGATATGCATGACATCAAGGCTGTAAGGCACATGGAGGATCTTCCAGTACGACAAGTCCCAGAAAACAGACCTCGTTTTCCATACCTTCAGCAGCGGCTCTAGCGCCTTTCGCTTCTTTCCCGGCGGTGGGCACTCTTTCCAATTTTTCAACAGCTCGTCTATTTCCTCATCGCTCCTCTTACGTGGGGGTCTTCGGGGTTCGGTTTCACCATCGGACAGATCCTTGTGTTTTCTCCATGCGTCATCATCGCGAAGCCACCTTCAATGTCCCTTGAACGCGGTTTTCGAAGACCCGGGATCTCTATCTAGCTGGCGATACGTTGTGTCATCCATGCACCTGATGCATTGATACGCCTCCGTCGTATCTACTTTTCCAAACTCTTTTGCCCTTGTTTTGGACTCTAATTTGCATGATTTGAATGGAACTAACCCGGACTAACGCTGTTTTCAGCAGAATTGCCATGGTATTGTTTTTGCGCAGAAATAAAAGTTCTCGGAATGACCTGGAAATTTATGAGGATTTTTTGTGGAATATATAAAAATAACGGCGCAAGAATCAAACGGAGGAGTGGAGCGAGGAGCCCAAAAGCCCACCAGGCGCGGCCCCCCTGGTCGTGCCTAGCAGGCTTGTGGGCCCTCAGAGCTCCACCGCTTCCTACTCCATCTCTATTTAGTCCCTTTCGTCCGAAAAAAAATCAAGGAGAAGAGTTCATCACGTTTTACGATATGGAGGCGCCGCCACCTCCTATTCTTCCTCTGGAGGGCAGATCCGGAGTCCGTTCTGGGCTCCGGAGAGGGGAGATTGTCGCCATTGTCATCACCAACCTTCCTTCATTGCCAATTCCATGATGCTCTTCACCGTTTGTGAGTAATCTCATCGTAGGCTTGCTAGACGGTGATGGGTTGGATGAGATCTATCATGTAATCGAGTTAGTTTTGATAGGGATTGATCCCTATTATCCACTATGTTGTGAGATCCCTATCGTCAATATATGTGTGTTATTGATCCTATCTTGCAAGTTGTAGTCACCTACTATGTGTTATGATCCGGCAACCCCGGAGTGACAATAGTCGGAACCACTCCCGGAGATGACCATAGTATGAGGAGTCCATGTATTCACTAAGTGCTAATGCTTTGTTCCGGTTCTCTATTAAAAGGAGAACCTTAATATCTCGTAGTTTCCATTAGGACCCCGCTGCCACGGGAGGGATGTAAATAGTTTTCTCTTTCTTTGGGTCAAGGTAGAAGACCATGGTTACAATGTTTAGTGGCTCTCGCATGCATATCTGTTTATCTGTCAAAGAGCCATATTACTTTGTCTTCTCCTTTGTGTTACCTACAGATTCCAGCTTAGTCCAATGCACGCGCACTCTTATTATTGTTCACATCGTTTGGTCGTGCAAGTGAAAGGCAATAATGATGATATATGATGAAGTGACTGAGCCTGGAAAAGCTGATATGAACTCGACCTATTTTGTTTTTGTAAATATGGCTAGCTCATCGCTCCAGATTCAGATTTGTTGTGAGAGAAACATGTTTGCAATGACAACTTAGAGATCATAGTTTCTGATGCCATGCTTAATTAGCTAGGAGCTCATAATGGTTTGTCTTGGATGCCAACATGAATTTTGAGATGATTATGATGTAGTATGATAGGATGGTATCCTCCTTTGAATGATTCAAGTGGCTTGACTTGGCACATGTTCACGCATGTAGTTGAAACAAAATCAACAAAGCCTCTATGATATTCATGTTCATGGTGATTTATGTCCTAGTCATGCTTGCACTCAATGTTGGTTAATCTCAATGCATTTTGATGACCGTTGTCGCTCTCTAGTTGGTCGCTTCCCAGACTTTTGCTAGCCTTCGCTTGTACTAAGAGGGAATACTGCTTGTGCATCCACTTCCATAAACCCAAAGGTGTTCCAGATGAGTCCACCATACCTACCTATATGCGGTACCTACCTGCCGTTCCAAGTAAATTTGCATGTGCCACTCTCTAAACCTTCAAGAAATAATTTGTTTTGCATGCCCGAACCGTTCATGTGGTGACAAGGGGCGATCAGTATCTTCCATGCTAGGCGTGTTATCCTCGATATGTGTTTATTCACTATCATTCACGAGAAAGGGGCCAGTAATTGGAATGCCCAGTTCCATGCTCAAATCGAAAAGATAATTGCAAACAAAACTCCCCCTGGATTTTTGTTGGTATGGACAGCACCCGAGTATTCGGCTAGTCGTGGAGTGTGATTGATCGGTGGTGGGGGAGTCAAAACTTTACTTTTCTGTTTGGGAACCGCCTATAGTATGTGTACCATGGAAGATGGTGAAAACTCTTGGTCATCGCGTTGACAATGAAAGCATGCCACCCAAAATTATTTATCTCTGTCTTCAAAGCTTGAGCTCTGGCACCTCTGCAAATGAATGCTTCCCTCTGCGAAGGGCCTATCTTTTATGTTTCTGTTGAGTCATCCTCTTCTTATAAAAGCACCAATTAGAGAGCGCCTCTGTCATTTCTATGCTTTCTTTTAATTGTTATTGAGTATGATTGTGACTGTTTCTTCTTTGCCATGAATTACAATGTTCAGTCAGCCCTTGGTCTTTGAAGGTGCTCTGCATTTATGTTTTGCAATCTCAGAAAGAGCTAGCGAGATACCATCTGTTCATATTGCTTCATGATTGTTTTGATTGAAGTGTTGACTGATACGTCTCCATCGTATCTACTTTTCCAAACTCTTTTGCCCTTGTTTTGGACTCTAATTTGCATGATTTGAATGGAACTAACCCGGACTGACGCTGTTTTCAGCAGAATTGCCATGGTATTGTTTTTTTGCTGAAATGAAAGTTCTCGGAACGTCCTGAAAATTTACGGAGAATATTTTTGGAAAATATGAAAAATACGTGCGCAAAGATCCACCGGAGGGGACGGGCCAGTGGGCCACAAGCCCTGTAGCCCCGGCCTCCCCCCTGGCCGCGGCTACGAGGCTTGTGGGGCCCACGTTGCTCTTCCGCCCCCAATTCCAGCGCTATTTATTCCCTTTCGTCCCGGAAAAAATCAAGATAGAAGAGTTCATCGCGTTTCACGATTCAGAGGTGCCGCCACATCCCGTTCTTGCCCTGGAGGGCAGATTTGGAGTCCGTTTTGGGCTCAGGATCAAGGAGATCGTCGCCATCGTCATCATCAACCTTCTTTCCTCTCCAATTCCATGAAGCTCTTCATCGTTCGTGAGTAATCTATTCATAGGCTCGCTGGGCGGTGATGAGTAGGATGAGATCTATCATGTAATCGAGTTAGTTTTGATGGGGATTGATCGCTAGTATCCACTATGTTCTGAGATTGATGTTGCTACTACTTTGTCATGCTTAATGCTTGTTACTAGGGCCCGAGTGCCATGATTTCAGATTTGAAATTATTATGTTGTCACCAACATATGTGTGTTTTAGATCCGATCTTGCAAGTTGTAGTTACTTACTATGTGTTATGATCCGGCAACCCGGAGTGACAATAACCGGAACCACTCCCGGTGATGACCATAGTTTGAGGAGTTCAGGTGTTCACCAAGTGCGAATGCGTTGGTCCGGTTCTTTATTAAAAGGAGAACCTTAATATCCCGTAGTATCCATTTGGACCCCGCTGCCACGGGAGGGATGGACAATAGATGTCATGCAAGTTATTTTCCCTAAGCACGTATGATTACACACGGAATGCATGCCTACATCACATTGACGAACGGGAGCTAGCCACATATCTCTCCGTGTTATAACTGTTGCATGATGAATGTCATCCAACAAATCACCGATCCATTGCCTTCGAGTTTGTCCCACTGCCATTGTTACTTGCTTTGCTCTACTGCTATTACTAGTGTTGCTGCTACTGTTACTTGCTTTGTCCTGCTGCTGCTGCCACTACTGTTGCTACTACTGTTACTTGTTGTTGCTGTTACTTGCTACTGTTGCTACTTGCTACTGCTGTCACTACTGCTGTTCCTTGCCACTGTTGTTACTCGTTACACTACTACTACCTGCTACAATACTTTTTTGGTGCCATTGATACTTCAGTTAGGAATAGTCTCCCTTGTCAACAGATCGTTTCTGGCACCGTTGCTATCATACTACCTTTGCTGCTTATATCTTGCTTGCAGGTACTAATCTTTTAGGTGTGGTTGAGCCGACAACTCAACTGCTAATAGTGGAGAATATCCTTTCACTCCCATCGTGTCGAACCAACGAATTTGGGTTCAATACTCTACCCTCGAAAACTGCCGCGATCCCACACGCTGGTGGGCCATTGCAAGACAATTGCTAATTGTTGAGCAACTGGAAGCAGCTCTTTTCTGGCGCCGTTGCCGGGGACTGCTAGCAGCTCTTTTCTGGCACCGTTGCCGGGGACTGCTAGCAGCTCTTTTCTGGCGCTGTTGCCGGGGAGGGATAGCTATATTCTCTGAGTCACTTGGGATTTATATCTGCTGATAACTATGAAGAATCTGAAAGATCCAAGAACCAAAGTCTTGCCCTCAACTACGAGGGGAGGTAAGGAACTGCCATCTAGCTCTGCACTTGATTCACCTTCAGTTATGAGTAAGTTTGTGACACCACCTCCTGCTAGAAATCTTGATATGTCGCCTGTGCTAGATGATGCTAGAGATGCTACTGCTATTGATGATGCTTATGATGCTACTATGCCTGATACTGCTAGATATGCTATGCTTGATACTGCCTTGCCTGATGATGCTATGCTTGATACTGCCTTGCCTGATGATGCTAGAGATGCTATTTTGCCTGATGATGCTATGCTTGATACTGCTAGAGATACTACTTTGCCTGATATGCCACTAGGGGTATTCATTGATGCTCATATTGCTGGAGTTACTGCCAATGCTCGTGATGCTTCTGAAACTGCCGATACTATTGAGATGGAACCTGCTTTTGCTCCTGCTAGATCTAGCTCTCCTAGATATGAATTGCCTGATATACCTGAGGGTTATGTTATGGAGGGAGAGATAGCTGAGGATTTACTTGCGTCTAAGGATGCCTATGACGCTGAGAAATTACTTCTCAAGTGGAAGGAAAAATCTCTCAAAGCTAGGATGAAATACGACCCAAAGTTTGCCACTTCCCCTATCTTTATCACCGATGAGGATTATGAATTCTCTGTCGACCCTGAGATAATTTCTCTAGTCGAATCTGATCCTTTCCACGGTTATGAGTCTGAGACGGTCGTAGCCCATCTTACCAAACTACACGATATAGCCACCCTTTTCACTAGTGAGGAGAAGATCCGCTACTACTATATACTTAAGTTGTTTCCTTTCTCTCTAAAGGATGACGCTAAAGTCTGGTTCACTTCTCTTGCTCCTGGATGTGTGAGTAGTCCCTAGGATATGGTATATTACTTCTATGAGAAATATTTCCCTGCCCATAAGAAGCAAGCTGCCTTGCAGGAAATATACAACTTTGCTCAACTGAAAGAAGAGAGTCTTCCACAAGCTTGGGGGAGGCTCATCCAGCTACAGAATGCTTTGCATGATCACCCTCTTAAGAAGAACGAGATACTTGATATCTTCTATAACGGACTTACCGATGCTTCTAGAGACCACCTAGATAGTTGTGCCAGTTGTGTTTTTAGGGAACGAACTGTAGAACAAGCTGATATCCTACTGAATAACATCTTGGTCAACGATAATGCTTGGACTATTCCCGAACCACCTCCTAAGCCAACTCCTAAGAAAAGAGGTATTATATTCCTCAGTCCCGAAGATATGCAAGAAGCCAAGAAATCAATGCAAGAGAAAGGCATTAGATCTGAAGAAGTCAAAAATCTACCGCCTATCGAAGAGATCCATGGTCTCGATAACCCGATACAAGTAGTCGAGGTGAATTCTCTGCGTAGATTCAATGAGAGTGATATTCCTTTTGACAAACTTGCTAGCCTACGCTTTGATGAATTTGACAACTTTGTTCCCAAACAACAGAGTTTCAATGATTATGTCAGCAGACAATTTGAACAAAGTGCTCGTATGCTTAGTCATTTAAGTGCTTGTGTAGACAGAAATGTCAATGATGTGAAGCTTCTGAGTAAACATGCCTTTATGATTACTACTCAGGTAGAACAAGTACTTAAAGCTCAGAACGACTTGCTCAATGAATTAAATGACAACTTTGTCACCGTCATTACTAGAGGAGGCAAAATGACTCAGGAACCTTTGTATCCTGAAGGCCATCCTAAGAGAATTGATCAAGATTGTCAAGGAATTAATGCTGATACACCCAGTCATCCTAAGAAGAAGAAGAAGGATGATAGAAACCTACATGTCAGTTCAACAAATACTGTCACACCTGAAGAACCAAATGATATTTCTGCGTCTGATGCATAAACACAATCTGGTGATGAACATGAACCTGGTGACAATGTTCATAATAATGCTCAACCCAGCAATGATAAGGATGTGGAGATTGAACCTACGGTTAATCCTGATAATCCACAACCTAAGAGATACGATAAGAATGACTTCACTGCTAGGAAGCATAGTAAAGAAAGGGAGCCATGGGTTCATAGACCTATGCCCTTTCCTCCTAAGCCATCCAAGAAAAAGTATGATGAGGATTTTGAGCGCTTTATTGAAATGTTGAGACCCGTCTTTCTGCAGATGCGTTTAATTGATATGCTCAAAATGTCTCCATATGCCAAGTACATGAAAGATATCGTGACTAATAAACGGAAGATACCAGATCTTGAGATCTCCACCATGCTTGCCAATTACACTTTCAAAGGTGGAACTCCTAAGAAACTTGGTGATCCCGGAGTGCGCACTATATCTTGCTCCGTTAAAGGAAACTACGTAAGAACTTCCTTATGTGACCTTGGAGCCGGTGTTAGTGTTATGCCTCTCTCTCTTTATCGTAGACTTGAACTAGATAAGTTGACACCCACTGAAATTTCTCTGCAAATGGCCGACAAATCAACTGCTTTCCCTGTCGGCATTTGCGAGGATGTGCCTGTTGTGGTTGCGAACACCACTATCTTAACAGACTTTGTTATCTTGGATATTCCCGAGGACGATGCCATGGCTGTCATCCTCGGAAGACACTTTTTAGACACTGCAGGGGCTGTTATAGATTGCAACAAAGGCAATGTCACTTTCCATGTCAACGGTAATGAGCATACAGTGCACTTTCCAAAGAAACGATATCAAGTACATTGCATCAATGCTATCAAAAAAACTTCATCGATTCTTATTGCGAGCTTTTGAATGCCCTATTCCTCGTGTTAAGATGAAGTATGATTTGCTTGTTGGGGAGATTCATATCCCCATTGAGGTGACTTAGTGGCTATTCGACAATTCTCCGTTTCCTTTTGCGATTTGAAAAGGTTTTGTCATCAGGATTTGATCAACCCTATTGACGGATTTCTTTCGATGACCATGAAATGGATGAATCAGAGAGTCACATACCTCTGCTTTATGCTTTCACTTTCTGTTTCTTAGAAGAAAAATGATAGGTTTAGTTTAGTTTTCCCTGTTTCCTGTCTTAGCGTCCCGGAGGAAAGTACCCCAAAAATAAAAGTTCTCCGATGGTCCTGAAAATCAAATATGATTTTTTCTGAAATATTTGAAAAATACTAGGACTGAGAGCTGGCCTGCGGGCCACACCAGTGAGCCACAAGCCCTGACGCCACGGGCTCCCCCTGGCCACGACCACCAAGCTTGTGGGGCCCACAGGGACCCCCTCCACTCATTCCAGCTCACATCCTCTTCTTCTACCTCCAGAAAAAATCGTTTCGCAGCTCAAACCCGTGTTCTTGCTCATTTGTCTGTGATTTTCGATCTCCTTGCTCAAAGCACCATTCTCCGAACCATTTTGGGGAAATTACTCCTTGGTAAGTGACTCCTCGATTGGTCCAATTAGTTTCTACTCCAGTGCTTTATCCTTCGCGTATTCTTGCTACCTTGGTGACCCTGTTCTTGAGCTTGAAATGTTGATTTTAGCTGGTCCCAAGTAGTTTTAGCGCGTGATACGGTCTCTAGACAGTAGTAGGAGTAGTTGCTACGAGTTGGGTTAATCCTTACTCACTTTTCATTCGAAGTCTCTAAAAATTTCAGGATTTTTCAGAGTTAGAAAAGGGAAAAGATGAGGAGGTTCTTGAGAGGCTCTTCAAGCCGTAACCCCAAGGAGGATGAGAAGAACCACCCCAAGTACGTGGTTCCTCGAGTCACAGAAGTTCGAGCGTGCGAGTGGCCAAGTGATGAATTTTTGCGCGCCGCTGGGCTTTATGAATACTTTTATTACTTGGTGGAGAACGCAGGTCTACCGCGTTCGTTGGTGGCCAAGTAAGAGTGTCGAACCCAACGAGGAGCAGAAAGATCTGACAAGTGGGTTTCAGCAAGGAAATATCTGCAAGCACTAAAATTATCGGTAACAAGTGATTATGTGGTGAGCAGAATCGTAGCAAGCAACAAGTAACAAAAGTAGCAACGGTGCAGCAAAGTGGACCAATCCCTTTTGTAGCAAGGGACAAGCCTGGACAAAGTCTTATCGGAGGAAAAGCACTCCCGAGGACACACGGGAATTTTTGTCATGCTAGTTTTCATCATGTTCATATGATTCGCGTTCGTTACTTTGATAGTTTGATATGTGGGTGGACCGGCGCTTGGGTACTGCCCTTACTTGGACAAGCATCCCACTTATGATTAACCGCTCTCGCAAGCATCCTCAACTACGAAAGAAGAATTAAGACAAAGTCTAACCGTAGCATTAAACTAGTGGATCCAAATCAGCCCCTTACGAAGCAACGCATAAACTAGGGTTTAAGCTTCTGTCACTCTAGCAACCCATCATCTACTTACTACTTCCCAATGCCTTCCTCTAGGCCCAAATAATGGTGAAGTGTTATATAGTCGACGTTCACATAACACCACTAGAGGAAAAACAACATACAACATATCAAATTACCGAACGAATACCAAATTCACATGACTACTATTAGCATGACTTATCCCATGTCCTGAGGAACAAAAGTAACTACTCACAAAGCATAATCATATTCATGACCAGAGAGGTAATGAGTAGCATCAAGGATCTAAACATAAACTCTTCCACCAAACAATCCAACTAGCATCAACTACAAAGAGTAATCAACAATACTAGCAACCTTACAAGTACCAATCGGAGTCGCGAGACAGAGATTGGTTACGAGAGATGAACTAGGGTTTGGAGATGAGATGGTGCTGATGAAGATGTTGATGGTGACCAGTCCCCTCCAATGAGAGGAGTGTTGGTGATGACGATGGCGACGATTTCCCCCTCCGGGAGGGAAGTTTGCCCGGCAGGATCGTCCTGCCGGAGCTCTAGATTGGTTCTGCTCAAGTTCCGCCTCCTGGCGGCGCCGAATCCACGAAAAAGCTCCGCCGTGATTTTTTCCTGGACGAGACCCTTCATAAAGCAGAAGAGGGGGGCCAGTGGGCCAGCAGGCTGCCCACAGGCCCTCATGGCGCGACCTGGGGGTGTGGCCGCGCCGTGCAGGCTTGTGGCCACCTGGTGGCGCCCCTCTGGCGCTTCTTCGGCCCAGTATTTTTTATAAATCCGGAAAAAATCCTCGTTGATTTTTACGGCGTTTGGAGTTGCGCAGAATACGTATCTCAACTTTGCTCCACTTTCAGGCCAGAATTCCAGTTGCCGGCATTCTCCCTCTTCATGTAAACCTTGCAAAATAAGAGAGAAAAGGCATAAGTATTGTACCGTGAAGTGAAATAACAGCCCAAGAAGCGATAAATATCAACATCAAAACATGTTGCAAAATGGACGTATCAACTCCCCCAAGCTTATACCTCGCTTGTCCTTAAGCGAAAGCCTAGCTCAATAAATATGTCCACATGTTTAGGGAGAGAGTTGTCGACAAAACAAGATACGAACATGCATGCATCATGATCATGATCAGAACAGAAGTACCAACATATAATCTCTCATGCTAAAGTGATAATTCCTTCACAAAGTAAAGCATGGATCAAGAACCTTACCGAGAAGTAACAACCGATAGCCTTTAGTCATTGAAGCAATTGCAATTTATCACAACATCAGAAAGACTCAAATGAGAGCTTGTGAAGAAAATCCACATACTCAATCATTCTTTCGTTCTCTACAATTGCTACAACTCACATGGTACTCATGAGATCAAAGTTTCAGCTGGACACAAAGAAAAATAGGGTCTTACAGTTTTGCCTCCCAACTTCTTACCTCAAGGGTAATGTCAACAATAATACTTCATGAATACTTACCTCCAAGTTGACATATGAATATAGATCTTTCCCAAGCATATGACGTTAGCCAAATAAAGGCAAGATAGGGAATTGGTGAAGATCACCATGACTCTTTCAAGGGCAAAAAGTAAAGGTACAAGATAGGCCCTTCGCAGAGGGAAGCAGAGTACGTCATGCGCTTTTGAAGTTTGGATGCGTGTCCTCTTAGTGCGGAGGAACGTCACTTTATATTGCCTCCTGTGATAAAAGAACTTCATTATGCAGTCTGTCGCTTTTATGTCTTCCTCATCACAGGTTCGTACAAAGCTTATTTTCCACACACTAATAGATCATACATATTAGAGACCAATTTTTATTGCTTGCACCGATGACAACTTACTTGAGGGATCTTATTCCATCCATAGGTAGGTATGGTGGACTCACAAGGCAAAACTAGGTTGATGGTTTATGGATGCACAAGTAGTATCTCTACTTGGTGCGGGAGTTTTGGCTAACGTGTGGTGGAAGCAAGCGTCACATGCTAAGGGATCTCTAATCATATAACATTGTTCGAAGCCAAGTAAACACAATTCATTATGCTCTCTTCCTTGTCCAACATCTACTGCTAGGCATGCAATAGCTTAGTGAGTGTTCACAATCATAGATGGGGTCAGAGATAATGTATTTATATGTGAACCTCTCCTACTTTATCACTTCCTATTAATTGAAACCATGACCAAGGTCTACGTTTGTCTACCCTCAACAAGTTTCAATCATCATTCTTTTTATATGTGAAGCCATCACTTTCCATAAGATCATTACATGATCTTTCATGCTTTTGTTCTTTTCTCAATCTATTGATCATGGCAAGAGGCAAAGCCCTTCAACAAAAACACTCTTTATTATATGGCTCACGAGCTCGAATACATCGGGGGTGACACAAAGCAAAACTCAAGACTAAAACACTAAGACCTTTAATCTACTAGATAAAGAGAAAACTGGAAAGGAAAACTAAGACAAAGGTAAAGGCAAAAGATGTGATGGTGATACGATACCGGGGCAACTCCCCCAAGCTTGGCACAAGCCAAGGGGATTGCCCATACCCATGTTTAGTTGTCTTCCTTTGGAGGTGATGGTGGTGGAGTTGTTGCAATCTTTGACTCCAAGAGGGCCATTAATCTTTGATTTATACCTTGGAGATCCGCGATATGTTTTTCCAGCAAAACAACTTCACGAGTGAGACAAGTATTGCGAGCACGAGTTGTTTCACAAAACCTCAAGAGTTCAATCAAGGATGGGGACAATAGGTGGAGGTAGGGTTGGAGGAAATCCACTTCTTCAACTTCTTCCCTGTTGAGCACAGATTCCACTTTGTCCCACCCCTGATTCTTCTCCTCGGTATTGCCCTTGGTTTCTTTAGGTAGCCTTTCCTTAGCCTCCATGACCTCCGTCCTTTTCAGATCAGCACTTACTTCTCCATAAACTTGAGGGATATTGTTCTCCCCCACAGATTCCTGAGACGACATCTTGCTCTGAATCTGCGGTAGAAAACAGACTCGAAACGAAAAACAGAAGAAATCTGCATGATGCAGGGGTCAGAGGAAACGGGAGTATATATAATGATATTTTTCGGACGAGAAGGAGTATCCCGCACGAAAACGGAGTCCGGGAGGCGCACGAGGTGGCCACAAGCCCTCACGGCGCGGCCAGGGGGTGGGCCCGCGCCGTGCAGGCTTGTCGCCTCCTCGCGCACTTTCCGGACTACTTCCAATTTTTGTATTTTTTTCAAATATTCCAAAACGGAGAAAATTTCCTACTGGAAAAGTTTTGGACTCTGTTTTCTTACCGAATCACATACCTCTTCGTTTTCATAGTCGGAAAGAGGCTGATAAATATCCCTTAGGTATTCTTCCGGAGTTATGGTATTGATAATATTGCTTTCAACATTTATGGGAGTACCTGAGATATAATGCTTGATTTTGTGCCCATTTACCACTCTCGGACAATTACCTTCCGGGTTGTTGATCTTGATAGCACCGGAACGATATACTTCCTCAACAACATAGGGACCTTCCCATTTAGAGAGAAGCTTGCCTGCAAAGAATCTTAAACGAGAGTTATATAGCAAGACATAATCACCTACACTGAACTCACGCTTTTGTATCCTCTTATCATGCCATCTCTTAACCTTCTCTTTGAACAGCTTGGCATTCTCATATGCCTGAGTTCTCCACTCATCAAGCGAGCTAATATCAAATAACCTCTTCTCACCGGCAAGTTTGAAATCAAAGTTGAGCTCTTTGATTGCCCAATAAGCTTTATGCTCTAGCTCAAGAGGTAAATGACATGCTTTACCGTACACAATTTTGTACGGAGACATGCCCATGGGATTCTTATAGGCAGTTCTATAAGCCCACAGTGCATCATCGAGCTTCTTAGACCAATACTTTCCAGACCAGTTGACAGTCTTTTGCAGAATCAGTTTAATCTCTCTATTACTTAGCTCTACTTGACCACTGGACTGAGGGTGATAGGGAGACACAATTCTATGGTTGACATCGTACTTAGCAAGCGTTTTACGGAAAGCACCATGAATGAAGTGTGAACCACTGTCGGTCATTAGATATCTAGGGACTCCAAATCTAGGGAAAATAACTTCTTTGAGCATCCTGATAGAAGTGTTGTGATCAACACTACTAGTGGGGATAGCTTCTACCCACTTAGTGACGTAATCTACAACAACTAGGATATGAGTATACCCGTTGGATTTTGGAAAAGATTCCGTATAATCAAAGCCCCAAACATCAAATGGTTCAATGACAAGTGAATAGTTCATAGGCATTTTCTGACGTTTGCTAATATTACCTATTCTTTGACATTCGTCACAAGACAAGACAAAGTTATGGGCATCCTTGAAGAGAGTGGGCCAATAGAAACCTGATTGCAAAACCTTGTGTGCAGTTCTATCTCCCACATGGTGTCCTCCGTAGGCCTCGGAGTGACACTTCTGTAGGATATGTCCCTGTTCATGTTCAGGTACACAACGTCTAATAACACCATCTACTCCTTACTTATAAAGGTGAGGGTCATCCCAAAAGTAGTGTTTCAAGTCAAAGAAGAATTTCTTCTTTTGCTGGTATGTGAAACTAGGTGGTATATATTTGGCAACAATATAGTTTACATAATCAGCATACCACGGTGCACTACGTGAAGCATTGATGACATTCAATTTCTCACCGGGAAAGCTATCATCAATAGGTTGTGGGTCATCAAGAACCTTCTCCAACCTAGACAAGTTATCGGCTACTGGGTTATTAGCACCCTTCCTGTCGACAACGTGAAAATCAAACTCTTGTAGCAAGAGAACCCATCTAATAATCTAGGTTTAGCGTCATTCTTCTCCATGAGGTACTTAATAGCCGCATGATCAGTGTGAATAGTGACTTTGGAATCAACTATGTAAGACCTGAACTTTTCACATGCAAACACGACTCCTAAAAATTCCTTCTCCGTAGTAGCATAGTTTCTCTGGGCATTGTCTAGAGTTTTACTAGCGTAGTGAATAACATTGAACTTCTTATCGACTCTTGTCCCTAGAACAACACCAACAGCATAATCACTAGCGTCACACATGATCTAAAAAGGTAAGTTCCAATCAGGTGGTTGAACAATAGGTGCAGTTATCAAAGCCCTCTTAAGTATTTCGAAGGCTACCTCACAACCATCGTCAAAAACAAAAGGAATATCCTTTTGCAAGAGATTGGTAAGAGGCCTAGAAATCTTAGAGAAGTCTTTAATGAACCTTCTATAGAAACCAGCATGACCAAGGAAACTTCTTATACCTTTGATATCTGTGGGGTATGGCATTTTCTCGATTGCATCAACCTTAGCCTTATCGACTTCAATACCTCTTTCAGAAATTTTATATCCTAAGACGATGCCTTCATTAACCATAAAGTGGCACTTCTCCCAATTCAAGACAAGATTGGTGTCTTTACATCTTTGTAAGACTCGATCAAGGTTGCTGAGGCAATCATCAAAGAAGACTCGTAAACAAAAAAGTCATCCATGAAAGCCTCGACAATATTTTCAAAAAAGTCAGAGAATATAGCCATCATACATCTTTGAAAGGTGGCAGGTGCGTTACATAAGCCAAAAGGCATAAGCAAAGGTACCTAAAGGGCAGGTGAAAGTGGTTTTCTCCTGATCAGATTGTGCAACTGGTATTTGGGAGAAAATAGAATAACCGTCTAGAAAGCAGAAGTGTGTGTGTTTAGAGAGCCTTTCAAGCATTTGGTCGATAAAAGGCAAAGGGTAATGATCTTTCCTAGTGGCTTTATTCAATTTGCTAAAATCGATCACCATCCTATAGCCAGTAATAATCCTCCATGAGATCAATTCATCCTTATCATTAGGGACAACGGTAATACCTCCCTTCTTAGGGACGCAATGCACCGGACTCACCCAATCGCTATGAGAAACAGGATAGATAATACCCGCTTCTAGAAGATTTAGGATTTCTTTTCTTACTACTTCTTTCATCTTAGGATTCAATCTCCTTTGATGATCAGCAACTGGTTTGAAATCAGGATCGGTTTTAATCTTGTGCTGGCATAGAGTAGGACTAATGCCCTCAAGATCATCAAGAGTAAATCCAATAGCAGCACGGTGCTTCCTCTGAGTATTTAGTAACTTCTTTTCTTCATGCTCTGAGAGGCTAGCACTAATAATAACAGGATATATCTCTTTTTCATCAAAATAGGCATACTTAAGAGTATCAGGCAACTGTTTAAGCTCGAACACAGGATCACCCTTTGGTGGGGGTGGATCCCCAAGCAGTTCAACACGCAGATTATTCTTAAGGATAGGATATTGTTCTAAGACAACTCTATCTATTTCATCCCTTTCATCCATATGCATATCATTTTCATGCTCAAGCAAGTATTGCTCTAAGGGATCAGTAGGAGGCATGGCAATAGAAGCTAAGGCAATAGTTTCATCCTTACTAGGCAACTCCTTTTCATGAGATTGTCTACCAAACTTGGAGAAGTTGAACTCATGTGACACACCTTCAAAGCCAAGAGTGATAATTTGCTTCTCACAATCAACATGAGCATTGACGGTATTGAGAAAAGGTCTGCCAAATATGATGGAAAAAAAGCTATCTTGTTTTACTTTGTTTTACCACACAAGACTTCAACATTCCTAACAATTCCCACAGGGCAGATAGTATCTCTATTGGCAAGCTGAATAGTGACATCAATAGGCTCTATCTCAACAGGTGCAATCTCATCTTTGATTTCATCGTATAAGGATTGAGGTATTTGCACTAACACTAGCACCCACGTCACATAAACCATGATAACAATGATCTCCTATCTTAACAGAAACCACAGGCGTGCCAACAACATGCATATGTTTGTCTCTAACGTGAGGTTTAGCAATTCTAGCAGCATCTTCACAGAAGTGAATATTATGTCCCTCAACATCGTCGGACAGTAGATCTTTGATAATAGCAATGCTAGGTTCAACTCTAATTTGCTCAGGGGGTGTAGGTGTTCTAATATAGCCTCTACGTATCACAGTTGAAGCTTTAGAATGATCCTTTATCCTAACAGGGAAAGGTGGTTTCTCAATGTAAGCACTGGGAACAACATGATCATTATAGGCAATGACTTTCTCTTCAATTGGATTGGGTTTAACTACATTGACTTATAAAGGAGGATGATATTTAAACCACTTCTCTTTGGGGAGGTCAATATGAGCAACAAAGGATTCACACAATGAAGCTACTATCCCAGAGTCAAGTCCATACTTAGCGCTAAAGTCACAAAAAGTATTTGTCTCAACAAAGGATTTAGCGCAATCAAACGTGAAATTCATACCTGACTCCTTACCTTCTTCAAGCTCCCAATCTTCAGAGTTGCGTTTAATTCTCTCCAATAAATTCCATTTGAAGTCAATATCTCTCTGCATGAAAGAACCGGTACACGAAGTGTCAAGCATGGTGCGATCATCATGAGAAAGCCGAGCATGAATATAACATTGATTTAAGCCTCCCGCAAGCTTGAGCGATGCTTTCTCTGTCACGAGGCCAAAAATTGTAAATATAATTCCGATCACGATGTACTAAATGCATAGGATAAAACTTTTGATGAAATTCCAATTTCAACCGATTGTAGTCCCATGATCCAGTATCATCACATAGCTTATACCATGTCAACGCCTTATCCTTCAAAGATAAAGGAAAGACCTTCTTCTTGACCTCATCCTCGGGCAAACATGGAAGCTTAAATAAACAACAAACTTCATCTACATAGATTAGATGCAAGTCTGGATGTGATGTTCCATCTCCTGTAAAAGGATTAGCCAACAGTTTCTCAAGCATACCCGAAGGAAATTCAAAGCAAATATTTTCAGTAGGTGCAACAGGTTGAGGAGAAAATATTTGTGCTTCTGTTCGAGGTGAAGATACCCCGAACAATCCCCTCAAAGGATTAGTATCCATAGTGACAAGTGACAATAAATTTCAACACACTATATGAATGTTTCCTTACCAAGTTCCACTTACCAAAGGCGCTTCACTCCCCGGCAACGGCGCCAGAAAAGAGTCTTGATGACCCACAAGTATAGGGGATCAATCGTAGTCCTTTTGATAAGTAAGAGTGTCGAACCCAACGAGGAGCAGAAGGATCTGACAAGTGGTTTTCAACAAGGAAATATCTGCAAGTACTGAAATTATCGGTAACAAGTGATTATGTGGTGAGATGAATCGTAGCAAGCAACAAGTAACAAAAGTAGCAACGGTGCAGCAAAGTGTCCCAATCCCTTTTGTAGGAAGGTACAAGCCTAGACAAAGTCTTATAGGAGGAAAAGCGCTCCCAAGGACACACATGAATTTCTGTCATGCTAGTTTTCATCATGTTCATATGATTCACGTTCGTTACTTTGATAGTTTGATATGTGGGTGGACCGGCGCTTGGGTACTGCCCTTACTTGGACAAGCATCCCACTTATGATTAACCCCTCTCGCAAGCATCCGCAACTATGAAAGAAGAATTAAGACAAAGTCTAACCATAGCATTAAACTTGTGGATCCAAATCAGCCCCTTACGAAGCAACGCATAAACTAGGGTTTAAGCTTATGTCACTATAGCAACCCATCATCTACTTATTACTTCCCAATGCCTTCCTCTAGGCCCAAATAATGGTGAAGTGTTATGTAGTCGTCGTTCACATAACACAACTAGAGGAAAAACAACATACAACATATCAAATTACCGAACGAATATCAAATTCACATGACTACTATTAGCATGATTTATCCCATGTCCTCAGGAACAAAAGTAACTACTCACAAAGCATAATCATATTCATGACCAGAGAGGTAATGAGTAGCATCAAGGATCTGAACATAAACTCTTCCACCAAACAATCCAACTAGCATCAACTACAAAGAGTAATCAACACTACTAGCAACCTTACAAGTACCAATCGGAGTCGCGACACGGAGATTGGTTACAAGAGATGAACTAGGGTTTGGAGATGAGATGCTGCTGATGAAGATGTTGATGGTGATGAGTCCCCTCCGATGAGAGGAGTGATGGTGAGGACGATGACGACGATTTCCCCCTCCCGGAGGGAAGTTTCCCCGGCAGGATCATCCTGCCGGAGCTCTAGATTGGTTCTGCTGAAGTTCCACCTCGTGGCGGCGGCGAATCCATGAAAAAGCTCCTCCCTGATTTTTTGCCTGGACGAAACCCTTCATATAGCAGAAGAGGATGGGCAGTGGGCCAGCAGGCACGCCACAAGCCCTCATGGCGCGGCCTGGGGGGTGGCCGCACCGTGCAGGCTTGTGGCCACCTGCTGGCGCCCCTCTGGCGCTTCTTCGGCCTAGTATTTTTTATAAATCCGAAAAAATCCTCGTTGATTTTTACGGCGTTTGGAGTTGCGCAGAATAGGTATCTCAACTTTGCTCCACTTTCAGGCCAGAATTCCAGTTGCCGGCATTCTCCCTCTTCTTGTAAACCTTGCAAAATAAGAGATAAAAGGCATAAGTATTATACCGTGAAGTGAAATAACAGCCCAAGAAGCGATAAATATCAACATGAAAACATGATGCAAAATGGATGTATCATCCACTCAATTGGTACCCAGCCCACATGATGCACGTCTTACGAGGATGAAGTCTAGACCGTATCATCCATGCGGGTACCAACGGTGTGCCTGGAACACGTAAAAATGGCATAGCCGACCTACCTGGTACGACCCCATCACGAGAGTGACCACATATCACGGGCTCTTTGCTAGCACCGACCAAAGTAATCAACAAAGCCACATCCCCAAAAGGGGTATAGTGGTCACACATGTAAGGTTGGGACAGTTGACACATCATAAATCTAATCCCATTTCTGAAACCACTCACAGAATACCTTTCCGGTACACCAGTTCTTTATCAAGTGGTGATCCAACTCAACACCGTCACCCTCGGGCATTAGTAGCACCTGACAGGGTTTTCGTAAAACCTTTGACATCACCTTTTCTTTACCATCACCATGCATATGCTCATCCTACGTAGTACTACTATCTACTTGTCAATATTTTATCAGTGTGACCCTCATAGACGGTAGGGTCTTGCTGAATGCAACACCTCCGGAGGAGCCTTCGGTAACACCATACCGGGGTGCACCGATTAATCTTAACTATATGCATCCGAATAAAGTAATCAATATGTCATGCATAAAACATTTTCTCAGACATGATCAAAGGGCTGCTTGACTTTTCTCACATAAGTCCTCGGGGTCTTCGAGGTCTTCCGGTCCAACTCTGAGTACTCCGTCTACTCCTTCAACTATCGTCAGAAACAATCAAAGTAAGCCACACAGCAAGCAGAAACAAAAGTGATATATAAATAGTAGTTTTATTTTTCTTGGACCTCTCAAAATACATGAAGCTTGCTCTAGGAGATTTGCACCATCAGGAATTTTTGGATGGACGAAAGGAGGAATAGGTGATCCCTTAATAAGCCTACAGAAACATTCTGCTAAAAATGAGTGAAGGCACTTATTTAACAGGGCATGATTTTCGAAACATTTAGGAAGTTGTTTCACTGGATTTCGAGTGGATATGAATATTCTAGGGATTTTCTAACATTGGATAAATAGCAAAATGCAGCTATTTATTTAATGCAACACAAACATGCGATATAAAAATGTTTACTGATGCTTCAAAAATAGTGCATGATATTGGAAGGCTTTGGAAATTGGAATAACTCCATTTGGAGTTGATTTGAATCCTTTAGGATTTTTGCAAGGTGGTGTTTAAATATTAAAATGGGTATTTGAATATTAATCCCACAGAAAAGTCTTTTGGAAAATGTGCAATGCACATATATTTATATGCCTTCATTTTAGGAGCCTGTAGAAATTTGATTCATCACACTTGGAATGCAAATGAATTTATTATGGATTTTGGAACTTCCTCGCAAAAGAAAAGGGAAGGGAAAGGTTTTTACAAGGGGTTAAATTATGCCAAGTGCGCTAAATAGGCTTCGGGTCGGCCCTGCTGCTAAGCCACGCGGGCAGGCCGGCCACGTCGAAGGCGCATTCATAGGAATGCATCTCCACACGGGGGAGGCGGTTTCCATCGAGAGGCGCGGCCACTTAACAGGGCAGGGCCACCAATTTGTGTCTCGGCCTGTGACCGACAAGCGGGGCCCATCGCCCCTTCTCCCTCCCCTTCGCCCCTCGTCTCCTACCTCCTGACAGGAGGCTGAGGTGGAGCGTCGGCCATTGTGGCCTGGCTTCCATGCCGCGTTGGAGGCCAAGCCACGGGCTTGGGCGCATGCCCCGTCTCACGCCACGCTCGGGGCCGGCCTTGCTGGCTCAGCGACCGCCGGAAGCAAGGCACCAACGGGAGGCGGACTACGGTGGCTTCGACCCTCGCTAGCAAGCGTGGCTCCACGACGGAGAGAGATGGAGGGGCTGCCACGGGAGAAAGGTCCGCCGTGGGAGTCCTTCAGGTGAGGTTTGAGTGGGGAGCGGAGTCAGAGAGCTCGAAGTTAGGGGGTGGCCGAGGTGGCACCATGGCGTCCATGGGAGGGAAGTGCGAGCTCCGGAATGCAGGGGCTTGGCAAGGCAGTTCCTGGGGGCGTGGTAAGTGGTCCAGAGCACGAGGGGATCCCGGGAGGGATAAAATGGAGGGGCGACGAGGGAACCTCGGATGCTCTCAGGTGCTCTCAGGGCACAGGGGAAGCACGCGTTCCAGGGGCGTTTTGGAGGCGAGATGGTGTCCGGGAGTGGCTGTACAAGTCAAAGGGGGTCCTCTGGCGCACCGAGACGTGTTGCAACAGCCGGACACAGCCTGGAGGAAGAAGAAAGGTGCAGAGCACTATTTTTTCATGCCAGGGAGATGGTCACCGCGGCCACCTCTTGGCCAGACCAAGGTGTCAAACATGCAAGGCATGCGTGCCACGAAGCATTGGTGAATTTGGACCAAAGTGGAACTTGTTTTAATTGGTTTTCACTGCAGTTAAGTTTGCAGCAGCAAACTTTAGTTGCACAGATAATGGGATGAAACCATGTCTAGTGGTCTTAGGCAAAGAAGGGCTATAGTTGCGCAAAGTTTCAGCTCAACGGGATGAGTTTAGCTAGCAGTTGTAGTGCAAGGCTACAATTCTGCCAGGAATCAAGTTTCAGATGTGCTGCTCATTTTTCCCACATGAGCATGCTATATCTTGGTTTGAAATGATGCATTAGCATGCTAGAGATTCCTGGAAGAATGTGGCAGCATTAGCTTAAGCAGAGGTATAGCAAGAGGGCTAAAACAGTGTTCCCAAGGTAGGAATTGAGAGGTAGATACATGGAGTCATCCTCCAATAATTGACCAGTGGCCATGGAAAGGTTAGTGGAGGTAAAATCTAACTATAGAGAGCTGTGGTAAAATATTAAGCTCAAGGGAAATAGTGGAAGGGGCCAAAGTAGCAACTTTTGTAAATGCACACAAGGTGTTTGATGGATGTTACGACTACCAAATGGATTCCAATTGATATGAAACTTAACAGGATCACGTGATAGGTGAAAATAAGCTTGGACACCAAATACAGGTATCCAATGTAGACTTAAAAACCCCATGAAATGGGCAGAAATGACTTTCAGCCTACAAAACCATGCAAATAAATTCCCACAAATCCACAAATTGGTGTGGGGCATTATTTGAGCATTAAAGCACGCTGAAAAAGTTTGAGATCAATTAGAGAAACTTTAGTTTCTCAAGGCCAGAAATTAACAGATAAGGTTCTGAGGGGTTTGGGACAAGTTACTCTATTCTCCTTGATGCATCACTTGGTGTGGATGCATTATTGGAGTATCAGAACATGTCCACCAGATTTGAGCACAATAGGAGACACCTGGCAATGTAGAGTTGCTCAAATTTGGATCTAGACAGATAAGGTTTTAGAATAATTAAGTGAATCAAATCAACTTGGATTGAGATGAAACTTTGAAAGATCATCACATATATCATATGTGACATGCTAGAATTTTAAATGAATTTATTGAGAATATTTATTATAGAAATATTCCAAAAGCTTGAAATAGGCAGGAAGGGTTTTGCCCAATAATTTGAACATGACCATGTGTTGAAACTCCTATATATGGAATATATATGTCCACTGAGTTTCTCTACATTATCTCAAAAAATGGAAGTAGTAAAAATAACTTTCCTTCACAAGGGACCATTTCTAGCCTCAGAGAAAGGTATTTAAATAAAATAGTAAAATAACTTTTAAAATAATAATATTGTGGTTTTGGGAAGCCTATTTGATAATGGGATTTAAATAAAATATTTGGTCCAAAATAAACTTCCCTAATTTGAGGACTTGTAGTACAAATCCCAACTCAGGGGTTTTTGAAAGCTTAAGTCAAGGAAATGTTTTTTGGTGAAAATAATATTTAGTAAAATAGTTTCTGGTCCTATGCACATGGCATGATCATTAGGCAAGGTTTTGGGTCTAGGAGTGAGTCTGGAGAGTAGCAGGAACATTGGATTCAAACACAAGCAATAGGCAAGCAAGCAACCAACCATCACATCAAGCATCACAAGCATTCACAAAAATTTAAATTGGTCCTAGTTTTTGAGAAAAGTTAATTTGGTCAGGATAGTGAAACACAGGGCGTGACATACCTAACCCACTTAAGAAAATCTCGTCCTCGAGATTTCTAGGCTAGGCGTTGGAGAGATACTGAGTTTTAAGTTGAAGGCAGTCTTCACGTCCCTGATACGTCTCCATCGTATCTACTTTTCCAAACTGTTTTGCCCTTGTTTTGGACTCTAATTTGCATGATTTGAATGGAACTACCTTGGATTGACGTTGTTTTTAGCAGAATTGCCTTGGTGTTATATTTGTGCAGAAATAAAAGTTCTCCAAACGTCCTGAAAATTTACGGGCAGCAGTTTTGGAAAATATAAAAAATATCTGCGCCAAGTTCCACCTGAGGGGTGGGCTAGTGGGCCACAAGACCTGGCTCCTCCACCACCCCCCTCGTGGCAGTGGGCAGGCTTGTGGGGCCCACACGGCTCTGCCGCCCCCAACCTCACGTCTATAAGTCCCCTTTCGTCCCAGAAAAAATAAAAAGAGAAGTTTTCGTCGCGTTCACGATACAGAGCCGCCGCCACCACCTGTTCTTCATCTGGAGGGCAGATCTGGAGTCCGTCTTGGGCTCCGGAGAGGGGAAATCCTCGCCATCGTCATCAACCTTCTTCCCTCTCCAATTCCATGTAGCTCTTTGTCGTTCGTGAGTAATCTATTCCTAGGCTCGCTCGGCGGTGATGAGTAGGATGAGATCTATGATGTAATCGAGTTAGTTTTGATGGGGATTGATCCCTAGTATCCACTATGTTCTGAGATTGATGTTGCTACTACTTTGCCATGCTTAATGCTTGTCACTAGGGCACGAGTGCCATGATTTCAGATTTGAAATTATTATGTTGTCACCAATATATGTGTGTTTTAGATCCGATCTTGCAAGTTGTAGTTACCTATTATGTGTTATGATCCGGCAACCCCGGAGTGACAATAACCGGAACCACTCCCGATGATGACCATAGTTTGAGGATTTCATGTGTTCACCAAGTGCTAATGCGTTGGTCCGGTTCTTTATTAAAAGGAGAACCATAATATCCCGTAGTTTCCTTTTTGACCCCGCTGCCACGGGAGGGATGGACAATAGATGTCATGCAAGTTCTTTTCCCTAAGCACGTATGACGATACACGGAATGCATGCCTACATCACATTGATGAACGGGAGCTAGCCACGTATCTCTCCGTGTTATAGTTGTTGCATGATGAATATCATCCAAACAAATCACCGACCCATTGCCTACGAGTTTGTTCTACTGTAGCTACTGTTGTTACTTGTTTTGCTCTGCTGCTGCTACTACTATTGCTACTGATGTTACTTGTCTTGATCTGCTGCTGCTACTACTATTGCTACTGTTGTTACTTGTCTTGCTCTGCTGCTGCTACTACTGTTGCTACTGCTGTTACTTGTCTTGCTCTGCTGCTACCGTTGACACTACTGTCGCTTGCTACTGTTGCTACTTGCTACTGCTGTCACTACTGCTTTTCCTTGCCGCTGCTATTGCTCGTTAAACTGCCGTTACTCGCTACTTTGCTGTTACTACTTTGCTTGCAGATACTAATCTTTCAGGTGTGGTTGAACCTGATAAATTCAGCTGCTAATACTTGACAGTATTCTCTCACCTCCCGTCGTGCGTATCAACAAATTTGGGTTGAATACTCTACCCTCGAAAACTCCTACGATCCCACGCGTTGTTGGGCGTCAACAACATTCTTCTAGTTTCGATTGCCGGGGATTGCAATCAGCATTCTTCTGGTGCCGTTGCAAAGGGGAAGAACAGTTGACATCAAGCATTTTTCTGGCGCCGTTGTCGGCGAGGTATTGCTATATTCTCTGAGTCACTTGGGATTTATATCTGCTCATCACTATGAAGAATCTGAAGGATCCGAAAACCAAAGTCTTGCCCTGAACTACGAGGGGAGAGGTAAGGAATTGCCATCTAGCTCTGCACTTGATTCACCTTCAGTTATGAGTAAGTTTGCGACATCACGTCCTGCTAGAAATCTTGATATGTCGCCTGTGCTTGATGATGCAAATGATGCTACTGCTAGAGATGCTATGCTTGATACTATGCCTGATGATACTATGCTTGATACTATGCCTGATGATGCTATGCTTGATACTGCTAGAGATGCTATGCTTGATACTACTTTGCCTGATGATGCTAGAGATGCTATTTTGCCTAATGATGCTATGCTTGATACTTCTAGAGATACTACTTTGCCTAATGTTCCACTAGGAGTGTTCCTGGATGCTCATATTGCTAGAGTTACTGCCAATGCTCGTGATGCTTCTGAAACTACCAATACTATTGAGATAGAACCTGCTTTTGCTCCTACTAGATCTAGCTCTCCTAGATATGAATTGCCTGATATACCTGAGGGTTACGTTATGGAGGGAGAGATAGCTGAGGATTTTCTTGTGTGTAAGGATGCCTATGACGCTGAGAAATTACTTCTCAAGTGGAAGGAAAAATCTCGGGCAACTAAGATGAAATATGACCAGAAGTTTGCCACTTCACCTATCTTTATCACCGATAAGGATTATGAATTCTCTGTCGATCCTGAGATAATCTCTCTAGTCGAATCTGATCCTTTTCACGGTTATGAGTCTGAGACGGTCATAGCCCATCTTACCAAACTACACGAAATAGCCACCCTTTTCACTAATGAGGAGAAGATCCACCACTACTATATCCTTAAGATGTTTCCTTTCTCTCTAAAGGATGATGCTAAAGCCTGGTTCACCTCTCTTGCTCCTGGATGTGTGAGTAGTCCCCAGGAGATGGTGTGTTACTTCTGTGAGAAATGTTTCCCTGTCCATAAGAAGCAAGTTGCCTTGCAGGAAATATACAACTTTGCTCAACTCCAAGAAGAGAGTCTTCCACAAGCTTGGGAGAGGCTCGTCCAGCTACAGAATGCTTTGCCTGATCACCCTCTTAAGAAGAACGAGATACTTGATATCCTCTATAACGGACTTACTGTTGCCTCTAAAGACCACCTAGATAGTTGTGTCGGTTGTCTTTTTAGGGAACGAACTGTAGAACAAGCTGAAACTCTACTGAATAACATCTTGATCAACGATAATGCTTGGACTATTCCCGAACCACCTCCTAAGCCAACTCCGAAGAAAAGAGGTATTCTATTCCTCAGTCCCGAAGATATGCAAGAAGACAAGAAATCTATGCAAGAGAAAGGCATTAGATCTGAAGATGTCAAAAATCTACCACCTATCGAAGAGATCCATGGTCTCGATAACCCGATACAAGTAGTAGAAGTAAATTCTCTGCGTAGGTTTGATGAGAGTGATATTCGTTTTGATAAACCTGCTAGCCTATGCTTTGATGAATTTGACAACTTTGTTGCCAAACAACAGAGTTTGAATGATTATGTTAGCAGACATTTGGAACAAAGTACTCGTATGCTTAGCCATTTAAGTGCTTGTGTAGACATAAATGTCAATGATCTGAAGCTTCTGAGTAAACATGCCTCCATGATTACTCCTCGGGTAGAACAAGTACTTAAAGCTCAGAATGACAGCTCAATGAATTAAATGACAACTCTGTCAGAGTCATTACTAGAGGAGGTAAAATGACTCAGGAACCTTTGTATCCTGAAGGTCATCCTAAGAGAATTGATCAAGATTCTCAAGGAATCAATGCTGATACACCCAGTCACCCTAAGGAGAAGAAGAAGGATGATAGAAACCTACATGCCAGTTCACCAAATACTGTGACACCGGAAGAACCTAATGATATTTATGCGTCTGATGCAGAAACACAATCTGGTGATGAACATGAACCTGGTGACAATATGGACAGTGATGTTCATAATAATGCTCAACCTAGCAATGATGAGGATGTGGAGATTGAACCTACGGTTAATCCTGATAATCCACAACCTAAGAAATACGATAAGAATGACTTCACTGCTAGGAAGCATGGTAAAGAAAGGGAGCCATGGGTTCAGAGACCTATGCCCTTCCGTCCTAAGCCTTCCAAGAAAAAGGATGATGAGGATTTTGAGCGTTTCGTTGAGATGATAAGACCCATCTTTCTGCAGATGCGGTTAATGGATATGCTCAAGATGTCTCCGTATGCCAAGTACATGAAACATATCATGACTAATAAACGGAAGATACCAGATCTTGAGATCTCCACCATGCTTGCCAACTACACTTTGAAAGGTGGAACTCCTAAGAAACTTGGTGATCCCGGAGTGCCCACTATACCTTGCTCCATTAAAGGAAACTACGTAAGAACTGCCTTATGTGACCTTGGAGCCAGTGTTAGTGTTATGCTGCTCTCTCTTTATCGTAGACTTGAGTTGGATAAGTTGACACCCAGTGAAATTTCTCTGCAAATGGCCGACAAATCAACTGCTTTCCCTATTGGCATTTGCGAGGATGTGCCTGTTGTGGTTGCTAACACCACTATCTTAACAGACTTTGTTATCTTGGATATTCCCGAGGACGATGCCATGGCTGTCATCCACGGAAGACCCTTTTTAAACACTCCAAGGGCTGTTATAGATTGCAACAAAGGCAATGTCACTTTCCATGTCAACGGTAATGAGCACATAGTGCACTTTCCGAAGAAACGATATCAAGTACATTGCATCAATGCTATCGAAAAGACTTCATGGATTCTTATTGGGAGCTTTGAATGCCCTATTCCTCGTGTCAAGATGAAGTATGATTTGCTCGTTGGGGAGATACATATCCCCATTGAGGTGACTTAGTGGCTATTCGAAAATTCTCCGTTCTCTCTTGATATTTGAGAAGGTTTTGTCATAAGGACTTGATCAACCCCACTGACGGATTTCTTTCGATGACCATGAAACGGATGAATCAAAGAGTCACATACCTCTGTTTTGAGCATTCATATTCTTTTGCTTAGAAGAAAAATGATAGAATTAGTTTAGTTTTTCCTGTTTTCTGTTTTAGCGTCCTGGAGAAAAATACCTCGAACATAAAAGTTCTCCGATGGTCCTGAAAATTTAGTATGATTTTTTCTTGAATTTTTGAAAATTTCTGGGCCTGAGAGCTGGCCTGGGGGCTAGACGAGTGGGCCACAAGCCCTGCCACCGCCACCTACCCCCCTGGTGGCGGGGTGCAAGCTTGTGGGGCCCACAGGCACCCCCTCCACTCATTCCAGCTCTCAGCTTCTTCTTCCACCTGCAGAAAAAATTGTTTCGCAGTTCAAACCCGTGTTCTTGCTCATTTGGCTATGATTTTCGACCTCCTTGCTCAAAGCACCATTCTCCGAACCGTTTTGGGGAAATTGCTCCTTGGTAAGCGACTCCTCCATTGGTCCAATTAGTTTTTGCTCTAGTGCTTTATCCTTCGCGTATTCTTGCTACCTTGGTGACCCTGTTCTTGAGCTAGAAATGTTGATTTTAGCTGGTCCCAAGTAGTTTTAGCGCGTGATATGGTCTCTAGGCACTAGTAGGAGTAGTTGCTACAAGTTGGGTTAATCTTCATTCACTATTCTTTCGAAGTCTCTAAAAATTTCAGAATTTTTCAGAGCTAGAAAAAGTAAAAGATGAGGAGGTTCTTGAGAAGATCCTCAAGCCGTAACCCCAAGGAGGATGAGAAGAACTACCCCAAGTACGTAGTCCCTCGAGTCACAGAAGTTCGACCATGCGAGCGGCCAAGTGATGAATTTTTGCACGCCGCCGAACTTTATGAAGACTTTTATTACTTGGTGGAGAACGCAGGTCTTACTGCGTTCGTTGAAGATAAGTTCTCACAATACCTCCTCCTCACCAATATTTTCGTTCAAAGCTTCAACTTTTATCCGAGGAAGAATCCTCCCATGGTTGAGTTCATGATATACGATGTCCCCCGGTGCATGACGCTGCAGGATTTTTGCATCATGCAAATTACCTTATGTTGGGGATATCCGTGACCCTCGTCCACGGGACTTGGAGGATTTCATTGGTTCTATTGGTGTTGGAGAGGAGAGAGGAGTGTCTCGCGCTAGAATTGCTAGCATACATTTTCCTGTGCTTCGGTACTTCTCACTATTTGTGGAAAATGTTTGATTGGGCGTGGGGAGGCTGGACACTTAGTTCCCCAGACCTTGCGGTTTTGCGTGAAGGCCTTTATAACGATAAGACTTATAGCTTGGGCACTATAGTAGCTCAACGGTTGAACCTGAACCGTTCTAAAGGAGTTGTCTATGGAGGTATCTATGCTACCCGTCTTCCCAGACACTTTGAGATACCCATTAGACTGGGAGAGGAAGGAGAGATGCTTCTCCCTGAGAAATATCTGGATTATGACAGCATGGTTCGCCATGATTTTCTGGATAGAGATGCTAGTAGACGGATGATTTATAACCTCGTATTTAGTCAGGGTACTCGAGAGACTATTACTTTGCCTACTCCTTCATTGTTCGATCTTCATGCAGGCAGGTACACTATTAGGCCCTCGGACATCTACGCATATTGGGGCTTGGCCCAACCACACGCGCCCGTGCCCGAGCCGCAAGTCGAGTACCAGACACTAGTTTATCAGTGGGATCCAGAGGAGCTCACACAACAGTGGCATCCACAGTCTGATCCGGAGTATCCTGGAGCTGGTTATTTCCCACCATGGGAGTAGACCAAGCTAGGCCAAAAGCCTAAGCTTGGGGGAGTACGTGTTCTCACCGACTTTACATTCATGCTTATGCTTTCACTTTGTTAGCCGGTGTTTACACTTTTCCACTGTATTAACCATGCTAGTTTATTTTCATTTTCTTGTTTTGTGTCCTTTTGAGAAAACCCAAAAAGATTTTTCTTTCTTCTTTTGCTTGTTGGGAGCTTTCCCGTGTAAATAGTTTTATTTTTCTTTGTGTCAAGGTAGAAGATATTGGTTACAATGTTTATTGGTTCTTACATGCTTACCTGTTTAGCTTTCAAAGAGCCATATTACTTTGTCTTCTCCTTTGTGTTTGCCTGCAGATTCAGCTTAGTCCAATGCGCTTATTATTGTTCTCATCGTTCGATCGTGCAAATGAAAGGCAATAATGATGATATATGATGAAGTGACTGAGACTGAAAAGCTCGTATGAACTCTATCTATTTTGTTTTTGTAAATATGACTAGCTTGTCGACCCAGATTTAGCTTTGTTGTGAGAGAACCATGTTTGCTATGACAACTTAGAGATCATAGTTTCTGATACCATGCTTATTTAGCTGAGAGCTTATAATGGTTTGTCTTGAATGCCAACATAGATTTTGAGATGACTATGATGTAGTATGATAGGATGGTATTCTCCTTTGAAGTGGCTTGACTTGGCGCATGTTCATGCATGTAGTTGAAACAAAATCAACGTAGCCTCTATGATGTTCGTGTTCATGGTGATTTATATCATGTTCATGCTTGCATTCAATGTTAGTCAAACTCATTGCATCTTGATGACTGTTGTCGCTCTCTAGATGGTCGCTTCCCAGTCTTTTGCTAGCCTTCACTTGTACTAAGCGGAATACTGCTTGTGCATCCACTTCCATAAACCCAAAAGTTTTTCCCTGAGAGTCCACCATACCTACCTATTTGCGGTACCTACCTGCCGTTCCAAGTAAATTTGCATCTGCCATTCTCTAAACCTTCAAGAAATAATCTGTTTTGCATGCCCGAACCGCTCATGTGGTGACAGGGGGCTATTGGTATCTTCCATGCTAGGAGTGTTATCCTCGACATGTGTTTATTCACTGTCATTCACGAGAAATGGGCCGGTAATTGGAATGCCTAGTTCCACGCTTAAATCGAAAACATAACTATAAAACAAGACTCTCCCGGATTGATGTTAGTATGGACGGTACCCGAGGATTCGGCTAGCCGTGGAGTGTGATTGATTGGTGGTGGGGGAGTTAAAACTTTACTTTTCTGTTTGGGAACCGCCTATAGCATGAGTAGCATGGAAGATATTGAGAACTCTTGGTCATTGCGTTGACCATGAAAGCATGCCAACCAAAATTATTATCTCTGTTTTCAAAGCTTGAGCTCTGGCACCTCTCCAAATCAATGCTTCCCTCTGCGAAGGGTCTGTCTATTTATTTTCCTGTTGAGTCATCCTCCTCTTATATAAGCACCAATTAGAGAGCACCTCTGTCATTTTTATGCTTTGCTTTTGATTGATATTGAGTATGACTATGACTGGATGTTTGTTGCTATGAATTACAATGTTTAGTCATCCCTTGCTCTTTGAAAGTGTTGTGCATTTATGTTTTGCGGTCTCAGAAAGAGCTAGCAAGATACCACCTATTCATATTGCTTCATGCTTGTTTTGAATGAAGTGTTGGTATTTGAAACTTATTATTAGTTGCTCGTTAGCTGATTATGCCATTGATATTAGTTTACCGTGAGACCTTTGTGTCACTTGCTTATGTGGTTAACTTGTGATCTTGCTGAAATTTTGGTTATGAGTTAGACATAGTTGCAACAACAAGATCAAACAGAGTTTGTCAAAGTTTTTCTTTCTCTCTCAGTTTGTCATGTGAGTTGCTTCAGGACAAGAAAGGTTTTAAGCTTGGGGGAGTTGATACGTCTCCATCGTATCTACTTTTCCAAACTCTTTTTTCCTTGTTTTGGACTCTAATTTGCATGATTTGAATGGAACTAACCTGGACTGACGCTATTTTCAGCAGAATTGCCTTGGTGTTATTTTTGTGCACAAATCAAAGTTCTCCAAACGCCCTGAAAATTTACGGGGAGCCGTTTTGGAAAATATAAAAAATATCTGCGCCAAGATCCACCTGAGGGGGTGGGCCAGTGGGCCACAAGGCCTGGCTCCGCCACCACCCCCCTGGTGGCGGTGGGCAGGCTTGTGGGGCCCACACGGCTCTGCCGCCCCCAACCTCACGTCTATAAGTCCCCTTTCGTCCCAAAAAAATAAAAAGAGAAGTTTTCGTCGCGTTCACGATACGGAGCCGCCGCCACCACCCGTTCTTCATCTCGAGGGTAGATCTGGAGTCCGTCTTGGGCTCCGGAGAGGGGAAATCATCACCGTCGTCATCATCAACCTTCTTCCCTCTCCAATTCCATGAAGCTCTTCATCGTTCGTGAGTAATCTATTCGTAGGCTCGCTGGGCGGTGATGAGTAGGATGAGATATATCATGTAATCGAGTTAGTTTTGATGGGGATTGATCCCTAGTATCCACTATGTTCTGAGATTGATGTTTCTACTACTTTGGCATGCTTAATGCTTGTCACTAGGGCCCGAGTGCCATGATCTCAGATCTGAAATTATTATGTTGTCACCAATATATGTGTGTTTTAGATCCGATCTTGCAAGTTGTAGTTACCTACTATGTGTTATGATCCAGCAACCCTGGAGTGACAATAACCGGAACCACTCCCGGTGATGACCATAGTTTGAGGAGTTCATGTGTTCACCAAGTGCTAATGCGTTGGTCCGGTTCTTTATTAAAAGGAGAACCTTAATATCCCGTAGGTCCCTTTTGGACCCCGCTGCCACGGGAGGGATGGACAATAGGTGTCATGCAAGTTCTTTTCCCTAAGCACGTATGACGACACACGGATGCATGCCTACATCACATTGACGAACGGGAGCTAACCACATATCTCTCCGTGTTATAGCTATTGCATGATGAATATCATCCAAACAAATCACCGACCAATTGCCTACGAGTTTGTCCTACTGTTGCTACTGCTGTTACTTGTTTTGCTCTGCTACTGCTACTACTGTTGCTACTGCTGTTACTTGTCTTGCTCTGCTGTTGCTACTACTGTTGCTACTGTTGTTACTTGTCTTGCTCTACTGCTGCTACTATTGTTGCTACTGTTGTTACTTGTCTTGCTCTGCTACTACTGTTGCCACTATTGTCGCTTGCTACTGTTGCTACTGGCTACTGCTGTCACTACTGCTTTTCCTTGCCGCTGCAATTGCTCGTTACACTGCCGTTACTCGCTACTTTGTTGTTACTACTTTGCTTGCAGATACTAATCTTTCAGGTGTGGTTGAACCTGATAAATTCAGCTGCTAATACTTGAGAGTATTCTCTCACCTCCCGTCGTGCGAATCAACAAATTTGGGTTGAATACTCTACCCTCGAAAACTGCTACGATCCCACGTGCTGGTGGGCGTCAACAACGTTCTTCTAGTTTCGATTGCCGGGGATTGCAATCAGCATTCTTCTGGTGCCGTTGCAAAGGGGAAGAACAGTTGACATCAGTCCCCGTGTTGCTGTTGTGGGTCTTGAAGTGCTTGATGATACAACTTCGAATGCTCTGCTTGTCCTTGCCCGACCATGAGCGAGGTTCTAGCAATAAGTTAGGCTTGATCGAGGGTCAAGGGCTTGGTGAACTCAGTTCCTGCACGGCCCTGGCTTGCGCGTGTACCCCGAGGTCGGAATACATGGCAAGCTAGCGTGTGTGGGTGTTGGTCCTGGGGCTGCTCATGCCGGTTAATGACATCTATATGTATCGTGTTAGAACATAAGGGTCAAGGTCTTTGCGTAGCTCCGTGCTGACGGGCAAGTCCTTGACTCCCTTAAGGCAGGCGAGCTATGGTCGCAGGTGGTCTTCATCCTCAAGGGTGTTGCATTGGATCTTTGATGGCTTCTCGTGAAAGGGGTGGGTTGGGTCTCGGCCATGAGTCTAAGCTCGGAGACTCGGCATTCAGAATGGGTTCTACCATCTGGGAAGGTTCGTAGGGGTACTGGGCTCGGCAGGCGGGTGATTCACCTTTAGCAGGTTTTCACCACGATCCACTTAGGACTCTCGTCCTTGATTTGGACCAAGAAGAGGCCTTCTGATTTCTCTCGCTATCCAAAGGCTTCATCATCTTGAATCGTCGATGCTTCTTGGCATTGTTTATGTAGCTAGCGCAGGAGCGGTGGTTGACTTCTACTACTTCTTCTTCATCGTCGTGGTTTCTCTAACCACTGCGGTTCTTCTCATTTTGTTTGGAAGGATAGACTCCCGATGTCTTGAGGTCGCTTGAAGAAACCTATCCTCTTGAGATAAGACCTTATTCCCGAGTGGCATGGCGATTTGGTTCCTGGGGCCCGTCCAAATAGGACTAAAGTGTTCCTCCTCTTATTGGGTGCATAAGTATGTCATTCATGAGGTTAACAACATACTTCCCCTAGCATCACATAAGAAGAGTGCTCATGAGACAGGTGAGGAGGAGATGAACTTGCTATGGGTGGTCACTCACCGAGAGGTTCGTGGTCCAACATGATCTAGTCCTTCATGCCCATGTTCATCATACACACGATGGGTGGTGGTCGGGCGGAGTACTGGCCATATTCCAACGATTTAGAGTGTTTTCTATGGTCATAATCCGACCACCTTATGGCTTGGTGAACCTTTAGGGTTTCAAGGAACTTAGGATGTGAGTGAACATCTATCATCTTATCCTTAAGCACATTCCTTAGATGCCAATAGTTTGACCTCTGTCTCCGGGCAAGATCACCTATATCACCGAAAATACCATCTCACATAGATTAACTCCACAATGCAGATGCTAGTCAACTCCACGGTTTGAGGGAAATGACCTTAACCTAAACCTCATAGGTATACTATAACTATGTTACACATGCATCCTTACGTAAAAATCCTCGGGAGAGCATACAAGCTTCTAAGTTTGAATTAAGACAACACAAATCCAAGTGCTCAGCTAGATCATCCAATGGACAGGGTAATGGATCCCTATATTAAGGAAACACGTAGTATACCTATCCAAGATCTTGTTCCCTTTCTACGAATCTGATCAGGTGGTCCATCCATCCGGATGATCATCACTGGACCCATCACTCTACAAATCCAATATTGGTGGGGTTCTACATGATCACCTAGAGTCCTCATCTTCCACATATTATCGCGAGGACTACGTCACAATATATCCACCAACTTCCAATATCATGGCCAACTAATCTCCAATGCCAAGCTAATAAAGGTTCGTAAGTTATTTCTACAACTCCAATTACTTCTACTCGTTATCCACCGAGAAACACGGTATCATGATCGAGATCATCGGGCTAAATCCAATTTACTCCGAACCATGTGGGCTCATACATCATTGATACTCCATTAAGGTTACCTATTTAAACCTGAAACTCAAGCCCAACAAGAACTCTTACTCGTTACTCCAAGTCAGTATGGTAAAATCATCAAATCATGTCAACTACTTGATAAAGTCAATTATACCACCAAGAATTATTGGTCGTGATCATAATCGTCCTACTACATGCAAACTTACTCCAGGAACATGTAGGTTATGCTACTTATCAACTTGTTCCACCAAGTTCACCTACCTTTATAAGGGTCTTACGATCCACCAAGATAGTCTAGCTTATCCTCAAGCCACCTATCATCATCACAACAAACCATAGTCTAATATTCTTATATCCGAGAACGGTCCTTCTTATGGCTTAGGGGTTTTGGTGCTAGCTAAAGATTGAAGGATACTTGTTCAACGTGATAACTTGTTCCATAAAGAACCCTATGCTAACCGGGGGCTTATCGGGGCTCAACCGGTGTTCTGGTAAATCCATGTATTGGACAAGTGACCAGAAATTTGAGCTCGGAAGCTTGTGAGGGTTAGGTGGGCCTAGAGAGGGGATTCCAATCTTGAGGGGAGCATAACTTCTTGTCTTGTTGCCTAGAGAGGGGATTCCAATCTTGAGGGTTAGGTTGAAGTGGATCCTTGGTGCATCTTGTCTTGCTGGCCTCTAGTTGTCGAGAAGGGTGAGAGTGAGAATAGCAGCACAGAGGGGATTGCCTAAGGGGATGGTATAGTGCAACTGCAATCAACAAGTGTTGGAAAGTCAACTCAAACATCAAGATGAGGCAGGTGATATAACCGCATGCTTGTTGCGTGGAGAAAAAGAGCGACTTATATCAAAGCACAAACAAACAAAAACAAGCAACACACAACATGGTCCCGTCCAAACCATTTCACAGACCCGACTTTGTATAAGGAATTTATGACTCATCCTACCCTAGGGTTTCTCGGACTCGACAGTCGTGCTTCCTGTATACTTCGCAGAGGATTCCGCTCAATCTTCTCGGTCTTCTTACGATGTTGTCATGCGTCTTGTTGTTGTTTCCCAAAACGACTCGGGTTCAGCTGAAAGAGTTCTTGATGACTTCTTGTGTGGTGAGCTGCCGACGAAGGTGGTTCCTCATGGTTGTCGTTGAAAGGGTCTTCTGTGACCTTGCAGTCTTTTGTGACTTTGTAGTCGTATCATTGTCTTCTGACCTTCTGAGGCTTCGAGAGTTCCAAGTGGACCACCTTCATGCAATGACGTTGGCAAGGCATGATAGAGTTCCCACCCGTCAGTCATGTTGATCACAATATCGACACCTAGGGCGGGGGATGAAGAGAACCGTTTTCCTGTTCACTAGGGTGAGGCGGACCAAATGGAGAGGTTCTCATCCACTGGTAGTGGTCGACACAACCTTGATATTGACAGGGTCGCTCTATTATCGATCACATCATGGTATTGCACATATTATGTCCTGATCATCGTAGGTGAAGGTGGCATCTCTCCAAAACTGTGTCGAAGGTGTCACCATCTTCTGGGTCTTGATGTCCTTGTCCGTCATGGAGGTACTTCTATTTTTGACGTCTGGTGGTAGCATTTCAATCCTTTTCTTCCAAGTACATGGGTGATTGCTCAAAAAGGTTGCTTCCTTCCAAGTGGCCCACGAGGATTTTAGTAATCCTGTGTGTTGGGGAACGTAGCATGGGAAACAAAAAAATTCCTACGCACACGAAGACCTATCATGGTGATGATCATCTACGAGAGAGAGATCGGATCCACATACCCTTGTAGATCTCTAAGAGGAAGTGTTATTAAACGCGGTTGTTGTAGTGGTACGTATTCACGATCCATCCCATGAACCGTCCCACGATCTGTCCCGCGAACCGTCTCACGGTCCGTTCTATGATCCGCCCCGATCAAGTGCCGAATGGACGACACATGCTCGTTCCACACACGTACAGCCCGATGACGATCTTCGCCTTCTTGATCCAACAAGTGAGGAGGGGATGTATATGAGTTCCCCGGCAGCGTGACGGCACTCCGGTGGTGGTGGTGATCTATTTTTGCAGGGCTCCGCCAGATCTCCGCAAAAAAACCGATTTAGAGGAAGAACTACGAAGTAGAGGTTTAGGGTTGCACGTGCAAAGTTGTGTCTCAAAAAGACCTAAACCATCTAGTATATATAGGAGGACGGAGGGGCTAGGCTTGAGGCTCAAGGAGAGCCTCCTTGCCTCGGCCGAAGTGGAGGAGGGAGGAGTCCTCCTCCAACTCCACTTGGATTAGGACTCCTTCCTTAATTTCCACCTCTTTTGGATTTTCCACTTTTTCCTCATGGGCTTTCCTTGGATGACTTTGTAAGACCATTATGCCTTATTGCGCATCCAATAAACCCATGTGGACCCCTTGGGGCATGGTGGGCCCATCCAGTGGCCCCCCGGAACCCATTCGTCACTCCTGGTACACTGCCAGCAATGCCCGAAAACCTTCTGGAATCCAAATACCAACTTCCTATATATCAATCTTCGTTTCCGGGCCATTCTGGAACTCCTCGTAACGTCCATGATCTCATCCGGGACTCCAAACAAAACTTCGGTCACCAACACCCATAACTCAACTATACTGAAACATCACCGAACCTCAAGTGTGCACATCCTGCGAGTTCGAGAACTATGCAGACATGACCTGAGACACTCCCCGGTCAATATCCAATAGTAGGACTTGGATCTCCATATTGGATCCAACATATTCTACAAAAATATTATTGGTTGAACCTCTATGCCAAGGATTCATATAATCCCGTATACCATTCCCTTTGTCCTTCGGTATGTTACTTGCCCGAGATTCGATCGTCGGTATCTCCATACCTAGTTCAATCTCATTACCAACAAGTCTCTTTACTCGTTCCATAATACAAGATCCCATAACTAACTCCTTAGTCACATTGCTTGCAAGGCTTGTTGTGATATTGTATTACCGAGTGGGCACCGAGATACCTCTCCGTCACACGGAGTGACAAATCCCAGTCTTGATCCATGCCAACCCAACAGACACCTTCGGAGATACCTGTAGAGCACCTTTATAGTCACCCAATTATGTTGCGACATTTGATACACACAAGGTATTCCTCCGGTGTCCGGGAGTTGCATGATCTCATGGTCATAGGAACGGATACATTGACATGCAGAAAACAGTAGCAATAAACTGACATGATCATATGCTATGTTTATAGTTTGGGTCTTGTCCATCACATCATTTTCTAATGATGTGATCCCATTATCAAGTGACAACACTTGCCCATGGCCAGGAAACCTTGACCATCTTTGACCAACGAACTAGTCAACTAGAGGCTCACTAGGGACAATGTGTTGTCTATGTATCCACACATGTATTTGAGTTTCCAATCAATACAATTCTAGTATGGATAATAAACGATTATTATGAACATCGAAATATAATAAGAACCAATTTATTATTGCCTCTAGGGCATATTTCTAACAGTCTCCCACTTGCACTTGAGTCAATAATCTAGTTCACATCACTATGTGATTGTAATGAACCTAACACCCATACAGTTATGGGATTTGATCATATATTGCTTGTGAGAGAGGTTTTTAGTCAATGGGTCTGAAACTTTCAAATCCGTGTGTGCTTTACAAATCTCTATGTCATCCTATAGATGCTGCTACCACGCACCATTTGGAACTATTCCAAATGACTGCTCCACTATACGAATCCTGTTTACTACTCATAGTTATTCGGATTAGTGTCGAAGCTTGCATCGACGTAACTCTTTATGACGAACTCTTTAATCATCTCCATAATTGAGGAAAAAAATCCTTAGTCCACTAATTACTACGGATAGCTTTTGGCCGTTGTCCAGTAATCCATTCATGGATCCCTTATGTACTCCTTGACAGATTCATGGCAAGGCACACATCAGGTGCGGTACACAGTATAGCATACTATAGAGCCTACGGCTAATGCATAGGGGACGACCTTCGTCCTTTCTCTTTCTTCTGCCGTGGTTGAGTTTTGAGTCTTACTCAAATTCACACCTTACAACACAGCCAAGAACTCCTTCTTTGCCGATCTATTTTGAACTACTTCAAAACTTGTCGGAAAGATCTTATTAAGCGTCTTGATCTATCGCCATGGATCTTGATGCACAATGTTCAAGCAGCTTAATCCAGGTTTTCCTTTGAAAAACACCTTTCAAACAACCCTTTATGCTTTCTAGAAATTCTACATTATTTCTGATCAACAATATGTCTACCACATATACTCATTAGAAATCCTATAGTGCTCTCACTCACTTCTTTGGAAATACAAGTTTCTCACAAACCTTGTATAAATATTTTCATGAAAAGCTACTACTTCTCATGATTTCCAAAAGGTTTTGGCAAATAAAAATTAAGCTTAGGATTCGCAAAACAATGAAAACACAAAACATGGCAGAATCTGTGAAAAACAGACCAGCATGTAGTAAATAATTTATTCGGGGTACTTCTGCAACTCAAATAAAAAATCTCAGAACATATGCCTGAAATAAAATTATATATAGAGTACTTTCAAAAAAATTCAGATAAAAAAGATGATCTCGTGATTTTTGGCGAAATGTTTCGTCAAGCAGACAAAATCTGTTTCTGGACAGCATGTCACAACTTTTGAACTTTCTTGCAATCGGAGGCTATAACTTGGCACAAAGCTTAAAAATAAAGATACAATGATGTTGATACAGTAGTAACACACATCAAGATCACTAAAATAGAAAGTAAAAAACAAATTGGGTTTCCTCCCAACAAGTGCTTTCTTTTATGCCTTTGAGCTAGGCACAATGCAAGAAGATCAAGTTGTATCAGCTGAACCATCATCAAGATCATCAAAGAGCTCTTCAATAATACAACTAGTATTAAGAGGACTCTGACACAGAGTCTTAGTGGCAACACTTCTAGGATCAAAAGAAAAGGTAGTAAGACCAATTGGAATTTCATTCCTAATTCTATTTAAGAGAGGTATCTCTTCCAATGTCTTCACAGTTTCAACACCCTTAGCAATAGGTATACTTGTTTTGGGTAGAGGAACCTTGGGTACGTTAACGAACCTAGGTCCCTTCCTTCCGGGGGTTTCTAGATTTTCAGTCTTGATGGAGGATAGAGTAGTTCCTAAAGTTTCAAAAATATCCTCGATCTTATCAATCCTAGAAGGATCCACATCATGGGATTTAAGTGTCTCCAAATTTTATAAATTTTGTTCATGGAGCTATCAAGTCTATTTAAGTTCCCTTGAATCCTACGATCCACTTCATTAATCTTACTCATGCTTGGCATCTCTAGCTCTATTTTCTCAAGTTTACTCATAACATGAGATAAAGGGATATCATGCTTTATGTCAACAATAGGTGGGATTCCGACAAGATTTTCCATAATGTTAAGAGCCTCCCCAACGGGAGCTTCCAAGAAATTCCCTCCTATTGTTGTGTCTAGAACAAACCTATGCGAAGAAGTAATACCAACATAAAAATTTCTAAGAAAAATTGGGGTGGATTGCTTCTTGGTGGCTCTATCTTGAGAATTTTTAATTCTATACCAAGCATCTTTCAAACTTTCTCCAACCCTTTTGTTTGAAGGTGAGAATCTCTCCTTTGGGTGCAACACTAGAGGCAAAGGATTTAAGCATACTGACTAAACAAAGCAAAGTAACTAATTTTTTTGTGGTTTTTGGTATAAGACTCTAAAGCAAAAACTACAAAGCAAACTAACAAGACTAAAAAGCAATGGTAAAAGATAGTGTGCAACTCCCCCATCTCGAAGACTAGAGTCCCCAACAACGGCGCCAGAAATTCGCTTGATGACAAGATGATGTATATACTTCTCGCCCCTCGTTGGATACCCCAAGTGGAAGGTGGAGATGTAGTCAGTATCAAATTTCCCTTACACGGAGACTGTAAGGTTTACCGAACCAGGAGGACTCCTAGGCTCAACAATTACGTGTCTTCGACCCTGGCACTAGCAGAAAACATGGACCTGCACACACAACAAATAACTATTATCCCAACGAGTACAAAGAGGTTGTCGATCTCTTCGGCCTTGTAGTTTGCAAAGGATCAAAACAAAAGCGGGAAGGTAATAGTGATTACAACGGAAAAGTAAATGTAAGCAGTAATGATGGAGGTGTAAACAATGTTGGTGATATGGACCGAAGTCACATGATGTTCACTAGTGACGTCTGTCTCCCAAAAGATGGTAAACAACTATGCTAGGGTAAACAAATCACAGTTGGGCTATTGACAGAATTATGATCGCACCGCAATGCTAATTATGCTCCTTGATAGTTAGAGGTTCAATAATAATTGGCAGTGCGCCAAGACAAGTAGACCATTTATTCATCAGCATCTACTTACTAATCATCCACCTTGAGATATCAATCCAGAACATCTCTCCGATATTAAGTTGCGAGCCCCACCAAAGTCTAAACTCAAAGCAACGGACAACTGCATTAACGAACTATGTGTAAGGTAAACAATTCTTGCAACCATGGTCACAAGCACCGTTGTTTTCTCCCTCGTGGCAACAAGCACATCCCCTAGTCTCATGTTTCTATCACTCAAGCTAGACATCGAGGGGCCCGAACCCACAATCATGCATAACGCTCCCTCTTGGAGTTACGATCTACTACTTGGCCAAAGCAATAAAAAGCAACGGAGAACATGCAAGAATCACTAAGGAACATAATATAAAAGGATAATAAAATATATAACTCATAACAATCTGAACATAATCTCAAAATTCATCGGATCCAACAAACCGAGCATAGCAATAGCAAGAGAATTATATAGATGCCTTGATCATGTAGGGCAGCTCACAAGGACTAACCATTGAAGCACAAGATTGGAGAGAATACATCACATAGCTACTGGTCATGGACTCATGGTCCAAGGAGGAAAACTCAGGACACGTACGGGAAGCGTCCATGGTGGTGGAGAAGCTCCCGGAGGTCAATCCTCCCTCCGGCAGGGTGCCGGGAAGATATCTCGTGACACTCCCGATCTTGGAAGCGCTGCGGCGGCGGAACGATGGAGAAATTTGCGATTCCAGAAAAACTTCTAGGGTTTCCTCACGGATCTCTAAATATAGGGCAAAGGAGGGCGTCGGAGGAGGTGGGACCCATTGATACGTCTCCGTCGTATCTACTTTTCCGAACTCATTTGCCCTTGTTTTGGACTCTAATTTGCATGATTTGAACGGAACTAACCTGGACTGACGCTTTTTTCAGCAGAATTGCCATGGTGTTGTTTTTGTGCAAAAATGAAAGTTCTCGGAACGTCCTGAAAATTTACGGAGATTTTTTCTAGAATAAAAGAAAAATATCTGTGCAAAGATCCACGTGAGGGGGTGTGCCAGTGGTCCACAAGCCCACACGGCGCGGCCAGCCCCCTAGGTCGTGCCATGCAGGCTTGTGGGGCCCACGTGGAACCACCGCCCCCAATCTCACTCCTATATCTTCTGTTTCGTCTGGAAAAAAATCAGAGAGAATGTTTCATCGCGTTTTGCGATACGGAGGCACCACCACATCATGTACTTCATCTAGAGGGCAGATCTGGAGTCCGTTTCGGGCTCCGGAGAGGGGAAATCGTCGCCATCGTCATCACCAACCTTTCTCCATCGACAATTCCATAATGCTCTTCATCGTTCGTGAGTAATCTCATCGTAGGCTTGCTGGACGGTGATGAGTTGGATGAGATCTATCATGTAATCGAGTTAGTTCTTGACAGGGATTGATCCCTAGTATCCACAATGTTCTAGATTGATGTTGCTACTACTTGGCTATGCTTAATGCTTGTCACTAGGGCCCGAGTGCCATGATTTCAGATCTGAACCTATTATGTTGTCGCCAATATATGTGTGTTTTAGATCCTATATTGCAAGTTGTAGTCACCTACTATGTGTTATGACCCGGCAACCCCGAGTGACAATAGCCGGAACCACTCCCGGAGATGACCATAGTATGAGGAGTTCATGTATTCACTCTGTGTTAATGCGTTGGTCCGGTTCTTTATTAAAAGGAGAACCTTAATATCTCGTAGTTTCCATTAGGACCCCGCTGCCACGGGAGGGATAGACAATAGATGTCATGCAAGTTCTTTTCCCTAAGCACGTATGACTACGTACGGAATACATGCCTACATTAGATTGATGAAGGGGAGCTAGCCACATATCTCTCTGTGTTATAGCTGTTACATGATGAATCACATCCGTCACACTCATCCATCACCGATCCACTGCCTACGAGTCTTTTACTACTAGTTCTCGCTACGTTACTTTGCCTAGGCTTGTCCCTTGCTAGAAGAGGGATTGGGCTACTTTGCTGCTACTGTTGCTACTGCTGTTACTTGTTACTTTGCTGCTGCTGCTACTACTGTTCCTTGCTACTCCGCTGTTACTTGTTGCAAGACTTTGTTGGCACTAATCTCCCGTCAACGTGCCTTTTTTCTGGTGCCATTGCTGGGAATTGCCAAAGCTTTTTCTGGTGTCGTTGCTATCATACTACCTTGCTACTAATACTTTGCTTACAGACACTAATCTTTCAGGTGTGGTTGAATTGACAACTCAGCTGCTAATACTTGAGAATATCCTTTAGCTTCCCCTTGTGAGAGAATCAACAAATTGGGTTGAATACTCTACCCTTGAAAACTGTTGCCATCCCATACGCTTGTGGGACATCAAGGCTTTTTCTAGCGCTGTTGCCGGGGAAGCACAACTATATTCTCTGAGTCACTTGGGATTGACATCTGTTGATCACTATGAGGAATCCAAAGGATCCAAGAACTAAAATCTTGCCTTCCACTACAAGGAGAGGTAAGGAATTGCCATCTAGCTCTGCACTTGATTCACCTTCAGTTTTGAGTAAGTTTGCGACTTCACCTCCTGCTAGAAATCTTGATATGTCACGTGTGCTTGATGATGCTACTTCTGCTGTCCATGATGCTTATGATACTATGCTAGATACTATGCCTGATGATGCTATGCTTGATACTATGCCTGATGATGCTATGCCTGAAACTGTTTTGCCACTTGGTGCCCTTGATGCACATATTGCTAGAGTTGATGCTAGATGTGATGATGCTACTCAAACTGCTGATACTATTGAAGTAGAACCTGCTACTATGCCTGAATTTCCTGTTATGACTGATACGCGCTATGTTATGGAGGGAGAGATAGCTGAGGATTTTCTTGCGTGTAAGGATAGCTATGATGTTGAGAAACTTCTGCGCAAGTGGAAAGAAAAATCTCTGAACACTAGGATGAAATACGACCCGAAGTTTCCCACTTCACCTATCTTTGTGACCGATAAGGATTATGAATTCTGTGTCGACCCTGAGTTAATCACTCTTGTCGAATCTGATCCCTTTCACGGTTACGAGTCTGAAACGGTTGTAGCCCATCTTACCAAACTGCATGATATAGCCACCCTATTCACTAGTGAGGAAAAGATCCGCTACTACTACATGCTCAAGATGTTTCCTTTCTCGCTAAAGGATGATGCTAAGACCTGGTTCACTTCTCTTGGTCCTGGTTGTGTGCGTAGCCCCAAGGATATGGTCTACTACTTTTCTGAAAAATATTTCCCTGCCCATAAGAAGCAAGTTGCCTTGCAGGAAATATACAACTTTGCTCAAGCTGAAGAAGAGAGTCTCCCACAAGCTTGGGGGAGGATCATCCAGCTACTGAATGCTTTGCCTGATCACCCTCTTGAGAAGAATGAGATACTTGATATCTTCTATAATGGACTTACCGATGCTTCCAAAGACCACTTAGATAGTTGTGTCGGTAGTGTTTTTAGGGAACGAACCATAGAACAAGCTGAGATTCTGTTGAACAACATCTTGTGCAATGACAATGCTTGGACTATTCCCGAACCACCTCCTAAGCCAACTCTGAAGAAAAGAGGTATTCTATTCCTCAGTCCCGAAGATATGCAAGAAGCCAAGAAATGTATGCGAGAGAAAGGCATTAAATATGAAGATGTCAAAAATCTACCACCTATCGAAGAGATCCATGGTCTCGATAACCCGATACAGGTAGTGGAAGTAAATTCTCTGCGTAGGTTTGATGAGAGTGATATTCCTTTTGATAAACCTGCTAGCTTATGCATGGATGAATTTGATAACTTTGTTGTCAAACAACAGAGTTTCAATGATTATGTTAGCATACAATTGGAACAGAATGCTCGTATGCTTAGTAATTTAAGTGCTTGTGTGGACACAAATGTCAATGATCTTAAACTTCTGAGTAAACATGCTTCTATGGTTACTACTCAGGTAGAACAAGTACTTAAAGCTGAGAATGACTTGCTCAACGAGTTGAATGACAATTCCGTCAGAGTAGTAACTAGAGGCGGTAGAATGACCCAGGAACCTCTATATCCTGAGGATCATCCGAAGAGAATTGAACAATAGTCTCAAAGTAGTTAGCACTGATGGACCTAGTCATCCTAGAAAGAAGAAGAAAGATGATAGGAACCTGCACGCTAGCAACCCTGTTGCTGCTACCCCTGAGAGTCCAAACGATGCCTCTATCTCTGATGCTGAAACACATTCTAGTGATGAACATGAACCTAATGATAATATCAATAGTGATTTTCATGAAGATGCTCAACCTAGCAATGAAAAGGATGTGGAGATTGAACCTAGTGTTGATCTTGATAACCCACAGCCTAAGAATCAGAGATACGATAAGAATGACTTCGCTTCTAGGAAGCACGGTAAACAAAGGGAGCCATGGGTTCAGAAACCTATGCCCTTTCCTCCCAAACCATCCAAGAAAAAAGATGATGAGGATTTTGAGCGCTTCATTGAAATGATCAGACCCGTCTTTCTGCAGATGCGTTTGACTGATATGCTCAAGATGTCTCCGTATGCTAAGTACATGAAAGATATTGTGACTAATAAGAGGAGGATACCTGATCTTGAGATATCCGCCATGCTTGCTAATTATACCTTCAAGGGTGGAACTCCTAAGAAACTAGGTGATCCCGGTGTGCCCACTATACCTTGCTCCATTAAAGGCAACTACGTTAGAACTGCGTTATGCGACCTTGGAGCCGGTGCTAGTGTTATGCCTCTCTCTCTTTATCGTAGACTTGAACTGGATAGGTTGACACCAACTAAACTCTCTCTGCAAATGGCCGAAAAATCAACTGCTTTCCCTATCGGCATTTGTGAGGATGTGCCTGTCGTGGTTGCTAACACCACTATCTTAACAGACTTTGTTATCTTGGATATTCCCGAGGACAATGCCATGGCTGTCATCCTCGGAAGACCCTTTTTAAACACTCCAGGGGCTGTTATAGATTGCGACAAAGGCAATGTCACTTTCCATGTCAACGGTAATGAGCATACGGTGCACTTTCCGAAGAAACAATATCGAGTACATTGCATCAATGCTATCGAAAAAACTTCATCGATTCTTATCGGGAGCTTTGAATGCCCTATTCCTCATGTCAAGATGAAGTATGATTTGCTTGTTGGGCATATACACATCCCCATTCAGGTGACTTAGTGACTATTCAAAAATTCTCCGTTCTCTTTTGCGATTCGAAAAAGTTTTGTCGAGGGGACTTGATCAACCCCATTGACGGATTTCTTTCGATGACCATGAGATGGATGAATCGAGGAGTCACAAACCTCTGTTCCAAGCTTTCACTTTAGGTTGCTTAGAAGAAAAATGATAGATTTAGTTTAGTTTTCCCTGTTTTCTGTCTTAGCGTCCGGTAGAAAAATACCCCAAAAATAAAAGTTCTCCGAACGCTGTGAAAATCTAGTACGATTTTTTTGGAATATTTGAAAAAGACTGGGACAAAGAGTCTGTCTGGGGGCCACAAGCCCTAGGGGCGCGGGCACCCCGTGGCCGCGCCACCCAGGCTTGTGGGGCCCGCAGGCACCCCCTCCACTCATTCTTGCTCCCATCCTGTTCGCCTACCTCCAGAAAAAATCGTTTCGCAGCTCAAACCCGTGTTCTTGCTCCTCTTGCTGGGATTTTCGATCTCTTTGCTCAAATCACCGTTCTTCGAACTGTTTTGGGGAAACTACTCCTTGGTAAGTGACTCCTCCATTGGTCCAATTAGTTTTTGCTCTAGTGCCTTATACTCCGCGTATTTTTGCTGCCTTGGTGACCATGTTCTTGATCTTTGTATGCTGATTCTAGCTGGTCCCAAGTAGTTTTGATGCTTGATATGGTCTCTAGGCACTTGTTGGAGTAGTTGCTATGAGTTCCATTGAGCCTTATTCACTTTTCCTTAGAGTCGCTAAAAATTTCAGAAATTTTCAGAGATAGAAAAGGGAAAAGATGAGGAGGTTCTTAAGAGGCTCGTCAAGCCGTGACCCCAAGGATGATGGGAGTGAGAAGAAGCCCAAGTATCCGGTCCCTCGAGTCGCAGAAGTTTGCCCGTGCGAATGGCCAAGCGACGCGATCTTACACGTCGCTGGAATTTATGAGGACTTTTATCACTTGGTGGAGAATGCAGGTCGCACCGCCTTCGTTGAAGATAAGTGTTCCCAATACCTCCTCCTCGCTAATATCTTTGTACAAAGATTTAACTTCTATCCGAGGAAGAATCCTCCTATGGTTGAGTTTAACCTTTATGATGTCCCCCATGGCATGTCACTCCAGGATTTTTGCAATGTTTGCAAATTACCTTACGTAGGGGATATTCATGAACCTCGTCCACGGGACTTGGAAGCTTTTATCGGTACAATTGTTGTAGGAGAGGAGAGAGGAGTGTCTTGCGCTAGAGCTGCTGGCATTCATTTTCCCGTGCTTCGGTACTTCTCATTATTTGTGGGAAAATATTTGATTGGTCGTGGGAAAGCTGGGTCACTTAGTTCCCCAGATCTTGCGGTCTTGCGCGAAGCCCTTTATAACGATAAAACTTATAGCTTGGGCGCTATAGTAGCTCAACGGTTGAACCTTAACCGTTCTAAAGGTGTTGTCTATGGAGATATCTATGCTACCCGTCTTGCCAGACACTTTGAGATACCCATTAGACTTGAGGAGGAAGAAGAGATGCTTCTACCTGAGAGATATCTAGATTACGATAGCATGGTTCGCCATGACTTTCTTGATAGAGATATAGGTGGTAGGATTATTTATAAACTAGTATTTAGTCAGGGTACTCAATAGACTATTACTTTGCCTGCCCCTTGTTTGCTCAATCTTCATGCAGGCTGGTACACTATTATGCCCTCGGACATCTACGCATATTGGGGCTTGGCCCAACCACAAGTGCCCGTGCCCGAGCCGCCAGTCGAGTACCAGACGCCAGTTTATGAGTGGGAGCCAGGGGAGCTCACACAGCAGTGGCATCCACAGTCCACTCCAGAGTACCCCGGAGCTGGTTATTTCCCTCCTTGAGAGTAGACCAAGTTAGGCCAAAAGCCTAAGCTTGAGGGAGTACGTGTTCTCACCGACTTTACATTCTTGCTTATGCTTTCAGTTTGTTAGCCGGTGTTCACACTTTGCCACTGTATCATCCATGTTAGTTTTATTTTCTTTTTCTCGTTTTCTTCTCGTGTGTCTGTCTAGTTTGAGAAAAACCAAAAATATTTTCTTTTTCTTCTTTTGCTTGTTGGGAGCTTTCTGTGTAGATAGTTTTCTTTTTCTTTGGGTCAAGGTAGAAGATATTGGTTACAATGTTTAGTGGCTCTTGCATGCATACCTGTTAACTTTCAAAGAGCCATATTACTTTGTCTTCTCCTTTGTGTTTGCCTGCAGATTCCAGCATAGTCCAATGCACGAGCACTCTTATTATTGTTCACATCATTCGGTCGTGCAAGTGAAAGGCAATAATGACGATATATGATGAAGTGACTGAGCCTGGAAAAGCTGGTATGAACTCAATCTATTTTGTTTTTGTAAATATGACTAGCTCATCATGCCTGATTCAGCTTTGTTGTGAGAGAAACATGTTTGCAATGACAACTTAGAGATCATAGTTGCATATTCCATGCTTATTTAGCTAGGAGCTTATAATGGTTTGTCTTGGTTGCCCACATGAATGTTGAGATGACTATGATGTAGTATGATAGGATGGTATCCTCCTTTGAATGTTTCAAGTGGCTTGACTTGGTGCATGTTCACGCATGTAGTTGTAACAAATCAACATAGCCTCTATGATGTTCATGTTCATCGTGATTTATGTCCTACTCATGCTTGCACTCAATGTTATGTAATTGTGGCACCCCGATAGAGGGCCGACACACGTCCGCCCCCAGGATAAGATCGGACGCACGTCATGAGCATGATACAGAAATTCCAGGCAAATATGGCTTTATTAATATGATGGAGTGCTACAATACTATTGCATACAACAATATTACATGACTCCAAGGCTAGCTAAATGGCAGCGGAGGTCTAGATACGGCGGCTTCCACGATCCTGGCTGGGCTCCATAACTCGCAGGACTGGCTTGGTTACGATCTAGCAACACGAGTCTTCTCCTGCGACTGGCCACGTGCAAGGCCAGGTGAGTACTTTGAATGTACTCGCAAGACAGCCAAATACATAGCATCCAAACAACGGATAACAAAGAAAACACTGCGATTATAAGATAACTACTCTATGGCATGGAATCAACAGGAAGAATGTCAATCAAGCATACCAGGTTATGAACTCAATATGTAATCCACCTCACTAGCATGACAAAGATCACCACAAGTGTTTAACTAGTTTACCGTTACCGAGTATCAGCTTACTCTCTTCGGCGTTGTCGCACAATCCTCGACATACTCACGGTCCAAACGAATCTCATTCTCATCACATAGTCACCAGACCATTCATCATATAACCTTCCTTTGGCTCGCATATCAGGTTATTAACATCCTTGGATGTTCTCATGAGACGAGTTCTTCCATCATTACTATCATAGATACGGTTGATCTCTTCTCAGGTCTGTTCCGGTTGTCCATTACCATGGACACGGCTATTCGAATAGATTTGACACACTCTCAGAGGTTGCACACTTTACCCACACTCTGGAGTACTGACCTCGTGATCCCATTCGGCTGGATCAGCATTACTCCACTAGACTTTCCTGAACCGCGATCCTCTCATCGTACCTCCGGCAACCACTCCCTCTCTGGAGTCCTGCCCTGGGTGGACCTGTGTCCTCATGACACCTGCAACCGTCGTGGCCAAACTAAACTTGTCCAAATCGGGGACGAGCCCTATCTCAATTGGGCTCACAGGGTTATCACCGCCTACCGGGCCAAGGTAGCATGCATGCATAACCCTCCCTCTTTGGAGGTACCGGTGAGAGCAATCATGCGATCAGCTCAAGTCACGGCCGTCCCATACCGGCAAAACGTGGTTGTACGATAATGCCCGGACAGGTGACTCAATCAACCAACTAGATTGTCTCAACTCAGATAACGTATCTGTCATAGCTGACACTCTGGGGTCACAACAATCCGATGATAGATAAGCTCAACCACTATTGTTGATGCATAGCCATAAACCGCCGAGTAAAATAATCATAGACAATAATCTCAACAGTACGATATAAATAGCAAGAAATTCCTTTACCGATTATAGATGTAGGTGGGACCGTCGGAACCCTCACATAGAATCAGCAAATAAATCGGTAGCCACCAGATCAGTCTTTACAACACATATTTGGGACATTACCGGAATAACTCAACCCCGACTCAAGATGGCCGAAAAGCAGCTCAGAGCATGAGGCGGTGTCGGTAAGAAGAATGTGGCAGTTCCCTAAGACGGCTGAATGACAGCTCAGAGCATAGGGTCACTGTCAAGGAAAGAAATCCAGCAGTTGCTCGTGACGGCCGAAAAACAGCTCAGAACACGAGACAACTGCTGACAAGAGAAATATAAAGTTGGCATCCACCCCGGACGGCTGGAAACAGCACCGACTCAGGCATGGTGCCATTATCGAAGAAAGTGCGAGCAAGGGTTCGTCGGCGTCTCCCACGTTACATTGCTCAGTTATGAATATCACAAATTAAATATATAAGACCATCATAGAACAAAGTGTGAGAGTACCTCCTATATGAAAAGAACTACGGAGGAATATACCACTGCCGTTACCGATGCATATAAACAAAGAGTACCGGTGTTGCAAATAGTCACACAGAGTGCAAGCAAAACTATCACGCATATCCGGAGCTCATGATAAGAGGTTGACTTGCCTGGGGGTCGTCGAATACACCGCGGAGAAGCGCACTACGACACTGAGAAACTTTACCGGAGAGGGTTCTCTCTCGACAGGCTCGATCAGAGGGCAAGGGCAAAATGGTCAATTTTTACTAAGGAAACATCTCATGAAAATAACATAGTAGAGACGGGCTCGGCGATACGAAGACATGGCCGCTGGTTTTACCTCGATCGGAGCTACGAGCGAAAAGATACGGGCGAAAGAAGACCAGGGACCAATCTGCAATAAAAATATCTGCACATAGGTCCCTAGGCTGAAACCGAAAGCGCCTTTTGTCAGAATACGTTTTCCTAACAGGAGAAATACGTTTCCACTTACTCCCCTAGGCCCGACTCTCTCTCTCACTCACCTACACCTGGGGCCCACCCCATCTCTCCTCTCCTCTCTCCTCTCCTCTCCTCTCATCTCCTCTCTGCCCGTCCCCTACCTCCAGCCGCGACAGGGCCAGGAGGGGGGGCTCCGGGCGGCGTTGCTGCTGCTGCTGCTGCCACATGCGGGAGGTGCAGCCGGCGGCAGGGGCGGGTGTCCCGTGCCTCACCGCGCCCATGGGAGGCGGCTCTGCCACCGAGGGCAGCCGAGGCGAGGTGCGGCGACGGCGAAGGTGTCGCGCGCATGGCGGCCGAGGAGCTCGAGGCTCGGGGGGCGAGGATACTAGGGAAAGGGGTGAGGGCTTTGCTGCTCCCTAGGAGGGACTCGGGGCCGCCTTAAGTAGCTCGGGAGGGGAGGTTCTAGCGACGCCGGGAGGAAGCTGCGAGATCCATGGCGAAGTCCAATGGCAGGCACCACTAGAGCCAAGAGGGCAAAGGGGAGAGAGCTCTAGAGCGTGCAGGAAGACTTGGGAAACCTCCCAGACATCCATGGACATGCTGGAACCAGCTGGAGCGAAGCTCCCATCACCTCCAATGCACAGAGCACTGATTTGGCAGTCTCTGCCCATGGTCACCACGTGTCCATGGACTTGACCTGTCCTATGATATGTCAAACCATGTTTGGGGTGTTCACCAAGGAACACTGAGTTGCGCTATGCCTTTGGATAGCCATGGGGAACAGTGAGGTGACCACACCAAGGTCAAATAGTTCCCAACAGCAAGGTGATTGTGCTGTTTTGTCACCACCACAGTACACCTTTTGGCAAGATGCTTGGTCTGAGGTTGACCACTCACTAAGGTCACTATGCTGGCCAAAATTCAGCTCAATCCAACAAGTCTATGGGGCACTTCCTTTGTAACTTGGCATACTGACCAGAAATGAAGAATTTGTTGCTCGGGTCAATTGGCTAAATGGAAATGGCTGAAATTTTGAGGAGACCCATGATTTAGGCATATGAAGTCACTCTAAAAGTTTCATACCATTTGCACCAGTATAAAGGGTACTTCCTTCACAATGCTTCAATCTGGACAGAATCTTAGATAATTTGCTGGGGGAGATTGGAGTCATCACATAGGCTGAATTTTGGTGGACAAGGATAATTTAACATGTTGAAACACTGTCCAAAGTTTCGACTCAAGGAGAATAAGGAATCAAGCACTTCCTTCACAAATACAAGCTCTGGACAGAATTTGCAAAGGGTGATTGTGCTCAATTTTTGAATTGGGGAACTAGGGATCTTAATGGAAATGATCACTATATGGGCATGAGAAGCTCCACAAATTATTTGGGATTTTTCCTACCTACCAAAACGGTAGTTCCTTTGGAAAGCACCCAAATTGTCATATTGGCATAAAATAGGAAAATGCAATTTTCCTTTATTGTATGATGGCCAATATTTTATGAGAGCTTCATAGGATCACAAACAACATTTCCGCCAATTTTCATGAGCATAGGATATGGATAGATATTTTCTTGGATTTAATTCCTCAGACAGGCAGAAACAGGAATTAATTCCAAAGAGGAAATATTGTATATGAGTTTGCAATATTTTTGCATATCTGGGGTTTATGAGGGAATGAGGATCTCTAGGAAGACTTTGAGGGTCAACAGAGCAAGAGAAATGGATGGCTCCTTTGGAAACACAAGGACAGGATTCCTAGTTCCAATACTTCGGAGCTAGGGTTCCCAAGAGGTTCGGAGAACAAACTAGCACAGGGAGATGGGAAAAGCACGGAGAGGTTGAGAATGAAGTGGATTCACCTAGTCATTTTCCATACTCCAAAGGAAAAATCCCGGAGAGAAAAGCTAGGAAGGAATAACAGCACAAAAATCGATAACCCGATTTTTGGGGTGTTAGAGTAATCTGAATGCATTTTGATGACTGTTGTCGCTCTCTAGTTGGTCTCTTCCCAGTCTTTTGCTAGCCTTCACTTGTACTAAGCGGGAATATTGCTTGTGCATCCACCTCCATAAACCCAAGGTTGTGCCATATGAGTCCACCATACCTACCTATGTGTGGTATCTACCTGCCGTTCCAAGTAAATTTGCATGTGCCACTCTCTAAATCTTCAAGAAATAATCTGTTTTGCATGCCCGAATCGCTCACATGATGACAGGGGGCTATTGGTATCTTCCATCCTAGGCGTGTTATCCTCGATATGTGTTTATTCACTATCATTCACGAGAAAGGGGCTGGTAATTGGAATTCCCGGTACCATGCTCAAATCGAAAAGATAATTGCAAACAAAACTCCCCCAAGATTGATGTTGGTATGGATGGTACCCAAGGATTCGGCTAGCCGTGGAGTGTGATTGATTGGTGGTGGGGGAGTCAAAACTTTACTTTTCTGATTGGGAACCGCCTATAGCATGTGTGGCGTGGAAGATATTGAGAACTCTTAGTCATTGCGTTGACAATGAAAGCATGCCACCCAAAATTATTATCTCTGTTTTCAAAGCTTGAGCTCTCGCACCTCTGCAAATCAATGCCTCCCTCTGCGAAGGGCCTGTCTATTTATGTTCCTGTTGAGTCATCCTCCTCTTACAAAAGCACCAATTAGAGAGCACCTCTGTCATTTTTATCCTTTGCTTTTAACTGTATGGAGTGTGACTATCACTGGATCTTCATTGCCTTGAGTTACAATGTTTAGTCAGCCCTTGGTCTTTTAAGGTGCTCTGCATTTATGTTTTGCGGTCTCAGAAAGAGCTAGCGAGATAACTATCACTGGTTCATTTCCTTGAATTACAATGTTTAGTCAGCCCTTGGTCTTTTAAGGTGCTCTGCATTTATGTTTTCCGGTCTCAGAAAGAGCTAGCGAGATACCATCTATTTGTACTGCTTCATGTTGTTTTGATTGAAGTGTTGACACTTGAGGCTTATTATTATTTGCTCGCTAGTTAATTATGCCATTGATATGAGTTCATCGTGAGACCTAGATGTCATTTGCTTTTGTGGTTTGCTTGTGATGTTGCCGAAATTCTGGTTATGAGTTAGACATAGTTGCAACAACAAGATCAAACAGAGTTCGTCAAAGTTTTTCTTTTGTCTCTCTCAGTTTGTCAACTGAGTTGCTTGAGGACAAGCAAGGTTTAAGCTTGGGGGAGTTGATATGTATCCGTCGTATCTACTTTTCCGAACTCTTTTTCCCTTGTTTTGGACTCTAATTTGCATGATTTGAATGGAACTAACCTCGACTGATGATGTTTTCAGCAGAATTTCCATGCTGTTGTTTTTGTGCACAAATGAAAGTTCTCGGAACGTCCTGAAAATTTACGGAGATTTTTTCTGGAATAAGAGAAAAATACCGGCGCAAAGATCCACGTGAGGGGGTGTGCGAGTGGGCCACAAGCCCACACGGCGCGGCCACCCCCTAGGCCGCGCCATGCAGGCTTGTGGGGCCCCCGGCACCACCGACCCCAATCTCAGTCCGCTATCTTCCGTTTCGTTTGGAAAAAAATCAGAGAGAAGGTTTCATCGCGTTTTGCGATACGAAGGCGCCGCCACATCCTGTTCTTCATCTGGAGGGCAGATCTGGAGTCCGTTTCGGGCTCCGAAGAGGGGAAATCGTCGCCATCATCATCACCAACCTTTCTCCATCGACAATTCCATGATGCTCTTCATCGTTCGTGAGTAATATCATCGTAGGCTTGTTGGACGGTGATGAGTTGGATGAGATCTATCATGTAATCGAGTTAGTTCTTGACTGGGCTTGATCCCTAGTATCCACTATGTTCTAGATTGATGTTGCTACTACTTGGCTATGCTTAATGCTTGTCACTAGGGCCCGAGTGCCATGATTTCAGATCTGAACATGTTATGTTGTCGCCCATATATGTGTGTTTTAGATCCTATCTTGCAAGTTGTAGTCACCTACTATCTGTTATGACCCGGCACCCCCGGAGTGACAATAGCCGGAACCACTCCCGGAGATGACCATAGTATGAGGAGTTCATGTATTCACCGCGTGTTAATGCGTTGGTCTGGTTCTTTATTAAAAGGAGAACTTTAATATCCCGTAGTTTCCATTTGTACCCTGCTGCCACGGGAGGGATGGACAATAAATGTCATGCAAGTTCTTTTCCCTAAGCACGTATGACTACATACAGAATACATGCTTACATTAGATTGATGAACGGGAGCTAGCCACATATCTCTCCGTGTTATAGCTGTTACATGATTAATCACATCCGTCACACTCATCCATCACCGATCCACTGCCTATGAGTCTTTTACTACTGGTTCTCGCTACGTTACTTTGCCTAGGCTTGTCCCTTGCTACAAGAGGGATTGGGACACTTTGCTGCTACTGTTGCTACTGCTCTTACTTGTTACTTTGCTGCTACTGCTACTACTGTTCCTTGCTGCTCTGTTGTTACTTGTTGCAAGACTTTGTTGGCACTAATCTCCTGTCAATGTGCCTTTTTCTGGCGCCATTGCTGGGAATTGCCAAAGCTTTTTGTGGTGTCGTTGCTATCATACTACCTTGCTACTGATACTTTGCTTGCAAACACTAATCGTTCAGGTGTGGTTGAATTGACAACTCAGCTGCTAATACTTGAGAATATCCTTTAGCTTCCCTTGTGAGCGAATCAATAAATTTGGGTTGAATACTCTACCCTCAAAAACTGCTGCAATCCCATACGCTTCTCGGACATCACCCACCCAGGCGACCTCCTGGTGCGCCTAGGGCCTTGGTGCGCCAGCAAGTCGCCTGGGAGGCCCCTGGCCCCCCTATGGACCTCCTTCGGTGATCCCAAAGCTTCTGTTTCGCTGATTTTTTATATATTTTTTCTGGATTTTTTTGGGCTTCGGAAAATTGGGTAAAAGCCCCTGCAAAACAGACATTAGCAGACAAAAACTAGCACTGGATGCACTAAGTTAGTAGGTTAGTCTAAATATGTGTAAAATGATATAAATATGTAGCAAAACATATAACAATGTCACGCAAAAGATCATGGAACAAGCAGAAATTATAGATATGTTTGGGACGTATCAGTGGTCCTTTAATAAGCCTACAGAAAACATTCTCCTAAAAATGAGTGTAGGCACTCATTTAACAGGGCATGATTTTAGAAACATTTAGGAAGTTGTTTCACTAGATTTGGAGTGGATATGAATATTCTAGGGATTTTCTACCATTGGATAAATAGAAAAAAATAGCTACTTATTTAATACAACAGAAACATGTCAGATAAAAATGGTGACTAATGCTTCAAAAATAGTGCATTGTGGGGACCCCGACTTACGAGTCAAGATCACCGAATCAACGTGCTCAGTGAGCCCAGATATCAATGCTCACCGGACACACAGAAAGTGAATAACAGGAGTCTTACATCCATACATACCATTTGATAAAATAAATGACCTTTGTGGTCAAGTCTTACATATATAGGTCCTTGAGGGCCAATACCAAACTTGACCAATAGCGGAAATATTGGTCGAGAGCGTGAACCCATGCCATCACCCTTAACCTACAGGCATTCTCACTAGGAAGCGTCCTTGCTCGCAGGAACGTCACCAAGGTGCTCTTCACCATTTCCTATTCTCTCTTACCTGATCAATGAAATAACCAGTGGCAAGCCAATGAGTACTTTGAATGTACTTGCAAACAGCCCATGATATGGATAGTGTAGTTAGTACGATAGTAAAGTAACATGCAATCTTTGCAGGGAAGCAAGTTTTGATGGTAAATAAACATGATGAATTACGTGTATGGACATGCATCGTAAACTGGATGGTATTCATAGGAACAGGTCACAGATATCAACGTATCTGCTGAGGGTTGAACACCCTAGGTTCACCCTATATGCCAAGTCAACAAACTTTTCATATCATCTTTATCAGATAACACCTTTAAACACACACACTAACACTAGGTTTATGCGGAAACGACTGGACGTAGTTTAAGCAGCACCACCCAACTGTCCTTGACCGTGGACACGGCTATTCGAATAGTTTTACACTCTGTAGAGGTTGTACACTGTACCCACGAGATCCGAGGAACTTCCGTGTCATCCACGACTCACGATATATAACATACCTGAGGTAAGTACCCGATCATTGCCTTTCCCCTGATGACACTGGCCAAAGAGTCCACTCGATTGGTACCCAGCCCACATGATGTACATATTACGAGCACCAACTCTGGACTGTATCATCCATGCAGGGACCAACGGTGTGCTCGGAACACGTAAAAACAACATAGTCAACCTACCTCGTACGATTCCATCACGAGAGTGACCACATATCACTCCCAACACTGGTTATGTGGCTTCTTTGCTAGTACCGACCCAAGTAATCAACAAAGCCCCGTCCCATAAAGGGGTAACGTGGTTGCACATGTAAGGTTGAGACGGTCGACACATCATAAATCTAATCCCATTTCCAAACCACTCACACAAAATATTCCTGGTGCACCACTTCTTTCACAAGTGGTCACCTAACTCAACATCATCACCCTCGGGCATTAGTGGCACCCGACGGGGTTATTCATAAAACCTTTGATATCAACTATGTGTTACCATCATCATGCACATGCCCTTTCTATGTGTAGTACTATTGTCTACTTATCAACATATTATCAGCATGACCCTCATAGATGGTATGGTCATGCTCAATGCAAGTGCTCCCGGAGGAGCCATCGGTAACACCATGCTGGGGTGCACCGAATACCCTTAACTATATGCATCGGAATAAAGTATTCAACTTGTCATGCATGAAATGTTTTCTCAGACATGGTCAAAGGGCTTCTTGCCTTTGCTCTCATAAGTCCTCGGGGTCTTCGAGGTCTTCCAGTCCAACTCCGAGTATTCCGTCTACTCCGTCAACTATCGTCAGAAACAATCACAGTAAGCCACACAGCAAGCAGAAACAAAAGTGCTATATAAATGGAAGTTTTTTTTCTTGGACCTCTTTGGTCATAAGAAAAATACCTGAAGCTTGCTGCGAGTGACCCCAGGGGAGGCCTGGGGTAAGGGGGAGCCCCTGGTGCACGAGCCCGAGCGGAGGCCGCCAATGGGGCTTCGGCCATTGGAGGAGGAGGGGAGGAGGAGGAGAGCCCAGGGCTTGAAAGGGAGGCTTGGGAGGTTGCTAGGAGGGAGGAGGGACTGAGAGAGAGCCAGAGAAGTCTCGGGGTGAGGAGATAAGAGAGGGGTGACAGGGAGAGCTTGGGAGCTCTCGAGTGCTCTCTGACATGGGGGGAGCACGCGTCACAAAAGGAGCTTGGAGGCAAGCTGGTGTTCGGAAGGGGTTGGACTGGTCAAGGGAGACCCCATGGCGCACTGAGACGAGCTGGAACAGCCGGACACGGCCTGGAAGATGAAGACAAGATGCAGAGCACCGTTCTTGCACGCCACGGTGCTGGTCACCACCCCACTTTGTGTCCTGGGCCACCCCTTGGCCAGGCCAAGGTGTCAAGCATGCAAGGCATACGTGCCATGCAGCACTGGTGGAGTTTGGACCCAAGTGAATCAGTTTAGATTGGGGTTTGACTGCCATTAAGTTTGCAGCAGCAAACTTAAGGTTGGAAATGAGGGCACTTACTGGAGAGATGATGAGTTGAACCCATGTCTAGCAGTCTTAGGCATAGAAGGACTACACTTATGCAAAATTTCATCTCAAGAGGAGGTGCTTGGCCAACAACAGCAGTTCAAAGCTATATTTCAACCAGAAATCAAGTTTCAGAGGTATTGCTCATTTCTCCCACATGAGCACGCTATATCTTGATTTGAAATGATGCATTGGCATATTAGAGATGCCCTGGAAGAATTTGGGGGCTTTGGCTTAAGCAGAAGTACAACAAGAGGGGTAAAAATAGTGCTGCCAAGGTAAAAAATGAGAGATAGCTACATGGAGTCACTCTCCAACAATTGACCAGTGGACCTGGCAAGGTTACTGGAGGTAAAAGTTAACTATAGAGAGTTGTGGTAAAAGTTTAAGCTCAAGGTAAATAGTGGAAGGGGCCAAAGCAGCAACTTTGGTGAGTGCAAACAAGGTGTTTGATGGATGTTAGGGCCACCAGATGGATTCTAATCGATATGAAACTTAACAGGATCACATAATAGATGCAAATAAGCTTGAATGCCAAATTTGGGATTTGGTGGAGAAGGTTTCCAATGTAGACTTGAAAAACCAATGAAATGGGCAGAAATGACTTTCTGCTTACAAAACTATTCAAATCAATTCCCACAAATCCAATATATGGTGTGGGGCATTAATTGAGCATTAAAGGATGCCCAAAAAGTTTGGGATCAAATATAGGAATTTTATAATGTAAAGTTTCCCAAGGTGAGGAATCAACAAAGAAGGTTTTGAGGAGGTTGGGACAAGTTCTTCTATTCTCCTTGATGCACCACTTGGTCTGGATGCATTATTGGAGTATTACAACATGCCACCAAATTTGAGCACAATTTGAGACACTTGGCAATGTAGAGTTTCTCAAATTTGGATCTGGACAAATAGCATTTTAAAATAATTAAGTGAATCAAATCAACTTGGATTGAGATGAAACTTGGCAAGATGATCACATATATAATATGTGACATGCCAAAATTTTACTAGAATTTTATTGAGAATATTTCTTCTAGAAATATTCCAAAAGCTTGAAATAGGAGGAAGGGTTTTGAAGGGTTTTCCCCAATATTTTAATCATGACCAAGTGTTGAAACTCCTATATATGGAATATATATGTCCAGTGAGTTTCTCTAAATTTTCTCAAGCATTATGAAAGAACTAAAAATAACTTTCCTTCATAAGAGACCATTTCTAGCCTCATAGAAAGGTATTTAAATAAAATAGTAAAATATCTTTTAAAATAATAATATTGTGGTTTTTGGAAGACATTTTGATAATGGGATTTAAATAAAATGTTTGGTGCAAAATAACCTTCCTAATTTGCGGACTTGTAGTACAAATCCCAACTCAGGGGTTTTGAAAGCTTAATTCAAGGAAATGCTTTTGGTGAATATAATATTTTGTAAAAGTAGTTTTTGGTCCTACACACACAGCTTGATCATTAGGCAAGGGTTTGGGTCAAGGAGCTGAGTTTGGAGAGTAGCACAAGCATTGGATTCAAACACAAGCAATAGGCAAGCAAGCAAACATCACATCAAGCATCACAAGCATTCACAAAAAAATTAGTTTCTCCTATTTTTTGGGAAAAGTCAAATTAGTCAGGAGAGTTAAACACAATGAGTTACATGCATGATATTGGAAGGCTCTAGAATTGGAATCACTCCATTTGGAGTTGATTTGAATCCTCTAGGATTTTTGCAAGGTGGTGTTTAAATATTCAAATGGGTATTTGAATATTAATCCCACACAAAAGTCTTTTGGAAAAATGTTCAATGCACAAATATTTATAGGCCTTGACTTTAGGAACCTATAGAAATTAGAATCATCAGATTTGGAATAGAAATGAATTTATTATGGATTTTGGAACTTCCTGGTGAAAGAAAAGGGAAGGGAAAGGTTTTTACGAGGGATTAAATTACGCCCAATGCACTAAATAGGCTTCGGGCCGGCCCGGTTGCTCAGCCATGCGGGCAGGCCGGCCACTTAATTGGAATGCATCTCCACAAGGGGGGCGGTTTCCAGCCAGAGGCGCGGCCACTTAACGGGGCGGGGCCACCCGTCTGTGTCTCGACGTGTGACTGACACGCGGGGCCCATCGCCCCTTCTCCCTCCCCTTCGCCCCTTGTCTCCTGCCTCCCGATAGGAGGCCGAGGTGGTGCACCGGCCGTTCTGGCCTGGCTGCCACGCCACGCCGGAGGCTAAGTCACGGGCTTGGGCGCGTGCCCCGCCTCACGCTGCGCTCGGGGGCGGCCTCGCTGGCTCAGGGGCGGCCGGAAGCAAGGCACCGATGGGGGGCGGACTACGACGGCTACGGCCCTCGCTGGCGAGCATGGCTCCATGGGGGAGGGAGATGGAGGGGCTGCCTGAGGAGATAGGTCCACCGTGGGGGTTCTTCAGGTGAGGTTTGAGTGGGAAGGGGGGTCAGAGAGCTCGAAGTTGGGGGGTGGACGAGGTTGCACCATGGAGGCCATGGGAGGGAAGTGCGAGCTCTGGAATGCAGGGGCTTGGCAAGGGAGTTCCTGGGGGCAAGGTAAGTGGTCCAGAGCACGAGGGGGAGCCCGGGTAGGGATAAAATGGAGGGGCGACGAGGGAACCTCGGATGCTCTCGGGTGCTCTCAGGGCACATGGGGAGCACGTGTGCCAGGGGCGTTTTGGAGGCGAGCTCGCGTCGCGGAGCGGCTGGACTGGTCAAAGGGGATCCCATGGCGCACTAAAACGTGTTGCAACAGCCGGACACGGCCTAGAGGAAGAAGACAAGGTGCAGAGCACCGTTTTTGCACGCCAAGCAGGTGGTCACCGCGGCCACCTGTGTCCAGGGCCACCCCTTTGCCACACCAAGGTGTCAAACATGCAATGCATGCGTGCCATGAAGCACTAGTGAAGTTTGGACCCAAGTTGAGCTGGTTTGAATTGGTTTTGACTGCAGTTATGTTTGCAGTAGGAAACTTAAGGTTGGAAATGAGGCTACTAACTGGAGATATAATGGGATGAAACCATGGCTAGTGGTCTTAGGCATGGAAGACTTCAGTTCCGCAAAGTTTCAGCTCACGGGGCTGAGTTTAGCTAGCAGTTGTAGTGCAAAGCTACAATTCTGCCAGGAATTAAGTTTCAGATGTGTTGCTCATTTTTCCCACATGAGCATGTTATGTCTTGGTTTGAAATGATGCATTAGCATGCTATAGCTGCCCTGGAAGAAAGTGGGGGCATTAGCTTAAGTAGAGTTATAGCAAGAGGGGTAAAACAATGTTGCCAAGGTAGGAATTGAGAGGTAGATACATGGAGTCATCCTCCAATAATTGACCAGTGGCCATGGAAAGGTTACTGGAGGTAAAAGGTAACTATAGAGAGTTGTGATAAAAATTTAAGCTCAAGGAAAATAGTGGAAGGGGCCATCGTAGCAACTTTGGTAAATGCACACAAGGTGTTTGATGGATGTTAGGGCTACCAGATGGATTCCAATTGATATGAAACTTAATAGTATCACATGATAGATGAAAATAATCTTGGACACCAAATTTGGGATTTGGTGGAGAAGGTTTCCAATGTAGACTTGAAAAAACCCATGAAATGGGCAGAAATGACTTTATGCCTACAGAACCATGCAAATAAATTCCCACAAATCCACAACATGGTGTGGGGGAATTATTTGAGCATTAAAGCATGCTCAAAATGTTTGGAATCAACTAGACAAACTTTATATTGTAAAGTTTCCCAAGGTCAGAAATTAACAGAGAAGGTTCTAAGGGGTTTGGGGCAAGTTATTCTATTCTCCTTGATGCACCACTTGGTGTGGATGCATTATTGGAGTATCAAAACGTGTCCACCAAATTTGAGCCCAATAGGAGACACTTGGCAATGTAGAGTTGCTCAAATTTGGATCTGAACAGATAGGGTTTTAGAATAACTAAGTGAATCAAATCAACTTGGATTGAGATGAAACCTGGCAAGATCATCACATATATCATATGTGACATGCTAGAATTTTACAGGAATTTATTGAGAATATTTCTTATAGAGATATTCAAAAAGCTTGAAATAGGCACGAAGGGTTTTGAAGGGTTTTTCCGAATAATTTGAATATGACCATGTGTTCAAACTCCTATATATGGAATATATATCTCCACTGAGTTTCTCTAAATTTTCTCAACAAATTTGAAAGCAATAAAAATAACTTTCCTTCACAAGGGACCATTTCTGGCCTCAAAGAAAGGTATTTAAATAAAATAGTAAAATAAATTTTAAAATAAAAATATTGTGGTTTTGGGAAGCCATTTTGATAATGGGATTTAAATACAATATTTGGCGCAAAATAAACTTCCCTCATTTGAGGACTTGTAGTACAAATCCCAACTCATGGGTTTTTGAAAGTGTAAGTCAAGGAAATGCTTTTTAGTGAAAATGATATTTTGTAAAATAGTTTCTGGTCCTATACACATGGCATGATCATTAGGCAAGGTTTTGTGTCCGGGGAGTGAGTCTGGAGAGTAGCAGGAACATTGGATTCAAACACAAGCAATAGGCAAGCAAGCAACCATCACATCAAACATCACAAGCATTCACAAAAAATTTAATTGGTCCTAATTTTTTAGAAAAGTTAATTTCGTCAGGAGAGTCAAACAGAGGCTGTGACACGCCCTGGTCGCGCCCTGCGGGCTTGTGGGGCCCCTGGTAGGCCTCCAGCACCTATCTTCTCCTATATGAAGGGTTTTGACGTGGAAAAAATCATATCATACCATTCGGGACGCGATGCCGCTGTCTCGAGACGGAACTTCGGCAGAACCAATCTAGAGCTCCAGCGGAGCGATTCTGCTGGGGAAACTTCCTACCCATAGGGGGAAATTGAAGCCATCGACATCACCAACGATCCTCTCATCGAGAGGGGGGTTAATCTCCATCAACATCTCCATCAACACCATATCCTCTACAAACCCTAGTTCATGTCTTGTATACGATCTTTGTCTCAAAACCTCATATTGGTTCATGTGGGTTGCTAGTAGTGTTAATTACTCCTTGTAGTTGATGCTAGTTGGTTTATTTGGTGGAAGATCGTACGTTCAGATCCTTAATGATTATTAATACCCCTCTAATCATTAATACGAATATGCTTTGTGAGTAGTTATGTTTGTTTGTGAGCACATGGGATAAGTCTTGTTATAAGTAATCATGTGAACTTGGTATTCGTTCGATATTTTGGTAAGTTATATGTTGTCTCTCCTCTAGTGGTGTCATGTGAACGTCGACTACATGACACTTCACCATTATTTGGGCCTAGAGCAAGGCATTGGTAAGTAATAAGTAGATGATGGGTTGCTAGAGTGACAGAAGCTTAAACCCTAGTTTATGTGTTGCTTCGTAGGGGGATGATTTGGATCCATATATTTAATGCTATGGTTAGATTTATCTTAATTCCAATTTCGTAGTTGCGGATGCTTGCGAGAGAGGTTAATCATAAGTGGGAGATTTTTCCAAGTAAGGGCAGAACCCAAGCGCGTGTCCACCCACATATCAAATTATCAAAGTAACGAACGTGAATCATATGAGTATGATGAAAACTAGCTTGACATAAATTCCCATGTGTCCCCGGCAGCGCTTCTCCTTATTTAAGAGTTTGTCCAGGCTTGTCCTTTGCTACAAAAAGGATTGGGCCACCTTGCTGCACCTTAGTTACAATTATTACTTGTTACTCGTTACAAATTACCTTACCACAAAACTATCTGTTACCGATAATTTCAGTGCTTGCAGAGAATACCTTACTAAAAACCGCTTGTCATTTCCTTCTGCTCCTCGTTGGGTTCTACACTCTTACTTATCGAAAGGGCTAGGATAGATCTCCTACACTTGTGGGTCATCAAGACTCTTTTCTGGCGCCGTTGCCGGGGGGTGAAGCGCCTTTGGTAAGGAAAAAATTATATACTGTGCTGAAATTTACTGTCACTTGTCACTATGGAAAATAATCCTTTGAGGAGATCGTTCGGAGAATCTTCACCCCGACCGGAAGCACAAAGAGATGCTCCTCTACCTACTGCATCTACTAAAAATATTTATAATAAAATTCCTTCGGGTATGATAGAAAAACTGCTAGCTAATCCTTATGTAGGAGATGGAACACTACATCCTGATTTGCACCTAATCTATGTGGATGAAGTTTCTGGATTACTTAAGCTTGCAGGTCTGCCCGAGGATGATGTCAAGAAGAATGTCTTTCCTTTATCTTTGAAGGAAAATACGTTGATATGGTATAGGCTATATGATGATATTGGATCATGGAACTACAACCGATTGAAATTGGAATTTCAACAAAAGTGTTACCCTATGCATCTGGTTCATCGTGATCGGAATTATATCTATGTTAATGAGGGAGGCCTAAGCTTGGGTGAGGCTTAAGTCAACGTTATATTCATGCCCCAATCACGAGCTCCCAAGACAAATTATTATTCGGAACTTTTATGCTCGGCTCTCTCGTAATGATCAATCCATACTTGGAACTTCTTGTGTTGGTTCATTTATGAAGAAAGATATTGAATTCAAATGAGATTTATTGGAGAGAATTAAATGCAACTCTGAAGATTGGGAACTCAACGAAGGTAATGAGTCAGGTATAAGCCTTAAGTTTGGTTGTGTTAAATCCTTTATAGATACCGATGCTTTTCATGATTTGAGCACTAAATATGGACTTGACTCTAAGGTAGTAGCTTAATTTTGTGAATATTTAGCTACTCATGTTGATCTCTCCAATGAGAAGTGGTTTAAATATTATCCTCCCATAGAAATTAAAATGGTAGAACCTATTAAAGTTGAAGAAGAAACTACTATTTATAATACTGATCCTCTTATACCTACTACTTATATTGAGAAGCCACCCTTTCCTGTTAGGATAAAGGAACATGCTAAAGCTTCAACTATGGTTTGTAAGAGTTGTACTAGAACACATATACCTCCTGAACAAATTAATGTTGAACCTAATAACGCTATAGTTAAAGGTCTCTTGGTTGATAATATTGTTGGGCATGTCATTCACTTCTGTGATGAAGCCGCTAGAATTGCTAGACCTAATACTAATGGTAAACATAGACGTGTTGTTGGCGTACGTGTCATCTATTTATCTATTATATACTTAAAACAATAGAAAAGGAACGGCAAAGATTTATCGTTCATAAGTTCAGAAAAATAAACGGACTAGATTTCTAGAGCCTCCCGTAGAAAAAGAAGGAAACCTTGACAACGAGCATATGAATCGGAATTATGCCCATGTATGAGTCCACCGGGCATCATAGTGACATCAGCATGCCATTATCTTTCCTGTTAAAAATGATGGATGTTGTACCAGCTTTGACTGCCCAGCCAGGCAAATATGTCACGTCACACACAATGTTTATTTTTGCACACGTTAAATAGGCCAGCTTGCATTGTGCATGTCATATGTACCTGATGGAAAGCCTGATAAGATGTGTCACGTGTATATACACGATGAAAAAAAACTGACATATAAGAGTTCTATTCCAATACGGGACAACCCCTTCTATAGAGATTGTCAAAAAGCAAAACGACCCCCATCTAGCTACTTTTTTAGCAGTCAGTCTATCTACTTACCACGTGAATAAGTCATATGTTTATAATATGTATTTGTTTTATCCTTGCATGAATAAAAATAGTGTTCCACCCCAGTATTCCGGTATGCGCTAATTATAATGGCCAGAATCTGAACGCATCCAAATAAATTAAGTCGTAAAAAAGAAATAGAGAAAGAAAAACATATATTTAGTGTTTTTATCGGGAATATATATTTAGTATTTGGATCTTCTTTGCTGAAAAATTTAGTATTTGTATCTTTAAATTGCACAACGTACCACCATGTTATTGTTGTCTAACTACCTATCACCAAAGAATATTAAGCACCTTGATTGAAAAGAATGTGCGTACCAGAACCTATATAAAATTAGCAAGAAATGTAGAAATTATTAAAATTTACAGTTATAAATTATATAATTATACTCCTCACGTTTGATTTGTGGAATACTATAATTTATATTTTTAATCCAAACATATTCAGGAAGAAATTAGTTGTAAAACTTCCACGCCTCCTTCGGAAATAGTTCTCTAATTGGACTAATGTAACACAATTTAAATGTGAAATTTCAAACCTAAACTATAACATTAGCGATTTCGCTTTTGTATAAATAATGTCTCCGAACCTCACTACCCAATTTCGGATAAACTATGAACCATAGTAATTATTACGTGGATCCATGATGCATCTATTTTACATATAATTATTTTCATGCAATAAAAACGAAAGGAACACATTTCCCTAAATATATGCATGCGTGGTCCTTAGATATCTAATTTAAGTCTATATATTATCGCAAACATTTTAATTGGTGGATAAATGACAATTATATGCATATATAAATAATTAGCAAAGTTTTGCGTCCGAAAGCATGTCAAAATTGTTGAAATTTCACATGACGGTGTTTCTAGGACATGTATATAATCTAGCCGCGCAAATGCGTGGGTCACCCTGCCAGTTTCTATTAAAAGAGGAGATCATTGTTATCATGGCTTATGTGATGTGGGTTCTAGTGTGAGTGCAATTCCTTTTACTTTATACCAAGAAATTATGAATGATATTGCACTACCCTAATTAGAAGAAAATTATGTTACCATCAAGCTCGTTAATAGACATACTATTTCACCAATTCGGATTATTAGAGATGTTGAAGTCTTGTGTGCGAAAATAAAGTATCTTACTGATTTTCTTATTCTTGGTTCCCCACGAGATGATTTTTGTCCCATTATATTCGGTAGACCCTTCTTGAATAATGTAAATGTCCAAATTGATTGTGAAAAAGAAATGGTTAATGTAAGTTTTGGGGATGTGTCTCATGAGTTCAACTTCTCTAAATTTCGTAGACAACCCCATGACAAGGAATTGCCTAGTAAAGATGAAATTATTGGTCTCACTTCTATTGTTGTGCCTCCTACCGATCCCTTAGAACAAAAATTTGCTAGACCATGAAAATGATATATATATATATATATATATATGAATGAAAGGAATGAAATAGATAGGATTTTCTTTGATCAGCAACCTATTCTGAAACACAACCTACCTGCTGAAATACTCGGGGATCCTCCTCCACCCAAGGGCGATGTCGTGTTTGAGCTTAATTAAACAACTACCTGATACTCTGAAGTATGCTTATGTTTATGAAAAATAGATATATCCTGTTATTATTAGTGCTAACCTTTTAGAGCATGAAGAAAAGAGATTATTGGAAACTCTGAGGAAGCATCGTGCCGCTATTGGATATACTCTTGATGATCTTAAGGGCATTAGTCCCACTCTGTGTCAGCATAAAATCAATATGGAACCTGATGCTAAACAAGTTGTTGATCACCGACGACGATTAAATCCTAAAATGAAGGAAGTGGTAAGAAATGAAATACTAAAGCTTGTGGAGGCAAGTATAATTTATCCTATTGCTGATAGTAGATGGGCTAGTCCCGTTCATTATGTCCCTAAAAAGGGAGGTATAACTGTTGTTCCTAATGATAAAGATGAATTGATCCCGCAAAGATTTGTTACAGGATATAGAATGGTAATTGATTTCAGGAAATAAAATAAAGCTACTAGGAAGGATCATTACCCTCTACCTTTTATTGATTAAATGCTAGAAAGATTATCCAAATATACACATTTTTGCTTTCTAGATGGTTACTCTGGTTTCTCTCAAATACCTGCATGAAAAGAGGATCAAGAGAAGACCACTTTTACTTGCCCTTTCAGTACCTTTGTTTATAGATGTATGCCTTTTGGTTTATGCAATGCACCTACTACCTTTAAAAGATGTATGATGGCTATGTTCTCTGACTTCTATGAAAAGATTGAGGTTTTCATGGATGATTTTTTTTCTTTTACGAAACTTCTTTTGATGATTGCTTGAGCAACCTTGATCGATTTTTGTAGAGATGTGAAGAAACTAATCTTGTCTTGAATTGGGAGAAGTGTCACTTTATGGTCAATGAAGGCATTGTCTTGGGACACAAAATCTCCGAAAGAGGTATTGAAGTTGATAAAGCTAAAGTTGATGCTATTGAAAAAATGTCGTGTCCAACAGATATTAAAGGTATAAGAAGTTTCCTTGGTCATGTTGGTTTCTATAGGAGATTTATTAAAGACTTCTCTAAAATTTCTAAGCCTCTCATTAATCTTTTGCGAAAGGATATTCCATTCGTTTTCGATGTTGTAGCGACCCAACTCAAAACGAGTCAAGCCTTTGTGTATCTGTGCCATCCCTGGATCAGTATGCTGGCACACACAGTACATCAATGTATATATCAAAGTGCAACCACATGTAAATAGTGTAAAACTGATATAGACCTTAAAATCTCAGCGGAAGCAGTCAAGGGAGTGGAGTCCCAAATAACACCAACGGCAGGTTGAGTGCGGACCGTAACCCTGAATCGTACACTTACTCGTCGAAGAAAGTATCTGCAACATAAGACGTTGCAGCCGTGTAGGTCAGCATATTGAATATGCCGACAAGTCATCAAAGAGAGGGGGTGTAATAATAATCATCTATTCTACATGCATATATGGCAGGTGGGGCTATAAGTTTTTAGCGAAAAGCAAGTTTTCTCCTACATCAAGAGAGGGTTAAAAGCAAAATATTACTAAGTTGTTTGTTGTTAACGAGATGGTTCCGCCAACCAATTCTCGTACCCGAGTTGTCAATAATTCCCACATCATTATTAAATTGTGTTGAGATTTCAGGAAAATTTCAATGCCTTCGGCTCAAGTTGTCCATAACCGTGGACATGGCTAATCGATTAGGTTTGGGTACTCTGTAGAGTTTTGCACACGTTCCCCACAAGATTTGATCTCCTCCGGGTATGTCCTCGCACTTCAGGGTGTTTGAAGACTGGATGATCAAAACATGGTCTTTCAACGGGTCCCTCTGATCCCCTGTCGGTGCCCATCCAATCCTACTGTTCTTCTACATCTGCTAGCACCGCCTGTCCAGAGTCGCCACATTGTCCAACCAAGCCAGAGCCCATAATGACTTGTGGCTGTGCAGGTAATCCTTGGGTCTTGAAAATATCCCTCCGTCTCTTTGTGCCTGGGTGAAGCTTTCCACAAGATGTCATGGCACGTTTCCATGCATCCCGGGTCGTCCACTAGTTTCTCCAGGGAGCCCATCAAAACCGTCCTTCACCCAGCGTTGAATTGCATCACGAGGTCTTGAAAAGTCTTGTCTTAACCGGTCTTGGTTATTAAATTATTCTCGCATCACTCATGATAAACTCTCAACCAGAACCCCGTCTACACAAGCATAGCATAATAGAATTTGTCGTCCCGGGCCAAGTGACAGGGTTGTTGGGGTGCCTACCACATGATACTACATCAGGTAACCATAATTTTCCAAGTACCTAGCCAGCATGCAAATGGGTAGAGGATGGAAGAACTACGGTGCATAAAACATAGGTGATACATGATCAAATGACTTGCCTTGCTGATAGTTGTCGTGATCGAGCGCTTCTAAGTAGCAAGCTTCGCACTCCAGATGTTCTATTGATGCAAACAAGTATACACCATAAGCACTACAATCATTAACAAGCAAAATAACATCACTAGCATAACACTACTATTGCATAAAGTGAAGAACTTCACTTCACCTAATCAAAACAGAATCAGTTTTTGGTAAAACCCCAAGTAAAAATAATAAAAAAAATTGAAACTTAAACTACAGAAATATATGATCACTAGGAAGCAGCAGCAAAAATAATCAAATTAAAAGCTATTTTTAAACTCCTGGAATAGGCAAAACAAGATTTAAACTAAATCTGAGCTAATTCAAATTTTAAAAATTCAAACATAGGAAAATAATAAGTTTTCGAAAACTACAGAAAAATTGTGATCTGCTGGAAAAAGAATCAACCTCATTGGATCTCAAGATCAAAAGTTATAGGGAAAACTAAATTAGAACTCTCTCTGTTTTTGAATTGAAACAGAATAAAGAGAAAACTACCTAGTCAACGGGGGGGAGTATGTGGCGTGCTCTGATTGGCTAGGATAGTGCGTGCTGTGGGAGTAACTAGCAAACGGCCGCTATTTAACCAAAACCTCTTCGGCTAAAAATTAAGTGAAGTAAAAACCGGCTCGGTTTTGTTTAAAAGACCAAAGGGTTATCTATACTCTAATCTACACCGCAGATGAAAGATCTAACGGCTACCGGAGTTAAAAGAGAGAAGAGAGGAGGAGTTACCTGCTACAGAGGAGCTCCGGCGAGGTCCTGGCCGGCCGACGCGGAGGTGGCGACGGCGAGGCAGTTCCGGTGGGTCTCCGGCGAGGCCGAGGGGTCGGGGAGGCTTCGACGGGGCTCCTGTGTCCTCTGGTGGCGACGACAAGGCGAGGGGGGCATCGGGGCAAGCAGGGGGAGATGGGGGGTGGGGGGTCGGTGGTGGTCGACTCCGGCGAGGTGGCGGGGGCGACGTGGGCGAGGAGGTCGGCTCTTGGGGGGAATGGGGTGCGGCGGGGCTCCCGCGTCCGGTGGTGGCGGCGGCGAGGCAAAACGGGGCCAGGGGGTGCAGGGGAGCGGCCCGGAGCTTTGGCTCCGGCGAGCTCGGTAGGGGCGGCAGGGGGTGGGGCAGGGCTTCGGCGAGGCGGAGAACGGGGCAAGGAGAGGGGCTCGGGGGCCTCGGGTTTTATAGGGGAGAGGAGGGGCGCAGAGGGGAAAGGAATCGGGGCCGAGGGGGAAGGTCCGGCGAGCTCGGGTTCGGCCGGGGCGAGGAAGGAAAGGGAGGGAGCGGGGGAAGGGGGTGACCGGTCGGGGGTGGGGTCGGCCAGGTGGGGCCCGCGGGTCAGTGAGGGAGAGAGAGGACGGCTCGGTCGGCTGGCCGGCCCGAAGGGAAAGGAAATCCCGGGCTAGGCGGGATCAGCCCAATAGCGATATAAAGAGCTCACGCGCTTTCCTTAAAAAAAATTCTTTCCGATTTTAGTTTTTTTTAACAGAAAGTAATAAAAATAAAAAGGAAACAAAATAAATAATAAATATAGGGGTATTATTTACCAAAATTTTCAGAAAAAAATTTCCTACTCGTTTATCATTTTTCCAAGACCAAAATAAAAAATGTTTTTTCAGAAAAACTCCTAAGGTTTTTTTATTTTTGGCAATTAATTTCTCCATAAAACTTTGGTTTTTTTTCTTGGCTCAAATATTTCCAAAAATACCCCTGATTCGGAGGGTGATATTCGTCCACTCTTTCTTGCTTGCAAGAATTATTTGCGGGGTATTTCTTGAGTGGAGAAAAGAAGAATAGAATTGCAAATCAAAACCGAAAGAAATTCAAATGCCACCTCCATTCAAATTCTTTATAGTTGAAGAATTCATGTCATCTTCTCTCATTGATTTTAAATGGATGAATTTGAATTCACCGGAGAAGGGGAAAGTCATTTTAGTCCCTCTCATTCAAAAGTTCTTGAAAAGTTTCAAACTTCACTCAAGTTTTCAATCACTCAATCAAACAATCAAGCAATCTAATAATTATATTAAAATTCCAAAATTTGGGATGTTACAAACCTACCACACTTAAAATGAATCTCGTCCTCGAGATTCGAAGGGCCTAGAAAGAAAGGTTAGGGTTTGGGGGCCTTCTAACAAATCCAACCTCCGGCAACGTGGGATGCTACCGCACTTAAAAATAAGGATTACTGGTCCCTCAAAATGTTTCAACGATCCTCTGGGGTTTTGGCAACTGACTCCTCATAGTCTTCATATCTTCCGTTATATTCATAACGTTTCCATCAAAATCGAGGGTTCCTTTGTTGATATAAGCTTCTTCCGTTACTGGGTCTTCTTAACTGACAGTCTCGTGGTCAATTCTAAATAACCTATCGACGATTATCTCGGTGGTCTACCATTTGTGGTTATCCTACAGAGAGAGGGGTCTTGGTTTCATCCTCACCGTAAAATTTCTTACGCGTGACAACAAGTTCCATGTACATGGGGCTTTCAGCATACCATTCTAAGGCTTAAACAAAAGCTTCAAAGAATGTCGTCTCTCACTATGGGTAAGTCTCTCAGATTTACCATTTCGAATAGCAAGATAAATGATAAGAGTAAGTCGTCATGGTGATCAATCCATTCCGCACCCAAATCATTTTCTGTATAAGGTTTAGCGAATCTCGCATTCTAACAGTTGGGCATCCTCACACGCATTGCAGAATTTTTCTTGTCCACGAACGAAGTTTGGATAATCCATTGTTTCTGCAAGCTGAACAAAACATCTATCGTATCTTCACAACTCTCGGGTTTTCGTACGCTCCTAAGAAAACGTTTGCTGATTCAAGTTTCCTTCTCCAAAAAGATAGTACTTGATCCTTATTAGTTCCGGGGTCTATGGGTTTCAAGCATACTTGGAATTACTCTGCCTTTAAATCCTATAGTGTTTCATTCCATCATACTCTTGGGGTAACCATCATATAATAAAAATCCTCACACTTATTTTTGGTTCACACGCCACCTTGTGGGATACCATAAGAAGGTATTGCTTCATCAATAAATCATATTTATTTCATACTCAATCCTTTATTACATCCTTAATTTCTCCTCAAAACTCCAAATTAAAAAAATAACTTTATTACAAATGTTGCCATCCACATTGTTCGTTATGGTCAAGCATTTCTGCCAACTTTATTCATTTGTCTCCCTTGGAGATACTTTAGTTCCATAGGAACTTTCCGAGGTGCTCCTTGAAATCATCCATCTTTTGCTTCATCATGGTGGTCCTGAGCTTCATCTCCATCATCTCCGCACGTACCTCACTCAGGTATTCCTGGGTATGACGGAGTCTTGCTTCAAGTATTTCTCCAATCTGACGTATGGCTTCCATGGCAGCTTCACGAACAGCATCAAAGAAGGTTGCTCGTGGTACACGTGAAATCAAAAAGTATTGCCCCATAGTCTTTGGACAAACTCCTTTCACACGGTGGAGGTGTACTTCCACATACCAAAGTTCCACTCCACTTTCCATGAATGGGTAGCCTTTGTAGACTGCATCTCCTTCAAGATGAATGTGCTTCATCATGTCCTTCAGGATTTTCGGGTAATCATGATCACTGGTCAGGGTCATGATCGTTTCTGGTCCCTTGAGGAATGACTCGTAGAGAGTTGTCATCTGCAGGTGTCAGTAAATAGGTACTCAGAGGAATGTATGTGTCTCCTTGGTAATCATGGTACATTCCTACTCAGTGGATCCTGTGGGTTTACCGATTACTACCACACTTAAAATGAATTATACTCATGCATGCATAGACCATATTTTCTCATATCCTCATAAATGTTCAGAGATCTTTGCTCCTATAGAAAACAACACATACAGTTTCAACATAGGAGATCATGACACAACAATTTTATTGATTCATGAGTTATTACAATCTCAGGGACCTCTGTTACAAAAAATTCAACTCCATGGTCTCATGAAAAACAAGAGTGCTTCAGATTACACTAATTGTTGCGGTCAAAACTTAACTACTCCATTTTAGCTTTCTTCCTGCATGGACAATCATTAGCAAAATGTCATGCTTCCTTGCAACGAAAGCAAATGAGTTCTGACAAGTCTCGATGCGTCTTAGTGTTTGCTTTTGCTCCTTGTCTTTCTGGCTTCCTTCCTGAGCACATGTATTTGTAGTGGCCAAATTCCGTACACTTGAAACATCTGACATGACTCAGGTCTTTATCTGCAGAGATTTGGCCCTTCCGAGGGTACTTTTTCTTCTTTCCGGACTCCTTCATTTTGGCCAGTTCTTCTATTTCAAGTGGATCAAACTCCACTTTTTCCGTCGGCAAGTTTCCCAAATACTCTTGGCTTCCCTTCGTGCAATCCTGTGAATAATGTCCTTCTTCTCCACATGAGTAGCATGCATTGGAGAAAAATCTGGTCAGACCTTGTTCATCAGGGTCTTCTATATTTTCATTCATCACAGGTTCTTCTATAATCTTCTTCTTGAGGGTTTCCTTCATGGCATCTTTCTGTTGCTTGACAACTTGTTGCACCTTGGGGTAAATGTGACAATGAGCTGGGTAGTGGGTGGTTCCTTCACAAAGGAAACAAGTCACCTGACTACTTGGGCACTCCTCAGCTGGGTGATTTTCTTCACAATGAGTGCATCCAACCTTGTGATCTTCCTGGGTGTGTCCTATTTCTCCACACATCTTGCGTGCACAAGTCTTCTCCTTCGTATTATCATAGCACTTCCGAATAAGTCGGGATCTTAACAGAGTGTCCTTGAATTCGTCCCAAGTTTCTGCTCCACTAAATCTTTGTATGGCATGGTGCATTTTCCACCAGATCACAGCACTTTGGGTAAAGTAGTGGAGAGCGTGTTCCACTTCATACTTCCTTGAGATCAAGTTGCTCCCGAAGTGGTTCTCCATGTTCTGAATCCATATTTCAGCCTCCAGCTGGGTCATTGGTCCAGAGACTACAAGTCCAGCTTCATAGTCCATCTGGTAGGGTTGAGGTTTTGGGGATGAGACGGGTAAGAGAGGGAAGGAGATACACACAATACAAACAATATTTTTGAGAATAGGTTTTATTTGTGGCCGTCGGAAAACACACACCAATGACGGCTCACAAATCATCGTATCTAACGTGGGTATATAGAAGGGGTTTGGACTTCTAATGGTCATATAATTATTCGAACACTTCAGGGTCTTCGAGTTCTTCCGGTATTGAGAGTCATCTGTTGGTGTAGCTTCAATTCTTCAAATGTGTGGTGAAATCATCTTTACTTTGAAGTAGAACTCCGTTGATTCTTCATGAGGTCAAAGGGGAAAGGGTATTGTCTAACTATTTGAGGTGAGAGAGAATGTTTGATGAAATCAGAAGAGATGAGAAGTAAAATGTGTTCTTGAAAATAAAAAAAATGAGAGATTCTTCCCTAAGGGATTTCCAGTTTCTAGGGTCGCGTCCTACAGTCAACATGTGCTCTGATACCATTTCTGTAGCGACCCGACTCAAGACGTGTCAAGCCTCTGTGTTTCTGTGCCATCCCTGGATCAGTATGCTGGCACCCACAGTACATCAATGTATATATCAAAGTGCAATCACTTGTAAATAGCGTAAAACTGATGTATACCTTAAATATCTCAGCGGAAGCAGTCAAGCGAGTGGAGTCCCAATAAACACCAACGGCAAGTTGAGTGTAGCCGTAACCCTGAATCGTACTCTTACTCGTCGAAGAAAAATATCTGCAACATAAGACGTTGCAGCCGTGTAGGTCAGCATATTGAATATGCCGGCAAGTCACATAAGAGAGGGGGAAAAAGTTATCATCTATACTATATGCATATATGGTAGGTGGGGCTATAAGTTTTTAGCGAAAAGCAAGTTTTCTCCTACATCAAGAGAGGGCTAAAAGCAAAATGTTACTACATTGTTGGTTGTTAACGAGATGGTTCCACCAACCAATTCTTGTACCCATGTTGTCAATAATACCCACATCAATATTATTATTTGTGTTGAGAATTTCAGATAACTTCAGTTCCTTTGGCTCAAGTTGTCCATGAACGTGGACACGGCTAATCGATTAGGTTTGAGTACTCTGCAGAGTTTTGCACACGTTCCCCACAAGATTTGATCGCCTCCGTGTATGTCCTCGCACTTCAGGGTGTTTGAAGGCCGGATGATCAAAACATGGTCTTTCAACGGGTCCCTCTGAATCCCTGTCGGTGCCCATCCATTCCTACCGTTCTTCTACATCTGCTAGCACCGCCTGTCCAGAGTCGCCACGTTGTCCAACCAAGCCAGAGCCCATAATGACTTGTGGCTGTGCAGGTAAGCCTTGGGTCTTGAAAATATCCGTCCATCTCTTTGAGCCTGGGTGAAGCTTTCCGCAGGATGTCATGGCCGTCTCCAGCACCCCGTGTCATCCACTGGTTTCTCCAGGGAGCCGATCAACCGTCCTTCACCTAGAGTTGCATTGCGTCATGAGGTCTTGAAAAGTCTTGACTTAACCGATCTTGGTTATTAAATTATTCTCGCATCACTCGTGATAAACTCTCAACCAGAATCCCGTCTACTCAAGCATAGCAATATGAAATTTGTCGTCCCGGACAAAGTAACGGGGTTGTTGGGTGCCTACCACATGATACTACAATATGTAACCATAATTTCCAAGTACCTAGTCAGCATGCAAATTGGGCATAGGATGGTAGAACTACGATGCATAAAACATAGGTGATACATGATCAAATGACTTGCCTGGCGATTTGACGAAGAAGAATTTCTCGAGAAATAACTTGATAGACTACTCGTCACTCTCCGACAGAATCTATATAACAAACCTATCATTCACATAAGCACTCATACTAGCAATCATTCTAGCAATCAAAACAAAAGAGAGAGCGAATAGGAATCCGAAGGAAACTTCAAATAAGACTAGGGAGTCTTCTACTACATCAAACACTAAATAGTTTTTGTCCAACGGAAATAATAACAGGGAACTAAGATATAAATTTAACTAAGATAAAATAGAGTATTTTTTCACAAAACTTTTTGAAAGTATTTCCAAACGGGATTTGAAACAGTGGAGAAACCAATTGCAAGTTAGTAGGGAACTAGAATTGATTTCATGGTAACATATACAAATAAAAATCAAAAGTTGTTGCAAACCTACTGTTAACTAACAGAAACAAAACATAATATTTCTGAAATAATAAAGAAAATAATTTAAAAACAATTATAGAAAAAGTAATAGCCATAATCCTAAAAGAGGTGAAACAGAAATTGTTTCACAAGAAACAATGAGCTAAAATACTCAAATAAATATGCAATTTTTACCACTGATAACTAAGATCACTAGTGATCAGTAGCAAAAGGAATCAAATTAAAAGCTATTTTAAACTCCTGGAATAAGCAAAACATGGTTTAAACTAAATCTGATCTAATTGAAATATGAAAATTTCAAACATATACAAATTATATGTTTTTAAAAACTACAGAAAATTTGTGATCTACTGCAAAAGAATCAACTCCATTGGAGTTGTGGATCAAAAGTTATGATCAAAAGAAAATTGAATCTGCCTCTGTTTTTGAATTAAACTGAAAATAGAAAAAATCCAACTAGTGAACAAGGGGTCCACGTGGCGCGTTGTGGTTGGCTCTGGGTTGTGAGCTGCGTAGCTAATCCAACAAACGGCCGCAATGTAACTAAATCGCTTCGGCTAAAACTTAAGTGAAATAAAAACCGTCGGTTTTATCTAAAAGACCGAAGGGTAACTTAGATCTAATCTAGCGCGTACATCTAAGATTGAACGGCGACGGAGAGGGGATGGGGCTTAGAGTGGGCTGGGAGTTATCTCCGGTGAGCCTGTGCTCCGGCCGAAGGTGGTGGTGGCCGGGGAAGGGGCTCCGGCGGTCGGCCGAGGTGGGGGAGAGGTCCGAGCGGCGGAGGGGATCTCCGGCGTGCTTCTGGTGGCGTCGGGGAGGTGAGGCGTGGCCGGGGGCGAGCAGGGGGACAGCAGGGGCGCGGGAGGAGCTCCCGGAGCTTCGGCTCCGGCGAGGCGGTGCAGGGGTGGCTAGAGGCGGCGAGGCGGGGCGGTGGCGAGGGGAACGGAGTGCGGGGGACAGGGGGGCTTTTACAGGAGGAGGGGAGGCCTCGGGAGGGAAGGAGGAGGGGATCGAGGGAGATCCGGCGGCGGTCCGGCGAACTTGGAAGGCGATCGGGGGAGGAAAGGAAAGAGAGGGAGAGAAGGAAGGGGGTGACCGAGGGTGGGGAGGCTTCGGGCGATGGGGCCCGCTGGCAGGGAGAGGGAGGGGTAACCGGCTGGGTCGGTCGGCCGATCAGAAGGAAAAGGAGATCCTGGGCCAAGTGGGATCTGGCCCGGTAGGTTATAATGCGCCCGGGGCGCTTTCCTAATAAGAAAGATATACTTTCCGATTTTGTATTTTTTTTTAAAAACAGCAAGTAAAAGGAATTAAAAGGAAACAAAATAAAATAATTAATATAGGGTATTATATACCAAAATTTTCAGTAAAATATTCTCTACACGTTTAACATTTTTCCAAGGCAAAAATAAAAAAATTTAAAAAAATGTTTTTCAGAAAAAACCCTTATGCTATATTTTCTTTTTTGCAATTATTTTCACGATAAAACTTTGGCTTTCTTGGCTCAAAATATTTCAAAAATGCCCCTAGTTTTGGAGGGTCATATTCCTCCGCTCTTTCTTGCGTGCAAGAATTATCTTTGGGGTATTTTCTCAGGGAAGAAAAAAAATAGAAAACAAAAGCAAATATTTGAAGAATTCAAATGCAAACTCCATTCAAATTCTTTATAGTTGAAGAAGTCATGTCATCCTCTCTCATTGATTTTTTAAATGGATGAATTTGCATTCACCGGAGAAGGGGAAAGTCATTTTATTCCCTCTCATTCAAAAGTTTTTGAAAAGTTTCAAATTTCACTCAAGTTTCAATCACTCAAGCAAACAAACAAACAATATAGTAATTATATTAACATTCCAAAATTTGGGATGTTACACGGGGTGACCAAGTTTTTACAGGTTTTGGAAGTCTCCCTAGAAGACTTACCCGAGTGATTGGGCGTGGTCTAAGTGACCTCGGCTCAAAGGGAGCAAGGTGAAGATGAGGTCTTCAGAGTTCAATCTCAGCCTCCCAAACCAGACGTACAGTTGTCACACCAATTAGAACTGGTCCAACAAATCTTGTGTATTTTTCAAGCTACAGGTTCTATCATTCACACTCTTACTTATTGTACTATACTGTGAAGCCATAGCTTGATCATATCAATTCGAAGACATTCACCGAAGACATTCCTAACTACCGTTTATCTTCATTCTACCTAAGTTTATCTTCGATACATCTTAGTGTGCATCATGACTATGATCTACATGTCTGAATGTCTTCGTAGTATTCCATGTTATGCTTTGATCCTTGATTATCCCTACTTGATCATGTTTCGCTTCTGCATACTTTGATACATTTACTGTTTTGAAGCTTTTCATAAAAATCACCTATTCAACCCCCCTCTAGTAGATAACTAGCACTTTCAATCCTCCTCCTCTAACAGAACCTCGGGTGGCGGTGCTCCTCCTCATGCTCTAGCGCAAACCAGTGTGAACCAGTTGGGGGAGTCTGGCATGTAGGCATGCATTGCCCGCTGCTCCGGAATGAGGGCCTTACGACACCAGCGAACCTCCTCAGTGTGCGCCCGTGTCGAGCATGACACTGGGGATCCGTTGCGGATCCAGATGCCAACCGTGCGGCATGTTGACATCCAGATACTGCAGTGTCCATCATTACTACGAGTGTCACCGAGCATGGTGTACTAGTATGTACACACGGTCCTGCTCCGATGGCGAGTGCTACCTCTTGAGCTTGCCTTGGTTTTTTCCCTTGAAGAGGAAAGGGTGATGCAGCACACTAGCAGTAAGTATTTCCCTCAGTTTGAGAACCAAGGTATCAATCCAGTACGAGTATCAAGATGAGGCACCAATGTACCTGAGCAAAAACAGCAAACATGCACCCAACGCTACAAATGGGTTGTCAATCCCTTCACGACTGATTGCAAGGTGAGATCTGAAGGCGGAAAGTGTAACAAATTAAAAGTATAGGGCTGAAAATATGATGTGAAGTAGACCCGGGGGCCATAGTGTTCACTAGAGGCTTCTCTCAAAATAGCAAATATTACGGTGGGTGAACGAATTATTGTCGAGCAATTGATAGAACCGCCGAAAGTCATGGCGATATCTAAGGCAATGATCATACATATAGGCATCACGTCCGAGACAAGTAGACCGATACTTTCTGCATCTACTACTATTACTCCACACATCGACCGCTATCCAGCATGCATCTAGTGTATTGAGTTCATGACGAACAGAGTAATGCCTTAAGCAAGATGACATGATGTAGAGGGATAAATTCATGCAATAGATATAAACCCCATCTTTTTACCCTTGATGGCAACAACACGATGCGTGCCTCGCTACCCCTTCTGTCACTAGGTGAGGTCACCGCACGGTATGAACCCAAAACCAAGCACTTCTCCCATTGCAAGAATCATAGTTCAAGTTGGCCAAACAAAACCCACAACTCGAAGAGAATTACAAGGATATGAAATCGTGCATATAAGAGATCAGAAGAAACTCAAATAAGATTCATAGATAATCTGATCATAAATCCACAATTCATCGGAACTCGACAAACACACCGCAAAAGAAGATTACATCGGATAGATCTCCATGAAGATCATGGAGAACTTTGTATTGAATATCCAAGAGAGAGAAGAAGCCATCTAGCCACTAGCTATGGACCCGAAGGTCTATGGTGAACTACTCACGCATCATCGGAGAGGCAATGGTGTTGATGAATAATCCCTCCGTATCCGAATCCCCCCTCCGACAGGGCACCAGAACGTGCCCCAGATGGGATCTTGTGGAGACAAAAGCTTGCGGCGGCAGAAAAGTATTTTCGTGGATCTCTCTCGTGGTTTTGGATTTTTCGGGGATTTATAGGCGGAAGAAGTAGGGCAGAGGAGCCACAGGGAGCCCACAAGCCTGCTAGGCGCGCCCCCTGGCCGCGCCTAGGGGGCTTGTGGCCTCCCCTGGTGCCCTCTGCCTTGGTTCTCAAGCTCCCTGTGTATCTTCTGTTCCGGAAAAAATCTTTTCGGAGGTTTTATTCCATTTGGACTCCATTTAATATTCTCCTCTGAAAAGGGTCAAAAACACGGAAAAAACGGGAACTGACACTTGGCACTGAGTTAATAAGTTAGTCTCAAAAAAGATATAAAAGGCATACAAAACATCCAAAGTTTGACAAGATAATAGCATGGAACCATCAAAAATTATAGATACGTTGGATACGTATCAAGCATCCCCAAGCTTAACTCCTGCTAGTCCTCGAGTAGGGAAGTGATAAAGACTGAATTTTTGATGTGGAATGCTACCTAGCATATTTGACCTTTGTAACTTCTTTCATGTGACATGAATGTTCAGATCCGTAAGATTCAAAACAATAGTTTTCTATTGACATGAAAACAATAATACTTCAAGCATACTAGCAAAGTAATCATGAACTTTTGAAATAACAAGGCCAAAGAAATTTATCCCTGCAAAATAATATAGTATGGCTATGCTCCATCATCCCCACACAACTAATTTAAATCATGCACAACCCCGGTATTGGCCAAGTAATTGTTTTCGCACTCTTACTTTCTCAAACCTTTTTCAACTCTCATGCAATACATGAGCGTGAGCCATGGATATAGCACTATAGGTGGAATAGAGTGTGGTGGAGGTTGTGAGACAAAAAGGAGGAGATGGTCACATCGACTCCGCGTATCAAAGGGCTATGGAGATGCCCATCAATATATATCAATGTGAAAGAGTAGGGATTACCATGCAATGGATGCACTTAGAGCTATAAGTATGTGAAATCTCAAAAGGAGAACTAGTGGGTGTGCATCCAACTTGCTTGCTCACGAACACCTAGGGCAATTTTGAGGAAGCCCATCATTGGAATATACAAGACAAGTTATATAATGAAGATTCCCACTAGCATATGGTGGTGACAAAACAACACACTCTCAATCATGAAAGAACATGGTGCTATTATGAAGCACAATTGTGGGAAATATAGTAGCATTGTCCCTTCTCTCTTTTTCTCTCTTTTTTTTGTTTGGGCACTTTGGCCTCTTTCCATATCTCTCTCTCTCTCTTTTGTGTGTGGGCAACTTTGGCCTCTTTTTTTTATTTCCTCACATGGGACAATGCTCTAATAATGATGATCATCACACTTTAATTTACTCACAGCTCAATGCTTAATTAGAACGATGAGGACTCTATAGGAAATGCCTCCGGCAGTGTACCGGGATGTGAAACGATCTATCTTGGTGTATGATGTTGAAACATCTCGCTAGCTATCTTATGATCATGCAATGGCAATACGAAAGTGACGGCACATGTCATGAGACGGATCAGTGGGAGTTGCATGGCAATATATCTCGAAATGGCTATGAAAATGCCATAATAGGTAGGTATGGTGGCTGTTTTCAGGAAGGTATATCGTGGTTTTGTGTACCGGCGAAAGTTGCGCGGCACTAGAGAGGCTAGCAATGGTGGAAGGTGAAAGTGCATCTATACCATGGACTCACATTAGTCATGAAGAACTCACATACTTATTGCGAAAGTTTTTATTAGTAATCAAAACAAAGTGCTAAACGCATACTCCTAGGGGAAGGGTTGGTAGGTGTTAACCATCGCGCGATCCCGACCACAACACAAAGGATGACAATCAATAAATCAATTATGCTCCGACTTCCTAACATAGCGGTTCACCATACGTGCATGTTACGGGAATTACTAGCTCAACACAAGTATTTCTAGATTCACAACACCCTACTAACATAACTCTTAATATTACCAAATCCATCTCTCAAAACTATTTGAGAGGAATCAAACTTCTCTTTCTAATCAATGCACATGAATATGGAGGTTTTATTGTATCCTCTTTGGGTGCCTATCACCTTTGGGACTACTTTCATAGCATAAGCCAAGTACCAAGTTACTCAGAGAGAGAGCATTCTCAGAAAGATATAAGTGAAGATCGAGAGTTCTTATTTCTCCAAAATATGACACCGCCATGCTCTAAAAGATCTAAGTGAAGCACAAGAGCAAAGTTATCTAGCTCAAAAGATATAAGTGAAGCACAATGAGCTAAATTGCCTAACTCAAAAGATATAAGCGAAGCTCAATGAGTATTCTAGCAAATTCACGATGAGTGCATGTCACTCTCAAAAGGTGTGCAGCAAGGATGATTGTGACACAACAAAAAGAAAAGACTCCTATAATACATGACGCTCCAAGAAAAACACATATCATGTGGTCAATAAAAATATAGCTCCGGGTAATGTTACCGACGGATTGAAGACGAAAGAGGGGATGCCTTCCCGGGGCATCCCCAAGCTTAGGCTTTTTGGTGTCCTTGAATTTGGCTTGGCATGCCTTGGGCATCCCCAAGCTTGAGCTCTTTCCACTCTTTATCCCTTTGTCCATGAGAACATCACCCAAAACTTGAAAACTTCATAACACAAAACTTAAACAGAAACTCGTGATATCATTAGCACAAGAAAACAAACTACCACCTCTTGAGGTACTGTAGCAAACTTGATTTATATTTATATTGGTGTTAGATTACTGTATTCTCACTTTTCCATGGCTAATACCCCCCGATACTATCCATAGTTTCATCAAAATAAGCAATCAACACAACAAAAATAGAATCTGTCAAAAACAGACCAGGCTGTAGCAATCTGTATGCTTCGTATACTTCTGGTATCTCAAAAATTCTGAAAACTTACGACAGTTTGGGAAATTGGCATATCAACCAGCAGAAAAACGAATCAACTCAAAATCTATTTCTGGATAAAAAAGAAAAATAATTTCGTGAGCGAAAAGTTTCTGTCTTTTTCCAGCATGATCAAACAACCATCACCAAACTAGTCATAAAGGTTTTACTTGGCTCAAACACAAAAAAGAAACACAAAAGACACAATCATAACAGAATTATGATGGTGTGGACGCAACAAAACAGAAAGCAAAAAAGCGAAGATAAATTCATTGGGTTGCCTCCCAACAAGCGCTATTGTTTAACGCCCTTAGCTAGGCATAAGGTGAAAGAATCATGTATCATCGTCTTTGGTACTCAAACCATAAGTATCCCTCATCATGGATTCATAAGGCAATCTTATTTTCTTTCTAGGAAAATGTTCCATGCCCTTCTTTAATGGAAATTGAAATCTAATATTCCCTTCCTTCATATCGATGACAGCCCCAATAGTCCTTAGGAAAGGTCTACCAAGAATGATAGGACATGTCGGATTGCAATCAATGTCAAGCACAATGAAATCCACAGGTACATAGTTCCTATTTGCAATAATAAGAACATCATTGATCCTTCCCATGGGTTTCTTAACAGTAGAATCCGCAAGATGCAAATTAAGAGAGCACTCATCAATCTCATTAAAGCCTAGAACATCACATAAAGACTTTGGAATCACGGAAACACTAGCACCCAAATCACACAAAGCATTGAATTCATAGTTTTTGATCTTGAATTTGATAGTAGGTTCCCACTCATCATGAAGTTTTCTAGGAATAGAAAGTTCCAATTCAAGTTTCTCTTCAAGAGATTTCATCATAGCATCGACGATATGATCGGTAAAGTCCTTGTTTCGGCTATAAGCGTGTGGAGAGTTTAGCATGGATTGCATCAAGGAAATACATTCAATCAAAGAGAAACTATCATAATTGAATATCTTGAAATCCAAAGTAGTAGTTTCATTACTACTCAAAGTTTTGATATCCTCTACTCCACTTTCAATGCTTTTAGCATCAAGATAGATAGACTCCGAATCATTGGGGCGTTTTTCAACCAAGGTGGATTCATATCCAGCCCCATCATCATTAGGTTTCACACAAGAAAACAAGGATTCAATGGGAGTCACACCAAGCACTTTTAAGATCTTCGTGATTCTCATCACGAGAACACGCCTTTTTAAGCCATTCATGTCTAGCACGAATTTGGGCGGTTCTTTCTTTATTCTCGTTCATGGAAACACGCATAGCTTTCAAAGTTTCATCCATATCGATCTTGGAAGGAGCACATCTAACTTTCAAAGCATCAATATCAAGAGACATTCTATGAACGCTCCTAGCCAAATCATCAATTTTGAGTAGTTTTTCTTCTGTGGACGCATTGAAAATCTTTTGCGAATTGATAAACTCTTTAATATTACTCTCTAGATCAGAGGGTAATTTATTGTAATTTCCATGAGCATTGTTGTAGGAGTTGCCAAAGTTATTAGAGGGATTACTAGGAAAAGGCCTAGGAATATAGTTTCCTCTAAAAGCATTGTTGTTGCCAAAATTATTCCTACCAACAAAATTAACATACAAGCTTTCATTGCTACTCTCAATCAAGTAAGACAAGGGCATATCATCTCGATCTGAAGGAGCACCTTTACTAGCAAAAAGTTTCATTAACTCATCCATCTTAGCACTCAACGAGTTAATTTCTTCTATAGCGTGTACCTTTTTACTAGTAGGTAACCTTTCAGTGTGCCACTGAGAATAGTTTGTCATGATATTGTCTAGGAGTTTTGTGCCTTCTCCTAATGTGATTTCCATGAAAGTTCCACCGGAGGCGGAGTCCAAGATAATTCTAGAAGCAAAATTCAAACCAGCGTAGAAGATTTGTATAATCATACAAGGACTCAAACCATGAGTGGGACAATTTCTAATCATCAATTTCATTCTCTCCCAAGATTGTGCAACATGTTCATGATCAAGTTGCTTAAAATTCATGATATCATTACGGAGAGAGATAATCTTAGCCGGCAGAAAATACTTGGATATATAAGCATCTTTGCACTTGTTCCAAGAATCAATACTATTTTTGGGCAAAGATGAAAACCAAGTTTTTGCTCGATCTCGCAATGAGAACGGAAATAGCTTCAATTTAATCACATCATTATCCACATCTTTCTTATTTTGCATGTCGCATAACTCAATGAAGGTATTAAGATGGGATGCGGCATCTTCACTAGGAAGGCCGGAGAATTGCTCTTTCATAACAAGATTCAGCAAAGCAGCATTGATTTCATATGATTCCGCACTAGTGGCGGGAGCAATCGGAGTACTAATAAAATCATTATTATTAGTATTCGAGAAGTCACAAAGTTTGGTGTTTACAGTCATGGTGACTTCAGCAAGCAGACAAGCACAGAAGCAAACAAAAAGCAAGCGAGGCAAACGAAAAAAGCAAATATTTTTGTAAATTTTTGTTTTTCAGAAGTGGGGGAGAGGAAAACGAGAGGCAAAAAAGTAAATGCAAGAGATGAGTTTGCGACACTTACTTGGATAAGCTTCACTTGATGCTCCCCGGCAATAGCGCTAGAAATTGGCATGTTGACGGGAGACTATTCTTGGCTTGATCCTCCTCCCCGGCAACGGCGCCAAAAATTCTTCTTGCTACCTCTTGAGCTTGCGTTGGTTTTTTCCCTTGAAGAGGAAAGGGTGATGCAGCAGAGTAGCAGTAAGTATTTCCCTCAGTTTGAGAACCAAGGTATCAATCCAGTACGAGTATCAAGATGAGGCACCAATGTACCTGCGCAAAAACAACAAACTTGCACCCAACGCTACAAAGGGGTTGTCAATCCCTTCACGATTGATTGCAAGGTGCGATCTGAAGGCGGAAAGTGCAACAAAGTAAAGGTATAGGGCTGAAAATATGATGTGAAGTAGACCCGGGGGCCATAGTGTTCACTAGAGGCTTCTCTCAAAATAGCAAATATTACGGTGGGCGAACGAATTACTGTCGAGCAATTGATAGAACCACGCAAAGTCATGACGATATCTAAGGCAATGATCATACATATAGGCATCACGTCCGAGACAAGTAGACCGATACTTTCTGCATCTACTACTATTACTCCACACATCAACCGCTATCCAGCATGCATCTAGTGTATTGAGTTCATGACGAACAGAGTAACGCCTTAAGCAAGATGACATGATGTAGAGGGATAAATTCATGCAATAGATATAAACCCCATATTTTTACCCTTGATGGCAACAAAACGATGCGTGCCTCGCTACCCCTTCTGTCACTGGGTGAGGTCACCGCATGGTACGAACCCAAAACCAAGCACTTCTCCCATTGCAAGAATCATAGATCAAGTTGGCCAAAAAAAACCACAACTCGAAGAGAATTACAAGGATATGAAATCATGCATATAAGAGATCAGAAGAAACTCAAATAAGATTCATAGATAATCTGATCAGAAATCCACAATTCATCGGATCTCGACAAACACACCGCAAAAGTAGATTACATCGGATAGATCTCCATGAATATCATGGAGAACTTTGTATTGAAGATCCAAGAGAGAGAAGAAGCCATCTAGCTAGTAGCTATGGACCCGAAGGTATATGGTGAACTACTCACGCATCATCGGAGAGGCAATGGTGTTGATGAAGAAGCCCTCCGTATCCGAATCCCCTCCGGCAGGGCACCAGAACGTGCCCCAGATAGGATCTTACGGAGACAGAAGCTTGCGGCGGCGGAAAAGTATTTTCGTGGATCTCTCTCGTCGTTTTGGATTTTTCGGGGATTTATAGGCAGAAGAAGTAGGGCAGAGGAGCCACAGGGGACCCACAAGCCTCCTAGGCGCGGGCCCCCCTAGCCGCGCTAGGGGGCTTGTGGCCTCCCCTGGTGCCCTCTACCTTGGTTCTCAAGCTCCCTGCATATCTTCTGTTCCGGAAAAAAAATCTTTTCGGAGGTTTTATTCCGTTTGGAGTCCGTTTAATATTCTCCTCTGAAAAGGGTCAGAAACACGGAAAAAACAGGAACTGGCACTTGGCACTGAGTTAATAAGTTAGTCCCAAAAAAGATATAAAAGGCATACAAAACATCCAAAGTTTGACAAGATAATAGCATGGAACCATAAAAATTATAGATATGTTGGAGACGTATCAGCGAGCCACTCGCAGGTGGCAGCGAAGGAGGAAGCCCGCGGGAAGAGCTCTCGCTGGCGCTGAGCTTCCCCTTCCCCTTTCGGTTCCCGTTCAAAACCCCATGCTAGCTAGGGTTTGGAATTGCTAGGGTTTCTGTTCGCCGGCGAGGGTCCACCGCGTGGCCAAATGTGAAAGTGGATGAGGTCGGCCCTACCGCATGCTTCCATTAAGAAGGACAGGCATGCGAACCTTCCACCCACTATCAAGCAGGCCTCAAGGTAGGTGCTGACATTTAATAACACAAGTGCGATAATTGAGGGGTCGACTAGTGGACCCACGGCAAACACAGAGGGGACACGGGGTGCATCCTTTTCGTGTCCACGAGGATGAAAATGTGGCCCAAATTTGGTCCTGAAATGGATCGACGTGGACACAAAGCGGAGATGATTTGGGTTTGGGTCTTTGCGTTGGGCCACCGTTTTTATGCACGGAGACCCAAGAGGACATGGTCAGACGAAATGGGTCGCCCAGTTGGAGTTTCTCTAACCAGCCAGCCGGCTGTGTCAAACCGGCTAGCCTCATACACACCCGCAGGAATGGCTAGAAAAGACGAGGCAACCTGCACGCGACCCAAGGGACCTACGCGTGAGCGGGTCAAGACAAGCGTGACAGAACCGGCTCGCCCCATACACTTCGAGGCAAGCCCAGCCTCCTTGTCACAGGAGAAACAGTGCACAAGGTATCAATGGGCAGGTGCGATTGGCGGTGCCAATGACTGTGGCTCCAACGTGATGTTTACTACACAACTTTATTCTTCTAGACGTTGTTCGGCCTCCAAGTGCAGAGTTTTACAGGGCAATAGCAATTTCCCTCAAGTGGATATCCTAAGGTTTATCAATTCGTGGGAGGTGTAGGATGAATGTGGTCTCTCTCAAGCAACCCTACAATCAAGTACAAGAAATTTCTTGTGTACCCAACATACCAAATACAAGGGAAAATTGTATAGGTTCACTAGTTTGGTGAAGAGATGGTGATACAAGTGTAGTATGCATAGTAGAAATATATTTTTATAATCTGAATAAATAAAAACAGCGAGGTAACAACTAGTAAACAACAAGAAAAATGGTATATTAATGCTTAGAAACAAGGCCTAGGGTTCATACTTTCACTAGTGGAATCTCTCAACAATGCTAACATAGTAGAATCATATGATCATCCCTCAATGTGCAACAAAGAATCACTCCAAATTTCCTATTAGCAGAGAACATAATAATTAGCAACGAACCGCCTCAAAGTCGTAATTTCCGATCAATCTTTTGAGCTATTCATATAAGTGTCGCAAACAACCCTAGAGTTCGTAATAGAATGACACCTATGATACATATCAATCAACCCTAATGGCACCTAGATACTCCAATGTCACCTCAAGTATCTCTGGGTTAATTATTGGACATGCATCAAACAATTTAGGATTCATCATATTCAATCCAACAAAAATAACTTCAAAGAGTACCCCCTATATTTCTATCGGAGAAAGTAGGACAAGAACATGTATCAACCCCTATGCATAGATTACTCCAATGTCACCTCAGGAATCCGCAAGTTGAGTACCAAACCATATATCAAGTGAATCAATACAACACCCCATTGTCACTGCGGGTATCCACATGCAAGACATACATAAAGTGATCTCAAATCCAATATTCAATCCAACATAACAAAATCTCAAAGGGAAATATTCAATTCATCACATCAAGATAACAAGGGACAAACACCATATGATCAAACTATATTAACAAAGCCCGTGATACATCAAGATCGGGACATCTCAAGGACACGAGAGCGAGATATCAAACACATAGCTAATGGCACATACCCTCAGCCCTTAGGGTGAACTACTCCCTCCTCATCATGGCCTCCGTCAGAATGATGAAGATGGCCACTGGTGATGATTTCCCCCTCCGGCAGGGTACCGGAAAGGCTCCAAATGGGATTTTCTTTGATACAAAGATTTGCGGCCGCATAGAGGAAGTTATAGGTCAACTTTGAGGGTTTTCTATATTTGTAGGAATTTCCAGCATTGCAATCACGTCAGCCAGAGCCATACGGTCCCCACAAGCTAACATGACGTGCTTAGGCGGTGGGCGCGCCCTGTTGGCTTGTGGCTCACAGGTGGATCCCCTCCGGTGGTTCTTCACTTAGGTATTTCTTATTTCCCTCCAAAAAAATTATAAAAAAGTTTTGGGCGATTCCGAGAACTTTTATTTTCTCCACAAAAACAACACCACGGTAATTCTGCTGAAAACAGCGCCAACCAGGTTAGTTCTAAATAAATCATATGAAGTACATCAAAACCATATAAAATTATTGTAAACATAGGCAAATATGGCATGAATACTTCCTAACTTATCGATACATTGGAGACGTATCAGCGTACCCAAGCTTAATTTCGGCTCGTCCTTGAGGACGTAAATGATAAAATAAGTAATTTATGAAGTGTGAATGCTAGCATAGTGAATAGTTTTGATCACTGATAAGTTCAGTCACTTTTCTAGCATCATGACCAGAAAATTTTTGTCATAAAAATCATCATGATAGAGTAGTACTAAATTCACATGTCATGGTTCAAACAATGCATTCTCTTGAAACTTAACAACATATGTTCTTAGTCATCAAAAAATTTCAATGCATGATCAAGTCTAAGTAAGGGCTCCACATATTCAATTATCATGTAGTATTCTATGATTGCTAATACTCAAAGCACATTTTTAGGAGAAACATCATCCATCAAATATACTTAGATGCTTGAGGCTTAACAAAAAAATTACTTGCGGTGCCTTGAGAATCCCCAAGCTTGAGCTTTTCAATCTCGTTCAATCCTATCATATCACGATTTCACCTAAGTCTCAAAAACTCCATCCACACAAAACTTGAAAAGAACTCGTGAGATAGGTTAGTACAAATGTAGTGCCAAGACAAGCTGCATAATAATTTTAAAACATCAGGGACTGTATAATATCTTTTCCACAACTTATATCCATCAATATAAGCCAAGAAAACTCTAGGATAAGTAGATAAGAAAACTATGATAGCAATCTGTCCAAATAGAACAGTCTGAAACAATCAATTTAAAAAGTGCAATTTTGTGCTTCCAAAAATTATGAAAACTTAGGACATGGTAAATAAATTGAATTACAGTGTTGTGTAAAATTTCTAGAAAGTTTCCATGTTCTCTTAAAATCTGATAATTCAAATACTATAGAAAAAAGTTTATATTTTTGTACAACACACATCACACGTGCAATTCAAGCATTGTAAGGGAAATTCTTGGAACTTTTTATTTAAAAATAAGATTACAATTAATATCTAACATAGAAAAACAAAATCTTAGGTTCTTTCTGATCCTTACTCTATTCATATCAGTATCTCACCCAAAACTTGAAAACTTCAATCACACAAAACTTAACGGAACTTCGTGAGAGGGGTTAGTGTAATAAAGGTAGATCATTCACTTACGTACTATCAAGACAAGATTCATAATTTTTATCACATAATACCTATTGTGTTATATAATTACAATAATTTATATCACTCAATATAAGTTATGGAAACACTAAAACAAGCAAACTATGCATGCAAAACTAAATTTGTCTAAAACAGAACGGTCCGTAATGACCAGCAGAAACACGATACTTCTAGAACTCCAAAAATTCTAAAAAATAATGAAAACCTCGGGAATTTGTATATAAAAACTTTGTAAAATTACAGAATTTTTTGATGCTCCAATAAAATCAGAGATATTCTGCATTGGATGTAAAAGTTTATGTTGTTGCACAGAATCAAACTCACAAGTATCCACACTATCTCAAAGGTTTTACTTGGCACCTTATTTAAATAAAAGACACAAAATATGATTCCTACAGTAGATTAATGTAACGCCCAAGATGCGACCTTGTCCTTATTTTGGCGCGAGGCCTCGACAGGGATAGAAGTGCATCTCGTTGTTTCGCAAGAATGGATATCGTTATAAGTACATGTACTGAAAAGATGAGTATAAGGATTTGGCTTACACTCGCCATAAGCTACATCAAGTTCACATCAGTACAACAATATACAGTCATCATGAAGAAGAGAAGGGTTCGACTACAGACGAAAACAAACGATAAAAGAACGACGTCCATCCTTGCTATCCCAGGTTGCTGGCCTGGAACGCATCCTAGATCGATGAAGAAGAAGGAGAAGAAACTCCAAATAGCACAATCAGCGTGATCACGTCAAAGTAACTCTTTACATGTACCTGCAACTGGTGTTGTCGTAATATGTGAGTCACAGGGACTTAGCAATATCATTTCCAAAGGTATCAAGACTAGCAAAGTTTAATGGGCGAGGTACGGTTAAGTGGTGAGTCTGCAGCAAGCGACTATTGATGACCCACAAGTATAGGGGATCAATCGTAGTCCTTTCGATAAGTAAGAGTGTCGAACCCAACAAGGAGCAGAAGGATCTGACAAGTTGTTTTCAACAAGGTAAAATCTGCAAGCACTGAAATTGTCGGTAACAAGTGATTGTGTGGTGAGATGATTTGTAGCAAGCAACAAGTAACAAAAGTAGCAACGGTGCAGAAAAGTGGCCCAATCCCTTTTGTAGGAAGGGACAAGCCTGGACAAAGTCTTAAAGGAGGAAAAACGCTCCCGAGGACACACGGGAATTTCTGTCATGCTAGTTTTCATCATGTTCATATAATTCGCGTTCGTTACTTTGGTAGTTTGATGTGTGGGTGGACCGGCGCTTGGGTACAGCCCTTACTTGGACAAGCATCCCACTTATGATTAACCCCTCTCGCAAGCATCCGCAACTACGAAAGAAGAATTAAGACAAAGTCTAACCATAGCATTAAACTAGTGGATCCAAATCAGCCCCTTACAAAGCAACGCATGAACTAGGGTTTAAGCTTCTGTCACTCTAGCAACCCATCATCTACTTACTACTTCCCAATGCCTTTCTCTAGGCCCAAATAATGGTGAAGTGTTATGTAGTCGACGTTCACATAACACCACTAGAGGAAAAACAACATACAACACATCAAAATATCGAACGAATACCAAATTCACATGACTACTATTAGCATGACTTATCCCATGTCCTCAGAAACAAAAGTAACTACTCACAAAGCATAATCATATTCATGACCAGGGAGGTAATGAGTAGCATCAAGGATCTTAACATAAACTCTTCCACCAAGTAATCCAACTAGCATCAACTACAAAGAGTAATCAACACTACTAGCAACCTTACAAGTACCAATCGGAGTCGCGAGATGGAGATTAGTTACAAGAGATGAACTAGGGTTTGGAGATGAGATGGTGTTGATAAAGATGTTGATGGTGCCGAGTCCCCTCCGATGAGAGGAGTTTTGGTGATGACGATGGCGACGATTTCCCCCTCCGGGAGGGAAGTTTCCTCGGCAGGATCGTCCTGCTGGAGCTCTAGATTGGTTCTGCTCAAGTTCCGCCTCGTGGCGGCGGTGAATCCACGAAAAAACTCCTCCTTGATTTTTTCCGGACAACACCCTTCATATAGCACAAGAGGGGGGCCAGTGGGCCAGCAGGCTGCCCACAAGCCCCCTAGGCACGACCAGGGGGTGGCCGTGCCAAGCAGGCTTGTGGCCACGTGCTGGCGCCCCTCTAGCGCTTCTTCGGCCCAGTATTTTTTATAATTCCCAAAAAAAATCCTCGTTGATTTTTACGGCGTTTGGAGTTGCGCGGAATAGGTATATCAAACTTGCTCCAATTTCAGGCCAGAATTCCAGCTACCAGCATTCTCCCTCTTCATGTAAACCTTGCAAAATAAGAGAGAAAAGGCATAAGAATTGTACCGTGAAGTGAAATAACAGCCCAAGAAGCGATAAATATCGACATGAAAACATGATGCAAAATGGACGTATCAACTCCCCCAAGCTTAGATCTCGCTTGTCCTCAAGCGAAAGCCTAGCTCAATAAATATGTCCACATGTTTAGGGAGAGAGGTGTCGACAAAACAAGATACGAACATGCATGCATCATGATCATGATCAGAACAGCAATACCAACATATAATCTCTCATGCCAAAGTGATAATTCCTTCACAAAGTAAAGCGTGGATCAAGAACCTTACCGAGAAGTAACGACCAATAGCCTTTAGCCATTGAAGCAATTGCAATTTATCACAACATCAGAAAGAGTCAAATAAGAGCTTGTAAAGCAAATCCACATACTCAATCATTCTTTCGTTCTCTACAATTGCTACACTCACGTGGTACTCATGAGATCAAAGTTTCAGCTGGACACAGAGAAAGATAGGGGCTTATAGTTTTGCCTCCCAACTACTTACCTCAAGGGTAATGTCAACAGTAATAATTCATGAATACTTACTTCCAAGTTGACATATGAATATAGATCTTTCCCAAGCATATGACGTCAGCCAACATAAAGGCAAAACAAGGAATTGGTGAAGATCACCATGACTCTTTCAAGGGAAAAAGTAAAGGTACAAGATAGGCCCTTCGTAGAGGGAAGCAGAGGTTGTCATCCGCTTTTGAGGTTTAGATGTGTGTCCTCTTAGTGTGGAGGAACGTCACTTTATATTGCCTCCTATGATAAAGAGCTTTATTATAAAGTCTGTCGCTTTTATGTCTTCCTCATCACAGGTTCGTACAAAGCTTATTTTCCACACACTAATAGACCATACATATTAGGGAGCAATTTTTATTGCTTGCACCAATGACAACTTACTTGAGGGATCTTATTCAATCCATAGGTAGGTATGGTGGACTCTCATGGCAAAACTGGGTTGAAGGTTTATGGATGCACAAGTAGTATCTCTACTTGGTGCAGGAGTTTTGGCTAATATGAGGTGGAAGCAATCGTCACATGCTAAGGGATCTCTAATCATATAACATTGTTCGTAACCAAAAAAACACAATTCATTATGTTGTCTTCCTTGTCCAACATCTACTTCTAGGCATGTAATAGTTTAGTGGGTGTTCACAATCATAGATGGTGTCAGAGATGATATATTTATATGTGAACCTCTCCTTCTTTATCAATTCCTATTAATTGCAACAATTACCAAGGTCTACGTTTGTCTACCCTCAACAAGTCTCAATCATCATTCTTTTTTTTATATGTGAAACCATCACTTCCCATAAGATCATTACATGATCTTTCATGCTTTTGTTCTTTTCTCACTCTTTTGATCATGGCAAGAGGCGAAGCCCTTCAACTAAGACAATCTTTATTATATGGCTGACAAGCTCGAATACATCGGGGGTGACACAAAGCAAAACTCAAGACTAAAATACTAAGACCTTAAATCTACTAGAGAAAGAGAAAACTGAAAAGGAAAACTAAAACAAAGGTAAAGGCAAAAGATGTGATGGTGATACGATACCGGGGAAACTCCCCCAAGCTTGGCACAAGCCAAGGGGATTGCCCATACTCATGTTTAGTTGTCTTCCTTTGGTGGTGATGGTGGTGGGTTGTTGCAATCTTTGATTCCAAGAGGGCCATCAATCTTTGATGTATGCCTTGGAGATATGTGATATGTTTCTCCAGCAAAACAACTTCACGAGTGAGATAAGTATTGCGAGCACGAGTTGTTTCACAAAACCTCAAGAGTTCAATCAAGGATGGAGACAATAGGTGGAGATAGGGTTGGAGGAAATCCACTTCTTCAACTTCTTCCTTGTTGAACGCAGATTGTGCTTCATCCCACGCCTGATTCCTCTCCTTAGTTTTGCCATTGGTTTATTTAGGTAGCCTCTCCTTGGCCTCCATTCTTTTCAGATCAGCATTTGCTTCTCCATAGGCTCGAGGGAGATTGTTCTCCCCTACAGATTCCTGGGACGACATCTTGCTCTAAATCTGCGGCAGAAAACAGGCTCGAAACGAAAAACAAAGGAAATATGCGTGATATAGGGGTCAGACCTCATGGGAGAATATATATATTGATTTTTTTCCAGACCAGAAAGAGTGCTCCGCACGAAAACGGGGTCCGGGAGGTGCACGAGGTGGCCACAAGCCCCCAGGCGCAGCCAGGGGGTGGGCCCGCGCCTGGCAGGCTTGTCGCCTCCTCGCGCACTTTCCGAACTACTTCCAATTTTTGTAATTTTTCAAATATTCCAAAACGGAGAAAATTTCCTACTGGAAAAGTTTTGGAGTCTGTTTTCTTACCGAATCACATACCTCTTCGTTTTCGGAGTTTGAAACAGGCTGATAAATATCCCATAGGTATTCTTCCGGAGTTATGGTATTGATGATATTGCTTTCAACATTTATGGGAGTACGTGAGATATAATGCTTGATTCTCTGCCCATTTACAATTCTCGGACAATTACCTTCTGTGTTGTTGATTTTGATAGCGCCGGAATGATATACTAACATAGGGACCTTCCCATTTAGAGAGAAGCTTGCCTGCAAAGAATCTTAAACGAGAGTTATATAGCAAAACATAATCACCTACATTGAACTCACGCTTTTGTATCCTCTTATCATGCCACCTCTTAACCTTTTCTTTGAATAACTTGGCATTCTCATATGCCTGAGTTCTCCATTCGTTGAGCGAGCTAATGTCAAATAACCTCTTCTCACAAGCAAGCTTGAAATCAAAGTTGAGCTCTTTGATTGCCTAATAGGCTTTATGCTCTAGCTCAAGAGGTAAATGACATGATTTTCCGTACACCATTTTGTATGGAGACATGCCCATGGGATTCTTATAGGAAGTTCTATAAGCCCACAGTGCATCATCGAGCTTCTTAGACCAATTCTTCCTAGACCTGTTGACAGTCTTTTGCAGAATTAGTTTAATCTCTCTATTGCTTAGCTCTACTTGACCACTGGATTGAGGGTGATAGGTAGACGCAATTCTATGGTTGACATCGTACTTAGCAAGGATTTTACGGAAAGCGCCATGAATGAAATGTGAACCACCGTCGATCATTAGATATCTAGGGACTCCAAATCTAGGGAAAATGACTTCTTTAAGCATCCTGATAGAAGTGTTGTGATCAGCACTACTAGTGGGGATAGCTTCTACCCACTTAGTGACATAATCAACAACAACTAGGATATGAGTATACCCGTTGGATTTTGGAAAAGGCCCCATATAATCAAAGCCCCAAACATCAAATGGTTCAATGACAAGTGAATAGTTCATAGGCATTTCCTCACGTTTACCGATATTACCTATTCTTTGACATTCGTCACAAGACAAGACAAACTTATGGGCATCCTTGAAGAGAGTGGGCCAATAGAAACCTGATTGCAATACCTTGTGTGCAGTTCTATCTCCCGCAAGGTGTCTGATACGTCCATTTTGCATCATGCTTTCATGTTGATATTTATTGCTTTTTGGGTTGTTATATTACTTTGTGGTACCATATTTATGCCTTTTCTCTCTTATTTTGCAAGGTTTATTTGAAGAGGGAGAATTCAGGCAGCTGGAATTCTGGACGGGAAAAGGAGCAAATCTTAGTCCACTATTCTGCACATCTCTAAATGCCCTGAAAATTTACGTGGAATTTTTTGGGATTATATAAAGAATACTGGGCTAAAGAAGTACCAGAGGGGGGCTACCAGGGCGCCACAAGCCCTGCGACCGCCACCCCCCTGGTGGCGGCTAGCAAGCTTGTGGGCTCCCTGACGGCCCACTAGCCCCCCTCTTTTGCTATATGAAAGGTTTCATTCCAGAAAAAAAATCAATCGGGAGCTTTTTCGTGGTTTCGCCGCCGGCACGAGGCGGAACTTGAGCAGATCCAATCTAGAGCTCCAGCAGGACGATCCTGCCGGGGAAACTTCCCTCCCGGAGGGGGAAATCGTCGCCATCGTCATCACCAACACTCCTCTCGTCGGAGGGGAGGCATGTTCATCAACATCTTCATCAGCACCATCTCCTCTCCAATCCCTAGTTCATCTCTTGTAACCAATCTCCGTCTCACGACTCCGATTGGTACTTGTAAGGTTACTAGTAGTGTTGATTACTCTTTGTAGTTGATGCTAATTGGATTACTTGGTGGAAGAGTTTATGTTCAGATCCTTGATGCTATTCATTACACCTCTGATCATGATTAGGATTATGCTTTGTGAGTAGTTACTTTTGTTCCTGAGGACATGGGATAAGTCATGCTAATAATAGTCATGTGAATTTGGTATTCGTTCGGTATTTTGATATGTTGTATGTTGTCTTTTCCTCTAGTGGTGTTATGTGAACGTCGACTACATAACACTTCACCATATTTGGGCCTAGAGGAAGGCATTCGGGAGTAGTAAGTAGATGATGGGTTGCTGGAGTGACAGAAGCTTAAACCCCAGTCTATGCGTTGCTTCGTAAGTGGCTGATTTGGATCCACTAGTTTAATGCTATGGTTAGACGTAGTCTTAATTCTTCTTTCGTAGTTGCGGATGCTTGCGAGAGGGGTTAATCATAAGTGGGATGCTTGTCCAAGTAAGGGCAATACCCAAGCGCCGGTCCACCCACATATCAAACTATCAAAGTAACGAACGCGAATCATATGAACATGATGAAACTAGCATGACAAAAATTCTCGTGTGTCCTCGGGAGCGTTTTTCCCCCTATAAGGCTTTGTTCAGGCTTGTCCCTTGCTACAAAAGGGATTGGGCCACTTGCTGCACCATTGCTACTACTTGTTACTTGTTACTTTTCGCTTGCTACGTTCACCTCACTACACCATCACTTGTTACCGCTACTTTCAGTGCTTGCAGTTATTACCTTGCTGAAAACCGTTTATCAGAGCCTTCCGCTCCTCGTTGGGTTCGACACTCTTACTTATCGAAAGGACTACGATTGATCCCCTCTACTTGTGGGTCATCAGGGTCTTCCGTAGGCCTCGGAGTGACACTTCTGTAGGATCTGTCCCAGTTCATGTTCAGGTACACAACGTCTAATAACACCATCTACTCCTTCCTTATAAAGGTGAGGATCATCCCAAAAGTAGTGTCTCAAGTCAAAGAAGAATTTCTTCTTTTTCTGGTATGTGAAACTAGGTGGTATATATTTGGCAACAATATAGTTTGCATAATCAGCATACCACGGTGCACTACGTGAAGTATTGATGACATTCAATTGCTCATCGAGAAAGCTATCATCAATAGGTTGTGGGTCATCAAGAACATTCTCCAACCTAGACAAGTTATCTGCTACGGGGTTATCAACACCCTTTCTGTCGACAACGTGCAAATCAAATTCTTGTAGCAAGAGAACCCATCTGATAAGTCTAGATTTAGCATCCTTCTTCTCCATGAGGTAGTTGATAGCAGCATGATCAGTGTGAATAGTGACTTTGGAATCAACTATGTAAGACCTGAACTTTTCACATGCAAACACGACTACTAAAAATTCCTTTTCTGTAGTAGCATAGTTTCTTTGGGCACTGTCTAGAGTTTTACTAGCGTAGTGAATAACATTCAACTTCTTATCAACTCTTTGCCCTAGGACAGCACCAACAGCATAATCACTAGCATCACACATGATCTCAAAAGGTAAGTTCCAATCAGGTGGTTGAACAATAGGTGCAGTTATCAAAGCCCTCTTAAGTATTTCGAAGGCTTCCTCACAATCATCGTCAAAAACAAAAGGAATATCCTTTTGCAAGAGATTGATAAGAGGCCTAGAAATCTTAGAGAAGTCTTTAATGAACCTTCTATAGAAACCAGCATGACCAAGGAAACTTCTTATACCTTTGATATCTATGGGGTATGGCATTTTCTCGATTGCATCAACCTTAGCCTTATCAACTTCAATACCTCTTTAAGAAATTTTATGTCCTAAGACGATGCCTTCATTAACCATAAAGTGGCACTTCTCCCAATTCAAGACAAGATTGGTGTCTTTACATCTCTGCAAGACTCGACCAAGGTTGCTGAGGCAATCCTCAAAGGAAGACCCGTCAACGGAGAAGTCATCCATGAAAACCTCGACAATCGTTTCACAAAAGTCAGAGCATATAGACATCATACATCTTTGAAAGGTGGCAGGTGCATTACGTAAGCCAAAAGGCATACGTCTATAAACATAGGTACCGAAAGGGCAGGTGAAAGTGGTTTTCTCCTGATCAGATTGTGCACCTGGTATTTGGGAGAAACCAGAATGACCGTCTAGAAAGCAGAAGTGTGTGTGTTTAGACAGTCTTTCTAGCATTTGGTCGATAAAAGGCAAAGGGTAATGATCTTTCCTAGTGGCCTTATTCAATTTCCTAAAATCGATCACCATCCTATAGCCAGTAATAATCCTTTGTGGGATCAATTCATCCTTATCATTAGGGACAATGGTAATGCCTCCCTTCTTAGGAACGCAATGCATCGGACTCACCCAATCACTATGAGAAACAAGATAGATAATACCTACTTCTAGGAGCTTTAGTATTTCTTTTCTTACTACTTCTTTCATCTTAGGATTCAATTTCCGTTGATGATCAGCAACTGGTTTGAAGTCAGGATCAGTTTTAATCTTGTGCTGGCATAGAGTGGGACTAATGCCCTTAAGATCATCAAGAGTATATCCAATAGCAGCACGATGCTTCCTCGTAGTTTTTAGTAACTTCTTTTCTTCATGCTCTGAGAGGCTAGCACTAATATATAACAGGATATATCTCTTTTTCATCAAGATAGGCATACTTAAGAGTATCAGGCAACTGTTTAAGCTCGAACAAAGGATCACCCTTTGGTGGGGGTGGATCCCCAAGCAGTTCAACAGGCAGGTTATTCTTAAGGATAGGATATTGTTCTAAGACAACACTATCTATCTCATCCCTTTCATCCATATGCATATCATTTTCATGCTCAAGCAATTATTGCTCTAAGGTATCAGTAGGAGGCACGGCAATAGAAGCTAAGGCAATAGTTTCATCCTTACTGGACAACTCCTTTTCATGAGGTTGTCTACCAAACTTGGAGAAATTGAACTCATGTGACACACCTTCAAAGCCAACAATGACAGTTTGCTTCTCACAGTCAATATGAGCATTGACAGTATTGAGAAAAGGTCTGCCAAATATGATGGGACAAAAGCTATCTTGAGTGGTAGCAAGAACGAGGAAATCAGCGGGATACTTCGTTTTACCACACAAGACTTCAACATCCCTAACAATTCCCACAGGGCAGATAGTATCTCTATTCGCAAGCTGAATAGTGACATCAATAGGTTCTATCTCAATAGGTGCAATCTCGTCTTTGATTTCATCATATAAGGATTGAGGTATTGCACTAACACTAGCGCCCACGTCACAGAAACCATGATAGCAATGATCTCCTATCTTAACAGAAACAACAGGCGTGCCAACAACAGGCCTATGTTTGTCTCTAACGTGAGGTTTAGCAATTCTAGCAGCATCTTCACAGAAGTGAATATTATGTCCCTCAACATCGTCGGACAGAAGATCTTTGATAATAGAAATGCTAGGTTCAACTCTAATTTTCTCAGGGAGTGTAGATGTTCTAATGTAGCCTCTACGTATCACAGTTGCAGCTTTAGAATGATCCTTTATCCTAACAGGGAAAGCTGGTTTCTCAATGTAAGCACTGGGAACTACAGGATCATTATAGGCAATGACTCTCTCTTCAATTGGATTGGGTTTAACTACATTGACTTCTAAGGGAGGATGATATTTAAACCACTTCTCTTTGGGGAGATCAATATGAGCAGCAAAGGATTCACACAGTGAAGCTACTATCTCAGAGTCAAGTCCATACTTAGCGCTAAAGTCACAAAAAGTATTTGTTTCAACAAAGGATTTAACGCAATAAACCGTGAAATTCATGCCTGACTCCTTACCTTCTTCAAGCTCCCAATATTCAGAGTTGCGTTTAATTCTCTCCAATATATTCCATTTGAAGTCAATATTTTTCTTCATAAAAGAACCGGTACAAGAAGTGTCAAGCATGGTGCGATCATCATGAGAAAGCCGGGCATAGAAGTTCTGAATGATAATTTCTCTCGAGAGCTCATGATTGGGGCATGAATATAACATTGATTTAAGCCTCCCCCAAGCTTGAGCGATGCTTTCTCTCTCACGAGGCCAAAAATTATAAATATAATTCCGATCACGACGTACTAAATGCATAGGATAAAACTTTTGATGAAATTCCAATTTCAACCGATTGTAGTCCCATGATCCAGTATCATCACATAGCCTATACCATGTCAACGCCTTATCCTTCAAAGATAAAGGAAAGGCCTTCTTCTTGACCTCATCCTTGGGAAAATATGCAATCTTAAATAAACCACAGACTTCATCTACATAGATTAGATGCAAGTCTGGATGTGATGTTCCATCTCCTATAAAAGGATTAGCCAACAGTTTCTCAAGCATACCCGACGAAAATTCAAAGCAAATATTTTCAGTAGGTACAGCAGGTTGAGGTGCAACTCTTTGTGCTTCCGTTCGAGGTGAAGATACCCCGAACAAGCCCCTCAAAGGATTAGTATCCATAGTGACAAGTGACAATAAATTTCAGCACACTATATGAATGTTTCCTTAACAATTTCCACTTACCAAAGGCGCTTCACTCCCCGGCAACAGCGCCAGAAAAGAGTCATGATGACCCAAAAGTATAGGGGATCAATCATAGTCCTTTTGATATGTAAGAGTGTCGAACCCAACGAGGAGCAGAAGGATATGACAAGTGGTTTTCAGCAAGGTAAAATCTGCAAGCACTGAAATTGTCGGTAACAAGTGATTGTGTGGTGAGATGATTTGTAGCAAGCAACAAGTAACAAACGTAGCAACGGTGCAGCAAAGTGGCCCAATCCCTTTTGTAGCAAGGGACAAGCCTGGACAAAGTCTTATAGGAGGAAAAACGCTCCCGAGGACACACGGGAATTTCTGTCATGCTAGTTTTCATCATGTTCATATGATTCGCGTTCGTTACTTTGATAGTTTGATATGTGGGTGGACCGGTGATATGTCTCCATCGTATCTACTTTTCCAAACTCTTTTGCCCTTGTTTTGGACTCTAATTTGCATGATTTGAATGGAACTAACCTGGACTGACGTTGTTTTCAGCAGAATTGCCTTGGTGTTATTTTTGTGCAGAAATCAAAGTTCTCCAAACGTCCTGAAAATTTACGGGGAGCAGTTTTGCAAAATAAGAAAAATATGTGCGCCAAGTTCCACCTCATGGGGTGGGCCAGTGGGCCACAAGCCCTAGCTCCGCCACCACCCCCCTGGTGGCGGTGGGCAGGCTTGTGGGGCCCACACGGCTCTGCCGCCCCCAATCTCAGGTCTATAAGATCCCTTTCGTCCCAGAAAAAATAAAAAGAGAATTTTTCATCGCGTTTGTGATACGGAGGCGCCGCCACCACCTGTTCTTCATCTGGAGGGCAGATCTGGAGTCCGTCTTGGGCTCCGGAGAGGGGAAATCGTCGTCATCATCATCATCAACCTTCTTGCCTCTCCAATTCCATGAAGCTCTTCGTCGTTCATGAGTAATCTATTCGTAGGCACGCTGGGCGGTGATGAGTAGGATAAGATCTATCATGTAATCGAGTTAGTTTTGATGGGGATTGATCCCTAGAATCCACTATATTCTGAGATTGATGTTGCTACTACTTTGCCATGCTTAATGCTTGTCACTAGGGCCCGAGTGCCATGATTTCAGATCTGAAATTATTATGTTGTCACCAATATATGTGTGTTTTAGATACGATCTTGCAAGTTGTAGTTACCTACTATGTGTTATGATCCGGCAACCCCGGAGTGACAATAACCGGAACCACTCCCGGTGATGACCATAGTTTGAGGAGTTCATGTGTTCACCAAGTGCTAATGCGTTGGCCCGGTTCTTTATTAAAAGGAGAAGCTTAATATCCCATAGTTTCCTTTTGGACCCCGCTGCCACGAGAGGGATGGACAATATATGTCATGCAAGTTCTTTTCCCTAAGCACGTATGACGACACACGGAATGCATGCCTACATCACATTGACGAACGGGAGCTAGCCACATATCTCTCCGTGTTATAGCTGTTGCATGATGAATATCATCCAAACAAATCATCGACCCATTGCCTACGAGTTTGTCCTACTACTGTTACTTGTCTTGCTCTGCTGCTGCTGCTACTACTGTTGCTACTGCTGTTACTTGTCTTGCTCTGCTGCTGCTGCTACTATTGTTGCTACTGATGTTACTTGTCTTGCTCTGCTGCTGCTGCTACTACTATTGCTACTGCTGTTACTTGTCTTGCTCTGCTGCTACTATTGCTATTACTGTCGCTTGCTACTGTTGCTACTTTCTACTGCTATCACTACTGTTGTTCCTTGCCGTTGCTATTGCTCGTTAGACTGCTGCTACCTGCTACAATACTCTTTCGCTGGACGTTGACGGGAACTGACAATTTCCGTCGACGGGCAACTTGGCGCCATTGATACAACCGTTAGGAATAGTCTGTCGTCAACAGATCATTTCTGACACCGTTGTTATCATACTACTTTGCTATTACTGCTTTGTTGTTACTACTTTGCTTGCAGATACTAATCTTTCAGGTGCGGTTGAATCTAAAAAATTCAGCTGCTAATACTCGAGAGTATTCTCTCACCTCCTGTCTGGCGTACCAACAAATTTGGGTTGAATACTCTACCCTCAAAAACTGCTGCGAACCCACGCGCTGGTGGGCCATCAACAACATTCTTCTAGTTCCGTTGCCGGGGAGTGCTAGCAGCATTCTTCTGGTGCCGTTGCAGGTGAAGGTTTGTTGTCATCAACATTCGTCTAGCCATCGCCAGAGATTGCAATCAACCGGCGCTTGGGTACTGCCCTTACTTGGACAAGCCTCCCACTTATGATCAACCCCTCTCGCAAGCATCCGCAACTACGAAAGAAGAATTAAGACAAAGTCTAACCATAGCATTAACCTAGTGGATCCAAATCAGCCCCTTACAAAGCAACGCATAAACTAGGGTTTAAGCTTTTGTCACTCTAGCAACCCACCATCTACTTACTACTTCCCAATGCCTTCCTCTAGGCCCAAATAATGGTGAAGTGTTATGTAGTCGACGTTCACATAACACCACTAGAGGAAAAACAACAAACAACACATCAAAATATCGAATGAATACCAAATTCACATGACTACTATTAGCATGACTTATCCCATGTCCTCAGGAACAAAAGTAACTACTCACAAAGCATAATCATATTCATGACCATGGAGGTAATGAGTAGCATCAAGGATCTGAACATAAACTCTTCCACCAAGTAATCCAACTAGCATCAACTACAAAGAGTAATCAACACTACTAGCAACCTTACAAGTACCGATCGGAGTCGCGAGATGGAGATTAGTTACAAGAGATGAACTAGGGTTTGGAGATGAGATGGTGCTAATGAAGATGTTGATGGTGACGAGTCCCCTCCAATGAGAGGAGTGTTGGTGATGACGATGGCGATGATTTCCCCCTCCAGGAGAGAAGTTTCCCCGGCAGGATTGTCCTGCCGGAGCTCTAGATTGGTTCTGCTAAAGTTCTGCCTCGTGGCGGCGGCGAATCCACGAAAAAGCTCCTCCTTGATTTTTTCCGAACGAACCCTTCATATAGAAGAAGAGGGGGCCAGTGGGCCAGCAGGCTACCCACAAGCCCCCTAGGCGCGGCTAGGGGGGTGGCCGCGCCTAGCAGGCTTGTGGCCACCTGCTGGCGCCCCTCTGGTGCTTCTTCAGCCCAATATTTTTATAATTCCCGAAAAATCCTCGTTGATTTTTACGACGTTTGGAGTTGCGCAGAATAGGTATCTCAAACTTGCTCCAATTTGAGGCCAGAATTCCAGCTGCCGGCATTCTCCCTCTTCATGTAAACCTTGCAAAATAAGAGAGAAAAGGCATGAGAATTGTACCGTGAAGTGAAATAACAGCCCAAGAAGCGATAAATATCAACATGAAAACATGATGCAAAATGGACGTATCAACTATGCATTTATTTGAGGTGGCTAACTTACGAGTACAAGAATAAGAGGGGGATGATCTATGCATAGCAAACGTGAAATACTGATGATCAAATGGATGATCCTGAACACCTACTTACGTCAGACATAACCCCACCGTGTCCTCGATAGGAGAAGGAGCTCACAAAAGAGACGGTCACGGTTAGGCACTCAGTTGGCAAGTTTTAATTAAGTTTACTTCAAGTTATCTAGAACCGGATGTTAAGCAAAGTTTCCACCTTGCCACATAACCGCGGGCACGGTTTCTGAAAGATTTAACCCTGCAGGGGTGCTCCAACTAGTCCATCACAAACTACCACACGCTGCGATGGAATGACCTCGATCATGGAAAACCCGTGATCTCCTCGGGTTCCTATTGGAAAACCTCAACCTAGAGATAGCCCAAAGTATCATCGGAATCCCTCGCACAAGAAGCTCGAGAAAGGTAAAACAAGTCCAGCAAGGCCGCCCGGCGTGCCGACAATCCCGATAGGAGCCGCGTATCTCGTTCTCAGGGCACACCGGATGAGCTATGGTTACCACGCCAGACGATGAGTTGCCCCAGGTAGCGTTAGTAAGCTACTCTGTTTGGGACCAACACCATCAGCACTGCGCCCCTGTATTATGTTGAATTACTCCTCGGGTTCATGACGCCCTATGTTTTCAGTATTATCAGGATTATTGTGTTGGGAAAATATAGTACCAATGTTGGGCCTTGCTAGACGAGCTTTATCCCAAAACGAGAATCTAGGGGTCCCCATAACAACCCCAAGCATGTTAGGAACGCTCATTTATAGAACATAACACCACTAGCCGAAACTAAGGCGGCAAAGGTGGAACAAAACACCAGGCTAGAAAGCCCAGCCTTCCACCTTTTACCAAGTATATAGGTGCATTAAATTAAATAACATTAATATGGTGATATAACAAGGAACCCATGTTTGCACATGGAAGCAACTGCACCTGCAACTAGCAACGCTAACAAAAGGCTGAGCAAGCGGTAACATAGCCAAACGAAGTTTTGCTGGGTAGTGGAAAGATTAGAGGATTTCATGGCAATGTTGGGAGGATGATATTTAACAGGTGGTAGGCAACGAGACATAGCGATAGAAACAAAACAACTAGCATGGCAATGATAGTAATGGTATCTATGGCAATGGTCATCTTGCATGTAATCCCGCTTGGAAGAAGAACGAATCCGTGAAGCAGGCGAACCGACATAGTAGAACGGATCCTCGCATTCCAACACGCTTGCGGAACTCTATCAAGACGAAGCAAACCGGAAACAAGAATCAACACACAATATTCACCATGGCACATGCACGATATGATCCACAACCTAATAAGATGCATGTCCATTTCAATTATGCAAGGCATGGCATGGCAATTCACAACAATCAACACTACACATTAAGTGAAGCTCAATATGCAACAAGTTGCATATTGACGAAACTCCACATTTAATTATTTAGTTCACTCCCGTTTATTTACATGGCAATATTCAATGTTGTTAAACATGGCAAGGGGTGAAGCGTAATTAAACTACCTATCTAGGCATTTTAAATGAGGCTGGAACTACATATAGCATCTCCGAACTGACCCCACGCGTTAACTTTGTAATCTGTCCAGATCGATCCTAACCGCATTTTATGTTTGTTAAACGGCAAAACAAAGTGGTCCACGTGATTCTACTCGTCGTTCTAGTCCATTCACATATATGGCCTCATCTCCAACGTAGCTACGGTTAATTAACTACGGACTAAACCCTTTCTATCTCGTCGACACGCAAACCGATGCAAACAGCACGGCTAACACCTTTAAAATGCATGAGAGCTGGAAGATATTATTCTACGTGAAAGTCTAATAACTTTACATATATAATTTGTCGCGATTCGACGAACGGTTTAAAAACTACGGGCGTTTGAAAATATGCATTTCTCGTCAAAATAAATAAATCGCAGGTCCTAAAAAACTACAACGGGCCGAATCTGGGCGCTGGATAGCTAAGTGACGCTCGGGGCGTGATATAGCGGGGCTGCAGGGCACTCACCTTGTGGGCAGAGGCCCAAGTCGGTGGGCGAGGCTGGGGTGGGCTGGATTGGAGCTCGGTCGGCCTACTGTTGGGCCGCGCTGCGCGTGACGAGGTAGCAGCCCACGCTGGGCGATGGGAGGCTAGATCGGGCATCATCCTCCCGTGCTCACCAGGAGCACGAGGACAAGGCACCAACGGCGGTCCTACCAGCGACAGCGACAGATGGGGCGAGGAGGCCACGACGAGGTCCAGAACGGGCGGATCCGCGTGGCTCCTTCGCGGATCTGGCCGGAGACGCGGGTGAAGACCTTGGGACGACGGACGGCGGCGCGGATCGGAAGTTGGCAGCACGGAGGTTGGCGACGGGAGGAGCTGGCGGCAGCCGGCGGCGGGGCTCCGACGGTCAACGGCGAGCTGGCCGGGTCCGGTGTCCGGCATGGGCGTGTGTTAGGGCGGCTCGGCCGACGGGATCGAGGTCTCCCCTCGATCTTTTGTGGGCGCTCAGGAGTTCCAATTCCCTAGAGCGGCGGCGGCGCGGTTGGCTGGCTCGGGCTCCGGATGGGCTTGGGCGGGCCAGATCCGGGCTTGAGCGGGCCTGGTGGTTGCGGCTGAGGGGAGAGAGGTGGGAGGTGGTGGTGGCACGAGTTTTGAGGTGGATGAGAGGTGAGGCCAAAATAGGCAGTGTATGACTTTCTTTTATAGCGGATTTAGCTAGGGTTAGGGGGTTTTCGTCCCGATTTCGACCATAGTATCACAATTGGACGGTCTCAGCCACGCCCTAGAGTTAGGTGGCTGTGTTAGAGAGACTAGGTGGGGAAGAGAGGGAAGTTGCGGCCTGACAACGAGAATTTTAAACACGGAAAAACGTCCGACGATAAACCGAAGACGGTGTCGCTGCGGTCGACCGTTCGGGTATCAAACGGGCTCCGATTGCAACGAAATTTGGCACACGGACTACCTACAACATACAAAGACCGCACACCAAGTTTCAACCCAATCTGAGAATATTGTTCGGACACCTTTAAAAACAATATTTTAGCGATGCTGCGGGCGCATGCGTGTGTGGTTGGTCTCGAAACGGTCAACGACAAAAATGGAGAGAACCGGCAACTAATAACGGATGCAGGTTTTGAAAACTAGCGGCAACGGAGTGCCGATGCAATGCGGATGATGCGCATGATGCGATGATGAATGCGACAACCAATAATTAACCTGGCGACAGCGAAATAAAATGGGAATTTTCTAGAGCGTCGGTCTCGGGTTGTCACACTTAATCATGTAAAGACACAAAAATAGAAAGTAAAAGTGTTGGGTTGTCTCCCAACAAGCGCTTTTCTTTAATGCCTTTTAGCTAGACATGGTGATTTCTATGATGCTCACATAAAAGTAAAGAACTGAAACACAATGGGAGCATCATGAAACATATGACAAGCACATTTAAGTCTAACCCACTTCCTATGCATAGGGATTTTGCAATCAAACAATTTATTGTAGCAAGAATCAACTTGCATATGAAGGCAAAACAAACATGACTTCAAAACTTTGAACACATAGGGAGAAAACTTGATATTATTGCAATGCCTACACACATGTGTTCCTCCCTCATAATAATTTTCAGTAGCATCATGAAGGAATTCGATAATATAACTATCACATAAAGCATTATTTTCATGATGCACAAGCATATAATTTTCATTACTACCCACACTAGAAAACTTCTTATCATTCATAATAGTGGTCGGAGCAAACTCAACAAAATAACTATCACAAGACACTTCATTACCATAACCACATTGAATATTAAAATCACAATGACAAGTTTTATGGTTATTATAACTCTTTATAGCATACATTTCATCACCATAATCATCATAGACAGCAACTTTGTTGTCATAATCAATTGAAACATCTTCCAAAATAGTGTGCTCGTCACTAAATAAAGTCATGACCTCTCCAAATTCACTTTTATCATTATGAAAATATTCAACACCCTCCAAAATAGTGGGATCATTAGTACCTAGAGTTGACACTCTTCCAAACCCACTTTCATCAATATAATCATCATAAATAGGAGGCATGCTTTCATCATAATAAATTTGCTCATCAAAATTTGAGGGACTAAAAATATCATCTTCATCAAACATAGCATCCCCAAGCTTGTGGCTTTGCATATCATTGCCATCATGTATATTTAGAGAATTCATAATAATAATATTGCTATCATGCTCATCATTCGAGGATTTGACATTAAGCATTTTTATAAATTCTTCTCTAACAATTGAGAACAATTTTCCGAACCATCATTTTCACGGAAGACATTAAAAAGGCGAAGCAATTGAGGCAACCTAAATTCCATTTTTTGTAGTTTTATTTTATAAAAGCAAACTAGTGAAAAACAATAAATTAAAAGATTTATTTGCAAGATCTAAAGATATACCTTCAATCACTCACCTCCCCGACAACGGCGCCCGAAAAGAGCTTGATGTCTACTATGCAACTTTATTCTTGTAGACGATGTTGGGCCTCCAAGTGCAGAGTTTTGTAGGACAGTAGAAAGTTTTCCTCAAGTGGATGACCTAAGGTTTATCAATCCATGGGAGGTGTAGGATAAAGGTGATCTCTCTCAAGCAACCCTACAATCAAATACAAGAAATCTCGTGTGTCCCCAACACACCCAATACAGTGACAAATTGTATAGGTGCACCAGTTTGGCGAAGAGATGGTGATACAAGTGTAGCATGAATAGTAGAAACATTTTTTTATAATCTGAATAAATAAAAACAGCGAGGTAACAAGTAGTAAACATCAAGAAAAATGGTATATTATTGCTTAGAAACAAGGCCCAGTGTTCATACTTTCACTAGTGCAATCTCTCAACAATGCTAACATAGTAGAATCATCTGATCATCCCTCAACGTGCAACAAAGAATCACTACAAAGTTCCTATTAGGGAAGAACATAATAAGAAGTTGTTGTATGCAGCGAACCACCTCAAATTTATTCTTTCCGATCAATCTTTTGAGCTATTCCTATAAGTGTCACAAACAGCCCTAGAGCTCGTACTAGAATAACACCTATGATACATATCAATCAACCCTAATGTCGCCTAGATACTCCAATGTCACCTCAAGTACCTCTGGGTTAATTATTCGACATGCATCAAACAATTTCAGATTCATCATATTCAATCCAACACAAAGAACTTTAAAGAGTACCCCCCCCCCCATTTCTATCAGAGAAAGTAGGACACGAACGTGTATCAACCCCTATGCATAGAGTACCCCAATGCCACCTCGGGAATCCGCAAGTTGAGTACCAAAACATATATCAAGTGAATCAATAGAACACCCCATTGTCACCACGGGTATCCACATGCAAGACATAAATCAAGTGATCTCAAATCCAATATTCAATCCAACATAACGAAATCTCAAAGGGAAAGATTCAATTCATCACATCAAGATAACAATGGACAAACACCATATGATCCACCTATATTAACAAAGCCCGTGATACATCAAGATCGGGACATCTCAAGAACACGAGAGAGCGAGCGAGCGAGAGAGAGAGATTAAACACATATCTACTAGTACATACCCTCAGCCCTGAGGGTGAACTACTCCCTCCTCGTCATGGCCTCCGCCGGGATGATGAAGATGGCCACCAGTAATGATTTCCCCCTCCGACAGGGTACCGTAAAGGCTCCAGATTTATTTTTCTTCAATAGAGAGAGTTGCGGCCGCGTAGCGGAAGTTCTAGGTTAACTTTCACGGGTTTCTAGATTTATAGGAATTTTCAGCGTTAAAATCGCGTCAGCCGGAGCCACATGCATGGGCCTCACAAGCTATGAGGGCGCACCCACGAGGGTGGGCGTGCCATGTTGGCTTGTGGTCCACAGGTGGCTCCTCTCTGGTGGTTCTTCGCTCCCGTATTTCTTATTTTTCCTAGAAAAAATCACAAAAAAGTTTCGGGCGATTTCGAGAACTTTTATTTTCTGGACCAACGAAACACCACGGTAGTTCTGCTAAAAACGATGCTAGTCGAGGTTAATTCTAAATAAATCATATAAAGTGCATCAATAGGCAAATATGGCATGAATACTTCATAAAATATTGATACGTTGGAGATGTATCAGCATCCCCAAGTTTAATTCCTATTCGTCCTCGAGTATGTAAATAATAATAAAGTAATTTATGAAGTGTGAATGCTAGCATAGTGAATAGTTTTGATCATTAATAATTTCAGTCACTTTTCTAGCATGATGACCAACAACTTTTTCTCATAAAAATTATTATGATAGAGTAACAATCAATTCACATGTCATGCTTCAAACCATGCATTCGCTTTAAACTGAACAACATATTTTCTTACTGATCAAACAATTTCAATGCATCAACAAGTCTAAGTAAGAGCTTCCTCAACCCCACATGAGGCATGGCCAGACAATCGGGCGAGTGACTTTCATATGCAGGCACTGCCCAATGACGATGCCTCGGGCACGCAGTCGCGGTCCATCCGTCCTGAACCTGCTAGCCCGGTCCCCTAGGCGCGAGGCAGTGCTACGACTGGCCCCTGTGGCGGGCCATGGCAAGATTGACGGCCAAGAGACACCATTCGTGCGTGTAGAACTCAAGAAGGTAGATACATCACTAGCAGTAACTATTTATCACTCCATTTGACGTGATTTTATCACCATTTTCTGAAGTTCTTTCTTTATTACTTTAATTAGTTTCTAAAACACATCTAAGGAAAACTGACAAATAGAAATGTGTGAACGTAAAAGAAACCCACAAAGCCTACCATGCAGGCACAAAATAAAGATCAAAATCATGATATAATTTGGACTTATCATGGATGTGCTTTTCTTTTACTGGAAACATAATTGCTCGTTCCAAAAACACGTGCAAAAAGAAAAAAAAGGATATGTAGAGAACGCGATATGGGGTGACTGTTGCGCGTTCTCAGAACAAAAAGTAACCTTTACGGGAGCCCTCCAAATGGTATGCTTTGATTAGTTGCTCCCCAACAATAATGAGGCATGTTCATGTCAACCATCCGTGTAGGACGCGATTATGTTCCGCCTGCTTCAAGGCAGTAACTTGCCTGAACTGACTGCAATTGAATCATGGGCCACTAGTAATGTTGACAACACGCCTGCTTTTTTATTTATTTTATTTACCTCATCATTTTTTTCTATTTTGTTCTTTAAAGTATTTTATTTTAATTTCCTTTTTTCCTTTTAGTTTCTTGAAGTGTTATTGCACACTTAAAAATGTTAAATATGTACTTTCTTCATATAAAATGTAAAAGCATTTTCGATACTACACTAGCGTTAAAAACACATGGTATTAAAAACCCTCTTATATTTTAGGACTGGAGGGGTATTTAAGAAAAAAGTAATTATCAAAGCATGTACTTGAAAAATGTTATTCAAAAAATGTTAGGTTGTGTTTGGTTCAGCTTTTTTTTATCAACTTCTGTTTAAAAAGGTAAAAGTTAACCAAAGGGGTAAATGTTTAAAATAGCTTTTGAAAATATGTATCTTCTTTCTAGTGTAAATTTCAAAGCTGGTATATTCTAACTTTTCAGCTTCCATCTTTTTCACATCAGCTTTTCCACAACAGTTTTACCACAACAACTTTTTTAGAATCTGCAGCTTAACTAAACATAGCCTTAGTACGATTTTAATAAAATGTCGATGATTTCCAAAAATATGTTGGTGCCAATATAAAAATGTTCCCTGTGCTTAAAAAAATGCCTTTGAAATTTTAGAAAAATATGTATACTACGTAATAAAAGGTTTGCGTAACGTAAAAGAGTTTATTTCTATTAGAAATACTAGCACAAATGCCCGTGCGTTGCATCGGGTAAAAACAAGAAGCATAATCGATTCATGTGTCATTGTGCTCCAGTTTTTATATCTGATTTTACTAAACATCTATGTTAAAGTTAAAAATGCAAATTTTCATCATCTGCAGGTAAACACAACAAGCACATACACATGAAGAGTAAGACAGAGACATCAAAAAAAGGAAAAGATAATTTGAAGATTATATATATTCTATTTTCTCACTTAACATATATATTCTATTTTCTCACTTAACATCACAAAGAATGCAAGTCAAAGATATTGTGATACATCTTACCCTTTTATAAATTGACCGCAAGGCACAATCCCTAGCAAAATATACAAAACGAATTCCTCCTATTGTTCAAGTATCGCATAAATAGTTATATATAGATTATTCAACAGTGAGCATAAACATGGCATGTACTATTGAAATTCGTTTGCTATGGAGCTTAGTCTGGATATCTATTTGTCTTGTCTATAAATCAATGGTGGCCAAGATGTGCTGACAGCTCACCTTCCTCTCCCCGTTTACCAATAAATCGATGCAGCTCAAAGCAAAAGAAGAAGATAGATATATCTACCCGATGTAATTGCTTGTACCTCCACAGTGTTGGTAGAGTCGTGAAGAAAACACCCAAACAATATTATAGCCCAGTTATAAATCAAATGTGCAAGAGATGGAGAGGCGCCTAGAAGCTGAGGGATTTGATGAATCAGAGCATCCATGGCCCATGGCCAGAGGAGAAGTGCCCGTGGCTGGAGATCTGATGTGTCACACACATCATTGGAAGAGGAGAGGCGGCGGCAGATCAAGCCTTAGGCGCGGAAAGCGTCAGCACACTCACCTCTGTCGCACCCTTCCTTCTTCCTCATCCTCCTTCTCCTACCTCTCCTCCTCCTCGGGTCCTCCTCTGTCTCTCTTTTCTACCAAAAAACTGAAGACCCGCCATGACCTTAGAGCTCTCTCTGCTAACCATGGAGGCCCGCCTCCACGTGCAAGAACTTCGCGCTGCCGCTTCGGATCCCTCTTTCTCCCGGCCCGCTGGATCTCGTCGTCGTCATTGTGCATCGAGCAGAGGCGTTGTCCCTAGCCGTTTGACCGCCGCGTTGACCTGATCCAGAAGCTGCGCTCAAGCGCCGTGGCGGAGGCGCGAGCAGGCAGAGGTGTGGCCGCTGCGGCGGGCGGGTTGAGGTTGGTCGTGGCGGGGCACGGGTTGAGGTCGATCGTGCAGCGAGTGGTGTGGCGGCGGCTAGGGGGATTTGGCTCGGTCTGGGCACATGCATGGTCGAGGCGAGAAGGCGTACGATTTTTTTTTCAGCGAACCGTTATTTCATGGTAGATTTCGGATGAAGTGCGGGTTGAATACCTAAAACCTTAGAGGCCTTTGTACAAAACACCCGCGGCAGGTTTTCCGACAGAAGCGATAGCCTCCTTATTATTAGGTAGAGATATACTCCCTCCGTAAACTAAGGCCCTGTTTGGAACCACCCAGATTATATAATCCAGTTTTTATAATTTATTATGTCTCTAAACATGACAAATGTGGTGTAGATTATAAAAACTAGATGAACAGATTATTAAAAACTCATAATCTACTCTACACCAGCTAAAATCAGATTATGGATTGCTAATGACCCATTCCCCTTGTAAAGTTGGAGATAATTACATTCCCACCACCACCAACCTCCTCTTTTTAAAAAAACAGAGGACAGGCAGGTCATTATGCAATGTAAAACCTGGATTAGAGTTTATATAATCTGGCCTCCAAACATGTCCACCTAGATTATTTTTATAAACCAGATTATCATAATCTATTATAGTTCCAAACAGAACCTAATATAAAAACTAATATAAAAACATTTAGATCACTATTTTAATGATATAAACACTCTTATATTTTACACAGGGAGTAGACACACCGTCGCCCCGACTTACGCCCTCGACCTCCGCCACCGACCCAGCCTCCGGACGGCGAGCGTCCCTTCGATTCGGCCATGTCTCCGGAGACCAGCCTGTCTGAGTCCAATGTTATCATGGACCAACCAGACCTTTCGGAGGTACCATGGGGGGCGATGCTCGCTCTGGCTGAACGACCTTGTCCGTTGGTGGTGAACTCCGAACAGAGGCCCCTTATTGGTAACCTCTGGCCATCCCTATCTTTGTTTGTACCAACTGCTTGTCCGCTGGCTCGTATGATTCCTTCTTATGTTTAAAACTGCGAAATTCTCTTCAATTGGATGTAAAGTACTGTAGAATCAAATCCTCAAAATATGCTTTTCTATTCGTTTGATTCTTCTTAATGGCAGCGTAATATATCTGCAAGAGTTCTTAGGAGCAGCGCTAATATCTGAGAGTTCTTAATAGCAGCGCTAATATATCAGCCCTGCGTGCAGGGTTCTTTCACATTTTTAATACTCCCTCCGATCCATGTTAATTGTTGCACGTTTAGTACAAAGTTCATTAAGTGTATGTTAATTGTTGCAGCGCTAATATGCTTTGTAGTTCTTTCTCCTATTTGCTGGTTTCAGTTCCAACATGTTCTCTCTATTGGCATGATGAACTGATGGCCTCTTCTTATTGCCCTCAGAGCCAGCTATGAAAAATTCAGACAAGTATATGGAAGAAATCAGAGAGTATTAGAAGAAGATCGATGACCTAAATGCAACCCTCCCTGAGAAGGATCACTTCTTCAATGTTTCTATTCAACCTCGATGTCCAGAACCAGCTTCCTTTTTCACGTACTACCGACTCTATGCATTGGGCGACACCAATCCAAGTGAAAGTTCTATCATTATCATCTTCAATTAAGCATCTATAATTCTATATACACTACTGTATTGCTGATTTTTTTATGTACTTCTTTCAGCTCCCCTTACAAGCAAGCGATTCACAGAGCCAAAAAGAGAATACCTGGTATTGACTATGCTCCAAATATTCTCATTCAAATATGTTGGCGACTTCATGGGTGATCAGAGCATGCTAGTATATGGGTTCATTGCTATCCGGGATGAGTTGGATTGTCTGCGCAATTACATCTTCAACTGTCCTAGAGAGCAGGCTTACGAGATAACACCGGTCAGTCAATGTGCTTTTTTTGAGTAAAATATGATCATTTCTTTTAAGTTTTCTCTTCAAATGGTAGCATGATCTTGTTAGTATAATTAGAACGGAGTGTCACTATGTAAGCTGTGCGAGTGCACACGTAGCCCAAACGTGTTCGAGTCTCGGACTCCGCGGGGCGCTCAGGTCATTTCTCCTATAAAAATATGCTGCCAAGGGCTAGTTTGTCTAAAATAAATTAATCTTTGTTAGAATAATGCAGCTTGGAAGAGTCTGCCTATAATTAAAACTGGTGTATGTAATGAGGAATTGTACAACCAATGGAGTTAAGGTACCTTGATTTGTTATGTGCATATTAAGAGCATTGAACGGTAATGAAACTAAGGTATGATATTATTAAATTATGTGCATATCATTCAAGTTATTTTATAAATTCTTAGCAAGTGCATGTATATACTTGTATACTTCAGATGATAGTCTGCTATCCTGTAATCTATCAGGATGCATCATGTACTCATATACTTCAGACTTTATATATGTGCAAGGAGCAGGATATGTTTTTGCTGGCAACACCTGAACAGAACATGTCATTATAAAGTAACGAGTTGGCTGTACAGTACTTGAAATTTAAGATGCCATGATTCCTACTGACATTATCTTTCTGTCGTTCAAAACATTGCCTTTGATTGAGCATTTCTTTTGTACTTAAAATAGGATTCCCGGCCGGACGTTGCCGCTCATATCTCCTGTTCGTGGGAACTCTATGCTCGATGGTGTTCTTCTTGAGTACAGCCTGAAGGTCAAGTCTAATGGCAGTGACAACGCTGAGACGGATTATGTATTAGCTGATGGTTGCATTGAGTATACAGATCACATGATTCTGCGTGGTACTACATTGAAGTCGAGGCTGTTTGGCATGCTTGGCCCAGTTGACTTCCATTATGCTTTCCTTAGTCAGGGCATCGAAGCAACAGTTGACATTGAGATTCCAATGGCTAGTCCAGCTTGGGGCCTGAAGGCAGTGACTGCATTTACAAGTGGGCTCTCAGATGCAATTGTGTTGTATGATGGGTCTACTATTTCTTCTCCTGCACAATCAGTGTTCCCTATATCATCAGTTGTTACTGTTCAATTGGGTCATGAGCTAAAGCTTAAATTTGACATCACCTCTAAGGATCCTGTGCCCGAGGGGTGTGCGAGGAGGTTTGTGCCCCAGAAGGCAGCGTCGGCGCAATACCAAAGGCCTGATGTTGTGATGGATGGAGAGCCGGAACCAAAGACATATTCCCGCTTCCTCACGTTCATTTGACAGTGGTAAAGTCTCGATCGGTGATAAGTTCAAAGCTGAGGTTACAGTGACCTGGTCCACCATGGGGCCGTGTTGATCGATGGTATGTTTCCTTCCTGCACCAGTGGTTATGTTGTCATATGAAATTGGTTCTAACCTTCTGTGTCTTTACCCTCCTTATTTTTGTGTTAATGCCAGTTGTCCGACTGCGGTGAAAACTCCAACACAAATCGATGAATGGATGGTGTGTGCAGTGGAAACGGCAGATATCCTTGTTCCAGATCAAGTTATAGCAATGTTCTTCTTGGTGTTAGTCATCACTTGGCAGCAGACGGATCACACTTTAATTGAATGTACCGTGTGCCGTTTGGAGTACTCTGATCCGGCCTTTGTGTATATATGTTGTTCAGGTGACTCTTAATTTGTTACCTAGAACTGTCTCCTTGCTTTGACTGGTTCTCACTCTCCTGGACGTTGAAATCAAACAGACAAGGGTTGATTTTCTTCTTTTGAGTTGGAGAAGGTCTGAATTTTTAACTTTTTAAGGGTGTCCAGTGGCTGTTTTTAGGCAATGGGATTAACTGCTTCATATGGTAGGAGTTAACTACGATCCCTTTCGTATCTATTCTGGCTTGCAGCAAATAAGAGGCTTTGTCTGGAGATTGATAGATCATGGATCACTAGCAAGAATCATGTCCATGTCACCCTTTCGCATTGAGGTTGAACCATGATAAAGTTGATCTTGATTTGGAGATCAACCCAGGAAACTCTCTCGTGAGAGGGGCGTGGCCGATTCATCATCATTGGTCTAAACCAAAGACCGTACACTTGTCGTTGCCAATGGTGTGGACTGCCCCTATGCGCAAGAGGTGCTGATACTTGCCGATAGCTTTCCACAATTTCCCCTTCATGCAAGCTAGGAGCATGATCGGCCAGCATGTATAGAGAATAATGGGATAGCCTCCATGCCCGTTTCGTCTTGTAAGAGATTTTGTCATGTGCTTTCGCCTTGTCGGCCGAGAGGCTTTGGTCCATCACCTTGTAAGTAACTTTCATGGAATTTCCCCTTGGAAACTATTCGACATTCTCAGTTTCCCATTCATGCAACTTAGAGCATGGCCAACATGTAGAGAACAACTGAGATAGCCTCCATGGGCAGTCTGAACTGCTGCTTGGGTGCAGGCCGAAACTGAATCATGTAAACCTTGTGCGGCCTATATAAACAGCAGCGCGTCCTTGGCTCCCTGCTAACGCATGAGCATGAAGGTGCTCGACGACAAGATAGCTTCAGCAGGTGAGCCTCTGGATGACAACGACATGGTGCCATACTCGTACATCCTCGCAGGATTCAACTTTGATTACTTGTCCTTCGTATCCGCCATTTGTGGGTGCACTGAGCCAATCAAGGTGAAGGAACCCTACTCACAGCACAAGCTTTGAAAACCGGTGATGATTGTTGGTAGTATACCTTGTCAATGTAGTTGCGCCCCGAGTGCAAGGGTTTGTAACAAGCAATAATTATTCTCCTTAGTGAGAACCAATGTATCAATCCGTTTAAGTATAAAATTTATACATCAATGATAAGTTATGCAACACAAATAAAACTCCAATTGTGCCCCCCCAAGAACAATAACAAGGGTGTTAAACATACAACCTTTGCTAGTTGTACAAAATATTAAAAGATGATATGTTAGATAACTTTTTTTAATAGACTAAAAATTAAAGTACAAGTAAAAGATGTTGAAAGTGTTAAAAACAGGACCAGGGTTCACAGGTCACCATTAGTAACTCTCCATAAGATAAAAGATGCGGCAAGTAACATACACATGTGAAAAGGAGAAATATCTTGTGATCATGCTAGATTGTGTGTAATTTGTTAATCTTATATATGCAGTACATTCGTAATTCCGTAGAGTGAGACCCTCCCAGCATCTATGGCTAATAATCTTATTCTTGAGGTTTCCAACTATGGCATGGCACAACAAGCAGCATAGGTCGCCATGCAGAAGACAATGTAGAGGTGGTCTGGGAGGAAAAATAAAAAGAAACCTTTGACATGCTCCATTTGTCAGTATCCATGCAGAAAAGAAAAAAAAGAGTGCAGAAGAGGCCAAAAAAGTGCCCACCCTATTATAGGTGCTGACCCTAAATTCAAAATCAACTCATCTGTATATGCTTTGCACACAACAGTTATGTTCATAACCATGTATTTTTTGAATCAAACTCTGACAAGCCCAAGGCCTTGTCAAAATGTTTCAGATCACTGAATTTGGAGAGTTCAGATCGGTAGCCCACACAACTGGCCACTTCTATTTGTTCCTGGGCTGTCATGTATCAGAACCCAACTTCAGAACTGCCAAAGGGCTTGTTCGGTTAATCCCCACTACAAGGGGATTGGAGGGGATTGGAGGGGTTTGAGGTGGATTTTGACTTGCTAGGAATTTAATCCCTTTCAATCCCCTTCAAACCCCTTGAAATCCTATGAAACCGAACAAGGCCAAAATGTATATCTGCCAAAAAGGATTTCACTAGTGGAACAAAAATATTGCCGTATGAACAGTAAATACATTAACAAGTACGTATGAGATATGGCACTAGGTTCTTGACACATTATCACAACAGAAGTGAAATATATCTTCAGCAAGATAAATCAGTCAAGGGAGGCCGGTGAGAAATGTGGTACATGACAATGGTAGCAGGAAAAACAATATGACACGGTAAACCTGGTTAAGCTAGATGAGCTGAACATCTCAGTACTTAATCTAAGCTGCTTCACTTAGTCGAACCAACATGAATTTCTGACAAAAGATCGCATCCTCGTCATTGCTGCAAACTGCATTCATTCCTTAATAATTAAGATGAAATAGGCCATATGTCTTCAGTCAAGGCCTTCTCTCCCTCGAAACCTGTACAAATATGAAAGGATGAGAAGTTTGCGGAGGTGTCATTTGGGAAACAAGGAATTTCAACTCCTTGACAAGGAAACAAGGGCCACAAGATTCAGTCCATAATCTTTCAGTTTCACATATCAAACTGCAGAAAAATCTAATTACTCAAAAGTTTGCACATACCAACATCTGGTTAGAGTTGAGATCTTGATTAACTGTTAGGATTAGCTTTCTAGCAATGCCATCCCATCATCTAACAACAAATACTCGAGGCAAGATTTTTCCGACAATCTATCTAATAGAGAAGAATCAGATGGCCCTAGCAAGTAATTATAGGCCATAATGTGGGCATTGTAAGTCAACAATTAAACAAATTGAATTGTAACTGGAATAGGAAATGACAATATTGGCTGCTTTCACTATTCAGGAAACATCAAATAATTATATAAGTGCGCAACCAGTAGAAAGAAGAAAAATCCAAGCAAATGACTGAACAAGCGAGAGTACCGTATATACACTATACAGACCACCAAAGAACAAACAGAGGATATAAGAACAAAAAGAGAAAGGATACTCTGCAACCTTTTGTATCACTTTATATAAATATATAAACCCTGAATAATAATGTATAAAAGAGTAGGAATAGTAAAATATTGCATGGAACTATTCAACAAGCCAACACATAATGGTTACTGCCTAATTATAACTAGAAGTATTAAATATTAAAGATACACATTGTGTTAAAGCTTGAAACAAATCAGGAAGCCAAGCCATTATGTTCTCCTCAGAGCTACTCATTCAGACGTTTGCCTTACTGTTCAGAATGAAGCAACAAGTCACAAAAAGTCAGAACAGTTCAACAAAGTCAACATGCCGTGTTACCATTTGTGCAGTGCATTTTTCAATCTAAACACCATTGAAGGTAACACTTCCAAACAGCATATTGTGTTTTTTTTCACCACCAAATGCAGAGCAGGATTCTGATTACTCAAAAGATTTGGTATAACATTCACTCTTTCTAGTAAACTAGGAATTTCTTCACAGTTTTCATTCATCCCTGTAAATGAAGGCAAACTGCAGAAATGTACAGAGCATGGGGACTGTTGATAGTTAGCTTACATATGTTAAGTGTAGCAAGGAACTTCAAAATTTTGAGAACTTCCGCATCAACCGAGTTACATTTGACTTCGACTGCCTTAAGGTGTTTTGTTATTGCAGCTGAGCTCTCCACTGCATTGTAACCTCCTTTTATTTCCACTTTATGATTAGGTCCCTGCAGGCAAAAAGATTGAATCAAAACCGATCAGATAATAGATAGTGTAGTTTTACAGTGCAAGAATTCCCATTTTGACAAAGTATACCTTGGAAAAGAAATGAAGAGTGAGAATCTCCAGAGATGGTGAGTGTTCAAGAATACAAGCTAGTGCATGGAAGTCGTCAGGCACGCACCAGTATTCATTGAGTAACAAAGTCTTTAACTTACTAAATGTAGGGCACCATGTCAAATCCCTTCTGAAGATAAACTGCAGACATTGCAAACCGGAGAGAACAAATTAATCGTCACTACAAACATGATGATTTTTTTTTCTTTTCTCGAGATTACACGATGATTGTTTAAGAGTGGGGAATAATGTAAACACTCTAGCTGGTTGCATTGTTTATGACTGTCTAAGCATCATTCAGATGGTTAATTATAGATATTGCAACAGATATAATTAATAGGACCGCAAAAGTAAACGGAGTTAAAACATACATACCGTGTCATGTTCATCTATCAATGTCAAATTCTGAGCCTCTGATAAACCTTTGAGAAGCACCGAGTCATGAGAATGAACAGTTTGTAGATCGTAACAGCCTTGACAGTTGTCATTGTGGCAATCCCAAGAGTCGGAATAAAAACACCTGTCCACAGATTCTTTGATAAATCTGACGAATGCAGCCTTCAAGCATGGCATGGTCTCAAGCACAGGAGTCCTGTCCCAATTGTCCTCTAGGCGTAGAGAAACGAGACTTGGAACATAAATACGAGTACGGGTGTGCTGATTGAAACTGCTATCAAGGATGGCCAGGCGTTTTAGAGACACTGAAGAGATGTTCCTGACATGGACGAAACAGCCATTGATGATCACTAGATCTTGCAGCGCCGGACAGCCGGCAAAATCGAGAAAGCTGTCGTTTAACCCTATGTCAATAAGCTCTAGCCTCGTCAAATGCTGAGAGGCAAGAGGCAGGTTGTCTACATAAAAGTTAACACCATAGCCGTCCCGAGAGATATGGAGCCGGAGCAGCCGGACTTGGCAGAGTATGATGTGCCGGATCCAGAGGCTCACACGGGGCACGTCGTCGTCGGAGTCCACAGCGAACCTGAACTCACACGTGTCGACAGGCGCCCGGCAGCGGAGGAGCAGGAGGTGGTTGACAAACTCGCGGAGCTCCTGGACGGGCGTCACCTCCGACTCCTGGCCGCCGGTGATGCGCAGGCCTGTGGCGGATTTCCAGAGGTGGCGCCAGCGCCGGGCGAGCACGCAGGTCCTCACGGCCTGCTGCGCCGGGAGGAAGGAGAGGACGTGCTGCAGGAGATCCTCCGGCAGGGCGCCGATGGTGCCCTCGCCGCTGGCCAGAGCGGCCCTCTTGCCTTGTTGCGGCGGTGGCATTCCGTCAAACAGGTGGCGGGCGTCGAAGCTGCGGCACGACCGTAGAAGACACGATTTGCACGCAACGCCGGCGTGGTGGCAAAGAGGGGAGACGGAAGCAGGGGTCGCCGCCGCACCTCGCAGCCGGCAGTTTTCCCGCCGCAGCCGAGGGTGGAAGAATAGAATAGCAAGTGATACGATACGAGCGACTACGCGATGCTCAACGTACCGAGGCCGACCAACGGCGCGAAGGTCGCTACTGATACGAGCAATCGAGCGCCAAGGAGACTATCCGGGATGAGGAGTTGGAGAAACGCGTTTGCGACATGGAAGAAAAGGACCTTAAATTGGGCTGAGAAGCTTGCGGGTTCACGGCTCACGGGATTTAATAGGGCCTCCTTGATTTGCAGGATTTTAAAAACGCAGGAACAGGAAAAATAGAGGGTTGAAATGACATGTCCATTTAAACCTTATAGGATTAGAAAGGAGTGTTTGATGCCACAGAAAAAAACAAAGGAATTGTAAAAAGAGGTTGGAGTGGATGTTAGATTTCCTATGAAATGTAGTACAAAAGATTTCACAGGAAAAAATCCTATTGAATCCAATCCTATGAATCAAAGGATCAATGTAGAAAAAATTCCTAAGGATTTCAATCCTCCAAAAATCCTATAGAATTCCTTTGAATCAAAGGAGCCCTAAAGGTGGTGAGAGCTGGCGCTCCTGTTGTACCTCATAAAAATCATACTTAAAGTTGATCTAAATTGTCCACTATACCATCTATAAAGTGAGGAAAACGATTTGGTTTTTTCAGTCAAAGCCGTTGTCTCACACAGTTCTTAAAGCCCGAGACCATGATTTATCATGATCATGTCTGAGGCGTAGTGGCTTGAGCGTCTCTCTTCCATCAAGAAAAACTAGGTTCGTTCTTTGGTTATAACACTTTTTTTCTTCCTTTTTTTAAAAAAAACCTTTTCTCTTTATTAGCAGCAAGGATGCACCTCTTTTTTTCATGTTACATAATCCGACCTCGCTCTTTTATACAAATTTCGACCAGTATATATAGGATCACATGTTTTCTAAAATATCAACAAGAGACCTAAATAACTACGGCGGGAAGGTGCATTTAAAGGATAAACGAGAAATTATTCCCTGTCTCGTGGGGCTGGATTTCAGATGACTGTGAATGTGAAGGTGGTATATTAGTTGACAGAGAAAGTATAAGTAGTATTCTAATATCAGGAAAAGTTATATTTAAATTGTTAATATATTGTTGTGTTTAAAATAAAAATTCCAAACAAAAACAGAGTCACAGTTTGTATTTGTGATGAATAACTGGAGTTTCAATTGGCAAATTTAAATTAAGTTTTCTAAAATACATTGTGCTCTCTAGGTTAGCGGCACGTAATCCACCAACTAAATGTATTATATTTTTATAAGTGCAACCAGCGTTCAAATTTATTTGATTTTAAATTGAGAAGGTTGACTGTACATTATGTGTTCTTAATAGCTTGATTTGAACATCGTACAATTGCTAATCTGTTGCAGCGCACGGGCACTTTTCTTACTCTAATTGGAGAGCCACCAACCATGCCCCGATGACCCATGGTGTGTAGATGTGTAGACAATACACCGGGGATGTTCCAACAGACGAGGAGGAGCTCACTATTTCCTAGGACGAGGAGGAGCTTGCGATTTCTAGACTCCTCCTACCCAATATGTCGACACACTAGGAGTACTAGGGTCTGATGTTTTATTTGTACATGCTCCTGGTGCAATGCACGGACTCTTTTGCTAGTAGTACTCAAATACATATGTGAACTTGAGGAGTTGGAGTACGCATTTTACCCATCACTGAAAATTCAAATCAAAAACCTCTAACACGATACCAGGGATACACTACCAACGTGTTTTGTTGTCTCCATCAATTTTAGCTGCATTGCATGTACTTCTCATATGAATCTAGCTAAGAAAATGCAAACAAAAGAAGAGGAAGAAGCAACAACAAAAGAAGAGGAAGAAGCAACCAGGGGAACTCGTTCACATGGTACCTCGTTTTCTTGAAAGGTGGCAAAATATGTGGCCGACATGCATAGCCAACATCTCCTATGTAAAACTTGTCATCGGAGATGTTGATGCCATCAGGACGACTCATGATGTCACTGAGTATGTTAGCATCATGTGATGACTCTTCCCAACTACCCAACACATATGTGAACTTTAGATCAAAGTCGACAGCAACAAGGACATTCAGGCTTGTGTAGTGCTTTCTACCCATGTATGCTACAAATTATGACCTCAACACTCTAGCAGCGTGTCACACCCAAGATGCGACCCTATCCTCAATTTGGCTCGAGGGCCTCGTCAGGGATAGAAGCGCATCTCGTCGTGTCGCAAGAATGGATATCGTTACAAGTACATGTACTGAAAAGAAGAGGTATATATTGAGTTGGCTTACACTCGTCACAAGCTACATCAGAGTCACATCAGTACATTACATATTCATCAAGAGTAAGAGTAGGGTCCGACTACGGACGAAAAACAAACGAGAAAAAAATAAGAACGACGTCCATCCTTGCTATCCCAGGCTGCCGGCCTGGAACCCATCCTAGTTCGATGAAGAAGAAGAAGAAGAAGAAGAAGAAGCAACTCCAAATGAACAATCAACGCGCTCGCGTCAAGTAACCTTTACCTGTACCTGCAACTGGTGTTGTAGTAATCTGTGATACCAACTTGTCACGCCCAAGATGCGACCCTATCCTCAATTTGGCACGAAGGCCTCGTGAGGGATAGAAGCGCATCTTGTCGTGTCGCAAGAATGGATATCATTACAAGTACATGTACTGAAAAGAAGAGATATATAAATAGAGTTGGCTTACACTCGCCACAAGCTACATCAGAGTCACAGCAGTACAGTACATAATCATCAAGATTAAGAGCAGGGTCCGACTACGGACGAAAACAAACAAGAAAATAAGAACGACGTCCATCCTTGCTATCCCAGGCTGCCTGCCTGGAACCCATCCTAGATCGATGATGAAGAAGAAGAAGAAGCAACTCCAAATGAACAATCAACGCGCTCGCGTCAAGTAACCTTTACATGTCCCTGCAACTGGTGTTGTAGTAATCTATGAGCCACAGGGGACTCAGCAATCTCATTTCCAAAGGTATCAAGACTAGCAAAGCTTAATGGGTGAGGTATGGTTAAGTGGTGAGGTTGCTGCAGCGGCTAAGCATATATTTGGTGGCTAACTTACGAGTACAAGAAAATAAGAGGGGGAAGATCTACGCATAGCGGACGTGAACTACGGATGATCAAATGAATGATCCTGAACACCTGCCTACGTCAGACATAACCCCACCGTGTCCTCGATCGGAGAAGGAAATCACGAAGGAGACAATCACGGTTACGCACACAGTTGGCAAGTTTTAATTAATTAACTTCAAGTTATCTAGAACCAGTGTTAAACAAAGCTTCCATGTTGCCACATAACCGCGGGCACGGCTTTCCGAAAGATTTAACCCTGCAGGGGTGCTCCAACTAGTGCATCACAAATTACCACAAGCCGCATAGAAATCCTCAATCACGAAACTCGCGATCTCGTCGGATTCCTTAGTGGAAAACCTCAACTCTGAGATTACCCAAAGCATCATCGGAATCCCGATGCACAAGATATCTCGTCAAAGGTAAAACTAATCCAGCAAGGCCGCCCGACGTGTCGATGGTCTCGATAGGAGCCGCGTATCTCGTTCTCAGGACACGACGGATAAGCACAGCGTACGGTGGCCTGATAGAAATCTCCCGAGTTGCCCCGGGTTGGCCCCACAAACGGATCTAGTTTTGGACCAGCACCAACAGCACTGCCCCCCTGTATTATGTGAAATTACTCCTCGGGTTCATGACGCCCTATGCTTTCAGTATTAACAAAATTATTATGTTGGGCAAATGTAGTACCAATGTTGGGCCTTGCCAGACCAGCTTTAATCTAAAACAAATTATCAAGGGGGTCCCCATAACAACCACGATCGTGTTAGGAGCGCTCGACTATGGAACATAACACCGGTAGCCGAAACTAAGGGGGCAAAGGTGGAACAAAACACCAGGCTAGAAAGGCCGAGCCTTCCACCTTTTACCAAGTATATAGGTGCATTAAATTAAATAGCATTAATATATGGTGATATGACAAGGAACCCATGTTATCACATGAAAGCAACTACACCTGCAACTAGCAACACTAACAACATGGTAAGGCAAGCAGTAACATAGCCAATCAGTGGTTTGCTAGGTCGATCAGGTTGAAGGTATCATGGCATTGTTGAGAGGCTGAAATTTAACATGTGGTAGGCAACGAGACGTAAATGGTAGCAACGGTAAAACTAGCATGGCAATGATAGTAATGGTATCTGGGGAAATGGTCATCTTGCCTGAGATTCCACTTGGAAGAAGAATGACTCTGTGAAGCAGACGAACCAACGTAGTCGAACGGTTCCTCACTTTCCGACACGCTTGCGGAACTCTATCGAGACGGAGCAAACCAGAAACAAACATCAACACGGATATTCACCACACGATGCACACATGATGCACAACCTACTATGATGCATGATTAGTTCAACATGCAAGGGATGGCATGGCAATTCACCTCACGCAAACACTACACATTAAATGAAGCTCGATATGCAACGGGTTGCATATCGATGAAACTCCATGATTAATTATTTAATTCACTCCCAATTATTTACACGACAATATTTAATTGTTGTTAACATGGCAAGGGGTGAAGCGACGGTTCTACGTGGCATCCTAGTCGGGTAGCACGCGAAACATAGAACGAGCTACGGCACAAGAACATGCAACACAATATGTATATGCCATGAATGCGTCATGCATGCGAGTTCATCAACACCACGGCAAGAAGAGCTAGAAACAAGTGTCGCCACGGCGAGCGAGAGGGAACCATGGCGGCAAGACGGTAACGATGCCACGGCAACGTTCCTATCCCGATAACTCGTCGAGATATCGTGCCAACGAATAGGGAGCGTGTGCGGGAACGGTAAATAAAGATGGGGTGATCCCGGTTACCGGGTTCCCATGTGTCGGGGCACAACATAAGAGGGACAACGTGCAACGGCCAACATACGGTGCAAACATACATTCAACTCATACATCACATTCGTTCGGTTCACGACAACGTCTCACCGGTATACCTTCGAAGCATGCATATCGGAGCGTTTCGGTTCGGAGCGGACGTCGTGGAAGTCGAGGTACTCGGTCTCGTCGACGGTAGTCGTTCGCTCGTCGTCGTGGTTCTCGGGTCTTCGGCGTCGGTAGTCGATCACGGGTCTTCGACGACGTCGAGGAAGTCGAACTCGTTTCCGGGGTCATCGTGGTGCTCGGCGAATTTGTCGATGACTCACGGTGGCGGGGATGATGCACGCGGCGACGGCAAGCGGCAGCAACAACTATCTACCTCGCTACAAGCAGCAGCTAAGCTCGGCTCAAGCAGCTACAACCTAGCATCTAACAGCAAAACTACTAGCACAAGCTATAGCAACTACAGCCAGCAGCAAGCAAGCATCTACAGCAGCAGCAACAAGCACTAAGCAACCCAAGCAGCAGCACGGCAAATCGGGCAAGGGACCTCGGGACAGCAGCAGCAAGGCTACGCTAGCAACAACAGCAAGAGCTAATGGCTACAGACAACAACTACGCAGCACGAGCAACAGCAAGCAAACCACCTAGCAAGCACGGCCAGCAACTAAGCAGCAACAGCACGGCACAGCTATAGCTTGCGGCAACAGTAGGCAGAAATGGCTAAGCAACTAGCCTAGCGTGCAGGCAGCAGCAACACTAAGCAACGACACCTAAGCACAAGGGCGGCAGTAGCAACTCAGCGACAACAACAGCACACAACAGCAACACGGCAGCAAAGCGGCAGCAGCTACACACAACGGCGACAACAGCAAGCGGCACAATACAGCAACAACAAGGCACCAGCGGCAGGCACATCAAGCATGTACCAGGTCAGCAGCTAACCTCATCAAACAGCAACATCAAACGCAGTCGCAGGCAAGCTGCAAAACGGCAACAGCAACACGGACAGCAAAACCGGCGAGCTCGGCAACTACAAGGCGGCATCGGCAGAGGGGCTGCTGCAGGCGAGGCCGATGGAGGTGTGAGGCCACAGCGGCGACGGGAGACGCGGCCGAGGCCGAGGCACAGGGCGAGGCGGCGCATGACGGCATGGCGAGGGGCGGCGTACCGGCGAGCTCGGCCGGAGATAGCGCGCGGGAGGGGAGCAGGAGGCCGGCGACGCGGGGCTGCTCGAGGCCATGGCGGTGGCGCGCAGGCATGGGGCGAGGCGGCGGAGGAGAGGCCGACGAGGCGGAGCGGCACGGCAGCGGCGCAGCACGCGGGAAGGAGGAGGCGGCGGCAGGAGGGGCTGAGCGCGGCACGGGGCATGGGGAGGCCGGCGAGCGGCGCTGCGCGGCTCGCCGGCGGGACGCGCCGCTGAGGGGCCCTGACCACCGGCGAGCTAGGGGCGACGCGCGCGGGGAGGAGCAGAGAGGGGATCGAGGGCTATGGCGCCTGACGGCGCACGGGGGGGGGGGGGGGGGGAGGACGAGGAGCGAGGGGAGAGGCGCAACGCTCGGGGGAGACAAGGGCTCGCTAGGGCAAGGGCTGGCTCGCCTGGGCCGGCTGGCCTGCTGGGCTCTCTCTTTCCTAAAAAAATCAGAAATCAACCACAAAAGAAAATGGTTTTAACAAAATAAAATAGATGCCTTTTGACTCCTTTTAAAAACAAATATTCCCAACTACAAGAAATAGTTGGGCATTTTTTTTACCTGTACCCGATCACGGGTCTTCGACGACGTCGAGGAAGTCGAACTCGTTTCCGGGGTCGTCGAGGACGTCGTGGTACTCGGCGAATTTGTCGATGACTCACGGTGGCAGGGATGATGCACGCGGCGACGGCAATCGGCAGCAACAGCTATCTACCTCGGCACAAGCAGCAGCTAAGCTCGGCTCAAGCAGCTACAACCTAGCATCTAACAGCAAAAACTACTAGCACAAGCTATAGCAACTACAGCCAGCAGCAAGCAAGCATCTACAGCAGCAGCAACAAGCACTAAGCAACCCAAGTAGCAGCATGGCAAATCGGGCAGGGGACCTCGGGACAGCAGCAGCAAGGCCACGGTAGCAACAACAGCAAGAGCTAATGGCTACAGACAACAACTACGCAGCACGAGCAACAGCAAGCAAACCACCTAGCAAGCACGGCCAACAACTAAGCAGCAACAGCACGGCACAACTATAGCTTGCGGCAACAGTAGGCAGAAACGGCTAAGCAACTAGCCTAGCGTGCAGGCAGCAGCAACACTAAGCAACGACACCTAAGCACAAGGGCGGCAGCAACAACTCAGCGACAGCAACAGCACACAGCAGCAGCACGGCAGCAAAGCGGCAGCAGCTACAGGCAACGGCGACAGCAGCAAGCAGCACATCATCCATGCAACCGCATCTGGCAGCAACAACAAAAGCACCTCCGAGCAGCAGCAACATGAAAAGCCGGCAACAAAAAACGCAGGCAACAGGGACAGCACCCTCGGGCTCGGCATGGGCAGCAGGCAGGAGAAGCTCGTGAAGAGGAGGAGGACGGGGCCCTGGAGGTTTGGGCGGACTCCGGCGGATGGTGCAGGTGGGCGCGCACCGGCGAGCACCGGCCGAGGGCGAGGGGAGACGGAGGAGACCACGGGGTAGGGCTTTGGCGGGCGGATGCGGGAGGACGAGGCCGGCGGTGGCGGACGGCCATCTCCGGTGAGAGGTCGAGGGCGGCCAGGAATGGGGCCGAAGGGGCCCTGACCGCAGGCGAGCTAGGGGCGGCGCGCGCGGGGAGGAGCAGAGAGGGGACCGAGGGCTATGGCGTGGAGGGGGGAGCGCTAGGTGAAGGGGATCGGCCTGGAAGCGACGGGAGAACAAGCACGGGGCGAGGGGATGGGAACGACGACGCTCGGGGAGGAGACGAGGAACGTTGGGGCTAGGGCAGGGGCCTGGTTGGCCTTGGGCCGGCTGGGCCTCTGCCTCTTTGGGGTTTTTTTTTTAAAAGAACTTTTAAAACAGAATTTTTATAACTAAAGAAAAGGCCTTTAACAAAGAAATGGAATAAAAAATAAAATAATAAATATTAAAATAAGGAAAAATGTCTTTGCTCCTTTAAAAATAAACCCCAACTCTAAAATAGATTGGGCATTTTGTTTTAAAATGAATAAAAACTAAAACCTTTTAAAGAATTAAAAATTAAAACCCTTTTCAAAAGAATAAAAAAACCCTTTTATAAATAAAAGGGTCACTAGTTGTAAAACAAATAACAAAGGGAAAAAAATAAAGCAAAACCTAGGGGTTGCCCCCACATTTAATAAAATTATTTTCTTTAAAAGAAGACGAATCTATATTTTTTAAAAGAGGGGTTAAAACTAAAGTCTTTAGCCAAACCACAAAAAGGAAATAAGAGGGAGAGAGAGGGGGAGCTACTATCGCTCTACGACTCTGTGATCACTCGAAGCACAACACTCAAAACACCACACGCGACAGACGATGTAGATGCCATGCATGATGCGACGATGCAAACTAAATGATGATGCAACAAAATAAAATAACCAGACGACGAAAACGGAAATAAAGGGAAATCTTCTGGAACATCGGTCTCGGGCTGTCACACAGTGACATGCGTACTGTCTATTACCCCAATGCAATCCTGAAATGACAATAACCTTGAACAATCCAAGCATATGAAGCCATTAACTACATAATGTGAGTGCTCATCTTGAAGTATGGATACCATCTTGGGCTAGTGCGAATCTTGGTAGGAGTCCGGCTGGTTAGTGCCTTGATCATCTCTCCTTTGAGCTCCCAAACAGCATAGAGCACTTGCTTGAAGTACCTTGAGAAGGTCTCCATTGATCTTCTGAACATGTCATGGATAACCCTGAACCTCCGGTTATGGCCAACAACATGTAGGAATATGGTCACTTGCTCTTCCACAATGGTGTGGATGCTATCTTTTAGCACCACCCGGCTCATGAAGGTTTGGAGAAGTTTGGCAAATGGTGTTCTTTTCATTCGAAGCATCCACAAAGCCTTTGTGTTGTTGCAGTTGTAGATGTTGTTCAGATTGGCGATCCTCTTCTACTCCTGCACAAGCGTTGGAGCATAAGTGACGACATGTCTCTCAGCATGACAAACAACTCTCTTGTGCATGAACATGAGCCATGCCTGAATCACACCTATCAATGCTGCTGCCTGAACTACTAGCCGTATTAGTGCATCCATGTCCTGGTCCACATCGAGGGTGTGTTAAGCAATGGGGAAATCGAACCTACATGTTTCCTAACGGCCTAACAACATACCTAACATAGGGGAGAGGGGGTATTTATAGGATCCAAAGTATGTCTAGAGGGGGGTGATTAGACTATCTGAGCAAATTAAAACTTAACCTTTTCCTAATTTTATCGTTTGGCAAGTTTTATCGATTTTACGACGTCTAGCACACCCCACACATGCAAGTCTACGAGTATAGCAGCAGAAAGTAATGACATTGCAAGTGTAAGTAAAGGAAGTCTAGGAAGATCAACGTAGCGAATACATGTAGATTTTGGGCGTGGTTCCGATAGGTGGTGCTATTGTACGTCCACGTTGATGGAGACTTCAACCCACGGAGGGTAACAGTTGCACGAGTCCACTGAGGGCTCCTCCCATGGAGGGTCCGCGAAGAAACAACCTTGTCTATTCCACCATGGCTTACGTCCATGAAGGACTAGCCTCACTCGGGGTAGATCTTCATGAAGTAGGCGATCTCCTTGCGCTTACAAACTCCTTGGTTCAACTCCACACGATTTGGAGGCTCCCAAGCGACACCTAACCAATCTAGGAGACACCACTCTACAATCTTTCCCTAATAATAAAGCAGCTAGCGCTTCTGTCATTCGTCATAAAAATTACCCTCAAAGTGGACCTAAATTATCCACTATGCCACCGATAAGTGAGGAAAAGGATTTGTTTTTTTCCACTCAAAGCCGCTATCTCACACGGTTCTTAAAGCCCGAGACCCTGATTTATCATGACCATGTCTGAGGCATAGTGGCTTGAGCGCCTCCCTTCCACCAAGGAGAACTAGGTTCGATCCTGGGTTCTAACACTTTTTTCTCCCTCTTTTTTTAGGAACCTTTTCTCTCTTTATTAGCAGCAAGGATGCACCTCCTTTTTTTCATGTTACACAATCCCACCTCGCTCTTTTATACAGATTTCGACCAGTATATATAGGATCACATGTTTCCTGAAATATCAACACGAGACCTAAATAACTACAGCGGCAATGTGCATTTAAAGGATAAACGGGAAATTATCCCCTGTCACATGTGGCTGGATTTCATATGCCTGTGAATCTGATGCCTTGATGGCACAAGGTTCAAGAGGTTCCTGCACCTTGTTATTGGAAGGTGGTCCACAACACCATCCTTAAATTACACATATTTTACTACTTATATAATTGATTTAATATAAAGGAGTTTTGTCGTGGTTTTGTCACGGCAGATGTCCTCGTGAAAGGACTTAGAGATGGAGCCATCGCACCTTGGTGGCGACTCGAAGGGGGTCAGCGAAAGCGAGACTTAGATTTACCCAGGTTCGGCCCCTCGTGAGGAAGTAAAAGCCTAAGTCCTGCTATGTGTGGATTAATGGTGGTTTCGATTACAAGGAGGGCGTAACTCGCCTAACCTAGCTCTCGATTCTCTCTAACTCCCCTCACCTCTCCCTGGGACTCGCCTTTATATACAGGTCGAGGCCCTAGGGTTTACAATGTCCTTCCATGCTACTCTTTGTGGCTTTCCTTATCTCTAAGTCGTCGTGTCCCCCATGATCAGGAGCTTCCTTGGTAATCCATCATCTGCATGACTTCTCGAACCGCCATCCAATTTCTGGGCCACGGGACGCGCGGTAAATGGTAAGTCACCCCTTTGGTGACCCGACCCACTAAGGGCGGGTTACCCATAGGTAATATCCCCAACATTAGGCCCCAGATTGTCCTGAATTCATTCATGTCAATAAACCTCCATCAATTTGGGGCGACTCTTACCATTCCTATCCTTCGACGAACGATAAGTCGCCACCCGTTATAGTGTGATCTGAGTCGCCGTGTAGTCTTGGATGTCATCACCTCATCCCCTTAGTTCCGGGGCCTTTAGCACTGCAACCATCAACATATCTTTTGCTCATAATCACTTATCCCGAAAATCTAGGCGCCATCATCGCAATCTCTGACTTGTCGCCTCAATCTCCGCCTCGACAGCCTCGATTTCTGTTCCTGCCCTTTAAATAACAAGAGGAGAAATGGGGGGGGGGGAGGATACCCCGTCACCTACCTCCATCTCTTCCTCATCTTCCTCGCGCACCTCCTCTTCGAGCACCAGCGCCCCAGCGTCGTCACTGGCCCCTGGAGCTCCTCCATCAACCATGGTCTCCCGGGCGCCAAGAAGCACGAAGTACTGGGCGTTCGTCCCCGGCACCAATCTCCTTCTCCCAGGTACACATATTCCCTCCATTTAGGGTTAGGCCGAGAACACCATGACTTTAGTTTCCTGCGAGCTAGCTTCCGCAATGTGACGAACACCCTTATCTGCCTTAGATCCGTTTCACATTTTTGCAATAGGCCTTAGGTAGTAGCAGGCTTCGGCCACTTTATCACGTTTTTTCGTTAGCTTAGACCTTCATGCCGCAGACCCAATGCTGACGCTGCGTTATGTGCATAGTTCTCTGCCATTATTCCAAGCAATAACCGTCTATTTTGACCCATTCGTAGATCCATAGTTTACTGCCCATTTTTAGAAACATGTCTGCTCATCTGTCGAGAATATCCCTAAGGAAGAAAGCACCTCTGAGAGTCGCCGTTTAGCTCCAGCCTCCATAGCGACTTAACTTTATCACCATAGCTATGACACCTTCCCTTCCAGTTTGAAGGGCGAGTTATAATACTTTGAAGATACGTCCATGAATCGCCCGAATAGCGGGTTACGATGTATGTCAACCATTTGGCGAGTCACCAAATCTCCCATACCGGCGGGTTAGCACACTTCCTAGTTTTTTACTGAATCGCCTCATTCCCCTCTCTTTGTAGTCATGGCCATTACGAAATGTGACTGGTTACTGACAAAAATCGACGATGCTACGCTCGAGAAGTTTGTTAAGGCGGGTCTTCTTGATAGCAAGGAAACCATCGGTTGGAGAACCGCCCCGGGCGAGTTGACTCCCAACCCTGCTGCTCGGGAAGTAGTCATCTTTACCGATTACCTCGAACGAGGTTTTAAGCCGCCCGGGTCAAAGTTTTTCCGGGACGTCCTGCATTTTCTTAAGGTGCATCCTCAAGATCTGGGACCCAATTCCATCAGCAACCTGTGTCAGTTCCAGGTCTTCTGTGAGGTATACTTGCAGAGAGAGCCCACAGTTCCTTTATTTTGGAACTTTTTCCATTTGAATCGCCAGACCGAGTTTCCCAACGGTCCAAACCACGAGCTCGGAGGAGTCAACATCCAAAGGCGCCGTGAACGTGGATTTCCAACAGTTCTTCTGCCCAGCCATCCCAAGGGCAGGGCCGAGTCATGGTTTTACTACTGAGACACCTCTCCACCCGGCGAGAATCCACTCCCGGGTTTCAGAGCAGATCGCTGATACATCTCCATCGTATCTACTTTTCCAAACTCTTTTGCCCTTGTTTTGGACTCTAATTTGCATGATTTGAATGGAACTAACATGGACTGACGCTGTTTTAAGCAGAATTGCCTTGGTGTTGTTTTTTGTGCATAAATGAAAGTTCTCAGAACGTCCTGAAAATTTACGGAGAATATTTTTGGAAAATATGAAAAATACTTGCGCAAAGATCCACCGGAGGGGATGGGCCAGTGGGACACAAGCCGTGTAGCTGCCACCCCCTAGTTGTGGCTAGCAAGCTTGTGGGGCCCATATGTCTCTGCCGCCCCCAATCTCAGCTCTATAAATTCACTTTCGTCCGAGAAAAACTCAAGAGAGAATATTTCGTCGCGTTTGCGATAAGTAGGCACCGCCACATCCGGTTCTTCATCTCGAGGGCAGATCTGGAGTCCGTTTTGGGCTCCGGAGAGGGGAAATCGTCGCCATCGTCATCATCAACCTTCTTCCCTCTCCAATTCCATGAAGCTCTTCATCATTTGTGAGTAATCTATTCGTAGGCTTGCTGGGCGGTGATGAGTAGGATGAGATCTATCATGTAATCGAGTTAGTTTTGACGGGGATTGATCCCTAGTATCCACTATGTTCTGAGATTGATGTTGCTACTACTTTGCCATGCTTAATGCTTGTCACTAGGGCCCGAGTGCCAAGATTTCAGATCTGAAATTATTATGTTGTCACCAATATATGTGTGTTTTAGATCCGATCTTGCAAGTTGTAGTTACCTACTATGTGTTATGACCCGGCAACCCCAGAGTGACAATGACCAGAACCACTCCCGGTGATGACCATAGTTTGAGGAGTTCATGTGTTCACCAAGTGCTAATGCGTTGGTCCGGTTCTTTATTAAAAGGAGAACCTTAATATTCCGTAGTTTCCTTTTGGACCCCGCTGCCACGGGAGGGATGGACAATAGATGTCATGCAAGTTCTTTTCCCTAAGCACGTATGACGACACACAGAATGCATGCCTACATCACATTGAGGAACAGGAGCTAGCCACATATCTCTCCGTGTTATAACTGTTGCATGATGAATATCATCCAAACAAATCACCGAACCATTGCCTACGAGTTTGTCACACTGCTGATGTTACTTGTTTTGCTCTGCTGCTATTACTGCTCTCACTTCTGCTGTTCCTTGCCACCGCTGCTACTCGTTACACTGGTTCTACCTGCTACAATTTTGGTTCGCTCATCATTGACAGGAAAAGACAATTTCTGTCAACGGGAAACTTCTGGCACCATTGATACAATCATTAGGAATAGTCTGTCGTCAACAGATCGTTTCTGACACCGTTGTTATCATACTACTTTGCTGCTGACACTTTGCTTGGAGATACTAATCTTTCACGTGTGGTTGAATCTGACACATTCAGCTGCTAATACTTGAGAGTATCCTCTCACCTCTTGTCAGCGAATCAACAAATTGGGTTGAATACTCTACCCTCGAAAACTGCCTCGATCCCATGCGCTGGTGGGTTATTGCAAGACAATTTCTAATTGTTGAGCAATCGAGAACAACATTCGTCTAGCTATTGCTAGAGAGTGCTAGTCAGCATTTTTCTGGCGCCGTTGCCGGGGAGGTATTGCTATATTCTCTGAGTTACTTGGGATTTATATCTGCTGATCACTATGAAGAATCTGAAGGATCCGAAAATCAAAGTCTTGCCCTCAACTACGAGGGGAGGTAAGGAACTGCCATCTAGCTTTGCACTTGATTCACCTTCAGTTATGAGTAAGTTTGCGACATCACCTCCTGCTAGAAATCTTGATATGTCGCCTGTGCTTGATGATGCTTATGATACTGCTTTGCCTGATACTGCTAGAGATGCTTTGCCTGATACTGCTAGAGATGTTATGCCTGATACTGCTTTGCCTGATACTTCTAGAGATGCTATGCCTGATACTGCTTTGCCTGATACTGCTAGAGATGCTATGCCTGATACTGCTTTGCCTGATGATGCTAGAGATGCTATTTTGCCTGATGATGCTATGCTTGATACTGCTAGAGATACTACTTTGCCTAATGTTCCACTAGGGGTATTCCTTGATGCTCATATTGCTAGAGTTACTACCAATGCTCGTGATGCTTCTGAAACTGCCGATACTATTGAGATAGAACCTGCTTTTGCTCCTGCTAGATCTAGCTCTCCTAGATATGAATTGCCTGATATACCCGAGGGTTACGTTATGGAGGGAGAGATAGCTGAGGATTTTCTTGCGTGTAAGGATGCCTATGATGCTGAGAAATTACTTCTCGAGTGGAAGGAAAAATCACTGAAAGCTAGGATGAAATATGACCCGAAGTTTGCCACTTCACCTATCTTTATCACCGATAAGGATTATGAATTCTCTGTCGATCCTGAGATAATCTCTCTAGTCGAATCTGATCCTTTCCACGGTTATGAGTCTGAGACGGTTGTAGCCCATCTTACGAAACTACACGATATAGCCACCCTTTTCACTAGTGAGGAGAAGATCCGCCACTACTACATCCTTAAGTTGTTTCCTTTCTCTTTAAAGGATGACGCTAAAGCCTGGTTCACCTCTCTTGCTCCTGGATGTGTGAGTAGTCCCCAGTATATGGTCTATTACTTCTGTGAGAAATATTTCCCTGCCCATAAGAAGCAAGCTACCTTGCAGGAAATATACAACTTTGCTCAACTCCAAGAAGAGAGTCTCCCAAAAGCTTGGGGGAGGCTCGTCCATCTACAGAATGCTTTTGCCTGATCACCCTCTTAAGAAGAACAAGATACTTGATATCTTCTATAACGGACTTACCGATGCCTCTAGAGACCACCTAGATAGTTGCGCCAGTTGTGTTTTTAGGGAACGAACTGTAGAACAAGCTGAGACCCTACTGAATAACATCTTGATCAACGATAATGCTTGGACTATTCCCGAACCACCTCCTAAGCCAACTCCTAAGAAAAGAGGTATTCTATTCCTCAGTCCCGAAGATATGCAAGAAGCCAAGAAATCTATGCAAGAGAAAGGCATTAGATCTGAAGATGTCAAAAATCTACCACCTATCAAAGAGATCCATGGTCTCGATAACCCGATACAAGTAGTAGAAGTGAATTCTCCGCGTAGGTTTGATGAGAGTGATATTCCTTTTGACAAACCTGCTAGCCTATGCTTTGATGAATTTGGCAACTTTGTTGCCAAACAACAGAGGTTTAATGATTATGTTAGCAGACATTTGGAACAAAGTACTCGTATGCTTAGTCATTTAAGTGCTTGTGTAGACATAAATGTCAATGATCCAAAGCTTCTGAGTAAACCTGCCTCTATGATTACTACTCAGGTAGAACAAGTACTTAAAGCCAAGAATGACTTGCTCAATGAATTAAATGACAACTCTGTGAGAGTCATTACTAGAGGAGGCAAAATGACTCAGGAACCTTTGTATCCTGAAGGTCATCCTAAGAGAATTGATCAAGATTCTCAAGGAATTAATGCTGATACACCCAGTCATCCTAAGGAGAAGAAGAAGGATGATAGAAACCTACATGCCAGTTCACCAAATACTGTTACACATGAAGAACCTAATGCTATTTCTGCGTCTGATGCAGAAACACAATCTGGTGATGAACATGAACCTGGTGACAATATGGATAGTGATGTTCATAATAATGCTCAACCTAGCAATGATGAGGATGTGGAGATTGAACCTACGGTTAATCCTGATAACCCACAACCTAAGAGATAGATAAGAATGACTTCACTCCTAGGAAGCATGGTAAAGAAAGGGAGCCATGGGTTCAGAGATCTATGCCCTTTCCTCCTAAGACATCCAAGAAAAAGGATGATGAGGACTTTGAGCTCTTCGTTGAGATGATAAGACCCATCTTTCTGCAGATGCGGTTAGCTGATATGCTCAAAATGTCTTTGTATGCCAAGTACATGAAAGATATCGTGACTAATAAATGGAAGATACCAGATCTTGAGATCTCCACCATGCTTGCCAATTACACTTTCAAAGGTCGAACTCCTAAGAAACTTGGTGATCTCGGAGTGCCCACTATACATTGCTCCATTAAAGGAAACTACGTAAGAACTGCCTTATGTGACCTTGGAGCCGGTGTTAGTGTTATGCCGCTCTCTCTTTATCGTAGACTTGAATTGGATAAGTTGACAACCACTGAAATTTCTCTGCAAATGGCCGACAAATCAACTGCTTTCCCTATCGGCATTTGTGAGGATGTGCCTGTTGTGGTTGCTAACACCACTATCTTAACAGACTTTGTTATCTTGGATATTCCCGAGGACGATGCCATGGCTGTCATCCTCGGAAGACCCTTTTTGAACACTGCAGGGGCTGTTATAGATTGCAACAAAGGCAATGTCACTTTCCATGTTGACGGTAATGAGCACACAATGCACTTTCCGAAGAAACGATATCAAGTACATTGCATCAATGCTAACGAAAAAACTTCATCGATTATTATTGGGAGCTTTGAATGCCCTATTCCTCGTGTCAAGATGAAGTATGACTTGCTTGTTGGGGAGATACATATCCCGATTGAGGTGACTTAGTGGCTATTCAAAAATTCTTCGTTCTCTCTTGCGATTTGAGAAGGTTTTGTCATGAGGGTTTGATCAACCCCATTGACGGATTTCTTTCGATGACCATGAAATGGATGAATCAAAGGGTTACATACCTCTGTTCCAAGCTTTCAGTTTCTGTTGCTTAGAAGAAAAATGAAAGAATTAGTTTAGTTTTTCCTGTTTTCTGTTTTAGCTTCCCGGAGAAAAATACCCCGAAAATAAAAGTTCTTCGATGGTCCTGAAAATTTAGTATGATTTTTTCTGGAATATTTGAAAAATACTAGGCCTGAGAGCTGGCCTGGGGGCCAGACCAGTGGGCCACAAGCCCTGCAGCCGCCGCCCCCTGGTGGCGGCTAGCAAGCTTGTGGGGCCCACAGGGACCCCCTCCACTCATTCCAGCTCCCATCCTCTTCTTCCACCTCCAGAAAAAATTGTTTCGCAGCTCAAACCCGTGTTCTTGCTCATTTGGCTGTGATTTTCGATCTCCTTGCTCAAAGCACCATTCTCCGAACCGTTTTGGGGGAAATTACTCCTTGGTAAGTGACTCCTCCATTGGTCCAATTAGTTTTTGCTCTAGTGCTTTATCCTTTGCGTATTCTTGCTACCTTGGTGACCCTGTTCTTGAGCTAGAAATGTTGATTTTAGCTGGTCCCAAGTAGTTTCAGCGCGTGATACGGTCTCTAGGCACTAGTAGGAGTATTTGCTACAAGGTGTGGTTGGCCTTCATTCACTTTTCTCTTGAACTTCAAAAATTTCAGCAAAAGGAAATTATGTTTAGGAGGAAGTTTCATGGTGGTTCCTCAAGTAAGAAGGGTCCCCGTCTTTCTTTTCAGGAGCCCGAACCTTTTCAACTAAGGGACACACCGGTACAACCCTGTGAATGGCCTTCCGATGAGTTCATGATCGAAGCAGGTTTCAAGGATGAGTTTGATACACTTGTGCGCAATGCCGGGTTAGAAGAATTCCTCTCAGATAAATGTGAACAGTATGCTATGCTCATTGCCTCTTTCGTGCGTAGATTTAAATTTTCAGTTGGCCGTCACTCATCCATAATGTTTGATCTGTATGATAAATCCTACGCCATGGATTTGGAGGATTTCAATAGGATTTGCAAGATACCAGATGGGGGTAGTATTAATGATCCTTCTAAGTCTTCGGTCAGAGACTTTGTCTCCAGTATAACTGTTGGAGAAACCAGGGATATCATGCAAGCCACCATAGGAAGCATCCATTTCCCTGCCTTGCACTACTTTGCCCTCTTCATAAGTAGGTGCATTAACGGCAAGGGTGCACATTGTCACTTATGCGCTTCCGACCTTAGTATCCTTAAGAGCGCAGTAACAGGTGACAAGAGCTTCAATATGGGAGCTATAATAGCAAGGAGGCTGAATAATAATGCCATTGAGGGGGATTTCTTTGGTGGAATTTATGCTACACGCTTAGAAAATTTTCTTGGAGTATCCATCCATTCAGAAGACCCTCCTCTCCGTACAGCCTACCTTGATCGTGTCGCTCTAACACGCTACCAGTTCCTTGAGAGGGATCATGGATCCCTCCTATACCGCTTGATATTTAACCGACAGCGTCTTTTCCATATTACCCTTCCTGCTCCTGCTTTCTTTGATTTTCAGGTAAAACGAAGATACTACATAACCATAGGGGAGACAGAGGAGTATGAGAGGGAGGCGACGGCTGCTTGACTTCGTGAGGCAGCTATTCAGGCAGTGGCTGCAACACTCCCGTATAACACCCATTATGATTTTGGGTTTCGCCAGGACCATCCTTGGGAGTAGAACAAGCTAGGCCAAAAGCCTAAGCTTGGGGAGTACATGTTCTCACCAACCTTACATTCATGCTTATGCTTTCACTTTGTTCGTCGGTGTTCACACTTTGCCACTGTATTATCCATGCTAGTTTATTTTCGTTTTCTTGTTTTGTGTCCTTTTGAGAAAACCCAAAAAGATTTTCCTTTCTTCTTTTGCTTGTTGGGAGCTTTCCCGTGTAAATAGTTTTCTTTCTCTTTGGGTCAAGGTAGAAGATATTGGTTACAATATTTAGTGGTTCTTGCATGCATACCTGTTTAGCTTTCAAAGAGCCATATTACTTTGTCTTCTCCTTTGTGTTTGAGTGCAGATTCGGCTTAGTCCAATGCACGAGCACTCTTATTATTGTTCACATCGTTCGATCGTGCAAGTGAAAGGCAATAATGATGATATATGATGAAGTGAGTGAGACTGGAAAAGCTGGTATGAACTCTATCTATTTCGTTTTTGTAAATATAACTACCTTGTCGACCCAGATTCAACTTTATTGTGAGAGAACCATGTTTGCAATGACAACTTAGAGATCATAGTTTCTGATGCCATGCTTAACTAGTTGAGAGCTTATAATGGTTTGTCTTGAATGCCAACATAGATTTTGAGATGACTATGATGTAGTATGATAGGATGGTATTCTCCTTTGAATGTTTCAAGTGGCTTAACTTGGCGCATGTTCATGCATGTAGTTGAAACAAAATCAACATAGCCTCTATGACGTTCGTGTTCATGGTGATTTATATCTTGTTCATGCTTGCATTCAATGTTAGTCAAACTCATTGCATCTTGATGACTGTTGTCGCTCTATAGTTGGTCACTTCCCAGTCTTTTGCTAGCCTTCACTCGTACTAAGCGGAATACTGCTTGTGCATCCACTTCCATAAACCCAAAAGTTTTTCCATGAGAGTCCTCCATACCTACCTATTTGCGGTATCTACCTGCCGTTCCAAGTAAATTTGCACGTGCCACTCTCTAAACCTTCAAGAAATAATCTGTTTTGCATGCCCGAACCGCTCATGTGGTGACAGGGGGCTATTGGTATCTTCCATGCTAGGAGTGTTATCCTCGACATGTGTTTATTCACTGTCATTCACGAGAAAGGGGCTGGTAATTGGAATGCCCAGTTCCATGCTTAAATCGAAAACATAACTGTAAAACAAGACTCCCCCGGATTGATGTTAGTATGGACGGTACCAGAGGATTCGGCTAGCCGTGGAGTGTGATTGATTGGCGGTGGGGGAGTTAAAACTTTACTTTTCTGTTTGGGAACCGCCTATAGCATGAGTAGCATGGAAGATATTGAGAACTCTTGGTCATTGCGTTGACAATGAAAGCATGCCACCCAAATGTATTATCTCTGTTTTCAAAGTTTGAGGTCTGGCACCTTTGCAAATCAATGCTTCCCTCTGCGAAGGGCCCGCCTATTTATTTTCCTGTTGAGTCATCCTCTTCTTGTATAAGCACCAATTAGGGAGCACCTCTGTCATTTTTTATGCTTTGCTTTTGATTGATATTGAGTATGACCATGACTGGATCTTCGTTGCTATGAATTACAATGTTTAGTCAGCCCTTGATCTTTGAAAGTGCTCTGCATTTATGTTTTGCGGTCTCAGAAAGAGCTAGCGAGATACCACCTATTCATATTGCCTCATGCTTGTTTTGATTGAAGTGTTGGTATTTGAAATTCATTATTATTTGCTCGTTAGCTGATTATGCCATTGATATTAGTTTACCGTGAGACCTTTGTGTCACTTGCTTATGTGGTTAACTTGTGATCTTGCTGAAATTCTGGTTATGAGTTAGACATAGTTGCAACAACAAGATCAAAGAGAGTTTGTCAAAGTTTTTCTTTCTCTCTCAGTTTGTCAACTGAGTTGCTTGAGGACAAGCAAGGTTTTAAGCTTGGGGGAGTTGATACGTCTCCATCGCATCTACTTTTCCAAACTCTTTTGCCCTTGTTTTGGACTCTAATTTGCATGATTTGAATGGAACTAACCTGGACTGACGCTGTTTTCAGCAAAATTGCCTTGGTGTTGTTTTTTGTGCAGAAATGAAAGTTCTCAGAACGTCTTGATAATTTACGAAGAATATTTCTGGACAATATGAAAAATACCTGTGCAAAGATCCACCGGAGGGGATGGGCGAGTGGGCCACAAGCCGTGTAGCCGCCACCCCCTGGTGGCGGCTAGCAAGCTTGTGGGGCCCATGTGGCTCTGCCGCCCCCAATCTCAGCTCTATAAATTCACTTTCGTCCGAGAAAAAATCAAGAGAGAAGATTTCGTCGCGTTTGTGATACGGAGGCGCCGCCACATCCTTTTCTTCATCTGGAGGGCAGATCTGGAGTCTGTTTTGGGCTCCAGAGAGGGGAAATCGTCGCCATCGTCATCATCAACCTTCTTCCCTCTCTAATTCCATGAAGCTCTTCATCGTTCGTGAGTAATCTATTCGTAGGCTCGCTGGGCGGTGATGAGTAGGATGAGATCTATCTTGTAATCGAGTTAGTTTTGACGGGATTGATCCATAGTATCCACTATATTCTGAGATTGATGTTGTTACTACTTTGCCATGCTTAATGCTTGTCACTAGGGCCCGAGTGCCATGATTTCAGATCTGAAATTATTATGTTGTCACCAATATATGTGTGTTTTAGATCCGATCTTGCAAGTTGTAGTTACCTACTATGTGTTATGACCCGGCAACCCCGGAGTGACAATAACCGGAACCACTCCCGGTGATGACCATAGTTTGAGGAGTTCATGTGTTCACCAAGTGCTAATGCGTTGGTCTGATTCTTTATTAAAAGGAGAACCTTAATATGCCGTAGTTTCCTTTTGGACCCCGCTGCCACGGGAGGGATGGACAAGAGATGTCATGCAAGTTCTTTTCCCTAAGCATGTATGAAGACACACGGAATGAATGCCTACATCACATTGACGAACGGGAGCTAGCCACATATCTCTCCGTGTTATAACTATTGCATGATGAATATCATCCAAACAAATCACCGACCCATTGCCTACGAGTTTGTCCCAATGCTGCTGTTACTTTTTTGCTCTCCTGCTGTTACTCTCTCACTATTGCTGTTCCTTGCCACTGCTGCTACTCGTTACACTGCTGCTACCTGCTACAATTTTGGTTCGCTGGTCGTTGACGGGAAAATACAATTTCTGTCAACGGGCAACTTATGGCGCCATTGATACAATCGTTAGGAATAGTCTGCCTTCAACAGATCGTTTCTGACACTATTGTTATCATACTACTTTGCTGCTGACAATTTGCTTGCAGATACTAATCTTTCAGGTGTGGTTGAATGTGACACATTCAGCTGCTAATACTTGAGAGTATCCTCTCACCTCCTGTCGGCGAATCAACAAATTGGGTTGAATACTCTACCCTCGAAAACTGCCTCGATCCCACGCGCTGGTGGGTTATTGCAAGACAATTTCTAATTGTTGAGCAATCGAGAACAACATTCGTCTAGCTATTGCCAGAGAGTGCTAGTCAATCGCCTGCCCATGGACTTCAAACTGCCCGAGAAGCTTACAAAAGAAGAAGAGTCGGAGTTTATCCCCATTTCCTCCGAGTTGAAATCTTTGAACAACAACGGGCTCATTGGGATTGATCTATTCCGCTGCTGGATAGAGTGGAACATCCTTCCCTTGAGCCGCCGAGACGGGTTGATGTATGAATATGATGTTACAGTAGACCATCCATAGTGCTTCAGTCGCAAAAACTCTCGGAGAGTGAAATCGTCGGAATCATCAAGAAACAGACCGGCGAATCCTTGGAAGAATGTGCCAAGATTGGGCTTAAGGCCTTCTGCCGCTCCAACCCGGTGCCGCTAGTCAGAATCCAAGCCGCCTTTCGTCCTTTTTATGCCTAGCAATGCTCTTGGTTTGAAATTCGCTTCCATTCATCGGAAAACTGACGTATTTTGGCAAAGGGGCCCCAAAGTGGCCGCCCAAAAGACCACCAAGCCGCCACCAAAAAAGAAGAAGACAATAAGCTAAAAGAAAGCCGCCACCAAAGATTCATCTTTTGTTGGCGAGTCACAAGGTGACGAGGCACACTCAGAGGTAAGGCTTCCCCCTCACTCATTATCTATGTATTCCGACTTATGTTTATACCATGCATCCTTATGTGTAGGGCGAGGACAATGAGAGCCAAGATGATGTGGTTGGGGTAATTTCCATTTCTTCCGACTCACCTTCTCCTTCCCCTAGACCAACCAGGCGGATCTGCGGAAAAGTGCCCATATCTCACCCATATGCTTATATGGATCCTAATTTCCTTTTGAAGAAAGCAAGATTTACCCCTAAGCGCAAGACCCGTAGTCGCTCTAGCAACTTAATCACCGGACTGCCTAAGAAAAAAACCGGTCAGAAACGCACCCCCGAGGCACATTCTTGTTTTATCATACCCTTTCTTGTGTAAAATGCGACTCGCCACTTCTTAAACTTCGAGCCTTTGTTCTATCAGACTTATCCCCCTACATCTGGCGACTCGGCAATATCAGCTCTCCCACCGATGATTCGTGTACAGGGGTGAGTCTTTTTGTTAATCCCAATTACTTCTAAACAATCGATATGTGCTTTTAATCTTGGTGCTTTTGTCGCAGATCACAAGCGAAGAGAAGGAAAACCGGCGACCTATCTTCTGCTCCCAACACATCTGACGTCCAGGGCACGAGCACCTCTGTCCCTGAAGCGGATAAAGAGCAAACGACGGCTTATGATATTCCTACGGACGATATTCCCGAAGCCCGGGATGACTCGCCCATTATTTTGAAGGAAACCGCTGATAAGGGTAACCTGCCAAGCCCTCTCCAAGCGACTGACGATCCAGACGATGTCGTGGTCACCGGTAGTAGCTATTCCACTCCTCCGACTGCAGTACTTTCCAAGCATACCTCCAAGGCAACTCACCCTTCTTCTGATGAAGACACAGACAACCTCAAGCTCCCCCAATATGATAAGCTGGAATTCGACCAACTTTGTTCCGGCTTCATAAGTCATCTGGAGAGGGATTATGAAATGAACAAGAGCTTGATTCGTCTTATGAGGATTAAGCATGAGGTACATATGCTTATGTATTTTCCTGCACCCATTAGCCTTCCAAGGGCCGGCTCATCTTTTGAAAGACGAGCCGGGTCATTGAATATAAAAAATCTCCAACCTGTAGCCCCCAAGGGCCGGGTCATCTTTTGAAAGATGAGCCGGGTCTTGCATATAATAAAAACTTCAACCTGTAGGCCACAAGGGCCGGGTCATCTTTTGAAAGATGAGACGAGTCTTGTATTAGATAAAAACTTCAATCGGTAGCCCCCAAGGGCCGGGTCATCTTTTGAAAGATGAGCCGGGTCTTGTATATGATAAAAACTTCAACCTGTAGCCCCCAAGGGCCGGGTCATATTTTGAAAGATGAGCTGGGTCTTGTATTAGATACAAACTTCAACCTGTAGCCCCCAAGGGCCGGGTCATCTTTTGAAAGATGAGCCGGGTCTTGCATTAGATAAAAACTTCAACCTGTAGCCCCCAAGGGCCGGGTCATCTTTTGAAAGATGAGCCGGGTCTTGTATTAGATAAAAAACTTCAACCTGTAGCCCCCAAGGGCCGGGCCATCTTTTGAAAGATGAGCCGGGTCTTGCATTTAGATAAAAACTTCAACCTGTAGCCCCCAAGGGCCGGGTCATTTTTTGAAAGATGAGCCGGGTCTTGCATATGGTATGATTTTGAAGAAAAAATCATACATTAGCCCCCAAGTATGAGTAGTATTGCTTGCAGTAATGCTGAAACTTGTCTCCCCAAATTTGATGTGCAGGAGTCTGTGACACAGACTGAGTCAGCGGTAGCCGACTTAAAGAAAAATCTGACTGAACAACAGGATGCACACTCCGAGTTGGAGAAGTAATTCCACTTACTTCAGGCTGAGCTGGAGAAGATGAAGGCTAACCAGCAAAAATTTGAGAAGAAAGCCAAAGCCGACCAAGCCGCCATTCTTAAGCGTGCTGAGCAGGCTGAGGAAAAATTGGAAGCCGCCCAGCAAGAGCTAACCGGCTTAAAGAAGCATGTGTCCAATATGACAGTCGCCATGTTTGGTAAGTGTTAACCTTTGACTGTTGATTAACTTAATCTGATATAAAAAATTATCAAATACTGATGTGTCCTTTGTAGGTGCACGAGCCACCAATCTTCCAGACGACTGCCTACTTAAGTTAAAAGCTATATATACCTTCGCTGAGCAGCTATACACCAGGGGCGTGCTGACGATCAAGGCGGTGATGGGCAGCAAGGAGCCAGTCAGAACTATCAAGCACATGCTCAGTTTTTTGTCCACCTTGCCTCCTTAGATAGAAGAACTAAAACGGTCAGCCGTCCAGAAGGGAGTCTTGAATACCCCGAGTCAGTGCTTAGCCTATGCCCCGGAGCTCAAACCGGAAGAAATAGCCACCGGCTACCCCGAGCTGAGAGATGACGGGTCAGAATTCACCGAGGTGGACTACCACCGAGTTATCATAGAATCTCGTTATGCGGCAACTCAAATGGCCGCCAGCTTAGATTTATGTAAATACCAAGCCGCCTATGACGAGAAGAAAAAGAAGGTGACGCCTCCGTCATATGAAACTGCTAGCTTGGTTCCTCGCCGACCCAAAAATCCTTTTGATCTTGACATGGACCTATCTCTCTTTCTGATGATGATGATGAGTTCGTTGCCCTGTCCAAGTGTAATTGGAAACTGGACGACTTACAAATCGAAAGCGGGGAGAGCTCAAGGCAAGGTGACTCGGTGGCAGCTTGATTTGTCAACAAATCCTTTCTTCACTGGGGGATGACACCCATTTTGGCCACGCGAGCCATGTAATAGCTGTGTTTAGTGCTTGTGGAAAAACAATTAGGCAGTAGTACCTTTTGATGGAATCACTGTTTATTCCTTGAATCTATGCATGACTCGCCTTTTGATGGAACCACTGGTAGTGCTTGAATCTATGCATGACTCGCGTGCAATTTTGATGAACCAGGGAATGTCATAATGTGACAAACAAGTTTTTTCCTGATGTGTTTAGGAAAAACAACAACCGAGCCAGTATGTGCATGGCCAGGAATAGACCAACCCCGTGGATCATGGCAAGAAATAAATTAGCCCCCGGGTTATGGCGAGAAATAAATCAGCCCCCGGGTTATGGCAAAAAATGGTTAAAAAATGAGTCGGGGCGAGTTGTAATCATAAGCCGACTCAAAGATACTTACAAACCTTGTGGTTTGGCCATCAAGATGTAAAATTTTATCGACTCAGTGAGTTTCGATAGTATAAGACGAGTTTGTAAAACTCTAGTGTTACCCTTAGAAAGCTTTTTGCAAAAATCTTTGTTGTTTCAGACCGGCTGATTAGGCGCGAGTCAAGCTTCCGTGAAGCAGGTTCAATGAACCAATGGTTTCTCTATTTCCCATGTATGACTCTAGCCGGTACCTTTTATGTTTTAACCAAGGTGAGTTCAGGGTCCAAATAACAGATTGACTCGCCCTGAGTACATAGGTCCATGTGGCGACTTGTTCAACACATAGTCGAGTATAACTATTTGTAATGCGGTAATTTTTTTCTAGCCAAGAGGGTATTCAGGATGAACTCAATGAGTGGAAGCCCTCAAGTGACCTATGATTTAGGAAGAAACCAGACATAGGATCACAGAAGCGTATACGCTCTTACTGCAAAACGACTTGGGGACTAGTAGCCCCCCAAGTAAGCCGGCTTAATTCTCAAAACCATATAAGGCGCCTATGTTCTAACCGTGCAACGTGGCAACGTTGGTCCTCTTTGGCTTTATGAAGGCCCAGTTTTGAAGTAAGCGCAACATGGCGACTTACGCTCTTTGACCTTGATGACGTCCATGTTTGGGCGACTTATAGAACAATAAAGACTCATGCTTTCAAAAGCTGAAATGGCGAGAGACCCCAAAGTTCGTGGGTGCCGGCTTTATTGCTTTCATAATTCATGGATTACAATTTTCTAAAAACTGATAGAGAAAAAGGGGGGAGCTCATGGCTCTAAGTGTAGTAAGGCCGCAGATGGGCTATGTTCCAGGGGCGAGTTGTCTCAACCTCTGTAGTTGGCCGATCTGGGCGAAGATCCACCAAGTAGTATGAGCCGTTCCGAAGATTCTTACTGATGACAAACGGTCCTTCCCATGGAGGTGATAGCTTGTGCATACTAGTATGATCTTGAATCAAGCGGAGCACCAAGTCACCTTCTTGGAAAGCTCGGCTCTTGACCCGGTGACTATGGTAACGTCACAAGTCCTGTTGGTAAATCACCGATCGTGATGCGGCCAAGTCACGTTCCTCCTCCAAGGCGTCCAGCGAGTCTTGTCGTGCCAACTCGTTGTCCTGTTCCACGTAGGCGGCGACTCGTGGGGAATCATGTTTGATGTCACTTGGTAACACCGCTTCTGCTCCGAGGACCAGAAAGAACGGAGTAAAACCCGTGGAGCGGTTTGGAGTCATCCTGATACTCCACAGTACTGATGGCAACTCCTCGACCCAACATCCTGGAGTGCGTTCCAAAGGTACCATCAGCCGAGGCTTAATCCCCCGCAATATTTCCCGATTCGCCCTCTTTGCCTGTCCATTAGACTCGGGATGTGCAACCACGGAAACATCAAGCCGTATATGCTCTCGTGAACAAAACTCTTGCATTGCACCTTTGGATAGGTTAGTACCATTGTCAGTAATGATACTATGAGGATATCCGAATCTGAAAATCAGCTTCTTCAAGAATTTGACGGCCGTATCAGCGTCATAACTGCTAACAGGTTCCGCCTCCACCCACTTGGTAAATTTGTCAACCGCCACCAATAGGTGAGTCTTTTTGGTGGAGGACATCTTGAAGGGGCCGACCATATGAAGCCCCCAGACTGCAAACGGCCAAGTGATTGGTATCATCCGCAATTCCTGAGCCGACACACGCATCTGGCATCCAAACTTTTGGCAGCCATCACATCGGCGAACGATCTCCTCTGCGTTTGCGTGAGCCATCAGCCAATAGAACCCATGTCTGAAGGCCTTAGAAACCAAGGATCGGGACCCGGCCATATGACCACAGTCGCGTGCGTGAATCTCATTGAGGATCATACATCCTTCTTCAGAAGAGACGCATCTTCGAAATACCCCCGAGGTGCTTCGTTTGTGTAACTCGCCATTGTGTATGATATTGGATTTACACCGACGGACGATTTGGCGAGCTAACAACTCGTTGGCTGGTAACTTGCCTCTGGTGAGGTATGCCATGTAAGGAATCTCCCAGTCTGGAGTAGCACGAAGAGCCGCCACGAGTTGAGACTCGGGGTCCGGTACCGCTAAATCTACCTCCGAAGGTAGTTTCACCGAAGGGTTATGTAATATATCCAAAAAGACATTGGGAGGAACGGACTTACGCTGTGAACCAAGGCAGGAAAGAGCGTCCGCCGCTTCATTAAGCCGCCGGTCGATGTGATCCACTTGATAACCATTGAAGTGACCCACCACATCTGACACAACTCATCTGTAAGTAGCCATCAGAGGGTCTCGTGAATCCCAGGTGCCAGAAACCTCCTGCGCCACTAGATCTGAATCGCCCATACATCGCACTCGTGTGAGATTCATCTCTTTGGCGAGTCGCAAACCATGGAGCAAAGCTTCGTATTCTGCTACATTATTGGTACATGGGAACATGAGCCGAAGGACATAGCAAAACTTGTCACCTTGAGGCGAAGTTATGACCACACCAGCCCCCGAGCCTTCCAACTGTCTGGACCCATCGAAATAGATGGTCCAATAAGTAAGATCGGGTCTCTCCTCCGGGATTTGTAACTCGGTCCAATCATTGAAGAAGTCCACGAGTGCTTGAGATTTGATGGCCGTCCGAGGCGTATATCACACATGATGGGATCCAAGCTCGATGGCCCACTTAGCGATCCGTCCAGTAGCCACTCGATTCTGTATGATGTCTCCGAGGGGGGCGGAGCTGACGACCGTGATTGGGTGTTCCTGGAAGTAATGCTTCAGCTTTCGACTCGCCATGAACACCCCAAAAACCAGCTTTTGCTAATGTGGGTAACGTTGCTTGGAGAGGGTGAGGACCTCGCTGATGAAATACACCGGTCGTTGGACCGGGTACTCCTTTCCTTCTTCCTTCCGCTCGACAACTACTGCCACACTGAACACTTTGGAATTGATTGCAATGTACAGGAGCATAGGTTCCTTGTCTGCCAGAGCCGGCAACACTGGCGGGTTAGCTAACTTCCGCTTCAAGGCTTCAAAAGTGTCATTGGCTTCGTCCGTCCGTATGAAACATGCACTTTTCTTGAGCAACTGGTAGAGAGGGATGGCATTCTCCCCAAGGCGACTTATGAAGCGGCTCAGGGCTGCGATTCGACCCGCCATACGCTGGACCTGGTTAATGTTGGTTGGTTTTCCTAGTGAGGTAATTTCCTCAATCTTGTATGGGTTGGCCTCAATGCCACACTCCGACACCAAAAAACCCAATAATTTCCCCGCAGGGACACCAAAGACGCACTTGGTGGGGTTAAGCCTCATCTGGTAGACGCGTAGGTTGCCAAAGGTTTCCTTGAAATCCTCTAAGAGCGACTCCTTTCGGTGAGACCTGACCATGATGTCGTCGACATAAGCATGGACATTACGGCCTATCTGGCTGTGCAAGCAATTTTAGATGCAGCGCTGGTAAGTCGCCCCCGCACTCTTGAGCCCAAACGGCGTGGACACGTAACAGAAAGCTCCGAATGGGGTTATGAAGGATGTCTTATCCTGATCCGCGACCGCCATCTTGATCTGATGGTATCCTGAATAAGCGTCCAAGAAACACAGACGTTCGCAACCCGCTGTCGAATCAATAATTTGATCAATGCGGGGAAGGGCGAAGAGATCCTTCGACAGGCTTTGTTGAGGTCAGTGTAGTCAATGCACATGCGAAAAGTACCGTTCTTCTTGAGCACCAGGACCAGGTTAGCCAGCCATTCAGGATGGAAAACCTCGATGATGAACCCGGCGGCAAGGAGCCGGGCTACTTCCTCTACGATCGCCTTACGACGTTCTTCATTAAACATGCGAAGGTATTGTCGAACCGGCTTAACTTTAGGGTCAGTATTAAGATGGTGCTCAGCGAATTCTCTCGGTACACCCGGCATGTCAGAAGGTTTCCATGCAAAGATGTCCCGATTCTCACGGATGAATTCGATGAGCGCGCTTTCCTGTTTGGGGTCGAGACCCGCCCCAATAGTGAACTGCTTGGTGGAGTCGCCCGGCGTAAAGTCGATAACCTTGGTGTCGTTCGTTGGCCTAAATTTGAGAGGTGGCTCAGAATCGATGATCGGCCTTTTGAGCGACGTCATGTCCGCCGGGTCAATATTGGATTGGTGAAACTTGAGCTCCTCAGCCACGCAAGCTGACTCGGCATAAGCCGCGTCTCCTTCTTCACATTCTTGGGCTATCTTCCTATCGTCGTTGATGGTAATAGGACCCTTAGGTCTGGGCATCTTGAGTTTGAGATAAACATAGCATGGGCAGGCCATGAATCTGGCATACGCCGGCCGTCCAAACAGCGCATGATAGGGGCTCTTGATTTTGACCACTTCGAACAGGAGGGACTCGCTTCTGTAATTTGATTTTGTGCCAAAAGCCACGTTAAGCTTAATCCGCCCAATTGGATATGCCGACTTACCGGGGACGATGCCGTGGAAGACCGTGGATGATGGCATCAGGTCTTTTTCCAAGAGGTTCATCCGCCAAAAAGTGTTGAAATATAGGATGTTGATGCTGCTGCCTCCGTCCATGAGGACAATGGAGAGGGTGTACCCCCCGACTTGGGGAGCCACGACCAAAGCCAAGTCGCCAGGGTTGTCAACTCGGGGTGGATGGTCTTCCCTGCTCCAGGTTATGGGTTGCTTAGACCAGTGAAGGTACCGGGGGAGCGCCGGCTCAGCTACGAAAGTTCTATGCTTCACCTTATGATCCCGCTTACAGGTTTTGGTGGTGAACACGTGGTATTGCCCGTTGTTCAATTGTTTGGGGTTATTCTGGAACCCGCCTCGATCTTCCTGCCGCTGGGGTTCTCCTTGCGGGGGGGGGGGGGGGGTTGCTGGAACGCTCCTGGCAGGTGGTACTGCTGGTTGTGAATTTGGTACTGGCTAGCGTTGGACTGTGACCCGCCCTGTGGTCCTTGGTTAGGAAAACCATCGAACGTGACCTGGCATGACCCGGATGCACCGGGTTGTTCCTGTCGCTGGGCCTGTTCGCCACCTTGACCTCTCGTGAGCGCCTCAGCCCGAAATTCCTACATCACATAGCAATCTTCCCATGAGTGAGTCGCCGGTCCGTCGGCCGTGGCGTGCTGCGGGCACGGGCCTTTAAGCATTTCATGGTAATTACGTGGTTTCTTCCCACTATAGCCCCGCTTCTTCTGACGTGGGTTTCCGTTGCCGGTATTAGTATTAGCAACAAATTCCGTAGGACCTTCCTCTTGTCTCTTCTTGCCGTGCCCGCCATGGTGGTGGTTGCCTCGGCCTTGAAACTGAGAATGACCCTTGTGTAACTCGCCCTTCCTGGCGGTACTAATTTTGTCGTCGTCCTCTCCAGGATCCTTGGTGTCGTCCGACTCAGCATACCTGGTGAGGGTATCCATTAACTCGCCCATGTCCTGTACTTTTTGCTTAAGTCTCCCTAGCTTAAGTACCAGAGGTTTGTAATGGCAATTCTTCTCCAGGATCAACACCGCGTGAACCGCCGAAATGCCTTCCGATGAATGAATAACTTCCGCGACTCGCCGGGTCCAATGATGGGCCGACTCATCCGGCCGCTGGACGCAGTGCTGTAGGTCAACGATGGTCATCGGGCGCTTGCAGGTCCCTCTGAAGTTCTTGATGAAGCGCTCCTTTTAGCTCCGCCCAAGTGTTGATGGAGTTGGGCAGCAGGTTTTTGAACCACGCGCTTGCCGTCCCTTCAAGCATCATAGTGAAGTACTTAGTGCAGACCGCCTCGTTTACGTTAAGCATATCCATCGCAAGTTCGTAGCTCTCGACTCATGACCCTGGTTCGAGATCCGGCGAGTAATTAGGGACCTTCCGGGGCCCTTTGAAGTCCTTCGGCATGCGCTCGTTGCGTAAAACTGGTGCAAGGCACGATACCCCGATGTGCTTGCCTCCAGTGTCCAGGGGCGCGGGAGGTGATGGCATGTAAGCCGGGTAAGCCTGAACCGCCATGGCCATTGGCTCTATGTGACGCGCGGCTCGCGCTGCCTCCATGATATCCTGGGCTCACGTGTCGGGCATCCCGAGCGGGTCGTGCTGAGGGAATCGCCATGACCCACTAGTTACTGCGGGGAAGTCCTCATGGCGACTTTTGGTGTGACTCGCCTGAGGCATGGAGTGCAGCCGATCAAGGCTATGAGAATATTGTGCGTGCTGAACCACGTCCGTCTTCAGCATCTCAATGGCGTTTCTGGCTTCTACCTCGGCCGGGGTGTTTCCGTAGATCGTAAGGGAATCCAGGTGGCGGGTTGCCGCCATCACATTGTCTACGGGATTCGAGAAGTGACCCCGTGGCGTCTGGAACCGAGTCGCATGGGCATCCATTGGCTGAGGCGATGGCGGATTGGGCGGGGGAATCGCTCCTCCCCTCGGGACGGTCTGTAAAGGCCGATCAGGACCCGCCCCTGGGGTGCGCGGGGTGTCGAAAAGGCGAGTTGGATGTAAGTCGACCGGGATGCGCCCGTGGTGCCTCCTTTGGTGAATGGCATCGGACGCGAGCTACTGTCTCTCGAGCCGCCATCCTTCGGTGTTCAGCCGCTCCATCTCTGCTGCGATCGCGGCCTGCTGTGTCTCCACCCTGGCGGCTTCTGCCTCCTTGTCCCATTGTGCCTTGGCCATTGCCTCCCACAGTTTAGCTAGCTCGGCATTGACAGACTCCTGATTCTCAGATGTGACGGTGGTTGCCATGAGGTTGTCGACCTCCGCCACTAGCTCCACCATGGTTTGTGCTGGGGGTTTGGATGTTCCCCCGATCTCGTTATTGCCAGTTGGATTCTGCTGAGGCTGTGCTGACCCTGCCATGTAGATGGCGATTTGTCGGCGGGACCTCTCGAAGACCTCGGGATCCATTTCCAATGACAGCCCCCCAAGTTGTCCTTCCTCAAGAGGGTGGATCGAATCCGTCTCACCCATGGACGACTCACCATCAGAATTGACAGGGTGATCTCCTGGCCCGCCACTTCGTCTTGTGTGTCGTCTCCCTGTGTAAAACCGACGAAAACGTGGTGACTCCTGTCCTGCCGTGTGACGGGGAGGAAGTACCTGGCCGGCTCGACGATATCGGTGGAGATGTCCGGCTCAGGCACGGGTGTCCTGATCATGCCGATGAAGACGTTGATTTTGCCGAAGGGGACTCGGTAGCCAGATTCGACGGAATCGGCCTCCATCTCCCACAGCGAGTTGTCGATGTAATACTTCCCACGGTTGCTCTTAGTCATGATGCCGACTGCATAGCTTTCTAACCCCGGTAGGGCTCCCTTCGAGAACTCAACTCCATCGTGCTCTAGCCCCACGGTGGGCGCCAACTGTCGTGGTTTTGTCACGGCAGATGTCCTCGTGAAAGGACTTAGAGATCGAGCCATCGCACCTTGGTGGTGACTCGAAGGGGGTGAGCGAAAGCGAGACTCAGATTTACCCAGGTTCGGCCCCTTGTGAGGAGGTAAAAGCCTACGTCCTGTTATGTGTGGATTAATGGTGGTTTAGATTACAAGGAGGGCGTAACTCGCCTGACCTAGCTCTTGATTCTCTCTAACCCCCCTGACCTCTCCCTGGAACTCGCCTTTATATACAGGTCGAGGCCTTAGGGTTTACAATGTCCTTCCATGCTACTCTTTGTGGCTTTCCTTATCTCTAAGTCGCCGTGTCCCCCACGATCAGGAGCTTCCTTGGTAATCCATCATCCACACGACTTGTCGAACCGCCATCCAACTTCTGGGCCACGAGACGCGCGGTAAATGGTAAGTCGCCGCTTTGGTGACCCGGCCCACTAAGGGCGGGTTACCCATAGGTAATATCCCCAACAAGTTTAGATCACTACTTTAATGATTTAAATGCTTCTATATTAGTTGACACAGAAAGTATAAGAAGTATTCAAATATCAGGAAAAGTTATATTTAAATCGTTAATATATTGTTGTGTTTAAAATGAAAATTCCAAACAAAAACAAAGTCACGGTTTGTATTTGTGATGAATAACTGAAGTTTCAATTGGCAAATTTAAATTAAGGTTTCTAAAATACATTGTGCTCTCTAGGTTAGCCGTATGTAATCCACCAACTAAATGTATTATATTCTTATAAGTGCAACCAATGTTCAAATTTATTTGATTTTGAATGAAAAGGTTGACTATACATTATGTGTTCTCAATAGCTTGATTTGAACATCGTACAATTGCTAATCCGTTGCAGCGCACGAGCACTTTCTTACTCTAAATGGGGAGCCACCAACCGTGGTGTGTACAGGCCCGACCCTGAGGGGGGGGGGGGGCGAGCGGGGCGGCCGCACCGGGCCCCCGACGCCAGTGGGGCCCCCAGCAAGTGAGTATTCTGTTATGGGCAGGCCTGTCTTGCAAACTAGTACCGTCATGGGGGCCCTGGCTAGCAAGCGCACGACTACACGAAGTGTTTCGTTCGCTAAAATAGGTCAGCGTGGGCAGTACGTGCACAATCACCACGCCAAGATCCCTTCCTTGAAATTCTATTCTAACGCGACTTGGAATTGATCTTGAGTATCTCCTGTTATGGTGCAAAGATTTTCCCATCCCCCGTTCTCCTCAATACCTCTACCCTATCCTCAGATAGATCAATTGACCCGCTGAACAACAAGTACGTCCTCACAGATCTAGGCTACATCTCAACCCCAATGTACCCATTTGAAGAAAATAAGCTATTGAGATTGTCATTTTCTAGTTTGGCGTCAAAAAGGGATGATGGGTAAGGTTTTTATTGAATTGATCTATACCTTCGTAACTTCGTTTTAATTTCCTAGCACTAAGTTTTCTTTTCTTTAGATTGTATATGCATCTGGCAGTGAGGAAAGGAAAAGAGAAAAGAAACAAGCAGGTGAGTTAGAATTCATTTGTAATTTTTGAGAGAAATAGGAATAGTTGAAACTAGACTAGTTGGTAATATTTGTCTCGGGAAACAAGTAACATTAATCCAGAAGATGAGGGCAATTAACAAATGATAGCAATGGTGATTATAAGAACATATTTAGTTCAATTGCTAGAGAATTTGATAGTCTTGACATGTAACCATATTTACTACGGATATGTGTGGTCCAAGAAATTACCATAATATTTATAATAAGGAAAAGGACATAATAGTGGAGAATGCCATATAAGAGTAGCGTTGGAAGAATTAGAAGATAATCCTAGGATGTAAAGAATAGTTGATATGAAAATTAATTTTGATGCACTTTAACTATTTATTATAATATGTAAGATATGTGTATATCATATTTGTTTAAACTTGTATTAAAAGGCCCCGGTTTCTAATTTCGCCCCGGGCCCCTAAAACCTCAGGACCGGCCCTGGGTGTGTAGATGTCTAGACAGTACACCGGGGATGTTCCAACGGTCGAGGAGGATCTCACTATTTCCTAGGACGTGGAGTAGCTTGCGATTTCTAGACTCCTCCTACCCGATATGCCGACACACTAGGAGTACTAGGGTCTGATGTTTTATTTGTACATGCTCCTCGTGCAACGCACAAACTCATTTGCTAGTAGTACTCAAATACATATGTGAACTTGAGGAGTTGGAGTATGCATTTTACCCATCACTGAAAATTCAGATCAAAAACCTCTAACACGATACCAGGGATACACTACCAACGTGTTTTGTTGTCTCCATCGATTTTAGCTGCATTGCATGTACTTCTCATATGAATCTAGCTAAGAAAATGCAAACAAAAGAAGAGGAAGAAGCAACAACAAAAGAAGAGGAAGAAGCAACCAGGGGAACTCGTTCACATGGTACCTCGTTTTCTTGAAGGGTGGAAAAATACGTGGCCGACATGCATAGCCGATACGTCTCAAACGTATCTATAATTTTTGATGGTTTCACGCTGTTATCTTGCCTTCTTTGTATGTTTTATGTACCTTTTTATATCTTTTTGGGACTAACTTATTAATTCAGTGCCAAGTGCCAGTTCCTGTTTTTTCCGTGTTTTTGACTCTTTTCAGATCTGATTTTGCAATGGAGTCCAAACGGAAGAAAAACCCCGAAATGATTTTTTCCCGAAAGGAAGAAGTCCACGGGGCTTTTGGGCCAAGCCAGGTGGGCTCCAGGGAGCCCACAATCCCCCACTCCGCCACCAGGGAGAGGCGGCGGTGGGTAGGCTTGTGGCCTCCCTGGCCGACTCCTGACCTAGGTCTTTGGCCTATAAATTCCCAAATATTCCGCAAAAAATCAGGGGGGCCTCGAAAATACTTTTCTGCCGCCGCAAGATTCCGTTTCCGCGAGATCTCATCTGGAGACCCTTCCCGGCGCCATGCCGGAGCGTATTTTGGAGTTGAAGGGCTTCTTCATTATCATCATCGCCCTTCCAATGACTCGTGAGTAGTTCACTTCAGACCTACGGGTCCGTAGTTAGTAGCTAGATGGCTTCTTCTCTCTCTTGGATCTTCAATACAAAGTTCTCCATGATCTTCATGGAGATCTATCCGATGTAATCTTCTTTGGTGGTGTGTTTGTCGAGATTCGATGAATTGTGGACTTGTGATCAGATTATCTATGATTTATATTTGAGTCTTTGCTGATTTCTTATATGCATGATTTGATACCCTTGTAAGTCTCTCCAAGTCTTGGGTTTTGTTTGGCCAACTAGATCTATGATTCTTGCAATGGGAGAAGTGCTTGGTTTTGGGTTCTGCCATGTGGTGACCTTTCCCAGTGACAGTAGGGGCAGCAAGGCACACATCAAGCAGTTGCCATCAAGGGTAAAAAGATGGGGTTTTTATCATTGGTTTGAGATTATCCCTCTACATCATGTCATCTTGCTTAACGCGTTACTCTGTTCTTACGGACTTAATACACCAGATGCATGCTGGATAGGGGTCGATGTGTGGAGTAATAGTAGTAGATGCATAAAGTATCGGTCTACTTGTTTCAGACGTGATGCCTATAGAAATAATCATTGCATAGATATCGTCACGACTCTGCATAGTTCTATCAATTGCTCGACAGTAATTTGTTCACCCACCATCTCCTTGCTTTCATGAGAGAAGCCACTAGTAAACACTACGGCCCCGGGTCTATTCACATCCATCGTTTACAACTCCGCTTTTACTTTGCTTTGTTACTTTGTTGCTTTCAGTTCTCACTTGGCGAACAATCTATAAGGGATTGACAACCCCTTCATAATGTTGGGTGCAAGCTTTTGTGTTTGTGCAGGATCTTGAGATACTCCTCCGCTGGATTGATACCTTGGTTCTCAAACTGAGGGAAATACTTACCTCCGCTGTGCTACATCATCCTCTCTGCTTCGAGGGAACACCAACGTAGAAGGATTCCTGGTGTCGTCAACGTGCCCATTTCTGGCGCCACTGGAAGGTCTTTTGTGCAACAGCATAACGGATATCAGAAGCATTCCTGCGCCATTGCCGGGGATCCTTTTGAAACATCAGAAGTATTTCCGGCGCCGTTGCCGGGGAGGAGGATTGCTTGCCGAGAAGGATCGCTTTCCGAGGAGGATCGCTTGCCGAGGAAATCAAGACAAGAGTAATCTCCCGTCAACACTCCTATTTCTGGCGCCTTTGCCAGGGAGGAGAAATCAAGATCTATCCAAGTAGGTCTCACAAACTCTTCTCTTGCATTTACTTTTGTTGCCAGTTGCCTCTTGTTTTCCTCTCCCCCACTTCACATTTGCCGTTTTCATTCGCCTTTCTCCTTCGCCGTTTTCTCTTGCCCTTGTCGTTTTCCTTTGCCGGTTTCTTGCTTGCTTGTGTGCTTGTTTGTTTGTTGAAGACATCATGTCTGAAAACACCAAACTTTGCGACTTCTCGAGCACTAATAATAATGATTTTTTTAGTACTCCGATTGCTCCCGCCACTAGTGCGGAGTCGTATGAAATCAACGCAGCTTTGCTGAATCTTGTTATGAAAGAGAAATTCTCTGGCCTTCCTAGTGAAGATGCCGCATCCCATCTCAATACCTTCATTGAGCTTTGCGATATGCAAAAGAAAAGGGATGTGGATAATGACGTGATTAAGTTGAAACGTTTTCCTTTCTTGTTGCGAGATCGCGCAAAAACTTGGTTTTCTTCTTTGCCTAAAAATAGTATCGATTCTTGGGATAGGTGCAAAGATGCTTACATATCCAAGTATTTTCCGCCGGCTAAGATCATCTCCTTACGTAACGATATCATGAATTTCAAGCAACTTGATCATGAACATGTTGCACAATCTTGGGAGAGGATGAAGCTTATGATTAGAAATTGTCCTGCTCATGGCTTGAGTTTGTGGATGATTATACAAATCTTTTACGCTGGCTTGAATTTCGATTCTCGCAATATCTTGGACTCCGCCTCAGGTGGAACGTTCATGGAAATCACGTTAGGATAGGCTACAAAACTCCTAGACAATATCATGACCAACTACTCTTAGTGGCACACTGAAAGGTCGCCTGCTAGCAAAAAGGTGCACGCTATAGAAGAGATTAACTCGCTTAGTGCTAAGATGGACGAGTTGATGAATTTGGTTGCTAGTAGAAATGCTACCGTAGATCCTAATGACATGCCACTATCTTCTTTGATTGAGAGTAGCAACGCTAGTTTGGACGTGAATTTTGTTGGTAGGAACAATTTTGGCAACAACAATGCTTTTAGAGGAAACTATGTTCCTAGGCCTTTTCCTAGTAACTCCTCTAACAATTATGGCAATTCCTTCGGAAACACTTATGGAAATCACAACAAATTACCCTCTGATCTAGAGAGTAACATCAAAGAGTTCATCACCTCTCAAAAGATTTTCAATGCATCCATAGAGGAAAAACTACTCAAAATAGACGGTTTAGCTAAGAGCGTTGATAGGATGTCTTGTGATATTGATGCTTTGAAAGTTAGATGCGCTCCTCCCAAGATCAACTTGGATGAAACTTTGAAAGCTATTCTTATCTCCATGAATGAGAGCAAAGAAAGAACCGCCCAAATTCGCGCTAGACATGAATCGTTTAAAAGGGTGCGTTCTAGTGATGCAAATCACGAAGATCTTAAAGTGCTTGGTGTATCTCCTCTTGAATCTTTGTTTTCACGTGTCAAACCTACTTATGGAGGGGCTGTATATGAATCCACTTTGGTTCAAAGACGCCCCGATGATTCGGAGTCCACCTATCTTGATGCATGCTGGATAGCGGTCGATGTGTGGAGTAATAGTAGTAGATGCAGAAAGTATCGGTCTACTTGTTTTGGACGTGATGCCTATAGAAATAATCATTGCATAGATATCGTCACGACTCTGCACAGTTCTATCAATTGCTCGACAATAATTTGTTCACCCACCGTCTACTTGCTTTCACGAGAGAAGCCACTAGTAAACACTACGGCCCCCGGGTCTATTCACATCCATCGTTTACAACTCCGCTTTTACTTTGCTTTGTTACTTTGTTGCTTTGAGTTCTCACTTGGCAAACAATCTATAAGGGTTTGAAATCCCCTTCATAGCGTTGGGTGCAAGCTTTTGTGTTTGTGCAGGATCTTGAGATACTCCTCCGCCGGATTGATACCTTGGTTCTCAAACTGAGGGAAATATTTATCTCCGCTGTGCTACATCATCCTCTCTGCTTCGAGGGAACACCAATGCAGAAGGATTCCTGGTGTCGTCAACGTGCCCATTTCTGGCGCCACTCGAAGGTCTTTTGTGCAACAGCATAACGGGCATCAGAAGCATTCCTGCGCGATTGCCGGGGATCCTTTTGAAACATCAATAGCCAACATCTCCTATGTAAAACTTGTCATCGGATATGTTGATGCCATTAGGATGGCTCATGATGTCATTGAGTATGTTAGCATCATGTGATGACTCTTCCCAACTAGCCAACACATATGTGAACTTTAGATCAAAGTCAACCGCAACAAGGATATTCTGTCTTGTGTAGTGCTTCCTACCCATGTATGCTACAAATTATGACCTCTGCACTCTCACAGTGACATGCGAACTGTCTATTGCCCCAATGCAATCCTGAAATGACAATACAAAATTGTAATTAGTGCTCACCTTGAACAATCCAAGCATATCAAGCCATGAACTACATAATGTGAGTGCTCATCTTGAAGTATAGATACCATCTTGGGCTAGTGCGAATCTTGGTAGGAGTCCGGCTGGTTAGTGCCTTGATCATCTCTCCTTTGAGCTCCCAAACAACATTGAGCACTTGTTTGAAGTACCTTGAGAAGGTCTCCATTGATCTTCTGAACATGTCGTGGATAACCCTGAACCTCCGGTTATGGCCAACAACATGCAGGAACATGGTCACTTGCTCTTCCACAATGGTGTGGATGCTATCTTTTAGCACCACCCTCCTCATGGAGGTTTGGAGAAGTTTGGCAAATGGTGTTCTTTTCATTCGAAGCATCCACATAGCCTCTGTGTCGTTGCAGTTGTAGATGTTGTTCAGATTGGTGATGCTCTTCTACTCCTGCATAAGCGTTGGAGCATAAGTGACAACATGTCTCTCAGCATGACAAACAACTCTCTTGTGCATGAACATGAGCCATGCCTGAATCACACCTATCAATGCTGCTGCCTGAACTACTAGCCGTATTAGCGCGTCCATATCCTGGTCCACGTCAAGGGTGTGTTAAGCAATGGGGAAATCGAACCTACATGTTTCCTAACGGCCTAAAAACATACCTAACATAGGGTAGAGGGGGTATTTATAGGATCCAAAGTATGTCTAGAGGGGGGGTGATTAGACTATCTGACCAAATTAAAACTTAACCATTTCCTACTTTTATCGGTTGGCCAGTTTTACCGACTTTAAGAAGTCTAGCACACCCCACACATGCAAGTCTACGAGTATAGCAGCAGAAAGTAATGACATTGCAAGTGTAAGTAAAGGAGGGTTAAGAAGATCAAACGTAGCGAAGACATGTAGATTTCGGGGCGTGGTTCCGATAGGTGGTGCTATCGTACGTCCACGTTGATGGAGACTTCAACCCATAGTAGGTAACGGTTGCACGAGTCCATGGAGGGCTCCACCCATGGAGGGTCTGCGAAGAAACAACCTTGTCTATTCCACCATGGCTTACGTCCATGAAGGACTTGTTGGGGAACGTCGCATGGGAAACAAAAAAATTTCTACGCACACGAAGACCTATCATGGTGATGTCCATCTACGAGAGGGGATTTCCGATCTACGTACCCTTGTAGGTCGCACAGCAGAAGCGTTAAGAAACACGGTTGATGTAGTGGAACATCCTCACGTCCCTCGATCCTGCCCGCGAACCGTCCCACGAACCGTCCCGCGATCCGTCCCACGATCCGCTCCGATCTAGTGCCGAACGGACCCTCCGCGTTCAGCACACGTACAGCTCGACGATGATCTCTGCCTTCTTGATCCAGCAAGAGAGACAGAGAGGTAGATGAGTTCTCCGGCAGCGTGACGGCGCTCCGGAGGTTGGTGGTGATCTAATCTCAGCAGGGCTCCGCCCGAGCTCCGCAGAAACGCGATCTAGAGGTAAAACCGTGGAGGTATGTGGTCGGGATGCTGTGGCAAAAGTTGTCTCAATTCAGCCCTAAAACCCCACTATATATAGGAGGGAGGGAGGGGAGGAGGCAGCCTCAAAACCTAAAGGTTTGTCCGAAATTGGAGGTGGAGGAGTCCTACTCCAATCCTACTTCGCGTAGGATTCCACCTTCCCACTTGGAAACTCTTTCCACCTTGTGTTTTTCCTTCTCAAACCTTATGGGCCTTACTGGGAACTTATTCCAGCCCACTAGGGGCTGGTTTATCTCTTCCCATAGCCCATGAGACCCCTTGGGGCGTGACACCCCTCCTGATGGTCCCCGGCACCCCTCCCGGCACTCCGAGTACACTACCGATGAGCCCGAAACTTTTCCGGTAATGCACGAAAACCTTCCGGTAACCAAATGAGGTCATCCTATATACCAATCTTCGTTTCCGGACCATTCCGGAAACCCTCGTGACGTCCGTGATCTCATCCGGGACTCCAAACAACATTCGGTAACCAACCATATAACTCAAATACGCATAAAACAACGTCGAACCAAAAGTGTGCAGACCCTGCGGGTTCGAGAACTATGTAGACATGACCCGAGAGACTCCTCGGTCAATATCCAATAGCAGGACCTGGATGCCCATATTGGATCCTACATATTCTATGAAGATCTTATCGTTTGAACCTCAGTGCCAAGGATTCATATAATCCCGTATGTCATTCCCTTTGTCCTTCGGTATGTTACTTGCCTCAGATTCGATCGTCAGTATCCGCATACCTATTTCAATCTCGTTTACCGGCAAGTCTCTTTACTCGTTCCCTAATACAAGATCCCGCAACTTACACTAAGTCACATTGCTTGCAAGGCTTGTGTGTGATGTTGTATTACCAAGTGGGCCTCGAGATACCTCTCCGTCATACGGAGTGACAAATCCCAGTCTTGATCCATACTATCTCAACGAACCCCTTCGGAGATACCTGTAGAGCATCTTTATAGTCACCCAGTTACGTTGTGACGTTTGATACACACAAAGCATTCCTCCGGTGTCAGTGAGTTATATGATCTCATGGTCATAGGAACAAATACTTGACACGCAGAAAACAGTAGCAACAAAATGACACGATCAACATGCTACGTCTATTAGTTTGGGTCTAGTCCATCACATGATTCTCCTAATGAAGTGATCCCGTTATCAAGTAACAACACTTGCCTATGGCCAGGAAACCTTGACCATCTTTGATCAACGAGCTAGTCAACTAGAGGCTTACTAGGGACAGTGTTTTGTCTATGTATCCACACAAGTATTGTGTTTCCAATCAATACAATTATAGCATGGATAATAAACGATTATCATGAAGAAAGAAATATAATAATAACTAATTATTATTGCCTCTAGGGCATATTTCCAATAGTCTCCCACTTGCACTAGAGTCAATAATCTAGTTCACATCACCATGTGATTTCAACGAATCCAACACCCATATAGTTCTGGGGTCTGATCACGTCTTGCTCGTGAGAGAGGTTTTAGTCAACGGTTCTGAAACTTTCAGATCCGTGCGTTCTTTACAAATCTTTATGTCATCTTATAGATGCTGCTACTACGTGCTATTTGGAAATGCTCCAAATATCTACTCTACTATACGAATCCGTTTCACTACTCATAGTTATTTGGATTAGTGTCAAAGCTTGCATCGACGTAACCCTTTACGATGAACTCTTTAACTACCTCCATAATCGAGAAAAATTCCTTAGTATATTTAGTTACTAAGGATAACTTTGACCGCTGATCAGTGATTCAATCCTGGATCACTCTGTGTACCTATTAACAGACTTGCTGCAAGGCACACATCAGGTGCGGTACTCAGCATGGTATACTTTAGAGTCTACGGCTAAGGCATAGAAGACGACCTTCGTCTATTCTCTTTATTCTGCCGTGGTCGGGTTTTGAGTCTTACTCAAATTCACACCTTACAACACAGTCAAGAACTCCTTCTTTGCTGATCTATTTTGAATTCCTTCAAAAACTTGTCAAGGCATGCATCTTGTTGAAACTTCTATTAAGCGTTCTGATCTATCTCCATAGATCTTGATGCTCAACGTTCAAGTAGGTCAATCCAGGTATTCCTTTGAAAAACTCCTTTCAAACAACCTTTTATGCTTCATAGAAATTCTACATTACTTCTGATCAACAATATGTCAACCACATATACTTATCAGAAATTCTATAGTGCTCCCACTCACTTCTTTGGAAATACAAGTTTCTCATAAACCTTGTACAAACCCAAAATCTTTGATCATCTCATCAAAGTGTATATTCCAACTCCGAGATGCTTGCACCAGTCCATTGAAGGATCGCTGGAGCTTGCATACTTGTTAGTATCTTTAGGATCGACAAAACCTTCTGGTTGTATCACATACAATGTTTGCTGAAGGAAACCGTCGAGGAAACAATGTTTTGACATCCTATGTGCAATATTTCAAAAATAATGCAACAACTACTAACATAATTCTAACAGACTTTTAGCATGGCTACGAGTGAGAAAGTCTCACCATAGTCAACTGTTTCATCATGTCGGAAACATCTTTGCGACAAGTCGAGATTTTCTTAATAGTGACTTATCACCATCGTCGTCTGTCTTCCTTTTAAAGATCCATCTTTACTCAATAGTCCTACGACCATCAAGTAGTTCTTCCAAAGTCTACACTTTGTTTTCATACATGGATCCTCTCTCGGATTTCATGGCCTCCAGCCATTTGTCAGAATCCAGGCCCACCATCGCTTCTCCACAGCTCGTAGGTTCATTATTGTTCAACAACATGACCTCCAAGACAGGGTTACCATACCACTCTGTAGTAGTACGTGACCTTGTCGACCTACGAGGTTTGTAGTAACTTGATCCGAAGCTCAATGATCACCATCATCAGCTTCCACTTCAATTCTTGTAGACGCCATAGGAACAAGTTCCTGTGCCCTGCTACACACTAGTCGAAGTGATGGTTCAATAACCTCATCAAGTTCTATCACCCTCCCACTCAATTCTTTCGAGAGAAACCTTTCCTCAAGAAAGAACCCGTTTCTAGAAACAAACACTTTGCTTCCGGATCTGAGATAGGAGATGTACCCAATTGTTTTGGATATCTTATGAAGATGCATTTATCCTCTTTGGGTTCAAGCTTATCAGACTGAAACTTTTTCACATAAGCATCTCAGCTCCAAACTTTCAAGAAACGACAGCTTAGATTTCTCTAAACCTTAGTCTATATTGTGTCATCTCAACGGAAATACGCGGTGCCCTATTTAAAGTGAATGCGGTTGTCTCTAATGCATAACCCATAAACGATAGTGGTAATTCGATAAGAGACATCATAGTATGCACCATATCAAATAGGGCGTGGCTAAGACGTTCAGACACATCATCACACTATGGTGTTCCAGGTGGCATGAACTGCGAAACAATTTCCACATTGTCTTAACTGCGTACCAAAACTCGTAACTCAGATACTCATCTCTATGATCATATCATAGACTGTTTATCCTCTTGTCACGACGATCTTCACTCTAAAATAGCTTTGAACTTTTCAACATTTCAGACTTGTGATTCATCAAGTAAATACTCCTGTATCTACTCAAATCGTCAGTGAAGTAAGAACATAATGATATCCACTGCGTGCCTTAGCACTTATTGGACAACACACATCAAAAATGCATTACTCCCAACAAGTTACTCTACTTGTTTCATGTGGCATGTTTTGCATGTCTCAAGTCATTCAAAATCAAGTGAGTCCAAACGATCCATCAGCATGGAGCTTCTTCATGCATTTTACACCAACATGACTCAAGTGGCAGTGCCACAACTAAGTGGTACTATCATTGTTACTTTTTATGTTTTGGCACTAATATTATGAACATGTGTAACACTACGATCGAGATTCAATAAACCATTGAGGGTAATTATTCAAGCAAATAGAATAACTATTATTCTTTTAAATGAATAATCGTATTGCAACAAACACGATCCAATCATGTTCATGCTCAACGCAAACACCAAATAACAATTATTTGGGTTTCACCACCAATCCCGATGATAGAGGGAGCGTGCGACGTTTGATCATATCAACCTTGGAAAAACTTCCAACACGTATCGTCACCTCGCCTTTAGCTAGTCTCCGTTTATTCCGTAGCTTTCATTTCGTGTTACCAATCACTTAGCAACTGAACCGGTATCCAATACCCTCGCGCTACTAGGAGTACTAGTAAAGCACACATCAACATCATGTATATCAAATATACTACTTTCGACTTTGCCAGCCTATTAATCTACCAAGCATCTAGGGTAGCTCCGCCTCAGTGACCGTTCCCCTCATAAAAAAAGCACTTAGTCTCGGGTTTGGGTTTAGACTTGGGTCTCTTCATTAGTGCAACAACTGTTTTGCTGTTTCACGAAGTATCCCTTCTAGCCCTTGCCTTTCATGAAACTTAGTGGTTTTACTAACCATCAACCATTGATGCTCCTTCTTGATTTCTACTTTCGCAGTGTCATACATCACGAATCTCTCAAGGATCATTGTATCTATCCTTGATATGTTATAGTTCATCACGAAGCTCTCACATCTTGGTGGCAGTGACTTTGGAGAACCATCACTATCTCATCTGGAAGATTAACTCCCACTTGATTCAAGTGATTGTCGTACTCAGACAATCTGAGCACACGCTCAACGATTGAGTTTTTCTCCTTTACTTCATGGACAAAGAATCTTTTCGGAGGTCTCATACCTCTTAACAAGGGCACAAGCATGAAATCACAATTTCATCTCTTTAGAACATCACTCATGTTCCGTGACGTTTCAAAACGTCTTCGGCGCCACGCTTCTAAGCCATTAAGTATTTTGCACTGAACTATCGCGTAGTCATCAGAAACATGTATGTCGGATGTTCACAACATCCACAGACGACGCTCGAGGTGCAGCACACTGAGTGGTGCATTAAGGACATAAGCCTTTTGCGCAGCAACAAGGACAATCCTTAGTTTTACAGACTCAGTCCGCAAAGTTTGCTACTATCAACTTTCAACTAAATTTTCTCTAGGAACATATTAAAAATAGTAGAGCTATAGCGCAAGCTACATCGTAATTCACAAAGACCATTAGACTATGTTCATGACAATTAGTTCAATTAATCATATTACTTAAGAACACCCACTCAAAAAGTACATCTCTCTAGTCATTTGAGTGGTACATGATCCAAATCCACTATCTCAAGTCCGATCGTCACGTGAGTCGAGAATAGTTTTAGTGGTAAGCATCTCTATGCTAATCATATCAACTAGTCATGCTCGACCTTTCGGTCTCATGTGTTCCAAGGCCATGTCTGCACATGCTAGGCTCGTCAAGCTTAACCAGAGTGTTCCACGTGTGCAACTGTTTTGCACCCGTTGTATGTGAACGTTGAGTCTATCACACCCGATCTTCACGTGGTGTCTCGAAACGAAGAACTGTCGCAACGGTGCACAGTCGGGGAGAACACAATTTCGTCTTGAAATTTTAGTGAGAGATCACCTCATAATGCTACCGTCATTCTAAGCAAGATAAGGTGCATAAAGGATTAACATCACATGCAATTCATAAGTGACATGATATGGCCATCATCATGTGCTTCTTGATCTCCATCACCAAAGCACCGGCACGATCTTCTTGTCACCGGCGTCACACCATGATCTCCATCATCATGATCTCCATCAATGTGTCGCCATCGGGGTTGTCGTGCTACTCATGCTATTACTACTAAAGCTATGTCGTAGCAATATAGTAAACACATCTGCAAGCACAAACGTTAGTTTAAAGACAACCCTATGGCTCCTGCCGGTTGCCGTACCATCAACGTGCAAGTCGATATTAACTATTACAACATGATCATCTCATACATCCAATATATCACATCACATCGTTGGCCATATCACATCACAAGCATACCCTGCAAAAACAAGTTAGACGTCCTCTAATTGTTGTTGCATGTTTTACGTGGTGACCATTGGTATCTAGTAGGATCGCATCTTACTTACGCAAACACCACAACAGAGATATATGAATTTCTATTTAACCTCATCCAAGGACCTCCTCGGTCAAATCCGATTCAACTAAAGTTGGAGAAACCGACACTCGCCGGTCATCTTTGAGCAACAGAGTTACTCCTAGCGATGAAACCAGTCTCTCGTAAGCATACGAGTAATGTCGGTCCGAGCCGCTTCGATCCAACAATTCCGGGAATCAAGAAAAGACTAAGGAGGGCAGCAAAACGCACATCACCGTGCACAAAAACTTTTGTGTTCAACTCGAGATTACATCTACGCATGAACCTAGCTCATGATGCCACTATTGGGGAACGTCGCATGGGAAACGAAAATTTTCCTACGCGCACGAAGACCTATCATGGTGATGTCCATCTACGAGAGGGGATTTCCGATCTACGTACCCTTGTAGATCGCACAGCAGAAGCATTAAGAAATGCGGTTGATGTAGTGGAACGTCCTCACGTCCCTTGATCCGCCCCGCGAACCGTCTCACGAACCGTCCCGCGATCCGTCCCACGATCCGCTCCGATCTAGTGCCGAACGGATGGCACCTCCGCGTTCAGCACACGTACAGCTCGACGATGATCTCGGCCTTCTTGATCTAGCAAGAGAGACGGAGAGGTAGATGAGTTCTCCGGCAGCGTGACGGCGCTCCGGAGGTTGGTGGTGATCTAATCCCAGCAGGGCTCCGCACGAGCTCCGCAGAAACGCGATCTAGAGGTAAAACCGTGGAGGTATGTGGTCGGGCTGCCGTGGCATAAGTTGCCTCAAATCAGCCCTAAAACCCCACTATATATAGGAGGGAGGGAGGGGAGGAGGCAGCCTCAAAACCTAAAGGTTTGGCCGAAATTGGAGGTGGAGGAGTCCTACTCCAATCCTACTTGGAGTAGGATTCCACCTTCCCACTTGAAAACTCTTTCCACCTTGTGTTTTTTCCTTCTCGAACCTTATGGGCCTTAGTGGGAACTTATTCCAGCCCACTAGGGGCTGGTTTATCTATTCCCATAGCCCATGAGACCCCTTGGGGCGTGACACCCTCCTGATGGTCCCTGGCACCCCTCCCGGCACTCCGAGTACACTACTGATGAGCCCGAAACTTTTCCGGTAATGCACGAAAACCTTCCGGTAACCAAATGAGGTCATCCTATATATCAATCTTCGTTTCTGGACCATTCCGGAAACCCTCGTGACGTCCGTGATCTCATCCGGGACTCCAAACATCATTCGATTACCAACCATATAACTCAAATACGCGTAAAACAACGTCGAACCTTAAGTGTGCAGACCGTGCGGGTTCGAGAACTATGTAGACATGACCCGAGAGACTCCTCGGTCAATATCCAATAGCGGGACCTGGATGACCATATTGGATCCTACATATTCTATGACGATTTTATCGTTTGAACCTCAGTGCCAAGGATTCATATAATCCCGTATGTCTTTCCCTTTGTCCTTCGGTATGTTACTTGCCTGAGATTCGATGGTCAGTATCCGCATACCTATTTCAATCTCGTTTATGGGCAAGTCTCTTTAATCGTTCCGTAATACAAGATCCCGCAACTTACACTAAGTCACTTTGCTTGCAAGGCTTGTGTGTGATGTTGTATTACTGAGTGGGCCCCGAGATACCTCTCCGTCATACGGAGTGACAAATCCCAGTCTTGATCCATACTAACTCAACGAACACCTTCGGAGATACCTGTAGAGCATCTTTATAGTCACCCAGTTACGTTGCGACGTTTGATACACACAAAGCATTCCTCCGGTGTCAGTAAGTTATATGATCTCATGGTCAAACTCCTTGGTTCAACTCCACACGATTTGGAGGCTCCCAAGCGACACCTAACCAATCTAGGAGACACCACTCTCCAAAAGGTAATAGATGGTGTATGGATGATGAAGTCCTTGCTCTTGTGCTTCAAAAGATAGTCTCCTCAACACTCAATCACTCTCTCATAGAATTTGGATTGGTGGAAAAGGATGATTGGGTGGAAAGCAACTTGGGGAGGCTAGAAATAAAGATTCATATGGTGGGAATGGAATATCTTGATCTCAACACATGACTAGGTGGTTTTCTCTCAGAAAATGGATGGTGGAAGTGTAGATACGTCTGAGTGATCTCTCTATGAAAGAGATGGGGTGGGGTGGTATTTATAGGGATCTCCAAAAATTGAACCGTTACAACATTATTGCCCAAGTAGGTGAAGCTGTAGTGAAAACTCGCCTGTACTCACTAGTGAAAATTTTCCTAACTTTTGGCTTTTTGGTGAAACATCTCAGTGAGACCAATTCGTCTTAACCTAAGCAGTTGCAGTACTTTGGTGGCACCGAAATGTAAAATTCGGAAATTCTGAATTTGAACAATTTGATTCCAGCAACTTGGTCAGTGCTTTTCGGTTTCACCGAACACAGTCTCGGTTCTATCGAGTTATTAGGATTTGGCATAGGTTCTGTTTGGGCTAACTCGGTGGGACCGAACTGGAAATCTTGGTTCCACCAAATTTGGTAGTTTAGGGTTCTTGGACAGAATCTTTTGTGAGACTTTGGTTGAGGTCTTTGGTGGCATGTCTCTAAGCGCTTGAGCAATTAGATCATCATGAGTACCTCATCCACTTTTCATAGTATTGGCTTTCCTATGGACTTAAATGTGATTGCTCACATAAAACAAAATGTAGAGTCTTGAAGCATTAACCAAGATGTATGTTGGAAATATTCCCTAGAGGCAATCATGTATGATGATATTTCATATGTGTTTATGAAGAAAGATAGTCCTTGGACATTATCAATGACGTGTATTAATTGTTTGTAAGACTATACATTGTATGTTGAATGTCCTAAATGGTTGTAGGATCCGAAGCATGTCTAGAGGGGGTGATTAGACTACTTGACCAAATGAAAACTTAGCCTTTTCCCAATTTTAGTTACAGGCAAGTTTTAGCGATTGTCACTAGTCAAGCACACCCTACACATGCAAGTTTAAGAGTATAGTAGCGGAAAGTAAAGACATGCACATCCTAATAGAGGGTAGGGATAGGAAGATCAAACACAAAGATTGGCATGGCGATTTTTGGCGTGGTTCCGATAGGTGGTGCTATCGTATGTCCATGTTGATGGAGACTTTAACCCATGGAGGGTAATGGTCGCGCGAGTCTACAAGGGTAATGATCATGTGATTCCACGAGGGATCAACCCCTGAAGGCTCCATGGAGAAGCAATCTTGTCTATTCCATGACGGCTTACGATCACGAAGGACTAGCCTCACTAGGGGTATATCTTCATGAAGTAGGTGATCTCCTTGCCCTTACAAACTTCTTTGTTCAACTCCACCACACGAAGTAGCAGGCTACCAAGCGATACCTAAACAATCTAGGAGACACCACTCTCCAAAAGGTAAAAGATGCAGTAGTACAATGAACTCTTTGGTCTTGTGCTTCAAAATGTAGTCTACTCAACACTCAATCATTCTCTCACAGATTTGGCTTGGGTAGAAGAGATTGATTGGGTGGAAAGCAACTTGGGGAGGCTAGAAATCAAGATTCAAATGGTAGGATTGGAATATCTTGATCTCAACACATGAGTAGGCGGCTCTCTCTAAAAAATGGATATGGCAAGTGTATGTGTGTTCCGAGTGCTTCCTCTATGAATGAGAGGTGGTGAATGGGTATATATAGGCATCTCCAAAAGTCCAACCATTACAACATTATTTCCCAACTCGATGAAACCGAAGTAAAACTCAGTGGCACTGACTAGTGCAAAATGTGGCAACTTTTGTCTTTTCTGTGAGACTGATGTATAAATCTCGGTGGTACCGATATGGGAGTTCTAGGTAGTTCCCAAATCTTGATGAGACCAATTTCCAAAACTCAGAAATTCTGATTCTTGAAAATGGCTAACCAGAAAGTTGGTCACTGATTTCGGTTGCACCGAATGGAATGTTGGTGGCACCGAGATGCTAGGGTTTGGCATGGAATCTTTCTCCGATGGAAATCGGTATTGCTGAGTGGGAAATGTTGGTGGCAACGATTTTAATGTATAGGCTTTGGACAACGAATTTTGTGGAAGATTGGATGAGTATTTTCGGTGGCTACCTCTAAGCACTTGAGCAACCAGATCATCATAGATACCTCATCCCCTTTTAATAGTATTGGCTTTCCTATGGACTCAATTGTGATTTCTCATATGAGGTAAAATGGAGAGTCTTGAAGCTTGAAGCTTGGCCAATCCTATTCCTTCCACTTCTTCTTCTTCTTTGAAATTCTCCTCACAATCCTTTGCCAACACTCTCTGTGGACTATATCTGAAATATACTAGGTAAAGGTATTATTCCAAGAGACAATTTATGTTGTCATGAATTACCAAAACCACCAAGGGAGGATATGTGCTTTCAATCTCCCCCTTTTTGGTAATTGATGACAACATACAATCAAAGCTCCAAATAGATATAGGTATTAGAATATAACAACTTTGAAAGATACATAACTTAATAGAAGCTACCCTACATGTGTGCAATCTTTTTAAGAGTTTTTGCTTTGGACTGCATGGGCACACACATAGTAGAAGGTACAAGACAAGTCGTGCAAGTCTTGGTTATATGCATCAAACACATTTGAATGAAAAGTTTCCATGTTCAAGATTCACTCTTGCAAACAATATGTGCAAGAGACAAGAGATTATTGATGACCCACAAGTGTAGGGATCTATCGTAGTCCTTTCGATAAGTAAGAGTGTTGGACCCAACGAGGAGCAGAAGGATCTGACAAGTGGTTTTCAGCAAGGTAATCTCTGCAAGCACTGAAATTATCGGTCATAGATAGTTGTGTGATAAGATGATTCGTAGCAAGTAGCAAGTCGCAATAGTAACAACGGTGCAACAAAGTGGCCAATCCCTTTTGTAGCAAGGGACAAGCCTGGACAAACTCTTATAGGAGGTAAAGCGCTCCCGAGGACACATGGGAATTTCTGTGAAGCTAGTTTTCATCATGTTCATATGATTCGCGTTCCCTACTTTGATAGTTTGATATGTGGGTGGACCGGTGCTTGGGTGCTGCCCTTACTTGGACAAACCTCCCACTTATGATTAACCCCTCTGGCAAGCATCCGCAACTACGAAATAAGAATTAAGACAAACTCTAACCATAGCATTAAACTAATGGATCCAAATCAGCGCCTTACGAAGCAACACATAAACTAGGGTTTAAGCTTCTGTCACTCTAGCAACCCATCATCTACTTACTACTTCCCAATGCCTTCCTCTAGGCCCAAATAATGGTGAAGTGTTATGTAGTCGACGTTCACATAACACCACTAGAGGAGAGACAACATACAACACATCAAAATATCGAACGAATACCAAATTCACATGACTACTTATAGCATGACTTATCCCATGTCCTGAGGAACAAAAGTAACTACTCACAAAGCATAATTATGTTCATCATCAGAGAGGTATTGAATAGCATCAAGGATCTGAACATATAATCTTCCACCAATTAATCCAACTAGCATCAACTACAAAGAGTAATTAACACTACTAGCAAGCTTACAAGTACCAATCGGAGTCGCGAGACGGAGATTGGTTAGAAAAGATGAACTAGGGTTTGGTGATGGGATGGTGCTAATGAAGATGTTGATGGTGATGAGTCCCCTCCGATGAGAGGAGTGTTGGTGATGACGATGACGATGATTTCCCCCTCCGGGAGGGAAGTTTCCCCGTAGGACGACCCTGCCGGAGCTCTAGATTGGTTCTGCTCAAGTTCCGCCTCGTGGCGGCGGCGATTCCTCCCGAAAGCCTCCTCCTGATTTTTTCTGGAACGAAACCCTCCTTATAGCAAAAGAGGGGAAACAGTGGGCCAACAGGGAGCCCACAAGCCCCCTAGGCGCGGCCAGGGGGGTAGGCCGCGCCTAGCAGGCTTGTGGCCTCCTGCTGGCTCCCTTCTGGTACTTCTTCGGCCCAGTATTTTTTCTAAATTCCAAAATAATTCCTCGTTGATTTTCACGGCTTTTGGAGTTGCGTAGAATAGGTATCTCAAACTTGCTCGTTTTTCAGGCCAAAATTCCAGCTGCCGACATTGTCCCTCTTCATGTAAACCTTGCAAAATAAGAGAGAAAAGGCATAAGTATTGTACCGTGAAGTGTAATAAGAGCCCATAAAGCGATAAATTTCAACATAAAAGCATGATGAAAAATGGACGTATCAACTCCCCCAAGCTTAGACTTCGCTTGTCCTCAAGCGGAAACCGAGATCAATAAATATGCCCACATGTTTAGAGAGAGAGGTGTCGATAAAACAAAATATGGACATGCAGGCATCATGATCATAGTTAGAACAACAATATCATCATATAATATCTTATGCCAAAGTGGTAATTCCTTCACAAAGTAAAATATGGATCAAGAGCCTTATTGAGATTTAACAACCAACAACCTTTAGTTGAAGCAATTGCAATTTATCATAACATCGGAAAGAGTCAAATAAGAGCTTGTAAAGCAAATCCACATACTCAATCATCCTTTTATCTTCTACAATTGCTACAACTCACGTGGTAATCATGAGATCAAAGTTTCAGCTGAACACAAAGAAAGATAGGGGCTTATAGTTTCGCCTCCCAACTGCTTACCTCAAGGGTAATGTCAACAATAATAAATCATGAATACTTACTTCCAAGTAGGCATATGAATATAGATATTTCCCTAGCATATGACGTTAGTCAAGATAAAGGCGAAAAAAGGGAATTGGTGTCGATCCCCATGACTCTTTCAAGCGCAGAAAGTAAAGGTACACGATAGGCCCTACGCAGAGGGAAGCAGAGGTTGTCATGCGCTTTTGAGGTTTGGATGTGCGACCTCTTAGTGTGAAGGAATGTCTCTTTATATTGCCTCCTGTGATAAAGAACTTTATTATGCAGTCAGTCACTTTTATGTCTTCCTCATCACAGGTTCGTACAAAGCTTATTTTACACACACTAATAGATCATACATAATTAGGGAGCAATTTTTATTGCTTGCGCCGATGACAACTTACTTGAGGGATCTTATTCAATCCATAGGTAGGTATGGTGGACTCTCAAGGTAAAACTGGGTTGAAGGTTTATGGATGCACAAGTAGTATCTCTACTTAGTACGGAATTTTTGGCTAATATGAGGTGGAAGCAAGCATCACATGCCAAGGGATCTCTAATCATATAATCATTGTTAGGAACCAAGCAAACATAATTTATTATGTTGTCTTCCTTGTCCAACATCTACTTCTAAGCATGCAATAGTTTAGTGAGTGTTTACAATCATAGATGGTGTCAAAGATGATATATTTATAGGTGAACCTCTCCTTCTTTATCACTTCCTATTAATTGCAACAATGACCAAGGTCTACATTTGTCCACCCTCAACAAGTTTCAATCAACATTCTTTTATATGTGAAGCCATCACTTCCCATAAGATCATTACATGATCTTTCATGCTTTTGTTCTTTTATCATTCTCTTGATCATGGCATGAGGTAAGGCCCTTAACTAAAACTCTCTTTATTATATGACTCATGAAATCGAATACATCAGGGGTGACACAAAGCAAAACTCAAGCCTAAAACACTAAGAACTTTAATCTACTAGAGAAAGATAAAACGAAAAAGGATCGAACTAAGAAAAGGTAAAGGTAAAAGATGTGATGGTGATACGATACCGGGGCAACTCCCCCAAGCTTGGCACAAGCCAAGGGGATTGCCCATACCCGTGCTTAGTTGTCTTCCTTCGGAGGTGATGGTGGTGGAGTTGTTTTGTCATTCGATTCCAAGAGGGCCATCAATCTTTGATTTATACCTTGGAGCTCTGTGATATGTTTCTCCAACAAAACAGCTTCACGAGTGAGATAAGTATTACGAACACGAGTTATTTCACATAACCTCAAGAGCTTGATCAAGGATAGAGGTAAAAGGTGGAGGTAAGGTTGAAGAAAATCCTCTTCCTCAGCTTCTTCCTTGTTGAGCACAGATTATCCTTCGTCCAACGCCGGATTCTTCTCCTTACTTTTGCCCTTAGTTTATTTAGGTAGCCTTTCCTTGACCTCCATGACCTCCATTCTTTTCAGATCAGCATTTACTTCTTCATAGACTTGAGGGAGATCGTTCTCCCCTACAGATTCCTGAGACGACATCTTGCTCTAAATCTGCGGCAGAAATAGGCTCGAAATGAAAACAGAGGAAAATTGCGTGATACAAGGGTCAGACCTTTCAGGAGAATATATAATGATTTTTTTCCGACCAAAAGGAGTACTCCGCAAGAAAACAGAGTCCGGGAGGCGCACGGGGTGGTGACAAGCCCCCCAGGCGCGGCCAGGGGGGTGGCCCGCGCCTCGCAAGCTTGTCGCCTCCTCGTGCGCTTTCCGGACTACTTTAAAATTTTCTATTTTTATAAAAATTCCAAAACGGAGAAAAATTCCTACTGGAAAAGTTTTGGAGTCAATTTACTTACCGAATCACATACATCTTTGTTTTCGGAGTCTGAAACAGGTTGACAAATATCCCTTATGTACTCCTCCGGTGTTATGGTATTGATAATATTGCTTTCAACATTTATGGGAGTACCTGAGATATAATGCTTGATTCTTTGCCCATTTACCACTCTCGGAAAATTACCTTCCGTGTTGTTGATCTTGATGGCACCGGAACGATATGCTTCCTCAACAATGTAGGGACCTTCCCATTTAGAGAGAAGCTTGCCTGCAAAAAATCTTAAACGAGAGTTATATAGCAAGACATAATCACCTACATTGAACTCACGTTTTTGTATCCTTTTATCATGCCACCTCTTAACCTTCTCTTTGAACAACTTGGCATTTTCATATGCCTGAGCTCTCCATTCATCTGGTGAGCTAATATCAAATAACCTATTTTCACCAGCATGTTTGAAATCAAAGTTGAGCTCTTTGATTGCCCAATAAGCCTTATGCTCTAGCTCAAGAGGTAAATGACATGCTTTACCGTAAACCATTTTTACGGAGACATGCCCATGGGATTCTTATAAGCAGTTCTATAAGCGCACAGTGCATCATCAAGCTTCTTAGACCAATTCTTTCTAGACCTATTAACAGTCTTTTGCAGAATTAGTTTAATCTCTCTATTGCTTAGCTCTACTTGAACATTGGACTGGGGATGATAGGGAGACACAACTCTATGGTTGACATCATACTTAGCAAGCGTTTTACGAAAAGCACCATGAATGAAATGTGAACCACCATCAGTCATTAGATATCTAGGGACTCCAAATCTAGGGAAAATAACTTCTTTAAGCATCCTGATAGGGGTGTTGTGATCAGCACTACTAGTTGGGGTAGCTTCGACCCACTTAGTAACGTAATCAACAGCAACTAGGATATGAGTATACCCGTTGGATTTTGGAAAAGGTCCCATATAATCAAAGCGCCAATCATCAAATGGTTCAATGACAAGTGAATAGTTCATAGGTATTTCCTGACGTTTACCGATATTACTCATTCTTTGACATTCATTGCAAGACAAGACAGACTTACGAGTGATAACTCACAAGTGTAGGGGATCGCAACAGTTTTCGAGGGTAGAGTATTCGACCCAAATTTGTTGATTCACTCACAAGGGGAAACGAAAGAATATTCTCGAGTATTAGCAGCTGAGTTTGTCAGATTTAACCACACCTGAAAGATTAGTGTCTGCAAGCAAAGTATCAGTAGCAAAGTAGTATGATATCAACGGTGTCAAAAACAGAACTGTTGACGGTAGACTATTCCTAACTGCTGTATCAATGGCGCCAGTGTTGCACGTGGACGGGGAACTATTCTTCCCCGCCAACGGTGACGAAAGAGGATCTTGTGACAAGTAACAGCGAAGTAGCAAGGAACAACAGTAGCAACAGAGTAATGGCAGTAGCAACAGAGTAACAGCAGCAGCAACAAAGTGGCCCAATCCCTTTTGTAGCAAGGGACAAGCCTAGACAAAGTAACGTAGCAAGGACCAGTAGTAAAAGACTCGTAGGCAGTGGATCGGTGATGGATGAGTGTGGCAGATGTAATTCATCATGTAACAGCTATAACACAGAGAGATAAGTAACTAGCTCCAGTTCGTCAATCTAATGTAGGCATGTATTCCGTATGTAGTCATACGTGCTTAGGGAAAAGAACTTGCATGGCATCTATTGTCCATCCCTCCCGTGGCAGTGGGGTCCTAGTTGAAACTACGAGATATTAAGGTTCTCCTTTTAATAAAGAACCAGACCAACGCATTAACACTTGGTGAATACATGAACTCCTCATACTATGGTCATCTCCGGGAGTGGTTCCGGCTATTGTCACCCCGGGGTTGCCGGGTCATAACACATAGTAGGTGACTACAACTTGCAAGATAGGATCTAAAACACACATATATTGGCGACAACATAATAGCTTCAGATCTGAAATCATGGCACTCGGGCCCTAGTGACAAGCATTAAGCATAGCCAAGTAGTAGCAACATCAATCTAGAACATAGTGGATACTAGGGATCAATCCCCGTCAAAAACTAACTCAATTACATGATAGATCTCATCCAACTCATCACCGTCCAGCAAGCCTACGATGAGATTACTCACGAACGATGAAGAGCATCATGGAATTGTCGATGGAGAAAGGATGATGATGACGATGGCGACGATTTCCCCTCTCCGGAGCCCGAAACGGACTCCAGATCTGCCCTCCAGATGAAGAACAGGATGTGGCGGCGCCTCCGTATCGCCAAACGCGATGAAACCTTCTCTCTGATTTTTTCCAGGCGAGACGGAAGATATAGAGCTGAGTTTGGGGGCGGTGGTGCCACGTGGGCACCACAAGCCCTCACGGCGCGACCTAGGGGGTGGCCGCGGCCAATGGGCTTGTGGCCCACTTGCACGCCTCCTCCGGTGGATCTTTGCGCATGTATTTTTCTTGTATTCCAGAAAAATATCCATAAATTTTCAGGACATTCCGAGGACTTTTATTTCTGCACAAAAACAACACCATGGCAATTCTGCTGAAAACAGCGTTAGTCCGGGTTAGTTCCATTCAAATCATGCATATTAGAGTCCAAAACAAGGGCAACAGAGTTCGGAAAATTAGATACGTTGGAGACGTATCAACTCCCCCAAGCTTAAAGCCTTGCTTGTCCTCAAGCAATTCAATTGACAAACTGAAAGAGACAAAAGAAAAACTTTGATGAACTCTGTTTGATCTTGTGGTTCAACTATGTCTAACTCATAACCAGAATTTCAGCAAGATCACAAGCAAACCACATAAGCAAATGACATCTAGGTCTCACGGTATACTCATATCAATGGCATAATCAACTAGCGAGCAAATAATAATAAGTCTCAAACGTCAACACTTCAATCAAAACAACATGAAGCAGTACGAATAGATGGTATCTCGCTAGCTCTTTCTGAGACCGCAAAACATAAATGCAGAGCACCTTAAAAGACCAAGGGATGACTAAACATTGTAATTCAACACAATGAAGATCCAATCATAGTCATACTCAACACAGTTAAAAGCAAAGCATAAACATGACAGAGGTGCTCTCTAATTGGTGCTTTTGTAAGAGGAGGATGACTCAACAGGAACATAAATAGACAGACCCTTCGCAGAGGGAAGCATTGATTTGCAAAGGTGCCAGAGCTCAAGCTTTGAAAATAGAGATAATAGTTTTGGGTGGCATGCTTTCATTGTCAACGCAATGACTAAGAGTTCTCAACATCTTCCACGCTACACATGCTATAGGCGGTTCCCAAACAGGAAAGGAAAGTTTTTACTCCCCCACCACCAATCAATCACACTCCACGGCTAGCCGAATCCTCGGGTACCATCCATACCTACATCAATCCTGGGGGAGTTTTGTTTGCAATTATCTTTTCGATTTGAGCATGGAACTGGGAATTCCAATTACCGGCCCCTTTCTCGTGAATGATAGTGAATAAACACATATCGGGGATAACACGCCTAGCATGGAAGATACCAATAGCCCCCTGTCACCGCATCAGCGGTTCAGGCATGCAAAACAGATTATTTCTTGAAGGTTTAGAGATTGGCACATGCAAATTTACTTGGAACGACATGTAGATACCGCACATAGGTAGGTATGGTGGACTCAGATGGCACAACTTTGGGTTTATGGGAGTGGATGCACAAGCAGTATTCCCGCTTAGTACAAGTGAAGGCTAGCAAAAGACTGGGAAGCGACCAACTAGAGAGCGATAACGGTCATCAAAATGCATTGAGATTAACTAACATTGAGTGCAAGCATGAGTAGGACATAAATCACCATGAACATGAATATCATAGAGGCTATGTTGATTTTGTTTCAACTACATGCGTGAACATGCGCCAAGTCAAGGCACTTGAATCATTCAAAGGAGGATACCATCCTATCATACTACATCATAGTCATCTCAACATTCATGTGGGCATCCAAGACAAACCATTATAAGCTCCTAGCTAAATAAGCATGGCATAAGCAAGTATGACCTCTAAGTTGTCATTGCAAACATGTTTCTCTCACAACAAAGCTAAATTAGGCATGATGAGCTAGTCATATTTACAAAAACAAAATAGATTGAGTTCATACTAGCTTTTCCAGGCTCAGTCACTTCATCATATATCGTCATTATTGCCTTTCACTTGCACGACCGAACGATGTGAACAATAATAAGCGTGCTCGTGCATTGGACTAAAGTTGGAATCTGCAGGCAAACACAAAGGAGAAGACAAAGTAATATGGCTCTTTGAAAGCTAAACAGGTATGCATGCAAGAGCCACTAAACATTGTAACCAATATCTTCTACCTTGACCCAAAGAAAAAGAAAACTATTTACACGGGAAAGCTCCCAACAAGCAAAAGAAGAAAAAGAAAATATTTTTGGGTTTTCTCAAACTAGACATACACACGAAAAGAAAACGAGGAAAAGAAAATAAACTAACATGGATGATACAGTGGCAAAGTGTGAACACCGACGAACAAAGTGAAAGCATAAGCAAGAATGTAAAGTCGGCGAGAACACGTACTCCCCCAAGCTTAGGCTTTTGGCCTAAGTTGGTCTACTCCCAAGGAGGGAAATAACCAGCTCTGGGATACTCCGGAGTGGACTGAGGATGCCACTACTGTGTGAGCTCCTCTGGCTCCCACTGATAAACTGGCGTCTGGTACTCGACTGGTGGTTCGGGCACGGGCACCTGTGGTTGGGCTAGGCCCCAATATGTGTAGATGTCCGAGGGCATAATAATGTACCTACCTGCATGAAGATTGAACAAAGAAGGAGGAGGCAAAGTAATAGTCTCACGAGTACCCTGACTAAACACCAGGTTATAAATCATCCTTCTACTTATATCTCTATCAAGAAAGTCATGGAGAACCATGCTATCGTAATCTAGATATCTCTCGGGAAGAAGAACCTCTTCTTCTTCCTCCAGTCTAATGGGTATCTCAAAGTGTCTGGCAAGACGGGTAGCATAGATACCTCCATAGAGAACACGTTTAGAATGGTTTAGGTTCAACCGTTGAGTTACTATAGCGCCCAAGCTATAAGTTTTATCATTATAAAGGGCTTCGCACAAGACCGCAAGATCTGGGGAACTAAGTGACCTAGCTTTCCCACGGCCAATCAAACATTTTCCCACAAATAATGAGAAGTACCGAAGCACGGGAAAATGAATGCTAGCAGTTCTAGCGCAAGACACTCCTCTCTCCTCTCCTACAACAATTGTACCGATGAAAGCTTCCATGTCCCGTGGACGAGGTTCATGAATATCCCCAACATAAGGCAATTTGCAAATATTGCAAAAATCCTGGAGTGACATGCGCTGGGGGATATCATAAAGTTTAAACTCAACCATAGGAGGATTCTTCCTAGGATAGAAGTTAAAGCTTTGTACGAAGATATTAGTGAGGAGGAGGTATTGCGGACACTTATCTTCAACGGAGGCGGTAAGGCCTGTGTTTTCCACCAAGTGATAAAAGTCCTCATAAATTCCAGCGGCGCGTAAGAACACGTCGCTTGGCCATTCGCATGCTCGAACTTCTACAACTCGAGGGACCAAATACTTGGGTTTCTTCTCACTCCCATCATCCTTGGGGTCACGGCTTGACGAGCCTCTTAAGAACCTCCTCATCTTTTCCCTTTTCTATCTGTGAAAATTTCTGAATTTTTTTGTGATTCTAAGGAAAAGTGAATAAGGCTCAACTAAACTCGCAGCAACTACTCCCACAAGTGCCTAGAGACCATATTACACATCAAAACTACTTGGGACTAGCTAAAATCAGCATGCAAAGCTCAAGAACATGGTCACCAAGGCAGCAAAAATACGCGGAGTATAAGGCACCAGAGCAAAAGCTAATTGGACCAATGGAGGAGTCACTTACCAAGGAGTAATTTCCCCAAAACAGTTCGGAGAACGGTGATTTGAGCAAAGAGATCGAAAATCCCAGCAAGAGGAGCAAGCACACGGGTTTGAGCTGCGAAACAATTTTTCTGGAGGTAAGAGAAGCGGATGAGAGAAAGAATGAGTGGAGGGGGTGCCTGTGGGCCCCACAAGCCTGGGTGGCACGGCAGGGGGGTGCCCGCGCTCCTAGGGCTTGTGGCCCACTGGTGTGGCCCCGAGACAGACTCTTTGTCCTAGTATTTTTCAAAAAAATCCAGAAAAAATCATACTTGATTTTCACGACGTTCGGAGAAATTTTATTTTCGAGGTACTTTTCTACCGGACGCTAAGACAGAAAACAGGGAAAACTAAACTAAATCTATAATTTTTCTTCTAAGCAACCTAGAGTGAAAGCTTGGAACAGAGGTTTGTGACTCCTCGATTCATCCATCTCATGGTCATCGAAATAAATCCATCAATGAGGTTGATCACGTCTCCTCGACAAACCTTTTCGAATCGCAAAAGAAGACGGAGAATTTTCGAATAGTCACTAGGTCACCTCAATGGGGATGTGTATCTCCCGAACAAGCAAATCATACTTCATCTTGACACGAGGAATAGGGCATTCAAAGCTCCCGATAAGAATCGATGAAGTTTTTTCGATAGGATTGATGCAATGTAATCGATATTGTTTCTTCGGAAAGTGCACCGTATGCTCATTACCGTTGACATGGAAAGTGACATTGCCTTTGTTGCAATCTATAACAACCCCTGCAGTTTTTAAAAAAGGTCTTCCGAGGATGACCGCCATGGCATCGTCCTCAGGAATATCCAAGATAACAAAGTCTGTTAAGATGGTGACGTTAGCAACCATAACAGGCACATCCTCGCAAATGTCGATAAGGAAAGAAATTGATTTGTCGGCCATTTGCAGAGAGATCTCAGTGGGTGTCAACTTATCCAGTTCAAGTCTATGATAAAGAGAGAGAGGCATAACACTAACACCGGCTCCAAGGTCGCATAAAGCAGTTCTAACGTAGTTGCCTTTAATGAAGCAAGGTATAGTGGGCACACCGGGATCACCTAGTTTCTTAGGAGTTCCACCCTTGAAGGTATAATTAGCGAGCATGGTGGAAATCCCAACCTCAGGTATCCTCCTCTTATTAGTCACAATATCTTTCATGTAGTTAGCATACGGAGACATCTTGAGCATATCCGTCAAACGCATTTGCAGAAAGACATGTCTGATCATTTCAACGAAGCACTCAAAATCCTCATCGTCCTTTTTCTTGGATGGTTTGGGAGGAAAGGGCATAGGTTTCTGAACAGACGGTTCCCTTTCTTTACCATGCTTCCTAGCAGCGAAGTCATTCTTATCGTATCTCTTAGTCTTAGGCTGTGGGTTATCAAGATCAACAGGTTCAATCTCCACATCCTTATCATTGCTAGGTTGAGCATCAACATGAACATCACTATTGATATTATCATTAGGGTCATGTTCATCACCAGATTGTGTTTCAGCATCAAAGACAGAGGCATCGTTTAGACTCTCAGGTGTAGCAGCAACAGGGTTGCTAGCGTGCAGGTTCCTATCATCTTTCTTTTTCTTTCTAGGATGACTAGGTGCATCAGTGCTAACTCCTTGAGAATCTTATTCAATTCTCTTCGGATGACCCTCAGGATACAAAGGTTCCTCGATCATTCTACCGCCTCTAGTGACGACTCTAACAGAATTGTCATTCAACTCATTGAGCAAGTCATTTTGAGCCTTAAGTACTTGTTCTACCTGAGTAGTAACCATGGAGGCATGTTTACTCAGAAGTTTAAGATCATTGACATTTCTGTCCACACAAGCACTTAGATGACTAAGCATACGAGCATTCATTTCCAATTGTCTACTAACATAATCATTGAAACTCTGTTGTTTGGCAACGAAGTTATCAAATTCATCCAGGCATAAGCTAGAAGGTTTATCAAAAGGAATATCACTCTCATCAAACCTACGCAGAGAATTTACTTCTACTACCTCTGTTGGGTTATCGAGACCATGGATCTCTTCGATAGGTGGTAGATTTTTGACATCTTTAGATTTAATGCCTTTCTCTCACATAGATTTCTTTGCTTCTTGCATATCTTCAGGACTGAGGAATAGAATACCTCTTTTCTTCGGAGTTGGCTTAGGAGGTGGTTCGGGAATAGTCCAAGCATTCTCATTGCACAAGATGTTATTCAATAGAATCTCAGCTTGTTCTACAGTTCGTTCCCTAAAAACACTACCGGCACAACTATCTAGATGGTCTTTAGAAGCATTGGTAAATCCATTATAGAAGATATCAAGTATTTCATTCTTCTCAAGAGGGTGATCAGGCAAAGCATTCAGTAGCTGGATGAGCCTCCCCAAGCTTGTGGGAGACTCTCTTCTTCAGCTTGAGCAAAGTTGTATATTTCCGCAAGGCAGCTTGCTTCTTATGGGCAGGGAAATATTTTTAGAGAAGTAGTAGACCATATCCTGGGGGCTACGCACACAACCAGGAGCAAGAGAAGTGAACCAGGCCTTAGCATCATCCTTTAGCGAGAAAGGAAACAACTTGAGGATATAGTAGTGGCACATCTTTTCCTCACTAGTGAATAGGGTGGCTATATCGTGCAGTTTGGAAAGATGGGCTACAACCGTTTCAGACTCATAACCGTGAAAAGGATCTGATTTGACCAGAGTGATTAACTCAGGGTTGACAGAGAATTCATAATCCTTATCGGTCACAAAGATAGGCGAAGTAGCAAACTTCGTGTCGTATTTCATCCTAGCATTCAGAGATTTTTCTTTCCACTTGCGCAGTAGTTTCTCAACATCATAGCTATCCTTACACGCAAGAAAGTCCTCACCTATCTCTCCCTCCATAACATAGCGCGTATCATGCATAACAGGCATAGTAGCAGGTTCTAGTTCAATAGTATCAGCAGTTTCAGAAGTATCATCACATCTAGCAGCAGCTCTAGCAATATGTGCATCAAGGAATGCACCAAGTGGCAAAGCAGTATCAGGCATAGCAGGCATAGTATCAAGCATAGCATCATCAGGCATATTATCAAGAATAGGATCATTAGGCATAGTATCAAGCATAGCATCATCATAAGCATCATGGGCAGCAGAAGTAGCATCATCAAGCACATGCGACATATCAAGAATTTTAGAAGGAGGCGAAGTCGCAAACTTACTCAAAACTGAACGTGAATCAAGTGGCGAGCTAGATGGCAGTTCCTTACCTCTCCTGGTAGTGGAAGGTAGGATTTTAGTTCTTGGATCTTTCAGATTCCTCATAGTGATCAGCAGATGTCAATCCCAAGTGACTCAGAGAATATAGCTGTGCCTCCCCGACAACGGCGCCAGAAAAAGGTCTTGATAACCCACAAGTGTAGGGGATCGGAACAGTTTTCGAGGGTAGAGTATTCGACCCAAATTTGTTGATTCGCTCACAAGGGGAAACGAAATAATATTCTCGAGTATTAGCAGCTGAGTTTGTCAGATTCAACCACACCTGAAAGATTAGTGTCTGCAAGCAAAGTATCAGTAGCAAAGTAGTATGATAGCAACGGTGTCAAAAACAGAACTGTTGACGGCAGACTATTCCTAACTGTTGTATCAATGACGCCAGTGTTGCACGTGGACGGGGAACTATTCTTCCCCGCCGACGGTGACGAAAAAGGATCTCGCGACAAGTAACAGCGAAGTAGCAAGGAACATCAGTAGCAGCAGAGTAACGGTAGTAGCAACAGCGTAACGACAGCAGCATCAAAGTGGCCCAATTCCTTTTGTAGCAAGGGACAAGCCAAGACAAATTAACGTAGGAAGGACCAGTAGTAAAAGACTCGTAGGCAGTGGATCGGTGATGGATGAGTGTGGCGGATGTGATTCATCATGTAACAGCTATAACACGGAGAGATAAGTAACTAGCTCCTGTTCATCAATCTAATGTAGGCATGTATTCCGTATGTAGTCATACGTGCTTAGGGAAAAGAACTTGCATGACATCTATTGTCCATCCCTCCCATGGCAGCGGGGTCCTAATGGAAACTACGGGATATTAAGGTTCTCCTTTTAATAAAGAACCGGACCAACGCATTAACACTTGGTGAATACATGAACTCCTCATATTATGGTCATCTCCGGGAGTGGTTCTAGCTATTGTCACTCCGGGGTTGCCGGGTCATAACACATAGTAGGTGACTACAACTTGCAAGATAGGATCTAAAACACACATATATTAGCGACAACATAATAGGTTCAGATCTGAAATCATGGCACTCGGGCCCTAGTGACAAGCATTAAGCATAGCCAAGTAGTAGCAACATCAATCTAGAACATAGTGGATACTAGGGATCAATCCCCATCAAAAACTAACTCGATTACATGATAGATCTCATCCAACTCATCACCGTCCAACAAGCCTACGATGAGATTACTCACGAACAATGAAGATCATCATGGAATTGTCGATGGAGGAAGGTTGATGATGACGATGGCGACGATTTCCCCTCTCTAGAGACCGATACGGACTCCAGATCTGCCCTCCAGATGAAGAACAGGATGTGGCGGCGCCTCCGTATCGCAAAACGCGATGAAACCTTCTCTCCGATTTTTTTTCGGGCGAGACGGAAGATATAGAGCTGAGTTTGGGGGCAGTGGTGCCCCATGGGCCCCACAAGCCCTCACGGCGCGGCCTAGGGGGGTGGCCGCGGCCTGTGGGCTTGTGGCCCACTGGCACGCCCCCTCCGGTGGATCTTTGCGTAGGTATTTTTCTTTTATTCCAGAAAAAATCTCCGTACATTTTCAGGACATTTCGAGGACTTTTATTTCTGCACGAAAACAACACCATGGCAATTATGCTGAAAATAGCATTAGTCCGGGTTAGTTCCATTCAAATCATGCAAATTAGAGTCCAAAACAAGGGCAACAAAGTTTGGAAAAGTAGATACGTTGGAGACATATCAACGGGCATCGTTGAAGAGAGTGGGCCAATAGAAACCTGATTGCAATACCTTGTGTGCAGTTCTATCTCCCGCATGGTGTCCTCCGTAAGACTCGGAGTGACACTTATGTAGGATCTGTCCCTGTTCATGCTCAGGTACACAACATCTAATAACAGCATCTACTCCTTCTTTATAAAGGTGAGGATCATCCCAAAAGTAATGTCTCAAATCAAAGAAGAATTTCTTCTTTTGCTGGTATGTGAAACTAAGTGGTATATATTTGGCAACGATATAATTTGCATAATCAGCATACCACGGTGCACTACGTGAAGTATTGATGACATTCAATTGCTCATCAGAAAAGCTATCATCAATAGGTTGTGGGTCATCAAGAACATTCTCCAACCTAGGCAAGTTATCTGCTACGGGGTTCTCAGCACCCTTCCTGTCGACAACATGCAAATAAAATTCTTGTAGCAAGAGAACCCATCTGATAAGTCTAGGTTTAGCGTCTTTCTTTTCCATGAGGTACTTAATAGCAGCGTGATCACTCTGAATAGTGACTTTGGAATCAACTATGTAAGATCTAAACTTTTTCACATGCAAACACGACTGCTAAAAATTCATTATCAGTAGTAGCATAGTTTCTTTGGGCACTGTCTAGAGTTTTACTAGCATAATGAATAACATTCAACTCCTTATCAACTCTTTGTCCTAGAACAGCGCCAACAACATAATCACTAGCATCACACATGATTTCAAAAGGTAAGTTCCAATCAGGTGGTTGAACAATAGGTGCAGTTATCAAGGCCTTCTTAAGTATTTCGAAGGCTTCCTCACAATCATCGTCAAAAACAAAAGGAATATCCTTTTGCAAGAGATTGGTAAGAGGCCTAGAAATCTTAGAGAAGTCTTTAATGAACCTTCTATAGAAACCAGCATGACCAAGGAAACTTCTTATACCTTTGATATCTGTGGGGCATGTCATTTTCTCGATCGCATCAACTTTAGCCTTATCGACTTCAATACCTCTTTTAGAAATTTTATGTCCAAAGACGATGCATTCATTAACCATAAAGTGGCACTTCTCCCAATTCAAGACAAGATTGGTTTCTTTACATCTCTGCAAAACTCGATCAAGGTTGCTGAGGCAATCATCAAAAGAAGACACGTAAACGGAGAAGTCATCCATGAAAACCTCAACAATCCTTTTACAAAAATCAGAGAATATAGCCATCATACATCTTTGAAAGGTGGCAGGTGCATTACATAAGCCAAAAGGCATACGTCTGTAAGCAAAGGTACCGAAAGGGCAGGTGAAAGTGGTTTTCTCCTGATCAGATTGTGCAACAGGTATTTGGGAGAAACCAAAATAACCATCTAGAAAGCATAAGTGTGTGTGTGTTTAGACAATCTTTCTAGCATTTGGTCGATAAAAGGCAAAGGGTAATGATCTTTCCTAGTGGCTTTATTCAATTTCCTAAAATCGATCACCATCCTATAGCCAGTAATAATCCTGTGTGGAATCAATTCATCCTTATCATTAGGGACAACGATAATACCTCCCTTCTTAGGGACACAATTCACCAGACTCACCCAATCACTATGAGCAACAGGATAGATAATGCGTGCTTCCAGGAGCTTTAGTACTCTTTTCTTACTACCTCTTTCATCTTAGGATTTAATCTCCGTTGATGATCGGCAACTGGTTTGGAATCAGGATCGGTTTTAATCTTGTGCTGGCATAGAGTGGGACTAATGCCCTTAAGATCATCAAGAGTATATCCAATAGCAGCACGGTGCTTCCTCGGTGTTTTTAGTAACTTCTTTTCTTCATGCTCCGAGAGGCTAGCACTAATAATAACAGGATATATCTCTTGATAAGCATACTTAAGAGTATCAGGCAACTGTTTGAGCTCGAACACAGGATCACCCTTTAGTGGGGGTGGTTCTCCAAGCAGTTCAACAGGCAAATTATTCTTAAGGATAGGATATTGTTCAAAGATAACTCTATATATCTCATCCCTTTCATCCATATGCATATCATTTTCATGCTCAAGGAAGTATTGGTCTAAGGGATCAGTAGGAGGCACATCAATAGAAGCTAGGGCAATAGTTTCATCCTTACTAGACAACTCTTTTTCATGAGATTGTCTACCAAACTTGGAGAAATTGAACTCATGTGACACACCTTCAAAGCCAACAATGACAGTTTGCTTCTCACAGTCAATATGAGCATTGACAGTATTGAGGAAAGGTCTGCGAAATATGATGGGACAAAAGCTATGTTGTATGGTAGCAATAACGAGGAAATCAGCAGGATACTTCATTTTACCACACAAGACTTCAACTTCTTTAACAATTCCCAAAGGGCAAATAGTATCTCTATTGGCAAGCTGAATAGTGACATCAATAGGTTCCATCTCAACAAGTGCAATATCGTCTTTAATTTCATGATATAAGGATTGAGGTATTGCACTAACACTAGCATCCACGTCACATAAACCATGATAACAATGATCTCCTATCTTAACAGAAACAACATGCGTGCCAAGAACATGCCTATGTTTGTCTCTAGCATGGGGTTTAGCAATTCTGGCAGCATCTTCACAGAAGTGAATATCATGGCCATAAACATTGTCGGACAGGAGATCTTTGATAATAGCAATGCCAGGTTCAACTCTAATTTGCTCAGGGGGTGTAGGTGTTCTAATGTAGCCCCTACGTATCACAGTTGAAGCTTTAGAATGATCCTTTATCCTAATAGGGAAAGGTGGTTTCTCAACGTAAGCACTGGGAACAATAGGATCATTATAAGCAATGACTTTCTCTTCAACTGGATTGGGATTAACTACATTGACTTCTAAGGGAGGAAGATATTTAAACCACTTCTCTTTAGGGAGATCAATCTGTGCAGCAAATGATTCACACAATGAAGCTACTATCTCAGAGTCAAGTCCATATTTAGCGCTAAAATCACAAAAAGTATTTGTTTCAACAAAGGATTTAACGCAATCAAACTTGAGATTCATACCTGAATCCTTACCTTCATCAAACTCCCAATCTTCAGAATTGCGTTTAATTCTTTCCAATAAATTCCATTTGAAGTCAATATCTCTCTTCATAAAAGAACCGGTACAAGAAGTGTCAAGCATGGTGTGATCATCATCAGAAAGCTGAGCATAGAAGTTCTGAATGATAATTTCTCTCGAGAGCTCATGGTTGGGGCATGAATATAACATTGATTTAAGCCTCCCCCAAGCTTGAGCGATGCTTTCTCTGTCACGAGGCCAAACGTTACTAATATAATTCCGATCACGATGTACTAGATGCATAGGATAAAACTTTTGATGAAATTCCAATTTCAACCAGTTGTAGTTCCATGATCCAGTATCATCACATAGCCTATACCATGTCAATGCTTTATCCCTCAAAGATAAGGGAAAGACCTTCTTCTTGACCTCATCCTCGGGCAAACCTACAAGCTTAAATAAACCACAAACTTCATCTACATAGATTAGATGCAAGTCGGGATGTGATGTTCCATCTCCTGTAAAAGGATTAGCAAGCAGTTTCTCAAGCATACCCGAAGGAAATTCATAGCAAATAATCTCAGTCGGTGCAGTAGGTGCAGATACCCCGAACAAGCTCCTCAAAGGATTAGTTTCCATAGTGAAAAGTGACAATAAATTTCAGCACACTATATAAATGTTTCCTTACCAAATTCCACTTACCAAAGGCGCTTCACTCCCCGGCAATGGCGCCATAAAAGAGCCTTGATGACCCACAAGTGTAGGGGATCTATCATATTCCTTTTGATAAGTAAGAGTGTCGAACCCAACGAGGAGCAGAAGGATCTGACAAGTGGTTTTTCAGCAAGGTAATCTCTGCAAGCACTGAAATTATCGGTAGCAGATAGTTGTGTGATAAGATGATTCATAGCAAGTAGCAAGTAGCAATAGTAACAACGGTGCAGCAAAGTGGTCCAATCCCTTTTTTAGCAAGGGACAAGCTTGGAAAAACTCTTATAGGAGGTAAAGCGCTCCCGAGGACACATGGGAATTTCTGTCAAGCTAGTTTTAATCATGTTCATATGATTCGCGTTCACTACTTTGATAGTTTGATATGTGGGTGGACCGGTGCTTGGGTGCTGCCCTTACTTGGACAAACCTCCCACTTATGATTAACCCATCTCGCAAGCATCCGCAACTACGAAAGAATAATTAAGACAAAGTCTAACCATAGCATTAAACTAATGGATCCAAATCAGCACCTTAAGAAGCAACACATAAACTAGGGTTTAAGCTTCTATCACTCTAGCAACCCATCATCTACTTACTACTTCCCAATGCCTTCCTCTAGGCCCAAATAATGGCGAAGTGTTATGTAGTCGACGTTCACATAACACCACTAGAGGAGAGACAACATACAACACATCAAAATATCGAACGAATACCAAATTCACATGACGACTTATAACATCACTTATCCCATGTCCTCAGGTACAAAAGTAACTACTCACAGAGCATCATTATGTTCATGACCAGAGAGGTATTGAATAGCATCAAGGATCTGAACATATAATCTTCCACTGAGTAATCCAACTAGCATCAACTACAAAGATTAATTAACACTACTAGCAACCTTGCAAGTACCAATCGGAGTCGCGAGACGGAGATTGGTTACAAGAGATGAACTAGGGTTTGGAGATGAGATAGTGCTGATGAAGATGTTGATGGTGATGAGTCCCCTCCGATGAGAGGAGTGTTGGTGATGACGATGGCGACGATTTCCCCCTCCGGGAGGGAAGTTTCCCTCGCAGGACGACCCTGCCGGAGCTCTAGATTGGTTGTGCTCAAGTTCCGTCTCGTGGCGGCGGCAATTCCTTCCAAAAGCCTCCTCTTGATTTTTTCTAGAATGAAACCCTCCTTATAGCAAAAGAGGGGAGCCAGAGGGCCAATAGGGAGCCTACAAGCCCTCTAGGCGCGGCCAGGGGGTAGGCCGCGCCTAGCAGGCTTCTGGCCTCGTGCTGGCTCCCCTCTGGTACTTCTTCGACCCAGTATTTTTTATAAATTCCAAAATAATTCCTCGTTGATTTTCACGTCTTTTGGAGTTGCGCATAATAGGTATCTCAAGCTTGCTTGTTTTTCAGGCCAGAATTCCAACTGCCGACATTCTCCCTCTTCATGTAAACCTTGCAAAATAAGAGAGAAAGGACATAAGTATTGTACCGTGAAGTGTAATAACAGCCCATAAAGCGATAAATATCAACATAAAAGCATGATGCAAAATGGACGTATCAATTATCCTGAACAAGGATATGATTCATATACTTATCTTGAGGTTCTTGAGCATCTTAGCAGTAGGAGTACACTTGGGAAAACAATTTTTAGATAACACAAGAGTATTCTTTTGTGAAGATGCAAAGAGCTTCAATAGTACCAAGGCATGGAAGACATATTGAAAATATGATTCGATGATAGATATGTCTCCGAGAATATTTAGAACTTTCTCCCCTAAGTATGAATATGTAGGGTTTCATCTCCCCATGGATCATAGCATGTAGATACTGGGAGTAGGTAATGAATATGTAGGATTTCCTCTCCCCTGAGTCGTAGAATGTAGATATTGGGAGTAGGTTGGGTGATACAAGTTCAATCCAAAGTAGTTCTTACATAACTGTCCTTAGGGCAAGCATGAGCTTAAATAACTCTTTGATATCTCTCCCCCTTAAATATTTCCCTTCCTTTGATATCTCTCCCCGTTAATGATATTTCTCCCCATGAAAGAAATTTCTCCCCTCAAAGATATTTCTCCCATTGGAAGCTTTGATATATTTCTCCCCCTCTGGCATTAATTGCCAAAAAGGTCACATGGTTAGGGATCCTTGAGAGTAAGCGATCGTGGATTCTTCTTCCTTAGATGTACATGAGGGTTCCTTGATGCTTCTCCCCCTTGCAGTAGGTAAGGGTTCATTGAAATTTCTCCCCCTTCAGTAGGGATCCTAAATGATTCTCTCCCTTTTGACATTATTGAGATCCTTGTTGAAGAAGTCCCCCTTTGGCATAAACCCAGTAAAATCACTAAGAACACATGTACTTCAGAATCTCCGAGGCAAAGTGGTTTGGTAGAACCGATATTGAGTTTTGGCCTCTAGGGTAAGTCGGTAGAATCGATTTTCCCAACTCGGATAGACTGAGTTGCTAACTAATACTTAGCTCTGATAACACTTGTAGGATTTGAAGTATGTCTAGAGGGGGGGGGGTGATTAGACTTTTTGACCAAATGAAAACTTGGCCTTTTGCCAGTTTTAGTTGTGGGCAAGTTTTAGCGATTTTCATAAGTCAAGGACACACTACACATGAAAGTATAAGAGTATAGTAGCGGAAAGTAAAGACAAGCACATGTAAATAGAGGGTAGGGATAGGAAGGTGGAACACACAGATTGACACGACGATTTTTGGCGCAGTTCCGGTAGGTGGTGCTATCGTATGTCCACGTTGATGGAGACTTCAACCCACAGAGGGTAACGGCTGTGTGTGTCCACACAGGGCTCAACCCCACGAAGGATCCATGGAGAAGAAACTTTTCCTATTCCATCATGGCTTACATCCATGAAGTACTAGACTCACTCGGGGTAGATCTTCACAAAGTAGGAGATCTCCTTGCCCATACAAACTTCTTGGTTCATCTCCACAAACACGGAGTAGGAGGCTCCCAAGCGAAACCTAACCAATCTAGGAGACACCATTGTTCAAAAGGTAATAGATGCAGTAGTATGATGAACTCCTTTCTCTTGTACTACGAAAGATAGTCTCCTCAACACTCAATAACTCTCTCATAGATTTGGCTCGGGTAGAAGAGATTGATTGCGTGGAAAGCAACTTGGGGAGGCTAGAAATCAAGATTAAAATGGTAGGATTGGAATATCTTGACCTCAACAAATGAATAGGTGACTCTTTGTGAGAAAAATGGATATGGCAAGTGTATGTGTGTTCTGAGTGCTTCCTCTATGAATAAGGGGTGGTGGATGGGTATATATAGGCATCTCCAAAAATCCAAGCATTACAACATTATTGCCCAACTTCGTGAAACCGAAGTAAAACTCGATGGCACCGACAAGTGCAAAATGTGACACCAATATATAAATCTCGGTGATACCGATATGGGTGTCTTAGGCAGTTCCCAAATCTCGGTGAGACCGATTTCCAAAACTCGAAAATTCCGATTCTTGAAAATGGCTAACCACAAAGTTGGCCATTGATTTCGGTTGCACCAATGGAATGTTGGTGACATCGAGATGCTAGGGTTTGGCATGGAACTTGTCTCTGATGGGAATCGGTATTGCTGAGTGGGAAATGTTAGTGGCACCAATTTTGATGTATAGGCTTTGGAGAGAGAATTTTGTGGGAGATTTGATAAGTATTTTCGGTGGTTACCTCTAAGCACTTGAGCAACCAGATCATCATAGATACCTCATCCCCTTTTAATAGTATTATCTTTCCTAATGAGTCAATTGTGATTTCTCACATGAAGTAAAATGCAGAGTCTTGAAGCTTGAAGCCTGGCCAATCCTATTCCTTCTTCTTCTTTGAAATTATCCTCACAATCCTTTGCCAAAACTCTCTATGGACTACATCTGAAATATACTAGGTAAAGGTATTAGTCCAAGAGACAATGTATGTTGTCATAAATTATCAATACCACCAAGGGAGCATATGTGTTTTCAATGGTCCATAGTTGAAAGGGTTGTGTGGATGCACAATCATTCAGATTAGCATATGACCACAATGGATGGTTCAGCCTCTGTGACCATATAGCATTGGATGTTAGACGGATAATATGGACTTAGAAATATCTGGTCGGATTCGACGTAGTCAGATCCGAGTCGAGATAAGGTCCGAGTTGGATAGACCCAACTATGAGACGCAACGATCAGTCATATGTGAGTCTATAGTACAACATATGTTCTATGTCCTAAGACCTGAGCTGGCGCATGTACTAGGAATGGTGATAGACTTTCTTTGGGCCAACTAAATGGTACTTCGTGACTAGGTAGTTACAAAGGTAGGTTTCGGGCTTGTGAGACCCATGTCGTGAGACGTGGTCGAGCAAGATGGGATTTTCCCCTCTAACCAGGAGAGATATACTCTCACCCCTCGGGTGATCTAACCTTGATAAGCATGGTCATGCAATGAGCATTATGAGATAACCCAAATGTTGGTCGGATTCACCGGAACAAGAAAGAGGTCGTGCTGCAACAAACATGACCATGTCTCCTTGTGCACGACAACGTATATCGTGTGGCAAAAGGAACCAAAGTGTGAAGTACAGGTTCACCTAACCAGCTTCATTGGACACTTGGAGTTGACACGCTTTGCTAGAGGCCGCTACTGACTAGTCGAGTCGGATGTGATCTGACTCGCGACCAAGTGAACGAGAACCTAAGGGGTCGCATGATGACCCACAAGTATAGTGGATCAATCGTTGTCCTTTCGATAAGTAAGAGTGTCGAACCCGACGAGGAGCAGAAGGCTCTCATAAACGGTTTTCAGCAAGGTAATAACGGCAAGCACTGAAAGTAGCGGTAACAAGTGATGGTGTAGTGAGGTGAAACGTAGCAAGTGAAAAGTAACAAGTAACAAGTAATAGCAACAGTGCAGCAAAGTGACCCAATCCCTTTTGTAGCAAGGGACAAGCCTGAACAAAGTCTTATAGGAAGTAAAGCACTCCCGAGGACACATGAGAATTTCTGTCATGCTAGTTTCATCATGTTCATATGATTCGCGTTCGTTACTTTGATAGTTTGATATGTGGGTGGACCGGCGCTTGGGTACTACCCTTACTTGGACAAACATCCCACTTATGATTAACCGCTCTCGCAAGCATCCGCAACTACGAAAGAAGAATTAAGACAATGTCTAACCATAGCATTAAACTAGTAGATCCAAATCAGCCCCTTACGAAGCAACGCATAGACTGGGGTTTAAGCTTCTCTCGCTCTAGCAACCCATCATCTACTTACTACTGCCCAATGCCTTCCTCTAGGCCCAAATATGGTGAAGTGTTATGTAGTCGACGTTCACATAACACCACTAGAGGAAAAGACAACATTCAGCATATCAAAATAACGAACGAATACGAAATTCACATGACTATTAATAGCAAGACTTATCCCATGTCCTCAGGAACAAAAGTAACTACTCACAAAGCATAATCATAATCATGATTAGAGGTGTAATGAGTAGCATCAAGGATCTGAACATAAACTCTTCCACCAAGTAATCCAACTAGCATCAACTACAAAGAGTAATCAACACTACTAGCAACCTTACAAGTACCAATCGGAGTCGCGAGATGGAGATTGGTTACAAGAGATGAACTCGGGTTTGGAGATGAGATGGTGCTGATGAAGATGTTGATGGTGACGAGTCCCCTCCGATGAGAGGAGGGTTGGTGATGACGATGGCGACGATTTCCCCCTCCGGGAGGGAAGTTTCCCCGACAGGATCGTCCTGCGGGAGCTCTAGATTGGTTCTGCTCAAGTTCCGCCTCGTGGCGGCGGAGAATCCACGAAAAAGCTCCGCCTTGATTTTTTTCCGGACGAAACCCTTCATATAGTAGAAGAGGGGGCCCAGTGGGCCACTAGGGTGCCCACAATCCCTGTAGCCGCGGCCAGGGGGGCAGGTCGCGGCCACTAGGATTGTGGGCCCCTGGCAGCTCCCCTCTGGCACTTCTTTCGCCCAGTATTTTTTATATATTCCCAAAAAATTCCACGTTGATTTTCAGGGCATTTGGAGTTGCGCAGAATAGAGGACTCAGTCTTGCTCCTTTTCTAGTCCAGAATTCCAGCTGCCGGTATTCTCCCTCTTCAAATAAACCTTGCAAAATAAGAGAAAAAAGGCATAAGTATGGCACCACAAAGTATAATAACAGTCCATAAAGCGATAAATATCAACATGAAAGCATGATGCAAAATGGACGTATCAACTCCCCCAATCTTAGAACTCGCTTGTCCTCAAGCGAAAACCAAGATCCATAAACATGTCCAGATGTTTAGGGATGAAGGTGTCGATAAAACATAATACGGACATGAGGGCATCATGATCACACATAGAACAACAATACATCATAAAGATACTTATGCTAAAGTGATAATTTCTTCACAAAGTAAAGCATGGATCAAGAACCTTACCGAGAAGTTACAACCGATAGCCTTTACTCAATGAAGCAATTGCAATTTATCACAACATCAGAAAGAGTCAAATAAGAGCTTGTAAAGCAAATCCACATACTCAATCATTCTTTTGTTCTCTACAATTGCTACAACTCACGTGGTACTCATGAGATCAAAGTTTCAGCTGGACACAAACAAAGATATGGGCTTATAGTTTTGCCTCCCAACTGCTTACCTCAAGGGTAATGCCAACAATAATAATTCATGAATGCCTACCTCCAAGTTGACATATGAATATAGATCTTTCCCAAGCATATGACGGTAGCCAAGATAAAGGCGAAATAAGGAATTGGTGAAGATCACCATGACTCTTTCAAGGGCAAAAAGTAAAGGTACAAGATAGGCCCTTCGCAGAGGGAAGCAGAGGTTGTCATGCGCTTTTGAGTTTTGGATGCGTGTCCTCTTAGTGCAGAGGAACGTCACTTTATATTGCCTCCTGTCATAAAGAACTTTATTATGCAGTCTGTCGCTTTTATGTCTTCCTCATCACAGGTTCGTATAAAGCTTATTTTCCACACACTAATAGATCATACATATTAGAGAGCAATTTTTATTGCTTGCACCGATGACAACTTACTTGAGGGATCTTATTCAATCCATAGGTAGGTATGGTGGACACTCATGGCAAAACTAGGTTGAAGGTTTGTGGATGCGCAAGTAGTATTTCTACTTAGTACTGAAGTTTTGGCTAATATGAGGTGGAAGCAATTGTCACATGCTAAGGTATCTCTAGACATATAACATTGTTTGGAACCAAGCAAACACAATTCATTATGTTGTCTTCCTTGTCCAACATCTACTTCTAAGCATGTAATAGTTTGGTGGGTGCCCACAATTATAGAAAGTGTCTAAGATGATATATTTATATGTGAACCTCTCTTTCCTTATTACTTCTTATTAATTGCAACAATGACTGGGGTCTATGTTGGTCTATTCTCAACAAGTTTCAATCATCATACTTGTTATATGTGGAGCTATCACTTTCCATAAGATCATCTCATGATCTTTCATACTATCGTTCTTTTCATACTTTTGATCACGGCACAAAACAAAGCCCTTGTTAAGATACTCTTTATTAGAAAGCTCACAAGCTCGAATACATCGGGGGAGACACAAGACAAAAGACTCAAACTACATACTAAAGACTTAACCCACTAAGAGAAGAAAGTAAAAACTGAAAAAGAAAGAACTAAAACAAAGGTAAAAGCAAAAGATATAAAGGTGATACGATACCAGGGAAACTCCCCCAAGCTTGGCGCAAGCCAAGGGAGTTGCCCATACCAATGCATAGTTGTCTTCCTTTGGTGGTGATGGTGGTGGAGTCTTTCCAGAGGTCTTGAGCTTGTTTAATTTGCAATGGAGCATGAAATTCTGCTCCCTCAGATCGTCTTTTTCTTCTTCAAGCTACAACACCCTTTGGCATAATTCCTGCTTACTCTCCTGCAGGAAACGAGAAGGGATAAACAAAGTATTATGCTTCTTCCTGGAATTGGGCAGGCTTGACTTCTTGAACTCCACATGGGTGTTTGCAGGTTGAGATAGAGGAGCCTCCTCTTCATCGTAACTCGTTTGTTCCTTCCCCTTGGGATCATAGTCTTCTTCCTCATCGGTGGTCCAGCCATATGGTTCCAAGTCCCCATAGACCTTGGGGTTAGCAAGGTAATCAGCCACATAGCTCTCCCCCTCTGAATCCTGAGAAGACATCTCGACCTAGATCTATGGCAGAAAATAGGCTCGAAACGAAAAACAGAGGAAATCTGCGCGATACGGAGATCAAAACCCTCAGGCGTATATATAATGATTTTTTCTGGACCAGAAGGAGTGCTCCGCAAGAAAACGGAGTCCGGGAGGCACACGAGGTGCCCACAAGTCCTGTAGCCATGGTTAAGGGGGGAGGCCGCGGCTACCAACCTTGTGGCCGCCTCGTACGCTCTCCGTACTGCTTTTTATTTTTCTATTTTTCCATAAATTCCAAAACGGAGAAAATTTCTTCTGGAAAAGTTTTGGAATCCAATTACTTACCGAAACACATACCTCTTCGTTTTCAGAGTCTGAAACAGGCTGATAAACATCCCTTATGTACTCCTCTGGAGTTATGATATTGATAATATTGGTCTCAACATTTATGGGAGTACCAGAGATATAATGCTTGATTCTTTGCCCATTTACCACTCTCGGAAAATTACCGTCCGTGTTGTGGATTTTGATGGCACTAGAACGATATACTTCCTCGACAACGTACGGACCTTCCCATTTAGAGAGAAGCTTGCCTACGAAGAATCTTAAGCGAGAATTGTATAGCAGGACATAATCACCTACATTGAACTCACGTTTTTGTATTCTTTTGTCGTGCCATCTCTTAACCTTTTACTTGAACAACTTGGCATTCTCATATGCCTGGGCCCTCCATTCATCTAATGAGCTGATATCAAACAACCCCTTCTCACCGGCAAGTTTGAAATCGAAGTTGAGCTCTTTGATTGCCCAATAAGCTTTGTGTTCTAGCTCAAGAGGTAAATGACAGGCCTTATCGTAAACCATTTTATACGGCGACATGCCCATGGGTTTCTTATAAGCAGTCCTATAAGCCCATAGTGCATCGTCAAGTTTGCTGGACCAATTCTTTCGAGATCTATTGACAGTCTTTTGTAAGATAATTTTGATCTCCCTATTACTCAACTCCACTTGACCACTAGACTGAGGATGATAAGGAGATGCAACTCTATGGTCGACATCATACTTAGCGAGCATCTTGCGGAAAACACCATGAATGAAGTGTGAACCGCCATCAGTCATCAGATATCTAGGGACTCCAAATCTTGGGAAAATGACTTCTTTAAGCATCTTAATAGAGGCGTGGTGATCAGCATTTCTAGTGGGGATAGCTTCTACCCACTTAGTGACGTAATCAACAGCAACTAAGATGTGAGTATACCCATTGGAACTCGGGAATGGTCCCATATAATCAAAGACCCAGACATCAAATGGTTCAATGACAAGTGAATAGTTCATAGGCATTTCCTGACGTTTACTGATGTTCCCTATTCTTTGGCATTCGTCACAAGACAAGACAAACTTACGGGCATCCTTGAAGAGAGTGGGACAATAGAAACCTGATTGCAATACCTTATGAGCAGTTGTATCTCCAGCATGGTGTCCTCCGTAGGCTTCGGAATGACACTTCTGCAGGATCTGTCCTTGTTCATGTTCAGACACACAATGTCTAATAACACCATCTACTCCTTCCTTATAAAGGTGAGGATCATCCCAAAAGTAGTGTCTCAAATCAAAGAAGAATTTCTTCTTTTGTTGGTAGGTGAAACTGGGTGGTATGTATTTGGCTACGATATAGTTTGCGTAATCAGCATACCACGGTGCACTATGTGAAGTAAGGATGACATTCAATTGCCCATCAGGAAAGCTGTCATCAATAGGTCGTGGGTCATCAAGGACATTCTCTAGCCTGGACAAGTTATCTGCTACAGGGTTATCAGCACCCGTTCGATCAACAACGTGCAGATCAAATTCCTGTAGCAGGAGAACCCATCTGATTAGCCTAGGCTTAGCGTCCCTCTTCTCCATAAGGTACTTAATAGCAGCATGATCAGAGTGAATAATGACTTTGGAGTCAACTATATAAGATCTGAACTTTTCACATGCAAACACAACTGCTAAAAATTCCTTCTCCGTAGTGGCATAGTTTCTTTGGGCACTGTCTAGAGTTTTACTAGTGTAGTGAATAACATTCAACTTCTTGTCAACTCTTTGTCCTAGAACATCACCAACAGCGTAATCACTAGCGTGGCACATGATTTCAATGGGCAAGTTCCAATCAGGTGGTTGGGCAATAGGTGCAGTTATCAAGTCCTTCTTAAGTATTTCGAAAGCTTCCTCACAATCCTCATCAAAAACAAAAGGAACATCCTTCTGCACGAGGTTGGTAAGAGGCTTAGAAATCTTAGAGAAGTCTTTAGTGAACCTTCTATAGAAACCAGCATGACCCATGAAACTTCGTATACCTCTGATATCTGTGGGGCAAGACAGTTTCTCAATTACATCAACCGTAGCCTTATCAACTTCAATGCCTTTCTTAGAGATTTTGTGTCCTAAGATGATGCCTTCATTAACCATGAAGTGGCACTTCTCCCAGTTCAGGATGAGGTTGGTATCTTTGCATCTCTGTAAGACTCGATCAAGGTTGCTGAGGCAATCGTCAAAGGAAGAACCGTAAACGGAGAAATCATCCATGAAAACCTCAACAATCTTTTCACAAAAGTCAGAGAATATTGCCGTCATACACCTTTGAAATGTGGCAGGTGCATTGCATAAACCAAAAGGCATACGTCTATAAGCAAAGGTACCGAAAGGGCAGGTGAAAGTGGTTTTCTCCTGATCAGATTGTGCAACAGGTATTTGCGAGAAACCTAAATAACCGTCTAGAAAGCAGAAGTGTGTGTGTTTAGATAGCCTTTCTAGCATTTGGTCGATAAACAACAAAGGATAATGGTCTTTCCTGGTTGCCTTGTTCAGTTTCCGGAAGTCTATCATCATCCTATAGCGAGTAATAATCCTCTGTGGGATTAGTTCATTCTTATCATTAGGAACTACGGTGATACCTCCCTTCTTGGGTACGCAATGTACTGGACTTACCCAATCACTATGAGCAACAGGATAAATGATTCCTGCTTCCACAAGCTTTAATATTTCTTTTCTCACGACCTCTTTCATCCTAGGATTTAATCTCCGTTGATGATCAGCAACTGGCTTAGAATCAGGATCGGTTTTAATCTTGTGCTGACATAGAGTGGGACTAATACCCTTAAGATCATCAAGAGTATATCCAATAGCAGCACGGTGCTTCCTCAAAGTTTTTAATAACTTCTTCTCTTCGTGATTCGAGAGGTGAGCACTAATAATAACAGGATATATCTCCTTCTCATCAAGATAGGCATACTTAAGTGTATCTGGTAACTGTTTTAGCTCGAACACAGGATCACCCTTTGGTGGGGGAGGATCCCCAAGCAGTTCAACAGGCAGATTATTCTTAAGAATAGGATATTGTTCTAAAACAATTTTATCTATCTCATCTCTTTCATCCATATGCATATCATTTTGATGCTCGAGCAGATATTGCTCTAAAGGATCCGTAGGAGGCACGACAATAGAGGCAAGAGCAATGATTTCATCCCTACCAGACGACTTTCTTTCATGGGGTTGTCTTCCAAACTTGGAGAAGTTAAATTCATGAGACACACCCTCGAAACTAATAGTGATAGTCTGTTTAATGCAATCAATATGAACATTGACAGTGTTGAGAAAGGGTCTACCAAATATGATAGGACAAAAGCTATCTTGTGCAGTAGCAAGGACGAGGAAATCGGTAGGATACTTCGTCTTACCACACAGGACTTCTACGTCTCTCACAATTCCCACAGGGCAGATAGTGTCTCTATTAGCTAGCGTAATAGTGACATCAATGGGTTCCAACTCAGCAGGTGCAATCTCATCTTTGATTTCATCATATAGGGACCGGGGTATTGCACTAACACTAGCACCCATATCACATAAACCATGATAACAGTGATCTCCTATCTTGATAGAAACAACGGGCAGGCCAACTACAGGTCCGTATTTATCTTTCGCGTGAGGTTTAGCAATGCTAGCGGAGTCCTCACAGAATTTGATAACATGTCCGTCTATGTCTTCGGCTAAGAGATCTTTGATAATAGCAACACTAGGTTCAACTCTAATTTCCTCAGGGGGTACAAGTGGTCTAATGTAACCCCTATGTATCACAGTTGGAGCTTTGGAATAATCCTATTTCCTAGCAGGGTAAGGTGGTTTCTGAGTGTAGGCACAATGAATAATAGGATCATTATAGGCAATGACTTTCTCTTCAACTAGATTGGGTTTAACTATGTTGACTTCTACATGAGGATGATACTTAAACCACTTATCTTTGGGAAGATCAATATGAGCAGCAAAAGATTCACATAGAGAAGCTACTATCTCAAAGTCAAGTCCATACTTAGCGCTAAAATCTCTAGAAGTGCTTGTTTCAACAAAAGATTTAACGCAATCAAACTGGAAATTCATACCTGACTCCTTACCTTCTTCAAGCTCCCAATCTTCAGAGTTACGTTTGATTCTTTCCAATAAATTCCACTTGTGGTCAATATCCTTCTTCATAAAAGAACCGGTACAAGAAGTGTCAAGCATGGTACGATCTTCATGAGAAAGCCGAGCATAAAAGTTTTGAGTGATAATTTCTCTCAAGAGCTCATGATTGGGGAATGAATATAGCATTGATTTAAGCCTCCCCCAAGCTTGAGCTATGCTTTCCCTGTCACGAGGACAAAAGTTACAAATATAATTCCGATCATGATGTACTAAATGCATAGGATAAAACTTTTGATGAAATTCCAATTTCAACCGATTGTTGTCCCATGATCCAGTATCTCACATAGCCTATACCATGTCAACGCCTTATCCTTCAAAGATAAAGGAAAGACTTTCTTCTTTACCTCATCCTCGGGCAAACCTGCAAGCTTAAATAAACCACAAACTTCATCTACATAGATTAGATGCAAGTCTGGATGTGATGATCCATCTCGTGTAAAAGGATTAGCCAGCAGTTTCTCAAGCAAACCCGAAGGAATTTCATAAAAGATATTTTCAGTAGGTACCTTAGGTTGAGGAGCAACTCCTCGTGCTTCCGTTCATGGTGAAGATACCCCGAACAAATTCCTCAAAGGAACAGTTTCCATAATGAGAAGTGACAATAAATTTCAGCATAGTATATAAATGTTTCCTTACCAAATTCGACTTACCAAAGGCGCTTCACTCCCCGACAACGGCGCCAGAAAAGAGTCTTGATGACCCACAAGTATAGGGGATCAATCGTAGTCCTTTTGATAAGTAAGAGTGTCGAACCCAACGAGGAGCAGAAGGCTCTGATAAATGGTTTTCAGCAAGGTAATAACTGCAAGGTTGCACATTCTAAATTCTTCTTGTACATACTACTCTTATATATGGGAATAAAAGAAAAAAGGCTGTGGGGGGTTTTCCCTACAGTAGCCGGTCAAAAAAAAGTAGCGGTAACAAGTGATGGTGTAGTGAGGTGAAACGTAGAAAGTGAAAAGTAACAAGTAATAGCAACGGTGCAGCAAAGTGGCCCAATCCCTTTTGTAGCAAGGGACAAGCCTGAACAAAGTCTTATAGGAAGTAAAGCGCTCCCGAGGACACATGGGAATTTCTGTCATGCTAGTTTCATCATGTTCATATGATTCACGTTCGTTACTTTGATAGTTTGATATGTGGGTGGACCGGCGCTTGGGTACTGCCCTTACTTGGACAAGCATCCCACTTTTGATTAACCACTCTCGCAAGCATCCGCAACTACGAAAGAAGAATTAAGACAACGTCTAACCATAGCATTAAACTAGTGGATCCAAATCAGCCCCTTACGAAGCAACACATAGACTGGGGTTTAAGCTTCTGTCACTCTAGCAACCCATCATCTACTTACTACTCCCCAATGCCTTCCTCTAGGCCCAAATATGGTGAAGTCTTATGTAGTCGACGTTCACATAACACCACTAGAGGAAAAGACAACATACATCATATCAAAATAACGAACGAATACCAAATTCACATGACTATTAATAACAAGACTTATCCCATGTCCTCAGGAACAAAAGTAACTACTCACAAAGCATAATCATAATCATGATCAGAGGTGTAATGAGTAGCATCAAGGATCTGAACATAAACTCTTCCACCAAGTAATCCAACTAGCATCAACTACAAAGAGTAATCAACACTACTAGCAACCTTACAAGTACCAATCGGAGTCGCGAGACGAAGATTGGTTACAAGAGATGAACTAGGGTTTGGAGATGAGATGGTGCTGATGAAGATGTTGATGGTGACGAGTCACCTCCGATGAGAGGAGTGTTGGTGATGACGATGGCGACGATTACCTCCACCGGGAGGGAAATTTCCCTGGCAGGATCGTCCTGCCGGAGCTCTAGATTGGTTCTGCTCAACTTCCGCCTCGTGGCTGCAGAGAATCCACGAAAAAGCTCCGCCTTGATTTTTTCCGAACGAAACCCCTCATATAGAAGAAGAGGGGGGCCAGTGGGCCACCAGGGTGCCCACAATCCCTGTAGCCGCGGCCAGGGGGGCATGCCGCGGCCACCAGGCTTGTGGGCCCCTGGCAGCTCCCCTCTGGCACTTCTTTCGGCCAGTATTTTTTATATATTCCCAAAAAATTCCACGTTGATTTTCATGGCATTTGGAGTTGCGCAGAATAGAGGACTCAGACTTTCTCCTTTTCTAGTCCAGAATTCCAGCTGCTGGTATTCTCCCTCTTCAAATAAACCTTGCAAAATAAGAGAGAAAAGGCATAACTATGGTACCACAAAGTATAATAACATTCCATAAAGCGATGAATATCAACATGAAAGCATGATGCAAAATGGACGTATCATCGCACAATTAAGGGAATGAACACATGGGCTACAGGGCCCAAGATTTGAGACTCCGTCGGATGCCTATATATAGTGGAGGTGCGGCATACTCATTTAGTTGATCACTTTGACACCATCATTAGGGCTTTGCATGTGTTCCACTAACCACCTCCACCCGCTGCCGACTGTGTGATCGGACCTAGTAATCCGCCATGCAATGTTCCCTCCTACACGTGTGGATACCATTAGAGGAGGTGCACTTGCGCTGCGCTGGCAAATCTGTACATGGGATCCAGTGACCGACTATTCGAGGGAGATAGTACGAGGAAGATACGGACCACGTGGACGCGCTGCCCCAACTCTACTTCCGATGCATGACACCGCGCATCTAGTGTTGTGGGAATAAACGTGACAGTAGAGGTGTAGGGTACAAATGGAGAGGGCAGAGTGCTAGCTACGGCAAGTTTGTATGCAAGATGTATGAGTTCAGGCCCCTCTCTTGGAGGTAACAGCCCTACGTCTCAGGTGCTCGGAAGCTCTTGCAGGGTGGTTTTGTGTAATACAGGGAGTGTGAACCCTTGTGCCAGAGGGGAGGGGTGGCTTATATAGAGTGTGCCACCTCTCATCAATACCTCAGCATCTAAGGGCTCGATCAATATGAGTTAAAGATATACATTAATAATAACGTAAGTGGGTAATAAATGCTACTAAAGAACATTGGTTGAACGTATGTCTGTTGACCGTCGTGGGTGACTGTTGATCTTCAATACCGACTGGAATCCTTCTGAGTGCATATGGGTTGTCGAGTGGATGTAAATTTAATCCGAGTGCCTTCGCACCGAGTGACTTTTAAGTACCATCTTCATCCAGTCGGTATCTTATGTCTGACCATTGGCCTAATAATGAGGTGACCTTGGGTAGGACATTTAGGTCAGGCCTATGATCCTACCCTAGGTACATATCCCCATCATTAGCCCTCGAATGGATCGGGGTCCGAGTGAGGAAGGGGTCGTCGTGAGTTCTTGTTGAGTCGTTCTAATCTTGGTCCTTTTCCTGGGATTGAGAAAACTTCGAGTCGACTGAAATCTTCATCATTCGCCTTGATATATTCTGTTCGGAAGTTTTCCCAAGTGGTTTCAGATGCTTGGGCTTACTCCGAGTGACTACTGGGATCTTTTGATATGACTGATCACTGCGGCAGGTCCGGATCTTCCGGGATTCAAAATTTCGGTTTCCGCACGCCTCGCGGTGATGACGCAACTGTCACGCAAGTGGAGCAACGACGCCTCGATTATTGCACCGTCATCATCACCATGCGTCATGTCTCCACTGTTAGCGGGATATGTTGAGATTTGGAGGTCCCACCAGTCGGTGACTCAGTCGGTCACTTACATAAATGCAACTGTGGCTAGCGTTACGGCCGCGCCTTGATCTTTTCTTTCTCTTCTTCCTCCTTAGTCTCGCCATCCTTGCTCAATCTTCTCCTCGCCATCACAGCCATGACGAAAGGCAAAATCTCCAAGCTTGAGCACGCCAAGAAGGGTGGCAAGGTGAAAAAAGCTGGTCGAACTGCATTGCCGCCAGGGTGGATACAGGGGGATTTTCTCCCGTCCACTGTGATGAGGGAGGATGTTTTGGATCTCGTGGAACACGGGATGGTGGCAGAGAAATCATGGAGACTACCAGAGGGGGAGCTTGAACCAGCAACTCGTGAGGGGGAACGGGTCCTCCTCACCACTCATGTCGAGCGAGGTTTTTCTCTACCTCCACATACTTTCTTTTGCGTTTTCTCTTCTATTTCATGATTCAACTCCACCATCTCCCTCCCAACACTGTTGCATACCTCTCTGCATTCATCACCTTGTGTGAGTGCTTCTTGGGCTGCCGTCCTCATTGGGGTTTGTTCAAGAAAATATTTACTGCCCGATCTCAAACAGTGAAGAAAGCGAATCCTGGGGACACCCGGACCAACGTTATCCATTTGTGCGGTGGCATAGGAATTCAGAAGAGGAATAGAAGTACTTATCCTCCGATGACCCTCCCTGAATCGGTTAGGAACTACCAGGCGTCATGGTTCAACTGCAATGATATTGCATCTCCAAATATGTCGACCGGCCTTCACCCTTTACCTTAGATCGTCCGACTGACCCTAGGATATTGACCATATTCAAGGATGAAAAGGCAGAAGTGGAGATGTTGGTGGGTGAAGTGATCAACTTGGTCAGAAATAGGCTGACTGGTTTGGACCTGCTGGAGACGTTTCTCATTCGGCGCATCCAGCCTATTGATGCACGGGACCATGCCATGTGGCATGACACTGGTTCCGAAGACTCCACTCGGTCGCACCCAGAGGAAGTTGATGAAGAGACGGTAAGCCAGTGATTCAGAAGCATCACTGGTCCTTGAGACAACCCCATGGGATCTAGATGAGTCGCGCCTTATTCTGCTGAGAATAAGCCGCGGAAGCTGGTATGTTGCATCTTTTCTGATTGTATTTATGCCTTCGTTGAGTGACTTCATATTCATCCGACCGACTCTATTACCTTTGAGCTTTGTAGGAATGGACCAACCTGCACTCTCTTATGCCCAACGGGGAGCACTTCGACCTTGGAGGAGAAAGTGAAGGTGGGAGTGCTGATAGTGAATATGTAGATGACAGGGAAGAGAGCAAAGACGCTTCAGAAGACAGTGAGGAAGAAGAACAATCTCCTCCACACCGAGAACCACGAACCAAGCAACTCCATGACCCATCAGTGGCACCAAGTAAAACAGTCGCCTCCAGCAGCAGAAGCATGAAGCGGGACCGAGCCGTAGTGCCCGACTCTGCGGAGAAGGTTGCAAAACAGCCGAAGCTTGATGCCCCGAAACTCCGGAAGGCTTTACGGCGAATTAGAATCGCCATGCCGGTTGGCTCAGTGTAAGTGTTTGTCTTTTTTGTCTTGCCATGGTGTCTTTTCAACGTTCTGTTGACCGAGTGCAATTTGTTTGCCAGTGTTGCTACTTTGATGTCGACTCCTGTTGAGACGGGAGAGGACCGTATGGACCTGGACGCAGTGGATCGGCCTGCACCACGACCAGGTATGATCAACCTTAGCCTCACTCCGTTTCATATATTGGATCATGACTGATTTGACCATCACCATCTTAGCTTCGGGTGTCATTTTCTTGGATGACGATCCAGAGCCTCAACATATAGGCATGGAACACACTCCTACTGAGCTAGTTACATCTGCATTGGGGATGCCTGTGACGCCTGTGTCGACTGCTCCTCTAGTCGGTTTAGGTGCTATGGCGTCGACCCCTCCGGCTGGGTCAACTGTCGTGAAAATTGTGCAGAGTGCTCCTGTGGTAACCCAAGCTACCCCTGTCGTGATGCCCACTTCTTCATCAGTTGCATTCTCTATGCATTGCATCCCAGAGGACCAGACTGGCGCTGCCAAGGAGGCGATGATCCAGGCCAATCTGATGATGCAACGCACAAAGGAGGTGTTCGAGGCCAGCAAATTGGCATATGACGCCAGCTCGGCACTTGAAGCAAACATCCGAGTAAGTTGCAGTGTAAGTTATTTTCCGATTGAGTCTCGTTTGTCAATCCGATTGGAATGTTTTCGATCTTGTCAATCTTGCTTTATTACTTTACACCCACTAGGGGTTTGCCATGTAGTAGGTTGTCTTTACTCCAGTGGGGGCATACTTAGTGAACCCACGGTGTGTAGTCACCGACACTGCTGTTGAATGCTTGCATCATCAAGAGTCTGAAGTTAAGATGTGTACTCTATTTGTCACTCGGCCAGGCCGGACCTGGTCGAGTGTTTTTGTCTTCAAGTGGGGGCACTCTTAGTGTACCCACTGGGTGTAGTCCCCAAGACCAATGTCGAGTGCTTGCCTCGGCGATGGTATTATTGAGAATTAGTAAATACAAGACTCGGGCAAACAGGTCTGGCTGAATAATTTTGTATTCAGCGGGGGCACGCTAAGTGCACCCACTAGGTTTAGTCCCCAAGACTAGTGTCAATCGTTTACGAAGGGCAGTAGTTTGAAGAACTTGGGTGGGTGCGGTGGGCTGCTAACTGCCGATTGACTTTTATTTTTCCACTCGAAAGTAGAAAAATAATTGTGTCGAATGACTTGTATTTCTCCACTCGGAAGTAGAAAAATAATAGTGTCTAATGACTTGTATTTTCCACTCGGATGTTTTTCAGAAGGCGTGCGATATTGGGTCGCAGTACACCCAGATGGAATCTGAGAAGAACCAACTGAAGCTGGAGTGTGATGCGATCAAAAAGGTGCTGGAAGATAAGGATCCAGTCCTTGCCAAGCTGAAGGAGAAGTCTGAAGCTGATGAACTGAAGCTTGCGGACTTTGATAAGTTGATGGCAGAAAATGAAAAGATGAAGAAAGAAAGAGATGAATGGGCGAAGAAGCTTAACTCCATGGAAAAAAGGATAAATGCCATAGAAATTTTTGTAAAAGATTTCCTGTCGAAGATGCTGGTGTCCCTCATTGGTATGTTCCCTTTGCCGAGTGAGTCCTTACATTTTTCGTCGACTAACATGCAACTTATGCTTCATTTCTCTTCTTCCACAGAATTATGTCCTGACTTCGATAAAGAGACCTTCGAGGTGGAGCCATACTTAGACCCCATCAAATTTCCTGTTCCTGATGACTTGGCCTTAAGCATGTATCGCCTCAACTGCCGCCTCGTGAAAGTTCAAAAATACTTCACTCGACTATGAGCTGCCGTGGGAGGAATTGACAAAGAGCTATGGCGTGAAGATACGTTCCTCGTCGATCTAGAAGCTGCGATGGAGCGTTTGGGTCGGGTTCCTGAGAGAGTCCAAGCGTGGAAGAAATCTGCTGCTCGGTGTGGGGCTGATGTTACTCTTTCTCTCGTCAGGGTCCACTGTAAGGAGGCAAGGGAGGAGAAATTGAAGTTGCTCCAAGTAGCAAATACCAAGAAGATCTAGTTCGGAGATTTTATGGAGACTTTCATCAGTGCTGCGACTCACATTGCTGATGGAATCGATCTTGATACCTTTGTAGAGCCAGCAAGTCCCGGAGGTCCTTGAAGAGAAAAACTGTTGTTATTCCTAAAATTTTTAAATTCGTCTCGGTATGCCGAGTGGTCGATGTATCGCTTAAACTTTGTTCGGGTGCTGATCCCGAGTACTTTATGGTTGCACAAATAACTTTGATCCGTGTTGAGCTCTTCTAAATCTATCTGCGTTTGATATTTGCAAGATTTGCTTGGTTTCCTTCGAGTGAATAGATTGCTATTGATTCAGAACAAAGTTTTTTACTTAGGTGAATCATGTCCAGCTAAGTCCCCGAGTGTAAGAATTGCTCTTCACTCGGAGTATGTTTCGTACTTACGCAAAGACTGGTTCGCAGCTAAGCGTCTGAGTGGACAATTTTTATCCACTCGGAAGAGTTTGTTAACTTAGGCGAATCTTGTTCGCAGCTAAGCCCCTGAGTGTGAGGATCGCTCTCCACTCGGAGTACGTTTCCTACATAGGCGAAGACTGGTTCACAGCTAAGCGTCCAAGTGCATAATTTTTATCCACTCGGAAGAGTTTGTTAACTTAGGCGAATCTTGTTAGCAGCTAAGCCCCCGAGTGTGAGGATCGCCCTTCACTCGGAGTATGTTTTGTACTTCGGCAAAGACTGGTTCGCAGCTAAGCGTCTGAGTGGATATTTTTTATCCACTCGGAAGAGTTTGTTAACTTAGGTGAATCTTGTTCACAGCTAAGCCCCCGAGTGTGAGGATTGCTCTCCACTCAGAGTACGTTTCGTACTTAGGCGAAGACTGGTTCGTAGCTAAGCGTCTGAGTGGATAGTTTTTATCCACTCGGAAGAGTTTGTTAACTTAGGCGAATCTTCTTCACAGCTAAGCCCCCGAGTGTGAGGATCGCTCTCCTCTCGGAGTACATTTCATACTTAGGCGAAGATTGGTTCACACCTAAGCGTCCGAGTGGATAGTTTTTATCCACTCGGAAGAGTTTGGTAACTTAGACGAATCTTGTTCGTAGCTAAGCCCTCGAGTGTGAGGATCGCTCTCCACTCGGAGTATGTTTTGTACTTAGGCGAAGACTAGTTCACAACTAAGCATCCGAGTGGATAGTTTTTATCCACTCGGAGGAGTTTGTTAACTTAGGTGAATCTTGTTTGCAGCTAAGCCCACGAGTGTGAGCATCGCTCTCCACTCGGAGTAAGCTTCGTACTTAGGCGAAGACTGGTTCGCAGCTAAGCGTCCGAGTGGATAGTTTTTATCCACTCGGAAGAGTTTGTTAACTTAGGCGAATCTTGTTCGCAACTAAGCCCCCGATTGTGAGGATCGCTCTCCACTCGGAGTACGTTTCGTACTTAGGCGAAGACTAGTTTGCAGCAAAGCGTCCGAGTAGATAGTTTTTATCCACTCGGAAGAGTTTGTTAACTTAGCCGAATCTTGTTCGCAACTAAGCCCCCGAGTGTGAGGATCGCTCTCCACTCGGAGTACGTTTCGTACTCAGGCGAAGACTGGTTTGGAGCTGAGCATCCGAGTGGATAGTTTTTATCCACTCGGAAGAGTTTGTTAACTTAGGTGAATCTTATTCACAGCTAAGCCCCCCAGTGCGGGGATCGCTCTCCACTCGGAGTACATATTTGGTACTTAGGCGAAGACTGGTTCGTAGCTAAGCGTCCGAGTGGATAGTTTTTATCCACTCGGAATACTTTGTTAACTTAGGCAAATCTTGTTCGCAGCTAAGCCCCGAGTGTGGGGATCGCTCTCCACTCAGAGTAAATTTTTTGGGCGCATAGCCACTCTACCGGAATCGACTAAAACTGAGGAAGTTATGACTCTGACAAGCAACTTTATTCAGCAAACTTTGTCTGTTACATCGGGTAGACCGGTAATCAAGCATAAAAATGCTTGAGTTGATCCGCATTCCATGCACGCGGTTCATCTGTCCTCTTCTGAAGATTGTAGAGTTGGTAATCTCCATTGTTTAACACCTTTGTAGTGATGAAGGGTCCTTCCCAAGCAGGAGCTAACTTATGAGGCCGTTGCTGATCCACTCGGAGCACCAGATCACCTTCGAATGCCCGACTCCTTACATGCCTTGAATGAAAATGCCACAAGTCCTGTTGATAAACCGTGATCGACCCAGCGCCATCTCGCGTTCCTCCTCCGAAAGATCTACTCGATCTTGAGCTGCTTGTTCGGCTTCAGCTTCTGAACAGAGATCCACTCGGGGGGAACTGTGAATCAAGTCACTCAGTAGAATAGCTTCTTCTCGATATACCAAGAAGAAAGGAGTTCGCCCCGTCTACCGGTTCGGTGTTGCCTTCAAACCCAGAGAACAGAGGGTAGCTCAGTCACCCAAGCGACTGCGGCATACTCGAGGTCTCGCATGAGTCGAGGCTTTAATCCTTGTAAGATCAGACCATTTGCTCACTCTGCTTGACCGTTGGTTTGCGGATGAGCAGCGGATGCATAATCCACTTGGGTCCCTTGGTTAGTGCAAAAACGTCTGAACTCGTCTGAGTCGAAGTTTGACCCATTGTCTGTGATGATGCTATGCGGGACTCCATACCGGAATGTAATTTCCTTCACAAACTTGATGGTTGTGCGGGCATCCAGCTTCTTGATTGGCTTGGCTTCAATCCATTTGGTGAACTTGTCGACTGCAACAAGCAAGTGTGTGAAAACACTTTGACTTGTGTGGAAAGGTCCGACCATGTCCAAACCCCAGAGAGCAAACGACCAAATGAGAGGAATTGTCTTCAGGGCTGATGCAGGTTTGTGAGACAAGTTGGAGTAGAACTGACATCCTTCACAATGGTCTACGAGGTCTTTAGCCATTTCATTAGCGCGAGGCCAGAAGAATCTAGATCGGTATGCTTTGGCAACAATTGTCCGAGAGGATGCATGATGACCACATGTCCCTGAGTGGATTTCTTCCAGAATCAGTTGGCCCTCCTCAGGGGAGATACATCATTGAGCTACGCGAGTCACACTTTCTCTGTAAAGCTGATCACCCATTATTGTGAAGGCCGTTGTCGTGTGGGCAATCTGTTGGGCTTCATCTTCGTCTTCTCGCAACTCTCGCCTTAAAATGTATGCAATATATGGCACTGTCCAGTCGGGAGTAATCACCAACGCTTCCATGATAAGGTCAATGACTGCTGGAACATCAACTTCAGTCGGATCAGAAGTTCTTGTTGGTTGTGGGGGCTCTTCAGTGAAAGGATACTCTTGCACAAATGGAGTATGCAAGTGTTCCAAACATACATTGTTGGGTATAGGTTTCCGAGTAGACCCGATCTTAGCCAATTCATCAGCTACCTAGTTCTTCAGTCGGGGTACATGATGGAGTTCTAAGCCTTCAAACTTCTTCTCCAGCTTCCTCACTCCATTACAATAACCTTTCATGGCAGGGTTCCAGACGTCCCACTCCTTCATCACCTGATTGACCACTAAGTCTGAGTCGCCGTAGACCATCAGGCGTCGGACACCGAGTGAGATGGCCATACACAACCCGTAAAGGAGAGCTTCATACTCAGCTTCATTGTTGGATGAATCAAAGTGGATCTGAAGGACATAGTTAAGCTTGTCGCCTTTTGGAGACAGCAGTACCACACCAGCACCGGACCCATTTAACATTTTGGATCCATTCAAGAACATAGTCCAATGCGCCGGGTGAATCTGTGCAGGCTATTGCTGTTCCACCCACTCGGCCATAAAATCAGCCAAGGCCTGAGATTTTATGGCTTTCTTTGCTTCAAACTTGATATCCAAATACAATAGCTCCATAGCCCATTTGGCCACTCGGCCCGTTGCATCACGATTGTGAAGGATCTCTGATAGGGGAGCATCATTGACGACTACTCTGGAGTGATCTTGAAAGTAATGTGCCACTTCCTTTGTTGTCAAATATATTACATAAAGAAGCTTCTGGTAATGGGGATACCTTTGCTTCGAAGGAGTCAACCCTTCTAAAATATAATAGACTGGACGTTGCACCTTGTAGGCTTTACCTTCGTCTTCTCTCTCAACTGTCAGGACTGTACTGACGACTTGATTGGTGGCTATGATGTATAGGAGCAGTGGTTCTTTGCTGTGCGGAGCAGCAAGCACCGGTTGGGTGGAAAGCAGAGCTTTCAGCTCTGCAAACGTTGCTTCTGCTTCATCATTCCACTCGAATACATCCAATTTCTTCATCAATCGGTACAAAGGTAGTGACTTCTCACCGAGACAAGATATAAACTGACTCAATGCTGCTAGACATCCTATAAGTTCTACACATCATGCACTCGCATAGGGCTCTGCATTCTGATGATGGCGCCAATCTTCTCAGGGTTAATGTCGATCCCTCGTTTAGAAACGAGAAAACCGAGTAACTTACCCCCAGGAATGCCAAAAGTGCACTTAGCTGAATTGAGCTTGATGTCATATTTTCTCAAATTGGCAAATGTTTCTGCCAAGTCAGTCAATAGGTCGGAACCTTAGCGCGACTTGACAACAATATCATCCATGTACGCTTCAATATTTCGACCAATCTGGTTGAGCACACACTTCTGGATCATGCGCATGAAGGTTGCACCGGCATTCTTCAGACCGAAAGGCATAGTGATGTAACAGTAACACCCGAAAGGGGTGATGAAGGCTGTTTTTATTTTATCTGGGCCAAACAGACGGATCTGATGGTAACCAGAGTAAGCATCCAAAAAGATAAACGCTCGCATCCCGCAATTAAATCGACAATCTGATCAATGTGGGGAGCGGAAAGTGGTCTTTCGGACAGAACTTATTAATGTTCTTGAAGTCGATACACATGCAAAGTGAATTATCGTTCTTGGGAACCATGAAAACGTTCGAGAGCCACTCGGAGTGGTAAATCTCCCGGATGAATTTGGCTTCCAAGAGCTTCGCTACCTCCTTGCCGATGGCCTTCCTCTTCTCTGACGCAGATTGTTGCAGGTGCTCTCTGACTAGCTTCGCCTTTGGATCAACTCGAAATGGTGCTCAACCAGCTCCCTGGGTACACCCGACATGTCAGCAGGTTTCCATGCGAAGATGTCGGGGTTCTCACGGAGGAACTGGATGAGCTCGGCTTCCTATTTGCTATCGAGTGTCGTTGATATGTTGGTTGGAGCTGCATTGGGATCAGTCGGATGAACGTTCACTGGCTTGACCTCTCGTGCCGACCGAAAAGCGGACTCAGAAGCTGGCTTCTTAGAGCGCATTAGGTCAGCTGGGTCGGCGGTCCTCCGGTACTCTTCCAATTCTACCACGACCATCTGCTGATCTGCAATCTTCGAACCTTGCTGCAAACACTCTTCGGCTCTCTGCCGATTGCCAGAAACAATGATAACCCCTTTAGGGCGTGGAATCTTCATGTTCAGGTACACGTAACATGGTCGAGCCATGAAACGTGCATAAGAAGGGCGACCCAGAATAGCATGATATGCACTCTGGAAGTCCACCACCTCAAATGTTAGCTTCTCTTTGCGAAAATTATGGCCGGAGCCGAAAACTAGATCCAGTCTGATCTGGCCGAGTGACTTGACCTTCTTCCCTAGGCTTACTCCATGAAAGCACATGGAACTCTCGCTGAGTCGGGACATCGGAATGCCCATCCCCTTGAGATTTTTTGCATATAAGATATTGACCCCACTCCTTCCATCCATCAACACTTTGCGGAGCCGACCACCTTCGACAATTGGGTCGACTACTAGATCCTGGCGACCCGGAGTCGAAACAACATCTGGATGGTTCGACTGATCAAACGTGATGGGAGTCTGCGACCACTTCAGGTACGTTTGGGTGGTTGCACTGCCATGTTGACCTCCCTGTTAATGACTTTCAATCGACTTTTGCTCTCTACATCAGCAAAAATCATCAGAGTTGCATTGACCTTGGGGAAGTCCTCCTTGTCTTCATTATCTTCTTCTTCTTCAGGCTCTTTTCCACTCAACTGGCCCTTGAACTCTTGGATCAACAATCGGCACTGTCAAGTAGAATGCTTTGGAAATATCAGGTTGCCTTCATCATCTTTCTTCGTGTGAAAAACACACGGCTAATCCAAAACATCTGACTGTATCTTGGATTTCTATAGAGGGAATGGTGCCTTGTCCTTTCCCTTAAACTTTCCTTCCGCCAAAGCGGCCGCTTCTGCTGGGGTTGCATTTTCAACCTTCCGCTTCTGTTTGCGATTGGAATTAGTATCAGTGTTGTCGACTGCTTTACCCTTGCCACTACGGAGGCGGTCTTCTTCTTCCCCATTTGCAAAATGGGTGGCTATCTCCATCATTTTACTCATTGACTTGTCATCTGAGCAACCAAACTTCAGATACAACTCTCGATACCTGACACCTGCCTTGAAGGTGCAGACTGCTTGGTGCTCGTTAACATTCTCCACCGTGTGGTGAAGGGTGGTCCAGCGCTGAATGTAATCGTGCAAGGAATCACTCGGCTTCTGTATGCAGTGTTGTAGCTCAGAAAGGCCAGCAGGATGCTTGCATGTGCCCTCGAAGGTCTTTATGAACACTCTGGCTAGAGCTTCCCAACAATATATACTTGAAGGAGCCAGTTGATTCAACCATGCACGGGCCGAGCCATCCAGCATCAGGGGCAAATGCTTCATTGCAACATTGTTGTTGCTGCCGCCAATCTATACTGCAACTCGGTAATCACCTAACCAAGTCTTGGGCTTGGACTCGCCTGTGAACTTAGTGACTCCAGTCGCCAACCTGAAGTTAGGAGGGATATCAGCAGAGCGGATTGCTCTACTGAAACACTCGGGACCAGAGAATGTGGTTCCACTTCCACTCGGTTGATCTCCGTAGAGACCTTCCCGGTAGGCTCTGTCTCTGTCAATCCTTCTCTGTGCAAGCACATCTCTTGCATCAATCCGGGGTTCCGCTCATCGCCGAACAGGCGCCGGTCATCATAGTGCCGGGGCACATACGAGCCGCTCCTCGGAGGAGAATGCACTCGACGACGGTCATCACAGTGATGACAAGGGGCATGCCGGTTCCGACCCTGGTCTTTGTGCTGATACTCTGAGTAACCTCCGTCTCTGTGACACTCGGGTGAATCTGGACTGTGTACTAACCGAACTATCTCCGCCCTTGGCGAATTGCTGTGCAATCTATTGATCGACTGTGAAATAGCCGAATTCTGGTGCTGTGCTGCTGGAAGAAAAGCGCGAATCTGTTCTAAACCTCTGCCTGCCTCTAAATCTGAAGGCTAGATTGAATCTGCTATTTTGGCTGCGGCTGCGACATTAAGTATCGTAATACGATATACCTCAGAATTGGCGCGATGGTCGCCTGAGAAGAGTTGTCGCTGACGTCGAACAGAAGTTTGATGACGGCATCGACCGCGTCCAGACAACGGTTCACCGGCCTCGTGCTCGCCGCACCCAAACCCGGGTGGGCTCTCCGCGGATCCCGCCATGAAGACCTCTGCTGCTGGGTTGCAGCTCTTGCGCTCAGAAGGAATGTCAGACTAGACTGACGCCAAGTGGATCAGGTCATGAAGAGGTACAGCAGGCTCGATGGGTGCAACCTGAGGGGTCGACGGAGACAACGCCTGAAGAGCCACCGCGTGCTTCACCCACCGCTGGAGTCGAGAGCGACCGGATTGCTTGCGGTGACGTACAACAGAGTGAAGAGCCAACAACAGAGTCGACGGCTGCAGAAGGAGAACGCTGAAGGAGTTTGCACGGAAGTGTGTACCTCCACGGACAGGAAGCGTCTCGACATCGAGTGGCGCTTCTCGGAGCCATGCCGAGTCATCAGCGACGAAGATAAGGGCGTCGAAATGGATCTCACTGCCCATGAACAAACTGTCGCCGGAAGACATGATGAAGAGTGAAAAAATGCAAACTTGCCGGAAGTCGCTTAGACGCCTACCCCACGGTGGGCGCCAACTTTCGTGGGAATAAACCTGACACTAGAGGTGCAGGGTACGAATGGAGAGGGCAGAGTCCTAGCTACAGCACAATTGTATGCAAGATGTATGAGTTTAGGGCCCTCTCTTGGAGGTAACAACCCTACGTCTCAGGTGCTGAGAAACTCTAGCAGGGTGGTTTTGTGTAATACAGGGAGTGCGAACCCTTGTGCCACAGGGGAGGGGTGGCTTATATAGAGTGTGCCACCTCTCATCAATACCTCAGCATCTAAGGGCTCGATCAATATGAGTTAGAGATATACGTTACTGATAACGTAACTGGGTTATAAATGCTACTAAAGACCATTGGTTGAATGTATGTCCGTTGGCCGTCGTGGGTGACTGTTGATCTTCAATACCGAATGGAATCCTTTCGAGTGCATTTTGTTGTCGAGTGGATGTAAATTTAATCCGAGTGCCTTCGCACCGAGTGACTTTTAAGTACCATCTTCATCTAGCCGGTGTCTTTTGTCTGACCTTTGGCCTAATAATGAGGTGCCCTTGGGTAGGACATTTAGGTCAGGCCTATGACCCTACCCTAGGTACATATCCCCATCATCTAGTGCTAATGATGTGTGATCCATCTCTATAGCATGTTCTTGGATGTTCTGCACGTAGGAAAATTTTAATTCGCATGTGATGCACCTACAGTAGAACCCAACAATTCTGCATGTATTCTTTGCATCTTGGGGGATCCTTCTCACAATTCCTAGCCAATCCATTGATTCAACTTCCTCAAATATACTTTATAATATCATTAGTTCAATGAACTATATGTTGTTGTTAATTGCCAAAACCACCTAGGGAGAAGTTGTGCCTTCAGTCTCCCCCTTTTTGGTAATTGATGACAACATATAGATCAAAGCTTCGACAAAAGATATAAACAATGGATAATTTTGTCGCTTTGAGAAGTATGTGATAAGCAAGAGCTCCCCCTAAATTTGTGCATTATTTTGAATTTGCGTTTGAATGCAAATGCGCAATCTATTAGGATCATGGGTCACTCTTCCATGTCACATACATCTTGGTGGAGCGCATGAAATGTTTGAATGAATTGCAATGCACACATCACCAAGCATACATGTGAATGATCTTGAGATATATTGAAATGATAGGAAATAGTAGCATCAACCATAAAATGTATGATAAAAAACAACATAGTTTAGGTCACAAGACGAGAAAAAGTGCAAGACAAAATGTAATGTATCAAAGAGCAAGATAAGAAACTCAAAATGCAACAGTCTCTCACTCGAAGCCCTACGATCTATATAAAATTCTCCCCCTTCGGCAACAAGTTGTCAGAAAGCTCGAATCGCATAGAGGTAAACATTGCTCTGTGCTGGATCTCCTCCACGTGGTGATGAAGTTGCCACACCGGTGGTCGTCGAAGGAGTCAAGATGAGTACGTCTGCAAACACTTCAGCGGAGGTCTGCTGAGCTGGTGGAGTGGATATTAGAGGCACTGATGTTGTAGCAATACTGCAATAGTAGTGACATCAGGAGTGGTAGCAGGGACTGACATGGACGGTCTGTACTATGGCACGGGCATGATTGTATATCTAGGCTGAGTGGTGAACTATCTAGTAGTTGATAGAGTCTAATCATCATCACTATCACTGACTTATTCTGCATCCTTCTTAAGCTCTTCTATGATAGTCTAGATCTCTGTCACCTTGACATCTAGATCATGTATCTCTGTTTCCACGACTCTCTCCATGCTGGCTTGATTCTTCACAAGATCAGCTAAGTTGTTCTCAATTCTATTAGTGGCACTAACAAGATAGACCATCTGAACATTCTTCGTCTTGAGTACTAGAGCACTAGCAGCCCTAGTTGCCTCTTCCTGGGCCTCACTTGTATCTCTGTGTGTGGCATAGCTGAAGTGGGACGGGAAGGATCCATCATCACTGTGTTAGCCTCAAACTCAGGCTGGAGTGGCAGGTGTGGTCGATCAAGTAGATATACATTACTCCCAAACTTGGAGTTAATGAGCATCTGAATATATGGTGCATATACACAAGACCTCTTGTGGTTGGAAGTTGTACTCTTGATGGTCTCAACAATGGGATCCATAACTCGAATCATGATGTTTCGATCAACATGATGTGTCATACTGATAGAGTAGCCTCTAATCATCTTGTCACCTCCTGACTTAGGAATCATTGTATACCTCATAATGGTATTGGAGGTGGGAAGACCGGCAAGTAAGTAACACACTGAGCCAAGCTTGTGTGGCTTCACATACTCCTTGGGAATAGTAGTGTACATGTTGGCCATGGAGTTGTGATTCATCTTTTACTCTCCGTACACATCCACATATCGATCTTCTACCTTGCCAGATCCTATGAGCACTGCCCACTCATCAACTGTGGATTGTATTTGCATCCCTTAGTCATCCACACAATTCTTCCATCGGGATAGAAGTGTGTTGTGGAGTAAAATTGCATGAGCAACTCATCAGTCTAGGTTGTCATCTCCTTCCCAACAAACTTGTCGATGCTCGTTGATTTTAAGATATCATGAACATGGAGGAAGTACTCAGCATTCTCGTCGATGAACTTCCAGTCACATACCGCATATCACTAACTCTCGGGCTCTTGTCAAGAAGCAGAGTCTCATAGAAATCTTGTTGCTCCTTGGTGTGGAATCGAAAATCCACGACAATTTTCCTCCTCATATCATAGGGATCAACATCTCTCCATCTCCTTAGCTCTCGATCCTTACTTTCCTTCATGTTCCTAGCAATGGGATGTGAATCATCATGCTTTGTCAATCTGGTTTGAGCTTTTTTAGCACCGTGGCATCGTCATCAACGTTGATCCTCTCAGGCACCAGGCCTTGTTCTTCTCAGCAGCAAAGACATCTATAGTACTTCTCTTGGGCTTAGGGGTAGCAGTTGGCTTGGCCTTGGGAGTTTCCTTCTTGCTGGGCATAATATCTGCCATCAGCTTCCTTTGCTTGGGAGGAGGAGGGCTAGCCGCCAGTTTTTGCTCCCCTTCTTCCTCTGGATGAATATGCATGGAAGTAGGTCTGTCCACCACATAAATAGTCATCTTCCTCTCACTCTTCTTCCCTGGCTTCTTAGCCAAAGCCTTTGTCCTCTTAGATCCTCCAGGGTTCTCTTGAGTGAGGGAGAGATCCTTCTTTGCAGCTACTGACTCAGGCATTTTCCTTGCAACACCTCTTTATTTCTGTGTACCTGCATACTCTTTTCTCACTAGCTGCTTCTTGGAGGTGACCTCATCAGTTACAAAATCCTCATCCTCTTCATCTAGGTTTCTATAATTTTTGGCTCTTGGTGCTGCCTTGGGCAAGCTATGAGAGATGGGGGTGCCTGGGTCCTCAGAACTTTTCTTAGGACTAGTGTCTGCATCTAATTCTACACTTGGATCATTTGTCCTGTTCTGACTGTCATCTGATCCTGACATACTAATCTACGACCCTTTGAATTAGACATAGAAGAGTGGAATGGATGAGCATTACAAAACTCAGATGTTTTTGCAAAGATTTGATCTCAAAGTTTTAGGTTTAGGTTTTCACAATGTGCAAGTCGGAGGAACCAAGCTCAAGATTTCGGAAGTTCCGAGGCCACAATAGAGACTATTCAACACAATTTTGGTTTCACCAACGTGAGCTTTGGTCTCACTTAGGTTTTTCATGTCACTCCTAGATCCCTTTTCGGTGAAACCAATAGGAACCTCCCGGTTTCACCGAGAAGCCCTGTGTGCTGTGGCCGAAACCACATCGGTGACGCCAAAAGTTTTTTTCTCGGAGGGTCTGAGATTGCTCATTGCGGAGACCTAACCCTAAAAGAATTTCGTTCAACCTAATCTAATCCAATTTTTTTGAGGATGGAATAGTGCATACTGTGGCAAGAAGTGATGCGAGACCTTTTGCGTAAGAATGAGAGAAGAGAACACAAAGGGGATCAAAGCTTTACCCTCATTGAGTGAAGCTTCTCTACGGTGACAACAACGGGGAGGACTGCTATTGACAGCAATGGTATCTGACGGAGAGAGCGCTTCGGAGATGAAGGGTGGCATCCTTAGACCTAGTTTATGGCAGCAATGGGGTGCATGAATGAGGCTTTTGAAGAAAATTTCAAAGTCCCCACAACGCAGATATATATATATATATACACATGTGTTGTTGGTGACACCGTGAAGAAAATATCAGTATCACCAAAGTTCATAACTTCTTAGAGCAGGGGAATTCAGTGACACCGAGAAATTATGATTGGTGGTACCGAGGTGGAAATTCATATGAGTCTGAGTGCCTTTCGGTGAAGGTGAGTGTGCAGAGTTCATTACACCAAAATGAACTTAGAAGGTTTTGGATGTTAGACACATTCGAATTGGTGGCTCTGAGTGCTCCTCTCCCGAGGGGTCTGAAAATGAGCTTGTTAAAATTTTATGATGAAGCAGGAATAGAATTTGGGACAAGATAGAATAGATAGATAGGGGGGGTACTTAGGCATTCTTGCACATCAAGTTGACCTGAAAAATAGAACCCAAATAAACAATAATTGAATGTCCTCGAATGAGGAAAAATATGATACCAACATGGTCACACAATAAAATGGCAAATGAAACATGTCAAACATGCAAACCACTCTAGAATCTAGCAAGCAATTGTCAATGACAATGTCATCTATATATGAGTAAATTGACTTAGGAGCCAAGTGAGAACGCTTGATCATAGCTCATACTCATCATTTATGCACAAGTGGGGATGCCACTTTTACATAATGTATTAATGTGTTGACACCATTTGAGATGCTTTAGCTCAAGTCTTAGAGCAAATCTCCCCTAGATGTGATCACTAGTAGAAAAAGGGCCTTTTGTCCCGGTTCATAAGGGCCTTCTGTCCCGGTTTTGGAACCGGGACTAAAAGGTCGTTACTAATGCCCTCGGCCTTTAGTCCCGGTTCTTACACCAACCGGGACAGATGGGCCTCCACATAGCCGCTGCGGCCAGGCCAGGCAGGGGGGCCTTTAGTCCCGGTTGGTGACACCAACCGGGACCAAAATGCATCCACGCATCAGCACCTGGCTGAAGCTGAGTTTTTTTTTGAAAGGGGCTGGTTTAGGGGTTAATTTAGGTTGTTATATACACCAACCAAGGAGCATCCATGAGCAAGCACAAAAAGAAATAATTTTATCTTTCATTAATGAGCATCCAGGAGCATGCACAAAATTTCATCAGGCACACCACCATCATACTTAAAAGTGCAAGTGCAGTTCAACACTACCGTACTTAAAAGGTTTACACTATAAAGATTAAAGCTCCATCAGGTTCTTAAGATCTTCACTCCTGCTTCTTCACCTTCTCCTTCATCATCCTGATGCGCTTAGAGCAGCGAAGCCCCAGGCGAGGCTGTGGGATGTACTCCTCTACCAGAATTGGCATGGCCCTGTCGCCCAGCTGTGGGATCACCATCGCGAGGCCATCGTCGCTGCTACTTTTGCTGTAGCCAGAGTCGCTGCTACTTTTGCTATAGCCAGAGTCGCTGCTGCCGTAGACATAGCACCTGTCGCAATACTCGCTCCTCCGCTCCCATTGCCTTGCCAAATGCAAAAAAGTTTTTTTAAAAATGGGTGTGAGACATAGCCTAATGGATAGGAAGAAAAGACAGAGCGTACTGGCATCGTCGTCGTCCTGGTAGCGCCTCTGACAGATAGTCGTGTCGAACACCTTCACGGTGAACGTGGCGTTGTCGTCGTACCTGAAGACAAGGAAGTACCCGTGCCGCAGGTCGTAGGCACGGACGGACTGCTTCCAACCACGATCTAGGTACATGCTTCCATCGGTGTCGAACGCCACCTCCACGTCCCACAGCTTGCGAAGCCCGTTGCCGGCCTGCCTCAGCTTCATGTTCTGTGGTCGATGACCGTCCAACATCTTCACAAAATTGTGTGGCAGCACCTGCCTGCTGGAGGATTTCTCAAGTATAATCGTGAAGAACTCCATCTCTGAAAAGCAGCAGAAGAGACCAATTACTACCCTTTACAACATTGTCAGTACTCGCTACTCCTGCTCCCATTGCCTTGCCAAATGCAAAAATGTTTTTTTTTAAATGGGTGTGAGACATAGCCTAATGGAGAGGAAGAAGAAATAGAGCATACTGGCATCGTCGTCGTCCTGGTAGCGCCTCCGACACATAGTCGTGTCGAACACCTTCACGACGAACGTGGCGTTGCCGTCGTACCTGAAGACAAGGAAGTACCCATGCCGCAGGTCATAGGCACGGACGAACTGCTTCCAGCCACGATCTAGGTACATGCTTCCATCGGTGTCGAACACCACCTCCACGTCCCACAGCTTGCGAAGCCCGTTGCCAGCCTGCCTCAGCTTCATGTTCTATGGCCGATGGCCGTCCAGCATCTTCACAAAATTGTCCGGCAGCACCTGCCTGCTGGAGGATTTCTCAAGTATAATCGTGAAGAACTCCATCTCTGAAAAGCAGCTGAAGAGACCAATTACTACCCTTTACAACATTGTCATACAACATTTACAGCAACATGATCATCAGTATTAGGTAGGACTTTTTTGCATAGTGCTCTCCAATTTTAGCATTAAAAGTAGGAGTACTTTTCCGATTTGAGCATTCAATAAGCAAAACCAAATCGTAAAATAAAGTAGTATTCAAATTAGCATGCATTCATTTATAAGCAAAACTACATCATCTCTTGTCATACATATAGCATCACTAATACAGCTAGAACCGTAGCGCCCGACGGGTATCGTTGCGGGAGGTGGACACCCAAAGAGAAGGAACCATCACAGGATCATAGCTCCAGTGAGATCCCTGAAGAACCTGCCAGGTATTGTCGAACCTGCCCTCGAACGCAACCATGTAGCGACGGACGTGCTCGTCCTCCTCTCTAACACGGTGACGTACCACCTCCGCGGTGTCCGGACGCCTCGGCACCGTCACTAGCCCACCCGACGGCCACCAAACAAGGATTGGGTCAACAACGGGCTGGCTCGTAACCAACCTACGCCCCCCGGAAGGTAGCACCTCCCAATACCAGCCGGGCGGAGCCCAGTCCCGGACAGGGCCCCTCTGATCAAGCAGGTGTCAAGCTCCACCGAGTCGACGACGAGGATGCGGGATAGGCATCGTAAAATGAACTAAAAAAATAAACTAGTTCTATTAATTTTCTTGCTAAAAATAAACTACTTCTTATATCAGTGTGCTTCTAAAAGTAAATAACAAATTACCACATCACCACATCACAGTATTTAGAAAGAGTGTCTGTTGACTATATGAGACAATTATGGTCCTATAGGCCATGGATTTTTCATGCTCTTTGCAAGTCAAGGATAAGACAATGATCTTGGTTAAAGAAACAATAAAGTATAGGTATTGGTGAAGCTTCTAAATATTTGACATATTCGATCTTTGCATATATATGAACATACAAACATGCATATTCAACAATAATATCACCAAAATAATCTTTTAACAGAAAAAAAAATCTTTGCTCACGGCGACGGTGTCGGGGACGGCGACGGCGATGGTGACGGTGTCGGGGACGGCGACGGCGATGGTGTCGGGGACGGCGACGGCGACGGCGAGGTGCGGCGCGGGGTGGCGTGGCGACGGTCAATGGTGAGGTGCGGTGCGGGCCGGGGCGGGATGGCAACGGGAAGGGGCCGGCGGCGTCGCGGGGCACGGGGCGCGCGGGGGGGGGGGGGGGGCGGCGACGGTGTTGCGGCGGCGCGGGACAACGTCGGGGCGGCGCAGGACGGCGCGGGGCGACGACGGCGACGGCGAGGCGGAGACCGACGGGCAGCCTGGCGGCATCGGGCGGCGGGGAAGAACGAACTGAACCAAATTTTCGCGAGTGCTGCTTATATAGGCAGAGCATTGGTCCCGGTTCATGGCACCAACCGGGACCAAAGGCCTCTTTTTAGCAGCCCAAAGGGCGGGAAACACAGACCTTTGGTCCCGGTTGGTCCACCAACCGGTACCAATGCACCCCTTTAGTCCCGGTTGGTGCCACCAACCGGGACCAAAGGGCGTGTGCTGGCATGGTGCGGTGCTATGTTTAGTCCCCCCTCGCTAGCCGAGAGGGGCTCGGAGTGGTTTATAAGCCGTGCCGAACCAACCACTTCGAGCTCCTCTCTACTGTAGGCTTACGGGCCTAAAATCACTCTCTGTGCTTGTGGGCCTATCGGGCCTACTGCGGGCCTGCATACTGTCCCTAGTAATCGGTTTCTAGTCGTATGCAGGTCGTCGTGGCCCTGTAGGTGGCGCTTTTTAAAAAAAAATCCTGTTTTTTGCTTTCTTTTTGTTTCTAATTACTTATTTTTTTTACGATAATTCTTTTTGCTATTAAAGTTTGTAACAAAATTCTAATTACTTATTTATTTTCTTTTATGATAATTGTTTTTGCTTTTAATGTTTTGAACAAAATTCTAATTACTTATTTATTTTCTTTTATGATAATTCTTTTTGCTATTAAAGTTTGTAACAAAATTCTATATAATTTTAGTTTCAATAATACTAGAGGTTTATAAAAGCTTTTTAGTTGATTCCTTTAGTACCAGTTCTGAGGCTATTACAAAGGCATTTTATTTGGTACATGTTTTAAGGCTGGGGCCCCACGAGCACCTTTTAGTATCGGTTCATGGCATGAACCGGTAAAAGAGTTTTTCAGTTGATTCTTTCTGGAGCTGTTTTTTAGTCCCACCTCGCCAAGCGAGAGGCACTCACAGCGGTTTATAAGCCCTGAGTGTAGAGACGATGAAGGGAGAAGCGCAGTGCTCACCTGCACGTTGGCCTGAAGCTAAGCAACGTGCAGGTGAGCATTGCGCCTCTCTTTTATTTTGGCATGGTATCATCATTTCATCCACATAGCATATGCAAGAAAGTTGACAGGGTTACGACAAAAAATGGATGCTCTTCGTGTACAGAACGGACAATCTCTTTCGAAGTATCAGGATTTCATACAGAAACTTGTCTGTTACAACATGCATTTCAAATGAACTACAAAAAGGTTGAAAGTTGGCATGGTACCATCATAATAGTTGGGGAGAAAGTATTCACTTTTTCTTCGCTTGTATCCTTTCCTTATTGCCCCGTAACCATGGATAATCTTCGTCATTTATCAGGATGCTTGGGTCAGCCTTGACTTTGAATGGAGGAATTTCATGAAACTTTTCATAATCTTCGGACATGTCTGTCTTGCCCTCCACTCCCACGATGTCCCTTTTTCCTGAAAGAACTATGTGGCGCTTTGGCTCATCGTATGATGTATTCGTTTCCTTATTTTTTATTTTTCTCGGTTTGGTAGACATGTCCTTCACATAGATAACCTGTGCCACATCATTGGCTAGGACGAACGGTTCGTCAGTGTACCCAAGATTGTTCAGATCCACTGTTGTCATTCCGTACTGTGGGTCTACCTGTACCCCGCCTCCTGACAGATTGACCCATTTGCACTTAAACAAAGGGACCTTAAAATCTACTCTGTAGTCAAGTTCCCATATGTCCACTATGTAACCATAATATGTGTCATTTCCCCTCTCGGTGGTTGCATCAAAGCGGACACCACTGTTTTGGTTGGTGCTCTTTTGATCTTGGGCGATCGTGTAAAATGTATTCCCATTTATCTCATATCCTTTCCAAATCATAACAGTCGAAGATGGTCCCCTGGACAACGAGTACAGCTCATCACAAACAGTGTTTTCATCTATGAGACATGTTTCCAACCAACTGCTGAAAGTCCTGATGTGTTCACATGTAATCCAGTCGTCGCACTCCTCTGGGTGTTTGGAGCACAGACTGTTCTTGCGTTCATCGACATAAGGGGTCACCAAGGTAGAGTTCTGTAGAACTGTGAAGTGTGCTTGAGACCAAGAATATCCATCCCTGCATATTATTGTGTCCCCTCCAAGCATGCCTTTTCCAGTCAGTCTCCCCTCATACCGCGATTTAGGGAGACCTATCTTCTTAAGGTCAGGAATGAACTCAACACAAAACCCAATGACATCCTCTGTTTGATGGCCCATGGAGATGCTTCCTTCTGGCCTAGCGTGGTTACAGACATATTTATTTAGGACTCCCATGAACCTCTCAAAGGGGTACATATTGTGTGGAAATACGGGGCCCAGAATGACAATCTCGTCAACTAGATGAACTAGTACGTGCGTCATGATATCGAAGAAGGATGGTGGGAACACCAGCTCGAAACTGACAAGACATTGCACCACATCACTCTTTAGCCTTGGTATGATTTCTGGATCGATCACCTTCTGAGGGATTGCATTGAGGAATGCACATAGCTTCACAATGGCTAATCGAACGTTTTCCGGTAGAAGCCCCCTCAATGCAACCGGAAGCAGTTGCATCATAATAACATGGCAGTCATGAGACTTTAGGTTCTGAAACTTTTTCTGTGCCATATTTATTATTCCCTTTATATTCGACGAGAAGCCAGTCGGGACCTTCATACTAAGCAGGCATTCAAAGAAGATTTCCTTCTCTTCTTTGGTAAGAGCGTAGCTGGCAGGACCTTAATACTGCTTTGGAGGCATGCCTTCTTTTTCGTGCAAACGTTGCAGGTCCTCCCGTGCCTCAGTTGTATCTTTTGTCTTCCCATACACGCCCAAGAAGCCTAGCAGGTTGACGCAAAGGTTCTTCGTCACGTGCATCACGTCTATCGAAGAGCGGACCTCTAGGTCTTTCCAGTAGGGTAGGTCCCAAAATATAGATTTCTTATTCCACATGGGTGCGTGTCCCCCAGCGTCACTCGGAACAGCTAGTCCGCCGGGACCCTTTCCAAAGATTACGTGTAAATCATTGACCATAGCAAGTACGTGATCGCCGGTACGCATGGCGGGCTTCTTCCGGTAATCTGCCTCGCCTTTGAAATGCTTGCCTTTCTTTCGACATTGATGGTTGGTCGGAAGAAATCAACGATCGCCCAGGTACACATTCTTCCTGCAACTTCCCAGGTATATACTTTCGGTGTCAGCTAAACAATGCGTGCATGCGTGGTATCCCTTGTTTGTCTGTCCTGAAAGGTTACTGAGAGCGGGCCAATCGTTGATGGTTACAAACAGCAACGCGTGTAGGTTAAATCCTCCTGTTTGTGCTCATCCCACGCACGTACACCGTTTCCATTCCACAGCTGTAAAAGTTCTTCAACTAATGGCCTTAGGTACACATCAATGTCGTTGCTAGGTTGCTTAGGGCCTTGGATGAGAACTGGCATCATAATGAACTTCTTCTTCATGCACATCCAAGGAGGAAGGTTATACATACATAGAGTCACAGGCCAGGTGTTGTGATTCCTGCTATGCTCCCCGCAAGGAATAATGCCATCCGCGCTTAAACCAAACCATATGTTCCTTGAGTCACGTGCAAACTCAGCCCAGTACTCTCTCTCGATTTTTCTCCACTGTGACCCGTCAGCGGGTGCTCTCAACTTCCCGTCTTTCTTACGGTCCTCACTGTGCGATCGCATCAAGTTGGCACGCTCTTTCTTTCTGAACAGTCGTTTCAACCGTGGTATTATAGGAGCATACCACATCACCTTCGCAGGAACTCTCTTCCTGCGGGGCTCGCCGTCAACATCACCAGGGTCATCTCGTCTGATCTTATACCGCAATGCACCGCATACCGGGCATGCGTTCAAATCCTCGTACACACCGCGGTAGAGAATGCGGTCATTAGGGCATGTATGAATCTTCTGCACCTCCAATCCTAGAGGGCATACGACCTTCTTTGCTACGTACGTACTGTCGGGCAATTCATTATCCTTTGGAAGCTTCTTCTTCAATATTTTCAGTAGCTTCTCAAATCCTTTGTCAGGCACAACATTCTCTGCCTTCCACTGCAGCAATTCCAGTACGGTACCCAGCTTTGTGTTGCCATCTTCACAATTGGGGTACAACTTTTTTTTTGTGATCCTCTAACATGCGATCGAACTTCACCTTCTCCTTTTGACTTTTGCATTGCGTCCTTGCATCGATAATGACCCGGTGGAGATCATCATCGGGCACATCGTCTGGTTTCTCTTGATCTTCAGCAGCTTCCCCTGTTGCAGCATCATCGGGCACATCGTCTGGTTCCTCTTGATCTTCAGCAGCTCCCCCTGTTGCAGCATCACCATATTCAGGGGGCACATAGTTGTCATCGTCCTCTTCTTCTTCGCCGTCTTCCATCATAACCCCTATTTCTCCGTGCCTCGTCCAAACATTATAGTGTGGCATGAAACCCTTATAAAGCAGGTGGCTGTGAAGGATTTTCCGGTCAGAGTAAGACTTTGTATTCCCACATTTACTGCATGGACAACACATAAAACCATTCTGCTTGTTTTCGTCAGCCACTTCGAGAAAAATATGCACGTCCTTAATGTACTCGGAGGTGTGTCTGTCACCATACATCCATTGCCGGTTCATCTACGTGCATTATATATAATTATGTGTGTCAAAATTAAGAAAATCAGACAAATATCTATCTATAGTAAGAAAATCAGACAAGTATCATAAAGAAGATAAGAACAAGAGGCTCACCACGATGGTGCCGGCGACGAGATCGGCGCGGGCGATCAACAGCGGTGAAAACGGGGACGGGGCATGACGGACCCCTAAATCTAGACAAATCTCGAAAAAAATGGAGCTCCTAGGTCGAGCTTCGAGAGGAGAAAGCTTAACTAGTGTGGCTCGGGCATTTCATCGAACACCTCATGTGCATAGGAGGTGAACTAGAAACCTCGGCGGATTGAAAAAACAGAGCACTTTGGAGTGCTCTGCCGCGGCGTTGGGTATATATAGGCAAGTTATTTGTCCCGGTTCGTGGCATCAACTGGGACCAATGGTTGTGGGCCAGCAGCGAGGACCATTGGTCCCGGTCCGTGGCTCGAACCGTAACAAATGGTTCTACACGAACCGGGTCTAATACCCCCCATTGGTCCCGGTTCTTGAAGAACCGGGACTAATGGGCTGGCCAGGGCTGAACGATGGCCCTGTTTTCTACTAGTGGATATCCCCCTAAGAGGGATGAACTAACCTTGGGTATTGTTGTTGAAGATTTCATGTAGATGTTGTAGTAGTGGGTGCTCATAGTTGATGAAGATCATCTAGAGATGGGAGAAATCCTTGTTGTTTTGATACTCTTCACACCTACATGGATTAGTGTAAGTGCATCTAGTGCCCCTTAGTGATTTTGGTGGTTTGAAGACTTATAGGTTAAGTATCTAATGTGTTTGTGAGTGTACACAGGATCTATAAGTCACTGAGGAGTTTGAAGTATTTGAGGAATATCGAACCCTAAAAATGTATATCTTCGGTTGAAGAAATTGGTCTGAAGCTGAAGAATTGAGTCGCGAAGAATCCGCAATGAAATTGAAATTCCTCATGAAGATATTGAAATTGAGGAATTCTGTGTGTCCTGAAGAAAATCATTCTGAAGACTTTGAAGCATGAAGATTTACTCTTTCTGTTTTATTTTCTTCACACTTGAGTAATAGGAACACCGTACTGTTAAAGGGGGTCGAAGTTACACTTTGGAATGAATTTCCTCATGATGCTCAACCCAAGCCTAATCCTACCAAAAGCCTCAAGTGAGCAATATGACTGACATGAGGACTCTCACAGTTGAGGGTCCCGACCGTTTTGATAGCCACGCCACATGATTGGTCTTATCCACACCAACAGTCATATTATTTAAGGGCCTTAGTGTCAAATCATGTCGGGATGCTCCCAGGCTATAAATAGCCGCCCCCACAACCATTAGCTGGTTGGCTGCTGCGTTAGAAACTGACACTTGTCATAAGAGCAACCCAATTCCTCAGAGTCTTCGAGAGAAATTCATAAGTGAGGAAATACCCCAAACACCAAACCACTAACCTAGAACCAAGTATTGAGCATCACTGAAGAAGTTGTTCCTGTGTGGGACTGAAGCCTTTTACCTTTGAGGATTGTGCATCCTCTAGACGGTTAGGCGTCATGGTCTAGAGCAATCCAGCAGTCAATTGTGGATCGCCGGGTGACCAAGTTTGTGAGGGTTTGGAAGTCTGCCTTTAAGACTTACCACAAGAGTTGGGCGAGGACTGTGTGTTCTTAGCCCAAGGAGAATACGGTAGGGACTGTGTGTCCCGGGACTATGTGTCTTTTGGTTTCAATACCAAGCCGCTCCAAACCAGATGTATGACTGTCACAGCAGTTGGAACTGGATCATCAACTACTGTCTTCGTTGTGAAACTGCTTCTAATCCTCAGCCCTTTACATTCCCCAGATTATGTGTTGATGACTCTCACTGTGACTATTTGAAGAACTTGCTGAAGATTTTCTCTGAAACTCTTCAACACCAAATTCTTCACGCTAGTTAATCCTCATCTATTTGTGCGTGCCTTCTCACTGTGCATTCTGTTTTCACAATCCTCAACCTGAGAAACTGCTGTTGTGAAACTTTGCACTTCTGATCCTTTACTGTTTCCGCTGTAAGTTAGTCATCAGTGAGAAATTTCCTCAAAAGGAATTTCCTCAGTGATGAAATTCTAAAAATCTCCTATTCACCCCCCTCTAGTCGATATAACGCACTTTCAATTGGTATCAGAGCAAGGTACTCCCTTGTTCTGTTTGATTTTGGTTTAACCACCTGGAGTTTTAGTTATGTCGACTGCAGACATGTTTAAGGTTACTGCAGCATGTCCTACTTTCAAAGGAAAAAACTTTCCCTTCTGGAAGAACAAGCTGCAAATGCATCTACAAGCTATTGATAATGATCTCTGGTATATTGTGGAACATGGCGTCCCCATCATCTCTGCTAGTGTCTCTGTTGCTGATGTGAAGAAATTCAAGCAACTTGATTCTCAAGCGAAGAATATCATCTGTGGCCATCTGAGCCCAGGCCAGTTCGGAAGTGTGAGTGCTTTGGGCTCTGCAACACTTATCTGGGAGAGACTGTGCAAAGTAAATGAAGGAGTATCAACCCAGCGTGACTCTCGTGTTGATATTCTTCGCAATCTCTTTAATTGCTTCAAGAGGCATGACAATGAAAGCTGCCAAGACACCTTTGATCGCCTCACTCACATATCAAATGAACTGCAAGCACTGGGAGCTCGAGACATTACTGATTACGAAGTTGTGAAGAAACTGCTAAGATCTTTGGATTCTTCATTTGATACTTTAGTTCTGATGATTCTAGAAAGACCAGACTACAAGATGCTTGATCCAGCTAATATACTCGAAAGACTCAATACTCATGAATTCTAGCTAGAAGAAAAGAAAGATCTATATGGACCAAGTTATTCTAGACCACGTGCACTAAGGCTAGAGCAATTTCCTCATCAGAAGAAGAAGACTCAGATGACAGCATTGGTGACCCTGAAGAATTTGGACAGGAGCTTGCAATGCTCGTGAGAAAATTCCATAGGTTTACATGACGTGGCTAGTTTGGTAAATCTTCAAGAAGAGACATGAGGAAATCATAATCTTCATCTGAGGACTACAAGAAGAGAACCTGCCACAAATGCAAGAAATCAGGTCATTACATTGATGATTGTCCCCGTTGGGGAAAGGAATCAAAGAAGAAGAAATACAAGGATGACAGTTCTGATGACCCGAAGAAGAAGAAGAAATCTTCAAAATCCTCATCTTCAAAGCCCTCATCGCACAAGAAGACTAGTTTCAGAAAGGCTCGGGCACTTATTGGCAAGGAAATGGATTCCGAGGCAGAATCAGAGGAATGTGATGAAGAAGAGGGTTCTGATGAAGACTCAGAATCCGGACAGGCCAGTCTTGCACTTGCAACCACTTTCATCAGCAAGTTAATCTTCAACCTTGAAGAAGATAATCACACCATCCACACTAATGACTATGCTGATGACTTCGCTCCAACCTATTGCTTCATGGCAAAAGGTTCAAAGGTACCGAGTGATGCTTTCTCCTCTGATTCAAGTGACTGTGAACCTGATGATTATAAAAAACCCAGTTACAGTAAACTTGCTATCATTGCCACTAAACAATAAACTGCCCTCGAAAAGCTTCAGAAACTGCTAGATAGAAGTGATGATCTGTTGAATGATGAAATGAATCTGTCCCAAATCCTCTCTGAAGATGTGAAAAGTCTTCAGTCTAGATTTGATAATCTTCAAGATTGTTATGATACACTCCTCGTTGATCATGAGAAACTTTCCTATGAATTTCTTCCAAGGAAGCTTGATCTAGAGAAGCTGAGGATTTCTCATGATGATCTTCGGATGGAAAATGATTCATTACTAGCTCAACAGATCAGTGCTTCTCAAGCTGAATTCATTCCTCCATGTATTAAATGCATTGAACGCGAAACTGCTAATTCTTCACCAGAATCATCAAATGCTTCTATTGCTACAAATTCTTCAACTGCTCCTGTAGTGTCAATTTCCTCACTTGAGGAAAACACAAATGTTACTGATGAAAATGCAGGGCTGAAGGAATTGTATGTGACATGCATATACAAAAGCCTCAAAGGACATCAAACCCTTTGTGATGTGCTCAAAAAGCAGATCTTGAAGAGGAACCCGAGGAAAGAAGGAATTGCCTTTGAGAGGAAATTGAATGCTGATGGATCTTATTGGAAACCTGAGCAGTATCCCAAAACCTCATGGGTTGCTGCTACTGGGACACCTTTTGATCCATCCAATCTAACTGGCTTTTCATGTGAATTATCCTATTCCTCAGATGAGTCATTTGACTCCAACTATAAACTGTTCAAAAATCAATCTGGTGAAGTATTTGCTCGATATGTTGGAACTAACTGCAGGAATGGCCCTCCTTTGAGGAAAATCTGGGTTCCCAAAAGTTGTCTTGAAAATCTTCAGGTGAATGTCCTCATGACACCACCAATGAAGAATCTGAACCCCAGATCAAAATCCTCAGGAGGACCAAAGTCTTCAAGAGGATCAAAATCCTCAACTGGTCAAAATTATGCTCATTCCCATGCTAATACTTCTAACATGCAGGGAAATTACAAGGAATATGAATATGAGCGTTACTCTTCAAATCATTATATTCATAAGTCCTCAAACCAGTTCTCTGCATATTCATATGAGTACTTTAACCCCCCTACTGTTAAGAGAAGTGCATTAGCTTCAGTGCCACCTTTTTCATATGGTGCTCGCAGGATGATGAATGCTTTACCACCCCTTCAGATGTGGGTGGTGAAGAAATCGAACTAATCACTTCTGCAGGTCAGGTCTCCAGATGAAAATCATCATCTGAAGAATTTGCTGGAGACCTGAGGAAATGCTTGATAGGACGCAAGCTAATATTGATGAAATAGAAATATTTCACACGTACTTTTTAATTCTGTTATGATGAAATTCTTATTTGATGAAATTCATATCATATTCTTCAAATCTGAAGCATATGAGATGGTAAGCTGTACTAATTCATCTGCAGGATGACAAACCCAAAAATACTGAGTGGGTTCTTGATAGTGGCTGCACACATCACATGACTGGTGATAAAAGCTTGCTGATGAATATGCCACTAACTCCATCACCTCTGAAGCAAATCGCATATGCTGACAAAGGTAAAAGCAAGGTATTGGGACTTGGCAAAGTGGATATTTCCAAGGATAGGCATATGGACAAAGTGATGCTTGTTGAATCCCTTGGTTTTAACCTCATGTTAATATCGATGCTTTGTGATCTTGATATGATTGTTATCTTTGGTAGATATAGATGTGTAGTCATCATGGAATCTGACAGATCCAAAGTCTTCGAATGTGTAAGAAGAGGGGATTTGTACATTGTTGATTTCTCTATAGGTCCTCAACCGGCCACTTGCTTACTAGCAAATACCTCAGAAGGATGGCTGTGGCACCGAAGACTAGGTCATGCAGGCCTGAGGAATTTGCACACGCTCGCAAAGAAGAAGCATGTCATCGGCATGGAATTAGTCAAATTCCTCAAGAATCATCTCTGCGGTGCATGTGGATCTGGGAAAATGACCAGATCCAAGCATCCCTCAAAGACTATCATGACCACTACGCGTCCCTTCGAGTTGCTTCATATGGATCTTCAAACTGAAGTGCATGAAATCTTCAAACTATTTTCTTCAAGGGCCTCGACGAACTTTGGCATCAAGATCAAACATATCAGGAGTGATAATGGAACAGAGTTCAAAAACACTGGTCTTGATGATTATCTTGATGAACTTGGTATTACTCACGAATTATCTGCTCCTTATACTCCTCAGTAGAACGGTGTCGACGAAAGGAAGAACAGGACTCTGGTTGAGATGGCAAGAATTATGCTTGAAGAATATCAGACTCCTCGTCGCTTTTGGCCTGAAGCAATCAACACTGCATGCCATATCATCAACAGGGTATATCTTCACAAATTCCACAAAAAAACCTCATATGAACTCCTCACTAATAAGAAACCCAATGTAAGTTATTTCAAAGTCTTCGGTGCAAAATGTTGGATTAAAGATCCTCACCATAACTCAAAATTTGCACCTAAGGCACATGAGGGTTTTATGCTGGGTTATGGAAAGGACTCGCACACCTATAGACTCTTCAACAACTAACACAACAAAGTTGTTGAGACTGTAGATGTGCGGTTCGATGAAACTAATGGCTCGCAAAGAGAGCAATTGCCTTCTGATCCAGATAAATTGTCTCCTGAGGAAGAAATAAAGCTCAAGCCTACTGAAGACATTGTTCCCACTGAGGAAATTGATGAAGAAACTATCCCCATCACTGAGGAAAATCAAGAAGGTGCTCCTGAGGAAATTGCTCCAGAACCACTTTCTCAGCCCAGACGAAATCCACAACCAGCTCATCCGAGGATTGCAAATGAAGTAGAACTTGACAAAACCTCAATGACATCAATGCGCCAGATCCTCTCACTCGCTCAAAAGCTTCACATTTAGTTAACTTTTGTGGGCATTTCTCCTTTGTATCTATCACAGAACCCTCAAAAGTTGCTGAGGCTTTCCTGGAACCGGAGTGGATCCAAGCTATGCAAGACGAACTTCTTCTATTCAAGCTGAATGACGTATGGGAGCTCGTCAAACGACCAGATCTTCGCAAGCACAACATCATCGGTACCAAGTGGATTTTCCGAAACAAGCAAGATGAGGATGGTCAAGTGGTGAGGAATAAGGCACGACTTGTAGCCCAAGGCTACACCCAGGTTGAAGGAATAGATTTCGATGAAACTTTTGCACCTATTGCTAGACTTGAAGCTATTCGAATACTACTTGCTTATGCTAATCATCATAGCATCATCTTATATCAAATGGATGTGAAAAGTGCATTCCTCAATGGTAAGCTTGAGGAAGAAGTATATGTTGCTCAGCCCCCAGGTTTTGAGGATCCAAAGAATCCAGACAAAGTTTTTAGACTCAAAAAGGCACTCTATGGTCTCAAGCAAGCCCCTCGGGCATGGTATGACACATTGAAGGAATTCCTCATGAAGAAAGGCTTCAAACCTGGTTCACTCGATCCAACTCTTTTCACTAAATCCTATGATAATGAGCTATTTGTGTGCCAAATATATGTCGATGATATCATATTTGGCTGTACTGACAAACGATACAGTGATGAATTTGCTTACATGATGAGTGAAGAATATCAGATGTCTATGATGGGGGAGCTGAAATTGTTCTTAGGTCTTCAAATTCGTCAACAACGCAATGGAATCTTCATATCACAGGAGAAATACCTCAGGGATGTTCTGAGGAAATTCGACATGCATGAATGCAAAGGTGCCAAGACTCCAATGCCTACAAACGGCCACCTCGGTACTGATGAAAATTGTAAAGAATTCGATCAACAGGTATATCGCTCTATGATTGGCTCTTTATTGTATCTATGTGCATCTAGGCCAGATATAATGCTTAGTGTTTGCATGTGTGCACGTTTTCAAGCAAAACCGAAGGAATCACACCATAAGGCTGTGAAGCATATTCTTCGATACATAGCTCACACACCAACACTAGGATTATGGTATCCCAATGGCTCAAATCTTCATCTGGCAGGGTATTCTGATTCTGACTATGCTGGTGATCGTGTGGATCACAAGTCAACTTCTGGTACATGTCATTTCCTCGAAAGATCACTAGTTTGCTGGTCCTCAAAGAAGCAGAACTGCGTATCACTCTCCACTGCCGAACCTGAGTACATTGCTGCTGGTTCATGTTGTGCTCAATTACTATGGATGAAGCAAACCCTCAAGGACTACGGCATCAACATGAAGAAGGTGCCTCTCTACTGCGACAATGAGAGTGCAATCAAGATTGCATACAACCCAGTACAGCACTCGAAGACCAAGCACATCCAGATTCGTCATCATTTTCATCGGGACCATGTCCTCAAGGGCAATATCCTCATCGACCATGTGAAGACTGATGATCAACTGGCAGATATCTTCACTAAGCCCTTGGATGAGAAAAGGTTTTCAAGTTGCGGTGTGAGCTAAATATCTTAGAATCTTCAAATGTTTTGTAAAAACATGCACACATCCTAACACTTATGCAAAATTGATGACTTAGATGTGCAACACATGAGGAATCGATTTTCTTCAACTGATGAAGAATATCACTCTGAATGTGATGAAATCAACGAAGAAATTGATTCTCACGGCCCTACGACAATTGTACGCGGCGTCTGTAATCAACATTCTTATATGGTGGGTCACGCCACCGCCCAACATGAAATTCCTCAAGTTGATTTTCTTCAATGTTCCATTTCCTCAAAATGTGTTTTTCTTCAAAACAGTTGTTCTTCATTGTGACGATTTATCACAAAATCCTCAAGTTAGTGAAATCTTCAAAAAAACACTTGATGACTTTCGTTGAACTAGATAGACCGTGATTTCAAGTCCTCAACAACATTCACTTATAGCTAATTCTTCAAGTTGATATTTCATCTAAGTGAATGTGATCGGACCCTACTTTCCCTCTATGCTATTCTCATCCAGTCTATTCGATTCTTCAGATGCGTTCTACTTGAAACTTTGTTCAAAATCCTCACTGCGTCCTTGTCAGCTGATGATTTTGTAACAAAATCCTCAACTCTTCAAAAATGTTTCTTTAATGCACAATAACTCAACGCCACTTCCCACGTTCGGATAACCATGATCTCCATGATCTCCACCGCCTTGCTCGGGAGCTACACGTGTCCTGCGAAGACGTAGAGGCACGGGCTGTTTGGTCCGAATTCTTCGCGCCAACAGTAACTGCCTGGCAATAAATATGTCCTTATCCCCCTCGGCAAACACTTCTTCGCTCCATCGCTCTCCTGCTATAGCAAAAGCCCCGAACCATAGCGCCACCGCTGGAAGTCTCGTCGCCGGCGAAGAAGAGCTTCACTGCCTTGACTTCTCCGTCGCCAGAACCATGCCGGAGTCGGACCATCTTCGTCCGCCGCCGCCGTAGACGTCCTCTGCAGCCGGGTTAGGGCGCATTGGACACGCACCGAAGAGCTTCTCTCTGCAACTCTTCTCTGTTCTTCGTGCGCGCCATCTAGGGTAAATAAAAACCCTATTTTTACAACAAGTTAGATCTCCTATTTTACATCTCAGATGTGAAATCCATTTTTCCTCAAGAATCCATATGCATCTGATTCCTCAAACACTGCCTATCACCACACTATCGATGAAATTCACTAAGCATCTAAGATTTTCACGAGATTCCTCAATTGTGCGAATTTTCGGATCTGTACAACTCTGGAACCCAAGAACGGTATGCTTAGGAAAATTCCTCAACCACTGGTTAAATTCCTCAACTGTCAAACTTTTTATTTTCTTCAAATCTGAGAACACATATGACCTCTCCAAATTCCTCGCAACTATAATCTGTTCACAAGTACACACATGTCCGCTGATGAATCTCTCGGTTCTCATCACATTAACTCATTTACAGTGTTTCTTGAAGAAAATCTTCAAGTCTCATCAAAATCCTCAAGAGTTCAATCTCATCAGCAAAATCCTCAGCTGAAGAAAATGGAGGATGACAGGAAACAGAAGGGAGGCAAGAAACTTGAGCAGAATACAACTTTGGATATCCCTGAGGATATTTACTTGGACTATTGCACACTTGATGAATCTGAAACAATGGCCAAGAGAAAGATTCGGCTTCAGAAGATAGAACACCGATGGGCAAAGGAGTGGAAGGAATACAGATTTGTCACTCCCAAGTATGCGAAGAAATTCACTCTGAAGTCTCCTGGCAAACGGGCTCCACTTAAGGCTCATCAAGTAGCACATTCCTCAAGCCTCAAGACCCTTGATGACTATCCTGATGAAAAGGATAAGCACTAGGCTAAGCTTAAGAAGCAGGCAGATGTTGCGCTGAGGAATACAATGAATCATCTGCTGCAGCTTCAACTGCAGCTACTTCCTCTGCAGCTGAGACCTCTGGTTCGACAATTCCTCAACAGAAGTGTGTGCCGTCAAAACCAAAGGCTTCAAAGCCTCAAGAGAAACCAACTCTGGCATCAGCTACAAAACCCTCAGTGCCAAAACCATCAGCGCCAAAATCCTCAGCGTCACCACAGGTTTCAAAACCAGAATTGAAGCCCGTCATGAAGCCAGTGCCCGCTACCTCCAGCTCCTCACTCCCAGCTGCAACCAGCTCAGAGACAAAGTCTTCACCACCTCCTGTGAAGACTCAGGTGTCTGCTGAAAGAGGAACACAACCAAGCCCCAGCAAAATCATTACAGTCTCGTCTGCATCAGAGGGTAGTGATGAATATGATGATGAAACCCTGCAAGCTATAATCAGAAACAAGCAGGAGAGGTAGCTCAAGCTTCTGGTAGCGCCATTCCTCTGGCCATGGATCCCAAGGTCCTCCTAGACTACATAAACATCTGGTATGAGGACCCCAACACTCCGCTTGATGATTTGAAACTTCCCCCTCGCATCAGCCACATGGTGGCCACTTTCATCAACGAGGCCAAGTGGAAGGAACAGCAAGCCAAACAGGCCAAGATTGCTAAGCTCAAAAAGGAGAAATTCCTCAAGAAGAATCTCCTTAACTTGACGCCTGATGCACTGGTGTCAACACAGGCTAAGTTGAAGACTTTGACTGATAAGTACTCCAAGCTATCTGATCATCAGAGTCTCAAGAGCAGTTTCATCAAATTTGCCACTAAAGATGTTGACGACTACAACAAGAAGGCTGCCCCTCTAGTACCAACTCCTCAGCCTCTGATTGAAGAGCCAGCCGATGAATCTCCTCAAGCTGAGGAAATACCACAAGAAAGCCGTGTGGATGTACCGGCAATTGAAGAAATCACCACGAAAAATCCAGCTGATGAATGTGCTACAGCTGGTGAGATTGCCCCTAATCCAGCTGCTGCATCAAAGCAAGCTGATGACTCTGCTCCAGCTGGTTTCTGAAAGCCAACTGATAAATCTATCGAGAGAACCCCTTCACCAAAAGCTTCAAAGGTGAAGAAGATGACTCCGTCTGTATCAGACGTGAAGAAGACCAGGGCTGTTGAGAAGGAAGCCAAAAAGAGAAAGGCCTCCTCAGCAGAAGAAAACACTAAGGCCAAGCGCCTCAAAGCACTTGAAGATAATGCTCCACTGGACCCTGTGCCCCTCAACGTCGCTTCATCTTATGAAATGGTCACCTTTGAAGATCAGGAGAAAGGGCCAGGTGAGGAATTGAAGGATACTGCATCTGAGGAACACAATAATGAAGAAATTCGCATTGACGATAGTCCTCAACCCTCCGTGCCTCAGGCAACAACTGCACAAGGATCAACTGCACCAGCTGATGATTCTGGCTCGGTCACCAAGCAAGCTGAGGAAGAGCAAAGTGAAATTCCTCAAGGTGATGAAATTCAGAGTCCTGAGAAAAATCCTCAAGTTGAGGATCAGGCTGACCCAACTCCTCCTCTTGAGCAAGATCTTCTCACTTAGGCTCAGAATGAACCTATTCCTTCTCCGGAGCAGAACCCTCAACAGGACGCTCCAGTTGATGAAATTCCTCAGCCTGATGCCCAGCCAGATCCCGTTCCTCAACCTGAAGCACAACACGAGCATGCTCCTCAGCCTGACGCCCAAGCTGATGAAATTCCTCACCCTGAGAACAATGCTGATGAAAATGCACCAGACCAAGACAATGCTTTCGTCGTGCTCAACCCCGAGACTGCAATTGTTGTCTCCCCTCCAGTTCCTCAGCCAAATCTTCAGCCAATGCAGCGTCAGCCATACTCCAAGCGTCCAAAGTTTCAAAAGGAAAACTTCTTTGAAGAACGCATGTACTTCATTGGAGAAAATCCCTATGACAAGCCTCACATCAGACATCTGAAGTTTTGGACGAGGACACATCAGAATTACTATGCCCCTGTGTTGTGTGGAAGAAATAAGATATTCCAACACAGGCATATTCCTCATGTTGAACTTGAAGCAATTCCATGCCTGGTCCCAGTCCTCAATGTTCTTCATGACGCTGGACTGCTACCAATGTGCTCAGACATCTCTGATTGGAACAGTGAGCTCATTCTTCAGTTTTATGCCACTCTTCACATATCTGGCGATCCTGAAGACATTAACACCTGGGTGTTTGATTGGATGACGCAAAACACTCACTACAAGGCTCCTGCTACTGAGCTACTGCGTGAATTGCCAGTATAATTCCCTCAGAGGAGGCTGTGAAACTTTATGGTGAGCGTGAGCTGCCCAACGGGATGATGGAAGTCCTCATGAAGCCTTTGGCTAATGGGAAACCACAGAGAAAAACCTTCCTCGTCCACGAGCTCAAGTATGAACCATGATCTGTTTACAGAATCCTCTGCAGCGTCCTTGCACCAATCAAGAGACACGATGATGAAGAAGATGTTGTAGGCCTCATGAAGAATATCCTCTTAAACATCATTCATGGTATTCCTATCAACATACATTATTTCTTCTTGAGGACTTTGGCCGACAATGCCATGTGTCCATTTGATCACAAGATATATGCCCCATGGATCATGAGATTCATCAGGACAAGGACAGGCATCAACTTCCAGGCTAATTTCAACAACCATGTTGGTTATATGCCTCCTATTCGGGTCAACAAGAAGACTTTCGAGCTAGTTGAAGGAAAAGGAAAGTCAGTTATTGATGAAGGTCGTAGGCCCCTTGATGGCCAGTTCAGAGAGCCGGAAGCATATTCTTCATGGGATGATACTGATACTCACCCTCAAAGCCATGTTGCTCCTCGCGTGTTGAATAAAAGAGAGCTTCTCCTCAGTCTTCACCAGAAGGTGGATCGCAATCACAAGTGGGTCAAACGCCAGTTCGACGCCATTGTGAAAACCCTCACTGAAACACAGAACTCTGTGAAGCTTAACCATCACTATCTGCATGAGGTTTTTGATCGCACCTGGGCTACACTTGCTCATCTGAAGACTCAGACAGAACTTGAAGAATTGGAGTTCGAGTGTGACTTTGACTGGTCGTGGCCACCCAAGAAGAAGTTCAGGCCAATTCCAGTTCCAGACCTTGAAGACAGCTCTTTTTTTTCATTCCGCACTGCTGAATCTGATGAAGAACATCACGACACTGCCACCGGTCCAAGGAAGAAGACAACTCCCAAGAAGAACCACGCATCTTCATCAACCGCCAAGAAGTGAAGTCTTCATGGGCGTTAGTCCTCAGTTTGTCCCTTTTTGTCACTTGATGACAAAGGGGGAGAAACTTGAGATTTAGTCTTCAAGCGGGATATTTTGGGGCTTATGAACTATATTGAAGTTACAAACTCTTGGCTCTTCTGAAGTTTTTATGTAATGAGTTGGAACTTAAGCCCGATGGTACTCTGACGCTTTTGAACATTTTTCTTGCATGCTTATTCCTCAAATTTTTAATGCACGCAAGCTGAAATTCGTCAGATACCATTTGTCATCATGCATCATCATTTTCTTGGTATTATATGTCATATGTATGCATGATTTCCAAGACTCAGGGGGGATCTCCATGATATAAATCATCAATGTGCATTTGCTGTGAAAAGCAAAATCCTCAAGATATGCACATCTTCAGGGGGGAGTCTCTCTGAATCTTGATTTCAAATTCCTCAAATGAGTATTTACACTTCATATTTTTATCCCTGTTGAAGACTTAACCTAATTGTCATCAACCACCAAAAAGGGGGAGATTGTAAGTGCATCTAGTACCCCTTAGTGATTTTGGTGGTTTGAAGACTTATAGGTTAAGTATCTGATGTGTTTGTGAGTGTACACAGGATCTATAAGTCACTGAGGAGTTTGAAGTATTTGAGGAATATCGACCCCTAAAAATGTATATCTTCGGTTGAAGAAATTGGTCTGAAGCTGAAGAATTGAGTCGCGAAGAATCCGCGATGAAATTGATATTCCTCATGAAGATATTTAAATTGAGGAATTCGGTGTGTCCTGAAGAAAATCATTCTGAAGACTTTGAAGCATGAAGATTTACTCTTTCTGTTTTATTTTCTTCACACTTGAGTAATAGGAACACCGTATTGTTAAAGGGGGTCGAAGTTACACTTTGGAATGAATTTCCTCATGATGCTCAACCCAAGCCTAATCCTACCAAAAGCCTCAAGTGAGGAATATGAGTGACATGAGGACTCTCACAATTGAGGGTCCCGACCGTTTTGATAGCCACGCCACATCATTGGTCTTATCCACACCATCGGTCATATTATTTAAGGGCATTAGTGTCAAATCATGTCGGGATGGTCCTAGCCTATAAATAGCCGCCCCCCACAACCATTAGCTGGTTGGCTGCTCCGTTAGAAACTGACACTTGTCATAAGAGCAACCCAATTCCTCACAGTCTTCGAGAGAAATTCATCAGTGAGGAAATACCCCAAACACCAAACCACAAACCTAGAACCAAGTGATTGAGCATCACTGAAGAAGTTGTTCTTGTGTGGGACTGAAGCCTTTTACCTTTGAGGACTGTGCATCCTCCAGGCGGTTAGGCGTCATGGTCTAGAGCAATCCAGCAGTCAATTGTGGATCGCCGGGTGACCAAGTTTGTGAGGGTTTGGAAGTCTTCCCTGAAGACTTACACGAGAGTTGGGCGAGGACTGTGTGTTCTTAGCCCAAGGAGAATACGGTAGGGACTATGTGTCCCGGGACTGTGTGTCTTTTGGTTTCAATTCCAAGCCGCTCCAATCCAGATGTACGACTGTCACATCAGTTGGAACTGGGTCATCAACTACTGTCTTCGCTGTGAAACTGGTTCTAATTCCTCAACCCTTTACATTCCCAAGATTATGTGTTGATGACTCTCACTGTGACTGTTTGAAGAATTTGTTGAAGATTTTCTTTGAAATTCCTCAACCCCAAATTCTTCACGCTAGTTAATCCTCATCTGTTTCTGCGTGCCTACTTACTGTGCAAACTGTTTTCACATTCCTCAACCTGAGAAACTGCTGTTGTGAAACTTTGCACTTCTGATCCTTTACTGTTTCCGTTGTAAGTTAGTCATCAGTGAGAAATTTCCTCAAAAGGAATTTCCTCAGTGATGAAATTCTAAAAATCTCCTATTCACCCCCCTCTAGTCGATATAATGCACTTTCAATTAGTCCCACACAAGGTACAATAACAAGGATATCTATGGACATGGAGTGAAATGCTCATATGATGATGCCCATTGATTCATTGAGTACCTTGTCCCTTCCTTAGCAACAAGTGGTTTTGTGACTCCTTGAACTAGTGCATAAGGTTGGAGTTGATTGCACAAGTTCTGGCCAAGAAATGAATATGAGTGAAGTTTGTTGGAAGAGTCACCCCTCAGAACTTTATAGTTCTTCTTCTTTGGGACCCACATCAACTTGATGGGGATCCTTGGAGTTGAAGTAGCACTTAATGAAGTAGAGATTTTAGTAGCCATGGGAACCCACTTAACCATAGCTTTAGGTAGTTCTTCAAGTGAGTCAATGTCCTCTTGAAGCTTGTCCTTGCCTCTTAGCTTGCGGTATTGTGGTGGAAGATCATCTTGAGGTTGTGTTCCCTTGGAGACAGTAGGATCATACTTCTCTTGTTGAGGAAAAAACTTCGTCTTGTGGTATTGATGACCCACAAGTATAGGGGATCAATTGTAGTCATTTCGATATGTAAGAGTGTCGAACGCAATGAGGAGCGGGAGGAAATGATAAGCAGTTTCAACAAGGTATTTTGTGCAAGTGATGTGAGTAACAATCATTAATAGCGTTATTGCAAGATAATTCATAACCAGTGACAAGTAACAATAGTAGAATGTGTGAAACAAGATAGCCCAATCCTTTTAATAGCATCGGACAGGCCTGAAAGTACTCTTATGTGAAGCAAGCGCTCCCGAGGGCACATGGGAATTTTATGTTGAGTTTATTCTTGTTCGTTACTTTGATAATTTGATACGGGTGGACCGGTGCTAAGTTGTTGTTCTTACTTGAACAAGAAACCCACTTATGATTACCCCCTCTTGCAAGAATCCACAACTACGAAACAATAATTAAGATAAATCTAACCATAACATGAAATGTGTGAATCCAAATCAACCACTTATGAAATAATGCATACACTAGGGTTTAAGCTTGTGTCACTCTAGCAAACCATCATTACTTATTACTCCAGAATGGCTTCTCTTAGGCCCATAATAAGGTGAAGTGTCGGGTAGTCGATGGTCACATGACACCACTAAGAGAAGAAACAACATACATATCATCAAAATATCGAACGCATACCAACTTCACATGATTAATTATAGTAGGACTTCTCTCATGTCCTCAGGAACAGAAGTAACTACTCAGACATCATAAGCATGTTCAATAGGAGAGGTGTAATAATGATGATTAAGGATCTGAACATAAGATCTTCCACCAAATAAACCAACTAGCATCAACTATGAGATGTAATCAACACTACTACTAACCCACAAGTACCAATATGAGGTTTTGATACAAAGGTTTGATACGTCTCCCATGTATCTATAATTTTTTATTGTTCCCTACTGATATATTATGATTCTATAATACTTTTGGGGTGTTTATTTACCAATTTATATTATTATTTTTTGAGCACTAGCCTATTGACCTAGTGCCAGTGTGAGTTGTTATTTTCTGCGTGTTTTCACTTTTAAGGTTTTCCATACTAAACAAAGTCCAATTGCCCTTAAACTTTGTCGTGATTTTTTCTGGACCAAAAGAAGACCAACGAGCATCGGATGAAGGTTGGAGGCCTCACGAGGCGCCCACGAGCTAATAGGGAACAACCTAGGGGGCGCCTTGATTGCTTGTGCCTCCCTCGTGGACCTCATGACTCCGTTCTTTGGCTTATAAATTCTCATCTACCCTAAAAATACCAGAGGGAGTCCCAAAACACCTTTTAGGCCACCGCAAGTCTCTATTCGATGGGAGGCCATCTAGAGCTCCTTTCCGACACCTTGCCGGAGTGGGATCGATCATGGAGGGCCTCTTCATCAACCTTGCTGCCCTCACGATGATGTGTGAGTAGCTCACCATAGACCTACGGTTCCATCGCGAGTACGTAGATGGCAATTTCTCTTTCTTTGATCTTTAATACAATGATCGTCACATCTTCGCTTTGATCCATATGATGTAATTCTTTTCTGCGGTGCGTTTGTTGGGATCCGATGAATTGTGGGTTTATGTTCAAATTATTCATGATAAATATTTGAGTCACCTCTGAATAGTTATATGATTCTTATGTACATGTATATGATAGCTTCGTAATTTTGTCTGATCTATTGAAATAGTTTGCCCAACTAGATCGATATTTTTTCAATGATAGAGGTGCATTGTGGTAGGTTCAACCTAGCGAATTTCTATATCTTAGTGATAGAAGGGGACAAGATGCATATTTGTGTTTCTCCTACTAAGGACAAAACAATGGGGTTTATTCATATTGCTTGAGTTTACTTTGTCTACATCATGTCATTATTCTCCATGCATTACTTTGTTTTACTTAATACTCTAGATGCATGCTAGATAGCGGCCGATGAGTGGAGTAATTGTAATAGGTGCAGTTAGGATTCGACCTATTTGTTTATGGATGTGATTCCCATATACACATGATCATTGCCGTTAATATTGCATAACTATCTGCTTTTCTGTCAATTGCCCGACAGTAATTTGTTTACCCGTCGTATGCTATTTTTTAGGAGAGATGCCATTAGGGAAAGCTATGCCCCCGGGTCTATTCACAACACATTGATAAAACCTTCATTACCTTTCTACCATTTACTTGTTTTTATTTTATCTTGCTATCTATAATTATCTACACGCCTCACTTGCTTGCAAATAACAAGACAAGAGGATTGATAACCCTCTTGCTCGCGTTGGGTGCAAGTTGTTTGTTCTTTTGGGTGTAGCCGCTACAGGCGGTTGTGGTTGATATTCCTATTGGTTTGATAAACATTGGTTTCATAAATGAGTGAAATAGTTACCCACATTGTTTTGCGATAACCCGTTCCTCTTCACAAAAAACCCAACGCAGATCACAAGTATCCGGAAGGATTTTCGGCGCCGTTGCCGGGGAATATCATCACCAACTATCAAGTAACTCCACACAAAATTTCATTCACTTGTTCCTCTTTTTATTTGATGGTATATTTGGTTTGTCTCATAAAAAATAAAATTACAAAATATTTATCTTTGCCTGTTTTGCTTGTCACTAGATTGCATCTTCGCTCTCTAGTTTAATTGTTTGACGCCATGGCTACTTCCACTATGGACATGCCTCTTCCTCCTTACTTTGGAGAGGGTTCCCCAATCTTGGATTTTACGAAAGTAGGTGATGATCCACTCATGGAAGCTTGGGATAGACTACTAACAATATAAGCTAGAGATAATCCTAAGAGTTATATTAATTTGCTTGTAACAAGTTTTTATGTTGGTTTATCTCTTTCCCATAGATGTGTATTGGATTCTATGTTCGAAAAATATTTCCTTGGAAACAATGCTTTTGACACCTATGATAAGATGAAAAATTTATTTGGGCGACCTAAAATTGAAACCATTGAACCGGATATACTAGTGTGCCACCGCCAAACTGAGCTAATTAAAGAGGCTAGAACTAGTATGGAGTCTAATTTTAGGGTGGTGTCCAACTCTATCTCTAAGATCCACGGGAACGTCATGCTACGCAATAGAAGGCTTGATACCATGGAACAAAAGTTTGATGTTCTTTGTGCTAGGGAAAACAAGGTTACGACGGAGATTACACCCCTTATGAACAAAGATGATAATACTTGAAACTATGAAATATGCCTAACTAAAGGCGTTAAACAATAGCACTTGTTGGGAGGCAACCCAATAGTTATCTTTATTTTTTGCTTTTCGCTTTATGTTAGTTTTTTATAACATGATTATTGCCTCTGTAATGATTGTGTTCTTATGTTTTAATTAGTGTTTGTGCCAAGTAAATCCTTTGGGATGATTTGCATGATGAGTAGAATTGATACGGTGCAAAAACAGAAACTTTGACGTCCACTACAGAATTTGTCTGATTTTACTGGAATGTATTTTTAAGCTGAATGTTTTACACAGTATTTCTATAAAAATTCCTCGGGTCTTCCTAATGTTTCAGAATTTTTGGAGTTACAGAAGTATAGGTTCATTACAGATTACTACTGACTATTCCGTTTCAGTCAAATTCTGTTTTTTTGCTTGCGTAGTTTGCTTGTTTTGATGACGCTATGGATTGTATCAGGGGTATAATACATGAAGGAGTTAAGATATATTACCGTATGATAAAATAAAATAATAATTAACTTGTAACAACACCATAAAGTAGTTGATATGTTGCTTATACTAACGAATCTCATGAAGTTTTATGTGATTGAAGTTTTCAAGTTTTGGGTATTGTCCTGATGGACAAAAGGTTTGAGGAGCCAGAAAATCTTAAGCTTGGAGAATCCCAAGGCACCCCAAGGTATTATTCTAGGAATACTCAAGCATCTAAGCTTGGATATTGTGGCACCCCGGCTAAGAGAGACCGTAACGCCTCGTATTCCAGCCCATAGATAAGTCTTCTAGAATACGACATTGCCTGGCATAGAACACATCAACTCGTTAGTACAAATGATACGGATGCAATGGTTCCAATATCAATATAAATTACATTGGCATGGTGACATTACACCTGCTCAGGTTGCTCTATGCTAGCAGCAGAACAACTCAAAGTAGTGGAAAAACTTCTAGCAGCGGAACAACGATGAACGTGATGAACTCCACTATGCAGGTAGTGTGGCTGGAACGCTTATCCTAGCTCACCAACGCGTGAAGCAAAAAAATCATGGCATGACCTGCCAACTGGCATGACACGCTAGGCGAGTACTTCGAATGTACTCGCAAGCTCACAACAACCAAAGCAATCAAGATAAAAAATAGCATATCATTTATAGGATACAGATCAATGGTGAACATGATATCGCTAGAACAATACGAGATGAACATGTCATGAACATATTTCTCCATGCATGAACAAAGATTATACTAGCATGCAACATATTTAAACTATCGTGATTCAACTTACTCTTGTTTGGGGCTATCTCGTAAACACCACATGTATCACTTACCATCGTGGACATCACAGATAAGCTTAGGATTAAATCAAGATTGGTATTAACAATACCGTAATGACTATTACATAACCACAAGGAGCTTGATCTTTACCCGGGATCATCACATGACATCATAAACCTCAACCAACTTCCGTATCCACGGTACCACTTTGATCCTCTCCTAAGCACATAAAGATCAGCCAACTTCTTTCCTCATCGAACTAGGGTTGTTTATTAATCAGGTGATTATTATTATAGTTGACTCATAGTGTGACCTACTATGAACTGGGCTCATATCCGCAGGTGCGACTATCAATATATTATATATACTCTATAGAGGTTAGTGCATTGTACCCACACCACAGAACCCATGGGCTCGTGTATCCATTCGGGTGGACCAACGACGTTCCAACAAAAAACAATCTATTGCATGACACTCTCCAAGCTAGTCCAACAAACTCCTCTTTGGGCTAAGTCATGGGTGGCCCCGATGCCACTCTGGACGTCCACTAGCCACCTGTTTTGACTCACATGCTTCCAGCGAGTTGGGTCACCACGCAAGTGGATAAAAGCACAAAGGCTATCCTCGAGACCCAACCACCGCAAGGGCGTTCATTCAAACTTCCTCACAACAGTGTTGACATACTCACAATTTATGAGACTTTCTCCTCAAATAATCAAAGGAAAAGGGCTCTCCGAGAAACTGACGAGGTGTTCATGGTGGCAGCAACAAATCCTTGGACAAACACGCCGATAACCTTTACGGAGGAAGACCAGCCTGGAATACACTCTAACCAAACACCTACCACATTAGTCCTTAATCCCATTATACATGGTTTCAAACTATCCAAGGTACTAATGGATGGCGTTAGTGGCTTAAACCTCATTTATGACGATACCTTGGATAAAATGCAGTTTGATAGATCTCGCATCGAATGGAGAGGCATAACCTTTCGAGGAATTATCTCTGGAAGAGTAGCGCGATACACATGCTGAGTCTCCCTCGATGTAGTATTCGACACCTATGAGAATTACAGGTCTGAAGAACTCATCTTCCATATTGTTCCATTCGAAAGCGGTTGTCACGCTCTTTTGGGATGAGAGGCCTTCACCAAATTCCATGCCATAGCGCATTATGGGTACATGAAACTCAAAATGCTCGGGCCTAATGGTTTCATTACCCTCATAAGCGACCCGGACAAGGCTCCGTGGGCTGAGAATAAAACCGCATCGCTCGCCCTCGAGGCACTTTTGGAGGCTCTTCCGGCTGAAGAACTCACCGAATTAAGATCGGTGGTCGACAAGGATGAAGCGTTTCAAGCGCACCCAACGGACCCCACTAAAATAATGTCCATCAAAGCACAACTCGATCGTGCGGTGGATGAAGCATTGCGCACATTCTTACAGGAAAATTGGGATATATTTGCATGGGACCCTTCAAACATGCCAGGAATCCCGCAAAGACTGGCTGATCATAGCTTGAACATAATGGATGGCTTCAAACCTGTCAAACAGACGTTACGTCACTTCTACGAGCCCAAGCATCAAGCCATGGGCATCGACTAGCAAAATTTCTCGAAGCCGTATTCATTCGAGACATCAAAATCGTAAGTGGTTGGAAAATCTGGTCATGGTCCCAAAGAACAACAAATCCTGGCGGTTATGCATCGATTTCAAAGACCTTAATAAAGCGTGCCCTAAGGATCCATTCCATTTACCTTGCATAGACTAAATCATTGATGCCATCGTGGGACACGCCTCACTATGTTTCCTTAATACTTAGTCCAGATACCATCAAATAAATATGAATGAATCCGATCAGGCTGCAACCCTTTCATCACTCCCTACATGCCATTTTGCTTTAACACAATGCCCTTCGGGTTAAAGAACGCACGTGCCACATATCAATGAATGCTTCAGACATGCCTAGAAAAACAAACTCGCAAGACAGTCGAGGCATACATGGATGACGTGGTAATCAAGACGAAACACGTGAGTCAGCTCGTGGACGACCTTCGACAAACCTTTCACAATCTCCGGACTTATGACATACGACTCAATCCGAAGAAGTGTGTCTTTGGTGTCCCCGCAGGTAAACTGCTCGATTTCATTGTCTCCCATAGAGGAATAGAGGCCAATCCGGCAAAAATCCGAGCTCTATCCTAGCTGGCAATCTTGAGGAGTTGAAACATGTACAAAAAAGGCACTACCGCTCTGTGTGGCAGTGTTAAGCCGTTTTATCTATTGCCTTGGCGAAAAGGCACTACCGCTCTATCGACTGCTCAAGCGAACACAAATCTTTGAGTGGACCAAAGAAGCAATGGCAACCCTGGAGGAAATTAAAACATTGCTAGTCGGTAACCCAATATTGATAGCATCTACAAAAGGAGAACCAATGCTATTGTACATATCGGACACCAATCAGGTTGTTAGTGTAGTACTCGTGGTAGAACGAGAGGCGGCGGACCACAAACTAAGATTAAGAAACCAGTCTACTATGTGTCCCAAGTCCTTACCCCATGCAAAACTCACTACCCACACTACCAAAAGATAGCTTACACGGTTTTTATGGCGTCTCGCAAGCTCCCACACTACTTTCAAGACTGTTTGGTCATGGTTGCATCTGAAGTACCCTTGAATCATATAATCAATAACAAGGACACCACATTCCGCATAGCTAAACAGGCCACAAACCTCTTACTATTTGAAATCACTTACAAGCCACGCCGACCTATTCAATCTCAGGTGTTGGTTGACTTTCTAGCCGAATGGACGGAAGCCAAACTCGCTAAAGAGTATAGTACATATTTCCATTAGATGATATACTTTGATGGCTCCAAGATGCTTGCTGGCCTGGGGGCCGGTTTCATACTTAGATCCCCCACCGGCGATAATATTTCGTACGTGTTGCAAATCATGTATACTAATTCTAATAATGCGACCGAATATGAATCTCTGCTACATGGTTTGCAGATGGCAACTTCAATGGGCGCAGAAATGCTAGAGGTATAGGGGGACTCGAACCTCACTATCCCTCAAATCAATGGCGAATTTGATGCCAAAAATCCGAAGATGACAACTTATAGGAACGTCGTCCTCAAGATATCAGCTCGGTTCAAAGGCCTTGAGTTACACCTTGTCTCTAGATACAATAATCAGGCTATCGATGTCCTCGCTCGTATGGGTGCCAAGCGCAACCCCGTCCCTAAAAGTACCGTCCTGGAATCACTTTTCAAGCCTTATGTGGTATGGAAAGACGAGAACCAAGACATTGGATCCAGAGGAAAGGAACAAATTACTCCCCATATAGTTGAGCTAGATGATCAAATCATCGGCGGCTCCGCACTTGTGGAAACACTCTCGGCTTACGAAATTACGGTCGTAATCGCGCCATGGACCGAATCCTTCCTAGCTTATCTTCTTCGTCAGCAACTCCCCGATGACCAAACAGAAGCAAGAAGGATAGTTCGACGACCAAGTCTTACAAGGTTCATGAAGGGTAACTCTATAGGAAAAAGCACTACTAGAGTCCTCCAGCGATGCATATACGGAAAAGAAGGTAAACAAATTTTGGATGAAATACATGTAGGTATGGGCGGTCACCACGCAGCGGCTCGAGCAGACTCTCATACTCTCATACGCACTTTGTTGGATGTCAACTTTTTGCAAATCAAAGCCACATGCTTGCAATAGCTCTTCGGAAAATACCGATCACTTGGTCGTTTGCGGTGTGGGGGCTGGACATGGTTGGACCTCTTAAAGGGGGATCCAAGATAAGGAAATAGTTACTAGTTATGGCCGATAAGTTCACTGAGTTGATCGAAGCGAAACGAGTAACTTCTACCAAGTCTTGATCGGTCATCGATTTTATATCACATGTGGTTCACCATTTTAGCGTTCCCGCATAGTATAATAATGGATAGTGGATCCAATTTTACAGCCCAGGAAGTTAAGACTAGTGCGCGAACTTGGGCATTAAGCTCGACTATGCTTCTGTATATCACCCGCAGACAAATGGACACGTCAAACGGGCTATTGGTCTGATCATGAGCGGAATCAATCCTCATTTAGTCCAATCTCTCAAAGAATCCGACTCCATTGGGTAGAGGCGCTTGACCCCGTACTATGGGGTTTGCGCACAATTCTAAACAGGTCCACGGGTTATACAATATTATTTATGGTGTATGACGCGGAAGCAGACCTCCCTTGTGATATCATCCATGATGCACCTAGAGTACGCATGTACGAGGAAAAAGAAGCTGAGTTGGATCGACAGGATGACTTGGACGCACTTGAAGAAGAGTGCGATATAGCACTGGCACGTTCCCCTTCTATCAATAGCAGGCTTGGCGCTATCAGAGCATGGAACTTCGGGCCAAAACATACAACGTGGGTGAGCTTGTGTTGCGTATCCCTAATAACAAAAAGAATAAACTTGTACTCAAATGGGAAGGCCCTTTCATCATCGATGACAAGCTTACACGAGGGGTGTATCCTCTTTGCAATGCATCAGATAATCGTCTTGAACCAAACCCATGGAACGCGGCTCGTCTTTGGCGTTTCTACAGCTAAACTGGTGCTCTCATGCTAATTTTTTCCCTTGTTATCTTTTCAGTTTTTCTGTATCTTTTTTCCTGTTTAAAGTCGACTAACATATCCCAGCTTATGTTTGGATAAACCTAACTATGTCCATGTATTTTCCATAGACACCTGCGGCTTTCTAAAGACGATAATAGTACATTTGTGCATATCTTTCGTGATGCATCTACTTTTCCTATACTTAAGCCGCTATATGCACTAAATTTGACTTTAGATTTTGCCAAGTTGGGTTGCTTGGCTCGTGTGTTTATTCCTCTACGTTCTCGATTGTTCGGCTAGAGGATAAAGCGAGCACCTCTACGATTGTTACGACTGGGTAATCTGGATACGTATCGCAGACGGATGAAGCCAAAAGCTAGGGTTCTTAAAGACAAATTGGTCTAGCACAAGGAAGGCGACAATAATTAGGTGTTATCACCAAGGGTTAAATTTTCCAAGCATAAAGTTGATCTACATAGAGCGGATATTCCAAAACCCAGAGAAAGGAACCCATAAAGGAATTGTTTTCTTAGGAAGATGTTTCTTACTAAATAAAAATAATATAACATAACTCCACGATAATTATTTGTCTGTTAGCACCGTATGGCCGGATTGCCTGGTTCACCAAACTATTTACCAATTTCATAAGTTACATAGTATGGAACACTTCCTGGTTCTTATGAAGGAAGGCGGAAGTAGATGGTCGGGTAAGACAATATCAAAACATCGGATGGATAACAAAGTCATATAAATACTTAGTTACATAAAATCACACATCTGGTCGCTGGTCTAGGTTGTCTATTATTACATCCAAGCGATGTCACTTGATCATAAACTAAGTGAAGAGGCACCTCTTGACCATTGGGCCCCGCCGGCCCAACTCGTTCGAGTTTTTTGGGTTCATGCTTAGTGAACCTCGTCTTCACCAGTGCCCACACCTCCGGAGCACCTTCCTGGAAAGCCAATGTTTTCCACAATTCAAATCAGCGCTGACCTCCTTTAATGCGCTTAACCAGTTCGGCCATCCTTTGTAGAGGCTTCTCGGTCGGCCATAATGCCTTCAACATGCTCTTCATGACCTTTCGCCCTCATTCATAAACTATGAACAGTTCCTTTAAAAGGTCGCCACTAAATGAACTGGCTTCTTCTTTAGGCTGCGCAATCAGGAGTGCTATAAAGAGGAGTGGAATTTATTTTAATTCTAGAATATATATTCATATATTTACGACTTCAGGATATTACATACCTAACATTCCACCCTTCAATCTCTTGTTCTCTTTGGTGGTGTGTGCTAGGTTAGTCTTTAAACTCTCAATTTGGCTGATATGTCCTTGTTTTCCACCTTAAGTTTTTTATTTTCATCAATGCTTCGGAACAACGAGTTACAGCTGGCCTTATTCTGAGATTCGGTGTATCTTTGTGATTCTCTGGCCGTTCCAGATCTTTTTGCAGTTGACCTATAGATTCAGCTACTACAAAATACACTTTCGTTTAAGAAACATAATGGGGCCACTATGGACATAAGTTAAAAATAAAGTTCTCACCATGTGCTTATCTCGTGAACCTCTTCACTTGTTCTCTTTTGGCCTTCGTAGCCTTGAGTTGTGTTCAGTATGTCCCAATCTCCCAGGACAACTCCTTATTCTTAACCCTCAGATCGGTCATACTACCTAGTCGAGGATCGGGGCTAGTAGCTTGGGATATGTACACAATGGCAAAAATTTGAATACATACATTAAGACTTGTTGACATACGGCTGGTGACTCCCTCAAGTCCTGCTGGGGCGGCTCTGAGCTGCGCGTCTACCAAACTCAAAGTGTTAAACTCGTGTTCGGAAAATTCAGGATGGCGCCATGATTATTTCCGACGATGGTGGTTCATTATTATCTCCACTTCGATGTAGGTAAACGAAACCTCGTCATAATCCTCGGGGAGGTTGATCTGCAAGAGGGACCTCCACATTGTCCATTGCCATTTATAGGGGTGGTTGTGTTTGGTTCCTATAAATATGGCCACGGGCGTGAATACTTGTCGTTGATCGAAAAGCAACGCTTGCAGTAAATTTGTTACCTCTTGGCGGGGGAGTGGTTGAAGTAATCCCCGTAGATGCTCCACGTTTAGAGGACCGGCCATTGTTTGGCACGGGTTCGGCACACCCTATAATAATAGGTGTCTGGCGCGTGGAGCGATAACCCATTGTGGCAGGAGTGGTCTCTATGGCATGCGGGCGACCTTTTCGGGAAGGATATTTCTTTTTCCTTGGTCGACGAAGGAGGTATCTTGGGATAATCAGCTATGAGGGTGACCTCGGAGTCGTTAATTCTCATCTGAAAAAGGAACCTATCTTAAAAGATAATTGACGTATCTGGATCTACAGGGAATCCTAGGTTGTCATCCTTGGCATAGTTCTCTGGCCGAGGAGGAGGGCCGTTGATTTTATGTACCATGCGCCTCCATTCCTATTTGAACAAAATTCATGGACTTTGTCAAACAGGGGATGCTATAAATAAAAATCGAAATTAGGGGAGTTAAGCTATACTAACCCATTCGATGGGGTTATAGCAAGAATATCCTTCCCTTGTGTTCTGGCTGATAAAGTCTTCCTTTTCTCCTTTATAGAGGTCGGCTAATACGGCAGCCAATGCCGCTAGACTAGACGGGACCCTCCCACTTGTATTGGTGGAATCAATTGAACCATTGTATTGCCACAGTGGATGGGAACTTTGTTGAAGATGTTGAACACACCGCCTTATGGCCTCGTCCATTACATCAATCATGTTAAGTTGGAAATGTGTCAACAACTTTACCTTGGCAACCAACTGTTTCACCTCCGATTATCTTCTTTATATGGGCTCCTCAGACGTCGGTTGAACCACTTCTTAAGACGAGCGGTTGAGAATTCAGGAAGACCCCTTCAGACAGGGTCAAATAAAGGCACGTCTTCGATATAGAACCATTCCGAGGTCAACTCTTCGGAAGTTGCCCTAGGGGTCCCTATCGGATACCCAGTCCCAGCTCAGGATGTATCTGGTGCACCGGGCCAATTGATGCTACCAGTGCACTGGATCCCCGTTGCACATTTTAAGGTGTTCAAAAAATCCCAAAAAAATTAGTGCATTGACATAACATCAATGTATGTTGTGACAAAAAATCAAATCAAAATTCGAAACATTGCTCGAGATACAAAAATGACAAATTTGGCATCAATATGCGAACGGGACAAATGTGAAGCCCAACTTGTGTTATGTAGTATTCAGTGTCAAATTCATCTTTTTTGTATCTCAAACAATGTTTTGAATTTTGATTTGAATTTTTGTGACAACATACATTGATGTTGTGTCGATGCATTATTTTTTTCTTCAATTTATTTTGAACATTTTAAAATGTGCAAGGGGGTCCGGTGCACTGATAATCCCCAAGTGCAAGGACTCGTCGTAGCAATTTCCAAAGGTGAAAGTGATACGAATGGAGTGTCGAACCCATAAGGAGTTCAAGGTAAGAGCAACATTCTCTCAAGTCCTATCTGCCACTGATACAACTCTACGTACGCCGAACGTTTGCTTCCAACTAGGAATGAGAAATAAAACTACGTTGTGGGTATGAAGAGAATAACTTTGCATGATATCGGAGAACTAAAATATAAAAATAGGTGTTGTTATCATAAAGTTAGAATGTATTACAATATATTACAAATAGTGAGCGTGGAATAATGATGGGTCGGTGTGCGGAATTGTCTTAGGCAATTGTTAATAAGATCGGTAATCATTATTGCCATTTTATATGAGGGAGAGGCATAAGCTAACATACTTCCTCTACTTGGATCATATGCACTTATGATTGGAACTCTAGCAAGCATCCTCAGCTACTAAAGATTATTAAGGTAAATCCCAACCATAGTATTAAAGCATCAAGTCCCCTTTATCCCATACGCAACAACCCATCTACTCGGGTTTATGCTCCTGTCACTCAAGCAACCCACTATACGCGAATCATGAACGTATTGCAACACCCTACAATGGGAATCCCTCATGCTCGCGCAACACAGAGAACACCATAGGACAACACCAATAATAAAGCATGCAACTCAAACCAATCTAGATCATCAATCAACCAATAAGACAAAGGGAATCTACTCAAAACATCATAGGATGGCAACACATCAATGGATCATAATATGTGGCATAAAGCACCATGTTCAAGTAGGGGATTACCGCGGGGTGCGGGAGAGTGGACCGCTAAAAGAAGATGAGGAAGGTGATGAAGAAGGTCATGTTGATGAAGACGATCACCGCGGCGATGGCTCCCCCGGTGGCACTCCGGCACCACGAGGAGAGAGGGGGAGAGGGTCTTCCCCTTGTGCCTCCTCCTCCATGGCCTCCACCCAAGGTGGGGAGAGGTTATCCCTGTGCTCCTTGGCTTCCATGGTGATGATGGCCCCTCCGTCTTCCTCCTCCATGGTCTTCAATGATGGTGACCCTCTCCGGCAGGGTGCGGGAGAGAGACAAGATTGGTTTTTCATGGCTCTAGAGGCTTTCGGTGGTGGAACTCCCGATGTAGGTTTCTTTATAGGGGTTTTGGAATTTATAGGAATTTTTGTCGTCGGTCTCACGTCACGAAGGTTCCCGAGGAGGTCACAAGCCATAGGGGCGTAACCTAGGGAGTGGCTGCGCCTAGCAGGCTTGTGGCCTCCTCATCAACTTCCTGGCCTAGCTATTTGCTCCTGTATTTTTTATATTTTCCAAAAATATTCTACGTAGAATTTCAGCCCATTCCGAGAACTTCTATTTCTGCACAAAAACACCACCACTGTAGTTCTGCTGAAAACAACGTCAGGCCGGGTTAGTTCTAATAAAATCATACCAAAACCATATAAAATTATTGTAAACATGGCATGAATACTCCATAAATTATAGATACGTCTGAGACGTATCATGCACTGTTAGCACCAATTGCCCCGGTGCACTTGATACAGTCCCAGTCCCACCTATGCGCCATACTTAGGCTCTGCCAACTTTGCAAATATTCCTTCCCTCAGTTCACGGGACAAGGCAGAAAAATTTCCTCCACAATTCGAAATGGGCTTCACAACCTAGGAACATCTCACAAAGAACGACAAACCCCGCGATGTGGAGGATGGATCTGGGGGTAAGGTGATGAAGTTGGATCCTGTAATACTCAATAAGCCCTGTAGAAAGGGGTTAATAGGGAAGCCGAGGCCTCGTAAGAGGAACGGGCCAAAGCACACTCTCTCCATCGTGTTGGGCATAGGGAATTTATCTCCAAAGTCTTCGCGATTGGTGGAGGTTAGCTTGGGGCGGGAAGGTGCCAGATCTGAGTCAGTCAAGTACCCCTACACCTCGAGCTCGTGTAGATGAAGGTGCGAGACTGAACAATTGGCCTAATCTCTTGGAAGAGAGCCATGAGGGCACGGGGATGAACCTTGAACACTCGTCATGTCTTTGTTTCTCTCGTGTTCTTCTCGACGTATTGGAGGGGATGGGAGTGTGGCTGGGGGGCACGCGTAGGTTATACGATAAGTAACTTCTCTTTTTTCCTTGGGAAGGAATCACTTGTTTTCATTGACGCGGGCGAATCGGGGTGGTGGTTAACCCTACGGGGGGATATTTATTTTTGTGGGCCTAGCGACGTTTCATCAATCGCATAGGAAAAACAATGCGGAATAGGATCAGTCGAACATAAGGTGGAACTGACCCCACAAGCTAGAGATTGCAAAAGCGTGAAGATGGTGAGCCTAGACTACGGCATTGGAGGCTAGTTCGGGGCTACTGAGGGAGTCCGGGATTAAGGGGGTCTTTGGGCCACTTATTTGTTCTTATGGGCTGCACTCCTTGGGCGCTCGATCATCGTTGAGGATATGGAGGTCAAGGTGGACTCTTCCGAAGACTTGGCGTGCACGACAAGACAACATGGTAATCTGCATATTACTTTACTTGATATAACCATCATTGTGTAAATCCTAAACACCATTGGTATCTATATAAACCAGGGGCTGTAGTTGAATTACACTCATTAAGATTTGGGTTTTAGACCACAATATCCGATATCGAGATTGATCAACCTTGTACTCTGTACGACGTAGGGTTTTACCTCCATCAAGAGGGCTCGAACCTAGGTAAAACACCATCTCTTTCGTCCATTGTTACCCATCGGTCCAAGATCCACAGTTCGGACCCCCCTACTCGAGATCAGCCGGTTTTGACACCGACATTAGGTATGGTGTCTGTTTTGATGAATATAATTATAATTTGCCTTATGTGCAACAAAACGTATTATGTCACGGGGTTTGGATGCGCCAGCGAAGGTTGCACCGATCCTCGAGGTGAGAATGGGCAATGCACGGTAACGAAGAGGCTAGCATATATTTGGAGGTAAGAGTGCATATATCCATGGATTCACATTAGTCATAAAGAACTGACATACTTCTTGCAAGATTTTATTACCTCTCTCTAAGAAAAGCACTACTCACATGCCCCTAGGGAGGAGGTTGGTTGGAGTTAACCATCGCGCTCCCCCGACTCAAACAACACTAGGATTTCAACGAGGAATAAGTATGCTCACACATCATGACCATGCCATAAAAATATTCAGATGAATAGTAAGTTAACAACCACTAATTCATGATATTCTTATTAACAAATGATCATGCACTCATGCCCTTTCACATTACCACATTAATATCATTAACCATGATTTCTCTTTTATGAGCTTCATGTGGTTTTGATTATGCACTCATTGAATACCTATTATTTTTGGACTAGACTTATAACCCATGCTAATTACTGTCATTATTTATTAACTCTCAAACAAATATAAGTGAAGGATGAGAGTGCAATTTTTTAAAACTATATGCCATCGTGCTATAAAACATATAAGTGAAGCACTAGAGAAACCGCTAACCTCAAAACATATAAGTGAAGCACATAGCGTATTCTAATAAATCATGGTGATATCATGTCTCTATCAAATGGGTATGTCCAGAAAACAATGATTATGAGAAACTAAAACAAAAATCAAACTACAACACACGATGCTCGAAGCAAAATTCATGTCATGTGATGAATAAAAATATAGCTCCAAGTGACATACGATGGATTGAGACAAAAGAGGTGATGCCTTCCTGAGCATCCCCAAGCTAAGACGCTTGAGTATTCCTAGAATATTACCTTGCGGTGCCTTGGGTATCCCCAAGATTAGGCTCTTTATGGTCCCTATTCCTTCATCCATCGTGATAGCACCCAGAACTTCAAAACTTCAGCACACAAAACTCAATAGAAACTTCATGGGATCCGTTAGTATAACAAACATATCAAACACTTTAGGTACTATAAAAAATTGATTCATACTTTAATTTTTCATAAGATACTGTATTCTAACTTCTTCATAAATTATACCCCCCAATACAATCCATGGCATCATCAAAACAAGCAAACTATGCAAGCAAAAAACATAATATGTCTAAAACAGAATAGTCTGTAATGATATAATTAAGTGCCATACTTATGTATATCCAAAAAATATGAAAACTTACAAAAACTTGAGGAATTTGTATAGAAATACTATGTAGAAAATTTTGATCAAAAAGATGTTCGAGTGAAATCACATAAATCCTGCACTAGATGTTAAAGTTTCTGATTTTGCACCGTCTCAATTCTACTATCATTCAAAGCATCCTAAAGGTTTTACTTGGCACAAACACTAATTTAAACATAAAAACACAATAATTACAGATGCAACAATAATTTTATCACACACAAATAGAAAGTAAAAAAAAATTAAGGTAACTTTTGGGTTGTCTCCCAACTAGCGCTATTCTTTTACGCACCTAGCTAGGCATAGTGCATATGATAAAGTGTTGTCATCCTTGACACTGAACCCATAAGTAGCCCTGATGATAGATTCATAAGGGGGTTTGGTTTTATTTCTTTGGAAGTGTTCCATCCCTTTCTTTAATGGGAATTAGAAACGTATGTTTCCCTCTTTCATATCAATTATTGCACCTATAGTTTGTTGAAAAGGTCTCCCAAGTATTATTGGACTAGATGGGTTGCATCCGATATCAAGAACTACAAAATCTGCAGGCATATTTCTATTAGAAATTATGAGAGCATCATTTATTCTTCCCAAAGATTTCTTGATAGTAGATTTCGCAATATGTGAATTAATAGAAAACTCATAAAATTAGTGAGACCAAGTACATCACATAAAGATTTAGGTATAGTTGAAACACTAGCACCTAGGTCACACAAGGCATTGCATTCATGTTCTTTGATTTTAATTTTAACAGTAGGTTCCCATTCATCATGCAACTTGCTAGGAATATAGACATCTAACTCAAGTTCACTATTAGGGAAAACCCTAGTAGTAGCGTGGGTACAAGACATACTGGTAGCATGGGGTGTCACGCTACTGCTACGACGCTAGAACAAACTTTTAGCAATAGAACGGGTTGACCCATGCTAAAGCTATCTGTCTCTAGCAGTAATGGGTGTTATGAAACCAGGTTGTTTCTAATAGTTAGATCGCCTCAATTTCAAGCGTGCTACTAATAAGAGCTCGTTGCTACTAAAAACATACGCCGCACTACTTTTATTAGTTTTTGAAAAAACATTCTGCTACACATTTCCTTTTTGTATTTGAACAGGTTTTATACAATAGTCTCTAGCATATCATACACATACAAATCTAATCATATCATACACATACAAATAGTCTCATAAAATCGTGCCATCAGCATAATCATCATCCAACACAAATGATGTCTCTCGTCATCATCTCGAAATAGCGATTCAAGTTATGAAATGTCTCGTATACTTGGAAATACATCGCCATCCATCTAAACAATGATGTAGAAGAGAAGAGCTATCACTATGACTGAGAACGGAACTATGCAGTACATGGGGCGACGGTTCTGATTCCTCTATCGCACTAGTTGTCGGTGTGAAAACTGGTTGATGTCGAGTTGGGGGGTCCAAACTGTGGATCTTAGACCGATGGGTAACAAGGGACAAAAGAGATGGTGTTTTACCCAAGTTCAGGCCCTCTTGATTGAGGTAAAACCCCACTTCCTACTCTTGTTATATTGGTGAAGTAGTAGAGAGTTGATCTATCTTGAGATCGGATGTTGTGGTCTAAAACCCTAATCGTAATGAGTGTAGGTCTTCTATGAACTACAACCCCCTGATCTATATAGATACCATGGGTGTTTAGGGTTTACACAATGACGGTTACGTCAAGGAAAGGAATATGCGGATTAGCACGTTGTCTTTGCGTGCACACCAAGTCTTCGAAAGATCCGATCTTGATCTCCATATTTTAAACTATGATCGAACGGCCCAGGAGTCCATCCCACAAGAACTGATAAGTGGCCCGAAGACCCCCTTAATCCCGGACTCCCACAGTAGCCCCTAAACTACCCTCCAATGTCGTAGTCTAGGGACACAATCTTCATGCTTCTGCAATCTTTGGCTTGCGGGGCGAGTTCCACCTTATTGTCTGCTGATCCTATTCCACATTGTTTTTCATCTACGATTGATGAAATGTTGCTAGGCTCACAAAAGAAATATTTTCCCCGTGGGGTTAACCACCTCCTCAATTCGCATGCGTCAATGAAAAAAAGCAGCTCCTACCCATGGAAAAAAGTGAAGTTACTTATCATATAACCTGCGCATGCCCCCCAGCAACGCTCCCATCCCCTACAACAAGTCGAGAAGAACACCGGAGAGAAAAAGACATGACCAGTGTTCCAGGTTAATCCTCGCGCCCTCATGGCTCTCTTCCAAGGATATTGGGTTAGTTGTTCAGTCTTGCACCTTCTTTTGCGCGAGATCGAGGTGCACGGGTTCTTGCGTGACTCAGATCTGGCACCCTCCTTCCCCGGGCGAACCTCCGCCAATGACGAGGCCTTTCTAGAGAAATTCCCTATGCCCAACACGATGGGGAGAGTACGCTTCGTCCCGTTCCTCTTACGAGGCCTAGGCTTCCCGATTCACCCCTTTCTACGCGGCTTACTAGAGTATTACGGGATCCAACTTCATCACCTTACACCCGAATCCATCCTCCACATCACAGGGTTTGTCGCTCTGTGCGAGATGCTCCTCGATTGCGAATCCCATTTAAAATTGTGGAGGAAATATTTCTGCCTTGTCCCCTAAATTGAGGGAGGCACTATTTGCGAAGTTGGAGGAGCGGAAGTATGGCGCATAGCTGGGACTGGGTATCCGATAGGGACCCCGAAGGCGGCTTTCGAAGAGTGGATCTCATAATGGTTCTATATTCAAGATGTGCCTTTATTTGACCATGTCCGAAGGGGTCTACCCGAATTCTCAACTGCTCCTCTTAAGAAACGGTTTAACTGGCATCCGAAGAACCCTTATAAAGAAGACAGCTCGGAGGTGAAGCAGTTGGTTGCCAAGGTAAAGTTGTTGATACACTTCCAACTTACCATGATCGATGTAATGGCCGAGGCCATAAGGCGGTGTGTTCAACCTCTTCAACAAAGTTCCCATCCCCTGTGGAAATACAACGGTTCAAGTGATGCCACCTGATACAAGCGCTAGGGTTCGGCTAGTCTAGCGACATTGGCTGCAGTATTAGACGACCTCTATAAATGAAGAAAGTAAGACTTTATCAGTCAGAATACCAAGGAAGACTATTCTAGTCATAACCCCATTGAATGGGTTCATATAGCTTAACTCCCCTAATTTGGATTTTTATTTATAGCATCCCCTCTTTGAGTAAATCCATGAAATTTTGTTCAAACAGGAATAGAGGTGCATGGTAGATAAAATCAACCGCCCTCCTCCTCAGCCAGAGAACTATGCCAAAGACGACGACCCAGGATCCCATGTAGATCTGGATACGTCAATTATCTTTGAAGATGGGTTATTTTCTCAAATGAGCGGTAACGACTCCGAGGTCACCCTCATAGCTGATTATCCCAAGATACCCCCATCGTTGACGAAGGGAAAAAGTAAGCTCCTTCCCGAAAAGGTCGCCTGCCTACTGCAGCGACTACTCCTGCCACAACGGGTCATCGCTCCATGCGTGAAACACCTATTAATATAGGTTCTACCGGACCCCCGCCGAACAATGGACGGTCCTATAAACATGAAGCATCTACTCGGAGTACTTCAACCACTCCTCCCGCCAAGAGGTAACAAATTTACTGCAAGCATTGCTTTTTCGATCAACCACAAGTATTCATGCATGTCGCCATATTTTATAGGAACCAAACACAGCCACCCCTATCAACGGCAATGGACAATGCGGAGGTCCCTCCTGCAGATCAGCCTCCCGAGGATCATAACGAGGTTTTGGTTTCATCATAGGTTCATTATGCAGGTTACAAAGTTCGACGAACTAGACAATCCGGTCATACGGTGCTAATAGACAGATAATTATCATGGAGTTATGTTATATTAATTTTATTTAGTAAGAAAAATCATCCTAAGAAAATAGTTCCTTTATGGGTTCCTTTCTTTGGGTTTTGGAATATCCGCTGTATGCGGATCAAGTGTATGCTTGGGAAATTTAACCCTTGGTGATAACCACCTATTTATTTTCACCTTCCTTGTGCCGGACCTATTTGTCATTAAGAATCCTAACTTTCGGCTTCACCCGTCTAGGGTATGTATCCGGATTACCCGGTCATAACAATCGCATTTATACTCTGGTCGAACAATCGGGAATGTACAGGATAAACACAGGAGTCAGGCAACCCAGTTTGGCAAACAAATTAGTGAAATTTAGTGCATATAGCGGCTTAAGTATAGGAAGAATAGACGCATCAAGAAAAAGGATACTATTATCGGCTTTAAAAAGCCCCCACATGTCTACGGAAAATACATGGACAATGTTTGGTTTATCCGAACATAAGCTGGGATATGTTAACCCACTTGAAACACGAAAAGGATACACAAAAAACTGAAAAGATAACAAGGGAATAAATTAGCATGCCGGCACCAGTTTAGTTGTAGAAACGCCAAAGACGAGCCACGTTCCATGGGCTTGGTTCAAGATGATTATATGACGTGTTGCAGAGATGATACGCCCCTTCTGTAAGCATGTCATCGATGATGAAATGTCCCTCCCATTTGAGTGTAAGTTTATTCCTTTTCTTCTTAGGGAGATGCAGCACAAGCTCACCCACGTTATATGTTTTCGCCCGAACTTCCCTCCTCTTATAGCGTCGAGCCTATTGTTGATAAAAGGTGGAACATGCGAGAGCTATATTGCGCTCTTCTTCGAGTGCGTCCAAGTCATCCTGCTTATCCAACTATGTTTCTTTTTCCTCGTACATCCGCACTCTAGGTGCATCATAGATGATATCATAGGGGAGGACTGCTTCCGCCCCGTACACCATAAAGAATGGCGTATAACCCGTGGACCTGTTCGGAGTTGTGCGGAAACCCCAGAGTACGGAGTCGAGCTCCTCTACCCTATGAAAATTGGATTCTTTGAGAGATCAATGTAAATGAGGCTTGATTCCTCTCATGATCAGACCATTAGCCCGTTCGACCTGTCCATTTGTTTGTGGGGTATACACAGAAGGGTAGTCGAGCTTAATGCCCAAGTTCGTGCACAGGTCCTTAACTTCCTCGGCTGTAAAATTGGAACCATTATCCATTATTATTTTGTGTGAAACGCCATAATGGTGAACCACATCTAATATAAAATCGATGACCGCTCCGGACTTGGCAGAAGTTACTCGTTTATCATCGATCCACTCAGTAAACTCATCGACCATAACCAGTAAATATCTCTTTTTCTTGGATCCCCCTTTAAGAGGTACAACTTTGTCGACCCCCCAGACCCCGAACGGCCAAGTGATCATTATTATCCAAAGAGTTGTTGCACGCATGTGGCTTTGATTTGCAAAGAATTGACATCCAACGAAATGCTCGACTTGGGTATGAGCGTATGCTCGAGGTGTTGGCCAAACAAAGCCAGCTCGGATTGCCTTGCTTACCAAAGCTCTAGCTGCTACATGATGATCGCCCATACCTACGTGTATTTTAGGCAAAAGTTGTTTACCTTCTTCTTTGGATATGCATCGGTGGAGGACTTCGGTAGTGCTTTTTCTGTAGAGTTCCCCTTCATGAACTTTGTAAGACTTGGATCGTTGAACTATCCTTCTTGCTTCTATTTGGTCATCGAGGAGTTTCTGACAAAGAAGATAAGCTAGGAAGGGTTTGTTCCATGGGGCGATTATGACCATAATTTCATAAGCCGACAGTGTTTCCTCGAGTGTAGAGCCGTCGATGATTTGATCATCTGACTCAACCATATGGGGAGTAACTTGTTCCTTTACTCTGGCTGATATGTCTTCGTTCTTGTTCGTCATACCATGGAAGGCTTGAAAAGTCTGGATGACCACGTCATCCACGTATATCTCGACTTTCTGGCTGATTTTTTTCTAGGCATCTCTGAATCGTGCGTTGATATGTGGCACCCGCGCTCTTTAACCCAAAGGGCATTACGTTGAAGAAGAATGGCACATAGGGAGTGATGAAAGTAGTTGCGGCCTGATCGGATTCCTTCATCTTTATTTGATGGTATCCGGAGTAAGATCAAGGAAACATATTGAGTCGTGTCCCACGGTGGCATGAATGATTTGGTCTATGCAAGTTAATGGGAATGGGTCCTTAGGTCAGGCTTTCTTATGGTCTTTTAAATCGACGCATAACTTCGAGGATTCGTCCTTTCTTTGGGACCATGACTAGATTTTCCAACCTCCTGGGGTGTTTGATATCTCGAATGAATCCGGCTTCGAGCAATTTTTCTAGTTCGATGCCTGTGGCTTGACGCTTGGGCTGAGAGAAGCGATGTAATATCTATATGACGGGTTTGAAGCTATCAATTATGTTCAAGTTGTGCTCGGCCAGTCTTCGTGGGATTCCTAGTATGTCTGAAGGGTCTGAGGCAAATATATCACAATTTTCTCGTTAGAATGTGGACATTGCTTCATTGACCACATGGTCGAGTTGTGTTACGATGGACATTGTTTTAGTGGCGTCCTTCGGGTGCACTTGAATTTTGACTATTTCGTTGGCGGGATTGAAAGGTATGGACTTGGGTCTCTTTCTAAGAGTTACATCATCCCTATCGACCAACGATCTTAGTTTGGTGAGTTCTTAAGTCGCAATGGCCTCCGAAAGTGCCTCGAGGCCGATCAGTACGGTTTTATTCTTAGCCCGCGGAGCCCTGTCTGGGTCGCTTACGATGGTAATGACACTGTTAGGCCCGAGCATTTTGAGCTTCATGTACCCATAATGCGATATGGCCTAGAATCTTGTGAACACCTCTCGTCCCAAAAGAGTGTGATGGCCGCTTTTGAAGGGAACAATATGGAAGGTGAGTTCTTCGGACGTGTAAATCTCATAGATGTAGAATACTAAATTGAGGGAGACTCGGCATATCCATCGCGCTTCTCTTCCACGGATAATTCCTTGAAAGGTTGTGCTGCTCCATTCGATGCAAGGTCTATCAAACTGCATTTTATCCAAGGTATCCTCGTAAATGATGTTTAAACCAGTGCTGTCATCTATTAGTACCTTGGATAGTTTGAAACCATCTATAATGGGATTAAGGACTAATATGGCGGGTGTCTGGTTAGAGCATAATCCTGGCTGGTGTCCCTCCATGAAGGTTATAGGCGTGTTTGTCCAAGGATTTGTTGCTGCCTGTTGGTTATCGTAGCATAAATTCAAAAATTTTCCTACGCATGTTCAGATCTTCCTATGGAGAGACCAGCAACGAGAGAGGGGTAAGAGCATCTTCGTACCTTTGAAGATCGCTAAGCGGAAGCGTTGCTAGAACGCGGTTGATGGAGTCGTACTCGCAGCGATTCCGATCTAGTGCCGAACAACGGCACCTCCGCGTTCAACACACGTGCAGCCCGGTGACGTCTCCCGCACCTTGATCCAGCAAGGAGGAGGGAGAGGTTGGGGAAGAAGACTAGCAACACGACGGCGTGGTGTTGGTGGAGAGACGAGGTCTCCCGGCAGGGCTTCGCCAAGCGCCGGCAGAGAGGAGGAGGAAGAAGTGCAGGGCTGCGCCGAGGGAGAGGGAAAACTGTGTCCTCCAAAGGCCAAAAGTGCCCACTATATATAGGGGAAGGGGAGAGGGGGTGCCACCCCTAGGGTTCCCACCCTAGGGGGTGCGGCAGCCCTCCCAGATGGGGGGAGTGGCGGCCACATGGGGAGGAGGGGGTGGCGCACCCCTCTGGTGGGCCTAAGGCCCACCTAAGTTAGGGTTCCCCCCCTCTTTTTCTTTCCCCTGCGCCATGGGCTGAGTGGGGAGGCGCACCAGCCCAACTAGGGGCTGGTTCCCACCCCCACTTAGCCCATCTTACCTCTTGGGGTCGCAGCCCCCCTTCGGTGGTCCCCCGGGACCACCTCCGGTGGTCCCGGTGGTCCCGGTACGTTACCGGTGATGCCCGAAACACTTCCGGTGTCCGAAACCATCCGTCCTATATATCAATCTTTACCTCCGGACCATTCCGTAGCTCCTCGTGACGTCCGGGATCTCATCCGGGACTCCGAACAACTTTCGATAACCTCGTACAACAATTCCCTATAACCCTAGCGTCATCGAACCTTAAGTGTGTAGACCCTACGGGTTCGGGAGACAGGCAGACATGACCGAGACACCTCTCTGGCCAATAACCATCAGCGGGGTCTGGATACCCATGGTGGCTCCTACTAGCTCCACGATGATCTCATCGGATGAACCACGATGTCAAGGATTCAATCAATCCCGTATGCGATTCCCTTTGTCTGTCGGTATAGAACTTGCCCGAGATTCGATCATCGGTATACCTATACCTTGTTCAATCTCGTTACCGGTAAGTCTCTTTACTCGTTCCGTAGCACGTGTGACTAAATCCTTAGTCACATTGAGCTCATGATGATGTTCTACCGAGTGGGCCCAGAGATACCTCTCCGTCACACGGAGTGACAAATCCCGATCTCGATTCGTGCCAACCCAACAGACACTTTCGGAGGTACCCGTAGTGCACCTTTATAGTCACCTAGTTACGTTGTGACGTTTGATACACCCAAAGCACTCCTACGGTATCCGGGAGTTGCACAATCTCACGGTCGAAGGAAAAGATACTTGACATTAGAAAAGCATTAGCATGCGAACAATACGATCTAGTGCTAGGCTTAGGATTGGGTCTTGTCCACCACATCATTCTCCCAATGATGTGATCCCGTTATCAATGACATCCAATGTCCATGATCAGGAAACCATGATCATCTATTGACTAACGAGCTAGCTAACTAGAGGCTTGCTAGAGACACATTGTGATCTATTCATTCACACATGCATTACTGTTTCCTATTAATACAATTATAGCATGAACGATAGACGATTATCATGAACAAGGAAATATTATAATAACCATTTTATTATTGCCTCTAGGGCATATTTCCAACAGTCTCCCACTTGCACTAGAGTCAATAATCTAGTTACATTGTGATGTATCGAACACCCATAGCATCATGGTGTTGATCATGTTTTGCTCGTGGAAGAGGTTTAGTCAACGGGTCTGCAATATTCAGATCCGTGTGTACTTTACAAATATCTATCACTCCAGTTTGGACATGGTCCTGGATGGAGTTGTAGCGGCGCTTGATGTGCTTCGTCTTCCGGTGAAACCTAGGCTCCTTGGCTATGGCAATGGCTCCAGTGTTGTCACAGAAGAGTGGCATAGGACCCGACGCGCTTGGAACCACTCCAAGGTCGGTGATGAGCTCCTTCATCCAAATTCCTTCATGAGCCGCTTCTGAAGCAGCTATGTACTCCGCTTCACATGTAGATGCTGCCACGACTTCTTGCTTGCTGCTGCACCAGCTCACTGCCCCACCATTCAACACATATACGTATCCGGTTTGTGACTTAGAGTCATCCGGATCTGTGTCGAAGCTAGCGTCGACGTAACCCTTTACGACGAGCTCTTCGTCACCTCCATAAACGAGAAACATTTCCTTAGTCCTTTTCAGGTACTTAAGGATATTCTTGACCGCTGTCCAGTGTTCTACATCGGGATTACTTTGGTACCTCCCTACCAAGCTTATCGCAAGGTTTATATCAGGTCTGGTACACAGCATGGCATACATTAGAGAGCCCACGGCTGAAGCGTAGGGGACATAACTCATCTTCTCTCTATCTGCTGCCGTGGTCGGCGACTGAGTCTTACTCAATCTCATACCTTGCAAAACTGGCAAGAACCCTTTCTTTGAGTTTTCCATATTGAACTTCTTCACTATCTTGTCAAGGTATGTACTTTGCGAAAGACCTATGAGGCGTCTCGATCTATCTCTATAGATCTTGATGCCTAATATGTATGCAGCTTCTCCAAGGTCCTTCATTGAAAAACTCTTGTTCAAATAGGCCTTTATGCTCTCCAACATCTCTATATCATTCCCCATCAATAATATGTCATCCACATATAGTACGAGGAAATCTACAGAGCTCCCACTCACTTTCTTGTACAGACAGGCTTCTCCGTAAACCTGTATGAACCCAAATGCTTTAATCACCTCATTAAAGCGAATGTTCCAACTCCGAGATGCTTGCACCAGCCCATAGATGGAGCGCTGGAGCTTGCACACTTTGTTAGCACCCTTAGGGTCGACAAAACCTTCTGATTGCATCATATACAACTCTTCCTTAAGATTCCCGTTAAGGAACGCTGTTTTGACGTCCATTTGCCAAATTTCATAATCATAAAAGGCGGCAATTGCTAACATGATTCGGACTGATTTCAGCTTCGCTACGGGAGAGAAAGTCTCTTCGTAGTCAACTCCTTGAATTTGTCGAAAACCCTTTGCGACAAGTCGAGCTTTGTAAACGGTTACATTACCGTTTGCATCAGTCTTCTTCTTGAAGATCCATTTATTTTCTATGGCTCGCCGGTCATCGGGCAAGTCCACCAAAGTCCATACTTTGTTCTCATACATGGATCCTATCTCGGATTTCATGGCCCCAAGCCATTTGTTGGAATCCGGGCCCGCCATCGCTTCTTCATAGTTCGAAGGTTCACCGTTGTCTAAACAACATGATTTCCATCACAGGGTTGCCGTACCACTCTGGTGCGGAGCGTACCCTTGTGGACCTTCGCGGTTCAGTAGTAACTTGATCCGAAGCTTCATGATTATCATCATTAACTTCCTCTTCAGTCGGTGTAGGCACCACAGGAACAACTTCTTGCGCTGCGCTACTTTCCTGTTCGAGAGGGGGTGTAATTACCTCATCAAGTTCTACCTTCCTCCCACTTACTTCTTTTGAGAGAAACTCTTTCTCTAGAAAGGATCCGTTCTTGGCAACAAAGGTTTTACCTTCGGATCTAAGATACAAGGTATACCCAATAGTTTCCTTAGGGTATCCTATGAATACGCATTTCTCCGCTTTGGGTTCGAGCTTTTCTGGTTGAAGTTTCTTCACATAAGCATCGCAGCCCCAAACTTTAAGAAACGACAACTTAGGTTTCTTGCCAAACCATAGTTCATTCGGTGTCGTCTCAACGGATTTAGACGGTGCCCTATTTAAAGTGAATGCTGCAGTTTCTAATGCGTATCCCCAAAATGATAGCGGTAAGTCGGTGAGAGACATCATAGATCGTACCATATCTAATAAAGTGCGATTACGACGTTCAGACACTCCGTTGCGCTGCGGTGTGCCAGGCGGTGTTAGTTGTGAAACGATTCCATACTTCCTTAGGTGTGTGCCAAACTCGTGACTCAAATATTCTCCTCCACGATCAGATCGTAGACATTTAATTTTCCTGTCACGTTGATTCTCAACCTCACTCTGAAATTCCTTGAACTTTTCAAACGTCTCAGATTTGTGCTTCATCAAGTAGATATACCCATACCTACTCAAATCATCGGTGAGAGTGAGAACATAACGATAACCACCGCAAGCTTCAACGTTCATTGGACCACAGACATCAGTATGTATTATTTCCAATAAGTCGGTGGCTCTCTCCATTATTCCTGAGAATGGAGTCTTAGTCATCTTGCCCATGAGGCACGGTTCGCATGTGTCAAATGATTCAAAGTCAAGAGACTCTAGCAGTCCATCAGTATGGAGCTTCTTCATGCGCTTAACGCCGATATGACCAAGGCGGCAGTGCCACAAGTATGTGGGACTATCATTATCAACTTTGCATCTTTTGGTACTCACACTATGAATATGTGTAACATCACGATCGAGATTCATCAAGAATAAACCATTCACCAGCGGAGCATGACCATAAAACATATCACTCATATAAATAGAACAACCATTATTCTCTGACTTAAATGAGTAGCCGTCTCGCATTAAACAAGACCCTGATACAATGTTCATGCTTAAAGCTGGTACTAAATAACAATTATTAAGGTTTAAAACTAATCCCGACGGTAGATGTAGAGGTAGCGTGCCGACGGCGATCACATCGACCTTTGAACCATTCCCGACGCGCATCGTCACCTCGTCCTTGGCCAGTCTCCGCTTATTCCGCAGTTCCTGCTTTGAGTTGCAAATGTGAGCAATAGCACCGGTATCAAATACCCAGGAGCTACTATGAGCGCTGGTAAGGTACACATCAATAACATGTATATCACATATACCTTTAACGTTGCCGGCCTTCTTGTCCGCTAAGTATTTGGGGCAGTTCCGCTTCCAGTGACCTTTTCCCTTGCAGTAGAAGCACTCAGTCTCAGGCTTGGGTCCGTTCTTTTTCTTCTTCCCGGCATCTGGCTTACCAGGCGCGGCAACAGCTTTGCCGTCTTTCTTGAAGTTCTTCTTACCCCTGCCTTTCTTGAAACTAGTGGTCTTGTTGACCATCAACACTTGATGCTCCTTCTTGATTTCTACTTCTGCAGACTTGAGCATCGAGTACAACTCGGGAATGGTTTTCTCCATCCCTTGCATGTTGTAGTTAAGCACAAATCCTTTGTAGCTTGGTGGGAGAGACTGGAGGATTCTGTCAATGATAGCATCATCCGGAAGTTCGACTCCAAGTGAAGTCAGACGACCGTGTAACCCAGACATTTTGAGTATGTGCTCACTGACAGAACTGTTCTCCTCCATCTTACAGCTGAAGAACTTGTCGGAGACTTCATATCTCTCGACACAGGCATGAGCTTGAAAAACTAGCTTCAGCTCTTGGAACATCTCATATGCCCCGTGTTGCTCAAAACGTCTTTGGAGCCCCGTTTCTAAACTGTATAACATGCCACACCTGACCAGAGAGTAGTCATCGCTCCGCGCTTGCCAGACGTTTAGAATGTCCTGGGCTGCTGCGGGAGCGGGAGGGTCACCTAGCGGCGCATTAAGGACATAAGCCTTTTTAGCTGCTTCAAGGATGAGCTTCAGGTTGCGAACCCAGTCCGCATAGTTGCTACCATCATCTTTCAGCTTGTTTTTCTCTAGGAATGCGTTGAAGTTGAGGTTGACGTTGGACATCTACAATATTTATAAAGACAACTTTTAGACTAAGTTCATGACAATTATGTTCATTTAATCAAATTAAGTATGAACTCCCACTTAAATCGACATCCCTCTAGTCATCTAAGTGATACATGATCCATGTTGACTAACCCGTGTCCGATCATCACGTGAGACGGACTAGTCACCATGGTGAGCAACTTCATGCTGATCGTATTCAACCATACGACTCATGTTCGACCTTTTGGTCTCTTGTATTCGAGGTCATGTCTGTACATGCTAAGCTCGTCGAGTCAACCTAAGTGTTTTGCGTGTGTAAATCTGGCTTACACCCGTTGTATGCGAACGTTAGAATCTATCACACCCGATCATCACGTGGTGCTTCGAGACAACGAACCTTCGCAACGGTGCACACTTAGGGGAATACGTCCTCGAAATTTTAGGAGGGGTCATCTTATTATGCTACTGTCGTTTTAAGCAATAAGATGTAAAACATGATAAACATCACAATGCAATCATATAGTGACATGATATGGCCATTATCATCTTTGCTCATTCGATCTCCATCTTCAGGCATCGCATGATCATCATCGTCACCGGCGTGACACCATGATCTCCATCATCATGATCTCCATCATCGTGTCTCCATGAAGTCGTCACGCCAACTACTACTATCACTACTACTATGGCTAACCGTTAGCAATGAAGTAAAAGTAGCAAGCACATGGCGTTGCATCTCATACAATAAATTAAGACAACTCCTATGGCTCCTGCCGGTTGTCATACTCATCGACATGCAAGTCGTGAAACCTATTACAATAACATGATCATCTCATACATCATACATGCAACATCACAACTTTGGCCATATCACATCACATGTCAAACCCTGCAAAAACAAGTTAGACGTCCTCTAATTGTTGTTGCAAGTTTTACGTGGCTGATTTGGGTTTCTAGCAAGAACGGCTTCTTACCTACGTGACAGCCACAACGATGATATGCCAAAGCTATTTACCCTTCATAAGGACCCTTTTCATCAAATCCAATCCGACTAGAGTAGGAGAGACAGACACCCGCTAGCCACCTTTATGCACGATGTGCATGTCTGTCGGTGGAACCAGTCTCACGTAAGCGTACGTGTAAGGTCGGTCCGGGCCGCTTCATCCCACAATACCGCCGGAAAAGAATAAGACTAGTAACGGCAAGCAAATTGACAAACCATCGCCCACAACTTTTGTGTTCTACTCGTGCATAGAATCTACGCATAGAAAACCTGGCTCGGATGCCACTGTTGGTTATCGTAGCATAAATTCAAAAAATTTCCTACGCATGTTCAGATCTTCCTATGGAGAGACCAGCAACGAGAGAGGGGTAAGATCATCTTCGTACCTTTGAAGATCGCTAAGAGGAAGCGTTGCTAGAACGCGGTTGATGGAGTCGTACTCGCAGCGATTCCGATCTAGTGCCGAACAACGGCACCTCCGCGTTCAACACACGTGCAGCCCGGTGACGTCTCCCGCACCTTGATCCAGCAAGGAGGAGGGAGAGGTTGGGGAAGAAGACCAGCAACACGACGGTATGGTGTTGGTGGAGAGACGAGGTCTCCCGGCAGGGCTTCGCCAAGCGCCGGCAGAGAGGAGGAGGAAGAAGTGCAGGGCTGCGCCGAGGGAGAGGGAAAACTGTGTCCTCCAAAGGCCAAAAGTGCCCACTATATATAGGGGAAGGGGAGAGGGGGTGCCACCCCTAGGGTTCCCACCCTAGGGGGTGCGGCAGCCCTCCCAGATGGGGGGAGTGGCGGCCAGATGGGGAGGAGGGGGTGGCGCACCCCTCTGGTGGGCCTAAGGCCCACCTAAGTTAGGGTTCCCCCCCTCTTTTTCTTTCCCCTGCGCCATGGGCTGAGTGGGGAGGCGCACCAGCCCAACTAGGGGCTGGTTCCCATCCCCACTTAGCCCATCTTACCTCTTGGGGTCGCAGCCCCCCTTCAGTGGTCCCCCGGGACCACCTCCGGTGGTCCCGGTGGTCCCGGTACGTTACCGGTGATGCCCGAAACACTTCCGGTGTCCGAAACCATCCGTCCTATATATCAATCTTTACCTCCGGACCATTCCGGAGCTCCTCGTGACGTCCGGGATCTCATCCGGGACTCCAAACAACTTTCAATAACCTCGTACAACAATTCCCTATAACCCTAGCGTCATCGAACCTTAAGTGTGTAGACCCTACGGGTTCGGGAGACAGGCAGACATGACCGAGACACCTCTCTGGCCAATAACCATCAGCGGGGTCTGGATACCCATGGTGGCTCCTACTAGCTCCACGATGATCTCATCGGATGAACCACGATGTCAAGGATTCAATCAATCCCGTATGCGATTCCCTTTGTCTGTCGGTATAGAACTTGCCCGAGATTCGATCGTCGGTATACCTATACCTTGTTCAATCTCGTTACCGGTAAGTCTCTTTACTCGTTCCGTAGCACGTCATCGTGTGACTAAATCCTTAGTCACATTGAGCTCATGATGATGTTCTACCGAGTGGGCCCAGAGATACCTCTCCGTCACACGGAGTGACAAATCCCGATCTCGATTCGTGCCAACCCAACAGACACTTTCGGAGGTACCCGTAGTTCACCTTTATAGTCACCCAGTTACGTTGTGACGTTTGATACACCCAAAGCACTCCTACGGTATCCGGGAGTTGCACAATCTCACGGTCGAAGGAAAAGATACTTGACATTAGAAAAGCATTAGCATGCGAACAATACGATCTAGTGCTAGGCTTAGGATTGGGTCTTGTCCACCACATCATTCTCCCAATGATGTGATCCCGTTATCAATGACATCCAATGTCCATGATCAGGAAACCATGATCATCTATTGACTAACGAGCTAGCTAACTAGAGGCTTGCTAGAGACACATTGTGATCTATTCATTCACACATGCATTACTGTTTCCTGTTAATACAATTATAGCATGAACGATAGACGATTATCATGAACAAGGAAATATGATAATAACCATTTTATTATTGCCTCTAGGGCATATTTCCAACACTGCCACCATGAATACCTGGTCGATTTCTCGAAGAGCCCTTTTTCTTTGATAATTAGAGGAGAAAGTCTCGTAAATTTTGAGTACGTCGATACTGTTGTGAGGCAGTTAATGTACGCCCTTGCGGTAGTTGGGGCCGGAGGATAGCCTCTCCGCTTCTAGCCACCTGCCTCGCGACCCAACAAACTCAAAGCATGTGACTGCAAACAGTGTTGGGTAATGCGGAATGTATAGGACATGGGCTGTCGAGCAGTTTATCAAGTATGGTTTGGGATTCGTCAAGGGGTTTGTTCTTCTTCTTCGAGGGCCCACGCTCGATGAGTCGTTCTTGCGGCACGTGCTTCCTTCGAGCTTATCTTGGCTGCTTAGTGTGGATTGGTTCCACTTGCAATTGCTGAGATTGCCAGGTGCTTTCCATGGCACGGTATTTGCGTATCAATGTAGAAAGCTCGGTAAGGCTTTGTCTGTAGCAACGGGCGAGGGCATTTGAGATTCCCTTGTCATCATAGTTATGCCAGAATATGTCTATAATGTCCTCGCCGCTACAATCCGGTACCTGGTTTATGTTCAGTAGAAATCTAGCCCAAAAGTGTTGGACTATTTCCCCATGCTTTTTCCGGATGTGGTGGAGATCCCGTATGCTAGGCTTTTCTGAGATGCTCAGATGGAGCCTAGATTGGGAGGTGGGTGTGGGAAAAATTTGGTGTTTCAACAAAATACGTGCCTCTCGTATCGCCAATCGTATTCAATACCATTGAGGAGTTTGGAGCGTCGAGTTCGGAGCATGGAAGACCGACACGACATGACCACTTGCACTCCAATTGAGTTCCAGGCATAACTTGATTGCCGGATCATCTAGAGAGTCTATATTACCGGACACCGGGTCATAGATGGTTCTAAGTTCTGGTGAACGGGAGGGCGCACCCCCCCCCCGCTAGTTCCTCAATAGTGGCGATCAGGTGCGTGATCGGTGGGATATGGATATCCCTGCCGCCAGGCATGATCCCGATCTGGTCGTAGATCGGCTGATCATGGGATACTCCCATGGCCTGAATTTGGCCAAGCAGCTCGTCTAGTTCCTTAATATTCACAACGTCCATACTTCTGGAATCCGTAGGATGAACCGGAAGCATCGCTGTAGTTGGAATATTCGGAGCCATGTCGAAGTTGCGTTCGCCCGCTAGTGATCCGCGTAAAGCGTTGGGATCGGGCAACAAGGATGGAGCCTTGGCATGAGTCTTCTCGAGGAAGAGATCCGCCACTTCTGATGTCGAGGCATCAAAGGAAAATGCGTTGTCGGAATAAGGTCACCCCGGGGATCGACGGTGAACTCTAAGTTCATGAACCTCATCTCTTGATCGGGGGCAATGCTTCCAACTTGGTCTAGGGTATGTAGTTGGATTGGCGTGTAGCACGACGCCGCCAAACGTGAAGATCTGCCCAGGGACGAAAACATCCCTGGTGTGGATGTCGTTGTTAATGATGAGGCGAACCATCAATCCTTCCATAGTTCCACAACGGGCTCTTGATGAAAGCGCCAATGTCGGTGTCAAAACCGACTGAAGTCGACTAGGGGGTCCGAACTGTGGATGTTGGACCGATGTGTAACAAGGGATGAAAGAGAAGGTGTTTTACCAAGGTTCGGTCCCTCTTGATGGAGGTAAAACCCTACGTCCTGCTCTTGTTATGTTGATGAAGTAGTACAGAGTACATAGTTGATCTATTTCGAGATTGGATGTTGTGGTCTAAAACCCTAATCGTAATGAGTGTAAGTCTTCTATGTATTCTATCCCTCTCGTTTTTATAGATACCAGGGGTGTTTAGTTTTTACACAACAACGGTTACATCAAGGAAAGAAATATGTGGATTAGCACATTGTCTTGGCTTGCACGCTAAGCCTTTGGAAGAGTCCACCTTGATGTCAATATCTTCAACGATAATCTAATGGCCCAGAGTTCGACCCATAAGAACAGATAAGTGGCCCGAATAACCCCTTAATCCCAGACTCCCTCACTAGCGTCCACGTCAAGTAACTAGCTTCTTCTTCTTGTCTGCTATTGAACCCTTTAGAGCTGGCGCCCGAGAACCCATCCACTTGAGCCTGACACTCAGGCCACTCGTCGTACAATCTCGGAACCTTCCCTATGTACACGGCATAGCACTTCTTCGCCATCAAGGAGCTACGTACCTATTAGAGATGCATCATCAAGGTAATCAAAAAAATATGCAACATAATATAATTGAGAAACACAAAAAAGAAAGGGAATTAGAAAATAGATGCAAATATAGTAAACATAATTAACGGAGGTTCATCGTACCCAAACTAATGAACTAGAGGTACGCAGGTCACTGTGTACCCAAACTAACAAACTATATAGCATTATGCAAGTTCGGCAGGGACCGTTGACATCACAAATAGTTTCATCACTACATAAAGTACAAGTTCAACCGACACATCATCAACATCATCGACATCGTCAATCATTACTGCAAGTTCCATCCATCCAGATCATCTAGGATGCACCCTAGCTTCTTGAACGGCCTGAGATCCTGATGTTGTATGCCTATGCGAGTTCGGACGTCTGCTCACAATATAGGGCCATGGTGGAACAACCCCTTCTCTTTGACGACTTATTTCATGGTGATCGTTGTAATGTCCCTCTAGATGCGAAAGAAGTTATATCTGAGTTATAATCCGGTCTTCTCCTAAGGATTCTGCCCATTTTCGGATATGATCATTGTTTCTGGTTTTCATGTGAAGCTTCTCAACTCCATCATGAGATGGATGAGGTAGAATCCATCATTCCGGCTTGATGTTGGTTGATGCATGCAGTAGAAGGTAGTTTTATGTGAGAAACCCAGCATGCCCTTCCTTTGTTTCCTGATTTTGAGGTGGCCACCCCTTATGTTGAAGCCGTGGAGACAACCATCCAGAATATCCATTATGTGGGTGTGATCCTTCTTTTCATAGTTTCTGGATGCGTCCAAATACACCACATGGGAGACTAGCGGGAAAAGAACGATAAGGACGGCATGCCCGCTGCTGCGAAAAAAAGAAAACACCTCAAATTATTCTCCATATGAGCGGGAAGGAATGATTGAAATGTACGAAAGGATTTTCTGGCAACGACTTACATTGAATGATAAGGCAGGAGAAATGTTTCCTTATCCTTATTCATTAACATGAAGTTTTTGATGTAGTTCCTAGCAGTTCTACGCTCAAAGTCGTCGAGACTCAAGAAGGACTCGTGCTTGTAGTTTGGATTTGCCACACAGATTTGCGGGATTTGTTCTCTCCTCATGACAAATCTCATATGTAGCACAAAAAGGCGGATGGTTGTAAAATCAAGCCGCCTCGGGAGAAACATCTCAAAGATATAATCAAACCACTATAAGAACACCTACGCGGGCACTGTGTCGACGTAGCACTTCCCCTGAGGCACACAAACCGCGTATAGCAGATATCTTAGGTCATGCGAGTCAAGAAGGCTTATCTCAGTAGAGAGCACATGGTCGTGCAGTCTCACGAGATTCCTTCATATACCCTCCACCGGACCCGGTGGTAGGATCGGCTCACCTGCGACATGGAACATTGCCGCAGCTTTGATCGGTACACGATCTTCAAAATCGGTTGGCGGAACTGACTCATTGCTAGAAGCTTTCGCAGCTGCTTTGGCAGCAACAGAGGCTCTCTTCGGCACTTTTTTCCTCTCCTTTTTCATGGGTTCACCTTTCAGTCCTTTCCTTCAACCCGCCACCAGTGTTGTAGGGCTAACCACTGTATGACCCTCGGTTAGTTGACCCTGCATTGAGGCAGCATCTGGAAGCGTGTCCTGTGAGGATTGCATGAAGAGAGACTTCTTGCAATCAACCCTAGGACATTATTGACCGGGCACATCAGCCATCTCCAATTTCACATGCTGACAGCCCGAGTCATATGAATGACTCATCATTTCTCCGTCCTCATTGAGGAACCGAAGAGGGTCTTCCTCGTCCATCTCATCATCCATTCTTTGTTCTATGGGGGCGATTACGTCATCCGCTATTGGACCCCTTCCTCACGTCGTTCGTCGCTCTCATCCAGCACGACAGGCGCTGGTAATTGCATAGGCGGAGTGGTGGTGTTCATACCTTCTTGCTGATGCGTGGTTATTTGTTGCTCTCGGTCACCTCCATACGAAGAAGATTCTTTGGCCATGGCAGCATCCAACCCTTCCAGTCTCCAAGCCGCATCTATTGGGGAACATCGCATGGGAAACAACAAAATTCCTACGTTCACCAAGATCAATCTATGGAGACTAATATCTATGAGATGGGGAGTGCATCTACATACCATTGTAGATTGATAAGCGGAAGTGTTAAGAATTGCAGTTCATGTAGTCGAATGTCTTCGTGATCCAATCACGATCCGTCGCGTAATTCGATCACGAACTAGCCGGTCAAGTGCCGACCGGACGACACCTCTGCATTTACCACACATGCATCTTGATTATGCCTTCACCTCCTCGATCCATCAAGCAATGGGGAAGTAGAGATTGAGTACTCCGGCAGCAAGATAGTGTAGTGGTGGTGGTGGTGCAATCTCAGCAGGGCTTCACCAAGCGGTGTCGCGATCACGATGGTGGAGAATTACTACGAGAGAGAGAGAGAGAGAGAGGTATGGCACCACCAAGAAATTGTGTGTTGTCTGCCTCCCTCTCCCTCTCTATTTATAGGAGGAAGGGGTAGGTAGGGATCAGCCTTGGCCCCTCCTCCAAGGAGGGTGGGTCGGCTGAACTAGGGGGAGAGTCCATCTCCAAAAAGGGAGGTGGACACCGTAGGGAGGACACCTCCTCCACCTAATCCTTGCGGGCATGGGCCCTTTTGGGGTCAGCTGCCCAGCCCAGCAGGGGCTGGTGCACTACCTATTAGGCCCATGTGGCCCCCGGGGTGGGTGGGGCCCTCCGAGTGGACCCCCGGAACCCTTTCGGTACTCCCGGTACAATATTGAAAACACCCGAAACATTTCTGGAACCCAAATACCACTTTACTATATATAAATATTTATCTCTGGACCATTCCGTAGCTCCTCGTGGCGTTTGGGATCTCATCCAGACTCCGAACAACATTCGGTCACCAACATATATAACTCAGCAATACCAAATCGTTACCAAACGTTAAGTGTGCAGACCCTGCGGGTTCGACAACTATGCAGACATGACCGAGACACCTCTACAGTCAATAACCAATAGCAGGACCTGGATACCCATATTGGATCCCATATATTCTATGCATATCTATATTGGCTGAACCAATGATGTCAAGGATTCACATAAACCCGTCTGCAGTTCCCTTTGTCCATCGATATATTACTTGCCCGAGATTCGATCGTCAGTATCTCCATACCTAGTTCTCATTACCGACAAGTCTCTTTACTCGTTCCGTAATACAAGATCCTGTGACTAACTCCTTAGTAACATTGCTCGCAAGCTTGTTGTGATGTTGTATTACTGAGTGGGCCCTGTGATACCTCTCCATCATACGGAGTGACAAATCCTAGTCTTGATCCATGCCAACTCCACACACACCCTCGGAGATACCTGTAGAGCATCTTTATAGTCACCCAGTTACGTCGTGATGTTTGATACACACAAGCCATTCCTTCGATGTTAGTGAGTTGCGTGATATCATGGTCATAGGAATAGATATATTGACATGCAGAAAGCAATAGTAGTAAACTAGATACGATCAAACGCTATGCTTAAGGTTTGGGTATTGTCCATCACATCATTCTCGTAATGATGTGATCCCGTTATCAAATGACAACTCAGTCTATGGCTAGGAAACCTTAGCCATCTTTGATCAACGAGCTAGTCCAGTAGAAGCATACTAGGGACACTTTGTTGTCTATGTACCCACACATGTATTTTAGTTTCCAATCAATACAATTATAGCATGCATAATAAATGATTATCATGAACAAGGAAATATAATAATAACCACTTTATTATTCCCTCTAGGGCGTATTTCCAACAGTCTCCCACTTGCACTAGAGTCAGTAATCTAGTATTACAAGGTAATGGATCTAACACCCATAGAGTTCTGGTGATGATCATGTTATGCTCATGGAAGAGGTTTAGTCAACGGATCTGCAACATTCAGATTGGTATGTACTTTGCAAATGTTTATGTCCTCCTCCTTGATATAATCACGAATGGAACTGAAGAGTCGTTTTATGTGCCTCGTCCTCTTGTGAAATGTTGGTTCCTTGGCTAAAGCAATGGCACGAGTGTTGTCACGAAACAAGGTCATTGGATCCAGTGCACTCGACACAACTCTAATATTCGTCATGAACTGCTTCATCCACACACCTTCCTTCTCTTCTTAGGAAGCAGTTGTGTACTCGACTTAACTTGTAGAATCAGCTATCATGCTTTCCTCAAAAGAGCACTAGCTTACCGCTCCACCATTTCGAATAAATACGTATCCAGATTGAGACTTAGAGTCATCCGGATCAATGTCAAAGCTTGCATCAACGTAACCCTTTACGACGACCTCTTGATCACCCCCATAAATGAGAAACATCTCCTTAGTCCTTTTCACATACTTAAGGATATTCTTGGCAGTTGTCCAGTGTTCCACTCATGGATCACTTTGAAACCTTCCAGCAATACTTATGGCAAGGCTAACATCTGGTCTTGTGCAGAGCATCGCATACATTATAGAGCCTATGACTAAAGCATAGGGTATGACACTCATGTTTTCTCTATCCTCTGTAGTTGCTGGGCATTGAGTCTTACTCAACTAAACACCTTCCAGGACAGGAAAGAACCCCTTCTTGGACTGATCCATTTTGAACTTCTTCAAAACCTTGTCAATGTATGTGCTTTGTGAAAGTCATATTAAGCGTCTCGATCTATCTCTATAGATCTTGATGCCTAATATGTAAGCAGATTCTGTGAGGTCTTTCATTGAAAAACTCTTGTTCAAATATATCTTCATGCTTTCCGAAAATTCTATATTTTTTCAAATCAACAATATGTCATCCATATATAATATTAGAAATCCTATAGAGCTCCCACTCACTTTCTTGTAAATAAAAGGTTCTCCATAAACTTGTATAAATCCAAACACTTTTATCACCTCATCAAAGCGAATGTTCCAACTCTGAGATGCCTGCACCAGTCCATAAATGGATCGTTGGAGCTTGCATACTTTGTTAGCATTCTCTGAATCAACAAAATCTTCTAGTTGCATCATATGCATATTTTCCTTAAGGAACGTTGTTTTACATCCATCTGGCAGTTATCATAATCAAAAAATGCATCTAATCCTAACATGATTCTGATGGACTTAAGCATCACTACGGGTGAGAAAGTCTCATCATAGTCAACTCCTTGAACTTGTGAAAACCCTTTTTCGACAAGTCGAGCTTTATAGATGGTGACATTACTGTCCGCGTCCGTCTTCCCCTTAGAGATCCATTGGTTCAAAATAGCCTTTCGACCATCAGGTAATACTTGTAAAGTCCATACTTTGTTTTCATACATGGATCCTATCTTGGATTTCATGGCTTATAGCCATTCGTTGGAATCCGGGCCCACCATCACTTCTCCATAGCTCGTAGGTTCATCGTTGTCCAACAACATGACTTCTAAGACATGATTACCATACCACTCAGGAGCAGTATGTGTCCTTGTCGACCTATGAGGTTCGGTAGTAACTTGATCCAAAGCTTCATGATCATCATCATCAGCTTCCTCTTCAACTGGTGTAGGCGTCACACGAACATTTTCCTGTGCCCTCCTACTTTTTGGTTGAAGTGAAGGTTCAATAACCTCATAAAGTTCCACCACCCTCGCACTCAATTCTTTCGAGAGAAACTCTTTCTCAAGAAAGGATCCATTCTTAGCAACAAACACTTTGCCCTCGGATCTGAGATAGAAGGTATACCCAAATGTTTCCTTTGAGTATCCTAAGAAGATGCACTTATCCGCTTTGGGTTCGAGCTTATCAGGCTGAAGCATTTTGACATAAGCATCGTAACCCCAAACGTTAAGAAATGACAATCTAGGTTTCTTGCCAAAACATAATTCATACGATGTCGTCTTGATGGATTTTAATCGTGCCCTATTTAAAGTGAATGCGGCTGTCTCAAATGCATAAACCCATAACGATAGTGGCAAATCGGTAAGAGACATCAAAGAACGCACCATATCTAATAATGCACGATTACGGCATTCGGACACACCATTACGCTGTGGTGTTCCAGGTGGCATTAGCTGTGAAACTATTCCACAATGTCTTAAGTGCATGCCAAATTCATAACTCGGATATTCTCCTCCTCGATCAAATCATAGGAACTTAATCTTCTTGTTACGATGATTCCCAACTTCACTTCGGAATTGCTTGAACTTTTCAAATATTTCAGACTTGTGCTTCATCAAGTAAATATATCTGTATGTACTTAAATCATCGGTAAAGGTGAGAAAGTAACGATATCCGCCACGTGCCTCAATACTCATTGGACCGCACACATCAGTATGTATGATCTCCAACAAGTCACTTGCCCGTTCCATTGTACTCGAAAACGGGGTTTTAGTCATCTTGCCCATGAGACATGGTTCACATGTGTCAAGTGATTCAAAATCAAGTGACTCCAAAAGTCATCAGCATGGAGCTTCTTCATGCGCTTTACACCAATATGACCTAAGCGGTAGTGCCAAAATAAAGTGGTACTTCCATTATTCACTCTACATCTATTGGCATTAATGTTATAAATATGTGTATCATTACAATCGAGATTCAACAAGAATAAACCATTCACATTGGGTGCATGACCAGAAAATATATTACTCATGTAAATAGAACAACCATTATTCTCTGACTTAAATGAGTAACCATATCGCATCAAACAAGATCCAGATATAATGTTCATGCTGAGTCAAACGGTTGTAGTACCCAGACATTCTGAGTATGTGTTCACTGACAGAACTGTTCTCCTCCATCTTGCAGTCAAAGAATTTATCGGAGGTCTGATACCTCTCGATTTGGGCATTAGCTTCAAAAACTAAAATTAACTCCTCGAACATCGCATATGCTCCATGGACTTCAAAACACTTTTGATGTCCCGATTCCAAGCCATACAACATGGCGCACTGAACTATTGATTAGTCATCCATGCGCGCCTGCCAGACGTCCACAACATCTGCAGCCGCAGCCAGAGGGGGTGCTGCCTCAAGTGGTGCATCAAGGACGTAAGCCTTTTGAGAAGCTGTGAGGATAATCCTCAGATTACGGACCCAGTATGCATAGTTGCTTCCATCGTATTTCAGCTTAGCTTTCTCTAGGAACACATAAAAATTCAGGGGAGCAACTGCACGGGCCATTTATCTACAACATAATTTGCAAACACAACTTAGACTATGTTCATGATAATGGATTCAATTAATCGTATTACTTAAGAACTCCCACTCAAATTGACATCCCTGTTGTTGTTTGAGTGTGACATGATCCAAATTCACCAACTCAAGTCCGATGATCACGTGAGATGAGGTGAGTTTTTTTTGACATGCTACTGTAGGGAATCACCCCACAGCCTTCTCTTTTATTCCCATAAAAATAGTTTGTATGTACAAGAGAAGATTAGAATGTACAAAAGAATATAGAGGGTGGTTGAGATACAAACCTCAAGGAGGTAAAGAGGATCACGTGAGATGAGGTGGTTTCAATGGTGAACATCTCCATGTTGATCATATCTACTATATGACTCATGTTTGACCTTTGGGTCTCCCATGTTCTAAGGCCATGTATGTACATGCTAGGCTCGTCAAGTTTAACCCAAGTGTTATGCATGTGCAAAACTGGCTTACACCCGTTTTATGCGAATGTAGAGTCTATCACACCCGACCATCACGTGGTGCTTCGAAATGATGAACCTTCACAATAGTGTACACTTGGGGAGAACGCAATTTTTATCTTGAGATTTTAGTGAGGGATCATCTTATAATGCTACTGTCGTCCTAAGAAAAATAAGATACATAAAAGGATTAACATCACATGCAAATCATAATAGTGACATGATATGACCATCATCATCTTGTGCTTTTGGTCTACATCTCCCAAGCACCGGCATAATCTCCATCATCGTCGGCATGACACCATGATCCCCATCATCATGAGCTCCATCATCGTGTTGCCATCGGGGTTGTTGCACCAACTAACCTTCTACCACTATCGCTAACTCATAGCGATTGAGTAAAGAAAAAAGTAACAAATAATTAAAGACAACCCTATGGCTCCTTCCGGTTGCCATACTCAATGACATGCAAGTCATGATAATTCTATACAAAACTTGATCATCTCATACATAACATATATCTCATCATGTCATCGGCATTATCATATCACAACATACCCTGTAAAAACAAGTTAAACGTCCTCTACTTGTTGTTGCATGTTCCGTGTGGCTGCTATGGGTAACTACCAAGTGTTGGAAATATGCCCTAGAGGCAAAAATAAATTGGTTATTACTATATTTCCTAGTTCATTATAAATGTCTACAATTCATGCTATAATTGTATTAACCGAAAACCATAATACATGTGTGAATATATATATCACAATGTGTCCCTAATGAGCCTCTAGTTGGCTAGCTCGTTGATCATTAGATGATCATGGTTTCCTGATCATGGACACTGGATGTCATTGATAACGGGATCAGATCATTGGGGAATGATGTGATGGACAAGACACAATCCTAAGCATCGCACAAGATCGTGTTGTTCGTCTGCTAAAGCTTTTCTAATGTAAAGTATCGTTTCCTTAGACCATGGTATTGTGCAACTCCCGGATACCGTAGGAGTGCTTTGGGTGCATCAAACGTCACAATGTGACTAGGTGATTATAAACATGCACTATAGGTATCTCTGGAAGTGTCTGTTGGGTTGAACGAATCGAGACTAGGATTTTTCACTCCGTGTGACAGAGAGGTATCTCTGGGCCTACTCGGTAAGCCATGGGATTATGTATTACGAAACGAGTAAAGAGACTTGCCCGAAACGAGATTGAACAAGGTATAGGGATACCGACAATCGAATCTCAGGCAAGTATCATACCGGTAGACAAAGGGAATTGCATACGGGATTGATCGAATCCCCGACATCGTGGTTCATCCGATGAGATCATCGAGGAACATGTGGGAACCAACATGGATATCCAAACCCCGTTGTTGGTTATTGATCAGAGAGGTGTCTTGGTCATGTCTGCATGCTTCCCGAACACGTAGGGTCTACACACTTAAGGTTCGATGACGCTGGGGTTATAGGGGAATAGTATACGTGGTTACCGAAGGTATTCAGAGTCCCAGATGAGATCCCAAACATCACTAGGAGTTCTGGAATGGTCCGGAGGTAAAGATTTATATATAGGAAGCGAGGAATTGTTCACCGGAAGTGTTTCGGTCGATACCGGTAATGTACCGGGACCACCGGAAGGGTTCCGGGGGTCCACTGGTAAGGGCCACCAACCCCGAAGGGGTATATGGGCCAAAAGGTGGATGGGAACAAGCCCATATGTGGGCTGGTGTGCCACCACCAGCATCCCAAGGCGCAAGGAGAGGGGAGGTGGGCTAACCCTAGGCATGATGGTCTAGCCCACCCTAGGGCGCCGCTCCCTCCACCCTTGGCCACCGCTCCAAGGGTCATCTAGGGCAGCCGCACCCTTAGGGTGGGCACTCTCCTCCCTCTCTTCCTATATATAGTGAGGGTTTTGGGGCTGATTTGAGACTACTTTTCTCTCTCTCTCGGCGCAGCCCTACACCTCCTCCTCCTCGTCCTCCACGGTGCTTGGCGAAGCCCTGTCGGAGTGCCATGTAACTCCACCGTCACCACGCCGTCTTGCTGCCGAAGCTCTCCCTAAACCTCTCCTCCCTCCTTACTAGATCAAGGCATTGGAGACATCACCGGGCTGCACGTGCGTTGAACGCGGAGGTGCCGTCGTTCGATGCATAGATCGGAATCCGTTGCGATCTGAATCGTTGTTAGTACGACTCCATCAACCGCGTTCTAGGAATGCTTCCGCTTAGCGATCTTCAAACGTATGAAGATGCTCTACTCCTTTGCTCGTTGCTGGTTTCTCCATAGATAGATCCTTGCATGGCGAAGAATATTTTTTTAAATTACTACGATCCCCAACAGTGGCATTCGAGCCAAGGTTCTATCCGGAGATTCTATGCACGAGTGGAACACAAAAGTTGTGGGCGCTGATTTGTCAATTTGCTTGTCTTTACTAGTCTTATCTTGATTTGGCGGCATCGCGGGATGAAGCGGCCCGGACCGACCTTACACGCACGCTTACGTGAGACTGGTTCCACCGACTGACATGCACTTGGTGCATAAGGTGGCTAGCGGGTGTCTGTCTCTCCCACTTTAGTCGAATCGGATTCGATGAAGAGGGTCCTTATGAAGCGTAAATAGCATTGGCATATCAACGTTGTGGCTGTCACGTAGGTAAGAAGCATTCTTGCTAGAAACCCAAACCAGCCACGTAAAACTTGCAACAACAATTAGAGGATGTCTAACTTGTTTTTGTAGGGTATGCTATGTGATGTGATATGGCCAAAAGAATGTGATGTTACATATGTGATGTATGAGATTGATCATGTTCTTGTAATAGGATTCACGACTTGCATGTTGATGAGTATGAAAACCGACAGGAGCCATAGGAGTTGTCTTAATATATTGTATGAGATGCAACGCCATGTGGTTACTTTACTTTATTGCTAAACATTAGCTATAGTAGTAGAAGTAATAGTTGGCGTGACGACTTCACGCACACACAATGATGGAGATCATGATGATGGTGATCATGGTGTCATGCCGGTGACAATGATGATCATGGTGCCCCGAAGATGGAGATCAAAGGAGTGCAACGTCGACAGAAACCTTCTGTCGTCTCTTGAGCTTGCGTTGGTTTTTCCCCTGAAGAGGAAAGGGCGATGCAGCACAGGAGCAGTAAGTATTTCCCTCAGTTTGAGAACCAAGGTATCAATCCAGTAGGAGAATCGCGTCAAGTCCAAAGTACTTGTAGAAACACAAAAGAGCTTGCACCCAACGCTATAAAGGGGTTGTCAATCCCTTCAAGATTGATTGTAAAGTGAGATCTGAAGGTGGAAAGTGCAACAGAGAAAAGAGTAAGGCTGAAAATATGGTGTGAAGTAGACCCAGGGGCCATAGTGTTCACTAGAGGCTTCTCTCAAAATAGCAAATATTATGGTGGGTGAACAAATTACTGTCGAGCAATTGATATAACCACGCAAAGTCATGACGATATTTAAGGCAATGATCATACATATAGGCGTCACGTCCGAGACAAGTAGACCGATACTTTCTGCATCTACTACTATTACTCCACACATCGACCGCTATCCAGCATGCATCTAGTGTATTGAGTTCATGACGAACAGAGTAACGCCTTAAGCAAGATGACATGATGTAGAGGGATAATCTCAAACCAATGATGAAAACCCCATCTTTATACCCTTGATGGCAACAACATGATGCATGCCTCGCTACCCCTTCTGTCACTGGGTGAGGTCACCGCACGGTATGAACCCAAAACCAAGCACTTCTCCCATTGCAAGAATCATAGATCAAGCTGGCCAAACAAAACCCACAACTCGAACAGAATTACAAGGATATGAAATCATGCATATAAGAGATCAGAAGAAACTCAAATAAGATTCATAGATAATCTGATCATAAATCCACAATTCATTGGATCTCGACAAACACACCGCAAAACAAGATTACATCAGATAGATCTCCATGAAGATCATGGATAACTTTGTATTGAAGATCCAAGAGAGAGAAGAAGTCATCTAGCTACTAGCTATGGACCCGTAGGTCTATGATGAACTACTCACGCATCATCGGAGAGGTCATGGTGTTGATGAAGAAGCCCTCTGTATCCGAATCCCCCTCCGGCAGGGCACCAGAACGTGCCCCAGATGGGAACTTGCGGAGACAGAAGCTTGCGGCGGCGGCAAAGTACTTTCGATGATCTCCTGGTTTTTCTGGAATTTTTGGGAATATATAGGCGAAAGACCTAGGGCAGAGGTGGCCCAGGGAGCCCACAAGCCTAGGAAGCGCGGGCCCCCCTAGCCGCGGCTAGAGGGCTTGTGGGGTCACTGGTGGCCCCCTGCCTTGGTTCTCAAGTTCCCCGATCTTCTTCTGTTTCGGAAAAAATCTTTTTGTAAGTTTCGTTCCGTTTGGGCTCCGTTTAAAATCCTCCTCTGAAAAGGGTCAAAAACATGGAAAAACAGGAACTGGCACTTGGCACTGAGTTAATAAGTTAGTCCCAAAAAATATATAAAAGGCATACAAAACATCCAAAGTTTGACAAGATAATAGCATGAAACCATAAAAAATTATAGATACGTTGGAGACGTATCAAGCATCCCCAAGCTTAACTCCTGCTCGTCCTCGAGTTGGGAAGTGATAAAGAATGAATTTTTGATGTGGAATGCTACCTAGCATAGTTGTCCTTTGTAACTTCTTTCGTGTGACATGAATGTTCAGATCCATAAGATTCAAAACAATAGTTTGCTATTGACATGAAAACAATAGTACTTCAAGCAATCTTGCAAGGTAATCATGAACTTTCAAAATAACAAGGCCAAGGAAAGTTATCCCTACAAAATCATATAGTCTGGCTATGCTCCATCATCCTCACACAACTAATTTAAATCATGCACAACCCCGATATTGGCCAAGTAATTGTTTTCGCACTCTTACTTTCTCAAACTTTTATAACTATCACGCAATACATGAGCGTGAGCCATGGATATAGCACTAGGTGGAATAGACTGTGGTGGTAGTTGTGAGAAAAAAGAGGAGATGGTCACATTGACTCGGCGTATCAAAGGGCTATGGAGATGCCCATTAATAGATATCAATGTGAATGAGTAGAGATTGCCATACAAAGGATGCACTAGAGCTATAAGTATGTGAAAGCTCAAAAGGAGAACTAGTGGGTTTGCATCCAACTTGCTTGCTCACGAAGACCTAGGGAAATTTTGAGGAAGCCCATCATTGGAATATACAAGCCAAGTTATTTAATAAAGATTCCCACTAGCATATGGTGGTGACGAAATGAGAGGCTCTCAATCATGAAAAATATGGTGCTATTATGAAGCACAAGTGTGGAAAAAGATAGTAGCATTGTCCCTTCTCTCTTTTTCTCTCTTTTTTTTATTTGGGCTCTTGGGCCTCTTTTTTTCTATTTTTTTATGTGGGCAACTTTGGCCTCTTTTTTACTCACATGGGACAATGCTCTAATAATGATGATCGTCCCACTTTTATTTACTCACGGCTCAAAGCTCAGAATGATGATGACTCTATAGAAAATACCTCCGGCAGTGTACCAGGATATGCAACGATCTAGCTTGGCGTATGACGTTGAAACATATCGCTAGCTATCTTACGATCATGCAATGGCAATATGAGAGTGATCTCACAAGTCATGAGACGGAACGGTGGGAGTTGCATGGCAATATATCTCGGAATGTCTATGAAAATGCCATAATAGGTAGGTATGGTGGCTGTTTTGAGGAAGGCATATGGTGGGTTTGTCTACCGGCGAAAGTTGCGCGGCAGTAGAGAGGCTAGCAATGGTGGAAGGTGAAAGTGCATCTATACCATTGACTCACATTAGTCATGAAGAACTCACATACTTGTTGCGAAAGTTTTTATTAGTAATCGAAACAAAGTGCTAAACGCATACTCCTAGGGGAACGGTTGGTAGGTGTTAACCATCGCGCGATCCCGACCTCAACACAAAGGATGACAATCAATAGATCAATTATGCTCCGACTTCCTAACATAGCGGTTCACCATACCGTGCATGCTACGGGAATCACTAACTTCAACACAAGTATTTCTAATTCACAACACCCCACTAACATAACTCTTAATATTACCAAATCCACGTCTCAAAACTAATTGAGAGGAATCAAAACTTCTCTTTCTAGTCAATGCACATGAAGATGGAGGTTTTTGTATCCTCTTTGGGTACCTATCACCTTTGGGACTACTTTCATAGCATAAGCCAACTACCAAGTCACGCACCACCGTGCGCTAAAAGATCTAAGTGAAGCACATAGAGCAAAATTATCTAGCTCAAAACATATAAGTGAAGCACGATGAGCATTCTAGCAAAATCATGATGAGTGCATGTCTCTCTGAAAAGGTGTGCAGAAAGGATGATTGTGACATCACAAAAAGAAAAGACTCCTACGATACAAGATGCTCCAAGCAAAACACATATCATGTGGTGAATAAAAAAAATATAGCTCAAAGTAATGTTACCGATCGATTGAAGACGAAAGAGGGGATGCCTTCCAGGGGCATCCCCAAGCTTAGGCTTTTTGGAGTCCTTGAATTTCGCTTGGGATGCCTTGGGCATCCCCAAGCTTGAGCTCTTTCCACTCTTTATCCCTTTGTCCACGAGAACATCACCCAAAACTTGAAAACTTCACAACACAAAACATAAACAAAAACTCGTGATAACATTAGCACAAGAAAACAAACTACCACCTCTTTAGGTACTGTAGCAATCTTGATTTCTATTTATATTGGTGTTAGATTACTGTATTCTCACTTTTCCATGGCTATTACCCACCGATACTATCCATAGTTTCATCAAAACAAGCAACCAACTCAACAAAAACAGAATCTATCAAAAACAGACCAGTCTGTAGCAATCTCTATACTTTGTATACTTATGGTACCTAAAAAATTCTGAAAAATTACGACTGCCTGGGAAAAAGGAATATCAACCAGCAGCAAAATAATCAACTAAAAATCTCTTTCTGTATAAAATTCAAAATAATCTCGTGGGCGAAAAGATTTTGTCTTTTTCCAGCAGGATCAAACAAACATCACCAAGACTACTCATAAAGGTTTTGCTTAGCTCAAACACAAAAAGAAACACAAAAGACACTATCATAACAAAATTATGATGGTGTGGATGCAACAAATCAGAAAGAAAAAGATAAATTCATTGGGTTGCCTCCCAACAAGCGCTATTGTATAACGCCCTTAGCTAGGCATAAAGCGATAGAATCACGTATCGTCGTCTTTGGTGCACAAACCATAAGTAAGCCTCATCATGGATTCATAAGGCAATCTTATTTTCATTCTAAGAAATTGCTCCATGCCCTTGTTTAAAGTAAATTGAAATCTAATATTCCCTTCCTTCATAAATATGATAGCACTGATAGTCCTTAGGAAAGGTCTACCAAGAATGATAGGGCATGTAGGATTGCAATCAATGTCAAGCACAATGAAATCCACGGGTACATAGTTCCTATTTGCAATAATAAGAACATCATTGATCCTTCCCATGGGTTTCTTGACAGTAGAATCCGTAAGATGCAAATTAAGAGAACACTCTTCAATCTCATTAAAACCCACAACATCACATAAAGACTTTGGAATCACGGAAACACTAGCACCCAAATCACACAAGGCATTGCATTCATAGTTTTTGATTTTGATTTTGATAGTAGGTTCCCACTCATCATGGATCTTTCTTGGGATAGATACTTCCAATTCAAGTTTCTCTTCAATAGATTTTATCATAGCTTCAACGATATGATCGGTAAAGGCCTTGTTTTGGCTATAAGCGTGTGGAGAGTTTAGCATGGATTGCATCAAGGATATTCATTCAATTAAGGAGAAACTATCATAATTGAATTCCTTGAAATCCAAAGTAGTAATTTCATTACTACTCAAAGTTTAAATATCTTCTACTCCACTTTCAATGCTTTTAGCATCAAGATAGATGGACTCCGAATCATTGGGGCGTTTTTCAACCAAAGTGGATTCATATCCAGCCCCATAATCATTTGGTTTGACACAAGAAAACAAAGATTCAATGGGAGTCACACCAAGCACTTTAAGATCTTCGTGATTCTTATCACGAGAACACGCCTTTTTAATCCATTCATGTCTAGCACGAATTTGGGCGGTTCTTTCCTTGCTCTCACTCATGGAAACACGCATAGCTTTCAAAGTTTCATCCATATTGATCTTGGGAGGAGCACATCTAACTTTGAAAGCATCAATTTCACTAGACATTCTATCAACGCTCCTAGGCAAATCGTCAATTTTGAGTAGTTTTTCCTCTATGGACGCATTGAAAATCTTTTGCGAGTTGATAAACTCTTCGATATTACTCTCTAGATCAGAGGGTAATCTATTGTAATTTCCATCAGTATTGTTGTAGGAGTTGCCATAGTTATTAGAGGAGTTACTAGGAAAAGGCCTAGGAACATAGTTTCCTCTAAAAGCATTGTTGTTGCCAAAATTATTCCTACCAACAAAATTAACGTCCAACTAGCGTTGCTACTCTCAATCAAGGAAGACAAGGGAATATCATTAGGATCTAAAGGAGCACTTCTACTAGCAACCAAATTCATTAACTCATCCATCTTAGCACTCAACGAGTTAATTTCTTCTATAGCGTGTACCTGCTTACTAGTAGGTGACCTTTCAGTGTGCCACTGAGAGTAGTTCATCATGATATTGTCTAGGATTTTTGTGGCTTCTCCTAACGTGATTTCCATGAACGTTCCACCTGAGGCGGAGTCCAAGATATTTCTAGAAGCGAAATCCAAGCCAGCATAGAATATTTGAATAATCATCCAAAGACTCAAGTCATGAGCGGGACAATTTCTAGTCATCAATTTCATCCTCTCCCAAGATTGTGCAACATGTTCATGATCAAGTTGCTTAAAATTCATGATATCATTACGGAGAGAGATAATCTTAGCCGGCAGAAAATACTTGGATATAAGCATCTTTGCACTTGTTCCAAGGATCAATATTATTTTTGGGCAAACACGAAAATCAAGTTTTTGCTCGATTTCGCAACGAGAAAGGAAAAAAGCTTCAATTTAATCACATCATTATCCACATATTTGTTCTTTTGAATATCGCAAAGCTCAATGAAGGTATTAAGATGGGATGCGGCATCTTCACTAGGAAGGCCGGAGAATTGCTCTTTCATAACAAGATTTAGCAAAGCGGCATTGGTTTCGCATGACTCCGCACTAGTGGCGGGAGCAATCGGAGTACTAATAAAATCATTATTATTAGTATTCGAGAAGTCACAAAGTTTGGTGTTTTCAGTCATGGTGACTTCAGCAAGCAAACAAGCACACAAGCGAACAAAGAGCAAGCGAGAGAAAAAGGGCGAACGAAAAAGCCAAATATTTTTTGTAATTTTTTTTTTCAGAAGTGGGGGAGAGGAAAACGAGAGGCAAAAAAAAGTAAATGCAAGAGATGAGTTTGTGACACTTAGTTGGATCAGTTCTTGACTTGATCCTCCCCGGCAATGGCGCCAGAAATTCTTCAGCTACGTCGATAGAAACCTTCTGTCGTCTCTTGAGCTTGCGTTGGTTTTTCCCTTGAAGAGGAAAGGGCGATGCAGGACAGGGGCAGTAAGTATTTCCCTCAGTTCGAGAACCATGGTATCAATCTAGTAGGAGAATCGCGTCAAGTCCAAAGTACATGTACAAACACAAAAGAGCTTGCATCCAACGCTATTAAGGAGTTGTCAATCCCTTCAAGATTGATTGCAAAGTGAGATCTGAAGGCGGAAAGTGCAACGAAGAAAAAGAGTAAGGCTGAAAATATGGTGTGAAGTAGACCCGGAGGCCATAGTTTTCACTAGAGGCTTCTCTCAAAATAGCAAATATTACGGTGGGTGAACAAATTACTGTCGAGCAATTGATAGAACCGCGCAAAGTCATGACGATATCTAAGGCAATGATCATACATATAGGCATCACGTTCGAGACAAGTAGACCGATACTTTCAGCATCTACTACTATTACTCCACACATCGACCGCTATCCAGCATCCATCTAGTGTATTGAGTTCATGACGAACACAGTAACACCTTAAGCAAGATGACAAGATTTAGAGGGATAATCTCAAACCAATGATGAAAACCTCATCTTTTTACCTTTGATGGCAACTACACGATGCGTGCCTCGCTACCCCTTCTATCACTGGGTGAGGTCACCGCACGGTATGAACCCAAAACCAAGCACTTCTCCCATTGCAAGAATCATAGATCAAGCTGGCCAAACAAAACCCACAACTCGAAGAGAATTTCAAGGATATGAAATCATGCATATAAGAAATGAGAAGAAAATCAAATAAGATTCATAGATAATATGATCATAAATCCACAATTCATTGGATCTCGACAAACACACCGCAAAAGAAGATTACATCGGATAGATCTCCACGAAGATCATGGAGAACTTTGTATTGAAGATCCCAGAGTGAGAAGAAGCCATCTAGCTTCTAGCTATGGACCCGTAGGTCTATGGTGAACTGCTCACGCGTCATCGGAGAGGTCATGGTGTTGATGATGTAGCCCTCCATACCTGAATCCCCCTCCGGCCGGGCACCAAGACGTACCCCAGATGGCATCTTGTGGAGACTGAAGCTTGCGGTGGCGAAAAAGTAGTTTCGACGATCTCCTGGTTTTTTCTGGAATTTTTGGGTATATATAGGCGAAAGACCTAGGGCAGAGGTGGCCCAGGGAGCCCACAAGCCTGGGAGGCGCGGGCTCCCCTGGCTGAGGCTAGGGGGCTTGTGGGGTCCCTGCTGGCCCCCTGCCTTGGTTCTCAAGTTCCCCGATCTTCTTCTGTTTCGGAAAAAATCTTTTTGGAAATTTCATTCCGTTTGGACTTCGTTTAAAATCCTCCTCTGAAAAGGGTCAAAAACACGGAAAAATAGGAATTGGCACTTGACACTGAGTTAATAAGTTAGTCCCAAAAAAGATATAAAAGGCATACAAAACATCCAAAGTTTGACAAGATAATAGCATGAAACAATCAAAAATTATAGATACGTTGGAGACGTATCAAGGAGCAAGATGATATTGGCCATATCATGTCACTATATGATTGCATGTGATGTTTATCATGTTTTTCATATTATTTCTTAGAACAACGGTAGCAAAGATAAGATGATACCTCATTAAAATTTCGAGATATATATTCTCCTAAGTGTGCACTGTTGCGAAGGATCGTTGTCTCGAAGCACCACGTGATGATCGAGTGTGATAGATTCTAACGTTCGCATAAAACGGGTGTAAGCGAGTTAACACACGCAAAACACTTAGTTTGACTCGACGATCCTAGCATGTACAAACATGGCCTCAAATATGGGAGACCGAAAGGTCGAACATGATTCGTATGGTTGATACGATCAGCATGGAGATGCTCACCATTGATGACTAGTTCGTCTCACGTGATGATCGGACACGGGCTAGTCAACGTGGATCATGTAACACTTGGATGACTAGAAATATGTTGATCTAAGTGGGAGTTCATTAGTAATTTGATTAGATGAACTTTATTATCATGAACTTAGTCTAAAATTGTCTTTACAAATATTGTAGATCCAATGGCCAATGCGAATGTCTCATTCAACTTCAACGTGTTCCTAGAGAAAACCAAGTTGAAAGATGATGGGAGCAACTATGCGGATTGGGCTCGTAACTTAAAGCACATCCTCACTGCTTCCAAGAAGGCATGTGTCCTTAATGCACCGCTAGGTGATCCTCCCGTTCCCGTGGCAGACCAAGACGCTAGGAACGCCTGGCAGTTGTGGAGTGATGACTACTCTCTCGTTCAGTGCGGCATGCTTTATAGTTTAGAACCGGGGCTCCAAAGGCGTTTTGAGCAACACGGAGCATATGAGATGTTCGAGGTGCTAAAACTTGTTTTTCAAGCTCATGGCCGGGTCGAGAGATATGAAGTCTCCGACAAGTTCTTTAGCTGCAAGATGGAGGAGAATAGTTCTGTCAGTCAGCACATACTCATAATGTCTGGGTTGCACAAACGCTTGACTCAGCTGGGATTTGAACTTCTAGATGATGCGGCCATTGACAGAATCCTCCAGTCGCTCCCGCCTAGCTATAAAGGCTTTGTGATGAATTACAACATACAAGGGATGGAAAAGACTATTCCCGAGTTGCATTCAATGTTGGAATCTGCACAGGTAGAAATCAATAAAGAGCATCAAGTGTTGATGGTCAATAAGACCACCAGTTTCAAGAAGAGCAAGGGTAAGAAAAGCTTCAAGAAAGACGACAAAGCATTTGCCGCGCCCGGTAAACCAGTTGCTGGGAAGAAGCCAAAGAAAGGACCCAAGCCTAAGAATGATTGCTATTACTGCAAGGGAACCGGTCACTTGAAGCGGAATTGCCCTAAGTACTTAGCGGACAAGAAGGCCGGCAATGTCAAACGTATATGTGATATACTTGTTATTAATGTGTACCTTATCAGCACTCTTAGTAGATCCACGGTATTTGATACCAGTGTTGTTGCTCACATTTGCATCCCTAACCAGGAACTGCAGAACAAGCGTAGGTTGGCTAAGGACGAGGTGACAATGCGCGTCGGGAATGGTTCCAAGGTCGATGCGATCGTCGTCGGCATGCTACCCCTACATCTACCTTCGGAGGTAGTTTTAAAACTTAATAATTGTTATTTAGTACCAGCTTTGAGCATGAACATTGTATCGGGATCTCGTTTGATGCAAGATGGCTACTCATTTAAATCTGAGAATAATGGTTGTTCTATTTATATGAGTGGTATATTTTATGGTCATGCCCAGCTGGTCAATGGTTTATTCCTGATGAATCTCGATTGTGATGTTACACATATTCATAGTGTAAGTACCAAAAGATGTAAGGTTGATAATGATAGTCCCACATACAGATGGACTTTTGGAGTCACTTGATTTTGAATCATTTGACACATGCGAACCGTGCCTCATGGGCAAGATGGCCAAGACTCCGTTCTCTGGAACAATGGAGCGAGCAACCAACTTATTGGAAATAATACATACCGATTTATGCGGTCCAATGAGCGTTGAAGCTCGCAGTGGCTATTGTTATGTTCTCACCCTCACTGATGATCTGAGTAGATATGGGTCTATCTACTTAATGAAGCACAAGTCTGAAACCTTCGAAAAGTTTAAGGAATTTCAGAGTGAGGTGGAGAATCAACGAGACAAGAAAATAAAGTTTCTACGATCTGATTGTGGAGGAGAATATCTGAGTCACGAGTTTGGCACACACCTAAGGAAATGTGGAATTGTTTCACAACTCACGCCGCTTGGCACACCGCAGCGTAACGGTGTGTATGAACATTGTAATCGCACTTTATTGGATATGGTACGATCTATGATGTCTCTTACCGATTTACCGCTATCATTTTGGGGATATGCAGTGGAAACTATCTCATTCACTTTAAATAGGGCACCATCTAAATCCGTTGAGACGACACCGTACGGATTATGGTTTGGCAAGAAACCTAAGCTGTCGTTTCTAAAAGTTTGGGGCTGTGATGCTTATGTGAATAAATTTCAACCACAGAAGCTCGAACCCAAAGCGGAAAAATGCGTCTTCATAAGATACCCTAAGGAAACTATTGGGTATACCTTCTATCTTAGATCCGAGGGCAAAATCTTTGTTGCCAAGAATGGATCCTTTCTAGAGAAAGAGTTTCTCTTGAAAGAAGTAAGTGGGAGGAAAATAGAACTTGATGAGGTAATTGGACGTCCTCTCAAAGTGGAGAGTCGTGCAGCACAAGAAAATGTTTCTGAGGTGCCTGCACCGGCTAGAGAAGAAGTTAATGATGATGATCATGAAACTTTGGATCAAGTTGCTATTGAACCTCGAAGGTCGACAAGGTTACATTCCGCACCAGAGTGGTAGGGCAACCCTGTCATGAAAATCATGTTGTTGTTGTTGGAAATATGCCCTAGAGGTAATAATAATTAGTTATTATTATATTTCTTTGTTCATGATAATCGTTTATTATCCATGCTATAATTGTATTGATTGGAAACACAATACTTGTGTGGATACATGGACAAAACACTGTCCCTAGTAAGCCTCTAGTTGACTAGCTCGTTGATCAAAGATGGTCAAGGTTTCCTGGCCATAGGCAAGTGTTGTTACTTGATAACGGGATCACATCATTAGGAGAATCATGTGATGGACTAGACCCAAACTAATAGACGTAGCATGTTGATCGTGTCATTTTGTTGCTACTGTTTTCTGCGTGTCAAGTATTTGTTCCTATGACCATGAGATCATATAACTCACTGACACCGGAGGAATGCTTTGTGTGTATCAAACGTCGCAACGTAACTGGGTGACTATAAAGATGCTCTACAGGTATCTCCGAAGGTGTTCGTTGAGTTAGTATGGATCAAGACTGGGATTTGTCACTCCGTATGACGGAGAGGTATCTCGGGGCCCACTCGGTAATACAACATCACACTCAAGCCTTGCAAGCAATGTGACTTAGTGTAAGTTGCGGGATCTTGTATTACGGAATGAGTAAAGAGACTTGCCAGTAAATGAGATTGAAATAGGTATGCGGATACTGACGATCGAATCTCGGGCAAGTAACATACCGAAGGACAAAGGGAATGACATACGGGATTATATGAATCCTTGGCACTGAGGTTCAAACGATAAGATCTTCGTAGAATATGTGGGATCCAATATGGGCATCCAGGTCCCGCTATTGGATATTGACCGAGGAGTCACTCGATTCATGTCTGCATAGTTCTCGAACCCGCAGGGTCTGCACACTTAAGGTTCGATGTTGTTATATGCGTATTTGAGTTATATGGTTGGTTACCGAATGTTGTTCGGAGTCCCGGATGAGATCACGGACGTCACGAGGGTTTCTGGAATGGTCCGGAAACGAAGATTGATATATAGGATGACCTCATTTGATTACCGGAAGGTTTTCGGAGTTACCGGGAATGACGAATGGGTTCCGGGTGTTCACCGGGGGAGGGGGGGCAACCCACCTCGGGGAAGCCCATCGGCCTTGGGGGTGGCGCACCAGCCCTTAGTGGGCTGGTGGGACAGCCCAAGAAGGCCCTTTGCGCCATAGGAAGAAAATCAAAGAGAAAAGAAAAAAAAGGAGGAGGTGGGAAAGGGAAGAAGGACTCCACCTTCCAAACCAAGTTGGATTCGGTTTGGAAGGGGAGACCTTCCCCCCTTGGCTCGCCGACCCCCTTGGGGCCTCTTGAGCCCCAAGGCAAGGCTCCCCCTCTTCCCCCTATATATACGGAGGTTTTAGGGCTGATTTGAGACGACTTTTCCACGGCAGCCCGACCACATACCTCCACGGTTTTTCCTCTAGATTGTGTTTCTGCGGAGCTCGGGCGGAGCCCTGCTGAGATAAGATCACCACCAACCTCCGGAGCACCGTCACGCTGCCGGAGAACTCTTCTACCTCTCCGTCTCTCTTGCTGGATCAAGAAGGCCGAGATCATCGTCGATCTGTACGTGTGCTGAACGCGGAGGTGCCGTCCGTTCAGCACTAGATCGTGGGACTGATCGCGGGACGGTTCGCGGGGCGGATCGAGGGACATGAGGACGTTCCACTACATCAACCGCGTTCACTAACGCTTCTGCTGTACGGTCTACAAGGGTACGTAGATCACACATCCCCTCTCGTAGATGGACATCACCATGATAGGTCTTCGTGCGCGTAGGAAATTTTTTGTTTCCCATGCGACGTTCCCCAACAGTGGCATCATGAGCTAGGTTCATGCATAGATGTCTTCTCGAGTAGAACACAAAAGTTTTTGTGGGCGGTGACGTGCGTTTTGCTGCCCTCCTTAGTCTTTTCTTGATTCCGCGGTATTGTTGGATCGAAGCGGCTCGGACCGACATTAATCGTACGCTTACGAGAGACTGGTTTCATCGCTACGAGTAACTCCGTTGCTCAAAGATGACTGGCGGGTGTCAGTTTCTCCAACTTTAGTTGAATCGGAATTGACCGAGGAGGTCCTTGGATGAGGTTAAATAGCAATTCATATATCTCCGTTGTGGTGTTTGCGTAAGTAAGATGCGATCCTACTAGATACCCATGGTCACCACGTAAAACATGCAACAACAAAATTAGAGGACGTCTAACTTGTTTTTGCAGGGTATGCTTGTGATATGATATGGCCGATGATGTGATGTGATATATTGGATGTATGAGATGATCATGTTGTAATAGATAATATCGACTTGCACGTCGATGGTACGGCAACCGGCAGGAGCCATAGGGTTGTCTTTATACTAACGTTTGTGCTTGCAGATGTGTTTACTATTTTGCTAGGATGTAGCTTTAGTAGTAATAGCATGAGTAGCACGACAACCCCGATGGCGGCACGTTGATGGAGATCATGATGATGGAGATCATGGTGTGACGCCAGTGACAAGAAGATCGTGCCGGTGCTTTGGTGATGGAGATCAAGAAGCGCATGATGATGGCCATATCATGTCACTTATGAATTGCATGTGATCTTAATCCTTTTTGCACCTTATCTTGCTTAGAACGACGGTAGCATTATGAGGTGATCTCTCACTAAAATTTCAAGACGAAATTGTGTTCTCCCCGACTGTGCACCGTTGCGACAGTTCTTCGTTTCGAGACACCACGTGATGATCGGGTGTGATAGACTCAACGTTCACATACAACGGGTGCAAAACAGTTGCACACGCAGAACACTCGGGTTAAGCTTGACGAGCCTAGCATGTGCAGACATGGCCTCGGAACACATGAGACCGAAAGGTCGAGCATGAATCGTATAGTTGATATGATTAGCATAGAGATGCTTACCACTGAAACTATTCTCGACTCACGTGATGATCAGACTTGAGATAGTGGATTTGGATCATGTACCACTCAAATGACTAGAGAGATGTACTTTTTGAGTGGGAGTTCTTAAGTAATATGATTGATTGAACTAATTGTCATGAACATAGTCTAATGGTCTTTGTGAATTACGATGTAGCTTGCGCTATAGCTCTACTGTTTTTATATGTTCCTAGAGAAAATTTAGTTGAAAGTTTATAGTAGCAAACTTTGCAGAGGATTGTCCTCGTTGCTGCACAGAAGGCTTATGTCCTTAATGCACCACTCGGTATGCTGCACCTCGAGCGTCGTCTGTGGATGCTGTGAACATCCGACATACACGTTTTTGATGACTACACGATAGTTCAGTACAAAATACTTAATGGCTTAGAAGCAAGGCGCCGAAGACGTTTTGAGACGTCACGGAACATAAGTGATGTTCTAAAGAAGATCAAATTGTGATTTCATGCTTGTGCCCTTGTTAAGAGGTACGAGACCTCCGACAAGATTCTTTGTCCACAAAGTAAAGGAGAAAAGCTCAATCATTGAGCGTGTGCTCAGATTGTCTGAGTACGACAATCGCTTGAATCAAGTGGGAGTTAATCTTCCAGATGAGATAGTGATGGTTCTCCAAAGTCACTGCCACCAAGCTGTGAGAGCTTTGTGATGAACTATAACATATCAAGGATAGATACAATGATCCTTGAGCGATTCGCGATGTTTGACACTGCGAAAGTAGAAATCAAGAAGGAGCATCAATAGTTGATGGTTAGTAAAACCACTAAGTTTCAAGAAAGGCAAGGGCTAGAAGGGATACTTCGTGAAACAGCAAAACAGTTGCTGCACTAATGAAGAGACCCAAGATTAAACCCAAACCCGAGACTAAGTGCTTCTGTAATGAGGGTAACAGTCACTGAGGCGGAGCAACTCTAGATACTTGGTAGATAAGAAGGCTGGCAAAAGTCGAAAGAAGTATATTTGATATACATGATGTTGATGTGTACTTTACTAGTACTCCTAGTAGCATGAGGGTATTGGATACCGGTTCGGTTGCTAAGTGATTAGTAACACGGAATGATAGCTACGGCGTAAACGGAGACTAGCTAAAGGCGAGGTGACGATACGTGTTGGAAGTGTTTCCAAGATTGATATGATCAAAACGTCGCACGCTCCCTCTACCATCGGGATTGGTGTTAAACCGAAATAATTGTTATTTGGTGCTTGCGTTAAGCATGAAACATGATTGGATCGTGTTTATTGCAATACGATTATTCATTTAAAGAGAATAATGGTTACTCTGTTTGCTTGAATAATCACCTTTAATGGTTTATTGAATCTCGATCGTAGTGTTACACATGTTCATAATATTGGTGCCAAAAGACGCGAGGTAATGATGATAGTACCACTTACTTGTGGCACTGCCGCTTGAGTCATGTTGGTATAAATTGCATGAAGAGGCTCCATGCTGATGGATCTTTATACTCACTTGATTTTGAATCACTAGTGACATGCAAATCATACCACATGAGCAAGGCCTTGTTTTCATTGAGATGAAATAAGATAGTAACTTGTTGGAAGTGATACATTTTGATGTATGAAGTCCAATGGGTGCTGAGGCACGCAGTGGATATCATTATGTTCTTACTTCAATGACGATTTGAGTAGATACTAGAGTATTTGCTTAATGAATCACAAGTCTGAAATATCGAAAAGTTCAATTCTGTTTCGGAGTGAAGTTCGTCGTAACAAGAGGATAAACTGTCTATGATATGATCATAGAAATAAATATCCGAGTTACGAGTTTTGGTATGCAGTTAAGACACTGTGGAAATTGTTTCGCGGTTCATGCCACCTAGAACATCATAGTGTGATGATGTGTCTGAATGTCATAGCCACACACTATTTGGTCTGGTGCATGCTATGATGTCTCTTATCGAATTACCACTATCGTTTATGGGTTAAGCATTAGAGACAACCGCATTCACTTTAAATAGGGCACCACATATTTCCGTTGAGATGACACAGTATAGACTCAGGTTTAGAGAAATCTAAACTGTCGTTTCTTGAAAGTTTGGGGTTTCGACACTTATGTGAAAAAGTTTCAGTCTGATAAGCTCGAACCCAAAGCGGATAAATGCATCTTCATAGGATATCCAAAACAGTTGGGTACATCTCCTATCTCAGATCCAAAAGCAAAGTGTTTGTTTCTAGAAACGGATCCTTTCTCGAGGAAAGGTTTCTCTCGAAAGAATTGAGTGGGAGGGTGGTAGAACTTGATGAGGTTATTGAACCATCACTTCAACCAGTGTGTAGCAGGGCGCAGGAAGTTGTTCCTGTGGCGCCTACACCAATTGAAGTGGAAGCTGATGATGGTGATCATCGAGCATCGGATCAAGTTACTACAAGCCACGTAGGTTGACAAGGTCACGTACTACTGCAGAGTGGTACGGTAACCCTGTCTTGGAGGTCATGTTGTTGAGCAACAATGAACCTACGAGTTATGAAGAAAGCAATGGTGGGCTTAGATTCTGACAAATGGCTGGAAGCCATGAAATCCGAGAGAGGATCCATGTATGAAAACAAAGTGTAGACTTTGGAAGAACTACTTGATGGTCATAGGACTATTGAGTAAAGATGGATATTTAAAAGGAAGACATGCGATGATAGTGATAAGTCACTATTAAAAAAAGCTCGACTTGTCGCAAAGATGTTTCCGACAAGATCAAACGGTTGACTATGATGAGACTTTCTCACTCGTAGCGATGCTAAAAGTCTGTTAGAATTATGTTAGTAGTTGATGCATTATTTATGAAATATTGCACATAGGATGTCAAAACATTGTTTCCTCGACGGTTTCCTTGAGCAAACATTGTATGTGATACAACCAGGAGGTTTTGTCGATCCTAAAGATACTAGCAAGTATGTAAGCTCCAGCGATCCTTCGATGGACTGGTGCAAGCATCTCGGAGTTGGAATATACACTTTCATGAGATGATCAAAGATTTTGGGTTTGTAGAAGGTTTATGAGAAACTTGTATTTCCAAAAAAGTGAGTGGGAACACTATAGAATTTCTGATAAGTATATGTGGTGGACATATTGTGGATCAGAAGTAATTTAGAATTTCTGTAAAGCATACAAGGTTGTTTGAAAGGAGTTTTTCAAAGGAATACCTAGATTGCGCTACTTGAACGTTGAGCATCAAAGATCTATGGAGATAGATCGAAAGCGCTTAATAGAAGTTTCAACAAGATGCATGCCTTGACAAGTTTTTGAAGGAGTTCAAAATAGATCAGCAAAGGAGGAGTTCTTGGTTGCGTTGTAAGGTGTGAATTTGAGTAAGACTCAAAACCCGACCACGGAAGAATAAAGAGATTAGACGAAGGTCGTCTTCTATGCCTTAGCTGTAGACTCTAAAGTATGCCATGCTGAGTATCGCACCTGATGTGTGCCTTGCACCAAGTCTGTTAAGAGGTACATAGAGTGATCCAGGATTGAATCACTGATCAGCAGTCAAAGTTATCCTTAGTAATTAAATAGACTAAGAAATTTTTCTCGATTATGGAGGTGCTTAAATAGTTCGTCGTAAAGGGTTACGTCGATGCAAGCTTTGACACTAATCCGAATAACTATGAGTAGTGAAACGGATTCGTATAGTAGAGTAGATATTTGGAGCATTTTCGAATAGCACGTAGTAGCAGCATCTATAAGATGACATAAAGATTTGTAAAGAACGCACGGATCTGAAAGTTTCAGAACCATTGACTAAAACCTCTCTCACGAGCAAGACGTGATCAGACCCTAGAACTATATGGGTGTTGGATTCGTTGAAATCACATGGTGATGTGAACTAGATTATAGACTCTAGTGCAAGTGGGAGACTGTTGGAAATATGCCATAGAGGCAATAATAATTAGTTATTATTATATTTCTTTGTTCATGATAATCGTTTATTATCCATGCTATAATTGTATTGATTGGACACACAATACTTGTGTGGATACATAGACAAAACACTGTCCCTAGTAAGCCTCTAGTTGACTAGCTCGTTGATCAAAGATGGTCAAGGTTTCCTAGCCATAGGCAAGTGTTGTTACTTGATAACGGGATTACATCATTATGAGAATCATGTGATGGACTAGACCCAAACTAATAGACGTAGCATGTTGATCGTGTCATTTTCTTGCTACTGTTTTCTGCGTGTCAAGTATTTGTTCCTGTGACCATGAGATCATATAACTCACTGACACCGGAGGAATGTTTTGTGTGTATCAAACGTCGCAATGTAACTGGGTGACTATAAAGATGCTCTACAGGTATCTCTGAAGGTGTTCGTTGAGTTAGTATGGATCAAGACTGGGATTTGTCACTCCGTATGACCGAGAGGTATCTCGGGGCCCACTCGGTAATACAACATCACACACAAGCCTTGCAAGCAATGTGACTTAGTGTAAGTTGCGGGATCTTGTATTACGGAACGAGTAAAGAGACTTGCCGGTAAACGAGATTGAAATAGGTATGCGGATACTAACGATCGAATCTCGGGCAAGTAACATACCGAAAGACAAAGGGAATGACATACGGGATTATATGAATCCTTGGCAGTTAGGTTCAAATGATAAGATCTTCGTAGAATATGTGGGATCCAATATGGGCATCCAGGTCCCGCTATTGGATATTGACCGAGGAGTCACTCGGGTCATGTCTGCATAGTTCTCGAACCCGCAGGGTCTGCACACTTAAGGTTCGACGTTGTTATATGCGTATTTGAGTTATATGGTTGGTTATCGAATGTTGTTCGGAGTCCCGGATGAGATCACGGACATCACGAGGGTTTCCGGAATGGTCCGGAAACGAAGATTGATATATAGGATGACCTCATTTGATTACCGGAAGGTTTTCGGAGTTACCGGGAATGTACCGGGAATGACGAATGGGTTCCGAGTGTTCACCGGGGGGCAACCCACCTCGGGGAAGCCCATAGGCCTTGGGGGTGGCGCACCAGCCCTTAGTGGGCTGGTGGGACAGCCCAAGAAGGCCCTATGCACCATAGGAAGAAAATCAAAGAGAAAAGAAAAAAAAAGGAGGAGGTGGGAAAGGGAAGAAGGACTCCACCTTCCAAACCAAGTTGGATTCGGTTTGGAAGGGGAGACCTTCCCCCCTTGGCTCGGCCGACCCCCTTGGGGCCTCTTGAGCCCCAAGGCAAGGCTCCCCCTCTTCCCCCTATATATACAGAGGTTTTAGGGCTGATTTGAGACGACTTTTCCACGGCAGCCCAACCACATACCTCCACGGTTTTTCATCTAGATCGCGTTTCTGCGGAGCTCGGGCGGAGCCCTGCTGAGATAAGATCCCCACCAACCTCCGGAGCGCCGTCACGCTGCCGGAGAACTCTTCTACCTCTCCGTCTCTCTTGCTGGATCAAGAAGGCCGAGATCATCGTTGAGCTGTACGTGTGCTGAACGCGAAGGTGTCGTCCGTTCGGCACTAGATCGTGGGACTGATCGCGGGACGGTTCGCGGAGCGGATCGAGGGACGTGAGGACGTTCCACTACATCAACCGCGTTCACTAACGCTTCTGCTGTACGGTCTACAAGGGTACGTAGATCACACATCCCCTCTCGTAGATGGACATCACCATGATAGGTCTTCGTGCGCGTAGGAAAATTTTTGTTTCCCATGCGACGTTCCCCAACAGTTGGACAACAATGAACCTTCAAACTATGAAAAAGCGATGGCGGGCCCGGATTCCAACAAATGGCTTGAGGCCATGAAATCCGAGATAGAATCCATGTATGAGAACAAAGTATGGACTTTGGTGGACTTGCCCGATGATCGGCGAGCCATAGAAAATAAATGGATTTTTAAGAAGAAGACTGATGCAGATGGTAATGTAACCATCTATAAGGCTCGACTTGTTGCTAAGGGTTATTGACAAGTTCAAGGGATTGAGTACCATCAGACCTTCTCACCTGTAGTGATGCTGAAGTCAGTATGAATCATATTATAAATTGCCACATTTTATGATTATGAAATCTAGCAATTGGGCGTCAAAACAACATTCCTGAACGGCTCTCTTAAAGAAGAATTGTATATGATACAGTCGGAAGGTTTTGTCGATCCTAGCAATGCTAACAAGGTATGCAAGCTCCAGCGCTCCATCGATGGGCTGGTGCAAGCATCTCGGAGTTGGAAGATTCGCTTTGATGAGGTGATCAAAGCGTTTGGGTTTGTACAGACTTATGGAGAAGCATGTATTTACAAGAAAGTGAGTGGGAGCTCTGTAGATCTGTAGCATCAAGGCCTATTTGAATAAGAGTTTTTCAATGAAGGACCTTGGAGAAGCTGCTTACATATTAGGCATCAAGATCTATAGAGATAGATCGAGACGCCTCATAGGTCTTTCGCAAAGTACATACCTTGACAAGATAGTGAAGAAGTTCAATATGGAAAACTCAAAGAAAGGGTTCTTGCCAGTTTTGCAAGGTATGAGATTGAGTATGACTCAGTCGCTGACCACGGCAGCAGATAGAGAGAAGATGAGTTCTGTCCCCTACGCTTCAGCCGTGGGCTCTCTAATGTATGCCATGCTGTGTACCAGACCTGATATAAACCTTGCGATAAGCTTGGTAGGGAGGTACCAAAGTAATCCCGGTGTAGAACACTGGACAGCGGTCAAGAATATCCTTAAGTACCTGAAAAGGACTAAGGAAATGTTTCTCGTTTATGGAGGTGACGAAGAGCTCGTCGTAAAGGGTTACGTCGACGCTAGCTTCGACACAGATCCGGATGACTCTAAGTCACAAACCGGATACGTATATGTGTTGAATGGTGGGGCAGTGAGCTGGTGCAGCAGCAAGCAAGAAGTCGTGGCAGCATCTACATGTGAAGCGGAGTACATAGCTGCTTCAGAAGCGGCTCATGAAGGAATTTGGATGAAGGAGCTCATCACCGACCTTGGAGTGGTTCCAAGCGCGTCGGGTCCTATGACACTCTTCTGTGACAACACTGGAGCCATTGCCATAGCCAAGGAGCCTAGGTTTCACCGGAAGACGAAGCACATCAAGCGCCGCTACAACTCCATCCAGGACCATGTCCAAACTGGACTGATAGATATTTGTAAAGTACACACGGATCTGAATATTGCAGACCCGTTGACTAAACCTCTTCCACGAGCAAAACATGATCAACACCATGATGCTATGGGTGTTCGATACATCACAATGTAACTAGATTATTGACTCTAGTGCAAGTGGGAGACTGTTGGAAATATGCCCTAGAGGCAATAATAAAATGGTTATTATAATATTTCCTTGTTCATGATAATCGTCTATCGTTCATGCTATAATTGTATTAATAGGAAACAGTAATGCATGTGTGAATGAATAGATCACAATGTGTCTCTAGCAAGCCTCTAGTTAGCTAGCTCGTTAGTCAATAGATGATCATGGTTTCCTGATCATGGACATTGGATGTCATTGATAACGGGATCACATCATTGGGAGAATGATGTGGTGGACAAGACCCAATCCTAAGCCTAGCACTAGATCGTATTGTTCGCATGCTAATGCTTTTCTAATGTCAAGTATCTTTTCCTTCGACCGTGAGATTGTGCAACTCCCGGATACCGTAGGAGTGCTTTGGGTGTATCAAACGTCACAACGTAACTAGGTGACTATAAAGGTGCACTACGGGTACCTCCGAAAGTGTCTGTTGGGTTGGCACGAATCGAGATCGGGATTTGTCACTCCGTGTGACGGAGAGGTATCTCTGGGCCCACTCGGTAGAACATCATCATGAGCTCAATGTGACTAAGGATTTAGTCACACGTGCTACGGAACGAGTAAAGAGACTTACCGGTAACGAGATTGAACAAGGTATAGGTATACCGATGATCGAATCTCGGGCAAGTTCTATACCGACAGACAAAGGGAATCGCATACGGGATTGATTGAATCCTTGACATCGTGGTTCATCCGATGAGATCATCGTGGAGCTAGTAGGAGCCACCATGGGTATCCAGACCCCGCTGATGGTTATTGGCCAGAGAGGTGTCTCGGTCATGTCTGCCTGTCTCCCGAACCCGTAGGGTCTACACACTTAAGGTTCGATGACGCTAGGGTTATAGGGAATTGTTGTACGAGGTTATCGAAAGTTGTTCGGAGTCCCGGATGAGATCCCGGACGTCACGAGGAGCTCCGTAATGGTCCGGAGGTAAAGATTGATATATAGGACGGATGGTTTCGGACACCGGAAGTGTTTCGGGCATCACCGGTAACGTACCGGGACCACCGGGACCACCGGAGGTGGTCCCGGGGGACCACCGAAGGGGGGCTGCGACCCCAAGAGGTAAGATGGGCTAAGTGGGGGTGGGAACCAGCCCCTAGTTGGGCTGGTGCGCCTCCCCACTCAGCCCATGGCGCAGGGGAAAGAAAAAGAGGGGGGAACCCTAACTTAGGTGGGCCTTAGGCCCACCAGAGGGGTGCGCCACCCCCTCCTCCCCATCTGGCCGCCACTCCCCCCATCTGGGAGGGCTGCCGCACCCCCTAGGGTGGGAACCCTAGGGGTGGCACCCCCTCTCCCCTTCCCCTATATATAGTGGGCACTTTTGGCCTTTGGAGGACACAGTTTTCCCTCTCCCTCGGCGCAGCCCTGCACTTCTTCCTCCTCCTCTCTGCCGGCGCTTGGCGAAGCCCTGCCGGGAGACCTCGTCTCTCCACCAACACCACGCCGTCGTGTTGCTAGTCTTCTTCCCCAACCTCTCCCTCCTCCTTGCTGGATCAAGGTGCGGGAGACGTCACCGGGCTGCACGTGTGTTGAACGCGGAGGTGCCGTTGTTCGGCACTAGATCGGAATCGCTGCGAGTACGACTCCATCAACCGCGTTCTAGCAACGCTTCCGCTTAGCGATCTTCAAAGGTACGAAGATGCTCTTACCCCTCTCTCGTTTCTGGTCTCTCCATAGGAAGATCTGAACATGCGTAGGAAAAATTTTGAATTTATGCTACGATAACCAACAGGCAGCAACAAATCCTTGGACAAACACGCCTATAACCTTCATGGAGGGACACCAGCCAGGATTATGCTCTAACCAGACACCCTCCATATTAGTCCTTAATCCCATTATAGATGGTTTCAAACTATCCAAGGTACTAATAGATGACAGCACTGGTTTAAACATCATTTACGAGGATACCTTGGATAAAATGCAGTTTGATAGACCTTGCATCGAATGGAGCAGCACAACCTTTCAAGGAATTATCCGTGGAAGAGAAGCGCGATGGATATGCCGAGTCTCCCTCAATTTAGTATTCTACATCTATGAGAATTACACGTCCGAAGAACTCACCTTCCATATTGTTCCCTTCAAAAGCGGCCATCACACTCTTTTGGGACGAGAGGTGTTCACAAGATTCTAGGCCATATCGCATTATGGGTACATGAAGCTCAAAATGCTCGGGCCTAACAGTGTCCTAGAGGCAATAATAAAGTGGTTATTATTATATTTTCTAGTTCATGATAATGGAAATATGCCCTAGAGGCAATAATAAAGTGGTTATTATTATATTTTCTAGTTCATGATAATAGTATATTATTCACGCTATAATTGTATTCACCGGAAACCGTAATACATGTGTGAATTTATAGATCACAATGTGTCCCTAGTGAGCCTCTAGTTGGCTAGCTCATTGATTAGTAGGTGATCATGTTTTCCTGATCATGGACATTGGATGTCATTGATAACGGGATTACATCATTGGGGAATGATGTGATGTACAAGACCCAATCCTAAGCATAGCACTACATCGTGTTGTTCGTCTGCTAAAGCTTTTCTAATGTCAAGTATCGTTTCCTTAGACCATGAGATTGTGCAACTCCCGAATACCGTAGGAGTACTTTGGGTGCATCAAACGTCACAACGTAACTGGGTGATTATAAAGGTGCACTACAGGTATCTCCGAAAGTGTCTGTTGGGTTGTGCGAATCGAAACTGGGATTTGTCACTCTGTGTGACAAAGAGGTATCTTTGGGCCCACTCGGTAATCCATCATCATATTGAGCTCAGTGTGACTAAGGAGTTCGCCATGGGATGATGTATTACGGGACGAGTAAATAGACTTGCCGGTAACGAGATTGAACAAGGTATAGGGATACCGACGATCGAATCTCGAGAAAGTATCATACCGGTAGACAAAGGGAATTGCACACGGGATTGATCGAATCCCCGACATCGTGGTTCATCCAATGAGATCATCGAGGAACATGTGGGAACCAACATGGATATACAGACCCTGTTGTTGGTTATTGATCGGAGAGGTGTCTCGGTCATGTCTGCATTGGGTCCACAGACTTAAGGTTCAATGACGCTAGGGTTATAGGGGAATAGTGTACATGGTTACCGAAGGTAGTTCGGAGTCCCCGGTGAGATCACGGATGTCACGAGGAGTTCCAAAATGGTCCGGAGCTAAAGATTTACGTATAGGAAGTGAGGAATTAGTCACCGGAAGTGTTTCGCGCGGTACCAGTAATGTACCGGGTCCACCGGAAGGGTTCTGGGGTCCACCGGCAAGGGCCACCATCCCCGAACGGGTGTATGGGCCAAAAGTTGGAGGGAACCAGCCCATATGTGGACTGGTGCGCCATTACCAGTAGCCCAAGGTGCAAGAAGAGGGGAGGTGGGCTAACCCTAGGCCTGATGGGCTAGCCCACCATAGGGCACCGCTCCCTCGACCCTTTGGACGCTGCCCCAAAGGCCATCTAGGGCTACCGCACCCTTAGGGTGGGAAACCCTAAGGGTGGGCACCCTCCTCCCTCTCCTCCTATATATAGTAAGGGGTTTGTGGCTGATTTGAGACAACTTTTCTCTCTATCTCAGCGCAGGCCTACACCTCCTCCTCCTCGTCCTCCATAGTGCTTGGCGAAGCCGTGTCGGAGTGACACGTAGCTCCACCGTCACCACGCCGTCGTCCTGCCGGAGCTCTCCCTCAACCTCTCCTCCCTCCTTGCTGGATCAAGGTGTTGGGGACATCACCGGGCTGCACGTGTGTTGAACGCGGAGGCGCCGTCATTCGACGCATAGATCGGAATCCACCACAATCTGAATCTCTGCGAGTACGACTCCATCAACCGCATTCTAGCAACGCTTCCGCTTAGCGATATTCAAAGGTATGAAGATGCTCTACTCCTTTGCTCGTTGTTTCTTTCTCCATAGATATATCCTTGCATGGCATAGGAATTTTTTTGAAATTACTATGTCCCCAACACCAAGAACCGTCCTTACCCACGCAAAGCCACAATGATGATATTCAAATTGCTATTTAACCTTCTACAAGGATTGCCTTTGTCGAATCCGATTCAACTAAAGTGGGAGAGACAGACACCCACCAGCCATCTTTATGCAACAAGTTGCATGTCAGTCGATGGAACCGGTCTCTCGGACATGGACGAGTAAGGTTGGTTCGGACCGCTTCATCCAACAATACCGACGAATCAAAATAAGACTAACGAAATAAGCAATATGAATATCAATGCCCACAAAACCTTTTGTGTTCTACTCGTGCATGTTATCTATGCAGACCTAGCTCTGTTACCACTTTTGGGGAACCTCGCATGGGGAACAAAAAATTTCCTACGCTCATCAAGATCAATCTATGGAGACTAACATCTACGAGAGAGGGAGTGCATCTACATACCCTTGTGTCACATGATTATCGTGTACCCATGGCTCATTTTTTGCGATGGCATTCATAGTAGCTCTTTTGGCGTCGATGTCGGGTATACACATGGTAGTGACATGCCAGTTTTCTTATTCAACATTCTTAGCCCATTTGACGTTGAATATCATTGCACTGTGTAGTCCAGAGTAGTCAAGCTCCAAGATCTTTTCGACCTTTATGTAAAATCTTTCAGTTGCGGTGTTGCCGTCGGTCATGCATTCCATCGTGACCCCTGAGTTCTGAAAATCACTATTTATATCTTTGGCATCTTGTAGAACATGTATTTATTGATATTGTATGACTGACATGTCGTGAGGTTGGCCATGGGGCCATTTGCTAAGGCGTATATGAGAAATCCGTCCGTAGAGCCCTGTTCCGAGGGATTGGCAAGAACATGCTCTTTGAGCCAAGGCAGGAAAGTGGAGTTGTGCTCTCTAATAACTTCAGTGTTCGTCCTGCATAGCCCACGGCCAGGATACTTCTTTGTGATGGCTCTAACTAATGGAGAGAGAGGAGAAGTGGGGAAAAAGAGAAAGGGGTTGCTTTAATGGAGGTGGTGTAGTTGCTAGGGGCATTAAAGAGAGAGAAAGAGAGCTTCACGAAAGAGAGTAATGGGGGGAGAAGAAGTAGTGAGGAAGAAGCAAAGTGAGGGAGAGAGGAGGGGCAGGGAAGAGTGAAGGGAGAGAAGAGAAGGGAGGGGAAAGGGAGGGAAAAGGTGGCTTCTGCGCCTTAGTAGTTGTGCCGGGGGACGAAACGCGCTACTGCTAACCTTTTAGCAGTAGCGCGTGTTGATGAGCTTTGCTACTCTGAATCGGGGCCCACAACATGGCACGGTAAAATTTTAGTTGTAGCAATGGGTCTTCGACACGCGCTACTACTAACTATTTAGCAGTAACACACTTACACAGAGCCGCGCTCCTTCTTTGATAAGCCCGATAAATAATTTCTAGTTGGCATAGTCGTAGCGCGTTTAGGCAGAGGCGTGCTACTTCTAATGGTATAGCACTAGTGCCTATGTAATGACCGCTGTACTGTAACTTAGTAGTAGTGCCCTGATCAAAGCTGCGCTACTCCTAAGCTTCCACGTATAAGGTTTTCCCTAGTAGTGGTTTTTCATCATAGGCTTTTACCATAGCTTCTACTATATGTTGGGTAAAAGCTTTATTTTGTTCAAAAGCATTGGATGAGCTAATTATGTATTGCCGCAAAGAAATACATTCTACTAAAGAGAAATTAGCATAATTAAAATCCTTGTAATCCAAGATAGTGGGCACATCACTAGTAAAAGTTTTAACCTCTCCAAACTCACTTTTTTCAGTTTTATCAGTATAGTCATCACCCACCAAGAAATTGATAGGCTATCTAGCTAGAGTTAACTCATATACAGTCCATTTATCATTTATTTTCATATTAGTAAACAAATATTCAATAGGAGAAGTACCAAGCACTTTAAGATCATCACGATTCCGGTAAAAACCGGGTGGAAGAGCTTTTTCTAGGAATTCTCGCTTAGCTTTCAACTTAGCGGTCATCTTGTTACTTTCATTAATAGATATTTGGATAGATTTAGTAATCTCATTAAAATCATGCTTGGTTGGCAAAGTTTTACTTTTGAGAGTTTCTACATCATGAGCAATTCTATCGATGTTTTTAGCCAAAACATTAAGCGTATGCAACTTTTCTTCTACCATTGTATTAAAAATATTTTGAGAACTAAAGAAAAATTTAATTATGTTCTCGATATCATAGGGTATCCTATTAGCATTTTTAGAAGAATTTCCGTTAGAGTTTCCATAAGAGTTTCCGTAATTGTTAGAGGAATTACCGGGATACGACCTAGTATTGAAATTTCCTCTGTAGACATCGTTATTGAAATTGTTTCGAGAGATAAAGTTCACATAAAAAGCACCATCATTTCTCTCAATCAAGGTAGGAAAAGTCGTATCATTTGTATCAACATTATTATTTTTTCTAGCGACCATATTCATAAGAGCATCTACCTTTTCACTCAAAGTAGGGATTTCCTCAACAGAATTTTCCTTCTTACGAGTTGGAACTATTTTGGTATACCATTGTTTGTCATGATGTTATACAAAATTTTGGTGGCCTCTCATAATATCACATCCATGAAGGTACCACGTGTAACATAATCTATAAGATTTCTAGACCCAAAGTTCAGTTCAACATAGAAATTTTGGATAATCATCCACAAGTTTAAACCATGAGTAGGGCAACTTCTAATCATTAATTTCATCATTTCCCAAGCTTGTGCAACATGTTCTTGACCATGTTGTTTAAAATTTATAATTTTATTTCTAAGGGAGATGATATTAATAGGAGGAAAATACCTGGCAATAAAAGCATCTTTGCATTTATCCCAAGTTGCAATACTATTACGTGGTAAAGATGAAAACCAAGCCTTACCTTTATATCTTAGTGAAAAAGGAAATAATTTTAATTTCACAAAATCATTATCCATGTCCTTTTTCTTTTGCATATCATAAAGTTCAATAAATGTATTATGATGAGCAGCGGGATCCTGATACGTCCCAAACGTATCTATACTTTCTGCTTGTTCCATGATCTTTTGGGTGGCATTGTTATATGTTTTGCTACACTTTTATATCATTTTCCACATATTTGGACTAACCTACTAACTCAGTGCACCCAGTGCCAGTTTCTGTCTCCTAATGTCTATTTTGCGGGGGTTTTACCAAATTTTCCGAAGCCCGAAAAATTCCAGGAAAAATATATAAAAAATGAGCTAAACAGAAGCTTCTAGATAACCAAAGATGGGCTAGAGGGGGCCAGGGGCTGCCCAGGCGACCTGCTGGCACGGCCAAGCCCTAGGCCGCGCCAGGAGGCCGCCTGGGTGGGCCTCACCTCCTATGGTGCCCTCCTTTGGCCTATATTTAGAGTCCCGATAGGAAACCCTTCCACAACTTCGAGAATCGCGAATTTCTCCATCGTTCCGCCGTCGCAGCGCTTCCGAGATCTGGAGCGTCAGAAGACCTCTTCTCGGCACCCTGTTAGAGGGAGGATTGACCTCCGGGAGCTTCTCCACCGCCATGGACGCTTCCCGGACGTGTCGTGAGTAGTCCTCCTTGGACCATGGGTCCATGACCAGTAGCTACCTGATGTCTTCTCTCCAATCTTGTGCTTCAATGGTTAGTCCTTGTGAGCTGCCCTACATGATCAAGGCATCTATGCAATTCTCTTGCTATTGCTATGCTCGGTTTGTTGGGATCCGATGGATTATGAGATTATGTTCAGATTATTATGAGTTATATATTTGATTATCCTTTTATATTATGTTCCTTAGTGATTCATGCATGTTCTCCGTTCCTATTTATTGCTTTGGTCGAGTAGTAGATTGTAACTCCAAGAGGGAGCATTATGCATGATTGTGGGTTCATGCCCCTCGATGTCTAGCTTGAGTGACAGAAACATGAGACTCGGGGATGTGTTGTTGCCACCAGGGAGAAAACAACGGTGCTTGTGACCACGGTTGCAAGGATTGTTTACCTTACGCATAGTTCGTTAATGTAGTTGTCCATTCCTTTGAGTTTAAACTTTGTGTGGGGGTCGCAACTTAATACCGGCAAGATGTTCTGGATAGATATCTCAAGGTGGATGATTAGTAAGTAGATGCTGATGAATAAATGGTCTACTTGTCTTGGCGTACTGCCCATTACTATTGAACCTCTAACTATCAAGTAGCATAATTAGCATTGCGGTGCGTTCATAATCCTATCAATTGCCCAACTATGATTTTTTTACGCAAGCATAGTTGTTTATCGTCTTTTGGGAGAGAGACATCACTAGTGAACATCATGTGACTCCGGTCCATATCACCATCATTCTTTACACCTCCATCATTTACCGGTTTCATTTACTTTTCTGTTGCAATCATTATTACCTTCCCGCTTGTGTTTTGATCATTTGCAAACTACAAGGCCGGAGAGATTGACAACCTCTCTGTACTCGTTGGGAGCAAAGTTATTTGTTGTGTGTGCAGGTCCACGTCTTCTGCTGACCAGGACAGGAGACACCTACTTGTTGGTCCTAGGAGTCCTCTTGCTTCGATAAACCTTACAGTTCCCGTGTGAGGGAAAACTTGCTGCTGACTACATCTCAACCTTCCACTTGGGGTAACCAATGAGGTGCGAGAAGTATATACATCATCTCATCATCAGATCCTCATTGGGACTTCCCAACAATTGTTCTTTCATCACAAGATTCAGCAATGCAGCATTAATATCATAAAACTCTCCTTTACTCGCGGGTGGTATATGAGTACTAATAAAATGTGGCACCCCGACCGAAACACCCCGTATTTCAGCCCAGAGATAAAGTCTTCTTGAATTCGGCACTGCTTGGCATAGAGCAAATCAATTCTTTATTACAAATGACACGGATACAATGGTTTCGATATCACAACAAATTACATTGGCATGATGACACTACGCCCGATGTGGTAGCTCTATGCTAGCAGCAACACAACTCGAAGGAGTGGAACAACTTCTAGTAGCGCAACAATGACAATAGTGGTGAACTCTATTCCGCACGGACTCTGGTTGGAACGCCTATCCTAGCTCGTTGACGCGTCAACCAATCAATCATGGAATGACCTGCAAACTGGCATGACACACCAGGTGAGTACTTTCAATGTACTCACAAGCTTTCCGCAACCAAAGCAATCAAGACAAACAATATCATGGCATTTACAAGTTACAACTCAATGATGAACATGATGTTGTTAGAACAATACGAGATGAGCATGGCATGAACATATGAACATGATGATACTAGTATGTAGCATGTTTAAACTATGATGTCTCATAGTCACCACATGTGTCAACTTACCATCATGGACATCGCAAGATAAAATCAGGATCAAATCGAGCTTGGTATTAACAATACTGTATTGATTCTTACATAACCACAAAGAGCTTGATCTTTACCCGGAATCATCACATGACATGAGAAATCCTCAACCAACTTCGGTATCCACGATGATGCGATGATCATATCATGATCACGTAAACACCAATCAACTTCTTTCTTCATCAAACCAGGATTGTTTATTAAGTAGGTTATTACTACCGTTGACTCATAGTGCAACCTACTTCGAACTGGGCCCATATCCGCGGGTGCAGCTATCGATAGATTATACGCACTCTGCAGAGGTTTGTACATTGTACCCACACCATAGAATCCATGGCCTCGTATTCCTATTCGGGTGGACCAACGATGTTCCGATAAAACCTCTCCCAGCCACTCCTACAAACTCCACTTTGGGCTAAGTCATAGGTGGCCCCGATGCCACTGTGGACATCCACCGACCACGGTCGTGGCAAAACGAATACGGTCCCAAATCGGGACATGATCTCAATACCAACACAGGCACACAAGGCTTATGGCCGCCTACCTAATCAGGGTAACACGCATGCATAACATTCCCTAGTTGGAGGCATCGGCAGGAGGCATGACAAGAGACCGCATTAAGGCCTTCCCATACATGCAAGTGTGGCTGCACTGGTCAGCTTGACTTGATGGCGCTATGATTCAGCCAACAAGTGTTCAAGTTCTATTAATATGTGGTTAAACTTGAAAAGTAAATGAGCTGAGTCATGAAATAACATGATGAAATGACTATGCATGTGAGCATGATACCATCAAAAATATGGATGGGAAGAATAACCATTTTAACATGTGAATCATTAGCATAAACAATAATAAAGCACTTAGTCCACTAGATGTAGATGAACATGGCATTGCGATGATCATGCATATCGCAAGTACTTCGCATAACAGACGATAATCATCATATACTAACAAGCATTTAATAATAACAAGCATGACGAATGAGAATAATACTAGCAAGTAATCATATACTAACATGGTGCATAAGAGCATAGCATGATGATAAGCATGGATCCACAAGCATAACTGAAACAGGAACCACAGTAGTAACTAAGCAAACAGTTATTAAACATTCAAGTGTAAACCATGACTACTGCAAGACCATCAGGCAAGTGGTTTTCATGGCTTGCCTCGGGATGAAGGGTCCACCGAGGAGAGGCGCGAGGAACACGCCAAATGATTTGTCGGAAACACTTCTCTTTCGAAAGGGGCTGATTAGGGGTAAGGGCAGAATGGTCATTTTCAATATGGGGCCACCTATGGAAAATGGTACCACGAGAACAGGCTCGACGAGACGAAAACAGGGGCTTTGGAATCACCTGAATTGGAGCTATGGTTGCAAAGATATGGATTAATGAAAATCAGGGACTAACCTGAAAGAAATATTCACAACGAGGCCCTTGGCAGTTTTGACAGAATACACTTTCAGAGAATTGAAAGTGCATTTTGGCCCGAAGAACGCAAGAATACACTTTTCTAAGAAGAAAGTGCATTTTACCTCGAGGCTGCAGCAGAGTACACCTTCGAAATCGGAAAGCGTGTTGTTCAAAATACGCTTCCACTTAATCCACTCACGGAGTTGCCCTCATCAACCCCCGAGTGGCTCATGCAAGGGGCCCATTGGCAGGGTCGGGGGCTTCATCTTCAACCTCTCGTGTATCGCGTGCCAGATGAGAGGGGTCGGCCCCGATGATGATGACCTACGGCACGTGCCACCACCAGCGGCACCCGGCCTACCGGCGTGACCAGTGGACCAAGGCGGTCCCACATAGGAGAGGCACAACCGACGAGGATCTAGGGGAGGGGAGGGGCACTATCTGTGGTGGATGACGGCTACGGATGAGCTCAAGCTCAAGCTGTAGGGTACTAGGAAGAGAGTGAGAGAGGGTGGGAGCTTCACCGCTGCGAGGGGATCCATCTAGAGCAATAATTGCGGGGGAAGGGCTCGGTTTAGCTCGAATTCGAACAGAGGGCCGAGACGGCCATAGAAGCAATGGCAGATGGGGAGGGGGCTCGCGCACGCACTATATAGCGCAGGGGAGAGCTCTGCTCAACACGCCATGGGAGGAAACCAACGCAGGTCACGGGAAGTTGTGTTCCATCGAATGGGCATGGCTCAAAGAGGAAGAATCCGGAGGGGGCGAGGGGTCCAGGGTGAGGGTGATGCCAAGACGAAGTTGGTGGACATGGAGATGTGGCACAAGCTTGAAGGAACAGACGAGGGGGAGGGGTTTACCTGCCATAGCGAGGGCATGGCATGCCAGACGCATGGTCACCGCGTGAATGCGAAGGTGACACGTGCTCTGCCTAGCCACACCATGTTTGGTCGATAGGGCATTCACCACTGAGCACCAAGGAGCCAAAGAAGAAGCATAGGAACAAAGGATATGACCACAGGAAACAAAATGACACTAGAATAGCGAAGTGTTTGTACTGTGGTGGGGGAGATGCAACTCCGAATAGATGTTGAGCTTGGGCTGAGCTTGAGCAACCACTAAGGTGACCATCTTGGCCAAGTAATAACTCAAAAGGAGAAGCCTAGCTGGTACTTGCTCGATAATGTACCCTACTGGCCAGAAATGCAATTTAGGAAGAGGCACTCACATGCTTGCTTGTATTGAGCTGCAATTTGGGGAAGATGAATTACTTGGGCATATGAACTCACTTTAAAAATTGCATGTGAACTAAATACACTAAAATGGTACTTCCTTCACAATGCTTCATTCTGGACAGAAATTAAGAAACATTCTAGAGGGCAAATGGTTAGATGAAATGATCTCAAATTTGGCAGAGAGGGTTGATATGGGTAGGAGAAGGTCCTGGTAAATTTGCAGCAGTTATGAAGCAACATAGAATTTAGCTGCTTCACAAACTGAAAATCTAAGAAGAAACTAAGATTTGATTCTGGGCTCACATGGATGACGGAGAAATACTCAAATCTGGAGGAGGGCTATTATTTGAGCATATAAAGGTCATTCCAAGATTTCAAATCATTAGGACATGCCTAGCTAGTACCTACTTCACAAAGTTCCTTTCTGGACAAAAACTTTGGAAATTAGGTGAGAAATATTTACTAGGCAAATGATATTGAATTTTGGCATGATGCCCTAATATGGATCGAAAAAGTTCCACAAAAATTTTGAGGGCAAACAAAAAGATAGAAGTGACACTTCCTTCACAAAGTGTCATTGACGATACAATAGGAAAGGCAATATCCTTGAATTATTTAGAACTCTGCAAGGAAAGATTTTGACATATTGGAGGAATATATGACCCAAATAATTGATGAGAATTAATTGGGAATTTTTGGAGAGTTGGAAATATAGGCTGCTTCATAACCTAGGGCAAACCGAATTATTCCTTTAATAGAAAAGGGGATATTCCCAAAAAAAGAATATGGCTTAGGGATAAGAGGGAAATGACAAGGCCTAGGGATGGATTTGAGAATGACAAGCCACTTTGGAGACTAGGAAGAGATGATCTTCCCAAGTTTCCACACCATAGAGCCACAGGAAAACCATTTCAAATAAAATCTTAAAGAAATTAAAAATAAAAAGAAGGGGCCAAAATCCACGGTGTCACAAACCACCCCCCCCCTTAATGAAATCTCATCCTCGAGATTTGGTTGCTCATGGAACAAGTATGAATATTCTAACTTAAGGAAGTCTTTTCCAACTCGGGTATCCATTTTCCTTTATATGATGTTCCCACTAAATTTCATATGGCTGACTTCCTAGCTCTGGGGTGGTTTGCTTCATTGTATCCTTATTCTGACCGTTATTACCTCACATGTTCCTACTTACACTAGCTCCCATTTCTTTCATACCTCTCAGCTTAGCTGGGGTGTGATAGATCATCATGACATACCTATGTGTTATTCTCACAAGTCCGAGGGTGATTTCTCATGGATGTGGCATCCAACACTCACAACATTCCATGGAGTTGTGAAAAAAATTTCTTAGGGTACAACACATCTTTTATTCCTTGCATTGGGTAATTCAAATAGATGCATGTCCTCCGAGTTCAAAACAATGATGTGAATCTTAACCATTCTGTGGTGGAGTCTGACTTCTCATAGGGATTTTCGAATCATCTAGGATATATCTATTGTCTTGAGTATCATACACGTACCAAAGGTTTGACTCCCGTCTGTCTTGACCAATATAAAAGAGTATGGCCTTATAACAGGAGCATCTCGAGACTTGATGGACAGTGGTGGTTCTGGCAGAAGAATATTGTTTACGGCAAGCTATCCTTTAGTTGATTCCCATATGTGAGGGCACATGCTTCAAGACTTTTTTCAACATTTTGCTTTCTCATTCAATCTTTATATCCAATAGACTGTATGATGCTTTAACATGGTCACTGAAGTCAATCTATTGAGCTGGCCTTTGGTCTGACGTGACACACTTCGGTAGTCGAGACTGGCAATTCTGAACATAACAGTTGGTTGAGCGGGTTGCCTGGATTTGGGGTCCTTACCACAATGGAGTAGACCCCACTTATGTGTATATTCAAGTTGATCGATACTGAATCACACTAACCGGGGTATCTGTACCACGTTGGTCATGCGACAAGTACCATACATGTACTACCTTTCTCGCTCCTTCATCATTGTTTTCCTTGTCGGGATCCTTTACTGAAAGAACTTGTCCATATATATATATATATATATATATATATATATATATATATCATCGTGTGACCAGAGGTGTTGTCATATGCAATATTTTGGCCATCATACCTTGGCCTTGTTCGTGACTCGGGACATGGGGTATATGCTAGATTCGCATGTGCTTCTATGGAGCTCATTATTGTCGTCCATCATACAAGCTGGTGATAAGGGTTAATGATATCACCTTGTTGGGTGTGGGGAAACTGACCTGGATAAGCACTGCCAAAAAAATTGTTTCCTCGAATTGTCTTTCAATAAAGCTTGCCGGTCCTTGCATCACTCCGTGAAGTGTATAACTGGCTTTCTTCCTCTTGCATAACTAGCGGGGTTGTCAGATTCTTACCATGATTTCATCCTCGTACGAGTGACTTGCATGAACTCATGCTCAAAGTATATATAGAAGTATGTGATTCCCGAAGTAGACTTGTGTTCTGACCGATTCTTGCTTCTGAACAAATTGTTGCGGAGCTGATTCTTGGGATGCACTACCATATACCGCCATCTCACTCTGCAATATCTTGCACCAGTGTTGTATTGAGGAAGGTTGGACAGCTTGCTTGTGTTGGAAGCCATCTAGAGTATTGTGCTGAGAAAGACTAAATACCTTGCGCTTGAAACTTTCGGCGGGCAGCTTGTTGAAGAAGATTGGGTACCGTACTTCGGAAGCTTCCTCCCCTTAAAGACTTGTTGGGGAAGACTCGTTACCTTATGCTCGAAGCTTTTGCGGTAGCTTACTGAAGAAGACCAGTTATCTTACACGGGAAGTCACTGATACGTCTCCAATGTATCTATATTTTTTGTTGGTTCCATGCTATTATCTTGTCAAACTTTGGATGTTTTGTATGCCTTTTATATCATTTTTGGGACTAACTTATTAACTTAGTGCCAAGTGCGAGTTCCTGTTTTTTCCGTGTTTTTGACCCTTTTCAGAGGAGAATATTAAACAAAGTCCAAACGGAATAAAACCTCCGAAAAGATTTTTTTTCGGAACAAAAGATACGCAGGGAGCTTGAGAACCAAGGCAGAGGGCACCAGGGGAGGCCACAAGCCCCCTAGGCACGGCCAAGGGGGCCACGCCTAGCAGGCTTGTGGCCCCCCTATGGCTCCTCTGCCCTACTTCTTCCGCCTATAAATCTCCAAAAAAATCCAAAACCACGGGAGAGATCAACGAAAATACTTTTCCGCCGCTGCAAGCTTCTGTCTCCACAAGATCCCATCTGAGGCACATTCTGGTGCCCTGCCGGAGGCGGGATTCGGATACGGAGGGCTTCTTCATCAACACCATTGCCTCTCCAATGATGCGTGAATAGTTCACCATAGACCTTCGGGTCCATAGCTAGTAGCTAGATGGCTTCTTCTCTCTCTTGGATTTTCAATACAAAGGTCTCCATGATCTTCATGGAGATCTATCCGATGTAATCTTCTGTTGCGGTGTGTTTCTCGAGATCCGATGAATTGTGAATTTATGATCATATTATATAGGAATCTTATTTGAGTTTCTTCTGATCTCTTATATGCATGATTTCATATCCTTGTAATTCTCTTCGAGTTGTGGGTTTTGTTTGGACAACTTGATCTATGATTCTTGCAATGGGAGAAGTGCTTGGTTTTGGGTTCATACCATGCGGGGACCTCACCCAGTGACAGAATGGGTAGCGAGGCACGCGTCGTGTTGTTGCCATCAATGGTAAAAAGATGGGGTTTATATCTATTGCATAAATTTATCCCTCTACATCATGTCATCTTGCTTAAGGCGTTACTCTATTTGTCATGAACTCAATACACTAGATACATGCTGGATAGCGGTCGATGTGTGGAGTAATAGTAGTAGATGCAGAAAGTATCGGTCTACTTGTCTCGGACGTGATGCCTATATGTATGATCATTGCCTTAGATATCGTCATGACTTTGCGCGGTTCTATCAATTCCTCGACAATAATTCGTTCACCCAGTGTAATATTTGCTATCTTGAGAGAAGCCTCTAGTGAACACTATGGCCCCCGGGTCTACTTCACATCATATTTTCAGCCCTACACTTTTACTTTGTTGCACTTTCCGCCTTCAGATCTCACCTTGCAATCAATCGTGAAGGGATTGACAACCCCTTTGTAGCGTTGGGTGCAAGTTTGCTATTTTTGCGCAGGTACATCGGTGCTTCATCTTGATTCTCCTACTGGATTGATACCTTGGTTCTCAAACTGAGGGAAATACTTACTGCTACTGTGTTGCATCACCCTTTCCTCTTCAAGGAAAAAAACCAACGCAAGCTCAAGAGGTAGCAAGAAGAATTTCTGGCGCCGTTGCCGGGGAGGATCAAGTCAAGAATAGTCTCCCGTCAACGTGCCAATTTCTCGCACCGTTGCCAGGGAGCATCAAGTGAAGCTTATCCAAGTAAGTGTCGCAAACTCATCTCTTGCATTTACTTTTTTTGCCTCTCGTTTTCCTCTCCCCCACTTCTGAAAAACAAAAATTTAAAAAAATATTTGCCTTTTTCGTTCGCCCTTTTCTTTCGCTTGCTTTCTGTTCGCTTGTGTGCTTGTCTGCTTGCTGAAGTCACCATGACTAAAAACACCAAACTTTGTGACTTCTCAAATACTAATAATAATGATTTTATTAGTACTCCGATTGCTCCCGCCACTAGTGCGGAATCATATGAAATCAATGCTGCTTTGCTGAATCTTGTTATGAAAGAGCAATTCTCCGGCCTTCCTAGTGAAGATGATGCATCCCATCTTAATAACTTCATTGAGTTATGCGATATGCAAAAGAAGAAAGATCTGGATAATGATGTGATTAAATTGAAGCTATTTCCATTCTCATTGCGAGATCAAGCAAAAACTTCGTTTTCATCTTTGCCCAAAAGTAGTATTGATTCTTGGAACAAGTGCAAAGATGCTTATATATCCAAGTATTTTCCGCCGGCTAAGATTATCTCTCTCCGTAATGATATCATGAATTTTAAGCAACTTGATCATGAAAATGTTGCACAATCTTGGGAGAGAATGAAATTGATGATTAGAAATTGTCCCACTCATGGCTTGAGTCTTTGGATGATTATACAAATCTTCTACGTTGGTTTGAATTTTGCTTCTAGAAATATCTTGGACTCCGCCTCTGGTGGAATCTTCATGGAAATCACATTAGGAGAAGCCACAAAACTCCTAGACAATATCATGACAAACTATTCTCAGTGGCACACTGAAAGGTCACCTACTAGTAAAAAAGTACACGCTATAGAAGAAATTAACTCATTGATTGCTAAGATGGATGACTTAATGAAATTTTTTGCTAGTAAAGGTGCTCCTTTAGATCCAAATGATATGCCCTTGTCTTCCTTGATTGAGAGTAGCAATGAAAACTTGGGTGTTAATTTTGTTGGTAGGAATAATTTTGGCAACAACAATGCTTTTAGAGGAAACTATATTCCTAGGCCTTTTCCTAGTAATCCCTCTAATAACTTTGGCAACTCCTACAATAATGCTCATGGAAATTACATAAAATTACCCTCTCATCTAGAGAGTAATATTAAAGAGTTTATCAACTCACAAAAGATTTGCAATGCATCCATAGGAGAAAAACTACTCAAAATTGATGATTTGGCTAGGAGTGTTGATAGAATGTCTCTTGATATTGATGCTTTGAAAGTTATATGTGCTCCTCCCAAGATCAATATGGATGAAACTTTGAAAGATAGGCGTGTTTCCATGAATGAGAGTAAAGAAAGAACCGCCCAAATTCGTGCTAGACATGAATGGCTTAAAAAGGCGTGTTCTCGTGATGAGAATCACGAAGATCTTAAAGTGCTTGGTGTGACTCCAATTGAATCCTTGTTTTCTAGTGTCAAACCTAATGATGATGGGGCTGGATATGAATCCACCTTGGTTGAAAAACGCCCCAATGATTCGGAGTCCATCTATCTTGATGCTAAAAGCATTGAAAGTGGAGTAGAGCATATCAAAACTTTGAGTAGTAATGAAACTACTACTTTGGATTTCATGGAATTCAATTATGATAGTTGCTCTTTGATTGAATGTATTTCCTTGATGCAATCCATGCTAAACTCTCCACACGCTTATAGCCAAAACAAGGCCTTTACCGATCATATCATCGATGCTATGATGAAATCTCTTTGAATTGGAAGTTTCTATTCCTAGAAAATTTCATGATGAGTGGGATCCTACTATCAAAATCAAGATCAAAAACTATGAATGCAATTCTTTGTGTGATTTGGGTGCTAGTGTTTCCGCGATTCCAAAGTCTTTATATGATGTTCTAGGCTTTAATGAGATTGATGAGTGCACTCTTAATTTGCATCTTGCAGGTTCTACTGTTAAGAAACCTATGGGAAGGATCAATGATGTTCTTATTATTGCAAATAGGAACTATGTACCCGTAGATTTCATTGTTCTTGATATTGATTGCAATCCTACATGTCCTATCATTCTTGGTATACCTTTCCTAAGGACTATTGCTGCTGTCATCGATATGAAGGAAGGGAATATTAGATTTCAATTTCCTTTAAAGAAGGGCATGGAACATTTTGCTAGAAATAAAATAAGATTGCCTTATGAATCCATGATGAGGGCTACTGATGGTTTGAATACCAAAGACGACGATATGTGATTCTATCACCTTATGCCTAGCTAAGGGGTTAAACAATATCGCTTGTTGGGAGGCAACCCAATGAATTTATCTTTGCTTTTTGCTCTCTGTTTTGTTGCGTCCACACCATCATAATTCTGTTATAATTGTGTCTTTTGTGTTTCTTTTTGTGTTTGAGCCAAGTAAAACCTTTATGACTAGTTTGGTGATGGTTGTTTGATCATGCTGGAAAAGGACAGAAACTTTTCGCTCACGAAATTATTTTTCATTTTATCAAGAAAGAGCTTTTGAGTTGATTCTTTTTGCTACTAGTTGATATTCCAATTGCACAAACTATCGTAATTTTTCAGAAGTTTTGAGATACCAGAAGTATACGAAGTATACAAATTGCTACAGACTGGTCTGTTTTTGACAGATTCTGTTTTTGTTGTGTTGATTGCTTATTTTGATGAAACTATGGATAGTATCGGGGGGTATTAGCCATGTAAAAGTAAGAATACAGTAATCTAACACCAATATAAATAGAAATCAAGTTTTCTACAGTACCTCAAGAGGTGGTAGTTTGTTTTATTGTGCTAATGATATCACGAGTTTCTGTTTAAGTTTTGTGTTGTGAAGTTTTCAAGTTTTGGGTGATGTTCTCATGGACAAAGGGATAAAGAGTGGAAAGAGCTCAATCTTGGGGATGCCCAAGGCATCCCAAGCCAAATTCAAGGACACCAAAAAGCCTAAGCTTGGGGATGCCCCGGGAAGGCATCCCCTCTTTCATCTTCAATCCATCGGTAACATTACTTGGAGCTATATTTTTATTCACCATATGATATGTGTTTTGCTTGGAGCATCGTGTATCATAGGAGTCTTTTCTTTTTTGTTGTGTCACAATCATCCTCGCTGCACACCTTTTGAGAGAGACATGCACTCGTCATGAATTTGCTAGAATACTCTTTGAGCTTCGCTTATATCTTTTGAGTTAGGCAATTTAGCTCACATGTGCTTCACTTCAATATTTTGAGCTAGATAACTTTGCTCTAAGTGCTTCACTTAGATCTTTTAGGGCACAGCGGTGTCATATTTTGGAGATATAAGAACTCTCGATCTTCACTTATATCTTTTCGAGAGTGCTCTCTCTGAGTAACTTGGTAGTTGGCTAATGCTATGAAAGTAGTCCCAAAGGTGATAGGCACCCAAAGAGGATACAATAAAACTTCCATATTCATGTGCATTGATTAGAAATAGAAGTTTGATTCCTCTCAAATAGTTTTGAGACATGGATTTGGTAATATTAAGAGTTATGTTAGTAGGGTGTTGTGAATCTAGAAATACTTGTGTTAAAGTTAGTGATTCCCGTAACATGCACGTATGGTGAACCGCTATGTTAGGAAGTCGGAGCATAATTGATTTATTGATTGTCATCCTTTGTGTTGCGGTCGGGATCGCGCGATGGTTAACACCTACCAACCCTTTCCCTGGGAGTATGCATTTAGCACTTTGTTTCGATTACTAATAAAAACTTTCGCAATAAGTATGTGAGTTCTTCATGACTAATGTGAGTCCATGGTATAGATGCACTTTCACCTTCCACCATTTCTATCCTCTCTAGTGCCGCGCAACTTTCGCCGGTACACAAAACCACCATATACCTTCCTCAAAACAGCCACCATACCTACCTATTATGGCATTTTCATAGCCATTCCGAGATATATTGCCATGCAACTCCCACCGTTCCGTCTCATGACATGTGTCGTCATTTTCATATTGCCATTGCATGATCGTAAGATAGCTAGCGAGATGTTTCAACGTCATACACCAAGCTAGATCGTTGCGCATCCCGGTACACTGCCGGAGGCATTTCCTATAGAGTCCTCATCGTTCTAAGCATTGAGCTGTGAGTAAATTAAAGTGTGATGATCATCATTGTTAGAGCATTTTCCCATGTGAGGAAATAAAAAAAGGAGAAAATAGGCCAAAGTTGCCCACACAAAAAAATAGATATGGAAAGAGGCCAAAGTGCCCAAACAAAAAAAATAAAAAAAAAGAGAAAAGAGAGAAGGGACAATGCTACTATCTTTTCCACACTTGTGCTTCATAATAGCACCATGTTCTTCATGATTGAGAGTCTCTTGTTTTGTCACCACCATATGCTAGTGGGAATCTTCATTATATAACTTGGCTTGTATATTGCAATGATGGGCTTCCTCAAAATAGCCCTAGGTCTTCATGAGCAAGCAAGTTGGATGCACACCTACTAGTTCTCCCTTTGAGCTTTCACATACTTATAGCTCTAAGTGCATCCATTGCATGGTAATCCCTACTCTTTCACATTGATATCTATTGATGGGCATCTCCATAGCCCTTTGATACGGCGAGGCGATGTGACCATCTCCTCCTTTTTGTCTCACAACCTCCACCAAACTCTATTCCACCTATAGTGTTATATAGATGGCTCACGCTCATCTATTGCGTGAGAGTTGAAAAAGGTTTGAGAAAGTAAGAGTGCGAAAACAATTACTTGGCCAATACCGGGGTTGTGCATGATTTAAATTAGTTGTGTGGGGATGATGGAGCATAGCCAGACTATATGATTTTGCATGGATAATTTTCTTTGTCCTTGTTATTTCAAAAGTTCATGATTACCTTGCTAGTTTGCTTGAAGTATTATTGTTTTCATGTCAATAGCAAACTATTGTTTTGAATCTTACGGATCTAAACATTCATGTCACATGAAAGAATTAAAAAGGACAAATATGCTAGGTAGCATTCCACGTCAAAAATTCAGTCTTTATCACTTCCCTACTCGAGGACGAGCAGGAGTTAAGCTTGGGGATGCTTGATACGTCTCCAACGTATCTATAATTTGTGATGGTTCCATGCTATTATCTTGTCAAACTTTGGATGTTTTATATGCCTTTCATATCTTTTTTGGGACTAACTTATTAACTCAGTGCCAAGTGCAAGTTCCTGTTTTTCCGTGTTTTTGACCCTTTTCAGAGGAGAATATTAAACAGAGTCCAAACGGAATAAAACCTCCGAAAACATTTTTTTCCGGAACAAAAGATACGCAGGGAGCTTGAGAACCACGGCAGAGGGCACCAGGGGAGGCCACAAGCCCCCTAGGCGCAGCCAGGGGCCCCGCGCCTAGCCGGCTTGCGGGCCCCCTGTGGCTCCTCTGCCCTACTTCTTCCACCTATAAATCTCCGAAAAATACAAAACCACGGGAGAGATCCACGAAAATACTTTTCCGCCGCCGCAAGCTTTTGTCTCCGCAAGATCCCAACTGGGGCACATTCTGGTGCCCTCCCGGAGGGGGGATTCAGATACGGAGGGCTTCTTGATCACCACCATTGCCTCTCCGATGATGTGTGAGTAGTTCACCATAGACCTTCGGGTCCATAGCTAGTAGCTAGATGGCTTCTTCTCTCTCTTGGATCTTCAATACAAACTTCTCCATGATCTTCATGGAGACCTATCTGATGTAATCTTCTTTTGCGGTGTGTTTGTCGAGATCCGATGAATTGTGGATTTATGATCAGATTATCTATGAATCTTATTTGAGTTTCTTCTGATCTCTTATATGCATGATTTCATATCCTTGTAATTCTCTTCGAGTTGTGGGTTTTGTTTGGCCAACTTGATCTATGATTCTTGCAATGGGAGAAGTGCTTGGTTTTGGGTTCATACCGTGCGGTGACCTCACCCGGTGACAGAAGGGGTAGCGAGCCACGCATCGTGTTGTTGCCATCAAGGGTAAAAAGATGGGGTTTATATCTATTGCATGAATTTATCCCTCTACATCATGTCATCTTGCTTACGGCGTTACTCTGTTTGTCATGAACTCAATACACTAGATGCATGCAGGATAGCGGTCGATGTGTGGAGTAATAGTAGTAGATGCATAAAGTATCGGTCTACTTGTCTCGGACGTGATGCATATATGTATGATCATTGCCTTAGATATCGTCATGACTTTGCGCGGTTCTATCAATTGCTCGACAGTAATTCGTTCACCCACCGTAATATTTGCTATCTTGAGAGAAGCCTCTAGTGGACACTATGGCCCCCGGGTCTACTTCACATCATATTTTCGGACCTACACTTTTACTTTGTTGCACTTTCCGCCTTCAGATCTCACCTTGCAATCAATCGTGAAGGGATTGACAACCCCTTTGTAGCGTTGGGTGCAAGTTTGCTGTTTTTGCGCAGGTACATCAGTGCTTCATCTTGATTCTCCTACTCGATTGACACCTTGGTTCTCAAACTGAGGGAAATACTTACTGCTACTGTGTTTCATCACCCTTTCCTCTTCAAGGGAAAAAAACCAACGCAAGCTCAAGAGGTAGCGGTCACCCACGTATCGTACTGAGGAAGACGAAGGAATCTTGCATCGTAAGCTTCTCTCATAGCTTGCAGAGGAAGACTGTAGTTCCTCATACCAGAAACTTCTATCTGGGATATGTTGACTTATTACCATACATTCCCTTCAATATTTTGCTGTCGGTTACTTGTATAAAAATGTTGTTCGGCTACCCTTCTTGATGATTACTAGATTTCAAAACACATTCTGGCTTTCTTTGCGGTATAGCATATTTCAATTTGTACTAATAGTAGAATCAAACTTGCATCTGAATCACTCCTTTGTCTCGAAATATACGATTTGTCTTGCATACAATTTGTCTTCCGACTGATTTCATCAGTACTGTTGTGAAAATTGTACACTGAGGTAGACTTGGTGCTGATAATCAAGCCAAAGTATCATTTATATTTATACTAGGTATTCCCGATAAAATGCAGTCGGCTAAGAATTACATATTTTTAGCTGAGCTTCCAAGTATTTGAACTCCTTGCTAATTCTTCAAGTCCGGTGTCGGATGATGAGCAACTTACATAAAGGGAAATAAGGTAACACCAAGGGCTCAAAGAGATAAGCAAAAGAAATGAATGAAACAAAAATGCAGAAGGCAATCGAGATCACATACAAGCAACATCATATTTTATTGCTATTCACAACAATATGCATGCATGCCTAAGCACACAAATCCCGTGAGAACTCTGGTTCTATGATCCAGTATGATGCCGCGGTGTGCACGAAAGTGAATCTACGAGTGGAAGGGGTTGGTGCAAACAAAGCTACACCTACCACTGGCTTAACATCGTGAGCATCTGGATGGGCTGACGGATGAGGACAAACTTGGTGATCATGTAGCAAGACACGGATGTCACGACCGCATCATCATCAAGCGGACGGAAAGGAACCATACACGTCCACAGAATGGGTGACATGGTAGGATAGCGGTGAAAACAAGGCTTCCTGGCATTGCTCTTTTCTGATAGCAAAGATCCATAAGGGTTGCCACTACGGCAGGTTGGGTGGCACGATTCGAGATAAAAACATGTCTATCACTGAAACGGTAGGTGCGGCTAGAGGAAAGATATCTACGCGATCGTCAAGCATAACTCCTGTAGAGGGTGGTCTAGAACACTTGGTACTAGGGCACCACTCCGCTCGGACAGAGATGACGCCAAACACCGAGGACCAGGTATGCAAAGCTGGAGGGTGCAGGTAGTGGATCGAAACGATGCCACCTACACTCACAAAATCAATCGTTAGTGATAAGATAAAAATCAATATGCATGCTATGCAGCAATCAAGTGTAGCAAACTTCCTAGACTCTCTACCGGCTTCTAACGTTCACGCGAACTAGGGCGTTCTACAGCCAGGCCTGCTCTGATACAAACATTGTGGCACCACAGCTCAGAGAGACCGGAATGCCCTGTATTCCAGCCCAGAGATAAAGTCTTCTCGAATACAAAACTTCTTGGTATAAAACAAATCATCTCTTTATTACAAATGATAGGATACGATGGTTTCGATATCACAACAAATTACATTGGCACGACGACACTATGCTTGCTCTAGTAGCTCTATGCTAGCAATAGAACAACTCAGAGCAGTGGAATAACTTCTAGCAATGAAACAACGATGAGGTGGTGAAATCCATTCCACAGGGACTCTAGCTGGAACGCTTATCCTAGCTCGACAACGTGTCAAGCGAGCAATCATGGCATGACCTACAAACTGGCATGACATGCCAGGTAAGTACTTTGAATGTACTCGCAAGCTCACCACAACCAAAGAAATCAAGACAAACAATATCATGGCATTTACAGGTTACAAATCAATGATGAACATGATGTTGCTAGAACAATACGAGATGAGCATGGCATGAACATATAAACATGCTGATACTAGTATGCAGCATGTTTAGACTATCATGTCCCGTACTCACCACATGTGTCAACTTACCATCGTGGACATCACAGGAGAAAATCAGGATCAAATCAAGCATGGTATTAACAATACCAAAGTGGTTCTTACATAACCACAAGGAGCTTGATCTTTACCCAGAATCATCACATGACATCATAAATCCTCAACCAACTTTCGTATCCACGATATCGCGGTAATCATATCATGATCACATAAAGATCAATCAACTTACTTCCAAATTGAACCAAGGTTGTTTATTAAGCAGGTTATTATTATTGTTGACTCATGGTGTGACCTACTACGAACTGGGCCCATATCCACACGTGTGGCTATCAATATAGTATACACACTCTCCAAAGGTTAATACATTGTACCCACACCATAGAACCCATGGCCTCGTGTTCCCATTCGGGTGGACCAATGGCATTCTGACAAAACCAGTCTATTGCATGACACTCTCCCACCCACTCCGACAAACTCCCCTTTGGGCTAAGTCATGGGTGGCCCCGATGCCACTCTGTACATCCATCAGTCGTCGTCGTGGTAAAACCAATATAGTACCAAAAAGGGACATGATCTCAATACCAACATGGGCACACAAGGCTTATGGTCGCCTACCTGATCAGGGTAATGCATGCGCATAAGCTTCCCTAGTTGGAGGCACCGACGAGAGGCATGACAATAGACCACATTAAGGTCGTCCCATATAGGCAAGTGTGGTTGCACTGGTTAGCTCGACTCGATGGTACTATGACTCACCCAACACGTGTTCAATTTCTATTAATATCATGTTAAACTTGAAAAGTAAATGAGCCGAGTCATGAAATAATAGGATGAAACGACAATGTGTATGAGCATGATACTAACATAAACATGGATGGGAAGTGAAAGCACAATTGCTCCCTAGGGTGGTTTTGATAATTGATCACAACATATGCATCATTGGACTAATGTGTTTTCCAAGTATATTTCAGAAAAGTTCAAAAGATGTTATGGCTTAAGGTTTATGTGGAGATGCCCCTGGATACAAGAAAGGAATAATATTGTCTCAAGCTTCAAGCTAGAAGATTCTTCATTTTATATTTGTGAGAAATCACTTTTGAGTCCATAGGAAAGCCAATACTATTAAAAGGGGGTAAGGTAGTAAAATGAACTAATTGCTCAAATGCTCAAAGTTAGCCACCAAAACACTTAGTCATTTTTCTCACATATCCACTCTGTCAAGTTCCACATACACAAATTTGGTGTCACCAACATTTCCACATCGAACCCACCGAGTTTGATCCTAAGACGGAACTCTAGCCATTCCCACAAAATCGGTGCAACCGAAACTACATCGGTGCTACCGAGTTAGGGTGACCAACATTCTGTTGCCCAAATACAAAAAATTGAAATTTCCGAGTTTGAGTATTGGTGCCACCGAGTTTGGCCATCTGACCGTTAGTCACCTTTTTGGTGCCACCGAGTTCTATATATCGGTCTCACCGAGATTCAAAAGTTCACACCTTTGAGATAGTCGGTACCACCGAGTTGTCCATTTTGGTGTCACCGAGTTTGCACTTTTGAGTGTCACGGTTGGATTTTGGTTGTTGCCTATATATACCCCTTCACCCACCTGTTATTCGTGGGAGAAGCACTCAGAACACACAATTCATTTCCATATACATTTTGTGAGAGAGAACCACCTCCTCATGTGTTGAGACCAAGATATTCCAATCCAATCATTTGAAGCTTGATCTCAACAGTTTTCGAGGGTAGAGTATTCAACCCAAATTTGTTGATTCGACACAAGGGGAAGCCCAAGAATATTCTCGAGTATTAGCAGTTGAGTTGTCAATTCAACCACACCTGAAAGATTTAGTATCTGCAGCAAAGTTTCAGTAGCAAAGTAGCGGTAAATAAACGTACCAAGGACAAGTAGGAAAAGCTCGTAGGCATTGGATTGGTGATGGATAATTATGTCGGATGACAGTCATCATGTAACAGTTATAACATGGGGAGATATGTAACTTTCTCCCGTTCGTCAATGTAATGTAGGCATGTATTCCGTATATAGTCATACGTGCTTATGGAAAAGAACTTGCATGACATCTATTGTCCATCCCTCTCGTGGCAGCGAGGTCCTAATGGAAACTACGGGATATTAAAGTTCTCCTTTTAATAGAGAACCGGAACAAAGCATTAGCAGCTAGTGAATACATGAACTCCTCATACTATGGTCATCTCCGGGAGTGGTTCCGGCTATTGTCACTCCGGGATTGCCGGGTCATAACACATAGTAGGTGACTACAACTTGCAAGATGGGATCAAGAACACACATATATTGATGAAAACATAATAGGTTCAGATCAGAAATCATGGCACTCGGGCCCTAGTGAAAAGCATTAAGCATAGCAAAGTTGTAGCAACATCAATCTCAGAACATAGTGGATACTAAGGATCAATCCCCATCAAAACTAACTCGATTAATGATAGATCTCATCCAAGCCATCACCGTCGAGCAAGCCTACGATGAGATTACTCACGAACGGTGAAGAGCATCATGGAATTGGCGATGAAGGATGGTTGATGATGGCGAAGGCGTCGATTCCCCCTCTCCGGAGCCCAGAACGGACTCTAGATCTGCCCTCCAGAGGAAGAACAGGTGGTGGCGGCGGCTCCGTATTGTGAAATGCGATGAACTCTTCTCCTTGATTTTTTTCTGGTCGAAAGAGAATTTGGAGAGCTGGAATTGCAGGCGGCGGAACCACGAGGGGCTCACAAGCCTGCCAGGCCCGGCCAGGGGGGCCTGGCCTGGTGGGCTTGTGAGCTCCTGGTTCTGTCCCTCGAGGTGATTCTTGCGCCAGTATTTTTATATATTACACAAAAAATCCTCGTAAATTTCCAGGTCATTCCGAGAACTTTTATTTCTGTGCAAAAACAACACCATGGAAATTCTGTTGAAAACAACGTTAGTCCGGGTTAGTTCCATTCAAATCATGCAAATTAGAGACCAAAACAAGGGCAAAAGAGTTTGGAAAAGTAGATACGATGGAGACGTATCAACTCCCCCAAGCTTAAAGCCTTGCTTGTCCTCAAGCAATTCAGTTGACAAACTGAAAGAGAGAAAAGAAAAACTTTTCGAACTCTGTTTGACCTTGCTGTTGTAATTATGTCTAACTCATATTCATATTTTCAGCAAGATCATAAGCTAACCACATAAGCAATGACATTTAGGTCTCATGATGTACTCATATCAATGGCATAATCAATTAGCGAGCAATAATAATAAGTTTCAAACGTCAACACTTCAATCAAAACAATCATGAAGCAATATGAACATGTGGTATCTCGCTAGCTCTTTCTGAGACCGCAAAACATAAATGCAGAGCACCTTCAAAGACCAAGGGCTGACTTAACATTGTAATTCATGGCAAAGAAGATCCAGTCACAGTCATACTCAATATCAATTAAAAGCAAAGCATAAAAATGACACAGGTGCTCTCTAATTGGTGCCCTTTGATAAGGAGAGGATGACTCAACAGAGATGTAAATAGATAGACCCTTCGCAGAGGAAAGCATTGATTTGCACAGGTGCCAGAGCTCAAGCTTTTAAAACATAGATAAATAATTTTGGGTGGCATGCTTTCATTGTCAACGCGATGACCAAGAGTTTTCACCATCTTCCATGCTACACATACTATAGGCGGTTCCCAGTCAGAAAAGTAAAGTTTTGACTCCCCCACCACCGATCAATCACACTCCACGACTAGCCGAATCCTCGGGTTTCGTCCATCCCAACAACAATCTAGGGGGAGTTTTGTTTGCAATTATCTTTTCGATTTGAGCATGGAGATGGGCATTCCAATTACTGGCCCCTTTCTCGTGAGTGATAGTGAATAAAGATGTATCGAGGATAACACGCCTATCATGGAAGATATTGCCCGCCCCTCGTCACCACATGAGCGGTTCGGGCATACAAAACAGATTATTACATGAAGATTTAGAGAGTGGCACATGCAAATTTACTTGGAACGGCAGGTAGATACCGCGTATAGGTAGGTATGGTGGACTCATATGGAACAACTTTGGGTTTATGGAAGTGGATGCACAATCAGTATTCCCGCTTAGTACATGTCGGGACCCCGATCCTAACACTACTGGAAAAACATAATTTGTCGACAGCTTTAAGCTTTGCCGTCAGCAATTTTACGGGGCTGACGGCAAAGAGACTTTGCCCTCAGCCAAAATAGATGCTGACGGCATAGGAGGGGCTGATGGCAAAGAAAATCTATGTCGTCCGCTTTATCTAAGCCGGTAGCCAGCTGACGGCAAAGGACAAAAAAGCTGTCGGCATAGGAAGGCTGACGGCATAGGGGCTAACCCGGTCGCCGCCTCGACCAGTGCTTAACGGGGGCCGTCTTTGCCGACAGCCAGCTGAGGGCAAAGACTAACGGCTGTCTTTGCCGACAACTGGCTGAGGGCAAAGACTAACGCCTTATCCCTCCGTGCCACGACCTCTTCTCCCTCTCACGTACCTCTCCCACCCTGCTCTCTCGACCCGCCCTGCGACGCCCCGCCCTGCGCCGCCCCACGCCGCCCGTGCTCGCCGGCGCCGCCCCGCGCCCGCCCCGCCCTGCGCCGCCCCGCCCCGCCGCCGCCCCACGCCAGCCGTCGGTGGACTCGCCGGTGAGCTCCTACTCCCCCTTTTTTTTAGTTTATTTTTTCTATGTTAGGGCCTCTTAGATCCTATGAAACGTTTGAAATGGAAGCCTTAGTTAGCATTAGTTAGTATTAGCTTTAGTTAGATTTTTAGTTAGGTTTAGTTAGCAATACATGTTAGTACATGTAAGTATTAGTATTAGTTAGCATTAATTAGTATTAGCTTTAGTTAGATTTAGTTAGCAATACATGTTAGTACATGTAAGTATTAGTATTAGTTAGCATTAGTTAGTATTAGCTTTAGTTAGATTTTTAGTTAGATTTAGTTAGCAATACATGTTAGTACATGTAAGTATTAGTATTAGTTACCATTAGTTAGTATTAGCTTTAGTTAGTATTAGTTATTATTAGTTAGTATTAGTTAGCATTAGTTAGTATTAGTTAGTAAGTGCAATAGAAAGAAAATAATAAGAAGAAAAGAAATAGAAGAAGAGAAGAGTAACAAAACTTGAATAATAAATTATTAATAATAGATGTTAGTATTAGTTAGCTTAATTACCGCGAGTGCGTATTTGTGTTGACTGAGTGCATTTAAATGTGCAGTAGCTTCTCCGTGAGGGATTGGTTTTCGACGACCTCGCCTACATTCGAAAGTGAGCACATTTGTTAACTCCTCCTCCACCCCATTTATTTTGCTCTGTTCCGGCCTTCGTGCTGATGACACTATCTAGCTAGGTATTTTTAGTTTTAAAATGCAAAGGTGTTGCGTAACCAATATGCGTCTCCCGTTCGAAAGGGTTCCTGTCATAAATATGCATGCATTTGCATATTTATAACGGTGATTCTTTCGAATTGTCCAACGTTATCCATGGACAGCCCGGGTATGTGTAGATTGGGTCGTTTCCCACTCTTTGCTCCGGATCCCATGCAGAGTTTCGACAGATCCTCCTTGTTGTTCTCCGGGTACACATCCTCTCGGTTAGTTGCCGAGACGTGTATCAGGAGAACAGCGGGGAGGTGATGCCGAAATTTTGCGTTGGGTCGGGAGCAGAGCAGTGGGAAATGACCCAATCTACACATACTCGGGTGGGATTAGGGCCCATATTTACCTAGTAGCTGGTAGGTGTGCATGCCGTGCATCCCAATGTATTAACCATGATTAAAAAATGGCCATAATTAATTTAACATACTTGATGAATTGATAATTTATATTGTTTTATATGTGGATACTATGTAGCTAGCTTGCCAGAATGACTGATCGTGAATGGATGTACACCGGTCACCATAGTCAGAGAGATATGACCGATGAATGGTTGAGCAAAACCTATGAATTCGTGGAAACGGCGTTTTCTAAAGGCCAGCCAAAAACATGGTGCCCCTACACTAAGTGCAAGAATTATTCGCAACAGACAAAGGATGTAATGGGTAAACACCTGCAGATGCGTGGTTTTACTCCCGGCTATACCTTGTGGACATTTCATGGTGAGTCGGCCCAACGTAACAAAGACGAGGTGTTGCGTCGGCGCACCGATGATCATGGTACAGGGATTGAAGACATGGTGAATGACTTTGATGATGCTCGGAACAAGGACGAAGAGATGGAGGAATCCGCGAAAGCCTTCTATGCCATGTTGGAGTCTTCAAAACGTCCTCTTCACGAGCACACTAAGATTTCTCAGCTAGATGCCATCGCACAAGTAATGGCTCTGAAAGCCCAGTTCAACATTGGAAGAGATCTGTTTGACTCAGTGATGACCCTATTTGGGTGCTTTCTACCAGAAGGTCATATTATGCCTTCAAACCTATATGAGTCAGACAAAATCCTTAGTGCACTCAGGATGCCGTATGAGCAGATACATGCTTGTGAGAAGGGATGTGCCTTATTTAGGAAAGAGTATGCGGACGAAACATATTGTCCATTTTGCAAGTCCTCCAGATATGTTGAGGTAGAAAACGGTGAAGGTGAGAAGAAGCAGAGCAAAATCCCCGTGAGTGTCCTACGGTATCTGCCGATCCTACCAAGACTTCAACGACTTTACATGCTCGAAGAAACAGCAAAACAGATGACATGGCACAAACATGGAATTAGGAAAGAATTAGATGAACACGAAGTTCCGATGTTGGTACACCCTTCAGATGGTGACGCATGGAAGGCATTCGATAGTATACATAAGCAAAAAGCTAAAGAACCAAGGAATTGTCGAATCGCCATCAGCCTCGATGGGTTCAATCCTTTTGGTATGACGGCTACCCAATATAGTTGCTGGCATGTATTTGTCATTCCCCTCAATCTTCCACCATCATCCATTATGCAAAGAAAGCACATATTTCTGACGTTGATAGTTCCAGGGCCAAAATACCCGGGGAAGAATATGAGTGTGTACATGCAACCGCTGATGGATGACTTGAAATAAGGTTGGGTGAATGGGGTCAACACATACGACGCAGCTAAGAAAGAGAACTTTCAAATGTATGTTTGGTACCAATACTCGTTGCATGATCTGCCAGCATTTGCGTTTTTCGTTGCCTGGTGTGTGCATGGAAGGTTCCCATGCCCACAATGCAAGGCAGCTCTTAAGTTTCATTGTGTAACATCCCAAAATTATAAATTTTGGAATGTTAATATAATTAATAGACTGATTGTTTGTTGGTTGCCTGCGTGACTGAAACTTGTGTGAAATTTGAAACTTTTCGAAACTTCTGAATGAGAGGGAATAAAATGACTTTCCCCTTCTCCGGTGAATTCAAATTCAATCTTTTAAAAGCAACGGGAGAAGATGACATGACTTCTTCAACTATAAAGAATTTGAACGGAGATATTTGCATTGAATTCCTTGCATTTCCATTCGTTTTTCTTCGTGCAAAAAAATGATGGGAAATGCATTCTGTCAAACAGAAAAGAGCGGAGGAACATGACCCTCGAACCCATGGGCATTTTGAAAGTTATTTGAACCGTCAAACTTAGAGGATCATTTGAAAATTATTTGCAAAAAGAAATAATGCTTTTAGGGATTTTTGGAAAAATAATTTTTTCTGAAGTTTTTATTTTTGCCGTGGAAAAATGCCCATCATCTATATTTTATTTTTCTGATAATTTTTGTATATAAAAACTCTTTATTCCGAATTGATTTGATTTCCTTTTTAACGTTTTAGTTTCCTAGTTTTGAAAATAGGAAGGAGATCACTTTTATTAGGAAATACACCCTGGCCCATTAAACACTTTCCAAACTTGTCCCAAGAAGATCATCTTCTTCCTCCTCCTTTCACGTGATAGAGAAGCTTTCCCTCCATGGAGAGGAGATCCCCTCCTCCGGGATTCGCGACGCACATACCTTCCCGGCGCCTCCCGTCGCCTCTATAAGAAGCCCCTACCTCTCCTCGTTCCATTCCCGTCGAAAAGTTCACCTCTCCTCGCCCCTAGCTCGTGCCCCACCTCGCCCGAGTCGTCACCGGAAACTCACCGGAGAGCACCAACAGGAGCTTCCCTCTCCACCTCGCCGGCCCCTCCACCTCTCCTCCCTCGCGGCACCCCCCTCCTCCACCACCGCCACCCCTCCACCTCGCCCCCCCTGCTCCTCCCCTCGCCATAACCCCTCCCCATCGCCCCTGCTTCCCCATTGCCAGGAGCAGCAGCTTCTCCCACCTCGCCCCCTACAGCCCACCCCTCCACCCTCGCCCCCCTCCCCTCCCAGGAGTACCCCCACCCTCGCCCCCCCCCCTTCCCCACTCCCGCCGGCCCCTCCCCTCCCCACCGGCGACCCCCCACCGGAGCACCTCCTCCCCCCATCGGCCCCCATTAGCCACGGGAGCAGCTCTCCCAGCGAGGTAACTCCCCTCCCTTCTTCTTTTTTTTACTTGTCTTGTTTTGTTTTAGTTTTAGCCCTTAGATCTCTAGTAGATGGCTTAGATTAGATCTTAGGTAACCCTTCGGTTTAGTTTAGAAAACCAATGGTTTTTATTTCACTTATTCCTTTAACCAGCAAATTTTGTTAAGCCTAGGCCGTTTGCTCCTAAGTTAGCAGCAAACACCTCCCGCAACCAATAGCAACATGCCACATGTACCCCCTATTTGTAGATAGTTAGCTTCAGTTTTTTCCGTCTAAATTGCAAAAACAGAAAGTTTCTGTTTTGTTTTGGCCACAACTTTTGATCCCGAAGTCCAATGATAGTGATTCTTTTTCCAGTAGCTCACAAATTTCCTGTAGTTTTTAAAAACATATAATTTCTCTATGTTTGAAATTTTTAAATATAAGTTAGAGCGGATTAGTTTAAACACTGTTCTGCCTATTCCAGGAGTTTAAAAATAGCTTTTAATTTGATTCCTTTTGGTACTGATCACTAGTGATCTTATGTATCAGTGGTACAAATTTCAGTTTTGTTTGAGTATTTTAGCCCACTGTTTCATGTAAAACAATTTCTGTTTCACGGCTTTTAGGATTTCGGCTAATTCATTTTCTAGCTTTGTTTTAAAATATTTTATTTATTATTTCAGAAACATTATTGTTTTGTTTCTGTTAGATAAAACAGTAGTTTTGCAACAAGTTTTTATTGTATTTTTATTTGTTTTCATGAAATCAATTCTAGTTCCTTAGTAACTTGCAATTGTTTCCACCGTTGTTTCAAATTCCGTTTGGGAATGCTTTCAAAAGTTTTGTGAAAAAGACTTTATTTTATCTTAGTTAAACTTATATCTTAGTTCCTTGTTATTTTTCTTGTTAGACAAAAGCTAATTAGTTTTTGACATAGTAGAAGACTCTCTAGTTTTTATTCGAAGTTTCTTTCGGTTTTCCTATTCGCTCTCTCTTTTGTTTTGATTGTTAGAATGATTGCGAGTATGAGTGCTTATGTGAATGATATGTTTGCTATATAGATTTCATCGGAGAGTGACGAGTAGTATATCAAGTTATTTTCTCGAGGAATTCTTCTTCGTCAACATCACAGGCAAGTCACTTTGATCATGTTATTTTGCCTGTGTTTTCGATGCATAGTAGATCACCTTCTTTGCCCAATTTGCATGCTGCCTAGGTACTTGGAAACCTTAGCATAAGTTGTAGTATCATGTGGTAGGAACACAACACCCCGACACTTGGCCCCGGGATAACAATTTCTTAATGCTATGCCTGAGTATACGGGTTATCGGTTGAGTGTATACCTCGAGTGATGCGAGGTTGATATAATAATCAAGACCAGACTAAGACAAGATTTTCAAGACCTCGGACACAATGCAACACTGGGTGAAGGACGGTTGATCGGCTTCCTGGAAAACCCAGTGGATGCCCGGGATCCTGGAGAGACCATGTCATCCTACGGAAAGCTTCACCCAGGCTCAAAGAGACGGACGGATATTTTCAAGACCCAAGGCTTACCTGCACAGCCACAAGTCATTATGGGCTCTGGCTTGGTTGGACAACGCGGCGACTCTGGACAGGCGGTGCTAGCAGATGTAGAAGAACGGTAGGATTGGATGGGCACCGACAGGGATTCAGAGGGACCCGTTGAAAGACCATGTTTTGATCATCCGGTCTTCAAACACCCTGAAGTGCGAGGAGAAACCCGGAGGCGATCAAATCGTGTGGGGAACGTGTGCAAAACTCTGCAAAGTACTCAAACCTAATCGATTAGCCGTGTCCACGGTCATGGACAACTTGAGCCAAAGGAACTGAAGTTATCTGGATTTCTCAACACCATTATATATGTTTGATGAGGGTAATTATTGACAACTCGGGTACGAGAACTGGTTGGCGGAACCATCTCATTAACAACCAACCTTTGTAGTAATATTTTGCTTTTAGCCCCTCTTGTTGTAGGAGAAAATTTGCTTTACGCTAAAACTTACAACACCACCTGCCATATATGCATGTAGAGATAGATGATTATATTTTTCCCCCTCTCATATGTGACTTGCCGGCATATTCAATATGCTGACCTACACGGCTGCAACGTCTTATGTTGCAGATATTTTTCTTCGACGAGTAAGAGTACGATTCAGGGTTACGGTCTACACTCAACTTGCCGTTGGTGTTTATTGGGACTCCACTCCCTTGACCGCTTCCGCTGAGATATTTAAGGTATATATCAGTTTTACGCTATTTACATGTGATTGCACTTTGATGTATACATTGATGTACTGTGTGTGCCAGCATACTGATCCAGGGATGGCACAGAAACACAGAGGCTTGACTCGTTTTGAGTCGGGTCGCTACACATTGGTTGCCGGCGGGTGGGAAGTATTCCTGCTTTGACTTGAATAGACAGTTCTTGCCTATGGACCATCCATTCAGAAAAGACAAGAAGAATTTCATGAAAGGTAAAGTTGTCAAACACTCTGCACCACCTGCGTTGACGGGGGTACAAATTAATGAACAGTTAAAATCTATGGAGCCTGATCCAAACCGTCCAGGGTATTTCTTGGGTTATAATGAGGAACACGCCTGGACCCACAAGCCATGCATCTGGGATCTCCCCTACTTCGAAGACCTCTTACTTCCACACAACATTGACATAATGCACACTGAAAAGAATATTGCTGAGGCCCTTCTTGGCACATTTTTCGGCACTAATAAGGGCAAAGATAATACAAAGGCTAGAGTTGACCAGGAGACTCTGTGTAATAGGCCATCACTAAACATGCGAGAACCGAAAGGAAGAAAAAATTGGTCCAAACCACCTGCCTGGTACAATCTTGAGAAGGGAGCAATAAGGGAAATCCTCTTGTGGGTGCAAAAAAAGTTGTTGTTCCCCGATGGGTATGCTGCGAATCTAGCGAGGGGAGAGAGCATTGAAAAATTTAAAAATTTTGGGCTCAAGAGTCATGATTGGCACATATGGCTTGAGCGGATAATGCCGATGATGTTGCGTGGATATATCCCCGAGGCTGAATGGCTAGTATTGGCCGAGTTGAGCTATTTCTTTCGTGTTCTTTGTGCTAAAGAGTTGTCGCGTGCCTTGATAGATGACATGGAAGAGTTGGCGCCTGAGTTGCTCTGCAAGTTAGAGAAGATTTTTCCACCGGGCTTCTTTAATCCGATGCAACACATGATTTTGCATCTCCCAACCGAGGCAAGATTGGGTGGCCCTGTGCAAAATCGTTGGTGCTACGCAACTGAAAGAATGCAGAAGACACTTCGAGGAAAATGTAAAAATAAACGTAGAATTGAAGCATCGATGGCCGAGGCGTTCATTACCGAGGAGGCGGCAAACTTCGTAACAGCACACTATGATGCCACTATGCAGAGCTTGCATAATCCAAATCCTCGGTACAATCTGGGCGACCCCAAACGACGTGAATCCAATCTCAGCCTTTTCAAAGGGAAGCTCGCACCTTCTGGTGTGGGAAAACCAAAGTTGTTGTGCGTTGAGGAGTGGCGCACACTAACGATGTATATATTGAACAATTTAACAGAAGTTCGGCCATACATCGAGTAAGTGCTCTGTACATTGTTTTGCAACTTCTAACAAGTTTTGTGTCTAACAACTATTATTAATTGATACAGTCGATACGTCGAACAATTCTCGAATGGTGTTGCAATCGAAAAAGAATCCATTCTCGAGTATGAACTTCTTGAAAAGACAGGAGGCGGCTATCCCGGTTTCATCTCTTGGTTCAAAAAACGATACCTCCCTTATATATAATAAGTGATTTCCTTTGTTGCTATCACTCATGAGTAACACACCAAACTCTATCTTTTCTTAACTTCTAGGCTAATTCAGATGAGCAAGTCGACGATGAATTGAGACAAATAGCTAATGGTTTTGACTTTAAGGTCCGTACATTTCAGAAGTACGACATCAACGGGTATCGCTTTCATACTGCTAGCAAAGAGCTTTCAATGCCCGTTCGAAAAACAAACAATTCCGGTGTCTCTGCTATAGGCGAGGGAGGTGTCGAGTATTATGGAAGACTTGAAGAAGTCTACGAACTTCATTATTATGGTGAAAATCCTCCGAACGTTGTTGTGTTCAAATGTCATTGGTTCGATCCTACTAAGACAAGACGGACTCATGAACATCTTGGGATTGTCGAAATTCGACAAGACAAGCAGTTAAGCGGTGCCGATGTCTATATTGTGGCTCAACAGGCCACCCAAGTTTTCTATCTGCCATACTGTCGTCAAAGTGTTAAGAACGTAGAAGGTTGGTATGTCGTGTTCGATGTGCCGCCACATCTTAGACCACCTCCCCCAAATGAAGACGATTATGAACCTCAAATTGACCCAATAACATATGATGGAGAATTTTTCCAAGAATCACGTGGTGTCAGACGTCGTACCCGAAACTGCTCTACGTCCACCCTGAACACGGAGGAACAAGACTCACGTGATGATGAGGAAGAAGTGGAAGTAGAAGAAGTTACCAATGCCGATGAGCTATCAATGCTTGATCGGTTACAAAAAGGCCTTCCACATGATGTCCCTGAACCCGATGACGATATCAGTCATGATGACACGTGTGATACTGATGATGATTTTGCTTCAATTGACCATGGAGAAGAGACAGATGATCCAGACTATTAGTACTTTGTATGCATCCAAACATTGTTGTTTAATTATTCAATTATTAGTTGAATTATTCATGTATTTATTATTGTTCATTTAATCATTGTCCTTGAATTTGTACTAATTATTTAACTATTTATCGTTACAGGTGGTGAGACATGGCAGGCGGGGATAAGTTGAGGATAGCACCTGAGCAGCTACGGAGAACTTTGTTGCAGAGCTTTGCCGAGGAGCCCCGTGGGAGAGGCGTAGGCAAGAAGAGAGGCAGAGGACGTGGTCGTGGGAGAGGGAGGCTGCATGATAGGAGCCAGTCGCCACCACCCTCGGCTACTTCTGTCTCAGCCACTTCACCCTTGCAGACGAGGGTGTCACCGGTGCGGGATCCTACCGTCCAGGAGCAGACACCGATGCAGGGGGCTGAGGCGGAGGCTGAAGCGGAGGGTGCTGAGGTGGAGGCTGAGGCGGAGGGGGCTGAGGCGGAGGGGGCTGAGGCGGAGGGTGCTGAGGCGGAGGCTGAGGCGGAGGGTGCTGAGGCGGAGGCTGAGGCGGAGGGGGCTGAGGCAGAGGCTGAGGGGGCTGCCAGGAAGTCGGTCTACCAACGTGGTATGACACGAGTTCCAGACCGATTGGACTTGCAGCACGGGCCATTAATTAAGCCAGATGGCGAGAAGTAAGTTGATATATATTGTGTATGTTATATCATTATATTGCACCAAGTAGCTAATGTCTTTGCCTTATCATTATGTAGGGGGTGGGATTACCCGCAGAATACCCGGAATCCAAACTGCCTCCTTGGTGCTTTACTTAGGGAGCACTTCCACGGGATAGTGCAGTTGCCCGGTGAGGGTATGGTTCCCGAGCCAGGACTCAAGTGGGAGCACTACCAAGCCGCTCTGCTCCCGGAAAACACACATGTCAATGGTGTTGTTTGCGTGAGCGTGGCCGACAAGGTGTTGGCTGATTTTTGGGTAACTATTATTTTACCCAATAAAAAGTATACAATGTTATATATTGTTATTTCCTTCCAAATCATTTCACTATTCATTTGTGCATCTATTTGGCATAATTGCAGAGTTACTTTAGGGTCGAGGAGGGGACGGAGGAGGCGGCCAAGAAGAACCTCGTGAAAGAGTGCAAGAGTTTATTGAATAACACGAGGCACGAGCTGCGTGTTCACGCTGTTCGAGATTGGAACGCCAAGCAAGGGGAGCCGAAGACAAAGACTGAATGTCGAAAGATTTTCCTTGATAAGACCGAGTACATGGAGGTATGTACATTCCAAAGATCAATTCTTAGGGCTAGTTAGGTCTATTTAGTTATAACACTTAGTTTCATTCTTCATTAACTTACATTCATAGGTGCCCCCGAGATGGTTGGCCGATAAGATGGATTGTTGGGAGATGATAGCGGACAGGTGGTACACAGAGGCTTGGTTGAGCACCCACACTATGGCCAAGGACCTTCGTGCCCAATTGGTTGGTGTGCCACACCACCAAGGCAATGCCAACATCAAGCAATACGCCAAAAAATGGGTATGTGTGCCTTGTTTTGTTTCATCAATAATTTGTTCGTTCATGATTTTTGTTGTACTAATTCTTTGTCTTTTCGTGTAGGCCAAACACAATAACCAACCCGAGCCTGAGGGATACGCCGACTTTAGCATGGCCCATAAGGGCTTGTACAAGACGGCGAAGGCATATTCTGAGGGGGGCGGGCCGGCGGCGTACACAAGCCTGTCCGCCTACAACAAGATGACGTCTTATTCTGAGGTGGTCAAACAGCTGCGCGGGCCTGACTTTGACCCGAGCCAGAATCCTATCGATCCAGAGGCGTTAATGATCTCTGGTGGCGGTAAGAGTCATGGCACGCTGGCCATGTGTGATGGCTTCGTCCCTATCACTGAGACTCTATCTCAGATCAAGTCGAGGCAAACGAGCTCCGCTCCTGCAATACGGCAACGCGCGAGGCCAGTTGATCTTGCCATCGAGGTTAGTTTTCTTCATTACTTCTTTCGTTCTTTTGTCCCTGGATGGATGATGAAAATTCCTTTTGAGGAGTGGTTGCAGGCCGCACTTATGAAGGAGAGGGAGGCCACCAGGCTCTTGTTGGAGGAGAGGGATCGGAATACGTAGAGGTTGCTTGACGAGGAGAGGGCACGCAATAATTCCCATGCGAAGGCCATGCACGACTTCGTTGCGGTAAGTCAGTTGTGTGAGAAGCAAGGCTATGTGTGAGACGCAACAAGGCTATTTCTTTGACTCCTCGAAAACTAATTTGCAGGCTATGTGTGAGAAGCAAGGTTTGCCGCCCCCTCCGCCGATGCCTTCTCCGGTGGGAACGGTGAGTTCCCTTTCAATGACCAACCTTGCACGGTCTTATACCATTGTCTGTCGTCGTGCTAACCACATATTTTAACTCTTGCCTTGTTGCAGCATCATTCAAGAGTTGAATCCCACGATCCCTTTACTTCTCCTGGTGAGAGCCCTAGCAACCCAGCGACCAACGGAGATGCAGCTTCTCCTTCGTTTCTTGGCATTCGGTAAGTTATTCCTCTCCTTCTTATTCTTCTTATTGTTTAGATCAACTTAGATTATGCCAGGCTTTAGTTAGCTTAGTAAATTCTAGTTGATATTAGCCATGGTTTAGTTAGCTTAGTAAATTCTAGTTGATATTAGAGCTCAAAAATGACATAATTAGTTTAGAAAGTTTTAAAAGAAACCAGAAGAGAAGAACAAACAAGAGATGAAGAAATAAGAGAAGAAGAAAGAGGAGAAAAAGATAACTTCTCTTCTTTCTTTTTCTCTATCTTCTTCTTCTTCTTCTTCCACTTCTTCCACTTCTTCTTGTTCTTCTTCTTCTTCTTCTTCTTCTTCCACTTCTTCTTCTAATTGCTTAGCTTAATTTAGATAACTTCTTTCTTACTGTATTCTTCTTCTAAATTCTTTCTCATTATGCAGATTTTGATAAAGCAGCATGGCATATGGATAGATGCTCGAGACTTTGTAATGCACTTGTGTAGTCCTAGATGAACTTTGTAATGCAATTGTATTTGTGGATGTACTTGTGATACTTTGTAATACTTTGTGATCTTGTTTGCACTTTAATGACATATATTCGTGTTGTTTGCACTTGTGTTGTGCTGTTTGCACTTTGTGATGCACTTCTGGTGCTGTTTAGGGGCAGATTCAATATATATATGTTGCTATTTGTATCTATGTTTTGCAAATGCAAGGAATTAACAGAAAACAAATATGAAAAAAAAAGCAGAGAGGGTCTTTTCCTACAGCATACTGACGGCAAAGGCTTTGCCGTTGGTGGACTGACGGCAAAGAAGACACGTGGCGGCAGCCTGTGTATTCTGGCAATTCTGGGAATACCAAATTTTCGGCTTTGCCGTCAGCTGGGCTCCAGCTGTCGGCAAAGAGGCGGCCAAGGGGACCCAGGGGTAGGCTTCGCCGTCAGCTCGGCTCTAGCTGTCAGCAAAGAGGCGGCCAAGGGGACCCAGGGGTTTCGGCTTTGCCGTCAGCTCTGCTACGGTTGTGGGCAAAGAGGGGAGGCTTTGCCGTCAGCTTTGTTACGGCTGTGGGCAAAGCCTGCCGTTAACCTTCTAACGGAGCTCGGCCTGCGCCGTTGCCGCCACTGCTCTTTGCCGTCAGCCCGTGCCAGAAAGCTGATGGCAAAGTCTTTGCCGTAGGTCGAGCTCCGGCTGTCGGCAAAGAAGGTGACTGCCGATAAAATCTTGGCCGGTACCTTTGCCGACAGCACACTGACGGCAAAGCCTTTGCCATGAGTTAAACTGTTCTTTGTAGTCAGCTCTGGCTATCGGCAAACCAGCAGATTCCAGTAGTGTAAGCCATAGGAATCCAGCCTGTAACACATCTCATCCCTTTGCGGTCTCACGCACGGTTATCCCCACGGCCGCAGCCTTACCTTAGCCGGGACCGTTTGCGCCTTTTGACTCGCGTATGCAATTGTGTCGCTAGCAATCCAATGTCAAAGAATCCGGATCGACATGTCTAGTCATAAACTCAAGCGGCAGTTCCGTACAGGGACATGCATACATGACCCAGCAAAGCAGGTGTCGGTCATCCACTAATGTAGATGAGTCGTAGCAAGCTACAAGGACTCCATTACATACGTGTAACATTTCCCAAAGGGACAGACAAAACAGCTAAGAAGGACACATGCCGGTCAACCAATGTGTCCGGAGCAGTAGCGAACTACCATGGCTCGATGGAATCACAAAGGGGCATTTCCCCGTAAGGAGTGCTACTAAGGCATACGACTAGGTATTCGAACCCCATACATATCAAGTACAACACACGTACACATGGCATACCGATATGTATAGATACATCGATGGCATTACAACATAACCATAAACATACAAACTTTATTTAGAGGGCTGAGACAAGCCACAAACATAATATTACATAGTTAGGGTCTCACGACCCATCATCATAATTCATACACACAAGTCTTACAAGCCAGCGGAAGAGTAAAACTATCTGAGTACAGACAGATGGAAATATAAAGGCACATGGCCTGACTATCTACAGACCCATCCTAGGGCCAGATCGTAGCTGGGATACCAGCTACTCGTCGTCGTTGATGTCTAGGTCGAACCCTCCATTAGGGTCATTAACAACCTGTGCAACAAGTTATTAAGCAAACGTGAGTAGGAAAGTAATCAACAAGACTTTAGGAAATCTATCTACTCATGCAATGTATCAACAAGGAGTTGTGGGGTTTCATGCGGAAAGCCAGCATTTGACTCTTGGCTAGACAACTTGCATTTTTAAATAGTTTTGACAACTATGTTTCTCGCACACGAGTCCACTAACACCACAACAATACTCCATCGTGGAATCATTCCGTCTCCCTACGGAAATGTCGTCCACAATACTCACACTTATCTTGAAAATTTTATGAGTAGCCATTATAGTTATCTGTGAACAACATATGCTTCCAAGTAGTCCATATCCGCGGACGCGGCTATTCGAATAGATCATAACCCTACAGGGGTGTACTTCTTCACACACGCTCTCGCCACTTATCGCCATGTGCACATCATGCACCTCGGCAACCTTCAAGCGGAAGCCCAGCGAGGGAGTCGGCCACGACCGTTAACCACGCTAATACTTAGTCCAGGTTTATCGCCTATGTGAGGGTAACCCGCACGGAAGTCCGGCCGAGGTTTCCGCCACGGCCCCAAACGATGTGTGCAGGGTTCCCAAGCCCACCATCCGGGTGTCACTTGGTACACCGTGCCACTGCCTACCGCATCATAGCCCACCTCTAAGGTTAGCGCTACGCACGGCCTCCAGCATGACTATAAACACCAGAAACTACTTGCAACTCCTGGACCGAGTACTAAGCGATTAATAAGTCGAGAGGGTCAATTAAGTATCCCAACGTGTGGTAGTATCTAGTCTTGTATTACATACACGGAACTCAGTTCCTCAGGACGGTTCCAATGAAACAACCCGCCATGTACTCCTACATAGCCTTTCACCGGTACCTTTACCAAATCAGGTTCAACACACGACCTTTACCAACTAAACACATTCTCACGATCCTGTTCATCACCCAGATGACAGACCATACACAACTCTAAGCATAGCATGCATAGCAGAATAAGGCACATCATGGATCAAGCATCTACCAGGTATGCTAGGTTGCAAGGTTCAACTATTTACTGTGACAAGGACTGGTCATGCAAAGGAAGTGGGTTCAACTAACATGGTAAGAGCATTGAAAGCATTTTGACCTAATGCAATAAAGAAGAGCAGGAGCAAGAACATGGGATTTATCGGGATGATCAAAAAGGTTGCTTGCCTTGTTGCTCAGCAGAGGGGTGATATCCGTCAGTCGGATAATCAGACGTATCCGGAGGGGCGGAGCCTACCGGAATAACAACAATCAATCAATATCAAACATATGCAACAAAATGATGCATGAGATGCAATGTAGCATGGTTTGAAATGACTAGCAGAACCCTTGGGGTGATCTTGATTTGAAATCATAATTCAAATATCATTTGAATTATAATTAATCACATTCTTTTAATTGATTTGACCTGATGCTTTTTGTAACTTTGTTTTTCATGCATGAAAATAGCACCATTGGATTCTTTGAATTTTTCTGATCCTTTTACATATATTATTTGTCAAATTTGGAGTTATATGCAATTTTCTATGAATTTCCAAAGTTTTGAACTTATTCTGGAATTATTTTTAACAGAAAAAGGCTTTATTGCATTAGCATGACATCAGCAGGTCAATCTGGCCGTTGAAAGTCAAACCTGACCAGTGGGACCCAATGGTTAGTGACTCTGGCCAGGTTTTAGTTTAAATTTAACTTAATTAGCTAATTATCCATGTTGGACCCACATGTCAGTGTCTTTTTAATTTTTTATTTAATTAATTGTTTTTATTAGACTAATCCTAATTAGCCAGGGGGTTGGCCCCACATGCGAGTGACTCAGGGGAGTCAGGTCCACTAGGACCACCAGAACGGCGGAGGGGCTCGGAAATGCATCTCCGATGACCAAACGTCACGCGGAGGGCACCAGATGAACGACACTTCACCCGTGGCTCCATTTTTGCACCCAACAGGGGATAAAAAGGCCGGAGATGACGCCGGCAACGAGCTTGGCGGCGGACAACGCTCGGGCATCATCGTGGTCATCGAAACAGAGGGCATCACGCGCGGGGCTGGGCTCCTACAACATATACATGATGCATTGAAGCCATTGGTGGCCTCAGATAGACCAGCCGATCACCGGAGAGCTACCGGCGAGGAGGCCCCGCGGCGGATCTCGTCGGGCTCCGATGGAATCGGTGCCTAGAGGAAGGGATCGAGGGGGAAAACTTGGGGGAAAGGACCCTGAGCTCACGGGGAGTGCAGAGGCATCGAGAGTGGGCTTGGGGATGGCCTGAGGAGGGAGAATGACGGCGGCGAGCTCCGGTGACCCGAGGAGGAAGATGACGGCGTCACGGCGTCTCAGGCGTTCTTGGCTTCGCGCGACTAGCTGGAGAGCTTCAGGGAGCGAAGGCGAAGCTGTTGCGTGGTTCACGAGAGAGGGAGAAGCACTGGAGCGACAGCGAGCTCAAGCTCAAGCTTGCGGTCATGGCGGCCGAGAGAGGGAGAAGGGAGCAGGGCGAATGGAGAAGCGATGAGCACGGGGAGGCCTCGGGGAGTATCCCCTTCCGCGCCAGCGCAACGCGGTGGCCACGCAGACGCACAAGTGCGTGGCTGCACCGAGGAACGCGGCGGCCACCTCCTGCTGCTCGCTAGCAAAGGAAGACGACGGGGAGCAGCTGGGCCTGGGCCAGGTAAGCGCTAGATAGAGTTTTTCTATTTTCTTTCCTTTCTATTTTCTATTTATTCTTTCTGACATTTTTTTTGTTTTATTTTTGGCTCCAAACTATTCCTAAAATAGTTTGAAAAATACCAGAGTGTTAGTTGGAATATTTCCAACTACATATAAAGTTTTCAACATTTTTGGAAACTATGAAATATTTGAAATCCAAAATATAATTGATTTCAGTAGCTTTTAACTTAAATTTAAAAAGCCAAAAGTAGTTTGAAAATAAGTTTCATCTCTGATATTTTGTTTTCTATATTTATCAGAAAAGATGAACTTTTCTAATGGCCATTTTGGATTCATTGTTTTGGCACTTGTTGGAATTCTTTTGAATAAAAGGTGGCTAGAGTTTTGCTTTGGATTTCACCACTTTTTTTGGGTTTATTTCCATTTCTTGAATGCAATGAAAGAAGACATGATCACAAGTTGTTAAACCCTAACAGGGAATCCAGGGATGTGACAACTCACCCCCACTTAAAAGAGTCTCGTCCCGAGATTTGGAAGTCATCGGGAATAGCGTGGGATACTCAAGTCGGTGACGACCCTCTCTTTCCCATGTTGCCTCCTTTTCAGAATGATTTGACCATTGAACTTTAAGAACTTGAGGTTTCGACGTCGAGTGGTACGCTTAGATTGATCAAGAATACGTACAGGGTATTCTCGGTATGAAAGGTTATCCTGGAGATGAAGTGTTTCGTGGTCCACTTTGCGGACAGGATCCGAAAAGCAACGCCTGAGTTGCGAGACGTGGAATACATCATGAAACTTGGAAAGATGCGGAGGAAGTTCCAATTGGTAGGCAACTTCTCCTCGTTTGGCAAGAATGCGGAAAGGACCAATGTAACGAGGAGCCAACTTGCCCTTGATACCGAATCGATGGGTACCTTTCGAAGGTGTAACCCGAAAGTAAGCCTTCTAGTCAACTTCAAAGGTCACGGCCTTATGATGATGATCATATTGGCTCTTTTGACGAGACTGGGTTGTTTTCAACTTTTCACGAATAATGCGAACTTGCTCTTCTGCATCCTGGATCATATCCGGGCCAAAGAGTTGCCTCTCTCCGGTTTCTGACCAATTAAGAGGTGTTCGACATCTTCGCCCATAGAGAATTTCAAAAGGAGCTTTGCCCAAGCTTGATTGATAACTATTGTTCTAGGCAAATTCGGCGAATGGAAGGGACTTCTCCCAATTCATACCGAACGATATAACACAAGCTCGGAGCATATCTTCTAGGACTTGATTCACTCTTTCTACTTGACCACTTGATTAAGGATGGAAAGCAGTGCTAAAAGATAAGTGAGTCCCCATGGCATTCCGAAAGCTCTCCCAGAAGCGAGAAGTAAAGATACTTCCACGACCTGAGTTAATCTCCAGAGGAACACCATGAAGAGACACTATTCGAGAGATATATAACTCTGCAAGCTGGCTAGCTGTTATACTCTCACGAACTGGAAGAAAATGAGCTACTTTGGAAAGACGGTCAATGACCACAAAGATAGCATTATTTCCTTTCTTGGTCTTGGGAAATCCGGTGATGAAATCCATACTGACTTTATCCCATTTCCATTCAGGAATAGCTAAAGGTTGAAGGGTGCCAGCAGGCCTTTCATGTTCTGCCTTAACTCGACGACAAACATCGCATTTACCAACGAACTCAGCAATTTCTATCTTCGTCCTACTCCACCAAAACCTCTGGCGTAGGTCCTGATACATCTTAGTACTACCAAGATGAATGGTGAGAGGAGAATCATGAGCCTCCTTAAGGATCAATTGCCGCAGACGTTTTCTCGTAGGAACCACTAGACGGTTCCAAAAGAACACAACACCTTGCTCATTGATAGAGAAATCCCTAGCGTTTCCGCTAGAAAAATTCTCCTTGATCCGGGATATACCCTTATCATATGCCTGCACGGCTATAATTTGATCCCTAAGAGTAGGCTTTGCCACGAGGGTAGAAAGGAATCCTTGAGGAACAGTGTGAAGATTTAACTTTCGAAATTCCTCATAGAGATGTGGTTGACCTCGTTGTAGCATTAGGTTGTTACAATAAGACTTACGACTTAGTGCATCAGCCATAACATTGGCCTTCCCCGGGGTGTAGGTTATCCCTAAGTCGTAATCCGTGATCAACTCAACCCACCGTCTTTGCCTGAGATTCAAATCCGGCTGGGTGAAGATATATTTCAGACTTTGGTGATCGGTGAATATTTCGCAACGATTACCAAGAAGGTAATATTGCCAGGTTTTAAGTGCATGGATTACTGATGCAAGCTCAAGATCATGTGTGGGATAATTATCCTCATGTGGACGCAACTATCGAGATGTGTATGCAATCACATGACGATCCTGCATGAGAATGCAACTTAATCCTTGTCGCGAGGCGTCGCAGTAGATAACAAAGTCCGTAGAGAAATCTGGTGGTAACAACACAGGTGTGGAAGTCAGGCGTCTTTTCAGTTCCTGAAGACTATTCTCACACTATGGTGTCCACTCGAACTTTTTATATTTCTTGAGGAGTTCAGTTAGAGGCTTTGCAACCTTGGAGAAATTCTCAACAAAGCGGCGACAATAACTCGCTAGACCAAGAAAACTCCTCACTTGCTTAACCGATTCAGGTTGAGTCCAATCAAGGACATCTTGAACTCTCTCGGGATTGATAGAAATACCCTTACCAGAGATTACGTGACCTAGATAGGTCACTTCTGGTAAGCAAAATTCACATTTTGAAAACTTGGCATAAAGGCGATGCTCTCGAAGTTTCATCAATACCAGCCTTAGATGCTCGGCATGTTCTTGTTCGTTCTTCGAGTAGATGAGGATATCATCGAGGTATACTAGGACGAATTTATCCAAATACTCCATGAAGATTGAATTCATCAAGCGAGAGAAAGTGGCTGGGGCATTGGTTAAACCAAAGGACATGACGGTGTACTCGTATTGGCAATCCATTTTTGGAATGTCCCTCTTCTTGATCTTGATTTGATGCTATCCCAACCTCAAATCCATTTTGGAGAAGACTGAGGATCCAGCTAGCTGATCATATAGGTCGTTGATCCTGGGGAGCGGAAACTTGTTCTTTATGGTGACCAGATTAACTGGTCGATAATCTACAACCATCCGATCCATTCCGTCTTTCTTCTTGACGAAGAGGACGGGACAAGCCCAAGGAGAAGAGCTAGGACGAATGAAACCTTTATTCAAGGCCTCATCTAGTTGTTTCTTAAGTTTGGCTAGCTCTAGGGGTGCCATCTTATAAGGTCTTCTGGCTATTGGAATAGTTCCCGGAACAAGGTCTATCACAAACTCTACATCTCTGTCGGGTGGAATTCCTGGCAGTTCCTCTCGAAAAACATCCGGGAAGTCACGGACTACCGTAATGTCTTCAAGTTCCGGAAGAGGGTTGGCATTGAGGGAATAGAGTTGGCACTTGGCAACTCGAGTAGAGACATTGACTATCTCACCCGAGGGATGGGTAAGCTGAACATTTCTAGAATGAGTATCAATCTTGGCATAGTGAGCTGACATCCAGTCCATACCCAAGATGATATTAATATTCAAAGATTTCAGGGCTATCAAGGATTCTAGAAAAACTAGCGTGTCTACTAGATTTTCATTGTCATAGGTTATCCTGGAGGTTTGCCACTTACTACCAGGGGTTTGGACAACCAATGGGATTGGCATATCACAGAAAGACATGTTATGCAACTGTGCATAACTTTCTGAAATGAAGGAATGAGATGACCCAGTGTCAAAAAAGAACAGACGCTGGGTGATGATTAACAAGGAGCGTACCCAAAATGACGTCGGGATCCTCTACAGCTTCTTCTGCTGAAACATAGTTCACACGGCCACGTGCAGGAGTTGGCTTCACATAGTAAGCTTTGTCTGACTTGCCTTTCCCAACGGACATTCCGGGTTGCTTGGCACCCATATTCTGAGGACACTCTCGAGAATAGTGCCCTGGTTCTCCACACTTGTAACAGATCACCTGATTGGCACGTGGTGCAGCATTGCTAGATGGGCCACCATAGGTTTTTGCTGGAGGGTTGGTTTGATTCGTCTGAGGTGCCACATAGGATGGCCTTGGAGTGTATCTTGGCAGCATAGAACTATTTGGAACCAACAGCCTGCGTTCTCGAAACGTGGAACCAGATGACGAGCCAGAGTCACGGGAGTGCTTCTTTGTGGCTTCATAGTCGGTATGTCCAGTCTCGGCACTGATCACCTTGTTGACAAGAGCTTGAAAACTTGTACATTCGTGGAGGCGCAAATCACGACGAAGTTCAGGGCTCAGACCCTTACGGAATCTGGCTTGCTTCTTGGCATCAGTAGACACCTCTTCAGTTGCATAGCGGGCGAGGTTACCGAAATCGCGGCTATAGGCATCCACGATCAATTTTCCCTGGGTGAATGCACAGAACTCCTCTCTCTTTCTGTCCATCAGGCCCTATGGAATATGGTGCAGACGGAAGGCTGCACTAAAGTCTGCGCATGTGGCTGCTGGTTCAGCAGGACGCATAGCTTCAAAGTTCTCCCACCACAGATTGGTGGGTCCTTCCAGAAAGTACGCCGCAAAGGTCACCTTGTCACCCTCGGAAACATTTGCAGACCGAATCTTGCGTGATATACTGCACAACCAATCATCAGCGTCGAGAGGATCAACGGAGTGATGGAACTTCGGAGGATTCAGCTTCACGAAGTCATTGAGGGACACTGCATCATTCCTAGGCTGACGAGCCGTATTTTGCTCAATACGCTCTAACAGACGGTTGGTCTCCCTTTTGTTTCTTTCTGCCTCAAGCATAACTTCCGCCAGAGAGGCGGGTGAGGCAGTTCCTCCTGCGATGCTTGACTACCCTCTCCTTGCTCATGAGCAGGGGCATGGTTCAACCTGGTGAACACCATCCTGACAAACAAACTCACAGCTTAGACCAATATCAACATCAACACTAACTATGGATTAAGAATGCACTGAACACATGGAATGCGGAAATGAACATTCGAACAACATGGTAACAAGCAACTTCTATATATACACCATGGTTCATACACACCATTACATAGTTCAATACAACCTTAACCGAAGAGCAAACTACTGAAAACATGAAACTACTCATCGGAGGCTTCCAAGCTTCTTATACATTATTTATCTATGCCTCCGGAATTCATCTCTCGACATAAGCATACTCCACAAGACACACAGGACTGTGGAAGTATAACTACTACCATACTATCCTTCCACTCACGGGTTCAGGCATCCGCATAGAACATCTCATAAAGATTGCCTCCATGACCTGGGAGCTCAACCTGCGGATCACGAAATACTCGAGCCTGAGTACCCTGGGAACCATAAGGACACGGATGTGGCCTTGGTCCCGTGACTAGTGGTAGTAGAGGTCCCCGAAGAGGGGTGACTCCTCCTATAGCAGGCCAGTCAACATGAGCCGGAAGATGGGTCCTAACAGGGTTCAGCATCTCCATATCTCCATACCCTGTCTGGACTATAGGTGTCAGCTGTGTCAAAGCCGTCCACAGACGGTCACGTGTAGCATAAAGCTCCATACGAAGGGCACGAGCTTCCCTTTCTCTATTCTCTAGCATCTCAGCAATGGACTGCAGCAGCGGATCCTCCATAGAGGAATCAAAGTAGACCCCACTGAGGTATCCTTCTTCTCCTGGCTGAGAGGCGGGAACATAGAAGAACTCTGAATTCTGCAACAGTGCATGTCTGGCCCTCATGATGGTCAGCATTGAATAGGCAGCATCTTGTACTGCCATGTCAACAGTGACCCCCAATCCATAAGACCAATGGATTGGCTCCTCGGCTCCAGGGTAATCTGGGAATACCCTAACAGTGCAGAGATACTGACTCTGATTAAAATCCCGGTACTGCTTCTCCACTGTGTACTCTGGGTACCAGCGGTAACCGGATACTGACATCATCTTGACTAGCATGTCCGTGTGACCCGGCACATCAATGCACCTAGTCAGACGGACCACCTGACGAGAAGGACGGCCAGGCATCTGAAAATAGAGAGTAATGCAAAAGCATTAGAGCTCTGAAGACAAAATTGGGCAGCATAACGGCTGTAAATGCTCAAAAACAATTTTGAGACAACCCATAAAAATAGGATAGTGTAACCACTCAATTACCAAGTTCAATTCCATGGTCATCAAAACTTACTTTCTTTTCCTTGGAATAAAAGAAAGCTGAAGTAACTCTCGACTCGTTGTCCTATCATCTACCGATCAGAAACACGAGCCTAAGAGAAAGATCAGTAACCTAGTCCTTAATCCCCGCAGAAAAGACAAGGATGACCAGAATAGAATAACTTGAGAAGAGAAACAAAAGTCTTACGTTCCCTTCCACAAACAAATCCCTTATATATAACTAAAGCAATTCTAGACTCAACTTAGACCAGATTGGCTTAGTAATCCTACAGTCAGTCAGGCTCTGATACCAATGATGTCGGGACCCCGATCCTAAGCCATAGGAATTCAGCCTGTAACACACTGCATCCCTTTGAGGTCTCACGCACGGTTATCCCCACGGCTGCAGCCTTACCTTAGCCGGGACCATTTTCTCCTTTTGACTAACGTTTGCAATTGTGTCGCTAGCAATCCAATGTCAAAGAATCTGGATCGACATGTCTAGTCATAAACTCAAGTGGCAGTTCCGTACAGGGACATGCATACGTGACCCAGCAAAGTAGGTGTTGGTCATCAACGAATGTGGACGAGTCGTAGCAAGCTACAAGGACTCCATTACATACGCGTGACATTTCCCAAAGGGACAGACACAACAGCTAAGAAGGACACATGCCGGTCAATCAATGTGTCCGGAGCAGTAGCGAACTACCATGTCTCGATAGAATCACAAAGGGGCATTTCCCCGTAAGGAGTGCTACTAAGGCATACGACTAGGTATTCAAACCCCATACATATCAAGTACAACACACGTACACATGGCATACCGATATGTATAGATACATCAATGGCATCACAACATAACCATAAACATACAAACTTTATTTAGAGGGCTCAGACGAGCCACACACATAATATTACATAGTTAGGGTCTCACGACCCATCATCATAATTCATACACTAAAGTCTTACAAACCAACGGAAGAGTAAAACTGTCTGAGTACAGACAGATGGAAAGATAAAGGCACATGGCCTGACTATCTACAGACCCATCCTAGGGCCAGATCGTAGCTGGGATACCAGCTACTCGTCGTCGTCGATGTCTAGGTAGAACCCTCCATTAGGGTCATTAACAACCTCTACAACAAATTATTAAGCAAATGTGAGTACGAAAGTACTCAGCAAGACTTTAGGAAATCTATCTACTCATGCAATGTATCAACAAGGAGTTGTGGGGTTTCATGCGGAAAGCCAACATTTGACTCTTGGCTAGACAACTTGCATTTTTAAATAGTTTTGTAAACGATGTTTCTCGCACACGAGTCCACTAACTCCACAACAATACTCCATCGTGGAATCATCCCGTCTCCCTATGGAAATGCCGTCCACGACACTCACACTTATCTTGACATTTTTATGAGTAGGCATTATAGTTATCTATGAACAACATATGCTTCCAAGTAGTCCATATCCGCGGACGCGGCTCTTCGAATAGATCATAACCCTGCAGGGGTGTACTTCTTCACACACGCTCTCGCCACTTATCGCGATGTGCACGTCATGCACCTCGGCAACCTTCAAGCGGAAGCCCAGCGAGGGAGTCGGCCACGACCGTTAACCACGCTAATACTTAGTCCAGGTTTATCACCTATCTGAGGGTAACCCGCACGGAAGTCCGGCCGAGGTTTCCGCCACAGCCCCAAACGATGTGCGTAGGGTTCCCAAGCCCACCATCCGGGTGCCACTTGGTACACCGTGCCACTGCCTACCGCATCATAGCCCACCTCTAAGGTTAGCGCTACGCACGGCCTCCAGCATGACTATAAACATCAAAAACTACTTGCAACTCCTGGACTGAGTACTAAGCGATTAATAAGTCGAGAGGGTCAATTAAGTATCCCAACGTGTGGTAGTATCTAGTCTTGGATTACATACACGGAACTCAGTTCCTAAGGACGGTTCCAATGAAACAACCCTCCATGTACTCCTACGTAGCCTTTCACCGGTACCTTTACCAAATCAGGTTCAACACACGACCTTTACCAACTGAACACATTCTTACGATCCTGTTCATCACCCAGATGACAGACCATACACAACTCTAAGCATAGCATGCATAGCAGGATAAGGCACGTCACGTCTCAAGCATCTACAGGTATGCTAGGTTGCAAGGTTCAACTATTTACTATGACAAGGAAAGGTCATGCAAAGGAAGTGGGTTCAACTAACGTGGCAAAAGCATTGAAAGCATTTTGACCTAATGCAATAAATAAGAGCAGGAGTGAAACATGGGATTTATCGGGATGATCATAATGGTTGCTTGCCTTGTTGCTCAGGAGAGGGGTGATATCCGTCAGTCGGATAATCAGACGTATCTGGAGGGGCGGACCCTACCGGAATAACAACAATCAATCAATATCAAACATATGCAACAAAATGATGCATGAAATGCAATGTAGCATGGTTTGAAATGACTAGCAGAACCCTTGGGGTGATCTTGATTTGAAATCATAATCCAAGTATCATTTGAATTATAATTAATCACATTCTTTTAATTGATTTGACCTGATGATTTTTATAACTTTGTTTTTCATGCATGAAAATAGCACCATTGGATTCCTTGAATTTTTCCGATCCTTTTACATATATTATTTGTCAAATTTGGAGTTATATTCAATTTTCTATGAAGTTCCAAAGTTTTGAACTTATTGTGGAATTATTTTTAAACAGAAAAAGGCTTTATTGCATCAGCATGACATCAGCAGGTCAATCTGGCCGTTGAAAGTCAAACCTGACCAGTGGGACCCACTAGTCAGTGACTCTAGCTAGGTTTTAGTTTAAATATAACTTAATTAGCTAATTATCTGTGTTGGACCCACATGTCAGTGTTTGTTTAAGTTTTTATTTAATTAATTATTTTTATTAGACTAATCCTAATTAGCCAGGGGGCTGGCCCCACATGCTAGTGACTCAGGGGAGTTAGGTCCACCGGCGGCGAGGTCGATCTCACCGTCGGTGAGCCTCCGGCGACCACCAGAACGGCGGAGGGGCTCGGAAATGCATCTCCGATGACCAAACTTCACGCGGAGGGCACCAGACGAACGACACTTCACCGGCGGCTCCATTTTTGCATGCAGCAGGGGATGAAATGGCCGGAGATGACGCCGGCGACGAGCTTGGCGGCGGCCGAAGCTCGGGCATCATCGGGGTCATCGAAACAGAGGGCATCACGCGCAGGCTGGGCTCCTACAGCATCTACACGATGCACTGAAGCCATTGGTCGCCTCAGATGCACCAGCCGATCACCGGAGAGCTACCGGCGACGAGGTCCCGCGGCAGATCTCGTCGGGCTCCGGTGGAATCGGGGCCTAGAGGAAGGGATCGAGGGGGAAAACTTGGGGAAAAGGACCCTGAGCTCACGGGGAGTGCAGAGGTGTCGAGAGTGGGCTCGGGGATGGCCTGAGGAGGGAGAACGACGGCGGCGATCTCTGGTGACCCAAGGAGGAAGATGACGGCGTCACGGTGTCTCAGGGGTTCTTGGCATCGCGCGACTAGCTCGAGAGCTTCAGGAAGCGAAGGCGAAGCTGTTGCACGGTTCAGGAGAGAGGGAGAAGGATTGGAGCGACGGCGAGCTCAAGCTCAAGCTTGTGGTCATGGCGGCCGAGAGAGGGATAAGGGAGCAGGGCGAATGGAGAAGGGATGAGCATGCGGAGGCCTCGGGGAGCTTATCCCCATCCGCGCGAGTGCAACGCGGTGGCCAGGTAGACGCACAGGTGCGTCGCCGCGCCGGGGAACGCGGCGGCCACCTCCTGTTGCTCGCTCGCAAAGGAAGACGACGGGGAGCAGCTGGGCCTGGGCCAGGTAAGCGCTAGATAGAGTTTTTCTATTTTCTTTCCTTTATGTTTTCTGTTTATTCTTTCTGACATTTGTTTTGTTTTATTTTTGGCTCCAAACTATTCCTAAAATAGTTTGAAAAATACCAGAGTGTTAGTTGGAATATTTCCAACTACATATAAAGTTTTCAACATTTTTGGAAACTTTGAAATATTTGAATCAAAAATATAATTGATTTCAGTAACTTTTAACTTAAATTTAAAATACCAAAAGTAGTTTGAAAATAAGTTTCATCTCTGATATTTTCTTTTCTATATTTATCAGAAAAGATGAACTTTTCTAATGGCCATTTTGGATTCATTGTCTTGGCACTTGTTGGAATTCTTTTGAATAAAAGGTGGCTAGGGTTTTGCTTTGGATTTCACCACTTCTTTTGGGTTTATTTCCATTTCTTGAATGCAATGAAAGAAGACATGAGCACAAGTTGTTAAACCCTAACAGGGAATCCAGGGATGTGACAGTACAGGTGAAGGCTAGCAAAAGACTCGGAAGCGACCAACTAGAGAGCGACAACAGTCATCAAAATGCATTGAAATTAACCAACATTGAGTGCAAGCATGAGTAGGATATAAATCACCATGAACATGAATATCATAGAGGCTATGTTGATTTTGTTGCAACTACATGTGTGAACATGTGCCAAGTCAATCTACTTGAATCACTCTAAGGAGGATACCGTCCTATCATACTCCATCATAATCATCCCGAAATTCATGTTGGCATCCAAGACAAACCATTATAAGCTCCTAGAAAATTAAGCATGGCATCAGAAACTATGATCTCTAAGTTATCATTGCAAACATGTTTCTGTCATAACACTGCTGAATTAGGAATGATGAGCTAGTCATATTTACAAAAACAAAATAGGTCGAGTTCATACCAGCTTTTCCAGGCTCAGTCACTTCATCATATATCGTCATTATTGCCTTTCACTTGCACGACCGAATGATGTGAATCATAATGAGAGTGTTCGTGCATTGGACTAAGCTGGAATCTACAGGAAAACACAAAGGAGAAGACAAAGTAATATGGCTCTTTGACGAATAAACGGATATGCAAGTAAGAGCCACTAAACATTTTAACCATGGTTTTCTACCCAAAGAAAAAGAAAACTATTTACACGGGAAAGCTCCCAACAAACAAAAGAAGAACGCGAGATCTTTTTGGGTTTTATTTTTAAAACACCACTAAGCAAGAAGAAAAGCAAACATACAACTAATTTTTTTTTCTCAAGTCAAACAAACACACGAGAAGAAAGCGAGAAAAAGAAATAAACTAGCATGGATGATACAGTGGCAAGGTGTGAACACCGACTATCAAAGTGAAAGTGTAAGCATGAATATAAAGTCGGTGAGAAACACGTACTCCCCAAGCTTAGGCTTTTGGCCTAAGTTGGTCTACTCTCACGGCTGGTCCGGGCGATATCCAAAATCATGATGGGGGTTGTACGGGATCGCGGCAGCTACCGCCTGAATAGCTGCCTCACGGAGGCGAGCAGCCTTCGCCTCCCTCTCATAGTCCTCTGCCTCTCCTCTGGTTATGTAATATCTCCGTTTTACCTGAAAGTCAAAGAAGGCAGGAGCAGGAAGGGTAATATGGAAAACACGTTGTCGGTTAAATAGTAACCAGTATAGGAGGGATTATTATCCCTCTCAAGGAACTGATAACGTGTCATAGCAGCGCGATCAAGGAAAGCTGTATGGAGTGGGGGATCTCCTTCGCAGATGGGTACTCCAAGAAAATTTGCTATGCGAGTGGCATAGATCCCACCAAAGAAATCCCCTTCATTAGCATTATTATTTAGCCTCCTCGCGATTATAGCTCCCATGTTGAAACTTCTATCACCCGTTACTGTGCTCTTAAGAATACTAAGGTCAGGTGCATAGAGGTGACAATGATCAATCTTGCTATTAATGCATCTACCTATGAAGAGGTAAAAATAATGTAAGGCAGGGAATTGAATGCTCCCCAAGGTAGCCTGCATAATATCTCTAGTTTCTCCAACAGTTATACTAGAAAACAAAACTCTAACCAAAGACTTAGGAGGATCATTGGGACTACCCCAATCAGGTGTCTTGCAAATTCTATTAAAATCCTCTAAATCCATGGTATACGATTTGTCATAAAGATCAAACAGTATGGATGAGTCACGGCCAACTGAAAATCTGAATCTACGAACAAAAGAGGCCGTGAGCATAGTATATTGTTCGCATGTGACAGCCCGAGACCGACGTTCCAGAAGATTCCCCCTTTATTCCGTTTCCGTCGTGTGGATTCATTTATTTGTCGCATCATCATCGCATCATGCGCATCATCCGCATTGCATCGGCATTCCATTTTCGCCAGTTTTCAAAACTAGCATCCGTTGTTAGTTGCATGTTCTCCTCGTTGTCCGTTATAAGCCCGACCACACACGCACGCGCCCGCGGCATCGTCAAAACCCTATTTTAAAAGTGTGTATAAAACTTTCTCTGATTGGGTTGAAACTTGGCGTGCGGTCGTATTTAGATATAGGTAGGCCTCCTGTCAAATTTCGTCGCAATCGGAGTTCGTCTGGTACCCGAACGGTCGACCGTAGTGGCACCGTCTCCGGTCTATCGTCGGACGTTTTTCGGTGTTTTAAAATCGTGTTGTCGCCCCGCACCGTTTCCCTCTCACCTCCGCCTAGCCACTATACACAGCCCACCTAGCCATTCCGCGTCCGTGGCTGTCCGATTGCGATCCTGTGGTCGAAAACTGATCCGAATTCGGATAACCCTAGCCCATTTTCTATAAATAGGCACCAAACCCAAGGTCTTCCTCGTTTTCCGCGCCACCAACCCGAGCCAGCCACTCCCACCTCCTCTCTCCTCCCACCAGCCGCCGCCGGCCCGCCCCGGACCCGAATCCCCGCCGCCGCCGCTCTGCCCTATGCCCAGTCGGCTCCCTCCCGTGCGCCACTCGGCCCCGTGCCGTCGCGCCGCCCTGCCCGCCGCCTCCGGCCAGCTCGTAGGCGACCGCAGGAGCACCACAAGGGCGTACCCAGGCCAGTTCCGCCACACCGCGCCTGAAGCCGCCAACCTCCACCTACTGCCGCAGCAGCACGCCGCCGCCCCCGCCAGATCTCGCGAGCTCGCAGCCACCCGCGCCGGATCCCGCTGCCCCGCGCTGGATCCCGCCACCCTACGCCGGACCCCGCCACCGTGGACCTTCCTCGCGAACCTACGCCGCACCGCCGACGGCTAGCCAAGCCGCCGTTGTCGCCCATGGCCTCGCCTCGGCCTCTGGTGCGAGAGGTCGGGGACGAGCGGAGCGCTAGCCGCCTGGGCCTCCTCGCCCCGCATGGGCCAGGTGGTCGGCCCAACTTCGCAAGCTGGTCGCGGCCCAGCCTCAGCCGTGTCTCTCCACCGGGCCAGGCCCACTGGTGAGCCCCTGTCACCTCTATGTAGCGCACTAGCGCTAGGTTATATGTCGCGCATGCCTACTTTCGGCCCATTTAGAATTTAGGTTTTTTCCTGTGATTTAATTCTTTTTCAGGTTTATGTTAGATATTAATATACCCGTAGATTTCAAACCGTATATCGGATCGGAGCGTTTTATATATGTAACTCGTGTAGAATTTCACGTAGATTACGAATTTGCAACTTGCACGCATGTTTGAAATAGTTTGACTTGCCTTATACCTAGAAACGTGTGTTGTCCTATTATATTTTTGCCTCGTATTTATTTTCGCGCGTGTCCAGATTGCTCAAATCCCGTAGATAAAACGCTCATGTTTTTAGGGCCCCTTTGCCATATATTTTAGAGTAGCTATTTCTATTCTTGCATGTAGGATTCCGTCGCTAGTTTATTATACCGTGTTTAGGACATATCTCGCATTTACGTGTGGCGATATTATTGTGTTTCAACCCCACATGTTATATATGTTTTCACGGTAGAAAATCCATAGGATTTAAGTGTGCATTTAGTTTTAGCTTTTGAACAAGTTAGTGCGCGTGATATTTTGCCATGTTGCCCTTTTGGTTATTTTGTAGGATTTAATCCGTGCATGATATGATTGACTTGTCAACTAGAGATATGCCCTTGGATGTGTAGACTAGCCCCTGGTAATTTTGGTTTCAATAGAAATCCATGTTTAGGTGTGGTTTGCTTGCTCTCAACTTGCTAGGAAATAGTGTTGTTTGGAGATGCTGAAATATTTCTAAGTCTAAATCTGTTATATTTTGTTGCTGTCTTGTCTTGAGTTTATCTGGTGATATGTAGCTCTTTTGAGGTTGGTGCAATGGAGTTACTTGTAGACTTTAGGATTCTCTAGCATGATATGAATTTTCATGCCATTTGGAGTCCTGTAGGTTATGGTTTTGCTGCTGTCAATATGCCTTCCGATCGAAAACTGCAGTTTCATAAACTGTTATTTTCACCAAGTCTGAAATTGTGTGTGAGAAGCCATTTGGTGACTTCTTTTCCTAGTGATCCATGCTTCCATGCTAGGTATTATCAGTTGTATGTTGTAGTTCTTCTTGACCTCTATCGTCTCATGCCTTGGTTGAGCATATTGGTTTTGTGTAGCTCGTAGTTGTGGGGTGTCGAAAATGCTATGTGGCTGATTTTGGCAGATTGTAGTGATTTCTTGTTTAGCTCGTAGTTGTTGAACCGTTGCTCCGTTTTGATCGTGCCCTATATGAAACTTGCTTAGAATCTCGTTTAGTTTCATATTATCTTGCTGGTTGTGTGTTTTGAAATGTTGTGGATGCCATTTGCACACATATTGCATTCATGCCATCATATCTTGCGGTGTTCGTATCTTTTGAACCGTGGCTCCGTTGGAGATGTTCTCTTTGTGTAAATTGGTTGTAACGACGCGTAGAATCACGTGAAACTATTTATTTTGCTTTTTAATAACTATTAAAACATGTTAGTTCAGATCTGAACGGAATTATAAATTAACATGTGAGGTCGTTTCGGAGGTGCTATATGCCATTTCCGACCTCATTTAAAATGTCTAGATAAGTAGTTTAATTACGCTTCACCTCTTGCCATGTCTAACCACAATTAATATTGCCGTGTACCTAATCGGGATAGAACTAAATAATTCATATGTGGAGTTTCGTCAATATGCAACTCGTTGCATATTGAACTTCACTTAATGTGTAGTAGTTGATTGTTGTGAGTTGATATGCCATATCTTGCATATATTCAGCTATTCTTGCATCATATGTCGATTGTATCTTGTCGTGCATGTGCCATGGTTAATATCTGTGTTGATGCTTGTTTCTGGTTTCCTTCATCTTGATAGAGTTCCGCAAGCGTGTCGGATTGTGAGGACCCATTCGACTACATCGGTTCGTCTGCTTCACGGAGTCATTCTTCTTCCAAGCGGGATCTCGGGCAAGATGACCATTTCCCTAGATACCATTACTATCATTGCCATGCTAGTATTATCGTTTCTGTCGCTATGTCTCGTTGCCTACCACATGTTAAATATCGGCCTCTCAACAATGCCATGAAAACCTTCAACTTGTTCACAACCTAGCAAACCACTGATTGGCTATGTTACTTCTTGCTTAACCATGTGTTAGCGTTGCTAGTTGCAGGTGCAGTTGCTTTCATGTGATAACATGGGTTCCTTGTTATATCACCACATTAATGCTATTTAATTTAATGCACCTATATACTTTGTAAAAGGTGGAAGGCTCGGCCTTTCTAGCCTGGTGTTTTGTTCCACCTTTGCCCCCTTACTATCGGCTACCGGTGTTATGTTCCATATTTGAGCGCTCCTAACACGATCGGGGTTGTTATGGGGACCCCCTTGATAATTCGTTTTAGATTAAAGCTTGTCTGGCAAGGCCCAACTTTGGTACTACATTTGCCTAATAACCTAAAAAAATTGCATAGGGACTTTCCGGACCCCGAGGATAATTAATCAACCCCCGGGCCAGTGCTTCGCATGAGTGTTGGTCCCACCTGAGCGATGTCCGGCGCCCCCTGGCCACCCAGGGTTTAGCGATCCCGATGTCTAGCTCATCCGGCGTGTCCTGAGAATGAGATACGCGGCTTCTATCGGGATCATCGACACGTCGGGCGGCCTTGCTGGATTAGTTTTACCTTTGACGAGATATCTTGTGCATCGGGATTCCGGTGATGCTTTGGGTAATCTCAGAGTTTAGGTTTTCCACTAAGAAGTCCGACGAGATCGCGAGTATCATGATCGAGGATTTCTATGCGGCTTGTGGTAATTTGTGATGGACTAGTTGGAGCATGATGACCCACAAGCGTATGGGATCGCAACAGTTTTTGAGGGCAGAGTATTCAACCCAAATTTGTTGGTTCGCCAAAGAAGAAGCGAAAGAATATTCTCAAGTATTAGCAGCTGAGTTCGTCAGATTCAACCACACCTGAAAGATTAGTGTCTGCAAGCAAATTATCAGTAGCAAAGTAGTACGATAGCAACGATGTCAGAAACAGATCGGTTGACGGCAGACTATTCCTAACTGTTGTATCAATGGCGCTAGAAAAAAGCACGTGGACGGGCAACTATTCTTCCCTGGCAACGGCTCCAGAAAAGTCTTGCAACAAGTAAAGCAAAGTAGCAAGGAACAGCAGTAGCAGCAGCAGCAGCAAAGTAACAAGTAACAACAGTAGCAACAGTAGCAGCAAAGTGGCCAAATCCCTTTTCTAGCAAGGGAGAAGCCTAGACAAAGTAACGTAGCGAGGACGAGTAGTAAAAGACTCGTAGGCAGTGGATCGGTGATGGATGAGTATGACGGATGTGATTCATCATGTAACAGCTATAACACGGAGAGATAAGTAACTAGCTCTTGTTCGTCGATCTAATGTAGGCATGTATTCTGTATGTAGTCATACGTGCTTAGGGAAAATAACTTGCATGACATCTATTGTCCATCCCTCCCGTGGTAGCGGGGTGCTACGGCAACAACAGACCTTCCCCGGCGACGGCGCCAGAAATCCTTCTACTGCTGGCTACGCCTATAGGCATTTCCTTGGCAAATATGCAAAGGATTCCCCCGCGGCATTGGAGCCTTGCGTTGGTGTTCCCTTGAAGAGGAAAGGGTGATGTAGCACTATGGCGGTAAGTATTTCCCTCAGTTTGAGAACCAAGGTATCAATCCAGTAGGACGATCGCGTCAAGTCACAAGTACCTACACAAACACAAAGAGCTTGCACCCAACGCTATGAAGGGGTTGTCAATCCCTTATAGATTGTTTGCAAAGTGAGAACTGAAAGCAAAAAAGTAAACAAAGCAAAGTAAAAGTGAAAGCTAAGATGATAATTGTAAATAGACCCGGGGGCCGTAGTGTTCACTAGTGGCTTCTCTCATGAAAGCAAGTAGACGGTGGGTGAACGAATTACTATCGAGCAATTGGTAGAACCGCGCAAAGTCATGACATTATCTATGGCAATGATCAAACATATAGGCATCATGTCCAAAACAAGTAGACCGATACTTTCTTCATCTACTACTATTACTCCACACGTCGACTGCTATCCAGCATGCATCTAGTGTATTGAGTTCATAAGAACAGAGTAACGCCTTAAGCAAGATGACATGATCTAGATGGACAATCTCAAATCTATGATGAAAGCCCATCTTGTTACCCTTGATGGCAACAACATGATGCGTGCCTTGCTACCCCTTCTGTCGCTGGGAAAGGTCACCGCACGGTATGAACCCAAAACCAAGCACTTCTCCCATTGCAAGAATCACAGATCTAGTTGGCCAAAAAAACAATACTCGGAGAGACTTACAAGGATATCAAATCATGCATATAAGAAATCAGCAAAGACTCAAATATAGTTCATAGATAATCTGATCACAAATCCACAATTCATCGGATCTCGACAAACACACCGCCAAAGAGGATTACATCGGATAGATCTCCATGAAGATCATGGAGAACTTTGTATTGAAGATCCAACAGAGAGAAGAAACCATCTAGCTACTATCTACGGACCTGTAGGTCTGAAGTGGACTACTCACGAGTCATTGGAGAGGCAATGATGTTGATGTAGAAGCCCTCCAGCTCCAAAGTCCCCTCCGGCGGGGCACCGGGAAGGGTCTCCAGATGAGATCTCGTGGAAACGGAAGCTTGCTGCGGCGGAAAAATGGTTTCGTGGACGCCCTGATTTTTTCTGGGATTTTAGGGAATATATAGGCCAAAGAGCTAGGGCAGAGGAGCTCCAGGGAGGCCACAAGCCTGGTGGTCGCGGGTCCCCCCTGGCCACGGCCACAGGGCTTGTGGGCTCCATGTGGGCCTCCTGCCTTGGCCCTCAAGTCCCGCGATCTTCTTCTGTTCTGGAAAAATTCATTTCGGGGATTTTATTCCGTTTGGACTCCGTTCCAAAATTAGATCTGAAAAGAGTCAAAAACACAGAAAAAACAAGAACTGGCACTTGGCACTGAATTAATAAGTTAGTCCCAAAAAATATATAAAAGGTATATAAAACATCCAAAGTTGACAAGATAACACCAAGAAACCATCAAAAATTATAGATATGTTTGAGACGTACCACGGGGTCCTAATGGAAACTACGGGATATTAAGGTTCTCCTTTTAATAAAGAACCGTACCAACGCATTAACACGTGGTGAATACATGAACTCCTTATACTATGGTCATCTCCGGGAGTGGTTCCGGCTATTGTCACTCCGGGGTTGCCGCGTCATAACACATAGTAGGTGACTACAACTTGCAAGATAGGATCTAAAGCACACATATATTGGCGACAACATAATAGGTTCAGATCTGAAATCATGGCACTCGGGCCCTAGTGACAAGCATTAAGCATAGCCAAGTAGTAGCAACATCAATCTAGAACATAGTGGATACTAGGGATCAATCCCCGTCAAAAAATAACTCAATTACTCACGAACGATGAAGAGCATCATGGAATTGTCAATGGAGAAAGGTTGATGATGACGATGGCAACGATTTCCCCTCTTCGGAGCCCGAAACGGACTCCAGATCTGTCCTCCAGATGAAGAACAGGATGTGGCGGCGCCTCCGTATCGCAAAACGCGATGAAACCTTCTCTCTGATTTTTTCCGAGCGAAACGGAAGATATAGAGCTGAGTTCGGGGGCGATGGAGCCACGTGGGCCCCACAAGCCCTCACGGTGCGGCCAGGGGGGTGGCCACGGCCTGTGGGCTTGCGGCCCACTGGTCCACCTCCTCTGGTGGATATTTGCGCACGTATTTTTCTTTTATTCCAGAAAAAAATCTCCGTAAATTTTTAGGATGTTCCGAGAATTTTTATTTCTGCACAAAAACAACACCATGGCAATTTTGCTGAAAACAGCGTTAGTCCGGGTTAGTTCCATTCAAATCATGCAAGTTAGAGTCCAAAACAAGGGCAAAAGAGTTCGAAAAAGTAGATACGAGGGAGACGTATCAACTCCCCCAAGCTTAAAGCCTTGCTTGTCCTCAAGCAACTCAGTTGACAAACTGAGATAGACAAATGAAAAACTTTGATGAACTTTGTTTGATCTTGTGGTTGCAACTATGTCTAACTCATAACCAGAATTTCAGCAATATCACAAGCAAACCACATAAGCAAATGACATCTAGGTCTCACGGTAAACTCATATCAATGGCATCATCAACTAGCGAGAAAATAATAATAAGTCTGAAATGTCAACACTTCAATCAAAACAACATGAAGCAGTACGAATAGATGGTATCTCGCTAGCTCTTTCTGAAACCACAAAACATAAATGCAGAGCACCTTAAAAGACCAAGGGCTGACTAAACATTGTAATTCAAGGCAATGAAGATCCAGTCACAGCCACACTGAACACAGTTAAAAGCAAAGCATAAAAACGACAGAGGTGCTCTCTAATTGGTGCTTTTGTAAGAGGAGGATGACTCAACAGGAACTTAAATAGACAGGCCCTTCGCAGAGGGAAGCATTGATTTGCAGAGGTGCCAGAGCTCAAGCTTTTAAAATAGAGATAATAATTTTGGGTGGCATGCTTTCATTGTCAACGCAATGACTAGGAGTTCTCAACATCTTCCATGCTACACATGCTATAGGCGGTTCCCAAACAGAAAAGTAAAGTTTTGACTCCCCCACCACCAATCAATCACACTCCACGGCTACCCGAATCCTCGGGTACCGTCCATACCAACATGAATCTTGGGGGAGTTTTGTTTGCAATTACCTTTTCGATTTGAGCATGGAACTGGGAATTCCAATTACCGGCCCCTTTCTCATGAATGATAGTGAATAAAAACATATCAAGGATAACACGCCTAGCATGGAAGATACCAATAGCCCACTATCACCACATGAGCGGTTCAGGCATGCAAAACAGATTATTTCTTGAAGATTTTGAGAGTGGCACATGCAAATTTACTTGGAATGGCAGATAGATACCGCAAATAGGTATGTATGGTGGACTCATATGGCACAACTTTAGGATTTATGGGAGTGGATGCACAAGAAGTATTCCCTCTTAGTACAAGTGCAAGCTAGCAAAAGACTGGGAAGCGACCAACTAGAGAGCGACAACAGTCATCAAAATGCATTGAGATTAACTAACATTGAGTGCAAGCATGAGTAGGACATAAATCATCATGAACATGAACGTCATAGAGGCTATGTTGATTTAGTTTCAACTACATGCGTAAACATGTGCCAAGTCAAGCCACTTGAAACATTCAAAGGAAGATACCATGCTATCATACTACATCATAGTCATCTCAACATTCATGTGGGCCTCCAAGACTAACCATTATAAGCTCCTAGCTAAATAAGCATGGCATAAGAAACTATGATCTCTAAGTTGTTATTGCAAACATGTTTGTCTCACAACAAAGCTAAATCAGGCATGATGAGCTAGTCATATTTACAAAAACAAAATAGATCGAGTTCATACCAGCTTTTCCAGGCTCGGTCACTTCATCATATATCATCATTATTGCCTTTCACTTGCACGACCGAATGATGTGAACAGTAAAAAGAGTGCTCGTGCATTGGACTACGCTGGAATCTGTAGGCAAACACAAAGGAGAAGACAAAGTAATATGGCTCTTTGAAAGCAAACATGTATGCATGCAAGAGCCACTAAACATTGTAACCAATATCTTCTACCTTGACCCAAAGAAAAAGAAAACTATCTACACGGGAAAGCTCCCAACAAGCAAAAGAAGAAAAGAAAATCTTTTTGTGTTTTCTCAAACTAGACAGACACACGAAAAGAAAACAAGAAAAAGAAAATGAACTAACATGGATGATATAGTGGCAAAGTGTGAACACCGGCTAACAAAGTGAAAGCATAAGCAAGAATGTAAAGTCGGTGAGAACACGTACTCCCCCAAGCTTAGGATTTTGGCCTAAGTTGGTCTACTCCCAAGGATGGTCCTGGTGAAACCCAAAATCATAATCGGGTTATACGGGAGCGCTGCAGCCACTGCCTGAATAGCTGCCTCACGGAGACGGGCAGCCTTCGCCTCCCTCTCATACTCCTCTGCCTCTCCTCTGGTTATGTTATATCTCTGTTTTACCTGAAAGTCAAAGAAAGAAGGAGCACGAAGGGTAATATGGAAAAGACGTTGTCGGTTAAATATCAATCGGTATAGGAAGGATTCATCATCCCTCTCAAGGAACTGGTAGCATGTCAAAGCGACGCGGTCAAGGAAAGCTGTATGGAGCAGGGGATCTCCTTCACGAATGGGTACTCCAAGAAAATTTGCTATGCGGGTGGCATAGATCCCACCAAAGAAATCCCCTTCAATTCCATTCTTATTGAGCCTCCTTGCTATAATAGGTCCCATGTTGAAGCTTTTGTCACCTGTCACTGCGCTCTTAAGGATACTAAGGTTGGGTGCGCAGAGGTGACAATGCTCAATCTTGCCATTAATGCATCTGCCTATGAAGAGGGCAAAGTAATGCAAGGCAGGAAAATGAATACTCCTCATGGTAGCTTGTGTAATGTCTCTAACCAAAGATTTAGGAAGATCGTTGAGGCTACCCCACGTAGGTATCTTGCAAATTCTATTGAAATCCTCTAAATCCATGGTATACGATTTATCATAGAGATCAAACAGTACCGATGTTTTACGGCCAGCTGAAAATTTGAATCTAGGAACAAAAGAGGCAGTGAGAGCAACATATTGTTCACATTTATCGGAGATGAATTCCTCGAGACCGACGTTGTGAACAAGTGCATCAAACTCATCTTTGAAACCTGCCTCAATAATAAATTCATCAGAAGGCCATTCACATGGTTGTACCTGTGCATCCCTTGGTTGGTAAGGATCGGGCTCCCGAATAGCAAGATGGGGACCTCTCTTGCTTGAGTAACCACCATGAAAGTTTCTCCTGAACATCTTCCTTTTCTAAAATTTTCAGTGACCCAAAGGAAAAGTGAACAAGGCTCAACTAAACTAGTAGCAACTACTCCCACAAGTGCCTAGAGGCCATATTACGCATCAAAACTACTTGGGACCAGCTAAAATCAGCATGCAAAGCTTAACAACATGGTCACCAAGGCAAAAAAAATAAGCGGAGTATAAGGCACTAGAGCAAAACTAATTGGACCAATGGAGGAGTCACTTACCAAGGAGTAATTTCCCCCAAAACAGTTCCGAGAATGGTGATTTGAGCAAAGAGATCGAAAATCCCAGCAAGAGGAGCAAGAACACGGGTTTGAGATGCGAAACGATTTTTTTTGGAGGTAGGAGAAGCGGATGAGAGCAAGAATAAGTGGAGGGGGTGCGTGTGGGGCCCACAAGACTAGGTGGCGCGGCCAGGGGGTGCACACGCCCCTAGGGCTTGTGGCCCACTCGTGTGGCCCCCACACAGACTCTTTGTCCCATTATTTTTCCAATAATCCAGAAAAAATTATACTTGATTTTCACGGCGTTCGGAGTACTTTTATTTTCGGGGTACTTTTCTACTGGACGCTAAAACAGTAAACAGCGAAAACTAAACTAAATCTATCATTTTTCTTCTAAGCAACCTAAAGTGAAAGCTTGGAACAGAGGTTTGTGACTCCTCGATTCATCCATCTCATGGTCATCGAAAGAAATCCGTCAGTGAGGTTGACCAAGTCTCTTTGACAAACCTTTTCGAATCGCAAAAGGGAACGGAGAATTTTAGAATAGTCATTAAGTCACCTCAATGGGGATGTGTATCTCCCCAACAAGAAAATCATACTTCATCTTGACACGAGGAATAGGGCATTCAAAGCTCCCAATAAGAATCGATGAAGTTTTTTCGACAGCATTGATGCAATGTACTCGATATTGTTTCTTCAGAAAGTGCATCGTATGCTCATTACCGTTGACATGGAAAGTGACATTGCCTTTGTTGCAATCTATAACAGCCCCTGTAGTGTTTAAAAAGGGTCTTCCGAGGATGACAGCCATTGCATCGTCCTTGGGAATATCCAAGGTAAAAAGGTCTGTTAAGATAGTGGTGTTAGCAACCACAACAGGCACATCCTCGCAAATGCCGATAGGGAAAGCAGTTGATTTGTCGGCCATTTGTAGAGAGATTTTAGTGGGTGTCAACTTATCCAGTTCAAGTCTACGATAAAGAGAGAGAGGCATAACACTAACACCGGCTCCAAGGTCGCATGACGCAGTTCTAACATAGTTGCCTTTAATGGAGCAAGGTATAGTGAGCACACAGGGATCACCTAGTTTCTTAGGAGTTCCACCCTTGAAGGTATAATTAGCAAGCATGGTGGAAATCTCAATCTCATTTAGTCACAATATCTTTCATGCACTTAGCATACGGAAACATTTTGAGCATATCTGTCAAACGCATTTGCCGAAAGACAGGTCTGATCATTTCAACCAAGCACTCAAAATCCTCATCATCCTTTTTCTTGGATGGTTTGGGAGGAAAGGGCATGGGTTTCTGAACCCATGGCTCCCTTTCTTTACCATGCTTCCTAGCAGCGAAGTCATTCTTATCGTATCTCTTATTCTTAGGTTGTGGGTTATCAAGATCGGGTTCAATCTCCACATTCTTATCGTTGCTAGGTTGAGCATCTTCGTGAACATCACTATTGATAGTATCATTAGGCTCATGTTCATCACCAGATTGTGTTTCAGCATTAGAGATGGAGACATCGTTTGGACTCTCAGGTGTAGCAGCAACAGGGTTGCTAGCGTGCAGGTTCCTGTCATCTTTCTTCTTCTTTCTAGGATGACTAGGTGCATCAGTGCTAACTCCTTGAGAATCTTGTTCAATTCCCTTCGGATGACCCTCACGATACAAAGGTTCGTGGGTCATTCTACCGCCTCTAGTAACGACTCTGACGGAATTGTCATTCAACTCGTTGAGCAAGTCATTCCGAGCTTTAAGTACTTGTTCTACCTGAGTAGTAACCATAGAGGCATGCTTACTCAGAAGCTTAAGATCATTGATGTTTCTGTCCACACAAGCACTTAAATGACTAAGCATACGAGCATTCTGTTCCAATTGGCTACTAACATAATCATTGAAACTCTATTGTTTGGCAACGAAGTTATCAAATTCATCCAAGCATAAGCTAGCAGGTTTATCAAAAGGAATATCACTCTCATCAAACCTACGCTGAGAATTTACTTCTACTACCTATATCGAGTTATCGAGACCATAGATCTCTTCGATAGGTGGTAGATTTTTGACATCTTCAGATTTAATGCCTTTCTCTCGCATAGATTTCTTGGCTTCTTGCATATCTTCAGGACTAAGTAATAGAATACCTCTTTTCTTCGGAGTTGGCTTAGGAGGTGGTTGGGGAATAGTCCAAGCATTCTCATTGCACAAGATGTTATTCAGTAGAATCTCAGCTTGTTCTACGGTTCGTTCCCTAAAAACACAACCAGCACAACTATCTAGATGGTCTTTGGAAGCATCGGCAAGTCCATTATAGAAGATATCAAGTATTTCATTCTTCTCAAGAGGGTGATCAGGCAAAGCATTCAGTAGCGGGATGAGCCTCCCCCAAGCTTGTGGGAGACTCTCTTCTTCAGCTTGAGCAAAGTTGTATATTTCCTGCAAGGCAGCTTGCTTCTTATGGGCAAGGAAATATTTTTCAGAGAAGTAGTAGACCATATCCTGGCGGCTACGCACACATCCAGGAACAAGAGAAGTGAACTAGGTCTTAGCACCATCCTTTAGCGAGAAAGGAAACAGCTTGAGCATATAGTAGTGGTGGATCTTTTCCTCACTAGTGAATAGGGTGGCTATATCGTGCAGTTTGGTAAGATGGGTTACAACCGTTTCACACTCATAACCGTGAAAAGGATCAGATTCGACCAGAGTAATTAACTCAGGGTCGACAGAGAATTCATAATCCTTATCGGTAACAAAGATAGGCGAAGTAGCATACTTTGGGTCGTATTTCATCCTAGCGTTCAAAGATTTTTCTTTCCACTTGCGTAGAAGTTTCTCAACATCATAGCTATCCTTACACGCAAGAAATTCCTCAGCTATCGCTCCCTCCATAACATAGCGCGTACCAGGCATAACATGCAATTCAGGCATAGTAGCAGGTTCTACTTCAATAGTATCAGCAGTTTCAGAAGTATCATCACATCTAGCAGCAGATCTAGCAATATATGCATCAAGGAATGCACCAAGTGGAAAAGCAGTATCAGGCATAGCATCAAGCATAGCACCATCAGGCATAGTATCAAGCATAGCATCATCATGCATAGTATCAAGCATGGCATCATCAGGCATAGGCGACATATCAAGATTTCTAGCAGGAGGCGAAGTCGCAAACTTACTCAGAACTGAAGGTGAATCAAGTGCAGAGCTAGATGGCAGTTCCTTACCTCTCCTCATAGTGGAAGATAGGATTTTAGTTCTTGGATCTTTTGGATTCCTCATAGTGATCAGCAGACGTCAATCCCAAGTGACTCAGAGAATATATATGTGCTTCCCCGGCAACGGCGCCAGAAAAAGCCTTGATGACCCACAAGCGTATGGGATCGCAGCAGTTTTCGAGGGTAGAGTATTCAACCCAAAATTGTTGGTTCGCCAAAGAAGAAGCGAAAGAATATTCTCAAGTATTAGCAACTGAGTTCGTCAGATTCAACCACACCTGCAAGATTAGTGTCTACAAGCAAAGTATCAGTAGCAAAGTAGTACGATAGCAACGGTGTCAGAAACAGGTCTGTTGACGGCAGATTATTCCTAACTGTTGTATCAATGGCGCCAGAAAAAGCACGTGGACGGGGAACTATTCTTCCCTGGCAACGGCTCCAGAAAATTCTTGCAACAAGTAATAGCAAAGTAGCAAGGAACAGCAGTAGCAGCAGCAGCAAAGTAACAAGTAACAGCAGTAGTGACAGCAGTAGCAACAGTAGCACCAAAGTGGCCCAATCCCTTTTGTAGCAAGGGAGAAGCCTAGACAAAGTAACGTAGCGAGGACCAGTAGTAAAAGACTCGTAGGCAGTGGATCGGTGCTGGATGAGTATGACAGATGTGATTCATCATGTAACAGCTATAACACGGAGAGATAAGTAACTAGCTCTCGTTCGTCGATCTAATGTAGGCATGTATTCCGTATGTAGTCATACGTGCTTAGGGAAAAGAACTTGCATGACATCTATTGTACATCCCTCCCATGGCAGCGGGGTCCTAATGGAAACTACGGGATATTAAGGTTCTCCTTTTAATAAAGAACCAAACCAACGCATTAACACGTGGTGAATACATGAACTCCTCATACTATGGTCATCTCCGGGAGTGGTTCCGTCTATTGTCACTCCGGGGTTGCCGGGTCATAACACATAGTAGGTGACTACAAGTTGCAAGATAAGATTAAAACACGCATATATTGGCGACAACATAATAGGTTCAGATCTGAAATCATGGCACTCGGTCCCTGGTGACAAGCATTAAGCATAGCCAAGTAGAAGCAAGATCAATCTAGAACATAGTGGATACTAGGGATCAATCCCCATCAAAAACTAACTCGATTACATGATAGATCTCATCCAACTCATCACCTTCCAGCAAGCCTACGATGAGATTACTCACGAACGATGAAGAGCATCATGGAATTGTCGATGGAGAAAGGTTGATGATGATGAAGGCGACGATTTCCCCTCTCCGGAGCCCAAAACGGACTCCAGATCTGTCCTCGAGATGAAGAACAGGATGTGGCGGCGCCTCCGTATCCAAAACGCGATGAAACCTTCTCTCTGATTTTTTTTTCCGGGCGAAACGGAAGATATAGAGCTGAGTTTGGAGGCGGTGGAGCCACGTGGGCCCCGACAAGCCCTCACGGCGTGGCCAGGGGGTGGCCGCGTCCTGTGGGCTTGTGGCCCACTGGTCCACCTCCTCCGGTGGATCTTTGCGCAGGTATTTTTATTTTATTCCAGAAAAAATCTCCGTAAATTTTCAGGATATTCCAAGAACTTGTATTTCTGCACAAAAACAACACCATGGCAATTCTGCTGAAAACAGCGTTAGTCCGGGTTAGTTCCATTCAAATCATGCAAGTTAGAGTCCAAAACAAGAGCAAAAGAGTTCAGAAAAGTAGATATGACGGAGACGTATCAGAGCACCCGTGCAGGGTTAAATCTTTTCGGAAAGTTGTGTCCGCGGTTATGTGGCAACATGGAAACTTTGTTTAACACTGGCTCTATACAACTTGAAGTTAACTTAATTAAAATATGCCAACTGAGTGTGTAACCATGACTGTCTCTTTCGTGAGTTCCTTCTCCGATCGAGGACACGGTGGGGTATGTCTAACGTAAGTAGGTGTACAGGATCATTCATTTGATCATCAGTAGTTCATGTCCGCTGTGCGTAGATCATCCCCCTCTTTATTTCTTGTACTCGTAAGTTAGCCACTAAATAATGCTTAGTCGCTTGATGCAGCCTCACCACTTAACCATATCTCACCCATTAAGCTTTGCTAGTCTTGATACCTTTGGAAATGAGATTGTTGAGTCCCCTATGGCTCACAGATTAGTACAACACCAGTTGCAGGTACAGGTAATGTCGTGGTTTTGTCACGGCAGATGTCCTCGTGAAAGGACTTAGTACGGGAGCCATCGCACCTTGGTGGCGACTCAAAGGGGTTAACGGGAGGAACACGGCGGGTTACCCAGGTTCGGCCCCTCGTGTGGAGGTAATAGCCTACGTCCTGCTTTGTGTGTATTGATGTGGATTCGATTACAAGGGATACGTAACTCGCCTAGCCTAGTACTCGATGATTTCTAACCTCCCCTCCTCCTTCAGACTCGCCTTTATATATAGGTCAAGGCTTTAGGGTTTACAAGAGTCCCTTCCTCCTTACAAATCGTGACCACCGCGGTCTCTGAGTCGCCGTCCTGCAAAACTCATAGACCTTCCATAAATCATAACTGTCCCGCGGCCTTGAACCGCCTAGGCTGAGGCCCAAGTAGCCCAAAGGAGGAATCGCCTTACTAGTAACCCGGCCCATATTGGGCGGGTCATTTAATAAGCAATATCCCCAACATTAGGCCCCAAATTGACTTGAATTTTCATGCCAATGCTTCCGCTTTAGTTGAAGGTGATTCACTCCTTCGTCTTCCTCCATATGTCGGAAATTTTAACTTGCCATCCGGCACCGAAAAAATCTTTGAGTCGCCAATCCTTTTCCTGTTGGCATCTTCCTTATCCCTCGATCTTCGGGAAATTTAACATAATCCCAACGGATCTTTTAGCGCATCATTATCCCAAAAATTTCGGACGTCATCATGGCGAATCTTTTTATTCCCCAACGGTTCCTGCTCACGGCGCCTCGATTCCAGCGCCCGTCCTGATAAATAGGCGGAAGGGACAGGGCTGGCGCTGGCCACCTACCAGTCTCGTCAGTCCCCCCCCCCATTATCGCAGCAAAAACCCCATCGCTTCCCGAGGGTTCCGCCACCGGTCGCAACTTCCACCCCCGTTCGAGGAGCTCCAGTGCCGCCCGCAAGCCGTCGCCGTCGCCAAGCTTCGCACCTCGGACGATCTGTCCGCCGTCATTATCCATTGCATCATCACCGGCCACCTCGCTGCTCGCCCCGAGCTCCGCCGCCGCCGAAGGTCTCTTCGTTCGTCGGGACTCCCGCTCTTCTCCAACGATCTCCGTCACCGCCGGTCTTCTTTAATCGAGAGCATCAGGTTAGGCCCTCGTTCACCTTCTTAGGAGTAGGTTTATTCCTTGCTTGTATTTCCGCCATTGCCGTAGCTTTGAAACTTTCGCTCATAGTTATTCATTTCCCTCGAATCGATTAGTCCGAGCACCGATAGGGTAGCCAGTGCCTTGAATAATTTTAACCATCCGCTGTACTTGCGAATTTCTGAATACAGCGTCTTCTCCAAACGAGGGGCATCACCTGATAATACATTGTTCATGCCCAGCCATATTCGTAGGTTTTCATATCTGTTCGGCAGATCCATTCCTCATTTACTGTTTGCAAAAAACTGTTTGTAACCTTCATCCCCCTTTAGTGTTTTGGAACGAATAGACTTTACCATCCACAGCAATATAGCCTTTGGAAATAACCCTTCTTCCATAAGTCGCCATATCAACCCAACCCGGCCTCTTAGTCTGGCGGGTTAACATGAACCGATCCCGATTCATATAGCAGATGACCAAGACGTGTAATATCATACTTCTACGTATTTGTAGCATGGGCGCCGTTTTCAAGAGCGATTGGCTTCCTACCAAAGTTGATGATGCTGTCTTAGCTAATTACGTGAAAGCGGGCTGTTTGGATCCTCAAGATGTCATTGGATGGCGCACCGGGTTGGGAGAAGATCTCCCAAACCCCAAAGAAGGGGAAATAGTAGTCTTCGTGGAACACTTGGAACGGGGTTTTAAGCCGCCCGGATCCAAATTTCTTAGGGATGCTTTGACCTTCATGAACGTCTGACTCCAGGATTTGGGACCCAATTCCATAAGCAACTTGAGCCAGTTCCAAGTCCTTTGCGAAGCTTATCTGCGGATTGAGCCTTCCGTTCCTCTATTCTGGCACTTTTTTCATCTGAATCGCCAAACGGAATTCCACAACGGCCCCAGTTTGGAACTCGGCGGTGTCAACGTCCAGCGCCGTAGGGATAGTCCGTTTCCTTCACTCACCATGCCTAGCCACCCCAAGGGCTGGGGTGAATCTTGGTTTTATTGTCAAGAAACGTCCCCTGCTGGTGAGAATAAGCTTCTGGGCTACAGGCCAACCCGCCTTCCAGTTAACTTCAAGCTCCCCGACAAGCTCACCGAGGAAGAAGAGTCGGAGTTCATCCCAATATTGTCTGAACTGAGATCCCTGACGAACAATGGTCTTACCGGGGTCGACCTGATCCGCTGCTGGGTCGAATGGCGGATTCTTCCTCTGAGCCGCCGAGATGGCCTAATGTGTGAATTTGACGGCACTCTGGATCATCCCCAATGCTACTTTCACACAGCATTAACAGAGAAAGACATTGTTGCCATCATTAAAAAGCTGACCGGCGAGCCCGCAGGAAAGTGCGGCCAAATCGGCCTTAAGCCCTTCTGCAAGATTAACCCGGCGCCCAAGTTAACCAAAGCTGACCCGCCCTTGGTTTTTATTCCTTCTGTTCTATTGCCATCATGACTTCATAACATATACTTTTACGGAAAGGCGATAAGTTTTGGTCCAGGAGACCTAAAAAGCAAGCCATGAAAACTGCTAAGCCGCCCTCTAAGAAAAACAAAGGCAAAGGTAAATCTGCTGCGGCCGAGCCATCTGAAGTCGACGAATCTCAAGTCGGTGACGCACTTTCAGAGGTACCAATCCATCCTCTTTTCACTCGCCACCTATTACTTTTGACCTTTTATTTATATCTCTCACTCTTCTTGTAATAGAATGAAGATAACGAAAGCCAAGAGGACTCTGTTGAGGTAATTTCTATTTCCTCCGATTCATCTCCTTCTCCACCTAAGCCGGCCCGGCGAATATGTTGGAAAGTCCCCTTCTCACATCCAAATGCCCATTTGGACCCAAATTTCTTACTGAAGAAAACACAGCACGCCTCAAACCGAAAGACACGAAGTCACTCTGGCGATCTGATATCTGGCCTACCAGCAACAAACAAAAGAAAACCAAACGAGGTACCTTTTTTTATGAGTAACCATTATTCGCGCTTCTTTGGATTACATCTGCAACCCGCCTGTATTATTGATGTATAATTCCTGCAGAATTCTCCTCCCACTTCCGGCGACTCAGTGATGTCAACACTTCCACCGATGATTCGAGTTCCGGGGTAAGTCTTTTGCCTTGACTTTTGAGAATAACGATCTTTTTAATTCCTTAACACACTTATCCCCTTTTGTTAGGGCACAAGCCAAAAAAAGGAAAACCAGTGGATCAATCCCTGATGCAGCTTCCGAACTTCCAAGGAAATCAACTCCGACTCAAGACGATCCAGGTCACGCTGAGCCGGCAATTCAAGTGGATCTTCCTGAGTCGCCGAAAGAAACAGCGGATCCCCCTAAATCGCCGAACGTATTGACGACAGCGGATGACCCAGATGTTGTAGTCATTACTGGTTCTGGCTTTTCCAAGCCCGCGGCGACAGTTCTGTCCAAACACGTAGCATCCTCCTCTCAAGCAATTCCCGAGTCTGGGCTCTCCAAGGCGAAGCTTTCCGACTATGCAAATCTGGAGTTTAAAGAACTCTGTGCTGGCTTCGCAAGTCGCCTGGAGGCGAGCTATGAGATGGAGAAAAATCTGCTAAAGATGTTAAACAACAAACATGAGGTAAACTTTATACTTTATACTATTCCCAGTAACCCCCAAGGGCCGGGTCATCAGTAAAAGGATGAGCCGGGTCTTAAAAAAATTAGAAAAAGCTTCGCGACCAGTAACCCCCAAGGGCCGGGTCATCAGTAAAAAGATGAGCCGGGTCTTCAAAAATTTAGAAAAAGCTTCGCGACCAGTAACCCCCAAGGGCCGTGTCATCAGTAAAAAGATGAGCCGGGTCTTGATTTCTGTATAATTTTTTCTTGAGAAATTATACATTAGCCCCCAAGTGTCAGGGGTATTGCTTTGCAATAATTATGAGACTTGTCTTTATTTTAAACTTTCAATAGGAAAACCTTGCTCAGACCGAACTGGCGCTGGGCAATTTAAGGAAAAACTTGGCTGAACAACAAGACGCCCGAACTCAGTCGAAAGGTAAGTATAAATTGGCTCTGGTTGAACTGGAAAAACTCAAAGCCGAGTTAGAAAAAACTCAAGCTGACCAAAACGCGGCTTTGAAGAGAGCAGAGAAAGCTGAAGCGAAGCTGGCGACTGTTCAACAGGAGTTATCCGGCTTAAAAGGTCATATCTCTAACATGAGGCAAGCCATCTTTGGTAAGTCTTACCTAAACCTCCAACCTTGTCCCCTCCTTTGGGCCAAATTTCTGATGTCAAGTTACTGGTTATCAAATTCCAGGTCCAAGAGTCGCCAACCTGCAAGAAGACTGTGTGTTGATGCTGAAGGCGATTTATACGCTGACAGAGCAACTGTACACAGGCACTGTATTGACCGTCAAAGCTGTAATGGGTGCAAAAGAGCCTATTACTTCCATCAAGAAGGTACTTGGATGTCTGTCCACGCTTCCTCCCCAGATTGGCGAGTTAACTCGGTCAGCCGCCCGGAAAGGCATCCTGACGGCCCTGAGTCGCTGCTTAGCGTATGCCCCGGAGATCAATTTGGAAGAAGTAGCCGCTGGCTTCCCTCAGCTTAAAGATGATGGATCGGAGTTCGTTGAAGAGGATTACCAGAAAGTTGTCAAGGATTCTCGGTTGGCTGCAACTCGACTCGCCGCAATTCTTGATTTAACGAAGTATCAGGCGGCCTATGACAGTAAGAATAAGAAAGTCAGCCCGCCAACCTTCGTGGTGACCAACCTAATTCCTCGGCGACCCAAGAATCCTTTCGACTGGGAAGCAGACTTAGCATCAATTTTGACCGATGAAGACGACTTTGCTGCTTTGGCCAGGTGCAATTGGGTCTTGGGCGATCTACAAATCGAAGTTGGTCAGAGCTCACACCAGGACTTAGCGAAGTAGACTTTCCTAAATTTGGCCCGCGAGCCATGTAAGAGTCAGTACTATTTTTTTTTTTATGACATCTTCTGCAAAAAACCCTTATATCGCTGTTGAGGCGATTTGAAATATTTGGTCCGCCTTTATAAGAATTTTCTACAATGCTTAATCCGCCAAGGATGAAACAAATCTTAGCACCCTCCTGTTTTAAACTTTGATCACATCATCTGTGAAAACAAACTACGAATAGTTTCAACAAATATGCAGAAAGGATAAAAACTTTCAAGATTAACTCATAACAAGAGTAATTTCGTCGGCTCATACGGTCGCGACAGGGGGAGGCGAGTCAGAAAGCTCGTGCACCCACCCTAATTGCAGTTTTCGTCGGCTCATACGGTCGCGACAGGGGGAGGCGAGTCAGAAAGCTCGTGCACCTACCCTAAATGCAGGTTTCGTCGGCTCATACGGTCGCGACAGGGGGAGGCGAGTCAGAAAGCTCGTGCACCCACCCTAAATGCAGGTTTCGTCGGCTCATACGGTCGCAACAGGGGGAGGCGAGTCAGAAAGCTCGTGCACCCACCCTAAATGCAGGTTTCGTCGGCTCATACGGTCGCGACAGGGGGAGGCGAGTCAGAAAGCTCTTCACCCACCCTAAATGCAGGTTTCGTCGGCTCATACGGTCGCGACAGGGGGAGGCGAGTCAGAAAGCTCGTGCACCCACCCTAAATGCAGGTTTCGTCGGCTCATACGGTCGCGACAGGGGGAGGCGAGTCAGAAAGCTCGTGCACCCACCCTAAATGCTGGTTTCGTCGGCTCATACGGTCGCGACAGGGGGAGGCGAGTCAGAAAACTCGTGCACCCACCCTAAATGCAGGTTTCGTCGGCTCATACGGTCGCGACAGGGGGAGGCGAGTCAGAAAACTCGTGCACCCACCCTAAATGCAGGTTCTGTCGGCTCATAAGGTCGCAACAGGATGACACAAATCTCATTTCTTTTAAAGAAGAAGCCCCCAAGTCGGAGAATATTTTATTACTTCATAATAAAACTGAAAAACTTACAAAGCATGGAGCTTTAAGATCTCAAGTGTAGTAAGGCCGCAAATGAGCAATATTCCAGGGGCGAGTTGACTCAGCCTCTGTAGTCGGTCGGTCAGGCCGAAGATCCATCAAATAGTAAGAGCCATTGCGGAGGTTCTTGCTGACGACAAAAGGCCCTTCCCAAGGGGGCGAAAGCTTATGCATGCCCGCCCGATCTTGTATCAGACGAAGTACCAAGTCGCCCTCCTGAAAGGTCCGACTCTTAACCCGGCGACTATGATAACGCCGCAGATTTTGCTGATAGATAGCCGAACGAGCCGCAGCTAGGTCACGCGCTTCTTCCAAGGCATCCAAGGAATCCTGACGCGCCAACTCATTATCTTGCTCCACATATGCGGCGACTCTAAGAGAATCATGTCTTATGTTAGTAGGAAGGACAGCTTCTGCTCCATAGACCAAAAAGAAAGGAGTGAACCCCGTGGACCGATTCGGGGTAGTCCGGATGCTCCACAATACCGAAGGTAATTCCTCAACCCAACACCCTGGAGTTCTTTCCAGGGGAACCATGAGCCGAGGTTTAATCCCTCGCAAGACTTCTTGATTCGCCCGCTCTGCCTGCCCGTTGGACTGCGGGTGAGCAACTGCAGAAACATCAAGCCGGATATGCTCTCGACGACAAAAATCCAGCATCGCTCCTTGGGACAAGTTAGTACCATTGTCCGTGATAATACTGTGCGGATATCCAAAATGGAAAATTAGCTTTTTCAGAAATTTGACCGCGGTCTCCGTGTCGCAAGCTCCAACAGGTTCCGCCTCCACCCATTTAGTGAACTTATCAACTGCCACCAATAAGTGAGTTTTCTTGTTACAGGACACTTTAAAGGGACCGACCATGTCCAGCCCCCATACCGCGAAAGGCCAAGTAATGGGAATCATCCTCAATTCTTGAGCCGGCACATGAGCCTGTCTCCCATATCGTTGGCACCCCTCGCACCGCCGTACTATATCTTCTGCATCTGCATGAGCCGTCAACCAGAAGAAACCATGTCGAAAAGCTTTTGATACCAAAGAACGTGACCCGGCGTGATGCCCGCAGTCTCCAGAATGAATATCATTTAGGATTACGCATCCTTCCTCGGAAGAAACACACCGCTGAAAGACCCCTGAGGCACTTCGTTTATATAACTCGCCATTAATGATGACCAGGGATTTGCTGCGTCGAACGATCTGGCGAGCCAAAACTTCGTCGGTGGGAAACTCGCCACGGGTGAGATAAGCCAGATAAGGAAGAGCCCAATCCGGAGTGACATGGAGAGCCGCCACAAGCTGAGACTCGGGATCCGGTATCGCCAATTCCTCCTCCGTGGGTATAGTCACAGACGGTTTATGCAAGATATCCAAAAAAGCATTAGGGGGGACCAGTTTTCTCTGTGAGCCGAGTCGCAAGAGGGCATCAGCTGCTTCGTTGAGTCGCCGATCCACATGATCAACCTGGTACCCATGAAAATAGCCCGCCACATCAGATACAGCTCGCCTGTAACCCGCCATCATAGGATCCCGAGAGTCCCAGGTACCCGAAACCTGTTGTGCCACCAAATCTGAATCCCCAAAGCATCTGACTCGGGTTAGGTTCATCTCTTTTGCCAGTCGCAAACCGTGAAGCAGAGCTTCATATTCCGCCGCATTATTTGTGCAGGGAAACATGAGTCGGAGAACATAGCAGAACTTATCTCCTTGAGGGGATATCATTACCACACCAGCCCCTGAGCCCTCCAACTGTCTGGATCCATCAAAGTAAATAGTCCAATAGGTAAGGTCAGGCCGATCTTCCGGAGCCTGAAGTTCTGTCCAATCGTTAACGAAATCAACTAGTGCCTGGGACTTGATGGCCGTACGGGGGGTATATTGTATGTGGTGAGACCCAAGCTCTATTGCCCATTTGGCGATTCGCCCTGTTGCTTCCCGATTTTGGATGACGTCACCGAGGGGGGCGGAACTGACCACAGTGATCGGGTGCTCTTGGAAATAATGTTTAAGATTTCGACTCGCCATGAACACCCCATAGACCAGTTTCTGCCAATGTGGGTATCGCTGTTTGGAGAGAGTTAACACCTCACTGATAAAGTATACCGGGCGTTGCACCGGGTATTCCTTTCCTTCCTCCTTTCGTTCGACGACCACAGCCACGCTGACCGCCTTGGAGTTCGCGGCGATATACAGGAGCATAGGCTCCTTTTCAGTTGGGGCTGCCAGGACCGGCGGGTTAACCAATTGGTGCTTCAAAGCCTGAAGCGCCTCGTTTGCCTCCTCTGTCCATACGAATTGGTCGGATTTTCTCAACAATTGATAAAGAGGAATCGCCTTTTCCCCGAGGCGGCTCACGAAACGACTTAGAGCCGCAATGCGACCCGCCAATCGCTGAACTTGATTGACATTCGTCGGCTTCCCAAGGGAGGTAACCGCTTCAATTTTGTCCGGGTTAGCCTCGATGCCGTGCTCTGATACCAAGAAACCCAATAGTTTTCCCGTAGGTACGCCAAAAACGCACTTGGTAGGATTTAGCTTCATCTGATATACCCGTAAATTATCAAAGGTTTCCTTAAGGTCTTCCGAAAGTGTCTCCTCCCGGCGGGTCTTGATCACGATGTCGTCAACATAAGCATGGACGTTGCGGCCAATTTGGTTATGAAGACAATTCTGGATGCAGCGTTGATAAGTCGCCCCCGCGCTCTTGAGCCCAAATGGCATGGACACATAGCAAAAGGCCCCGAAGGGGGTTATGAAGGCCGTCTTCTCCTGATCTTCCACGGCCATTTTGATCTGATGATAACCTGAGTAGGCGTCCAAAAAGCACAATCGTTTGCATTCCGCCACCGAGTCAATGATTTGGTCGATGCGGGGAAGAGCGAAAGGATCTTTGGGACAAGCTCTGTTGAGGTCCGTATAGTCAATACACATATGGAAGGTGCCATTCTTCTTGAGTAGTAACACCGGGTTAGCCAGCCATTTGGGGTGAAAGACTTCCACGATGAACCCGGCGGCTAAAAGACGGGCGACCTCTTCTCCAATCGCCTTCCGTCGCTCTTCGTTAAATCTGCGAAGGTACTGTTGGACAGGTTTGCATTTTGGGTCAATATTAAGATGGTGCTCAGCGAATTCTCTCGGTACACACGGCATGTCGGAGGGCTTCCATGCGAAGATGTCCCGATTCTCACGGATGAATTCGATGAGCGCGCTTTCCTATTTGGGGTCCAGACCCGTCCCAATGGTGAACTGCTTGGATGAATCGCCAGGAACGAAATCGATTGTCTTGGTATCATTCGTCGGTTTGAATTTCAGGGGCGACTCAGAATCTGTAGTCGGCTTCTTGAGTGGTGACATGTCTGCCGGGTCAACATTGGCCCGATGGTGTTTGAGCTCTTCCGCCGCACAGGCGACCTCCGCATAAGCCGCGTCCCCTTCCTCGCACTCCTTTGTGATTCTTCTATCTCCATCAATTGTGATGGGTCCTTTAGGACCTGGCATTTTTAGTTTGAGGTAGACGTAGCACGGGCGGGCCATGAAGCGGGCGTAAGCCGGTCGTCCGAACAGCGCGTGGTACGGGCTTTTCAGTTTGACTACCTCGAACATTAGGGACTCCGACCTGTAATTCTGCGTAGTTCCAAACGCTACTGAGAACCTGACCCGGCCTATGGGATAAGCCGATTTGCCCGGGACAATGCCGTGCAAAACCGTGGTTGAAGGCATCAAGTCTTTTTCCGATAGATTCATCCTCCGAAAGGTGTCGAAGTATAGGATATTAATGCTGCTGCCACCATCCATTAATACCTTTGATAAGGTGTAACCCCCCACTTGGGGAGCCACGACTAATGCCAAGTCGCCCGGGTTATCTATTCTTGGCGGGTGATCCTCTCTGCTCCACGTTATGGTCTGCTCGGACCAGTGGAGATACCTGGGAATCGTCGGTTCAGTTACGTTGTACGCCCGGTGGTTTACCTTTTTATCACGCCTGCAAGCATTAGTGGTGAAAACGTGATACTGCCCATTACTTAGCTGTTTGGGATTGTTGCGGAAACCCCCGTTGTCGTCCTGGTCCTGTGGAGCCCCCTGTGGGGGTGGCTGCTGGAAAACTCCCGGCGGGTTGTACCGCCACTGGTGGTGCACAGGGTACTGGCCGCCGCCTGGCTGCGGGCCTCCCTGAGCCGCCTTATCGGGGAAACCGCCGAAGGGGTTCTGCCTTTGGTTGGGCGCGGCGAGTTGGTCCTGGCGACGGTTTGGATCTTCGTTTTGGCTCTTCTTGATTGCCTCAGCCCGAAATTCTCGCATCACGAAACAGTTCTCCCAAGAGTGGCCCGCCGGGCCGTCGGCCGTGGCGTGGCACGGGCAAGGGCCTTTGAGTAGCTCTTCGTAATTACGCGGCCTTTTCCCACTGAAACCTCGATTCTTCTTTTTGCCGTCATTGGCATTGGTGTTAGCAACCAAATCCAAGGGCTCCTCCTGTGGCCTACGCTTGCCGTTGGTCCCCTGGTTGTGACGGTTGCGGCCTTGGAAACAGGTGTGGCTCTTGGTCGAATCGCCCTTTTTGGGCGAGTTACCCTTACCATCCTCGCCGGGATCCTTGGTATCATCGGCCTCGGCATACCTAGTGAGGGTGTCCATCAGCTCGCCCATATCCTGAACTTTCCGTTTGAATCGCCCTAATTTCTGGACCAGCGGTTCGTAGTGGCAGTTGTGCTCGAGGATAAGCACAGCTTGTGCCGCCGTGATGCCATCTAATGAATGGATAATTTCCGCGACCCGCTGTGACCAATGGTGCGCCGACTCATCCGGGCGTTGTACGCAGTGTTGTAAGTCGACGATCGTCATCGGTCGTTTACAGGTTCCCCGGAAGTTTTTGATGAAACGCTCTTTCAGCTCGGCCCAGGACTGGATAGAATTGGGAGGTAAGTTTTTCAACCAAGTGCGCGCCGATCCCTCGAGCATCATGGTGAAATATCTGGCGCAAACCGCCTCATTTACGTCGAGCATGTCCATGGCAATCTCATAGCCCTCGATCCATGATGTTGGTTCGAGATCTGGTGCGTAATTGGGCACCTTTCTTGGTCCTTTGAAATCCTTGGGCATTTTTTCGTTCCGAAGGGCTAGGGACAAGCAGGGTACCCCAACTCGCCCTCCGGTCCCCGCGAGGGGGGTCTAGGCATCTTGAATGTTGGGGAGATCTCTACCCGGCGGGTTCCGTTCGGGCGGGTTGTCCTGCGGGAAGTGTCGCGGGGCACTGTTTACGGCTGGCTGATCCTCCGGCCTACTCCTGGTGTAGCTTGCCTGAGGGGTGGAGTGCAACCTCTCAGGGCTGTGTGAGAACTGTGCGTTTTGAACCACCGCTGTTTTCAACATCTCGATGGCGTTCCTTGCTTCAATCTCAGCTGGGGTGTTGCCGTGAATCGGAAGGGACTCCAGATGGCGAGTTGCGGCAAGCACGTTATCCACCGGGTTGGAGAAGTGGCCTCGAGGGGTCCGGAAATGAGGAATTTGACCCTCAGTCGGCTGAATTGGCGGGTTAGGCGGGTGACCCGGCCCTCCTGCTGGGGCGGCTCCCATCCCGGGTGTTTGAGGAGTGTCGAACAGGCGAGTCGGGTTGAGGTCATGGGGCAGGCGACCCTGGTGTCTCCGCTGATGGACGGCGTCCGACGCGCGCTGCTGTCTTTCGAGCCGCCAGTTGTCGGTGTTCAATCGCATCCTTTCGGCCATGATTTGGGCTTGTCGGGTCTCAATCCTGGCGGACTCCATCTCAGCATCCTGATGGGCCTTCGCCATCGCCTCCCTCAGCTTTGCCAGCTCTACGTTTATCTCCCCTTGGTTCTCTGGCGTGAGCGGAGTTGACATTAGCCTCGTGATTTCCGCCGCCAAGTCCACCAGGACTGCAGACGCACTTCTGGATGTTCCGCCGGTCCCATCACCTCCGGTGGGGTTCTGTGCGGGTTGGGTTGCCCCGGCCATGTAGATGGCGATCTGGCGGCGGGTTCGATCAAGGATTTTCGGATCCATGGCCAGCGACAAGCCTCCGAGACCGTCTCCGTGGAGGGACTGGATGGTATCTAAATCGCCCATGGGTGACTCATCGTCGGAGTTGACCGGGGTGACCTCCTGAGCCACCACGTGTTCTGGCTCATCCGACCCCTGCGTGAACCCCACAAAGACCGGGCGAGTCAGATGTTGTGTTATGACTGGGCGGACATACCTGGCCGTCTCGACGATGTCGGTGGAGATGTCCGGCTCAGGAACGGATGATCCGATCATGCCGATGAAGACGTTGATCTTGCCGAAGGGGACCCTGTAGCCTGATTCAAGAGAATTCGCTTCAGGTCCCCATCGTTGGTTGTCGATGTAGGTTATCCCGCGGCGGCTCCGAGTCATGAGTGCCGTCGCATAGCTCCCAAACCCTGGTAGGGCTCCCTTTGAGAACTCAACTCCACCGTGCGTAGGCCCCACGGTGGGCGCCAACTGTCGTGGTTTTGTCACGGCAGATGTCCTCGTGAAAGGACTTAGTACGGGAGCCATCGCACCTTGGTGGCGACTCAAAGGGGTTAACGGGAGGAACACGGCGGGTTACCCAGGTTCGGCCCCTCGTGTGGAGGTAATAGCCTACGTCCTGCTTTGTGTGTATTGATGTGGATTCGATTACAAGGGAGACGTAACTCGCCTAGCCTAGTACTCGATGATTTCTAACCTCCCCTCCTCCTTCAGACTCGCCTTTATATATAGGTCGAGGCTTTAGGGTTTACAAGAGTCCCTTCCTCCTTACAAATCGTGACCACCGTGGTCTGTGAGTCGCCGTCCTGCAAAACTCATAGACCTTCCATAAATCATAACTGTCCCGCGGCCTTGAACCGCCCAGGCTGAGGCCCAAGTAGCCCAAAGGAGGAATCGCCTTACTAGTAACCCGGCCCATATTGGGCGGGTCATTTAATAAGCAATATCCCCAACAGGTAAGGATTACTTGACGCGAGCGTGTTGATTGTTCATTTGGAGATGCTTCTTCTTCTTCATCATCATCGATATAGGATGGGTTCCAGGCCGACAGCCTGGGATAGCAAGGATGGACGTCGTTTTCTTTTCTCGTTTGTTTTCGTCCGTAGTCGGACCCTACTCTTGTTCATGATGTTTATGAATTGTACTGGTGTGACTCTGATGTAGCTTGTGGCGATTGTAAGACAATTACATATACTCTTCTCTTCAGTACATGTACTTGTAACGATATCCATTCTTGTAAAATGACGAGATGCGCTTCTATCCCTGACGAGGCCCTCGTGCCAAATTAAGGATGGGGTCGCATCTTGGGCGTTACATTGCATTTGTTGGAGATGAATTCTTCGAGCCCGGCGTTGTGAACAAATGTATCAAACTCGTCTCTGAAACCTGCATCAATCATGAATTCATCGGAAGGCCATTCACATGGTTGTACCTGTGCGTTCCTCGGCTGATAAGGATCGGGCTCCCGAATCGAGAGACGGGGACCCCTTTTGCTTGAGGAACCACCATGATAGTTTCTCCTGAACATCTTCCTTTTTTCTGAAATTTTTAGTGACTCAAGATAAAAGTGAACGAGGCTCAATCAAAACTCATAGCAACTACTCCTACAAGTGCCTAGCGGCAATATCATGCATCAAAACTACTTGGGACCAACTAAAATGAACATGCAAAGCTCAAGAACAGGGTCACCAATGCAGCAAAAATACGCAACGAATAAAGCACTAGAGCAAAAACTAATTGGACTAATGGAGGAGTCACATACCAAGGAACAATTTCCCCAAAACAGTTTGGTGAATGGAGCTTTGCACAAGGATATCAAAAAATGCAGCAAGAGGAGCAAGAACACAGGTTTGAGCTGTGGAATGATTTTTTTCTGCAGGTAGGAGAAGGAGATGGGGGCTGGAATAAGTGGAGGGGGGCCATGTGGGGCCCACAAGCCTGCCAGGCCCGGCCAGGGGGGTGGCTGGGCCTCCTGGGCTTGTGGCCCACTAGCGCATCCCCCTGACTAGCTCTCTATCTCAGAATTTTACAAAAATTCCAGAAAAAATCATACTTGGATTTCAGGGCATTTGGAGAACTTTTATATTCGAGACACTTTTCTAAGGGACGCAAAAAGCAGAAAACAGGAAAAACTAAAGCTAAATTTATCATTTTTCTTCTAAGCAATAGAAAGTAAAAGTTGGGAACATAGGGTTGTGACTCCTAGATTCATCCATCTCATGGTCATCAAAAGAAATCCGTCAATGAGGTTGATCAAGTCTCCTTGACAAACTTTTTTCAAATCACATAAAACCAGAGAATTTTCGAATAATCACTAAGTTACCTCAATGGGGATGTGCATATCCCCAACAAGTAAATCATACTTCATCTTGACATTAGGTATATGGCATTCAAAGCTCCCAATAAGAATTGATGAAGTTTTTACAATAGCATTGATGCAATGTAGTCGATATTGTTTCTTCGGAAAGTGCACCGTATACTCATCACTGTTAAAATGGTAAGTGAAATTGCCTTTGTTGCAATCAATAACAGCCCCTGCAGTGTTTAAAAAGGGTCTTTCAAGGATGACTGTCATGGCATCATCCTCGGGTATATCCAGAATAACAAAGTCCGTTAAGATAGTAACGTTAGCAATCACAACAGGCACATCCTCGCATATGCCGATAGGAAAAGCAGTTGATTTGTCGTCCATTTGCAAGGAGATTTTAGTGGGTGTCAACTTGTCCAATTCAAGTCTACGATAAAGAGAGAGAGAGGCATAACACTAACACCAGCTCCAAGATCACATAAAATAGTTCTAACGTAGTTTCCTTTAATGGAGCAAGGTATAGTGGGCACTCCGGGATCACCTAGTTTCTTAGGAGTTCCACCCTTGAAGGTGTAGTTGGCAAGCATGGTGGAAATCTCAACCTCAGGTATCTTCCTTTTATTGGTCACAATATCTTTCATGTACTTAGCATAAGGAGACATTTTGAGCATATCCTACAAACGCATTTGCATAAAGACAGGTCTAATCATTTCAACAAAGCGCTCAAAATCCTCATCATCCTTTTTCTTGGATGGTTTGGGAGGAAAGAGCATGGGTTTCTGAACCCATGGTTCTCTTTCTTTACCATGCTTCCTAGCAATGAAGTCGTTCTGATCATATCTCTTGTTCTTAGGTTGTGGGTTATCAAGATCAACACTAGGTCCAATCTCCACATCCTTATCATTACTAGGTTGAGCATCATCATGAACACCACTATCGATATTATCACTAGGCTCATGTTCATCTCCAGATTGTGTTTCGGCGTCAGGAACAGAGATATCGTTTGGATTCTTAGGTGTAACAGCAACAGGTTTGCTAGCATGCAAGTTGCTATCATCTTTCTTTTTCTTCCTATGATGACTAGATGCATCAGTGCTAACTCCATGAGAATATTGTTCAATTCTCTTAGGATGGCCCTGAGGATACAAAGGTTCCTGGGTCATTCTACCACCTCTAGTGACGACTCTAACGGAATTGTCATTCAACTCGTTGAGCAAGTCATTTTGAGCCTTAAGTACTTGTTCTACTTGAGTAGTGACCATAGAGGCATGTTTACTCAAAAGCTTAAGATCATTGACATTTCTATCCACACAAGCACTTAAATGACTAAGCATATGAGCATTCCGTTCCAATTGACTGCTAACATAATCATTGAAACTTTATTGTTTGGCAACGAAGTTATCAAATTCATCTAAGCATAAGCTAGCAGGTTTATCAAAAGGAATATCACTCTCATTGAATCTATGAAGAGAATTTACCTCTACTACCTGTGTCGGGTTATCAAGACCATGTATTTCTTCGATTGGTGGTAGATTCTTAACATCTTCAGATTTAAAACCTTTCTCTTGCATAGATTTCTTGGCTTCTTGCATATCTTCAGGACTGAGGAATAGAATACCTCTTTTCTTCGGAGTTGGCTTCAGAGGTAGTTCAGGAATAGCCCAAGCATTATCATTGCTCAAGATATTGTTCAATAGAATTTTAGCTTGTTCCACAGTTCGTTCCCTGAAAACACAACCAGCACAACTATCTAGGTGGTCCCTAGAAGCATCGGCTAGTCCATTATAAAAGATATCAAGTATTTCATTCTTCTCAAGAGGGTGATCAGGCAAAGCATTCAGTAACTGGACAAGCCTCCCCTAAGCTTGTGGGAGACTCTCTTCTTCAACTTGCACAAAGTTATATATATCCTGCAAGGCAGCTTGTTTCTTATGGGCAGGAAAATATTTCTCAGAGAAGTAGTATATCATATCCTGGGGACTACGCACACAACCAGGAGCAAGAGAAGTGAACCAAGTCTTAGCGTCATCCTTTAGCGAGAAAGGAAACAGCTAAAGGATATAGTAATGGCAAATATTTTCCTCACTCGTGAATAGGGTGGCTATATCATTCAGCTTGGTAAGATGAGCTACAACCGTTTCAGACTCATAACCATGAAAAGGATCAGATTCGACCGAAGTGATGAACTCAGGATCGACAGATAATTCATAATCCTTATCAGTTACAAAGATGGGTGAAGTAGCAAACTTAGGATCGTATTTTATTCTAGCATTCAGAGATTTTTCCTTCCACTTGCGCAGTAAATTCTTACAAGAAAGAAAGTCCTCAGCTACCTCTCCCTCCATAACATAACCCTCAGTTATATCAGGCAATTCATATCTAGGAGAGCTAGTTCTAACAGGTGAAATAGCAGGTTCTACTTCAATAATTTCAGCAGTTTCAGAAGTATCATCACATTCAGCAACAACTCTAGCAATTTGTGCATCGAGAAATGCACCCAGTGGCAAAGCAGTATCAAGCAAAGCATCATCATAAGCATCATGGATAGCAGAAGTAGCATCATCAAGCACAGGTGACATATCAGAGTTTCTAGTAGGTGGTGGTGTCAGAAACTTACTCATAACTGAAGGTGAATCAAGTGCAGAGCTAGATGGCAGTTCCTTACGTGTCCTCGTAGTTGAGGGCAAGACTTTAGTTTTTGGATCTCTCGGATTCCTCATAGTGATCAACAGACATAAATCCCAAGTGACTCAGAGAATAGAGTTATGCCTCCCCGGCAACGGCGCCACAAAATAGTCTTGATAACCCACAAGTATAGGGCATCGCAATAGTTTTCGAGGGTAGAGTATTCAACCCAAATTTGTTGATTCGACACAAGTATTAGCAGTTGAGTTGTGAATTCAACCACACCTGAAAGATTTAGTATCTGCAGCAAAGTTTCAGTAGCAAAGTAGCGGTAAAGTAACGTAGCAAGAACCAGTAGGAAAAGCTCGTAGGCATTGGATCGGTGATGGATAATTATGCCAGATGACATTCATCATGTAACAGTTATAACATGGGGAGATATGTAACTAGCTCTAGTTCGTCAATGTAATGTAGGCATGTATTCCGTATATAGTCATGCGTGCTTATGGAAAAGAACTTGCATGACATCTATTGTCCATCACTCCCATGGCAGCGGGGTCCAAATGGAAACTATGGGATATTAAGGTTCTCCTTTTAATAGAGAACCGAAACAAAGCATTAGTACTTAGTGAAAACATGAACTCCTCACACTATGGTCATCTCCGAGAGTGGTTCCGGCTATTGTCACTCCGGGGTTGCCGGGTCATAACACATAGTAGGTGACTACAACTTGCAAGATAGGATCAAGAACACACATATATTGATGAAAACATAATAGGTTCAGATCTAAAAGCACGGCACTCGGGCCCTAGTGACAAGCATTAAGCATAGCAAAGTAGTAGTAACATCAATCTCAGAACACAGTGGATACTAGGGATCAATCCCCATCAAAACTAACTCGATTACATGATAGATCTCATCCAACCCATCACCGTCCAGCAAGCCTACGATAAGATTACTCATGAACGGTGAAGAGCATCATGGAATTGGCGATGAAGGATGGTTGATGATGACGAAGGCGTCGATTCCCCCTCTCCGGAGCCCAGAACGGACTCCAGGTCTGCCCTCCAGAAGAAGAACAGGTGGTGGCGGCAGCTCCGTATCGTGAAACGCAATGAACTCTTCTCCTTGATTTTTTTTCTGGTTGAAAGAGAATATATAGAGCTGGAATTGGAGGCGCGGAGCCACGAGGGGCTCACAAGCCTGCCAGGCCCGGCCAGGGAGGGCGGGCCTGGTGGGCTTGTGAGCTCCTGGCTCCGTCCCTCCACATGATTCTTGCGCCAGTATTTTTTATATATTCCACAAAAAATCCTCATAAATTACTAGGTCATTCCAAGAACTTTTATTTTTGCGCAAAAGCAACACCATGGCAATTCTGCTGAAAACAGCGTTAGTCCGGGTTAGTTCCATTCAAATCATGCAAATTAGAGACCAAAACAAGGGCAAAAGAGTTTGGAAAAGTAGATACGATGGAGACGTATCACGCCACCTATCAGAACCATGCCAAAAATTGTCATGTCAACCTCATGCGTTTGATCTCTTTATCTTACTCCTCTACTTTACACTTGCATGTTTTACTTTCCGCTGCAAAACTATTAGAACTACATCTGTGGGGTGTACTTGACTTGCTATAACTGACGTAACTGCCACTCACGTAAAATTTGGAAAAGGCAAAAAACTTATCTTGTCAAGTAGTCTAATAACCCCCCCCCCCCCTCTAGACATGTTTTCGATCCTACAAGTGGTATCAGAGCTTTGGTCTCCATTTCAGTGGTTTAGCAACCTAGGAGAGTATGGCATGTAGTGAGGGAAATTATCACCGTAGAGGTCCTTACTTCGATGGCACTAATTTTGCTAGTTGGAAGCATAAAATTAAAATGCATATACTTGGTTTTAATCCTCATGTTTGGGTTGTCATTCGTGTTGGTGTGCAAGGTAACTACTTTGGAGAAGGGCATGAACTAGATCGTGATGCAACAGCTGATGAACTGAAGATGTTGCAACTTAATGCTCAATCCTGCGATATCATCTTCAACTTCCTTTGCCCCGAAGAATTCAACAAAATCAGTCGTCTTGAGAATGCAAAAGAGATTTGGGATACTTTGGTTGATATGCACGAAGGTACTGATTCTTTCAGAGAATCTAAGTTGGATGTGCTTCAAATTCAACTTGACAAGTTCAAGATGAAGGATGGTGAAGGAGTCACCGAAATTTACTCTAGGCTAGCTCTCATCACCAATGAGATTATCGTCTTAGGATGCGTAGAGATGACTGACAAATTCATCATCAAGAAGATACCTAGAGCTCTTGATGGAAAGTACGACACACTGTGCACATTGATCCAAATGATGCCAAATTACAAAGATCTCAAGCCAACTGAAGTCATTGGTAGGATTGTTGCTCATGAGATGTCACTCAAAGACAAAGATGAGATGCACAACAAGTCAAGTGGTGCTTATAAAGCTTCATGCAATGCTCCTGCTTCTTCAAAAGACAATCTTATCACTGATGAAGAGATAAGCCTCATGGTCAGCAAATTCAACAAGTTCTACAAGAGTAGAGGCAAAGATAGAAGCTCAAGTTCAAGACATGATGAGAAGCGTTCGTCTAGTCGTGATCGAAACTACTACAATTGTGGGAAGCCTAGATACTACTCAAATGAGTGCTTGGCTCCCTACAAAAAAAGAGAAGATTCACCTCGAAGACAAAGCTCAAGAGACGAGTCACCTCGCAGAGAGTGAAGGAGTAGAGAAGATTACTATGAACGAAGACACTCACGGAGAAACAAGGAATCGGAGAAGCAGGACAAATGCACCAAGAGTAGTTCAAGAAGAAGACATCAAGCTCATGTTGGTGAATGGGTTTCTGGCTCCGAATCTGATCACCACTCCGAGAGAAGCTATCACTCCCACTCCAACTATAGTCAAGATGAAGGTGTTGCCGGCATTGCACTTGTTTCCACCAACTCCTACGACTTATTTGATTCACCAAATGAGGGAGTCGGAAACTGCTTCATGGCTAAAGGCCCCAAGGTATCACACCCTGAGTATCTTGATTTCAATAGTGATGAGGATGACTTGTCAGGAGAAGATTACTTGCTTCTAGATGAAACTAGTGAATGCACTGAAAATGAACTTGCTATTTATCATGCTAGTCAAGAGAAATCGAATGATGACGATAAGACAGAGATTGAACGGCTAACTCAAGAATTAAAAACTCTTAAGTGAGCTCATGAGACAACTCTAGAAGATCATAGAGAGCATGCAAGAACCCATGAGAATCTACGCTTCGAGAAGCTCAACTTGGAGCAAGAGCATGAGTTCTTAAAAGCAATCAATGATGATCTTCGAAAGAAGAGTTCTTCTTATCTAGACAAACGATTAATCTTGTCTAACTTTGTTCCACAAGTTAAGCCTATGAACACTAGTAACAATGGCAAGAAGGTTTATTCATCTAGTAACAACAATGCTAAAGACAAATCCAATAATGTTGTTGCTAGTAACTCAATTCATTCCACTAAGGATTCTCTTAGCCAAGTTACACTTGAGCAAGAAAATGAATTATTGAAAGGGATTATAGAGAGAGGTGTCTTCAAGAGTTATGCCAGAAGTAAGCAATTTGAGGAAACTGTGTGCAAGAAAGGAGGACATCAGAAGAAACAAGGTGTTGGGTATTTCAATGTCAACGGAGATGTTTGGGAAGAAGGTCCATATCCAACTCCCAAGTTTGTTCCCCAAGAGGATAAGTCCACTCCTTCCGAAGGAACAGGCTCACCAGATGGCCTTCTACCACAAGATCACAAAGGCAAGGAAAAGCTTCAAGATGACATTGACCTATTTGAAGAAGAACCCCAAGCCAAGGTCAAGTGGGTTCCCAAGGATACTACTAGCTCTACCTCAACAAGTGCTACAACAACTCCAAGGATCCCCCATCAATTTGGTATGGATTCCCAAGAGGAAGAACTAGAAGTTCTTGAGGGGTGACTGTGCCAATGAAATTCACTCTTATTCATTTTGGCAAGAAATATATGCAATCAACCTCAACCTTATGCATTAGTTCAATGAGTCACACATTCCCTCAAAGGTAAGCAAAGAACTAGGTAATCAATGCATCTTTGGACATCATCCAATTTGTGCTTCACTCCATGTCCATAGATATTCTTGCATATGTTCCTTTTTGCTTTGGGACTAACCCATGTAGGTGAGAAGAGTATGAAAACAACAAGGATTGCTCCCAACTCAAGATGATCTTCATCAACTTTGAGCATTCACCACTTCTTCACCTACTTGAAGTCTTCCACGACAAAACCCAAGGTTAGTTAGTCCCTCTTTGTGGGGATATCATATCAAGGGGGAGCTTTACTCTAAGACTTGAGTATAAGCATCTCCTAAGGATATGAACACATTAATGCTTATGTAAAAGTGGTAACCCCACTTGTGCTTAACGATGAGTATGACCTATGATCAAGTATTCTTGCTTGGTTCCTATGTCAATATACTCATATATAGATGATTTTGTCATCGCCCAAGTGCTTGATAGCTACGAGGATGTGTGTGCATGTTCACCATGTTTGTATCATCATTCTTATTGTGTGAGCATGTTGGTATGCATAAATTTAATCATTCGAGGACATCCAATTGTTGTTATATGGCTCTTGTTTTACCTTTTGCCAATTGGATGGACAAGAATGCCTAGGACCCTTCTCTAGCTATCTATGCTATCTCGTCTCAAGTTCTATTCATGCTTCATCACAAAACTTGAACAAGCACTTGTCGATCCCTCTGTGTGAAGATGCACTCATAGTTCAGTATCGTCAAAGGCTGCCTTCCAAAACCTCTTTTAAAAACTCGGTGTGACCAACTCCACAAACTTGGAGCCACCAATTTTCCAAAGTTGATCAGGTTTTCTCATCTCGGTACCAACGGAATCGCCAACTCGGTTCCACCGAGTTTTCCTGTCTCCTAACAGTTGAGGAACTCGGTAACACCGATTTTGCCATCTTGGTGACACCGACAGCGCATGGTTCGTACTCAAACCCTCGCTACCCCTAGAGACCCCAGGTCATCGCCTTGAGTTCCCGAGCGCCGCCGCCGCTGGGATTCGCCATCGTCGATGCAATCTGCCCCATCGTCCTCGTCGTAGCCGAGAGGCCGCCAAGCTAGGGTGCGGTTCGATCCCCTCTGTGTTCCCCATCTGATTCACACGCATTGGGACAGTTTAATATTCTTTCCACTCTGTGCAAACCTCCTGTCCACCAGATATAATCAATAGAACAGGAGAAGTATGAAATTACGGTTCTGATCTGCTGCAGAATGCAACTCGGTGATACCGAGTTTGTAAAATCGGTTCCACCGATTTCAGTTTTAGAGTTCCTAAGTAGCAACTCGGTGAGACCGAGCGGCTATTTTTGGTGCCACCGAGAATGAATGCCAAGTTTCTGTTAAGAAACTTTGTTTTCTCGGTGACTCTGAAAATCCCAACTCGGTGCCACCGGTATACATCCTGCAGAAGATCATATTCTGAGTTTTAGACTTCAAATTTTCAAAATATCTAAATTTTGTGATGCTCGTCCAATCTGTCTCTCCTAAATCCACTTCACAGGTTCTGTTGTTTTCTTTTGTGCTTGTCAGACACTATGTCAGGATTAGATGACAATCAGAATGATTTCAGAGAGCAAAGTGTTGACTTGGAAGCTGGCACTAGTCCAGAGAGGACTGCCTCAGATCCTAGTTCTCTGAGTTCCCATGGCTTGCCCAAAGCAGCCACCAGGCAAAGGAGGAAGATAATTTCTGATGAGGAAGACTCAGACTTTGAGCCTAAAGAAACTTCAGCACCTCCAAAGGCTCCTCCAAGGAAAGTTTTCACGGAGGTATCTGCCAGTGCTGTTGAACAGAGAGCACCTGTGTATGTTAGGAAGGGCAAAGCTGCTGCCAAGGATGCACCTTCAAAGAAGGCTCCTGTAAAGAGGCCCAAGAACAGAACTATCCATCTTATTGGCAAAAAGACTTCTATGTTTGAAGACCTTGAAGAAGCTGAGGAAGAAGCTGAGGAGATACCAGTTCCTCCCAAGAAGAAGAAGCCGATGGGAGATGCAATGAAGTCTGCTCCAAAGCCTGCTACAAAAGCAAAGAAGGTTGTAGCTCCAGGAAGACCACCAGAGATGTACATGCAGCTGCTAAGAGCAAAGGCCCTGCATCTAGTGCCCATGCTACAGAAGAGGAAGAAGAAGATGAGAATGTTCCAGTTCTCAGGAAGCTCAGATCATATGTTCCACTTCATAATGATGCTCATCATGTAGCTGAAGACATGAAGAAGAGGAAGGATGCTGGATTGAGAAAGTGGAGAGTTGCTGATCCATATGCTGTCAGAAGATGAACTATTGTTGATCCTAGGTTTCACACCAAGGAACAACAAGATTTTTATGAGATTGTCTTGTATGAAAAGAGTCCTGCTGTTAGTGATATGAGGTATGTCGACTGGGAATACATCAAGGAGAATGAAGATTACTTTATGCATGTTCAAGAGAACTTCAAAGCAATTGACACAAGATTTTGTTGGGAAGGAGATGACCCCATGGAATGATGAGATGGTCATGCAATTATATGCAATTGGTCATATCTGTGCACTTATATGAAGACTCCCTGGTTTGGATGACAGATGGTCACAGATATGACGCTACAATTGTTGAATGGATTGTTATCATTGGTGTTCCTAAGCAAGAAGAAGCAGATGTTGATGTGTATGCAGATGCTAAGCAGAATCACAACTCTATGGCCAACATGTACAAGACCATTCCACATAAGTACTTGGCCAGTCACAAGGTTGGTTGAGTATATTTTCTGCAAGCTGGTATTCCCACTGCGATACATTCTCATGCCTAAGTCAGGAGATGAGAAGATGATCAGAGGATATTCAATCATCCTGCTGCACCTACTTGATACCCATACCAGATTTCGTGTGATGAACTTGATAGTTGAGACTATCCAAAGGACTTATGCGGATCAGAAGAAATCCTATGGATATGCACCCTATATTTAGATGCTCATCAATGCCAAGGTAGGCAAGCATGCATATCTACTTGATCGTCCCCATCTACCTTTTCAACCTAAGTTTGAAGATAATGAGGTTGTGATGGATGACAATGATCCCAACTCAGCTGTAGCAAGAATGGTAGTAGAGGCAACAGAGGCTGAAGCGGCTAGAAACAGGCCACCTTCAGTTCCACAGCTCAGAACTCAAGCTGAGCAAATGGCATTTCTAGTGAGCACTGTCCAAGGCATGGAGAAGAACATTCAGGAGATCATGCAAAATCAGAAGAGCCTTGAGAGAGTTGTGGAGACAAAATTCCACAACATGGATGTGAAGGTAACTGAGTTGACCACCATTGTCAGACAGCTTCAACATGAAGTTGACTCTATGGAGATTCCACGCTCAGAGGATGAAGATGAAGATGATGATGATGAGGATGAGTCTCCTCCTCCCACTACTACACAGTATGGCACCAGGCCTAGGTCAGCTGATGTTCTTGTTCACGAGACAAGACATACATCTTCAGCACAAGCATCAGCACCTTCAACACCAGCTCTAGCTCGAGCTCCTTCAGTATCAACTCCTCCAGCTCCAAGGACGTCAGCAGAAGTCTTCGCCGATGTTGTTTTCTCAACACCATCATCAGCTTCCCAGAGAGACGAGTAGTTCTATACTTTTGAACTTTTTGGTAACTTGTTGCCAAAGGGGGAGAAATGTATAGATCATAGACTTTGTGTGAGAGAGAGCTTTTGGCTTTATTTTCTCTCGTTTGGTTTTAAAAACTTTGGCTTGTTGGATGACTTTATCCTATCTGTGTATGATCATACACTTTATCCCGTGTGATGCTACGATATTATCTTTTAGCTATCCATGTGATGATCATTCACTTATCTTGTTGGTGTCATGTGCATTGCTATTCTTATTTACGCACCACCAAGATGTAAGTGACATGGAAGAGTAACCCATGATCCTAATCGATTGTGCATTTGCATTCAAACGCAAATTTTAAATAATGGACAAATTTAGGGGGAGCTCTTGATTTTCACATACCTCTAAAAGCGTCGATGCTAATTGTCGTGGTTTTGTCACGGCAGATGTCCTCGTGAGAGAACTTAGGTGTGAGGCCATCGCAACCATGTGGCGGCTTGAAGGGGTTGGTCGGAATCGAGAGACGCGAGTTTACCCAGGTTCGGCCCCTCTGATGGAGGTAAAAGCCTACGTCCTGCTTGTGCTTCATTGATGAAGATGATGATCTTAATTACAAGGATGCAGACTCGCCACCTCTAATCTCGTGGGTGTCTAATCTGTCTATCTCATGATTTGTCTTGTCTAGACCTAAGTTGTGAATCTTGCCCCTCTTGGGGCGCCTTACCCCTCCTTATATAGGTGGAAGGGGTAGGTTTACATGTAGAGTCCTACTAGGAGTAGGAATAGTACTAGTCTCTCTTGAATCCTAATCCGGGTCTTGTTTCCTTTGTGAGGGAGTCTCTCCTCTTCTTGGGCCTTCTATGTGAGTCAGCCCTCCTGGCCTCTCTATGAGTCGCCTTATGCCAGGGTGTACTCCGGGCCTTGGGCCTTCGTCATTTATCTAAGTCGCCTGTGGGGACAAGTATGAGTCGCCCGCTAGGTCACTACTGAGTCGCCGGTGAGTCGCCAAGTCCTTTGGCGGGTCATACTCCAAGCCGGGTTACACTGCGGGGTATATCCCCGACATTAGCCCCCAAGGTTAGCTTGAATTTATTCATGGTAAGCTCCTGAAATAAGAATAATAAATAAGTTAAGGGACCGTCTTGCTCCTCTGGCCGGCTTGATTTACTGAAGTAGCTCCTTGAAAATCCGGGTTTCTTCTTCATAATAACGAGTCGTCTTCACAATCATCTTGTTGGTACGTGTCCTTTGCAATAAAATACATATGCCATTGAGTCGGCCTCCAATGCTTTGGCTTGATGAAAATTTGGGAATAAGAATTCCACACAATGTTGAACCAACTTCTCCTGCTTCGACGGGTTATGATTGACAATGGCGGGTCATGTTTGTTAGTAGTGCCCCGTCAAACAACTGAACTCCAATTGACAAGCTCGTGTGATGTTGAGCCGGTCTTTCAATGCTTCAACTAGATAAAAATATGTTGAACCGATCTCCCAATACTTCACCTCCATGACAAAATGAAATGTGCTCTTCAATTTTTTTGATATATCCATATTACCTGTAGCCCCCAAGGGCCGGGTCATCAGTGTGTGATGGGCCGGGTCTCCAATTTGAACCTCATGATCTATGAAACAACTTAGTGATGTAGCCCCCAAGGGCCGAGTTGTCTTGCCTGCAGCAACCTGGGACTTTAAAAATTATGATCTAAATAGTGTAGCCCCCAAGTGACAGGTCGATTGCTTGCGGCGACTGGGACTTCCTTGTTCTTCTCCTTGAGCAGCAATGTGTAGCCCCCAAGGGCCGGGTCATTATAAAAATGATGAGTCGGTTCTTCCTTGAATCCATACTTGAACAATGAGCGACCTGTAGCCCCCTAGGGCCGACTTATCTTCTTGAAATAGTCGGGTCTGTTGATGATGTGATCATTTGAAAAGCGGATTGCATTAGCCCCCAAGTGTCATGGTGCATGCTTGCAGCGACATGGGACTTTCATACTTTGATGTAATCTTGATTTGAATAATGTAGCCCCCAAGTGTCGGGTTGTGTGCCTGCAGCGACTCGGGGCTATTCCTTCCATTGTAGAATAAAATCATATCCACTCTGTGAGCTGATGATGCCTTTGTGATAAAAGAAATCCTTGACCATGGTTGCAATGTAACCCGGCAAATATATCCTTGAGAAATCCATATGTCGGAGAAATCCATAAGTGTTGTAGTTTACTACAGAACACAAGTTGAAGAAATCCAAGGGCCGGTCAATTAGATGACTCGGCATTATATGTGATAGGGCGACTCTTTGACAATAATCAATTCTTCCGAGCTGGCTTTAAAAACCCCCAATCATTTAACACTGGTTATGATAAACCATGATAAAAATCCAGCCAAATTGGCTATTCAAAGATTTATTTGCACCTGCAAGAATTTATGCTTTGACCCGGTTTGAAGACCGGCATGATATGTATGTATGATGTATGATGTAATGCAATATGATGCATGTATATGATATGATAAGTATGGCATCAAGCTATTTTAAATAAGCCGGCTCAGTGGGTTACGGTGGCTAGCACCTCAGTGAGTAATGGGTGATAATAAATAGCAATCGGCCCAAGCTATTTTGAGGCGAGTCAGAAAAAAGCCTGAAAAACCTTGTGTTAGTGCCAGGAAGGTAAAAAATAGTAATTTCGTCGGCTCATCAGGTCGCGACGGGATGGGGCGAGTCAGAAAGCTCAAACGCCACCCAAGAATGATTTCGTCGGCTCATAAGGTCGCGATAGGATGGGGCGAGTCAGAATAGCTCAAGCGCGCACCCTAGATGATGGTTTCGTCGGCTCATAAGGTCGCGATAGGATGGGACGAGTCAGAAAGCTCAAGCGCGCACCCTAAATGATGGTTTCGTCGGCTCATAAGGTCGCGCCAGGATGGGGCGAGTTAGAAAGCTCAAGCGCGCACCCTAAATAATGGTTTCGTCGGCTCATAAGGTCGCGACAGGATGGGGCGAGTCAGAAAGCTCAAGCGCCACCCTAGATGATGGTTTCGTCGGCTCATAAGGTCGCGACAGGATGGGGCGAGTGAGAAAGCTCAAGCACCACCCTAGATGATGGTTTCGTCGGCTCATAAGGTCGCGACAGGATGGGGCGAGTCGGAAAGCTCAAGCGCCACCCTAGATGATGGTTTCGTCGGCTCATAAGGTCGCGACAGGATGGGGCGAGTCAAAAAGCTCAAGCGCCACCCTAGATGATGGTTTTGTCGGCTCATAAGGTCGCGACAGGATGGGGCGAGTCAGAAAGCTCAAGCGCCACCCTAAATGATAGTTTCGTCGGCTCATAAGGTCGCGACAAGATGGGGCGAGTCAGAAAGCTCAAGCGCCACCCTAGATGATGGTTTCGTCGGCTCATAAGGTCGCGACGGGATGGGGCGAGTCAGAAAGCTCAAGCGCCACCCTAGATGATGGTTTCGTCGGCTCATAAGGTCGCGACAGGATGGGGCGAGTGAGAAAGCTCAAGCACCACCCTAGATGATGGTTTCGTCGGCTCATAAGGTCGCGACAGGATGGGGCGAGTCGGAAAGCTCAAGCGCCACCCTAAGATGATAATTTTTCTGTAATGACCCGGGGTTCTTGAATTATTCATCCCAGTTGAGTCTGCCGAGCCATGTCCATGTAGCCCCCGAGTCCTAAGTCGACTCAAAGAGGCGGCTTGAGAGTCTCCATACTTGATTTTGACACAAGCCGGTATAATGTTTGATGGTTGTGCACGTCTGTTGGACGGTTCATATAAGTGAGCACTATATCGGCAGGTTGATGTAATTCGAACCGTGAGGGCGGCGACTTGCGTCCGTCTGTTAGGCGGCTCGTACAGGCGAGCATTGCACTGTCATGTTGATATAAACCGGACCATTGGGGCGGCGACTTGCGTCTGTCTCTTGGACGGCTCGTACAGGCGAGCACTGCACCGATGGTTGATATAAACCGGATCATTGGGGCGGCAAGTCATAAGCGTCTGTTGGGTGGCTCGTACCGGTATATGCGGTCCCTGGCGTGTTGATGTAGATGTGGGAGTCAGCCACGACATTTGAACACCGGCAAGGACAGAGAGTTGACCATGGCGTTGTAAGCCCATGCGGAGGGCGGGTTGGTTGTGTCAATTATAACCAGGCGCGGACGGCGAGTTGAAAGCGTAGTTTATAAGACGGCATGAACGGCGAGTCGGTCGCGTCATTTGTAAGTCAGCGCGAATGGCGAGTTGGCTGCGTCATTGTATGCCAGTACGGACGCTGAGTTGCCCGTGTTGTTGTATACCAGCGGGGGCGATAAGTCGTCCATGGCGTTTGTAGGTCGACGCCGATAGTGAGTCGCCCCTGGCGAGATTCGTCCTTGCAATATGACGTCGCCTTCGTAACGAGTAATTGTCCTGCGTAGCAAAATATTACTAGCCAGAGTAATTGTTTCTAACAAATAAATATATATATACGGACAAAATACATAGATACGAATAGCACCTGATATTTTTTTATGCTGGTCACAAGATTGTGCGCTTCGAGTACATCCTGCTTGGATATGTAGTAATGGATGACCCTGTTGTAGTCGCTCGTCTCCCGTTGCTGTGAGTAGTGCCATTAGGAACACCATTTGTGGTTGATTTGGTAGCATATGCCTTGGCTGTGTATCCATAAATATCTCCATGCACTGACGGGAAAAAAACTCCACTCCATCTTTATTTACAGATCTCGTATATTAATTTCACTTGCTCATGGTTCCATCGTAACCTCCACAGTATTATGCTGGCAGATAGAACATGTTGGGATAGGAAAAAACTCGCACGTCCGACGTGATGGACCAGTCCTGCAGGATCGATACACTGAGCGGCAGGCTGGCCACATGCCCCTTGGGGGTACCAACAAACTTCAGCTCCATCGGCCACGTGAGACGCAGCATAAGCGTAGGTTGGCCGCGCACCGGCGGAGCCATGCCGGCTTGAAGCGAGGTGACTTGAGGCGAGGTGGCGAGATGAGCGCGGTAGCAGCAGGTGCGATGACAGCAGCAACGAGCCGGCGGGGCGCAGCGAGCGGGGACGGCCGCGGAGGTGAGCCATGGTGGCAGCTCGAGGCAGGAGAAGTGAGCCGGCGCACGCGGAGTGGAGCGGGCGCTACGCACAGGGTGGAGCCGGCCGGCTGATGGGCGAAGCCCAGATGGAGCGGGGCGAGGCGGACTTGGAGCAGAGTGGGTCGTAGGAGAGGCGGAGTCAAGGCATGCGGCCAGCCGACGTGACCTCACAGGTCACGATGGTGGAAAAAAGAAATCCGTGTCCGCATCTAGCTCCTTCTCCCTTGTCCATGGCTCAGCCGATACCTCCTCTCTCTTCCTCTTTTTTTTCTCTTTGAAGATGAGTAAGGCAAACGGATCTTTGCTTGATGCTAACAGCGGCTGTAATTTTAGAGAATCCAACTCGGAGTATTGCCCTGATGACTCGGCCCTTGTATCGTACACGACGGCTTGATGGCTCATATCCGTTTTGATGCCGTAGTACACCAGGCGCTTTTTGTAGTAGTTGAGAGATTTAAAGAATTGCCTTCACGTGAGCAAGGAAAGCTCCAAGTAGTACTCGTGCTAGAAATTTTGGGCTTCGGCCTTCATACGAACAGTGGAACAAGTACTATCGATCGGCGGTAGTAGAAGCTTACCAGATTGCTTTATTGAGCTGCCTTGAGAGATTGATACGATGCGGCGTACGGCTGAAGCGGCAGAATTCCTGTCGATCTCGGCAATGCGCGACAGCAACTGCGGAAATAAATTTTCTATTTCATGCCGTACAGAACGAGGAATCCTGAATAAGATTCCACGAATCTCCAGCTCCAAAATTAATACCAAAACTTGATCATGAAGCAACGAATTTGCTGGTTCCGCCCAAGGTTGATCAATGTCGGCTCTTCCCCATCCAATAAATTGCGAACTTCTCGATCCTTGATGAATTCCCTCCAAGAACACAACACCACCGTACGACTGGCCCCACGGTGGGCGCCAACTGTCGTGGTTTGTCACGGCAAATGTCCTCACGAGAGAACTTAGGTGTGAGGCCATCGCAACCATGTGACGGCTTGAAGGGGTTGGTCGGAATCGAGAGACGCGAGTTTACCCGGGTTCGGCCCCTCTGATGGAGGTAAAAGCATACGTCATGCTTGTGCTTCATTGATGAAGATAATGATCTTAATTACAAGGATGCAGACTCGCCATCTCTAATCTCGTGGGTGCCTAATCTGTCTATCTCATGATTTGCCTTGTCTAGACCTAAGTTCTGAATCTTGTTCCTCTTGGGGCGCCTTACCCCTCCTTCTATAGGTGAAAGGGGTAGGTTTACATGTAGAGTCCTACTAGGAGTAGGAATAGGACTAGTCTCTCTTGAATCCTAATCCGGGTCTTGTTTCCTTTGCGAGGGAGTCTCTCCTCTTCTTGGGCCTTCTATGTGAGTCAGCCCTCCTGGCCTTTCTATGAGTCGTCTTATGACAGGGTGTACGCCGGGCCTTGGGCCTTCGTCATTTATCTAAGTCGCCTGTGGGGACAAGTATGAGTCGCCCGCCAGGTCACTACTGAGTCGCCGGTGAGTCGCCAAGTCCTTTGGAGGGTCATACTCCAAGCCGGGTTACACTGCGGGGTATATCCCCGACACTAATCATTGATTATATCTTTTGTCGAAGCTTTGATCTATATGTTATCATCAATTACCAAAAGGGGGAGATTGAAAGTACAATTGCTACCTAGGGTGGTTTTGATAATTGATCACAACATATACATCATTGGATTAATGTGCTTTCCAAGTATATTTCAGAAAAGTTCAAAAGTTGCTATGGCTTAAGGTTTATGTGGAGATGCCCCTGGGTACAAGAAAGGAATAATATTGGCTCAAGCTTCAAGCTAGAAGACTCTTCATTTTATATTTGTGAGAAAACACTTTTGAGTCCATAGGAAAGCCAATACTATTAAAAGGGGGTGAGGTAGTAAAATGAATTGATTGCTCAAAATCTCAAAGTTAGCCACCAAAACACTTAGTCATTTTACCCACATATCCACTCTGTCAAGTTCCACATACACAAATTCGGTGTCACCAACATTGCCACATCAGACCCACCGAGTTTGATCCTAAGACAAAACCCTAGCCATTCCCGTAAAATTGGTGCAACCGAAACTGCGTTGGTGCTACCGAGTTTGGGTGACCAACATTCTGTTGCCCACATACACAAAGTCGGAATTTCCGAGTTTGAGTATCGGTGCCACCGAGTTTGGCCATTTGACCGTTAGTCACCTTTTCGGTGCCACCGAGTTATATATATCGGTCTCACCAAGATTCAAAAGTTCACAACTTTGAGCTAGTCGGTACCACCGAGTTGTCCACTTCGGTGTCACCGAGTTTGCAAATTTTTTGTGTACAGTTGGATTTTGGTTGCCGCCTATATATACCCCTTCACCCACCTATCATTCGTGGGAGAAGCACTCAGAACACACACTTCATTTCCAGATCCATTTTGTGAGAGAGAACCACCTACTCATGTGTTGATACCAAGATATTCCAATCCAATCATTTCAAACTTGATATCTAGCCTCCCCAAATTGCTTTCCACCAAATCAACCTCTCCTACCCATTCATATCCTGTGTGAGAGAGATTTGTGTTGAGGAGACTATCTTAGAAGCATAAGAGCAAGGAGTTCATTCATCTACCCCATCTATTACCTTTTGGAGGGTGGTGCCTCCTAGATTGGTTAGGTGTCGCTTGGGAGCCTCCTACTTCGTGTTGTGGAGTTGAACCAAGATGTTTGCAAGCACAAGGAGATCGCCTACTTCATGAAGATCTATCGTGAGTAAGGCTAGTCCTCCATGGACGTGAGCCGTGTCGGGATAGACAAGGCCGCTTCTTTGTGGACCCTCCATGGGTGGAGCCATGTGTGGACTCTCGCAGTTGTTACCCTCCATGGGTTGAAGTCTCCACTAACATGGACGTATGATAGCGCCACCTATCGGAACCATGCCAAAAATCATCCTGTTAACCTCATGCGTTTGATCTCTTTATCTTACTTCTCTAATTTACACTTGCATGTTTTACTTTCCGCTTCAATACTATTAGAACTGCATGTGTAGGGTGTACTTGACTTGCTATAACTGTCGTAGTTGCCGCTCAAGTAAAATTGGGAAAAGGCAAAAAAATTATCTTGTCAAGTAGTCTAATCACCCCCCTCTAGACATACTTTCGATCCTACAGGAAGTATAACCATTTTACATGTGAATCATTAGCATCAACATTAATAAAGCACTTAGTCTACTAGAATGTAGATGAACACGACATGGCGATGATCATGCATATCACAGCTACTTCTCATAAGAGAAGATAACCATGCATCAGATGAATACTACTATCACCAGCATTTGATAATAACAAGCATGACGTGTAGGAATAATACTAGCAAGTAATCATATACTAAGAGGGTGCATAAGAACATAGCATGATGATAAGCATGGATCCACAAGCATAACCGAAACAGGAATCACAGTAGTAACCAAGCAAACAATTATTAAACATTCAAGTGGAAACCATGGCTACTGCAAGACCATCATGCAAACGGTTGTCGTGGCTTTCCTAGGGATTAAGAGTCTACCGAGGAGAGGTGCGAGGAACGCTGTTAGGGCATATTTTTTCCTAAGTGGTTTTAATGATTGATGACAATGCTTGTGCGAACTAATCGTGTGCATTCAGCATTTTAGATAATTCATGACTAGGAACAAGATGATTCAATGCCCCTCGAAGTCTTTCAAAGATAGTTGCTTTCTACGTTTCTCTTTGGTGGATTTGAGTCGTAGGAAAGCCGTACTATTAAGAGGGGGTCCGCTTCGGAAAGGTTTGGGTGGAATCAACACGTACACATTTCTATTGCACCACATTTCCCTTGCTTCAAATGGAGCTCCTACCATGTTTTCCTTGTATGTGCAAAAGGGCCAGTGGTAGTACCACTGGCACAACGGTAGTACCGCCCTCGGGGCGGTAGTAGTTTTTTTACTACCGCCCTGTGGGCGGTAGTAGTTTTGCGCATCCTTTTGCCCCTGCAGTAGTAGGCACGGTAGTATTTTCTTACTACCGTGGTTGGTGACCTGTCGTGCGGTAGTACCACTCCTAGCAACAGTAGTACCGCTTGGCTAGTGCAGTAAGTGGGGGTAACGGTTGGATTGTCCCCCCCCCCACTATGTAAAGGTGTCTTCTTCCCTAAGAAGACTACCTCTCACCTCCCCAAGCTCCATTTTTGCTCCAAATTTCATTCTTGCCCGATCTCTCTCCCTAGCCAATCAAACTTGTTGATTTCCTAGGGATTGCTTGAGAACGCCTTGATCTACACTTCCACCAAGAGATATTTGATTCCCCCCACTAATCCCTTGTAGATCTTGTTACTCTTGGGTGTTTGAGCACCCTAGACGGTTGAGGTCACCTCGGAGCCACATTCCATTGTGGTGAAGCTTCGTGGTCTTGTTGGGAGACTGCAAGTTTATGTGGAGATAGCCCCAACCTTGTTTGTAAAGGTCCGGTCGCCGCCTTCAAGGGCACCAATAGTGGAATCACGACATCACGCATTGTGTGAGGGCGTGAGGAGAACACGGTGGCCCTAGTGGCTTCTTGGGGAGCACTGTGCCTCCACACCGCTCCAATGGAGACGTACTTCGTGTCAAAGGGAAGGAACTTTGGTAACACATCCTCGTCTCCACCGGTTCCACTTGTGGTTATCCCTTACCTTTACTTTGTACTTATTTTTGTTGTGGTGTATTCTTGCCTTGCACTTGTTGTCCTTGTTGTTAGCATCATATAGGTTGCTCACCTAGTTGTTCATATAGAGAACCTTTTTGTTGCTAACCCTAATTTGTTAAGACAAGCTAAAAAATTGGTAGTTGCCTATTCACCCCACCCCCCTCTAGCCAACCATATATATCCTTTCAATTGGTATCACAACCACGTCTCTTTATTAAGGGTTTCACACCTGAAGAGTATGGTTAATGACGGTGTGGTTGGACCCGAAGGGTCCGAGGCCGTGGAGTTCGTTTCAATCACACGGGACGACTTGAATGAGGCCATGGCCTCACTCAAGACGTCCATGACGACCGAAGTCAAATCCATGCTTAAAGAATTACTTGAGGGGATGAAGAATTCTCTCGACCCGTTGCTTGTTGTTAAACCCACGACATCGGAGTCGGAGGCCAATTCCGATAAGGAAATGACTAAAGGTACTCGAACTTCTTCCCTTCTTGACAACAATGGGACGGGAACCTTTGCCTAGGTTCCTCCTCCTCCAGTCTATGGAGGACCAGTCCCTACACCACATATTAATAACCTTGGTCCTCCTCCAAAACTTGTTAAAGGTGATTTTGCTAATTGGGTCTTTTCCATCAAGTCTCATTTGAATCACACCTCAACTAATCTTTGGAGAATCATCGAACAAGGCTATTACCCGCATGATCCAAAGAACCTCACTCCAAGAGAAGAGGAGTACAATCAATACAATCATTCTGCGGTTCCTCCAGAAGATCTACCTCACTTGCGCCCCTTCTCCCATGCAAAGGATTGTTGGGAGCACATCATGGTGTTGTACAAGGGGAGATCAAGCATTCAACAGTCTAACTTTGAGGTGGTTCTTGATCAGGACGATGAGTTTGTTATGCTTGAGGACGAGGACCCTCGTGATCTCTATCGAAGGGTGACTGCTCTTGCCGTTGCTCTCCAAGACCATGGGAGCAAGGATACAGATGACACTTGGATCAAGCGCAAGTTTCTCAAGGCCATCATGCCATTCAGCAAAGCCATGTCTTCCATCATTCGTCAAAGGCCAGATTTTTACACCTTGACCTCAGGCAAAGTTTTAGATGAGTTCATTGCTATGGATATTGTGAACAAGACTGCCGACAATGCTCTTGCTCGTGTACGGTCAAAGATAGCCTCACCCAACCTTGTTTTGAGAGCCAAGGCATTGCTGATGAAGAAGAAGAGGAAGAAGATGGTTGCCCCGAAGACACAAAGTATGCTTATCACTAGCACATGGCTCTTGCTTCAAGGCATCTTTGGGGCAACAAGAGAAACTCAAGGCCAAACTTCTCCAAGGACAACTCAAGTGGGTCCAAGAACAAGCAAGGGGTAGGAACATGCTACTACTACGGCAATGTGAGACACTTTGTGGCAGATTGTCCTTATGAGAAGAGGGAAGACAACAGGGGCAAGCTCATTCGCAAGGACAGAGCCAAGTCCTTCCCAAGCAAAAAAGACCTTCACCAATAAGACTCCTCCAAGGGGTTTGGTGGCCCATGAAGAGTACACTTCCGATGATGACGAAGATGATACAGGCCGTGAGGGGATGGAAGCGGCTACCGTGTCCATTGCCACTTCCTCCCCCAAGGTGTCTCTCTTCGGCACCACCAACGAGAACCGCATCACCAAGTGCCTCATGGCCAAGGGTATCAATAAGGTAACCCCCAACATCAATACCACTATCACTACCTCTCCTTCTTTGTTAGACTGTGTTGATAATAGTGAAGTAGTGGAGCTTGATGAGAATGAGTTTGACAAATTCCTGTGTAAGATTAAAGGTGAAACCAAGAAGCACTTTGTTGCTCTTTTGGAACAACTTGGTGAGGCCAATGATCTCATTGAGAATCATGAGAATACTATCTCCAAGTTGCAAGAACATAGTCATGATTATGTCGATGAGATAGCGGGACTATCCATTGCTCTAGAAGAAGGGTGTGGTCTTCGTTTGGCTCTTGAGGAGTCAGACAACATTGATCATGCTAAATTACAAAAAGATCTTGATCATGCTATTGTTCTTACTCGTGTGTTTAAATCCGATAAAGTTGCACTTGGGGTTGGCAATGATAGACTCAAGGAAGAATTTGACACACTTGACAAGGCCCAAAAGGTCTTGAAAGGTGCTCATTTATCTCTTAAGGAGTCCCATGATCAACTCCAAGTAAAACTAACCAAGGAGATTTCTACTTGTCCTCCTTCTGTTCTAATTGACACTGCTTGTGCTACTAACCCTTGTTGTGAGCATGTGCATCTTGTGGAGTGATACTTCTCCGTCGTATCTACTTTTCCGAACTCTTTTGCCCTTGTTTTGGACTCTAATTTGCATGCTTTGAATGGAACTGACCCGGACTAACATTGTTTTCAGCAGAATTGCCATGGTGTTGTTTTTGTGCAGAAATAAAAGTTCTCGGAATGACCTGAAAATTTACGGATAATTTTTCTGGAATTAATGAAAAATACCTACGCAAAGATCCACCGGAGGAGGTGAGCCAGTGGTCCACAAGCCAATGGGGTGCGGCCACTCCCTGACCGCGCTGTGAGGGCTTGTGGGGCCCACGAGGCTCCACCGCCTCCAATCTCAGCTCTATATCTTCCGTTTCGCCTGGAAAAAAATCAGGGAGAAGGATTCATCGCATTTTACGATACGGAGGCGCCACCACCTCCTGTTCTTCATCTCGAGGGCAGATCTAGAGTCCGTTCTGGGCTCCGGAGAGGGGAAATCGTCGCCATCGTCATCATCAACCTTCCTCCGTCGCCTATTCCATGATGCTCTTCACCATTCGTGGGTAATCTCATCGTAGGCTTGCTGGACGGTGATGAGTTGGATGAGATCTATCATGTAATCGAGTTAGTTTTGACGGGGATTGATCCCTAGTATCCACTATGTTCTGAGATTGATGTTGCTACTACTTTGCCATGCTTAATGCTTGTCACTAGGGCCCGAGTGCCATGATTTCAGATCTGAACCTATTATGTTATCGCCAATATATGTGTGTTTTAGATCCTATAATGCAAGTTGTAGTCACCTACTATGTGTTATGACCCGGCAACCCCGGAGTGATAATAGCCGGAACCACTCCCGGAGATGACCATAGTATGAGGAGTTCATGTATTCACTGCGTGTTAATGCGTTGGTCCGGTTCTTTTTTAAAAGGAGAACCTTAATATCCCGTAGTTTCCATTAGGACCCCGCTGCCACGGGAGGGATGGACAATAGGTGTCATGCAAGTTCTTTTCCCTAAGCACGGATGACTACATACGGAATACATGCCTACATTAGATTGACGAACGGGAGCTAGCCACATATCTCTCTATGTTATAGCTGTTACATAATGAATCACATCCATCACACTCATCCAGCACCGATCCACTGCCTACGAGTCTTTTACTACTGGTCCTCGCTATGTTACTTTGCCTAGGCTTGTCCCTTGCTACAAAAGGGATTGGGCCAGTTTGCTTTTGCTGCTACTACTGTTCCTTACTACTCCGTTGTTACTTGTTGCAACGCTTTGTTGGCGCCGTTGCCGAGGCTAGGTAAGCGGCACTAACATCCCGTCAACCAAGGCTTTTTCTGGCACCGTTGCTATCATACTACCTTGCTACTGATACTTTGCTTGCACACACTAATCTTTCAGGTGTGGTTGAATCTGACACATTCAGCTGCTAATACTTGAGAATATCCTTTCGCTTCCCGTCTTGGCGAATCAACAAATTTGGGTTGAATGCTCTACCCTCGAAAACTGCTACGATCCCATACGCGTGTGGGACATCAAGGCTTTTTTCTGGCGCCGTTGCCGGGGAAGCACAACTATATTCTCCGAGTCACTTGGGATTGACGTCTGCTGATCACTATGAGGAATCCGAAAGATCCAAGAACTGAAATCTTGCCCTCAACTACGAGGACAAGTAAGGAACTGCCATCTAGCTGTGCACTTGATTCACCTTCAGTTATGAGTAAGTTTGCGACATCGCCTCCTGCTAGAAATCTTGATATGTCGCCTATGATTGATGATGCTACTTCTGCTGCCCATGATGCTTATGATGATGTCATGCTTGATACTACTTTGCCTGATGATGCTATGCTTGATACTGCTTTGCCACTAGGTGCATTCCTTGATGCACAAATTGCTAGAGTTGCTGCTAGATGTGATGATACTTCTGAAACTGCTGATACTATTGAAGTAGAACCTGCTACTATGCCTGAATTGCCTATTATGCATGAGCGCTATGTTATGGAGGGAGAGATAGCCGAGGATTTTCTTGCGTGTAAGGATAGCTATGATGTTGAGAAATTGCTTCTCAAGTGGAAAGAAAAATCTCCGAATGCTAGGATGAAATAGGACCCGAAGTTTGCTACTTCGCCTATCTTTGTGACCGATAAGGATTATGAATTCTCTGTCGACCCTGAGTTAATCACTTTGGTCGAATATGATCCTTTTCACGGTTATGAGTCTGAAACGGTTGTAGCCCATCTTACCAAACTGCACGATATAGCCACCCTATTCACTAGTGGGGAAAAGATCCGCCACTACTATATCCTCAAGTTGTTTCCTTTCTTGCTAAAGGATGATGCTAAGACTTGGTTCACTTCTCTTGTTCCTGGTTGTGTGCGTAGCCCCCAGGATATGGTCTACTACTTCTCTGAAAAATATTTCCCTGCCCATAAGAAGCAAGCTGCCTTGCAGGAAATATACAACTTTGCTCAAGCTAAGGAAGAGAGTCTCCCACAAGCTTGGGGAGGCTCATCCAGCTACTGAATGCTTTGCCTGATCACCCTCTTGAGAAGAATGAACTACTTGATATCTTCTATAATGGACTTACCGATGCTTCCAAAGACCACCTAGATAGTTGTGTTGGTTGTGTTTTTAGGGAACAAACTGTAGAACAAGTTGAGATTCTATTGAATAACATCTTGTGCAATGAGAATGCTTGGACTATTCCCGAACCACCTCCTAAGCCAACTCCGAAGAAAAGAGGTATTCTATTCCTCAGTCCTGAAGATATGCAAGAAGCTAAGAAATCTATGCGAGAGAAAGGCATTAAATCTGAAGATGTCAAAAATCTACCACCTATCGAAGAGATCCATGGTCTTGACAACCCGATACAGGTAGTAGAAGTAAATTCTCTGCGTAGGTTTGATGAGAGTGATGTTCCTTTTCATAAACCTGCTAGCCTATGCTTGGATGAATTTGATAACTTTGTTGCCAAACAACAAAGTTTCAATGATTATGTTAGCAGACAATTGGAACATAATGCTTGTATGCTTAGTCATTTAAGTGCTTGTGTGGACAGAAACGTCAATGATCTTAAGCTTCTGAGTAAACATGCATCTATGGTTACTACTCAAGTAGAACAAGTACTTAAATCTCAGAATGGCCTGCTCAACGAGTTGAATGACAATTCTTAGAGTCGTTACTAGAGGCGGTAGAATGACTCAGGAACCTTTGTATCCTCAGGGTCATCCTAAGAGAATTGAACAAGATTCTCAAGGAGTTAGCACTGATGCACCTAGTCATCCTAGAAAGAAGAAGAAAGATGATAGGAACTTGCACGCTAGCAACCCTGTTGCTGATACACCTGAGAGTCCAAATGATGTCTCTGTCTCTGATGCTAAGACAAAATCTGGTGATGAACATGAGCCTAATGATAATATAAATAGTGATGTTCATGTTGATGCTCAACCTAGCAATGATAAGGATGTGGAGATTGAACGTGTTGATCTTGATAACCCACAGCCTAAGAATAAGAGATATGATAAGAATGACTTCACTACTAGGAAGCACGGTAAAGAAAGGGAACCGTGGGTTCAGAAACCTATGCCCTTTCCTCCCAAACCATCCAAGAAAAAGGATGATGAGGATTTTGAGCGATTCGTTGAAATGATTAGACCTGTCTTTCTGCAAATGTGTTTGACAGATATGCTCAACATGTCTCCGTATGCTAAGTACATGAAAGATATTGTGACTAATAAGAGGAGGATACCTGAGGTTGAGGTTTCCACCATGCTCGCTAATTATACCTTCAAGGGTGGAACTCCTAAGAAACTAGGTGATCCCGGTGTGCCCACTATACCTTGCTCCATTAAGGGAAACTACATTAGAACTGCTTTATGCGACCTTGGAGCCGGTGTTAGTGTTATGCCTCTCTCTCTCTTTATCATAGACTTGAACTGGATAAGTTGACACCCACTGAAATCTCTCTGCAAATGGTCGACAAATCAACTGCTTTCCCTATCGGCATTTGCGAGGATGTGCCAGTTGTGGTTGTCAATGTCACTATCTTAACAGACTTCGTTATCATGGATATTCCCGAGGACGATGCCATGGCAGTCATCCTCGGAAGACCCTTTTTAAACACTGCAGGGGCTGTCATAGATTGCAACAAAGGCAATGTCACTTTCCATGTCAACGGTAATGAGCATACGGTGCACTTTCCAAAGAAACAATATCGAGTACATTGCATCAATGTTATCGAAAAAACTTCATCGATTCTTATTGGGAGCTTTGAATGCCCTATACCTCGTGTCAAGATGAAGTATGATTTTCTTGTTGGGGAAATACATATCCCCATTGAGGTGACCTAGTGACTATTCGAAAATTCTCCGTTCTCTTTTGCGATTCGAAAAGGTTTGTCAAGAAGACTTGATCAACCTCATTGACGAATTTCTTTCGATGACCATGAGATGGATGAATCGAGGAGTCACAAACCTCTGTTCCAAGCTTTCACCTTCGGTTGCTTAGAAGAAAAATGATAGTTTTAGTTTAGTTTTCCATGTTTCCTGTTTTAGCGTCCGATAGAAAAGTACCCCGAAAATAAAAGTTCTACGAATGTCCTGAAAATGAAGTATGCTTTTTTCTAGAATTTTTGAAAAATACTGGGACGAAGAGCTTGTGTGGGGGCTGCACCAGTGGGCCACAAGCCCTTGCGGCGCGGGCATTCCCTGGCCACGCCAGCCAGTCTTGTGGGGGCCACAGCTACCCCCTCCACTCATTCTTTCAATCATCTGGTTCTCCTACCTCCAGAAAAAATCGTTTTGCAGCTCAAACCCATGTTCTTGCTCCTCTTGCTAGGATTTTCGATCTCTTTGCTCAAATCACCATTCTCCGAACTGTTTTGGGGAAATTGCTCCTTGGTAAGTGACTCCTCCATTGGTCCAATTAGTCTTTGCTCTAGTGCCTTATACTCCGCGTATTTTTGCTGCCTTGGTGACCATGTTCTTGAGCTTTGCATGCTGATTTTAGCTGGTCCCATGTAGTTTTGATGCGTAATATGGCCTCTAGGCACTTGTGGGAGTAGTTGCTACAAGTTTAGTTGAGCCTTGTTCATTTTTCCTTTGGATCACTGAAAAATTCGGAAAAGGAAGATGCTCAGGAGAAATTATCATGGTGGTTCCTCAAGCAAGAGAGGCCCCCGTCTTGCGATTCGGGAGCCCGATCCTTACCAACCAAGGGACGCGCAGGTACAACCATGTGAATGGCCTTCAGATGAATTTGTGATTGAGTCAGGCTTCAAAGACGAGTTTGATGCACTTGTTCGCAATGTCGGACTCGAAGAATTCATATTGGATAAATGTGAACAGTATGTTGCTCTCACTGCCTCTTTTGTTCGTAGATTCAAATTTTCAGTTGGCCGTGACACATCGGTACTGTTTGATCTCTATGACAAATCGAATACCATGGATTTAGAGGATTTCAACAGAATTTGCAAGATACCTATTTGGGGTAGTCTCAATGATCCTCCTAAATCTTCGGTTAGAGATTTTTTCTCTGGTATAACTGTTGGAGGAACTAGAGATATTACGCAGGCTACCATAGGGAGCATTCATTTTCCTGCCTTGCATTATTTTGCCCTCTTCATAGGTAGATGCATTAATGGCAAGATTGAGCATTGTCACCTGTGCGCACCCGACCTTAGTATCCTTAAGAGCGTAGTAACGGGTGATGAAAGTTTCAACATGGGAGCTATTATAGCAAGGAGGCTGAATAAGAATGCTAATGAAGGGGATTTCTTTGGTGGGATCTATGCCACTAGGATAGCAAATTTTCTTGGAGTACCCATCCGCGAAGGAGATCCCCCGCTCCTTACAGCTTTGCTTGACCGCGTCGCCTTGACACGCTACCAGTTCCTTGAGAGGGATGACGAATCCCTCCTATACCGTTTGATATTTAACCGGCAACGTGTTTTCCATATTACCCTTCCTGCTTCTGCCTTCTTTGACTTTCAGGTAAAACGAAGATATTACATAACCACAGGAGAGGCAGAGGAGTACGAGAGGGAGGCAAAGGCTGCTCACCTCCGTGAGGCAGCTATTCAGGCAGTGGCTGCAACGCTCCCGTATAACCCCCATTATGATTTTGGGTTTCTCCAGGACCATCCTTGGGAGTAGACCAACTTAGGCCAAAAGCCTAAGCTTGGGGGAGTACGTGTTCTCACCGACTTTACATTCTTGCTTATGCTTTCACTTTGTTAGTCGGTGTTCACACTTTGCCACTGTATCATCCATGCTAGTTTATTTTCTTTTTCTCGTTTTCTTTTCGTGTGTCTGTCTAGTTTGAGAAAACCCAAACAGATTTTATTTTCCTTCTTTTGCTTGTTGGGAGCTTTCCCATGTAAATAGTTTTCTTTTTCTTTGGGTCAAGGTAGAATATAATGGTTACAATGTTTAGAGGCTCTCGCATGCATATCTGTCTATTTGCTAAAGAGCCATATTACTTTCTATTCTCCTTTGTGTTTGCCTGTAGATTCCAGCTTTAGTCCAATGCACGAGCACTCTTATTATTGTTCACATCGTTCGGTCGTGCAAGTGAAAGGCAATAATGACGATATATGATGAAGTGACTGAGCCTGGAAAAGCTGGTATGAACTCGATCTATTTTGTTTTTGTAAATATGACTAGCTCATCGTGCCTGATTCAGCTTTGTTGTGAGAGAAACATGTTTGCAGTGACAACTTAGAGATCATAGTTGCTTATGCCATGCTTACTTAGCTAGGAGCCTATAATGGTTTGTCTTGGATGCCCACATGAATGTTGAGATGACTATGATGTAGTATGATAGGATGGTATCCTCCTTTGAATGATTCAAGTGGCTTGACTTGGCGCATGTTCACGCATGTAGTTGAAACAAAATCAACATAGCCTCTATGATATTCATGCTCATGGTGATTTATGTCCTACTCATGTTTGCACTCAATGTTAGTTAATCTCAATGCATTTTGATGACTGTTGTTGCTCTCTAGTTGGTCGCTTCCTAGTCTTTTGCTAGCCTTCACTTGTACTAAGCGGGAATACTGCTTGTGCATCCACCCCCATAAACCCAAAGTTGTTCCATATGAGTCCACCATACCTACCTATATGCGGTATCTACTTGCCGTTCCAAGTAAATTTGCATGTGCCACTCTCTAAACCTTCAAGAAATAATCTGTTTTGCATGCCCGAACCGCTCATGTGGTGACAGGGGGCTATCAGTATCTTCCATGCTAGGCGTGTTATCCTCGATATGTGTTTATATATTCACTATCATTCACGAGAAAGGCGCCGTACATTGGAATTCCCAGTTCCATGCTCAAATCAAAAAGATAATTGCAAACAAAACTCCCCCGGGATTGATGTTGGTATGGACGGTACCCGAGGATTCGGCTAGCCGTCGAGTGTGATTGATTGGTGGTGGGGGAATCAAAACTTTACTTTTCTGTTTGGGAACCGCCTATAGCATGTGTAGCATGGAAGATGTTGAGAACTCTTAGTCATTGTGTTGACAATGAGAGCATGCTACCCAAAATTATTATCTCTGTTTTAAAAGCTTGAGCTCTGGCACCTCTGCAAATCAATGCTTCCCTCTGCGAAGGGCCTGTCTATTTATGTTCCTAGCGAGTCATCCTCCTCTTATAAAAGCACCAATTAGAGAGCACCTCTATCGTTTTTATGCTTTGCTTTAAACTGTGTTGAGTATAACTGTGACTGGATCTTCTTTGCCATGAACTAAAATGTTTAGTCAGCCCTTGGTCTTTGAAGGTGCTCTGCATTTATGTTTTGCGGTCTCAGAAAGAGCTAGCGATATACCAGCTGTTTGTACTGCTTCATGTTGTTTTGATTGAAGTGTTGACATTTGAGGCTTATTATTATTTGCTCGCTAGTTGATTGTGCCATTGATATGAGTTTACCGTGAGACCTAGATGTCATTTGCTTATGTGGTTTGCTTGTGATCTTGCTGAAATTCTGGTTATGAGTTAGACATAGTTGCAACAACAAGATCAAACAGAGTTCGTCAAAGTTTTTCTTTTGTCTCTTTCAGTTTGTGAACTGAATTGCTTGAGGACAAGCAAGGCTTTAAGCTTGGGGAGTTGATACGTCTCCATCGTATCTACTTTTCCAAACTCTTTTGCCCGTGTTTTGGACTCTAATTTGCATGATTTGAATGGAACTAACCCGGACTAACGTTGTTTTCAGCAGAATTGCCATGGTGTTGTTTTTGTGCAGAAATAAAAGTTCTCGGAATGACCTGAAAATTTACGGAGAATTTTTCAGGAACTAATGAAAAATACCTGCGCAAAGATCCACCAGAGGAGGTGAGCTAGTGGGCCACAAGCCCAGGGGCGCGGCCACCCCCCTGGCCGCGCCGTGAGGGCTTGTAGGGCCCACGAGGCTCCGTCGCCTCCAATCTCAGCTCTATATCTTCAATTTCGCCTGGAAAAAAAATCAGGGAGAAGGATTCATCGCGTTTTACGATACGGAGGCGCCGCCACCTCCTGTTCTTCATCTGGAGGGCAGATCTGGAGTCCGTTCTGGGCTCCGGAGAGGGGAAATCGTCGCCATCGTCATCATCAACCTTCCTCCATCGCCAATTCCATGATGCTCTTCACCGTTCGTGAGTAATCTCATCATAGGCTTTCTGGACGGTAATGAGTTGGATGAGATCTATCATGTAATCGAGTTAGTTTTGACGGGGATTGATCCCTAGTATCCACTATGTTCTGAGATTGATGTTGCTACTACTTTGCCATGCTTAATGCTTGTCACTAAGGCCCGAGTGCCATGATTTCAGATCTAAACCTATTATGTTGTCGCCAATATATGTGTGTTTTAGATCCTATCTTACAAGTTGTAGTCACCTACTATGTGTTATGACCCGGCAACCCCGGAGTGACAATAGCCGGAACCACTCCCGGAGATGACCATAGTATGAGGAGTTCATGTATTCACCGCATGTTAATGCGTTGGTCCGGTTCTTTATTAAAAGGAGAACCTTAATTTCCCGTAGTTTCCATTAGGACCCCGCTGCCACGGGAGGGATGAACAATAGATGTCATGCAAGTTCTTTTCCCTAAGCACGTGTGACTACATACGGAATACATGCCTACATTAGATTGACAAACGGGAGCTAGCCACATATCTCTCCGTGTTATAGCTGTTACATGATGAATCACATCTGTCACACTCATCCATCACCGATCCACTGCCTACGAGTCTTTTACTACTGGTCCTCGCTACGTTACTTTGCCTAGGCTTGTCCGTTGCTACAAAAGGGATTGGGCCACTTTGTTGTTGCTGCTACTACTATTCCTTACTACTCCGTTGTTACTTGTTTCAAGGCTTTGTTCGCGTCGTTGCCGAGGCTAGGTAAGCGGCACTAACATCCCGTCAACCAAGGCTTTTTCTGGCACCGTTGCTATCATACTACCTTGCTACTGATACTTTGCTTGCAGGCACTAATCTTTCAGGTGTGGTTGAATCGGACACATTCAGCTGCTAATAATTGAGATTATTCTTTCGCTTCCCGTCTTGGCGAATCAACAAATTTGGGTTGAATACTCTACCCTCGAAAACTGCTACGATCCCATACGCTTGTGGGACATCATGGAGGAGAATTTCAAGTGGAAAGAACAACTTGAAAAGGGCCTTGTGTCATGCATCCCAGGCGAGATGAATCTCAATGACCTTTTGTGTAATCAAAAGGAAGTGGTACGAAAGGAAGGACTTGGGTTTTCACCCAAGTCTAAGAAGAAAAAGAAGAACAAGACCAAGCTTTCTCCCCTCTCAAGGACATATTTGTCAAAGAGCATGAGAGTACTCATAAGAAGATGAAGAACAAGGAAGAGGGTGACAATGCCAAGAAGGGCAAAACCACCTCTACCAACAAAGCCGGCGACTTTAACCCCTCTTATGTTTTATGTCGTGCTAGTGATGGGCATGTTTATGCCAAATTTGTTGGTTCTTATTATGAGTACATTGAATTGGCTATTTGGGTTCCTAAGACCCTTGTTTCTAACATCAAATGACCCATTCAAGAATGGGTACCTAAATCCAAGCATTGATCTCTTGTAGGAGTTTGCTTCCGGTGGAGTGTCATGGTTCCTTGAGAGTGGAGCCACAAATCATATGACCGGGAGAAAGGACTTAGTGGTGGATGTGCATCCAATTCCATCTATGCCCACCCATGTCCAATTTTCTGATGCTTCAGACATCTAAGGTAACTGGATTTGGTAATGTGGTCATGTCTCAAGATTTATCTATAGAGAAGGTCATGCTTGTTGAGTCCCTTGCATACAATTTGCTTTCCGTTCGTCACATTGCAATTATGGGCTTTGCCACATTCTTTAATCTTGATACCATGGCCCTTTTGTGGAGCAAGACTCTTAAAGTAGCCTTTGTTGGACATGTCGAGAACGATCTCTATGTGGTGAACTTTTCGGAGCGACCTACTAAGACCGCGACTTGTCTAATGGCTAAAGTTGATGTGGGTTGGCTATGGCATCGCCGACTAGCTCATGTCAATATGAGATCTTTGCAAAGTCTCCTCAAAGGGGACCATGTTCGTGGACTAACAAATGTGAGTTTTCTGAGAGGCCGTGCTTGGAGTGCTTGTATTGAAGGAAAGCTTCATGAAACAGCTCACCGTCCCACAACTATCATCTACTCTAAAAGGCCTTTGGAGCTCCTTCACATGGATCTCTTTGGTCCTCCATCTTTTGACAGTCTTGGGGGAACAAAGCATTACTTGGTGATTGTGGATGACTACTCAAGATACACTTGGGTATACTTCTTCAAGAAGAAGAGTGAGACTCAACAAATTGTCATTTACTTTGCTAATGAAGCTCAACGTCAACATGAAGGAAAGATATTGATGATTAGAAGTGACAACGACACCGAGTTAAAGAACTACACATTGAATGAGTTCCTTAGTGATGAGGGGATCAAGCACCAATATTCAGCACCCTATACCCCCAACAGAACGGTGCGGCGGAGAGGAACAACCAGACGTTGATGGACACGGCAAGAACCATGATGGCGGAGTTCAAATCTCTGTACAAGTTTTGGGCCAAAGCCATTAGCACCGCATGTCATGGATCCAATCGGCTCTACCTCCGCAAAGGCTTGAACAAGCTACCGGGAACAAGCCCAATCTCAAGTACTTCCGGGTGTTCGGTTGTAAGTGTTTCATACTCAAGAAAAGTGTTTGTTTGTCCAAATTCGAAGCTAGAGCTCAGGAGGGCATATTTTTTGGTTATGCTACAAACTCTCATGCTTACCGTGTTCTCAACAAGTCCACCAGACTCATTGAGGAGACGTGTAACGTATAGTTTTATGAAAATAATGGCTCACAAGTGGAGCAAAGTGGTCTTTGTGATGTAGGTGATGAAATTCCTCCTCAACCCATAAGAAGAGTGGGAATCGATCAAATACTCCCCATTGAGGAATCCCTTGTGGCCGAAGGAGGACAATGCTCTGCTCAAGTGGATCCATCACCCTCGCTAGACCCACATGCTTCCGAAGAACAAAGTGAAGGCCCTCAACCTGATGAACAAGATCAAGGACAAGATCAATCTCATGAAGATGGTGCTGCACCAAATGATCTCCAAGATCATGCTCAAGACTCCGAGTTTGCTCAAGATCAAGTGCAACCACAAGATCAAGGGCAAACTAGTGAGCAAGCTCAAGACGGTGCTCAAGATGTTCAAGAAGAAACTCCTAAATTATCAAGTAGGGAAGTCTTGAAGCGCCGCGCTGCCAGGATAGCTAACAGGCTCCGGGTTCGACAACATATCTTCAAGAATGTGCTTGGAAGCTTCAATAAGGGAGTAACCACTCGCCAACAATTATCAATTTTTTTTGCATCATGCGTTTGTTTCGTGTGTTGAACCCCAAAAGGTACGTGATGCGCTCGATGATGAGGATTAGCTTGAAGCCATGCATGATGAACTTAACAACTTCGAGCGCAATCAAGTTTGGGAATTAGTGCCAAGGACAACGGAGGAACATAATGTCATTGGAACCAAACGGATCTTTAAGAACAATAAGGATGCAAATGGTGTTGTCATTCGAAACAAGGCAAGACTGGTGGCTCAAGGCTACTCCCAAGTCGAGGGTATCGACTACGGTAAAACGTTTGCTCCTGTCGCTCGTCTTGAATCTATTTGCATGTTGCTTGCATTTGCTTCTCATCATGATTTTAAATTGCAACAAATGGATGTGAAGAGTGCTTTTCTTAACGGTCCTTTAAATGAGTTGGTATATGTCAAACAACCCCTGGGATTCGAGGATCCCAAGCTCCCCACTCATGTATACAAACTCAAGAAGGCACTCTACGGCCTTAAACAAGCCCCGCGTGTGTGGTATGAGTACCTTACCGAGTTGTTGCAAGATCGTGGGTTTGAAATTGGTAAAATTGATCCCACCCATTTTACCAAAAAGGTCAAAGGGGGTTTGTTCATATGCCAACTATATGTTGATGATATTATTTTTGGTTCTCCTAACGTATCTTTCAATGAAGAGTTTGCTGCACTAATGACCGAGAAGTTTGAGGTGTCTATGATGGGAGAGTTTAAGTTCTTTCTCGGATTTGAGATCAAACAAGGAAGAGAAGGAATATTCATCAAACAAGCCAAATACACTCAAGACATGCTCAAAAGGTTCGATCTCGAGGACGTCAAGCCGGTCAAATTTCCCATACCAACCAAATGCAAGCTCGACAATGATCCCAATGGTAAAGTAGTGGATCAAAAGGTATATTGCTCCATGATTGGATCCTTACTTTACCTTTGTGCATCTAGACCAGATATCATGCTGAGTGTGGGAATTTGTGCACGGTTTCAATCCGCACTAAAGGAAAGCCACTATGCGGCAGTCAAACGAATCTTTCGATATTTGGATCATACCCCAAACTTTGGCTTATGCTATCCCAAAGGAGCAAGCTTTAGTTTAGTAGGTTACTCTGACTCATATTGGGCTGGAGACTGTGTCGGAAGGAAGTCAACTTCTGGAGGATGCCAATTCCTTGGTCGATCTTTAGTAAGTTGGTCTTCGAAGAAACAAAATTGTGTGTCACTTTCTTCCACCGAGGTTGAGTATGTAGCTTCCACAAGTTGTTGTGCTCAATTATTATGGATGAGGCAAACTTTAAAGGATTACAGTGTCACTTGTGACAAAGTGCCTCTTCTATGTGACAATGAGAGTGACATCAAGATATCTCTCAATCCAGTGCAACATAGCAAGACCAAGCATATTGATATTCATCATCATTTCATTCAAGATCATATCAAGCAAGGAGGTATGGAGGTCCTCTTCATCAACACTCAAGAGCAACTTGCGGATATTTTCACTAAACCTCTAGATGAAGCAAGGTTTCATGAGTTAAGGCATGAGCTAAATATCGTTGATTCAAGTAATGTGGATTGAAACTAGGCACACCACACCTCACTCATCATTATATTTTGCTCTAGGTGTAGGCATGGACATAGTGGGAGTGTTGTTATCTCAATGAACTTTCCCTCCCCCCATTATGCATAAATTGATCACGTCGTTCACATTAGCCATTGTTGATGGCACTTGTGCTTCAAATACGAGTTGTGGTCATGAAACCAAGGATAATTCTTCGCGGTGTCATACCATTTGTCTCAAACATTGGTGGCTCCAGCCATCGCCCTCTCTTCGTCAGAAGATTCGGTTATGTGTTCAAGTGTGTGCATGTCTATTTTTATCTTCACTTGGGTTTTCCAGTTCCTTTTCTCTTCCTCTAGCAAGGTTCAAAGTGTTTTCATACAAAGAGGGCAAAGTTTCCATGTGTTTTTGTCAAAAGGGGCATGGTACTACCGCTCCACGCACGGTAGTAAACTTTTACTGCCGCTGGACGAGCGGTACTACCGCTCAGCTAGCGGCAGTAAAATTTTACTACCACTGGCCAAGTGGTACTACTGCGATGACTGCGGTACTACAACGCCACCACGGCCGCAGGGGGTTATTTTAGGGCAGGGGCAGTTCTTTCTCCCTCATACCCATTCATCTTGTGGCTCTCTCCTTTTTCTATCTCTCTTCTTTAGAGACGCTGCCGGATGGACTCGCCAGATCTCCTTCTCCGACCACTCTCCTCCGATTCGGTTTGGTGGGATTGTCTCCGTCCTCTCCCTCATGCCATGGACCTCGGTATTGCTCCTTGTTCCCTTCTTTTTGCCTCGTTTTTGTTGAATCTAGGGTTAGGGGCATGCATGTTTGTTCTTCCTATCATGGCACGATCTCTTCATGCTAGGAGGGTTGGGGAGTTGTTATGTGGTAGAACTTTTATGCGTAGGTTGCAACATGTGGGTTTGGGTCTCCGGTAGTACCAGATCTGCAAGTTCCCTGGTCAGATCTCGCACTTCGTCGCATGTGCGGTACTACCGCTCCTCCTGGAGCGGTACTACCGCTTTCAGAGTGATAGTAATTTTTTACTACCGCTTGAGCAGTGGTACTACCGTTGTGAGGGTGGTACTACTGCTGTGAGAGCAGTAGTAAAATTTTACTATCGCTCGAGTAGCGGTACTACCATTGTTCCCTAAGCACACATGTTATGTCCTTCCAGTTCTCCTTTATCTCGGATTTTCTGGTTTGCTTTGATCTTTGCCTTGACCTTTTCTTTGCCGTTTTCTTATGTTCGTGTTGCGTATCATAGGTGGTGGCTCCAGGCGCTCTAACCCACCTCGGGATGCCAGTTCCAAGCGACCTCATTCTTCAGATGTACTTGAGGGATCACAGGCTCCGAAGCGCAATTTCAAGAAGCCCGCTCACAAGAACAAGAGAAACACCGTCGATTGGGATGATAAGCCACTTGTAGAGTTTCATCTTCGCCAAAAGGTCAGCCCCTATGACAGCGCTAGGGTTCAGTTCCTCGGAGGTGAAATGTTCTGGTCTAAGCAGCAGTCTCTTATTTATGAAGATGTGATCAAGACGAAGAAGAATATATACGTACCAGTTCAGTGGATTGATATGAACCATCTGAAGAAGGACCCTGCATACTTTGGTGAAGCTCTGGTCATGGTGGAACGGCTTCAGATTGAGGAGCTAATCACATTTCAGTTGGGCTTTGATCTTGAGATAGTGGCGTAGTTCTTTGTTACTGTCCACTTTCATGTTGATGACGAGCGCACTATGTCCTGGATGACCAATGGGGAGAGGTTGTGTGCTACATGGAAAGAGTTTATGGATTTGTTGAACGTCCGTGATGAGGGGCTTGAGCACTCAGTTGGTTTGCGCCCACACGCTAAGCCTTCTGCTACAGCTAAGGAGAAGTTGTTGCCATTCTTTACTACGAAGGAATCCCCATCTGGTGAGGTCTCCCACGTGCTGAACCCTTTCCTTGATGCCATGCACCATATCTTTTGCAATACTCTATTTCCGCGTGTTGGCAACAAGGACCAGGTGCATTCATACCTGGTGGATATGCTTATTATGTGTCAGAAAGGGCAAACTCGTTCCTCTGGACCACTTGATGTATCTCACGTCATGTGGAGTGAGATTCACTCGACAGTCTTCCACCGTAAGGTCCCAATCTACGGCCCTTATCTGTTTTACCTGATCAAGAAGAAGTGGGCGTAGGCCTTCCCAACTGTTGAGTTACATGCTCCCGGGTGGATTCTTCATGATCCTATTAAGCTGCGACAGAAGAACAAATGGGCCAGCACCACCACTACACTTGTTGCTTCCAGTGTGGATTCTCATGAGGATGAGGCTACGACTGAGGATGAGGCCGTTCCAGAGTCACATTTGCCTACCTCTGTCGAGCCATCTTGGCCAAGAAGCTCACACACTGGATGAAGACCTTGTTTTGCATGTAGGCGAAGGGGCAGTACATGACTCATGTTGCTCAAAAGGAGCGCCGTCAGTGTGACAAGCTGATTATGAGGAAGCTCGACGTGCACATCTCCAGTGGGTCTGAGCAAGACATCACTCCTGAGGCTGCTTGGACGAAAAAAAACAATCTACAGTGGGTTGAGTCTGACAAGGAGTCTGATGAGGAGACAGAAGATGAGACTGATGAGGAGTATGTTGAGGAGTCTGATGGCTGAGTGCTCTCCTGTTCGAGCTACCAGTTGTGTCGTAGGTGTCCTCTCTGCCATTTTGGTGTCCCGATGCCAAAGGGGGAGAGAGAGTAGGACTTTCGAGTTTCCTCGTTTTCTATGTTGCTTTATTTGTTGAAATTTCGTTGCTACTTGGTTGTCTTTGCTTTGTGTGTGAGACCAGGAGATGTCGTACTTTATCATATGGTGTGAGACATATGCTATCTCTCCTCTATCTTTATTGTCTCATTATTATCCAGTTTATTAGTAGCTTGTGAGTCTAATTTTTATGTGCCCTTATCTTCATGCTCACATGCTATGCCTTGCTTCCATGCTTAGTGTTTATCCAGTTTGTTGCAAGGATTGCCTCGTCTATAAAATCTAGGAGAGCTAGGTCTAACAGGTGTCACAGCAAGTTCAACTACAATAATTTCATCAGTTTCAGAAGTATCATCAGATTCAGCAGTAACTCTAGCAATTTGTGCATCAAGAAATTCACCTAGTGGCATATCATTATCAAGCAAAGCATCATCATAAGCATCTTGGATAGCATAAGTAGCATCGTCAAGCACAGGCGACATATCAGAATTACTAGTAGGTGATGGTGTCGCAGATTTACTCATAACAGAAGGTGAATCAAGTGCAGAGCTAGATGGCAGTTCCTTACTTGTCCTCGTAGGTTAGGGCAAGACTTTAGTTTTTGGATCTCTCGGATTCCTCATAGTGATCAACAGATATAAATCCCAAGTGACTCACAGAATAAAGCTATGCTCCCCGGCAACGGCGCCAGAAAAAGGTCTTGATAACCCACAAGTATAGGGGATCACAACAGTTTTCGAGGGTAGAGTATTCAACCCAAATGTATTGATTCGACACAAGGGGAGCCAAACAATACTCTCGAGTATTAGCAGTTGAGTTGTCAATTCAACCACACCTGAAAGACATAGTATCTGCAGCAAAGTTTTAGTAGCAAAGTAGTATGATAGTAACGGTAGCGGCGGTAACAGTAGCAGTAGTTATTTTTTATAGCAAGTGTGACAGCAGTAGCGGTAAAGTAACTTAGCAAGGACCAGTATAGGAAAAGCTCGTAGGCATTGGATCGGTGATGGATAATTATGTCGGATTGCATTCATCATGTAACAGTTATAACATAGGGTGATATGTAACTAGCTCCAGTTCGTCAATGTAATGTAGGGATGTATTCTATATTTAGTCATACGTGCTTATGGAAAAGAACTTGCATGACATATTTTGTCCTATCCTCCCGTGGCAGCGGGGTCCTAATGGAAACTAAGGGCTATTAAGGTCTCCTTCTAATAGAGAACCGGAACAAAGCATTAGCACATAGTGAATACATGGGATCCTCATACTATGGTCATCTCCGGGAGTGGTTCCGGTTATTGTCACTCCGGGGTTGTCGGGTCATAACACATAGTAGGTGACTACAACTTGCAAGATAGGATCAAGAACACACATATATTGATGAAAACATAATAGGTTCAGATCTGAAATCATGGCACTCGGGCCCTAGTGACAAGCATTAAGCATAGCAAAGTAGTAGCAACATCAATGTTAGAACATAGTGGATACTAGGGATCAAACCCCATCAAAACTAACTCGGTTACATGATAGATCTCATCCAACCCATCACCGTCCAGCAAGCCTACGATAAGATTACTCACGAACGATGGAGAGCATCATGGAATTGGCGATGGAGGATGGTTGATGATGACGACAGCGTCGATTTCCCCTCTCCAGAGCCTAGAACGGACTCCAGATCTGCCCTCCCGAGGAAGAACACGCGGTGGCGGTGGCTCCGTATCGTGAAACGTGATGAACTCTTCTCTCCTATTTTTTTCTAGGCGAGAGAGGTTATATGGAGTTGGAGATGAAGTAAACACGTGGGCCCCACGAGCCTGCTAGGCGCGCCCTATGGGGGCGCCTGCAAGGCTCGTGGCCCACTGGCAGCGTATCTTTAGTTGATTCTTTCTCTGGTATTTTTTATATATTTCATAAAAAATCCTCGTAAGTTTCCAGGTCATTCCGAGAACTTTTATTTCTGCACAAAAACAACACCGTGGCAGTTCTGCCGAAAACAGCGTCTGTCCGAGTTAGTTTCATTCAAATCATGCAAATTAGAGTCCAAGACAAGGGCAAAAGAGTTTGGAAAAGTAGATACATTGGAGACGTATCAGGGCACAGCCAGCAAGGATAAAGGGTAGGGGCGGGGCGTTGACCATGATGGATTAAGGCTACGGGCGAGCTCGTGCTCGAGCTCTGGGCATTGGGAAGAGAGGGAGAGAGGCAAGGGAGCTTCAGAAACAATGGCGAGGGAAGGGGCTCGGTTTAGCTCGAATTCGAGGAGAGGGTCGAGACGTCCGTGGAGGCAATGGCAGACGGGGAGGGGGCTCGGGCACGCACTATATAGCATAGGGGAGAGCTCTTCGCAGCTTGGGCAGCACGCAATTGGAGGTAACCAACAAAGGTCACGGGAAGCTTTGTTCCATCGACAGGGATGGCTCGAAGAGGAATAATCTGGAGGGGGCAAGGGGTCCACGGCGAGGGCGACATCAAGACAAAACTGCTTGACATGAAGAGGTGGCACAAGCTTGAAGAAACAGACGAGGGGGAGGGGGTCTACCTGCCAGAGCGCGAGCATGGCATGCCAGACGCGTGGTCATCACGTGAATACGGCGGTGACACACACCCTGACCAGCCGCACCATGTCTGGTCATAGGGCATTCACCACTGAGCACCAGGGAGCCAAAGAACAAGCACATGAACAAAGGATATGACCATAGGAAACAAAATGCCACTGGAACACTAAAGTGTTTGTACTGTGGTGGGGGAGATGCAACCGGGAATAGATTTTGAGCTTGGGTTGAGCTTGATCAACCACTAAGGTGACCATCTTGGCCAAGTTACATCTCAAAAGGAGATGCCTAACTCGTACTTGCTTAACAATGCACCATCTTGGCCAAAGATGCAATTCAGGAAGAGGTACTAACATACTTGCTTGGATTGAGCTGAAATTTGGGGAAGATTAATTAGTTGGGCATATTAACTCAATGCAAAAATTGCATGCCAACTAGATACACCAAAATGGTACTTCATTCACAATGCTTCATTCTGCACAGAAAGTAAGAAACATTGTGGAGGGCAAATGGCTAAATGAAATGATCTCGGCAGAGAGGGTTTATATGGGTAGGAGAAGGTTCTAGTAAATTTGCAGCAATTAATAAGCAATATAGAATATAGTTGCTTCATAAACTAAAAATCCGACTAGAAATTAAGATTTGATGCTGGGCTCACATGGATGAAGGTGAAATGCTCAAATTTGGAGGAGGGCTAAGATTTGATCATATGAATGTCATGCCAAGATTTCAAATCATTTGCACATGTCTAGCTAGCACCTCCTTCACAAAGTTCCTTTGTGGACAAAAACTTTGGAAATTAGTTGAGAAAAAATTACTAGGAAAATTATGTTGAATTTTGGCATGATGCCCTAATATGGATAGGAAAGGGTACACAATTTTTTAGGGCAAACAAGAACATAGAAGTGACACTTCATTCACAAAGTGCAATTGGGGATAGAATAGGAAAGGCAATATCTTTGAATTATTTTTGAACTGTACAAGGAAAGATTTTGAGATATTTAAGGAATATATGAACCAAAAAATTTATGAGAATTAGGCCCTGTTTGAAACCATAATAGATTACGATAATCTAGATTATGAAGATAGATTATATAATCTGGTTTATAAAAATAATCTAGGTGGACATGTTTGGAGGCCGGATTATATAAACCGTAATCCAGGTTTTACATTGCATAATGACATGTCTGTCCTCTGTTTTTTTAAAGAAGGGTGGCGGTGGCAGGAATGTAATTATCTCCAACTTTACAAGGGTAATGGGTCATTAGCAATCCATAATCTGATTTTAGCTAGTGTCGGGGGCATAACCCCGGGGTAGGCTCATCGAGCATGTTCCTTCATTTCCGGCCCAATGGGCATGAAGGCGCGGAAATTCTCAAGGCCCAAGTCTTTTGACCGGCTAGGCATCACCTGCCGGCTGGAAGACGAGGCGGCCACCTTTCTGGCCGGCCAGGCAACCCCTGCCGGCTAGAATCCAGGCGGCCTCCCATTCAGACCCGGCCCGGTCCCGCCAGCCGGACTAAGGAGGAGGCGGCCACCCTCAAGCCGGCTGACCAAGCGGGCTAGCCGGCCGAGGATCACCAGTCACATCAGATCGTAGGTTACTAAAGGACCTCACGATTAAAGGTAGCTACGCATCAACAAAGGTACTGAATCAGGGCGCCCGGTCGGCGACCACGCCGCTGACCTACCCCGGCTCTGATCCAACACCTAGCATGATGTCGGACCGTCACACTCCCACTCCATTACTGCACTCGGCGTGGGGAACAGTGGAGGCGGTCGTACTGCCTGCCCATGAAGAATCTCGCGGGGCGTCGCACGACATACATCGCGTGCTCAGCGTCAACCTTACGCGGGAGCCCCATTGGCCAGCCGGCAGGTCCCACCAGCAGTCGAGACCATGCAGCCGGCGGGCCCCTCATCGACAAGACAAGACCCTTGTGGGCCCCTGACCAGCCGGGGAAGCGGCCAGCCGGGTCCCACACTCGTACCCTTTATCCATATTGTAGGCCGATGGATTCATCTATAAAGCCCCCCGGCCGCCCCCCATGCAAGGGGGCCGATCACTTGCCAGTCATTCAACACTACACACTCACCAACCAATAGAGAACGAGGTGGAGACGAGCCGGCTGCTCCCCTCTTCCTCCTCCCAACACAGCTCCATGAGCAACATTGTACTCTGTTCCCATACATCAAACACACCAGCAGGATTAGGGGTATTATCTCTACGGAGAGCCCTGAACCTGGGTACATCGTGCGTCCCATGCGTGTACCAACCTCGTTCCCAGCGCCCACCTTTGTCCCTTCGGTTCTCACCGACTTTAGCCTACCTATGGCATATGTTCTGAGTATTCACCGACATTTGGCGCCCACCGTGGGGCCGATCACGGCATCGGCTGGCTTCACGTGCTGGGCGAGGCCCCGCACCTACACCACCGGATGCATCGCATCCGGATTAGTTTGCATGCACGTGGAGCTCGCTTTCGACGAGGCGACGCCCATGATGATCGACGTCCCTGTCCGCCATGCGGATTCGGACGAAGATTCTGATGACGAGGCGCTCCCCAGCGTCGTCGTCGCTGCCATGGAGAACCTCAGCGTTCTCTTCAGCGACCTTCGCCTCAACGACGGCCCGCGCTACTTTGGCGAGGACTACGACGTTGAGGCGCTCTGCGCCAGCTTCAGAAGGCTCTCTATCGCTGAGATGCCTGCCCACGACGTTTACCCCAGTAACGTCCTCATCTTCGACGGCCCTCCGCCGTCGATAGGGTTCTTCACCCCCTACCACATTGCTGCCGTCTCCAACACCGTGGAGGTGATGGTTATCGGCGCCGGCACCAGCACGGCTCCCAGCAAGGCCTCCGCAGGCGCCGGCGAGCCCGCTGCGGCCGCCGCTGATACTCTTCGGGACGCCATCGCCGACCTGAAGACACCGGTCACCGCTTCCGCCGATCCTGCAGACGCTCGGGCCTCACTGGAGGAGGCTCGCAAGCGTATCTTGGAGGAGGGCATCGCCATGGCCTCGGCGAAACGTCGATTGGAGGCTACACATCGTGAGTATAACTCCGCATACGGCCTTACTCCGATTTCCGAGGCCCCCAGTCGGCTTGGATCGGTCCGCAGTCGCGGACGGTTCGTCACCGAGGTTCTAGGCAGGGACCTGCCCACCTACGAGACTCCTGCGGCCAACATGCGGGCAGCGCAGGCGGTCATGGAGGAGATGGCAAGCCTGGAAGGCGAGGAGCGCGCCTTCCAGGAGAAGCGCGTCAAGGATCTCCTTGACGCTGCTAACCAGCAGCACGCTCGGTTCGACCCCGGGTAGGCTCATTCAGAGTCCCCGGGACCGAACTCGGGGGCTCACCGCAACCCTAGCGGCCAGCACCACGCCGAAGGATCTTCCTCGCATCGCCCTTCCGGCTGGAGGGGCGAGGGAAGCCAGGGCCGGCGCTTGCAGCACCAGGCGAGCACACTTCGGGCTTACGTCGCGGAGGCGACGAAGGCGACTTGGAGTATGGGGGTCTTCCCCCGCGAAGAACTCACGCCTCCGGCTCCCGAGGCGCCTCCCCTCTCGCCACCGGGGTTGGCGCCCCCGCCTCCCAGGACGAGCGGGACGCCCGCCGGCGTATCATCGCCCTGGCCCATTCGGCCCTCCTAGAGGAAGACGGACCCGTCGGTCCGGCTTGCTTCGGCCCCCGGATCCGAGGGGAGCCGTTCCCCCAAGGCTTCACCTTGCCTCGGGATACGCCAAAATACAACGGCACGGCCAAGCCAAAAGACTGGCTGGTCGACTACACCACGGCCGTGGGCATCGCCAGGGGCAAGAAGCGCGTAGCGGTTCGCTACGTGCCACTCATGTTGGCCGGCTCGGCCCGGACCTGGCTTAACAACCTCCCGGCCGGCAGTGTCAACTCATGGATGGATTTCGAGGAGGCGTTCATCCGCAACTTCACCAGCACCTACAAGCGCCTTGGCCGGCCTCGCGAGCTGGCCATGTGCGTCCAGAAGGCCGACGAACCCCTCCGCGGCTACGTCACCCGATGGACTGAGCTCCGCAACTCCTGTGAGGGGGTGCATGAGGTACAAGCCATCCAGTACTTCATCGACGGATGCCGAGACGGCACCCTCCTCAAGCACAAGCTAATGTGCGCTGAGCCCACCTCTTTGGAGGTGCTCATGGCCAAGGCGGACAAGTACGCCACGGCCCACTCCGCAATGCGCATCAAGGTGACCGCCTTGGACAAGGTTCTGCCTGCGCCGGCTACTCCCAAGCCGGCTGGGGACAACCGAGGCGACCAGAACAACTAGAAGCGCAAGGCGGATCAGATGGATCCCCGCTCCAACAACAAGCTAGTGGCCAACGTGGAGGGCGAGGCGTCGGCTTCCCAAGCCAGCCCTCCACAAAAGCGTCGCAATCAGGGCAACCCCAACTGGCTGCCCAGGCAGTCTCTTGAGCAGCTGCTCGACGCCCCCTGCAAGATACATTCTGGGGCGACGCCGTCTACCCATACCCTTCGGCAGTGCAGCATCGCACGCCGGCTGTCGCAAGGGGAGGGCCTACCGGCTCCTCCGGGTGCGCAGGCGGCGCCCCATGCACCGGCTCCCCATAACGCTCCACTTCCGCCGCCGCCGCCTCGCGACGACGGCCCACACCCTGACGACTATCCGCATCAAGACGGAGTGTTCGTCGTCTTCACCAGCGAAGGCGACGATAAGCACAGCCTGCGCCAAAGGCGGCGTGAGGTGAACGCCACTGTCCCCCCGGTTCCCCAGTACATGCATTGGTCTAATAAACCAATCACATGGAGCCGGGTGGACCATCCTGCAGTGATGCCCAACCCAGGGTCATACGCACTCGTCCTCGACCCCACCTTCGCCTCCAGGAGGCTCACCTGCCGATTCTCCCGGGTGCTGGTCGATGGCGGCGGCAGCATCAACATCCTCTACCTCGACACTCTCCCCAAGCTCGGGCTCAAGGAGACGGACGTCCTGCCAACCAGCACTGTCTTCCATGGCATTGTGCCTGCGCAGTCCTGCTCGCCCATCGGCAAGATCTAGCTGGACGTCGTCTTCGGCGACAAGGACCACTTCCGCCGAGAGTCCATATGGTTCGAGGTAGTGGACCTCAGTAGCCCGTACCACGCGCTGCTGGGGAGACCGGCTCTGGCCAAGTTCATGGCTATTCCGCACTACGCCTACCAGAAGATGAAGATGTCGGGTCCCAAGGGCATCATCACTGTTGTTGGCGACTACAAGAAGTCGGTCGAGTGCGCCCAAGATAGCAGCCGCCTCACCGACGCATTGGTGATTGCCGAGGAGAAGCGGCAGATCGACCGACTCGTGGCCCAGGCTACCGAGCAGCTGGCGATTCCTTCTCCTCCGTCCCAATCGGCCGGCGAGGGCTCTTTCAAGCCGGCTAAAGAGACCAAGCAGGTCCCACTCGAGCCTGCCAACCCAAAACAGTGCATCACCATCGGGGCTGGCCTCAGCCCCAAATAGGAAGGCGAGCTTGTCGACTTCCTCCGTGAGAATCGGGACATCTTTGCATGGTCCCCCAAGAACATGCCGGGTGTTCCGAGGAAGTACGCCGAGCACAAACTTCACGTGCGGCCGGATGCAAACCCGGTGAAACAACCTTTGTGCCGCTTCGCCGAGGGGAAGCGGCGCACAATCGGAGAAGAGATCACCCGACTCCTTGCAGCCGGCTTCATCATGGAGGTTTTCCACCCGGACTGGCTGGCGAACCCAGTCCTGGTGCTGAAGAAGAACAACACATGGCGAATGTGCATCGACTACACTAGCCTGAATAAGGCATGTTCGAAAGACCCTTTCGCGTTGCCTAGGATAGATCAAGTGATCGACTCCACTGCAGGCTGCGAACTGCTGTCATTTCTGGATGCTTATTCAGGCTACCATCAAATCAAGCTGGATCCAGCTGATCGCCTGAAGACCTCCTTCATCTCGCCCTTCTGGGCCTATTGCTACACCGCCATGACATTCGGTCTGAAGAACGCAGGTGCGACGTTCCAATGCTGCATGCAGCAGTGCCTACTGCCACAGATTGGCAGAAACATCCACGTCTATGTGGATGAGATCGTCATCAAGACGAAGCAGCACTTCAGCCTCCTCGACGACCTGCGGAAGACATTCGCCAATCTGCGCGAATACAAGATCCGTCTCAACCCTGAGAAGTGCGTCTTCGGGGTCCCAGGCGGCAAACTCTTGGGGTTCTTCGTATCCGCCCGCGGCATCGAAGCGAACCCTGAGAAGATCAGCACCATCGAGCGGATGGTGCGGCCGGCTCGGATCCTCGACGTCCAGAAGTTCGTCGGCTGCTTGGCGTCCCTCAACCGGTTCGTCAGCCGGCTTGGCGAGAAGGCCCTTCCACTCTACCAGCTCATGAAGAAGACGATGAAGTTCGAGTGGAACGACCAGGCGGACGAAGCCTTCCGCGACCTCAAGCGGGTAATCTCAAGCCTGCCAATGTTGGTAGCCCCATATGAAATGGAACCCATACTCATATATATCGCGGTGACCACTCGCGTGGTCAGCATAGTGTTGGTAGTTCAACGCAAAGAGGAAGGAAAGGCCCTGCCAGTACAGCGCCCTGTCTACTACCTTAGCGAGGTCTTGTACGCCTCTAAGCAAAACTACCCTCATTATCAGAAAATGTGTTATGGTGTTTACCTTGCAGCAAAGAAATTAAAACAATACTTCCAAGAGCATGCCATCACTGTGGTGAGCACAGCTCCGCTCTCAGAAATCATGGGCAACCGTGATGCCACGGGCAGAATTGCCAAATGGTCCATCGCCATGGCGGACCATGATATTCGGTACGAGCCTCGCACCGCCATCAAATCACAGGTGCTGGCCGACTTCTCAGTCGACTGGGCCGAGACCCAGTTCGAGCCACCGCCTCCAGACTCCACGCATTGGCGGATGCACTTCGACGGCCCGAAGATGCGGACAGGACTGGGAGCTAGCATTATCTTGACGTCTCCGAAAGGGGACCAGCTCAAGTACGCTCTCCAGATCCATTTCGCCGCCTCCAACAAAGTCGCCGAGTACGAAGCACTGGCTCACGGCCTCCGGCTTGCCAAGGAGATTGGCATCCGGCGGCTCATATGCTTCGGCGATTCAGACTTGGTGGTACAGCAGGTCTCTGGCGAATGGGACGCCAACATGGCGAGCTACCGCTTTCTCATCCAGCAGCTCAACGGCCCCTTTGAGGGTTGTGAGTTCCACCATGTTCCCAGGGCGGAAAATGAGGCGGCTGATACGTTGGCAAAGATCGGCTCCACGAGACAGGCCATCCCAGCCGGCGTATCCCTCGAGCAACTCCACAAGCCGTCTATCAAGCCGTCTCCCAAGTCGGCATCACTCTTGTACCGGCCGACTCTACGATGCAAGCGCCGCCGGCTCCGCCAGTTATGCCGGCTGCGGACCCCATGCCGGCTGCACTGACGGCACCGGCTCCAAATGCGGCACCGACTGAGTCTATGGTGCTAGTGTTGGAATTATGCCCTAGAGGCAATAATAAATGTATAGTTATTATTATAATTCCTGTATCAAGATAATAGTTTATTATCCATGCTATAATTGTATTGAATGAAGACTCTTTTACATGTGTGGATACATAGACAAAACACCGTCCCTAGCATGCCTCTAGTTGGCTAGCCAGTTGATCGATGATAGTCAGTGTCTTCTGATTATGAACAAGGTGTTGTTGCTTGATAACTGGATCACGTCATTGGGAGAATCACGTGATGGACTAGACCCAAACTAATAGACGTAGCATGTTGATCGTGTCATTTTGTTGCTACTGTTTTCTGCGTGTCAAGTATTTATTCCTATGACCATGAGATCATATAACTCACTGACACCGGAGGAATGCTTTGTGTGTATCAAACGTCGCAACGTAACTGGGTGACTATAAAGATGCTCTACAGGTATCTCCGAAGGTGTTGGTTGAGTTAGTATGGATCAAGACTGGGATTTGTCACTCCGTGTGACGGAGAGGTATCTCGGGGCCCACTCGGTAATACAACATCACACACAAGCCTTGCAAGCAATGTAACTTAGTGTAAGTTGCGGGATCTTGTATTACGGAACGAGTAAAGAGACTTGCCGGTAAACGAGATTGAAATAGGTATGCGGATACTGACGATCGAATCTCGGGCAAGTAACATACCGAAGGACAAAGGGAATGACATACGGGATTATACGAATCCTTGGCACTGAGGTTCAAACGATAAGATCTTCGTAGAATATGTAGGATCCAATATGGGCATCCAGGTCCCGCTGTTGGATATTGACCGAGGAGTCTCTCGGGTCATGTCTACATAGTTCTCGAACCCGCAGGGTCTGCACACTTAAGGTTCGACGTTGTTTTATGCGTATTTGAGTTATATGGTTGGTTACCGAATGTTGTTCGGAGTCCCGGATGAGATCACGGACATCACGAGGGTTTCCGGAATAGTCCGGAAACGAAGATAGATATATAGGATGACCTCATTTGATTACCGGAAGGTTTTCGGAGTTACCGGGAATGTACCGGGAATGACGAATGGGTTCCGGGAGTTCACCGGGGAGGAGGGGGGGAACCCACACCGGGGAAGCCCATAAGCATTTGGGGGGTCACACCAGCCCTTAGTGGGCTGGTGGGACAGCCCACCAATCCCCTATGCGCCAAGAGAGAAAAAATCAAAGGAAAGAAAAAAAAAGGAAGAAGTGGGAAGGGGGAAGGACTCCCTCCCACCAAACCAAGTAGGACTCGGTTTGGGGGGGGGAGAGTCCTCCCCCCTGGCTCGGCCGACCCCTTGGGGATCCCTTGGACCCCAAGGCAAGGTCCCCCTCCCTCCTCCTATATATATGGGGCTTTTAGGGCAGATTTGAGACGACTTTCTCACGGCTGCCCGACCACATACCTCCATAGTTTTTCCTCTAGATCGCGTTTCTGCGGAGCTCGGGCGGAGCCCTGCTGAGACGAGATCATCACCAACCTCCGGAGCGCCGTCACGCTGCCGGAGAACTCTTCTACCTCTCCGTCTCTCTTGCTGGATCAAGAAGGCCGAGATCATCGTCGAGCTGTACGTGTGCTGAACGCGGAGGTGCCGTCCGTTCGGTACTAGATCGTGGGACTGATCGCGGGATTGTTCGCGGGGCGGATCGAGGGACGTGAGGACGTTCCACTACATCAACCGCGTTCTCTAACGCTTCTGTTGTACGATCTACAAGGGTACGTAGATCACTCATCCCCTCTCGTAGATGGACATCACCATGATAGGTCTTCGTGCGCGTAAGAAAATTTTGTTTCCCATGCGACGTTCCCCAACAGTGGCATCATGAGCTAGGTTCATGCGTAGATGTCTTCTCGAGTAGAACACAAAAGGTTTTGTGGGCGGTGATGTGCGTTTTACTGCCCTCCTTAGTCTTTTCTTGATTCCGCGGTATTGTTGGATTGAAGCGGCTTGGACCGACATTACTCGTACGCTTACGAGAGACTGGTTTCATCGTTACGAGTAACCCCCTTTGCTCAAAGATGACTGGCAAGTGACGGTTTCTCCAACTTTAGTTGAATCGGATTTGACCGAGGAGGTCCTTGGATGAGGTTAAATAGCAACTCATATATCTCCGTTGTGGTGTTTACGTAAGTAAGATGCGATCCTACTAGATACCCTTGGTCACCACGTAAAACTTGCAACAAAAAAATTAGAGGACGTCTAACTTGTTTTTGCAGGGTATGATTGTGATGTGATATGGCCAATGATGTGTTGTGATATATTGGATGTATGAGATGATCATGTTGTAATAGAAATATCGACTTGCACGTCGATGGTACGGCAACCGGCAGGAGCCATAGGGTTGTCTTTATACTAACATATGTGCTTGCAGATGCGTTTACTATTTTGCTAGGATGTAGCTTTAGTAGTGATAGCATAAGTAGCACGACAACCACGATGGCAACACGTTGATGGATGATCATGGTGTGGCGCCGGTGACAAGTAGATCGTGCCGGTGCTTTGGTGATGGAGATCAAGAAGCACGTGATGATGGCCATATCATGTCACTTATGAATTGCATGTGATGTTAATCCTTTTTTGCACCTTATTTTGCTTAGAACGACGGTAGCATTATGAGGTGATCTCTCACTAAAATTTCAAGACGAAATTGTGTTCTCCCCGACTGTGCACCGTTGCTACAGTTCGTCGTTTCGAGACACCACGTGATGATCGGGTGTGATAGACTCAACGTTCACATACAACGGGTGCAAAACAGTTGCGCACGCGGAACACTCGGGTTAAGCTTGACGAGCCTAGCATGTGCAGACATGGCCTCGGAACACATGAGACCGAAAGGTCGATCATGAATCATATAGATGATATGATTAGCATAGGGATGCTTACCACTGAAACTATTCTCAACTCACGTGATGATCGGACTTGGGATAGTGTAAGTGGATCATGAACCACTCAAATGACTAGAGAGATGTATTTTTTGAGTGGGAGTTTAGCATATAATTTGATTAAGTTGAACTCTAATTATCTTGAACATAGTCTAAGTCCACTTTGAATATATTTATGTTGTAGATCATGGCTCACGCAAGTGTCATCCTGAATTTTAATACGTTCCTAGAGAAAGCTAAGTTGAAAGATGATGGAAGCAACTTTGTAGACTGGGCTCGTAATCTTAAGCTAATCTTACAAGCTGGAAAGAAGGATTATGTCCTTAATGCTGCGCTAGGAGATGAACCACCCGCTACGGCTGATCAGGATGTTAAGAACGCTTGGTTAGCGCGTAAGGAGGACTACTCAATAGTTCAATGTGCAGTCTTGTATGGCTTAGAACCGGGACTTCAACGTCGCTTTGAGCGTCATGGAGCATTTGAGATGTTCCAGGAGTTGAAGTTTATCTTTCAGAAGAACGCCCGGATCGAGAGGTATGAGACCTCCGATAAATTCTATGCTTGCAAGATGGAGGAAAACTCGTCTGTCAGTGAACATGTGCTCAAAATGTCTGGGTACTCAAACCGTCTAGCTGAACTAGGGATTGAACTCCCGCAAGAAGCTATCACTGACAGAATCCTTCAATCACTGCCGCCAAGCTACAAAGGCTTTGTGTTGAACTACAACATGCAAGGGATGAACAAGTCTCCCGGCGAGTTGTTTGCGATGCTGAAAGTCGCAGAGTCTGAACTCCGTAAAGAGCATCAAGTGTTGATGGTAAGCAAGACCACTAGTTTCAAGAGAAACGGCAAAGGCAAGAAGGGCAATTCCAAGAAGAGCGGCAAGCCTGTTGCCAATCCACCGAAGAAGCCCAAGGCTGGACCTAAGCCTGAAACGGAGTGCTTCTATTGCAAGGGTATGGGTCACTGGAAGCGCAATTGCCCCAAGTATCTGGCAGATAAGAAGGCGGGCAAAGAAAAATCAGGTATATTTGATATACATGTTATTGATGTGTACTTAACCGGCTCTCGTAGTAGTGCCTGGGTATTCGATACCGGTTCTGTTGCTCACATTTGCAACTCGAAGCAGGAACTGCGGAATAGACGAAGGCTGGCGAAAGACGAAGTGACGATGCGCGTAGGAAACGGTTCCAAGGTTGATGCAATCGCCGTCGGCACAGTGTCACTTAAACTACCATCGGGATTAGTGATGAACTTAAATCATTGTTATTTAGTGCCTGCGTTGAGCATGAACATTATATCGGGATCTTGTTTAATGCGAGACGGTTACTCTTTTAAGTCTGAGAATAATGGTTGTTCTATTTCTATGAGTAACATCTTTTATGGTCATGCACCGAATGTGAGAGGATTGTTCATATTGAATCTTGATAGAGATACGCATATACATAACATTGAGACCAAAAGAGTTAGAGTAAACAATGATAGCGCCATATTTTTATGGCACTGCCGCTTGGGTCATATTGGTGTAAAGCGCATGAAGAAACTCCATGCTGATGGACTTCTGGAGTCACTTGACTTTGATTCACTTGACACGTGTGAACCATGCCTCATGGGCAAGATGACTAAGACTCCGTTCTCCGGAACAATGGAGCGTGCAAGTGACTTGTTGGAAATCATACATACCGATGTGTGTGGTCCAATGAGCGTGGAGGCACGCGGCGGATATCGTTACTTTCTCACCTTCACTGACGATTTAAGTAGATATGGTTATGTCTACTTGATGAAGCACAAGTCTGAAACATTTGAAAAGTTCAAGCAATTTCAGAGTGAAGTGGAAAATCATCGTAACAAGAAGATCAAGTTCCTACGGTCTGATCGTGGGGGTGAATATCTGAGTTTCGAGTTTGGTACTCACTTAAGACAATGTGGAATTGTTTCGCAGTTAACACCGCCTGGAACACCACAGTGTAATGGTGTGTCCGAACGTCGTAATCGTACTTTGTTAGAAATGGTGCGATCTATGATGTCTCTTACTGATTTGCCGTTATCGTTTTGGGGTTATGCATTAGAAACAGCTGCATTCACTTTAAATAGGGCACCATCGAAATCCGTTGAGACGACACCATACGAACTGTGGTATGGCAAAAGGCCAAAGTTGTCGTTTCTTAAAGTTTGGGGATGTGATGCTTATGTCAAAAAGCTTCAGCCTGAAAAGCTGGAACCCAAAGCGGAAAAGTGCGCCTTCAAAGGTTACCCAAAAGAGACAGTTGGGTACACCTTCTATCTCAAATCCGAGGGCAAAGTGTTTGTTGCTAAGAACGGAACTTTTCTCGAGAAGGAGTTTCTCTCGAGAGAATTGAGTGGGAGGAAGATAGAACTTGACGAGGTTGTCGAACCTATCATCCCTCTGGATGGTGGCGCAGGGCAAGGGGAAACCTCTGTCATTGCGACGCCGGTTGAGAAGGAAGTTAATGATGATGATCATGAAACTCCAGTTCAAGTTTCTGTTGAACCACGCAGGTCGACGAGATCACGCGCTGCTCCAGAGTGGTACGGTAATCCCGTCTTATCAATCATGTTGTTAGACAACAATGAACCTGCAAATTATGAAGAAGCAATGGTGGGCCCAGATTCCAACAAATGGCTGGAGGCCATGAAATCCGAGATAGGATCCATGTATGAGAACAAAGTGTGGACTTTGGAGATGCTGCCTGAGGGCCGCAAGGCTATTCAGAACAAATGGATCTTTAAGAAGAAGACGGACGCTGACGGTAATGTGACCGTTTATAAAGCTCGACTTGTGGCAAAGGGTTTTTCACAAGTTCCAGGAATTGACTACGATGAGACTTTCTCTCCCGTAGCGATGCTTAAGTCCGTCAGAATCATGTTAGCAATAGCTGCATTTTTCGATTATAAAATCTGGCAGATGGATGTCAAAACAGCGTTCCTTAACGGTTTCCTTAAGGAAGAGTTGTATATGATGCAACCCGAAGGTTTTGTCGATCCTAAAAATGCTGACAAGGTGTGCAAGCTCCAGCGATCCATTTATGGACTGGTGCAAGCGTCTCGGAGTTGGAACAAACGCTTTGATGAGGTGATCAAAGCATTTGGGTTTATACAAGTGGTTGGAGAATCTTGTATTTACAAGAAAGTGAGTGGGAGCTCTGTGGCGTTTCTAATATTATATGTGGATGACATATTGCTGATTGGAAACAACGTAGAGCTTTTGGAGAGCATAAAAGGTTACTTGAATAAAAGTTTCTCTATGAAGGACCTAGGAGAAGCTGCTTACATTCTAGGCATTAAGATCTATAGGGATAGATCAAAACGCCTGATAGGACTTTCACAAAGCACATACCTTGATAAAGTTTTGAAGAGGTTCAAAATGGAACAGTCCAAGAAAGGGTTCTTGCCAGTGTTACAAGGTACGAGATTGAGTAAGACTCAGTGCCCAGCAACTGATGAAGATAGAGAGCATATGCGCTCCGTCCCCTATGCTTCAGCCATAGGCTCTATCATGCATGCAATGTTGTGCACTAGACCGGATGTTAGCCTGGCCATAAGTATGGCAGGTAGGTTCCAGAGTAATCCAGGAGTGGATCACTGGACGGCGGTCAAGAATATCCTGAAGTACCTGAAAAGGACTAAGGAGATGTTTCTCGTGTATGGAGGTGACGAAGAGCTCGCCGTAAAAGGTTACGTCGATGCAAGCTTTGACACAGATCCGGACGACTCTAAGTCGCAAACCGGATACGTATTTATTCTTAATGGGGGTGCAGTAAGCTGGTGCAGTTCCAAGCAAAGCGTCGTAGCAGATTCTACATGTGAAGCGGAGTACATGGCTGCCTCGGAGGCGGCTAAGGAGGGTGTCTGGATGAAGCAGTTCATGACGGATCTTGGAGTGGTGCCAAGTGCACTGGATCCAATAACCTTGTTCTGTGACAACACTGGTGCCATTGCCTTAGCAAAGGAACCAAGGTTTCACAAGAAGACCAGACACATCAAACGACGCTTCAACCTCATCCGCGACTACGTCGAGGAGGAGGACGTAAATATATGCAAAGTGCACACGGATCTGAATGTAGCAGACCCGCTGACTAAGCCTCTTCCACGGCCAAAACATGATCGACACCAGAACTGTATGGGTGTTAGATTTATTACAATGTAATTCACATGGTGATGTGAGGGCTAGATTATTGACTCTAGTGCATGTGGGAGACTGTTGGAATTATGCCCTAGAGGCAATAATAAATGTATAGTTATTATTATAATTCCTGTATCAAGATAATAGTTTATTATCCATGCTATAATTGTATTGAATGAAGACTCTTTTACATGTGTGGATACATAGACAAAACACCGTCCCTAGCATGCCTCTAGTTGGCTAGCCAGTTGATCGATGATAGTCAGTGTCTTCTGATTATGAACAAGGTGTTGTTGCTTGATAACTGGATCACGTCATTGGGAGAATCACGTGATGGACTAGACCCAAACTAATAGACGTAGCATGTTGATCGTGTCATTTTGTTGCTACTGTTTTCTGCGTGTCAAGTATTTATTCCTATGACCATGAGATCATATAACTCACTGACACCGGAGGAATGCTTTGTGTGTATCAAACGTCGCAACGTAACTGGGTGACTATAAAGATGCTCTACAGGTATCTCCGAAGGTGTTGGTTGAGTTAGTATGGATCAAGACTGGGATTTGTCACTCCGTGTGACGGAGAGGTATCTCGGGGCCCACTCGGTAATACAACATCACACACAAGCCTTGCAAGCAATGTAACTTAGTGTAAGTTGCGGGATCTTGTATTACGGAACGAGTAAAGAGACTTGCCGGTAAACTAGATTGAAATAGGTATGCGGATACTGACGATCGAATCTCGGGCAAGTAACATACCGAAGGACAAAGGGAATGACATACGGGATTATACGAATCCTTGGCACTGAGGTTCAAACGATAAGATCTTCGTAGAATATGTAGGATCCAATATGGGCATCCAGGTCCCGCTGTTGGATATTGACCGAGGAGTCTCTCGGGTCATGTCTACATAGTTCTCGAACCCGCAGGGTCTGCACACTTAAGGTTCGACGTTGTTTTATGCGTATTTGAGTTATATGGTTGGTTACCGAATGTTGTTCGGAGTCCCGGATGAGATCACGGACGTCACGAGGGTTTCCGGAATAGTCCGGAAACGAAGATTGATATATAGGATGACCTCATTTGATTACCGGAAGGTTTTCGGAGTTACCGGGAATGTACCGGGAATGACGAATGGGTTCCGGGAGTTCACCGGAGGGGGGCAACCCACTCCGGGGAAGCCCATAGGCATTTGGGGGGGTCACACCAGCCCTTAGTGGGCTGGTGGGACAGCCCACCAATCCCCTATGCGCCAAGAGAGAAAAAATCAAAGGAAAGAAAAAAAAAAGAGGAAGAACTGGGAAGGGGGAAGGACTCCCTCCCACCAAACCAAGTAGGACTCGGTTTGGGGGGGGAGAGTCCTCCCCCCTGGCTCGGCCGACCCCTTGGGGATCCCTTGGAGCCCAAGGCAAGGTCCCCCTCCCTCCTCCTATATATATGGGGCTTTTAGGGCAGATTTGAGACGACTTTCTCACGGCTGCCCGACCACATACCTCCATAGTTTTTCCTCTAGATCGCGTTTCTGCGGAGCTCGGGCGGAGCCCTGCTGAGACGAGATCATCACCAACCTCCGGAGCGCCGTCACGCTGCCGGAGAACTCTTCTACCTCTCCGTCTCTCTTGCTGGATCAAGAAGGCCGAGATCATCGTCGAGCTGTACGTGTGCTGAACGCGGAGGTGCCGTCCGTTCGGTACTAGATCGTGGGACTGATCGCGGGATTGTTCGCGGGGCGGATCGAGGGACGTGAGGACGTTCCACTACATCAACCGCGTTCTCTAACGCTTCTGCTGTACGATCTACAAGGGTACGTAGATCACTCATCCCCTCTCGTAGATGGACATCACCATGATAGGTCTTCGTGCGCGTAAGAAAATTTTGTTTCCCATGCGACGTTCCCCAACAGCTAGCGTCGTCGGCTCCACCAACTACGCCGGCTTCGGATCCTAATCTGGCTCCATTGGTCCAACCGACTCCAACAACGGCACCAGCTACAACGGCAACCCCGGCTCTGCCCGGGCTCGAATCCTCCCAGTGGGTGGATGTCATGGAGATCGACAATGAGCCGGCTGCAGCAATAGCACCAGAGGCGCCATCAAGCTCGGGGGCTGCGGAAGCCCCCGAGAGTCAAGACAAAGCGGAGGCGACCCTTGTGTCGGCTCCATCATGGGCTCAGGCCATTCTGGCCTACCTTCTTCGCGGCGAACTTCCTCAGAATGAGGCGGAGGCGAGACAGACCCAGCGCAGGTCCGCCGCTTACGCCATCATCACTCGCGAGCTGGTGCGACGCAGCACGACCGGCGTATTCCAACACTGCGTCGAATCAGAAAAAGGGCAGGAGATCCTCAGAGACATCCACCAGGGGGAGTGTGGGCATCACGCCGCCTCCAGAACCCTAGTGGCCAAAGCATTCCGCCATGGATTCTACTGGCCCATGGCCCTCGAGGAGGCTGTGGATCTGGTGGACAAATGTGAAGGCTGCCAACGCTTCAGTGCACAAAGCCATATGCCACTTTCAGCGCTGAAAACCATTCCCTTATCATGGCCATTCGCCGTCTGGGGGCTGGACATGGTAGGGCCCTTCAAGACGGCTCGCGGAGGGATGACACATCTTCTGGTAGCCGTCGACAAGTTCACCAAGTGGATCGAAGCTAGGCCTATCAAGAAGCTTGACGGCCCCACTGCTGTCAGGTTTATCACGGACATCTCTGTCCGATATGGTGTTCCCCATAGCATCATCACCGACAACGGTACCAACTTTGCCAAGGGCGCCCTGGCGCTCTACTGTTCCAAGGTAGGCATCCGGCTCGACCTGGCCTCAGTGGCACACCCTCAGTCAAACGGCCAAGCGGAGAGGGCCAACGGCCTGATCCTAGCTGGCATCAAGCCAAGACTGGTGGCACCAATGGTCAGGTCAGCCGCCTGCTGGATTGAAGAACTGCCGGTTGTACTATGGAGCCTCCGCACCACGCCCAACAGGTCGACCGGCTTCACTCCATTCTTTCTGGTATATGGGTCCGAGGCTATTATCCCCACGGATATCGAATTCGACTCGCCTCGGGTTAACCTATACACAGAAACTAAGGCGAAGGAGGCCAGAGAAGACGGCGTGGACCTCCTCGAAGAAGCAAGGGACTTGGCTTTGAGCCGGACGGCCATCTACCAACAGAAGCTGAGATACTACCACAACAAAAGGATCAGGACTCTCTCTTTCAGGGAGGAAGACTTGGTCCTTAGAAGAATCCAGCGCACTGCCGGCCAGCACAAGCTCTCACCCCCTGGGAGGGACCCTTCATCATCAGTAGGGCGTTGCACAACAACGCTTACTACCTGATTGACACCCAGAAGCCAAGGAAGCGCAAGAGGGATGACTCCAGCCAAGAAACGGAGCGCCCATGGAACGCGGCGTTGCTTCGCCCATTCTATTGCTAAAAGGCGGAAGACAAGCAAAGGAAAGAACATGCACATGTATCTTCCTCCCTCTTCAGGGAAACAACAAAGGCAATAAAAAGGACATGCTCCATGTTCCTTTTTGTCAAAAAGTTCTCACTCAAGTGTACGGGCTACACATCGTACCACATCTTGCCGGCTTAACCAAGCTCGGAGGCTACACAGCGCGGCCCCTTGCTAGCTTAAAACAAGCTCGGGGGCTCGCCAGCCACCTGAACGGTCAATCCTTGTAGTCGGGCACATAGTGTACCGGCTGATTCCCGGTCCTTCGCTTGAACCTGCGGGCTGGCTCCGGTCGCTCGGTTCGCGATGTGACGCCGGGTCAGGTCAAATACATGCAAAGTCCGGCTATACTAGTGACGACCGGTTCGAGCTGGCTCGATCATACATACGATCTCATTCAAGACTCAAGACGGCCTCTGACTGCCGGGAACAACAAACATGACGAAAAAAAAGCAGGCTCCATGCTTTCTCTTGCTAAAAGAGTTTTCACTCAGTGTACGGGCTACACCGCATACCACCTCTTGCTGGCTTAATCAAGCTCGGAGGCTATGCAGCGCGGCCCCTTGCTAGCTTTAAACAAGCTCGAGGGCTCGCCAGCCGCTCGGACGGTCAATCCTTGTAGTCGGGCACATAGTGTACCGGCTGATTCCCGGTCCATCGCTTGAACCTGCGGGCTGTCTCCGGTCGCTCGGTTCGCGATGTGACGCCGGGTCAGGTCGAATACATGCACAGTCTGGCTATACTAGTGACGACCGGCTCAAGTTGGTTCATTCAAGTCAGCCTCTGATTGGCTTATGTCCTGTTCTTTACGTCTTGATGGCTTCGGATAAGAGAAGTCAACCAGGAATCAAAAGACGAGTCATAAGACAACACGCTTGGTGACGAATATAATGTTGAATATATACATTCATAAAAAGCATTGGCCCATGGCCCACGTTCGTTACATCCCTCCGGGGTAGAACCAAAAACACAAAAGGACGCCAGTTACGGGACATCGGCCTCACGGGTCGTCTCGGCTGCTGCTCCTGATATGGTAGCATCGCCGCCTCCGGCTCCTCCCGAGGTGGATGCGCCGTCTCCCCCGTTGCGGCCCCCGGCTCCGCTGATCCCGGAGTCGGCATACGCCCCACCACTGGAGGCGGCCGCAGATTCCGCAGCCCGGACCGCCTCGTCGGAGCTGCCGTCGGCGTCATGGGGCTGAAGGCCGTGCAGATCATCACCGATCATGCCGCCGTCTTCACCCCGCTCCAAGACGAAGTCATCCAGGCTGTGTACTCGGCGATGGCGATGGCTCTCACCCGGAGCTCCTCCTCCATGCCTTACAGCTCCGCCTCTGAGCCGTCGCGCTGGGCAGCCAGCTTGCCCAAGTTCAGGTTGCGATACCATGACTTGGCCAAGCGTAGGGCCATATAAGCCCCAGACCGTGCTGCGGAGGCACGCCACGCGTCCAGGCGCTCTCCACCCGCTGCAAGCCAGCGGGCGAGCCGGCTCATGGTCGTCGGCTCCACGCCCTCCGGCAACAGGGCCGCCACCATCGACGAACCTGCAACCTGGAGCCGAGTCACAGACTCGCCCAGGACGTGCAGGCGGGCCCAATGGCCCGCCCCGATCTCCACTACGCTCCAGCCAGAGGTAGCATCCACCTCCTACCCGGCCGCGTGGCGCTCCTCACGGCACACCTCAACGGCGGTGTCGGCTGCGACCTGGGTCTCGGAGAAGAGATCTGGGGTAAAGACAGTCGGGACGTAAGAACACAGCAAGAGGAGGAGACGGCCAAAAGATCAAACACAAAACAAGGAAGAAAGACCCACACTGGAAGGCGTCGTCGGTCTCATGAAGGACCTCGAGGACCTCGCGCTCCCGCACCTCACTCGCATGGGTGAGGCGGGCGATTTCCTCCTGGAGGGTCGCGGCGGACTCCAGCGCCTGAGCTAGTTGCGCTTGCTTCTAGATAAGGACTTCATCCTTCGCCCTCAAGGCGGGTCCTTGAGGTTCACCTCCTCGAGGTGAAGCCACGCGAGGCGCTCCACGTTAGCAGAGTAGGAGGCCTCCTTCTCCTGCAGCGTGGCCCGCAGCCGCTCCAACTCGGCCCGGCCGGCCGCCTCGAGCTCCTTCTTCTCCGCCTGAAGAAGGTCCAGCCGCTCTTGGAGCCGGCCGCCGGCTCCACGAAGGGCATCACGCTCCGCGGCGGCCTCGCCCAGCCGGGCTTCAAGCTCGGCGATCCGGCTATCAGCCCCTAGGTGCTGGTCCCGAAGCTCGTTGTATGCCTGTACCTGAGCATCATAAAGCGCCTGCCAAAGGGGAGAGCAAGGGAACATGATTAAGATTCGACCTGGTTAAAAGCATAACCAGCCCGATTCTCGGGGGCTACACCCAGTGGGTGCGCTTGCGCGCCCCCACTGAAGAAAAATATGCAGAGAAAAAGGCCTCCAAGAGATTCGGACCGGTTGGCAATCAACCCGCCCGATTCTCGGGGGCTACACCCAGTGGGTGCGCTGTCGCGCCCGCACTAACGTCAAGAGAAGAGAAAAAAGCGTAAAGAAAAACAGGCAAGGCCTACCTGGGTGCGGGCTTCCAGGCGCTCCATGTCGCGGCATACCATGCAGGCCGCCTGCTCCACCTTCGACTGGCCGCTGTCAAACAGCGTCACCAGCTCCGGCACGCCGGAAAGAACGGTGCCGGCGGGCATTCGCGGGTGGGCCAAGTTCGCCAACCGCCATGACTTCATGGGCCGGCTCCCATGCCGGCCCCTTGCCCTTGGCGCAACAGGGCCCTGCTGGGGGACGACGATGGCGCCGGCTCCTGGTGTCGGCTTGATGGCCGACTTGGGCGTCGTCCCAGCCGGCGCTACCTCCTCCGAGGAGGCGGAGGAGCCGCGTCTGGCGCACCCATGGTCGCCCCTGGGACATGAGGGGCCGCGTCCGGCACGGTCAGATCCAGCACCGGCGTGTCGGGAGATGCTTAGACCCGGGGAGAAACCGGGACCGTCTCCAAGTCCACCTGCCCCGGGGCTGCCGGCTCAGACGGCTGGGCCCCTTCGGTCCCCGGGCCGGCCTAGAGGCGGCCTCGCTAGCTGGCTCCTCCACACGGGCATGTACGGAGGGGTCTTGTCTAGCCTTCGCACGCTTCTCCGCCGGCCTCTCGACCCAGCTGGGGCAAGGATGACCCACGGCGGTCTTCCCTGCGGCCGTGTCCCACCGGCGCTTGGATTCTATCTCGAGCTCCCTATCGGCAGCATCAGCTGCTGCCCAGTCGGCCCGCTCGGCTGCGGAGGAGGTGTCTTCATCCGCATCCTCCGCCTCCCTGTCAAGCCAAGCTTATCAGGAACAAAGTTCATCTCAAAATATGGAAGGGAGAAGAGGAGGAAACCATACCCTGCAACTACCGGGACCTGCCTCCGGCCACCACCACGACGCCTCTTGGCGCCGTCCGCTCGCTGCCCGACTAAAGGACCCGGCGCCGGTCGCTTAGAGGTCGGTCGGGAAGCTGTGGCACCCTTGCCCTTCTTCCCGGCTGCCTCGTCAGCAGCGGTCGCTCCGCCACCTTGACACCGGCCGCGCGACGGTAGTGGGCCGGTGACCTCCTCCACCTCGTCGGAGTCTCCCTCGAAGGTTGCATCAGAGCAGAATGAGGCTTCCTCATCGTCGTCCATCTAGTCTGCTAGGGCATGCCGCGGGTACTCACTAGACGGCTCGGTCCCTTCCGACTCTAGGGGATCTCCCGTGCCGGCAGAGGAGTCTGAGTGGGGCTCCATCACATCCTCATCCTCCATCTCGGAGGCGTCGGACACCTCCACCTCAGGAGCAGGCTGAGGAAGGGACCCCTGCAGGGTCTTGAACATCTACAAGAAAGGAATTCAACCAGGCTCAGCAAACGCCACCGGCTTCAAAACAAAACGACAGAAAAGAAGGAAGTAAGGCTGCCATCGGAGGCGGATGAGCCCGGTTGAACGGGGACATCCCCCATGTCCATTCCCCGCCCTCATCCATGCGGACGGTGGAGATCAGGTTCACCCTTCGCGCTACCGCACCCGGGGTGAACCTCTTGATAGACAGCCGGCATGGATCAAGCCGGCCGCTCATCTGGCAGACCAGATGCGGCTGCCACTGCAGAGGAAGAATCCGGCGGACCACCATGGTGGCGAGAAGGTCGCGGCCGAGGAGGCCGCTCTCCCTCAAGATATCGAGGTGGGCGCGAATAAGCGCCACCTCAGGATGTGGCTTGGGAGTCTTTGCGTCCCAGTTCTGCCGCGTCGGAGGGGCGATGGCGAACGGGGGCATGTTGAGGGCGTCCTGGGCCGGGTCGGTGCTCCTCGCATAGAAGAACCCCTTCTGCCAATGTTTGATGGAGTCTTGCAAAGGCATCTGGGGGAAGCCGGACTTCGGGCGGTGATGCACCAACGCGGCCCCGCACGGCGTCATAGGGCACGGCCCCTTGACCTTCTCCACCTCGGATTTCTCCATGGCGACGGATTGCTGCTTAAAAAAGAACAGGTTGCGCCACAGATCGACGCGAGGCTCGATCTGTTGGGGAACGTCGCATGGGAAACAAAAATTTTCCTACGCGCACGAAGACCTATCATGGTGATGTCCATCTACGAGAGGGGATGAGTGATCTACGTACCCTTGTAGATCGTACAGCAGAAGTGTTAGAGAACGCGGTTGATGTAGTGGAACGTCCTCACGTCCCTCGATCCGCCCCGCCAACAATCTCGCGATCAGTCCCACGATCTAGTACCGAACGGACGGCACCTCCGCGTTCAGCACACGTACAGCTCGACGATGATCTCGGCCTTCTTGATCCAGCAAGAGAGACGGAGAGGTAGAAGAGTTCTCTGGCAGCGTGACGGCGCTCCGGAGGTTGGTGATGATCTCGTCTCAGCAGGGCTCCGTCCGAGCTCTGCAGAAACGCGATCTAGAGGAAAAACTATGGAGGTATGTGGTCGGGCAGCCGTGAGAAAGTCGTCTCAAATCTGCCCTAAAAGCCCCATATATATAGGAGGAGGGAGGGGGACCTTGCCTTGGGGTCCAAGGGATCCCCAAGGGGTCGGCCGAGCCAGGGGGGAGGACTCTCCCCCCCCAAACCAAGTCCTACTTGGTTTGGTGGGAGGGAGTCCTTCCCCCTTCCCACTTCTTCCTTTTTTTTCTTTCCTTTGATTTTTTCTCTCTTGGCGCATAGGGGATTGGTGGGCTGTCCCACCAGCCCACTAAGGGCTGGTGTGACCCCCCCCCCCAAATGCCTATGGGCTTCCCCGGAGTGGGTTGCCCCCCTCCGGTGAACTCCCGGAACCCATTCGTCATTCCCGGTACATTCCCGGTAATTCCGAAAACCTTCCGGTAATCAAATGAGGTCATCCTATATATCAATCTTCGTTTCCGGACTATTCCGGAAACCCTCGTGACGTCCGTGATCTCATCCGGGACTCCGAACAACATTCGGTAACCAACCATATAACTCAAATACGCATAAAACAACGTCGAACCTTAAGTGTGCAGACCCTGCGGGTTCGAGAACTATGTAGACATGACCCGAGAGACTCCTCGGTCAATATCCAACAACGGGACCTGGATGCCCATATTGGATCCTACATATTCTACGAAGATCTTATCGTTTGAACCTCAGTGCCAAGGATTCGTATAATCCCGTATGTCATTCCCTTTGTCCTTCGGTATGTTACTTGCCCGAGATTCGATCGTCAGTATCCGCATACCTATTTCAATCTCGTTTACCGGCAAGTCTCTTTACTCGTTCCGTAATACAAGATCCCGCAACTTACACTAAGTTACATTGCTTGCAAGGCTTGTGTGTGATGTTGTATTACCGAGTGGGCCCCGAGATACCTCTCCGTCACACGGAGTGACAAATCCCAGTCTTGATCCATACTAACTCAACCAACACCTTCGGAGATACCTGTAGAGCATCTTTATAGTCACCCAGTTACGTTGCGACGTTTGATACACACAAAGCATTCCTCCGGTGTCAGTGAGTTATATGATCTCATGGTCATAGGAATAAATACTTGACACGCAGAAAACAGTAGCAACAAAATGACACGATCAACATGCTACGTCTATTAGTTTGGGTCTAGTCCATCACGTGATTCTCCCAATGACGTGATCCAGTTATCAAGCAACAACACCTTGTTCATAATCAGAAGACACTGACTATCATCGATCAACTGGCTAGCCAACTAGAGGCATGCTAGGGATGGTGTTTTGTCTATGTATCCACACATGTAAAAGAGTCTTCATTCAATACAATTATAGCATGGATAATAAACTATTATCTTGATACAGGAATTATAATAATAACTATACATTTATTATTGCCTCTAGGGCATAATTCCAACACGATCCCCACGAAGCCCTCGCACACGACCATGAAGGCGGCCAACTACAGTATGGCGTTCGGCGCCAGATGATGCGGCTGCAGGCCGAAGAACTGGAGCCACTCGGCGAAGAAAGAGCTAGCCGAGAGCCCGAAACCCCGGTAGAAGTGCTCGGCAAAGACCACGACCTATCCCGTGACAGGTGCGGGAGAGGTCTCGGAGCCAGGAAGGCGCACCGACACTTGGGAGGCCGGGGGCAGCAGTCGATGATGACGGAGCGCATCAATGAGCTCCTCGTCGACATCGCTGCCCAGCTAGGCCCCCTACAAGGACGCCTGCTGCGCCGACGACTTCTTCGAAGAAGATCCACCGACCATGGCTGCCGGTGGCGAGAGCTCGAAACGGTCGGCGGAGGTCTCAGCGGCGAAGAAGAGGAAGAAAGCACGGAGCAGGGCAAGAAGAGGGGGCGAATGGCCTCCTCGAAACCCTCGCGTCCCATTTAAACCCCATGAAGCGTCATGGGGAGGGGATCTGGTGCGCACCGGGCCCCATTAATTCCGTGTATTACGGGCGGTAACGCCCCCCTAAGCCCAACCGTCGCGGAGTAAATCCGCAAAGGATCTCCCGTGCGGAGGCCGAGGGGGCGTCGTGGCGGGACCCAGGGCCCAGGCCCGGTCACGTCAGCAGTAATTGCCATCATTACGCTAGGCGGGGCCTGGCACCTGGCGCTCTCCGGGCCAGTTACGACCGGACCGAGGCGTCGCTTCGAAGCTACCCGGCTCCGAAGCCGGCGTCCTTCGCCGCAAACAACAACCAAAATATCAAGACAAATCAACAAGCCGGTGAGGCCGCCCGCCAAGTAGGCGGCAGACCTCGCCAGCTTCGGGGGCTACTGTCGGGGGGATAACCCCGGGGTAGGCTCATCGAGCCTGTTCCTTCATTTCTGGCCCAATGGGCATGAAGGCGCGGAGATTCTCAAGGCCCAAGTCTTCTGGCCGGCTAGGCATCACCTGCCGGCTGGAAGACGAGGCGGCCACCTTTCTGGCCGGCCATGCAACCCCTGCTGGCTAGAATCCAGGCAGCCTCCCATTCAGACCCGGCCTGGTCCCGCCAGCCGGACTAAGGAGGAGGCGGCCACCCTCAAGCCGGCTGACCAAGCGGGCTAGCCGGCCAAGGATCACCAGTCACATCAGATCGTAGGTCAGGAAAGGACCTCACGATTAAAGGTAGCTACGCGTCGGCAAAGGTACTGAATCAGGGCGCCCGGCAGGTACGACCGTCGGCGGCCACGCTGCTGACCTACCCCGGCTCTGATCCATAACCTAGCATGATGTCGGACCATCACACTCCCACTCCATTACTGCACTCGGCGTGGGGAACAGTGGAGGCAGTCATACTGCCTGCCCATGAAGAATCTCGCGGGGCGACGCTCGACGTACATCGCGTGCTCAGCGTCAACCTTACGCGGGAGCCCCATTGGCCAGCTGGTGGGTCCCACCAGCAGTCAAGACCATACAGCCAGCGGGCCCCTCATCGACAAGACAAGACCCTTGTGGGCCCTTGACCAGCCGGCGAAGCGGCCAGCCGGGTCCCACACTCGTACACTTTATCCATATTGTAGGCCGGTGGGTTCGTCTATAAAGCCCCCCGGCCGCCCCCCATGCAAGGGGGCCGATCACTTGCCAGTCATTCAACACTACACACTCACCAACCAACAGAGAGCGAGGTAGAGACGAGTCGGGTGCTCCCCTCTTCCTCCTCCCAACACAGCTCCAGGAGCAACATTGTACTATGTTCCCATACATCAAACACACCAGCAGGGTTAGGGGTATTATCTCTATGGAGAGCCCTTAACCTGGGTACATCGTGCATCCCATGCGTGTACCAACCTCGTTCCCAGCGCCCACCTTTGTCCCTTCGGTTCTCACCGACTTTAGCCTACCTATGGCATATGTTGTGAGTATTCCCTGACAGCTGGGATAGAGTAGATTGCGAGTTTTTAATAATCTATCCATCTAGTTTTTATAATCTACAACATAATTTGTTCTGTTTGGAGATATAATAGATTATAAAAACTGGATTATATAATCTGAGTGGTTCCAAACAGGGCCTTAATTGGGATTTTTTTGAGAGACAGAAATATAGGATGCTTCACAACCTAGGGTAAAAAGAATTATTCCTTTAAAAGAAAAAGGAATATTCCCAAGAAAAAGAATATGGCTTAGGAATAAGAGGGAAATGACAAGGCCTAGGGATGGATTGAAGAATTACAAGCCACTTTGGAGACTAGGAAGAGATGATCTTCCCAAGTTTCCGAACCACAGAGCCACAGGAAAACCATTTCAAATAAAATCTTAAAGAAATACAAAAGAAAAGGAAAGGGCCGAAAGCCAGGGTGTCACATAAAATCATTGCTATTATTATTTGAGAAGTCACACATCTTAGTAGTATCTTGTGACATGGTGACCGAGCAAGCAAATTAACAAGCAGGATGAGTAAACTAGCAAGCAAAGAAGTAAACTAGTGAGTAGTGACTAGCAAAGATAAATATTTTGTATTTTTGTTTTTTATGATGCAAGCAAAATATAGTAGGAAATAAAAAAGAAAAAAAGTGAATGATAATTTGTGTAAAGTAGGTTGATGATATTCCCTGGCAACGGCACGAGAAATCCTTCGTGATACTTGTGATGTGTGTTAGGTTTTTCGTGAAGAGGAACGGGTCATCCAACATAGTATGGATAAGTATTTCCCTCGGTAGAGAAACAATGATTATTGAACTAGTATGAGTAACAACCAACCCCCGTCTTCAGCGACTGCACACAAGAAGTAAATACTTGCACCCAACGCGGGCAAGAGGGTTTTCAATCTCCTTGGACTCGTTATTTGCAAGCAAGTAAAGTGCGTTGATAGTTGATTGTTGTAAAATGCAAAGTAAGTAGAAAATAAATAAATTACAGCAAGGTAATTGTAGAGTTTGTAAACTTACAAGTGAATAGACCCGAGGGCCAAAGTTTTTCCTAATTGCATCTCTCATGTAGTAGGCATACGGTGGGTACACAAATTACTATTGACCAACTGATAGAAAAGCGCATAGTTATGTGATATTCACGACAATGATCATGTATATATAGGCATCACATATATAATCAAATAGGCCGAATCCTTCCTGCACCTATTACTATTACTCCACCCACCCACCGCTATCCAACATGCATCTAGAGTATTAAGTAAAATAGAGTAATGCTTGGAGAACAATGACATGATGTAGACAAGAGAACTTAATCAATATGAATTAATCCCATCATTTTATCCTTAGTGGTAAAAATACAAAGATGTATCTTTTCCCCTTCTGTCGCTGGGATATAGAAATCCATCAGACTCAACTCACTACAACGCACCCCTCTCACTGAAGAAAGATCAACCAACTTGGCCAAAGCAAATCAATAGATCAGAGAGGTTTACAAAGCTATAATAATCATGCAAATAAGAATCATAACAAAATTCAGATAAGACTCAAACATTTTATCATGAATAATTTAAACATAAACCCCTAATTCATCGGATCCCAACAAATGCACCGCACAAAAGAATTACATCGGATAGATCAAAGCGAAGATGTGATGATCATTGTATTGAAGATCAAGAGAGAGAGATGACCATCTAGGTACTAACTACAGACTCGTAGGTGTGTGGTGAACTACTCACACATCACCATGGGACTTGCAAGGATGATGTAGAGGCCCTCTATGATTGATCCGCCTCCAGCAGGGCACCGGAACTGGGCACCATACGGGCACAGGCGGAACAGAGACTTGCGGCGGCAGAAAAAATGTTTCAAGAGGCTCTCCTAGGGTTTTGGGATATTTTAAGGCATGCCCTATTATGTGCTCCTCCCCTCGTGCAGCCTTTGATCTCCTCCCGAAGCTTCAAGGTCTTCTTTTGGTCCAGAATAAATCATAAAAAAGTTTCATGGCAATTGGACTTCATTTGATACTATAAACCCGAAAAGCCAAAAACATGCAGAAAACAGCAAGTAGCACTGGGCACTGGGTTAATAAGTTAGTGCTCAAAAATAATATTAACTCGTAAATAAATACCCTAAAAGTATCCTAGAATGATAATATTATAGCATGGAAGAATAAAATTCATAGATACATTGGAGACATATTAGGGGGTGAGGCTAGATTTGGCGCCGCCCCGCTACGCCCGATTTCCATCTCCTCCATCCCCACTCAACCTAGCTTGCTAGAAACTGTCGATTCCGCAGTTTCTAGCGAGCCAGGTTGTGGACTTCTTTAAGCTTCAAGCCGATACGGTCTAGCCCATCGCGTTCGCAACCGAACACACTTTTTGTGGCCCAACTGGGCCTGGTTGGGGCAGTCGCGAGCAACCAAACACATCCTACCTGACGCGGCCGAGCAAAACCACATAAGAGGCCAGACCAACACGAAAGACAACCAAGGTCGTCGATAGCAAACGAACACACGCCACCTGAAACAAAACCATCTGACTTCACCCCCACTACCGCCGAAGAGGGTCACTGGTAGGGGTCGATCAGGCAAATTCCAAAGCTGGCCCCCGAAGAGTTGTCGGACCGCTCTTCTCTCTCTTCAAAAAAATGGAACCTTCTTAAAGACTCCCTTTGCACTCAGAACATCAGCCCTCTTGCTCTGGACCGAAGAGTGTCAACCCTACTCACAAGCAAAAAGGACTAAAGGGCCTCAAGGCATCCTCACATGGTAAATGGGAGGGGCATACATGAACACCTTATGCCGAAACCAAGGAAGCATCGAGTTTCGCACTAAACCAACTCAAACACGCTGTCGCGACCAAGAGAAACTCGCACTACCCCCCCCCCCCCCTCTCCCCCAACACACACACACACAAGTGGGGGCACAACGTGACATGCCACTACCACCATGTTCGTCGACACGGACATGGGTTTTCACCATGAGGGCTCGCAAGGGGTAGGAGAGCCAAGGTGACGCTCTAACAAAGGTGCCACACACGTAGGCATCCCTTACATTGAGGCATGGAGCTTTCGCTCGACACCTCCCATACAGTTCGCCTAGATACCCAAGCCACCATGGTGACCGCGATGGACCAATCTCCATATCTCTATTAGGGTTCAGTCGCCACCTATGGTGGCGACCTCACCATCCACACAACCATGGGGCATAGCCAATACCGCCGCCACACTGCTCGTTGGAGAGCCAACTATGCATGTCGTCTTTTAGGGCCATTGCCTTAACATTCAAGGACCCCAAGCCCTCGCATTGCCACCTGTCTTCATGTGCATCATCCGCCAAACACAAGTACAAAAAATGGAGCGAGCCCCGAAGGCGTCTGTGTCAACTTCATCAATCTCAATATGATACAAATATTTTTTTAAAGAAATTTGTATTAATATGTTGTGAAAGTTGAAACCAACGGATAGCACGAGAACAACACATTTTCCTATAATCACGACCATCAAGAACTTAGAACTGTAAAATTTCCGCGATTATACGAGTTTGGGTCGTTTTAACTGCTAGAACAGACACACTAAACGAGGCCCGGCCCGTAATTTTTTTGTGCTAGCCCGCAAACAAGACCCCGCGACCACTATATATGCGGGTTCGACTATTGGATACGGGTCCGAACCCTATCCCTCTTCCGCCATGAAAAATCCCCACCCCTCACCGCTGAAGCCTCAGATCCGCCATGCACGCCTCCAATCCATCGCCTAGCCGCTCCAATCCACCGCCCAAGATGGCCAACTCCGGTGATCGGGGCAACGACAACCCCGAGAGGGCGCGTTGCATCAAATCTGACGGGAGGCGAAAGCGCGCCGCCCTGCAGTACACGTGCTGGGGCCTATCGCCGCAGCCGTCGCTCTTCCGTCGCGAGACAGAGGAGAACGATCGCGCGCATGGACGCCTCTACTATGGCAGATCCTCCGAGTCATCGAGCTCGCGCTCCTTCCCCCGGTGAAGAGAGATCTAGAGGAGCTCCCTTCGGTGAAGGTGGAGCCGGAGGCCGAGGCAGGGCCGGAGCGACGTGTCGGGGGCGTCGTCGGACCGGAGGACTTCCTCCCCCCGGTGGAGGCGGACAACCTTTTTCCCGCGCTGCTAGTGTGTAGTGCGTGGGAGGCAGAAGAGGACCGGTAGCACTGCTGGAGGGATGAGGAGATCGACATCGTGATCTACAAGCAGGTGATGACGAGATGATGTATATACTTCTCGCACCTTGTTGGTTACCCCAAGTGGAAGGTTGAGATGTAGTCAGTAGCAAGTTTTCCCTCACATGGGAACTGTAAGGTTTATCGAACCAGGAGGACTCCTAGGATCAACAAGTAGGTGTCTCATGTCTTGGTCAGCAGAAGACGTGCACCTGCACATAACAAATAACTTTGCTCCCAACGAGTACACAGAGGTTGTCAATCTCTCCGGACATGTAGTTTGCAAAGGATCAAAACACAAGTGGGAAAGTAATAATGATTGCAATGGAAAAGTGAATGAAAACGGTAAATGATGGAGGTGTAAACAATGATGTTATATGGACCGGAGTCACATGATGTTCACTAGTGATGTCTCTCTCCCAAAAGACGATAAACAACTATGCTTGGGTAAACAAATCACAGTTGGGCAATTGACAGAATTATGAACGCACCGCAATGCTAATTATGCTACTTGATAGTTAGAGGTTCAATAGTAATGGGCAGTACGCCAAGACAAGTGGACCGTTTATTCATCAGCATCTACTTACTAATCATCCACCTTGAGATATATATCGAAAACATCTCGCCGGTATTAAGTTGCGAGCCCCACCCAAAGTGTAAACTCAAAGCAACAGACAACTGCATTAACGAACTATGCGTAAGGTAAACAATCCTTGCAACCGTGGTCACAAGAACCATTATTTTCTCCCTGGTGGCAACAACACATCCCCTAGTCTCATGTTTCTGTCACACAAGCTAGACATCGAGGGGCATGAACCCACAATCATGCATAACGCTCCCTCTTGGAGTTACAATCTACTACTCGGCCAAAGCAATAAATAGCAACGGAGAACATGCATGAATCACTACGGAACATAATATAAAAGGATAATCAAATATATAACTCATAACAATGTGAACATAATCTCATAATCCATCGGATCCCAACAAACCGAGCATAGCAATAGCAAGAGAATTACATAGATGCCTTGATCATGTAGGGCAGCTCACAAGGACTAACCATTGAAGCATAAGATTGGATAGAATACATCACATAGCTACTGGTCATGGACCCATGGTCCAAGGAGGACTACTCACGGCACGTCCGGGGAGCGTCCATGGCGGTGGAGAAGCTCCCGGAGGTCAATCCTCCCTCCGGCAGGGTGCCGGGAAGAGGTCTCCTGACGCTCCCGATCTCGGAAGCACTATGGCGGCGGAACGATGGAGAAATTCATGATTTTGGAAGTTGTGGAAGGGTTTCCTCTCGGGACTCTAAATATAGGCCAAAGGACGGCACCGGAGGAGGTGGGACCCACCCAGGCGGCCTCCTGGCGCGGCCTAGGGCCTGGCCGCGCCATTAGGTCGCGTGGGAAAGCCCTGGCCCCCCTCTGGCCCATCTTTGGTGATCCGGAAGCTTTTGTTTTGCTGAATTTTTTATATATATTTCCTGGAATTTTTTGGGCTTCAGAAAATTGGGTAAAAGCCCGTGCAAAATAGACATCAGCAGACAGAAACTGGTACTAGGTGCACTGAGTTAGTAGGTTAGTCCAAATATGTGTAAAATGATATGAAAGTGTAGCAAAACATATAACAATGTCACCCAAAAGATCATGGAACAAGCAGAAATTATAGATACATTTGGGATGTATCAGCAGGGTGTCGCGTCGGCCCTCGACTTTGGCGACAAGGTGGAGGAGTGGCGCCGTGAAGCCACTGCGCAGCAGCGCATCTACGTCGAGCTCTCCTCCGACCACAACGACGAGTGAGAGTTGCCGCTCGACAACTACCGCACGAGCTCCAGTGAGCTCAATTTTGCGTAGTGCGGTAGGGTAGTTATTAGCTCCGGTAGGCTTAGGTTAGCTCTACCCCCTCTAGTAGTTGTGCAGAATAGAATGTAGTATGTATGATCATGTAGTATGTGATGAACGATGAATGATCATGTAGTATGTGATGAACTATGAATGATCATGTAGTATGTGATGAACTATGAATGATCAGTGTGGTTGCAATTTCTCCCGCGAAAGTTTTTTTTTTAAATTATACAGTTTCATATACAGGGTCTACTCTGCAACGCAAGATTTCGCCCCGTAAAACCCCGCATCATCGAACTCTAAATGACTTTTGCGGGTCGCAAAAAATACGGGGTCTGCTAGAGATGTTATTAGAGCATATTTCTCCATATGTGGTTTTGGTAATTGATGACAATCCCTATGGACTAATGGCTGCCTTAAGTTATGTTTGTAGGATTTGTGCATAGGCACTTCTTAAAGTCCATCTGTTTGTTTCAAGGAATTTATATGATGACCAAGGTGGTATTCAATGTATTATCCAAAGATTGGTCATAAAGACACAAGGTTGATCAAGACTAAGTCAAAGAGTAAATCAAGTTGTTCAACACACAAAGCATACAAGATGTACCGAGAGGGATCAAGTCATCCCATGGTATGGTAAGCATTGTCCGTTACACTTTTGTGTACTAACCCATGGCTTCCTGAGAGTTCTATATGGGGTTAGGTGTGTTTCCATGGGCTTGCGTCAAGAGGAAGGTCTCATACAACCCATGGAGGATGACGTCAAGTGGTGATCGTCATCAAAATTAAGGTGTGCAAGTTCAAGTGGATCATGACGAAGATATCATGCTTGAAGTTTGTCGTCCATTATGGTGGCAATGGACTTGTGAAGATGTGCTGAAGAGTGGCTCACCCATAGTGAGTATGGGGGAGCAATCAACTAGTCTTCATGAAGCCAATGCAATGAAGAAAGGGGGTCCATCTTGAGGAAGTCAAGATCATCATATTCTAGCTCAAGTGGACTATGTGGAAGGTATAGGTTTGCCCTTGATAGTTTTTTCTATTTTATGATAGATTGTCGTACTGTCAAGGCCTCAAGGGGGGCCCTCAAGTGAGTAGCTTAGTCGTATCGTTCGTTGAGAGGTCAAACCATTTGCATCCTTGCATCATCTTTCTTAGTTCTTGTTTGGTGATTCTCCTTTTGATTTGTAGAGATTATGGTCATCTTCATGACAAGCTCGAGTTCATCGAAAACAAAGTCCATATGCATCTTATATGATGTTTCTGATGTTGGGAGTTATTGTCGGTTCTTCATTCATAGATGTCTCACATCTCTATATCATTGGCATTTTCATAACTGCATGTTCTTAAGATTTTCAACAAGCTTGAATTTGCTCAATTCGGAGCTCGTATGCAAAAGTTATGGCAGTTCAAGGCAGGTTTTTTTCTCTCAAGCGAAAGTAAGGCTGGGGCAGAGCGGTAGTACCTGTCTGGCGGTACTTCTGCCCTCCCCTGTCGGCCTCTCTTCCGCTTATATTTTTCTTCTCGCATCTTCAGGGTCTTTTCCTATTTTGAGCGGTAGTACCACTCCGGTGGCACTACTGCCCCAAGACCTTTGCCATTTGCACATTTTTCCTTGAAACTTTCGCACGAGTGGAAGTACCCCTTGCCTGAGCGGTACTACCGCTTGTGCATTGACTGAGTGCATAACTGTTCGATTTGGGGAGGCTTATAAAAGGGGGTCTTCTTCCCTAATGGTTTTCTATCCATTAAACTCGTGTTCTTCCCCCATTGTTGACCTTCTTTAAGCTTGCTAACTCTCAATCCCTCCAATGATTCTTGCTAGTTATTGAGGGAAAAGAGAGAGGAGATCTAGATCCACATTTCCACCAATCACCTTCTCCTCTTTGTGAAGAGGACTCCTTGGATCTTGATCTTGCAGTTCTTTGTGAGCTCCTTGTTCTTCATCTCATACTCCTCCATAGTTTTTGTTGCTGTGGAGGGATTTGAGTGTGAGGGACTTGACCACTTCGTGTGTTCTTGCCATTGCATTATTTGCATCAATTTGAGTTCTCCACGGTGATACGTGGAAGTGAAAAGTCTGAGAAGCTTGTTACCCTTGGGTGCTTGGTACCGTAGAGATTGTTCTTCGTGGATGCTTTGGCATCCTATAAGGTTAGTGGTGCCTTGGAGCTCATCATTGTGGTGTAAAGCTCCGGGCAAGCGTTGGGGTATCCAATTAAGTTGTGGAGATTCCCCTAAGCATTTGAGTTCATCACGGAGCCATATTGTTTCTTGTTATATATCTTGCTATCACTTAGTTGTTTATCTTGCTTAGCATACGTTATTGGTGCACATAGGTGAGCCTAGTTGTTTTCGGTTTTGTGCTTGACAAATTAAACGTTAGTTTTATTCTGCATTTGTTCAAGCCTAAACCGTAACTTCCACGTCCATTCAGATGCTCTTACCACCGATGACTAGAGATAACAAGAGGGGAGTGCACACCCTTGCTACTTCTTTAGCTTGCGTTGGTTTTCCCTTGAAGAGGAAAGGATGATGCAGCAAAGTAGATAAGTATTTCCCTCAGTTTGTTGAGAACCAATGTATCAATCCAGTGGGAGGAATAAGCAAGGCCCCAATCTTAGCACCTACATAAACAATCAAACACTTGCACCCAATGCTAAAAAGGGGTTGTCAATCCCATCACAGTTATTTGCAAGGATGAGATCTGATAGAGATAGATAAAAGATTGCTAGAACTAAAAGTAAAACAAAAGTAAATAAATGGCAGCAATATGTTTCTGGTATTTTTGGTTTGTAGATCTGAAAGTATAATATGGTAAATAGACCGGGGGGCATAGGTTTCACTAGAGGCTTCTCTCATGAAGGAAAATAATACAGTGGGTGAACAAATTACTGTCGAGCAATTGATAGAAAAGCGAATAGTTATGAAGATATCCAAGGCAATGATTATGCATATAGGCATCATGTCCGTGTCAAGTAGACCGAAACAATTATGCATCTACTACTATTACTCCACACATTGACCGACTCCTGCCTGCATCTAGAGTATTAAGTTCATGAAGAACAGAGTAACACATTAGGTAAGATGACATGATGTAGAGGGATAAACTCAAGAAATATGATGAAAATCCCATCTTTTTATCCTCGATGATAGCAATGCAATACGTGCCTCGCTACCCCTACTTTGTCACTCGGTGAGAACACCGCAAGATTGAACCCAAAACTAAGCACTTCTCCCATTGCAAGAATTACCAATCTAGTTGGCCAAACCAAACTAATAACTCGAAGAGACTTGCTAAGATATGAAATGATGCATATAAGGATTCGTAGAAGATTCAAATAATATCCATAGATAATCTGAACATAAACCCACAATTCACCGGATCTCGACAAACACACCGCAAAAGAGTATTACATCGGATAGATCTCCATGAAGATCATGAAGAACATGGTATTGAAGAACAATGAGAGAGAAGAAGCCATCTAGCTACTAGCTATGGACCCGTAGGTCTGTGGTGAACTACTCACACATCATCGGAGGGGCAATGGAGTTGATGTAGATGCCCTCCGTGATCGACCCCCCCTCCGGTAAATTACCGAAAAGGCTCCAATATTGGATCTCACGGGAACAAAGGCTCCTGGCAGCGAAAAAGTTTGTTTTGTCTCTTTTCGTTAATGGGGGATATTTGGGAATTTATAGGCCAAGGATTAGGTTAGGAGACCTGCAGGGGGCCCACAAGCCAGGGGTGCCCCCCTAAGGCACGCCCTGCAGGCTTGTCGTCTCCCGGCAGGTCTCCTGCCCCCTTCTCCAAGTTTGGTAGGTTTCTTCTGGTCCAAGAAAAATCATTCCGGAGATTTTATTCCGTTTGGACTCCGTTTAATATTCCTTATCTGCAATACTCAAAAACATGAAAAAAAAAACAGAAACTGGCACTAGGCTCTAGAATAATAGGTTAGTCCCAAAAATAATATAAAATAGCATAATAATGCATATAAAACATCCAAAAGAGATAACATAATAGCATGGAACAATCAAAAATTATAGATACGTTGGAGACGTATCAAGCATCCCCAAGCTTAATTCCTGCTCGTCCTCGACTAGGTAAATGATAAAAACAGAATTTTTGATGTGGAATGCTACCTAACATATTTATCCATGTAATATTCTTTATTGTGGCATGAATATTCAGATCCATAAGATTCAAAACAAAAGTCTAATATTGACATAAAAACAATAATACTTTAAGCATACTAACAAGGCAATTGCGTCCTTTTGAAATAACATGGCCTTAGAAAGTTATCCCTACAAAATCATATGGTCTGGCTATGCTCCATCTTCCCCACACAAAGTATCTAAATCATGCACAACTCCGATGAAAGTCAAACAATTGTTTCACACTTTTTATGTTCTCAAACCTTTTCAACTCTCATGCAATACATGAGTGTGAGCAATGGATACAACACTATAGGTGAAATAGGATATGGTGGAGGTTGCAAGAAAAAAAAGGAGAAGATAGTCTTACATCAACTAGGCGTATCAACGGGCTATGGAGATGCCCATCAATAGATATCAATGTGAGTGAGTAGGGATTGCCATGCAACAAATGCGCTAGAGCTATAAGTGTATGAAAGCTCAAAAAGAAAACTAAGTGGTTGTGCAAAAGATGGAATTTCACTAGTTATATGAAAGTGAAAAAATAGGAGACTCTCTATGAAGAACATGGTGCTACTTTTAAGCAGAAGTGCGGAAAAACATAGTAGCATTGTCCCTTCTCTCTTTCTCTCATTTTTTTCATTTTTTTGGTGGGCATCTTTGGCCTCTTTTATTTTTTTATGGGCTTTGCTGGCCTCTTTATTTTTTGTAAAGTCTGGAGACTCATCCCAACTTGTGAGGGAATCATAGCTTCCATAATCCTTTTCTCACACGGGACAATGCTCTAATAATGCAAATCATCACACTTTTATTTACTTACAACTCAAAGATTACAACTCGATATCTAGAACAAAATATGACTCTATAAGCAATATGGAAGTGATGGTGCGTGTCATAAAAAAACGGGACGGTGGTGTTGCATGGCAATATATCTCGGAATGGCTATGAAAATGCCATAATAGGTAGATATGGTGGCTGTTTTGAGGAAAGTATATGCTGGATGTTTTGAGGAAGGTGGGTTTAATGTACCGGCGAAAGTTGTGTGGTACTAGAGAGGATAGCAAAGGTGGAAGGGTGAGAGTGCGTATAAGCCATGAACTCAACATTAGTCATAAAGAACTCATATACTTATTGCAAAATCCTATTAGTTATCGAAGCAAAGTATTAGAAGCATGCTCCTAGGGGAAGGGTTGCTAGGAGTTAACCATCGCGCGATCCCGACCTCCACACAAAGGTTGACAATCATTAAACAAATCATGCTCCGACTTCATGACATAACGGTTCACCATACGTGCATGCTACGGGAATCACAAGCTTTAACACAAGTATTTCTTCCAATTCACAATTACTTACTAGCATGACTCTCATATTACCATCTTCATATCTCAAAACTATATGCAAGGAATCAAACTTCTCATCATATTCAATGCACTTAATATGAAAGTCTTTATTATATCCCTCTTGGATGCCCATTATATTAGGCCTAAATTCATAACCTAAACCAATTACCATGCTGTTTAAAGACTCTCAAAATAATATAAATGAGTGTTTAAGAATTTCTATAAAACAAAAGATGGACGTGCTCTAAAAGATATAAGTGAAGCACTAGAGCTACATTGCCTAGCTCAAAAGATATAAGTGAAGCACATAGAGTATTCTAATAAATTCATGATTCAGCGTGTCTCTCTCAAAAGATATGTGCATCAAGGATGATTGTGGAAAACTAAAAAGTAAATACTCATAGCATACAAGACACTCCAAGCAAAACACATATCATGTGGTGAATAAAAATATAGTCTCAAGTAAATTTACCGATGGATTGAAGACGAAAGAGGGGATGCCTTCCGGGGGATCCCAAAGCTTAGGCTCTTAGGTATCCTTGAAAATGGCTTTGGGTGCCTTGGGCATCCCCAAGCTAAGGCTCTTTCCACTCCTTATTCTATAGTCCATCAAATCTTTACCCAAAACTTGAAAACTTCACAACACAAAACTCAACAAAAAACTCATGAGATCCGTTAGTATAAGAAAAATAAATCACCACTTTAGGTACTGTTATGAACGCATTATTTATTTATATTGGTGTAATATTTACTGTATTCCAACTTCTCCATGGTTCATACCCCCCGATACAACCCATAGATTCATCAAAATAAGCAACCAAGACAAAGAAAACAGAATCTGTCAAAAACAGAACATTCTGTAGCAATCTATAAACTTCGAATACTTCTGTAACTCCAAAAATTCTGAAAAATTAGGACAATTAGGGAAATTTGTATATAAATCTTGTGTAAAAAATTCAGATCAAAAGCACGTTCCAGTGAATTTACAAAATTCCTGTATTGGGAGCAAAAGTTTCTATTTTTCAGCAAAATCAAATTGCAAACACCGTAGACCATCCCAAATGTCTTACTTGGCTCAAACACTAATTAAAACAAGAAAACAAAATTATTACAGAGGTAATAATGTGTGTATCACTCAAAAACAGAAGCAAAAAAACAAAAGCATAAAAATAAAATTGGGTTGCCTCCCAACAAGCGTTATTGTTTAACGCCCCTAGCTAGGCATAACGATTTCAATGAAGCTCGCATTAGGTAAGATGACATGATGTAGAGGGATAAACTCAAGCAATATGATGAAAACCCCATCTTTTTTATCCTTGATGGCAACAATACAATACGTGCATCGCTACCCCTACTTTGTCACTGGGTGAGGATACCGCAAGATTGAACCCAAAACTAAGCACTTCTCCCATTGCAAGAATTACAAATCTAGTTGGCCAAACCAAACTAATAACTCGAAGAGACTTGCTAAGATATGAAATGATGCATATAAGGATTCGTAGAAGATTCAAATAATATTTATAGATAATCTGAACATAAACCCACAATTAACTGGATCTCGACAAACACACCGCAAAAGAGTATTACATCGGATAGATCTCCATGAAGATCATGAAGAACATGGTATTGAAGAATAATGAGAGAGAAGAAGCCATCTAGCTACTAGCTATGGACCCGTAGGTCTGTGGTGAACTACTCACGCATCATTGGAGGGGCAATGGAGTTGATGTGGATGCCCTCCGTGATCGATTCCCCCTCCGGTAGATTATCGGAAAAGGCTCCCAGATTGGATCTCACGGGAACAGAGGCTCCCGACGACGGAAAAGTATTTTTTGTCTCTTTTCGGTAATGGAGAAATATTTGGGAATTTATAGGCTAAGGATTAGGGTTAGGAGAGTTGCAGGGGGGCCCACAAGCCAGGGGCACCCCCCTAGGGCGTTCCCTACAGGCCTGTCGTCTCCCCGCAGGTCTCCTGCCCCCTTCTCCAAGTCTGACAGGTTTCTTCTGGTCCAAGAAAAATCATTCCGGAGATTTTATTTTGTTTGGACTCCGTTTAATATTCCTTATCCGCAATACTCAAAAACGTGGAAAAAAACAGAAACTGGCACTAGGCTCTAGATTAATAGGTTATTCCCAAAAATAATATGAAATAACATATTAATGCATATAAAACATCCAAAAGAGATAATATAATAGCATGGAACAACCAAAAATTATAGATACATTGGAGACATATCAACCCTCACCAGGTATGGTTGTCGTCATCAACCCCTTTGCCCCCGACCATGGGGCCACCAACGGGTCACCACCGTCTACCATCACTCGCCCCAATGTCGACAAGCATCTTCAACAGATGATGTAGATGTAAAAATAAATAACTTTTCCATCTTCAAGTCCCCAAACCCCCTCTTAAACAGATGATGTGGATGCAAAAAATTACATCTTTACAACACCGCGATGCAAATTTACATCTTCAATCGCCCGAGATGTAAACCCAGATGTAAACGGCCAGGCGCGCGTGAACCCCAACTACCCTGAAATTTCCCCTCCCCTTCCCCGACCAGTCGCCTATCTTGATGCATCGCCATGCCGTCGATCTATCGCGCCCCTCCGTCGACAGATCCGATCACCCCACCACGCAGCCGTTGGACATCCACCGGCGCTCCGTCGCATTTTGGTCAGACTCTGCGTGCAAATCGATCGCAACAACCGCTTTTTCACCGCGTCGCTGCCATCGCGTCGCCGCCCGATTCGACCTCCACCGCACTGCCTCGCCTCAGTTCCACCCACATTGCCCGATTTGAAGTCCGACCACCCCTTCCCGCCGCATTTCAAGCCCGATTTGAGCACCGCCGCTGCCACACCCACTCCTCCTCTTGACTCCACGCTCTGTCACCGACGCTCGGTCCGCAGCCGCCCCGCCCCCACAGTCTTAAAGCTTGACCACCCCTTCCCGCCGCATTTCAAGATCGGTCATCGTCCGATTCGAGCACCACCTTTGCCCCGTCCGCTCCTCCTCTCGACGCCATGCTCGGTCGCGGGTGCTCGCTTCATAGCCACGCCGCCCCAATCTCATAGCTCGGCTGCTGCCGATCGATCCGCGACCACACCTCCACCATGCCACCGAAGCTCAGCCGCCGCCGCTTCGAGTAGTAGTTTTTAACATCTTTAAATATGCATCATCTGTTGGAGCACTACTTTTACATCTCCAATATACATCATTTGTTGGAGTTGATTTTTTTTAAGATGTAAAAGACACTTTTTAAAGATGTAAATTTTTACATCTCCTGTTTCACATCTTCAATTTTACATTTTTTTTTATTGAAGATGCTCTTGGCGAATTAGTGTACCCCTAGTGTAATTATTTATTTTATTCTTCTACGGGACTAGTGTGTGCTTGACTGCTTGGTTCCAGATGACATTGTTTGGATTTGTGAAAAATTTGGTTGCATTTGGTCAATCTGCGACTTCGCGAGCACGATAGTCCTCCGATTGAAAGCTCTATCTTTGTCTTGAGTCCGCCAGCCAGCCAACGGCGACTTGCTAGCCGCCGCCGCCGCCGCCGCCCCCATGCTCCGCCTCCAGATGCACCCTCTCCCGCCGCCCCGCGCCACCCTCCACGCTACCACGGCCACGCTCTCCTACTCTCTCCACCGCCGCCTCTCTCTCTCCGCCTCCGCCACCCCATTCTCAACCGAGGAGTACCTCGTCGCCACCTGCGGTCTCACCCGAGCGCAGGCGCTCAAGGCGTCCAAGAAACTCTCCCACCTCAAGTCCGCCTCCAACCCAGACGCCGTGCTCGCCCTCCTCTCCGGCGTCGGCCTCTCCCGCCCCGACATCGCCGCGGTCGTCGCCGCCGACCCGCTGCTCCTCCGCTCCAGGGTGGACAACGTCGCCCCCCGCCTCACCGCCCTACGCGACCGCCTCGGCCTCTCCGCGCCGGAGATCGCCAGCTTCCTCCTGGTGGGCGCCACGGCCCTCCGCTCGTGCGACATCACGCCCAAGCTCGAGTTCTGGATCCCCTTCTTCGGCTCCTTCGGCAAGCTCCTGCAGACCATGAAGAGGAACAGGTCCATCCTGACCACGGACCTCGAGAAGGTCGCCAAGCCCAACATAGCGCTGCTGGAGCAGTGCGGGCTAAGTGTTTGTGATATTGTCAAGCTGTCGACGCCCTGTTCTAGGCTGCTGGTGTTCAATCCAGAGCGGGTGAAGGCGTTTGTGCTGCGCGCTGAGAAGCTTGGCGTGCCCCGCTCCTCGTATATATTCAAGTACGCGGTGGGTGTCGCGTGTTCTATCACCGAAGACAAGGTCGCCGCGAGGATGGAGTTCTTGAGGAGCACTCTTGGCTGCTCCATGGACAAGGTGCGCATTGCAGTTCGGAACAAGCCCCACATTCTAGGAATATCCGAGGAGAAACTCCTTCTCAAGATAGAGTTCATGGTCGCTGAGGTTGGTTTGGATCCAGAGTACATTGTTGAGAGACCCATGCTATTTACCTACAGCCTGGAGAAGCGGATGAAACCCCGGTATTATGTTGCAAAGATCCTTCAAGCTAAGGCACTGATGAAGAAAAGTGTCGGCTTCCGGCGATTAGTTGGCTATGGTGAGGATAATTTCATTGCAACATACATCGACAGTCATAAGGACACTGTTCCCGGGCTTGCAGATGCTTATGCAGCAGCTCGTGCTGGGGAATTGCTTCTGATTTCCAGCTTTGTATGCAGACATTGAAGGTTCATCCTATATCTCAGCTCATAGCTAGGCAGCTAGGATTGCACATTGTGCTTAGTTATGCATTAGTGAATACTTGTTCACGGTAATGCCTTATTGAAGCATGTTTGTAGTTCAGGAAATCATGTTTTTAGCCGCAGAACTAAGGCAATCTGATTGCTCGTGATGTGATCCATGTTTCAGTTGTGGTTTCTATGAAGCAACTTGATTGTCTCAGTTTTTCACTTCTAGAATTTATGTATCATAGCTTCCTGTAACTGAGAAAGTGGTGTTCTTACAGCTACATTTTCGCCCCCTTGTGTCTTACACGTTCTGTTGCAGCTTTCAGGTTTCAACTGATTTTTTTGTTTCCTTATAGGGGTATTTAATTTACATTTTTGTTCCATAGTGAAATCATTTTTGGCTACATATGCACGTCTGTTAATGTACTAAATTATGATTTTGATGAAACGGACAAATTCAACCGAGGAACGGAACTTCCCATCAAAACCTCATGTCAATCTTTTCTGTAAAGTTTTGGTGGTTAAAAAACAGTCAAAAAGTTATGCTTGTTAACAGACTAATTTAGTGCTGGAATTTTCAGAAGTTTAGATCTCACAGGTGACAATGTTCATGTTGACAATGACCTGGGACATGGTCACCAAAACGGTTTGTTTTTTCATGTAAAATGGAGCATACCCCTGTTAAGTCTGGCAACTGCAATCACCAGCGGAGTGTTTCAAATATTTGCAACCAATGATGTCAAGTAAATCCACGGGTGCAAACCACCCGAATTCAACAACCATTGTGGTGCGAGGTACTGTATGCTGCCATAGTGGCATTGACAATGAAATCGGATGTACTCCCTCCGTTTTTATTTACTCCACATATTAGGTTTGTCTAAAGTCCAACCTTAAATACTTTCAACAAGTTTGTAGAAAAATATATTAACATATACAACCAAATCAATACCATTGGATCCATCATTGCATATATTTTCACATTATATAAATTTGTTACTGTAAAAGTTCATATTGTTTTCTACAAACTTGGTCAAACTTTATGAAGTTTGACTCCAGTCAAAGCTAATATGCGGAGTAATAAAAATGGAGGGAGTACTAATATTTATGTTCTGCTGCTTTGGCCTATTCACATTTTTATTTAAATATGTCAGGCAGATATGACTTAACCGTCTAGTAGACCAGTTTTCATTTCTAAGGCTTTTTTAAACAAGCATAAATTACATATCCTATTTTTATACAATATACGTGCAGCTGCAGGTAGCATCTTGCAGCTTTAGTTGTTGTGGAGCACCGGTTGGCGGCCCATGAAGGTATGCCATTGCGGGTGCAAGGTATCGTATGCTGCCATAGTGTGGCAGTAACAACGAAAACAATGTAGTAACAGTGCGAGAAGAAATATGTAAGTACTGCTGCTTTGGCCTTGTTACGTTTTTATTGAAATATACTACTCCAGCAAATGGAGTAACTACCACCGGTGGTACTACTGATATATATATGACGTAACCCTCTAAGAGAACAGTTCTTATTTCTAACTTCACCAAGTGATTGAATATTTAGTTTCTAAATAAACTTCAAGGTTTACTACAAGTTATCACTCACACACCATTCATTGAGAAATATTGTTTTTAGCTTGCCAATATAGGGCGCCATTTCAAGTCCTTTCTGGAAATCACAGTTTTTCATGTAATCTACACCTTCTATTCAAGCCGTCCAACTTTGCATCAAGATCCTTGTTGTCTTTTTATACAAATTTCTCCATGTGTCATAGTATCAACGAGTAGACATGCCCACACGATTATCGTGCCTTAGTGCCATAACACGTAGACCACCTCATGGGTCTATTGCTAACATCGCTGACTTAGCCCATGATGAAATCCATGACATCACAAAAGTCATATCACCGAGACAGGATACTCAATGACATAATACTCATCGAGCACAAAACACCACACGAATGGTAGTGCTAGTAATTTTTTTTGAAGGGAATGGTAGTGCTAGTTAACGAGTAACAAAAACAGGCTGCACACGCCTTAGACTGTCATTTTCATCAGTATCTCAATAGGCATCCACATCCTCACCATGCATATTGCAGTCCACCCGAATACAACTTGATAGTGTTTATCCTGGAAAGGAGAGTATGATATCTCCACCCAGCAATCATCACGAAAGTAGGAATACAACTTGATAAGAGTATTGTTGTTTATTATTATAAGGAAACTAGACTAATCTTGCAGTAGTCATCTTCTTGAAGTAAAATGATCGAATTATTGTACTAGTTAATCGGATCTCTTGGCATGAATCTCTGCTCACTTGGGTCGTCGTTGTAGTCGTTGTAGGTTGGGACCGGGAGTAACGGGGGGATGCTCTGCTCGTTTCTGAAGTAGTCCATGGGATCCGCGGTCGCCTTCACGGACGCGAGCCTCTGGTAGTTGCTCATGAAGTACCGCTCACCCCAAACCTTGCCGCTTTCGGAACTACTGACGTCGTCCGCCACCACGTTCTGGCCGATGTCCAGGTCCCGGAAGTTCACGTACGCCTGCCTCGGGTTGTTGCTCACGTAGTGCCCCATGAAGTCGTAGAAGCTGCCGAGCCAGGTTGTCGCCGCCACGCCGCCGTCGCCCTGCCAGAACGCGATGTATTGGATGATGTACAACACACCGCTCCGGTGCGGGTACGGCGTTGCGGCGGTGGGGATGGTGGCCATGAGGCCGCCGTGGGGCTCCAGCACGATGAGCCCGGCGCCCTTCATGGTGAACCAGGAAAAGATGTCCTTCCACGCGGCCTTGGGGATGGCGCGCGTGACGTAGTCGGACTTGACCTTGGTGAAGGTGCTCAGGCTGGTGGTCCTGCTCAGGAGCGCCTCCTCCAGCGTGATGTTGTTGCTGCTGAAGGTGATGAAGGACAAGGCCGTGGACTGGAGCCAGGTCATGGGCTGGCAGTCGGCGCTGGTCATGTTGAGTTCCGGCAGCTGTTCACCCATCGTCGCCACGAGCGAGCTGCACGTGCCAAGGTACATGGCCCGGAACGCGGCTTGCTGCCCCGACAGCATCACCGTTATCATGAGGTTGCTGGGGAGCGATGGGCCGACGTCTTGCCATTTGGTAAGGATGTCTATGGCGCCCTGCTCAAGCGTCTTTGCGATGCTGAACACCGTGACCTTCGGTGGGACCTGCACGAGGTGGACCTTCCATGAGAGCACGATGCCAAAGCTGCCGCCGCCGCCGCCTCGGATGGCCCAGAAGAGGTCCTCCCCCATGGTGGCCCTGTCGAGGAGCTCACCGTTGGCGTTGACCAGCTTGGCGTCGAGGATGTTGTCGATGGAGAGGCCGTACTTGCGCATCATCATGCCGACACCACCGCCGCTGAAGTGACCGCCCACGCCGATGGTCGGACACTCGCCAGCCGGGAACGCGACCTCCGGGTTATTCTTGGCGATGGTGTAGTACAACTCCCCGATGGTGGCGCCAGAGTCGACCCAGGCCGTGTACTCCCACTGGTTGATGCTGATGGTCCGGAGGTTTCCGAGGTCGAGCAGCCCGAACACCTCGGGCCGCGCCGACCGGTACGAGAGGCCCTCGTAGTCATGACCGCCGCTGCGCACGCGGAGGCGGACGCCCTGCCAGCGGCCGCAGAGCACGGCGGCCTGGACGTGGGAGGCGTCGTTCGGCGTGATGACGAAGATCGGCCTTACGGTGGTGTTGGTGAAGAACCTGGGGTTCCTAACGGAGGAGGCCAGTACGGCGGTGAAGTTTGTGTTGCACTGAGTGTAGAGGAGCTGGCTGGGTATCTTCTCCCTTATGCACTGGAGGAAGCCATCAGAGGAAGCTAGGGAAGGAGCTGAGATGAGGCAGCTTGAGAAGAAGGTCACAGAGAGCACGAGTGCTAGGCCTCTGAGCACCGTCATCTTTTCCTTCGATGCTGTCGCAGCAAGAGTGATGTGCCTACTGAACTACGTACCTGCAGCTCCTTATATAAGTTGCAATTAAGTGGGAGTGGGGAGAAGCCGACACGCCGGTGATGTAACGTTGCTGGGCATGTAAGCTTGAAGCCAACTAAATCGGCCATGTAATAAACTAGTGCGAGCTAGTTGTAACATGGGCGTCTTGGAGATCTTGTGTATCTCATTCTCACCACTAGTAGTGGCTAAGTGAGTTTGCTAATGGCATGCACGCGTGTATCCACTAGAAAGATCATGGTGTTAATTAGTGGCGCGGGTTTAGAGTTTGTGACAGGCTTAGCTTGCTATCCATATCATCTATGCGTCGCGCATTGATCATGGCAATAGAGAAGGCAAAAGAATGTCTGGTTGTGGGAAACAACACATCACCCAAAAAATACTAGAGTTCTCCATCGTGCTTGTGTACGTTGCGTGAAAACAACAGCAGCGTGGGTCCTTGCTGTGTTCATGCACTCTTTTCCTTATGATCCTACTACTAGTGTAATTGCCAGGACACTCTGGCCTGGCATACAGATTGAAGGACGCTGGACGCACGAGCTGCAGATCAGAGAAGGAAGACTTCTGCTACAGGTTACGGCTGATATATTCAGCAAGAAGAAAGGATAGTTCCTTCAGTTCCCCCTGCTGTTATAGTGCTGGTTTTGTGTTGCTTGGTTCAAGCTCTTGTGGAAGTTATTGATCAAAGTGCCTTCTACTCCCTCCGTCCCAAAATAAGTGACTAAAAAATTGACTCAACTTTATACTAAATAAAGCTAAGGCATGCAATTTGCATGCTCTCGGAAAAAAATATATTATTCGATCGGAAATAAAGCCAAGGCTCCTACTGTCGCAAAAAAGCAGGGAGAGTTGGACACCACGGAGCAAAAAGTGTCGAATGAAATGCTTTGTTATTTTAGAATAGATCCATTGAAGTTTCCTGTTGCTATGAACAAACCCTGAGCTGAGTTTAAAAATAAGTAAATCCTGAGCCTAGTACAAGACATGCTTCATTGTATGTTATTCCATTGCTCAGTTAGATTCATTGTAGTATTGATTGACTCTTGTTATGGAAATTCTTGCTAATGGTTACATTGTCGACGTTTAGTTTTGGTTGTCGTTAACAACTGTAAATATTTAGCCATGTCTAAATTTAGTGGCTAACTACTACTTCTGACATGCCATGGTGTCGCTTATGTGGCTAAAGTGCATAGCATAGTTTTATTATTTCGTGTATTGGCATGTCATGTTTATTTACACGATTGGCCCAAGGTATATATAATGGGTACTATTTAGTCAATGGCCAAGCTATGATTAGCCATCCTAAACCTAAACCCAGTGAATCCATTGAATCTTCTTTGCTACCTCAGTTTATAGAATATCCATCTTATCAAAATCTCTGCTACCCGCTCACTCTGACTTGTGTTTGGCTGCTATTTGATTTGCTTTTTCTCATTCATTTATTTGTGCCCCGATGTTATGACGAGTAAGAGGTGACGAACCGTGCCAAGATGAACACCAGAAAGAGAGTAAATAACATAAAACTACCACATTGTAGGTTAGGTCTACGAAAAACTACCACTTTTTTTGATTGTTCAAAAAACTATCACAAAAGTGATGGGCTGTTCAAAAAAAAAACTAAATTGCCATGTGATTAAATTTTAATCATGCTTATGACTACTGGGTCTCATCCATAAGTAAACCGTTTGTTTGACTGTTTAGTTGATTGTTAATTGACACGTGAAACCCACATCCAGTGACATAAAATTCCGAAAGCTAACAAAGTCGTCCTCCTCATCTTGTTCCATGGCCGTCCAGCAACATACCATGGCCGGCGCAGCCCCACATCGGCGACAGCAACGCCCGGCCCGCGCCATGGCCGATGCAGCCCCACCTCAGGGACGGCGGCGTCCGACCCGCGCCATGGACGGGGCAACCTCACCTCGCCATTGTCGTCACCTGGCCCACACCATGGCCGGAGCAGCCCCACCACGGTGGCAAAGGCAAGGGTCGCCCGCAGCAGCGGTTCGACAGCTATGTCAGGGAGCAGTGGCGGTTGCGGCGGCGTGGCAGCGGCTAGCAGCGGCGTGAGGAGCAGCGTCTGTTGCGGCGGCATGGAGTAGCGGCCAACAACAACATCGGAGAGCGGCGTCGGGAGCAGCGGCCTGCAGCGGCCCAGAGCGACAGGGTGCAACGGCCCGCATCAGCAGCGGGGAGCAACGACGGCAACCATCAATGACGGCGGGGTGCAGTGGCCCGCAACAACAGTATGGAGCAGTGACGGCAGGGTGCAGTGACGGCGACCATCGGCAGCGGCGGGGTGCAACGGTGGGGAGCGGCGTCCATCAGCGATAGGGAGGAGCGGCCTGCAGCAGCAACACTTAGCAGCAGGGGCGTCGAGGAGGAAAGGGCAGAGGACCCGATTGCTTTCTTAAAGAAATATAGGACCCGATTGCCTTTTTCTTAGGGACCGACATGTGGGCTCACAATGTCTTAACGGTCAACTAACAGTCCAATATAACGGCGATCTGATGTGCGGGCCCTGTTTGTCCTAAACCCATTTTAAAGTTAACAGTTTGACAACTAGGGTTTTTGGAGCCACCATCACTTCTACGGTAGTTTTCTGAACAATAAAAAAAAGTGATTGTTTTTCAACTGAACAATAAAAAATAGTGATTGTTTTTCGTAGACCTAGCCTGTAATGTGGTAGTTTTATGCTATTTACTCCTAGAAATTAACTGAACGTATGCCTCTCTTTGATGCTTATCCCTTGGTTTAAATGCAGTTTACTTTATTGTGTATAAACATGCATGCTATTTAATCTTGTAGGTAGCGTGTCAATTGACAGATTACCATGGTCTACTTGTTTAATGTTTACTTTACACCTGAATATACTTATATAGTATTATGAATAGAGTAGAAATGCATAGGCATGCTTAATAATCTATAGGTACTTTTTTTGGCCTCTTCGGAGGAGTTGAATGATCTTCGAAGCAATGGCACCTTGAGTTTGTTGTGAGTTCGCTAAAGCTAGGCCAGTTGGTCGTTTGTCTAATCGTCTATCCTCTTCTACTCTGCGTGAAGCTTCTCATCAAAACAATGGATGAGTGACAACTGGATCAGGGATTGAAGAAGCAATTGGTCGTGTCATAGTGTAACTGACCAGAGAAATCAGGGAAAAATTATTCCCCTCTCTTCCATCACGAACCACTTTATCATGGAAGGCCCAAACAAGTCATACAAGTTTTTTGAATTTTTACAAGTCATACAAGTTGATATTTGAGACATTGTCATAGCCGTGAAGCATCAGCTCATGTATGACAAAAAGACATTTTCCTGTCATGGATGTGTACCTACTATAACACTATCTTTTTCGTTAGGCTATTTTGTGATGGTTGTCCATTTTTCTTGTAGTGCATGAATGCCGTCGGGTGTGTAGCCTGAGGCTGGTTTGCATGAGCATATGAGATGTATAGGTTTTCTTTCAGTATTCAGTAACTAGTCAATTATCTCTATATGAATATATATAAATCTACCGTTTGCTCGAGAAAATAGTCCAAAAAGAGTATGTTAAACATACCAAATGGGATCTGAATTTGAAACGTTCATTAGTAAGCTAATGGTGAAAGCATATTGTGATTTAGGCAAATAGTCTAAGAGCAACTCTAGCTGATGCTCAATATCCCAGCCTCCAAGACAGTTTGGAATCAACATGGCAATGGGTACTTGCAATCCGTTAGCCCGACGTGTAAAAACCATATTAGGGTGAGGGTTTAGAAGGAAAAAAAAACCATGAGTTCATAAATGAAAAAAAAACTATACCCATCCCATCGGATAAGCCGTGTACATATATAATTCTTAATGCATCATTCATTAAAAGGAAAAAAATAGTCGCTTTAGCCTAGGCTAACGCAACCACTAGTCTCGACCCAAAATCCCCTCCCCTTATACATGTGCATTTTTTTTAAACGTGTTGGTCTTGTTTTGTGAGCTTGTGATTTTGTCTCTGATTCTTTTGCCCTTGTTGTATAGTCTTCTTCATTTGATCATTTCGAAGTAGGAGCTGCAAGCGTATCTTCGGTAAAAGGAAATGAAGAAAATGGTGTCCCTCTTGTTTATCTTGTAACTGGAAAAAATTAAGAAACGACACATGTGAATGTTTCTCTAAAAAGTTCACCTACTCATCCATGAATGTAATTGGACATTGTTTAGTGCCATCTAGTTCATGCTTATTGATATCCACTTTTGAAATTAATAACATTTTTATTTCATTGCATAACAAATCATGATATATATGTGTTGAAATGCTAAAGTGTGGTATATATGTCCTGAAATATTAACTATACATACTGGAATGTTGTATATATGCGCTAATGTTGAAAAATACATGATGAATTGTAGATTGGGCAAGGTGACCTAGATGGGCATGTTTACCCGTGGGTATTACCCGCACCCATAGGATATGGGCATGGAAACATTTTGAAACCCATGATGTGGGTACAGGATGAATTTAGGCGAAAAATATTGAGACAAATACATGTTTGGGTGACCATTAACTGCACCTGAACCCGGCGGGTGCCATGTTGAGTTTCAAAGGACGGTTCATAATATTTTGACATTGATGAGTCTACGAGCAAACACAAAGCGCTATATGCAACCATCAGGCGTGTTCACGGCTGTAGCCCCTGGCTCCTCTTGTAGTGCTAGGGATGGGGTTGTTATGCTCAGCGTCTATATATCCTGCCTTGAGTGTGTGTGTTATGAAGGCGTGCATTTATACCGGATATTGTTAATCGTTGCTTTACATATATAAGATGAGACGAAAACATATTTTGGTATATGCAACCACCATAATGTTTTCTCTTTATTTACTATTTCTGTTTGCAACAAGTCAATATTCATACTTCTAACTGTAGGGATACAAACACTAAAACTTGATTGTATTTCAATAACGTTTAAATACCAAGTTCTAATAAGGGGCGGGGACCACTTCCCGATCCTAAACAGTGGCTTAAAAAGAAGTACAGTATAAACATAGATACTCATACATACATTCATCTTTATACTCATACATACATTCATCTTTATAAACTCACACGCGCATACTATTTCTATGAACAATTTCGAAAAACTGAACCAACATATGTCTAACCATTCAAGCACGGATCAAATCGCTGCCCGGTTTTCAAATATAGGGGTTATAACTCTGGTTTGAAGTGTGCTGCAATGTTTTTGTGATCCAGGCGATCGATGCTATATTCATCAGATCTTATATTAATATGTAAGCAATCTTTTTTTTCCTTACATGTTATGTTATTTGACTTGGTTAAGTCTCAATAGATCTAGAGGCAGTTTCACTTGTACATACACCTACCAATACTGTTTCAAATAACCTTTTGCATGCAATCCATTCAGGAGAGCGCATGTGTTAGACGAGATAGACAATAACTAGGGGGATAACTGGTATAAGATCTCACCTAATAAGATCATTTAAAAAAAATACAAAACATGTTAAAACCTTTTAAACCTTTTGTAGATAAACATCAAAACATTGATGTACAATCTTAAAAGGTTTCAGCTCCTAATTCAATCCACCCAAATTGAAATAAAAAAGATAAAATCAAATGTGAATAGTGTAAAAATTTATTCACCCAAAGATGTCATTATCCAAATTCGAATTTTACCTTCTTTAAATCTCCACCCTTTCATCGAGTTTTGAGCTGTTTTTTTTAAAGTTTTAGACACACGTCGTACATATGTCGTCAAAAAGTATCAGAATTTTTTAAGATGTCTAATTGTTTTTTCTATGGTTGATATCATTGATCTCATCTGGTGTGAGATTCTATACTAGTCTTTCCCCGATAATACGTCAAAGCTCTAAGACCAGAGCTGTAATGTTCAGCTGTTGAGTTTCTTAACCATTGGGAAGAAGAAAAATCTGCTGCGGCAGCAGAAGCCGCTAATATGTTACAGAAAAAAGCTTTATGAACAGGTAGCAAAACAGAAGACAACCGTTTTACATGTTGTGTTTTTCTAGGGGAGGGAACAGCCGTACGTTTACATGTGCGGCATGGATTTGATCCTACGTAGCTTTTTCTATAGGGATGCTACAGGGATGTGAACCCCCGTAACTAGAAGGGTGCTGTAGCAAAGTCTCGTTTCTTGGCGACGCGCCCACGCAGCCGGCGGTGACGCGCGTCGTGATCGTCGACGAGCGCGTCCGGATCGAACACGTCCCCTTCCTCGTCGTCGTCGTCGTCGTCCGAGTCCGTGGAACTCCTCCTCACGCCGTGCACCTGCTTCAGACCCTGCGCCATGCAGCACGCGTATTTAGACAACGACGTGTCATGTCACATAAATTACCCGCAAAGGGAAACAGCTACTAGTTCTCTCATCAGCAAGGAAGTGAAATGTGGGTTACGTACCTCGGTGAAGATTCGTGCGGCGTCCTGCCATGAGTGCGTGGTCAGCACGTACAGCGCCGCTTCCTGCAGCAAACGAACAATCAATGGTACGTAGTACTCCTATGTATGTAAACGAAATCAACCCTAAAAGAAATGTATGTAAACGAAACGGAACGTGTATTGGAAGCTACGATCTGAGATTGTACTGCGTGCCTTGCTTACCCTGGCGTAGTTGAGCTCGCCGAGGGAGAGCGTCTTGGGCTCCCGCTCCACGGAAGGCATCCTCTCCGGCTTTGCAGCTCCGACGACCCTCATCGATCGCCACGTACGTACGTAAGTACGTCTCTTGCAGTTGCAGACTACCAACGGGTGTATGTAAGTATGCTTCGATCTGGTGCTTGCCTCGCGCGCTGGCTGTGGCGGAGGAGAGGAGCGAATATATGGCCGCGTACGTGTACATATATACACGGACGGCTCACGGCCGTGTCGTACGTGTCAACCGTCGGCCGGAGGAAACGAAAGCAACCACGAACGCCATACGTGTCGTCGGCCGCTGCATCTGTGGAGGAGCGACGGTGGACACGTGTGTGGGTCGGAGCCGTCGACCTGACCGATCCAGAGCCAGCCGTCGTCGCCGCCGATCGAGTGCATGCCGTGTGACCAATGGGCAACCGGCACGTGGTGCTTTAGAACCGGCCGCTTCACTGCGCGCACGTTATGAGCTGCCGCGCGCGTGTGTGTGACGTGACGTGTGTGATCATGTCGGCTGGGTGAGCCTGCTGCTACGCGAACCTGCTGGCGTCTTCTCTCGAGATCCCGAGATATTATTTCTTCGTCACTGGATTTACATAAGGCTGTGTGTAATGGAAGTATAATAGATAGTATCATGCATTCCAACTACTCCTTCCGTTCCAAAATATAAGACTTTTTAGAGATTTCTTAGAAGGCTACATACGGAGTAAAATAAGTGAATCTACACTTTAGAATATGTCTACATACATTCGTATGTAGTTTATAATATAATCTCTAGAAGGTCTTATATTTAGGAACGAAGGAAGTAGGTAATTTTAATGAGGTGACATAGAATTAAATGAAGAAAGAGATGGTTGAGTATCATATTAAATGATGTGCTGCTATTTGTCTTGCAAGACAATGAATTAACCATTCTATGATACTAACACATGATACTATGCATTACGTCTGTGTTATCATACAATAATATTATATGCATGATACTAGTATATGATACTATCCATTACAACCAGGCTAAATGATAAAGAGATTAGATCACGTTGGTAAGAGAAACGTAATGGATAAATCCTTGTTTTATTTGGTTCATGGGTGTAAAGGAATATAATTAGACTGCCTGCTTGGTTGAAAAGGAAGGAGAGCAGACAAGGGTGAGGATTGAGGCCAGAAGAAGGAGGGGGCAGCGAGGGACATTGTACCTTGAAGCGAACGGTACATCGACGACGACAAGTTGGGGTGGTAGCGAACGGTCCGATGACGACGGCGAGCTGGGGCGGCATTGCACAGTCCGACAATAACAGCGAGCTATGTCGGCAAATAACAGATTGCCGACCAGGTGTGGCAACGAGCGATGGCTACCGAAGGGCCGCACTAAAGAGTCGGAGGAGAAGACGCACATTCGGTTACTTGTTGGCCATCGGAGACAGGAAGAGCCGCCTCGAGTGTGGCGGCGATGGGTTCTTTCGGGAGAGAGAAGAGCATCACTCAAGCTTCAGAAGCGATAGATGAGATGCAGGTTGTGCACGTAGGCGACGAGTTATTTATCTAAAACCATCACACTTGAGGTTAAGATAACAACTTGGTATCCCATTTAAATCAGGGCACAAAAACCATCAACATTGTGTCTAATGCGTAACGCGGAGCACTAACGTTCGGATTTACCCGTGAAAACAGAAAAACTGATTGGTAAGGCCCGCCTATCGGGCTGACGTGGCGAAGACCAAAAGTTTAATCGACTGATGTGGCAAATAATACGCGGGCCCCACCTATCAATGACTAAACGCTCATCTTCTTCACATCTTTGTTTCTGTCATGTGTTCCATCAAACAACTTCTAGGCAGCCGTCTTGCAAGCACGTCGATGAGTTTGACGCGGCCGGAGCATGGGGCAGAGTGCGGTTACCAGGGAGGCCGCGCGGATGTGAAGCCAGCAGCTCGACGGGCTTCAGGCTGTCGACGAGGAAGGGGCGACGGGCGGCCGAACATACCCTTCAACACGGGCACGACCAGGGGCTTCCTGCTCACCGTCGTAGTGTCGTAGCCGCTGTGCGCAGTAGTCTAGCGTGTCGCTGCGTCGCCAGTCGCCGCGCATAGCCTCTATGCACCGCGCTGCCAGTGCACACTCCCCCTGGACCGTGAGCACCGACGGACATTTTTGACGACGCAAGGTCGCTCGCGCCCAGAGCGAGCTCGCCATGGAGATGCTTGCCTACAGGTGGTCCTCCCCCGTCCGCAGCGCCCTTGCCGTAGTCAGCGCCCTACCACCGACCACCGGCGTGTGCACGCACGCCCGAGCTCCGGGAGAGGTGGCGTATGGGGCTCATTGGGAGCGGAGGCAACTCGTCTGCCTCTCCATGGAGTGTCGACGGGGGAGATAGGCAGGACCGGTCCATACATATATTGGACCCTGGGGCGGTAAAACCAAATGAAGCCCTCGTGGACAAAAAAAAATTCAGAATATATTGTATTTTGGGAGCAATTTAGTACATAGCATAGATTGATGGTTTATGAACTAAAACCACATGAGGTCTTGTTGTTTTTCCTAACACTTCTCGAAAGAAGTCATCAATAATCACATTAGTATTTACTTCATCAAACTTTTCTTTCTCAATGTACATTTTTTCACTTCCTTTCTCACTGATAAACATTTTTTTAGAAGACATGCCACCATACAATTGCATAAAAACAATCGATACACGGAACAAAAGTATCTGAATATGGGCATATGGCTTGATGTCGAATTGTTGGTGTAGCTTCCCAGATCTGCATGGCTTCAACATTTATTCCCCGTGCCCTCTTCTCATCCCTGGATCTAATTAATCTTTTAAGAACAGGTCAACAAAAGAGTAGGAACAAGGAAGACAAGAATTAAAGATGTCAGATGGAGCAATCAGACGCGGAGCACGAGACTATTTGACAGCGAATCAAAAAAGTAGTACTCGATTAGGGTATAAAGGAGGTAGACGAACCATCTCTGAATCTCTGATGCGGTGATGTCTCAAAAATCTAGTTGATGGGGAACATTGAGGATGTAAAGAGTGATGACTGGGAAAGGGAATAGCACCTTTGGTCTTTATTAATGGATGCACGGAGTGACTCCTCGAACTTGAAAGTGCACCGGAGCGGGGACACTGTTCTTTGGGATAGGAGAGTTTTGGAAAGGAGGTGGGAAGGTTGGAGACGTGATTGGAGGAGCGTGCTCCATCAGCCTAGTTTATTTTTTGAGGTAATCCAGCAACATAGTTAACTAACGATCGATTCTTTTGGTCCGTCGATGCTAACTAGGTAGTGTCTTGGGCCTTATTATTTTCCTTTTATTTTCTGGATCTAAGAAAGAAATATCGTAAAACACGTATACCGTGCTACTACATGGCCCGGGACCCCTACCTTCGAGGCGCCTAGGGCGGGCGCCCCGTTGCCCTGGCCTATGAGCCGGCTCAGATAGGTGGGCACCGCCGCTCGGGCATGGAAAGGGAGGGGGAAGGAAGACCGCGGCGTGCTCGCCGGAGCAAAAGCCGGCCGTGGCCACCTCGCCTTCGATGTTTCCGTGGTCCAGATCGAGACGGGGACGGATGGCCAGAACCAGCGAGCCGCGCCGCACGCGCTAGGTCCCTCATGCAATGGCTGCAGGCGTGCATGCATACCACGGCCAGAGGTGGCTGCACGCATGCGTGCATGCCCGTGGCCAGGGGCATCCCCATGTACTAGGAAGCAGGGGCTCGGCTGCCACGCCGACGGGAGCGACGGCGTCCTCCTCACAGCGCGCCCAGCACCACGTCGGTGCTCTATTCGCGGGACTCCGGCCGCCCACAAGCAGCTCGATGTAACGTCCCTCATGCTAGTTGTATTTCAATTTATGGACAGTCGCCGATTTTTTCTTGCTTGTGCAAAGGAAAAGTTATGTTGCTTAGCACTATAATTAGTTAATCTTTGTTAGTTTCTGCTCCATTCAATTGCTAGTAGGAAATTATGCTCTTCTTAGTAGTGTAAAAAATTGTTACTGCAAGTAGAAAATCATGCTCTATTAAATTATTTGGTACGGATAATATAGTTGATGTTATAATCATTAACAACATATATTTATTTTATTTGATGTTACAATTGCCAATAATTTTTTGTGGACAACGTATATTAATTTCATAGGCTTTTATAATTGTTTCTGCTCATAAATGATAAACACAATATCTTATAATTGAGAACATCTTTGTTGAAGTATGATTGAAAAGATTTTTTTTTGAATTTTAGGCAGAACAAAAGTGCAACTATCTGGAGGGGATAGACCCTGAGTGGTCGGTGGCTATGCAGTTCTGCATAGCTGAATTGTGGAGCATGTATGACAAAGAAAGCAAGGACATGCTCAGAGACAATGTTAAGCTTGGTGAAGAAAATTTCAGAGTAATTGAAGAAAAGAGGAAGATGGAGGAAGAGCTTAGATTTTTTAAACTTGATTTTGCAAAAATGGTGGCTGACAAGGAGGAGGCTATTACTCAGCTAGGCAATGGTAGGTTGGCTCTTAGTGTTTTGAAAGAGGAGATTGAGAAGAAAAAGTTGAAAGACCATGGTTGCACCAATCTACATGAGGTACTTAGGGCAAAGGCAGCGAAGGAGAGGGACCAGCTTGTGGTAGAGAGAGACCAAGTGAAGCAAGAGAACAGAAAGCTCGAGTACATCATTTCTGATTTGATGAAACAGAAGCATGGCTATAAGGACAAGATCAAGAAGTCGAAGGAGATCTATGTTGAATTTTAAGTATGTAATAAGAAGTGCACTGTACTGTTGTAATGGTTGAATTTGTACTGAATCATTCAGTTTATCTCCAAGACTAGAATTTGAACATATAGCATGAAGTTGAACTAAATTTGAACTTAATTTATAGTACTGAATTTGAACTGAATTTCTGATTTGAACTTATGGCATGAATTTGTTCAATATCATAAATGGCATAGATAAAGTGCACATGCACTTGGATACATAGTCGAATAGGTTCAACATAGCAGTACATAAGTTTAATATCATAAATGGCATAGATAAAGTGCACATGCACTTGGATACATAGTCAAATATGAACTCTGAGTAGTTCCCACTGGCATAAAAGTACCCCTCCATCCTTGAGCTCATGTATCTTGTCCTCTTTGGCCTATGTCCTGTTGGCTGGCTACTTGAATCTTCTGCAGTACTTCTTGAAGGATTGAAGCTTCTTGCACCTCTTTTTGCACCTATTCTGGCACCAACACCACATGTACCAGAAGATGAACCCCTTGCACCAGCACCAGATGAACCCCTTGAAGCAGCAACAGATGAACCCCTTGAAGCAGATGTACAGCTTGCACCCCTAGATCTAGTAGGAGATGTTGAACTACCACCCTGCTGCCATGCAGGGCTATTCTATTTTCCTGCAATTATTATTCCTAATCAGTGATACTTAATGTACGATGAGACAAAGAAGGAAGTCAGAAAGAACATACCATGTGCTTGTTCTTCCTAATTTGCGGATCAGGACCCGGTGGCTTTCCACAACTTGTGTATTTGTGGCCCTGCAACTTGCGGTTACTACAAGTTATAGTAGCCATCCTTGATGTCTTGTTTGCTTGAGGAGGCTCAAACCTTTCTTTCTCCCTTTTCTCTTCTGCTGGTCCCTTCTTGTCTTCTTTGAACTGAGGTGGGTCAATGTCAGGAGTTGCAGTTTTCACCAAACAATCTCGACCAGGAAGTGGGTAAATTATAGGCTTGTATGACTCCAAGTACATAGCCTTTTGAAGAACTCATTTACATGGTCCTCTGCTAGCTCTTTAGACCTATAGATGGCAGAACAACCATGGTTGCAAGGAATTCTAGTGAGGTCCCATTTTCTACAGCCACATGTTTTTAGGTTTGTGTCAACATAATAGGTCTTGTCCCCACTAGATACTTGGAAAAGACCTGGTCCAGCTATCAATGATTTGTAGTCCCTTGCATATTTCTTGTTCATTTCTAACTTCTCAGCATAGGTTGGTGCAATTTCCCATCTTGCAACTTGTCCACCCTCTCTCTTTTGCTGATACCTTACCAGAAATTTGTCTTTGATCCCATTGATCATAGTGACAATTGGCTTGTTCCTCACATCAAGTATGTACTTATTAAAAACTTCACTTAAATTATTGACCACCAGATCAATTTTTAAGTTAGTATCCATTGCATGTCTTGACCAAGCTTTAGGAGGAATCCTTGACATCCACTCCCAAGCAGCCTTGCACTCATCCTTCATGCTCTCCATTGCCAACTGAAAGTCATGTTCAGTGTAAGGCTATGCAGCTACATCCATGCATTTCTTCAAGTCTTCTCCTCTGAATCCCGCTCTCTGAAAGTTGGCATAAATGTGCCTCAAGCAGTACCTATGAGGGCAGCTTGGAAAGACAGCTGTCACTCCATTCAGCAGACCCTGCATGGACAACATAGGCTGTCTTCACAAAATAACAATGAAATGAACAAGTAAATGAAGAACAAGTGAAGGACTAAATGAACTTACCTTGTGTCTATCATACATGGATGTGTACTTCCCAAATTTCCCCTATTTAGTCTGGACAAAATCACTGTTCTGACCTATTTTGAAAAGATGAGCACAAAACGAACCCGGTTCGAAAAGATTTCGAGATCTAACCCTTTTTGAAACGCCGCAAGTCGTGGCGTTGCTGCCCCAGTAAGAAACACCAGTGTATTGTGGCGTTGCAGACCCACAGTGAAATGCCGGTGCATTGTGGCATTTCTGCAGATGCCAAAACGCCAAGCGCTGGGCATTTCTGGAGCCAATAACACGCACGGCCCGCCCCCATCGCCCGATCCTTTCTTCCTCTTATCTTCTTCTTCTCTGAGCACGAAAAACTCCTCCCTCCTCCTCCCGATCCCCCCTTCGATCTCCCTCCTCCCTCAACCATTTTCTCGAATCTTCGAGGCAAATCGAAGAGGCCGGTAATCTCCTCCAATCCCTCCAATTACATTTTTCAATAACTTTGTATTTGTGGAGCTTTTTTTGGAACTAAGTGTAACCTAGTTTATGAAGTAAATTGAAATTTGTGATGGTGAATGCCTATGTTTTGAAGTATAATCAAATTTGTGGTGGTGAATGCCTAGTTTTTGTAGTATAATCAAATTTGTGATGGTGAATGCCTAGTTTTTTGGCACTAGGTGTAACCTAGGTTTTTTGCACTAGGTGTAACCTAGGTTTTCAAGTGTGATGTTGAATGGATAGGTTTTTGGCAGTAGGTGTAACCTAGGTTTTGGTACTAGGTGTAACCTAAGTTTTCAAATGTGATGGCGAATGCATGTTCTAAAGGTATTTGTTCATATTGTTTAGGATGTTTCAACCGGATAAATATCCGGGCCTTGATGATTTCTACGAGCAGAAACATCGTGCGATGCTAGTGGAAAGAGGGGAGGTAATTATCCACTCCTTGATGATTATCTTTGTATATTGGTTGATTTTTCATATTTGACAAGTTGAGAGAAGTAACATATTATGCGTTTGTTTGTTTAGGTTCCGCCACTAATTCGGTTGAGGGGGCACAACCCGAACGAATCCCTCTTATATGACCCTCGGTACGAGCCTTATTTTAGAAGAGTGGATCTTCTTCAGTTTATGATCAACTTTAAAGGCACACACCATGGTTGAACGCCATGGCCCTTACCGCCCTTACGGACCGTTGGAGGCCGGAGACCCACTCATTTCACCTTCCTCTTAGTGAGATGACCATAACTCTGGAGGATATTGCTATGATCACCGGGCTTCCTATCGAGGGCAAGGCTCTTACAGGGAAGGTTAGGTCTGATGGGTGGCGACAATGGGTTGCAGCATTGGTTGGTGTTGAAGCTGAGCCATGGAGTCATGAAACCAGGAAGGATCCTAGGCCATTCGGCGTGTTGTTCTCGTGGATACAGAGACATTTTCGCAAGTGCCCAAATGATGCTAGTCCGGATGTTGTGGAGAGGTACGCCAGGGCTTACCTATGGAATATTTTGACCCAAGTGGTGTTACCGGATGGCACGGGGGACACAGCCTCGTGGATTTTCTTGGATCCTCTTCGTGACTGGGATGTTAAGTGGAGTTGGGGTTCGGCGGCACTAGCCTTCTTGTACCGTCAGGTACTGCTTAATATGATGCATTTTCATTTTATTAAATAGGTATTTGCATGTGGTCGGTTAACGTGTTTGCAAATCTGCAGTTGGATGGAGCATGTATGAGGAGTAAGCCGACGTACACTCTTGGAGGTTTCGTTTGGGCCCTACAGGTTTGGATGTGGGAGCGTATCCCTGTTGGGAGTAACCTCAACCTTCCTCTTGAAGAACCTTGGAAGTACCCTTTTGAGGGGGATGAGGAGCGGCACCCCACTATCGCACACGCATGGGGTAATGTCCAATGGACAAGTATCGCAGCTATGGGGCGGTACAAGGCATACATAAGCGAGCTTGGCATGCTCACTTATGAACATTTAATTGTACAAGTGCTTTAGCATCTTTTCTGAATTTTTTTCGTGCATGGGCGAGTGACTCGTTGTGATGTAGGTCAATTGGAGGCCGTAAACGGTACTTAGGCAGTTCCCTCTGAGCAATATGTGCCTTCGTGACCAACATCTTTGGCGTGTGCGGTGCCCCATGATATGCTTTTTTTGGTGGAGTGGTATCTTCCTCATCGTGTTTCAAAGCAGTTCGGACTCCAACAACGCAACCGGCCGGATCACGTCGAGACAAGTGTGATGCTACATAAGTGAGTTTTTTGTGCTCAACTTTTGATCAATGTCTAACACGAGAAAATGGAATTGATGTATTATTCTAATGCTTTGTAGGACAAACCGGCAAAACAATAAGAGTGTCATCAATTGGGAGGAGCACCACATTATGTGGGTTGACATGTGGAATGCTCGGAGGAATGCTCGAGTTGAAACTCATCAAACACCCGACACTGACGAGGTGGCATATTTAAGGCATTTGGAGTGGATGCGTAAAGAGTACAGAGTTATCCACAAGGGTGCTTGGACTCGTTCGGATTGCTTGGACTTATTACCAAGTGAGGCTGCTGATGTTGCGTTTAACAATTCTATTAGGGAGACAGTTGGAGCGCATCTTGACTACGACCCTCTCCATGACCGAGTGGTACGTCCATCCTTTGAAATATGAACATGTGCCATTTATTCGTGGGTGGTGTGTCATATATGTTTTATCAAGGGCACGGAGCTCTCGAGATGTATCAATTATAGTAACGTGGTGCTTGGCCGTGCCCCAGGTCTAGAAACGGACGGGCTTGTTAGAACTACTCTGCAGGTTAGATGGCTTGTTAACCTTTGTTTTATTTCTCGTAGCTCTGTTAGCATATTAACATGTCAATGTCTTTTCCTTGTGCAAAAGGTCGCCAATCGATGTCCCACACTAGCCGCTTTACTGTCTTGCCACGGTGTTTCATCCACCGATGTGCGGGCACGTGCTCAGGACATAATAGATGTGCATTCTTCCGCTCGTCCATCTTCTAGCCGATCACGTGTTTCTATCGCTCGTCCATCTTACAGCCGACCACGTGCTTCTTCGAGCCAGGCACATATTGAGGAAGTTGAAGAAGAAGAGAAGGCAGACAACGAGGCCGCGGATCCGGACTTCATTGAGTTTGGGGCTTTGTAGATGGAAGACGCTCCGCAACCAAGTCAACCTACTCAGTCGACGGAAGAAACACGTCGAGCTAGCTCAAGGAACATCCGATGTCCTGGCTGGCAGAACACTCCAGAGGGCTACGTCACTTAGGGAAAGATGGCTGCGGAGAGAGGGAGGAAGTGAAGTACACACAATGGAGTTTTATGAACTTGTCTTGTAGTTTGAAGTATGAACTATTAGTGTCATGTCATGCTAGTATGAACTTGGCTTATGGAGTTTTATGAACTATGAACTTGGCTTATGGAGTTTTATGTAGTTTGAAGTATGAACTATGAACTAGTGAACTTGTCATGCTGTTTAGACTTTGAATATTTGGGTATAGACTGTCAATATTTGGTATAGACTGTCAATGTGTCATGCTAGTTTGAAGTATGAACTATCAAACTAGCAAAACATGCCAAAAACGTCAGCCAAGTTGGCGTTTCCAGTGGAGTCTGCAACGCGAGGCAACTATGGCGTTTCCAACCCCTATGCAAACGCTACTAGAAGACAAGTGTGGAACCTACTGGTTTAAGGGAACGCCAATGCTTCCGTCGCGTTTTGACAGGAGGCAGAAACGCCAGCCTTGTTGGCTTTTCACATAGAGGCTGCAACGCCAGGTAACCATGGCGTTTCCAAACCATATGCCAACGCTGCCAGAAGACAAGTGTGGCACCTACTGGTTTAAGGGAACGCCACTGCTTCTTTGGCGTTTCGACAGGAGGCAGAAACGCCAGCCTTGTTGGCGTTTCACATAGAGGCGTTTGCAACTATGCATTTTCCTTGATAAATGTAATATGGGATAGAAGATTCATATAGTATACACATCACATAAAGAGTATTGCTAAAGAACAAAGAGTACACACATAGCCCACATAGAGTACACACATCACATAGATTCATAGCAATTAAAGTTCAAACATCACATAAAATACCAAATTAAAGTTAAAACATCACATAGCGACTAAGAGTACACACAATCGAGTTCCCATAGAGAAATTCCTTCATCCGTTTCTCTTCAGCCATCTTAACCTGCTTCTTCAGCCTCTACTCCATATCAAGGCCTCGACATGACATTATCCAATCCTCCTCTCTCTTCTTTTCGTACTCCTCTTCCTTCTTCTTCGCTAGAGCGGCTGCCTCCTCCTCTCTCACCTTCTTGACAGCCTTGTCCCACCACCCCGACATCTCACCTCCCCCTCCGTGTCCTCCACCCCCTTCATTGTTGCTTTGTTGGGTTGAGAAGACGCCATACCTACAAGAAATTACAAGACATTAGTTAGTAAAGAGAAAAACAAAATGCAAAAAATGTACGACATGACAATAATAATGAAATATATCAAACTTACGGAAATGGTCCTTGTAGGTATCCGAACGTTCCTCTACCACCACCCGAACCTCTACCCATAAAACCTCCTCTATGACCAGCACTACCAAGAGCACTTGAATGACCACGTCTACCACCGCCGGATCCTCGGCCCACAGCAAGACCACCACTTGAACCACCACGTCTACCACCGCTGGATCCTCGGCCCACAGCAAGGCCACCACTTGAACCACCACGTCTACCACCGCCGGATCCTCGGCCCACAGCAAGGCCACCACTTGAACCACTTCACCACGAGCACTTGAACCACCTCTACCACCCACATCACCAACATAAGCATTGTGACCTTTTGAAATTTTGTTTGTTTTGCAAGTCCTCTTATTGTGTGTCGTTTCATTGCAATCACCGCATTGGTTCCTATCACGTGGCTCCATGAAATGTCCACTACCAAACTCCCTGGTGCTCATGAGGTCATCCATATCATTCATGTATCGTTTTTTCTCCTTCTACCCTTCGGTTGAACCATCATCTCTGGATCCGGCATAATATTAGGGTCGTGATACTCTGGCCACTGTTATGGGTCAAGAAAAGGGTGGAAACTCGACGCCCATGTTAACTTATGAGTTTGCAAGTTGAATTCATGCAATCTCACAACTACACCATCAGAGAAGGGCAAATTCCTCATGAGGCATGCCGTCATCATGTGCGAGCATGTCTAGTGATACTTACTAGCCCGCTCACAAGTGCAATGTCGCGTCCGAAGGGACACCGTAAATGAGCGACCACCATATGATTGCCCATCTCTCGTTGTACCTCCTTGCTCATCCACTTGGTATTTCATTTTAGCATTATCGAAACAAGTGGCTCGTTGCATGGCTGACTTCTCTTTTTGAAACTCTAGCAACTCGACAGCCTTCTTCGGATAAATCTCATTGGGAGGCTTCTCACTCTCACCAATCAACTTGTCGGTTTCTTGGGAGTGCTTCAGAAAATACTCATTGAGTTTGTAGAAGGTATATTCAGCTATTGCCGTCACCGGAAACTGACGTGCCCCTTTAAGACAAAGTTTAAGCACTCAACAAGATTGCTTATCATGTCGCCATATCTCATGCCTCCTTCGTCACATGCCTGTGACCACTTATGTCTCTCATCTATATTCCTTTCTAGGAAATCTTTCCCACCTTCATTTGACTTCTCATAGATTATGTTCAATCGTTTCATGAACGACTCAATGGAGAAGGCCACACATGCGGAGTTAAGATCCTTCGCCAGATCCTTGTTCTTACAAGCCGTGTAAAAGTTTGCAACGAAGTGCCTCATGCACCATCGATGGTGAAGCCTCGCATGCCCTGGCATGTGAACGTACACGGCCTTCAATATGCCTTGGTGTCGATCGGATATGATGCATACCTCCCTATTGGGAGGAATGATCGTGCTTTTCACAAGTCTCATGAACCATTCTCAGTTGTCTTGGTTCTCCACTGACACCAAAGCAAATGCCACAGGCAACACGTGATCATTAGCATCATGTGCCATTGCTATCATTAGTGTGCCCTTGCATTTTCCTGTCAGGAATCTTCCACCTATAGACAAAACCGGACGACAATGCTCAAAAGCTGCAATGCATGGGCCAAACGTCCAAAAGGCACAACGGAACACTCCTTCAATATCTTGGACATAGTGGTACATTCCGGGGTTTCCATAGGCCATCGCGCCCAGCAACGGGGGTAGCATGTTGTACGCCTCTTCCCATCCAACGTACAACATTCTAAGAGCGACTTTTTTGGCCTTCCATGTCTTCCCGTACTTGACCTTATATCCAAACCTCTCGTAAACCCAACTCATCAACAACTTCACTTTAATGGTTGGATCCTTGCTACGGCGACAGAAATCCTTATGTCGTCTCTTAAGCTTGCGTTGGTTTTTCCCTTGAAGAGGAAAGGGCGATGCATCACAGGAGCAGTAAGTATTTCCCTCAGTTTGAGAACCAAGGTATCAATCCAGTAGGAGAATTGCATCAAGTCCATAGTACCTGCGCAAACACAAAAGAGCTTGCACCCAACGCTATAAAGAGGTTATCAATCCCTTCAAGATTGATTGCAAAGTGAGATCTGAAGGCGGAAAGTGCAACGAAGTAAAATGATAAGGCTGAAAATATGGTGTGAAGTAGACCCCGGGGCCATAGTGTTCACTAGAGGCTTCTCTCAAGATAGCAAATAATACGGTGGGTGAACAAATTACTGTCGAGCAATTGATAGAACCGCGCAAAGTCATGACGATATCTAAGGCAATAATCATACATATAGGCATCACGTCCGAGACAAGTAGGCCGATACTTTCTGCATCTACTACTATTACTCCACACATCGACCGCTATCCAGCATGCATCTAGTGTATTGAGTTCATGACGAACAGAGTAACGCTTTAAGCAAGATGACATGATGTAGAGGGATAAACAAAAACCAATGATGAAAACCCCATCTTTTTACCCTTGATGGCAACAACATGATGCGTGCCTCGCTACCCCTTGTGTCACTGGGTGAGGTCACCGCACGGTATGAACCCAAAACCAAGCACTTCTCTCATTGGAAGAATCATAGATCAAGTTGGCCAAACAAAACCCACAACTCGAAGAGAATTACAAGGATATGAAATCATGCATAAGAGAGATCAAAAGAAACTCAAATAAGATTCATAGATAATCTGATCATAAATCCACAATTCATCGGATCTCGACAAACACATCGCAAAAGAAGATTACAACGGATAGATCTCCATGAAGATCATGGAGAACTTTGTATTGAAGATCCAAGAGAGAGAAGAAGCCATCTAGCTACTAGCTATGGACCCGAAGGTCTATGGTGAACTACTCACGCATCATCGGGGAGGTCATGGTGTTGATGAAGAAGCCCTCCGTATCCAAATCCCCCTCCGTCAGGGCACCAGAACGTGCACCAGATGGGATCTTGCGGAGATAGAAGCTTGCGGCGGCGGAAAAGTATTTTCGTGGATCTCTCTCGCAGTTTTGGAAATTTTCTGAATTTATAGGCGGAATAGGTAGGGCAGACGAGCCACAGGGGGCCCACAAGCCTGCTAGGCGCGGGCCCCCCTGGCCGCGCCTAGGGGCTTGTGGGGTCCCTTGCTGGCCCCTACCTTGGTTCTCAAGTCTGGCGCGTATCTTTTGTTCCAGAAAAAAATCTTTTCGGAAGTTTTATTCCGTTTGGACACCGTTTAAAATCCTCGTGTGAAAAGGGTCAAAACACGGAAAAAACAGGAACTGACACTTGGCACTGAGTTAATAAGTTAGTCCCAGAAAAGATATAAAAGACATGCAAAACATCCAAAGTTTGACAAGATAATAGCATGGAACCATAAAAAATTATAGATACGTTGGAGACGTATCAAGCATCCCCAAGCTTAACTCCTGCTCGTCCTCGAGTAGGGAAGTGATAAAGACTGAATTTTTGATGTGGAATGCTACCTAGGATAGTTTTCCTTTGTAACTTCTTTCATGTGACATGAATGTTCAGATCTGTAAGATTCAAAACAATAGTTTGCTATTGACATGAAAACAATAATACTTCAAGCAAACTAGCAAGGTAATCATGAACTTTCGAAATAACAAGGCCAAAGAAAGTTATCCCTACAAAATCATATAGTCTAGCTATGCTCCATCATCCTCACACAACTAACTTAAATCATGCACAACCCCGGTATTGGCCAAGTAATTGTTTTCGCACTCTTACTTTCTCAAACCTTTTTCAACTCTCACGCAATACATGAGCGTGAGCCATGGATATAGCACTATAGGTGGAATAGAGTGTGGTGGTGGTTGTGAGACAAAAAGGAGGAGATGGTCACATTGACTCGGCATATTAAAGGGCTATGGTGATGCCCATTAATAGATATCAATGTGAATGAGTAGGGATTTCCATACAAAGGATGCACTAGAGCTATAAGTATGTGAAAGCTCAAAAGGAGAACTAGTGGGTGTGCATCCAACTTGCTTGCTCACGAAGACCTAGGGAAATTTTGAGGAAGCCCATCATTGGAATATACAAGCCAAGTTATATAATGAAAATTCCCACTAGCATATGGTGGGGACAAAACAAGAGGCCCTCAATCATGAAGAACATGGTGCTATTACGAAGCACAAGTGTGGAAAAAGATAGTAGCATTGTCCCTTCTCTCTTTTTCTTATTTTTATTTGGGCTCTTTGGCCTCTTTTTCTCCCTTTTTTTATGTGGGCAACTTTGGCCTCTTTTTTTTTATTTCCTCACATAGGACAATGCTCTAATAATGATGACCATCACACTTTTATTTACTCGCATCTCAAAGCTTAGAACGATGATGACTCTATAGGAAATGCCTTCGGCAGTGTACCGTGATGTGCAACGATCTAGCTTGGCGTATGACGTTGAAACATCTCGCTAGCTATCTTACGATCGTGCAATGGAAATATGAGAGTGACGGCATAAGTCATGAGACGGAACGGTGGGAGTTGCATGGCAATATATCTCAGAATGGCTATGAAAATGCATAATAGGTAGGTATGGTGGCTGTTTTGAGGAAGGCATATGGTGAGTTTGTGCACGAGCGAAAATTGCGTGGTACTAGAGATGCTAGCAATGGTGGAAGGTGAAAGTGCATCTATACCATGGACTCACATTAGTCATGAAGAACTCACATACTTGTTGCGAAAGTTTTTATTAGTAATCGAAACAAAGTGCTAAACGCATACTCCTAGGGAAGGGTTGGTAGGTGTTAACCATCGCGCGATCCCGGCCGCAACACAAAGGATGAAAATCAATAGATTAATTATGCTCCGACTTCCTAACATAGCGTTTCACCATAGGTGCATGTTACGGGAATCACTAACTTCAACACAAGTATTTCTAGATCCACAACACCCTACTAGCATAACTCTTAATATTACCAAATCCACGTCTCAAAACTAATTGAGAGGAATCAGATTTCTCTTTCTACTTAATGCACAAGAAGATGGAAGTTTTTGTATCCTCTTTGGGTACCTATCACCTTTGGGACTACTTTCATAGCACAAACCAACTACCAAGTCACGCACCGCCATGCTCTAAAAGATCTAACTGAAGCACATAGAGCAAAATTATCTAGCTCAAAAGATATAAGTGAAGCACGATGAGCATTCTAGCAAAATCACGATGAGTGCATGTCTCTCTCAAAAGGTGTGCAGCAAGGATGATTGTGACACAACAAAAAGGAAATACTCCTACGATACAAGACGCTTCAAGCAAAACACATATCATGTGTTGAATAAAAATATAGCTCCAAGTAATGTTATCGATGGATTGAAGACGAAAGAGGGGATGCCTTCCCGGGGCATCTCCAAGCTTAGGATTTTCGGTGTCCTTGAATTTGGCTTGGGATGCCTTGGGCATCCCCAAGCTTGAGATCTTTCCACTCTTTATCCCTTTGTCCATGAGAACATCACCCAAAACTTGAAAACTTCACAACACAAAACTTAAACAGAAACTCGTGATATCATTAGCACAAGAAAACAAACTACCACCTCTTTAGGTACTGTAGAAAACTTGATTTCTATTCATATTGGTGTAAGATTACTGTATTCTCACTTTCCCAGGGCTAGTACCCCCCGACACTATCCATAGTTTCATCAAAACAAGCAACCAACTCAACAAAAACAGAATCTGTCAAAAACAGACCAGTGTGTAGCAATCTGTATACTTCGTATACTTCTGGTACCTCAAAAGTTCTGAAAAATTACTACTGCCTGGAAAAAGGCATATCAACCAGCAGAAAAAAGAATCAACTCAAAATCTCTTTCTAAATAAAAATGAAAAATAATCTCGTGAGTGAAAAGTTTCTGTCATTTTCCAGCAGGATCAAACAACCATCACCAAGACTAGTCATAAAGGTTTTGCTTGGCTCAAACACAAAAAGAAACACAAAATACACTATCATAACAGAATTATGATGGTGTGGACGCAACAAACCAGAAAGGAAAAGATAAATTCATTGGGTTGCCTCCCAACAAGCGTTATTGTTTAACGCCCTTAGCTAGGCATAAGGCGATAGAATCACATATCGTCGTCTTTGGTGCTCAAACCATAAGTGGCGTGATCACTCATCATCTTAAGGTCTTCATGTTTCTTACTAGATGATTCACCACTATTTTTAGGAACAAAAACAGACTTGGTGGCCTTATTGTGGGAAAAATTTGGAGTATTCTGCACAACGGCAAAAGCGGAACCCAAGTTGGTTATAACATCCTCTAGTTTGCCAATCCTAGCGGAATCATGACCTAGTTTTTCGTTAACTGTGGGTTCCTTCTCCTTTAAATTTTTCAAAACCATTCCCACCTTGGATCCGTACTGAGTGATTTGATTATGGATCTTTTTATCCAAATTCTCAATGAGTTCGATCGTAGCAACTTTATTTTCAATGACGTCCAGCCTACGCATCACATGTTCCAGTGTTAAGGTAGTTCCATTAACCATGAGTGGGGGTGAGCCTACCAAATTTATCAAAGCTCCGTAAGAATTAACGGTATGGCTACCCAAGAAATTTCCGCCTACGATGGTGTCAAGAATATACCTATTCCAAGGAGAAATACCCACATAAAAACTGCGAAGCAGGACGGTAGTAGATTGCTTATGAGTAGATCTACTCTGAGCATTGCAAATCCTATACCAAGCGTCCTTTAAGTTTTCTTCCTCATTTTGTTTAAAATTGAGAACTTCGTTCTCGGGAGTATCGTTCGAAGCTGTGGGTCTAGCCATGAGGACACGTAGACTATCCCACACAGACGAACAGAAAGCAAGTGAGAGAAAAGGGCGAACGAAAAAGGCAAACGAAAAAAGGAAAATATTTTTGTAAATTTTTGTTTTTCAGAAGTGGGGGAGAGGAAAACGAGAGGCAAAAAAGTAAATGCAAGAGATGAGTTTGCGACACTTACTTGGATGAGTTCTTGACTTGATCCTCCCCGGCAACGGCACCAGAAATTCTTCTCCTACGGCGACAGAAATCCTTCTGTCGTCTCTTGAGCTTGCGTTGGTTTTTTCCTTGAAGAGGAAAGGGCGATGCAGCACAAGAGCAATAAGTATTTCCCTCAGTTTGAGAATCAAGGTATCAATCCAGTAGGAGAATGGCGTCAAGTCCAGAGTACCTGCACAAACACAAAAGAGCTTGCACCCAACGCTATAAAGGGGTTGTCAATCCCTTCAAGATTGATTGCAAAGTGAGATCTGCAGGCGGAAAGTGCAACGAACTAAAATTGTAAGGCTGAAAATATGGTGTGAAATAGACCCAGGGGCCATAGTGTTCACTAGAGGCTTCTCTCAAGAGAGCAAATAATACGGTGGGTGAACAAATTACTGTCGAGCAATTGATAGAACCGCGCAAAGTCATGGCGATATCTAAGACAATGATCATACATATAGGCATCACGTCCGAGACAAGTAGACCGATACTTTCTGCATATACTACTATTACTCCACACATCGACCGCTATCCAGCATGCATCTAGTGTATTGAGTTCATGACGAACATAGTAACGCTTTAAGCAAGATGACACGATGTAGAGGGATAAACTCAAACCAATGATGAAAACCCCATCTTTTTACCCTTGATGGCAACAACACGATGCGTGCCTCGCTACCCCTTCTGTCACTGGGTGAGGTCACCGCACGGTATGAACCCAAAACCAAGCACTTGTCCCATTGAAAGGATCATAGATCAAGTCAGCCAAACAAAACCCACAACTTGAAGAGAATTACAAGGATATGAAATCATGCATAAGAGAGATCAGAAGAAACTCAAATAAGATTCATAGATAATCTGATCATAAATCCACAATTCATCGAATCTGGACAAACACACCGTAAAACAAGATTACATCGGATAGATCTCCATGAAGATCATGGAGAACTTTGTATTGCAGATCCAACAGAGAGAAGAAGCCATCTAGCTACTAGCTATGGACCCGAAGGTCTATGGTCAACTACTCACGCATCATCGGAGAGGTCATGGTGTTGATGAAGAAGCCCTCCGTATCCGAATCCCCCCTCCGGTAGGGCACCAGAACGTGCCCCAGATGGGATCTTGCGGAGACAGAAGCTTGCGGCGGCGAAAAAGTATTTTCGTGGATCTCTCTCGTAGTTTTGGATTTTTTATGAATTTATAGGCGGAAGAGGTATGGCAGACGAGCCATAGGGGACCCACAAGCCTGCTAGGCGCGGGGCCCCTTGGCCGCGCCTAGGGGGCTTGTGGGGTCCCCTGCCTTGGTTCTCAAGTCTGGCGCGTATCTTCTGTTCTGGAAAAAAAATCTTTTTAGAAGTTTTATTCCGTTTGGACACCGTTTAAAATCCTCCTCTGAAAAGGGTCAAAAACACGGAAAAAACAGGAACTGACACTTGGCACTGAGTTAATAAGTTAGTCCCAGAAAAGATATAAAAGGCATGCAAAACATCCAAAGTTTGACAAGATAATAGCATGGAACCATAAAAAAATATAGATACGTTGGAGATGTATCAATCCTGAGCTATATGTTTCTCGTATTTATAACCGATGAATTCCGAGGTTAGCTGACGGTGTGTCGTCGGTGCTTCATCGGTCGGGTGTGTGCATTGGTGAGTTGCACTGCAACTACTTGTCTTCCACCAACCATCTTTCCCGAGTCTTCCATTGACTTTCCATTTGCATTTTTCTACCTCGCATTTCTTGGTGTATCTCTTGTGGCAATCCGAGTGCACAACTATGAAAGGACTGTAGTGTTTGACGGCATACTCACACAACCACATCTTGAATTCTAGCATGTGCTCAAACATCAAACCTTTCTTTAGGTAAGACGTAGAAATCGCATTGGGTGTGCTACTTGGGAACATTCTAGCCTCAATTGTCTTGCTCATGCCACCGTCGACTATAGCCTTATCTGCAAGGCTAACATCACAAAACAAGGGAACTTTTTTATCGCTACCGGTGATTTTTGTATACCACTCCGCATCTTTCTTAGTGAAGCCATCCTCGTCCAACTCATTCACCGGGCCTTCATCATCCGACTCATCCACACAAGCACGCTGATACACAATGTCAGGATCCATGTCATCATGCCTTACTTGAGCCTCTACATCACCAACAATGTTGTGGTGCCTCTCATACTCTTCGTCGGAGTCATGAACATCATCTTTGATCGATGCACTACCTCCGAACTCATATTGGGGATACTCATTGGCTTCCACTTCAACTTTATGCTCAACAATAGGTGGCACACTACTATACATGCTCAAATCATCTACTAAGGGTTGGTCCAAGTCAACATGAAAAAGAGGAGCAGTGACCACCATACTAGCAACACTTCGAGTGACTTGACTACTTAGGATGCAACATCCTCCTTGTATGCAACCCAATGCAAATTGGACTTGATAGGCATTGTCTTCATTCGACACTTGTGTGCCGACCCAACATCATATCTTCCTAATAATTCAAGTTTCTGTCACAACCTCTTCATAAGTAGGACTCTCAAGAAATGTGAACATTTCCTCATACTTGTCAACAATATCAACATTCATGAATGCCTCTTTGTCAATATAATGAATATTCACAATCTTGTCCATCTAAAAAAGGAACAAAATTACCAATGCTAAGTATAACACATTCCTAACAAAACAACTAAGAAACATTACCCAAACCCTAACCCTAACCCTTGTCCATCCAAATTAAGCATTACCCAAACCCTAACCCTAACACTAAATCTTATCAATAAGAATAAACCAACCAATACAATGCAACACAATTGGAACAACTATACTCATTAGTAGATAAACTAAGAACATATATACTCATTATTGGAAAAACTATACTCATTATTAGGGCTACAACACATGAAAAAAAACCACCCAAATAGACAATTCCAACCAATAAAAAATGGGGAGATGAAGGATATTACCTCAAGCAACGCAAATGATACCGGATCCATGGACCAAACCAATCCTTTTGAAAGGATTTGAGAGGGGAGAAGTGGGGGAGAAATGGGAAAAAGGGGCTGCAGCTCGTGGAGATAAGAGAGTGAGAGTGGTGGAAGAAGAGAGTGAGTGGTGAGTGGATGGTGGCCCCCTAATAAATAGGCAGGCAGAAAGGCCATAGCCTTTGGCATTGCAGTGCTGGTCAGAAACGCCAGAGGACCTTGGCGTTGCAAGGAATGAAAAACGTCACAATGGACTGGCGTTTCGGTGGTGGTCAGAAATGCCACACCAGAGTGGCGTTTTGTAGTGGGGCAGCAACGCCACGGCTTGTGGTGTTTCAAATAGGGTTAGATCGTGAAATCTTTTCAAACCGGGTTCATTTTGTGCTCATCTTTTCAAAAAAGGTCAGAACATTGATTTTATCCCTTTAGTCCCTCCTAGGGCATACTTCAGTTGAGTCAAAAACCAGGACCAATTTGGTGTGTCTTCAACTCCAACCACTCCAAATGCTATGGGGTACATATTGTTGTTTGCATCCCTTCCAGTAGCAGCTAGTATTTGCGCCCCAGTAGTGAACTCAATGAAACAACCACCTAGGCCTATGAATGGCGTGCATCCATTAAAAAATCCCTCAACACATGCATTCAAACAGAAAAAAGACCATGAAACCTTGGTCCTGCAGTTGAATTTTCTCTTATTTTTTCACTTACAATAGTGACAATGCATCTGAATCTAGGATTTGTAGCTTTCACAGTCTCAAGATAATATCTCAGCCTCTGGTATTGCCTCTTGTGATCTCCAAGCACAATATCCTTTGATGTCATCCTTACTCTCCATGCCATCATCTTGGGGACCTCAACACCAAACCGCCTCTTTGCCTTGTCAACCATGTCAGGTATAGTAGTATTGGAGTCTGATCTGATCGTTTCAAGCATTTTGTTGCCAAGCCACTTTGAGCTAATCCTTGTCTTCTCATATTGGGTGGGACATGTGTGCTCCAACATCATGTTCTTAATGCAGAAAGTGGACTCATTACTCATCTTTGCTGCAACCATGTGGAACTGACAGCCCTCTCCATCACAGCACACTATAATCCTATCAATACAGTTCCTATGATATTTGTATCTTCTAAGTTGTTTGACATGCAAATTCACAAGAGCCTATCTAAATTGGTAAACATCTCTGAAACAAAGCATAAGGTGGAATTGCTGCTCTTGATGTAGCCTCTCATCATCATACCAGACCCTGGGTGGTCTTTTCATAGCTCTGCTCCTTCTACCGGAGGGGATAAGAAAGGACATGGGTTCATTTACATCATCATCAGCTTCAAAGCTTGTATCATCCTCTTCTGAAGATGGATATCACTCCTTATTCATGTTTCTGGTACCACTATAGTGGGACCTACTTGTAGGCCCATGCCTTTTTTACTTTCTTCTCAACAGGATCAAGAACTGCAATCTCTTGACAATAATCACCATCTTCCTCCAAGTCTATCTCATATAAATCTTCAGGGTCTCTGTCTCCTTCACAGTGTTTACTACTAATATATTGAGCTCTCTTCCTCTTAATGTCAGACTCTGATTCTTCTTCTTCTGCAACCGGGAGGATGACATGATGATGACCCACAAGTATAGGGGATCAATCGTAGTCCTTTCGATAAGTAAGAGTGTCGAACCCAACGAGGAGCAGAAGGCTCTGATAAACGGTTTTCAGCAAGGTAATAACTGCAAGCACTGAAAGTAGCGGTAACAAGTGATGGTGTAGTGAGGTGAAACGTAGCAGGTGAAAAGTAACAAGTAACAAGTAATAGCAACGGTGCAGCAAAGTGGCCCAATCCCTTTTGTAGCAAGGGACAAGCCTGAACAAAGTCTTATAGGAGGAAAAACGCTCCCGAGGACACACGAGAATTTCTATCATGCTAGTTTCATCATGTTCATATGATTCGCGTTCGTTACTTTGATAGTTTGATATGTGGGTGGACCGACGCTTGGGTACTTCCCTTACTTGGACAAGCATCCCACTTATTATTAACCCCTCTCGCAAGCATCCGCAACTACGAAAGAAGAATTAAGACAACGTGTAACCATAGCATTAAACTACTGGATCCAAATCAGCCCCTTATGAAGCAACGCATAGGCTGGGGTTTAAGTTTCTGTCACTCTAGCAACCCATCATATACTTACTACTCCCCAATGCCTTCCTCTAGGCCCAAATATGGTGAAGTGTTATGTAGTCGAAGTTCACATAACACCACTAGAGGAAAAGACAACATAAAGCATATCAAAATACCGAACGAATACCAAATTCACATGACTATTAATAGCAAGAATTATCCCATGTCCTCAGGAACAAAAGTAACTACTCACAAAGCATAATCATAATCATGATCAGAGGTGTAATGAGTAGCACCAAGGATATGAACATAAACTGTTCCACCAAGTAATCGAACTAGCACCAACTACAAATAGTAATCAACACTACTAGCAACCTTACAAGTACCAATCGGTGTCGCGAGACGGAGATTGGTTACAACTGATGAAATAGGGCCTGGAGATGAGATGGTGCTGATGAAGATGTTGATGGCGACGAGTCCCCTCCAATGAGAGGAGTGTTGGTGATGACGATGGTGACGATTTCCCCTCCGGGAGGGAAGTTTCCCCGGCAGGATCGTCCTGCCGGAGCTCTAGATTGGTTCTGCTCAAGTTCCGCCTCGTGGCGGCGGAGAATTCACGAAAAAGCTCCTCCCTGATTTTTTTCCGGACGAAACCCTTCATATAGGAGAAGAGGGGGGCCAATGGGCCACCAGGGTGCCCACAAGCCCTGTTGCCGCGGCCACCAGGCTTGTGGGCCCGTGGCAGCTCCCCTCTGGCACTTCTTTCGCCCAATATTTTTTTATAAATTCCCAAAAAATTCCACGTTGATTTTCAGGGCATTTGGAGTTGCGCAGAATAGAGGACTCAGACTTGCTCCTTTTCCAGTCCAGAATTCCAGTTGCCGGTATTCTCCCTCTTCAAATAAACCTTGCAAAATAAGAGAGAAAAGGCATAGGTATGGTACCACAAAGTATAATAACAGTCCATAAAGCGATAAATATCAACATGAAAGCATGATGCAAAATGGACGTATCAACTCCCCCAAGCTTAGACCTCGCTTGTCCTCAAGCAAAAACCAAGATCCATAAACATGTCCACATGTTTAGGGATGAAGGTGTCGATAAAACATAATACGGACATGAGGGTATCATGATCACACATAGAACAACAATACATCATAAAGATTCTTATGGGAAAGTAACAATTCCTTCACAAAGTAAAGTATGAAACAAAAACCTTACCGAGAAGTAGCCAACAACAGTCCATAGTCATTGAAGCAATTGCAATTTATCATAACATCAGAAAGAGCCAAGTAAGAGCTTCTAAAGCAAATCCACATACTCAATCATCTCTTCTGTTTTCCACAATTGTTACAACTCACGTGGTACTCATGGTATCAAAGTTTCAGTTGGACACAGAGAAAGATAGGGGCTTATAATTTTGCCTCCCAACCATTTACCTCAAGGGTAAAGTCAACAAAAATAAAGCATAAGTACTCTTCTCCAAGTTGATATATGAATATAGATCTTTCCCAAGCATATGACGGTAGCCAAGATAAAGGCGAAATAAGGAATTGGTGAAGATCACCATGACTCTTTCAAGGGCAAAAAGTAAAGGTACAAGATAGGCCCTTCGCAGAGGGAAGCAGAGGTTGTCATGCGCTTTTGAGGTTTGGATGCGTGTCCTCTTAGTGCGGAGGAACGTCACTTTATATTGCCTCCTGTGATAAAGAACTTTATTATGCAGTCTGTCGCTTTTATGTCTTCCTCATCACAGGTTCATATAAAGCTTATTTTCCACACACTAATATATCATACATATTATAGAGAAATTTTTATTGCTTGCACCGATGACAACTTACTTGAGGGATCTTATTCAATCCATAGGTAGGTATGGTGGACACTCATGGCAAAACTGGGTTGAAGGTTTATGGATGCACAAGTAGTATCTCTACTTGGTGCAGGAGTTTTGGCTAATATGAGGTGGAAGCAATCGTCACATGCTAAGGGATCTCTAAACATATAACATTGTTTGGAATCAAGCAAACACAATTCATTATGTTGTCTTTCTTGTCCAACATCTACTTCTAAGCATGTAATAGTTTGATGAGTGCTCACAATTGTAAAAGGTGTCCAAGATGATATATTTATATGTGAACCTCTCCTTCCTTATTACTTCTTATTAATTGCAACAATGACTGGGGTCCATGTTGGTCTATTCTCAACAAGTTTCAATCATCATACTTGTTATATATGAGGCTATCACTTTCCATAAGATCATCTCATGATCTTTCATGCTATCATTCTTTTCATACTTTTGATCACGGCACAAAACAAAGCCCTTGACTAAGATACTCTTTATTATATGGCTCGCAAGCTCGAATTCATCGGGGGAGACACAAGGCAAAAGACTCAAACTAAACACTAAAGACTTATCCCACTAAGAGAAGAAAGTAAAAACTGAAAAAGAAAGAACTAAAACAAAGGTAAAAGCAAAAGATATAAAGGTGATACGATACCAGGGCAACTCCCCCAAGCTTGGCAAAAGCCAAGGGGATTGCCCATACCAATGCTCAGTTGTCTTCCTTTGGTGGTGGTGGAGGAGTTGCAACATGAGTCTGATCCTCCGTCTTCCAAGGCATAGGTGCTCCATCATGGCAGGATGAACGAGTCGCCGGAATCCTCAAATCTGCAGCCACGTATTGATTTAAATCTATACTCATACTCACCGTTTTGGTTTTGCAGGTCATAGATCTGGCCCTGGAGTTGGGGAGGCTTGACTTCTTGAACTCCACATGGGTGTTTGCAGGTTGAGGTAGAGGAGCCTCCTCCTCGTCAGAGCTTGTTTGCTCCTTCCCCTTTAGTTCATGGTCCTCTTCCTCATCGGTGGTCTAGCCATATGGTTCCAAGTCCCCATAGACCTTGGGGTTAGCAAGGTAATCCGCCACATAGCTCTCCCCCTCTGAATCCTGAGAAGACATCTCGACCTAGATCTGCGGCAGAAAACAGGCTCGAAACGAAAACAGAGGAGAACTGCGCGATACGGAGATCAAAACCCTCGGGCGTATATATAATGATTTTTTCTGGACCAAAAGGAGTGCTCCGCAAGAAAACGGAGTCCGGGAGGCACACGAGGTGCCCACAAGCCCTGTCGCTGCGGCCAGGGGGGCAGGCCGCGGCGACCAAGCTTGTGGCCGCCTCGTGCGCTCTCCGGACTACTTTTTACTTTTCTATTTTTCCATAAATTCTAAAACGGAGAAAAATTCCTACTGGAAAAGTTTTGGAGTCCAATTACTTACCGAAACACATACCTCTTCGTTTTCAGGGTCTGAAACAGGCTGATAAACATCCCTTATGTACTCCTCTGGAGTTATGATATTGATGATATTGGTCTCAACATTTATGGGAGTACCAGAGATATAATGCTTGATTATTTGCCCATTTACCACTCTAGGAAAATTACCTTCCGTGTTATTGATTTTGATGGCACCGGAACGATATACTTCCTCGACAACGTAGGGACCTCCCCATTTAGAGAGAAGTTTGCCTGCGAAGAATCTTAAGCGAGAATTGTATAGCAGGACATAATCACCTACATTGAACTCACGTTTTTGTATTCTTTTATCATGCCATCTCTTAACCTTTTCCTTGAACAACTTGGCAATCTCATATGTCTAGGCCCTCCATTCATCTAATGAGCTGATATCAAACAACCGCTTCTCACCGGCAAGTTTGAAATCGAAGTTGAGCTCTTTGATTGCCCAATAAGCTTTGTGTTCTAACTCAAGAGGTAAATTACAGGCCTTACCATAAACCATTTTATACGACGACATGCCCATGGGATTCTTATAAGCAGTCCTATAAGCCCATAGTGCATCATCAAGTTTGCTAGACCAATTCTTTCAAGATCTATTGACAGTCTTTTGTAAGATCAATTTGATCTCCCTATTACTCAACTCCACTTGACTACTAGACTGAGGATGATAAGGAGATGCAACTCTATGGTTGACATCATACTTAGCGAGCATCTTGCGGAAAACACCATGAATGAAGTGTGAACCGCCATCAGTCATCAGATATCTAGGGACTCCAAATCTTGGGAAGATGACTTCTTTAAGCATCTTAATAGAGGTGTGGTGATCAGCATTTCTAGTGAGGATAGCTTCTACCCACTTAGTGACGTAATCAACAGCAACTAAGATGTGAGCATACCCATTTGAACTCGGGAAGGGTCCCATATAATCAAAGCTCGAGATATCAAATGGTTCAGTGACAAGTGAATAGTTCATTGGCATTTCCCGACGTTTACTGATGTTCCCTATTCTTTGGCATTCGTCACAAGATAAGACAAACTTACCGGCATCCTTGAAGAGAGTGGGCCAATAGAAACCTGATTGCAATACCTTATGAGCAGTTCTATCTCCAGCATGGTGTCCTCCGTAGGCTTTAGAATGACACTTCTGCAGGATCTGTCCATGTTCATTTTCAGGAATGCAACGTCTAATAACACCATCTACTCCTTCCTTATAAAGGTGAGGATCATCCCAAAAGTAGTGTCTCAAATCAAAGAAGAATTTCTTCTTTTGCTGGTAGGTGAAACTGGGTGGTATGTATTTGGCTACGATATAGTTTGCGTAATCAGCATACCACGGTGCACTATGTGAAGTACGGATGCCATTCAGTTGCTCATTAGGAAAGCTGTCATCAATAGGTCGTGGGTCATCAAGGACATTCTCTAGCCTGGATAAGTTATCTTCTATAGAGTTATCAGCACCCTTTCGGTCAACAACGTGCAAATCAAATTCCTGTAGCAGGAGAACCCATCTGATTAGCCTAGGTTTAGTATCCTTCTTCTCCATAAGGTACTTAATAGTAACATGATCAGAGTGAATAATGAATTTGGAATCAACTATATAAGATCTGAACTTTTCACATGCAAACACGACTGCTAAAAATTCCTTCTTCGTAGTAGCATAGTTTCTTTGGGCACTGTCTATAGTTTTACTAGCGTAGTGAATAACATTCAACTTCTTGTCAACTCTTTGTCCTAGAACAACATCAATAGCATAATCACTTGCGTCGCACGTGATTTCAAAGGGCAAGTTCCAATCAGGTGGTTGAACAATAGGTGCGGTTATCAAGGCCTTCTTAAGTATTTCGAAAGCTTCCTCACAATCCTCATCAAAAACAAAAGGAACATCCTTCTGCAAGAGGTTGGTAAGAGGCCTAGAAATCTTAGAGAAGTCTTTAATGAAGCTTCTATAGAAACCAGCATGACCTAGGAAACTTCGTATACCTCTGATATCTGTGGGGCAAGGCATTTTCTCAATTGCATCAACCTTAGCCTTATCAAGTTCAATGCCTTTCTCAGAGATTTTGTGTCCTAAGACGATGCCTTCATTAACCATGAAGTGGCACTTCTCCCAGTTCAAGACGAGGTTGGTAACTTTGCATCTCTGTAAGACTCGATCAAGGATGTTGAGGCAATCGTCAAAGGAAGAACCGTAAACGGGGAAATCATCCATGAAAACCTCAACAATCTTTTCACAAAAGTCAGAGAATATAGCCATCATACATCTTTGAAAGGTGGCATGTGCATTGCATAAGCCAAAAGGCATACGTCTATAAGCAAAGGTACCGAAAGGGCAGGTGAAAGTGGTTTTCTCCTGATCAGATTGTGCAACAAGTATTTGCAAGAAACCTGAATAACCGTCTAGAAAGCAGAAGTGTGTGTGCTTATATAGCCTTTCTAGCATTTGGTCGATAAACGGTAAAGGATAATGGTCTTTCCTGGTTGCCTTGTTCAGTTTCCGGAAGTCTATCACCATCCTATAGCCAGTAATAATCCTCTGTGGGATTAGTTCATTCTTATCATTAGGAACGACGGTGATACCTCCCTTCTTGGGTACACAATGTACTGGACTTACCCAATCACTATGAGCAACATGATAAATGATTCCTGCATCCAAAAGCTTTAATATTTCTTTTCTCACGACCTCTTTCATCCTAGGATTTAATCTCCGTTGATGATCAGCAACTGGCTTAGAATCAGGATCGGTTTTAATCTTGTGCTGACATAGAGTGGGACTAATACCCTTAAGATCATCAAGAGTATATCCAATAGCAGCACAGTGCTTCCTCAAAGTTTTTAATAACTTCTTCTCTTCGTGATTCGAGAGGTGAGCACTAATTATAATAGGATATATCTCCTTCTCATCAAGATAGGCATACTTAAGTGTATCTGGTAACTGTTTTATCTCGAACACAGGATCGCCCTTTGGTGGGGGAGGATCCCCAAGCAGTTCAACAGGTAGATTATTCTTAAGAATAGGATATTGTTCTAAAACAGTTTTATCTATCTCATCTCTTTCATCCATATGCATATCATTTTCATGCTCAAGCATATATTGCTCTAAAGAATCCGTAGGAGGCACATCAACAGAGGCAAGAGCAATGATTTCATCCCTACCAGACAACTCTTTTTCACGGGGTTGTCTTCCAAACTTGGAGAAGTTAAATTCATGGGACAAACCCTCGAAACTAACAGTGACAGTCTGTTTAATGCAATCAATATGAGCATTGACAGTGTTGAGAAAGGGTCTACCAAATATGATGGGACAAAAGCTATCTTGTGCAGTAGCAAGGACGAGGAAATCAGTAGGATACTTCGTCTTACCACACAGGACTTCTACGTCTCTCACAATTCCCACAGGGCAGATAGTGTCTCTATTAGCAGCGTAATAGTGACATCAATAGGTTCTAACTCAGCAGGTGCAATCTCATCTTTGATTTCATCATAAAGGGACCAGGGTATTGCACTAACACTAGCACCCATATCACATAAACCTCGATAACAGTGATCTCCTATCTTGACAGAAACAACGGGCAGGCCAACTACAGGTTGTATTTGTCTTTCGCGTGAGGTTTAGCAATTCTAGCGGAGTCCTCACATAATTTGATAGCATGCCCGTCTATGTCTTCTGCTAAGAGATCTTTGATAATAGCAACACTAGGTTCAACTCTAATTTCCTCAAGGGGTGCAAGTGGTCTAATGTAACCCCTACGTATCACAGTTGGAGCTTTAGAATAATCCTTTTTCCTAGCAGGGTAAGGTGGTTTCTCAGTGTAGGCACAAGGAACAATAGGATCATTATAGGCAATGACTTTCTCTTCAACTAGATTGGGTTTAACTATGTTGACTTCTACAGGAGGATTATACTTAAACCACTCTCTTTGGGAAGATCAATATGAGCAGCAAAAGATTCACATAGAGAAGCTACTATCTCAGAGTCAAGTCCATACTTAGCGCTAAAATGTCTAGAAGTGTTTGTTTCAACAAAAGATTTAACGCAATGAAACTGGAAATTCATACCTGACTCCTTACCTTCTTCAAGCTCCCAATCTTCAGAGTTACGTTTGATTCTTTCCAATAAATTCCACTTGTGGTCAATATCCTTCTTCATAAAAGAACCAGTACAAGAAGTGTCAAGCATGGTACGATCTTCATGAGAAAGCCGAGCATAAAAGTTTTGAGTGATAATTTCTCTCGAGAGCTCATGATTGGGGCATGAATATAGCATTGATTTAAGCCTCCCCCAAGCTTGAGCTATGCTTTCCCTGTCACGAGGCCAAAAGTTATAAATATAATTCCGATCACGATGTACTAAATGCATAGGATAAAACTTTTGATGAAATTCCAATTTCAACCGATTGTAGTCCCATGATCTAGTATCATCACATAGCCTATACCATGTCAACGCCTTATCCTTCAAAGATAAAGGAAAGACTTTCTTATTTACCTCATCCTCGGGCAAACCTGCAAGCTTAAATAAACCACAAACTTCATCTACACAGATTAGATGCAAGTTTGGATGTGATGATCCATCTCGTGTAAAAGGATTAGCCAGTAGTTTCTCAAGCATACCCGAAGGAATTTCATAAAAGATATTTTCAGTAGGTACCTTAGGTTGAGGAGCAACTCCTCGTGCCTCCGTCCGTGGTGAGGATACCCCGAACAAATTCCTCAAAGGAACAGTTTCCATAGTGACAAGTGACAATAAATTTCAGCACAGTATATAAATGTTTCCTTACCAAATTCCACTTACCTAAGGCGCTTCACTCCCCGGCAACGGCGCCAGAAAAGAGTCTTGATGACCCACAAGTATAGGGGATCAATCGTAGTCCTTTCGATAAGTAAGAGTGTCGAACCCAACGAGGAGAAGAAGGCTCTGATAAACGGTTTTCAGCAAGGTAATAACTGCAAGCACTGAAAGTAGCGGTAGCAAGTGATGATTTAGTGAGGTGAAACGTAGCAGGTGAAAAGTAACAAGTAACAGGTAATAGCAACGGTGCAGCAAAGTGGCCCAATCCCTTTTGTAGCAAGGGACAAGCCTGAACAAAGTCTTATAGGAGGAAAAACGCTCCCGAGGACACACGGGAATTTCTGTCATGCTAGTTTCATCATGTTCATATGATTCGCGTTCGTTACTTTGATAGTTTGATATGTGGGTGGACCGGCGCTTGGGTACTGCCCTTACTTGGACAAGCATCCCACTTATTATTAACCCCTCTCGCAAGCATCCGCAACTACGAAAGAAGAATTAAGACAACGTCTAACCATAGCATTAAACTAGTGGATCCAAATCAGCCCCTTACGAAGCAACGCATAGACTGGGGTTTAAGCTTCTATCACTCTAGCAACCCATCATCTACTTACTACTCCCCAATGCCTTCCTCTAGGCCCAAATATGGTGAAGTGTTATGTAGTCGACGTTCACATAACACCACTAGAGGAAAAGACAACATAAAGCATATCAAAATACCGAAGGAATACCAAATTCACATGACTATTAATAGCAAGACTTATCCCATGTCCTCAGGAACAAAAGTAACTACTCATAAAGCATAATCATAATCATGATCAGAGGTGTAATGAGTAGCATCAAGGATCTGAACATAAACTCTTCCACCAAGTAATCCAACTAGCATCAACTACAAATAGTAATCAACACTACTAGCAACCTTACAAGTACCAATCGGAGTCGCGAGACGGAGATTGGTTACAAGTGATGAACTAGGGTTTGGAGATGAGATGGTGCTGATGAAGATGTTGATGGAGACGAGTCCCCTCCGATGAGAGGAGTGTTGGTGATGACGATGGCGATGATTTCCCCCTCCGAGAGGGAAGTTTCCCCGGCAGGATCGTCCTGCCGGAGCTCTAGATTGGTCCTGCTCAAGTTCCGCCTCGTGGTGGCGGAGAATCCACGAAAAAGCTCCTCCCTGATTTTTTTTCCGGACGAAACCCTTCATATAGCAGAAGAGGGGGGCCAGTGGGCCACCAGGGTGCCCACAAGCCCTGTTGCCGCGGCCAGGGGGGCAGGCCGCGACCACTAGGCTTGTGGGCCCCTGGTAGCTCCCCTGTGGCACTTCTTTCGCCCAGTATTTTTTATAAATTCCCAAAAAATTCCATGTTGATTTTCAGGGCATTTGGAGTTGCGCAGAATAGAGGACTCAGACTTTCTCCTTTTCCAGTCTAGAATTCCAGCTGCCGGTATTCTCCCTCTTCAAATAAACCTTGCAAAATAAGAGAGAACAGGCATAAGTATGGTACCACAAAGTATAATAACAGCCCATAAAGCGATAAATATCAACATGATCTACAAAATCTTCATGAAAAACTGAGTCATCATCTTCATCAGATGTGTCCTGATTTACTGCATCCTCCTCTTCATATGTATCAAACTAGAAATCTGCATAATTAACCATAACTTGACTGTTAACCTGCTGCAACGGATTATTTTCCCGCTCCGCATGTGCCATCTCTAGCTTAATTGGGCCATTTTGTGTGCCCAGAAGTAACTCACATGGTGGAGGAACTACTTTTATTGGCTCATAGTTCACACTCTCTTGTGTACCAACTAAATCATTTGTTGTTTTGTGCGCAACACCTCACTCATTAACAACCAATACAATAGGGTCCACTGTTAAATCTCCAATTGTTTTAGCTAGTTCCACTTCTTCATCTTGTGCATTTTTTGAACTGGGGTTTGCTTAATATTTAACTTCCCCTCTTTAACATACAAAGGAAATGTCTGACTGCTTCTAAATTGATTAATTATCTCATCTACTTCAGTGTTGTTACTGATGACACAAATCCCTTGCAGCCCTATGCCTTCCTTCCTCAAGTAGCAAATACTATCATCACTTCCATATCCATATATGACCATCACATTAAGCAACTTGCCATAATTGATGTCTCTCTCATACATCTTCATAAGCCCATACTTTTTTGCAGCATCTTTAGATGGAAACTGGAAATATAATGACCATGGCTCCTCGGGCCTACACAATACAAAAGCAAATAATAACATTTTTAGTACAATGCCACAATAAAATCTATAACAGATTCACATCAATAAGTACCATAAACTAGGCAACACAACTAGAACTAACCCACATTATCCTAACTAAGTAGTATTGCTACATCTAACCCTAGGTTTTTGGCACCGAGATTACATGGGTGGAGATGGAGCGAAGGGGGATAATTCCTCCCCCAACGAATGAGCCGGCGCCACAGCCTTCTCTGCCTCCTCCGCAGCACACTTGTCTGCCTCCTCCGCATATAGGGACGGCAGCGGAGGACACTCCCACCCCCCACCGATGAGTCCGAATCCAGGTCGCGGAGGCCATCGAGGTTTGGGCGGCAGGGTTGGGCACAACTTTCCAACCGGGTCCCATTGCGGGAGGCGGCCACCGGAAGAACATGCAGCGCCGCAGTCGAGACCTTCTCCGCCATCGCCGTCGCGAGAGCTGGTCGCCATTAGTCGCGAGAGGAAACTAAATTAGGAGTGGAGGAAACGACGGTGGGTGACCTAAGACACGGGAAAGGAAACGACCATCTCCCGCCATCTAATGGCGCGCGTGAGCCCGCACCATGTCGACCCAACAGGTCGGCCCCACGTGTCGGTTTGGCTGTTTTCAACGCCAAATCTGCCCTGTCAGTGCTCCGCGTTACTCATTAGGCTTACAAGTGGTGTTTCTACAGAGATCACTACACAAAAACCAAGGAACAATCCATACAGATGCACTTGCCCAGAAAATGCAAGGGAGAACACTAAATTAAACCACTTGCCATTGACACATTTGTCATTGACACAATAAATAAACATGACCTGACGTTCGTTGGCAGCCTGCTAATCGCAAGCATTGACTAAAGGGAAACACTTCGTTACAGTAGTCTGATGTGAAACAATCGTCAGACCTGCCGTATGCCATGGATTTATATTTTGATCTCATGGCTGCCATAAGCCCAATACTAACCATCCGGTTTTTTAGTCCACCTTCCTATAATCTCTCCCTGAATTAATCTCGTGAACAAACTCTCCCCGTCTTCCCTGCCCGTCCGTGATCGGCGCCGAGCTCGGCATGCTCCTCGCCGCCACAACTCCCTCCCTAGCACGAGTTCATGACCCGCCCATCAACGACCTCTGCCCCCTCTCGCCGGTGTGCCATGCGGGGACTAGCCAACACCTACTCCTCGACGACCTCGTAACCTCCCTCATCATCGCACTCAAATCCACCAGGATCCGGCCCTACTCCACCTGCAGTTTTGGCCTCCGATCCAGGAATGAGCCAGGACGAATGGAGTAACACAGGTTTCCCCACCCCATCCTAGTCTGATCTAGGGCTTGGATTATCTCCTTTTCATGCTTTTTAATTCCTAGTCTGGTCTAGGGCTTTTTGATTCAGGAATTACTGTGCTTCTATATGTCACTACCCGTGTTACATAACTTAAGTTTCTATGCTTCCAAATGTCATGCTCCCTATGCATCCTCTCTAGCTTGCGTTAGCAGAACCATGCTTCTAACGCTTATATATTTTCTGTATAACAATGCCGAATTGCTTCCTATATATCTCATATATATGTTACGTATGCTAACGGCGAATTCAGCATTGCCTATTTCTCCAGTAGCCAAAGTAATTATACCCAGTTAACCTTTTTTTCCCCAGATTCTTTTACGGCCTACTTAGTTCTATATCTAAGCTTTGGAAGCAAAATTCATTTTCATTAGCAAAAAAATTGATAGATTCATAATTCCATTTATTCCGACACGACGACTTGTAGCGCACAATATTCCTTATGTACCCTTACAAAAAATTGGTTTCTATATGCCATTTTGATTCTACCAATCATAGTGAAGTTCTGCAGCAGCCATTGCCCATATGTGCTTCATATTATACATACATTTTACAGGAACTACACTACATCAATCACTACGAGCATAGGCTATTCTAATAAACTTCCAGTGCACTAACACTGTTCTTAGTGTAATATGTTTTCCTGTGCAACTTTTGTGCTTCCTTGTTTCTAACTTTTTTTCTATTTATAGCCTCTTTCTGTACCCAACTTCAGCCATGCTTCTTATTTCCACGCTATTCCAAGTGAGGCTATTGATGTTGAGTGTGACGTCATCATGACCAGGCACCGCTATTCGTCACCGACTGTTCTGTTGGTGATTAGGAGCTTGCGGTATGCGTAGAGCTTATCCATGAGCATGTGAAGCAGGCGTTGAAACTTCGGCAAGACGGAAGTGAAAATAGCGTGATGTAAGTGATGCTTTGAACTATTCATGCTTCCTCAGAATTATGTTTGTTCAGTTCAGGTAATTTACCGCAATAGAACCATGCTTCAAAATATCCATTCTTAACCATCCAATGTTTTTATATATGTATCCTGAAGCTTCTTTCTAGTACTAGTTGTTTCTTTCTACCTTCTATTCGGATGCATCATGCGTAAATGTCTTCTGCTTCAAAGGTGCTCAAACATCGCTGGCACTGCATGGGTGAGATGCTGACCCGAGGGATCATGGAGCTCAAGGATCAAGGGTACTAGTAGCATGCAGACGAGTCACGACAGCAAGCACACGAATCAACAATGGGAAGTGGTGGCAAAACCCCGTTGGCGATGGAGACCTCTCGCACCATTACTACCTAGCTCAAGATGATTGGAATTCTTGCTTTCTAATACTTCGGAAACAACATGGGACACAACTGCATCATCAAGCTTCATGAACAAGTAGGAAGCATATGCCTCTTAGAAAAACGAAACGACATGGCTACTTTTCAATGTTTACGAAAGCCTTCGAGAAGCTAGTAGGAAGCATGTGGCAAAATCAATAGAAATAATTGTGAGTACCGACCTTACAAAAAATTATTTTAATTATAATTTGATTTGTTTTCTCGGTTTCTCCTATAAAGCAAGCTCACCTTAGGCCGAAGCAAAATTTTATGTCTCTAGATGCACATCCCAGTTTGGTTGAAGCATGTACCTTCAGGAGAGTGAAAGTAATTGTGTTTTTTATGGAAACAACGGAAGTAATACTATGGTTAGTAGGAACAGTATTGTGATATATTTTTACCAAATTGAAGCAACTTGAATTCAGCCTGCAAGCTAATTTCCTGATCATCATAAACAAAAATTTATTGTTATGGAAGCAAACAATTATGTTACCAATATTTGGTTTCTGAAGAAAATACAGGGACTATTTTCCTAAAATAAGGAACATACTAAATCAAGAACATAATTAATTGATTTCGTACATCATGAACAATGCTTCCTTTGTATTATACTTCTGTGCATCAAGAATAATGCTTTCATGGGATTTAGAAAGAACATGAATACGTAATTAATTGCCAGATATAGCCGTGAGAAATAACTGTATTTCTAAAATTATTTTCATAAAAAATGAGATTTGGCGTAATTAGAGGAAGTGATTTTGGAAGCAAAAATTGAGTTTGTGTGGTTGCTGAATAGGAAGCAACTAAACTTACGGTAGTATTTAGTTAAAAGCACGCAATTACAGGGGCGGGGCAGTTAACGGGAAGCAGCAAATTAGGAAAGCAATATCGCGTGGGGTTTTATACAGATCGGACGACCATTATGATCCTAATCCTACGGCTTTGGAGTAGTCTGATAGGCAGCAATAATCTGATCCCTAGCAGCGCCCTTGACTAAACTAGTTTCTAGATCGATCGTTTTACGGTTTCTATGACGTTTCCTAAAAACGCTCGCCCCTGTGTAAATTATGTCTTTTCGTCATCCCTTCTATATTAAAAAAGACAATGCTTCTATCAATTCCTCACAAAAAAATTAAACCACTAAATAAGATACTTTGCGTGTATATAAGTTGTCCTATATGTGTTAATTTTTTGGAATTAATATGTGTTAATTTGGGGTTGATTCCTGCTTGTGTGGGTCTGCAGTTGCCTAAGGGACGTGTCGGTCCGCATGTATCTCTCGCGAGCACATGCGTGTTGGCTCATGTCTTTTGGCTATGTATATGGAGAAAAAAGTGTATGTTGGTTTTTAAATTTGTACATGAAAAAATGTATTTTTTTTATCTTTATAACGCATTTTATACAACGACGTGTATGTTGTATCCATCTGATCTTCATACGTGTCAAATTGTATGAAGATCTTTAGAGCAACTTTAACAGACCCTGCAAAACGGCCGACCCACAAAAAATCCGGCGACTATATGGGTTTGGGCTCATTTTCCTACCAGAACAAACACTCCAAACGCGGCCCGATCTAGAAATGTTTTGTGGTGGCCCGTAAACGCCGTCCCCTCGTCCGGTATAACTACGGGTTCGACCGCTGGATGCGGGTCAAAACCCTATCCGTCCGCCGCCGCGAAAAACCCCCCACCTCACCGTCGGCGCCTCCAATCCGCCGCCGCGCGCCTCCAATCCGCCGCCGCGCGCCTCCATTACGCCGTGTAGCCGCTCCAATCCACCGCCGCGCATGGCCAGCTCCGGTAGCCGTAGGGACGACGAACCCGAGAGGGCTCGTCGCGTCAGATCCGACGCCGCCCGTAAGCGCGCCGCCCGCCGGTACACGCGCTGGGGCCTGACGCCGCCGCCGTCGCTCCTCCGTCGCGAGACATAGGAGTACGACCGCACGCGCGGCCGCATCTTCTCCGGCAGCAGCTCAATCGAGGCGTCGAGCTCCCGCTCGTCCTCCTCCGTCCCACCGGTGAAGAGGGAGCTCGAAGAGCTCCCCTCGGTTAAGATGGAGCCGGAGGCCGAGGCTGTGCCGGAGCGACGTGCCGGGGCCGTCGTCGGACCGGACGACTTCCTCCCTCCGGCGGAGCCGGATAGCCTCCTGTCCGTGCTGCTGGCGCGGAGTGCACGGGAGGCCGAAGAGGGCCAGCAGCGCCGCCGGAGGGAGGAGGAGATCGACACCGTGCTCTACGAGCAGGGTGTCGCGTCGGCCATCGCCTTCGGCCACAAGGTGGAGGAGTGGCGCTGCGAAGCTACTGCGCAGAAGCGCATCTACGTCGAGCTCTCCTCCGACGAGGACGACGACTGAATGTAGGCTATCTACTACTGCACGAGCTCGACTCCGGTGAGCTCCATTTTGCGTAGTGCAGTAGTATCGGTAGTAGCTCTAGTAGGTGATGCCCCCCTCTAGTAGTGAATGTAGTGTTGTATGATCATGAATGTAGTGTTGTATGATCATGACTGTAGTTCTGAACATGGCCGCGAATGTTTATTTTTTAAATTATGCAGTTTCATTATACGGGTTTTGTTCTTCAGCGCAATTTTTCGTCCCGCAAAACCCCACTTCAACGAACTGCAAAACGTGTTTGCAGGTCATGAATATACAGGGTCTGCTAGAGTTGCTCTTACATGGCTTATGATTCATGATTGACTTAACTTGAAAAACAACCTTCCATGCAAGCACTTGCATATCGTCTCACTCACTATGTCGGTGATGCGGGTTTGATGATGAAATCAGATCACACATCTGACTGTTCGGGTTGATGCGGATTTAATGATGAAACCAGCTCACAACTGTCCGTTCATGCTTGGGCTCTTCCCTACAGATAACATTGATGACCTTTTGATTGCCGTCTCCCGACACAAATGGATGCGATTATCTGACAATCCATACTTATTATCCCGTGGAAGATTGGGATTTCAAAACTGCTGTGAACAGACCGTCTTTTCATGACGTTCCTAGAGTGCTTATGTAATTTTCTTTTGTAACTAGATAAACGTTATAAACTTAAAAAATATATTCAGACGGGAAGCTCCTTCGTGATTTTTCAAAAAAGATATAATGCATTTTAAAGTATAAAAAATTACACTTTTTCATCACACACACACATATAATTTTACATGCACTTAGCTCATCATGAGCTCTTTAAACTAATATAGAAGTGTTTGCTCTAAATTTTAGATATACTTAGCTCATTGAGGTTGAATAATTAAAATGGAAGAGACGATGACTTACACCTTTCCAATATATTAAATAATTAAAAATAAAAGAGGTGGTAACTTACACCTTCCCAATATAGTTTTTTACTTCACTCCTTAATATGTCGTAGATTTTTTTTGATGTGTACACTTTTCGTCGGACGAAATCGAATACGTACATCAGAATACAGAATAGCACTTCCCTTCACATCTCTCCTAATAATAAAGCACAGAGCGCTTCTGCCGTCCGTCGTGGCAATTTTGCAAAAAAAAAAAAAAAATCTGTGTTTTGTTGAAATCAACCCGCAGTCCTTCATTAAGTGAAAAAAAAAACTTGTCCCATTACCTCCGTCTTCCCCACCCCGCAGACCTCCTGCCCCCTTCGTATCCAGATCGAACCAGAGAGAAGAAGAAGAGGGGAGCCCGCGCCGCAGACGCCCCCGCCCCCACCCCCAACCCAAGCGTCCCCCCCCCCCCGCCGCCCCGAGAAGGAGAGGCGAGAGAGGAGAGGAAGGTTCCGAGAGATGGCAGTCCCGTAGCCGGGTGGAGGCGAGGCTGCTGGCCGGTTCCAGGAGCACAGGGCCCATGACTGGCGGACGTCACCGGAGGCGCCGTGCGGTACATCATCAAGGACCTCGGCATGGCGCTGGAGGTCGGCGACGACCAGGAGGAGGAGGCCAATGTGCTGTCAGGGTCGGCGCTGTACCGACAGATGTTCTCGGCCATGGCGGAGACCGGCGACGGCGAGCTGTGCCTGCAGGGACTCATCACCGTCATCGAGCGCCTGAACGACATCCACAAGTAAGGCAGGACATGTGTTCATCAAAATGCCGCAACCGGATATGGACCCATGGTCATGTATTATTAGTTTTTTCGTGGACAAAAATTCGATCTCTATGTCATGTTTTTAACAAAAGATTTGTGGATGCTATCATCAATCGTAATATTATCATTTTTTTGCTTATTTGTGGATGCTATTCTTGTTTTCTTGTTGATGTTAACAACGGTATTTCAGTTCTTTTTACCAAGTGCGGTACTCTGATAAGTTAATAAATTGTTCTATGCTTGTAATCAAGGTGTTGACAAGGTAATAAATTGCTTCTTTGGACATCATATGATGTTCATACAAATTTGGCGGCTTTGACGATTGATGTAGAGAATGTTAAGTGGAATATCAACCAGATATTGTTGTAGTAGTTGTAATGCGGATATGTTGAAAAATCTGTAGTAAAACTCATATCCAGGGCACTACTTTATTTGCTCAGTTCACTTACAGAAGCATGATTTATCATTTTCCCTTTTTTAGCTTGCCATATAAGAAGTTATGCATCGCACTACATGATCTAAACAATCAATTATGCTTATCATATCTGTTGAAAGAGAAAGATAACTTAGAACAGAGAAGTGATGTTCATTAGTTTGCTTTGAACTTTTTACTCAGTTGCCTTGCGACTTAATGTAATTATTATGACAATGCAGATTATTGATCTGGCAACACTAACCGGTGCATGTCTTGTTGCACTTGGGCCTAGCATTGCTAGTAAGCTCAAACACATATTTTCCTCTTAGCCAAGTTCAATTTTGTGTGCTTCTAAGATGGAAATAGTGGGGTACTCTGAAGTCATGTATACTAATGAACATGTCTCTTCAGAAATCCTCACACCAAGTGATGAACTAGCCCAGGAAGTCACTGCTGCATCTGAGTTATCGGGGGAGAAGTTCTGAAGATTGCCCATGGAGGAAAGCTACTGGGAGCAGATGAAGTCTGGTGCGGCATACATGGTCAACACGGGCGGTCGACAACGGTTCCATCACAGCTGCCCTGCTCCTGAAACAGGTATAGCATCTCTCTAGAATGACCAAAGCATCCACATGTGTTCGTTGAAAAAGGTCGCATCATACTTGTACTAGGTTGAATTTTCCTCCGGACGGTTCCATCACAGCTGTCCTGCTCCGGAAACAGGTATAGCATCTCTCTAGAATGATCAAAGCATCCACATGTGTTTGTTGAAAAAAAAAGGTCGCATCATACTTGTACTAGGTTGAATTTTCCTCCGGCAAAGCTGACGAACTCTAATGTGCTTGCATTGCAGTTTGTCGATGAGAAGGTTCAGTGGATGCACATCGACAAGGTTCAGTGGATGCACATCGACATGGCAGGCCCGGTGTGGAACGACACCGCCACTGGCTTTGGCGTGTCCACCCTGGTGAAGTGGGTCCTCAAGAACTCATCATCATCCTGAAGGTGAAGTGGGTCCTCAAGAACTCATCATCATGAATGAACTCCCCCATAACAACGTCAGTGAATGAATGGTTTCATTACCAGTGAATGAATGGTTTTTATTTGCTTTTGGCTAACGTTTTATTTGCTTTTGGCTAACGTATGGAGTGTGAAGCGATAGAATAAGGAAGGGTTTCATGGGGAAAAATAAAGCAGCATGTTGTTGAACACTTTCCTTATCAGATTAAACGACGTTTCATTTCGTCGTTTCCATATTGTGTCCTATCAGATTAAACGACGTTTCATTTCGTCGTTTCCATATTGTGTCCGTGACTGCTGTCTGGTGAACATTTTTGCTATAATTAGTTTAACCTTATGTTAAAATTGATTATAAAAATGATGCACAATTGCATATGAAAAGTTGTGTCTTTTTTTCACCCGGTGCAACGCACGGGCATTTGTACTAGTCATCAATAAAGAACACTGTTTTGATTACAACTCGGTCAAGAAATCGCTGTGCCTGGATCTCTAAAATCTTCGTAGTTCTACATTACATGTCTTTCCGAAGCTGTATAAAAATGCCTTCACCACTTCTATCAAAAAATTGTAAGAATATTATGAAAAAAAAACTATCAATAGGTGGTGTTGAGCAAATTAGAAGGGCGCGGTAGCAACATCTCGTTCTGCGGCGGTGCGGCCATACTGGCGGTGGCAGCAAATGCTATCATCGTCAAGAAACGCGTAGGGATTGAACATGTCATAATCTTCGTCGCCCTGGTCGTCCTCCTCGTCGGAGTCGGTCATGGAGTCCTTCCTGACGCCCAGCACCGGCTTGAGACCCTGCAGCACGCAGCAAGTTCCATAAATATCAGCTGGTTCGTCCATCGTCATCACAAAACTGAGAGACAGAAGCTAGCCGATCGACCATGAACGATCTGCTGGATCGTCCAGATTGTAAGTAAAGCTGCTCGTTACCTCGGTGAAGATCCGGACGGCGTCCTCCGACGAGTGCGTTCTCAGGACATACAGCGCCGCCTCCTGCAGAAGTGGATACGTACGTCTTAGAGAACCGTCTTAAGAGAAGGTTGAGAAAGATCGATGAGAGCTAGGCTCGGTGGCGGTGCCTCACCCTGGCGTACTTGAGCTCGTGGAGGGAGAGCGCCTTGGGCTCCCACTCCATGGACGCCATGCTCCCCGCGGCGCCCGCGTGGGGCCGCATCGATCTCAGCTTCGTCGGACGTGCTGGGGGATGACCGGAATGTATCACGTACGAAACGTGTAACGCGCAGGCCGGGCAAAAATTGCAGATGAGAAATGCGTGTGTGTGTGTGTGTGTCTACTGCTTCCGTGCAGCAGATAACAACGGAGTTCCTGTGTCGTTGCCTATTTATAGCACGACGAGGCGTCGGTCGGACGAAGAGAAAGTAGGCACGAACTCCACGCGTGTCGACCGGCGCAAGCGCGCACGTCGTGGAAGCGTCGTGACACGCGGGGACGGAGAGCCGTCACCGGGTCGCGGTCGTCCACCCCGCATGGCGCCAGTGCATGGCGAGGCGGCCGGCATGGGCCAGTGGCTGCCCGGCGCGTGGCGTCCGCTCGGGGTTACCATCGCGTGTAGCGTGACGTGTGATCCTGACGCCGCCGACGCGCGCGCGCGCGGGGCTGGGATGCGCCCGTTGCTTCGCGATGCTGTGCACTTTTGTGTTTGTGGAGCCTTTCCACCGGACGAATACTTCCTGATGTGACCGGGGCCGGTCTGCTTCTACCGGTGGTTTCCCACGGTATTTTCGCTGCATATATACGTACCGAGCGATATAGACGGACACCGCGTGATTGTTTTTTTTTTGAGCAGGACACGCGATTATCGACAGGACAGGAAGTAGACGAGATCGTCTTCTTTCTCTCCTTTTTATCTGACAGCGACGAGGTACATGGCCACCTTCGAAAAATAGCTGATCAAATCTCCTTTCAAGATACTGTTCATACCATGTTCGTTTCTCTTGTATTCAGGGGCGGCCGGCCTGGGCCAGTGGCCACCCCCATCGATTTCGAGAGGGGTGTGCTGGCTGTAGAACTTTTGTTAACTCATGATAATTAGTACTGGATCATGGAAGTAACTATATTGATATAAGAGCATCTCTAGTAGGTCCCATATAACACCGATCTGTAAAACGTGTTTACAGTTCGTGAAAAAACGATTTTATGGACCGGTGCGGACGAGAGCAGAGTTAGACCCCGTAAAATGAACCTGTAAAAAAGATATTCGCAGAAGATGTTTTTTTACGGGTCAACTCGGGCTGCGACGGAACAGACCCCCTAAACTTAAAGTGTAAACCGAATTTTCGCTTACATTTTCCCCCATATCTTCTTCTTCCTCTCGCCCGTGTCCATGATCAATTAAATTTGTTCCTAAATACAGGGTCGTCGATCCCTGAATACATCCAGGAGCTAGCTAGCTAGCTTCCGTCGCCGACGTCGAATCCGGCCAGGACGAGCAGGGTGGCCATTAGGACGGGCGGGGTGGCGTTCAGGGACGTCCGGAGCGACGTATGGTGGACGTGGACGGCGGACGCGGAAGTTTTTGTGGTAGTTAGGCTCCCGTCAACTGCTTTCTTTCGATACAGGGCACCGTAGAAGCGGACGCGAAAACTGTATTTTTGCAGATCGGGAGAAGCTTTTTATCGTGCCCCATAAAAATATGTACATGTCCGACGCATTTGCAGGGTCTGATCAGACAATTTTTTCACACGGACCTGTATTTTAACGATTATTTTGCAGGTCATATATAATGCTCCGACCCGCAAAATAATTAGTCAAGCACGAAGTTGGAAAAAGGCCCAAGCCTAGGAAGCAAACGACGTCGGCCCATTAGATGGATACATAACTTTTGTTTTTGGACCGAATGCACCTGCACTACTTGATGATGGATTAGTTGACTACCAGCAGTCGACTACCTGCACTACTGCATGTGTTCGTTGATTGTCTCCCCTGTGCGCTAGGACATCGCAAGCGTCCGGCTGCGATGCGTGTATTCGTCATCTCTCACCCACGTGTGCTAGGGCATCGCCAACGTCCGGCGGTGATGGGCGTCGCCTGCGGCCGGTCTATGCGCCAATTTCATGATATCCCTCTATCAGGAGCTTCAAATTGCACCATGAGAACAACACTATACCACTCACGCCGGATTTAAGGTAATCATACTACGATTTCATGTCTTGAATATCATGTGTTATTACTATTATTAGATTTTTATATAAAACTGCTAGATGCAAGATACTGTTTGTTCATCGGTTATAAATTATACATATTGTCTATGTACATAATAGCCCCAATATCACATATATTTATATACAAACTGCCAAACAAATATTTTGCGCAAATAGAAATTTCACAACAAACTAGAATCCAAAGTACACAATATGAGATTCTGGTTACATGCGTTTTTTTGTGTTAGTTATACATCCAAACTAATAAAAATCTACATGTTTTCTAAGTACAAAATATATATTATCTCGTGTTGGTCTTGTATGGTCATTGTATTAAAAAGTGTATGAAAATCGTCATCTTAGCTCCCCATACTTAAATCCTGGCTCCGCCCCTGTTTGTGTTGGACAGGACTTTTCAAAGACAAGGATGCGGAAAAGCTTCACGCTGAAACTGAGATGATTCGCAATGGGACCATAATGTTGACAAAAGTCTGCAACAACTCAAGAAAGATTGATGCAGAGCGTTGAGGTCGCCATCTCCGGTCGTGGAGGTCTAAGAGCAACTCTAGCAGACCCCACATCCGTCCCCGACCCGCAAAATAACCGCCAAAATGCGGGTCGAGGCGGAAAAGCCTGCCCGATCAGACCCCGCATCCCGTCCTGGTCCGCAAAAAATTTTAGGGGGCGCGGTAAATTCCCAACCCCAACCTGGGAAAACGAGGGTTTCCCCCTCGTGGCTGCGGTGCCCTGCATAACAGAGAAGCAGTTGGCGGGAGAGACATTTCAGCCCGCGCTATTTTCCCCCTCCCTTCCACCGCCGCCCCGCCTTTGCTTCCGCCCGCTCACCACCGGCGATTCCGGCCATATCTGTAGGCGAGCCGCTGCACCGCCCCTCCGGATCCGGCGAGAAGAGCCGCCTCCAGCCGCCGCCGCCGCCGGGGATCGACCACCGCCTCGCCGCCGCCGTCGGTTAGTACCTTTTTTTGTGTTTCCTACTATCCTCCCGCCAACTGCCCGAGAAGATGGAGTTGACCCCGTGCAAGAAGTTCCTGCTATCCGATTCGTCCGATTCGGCCGGCTCGGATGTTGAGACCATGATTGCGACCTTTCGTCAGCAAACATTAGTCATGGCGCTTGCCATGAAGGAGCATGAAGACGAGAACCGGAAGAGAAGGCGAGGATCGACTGTCGGGCGTTTGTGCATTCCTCGGAATCGCCATCTTGGGAACGAGATGTTGATGCAAGACTATTTCGCGGAGAATCCTACATATCCTCCACACCTGTTCCGGAGAAGGTACCGAATGCGTTGATCCCTCTTTGTGAAAATTGTTCAAGCTTGCGAGGAAAATTCCCGGTATTTTACTCAAAGAAGGAATGCCGCGGGCTTGAAGGGATTTAGTGCATATCAAAAAATATCCGCAGCTATGCGGGTGATTGCATATGGCGTTCCGGCTGACTATGCCGATGAGTACCTTCGCATTGGTGAAGATACCACAATTGAGTCTGTGCGTAGATTTGCGAAAGTGATCATCCATCTATTCGGTCCTGAGTATCTTTGGGCACCCAATGAAGATGACACAAAGAAATTGATGGCATCTAATGAGAGGAGAGGTTGCCCTGGCATGCTAGGTAGCATTGATTGTATGCATTGGAATTGGAAAAATTGCCCCAAAGCTTGGCAAGGAATGTATTATGGCAAGTCTCGTGATGCAACAATTGTGCTAGAGGCCGTAGCATCCGAGGATTTATGGATTTGACATTGCTTTTTTGGTACGCCGGGCACACTCAATGATATCAATGTGTGGCAACGGTCTCATTTGTTTGCTAGGCTTGCTAGTGGTGATGCTCCTGCTTGCAACTACACTATCAATGGACATGAATACACAAGGGGGTACTATCTTGCAGATGATATATACCCTCCTTGGTGCACATTTGTCAAGAGCATCAAAGAACCCAAAACAAAAAAAGAATGTGAATTTGCAAAGGTGCAAGAGGCAGCCCGCAAAGACATTCAAAGAGCATTCGGTGTTTTGCAATCTAGGTTTGCCATTGTCCGTGGTCCTGCTCGTTTTTGGGATAAGAGAACCTTGAAGAACATCATGACATGTTGTGTTATCCTGCATAATATGATTCTTGACGATGAGAGAGGATTGAACTTAGAATTCTTTTACGACAATATGGGTAGCCGTGTCAAACCAGCTAGAGACCCAAACCGCATTAGAGCTTTTCTTCAGACATACAAGGAGATTGAAAACCCAGACAACCACTTTCAACTTCAGAAAGATCTCACTGAACACCATTGTCAAAGGGCTGGACAATGACTTATTTTTGTATTCATTTGTATTTGTATTCATGACAAATTTGAATAATTATTTGTAATGCGGATGATTATTGTATTGTGTTTGATTCGAATAATTCAGTTTGTTTTCGTCTGTTGAATTATGTTGTATTTGATATTTGCGGGCAGATGATATGCGGAAAGCAGCGGTGCAAAGAGCAGATCCCGCAAAGCCGACCCGTAAAAAGGAATATTCCGGAAATATATTTTTTTACGAATCCGTTTGGGGGGTCTGCATCTGTGCCAGCCCAGACCAGCCCGCAAAAGCTGTTTTGCGCGACCTGCAAACGTGTTTTACGGGCCGGCGAGATGCGGGGTCTGCTAGAGTTGCTCTAAGATGGCAGTATGAAGATATGATGATCAAAACATCTTCTTTTGTCTTACATCATGCTAGATTTTGAGCATGTGTTTGCTAGTGTTGAACTGGTGGTAGCCTTTTGCTTGTAATAGCTCTAGTTGATGTTTACCTGATGTCTAGGTTTTTTTCCATAGCCTCTGTTTCGATGACAGACAGACGCAGTGGGCTTTCTAGCAGTGCTTTGAACTCGCTTTCTTTTTAACATTTTCTTTCCTGATTTGAGGTCAGACTTTGTATTTATGTTCTAGTAATGAAAAGGGGAAATCCCGGTTCAGAAAAGAAGAAGAAGTATGTACCAATAAAATCTCATTTTTAACCTATAGGCCATATCTGAACAGGAGGATTTTCTATGTGGCATCAGAAAATATCGGAATGGATTTGTTAGACAAGGCATGTGTATGGGTTTCACTTGTCGGTGAGAGTAAGAAATAGCAAAGTATAAAAGAAAAGAGCAGTGCTAGGCGCCGGCGCGCCGGTCCGAGGTCTCACGCCGGTCGCACAACAACCGTCAGATTAGGGGCTCCCTGACCGTCAGATCTCGTCACGCGAGCCCCCACCACCCGCCATCCTCGCACGCGCCGCCACGCAGCACGCGCCTCGCCCACGCCGACGCCCCAGCACGCGCCGACCGCCTCGCCTCGCCTCCTCACCGCTGGTCGCCCTCACCGTCGGTCGCCGCCGGTCGCCGCCTCGGCCGCCCGTCGAAGCACCATGGATGCAGCCAGTCGGTCTTCACCTCGTCGGTCGCATCTCACCCCCCTGTGTTGCAAACGTTAGAAAAAAAGTTTCAACCGTGTGTAGAAAAAGCTTCAACCGTTAAGAAAAACAATTTCAACCAAAAAACTTCAACGAGGGAAAGTTGTAAACGTTGACAAAAAAAGCTTCAACCGTGTATGAAAAAAAGTTTCTCCGACTGCAGCATCTCGTGTGGTCACTCCTCAAAAGTTTCAACCGTGTATAGAAAAGCTTCAACCGTTAAGAAAAAAAGCTTCAACCAAATACTTCAACGCGGAAAAAGTATGATTTGCCTTGCAGCTTTTTATGCGTATGATTGCAGCTTTTTTAATCAACGGTTGAAACTTTTTTAAATAGCCGTTGCAGCAATTTTGGGTGACGTTTGTAACACTTGTATACGTACGCCCCGGCCATGGCGGGCAAACGGCGAGAACGACGGGCGAAGGCTGGATCCGGCGATGCGGGCGGTCGATGGTGGCGAGAACTAGCGATTTGGGAGGGCTGACGGGGGCAGGGACCGGCGCAGCGGTGGCGGCGACGCAGGGGCGCAGGGGCAGGGACCATGTCGTCGCAGCGCGCGCGAGCCGTTCGGAATGGGGAGGAGATCGCGGACCGTTCGGAAAGGGAAGGAGATCGCGAAATCAACGACGCGCGTGCGTCCGACCAAATGTTCGGCCGGCGCACGGGCGAAAAACGTTTACCAAAAGAAAAAGGATGCAGACAATCATTGACATCCAAATTCGGTTGCGGCATGCTAACAAGGAATGGGACGGTCCATTAAATTTTCTTCTTCTCATTCGCACTCGTACATGGCCGCGTGCAAGTTTCGCGTGCTGTATTACGATTTGGGAAGGTTTTACATGCTTCCCAGACTGATTTTCTTCTGGGTTTTTTATTTACATTTTCCCTTTTCTTTTCTTCTTCTTTTTATTCTTTTATTTTTGAAAACAATGAACTTTTTGTCAAATTCATGATTTTTAGATCGACGACCTTTTTGCAAATCCATGAACTCTTTCAAATGCGTGAACTTTTTTCAAATTCAGTTTTTAAGATTTTGGACTTTTTTAAAATCAATGAACAGTTTTGAAATTCCTGACATTTCCAAATCGATGAATATTTTTTTTCAAATTCATGGGAATTTTCAAATGTCCAAGCTTTTTTCAAGTTTGTGAACTTTTTTCATATTTCGTGAACTTTTTGTCAAAATAGACTTTTTTAATGCGCACACTTTTTTTTAATTCGTGAACTTGTTTGTATTCATGATTGTTTTTCAAATCCATGAACTTTACTTTAAAATTTTGATTTGCCATTACTCAACAATATAAAAAACAAAAATAATGGGTATTTTATTTTTTAAATTATGTGATAATTATGAGAACCAATCTTGGTACTCCTTGCCGTGAGGTTTGCACACATGAAGATTTTTTTTTTTTTTTTGAAAAATAAATGCTTAACAAGTGAAACGGCTAGTGGTAGAGTAAAATGGATGACCGTGCAAAGGAACAACCCTCGAGCGAGTTGGGCGATCGATGGAGCAGTTGCTCGTCCTTGGCTCGACAAACAAAAGGCCCGGGATGGCTTTTTAATTGGCCAACATATTTCATGCAAATTTGTCGAGATTTCGCACGCTCTCCAAGCTCCTCCATAGATCAGTTTCCAAAGAAGAAACCATCTGATATTTGTTCCCATCATATTGAGGATCCTGATTGTAGCTAGAAAAAGAAAACCCCGACTGTAAAGACTAAGACTTTTATTTCGACTATCAAAGGGATAAGAGGGTCATTATCAGAGATCTTGAACTTTTGAACCATGGAGGCAATGAACCTTTACAAGGATTTCGATCTTCCACCCGTGAAGGGGCTTTTATATAAACAATGAGTAAATGAAATAACTGAAAATAATTAATTCCGGTCTCAAAGAAAATTTCATAAAGTATAGAGATTCCAGTAGAGGAGTTTTATTGTTTTTGTGAAATATGGAAGAGTTTTTCACTTTTGACCTCAAAAAACTATGAAGATATAAATTTGGATATTCAATTGGATAAGGCCCTCTCACAATATGACTGTGATGAAATCTTTTGCCGCCGTAGAGGAGTGGTACCGAGTATATATTCATATATAGTCCGTACTGAAATCTTTGAAAAAAATTATATTTAGAAGTGAAAGGAGTAGTATATGGGGAGCTCTATGAAACGTGAAACCCGCCACCTGCTGAGTGGCCTTGCATCTACCAATATGATGTCGACGTCAGTTCCATGGACGGCCGCCCGGCCGCGCCCGCCCGCTCTTCATACGGCTCGGTCCGCTACGTTCAACGTCGCTATGATGACGCTGACGATGATAGCCATGACAGGTAGCAACGACGCCACAGAGGCACTCGACGTCGTTCACTCTGGCAGAACATGCTTTCCCAGACGCAGTGCAGAGAAACTGCGAGGTTCGACCCGGCGCCCTGTCGTGATCAACGCCGAGATTATGGGTACATGCATGGAGCCCGAGGGAACCGACACCGTGCCCCTAGTCGCTCCCATTCGGACGAGCTTCGCTCGCATGTCTCGCCCAACCCGTCGCCAGGTCAACTTCGAAAGCTCCTTCGCGGCTGTTCCAGCTAGATCCCTTCGGTGACGCGGAGCCCGTTCTTCGGCTACCGACGGACCCGAGAATCATTTGCCCTCTTTGGTTGATTCCCCTATGGATTCGCCTCGTAGGGCTGAGGTAGCCGCAGGAACGGTTGTTGAGCTTGTTGCCGCTACCCTGGCGGCGTTTGTCGGGCATCGGCCTCGTCGTTCCCAGTCGGCAAGCTCACACTCACTAGGGGCGTTGGCGCTGTTACCTGCCCGGACGTCACCACAACCAAGTTGTCGCCTCTGGATGAAGTCATCGTCACGCCTGGTGCTCGAAGCTATGGTCTTCATAGAGCCCAACCCGCTCAGGAATCTCTGCAAGGAGGGAATCTCTCGCCCCCCCAGGTTTAACCTGCTATCGCTGATGTGACACTTTCGGTGCTTGGGGGATCGCGCGAAGAGTGTCAGGATTGGGGCGCCAGCATGCACGAGCTTCTAGGGGTTGCTTCCGAGACCCAATGGTTGGCTGAGACCAATCATCTTGAGCTATGGTACCAAGGAGTACAGTTGCTTGAGCTGTCGCAGGAGGCGAATGTTGGAAATATGCCCTAGAGGCAATAATAAATTAGTTATTATTATATTTCTTTGTTCATGATAATCGTTTATTATCCATGCTATAATTGTATTGATTGAAAACACAAATACATGTATGGATACATAGACAAAACACTGTCCCTAGTAAGCCTCTAGATGACTAGATCGTTGATCAAAGATGGTCAAGGTTTCGTGACCATAGACAAGTGTTGTCACTTGATAACGGGATCACATCATTAGGAGAATCATGTGATGGACAAGACCCAAATTATAAACGTAGCATGTGATCGTGTCATTTTGTTGCTATTGTTTTCTGCGTGTCAAGTATTCATTCCTATGACCATGAGATCATGTAACTCACTAACACCGAAGGAATACCTTGTGTGTAGCAAATGTCACAACGTTACTGGGTGACTATAAAGGTGCTCTACAGGTATCTCCGAAGGTGTACGTTGAGTTAGCATGGATCAAAACTGAGATTTGTCACTCCGTGTGATAAAGAGGTATCTCGGGGCCCACTCGGTAATACAACATCACATATAAGCCTTGCAAGCAATGTGACTCAAGTGTAAGTCACGAGATCTTGTATTACGGAACGAGTAAAGAGACTTGCCGGTAACGAGATTGAAATAGGTATAGGGATACCGACGATCAAAGCTCGGGCAAGTAACGTACCGAAGGACAAAGGGAATGATATACGGGATTATATGAATCCTTGGCACAGAGGTTCAACCGATAAGATCTTCGTAGAATATGTTGGATCCAATATGGACGTCCAGGTCCCGCTATTGGATATTGACCAAGGAGTGTCTCGGGTCATGTCTACATAGTTCTCGAACCCGTAGGGTCTGCACACTTAAGACTCGATGATGTTTTAGTATAGTTGAGTTATATGTGTTGGTGACCGAAGGTTGTTCGGAGTCCCGGATGAGATCACAGACGTCATGAGGGTTTCCGGAATGGTCTGGAAACGAAGATTGATATATAGGATGGTTTCATTTGGTCATCGGAAAGATTTCGGGCATTACCGGTAGTGTAGCGGGAGTGACGAATGGGTTCCGGGTATTCACCGGGAGGGGCCGACCCACGTGGGAGTGAGCCCATAAACCCTAGGGTGGCGCACCAGCCCTTAGTGCGCTGTGTTGGAAATATGCCCTAGAGGCAATAATAAATTAGTTATTATTATATTTCCTTGTTCATAATAATCGTTTATTATCCATGCTAGAATTTTATTGATTGGAAACTCAAGTACATGTGTGGATACATAGACAACACACTGTCCCTAGTGAGCCTATAGTTGACTAGTTCGTTGATCAAAGATGGTCAAGGTTTCCTGGCCATAGGCAAGTGTTGTCACTTGATAACGGGATCGCATCATTAGGAGAATCATGTGATGGACAAGACCCAAATTATAAACGTAGCATGTGATCGTGTTATTTTGTTGCTATTGTTTTCTGCGTGTCAAGTATTTATTCCTATGACCATGAAATCATATAACTCACTGTCACCGGAGGAATACCTTGTGTGTATCAAATGCCACAACGTAACTGGGTGACTATAAAGGTGCTCTACAGGTATCTCCGAAGGTGTCCATTGAGTTAGTATGGATCAAGACTGGGATTTATCACTCCGTGTGACAGAGAGGTATCTCGGGGCCCACTCGGTAATACAACATCAGATATAAGTCTTGCAAGCAATGTAACTCAAGTGTGAGTCACGGGGATCTTGTATTATGGAACGAGTAAAGAGACTTACTGGTAACGAGATTGAAATAGGTATGCGGATACCGACGGTCGAATCTCGGGCAAGTAACATACTGAAGGAGAAAGGGAATGACATACTGGATTATATGAATCCTTGGCACAGAGGTTCACCGATAATATCTTCGTAGAATATGTGGGATCCAATATGGGCATCCAGGTCCTGCTATTGGATATTGACTGAGGAGTGTCTTGGGTCATGTCTACATAGTTCTCGAACCCGCAGGGTCTGCACACTTAAGGTTCGATGGTGTTTTAGTATAGTTGAGTTATATGTGTTGGTGACTGAAGGTTGTTCGGAGTCCCGGTTGAGACCACGAACATCACGAAGGTTTCCGGAATGGTTTGGAAACAAAGATTGATATATAGAATGGTTTCATTTGGTCACTGGAAAGTTTCGGGCATTTCTGGCAGTGTACCGGGAGTGACGAATGGGTTCCGAGTGTTTATCGGGAGAGGCCCACCCACCCGGGAGTGAGCCCATATCCTTAGGGTGGCGCACCAAGTCCTTAGTGGGCTGGTGTAGTCAGCCCAAGAAGGCTATGGCGCGAGAAGCAAAAATACCAAAGGAAAGGAAAAAAAAGGAGAGGGAGGTGGGAAGGAAGGAGTGGACTCCTTCCCCACCAAATCGAATTGGGATTGGAGTCCAACTCCTTTCCCTTGGCCGGCGCACCTTGAGGCCTTGTGCCTCAAGGCTAGCCCTCCCCCTCCCTCCTATATATATGGTGGTTTAGGGCTGATTTGAGACACAACTTAGCCACGTGCAACTCAAACCTACACCTCGTAGTTCTTCCTCTAGATTAGATTTCTGCGGAGCTCGGGCGGAGCCCTGTGCTATCCCACAGACAATAGTGCCAGAAATTGACACGTTGACAGAGGCTGGGCTTGCGTTGGTTCTTCCCTTGAAGAGGAAAGGGTGATGCAGCACAGGAGCAGTAAGTATTTCCCTCAGTTTGAGAACCAAGGTATCGATCCAGAAGGAGGGTCTCGTCAAGTCCAGAGTACCTGCGCAAACACAAACAAGCTTGCACCCAACGCTTCAAAGGGGTTGTCAATCCCTTCAAGATTGTTTGCAAAGTGAGATCTGAAGGCGGAAAGTGCAACGAAGTAAAATGTGTAAGGCTGAAAATATGGTGTGGAGTAGACCCTGGGGGCCATAGTGTTCACTAGAGTCTTCTGTCAAGATAGCAAGTATTACGGTGGGTGAACAAATTACTGTCGAGCAATTGATAGAACCGCGCAAAGTCATGACGATATCTAAGGCAATGATCATACATATAGGCATCACGTCCGAGACAAGTAGACCGATACTTTCTGCATCTACTACTATTACTCCACACATCGACCGCTATCCAGCATGCATCTAGTTTATTGAGTTCATGACGAACAGAGTAACGCTTTAAGCAAGATGACATGATGTAGAGGGATAATCTCAAACCAATGATGAAAACCCCATCTTTTTACCCTTGATGGCAACAACACGATGCGTGCCTCGCTACCCCTTCTGTCACTGGGTGAGGTCACCGCATGGTATGAACCCAAAACCAAGCACTTCTCCCATTGCAAGAATCATAGATCTAGTTGGCCAAACAAAACCCACAACTCGAAGAGAATTACAAGGATATGAAATCATGCATAAGAGAGATCATAATAAACTCAAATAAGATTCATAGATAACCTGATCATAAATCCACAATTCATCGGATCTCGACAAACACACCGCAAAAGAAGATTACATCAAATAGATCTCCATGAAGATCATGGCGAACTTTGTATTGAAGATCCAAGAGAGAGAAGAAGCCATCTAGTTACTAACTATGGACCCGTAGGTCTATGGTGAACTACTCACGCATCATCGGAGAGGTCATGGTGTTGATGAAGAAGACCTCCGTATCCGAATCCCCCCCTCCGGTAGGGCACCAGGACGTGCCCGAGATGGGATCTTGCAGAGACAGAAGCTTGCGGCGGCGGAAAAGTACTTTCGATGATCTCATGATTTTTTCTGGAATTTATGGGAATATATAGGCGAAAGACGTAAGGCAAAGGGCATCCAGGGGGCCCACAAGCCTGGATGGCGCGACCTCCTCCTCTGGCCGCGGGGTGGGGGCTTGTGGGGCCCCTGAGGCTCCCCTGCCTTGGCTCCCAAGCTTCCCGATCTTCTTCCGTTCCAAAAAAAAATCTTTTCGGGGATTTCCTTCCGTTTTGACTCTGTTTCAAAATCTCCTGTGAAAGGGGTCAAAAACATGGAAAAAACAGGAACTCGCACTTGGCACTGGGTTAATAAGTTAGTACCAAAAAATATATAAAAGACATACAAAACATCCAAAGTTTGACAAGATAATAGCATGAAACCATAAAAAATTATAGATACGTTGGAGACGTATCAAGCATCCCCAAGCTGAACTCCTGCTCGTCCTCGAGTAGGGAAGTGATAAATAATGAATTTTTGATGTGGGATGCTACCTAGCATAGTTGTCCTTTGAAACTTCTTTTAGGTGGCATGAATGTTCAGATCCGTAAGATTCGAAACAATAGTTTGCTATTGTCATGAAAACAGTAATACTTCAAGCAAACTAGCAAAGTAATCATGAACTTTCAAAATAACAAGGCCAATGAAAGTTATCCCTACAAAATCATATAGTCTGGCTATGCTCCATCATCCTCACACAACTAATATAAATGATGCACAACCCCGGTATTGGCCAAGTAATTGTTTTCGCACTCTTACTTTCTCAAACCTTTTATAACTATCACGCAATACATGAGCGCGAGCCATGGATATAACACTATAGGTGGAATAGAGTGTGGTGGTGGTTGTGAGACAAAAAGAGGAGATGGTCACATTGACTCGGCATATCAAAGGGTTATGGATATGCCCATTAATATATATCAATGTGAATGAGTAGGGATTGCCATACAAGATATGCACTAGAGCTATAAGTATGTGAAAGCTCAAAAGGAAAACTAGTGGGTGTGCATCCAACTTGCTTGCTCACGAAGACCTAGGGAAATTTTGAGGAAGCCCATCATTGGAATATACAAGCCAAGTTATATAATGAAGATTCCCACTAGCATATGGTAGTGACAAAGCAAGAAGCTCTCAATCATGAAGAACATGGTGCTATCATGAAGCGCAAGTGTGGAAAAAGATAGTAGCATTGTCCCTTCTCTCTTTTTCTCTCTTCTTTTTTTATTTGGGCTCTTAGGCCTCTTTTCCCCCCTTTTTATTTTTATTTTTGGGCTCTTTGGCCTCTTTTTTTTATTTCCTCACATGGGACAATGCTCTAATAATGATGATCATCACACTTTTATTCACTCACAGCTCAAAGATCACAATGATGATGACTCCATAGAAAATGCCTCCAGTAGTGTACCGAGATGTGCAACGATCTAGCATGGCGTATGACATTGAAACATCTCGCTAGCTATCTTACGATCATTTAATGTCAATATGAGAGTGACAACACAAGTCATGAGACGGAACGGTGGGAGTTGCATGGCAATATATCTCGGAATGGCTATGGAAATGCCATAGTAGGTAGATATGGTGGCTGTTTTGAGGAAGGAGTTTGGTGGGTTTGTGCACCGGCGAGAATTGCGCAGCATTAGAGAGGCTAGCAATGGTGGAAGGTGAAAGTGCATCTATACCATGGACTCACATTAGTCATGAAGAACTCACATACTTGTTGCGAAAGTTTTTATTAGTAATCGAAACAAAGTGCTAAACGCATACTCCGAGGGGAAGGGTTGGTAGGTGTTAACCATCGCGCGATCCCGACCTCAACACAAAGGATGACAATCAATAGATCAATTATGCTCCGACTTCCTAACATAGAGGTTCACCATACGTGCATGCTACGGGAATCACTGACTTCAACACAAGTATTTCTAGATTCACAAGACCCTACTAACATAACTCTTAGTATTACCAAATCCACGTCTCAAAACTAATTGAGAGGAATCAAAACTTCTCTTTCTATTCAATGTACATGAAGATGGAGGTTTTTGTATCCTCTTTGGGTACCTATCACATTTGGGACTACTTTCATAGCATAAGCCAACTACCAAATGACGCACCACCGTGCTCTAAAGATATAAGTGAAGCACAAGAGCAAAAGTGTCTAGCTCAAAAGATATAAGTGAAGCACCATGAGCATTCTAGCAAAATCACGATGAGTGCATGTTTCTCTCTCTCAAAAAGGTGTGCAGCAAGGATGATTGTGACCAAACAAAAAGAAAAGACTCCTATGATACAAGACGCTCCAAGCAAAACACATATCATGTGGTGAATAAAAATATAGCTCAAAGTAATGTTACCGATGGATTGAAGACGAAAGAGGGGATGCCTTCCCGGGGCATCCCCACACTTAGGCTCTTTGGTGTCCTTGAATTTGGCTTGGGATACCTTGGGCATCCCCAAGCTTGAGCTCTTTCCACTCCTTATCTCTTTGTCCATGAGAACATCACCCAAAACTTGAAAACTTCACAACACAAAACTTAAACAGAAACTTGTGATAACATTAGGACAAGAAAGCAAACTACCACTTCTTTTGGTACTGTAGCAAACTTGAATTCTATCTATATTGATGATGGGCTACTGTATTCTCACTTTTCCATGGCTAGTACCCCCCGATACTAACAATAGTTTCATCAAAACAAGCAACCAACTCAACAAAAATAGAATATGTCAAAAACAGACCAGTCTGTAGCAATCTGTATACTTCGTATACTTCTGGTACCTCACAAAATCTGAAAAATTATGACGACCTGGGCAAAAATCATATCAATAAGAAGCAAAAAGAATCAACTCAAAATCTCTTTCTGAATAAAAATGAAAAATCATCTCATGAGCGAAAAGTTTCTGTCTTTTTCCAGCAGGATCAAACAACCATCACCAAGACTAGTCATAAAGGCTTTGCTTGGCTCAAACACAAAAAACACAATCACAACAGAATTATGAAAGTGTGGACGCAATAAAACAGAAACAAAAAGATAAATTCATTGGGTTGCCTCCCAACAAGCGCTATTGTTTAACGCCCCCTTTTTTTTGAAACAATTGTTTAACACCCTTAGCTAGGCATAGAAGCGATAGAATCACGTATCGTCGTCTTTGGTGCTCAAACCATAAGTGGCGTGATCACTTATCATCTTAAGGTTTTAATCTTTCTTGCTGGATGATTCACCACTACTTTTAGGAACAAAGACATACTTGGTGATTTTATTGTGGGGAAAATTTGGAGTATTCTGCACAGCGACAAAAGCGGAACCCAAGTTGGTTATAACATCCTCTAGTTTGCAATCCTAGCGGAATCATGACCTAGCTTTTCATTAACTGTGGGTTCCTTCTCCTTTAAATTTTTCAAAACCATTCCCACCTTGGATCCGTACTGAGTGATTTGATTGTGGATCTTTTTATCCAAATTCTCAATGAGTTCAATGGTAGCAACTTTATTTTCAATAACGTCTAGCCTGTGCATCACATGTTCTAGCGTTAAGGTAGTTCCATTAACCAAGAGTGGGGGTGAGCCTACCAAATTTATCACAGCTCCGTAAGAATCAACGGTGTGGCTACCCAAGAAATTTCCACCTACGATGGTGTCAAGAATATACCTATTCCAAGGAGAAACACCCATATAAAAACTGCGAAGCAAGACGGTAGTGGATTGCTTATGAGTAGATCTACTCTGAGCGTTGCAAATCCTATACCAAGCGCCCTTTAAGTTTTCTTCCTCAATTTGTTTGAAATTGAGGACTTCGCTCTCGGGAGTATCGTTTGAAGTGGTGGATCTAGCCATCAGGATAGACTATCCCACACAGACGAGAAGAAAGCAAGCGAGAGAAAAGGGCGAACGAAAAGGCGAACGAAAAAGGCAAATTGGTGAAGTGGGGGAGAGGAAAACGAGAGGCAACTGGCAAACAAAGTAAATGCAAGAGATGAGTTTGCGACACCTACTTGGATGAGTTCTTGACTTGATCTTCCTCCCCGGCAACGGCGGCAGAAATTCTTCTACTATCCCACAGACAACAGCGCCAGAAATTGACACGTTGACAAAGGCTGGGCTTGCGTTGGTTCTTCCCTTGAAGAGGAAAGGGTGATGCAGCACAGGAGCAGTAAGTATTTCCCGTAGTTTGAGAACCAAGGTATCGATCCAGAAGGAGGGTCTCGTCAAGTCCAGAGTACCTGCGCAAACACAAACAAGCATGGACCCAACGCTTCAAAGGGGTTGTCAATCCCTTCAAGATTGTTTGCAAAGTGAGATATGAAGGCGGAAAGTGCAACGGAGTAAAAAGTGTAAGGCTGGAAATATGGTGTGGAGTAGACCCTGGGGGCCATAGTGTTCACTAGAGGCTTCTCTCAAAATAGCAAGTATTACGGTGGGTGAACAAATTAATGCCGAGAAATTGATAGAACCGCGCAAAGTCATGACGATATCTAAGGCAATGATCATACATATAGGCATCACGTCCGAGACAAGTAGACCGATACTTTTTGCATCTACTACTATTACTCTACACATCGACCGCTATCCAATATGCATCTAGTGTACTGAGTTCATGACGAACAGAGTAACGCTTTAAACAAGATGACATGATGTAGAGGGATAATCTCAAACCAATGATGAAAACCCCATCTTTTTACCCTTGATGGCAACAACATGATGCGTGCCTCGCTACCCCTTCTATCACTGGGTGAGGTCACCGCACAGTATGAACCCAAAACCAAGCACTTCTCCCATTGCAAGAATCATAGATCTAGTTGGCCAAACAAAACCCACAACTCGAAGAGAATTACAAGGATATGAAATCATGCATAAGAGAGATCAGAAGAAACTCAAATAAGATTCATAGATAATATGATCATAAATCCACAATTCATCGGATCTCGACAAACACACCGCAAAAGAAGATTACATCGAATAGATCTCCATGAAGATCATGGAGAACTTTGTATTGAAGATCCAAGAGAGAGAAGAAGCCATCTAGTTACTATGGACCCGTAGGTCTATGGTGAACTACTCACGCATCATCGGAGAGGTCATGGTGTTGATGAAGAAGCCCTTCGTATCCGAATCCCCCCTCCCGGCAGGGCACCAGGACGTGCCCCAGATGTGATCTTGCTGAGACAGAAGCTTGCGGCGGCGGAAAAGTACTTTCGATGATCTCCTGATTTTTTCTGGAATTTATGGGAATATATAGGCGAAAGACCTAGGGCAAAGGGCGTCCAAGGGGCCCACAAGCCTGGATGGCGTGGCCTCCCCCTCTGGCTGCGGGGAGGGGGCTTGTGGGGCCCCTGAGGCTCCCCTGCCTTGGCTCCCAAGCTTCCCGATCTTCTTCCGTTCCAAAAAAAATCTTTTCGGGGATTTTCTTCCGTTTGGACTCCGTTTCAATATCTCTTCTGAAAGGGGTCAAAAACATGGGAAAAATAGGAACTGGCACTTGGCACTGGGTTAATAAGTTAGTCCCAAAAAATATATAAAAGGCATACAAAACATCCAAAGTTTGGCAAGATAATAGCATGAAACCATAAAAAATTATAGATACATTGGAGACGTATCACCCTGCAGGAATATATCATCACCAACACCGGCGCACCCTCACGCTGCCGGAGAAGTCATCTACTTCTCCGTCTCTCTTGCTGGATCAAGAAGGACAAGATCGTCATCAAGCTGTACGTGTGCTGAACACGGAGGTGCCGTCCGTTCGACACTAGATCGGAACAGATCGTGGGACGGATCGCGGGACGGTTCGTGGGACGGTTCAAGGGACGTGAAGACGTTCCACTACATCAACCGCGTTTCTTAAACGCTTCCCACTGTGCGATCTACAAGGGTACGTAGATGTAATCTCCACTCGTAGATGGACATTACCATGATAGGTTTTCTTGTGCGTAGGAATTTGTTTGTTTTCCCATGCAACGTTCCCCAACAGTGGCATCATGAGCTAGGTTCATGCGTAGATGTTATCTCGAGTAGAACACAAAAGGTTTTGTGGACGGTGATGTTCGATTTGCTGCCCTCCTTAATCTTTTCTCGGTTCGGCGGTATTGTTGTATTGAAGCGGCCCGGACCAACATAACTCGTACGCTTACGAGAGACTGGTTTCTTCGATTGACATGCAACCTCGTTGCATAAAGATGACTGGCGGGTGTCGGTTTATTTACCTTTAGTTGAATTGGTTTTGACCGAGGCGGTCCTTGGAGAGAGGTTAAATAGCAATTTGCACATCTCCGTTGTGGTTTTTGCGTAAGTAAGATGCGATCTCACTAGATATCCATAGCAGCCACGCAAAACATGCAACAACAAATTAGAGGACGTCTAACTTGTTTTTGCAGGGTATGCTTGTGATATGATATGGCCAATGACGTGATGTGATATATTGGATGTATGAGATGATCATATTGTAATAGTTAATATCGACTTGCACGTCAATGCTACGGCAACGACAGGAGCCATAGGGTTGTCTTTAGACTAACGTTTGTGTTTGCAAATGCGTTTACTATATTGCTAGGTCGTAGCTTTAGTAGTAATAGCATAGATAACACGACAACCTCGATGGCGACACGTTGATGGAGATCATGGTGTGGCACCGGTGACAAGAAGATCATGCCGGTGATTTGGTGATGGAGATAAAGAAGCACAAGATGATGGCCATATCATGTCACTTATGAATTACATGTGATGTTAATCCTTTTGTGCACCTTATTTTGCTTAGAACGACGATAGCATTATAAGATGATCTCTCACTAAAATTTCAAGATGAAATTGTGTTCTCCCGAACTGTGCACCGTTGCGACAGTTTGTCGTTTTGAGACACCACGTGATGATCGGGTGTGATAGACTCAACATTCACATACAACGGGTGCAAAACAGTTGCACACGCGGAACACTCGGGTTAAACTTGATGAGCCTAGCATGTGCAGACTTGGCCTCAGAACACATGAGACCGAAAGGTCCAGCTTGAATCGTATAGTTGATATGATTAACATAGAGATGCTTATCACTGAAACTATTGTCAACTCAGGTGATGATCGGACTTGAGTTAGTGGATTTGGATCATGTACCACTCAAATGACTAGAGAGATGTACTTTTTGAGTGGGAGTTCTTAAGTAATATGATTAATTGAACTAATTATCATGAACATAGTCAAAAGGTCTTTGTGAATTATGATGTAGCTTGCACTATAGCTCTACTGTTTTTTTATATGTTCCTAGAGAAAATTTAGTTGAAATATGATAGTAGCAACTTTGCGGACCGAGTCCGTAAAACCGAGGATTGTCCTCATTGCTGCGCAGAAGGCTTATGTCCTTAATGCACCACTCGGTGTGCTTCACCTCGAGCGTCGTCTGTGGATGTTGCGAACATCTGACATATAGGTTTTTGATGACTACGTGATAGTTCAATGCATAATACTTAATAGCTTAGAAGCAAGGTGCTGAAGACGTTTTGAAACGTCGCGGAACATAAGAGATGTTCTAAGAGATGAAATTGAGATTTCATGCTCGTGCCCTTGTTGAGAGGTATGAGACCTCCGACAAGATTCTTTATCTACAAAATAAAGTAAAAAAGCTCAATCGTTGAGCGTGTGCTCAGATTGTCTGAGTGCAACAATCCTTGAATCAAGTGGGAGTTAATCCTCCAGATGAGATAGTGATGGTTCTCCAAAGTCACTGCCACCAAGCTGCTAGATCTTCGTGATGAACTATAACACATCAAGGATAGATATGATGATCCTTGAGCAATTCGCAATGTTTGACACTGCGAAAGTAGAAATCAAGAAGGAGCATCAATTGTTGATGGTTAGTAAAACCACTAGTTTCAAGAAGGGCAAGGGTTAGAAGGGATACTTCATGAAACGGAAAACCAATTGCTGCTCTAATGAAAGAAACCCAAGATTGAACCCAAACCCGAGACTAAGTGCTTCTGTAATGAGGGGAACGGTCACTGAGGCGGAGCTACCCTAGATACTTGGTAGATAAGAAGGCTGGCAAAGTCGACAGAAGTATATTTGATATACATGATATTGATGTGTACTTTACTAGTACTCCTAGTAGCACGAGGGTATTGGATACCGGTTCGGTTGCTAAGTGATTAGTAACTCGAAATATAAGCTACGGAATAAACGGAGACTAGCTAAAGGTGAGATGATGATACGTGTTGGAAGTGTATCCAAGGTTGATGTGATCAAAGCATCGCACGCTCCTCTACCATCGGGATTGATGTTAAACCTAAATAATTGTTATTTGGTGTTTGCGTTGAGCATGAACATGATTGGATCGTGTTTATTGCAATACGATTATTCATTTATAAGGAATAATAGTTATTCTATTTTCTTGAATAATTACGATCAATGGTATATTGAATCTCGATCGTAGTGTTACACATGTTCATAATATTGGTGCCAAAAGATACAAAGTAGTAATGATAGTACCACTTACTTGTGGCACTACCGCTTGAGTCATGTTGGTATAAAGTGCATGAAGCAGCTCAATAGTGATGGATCTTTGTACTCACTCAATTTTTAAAATGTTTGAGACATGCAAACCATACCTATTGGTATAAAAGCATGAAGAAACTCCATGCAGATGGATTGTTTGGACTCACTTGATTTTGAATCACTTGAGACATTCAAAACATACCACATGGAACAAGAGAGAAACTTGTTGGATGTAATACATTTTTTTGATGTGTGCAGTCCAATGAGTGTTGAGGCACGCAGTGGATATCGTTATGTTCTTACTTCACTAACGATTTGAGTAGATACATGATTATTTACTTGATGAATCACAAGTCTGAAATATTGAAAAGTTCAAAGCTATTTCAGAGTGAAGATCATCGTGACAAGAGGATAAACTGTCTACAATATAATCATGGAGATGAATATCTGAGTTGCGAGTTTTGGTACACGACCAAGACAATGTGGAAATTGTTTCACAGTTCATGCCACCTAGAACACCATAGTGTGATGGTGTGTCTGAACGTCATAGCCACGCCATATTTGATATGGTGCATACTATGATGTCTCTATCGAATTGCCACTATCGTTTATGGGTTATGTATTAGAGACAACTTCATTCACTTTAATTAGGGCACCGTGTATTTCTGTTGAGATGACACAGTATGAACTATGGTTTGGAGAAACCGAAGCTGTCATTTCTTAAAAGTTTGGGGCTGTGATGCTTATGTGAAAAAGTTTCAGTCTCATAAGCTCGAACCCAAAGCGGATAAATGCATCTTCATAGGATATCCAAAACAGTTGGGTACATCTCCTATCTCAGATAGGGAAGCGAAGTGTTTGTCTCTAGAAACGGGTCCTTTCTTGAGGAAAAGTTTCTCTCCAAAGAATTGAGTGGGAGAGTGCTGGAACCTGATGAGGTTATTGAACCTGAGTGCTCTCCAAAGAATTGCGTAGCAGGGTGCAGGAAGTTGTTCCTGTGGCGCCTACACCAATTGAAGTGGAATCTGATGATGGTGATCATTAGAGCTTCGGATCAAGTTACTACAAACCTCGTAGGTTGACAAGGTCACGTACTACTATAGAGTGGTACGGTAACCCTGTCTTGGAGGTCATGTTGTTGAACAACAATGAACCTACGAGCTATGGAGAAGCGATGGTGGGCCCGGATTCCGACAAATGGCTAGAGGCCATGAAATCCGAGAGAGGATCCATGTATGAAAACAAAGTGTAGACTTTGGAATAACTACTTGATGGTCGTAAGAGTATTGAGTAAAGATGGATCTTTAAAAGGAAGACACACGATGATGGTGAATAGTCACCATTAAGAAAAGCTCGACTTATCGCAAAGATGTTTCCGACAAGTTCAAAGAGTTGACTATGATGAGACTTTCTCAGTCGTAGTGATGCTAAAAGTCTGTTGGAATTGTGTTAGTAGTTGCTGCATTATTTATGAAATATTGCACATTGGATGTCAAAACATTGTTTTCTCAACGGTTTGCTTGAGGAAAGGTTGTATGTGATACAACCAGAAGGTTTTGTTGATCCTAAGGTTGCTAACAAATATGCAAGCTCCAGCGATCCTTCTATGGACTGATGCAAGCATCTCGGAGTTGGAATATACACTTTGATGAGATGATCAAAGATTTTGGGTTTATACAAGGTTAATGACAAAATTGTATTTCCAAAGAAGTGAGTGGGAGCACTATAGAATTTCTGATAAGTATATGTGGTTGACATATTATTGATCGGAAGTAATGTAGAACTTCTGTAAAGCATAAAGGGTTGTTTGAAAGGAGCTTTTCAAAGGAAGACCTGGATAGAGCTACTTGAAACATTGAGCATCAAGATCTATAGAGATAGATCAAAACGCTAAATATAACTTTCAATGAAATGCATGCCTTCACTGGTTTTTGAAGGAGTTCAAAATAGATCAGCAAAGAAGGAGTTGTTGGCTGTATTGTAAGGTGTGAACTTGAGTAAGACTCGAAGCCCGACCACGACATAATAAAGGGAATGGACGAAGGTCGTCTTCTATGCCTTAGCCGTAGACTCTAAAGTATGTCATGCTGTGTACCGCACCTGATGTGTGCCTTGCCATGAGTCTGTCAAGGGGTAAAAAAGTGATCCATGATTGAATCACTAAACAACAGTCAAAGTTATCCGTAGTAACTAATGGACTAAGGAATTTTTCTCGATTATGGAGGTGGTTAAAGAGTACGTCGTAAAGGGTTACGTCGATGAAAGCTTTGACACTAATCCAAATAACTCCGAGTAGTAAAACGGATCCGTATATTAGAGTAGTCATTTGGAATATTTCGAAATAGCACGTAGTAGCAACATCTATAGGATGACATAAAGATTTGTAGAGTACACACAGATCTGAAAGGTTCAAAACCGTTGACTAAAAACCTCTCTCACAAGCAAGACGTGATCGAACCCCATAACTGTATGGGTGTTGGATTCGTTAAAATCACATAGTGATGTGAACTAGATTATTGACTCTAGTGCAAGTGGGAGACTGTTGGAAATATGCCCTAGAGGCAATAATAAATTAGTTATTATTATATTTCTTTGTTCATGACAATCGTTTATTATCCATGCTATAATTGTATTGATTGGAAACACAAATACATGTGTGGATACATAGACAAAACACTGTCCCTAGTAAGCCTCTAGTTTACTAGCTCGCTGATCAAAGATGGTCAAGGTTTCCTGACCATAGACAGGTGTTGTCACTTGATAACGGGATCACATAAATAGGAGAATCATGTGATGGATAAGACCCAAATTATAAATGCAGCATGTGATTGTGTCATTTTGTTGCTATTGTTTTCTGCGTGTCAAGTATTCATTACTATGACCATGAGATCATGTAAATCACTGAAACCGGAGGAATACCTTGTGTGTATCAAACGTCACAACGTTACTGGATGACTATAAAGGTGCTCTACAGGTATCTCCGAAGGTGTCCGTTGAGTTAGCATGGATCAAAACTGGGATTTGTCACTCCGTGTGACAGAGAGGTATCTCGGGGCCTGCTGACGGCAGTCCCTGACAACGACACTAGAAGAATGTTGTTGACGTGTCCCTGACTTGATGCCTTCGTGACAACAGAGCCATAACTGCTCCCAGTTTCTCAACTATTAGCAATTGTCTTGCAATGGCCCACCAGCGTGTGGGTTCGCAGCAGTTTTCGAGGGTACAGTATTCAACCCAAATTTGTTGGTTCGCCGAACAGGAAGTGATAGGATACTCTCAAGTATTAGCAGCTGAATGTGTCAGATTCAACCACACCTAAAAGATTAGTATCTGCGAGCAAAGTATCAGTAGCAAAGTAGTATGATAACAACGGTGTCAGAAACGATCTGTTGACAAGGAAGACTATTCCTAACTGTCGTATCAATGGCGCCAGAAGTTGCCCATGGACGGGAAATAGTCTTTTCCCGTCAACGTCGAGCAAAAAATTATTGTAGCGGGTAGCAGCAGCGTAATGAGTAATAGCAGTGGCAAGGAACAACAGTAGTTACAGAAGTAGCAAGTAGCAATAGTAGCAAGTAGCAGCAGTAGCAAGCAACAGTGGTAACAGCAGCAGAGCAAAACAAGTAACAGCAGCAGAGCAAAACAAGTAACAACAGCAGTGGGACAAACTCGTAGGCAATGGGTCGGTGATTCGTTTGGATGACATTCATCATGCAACAGTTATAACATGGAGAGATATGTGGCTAGCTCCCGTTCGTCAATGTGATGTAGGCATGCATTTCGTGTGTAGTCATACATGCGTAGGGAAAAGAACTTGCATGACATCTATTGTCCATCCCTCCCGTGGCAGCGGGGTCCAAAAGGATACTACGGGATATTAAGGTTCTCCTTTTAATAAAGAACCGGAACAACGCATTAGCACTTGGTGAACACATGAACTCCTCAAACTATGGTCATCACCGGGAGTGGTTCCGGTTATTGTCACTCCGGGGTTGCCGGGTCATAACACATAGTAGGTAACTACAACTTGCAAGATCGGATCTAAAACACACATATATTGGTGACAACATAATAATTTCAGATCTGAAATCATGGCACTCGGGCCCTAGTGACAAGCATTAAGCATGGCAAAGTAGTAGCAACATCAATCTCAAAACATAGTGGATACTAGGGATCAATCCCCGTCAAAACTAACTCAATTACATGATAGATCTCATCCTACTCATCACCGCCCAGTGAGCCTACGAATAGATTACTCACGAACTATGAAGAGCTTCATGGAATTGGAGAGGGAAGAAGGTTGATGATGACGATGGCGACGATTTCCCCTCTCCGGAGCCCAAAACGGACTCCAGATCTGTCCTCCACATGAAGAACAGGATGTGGCGGCGCCTCCGTATCGCAAACGCGATGAAATCTTCTCTCCTGATTTTTTTATGGACGAAAGTGAATTTATATAGCTGGAGTTCGGGGCGGCAGACCCACGTGGGCCCCACAAGCTTGGTTGCCACGGCTAGGGGGGGGAGGCCGCGGCAACAGGGCTTGTGGCCCACTGGCCCATCCCCTCGGGTGGATCTTTGCGCAGGTATTTTTCATATTTTCCACAAATATTCTCCGTAAATTTTCAGGACGTTCCGAGAACTTCCATTTCTGCACAAAAACAACACCATGGCAATTCTGCTGAAAACAACGTTAGTCCGGGTTAGTTCCATTCAAATCATGCAAATTAGAGTCCAAAACAAGGGCAAAAGAGTTTGGAAAATTAGATACGATGGAGACGTATCAACTCCCCCAAGCTTAAAACCTTTCTTGTCCTCAAGCAACTCAGTTGACAAACTGAAAGAGAAAGAAAAACTTTGACAAACTCTGTTTGATCTTGTTGTTGCAACTATGTCTAACTCGTAACCAGAATTTCAGCAAGATCACAAGTTAACCACATAAGCAAGTGACACAAAGGTCTCACGGTAAACTAATATCAATGGCATAATCAGCTAGCGAGCAAATAATAATGAGTTTCAGATACCAAGAATTCAATCAAAATAGGCATGAAGCAAGATGAATAGGTGGTATCTCGCTAGCTCTTTCTGAGACTGCAAAACATAAATGCAGAGCACTTTCAAAGATAAAGGGCTGACTAAACATTGTAATTCGTAGCAACGAAGATCCAGTCATAGTCATACTCAATATCAATCAAAAGCAAAGCATAAAAATGACAGAGGTGCTCTCTAATTGGTGTTTATAAAAGAAGAGGATGACTCAACAGGAAAATAAATAGACAGGCCCTTCGCAGAGGGAAGCATTGATTTGCAGAGGTGCGAGAGCTCAAGCTTTGAGAACAGAGATAATAATTTTGGGTGGCATGCTTTCATTGTCAACGCAATGACCAAGAGTTCTCAATATCTTCCACGCTACTCATTCTATAGCGGTTCCCAAACAGAAAAGTAAAGTTTTGAGTCCCCCACCACCAATCAATCACACTCCACAGCTAGCCGAATCCTCGGGTTACCGTCCATACTAACATCAATCCGGGGGGAGTCTTGTTTTATAGTTATGTTTTCGATTTAACCATGGAACTGGGCATTCCAATTACCGGCCCCTTTCTCGTGAATGACAGTGAATAAACACATGTCGAGGATAACACGCCTAACATGGAAGATACCAATAGCCCCCTGTCACCACATGAGCGGTTCGGGCATGCAAAACAGATTATTTCTTGAAGGTTTAGAGAATGGCACATGCAAATTTACTTGGAATGGCAGGTAAATACCGCAAATAGGTAGGTATGGTGGACTCTCATGGAAAAACTTTTGGGTTTATGGAAGTGGATGCACAAGCAGTATTCCGCTTAGTACAAGTGAAGGCTAGCAAAAGACTGGGAAGTGACCAACTAGAGAGCGACAACAGTCATCAAGATGCAATGAGTTTGACTAACATGGAGTGCAAGCATGAACATGATATAAATCACCATGAACACGAACGTCATAGAGGCTATGTTGATTTTGTTTCAACTACATGCATGAACATGCGCCAAGTCAAGCCACTTGAATCATTCAAAGGAGAATACCATCCTATCATACTACATCATAGTCATCTCAAAATCTATGTTGGCATTCAAGACAAACCATTATAAGCTCCTAGCTAAATAAGCATGGCATCAGAAACTATGATCTCTAAGTTGTCATTGCAAACATGGTTCTCTCACAACAAAGCTGAATCTGGGATGACAAGCTAGTCATATTTACAAAAAAATAGATAGAGTTCATACCAGCTTTTCCAGTCTCAGTCACTTCATCATATATCATCATTATTGCCTTTCACTTGCACGACTGAACAATGTGAACAATAATAAGAGTGCTCGTGCATTGGACTAAGATGAATCTGCAGGAAAACACAAAGGAGAAGACACAGTAATATGGCTCTTTGAAAGCTAAACAGGTATGCATGCGAGAGCCACTAAACATTGTAACCAATATCTTCTACCTTGACCCAAAGAAAAAGAAAACTATTTACACGGGAAAGCTCCCAACAAGCAAAAGAAGAAAGCAAAATATTTTTGGGTTTTCTCAAAAGGACAAAAAACAAGAAAACAAGAAAACGAAAATAAACTAGCATGGATAATACAGTGGGAAAGTGTAAACATTGACGAACAAAGTGAAATCATAAGCATGAATGTAAGGTCGGTGAGAACACATACTCCCCCAAGCTTAGGCTTTTGGCCTTGCTTGGTCTACTCCCAAGGACGGTCGTGGTGAAACCCAAAATCATAATCGGGGTTATAACGGAGCGCTGCAGCCACTGCCTGAATAGCTGCCTCACGAAGACGAGCAACCGTCACCTCCCTCTAATACTCCTCTGCCTCTCCTATCGTTATGTAGTATCTCTGTTTTACTTGAAAGTCAAAGAAAGCAGGAGCAGGAAGGGTAATATGGAAGACACGATGACGGTTAAATATCAATCGGTATAGGAGGGATTCATCATCCCTCTCAAGAAACTGGTAGCATGTCAAAGCGACACGGTCAAGGAAAACTGTATGGAGCGGGGGATCTCTTACGCGGATGGGTATTCCAAGAAAATTTGCTATGCGAGTGGCATAGATGCCACCAAAGAAATCTCCCTCAATAGCGTTCTTATTCAGCCTCCTTGCTATAATAGCTCCCATGTTGAAGCTTTTGTCACCCGTAACTGCTCTTGAGGATACTAAGGTCGGATGCGCATAGGTGACAATGTTCAACCTTACCGTTAATGCATCTACCTATGAAGAGGGCAAAGTAGTGCAAGGCAGGGAAATGAATGCTTCCTATGGTAGCTTGCGTGATGTCTCTAGTTTCTCCAACATATATACTAGAGAGAAAAAAATCTCTAACCGAGGATTTAGCAGGATCTTTAAGATTACCCCCATCGGGTATTTTGCAAATGCTATTCAAATCCTCCAAATCCATGGCATAGGATTTATCATACAAATCAAACAGTATGGATGAGTCACGACCAACTGAAAATTTAAATCTACGCACGAAAGAGGCAGTGAGCATAGCATAATGTTCACATTTATCTGAGAGGAATTCTTCTAACCAGGCATTGCGGACAAGTGTATCAAACTCATCCTTGAAGCCTACTTCGATCATGAACTCATCCGAAGGCCATTCACATGGTTGTACCGGTGCGTCCCTTAGTTGATAAGGATCGGGCTCCCGAATAGAAAGACGGTGACCCTTCTTACTTGAGGAACCACCATGAAACTTCCTCCTGAACATAATTTCTTTTTGCGGAAATTTCGAAGTCCAAGAGAAAAGTGAATAAAGACCAACCACACCTTGTAGCAACTACTCCTACTACTGCCTAGAGACCGTATCACGTGCTAAAACTACTTGGGACCAGCTAAAATCAACATTTCAAGCTCAAGAATAGGGTCACCAAGGTAGCAAGAATACGCGAAGGATAAAGCACTAGAGCAAAAACTAATTGGACCAAGGGAGGAGTCACTTACCAAGGAGGAATTTCCCCAAAACGGTTCGGAGAATGGTGCTTTGAGCAAGGAGATCGAAAATCCCAGCCAAATGAGCAAGAACACGGGTTTGAGCTGCGAAACAATTTTTTCTGGAGGTAGAGGAAGAGGATGGGAGCTGGAATGAGTGGAGCGGGACCTTGTGGGCCCCACAAGCTTGCTTGCCGCGGCCAGGGGGGTGGCCACTGTGACAGGGCTTGTGGCCCACTGGGGTGGCCCCAAGGCCAGCTCTCAGTCCTAGTATTTTTCAAATATTTCAGAAAAAATCATACTAGATTTTCAGGACCATCGGAGAACTTTTATTTTCAGGGTATTTTTCTACCGGACGCTAAAACAGAAAGCAGGAAAAACTAAACTAAACCTATCATTTTTCTTCTAAGGAAAAGAAAGTGAAAGCTTAAAACAGAGGTATGCGACTCTTTGATTCATCCATTTCATGGTCATCGAAAGAAATCCGTCAATGGGGTTGATCAAATCCTTATGACAAAACTATCTCGAATCGCAAGAGAGAACGGAGAATTTTCAAATAGCCACTAAGTCACCTCAATGGGGATATGAATCTCCCCAACAAGCAAATCATACTTCATCTTGACACGAGGAATAGGGTATTCAAAGCTCCCAATAAGAATCGATGAAGTTTTTTCAATAGCATTGATGCAATGTACTTGATATCGTTTCTTTGGTAAGTGCACGGTATGCTCATTACCGTTGACATGGAAAGTGACATTGCCTTTGTTGACTCTATAACAGCCCCTGCAGTGTTTAAAAAGGGTCTTCCGAGGATGACAACCATGGCATCGTCCTCGGGAATATCCAAGATAACAAAGTCTGTTAAGATAGTGGTGTTAGCAACCACAACAGTCACATCCTCGCAAATGCCAACAGGGAAAGCAGTTGATTTGTCGGCCATTTCCAGAGAGATTTCAGTGGGTGTCAACTTATCCAGTTCAAGTCTACGATAAATAGAGAGAGGCATACCACTAACTCCGGCTCCAAGGTCACATAAGGCAGTTCTTACGTAGTTTCCTTTAATGGAGCAAGGTATAGTGGGCACTCCGGGATCAACAAGTTTCTTAGGAGTTCCACATTTGAAAGTGCAATTGGCAAGCATGGTGGAGATCTCAAGATCTGGTATCCTCCGTTTATTGGTCACGATATCTTTCATGTACTTGGCATACAGAGACATTTTGAGCATATCAACTAACCGCATCTGCAGAAAGACGGGTCTTATCATTTCAATAAAGCGCTCAAAATCCTCATCATCCTTTTTCTTGGATGGCTTAGGAGGAAAGGGAATAGGTCTCTGAACCCATGGCTCTCTTTTTTTACCATGCTTCCTAGCAGTGAAGTCATTCTTATCGTATCTCTTAGGTTGTGGGTTATCAGTATTAACCGTAGGTTCAATCTCCACATCCTCATCATTGCTAGGTTGAACATTATTATGAACAACGCTGTCCATATTGTCACCAGGTTCATGTTCATCACCAGATTGTGTTTCTGCATCAGACTCAGAAATATCATTTGGTTCTTCAGGTGTGACAGTATTTGGTGAACTAACATGCAGGTTTCTATCATCCTTCTTCTTCTCCTTAGGATGACTGGGTGCATCTCCATTAATTCCTTGAGAATCTTGATCAATTCTCTTAGGATGACCCTCAGGATACAAAGATTCCTGAGTCATTTTGCCTCCTCTAGTAATGACTCTGACAGAGTTGTCATTTAATTCATTGAGCAGGTCATTCTGAGCTTTTAGTACTTGTTCTACCTGAGTAGTAATCATAGAGGCATGTTTACTCAGAAGATTCAGATCATTGACATTTCTGTCTACACAAGCACTTAAATGACTAAGCATACGAGTACTTTGTTCCATATGTCTACTAACATAATCATTAAAACTCTGTTGTTTGGCAACAAAGTTTTCAAATTCATCAAAGCATAGGCTAGCAGGTTTATCAAAAGGAATATCACTCTCATCAAACCTACGTAGAGAATTTACTTCCACTACCTATATCGGGTTATCGAGACCATGGATCTCTTTGATAGGTGGCAGATTTTTGACATCCTCAGATCTAATGCCTTTCTCTTGCATAGATTTCTTGGCTTCTTCCATATCTTCGGGACTGAGGAATAGAATACCTCTTTTCTTCGGAGTTGGCTTAGGAGGTGGTTCGGGAATAGTCCAAGCATTATCGTTGATCAAGATGTTATTCAGTAGAGTCTCAACTTGTTCTACAGTTCATTCCCTAAAAACACAACCGACAACTATCTAGGTGGTCTTTAGAAGCATCGGGAAGTCCGTTATAGAAGATATCAAGTATCTCATTCTTCTTAAGAGGGTGATCAGGCAAAGCATTCTGTAGCTGGACGAGCCTCCCCCAAGCTTGTGGGAGACTCTCTTCTTTGAGTTGAGCAAAGTGATATATTTCCTGCAAGGCAGCTTGCTTCTTATGGGCAGGGAAATATTTCTCACAGAAGTAATAGACCATATCCTGGGGACTACTCACACATCCAGGAGCAAGAGAAGTGAACCAGGCTTTAGCGTCATCCTTTAGAGAGAAAGGAAACAACTTAAGGATATAGTAGTGGCGGATCTTCTCCTCACTAGTGAAAAGGGTGGCTATATCGTGTAGTTTGGTAAGATGGGCTACGACCATCTCAGACTCGTAACCATGGAAAGGATCAGATTCGACTAGAGAGATTATCTCAGGATCGACAGAGAATTCATAATCCTTATCGGTGATAAAGATAGGTGAAGTGGCAAACTTCGGGTCGTATTTCATCCTAGCTTTCAGAGATTTTTCCTTCCACTTGAGAAGTAATTTCTTAGCGTCATAGGCATCCTTACACGCAAGAAAATCCTCAGCTATCTCTCCCTCCATAATGTAACCCTCAGGTATATCAGGCAATTCATATCTAGGAGAGCTAGATCTAGCAGGAGCAAAAGGAGGTTCTATCTCAATAGTATCGGTAGTTTCAGAAGCATCACGAGCATTGGCAGTAACTCTAGCAATACGAGCATCAAGGAATACCTCTAGTGGCACATCAGGCAAAGTAGTATCTCTAGCAGTATCAAGCATAGCATCATCACACAAAATAGCATCTCTAGCATCATGAGGCAAAGCAGTATCATGCATAGCATCTCTAGCAGTATCAGGCATAGCATCATCAGGCAAAGCAGTATCAGGCATAGCATCTCTAGCAGTATCAGTCATAGCATCTCTAGCAGTATCAAGCATAGCATCTCTAGCAGTATCAGGCATACCATCATCAAGCACAGTCGACATATCAAGATTTCTAGTAGGAGGTGATGTCGCAAACTTACTCATAACTGAAGGTGAATCAAGTGCACAGCTAGATGGCAGTTCCTTACCTCCCCTCGTAGTTGAGGGCAAGACTTTGGTTTTTGGATTTTTCAGATTCTTCATAGTGATCAACAGATATAAATCCCAAGTGACTCAGAGAATATAGCAATCCTTCCCCGGCAACGGCGCCAGAAAAATGCTGCTGACGGCAGTCCCCGGCAACGACACTAGAAGAATGTTGTTGACGTGTCCCTGACTTGATGCCTTCGCGACAATAGATCCATAACTGCTCCCAGTTGCTCAACAATTAGCAATTGTCTTGCAATGGCCCACCAGCGCGTGGGTTCACGGCAGTTTTCGAGGGTAGAGTATTCAACCCAAATTTGTTGGTTCGCCGAATAGGAAGTGAGAGGATACTCTCAAGTATTAGCAGCTAAATGTGTCAGATTCAACCACACCTGAAAGATTAGTATCTGCAAGAAAAGTATCAGCAGCAAAGTAGTATGATAACAACGGTGTCAGAAACGATCTGTTGACGGCAGACTATTCCTAACTATCGTATCAATGGCACCAGAAGTTGCCCGTTGATGGAAATTGTCTTTTCCCGTCAACACCGAGCGAACCAGAGTTGTAGCAGGTAGCAACAGTGTATATGGTGGGTTTGTGCACGAGCGAAAGTTGCGCGGTACTAGAGAGACTAGCAATGGTGGGAGGTGAAAGTGCATCTATACCATGGACTCACATTAGTCATGAAGAACTCATATACTTATTGCGAAAGTTTTTATTAGTAATCGAAACAAAGTGCTAAACTCATACTCCTAGGGGAAGGGTTGGTAGGTGTTAACCATCACGCGATCCCGACCGCCACACAAAGGATGGCAGTCAATAAATCAATTATGCTCCGACTTCCTAACATAGGGTTCACCATACGTGCATGATACGGGAATCACTAAGTTCAACACAAGTATTTCTAGATTAACAACACCCTACTAGCATAACTCTAATATTACCATATCCATATCTCAAAACCAATTGAGAGGAATCAAACGTCTCTTACTAATCAATGCACATGAATATGAAGGTTTTTATCCTCTTTGGATGCCTATCATATTAGGACTAGATTAATAACCTAAGCAAGGTACCATGCTGTTTAAGACTCTCAAAATGATCTAAGTGAAGCACAAGAGTTCAACTAGTTCTATAAAATAGAACCATTGCAATGCTCTACAAAGATATAAGTGAAGCACTAGAGCACAAGACAAACTACTCCAAAAGATATAAGTGAAGCTCAGTGAGTAGTTGAACAACTATTTGGCTATGTGGAGACTCTCCCATCTAAGAATTTCATATCCTAAGTACCTTATTCTAACAAAATAAAATGACGCTCCAAGCAAAACACATACCATGTGGTGAATAAAAATATAGCCCCAAGTAAAGTTACCGATGGATTGAAGACGAAAGAGGGGATGCCTTCCCGGGGCATTCCCAAGCTTAGTATTTTTGGTATCCTTGAATATGGCTTTGGATGACTTGGGCATACCCAAGATTAGGCTCTTGCCACTCCTTGTTCCATAGTCCATCGAAACTCTACCCAAAACTTGAAAACTTCACAACACAAAACTTAACGGAACTTCGTGAGATGGGTTAGTATGATAACGAGCAAATCAATCACTTGGGTACTGTCAAAACAAGACTCATAATTATTTACACACAATGACTACTGTATTTTACTATTTCCACAATTTATATTACTCAATATAATCTATGGAAACACCAAAACAAGCAAACTATGCATTGAATATAGAATCTGTCAAAAACAGACAAGTCTGTAATGATCTGAATGCTAACCATACTTATGCACTTCTAAAAATTCTAAACAAATTATGAAAATTAAGGCAATTTGTGTATCAATCAGCAGCAAAAATAATCAACCTAAAAGCACTCTATGGATAGAAATTAGAAATGATTTCGTGAGCACAAAGTTTCTGTCTTTTTCAGCATGATTGAACAACTATCACCAAAACCAATCATAAAGGTTCTACTTGGCACAAACACAAAAAACACAATCATAACAGAATTATGATGGTGTGTACAAAACAAAACAGAAAGCAAAAAGCAAAAATAAATTCATTGGGTTGCCTCCTAACAAGCGCTATTGTTTAACGCCCTTAGCTAGGCATGATGATTTCAATGATGCTCACGTAAAAGATAAGGATTGAAACATAATGGAAGCATCATGGAGCATATGGATAGCACATTTAAGTCTAACCCACTTCCTATGCATAGGGATTTTGTGATCAAACAACTTATTGGAGCAAGAATCAACTAGCATAGGAAGGTAAAACAAGCAAAGCTTCAAAAATTTCAACACATAGAGAGGAAACTTGATATTGTTGCCATATGTAGAAGCATATGATCCTCTCTCATAATATTTTTCAATAGCATCATGAATGAATTCAACAATATAACCAGCACCTAAAGCATTCTTTTCAAGATCTACAAGCATAGAAACTTTACTACTCTCCACATAAGGAAATTTATTCTCATCAATAGTACTGGGAGTATCGTAAAAGACTTGAACACTACGAATTGTTTCCACATTGAAAGAGTAATGTTCAGTAAAAGGATACTCAAGAGTATGACAAGTTTTATCATCCAGATTCTTTATAGCATAAGTATCATCACAATAATCATCATATATAGGGCGCATGCTTTCATCATAATAAGTTTGATCATTCAAAGTGGGGGAACTAAAAAGATCATCTTCATCAAACATAGCATCCCCAATCTTGTGGCTTTGCATATGATTAGCATCATGGGTATTCAAAGAATTCATACTAACAAAATTGCAATCATGCTCATCATTCACATATTTTATGCCAAGCATTCGATGTAATTCTTCTTCTAGCACTTGAGCACAATTTTCCTTCCCATCATTTTCACAAAAGACATGAAAAAGATGAAGCATATGTGGCCAACTCAATTCCATTTTTTAGGTTTTTTAGTGAAAGAACAAGAAACAAAAAGATTCGATTGCAAGATCTAAAGATATACCTTCAAGAGCTAACCTTCCCGGCAATGGCGCTAGAAAAGAGCTTGATGTCTACTACGCAAACTTCTCCTTGTAGACGTTGTTGGGCCTCCAAGTGCAGAGGTTTGTAGGATAGTGGAAATTTTCCCTCAAGTGGGTGACCTAAGGTTTATCAATCCGTGGGAGGCGTATGATGAAGATGGTCTCTCTCAAGCAACCCTGCAACCAAATAACAAAGAGTCTCTTGTGTCCTCAACACACCCAATACAATGGTAAATTGTATAGGTGCACTAGTTCGACGAAGAGATGGTGATACAAGTGCAATATGGATGGTAGATATAGGTTTTTGTAATCTAAAATTACAAAAATAGCAAGGTAACTAATAGTAACAGTGAGCACGAACGGTATTGCAATGCGTGGAAACAAGGCCTAGGGTTCATACTTTCACTAGTGAAGTTCTCTCAACAATGATAACATATTTGGATCATATAACTAGCCCTCAACGTGCAACAAAGAGTCACTTCAAAGTCACTAATAGCGGAGAACAAACGAAGAGATTATTGTCGGGTATGAAACCACCACAAAGTTATTCTTTTTGATCGATCTATTCAAGAGTCCATAGTAAAATAACACGAAGCTATTCTTTCCGTTCAATCCATCATAGAGTTCGTACTAGAATAACACCTTAAGGCACACATCAACCAAGACCCTAATGTCACCTAGATACTCCATTGTCACCTCAAGTATCCATGGGTATGATTATACGATATGCATCACACAATCTCAGAATCATCTATTCAACCAACACATAGAACTTCAAAGAGTGCCCCAAAGTTTCTACCGGAGAGTCAAAACGTGTGCCAACCCATATGCATAGGTTCCCGATGTCACGAAACCTGCAAGTTGATCACCAAAACATACATCAAGTACTCACATGAATATCCCATTGTCACCACAGATAGACACGTGCAAGACATACCTCAAGTGTTCTTAAAGACTCAATCCGATAAGATAACTTCAAAGGGGAAACTCAATTCATTACAAGAAGGGAGAGGGGGAAGAACATCATAAGATCCAACTATAGTAGCAAAGCCCGCGGTACATCGAGATCAAGACATGTCAAGAACACAAGATAGAGAGATCAAACACATAGCTACTGGTACATACCCTCAGCCCCGAGGGTGGACTACTCCCTCCTCGTCATGGAGATCGCCGGGATGATGAAGATGGCTATCGGAGATGGATTCCCGCTCCGGCAGGGTGCCGGAACGGGCTCCAAATTGGTTTTTGGTGGCTACAGAGGCTTGCGGCGGTGGAACTCCCGATCTAGGTTTCCTTTCGGGGGTTTCTGTATTTATAGGAATTTATGGCAGTGGAATTACGTCGGTTGGGCCCACGAGGAGGTCACAAGCCTGGTAGGTGCGGCCTAGGGGGGTGGGAGCGCCTCCTGGGCTTGTGACCCCCTCGTGGCTCTTCTGGCCTTCTTCCAAAGCTTCGGGGGTCTCTTTTGGTCCCAAAAAAATAATCGCGAAAGTTTTATTCCATTTGGACTCCGTCTGAAAAAGGGTCAAAAACAAGGAAAAAACACAAACTGGCACTTGGGACTGAGTTAATAGATTAGTCCCAAAACAGATATAAAATAGCATATTCATGCATAGAAAACATCCAAAGTTGACAAGATAATAGCATAGAACCATAAAAAATTATAGATACGTTGGAGACGTATCAAGGGCTATGGCGCCACAAGAGAATAATACCAAAGGAAAAAAGAAAAACAAGGAAAGAGGGAGGTGGGAAGGAAGGAGTGGGCTCCTTCCCCCAAACCGAATTGGGGTGGGAGTCCACCTCCTCCTCCTTGGCCGGCGCCCTTGAAGCTCCCTTGAGCCTCAAGGCTAGCCCCTCCCCTCCTCCTATATATATTGGTGGTTTTAGGGCTTTTGAGACACAACTTTGCCACGTGCAACTCAAACCTATACCATGTAGTTCTTCCTCTGGATCGTATTTTTGCGGAGCTCGCGCGGAGCCCTGCAGGAGTAGATCATCACCACCACCGGCGCGCCGTTACGCTGCCGGAGAACTCATCTAATTCTCCGCCTCTCTTGCTGGAGCAAGAAGGTCGAGATCGCCATTGAGTTGTACATGTGCTGAACGCGGAGTTGCCGTCCGTTCGACACTAGATCGGAATGGATCGTGGGATGACGGTGATTTGATTCACGAAGCTGTACAACTACATCAACCGCGTTTCTTAACGCTTCCCACTTAGCGATCTACAAGGGTATGTGGATCTAATCTCCTCTCGTAGATGGACATCACCATGATAGGTCTTCGTGTGAGTAGGATTTTTCCCCATGCAACGTTCCCCAACAGCGAATGCCAGTTGTGTTGGTTGGGGACACCAGTCCCTTGATACGTCTCAAACGTATCTATAATTTTTGATGGTTTCACGCTGTTATCTTGTCTTCTTTGTATGTTTTATGTACCTTTTTATATCTTTTTTGGGACTAACTTATTGATTCAGTGCCAAGTGCCAGTTCCTGTTTTTCCGTGTTTTTGACTCTTTTCAGATCTGATTTTGGAACGGAGTCCAAACGGAAGAAAAACCCCGAAATGATTTTTCCCGAACGGAAGAAGTCCAGGGAGCCTTTGGGCCAGGCCAGGTGGGCCCCAGGGAGCCCACGAGCTCCCACCCTGCCACCAGGGGGGATGCGGCGGTGGGCAAGCTTGTGGCTTCCCTGACCGCCTCCTGACCTAGGTCTTGCGCCTATATATTCCGCAAAAAATCAGGGGAGCCTCGAAAATACTTTTCCGCCGCCGCAAGCTTCCGTTTCCGCGAGATCTCATCTGGAGACCCTTCCCGGCGCCCTGCCGGAGGGGACTTTGGAGGTGGAGGGCTTCTTCATCATCATCATCGCCCCTCCAATGACTCGTGAGTAGTTCACTTCAGACCTACGGGTCCGTAGTTAGTAGCTAGATGGCTTCTTCTCTCTCTTGGATCTTCAATACAAAGTTCTCCATGATCTTCATGGAGATCTATCCGATGTAATCTTCTTTGGCGGTGTGTTTGTCGGGATCCGATGAATTGTGGACTTGTGATCAGATTATCTATGATATATATTTGAGTCTTTGCTGATTTCTTATATGCCTGATTTGATATCCTTATAAGTCTCTCCGAGTCTTGGGTTTTGTTTGGCCAACTAGATCTATGTTTCTTGCAATGGGAGAAGTGCTTGGTTTTGGGTTCTGCCATGTGGTGACCTTTCCCAATGACAGTAGGGGCAGCAAGGCACACATTAAGCAGTTGCCATCAAGGGTAAAAATATGGGGTTTTTATCATTGGTTTGAGATTATCCCTCTACATCATGTCATCTTGCTTAAGGCGTTACTCTGTTCTTATGGACTTAATAGACTAGATGCATGCTGGATAGCGGTCGACGTGTGGAGTAATAGTAGTAGATGCAGACTGTATCGGTCTACTTGTTTCAGACGTGATGCCTATAGAAATAATCATTGCATAGATATCGTCACGACTCTCCACAGTTCTATCAATTGCTCGACAGTAATTTGTTCACCCACCGTCTACTCGCTTTCATGAGAGAAGCCACTAGTAAACACTACGACCCCCGGGTCTATTCACATCAATCGTTTACAACTCCGCTTTTACTTTGCTTTGTTACTTTGTTGCTTTAAGTTCTCACTTGGCAAACAATCTATAAGGGATTGACAACCCCTTCATAGTGTTGGGTGCAAGCTTTTGTGTTTGTGCAGGATCTTGAGATACTCTTCTGCCGGATTGATACCTTGGTTCTCAAACTGAGGGAAATACTTACCGTCGCTGTGCTACATCACCCTTTCCGCTTCGAGGAAGCACCGATGCAAAGCTCCAAGGCCACGGGGGAAATCCTTTGCATACTTGCCTAGGAAGTCCCTTAAGGCATAACCGTAGCTGAAGGATTCCTTGTGCTGTCGACACAACAATTTCCGGCGCCGTTGCCGGAGATCTTTTTGAGGTAGAAGAAGTATACCTGGCGCCGTTGCAAGGGATACACAGCAAACATCATCCCTCCATGAGATTCTGTCTGCACCGGTCCCATGCTCAATTTGGGCGCCTAGTTAACCCGATGGTCGCGTGCAGGCTTACATCGATGCACATGGGCCACCCTTGCACCCAACCACCATGAAGGAAGTGTTCTTTGGCCTAGTACATCAGGTTTAACTGGGAGCATCTGGGTTTGTCGCATCACAACCTACAAGGGCTCTACGCACCCTTCATGATCGCGGAGATTAAGGATGCCATTTGGGATTTGCCACCGGACAAGGCCTCGGGGCCGTACGGTTTTTCTGGTTACTTCTATCGTTACTATTGGGATATCATCAAGACCGATCTCCTGCTTGACTTTCAACTGTTGTTCGATCGGAATGCTAGAGCACTACACAGCTGCAATGACTCAATCGTGGTGCTGATTCCCAAGAAGAAGAACCCGGGGGGCATCGGGGATTTCCAGCCAATCAGCCTGACACATACCCTTATCAAAATCTTCATGAAGATGCTAGCGCGCACGCTCGCGCCGCAGCTTGACGCCCGAGTGAGCCCATGTCAGAGCACCTTCATTAGAGGTAGAAGCATACAAGACAATTTCTTGTATGTGTAGGGCCTGGCGCGACACTTCCATTGCTCTCGTACGCCGGCATTTCTCCTCAAATTGGACGATCCTAAGGCTTTTGACTTTGTTTCATGGGCATTTCTGTTGGAGATGATGGAAGCGAGAGGCTTCGGAGCACATTAGCGGGATTGGATGGCTATGGTCTAGGCCTCTTCATCATCTCAGGTTCTCGTTAATGGTGTGCCAACAGGGCGTATTTGGCACAAGCGCAGACTTCACCAGGGTGACTCTCTGTTCCCATATCTATTCATCCTCACGATGGAGCCGCTAATCAGACTGCTAGACCTTGGCACCGAGAATGACCATCTTTCTAATATCCGAGGATGGAAGGCTGCTTTTTGCATGTTCTTCTACGCAGACGATGTGGCTCTTTTTGTGAACGCTTGCAAGGATGGCCTGCGGATGATTGACCACGTCCTGGAATCCTTCGGTGCGGCAACGACACTGAGGATGAATTTTTCCAAAAGTGCCATTATGCCTATCAGATGCACTCATGTCGACCTCCAGGAGGTGATTCAGCCTGTTGCCATCCAAGTGGCATAGTTTCCTTACAACTATTTAAGGATACCTCTTTCCTTCTAGTCATTGAGAAGGTCAGACTTTCAAAGATTTATTGCATCATTTGATGGAAAGTTGGCCGGATGGAAAGCTTTAGCCCGTTGCGTCCTTTGTGCCATTCCGGCTTACATGATGTCAATCCATCCATTCCCCAAATTGTTGCTGCAATGGATCGACAAGCGTACAAGGGCGTGGGTATGGCGGGGCACGAACACATGCAACGGTCGTCACTGTCGGGTAAACTGATTGCAGGTTTGTAAGCCGCTACACCTAGGAGGATTGGGTTTGCATAACATTCAGATATTTGGTCGGCACTATGGCTACGATGGCTCTGGTCTCGCTGGGGCAATCCTGCCAGGACTTGGTCAAGGTTGTCGGTGCCCTGTTCAGATGAGGAGTTTGCCATGTTTGCTTTAGCAACCAAGGTCACAATTGGCGATGGCAAATTGGCGCTTTTCTGGTTCGACTCATGGTTAGATGGCATGGCCCTGAGAGACTTGGCACGAACCCTATTCGCGGTGTCAGCTAGGAAAAGGAGGACGATTGCTGGGGCGATGGCAAGCATGACATGGATCTAGGATCTTGCCATCGGTTTCAGAGATGAGATGCTTGACGAGCTGATCGAGCTGTCCACAAGGCTGCAACACATTGCTCTCTGGGAAGGCATCATGGACGACATCGTTTGGAAGTTCTCGAGCTATGGGAAATACTCGGCCCGGTCAGCTTATCAGATGATGTTCTCGACGCACGTCGGCACACCGTACTTAAGTCTGATTTGGCGAGTACGGGCATCTGTGAAGTGCAAATTCTTTGTTTGGACGGCAATGCAAAACCGTGTGCTGACGGCTGATGTTCTCATGCTATGGGGATGGGTTAATGACTATTTTTGCCCCCTATATCGAAGGAGTTTGGAGACTATCATCTATCTTCTCAGGGAGTGCCCATGGTCCAAGACACTATGGGAGTTGGTCACTTCCTGGACGAACTTTCAGTATTTTCGGCCGGCGGCTTGGAATGACAATGTTTTGTTGCCCCAATGGCTGGATGAGCTCTCATGCATGTTGCTGAAACACACAAGAGCCACAGCAAAGTCCATGGCCATGTTGACCTGCTGGGCTATATGGCGGGAATGTAAGAGGAGGATCTTTGAGAAGAAAGAAAGGACGATTGTGGCTGTGATGGTGCTACTCAAAGACGAATCCTCCATCTGGAAGTTGGCTGGATGCCCAATCCCTTTTGACCCGAGATGACAAGGTGCACTATAGTTAGGGCCGGTTGGAGCAAAGCTTAAACTGGGTTGTTTCTGTAACATGTTGCTAGCTTAGGTGAGATGCGACCGTTTTTTTTCTTTCACCATGTACTTCTACTGTTGCCTATGGCATCCCTTGTGCGATAGAATCTTAGGAGCTCTCCTGCTAACTTTCAAAAAAAAGTTGGGCTTTTTCTCAGGCACACGTACATCGATTCTGGTGATTGGAGAGATCTTGGCATGCATTAAAAGAAGCGGACATTGTTGAATGGTGATCAACTAAAATGTCAAGAAAAATGGTGCTTAGAACATCTATCCAGCTAGAACTTGCAAATCTGGCCCCTCAAACGCCCGCGGACATGACCAGTCAGTGATCGAGCGTGTCCGTTTTGAACCCCTACTATTTTGTCCGCGCAACTGCAACTCTCATATTTTTCTTAATATGTCCGGTCACTTGCACGAGATTGGTGAAGAAGAAGAAAGAGAGGAAAACTAATGAATAAAGAAAGAAAATAGGTGGTCCGGGGTGGGGTTGCGTCCTACGTGGTGGACTGACGAGGCGAGTCCGGGTGCGTCTGCGAGCCATCATATCGTCCTTATATTTGATATGGATATGAGGGATGCTGGTTAGTCCGGGCGTTTGAGATGGGTATTAGGGGTCTGGGTGGATCATTTTTTTGTGACCGGTGAGTGATCGGGCGGGCTGTCCGGACGTTTGATGCGGGTTTGAGGGGTCCCGCTATAGATGCTCTTATGAAGCATGATTTGGTGGCTGCCCTCTCAAAAGTATAAAAAAATCCCTTGCCCATTTCCCTACTGAAATGCCTTCAAAATTGGCAGCCAAATGGTTGAAAGTGTCTTAGACAAAGGGTTCCTTGTAATATCATAAGTTTCTAAAGCAGATTCGAAGTTGTCATGGAACTTACTCACGGATGTGTGAAGTACTCCATGCGGTTCAATTCATTGAGGTCCTAGTTTGCTCATTTGAGGATTTTATCCACCATGGCCACCAAACTTATTAAAAGATATGCATAGATGAGTCTCTTTCATGGTTTGAGAGCGAGATTTGTTAGTTCAAAGATTTTCATCCAAGGTCAGGGTAATCGATAAACCCACACTTAGAAAGATCCGACGGAAAAGGGTTTCCTCCGTTTTATATTGTAAAGCAACAACCAACTGATACAACCAATTTGCTGGGGTCGCAGCACAAACAACCCCCCTCCTCCCAAAAAAATAGAAGAGAAAGAAATGCCGACGCCGGCAGCTCAACTAAGAGAAGATGGCCGAGAAACACTGCACCGTTCGGAGAAGTACCAGCGCACGCCTAGCACTCTAAAGACTTGCGTACCAAGCAACACCTTCAGGAAATTATGCAATAATGACGACGCTGCTGCCTGGACAAGTCCTAGGGTTTCCCCTGGTACGCGGATGGCAGTGGGGAAAGGGTATCACCAACGCCCCTCGGGAAGGTACGACGGCACCCAAGGGGGCAGTGCTATGGTGACACAGATCTTCTGTCGTCTCTTGAGCTTGCGTTAGTTTTTCACTTGAAGAGGAAAGGGCGATGCAGCACAGGAGCAGTAAGTATTTCCCTCAGTTTGAGAACCAATGTATCAATCCAGTAGGAGAATCTCGTCAAGTCCAGAGTACCCGCACAAACACAAAAGAGCTTGCACCCAACGCTATAAAGGGGTTGTCAATCCCTTCAAGATTGATTGCAAAGTGAGATCTGAAGGCGGAAAGTGCAACGAAGTAAAAGAGTAAGGCTGAAAATATGGTGTGGACTAGACCCGGGGGCCATAGTGTTCACTAGAGGCTTCTCTAAAAATAGCAAATATTACGGTGGGTGAACAAATTACTGTCGAGCAATTGATAGAACCGCCCGAAGTCATGACGATATCTAAGGCAATGATCATACATATAGGCATCATGTCCGAGACAAGTAGACCCATACTTTCTGCATCTACTACTATTACTCCACACATCGACCGCTCTCGAGCATGCATCCAGTGTATTGAGTTCATGACGAAGAGAGTAACGCTTTAAGCAAGATGACATGATGTAGAGGGATAATCTCAAACCAATGATGAAAAACCCATCTTTTTACCCTTGATGGCAACAACACGATGCGTGCCTCGCTACCCTTTTGTCACTGGGTGAGGTCACCGCACAGTATGAACCCAAAACCAAGCACTTCTCCCATTGCAAGAATCATAGATCTAGTTGGCCAAACAAAACCCACAACTCGAAGAGAATTACAAGGATATGAAATCATGCATAAGTGATATCAGAAGAAGCTCAAATAAGATTCATAGATAATCTGATCATAAATCCACAATTCATCGGATCTCGACAAAAACACCGTAAAAGAAGATTACATCGGATAGATCTCCACGAAGATCATGGAGAACTTTGTATTGAAGATCCAAGAGAGAGAAGAAGCCATCTAGCTACTAGTTATGTCCCCGTAGGTCTATGGTGAACTACTCACGCATCGTCGGAGAGGTCATGGTGTTGATGAAGAAGCCCTCCGTATCCGAATCCCCCCTCCGGCAGGGCACCAGAACGTGCCCCAGATGGGATCTTGCAGAGACAGAAGCTTGCGGTGGCGGAAAAGTACTTTCGATGACCTCACCCAGTGACAGAAGGGGTAGCGAGGCACGCATCATGTTGTTGCCATCAAGTGTAAAAATATGGGGTTTTCATCATTGGTTTGAGTATATCCCTCTACATCATGTCATCTTGCTTAAGGCGTTACTCTGTTCGTCATGAACTCAATACACTAGATGCATGCTGGATAGCGGTCGATGTGTGGAGTAATAGTAGTAGATGTAGAAAGTATCGGTCTACTTGTCTCGGACGTGATGCCTATATGTATGATCATTGCCTTAGATATCGTCATGACTTTGCGCGGTTCTATCAATTGCTCGACAGTAATTTGTTCACCCACCGTAATATTTGCTATTTTGAGAGAAGCCTCTAGTGAACACTATGCCCCCGGGTCTATTTCACACCATATTTTCAGCCTTACACTTTTTCTTCGTTGCACTTTCCTCCTCCAGATCTCACTTTGCAATCAATCTTGAAGGGATTGACAACCCCTTTACAGCGTTGGGTGCAAGCTCTTTTGTGTTTGTGCAGGTACTTTGGACTTGACGAGATTCTCCTACTGGATTGATACCTTGGTTCTCAAATTGAGGGAAATACTTACTTCTCCTATGCTGCATCACCCTTTTCTCTTCAAGAGAAAAACCAACGCAAGCTGAAGAGACGGCATAAGATTTCTGTCGTTGTAGCAGAAGAATTTCTGGCGTCGTTGTCGGGGAGGATCAAGTCAAGAACTCATCCAAGTAAGTGTCGCAAACTCATCTCTTGCATTTAACTTTTTTGCCTCTCGTTTTCCTCTCCCCCACTTCTGAAAAACAAAAATTTACAAAAATATTTGCCTTTTTCGTTTGCCCTTTTCTTTCACTTGCTTTCTGTTTGCTTGTGTGCTTTGTGCCTTCAATATGCTTGCATCTTCGCTTGCTGAAAATCTATTGATATGGATCCTCATCCACTTGCTAATCTGTTTAAGAGATCCAATTATGTTGATCTAATTGCTAGTGAGTTTTCTGCAGTAGATTTTCTTTATGGAGTTTTGCTCGAGATACGTGAATACGAAAATCTTGATAAAGAAATATATGAAGTGATTCACGAGGGCTCCTTGAATGAAAAGCATGATTGCAATGATTTCACTATAAGTTCTATTAGTGACAATCATTATAAAAATATGCAAAACCCGAAGCTTGGGGATGCTAGGTTTGCTATGTCCACTACTTGTTGCAATAATCTTGATTGGGGTGATGATTTTTCTTATGATCTTGAAAATTTGTTTAAGCCTCATGATGAATATGATATTTGCAATAATATTGAAAGTGGGATTGGAGAAGTCGTGACTTTATTTGATGATAATCCCACTATTTTTGATGAGGGTCAACTTTGCATGCATGTGGATCATGAAAATAATATCCTTTGTGATAGCTATATTGTTGAATTTGATTATGATCCCACATGTAATTTCTATGAGAGAGGAAAATATTTTGGTATAGACTTTCATGTTACCAAATTACCACTCGTTATGTTGAGATTGCTATTGTCTCTTTCTTCTTCCTTGCATTTGGTAACTATTGGTTGTCTTGCAATTTGTTTTTCTATAAAATGCCTATGCATAGAAAGTATGTTAGACTTAGATGTGATTTTCACATCCTTTATGATGCTCTTGTTGTGCTTCAATTCTTGTCTTTTGTGTGAGCATCATTGAATTATCAATGCCTAGCTAAGGGCGTTAAACAATAGCGCTTGTTGGGAGGCAACCTAATGAATTTATCATTTTTCTTTCTGTTTTGTTGCATCCACACTATCATAGTTGTAGCGACCCGACCTGAAACGGCCAAGTCTCTGGTGTTTCCGTACCATCCCAAGATCATGCTGGTACACACTCAGTACATCAATGTATATATCAAGAGTTCAATCACACAACTTTATTAATTGAAATCTCATATCGAGTACTTTATTGCAATAATGAATTACAATAAAATGGCTGAAGGCCATCTCGTGAGATATCTAACAAAGACTAGCGGAAGCATCAGGTAGACGAGTCCATCTGACTCCAGGGCATGTCGCCGAGCGTAGATCGTAGCCTCACTCCTGGTCGGAAAAGTACTCTGCAACATGATACGCTGCAGCCGTGTAGGTCAGCATATGGAATATGCCGACAAGTCATCAAAGAGAGGGGGTGAAATAAAATCCAACTATTACTACATGCATATATGGCAGGTGGGGCTAAGTTTTTAGCGGAAAGCAAATTTTATCCTACATCAAGAGAGGCCTAAAAGCAAAATATTACTACATTGTTTGTAGTTAACCAGATGGTTCCGCCAACCAATTCTCGTACCCGAGTTGTCGATAATTCCCACATCATTATTAAATTGTGTTGAGAGTTCAGGAAAATTTCAATGCCTTCGGCTCAAGCTGTCCATGATCGTGGACACGGCTAATCGATTAGGTTTGGGTGCTCTGCAGAGTTTTGCACACGTTCCCCACAAGATTTGATTGCCTCCGGGTATGTCCTCCCACTTCAGGGTGTTTGAAGACCGGATGATCAAAACATGGTCTTTCAACGGGTCCCTCTGATCCCCTCTCGGTGCCCATCCAATCCTACCATTCTTCTACATCTGCTAGCACCGTCTGTCCAGAGTCGCCGCGTTGTCCAACCAAGCCAGAGCCCATAATGACTTGTGGCTATGCAGGTAAGCCTTGGGTCTTGAAGCCTCCGTCCGTCTCTTCGAGCCTGGGTGAAGCTTTCCGCAAGATGTCATGGCACGTCTCCAAGCATCCCGGGGTCGTCCACTGGTTTCTCTAGGGAGCCCGTCAAAACCGTCCTTCACCCAGAGTTGCATTGATTCACGAGGTCTTGAAAATCTTGACTTAACCGGTCTTGGTTATTTAATTATTCTCGCATCACTCGTGTTATGCACTTAACCAGAATCCCGTCTACTCAAGCATAGCAATATGAAATTTGTCGTCCCGGGCCAAGTATCGGGGTTGTTGTGTGCCTACCACATGATACTACAACCTATAACTAAAATTTCCAAGTACCTACTCAGCATGCAATTGGGCAAAGAAGGGTGAAACTACCATGCATAGAAAACATAGGCGATAGTATGATCAAAATGACTTGCCTTGCTGATAGTTGTCTTGATCGAGCGCTTCTAAGTAGCAAGCTTCGCACTCCGGGTGATCTACCGATACAAAAAAATACACACCATAAGCACTACAATCATCAACAAGTAAAATAACATCACAAGCACAAAGTAGCTATGGCATAAAGTGAAAGAATTCACTTCACCTAACTCAGGTAGAAACTGTTTTTGATAAAACCCCAAGTAAACATATTTAATTTTTTTGAAACTTGTACTACAGAAATATATAATCACTAGGAAGCAGTAGCAAAAAGAACCAAATAAAAATCTATTTTTAAACTCTTGGAATAAGCAAAACAAGGTTTAAACTAAATCTGATCTAATTCAAATTTGAAAATTTCAAACATAGACAAATAATATGTTTTTGAAAACTACAGGAACATTGTGATCTACTGGAAAAATATTCAACTCCATTGGATTTCTGGATCAAACGTTATGGTGGGAACAAGATTGAAACTCTCTCTGTTTTTGAATTAAAACGGAAAAAGAAAATCTGAATTCTATCGGACAGGGGTACACGTGTCTCTCTCTGGTTGGTTGGGAGGTTGTTTGCTGTGGTGACAACTAGCAAACGGCCGAGATCTAGTAAAACGCTTCGGCTAATAGTTAAGTAAATAGAAAACCGGCTTGGTTTTCTTAGCTAAACCGAAAAGGTATCCTATTCTAATCTGGTGCGTTGAAATAGATCAAACGGCTCAGGGGGCGAGATGGGAGTACTCACAGCGGCAGCAACTCCGGCGAGACTCCGGCGATGTCCGAGGCGGCGCTAGCGATGGGGAGGAGCTCCGATGGTCTCCGGCGAGGCCTGAGGAGTCGAGGAGATGGCGACGGTCCTCCTCCGGCGGTTGGTGGCGGTGGGGAGGCAGCTCGGGGCAGGGAAGGAGCAGCAGGGCGCCGGGGGCCTCGGGCGGAGCTCGGCTCCGGCGAGCTTGGGCAGAGGGCGGCAGGGCTTGGGCAGGGGCGGCGACTAGGGGAACGGGGCGAGGCGGCGGTGGGGAGTATTTATAGGGGGGCTAGGGGGCTCGGGAGGGGAAGGTGCAGCAGATCGAGGAGATCCCGACGAGCTTGGCTCGGCCGGCCATGGAAGGAAGCGAGGGAGAGAGAGATAAGGAAAGAGGAAGAAGGAGGGGGTGCGCGCGGGGGGTGGGGAGCGCTGCGGGTGGGGACGGACGCGGGGCGGGCCAAGGCGTCAACGGGGGTGGCTCGGCGCCGGTTCGGTCGGTTGACCGATTAGGAAAGGGATCCCAGATCCCGGGCTGAGCGGCGAGGTGGGCCGGCTATAAAGCGCCCAGGGCGACATTCCTTTAAGAAAATATGTTTCCCGATTTTGATATTTTTTTTTAAAAACAGAAACAGAATAGAATAAAAGGAAACAAAATAAAATAATTAATATAGGGTAGTATATGCCAAAATGATCAGAAAAATATTCTCTACTCGATTAACATTTTTCCAAGGCAAAATAAAAACTTAAAAAAATGTTTTAAAAAAAACCCCTAAAAGCTTTATTTTCTTTTTCAAATTATTTTCTCCATAAATCTCTGGTTTTTCTTGGCTCAAATATTTTCAAAAGTGCCCCTGATTTTGGAGGGTCATTTTCCTCCGCTCTTTCTTCTTGCAAGAATTATGTCGGGGCATTTCTCGTGGGGAGAAAATATAGCAAAAAAAAACAAAGAGCAAAGTATTGAAAGAATTCAAATGCAAACTTTATTTCAAACAAAGTGCATATATGCTTAGCTATATTTGTAAAACATTCCAAAGTAGGAAATTTGGAATGTTACAATAATTTTGTTGTGATTGTGTCTTTTGTGTTTATTTTTTGTGTTTGAGCTAAGCAAAACCTTTGTGACTAGTCTTGGTGATGGCTGTTTGATCCTGTTGGAAAAAGACAGAAACTTTTTGCTCACGAGAGTATTTTTCATTTTTATTCAGAAAGAGCTTTTGAGTTGATTCTTTTTGCTTCTGGTTGATATGCCTTTTGCCCAGGCATTCGTAAGTTTTCAGAATTTTTGAGGTACCAAAAGTATAAGAAGTATACACATTGCTACAGACTGGTCTGTTTTTGACAGATTCTGTTTTTGTTAAGTTGGTTGCTTGTTTTGACGAAACTATGGATAGTATCGGGGGTACTAGCCATGGAAAAGTGAGAATACAGTAATCCAACACCAATATAAATATAAATCAATATTGCTAGAGTACCTAAAGAGGTGGTAGTTTCTTTTCTTTTGCTAATGTTATCACGAGTTTCTGTTTAAGTTTTGTGTTGTGAAGTTTTCAAGTTTTGGTGATGTTCTCATGGACAAAGAGATAAGGAGTGGAAAGAGCTCAAGCTTGGGGATGCCCAAGGCATCCCAAGCCAAATTCAAGGACACCAAAAAGCCTATGCTTGGGGATGCCCCGGGAAGGCATCCCCTCTTTCGTCTTCAATCCATCGGTAACATTACTTTGAGCTATATTTTTATTCACCATATGATATGTGTTTTGCTTGGAGCATCTTGTATCGTAGGAGTCTTTTCTTTTTGTTATGTCACAATCATCCTTGCTGCACACCCTTTTAGAGAGTCATGCACTCATCGTTATTTTGCTAGAATGCTCATAGTGCTTCACTTATATCTTTTGAGCTAGATAATTTTGCTCTATGTGCTTCACTTAGATCTTTTAGAGCACGGCTGTACGTGACTTGGTAGTTGGCTTGTTCTATGAAATTAGTCCCTAAAGGTCATAGGTACCCAAAGAGGATACAAAAACTTCCATCTTCATGTGCATTGAGTAGAAAGAGAAGTTTGATTCCTCTCAATTAGTTTTGAGACGTGGATTTGGTAATATTAAGAGTTATGTTAGTAGGGTGTTGTGAATCTAGAAATACTTGTGTTGAACTAAGTGATTCCCGTAGCATGCACGTATGGTGAACCGCTACGTTAGGAAGTCGGAGCATAATTGATCTATTGATTGTCATCCTTTGTGTTGCGGTCGGGATCACGCGATGGTTAACACCTACCAACCCTTCCCCTAGGAGTATGCGTTTAGCACTTTGTTTCGATTACTAATAGAACTTTCGCAACAAGTATGTGAGTTCTTCATGACTAATGTGAGTCCATGGTATAGATGCATTTTCACCTTCAACCATTGCTAGCCTCTCTAGTACCGCGCAACTTTCTCCGATACACAAATGCACCATATGCCTTCCTCAAAACAGCCACCATACCTACCTATTATGGCATTTTCATAGCCATTCCAAGATATATTGCCATGCAACTCCCACCGTTCCGTCTTATGACTTGTGCCGTCACTCTCATATTGCCATTGCATGATCGTAAGATAGCTAGCGAGATGTTTCAACGTCATACGCCAAGCTTGATCGTTGCACATCCCGGTACACTGCCGGAGGAATTTCCTATAGAGTCAACATCGTTCTGAGCTTTGAGCTGCGATTAAATAAAAGTGTGATGATCATCATTATTCGAGCATTGCCCCATGTGTGGAAATAAAAAAAGAGAGGCCAAAGAGCCCAAATAAAAAAACGAAAGAGAGAAAAAGAGAGAAGGGACAATGCTACTATCTTTTTCCACACTTGTTCTTCATTATAGCACCATGTTCTTCATGACTGAGAGCCTCTCGTTTTGTCACCACCATATGCTAGTGGGAATCTTCATTATATAACTTGGCTTGTATATTCCAATGACGGGCTTCCTCAAAATTGCCCTAGGTCTTCGTGAGCAAGCAAGTTGGATGCACACCCACTAGTTCTCCTTTTGAGCTTTCACATACTTATAGCTCTAGTGCATCCTTTGTATGACAATCCCTACTCATTCACATTGATATCTATTAATGGGCATCTCCATAGCCTTTTGATACACCGAGTCAATGTGACCATCTCCTCCCTTTTTGTCTCACCACCACCACCACACTCTATTCCACTTATAGTGCTATATCCATGGCTCACGCTCATGTATTGCGTGATAGTTATGAAAGGTTTGAGAAAGTAAGAGTGCGAAAACAATTACTTGGACAATACCGGGGTTGTGCATGATTTAAATTAGTTGTGTGAGGATGATGGAGCATAGCTAGACTATATGATTTTGTAGGGATAACTTTCTTTGGCCTTGTTATTTCGAAAGTTCATGATTACCTTGTTAGTTTGCTTGAAGTATTAATATTTTCATGTCAATAGCAAACTAGTGTTTTGAATCTTACGGATCTGAACATTCATGTCACATGAAAGAAGTTACAAAGGACAACTATGCTAGGTAGCATTCCACATCAAAAATTCAGTCTTTATCACTTCCCTACTCGAGGATGAGCAAGAGTTAAGCTTGGGGATGCTTGATACTGTTGGGGAACGTCGCATGGGAAACAAAATTTTTCCCACGCGCACGAAGACCTATCATGGTGATGTCCATCTACGAGAGGGGATGAGTGATCTACGTACCCTTGTAGATCGTACAGCAGAAGCGTTAGTGAACGCGGTTGATGTAGTGGAACGTCCTCACGTCCCTCGATCCGCCCCGCGAACAATCCCGCGATCAGTCCCACGATCTAGTACCGAACGGACGGTGTTGTGGAACGTCGCATGGGAAACAAAAATTTTCCTACGCGCACGAAGACCTATCATGGTGATGTCCATCTACGAGAGGGGATGAGTGATGTACGTACCCTTGTAGACCGTACAGCAGAAGCGTTAGAGAACGCGGTTGATGTAGTGGAACGTCCTCACGTCCCTCGATCCGCCCCGCGAACAATCCCGCGATCAGTCCCACAATCTAGTACCGAACGGACGACACCTCCGCGTTCAGCACACGTACAACTCGACGATGATCTCGGCCTTCTTGATCCAGCAAGAGAGACGGAGAGGTGGAAGAGTTCTCCGGCAGCGTGACGGTGCTCCGGAGGTTGGTTATGACCTTGTCTCAGCAGGGCTCCGCCCTAGCTCCGCAGAAACACGATCTAGAGGAAAAACCGTGGAGGTATGTGGTCGGGCTGCCGTGGAAAAGTCGTCTCAAATCAGCCCTAAAACCTCCGTATATATACGTGGGAGGGAGGGGGCTTGCCTTGGGGTCCAAGGACCCTCAAGGGGGTCGGCCGAGCCAAGGGGGAGGACTCTCCCCCCCAAACCGAGTTGGACTAGGTTTGGTGGGAGGGAGTCCCCCTCCCTTCCCACCTCCTCCTTTTTTTTATTTCTCTATTGATTTTCTTCTCCTTGGCGCATAGGGCACTTGTGGGCTGTCCCACCAGCCCACTAAGGGCTGGAGTGTCCCCCCAAGGCCTATGGGCTTCCCCGGGGTGGGTTGCCCCCCCGGTGAACTCCCGGAACCCATTCGTCATTCCCGGTACATTCCCGGTAACTCCGAAAACCTTCCCGTAATCAAATGAGGTCATCCTATATATCAATCTTCGTTTCCGGACCATTACGGAAACCCTCGTGACGTCCGTGATCTCATCCGGGACTCCGAACAACATTCGGTAACCAACCATATAACTCAAATACGCATAAAACAACGTCGAACCTTAAGTGTGCAGACCCTGCGGGTTCGAGAACTATGTAGACATGACCCGAGAGACTCCTCGGTCAATATCCAATAGCGGGACCTGGATGCCCATATTGGATCCTACATATTCTACGAAGATCTTATCGTTTGAACCTCAGTGCCAAGGATTCGTATAATCCCGTATGTCATTCCCTTTGTCCTTCGGTATGTTACTTGCCCGAGATTCGATCGACAGTATCCGTATACCTATTTCAATCTCGTTTACCGGCAAGTCTCTTTACTCGTTCCGTAATACAAGATCCCGCAACTTACACTAAGTTACATTGCTTGCAAGGCTTGTGTGTGATGTTGTATTACCGAGTGGGCCCCGAGATACCTCTCCGTCACACGGAGTGACAAATCCCAGTCTTGATCCATACAAACTCAACCAACACCTTCGGAGATAACTGTAGAGCATCTTTATAGTCACCCAATTACGTTGCGACGTTTGATACACACAAAGCATTCCTCTGGTGTCAGTGAGTTATATGATCTCATGGTCATAGGAATAAATACTTGACACTTAGAAAACAGTAGCAACAAAATGACACGATCAACATGCTACGTCTATTAGTTTGGTTCTAGTCCATCACGTGATTCTCCCAATGACGTGATCCAGTTATCAAGCAACAACACCTTGTTCATAATCAGAAGACACTGACTATCATCGATCAACTGGCTAGCCAACTAGAGGCATGCTAGGGACGGTGTTTTGTCTATGTATCCACACATGTAAATGAGTCTTCATTCAATACAATTATAGCATGGATAATAAACTATTATCTTGATACAGGAATTATAATAATAACTATATTTATTATTGCCTCTAGGGCATAATTCCAATAGTCTCCCACTTGCACTAGAGTCAATAATCTAGCCCTCACATCACCATGTGAATTACATCGTAATAAATCTAACACCCATACAGTTCTGGTGTTGATCATGCTTTGGCCGTGGAAGAGGTTTAGTTAGCGGGTCTGCTACATTCAGATCCGTGTGCACTTTGCATATATTTACGTCCTCTCCTTTGACGTAGTCGCGGATGAGGTTGAAGCGTCGTTTGATGTGTCAGGTCTTCTTGCGAAACCGTGGTTCCTTTGCTAAGGCAATGACACCCGTGTTGTCACAGAACAAGGTTATTGGATTCAGTGCGCTTGGCACCACTCCAAGATCCGTCATGAACTGCTTCATCCAGACACCCTCCTTAGCCGCCTCCGAGGCAGCCATGGACTCCGCTTCACATGTAGAATCTGCTACGACGCTTTGCTTGGAACTGCACCAGCTTAATGCACCCCCATTAAGAATAAATACTTATCCGGTTTGCGACTTAGAGTCGTCCGGATCTGTGTCAAAGCTTGCATCGACGTAACCTTTTACGGCGAGCTCTTCGTCACCTCCATATACGAGAAACATCTCCTTAGTCCTTTTCAGGTACTTCAGGATATTCTTGACCGCTGTCCAGTGATCCACTCCTGGATTACTCTGGAACCTACCTGCCATACTTATGGCCAGGCTAACATCTGGTCTAGTGCACAGCATCGCATACATGATAGAACCTATGGCTGAAGCATAGGGGACGGAGCGCATATGCTCTCTATCATCATCAGTTGCTGGGCACTGAGTCTTACTCAATCTCGTACCTTCTAAAACTGGCAAGAACCCTTTCTTGGACTGTTCCATTTTGAACCTCTTCAAAACTTTATCAAGGTACGTGCTTTGTGAAAGTCCTATCAGGCGTTTTGATCTATCCCTATAGATCTTAATGCCTAGAATGTAAGCAGCTTCTCCTAGGTCCTTCATAGAGAAACTTTTATTCAAGTAACCTTTTATGCTCTCCAAAAACTCTATGTTGTTTCCAATCAGTAATATGTCATCCACATATAATATTAGAAACGCCACAGAGCTCCCACTCACTTTCTTGTAAATACAAGATTCTCCAACCACTTGTATAAACCCAAATGCCTTGATCACCTCATCAAAGCGTTTATTCCAGCTCCGAGATGCTTGCACCAGTCCATAAATGGATCGTTGGAGCTTGCACACCTTGTTAGCATTCTTAGGATCGACAAAACCTTTGGGTTGCATCATATACAACTCTTCCTTAAGGAAACCGTTAAGGAACGCCGTTTTGACATCCATCTGCCAGATTTCATAATCAAAAAATGCAGCTATCGCTAACATGATTCTGACGGACTTAAGCATCGCCACGGGTGAGAAACTCTCATCGTAGTCAACTCCTGGAACTTTTGAAAAACCCTTTACCACAAGTCGAGCTTTATAAACGGTCACATTACCGTCAGCGTCCGTCTTCTTCTTAAAGATCCATTTGTTCTGAATAGCCTTGCGGCCCTCAGGTAGTATCTCCAAAGTCCACACTTTGTTCTCATACATGGATCCTATCTCGGATTTCATGGCTTCTAGCCATTTGTTGGAATCTGGGCCCACCATTGCTTCTTCATAATTTGCAGGTTCATTGTTGTCTAACAACATGATTGATAAGACGGGATTACCGTACCACTCTGGAGCAGCACGTGATCTCGTCGACCTGCGTGGTTCAACAGAAACTTGAACTGGAGTTTCATGATCATCATCATTAACTTCCTCCTCAACCGGCGTCGCAACGACAGAGGTTTCCCCTTGCCCTGCGCCACCATCCAGAGGGATGAAAGGTTCGACAACCTCGTCAAGTTCTATCTTCCTCCCACTCAATTCTCTCGAGAGAAACTCCTTCTCGAGAAAAGCTCCGTTCTTAGCAACAAACATTTTGCCCTCGGATTTGAGATAGAAGGTGTACCCAACTGTCTCTTTTGGGTAACCTATGAAGACGCATTTTTCCGCTTTGGGTTCCAGCTTTTTAGGCTGAAGCTTTTTTACATAAGCATCACATCCCCAAACTTTAAGAAACGACAACTTTGGCCTTTTGCCATACCACAGTTCGTATGGTGTCGTCTCAACGGATTTTGATGGTGCCCTATTTAAAGTGAATGCAGCTATTTCTAATGCATAACCCCAAAATGGTAACGGAAAATCAGTAAGAGACATCATAGATCGCACCATCTCTAACAACGTACGATTACGACGTTCGGACACACCATTACGCTGTGGTGTTCCAGGCGGTGTTAACTGTGAAACAATTCCACATTGTCTTAAGTGAGCACCAAACTCGAAACTCAGATATTCACCCCCACGATCAGACCGTAGGAACTTGATCTTCTTGTTACGATGATTTTCCACTTCACTCTGAAATTGCTTGAACTTTTCAAATGTTTCAGACTTGTGCTTCATCAAGTAGACATAACCATATCTACTTAAATCGTCCGTGAAGGTGAGAAAATAACGATATCCGCCGCGTGCCTCCACGCTCATTGGACCACACACATCGGTATGTATGATTTCCAATAAGTCACTTGCACGCTCCATTGTTCCGGAGAACGGAGTCTTAGTCATCTTACCCATGAGGCATGGTTCGCACGTGTCAAGTGAATCAAAGTCAAGTGACTCCAAAAGTCCATCAGCATGGAGTTTCTTCATGCGCTTCACACCAATATGACCTAAGCGGCAGTGCCACAAAAATGTGGCGCTATCATTCTTAACTCTAACTCTTTTGGTCTCAATGTTATGTATATGCGTATCGCTATCAAGATTCAATATGAACAATCCTCTCACATTCGGTGCATGACCATAAAAGATGTTACTCATAGAAATAGAACAACCATTATTCTCTGACTTAAAAGAGTAACCGTCTCGCAATAAACAAGATCCAGATATAATGTTCATGCTCAACGCAGGCACTAAATAACAATGATTTAAGTTCATCACTAATCCCGATGGTAGCTGAAGTGACACTGTGCCGACGGCGATTGCATCAACCTTGGAACCATTTCCTACGCGCATCGTCACTTCATCTTTCGCCAGCCTTCGTCTATTCCGCAGTTCCTGCTTCGAGTTGCAAATATGAGCAACAGAACCGGTATCAAATACCCAGGCACTACTACGAGAGCCGGTTAAATACACATCAATAACATGTATATCAAATATACCTGATTTTTCTTTGCCCGCCTTCTTATCTGCCAGATACTTGGGGCAATTGCGCTTCCAGTGACCCATACCCTTGCAATAGAAACTCTCCGTTTCAGGCTTAGGTCCAGCCTTGGGTTTCTTCGGCGGATTGGCAACAGGCTTGCCGCTCTTCTTCGAATTCCCCTTCTTGCCTTTGCCGTTTCTCTTGAAACTAGTGGTCTTATTCACCATCAACACTTGATGCTCTTTACGGAGTTCAGACTCTGCGACTTTCAACATCGCAAACAACTCGCCGGGAGACTTGTTGATCCCTTGCATGTTGTAGTTCAACACAAAGCCTTTGTAGCTTGGCGGCAGTGATTGAAGGATTCTGTCAGTGATAGCTTCTTGCGGGAGTTCAATCCCCAGCTCAGCTAGACGGTTTGAGTACCCAGACATTTTGAGCACATGTTCACTGACAGACGAGTTTTCCTCCATCTTGCAAGCATAGAATTTATCGGAGGTCTCATACCTCTCGATCCGGGCGTTCTTCTGAAAGATAAACTCCAACTCCTGGAACATCTCAAATGCTCCATGACGCTCAAAGCGACGTTGAAGTCCCGGTTCTAAGCCATACAAGACTGCACATTGAACTATTGAGTAGTCCTCCTTACGTGCTAACCAAGCGTTCTTAACATCCTGATCAGCCATAGCGGGTGGTTCATCTCCTAGCGCAGCATTAAGGACATAATCCTTCTTCCCAGGTTGTAAGATTAGCTTAAGATTACGAGCCCAGTCTACAAAGTTGCTTCCATCATCTTTCAACTTAGCTTTCTCTAGGAACGTATTAAAATTCAGGATGACTGTCGCGTGAGCCATGATCTACAACACAAATATATTCAAAGTGGACTTAGACTATGTGCAAGATAATTAGAGTTCAACTTAATCAAATTATATGCTAAACTCCCACTCAAAAAGTACATCTCTCTAGTCATTTGAGTGGTTCATGATCCACTTACACTATCCCAAGTCCGATCATCACGTGAGTTGAGTATAGTTTCAGTGGTAAGCATCCCTATGCTAATCATATCAACTATATGATTCATGATTGACCTTTCGGTCTCATGTGTTCCGAGGCCATGTCTGCACATGCTAGGCTCGTCAAGCTTAACCCGAGTGTTCCGCGTGCGCAACTGTTTTGCACCCGTTGTATGTGAACGTTGAGTCTATCACACCCGATCATCACGTGGTGTCTCGAAACGACGAACTGTAGCAACGGTGCACAGTCGGGGAGAACGTAATTTCGTCTTGAAATTTTAGTGAGAGATCACCTCATAATGCTACTGTCGTTCTAAGCAAAATAAGGTGCATAAAAGGATTAACATCACATGCAATTCATAAGTGACATGATATGGCCATCATCACGTGCTTCTTGATCTCCATCACCAAAGCACCGACACGATCTTCTTGTCACCGGCGCCACACCATGATCATCCATCAACGTGTCGCCATCGGGGTTGTTGTGCTACTTATGCTATTACTACTAAAGCTACATCCTAGCAAAATAGTAAACGTATCTGCAAGCACAAACGTTAGTATAAAGACAACCCTATGGCTCCTGCCGGTTGCCGTACCATCGACATGCAAGTCGATATTTCTATTACAACATGATCATCTCATACATCCAATATATCACATCACATCGTTGGCCATATCACATCACAATCATACCCTGCAAAAACAAGTTAGGCGTCCTCTAATTTTGTTGTTGCATGTTTTACGTGGTGACCAAGGGTATCTAGTAGGATCGCATCTTACTTACGCAAACACCACAACGGAGATATATGAGTTGCTATTTAACCTCATCCAAGGACCTCCTCGGTCAAATCCGATTCAACTAAAGTTGGAGAAACCGTCACTTGCCAGTCATCTATGAGCAAAGGGGGTACTCGTAACGATGAAACCAGTCTCTCGTAAGCGTACGAGTAATGTAGGTCCAAGCCGCTTCAATCCAACAATACCGCGGAATCAAGAAAAGACTAAGGAGGGCAGCAAAACGCACATCACCGCCCACAAAAACTTTTGTGTTCTACTCGAGAAGACATCTACGCATGAACCTAGCTCATGATGCCACTGTTGGGGAACGTCGCATGGGAAACAAAAAATTTCCTACGCGCACGAAGACCTATCATGGTGATGTCCATCTACGAGAGGGGATGAGTGATCTACGTACCCTTGTAGACCGTACAGCAGAAGCGTTAGAGAACGCGGTTGATGTAGTGGAACGTCCTCACGTCCCTCGATCCGCCCCGCGAACAATCCCGCGATCAGTCCCACGATCTAGTACCGAACGGACGGCACCTCCGCGTTCAGCACACGTACAGCTCGACTATGATCTCGGCCTTCTTGATCCAGCAAGAGATACGGAGAGGTAGAAGAGTTCTCCGGCAGCATGACGGCGCTCCGGAGGTTGGTGATGACCTTGTCTCAGCAGGGCTCCGCCCGAGCTCCGCAGAAACGCGATCTAGAGGAAAAACCGTGGAGGTATGTGGTCGGGCTGCCGTGGAAAAGTCGTCTCAAATCAGCCCTAAAACCTCCGTATATATAGGTGGGAGGGAGGGGACCTTGCCTTGGGGCTCAAGGAGCCCCAAGGGGGTCGGCCGAGTCCAAGGGGGAAGGTTCCCCCCCAAACCGAGTTGGACTTGGTTTGGTGGGAGGGAGTCCTTCCTTCCCTTCCCACCTCCTCTTTTTTTTTCTCCTTGATTTTCTTCTCTAGGCGCATAGGGCCCTCTTGGGCTGTCCCACCAGCCCACTAAGGGCTGGTGTGCCACCCTCAAGGCCTATGGGCTTCCCCAGAGTGAGTTGCCCCCCCTGGTGAACTCTCGGAACCCATTCGTCATTCTCGGTACATTCCCGGTAACTCCGAAAACCTTCCGGTAATCAAATGAGGTCATCCTATATATCAATCTTCGTTTCCGGACCATTCTGGAAACCCTCGTGACGTCCATGATCTCATCCGGGACTCCGAACAACATTCGGTAACCAACCATATAACTCAAATACGCATAAAACAACGTCGAACCTTAAGTGCGCAGACCCTGCGGGTTCGAGAACTATGTAGACATGACCCGAGAGACTCCTCGGTCAATATCCAATAGCGGGACCTGGATGCCCATATTGGATCCTACATATTCTACGAAGATCTTATCGTTTGAACCTCAGTGCCAAGGATTCGTATAATCCCGTATGTCATTCCCTTTGTCCTTCGGTATGTTACTTGCCCGAGATTCGATCGTCAGTATCCGTATACCTATTTCAATCTCGTTTACTGGCAAGTCTGTTTACTCGTTCCGTAATACAAGATCCCGCAACTTACACTAAGTTACATTGCTTGCAAGGCTTGTGTGTGATGTTGTATTACCGAGTGGGCCCCGAGATACCTCTCCGTCACACGGAGTGACTAATCCCAGTCTTGATCCATACTAACTCAACTAACACCTTCGGAGATACCTGTAGAACATCTTTATAGTCACCCAGTTGCGTTGCGACGTTTGATACACACAAAGCATTCCTCCGGTGTCAGTGAGTTATATGATCTCATGGTCATAGGAATAAATACTTGACACGCAGAAAACAGTAGCAACAAAATGACACGATTAACATGCTACGTCTATTAGTTCGGGTCTAGTCCATCACGTGATTCTCCTAATGACGTGATCCAGTTATCAAGCAACAACACTTTGTTCATAATCAGAAGACACTGACTATCTTTGATCAACTGGCTAGCCAACTAGAGGCTTGCTAGGGACGGTGTTTTGTCTATGTATCCACACATGTAAATGAGTCTTCATTCAATACAATTATAGCATGGATAAAAAACGATTATCTTGATACATGAATTATAATAATAACTATATTTATTATTGCGTCTAAGGCATAATTCCAACAGTCTCCCACTTTCACTAGAGTCAATAATCTAGCCCTCACATCATCATGTGAATTACATTGTAATAAATCTAACACCCATACAGTTCTGGTGTTGATCATGCTTTGGCCGTGGAAGAGGTTTAGTTAGCGGGTCTGCTACATTCAGATCCGTGTGCACTTTGCATATATTTACGTCCTCTCCCTTGACGTAGTCGCGGATGAGGTTGAAGCGTCGTTTGATGTGTCAGGTCTTCTTGTGAAACCGTGGTTCCTTTGCTAAGGCAATGACACCCGTGTTGTCACAGAACAAGGTTATTGGATTCAGTGCGCTTGGCACCACTCCAAGATCCGTCATGAACTGCTTCATCCAGACACCCTCCTTAGCCGCCTCCGAGGCAGCCATGGACTCCGCTTCACATGTAGAATCTGCTACGACGCTTTGCTTGGAACTGCACCAGCTTACCGCACCCCCATTAAGAATAAATACGTATCCAGTTTGCGACTTAGAGTCGTCCGGATCTGTGTCAAAGCTTGCATTGACGTAACCTTTTACGGCGAGCTCTTCATCACCTCCATACACGAGAAACATCTCCTTAGTCCTTTTCAGGTACTTCAGGATATTCTTGACCGCTGTCCAGTGATCCACTCCTGGATTACTCTAGAACCTACCTGCCATACTTATGGCTAGGCTAACATCCGGTCTAGTGCACAGCATTGCATACATGATAGAACCTATGGCTGAAGCATAGGGGATGGAGCGCATATGCTCTCTATCTTCATCAGTTGCTGGGCACTGAGTCTTACTCAATCTCGTACCTTGTAAAACTGGCAAGAACCCTTTCTTGGACTGTTCCATTTTGAACCTCTTCAAAACTTTATCAAGGTATGTGCTTTGTGAAAGTCCTATCAGGCGTTTTGATCTATCCCTATAGATCTTAATGCCTAGAATGTAAGAAGCTTCTCCTAGGTCCTTCATAGAGAAACTCTTATTCAAGTAATCCTTTATGCTCTCTAAAAACTCCACGTTGTTTCCAATCAGCAATATGTCATCCACATATAATATTAGAAACGCCAAAGAGCTCCCACTCACTTTCTTGTAAATACAAGATTCTCCAACCACTTGTATAAACCAAAATGCTTTGATCACCTCATCAAAGCGTTTGTTCCAACTCCAAGATGCTTGCACCAGTCCATAAATGGATCGCTGGAGCTTGCACACCTTGTTAGCATTCTTAGGATCGACAAAACCTTCGGGTTGTATCATATACAACTCTTCCTTAAGGAAACCGTTAAGGAATGCCGTTTTGACATCCATCTGCCAGATTTCATAATCTAAAAGTGCAGCTATTGCTAACATGATTCTGAGGGACTTAAGCATCGCTACGGGTGAGAATGTCTCATCGTAGTCAACTCCTTGAACTTGTGAAAAAACCCTTTGCCACAAGTCGAGCTTTATAAACAGTCACATTGCCGTCAGCGTCCGTCTTCCTCTTAAAGATCCATTTGTTCTGAATAGCCTTGCGGCCTTCAAGTAGTACCTCCAAAGTCCACACTTTGTTCTCATACATGGATCCTATCTCGGACTTCATGGCTTCTAGCCATTTGTTGGAATCTGGGCCCACCATTGCTTCTTCATAATTTGCAGGTTCATTGTTGTCTAACAACATGATTGATAAGACGGGATTACCGTACCACTCTGTAGCAGCACGTGGTCTCGTCGACCTGCGTGGTTCGACAGAAACTTGCACTGGAGTTTCATGATCATCATCATTAACTTCCTCCTCAACCGGCATCGCAACGACAGAGGTTTCCCCTTGCCCTGCGCCACCATCTAGAGGGATAAGAGGTTCGACAACCTCATCAAGTTCTATCTTCCTCCCACTCAATTCTCTCGAGAGAAACTCCTTCTCGAAAAAAGCTCCGTTTTTAGCAACAAACACTTTGCCCTCGGATTTGAGATAGAAGGTGTACCCAACTGTCTCTTTTGGGTAACCTATGAAGACGCACTTTTCCGCTTTGGGTTCCAGCTTTTCACGCTGAAGCTTTTTGACATAAGCATCACATCCCCAAACTTTAAGAAACGAGAACTTTGGCCTTTTTCCATACCACAATTCGTATGGTGTCGTCTCAACGGATTTTGATGGTGCCCTATTTAAAGTGAATGCAACTGTTTCTAATGCATAGCCCCAAAACGATAACGACAAATCAGCAAGAGACATCATAGATCGCACCATCTCTAATCGAGTACGATTACGACGTTCGGACACACCATTACGCTGTGGTGTTCCAGGCGGTGTTAACTGTGAAACAATTCCACATTGTCTTAAGTGAGTACCAAACTCAAAACTCAGATATTCACCCCCACGATCAGACCGCAAGAACTTCATCTTCTTGTTACGATGATTTTCCACTTCACTCTGAAATTGCTTGAACTTTTCAAATGTTTCAGACTTGTGCTTCATCAAGTAGACATAACCATATCTACTCAAATCGTCAGTGAAGGCGAGAAAATAACGATATCCGCCGCGTGCCTCCACGCTCATCGGACCACACACATCGGTATGTATGATTTCCAACAAGTCACTTGCACGCTCCATTGTTCCGGAGAACGGAGTCTTAGTCATCTTGCCCATGAGGCATGGTTCGCACGTGTCAAGTGAATCAAAGTCAAGTGACTCCAAAAGTCCATCAGCATGGAGTTTCTTCATGCGCTTTACACCAATATGACCTAAGCGGCAGTGCCACAAAAATATGGCGCTATCATTGTTAACTCTAACTCTTTTGGTCTCAATGTTATGTATATGTGTATCGCTATCAAGATTCAATATGAACAATCCTCTCACATTTGGTGCATGACCATAAAAGATGTTACTCATAGAAATAGAACAACCATTATTCTCTGACTTAAAAGAGTAACCGTCTCGCAATAAACAAGATCCAGATATAATGTTCATGCTCAACGCAGGCACTAAATAACAATGATTTAAGTTCATCACTAATCCTGATGGTAACTGAAGTGAAACTGTGCCGACGGCGATTGCATCAACCTTGGAACCATTTCCTACGCGCATCGTCACTTCATCTTTCGCCAGCCTTCGTCTATTGCGCAGTTCCTGTTTCGAGTTGCAAATATGAGCAACAGAACCGGTATCAAATACCCAGGCACTACTACGAGAGTCGGTTAAGTACACATCAATAACATGTAAATCAAATATACCTGTTTTTTCTTTGGCCGCCTTCTTATCTGCCAGATACTTGGGGCAATTGCGCTTCCAGTGACCCATACCCTTGCAATAGTAACACTCCGTTTCAGGCTTAGGTCCAGCTTTGGGTTTCTTCATCGGATTGGCAACAGGCTTGCCGCTCTTCTTTGAATTACCGTTCTTGCCTTTGCCGTTTCTCTTGAAACTAGTGGTCTTATTCACCATCAACACTTGATGCTCTTTACGGAGTTCAGACTCTGCGACTTTCAGCATCGCAAACAACTCGCCGCGAGACTTGTTCATCCTTTGCATGTTGTAGTTCAACACAAAACCTTTATAGCTTGGCGGCAGTGATTGAAGGATTCTGTCAGTGATAGCCTCTTGCGGGAGTTCAATCCCCAGCTCAGCTAGACGGTTTGAGTACCCAGACATTTTGAGCACATGTTCACTGACAGACGAGTTTTCCTCCATCTTGCAAGCATAGAATTTATCGGAGGTCTCATACCTCTCGATCCGGGCGTTCTTCTGAAAGATAAACTTCAACTCCTGGAACATCTCAAATGCTCCATGACGCTCAAAGCGACGTTGAAGTCCCGGTTCTAAGCCATACAAGACTGCACATTGAACTATTGAGTAGTCCTCCTTACGTGCTAACCAAGCGTTCTGAACATCCTGATCAGCCGTAGCGGGTGGTTCATCTCCTAGCGCAGCATTTAGGACATAATCCTTCTTCCCAGCTTGTAAGATTAGCTTAAGATTACGAGCCCAGTCTACAAAGTTGCTTCCATCATCTTTCAACTTAGCTTTCTCTAGGAACGTATTAAAATTCAGGGTGACTGTCGCGTGAGCCATGATCTACAACACAAATATATTCAAAGTGGACTTAGACTATGTTCAAGATAATTAGAGTTTAACTTAATCAAATTATTTGCTAAACTCCCACTCAAAAAGTACATCTCTCTAGTCATTTGAGTGGTTCATGATCCACTTACACTAGCTCAAGTCCGATCATCACGTGAGTTGAGTATAGTTTCAGTGGTAAGCATCCCTATGCTAATCATATCATCTATATGATTCATGATCGACCTTTCGGTCTCATGTGTTCCGAGGCCATGTCTGCACATGCTAGGCTCGTCAAGCTTAACCCGAGTGTTCCGCGTGCGCAACTGTTTTGCACCCGTTGTATGTGAACGTTGAGTCTATCACACCCGATCATCACGTGGTGTCTCGAAACGACGAACTGTAGCAATGGTGCACAGTCGGGGAGAGCACAATTTCGTCTTGAAATTTTAGGGAGAGATCACCTCATAATGCTACCGTCGTTCTAAGCAAAATAAGGTGCATAAAAGGATTAACATCACATGCAATTCATAAGTGACATGATATGGCCATCATCACGTGCTTCTTGATCTCCATCACCAAAGCACCGGCACGATCTTCTTGTCACCGGCGCCACACCATGATCATCCATCAACGTGTCGCCATCGGGGTTGTCGTGCTACTCATGCTATTACTACTAAAGCTACATTCTAGCAAAATAGTAAACGCATCTGCAAGCACAAATGTTAGTATAAAGACAACCCTATGGCTCCTGCCGGTTGCCGTACCATCGACGTGCAAGTCGATATTTTCTATTACAACATAATCATCTCATACATCCAATATATCACATCACATCGTTGGCCATATCACATCACAAGCATACCCTGCAAAAACAAGTTAGACGTCCTCTAATTTTGTTGTTGCATGTTTTACGTGGTGACCAAGGGTATCTAGTAGGATCGCATCTTACTTACGCAAACACCACAACGGAGATATATGAGTTGCTATTTAACCTCATCCAAGGACCTCCTCGGTCAAATCCGATTCAACTAAAGTTGGAGAAACCGACACTTGCTAGTCATCTTTGAGCAACGGAGTTACTCGTAACGATGAAACCAGTCTCTCGTAAGCGTACGAGTAATGTCGGTCCAAGCCGCTTCAATCCAACAATACCGCGGAATCAAGAAAAGACTAAGGAGGGCAGCAAAACGCACATCACCGCCCACAAAAACTTTTGTGTTCTACTCGAGAAGACATCTACGCATGAACCTAGCTCATGATGCCACTGTTGGGGAACGTCGCATGGGAAACAAAAATTTTCCTACGCGCACGAAGACCTATCATGGTGATGTCCATCTACGAGAGGGGATGAGTGATCTACGTACCCTTGTAGATCGTACAGCAGAAGCGTTAGTGTACGTGGTTGATGTAGTGGAACGTCCTCACGTCCCTCGATCCGCCCCGCGAACAATCCCGCGATCAGTCCCACGATCTAGTACCGAACAGACGACACCTTCGCGTTCAGCACACGTACAGCTCGATGATGATCTCGGCCTTCTTGATCCAGCAAGAGAGACGGAGAGGTAGAAGAGTTCTCCGGCAGCATGACGGCGCTCCGGAGGTTGGTGATGACCTTGTCTTAGCAGGGCTCCGCCCGAGCTCCGCAGAAACGCGATCTCGAGGAAAAACCGTGGAGGTATGTGGTCGGGCTGCCGTGGAAAAGTCGTCTCAAATCAGCTCTAAAACCTCCGTATATATAGGTGGGAGGGAGGGGACCTTGCCTTGGGGCTCAAGGAGCCCCAAGGGGGTCGGCCGAGTCCAAGGGGGAAGGTTCCCCCCCAAACCGAGTTGGACTTGGTTTGGTGGGAGGGAGTCCTTCCTTCCCTTCCCACCTCCTCTTTTTTTTTCTCCTTGATTTTCTTCTCTAGGCGCATAGGGCCCTCTTGGGCTGTCCCACTAGCCCACTAAGGGCTGGTGTGCCACCCTCAAGGCCTATGGGCTTCCCCAGGGTGAGTTGCCCCCCCTGGTGAACTCCCGGAACCCATTCGTCATTCTCGGTACATTCCCGGTAACTCCGAAAACCTTCCGGTAATCAAATGAGGTCATCCTATATATCAATCTTCGTTTCCGGACCATTCCGGAAACCCTCGTGACGTCCATGATCTCATCGGGGACTCCGAACAACATTCGGTAACCAACCATATAAGTCAAATACGCATAAAACAACGTCGAACCTTAAGTGTGCAGACCCTGCGGGTTCGAGAACTATGTAGACATGACCCGAGAGACTCCTCGGTCAATATCCAATAGCGGGACCTGGATGCCCATATTGGATCCTACATATTCTACGAAGATCTTATCGTTTGAACCTCAGTGCCAAGGATTCGTATAATCCCGTATGTCATTCCCTTTGTCCTTCGGTATGTTACTTGCCCGAGATTCGATCGTCAGTATCCGTATACCTATTTCAATCTCGTTTACTGGCAAGTCTCTTTACTCGTTCCGTAATACAAGATCCCGCAACTTACACTAAGTTACATTGCTTGCAAGGCTTGTGTGTGATGTTGTATTACCGAGTGGGCCCCGAGATACCTCTCCGTCACACGCAGTGACAAATCCGAGTCTTGATCCATACTAACTCAACTAACACCTTCGGAGATACCTGTAGAGCATCTTTATAGTCACCCAGTTGCGTTGCGATGTTTGATACACACAAAGCATTCCTCCGGTGTCAGTGAGTTATATGATCTCATGGTCATAGGAATAAATACTTGACACACAGAAAACAGTAGCAACAAAATGACACGATCAACATGCTACGTCTATTAGTTTGGGTCTAGTCCATCACGTGATTCTCCTAATGACGTGATCCAGTTATCAAGCAACAACACTTTGTTCATAATCAGAAGACACTGACTATCTTTGATCAACTGGCTAGCCAACTAGAGGCTTGCTAGGGATGGTGTTTTGTCTATGTATCCACACATGTAAATGAGTCTTCATTCAATACAATTATAGCATGGATAAAAAACGATTATCTTGATACATGAATTATAATAATAACTATATTTATTATTGCGTCTAAGGCATAATTCCAACAGTCTCCCACTTTCACTAGAGTCAATAATCTAGCCCTCACATCATCATGTGAATTACATTGTAATAAATCTAACACCCATACAGGTCTGGTGTTGATCATGCTTTGGCCGTGGAAGAGGTTTAGTTAGCGGGTCTGCTACATTCAGATCCGTGTGCACTTTGCATATATTTACGTCCTCTCCCTTGACGTAGTCGCGGATGAGGTTGAAGCGTCGTTTGATGTGTCAGGTCTTCTTGTGAAACCGTGGTTCCTTTGCTAAGGCAATGACACCCGTGTTGTCACAGAACAAGGTTATTGGATTCAGTGCGCTTGGCACCACTCCAAGATCCGTCATGAACTGCTTCATCCAGACACCCTCCTTAGCCGCCTCCGAGGCAGCCATGGACTCCGCTTCACATGTAGAATCTGCTACGACGCTTTGCTTGGAACTGCACCAGCTTACCGCACCCCCATTAAGAATAAATACGTATCCGGTTTGCGACTTAGAGTCGTCCGGATCTGTGTCAAAGCTTGCATCGATGTAACCTTTTACGGCGAGCTCTTCGTCACCTCCATACACGAGAAACATCTCCTTAGTCCTTTTCAGGTACTTCAGGATATTCTTGACCGCTGTCCAGTGATCCACTCCTGGATTACTCTGGAACCTACCTGCCATACTTATGGCCAGGCTAACATCCGGTATAGTGCACAACATTGCATACATGATAGAACCTATGGCTGAAGCATAGGGGACGGAGCGCATATGCTCTCTATCTTCATCAGTTGCTGGGCACTGAGTCTTACTCAATCTCGTACCTTGTAAAACTGGCAAGAACCCTTTCTTGGACTGTTCCATTTTGAACCTCTTCAAAACTTTATGAAGGTATGTGCTTTGTGAAAGTCCTATCAGGCGTTTTGATCTATCCCTATAGATCTTAATGCCTAGAATGTAAGCAGCTTCTCCTAGGTCCTTCATAGAGAAACTCTTATTCAAGTAATCCTTTATGCTCTCTAAAAACTCCACGTTGTTTCCAATCAGCAATATGTCATCCACATATAATATTAGAAACGCCATAGAGCTCCCACTCACTTTCTTGTAAATACAAGATTCTCCAACCACTTGTATAAACCAAAATGCTTTGATCACCTCATCAAAGCGTTTGTTCCAACTCCAAGATGCTTGCACCAGTCCATAAATGGATCGCTGGAGCTTGCACACCTTGTTAGCATTCTTAGGATCGACAAAACCTTCGGGTTGTATCATATACAACTCTTCCTTAAGGAAACCGTTAAGGAATGCCGTTTTGACATCCATCTGCCAGATTTCATAATCTAAAAGTGCAGCTATTGCTAACATGATTCTGAGGGACTTAAGCATCGCTACGGGTGAGAATGTCTCATCGTAGTCAACTCCTTGAACTTGTGAAAAAACCCTTTGCCACAAGTCGAGCTTTATAAACAGTCACATTGCCGTCAGCGTTCGTCTTCCTCTTAAAGATCCATTTGTTCTGAATAGCCTTGCGGCCTTCAGGTAGTACCTCCAAAGTCCACACTTTGTTCTCATACATGGATCCTATCTCGGACTTCATGGCTTCTAGCCATTTGTTGGAATCTGGGCCCACCATTGCTTCTTCATAATTTGCAGGTTCATTGTTGTCTAACAACATGATTGATAAGACGGGATTACCGTACCACTCCGGAGCAGCACGTGGTCTCGTCGACCTGCGTGGTTCAACAGAAACTTGCACTGGAGTTTCATGATCATCATCATTAACTTCCTCCTCAACCGGCATCGCAACGACAGAGGTTTCCCCTTGCCCTGCGCCACCATCTAGAGGGATAAGAGGTTCGACAACCTCGTCAAGTTCTATCTTCCTCCCACTCAATTCTCTCGAGAGAAACTCCTTCTCGAGAAAAGCTCCGTTTTTAGCAACAAACACTTTGCCCTCGGATTTGAGATAGAAGGTGTACCCAACTGTGGATTTACGATCAGATTATCTATTTACCCTTGATGGCAACAACACGATGCATGCCTCGCTACCCCTTATGTCACTGGGTGAGGTCACCGCACTGTATGAACCCAAAACCAAGCACTTCTCCCATTGCGAGAATCATAGATCAAGTTGGCCAAACAAAACCCACAACTCGAAGAGAACTACAAGGATATGAAATCATGCATAAGAGAGATCATAAGAAACTCAAATAAGATTCATAGATAATATGATCATAAATCCACAATTCATCGGATCTCGACAAAGACACCGCAAAAGAAGATTACATCGGCTAGATCTCCATGAAGATCATGGAGAACTTTGTATTGAAGATCCAAGAGAGAGAAGAAGCCATCTAGCTACTAGCTATGGACCCGAAGGTCTATGGTGAACTACTCACGCATCATCGGAGAGGCAATGGTGTTGATGAAGAAGCCCTCCGTATCCGAATCCCCCCTCCAGCAGGGCACCAGAACATGCCCCAGATGGGATCTTGCGGAGACAGAAGCTTGTGGCGGCGAAAAAGTATTTTCGTGGATCTCTCTCGTGGTTTTGGATTTTTCGGGGATTTATAGGCGGAAGAGGTAGGGCAGACGAGCTAGAGGGGGCCCACAAGCCTGCTAGGCGCGGGCCCCGTAGCCGCGCCTAGGGTGCTTGTGGACTCCCCTCGTGGCCTCTGCCTTGTTTCTCACGCCCCCTGCGTATCTCCTGTTCCGGAAAAAATATTTTTAGAAGTTTTATTCCGTTTGGACTCCGTTAAATACTCTCCTTTGAAAAGGGTCAAAAACACGGAAAAAACATGAACTGACACTTGGCACTGAGTTAATAAGTTAGTCCTAAAAAATATATAAAAGGCATACAAAACATCCAAAGTTTGACAAGATAATAGCATGGAACCATAAAAAATATAGATACGTTGGAGACGTATCAAGCATCCCCAAGCTTAACTCCTGCTCGTCCTCGAGTAGGGAAGTGATAAAGACTGAATTTTTGATGTGGAATGCTACCTAGCATATTTTTCCTTTGTAACTTCTTTCATGTGACATGAATGTTCAGATTCGTAAGATTCAAAACAATAGTTTGCTATTGACATGAAAACGATACTACTTCAAGCAAACTAGCAAGGTAATCATGAACTTTCGAAATAACAAGGCCAAAGAAAGTTATCCCTACAAAATTATATAGTCTAGCTATGCTCCATCATCCCCACACAACTAATTTAAATCATGCACAACCCCGGTATTGGCCAAGTAATTGTTTTCGCACTCTTACTTTCTCAAACCTTTTTCAACTGTCCCGCAATACATGAGCGACAGCCATGGATATAGCACTATAGGTGGGATAGAGTGTGGTGGAGGTTGTGAGACAAAAAGGAGGAGATGGTCACATCGACTCGGCGTATCAAAGGTCTATGGATATGCCCATCAATAGATATCAATGTGAAAGAGTAGGGATTACCATGCAACGGATGCACTAGAGCTATAAGTATGTGAAAGCTCAAAAGGAGAACTAGTGGGTGTGCATCCAACTTTCTTTCTCACGAAGACCTAGGGCAATTTTGAGGAAGCCCATCAATGGAATATACAAGCCAACTTATATAATGAAGATTCCCACTAGCATATGGTGGTGACGAAACAAGAGACTCTCAATCATGAAGAACATGGTGCTATTATGAAGCACAAGTGTGGAAAAGATAGTAGCATTGTCCCTTCTCTCTTTTTCTCTCTCTTTTCTTTGTTTGGGCTCTTTGGCCTCTTTCCATTTTTTTGTGGGAAAATTTGGCCTATATCCCTTTTTTATTTCCTCACATGGGACAATGCTCTAATAATGCTGACCATCACACTTTTATCTACTCACAGCTCAAAGCTTAGAACGATGATAACTCTATAGGAAATGTCTCTCGCAGTGTACCGGGATGTGCAACGATCTAGCTTGGCGTATGACGTTGAAAACATCTCGCTAGCTATCTCACGATCATGCAATGGCAATATGAAAGTGATTGCAGAAGTCATGAGACGGAACGGTGGGAGTTGCATGGCAATATATCTCGGAATGGATATGAAAATGCCATAGTAGGTAGGTATGGTGGCTATTTTGAGGAAGGCATATGGTGGGTTCGTGCACCGGCGAAAATTGCACGGCACTAGAGAGGATAGAAATGGTGGAAGGTGAAAGTGCATCTATACCATGGACTCACATTAGTCATGAAGAACTAACATACTTATTGCGAAAGTTTTTATTAGTAATCGAAACAAAGCGCTAAACGCATACTCCTAGGGGAAGGGTTGGTAGGTGTTAACCATCGTGTCATCCCGACCGCAACACAAAGGATGACAATCAATAGATCAATTATGCTCCGACTTCCTAACATAGCGGTTCACCATACGTGCATGTTACAGGAATCACTAACTTCAACACAAGTATTTCAAGATTCACAACACCCTACTAACATAACTCTTAATATTACCAAATCCACGTCTCAAAACTAATTGAGAGGAATCAAACTTCTCTTTCTAATCAATGCACATGAAGATGGAAGTTTTATTGTATCCTCTTTGGGTACCTATCACCTTTAGGAATACTTTCATAGAACAAGCCAACTACAAAGTTACTCAGAGAGATCACTCTCAAAAAGATATTAGTAAAGATCGAGAGTTCTTATTTCTCCAAAATATGACACCACCGTGCTCTCAAAGATCTAAGTGAAGCACATGTGAGCTAAATTGTCTAACTCAAAAGATATAAGCGAAGCTCAACGAGTATTCTAGCAAATTCACAATGAGTGCATGTCTCTCTCAAAAGGTGTGCAGCAAGGATGATTGTGACAAAACAAAAAGAAAAGACTCCTATGATACAAGACGCTCCAAGAAAAATACATATCATGTGGTGAATAAAAATATAGCCCCAAGTAATGTTACCGATGGATTGAAGACGAAAGAGGGGATGCCATCCCGGGGCATCCCCAAGCTTACGATTTTTGGTGTCCTTGAATTTGGCTTGGGATGCCTTGGGCATCCCCAAGCTTGTGCCCTTTCCACTCTTTATCCCTTTGTCCATGAGAACATCACCAAAACTTGAAAACTTCACAACACAAAACATAAACAAAAACTCGTGATATCATTAGAACAAGAAAACAAACTACCACCTTTTAGGTACTGTAGCAAACTTGATTTCTATTTATATTGGTGTTAGATTACTGTATTATCACTTTTCCATGGCTAGTACCCCCCGATAATATCCATAGTTTCATCAAAACAAGCAACCAACACAACAAAAACAGAATCTGTAAAAAACAGACCAGTCTGTAGCAATCTGTATACTTCGTATACTTGTGGTATCTCAAACATTCTGAAAAATTACGACAGTTTGGGAAAAAGTCATATAATCCAGCATAAAAAAGAATCAACTCAAAATCTATTTCTGAATAAAAATGAAAAATAATTTCGTGAGCGAAAAGTTTTTGTGTTTTTCCAGCAAGATCAAACAACCATCACCAAAACTAGTCATAAAGGTTTTACTTGGCTCAAACACAAAAAGAAACACAAAAAACAAAATCATAAAAAAATTATAATGGTGTGGACGCAACAAAACAGAAAGTAAAAAAGCAAAGATAAATTCATTGGGTTGCCTCCCAACAAGCGCTATTGTTTAACGCCCTTAGCTAGGCATTGATAATTCAATGATGCCACACGAAAGACAAGAATTGAAGCACAACGAGAGCATCATAAAGCATGTGAAAATTACATCTAAGTCTAACATACTTCCTACGCATAAGCATTTTATAGGAAAACATATTAGCAAGAAAAGCAAACGTTGCCAAATGCAAGGAGGAATAAAGAGACAATAGCAATCTCAACATAACGAGAGGTGATTTAGTGGTATGAAAGTTTCTACCACAATATTTTCCTCTCTCATAACAATTACATGTGGGATCATAATCAAATTCAACAACATAGCTATCAAATAGGATATTCTTTTCATGAACCACATGCATGTAAAGTTGACGCTCTTCAAAAATAGTGGGATTATCATCAACTAAAGTCATGACTTCTCCAAACCCACTTTCAATATTATTGCAAATATCATAATCATCATGAGGTTTAAACAAATTTTCAAGATCATAAGAAAAAATTATGACCGCAATCATGATCATTGCAACAAGTAGTGGACAAAGCAAAACTAGCATCCCCAAGCTTAGGGTTTTGCATATTTTTAGCATGATTGACACTAATAGGATTTATAGTGAAACCATTGCAATCATGCTTTTCATTCAAGGAGCCCTCGTGAATCACTTCATAAATTTCTTCATCACAATTTTCAGATTCACGCATCTCAAGCAAAACTCCATAAAGATAGTCAAGAGCACTCAATTCACTAGCCATTGGTTCAACATAATTGGATCTCTTAAAGAGATTAGCAAGTGGATGAGGATCCATATCAATAGATTTTCAGCAAGCGAAGATGCAAGCATAGTGAAGGCACATAGCACACAAGAAAAGGAAAGGCAAACGAAAAAGGAAAATATAATTGAATTTTTTTGTTTTTCAGAAGTGGGGGAGAGGAAAACGAGAGGCAAATAAGTAAATGCAAGAGATGAGTTTGCGACGGTTACTTGGATAAGCTTCACTTGATGCTCCCCGACAACGGCGCCAGAAATTGGCACGTTGACGGGAGACTATTCTTGACTTGGTCCTCCCCGGCAACGGCGCCAGAAATTCTTCTTGCTACCTGTTGAGCTTGCGTTGGTTTTTCCCTTGAAGAGGAAAGGGTGATGCAACACAGTAGCAGTAAGTATTTGCGTCAGTTTGAGAACCAAGGTATCAATCCAGTAGGAGAATCAAGCCAAGTGTCTAGAGTACCTGCGCAAACACAAACGAGCTGGCACCCAACGCTATAAAGGGGTTGTCAATCCCTTCAAGATTGATTTCAAAGTGAGATCTGAAGGCGGAAATTGCAACAATGTAAAAGTGTAAGGCTGAAAATATGATGTGATGTAGACCTGGGGGCCATAGTGTTCACTAGAGGCTTCTCTCAAGATAGCAAATAATATGGTGGGTGAACAAATTACGATCGAGCAATTGATAGAACAATGCAAAGTCATGACGATATCTAAGGCAATGATCATACATATAGGCATCACGTCCGAGACAAGTAAACCAATACTTTTTGCATCTACTACTATTACTCCACACGTCGACCGCTATCCAGCATGCATCCAGTGTATTGAGTTCATGACAAACAGTGTAACGCCTTAAGCAAGATGACATGATGTAGAGGGATAAATTCATGCAATAGATATAAACCCCATCTTTTTACCCTTGATGGCAACAACATGATGTGTGCCTTGCTACCCCTTCTATCACTGGGTGAGGTCATCGCACGGTATGAACCCAAAACCAAGCACTTCTCCCATTGCAAGAATCATAGATCAAGTTGGCCAAACAAAACCCATAACTCGAAGAGAATTACAAGGATATGAAATCATGAATAAGAGAGATCATAAGAAACTGAAATAAGATTCATAGATAATCTGATCATAAATCCACAATTCATCGGATCTCGACAAACACACCGCACAGGAAGATTACATCGGATAGATCTCCATGACGATCATGGAGAACTTTGTATTGAAGATCCAAGAGAGAGAAGAAGCCATCTAGCTACTAGCTATGGACCCGGAGGTCTATGGTGAACTACTCACGCATCATCGGAGAGGCAATGGTGTTGATGAAGAAGCCCTCCGTATCCGAATCCCCCCTCTGGCAGGGCACCAGAACGTCCCCCAGATGGGATCTTGCGGAGACAGAAGCTTGCGGCAGCGGAAAAGTATTTTCGTGGATCTCTCCCGTGGTTTTGTATTTTTCGGGGATTTATAGGCGGAAGAAGTAGGGCAGACGAGCCACAGGGAGCCCACAAGCCTGCTAGGCGCGGCCCCCCTGGCCCTGCCTAGGGGCTTGTGGACTCCCCTGCTGGCCTCTGCCTTGGTTCTCACGCCCCCTGCGTATCTTCTGTTCCGGAAAAAATCTTTTCAGAAGTTTTATTCCGTTTGGACTCCGTTTAATATTCTCCTGTGAAAAGGGTCAAAAACACGAAAAAACAGGAACTGACACTTGGCATCGATTTAATAAGTTAGTCCCAAAAAACATATAAAAGGCATACAAAACATCCAAAGTTTGACAAGATAATAGCATGGAACCATAAAAAAATTATAGATACGTTGGAGACGTATCAATTGGCGCCTTGCTTGTTCCTCCTACTGGATGGATACCTTGGTTCTCAACAAACCGAGGGAAATACTTATCTACTTTTCCGCATCACCCTTTCCTCTTCAAGGGAAAACCAACGCAAGCTCAAGAAGAAGCAAGAAGGATTTCTGGCGCCGTTGTCGGGGAGGATACATAGCAAGATCAAGCCTACCAAGTACCCATCACAAACTCATCTCTTGCATTTACTTTATTTTCCATTTTCCTCTCGTCTTCCTCTGCCCCACTTCTAAAACGATTTTCAGAAAATACCAAAAAGATTTGCCTTTTTATTCGCCCTTCTTCCGTTCGTCTTTTTGTTTGATTGCTTGTGTGCTAGATTGCTTGGTTTGTCACAATGACTCAAGTGAGTACCAAGTTATGTGATTTTTCCACTACTAATAAGAACGATTTATTAGTAATCCGATTGCTCCTGCTACTAGTGCGGAATCTTATGAAATTAATGTCGCTTTGCTCAATCTTGTTTTGAATGAACAATTTTCTGGCCTTCCTCGTGAAGATGTCGCATCCCATCTAAATACTTTCGTTGAGTTGTGTGATATGAAAAACTACAAAGATGTGGATAATGAAATTGTTAAATTGAAGCTATTCCCTTTCTCACTTCGAGATCGTGCTAAATCTTGATTTTCATCTTTACCTAAAAATAGTATTGATTTCTGGAATAAATGTTAAGATGCTTTTATTTCCAAGTACTTTCCGCCAGCTAAGATTATCTCCCTTAGGAACGATATTATAAATTTTGAGCAACTTGATCATGAGCATGTTGCACAATCTTGGGAGAGGATCAAACTAATGATTAGGAATTGCCCCGCACATGGTTTGAGTTTATGGATGATTATACAATTTTTATGTGGGATTGTACTTTCCTTCTAGAAATCTTTTAGATTCCGCACTGGGTGGTACTTTTATGGAAATCACGTTAGGAGAAGCTACTAAACTCCTAGATAATATTATGGCAAATTACTCTCAATGGCATACCGAAAGATCTCCTACTAGTAAAAAAGTGCACGCTATTGAAGAAATAAATACTTTGAGTGAAAAGATGGATGAATTGATGAAATTGTTTGCTAGTAAGAGTGCTCCTATTGATCCCAATGATATGGCTTTGTATTCTTTGATTGGAAATAATAATGAATCTATGGATGTGAATTTTGTTGGTAGGAACAATTTTGGCAATAACGCGTATAGAGGTAATTTCAATCCTAGGCCGTTTCCTAGTAATTCCTCTAACAATTATGGTAATTCCTACAACAATTTTATGGAAATTATAATAAGATGCCTCTTATATTGAGAATAATATTAAAGAATTGATTAGCTCGCAAAAAGGTATCAATACTATGATTGAAGAAAAATTGCTCAAAATTGATGATTTGGCTAGGAACGTTGATATAATTTATATTGAGATTGATTATTTGAAAATTATATCTATTCCACCCAAGCATGATATTAATGAGTCTTTAAAAGCTATGATAATTTATATTGATGAGTGTAAGGAAATAACCGCTAGAATACGTGCTAAGCGTGAATGGCTTGAAAAGGTGTTTTCTCGTGATAATAATGATGAAGTTCTTAAAGTGATTGATGTGACTCCTATTGAATCTTTGTTTCATAGTATAAATCTTGAAAAATATGGGACTAGAGATAAGTGAACTTTAGTTAAAAGGCATCCCAATGATTCGAAGTTTACAGATCTTAATGCTAAGATTGATAAAAGTGGGATTGAAGAGGCCAAAACTTTAAATAGCAATGAACCCACTCTTTTGGATTTAAAGGAATTTAATTATGATAGTAGTTCTTTGATGGATTGTGTTTCCTTGTTGCAATCCATGTTGCATGCTTGTAATCAAAATAAAGCTTTTACTAAACATATTGTGTATGCTATGATGAAATCATTTGAAGAAAAACTTGAGTTGGAAGTTTCTATACCTAGAAAGCTTTACGACGAGTGGGAACCTACTATTAAGATTAAAATTAAAGTTTATGAGTGCCATGCTTTGTGTGATTTGGGTGCTAGCGTTTCAATGATTCCAAAAACTTTATGTGATGTGCTAGGATTCCGTGAATTTGATGATTGCTCTTTAAATTTGCATCTAGCGGATTCTATAATTAAGAAACCAATGGGGAGGATTAATGATGTTCTTATTGTTGCAAATAGGAATTATGTGCTCGTTGATTTCATTGTTCGTGATATAGATTAGAATTGTACATGTCCTATTATTCTTGGTAGACCTTTCCTTAGAACGACTGATGTAATTATTGATATGAGGGAAGGAAATATTAGATTCCAATTTCCATTAAGGAAAGGCATGGAGCACTTTCCTAGAAATAAAATAAGATTACCTTATGAATCTATTATGAGAGATACTTATGGATTGCATACCAAAGATGACAATACCTAGATCTATTGTGTTATGCCTAGCTAGGGGCGTTAAACAATAATGCTTGTTGGGAGGCAACCCAATTTTATTTATATGCTTTTGTTTTTGCTTCTATTTTTGAGTTCTGCACACATTATTACCTATGTAATAGTTGTGTTTTCTTGTTTTAATTAGTGTTTGATCCAAGTAAGACCTTTCGGATGGTCTATGGTGTTTGCAAGTTGATTTTGCTGAAAAACAAAAACTTTTGCTCTCGGTCCAGAAATTTTGTAAATTCACTAGAACTTGCTTTTGATCTGAATTTTTACACAAGATTGATATAAAAATTGCCCTAATTGTCCTATTTTTCACAATTTTTGGAGTTACAAAAGTATTTGAAGTTTATAGATTGCTACACATTGTTCTGTTTTTGACAGATTCTGTTTCCTTTGTGTTCTTTGCTTATTTTGATGAATCAATGGGTTGTATCGGGAGGGGGGGGGGCATGAACCATGGAGAAGTTGGAATAAAGTAAATATTACAACAATATAAATAAAGAATGAGTTCACAATAGTACCTAAAATGGTGATTTATTTTTCTTATACTAACAGATCTCATGAGTTTTCTGTTGAGTTTTGTGTTGTGAAGTTTTCAAGTTTCAAGTAAAGATTTTATGGACTATGGAATATGGAGTGGCAAGATCCTAAGATTGGGGACGCCCAAGGCACTCAAGCCATATTCAAGGATACCCAACAGCCTAAACTTGGGTATGCCCCGGAAGGCATCCCCTCTTTCGTCTTGAATCCATCGGTAAATTTACTTGAGGCTATATTTGTATTCACCACATGATATGTTTTTTGCTTGGAGCGTCTTGTTTGATATGAGTCTTTACTTTTTAGTTTGCCAGAATTATCCTTTCTGCACACATCTTTTGAGATAGACATGCCAAATCGTGAATTTATTAGAATACTCTATGTGATTCACTTATATCTTTTGAGCTAGGCAATGTTGCTCTAGTGCTTCACTTATATCTTTTAGAGCACGGTGGAGTTTTATTTTAAAGAAATTATTACTCTCGTACCTCACTTATTTTATTTTGGGAGTCTTTTAAACAACATGGTAATGTTGTGGAACATTGCATGGGAAACAAAAATTTTCCTACGCACACGAAGACCTATCATGGTGATGTCCATCTACAAGAGGAGATTTGGATCTGCGTACCCTTGTAGATCGCACAGCAGGAAGCGTTAAGAAACGCGGTTGATGTAGTGGAATGTCTTCACGTCCCTCGAACCGCTCCACGAACCGTCCCGCGATCCGTCCCACGATCCGTTCCGATCTAGCGCCGAACGGACGGCACCTCCGCGTTCAGCACACGTACAGCTCGAGGATGATCTCGACCTTCTTGATCCAGCAAGAAAGACAGAGAAGTAGATGAGTTCTCCAGCAGTGTGATAACGCTCCGGAGGTGGTAACGATCTATTCCTGGAGGGCTCCGCCCGAGCTCCGGAGAAATCCAATCTAGAGGTAAAACTATGTGATCTAGGCTTGAGTTGCACGTGGCAAAAGTTGTCTCAAATCAGCCCTAAAACACCACTATATATAGGAGGGAAGGGGAGGGGGCTTGCCTTGAGGGCCAAGCCCTCAAGGGGTGCGCCGTCCAAGGAGGAGGAGGACTCCTCCTCCAATTCGGTTTGGGAAGGAGGAGTCCTCCTCTTCCTTCCCACCTCCCAATTTGTGTTGTTCTTTTTCTTTTCTTTTGGAATTTATTTAAGTGGTGCCATGGGCCCCTTGCGCTGACTCCACCAGCCCACTAGGGACTTGTGTCCCCATCCTATGGCCTTGGGCTCACTCCCGGGTGGGTGGGCCCTCCCGGTGAACTCCCAGAACCCATTCATCACTCCCGGTACACTACCGGAATTGCCCGAAACTTTCCGGTAACCAAATGAAACCATCCTATATATCAATCTTTGTTTCCGGACCATTCCGGAAATCCTCATGATGTCTGTGATCTCATATGGGACTCCGAACAACATTCGGTAACGACACATATAACTCAATTATACTAAAACATCATCGAACCTTAAGTGTGTAGACCCTGCGGGTTCGAGAACTATGTAGACATGCCCCGAGGTACTCTTCAGTAAATATCCAATAGTGGGACATGGATGCCCATACTGGTCCTACATATTCTGTGAAGATCTTATCGGTTGAACCTCAGTGTCAAGGATTCATATAATCCCGTATGTCATTCCCTTTGTCCTTCGGTATGTTACTTGCCCGAGATTTGATCGTCGGTATCCGCATACATATTTCAATCTCGTTACCGGCAAGTCTCTTTACTCGTTCCGCAATACAAGATCCCGTGACTTACACTTAGTCACATTGCTTGCAAGGCTTGTTTGTGATGTTGTATTACCGAGTGGGCCCCGAGATACCTCTCCGTCACACGGAGTGACAAATCCCAGTCTTGATCCATACTAACTCAACGGACACCTTCGAAGATACCTGTAGAGCACCTTTATAGTCACCCAGTTACGTTGCGAAGTTTGATACACACAAGGTATTCCTCCGGTACCAGTGAGTTATATGATCTCATGGTCATAGGAATAAATACTTGACACGCAGAAAACAATAGCAATAAAATGACACGATCAATATGCTACGTATATAATTTGGGTCCTGTCCATCACATGATTCTCCTAATGATGTGATCCCGTTATCAAGTGACAACACTTGCCTATGGCTAGGAAACCTTGACCATCTTTGATCAACGGACTAGTCAACTAGAGGCTCACTAGGGACAATGTGTTGTCTATGTACCCACACATGTATTTGAGTTTCTAATCAATACAATTCTAGCATGGATAATAAATGATTATTATGAACAAGGAAATATAATAATAACTAATTTATTATTGCCTCTAGGGCATATTTCCAACAGTCTCCCACTTGCACTAGAGTCAATATCTAGTTCACATCACCATGTGATTTTAACGAATCCAACACCCATATAGTTCTGGGGTCTGATCACGTCTTGATCGTGAGAGAGGTTTTAGTCAACGGTTCTGAATCTTTCAGATCCGTGTGTGCTTTACAAATATTTATGTCATCTTATAGATGCTGCTACTACGTGCTATTTGAAAATACTCCAAATATCTACTCTACTATATGAATTTGTTTTACTACTCAGAGTTATTCGGATTAGTGTCAAAGCTTGCATCAACGTAACCCTTTACGACGAACTCTTTAACCACCTCCATAATCGAGAAAAATTCCTTAGTCCATTAGTTACTAAGGATAACTTTGACTGCTGTTCAGTGATTTAATCCTGGATCACTCTTTGTACCTCTTAACACACTTCTGGCAAGGCACACATCAGGTGCGGTACACAACATGTCATACTATAGAGTCTACGACTAAGGCATAGGGGACGACCTTCGTCCTTTCTATTTCTTCTGCCATGGTCGGGCTTTTGAGTCTTACTCAAATTCACACCTTACAACACAGCCAAGAACTCTTTCTTTGCTGATCTATTTTGAACTCCTTCAAAAACTTGTCAAGGCATGCATTCCATTTGAAAGTTCTGTTTAGCATTTTGATCTATCTCTATAGATCTTGATGATCAGTGTTCAAATAACTCTATGCAGGTATTACTTTGAAAAACTCCTTTCAAACAACCTTTTACGCTTCACGGAAATTCTACATTACTTCCGATTAACAATATGTCAACCACATATACTTATCAGAAATTCTATAGTGCTCCCACTCACTTCTTTGGAAATACAAGTTTCTCATAAACCTTGTACAAACCCAAAAAGCTTTGATCATCTCATCAAAGCGTATATTCCAACTCCGAGATGCTTGCACCAGTCCATAGAAGGATCGCTGGAGCTTGCATACTTGTTAGTATCCTTAGGATCAACAAAACCTTGTGGTTGTATCAGATACTACTTTTCCTCAAGGAAACTGTCGAGGAAACAATGTTTTCACATCCTATGTGCAATATTCATAAATAATGCAACAACTGCTAACATAATTCCAACAGACTTTTAGCATCGCTATGAGTGAGAAAGTCTCATCATAGTCAACTCTTTTTACTTGTCAGAAACACCTTTGCAATAAGTCGAGCTTTTCTTAATGGTGACTTTTCATCATCGTCGTCTGTCTTTATTTTAAAGATCCATCTTTACTTAATAGTCCTACGACCATCAAGTAGTTCTTCCAAAGTCCACACTTTGTCTTCATACATGGATCCTCTCTCGGATTTCATGGCCTCCAGCCATTTGTCGGAATCCGGGCCCACATCGCTACTCCATAGCTCGTAGGTTCATTGTTGTTCAACAACATGACCTCCAAGACAGGGTTACCGCACAACTCTGTTAGTAGTACGCGACCTTCTCGACCTACGAGGTTTGTAGTAACTTGATCAGAAGCTCAATGATTACCATCATCAGTTTCCACTTCAATTGGTGTAGGCGCCACAGGAACATCTTCCTACGCCCTGCTACACACTGGTTGAAGTGACGGTTCACTAAACTCATCAAGTTCCACCACCCTCCCACTCAATTATTTGAAGAGAAACCTTTCCTCGAGAAAGGACCCGTTTCTAGAAACAAACACTTTGCTTCCGGATTTGAGATAGGAGATGTATCCAACTATTTTGGATATCGTATGAGGATGCATTTATCCTCTTCGGGTTCGAGCTTATAAGACTGAAACTTTTTCACATAAGCGTCGCAGCCCCAAACGTTCAAGAAACGACAACTTAGGTTTCTCCAAACCATATTCTATACCGTGTCATCTCAACGGAAATACGCGGTGCCCTATTTAAAGTGAATGCGGTTGTCTCTAATGCATAACCCATAAACGATAGTGGTAATTCGATACGAGACATCATAGTTGGCACCATATCAAATAGGGCGCGACTATGACGTTCGGACACACCATCAAACTATGGTGTTCTAGGTGGCATGAATTGCGAAACAATTTCCACATTGTCTTAACTGTGTACCAAAAAATCGCAACTCAGATATTCATCTCTATGATCATATTCTAGACAATTTATTCTCTTGTCACGATGATCTTCACTATGAAATAGCTTTGAACTTTTCAATATTTCAGACTTGTGATTCATCAAGTAAATGCTCCTGTATCTACTCAAATTGTCAGTGAAGTAAGAACATAACGATATCCATTGCGTGCCTCGGCACTCATTGGACTGCACACATCAAAAATGTATTACTCCCAACAAGTTACTCTCTTGTCCCATGTGGTATAATTTGCATGTCTCAAGTGATTCAAAATCAAGTGAGTCCAAATGATCCATCTGCATGGAGTTTCTTCATCGTTAATACCAATAAGTATGGTTTTCATGCCTCAAACGTTTCAAAAATGAGTGAGTACAAAGATCCATCAGCATGGAGCTTCTTCATGCATTTTATACCGTCATAACTCAAGCGACAGTGCCACAAGTAAGTGGTACTATCATTACTACTTTGTATCTTTTGGCATCAATATTATGAACATGTGTAACACTATGATCGAGTTTCAATAAACCATTGAAGGTAATTATTCAGGAAAATAGAATAACCATTATTCTCTTTAAATGAATAATGGTATTGCAATAAACACGATACAATCATGTTCATCCTCAACGCAAACACCAAATAACAATTATTTAGGTTTAACACCAATCCCGATGGTAGAGGGAGCGTGCGATGTTTGATCACATCAACCTTGGAAACACTTCCAACACTTATCGTCACCTCGCCTTTAGCTAGTCTCCGTTTACTCCGTAGCTATCATTTCGAGTTACTAATCACTTAGCAACCGAACCGGTATCCAATACCCTCGTGCTACTAGGAGTACTAGTAAATTACACATAAATACCATGTATATTAAATATACTTCTGTCGACTTTGCCAGCCGTCTTATCTACCAAGTGCCTCAGTGACCGTTCCCCTCATAACATAAGCACTTAGTCTCGGGTTTGGGTTCAATCTTGGGTTTCATCATTAGAGAAGCAACTGGTTTGCCGTTTCATGAAGTATCCCTTCTAGCCCTTGCCCTTTTTGAAACTAGTGGTTTTACCAACCATCAACAATTGATGCTCCTTCTTGATTTCTACTTTCGCAGTATCAAACATTGCGAATCGCTCAGGGATCATCATATCCATCCTTGATATGTTATAGTGCATCACGAAGCTCTAGAAGCTTGGTGGTAGTGACTTTGGAGATTGGGAGTTTGATGAAGGTAAGGAGTCAGGTATGATTCTTATGTTCGATTGCGTTAAATCCTTCGTTGAAACAAATACTTTTTGTGATTTTAGCACTAAACATGGACTTGACTCTGAGATAGTAGTTTCATTATGTGAATCATTTGCTGCTCATATTAATCTCCCTAACAAGAAGTGGTTTAAATATCATCCTCCCTTAGAAGTCAATGTAGTTAAACCCAATCCAGTTGAAGGGAAAGTCATTGCTTATAATGATCCTATTGTTCCTAGTGCTTACATTGAGAAACCACCCTTCCCTGTTAGAATAAAGGATCATGCTAAAGCTCCAACTGTGATACGTAAGGGCTACATTAGAACACCTACACCGCCTGAGCAAATTAGTGTTGAACCTAGCATTGCTATTATCAAAGATCTCCTGTCCGACAATGTTGATGGCCATGATATTGACTTTCGTGAAGATGCTGCTTGAATTGTTAAACCTCATGCTAGAGACAAACATAGGCCTGTTGTTGGCACGCCTGTTGTTTCTGTTAAGATAGGAGATCATTGTTATCATGGTTTATGTGACGTGGGTGCTAGTGTTAGTGCAATACCTCAATCTTTATATGATGAAATTAAGGATGAGATTGCACCTGTCGAGATGAAACCTATTGATGTCACTATTCAGCTTGCCAATAGAGATACCATCTGCCCTTTGAGAATTGTTAGAGATGTTGAAGTCTTGTGTGGTAAAACTAAATATCCTGCTGATTTTCTCGTTCTTGCTACCACACAAGATAGCTTTTGTCCCATCATATTTGGCAGACCTTTCCTCAATACCGTCAATGCTCATATTGACTGTGAGAAGCAAACTGTCACTGCTGGCTTTGAAGGTGTGTCACATGAGTTCAAGTTCTCCAAGTTTGGTAGACAACCTCATGAAAAAGAATTGTCTAGTAAGGATGAAATTATTGCCCTAGCTTCTATTGCTGTGCCTCCTACTGATCCTTTAGAGCAATACTTGCTTGAGCATGAAAATGATATGCATATGGATGAAAGGAATGAGATATATATAGTTATCTTTGAACAACATCCTATCCTTAAGAATAATTTGCCTGTTGAACTGCTTGGAGATTCACCCCCACCAAAGGGTGATCCTGTGTTCGAGCTTAAACAGTTACCTGATACTCTTAAGTATGGTTATCTTGATGAAAAAGAGATATATCCTGTTATTATTAGTGCTACCCTTTCACAGCATGAAGAAAAGAAATTATTGAAAACTCTGAGGAAGCACCGTGCTGCTATTGGATATACTCTTGATGATCTTAAGGGCATTAGTACCACTCTATGCCAGCACAAAATTAAAACAGATCCTGATTCCAAACCAGTTGCCGATCATCAACGGAGATTAAATCCTAAGATGAAAGAGGTAGTAAGAAAAGAAATAATAAAGCTCCTGGAAGAAGGTATTATCTATCCTGTTGCTCATAGTGATTGGGTAAGTCCGGTGCATTGCGTCCCTAAGAAGGGAGGTATTACCGTTGTCCCTAATGATAAAGATGAATTGATCCCATAGAGGATTATTACTCGCTATAGGATGGTCATTGATTTTAGGAAATTGAATAAAGCCACTAGGAAAGATCATTACCCTTCGCCTTTTATTGACCAAATGCTAGAAAGATTGTCTAAACACACACACTTCTGCTTTCTAGATGGTTATGATGGTTTCTCCCAAATACCTGTTGCACAATCTGTTCAGGAGAAAACCACTTTTACCTGCCCTTTCGGTACCTTTGCTTAAGACGTATGCCTTTTTGGCTTATGTAATGCACCTGCTACCTTTCAAAGATGTATGATGGCTATATTTTCTGACTTTTGTGAAAAGATTGTTGAGGTTTTCATGGATGACTTCTCCGTTTATGGGTCTTCTTTTGATGATTGCCTCAGCAACCTTGATCGAGTTTTGCAGAAATGTAAAGATACCAACCTTGTCTTGAATTGGGAGAAGTGCCACTTTATGGTTAACGAAGGCATCGTCTTAGGACATAAAATTTCTGAAAGAGGTATTGAAGTTGATACGGCTAAGGTTGATACGATCGAGAAAATGCCATGCCCTACAGACATTAAAGGTATAAGAAGTTTCCTTGGTCATGGTGGTTTCTATAAAAGGTTCATTAAGGACTTTTCTAAGATTTCTAGGCCTCTTAACAATCTCTTGCAAAAGGATATTCCTTTTGTTTTTGACGATGATTTTGAGGAAGCCTTTGAAATACTTAAGAAGGCCTTGATAACTGCACCTATTGTTCAACCACATGATTGGAACTTACCTTTTGAAATTATGTGTGATGCTAGTGATCATGCTATTGGTGTTGTTCTAGGACAAAGAGTTGATAAGAAATTGAATGTTATTCATTATGCTAGTAAAACTCTAGACAGTGCGCAAAGAAACTATGCTACTACTGAAAAGGAATTTTTAGCAGTCGTGTTTGCATGTGAAAAGATTAGATCTTACATTGTTGATTCCAAGGTTACTATTCACACAAGGGAAGGTTGATTGGAGTGATTGAACAAACAATAGGGGTCAGGAACTGAACCGAACCCGAGAGAAAACAAATCTTGAACTGAACAGAGAACGTCATGTTGCTATTAAGTATCTCATGCAAAAGAAAGATGCTAAACCTAGACTTATCAGATGGGTTCTCTTGCTACAAGAATTTGATTTGCATGCTGTTGATAGGAAGGGTGCTGAGAACCCCGTAGCAGATAACTTCTCTAGGTTGGAGAATGTTCTTGATGACCCACAACCTATTGATTATAACTTTCCTGATGAGCAATTGAATTTCATGAACGCTTAACGTAGTACACCTTGGAATGTTGATTATGCAAATTATATTGTTGCCAAGTATATCCCACCAAAAGTGTTAATTTTGGGATGATCCTCACCTTTATAAGGAAGGAGTAGATGCTGTTATTAGACGTTGTGTACTTGAGCATGGACAGGGACAAATCCTACAGAAGTGTCACTCCGAGGCTTACGGAGGACACCATGCGGGAGATAGAACTGCACACAAGGTATTGCAATCCGGTTTCTATTGGCCTAATCTCTTAAAGGATGCCCGTAAGTTTGTCTTGTCTTGTGATGAATGACAAAGAATAGGTAATATCAGTAAACGTCAGGAAATGCGTATGAATTATTCACTTGTCATTGAACCATTTGATGTTTGGGGTTTTGATTATATGGGACCTTTTCCAAAGTCCAACGGGTATACTCATATCCTAGTTGCTGTTGATTACGTTACTAAGTGGGTAGAAGCTATACCAACTAGTAGTGCTGATCACAACACCTCTATTAGGATGCTTAAAGAAGTTATTTTCCCTAGTTTTGGAGTCCCTAGATATTTAATGACTCATGGTGGTTCACATTTTATTCATGGTGCTTTCCGTAAAATGCTTGCTAAGTATGATGTCAACCATAGAATTGCATCTCCCTATCACTCTCAGTCCAGTGGTCAAGTAGAGATAAGTAATAGAGAAATTAAACTAATACTGCAAAAGACTGTTAATAGGTCTAGAAAGAATTGGTCTAAGAAGCTTGATGATGCACTGTGGGCTTATAGAGCTGCTTATAAGAATCCCATGGGCATGTCTCCGTACAAAATGGTTTACGGTAAAGCATGTCATTTACCTCTTGAGCTAGAGCATAAGGCTTATTGGGCAATCAAAGAGCTCAACTTTGATTTCAAACTTGCTGGTGAGAAGAGGTTATTTGATATTAGCTCACTTGATGAATGGAGAACCCAGGCATATGAAAATTCCCAGTTGTTCAAAGAAAAAGTTAAGAGGTGGCATGATAAAAGGATACAAAAACGTGAGTTCAATGTAGGTGATTATGTCTTGCTATACAATTCTCGTTTAAGATTTTTTGCAGCCAAGCTTCTCTCTAAATGGGAAGGTCCTTACATTGTTGAGGAAGTATATCGTTCCGGTGCCATCAAGATCAACAACACGGAAGGTAATTTTCCGAGAGTGGTAAATGGCGAAAGAATCAAGCATTATATCTCAGGTACTCCCATAAATGTTGAAAGCAATATTATAAATACCATAACTCCGGAGGAGTACATAAGGGATATTTATCAGTCTGTTTCAGACTCCAAAAACGAAGAGGTATGTGATTCGGTAAGTAAACCGACTCCAAAACTTTTCGAGTAGCAATTTTTCTCCGTTTTGGAATTTTTAGAAAATTATAAAATTTTAAAGTAGTCTGGAAAGTGCACGAGGAGGCAACAAGCCTGCCAGGCGCGTCCTACCCCCCTGGCCGCGCCTGGGTGGCTTGTGGGCACCTCGTGTGCCTCCCGGACTCCGTTTTCTTGCGGAGTACTCCTTTTGGTTGGGAAAAACTCATTATATATTCTCCCGGAAGGTCTGACCCTCGTATCGCGCAAATATCCTCTGTTTTCGTTTCGAGCTAGTGTGCAAACAGATGTAGATCGCTATGGCATCCCCAAAAGTTCCGAAGGACAAGTTCTTCGAGAAGGTCATCAATCCTACCTCGCGGGCGTGCTGCAACACCCTCAATCTATCGAGATGCATGAGGGGGTGTTGCACATCCGTGATGTTTAGGGGCCCAAGAAGACCGAAAGCATGGAGGCGAGGCTCGAAGCAATGGAGCAACAAGTCTTCAAGTGCCAAGGGATGGTGGATCGCGGACCAACGCCAACCACATGATGATCACGGAGTTCACCAACAAGCACAAGATCGATGCCAATGACATCGGGAAGCACCTCTCCAGGCTCTATGACAGAATTGATCACCTCCCAGCCCAGATCTACGACCTGCAGAACCAAAACTATGAGTATGAGTATAGATTTAAATCAATACGGTTGGCTGCAGATTTGAGGATTCCGGAGACTCGATCATCTTTCCATGATGGAGCACCTATGCCTTGGAAGACGGAGAATCAACCCCAAATTGCAACAACACCACCACCATCACCTTCGAAGGAAGACAATTAAGCACGGGTATGGGCACTCCCCTTGGCTTGTGCCAAGCTTGGGGGAGTTGCCCCGGTATCGTATCACCATCACATCTTTTGCCTTTACCTTTTTCGTAGTTCGAGCCTTTTTGGTTTTATCTTTTTCTAGTTGAATAAAGTTCTTAGTGTTCTAGGCTTTAGTTTTGCTTTGTGTCACCCCCAATGTAATTGAGTTCGTGAGTCATATAATAAAGAGTGTTTTAGTTAAGGGCCTTGCTTCGTGCCATGATCCAAAGAAAATAATAATAAAAGAACAAAAGCATGAAAGATAATGTATTGATCTTATGGGAAGTGATGGATTCACATATAAACAGAATGTTGATTGAAACTTGTTGTGGGTGGAAAAACGTAGACCTTGGTCATTGTTGCAATTAACAGGAAGTAATAAAGAAAGAGAGGTTCACATATAAATATATCATCTTTGGCATCGTCTATGATTGTAAACACTCATTATACTATTACATGCTTAGAAGTAGATGTTGGACAAGGAAGACAACATAATCTATTATGTTTGCTTGGTTCCGAACAATGTTATATGACTAGAGATCCCTTAGCATATGACGCTTGCTTCCACCTCATATCATCCAAAAATTCTGCACTAAGTAGAGATACTACTTGTGCATCCATAAACCTTGAACCCAGTGTTACCTTGAGAGTCCACCATACCTACCTATGGATTGAATAAGATTCCTCAAGTAAGTTGTCATCGGTGCAAGCAATAAAAATTGCTCCCTAAATATGTATGATCTATTAGTGTGTGGAAAATAAGCTTTGTACGAACCTATGATGAGGAAGACATAAAAGCAACAGACTGCATAATAAAGTTCTTTATCACAGGAGGCAATATAAAGTGACGTTCCTTCACACTAAGAGGTCAGACATCCAAACCTCAAAAGTGCATGACAACCTCTGCTTCCCTCTACGAAGGGCCTATCTTGTACCTTTACTTTTTATCTTTAGAAGAGTCGTGGTGATCGACACCAATTCCTTATTTCGCCATTAGCTTGGCTAACGTCATGTGCGAGGGAAAGATCTATATTCATATGTCAACTTGGAAGTAAGTATCCATGAATTATTATTGTTGACATTACCCTTGAGGTAAGTAGTTGGGAGGGGAAACTATAAGCCCCTATCTTTCTCTGTGTCCAACTGAAACTTTGATCTCATGAGTACCACGTGAGTTTTAGCAATTTTAGAAGACGAAAGGATGATTGAGTATGTGGATTTGCTTTACAATCTCTTATTTGACTCTTTCCGATGTTATGATAAATTGCAACTGCTTCAGTGACTAAAGGCTATTGGTTGTTAATTCTCAATAAGTTTCTTGATCCATACTTTACTTTGTGAAGGAATTGTCACTTTAGCATAAGAGTTTATATGACGTTAATGTTGTTCTAATTATGATCATCTTGCGTGCATGTCCGTATTTTGTTTTACCGACACCTCTATCTCTAAACATGTGGGCATATTTATTGATTTCGGCTTCCGCTTGCGGACAAGTGAGGTCTAAGCTTGGGGGAGTTGATACGTCCATTTTGCATCATGCTTTTATGTTGATATTTATTGCTTTATAGGTTGTTATTACACTTTACGGTAGAATACTTATGCCTTTTATCTCTTATTTTATAAGGTTTACATGAAGAGGGAGAATGCCGGTAGCTGGAATTCTGGTCTTAAAAAGGAGCAAGTTTGAGATACCTATTCTGCACAACTCCAAAAGCCATGAAAATCAACCAGGAATTATTTTGGATTTTATGAAAAATACTGGGCGGAAGAAGTACAGGAGGGGACCCAACAGGAGGCCACAAGCCTGCCAGGCGCGGCCTACCCCGTGGCCGCGCCTGTGTGGCTTGTGGGCCCCCTGTTGCCCCTCTCGCTCCCATCTATTGCTATAAGGAGGGTTTCGTTCCAGAAAAAAATCAGGAGGAGGCTTTCGGGAAGAGGCGCTGCCACCACGAGGCGGAACTTGAGCAGAACCAATCTAGAGCTCTGCGAGTGCCGTCCTACCGGGGAAACTTCCCTCCCGGAGGGGGAAATCATCGCCATCTTCATCACCAACACTCCTCTCATCGGAGGGGACTCCTCACCATCAACATCTTCATGAGCACCATCTCATCTCCAAACCCTAGTTCATCTCTTGTAACCAATCTCCGTCTCGCGACTCGGATTGGTACTGGTAAGGTTGCTAGTAGTGTTAATTACTCTTTGTAGTTGATGCTAGTTGGATTACTCGGTGGAAGATCATATGTTCAGATCTCTAATGCTATTCAATACCTCTCTGGTCATGAACATAATTATGCTTTGTGAGTAGTCACTTTTGTTCCTGAGGATATGGGATAAGTCTTGCTATAAGTAGTCATGTGAATTTGGTATTCATTTGATATTTTGATGCATTGTATGTTGTCTTTCCTCTAGTGGTGTTATGTGAACGTCGAGTAAATAACACTTCACCATTATTTGGGCCTAGAGGAAGGCATTGGGAAGTAATAAGTAGATGATGGGTTGCTAGAGTGACAGAAGCTTAAACCCTAGTTTATGCGTTGCTTCATAAGGGGCTGATTTGGATCCACTAGTTTAATGTTATGCATAGACTTTGTCATAATTATACTTTCGTAGTTGCGGATGCTTGCGAGAGAGGTTAATAATAAGTGGGATGCTTGTCCAAGTAAGAGCAGCACCCAAGCACCGGTCCACCCACATATCAAACTATCAAAGTAGCGAACGCGAATCATATGAACATGATGAAAACTAGCTTGACAGAGACTCCCATGTGTCTTCGGGAGCGCTTTACCTCATATAAGAGTTTGTCCAGGCTTGTCCCTTGCTACAAAAGGGATTGGGCTACTTTGTTGCACCTTTGTTACTATTGTTACTTGCTACTCACTACGAATTATCTTATCATACAACTATCTGTTACCGATAATTTCAGTGCTTGCACAGAATACCTTTCTGAAAACCACTTGGCAGTTCCTTCTGCTCCTCGTTGGGTTCGACACTCTTACTTATCGAAAGGACTATGATAGATCCCCTACACTTGTGGGTCATCAGTAAGGCGCCCCAAGAGGGACAAGTTAGACAAGATTCACAACTTAGGTGTAGACAAGACAAATCATGAGATAGACAGATTAGACACCCATGAGATTAGAGGTGGAGAGTCTGCACCCTTGTAATCGAGATCATCATCTTCATCAATGAAACACATGCAGGACGTAGGCTTTTATCTCCATCGGAGGGGCCGAACCTGGGTAAACTCGCGTCTCTCGATTCCGACCAACCCCTCTCAAGCCGCCACATGGTTGCGATGGCCTCACACCTAAGTTCTCCCACAAGGACATATGCCGTGACAAAACCACGACAGTACCACTTACTTATCGCACTGGCACTTAGGTCATATTGGTATAAAATGCATGACGAAGCTCCATAGTGATGGATCTTTGACTGACTCGATTTTGAATCGTTTGAGACATGCGAACCATGCCTATTGGTATAAACGGATGAAGAAACTCCATGTAGATGGATCTTTCGGAATTAGTTGATTTGGAATCACTTGAGACATGCAAACCATGCCACATGGGAAAGATGATTGTAGGCCTCGTTTCCCAATGAGAAGTAGCGAGCAAGTGACTTACTAGAAATAATACATTTTGATGTGTGAAGTCCAATGAGTGCTGAAGCACGCAATGGATATCGTTATGTTCTTACTTCAACATGATTTGAGAAGACCAAAGTGTATTTCCTTGATGAATCACGAGTTTGAAATATTGAGAAGTTCAAGCAATATCAGAGTTAAGTTGAAGATCATCTTGACAAGAGGATAAAATATCTACGATATGATCGTAGAGGTGAATATCTGAGTTGCGAGTTTGGTATACATTTACGACAATGTGGAAATTATTTCACAACTCATGCCACCTGGAACACCATAGTGTGATGGTGTGTCTGAATGTCGTAGCCGCACCCTATAAGATATGGTGTGTACTATGATGTCTCTATCGTTTTAGGGTTATGCATTGGAGACAATCGCATTCACTTTAAATGGGGCCCTGTTTAATTTAGTTGAGATGACACCGTATGAACTATGGTTTGAAGAAACCTAAGTTGTCGTCTCTTAAAGTTTGGGGCAACGATGCTTATGTAAAAAAGCTTCAGCCTGATAACCCAAAGTGGATAAATGCATCTTCATAGGATACCCAAAACAGTTGGGTATACCTCCTATCTCAGATCCGAAAGCAAAGTGTTTATTTCCCATAAACGGGTCCTTTCTCGAGAAAGAATTTATCTCGAAAGAATTGAGTGGAAGGACAGTGGAACTTGATGAGGTTATTGAACCGTCACTTCAAACCAAAGTTGTCAGAATCGCGATTCTGAATCGGATCGGAGCTCCATTGCTAGGATCTTGAATTGTAAAAACATAACTATCAGGATCCTAGAAACTAGATTCTATGAGAAAAATTGTAGAATCGGTGAGCCTAGTTTGTATCATAAGATCGTAAGATTCTAAGACTTGAGTCGTGATTCTGACAACTTTGCTTCAAACAGAGTGTAGCAGGGCACATGAAGTTGTTCCTTTGGCGCCTACAGCAAATTGAAGAGGAAGCCAGTGATGATGATCACGAAGCTTGAGATCAAGTTACTGCCAAACCTCGTAGGTCAACAAGAACACATACTACTCCAGAGTGGTACGGTAATACTGTCTTGAAGGTCATGTTGTTGGAAAAGAATGAACCTACGAGCTATGGAGAAGCGATGGTGGGCCCGGATACCAACAAATGGCTGGAGGCCATGAAATATGAGATAGGATCCATGTATGAAAAGAAAGTGCGGACTTTGGAAGAACTACTTGATGGTTGTAAGGCTATTAAGTACAAATGGATCTTTAAAAAGAAGACAAACTATGATGGTAAGTGTCACCATTCAGAAAGCTCGACTTGTCGCAAAGAGGTTTTTGACAAATTAAAGGAGTTGACTACAATGAGAGTTTCTCACTCATAGCGATGCTAGAGTTTGTTGAAATTTTGTTAGCAGTTGCTGCATTTTTCGATTATGAAATATGACAGATGGATGTCAAAACATTGTTTCCTTGACAGATTCCTTGAGGAAAGGTTGTATGTGATACAACCAGAAGGTTTTATTGATCCTAAGGATGCTAACAAGTATGCAAGCTCCAACGGTCCTTCTATGGACTGGAGCAGGCATCTTAGAGTTGGAATATACACTTTGATGAGATGATCAAAGTTATTGGGTATATACAAAGATTTTGAGAAACTTGTATTTACAAGAAAGTGAGTGGGAGCATTATAGAATTTCTGATAAGTGTATGTAGTTGACATATTGTTGATCGAAAATAATGTACAACTTCTGGAAAGCATAAAGGGTTGTTTGAACAGTGTTTTTTAAGGAAAACCTGGATTGAGCTACTTGAACATTGAGCATCAAGATCTATAGAGATAGATCAAAATGATAAAACTTTCAATGAATACGTACCTTGACAAGATTTTGAAGGAGCTCAAAATAGATCGGGTAATGAAGGAGTTCTTGGGTGTGTTGTAAGGTGAGAATTTGAGTAAGACTCAAAGCTCGACAACGATTGAAGAAAGAGAAAGGACGAAGGCCATCCCTTATGCCTTAGCCGTAGGCTCTATAGTATGCCATGTTGTGTACCGCACCTGATGCGTGCCTTGCCATGAGACTGTCAAGGGGTACATGAGGATCCTGAAATGGATAACTAGATAACGGTCAATATTATCCTTAGTAACTTGAGGACTAAGGAATTTTTTCTTGGTTATGGAGGTAATAAAAGAGTTCGTCGTAAAGGGTTACGTCGATGCAAGCTTTGACAGCAATCCGGATGACTCTAAAGTAGCAAACCGGATTCGTGTAATGGAGCAATCATTTGGAATAGTTCCAAATGGAGCGTGGTAGCAGCACCTACTGTATGACACAGAGATTTGTAAAGCACACAAGGATCTCAAAGGTTCAGACCAATTGACTAAAAACCTCTCTCACAAGCAGATCATGATTAAACCTCAGAACTTATCGGGTGTGAATCAAATAGTGATGTGAACTAGATTATTGAATCTAGTGCAAGTGGGAGACTGTTGGAAATATGCCCTAGAGGCAATAATATATTAGTTATTATTATATTTCCTTGTTCATGATAATCTTTTATTATCCATGCTAGAATTGTATTGAATGGAAACTCAAATACATGTGTGGATACATAAACAACACACTGTCCCTGGTGAGCCTCTAAAGATGGTCAAGGTTTCCTGACCATAGACATGAGTTGTCATTTGATAATAGGGTCACATCATTAGGAGAATGATGTGATGGAAAAGACCCAAACTATGAACGTAGAATATGACCGTGTCAGTTTATTGCTACTGTTTTTCGCATGTCAAGTATGTGTTCCTATGACCATGAGATCATGCAACTCCCATACACCGGAGGAATGCCTTGTGTGTATCAAACGTCACAACATAACTGGGTGACTATAAAGGTGCTCTACAGGTATCTGCGAAGGTGTCTGTTGGGTTGGTATGAATCGAGACTGGGATTTGTCACTCCGTTTGACAGAGAGGTATCTTTAGGGCCCACTCGATAATACAACATCACGACAAGCTTGCAAGCAATGTGACTAAAGAGTTAGCCATGGGAGATCTTATATTATGGAACGAGTAAAGAGACTTACCCGTAACAAGATTGAACTAGGTATAGAGATACCGACGATCATCTCGGGCAAGTAACATACCGATGGACAAAGGGAACAATATACGAGATTGATTGAATCCTTGACATCGTGGTTCGAAAGATAAAGATCTTCGTAGAATATGTAGGAGACACTATGGGCATCCAGGTCCCTCTATTGGTTATTGACTGGACAATGTATTACGTCAGGTCTGCATAGTTCTCGAAACCGCGCGGTCTGCACACTTAAGGTTCGGTGATGATTTGGTATTATTGAGTTATACATGATGGTGAGTGAAGGTTGTTCAGAGTCCCGGATGAGATCCCGGACATCATGACGAGCTCCGAAATGATCCGGAGGTAAAGATTGATATACGGGAAGTTCCATGTCGGTCACCGGAAAAAGTTCGTGCATCACCGATAGCGTACCGGGAGTGCCGGAAGGGCCACAAAGCCCCGGAGCAGTCACATGGGTTATAAGGGATGCGCACCAGCCCCTGGTGGGCTGGTCACACCTCCCCACCTTAGGCCCATGCGGCTGGGATGGTGGAGGGCCAACTCTAGGAAGTTGCGCAATAGTAACTAGGGTAGCAAGACACCCCTAGGGCAACCGCCCCACCTCCACTTGGCCACCGCCCCTCCTAGGGGGTAACCCTAGGGTGGAACCCCTCCTCCCTTCCCCCTATATATAGTGGAGAGGGGAAAGGGATGTGGCAATCCAACACAATGGTGCTGCCCTATCTCTCCCATAGATCAGTTTTCTCCACTAGATCGGTTTTGGTTTTGCTTGGCGAAGCCCTGCCGGAACAACTCCACCACCACCGCTGCCATGCCATCGTGCTGTCGGAGAACTCATCTACCTCTTCACTCTCGCTTGCTGTATCAAGGAGGTGGAGAACGTCATTGAGCTGTATGTGTGCTGAACGCAGAGGTGCTGTCCGTTCGACACTAGATCGGGACGGATCGTGATGGGATCACGGGACGAATTGCGATTTGAATCACGAAGACGTTCGACTACATCAACCTCGTTATATACGCTTCTGCTTAGCAATCTACAAGGGTATGTAGATGCACTTCCCCCTCTCGTAGATATTAGTCTCCATAGATTGATCTTAGTGAGCGTAGGAAATTTTTTGTTCCCCACACGACGTTCACCAACAGAATCACACCACCAAGTCCGCTCCCCATCTCCTCCTTCTCCATCTTTTCAATGCAATCCGACGAGTACAAAGAGCAGTTCTGTGGCAAAAAGTCAGTTGGGTAGCCCGTCAAGCCCACCTGATGCGAGCAAGACAGATTGCTAATCCACCTCCCACGCTTGGCCCGACGGAGCAAGAGGTGCCGCCCCAAGTCAGCGCATGGTTCAGCAACTCGTCGTTCCAAGCTAGCTCGTGGAACAGTGGCGAGTAACTCCACGGAGGGACGCGAGGGAGCATGGCAGAGTGACCATCATACCTGGCATGGACGAGTTGGTGGCCAACACATCCGTGAGCATCGACAACACCGAGGAAAATTAGAACACGGGAGGGTGCTGCCGCTTTGGTCCCCAGATGACCATCATAGACGAGTCGCTGGCATCCAGAGTCGGTGTATCGTCCTCTCTTGCCGGCCACTGTTGTTCCCTGCCCCAAAAACAAGCGCTTCATGGAAGCGGATGCGACTCTTCTCCTCTGGCTGAAGCACCCACTTTGCCACTCTGGCGAGCGGCGTAGACGGAGATAGGGAAATGGGGAGGAATATGCCTCTCGGGCTCCCGGCAGTCCAATGAGCGGGTTTTGTCAAACACATTTCATTTTCCTGGCAGTCCAATGAAAATAGAAAATAGTTTTGAATTATTTATTCAATTTCAAACACTTTCCATTTTCATAGTTTTTTCAAATTCTCAAATATGCGAAAAGAATTTTAATAAACATAGTTTTTAATTGAAAATAACAAAATAGTTAATAGTTTGGATAGTCAAAATAATTAATTTTGAAAATAGAAAATAGTTTTGAATTATTTATTCAATTTCAAACACTTTTCATTTTCATAGTTTTGTCAAATTCTCAAATATGCAAAAAGAATTTTTAATAAACATAGTTTTTAATTGAAAATAACAAAATAGTTAATAGTTTGGATAGTCAAAATAATTAATTTTGAAAATAGAAAATAGTTTTGAAAAAAATTGAAACTATATGACAATTTATAGAGAAAATTGAACCTAAATTCAAAGTGACCTCACTTTGAATTTAGGTTCAATTTTGTCCATAATTTCAAATATATTTTCAATTTTTAAATTTATAGTCTGTTTAGGCCCGTAAGCCTGCTTTAGAGAGGAGCTCAACACGGTTGGGACAACGGGGCTTATAAACCAGTGGCGGCTCCTCTCGACAAGCGAGGTGGGACTAAACTTTGGAATGCCGCCAGCCCAAGCCTTTAGTCCCGGTTCGTGGCACGAACCGGGACTAAAGACCACCTTTAGTCCCGGGTGGAGCCACGACCCGAGACTAAAGCCCCTCGTTTCTCGCCTCCTCGCCTGCCGAAAAGGGGTCTGTAGTCCCGGGTCACGGCTAGACCCGGGACTAAAGGGTGTCTTTAGTCCCGGTTCAAGCCCCGACCCGGGACTAAAGCTCCACCTATATAAGCGGGAGTTGGAAATTTCCAACCCATCTCCTCTCATTTTCTTCCTCCTCTCGCTCTCGCCTGCGCACCGGACGACGATGCGATCGACGCCGCCAGGCTGCCGGACCTCCGCCTCGCTCTCGCCGTCGTGGACGCCCGCCGTCCCCCCCCCCCCCCCCGCGCTCCAAGCACCGCCGGTCGACCCCCTCCCCTCCCACTCCGGTAAGCCCCCCGCCCCCTCCTCCCCATGCCGAACTCGAAGGACGAGCCGCCGGCGCCCACCGGCGGGGACGCCACCGCCGCCGTCGTGCCGTTCTGCCCGGCGGTGTATATCTCGTGGAAGTAGAAGAGGAGGAGGAGAAGTAGAAGAAGAGGAGGAGGAGTAGAAGAAGAGGAGAAGAAAAGGAAGAAGAAGAGGAGGAGAAGAAGATTTTTTTTCGTCATTAATTCCTATTGTTATTAGGTTTGTGCTAGATTATTAGGGTTAGTAATATTTAGAATTAGGTTAGGGTTACAAGAAGAAGAAAGATGAACAAAAATAAGAAAATAAGATTAGGAAAAAGGAAAATAAGAAGAGGAGGAGAAGAAAAGAAGAAAAAGGAGAATAAGAAGAGGAGGAGAGGAGAAGAAGAGGAAAATAGAAGAAGAGGTGAAGTAGAAGAAGAGAAGTTGAAGAAAAATAGGAGAAGAAGAAGTGGAGAAGAAAATAAGAAAAAAGAAGAAGAAGAAGAAGAAGAAGAAGAAGATAAGAAAAGGAAGAAGAAGAAGAGGAGAAGAAGAAATAGGTTAGCTAGTGTGCTAGGTTAAATCACTTAAGCATATAAATTAGTGTTAATTAGGTTAGTGCTAGCTAGTTTAAGGCTATGTAAATTTAAGTAAGTTAGTTTAGGGTCGGTCCATGGCTTCATCATTACCTGGTAGTAATAGACGCATGGTGCTATCAAGCTCACGAAATTTGTTTTGGAACGGAGTTCCTGATAGAATAATTCTTTTTTGGTACAAAGTTCAACAAAAGTCCTTCCAAATAGCGATATTAGGATGGCTCTTTTTGAACTGCGTACCAAAAAGCTAATTATCCTATTCGGGATTCCGTTACAAAACAACTTTATAAAGCTTCATAGCATCATGCTCCTATTTTTTTTAAAACAATACAATTGCAGATGCTTACATACACGAATTTTACACACACTTAAAACTTTTGTCAATATATAGTTGAACTAGTTGATTTAATAAAACTACTTTATTTTACTATATATACAATTAGTTTATTTTTAGCAAGAAAATTAATATAACTAGTTTATTTTTTTAGTTAATTTTACGATGCCTATCCCGCATCCTCGTCGTCGACTCGGCGGAGGACACCTGCTTGATCAGAGGGGCCATGTCCGGGACTAGGCTACGCCCGACTGGTATTGGGAGGTGCTACCTTCCGGGGGGCGTAGGTTGGTGAGGAGCCAGCCCGTTGTTGACCCGATCCTTGTTTAGTGGCGGTCGCGTGGGCCAGTGACGGTGCCGAGACTTCCGGACACCGCGGAGGTGGTACGTCACCGTGTCAGCGAGGAGGATGAGCACGTCTGTCGCTACATGGTTGCGTTGGAGGGCAGGTTCGACCATACCAGGCAGGTTCTTCAGGGATCTCACTAGAGCTATGATCCCGTGATGGTTCCTTCTCTTTGGGTGTCCACCGCCCGCGACGATACCCGTCGGGCGCTACGGTTCTAGTTGTATTAGTGATGCTATATGTATGATAGTATTCGAGGAGTATTAGTGATAATATTCGACGATGTACGGACACAAGAGATGATGTAGTTTTGCTTGTAATCGAATGCATGCTAATTTGAATACTACTTTATTTTACGATTTGGTTTTGCTTATTGAATGCTCAAATTGGAAAAGTACTCCTACTTTGAATACTAAAACTAAAGAGGACTATGCAGAAATCTAGGAGTCCCGGGTGGAGCCACGACCCGGGACTAAAGTTGTTTTTGAACGGAGTTCCTGATAGAATAATTCTTTTTTGGTAGAAAGTTCAAAAAAGTCCTTTGACACTAGACAATGTGACATATAGAAGGGTAGATGAGATCAGGAAAAATAGGATCATTTTCTACACATCTAGAATGTCGCCATTTTGTTAAATCCTTAAAGGTTAAGAGAATCCGTTAGACATATTTTTAGAGTTTAGGTTCTAGCCAAGACCCAGGACTAAAGGTCCTCCTATATAAAACGACACTTCGAAGTTTCCAACCCCTCTTATACAGTATGTTAGTTTATTAGTTAATCAAATGTCCATTTTTTGCAGAACTATGGATCCACATATCAGGAACCTCGAAGAGGAAGAACTTCTCGAAGATATAATCAAAGATGGCCGTGACGTTGAACCAGCGGAATCTCCGTCGTCATATCTAAACCCCTCCGGATATGGAATGGAGGTCGACCGACACGAAGATGAAGCCGATGGGGCAGGAGATAGGTCCAATGACGGAGAAGGTGATAGCTCCACTGATGGAGAAGCCGGTGGAGAAATAATAAAGTCCGGCAAGGTATACATATGAAGTTCGACAATCACTTGTAATATGTGAAAAATATTGGAGATAGCTCTATATTGTTTACATATACATTCATTTGACGAATTTTTCTCCCTCTTAGGCCTCCACATCGAGCAAAGCTACGAAACGAGGCCCGACTAAAAAGTTGGATGCACGTACGCATTACACCTTTGAGGTGATAATGCCTACGGGCGAACCCAAGCTTCCTAAGAATGCTCCTGACACATTCAAGAAGCAATGCGGAGTTCTCGTTAGGGATCACGTCCCGATCAGCGTTCGGGAGTGGAACAAGCGCAAAGGGGCAGCCGATAGTGACTATGTCGCCGAAAGGTACAAAGATAATGTTTGGAATGATCTCATGTCACATTTCAACCTGCCAGAATGTGAGAATGAAGACGCCGCAAAAAAACTGCGGGCCAAAGTCAAGAAGTGGACTCTAAAGAAGATGGCCGAACTGTTTCGTAGCTGGAAGAAGAAGCTATGGAAAACCTATCGGAAGATAAAGAAAGTGCCAGTATTTGAGGGGTATCTAGCCAAGCAGGCGAATCACTGGAAGGCATTTCAAGAGTACAAGGAGTCAGAAGATGCCAAGGCATTATCAGAGAAGAACAAGAAAAATGCCGATAAGAAGAAATATCACCACACGCTGGGGCCAGGGGGCTATGAGACTGCCATCCCAAAGTGGGATAAGAAAGAGCAAGATCCGCTAGCTAAAGGCATCATACCTGAACCCATCCGTGATGAGTGGGAATTGAGAGCAAGAAATTGGTTCCTTGCGCATGGTGGTTCGTACGACGAAGAAATAGGGGACCTCGTCTGCAGTGACGGTCTTAGGATACCCACGGAGAATTGGAAAAAGATAGTGAAAGAAATTAAGGAGGGAAAAAGACAGTTCACTACAGATAGAGAGAAAGATTTGCTCACACTAGTCCTCGGCAATGACGAACGTGGAGGACGAACGCGAGGCTTCGATCCTTCTTACCCGTGGTGGCTTGGGTTTGCCAGAGACCAAGACACTTACAGAAGCCGAGCGAGAGCAAAGAAGCGACAGCAGGATGAGGAGAATGACAAGTTCAACCAGTTGCTTGCCAGGTTTAACGAGCGACAGAAGCAGATTTATGAGCTTAGAGGAGTAGCGCGCTAGGAATATCCTGCACTCGATATTACCGGCGCCCCATCTAAGCGGAAAAGCAGCGTGGCTGAATCTGAGCCCCCCCCCCCCCCCCCCGACAATGCACGAAGAATGATAGAGGGCGGTCCCGGCTACCCCGTGGATGGAATCAAGGAGTCAACATCATGTGAACTCCATCAGAAATTCAAGAACATATCCGTGATGGTGGCCGTCGGACAAGCTTTACCTTCTGGCCCTGATGCACGCTGGCATGGCCGTGAGATTCCAGCTGGCTTTGCTAAAGTCGGGGTGGATGAAATCATGGCGGGGTTTCATGATATGGAGCTCGACATAGCTGGACCCGAAGATGAGAGGACACTCGGAGAAGTACTGGGTGGAGTCATCCTATGGGACAAGAACTACATCAAGCTTCCAGGCTCGGCCCCAAGGACAACACCGCCTCCGAGTCGTCGCAGGTCACCTACACCTCCATCACCTCCAAGCCCTCGACATGACGACGGCCAGCACAACACGAGTCCATCTCGATCACCGCCGCCGGACTTGGGTCGTTCGTCTCCGCCGCCGCCCGCTAAGGATAGTAAGCAGAAGCGTGCCAGCAAGAACGCTGTGTCGATGAGTTCTAAGCAACGGAGCTCCCCAAAGCGCAAACTGTCGCCCCTCCCAAAGGTACCTCATGCTAATCTTCCTATGAGACCTTATGATCGTACCGACGAGGAAAACGCCAGGATAGCAAAGGAACATTATGACGCGCAGATGAAAAAGAAGGAACCCGAGCCCCGCCCGGAATACACCGAGAAGCAAATAGCATATGCAAAATACTTCACGACCCTTCCATCACAGTATGACTTACACCATAAGCCTCATGACTATACACGCACATTGCAGAAGGAAGGGAAAAAGAGCAGATCACGTGCAAGTGCAAGTGGGAGAAAATCAAGTTCAACTACAAGCAAAAAAGATCAGACGTTCCTCAGCTTGGACAACATGCCAAACAGTCGATCCCACCCCTCAGGGTGTTACCCGAGAATGTTCCCTCTCTGGTGCAGGGGCAAGATTTGGAATTAGCAAAGAAGTGGGCGGATGAATGGGGTATCTCGGGTGAAGACGTTCTGGCTTCCCAAGACGACAGGAAAATGCTGGATTAGAGATCCTCGCCATAGCTCAAAGTTTATACCAAAGGCACATGAGGGTTTTATGCTTGGTTACGGAAAGGACTCGCACACTGCTACTTCTCAAACAACAGGGCCAAAAAATTGACACGTTGACGGAGACTTGCTTGCGTCGGTTTTTCGCTTGACGAGGAAAGGGTGATGCAGCACAGGAGCAGTAAGTATTTCCCTCAGTTTGAGAACCAAGATATCAATCAGGTAGGAGAATCTTGTCAAGTCCAGAGTACCTGCACAAACACAAAGATCTTGCACCCAACGCTATAAAGGGGTTGTCAATCCCTTCATGATTGATTGCAAATTGAGATCTGAAGGCGGAAAGTGCATCGAAGAAAAAGTGTAAGGCTGAAAATATGGTGTGGAGTAGACCCAGGGGCCATAGTGTTCACTAGAGGCTTCTCTCAAAATAGCAAATATTACGGTGGGTGAACAAATTACTGTCGAGAAATTGATAGAACCGCGCAAAGTCATGACGATATCTAAGGCAATGATCATACATATAGGCATCACGTCCGAGACAAGTAGACCGATACTTTCTACATCTACTACTATTACTCCACACATCGACCGCTATCCAGCATGCATCTAGTGTATTGAGTTCATGACGAACAGAGTCACGCCTTAAGAAAGATGACATGATGTAGAGGGATAATCTCAAACCAATGATGAAAACCCCATCTTTTTACCCTTGATAGCAACAACATGATGCGTGCCTTGCTACCCCTTCTGCCACTGGGTGAGGTCACCGCACGGTATGAACCCAAAACCAAGCACTTCTCCCATTGCAAGAATCATAGATCTAGTTGGCCAGACAAAATCCACAACTCGAAGAGAATTACAAGGATATGAAATCATGCATAAGAGAGATCAGAAGAAACTCAAATAAGATTCATAGATAATCTGATGATAAATCCACAATTCATCGGATCTCGACAAACACACCACAAAAGAAGATTACATCGCATAGATCTCCATGAAGATCATGGAGAACTTTGTATAGAAGATCCAAGAGAGAGAAGAAGCCATCTAGCTAGTAGCTATGGACCCATAGGTCTATGGTGAACTACTCACGCATCATCGGAGTGGTCATGGTGTTGATGAAGAAGCCCTCCGTGTACGAATCCCCCCTCCGGCAGGGCACCAAAACATGCCCCAGATGGGATCTTGCGGAGACAGAAGCTTGTGGCGGCGGAAAAGTACTTTCGATGATCTCTTGATTTTTTCTGGGATTTTAGGGAATTTATAGGCGAAAGTCCTAGGGCAGAGGTGGCCCAGGGAGCCCACAAGCCTGGGAGACGCGGCCCCCCTGCCCGCGGTTAGGGGGCTTGTAGGGTCCCTGCAGGCCCCCCTGCCCTGATTCTCAGGCTTCCCAATCTTCTTCTATTTCGAAAAAAATCTTTTTGGCAGTTTCGTTCCGTTTGGACTCCGTTTGAAATCCTCCTCTGAAAGGGGTCAAAAACATGGAAAAAACAGGAACTGGCACTTGGCACTAAGTTAATAAGTTAGTCCCAAAAAATATATAAAAGGCATGCAAAACATCTAAAGTTTGACAAGATAATAGCATGAAACCATAAAAATGAATATACGTTGGAGACGTATCAAGCATCCCCAAGCTTAACTCCTGTTCGTCCTCGAGTAGGGAAGTGATAAAGAATGCTACCTAGCATAGTTGTCCTTAGCAACTTCTTTCATGTCACATGAGTGTTAAGATCCGTGAGATTCAAAACAATAGTTTGCTATTGACATGAAACCAATAATATTTCAAGCAAACTAGCAAGGTAATCATGAACTTTCAAAATAACAAGGCCAAGGAAAGTTATCCCTACAAAATCATATAGTCTGGCTATGCTCCATCATCCTCACACAACTAATGTAAATCATGCACAACCCCGGTATTGGCCAAGTAATTGTTTTCGCACTCTTACTTTCTCAAACTTTTTATAACTATCACGCAATACATGAGCGTGAGCGATGTATATAGCACTATAGGTGAAATAGAGTGTGGTGGTGGTTATGAGACAAAAAGGAGGAGATGGTCACATTGACTCGGCGTATCAAAGGGCTATGGAGATGCCCATTAATAGATATCAATGTGAATGAGTAGGGATTGCCATACAAAGGATGCACTAGAGCTATAAGTATGTGAAAGCTCAAAAGTAGAACTAGTGGGTGTGCATCCAACTTTCTTGCTCATGAAGGCCTAGGGAAATTTTGAGGAAGCCCATCATTGGAATATACAAGCCAAGTTATATATTGAAGATTCCCACTAGCATATGGTGGTGATGGAACGAGAGGCTCTCCATCATGAAGAACATGGTGCTATTATGAAGCACAAGTGTGGAAAAAGATAGTAGCATTGTCCCTTCTCTCTTTTTCTCTCTTCTTTTTTTTATTCGGGCTCTTAGGCCTCTTTTTTCTCTTTTTTTTGGCACTTTGGCCTCTTTTTTTTATATTTCCTCACATGGGACAATGCTCTAATAATGATGATCATCACGCTTTTATTTACTCACAACTCAAAGCTTAGAAATGACTCTATGGGAAATGCCTCCGCTAGTGTACCGTGATATGCAACGATCTAGCTTGGCGTATGACGTTCAAACATCTCGCTAGCTATCTTACGATGATGCAATGGCAATATGAGAGTGATGACACAAGTCATGAGACGGAACGATGGGAGTTGCATGGCAATATATCTCAGAATGGCTATGAAAATGCCATAATAGGTAGATATGCGGCTGTTTTGAGGGAGGCATTTGGTGGGTTTGTGTACCGGCGAGAATTGCGCGGCACTAGAGAGGCTAGCAATCGTGAAGGTGAAAGTGCATATATACCATGGACTCACATTAGTCATGAAGAACTCGCATACTTGTTGCGAAAGTTTTTATTAGTAATCGAAACAAAGTGCTAAACGCATACTCCTAGGGGAAGGGTTGGTAGGTGTTAACCATCGCGCGATCCCGACCTCAACACAAAGGATGATAATCAATAGATCAATTATGCTCTGACTTCCTAACATAGCGGTTCACCATACGTGCATGCTACGGGAATCACTAACTTGAACACAAGTATTTCTAGATTCACAACACCCTACTCACCTAACTCTTAATATTACCAAATCTACGCTTCAAAACTAATTGAGAGGAATCAGAACTTCTCTTTCCACTCAATGCACATGAAGATAGAGGTTTTTTTATCCTCTTTGGGTACCTATCACCTTTGGGACTACTTTCATAGCATAAGCCAACTACCATATCACGCACCGCCGTGCTCTAACTGAACTAAGTGAAGCACATAGAGCAAAATTATCTAGTTCAAAAGATATAAGTGAAGCACAATGAGCATTTTAGCAAAATCATGATGAGTGCATGTCTGTCTCTAAAGGTGTGCAGAAAGGATGATTGTGACCCAAAAAAAAAGAAAAGACTCCTAAGTTACAAGACGCTCCAAGCAAAACACATATCATGTGGTGAATAAAAGTATAGCTCCAAGTAATGTTACCGATGGATTGAAGACGAAAGAGGGGATGCCTTCCCGGGGCATCCCCAAGCTTAGGATTTCTGGTGTCCTTGAATTTGGCTTGGGATGCCTTGGGCATCCCCAAGCTTGAGCTATTTCCACTCCTTATCTCTTTTTCCATGAGAACATCACCCAAAACATGAAAACTTCACAACACAAAACTTAAACAGAAACTCGTGATAACATTAGCACAATTGAACAAACTACCACCTCTTGAGGTACTGTAGCAATCTTGATTTCTATTTATATTGGTGTTGGGCTACTGTATTCTCACTTTTCCATGGCTAGTACCCCCTGATACTATCCATAGTCTCATCAAAACAAGCAACCAACTCAACAAAAACAGAATCTATAAAAAACAGACCAGTCTGTAGGAATCTGTATACTTCGTATACTTCTGGTACCTCCAAAATTCTGAACAATTACGACTGCCTCGGAAAAAGGCATATCAACCAGGAGAAAAAAGAATCAACTCAAAAGCTCTTTCTGAATAAAAATGAAAAATCATCTCGTGAGCGAAAAGTTTCTGTCTTTTTCCTGCACGATCAAACAACCATCACCAAGACTAGTCATAAAGGTTTTGCTTGGCTCAAACACAAAAAGAAACACAAAAAACACAATCACAACAGAATTATGATGGTGTGGACGCAACAAAACAGAAAGAAAAAGATAAATTCATTGGGTTGCCTCCCAACAAGCGCTATTGTTTAACACCCTTAGCTAGGCATAAAAGCGATAGAATCACGTATCATCGTCTTTGGTGCTCAAACCATAAGTAGCCCTCATCATGGATTCATAAGGCAATCTTATTTTCTTTCTAGGAAAGTGCTCCATGCCATTCTTTAGAGGAAATTGAAATCTAATATTCCCTTTCTTCATTTCGATGATAGCACCGATAGTCCTAAGGAAAGGTCTACCAAGAATAATAGGGCATATAGGATTGCAATCAATGTCAAGCACAATGAAATCCATGGGTACATAGTTCCTATTTGCAATAATAAGAACATCATTGATCATTCCCATGGGTTTCTTGACAGTAGAATCTGCAAGATGCAAATTAAGAGAACACTCTTCAATCTTATTAAAACCCAGAACATCACATAAAGACTTTGGAATCGCGGAAACACTAGCACCCAAATCACACAAAGCATTGCATTCATAGTTTTTTATTTTGATTATCATGAAGATTTCTAGGGATAGAGACTTCCAGTTCAAGTTTCTCTTCAAGAGATTTTATCATGGCTTCGACGATATGATCGGTAAAGGCCTTGTTTTGGCTATAAGCTTGTGGAGAGTTTAACATGGATTGCATCAAAGGAAATGCATTCAATCAAGGAGCAACTATCATAATTGAATTCCTTGAAATCCAAGTTAGTAATTTCATTACTACTCAAAGTTCTAATATCTTCCACTCCACTTTCAATGCTTTTAGCATCAAGATAGATGGACTCCGAATCATTGGGGCACTTTTCAACCAAAGTGGATTCATATACAGCCCCATCATCATTAGGTTTGACACAAGAAAACAAAGATTCAATGGGAGTCACAACAAGCACTTTAAGATCTTCGTGATTCTTATCACGAGAACATGCCTTTTTAAGCCATTCATGTCTAGCACGAATTTGGGCGGTTCTTTCTTTGCTCTCAATCATGGAAACATGCATAGCTTTCAAAGTTTCATCCATATTGATCTTGGGAGGAGCACATCTATCTTTCAAATCATCAACATCACTAGACATTCTATCAACGCTCTTAGCCAAATCGTCAATTTTGAGTAGTTTTTCCTCTATGGACGCATTGAATTTTTTTTTGCGAGTTGACAAACCCTTTGATATTACTCTCTAGATCAGAGGGTAACCTATTGTAATTTCCATGAGTATTGTTGTAGAAGTTTCCAAAGTTATTAGAGGAGTTACTAGGAAAAGGCCTAGGAACATAGTTTCCTCTAAAGCATTATTGTTGCCCCAATTATTCCTACCAACAAAATTAACGTCCAAGCTAGCATTGCTACTCTCAATCAAGGAAGACAAGGGCATATCATTAGGATATAAAGGAGCAATTCTTCTAGCAACCAAATTCATTAACTCATCCATCTTAGCACTCAACGAGTTAATTTCTTCTATAGCGTGTACTTTCTTACTAGTAAGTGACCTTTCAGTGTGCCACTGAGAGTAGTTCGTCATGATATTGTCTAAGATCTTCGTGGCTTCCCCTAACATGATTTCCATGGACGTTCCACCTGAGGCGGAGTACAAGATATTTCTAGAAGCGAAATTCAAGCCAGCGTAGAAGAATTGTATAATCATCCGAAGACTCAAGGCATGAGCGGGACAATTTCTAATTATCAATTTCATTCTCTCCCAAGATTGTGCAACGTGTTCATGATCAAGTTGCTTAAAATTCATGATATCATTATGGAGAGAGATAATCTTAGCCGGCGGAAAATACTTGGATATATAAGCATCTTTGCACTTATCCCAAGAATCAATACTATTTTTGGGCAAAGATGAAAACCAAGTTTTTGCTCTATCTTGCAACGAGAAAGGAAAAAGCTTCAATTTAATCACATCATTATCCACACCAGTCTTCTTTTGCATATCGCAAAGCTCAATGAAGGTATTGAGATGGGATGCGGCATCTTCACTAGGAAGGCCGGAAAATTGCTCTTTCATAACAAGATTCAGTAAAGCGGCATTGATTTCGTACGACTCCGCACTAGTGGCGGGAGCAATCAGAGTACTAATGAAATCATTATTATTAGTATTCGAGAAGTCACGAAGTTTGGTGTTTTCAGTCATGGTGACCTCGGCAAGCAAGCAAGCAAGCAAGCACACAAGCGAACAAAGAGCAAGCAAGGAAAAGGGCGAACGAAAAGGCGAACGAAGAAGGCAAACGAAAAAGGAAAATTGCTGAAGTGGGGGAGAGGAAAACGAGAGGCAACATGCAAACAAAGTAAATGCAAGAGATGAGTTTGCGACACTTACTTGGATGAGTTCTTGACTTGATCCTTCCCGGCAACGGCACCAGAAATTCTTCTAGCTACTTCTCAAACAACAGCGCCAAAAATAGACACGTTGATGGAGACTTTCTTGCGTCGGTTTTTCCCTTGAAGAGGAAACGGTGATGCAGCAGAGGAGCAGTAAGTATTTCCCTCAGTTTGAGAACCAAGGTATCAATCCAGTAGGAGAATCCCGTCAAGTACAGAGTACCTGCACAAACACAAAGAGATTTCACCCAACGCTATAAAGGGGTTGTCAATCCCTTCAAGATTGATTGCAAAATGAGATCTGAAAGCGGAAAGTGCAACGAAGAAAAAGTGTAAGGCTGAAAATATGGTGTGGAGTAGACCCGGGGGCCATAGTGTTAACTAGAGGCTTCTCTCAAAATAACAAATATTACGGTGGGTGAACAAATTACTGTCGAGCAATTGATAGAACTGCGCAAAGTCATGACGATATCTAAGGCAATGATCATACATATAGGCATCACGTCTGAAACAAGTAGAACGATACTTTCTACATCTACTACTATTACTCCACACATCGACTGCTATCCAGCATGCATCTAGTGTATTGAGTTCATGACGAACAGAGTAACGCCTTAAGCAAGATGACATGATGTAGAGGGATAATCACAAACCAATGATGAAAACCCCATCTTTTTACCCTTGATGGCAACAACAGGATGCGTGCCTTGCTACCCCTTCTATCACTGGGTGAGGTCAACGCATGGTATGAACCCAAAACCAAGCACTTCTCCCATTGCAAGAATCATAGATCTAGTTGGCCAGACAAAACCCACAACTCGAAGAGAATTACAAGGATATGAAATCATGCATAAGAGAGATCAGAAGAAACACAAATAAGATTCATAGATAATCTGATCATAAATCCACAATTCATCAGATCTCGAAAAACACACCGCAAAAGAAGATTACATCGGATAGATCTCCATGAAGATCATGTAGAACTTTGTATTAAAGATCCAAGAGAGGCAAGAAGCCATCGAGATACTAGCTATGGACACGTAGGTATATGGTGAACTACTCACGCATCATCGGAGAGGTCATGGTGTTGATGAAGAAGCCCTCCGTATCCGAATAACCCCTCCGGCAGGGCACCAGAACGTGCCCCAGATGGGATCTTGCGGAGGCAGAAGCTTGCGACGGCAGAAAAGTACATTCGATGCTCTCTTGATTTTTTCTGGGATTTTAGGGAATTTATAGGCGAAAGTCCTAGGGCAGAGGTGGCCCAGGGAGCCCACAAGTCTGGGAGGAGCGGGCCCCCCTGGCCGCGGCTAGGGGGCTTGTGGTGTCCGTGCAGGCCCCGTGCCCTGATTCTCAGGCTTCCCGATCTTCTTTTGTTTCAGAAAAAATATTTTTGGCAGTTTGTTCCGTTTGGACTCCGTTTAAAATCCTCCTCTCAAAGGGGTCAAAAACATGAAAAAAACAGGAACTAGCACTTGGCACTGAGTAAATAAGTTAGTCCCAAAAAATATATAAAAGGCATGCAAAACATCCAAAGTTTGACAAGATAATAGCATGAAACCATCAAAAATTATAGATACGTTGGAGACGTATCACACACCTACGAAGTCTTCAACACCTATCACAACATGGTTGTTGAAACTGTAGATGTGCGGTTTGATGAAACTAATGGTTCGCAAAGAGAACAATTGCCTCCTGATCCACATAAGTTGTCTCCCGAGGAAGCAATAAAGCTCAAAGCTACTGAAGACATTGTTCTTACTGAGGAAATTTCTTAAGAAATCACTCCCAGCACTGATGAAAATCAAGAAGATGCTCCTTAGGAAATTGCTCCAGAACTAATTCCTCAGCCTAGACGAAATCCTCAACCAGCTCGTCCGAGGATTGCAAATGAAGTAGAACTTGACAAAATCCTTGATGACATTAATGCGCTAGGTCCTCTCACTCGCTCAAAAGCTTCACACTTAGTTAACTTTTGTGGGCATTCTTCCTTTGTGTCTATCACAGAACCTTCAAAAGTTGCTGAGGCTTTGATGGAACCTGAGTGGATTGAAGCCATGCAAGACGAACTTCTTCAATTCAAGCTAAATGACGTGTGGCATCTCGTCAAACGACCAGATCCTCGCAAGCACAATATCATCTGCACCAAGTGGATTTTCCGAAACAAGCAAGATGAGGATGGTCAAGTGGTGAGGAATAAGGCATGACTTGTAGCCCAAGGCTACACACATGTTGATGGAATTGATTTCGATGAAACTTCTGCACCTGTTGTAGACTTGAAGCTATTCGAATACTACTTGCTTATGCTAATCATCATAATAGTATCTTATATCAGATGGATGTGAAAAGTGCATTCCTCAATGGTAAGCTTGAGGAAGAAGTATATGTTGCTCAGCCCCCCAGGTTTTGAGGATCCGAAGAATCCAGACAAAGTCTTCAGACTCAAAAAGGCACTCTATGGAGTCAAGCAAGTCCCTCGGGGATGGTATGATAAATTAAAGGGATTCCTCATGAAAAAAGGCTTCAAACCTGGTTCACTCAATCCAACTCTTTTCACAAAATCCTATGACAATGAACTATTTGTGTGTCAAATATATGTCGATGACATCATATTTGACTGTACTGACAAACATTACAGTGATGAATCTGCTTACATGATGAGTGAAGAATATCAAATGTCTATGAAGGGAGAGCTGAAATTCTTCTTAGGTCTTCAAATTCGTCAACAATGCAATGGGATCTTCATATAACAGGAGAAATACCTCAAGGATGTTCTGAGGTAATTCGACATGCATGAATGCAAAGGCGCCAAGACTCCCATGCCTACCAATGGACACCTCTGCACTGACGAAAATGGTAAAGAATTCGATCAGCAGGTATATTGCTCCATGATTGGCTCTTTACTGTATTTGTGTGCATCTAGGCCAGATATAATGCTCACTGTTTGCATGTGTGCACGTTTTCAAGCAAAACCGAAGGAATCACACCATAAGGCTGTGAAGCATATTCTTCGATACTTAGCACACACACCAACACTAGGATTATGGTACCCCAAGGGCTCAAATCTTCATCTTGTGGGATACTCTGATTCTGACTATGCTGGTGACCGTGTGGATCGCAAGTCAACTTCTGCCACTTGTCATTTCCTCAGAAGATCATTAGTCTGCTGGTCCTCTAAGAAGCAGAACTGCTTTTCTCTCTCCACTGCCGAAGCTGAGTACATTGCTGCTGGATCTTGCTGTGGTCAATTGCTGTGGATGAAGCAAACCCTCAAGGACTACGACATCAACATGAAGAATGTGCCTCTCTACTGCGACAATGAGAGTGAAATCAAGATTGCATACAACCCAGTACAACATTCGAAGACTAAGCACATCCAGATTCATCATCATTTTCTTCGGGACCGTGTCCTCAAGGGAAATATCCTCATCGACCATGTGAAGACTGATGATCAACTAGCAGATATTTTCACTAAGCCCTTGGATGAGACAAGGTTTTGCAAGTTGCGGTGTGAGCTAAATATCTTAGAATCTTCAAATGTTTTGTATAAACATGCACACATCCTAACACTTATGCAAAATTGATGACTTAGATGTGAAACACACGAAGAATCGATTTTCTTCAATCAATGAAGACTATCACTCTTAGTGTGAGGAAATTAATGAAGAATTTGGTTCTCACGGCCCTACGACAATTGTACGTGGTGCCTGAAATCATCATTCTTATACGGTGGGTCACGCCACCACCCAACTTTGAATTTCCTCAAAGTTGTTTTTCCTCAAAGTTGAAATGCATCAATGTGACGTTTTGTCACAAAATCCTCAAGTTTTCAAATCTTCAAAATCCTCATAATACTTGATGATTTTCATTTGACTATATATATATATATATATATATATATATATATATAGAATGTGATTTGAAAGTCCTCAAGAACATTCACTTATAACTATTTCTTCAACTTGATATTTCATCTAAGTGAATGTGATCGGACCCTACTCCCCTCTATGCTATACTCACCTAGTCTATTAAATTCTTCATATCCGTTCTACTTGAAACTTTGTTCAAAATCCTCACTATGTCCTTGTCAGCTGAGGACTTTGCAAAAAATCTTCAAATCTTAAAAAAAAGATTTTTAAATCATTACACAGTAACTGATCTCCACTTCCCACGATGAGATAAGCACGATCTCCACCTCATTAAACTCAAAGTACACGTGTCGCATGGAGACGAATGGGCAAGGGCAGTTCGGTCCAAAAGTTTCGGCCGGACAGTTTTCACCTGAGCTATAAATACGTCCTTACCCCCCCCCCTTCGGTCAAAACTCTTCGTTCTCTCTCAACCTTCTCTCCGCCTCAAGCAAAAACCTAGCGCCACCGCTAGAAGTTTCGTCGCCGGCGAGGAACAGCTTCACTGCCTCGACCTCTCCGTCGCCGAACTCACGCCGGAGCCGGAACAGGTTCATCCGCCGCCGCCGTAGCCGTCTTCTGCCGCCAAGTTAGGGCGCAATGGACTCGAAGCGAAGAGCATCTAATTTTGCTGCATCTGTTCTTCGTGTTTGCCATATAGGATAAATAAAATCCTATTTTAATGTCCCTTTCGATCTACTATTTTACCATAGATTCGAGAAATCTGTTTTTCCTCAATGTCTATGAGCTTCGCACACTCTATTCCTCAAACACTTGATGAATTTCACTAAGCCACTAAAATTCTTCACGTGATTCCTCAATTGTGCAAATTTTCGAATCTGCACAACTCTGGAACCCAAGATCAGAGTGCTTAGAAAAATTCCTCAACCCACTGGTCGAATTCCTCATCTTTTTTTCAATTTCTTGAAATTTGAGAACGCATATGACCTCTCCAAATTCCTCGCACCTATACTCTGTTCACAGGTACAAAAATGCCAGCTGATGAATCTCTAGGTTCTCATCAACTTAACTCATTTGTAGCAATTCTTGAAGAAAATCTGCTAGTGTCATCAGAATCCTCAAGAGTTCAAAATCCTCAGCAAAAGCATGAGCTGAAGAAAATGGAAGGTGACAGAAAGCAAAAGGGTGGAAAGAAACTGGAATAGAACACTTCAGTTATATCCCTGGGGATATATACCTTGACTACTGTACGTCAGATGAACAAGAATCTATGGCAAAGAGGAAAATCAGGCTTCAAAGAATAGAACGCAGGTGGACTAAGGAGTGGTAGGAGTATCGCTTCGTCACTCCCAAGTATGCGAAGAAATTTTCCCTCAAGCCACCCTGAAAAGGCCTCCTCTTGGTGATCATCAAATAGCACACCCTTCAAGCATCAAAACTGTTGATGACTATCCCGAGGAGAAAGACAAACACTTGTCTAAACTTCAGAAGAAAGCAGAAGCGGCAGTGAGGAAATTCAATGAGGGATCTGCTGCTGCCACTGGAGCCACCTCCTCTGTTGCTGAAGCCTCTGGTACAGCTATTCCTCAAGTGAAGACTGTATCACAGAAACCAAAGGCTTCAAAGCCTAAAGAGCAATTGCCTCAGAAGGCTGCTCCAGCTCCAAAACCCTCAGCAACCACACAGGCTTCAATGCCTGAACTAAAGAAGAATGTCAAGCATCAACCAGCTCACTCCAGTTCCTCAGTGCCTTCTGCCACAAGTTCAGAGACAAAGTCTTCACCTACACCTCTGAAGACTAAAATGACTGCTGGAAGGGGTGTCAAACCAAACCCAAGCAACGTCATCAATGTCCCTTCTGCATCAGAAGGAAGTGATGAGTTTGATGATGAAATTCTTCAAGCCATCATCAGGAACAAGCAGGAACATGTTGCAGAAGCTTCATGAAGCTCAATCCCTCTTGCAATGGATCCAAAGGTTCTACTCGACTACATCAATGTCTGATATGATGACCCAAACACACCTATTGATGATTTGAAGCTCCCCCCAGACATCAGTCATATGGTGGGCCCATTCATCAATGAGGCCAAATGGAAGGAGACGCAAGCCAAGCAAGCTAAGGTTGCAAAACTGAAGAAGGAGAAATTCCTCAGGCAGAATCTCCTCAGCCTCATGCCTGAAGATCTTGTGTCCACCCAGGCTGAACTGAAGACTTTGACAGATAAGTGCTCAAAGCTATCTGTCCGTCAAAGTCTGAAGTCCAATTTCATCAAGTTTGCTCCTAATGATGTTGATGAATACAACAAAAAGCTGCTCCTCTAGCTAAAACAAAGCAGCCTGAGCCGAGCTACATTGTTCAGCTCACTGAGGAAGATGAAGAAGAATAAACCCCTGCTGAGGAAAGGCCTCAAGAAAGTCGTGCTGATGTACCGGTTGTTGAGGAAATACCTAAGCACATTCCACCTGATGAATCTGTGTCAGCTGATGAATCTGCTCCAGCTGAAGAAAATGCTTCAGCTGAGGAAACCGCGAGGACTGATACTGCACCAGCTCCTGAAGAGTAAAATACATTCACCTAAATCCTCAAAGGTGAAGAAAATGGTTCCGTCTGCATCAAACGTGAAGAAAACCAAGGCTGCTGAAAAAGAAGCGAAGAAAAGAAAAGTTTCTTCAACCCCAGAATCATCAGAGGCCAAGCGCCTCAAAACTCTTGATGAAAATGCTCCATTGGATGTTGTGCCTCTGAAGATAGCTCCATCATACACAATGATTCCCTTTGAAAGTGAACATAAGGAGAATCCGATTGATGAGGAAATGAAAAATGTTGATTCTGAAGAACACACAGATGAGAAAATGCAAATTGATGATATTCCTCAGTCCTTCATTCCTTTCAAGACGCCTGACGAACCTGCTCAAGGATCAGCTGCAACAGCTGAAGAATTTGCCACCTCCAAGAAAATTCCTCAAGCTGAGGAAAACTCAGAAGAAACTCCTCAGCCCAAGGAAATTTCTCAACCTAAGCAAATCCCTCAACCTGAAGAAAATCCTCAACCTGAGGTACGGGCTGACGAAATTCCTCAACCTAAGGAACATGCTGAAGAAAATGCTCCTGCACCCAATACAGAAACTGCTATTGTGGTCGTCAACACTGAGACTGCAATGATAGTATCTCCTCAAGAGAAGCAGCATAACCTTCAGTCAATGCAAAATCGGCCTTTTTCAAACATGCCAAAGTTTCAGAAGGAAGCTTTCTATGAAGAACGAATGTATTTCATCGGCGACAACCCATATGACAAGCTTCGCATCAGGCACAGGAAGTTTTGGACAAGGACTCAGCTGAACTACTATGCCTTTGTGCTCCGTGGAAGAAACAAAATATTTCAGCACAAGCATATTCCTCATGTTGGGTTAGAGGGAATTCCTTGCTTCGCCCCAGTCCTCAACGTTCTTCATGAAGCCGGACTGTTGCCCCTCTGCACTGATATCTGTGACTGGAACAATGATATCATTCTTCAGTTTTATGCTACTTTGCACATCTCTAGAGATCCAACAGATATCAACACTTGGGTGCTGGACTGGATGACTCAGCACACACACTACAAGGCCCTGATCTGCAATCTCTAGCGTTAGCTAGACGAATGCTTATGACAACCAACCTTCTCCTGCAACGGCACCAAAAGAATGCTGATAGCACTCCCCAGTAATGAAACTAGAAGAATGTTGTTGACGGCCCACCAGCGCGTGGGTTCGCAGCAGTTTTCGAGGGTAGAGTATTCGACCCAAATTTGTTGATTCGCACGACGGGAGGTGAGAGAATACTCTCAAGTATTAGCAGTTGAATTATCAGATTCAACCACACCTGAAAGATTAGTATCTGCAAGAACAGTAGTAACAACAAAGTAGCGAGTAACGGCAGTGTAACGAGCAATAGTAGTGGCAAGGAACAACGATGGTGACAGCAGTAGCAAGTAGCAATAGTAGCAAGAGACAGTAGTAGCAGAGCAAGACAAGTAACAGGAGTAGCAACAGTAGTAGCAGCAGCAGCAGAGCGAGACAAGTAACAACAGTAGTAGGACAAACTCGTCGGCAATGGGTTGTTGATTTGTTTGAATGATATTCATCATGCAACAGCTATAACACGGAGAGATATGTGGCTAGCTCCCGTTCGTCAATGTGATGTAGGCATGCATTCCGTGTGTCGTCATACGTGCTTAGGGAAAAGAACTTGCATGACATCTATTGTCCATCCCTCCCGTGGCAGCGGGGTCCAAAAGGAAACTACGGGATATTAAGGTTCTCCTTTTAATAAAGAACCGGACCAACACATTAGCACTTGGTGAACACATGAACTCCTCAACTATGGTCATCACCGAGAGTGGTTCCGGTTATTGTCACTCCCGGGTTGCCCGATCATAACACATAGTAGGTAACTACAACTTGCAAGATCGGATCTAAAACACACATATATTGGTGACAGCATAATAATTTCAGATCTGCAATCATGGCACTTGGGCCCTAGTGACAAGCATTAAGCATGGCAAAGTAGTAGCAACATCAATCTCAGAACATAGTGGATACTAGGGATCAATCCCCATCAAAACTAACTCAATTACATGATAGATCTCATCCTACTCATCACCGCCGAGCGAGCCTATGGATAGATTACTCACGAACGACGAAGAGCTTCATGGAATTGGAGAGGGAAGAAGGTTGATGATGACAATGGCGATGATTTCCCCTCTCCGAAGCCCAAGACGGACTCCAGATCTGCCCTCCGGATGAAGAACATGAGGTGGCGGCGCCTCCGTATCGAAAACGCGACGAAAACTTCTATTTTTTATTTTTTCAGGGTTGAAAGGCAACTTATAGAGCTCGAGTTGGGGGCGGCAGGTGCCTGTGGGCCCCGCAAGCCTACCCACCGCCACCAGGGGGGCTGGTGGCGTAGCAGGGGCTTGTGGCCCACTGGCCTACCCCTTGAGGTGGAACTTGGCGCAGATATTTTTGATATTTCCCGAAACTGCTCCCCGTAAATTTTCAGGACGTTTGGAGAACTTTGATTTCTGCACAAAAATAACACCAAGGCAATTCTGCTGAAAACAGCGTGAGTCCAGGTTAGTTCCATTCAAATCATGCAAATTAGAGTCCAAAACAAGGGCAAAAGAGTTTGGAAAAGTAGATACGATGGAGACGTATCAACTCCCCCAAGCTTAAAACCTTGCTTGTCCTCAAGCAACTCAGTTGACAAACTGAGAGAGAAAGAAAAACTTTGACAAACTCTGTTTAATCTTGTTGTTGCAACTATTTCTAACTCATAACCAGAATTTCAGGAAGATCACAAATTAACCACATAAGGAAATGACACAAAGGTCTCACGGTAAACTAATATCAATGGCATAATCAGCTAACAAGCAAATAATAATGAGTTTCAAATACCAACACTTCAATGAAAACAAGCATGAAGCAATATGAATAGGTGGTATCTCGCTAGCTCTTTCTGAGACCGCAGAACATAAATGCAGAGCACTTTCAAAGATCAAGGGTTGACTAAACATTGTAATTCATAGCAACGAATATCCAGTCATAGTCATACTCAAGATCAATCAAAAGCAAAGCATACAAATGACAGAGGTGCTCTATAATTGGTACTTATATAAGAGGAGGATGACTTGACAGGAAAATAAATAGACAGGCCCTTCGCAGAGGGAAGCATTGATTTGCAGAATTGCCAGAGCTCAAGCTTTGAAAACAGAGATAATAATTTTGGGTGGCATGCTTTCATTGTCAACGCAATGACCAAGAGTTCTCAATATCTTCCATGCTACTCATGCTATAGTCCGTTCCCAAACAGAAAAGTAAATTTTAACTCCCCCACCACCAATCAATCACACTCCATGGCTATCCGAATCCTCGGGTACCATCCATACTAACATCAATCCGGGGGGAGTCTTGTTTTACAGTTATGTTTTCTATTTAAGCGTGGAAATGGGCATCCCAAATACCGGCCCCTTTCTCGTGAATGACTGTGAATAAACACATGTCGAGGATAACACTCCTAGCATGGAAGATACCAATAGCCCTCTGTCACCACATGAGCGGTTCGGTCATGCAAAACAGATTATTTCTTGAAGGTTTAGAGAATGGCACATGCAAATTTACTTAGAACGGCAGGTAGATACCGCAAATAGGTAGGTATGGTGGACTCTCATGGAAAAACTTTTGGGTTTATGGAGGTGGATGCACAAGCAGTATTCCCGCTTAGTACAAGTGAAGGCTAGCAAAAGACTGGGAAGCGACCAACTAGAGAGCAACAACAGTCATCAAGATGCAATGAGTTTGACTAACATTGAATGCAAGCATGAACAGGATATAAATCACCATGAATACGAACATCATAGAGGCTATGTTGATTTTGTTTCAACTACATGCATGAACATGCACCAAGTCAAGCCACTTGAAACATTCAAAGGAGAATACCATCCTATCATACTACATCATAGTCATCTCAAAATCTATGTTGGCATCCAAGACAAACCATTATAAGCTCTCAGCTAAATAAGCATGGCATCAGAAACTATGATCTCTAAGTTGTCATTGCAAACATGGTTCTCTCACAACAAAGCTAAATCTGGATCGACAAGCTAGTCATATTTACAAAAACAAAATAGATAGAGTTCATACCAGCTTTACAGTCTCAGTCACTTCATCATATATCATCATTGTTGCCTTTCATTTGCACGATCGAATGATGTGAACAATAATAAGCGCATGGACTAAGCTGAATCTGCAGGCAAACACAAAGGAGAAGACAAAATAATATGGCTCTTTGAAAGCTAACAGGGAAGCATGCAAGAACCACTAAGCATTATAACCAATATCTTCTACCTTGACACAAAGAAAAAAGAAAACTATTTACACGGGAAAGCTCCCAACAAGCAAAAGAAGAAAGAATAATATTTTTGGGTTTTCTCAAAAGGACACAAAACAAGACAACAAGGAAACGAAAAGAAACTAGCATGGATAATACAGTGGCAAAGTGTTAACACCGGCTAACAAAGTGAAAGCATAAGCATGAATGTAAAGTCGGTGAGAACACATACTCCCCCAAGCTTAGGCTTTTGGCCTAGCTTGGTCTACTCCCATGGTGGGAAATAACCAGCTCCAGGATACTCCGGAGCAGACTGTGGATGCCACTTCTGTGTGAGCTCCTCTGGCTCCCACTGACAAACTGGCGTCTGGTACTCGACCGGCGGCTCGGGCACGGGCGCCTGTGGTTGGGCCAAGCCCCAATATGCGTAGATGTCCGCGGGCATAATAGTGTACATGCCTGCATGAAGATCGAACAAAGAAGGAGCAGGCAAAGTAATAGTCTCTCGAGTACCCTGACTAAACACCAGGTTATAAATCATTCGTCTACTAGCATCTCTATCCAGAAAATCATGGCGAACCATGCTGTCATAATCCAGATATCTCTCAGGGAGAAGCATCTCTCCTTCCTCTCCCAGTCCAATGGGTATCTCAAAGTGTCTGGCAAGACGGGTAGCGTAGATACCTCCATAGACGACACCCTTGGAACGGTTCAGGTTCAACCGTTGAGCTACTATAGCGCCCAAGCTATAAGTCTTATCATCATAAAGGACTTCCCGCAAAACCACAAGGTCTGGAGAACTAAGTGATCCAGCCTCCCCATGGCCAATCAAACATTTCCCCAAAAATAGTGAGAAGTACCGAAGCACAGGAAAATGTATGCTTGCAATTCTAGCGCGAGACACTCCTCTCTCCTCTCCAACAGCAATAGAACCAATGAAATCCTCCAAGTCCCGTGGGCGAGGGTCACGGATATCCCCAACATAAGGTAATTTGCATACATTGAAAAAATCCTGCAGCGTCATGCACTGGGGGACATCGTATATCATGAACTCAACCATGGGAGGATTCGTCCTCGGATAAAAGTTGAAGCTTCGAACGAAAATATTGGTGAGGAGGAGATATTGTGGGCACGTATCTTCAACGAACGCAGTAAGACCTGAGTTCTCCACCAAGTAATAAAAGTCTTCATAAAGTCCGGCGGCGCACAAAAATTCATCACTTGGCCACTCGCACGCTCAAACTTCTGTGACTCGAGGGACTGCGTACTTGGGGTGTTTTTTCTCATCCTCCTTGTGGTTACGGCTTGAAGAGCCTCTCAAGAACCTCCTCATCTTTTCCCTGCTCTAGCTTTGAAAAAGTCTGAAATCTTTAGAGACTTCAAAATAAAAGTGAACAAGGATCAACCCAACTTGTAGCAACTACTCCTACTAGTGCCTAGAGACCGTATCACGCGCTAAAACTACTTGGGACCAACTAAAATCAACATTTCTAGCTCAAGAACAGGGTCACCAATGTAGCAAGAATTAGCGAAGGATAAAGCACTAGAGCAAAAACTAATTTGACCAATGGAGGAGTCACTTACCAAGGAGTAATTTCCCCAAAACGGTTTGGAGAATGGTGCCTTGAGCAAAGAGATCGAAAATCACAGCCAAATGAGCAAGAACACGGGTTTGAGGTGCGAAACATTTTTTTCTAGAGTTGGAAGAAGAGGCTGGGAGCTGGAATGAGTGGAGGGGGTGCATGTGGGCCCCACAAGCTTGCACCACGCCACCAGGTGGGTGGCGGAGCAAGGGCTTGTGGCCCACTGGTCAGGCCCCCAGACCAGCTCTCAGGCCCAGAAATTTTCAAAAATTCCAGAAAAAATCATACTAAATTTTCAGGACCATCGGAGAACTTTTATTTTCGAGGTATTTTTCTCCGGGACGCTAAAACAGGAAAAGCTAAACTAATTCCATCATTTTTCTTCTAAGCAACAGAAAAGGAAAAATCAAAACAGAGGTATCTGACTCTCTGATTCATCCGTTTCATGGTCATCGAAAGAAATCCGTCAATGGGATTGATCAAGTCCTTATGACAAAACCTTCTCGAATCGCAAGAGAAAACAGAGAATTTTAGAATAGCCACTAAGTCACCTCAATGGGGATATGTATCTCCCCAACAAGCAAATCATACTTCATCTTGACACGAGGAACAGGGCATTCAAAGCTCCCACTGAGAATCGATGAAGTACTTTTGATAGCATTGATGCAATGTACTGGATATCGTTTCTTCGGAAAGTGCAATGTGTGCTCATTACCATTGATGTGGAAAGTGACATTGCCTTTGTTGCAATCTATAACAGCCCTGCAGTGTTTAAAAAGGGTCTTCCGAGGATGATCGCCATGGCATCGTCCTCGGGAATATCCAAGATAACAAAGTCTGTTAAGATAGTGGTGTTAGCAACCACAACAGACACATCCTCGCAAATGCCGATAGGGAAGGTAGTTGATTTGTCGGACATTTGCAGATAAATTTCAGTAGGTGTCAACTTATCCAACTCAAGTCTTCGATAAAGAGAAAGCGGCATAACACTAACACCGGCTCCATGGTCACATACGGGAGTTCTTACGTAGTTTCCTTTAATGGAGCAAGGTATAGTGGGCACTCCGGGATCACCAAGTTTCTTAGGAGTTCCACTCTTGAAAGTATAGTTGGCAAGCATGGTAGAGATCTCAAGATCTGGTATCTTCCATTTATTAGTCACGATATCTTTAATGTACTTGGCATACGGAGACATCTTGAGCATATCAGTTAACCGCATCTGCAAAAAGACAGGTCTTATCATCTCAACGAAGCGCTCAAAATCTTCATCATCATTTTTCTTGGATGGCTTAGGAGGAAAGGGCATAGGTCTCTAAACCCATGGCTCTCTTTCTTTACCATGCTTCTTAGCAGTGAAGTCATTCTTGTCGTATCTCTTAGGTTGTGGATTATCAGGATTAACCATAGGTTCAATCTCCACATCCTCATCATTTCTAGGTTGAGCATTATTATGAACATCACTGTCCATATTGTCACCAGGTTCATATTCATCACCAGATTGTGTTTCTGCATCAGACGCAGAAATTTCATTAGGTTCTTCAGGTGTGACAATATTTGGTGAACTGGCGTGTAGGCTCCTATCATCCTTCTTCTTCTCCTTAGGATGACTAGGTGTATCAGCATTGATTACTTGAGAATCTTGATCAATTCTCTTAGGATGACCTTCAGGATACAAAGGTTCCTGAGTCATTTTGCCTCCTCTAGTAATGACTCTGACAGATTTTTCATTTAATTCATTGACAGGTCATTCTGAGCTTTAAGTACTTGTTCTACCTGAGTAGTAATCATAGATGCATGTTTACTTAGAAGCTTCAGAGCATTGACATTTCTGTCTACACAGCACTTAAATGGCTAAGCATACGAGTACTTTGTTCCAAATGTCTGCTAACATAATCATTGAAACTCTGTTGTTTGGCAACAAAGTTGTCAAATTCATCAAAGCATAGGCTAGCATGTTTATCAAAAGGAATATCACTCTCATCAAACCTACGCAGAGAATTCACTTCTACTACCTGTATCGGGTTATCGAGACTGTGGATCTCTTCGATAGGTGGTAGATTTTTGACATCTTCAGATCTAATGCCTTTCTCTTGCATAGATTTCTTGGCTTCTTTCATATCTTCGGTACTGAGGAATAGAATACCTCTTTTCTTAGGAGTTGGCTTAGGAGGTGGTTCGGGAATAGTCCAAGCATTATCATTGATCAAGAGGTTATTCAGTAGAGTCTCAGCTTGTTCTACGGTTCGTTCCCTAAAAACACAACCGACACAACTATCTAGGTGGTCTCTAGAGGCAACCGTAAGTCCGTTATAGAGGATATCAAGTATCTCGTTCTTCTTAAGAGGGTGATCAGGCAAAGCATTTTGTAGCTGGACGAGCCTCCCCCAAGCTTGTGGAAGACTCTCTTCTTGGAGTTGAGCAAAGTTTTATATTTCCTGCAAGGCAGCTTGCTTCTTATGGGCAGGGAAATATTTCTCACAGAAGTAATAGACCATCTCCTGGGGACTACACACACATCCAGGAGCAAGAGAGGTGAACTAGGCTTTAGCATCATCATTTAGAGAGAAAGGAAACAACTTAAGGATATAGTAGTGGCGGATCTTCTCCTCATTAGTGAAGAGGTTGGCTATTTCGGATAGTTTGGCAAGATGGGCAATGACCGTCTCAGACTCATAACCGTGAAAAGGATCAGATTCGACTAGAGAGATTATCTCAGGGTCGACAGAGAATTCATAATCCTTATCGGTGACAAAGATAGGCGAAGTGGCAAACTTCGGGTCATTTTTCATCCTAGCTTCCCGAGATTTTTCCTTCCACTTGAGAAGTAATTTCTCAGCATCATAGGCATCCTTACACGCAAGAAAGTCCTCAGCTATCTCTCCTTCCATAACGTAACCCCTGAGGTATATCAGGCAATTGATATCTAGGAGAGCTAGATCTAGCAGGAGCAAAAGAAGGTTCTATCTCAATAGTATCGGTAGTTTCAGAAGCATCACGAGCATTGGCAGTAACTCTAGCAATATGAGCATCAAGGAACACTCCTAGTGGAACATTAGGCAAAATAGCATCTCTAGCATCATCAGGCAAAGCAGTATCAAGCATAGCATCTCTAGCAGTATCAGGCAAAGCAGTATCAAGCATAACATCTCTAGCATCATCAGGCATAGCAATATCAAGCATAGCATCTCTAGCATAGCATATCTAGTAGTATCGGGCATAGTAACAAGCATAGTATCATCAGGCATAGTATCAAGCATAGCATCACCAGGCATAGTATCAAGCATAGCATCTCTAGCAGTAGCATCATAAGCACCATCAAGCATAGGCGGCATATCAGCATTTCTAGCAGGAGGTGATGTCGCAAACTTACTCATAACAGAAGGTGAATCAAGTGCAGAGCTAGATGTCAATTCCTTACCTCCCCTCGTAGTTGAGGGAAAGACTTTGGTCTTCAGATCCTTCAGATTCTTCATAGTGATCAGCAGATATAAATCCCAAGTGACTCAGAGAATATAGCAATACCTCCGCGACAACGGCGCCAGAAAAATGCTGATCTGCAATCTCGGGCGTTAGCTAGACGAATGCTTATGACAACAAACCTTCTCCTGCAACGGCACCAGAAGAATGTTGATAGCACTCCCCAGTAATGAAACTAGAAGAATATTGTTGACGGCCCACCAACGCGTGGGTTCGCAGCAGTTTTCAAGGGTAGAGTATTCGACCCAAATTTGTTGATTCGCACGACGGGAGGTGAGAGAATACTCTCAAGTATTAGCAGTTGAATTGTTAGATTCAACCACACCTGAAAGATTAGTATCTGCAAGCACAGTAGTAACAACAAAGTAGCGAGTAACGACAGTGTAACGAGTTATAGCAGTGGCAAGGAACAACGATGGTGACAGCAGTAGCAAGTAGCAACAGTAGCAAGCGACAGTAGTAGCAATAGTAGCAGCAGAGCAAGACAAGTAACAGCAGTAGCAACAGTAGTAGTAGGAGCAGCAGAGCCAGACAAGTAACAGAAGTAGTATGACAAACTCGTAGGCAATGGGTTGGTGATTTGTTTGGATGATATTCATCATGCAACAGCTATAACATGGAGAGATATGTGGCTAGCTCCCGTTCGTCAATGTGATGTAGGCATGCATTCCGTGTGTCATCATACGTGCTTAGGGAAAAGAACTTGCATGGCATCTATTGTCCATCCCTCCCGTGGCAGCGGGGTCCAAAAGGAAACTACGAGATATTAAGGTTCTCCTTTTAATAAAGAACCGGACCAACGTATTAGCACTTGGTGAACACATGAACTCCTCAAACTATGGTCATCACCGGGAGTGGTTCCGGTTATTGTCACTCCCGGGTTGCCGGATCATAACACCTACTAGGTAACTACAACTTGCAAGATCGGATCTAAAACACACATATATTGGTGACAACATAATAATTTCAGATCTGAAATCGTGGCACTCAGGCCCTAGTGACAAGCATTAAGCATGGAAAAGTAGTAGCAACATCAATCTCAGAACATAGTGGATACTAGGGATCAATCCCCATCAAAACTAACTCGATTACATGATAGATCTCATCCTACTCATCACCTCCTAGCGAGCCTACGAATAGATTACTCACGAACGACGAAGAGCTTCATGGAATTGCAGAGGGAAGAAGGTTGATGATGACGATGGCGACGATTTCCCATCTCCGGAGCCCAAGATGGACTCGAGATCTGCCCTCCAGATGAAGAACAGGAGTTGGCGGCGCCTCCGTATCGAAAACGCGACGAAAACTTCTCTTTTTTATTTTTTCTGGGACGAAAGGCAACTTATAGAGCTGGAGTTGGGGGCGGAAGGTGCCTGTGGGCCCCACAAGCCTGCCCACCGCCACCAGGGGGGTGGTGGCGGAGCAGGGGCTTGTGGCCCACTGGCCCACCCCCTGAGGTGGAACTTGGCGCACATATTTTTGATATTTTCCAAAACTGCTCCCCGTAAATTTTCAGGACGTTTGGAGAACTTTGATTTCTGCACAAAAATAACACCAAGGCAATTTTGCTGAAAACAGCATCAGTCCAGGTTAGTTCCATACAAATCATGCAAATTACAGTCCAAAACAAGGGCAAAAGAGTTTGGAAAAGTCGATACGATGGAGACGTATCAGGCCGCTGCTAATGAGCTGTTGCGAGTGCTTCCGGTTTCAATTCCCCCAGAACATGCTGTGAAGATGTATGATGAACGGGAACTGCCAAACAAACTGATGGAAGTCCTCATGAAGCCTTTGGCCAAGGATCAACCTCCAAGAACGACTTTTCTGGTTCAAGACTTGAAGTATGAACCGAGGACTGTCTACAGGATTCTGTGCAGTGTCATCGTTCCAATCAAGGGCCATGATGATGAAGAAGATGTTGTAGGCATCATGCACAATATCCTCTTCAACATCATCCATGGCATCCCAATAAACCTTCACGACTTCTTCGTGAGGACTCTGGCTGACAATGCTATGTCACCCTTCGACCTGAAGATTTACGCTCCATGGATCATGAGATTTATCACACGCAGGTCAGGCATCAACTATCATGCTGATTTAAACAATCGCATTGGATATATGCCTCCTATCGGAGTCAACAAGAAGACTTTTGAGCCTGTTGAAGGAAAAGGCAAATCTGTTATCGATGAAGGAAGTCGGCCCCTTGATGGCCAGTTTCATGAGCCAGATGCCTATTCTTCATGGGATGATACTGAAACTCAGGAGCCGCCTAGCCCAGTTGCCCCAAGGGTGATGACTAAAAGAGAACTACTCCTTAGTCTTCATCAAAAGGACGATCGCAATGACAAATGGGTCAAACGTCAATTCAGTGCCATTGTGAAAACCCTCAATGAGACTCAGAATGCAGTGAAGAAAAATCACTACTATCTTCATGAGGTTTTTGATCGCACCTGTGCCACACTGGATCATCTGAAGACTCAAGAAGAACTTGATGAATTGGAGTTTACTCAGGACTTTGACTGGTCGTGGCCACCCAAGAAGAAATTCAAGCCAATTCTATTTCCAGACCTTGAGGACAGTTCATTTTCTTCATTCCGCACTGCAAAATCTGATGAAGAACCAGAAGACACTGCCACTGGCCCAAGGAGGAAGCCCGTTCCCAAGACTCCTCATGCGTCTTCTTCATCAGCCAAGAAGTGAAAGTCTTCATGGGGCGTTAGTCCTCAGTTTTGTCCCTTTCATCACTTGATGACAACGGGGGAGAAATCTGAGAGTTAGTCTTCACGCGGGATATATTTTGGGGCTTATGAACTTATTAAGTTACAAACTCTTGGTTCTTTTAAAGTGTTTTATGTAATGAGTTGTAACTTAAGCCCGATGGTACTCTCACGCTTTTGAACGTTTTTCTTTGCATGCTTATTCCTCGAAATTTTAATGCACGCATGCTGAAATTTGTCAGATATCATTTGTCATCATGCATTCTCAAATTCCTCATGGTATATGTCAAATGTATGCATGATTTGCAATATACACGGGGAGACCTCCATGATATAAATCATCAATGTGCATATGCTGTGAAAAGCAGAATCCTCAAAGTAGGCACATCTTCAGGGGGAGTCTGTGAGTATCTGATACGTCTCCAACGTATCTATAATTTTTGATTGTTCCATGCTATTATATTATCAACTTGGGATGTCTTATATGCATTTATATGTCATTTTATATCATTTTTGGGACTAACCTATTAACTCAGTGCCTAGTGCCAGTTTTTGTTTTTTTCGTGTTTTTGACCTTTTTCAGAAAAGAATATTAAACGGAGTCCAAACAGAATAAAACCTGTGGGATGATTTTTTTTCATAACAGAAGATATCCAGAAGACTTGAGAACCAAGGCAGGAGGTGTTGTGGGAGGTCATGAGCCCCCTAGGCGCGCCCTAGGGACGCCTAGAAGGCTCGTGGGCCCCCCTTGCCTCCTTTGACCTACCTCTTTCGCCTATAAATTCCCTAAAATCCCGAAACAAACAGGGAGAGCCAAGAAAATACTTTTCCGCCGCCGCAAGCTTCTGTTTCCGCGAGATCCCATCTGGGGACCGTTCTGGTGCCCTGGCGGAGGGGGATTCGGACACGGAGGGCTTCTTTATCAACACCATTGACTCTTCGATGATGCGTGAGTAGTTCACCACAGACCTTCGGGTCTATAGCTAGTAGTTAGATGGCTTCTTCTCTCTCTTGGATCTTCAATACAAAGTTCTCCATGATCTTCACGGAGATCTATCCGATGTAACTTTCTTTTGCGGTGTGTTTGTCGAGATCCGATGAATTGTGGATTTATGATCATATTATCTACGAATATTATTTAAGTCTCCTCTGATTTCTTATATGCATGATTTTGTATCCTTGTAATTCTCTTCGAGTTATGGGTTTCGTTTGGCCAACTTGATCTATAATTCTTGCAATGGTAGAAGTGCTTGGTTTTGGGTTCATACCGTGCGGTGTCCTCACCTTGTGATAGAAGGGGTAGCGAGGCACAAATCATATTGTTGCCATCAAGGGTAAAAAGATGGGGTTTATATCATATTCCATGAATTTATCCCTCTACATCATGTCATCTTGCTTAAGGCGTTACTCTGTTTGTTATGAACTTAATACACTAGATGCATGCTGGATAGCGGTCGATGTGTGGAGTAATAGTAGTCGATGCAGAAACTATCGGTTTACTTGTCTCGGACGTGATGCCTATATGTATGATCATTGCCTTAGATATTGTCATGACTTTGCGCGATTCTATCAATTGCTCGACAGTAATTCGTTCACCCACCGTAATACTTGTATCATGAGAGAAGCCTCTAGTGAACAACTATGTCCCTCGGGTCTATTTTACACATTATATATTCAGATCTACACATTATATATACCTTGCTGCACTTTTATTTCTATTTACCTTTTATCACTATCAAATCTCACCTTGCAAGTAATCGTGAAGGGATTGACAACCCCTTTATCGCGTTGGGTGCAAGTTTGTTTGTTTTTGTGCAGGTTCATTGGTGCCTCATCTTGATACTCCTACTGGATTGATACCTTGGTTCTCAAACTGAGGGAAATACTTATCTCTACTTTGCTGCATCACCCTTTCCTCTTCAAGGGAAAAACCAAGGCAAGCTCAAGAGGTAGCAAGAAGAATTTCTGGCGCCGTTGCCGGGGAGTATTCAAGTGAAGCATATGTACCAAGTAACTATCACAAACTCATCTCTTGCATTTACATTATTTACCATTTGCCTCTCGTTTTCCTCTCACCCACTTCTAAATTTTTTTTACTAAAATATTTGCCTTTTTCGTTTGCCCTTTCTTTTGCTTGCTTTCTGTTTGCTTGTGTGCTTGCCTGCTTGCTAAGTCACCATGTCTAAAAACACTAAATTGTGTGACTTCTCCAATACTAATAACAATGATTTTATTAGTACTCCAATTGCTCCTGCCACTAGTGCGGATTCATATGAACTTAATGTTGCCTTGTTGAATCTTGTTATGAAAGAGCAATTTTCCGGCCTTCCTAGTGAAGATGCCGCATCACATATTAATACCTCTATTGAGTTATGCGATATGCAAAAGAAGAAAGATGTCGATAATGATATGATTAAATCGAAGCTATTTCCGTTCTCATTACGAGATCGAGCAAAAACTTGGTTTTCTTCTTTAGCCAAAAATAGCATTGATTTATGGAACAAGTGTAAAGATGCCTTTATTTCCAAGTATTTTCCACCAGCTAAGATTATCTCTCTCCGTAATGATATCATGAATTTTAAGTAACTAGATCTTGAACATGTTGCACAATCTTGGGACAGAACGAAATTGATGATTATAAATTGTCCCTCTCATCATCGAAAACCTTTTGCAAAGTGATAAACTCCTTTTCCTAGTAATATTAATGAGTTTATCACTTTGCAAAAGGTTTTCAGTGCTTCCATAGAAGAAAAACTGCTTAAAATTGATGACTTGGCTAGGACTCTTGATAGAATGTCTCTTGATATTGATGCTTTCAAATTGAGATGTGTTCCCCCCAAGATTAATATGGATGAAACTTTGAAAGCTATGCGTGTTTCTATGAATGAGAGTAAAGAAAGAACTACCCAAATTCGTGTTAGACATGAATGGCTTAAAAAGGCGTGTTCTCGTGATGAGAATCACGAAGATCTTGAAGTGCTTGCTGTGACTCCTATTGAATCCTTGTTTTCTAATGTCAATCCTAATGATGATGGGGCTAGATGTGAATCTAATTTGGTTGAGAAACGCCTGAATGATTCGGTGTCTATTTATCTTGATGCTAAAAATACTAAAAGTGGAGTAGAGGATATCAAAACTTTGAGTAGTGATGAAATTACTACTTTGGATTTCAAGGAATTTAATTATGATAGTTTCTCTTTGATTGAATGTAATTCCTTGATGCAATCCATGCTAAACTCTCCACATGCTTATAGACAAAATAAGGCTTTTACCAATCATATCGTTGATGCTATGATGATGTCTCTTGAAGAGAAACTTGAGTTGGAAATATCTATTCCTAGAAAACTTCATGATGAGTGGGAACCTACTATACAAATAAAGATTAAAAATTATGAATGCCATGCTTTGTGTGATTTGGGTGCTAGTGTTTCCACAATTCCAAAATCTTTATGTGATGTTATAGGTTTCAATGAGATTGATGAGTGCTCTCTTAATTTGCATCTTGCGGATTCTACTATTAAGAAACCTATGGGAAGGATCAATGATGTTCTTATTATTGCAAATAGGAACTATGTGCCCGTAGATTTCATTGTGCTTGATATTGATTGCAATCCGACATGTCCCATTATTCTTGGTAGACCTTTCCTTAGGACTATTGGTGTTGTTATTGATATGAAGGAAGGGAATATTAAATTTTAATTTCCATTAAAGAAGGGCACGGAACACTTTCCTAGAAATAAAATAAGATTGCCTTATTAATCCATTATGAGAACTACTTATGGTTTGAGCACTAAAGATGACGATACTTGATTCTATTGCCTTATGCCTAGCTAAGGGCGTTAAACGATAGCGCTTGTTGGGAGGCAACCCAATGAATAAAATTATTTTTGCTTTTCACTTTTTGTTTTGTTGAGTCCACACCATCATGATTCTGTTATGGTTGAGTTTTTTATGTTTTAATTAGTGTTTGTGCCAAGTAGAACCTTTATGATTAGTTTTGGTGATAGTTGTTTAATCCTGCTGAAAAAGACAGAAACTTTGTGCTCACGAAATTATTTTTAATTCCTGTCCAGAAAGATATTTTGAGTTTTTTTTTATTTCTGCTTATTCATATGCAAATGGCCCTAATTGTCATAATTGTTCAGAATTTTTGGGGTAGTAGAGGTATACAAAATATACAGATTGCTACAGACTGGTCTGTTTTTGACAGATTCTGTTTTTTGTTGTGTTGATTACTTATTTTGATGAAACTATGGTTAGTATCGGGGGGTACAAGCCATGGAGAAGTGAGAATATAGTAATACAACATCAATATAAATGGAAATTAAGTTTACTACAGTACCTAAAAAGTTGGTGGTTTGTTTTCTTATGCTAATGATATCACGAGTTTCTGTTTAAGTTTTGTGTTGTGAAGTTTTCAAGTTTTGGGTGATGTTCTTATGGACAATGGAACAAAGAGTGGAAAGAGCCTAAGCTTGGGGATTCCAAAGTCATCCCAAGCCAAATTCAAGGACACCAAAAATCCTAAGCTTGGGGATGCCCCGGGAAGGCATCCCATCTTTCGTCTTCAATCCATCGGTAACGTTACTTGGAGCTATATTTTTATTTACCACATGATATGTATTTTGCTTGGAGCATTGTGTATTATAGGAGTCTTTTCTTTTTGTTTTATCACAATCATCCTTGCTGCACACCTTTTTGAGAGGGACATGCACTCATCGTGAATTTGTTAGCTCCCATGAGCTTCATTTATATCTTTTGAGCTAGATAATTTTGCTGCCATGAGCTTCACTTATATCTTGAGCTAGATAATTTTGCTCTAGTGCTTCACTTAAATCTTTGTAGAGCACGGCGATGTCATATTTTGTAGAAATAAAAACTGTTGATCTTCACTTATATCATTTTAAGAATGCTCTCTCTAAGTAACTTGGTAATTGGCGTGTGCTATGAAATTAGTCCTAAACATGATAGGCATCCAAAGAGGATATAATAAAAACTTTCATATTCAAGTGCGTTGATTAGTAAGAGAAGTTTGATTCCTCACAATTAGTTTTGAGATATGGATACGGTAATATTAGAATCATGTTAGTAGGGTGTTGTGAATCTAGAAATACTTGTGTTGAGGTTAGTGATTCCCGTAGCATGCACGTATGGTGAACCGCTATGTTAGGAAGTCAGAGCATAATTGATTTATTGATTGTCATCCTTTGTGTGGCGGTCGGGATCGCGCGGTGGTTAACACCTACCAACCCTTCCCCTAGGAGTATGCGTTTAGCACTTTGTTTCGATTACTAATAAAACTTTCACAATAAGTATATGAGTTCTTCATGACTAATGCGAGTCCATGGTATAGATGCACTCTCACCTTCCACCATTGCTAGACTCTCTAGTGCCGCACAACTTTCGCCGGTGCACAAACCCACCATATACCTTCCTCAAAACAGCCATCATACCTACCTATTATGGCATCTTCATAGCCATTCCGAGATATATTGCCATGCAACTTCCACCATTCCGTATCATGACATGTGCCGTCATTTTCATTTTTCCATTGTATGATCGTAAGATAGCTAGCGAGATGTTTCAACGTCATACGCTAAGCTAGATCGTTGCACATCCCAGTACACTGTCGGAGGCACTTCATATAGAGTCATTATTGTTCTAAGTATTGAGTTGTGAGTAAATAAAAGTGTGATGATCATCACTATTTGAGCATTGTCCCATGTGAGGAAATAAAAAAAAGAGGCCAAAGATGCCCACCAAAAAAATGAAATGAAAAAAAAGAGGCCAAAGAGCCAAACCAAAAAAAATGATGAGATAAAAATAGAGAAGGGACAATGCTACTATCTTTTTCCACACTTGTGCTTCAAAATAGCACCATGTTCTTCATGATAGAGAGTCTCTTGTTTTGTCACTTTCATATACTAGTGGGAATTTTCATTATATAACTTGGCTTGTATATTCCAATGATGGGCTTCCTCGAAATTGCCCTAGGTCTTCGTGAGCAAGCAAGTTGGGTGCACACCCACTAGTTTTATTTTTGAGATTTCATACACTTATAGCTCTAGTGCATCTGTTGCATCGCAATTCCTACTCATTCACATTGATATCTATTGATGGGCATCTCCATAGCCCATTGATACGCTGAGTCGATGTGACCATATCCTCCTTTTTGCCTCACAACCTCCACCACACTCTATTCCACCTATAGTGCTATATCCATGGCTCACGCTCATGTATTGCGTGAGAGTTGAAAAGGTTGAGAAAGTAAGAGTGCGAAAACAATTACTTGGCCAATACCGGGGTTGAGCATGATTTAAATTCTTTGTGTGGCGATGATGGAGCATAGCCATACTATATGATTTTGTAGGGATAACTTTCTTTGGCCTTGTTATTTCAAAAGTTCATGATTACTTTGCTAGTATGCTTGAAGTATTATTGTTTTCATGTCAATATTATACTATTGTTTTGAATCTTATGGATCTGAACATTCATGCCACAATAAACAAGTTACAAAGAACGAATATGTCAGGTAGCATTCCACATCAAAAATTCGGTCTTTATCACTTCCCTACTCGAGGACGAGCAAGAGTTAAGCTTGGGGATGCTTGATACGTCTCCAACGTATCTATAATTTTTGATTGTTCCATGCTATTATATTATCAACTTGGGATGTCTTATATGCATTTATATGCCATTTTATATCATTTTTGGGACTAACCTATTAACTCAGTGCCTAGTGCCAGTTTCTGTTTTTTCCGTGTTTTTGACCTTTTTCAGAAAAGAATATTAAACGGAGTCCAAACGGAATAAAACCTGTGGGATGATTTTTTCCATAACAGAAGATACCCAGAAGACTTGAGAAAGAAGGCATGAGGTCTCGTGGGAGGTCACGAGCCCCCTAGGCACACCCTAGGGGGCGCGCCTAGCAGGCTCGTGGGCCCCCCTTGCCTCCTTTTCCCTACCTCTTTCGCCTATAAATTCCCTAAAATCCCGAAACAATCAGGGAGAGCCATGAAAATACTTTTCCGCTGCAGCAAGCTTCTGTCTCCGCGAGATCCCATCTGGGGACCGTTCTTGTGCCCTGCCGGAGGGGGATTCGAACACGGAGGGCTTCATCAACACCATTGCCTCGCTGATGATGCGTGAGTAGTTCACCACAGACCTTCGGGTCCATAGCTAGTAGCTAGATGGCTCCTTCTCTCTCTTGGAGCTTCAATACAAAGTTATCCATGATCTTCATGGAGATCTATCCGATGTAACTTTCTTTTGCGGTGTGTTTGTCGAGATCCGATGAATGATTTATGATCAGATTATCTATGAATATTATTTGAGTCTCCTCTGATTTCTTATATGAATGATTTTATTTCCTCGCAATTCTCTTCGAGTTATGGGTTTCGTTTGGCCAACTTGATCTACAATTCTTGCAATTGGAGAAGTGCTTGGTTTTGGGTTCATACTGTGCGGTGTCCTCATCTAGTGATAGAAGGGGTAGCGAGGCATGCATCGTGTTGTTGCCATCAAGGGTAAAAATATGTGGTTTATATCATATTGCATGAATTTATCCCTCTAAATCATGTCATCTTGCTTAAGGCATTACTCTGTTTGTTATGAACTTAATACACTAGATGCATGCTGGATAGCGGTCGATGTGTGGAGTAATAGTAGTAGATGCAGAAAGTATCGGGCTACTTGTCTCGGACGTGATGCCTATATGTATGATCATTGCCTTAGATATCGTCATGACTTTGCGCGATTCTATCAATTGCTCGACAGTAATTCGTTCACCCACCGTAATACTTGCTATCATGAGAGAAGCCTTTAGTGAACACTATGGCCCCCGGGTCTATTTTACACATTATATATTCAGATCTATATACAAAAATACCAAAAATACCTTGCCACAATTTTATTTCTATTTACCTTTTATCACTATCAGATCTCACCTTGGAAGTAATCGTGAAGGGATTGACAACCCCTTTATCGCGTTGGGTGCAAGTTTGTTTGTTTTTGCGCAGGTTCATTGGTGCGTCATCTTGATACTCCTAGTGGATTGATACCTTGGTTCTCAAACTGAGGGAAATACTTATCTCTACTTTGCTGCATCACCCTTTCCTCTTCAAGGGAAAAACCAATGCAAGCTCAAGAAGTAGCAGTATCTTGATTTCAAATTCCTCAACTGAGTATTTACACTTCATATTTTTATCCCCGTTGAAAACTTAACCTAATTGTCATGAACCACCAAAAAGGGGGAGATTGTAAGTGCATCTAGTGCCCTTAGTGATTTTGGTGGTTTGAAGACTTATTGGTTAAGTATCTAATGTGTTCATAAGTGTACACAAGATCTATAAGTCGCTGAGGTGTTTGAATTATACAATGAATATCGACCTCTAAAAATGTATATCTTCGGCTAAAGAAATTGGTCTGAAGCTGAAGAAGTGAATCGCGAAGAAATTGTGATGAAATTGCTATTCCTCATGAAGATATTCAAGATTAGGAATTTAGTGTGTCCTGAAGAAAATCAATCCGAAGACTTTGAAGCATGAAGATTTATTCTTTCTATTTTATTTTCTTCACTCTCGAGTCATAGGAACACCGTACTGTTAAAGGGGGACGAGGTAACACTTCGGAATGAATTTCCTCATGATGCTCAACCCAAGCCTAATCCTACCAAAAGCCTCAAGTGACGAATATGAGAGACATGAGGACTCTCACAGTTGAGGGTCCCGACCGTTACCGCAATTCGCGCCACATCACCGATCTTATCCACACCAACGGTCATATTATTTAAGGGAATTAATGTCAAATCATGTCGGGATGCTCCCAGGCTATAAATAGCCGCCCCCACAACCATTAGTTGGTTGGCTGCTCCGTGAGAAACTGACACTTGTCATTTAGAGCAACCCAAATTCCTCAGAGTCTTCGAGAGTAAATCATCAGTGAAGAAATACCCCAAACACCAAACCACAAACCAAAAACCAAGTGATTGAGCATCACTGAAGAATTTGTTCCTGTGTGGGACTGAAGCCTTTTACCTTTAAGGACTGTGCATCCTCCAGACGGTTAGGCGTCATGGTCTAGAGCATTCCAGCAGTCAATTGTGGATTGTCGGGTGACCAAGTTTGTGAGGGTTTGGAAGTCTGCCCTGAAGACTTACCATGAGTGTTGGGCGAGGACTGTGTGTCCTTAGCTCAAGGAGAATACGGTAGGGACTGTGTGTCCCGGTACTGTGTGTCCTTTGGTTTCAATACCAAGCCGCTCCAAACCAGACGTACAACTATCACAACAGTTGGAACTGGGTCATCAACCACTATCTTCACCGTGATACAGGTTTTGTTTCTTCAACTCTTTCAATTCCTCAATATTGTATGTTGAAGATTTTCATTGTCAATGCTTGAAGAATTTGCTGAAGACTTTCTTTGAAATTCCTCAACCTCAAATTCTTCACACGAGTTAATCCTCGCCTGCTTTCTCTGTGCGTGCGTACTGTGCAAACTGTTTTTTATATTCCTCATCTTGAAAACTGTTGTAGTGATACTTTGCACCCCTGATCCTTTGCTGTTTCCGCTGCAAGTTAGTCATCAGTGAGGAATTTCCTAAAAAGGAATTTCCTCAGTGATCAAATTCTAAAAATCTCCTATTCACGCCTCTCTAGTCGATATAACGCACTTTCATATATGCACTCTCACCTCCACATATTTGCTAGCCTCTTCGGTACCGTGCACTGCACATTCTCACCTCGAGGATTGGGGCAACTTTAGTCGGTGCATCCAAACCCCGTGACATGGTACGCTCTATCACACATAAGCCTTATTATATCTTCCTCAAAACAGCCACAATACCTACCCATTATGGCATTTCCATAGCCATTTCGAGATATATTGGCATGCAACTTTCGCCGCTTTCGTTTTGATGACTTGAGCATTCATTGTCATATTGATTTGCATGATCGTAAGATTACTAGCATGATATTTCCATGGCTTGTACTTTTTCTGATGTTCGTGCTATGCTAGATCATTGAAAATCCTGGTAGACTGCAGGGGAATTCATAAAGAGTCATACTATGTTCTAGGTACCGAGTTGTAATATTGAGTTGTAAGTAAATAGAAGTGTGATGATCATCATTATTCATTATTAGAGCATTGTCCGAGTGAGGAAAGGATGATGAAGATTATGATTACCTCACAAGTCGGGATGAGACTCCGGACAAAAATAGAAAAGGAGAAAAAAAGGAAAGAAAAAGAGAAAGAAAGAAAACAAAGAGAAAAGAGAGAGAAAAGAGAGAAGGGGCATGCTAATTCCACACTTGTGCTTCAAAGTAGCACCATGTTTTTCATATGGAGAGTATCCTATGTTGTCACTTTCATATACTAGTGGGAATTTTTCATTATAGAGTTTGATGCACACCCACTCAGTTTTCATTTTGAGCTTTCATAGACTTATAGCTCTTAGCGCATCAGTTGCATGGGAATACCTACTCCCCACATTGATATTAGTTGGTGGGCTATTCATAGCCCGTTGTTTAGCCGCGTCGATGTGAGACTTTCTTATAATTTTTGTCTTCTCAATATTTACCCCTGTCATCCTACTGTATTCCACCCATAGTGCTACATCCATAGTTCACGCTCATGTATTGAGTGACTAATAAAAGCTGAAGCGCGTTAAAAAGTACGATCCATTTGCTTGATTTGACACCAGGGTGGTCATGATTTATACCTATGCTAGGAAGACTAAGCATGACAAGCTATATGATTTTTTAGGGACAACATTCTTCAAGCATTGTTATTTTGAAAGAACATGAGTGTTTGCTAGTAAACCTTAGTATGGATGCCTTTTTGTCAAATGATAAACTATTGCCTTGAATCACTTGTATCTTAATATTCATGCCATGATTAGACATTTATTCAAGACTATATTAGGTAGCATTCCACGTCAAAAATTATCTTTTTATCATTTACCTAGTCGAGGATGAGCACGAATTAAGCTTGGGGATGCTGATATGTCTTCGTCGTATCTATAACTTTTTATTGTTCCATGCCAATATTATACATCTTTCACATGTTTTTGGCAACATTTTATATGATTTATTGGACTAACTTATTGATCAAGTGCCAAGTGCTAGTTCCTGTTTGTTGCGTGTGTTTTTTGCAGAATATCCATATCAAACGAAGTCTAAACGCGATAAAAATTATGGCAAATTATTTTGGAATATATGTGATTTTGGGGAGTTGAAATCAACTTCAACAAAGGCCCACAGACTCCACTAGATACCACGGCGCGACCCATAGCCCCTAGCGTGCGGTGGTGGTTAGTGGCCACCCTGTAAGTAGGTTGGAGCTCTTCTTCGGGCACAAGAAAGATAACTTACGGAAAAAATCGTGTAGAAATTCCAGCCCGATCAAAGTTATGGATATCCGAATATTTATGAAACGGTGAAGCGCCAGAAAACAGAAACATGAAACAGAAGAGAACAGGAGAGGGAGATCCAATCTCGGAGGGGCTCCTGCCCCTCCGCCGCCATGGAGGCCATGGACCATAGGGGGGATTATCCTACCATCTAGGGGGATGCCAAGGAATAAGAAGATGGAGGGGAGGGTCTCTCTCCCCCTCTCTCCCGGTGGCGTCGGAGTGCCGACGGGGCAAGGAGCGTGACTATGTTAACAATCTTGGCGCCATCAACACCAACTCTCTCCCCCTCCATGCAGAGGTGTAAAACCTCTTTTAACACCTCTTTTCCTGATGTAAATATCTACTTAAACATGGATCTCAACACTACATACTATTTCCCAATGATATGTGGCTCTCCTATGATGTTTGAGTAGATTCGTTTTGTCATATGGGCTAATTGGTGAAATTGCTATGATCGGTTTAATTTGCTTGTGGATGCGTTGTTATCCTTTGGTTCCTATCATATCAGCGTGCATGTGGATCACACCATATGGTTAGTTGTATGTTGATAGGACTATGCATTGGAGGGAAAGAGTGACAGAATACTTCTTCCTAACATAGAAATTGATGCATACGGGATTGAAGGGGGACCAATATATATCTTAATGCTATGGTTGGGTTTTGCCTCAATAAACATTAGTAGTTGTGGATGCATGCTAATAGTTCCGATCATAAGTCCATAAAATTCCAAGTAAGGGATGACATGCTAGGAGTGGCCTATCCCACATAAAAACTTGCTATCGTCTAGTAACGTAGTCAATTGCCTATGGACAAATCCTTCTCTTGTGTTACAAAAAAGCTTGCTAATACACAACTATATTTATTATCTTGCAATTTATTTCTAGTTTTATCCTCGCAAAGTACTTACAGTTTTATTCTCGTTGTAGGTAAAGCAAATGTTACGTGTGCGTAGAGTTGTATCGGTGGTAGATATAACTTGAGGTAATATTTGTTCTACTTTTAGCTCCTCGTTGGGTTCCAAAATCTTATTTATCGAAAAGGGCTACAAACGATCCCCTATACTTGTGATTTATCACGCCCCCATTTTTCCATTTTTCTTCCGGCGTGTCATCCCGACTTGTGGGGGAATCATAGCCTCCATCATCCTTTCCTCAATGATACAATGTTCTAATAATGATGATCATCACACTTTATTTACTTACAACACGGTATAACAACTCAATGATAATATGATATAATTCTATATGAATGCGTCTCGTAATGTATGAGGATGTGTAATGATCTAGCATATCAAAGATATCAAAAAGCGGACAAGTCATGGAAATATTATGCTAGCTATATTACGATAATGCAAAGCGCTATGAAAGTGAATGCTCAAGTCATGTATATGATGATGATGGAAGATGCATGGTAATATATCTTGGAATGGCTATGGAAATGTCATGATAGGTAGGTATGGTGGCTGTTTGGAGGAAGATATAAGGTGTCTTATGTGCAACAGAGTGTATCATGTCACGTGGTTTGCATGCACCGGCGAAGTTTGCACCAATCCTCAAGGTGAAATTGGACAGTGCACGGTATCGAAGAGGCTAGCAAATATGAGGTGGTGAGAGTGCGTACATCCATGGATTCACATTAGTCATAAAGAACTCATATACTTATTGCATGGTTTTATTATCTCTGTGAAAGCAAAGAAAAATTTGCATGCCCCTAGGAAGGAGGTTGGTAGGATTTAACCATCGTCCCCCTGATTATAACATCACAAAGGATTTCAATCGAGGATAAATTATGCTCCAACTTCATCACATAACCAAAGACTATACATGCATGCTTCAGGAATTACAAACCTTAGCATCAATATTCTTACTAGACTACAATCATTCACTAGTACCCCCACATATTACCATCTTAATATCACAAAAGTATTGCAGGGAATCAAACATATCATATTCGGTTATCTAGAGGTTTAATGTAAGATTTTATGACCAACCATGTAAATGACCAAGTCATGTTGACTCTCTAAATAGGTGTAAGTGAAGCATGAGAGTTTAATTCTTTCTACAAAAGTACACACTATGATAAATATTAGTGAAGCAAAATAGCATTCTATAAATAACGATTTTCTATATGTACAGAAACAGGCATCCAACTTCAAATGATATACGTGAAGCACATGAAGCATTCTATAACGCCATACTCAAAATTTATAAGTGAAGCACAAAGAAAATTCTATAAATAAACCATGAATTTTCCCATATCATCATGGTGCAATGCTAAAAGGAAAATAAAAGGCTCTACGCTCCAAGAATTTATGCATATCATGTGAACAAAACAAAAACACAGGCATAACAATAATTGTTGAAGAAGAAAGATGGGATGCCTTTCAGCGCATCCCCAAGCTTAGACACTTGAGACTCCTTGAATATTTACTTGGAGTGCCTTGGTAATCCCCAAGATTAAACTCTTGCCTCTTTTTATTCTTCTCATATCGATACCTCCTCGATCTTCGAACACTTCATCCACACAAAACTTGACATAATTTTTATTAGAATGGTTAGTACATATAACCTCGAGTCCGAGTATGTCCTGCCATAACATTACTGTATAATTATAATACAACGTTACCTACTATATGCTATAACCATTCTATGGCTCCCAATTCAATGGGGCTCAACAACAACTCAAACATAAGGAGGCAAAGCAACAACAACAACAGTCTATGAAAAACAGGACAGTGTACAAAGATGCAGATGAGTACTATACTTCTATAACTCAAAAAAATCTAAAACATTAGGACGTGGTAACTTTTTTAAAAAAAGTATCATGTAAAAATTTTAGAAACTTTTAATGTTCCAGTAAAATATAAAACATCAAACACTACAACCAAAGTTTCTGTTTTTGCAAAACACATATCAACACAAGCCATTTAAACATCCTAAAGGTAAATCTTGGTACAATTTTTGTATAATACAAAGTATTTGCACACGGGGATAATCATATTTTTCGAAAAGTTGTTGTAATAAGATTCACAAAGTTTCCATGGGCATGAAGAAAAGTTCAGAGACGTCCCCTACGTCAACGGTGCTCATCTTTCTCACTTCCACCTTTCTTTTTGAGAACCATTTTAAGTTGAGCACTTTATTTTTTTGTTTTTAACTATTTACAAATCACACAACACAATAAAATGACTCTCTAAAACTTATGGGTTTTCTCCCTGGCATCACTTTCTTTAGAGCCATTAAGCTAGCCATATAGTGCTTAAGTAATTGAACCCAAGGTATATCAAAGCCTATTTTAATTAACACTGATTTATAATTAAGTAGTGAGCATAAAGTGATATATATGATGTGACAACAAAGTCTAACTCTCTTCCTATGGATTGGCATCTCATAAAAGAACAATTCATTCACACAAAGTAAAGGACAATACATAGCATAAGTAGTTTCCTGCAATTTTATCGTATTGGAAACATAGAGAGGTGAAGATTTGGTTCCTCTCTCATAATAATTACAAGTATTTTCAGCATGCAAATGCATATTATATCCTTCAAAATCATCATGTCTAGTGGTAAAATGCAACCCATCAATATAATCCTTAATAAGCGCAAACTTCTCCCATACGGTGTAGTTGGGAGAATTCAAAAGGATAATAGGACTATCATGTGTGAGTGAAATAGCAACAGTTTCACGCTTAACATAAGGAACTACAACAAGTTCATCTTCATAAGCATAATTGCTATTGGCATCATGGATAGAAGCATAACAAGCATCAAGTTCATCAAATGGATATTTCAAATGAACCCAAGGGATCATAGCAATCATCCTTCGATATGTGCGAAGGAAAATTAAACAATGTATGAGTTGAAGAGTTACTATCATTAGAAGGTGGGCATGTGTGATCAATCCACTCCTCTGCCTTTTGTTCTTTGCTCTACTCCTCATCTTTTTCATCTCATGAGTTCACAGTTTCAACAATTTCTTCTTCCATAGAATCTTGCAAAATATTAGTATCTTCCAAGGAAGCACATATTCTTTCAATATAATATTTAACATAAGCATTAGAAGCATAGTTTTCATAGCAATATTTAGTTATGGAAAAAATTTCAGATTTGTAAAGAGTAGCATCACACTTTTCAATCAAAGAAGCAATTCCATAAGCACTCTTAAAACCAACAAAATTTTCAATTTGTTAAACATCATAATAACAATAGGCATCCTTGGCATAATAAGATAATATTTCATTCGCATTAAACACACATTGATAGGGAAGGTGTTTTTAGTGTCTTTAGAACAACAAGTAAAATCATGTAATTCACATAAATGGCACAAGAGTTTCCCTTTTTGAGATAAGTGGTGTCGCACATAATAAGCATGCTAATTTACCTATTTTTCCTCAACTAACATAGTTGGGTTTTCAACACGAGCACAAAGAGATCGAAGATGATCCAAGTAAAAAGCTTCTGCAGTATAGTAGATTTTGGGTGGTTTCTCAACCACTGGGTTAGCAAGTACAACTAATTTTTTGGTATTTTGCGTTAACTAAAGTTAGAAAACCACTTCGAATAGAAAATAAAAGTACTTAGTGATAAGTAAGAATGTCGAACCCAACGGAGCTAAAGGTACAATTAATATTATCTCAAGTGCTATCGACCACTGGTAAAACTCTATGCACGCTAACGCTTGCTTTACTTAGAACAAGTATGAAACTATTTTGCGGGAAGGAACCTAGAAGTACTTAGTAGGTGTAATATATAGTTTTGCAAGCTAATAAAGAACAAGTGACTAAAAGTTAGGGGTTGATTAAATAAAGATTAATTAAGTTAGTTTTTTAGTAGAACGCTTTTTTGTGTAACGCAAGAGAAAGATTGTCCATAGGCAATTGGATATAACACAATAGATACTTATGATATGCAATGAGGGATATGAATACGCTAACACACTTTCCGTACTTGGATCGTATTAACTTATGATTGGGACTCTAGCAAGCATTCACAACAACTAAAGATCATTAAGGTAAAACCAAACCATACCATTAAACATCAATTCCCTATTACTCCGATACGGAACCATCCCCCTTACTCAGGTGTAAGCATCTGTCTCTCTAGCCACCCACTATAGGCGAATCATAAACATATTGCAACACCCTCCAGCGGGAATCCCTCACGTGTGCGCGGCACGGAAGGCACCTTAGGACAACACCATATTAACATACAACTCATACTAATCACACCGTACCACAGTTAACCCGTAGAACAAAAGATATCTTCTCAAACATCATAGGATAGCCACACATCATTGGATATATAGCATTAAGCACCATACATAAATAGATATTACACAAGGGAAGAGAGGTTTTACATTGCTGCATAGAGGAGGAGAGATTTTATGGTAATGACGATGAAGTTGTTGGTGTAGATCGCCGTCACGATGGTTGCCCTAGCGGCGCTCCGGCGCCACCGGGAGAGAGGGGGAGAGAGCCCCTCCTTCTTATTCTTCCTTGGTCTCCCCCTAGTTAGGAGGAGAGTCTGCCCTCTATTCTATGGCCTCCATGGATTAGGGAGGGCAAGAGCCCCTTCGAGATTGAATCTCTCTCTCCGTTTCTTTCGTGTTTTTGCTGCTCTTTTCTCGCCCTTCACTGTTTCTTAAATGCCTATAGATCCGTAATTCCGATTGGGCTGAAATTTTGCGGAAATTTTTATCGGGAAAATATATTTCTTGCAATGAAAGTAGGGCCCCGACCGACTTAAGGAGTAGGCACAAGGTATCAGGGTGCAGTCACCCCCCTTACCTCACCTTGTCAGCTTTTGCCTCCCTCATGCATAGTGTTGCTTTGATTCTGCTTCCCAAAATTCACATATATTCCAACAAAAAAATCTCCGTAAATTTTTATCGCGTTTGGAATTAATTTGATATGGAATTTCTATGAAATAAAGACAAAGAAAAAAGAGAAAGTGGCACCGGGCTCTAGATAAGCAAGTTAGTCCCAAAAATAATATAAAATATTGCCAAAAGTACATGAAAGTTGTAGCATATTGGCATGAAGCAATCAAAAATTCTAGATACGACCGAGTCATATCAAGTACGTGCCTTCAACATAGCAGTTGAGCGAGGACTCCGTGCACTTTTCGTCGCACTATGCATCGTTCATGCAGATCTGTGGTGTTTGTGGCGTGTGAGTATCCGTGGCACCGGCGGCGGCGGCGTCCTGGTGTTCCAAATCCGTGATGGACAATTCCTGGTGATCCGCGACGTATCCTAGGCACTAGTGATGGAAGTGGAGTCGGCGTCGCCGTACTGTTGATCCACAGTGTATAGTTCTGATGATCCGCGATGGCCACGTCCTGTTGATTCGTGTGGGAGTGGAGGCAGCGGCCGCGATGGTCGCGTCCTTCCATACATAATGTTCTCCTAATGAGATTTGTTTGTCATGATTTAGCTATTGAGTGAGGATGCCCTGCACTTTTTGCCGCCGTATACGTTGTTCGTGCGGATATGTGGCGTCTACAACATGTGGGTATCTGAGGCGCCGACGGTGTCCCGGTGTTCCAATTCCGTGACAGCTGCATCCTCGTGATCCGCAATAGTAGCGACCTGGTGATCCGTGATGTATTTGAGCCGTCGGTGTTGGTAGTGGAGTAGGCGGTGTTCTGATGATCCGCGACGGTCGCGTCGTGCTGATCTGTGACAATGACGGCGGTCGCTGGCATCTCCACAGTTTGGCGGTGGATGCGTTTTGTGTGGGAGAGGAGGCAGCGGCCACAATGGTCGCGTCCTGCCATACATAATGCTTTCATAATGAGATTTGTTGTTATGATTTGGATGTTAATTTTCTTGAAATAGATTATTTGTTTCCTGCAAATCTATTATTTGATTTTAAAAAAATGTACTAATGAGAGGGATCGGTTGATTTGTATAAGTTAGAAAAGCTACATTAAAATCTTTTATTTGTTTCTTAAAAATCCGTTATTTGTTTCGTATAGGAAATTTCACTAATGAGAGGATCAATTGATTTGGATAACTTAAGAAAGTTAGATCTGTGATTACTTATACGTTATTAAAGTGATGGTTTGTAACAAAAGAGTGTATATGGACCAGGGTGGGAGGGGGTGGTGGGAGGAGAGACAAAAACAAACGAAGAAGGGGGGGGGGGAGACAAAAACCACACAAAAGTGGGGGATGAAAAATAACCATGGATGCAATCCTACCAATTGAGCGTTTAGGAGTAGAGATTATTTGTTGGGAAAAGATTATCTTCCACCGGCCGATCCGCCCAATCCATCCGTCGCCCTGCTCGTCCGTTAAATCTCGAAACTGGATCGATGTTTCAGAAACTGGGCAGGTGTTTCACAAAGCCCGTCGGCCTGCTGCGGCTCCGACGACCTCGCCGTCGGCCTGCTGCGGTCCCGTCGCCCCTCCGCCGTTGGCCTGCTGCGGCCCCGACGACCTCGCCGCCGTGGGCCTGCTCAGCCTCGTCGGAGCTGCCGCTGTTGCCATAGCTTTCCCCGCCCTGCTCCCGGCCCCGTCGGCGAGCTCCCGCGACCACGGGGCAGCCGCCTCGCCTCACGCGGCCAGGGGGCAGCCGCCTCGCCTCACGCGGCCAGGGCCAGCCGCCCGTCGCCCACACCGCCGGAGTGCTGCGGCGTCCCAGCCCGCTCTCGGCTCCGCCGTAGCTCCTCGGCCACGCCGGCGAGCTCCCGCAACCAGGGGGCTAGACGCCTCGCCGCCCGTCGCCCCGCACCGCCGTAGCGCAGCCCCATCCCAGCCCGCTGCAAAAAATTCCTGAAACATGACCTTTGTTGCAAAAAATTCTTCCGCAACAGCACCTATGTTTGCAGAAAGACGAACAATTTTTTTCCTGAAACAAGCAATTGTTTCGTAAACTCGACCGTTGTTTCAGGATTTAATGGATCCAAAGTTTATTTTTTGAAACAAAGCGATTGTTTCTGCAACTCGAACGTCGTTTCAGGAATTAAATCAGGAGCGGATCGGACGGCTATGGGCGAGATCGAACGGCTGTGGAGGTGATGGATTTTTAGTAAATATCCACCGGTGGATTGGTAGCAGCCCCCTTATTTGTTTCGTGAAATATGTAATTTGTCCTAAAAGAAATTGCACTAATGAGAGGATCAATTGATTTGGATAACTTAAGAAAGTTAGATCCGTGATTTGTTATAAGTTAGAAACGCGCTGGTTTGGAAGAAAAGAGTGGAGAGAAAAATAAACCGAATGTTTGCTTTACCTAAAACAAGAATAAAACTAGATGTACTTTGCAATAAAATAAATAGCAAGTAAATAAAAGTAAAGATTTTTGTGTAAAGTAAGAAAAAGATTGTCCATGTACAATTGAATATAACATGATAGATACTTATGACGTGCAATGAGGGAGAGGCATACGTTAACACACTTTCCGTACTTGGATCATATGCACTTATGATTGGACCTCTAGCAAGGGTCCGCAACTGCTAGAAATCATTAATGTAAATCCAACTAGAGCATTAAACATCAAGTCCTCTTTACTCCCGTATGAGCAGTTTATGTCACTCTCGCCACCCACTATAAGGGAATCATGAACATATTGCAAATCCTCCCGCGTATATCCTCCACATGTGCGCATCACGGAAGGCACCTTAGGACAGCACCATATCAACATACAATTCATATCAATAACATCATGTCACAATTAACCATAGGACAAAACGGATCTACTCAAACATCATAGGATAACCACATATCATTGGGAAATAGTATGTAGTGTTGAGCACCATGTTTAAGTAGAGAGTTGCAGCGGGAAAAGAGGTGTTACACCGCTGCATGGAGGGGCACAGATTTGGCGTTGATGATGGAAAGATTGTTGATGTAGATCGTCGTCACGCTCCTTGCATCAGCACCACTCCGGCGCCACCGGGGGAGAGGGGGAGAGAGACCCTCCTTCTTTTTATTCTTTGTACTCCCCCTAGATGAGAGGAGAGTTCTCCCTCTGGTCCATGGCCTCCATGGCAGCGGAGGCGGAGGAGCCCCTCTGAGATTGGATCTCCCTATCTGTTCTCTTCTGTTTTGCATTCCTGTTTTCTGGCCCTTTACCGTTTCTTAAATTCCCGGGGATCCATAACTCTGATTGGGCTGAAATTTGAGCGGATTGTTTTCCATAAATTATCTTTCTTGTGCCCGAAGAAGATCCCCAAGCGACTTAAGGGGTGCCCACTAGACACCACCCCACGCCAGGGGGCCTAGGCGCACCCTAGTGTCTAGTGGAGGCCATGGGCCTCCGTTTGCATTGATTCCACCTCCAAGAAATCACATATACTCCAATATAATTCTCCATAAAGTTTTATCGCGTTTGGACTTCGTTTGATATGGATATTCTGTGAAACAAAAAACATGCAGCAAACAGGAACTGCCACTTGGCACTCGATCAATAAGTTAGTCCAATAAATCATAGAAAATGTTGCCAAAAATATGTGAAAGTTGTATAATATTGGCATGGAACAATCAAAAGTTATAGATATGATGGAGACATACCAGAGACCATGGAGCTTGCCCAGAGCTTTACGCCATAATGATTGAGCTCCATGACGCCATCAACGGTGTAGGGCGCCAAGGCACCCAAGAGACACAAGCTCTAGGGTGCCCAAACACCCAAGATTAATAAGCTTCTCAACTTTCACTTCGATGTATCACCGTGCATAACTCAAAACTATGCACCAAATGAATGCAACAACATGCCGAATGCTCAACTACATCTCTCCCAAATCCCACCAAAGCAACGAAAGCTATGGAGGAATATGATAGGAAGAACAAATAAGAGAACACAAAGAAATCAAATATCTAGATCCAAAGGGTTCCCCTCACTAAGGGAGAGATGGATTGGTTAAAATGTAGATCTAGATCTCCTTTCACTTTTGCCTCCAAAATGCAAAAAATATGGGAGGGATAGAGAGAAAGCAAGCTCCAAGAGGTCAACAATGGTGGGGGATATCTTGCTCATGGTTGTTGGAGGCAATGGGGAAGAGGACCCCCCTTTTATAGTCCCTCACAAATCTGCTCATTATGTGCACAAAAACACTGGAGCGGTACACTACCTAGAGGAGCACTACAAATGCCCAAGGTAGAAAAACCTGTATGTGGTGCCTAGAGTGATACAATCGCAAGTATCACCACTGGTACGGTCATAAATATTACAACCGGGACAACCGGGTTGGCACCTCCATGTGCTGCGTTGGTACCTGAAAGAAATCACCCTTTCGCAGTACATGGGACATTACACCATCCTGAGAAACCGCCTGTCGGGACCCCGATCCTAAGCCATAGGAATCCAGCCTGTAACACATCACATCTGTTTGCGGTCTCACGCACGGTTATCCCCACGGCTGCAGCCTTACCTTAGCCGGGACCGTTTGCGCCTTTTGACTCATGTATGCAATTGTGTTGCTAGCAATCCAATGACAAAGAACCCGGATCGACATGTCTAGTCATAAACCAAAGTGGCAGTTCCGCACAGGGACAGGCATACATGACCCAGCAAAGCAGGTGTCGGTCACCAGCGAATGTAGACGAGTCGTAGCAAGCTACAAGGACTCCATTACATCGCGTGACATTTCCCCAAAGGGGACACACACAACAGCTAAGAAGGACACATGCCGGTCAACCAATGTGTCCGGAGCAGTAGCGAACTACCATGGCTCGTTGGATCACAAAGGGGCATTTCCCTGTAAGGAATGCTACTAAAGCCTACGACTAGATAATCGAACCCCATACATATCAGTACGACACACGTACGCATGGCATACCGATATGTATAGATACATCAATGGCATCACAACATAACCATAAACATACAAGCTTTATTTAAGAGGCTCGGAAGAGCCACACACATAATATTACACAGTAAGGGTCTCACGACCCATCATAACAGTCATTCAGTTACAAGCCAGTGGAAGTGATTAAACTGTCTGAGTACAGACAGGTGAGACTAGACGGCACATGGCCTGACTATACTACAGACCCAACCTAGGGCCAGATTGTAGCTGGGACACCAGCTACTCGTCGTCGTCGATGTCTAGGAAGAACCCTCCATTAGGGTCATTAACAACCTCTGCAACAATTATTAAACAAACATGAGTACGGAGGTACTCAGCAAGACTTTAGGATAACTATCTACTCATGCAATGTATCAATAAGGAATTGTGGGGTTTCATGCGGAAAGCCATAATTTGACTCATGGCTAGACAACTTGCATTTTAAAACAATTTTTGACAACTTGATTTCTCGCACACGAGTCCACTATCACCACAGCAATACTCTATCGTGGAATCATTCCGGATCCATACGAAAATGCCGTCCACGACACTCACACTTATCTTGACAATTTTATGAGTAGCCATTGAAGTTATCTATGAACAACATATGTCTCCAAGTAGTCCATATCCGCGGACGTGGCTATTCGAATAGATCATAACCCTGCAGGGGTGTACTTCGTCACACACGCTCTCGCCAGTTATCTCCATGTGCACGTCATGCACCTCGGCAACCTTCAAGCGGAAGCCCTCCGAGGGAGTCGGCCACGACCGTTAACCACACTAGTACCTAGTCCAGGTCTATCGCCTATCTGAGGGTAACCCGCACGGAAGTCCGGCCGAGGTTTCCGCCACGTCCCCAAACGATGTGTGCAGGGTTCCCAAGCCCACCATCCGGGTGCCACTTGGTACACTGTGCCACTGCCTACCGCATCACAGCCCACCGCTCAGGTCAGCACTATGCACGGCCTCCAGCATGACTATAAACACCAGAAACTACTTGCAACTCCTCGACCGAGTACTAAGCGATTAAGAAGTCGAGCGGGGTCATATTTCAGGGCCCAACATGTGGTAGTATCTCGTCTTGGATTACATACACGGAACTCAGTTCCTAAGGACGGTTCCAATGAAACAACCCGCCATGTACTCCTACACAGCCTTTCATCGGTACCTTTACCAAATCAGGTTCAACACACAACCTTTACTTACTGAACACATTCTCACAATTCTGTTCATCTCCCAGATGACATGCCATATACAACTCTAAGCATAGCATGCATAGCAGGATAAGGCACATCATGTCTCAAGCAACTACCAGGTATGCTAGGTTGCAAGGTTCATCTATTTACTGTGACAAGGTTAGGTCATGCAAAGGAAGTGGGTTCAACTAACGTGGCAAAAGCATTTGAAGCATTTGATCCTAATGCAATAAGTATGTGCAGGAGCGAGAACATAGGATTTATCGGGATGATCAAAATGGTTGCTTGCCTTGTTGCTCAGAGGAGGGACAATATCCGTCGGTCGGATATTCGGTGGAATCCGGAGGAGCGGAGCCTACCGAAATGAGTGACAACAATCAATAACAAGCATATGCAACAAGATGATGCATGAGCATGGCATGAGGATGCAAAGTGGTATACTATTATGGCTAACATTTATTAGGTTTGAAGTTGATTTGAATCAAATTCAAATATCACTTCAACCGAGGTATACCATTTTAATTGATTCGACCTGATGCCCAGATCAACTTGCTTTTAACATGCATGGAAATGACATGTTAGGTTGCTGGTTTGTGATTTGGACAATGTTTGATCATATCATTTGAAGTGGAATTTAAATAATTTCCAAATTCCATCTCCAAAGTATTTATAAGAGTTAACTTATTCATTAATCTATATGTTTGGGTTCAGTAACATTTTCAAACATGTTTGAAAATGACATATTCAGATTCCTTGAATTTTTCTGATACTTTTTCATATATAAATTATTTTCATTGGACTTACAGATTATTTTCTATGATTTTTAGAAGTTTTAGACATTCGTGGAATTATTTTTATATTAGAAAATCCTTTATTGCGTCACAGTGACGTCTCTGGTCAACAGAGCCTGGGCCAGGTCAAACCTGACCAATGGGGTCCATTGGTCAGTGACCAGGGGCTAATCCCCGAGTTGACCAGCCCCTAACTGGGGTTTGACCCACCCTGGGGCCCACTATCAGTGGCTAGGGCGGTGTTTAGTGGGTAATAAGGTTGACCACGTCGGCCCCCACCGGAATATGGCCGGCGGCGACCACGGGCGTGTCGGAGGACTCGCCGAAGTTAAGCTAAACGGCGCTACAAGCATAGGTTTTGGGTGTGGTTTAGTTCTACGGCTAGCTAGCGAAGCACCGCATCTAAAGGGGAAGGAGCTGGACCCGGTGGTCACCGGAATCCACGCCGGCGACGAGGTCAGCGGCGGCTACGGCTCGGGCATCGTTGGGAGTGGTGTTGCGAGACGCTAGCGAGCTGGGAGAGGGGCTCTACGGCATCTACAGAGCTTCAGGAGCTCATTTCTGAGCTCGGTATCGCGAACGGGGTACCACAACGACGGCAACGACATGGCCGGCGACGGGGTCCTTCGGGCTCCGGCGACTAATGGGGTTAGAGGAGGGGAAAGGCCTCGGGAAGAGGGGGAATGGGAAGAGGAGCTCCCAACGGTTCTTCTGAGGCGGACCGCAGGGTCGGGGAGGACCGGGAGGCGACGGATCGACGGCGACCGGAGCTTCGGGGAGAGAGAGATCCGAGATGGTGAGGGGAAAGAGAGGCAGAGGGGAGGAGATAAGGCAGGGGGAGGAGGAGAAGAAGGTTTGGGGCATCGCGCTGGCGCTCCTGGGGGCCTCCAGCGGCGAGCAGGCACGCAGGAGGTGGTCAGGGCTGGCCGCCGTGCTCATCTTCCCCTCTGCCTACTGGCAGGAGGAAGAAGATGACCGGGGAGCCCCTGGTGGGCTGGGCCGGCGACAGATAGAAGGTAAGCTTCTCTTTTCTCTTTTCCTTCTATTTTGTTCTGTTTTATTTACTGACATTGTTTCCCATTTATTTTGGCTTCACAATCTAACTATAAATAGTTTGAAAAATACTAGGGTGTTAGTTGGAATATTTCAAATCACCCATAAAGTTTTCAGCATTTTTGAAAGCTATAAATCTTTGAATTCAAATTTAAAACTTGAAACCAGTAGTCTTTTGCATTTATTTAAAATGCCAAAAGTATAAAGGAAATGGTTTCCTTTATTGCTTATTTGTTTTCAAGAATTATCAGAAAAGTTGAACTTTTCTTGAGGCCATTTTGGGTTCATTGATTTGAATAAGTTTATAATTCCTTTGAATTTGAGAAGTGGCTAGGGTTTTTAAGTTTTCCCTCTCCACTTACTTTGATCTTGTTGCAATTTTGTTGGATGCAATGCAAAGAAAATATGAGCACAATGCTAAACCTTGGTTAGGGTTCCAGGGATGTGACAACTCACCCCCGCTCAAAAGAATCTCATCCCAAGATTTAGAAGTCGTCGGGAATAGCACGGGATACTCTTGTCGGAGACGAGCCTTTCTTTCCCATGTTGCCTCTTTCTCAGAATGATTTCACCATTGAACTTTAAGAAACTTAATGTTCCGATGTCTAGTAGTATGCTCAGCTTGGTCGAGAATACGAACAGGGTATTCTCGATAAGAAAGGTCATCTTGGAGATCAAGCGTTTCGTGGTCCACTTCACGGATAGGATCCGAAAAGAAACGCGTGAGTTGCGAGACGTGGAAGACATCATGAACCTTGGAAAGATGCGGAGGAAGTTCCAACTCGTAGGCAACTTCTCCTCGTTTGGCAAGAATGCGAAAAGGACCAATGTAACGAGGAACCAACTTGCCCTTTATACCGAATCGATGGGTACCCTTCAAAGAAGTAACCCGAAGGTAAGCCTTCTCGTCCACTTCAAAGGTCACAGCCTTATGATGACGATCATATTGGCTCTTTTGACGAGATTGGGCTGTTTTCAACTTTTCACGAATAATGCGAACCTGCTCTTCTGCATCCTGGATCTTATCCGGGCAAAAGAGTTGCCTCTCTCCGGGTTCTGACCAATTAAGAGGTGTTCGACATCTTCGTCCATAGAGAACTTCAAAAGGGGCTTTGCCCAAGCTTGAATTGTAACTATTGTTATAAGCAAATTCGGCGAATGGAAGGCACTTCTCCCAATTTGTACCGAACGATATAACGCAAGCTCGGAGCATATCCTCTAGGATTTGATTTACTCTTTCTACTTGACCACTTGATTGAGGATTGAAAGCAGTGCTAAAAGATAAGTGAGTTCCCATAGCATTCTGAAAACTTTCCCAGAAGCGAGAGGTAAAGATACTCCCACGGTCCGAGTTAATCTCCAGGGGAACACCATGAAGAGACACTATTCGGGAGATATATAACTCTGCTAGTTGGCTAGCTGTTATACTCTCACGAACTGGAAGAAAATGAGCTACTTTGGAGAGACGGTCAATGACCACAAAGATAGCATTATTTCCTTTCTTGGTCTTGGGAAATCTGGTAATGAAATCCATACTGACTTTATCCCATTTCCATTCAGGAATAGCTAAAGGTTGAAGGATGCCAGCAGGCCTTTGATGTTCTGCCTTAACTCGACGACAAACGTCGCAGTTAGCAACGAACTTAGCAATTTCTCTCTTCATCCTAGTCCACCAGAACCTCTGGCGTAGGTCCTGATACATCCTAGTACTACCGGGATGAATGGTGAGAGGAGAATCATGGGCCTCCTTAAGAATTAACTGCCTTAGATGTAGGTTCTTAGGAACCACTAGACGATTTTGGAAGAACACAACACCTTGATCATTCATGGAAAATTCTTTACCGTTTCCGCTAATAATATTCTCCATGATCCGTGATATACCCTTGTCACGCTTCTGGCCAGCTATAATTTGATCCTTAAGGGTAGGCTTCGCCACCAGGGTAGAAAGGAATCCTTGAGGAACAATATGAAGATTCAACCTCCGAAAGTCCTCATAGAGATGTGGTTGACCTTGTTGTAACATCAAATTGTTACAATAATATTTACGACTTAGTGCATCAGCCATAACATTGGCCTTCCCCGGGGTGTAAGTTATCCTAAGTCGTAATCCGAGATCAACTCAACCCACCGTCTTTGCGTGAGATTCAAATCCGGCTCGGTGAAGATATATTTCAGACTTTGGTGATCAGTGAATATTTCGCAACGATTACCCAAAAGGTAATGTCGCCAGGTTTTTAGTGCATGGACCACAGCTGCAAGCTCGAGATCATGTGTGGGATAATTATCCTCATGTAAACGCAACTGTCGAGATGCGTATGCGATCACATGACGATCTTGCATGAGAATGCAACCTAATCCTTGTCGCGAGGCGTCACAATAGATAACAAAGTCCTTAGAAAAATCTGGTGGTAGCAACACAGGTGCGGAAGTCAGGCGTCTTTTCAGTTCCTGAAAACTATGCTCACACTGTGGTGTCCACTCGAACTTTTTATCCTTCTTGAGGAGTTCAGTTAGAGGCTTTGCAACCTTGGAGAAATTCTCGACAAAGCAGCGACAATAGCTCGCTAGACCAAGAAAACTCCTAACTTGCTTAACCGATTCAGGTTGAGTCCAATCAAGGACGGCTTGAACTCTCTCGGGATTGACAGCAATACCCTTACCAGAGATTACGTGACCTAGATAGGTCACTTATGGTAACCAAAATTCACATTTTGAAAACCTGGCATAAAGGCGATGCTCTCGAAGTTTCATCAATACCAGCCTTAGATGCTCGACATGTTCTTGTTCGTTCTTCGAATAAATGAGAATATCATCGAGGTATACCACGACGAATTTATCCAAATACTCCATGAAGATTGAATTCATCAGACGAGAGAAAGTGGCTGGGGCATTGGTTAAACCGAAGGACATGACGGTGTACTCGTATTGGCCATAACGAGTAACAAAGGCCGTTTTTGGAATGTCCCCGTTCTTGATCTTGATTTGATGGTAACCCAACCTCAAATCCATTTTTGAGAAGACTGAGGATCCAGCGAGCTAATCATACAGGCCGTTGATCCTGGGGAGCAGATACTTGTTCTTTATGGTGACCAGATTAACTGGTCGGTAATCTACAACCATCCGATCCGTTCCATCTTTCTTCTTGACGAAGAGGACGGGGCAAGCCCAAGGAGAAGAGCTAGGACGAATGAAACCTTTATTCAAGGCCTCATCTAGTTGCTTCTTAAGTTCGGCTAGCTCCAGGGGTGCCATCTATATGGTCTTCTGGCTATTGGAACAGTTCCCGGAACAAGATCTATCACGAACTCTACATCTCTATCAGGTGGAATTCCTGGCAGTTCCTGTGGAAAAACATCCGGGAAGTCACGGACAATCGGGATGTCTTCAAGTTCCGGAAGAGGGTTGGCATTTAGGGAATAAAGTTGGCATTTGGCAACTCGAGTAGAGACATTGACTATCTCACCCGAGGGATGGGTAAGCTGAACATTTCTAGAATGAGTATCAATCTTGGCATAGTGAGCTGACATCCAGTCCATTCCCCAAAATGATATTAATATCCGAAGATCTCAGGGCTATCAATGAGGCTAGAAAAACTAGCCTGTCTACTAGAATTTCATTGTCATAGGTTATACTAGAGGTTTGCCATTTACTACTAGGAGTTTGGACAACCAATGGAATTGGCATATCACAAAAAGACATGTTATGCAACTGTGCATAACTTTCTGAAATGAAGGAATGAGAAGACCCAGTGTCAAAGAGAACAGACGCTTGGGTGATGATTAACAAGAAGCGTACCCAGTATGACGTCGGGATCCTCTGCAGCTTCTTCTGCTGATACATAGTTCACACGGCCACGTGCAGGAGTTGGCTTCACATAGTAAGCTTTGCCCGACTTGCCTTGCCCGACGGACTTTCTGGGTTGCTTGGCACCCGCATTTTGAGGACACTCACGGGAATAGTGCCCTGGTTCTCCACACTTGTAGCATATCACTTGGTTGGCACGTGGTGCAGCACTGCTAGCTGGACCACCATAAGTTTTTGCTGGAGGGTTGGTCTGATTCTTCTGAGGCGCCACGTAGGATGGCCTTAGAGTGTATCTTGGCGGCAGAGAACTATTCAGCACCCACAGCCTGCGTTTTGGAAACGCGGAACCAGATGACGAGCCAAAGTCACGGGAGTGCTTCCTTGTGGCTTCAAAGTCGGTATGGCCAGTCTCGGCACTGATCGCCTTGTTGACCAGGGCTTGGAAACTTGCACACTCGTGGAGGCGCAGATCACGACGAAGCTCAGGGCTCAGACCCTTACGGGATCTTGCTTGCTTCTTGGCGTCACTAGACACCTCCTCTGTTGCATAGCGGGCGAGGTTACCGAACTAGCGGCTATAGGCATCCATGGTCAACTTGCCTTGGGTGAAAGCACAGAACTCCTCTCTCTTTCTGTCCATCAGGCCCTTTGGAATATGGTGCAGACGGAAGGCTGCACTAAAGTTTGCCCATGTGGTTGCTGGTTCAGCAGGACGCATAGCTTCAAAGTTCTCCCACCACAGATTGGCGGGTCCTTCCAGAAAATACGCTGCAAAGGTCACCTTGTCGGCCTCAGAAACATTCTCAGAGCGAATCTTGTGTGAGATGCTGCACAGCCAGTCATCAGCGTCGAGGGGATCGACGGAGTGATGGAACTTTGGAGGGTTCAGCTTCACAAAGTCGTTGAGGGACACTGCAGCATTCCTAGGCTGACGAGCCGTATTCTGCTCAATACGCTCTAATAGTCGGTTGGTCTCTCTTTTGTTCCTCTCTGCCTCAAGCATAACTTCTGCCAGAGAGGGCGGGTGAGGCAGGTCTTCCTGCGACGCTTGACTACCCTCGCCTTTCTCATGAGCAGGGGCACGGTTCAACCTGGTGAACACCATCCTGACAAACAAACTCACAGCTTAGACCAATATCATATCAATACTAGCTATGGATAAAAATGTACTGAACACAGGGAATGCGGAAATGAATATCCGAACAACATGGTAACAAGCAACTTTTATATATACACCATGGTTCATACACACCCTTACATAGTTCAGTACAACCTTAATCGAAGAGCAAACTACTGAAATTATGAAACTACTCATCAGAGGCTTACAAGCTTCCTAAACATTATTTATCTAGGCCTCCGGAATTCATTTCACATTACAAGCATACTTCACAAATCACGCAGGACTGTGAATGTACGGCTACTACCATACTATCGTTCCACTCACAGCTCAGGCATCCGCATAGAACATCTTATAGAGATTACCTCCATGGCCTGGAAGCTCAACCTGCGGATCAGGAAACACTCTGGCCTAAGATCCCTGGGATCCATAAGGACACGGATGTGGCCTTGGTCCCCTGACTGGTGGTAGTAGGGTCCCCGAAGAGGGGTGACTCCTCCTATAGCTGGCCAGTCAACGTGGGCCGGAAGATGGGTCCTAACAGGGTTCAGCATCTCTATATCTCCGTACCCTGTCTGGACTACCGGTGCCAGCTGCGTCAAAGCCGTCCATAGACGGGCACGGGTAGCATAAAGCTCCATGCGGAGAGCACGAGCATCCCTGTCTCTGTTCTCTAGCATCTCAGCAGTGGACTACAGTAGCGGATCCTCCATAGAAGAATCAAAATAGACTCCGCTGAGGTATCCCTCTTCACCAGGCTGAGAGGCAGGAACATAGCTGAATTATAAATTCTGCGGCAGTGCATGTCTCGCCCTCATAATGGTCAGCATTGAATAGGCAGCATGTTGTACTGCAATGTCAACAGTGACTCCCAACCCATAGGACCAATAGATTGGCTCCTCAGCTCCGCGGTAGTCTGGAAATACCCTAACAGTGCAGATATACTGGCTCTGGTTGAAGTCTCGGTACTGTTCCTCCACTGTGTACTCGGGGTACCAGCGGTAACCGCACACCGACATCACCCTGACTAGAATGGCCGTATGACCCGGCACATCAATGCACCTGGTCAGACGTACCACCTGACGAGAAGGACGGCCAGGCATCTGAAAATAGAGAGTAATGCAAAAGCATTAGAGCTCTGAATGCAAAATTGGGCAGCATAACGGCTGTAAATGCTCAAAACAAATTTTGAGACAACCCAAAAATGGAATAGCGTAACCACTCAACTATCAAGTTCAACTCTCTGATCATCAAACTTACTTCCTTTTTCCTAGGGATAAAAGTAACCCAATATAACTCTCGACCCGTAGTCTTATAATCTACCGATCAAAAACACGAGCCTAGAAGAAGATGAGTAACCTAGTCCTTAATTCCCGCAGAAAAGACGAGGATGACCAGAATAGAATAACTTGAGAAGAGAACAAGAGTCTTACGTTCCCTTCCACAAACAATTCCCACATATATAACTAAAGAAATTCTAGACTCAACTTCGACCAGTTTTGCTTAGTAGTCCTACAGTCAGTCAGGCTCTGATACCAACACTGTCGGGACCCCTATCCTAAGGCATAGGAATCCAGCCTGTAACAAATCGCATCTCTTTGCGGTCTCACGCATGGTTATCCCCACAGCTGCAACCTTACCTTAGCCGGGACCGTTTGCGCCTTTTGACTCACGTATGCAATTGTGTCGCTAGCAATCCAATGACAAAGAACCCGGATCGACATGTCTAGTCATAAACCAAAGTGGCAGTTCTGCACAGGGACATGCATACGTGACCCAGCAAAGCAGGTGTCGGTCACCAGCGAATGTAGACGAGTCGTAGCAAGCTATAAGCACTCCATTACATCGCGTGACATTTCCCCAAAGGGGACAGACACAGCAGCTAAGAAGGACACATGCCGGTCAACCAATGTGTCCGGAGCAGTAGTGAACTACCATGGCTCGTTGGATCACAAAGGGGCATTTCCCTGTAAGGAATGCTACTAAATCCTACGACTAGATAATCGAACCCCATACATATCAGTACGACACACGTACGCATGGCATACCGATATGTATAGATACATCGATGGCATCACAACATAACCATAAACATACAAGCTTTATTTAAGAGGCTCGGAAGAGCCACACACATAATATTACACAGTAAGGGTCTCACGACCCATCATAACAGTCATTCAGTTACAAGCCAGCGGAAGTGATTAAACTGTCGGAGTACAGACACGTGAGACTTGAAGGCACATAGCCTGACTATACTACAGACCCAACCTAGGGCCAGATCGTAGCTAGGACACCAGCTACTCGTCGTTGTCGATGTCTAGGAAGAACCCTCCATTAGGGTCATTAACAACCTCTACAACATTTATTAAACAAACATGAGTACGGAGGTACTCAGCAAGACTTTAGGATAACTATCTACTCATGCAATGTATCAATAAGGAATTGTGGGGTTTCATGCGGAAAGCCAGTATTTGACTCGTGGCTAGACAACTTGCATTTCAAAACAATTTTTGACAACTTGATTTCTCGCACACGAGTCCACTATCACCACAGCAATACTCTATCGTGGAATCATTCCGTCTCCATACGAAAATGCCGTCCACGACACTCACACTTATCTTGACAATTTTGTGAGAAGCCAGTGAAGTTATCTATGAACAACATATGTCTCCAAGTTGTCATAACACTGCAGGGGTGTACTTCGTCACACTCGCTCTCGCCAGTTATCGCCAGGTGCACGTCATGCACCTCGGCAACCTTCAAGCGGAAGCCCAGCGAGGGAGTCGGCCACGACCGTTAACCACACTAGTACCTTGTCCAGGTCTATCGCCTATTTGAGGGTAACCCGCACGGAAGTCCGGCTGAGGTTTCCGCAACGGCCCCAAATGATGTGCGCAGGGTTCCCAAGCCCACCATCCGGGTGCCACTTGGTACACCGTGCCACTGCCTACCGCATCACAGCCCACCGCTCAGGTCAGCACTATGCACGGCCTCCAGCATGACTATAAACACCAGAAACTACTTGCAACTCCTGGACCGAGTACTAAGCGATTAAGAACTCGAGCGGGGTCATATTTCAGGGCCCAGCATGTGGTAGTATCTCGTCTTGGATTACATACACGGAACTCGGTTCCTAAAGACGGTTCCAATGAAACAACCCGCCATGTACTCCTACACAGCCTTTCATCGGAACCTTTACCAAATCAGGTTCAACACACAACCTTTACTTACTGAACACATTCTCACAATTCTGTTCATCTCCCAGATGACAGACCATATACTACTCTAAGCAGAGCATGCATAGCAGGATAAGGCACATCATGGCTCAAGCAACTACCAGGTATGCTAGGTTGCAAGGTTCAGCTATTTACTGTGACAAGGTTAGGTCATGCAAAGGAAGTGGGTTCAACTAACGTGGCAAAAGCATTTGAAGCATTTGATCCTAATGCAATAAGTAAGTGCAGGAGCGAGAACATGGGATTTATCGGGATGAACAAAATGGTTGCTTGCCTTGTTGCTCAGAGGAGGGACAATATCCGTCGGTCGGATATTCGGTGGAATCCGGAGGAGCGGAGCCTACCGAAAAGAGTGACAACAATCAATAACAAGCATATGCAACAAGATGATGCATGAGCATGGCATGAGGATGCAAAGTGGTATACTATTATGGCTAACATTTATTAGGTTTGAAGTTGATTTGAATCAAATTCAAATATCACTTCAAACGAGGTATTCTCGGATACCATTTTAATTGATTCGACCTCATGCTCAGATCAACTTGCTTTTAACATGCATGGAAATGACATGTTAGGTTTGTGATTTGGACATGGAAATAACATGTTTGAAAATGACATATTCCGATTCCTTGAATTTTTCTAATACTTTTTCATAGATAAATTATTTTCATTGGACTTACAGATTATTTTCTATGATTTTTAGAAGTTTTAGACATTTCTGGAATTATTTTTATATTAGAAAATCTTTTATTGCGTCACAGTGACGTCTCTGCTCAACAGAGGCTGGGCCAGGTCAAACCTGACCAGTGGGTTCCACTGGTCAGTGACCAGGGGCTAATCCCCGAGTTGACCAGCCCCTAACATTGTTTCCCATTTATTTTGGCTTCACAATCTAACTATAAATAGTTTCAAAAATGCTAGGGTGTTAGTTGGAATATTTCCAATCACCCATAAAGTTTTCAGCATTTTTGAAAGCTATAAATCTTTGAATTCAAATTTAAAACTTGAAACGAGTAGTCTTTTGCATTTATTTAAAATGCCAAAAGTATAAAGGAAATGGTTTCCTTCATTGCTTATTTGTTTTCAAGAATTATCAGAAAAGTTGAACTTTTCTTGAGGCCATTTTGGGTTCATTGATTTGAATAAGTTTATAATTCCTTTGAATTTGAGAAGTGGCTAGGGTTTTTGAGTTTTCCCTCACCACTTACTTTGATCTTGTTGCAATTTTCTTGGATGCAATGCAAACAAAATATGAGCACAATGCTAAACCTTGGTTAGGGTTCCAGGGATGTGACACCGTCCCGCAAGTTCACATGAGTGGCTGTAAGTATCATTGTGGTACAACCGCTCCACAAACAACAATTGTACCGATTGATAAAACATATCCGGAACTTTTGTCCATCCACCATTGAGAACCGTTGCCAAACCTAAGAATAAACCCCCTGGGGTGGTGGTTGGGACAGTACTTGGTCTGGTAGTACATATCGATGAGGAAGCGATACAACCGCCCACGTGCGCGGTACGATCGATTGGCCATTAATACACAGAGAAAATATGATAGACCAGAACTTTCATAACTACTGCAAATGAACCTTGAAATCAGCAAGATCAATCTTGTTGGATAGATTACGACGAACACTATAGGATAATGAAGAGAACCTTCGAAAAAAAATGAACCAGCAAAATCTCCAACCCCGAAAATGCAAAGATGGTGTGTACAAACTCGGTTTTTTCGATGAACTTCAGTTTGACAAGAAGACAAACACAAACTCTAAAACCTCACGTAGAGAAAAATCAAATAAGAACGAATAAAGAGGACGCAATGATGAGAAGTTGTGTGTTGTCTACGAAAGCTATGATCAAGCTACTCACTCGAGAGCTCCCCTTGATTGTACGACTATCGACCTTATAACCTGGTCTTCCAACTAACACCATGAGACCAATACACTAGAAAACCTATCAAGGTAAACCTTTGTGTTGTGCATAGTTTGCTTGAGCTACATGATGATGATCTTGACTACATCAAGTTGGACCACCTTTCATGATTGCCATGGCTCAACGAAGACTAGTAAATTGCCCCCAATACTCAACTATGAGTGAGCCTCTCTTAGGCACATCTTCACATGTCTATTATCACGAGAATGGACGACAAGCTTCAAGAATGTGATCTCTTCGTGTTGCTCCACTTGAACATAGTTACTTGTGATCTACGTTGCGTTTTCTTTGAACAGGAACGGTTTATCGCAGAACAATGTGGGTAAGTATTTCCCTCCGTTATGAAACCAAGGTTTATCAAACCAATTGGAATATCAACCAAAACTGTCTTCAGCGGTTGCAAACAAAAGAACAAACAACTTGCACCAACGCGGGCAGGAGGGTTGTCAATCCTCTTGTCTTGTTATTTGCAAGCAGGTAAGGCGTGTAGATAATTGTAGATAACAAGATAAAATAAAAACATGTAAATTGAAGCAAGGTAACGAAGGTGTTATAAATATGTTGTGAATAGACCCCGGGGCCATAGCTTTCCCTGATGGCATCTCTCCTGAAAAATAACATATGGTGGCTAACAAACTACTGTTGGGCAATTTACAGAAAAGCGGATAGTTATGCGATATTCACGGAAATGATCATGTGTATATAGGCATCACATCCATAAATAAATAGGTCGACTCCTTCCTGCACCTATCACTATTACTCCACTCATCGACTGCTATCCAACATGCATCTAGAGTATTAAGTAAAACAGAGTAATGCGTGGAGAACAATGACATGATGTAGACAAAGTAAACTCAAGCAATATGAATAAACCCCGTTGTTTTATCCTTAGTAGCAGCAACACAGGCACGCATCCTGTCCCCTTGTGTCAATGGGTTATAGAAATTCGCCAGGTTGAACCTACCACAACGCACCTCTCCCACTTAAGAAATGCGATCTAGTTGGCCAAACTATTTTAATAGATCGGAGGGAATTACAAAGCTATCACAATCATGCACATAAGAATCATATAAGTATTCAGAGGACACTCAAATATTTATCATGAATAATCTGAACATAAACCCACAATTCATCAGATCCCAACAAACGCACTGCATAAAAGGAATTACATCATACACATCAAAGCGAAGATGTGATCATCATTGCATTGAAGATCAAAGAGAGAGAGATTGCAATCTAGGTACTGGCCATGGACCCATAGGTGTGTGGTAAAATACTCACACATCATCGTGAGGGCAGCATGGTTGATGAATAGGCCCTCCATGATTGATCCCCCCTCCGACAGGGTGCCGGAACGGAGCTCCAGATGGAATCCCGTTGGAACACAGATCTGTGGCGGCGTAAAAAGTGTTTAGGGACTCTCTGTGGTTATTTTAGGGTAGATGAGAATTTATAAGCCAAATAACGGAGTCGGGAGGGGCGCAGGGGACGCACAAGCCATCAGGCCGCTCCCAGACCGTGCCTTGTTGGCTTGTGGGCCCTAGTGAGGCCTCCAGCCTTCTTCCGATGCTCGTTGGTCTTCTTTTGGTCCAGAAACTATCACCAAAAAGTATCACGCTAATTGGACTTCGTTTGATATGGAAAACCTAAAAAGTTAAAAAAACATGCAAAAAACAACAAGTGGCACTGGTCACTCGGTCAATAGTTTAGTGCTCAAAAATAATATAAAATGGTAAGTAAATACCCCAAAATTATTCTAGAATGATAATATATCAGCATGGAACAATCAAATATTATAGATACACTCGAGATATATTAAGAATCCCCAAGCTTAATTCCTACTCGTCCTCAGGTAGGTAAATGATAAAGACATAATTTTTGATGTGACATGCTATCCTTGATGTAACCATATGCATGTATACTCACTGAGAAATGATGAATTAACAAATATTAACATGACAATACTTATAGGTATAAGTAGAAAATCATTAATTTTTCAAAGTATATGATACTCAAAGATTGTTTAACCCACATCCATCTTTATTATATTAGCAAGGCATGACTCCATCTTCTACACATTAATAGAAATTTCAATCACCACGGTGTCCAAGTGAGGCAATTGGATTGTACTTTTCAATATGCATCAACTTTTTATTCTTCACGCAATACATGAGCATGAACCATTGAGCATAGCATAAAGATGGAATAGAATATGTTGGTAGGTTTTAAAGGGGTAAAAGTGGAGAAGATAGTCTCACATCAACTAGGTGTACCAACGAGTTATGGAGATTCCCAATGATAGATATCAAGGGGAGGAGTAGGGATGGCCGCGCAAATGTTGCACAAGAGCAATAAGTGTATGAAAGCTCCACTGAAGCTAAGTGGGGTGTGCATCCAACTTGCTTGCTCATGAATACCTTGGGCATTTGAGGAAGCCCGTCGTGGGAATATACAAGCCAAGTTTATGAAAAAGTGATCCCCACTAGCATATGACTGATATAACATGAGACTCTCTGTATGAATAACAAGGTGCCACTTTGAGCCACACGTGTTTTAAAGGATAGTAGTAAAGTCCCTTCTCTCTTCTTCTCACATTCAATTTTTTTATGGTGGGCTCATTTCTCCTGCCCCATTTTTATTTCCTCACTCGGACAATGATCTAATAATGATGATCATCACACTACTATTTACTTTCAACTAAATATGAAAACTAATAAGACGATATGACTTTGAATAAATGCTTGATGACCCACAAGTAGAAGGGATCAATCTTAGTTCTTTCATTAAGTAAGAGTGTCGAACCCAACAAGGAGCAGAAGGAAATGATAAGTAGATTTCAGCAAGGAATTCTCTGCAACTGTTGTAAGTAGCAGTGATAGATAATTTTGTAGCAAGATAATTCGTAACAAATGAGAAGTAACAATAGTATCAACGGTGCAGCAAAGTAGCCCAATCCTTTTTATATCAAAGGACTGTCCTTGAAGTTCTCTTATATAAAGCAAGCGCTCCCGAGAACACATGGGAATTTTTGTCTAGTCATGTTCATCATATTAAGTTGATTCACATTTCCTATTTTTATGATTTGATATGTGGGTGAACCATTGCTAAGGTGATGTTTTTTACTTGAACTAACAACCTACTTATGATTACCTTCTCTTGCAAACATCCGCAACAACGAAGAAGAATTAACAATAATCTAACCATACCATGAAACATGTGGATCCAAATCAGCCCCTTATGAAGCAACACATAAACTGGTATTTAAGCTTCTGTCACTCTCGCAACCCATCATCTATCTGTTACTCCACAATGACTTCCCTTAGGCACATAACATGGTGAAGTGTCATGTAGTCGATGTTCACAAGACACTACTAAGAGAAGTAACAACATCCATATCATCAAAATATCTAACGAATACAAACTTTACATGATTACTTATAACAAGACTTCTCTCATATCCGCAGGAACAATAATTACTACTCACACAATATCAACATGTTAAAGACCAGAGGTGTAATAATAATAATTAAGGATCTGTACATAATGTCTTCCACCAAGTAATCCAACAAGCATCAACTACACGATGTAATCGACACTATTGGCAACTCAAAGGTACTAGTCTAAGGTTTTGAGACAATGATTGAATACACGTGACGAACTAGGGTTGGAGATGATTTGGTGTTGGTGAAGATGTTGATGAAGATTGATCTTCCCAAAAAGGAGGAAGCATTGGTTATGATGATTGCTTCGATTTCCCCTCCCGGAAGGGAATTCCCCTGACACAATATATATGCCACACAACAAAATGGCCTCTGCCCAGTTTTCTACCTGGAGAAGGCGGCGCTTCATCCCGAAAGGTAAATTATGAATTTTTTTCTAGGGTAGAACACACCATATAGGAGAAGATGGTCGCTAAAGGGCCAGCTAGGGACCCACAAGATATCACGGTGCATTTTGGCCCACCTGATGGCTTGTGCCTAGCTGGTAGCCCCTCTTTGGTATATTTTGGCGCAGAAATTTTTAAATACTGTAAAGTTTCAGGTCATTTGGAGCAAGTTCATTTTTCTGCCTTTTTCTCTGTTTCCCGGTAGAGAATTCTAGTTTCAAGATATTTCCCTCTTAGTGATGTAACTTGCATTTTCAGAGAGAAAAGGACAAGATTTTGATGATAATAATGAATAATTCACAGGATCAACACAAATATCAATAGTAATTCATGATGCAAAATGAGCATATCAACTCCCCCAAGCTCAGACCTTGCTTGTCCTCAAGCGGAAGTCGAGCTCCAAAATAATGACCACACGATTTGAGAGAGAGGTGTCAATAAAAATAGAATATGAGAATGAGAGCATCATGAATGTTAACATAGCAGCAAGTATTTTATCATATAACTTCTCATAAACAAGTAACAATCCTTTCACAACTATTGCAACATGAAGCCCAAATTTTATTGATAATCAACAAACTATGTTCTCAGTCATTAGGACAATCATAATTCATCATAGTCTAGATGAGACTATATGTAATATTTTTATTTTTGGCAAGTTCAAAAACTCAACTATCATTTAATCTTCTATGATTGCTCACACTCATGGTATAATTTTGGATCTCATGTTTCCATAGGACACATAGGAAGATAGGGGATTAAATGATTTCCCACCCAACTTACTTATCTCAAGGATAATGTCAACAATAATAAATCATGATCATCTACATTCGCTTGGATATATAAATCTGAATCATTCCCCAAGACATGATGTTTTCCACTGTAAAATTAATAGGTTGGAAGAGGAACAAGCTTTCACGACTCAAGCACAGAGTTAAACTCCTGAAAGTAAAAGATAGGCCCTTTGCAGAGGGAAGCAGTGGTTGTCATGTGCTTTTAATTTGTTGGATGTGCAAACTCTTAATGTAAGGGAACATCAGTTTATATTGTCCCTTATGATAGCAAACTTTATTATGCACTCCATCGCTTTTATTTCTTTGCCATTGCAAGGTCATACAAAGCTTATTTTTGCTCGCAATAAAATATTTTACATATTTCGGAGCAATTTTTATCGCTTGATGCACCGATGACAACTTTCTTGAAGTATCTTACTCAATCCATAATGGGTATTGCAGACTCTCATGGCAAAAAATTGGGTTTCAAGGTTAGAGATGCACAAGTAGTATCTCTACTTGGTGTGGCATTCTTGGGATAAAAAAGGATCTAAGGCAAGCATCATATGTTGAAGGATCCAAGACCATATAACCTCTATGTGCATATAAACTATCATGATCATTACATTGTCTTCCATGTCCAACATCAACACGTGATCATTATATAATATTTGATGAAGGCTCGCAATTATAAAAGATGTCCATGCTAGTGTATTTATATGTGAGTCTTCTCTCCTCTATCATAATCTTTTTAAGACTGAAACAATGACTAATACTACGTTTGTTTACTATCAACAACTTTTATCACTCATACCCTTCATCAGATGAGCATATGATCTCTATCTTTCTTTTTATTGACCCGCTATGATGATGGGTACCCACTGGTAAACCACAGAAACTCAACTAATATTTATTATATATCTCACATACTCGATTACAAGGATAGATGGAACTCAAAGAAAAAATCCTAAGCAAAGCAAATCTGAAATTTATTTCTATAAACACAAAACAACTAAGGATCAAACTAAAATAAATAGTAATGATGGAAGTGATGGTGATACGATACCGGGGCACCTCCCCAAGCTTTGAACAAGCCAAGGGTGGTGCCCATACCCAAGTACTCAAGCGTCCTCCTTAGGTGATGGAGGTAGTACAGCAGCAATCTTCTTCTCCAACTTACGTCGGAGGAAATTCTCCTCCCTCAAGTCATCGTTCTCTTGTTCGAGCTTCAATATATTTTTACATAATGCCATCTAATGTCTACTACACAACTTGTTCTTGTAGACTCGTGTTGGGCCTCCAAGCGCATAGTTTTATAGGATAGTAGCAAATTTCCCTCAAGTAGGATGAAGATGGTCTCTCTCAAACAACCCTGCAACCAAATAATAAGAAGTCTCTCGTGTTCCCAACACACCAAATACAATGGTAATTTACATAGATGCACTAGTTCGGCGAAGAGATGGTCATACAAGTGTAGTAATGATACAAGCTATAGTTTTTTGTAATCTAAAAATATTTAAAACAGCAAGGTATCAAGTGTAAAAGAGCGAGAAAAACATTGTTGCAATGCTTGAAAATGAGGCCTAGGGTCCGTACTTTCGCTACGATAATCTCTTAACAATGCTAATATAATTGGATCACATAACAATACCTCAACGTGCGATGAAGAATCACTCCAAATTTCCTATCTAGCGGAGAACATAAGTAGAAATTGTTTGTAGGGTACATAACCACCTCAAAGTTATTCTTTCCCATGAATCTTTCCAAGAGTTCGTACTAAGATAACAAGTTATTCTTTTTGATTGATCTATCAAGAGTTCGTACTAAACTAACACCATAGGAAATTCAGATTCATAATACTCAATCCAACAGAAAGAACTACAAGGAGCACACCAAGATTTATACTCGAGAAACTAGTATGATAACGTGCAATCAACCCTTATTCCTAGATTACCCCATTGTCACCTTAGGAATCCGCGAGTTGATGCCACAACATATATCAAGTCAATCTCTTGAATACTCGAATGTCACTACGGGTATCTGCATGCAAGACATATTATGTGCTCTCAAACCTGAATGTTCAATCCAACAAAACAATATATGAAGATCATGACATCTCAAGGACATGATAGAGAGAGATTAAACATATAGCTACCGGTACAAACCCTCAGCCCCGAGGGTGGACTACTCCCTTCTCATTATGGCCTCCGCCAGGATGATGAAGATGGCCACCGGAGATGATCTCCCTCTATGAAAGGGTAGTGAAACGTCTCCAGGTTGGTTTTTCGTGGCTACAGAGGCCTACGGTGGCGGAACTTCTCGTCTAGGGTTATTTCTGGAGGTTTCTCTATTAATAGGATTTGTGGGCGTTGGAATAACGCCAAGATTTGCCACGAGGTGCACACTAGATATCAGGCCGTGCCACGAGGGCTCGCGCACCCTGGTGTCTAGTGGGCACCAGGGGTCCCCCCCTCTTGTGGTTCTTTGCTATTTCTCTTTATCTCCAAAAAATTGACAAAAAGTTTTTTCCAATTCCGAGAACTTTTAATTATGCACAAAAAACAACACCTCGGTTGTTCTACTCAAAATAGCGTCAGTCCGGGTTAGTTCTAAAAGTGGAGAAAAACCATATAAAAGTATTGTAAACATAGGCAAACATGGCATGAATACTTCATAAATTATCGGTACGTTGGAGACATATCAGCATTCCCAAGCTTAATTCCTACTCATCCTCGGGTAGGTAAATGGTAAAAGAAATAATTTATGAAGTGTGAATGCTAGGATAGTCCATAAGTTTGATCAATGACAATTTCAATCACTTTTCCTAGCATCATAACAGCAACCCTTTATCATAAAACTCAACATGATAAAGTAACAACCAATTCACATGTTATAGTTCAAACAATGAACTCTCTTCAGACTCAACAACCTATGTTCTTAGTCACCAAACAATTGCAATTCAACTTATTCTCAACAAAGTCTAAGTATGCGCTCCACATACTAAATCATCATATAGCCTTCTATAATTTCTAGTAATCAGAGCATATTTTTGGAACAAATGGCATCCATCAAACACAAAGAAACATAGGGGCTTAATGTTTCACCTCCCAACTCATTTATCATAGAGATAATTGTCAACAATAATAAGCCATGATCAAATATATTTGATTGGCCATATGTACCTAGATCTTCCCACACCACATGTCGCTTGCCAAGTAGAGAATAATTGAGGTTGAAATGAGAATGCATACTATTGACTCTTGCATAAAAGTAAATACTGAAAGGTAAAAGATAGGCCCTTCATAGAGGGAAGGAGAGGTTGTCATGCGCTTTTTGGTTTTGTATGCACAATCCCTTAATGTAAAAGAACATCACGTTATATTGCCCTTGATGATAGCAACCTTTATTATGCACTCTGTCGTTTTTATAACTTTGCCATCACAAGTTCATACAACGCTCAATTTTCTCTTGATGATAGCAACCGTTATATTGCCCTTGATGATAGCAACCTTTATTATGCAATCAATAGTAAATGATCAAACACATTCAGAAGCAATTTTTATTGCCTTTTGACACCCATGACAACTTGCTTAAAGGATCTTATTCAATCCATAGGTAGGTAAGGTGGACAATCATGGCAAGAAACTGGGTTTAACAGTTTTTGGATGCATCGGTAGTATCTCTACTTAGTATGAATTTTTACCTAGCAAAAGATCCAGAACAAACACCACATGTTGAAGGATCCATAACAATATAACTTCTATGCAAATATACACAACCATAACACATTACGTTATCTTCCTTGTCCAACTTCAACTAATTTTCTCGAGTTTGAAAATAATTAATGGTTATTAAAAATCATAGAATATTTCCAAGATAATATATTAATATGTGAAATTCCTCTTCCTTATGCCAATCATTCATGAATTGGTTGTATGACCAATATTGTGACTGTCAAGCTTCAAAATATTTCACTTTCTAAACCCAATGTGAAGATACTACTAGGCATGACATGAACATATAATTTCAACTTCATGGTATTAAATTTATTCAATAATTTACTCATAGGATATAAATGAAGCTCAAGAGCAAACAATCAAACTACTCTCAAAAGATATAAGTGAAGATCAATGAGTAGTCAAATAATTAAGTAGCTAGTGAGGACTCTCTCTCAATATATGTAACATCCCAATTTTCGTAATTGGGAATATTTTACATTGTAGCTAAGCATCTATGCATATCGATTTAAATAAAGTTTGCATTTGAATTCTTTCGACTTTTACTTTTGCATTTCTATTTTTCTTCACACGAGAAGTGCCGGGAAATAATCTCTTGCACGCAAGAGAGAGCGGAGGAAAATGACCCTCGAAAGTGTGAGGCATTTTTTGAAACATATTTGGGGCCAAGAAAGCCAAAGTCTTATCGTGAAAATATTTGCAAAAAGAAAATAAAGCATAAGGGATTTTTTTCTGAAAAAAACATTTTTTTTAGTTTTTATTTTTCTTTAGAAAAATGTTAATCGAGTAGAGGATATTTTTCTGATTTTTTTGGTATATAATACCCCATATTCATTATTTTATTTGTTTCCTTTTTTCGTTTTAATTTCTATCAAAAAAAAGGAAGCGGGAAATCTGCTGCCTCCCCAACCGCAGCGCCTCCCCTGCCCAACCGCAGCGCCAGGCCACCCCCACGCCACCTCCTCTTTATTTTTATTTTATTTTCTCTTCCCCTTCCCTTTCTTTCTTTCTTTCTTTCTTTTCTTTCTCTCTCTCTTTCCTTCCCTCTTCTTCTTCCTTCCTTCCCTGTTCTCACGTGAATTTCCTTCCCGAGCCCCGTGCTCTTTCCTTCCCATGGCAGCTCGATCCCCTTCCTGGATCTCTCTCCTCCTTCTCTCCGGAGCTCGCCCCTCCCCCTACATAAACCCCGAGGGCCACCGCACCCCGAACCCCGTGCCTCGCCGGAGCAGTAGCCCGAGCTCCTCCCTGCTCCTTGCCGAGCCCTCCCCGCACCAGCCGCGCCACCAGCAGCCACCCCATCGCCGCCGCATTCCGTTTTTCCACCCAATACCTCAACTCGTCGCCCCGCTGCAGCTCCTCACCTCGCCGGAAATACTGCTGGACCGAACTTCCCCGAGCTCGTGACCCCCTTCCTCGCCACCCCGGACCGCTCCGACGCCTCCAAAGGACACCGGAGGTTCGCCGCCATCCCCTAGTGCTCTCGCCGTCGCCGGAGGACCGCCGGAGCATCATCCCCGAGCACCACCACCTCCCTGCTCGCCGGAGTTGAGCCCAGCCAACCCCTTGTGAGTTCATCCACCACAACCTTTTTGAGCCATTAGATCTAGAACCGACGACGAAGATTAGAAGTTAGGTACCCTTTCGGTTTTCAGACAAAGACCGAGACGGTTTTACTCCACTTAAGTTTTAGCCGAGAGGGTTTTCTTAAGTTTCGACCGTTTGTTAGTTTTCCCGCAGCACTCACCCCCTTAACCAATCACGGACTGCCACGTATCGGTTAGAATCTGTTTTCTTTTTTCTGTTTAATTCCAAAACAGAAAAGTTTCAAGTTTGTTTTGATCATAACTTTTGATCCCGAATTCCAATGGAGTTGAAACTTGTTCCAGTAGATCACAAGATTTCTTTAGTTTCTAAAAACATATAATTTGTCTATGTTTGAAATTTTCAAATTTGAATTAGATCAGATTTAGTTTAAACCTTGTTTTGCTTATTCCAGGAGTTCAAAAATGATTTTGATTTGATTCTTTTTGCTACTGCTTCCTAGTGATTATATCTTACTGTGGTATAAGTTTAAATTTTGTTTAAATATTTTTACTTGGGGTTTTAACAGAAACAAGTTTTTGCCTTAGTGACGTGTAGTGAATTCTTTCACTTAGGCCATAGCAACTATTTACTTGTGATGTTATTTTTAATTGTTGTTTGATTATAGTGCTTATGGTGTGTATTTGTTTGTATCGGTATATCACCCGGAGTGCGAAGCTTGTTACTTAGAAGCGCTCGATCAAGACAACTATCATCAAGGCAAGTCATTTTGATCATACTATTTCCTATGTTTTTTGATGCATGGTAGTTTCACCTTTCTTTGCCCAATTGCATGCTGCTTAGGTACTTGGAAATTTTAGTATAGGTTGTAGTATCTTGTGGTAGGCACACAACAACCCCGATACTTGGCCCCGAGACGACAAATTTCTTATTGCTATGCTTGAGTAGACGGGATTTCGGTTGAGTGCATAACACGAGTGATGCGAGGTTGATTAAATAATGAAGACCGGTTAAGACAAGATTTTAAAGACCTCGGATGCAACGCAACTCTGGGTGAAGGACGGTTGATCGGCTCCCTGGAGAAACCAGTGGATGACCCGGGATGCTGGAGACGGCCATGACATCTTGCGGAAAGCTTCACCCAGGCTCGAAGAGACGGACGGAGGCTTCAAGACCCAAGGCTTACCTGCACAACCACAAGTCATTATGGGCTCTGTCTTGGTTGGACAACGCGGCGACTCTGGACAGGAGGTGCTAGCAGATGTAGAAGAACGGTAGGAATGGATGGGCACCGACAGGGATTCAGAGGGACCCGTTGAAAGACCATGTTTTGATCATCCGGTCTTCAAACACCCTGAAGTGCGAGGACATACTCGGAGGCGATCAAATCTTGTGGGGAACGTGTGCAAAACTCTGCAGAGTGCCCAACCTAATCTATCAGCCGTGTCCACGGTCATGGACAACTTGAGCCGAAGGCATTGAAATTCCCCTGAACTCTCGACACAACTTAATAATGATGTGGGGGTTAACAACAACTCGGGTACGAGAATTGGTTGGCGGAACCATCTCGATAACAACAAACAATGTAGAAATTTTTTGCTTCCAGCCCTCTTGTTGTAGGAGAAAATTGGCTTTATGCAAAACTTATAGCCCCTCCTGCCAAATATGCATGTAGAGATAGTTGATTATTATTTTACCCCTCTCTTTGATGACTTGCTGGCATATTCCATATGCTGACCTACACGGCTGCAACATATCATGTTGCAGATTACTTTTCCGACCAGGAGTGAGGCTACGATCTAAGCTCAGCGACATGCCCTGGAGTCGGATGGACTCGTCTACCTGATGCTTCCGCTAGTCTTCGTTAGATATCTCGTGAGATGGCCTTCAGCCACTTTATTGTAATCCATTATTGTAATGAAGTACTCGTTATGATATTTCGATTAATAAAGTTGTGTGATTGAACTCTTGATATATACATTGATGTACTAAGTGTGTACCAGCATGATCTTGGGATGGTACGGAAACACCAGAGGTTTGACTCGTCTTGAGTCGGGTCGCTACAATATATATTTTCAGATCTAATATTATATCAAACAACAAATAAAAAAACACACTCAAAGAATAGCACATATCATGTGGACAAATAAAAATTTAGGCTAAACATAGGCTAAACGATATTTGTTTGATGAATAGAGGTGGGATGCGTAACATCCCCAAGCTTAGATGCTTGAATCTTTTTGAAATATTTACTTGAGGTGCCTCGGGAATCCCCAAGCGTGAGCTTTTGTATCTCATTCAATTCTCTCATATCTCGGTTTCACCTAAGTCTCAAAAACTTCATCCACACAAAACTTGAAAAGAACTCGTGAGATAGGTTACTACACATACAAGTAAATCAACACTTCATGTACTGCCAAGACAAGTTCCATAATAATTTTGAAACATTAGTTAATGTATACTATCATATCCACAATTTATATCTACCAATATAAGCTATGAAAACTATAGGATAATTAGATAACAAAACTATGACATGAATCTGTCCAAACAGAATAGTCTAGAGAAATTTATTTAAAACATTTACTTTTGTAGATTCAAAAATTATGAAAAGTTAGGAAGTGATAAATAATTTGTATGATAGTACTGTGTAATAATTTCAGAAACTTTCCATGTTCCAGTAAAATATGATAATTCAAATACTAGAGAAAAAGGTTCCTTTTTTTGTACAACACACATCACACATGCAATTCAAGCATTCTAAATGCCATTCTTCGAACTTTTTATTGAAAAAACATAATAAAGAACATCTAACAGAGGACAACAAACTAAAATGATACTCCAAGAAAAACACATATCATGTGACGAATAAAAATATAGCTCCAAGTAAGATATATCGATAGTGTTGGAGATGAAAGAGGGGATGCCTAACGGGGCATCCCCAACGTTAGACTCATGAGTCTTCCTTGGATATTACATTGGGGTGCCTTGGGAATCCCCAAGCTTAGGTATCTCACCCAAAACTTGAAAACTTCAATCACACAAAACTTAATGGAACTTCGTGAGATGGGTTACTATGATAAATATAGATCATTCACTTAGGTACTCTGAAGACAAGATTCATAATTGTTCTAACATAATACCTACTGTATTCTATCTTTCCCATAATTTATATCACTAAATATAAGTTATGTAAACACTAAAACAAGCAAACTATGCATAAAAAATAGAACCTGTCAAAAATAGAACAGTCTGTGAAGATCAGCATGCAATCCATACTTCCCTGCCTCTAAAAATTCTGAACACTATGACAACGCAACGCATTTGCATACCAAAACTCTCTAAAAATTTCAGAATTTTTTTAAGCTCCAGTAAATTAGAGAAATTCTGCACTGGACGTAAAAGTTTCTGTTTTTGCGCAGATTCAAACAAGCAAGTATCCACACTATCCCAAAGGGTTTACTTGGCACTTCACTGAAATAAAAGCTATATAGCATGATTAATATAGTAGCTTAATCATATTAACACTCAAAAATAGAAAGTAAAAGTGTTGGGTTGTCTCCCAACAAGAGCTTTTCTTTAATGCCTTTTAGCTAGGCATGATGATTTCAATGATGCTCGTATAGGAATAGTAATTGAAACATGCAAGAGAGCATCACGAATCACATGGCAAGCACATTTAATTCTAACCCACTTCCTATGCATAGGGATTCTATGAGAAAATAATTTATAGGAGCAAGAATCAACTAGCATAGGAAGTCAAAACAAGCAGGACTTCAAAACTTTGAACACATCGGGAGGAAACTTGATATTATTGCAATTCCTACAAGCATATGTTCCTCCCTCATAATAATTTTCAGTAGCATCATGAAGGAATTCAACAATATAACTATCACATACATCATTCATTTCATGATGCACAAGCATAATTTTTATTACTACCCACACAAGCAAAATACTTCTCATTTATAATAGTGGGAGAAAACTCAACAAAAAAGCTATCATGTGATACTTGAGTGGCACAATCCAAACAAAAATTAAAATCATGATGAGAAGATCCATGGTTTTTATTACTGTTTATTACATACATGTGATCATCATAATCATCATAGATAACAACTTTGTTGTCATAGTCAACCAGAACCTCTTTTGAAATAGTGGACTTATCATTAAATAAAGTCATCACCTCTCCAAATCCCCTTTTATCATTATGAAAAGATTAAAAACCCTCCAAAATAGTGGGATCATTATTAACTCGGGTTGACACTCTTCCAAATCCAGTTTCATCAATATAATCATCATAAATAGCAGACATGTTTTCATCATAATAAATTTGCTCATCAAAATTTGGGGGACTAAAAATATCATCTTCATAAAACATAGCACCCCAAGCTTGTGGCTTTTCATATCATTAGCAACATGAATATTCAGATAATTCATACTAACAATATTACTATCATTCTCATCATTTAAGGAATTCTCATTAAGCATTTTCATACATTCTTCCTCTAGGAATTGAGCACAATTTTCCTTTCCATCATTTCCAAGAAAGACATTATAAAGATGAACAATACGAGACCACCAAACTCCCATTATTTTAATTTTATTTTTGTAAAACCAAAGTAGTGAAAAACAAGAAACTAAAACATTTAATTGCAAGATCTAAAGATATACCTTCAAGCACTCACCTCCCCGGCAACGTCACGAGAAAAGAGCTTGATATCTACTACACAACTTGTTCTTGTGGACTCATGTTGGTTCTCCAAGCGCAGAGTTTTGTAGGACAGTAGAAAATTTCCCTCAAGTGGATGGCCTAAGGTTTATCAATACAAGAGAGGTGTAGGATGAAGATGGTCTCTCTCAAAAAACAGTGCAACCAAATAATAAAAAGTCACTTGTGTCCCCAACACACCAAATACAATGGTCATTTGTATAGGTGCACTAGTTCGGAGAAGACATGGTGATACAAGTGTAATAATGATAGTAGATATAGTTTTTTGTAATCTGAAAATATAAAAATAGAAAGGTAGCAAGTGAAAAACAGCGAGCAAAACGTTGTTGCAATGCTTGAAAATGAGGCCTAGGGTCCGTACTTTCGCTAGTGCAATCTCTAAACAATGCTAATATGATTGGATCATGTAACAATCCCTCAAAATGCGATGAAGAATCACTCCAAAGTTCCTATCTAGAGGAGAACATAAGAAGAAATTGTTTGTAGGGTATGAAACCACCTCAAATTTATTATTTCTAACCAATCTTTCCAAGAGTTTGCACTAAGATAACAAGTTATCCTTTTTGATCGATCTATCAAGAGTTCGTACTAAAATAACACCATAACAAATTCAGATTCATAATACTCAATCCAACACAAGGAACTCCAAGGAGCACACCAAGATTTCTACTCGAAAACATAGTATGAAAACATGCAATCAACCCCTAAGCCTAGATTACCCCATTGTCACCTCGGGAATACGCGAGTTGATGCCACAACATATATCAAGTGAATCGCTTGAATACCCCAATGTCACTACGGGTATCCGCATGCAAGACATATATTATGTGCTCTCAAACCTGAATGTTCAATCCAACATAACGAGATCTTAAAGTGAAAGATTCAATTCATCACAATAATAGCATGGGAGAAACACCATATGATCCAACTATATTAACAAGGGTTGTGATATATCAAGATCATGACATCTCAAGAACACGAGAGAGAGAGAGAGAGAGAGAGGGAGAGAGAGATGAAACACATAGCTACCGGTACAAACCCTCAGCCCCGAGGATGCACTACAACCTCCTCGTCATGGCCTCTTCCGAGATGATGAAGATGGCCACCGTAGATGATCTCCCTCTCCGACAGGGTACTGGAACATCTCTAGATTGTGTTTTCATGGTTATAGAGGCATGTGGCAGCGGAACTTCTTATCTAGGGTTATTTCTGGAGGTCTCTCTATTTATAGGATTCTGGGCATTGGAATCACACCAAGAGGGCCACGATGTGCCCACTAGATACCAGGCCACACTATGGGGGTTGGCGCGCCCTGGTGGCTAGTGGGCGCCAGCCCCCCTTTGGTGGTTCTTTGCTCCAGTATTTCTCTTTTACTCCAAAAAAATCATCAAAAAGTTCCGTCCAATTCCAAGAACTTTTATTTCTGCACAAAAAACAACACCATGGTAGTTCTGCTACAAACAACGTTAGTGTGGGTTAGTTCTAAATAAATCATATAAATTGCAGCAAAACCGTATAAAAGTATTGTAAACATAGGCAACATGGCATGCATACTTCATAAATTATTGATACATTGGAGACATATCACCATCTTGCTTTCGTTCAAAAAACGCGACATGATAAATTGATCCTTAGATTTGTTTACCTTGTTAGGCAGACTGGACTTCTTAAATTCCTCATGCAAATCTTCGGATCGAGGTAGTGGAACTATTGAAAATATGCCCTAGAGGTAATAATAAATTGGTTATTATTATATTTCCTTGTTCATGATAATCGTTTGTTATCCATACTAGAATTGTATTCATTGGAAACTCAAATACATGTGCGGATACATAGACAACACACGTCCCTATTGAGCCTCTAGTTGACTAGCTCGTTGATCAAATATGGTCAAGTGTCCTGGCCATAGACAAGTGTTGTCACTTGATGACGGGATCACATCATTAGGAGAATGATGTGATGGACAAGAGCCAAACTATGAATGTAGCATATGATCGTGTCAGTTTGTTGCTATTGTTTTGTGCATGTCAATGTATTTGTTACTATGACCATGAGATCATGCAACCCCCAGACACCGGAGGAATACCTTGTGTGCATCAATCGTCGCAACGTAACTGGATGACTATAAATGTGCTCTACAGGTATCTCCGAAGGTGTCTCTTGGGTTGGCGTGGAACAAGACTGGGACTTGTCACTCTGTTTGACGGAGAGGTATCTCGGGGCCCAGTCGGTAATTCAACATCACAACAAGCATTGCAAGCAATGTGACTAAAGAGTTAGTCACGTGATCTTGTATTATGTAATGAGTAAAGAGACTTGGCGGTAACGATATTGAACTAGGTATAGAGATACCGACGAACGAATATCGGGCAAGTAACATACCGATGGACAAAGGGAACAACATACGGGATTAACTGAATCCTTGACATAGAGGTTCAACCGATAAGGATATTCATAGAATATTTAGGAGAAAATATGGATATCCAGGTCCCGCTATTGGTTATTGACCGGAGAGTGTCTCGGGTCATGTCTACATAGTTCTCGAACCCGCAGGGTCTGCACACTTAAGGTTCGGTGACGTTTTGGTATAGTTGAATTATTGATGTTGGTAGCCGATGGTTCTTCAGAGTCTCATATCAGATCTCGGACGTCACGATGGTTTCTGGAATCGTCCGGAGACGAAGATTGATATATGGGAAGTATCCATTTGGATTCCGGAAGGTTTTCGGGCATTACCGGTAAAGTACCGGGAGTGACGAAAGGGTTCTGGAGTACTATTGAGAGAACCAAAGACGCCCAAGGGTGGCACACCAGCCCTTAGTGGGCTGGTCGCCATCCAAAGGAAGCCTATTTAGGCCAAGCGAGAAAAAGTAAAGGAGGGTGGGCCAAAATGGAATTGGGAAGGAGGACTCCTTCCAAGTTGTGTTGGAGGAGGACTCCTCCCTCTCCTCTTCGTTCGGCCGAAACCTAAGGCCTTGCCCTAGGGCACCACCCTTCCCCTCCCTTCTATATATAGTGGAGGTGACACAGGCTTTTGGCACCTCAAGCCAAGGCGCAACCCTCTCACCCTACACCACTTCGTGACACCCCGTAGCTAGTTCGGTAAGGTACGACGAAGCCCTGTCGGAGTAGCTCCACCATCGTCGTTCCCACATCGTCGTGCTGTCGGAGAATTCACCTACCTATTTGTCTCTGTTGCTGGATCAGGAAAGCGGAGATCGTCATCGAGCTATATGTGTGTAGAACGAGGAGGTGCCGTCCGTTCGATACTGGATCGGGATGGATCGTGATGGGATCGCCGGACGGATTGTGATGAGATCACATGATGGGCTGTGATTTGGATCGCTAAGATGTTCCAGTACATCAACTGCGTTATATATGGTTCCGCTTAGCGATCTACAAGGGTATGTAGATTGATAACCCACAAGTATAGGGGATCGCAACAGTTTTCGAGGGTAGAGTAATCAACCCAAATTTATTGATTCGACACAAGGGGAAGCCAAAGAATATTCTCAAGTATTAGCATTTGAGTTGTCAATTCAACCACACCTGAAAGATTTAGTATCTGCAATAAAGTATCAGTAGCAAGGTAGTGTGATAGCAACAGTAGCAACAGTAACCAGTAGGAGCAAAGTAAGAGCAGTAGTAACAGAGTAACAGTAGCAGTAGTGACAACAGTAGTGGCAAAGTAACGTAGCAAGGACTAGTAGGAGAAGACTCGTAGGCATTGGATCGGTGATGGATGATTATGCCGGATGCTATTCATCATGCAACAGTTATAACGCGGAGAGATATGTAACTAGCTTCAGTTCGTCAATGTAATGTAGGCATGTATTCCGTATGTAGTCATACGTGCTTAGGGAAAAGAACTTGCATGACATCTATTGTCCATCCCTCGTGTGGTAGCGGGGTCCTAATGGAAACTATGGGATATTAAGGTTCTCCTTTTAGTAAAGAACCGGAACAATGCATTAACATTTAGTGAATACATGAACTCCTCATACTATGGTCATCTCCGGGAGTGGTTCCGGCTATTGTCACTCCGGGGTTGCCGGGTCATAACACATAGTAGGTGACTACAACTTGCAAGATATGATCAAGAACACACATATATTGGCGACAACATAATAGGTTCAAATCGGAAATCATGGCACTCGGGCCCTAGTGACAAGCATTAAGCATGGCAAAGTAGTAGCAACATCAATCTCAGAACATAGTGGATACTAGGGATCAATCCCCGTCAAAACTAACTCGATTACATTATAGATCTCATCCAACCCATCACCGTCCAGCAAGCCTACGATGAGATTACTCACGGACTGTGAGGAGCATCATGGAATTGGCGATGAAGGAAGGTTGGTGATGACGATGGCGACGATCTCCCCTCTCCGGAGCCCAGAACGGACTCCAAATCTGCCCTCTAGAGGAAGAACAGGAGGTGGCGGCGCCTGCCTATCGAAAACGCAACGAAAACTCTTCTCCTTGATTTTTTTCTGGACGAAAGGGACTAAATAGAGCTGAGATTGGAGGCGGTGCAGTTTTGTGGGCCCCACAAGCCTGCCACGCGCGGCCAGGGGGGCCCGCGCCTGGTGGGCTTGTGGGCTCCATGCTCCACTTCCTCCGTTGATTCTGGCGCCAGTATTTTTTTGTATATTCCACAAAAAATCCCCGTAAATTTCCAGGTCATTCCGAGAACTTTTATTTCTCCGCAAAAACAACATCATGGCAATTCTGCTGAAAACAGCATTAGTTCGGGTTAGTTCCATTCAAATCATGCAAATTAGAGTCAAAAACAAGGTCAAAAGAGTTTGGAAAAGTAGATACAACGGAGACGTATCAACTCCCCCAAGCATAAAACCTTGCCTGTCCTCAAGCAATTCAGTTGACAAACTGAAAGAGACAAAAGAAAAAAAATTATGAACTCTGTTTGATCTTGTTGTTGCAACTACGTCTAACTCATATCCAGAATTTCAGCAAGATCAGAAGCAAACAACATAAGCTAATGACATTTGGCCTCACGATAAACTCATATCAATGGCATAATCAACTAGCGAGCAAATAATAATAATTTCAAACGTCAACACTTCAATCAAAACAACCATGAAGCAGTACGAACAGATGGTATCTCGCTAGCTCTTTCTGACCAAGGGATCACTAAACATTGTAATTCATGGCAAAGAAGATCCAGTCACAGTCATACTCAATCACACTTAAAAGCAAAGCATAAAAATGAGAGAGGTGCTCTGTAATACGTCCATTTTGCATCATGTTTTCATGTTGATATTTATCGCTTCTTGGGCTGTTATTTCACTTCACGGTACAATACTTATGCCTTTTCTCTCTTATTTTGCAAGGTTTACATGAAGAGGGAGAATGTCGGCAACTAGAATTCTGGCCTGAAAGAGGAGCGAAGTTGAGATACCTATTCTGCGCAACTCCAAACGCCATAAAAATCAACGAGGATTTTTTTTGGATTTATAAAAAATACTGGGCCAAAGAAGTGCCAGATGGGCGCCAGCAGGTGGCCACAAGCCTGCTTGACGCGACCACCCCCTAGCCGCGCCAAGGGGGCTTGTGGGCAGCCTGCTGGCCCACTGGCCCCCCTTTTCTTCTATATGAAGGGTTTCGTCTGGAAAAAAATCAAGGAGGAGCTTTTTCGTGGATTCGCCGCCGCCACGAGGCGAAACTTGAGCAAAACCAATCTAGAGCTCCGGCGGGACGATCCTGCCGGGGAAACTTCCCTCCCGGAGGGGGAAATTGTCGCCATCGTCATGACCAACACTCCTCTCATCGGAGGGGACTCGTCACCATCAACATCTTCATCAGCACCATCTCATCTCCAAACCCTAGTTCATCACTTGTAACCAATCTCCATCTCGCGACTCCGATTGGTACTTGTAAGGTTGCTAGTAGTGTTAATTGCTCTTTGTAGTTGATGCTAGTAGTGTTAATTACTCTTTGTAGTTGATGCTAGTAGTGTTGATTACTCTTTGTAGTTGATGCTAGTTTTATTACTTGGTGGAAGAGTTTATGTTCAGATCCTTGATGCTACTCATTACCTCTCTGCTCATGAATATGATTATGCTTTGTGAGTAGTTACTTTTGTTCCTGAGAACATGGGATAGTCATGCTAATAGTAGTCATGTGAATTTGGTATTCGTTCGGTAATTTGATGTGTTGTATGTTGTTTTTCCTCTAGTGGTGTTACGTAAACGTCGACTACATAACACTTCACCATTATTTGGTCCTAGAGGAAGGCATTGGGAAGTAGTAAGTAGATGATGGGCTACTAGAGTGACAGAAGCTTAAACCCTAGTTTATGCGTTGCTTCGTAAGGGGCTGATTTGGATCCACTAGTTTAATGCTATGGTTAGACTTTGTCTTAATTCTTCTTTCATAATTGCCGATGCTTGTGAGAGGGGTTAATCATAAGTGGGATGCTTGTCCAAGTAAGGGCAATACCCAAGCGCCGGTCCACCCACATATCAAACTATCAAAGTAACGAATGCGAATCATAAGAACATGATGAAAAGTAGCATGACAGAAATTCCCGTGTGTCCTCAGGAGCGTTTTTCCTCCTATAAGACTTTGTCTAGGCCTGTCCCTTGCTACAAAAAGGATTGGGCCACTTTGCTGGACCGTTGCTACTTTTGTTACTTGTTGCTTGCTACGAATCATCTCACCACACAATCACTTGTTACCGATAATTTCAGTGCTTGCAGATATTTCCTTGCTGAAAACCACTTGTCAGATCCTTCTGCTCCTCGTTGGGTTCGACACTCTTACTTATCGAAAGGACTACGATAGATCCCCTATACTTGTGGGTCATCAAGACTCTTTTCTGGCGTCGGTGCCGGGTAGTGAAGTGCCTTTGGTAAGTGGAAGTTGGTAAGGAAACAATCATATAGTGTGCTGATATTTATTGTCACTTGTCACTATGGAAACTAATCCTTTGAGGGGCTTGTTTGGGGTATCTTCACCTCGAACAGAAGCACAAAGAGTTTCTCCTCAACCTGCTGCACCTACTAAAAATATTTGCTTTGAATTCCCTTCGGGTATGCTTGAGAAACTGCTGGCTAATCCTTTTACAGGAGATGGAACATCACATCCAGACTTGCATCTAATCTATGTAGATGAAGTTTGTGGTTTATTTAAGCTTGCAGGTTTGCCGGAGGATGAGGTCAAGAAGAAGGTCTTTCCTTTATCTTTGAAGGATAAGGCGTTGACATGCTATAGGCTATGTGATGATACTGGATCATGGGACTACAATCGGTTGAAATTGGAATTTCATCAAAAGTTTTATCCTATGCATTTAGTACATCGTGATCAGAATTATATTTATAACTTCTGGCCTCGTGACAGAGAAAGCATCGCTCAAGATTGGGGGAGGCTTAAATCAATTCTATATTCATGCCCCAATCATGAGTTCTCGAGAGAAATTATCATTCAGAACTTCTAGGCTCGGCTTTCTCATGATGATTGCACCATGCTTGACACTTCTTGTACCGGTTCTTTTATGAAGAGAGATATTGACTTAAAATGGAATTTATTGGAGAGAATTAAACACAACTCTGAAGGTTGGGAGCTTGAAGAAGGTAAGGAGTCAGGTATGAATTTCATGTTTGATTGCTTTAAATCCTTTGTTGAGACAAATACTTTTTGTGACTCTAGAGCTAAGTATGGACTTGACTCTGAGATAGTAGCTTCACTGTGTGAATCCTTTGCTGGTCATATTGATCTCCCCAAAGAGAAGTGGTTTAAATATCATCCTCCTTTAGAAGTCAATGTAGTTAAACCCACTCTAGTTGAAGAGAAATTCATTGCCTATAATGATCCTATGGTTCCCAGTGCTTACATTGAGAAACCACCTTTCCCTGTTCGGATAAAGGATCATTCTAAAGCTTCAACTGTGATACGTAGAGGCTATTTTAGAACACCTACACCCCCTGAGTAAATTAGAGTTGAACCTAGCATTCCTATCATCAAAGATCTTCTGTCCGACAATGTTGAGGGACATAATATTCACTTCTATGAAGATGCTGCTAGAATTGCTAAACCTCACGTTAGAGACAAACATAGGCATGTTGTTGGCACGCCTGTGGTTTCTGTTAAGATAGGAGATCATTATTATCATGGTTTGTGTGACGTGGGTGCTAATGTTTGTGCAATACCTCAATCCTTATACGATGGAATCAAAGATGAGATTGCACCTGTTGAGATAGAGCCTATTGATGTCACTATTCAGCTTGCCAATAGAGATACTATCTGCCCTGTGGGAATTGTTAGGGATGTTGAAGTCTTGTGTGGTAAAACGAAGTATCCTGCTGATTTCCTCATTCTTTCTACTACACAAGATAGCTTTTTTGCCATCATATTTGGCAGACCTTTTCTCAATACTGTCAATGCTCATATTGACTGTGAGAAGTAAACTATCACTGTTGGCTTTGAAGGTGTGTCACATGATTTCAATTTCTCCAAGTTTGGTAGAAAACCTCATGAAAAAGAGTTGCCTAATAGGGATGAAACTATTGCCTTAGCTTCTATTGTCGTGCCTCCTACTGATCCCTTAGAGCAATACTTGCTTGAGCATGAAAATGATATGCATATGGATGAAAGGGATGAGATAGATAGAGTTGTCTTAGAACAATATTCTATCCTTAAGAATAACTTGCGTGTTGAACTGCTTGGGGATCCTGCCCCACTAAAGGGTGATCATGTGTTCGAGCTTAAACAGTTGCCAAACACTCTTAAGTATGCTTATCTTGATAAAAAGAGATATATCCTGTCATTATTAGTGCTAGCCTCTCACAACATGAAGAAAAGAAGTTACTAATAACTCTGAGGAGGCACCGTGCTGCTATTGGATATACTCTTGATGATCTCAAGGGCATTAGTCCCACTCTATGCTAGCAGAAGATTAAAACGGATCCTGACTTCAAACAAGTTGCTAATCATCAAAGGAGATTGAATCCTAAGATGAAAGAAGTAGTAAGAAAAGAAATACCAAAGCTCCTGGAAGCGGGTATTATCTATCCTGTTGCTCATAGAGATTGGGTGAGTCCGGTGCACTCCGTCCCTAAGAAGGGAGGCATTACCGTTGTCCCTAATGATAAGGATGAATTGATCCCACAGAGGATTATTACTGGCTATAGGATGGTGATCAATTTTAGGAAATTGAATAAGGCCACTAGGAAAGATCATTACCCTCTGCCTTTTATCGACCAAATGCGAGAAAGGTTGTCTAAACACACACACTTTTGCTTTCTAGACGGATATTCTGGTTTCTCCCAAATACCAGTTGCACAATCTGATCAGGAGAAAACCACTTTCACCTTCCCTTTCGGTACCTTTTCTTATAGACGTATGCCTTTTGGCTTATGTAATGCACCTTCCACTTTTCAAACATGTATGATGGCTATATTCTCTGAGTTTTGTTAAAAGATTGTCGAGGTTTTCATGGATGACTTTTCTGTTTACGGGTCTTCTTTTGATGATGGCCTCAGCAACCTTGATCGAGTCTAACAGAGATGTAAAGACACCAATCTTGTCTTGAATTGGGAGAAGTGCCACTTTATGGTTAATGAAGGCATCGTCTTAGGACATAAAATTTCTGAAAGAGGTATTGAAGTCGATAAAGCTAAGGTTGATGCAATCGAGAAAATGCCATACCCCGTAGATATGAAAGGTATAAGAAGTATCCTTGGTCATGTTGGTTTCTATAGAAAGTTCATTAAAGACTTCTCTAAGATTTCTAGGCCTCTTACCAATCTCTTGCAAAAGGATATTCCTTTTGTTTTTGACGATGATTGTGAGGAAGCCTTCGAAATACTTAAGATGGCTTTGATAACTGCACCTATTGTTCAACCACCTGATTGGAACTTACCTTTTGAAATCATGTGTGATGCTAGTGATTATGCTGATGGTGCTGTTCTAGGGCAAAGAGTCGATAAGAAGTTGAATGTTATTCATTACACTAGTAAAACTCCAGACAATGCCCAGAGAAACTATGTGATACGTCTCCAACGTATCTATAATTTTTGATGGTTTCATGCTATTATCTTGTCAAACTTTGGATGTTTTGCATGCCTTTTATATATTTTTTGGGATTAACTTATTAACTCAGTGCCAAGTGCCAGTTCAAGTTTTTTCCATGTTTTTGACCCCTTCCAGAGGAGATTTTGAAACGGAGTCCAAACGGAAGAAAATCCCTGAAAAGATTTTTTCCGGAACGGAAGAAGATCGGGAAGGTTGAGAGACAAGGCAGGGGAGCCTCAGGGGCCCCACAAGCCCCCACCCCATGGCCAGGGGGGTAGGCCGCGGCCCATAGGCTTGTGGGCCCCCTGAGTGCCCCCTGACCTAGGGGTTGCGCCTATAAATTCCCTAAAAACCCCAAAAAAATCAGGAGATCATCGAAATTACTTTTTCGCCGCCGCAAGCTTCTGTCTCCGCAAGATCCCATCTGGCGCACATTCTGGTGCCCTGCCAGAGGGGGGGATTCGGACACGGAGGGCTTCTTCATCAACACCATGACCTCTCCGATGATGCGTGAGTAGTTGACCATAGACCTACAAGTCCATAGCTAGTAGCTAGACGGCTTATTATCTCTCTTGGATCTTCAATACAAAGTTCTCCATGATCTTCATGGAGATCTATCCGATGTAATCTTCTTTCGCGGTGTGTTTGTCGAGATGCGATGAATTGTGGATTTATGATCAGATTTTCTATGAATCTTATTTGAGTATCTTCTAATATCTCTTATGCATGCTTTAATATCCTTGTGATTCTCTTCGAGTTGTGGGTTTTGTCTAGCCAACTAGATCTATGATTCTTGCAATGGGAGAAGTGCTTGGTTTTGGGTTCATACCGTGCGGTGATCTCACCCAGTGACAGAAGGGGTAGCGAGGCACGCATCGTGTTGTTGCCATCAAGGTTAAAAAGATGGGGTTTTCATCATTGGTTTGAGATTACCCGTCTACATCATGTCATCTTGCTTAAGGCATTACTATGTTCGTCATGAAGTCAATACACTAGATGCATGCTGGATAGCGGTCGATGTGTGGAGTAATAGTTGTATATGCAGAAAGTATCGGTCTACTTGTCTCGAACGTGATGCCTATATGTATGATCTTTGCCTTAGATATCGTCATGACTTTGCGCGGTTCTATCAATTGCTCGACAGTAATTTGTTCACCCACCGTGATATTTGCTATTATGAGAGAAGCCTCTAGTGAACACTATGGCCCCTAGGGTCTACTCCACAACATATTTTCAGCCTTACACTTTTTACTTCGTTGCACTTTCCACCTTCAGATCTCACTTTGCAAACAATCTTGAAGGGATTGACAACCCCTTTGAAGCGTTGGGTGCAAGCTTGTTTGTGTTTGCGCAGGTACTCTGGACTTGACGAGGCCCTCCTTTAGAATCGATACCTTGATTCTCAAACTGAGGGAAATACTTACTGCTCCTGTGCTGCATCACCCTTTCCTCTTCAAGGGAAAAACCGACGCAAACCAGAGAAGTAACAAGAAGAATTCCTAGCGCCAAGGAAGGACTTTTGTTGCCGCAGCTGAAGAATTTATGGCGCCGTTACCGGGGAGGAAGATCAAGTCAAGGACTCATCCAAGTAGGTGTCGCAAAATCATCTCTTGCATTTACTTTGTTTGCCAGTTGCCTCTCGTTTTCCTCTCCCCCACTTCACCTATTTGCCTTTTTCGTTTTCCTTTTTCGTTCTCCTTTTTGTTTGCCCTTTTTCTCGGCTGCTCTTTGTTTGCTTGTGTGCTTGCTTGCTTGCTGAAGTCACCATGAACGAAAACACCAAACTTTGTGACTTCTCGAATACTAATAATAATGATTTTATTAGTACTCCGATTGCTCCCGCCACTAGTGCGGAGTCATACGAAATCAATGCCGCTTTGCTGAATCTTGTTATGAAAGAGCAATTCTCTGGCCTTCCTAGTGAAGATGCCGCATCCCATCTCAATACCTTCATTGAGCTTTGCGATATGCAAAAAAAAGATGTGGATAAAGACGTGATTAAATTGAAGCTTTTTCCTTTCTCGTTGCGAGATCACGCAAAAACTTGGTTTTCTTCTTTGCCCAAAAATAGTATCGATTCTTGCGATAAGTGCAGAGATGCTTATATATCCAAGTATTTTCCGCCGGCTAAGATTATCTCTCTCCGTAATGATATCATGAATTTCAAGCAACTTGATCATGAACATATTGCACAATCTTGGGAGAGAATGAAATTAATGATTAGAAATTGTCCCGCTCATGGCTTGAGTCTTTGGATGATTATACAAATCTTTTACGCTGGCTTGAATTTCGCTTCTAGAAATATCTTGGACTCCTGCTCAGGTGGAACGATCATGGAAATCACGTTAGGGGAAGCCACAAAGCTCTTAGACAACATCATGACGAACTACTCTCAGTGGCACACAGAAAGGTCACCTACTAGTAAGAAGGTACACGCTATAGAAGAAATTAACTCGTTAAGTGCTAAGATGGACGAGTTAATGAATTTGGTTGCTAGTAGAAGTGCTCCTTTGGATCCTAATGATATGCCCTTGTCTTCTTTGATTGAGAGTAGCAACGCTAGCTTGGACGTTAATTTTGTCTGTAGGAATAACTTTGGCAACAACAATGCTTTTAGAGGAAACTATGTTCCTACGCCTTTTCCTAGTAACTCCTCTAATAACTTTGGCAACTCCTACAACAATACTCATGGAAATAGTTCATCAACTCTCAAAAGATTTTCAATGCGTCCATAGAGGAAAAACTACTCAAAATTGACGATTTGGCTAAGAGCGTTGATAGAAATGCAAGTGAAGTTGATGCTTTGAAAGTTAGATGTGCTCCTTCCAAAATCAATATGGATGAAACTTTGAAAGCTATGCTTGCTTACATGATTGAGAGCCAAGAAAGAACTGCCCAAATTCATGCTAGACATGAATGGCTTAAAAAGGCGTGTTCTCGTGATGAGAATCACGAAGATCTTAAAGTGCTTGGTGTGACTCCCATTGAATCTTTGTTTCTTGTGTCAAACCTAATGATTATGGGCTGGATATGAATCCACTTTGGTTGAAAAGTGCCCCAAGGATTCGGAGTCCATCTATCTTGATGCTAAAAGCATTAAAAGTGGAGTAGAAGATGTTAAAACTTTGAGTAGTAATGAAATTACTACCGTGTATTTCAAGGAATTCAATTATGATAGTTTCTCCTTGATTGAATGCATTTCCTTGATGCAATACATGTTGAACTCTCCACACGCTTATAGCCAAAACAAGGCCTTTACCGATCATATCGTCGAAGCTATGATAAAATCTCTTGAAGAGAAACTTAAATTGGAAGTATCTATCCCAAGAAAGCTTCATGATGAGTGGGAACCTACCATCAAAATCAAAATCAAAAACTATGAGTGCAATGCTTTGTGTGATTTGGGTGCTAGTGTTTCTGCGATTCCAAAGTCTTTATGTGATGTTCTTGGTTTTAATGAGATTGAAGAGTGTTCTCTTAATTTGCATCTTGTTGATTCTACTTTCAAGAAACCCATGGGAAGGATCAATAATGTTCTTATTATCGCAAATAGGAACTATGTACCCGTGGATTTCATTGTGCTTGACATTGATTGCAATCTTACATTCCCTATTATTCTTGGTAGACCTTTCCTAAGGACTATCGGTGCTATCATTGATATGAAGGAATGGAATATTAGATTTCAATTTCCTTTAAGGAAGGGCATGGAACACTTTCCTAGAAAGGAAATAAGATTGCCTTATGAATCCATGATGAGGGCCACTTATGGTTTGAACACCAAAGACGACGATACGTGATTCTATCGCTTTTATGCCTACCTAAGGGTGTTAAACAATAGCACTTGGTGGGAGGAAACCCAATGAATTTATCTTTTTCTTTATGTTTTGTTGCATCCACACTTTCATAATTCTGTTGTGATTGTGTTTTTTGTGTTCCTTTTTGTGTTTGAGCCAAGCAAAGCCTTTATGACTAGTCTTGGTAATGGTTGTTTGATCCTGCTGGAAAAAGACAGAAACTTTTCGCTCACGAGATGATTTTTCATTTTTATTCAGAAAGAGATTTTGAGTTGATTCTTTTTGCTTCTGATTGATATTCTTTTTTCCCAGGCTTCCGTAATTTTTCAGATGTTTTGAGGTACCAGAAGTATACGAAGTATACAGATTGCTACAGACTGGTCTGTTTTTGACAGATTCTGTTTTTGTTGAGTTGGTTGCTTGTTTTGATGAAACTATGGTTAGTATAGGGGGGTACTAGCCATGTAAAAGTGAGAATACAGTAGCCAAACACCAATATAGATGTAATTCAAGTTTGCTACAGTACCAAAAGAGGTGGTATTTTGTTTTCTTGTGCTAATGTTATCACAAGTTTCTGTTTAAGTTTTGTGTTGTGAAGTTTTCAAGTTTTGGGTGATGTTCTCATGGACAAAGAGATAAGGAGTGGAAAGAGCTCAAGCTTGGGGATACCCAAGGCATCCCAAGCCAAATTCAAGGACACCAAAAAGCCTAAGCTCGGGGATGCCCCGAGAAGGCATCCCCTCTTTGGTCTTCAATCCATCGGTAACATTACTTGGAGCTATATTTTTATTCACCACATGATATGTGTTTTTGCTTGGAGTGTCTTGTATCGTAGGAGTCTTTTCCTTTTGTTGTGTCACAATCATCCTTGCTGCACCAATTTTTGAGAGAGAGAGAGACATGCACTCATCGTGATTTTGCTAGAATGCTCATAGTGCTTCACTTATATCTTTTGAGCTAGATACTTTTTCTCTATGTGCTTCACTTATATCTTTTAGAGCACGGCGGTGCGTGATTTGGTAGTTGGCTTATGCTATGAAAGTATTCCCAAAAGTGATAGATACCCAAAGAGGATGCAAAATCCTCCATCTTCATGTGCATTGAGTAGAAAGAGAAGTTTTGATTCCTCTCAAATAGTTTTGAGACATGGATTTGGTAATATTAAGAGTTATGTTAGTAGGGTGTTGTGAATCTAGAAATACTTGTGCTGAAGTTAGTGATTCCCGTAGCATGCACGTATGGTGAACCGCTATGTTAGGAAGTCGGAGCATAATTGATCTATTGATTGTTATCCTTTGTGTTGAGGTCGGGATCGCGCGATGGTTTACACCTACCAACCCTTCCCCTCGGAGTATGCGTTTAGCACTTTGTTTCGATTACTAATAAAAACTTTCGCAACAAGTATGTGAGTTCTTCATGACTAATGTGAGTCCATGGTATAGATGCACTTTCACCTTCCACCATTGCTAGCCTCTCTAGTGCCGCGCAATTCTCGCCGATGCACAAACCCACCAAATTCCTTCCTCAAAACAGCCACCATATCAACCTACTATGGTATTTTCATAGACATTCCGAGATATATTGCCATGCAACTCCCACCGTTCCGTCTGATGACTTGTCTCGTCACTCTCAGATTGCCATTGCATGATCGTAAGATAGCTACCAAGATGTTTCAACGTCATATGCCATGCTATATCGTTGCACATCCCGGTACACTGCCGGAGGCATTTCCTATGGAGTCATCATCATTGTGATCTTTGAGCTATGAGTAAATTAAAGTGTGATGATCATCATTATTAGAGCATTGTCCCATGTGAAGAAAAAAAAGAGGTCAAAGAGCCCAAAAACAAAAAAAGGGGAAAGAAAAGAGAAAAAAAGAGGCCTAAGAGCCCAAATGAAAAAGAGAGAGAGAAAAAGAGAGAAGGGACAATGCTACTATCTTTTTCCACACTTGTGCTTCATGATAGCACCATGTTCTTCACGATTGAAAGCTTCTTGCTTTGTCACTACCATATGCTAGTGGGAATCTTCATTATATAACTTGGCTTGTATATTCCAATGATGGGTTTCCTCAAAATTTCCCTCGGTCTTCGTGAGCAAGCAAGTTGGATGCACACCCACTAGTTCTACTTTTGAGCTTTCACATACTTATAGCTCTAGTGCATCTCTTGTATGGCAAATTCCTACTCATTCACATTGATATCTATTAATGGTCATCTCCATAGCCTATTGATACGCCAAGTCAATGTGACTATCTCCTCCCTTTTTGTCTCACAACCACCACCACACTCTATTCCACCTATAGTGCTATATCCATGGCTCGAGCTCATGTATTGCGTGATAGTTACAAAAAGTTTGAGAAATTAAGAGTGCAAAAACAATTACTTGGCCAATACCGGGGTTGTGCATCATTTACATTAGTTGTGTGAGGATGATGGAGCATAACCAGACTATATGATTTTGTAGGGATAACTTTCTTTGGCCTTGTTATTTTGAAAGGTCATGATTACTTTGCTAGTTTGCTTGAAGTATTACTGTTTTAATGTCAATAGAAAACTATTGTTTCGAATCTTATGGATCCGAGCATTCATGTCACGTGAAAGAAGTTGCAAAGGACAACTATGCTAGGTAGCATTCCACATCAAAAATTCGTTCTTTATCAGTTCCATACTCGAGGACGAGCGGGAGTTAAGCTTGGGGATGCTTGATACGTCTCCAACGTATCTATAATTTTTTATGGTTTCATGCTATTATCTTGTCAAACATTGGATGTTTTGCATGCCTTTTATTTATTTTTTGGGACTAACTTATTAACTCAGTGCCAAGTGCCAGTTCCTGTTTTTTCAATGTTTTTGAGCCCTTTCGGAGGAGATTTTGAAACGGAGTCCAAACGGGACAAAATCCCCAAAAAGATTTTTTCCGGAACGGAAGAAGATCGGGAAGCTTGAGAGCCAAGGCAGGGGAGCCTCAGGGGCCCCACAAGAACCCACCCCGCGGCTAGGGGGGTAGGCCGCGGCCCACAGGCTTGTGGGCCCCCTGAGGGCCCCCTGACCTAGGGGCTGCACCTTTAAATTCCCTAAAAATCAGGAGATCATCGAAATTACTTCTACGCCGCCGCAAGCTTGTGTCTCCGCAAGATCCCATCTGGGGCATGTCCTGGTGCCCTGCCGGAGGGGGGGATTCGGACACGGAGGGCTTCTTCATCAACACCATGACCTCTTCGATGATGTGTGAGTAGTTCACCATAGACCTACGGGTCCATAGCTAGTAGCTAGATGGCTTCTTCACTCTATTGGATCTTCAATACAAAGTTCTCCATGATCTTCATGGAGATCTATCCGATGTAATATTCTTTTGCGGTGTGTTTGTCGAGATCCGATGAATTATGGATTTATGATCAGATTATCTATGAAACTTATTTGAGTTTCTTCTGATCTCTCTTGTGCATGATTTCATATCCTTGTAATTCTCTTCGAGTTGTGGGTTTTGTCTGGCCAACTAGATCTATGATTCTTGCAATGGGAGAAGTGCTTGGTTTTGGGTTCATACCGTGCGGTGACCTCACCCAGTGACAGAAGGGGTAGTGAGGCACGCATCATGTTGTTCCCATCAAGGGTAAAACGATGGAGTTTTCATCATTGGTTTGAGATTATCCCTCTACATCATGTCATCTTGCTTAAGGCGTTACTCTGTTCGTCATGAACTCAATACACTAGATGCATGCTAGATAGCGGTTGATGTGTGGAGTAATAGTAGTAGATGAAGATAGTATCGCTCTACTTGTCTCGGACGTGATGCCTATATGTATGATCATTGCGTTAGATATCATCATGACTTTACGTGGTACTATCAATTGCTCGACAGTAATTTGTTCACCCATCGTGATATTTGCTATTATGAGAGAAGCCTGTAGTGAACACTATGGCCCCAGGGTCTACTCCACACTATATTTTCAACCTTACACTTTTTCTTCGTTGCACTTTCCACCTTCAGATCTCATTTTGCAAAAAATCTTGAAGGGATTAACAACCCCTTTGAAGCGTTGGGTGCAAGCTTGTTTGTGTTTGTGCAGGTACTCTGGACTTGACGAGGCCCTCCTTCTAGATCGATACCTTGGTTCTCAAACTGAGGGAAATACTTACTGCTCCTGTGCTGCATCACCCTTTCTTCTTCAAGGGAAAAACTGACACAAACCAGAGAAGTAACAAGAAGAAATCCTAGCGCCAAGGAAGGACTTTTGTTGCCGCAGCACTATGCTACTACGGAGAAGGAATTTTTAGCAGTCGTGTTTGCATGTGAAAAGTTCAGGTCTTACATAGTTGATTCCAAAGTAACTATTCACATTGATCATGCTGCTATTAAGTACCTCATGGAAAAGAAAGATGCTAAACCTAGACTTATCAGATGGGTTCTCTTGCTACAAGAATTTGATTTGCACATTGTTGACACGAAGGGTGCTGATAACCCAGTAGCAGATAACTTGTCTAGGTTGGAGAACGTTCTTGATGACCCACAACCTATTGATCATAGCTTTCCCGATGAGCAACTGAATATCATCAATGCTTCACATAGTGCCTCGTGGTATGCTGATTATGCAAACTATATCGTTGCCTAATACATACCACCTAGTTTCACGTACTAGCAAAAGAAGAAATTCTTCTTTGACTTGAGACACTACTTTTGGGATGATCCTCACCTTTATAAGGAAGGAGTAGATGGTGTTATTAGACGTTGAGTACCTGAACATGAACAGGGACAGATCCTACAGAAGTGTCACTCCGAGGCGTACGGAGGACACCATGCGGGAGATAGAACTGCACACAAGGTATTGCAATCAGGTTTCTATTGGCCCACTCTCTTGAAGGATGCCCGTAAGTTTGTCTTGTCTTGTGACGGATGTCAAAGAGTAGGTAATATTAGCAAACGTCAGGAAATTCTTATGAACTATTCACTTGTCATTGAACCATTTGATGTTTGGGGCTTTGATTATATGGGACCTTTTCCAAAATCCAACGGGTATTCTGACATCTTAGCTGATGTTGATTACGTCACTCAGTGGGTAGAAGTTATCCCCACTGGTAGTGCTGATCACAACACCTCTATCAGGATGCTTAAAGAAGTTATTTTCCCTAGATTTGGAGTCCCTAGATATCTAATGACCGATGGTGGTTCACATTTCATTCATGGTGCTTTCCGTAAAACGCTTGCTAAGTACGATGTCAACCATAGAATTGCGTCTTCTTATCACCCTCAGTCCAGTGGTCAAGTAGAGCTAAGCAACAAAGAGATTAAACTAATTCTGCAAAAGACTGTCAACAGGTCTAGAAAGAATTGGTCTAAGAAGCTCGACGATGCACTCTGGGCTTATAGAACTGCCTATAAGAATCCCATGGGCATGTCTCCGTACAAAATGGTGTACGGTAAAGCATGTCATTTACCTCTTGAGCTAGAGCATAAGGCTTATTGGGCAGTCAAAGAGCTCAACTTTGATTTCAAACTTGCTCGTGAGAAGAGGTTATTTGATATTAGCTCGCTTGATGAATGGAGAACTCAGGCATATGAGGATGCCAAGTTGTTCAAAGAGAAGGTTAAGAGGTGGCATGATAAGAGAATACAAAAGCGTGAGTTCAATGTAGGTGATTATGTCTTGCTATATAACTCTCGTTTAAGATTCTTTACACACAAGCTTCTCTCTAAATGGGAAGGTCCCTATGTTGTTGAGGAAGTATATCGCTCCGTTGCTATCAAGATCAACAACATAGAAGGTAATTGTCCGAGAGTTGTGAATGGGCAGAGAATCAAGCATTATATCTCACATACTCCCATAAATGTTGAAAGCAATATTATCAATACCATAACTCCGGAAGAATACCTAAGGGATATTTATCAGCCTGTTTCAGACTCCGAAAATGAAGAGGTATGTGATTCCGTAAGAAAACAGAGTCCAAAACTTTTCCAGTAGCAAATTTTCTCCGTTTTGGAATATTTGGAAAAATACAAAAATTGGAAGTAGTCCGGAAAGTGCGCGAGGAGGTGACAAGCCTGCCTGGCGCGAGCCCACCCCCTGGCTGCGCCGGGAGGGCTTGTGGCCACCTCGTGCGCCTCCCGGACTCCGTTTTCGTGCGGGGTACTCCTGGTTTGGAAAAAATCATTATATATACTCCCGTTTGGTCTGACCCCTGCATCACGCAGATTTCCTTTGTTTTTGTTTCGAGCCTGTTTTCTGCCGCAGATTTAGGGCAAGATGTCTTCTCAAGATTCACAGGGGGAGAGCTTTGTGGTAGATTACCTTGCTAATCCAAAGGTCTATGGGGACTTAGATCCTTATGGCTGGACCATCGATGAGGAAAAAGATTATGATCTAAAAGGGAAGGAACAAACAAGTTCCGATGAAGAGGAGGCTCCTCTACCTCAACCTGGAAACACGCATGTGGAGTTCAAGAAGTCGAGCCTCCCTGGCTCAAGGAAGAAGTCTAAGAATTTGATTATCCCTTCTCGTTTTTTGCAGGAGAGTAAGCAGGAATTATGCCAAACGGTGTTGAAGCTTGAAGAGGAAAATGATGATCTGAGGGAGCAGAATTTTATGCTCAGGTGGAAATTAAACAAGCTCAAGACCTCTGCAACAACTCCTCCACCATCACCACCAAAGGAAGACAACTAAACATGGGTATGGGCAATCCCCTTGGCTTGTGCCAAGCTTGGGGGAGTTGCCCCGGTATCGTATCACCATCACATCTTTTGCCTTTACCTTTGTTTTACTTTTGCTTTTTCAGTTTTCTCTTTCTCTTATAGATTAAAAGTCTTAGTGTTTTAGTCTTGAGTGTTGCTTTGTCTCACCCCTGATGTATTCGAGCTCGTGAGCCATATAATAAAGAGTGTCTTAGTTGAAGGGCTTTGCCTCTTGCCATGATCGAAAGAGTGAGAAAAGAACAAAAGCATGAAAGATCATGTAATGATCTTATGGGAAGTGATGGCTTCACATATAAAAAGAATGAGGATTGAAACTTGTTGAGGGTAGGCAAACGTAGACCTTGGTCATTGTTGCAATTAATAGGAAGTGATAAAGAAGGAGAGGTTCACATATAAATATATCATCTCTGACACCATCTATGATTGTGAACACTCATTAAACTATTGCATGCCTAGAAGTAGATGTTGGACAAGGAAGACAACATAATGAATTGTGTTTGCTTGGCTCCGAACAATGTTATATGATTAGAGATCCCTTAGCATGTGACGATTGCTTCCACCTCCCATTAGCCAAACCTCCCGCACTAAGTAGAGTACTACTTGTGCATCCATAAACCATCAACCCAGTTTTGCCATGTGAGTCCACCATACCTACCTATGGATTGAATAAGATCCCTCAAGTAAGTTGTCATTGGTGCAAGCAATAAAAACTGCTCTCTAATATGTATGATCTATTAGTGTGTGGAAAATAAGCTTTGTACGAACCTGTGATGAGGAAGACATAAAAGCGAGAGAGTGCATAATAAAGTTCTTTATCACAGGAGGCAATATAAAGTGACGCATCCAAACCTCAAAAGCGCATGACAACCTCTACTTCCCTCTGCAAAGGGCCTACCTTGTACCTTTATTTTTTTCCCTTGAAAGAATCATGGTGATCTTCACCAATTCTTTATTTCACCTTCATCTTGGCTAACGTCATATGCTTGGGAAAGATCTATATTCATATGTCAACTTGGAAGTAAGTATTCATGAACTATTAATGTTGACATTACCCTTGAGGTAAGCAGTTGGGAGGCAAAACCGTAAGCCCCTATCTTTCTCTGTGTCCAGCTGAAACTTTGATCTCATGAGTACCACGTGAGTTGTAGCAATTGTAGAGAACGACAGAATGATTGAATATGTGGATTTGCTTTACAAGCTCTTATTTGACTCTTTCTGATGTTGTGATAAATTGCAACTGCTTCAATGACTAAATGCTATCAGTTGTTACTTCTCGGTAAGGTTCTTGATCCATGCTTTACTTTGTGAAGGAATTATCACTTTAGCATGAGAGATTATATGTTGGTATGGCTGTTCTGGTCATGATCATGATGCATGCATGTTCGTATCTTGTTTTGTCGACACCTCTTTCCCTAAACATGTGGACATATTTATTGAGCTAGGCTTTCGCTTGAGGACAAGCGAGGTCTAAGCTTGGGGGAGTTGATACGTCCATTTTTCATCATGTTTTCATGTTGATATTTATCGCTTCTTGGGCTGTTATTTCACTTCACGTACAATACTTATGCCTTTTCTCTCTTGTTTTGCAAGGTTTACATGAAGAGGGAGAATCCGGCAGGTGGAATTCTGGCCTGAAAGAGGAGCAAAGTTGAGATACCTATTCTGCGCAACTCCAAACGCCGTAAAAATCAACAAGGATTTTTTTCGGATTTATAAAAAATACTAGGCCAAAGAAGCGCCAGAGGGGCGCCAGCAGGTGGCCACAAGCCTGCTTGGCGCCGCCACCCCCCTGGCCGCGCCAAGGGGGCTTGTGGGCAGCCTGCTGGCCCACTGGCCCCCCTCTTCTGCTGTATGAAGGGTTTCGTCTGGAAAAAAATCAAGGAGGAGCTTTTTCGTGGATTCGTCGCCGCCACGAGGCAGAACTTGAGCAGAACCAATCTAGAGCTCCGGCAGGACGATCCTGCGGGGGAAACTTCCCTCCCGGAGGGGGAAATCGTCACCATCGTCATCACCAACACTCCTCTCATCGGAGGGACTCGTCACCACAACATCTTCATCAGCACCATCTCATCTCCAAACCCTAGTTCATCACTTGTAACCAATCTCCGTCTCGCGACTCCGATTGGTACTTGTAAGGTTGCTAGTAGTGTTGATTACTCTTTGTAGTTGATGCTAGTTGGATTACTTGGTGGAAGAGTTTATGTTCAGATCCTTGATGCTACTCATTACCTCTCTGGTCATGAATATTATTATGCTTTGTGAGTAGTTACTTTTGTTCCCGAGGACATGGGATAAGTCATGCTAATGGTAGTCATGTGAATTTGCTATTCGTTCGGTAATTTGATGTGTTGTATGATGTTTTCCTCTAGTGGTGTTATGTGAACGTCGACTACATAAAACTTCACCATTATTTGGTCCTAGAGGAAGGCATTGGGAAGTAGTAAGTAGATGATGGGTTGCTAGAGTGACAGAAGCTTAAACCCTAGTTTATGTGTTGCTTCGTAAGGGGCTGATTTGGATCCACTAGTTTAATGCTATGGTTAGACTTTGTCTTAATTCTTCTTTCGTAGTTGCGGATGCTTGCGAGAGGGGTTAATCATAAGTGGGATGCTTGTCCAAGTAAGGGAAGTACCCAAGAAACGGTCCACCCACATATCAAACTATCAAAGTAACGAACGCGAATCATATGAACATGATGAAAACTAGCATGCCAGAAATTCCCGTGTGCCCTCGGGAGCGTTTTTCCTCCTATAAGACATTTTCCAAGCTTGTCCCTTGCTACAAAAGAGATTGGGCCACTTTTCTGCACCGTTTCTACTTTTGTTACTTGTTGCTTGCTACGAATCATCTCACCACACAATCACTTGTTACCGATAATTTCAGTGCTTGCAGATATTTCCTTGCTGAAAACCACTTGTCAGATCCTTCTGCTCCTCGTTGGGTTCGACACTCTTACTTATCGAAAGGACTACGATTGATCCCCTATACTTGTGGGTCATCACTCTCTAATTGGTGCTTTTATAAGAAGAGGATGACTCAACAGGAACATAAATAAACAGGCCCTTCGCAGAGGGAAGCATTGATTTGCAGAGGTGCCAGAGCTCAAGCTTTTAAAATAGAGATAATAATTTTGGGTGGCATGCTTTCATTGTCAACGCAATGACTAAGATTTTTCACCATCTTCCACGCTACACATGCTATAGGCGGTTCCCAAACAGAAAAGTAAAGTTTTGACTCCCCCACCACCGATCAATCACACTCCACGACCAGCCGAATACTCGGGTGTCGTCAATACCAACATCAATCCAGGGGGAGTTTTGTTTGCAATTATCTTTTCTATTTGAGCATGGAACTGGGCATTCCAATTACCGACCCCTTTCTCGTGAAAGATAGTGAATAAACACATATCGAGGATAACATGCCTAGCATGGAAGATACTGATAGCCCCCTGTCACCACATGAGCGGTTCGGGCATGCAAAACAGATTATTTCTTGAAGATTTAGAGAGTGGCACATGCAAATTTACTTGGAACGGCAGGTAGATACCGCATATAGGTAGGTATGGTGGACTCATATGGAACAACTTTGGGTTTATGGAAGTGGATGCACAAGCAGTATTCCCGCTTAGTACAAGTGAAGGCTAGCAAAAGACTGGGAAGCGACCAACTAGAGAGCAACAATAGTCATCAAAATGCAATTAGATTAACCAACATTGAGTACAAGCATGAGTAGGACATAAATCACCATGAACATGAATATCATAGAGGCTATGTTGATTTTATTTCAACTACATGCGTAAACATGTGCCAAGTCAAGCCACTTGAATCATTCTAAGGAGGATACCATCCTATCATACTACATCATAGTCATCTCAAGATTCATGCTGGCATCCAAGTCAAACCATTATAAGCTCCTAGCTAATTAAGCATGGCATCAGAAACTATCATCTCTAAGTTGTCATTGCAAACATGTTTCTCTCACAACAAAGCTGAATCAGGAACGATGAGCTAGTCATACTTACAAAAACAAAATAGATCGAGTTCATACCAGCTTTTCCAGGCTCAGTCACTTCATCATATATCATCATTATTGCCTTTCACTTGCACGAGCGAATGATGTGAACAATAATAAGAGTGCTCGTGCATTGGACTACGCTGGAATCTGCAGGCAAACACAAAGGAGAAGACAAAGTAATATGGCTCTTTAACAGATAAACACATATGCATGCGAGAGCCACTAAACATTGTAATCATGGTCTTCTACCTTGACCCAAAGAAAAAGAAAACTATTTACACGGGAAAGCCCCCAACAAGAAAAAGAAGAAAAGGAAAATATTTTTGGGTTTTTCTCAAACTAGCCAAAGGCACGAAAAGAAAACGAGAAAAAGAAATAAATTAGCATGGATGATACAATGGCAAAGTGTGAAGACGGACTAACAAAGTGAAAGCGTAAGCAAGAATATAAAGTCGGTGAGAAACACATACTCCCCCAAGCTTAGGCTTTTGGCCTAAGTTGGTCTACTCCCAAGGAGGGAAAAAACCGGCTCCGGGGTACTCCGAAGTGTACTGAGGATGCCACTGATGTGTGAGCTCCTCTGGCTCCCACTCATAAACTGGCGTCTGGTACTTGGCTGGTGGCTCGGGCACGGGAACCTGTGGTTGGGCTATGCCCCAATATGCGTAGATGTCCGAGGGCATAATAATGTACCTACGTGTATGAAGATTGAACAAAGAAGTAGCAGGCAAAGTAATAGTCTCACGAGTACCCTGACTAAATACCAGGTTATAAATCATCCTTCTATTTATATCTCTATCAAGAAAGTCATGGCAAACCATGCTATCATAATCTAGATATCTCTCGGGAAGAAGAATCTCTTCTTCCTCGTCCAGTCTAATGGGTATCTCAAAATGGCTAGCAAGACGGGTAGCATAGATACCTCCATAGACATCGCCTTTAGAACGGTTCGTGTTCAATCGTTGAGCTACTATAGCGCCCAAGCTATAAGTTTTATCATTATAAAGGGCTTCATGCAAGACCGCAAGATCTGGGGAGCTAAGGGACCCAGCCTTCCCACGGCCAATCAAACATTTTCCAACGAATAATGAGAAGTACCGAAGCACGGGAAAATGTATGCTAGCAGCTCTAGCGCAAGACACTCCTCTCTCCTCTCCTACAACAATAGTATCTATCAAAGCCTCCAAGTCCCATGGACGAGGTTCATGAATATCCCCAACAAAAGGCAGTTTGCTAACATTGCAAAAATCCTGGAGTGACATGCGCTGGGGGATATCATATAATTTGAACTCAACCATAGGAGGATTCTTCGTTGGATAGAAGTTAAAGCTTTGCACGAAAATATTAGTGAGGAGAAGGTATTGCAGACACTTATCTTCAACAAAGGCAGTAAGGCCTGCGTTCTCCACCAAGTAGTAAAAGTCCTCATAAAGTCCGGCCGCGCGTAAGAACACATCGCTTGGCCACTCGCACGCTCGAACTTCTGCAACTCGAGGGACCGGATACTTGGGTTTCTTCTTCTCATTCCTATCATCCTTGGTGTCACGGCTTGAAGAGCCTCTTAGGAACCTCCTCATCTTTTCCCTTTTCTATCTTTGAAAGTTTCTGAAAATTTTAGTGACTCTAAGGAAAAGTGAACAAGGCCCAACGAAACTCGTAGCAACTACTCCCACAAATGCCTAGAGGCCAGATTACGCATCAAAACTACTTGGGACCAGCTAAAATTAGCATGCAAAGCTCAAGAACAGGGTCACCAAGGCAGCAAAAATACGCGATGTATAAGGCACTAGAGCAAAAACTAATTGGACAAATGGAGGAGTCACTTACCAAGGAGCAATTTCCCCAAAACAGTTTGGTGAATGGTGCTTTGCACAAGGAGATCGAAAATCCCAGCAAGAAGAGCAAGAACACGGGTTTGAGCCGCGAAACGATTTTTTCTGGAGGTAGGAGAAGCAGATGGGAGCTACAATGAGTGGAGGGGGTGCACGTGAGCCCCACAAGTCTGGTAGGCGCGGCGAGGGGCGTGCCCGCGCCTCCAGGGCTAGTGGCCCACTGGTGTAGCCCCCTGACTAGCTCTCCGTCTCAGTATTTTTCAAAAATTCAAGAACAAATCATACTTGATTTTCAGGACGTTCAGAGAACTTTTATTTTCGGGGTACTTTTATACGGGACGCTAAAAGAAGAAAACAGGGAAAACCAAACTAAATCTATCATTTTTCTTCTAAGCAACAGAAGGTTAAAGCTTGGAACAGAGGTTTGTGACTCCTTGATTCATCCATCTCATGGTCATCGAAAGAAATCCGCCAATGAGGTTGATCAAGTCTTCTTGGCAAACTTTTTCGAATCGCAAAAGAAAACGGAGAATTTTCGAATAGTCACTAGGTTACCTCAATGGAGATGTGAATATCCCCAACAATCAAATCATACTTCATCTTGACAAGAGGTATAGGGCATTCATAGCTCCCAATAAGAATCGATGAAGTTTTTTCGATAGCATTGATGCAATGTACTCGATATTGTTTCTTCGGAAAGTGCACCGTATGCTCATTACCGTTGACATGGAAAGTGACATTGCCTTTGTTGCAATCGATAACAGCCCATGCAGTGTTTAAAAAGGGTCTTCCAAGGATGACCGCCATCGCATCGCCCTCGGGAATATCCAGAATAACAAAGTCTGTTAAGATAGTGACGTTTGCAACCACAACAGGTCCATCCTCGCAAATGCCGATAGGGAAAGCAGTTGATTTGTCAGCCATTTGCACAGAGATTTCAGTGGGTGTCAACTTATCGAATTCAAGTCTACGATAAAGAGATAGAGGCATAACACTAACACCGGCTCCAAGGTCGCATAAAGCAGTTCTAACGTAGTTGCCTTTAATGGAGCAAGGTATAGTGGGCACTCCGGGATCACCTAGTTTCTTAGGAGTTCCACCCTTGAAGGTATAGTTAGCAAGCATGGTGGAAATCTCAACCTCAGGTAGCCTCCTCTTATTAGTCACGATATCTTTCATATATCTAGCATACGGAGACATTTTGAGCATATCTGTCAAACGCATTTGCAGAAAGACAGGTCTAATCATTTCAACAAATCGCTCAAAATCCTCCGCATCCTTTTTCTTGGATGGTTTGGGAGGAAAAGGCATGGGTTTCTGAACCCATGGTTCCCTTTCTTTACCATGCTTCCTAGCAGCGAAGTCATTCTTATCGTATCTCTTATTCTTAGGTTGTGGGTTATCAAGATCAACAGGTTCAATCTCCACATCCTTGTCATTTCTAGGTTGAGCATCACCATGAACATCACTATTGATATTATCATTAGGCTCCTGTTCATCACCAGATTGTGTTTCTGCATCAGAGACAGAGACATCGTTTGGATTCTCTGGTGTAGCAGCATCAGTGTTGCTAGCGTGGAGGTTCATATCATATTTCTTCTTCTTTCTAGGATGACTAGGTGCATCAGTGCTAACTCCTTGAGAATCTTGTTCAATTTTCTTAGGATGACCCTCAGGATACAAAGGTTCCTGAGTCATTCTACCACCTCTATTGATGACTCTAACAGAATTGTCATTCAACTCATTGAGCAAGTCATTCTGAGCCTTAAGTACTTGTTCTACTTGAGTGGTGACCATAGAGGCATGTTTACTCAAGAGCTTAAGATCATTGACGTTTCTGTCCACACAAGCACTTAAATGACTAAGCATACGAGCATTCTGTTCCAATTGTCTGCTGACATAATCATTGAAACTCTGTTGTTTGGCAACAAAGTTATCAAATTCATCCAGGCATAAGCTAGCAGGTTTATCAAAATGAATATCACTCTCATTGAATCTACGAAGAGAATTTATTTCTACTACCTGTATCGGGTTATCAAGACCATGATCTCTTCTATAGGTGGTAGATTTTTGACATCTTCAGATTTAATGCCTTTCTCTTTCATAGATTTCTTAGCTTCTTGCATATCTTCAGGACCGAGGAATAGAATACCTCTTTTCTTCAGAGTTGGCTTAGGAGATGGTTCGGGAATAGTCCAAGCATTCTCATTGCACAAGATATTATTCAATAGGATCTTAGCTTGTTCTACGGTTCGTTCCCTAAATACACAACCGGCACAACTATCTAGGTGTTCTTTAGAGGCATCGGTAAGTCCATTATAGAAGATATCAAGTATTTCATTCTTCTCAAGAGGGTGATCAGGAAAAGCATTTAGTAGCTGGACGAGCCTCCCCCAAGCTTGTGGGAGATCTCTTCTTCAACTTGCGCAAAGTTGTATATTTCCTGCAAGGCAGCTTGCTTCTTATGGGCAGGGAAATATTTCTCAGAGAAGTAGTAGATCATATCCTGGGGGCTACGCACACAACAAGGAGCAAGGGAAGTGAACCAAGTCTTAGCATCATCCTTTAGAGAGAAAGGAAACAACTTGAGGATATAGTAGTGGCGGATCTTTTCGTCACTCGTGAATAGGGTGGCTATATCTTGCAGTTTGGTAAGATGGGCTACAACCGTTTCAGACTCATAACCGTGAAAAGGATCAGATTTGACCAGAGTGATTAACTCAGGGTCGACAGAGAACTAATAATCCTTATCGGTCACAAAGATAGGCGAAGTAGCAAACTTCGGGTCGTATTTCATCCTAGCGTTCAAAGATTTTTCTTTCCACTTGCGCAGTAAGTTCTCAACATCATAGCTATCCTTACAAGCAAGAAAGTCCTCAGCTATCTCTCCCTCCGTAACGTAACACTCAGGCATATCAGGCAATTCATATCTAGGAGAGGTAGCTCTAACAGGCAAAATAGCAGGTTCTACTTCAATAATCTCAGCAGTTTCAAAAGTATCATCACATCTAGCAGCAACTCTAGCAATTTGTGCATCAAGGAATGCACCTAGTGGCAAAGCAGTATCACGCATAGCATCATCATAAGCATCATGGGCAGCAGAAGTAACGTCATCAAGCACAGGCGACATATCAAGATTTCTAGCAGGAGGTGGTGTCGCAAACTTACTCGTAACTGAAGGTGAATCAAGTGCAGAGCTAGATGGCAGTTCCTTACCTGTCCTCGTAGTTGAGGGAAAGACTTTAGTTCTTGGATCTGTCGTATTCCTCATAGTGACCAGCAGACGTAAATCCCAAGTGACTCAGAGAATATTGCTAAGCTTCCCCAGCAACGGCGCCCAAAAATAGTCTTGATAATCCACAAGTATAGGGGATCGCAACAGTTTTCGAGGGTAGAGTATTCAACCCAAATTTATTGATTCGACACAAGGGGAAGCCAAAGAATATTCTCAAGTATTAGCAGTTGAGTTGTTAATTCAACCACACCTGAAAGATTTACTATCTGCAGCAAACTATCAGTAGCAAGGTAGTGTGATAGCAACAGTAGAAACAGTAACCAGTAGCAGCAAAGTGACAACACTAGCAGCAAAGTAACACCAGTAGCAATAGAGTAATAGTAGCAGCAGTGACAGGAGTAGTGGCAAAGTAACATAGCAAGAACCAGTAGGAAAAGACTCGTAAGCATTGGATCGGTGATGGATGACTATGCCGGAGGCTATTCATCATGCAACAGTTATAACACGGAGAGATATGTAACTAGCTCCAGTTCGTCAATGTAATGTAGGCATGTATTCTGTATGTAGTCATACGTGCTTAGGGAAAAGAACTTGCATCACATCTATTGTCCATCCCTCCCGTGGCAGCGGGGTCCTAATGGAAACTATGGGATATTAAGGTTCTCCTTTTAATAAAGAACCGGACCAACGCATTAACACTGAGTGAATACATGAACTCCTCATACTATGGTCATCTCCGGGAGTGGTTCCGGCTAGTGTCACTCCGGGGTTGCCGGGTCGTAACACAAAGTAGGTAACTACATCTTGCAAGATAGGATCAAGAACACACATATATTGGCGACAACATAATAGGTTCATATCTGAAATCATGGCACTCGGGCCCTAGTGAAAAACATTAAGCATGGCAAAGTAGTAGCAACATCAATCTCAGAACATAGTGGATACTAGGGGTCAATCCCCGTCAAAACTAACTCGATTACATGATAGATCTCATCCAACCCATCACCGTCCAGCAAGCCTACGATGATATTACTCACGAACGATGAAGAGCATCATGGAATTGGCGATGAAGGAAGGTTGGTGATGACGATGGCGACGATCTCCCCTCTCCGGAGCCCAGAACTGACTCCAGATCTGCCCTCCAGAGGAAGAACAGAAGGTGGCGGCGCCTCCGTATCATAAAACGCGATGAACTCTTCTCCTTGATTTTTTTCCGGACAAAAGGGACTAAATAGAGCTAAGATTGGAGGTGGTGGAGCTTTGTGGGCCCCGCAAGTCTGCTAGGTGTGGCCAGGGGGTCCCGCGCCTGGTGGGCTTGTGGGCTCCACGCTCCACTTCCTCCGTTGATTCTTGCGCCAGTTTTTTTATATATTCCACAAAAAATCCCCATAAATTTCCAGGTCATTCCGAGACTTTTATTTTTGCGCAAAGACAACACCATGGCAATTCTGCTGAAAACAACATCAGTCCGGGTTAGTTCCATTCAAATCATGCAATTTAGAGTCCAAAACAAGGTCAAAAGAGTTTGGAAAAGTAGATACGACGGAGACGTATCATAGATGCACTCTCCCCTCTCGTAGATGGTCATCACCATGGATAGGTCATGCGTGTGCGGAGGAAAACTGTGTTTCCCATGCAACGTTCCCCAACAGGAATTTCGTCTTCATCTGAGCTGGCTTCCTTTGTTTCCTCCAAATCAATGTTCTCCTCCTCATAAGATGACCAAAGGCAGGGATAGATACCCGCAAAGATCTTTGGTTCTAAAATATAGTGGGACACATAGCTCTCTCCATCCCAATCTTGAGATGACATATTCTGAGGCATGCCAAAAAACAGCTCGAAACAAGAACAAATGAGAAACTCGATGCAGTGATCGAAACACACGGTATTATATATAATGTATTTTCCAGGTAAGAATACATGCTCGGGAAGAATTCACAAACCGGGAGGCGCACGAGGGCCCCACAAGCTATCAAGGCGCGGCCACGGGGCCATGCCCTATTGGGTTGTGCTTCCCTCGTGGGGCCCGTGGAATCCGTTTTTTCTAAAATACAAACACCAGCAAAAATTATTATTATTTGGAATTTTTGGAGTTGGTGTACTTACCGTTCCACGTACCAGCCCCTTTTTCAGGTTTGTGGAGTGTTCCGGAAGACTTCCTTTATGTGTTCCTCTAGTGTTATGACTTGAATGACATTAATTTCCTAATAAATGGGTGTATGTGAAATATAATGCTTGATTCTTCGCCCATTCACCACTCTCGGGTTTTTACCTTCGAAGTTATTGATTTTTATAGCACTGGAGCGATAAACCTCCTCGACAACATAAGGTCCTTCCGATTTGGAGAGGAGTTTCCTTGCAAAAAATCTAAAACAGTAATTGTACATAAGCACTAAGTCTCCTATATACATTAAATTCTTGTTTTTGAATTCTTTTGTCATGCCATATTTTAACCTTTTCCTTAAAAATTTAGCATTTTCATAAGCTTGTGTCTACCATTCATCCGGTGAGCTAATATCAAATAAACTCTTCTTACCGACAAGTTCAAAATCATAATTAACTTCTTTATTTGCCCAATAATATTTATGTTCCAACTTAAGAGGTAAATGACAAGCTTTTCTATAGACCATTTTATATGGGGACATGCCCATGGGATTCTTATAAGTAGACCTATAAGCCCACAAAGCATCATCAATTCTCTTAGAACAATTCTTTCTGGTACTATTGAGAGTCTTTTGCAAGATTAATTTTATTTCATGATTGCTCGGTTCAACTTGAACACTGGACTAAGAATGATTAGGTGATGGAGTTATATGGTTGACATCATATTTAGCTAGCAGCTTATGAAAAGCACCATGAATAAAATGTGAACCACCATCAGTCATTAAATATCTAGGGAGACCAATCCTCATAAAGATAATATCTTTAAGAATTTTAATAGAAGTGTTATGATCAGCACTCTAGTTGGAATAGCTTCTACCCATTTAGTAACATAATCAACAACAACTAGAATATGAGAATATCCATTCAAGGAAGGAAAAGGTCCCATAAAGTCAAAACCCCACACATCAAATGGTTCAATAGCAAGTGAATTGTTCATAGGCATTTCCTTATGTTTACCAATATTACCAACTCTTTGGAATTTATCACAAGAAAGGACGTACTTACGAGCATCTTTAAAAATACTAGGCCAATCAAAACCACATTTTAATACCTTGTGTGTAGTTCTGTCACCAGCATGATGTCCTCCTTAGGCCTCGGAATGACATTTCCTTAGAATTTGTTCCTGCCCAGGCTCACGTATACCATGCCTAATAACACCATCTACTTCTTCTTTATAAAGTTGTGGGTCTTCCCAAAAGTAATGTCATAAATCATAGAAGAAGATTTTTTTGATAGGTGAAACTAGGCGGAATATATTTAGCAACAATGTAATTAGCATAATCCGCATGCCAAGGAGTACTACGTGAAGTGTTTATAATAGCAAGTTGCTCATCAGGAAAATTATCATCAATAGGTAGTGAGTCATCAACAAAATTTTCCATCCTAGACAAGCTATGTGACACAGGGTTATCAGATCCCTTCCTATCAACGATATGCAAATCAAATTCTTGGAGTAGTAACACCCATCTGATGAGTCTAGGTTTAGCATCTTTATTTTCCATATGGTATTTAATAGCAGCATGATCAGTGTGAATAGTTACTTTAGAGTCAAAAATGTAAGGCCTAAATTTATCACATGCAAACACAACTGCCAAAAAACCCTTTTCGGTAGTAGCACAATTCCTTTGAGCGGTGTCTAGTATCTTACTAGCATAATGCATGACATTCAATTTCTTGTCTACTCTTTGGGCTAGAATAGCACCTACATCATAATCATTAGCATCACACATAATTTCAAAGGGTAGGTTCCAATCAGGTGGTTAAACAATAGGTGCAGAAATTAACGTTTTCTTAAGTATTTCAAAGGCCTCTACACAATCATCATTAAAAACAAAAGGAACATCTTTTTGGAGAAGATTAGTTAATGGTCTAGAAATATTTGAGTAATCTTTAATGAAATGCCTATACAAACTAGCATGACCAAGGAAACTTCTTATACCTTTGATATCTCTTGGGCAAGGCATTTTCTCTATTGCATCAACTTTGGCCTTATCCACCTCAATACCACGTGAAGAAATTTTATGCCCAAGCACTTTATCTTCATTCACCATAAAGTGTCACTTCTCCTAATTCAACACATGATTAGTTTCTCCACATCTCTACAAAACTTGATCAAGGTTGCTCAAGCAATCATCAAAGGAAGTCCCATAAACGAAAAAATTCATCCATGAAGACCTCGACAATATTTTCATAAAAATCAGAGAATATAACAATCATACATCTCTGAAAGGTAGCAAGTACATTGCATAGACCAAAAGGCATATGCTTGTAAGCGTAAGTTCCAAAGGGGCAAGTAAAGGTAGTTTTCTCTTGGTCCTCTTTTGACAGAGGTATTTGAGAAAATCCAAGTAAACATCAAGAAAGCAATAGTCTATGTGCTTAGATAATCTTTGTAACATTTTATCAATAAAAGGAAAGGGGTAATGATCTTTTCTAGTAGCCATATTCAATTTCCTGAAATCAATTACCATCCTATAACCAATTACTATCCTTTGTGGAATATGTTCATTTTTATCATTAGGAACAACAATTATACCGCTTTTCTTAGGAACACAATGAACAAGACTCACCCATCTACTATCACCAATAGCATAGATTATACGTGCCTCCAGAAGTTTTAGTATTTCAGTTCTTACCACCTCTTTCATCTTAGGTTTGAGACAGTGTTGATGATCAACAACTAGTTTAGCATCAGGTTCTATATTAATCTTCTGCTCAGAGAGAGTGGGGATTATGCCTTTAAGATCATCAAGAGTATATCCAATAGCAGCCCCGTGCTTCTTTCAAGCGTTGAGTAATCTCCTTTCTTCATGTTCTTAAAGGCTAGCACTAATAATAACAAGATATATCTTCTTGTCATCAAGATAAGCATATTTCAGAGTATGAGAAAAGCCTTAAGCTCGAATACGGGATCTCCCTTGGGTGGAGGAGGATCACCTAAAATTTCAGCTGGCAAATAGTGCTAAGGATAGATTGTTGATCGAGGAGTATCCTATATATTTCATTCCTTTCATTCAAATGCATCTCATTCTCATGGTTTAGCAAATATTGTTCTAGTCGATCGGAAGGAGGTTCAACAACATAAGCAAGACCAATTATTTCATCCTTACTAGGCAATTCTTTTTCATGTGGTTGATTTCTAAATTTAGAGAAGTTGAACTCATGAGAACTATCATCAAAGCTCACTTTAACCTTCTCATTAGCACAATTAATTTCAGCATTAATAGTATTCAAGAATGGTCTACCAAATATGATGGGACAAAATTTATCTTGTTACAAACCAAGTAATAAGAAATCAGTGGGGTACTTGACCTTTCCGGACAAGACTTCAACATCCCTAAAAATCCCCAACAGTGAAATAGTATCACGGTTTGCAAGCTTAATAGTGACATCAATATCTTCAATTTCAAAGGGTTCTATATCATACATAATTTCTTGATATAATGTGAAGGGTATAGCACTAATACTAGCACCAATATCACAAATGTCATGATGGAAATGATACCCATTTTTAATTGAGATGATAGGTGTGCCTACCACTGGTTTATTGTTATCTAATTCATGTCGTTTATTTCTAACAGGTTTTGCAATTCTAGCAGCTTCATCACACACGTAAATAACCTACCCATCAATATTGTCAATTAGGAGATATTTAACTATTCCTACATTAGGCTCAACATTTATTTGTTCAATAGGTGTAGGTATTCTAAAATAACTCTTATTGACCAATGTTGTAGCTTTAGCATGTTCTCTAATCCTAGCAGGGAAAGGAGATTTCTCAATGTAAGCAATAGGCACAATTGGGTCAATGCGGTTGACAATTATTTATTCCTTCTTAATTCTAACTAGTTCCTCAGGTAATTTTTCAATGGGGATGATATTTAAACCACTTTTCCTTAGGAAGGTCAACCTAGGTTGCAAAAGATTCACAAAAAGAAGCTATTATGTCAGTGTCAAGGTCATATATGTTGCTAAACTAATAAAAAGGAGAAGTTTCCATAAAAGATTTGACACAATCAAAATTAAGCTTTATACCTGACACTTTACCTTCATGAAGTTTCTAATATTTAGAATTGTGTTTAATCTTTTAGAGAAGATCCCACCTAAATTCAATAGTCTTCTTCATATAGGAACTAACAACACAAGCATCAAGTAATGTTTGATCATCACGAGAAAGTCAAGCATAAAATTTTGTTATAACAATTCCTTTGAGATCTCATGGTTGGTGTAGGTGTGCATCATAGATTTAAGCCTCCCCCACACTTGAGCGATGCTTTGTCCTTCATCAGGCCAACAATTATATATATAATTCTGATCATGATGGATTAGATGCATAGGATTAAACTTCTGATGAAATTCGAGCTTCAAGTGATTCCAATCCCATGATCCAATATCATCCAATAGACTATACGACATTAGTGGTTTTCCCTCCAAAGATAAAGGGAAAACTTTCTTCTTAACTTTGTCTCCTAGTAAATAGTAAACCTGAAATCTTAAACAATCCACAAATCCCGTCGACATCTTCTTATTTACTAATTGGAGGCATCATACGGACTCCCATATTAATCCACATCATTCGGAATATTTCAAACGTTGATTTGATATAATTGGCTTATCTCGACCTTATGATTTACGTTACATAAGTTTTGCCAACAAAGGACACAATCTGACCCAACTTACACGTACGTCATGACTATGAGAAAAAAAATCATACACATACAGATTTCTAATTGGAGGCACCATCAGAGTTACCACGAACTAAATTCTAGAAGTTGAGAAATATGGTCTGTATCATTAATGATTTAATAGACAAGTAATAATAATGTTCCTCCTTCTCAGCCGTATTTCTCTTGGTCTCTTAACTTTTCTAGCGTGAAGGGAAAAAAGGTAACATGATTGAAGATTAAAAAGTAACAAGTACGCTCCTCCTTGCCAGCCTTATTCACGTTGGCCTCTTAACTTTTCTAGCATGAAGGAAAAATAGGTGATGTGACCCAAGGTTAAAAATACAAAAGGAATCTGATCATGTTTCTCCCTGTTTCTCACGAAAAGGAAATCTGATGATGGTATCCTGCTATATTTGGCCTCTTTGCCTTCGTCGTCGCATGTCATCAACATGTCCTTGGAGACTCCTAACACAACTCATCCAACTTCACTCTCCAGCTATGATGAGTTTCAAACTTTCAAACACAGGGGTGGCAATCATGTTAGGTAAAGGTACGATCCAATCAAAGGTTGTGCATCTCCCAGTAATCTCATTTTTCTATGTGCTCTACCATGGATCTTGAGGAAATCGAGCATCAATTTGTAAACGCATGGAGTAGTCTCCCATGGTTCTTGAGGAGGCGTACCAAAGGCAGTTAATTTAAAGAAAACAATCAGGCTAGGATGTAGAGCCAAAAGAAGTTCATCAACTAGATGTACGGCTGGCCGACTACGTGCATCCTCGACATTGCTCCTATTATTCGTTGGGCGTTCTTTCACACAATCACTTATCGTCCCAAAGATATGATGGCTTCCTCCGCTAGAAGCCTAGAATTCAACAACCATTCTGGATTTTGTTGAAACTTAAAAGTATTGTTCACAATTTCCCTAGTAGGTGCAAGATGGTATGTATACTGCTAATATTGCTGGATTATCACATGCATCTGGTTCTCATCAACAACACATGTTCAACTATTCTAACCTGCTATCTTCTTTTTGAATTTTCATGTACTTTTTTTCTTCATAATCTCTTTCCAGTAAGATGATTAGTTGGAAAACGAATCTACTTGCGGTCTACCATTGGATACGTGGCGGAGTCACGAGCGTCGATGAATAAACGGATGCACGAACGTCACGTACATGGGCCAAGACTGAATGCCCATGTGTCCAACTCTAACTGTAGGTACGTGGAGACCCATAATTATTAGCTTTATATTAGACGATGCATTGGACTTTACTAATCCATGACTTCCGAATGTTCCCATAATATCCCTTCTCATATATGTCAGCATGTATGTGTGATGGCGCACACAAAGCTCTTACTTGCAATAGGACTTCCTGTAATGATGAACCATCGCATGGTGACGGTTGAGGTTTGATGAGCTATGAGTCCATATTAAATGTTGAATATCGAAATTAATATATTGTGTTCTAAATTGTCCATTTTTCCATGTAAGAAATAAATAATACAACAATTTTGTTGATTCCAATTGGAGTTCAGAAAATGAATGCCTTTAACTATCAATATTTGTACAACATAATAGATGTGTTAGTCTAATTCTGTATTCACAAGGCTCGTATTCACTAAAAAAATATACTTGCGTTTCTATGTATTTGTGCTCAAACCTGTGTGTGTGTGGCTTCAAAATTATATGATTTCAATAATTTAAGTACGGACAATCATCATGCTTATACTTTATATTCATGTTCCCTAGGTCAGAATACTACCATGTACTATGCGATCAAACATGGAAGCACAATTTTCACCAAAGACCATCATCGATGCAGTACGTCCTGATTATTTAAGATCTGAATCATAGTTTTATACGTATTTGCATACTTCAAATTTAAAATGCATTGAGTTGTGTCTTCTTCAATTCCAAATATTTTTTATGTATAGTTCTCAGTTTCTTAAGTCTCTTGAATAGGGTGTATTCTATATGTACAAATAGTTTTTTCGTGCTCAAATAATTTGAATGATGTATAAAGTGTCTACCATATCAAGTATCCGAGAATATTATCCTTATTGTTTATTTCCTAAATTAAGATAGTATACATGAGTACCTATCTTTTATGATCAAGTAAAAGAATGAGGTCTCTTAACCACACTATGGTTATTATATTTTCGTATTTCATAGAGGACTACCATTCATAATCATGGTAATATATCACGAGAGTTACATCTATACAAGTAGGTTGAAGTGTCAAACATAGGTTAGAGCAAAGTAGTAAATCTATACAAGAAGTTTCATCTCACAACCTTATTTCCCACAGTTATAACAATATAATGCAAAACAATATCCCTCTATGCGTCTGATTAAAGGTTGCCCTTCTTATCTGTGTTGTCACTAATATGTTCTCAGTTATCTATCTACAAATTCTCATGATACATTTTTACAAGCAACCATTTACATATTTCATGCACGTAGTAGCTGACTGAATTTATTCTATTTTGTGCGTGCCTTATTTATGAGTATTCCTTTAGATTGAATAACTCAATCTTATAGAGAATCTATTCAGTTTTACTAGCATCAGTTGAGAAGAGATTAACATTGTTATGTAGTTTGCATACAATTCAATAAAATTTATATGCCTTTTGTTGCCAATTGGATGTCTTTTCCAAATTAGAAATTTAACGCCACCAATTCTGTATATATATTTTTGCTTCTTTTTCACTAATGGAACTTTAAATGTGGAAGTATTGAGAGAACGGAAATAAATATTACTCACCAAAATTATACACTTTAAGTGAAAGTTTTGTTGATGGAAATGTTCTGTGGCCTATATTTTCCACAAGCCAAAATTCGTTGTCATAATTAGTGCATTTGAAAGTTTTATGATGCATACATTTTTTGATATTTTCTTCTGAATTCTTGATTATTGGTATGATGGTTCGTACATTCTATCAAATTAAATAAGAATAGTGGCGCTAATTAGTTGTACCTCTTCATAGACATTTTATTGTACCTCTTCTCATAAACTTGACATGTTGATTAAAAAATATATTTATTTCATTATCATGGCACATAAATAATTTGGATTCACAAGGTTAAAATAACTAAGGAATTTGTAATACATAAGGTTGATAATAAATTGAGGAATTTTGTGGAATTATATTTTCAATATGGATAAAACATAAATAGTCTAATAAGATATTATAGTCATAATACTTAAAGCTCAATAAGTATGTTTTTATGCTAGCCTGTGCACTAGCACGGGTCAATGACTAGTATATCAAATTGTAATTGGGATGAGTTCAACTGTTATAAGGATTAGCCAATAGTTTCTTTACCATATCCGAATGAATCACATAATAAATATTTTAAGTAGGTTCAACATGTTGCGGAACAATTTCCTCAACTGCCGTTCGAGGTGAATATGCCTCGAACAAGCCACTCAAAGGGTGACCGTTCATAGTGATAAGCTACAGTAAATTTCAGCACGTAACAAAAATGTTCCCTTACCAATTTCCACTAACCAAAGGCCCTTCACTCCCTGACAATGGCACCAGAAAAGAGTATTGATGACCCACAAGTATAGGGGACCAATCGTGGTCCTTTCAAAGTAAGAGTGTCAAACCCAATGAGGAGCAGAACTAAATGATAAGTAGATTTCAGCAAGGAATTCTCTCCAAGTGCCACAAGTAGCAGTGATAGATAGTTTTGTAGCAACATAATTCGTAGAAAATGACAAGTAAAAAATAGTAGCAAACATGAAGCAAGGTAGCCCAGTCCTTTTTATAGCAAAGGACGTGCCTCAAAGTTCTCGTATATAAAGCAAGCGCTCCCGAGGACACATGGGAATTTTTGTCTAGTCATGTTCATCATATTAAGTTGATTCGCGTTCGCTACTTTAATGATTTGATATGTGGGTGGACCAGTGCTAAAATGTTGTTATTACTTGAACTAACAACCTACTTATGATTACCCTCTCTTGCAATCATCCGCACCTATGGAATAAGAATTAAGAATAATCTAACCATAGCATGAATCATGTGGATCCAAATCAGCCCCTTATGAAGCAATGCATTAACTGGGGTTTAAGCTTCTATCACTGTGACACTCTCGATTTGATCGTACGCTAATCATACACGTAAATGCATACGACCAAGATCAAGGACTCACGGGAAGATATTAGAACACAACTCTAGGCACAAATAAAAACATACACACTTCATATTACAAGCTAGGGGCCTCGAGGGCTGGAATACATAAGCCTGAGAAACACACGAGTCGTCGGAAGCAACAAATATATGAGTACAAACATAAAACAAGGAGAAGCCTTAGAGAATGCTAGCAGAAAAGATACAACAATCGAACGAGGTGAGGCCTCCTGCATGGGAACCTCCTAAACTACTCCTGGTCGTTACTGGCCTCCATGTAGTACTAGGCACCATCGGGATAGTAGGCGTCGTCGGCGGGATACGCCATCTCCTGGGTTCCATCATGTGGTCGCAGAAATCGTATCAAGGGGAAAAGGGGGAGCAAACCAATGGTGAGTACTCATCCAAAGTACCCGCAAGACTGACATCGGTACTATACTAAGTTTGCAATAGTATCAAATGAAAGGGGTTATATGTGGACTGACTACAACAATGTGAGAATAGAGAGATGGGACCAGTCCTATCGAAGACTAGCATCTTCAGTGGCTTGCAGCAATAGACGAGAGTAGAGCAAGTAACACAATTAAATAGTCATATTGTTGCAGCAATTTTAATTCAGGTCAAGCCCACAGATTCTTCCTTGATTCCCTGCGAGAAAGCAATCCCGGAGCAAACATTCTAGTTAAGTAACAGATGAAGTTGTATAAGATCGAGGCACAACTCCAAGTCGTCCTGTAACTGTGGACACGACTATTCGAATAGTTAATTTTCTTCCCAGCTCAGGTGCACCACAATACCCAACACGCTTGATAGACTCTGGTCGGACACATTTTCCTAGGTCATGCCGGGCTTAGAACATCAACATGTCGCATCCCTACCTAGGCTAAACAGAGGGGCCAACCCACCGGTCTAAATCCTAAGCGTGCAGGGGTCATGGGCCCATCACCCTTTGCGCTCATGCACGATTAGTGGGTGGCCGATGTCAGTCCTGGCACCTCTTATACAAGAACGATGCTTATCTGGACCACTCGGGCACGCGCCGCTCCATTCCTGACGTCTGAAGAGCTTCAGGCGATACCACAATGTAAAGTACCCATAACTTCTCCCACGTGAAGCTTAGTGCGAAAAGGTCTCCCAAGCAACGCAGTTCAAATACCCAAATCCCATTAGCATTTTAATTAATAGTGCGGCGATGATCAGCAATCCACGATGTGTGGTCCCGTCGTCCCGTCTTGAGGATGTGTGGCAATGGCACAGTACGCCCGGCCATGCCTCGTCACATCCATGCGGGAATCCACTCGCAACACAACTCATCATTTTCCGAGTAGCAAGGTCAAGTAGTTGTGCGGCTATAACATCAGAGGAATCCGAGGTATCACCCTCTATGGATTATGAATGATGTATTCCTCAAGGTGGCCAGGGAGGAATCACCCTCGATGGACCAAGCTTGATGGGTTGTACGAAAAAGTCGTTATCAGAGCTGGTGAAGGAGGAATCACTCTCCGAGAACCACCGTCGGTCAACTACACTACAATGCTAACATCGGAGTACGTAACGAGGTGCCACCCTCGGTACTCGATAATAGATCTGCAGCGTCGTACAACTAAGGGGGTGTGAGTGATGTGACTGGTCTTGGATCATTGATCAGTAGATCGAGACTTGGTGATAAAGCGGGACAAGTGGACTAAGGGGTAAATGGGGATCAATGATCCACCTATACTAAACATTTTAAAGTGCGGTAGAGTGAAGTAGAAGCTCATGAAAAACAAGCTATGCATCATAATAGGAGCTATCTACACCAGTAGAAACATCTCATGCAAACATGCGAGAGACAGAATAGGTGATATAGGGATCATAAAGGGGGGTTTGCTTGCCTTGTTGCTCTGCGGCAAAGGGCTGGTCATCAGGACGGTAGTCGTACCCAACAACAGCATTAGTCTCGGGGTCTACCGAAGAGAAGAGTGGGAAGAAACAATTAATATAAAGCACAAATGCAACACGATGCATGACATGGCAATATGCATGGACACGCATTGACTAACGCAGTATTAGTCGTCTTGGACGGATCGGGAAAATATCTGACGATATATTTCGGGTCTCAGACTACTATGAGACAAGCGAAAACGATGGAAAATTTTCATGTTCGTTATGCTAGGGATGCGTGACACACGAACGGTTTGCGTATCCGGGTTTGTCTCAATTTTCTAATCAACTTTCTTGTACAAAATATTTTCATATGGATTACGGATTATTTAATATTAATTTTTGAAGTTTTATTTATATTCAGAAATTAAATAGATTTATTTTCATTCATTAAATAGTTATGACATCAGCATGATGTCATGCTGACATCAGTAGTCAAGAGTCTTAGTTGACTTGTCAAATCTGACCAATGGGCCCCACCTGTCATAGGCACATTTTAATTTTATAGTCTAATTAACATTAATGAGATTAATTAGGGGGTAGGACCCACATGTCATTCACACATTATTTAAAATCATTAGCAGATTTATTTAATCAGATTTAATAGTATTAATTTATAGGGCCCACATGTCATAGTCTAATAGGTTAACAATAGATTAGTCAAACTAATTAATATTAATTACTCTTAATTAATTAATTAATTATTATTATTATTAATTCATTTTTTTTATTTCTAATTAAATGTTTTAGGGGGTGTGGGCCCCCTTGTTAGTGAGGTTAGTGGGGGTTCAATCCCCACTAACCGTAACTACCCGAGGGGTTGGCCAAGGGCCGGCCGAGGAGAAGGCCAACGAGGGCTGCGGTGGCACGGGACAATGAGGGCGGCAAAGGTGCCGGCGGCTATGGGGCGAGCGACAGCGGGCGGCCGCGGTGAGGGACGACCGAGAGCAAGGGCAGCATGGCAGGGACGAGCCGGGCGCCGGAGCGCGTGCGGTTAGGCGGAACAAGCGCGTGACGGCCAGCGGAGCCGATGGGGGGCTGCCGATGGCGGGTGGCCGGGGGCTATGACGGCGGCGGTGGAGTGGAGGCTGCAGTGGCTGCGGCGGCCGAGTCCAGCAGCCGCAGCAACACGACGGGGAGGGCACAGTCGCGGGTCGGGCTAGCCGGGGCACGGTCATGTGCGCGGGCTGTTAGGTGGGTTCGCTGGTGCGCGGCCGCTGGAGGGAAGCGATGAAGGGGAGGAGGAGACGAGGAGGGTGGAGCCCGAGGGGCTCACCACCGGTGTAGAGGATGGAGAGGCTTGGGGAGGACCAGCGGGCGAGAGGTGGCCAGCGGCGGTGCGGCGACGGTCCGCGCTGGCCAACAGCTCGCCGGGGGTCCGGCCAGATTTGAAGGGGATTGTGCGCAACCAAGGAGGGGCGGGCTCGGTGGGGGGATAGGCACACGGAGTGAGTGGGACTCGTAAGTTAGGTTTTAGTTGGGGGTTAAATACCCCCTGGTGGGGGTGTGGGCTGGATGGGCCGGTTTGGCTCGGCCGGTCTAGGTAGAGGGGGTGTCTTTTCCCCCTTTTTTGTTTTTTCTTTAATTTTATTTGTGTTTTATTTATTTTAGTAGCAAAGACACTTTGGTAAAAATATGGCACAAGGCCTTTTATTTCCATAGAATTTTTATACACTCCCACAAAATTTTTGGGGGCCATTTATATCTCTTTTGAAAATACTGAAATTTAAAAGGGAAATTCATAATTGAATTGGACTTAGTTTTAATTAGTTTTGAGGTGCGAGATTTATTCAAAAAAAAATTGGTTGCAATTTTACAATAACTTAGGGATTATTTGCAACCCAAACATGATTTTTACTTCGAAGTTTGCAAAACTTTTATATGCACTTTCGAAATGAATTTGGATTGCAAAGGAATTTGAATCACAATTTGATTCCAACCGTGATCATAACTTGATTAGCAAAATGGATTAGCTTAATCCCATGTCACTATAACTTAATTACAAGGGGTTGGTGTAGCATAATCCGGGGATGTCACAGTCACTCTCGCAACCCATCATCTATTTGTTACTCCACAATGACTTCCCTTAGGCCCATAGCATGGTGAAGTGCCATGTATTCGATGTTCACATGGCACCACTCAGAGAAGTAACAACATACATATCATCAAAATATCAAACGAATACCAACTTTATATGATTACTTATAACAAGACTTCTCCCATGTGTTGAGGAACAATAATTACTACTCACACAACATCAACATGTTCAAGACCAGAGGTGCACCAACGAGTTATGAATATGCCCGTCGATAGAAATCGATGGGAGGAGTAGGGATGATCGCGAAAATGATGAACATGAGCTATAAATGTATGAAAGCTCCACTGAAGCTAAGTGGGGTGTGCATCCAACTTGCTTGCTCAAGAATACCTCAGGCATTTGAGGAAGCCCGTCATCAGAATATACAAGCCAAGTTTATGAAAAAGTGATCCCCACTAGCATATGAATAATATAACATGAGACTCCCTATATGAAGAACAAGGTGCCACTTTGAGCCACAAGTGTTGTAAAGGATAGTAGCAAAGTCCATTCTCTCTTCTTATCTCATTCATTTTTTATGGCGGGCTCATTTGGCCTCCCCAATTTTCATTTCCTCACTACGACAATGCTCTAATAATGATGATCATCACACTATTATTTACTTAAAACTCAATATCAAAACTGATAGGACCATATGACTCTGAATGAATGCCTCATGACCCACAAGTATAGGGGATCAATCGTAGTTCTTCCAATAGGTACGAATGTCGAACCTAACGAGGAGCAGAAGGAAATGATAAGTATATTTCAGCAAGGAATTATGTGCAAGTGTTGTAAGTAGCAGTGATAGATAATTTTGTAGCAAGATAATTCGTAACAAATAACAAGTAAAAATAGTATTAAAGGTACATCAAAGTAACCCAATCCTTTTGCAGCAAAGCACGGGCCTTAAAGTTCTCTTATATAAAGCAAGCGCTCCCGAGGACACATGGGAATTTTTGTCTAGTCATGTTCACCATATTAAGTTGATTCGCATTCGCTACTTTGACGATTTGATATGTGGGTGGACCATTGCTAATGTGTTGCTCTTACTTGAACCTACTTATGATTATCTTTTCTCACAAACATACGCAACTACGAAAGAAGAATTAAGAATAATCTAACCATAGCATGAAACATGTGGATCAAAATCAGCCCCTTATGAAGCAACGCATAAACTGGGGTTCAAGCTTCTATCACTCTCTCAACCCAGCATCTATGTGTTACTCCACAATGACTTCCCTTAGGCCCATAACATGGTGAAGTTTCATGTAGTCAACGTTCACATGACACTACTAATAGAAGTAACAACATCCATATCATCAAAATATCTAACGAATACTAACTTTACATGATTACTTATAACAAGACTTCTGCCATGTCCTTAGGAATACTAATTACTACTCACACAACATCAACATGTTCAAGACGAGAGGTCTAATAATAATAATGAAGGATCTGAACATAATGTCTTCCACCAAGTAATCCAACAAGCATCAACTACAAGGTGTAATAAACATTACTAGCAACCTAGAGCTACCGATCTGAGATTTTGAGACAAAGATTGAATACACGTGATGAACTAGGGTTGGAGATGAGATGGTGGTGGTGAAGATGTTAATGAAGATTGGTCCTCCCACAAAGGAGGAAGCGTTGGTGATGACGATGGCTTCGATTTCCCCCTCCCGTAGGGTAACTCCCCTGATAGAATATCTCCACGGGAGTGCAGAATGGCCTCTGCCCAGGTTTCCGTCACGAGACGGCGGCGCTTCATCCTGAAAGATAACTTATGATTTTTCTAGGGTAATGGACAAGATCAACACAAATATCAATAATAAATCATGATGCAAAATGAGAATATCAATTCCTCTGGCATTATACCAGGATGTGCAAAGATCTAGTGTGACATGTATAGAAACAAGCTTTTCCACAAATACAATGTCAGCTCTATATGATCATGCAAAGCATTATGATGATGAAAGAACTACTCATGTGAAGTGACGATGGCATTTGCATGGCAATATATCTCGGAATGGCTATGGAAATGCCATGATAGTTAGATATGGTGGCTCTTTTCAGAAGGATATAAAAAGGTCTATGTGCAATAGAGCGTGTCATGTCACGGGGTTTGGATGCACCGGCGAAAGTTGCACCGATCCTCAAGGTGAGAACAGGCGATGCACGGTACAGAAGAAGCTAGCAAATATGAGGAGGAGAGAGTGCGCATGTCCATGGTGTCACATTAGTCATGAATAAGTCATATACTTATTGCAAAGTTTTCTTAGTTTTATCACAAATCAAAGTACTACTCGCATGCCCCTGGGGAGAGGGTCGGTAGGAATTAACCACTGTGCGACTCCGACTCAAAACAACACTAGGATTTCAACGACGAATAGAAATGCTCACACATCATCACCATGCCCTTTTAAAAAAACTAGATGAACAAGAAGTTTCACATCTCTTAATATCGACACCTATCTAAATTAATAATAATGCACTCACACCTTTTTCATGTCACCACATCAATATCATTAACCCACAATTTCTCTATATGTCCTACATGATGGTTTTAGTTATCACTCATTGAATACTCATTATTTCTGATCTAGTCTTATGACCCGTGAAAATTATCATCACTATTTTTCCAGATCTCAAACAAATATAAGTGAAGAACAAGAGGATAATATTTCTATAAAATCTACACACCATCGTGCTCAAAAACATGTAAGTCAAGTACTATAGCAATTGCTAAGCTCAAAAGATATAAGTGAAGCACGTAGAGTATTCTAACAAATTGTGATGATGTGGTATATCTCTCAAATAGGTGTTTCTAGCAAACAATGATTGTGATAAACTGAAAGTAAACGCAAAAAAAACGACACTCCAAGCAAAACTCATATCATGGGATGAATAAAAACATAGCTCCAAGTAACATACTCATGGATTGAGACGAAAAGAGGGGATTCCTTCTAGGGCATCCCCAAGCTTATATGCTTGAGTATTCCGTGAATATTACCTTGAGGTTCCTTGGGAATCCACAAGCTTAGGATTTTTCTGCTCCTCAATCCTTTGTCCATCGGGACAATACCCAAAACTTGAAAACTTCAATCACATACAACTCAACAAAACTTCGTGAGACCCGTTAGTATAAGAACATATCAAATATTTTCAGGTTCTTTTACAAATTGATTATTATTTTATTTTAGCATAGGTTACTGTATCTTAACTCCTCCATGACTTATACCCCCCGATACAATCCATAACATCATCAAAATAAGCAAACAACACATGCAAAAACAAAATCTAACTGAAACAGAACAGTCTTTAGTAAACTATAATGAACATATACTTTTGTAATTCGAAAAATTCTGAAAAATTAGGAAGACCTGAGGCATTTATATAGAAATAATGTGTAAAAAGTTCAGCTTAAAAATACATCCCCTTAAAATGGAAGATTTTTTGCACTCGATGTCAAAGTTTTTGTTTTTACACCTTATCAATTCTACTCATCATGCAAATCATCCCAAAGGCTTTAATTGGCACAAACACTAATTGAAACATAAAAACACAATCATTACATAGGTAATAGTCATGTTATCACAAACTAATAGAAAATAAAAAGACAAAATAAAGATAAATATTGGGCTACCTCCCAACAAGCGCTATTGTTTTAGGCCCCTAGCTAGGCATATTGCATAGTTTAAAGTGTGTCATCTTTGACACTCAACCCATAAGTGTCCCTCATGATTGATTAATATGGTGGAACAATTATATTTCTTACGAAGTGTTCCATTCCTTACTTTAATGGACATTGGAATCTTATATTACGCTCTTATATTACCTATAGTTCGAAGGAAGGGTCTTCCAAGTGTAATTGGACAAGTAGGGTTGCAATCAATATCAAGCACAATGAAATATACACGCACATAATTTTTATTTTCAATTATTAGCACATCATTTATTCTAACCAAGGGTTTCTTAATGGTAGAATCCGCGATATGCAAGCTTAGGGAACATTCTTCAATATTACTGAGACCAAGTACATCACTAAAGTTTTAGGTATAGTTGAGACACTAGCACCAAGGTCACAAAAAGCATCGCATTAATATTTATTTATCTTAATTTTGATAGTAGGTTACCACTCGTCATGCAACTTTCTAGGAATATAAACTTCAAGCTCAAGTTTCTCATCATAAGCTTTCACCATAGCTTCCACCATATGTTGAGTAAAAGATTTCTTTTGTTCATAAGCATTGGGTGAGATGATAATGGATTGCAGAAAGGAAATACATTATACTAAATAGAAATTATCATAATTAAAGTCCTTGCAATTCAAAATAGTGGTCTCATCACTAGTTAAAGTTTTGACCTCTCCAAACCCACTTGTTTAGTTTTAGCATTGATATAATCACCCTCCAAGAAAACAAGACGCTCCTTTACTAGAGTTGACTCATCTCTAGTACCTTTATCATTAACATTCAAACAAGTAAACAAAGATTCAATAGGAGAAGTACCAATCATTTTAAGATCTTCGTCATGATTCCGGTAAAAAACGGGTTGAAGAGCTTTTTCTAAGAATTCCCGCTTAGCTTTCAACTTAGCGATACTCTCCTTACTTTAGTTAATAGGAACTTGGATAGATTTAATAGTCTCACTAAAAACATGCTTAGGAGGCAAAAAAATTAAGAGTTTCTACATCAAGAACAATCATATCCATGTTTTTAGCAAAAGTATCAACAACATGCAATTTTTCTTATACCATAGTATTGAAAACTTTGTGAGAATTAATGAATTCCTTTATTGTGTTATCAAGATCAGCGAGTATCCTATTAGAATTTGTATAGTAATTCCATAAGAATTTCCGTAACCATTAGGATTATTACGTGTATACGGCCCAACATTGTAATTACCCATATAAGCATTGTTGTTGAAATTATTTCGCGAGACAAAGTTGACATCAATAGCATCATTTTTTGTGCAGTCAAGGTAGAAAAAGGGAATATCGTTAGGATCAACATAAGTATTTTTATTAGCAACCAAATTCATAAGCGCATCCACTTTTTCACTCAAGGTAGCGATTTCGTCAACATAGTTTACCTTCTTACCAGTTGGAGCTCTTTCGGTAGGCCATTGAGAATAGTTGGCCATGATGTTCTCCAGAAGTTTGGTGGCCTCTCCTAAGGTCACCTCCATGAAGGTACCACCTACGACAGAATCTAGAAGATTTCTAGACACAAAGTTTAGTTTAGCATAGAAATTTTGGATAATCATCCACAAGTTTAAGACATGTGTTGGACAATTTTTTATCATCAATTTCATCCTCTCCCAATCTTGTGCAACATATTTGTGATCTTGGTGTTTAAAATTCATTATTTGATTTCTAAGGGGAATGATTTTAATAGGAGGAAAATTCTTGGCAATAAAGGCATCTTTACACTTAGTCCCATGTTCCAATACTATTAAGAGGTGGAGATGGAAACCAAGCTTTAGCTTTCTCTCTTTGTGAAAATGGAAACAATTTTAATTTTGCAATATCATTATCCATATCCCTTTTATTTTTCATATCACAAAGTTCAACAAAGGTATTGAGATGTGAAGCGGGATCCTCATTAGGACTTCCCGAAAATTGCTCTTTCAAGACAAGATTCAGTAATGCAGCATTAATATCAAAAGCATCCACACTAGCGGCGGGTGGTATAGGAGTACTAATAACATCATTGTTATTAGTATTTGTCAAGTCACAGAACTTACTAGTATCTTGAGACATGGTGACCGAGCAAGCAAAGTATCAAGCATGACTAGCAAACTAGAGAGCGAAGATGCAATCTAGTGACAAGCAAACTAGCAAAGATAAATATTTTGTATTTTTATGTTTTTGTGAGACAAAATAAATATACCAGAAAATAAAAATAGGAACAAATGAATGAAATTTTGTGTGGAATTACTTAGTAGTTGGCGATGATATTCCGCAGAAACAGCGCCACAAATCCTTCTTGATACTTGTGATGTGTGTTGGGTTTTCCTTGGAGAGGAACGAGTTATTCTAGCATAATGTGGTTAAGTATTTCCCTCAGTTATAAAACCATGGTTTATCGAACCAATAGTAATATAAACCACAACCGTCTTCAAAGGTTGCACACAAAAGAACAAACAACTTGCACCCAACACGGGCAAGAGGGTTGTCAATCCTCTTGTCTTGTTATTTCCAAGCAAGTGAGGTGTGTATATTATTGTAGATAGCAAGACAAAATAAAAACAAGTAAAGGGCAGCAAGGTAATGAAGGTTTTATCAATATTTTGTGAATAGACCCGGGGTTCATAACTTTCCCTAATGGCATCTCTCATAAAAAAATAGCATACAATATTCACGGCAATGATCATGTGTATATAGGCATCACGTCCATAAAAAATAGGCCGACTCATGCCTGCACCTATTACTATTACTCCACTCATCGACTGCTATCCAGCATGCATCTAGAGTATTAAGTAAAACAGAGTAATCTATGAAGAACAATGACATGATGTAGATAAAGTAAACTCAAGCAATATGAATAAACCCCATTGTTTGATCCTTAGTAGCAGCAACACAATGAAGCATCTTGTCCCCTTCTGTCAGTGGGATATAGAAATTCGCCAAGTTGAACCTACCACAACGCACCTCTCCCACTGAAAAATATCGATCTAGTTGGCCAAACTATTTCAATGGATTAGAGAGAATTATGAAGCTATCATAATCATGCACATAAGAATCATATAAGTATTTAAAGGAGACTCAAATATTTATCATGAATAATCTAAACATAAACCCATAATTTATCATATCCCGACAAATGCACCACACAAAAGGAATTACATCATATGGATAAAAGCAAAGTTGTAATGATCATTGTATTGAAGATCAAAGAGAGAGAGAGATTGCCATCTAGGCACTCGCCATGGACCCATAGGTCTATGGTGAACTACTCAAACATCATCGCGAGGGCAGCAAGGTTGATGAAGAGGCCCTCCGTGATCGATTCCCCATCCGGCAGTGTGCCGGAAGGGAGCTCCAGATGGAATCCTGTCAGAATAGAGACTTTGGCGGTGGAAAAAGTGTTTTGGGACTCCCTGTGTGTTTTTCGGATAGATTAGAATTTATAAACCAAAGAACAGAGTCGGGAGGGACACGAGGGAGGCACAAGCTATCAGGGCATGACCGCCCCCTAGGTCGTGCCATGTTGTCTTGTGGGACCCTCGTGAGGCCTCCAGCCTTCTTCGATTGCTCGTTGGTCATCTTTTGGTCCAGAAAAAAATTCCAAAAAGTTTCACGACAATTGGACTTATTTTGGCATGGAAAACCTGAATATTGAAAAAAACGCAACAAACAATAACAAGCACTGGGCACTGGGTCAATAGGTTAGTTCTCAAAAATAATATAAAATGGTAAATAAATACCCCAAAATTATTCTAGAATGACAATATATCAACATGGAACAATAAAAATTTATAGATACGTTGGAGATGTTTCAAACATGCACAATACAACCTTGATAATGATCACCACTTGATGTCATCCTCCATGTGGGTCATATGAGATCTTTCCCTTGATGCATGCCCATGGAAACATACCTAACCCCACCAACAACTGTCATATATACAATGGGTTAGTACACAAAGTGTAACGGACAATGCTTAGCATACCATGGGATCACTTGAACGCACTCGGTACATCTCTTTACGCTTTGTGTGTTGATCAACTCGAATCCATGTTTGTACTTAGTCCATATCAACCTTGTATTTTATATTCTCTCTTCATAAAGACGATGTCTTGAAGTTAAACATGAATTTTTCCACAATCTTCTTCTTCAGGATATGCTTGCAATAGGCTCAACTCAAGCATGACCAATCTTTGGATAACTCCTTGCATAGCAGCTTGTGGACACCTAAACTATTTCTTATAACCTTGAAACAAACATATAGTCTTCAAGCAATGCACATAATGTTTCTGTAAAATATACACGCCATAGTGCTCAAAAAGATGTAAGTTAAGTACTCTAAAAGATTAAATAACGGTGTTTGGACTCTGGAACTGTATTGGAAGAGAGAAGAAAACAAAGAGAAAAGTGAATGAGAGATCCAATCTTGGAGGGGCTCCCGCCCTTCTGGAACAATGGAAGCCGAGGAATAGAGGGAAGTCCTCTCCCATTCTAGGGGAGAGGCCAAGGAAGGATAAGGAGGGGGATCTTTTGTCGGGGTTAAATTCCATTTATCTTGGGTAGGGGGTCTCGAGATGGTTATCTTAGCTAGATGGTAACAAGATGAACAAGGGACACAATGTTTATCCAGGTTCGGGACCTCCCTAAGAGGTAAAACCCTATGTCTTTCTTCTGTTTTATTGATGGTGTTGGAGTACGAAGTACAAGATGATCTACCTCGAGATCGTATGTGAATGTATGATTGTCAACCCTAAGGGCTTAAACCCTTCGACTTATATAGGGACTGAGGGTACCTAGGGTTTACATGAGGTCGGTTTCTTTTAGAGATAGACATGCCAATAATATAAATGCATCCTGGAGTATACACCAAGTCTTTAGAAAATCTCATCTTGAGCACGTCGAAGGGCAAGAAAATTGGAAGGGTGTGACTGTCGCCTAGATGGGGGGATAGGTGCTTTAAAATAATTATAGTTTAGGCTTGAACAAATGCATAATAAAACTAGCATTTAATTAGTCAAACACAAAACCTAAAACAACTAGGCTCACCTATGTGCACCAACAACTTGTGCTAAGCACCATAAACAAGTAAGTGATAGAAAGATTTATATAAGGGACAATATGGCTATCACAAAGTAAAGTCCATCACTAAAGGGCTCGGGTAAGAGATAGCCAGGGCAAACGGTGAAGATGATGTATCATGAAGTTCACACCCTTGCAGATGCTAATCTACATTTGGAGCGGTGTGGAGGCACAATGCTCCCCAAGAAGCCACTAGGGCCACAGTACTATCCTCATGCCCTCGTACAATGGAAGATGTCGTGATTCCACTAAGGGACACTTGAGGGCGGTCACCGAACCGTACAAATGGAAACCATTGGGGGCGGTCACCGAACCTGTACCCAATGCTTGGGGCAATCTCCATGACCTAATTGGAGAACTCGAGGCTTTCCCGGAGCTTTACACCACAATAATTGAGCTCTAAGGCACCATCAAGCTTGTAGGACGCCAAAGCACCCAAGATGAACAAGCTCTAGGGTACCTAGCACCCAAGAGTAATAAGCTTCTCAAGCTTCACTTCCATATATCACCGTGGAGAACTCAAACCGATGCAACTAATGCAATGGCAAGTACACACAAAGTGGTCAAGTCCCTCACACTCAAATCCCTCCACAACAACAAAAGCTATGGAGGAGTATGAGAGGAAGAAGAATCGATCAAGATGCAAGGGGTTCCCCTCACATAGAGGAGAGAGTGATTGGTGGAAACATAGATCTAGATCTTATCTCTCTTTTCCCTCAAGAACTAGCAAGAATAGTTGGAGGGACTGAGAGTTAGCAAGCTCGAAGAAGGTCAACAATGGGGGGCAAAAATGAGCTCAAAGGATATGGTTCAATGGGGTAAGAAGAAACCTGTTATAGGAAAGTTAAAATCCAACCATTACCCCCTCAACCCGCACAAAACGGGTACTAACGCTCCACAGAGCGGTACTACCGCCCATAAGAGGTAGTACCGCTGCTGGGAGCGGTACTACCGCTGGGGCAGAGAGCCACATATCTGAGGGTAGGTAGGAGAGTGGTAGTTCTGTCGGAGCGGTACTACTGCAAATAAGAGGTAGTACCCCATCCTACTACCTCTCAGGATCCACTAAGGATTCAGCCTGAGAAAACATGGGCGGAATTCGTGTGGTAGTAATAAGATACCAACTGAAGGAAAACAAACAAGAGTTATCAAGTTCCCAAAAGAGAGCTAGGTTCCAAACAAACCAAACCCTCGACAAGTTTTCATGATGGCAATAAGCACCATAAAGAACAAGACTTGCCTCCTACCAACACACACTTGATGGGGATCAAAAGATTTTATGATATACGCATAAAGAGAGTGTTCTAAAGAAGATAGGATAGCTGACCAGGGCGGTACTACCACAGATAAGAGGTAGTAAGGCTGCTGGGAGCAGTACTACCACTGGGATCTTTCCGGACCAAAACAAAGGCAACACATGAATGCAGGAACACCAGAACTACCATAACTTCTGCAAGTGAGTTCCGAATTGAGCAAACTAAAGCTTGTTGGATTGATAAGGTTATCATAAGAAGAGGCAGTATGATAATGGCAACGATATAAAGATGTGAAATCTCTATGAATGAAGAACTAGAAAAAATACCAACATCGAAAACATCATAGAAGATGCATATGGACTTCGTTTTCGATGAACTCAAGCTTGTCATGAAGATGACCATAAGATCAAGAACTCACCAAGATAAAATCCAACCAAGAACTAAGAAATATGATGATGCCAAGAATGCAATGGTTTGAGCTCTCAACGAACGATACGATCAAGCTACTCGCTTGAGACCCCCCCCCCCCTAGATAGTTCGACAATCGATCCTATAACCCGGTCTCCCAACTAACACACTGAGACCGGTAAAATAAAAAACTTATCAAAGACAAACCTTTGCCTTGCGCATAGACCACTTGAGCTAAATGATGACGATGTTGTCCTCCTCAAGATGGACCACCTTTCTTGATTGCGATGGCTCGATGAAGTCTAGTAGATTGCTCCCCATATTGCACTATGGGCGAGCCACTCCTTAGCACATCTTCACAAGTCCATTGCCACCATAATGGATGAAAAGATTCAAGCATGATCTCTTCGTGATGCTCCACTTGAACTTGCACACTGCAATCTTGATGACGATTACCACTTGATGTCATCCTACATGGGTCATAAGAGATCTTCCTCTCGACGCAAGCCCATGAAATCATACCTAACCCCACATAGAACTCTCACGTAGACCATGGGTTAGTACACAAAGCATAATGGACAATGCTTACCATACCATGGGATCACTTGATCCCCCTCGGTACATCTTGTACGCTTTATGTGTTGATCAACTTGATTCACTCTTTGACTTAGTCTTGATCAACCTTGAATCGTATCTTCTCTATGGCCAATCTTGGGATAAAACCATGAATACCACCTTGGTCACCATATAAACTCCTTGAAACCAATAGATGGATTTCAAGAAGTGCTTATGGATAAATCCTTCGAATATAACTCACGACAACAATTAGTCCATAGGGATTGTCATCAATTACCGAAATCACGCACAGAGAAATATGCTCTAACAGTAATCTTGCTCCAAAACCACCAAAACCACACATCGAATATCCAGGGATCCTCAACCGCCCACTATAATTGAGCTGATGTTGTTAGCATCCCCTAATCCCGCACATTGCCACCTCTCTCCCTCTCTCTTCTCGCGTCCGCGTAGCATCGCCAGGGAACATAGTCGTGGCAATCATATCCATCAACTTTGCAGTGATCATCAACATGTTTCTCCTTGTGTATGCGACGAATAATCTCCCTCAACCTGATGTAATCTCTACTTGAACATGGTGTTTGATGTTATATATTATTATCCTATGATGAGATCCATCTCTATTATGTCTGAGTAGTTTCTTTTTGTTCTATAAGTTAATTGTGATATGTTATGCTTGATTTGAGTTGTATGTCATTATGGTGTTTTCCTATTGTACCCATTGCTTACACACAAGTGTCGGATTCATGTTGTAGGGTGTTGCAATTTGTGATTGATTTGCTTATGATGGGTTGCTAGAGTGATTTAAACCAAAACCCAGTTCATGGGTCGTTGCATATGGGATTGAAGGGAACCTTAGATTATAATGCTATGGTTGTATTTTACGTTAATGACCATGTTATTATTTGCCTATGCTTGCTAATAGTTTCAATCATAAGTACAAGTAGTCAATGGATTTTGCCACATTTTAGCGTAGGCTTCTCCCGCATAAAACACTGCAATAGAAAATTATCAATATTGTTTCGTATCTAATTGCCTAAGATAATCCTTTTCTTTATTGTTTTTCTAAAATCCTATATTTTATACTTATTTTATTTAAACAAAAACTAAAATTTATTTATACATTCTTTATTATCTTGCAAAGTTATCTTTCATACCCATGAAGTAGATTTATCTCTTCTTTCTAGATAAAGCAAACTTTGGTGTGAGTAGGGTTGTATAAGTGGTTGATAGAACCTTAGAGAATACAAACTCTACCTTTAGGTCCTTCTTGGGTTCGATACTCTTACTTACCTAAAAGGCTACAATTGGTCCATTACACTTGTGGGTTATCAGCCACCTCGCCATTTTTCATTGAACCCCAACATATGTTAATGTCTCTCACTATTCCAAGGAAAGGAGCGGTAACTCGAGATGAGGGTGTCTCTGCCCTTGACCATGCGTCGCTGGTTAGGCCGTTGGTTGCATCATCATTGCCTTTGTATCGCTCAATGTGAGAGAATGGTGTGAGAAAGAAGGGTTCTGTCCGATCTTGGCGTGATGAAGTGGCTCTCTCCGAGCTGGTTCAAGGCGATCCAAGTGGCGAGACAATGACATATAGGCCCCCAATGTCTTATTTGTAGTCCAACAACTAATCATCACGATTATGTGTTTGTAGTCATTAAATATAAAATCTCAAGTATCAATTGAAATTTATCAGTTTAGTTTGGGTTACAATGGTTGTTAGATATGTATCTTTGTGCCACTTTTGTCTATTTGATAACTCCATTCTGATTTATCTTTTGTAGACCCGATTATAGTTAATGTGTAACTGAGCCTATCGCTCTTTGCGTATTACAATATGTTTAATTGTGTGTAACCTACTTTTAAATGCTAGATGTACTTCTTGTTTGCACCCCTTCCGTTTTGTTTTAGTGTGTTTGTTTTCTCATTTCAGTGAGTATGTAGTTCATATTGAAATATCCAGGACATCTTTAATTCAAACAAAGCTAGTACGTGGCAAAGAAGTGGCCTTTTTTGTATTGTGTGGAAGTATGGTTTAAAGAATCAAGGGAACCTCTTGAAAACGGATTGATTCTCTTTTTTAGACGGAGGCACAAGCTTTGCCCATTCATTAATTAAAAAGAAGAGAGTTGACCGGCTAGTTGGTGAAAACCGAACAGAACCATTACAAGCTAACCAGACAAAGCAACGAACCACACCCCAATGATGCAAGCGGACCCTAGTCATGAGGCCACAAGACCACAAAGAAAGATACACAAACGCCAACAACACAGTACCTCTACAAACCACTTATAGATGAGCTTCAACGTCATAAATAAGCCCCTACAACTGGCTTGAGAGAAAAACATCAACAAAAACAACGACCAAAAGCACAATCATGATAACATGCCAAGACACAATGCAAGTGATTCAATATTAGAACATTAACGAACTACATGCATGTGAAATCAAATTAATCAATACAAAAATGCTCTCAAGGCGAGTTCTCTTGACGGCTTAAAAAATAAGCCACCTCCACCTCAGCTTTCTCCATAAGCCGTCTCGCTCATTCATTGGGGCTTCTTAACTAGTTATGCCATAACTAACTTAGAAGCCTCAATAAGTTTAGGAAGCGGCTTACTTTTTAAGCTGGGAAGAGGCAACTTATCTTTTACGGTGCCCAAAAGAACTGCCCCTTACTCTATAAGACTTAATTTCCTTTTTCTCCTAACCCTAGGTGGCTAGGGCAAACTCCCCCCTCCAGATTTCACCGACGAACCCGTAGATTTATCTCCACTCTGCCTACCGTTCCGATGGTCGGTAGCGGGGAGGGGAATCCCCTTGTATCCGCTCCAGTTAGCAGTGTAGGTTAGGGTTCTTTTAGTCCTTGTAGGTGCTGCGTCGCCGGATGACGACGCTTCTTCTTCGAGTTCTTCTTTCGGGCTCCTATCCTTTTGGAATTCGTCCGTCTGGACATAGTCGATAGAGCTGAGGCGTAGATTCCTACTGTCTCCTTGGTGCGGTGAGGTTAGAGCTTTTGGTCACATGACAAAATTTGGTGTGAGGTACTTCAAATCTATGAAATTGTTCAGTGGCGATGACTGCGGCTCTAGGACGCTCGTCCTTAGGGGCTTGTGCACCAAGACTTCCCGACTGTTGTCGACAAGGTTAAGCTAGCTCCGGTCGGGTGAGCAGCGACATCGACACGTCGGCGGCTCGTTCTGCCGACGGTAGTGGTCTCGTTATCTTGGTGTAATCTTCATTATGTTTAAAATGCTTTGTATTTCTAGCGAACTTTTATAACTGATTTCATGCTTTACGGAAAACACTCTTTGTCAAGTGAAACCAAATTAACCAATACAACAACGATCTTAGTCAAGTCTTAAATTCCATCGCAGCTTTACTTGTTTTGCAAGGGACAAGAGACGACAAGAGATGAAGTAAGTTGCTAGTTAGCATTAGCTCCTGTACTACTCCACCTACCAATTTATATATGGCTAAATAATTAACGAGCGAGCTTCGCTTTTGAGACATTTGACTTCTGCTATACCTGTTATAAAATATAAGTCTGAACTCAAACTGCCCATGGATCAAATTGGAAATTATTCTGGGATGAAAAGGGTATGTATCATATAAATAGGTGGGTTAGTTCAGTGGTGGGTGTTCGATTTAGTTAAGAGGATCCTATGCAACTTGCAAGTACTTCCCAGCTTTAGTGACCATAAAACCTTATCAGAGCATTGTCGTCCAAGAGTATGTGGTACACCTGTAAGGCTTAGGCTTGATGGAATATCGTAACCTTTCTCGCGCCTGTTCCATGTGAGCGTAGCCCATCCACCAAACTGCACGTATAAATGCAGCATGTGGGAAACACGAGTATTTTATATGCTGTGAAGTATTAATTGGGATGGACCTTTTTGGTGTTTGGTTAATTGGATTAAAATTCGACAAAAGCTCGCATGTACCACGAAATTGACTAACAGAATTAGGGCTCCTTTGATACAAAGGAATTTCATTGGATTTTCGGAGGATTTGGATCTTTAGGATTTTTTCCTACGATGGTCGTTTGATTCGTAGGATTGAAATCCTTTGTAATTTTTTCATAGGATTCGTTTGTACTATATTTAAAAAAAAATTCCATCCATTCATACCTTTTTATAGAATTCCTTTATTTTTTCTGTACTATCTAACACACTTTCAAATCCTGTAGTGTAGAAAAGGACATGTCACTCTATTCCTACGTTTATCTTATTCCTGCATTTTGAGAATCTACAAATCAAAGACGCCCTTAGACTTATCACACCTCGACGCGGCAGTCACACCTCGACGCGGAAACGAGGAGGCCACAAAATGTACTCGAAGGAAGGCTGGCCCGACACACCGATACTGTATTTCGTTTAACAGCCAAAAAATGGTGACGTCCACCCGCCGCTCCATCCATCACCGGCAGCCTTTTTTTTAAGTTTTACTAATAATTTTTGTTTTCATGAAAAATTTTTAAGTCTCATCTAAGTTTTGCATCGTACAGTGTGATTTATAGCTCCAAGATTCGTACTGTTTTGAGCAGGCGGAATAATTTTGGGATGTCATCCCGTGGTTTTCGTTTTTGCCTCGCCCGTTGCCGGTTTTTTTGTTCGGTTTCCGTCTCTTCTTTAATGGGCCGTAGGGGAATAGCTTACGTTGGTTGTCACCTTTTTATTGTCAGTGTGTGCATTTTTTCTTTTTTCCTTTGAGAAATGTGAGAGGGAGTAAAAGCAACTCTAGCACGTCCGTAAAAGTCTATAAAAGAGTTGTAAACTTCTCTCACCGGCATCTAGCTGATCTCCTAAGAGCATGGTTAATAGTATATCGAGCTGCTGACTATAACCCATTGTCATGTTATCTATAGTTTATTTTATAGGTAATTTATATAATAGTTTGTTAAAAAAATGTATTATTTTTTTATTATATGATCCATTTTTCACTCTTACAAAGTGTCTACGAGCACGTGCTAGCGATGACTTTTAACTAAGAGTCCGCTTATATTTTCTTTTTTTTTCTTTCCTTCAACTAAAAAAATATATTTTTATTTTTTATAGTCAGCTGACTCAGTTTTATTGTACTTGTTCTAAACCGGTGAGAAAAGTAATCTTTTTACTCCTCTAGCTATCTCACCGCTAAATTTACTCCACAACGGCTGGTTGGAATAAAAGAAAAGCGTCAAGGCCCTCTTGTGGCCAGCCCGCGACTCCCGAGAAGCCTCCTTATGGACGACGATGATCTCAGGCCTCGCCGGCGACCTCTACTCGGCGGTCAATGGCATCAAGCATGTTGTCCAGCTACTACGTCGTGTACAACGGCCACAATGGGTTAGTGGCAACGCTGGTGCATTCGGTTGAATTTTCGGATGCAACGGCCACAGTCTACGTATATCTTGTCGTACCTGCGACTCTGGTTCATGAGGCGCCTGCTCATGGTGTGTGTGCTCAAACGGGTGCTACTACTTTGTGTAGGTGTTTGGTTTCCCCAAAGAAGGAAGGGTGAAACACTATAGTGCCACATAGTATTTTCCTCGGTTGAAAACAAGGTTATGGAACCACCGAAAGACAACACACAAACAACGTTAACAATACCTTACACGTCTCCAACGTATCTATAATTCTTGATTGTTTTATGTTGTTATATTATCAATCTTAAATACTTTATATGTAATTATACGCTATATTATATCATTCTTTTGGACTAACCTATTAACCTAGTGTCCAGTGCCAGTTTCTGTTTTTTAACGTATTTTTGACTTTTTTCAGAAAATCAATACCAAACGTAGTCCAAACACGATTAAACTTTTCGATGATTTTTTCTGGACCAAAAGAGACCTCTGAAGCTTCGTAGCAGACCAGAAGAGCCACGAGGTGGCGACGAGCCTGAGGGGTAGGGCACACCCCCCGAGCTCGTGGCGCCCTTGTGCACCCTCCTGGCCTAATTTCACTTCTATAAATCATGAAATATTTCAGAAACACCAAGGAGCCACCCGAAACACTTTTTTCACCGTCGTAAGTCTCTGCTCGGGCGTGGTCCCATATGAAGACCCTTTTTGGTACCCTGTCGGAGGGGGAATCGATCGCGGAGGCCGTCTACACCAACCTTGCTACCTCCATGATGATGTGTGAGTAGTTAAGCACACACCTATGGGTCCATAGCTACTAGCTACATAGCTTCTTCTCTCTTTTTGGTCTTCGATACCATTTTCTTCGCGATTCCCGTGGTGATTTATCTGATGTATTTTTTTCTTTTGCGATGTGTTTATTGAGATCCGCTGATTTGTGGAGTTAATATCAATTTATTCATTGAAAGTAATTGAGTCTTCTCTGAACTTTATTATGCACGATTGTTATATCATTGTATTTCTCTTCGATCTATCCGTTTGGTTTGGCCAACTAGATTGATTTATCTTTTGTGGGAGTGGTGCATTGTAGTGGGTTCAATCTTATGGTGCTCTATATCCCAGTGTTAGAAGGGGACAAGACACATATTTGTATTGTTGGAGTACTAAGGATAAAACGATGGAGTTTATTCATATTGATTGGGTTTACTTCCTCTACATCATGTCACCTCTCTCCAAGCACTACTTTGTTTGCATGAACTTAATACCTAGAGAGGCAAGCATAGAAGCGCTCTCGAAGTGGAGTAATAGTAGTAGATGCAGAATCGTTTTGGCCTAATTGTTTATGAACGTAATGCCTATATAGATGATCATTGTTTTGAATAACAACATAACTATGCACTTTTATATCATTTGTCCAACATTAACCTGTCTACCCACCGTGTGCTTTGTTTTCAAGAGAGAATCCTCTAGTGAAAACTATGCCCCCCGGGTCTACTTAATCATATTATTAAAAACCTAGAAATCTCACCTTTAATTACTTTGTTTTTTATTTTACTTTTATATATCTACCTGTATCAGAATTAATCCTTGCAAGTAACGAGTTCAGGGGGATTGACAACCCTCGTGCCCGCGTTGGGTGCAAGCGTTTGGTTTTGTGTGTGTAGATGCCCACGAAGAGTTTGCTTTGATTGTCCTATTGGTTCAATAAACCTTGGTTCTCACTGAGGGAAATACTTGTCGCTACTATATTGCTTCACCCTTCCTCTTTGGGGAAAAACTCAACGCAGCTCACAAGTAGCAAAATGAATTTCTAGTGTCGTTGCCTAGGAGACATCATCAAATTCTAATCAGGTTCATTCACACAAATTATCAATCACTTGTTCTACTTTTTATTTGCCTATTTATGGGATGTTACAAAAAAATCAAAAGCACAAAAATATTTCTATATATTTGCTTCTTTACTTCCTTTGCCACTATGGCTAGTTCTTTTCTTGTTGCTTATACTCCCGAGAATGAGGTTCTAAAATTTAAACAAAGGGGAGGAGAAAGTTTAAAAGATACTTGGTGTAGAATTTGTGATGCTCAAAATATATCAACTCATAAACAATCTACTGTTGTTCTTCTTCGCAATGTCTATGTGGGTATTACTACTTGGTATAGAATTATACTTGATACTATTACCGGAGGGAATTTCTTGAGTAGTACCCCTATTGATGTTTTTAATGCCATGGGAAATCTAATGGGATCACCACGTGTCACTATTAATCAAACGACATTAACTTTGGAGCATATTATGTGTAGGCTTGAAATCATTGACAATAAGATGCCTACCATTGAGCATATTGAAAACTTAGACATAAGAGTCCATAATCAAGTCAATCTTTTTGTCCCAAAAGTATGAACTACTTTAAAGATGCTAAAAGGTAAGGAGCCACTGATTAACGAGGAATTAGAACAAAGTATGTCTAAGATTGATAAGTTGGAGGAAATCATCATTAACTTGGGTTCCACTTTTTCTTGCGTTAAAACCATTGAGAGGACTCCTCCTAATAAGAATTCTAAGTTTGTCTATGTTCCTCAAAATAAAAATGCCATGTCTAATAAAAGGGATAAAGGTTTTAAAATGATAAGTGTGCAGCCTAACTCCATTAATATAATAAAGGAACGTATCATTGAAAACAAACATCCCCACTTTATTCCTAGAAGTGAAATTATTAATAACTTGTGTGCTAAAACTCCTAGGAGCCATGGTTGCATAATTGAGGATCTATATGTGAAGAATGACAACACTTCATACTATGCATTATGCCTAGCTAGGGGCATAAAACAATAGCGCCCGTTGGGAGGCAACCAAATAGTTATCTTGATTTTTTTCTTTTACTCTCTATTTTGGTGTGATAACATAATTATTGCTACTATATTAATTGTTTTTAATGTTTTAATTATTGTTTGTGTGAAGTAAAGCCTTTGAGATGATTTCGATGATAGCAAAATCGATCATGTGCCCAAACAAAAACTTTTGCGCGAGTAAAGAATTTATGTGGTTTTACTAGTACGTCTTTTTGATATGAATTATTTACGAAGTATGGCTATACACATTTCCTAGGTTTTCAGAAGTTTAAAGAATTTTTGGATTTACAGAAGTATGATTTGCGTACAGACCATTACTGATTTTTCTGTTTAGACAGATTCTGTTTTTTTTTTTGCCTGCATAATTTACTTGTTTTAATGATTCTATGACTTATATCGCGCGGTATAAGTCATGGAGAAGTTAGAATACAGTACCTATTAAGGAGTAATGAAATATTAGTCAATTTAGAACAGTACTTATGTTATGATATGTTCATTATATGAACGGTTCTCATGAGGTTTTTGTTGAGTTTCTTGTGTTGAAGTTTTCATGTTTTGGGTGAGACAACGATGGATGAAGGAATACACAGCAGCAAGAACCTAAGCCTGGGAATTCCCAAGACACCCCAAGGTAATATTCAAGGAAGACCATATCGTCAAAGCTTGGAGATGCCCTGGATAGCATCCCCTCTTTCATCTACAATCTATCGGTATGTCACTTGGAACTATATTTTTATTCATCACATGATATGAATTTTGCCTCGAACGTTGTACATTATAGTTTTCTTTTTTATTTTAGTTTTCCACAATCATTGTTTTGACACACACCTTTCGAGAGAGACACATGTTCATCATAATTTGTTAGAATACTCTGTTGGAAATATGCCCTAGAGACAATAATAAAATAGTTATTTATTATATTTCCCATTTCAGGATAATCGTTTATTATCCATGATATAATTGTATTGAATGAAAACATAAATGCATGTGTGGATATATAGACAAAACTATGTCCCTAGTAAGCCTCTAGTTGACTAGCTAGTTGATCAAGGATGGTTAAGGTTTTCTGACCATATACAAGTGTTGTCACTTGATGACTGGATCACATCATTGGGAGAATGATGTGATGGACAAGACCCAAACTATAAACGTGGCATGTGATAGTGTCATTTTGTTGCTATTGTTTTCTACGTGTCAAGTATTCATTCCCATGACCATGAGATCATGTAACTCACTGAATCCGGAGGAATACCTTGTGTGTATCAAACGTCGCAACGTTACTGGGTGACTATAAAGGTGCTCTACAGGTATCTCCGAAGGTGTCCGTTGAGTTAGCATGGATCAAGACTCGGATTTGTCACTCCGTGTGACGGAGAGGTATCTCGGGGCCCACTCAGTAATACAACATCACATATAAGCCTTGCAAGCAATGTGACTAAAGTGTTAGTCACGGGATCTTGTATGACAGAACGAGTAAAGAGGCTTGCCGGTAACAAGATTGAAATAGGTTTTTTTTTGACCGACAGATTGAAATAGGTATAGGTATACCGACGATCAAATCTCTCGCAAGTAACAAACCGAAGGACAAAGGGAATGTTATACGGGATTATATGAATCCTTGGCACAGAGGTTCAACCGATAAGATCTTCGTAGAATATGTAGGATCCAATATGGACATCTAGGTCCCGCTATTGGATATTGACCGGGTAGTGTCTTAGGTCATGTCTGCATAGTTCTCGAACCCGCAGGGTCTGCACACTTAAGGTTCGATGACGTTTTGGTATATTTGAGTTATAGGTGCTGGTGACCGAAGTTTCGTTTGGAGTCCTGAATGAGATCACGGACGCCACGAGGTTTTCCAGAATGGTCCGTAAACGAAGATTGATATATAGGATTGTTTCATTTGGCTTCTGGAAAGATTTCGGGCATTACCGGCAGTGTACCCAGAGTGACGAATGGGTTCCGGGGTTTTACCGGGAGGGGCCACCCACTCGGGAGAGAACCTAATAGGCCCATGGGTGGTATACCAGCCCTTAGTGGGCTGGTGTAGCCAGACCAATAGGTCTATTTTGCCCAAGGATAAAAAAACAATGCAAAAGGAAAAAAAAAGAGGAGGTGGGAAGGAAGGAAGGAAGGAAGGGACTCCTCGCTCCAAATTGAATTGGAGGAGGATCCCTCCTCCTCCCAATTTGGCCGACACCCTAGAGGCTCCCTTCAGCCTCAAGACTAGCCCCTCCCCTCCTCCTATATATACTAGAGGTTTTAGGGTTTTTGAGACACAACTTTGCCACGTGCAAGCCTAAACCTCTACTTCGTAGTTCTTCCTCTAGATCGGATTTCTGCGGAGCTCGGGCGGAGCCCTGCAGGAATAAGATCATCACCATCACCGGTGCACCGTCGCGCTGCTAGAGAACTCATTTACTTCCCCGTCTCTCTTGCTGGATCAAGAAGGCGGAGATCGCCATCGAGCTGTACGTGTGCTGAACGCGGAGGTGCCGTCCGTTTGGTGCTAGATCGGGACGGATCGTGGGATGACGGTGATTTGAATCACGAAGCAGTTCCACTACATCAACCGCGTTTCTTAACACTTCACGCTTAGCAATCTACAAGGGCATGTGGATCCGATCTCCCTCTCGTAGATGAAATCACCATGATAGGTCATCGTGTGCGTAGGAATTTTTTTTGTTTCCCATGCAACGTTCCCCAACAGTGGCATCATGAGCTAGGTTCATGCGTAGATGTAATCTCGAGTAGAACACAAAAGTTTTTATGGGCGTTGATGTTTGATTTGCTGCCCTCCTTAGTATTTTCTCGATTCGGCAGTATTGTTGGATTGAAGCGGCCCGGACCAACCTTACTCATACGCTTACGGGATACCGGTTTCCTCGACTAACATGCAACATGTTGCATAAAGATGACTGGCGGATGTCTGTTTCTTCAACTTTAGTTGAATCGGATTTGACCGAGGCGGTCCTTGGAGAAAGGTTAAATAGAAATTTGCATATCACCGTTGTGGCTTTGCGTAAGTAAGAGGCAATCATACTAGATACCCATAGCAGCCACGTAAAACATGCAACAACAAATTAGAGGATGTTTAACTTGTTTTTGCAGGGTATGCATGTGTTGTGATATGTCCTAAGACATGATGTGATATATTGGATGTATGAGATGATCATGTTTTAATAGTTAAATATCGACTTGAACGTGGATGCTACGGCAACCGGCATGAGCCATAGGGTTGTCTTTAAACTAATGTTTGTGCTTGCAGATGTGTTTACTATATTGCTAGGTTGTAGCTTTTGTAGTAATAGCATAGATAGCACGACAACCTCAATGGCGGCACGATGATGGATATCGTGGTGTGGCGCCGGTGATGATGAAGATCATGTCGGTGCTTTGGTGATGGAGATCAAGAAGCAAAAGATCATGGCCATATCATGTCACTTATGAATTGCATGTGATGTTAATCCTTTTATGCACCTTTTCTTGCTTAGAACGATGGTAGCATTATCAAGTGATCCCTCACTAAAATTTCAAGATAAAATTGTGTTCTCCCCGACTGTGCACCGTTGCGACAGTGCTTCATTTCAAGACACCACGTGATGATCGAGTGTGATAAACTCAACGTTCACATACAATGGGTGCAAAACAGTTGCACACGCAGAACACTTGGGTTAAACTTGACGAGCCTAGCATGTACACACATGGCCTCGTAACACAAGAGACCGAAAGGTCGAGCATGAATCGTATGGTTGATATGATTAACATAGAGATGTTTACCACTAAAACTACACTCAACTCACGTGATAATCGGACTTGAGTTAGTGAATTTGGATCATGACACACTCAAATAACTAGAGGCATGTCTATTTGTGTGGGAGTTTATTAGTAATATGATTAGCTGATCTCTAATTGTCTTGAACATAGTCTAAGTAAACTTTGCAATATTTTTATGTCGTAGATCAATGGCTTGCGCAGTAGCAACCCTGAATTTCAATACGTACCTAGAGAAAGCTAAGCTGAAAGATCATGGTAGAAACTTTGTAGACTGGGCTCGTAATCTGAGGCTTATCCTACAAGCTCGGCAAAAGAATTATGTCCTTGATGTAGTGCTAGGAGATGAACCACCCTCTATGGCTGAACAAGATGTTTTGAACACTTGGCAAGCGCGTAAGGAGGACTACTCAGTAGTTCAATGTGCAGTCTTGTATGGCTTAGAACCGGGACTTCAACGATGCTTTGAACGTCATGGAGCATATGAGATGTTCCAGGAGTTGAAGTTTATCTTTGAGAAGAATTCCCGGATTGAGAGGTATGAGACCTCCGATAAGTTCTATGCTTGCAAAATGGAGGAGAATTCATCTCTCAGTGAACATGTTCTCAAAATGTTTGGGTACTCAAACCGTCTAGCTGAGCTGGGGATTTATCTCCCGTAAGAGGCTATCACTGACAGAATTCTTCAATCACCTCCACCTACTACAAGAGCTTTGTATTGAACTATAACATGGAAGGGATGAATAAGTCACCCCACGAGTTATTTGCGATGCTGAAAGTCGCGGAGTCAGAAATCCGGAAAGAACATCAAGTGTTGATGGTCAATAAGACCACTGGTTTCAAGAAAAGTGGCAAAGGCAAGAAGGGTAACTCCAAGAAGAGCAGCAAAAATGTTGCCCCTCCCACAAAGAAACCCAAGGCTGGACCTAAGCCAGAAACTGAGTGCTATTATTCCAAGGGGATGGGTCACTAGAAGCGCAACTGCCCCAAGTATTTGGCTGATAAGAAGACGGCCAACGCCAAACAAGGTATATGTGATATACATGTTATTGATGTGTACCTAACCAACTCTCGTAGTAGTTCCTAGGTATTTGATATCGGTTCTGTTGCTCACATTTGCAACTCGAAGCAGGAACTGCAGAATAAAAGGCTGGCGAAGGATGAAGTGACGATGCGCGTGGGAAATGGTTCCAAGGTTGATGCAATCGCCGTCGGCACCGTCTCACATCAGTTACCATCGGGATTAGTTATGAACTTAAATAATTGTTATTTAGTGCATGCGTTAAGCATGAACATTATATCTGGATCTTGTTTATTGTGAGACGGTTACTCATTTAAGTCAGAGAATAATGGTTCTTCTATTTATATGATTAATATAATTTATGGTCATGCACCCAATGTGAGGGGTTTGTTCATATTGAACCTTGATTGTGATGACACACATAACATTGAGACCAAAAGATGTAGAGTTAAGAAATGATAGCGCCACCTTTTTGTGGCACTGTCGCTTAGGTCATATTGGTGTAAAGCGCATGAGGAAACTCCATGCTGATGGGCTTTTGGAGTCACTTGATTTTGAATCACTTGACACATGTGAACCATGCCTCATGGGCAAGATGACTAAGACTCCGTTCTCTGGAACAATGGAGCGTGCAAGTGACTTGTTGGAAATCATACATACTAATGTGTGAGGACCAATGAGTGTGGAGGCGCGCGGTGAATATCGTTATTTTCTCACCTTCACTGATTATTTCAGTAGGTATGGATATATATTCTTGATGAAGCACAAGTATGAAACATTTGAAAAGTTCAAACAATTTCAGAGTGAAGTTGAAAACCATCATAGCAAGAAGATCAAGTTCCTACGTTCTGATCGACGGGGTGAATATCTGAGTTACGAGTTTGGTGCTCACTTAAGACAATGTGGAATGGTTTCACAGTTGACACCGCCTAGAAGACCGCGACGTAATGGTGTGTCCGAATGTCGTAATCATACTTTGTTAGATATGGTGCGATCTATGATGTCTCTTACCAATTTGCCATTATCGTTTTGGGGCTATGCATTTGAGACAGCTGCGTTCACTTTAAATAGGGCACCATCAAAATCCGTTGAGATGACACCATATGAGCTATGGCATGGCAAGAAGCCAAAGTTGTCATTTCTTAAAGTTTGGGGATGTAATGCTTATGTCAAAAATCTTCAGCCTGAAAAGCTGGAACCCAAAGCAAAAAAGTGCGTCTTCATAGGTTACCCAAAAGAGACAGTTGGGTACACCTTCTATCTCAAATCGGAGGTCAAAGTGTTTGTTGCTAAGAACGGAGCTTTTCTTGAGAAAGAGTTTCTCTCGAAAGAATTGAGTGGGAGGAAGATAGAACTTGATGAGGTTGTGGAACCTCTGCTCCAACAAGATGGTGGCGCAGGGCAGAGGGAAATCTCTGTCGAGGCAACACCAGTTGAGGAGGAAGCTAATGATGATGATCATGAAGCTTCGGATCAAGTTACTATCGGACCTCGCAGGTCGACAAGATCGCGTACTGCTCCTGAGTGGTACGGGAATCCTGTCTTATCTATCATGTTGTTAGACAACAATGAGTCTGCGAATTATGTAGAAGCAATGGTGGGCCCAGATTCCAACAAATGGTTAGAGGCCATGAAATCCGAGATAGGATCTATGGATGAAAACAAAGTGTGGACTTTGGAAGTATTACCTGAAGGTCGCAAGGCTATTCACAACAAATGGATCTTTAAGAAGAAGACAGACGCGGACGGTAATGTGACCGTTTATAAAGCTCGACTTGTGGAAAAGGGTTTTTCACAAGTTCAAGGAGTTGACTACAATGAGACATTCTCACCGATAGCGATGCTTAAATCCGTTCGAATCATGTTAGCCATAGTTGTGTTTTTCGATTATGAAATCTGGCACATGGATGTCAAAACGGCGTTCCTTAATGGGTTTCTTAAGGAAGAGTTGTATATGATGCAACCCGAAGTTTTTGTCGATCCAAACAATAATGACAAAGTATGCAAGCTCAAGCGATCCATTTATGGACTGGTACAAGCATCTTGGAGTTGGAATAAGCACTTTGATGAGGTGATCAAAGCGTTTGGGTTTATACAAGTTGTAGGAGAATCTGGTATATACAAGAAAGTGAGTGGGAGCTTTGTAGCGTTTCTAATATTATATGTGGATGACATATTGCTGATTGGAAACAATGTGGAGTTTTTGGAGAGCGTAAAGGATTTCTTGAACAAATGTTTGTGAATTAAAGACCTAGGAGAAGCTGCTTGCATATTAGGTATTAAGATCTATAGAGATAGATCGAGACGCCTGATAGGACTTTCACAAAGCACATACCTTGAGAAAGTTTTGAAGAAGTTCAAAATGGAACAATCCAAGAAAGGGTTCTTGCCTGTGTTACAAGGTATAAAGTTGAGTAAGACTCAATGTCCAGTAACTGTAGAAGATAGAGAAAAGATGAGTACCATCCCCTATGCTTCAGCCATATGGTCTATCATGTATGCAATGTTGTGCACAAGACCGGACGTCAGCCTGGCCCTAAGTATGGCAGGCAGGTTTCAAAGTGATCCAGGAGTGGAACACTGGGCGGCGGTCAAGAATATTCTGAAGTACCTGAAAAGGACTAAGGAAATGTTTCTCGTTTATGGAGGTGATGAAGAGCTCGTCGTAAAGGGTTACGTCGATGCAAGCTTTGACACTGATCCGGATGACTCTAAGTCTCAAACTGGATACATATTTATTCTCAATGGGGGTGCGGTAAGCTGGTGCAGTTCCAAGCAAAGCATCGTAGCACATTCTACATGTGAAGCAGATTACATGGTTGCCTCAGAGGCGGCTAAGGAGGGTGTCTGGATGAAGCAGTTCATGGTGGATCTTTGAGTTGTGCTGAGTGCACTAAATCCAATAACTCTGTTCTGTGACAACACTGGTGACATTGCTCTAGCCAAGGAACCAAGGTTTCACAAGAATACCAGACACATCAAACGACGCTTCAACCTTATCCGTGACTATGTCGAAGGACAGGACGTAAATATTTGCAAAGTGCACACGGATCTGAATGTTGCAGATCTGCTGACTAAACCTCTTCCACGAGCGAAGCATGATCAACACCAGAACTGTATGGGTGTTAGATTCATTCCAATGTAAATCACATAGCGATGTGAGACTAGATTATTGACTCTAGTGCAAGTGGGAGACTGTTGGAAATATGCCCTAGAGGAAATAATAAAATAGTTATTATTATATTTCCTATTTCAAGATAATCGTTTATTATCCATGCTAAAATTGTATTGAATGAAAACATAAATGCATGTGTGGATATATAGACAAAACTATGTCCCTAGTAAGCCTCTAGTTGACTAGCCAGTTGATCAAGGATGGTTAAGGTTTTTTGACCATATACAAGTGTTGTCACTTGATGAATGGATTAAATCATTGGGAGAATGATGTGATGGACAAGATCCAAACTATAAACGTAGCATGTGATCGTGTCCTTTTTGTTGCTATTATTTTCTGCGTGTCAAGTATTCTATCCTATGACCATGAGATCATGTAACTCACTGACTCCGGAAGAATACCTTGTGTGTATCAAACATCGCAACGTTACTGGGAGACTATAAAGGGGCTCTACATGTGTCTCAGAAGGTGTCCATTGAGTTAGCATGGATCAAGACTGGGATTTGTCCCTCCATGTGACGAAGAGGTATCTCGGGGCCCACTCGGTAATACAACATCACATATAAGCCTTGCAAGCAATGTGACTAAAGTGTTAGTCACGGGATCTTGTATTACGGAACGAGTAAAGAGACTTGCAGGTAACGAGATTGAAATAGGTATAGGGATACCGACGATCAAATCTCTGGCAAGTAACATACCGAAGGACAAAGGGAATGGTATACGGGATTATATGAATCCTTGGCACAGAGGTTAAACCGATGAGATCTTCTTAGAATATGTAGGATCCAATATGGACATCCAGGTCCAGTTATTGGATATTGACCGGGGAGTGTCTCAGGTCATGTCTGCATAGTTCTCGAACCCGTAGGGTCTGCACACTTAAGGTTCGTTGACGTTTTGGTATAGTTGAGTTATAGGTCTTGGTGACCTAAGTTTGTTTGGGGTTCAGAATGAGATCACGGACGTCACGAGGGTTTTCGGTATGGTCCGGAAACGAAGATTGATATATAGGATTGTTTCATTTGGCTTCCGGAAAGATTCCGCGCATTCCGGCATTGTACCGCGAGTGACGAATGGGTTCCGGGGTTCTACCGGGAGGGGCCACCCACCCGAGAGAGAACGTAATAGGCCCATGGGTGGTATACCAACCCTTAGTGGGTTGGTGTAGCCAGCCCAATAGGGCTTTTTCAGCCAAGGAGAAAAACAATGCAAAAGGAATAAAAGAGGAGGTGGGAAGGAAGGAAGGGTCTCCTTCCTCCAAACCGAATTGGAGGAGGATCCCTCCTCCTTCCACTTCGGTCGACGCCCTAGAGGCTCCCTTGAGCCTCAAGGCTAACCCCTCCCCTCCTCCTATATATACTAGAGGTTTTAGGTTTTTTGAGACACAACTTCGCGATGTGCAACCCTAAACCTCTACTTCGTAGTTCTTCCCCTAGATCGGATTTCTGCGGAGCTCGGGCGGAGCCCTGCAGGAATAAGATCATCACTTCAGCAGCGTGCTGTCATGCCGCCGGAGAACTCATCTACTTCCCCGTCTCTCTTGCTGGATCAAGAAGGCGGAGATCGTCATCGCGCTGTACGTCTGCTGAGCACGGAGGTGGCTTCCGTTCGGTGCTAGATCGGGACGGATCGTGGGACGACGGTGATTTGAATCATGAAGCAGTTCCACTACATCAACCATGTTTCTTAACGCTTTCTGCTTAGCGATCAACAAGGGTATGTGGATCCGATCTCCCTCTCGTAGATGAATATCACCATGATAGGTCTTCGTGTGCGTAGGATTTTTTTTGTTTCCCATGCAACGTTCCCCAACATACTCTATGTGCTTCACTTAGATCTTTTGACCTAGGCAGTTTCTCTAGTGCTTCACTTATATCTTTTAGATAACGATGGTGTTTATATTTTATAGAAATAGTTGCATGCTCATGCTTCACTTAAATATTTTTTAGTGTCTAGGAAATAGGAATGGTAATTTGCACATGTTATAATACTATTACAAAAAGGATAGGTTTTGAAGGAGGATATAATAAAACCTTTCATGTAGCTCACCTAATAAGAGACGTATGGTTTAATTATATTGAGGTAGTAATATGAATGTATATAGGTTCATGATCATTGGTTAGTAGAGATATAAGTATAAAAGCTTGTTATTTACTTCTCATCAAAATATTGGTCACCACCCATGGAATTTAAAGAGCCTAAAGGAGCGTGGGTCATATATTCTGCTGAGCGCCGTTCTTGCCATGGTGATCAGGTGTGAGCATTTTTATGTGTGAAACGAAATTGTATTGTGCTGTTTAAATCGTGGGCGCACGATGGTTAACTCCTACCAAGCTCCTCCCTAGGGGCATGCAACAATACTTTGCTTCGAGAGAGATAATAAGGCTTTACAATAAGTATACGAGTCCTCTATGACTAATGTGAGTCCATGGATAAATGGAGGCTCACCTTTTTGTAGTTTGGTAGCCTCTTCGGTACAGTGCATTGCCCTTTCTCACCTCCAAAGTTAGTGCGAACTTCACCAATGCACCCAAACCCCATGATATGATATGCTCTATCACACATAAGCCTCCTTATATCTTCCTCAAAACAACCACCATATCAACTATCATGGCATTTTCATAGTCATTCCAAGATATATTACCATGCGGCTTCCACTGTTCCGGCACATGACTTGTGTGTTCATCATCATATTGCTTTGCATGATTATATAGAGCTGACATGGTATTTGTGGCAAGGACACAATTCATCATCGTTTACAGGTTATGCTAGATCATTGCACATCCTGGTATACTGCTAGAGGCATTCGTATAGAGTCTTGTATAGCTTTATCATTATATCGAGTTGTAAGTAAATTAAAATGTGATGATCATCATTATTAGAGCATTGTCCCACTGAGGAAATGAAGATGGAGACTATGATTTTCCCACAAGTCGGTATGAGACTCCATGAAAAAATGGGGGAGGTCAAATGAGCCCACCATGAAAAAAAGAGAAAAAGAGAGAAGGGGCAATGTTATTATCCCTTTTCCACACTTGTGCTTCAAAGTAGCACCATGTTCTTCACATAGAGTCTCCTTAGTTGCCATTTTCATATACTAGTGATAATTTTCATTAGAGAACTTTGCTTGTATATTTCGATGATGGGCTTTCTCAAATTCCCGAGGTCTTCATGAATATGAAAGTTGGATGCACACCCACTTAGTTTCATACAAAGTAAGGATCATACACTTATACCTTTAGTGCATCCATTGCATGGCAATCCCGACTCTTTGCATTGATATCGATTGACGGGCATCTCCATAGCCTATTAGTCCGCCTAGTTGATGCAAGACTTTCTTCCTCCTTTTGAATCCCTTGATATTTACCACCAAACTCTATTACACTTATATGCTATATCCATGGCCCACACTTATGTATTGTGTGTGGCTGAAAATGCTAAAGCGTGTTAGACGTACGGTACAATTGTCTGGTTTGACACCGGAGTGTTCATTATGTATAATTATGCAATGAAGATATAATCATGCCATTCTAATATGATAAAATGAGTAGGGATGACACTATTTAAGGATCGTATATTTTGAAAAAATAATTATTATGCTTCATATATTCATTGATATTATTATGTTGGTACCATTTACTTTATCGTTTCTCAGTAACTATACGTGAAAGAGATTACATGTTGGGTAGCATGCCACATCAAAAAATTTGTTTTTATCATTTACATACTCGAGAACTAGCAAGAATTAAGCTCACGGATGCTGATACATCTCCAACACATCTATAATTTTGATTGCTTCACGTTATTATATTATGAATCTTGGATACTTTATATGATATGCTATTTTATATCATTTTTTGGGACTAACCTATCATCCCGGTGCCCAATGCTAGTTCCTTTTTTTTTTGCAAGTTTTTTACTTTTTTAGAAAATCAATACCAAACAGAATCCAAACACGATGAAACTTTTTGGTGATTTGTTCTAGACCAAAAGAGAACTATGAATCTTGGGTAGGAGGCGAGAAGAGCAACGACGTGGCAACAAGCCTGAGGGGTGCGCCCTGGGGGTAGGATGCGCCCCAGGCTTGTGGTGCCTCGTGCACCCTCCTGGCCTAATTCCACTTCTATAAATCGTGAAATGTTCTAGAAATACTAGGGAGGCACCCGAAAAACTTTTTACGCCGTTTCAAGTCTCTGTTCCGCCTTGATCCCATATGGAGGCATTTTCCGATACTCTGCACGGGGTTACCCGTGTTGGGTGCAAGTTGTTTGTTCTTTTGTATGCAGCCGCTGAAGACGGTTGTGGTTGATATTCCTATTGGTTTGATAAACCTTAGTTTCACAACTGAGCGAAATACTTACCTACATTGTGCTGTGATAACTCGTTCCTCACCCAACATAGGTCACAAGTATCAGAACCTCATGAGAATTTGATAATGTCTCCCCAGCAACAGTGCTAGAAATTCTTCTTGCTACTTGTAAACTGCGTTGGATTTCCCCCGCAGAGGAGAGGTGCAACAGTATAGTATATGTAAGTATTTCCCTCAGTGAGAACCAAGGTTATCGAACCAATAGGAGAACCAAGCAAGCTCTCGTCATCAGCACCTACACACACAAAACCAAACACTTGCACCCAACGCAGTCAAAAGGGTTGTCAAGTCCCTTGAACTTGTTACTTGCAAGGATTAATTATGATAGATAAATGGTATAAATAGCAAAAGTAAATAAATAGAATTAAAATTGCCACAAGTACTTTGAGTTTTTGGCAATAGGATTAAGTAGACCCATGGGCCATAGTTTTAACTAGAGGCTTCTCTCTCAAACATAGCACACAGTGGTAGGGATGAAAATGGAGTTGACACTTTCCGCTTTTCCGGAGGAAAAATGAAAACGGAGAGGAAATATGAAAGCGGAAATGGAAATTTTCAAAACGGAAATGGAAATAGAATTTTTAATGCGAAAACGGAAACAAAAACGAAAGAGTGTTTTCTGGTGGAACATATGTGGAAATGGAACTTTCTGTTTCCGTCAATATGGAATTTCCCATTTTTACTATAGGCCTACGGCTACTTTGTAGCCCAACCACCAAATAACACACAATGACACAATGAGCATAATGGATCATTTGAGGCCCAACTTATACCACCCTATATGTACTCAGCTATACCCTATACACAATTGTCATGTACTAATACAATACTAGGATATGTTGCTAACATAATCCAATTATGTTGTAGACATGTTAGCAATTCATTAATTTTTGTTGTTGTGTGTATTACTCTATGATTCAAGGGGTTTTAAAGTTCCGGTCAACGCCCACTTCTATTTCTGTATACGTTTTGTATTTGCTTTGTGTCTATTTCGGGTAGTATCTATTTCCGTATTCATTTCCGGGGTTTCTGTATTCGTTTTCACTTCTGCAAAACAATATGAAAACAAATGTGCTAGCACTCAGTTCCGTTCGTTTCTGCTCCGTTTTCATCCCTACAAAGTGGGTAGATAAATTGTTGTTGGGCAACTGACAGAAGGGTGCATAGTTATGAAATGTTATTCACGGCAATGATTATCAGTATATAGGCATCATGTCCGTAAACAAGTTGACCGAAACAATATTGCATCTACTACTATTACTCCACTTCGAGAGCGCTTCTATGCTTTCCCTCTAGGTATTAAGTTCATGACAAATAGAGTAATGCTTGGTACAAGATGACATGAAGTAGACAAAGTAAGACAAGCAATATGGTCAGACCATGTCGATTTATCCTTAGTGGCAACAATGTAAAACGTGTCTTGTCCCTTTCTGTCACTCGGGTATAGAGCATCGCAATATTGAACCCGCTACAACACACCACTCCCACTAAGGATAAATCAATCTAGTTGGTCAACCCAAATGTATAGATCAGAGAGAAATACAAAGCTATAATAGTCATGCACAATAGAATTTAGAGAAGACTTAATTACCTTTAGTTAATAATCTCATCATAAACCCACAATTCATCTGATCCTGATATGTCTCTAATGTATGTGTAATTTTTGATTGTTCCATGCTATAATACTACCATTCTAGGATGCTTTTAGAGTGTTTATATACCAATTAGTATTATTTTTTAGCACTAACCTATTAACCAAGTGCCGAGTGTAAGATACTGTTTTCTGCATGTTTTTCGCTTTTCACGTTTACACTACCAAACGGAGTCCAATTGCCATGAATCTTTTTTACGATTTTTTCTGGACCAAAATAGACCTGAAAGTTTCGGGAGGAGACCAGACGCTGCACGAGGGAAGGATCACACAACAAGGTGCGCCCAGGGGGTGGTCGCGCCCTGATGTGTGCTGCCCCCCTCGTGTGGCCCCCGCCGTCCCTCTTTGGCCTATAAATTGAAAAGTATCCCAAAACCATCCGAGAGCCATGAGAAAGACTTTTTCCGCCGCAAGTCTCTGTTCCACCATGTGCCCCATCCGGAGCCATGTTTCGGTGCCCTGACGGAGAGGGGAACATCATGGAGGGCCTCGAGATCAACCTTGCTGCTCCCATGATGATGTGTGAATAGTTTACCATAGACCTACGGGTCCATAGTTAGTACCTAGATGCCTATCTCTCTTTTTCTTGATCTTCAATACAATGGTCATCGCATCGCTTTGATCTATCCGATGTAATTCTTTTGTGCGGTATGTTTGTTGGGATCCGATGAATTGTGGGTTTATGTCGGATTATTCATAAAGATTTGAGTCTTATCTGAATTATATTATCATTTTTATTTACATGATTACTATAGCTACGTAAATTTCTCCAAACTATTGAAACTAGTCATAAACCCGTGCACCCGCACGGGCTAGCGCAATGTTTATTGCATGAGAAAGTTCATTTAAATTAGTAGAGTAGGAAAATAATAAACATATTGTTAAGTGTTTTAGTTAAATGTACATGCAGATGTTTTTATTTATTAGACATAAACGGGAGGAGATAGACGGCTTCATCAAATTAGATTGTATATGTGTTCAATATTGTTTTTACATGAAATCAAAATCTTGTAAGTCACGTAAAATTTTGTGAACGACCAAATGTCATACATTCCAATTCTAGTGTCACTAAAAGAATGCATGGTTTTACCTATCCCATATATATTTAATAATAAATACATGTAAGATAAGATACATGTCCTATAACAGAGCAGAAATATATGAACTTTTCTCTATATACTAAGAGCAAATTAATAGTTGTGACCTAGATGAGAGAAACAAAGAATAATAGCAGTTTCCTACAAATATACCCACTTTTGAAATCTGAATTTGAGGAAGAATTTTCATTATATATAATGAAAAGGAACTATAAATTCAAAGATTGAAGAAACAACGGCTAGACGAACAAACCATTGAGCAGATCTTGTCACCCAACAAAAATGTATGACATGGTAGAAATTAATCAACAACCTTGTATATGCACATATGAATCATGTAGTGCATGTATACCCTACAACCATCAATGCTTTGCCAACTCCAGAACAAAATGACACGATCTCTCAAAATAAGAAGCTGCCATTCTCGAAGTGTCGCATCCATCTGTGATTTAAAGGAATGTTTCATTGTTGTGTGACCTTTGCAAAAGTAGGATGGGCACAACCTACATATTTATCTCTAATAACACATAAACATGTTGCTCTGATTATGTTACTATTTATTCCGAAAATAAAGCGTGAAAAATCCTTTGTTAATACCAAGTATGGATCACATGAGCTAAATAAATAAACTTGGTTAAGTTTAGTATAGAAAACGATGGAGAGACTATTTATCTTAAAAACCTGTCCAGTAGCCTATTTCTCTAACAATACAAAGGTCTACCAATCCAGACCATACTTGCAGTTAACATAATGGTTGGGCATTTAAGAAATCCATACTTGCTAACATGAATGGTGCTACGTAATGATATTGTAGTTAGTATTATAAGTCGATGCATATTTTCTAGTTCTTTCACCATGGAGGTAAATACGTAAGTATTAGGCTGAATGTGAGTAAAAAATCCGACTCACCTCATTAGCCCAACCATACTTCTCGAATACTTCTGATACACTATATATATATATATATATATATATATATATATATATATATATATATATATATATATATAAATATATATATATATATATATTGATATCTGTAGCTTCTGCTTGTCACTAAGGAGAATAGAAATTGAAGAAGTTGTACAATGGAGTGTGCACGTGATTAGAGGTACTGTAAAACGTAGGTTTTGTGGGAACTGACTCAACCCTCTATGGGGTGGCCTATTACATATATATATAATGATGTACACTATACAATCAAGTCCTATACCAATACGGTATGGCTTTACATAGTTGGGCTACTATACAAAGTCTAACACCCTCCCTCAATCTCAACTCACTCCTGATGCGTCTAGGAGGTTGAGATTGCACCTACAAACCTCAAACATGGGAGAAGGTAGAGGCTTGGTGAAGATGTCTGCAAGTTGATCTTTACAAGAGATAAACTTGATTTGTAGTAGCTTATGTGCAACACGTTCCCTCACAAAATGATAGTCAATCTCAATGCGTTTGGTCCGTGGATGGAACACCAGGTTTACGTAGCACTGATGTTGTCGCACCAAAGGACAGGAGGATGTGGTTGAGAAACTCCCAACTCTCGAAGTAGGGACTCAATCCATATAAGCTTGGCAGTCGCATTGGCAACCGCCTGGTACTCGGCTTCTGTGCTGCTGCGGGAAACAGTGGCTTGCTTGCGTGCACTCCAGACGATCAAATTAGGACCCAAGAACACAACATGTCCCCCCGTAGATCGCCTGTCATCTGGACACCCAGCACAATCAGCATCGGAGAATGCAGAAAGAACTCTAGAGGAACTGGGGCACAGGTGAAGATCATAGGAGACAGTGAGACGCACATAACACAGTATGCGCTTTACAATTGACCAATGAACATCAGTAGGCGCATTAAGATACTGGAACAACCTATTAACCGCAAAGGAGATATTAGGACGCGTGATGGTCAGATATTGCAGGCCACCAATAATACTCCGATGCTCGGTCGCATCCTCAGGAGACAGAAGACCACCATCAGCAGCTAAGAGCTTGTTGGTGGAAGACATGGCGTAGGAGATGGCTTGCACTTGAGCATACCAGCACGACGCAAAAGATCAAGAGAGTACTTCTTTTGGGTGAGAGCCAAGCTGCCACGAGACTAATGAGCGACTTCAATACCCAGGAAGAAGTGAACCTGTACCAACTCCTTAGCTGCAAAATCTCTGCCAAGTGCAGCCACAAGAGGATCGGCAGCCGTTGGAGATGAGCTGACCAGGATAATGCCATCCACGTACACAAGAAATTACACAGTCGCACTGGGCGCTCAAAAAAAGATCAGTGAGGTGTCAGTCGTCGAAGGAACGAAGCCATGAGTACGGAGAGCCGAAGCGAGGTGAGCATGCCAGGCATGAGGTGCCTGCTTCAGTCCATAAAGAGCCTTCGTCAGACGACAAAGGTGATGAGGCTAAGTGTGATCAACAAATCCAGGTGGCTGCCGCATATAAACCTCTTCTTCAAACAATCCATGAAGAAAAGCATTCTGCACATCAAGCTGGCAGAGATATCATCCACGAGAAACTGCCAGAGAGAGGAGAAGCCGAATAGTGGTAGGCTTGACAACTGGGCTGAATGTATCCTCATAATCCACTCCATGGCGTTGTTTAAAGCCCTTAGCCACAAGACATGCTTTCTAGTGCTCAATAGAACCATGTGCATGATTATTCACCTTGAAAACTCACTTCGAATCAATGACGTTGACGCGAGGCAGAAGGGGAACAACTGTCCAGGTTTCATTATGTACAAGCGCATGATACTCTTATTCCATAGCAGCCCTCCAGTGCGGGATACTCATAGCGGCTTGATAACTGCGTGGTCCGGCGGTAGGATTTTCCACAGCATGAGCCAGACAAGTAGCCAACTACGTGACTGTGCCGTCGGTGCGCTCCTTGGGACGAACAATGCCACTACGGCTGCGTGTGTGCGGATGCCGCGAAACCACGAGCACAGGGGTAGGCGGAAGATCCAAAGCAGGCGAGGTTGGCCCAAGGGACTCCGGTGAAGATAGACCGGGCGACGGCGGGCCAGGTGACGGTGGCCCGGTCGACAAGAGCCCAAGCGTCGTAGTCGGTGTTGAGTTGTGTGCTACCGACCCAGGCGAGGTGGGCGACATGGGAGCTCGCGTAGGCGACGTGGGTGATGACGGATGCGAGACCGGGCAAGGAGGCAGCATCGTGGGCCACTCAGGGAAGGTCGTCGCTGGCGCCGGTCCAGGTGCATGAGGAGGCGTGGTGCCTGAGATGGGGTCGAAGGTGGGAGGCGGTGCATGTGCATGCTTCGACCGATCAACGTGCGCCACCGGCGACGCGGGTGGTGCATCAGGTAGAAGTTCCACGCGAACACCACGTCAGTTCCTGCACTATGATTAGGTAACAACACAGGAGAATATGCAACATCTTCAAATTGGCCAAGCAGAATAGCAGATGAACGCATGGATGGAGCTGTGATGCGTGGCTGTGGCATGGTGGAAAAAGGGAAGACATTCTCATCAAAGACAACATCACGATATATGTAGACACGATTTGTTGGCACATGGAGGCACTTGTAGCCTTTATGGAGAGAATTATACCCCCAAGAACACACATTTTTTGGACCAAAAATCAAGTTTATTATTATTATATGGACGAAGATGGGGCCAACAGGCACACCCAAACATCTTGAAAAAGGTATAGTCAGGAATTTCATGCAAGAGAAGCTCAATAGGAGTTTTCATATTAAGCACACGTGTAGGTAATGTGTTAATAAGAAAACATGCGGTGGCAAAGGCATCACTCCAAAAGCAAAAGGGTACCGAAGCATGAGCAAGAAGTGTGAGGCCGGTCTCAACTACATGGCGATATTTGTGCTCAGTGGCGCCATTTTATTGATGTGTATGTGGGCATAATAAACGATGAGAGATCCCAAGCTAATTGAAGAAGGTGTTGAGGTTGCAATATTCTCCCCCCAATCCGACTGAACATGAATACTTTTATGCGCGAGGAGACGTTCAACATGCATTTGAAACCGAATGAATATATCAAACACATAAGACTTGCGCTTAAGAAGACAAAGCCATGTAAAGCGACTCTAGGCATCAATAAAACTGACATAGTAGTTGTGACCACTAACAGATGTTTGTGTTGGACCCCACACATCTAAAACACAAGTTCAAGAGGACTCATTACTTCCCTAGTGGATGAAACAAATGGTAGTTGATGACTTTTTCCTTGTTGACAGGCATCACACACATACATCTCTTTATTTCTAGACTCTAATGGCAGCTCATGGCGGTGCAGTATGTGGAGAACGATGGGGGTGGTAGGGTGACCAAGGCGAGAGTGCCACTGTGACGGTGACACACGAACACCACTGAAGACGCGCGGGGCGGATGGATCCTCCAAACGGTACAAGCAGTGGCTCAAGCGTCCACTAAGCAGGACGTCCCGGGTTGCTCGGTCCTTAACAAAAAGGCCACAAGGGTGAAATTCACATAGGACATTATTATCAATGGTGAGCTTAGGAACGGATAAAAGATTATGAGTCACCGAGGGTACCCGCAAAATATTACGAAGATGGAGCTGCCTAGAGGGATGACTAGTTAAAAGTTTTGGAAATATGCCCTAGAGGCAATGATAAAATAGTTGTTATTATATTTCCTGTTTCAAGATAATCGTTTATTATCCATGCTATAATTGTATTTAATGAAAGCATAGATACATGTGTGGATACATAGACAAAACTATGTCCCTAGCAAGCGTCTAGTTGGCTTTCCAGTTGATCAAGGATGGTTAAGGTTTTCTGACCATACGCATGTGTTGTCACTTGATAACTGGATCACATCATTAGGAGAATCATGTGATGGACTAGACCCAAACTATGAACGTAGCATGTGATCGTGTCATTTCATTGCTATTGTTATCTGCATGTCAAGTATTTATTCCTATGACCATGAGATCATATAACTCACTAACACCGGAGGAATACCTTGTGTGTATCAAACGTCGCAATGTAATTGGGTGACTATAAAGGTGCTCTAAAGGTATCTCCAAAGGTGTCCGTTGAGTTAGTATGGATCAAGACTGGGATTTGTCGCTCCGTGTGATGGAGAGGTATCTCGGGGCCCACTCGGTAATACAACATCACAAACAAGCCTTGCAAGCAATGTGAATAAGTGTAAGTCACGGGATCTTGTATTACGCAACGAGTAAAGAGACTTGCTGGTAACGAGATTGAAATAGGTATACAGGTACCGACGATCGAATCTCGGGCAAGTAACATACCGAAGGACAAAGGGAATGACATACGGGATTATATGAATCCTTGGCACAGAGGTTCAACCGATAAGATCTTAGTAGAATATGTAGGATCCAATATGGACATCCAGGTCCCGCTATTGGATATTGACCGAGGAGTGTCTCAAGGCATCTCTACATAGTTCTCGAACCCGCAGGGTCTGCACACTTAAGGTTCAATGATGTTTTCGTATAGTTCAGTTATATTTGTGGTTACCGAAGGTTGTTCGGAGTGTCGGATGAGATCACGGACGTCAAGAGGGTTTCCGGAATGGTCCGGAAATGAAGATTGATATATAGGATGGTTTCATTTGGTCACCGGAAAGTTTCGGGTATTACCGGCAGTGTACCGGGAGTGATGAATGGGTTCTAGGTATTCACCGGGAGGGGGCCAGCCACCCGGGAATGAGCCCAGTGACCCTAGGGTTGTGCACTAGCCCTTAGTGGACTGTTGATCCAGCCCAATAGGGCCATGGTGCCACAAGTGAAAAATACCAAAAGGAAAGCAAAAAAGGAAAGAGGGAGGTGGGAAGGAAGGAGTGGACTCCTTCCACCAAACCAAATTGGGGTGGGAGTCTATCGCCTCCATCGGCCGATGCCCTTGGGGATCCCTTGAGCCCCAAGGCTAATCCCTCCACTCCTCCTATATATATTGTGGTTTTAGGGCTTTTGAGACACAACATTGCCACGTGCAACTCAAACCTATACCACGTAGTTCTTCCTCTAGATCGGATTTCTGCGAAGCTCGGGCGGAGCCCTGCAGGAGTAGATCATCAACACCACCGGAGCGTCGTCACGCTGCCGGAGAACTCATCTACTTCTCCGTCTCACTTGCTGGATCAAGAAGTCCGAGATCGTCATCGAGCTGTACGTGTGTTGAACGCGGAGGTGTCCTACGTTCGGCGCTAGATCGGAACAGATCATGGGATGGATCGTGGGACGGCGGTGATTTGAATCACGAAGCTATACCACTACATGAATCACGTTTCTTAATGCTTCCCGCTTAGCAATCTACAAGGGTATGCGGCTCTAATCTTGTCTCGTAGATGGACATCACCATGATAGGTCTTCGTGTGGGTAGGAAATTTTTTGTTTCCCATGCAACGTTCCCCAGCAGTGGTATCAGAGCTAGGTTCATGCGTAGATGTTATCTTGAGTAGAACAGAAAAGGTTTTGCGGGCGTTGATGTTCGATTTGCTACCCTCCTTAGTCTTTTCTCGAGCCGGTGGTATTGTTGGATTCAAGCAGCCCAGGCCGACATTACTCGTACGCTTACGAGAGACTGGTTTCACCGTAAGACATGCAACACGTTGCATAAAGACGACTGGCGGGTATCGGTTTCTTCAACTTTAGTTGAATTGGTTTTGACCGAGGTGGTCCTTGGAGAGAGGTTAAATAGCAATTTGCACATCTCCTTGTGGTTTTTGCGTATGTAAGATGCGATCATACTAGATACCCATAGACGCCACGTAAAACATGCAACAACAAATTAGAGGACGTCTAACTTGTTTTTGCAGGGTATGCTTGTGATATGATATGACCAATGACGTGATGTGATATATTGGATGTATGAGATGATCATGTTATAATAGTTAATATCGACTTGCACGTCTACGCTACGACAACCGGCATGAGCCATAGGGTTGTCTTTAAACTAACGTTTGTGTTTGCAGATGCGTTTACTATATTGCTAGGTTGTAGCTTTAGTAGTAATAGCATAGATAGCATGACAACCTCTATGGCGGCACGATGATGGAGATCATGGTGTGGCGTGATACGTCTCCAACGTATCTATAATTTTTTATGGTTCCATGCTATTATCTTGTCAAACTTTGGATGTTTTGTATGCCTTTTATATCTTTTTTTGGGACTAACTTATTAACTCAGTGCCAAGTGCGAGTTCCTGTTTTTTCCGTGTTTTTGACCCTTTTCAGAGGAGGATTTTAAACGGTGTCCAAACGGAATAAAACTTCCAAAAAGATTTTTCCAGAACAGAAGATACGCACGAGACTTGAGAACAAAGGCATGGGCCACCACGGGACCCCACAAGCCTCCTAGGCGCGGCCAGGGGGCCCCGCGCCTAGCAGGCTTGTGGGCCCCCTTTGGCTCGTCTGCCCTACCTCTTCCGCCTATAAATTCAGAAAAAATCCAAAATTGCGCGAGAGATCCACGAAAATACTTTTCTGACGCCGCAAGCTTGTGTCTCTGCAAGATCCCATATGTGGCACGTTCTGGTGCCCTGCCGGAGGGGGGACTCGGATACGGAGGGCTTCTTCATCAACAACATGACCTCTCTGATGATGCGTGAGTAGTTCACCATAGACCTTCGGGTCCATAGCAAGTAGCTAGATGGCTTCTTCTCTCTCTTGGATCTTCAATACAAAGTTCTCCATGATCTTCATGGAGATCTATCCGATGTAATCTTCTTTTGCGGTGTGTTTGTCGAGATCCGATGAATTGTGGATTTATGATCAGATTATCTATGAATCTTATTTGAGTTTCTTCTGATCTCTTATATGCATGATTTCATATCCTTGTAATATTCTTCGAGTTGTGGGTTTTGTTTGGCCAACTTGATCTATGATTCTTGCAATGGAAGAAGTGCTTGCTTTTGGGCTCATACCGTGCGGTGACCTCACCCAGTGACAGAAGGGGTAGCGAGGCATGCATCATGTTGTTGCCATCAAGGGTAAAAAGATGGCGTTTTCATCATTGGTTTGAGTTTATCCCTCTACATCATGTCATCTTGCTTAAACCGTTACTCTGTTCGTCATGAACTCAATACACAAGATGCATGCTGGATAGCGGTTGATGTGTGGAGTAATAGAAGTAGATGCAGAAAGTATCGGTCTACTTGTCTCGAACGTGATGGCTATATGTATGATCATTGCCTTAGATATCATCATGACTTTGCGCGGTTCTATCAATTACTCGACAGTAATTTGTTCACCCACCGTATTATTTGCTATTTTGAGAGAAGCCTCTAGTGAACACTATGGCCCCCGGGTCTACTTCACACCATATTTTCAGCCTTACAATTTTACTTTGTTGCACTTTCCGCCTTCAGATCTCACTTTGCAATCAATCTTGAAGGGATTGACAACCCCTTTGTAGCGTTGGGTGCAAGCTCTTTTGTGTTTGCGCAGGTACTCTGGACTTGGCGCGATTCTCCTACTGGATTGATACCTTTGTTCTCAAACTGAGGGAAATACTTATTGCTCCTGTGCTGCATCGCCTTTTCCTCTTCAAGGGAAAAACCAATGAAGCTCAAGAGGCAGCACAAGGATTTCTGTTGCCGTAGCATGGCGCCGGTGACAAGAAGATCATGCCAGTGCTTTGGTGATGGAGATCAAGAAGCACAAGATGATGGCCATATCATGTCACTTATGAATTGCATGTTATTTTACTCCTTTTATGCACCTTATTTTGCTTCAAACGACGGTAGCATTATAAGGTGATCTCTCACTAAAATTTCAAGATGAAATTGTGTTCTCCCCGACTGTGCACCGTTGCGACAGTTCGTCGTTTCGAGACACCACGTGATGATCGGGTGTGATAGACGCAATATTCACATACAACGGGTGCAAAATAGTTGCACACGCAGAACACTCGGGTTAAACTTGACGAGCCTAGCATGTGCAGACATGGCCTGGGAACACAAGAGACCGAAAGGTCGAGCATGAATCATATAGTTGATATGATTAGGATAGAGATGCTTACCACTGAAACTATACTCAACTCAGGTGATGATCGGACTTGAGTTAGTGGATTTGGATCATGTACCACTCAAATGACTGGAGAGATGTACTTTTTGAGTGGCAGTTTATCAGTAATTTGATTAGTTAAACTCTAATTATCTTAAACATAGTCTAAGTCCACTTTGCAATATTTTATGTTGTAGATCAATGGCTCACGCAGTAGCAACCCTGAATTTCAATATGTTCCTAGAGAAAGCTAAGTTGAAAGATGATGGAAGCAACTTTGTAGACTGGGTTCGTAATCTAAAGTTGCTCCTGCAAGTTGGGAAGAAGGATTATATCCTTAATGCAGCGCTAGGAGATGAACCACCCGCTACGTCTAGCCAATACGTTTTGAACGCGTGGTTAACACGTAAGGAGGACTACTCAGTAGTTCAATGTGCAGTCTTGTATGGTTTAGAACCGGGACTTTGATACGTCTCCAACGTATCTATAGTTTTTGATGGTTTCATGCTATTATCTTGTCAAACTTTGGATGTTTTGCATGCCTTTTATATATTTTTTGGGACTAACTTATTAACTCAGTGCCAAGTGCCAGTTCCTGTTTTTTCCATGTTTTTGACCCCTTTCAGAGGAGATTTTGAAACACAGTCCAAACGGAAGAAAATCCCAAAAAAGATTTTTTCCGTAACGGAAGAAGATCGGGAAGCTTGAGAGCCAACGCGGGGGGGCCTCAGGGCCCCCACAAGACGCCACCCCGCGGCTAGGGGGAGGCCGCGACCCAAAGGCTTGTGGGCCCCCTAGGCGCCCTCTGCCCTAGGGGTTGCGCATATATATTCCCTAAAAATCCCCAAAAAATCAGGAGATCATCGAAAGTACTTCTCCGCCGCCGCAAGCTTCTATCTCCGCAAGATCCCATCCGGGGAACGTTCTGGTGCCCTGCCGGAGGGGGGATTCGGACACGGAGGGCTTCTTCATCAACACCATGACCTCTCCGATGATGCGTGAGTAGTTCATCATAGACCTACGGGTCCATAGCTAGTAACTAGATGGCTTCTTCTCTCTCTTGGATCTTCAATACAAAGTTCTCCATGATCTTCATGGAGATCTATCCTATGTAATCTTCTTTTGCGATGTGTTTGTCGAGATCCGATGAATTCTGGATTTATGATCAGATTATCTATGAATCTTATCTGAGTTTCTTCTAATCTCTCTTATGCATGATTTCATATCCTTGTAATTCTCTTCGAGTTGTGGGTTTTTTTGGCCAACTAGATCTATGCTTCTTGCAATGGGAGAAGTGCTTGGTTTTGGGTTCATACCGTGCGGTGACCTCACCCAGTGACAGAAGGGGTAGCGAGGCATGCATCGTGTTGTTGCCATCAAGGGTAAAAAGATGGGGTTTTCATCATTGGTTTGAGATTATCCCTCTACATCATGTCATCTTGCTTAAGGCGTTACTCTGTTCGTCATGAACTCAATACACTAGATGCATGGTGGATAGCGGTCGATGTGTGGAGTAATAGTAGTAGATGCAGAAAGTATCGGTCTACTTGTCTCGGACGTGATGCCTATATGTATGATCATTTCCTTAGATATCGTCATGACTTTGCGCGGTTCTATCAATTGCTCGACAATAATTTGTTCACCCACCGTGATGTTTGCTATTTTGAGAGAAGCCTCTAGCGAACACTATGGCCCCCGGGTCTACTCCATTCCTTTTGTTGTGTCACAATCATCCTTGCTGCACACCTTTTTGAGAGAGAGAGACATGCACTTAGCGTTATTTTGGTAGAATGCTCATAGTGCTTCACTTATATCTTTTGAGCTAGATACTTTTGCTCTAGTGCTTCACTTATATCATTTAGAGCACGGTGCATGATTTGGTAGTTGGCTTATGCTATGAAAGTAGTCCCAAATGTGATAGGTACCCAAAGAGGATGCAAAAATCTCCATCTTCATGTGCATTGAGTAGAAACAGAAGTTTTGATTCCTCTCAATCAGTTTTGAGACGTGGATTTGGTAATATTAACTGCTATGTTAGTAGGGTGTTGTGAACCTAGAAATACTTGTGTTGAAGTTAGTGATTCCCGTAGCATGCACGTATGGTGAACCGCTATGTTAGGAAGTCGGAGCATAATTGATCTATTGATTGTCATCCTTTGTGTTGAGGTCGGGATCGCGCGATGGTTAACATCTACCAACCCTTCCCCTAGGAGTATGCGTTTAGCACTTTGTTTCGATTACTAATAAAAACTTTCGTAACAAGTATGTGAGTTCTTCATTACTAATGTGAGTCCATGGTATAGATGCACTTTCACCTCCCATCATTGCTAGCCTCTCTAGTGCCGGGCAATTCTCGCTGGTGAACAAACCCACCATATGCCTTCCTCAAAACAGCCACCATACCTACCTACTATGGCATTTTCATAGCCATTCAGAGATGTATTGCCATGCAACTCCCACCGTTCCGTCTCATGACTTGTGCCGTCACTCTCATATTGCCATTGCATGATCGTAAGATAGCTAGCGAGATGTTTCAACGTCATACGCCATGCTAGATTGTTGCACATCCCGGTACACTGCCGGATGCATTTCCTATGGAGTCATCATTGTGAGTTTTGAGCTGTGAGTAAATAAAAGTGTGATGATCATCGTTATTAGAGCATTGTCCCATGTGAGGAAATAAAAAAAGGCCAAAGAGCCCAAAAATATAAAAAAGGAGAAAAGAAAAGAAAAAAAGAGAGGCCTAAGAGCCCAAATGAAAAAAAGAAAAGACAGAAAAAGAGAGAACAGATAATGCTACTTTCTTTTTCCACACTTGTGCTTCATGATAGCACCATGTTCTTCATGATTGAGAGCTTCTTGCTTTGTCACTACCATATGCTAGTGGGAGTCCTCATTATATGACTTGGCATGTATATTCCAATGATGGGCTTCCTCCAAATTTCCCTAGGTCTTCGTGAGCAAGCAAGTTGGATGCACACCCACTAGTTCTGGTTTTGAGCTTTCACATACTTATAGCTCTAGTGCATCTCTTTTATGGAAATCCCTACTCATTCATATTGATGTCTATTAATGGGCATCTCCATAACCCTTTGATACGCCGAGTCAATGTGACTATCTCCTCCCTTTTTGTCTCACAACCAGCACCACACTCTATTCCACCTATAGTGCTATATCCATGGCTCACGCTCATGTATTGCGTGATAGTTATAAAAAGTTTGAGAAAGTAAGAGTGCAAAAACAATTACTTGGCCAATACCGGGCTTGTGCATGATTTACATTAGTTGTGTGAGGATGATGGAGCATAGTCAGACTATATGATTTTGTAGGGATAACTTTCATTGGACTTGTTATTTTGAAAGTTCATGATTACCTTGCTAGTTTGCTTGAAGTATTATTGTTTCATGTCAATAGCAAACTATTGTTTTGAATCTTACGGATCTGAACATTCATGTCAGGTGAAAGAAGTTGCAAAGGACAACTATGCTAGGTTGCATTCCACATCAAAAATTCATTCTTTATCACTTCCATACTCGAGGACGAGCAGGAGTTAAGCTTGGGGATGCTTGATACGTCTCCAACGTATCTATAATTTTTGATGGTTTCATGCTATTATCTTGTCAAACTTTGGATGTTTTGCATGCCTTTTATATATATTTTGGGACTAACTTATTAACTCAGTGCCAAGTGCCAGTTCCTGTTTTTCCATGTTTTTGACCCCTTTCAGAGGGGATTTTGAAACAGAGTCCGAACGGAAGAAAATCCCAGAAAAGATTTTTTCCGTAACGGAAGAAGATCGGGAAGCTTGAGAGCCAAGGTAGGGGGCCTCAGGGGCCCCACAAGCCCCGACCCCGCGGCCCACAGGCTTGTGGCCCCCCTGGGCGCCCTCTGCTCTACGGGTTGCACCTATATATTACCTAAAAATCCCAAAAAGATCGGGATATCATCGAAAGTACTTTTCCGCCGCCGCAAGCTTCTATCTCCGCAAGATCCCATCTGGGGCACGTTCTGGTGCCCTGCCGGAGGGGGATTCGGACACGGAGGGCTTCTTCATCAACACCATGACCTCTCCGATGATACGTGAGTAGTTCACCATAGACCTACGGGTCCATAGATAGTAACTAGATGGCTTCTTCTCTCTCTTGGATCTTCAATACAAAGTTCTCCATGATCTTCATGGAGATCTATCCGATGTAATCTTCCTTTGCGGTGTGTTTGTCGAGATCCGATGAATTGTGGATGTATGATCAGATTATCTATGAATCTTATTTGATTTTCTTCTGATCTCTCTTATGCATGATTTCATATCCTTGTAATTCTCTTCGAGTTGTGGGTTTTGTTTGGCCAACTAGATCTATGATTCTTGCAATGGGAGAAGTGCTTGGTTTTGGGTTCATACTGTGCGGTGACCTCACCCAGTGATAGAAGGGGTAGCGAGGCACGCATCATGTTGTTGCCATCAAGGGTGAAAAGATGGGGTTTTCATCATTGGTTTGAGATTATCCCTCTACATCATGTCATCTTGCTTAAGGCGTTACTCTGTTCATCATGAACTCAATACACTAGATGCATGCTGGATAGCGGTCGATGTGTGGAGTAATAGTAGTAGATGCAGAAAGTATCGGTCTACTTGTCTCGGACGTGATGCCTATATGTATGATCATTGCCTTAGATATCGTCATGACTTTGCGCGGTTCTATCAATTGCTCGACAGTATTTTTTTCACCCACCGTGATATTTGCTATTTTGAGAGAAGCCTCTAGTGAACACTATGGCCCCCGGGTCTACTCCACACCATATTTTCAGCCTTACACTTTTTACTTCGTTGCACTTTCCGCCTTCAGATCTCACATTGCAAACAATTTTGAAGGGATTGACAACCCCTTTGAAGCGTTGGGTGCAAGCTTGTTTGTGTTTGCGCTCCTTCTGGATTGATACCTTGGTTCTCAAACTGAGGGAATTACTTACTGCTCCTGTGCTACATCACCCTTTCCTCTTCAAGGGAAAAACTGACGCGAAGAAGAGAAGTAGCAAGAAGAATTCCTAGCGCCAAGGAAGGACTTTTGTTACTGTAGCAGACTTCAACGTTGCTTTGAGCATTGATACGTCTCCAACGTATCTATAATTTTTTATGGTTCCATGCTATTATCATGTCAACTTTGGATGTTTCATATGCATGAATATGATATTTAATATCTTTTTTGGGACTAACCTATTAACTCAGTGCCAAGTGCCAGTTTCTGTTTTTTCCTTGTTTTTGACCCTTTTTCAGACGGAGTCCAAATGGAATAAAACTTTCGCGATAATTTTTTTGGGACCAAAGGAGACCCCCGAATCTTTGGAAGAAGGACAAAAGAGCCACGATGGAGTCACAAGCCCAGGAGGCGCCCCCACCCTCCTAGGCCGCACCTACCAGGCTTGTGACCTACTCGTGGGCCCAACCGACGTAATTCCACTGCCATAAATTCCTATAAATTCAGAAACCCCTGAAAAGAAACCTAGATCGGGAGTTCCGCCGCCGCAACCTCTGTAGCCACCAAAAACCAATCTGGAGCCCGTTCTGGCACCCTGACGGAGGGGGAATCCATCTCCGGTGGCCATCTTCATCATCCCGACGATCTCCATGACGAGGAGGGAGTAGTTCACCCTCGGGGCCGAGGGTATGTACCAGTAGCTATGTGTTTTATCTCTCTCTCTCGTGCTCTTGAGATGTCTTGATCTCGATGTACCGTGGGATTTGCTACAATATTTGGATCTTATGATGTTCTTCCCCCTCTCCCTTCTTGTAATGAATTGAGTTTTCCCTTTGGAGTTATCTTATCGGATTGAGTCTTTAAGAACACTTGATGTATATCTTGCACGTGTCTATCTATGGTGACAATGGGATATTCGTGTGAGTACTTGATGTATGTTTTGGTGATCAACTTGCGGGTTTCGTGACATTGGGAACCTATGCATATGGGTTGGCACACGTTTTGACTCTCCGGTAGAAACTTTGGGGCACTCTTTGAAGTTCTATGTGTTGGTTGAATAGATGATTCTGAGATTGTGTGATGCATATCGCATAATCATGCCCATGGATACTTGAGGTGACAATGGAGTATGTAGGTGACATTAGGGTCTTGGTTGATGTGTGTCTTAAGGTGTTATTCTAGTACGAACTCTATGATGGATCGAACGGAAAGAATAGCTTCGTGTTATTTTACTACGGACTCTTGAATAGATCCATCAGAAAGAATAACTTTGTGGTGGTTTCGTACCCGACAATAATCTCTTCATTTGTTCTCCGATATTAGTAACTTTGGAGTGACTCTTTGTTGCACGTTGAGGAATAGTTATATGATCCAATTATGTTATCATTGTTGAGAGAACTTCACTAGTGAAAGTATGAACCCTAGGCCTTGTTTGCACGCATTGCAATACCGTTTGTGCTCACTTTTATTATTAGTTACCTTGTTGTTTTTGTAATTTCATATTACATATCCACCATCCATATTGCACTTGTATCACCATCTCTTCGCCGAACTAGTGCACCTATACAACTTACCATTGTATTAGGTGTGTTGGGGACACAAGAGACTCTTTGTAATTTGGTTGCAGGGTTGGTTGAGAGAGACCATCTTCATCCTACGCCTCCTGCGGATTGATAAACCTTAGGTCACCCACATGAGGGAAAATTTCTACTGTCCTACAAACCTCTGCACTTGGAGGCCCAACAACGTCTACAAGGAGAAGGTTGCGTAGTAGACATCAAGCTCTTTTCTGGCGCCGTTGTCGGGGAGGCTAGGTAAGCGGCACTCACCTCCCGTCAACGAAGCTCTTTTCTGGCGCCGTTGCCGGGGAGTTTAGCTCTTGATGGTATATCTTTAGATCTTGCAATTGAATCTTTTTGTGTCTTGTTCTTTCTCTAGAAAACAACAAAAAATTGGAATTGAGGATGCCTCATATGCTCCATCTTTTCAATGTCTTTCGTGAGCATGATGGGAAGCAAAATTGTGCTCAAGTGCTGAAAGAAGAATTACATAGAATGCTTGGCATAGAATATGTGATTGATGAGCATGATTGAAATGTTGTTAGCATGAATTCTTAGAATACCCATGATGCTAATGATATGCAAAGCCAGAAGCTTGGGGATGCTATATTTGATGAAGATGATCTTTTTAGTTCTTCCACTTTGAATGATCGAACTCATTTTGATGAAAGCATGCCCCCTATCTATGATGATTATTGTGAGGATACTTATGCTACAAAGAAGAGGGATGACAAAACTTGTCATACTCTCAAGAACCCCTTTGCTAAACCTTTCTTTTTCATTGTGGACACAATTTGTAGTGCTCAGGTCTTTTACAATACTCCCACTACTATTCTTGAGAATAGATTTCCTTATGTGGAGAGTAGTAAAATTCCTATGCTTGTAGATCATGAAAATAAAGCCTTAGGTGCTGGTTATATTGTTGAATTCATTCATGATGCTACTGAAAATTACTATGAGAGAGGATCATATGCTTCTACTTATTGCAATAGTATCAAGCTTCCTCTCCATTTGTTGAAATTTTTGAAGCTATGCTTTTTTTGCCTTACTATGCTAGTTGATTCTTGCTCCAACAAGTTATTTGTTCACAAAATCCCTATGCGTAGGAAGTGGGTTAGACTTAAATGTGCTAGCCATATGCTCCATGATGCTCTCGTTTTGCTTCAATCCTTATCTTTTATGTGAGCATCATTGAAATCATCATGCCTAGCTAAGGGCGTTAAACAATAGCGCTTGTTGGGAGGCAACCCAATGAATTTATTTTTGCTTTTTGCTTTCTGTTTTGTTTTGTCCACACCATCATAATTCTGTTATGATTGTGTGTTTTGTGTTTTAATTAGTGTTTGTGCCAAGTAAAACCTTTATGATTAGTTTGGGTGATAGCTATTTAATCATGCTGAAAAAGACAGAAACTCTCTGCTCACGAAATTATTTTTAATTTCTATCCAGAAAGAGATTTGGAGTTGATTATTTTTTCTGATGGTTGATACGCAAATTTTCCTAGTTTTCATAAAGTTTCAGGATTTTTGGAGGTGCAGAAGTATGGTTCTCATTCAGATCATTACACACTGTCCTGTTTTGGATAGATTTTGTTTTCAATACATAGTTTGCTTGTTTTGTTGTTTCCATAGATTATATTAAGTGATATAAATTGTGGAAATGATAAGATACAGTAGGAATTGTGTGAAAATAATTATGAGTCTTGTTTTTATAGTACCCAAGTGATTGATTTGCTCATTATCATACTAACCCATCTCACGAAGTTTCGTTAAGTTTTGTGTTGTGAAGTTTTCAAGTTTTGGGTAGAGTTTCGATGGACTATGGAACAAGGAGTGGCAAGAGCCTAAGATTGGGGATGCCCAAGGCATCCCAAGCATATTCAAGGATACCAAAAAGCCTAAGCTTGGGGATGACATGGGAAGGCATCCCCTCTTTCGTCTTCAATCCATCGGTAACTTTACTTGGGGCTATATTTTTATTCACAACATGATATGTGGTTTGCTTGGAGCTTCATTTTATTTTGTTAGAATAAGGTGCGTAGGATCTGAAATTATTAGATGGGAGAGTCTCCACATAGCCAAATAGTTGTTCAACTACTCATTTAGCTTCACTTATATCTTTTGGAGTAGTTTGTCGTTTGCTCTAGTGCTTCACTTATATCTTTGTAGAGCATTGCAATGGTTCTATTTTATAGAACTAGTTGGACTCTCGTGTTTCACTTAGATCATTTTGAGAGTCTTAAACAGCATGGTACCTTTCTTAGGTTATGAGTCTAGTCCTAATATGAAAGGCATCCAAAGAGGATAAAAACCTTCATATTCATGTGCTTTGATTAGTAAGAGAAGTTTGATTCCTCTCAATTAGTTTTCAGATATGGATATGGTAATATTAGAGTTATGCTAGTAGGGTGTTGTGAATCTAGAAATACTTGTGTTGAACTTAGTGATTCTCGTAGCATGCATGTATGGTGAACCGCTATGTTAGGAAGTCGGAGCATAATTGATTTATTGACTGTCATCCATTGTGTGGTGGTCGGGATCCCGCGATGGTTAACACCTACCAACCCTTCCCCTAGGAGTATGCGTTTAGCACATTGTTTCGATTACTAATAAAAACTTTCGCAATAAGTATATGAGTTCTTCATGACTAATGTGAGTCCATGGTATATATGCACTTTCACCTTCCACCATTGCTAGTCTTTCTAGTACCGCGCAACTTTCGTCGGTGCACAAACCCACCATATACCTTCCTCAAAACAGCCACCATATCTACATATTATGACATTTTCATAGCCATTCCGAGATATATTGCCATGCAACTCCCACCGTTCCGTCTCATGATATGCGACATCACTTTCATATTGCCATTGCATGATCGTAAGATAGCTAGCGAAATGTTTCAACGTCATACGCTAAGCTAGATCGTTGCACATCCTGGTACACTGCCGGAGGCATTTCGTATAGAGTCATCATTGTTCAGTATTGAGTTTTAAGTAAATAAAAGTGTGATGATAATCATTATTAGAGCATTGTCCCATGTGAGGAAATCAAAAAAGAGGCCAAATATGCCCACCAAAAAAAAGAGCCCAAAGAGCCCAAAGAAAAAAACGAGAGAAAAAGAGAGAAGGGACAATGCTACTATCCTTTTCCAAACTTGTGCTTCAAAATAGCACCATGTTCTTCATGATAGAGAGTCTCTTGTTTTGACACTTCCATATACTAGTGGGAATTTTCATTATATAACTTGGCTTGTATATTCCAATGATGGGCTTCCTCAAAATTGCCCTAGGTCTTCGTGAGCAAGCAAGTTGGGTGCACACCCACTAATTTTCCTTTTGAGCTGTCACACACTTATAGCTCTTGTGCATCCGTTGCTTGGCAATCCCTACTCATTCACATTGATATCTATTGATGGGCGTCTCCATAGCCCATTGATACGCCGAGTCAATGTGACCATCTCCTCCTTTTTATCTCGCAACCTCCACCACACTCTATTCTGTTGGGGAACGTCGCATGGGAAACAAAAATTTTCCTATGCGCACGAAGACCTATCATGGTGATGTCCATCTACGAGAGGGGATGTTTGATCTATGTACCCTTGTAGACCGCACAGCAGAAGCGTTAAGAAACGCGGTTGATGTAGTGGCACGTCCTCACGTCCCTCGATCCGCCCCGCGAACCGTCCCGCGATCAGTCCCACGATCTAGTGCCGAACGGACGGCACCTCCGAGTTCAGCACACGTACAGCTCGACGATGATCTCGGCCTTCTTGATCCAGCAAGAGAGACGGAGAGGTAGATGAGTTCTCCGGCAGCGCGACGGCGCTCCGGAGGTTTGTAAGTGCATCTAGTGCCCCTTAGTGATTTTGGTGGTTTGAAGACTTATAGGTTAAGTATCTAATGTGTTTTTAAGTGTACACAGGATCTATAAGTCATTGAGGAGTTTGAGATATTTGAAGAATATCGACCCCTAAAAATACATGTCTACAGTTGAAGAATTTGGTCTGAAGCTGAAGAAATGAATCTTGAAGAATTTGCGATGAAATTGATATTCCTCATGAAGATATTGATATTGAGAAGATCGGTGTTTCCTGAAGAAAATCATTCTGAAGAAATTGAAGCATGAAGATTTATGTTTTCTGTCTTACTTTCTTCGCATTTGATGAATAGGAACACCGTACTATTAAAGGGGGTCAAAGTAACACTATGGAATGGATTTCCTCATGATGCTCAACCCAAGCCAAATACTACCAAAAGCCTCAAGTGAGGAATATGAGTGACATGAGGACTCTCCCAGTTGAGAGTCCCGACCGTTTCAATAAGCCACGCCAAGTCACTGATCTTATCCACTCCAACAGTCATATTATTTAAGGGCATTAATGTCAAATCATGTCGGGATGCTCCCAGGCTATAAATAGCCGCCCCCACAACCACTACCTGGTTGGCTGCTCTTGTAGAAACTGACACTTGTCATAAGAGCAACCCAATTCCTCAGAGCTTTCTAGAGTAAATCATCAGTGAGGAAATACACCACCCACCGAAACCACAAACCAAACCTAGTGATTGAGCATCACTGAAGAAGTTGTTCCTGTGTGGGACTGAAGCCTTTTACCTTTGAGGACTGTGCATCCTCCAGACGGTTAGGCGTCATGGTCTAAAGCAATCCAGCAGTCAATTGTGGATCGCCGGGTGACCGAGTTTGTGAGGGTTTAGAAGTCTGCCCTGAAGACTTACCACGAGTGTTGGGCGAGGACTGTGTGTCCTTAGCTCAAGGAGAATACGGTAGGGACTGTGTGTCCCGGGACTGGGTGTCCTTTGGTTTAAATACCAAGCCGCTCCAAACCAGATGTACAACTGTCACAGCAGTTGGAACTGGGTCATCAACAACAGTCTTCACCAAGAATCGGGTTCTAATTCCTCAACTCTTTACATTCTCTGTATTATGTGTTGATGACTTTCAATGTGATTGTTTGAAGAATTTGCTGAAGACTTTCTCTGAATTTCCTCAACCCCAAATTCTTCACTTGAGTAAATCATCATCTGTATTCTGCGTGCCTGCTTGCTGTGCAATCTGTTTTCATAATCTTCACTCTGTAATACTGCTATTGTGAACGATTGCACAACTGATCCTTAACTGTTTCCGCTGTAAGTCAGTCATCAGTGAGGAATTTCCTCAAAAGCAATTTCCTCAGTGATGAAATTCTAAAAATCTCCTATTCACCCCCCTCTAGTCGATATAACGCACTTTCAATTGGTATCAGAGCAAGGTACTCCCTTGTTCTGTGTGATTTTGGTTTAACCACCTGGAGTTTTAGTTATGTCGACTGCAGGCATGTTTAAGGTGACTGCAGCATGTCCTACCTATGAGGGAAAGAACTTTCCCTTCTGGAAGAACAAAATGCAAATGCATCTACAAGCTATAGACAATGATCTCTGGTATATTGTGGAAAATGGTGTCCCCATCATTTCTGCTAGTGTCACTGCAGCTGATGTGAAGAAATTCAAGCAACTTGATTCTCAAGCGAAGAACATCATCTGTGGTCATCTGAGCCGTGGCCAGTTTGGAAGAGTAAGTGCCTTAGGCTCTGCAACACTGATCTGGGAAAGACTGTGCAAGGTAAATGAAGGAGTATCAACCCAACGCGACTCTCGTGTTGATATTCTTCGCAATCTCTTCAATCGCTTCAAGAGACATGACAATGAAAGCTGCCAAGACACCTTTGATCGCCTCACTGACATATCAAATGAACTGCAAGCACTGGGAGCTCGAGACATCACTGATCACGAAGTTGTGAAGAAACTGCTGAGATCTTTGGATTCTTCATTTGACACTTTAGTTCTGATGATTCAAGAAAGACCAGACTACAAGATGTTAGATCCTGCTGATATCCTCGAAAGGCTAAATACTCATGAATTCCAGCTCGAAGAAAAGAGAGATCTATATGGACAAAGCTATTCCAGACCACGTGCACTGAAGGCAAGAGCAATTTCCTCATCTGAAGAAGAAGACACAGATGACAGCAGTTGTGACCCTGAAGAATTTGGTCAGGAACTTGCAATGCTTGTGAGGAAATTCCAGAGATTTACACGACGAGGCCAGTTCGGTAAATCATCAAGAAGAGACATGAGTAAATCAGAATCTGCATCTGAGGACTACAAGAAACGGACCTGTCACAAGTGCAAGAAATCAGGTCATTACATTGCTGATTGTCCTCGCTGGGGAAGGGAATCAAAGAAGAAGAAATACAAGGATGACAGTTCTGATGACTCAAAGAAGAAAAAGAAATCTTCAAAATTCTCATCTTCAAAGTCCTCCTCACACAAGAAGACTAGCTTCTGAAAGGCTCGGGCACTTATTGGCAAGGAAATGGATTCCGAGGCAGAATCAGAAGAATGTGATGATGAAGAAGGCTCTGGAGAAGATTCAGAATCCGGACAGGCTAGTCTTGCACTAGCAACCAATTACTTGAGCAAGTCAATCTTCAATCTTGAAGAAAATGAGTGCACCATCCATACTGATGACTATGCTGATGACTTCGCTCCAACCTATTGCTTCATGGCAAAAGGTTCAAAGGTATCACATAATGCCTCCTCATCTGATTCAAGTGACTGTGAACATGTTGATTACAAAAAACCCAGTTACGGTAAACTTGCCATCATTGCCACCAAACAACAAACTGCTCTGGAAAAGCTTCAAAAACTGCTAGACAAAAGTGATGATCTGTTGAATGATGAAATGAATCTTAATCAAATCCTCGCTGATGACATGAAAAATCTTCAGTCTAGATTTGATATTCTTCAGGATCGTTATGATACACTCCTCACTGATCATGAGAAGCTTTCCTACGAATTTCTTCAAAGGAAGCTTGATCTTGAGAAGCTGAGGATGTCTTATGATGATCTTCGTACGGAAAATGATTCATTACTAGCTCAACAGATTAGCGCTAGTCAAGTTGAATTTATTCCTCCATGTCTTAAATGCATTGATCGTGAAACTGCTAATTCTTCACCAGAATCTTCAAATGTTACCACTGCTACAAATTCTTCAACTGCACCTGTTGTGTCTATTTCCTCACTTGAGGAAAACACAAATGTCACTGATGAAAATGCAGGGTTGAAGGAATTGTACTTGACAGTCATGTACAAAAGCCTCAAAGGACATCAAATCCTTTGTGATGTGCTCAAAAAGCAGATCTTGAACAGGAACCCGAGGAAAGAAGGAATTGCCTTTGAGAGGAAACTGAATGCTGATGGATCTTATTGGAAACCTGAGCAGTATCCCAAAACCTCATGGGTTGCTGCTACTGGGCCTCCTTTTGATCCATCTAATCTAACTGGCTTCTCATGTGAATTATCCTATTCCTATGATGAGTCATTTGATTCCAACTATAAACTGTTCAAAGATCAATGTGGTAAAGTATTTGCTCGATATGTTGAAACTAACTGCAAGAATGGCCCTCCTCTGAGCAAAATCTGGGTTCCCAAAAGTTGTCTTGAAAATATTCAAGTGAATGTCCTCATGACATCACCTCTGAAGAATCTGAACCCTAGATCAAATTCCTCAGGAGGACCAAAGTCTTCAAGAGGATTAAAATCCTCAACTGGTCAAAACTATGCTCATACCCGTGCTTATGCGTCTAACATGCAGGGAAACTACAAGGAATATGATTATGAGCGCTATTCTTCAAATCATTATGTTCATAAATCCTCAAACCAGTTCTCTGCATACTCATATGAGTACTTTAATCCCCCTACTGTTAAGAGAAGTGCATTAGCGTCAATGCCACCTTTTTCATATGGTGCTCGCAGGATGATGAACGCTTTGCCACCCCTTCAAATGTGGGTGGTGAAGAAATCAAACTAATCACTTCCGCAGGTCAGGTCTCCAGATGAAAATCATCATCTGAAGAATTTGCTAGAGACCTGAGGAAATGCTTGATAGGACGCAAGCTAGTGATTGATGAAATAGAAATATTTCACACGTCCTTACATTTCTGTTATGATGAAATTAGTATCATATTCTTCAAACTTGAAGCATATGAGATGGTAAGCTGTACTAATTCATCTGCAGGATGACAAACCCAAGAGTACTGCATGGATTCTTGATAGTGGTTGCACAAACCACATGACTGGGGATAGAAGCTTGTTGACATTGGGACTTGGCAAAGTGGATATTTCCAAGGATAGGCATATGGACAAAGTGATGCTTGTTGAATCCCTTGGTTTTAACCTCATGTTAATATCGATGCTTTGTGATCTTGATATGATTGTTATCTTTGGTAGATATAGATGTGTAGTCATCATGGAATCTGATAGATCCAAAGTCTTCGAATGTGTAAGAAGAGGGGATTTGTACATTGTTGACTTCTCTACAGGTCCTCAGCCAGCCACTTGCTTACTAGCAAAAACCTCAGAAGGATGGCTGTGGCACAGAAGACTAGTTTATGCAGGCATGAGGAATTTGCACACACTTGCTAAGAAAAAGCATGTCATTGGCATCAAATCAGTCAAATTCCTCAAGGATCATCTCTGCGGTGCTTGTGAATCTGGGAAAATGACCAGATCCAAACATCCCTCCAAAACCATCATGACCACTACACGTCCATTTGAATTGCTTCATATGGATTTATTTGGACCTACACACTATGCAACACTAACCAATGCAGCATCTCTATATGGCTTTGTCATAGTTGATGATTATTCCAGATACACTTGGGTACATATCATAGTGTATAAAACTGAAGTGCAGGAAATTTTCAAACAATTTTCTTCAAGGGCCTCGACGAACTTCGGCATCAAGATCAAACATATTAGGAGTGATAATGGAACCGAGTACAAAAACACTGGTCTTGATGATTATCTTGATGAACTTGGTATTACTCACGAATTGTCTGGTCCTTATACTCCTCAGCAGAATGGTGTCGTCGAAAGAAAGAACAGGACTCTGGTTGAAATGGCAAGAACTATGCTTGAAGAATATCACACTCCTCGTCGCTTCTGGCCTGAAGCAATCAACACTGCATGTCATATCATCAACAGGGTATATCTTCACAAATTCCTCAATAAAACCTCATATGAACTCCTCACTGACAAGAAACCCAATGTAAGTTATTTCAAAGTCTTCGGTGCAAAATGCTGGATTAGAGATCCTCATCATAGCTCGAAATTTGCACCTAAGGCACATGAAGGTTTTATGCTCGGTTATGGAAAGGACTCACACACCTACAGAGTCTTCAACAACTATCACAACAAAGTTGTTGAGACTGTAGATGTGCGGTTCGATGAAACTAATGGCTCGCAAAGAGAGCAATTGCCTTCTGATCCAGATAAGCTGTCTCCTGAGGAAGCAATAAAGCTTAAGCCTACTGAAGACATTGTTCCCACTGAGGAAATTGGTGAAGAGACAATCCCCATCGCTGATGAAAGACAAGAAGATGCTCCTGAGGAAATTGCAACAACACCACTTCCTCAGCCCAGACAAAATCCTCAACCAGCACATCCGAGGATTGCAAATGAAGTAGAACTTGACAAAATCCTCAACGACATCAACGCGCCAGGTCCTCTCACTCGCTCAAAAGCTTCACACTTAGTTAACTTTTGTGGGCATTTCTCTTTTGTATCTATCACAGAACCCTCAAAAGTAGCTGAGGCTTTTCTGGAACCGGAGTGGATCCAAGCCATGCAAGACGAACTTCTTCAATTCAAGCTGAATGACGTATGGGATCTCGTCAAACGACCCGATCCTCGCAAGCATAACATCATCGACACCAAGTGGATTTTCTGAAACAAGCAAGATGAGGACGGTCAAGTGGTGAGGAACAAGGCACGACTTGTAGCCCAAGGCTACACCCAGGTTGAAGGAATAGATTTCGATGAAACTTTTGCACCTGTTGCTAGACTTGAAGCTATTTGAATCCTACTTGCTTATGCTAATCATCATAACATCATCTTATATCAAATGGATGTGAAAAGCGCATTCCTCAATGGTAAGCTTGAGGAAGAAGTATATGTTGCTCAGCCCCCAGGTTTTGAGGATCCAAAGAATCCAGACAAAGTCTTCAGACTCAAAAAGGCTCTGTATGGTCTCAAGCAAGCCCCTCGGGCATGGTATGATACATTGAAGTAATTCCTCATGAAGAAAGGCTTCAAACCTGGTTCACTCGATCCAACTCTTTTCACAAAATCTTATGATAATGAGCTGTTTGTATGTCAAATATATGTTGATGATATCATATTTGGCTGTACTGACAAAAGATACAGTGATGAATTTGCTTATATGATGAGTGAAGAATATCAGATGTCTATGATGGGGGAGCTGAAATTCTTCTTAGGTCTTCAAATTCGTCAACAAAGCAATGGAATCTTCATATCACAAGAGAAATACCTCAAGGATGTTCTGAGGAAATTCGACATGCATGAATGCAAAGGCGCCAAGACTCCAATGCCTACCAACGGTCACCTCGGCACTGATGAAAATGGTAAAGATTTCGATCAGCAGGTATACCGTTCTATGATTGGTTCTTTATTGTATCTATGTGCATCTAGGCCAGACATAATGCTTAGTGTTTGCATGTGTGCACGTTTTCAAGCAAAACCGAAGGAATCACACCATAAGGTTGTGAAACATATTCTTCGATACTTAGCTCACACACCAACACTAGGATTATGGTATCCCAAGGGCTCCAATCTTCATCTGGTAGGGTATTCTGATTCAGACTATGCTGGTGACCGTGTGGATCGCAAGTCAACTTCTGGCACATGCCATTTCCTCGGAAGATCACTGGTTTGCTGGTCCTCAAAGAAGCAGAACTGCGTATCACTCTCCACTGCCGAAGCTGAGTACATTGCTGCTGGTTCTTGCTGTGCTCAATTACTATGGATGAAGCAAACCCTCAAGGACTACGGCATCAACATGAAGAATGTGCCTCTCTACTGTGACAATGAGAGTGCTATCAGGATTGCCTACAACCCAGTACAGCACTCGAAGACCAAGCACATCCAGATTCGTCATCATTTTCTTCAGGACCATGTCCTCAAGGGCAATATCCTCATCGACCATGTGAAGACTGATGATCAACTGGCTGATATCTTCACTAAGCCCTTGGATGAGAAAAGGTTTTGCAAGTTGCGGTGTGAGCTAAATATCTTAGAATCTTCAAATGTTTTGTAAAAACATGCACACATCCTAACACTTATGCAAAGTTGATGACTTAGATGTGCAACACATGATGAAACGATTTTCTTCAACCGATGAAGAAAGTCACTCTGAATGTGAACAGATTAACGAAGAAATTGATTCTCACAGCCCTACGACAATTGTACGCGGCGTGTGTAATCAACATTCTTATATGGTGGGCAACGCCACCGCACAATGTGAAATTCCTCAAGTTGATTTTCTTCAAATGATCAAATTCTTCACAATGCATTTTTCTTCAAAACAGTTGTTCTTCATTGTGACGATCTATTGCAAAATCATCAAAAACACTTGATGACTTTCATTTGCCTAGGTAGACTGTGATTTCTAGTCCTCAACAGCATTCACTTATTGCTATTTCTTCAATTTGATGTTTCTGCTAAGTGAATGTGATCGGACCCGATTTTCCCTCTATGCTATACTTATCCAGTCTATTCAATTCTTCATATGCGTTCTACTTGAAACTTTGTTCAAAATCCTCACTGCATCCTTGTCAGCCGATGATTTTGTAACGAAAATCCTCAAATCTTCCAAAAATTGTTTTCTTCAAAGGAACAGTAACTGAATCCCCACTTCCCACGATTGGATAGCCACGATCTCCACTATCTCCACCGCATCGTACGGGAGCTACACGTGTCCTGCGGAGACGTAGAGGCAAGGGCTATTCGGTCCGAAACTTTCGTGCCAAACAGTAACTTTCGGGCTATAAATATGTCCTTAACCCCCTCGGTATCATCTTCTTCGCCTCATCGCTCTCCTGCCACAGCACACCGAACCCTAGCACCACCGCTGGTAGTCTTGTCGCCGGCAAGGAAGAGCTTCACTGTCTCAACCTTCTCGCCGCCAGGATCACGCCGGAGACGGAACATCTACGTCCGCCGCCGCCGTAGACGTCCTCTGCTGCCAAGTTAGGGTGCATTGGACACTTGACCGAAGAGCCTCTCCATCACCACCTTTTTGTGTTCTTCGTTCGCACCTTCCAGGATAATTATATCCCATTTTTACAACAGATTAGATCTAAAATTTTACCTCTCCCATGTGAAATCTGTTTTTCCTCAAGATACGATGCGCACATGATTCCTCAAACACTATCCATCACCAGAACCATTGATGAACTAGCTAAGCATCTAAGATTTTCACGAGATTCCTCAATTGTGCGAATTTTCGGATCTGTACAACTCTGGAACCCAAGAACAGAATGCTTAAGCAAATTCCTCAACCACTGGTTATATTCCTCAAACTGTCAAACTTTTCCATTTTCTTCAAATCTGAGAACGCATATGACCTCTCCAAATTCCTCGCAACTATACTTTGTTCACAGGTACACACATGTCAGCTGATGAATCTCTCGGTTCTCATCACATTAACTCATTTGCAGCATTTCTGGAAGAAACTCTTCAAGGCTCATCAGAATCCTCAAGAGTTCAAAATCCTCAGATAATTCCTCGTCTGAAGAAAATGGAGGAAGAAAGGAAACAGAGGGGAGGAAAGAAACTGGAGCAGAACACAGTTGTGGACATTCCTGATGACATATACCTGGACTACTGCACGCCTGATGATGAACCTGAGACTATGCCTAAAAGAAAGATTAGGCTGCAGAAAATTGAACGCAGATGGGCAAAGGAGTGGAAGGTGTACAGGTTTGTGACTCCAAAATATGTGAAGAAATTCGCTTTGAAGCCTCCTGGCAGAAGGGCCCCGCTTGAGGATCATCAAGTTGCTCATCCCTCAAGTCTCATGACACTTGATGACTACCCAGAGGAAAAAGAAAGGCATCTGGCCAAGCTGAAGAAGCAAGCAGAAACAGCAGTGAAGAAATTTCATGAATCTTCAGCTGCTGCCTCCGGTGCTGCTCATTCCTCAGCAGCAGAAACCTCAGGCTCCGAGATTCCTCAACCAAAGTCTGTGCCAACAAAGCCAAAAGCATCAAAACCCCAAGAGAAGTTTGCACAGACTTCTGTCACAAAACCCTCAGCTCCAAAACCCTCGGTTCCAAAACCGTCAACACCAAAACCATCAGCGCCAAAACCCTCAGCACCAATCGCATCTACACCAAAGTCCTCAGCTCCACCTCCAAAGCCAGTACAGAAGAAAGTCGTGAAGACTACGACTGCCAGCTCCAGCTCCTCACTCCCAGCTGCAACTAGCTCGGAGACAAAGTCTTCAACACCCCATGTGAAGACTTTGGCAACTACTGAACCTGCACCTCTGCCCAGCCCAAGAAAAATCATCACAGTCCCGTCTGCATGAGAGGGAAGTGAAGAATATGATGATGAAACTCTGGAAGCCATCATCAGGAAGAAGCAAGAAAGGGTAGCACAAGCATCAGGCAGTTCTATTCCTCTGTCGATGGACCCAAAGGTCCTCCTCGATTTCATCAATGTGTGGTATGAAGACCCAAATACACCCATTGATGATTTGAAACTTCCTCCTGGTGTTAGCCACATGGTGGCTACTTTCATAAACGAAGCCAAGTGGAAGGAACAGAAGGCCAAGCAGGCAAAGATTGCAAAGGCCAGAAAGGAGAAATTCCTAAAGCAAAATGTTCTCAAGCTGACACCTGAAGCATTGGTGTCCACCCAGGCAGAGCTGCAAGGTTTGACTGACAAGTGTGAGAAACTGTCAGATCGCACAAGCATCAAAAGCAATTTCATCAAGCTAGCCACTAGTGCTGTTGATGACTACAACAGACGTCACCCCCCACCAGCACCAACTCCTCAGCCCCTGGTTGAACAGCCAAAAGATGCATCTCCTGTTGAGGAGGAAATTCCTCAAGCTGAGGAACAACACCAAGAGCGTCGTGTTGATGAGCCAGCCATTGAAGAAATCATCACTGAGACCGCTCCTGATGAAACTACAAATCCTGATGAAACTGCTACTGATCCAGCTGCTTCACCAAAGCAGGCTGATGACTATGTTCCAGCTGGTTCCTCACTGCCAGCTGAAGAATCTGTTAAGAAAACACCTTCACCAAAAACTTCAAAGGTGAAGAAGTTAATCCCCTCTGCATCAAACGCGAAAAAGACAAGGGCTGCTGAGAAGGAAGCGAAGAAGAGAAAAGCTTCCTCAGCGGAAGAAAAGATTGAGGCAAAACGCCTCAAGGAAACTGAAGAATCTGCCCCACTGGACCCGGTGCCTCTTAATGTTGCACCCTCATTTGAAATGGTCGTCGTTGGTGACCACACTACGAGGGCAGATGAGGAAATGAAGGATGCTGCCTCTGAGGAGCATACTGATGAGGAAATACAAATTGATGACAGTCCTCAACCTCATATTCCTCAGAAAGAGACTACTGAAGCCTCAGCCGAAGCAGCTGATGAATCTGCTTCTGCCACAAAGTCAGCTGATGAAAATCAAGCTGAAGAAAATGTCCAGTCTGAGCAGGCTCCTCCCACTGAACAGGCTGACCAAACTCCTCAAGCTGAGAAGGAAGAAGAAATTCCTCAGCCTGATGCTCGGCCGGAGCAAGAAATTCCTCACCCTGAGGAAACTGCTGAAGAACATGTTCCCGCCCCTGACAATGAGTTCATTGTCCTCAACCCAGAATCTGCCATGGTTGTTTCTCCTCCCATTCCTCAGCACAATCTCAACCCAGTTCAGCGCCGGCCATTCTCCAAGAGGCCAAAGTTTCAGAAAGAAAACTTCTTTGAGGAACGCATGTATTTCATCGGAGAGAATCCTTATGACAAGCCTCAAATGCGGCATCTGAAGTTTTGGACAAGGACACAGATGAACTACTATGCTTCTGTGCTCTGTGGACGCAACAAGATATTCCAGCACAGGCACATTCCTCATGCTGAACTTGAAGAAATTCCCTGCATGGAACCAGTCCTCAGTGTACTACATGATGCAGGTTTGCTCCCTATGTGCTCCGACATATCAGATTGGAATAGTGAGCTAATTCTTCAGTTCTATTCAACTCTGCACATCTCGGGCAATGCTGATGACATCAATACTTGGGTGTTCGACTCGATGACCCAAAATACTCACTACAAGGCTCCAGCGTCTGAACTCCTCAGAGAACTGCCCGTACCAATTCCTTCAGAAGGGGCAGTGAAGCTTTATGGTGAGCGTGAGCTGCCAAATGGAATGATGGAAGTCCTCATGAAGCCTTTGGCTGCAGGAAAACCCTCAAGAACCACATTCCTCGTCCATGAGCTAAAGTACACACCACGGTCTGTCTACCGCATTCTCTGCAGTGTGCTAGCGCCAATCAAAGGCCATGATGATGACGAAGATGTCGTCGGCCTCATGAAGAATATCCTCTTCAACATCATTCACGATATCCCCATGAATATCCATGATTTCTTCTTGAGGACTTTGGCTGACAATGCAATGTGCCCATATGATCACAAAATTTATGCACCATGGATCATGAGATTCCTCAGGACAAGGACAGGCATCAACTTCCACGCAGATTTCCAGAACCATGTTGGTTATATGCCTCCTATCCGAGTCAACAAGAAGACTTTCGAGCCTATTGAGGGAAAAGGAAAGTCTATAATTGATGAAGGAAGCAGGCCTCTTGATGGTCAATTTAAAGAACCAGATGCATATTCCTCATGGGACGACACTGAGACTCGTCCGCCAAGCCCAGTTCCTCCTCGCGTGCTAAACACCAGAGAGCTTCTTCTCAGTCTTCATCAGAAGGTGGATCACAACCACAAATGGGTCAAACGCCAGTTTGGTGCCATTGTGAAAACCCTCGCTGAGACACAGAACAGTGTGAAGCTTAATCATCACTATCTGCATGAGGTTTTTGATCGCACCTGGGCTACCCTTGCACATTTGAAGACCCAGACTGAGCTTGAAGAATTGAACTTTGAGCAGGACTTTGACTGGTCATGGCCTCCCAAGAAGAAGTTCAGGCCCATTCCTGTGCCAGATCTTGAAGACAACTCCTTCTCGTCATTCCGCACCGCCAAATCTGATGAGGAACAACTCGACACTGCAACAGGACCAAGAAAGAAGACTACCCCCAAGAAGCGCCAAGGATCTTCATCAACCGCAAAGAAATGAAGTCTTCACGGGCGTTAGTCCTCAGTTTGTCCCTTTTTTGTCACTTGATGACAAAGGGGGAGAAACTTGAGAGTTAGTCTTCAAACGGGATTTATTTTTGGGCTTATGAACTATATTTAAGTTACAAACTCTTGGCTCTTCTGAAGTTTTTATGTAATGAGTTGTAACTTAAGCCTGATGGTACTCTGACGCTTTTGAACGTTTTTCTTCGCATGCTTATTCCTCAAGTTTTAATGCACGCATGCTGAAATTCGTCAGATACCATTTTCCATCATGCATCCTCATTTTCTTCATATAATATGTTATATGTATGCATGATTTACAAGATTCAGGGGGATATCTCCATGATATAAATCATCAATGTGCATATGCTATAAAAGCAAAATCCTCAAGGTATGCACATCTTCAGGGGGACTCTCTGTGAATCTTGTTTTCAAATTCCTCAAATGAGTATTTACACTTCATATTTTTGATCCCTGTTGAACACTTAACCTAATTGTCATCAACCACCAAAAAGGGGGAGATTGTAAGTGCATCTAGTGCCCCTTAGTGATTTTGGTGGTTTGAAGACTTATAGGTTAAGTATCTAATGTGTTTTTAAGTGTATACAGGATCTATAAGTCATTGAGGAGTTTGAGATATTTGAAGAATATCGACCCCTAAAAATACATGTCTTCAGTTGAAGAAATTGGTCTGAAGCTGAAGAAATGAATCGCGAAGAATTTGCGATGAAATTGATATTCCTCATGAAGATATTGATATTGAGAAGATCGGTGGTTCCTGAAGAAAATCGTTCTGAAGAAATTGAAGCATGAAGATTTATGTTTTCTGTATTACTTTCTTCGCATTTGATGAATAGGAACACCGTACTGTTAAAGGGGGTCAAAGTAACACTATGGAATGGATTTCCTCATGATGCTCAACCCAAGCCAAATACTACCAAAAGCCTCAAGTGAGGAATATGAATGACATGAGGACTCTCACAGTTGAGACTCCCGACCGTTTCGATAAGCCACGCCAAGTCACTGATCTTATCCACTCCAACGGTCATATTATTTAAGGGCATTAATGTCAAATCATGTCGGGATGCTCCCAGGCTATAAATAGCCGCCCCCCACAACCACTAGCTGGTTGGCTGCTCCGTTAGAAACTGACACTTGTCATAAGAGCAACCCAATTCCTCAGAGCTTTCTAGAGTAAATCATTAGTGAGGAAATACACCACCCACCGAAACCACAAACCAAACCTAGTGATTGAGCATCACTGAAGAAGTTGTTCCTGTGTGGGACTGAAGCCTTTTACCTTTGAGGACTATGCATCCTCCAGACGGTTAGGCGTCATGGTCTAGAGCAATCCAGCAGTCAATTGTGGATCGCCGGGTGACCGAGTTTGTGAGGGTTTGGAAGTCTGCCCTGAAGACTTACCACGAGTGTTGGGCGAGGACTGTGTGTCCTTAGCTCAAGGAGAATACGGTAGGGACTGTGTGTCCCGGGACTGGGTGTCCTTTGGTTTAAATACCAAGCCGCTCCAAACAAGATGTACAACTGTCACAGCAGTTGGAACTGGGTCATCAACAACAGTCTTCACCAAGAATCGGGTTCTAATTCCTCAACTCTTTACATTCTCTGTATTATGTGTTGATGACTTTCACTGTGATTGTTTGAAGAATTTGCTGAAGACTTTCTCTGAATTTCCTCAACCCCAAATTCTTCACTTGAGTAAATCATCATCTGTATTCTGCGTGCCTGCTTGCTGTGCAATCTGTTTTCATAATCTTCACTCTGTAATACTGCTATTGTGAACGATTGCACAACTGATCCTTAACTGTTTCCGCTGTAAGTCAGTCATCAGTGAGGAATTTCCTCAAAAGGAATTTCCTCAGTGATGAAATTCTAAAAATCTCCTATTCACCCCCCTCTAGTCGATATAACGCACTTTCAAGGTTGGTGGTGATCTTATCTCAGCAGGGCTCCGCCTGAGCTCCGCAGAAACGCGATCTAGAGGTAAAACCGTGGAGATATGTGGTCGGGCTGCCGTGGCAAAGTTGTCTCAAATCAGCCCTAAAACCTCCGTATATATAGGGGGAAGAGGGGGAGCCTTGCCTTGGGGTCCAAGGACCCTCAAGGGGTTCGTCTGAGCCAAGGGGGGAAGGTCTCCCCTTCCAAACCGAATCCAACTTGGTTTGGAAGGTGGAGTCCTTCCCTTTCCCACCTCCTCCTTTTTTTTCTTTTCTCTTTGATTTTCTTCCTATGGCGCATAGGGCCTTCTTGGTCTGTCCCACCAGCCCACTAAGGGCTGGTGTGCCACCCCCAAGGCCTATGGGCTTCCCCGGGGTGGGTTGCCCCCCCCCCCCCCCCGTGAACATCCGGAACCCATTCGTCATTCCCCGTACATTCCCGGTAACTCCGAAAACCTTCCGGTAATCAAATGAGGTCATCCTACATATCAATCTTCGTTTCCGGACCATTCCGGAAACCCTCGTGATGTCCGTGATCTCATCCGGGACTCCGAACAACTTTCGGTAACCAACCATATAACTCAAATACGCATAAAACAACGTCGAACCTTAAGTGTGCAGACCATGCGGGTTCGAGAACTATGTAGACAAGACCCGAGTGAATCCTCGGTAAATATCCAATAGCGGGACCTAGATGCCCATATTGGATCCTACATATTCTACGAAGATCTTATCGTTTGAACCTCAGTGCCAAGGATTCATATAATCCCGTATGTCATTCCCTTTGTCCTTCGGTATGTTACTTGCCCGAGATTCGATCGTCAGTATCCGCATACTATTTTAATCTCGTTTACCGGCAAGTCTCTTTACTCGTTCCGTAATACAAGATCCCGCAACTTACACTAAGTCACATTGCTTGCAAGGCTTGTGTGTGATGTTGTATTACCGAGTGGGCCCCAAGATACCTCTCCGTCACACGGAGTGACAAATCCCAATCTCGATCCATACTAACTCAACTAACACCTTCGGAGATACCTGTAGAGCATCTTTATAGTCACCCAGTTACGTTGCGATGTTTGATACACACAAAGCATTCCTACGGTGTCAGTGAGTTATATGATCTCATGGTCATAGGAACAAATACTTGACACGTAGAAAACAGTAGCAACAAAATGACACAATCAACATGCTACGTCTATTAGTTTGGGTCTAGTCCATCACGTGATTCTCCTAATGACGTGATCCAGTTATCAAGCAACAACACCTTGTTCATAATCAGAAGACCCTGACTATCTTTGGTCAACTGGCTAGCCAACTAGAGGCTTGCTAGGGACAGTGTTTTGTCTATGTATCCACACATGTATATAAGTCTTCATTCAATACAATTATAGCATGGGTAATAAACGATTATCATGAACCAAGAAATATAATAATAACTAATATTGCCTCTAGGGCATATTTCCAACAGTCTCCCACTTGCACTAGAGTCAATAATCTAGTTCACATCACCATGTGATTCCAATGAATCCAACACCCATATATTTATGGGGTCTGATCACGTCTTGCTCGTGAGAGAGGTTTTAGTCAACGGTTCTGAAACTTTCAGGTCCGTGTGTTCTTTACAAATCTTTATGTCATCTTATAGATGCTGCTACTATGTGCTATTCGGAAATACTCCAAATATCTACGCTACTATACGAATCCGTTTCACTACTCATAGTTATTCGGATTAGTGTCAAAGCTTGCATCGACGTAACCCTTTACGATGAACTCTTTAACCACCTCCATAATCGAGAAAAATTCCTTAGTCTATCAGTTACTAAGGATAAATTTTGACCGCTGCTAGTGATTCAATCATGGATCACTCTCTGTACCTCTCAACAGAGTGCAAGGCACACATCAGGTGCGGTACTCAGCATGGCATACTTTAGAGTCTACGGCTAAGGCATAGAAGACGACCTTCGTCTATTCTCTTTATTCTGCCATGGTCGGGTTTTGAGTCTTACTCAAATTCACACCTCACAACGCAACCAAGAACTCCTTCTTTGCTGATCTATTTTGAACTCCTTCAAAACTTGTCAAGGCATGCATTTTGTTGAAACTTCTATTAAGCGTTTTGATCTATCTCCATAGATCTTGATGCTCAATGTTCAAGTAGCTCAATCCAGGTATTCCTTTGAAAACTCCTTTCAAACAACCTTGTATGCTTTACAGAAATTCTACATTACTTCTGATCCACAATATGTCAACCACATATACTTATCAGAAATTCTATAGTGCTCCCACTCACTTCTTTGGAAATACAAGTTTCTCATAAACCTTGTACAAACCCAAAATCTTTGATCACCTCATCAAAGTGTATATTCCAACTCCGAGATGCTTGCACCAGTCCATTGAAGGATCACTCGAGCTTGCATACTTGTTAGTATCTTTAGGATCGACAAAACCTTCTGGTTGTATCACATACAATGTTTGCTCAAGGAAACCGTTGAGGAAACAATGTTTTGACATCCTATGTGCAATATTTCATAAGTAATGCAGCAACTACTAATATAATTCCAACAGACTTTTAGCATCGCTACGAGTGAGAAAGTCTCATCATAGTCAACTGTTTGATCTTGTCAGAAACATCTTTGCGACAAGTCGAGCTTTTCTTAATAGTGACTTATCACCATCGTCGTTTGTCTTCCTTAGAAAGATCCATCTTTACTCAATAGTCTTACTACCATCAAGTAGTTCCTCCAAAGTCTACACTTTGTTTTATATATGGATCCTCTCTCGGATTTCATGGCCTCAAGCCATTTGTCGGAATCCGGGCCCACCATTGCTTCTCCATAACTCGTAGGTTCACTGTTGCTCAACAACATGACCTCCAAGACAGGGTTACCGTACGAGTCTGCAGTAGTACGCGACCTTGTCAACCTACGAGGTTTGTAGTAACTTGATCCGATGCTCGATGATCACCCTCATCAGCTTTCACTTCAATTGGTGTAGGCGCCACAGGAACAACTTCCTGCGCCCTGCTACACACTGGTCAAAGTGACGGTTCAATAACCTCATCAAATTCTACCACCCTCCCACTCAATTCTTTCGAGAGAAACCTTTCCTCGAGAAAGGATCCAATTCTAGAAACAAACACTTTGCTTTCGGATCTGAGATAGGAGATGTACCCAACTGTTTTGGATATCCTATGAAGATGCATTTATCCGCTTTGGGTTCGAGCTTATCAGACTGAAACTTTTTCACATAAGTTTCGAAGCCCCAAACTTTCAAGAAACGAAAGTTTAGATTTCTCTAAACCTCAGTCTATACTGTGTCATCTCAACGGAAATACGTGGTGCCCTATTTCAAGTGAATGTGGTTGTCTCTAATGCATAACCCATAAACGATAGTGGTAATTCGATAAGAGACATCATAGCATGCACCATACCAAATAGTGCGTGGCTATGACGTTCAGACACATCATCACACTATGATGTTCCAGGTGGCATGAACTGCGAAACAATTTCCATATTGTCTTAACTACGTACCAAAACTCATAACTCAGATATTCATTTCTATGATCTTATCGTAGACAGTTTATCCTCTTGTTACGACAAACTTCACTCCGAAACAGAATTGAACTTTTCAATATTTCAGACTTGTGATTCATTAAGTAAATACTCTTGTATCTACTCAAATTGTCATTGAAGTAAGAACATAATGATATCCACTGCGTGCCTCAGCACCCATTGGACTGCATACATCAAAATGTATCACTTCCAACAAGTTACTATCTTGTTTCATCTCAATGAAAACAAGGCCTTGCTCATGTGGTATGATTTGCATGTCACTAGTGATTCAAAAAAAAGTGAGTATAAAGATCCATCAGCATGGAGCCTCTTCATGCAATTTATACCAACATGACTCAAGCGGCAGTGCCACAAGTAAGTGGTACTATCATCATTACCTCGTATCTTTTTGGCACCAATATCATGAACATGTGTAACACTACAATCGAGATTCAATAAACCATTGAAGGTGATTATTCAAGCAAATAGAGTAACCATTATTCTCTTTAAATGAATAATCGTATTGCAATAAACATGATCCAATCATGTTCATGCTTAACGCAAGCACCAAATAATTATTATTTAGGTTTAACACCAATCCCGATGGTAGAGGGAGCGTGCGACGTTTGATCATATCAACCTTGGAAACACTTCCAACACGTATCGTCACCTCGCCTTTAGCTAGTCTTCGTTTATGCCGTAGCTTTCATTTCATGTGACTAATCACTTAGCAACCGAACCGGTATCCAATACCCTCGTGCTACTGGGAGTACTAGTAAAGTACACATCAACATCATGTATATCAAATATACTTCTTTCGACTTTTGCCAGCCTTCTTATCTACCAAGTATCTAGAGTTGCTCCACCTCACTGACTGTTCCCTTCATTACAGAAGCACTTAGTCTCGGGTTTGGGTTTAATCTTGGGTCTCTTCATTAGTGCAGCAACTGTTTTGCCGTTTCACGAAGTATCCCTTCTAGCCCTTGCCTTTCTTGAAACTTAGTGGTTTTACTAACCATCAACTATTGATGCTTCTTCTTGATTTCTACTTTCGCAGTGTCAAACATCGCGAATCGCTCAAGGATCATTGTATCTATCCTTGATATGTTATAATTCATCACGAAGCTCTCACAGCTTGGTGGCAGTGATTTTGGAGAACCATCACTATCTCATCTGGAAGATTAACTCCCACTTGATTCAAGCGATTGTTGTCCTGAGACAATCTGAGCACACGCTCAACGATTGAGCTTTTCTCCTTTACTTTGTGGACAAAGAATCTTGTCGGAGGTCTCGTACCTCTTAACAAGGGCACAAGCATGAAATCACAATTTCATCTCTTTAGAACATCACTTATGTTCCGTGATGTCTCAAAACGTCTTCGACGCCTTGCTTCTAAGCCATTAAGTATTTTGCACTGAACTATCGTGTAGTCATAAGAAACGTGTATGTCGGATGTTCACAGCATCCACAGACGACGCTCGAGGTGCAGCACACCGAGTGGTGCATTAAGGACATAAGCCTTCTTTGCAGCAACGAGGACAATCCTCTGCAAAGTCTGCTACTATCAACTTTCAAATAAATTTTCTCTAGGAACATATAAAAACAGTAGAGCTATAGCGCAAGCTACATCGTAATTCGCAAAGACCATTAGACTATGTTCATGATAATTAGTTCAACTAATCATATTACTTAAGAACTCCCACTCAAAAAGTACATCTCTCTAGTCATTTGAGTGGTACTTGATCCAAATCCACTATCTCAAGTCCGATCATCACGTGAGTTGAGAATAGTTTCAGTGGTAAGCATCTCTATGCTAATCATATCAACTATACGATTCATGCTCGATCTTTTGGTCTCATGTGTTCCGAGGCCATGTCTGCACATGCTAGGCTCGTCAAGCTTAACCCGAGTGTTCCGCGTGTGCAACTGTTTTGCACCTGTTGTATGTGAACGTTGAGTCTATCACACCCGATCATCACGTGGTGTCTCGAAACGAAGAACTGTCGCAACGGTGCACAGTCGGGGAGAACACAATTTCGTCTTGAAATTTTAGTGAGAGATCACCTCATAATGCTACCGTCGTTCTAAGCAAGATAAGGTGCAAAAAAGGATTAACATCACATGCAATTCATAAGTGACATGATATGGCCATCATCACGTGCTTCTTGATCTCCATCACCAAAGCACCGGCACGATCTTCTTGTCACCGGCGTCACACCATGATCTCCATCATCATGATCTCCATCAACATGTCGCCATCGGGGTTGTCGTGCTACTCATGCTATTACTACTAAAGCTACATCCTAGCAAAATAGTAAACGCATCTGCAAGCACAAACATTAGTTTAAAGACAACCCTATGGCTCCTGCCGGTTGCCGTACCATCGATGTGCAAGTCGATATTATCTGTTACAACATGATCATCTCATACATCCAATATATCACATCACATCGTTGGCCATATCACATCACAAGCATACCCTGCAAAAACAAGTTAGACGTCCTCTAATTTTGTTGTTGCATGTTTTACGTGGTGACCATGGGTATCTAGTAGGATCGCATCTTACTTACGCAAACACCACAATGGAGATATATGAATTGCTATTTAACCTTATACAAGGACCTCCTCGGTCAAATCCGATTCAACTAAAGTTGGAGAAAATGACACTTGCCAGTCATCCTTGAGCAACGGGATTACTCGTAGCAATGAAACCAGTCTCTCATAAGCGTACGAGTAATGTCGGTCCAAGCCGCTTCAATCCAACAATACCGCGGAATCAAGAAAAGACTAAGGAGGGCAGCAAAACGCACATCACCGCCCACAAAAACTTTTGTGTTCTACTCGAGAAGTCATCTAGGCATGAACCTAGCTCATGATGCCACTGTTGGGGAACGTCGCATGGGAAACAAAAATTTTCCTACGCGCACGAAGACCTATCATGGTGATGTCCATCTACGAGAGGGGATGTTCGATCTACATACCCTTGTAGACCGCACAGCAGAAGCGTTAAGAAACAAGGTTGATGTAGTGGAACGTCTTCACGTCCCTCGATCCGCCCCGCGAACCGTCCCGCGATCAGTCCCACGATCTAGTGCCGAACGGACGGCACCTCCGCGTTCAGCACACGTACAGCTCGACGATGATCTCGGCCTTCTTGATCCAGCAAGAGAGACGGAGAGGTAGATGAGTTCTCCGGCAGCGCGACGGTGCTCCGGAGGTTGGTGGTGATCTTATCTCAGCAGGGCTCCGCCCGAGCTCCGCAGAAACGCGATCTAGAGGTAAAACCGTGGAGATATGTGGTCGGGCTGCCGTGGCAAAGTTGTCTCAAATCAGCCCTAAAACCGCCGTATATATAGGGGGAAGAGGGGGAGCCTTGCCTTGGGGTCCAAGGACACTCAAGGGGTTCGGCCGAGGCAAGGGGGGACGGTCTCCCCTTCCAAACCAAATCCAACATGATTTGGAAGGTGGAGTCCTTCTTCCCTTTCCCACCTCCTCCTTTTTTTTCTTTTCTCTTTGATTTTCTTCCTATGGCGCATAGGGCCTTCTTGGGCTGTCCCACTAGACCACTAAGGGCTGGTGTGCCACCCCCAAGGCCTATGGGATTCCCCGGGGTGGGTTGCACCCCCCCCCCCCCGGTGAACATCCGGAACCCATTCGTCATTCCCGGTACATTCCCGGTAACTCCGAAAACCTTCCGGTAATCAAATGAGGTCATCCTATATATCAATCTTCGTTTCCGGACCATTCCGGAAACCCTCGTGACGTCCGTGATCTCATCCGGGACTCCGAACAACATTCGATAACCAACCATATAACTCAAATACGCATAAAACAACGTCGAACCTTAAGTGTGCAGACCCTGCGGGTTCGAGAACTATGTAGACATGACCCGAGTGACTCCTCGGTCAATATCCAATAGCGGGACTTGGATGCCCATATTGGATCCTACATATTCTACGAAGATCTTATCGTTTGAACCTCAGTGCCAAGGAATCATATAATCCCGTATGTCATTCCCTTTGTCCTTTGGTATGTTACTTGCCCGAGATTCGATCGTCAGTATCCGCATACCTATTTCAATCTCGTTTACCGGCAAGTCTCTTTACTCGTTCCGTAATACAAGATCCCGCAACTTACACTAAGTCACATTGCTTGCAAGGCTTGTGTGTGATGTTGTATTACCGCGTGGACCCCGAGATACCTCTCCGTCACACGGAGTGACAAATCCCAGTCTCGATCCATACTAACTCAACTAACACCTTCGAAGCTACCTATAGAGCATCTTTATAGTCACCCAGTTACGTTGCGACGTTTGATACACACAAAGCATTCCTCCGGTGTCAGTGAGTTATATGATCTCATGGTCATAGGAACAAATACTTGACACGCAGAAAACAGTAGCAACAAAATGACACGATCAACATGCTACGTCTATTAGTTTGGGTCTAGTCCATCACGTGATTCTCCTAATGACGTGATCTAGTTATCAAGCAACAACACCTTGTTCATAATCAGTAGACCCTGACTATCTTTGATCAACTGGCTAGCCAACTAGAGGCTTGCTAGGGACAGTGTTTTGTCTATGTATCCACACATGTATATAAGTCTTCATTCAATACAATTATAGCATGGATAATAAACGATTATCATGAACCAAGAAATATAATAATAACTAATTTATTATTGGCTCTAGGGCATATTTCCAACATATTCCACCTATAGTGCTATATCCATGAATCACGCTCATGTATTGCGTGAGAGTTGAAAAACTTTGAGAAAGTAAGAGTGCAAAAACAATTACTTGGCCAATACCAGGGTTGTGCATGATTTAAATTCGTTGTGTGGGGATGATGGAGCACAGCGAGACTATATGATTTTGTAGGGATAACTTTCTTTGGCCATGTTATTTCAAAAGTTCATGATTACCTTGCTAGTTTGCTTGAAGTATTATTGTTTTCATGTCAATAGTAAACTATTGTTTTGAATCTTACGGATCTGAACATTCATGCCACAAGAAAGAAGTTACAAAGGACAAATATGTTAGGTAGCATTCCACATCAAAAATTCGGTCTTTATCACTTCCCTACTCGAGGATGAGTAGGAGTTAAGATTGTGGATGCTTGATACGTCTCCAACATATCTATAATTTTTTATGGTTCCATGCTATTATCATGTCAACTTTGGATGTTTTATATGCATGAATATGCTATTTTATATCTTTTTTGGGACTAACCTATTAACTCAGTGTCAAGTGCCAGTTTGTGTTTTTTCCATGTTTTTGACCATTTTTCAGACGGAGTCCAAATGGAATACAACTTTCGCGATGTTTTTTTGGACCAAAAGAGACCCCCGAAGCTTTGGAACAAGGCCAGAAGATCCACGAGGGAGTCACAAGCCCAGGAGGTGCCCCCACCCCCTAGGCCACACCTACCAGGATTGTGACCTCCTCGTGGGCCCAACCGACGTAATTCCACCGCCATAAATTCCTATAAATACAGAAACCCCCAAAAGGAAACCTAGATCGGGAGTTCCGCCGCCGCAAGCGTGTGTAGCCACCAAAAACCAATCTGGAGCCCATTCCGGCACCCTGCCGGAGGGGGAATCCTTCTCCGGTGGCCATCTTCATCATCCCAGCGATCTCCATGATGAGGAGGGAGTAGTTCACCCTCGGGGCTGAGGGTATGTACCAATAGCTATGTGTTTGATCTCTCTCTCTCTCTCTCTCTCTCTCTCTCTCTCGGTCTCTTGAAATGTCTTGATCTCGATGTACCGCGGGCTTTGCTACTATAGTTGGATCTCATGATGTTCTTCCCCCTCTCCCTTCTTGTAATGAATTGAGTTTTCCTATTGGAGTTATCTTATCAGACAGAGTCTTTAGGAACACTTGATGTATGTCTTGCACGTGTCTATCTGTGGTGAAAATGGGATATTCATGTGAGTACTTGATGTATGTTTTGGTGACCAATTTGCGGGTTTCGTGACATTGGGAACCTACGCATATGGGTTGGCACACGTTTTGACTCTCCGGTAGAAACTTTAGGGCACTATTTGAAGTTCTATGTGTTGGTTGAATAGATGATTCTGAGATTGTGTGATGCATATCGTATAATCATTCCCACGGATACTTGAGGTGACAATGGAGTATCCAGGTGACATTAGGGTCTTGGTTGATGTGTGTCCTAAGGTGTTATTCTAGTACGAACTCTATGATGGATCGAACGGAAAGAATGGCTTCGTGTTATTTTACTACGGACTCTTGAATAGATTGATCAGAAAGAATAACTTTGTGGTGGTTTCGTACCCGACAATAATCTCTTCGTTTGTTCTCCGCTATTAGTGACTTTGGAGTGACTCTTTGTTGCACGTTGAGGGATAGTTATATGATCCAATTATGTTATCATTGTTGAGAGAACTTCACTAGTGAAAGTATGAACCCTAGGCCTTGTTTCCACGCATTGCAATACCGTTCGTGCTCACTTTTATTATTAGTTACCGTGTTGTTTTTGTAATTTCAGATTACAAAAACCTATATCCACCATCCATATTGCACTTGTGTCACCATCTCTTCGCCGAACTAGTGCACCTATACAACTTTCCATTGTATTAGGTGTGTTGGGTACACAAGAGACTCTTTGTAATTTGGTTGCAGGGTTGCTTGAGAGAGACCATCATCATCCTATGCCTCCTGGGGATTGATAAACCTTAGGTCACCCACTTGAGGGAAAATTGCTACTGTCCTACAAACCTCTCCACTTGGAGGCCCAACAACGTCTACAAGGAGAAGGTTGCGTAGTAGACATCAAGCGTCATGGAGCATATGAGATGTTCCAGGAGTTGAAGTTTATATTTTAGAAGAACGCCCGGATCGAGAGGTATGAGACCTCCGATAAATTCTATGCTTGCAAGATGGAGGAGAATTCGTTTGTCAATGAACATGTGGTCAAAATGTCTGGGTACTCAAACCGTCTAGCTGAGCTGGGGATTGAACTCCCGCAAGAGGCTATCACTGACAGAATTCTTCAATCACTGCCACCTGGCTATAAGAGCTTTGTGTTGAACTATAACATGCAAGGGATGAACAAGTCACCCGGCGAGTTATTCACGATGCTGAAACTCGCAGAGTCAGAACTCCGGAAAGAGCACCAAGTGTTGATGGTCAATAAGACCACTGGTTTCAAGAGAAACGGCAAAGGCAAGAAGGGTAACTCCAAGAAGAGCGGCAAGCCTGTTTCCAATCCGACGAAGAAACCCAAGGTTGGACCTAAGCCAGAAACAGAGTGTTATTATTGCAAGGGAATGGGTCACTGGAAGCGCAACTGCCCCAAGTATTTGGCTGATAAGAAGGCGGCCAAAGAAAAATCAGGTATATTTGATATACATGTTATTGATGTGTACTTAACCAACTCTCGTAGTAGTGCACGTGTATTTGATACCGGTTCTGTTTCTCATATTTGCAACTCGAAGCAGGAACTGCGGAATAAACGAAGGCTGGCGAAGGATGAAGTGACGATGCGCGTGGGAAATGGTTCCAAGGTTGATGCAATCGCCGTCGGCACAGTCTCACTTCAGTTACCATGAGGATTAGTTATGAACTTACATAATTGTTATTTTGTGCGTGCGTTAGGCATGAACATTATATCTGGATCTTGTTTATTGCGAGACGGTTAGTCGTTTAAGTCACACAATAATGGTTGTTCTATTTCTATGAGTAATATCTTTTATGGTCATGCACCCAATGTGAGAGGATTGTTCATATTGAATCTTGATAGTGATGATACACATATACATAACATTGAGACCAAAACATGTAGAGTTAATAATGATAGCGCAATGTTTTTGTGGCACTGCCGCTTAGGTGATATTAGTGTAAAGCGCATTAAGAAACTCCATTCCGATGGGCTTTTGGAGTCACTTGATTTTGAATCACTTGACACGTGCGAACCATGCCTCATGGGCAAGATGACTAAGACTCCGTTTTCCGGAACAATGGAGCATGCAAGTGACTTGTTGGAGATGATACAGACAGATGTGTGCGGTCCAATGAGTGTGGAGGCGCGCGGTGATGACCCACAAGTATAGGGGATCAATCATAGTCCTTTCGATAAGTAAGAGTGTCGAACCCAACAAGGAGCAGAAGGATCTGACAAGTGGTTTTCAGCAAGGTAAAATCTGCAGGCCCTGAAATTTTCGGTAACAAGTGATTGTGTGGTGAGATGATTCGTAGCAAGCAACAAGTAACAAAAGTAGCAACGGTGCAGAAAAGTGGCCCAATCCCTTTTGTAGCAAGGGACAAGCCTGGACAAAGTCTTATAGGAGGAAAAACGCTCCCGAGGACACACGGGAATTTTTGTCATGCTAGTTTCATCATGTTCATATGATTCGCGTTTGTTACTTTGATAGTTTGATATGTGGGTGGACTGGCGCTTGGGTACTGACCTTACTTGCACAAGCATCCCACTTATGATTAACCCCTCTCGCAAGAATCTGCAACTATGAAAGAAGAATTAAGACGAAGTCTAACCATAGCATTAAACTAGTGGATCCAAATCAGCCCCTTACGAAGCAGCGCATAAACTAGGGTTTAAGCTTCTGTCATTCTAGCAACCCATCATCTACTTACTACTTCCCAATGCCTTCCTCTAGGCCCAAATAATGGTGAATTGTTATGTAGTCGATGTTCACATAACACCACTAGAGGAAAAACAACATACAACACATCAAAATATTGAACGAATACCAAATTCACATGACTACTATTAGCATGACTTATCCCATGTCCTCAGGAACAAAAGTTACTACTCACAAAGCATAATCATATTCATGACCAGAGAGGTAATGAGTAGCATCAAGGATCTGAACATAAACTCTTCCACCAAATAATCCAACTAGCATCAACTAGAAAGAGCAATCAACACTACTAGCAACCTTACAAGTACCAATCGGAGTCGCGAGATGGAGATTGGTTATAAGTGATGAACTAGGGTTTGGAGATGAGATGGTGCTGATGAAGATGTTGATGGTGACGAGTCCCCTACGATGAGAGGAGTGCTGGTGATGACGATGGCGACGATTTCCCCCTCCGGGAGGGAAGTTTCCCCGACAGGATCGTCCTGCCAGAGCTCTAGATTGGTTCTGCTCAAGTTCCGCCTCGTGGCGGCGGCGAATCCATGAAAAAGCTCCTCCCTCATTTTTTTCTGGACGAAACCCTTCATATAGCAGAAGAGAGGGGCCAGTGGGCCAGCAGGCATTCTCTCTCTTCATGTAAACCTTGCAAAATAAGAGAGAAAAGGCATAAGTATTGTACCGTGAAGTGAAATAACAGCCCAAGAAGCAATAAATATCAACATGAAAACATGATACAAAATGGACGTATCAAATCCCCCAAGCTTAGACCTCGTTTGTCCTCAAGCGAAAGCCAAGCTCAATAAATATGTCCACATGTTTAGGGAGAGAGGTGTCGACAAAACAAGATACGAACATGCATGCATCATGATCAAGATCAGAACATCAATACCAACATATAATCTCTCATGCTAAAGTGATAATTCCTTCACAAAGTAAAGCATGGATCAAGAACCTTACCGAGAAGTAACAACCGATAGCCTTTAGTCATTGAAGCAATTGCAATTTATCACAACATCAGAAAGAGTCAAATAAGAGCTTGTAAAGCAAATCCACATACTCAATCATTCTTTCGTTCTCTACAATTGCTACAACTCACGTGGTACTCATGAGATCAAAGTTTCAGCTGGACACAGAGAAAGATAGGGGCTTACAGTTTTGCCTCCCAACTGCTTACCTCAAGGGTAATGTCAACAATAATAATTCATGAATACTTACCTCCAATTTGACATATGAATATAGATCTTTGCCAAGCATATGACAGTAGCCAAGATAAAGGCGAAATAAGGAATTGGTGAAGATCACCATGACTCTTTCAAGGGCAAAAAGTAAAGGTACAAGACAGGGCCCTTCGTAGAAGGAAGCAGAGGTTGTCATGCGCTTTTGAGGTCTGGATGCGTGTCCTCTTAGTGCGGAGGAACGTCACTTTATATTGCCTCCTGTGATAAAGAACTTTATTATGTAGTACGTCGCTTTTATGTCTTCCTCGTCACAGGTTCGTACAAAGCTTATTTTCCACACACTAATAGATCATACATATTAGAGAGCAATTTTTATTGCTTGCACCAATGACAACTTACTTGAGGGATCTTATTCAATCCATAGGTAGGTATGGTGGACTCACATGGCAAAACTGGGTTGATGGTTTATGGATGCACAAGTAGTATCTCCACTTGGTGCGGGAGTTTTGGCTAATATGAGGTGGAAGAAATCGTCACATGCTAAGGTATCTCTAATCATATAACATTGTTTGGAGCCAAGCAAACACAATTCATTATGTTGTCTTCCTTGTCCAACATCTACTTCTAGGCATGTAATAGTTTAGTGAGTGTTCACAATCATAGATGGTGTTAGAGATGATATATTTATATGTGAACCTCTCCTTCTTTATCACTTCCCATTAATTGCAACCATGACCAAGGTCTACGTTTGCCTACCCTCAACAAGTTTCAATCCTCATTCTTTTTATATGTGAAGCAATCACTTCCCATAAGATCATTACATGATCTTTCATGCTTTTGTTCCATTCTCACTCTTTTGATCATGGCAAGAGGCAAAGCCCTTCAACTAAGAAACCCTTTATTATATGGCTCACGAGCTCGAATACATCGGGGGTGACACAAAGCAAAACTCAAGACTAAAACACTAAGACTTTTAATCTACTAGAGAAAGAGAAAACTGAAAAGGAACAAACTAAAACAAAGGTAAAAGCAAAATATGTGATGGTGATACGATACCGGGGCAACTCTCGCAAGCTTGGCACAAGCCAAGGGGATTGCCCACACCAATGCTCAGTTGTCTTCCTTTGGTGGTGAAGGTGGAGGAGTTGTTGCAGAGGTCTTGAGCTTGATAATTTCCACTTGAGCATAAAATTCTGCTCCCTCAGATCATCATTTTCCTCTTCAAGCTTCAACACCCTTTGGCATAATTCCTGCTTACTCTCCTGCAAGAAACGAGAAGGGATAAACAAGGTATTAGGCTTCTTCCTTGAGTCAGGGAGGCTCGACTTCTTGAACTCCACATGCGTGTGTCCAGGTTGAGGTAGAGGAGTCTCCTCTTCATCGGAACTTGTTTGTTCCTTCCCCTTCGGATCATAATCTTCTTCCTCATCACTGGTCCAGCCATAAGGATCCAAGTCCCCATAGACCTTGGGATTAGCAAGGTAATCTGTCACAAAGCTCTCCCCCTCTGAATCTTGAGAAGACATCTTGCCCTAAACCTGCGGTAGAAAACAGGCTCGAAACGAAAAATAGAAGAGATCTGCGTGATGCAGGGCTCAGACCAAACGAGAGTATATATAATGATTTTTTTCATACCAGAAGGAGTACCCCGCACGAAAACGGAATCCAGGAGGCGCACGAGGTGGCCACAAGCCCTCACGGCGCGGCCAGGGGGTGGGCCCGCGCCGTGCAGGCTTGTCGCCTCCTCGCGCACTTTTCGGACTACTTCCAATTTTTGTATTTTTTCAAATATTCCAAAATGGAGAAAAATTCCTACTAGAAAAGTTTTGGACTCTTTTTTCTTACCGAATCACATACCTCTTCATTTTCAGAGTCTGAAACAGGCTGATAAATATCCCTTAGTTATTCTTTCGGAGTTATGGTATTGATAATATTGCTTTCAACATTTATGGGAGTACCTGAGATATAGTGCTTGATTCTCTGCCCATTTACCACTCTCGGACAATTACCTTCCGTGTTGTTGATCTTGATAGCACCGGAATGATATACTTCCTCAACAACATAGGGACCTTCCCATTTAGAGAGAAGCTTGCCTGCAAAGAATCTTAAACGAGAGTTATATAGCAAGACATAATCACCTTCATTGAACTCACGCTTTTGTATCCTCTTATCATGCCACCTCTTAACCTTCTCTTTGAACAGCTTGGCATTCTCATATTCCTGAGTTCTCCGTTCATCAAGCGAGCTAATATCAAATAACCTCTTCTCATCGGCAAGTTTGAAATCAAAGTTGAGCTCTTTGATTCCCAATAAGCTTTATTCTCTAGCTCAAGAGGTAAATGACATGCTTTACCGTACACCATTTTATACGGAGACATGCCCATGGGATTCTTATAGGCAGTTCTATAAGCCCACAGTGCATCATCGAGCTTCTTAGACCAATTCTTTCTAGACCTGTTGACAGTCTTTTGCAGAATCAGTTTAATCTCTCTATTACTTAGCTCTACTTGACCACTGGACTGTGGGTGATAGGGAGATGCAATTCTATGGTTGGCATCGTACTAAGCAAGCGTTTTACGGAAAGCACCATGAATGAAGTGTGAACCACCGTCGGTCATTAGATATCTAGGGACTCCAAATCTAGGGAAGATAACTTCTTTCAGCATCCTAATAGAGGTGTTGTGATCAGCACTACTAGTGGGGATAGCTTATACCCACTTAGTGACGTAATCAACAGCAACTAGGATATGAGTATACCTGTTGGATTTTGGAAAAGGTCCCATATAATCAAAGCCCCAAACATCAAATGGTTCAACGACAAGTGAATAGTTCATAGGCATTTCCTGACGTTTGCTAATATTACCTATTCTTTACATTCGTGACAAGACAAGAAAAACTTACGGGCATCCTTGAAGAGAGTGGGCCAATAGAAACCAGATTGCAATACTTTGTGTGCAGTTCTGTCTCCCACAAGGTGTCCTCCGTAGGCCTCGGAGTGACCCTGTTCATGTTCGGGTACACAACGTCTAATAACACCATCTACTCCTTCCTTATAAAGGTGAGGATCATCCCAAAAGTAATGTCTCAAGTCAAAGAAGAATTTCTTCTTTTGCTGGTACGTGAAACTAGGTGGTATGTATTTGGCGACGATATAGTTTGCTTTATCAGCATACCACGGTGCACTACGTGAAGCATTGATGACATTCAGTTGCTCATCGGGAAAGCTATCATCAATAGGTTGTGGGTCATCAAGAACGTTCTCCAACCTAGACAAGTTATCTGCTACTAGGTTATCAGCACCCTTTCTGTCGACAACGTGCAAATCAAATTCTTGTAGCAAGAGAACCCATCTGATAAGTCTAGGCTTAGCGTCCTTCTTCTCCATGAGGTACTTAATAGCAGCGTGATCAGTGTGAATAGTGACTTTGGAGTCAACTATGTAAGACCTGAACTTTTCACATGCAAACACGATTGCTAAAAATTCCTTCTCCGTAGTGGCATAGTTTCTTTGGGCACTGTCTAGAGTTTTACTAGCATAGTGAATAACATTCCTATTCTTGTCAACTCTTTGCCCCAGAACAGCACCAACAGCATAATCACTAGCGTCACACATGATCTCAAAAGGTAAGTTCCAATCAGGTGGTTGAACAATAGGTGCAGTTATCAAAGCCCTCTTAAGTATTTGGAAGGCTTCCTCACAATCATCGTCAAAGACAAAAGGAATATCCTTTTGCAAGAGATTGGTAAGAGGCCTAGAAATCTTAGAGAAGTCTTTAATGAACCTTCTATGGAAACCAGCATTGCCAAGAAAACTTCTTATACCTTTCATATCTGTGGGGTATGACATTTTCACGATTGCATCAAACTTAGCCTTATCGACTTCAATACCTCTTTCAAAAATTTTATGTCCTAAGACGATGCCTTCATTAACCATAAAGTGGCACTTCTCCCAATTCAAGATAAGATTGGTATCTTTACATCTTTGTAAGACACGATCAAGGTTGCCGAGGCAATCATCAAAGGAAGACCCGCAAACAGAAAAGTCATCCATGAAAACCTCGACAATCGTTTCACAAAAGTCAGAGAATATAGCCATCATACATCTTTGAAAGGTGGCAGGTGCATTACATAAGCCAAAACGCATACGTCTATAAGCAAAGGTACCGAAAGGGCACGTGAAAGTGGTTTTCTCCTGATCAAATTGTGCAACTGGTATTTGGGAGAAACCGGAATATCCGTCTAGAAAGCAGAAGTGTGTGTGTTTAGACAGTCTTTCTTGCATTTGGTCGATAAAAGGCAGAGGGTAATGATCTTTCCTAGTGGCTTTATTCAAATTCCTAAAGTCGATCACCATCCTATAGCCAGTAATAATCCTGTGAGGAATCAATTCATCCTTATCATTAGGGACAACGGTAACGCCTCCCTTCTTAGGGACGCAATGCACCGGACTCACCCAATCGCTATGAGCAACAGGATAGATAATACCTGCTTCCAGGAGCTTTAGTATTTCTTTGCTTACTACTTCTTTCATCTTAGGATTTAATCTCCTTTGATGATCAGCAACTGGTTTGAAATCAGGATCAGTTTTAATCTTGTGCTGACATAGAGTAGGACTAATGCCCTTAAGATCATCAAGAGTATATCCAATAGCAGCACGGTGCTTCCTCAGAGTTTTTAGTAACTTCTTTTCTTCATGCTCTAAGAGGCTAGCACTAATTATAACAGGATATATCTATTTTTCATCAAGATAGGCATACTTAAGAGTATCAGGCAACTGTTTAAGCTCGAACACAGGATCACCCTTTGGTGGGGGTGGATCCCCAAGCAGTTCAACAGGCAAGTTATTCTTAAGGATAGGATATTATTCTAAGACAACTCTATCTATCTCATCCCTTTCATCCATATGCATATCATTTTCATGCTCAAGCAAGTATTGCTCTAAGGGATCAGTAAGAGGCATGGCAATAGAAGCTAAGGCAATAGTTTCATCCCTGCTAGGCAACTCCTTTTCATGAGGTTGTATACCAAACTTAGAGAAACCGAACTCATGTGACACACCTTCGAAGCCACCAGTGACAGTTTGCTTCTCACAATCAATATGAGCATTGACAGTATTGAGAAAAGGTCTACTAAATATGATGATACAAAAGCTATCTTGTGCGGTAGCAAGAACGAGGAAATCAGAAGGATACTTCGTTTTACCACACCGGACTTCAACATCCCTAACAATTCCCACGGGGCAGATAGTATCTCTATTGGCAAGCTGAATAGTGACATCAATAGACTCTATCTCAACAGGTGCAATCTCATCTTTGATTTCATCGTATAAGGATTGAGGTATTGCACTAACACTAGCACCCACGTCACATAAACCATGATAACAATGATCTCCTATCTTAACAGAAACCATATGCATGCCAACAACAGGCCTATGTTTGTCTCTAACGTGAGGTTTAGCAATTCTAGCAGCATCTTCACAAAAGTGAATATTATGTCCCTCAACATAGTCGGACAGAAGATCTTTGATAATAGCGATGCTAGGTTCAACTCTAATTTTCTCAGGGGGTGTAGGTGTTCTAATGTAGCCTCTACATATCACAGTTGAAGCTTTAGAATGATCCTTTATCCTAACAGGGAAAGGTGGTTTCTCGATGTAAGCACTGGGAACAATAGGATCATTATGGGCAAAGACTTTCTCTTCAACTGGAGTGGGTTTAACTACATTGACTTCTAACGGAGGATGAAATTTAAACCACTTCTCTTTGGGGAGATCAATATGAGCAGCAAAAGATCCATACTTAGTGCTAAAATCACTAAAGGTATTTGTCTTAACAAAGGATTTAACGCAATCAAACGTGAAATTCATACCTGACTCCTTACCTTCTTCAAGCTCCCAATCTTCAGCATTGCGTTTAATTCTCTCCAATAAATTCCATTTGAAGTCAATATCTCTCTTCATAAAAGAACCGGTACAAGAAGTGTAAAGCATGGTGCGATCATCGTGAGAAAGCTGATCATAGAAGTTCTGAATGATAATTTCTCTCGAGAGCTCATGATTGGGGCATGAATATAACATTGATTTAAGCCTCCCCTAAGCTTGAGCGATGCTTTCTCTGTCACGAGGCCAAAAATTATAAATATAATTCCGATCACGATGTACTAAATGCATAGGATAAAACTTTTGATGAAATTCCAATTTCAACCGATTGTAGTCCCATGATCCAGTGTCATCAAATAGCCTATACCATGTCAACTCCTTATCCTTCAAAGATAAAGGAAAGACCCTCTTCTTGACAACATCCTCGGGCAAACCTGCAAGCTTAAATAAACCACAAACTTCATCTACATATATTAGATGCAAGTCTGGATGTGATGTTCCATCTCCTGTAAAAGGATTAGCTAGCAGTTTGTCAAGCATACCCGAAGGAAATTCAAAGCAAATATTTTCAGTAGGTGCAGAAGGTTGAGGAGCAACTATTTGTGCTTCCGTTCGAGGTGAAGATACCCCGAACAACCCCCTCAAAGGATTAGTATCCATAGTGACAAGTGACAATAAATTTCAGCACACTATATGAATGTTTCCTTACCAAGTTCCACTTACCAATGGCGTTTCACTCCCCGGCAACGGCGCCATAAAAGAGTCTTGATGACCCACAAGTATAGGGGATCAATCATAGTCCTTTCGATAGGTAAGAGTGTCGAACCCAACGAGGAGCACAAGAATCTGACGAGTGGTTTTCAGCAAGGTAAAATCTACAGGCACTGAAATTGTCGGTAACAAGTGATTGTGTGGTGAGATGATTCGTAGCGAGCAACAAGTAACAAAAGTAGCAACGGTGCAGCAAAGTGGCCCAATCCCTTTTATAGCAAGGGACAAGCCTGGACAGAGTCTTATAGGAGGAAAAACGCTCCTGAGGACACACGGGAATTTCTGTCATGCTAGTTTCATCATGTTCATATGATTCGCGTTCGTTACTTTGTGGTTGGACCGGCGCTTGGGTACTGCCCTTACTTGGACAAGCATCCCACTTATGATTAACCCATCTTGCAAGAATCCTCAACTATGAAAGAAGAATTAAGACAAAGTCTAACCATAGCATTAAACTAGTGGATCCAAATCAGCCCCTTACGAAGCAACGCATAAACTAGGGTTTAAGCTTCTGTCACTCTAGCAACCCATCATCTACTTACTTCCTCCCAATGCCTTCCTCTAGGCCCAAATAATGGTGAAGTGTTATGTAGTCGATGTTCACATAACACCACTAGAGGAAAAACAACATACAACACATCAAAATATCGAATGAATACCAAATTCACATGACTACTATTAGCATGACTTATCCCATGTCCTCAAGAACAAAAGTAACTACTCACAAAGCATAATCATATTCATGACCAGAGAGGTAATGAGTAGCATCGAGGATCTGAACATAAACTCTTCCACCAAATAATCCAACTAGCATCAACTACAAAGAGTAATCAACACTACTAGCAACCTTACAAGTACCAATCGGAGTCGCGAGACGGAGATTGGTTACAAGTGATTAACTAGGGTTTGGAGATGAGATGGTGTTGATGAAGATGTTGATGGTGACGAGTCCCCTACGATGAGAGGAGTGTTGGTGATGACGATGGTGACGATTTCCCCCTCCGGGAGGGAAGTTTCCCCAGCAGGATCGTCCTGCCGGAGCTCAAGATGGGTTTTGCTCAAGTTCCGCCTCGTGGCGGCGGCAAATCCACGAAAAAGCTCCTCCCTGATTTTTTTTCTGGACGAAACCCTTCATATAGCAGAAGAGGGGGGCCAGTGGGCCAGGAGGCTGCCCACAAGCCCTCATCGCGCGGCCTGGCGGGTGGCCGCGCCGTGCAGTTTTGTGGCCACCTGCATGCGCCCCTCTGTCACTTCTTCGACACGGTATTTTTTATAAATCCGTAAAAAAATCCTCGTTGATTTTTATGGCGTTTGGAGTTGTGCAGAATAGGTATCTCAACTTTGCTCCACTTTCAGGCCAAAATTCCAGTTGTCGGCATTCTCCCTCTTCATGTAAACCTTGCAAAATAAGAGAGAAAAGGCATAAGTATTGTACCGTGAAGTGAAATAACAGCCCATGAAGCGATAAATATCAACATGAAAACATGATTGAAAATGGACGTATCACGAGGCAAGATAAGTGATCGTGCATGGATGTATACCGGTCACCCTAGTCAGAAAGAGATGACGAAAGAATGGTTTCTAAAAACCAAGGAATTTGTGAAAGCTGCATTTGCAAATGGCGAGGAAAGAAACTATTACCCCTGTCCTGGATGCGACAACTATAAAAAGACAACATAGGCTGTAATGATTAAACACCTGCAGAGGAGGGGTTTTAAGCATAATTATACGGTGTGGACATTTCATGGTGAGTCTATACAACGCACCAGAGCTGAGGTGGTCCGTCGTCGCACCGACGAGCATGGTACCGGGATTGAAGACATGGTGCAAGACTTTGATGATGCTCGGGATTCGGAAGATGAGATGGAGGAATCTGCAAAGGCCTTCTATGAAATGTTGGAGTGTTCAAAACGTCCTCTCCATGAGCACACTGAGCTTTGTCAGCTGGATGCAATTGCACAAGTAATGGCTCTGAAGGCTCAGTTCAACTTGGGAAGAGAATGCTACGACGTGATGATGACACTATTTGGACACTTCCTACCCAAAGGCCATGTCATGCCTGCAAATGTGTACCAGTCGGACAAAATACTTCGTGTACTTAAGATGCCCTATGAGAAGATAGATGCATGTGAGAAAGGATGTGTCTTATTTAGGAAGGAGTATGCACACTTGGACTATTGTCCCAATTGCGAGTCTTGCACGTATCTTGTGGTAGACAACGGTATGGGTGAGAAGAGGCATACCAAAATCGCAGCTAGTGTTCTTCGGTATATGCCAATCGTACCAAGGCTTCAACGTCTTTTCATGGTCGAAGAGACAGCCAGACAGATGACATGGCACAAAGTAGGCAAAAGAACCGAACTAGATGCGGATGGGAATAAGATAGCGGTACACACATCGGATGGGGAAGCGTGGAAATGTTTTGATGGATTGCATCAGGATAAAGCGGTAGATCCAAGGAAACCTCAAGTCTACGTTGCCATGGATGGTTTTAATCCATTCGGCATGACGGCAAGCCAATACAGTTGTTGGCCTGTATTTGTCATTCCACTCAATCTCCCCCCCCCCCCGGGCAGATTATGCAAAGAAAGAACATATTTCTGACGTTGATAATTCCAGGGCCCAATTATCCAGGGAAGAATATGAATGTGTACCTGCAACCGCTTAAGGATGAATTGGAACAAGCTTGGGATAATGGGGTCAATACATACGATGCTGCTAGAAAACAGAACTTCAAAATGCATGTGTGGTACATGTACTCTATGCATGACTTGCCGGCGTATGCGCTATTCTCTGGATGGTGTGTGCATGGAAGGTTCCCGTGCCCCCAATGCAAGGTAGCTCTTCAGTTTCATTGGTTGCAGGAGGGTCGGAAGTATTCTTGCTTTGACTTGCATAGATAGTTCCTGGATCCTGACCATCAGTTTAGAAAAGACAAGAAGAACTTTACGAAAGGTAATGTTTTCAAAAACTTGGCACCACCTGCGTTGACAGGCCAACAGAACCTGGATCAGTTAAACGCCCTCGAGCGTGATCCAAAGTGTCCAGGGTATTTCAAGGGGTATAATTCCAAACACGCCTGGACTGACAGGCCATGCTTTTGGGATCTGCCTTACTTCAAAGACCTCCTTCTTCCACACAATATCGACATGATGCACACTGAGATGAATATCGGACAAGCTATTTTTGGTACATTGTTCGACATAGATGGGAAGACAAAGGATAATACTAAGGCTAGAGTCGATCAAGAGACACTATGTCATAGACCGTTACAAAACATGCGAGAAGGCAAAGGAAAGCAGAAGTGGTCGAAGCCAAAGGCCTCGTTCAATCTTGGAAGGCCAGTTATGAGGGAAATTATCTTGTGGGTGAAAATGCACTTGATGTTCCCCGATGGGTATGCAGCGAATCTAAAGAGGGGAGCGAGTCTTGAAAAATTAAAAATCTTTGGTCTCAAGAGTTATGATTGGAACATATGGCTAGAGCGGGTAATGTTGGTGATGCTACATGGCTTTATTCCAGAGAATGAATGGCTAGTACAAGCGGAGCTGAGCTATTTATTCCGTGTTCTTTGTGCGAAAGAATTGTCGCCTGGTGTGGTAGATGACATGGAGGAGTTTGCACCGGAGTTGTTGTGCAAGTTAGAGAAGAACTTTCCGTCGGGCTTCTTTAATCCAATGCACCATTTGAGTTTACATCTACCGGCCGAGGCAAGATTGGGTGGGCCCGTGCAAAATCATTGGTGCTATGCAACTGAGAGGATGCGGAACACGCTTCGAGCTATATGTAAAAATAAGCGTAGAATTGAAGCATGGATGGTTGAGGCTTTCATTACTGAGGAGGTGGAAAACTTTGTGACAACACACTACGAAGCCAAAAATCATCATTTGCATAATCCGAAGCCTCGGCACAATGATGCAGACCCTAAAAAAGGTGGGTCCAACCTCAGCCTATTCAAAGGGAAGCTTGCACCAGCCGGTGCTTCGAAACCAATAACGTTGGATGTCGAAGAATGGCGGAACATTTCGTTGTATATCTTCAACAATCTAACAGAAGTGCGGCCGTACATCGAGTAAGTTCTCGGCACATTTTCCCGTAACTTCCAATTCCTTTGAACTGCTCTTATACCCGGATATTTCATACAGGCGATACATCGCCAAATTCTCGGATGGAGCGGTGATCAAAAATGATACCGTCGAAGAGTATGAGCTTCTGGCAAAGTCAGGAGGCAGCTATCCCGGTTTCATCTATTGGTTCAAACAAACGGTAGTTATCAATAACGGACCATTTCATTTCTTAGTCTAACTTGCGTCTAATGCAACAATCGTTTTGCATTAAACTTGTAGGCTAATTCAGAGTCTATGGATGCCGAATTGAGACAAGCTGCTAATGATTTTGACTATAAGGTTCGTTCATTTGAGAAATACAACATCAACGGGTATCTCTTTCGTACCTTTGGCAAAGAGCTATCTATGCTCGACCGTAAATCTACAAATTCTGGTGTCGCTGCTATAGGCGAAGGTGTTATCGAGTATTATGGAAGAGTTGAAGCAATTTATGAACTTCAATTCTATGGTGAAAACCCACCAAACGTCGTAGTCTTCAAACGTTATTGGTTCCGACCGAAGGAGACTAGAAGGACTCATGAACATATAGGACTAGTCGAAATCAATCCAAACACCCATTTAGATGTTCCCGATGTCTATATTACGGCTCAATAGGCGCCCAAGTTTTCTATCTACCGTGGGCATGCCAAACTGATAAGAATCTGGAAGGTTGGTATGTTGTTTATGAAGTGCCGCCACATGATAGATCACCTCTCCCAAATGAACATGATTATGACCCTCACATTAACTCAAACACATATGATGGAGAATTCTTCCAAGAAACACGTCTTTCCAAGAAACGTTTCAAGAACCATCGTGCTTCACCCCAGAACATGGAAGTAGACAGCGACAATGAATCCGACTTCACCCCTGAGCCAGAACCAGCAGAGCTGGAACTAGAAGAGGTTACTGATGCGCATGACCTGTCAATGCTTGACCGATTATAGAAAGTCCTTCCACAACTTCATGTCGTTGAACCTGATGAGCACTCATTCATGAAGACATGTGTGATAGTGATGCTGATGATGATTATTAGTTTGTAAGATTCACAACTTAAATTGTATACGTACATATTATAATTCATGAGAGTGATTATGTTGTACTAATTTCTTTTAATCTTTATCATGGCAGGTCAAGTCCCTCCGCCGATGCCCGTCTTCTGTGCGATTGGCACGGTGAGTTTCATTTCAATGGTCATTATAAAATAGTACTCCCTCCGTCCCAAAATAACTGTCTCAACTTTGTACTAGCTCTAGTACAAAATCATACTAAGCTTAAGACACTTATTTTGGAATGGAGGGAGTATTAACAAGAGGAGAAGAGGAGAAGAAATAGAAAAACATTGGTTAGCTCATGAATATTATATTCTTAGCTTGTTTTCCTCTAAAATGACATAATTAGCCCATTTAGCTCCAAAAAGACATAATTAGATAATTTTGCTCCATCAAGAGGAGAAGAGGAGAAGAAATAGGAAAAATGAAAAGAAGGAAGAAGAAGAAGAAGAAGAGAAGAAGAAGGAGAAGGAGGAGTAGGAGAAGAAGGAGGAGAAGGTCCTCCTTCTCCTCCTTCTCCTTCTTCTTCTTCTTCTCCTTCTTCTTGATTTCTTCTTCTTCTTCTCATTCTCCTCTTTCTTCTCCTCTTTCTTATTCTCCTTAACTTATTTTCCCCAACAATTCTCCGAAATGACCTATTTTACCCAAGGTAGTTCCGAAAGGACCTATAGTTAGCTAGGCTTCCACCTAAATGACATAATTAGCTTAGTTAGCTCCAAAATGGCCTATTTAATAAAAATGACCTATACTTAGCTAAGTTCTCTCCTAAATGACATAATAAGGCTTACATAGCTCCAAGATGACCTATTCCCCCTAACTTGGGTATTAAATGGCCTATAATTAGCTTAGCGAGCTCCAAAATGGCTTAATAAGCATAGTTTGCTCCGAAATGACCTATTTTACCCAAGTTAGCTCCGAAAGGACCGTTAGTTAGCTAGGCTTCCACATAAATGACATAATTAGCTTAGTTAGCTCCAAAATGGCCTATTTAATAAAAAATGACCTATACTTAGCTAAGTTCTCTCCTATTTTACCCAAGTTAGCTCTGAAAGGATCTATACTTAGATAATTTAGCTCCAAGAAGAGGAGAAGAGGAGAAGAAATAGGAAAAATGAAAAGATGGAAGAAGAAGAAGAAGAAGAGAAGAAGAAGGAGATGGAGGAGTAGGATAAGAAGGAGGAGATGAAGGAGGAGGAGAAGACCTTCTCCTCCTTCTCCTTCTTCTTCTCCTTCTTCTGGATTTCTTCTTCTTCTTCTTCTCCTCTTTCTTCTCCTCTTTCTTATTATCCTTACCTTATTTTCCACAACAATGAGATAATTAGCCCATTTAGCTCCAAAAAGACATTATAAGCTCAAAATGGCATAAGAACCTTGGTTAGCTCATTAATATTATGTACTTAGCTTGTTTTCCTCTATAATTACATAATTAGCCCATTTAGCTCCAAAAAGACATAGTTGGCTAATTTAGCTCCAAGAAGAGGAGAAGAGGAGAAATGAAAAGGAGGAAGAAAAAGAAGAAGAGAAAAAGAAGAGAAGGAGAAGAAGGAGGATGAGAAGAAGAAGAGAAGAAGGAGAAGGAGGAGAAGAAGAAGAGAAGAAGCCCTCCTTCTTCTCCTTCTTCTTCTCTCCTCCTTCTTCTCCTCCTTCTTCTCCTTCTTCTTCTCCTCTTGTCCTCCTCCTTATCCTTCTCATTCTCCTTCTCCTCATCCTCCTCCTTATTCTTGTTTTTCTTCTCCTTCGTCTCTTCTTGCTTCTTCTCTTTCTTCTTCAATTTATCTTATTTGTCATATATATGTTGTTGTTGTTGTTGTTCTGACTTTCTTATTCCCATTTTGCAGATTGGATGTACTACATGCATGGAAGCTGGCATTGGAGTGCTTTAGTTCTAGCTTTTATTTGAGTTGATGAACAATGTGTAACTATAAGTATATGTATATATGGATGAACAATATATGTGGAACTATATGTATGTATATATGGATGAAACTTTGTATGTGTTGGTTCTTTCGATATATGGGATGTACATTGATGAACAAATGGCATTGACGAACTTTATATGTATACCATATATGTGTTGTGACCTATATATCATATATGTGCTATGAATTATATATATATATGTGTGTGTGTGTGTGTGTGTGTGTGTGTGTGATGTCAAATAGAAAAAATAAACAAAAATGTGACAATATTGGCTCTTTGCCGTCTGCCAGCTGATGGCAAAGGCCTTTGACATCAGGGAGCTGACGGCAAAGGTGCCACGTGGCACCCAGCTATGCAACCTGGGGCAAAGTGGTAGGGAGGCTGATGGCAAAGCGGTAGGTAGGATGACGGCAAAGAAGCTGACATGCGCTGGCCCAACCCTGTGCTGGCCCATAGAAGCAGACGACAAAGATGGGGAGGGAAGCAGACGGCAAAGATGCAGAGGGAAGCAGATGGCAGAGCCTCCGTTAGCCCTAACGGAGACGTCGCCTGTCCACTGCCGTCTCAAACTCTTTGCCGACTTCTCAGTGTCTGACACTGACGGCAAAGAGCATTGTCGTCCGCTTAGGGTAGGTTGGCGGCAAAGAAGCTACAATGCCGTCGTAAGCTGACGCGGAATCTTTGCCGACACGTGTTCTCTTTGCCGTCTACGGATTGGTCAATGCCGTCGGTGGAATCCTCTTTGCCGTCCGTTATGGCAGACGGCAAAGAAGCTGATTCCTGTAGTGTTTATGGGGTGGTCTATCACATAATATATATATATATGTATGTATGTATGTATGTATGTATGTATATATATATATATATATATATATATATATATATACTAGCACAAATGCCCGTGCATTGCAACGGTCGGAAGAGAAAAAAATATCATGTCCCCGACCCAGTCCGCTAATCGTGAAAAAGCAGAATATGACATTTTTTAGGGAAGGCTTGTATGGCATGGTTTATTGATAATTAACAGTGATTAGATCTTCCACAAGATAAGGAGTTAGGGGGTCATCGTCCCAAGTACAAGAAACATTATTAAATAATTATACTTATAGCTAGTTCATGAGCCACAACATGTCAAACCCGCGTAAACGTTGGCTCTAAAAATTGTCCAAACGAAGCCGACATGTCAAATAGCATGGTTCTATCACCTTAAAAAATAGCATGGATCTTGTCTTCAATTTAAGAAATGAGCAGGTTTCCCTTACTGGAATACCTCATGGACAGCATCGTCCACACAGTAGGAGCATTTGGCAATGTCTCAACAGACACTTCAAAGGCTGGAGCATGTAGTATAACAACAATGCCAGTATCAGTGAGTTTGTGACACTCCACTTCTTCCACTCTGAGCTCTCCATGACAGCCGGTTATTCAGTCGTTCCAACTTGACATCATTCGGCATGAGCTCAAGCTTGAACCATGATCTGCGTGAGGCACAACAATGGCGCCACTTGCAGGATGTAACCCCTAGACAGCTTTCCCAATCATGAGTTGCGCAAGTTTCTCTATATCAACAGTAAGTTCAGACCCCATGCCTCCGCTAGTCTCCTCTCCTCCTTCTTCTACAATCAACACCCACACAACAACAACCACATAACCACCAGATCACTCACTTCAGCTCAGCCAACAACAACCAGCACCAAGCGCAGCCAGCAGTGCCAGTAGCACCAACCTCAATCTCTCCTCCTCTGACACCCTCAGCTTTTGCGACAGTGTTGAACGTAATTAAGCTACAATGATCCCACACTAATGATGCCACGTCACCGTGAATTCTATCATTGATCTTGAGTTAGTCGAAACCAAGTCGAATTCAAAATTTAAAAATATAGTCGAACGAGAAAAGTTTTTGAATGATAAAATAAAAATGTTGGAGGAGTTATAAAAATTCCCTAATAAACTATAAAAGTGAATTGGGAATTTTTTTAATTATTTAAAACACTTATATAATTATAACAATAACTAAAAAAAAGGGAACCCCCCCGGCCCAACTGGGCCAACCAACCCCACATCCCACCTATACCGACGGGTATTTAAACCCACTGCCTAACCCTAGCCCAGCGCCTCCCTCCCTCACTCTGTCCCTACCGCCGCCGCCACTTCCCCCCCCCCACCCCCATCGCTCCCACCTATTTCCACGAGGGAACCCCCTAGATCCCTCCCCTCCCAGCGACCCACTCCCCCTCGCTGGCCTCACCTCCCCTCGTCAGCTCACCACCGAGCCCTTGCGCTCACCCCCTGGTTCGCTCGCCCCGGCCTCCCTCTCCCTCGCGCGCTCTCTCCTCCCTTCGCCACCATCTGCCCCTCCTCGACCCAACCCCCCTCCCCCCGCGAGCGCGAGATCCGCTGCTCCCTACCGCGCGGCGCTGGAACCGCACTGCCCCCCCATCGGTCGGGCCCTCCAGCGGGCCACCCCACCATCGCGCCTCCTCACCGCTAGTGCATCCCCGGCCCCCTCCCCATTGTTCTACCACCTCGCCAGAGCCTCCACCGACCGCCTATGTCACCGGAACACCACCACCGCCGGATCCACCTCGCTAGTCTGCATCACCACATCGGTCGCCGCCCTCCCTCGAGCCCGCTTTGCACCTCTACGGGCTCGGTGAGCTACCCCCTTCCTTCCTTCCCCCATCCGATCCCATTCCGACGCTCCGCACCATGGCCTCCGGTGGACTCCTCCTCGCCCCGTGATTCTTTCTCTCCTATAAGTTGAGAGGAGGAGGAGGAGTTGTTCCTCTGAGATGTAGATGGAAGAGTTAAGAAATAAAAGAAAACAAAACAAAGTGTTGTATATATGGATGTTTGCACGGGTATAACATTTTGTATGTATATGCAGATGAGTGTATGTGTGGTGCATGTCCGTAAATATGCATGTATGTACTTAGAATAAAAATATGTATGTAGGTATATATGTGGTGCGTGTATTGTTGGTGTACTCGCTATCCCAATGACAGTAGGGTACCACCACTCCCACCAAATGACAAGTGGGGTCCCTAAAAAACATAAAAATAAATATAAATATAAATATACATATATGTTTTTATTAATAAAATAAATATATATATATATATATATATATATATTATTTAATTAATTAGTTGATTAATTCAATAGATAAATTAGTAATCTGTTAATATAAATAAATAATTATCCTATTAGAATATGACACGTGGGTCCCCCACTAAATTAATCTGATTAATTAATATTTGACCCTAATTAATAATTGTGTCTATGACATATGGGACCCACGGGTCAGTTTGACCAATCAACTATTGATGTCAGCATGACATCATGCTGATGTCATAATAGTATTTAATAATTAATTGAATCTGTTTTTAATTCCTAAATACTAATAAAACTTTAAAAATTAATGTAAAATAAACCGTAGCTCAAATGAAAATATTTTCAGCATGAAAGTTGATTAGCAGAGCGAGACGAACCGAGATACACAGTTCATTCGTGTGTCAGGCGTCCCTAGCATAGCAAATGTGGAACTTTTCCATCGTTTTCAGTCTCACCAGTAGTAGCCAGAGACCCGGGAAATATCATAAGATATTTTCCCGACCCGTCTATGACGGATGGTACTGCGTTAGCTCATGCCTAGCCTGCATATTGTCATGTCATGCTAAGTGTTGCACCTGTTGCTGTTATTTATTGTTTCTCCCCCCTCTTCTTACCGGTAGACCCCGAGACTAACGCTGCTGCCGAGTACATCTACGACCCTGACCAGCCCTTTGCCGCAGAGCAACAAGGCAAGCAAACCCCCTTGATCATTCCTATATCGCCTATGTATTTCTTTCCCCTGCTTGCATTAGAATTTTGATATTGTTGTAGTTAGCTCCTATATCTGATGCATAGCCTATTTTTGATGAACTGCTACTTTCAGTACCTACACTTTAAACTGTTTAGTATAGGTGGAGAAGTCATCCCCTCTGACCCCCTTAGTCCAGTTGCCCCGCTTAATTGTCGAGTCTCGATCCCTGATCGACGAGCCAGACTCGGCACAAAACTTACACCCACCTAAGTTGTGCGACGCTACACAGATACTATCGGGTACCGAGGGTGACACCTCGCGAAGTACTCTTGATGATATCGCTATAGTATAGCTAGTCGGTCATGGTTATCGAGGGTGATTCCTCTTTCACCATTCCCGACGATGCCTCTGTCGTGCAACCCCTCAAGTGTGGGACCCTCGAGGGTGATTCCTCTAGGTCCACCTTGACGGTTACATCGTTCGGGATCCAACGAGGGTGATACCTCGAATTCCCCCTGATGTTACAACCACACAGTTACTTGATCATGTTACTGGGGTCTTTGATGAATAGATGTTAGGCGGGTGGATTCCCGCGTGTTTGAGTCGATGACATAATTAAAATGATAATGGATTTCGGTATTTGATCTGGGTTGGTCAGAGATCTTTTCGCACTAACCGGCTACGCGGGAAGAATTATGGGTACTCGACGTCGCGATATCAACCGAAGCTCTTCAGACGTCAGCGATGGAGCGGCGCGCGCCCGAGTGGTCCCGAGATGCATCGGTCTTATATTAAGGGGTGCTAGGACTAACATCGGCCGCCCACACATCCTGTAGGAGCGCGGAGGGCAAGTGGTCCCATGACCCGTTTGTGCTTAGGAGTTAGACCGGTGGGCTGCCCTCTCTGTTGAGCTTAGGTGGGGCTGCGACGTGTCGATATTCCGAGTCCAGGCATGACCAGTCAACATCATGCTGATGTCATAATAGTATTTAATAATTAATTGAATCTGTTTTTAATTCCTAAATAGTAATAAAACTTTAAAAATTAATATAAAATAAACCGTAGCTCAAATGAAAATATTTTCAACATGAAAGTTGATCAACAGAGCGAGATGAACCCGGATACACGGTCCTTCATCTGTCACGCGTCCCTAGCATAGCAAACGTGGAACTTTACCATCGTTTTCAGTTTGACCGGTAGTAGCTAGAGACTCGGAAAATATCATATGATATTCTCCCGACCCATCTATGACGGATGTTACTGTGTTAGCTCATGCCTAGCCTGCATATTGCCATGTCATGCTTAGTGTTGCGCATGTTGCTGTTATTTATTGTTTCTCCCCCCTCTTCTTACCGGTAGACCCCGAGACTGACGCTGCCCCCGGGTATATCTACAACCCTGTTGACCAGCCCTTTGCCGCAGAGCAACAAGGAAAGCAAACCCCCTTGATCATTCCTATATCACCTATGTCTTTCTTCCCTCTACTTGCATTAGAATTTTTCTACTATTGTAGTTAGCTCCTATATCTGATGCATAGCCTATATTTCATGAACTGCTACTTTTAGTACTTGCACTTTAAACTGTTTAGTATAGGTGGAGCAGTCATCCCCTCTGACCCCCTTAGTCCAGTTGCCCGCTTAATTGTCGAGTCTCGATACTTGATCGACGAGCCAGACCCGGCACAACACTTACACCCCCCTCAGTTGTGCGACGCTACAGAGATACTATCGGGTACCGAGGGTGACACCTCGCAAAGTACTCCTGATGATATCTCTGTAGTACATCTAGTCGGTCATGGTTATCGAGGGTGATTCCTCTTTCACTATTCCCGAAGATGCCTCTGTCGTGCAACCCCTCAGTGTGGGACCCTCGAGGGTGATTCCTCTAGGTCCACCTTGACGGTTACATCGTTCGGGATCCAACGAGGGTGATACCTCGAATTCCCCCTGATGTTACAACCACACAGTTACTTGATCATGTTACTGGGATCTTTGATGAATAGATGTTAGGCGGGTGGATTCCCGCGTGTTTGAGTTGATGACATAATTAAAATGATGATGGATTTGGGTATTTGATCTGGGTTGGTCGGAGACCTTTTCGCACTAACCGGCTACGCGGGAAGAATTATGGGTACTCGACGTCGCGGTATCAACCGAAGCTCTTCAGACGTCAGCGGTGAAGCGGCGTGCGCCCGAGTGGTCCCGAGATGCATCGCTCTGGTATTAAGGGGTGCTAGGACTGACATCGGAAGCCTACGTGTCGTGCAGGAGCGCGGAGGGAAAGTGGGCCCACGACCCCTTTGTGCGGGTTGGCCTCTCTGTTGATCTTAGGTGGGGCTGCGACGTGTCGATATTCCGAGGCCGGGCATGACCCAGAAAAGTGTGTCCGGACAGAGTGTTATCGAGCATGACCGGAAACTTGGTGCACCCCTACAGGGATGAAAATTAACTATTCGGATAGCCATGTCTATGGTTACAGGACGACTTGGAGTTGTGATGTGATCTTATACAACTACAACTATTACTTAACTGGAATGTTGGCCCGGAATTGCTTCCTCGCAGGGAGTCGAGGGAGGATCTCTCGCGTGACCTCACTTTATTTATTGCTGCAACAATATGTCTATTAATTGTGTTACTTTTCTCTACTCTCGTCTATTGCTGCAAGACCCTTGAAGATGCTAGTCTTCGATAGGACTAGGCCTTCTCTCTCTTTTCGCCCATTGTTGCAGTCAGTCCACATATAAACCCCCTTCTTTGATACTAATGCATACTTAGCTTAGTTCTAATATAAATCGTGCAAGTACTTTGGATGAGTACTCACTGTTGCTTTGCTCCCCCTTTGCCCCCTTGATCTGTTGCTGCGACTAGATGATGGAGCCCAGTAGATGGAGTATCCTACCGACGATGAGTGCTACCCCGACGGTGCCTACTACTACGTGGAGGCCGCTGAAGACCAGGAGTAGTTAGGAGGTTCTCAGGCAGGAGGCCTTGCCTCATTTGACCGTTGTATCTTTTGTGCTAGCCTTCTCTAAGGCACCCAATGTTTAATGTCTGTACTCAGATATTGTTGCTTCTGCTGAGTCGTGTGTTTATCGAGCTTCTGTATTCTAGCCCTCGAGGCCCCTGGCTTGTAGTATGAAGCTTGTATTGTTTTATTTGTGTCTAGAGTTGTGTTGTGATATCTTCCCATGAGTCCTTGAGTTTGATCGTACGCATTTGCGTGTATGATTAGCGTACGATTAAATCGAGGGCGTCACAAGTTGGTATCAGAGACGACTGCGTGTAGGTAGCCCCCTTTCTCACTCCTTGGCCCAAGTTGAGTCTAGTGTTTGAAAAACTTTACTAACACTAATGATGTGGCTTACGGGCCCACATCTCAATTTGGTGGTATTAGTATCTTTTACTCCTTTTCTATACTCTGGGTTCTACTCTCTCTTCTCTTTCGAGTTAAATATTTTGCTAACTCTAACATTAGGTTCTCGTAAATACTTCCTCCCGAAGATCCCCATATTCCAAGCGATGGCTTTATCCGTCAGAAGAACTGCAGATACTCTCTCATGTTCTGTTGAGAGCTGTTGCTCATCGCTTCTGCGATTTCCCTTCCTCTGTCAACCCTTATGTATGACTGCATACAAATGTCCTTCATACTTTTTTTCCAGTTGCTCTTGTTTTACGAGATGCAACGAATTATCTTATCGGTGATTCGTCCGTCATCAGTTGTCATGGGTTTTGAAGGTTCTTAGAATTGCTATTCAATCTTTCGGAATCCCCATAAGCCTATTGCTCTGGACCTTTCTCACCTGCTTGCATTATGGATAAATCCATATGTCTAGCAACATTCATTAAAATATTTTGTGATTTACCTATGATCTTATTGATTCTACCTTGGTGTGAATTCACACAATCATGTGTTGTGACTCATAAATTATCTTCCGGCTTAGACGTCCTTCCAGACGGAGCTGGTTCTCGACAAATCAACTTTGACTGATTGTCCATCTAAGTTCATTCAACTTACTTACATTTGATCGGAGCATCTGATTACGATACACCAACCTGGAAATCATATTTCCTTTGGTAATTAATTATTGATATTTTTCAGATGTTCTATAACTTGGTGCATTATATCCTATCTCCCTCTGATTGTGTACCAAATACTCACATGAGGTCCTTGTGAATTGTCAGACCCATTGCTGGGTTATTATCTGATGGAATCCTTTACATTTAAAATATTCTTGTGATATTGTTCCCCTGATACATAGTGCCCTTGGAAAATTTTGTCTTCTCCATCTGATAAATTTCATCCTATGCTTTTGTCGACATACTCTGTTGTCAAGCATGTGTTGATTACTCTTGAAGTTTGTGGTATATGTTCCTAAGATGCCCCGACGGGTTGAACCTATGCCTTCCTAAAGCAATATGACCCGAAGAGTTTTCACGAATCTTACTCTTCTGGTGTTTTGCCGGATAATCTTCCCAAGCTACGACCTCATCAAAGGCGAGGGGTAAATTGAAGGTGATGCATTGATGAAGTGGGAGTCGTAACGATAATAATTCATTATATGATTTGATCTAGTATCTGTGGTTTGGTACTTTGCAACCATGGTTCCGACCATGTTGTCCTACCTTGATTTCATTCTCAAACAAGTTAAAGTACTTGACTTCTTCAGATCAATACATCGGTCCGAGCTTTAATGTTGATCTACCTCCGAGTATTATCCCTCGTATCCTGAGAATATCACGGAGCTATATAACTTCTTGTGAGCTCCTCATCAACTATGGTATTTTTATTAATTCCAGATTTCCTCGTGTTTTGAGTTATTGGACACTCAAGGATACCGTTAACTGGATCGTGTACGCCTTGCAATTTCACAACTCTTAATAATCTTCCTTGTTTACGAGTTTGTACTCGATCATGTCATTCCAAGCTGTTAAGCTACATCATCATCGTCATGTTGGAGCTCGACCATGCTATATATACCCATCATCCCTGGAACACAACTCCAACTGTGCGTTAAGCTTGCATCGAGCTTTCCACATCATGTTGGTTGTCCTGAAAGGCAATCTCAATTCTAAGCTAGCACTGTTATCTGTGATTCCGACAACCTCTTGCTTCATCATTCCCTTGCTTGATGTCGTCGCCGAATGATTACATCTTCGTGAATCTTCTCAACAAATGTGTCGTGATCATCATTAGCATCCCGAGCTCTTACAGGGTATCAATCGAACGCATGATGAGAAATGCCATCCTTGCCCCTCGATGATTTGTGTTTTCATCAACAACCTTTTTTTACCTTCCCTCCAACACAAACTTGATCATGTTTTGTGTTGTCCTTTGAGTACCTTGCTAATTCAGCTTATGTTATCTTCTACCTTGGAGTATTACTATCTGGTATGTCAAGAATGTTGTGAAAATTGCACACTTCTTAAGAATTCTTGATATAGTAATACTTCTCACCATCACCATTCATTCTTGGTCCCGTGTTGTTTCAAACTGGAATACCAACAACTGAACTCTGATGTGTGATTCCAATACTTCTGGAAACCCTATTGCCTTGAGGTTAACAACTGAATGATTCATTCTTAGTGTGTTGGGTGTTGACTCATCATTTTTACATTGGTTGTGCTACTCCGTCCGTATTTCCGAGCGCACCAGTGAACTTGTGTCTAATTGTTGTTGTTCCCAGGAGCATACGACATTATACCATTTGACTTGACAAATGCTATCTCCTTGATATTTTTAAATTTGGAAATTCATCCCTATCAAATCTTGTGGTATTGTTGTCGATACCACCGGCCACGCCGTCAACTTTCTCCTATTCGATAATGAAACTCTTGAAAACATTATCTTTGTGCCTAGCTCACGAAGAATATGTTTGATAGCAGCAGTGTTTTCCCGAAGTTCATGTACATTCTTACCGCCGTGAAAACGAGGAAGTTCTGTTTCACTTCCTCTCTGGCCATCCCAAATCATTCATGCATGTGCGAAGTGTTATATGTTTTGAAGATTTGTTATCGTCACTTCGTATAACTTCTCTTAGCACCCCAAGCCACTGATTGATTTGATCAAGGAAATTCAGTTCCGTCATAAGAACTAATCGGGGCTTACTCAAAGACCTCGATATCCTCGATGAGGGTTTTCAAATCAGAACATGGTTGCAATGTGTTGTAAGATTCCACGTGGGCACAAGTGTCTTGACATTGTGTTCATGTGTTTTACAATCCAACTCATGATCCAAGACTTGCTTCCGTAGGCCATATCCCGAGAATCTTGAAGTATCATCTCGTATGTTTTTGGTGGTCCCCTTTTTCTTCTCAGGCATCTTGAGCCTGAGGTATCCTGACACCAATTAGATGTGAATCTTGGGGCAGATATGATGGTTGGAACATTTTCCAATAATTATACCTTTGGTCTTATGTAACCTGGTACGGTGTTGTCTTGTCTAGCACATCGGGCCGAAGGACCTATTGTTATACATTATTCCATAGGTAAGATTCGCCATTCTTCCATGCGGAAACTATATGACTTATTTCATGAGTTGTTCCTCATGGATGCTCTTTGTGTACCCATTGGTCCGGCCTTTACCTGTTGACCATGTTGATACTACCCCGAAGCACGAATGTGGTACATCAAAGTTCAACAGGAACATTGGAAGCGCAATGCCAAATTGTTCTTGATCAATTATCCAAACCGCATGGTATGGGTAAATATCGTGATTATCTTTGCCTTTTATTCAAAATGGTTATGTACTTGATGATCTATCATGTATACCATACTCTATGTTTCCCTCGGGAATTGTATACTTTAAATTCTTGTGTGTGTGAACACATTCTCATTCCCATTGGTCTGTTTGACCTTTCTTGTGGCATAACTTATCTAAGCAGTGTTAATTCCCTGCTTAGGTAGAAATCTTGGTATACAACTCTATCAGTAAAACCCTATTACTATTGTGGATAAAATTCCGGTAGCCGCCGGTGGGCGAGAATTTTGCCTATTGGTCCGCCTTGTTCCAACGAGCAGGAAAATGGTTCTATTCGTCCCCCACCCTTGGTACCGACGTTGTTGCCAACATAACTGACAGGTTATCCTCTGACATGTCTTGTTACCAAGACCGTATAAGATGTAACCCCTCTACCTACTCTCGACCACATGGTGGGCCCATAACCCAAAATTCCACAGGATTGAAACCTGACTCTACTGTACATCCTTGACTCCAAAGTATCCTTTACTCTTGGCTTCGTATGAAATTCCAAAGCCACCGTTCAATGGACCGGTCACACTTCGGTCCGGATATTATCCAGCATACTGAAGGTCAAATCCGCATTATTCTTGAGAATCTGGAGGGTGCTCGGTCTCTTCATCAGAGTTAGTATGACCGTCATCATCAAGATGTGGTCTACCAACCTGGCGAAAAGGCTTATCATCGCGTCACACCAATGAGAGGCACACACCGTTTTGGGATCAAGGGCAAGTTACCTCCTTGCTATATCGGTCCTTTCATTGTTCTCGAAAGGCGTGAAAGAGTGGCTTAGCAATTGGAACTACCGGCGAACCTTTCTCGGGTTCACGATGTCTTCCATGTGTCTCAGCTCCACTGCTGCTTCAAGGATCCTATTCGAGCAGTGGATCATGATATGCTTGAGCTGCAACAAGACCTCTCTTATAAAGAGCATCCTGTCCGCATTCTCGACCAGGCTGAACGTCAGACTCGTCGCAAAGTCACCAAGTTCCTTAAAGTGTAGTGGTCAAATCATTCTGAAGATGAAGCCACTTGGCAATGCGAGGATCATCTTCGTGATGAATACCCCGAGCTCTTTCCTTCTACCTCTTAATTCTCGGGACGAGAATTCTTATTAGTAGGGGAGAATTGTGACACCCTCAGCTTTTGCTACAGTGTTGAATGTAATTAAGCTACAGTGATCCCACACTAATGATGCCACGTCACCGTGAATTCTATCGTTGATCTCGAGTTAGTCGAAACCGAGTCGAATTCAAAATTTAAAAATATAGTCGAACGAGAAAAGTTTTTGAATGATAAAATAAAAATGTCGCAGGAGTTACAAAAATTCCCTCATAAATTATAAAAGTGAATAGTACATTTTTGAAATTATTTAAAACACTTATATAATTATATCAGAAACTATAAAACAAGGGAACCCCCCGGCCCAACTGGGCCAACCAACCCCACAGCCCACCTATACCGACGGGTATTTAAACCCACTGCCCAACCCTAGCCCAGCGCCTCCCTCCCTCACTCTGTCCCTACCGCCGCCGCCACTTCCACCCACCCCTGTTAGTCCCACCTCTTTCCACGAGGGAACCCCCTGGTTCCCTCCCCTTCCAGCGACCCACTCCCCCTTGCTGGCCTCACCTCCCCTCGTCAGCTCACCATCGAGCCCCTACGCTTGCCCCCTGGTTCGCTCGCCTCGGCCTCCCTCTCCCTCGCGCGCTCTCTCCTCCCCTCGCAACCATCTGCCCCTCCTCACATCCCCCCCCCGCGCCAGATCCGCCGCTCCCTACCGTGCGGCGCTGGAACCGCACCGCCTCCCCATCGACCAGCGCCCGAGTGGTCCCGAGATGCATCGCTCTTGTATTAAGGGGTGCTAGGACTGACATCGGACGCCTACGTGTCGTGCAGGAGCGCGGAGGGAAAGTGGGCCCACGACCCCTTTGTGCGGGCTGGCCTCTCTGTTGATCTTAGGTGGGGCTGCGACGTGTCGATATTCCGAGGCCGGGCATGACCCAGAAAAGTGTGTCCGGCCAGAGTGTTATCGAGCGTGACGGTAAACTTGGTGCACCCCCGTAGGGATGAAAATTAACTATTCGGATAGCCGTGTCCACGGTTATAGGACGACTTGGAGTTGTGCCCTGATCTTATACAACTACAAGTGTTACTTAACTAGAACGTTGCCCCGGGATTGCTTCCTCGCACGGAGTCGAGGGAGGATCTCTGGGCGTGACCTCACTTTATTTATTGCTGCAACAATATGTCTATTAATTGTATTACCTTGCTCTACTCTTGTCTATTGCTGCAAGACCCTTGAAGATGCTAGTCTTTGATAGGACTATGCCCTCTCTCTCTTTTCTCCCATTGCTGCAGTCAGTCCACATATAAACCCCCTTCTTTGATACTAATGCATACTTAGCTTAGTTCTAATATAAATCGTGCGAGTACTTTGGACGAGTACTCACCGTTGCTTTGCTCCCCCTTTGCCCCTTGATCCTTTGATGCGACTAGATGATGGAGCCCAGGAGATGGAGTATCCTGCCGACGACGACAGCTACCCCGACGGTGCCTACTACTACGTGGGGGCCACTGAAGACCAGGAGTAGTTAGGATGTTCCCACGCATGAGGCCTCGCCTCGTTCGATCATTGTATCTTTTGTGCTAGCCTTCTCTAAGGCACCCCATGTTTAATGTTTGTACTCAGATATTATTGCTTCTGCTGACTCGTGTGTTTATCGAGCTTCTGTATTCTAGCCCTCGAGGCCCCTGGCTTGTAATATGAAGCTTGTATATATTGTTTTTGTGTCTGGAGTTGTGTTGTGATATCTTCCCATGAGTCCTTCAGTTTGATCGTACGCATTTGCGTGTATGATTAGCGTATGACTAAATCAAGGGCGTCACACCTCCTACAGATTTTTGCTTTTTTTGAACGTCGGTTATCCAAATCCTCTACAATGTTCAGTTCAGCAATGTCATCTATTTCGTGTAGTAACAACATAATTATAATTAGCCCAAACAGATTCTCAACTATATATATTACTAATCACCCTTCACAAATTGAAGTCCTTCCAATTCATGTGTGTATCAGTAATACCATGTGCACTTCAACCATAACAGAAAAAAAAACCCACCACCAAACCCATTAAAAACTGAAAGAGAGCATCAACTCTACGCATGCAATGATATTTGATTGAAACCATTAACTCTATGCATGCATCAACTCGAGTTGGTCCATCAGATTAGCAGCATAATTTTATAGTTCCGCACTCGTAACTAAGCTTAAATGTTTAATAATATAAGCAACCAACATTAAAGAGAAAGTAGTATCATAACCCAAAAGCAAAACTTCAAAAAGGTTCAATTTTCAGTTACTCGGAACTTCAATTTTTGTGGGGAAATACATATAGCAGAATAAATTCTAGATAGTGGTGTAGCAGATGTATTGTTTTTATTTATTCAGCTAAGTGGTATGCTGGAAGAAAAATGTAAGTCTCTATAGTCAACCCCTAACCAAAAATAAGACGGGAGCACTTACTCAGCACTGATTAAATTTTAAGAGTTATACATGTATTTTTTATATAATCTGCAGTATATGTTGGAATTAACCACGACTCTTGTCCGGTTAGGATAGGAATCAATCATCACGTCATACATGTATAGAGCTAGTAGTATTCGGATTAGAAGTTGTAACCGTGTAGGCTTGCATATGTTAGTCCTAGTTGCTATATATACCTGTACACCCCTCTAAACTTTGTATCTCAAATCAAATCAAAAGCAAGACACAAACATGTGCGACATGCACCTGGTTTAGCTATCAAATCTTTGGTGTTTCATCGAGTTGTGCAAGTCTAGATCGATTAAGCTAGCTAGCGATACGTCCATCCACCAACTAGTGTGCTTGCTTGCTCCTTGTGGCTGCATCGTACGAGATCGTCTCGACGGAAAGTACTCGTCGAGTCGGGCCTGTAGCCAACAATTGGTATCTAGAGCTTGGTTTATTGGCGTGATCTTTGGGAAGCAATCAAAAAATCATGCCGAACCCAGGCAAGGAGATCGTTGTGGCGGGAGAGGGAGCACCGATGACGACGGTGGGGTGTGATAGTTCCCCCGACTGGATTGAGAGGACTACGCACTACGGGCGATGAACATGGAGGTCGCGTTGGAGGGAGCTGAGTTCTAGGAAGCAGTTGACCCCGGCGGCGCCAAGTACGCGATGGGCGCGGCAAAGTATCGGACGGATCGTCAGGCGTTAACGCCGATCTACTCCGCCATGCCGAAGGATGTGCTACAGCACCTCGTCGGAAAGAAATCGGCGAAGGAGGCATGGGAGACTATCAAGATCCTACACCAGGGTCATGACCTTGTCAAGGAAGCACACCTTCAGTCCCTGATGAGAAGCTATGAGTGCCTGAAGTTGGAGGAAAGAGAGACGGTTGATCAGTTTGCCGCCCATCTTAAGACCCTCGTCAATGGCATACGTGGCTATGGTTCAACCCTAGAAGAAGTTGCGATCGTCCGACGATTTTTGCGCGCCGCGCCGGCACGCTACATCCAAATCGTCACGTTGATCGAGCAATGTCTTGACGTGAACACTCTCACGGTCGAGGATCTTGCCGGAAGGTTCAAGGCCCACGACGAGAGAATTCGTCTCAGCTTTGGCGATTCGAAGGAGAGTGAGCATCTCATGCTTACAATGGCGCAATGGATGGACCCGTCGAAAGGAAAGCAAGGTGGATCCACAAGCGACAGTAAAGTAAAGGAGAAGCAAAGCCCGGCGAGAAAGGACCTCGCTGGACAGGAAGAAAAGGCTAGAAAACCAAGGAGAAAATTTGACATAAAAAAGTAAGGTGTCACAATTGTGGAATCCTCGGTCACTTCAAGTCTGATTGCAAGAGTCCACCGAAGGAAAGAGCTCTCATGGCCAAGGGAGGCGATGATAGCGATATGATGCTCATGGTCGAAGTATGTGAGCTTATGGACGAGGATGGTCCAGCTCCGAAGGCACCGGCTACCGAGGTTGTCACGCTCGACGAAGAGAAGGTTTACCTTCATGACAAGAAGAGGGTGAACACAGCGAGGCACGTGTGGTACCTCGACACGGGAGCAAGCAACCACATGACCGGTGACAAGGACCAGTTTTCTGTGCTAAATCTCTCGGTTGGAGGCACGCTTCGGTTCAGTGACGGGCGGACCGTTGACATCACAGGGCGAGGTACTGTCCTATTTGAGCTAAAGAATGGCGATCACAAGGTACTCACAGATGTGTACTATATTCCCAAGCTAAAGAGCAACATCATATGTCTTGGCCAGCTCGAGGAGCGTAGTTGCAAGATTGTGCTCGAAGATGGCTATTTATGGGGGTATGACCGTCAGAGGATGTTGATCATGAAGGTGCAGAGATCACCGAACAGACTCTACATCCTCAACTTGGATCGTGTGGATCCAGTATGTCTCTTGTCAAGCATGGATGACTCGACATGGAAGTGGCACGCGTGCTATGGTCATTTAAATTTCGAGGCTCTTCGGCAACTTAGACAAAAGGAGATGGTACGTGGCCTACCGTGCATTGATCATGTTGAGCAAGTGTGCGATGGTTGCCTTGTTGGGAAACAAAGGCGGGCCTCGTTCCCGAGAGAGGGAAACTTTAGAGCAAGGAAAGCTCTTGAGTTGGTCCATGGAGACTTGTGCGAACCCATTACACCGGCTAACCCAGCTGGGAAAAAATACTTCTTACTCGTCGTCGATGACTTCAGCAGATACATGTCGATTGTGTTGTTGAAGATGAAGGACCAAGCTTTGCAAGTCTTTAGGAAAGTAAAGATGGTGGCCGAGGTAGAATCCGAAGCCAAACTGAAGGCCCTCAGCACCGATCGACGGGGTGAGTTCAAGTCTCATGAATTCACAGAAATTTGCGAAGCACATGGAATCAAGCGGTATCTTATGGCGCCATATTCACCGCAGCAAAACGGTGTTGTGGAACGGAGGAATAAAACCATGGTGGTGATGGCACGAGGCATGATGAAGACCAAAGGGATGTCTGACAAGTTTTGGGGTGAGGCGGTCAATACCGCCGTTTATTTGCTGAACCAGGCTCCAACCAAGAGTGTGGTTGGGATGACGCCGTACGAAGCATGGTACGGACATAAGCCCGCAGTTGATCATCTTCGTACTTTCGGGTGCGTGGCGCATGTGAAGACGGTGGCCGGGCATACAAGCAAGTTGGCGGATCGGAGTACTCCAATGATATTGGTTGGCTATGAAGCGGGCATGAAGGCGTACCGTGCGTGCAACCCCTCGACCGATAAGGTGGTTGTGACGCGTGACGTGGTCTTTGAAGAAGCGAGGTCATGAAATTGGAACTCCACCGAGCCAGTATACCCGGTATCCGATGACATTTTTCATGTTTTTTACAACGAATATGACCATGCAGATAATCAACCAGAGCCTCCAGCGACACCGATGGATACTCCGGAAAACAGCGCCAGAGGAGACGCGTCATGGAGTTCACTACAACGGGTGGCGTCCGAGCAACAAGCGTTAGAACAGCTCCACGATAAGCAACGAGCAGTGCGCCCGACGTTACCACTAGCGCTACAGGCTACAACAGTGATGCGCGTGGCACGAGCACTATGTCCGGCAGCCCAGCCAAGTGCGCTTGAGGCAACGGCGGCCCAGCACCAGGATCTCCAGCAGAGAGTTTTTCCAACGGGAATTGAGCCATACGTAACACGAGGAGCTGGTGGCTCAACTCCAGAAGTGCATCTATACTACTATTAAACAATCCAACAAGAATTACACTACAGACACCCAATCAAACGTCTCACAAAAAAAACAATCAATCAGCACCCCACGATTAATCCCATAGATCTTAATCTAACAGCCCTCGTTAATCCACCGTCTGCTGGTTGTACTTAGCAATTACAATTGGCTGAACATACTCCACCAACGAAACTTCCAATCACGCAAGAAAAATTAACTTTCCCTAACAAACTATACCAGATCTCACCCTTACATCGGGTAAACCCCCCCCCCCCCCCCCCCCCCCCTCATCGCGCATCAATCAAAAATCTCGTGGCAGGTTCACGGTGAATCCGCGGCGGGGGATCCGGCAGCACAACGGCGAGCTCCGATGCGGCGCCTGGCGGACCAAGCGCGGCCGGCCTTGGGAGATGATGCTCTGCATCTACGGCTTCCCCACCAACGTTGCCGCCCTCCAGGTACCCTTCTTCCGTCTCATCTCATCTCGTCTCGCTTCAAAGATTGGATTCACTTCGTTCTGTGATGGGTCACGGCTACTCCTCTGCCTTTTACAGTACTAACGCGTGTTTCTTGGCCTACAGTTCGAGTGGGCGTGGCAGCACCCAACCGAGTCGCTGGTCGTTCACAAGGCGGCCGCCGAATTCAAGTCGCTCGGCGGCATCGGCAACAAGGTCAAGCTCGCCTACACCATGCTCAACCTGTAAGGCTCCTCTCTCCTTCTCCTGTCTCTGCATTTCTAGCTGCTCCATCCATGGATTCTTTTCTTGGGGACAGAATTGAGTAGCAACAGTATACTGAAGTGAAACGGTTGTTCTGATGCCTGTGTCTGTGTGTGTTGCCAGCTTGAATCTCACGGTGAACTTCTTCTCCGCCAAGAATACCAAGTTCACCGCAGGCTGCTCGGCCCTCCCCTGCCACATGAAGACTATCGTTAGCCCGATGGAGGATCTCCCTTGCTACGTCCAGGGCCTTTCATCCGAGGACGATATTATGGAGCCTAGAGAGGATGAAGAAGAACCAGATGCGGCTGTTGGCGGTGATGCTTCTGATCATGGTTTGCGGACACTGGATTTGGGAACCGGAATTGTAGGAGGTGAATCAAACACTGATGAGTTTTTTGTTCCGATGGAATGGAGTGAGGTCTTTGCATCAAGAATTTCAGAATCCTCTACAGCCCAACCAGTGGAAGAAGAAAACAGAATAGCTGGCTGTGATTTTGAATATACCATCGATGACTTCCGTGAATTAGACACTGATGAGATTTTTTGCTCCGATGGAACGGAATGAGGTCTGTGGATCAAGAATTTCAGAATCCTCTCTGGCCCAACCAGTGGAAGAAGAAACCAGAGTCGCTGACTCTGATGTTGAATATCCCGTTGATGACTTCGGTTACATGGAATGGAGCGGAATTCATGAGACATTGGAACTGCACGTGTCTAGAACACCACCTCGATGTTCCTCGAGCTCGTGCAGCGATGATGCTGCTGGAAGATTAGTAAACTGTGTGACAAGGCAAGCATCTGCAGTGTTGAAGGCAGGTTCAGACGATGGTAACCTTTTCTTCCATGAGATTGATGTGGTAGACTTGGTTACACCAGTCGCCCGATTTGCTAGAGATTGCAGCAAAGCGGCCAACATTTGCCCCAAGATTATTGATCTGACAAACTCCCCTATTGTCATTGAGTTGTAATGCTTTGTTGGACTAACCCAGTACAAAATCTTGTTGTAGTAAAATGTTATCATAGAATAATAGCCCAGATGGGAAGCGTATACAGTAGGCGGATTTGTAAAAGACTGGGTATTGAGACTCGCAATACTCTTTTCTTGAGACAGAATTGTTCACACACACACAAAAAAAAGTATTTTTGTTGTTTTATGAGAAATGGGTTAGTACTCCTAGGAGTATGTACTCCCATGCACTCCTAGGAGTATATATATACTAAAATTTTAATATAACAAGCAATTTATAAATTATTCGGTTAGTCGTTTGTTGCACGTGCATGCTAACTAGTGCACGTGAAGTATTCCATCCGTTGGCTAATTCAGCTAGTGAACATGAAGCTATACATAGTACAGGTGAATCTAGATCGCCAGAAAATAGGAGTTTGGCAACTCCGCAAGATGAAAATTACTCGTTTTCGATAAAACAGGAGACAAGGGAACGTCCGTCGACACCAGTTCGTCTTCGACCAGTGGTGGATTTATATCCGGAGGAAGCACTTCGTACTATTAATCCTGTCAAAGTTATAAGAAGAGGACGACAATGTTTGCTTAGCGTCGAGGTACCGACGAAATTGAAGAAGCAAATACCGAGGAGTGTTGGCGGCGTGCTATGGATGAAGAGTTGGGATCAATACGAGACAACAAAGTATGGGAGCTCGCAGATCTTCCCAATGGTCACAAATCCATAGGGCTCAAGTGGGTGTACAAAGTCAAGAAGGATGCTGAAGAAAACTTGGTCAAGCATAAAGCTCGGCTCGTAGCTAAAGGGTTTGTGCAAGAGCAAGGTATGGACTTCGAGGAAGTGTTCGCTCCAGTCACAAGGATGGAATCGGTGAGGCTAGTTATAGCTCTCGCGGGTCAAGAATCTTGGAGGCTACATCATTTGGATGTAAAATCCGCGTTTTTGAACGGGATTTAGAAGAAGAACTATACGTGAAGCAACCACCGGGGTACATCAAAGAAGGAGAAGAACACAAGGTGTTGAAGCTACACAAGGCATTGTATGGGCTACATCAAGCTCCTCAGGCATGGAACATCAAGCTTGACCGTACATTTATTTCTCTAGGTTTTGAGAAAAGTCCACTCGAACATGCTATGTACAAGCGAGGTAAAGGCAAGGATTGTCTCTTAGTGGGCATCTATGTTGATGATCTGTTGATAACTGGAGCAGACGAAGAGGAGATTGCAATATTCAAGCTACAAATGAAGGAGCTATTCAAGATGAGTGATCTAGGGCTCTTGACATACTAGCTCGGGATCGAGGTACAACAAAAGCCGAATGGGATCACACTATGTCAAGAGGCATATGCAAAGAAGATATTTGAAAGTTGTAGCATGGTGGATTGCAAACCAACTTATGTTCCAATGGAGCCTCGGCTTAAACTTAGCAAAAGGAGTGAAGCCCCTGCGGTTGATGCAACGGATTATAGAAGTGTGGTCAGAAGCCTAAGGTATCTTGTGAATACACGGCCGGACTTGGCCTATTCCGTTGGCATAGTGAGTCACTTCATGGAAGCACCCACGACTGAACATTGGGCTGCTGTCAAACATATACTCAGGTACATCAAAGGGACAACAAACTTCGGTTGGGTCTATTTGAGAGAGAAAAGGAAGGAGATGGTGGAACTACTTGGCTATAGTGATAGCGATCTGGCAGGGGATGTGGATGACCGTAAAAGTACCTCGGGTCTGGCATATTTCTTGGGCAGGAGCATAGTAACTTGGCTATCACAAAAGTAGAAGGTGGTCGCATTATCGTCCTGCGAAGCACAGTATATAGCAGCTGCAACCGCGACGGGTCAAGGTGTGTGGCTAGAAAGGTTACTCGGTGACCTCACAGATAAAGAACCAGAAAGAGTGGTGTTGACAACAAGTCTGCGATTGCCCTGTGTAAGAATCGAGTGCATTATGACAGGACCAAGCACATCGATATAAGGTAGCACTACATACGACAGTGCATGGAAGAAGGCAAGATTGAAGTCAACTATGTTTGCACCGATGACCAGCTTGCAGATATCCTGACTAAGTCTTTGGGACGACAGAAGTTCACGAAGATGCGAAGAAGGATAGGTGCCCAAAGCTGTAAAATGAGGACATCGTGATTAGGGGGGTGATTGTTGGAATTAACCACGAGTCTTGTCCGGTTAGGATAGGAATCAATCATCATGTCATACATGTATAGAGCTAGTAGTATTCGGATTAGAGTTTGTAACCGTGTAGGCTTGCATACGTTAGTCCTAATTCCTATATTTACCTGTACACCCCTGTAAACTTTGTATCTCGAATCAAATCAAAAGCAAGACACAAACAGGTGCGACACGCACCTGGTTTAGCTATCAAATCTTTGGTGTTTCGTCGAGTTGTGCAAGTCTAGATCGATTTAGCTAGGGATACGTCCATCCACCAACTAGTGTGCTTGCTTGCTCCTTGTGGCTGCATCGTGCGAGATCGTCTCGACGAAAAGTACTCGTCGAGTCGGCTTGTATCCAACAGTATAAACTCTTTTGATTTGCCTGTTTTTCAGATTTATGCACTTTCCCCATGGTATAAAACACACTTGATAACGAAAGCTGTCTAGGTAGCTGCTGGTTCTCTGAGCAGATGAAACAAATAGTATATATTTCACCGCTGAGCTGTTCTACATCAATTCTTCAGGAAAGCTCTACCTCGAGAGCGAAGCAGAGGACATAGGTTTCAGATGGGCAGATAGTTACTTCAAACGGATTATAGGACACTCGAAGCTGTGCACGGAGATTTTGGCTCTCGGATATGACGATCATACCCTCCCCCCATCATGCATCCTTGGGGCCAATTCCTGCTACCACCGTATCTACAGGACCCCCATGACACTTCTACCAATAAGTGTTGTTTGCCATTCGTTCATTCCTAGTAATTAATTCATCTGCCGTTATAATATACTGATATCTATGTATTTTGGTACCAACTCACTAAAATTATAACTTGCTTTTGTTCTCACTAAATAATTGCAGCCCCATCAACACTTGGAAAGGGCACACCAAGTAATATGCTACAGTTATTCTCAATGCGTCTATCAAGCTTTGAACCCTCGTATCCCATTAGTCTGTATGGAATATTTGCCGTTCGGGATTGCTTGGGCCCGCGACGAAATTACGTCTTTAACTGTCCCAAGGATGACGCCGTCACGATTGATAAACAGGTAATTAGGACCTCCTTTCCTCCTGAAGATATTATGCTTGTTTTCTTTCTGAAATGGTTTGGTAATGTTTATTGAAACACTGTTATTTATGTCTTTGATTCTTTGATTTGTTTCCTTCATTGCTCGCATCTATTAAAATATGTGAGAGAGGTCAGGTTAATTTATTTCTCCATGTTCAAAAGATCTTCTCTTTATGTTGTTAAGCATTAGATAGATGATCACATCAACCCATCAGACCAGTTCTCGAAATTGGATATGATTATACTTTTACCACCAAGATACAAAATTGGTCATCTTGTTAATATATTTCAAGAAACATGTAAAATCCATTTATTGGCTTATTATGATCAAAACTGAGAGTATATGCGCCAATGTGAGTGGTCTTATAGAGTTGGAATGTTACGCTTCACTGTAATTGCTTTACTGAATCTACATACTAACAAAAATCCTATTTCTTGTGTCAGGCAACTCTCACATCCATCCCAGTCTCCTTTGATTTGACACAGGCGGATAATCTGTCTCGGTGTATTTGGCCTGAAAGCATCACCAGTAGCAGCAGACTTCACCATACACTTTTCCAGCACAGGTTTGTATCGCGTACTGCCAGTTCCCCAACCTTGATGAAGACATGCTGCTGGAGGAAATCAGAAAAATCAAACAGTGGTCGGTGTGATACATACCTCTGGTGTAGCCGTAGCAGGCGACATTGGAGTGCTCGACGGATGATCTTCTACCTCCGGCGAAGTCGGCGTTTCTTTCTCCGAAGAACTCGGCGCTTCTTCCTGTGGCGAACTTGGTGGCAACATCCGATGCTTCGTGCAAAATAAGACCTGATGGAGATTCGGGCCGAGGACCCTCCCTTCTTATAACAGCAACAATAATCTTGATTTGAGTTGGACCAGGACACGGACTGCAATCCATCAAATCGAGATGTGTTGGACACGGACTGGGATGGAGGAGGCCGTCCGTGCCCCTCGCCATTTGCTTGGATGTTGCTGCCGCACAAGTCGTCAGCGGATAGCAAGGTGGGCGGCTACAACGTGCCGAGCGGCACGATGTTGATGGTGAACGCGTACGCCTTCCACCGCGAACCGGCGGCGTGGGAGCGACCGCTAGAGTTCGTCCCGGAGCGGTTCGAGGACGACAAGGCCAAGGGGCGGTTCATGATCCCGTTCGGGATGGGCCGCCGGCGGTGCCCCGGGGAGACGCTGGCGCTGCGGACCATCGGCATGTTGCTGGCCACGCTGCTGCAATGCTTCGACATCGCCGGAGAGAGGATCCCGCGGTGGAGGACGGGGTGGATAAGGTGAGCTGGGGGTGTTTTTCTTTTTAATCTGAAACATTTTTCTTCTTCACTTAAATCTGGATGACGGGTTAAATACCCAAAAACGAAAGGTTTTTTGTGCAAAACTACCGACGACATACGATAAAAGCGACACGTGCTTCCAATACGGTATGAATTTATACAGTTGAGCTACTATACAAAGTCTAAGAGGTAGTGTCCAACATATATTCAAGAACTGTACGTGTGTTCATCAGTAGATAAAACTGTGTATATTTACTTTCGTGAGTAGATTCGATGGCGGAGGCAAGGCTCGGTGATCGGGGCCACCATCGTTTTTGTTGTTTGGGCCTTGTAGTCTGCATCGAGCTTGTCTAAGGTCGAAGACAGCGTGCAGCTATGGTCACGCCGTTGCTGATGCAGTTGTGCTTGCCGGTGTCTCGCCCCCCGCCTGGCCACGCGCATCGCCAGCGTGCAGTCCTTCATCACGTCCTTCCGTGCACCCACGGCCGAGCCCGGTGTTACGGACCAGCGTGCCCAGGCCTGCTGGTATACACGTGCGTCAGTATCGTCTAATTTGAGGCCTGCGTGAATCTGCCATGCATACCTGCGAGGGGATAAGACATCATGTAATATCGGCTAGAGGCCATCCAATCCGTGATGTACATGTGCGTCAAAACCTTACAGTCCAAGGACGTGTTCTATGTATGGAACTTGAAAATTCAGGACATGGTGAGAAAAACAGCGCTAGAGTTTTCTCGAGGATGCTTCGCTGCGTTGACGGAGCAGGAAAGGTTGAGCTGACGAATCTTCAAAGAAAGAATTTCTTTTTTTGTATAGTCATGGTAGATTTCAACCGGAAATACATATTGGCTTGGTTTATATTCCTTAAATAAAGATAAAAGGTGCACGTGGGACAACATCCTAGGACTCCTAATTAAGGTTCCTCATCCGAGGGCTGTACAGAATTAATCTTAAGATTGAACGGACAATTTGATTAGTTTATGAGGATTAACGTGGAGCCTTGTATGATGCATCCAATTAGTAAATGGAAAATGGAAAAAGTTTGCCTTCAACCGACCCATCCCTTGCGTGGTATCCTTTGTATCCGTGTCCATCGGATGTAGTCTTAGTCAGATGGACGAGAGCAACCTTTTCATATGTATGTTTCTGCAACTGGTACTTTGTTTCAGAAAGTGGCTTTGCTACAAGCCTAACTACGCTGGTTCCGCAGATGTATGTCCACATCCACTACTAGCGCTCGACCCCACGTTGTTATTTGCAACAATGGTGTTGTTACAGAACAGAGGCAGCGACGACTGTGCAAATGGTGCAACACGACCGAAGATGTTGTTTTAATATTTTTTTGAAACAAGGTTGTTGTTGTACAAAATTAGATGCGACGGCAGAAAATGTTGTTGCAATTTATGCAACAAAGGTCTCGTTGCAGAAAATTGAAAAAGAGGTCATCCAACATGAGTCATGTTGCACGAAATTAAAAAAATGACGTTTTGCAGCAAGGATCTTGTTGCAGAAACTAGAGAAGAGAAGGAACGATACGGGCCGATAACATTTTCATATTGAACGGCTCGCGAGGCGGTGGATCTTTTAGAAAGATCCACCGGCCGACGCGTAGCATGCCCCTTAGTAAATATAAGATAGTTTGACCAAATAGTTTGATATTTCTTCACTGAGAGGGGTGCGTTGTAGTGGGTTCAACCTGACAGAGTTTTATATCCAAGTGACAGAAAAGGACAAGGACACGTCTTTATATTGTTTCCACTAAGGATAAAACAATGGGGTTAATTCATATTGATTGAGTTCTCTTTGTCTACATCATATCATAGTTCTCCAAGCATTACTCTATTTTACTTAAAACTCTAGATGCATGCTAGATAGCGGTCGATGTGAGGAGTAATAGTAATTGGTGCACGCAGGAAACGACATATTTGCTTATGTACGTGACGCCTGTATATACATGATCATTGTCATAAATATAACATAACTATGCGATTTTCTATCAATTGCCCAACGGTAATTTGTTTACCCACCGTACGCCTACTACATGAGAGATTCCATTAGGGAAAACTACGGGCCCCGGGCCTATTCACTTGTAAGTTTACAAACGCTACAATTACCTCGCTTAATTTATTTACTTTGCAATTATCAACTTTGATATACACGCTTTACTTGCTAGCCAATAATGAGTCCAAGGGGATTGACAACCCTCTTGCCCGTATTGGGTGCAAGTGTTTTCTTCTTTGTGTGTAGTCGCTCAAGATGGGGGTTGGTTGTTACTCCTATTGGTTCGATAAACCTTGGTTCTCTACTAACGGAAATACTTATCAATATTGTGTTGCACCACCCATTCATCTTCACGGAAAACCCAACACGGATCACAAGTATGAGGAAGGATTTCTAGCGCCGTTGTCGGGAAGTATCACCAACCTACTATCAAGTACCTACATACAAATTAGCATTCACTTGTTTTACTCTCTACTTGCCTTGCAATGCTATTTTTATCTTTATCTCACAAAAACAAAAAGTAGAAGGCGAAAATTAAGATAAATGGATCCTCATGCACTTGCTAATCTTTTTAAAAGACCCGATTATGATGGACCAATTGCTAGTGAGTTGGGTGCACTAGATTATGTTTATGAGGTCTTGCATGAAAATCATGATTCTTAAAATTATGATGAAGTATTAAAAGAAATTTATAAAGTGATTCATGATAGTTCATTGAATGAAAAGCATGATTGCAATGTTGTTAGTATAAATTCTTTGAATATCAATTGTGCTAATGATCATGATTGGGGTGATAGTCATGATGTTTCTTGTGCTCTTGAAAATTCATTTGAGAATCATGATGAATCTACTATTGATAATGATATTTGCAAGAGTACTAAAAGTGGGTTTGGACATGTCATGACTTTAGTTGATGTTATTCCCACTACCTTGGAAGATTATAAGACTTGTATGCGTATGGATCATAAAGAGAATGTTTTACATGATAGTTATATTGTTGAGTTTGATTATGATCCTACATTTAATTATTATGAGAGAGGCAAATATGGTTATAGGAGTTTTCATGTTACTCAATCGCCTCTCTTTGTGTTCAGATTATTAATGCTCTATTCCTCCTATTTGCATATGCCAGATATTACTTTTCTTGACAATTTGTTTTCCTGTAAAATGCCTATGCTTAGGAATTATATTAGATTTAGATGTGTATTTAACATGTTATATGATGCTATCTTTATGCTTCAATCATTATCTTTCATGTGAGCATCATTGAAATCTCGAGACTATCTTGATTTCTATAAAGAAAGAGCTTGTGAGGAGATAACCCAATCGTTATAATGTATTTCTATTTGTGTGTGATAAAATGATTCTTGCCTCTGTAATGATTGTGTTTTTATGTTTAAATTAGTGTTTGTTCCAAGTAAAGCCTTTGGAACGATTTGAATGATAGTAGAATTGTTACGGTACAAAAGAAAAACTTTGACATCAAGTGTAGAATTTCTATGATTTTACTTGAACGTCTTTTCAATCTTAATTTTTTACACAATATTTTTATACACATTCCTTGGGTCTTCCTAAATGTTCAAAAGTTATGGACTTACAGAAGTATGGTACTTAATTATATCATTATAGACTGTTCTGTTTTAGACAAATTTTGTTTTTGCTTGCATAGTTTGGTTGTTTTGATGATGCCATGGATTGTACTGGGGTGTATAAGTCATAGAGAAGTTAGAATAGAGTACCTTATGAAATAATAAAATATGAATCAATTTATAATAAAATATGAATCAATTTATAATATGAATCAAATAATAAAATATAAAATAATAAAATATGTTTATCGTACTAACGGATCTCACGGAGTTTCTATTGAGTTTTGTGTGCTGATACGTCTCCAACGTATCGATAAGTTTTTATTGTTCCATGCTATAATATTACCATTCTAGGATGATTTTATGGTGTTTATATACCAATTAATATTGTTTTTGAGCACTAACCTATTAAACCATTGCCCAGTGCCAGCTATTGTTTTCTGCATGTTTTTGGCTATTCAGGTTTACACTACCAAACAGAGTCTAATTGCGATGAAACTTTTTTATGATTTTCTCTAGACCAAAAGAAGACATAGAAGCTTCGGAGGAGACCACATGCTGCACGAGGGAAGGAGACAACAATAGGGTGCGCCCAGAGGGGTGGTCACGCCCTGATGTGTGCTTCCCCCCTTGTGTGGCCCCCGACGTCCTTCTCTAGCCTATTAACTCTAAAATATCCCAAAACCCTATGGGAGCAACCCGAAATACTTTTCTGCCCCCGCAAGTCTTTCTTCTCCCACGAGCCCATTTGGAGCCCTATTTTGGTGCCCTGCCGGAGGGGGATCGATCATGGAGGGCCTCTACATCAACCTTGTTGCTTACATTGTGATGTGTGAGTAGTTTACCACACACTTATGGGTCCGTAGTTAGAACCTAGATGGCTCTCTCTCTATGTGTTGATCTTCAACACAATGATCATTGCATCTTCCCTTTGATCTATCCGATGTAATTCTTTTGTGCGATGCGTTTGTTCGGATAAAATGAATTGTGGGTTTATGTTCAGATTATTCTTGATAAATATTTTAGTCTTCTCTGAATTCTATTATGATTCTTATTTGCATGATTATTATAGATTTGTAAATCTCTCCGATCTGTTGAAATAGTTTGGCCAACTAGATTTATATTTATTTAGTGAGAGGGGTGCGTGGTAGTAGGTTCGATCTGGAGGAGTTCTATATCCAAGTGACAAAAAGGGACAAGGACACATCTTTGTATTGTTGCCATTATGGATAAAACAATGGGGTTAATTCATATTGGTTGTGTTGTCTTCATCTACATCATGTCATTGTTGCCCAAGCATTACTCTGTTTTACTTAATACTCTAGATGCATGGTGGATAGCAGTCGATGAGTGGAGTAATAGCAATACGTGTAGGCAAGAGTCGGCCTATTTTCTTATGGATGTTATGGCTATATATACATGATCATTGTCGTGAATATCACATAACTATGTGTTTTTCTATTAATTACCCAACGGTAATTTGTTTACCCACCATATACCTATTACATGAGAGATGTCATTAGGGAAAACCACGACACTCGGGTCTATTCACTTATAAGTTTACAAACGCTACAATTACCCCACCGCCTTTATTTATTTTTACTTTCTTTGCAATTATTAACTTTCATCTGTATATTTTACTTGCTTGCAAATAACAAGTCCAAGGGGATTGAAAGTCATCTTGCCTGCATTTGGTGCAAGTGTTTGCTTCTTTGTGTGCAGTCGTTGAAGACGGGGGTTGGCTGTTACTCCTATTGGTTCGATTAACCTTGGTTCTCTTATGAGGGAAGTACTTATCTATATTGTGTTGCATCACCCGTTCCTATTCATGGAATATCCAACTCAAATCACAAGTATTAGATCCCAACAAACACACTACAAAGGATGATTACATGAGATAGACACTAATGCAGATGGTCCTAAGACGACACATGCATCTGAGACTCTTAGATGAAACGTTGTGCGATGCATGAATCAAAAACGGTATAGTGCTAGCTCCATCGCAGATAGAATGAACTGTGTGCGATGGTTGGTCCATCAAGCACGATTCAGATAAAAGTTGTGTGTGTGATACGTGACATACAATTGACATTTATGACCTGTTTGCGATGAGAAAAAAATAAGACAAATGATTACCAAATATAGATGTGTGCGATGTGTATCATACGGTCCACCCTCATGAACTGTTTGCGATGAGGAAAAATAACACAAACGTTTGCATGGATCAAGATGTGTGCGACAGATGACATACAGTTCACCCGAATGAATTATTTGCGATGAGCCAAAATAACACAACTGATTCGGCATCTGAAGTTGTGTGTAATACCCGAGAACAACTTGCTCAAACAAATTGTTTTTGATAAATAAAAGTAACAAAAACGATTTGGCATAACAAGATGTGTGTTATATCCGGCAAACATGTCAATAATCGGGATTGTGTGTGAAGACCGATAAAAAACTATGAGTCTTCATAATTAGTTTTGTGTGTTGTTGGCAAACACTTGCTTGCACCCAATTGTTTGTGATTGTTGAAATCATCACCAACGTGTTCTTTTCTTTAGTCGTAAGCGATGTGATTTGGTCTGTCTACAGAACAATAACATGATTGCATAACCAAAATAAACATCCAATTACATTATTTAGTGACTACAATTAACATTTGCACACCTCAATTAACTAGTACATGCATACTAAACTAGTAGTAATGATCATCAAAACATCTATACTTCTTGTGACGAGGGGTGTCGGTCGGCGTAGGATGGAGGCACTTCCTCATGTCAAGAATCCACCTGCACATCTTGTAGCTTAAGTACGCGTCCTTGGCCGCATACTTGACGTGATCTTCATCCAGTCTTTGGACCCAGGCGCGATGCCTGGCAACCTTCTTCTTCGTGCATACATCCTTAATGCCTATGTAGTACGGGTTAATGGTGGCCATGTCGAGGTCAACTAGGGGTCCTTATGCTTCTCCTTGCCGCGCAAGACCCTTTACTAGCATTGGATGTCCACAAGATTCTCGCAGGCCAAGCCCGTGGTCTTGAGCACCTTTATATTGTTAGTGGAGTACACCATACCGAATATGTAGTCGAGGTTGTTGACAAACTTGGCAAAATGCTCGCACGGCCTTGTGGCCATGCCATAGTGCTAGACGAGGATGTAATGGCCCATGCCCAGCTCAGCTATGACAACCCTCTAATCGTACCCGACACGATCGCCATTGTACTCGAGGTCGAAGTCAATCACTTTGTACTTGTCATCGGCAAGTAATTGCTCCATGGTGTGGATGGAGTTATCCACCCAAACCGGGTCATTGGTTTACACCACCAAGAGGTCCTTGAACCTTACGAGGGCGTTCATGTAGGCACGAATGGTGAATTTTTGCTCGTTGGCGGTCGCCGTTGGGAGCGCCCCCATTAGAGCCGAGCAGGATGTCATCTCTGTATTTGGTGTCGTGGGTATGCTTCTTGCATTGTGGGGAAAGGTTGAAGAGATACAAAATGTTAAATGAGCGGTGGAGTAAATGGAGGCTGGACCTGCTGTAATTGGCACGTCTTCTCATCACCGTGTTCCCGGCGGAGGATTGCAGTGCAAGTTTGACCAACGCGCACGAATGCATTTCATTTGGACACGCTCCGGCTTGAAGATGCGCCAACGTATTGTTTGTGAGCTTGTTCCCGTGCAACCGTACATGTCCCCGCACGCAACCGCCCAAAGCTTTCGCGCCTGTCTCGTTTGGCCACGTGTCGGCTGGAAGAAGGTCCCATTATTGTGTGCATTAAATGATAAATGATTGGTAAAACAAAAGTGTGTGCATTGACTTAAAGCAGTGCACATGTTCAACACTAAGCAGCGTGTGTGACGAGGTGAAAGTTTCATAGACGAGGAATGAATGAAAGTCGTGTGCAATAATTTGGATGGTCGTTGTCAGTTTCATAATATAGTTCATTTGCAATGAGATCGGCAGGGGAAACACGGGCCAAAAAGGTAATTCAATCAAGTCGATTACATGTACATTGCATATTAAATTCAAAATGGTACTATCAAAATACGACTCTCATATGATGCCAATTCACTGATTGTATCACAAATGGCAGAAATATGACAAGGCTTAGATTCGATGATTACAAGGTTCAAATTGATATTACAAATGAAATTTAGCTTATGCAGAACCTTTGTCCTGCAGATGTAGATACGTGCACTGATCAACTCCAAATGAACATATGAAAGGTCCAAACTGATATTTACAACGAGTCTCGCCAGTTCACTATTTATACAAAGGCATCATCCACTCACAAGTCTTGTAGGGGCTTGACACACACCCTTCCTATTACTCTACCATATGAACTTCCAAAATGTAGCTCTGCTTCAGCAGTGCCTTTTCCACTCTACTGAATACACTGGCGCTGATCAGCAAACCATTCATTTATGCCCACTATATGTACGCCCAACCTCATTACCTTTAGCACACTTGCTTTTGCAACAAAGAACGTGGCAAATTTATTCCCCGGTAAGGTCCCTCGGTAGGAGTTCAAAGAAATTTTAGAGATATGGAGATCAAGGCATTCAATGGGAATGCCATAATGTTGCATCACATTATCCGCTACTTGGGCTAATCGGATCTGCAAAAGAGAACATAACGTGTTCGTGTCTAGATGCAGTTTTGAACACTATGAGACTCTTTGATTTGCAGGATTTCTAAAATTAGCTCTCGAGTATTTCTTATTTTTACTTTTCGACCTTAGGGGCTCCTCTTTATATATACAAACTGATGGAGTCCGGGACTAAGGGGTCCTTGGGCCGCTTACTCATTTCCATGGGCCGGACTCCTCGGTCGTTCGACATCATTGGTGATACTGTATTCAAGATGGACTCTTCCAATGACTTGACGTGTAATCCAAGGCCACGTAGTAACCGGTATATTCCTTCCCTGACGTAACCGACATTGTGTAACACTGCTACCTCTTGAGCTTGCATTGGTTTTCCCTTGAAGAGGAAAGGGTGATGCAGCACAGTAGCAGTAAGTATTTCCCTCAGTTTGAGAACCAAGGTATCAATCCAGTAGGAGTATCAAGACAAGTCACCAATGTACCTGCGCAAAAACAAACAAACTTGCACCCAACGCTATAAAGGGGTTGTCAATCCCTTCACGATTAATTGCAAGGTGAGATCTGAAGGTGGAAAGTGCAACAAAGTAAAAGTGTAGAGCTGAAAATATGATGTGAAGTAGACCCCGGGGCCATAATGTTCACTAGAGGTTTCTCTCATGATAGCAAGTATTACGGTGGGTAAACGAATTACTGTCGAGCAATTGATAGAATCGCGCAAAGTCATGATGATATCTAAGGCAATGATCATACATATAGGCATCACGTCCGAGACAAGTAGACCGATACTTTCTGCATCTACTACTATTACTCCACACATCGACCGCTATCCAGCATGCATCTAGTGTATTAAGTTCATAACAAACGGAGTACTGCCTTAAGCAAGATGACATGATGTAGAGGGATAAATTCATTCAATAGATATAAAGCCCATCTTTTTACCCTTGATGGCAACAACATGATGCGTGCCTCGCTACCCCTTCTGTCACTAGGTGAGGACACCGCACGGTATGAACCCAAAACCAAGCACTTCTCCCATTGCAAGAATTGTAGATCAAGTTGGCCAAATGAAACCCACAACTCGAAGAGAATTACAAGGATACGAAATCATGCATATAAGAGATCAGAGGAGACTCAAATAATATTCATAGATAATCTGATCATAAATCCACAATTCATCGGATCTCGACAAACACACCGCAAAAGAAGATTACATCGGATAGATCTCCATGAAGATCATGGAGGACTTTGTATTGAAGATCCAAGAGAGAGAAGAAGCCATCTAGCTACTAGCTATGGACCCGAAGGTCTGTGGTGAACTACTCACGCATCATCGGAGAGGCAATGGTGTTGATGAAGAAGCCCTCCGTGTCCGAATCCCCCCTCTGGCAGGGCACCAGAACGTGCCCCAGATGGGATCTTGTGGAGACAGCAGCTTGCGATGGCGGAAAAGTATTTTCGTGGCTCTCTCTGGCGTTTTTCGATTTTTGGAGAATCTGTAGGCGGAAGAAGTAGGGTAGAGGAGCCACGGGGAGCCCACAAGCCTGCTAGGCCCGCCCCCTAGGCCGGGGCTAGGTGGCTTGTGACGTCCTCTGAGGTCCCTTGCCTTGGTTCTCAAGTCTCCTACGTATCTTCTGTTATGGAAAAATCATTCCGCAAGTTTTATTCCGTTTGGACTCCGTTTAATATTCTCCTGTGAAAAAGGTCAAAAATACGAAAAAAACAGAAACTGGCACTTGGCACTGAGTTAATAGGTTAGTCCCAAAAAAGATATAAAATAGCATATTCATGCATACAAAACATCCAAACTTGACAAGATAATAGCATGGAACCATAAAAAATTATAGATACGTTGGAGACGTATCAAGCATCCCCAAGCTTAACTCCTTCTCGTCCTCGAGTAGGGAAGTGATAAAGACTGAATTTTTGATGTGGAATGCTACCTAACATATTTGTCCTTTGTAACTTCTTTCTTGTGGCATGAATGTTCAGATCCGTAAGATTCAAAACAATAGTTTACTATTGACATGAAAAAAATAATACTTCAAGCAAACTTGCAAAGTAATCATGAACTTTTGAAATAACAAGGCCAAAGAAAGTTATCCCTACAAAATCATATAGTCTGGCTATGCTCCATCATCCCCACACAACGAATTTAAATCATGCACAACCCCGGTATTAGCCAAGTAATTGTTTTCGCACTCTTAATTTCTCAAGCTTTTTCAACTCTCACGCAATACATGAGAGTGAGCCATGGATATATCACTATAGGTGGAATAGAGTGTGGTGGAGGTTGTGAGGCAAAAAGGAGGAGATGGTCATTGACTTGGCGTATTAATGGGCTATGGAGATGCCCATCAATAGATATCAATGTGAATGAGTAGGGTTTACCATGCAATGGATGCACGAGAGCTATAAGTGTGTGAAAGCTCAAAAGGAGAACTAGTGGGTGTGCACCCAACTTGCTTTCTCACGAAGACCTAGGGAAATTTTGAGGAAGCCCATCATTGGAATATACAAGCCAAGTTATATAATGAAAATTCCCACTAGTATATGGAAGTGTCAAACCAAGAGACTCTCTATCATGAAGAACATGGTGCTATTTTGAAGCACAAGTGTGGAAAAATATAGTAGCATTGTCCCTTCTCTCTTTTTCTCTTTTTTTTGTTTGGGCCCTTTGGCCTCTTTTCATTTTTTTGGTGGGTATCTTTGGCCTCTTTTTTTACATATTTCCTCACATGGGACAATGCTCTAATAATGATGATCATCACACTTTTATTTACTCATAGCTCAATGCTTAGAACAATGATGACTCTATAGGAAATGCCTCCGGCAGTGTACCAGGATGTGCAACGATCTAGCTTAGGGTATGACGTTCAAACATCTTGCTAGCTATCTTACGATCATGCAATGGCAATATGAAAGTGACGGCACGAGTCATGAGACGGAACGGTGGGAGTTGCATGGCAATATATCTTGGAATGGCTATCAAAATGCCATAATAGGTAGGTATGGTGGCTGTTTTGAGGAAGGTATATGCTGGGTTTGTGCACCGGCAAAAGTTGCGCGGCACTAGAGAGGCTAGCAATGGTGGACGCACTACTAGGAAAAGGCCTTCTAATGGCGCACCATTTTTTGCTACTAATGGCGCACTATAGGTGCGCCACTAGCATCACGCCATTAGATTTTTTTACTAATGGCGCACTACAAGTGCGCCATTAGTATTTGGTATACTAATGGCGCACCAGGTAGTGCGCCATTAGTATTGCTCACGGTGCTCCATTAGTATTTCTCACGGTGCGCCATTAGTATTGCTCACGGTGCGCCATTAGTAATGCTCACGGTGCGCCATTAGTATAGATACTGGTGCGCCATTAGTATATATCCTGGTGCGCCATTAGTATAGCTTATGGTGCGCCATTAGTATGCCTCCCAGGGCCATATTTACCCATATGCTCTGGCTTACTAATGGCGCACTAGTGTGCTGAGTGATGCGCCACTAGTATGAATATTAGGTATTTATTTTATTTTTTCTGATATTTGCACAGATTACAAAATATATTATTGCACAGAATATAGATAGCACAAAATATCAACAACAGATTTATCGAATACAATAGAAGATTAGTCTCCGAATACAATTCATCATATTAGTCTCCGAATTTAAAATACCGAACAAAGTTAGAACATTACAAGTCTCGAGACCGCGAGTAGCAAGTTTGTCTTCACATTACAAGTCGATATATCGACCATCTAAACTACCATCACATATAGAAGAGAGCTGCGGTCATCACGATGAGCATAATCGCAATGAAACTGGTCTTCATCCGGTTCCTCCAACGCTCCCTCCTCTCTCCCGCTAGATAGCGCGCGTATCTAACTTCCGCCTCCGCCCTTGTGGTGTACCCTTTGTAACTGTTACCGCTGAATCGGTGAACCTGTCTCCGACACTCCTCCCAGTCGTCGTAGACTCCGGGAACCTTACCCTTGTACACGACATACGACGACATCTCTATGCACTAGCCAAACAAAACGTTAGTAGCAATTCACAGAGGCATACAAGTTCATTAAAGTTTAATATTACAACTATAACAACACGATTCATGGTCCTACTAATAAATAGCATCAATTAGATATAAGTTGAACGACTGTCCAAACCAAAGAGACATACCAGTTCATTAAAGTTTAATATTGCAAGATGAATTAGTAGCGATTCACGGGAACGTGGATGAAGCCGCCATCTTTCGTGATGGTCATGAAATTGCGGTCGTTGTCAGCCTGCATTTGTAGCATTGTATCTATCTCACTATTGGACAGCGGAGATCTGAGGTAGAACTGCCCCGAGGTACGAAGGACATCTTGATGGATGATTTCCGCAAACTCCGACTCGATGCGAAAGAATTCTTGTTTGATGTCCGCATCCTGGATTGCCGACAAGCGTGCGGCCCAATCTTTGAGATTATTTGGTAGCCGAAGGTGATTACTGTCCTGTATGATCACCCGCATGTGATCGAGGGCGTAGTAGGCATCCTTCTGACTGCCAGGCGGCTGCTTGACGCAGGCGAACGTCGTATTGTGGGTGAACACGTGCTTGCCGTGCCTGAGACTTGTCCTGCTGAAGGTGCCTCCAGATATGGCGTAGCCGGGAAGAGCTTCATCAAGAACTTTCTTGATATTTGTATAGTCTTTTTTTGACTGACGGTCCGAGTCGAAATACGTGGCCGTGGAATATTTCAGGCTTAAGAGGATGAGTGTGCAACGTGTGTCACTGCACAAAACACGGAATGTTAGAAAAAAAGGACGATCAAAATCTAAGAAATCATATGTTACGTGGCGAGGAGGGGATAACTTACCTGGGAAAGTAAGGCACGAGGAAGTTATCCTTTTCTGAGTTTGCCAGAATGACGCCTTCGAGGTATGAACTCGCAACTTGCCGGTCCCCAGTGCTGCCAAAGATCTTGGCATGCATATAGAAGGGGTCGACTATCACTAGGTCCGGGGTCTTGTCTCTAATGATCCGCATCTCCATACTCAGCGAAAATTGCCGAACGAAGGTGTAGTGCAGCGGATGAAGGTTAAACATAGCGAAGATGTCAGCAAACCGCAGGACGATCGTACCCCCGATGGCGCTATCGACAAAGCCCTTGCCCTCTAGCACCTTGGCCACGAAAACGGGGTATGCCACATTATTCTCGGAGAGACGCCGCTTCTCCAAACAAAGAACACTGTCATGCAGACTCCGCATAGCACCGGTTGCAGCATTGAGCAGATTAGTCGGTAGCATCGGCCTACCCGCCACATGCACCCTCCTCGAGATATCCTTAGGTGAAGGTGGCCCGTCCAGAGCACGGATCGTACTCAGTGCCGGCTGGCTCGCACCCTTGTTAGTCTTTCTTTTCCGTCCCTTCTTCTGCTGATGTAATGGGATCCAGTTCATCTGCTCAGAGACCACCTCCTTGAGTGTGTTGGGGCTGATAATATTTCGCACCTCGGCTATCTGAGGCTCGGTGAAGGCGGCAGATGGAGGCGTCTCCTCAAAACTAAACGCCAGACAACGCCTGTTGCAATTGGGTTTCTCCGCGGTACAAGCTAGATCGTGGTCGTCTTTTGCAGGGTTGGGTTCTTGAGAAGGAGGCCCCAAGAATTCCTCACCGTACCCATGTTCGGCAAAGTACTTATCGACCTTTGTAAATGTACCATCGTCATCATCGTCGTCGTCCGGAACCTGTGCCATATGCATGTCCGGATCCTGTGCCATATGCATGTCCGGTAGCGTTGCGGCGGTCTTGCCATGGCTTGGCGCCGGCACGACTGGCGGTGTTGTTTGTGGGGTGTTGTCCCCCGCCCCCAAACGAATCTGGCTCTTCGGCCAAAGCAAGGGACAACTTAAGCAGGCGCTGAGGGTCATCACATCATCTTTGTCGGCCCCAGCGGGGTGGAACAGAGGTAACAAGTCGTCGCAGCATGGTACCACCCGAACCAGTTGAACCCTATACGTGGTGGGTCGCATCGGTTTACCGTGGAACATGGGGTTGCCCGGTTGAACGATTCTTCCCTTGGCGACATCGATCAAATCGACGCCCATGAAGTGCAGGAGAGTGCATGGAACGTCGGCGCCGGCGCCCTGCGAAAACATGTAGGGCGTCAGGGGATGCCCAGTCAAAGGCAAGGAGATGAAGTCATCGGCCGAGACAGGCTTAGTTACCGTGATGGCGTCGAGCTCGGCTAATGTCGAGGCACCGCCAACGGCGGACGTGCAAGTGACGGAGGGGCCGCTTGCTGCCGAGGTGCCGGCCGGCGCCGGAGACACCAATGGCGTCGCCTGCGCGTTGTGCGAGTTGCTGGCCGTGAAGCTGGGAATCGGGGGCGGCCCGTGTTGGCCGCCCGCAATCCACGCCTGCAGCCCCTCAATCAAGGTAGGCACAATGCCGGTGATGACCCCTCCCACTTGGTGTTGCACTAGCTCTTGCACCATCTCCGGAATCCGCGCCACTTTTGCCTTGAGTTCTTCAACCTCGCGCGACTGGCTTTCGAAGTTGGTATTTCTCTCCTTTCACCCACCAGCGTTATAGTATGACGACCATTTCGTGGACAAGCCTTTGTCGGCCACACGACCAGCTGACGACGGCTTACTGGACTTATCCTTGTTTTTCATTATGTTAAACGCCTATTTAAATTGGTGTCCCAATGGGAGCTCTGAGACGACCCCGCGCTACTGCTTTCAGTGTCCTGCGGAAGGAATGAACCATTTAGAAATTTGGCTTCATTAATTAGAATGCAACCATATGGAGCTAATTACGTGGGGTGTATTCCTTACGAGAACACGCTCAAGCGCCCTGGTCTTCGCATCCGTGGTAACCTCCTTTGTTACTGGGTCCACCTTGTACCGGGCCCTGACATAGTTCCTGGTCTGCTTGTCACCGTATTTCTCGAAGCGGGGTGGTAGGCCTTGCTCGGCACGCTCCGCGTCCTCCTTGTCCCATATAGGTTCCGCCACTCTGTAACCGCCGGGACCGAGTTGGTGGACCCCTAAGTTCAACTCCCGCATTTCTTTCCCCCATTGACTTGATTCCGCGGTTGCCTTGCTCTCGCACTTGATCTTGAACTCCTTGTAGTCATCTTCGCTGATCGAAGGATTTTTCGCCTTGATCTTCTCATAACTATCACCTTTGTCAATCATTCTCTTCACCACGCTTCTCCAAGTAGATAGGGCCTTGCTCATCTTCGTGAGGGCGGCACTGTTCACATTATTCCTTGAGAGGCGTGTGTTTGCGACGTCACCGGGGAACTTGTATCGTTCGTGCAGCTTCGTGAAGAGGAGGTTGCGCAAATTCCCTCGGTCCTTATGCCTTAGGTTCTTGGTGTTGATCGAGACAGTGCTCCAGAGAATGCACCTGAGCTGAACCGCGTACCCCTTGACTATTTCTTTGGGCGCCGTTGGATATCCGTCGGAGTTCACTTCAGTAAATTCCTCCGTTATGGTGCTGAGCACGTTCGGGCGCCGGTCCTTCCGTTGCCTCTTCGATTAGCTGCCATCTGTGTGTGCGCTGCCATCATCAGTGGTGGCATCCTCGGCGGCACCATCAGTGGTGTCATCCCCGACGCCACTAGGGGTTGTGTACTCGGGATCGGTGTCTTCCGCGGCGTCCTCATAGCGGTGAGGTTCTTCCTCCATCTCCTGGGACAGCTCCCAGAATGGCTTGCCCGAACCGCCGGCCTCATCGTTGTGGGCCATGTTTCGCTCTAAATAGGAAAAAAGTTTGGTCAAAAAGTTGGTTATTGTCAAGCAACAAGATCATGGTCGAGGCACCCTAGGGTTTGTCGACACCGAGGCATCCTAAAAGCTAAGCTTTTATCATTTAGGGTTTGTCGACGCCGAGGCACCCTAAAAGCCTAAGCTTTCATCATTTAGGTTTTTATCGACACTGAGGCACCCTAAAAGCCAAGGTTTTATAATTTAGGGTTTGTCGACGCTGAGGCACCCTAAATGCTAAATTAAGTTTTCATCATTTAGGGTTTATCAATGCCGAGGCACCCCACGTGCTGGTGCGCCATTAGTAGTTGGCACACCGAGAGTGTGGTGCGCCATTAGTATCCACCACACTAATGGCACACCTCACATGGTGCGCCATTACTATATAGTAGTGGCGCACGGCTTGTGTGGTGCGCCATTAGTATCTATTTCATCTATAGCCCTTTTCCTAGTAGTGACGGTGAAAGTGCATCTATACCATGGACTCATATTAGTCATGAAGAACTCATATACTTATTGCGAAAGTTTTATTAGTAATCGAAACAAAGTGCTAAAAGCGTACTCCTAGGGGAAGGGTTGAAAGGTGTTAACCATCGCACGATCCCGATTGCCACACAAAGGATGACAATCAATAAATCAATTATGCTCTGACTTCCTAACATAGCGGTTCACCATACGTGCATGCTACGGGAATCACTAACTTCAACACAAGTATTTCTAGATTCATAACACCCTACTAACATAACTCTAATATTACCAAATACATGTCTCAAAACTTAATTTTTAGGAATCAAAATTATCTTACTAATCAACGCACTTGAATATGGAAGTTTTTATTATATCCTCTTTGGATGCCTATCATCTTTAGGACTACTTTCATAGCACACGCCAATTACCAAGTTACTGAGAGAGAGAGCACTCTCAAAAAGATATAAGTGAAGATCGAGAGTTTTTATTTCTGAAAAATATGACACCGGCGTGCTCTAAAAAGATCTAAGTGAATCACTAGAGCAAAGTTATCTAGCTCAAAAGATATAAGTGAAGCACATGCGAGCTAAAGTGCCTAACTCAAAATATATAAGTGAAGCTCGTTGAGTATTCTAGCAAATTCACGATGAGTGCATGTCCTCTCAAAAATGTGTGCAGCAAGGATGATTGTGACAAAACAAAAATAAAAGACTCCTATAATACACGACGCTCCAAGCAAAACACATATCATGTGGTGAATAAAAATATAGCTCCAAGTAACGTTACCGATGAATTGAAGACAAAAGAGGGGATGCCTTCCCGGGGCATCCCCAAGCTTAGGATTTTTGGTGTCCTTGAATTTGGCTTGGGATGCCTTGGGCATACCCAAGCTTGAGCTCTTTCCACTCTTTATCCCATTGTCCATGAGAACATCACCCAAAACTTGAAAACTTCATAACACAAAACTTAAACAGAAACTCGTGATATCATTAGTATAAGAAAACAAACTACCAACTCATTAGGTACTGTAGTAAACTTGATTTCTATTCAGATTGATGTTAGATTACTGTATTCTCACTTTTCCATGGCTAGTACCCTCCGATACTATCCATAGTTTCATCAAAATAAGCAATCAACACAACAAAAACAGAATTTGTCAAAAACAGACCAGTCTGTAGCAATCTGTATACTTCGTATACTTGTGGTATCCCAAAAATTCTGAAAAATTATGAAAATTAGGAAAATTGGCATATCAACCAGAACAAAAAAGAATAAACTCAAAAGCTCTTTCTCGATAGGAATTAAAAATAATTTCGTGAGCACAAAGTTTCTGTCTTTTTCAGCAAGATCAAACAACCATCACCAAAACTAATCATAAAGGTTTTTCTTGGCACAAAAATAAAAACAAATATAAAAAACACAATCATAATAGAATTATGATGGTGTGGACACAACAAAACAGAAAGCAAAAAAGCAAAGATAAATTCATTGGGTTGCCTCCCAACAAGCGCTATATTTTAACGCCCTTAGCTAGGCATTGATAATTCAATGATGCTCACATAAAAGACAAGAATTGAAACACAACGAGAGCATCATAAAGCATGTGAAAATCACATCTAAAACTAACATACTTCGTATGCATAGACACTTTATAGGCAAACAAATTATCAAGACAAGCAATAACTACCATATGCAAGGAAGAAGAAAGAGACAATATCAATCTCAACATAACGAGAGGTAATTTAGTAACATGAAAGTTCCTACCACAATATTTTCCTCCCTCATAACAATTACATGTGGTATCATATTCAAATTCAAAAATATAGCTATCACATAGGATATTATTTTCACGATCCACATGCATGCAAAGTTGACGCTCTTCAAAAATAGTGGGATTATCATCAACTAAAGTCATGACTTGTCCAAACCCACTTTCAATATTATTACAAATATCGTATTCCTCATGAGGCTTAAACAAATTTTCAAGATCATAAGAAAAATCATTACCCCAATCATGATCATTGCAACAAGTAGTGGATATAGCAAAACTAGCATCCCCAAGCTTGGGGTTTTGCATATTTTTAGCACGATTGACATTAATAGAATTCATAGTGAAACCATTGCAATCATGCTTTTCATTCAAGGAGCACTCGTGAATCACTTCATAAATTTATTCATCACAATTTTCAGATTCACACATCTCAAGCAAAACTTCATAAAGATAATCTAGTGCACAAAACTCAGTAGCAATTGGTTCCACATAATTGGATCTCTTAAATAGATTAGCAAGTGGATGAGGATCCATATCAATAGTTACTTAGCAAGCAAAGATGAAAGCATATTGAAGGCACATAGCACACAAGCAAAGGTAAGGCAAACGAAGAAGGCAAATATTTTTGTAAATTTTGTTTTTTCAGAAGTGGGGGAGAGGAAAACGAGAGGCAAAAGGCAAAAGAAAGTAAATGCAAGAGATGAGTTTGCGATAGTTACTTGGATATGCTTCACTTAGAATACTCCCCGGCGCCAGAAATTGGCACATTGAAGGGAGACTATTCTTGACTTGACATTCCCCGGCAACGGTGCCAGAAATTCTTCTTGCTACCTCTTGAGCTTGCTTTGGTTTTTCGCTTGAAGAGGAAAGGGTGATGCAACAGAGTAGCAGTAAGTATTTCTCTCAATTTGAGAACCAAGGTATCAATCGAGTAGGAGTATCAAGACAAGTCACCAATGTACCTACGCAAAAACAAACAAACTTGCACCCAACGCTATAAAGGGGTTGTCAACCCCTTCAAGATTAATTGCAAGGTGAGATTTGAAGGTGGAAAGTTCAACAAAGCAAAAGTGTAGAGCTGAAAATATGATGTGAAGTAGACCCAGGGGCCATAGTGTTCACTACAGGCTTCTCTCATGATAGCAAGTATTACGGTGGGTGAACGTATTACTGTCGAGCAATTGACAGAATCGCGCAAAGTCATGATGATATCTAAGTCAATGATCATACATATAAGCATCACGTCTGAGACAAGTAGACCGATACTTTCTGCATCTACTACTATTACTCCACACATCGACCGCTATCCAGCATGCATCTAGTGTATTAAGTTCATAACAAACGGAGTAACGCCTTAAGCAAGATGACATGATGTAGAGGGATAAATTCATGCAATAGATATAAATCCCATCTTTTTACCCTTGATGGCAACAACACGATGCGTGCCTCGCTACCCCTTCTATCACTAGGTGAGGACACCACACGGTATGAACCCAAAACCAAGCACTTCTCCCATTGCAAGAATTATAGATCAAGTTGGTCAAACGAAACCCACAACTCAAAGAGAATTACAAGGATACGAAATCATGCATATAAGAAATCAGAGGAGACACAAATAATATTCATAGATAATCTGATCATAAATCCAGAATTCATCGGATCTCGACAAACACACTGCAAAAGAATATTACATCGGATAGATCTCCATGAATATCATGGAGAACTTTGTATTGAAGATCCAAGAGAGAGAAGAAGCCATCTAGCTACTAGCTATGGACCCGAAGGTCTGTGGTGAACTACTCACGCATCATCGGAGAGGCAATGGTGTTGATGAAGAAGCCCTCTGTGTCCGAACCCCCCTCCGGTACGGCACCCGAACGTGCCCCAGATGGGATCTTGTGGAGACAGAAGCTTGCGGCGGCGGAAAAGTATTTTCGTGGCTCTCTCTGGCGTTTTTAGATTTTGGAGAATTTATAGGCGGAAGAAGTAGGGCAGAGGAGCCACGGGGAGCCCACAAGCCTGCTAGGCCCACCCCCTAGGCCGGGGCTAGGTGGCTTGTGACCTCCTCCGAGGTCCCCTACCTTGGTTCTCAAGTCTCTTGCGTATATTCTATTATGGAAAAAATCATTCCGCAGGTTTTATTCCGTTTGGACTCCGTTTAATATTCTCCTGTGAAAAAGGTCAAAAACACGGAAAAAACAGAAAGTGGCACTTGGCACTGAGTTAATAGGTTAGTCCCAAAAAAGATATAAAATAGCATATTCATGCATACAAAACATCCAAAGTTGACAAGATAATAGCATGGAACCATAAAAAATTATAGATACGTTGGAGACGTAACAAACCCTAACAACCCCGGATCTATATAAACCAGGGGGCATAGTTCGTAGGGGTGATTAAGCTCATTACTGCTAGGGTTTTGACCACAACATCCAATCTCGAAGTACACCAACTTTGTACTCTGTGCAACCCCATCAATATAACAAGAGCAGGACGTAGGGTTTTACCTCCATCAAGAGGGCCCGAACCTGGGTAATCATCGTATCCCTTGTTTTTTGTTACCCATCGGTCCAAGATCCACAGTTCGGACCCCCTACTCGAGATCAGTCGATTTTGACATCAATATTGGTGCTTTCATTGAGAGCTCCGCTGGAGGATCGTCAGAAGGATCAATGGCTCGCTTGGTCACCAGCAAAGACATTAACACCGGGGATATCTTCGTCCCTGGTTAATTCTCGTCTTCCGTCAGTATAGTCCCGCACGTGAAAGCGGTTCATCACCTGGTCGACCGGTTCGGACCAGCCTATGGATTCAAGTTCGGCGATTTAGATTACATTGCCGATGACCAAGGTGATATGATCCTCACTGGGATCTCTGCTTTCGCCGAAGAACCCGGAAACCCCGAAGCCTTAACTTCAGGTCTTTTCCCCAACCTTGGGTCCTGGATAGTGAACGCCTCATATTCGATTAGAGACCGGATTTGACCTTTGTGTTCGAAGGCACACAGATAACCTCGCCCGAAAAAACTCCGTGTGCTGACACATTGGTGGTCAACTGCGCGAGAATCTTGAAGATTGGTTTGCCCAATCTCCCATTGTCACATGAGATACCGATCAGAACCCGAACCATGGATTGGTCGGACGGCTCGGCCCCAATCAACGATCTTTTCGGCTCTAAGTCCATGTGCAGGGAACTTTATTCCCCACCCTCCACCCACTTGAAAGCCACTATCGAAGATCTAACCGATCTGATAGACTTCTCCTCACAGGAAGACGAAAATATTGACATGGCTATCAATACACGTGTTCCTCCTGCAACTGGACACTGGACTGCCGCTTCCACGTATGACATGTACATGTTGGACACCCCCAAGGAAGATGGTGTCATAGGGAAGAGTGGTTATGACACATCGGTCAAGAACAACGGGGACGAACCCGTCAGGCGTCGTCGCCGGTGCAATAAGCCTAAAGCTCGTAAGGGCAAGGAAAGTAACGCGGGAACCATAGATAACCCCACCCCTGGTGATACGGAAAATCTTGTTGAACCCACAGACCCCAAAGACAAACCTTATAATCTGCCGTAGCACATGGATCCTGAAAAATTGGAGGATCTCGGCGATTCTGAAGACAACAACTACCTCCCTTCGGTTGAAAAGGAGGAGAGCTTGGTAGACGAGGATTTCATCGTCCCCGAAGATCGAGTGGATCAAGAAGTATTGAAGCGGCAGCTCATAGCCATTGCAAGGAGCCTCATGTTAAAACAGAGGCAAATTAAAGCCGAACAAGACTCCATTAATAAGAGATGCACGAAAGTCCTAACCGTCGAAGAAGGGTACGACCAGGAATGACGGGGACAAAATAAGAGCTACCCACATTGCCAGTTGTTGCCAGAGTCTGAAGACGAGGCCTTGGAGCCCGCACCGCCCAGATTTGCACAAAACGACCAACCGACCCCCCCTTCCCGCCTCGAGGATGGGATAGGACAGCTAAGAGCCCGGTAACCACCGCGAACACCAAGGAAGAAGGAAAAGAGATTCATCTCAACCCAGAGATCCATTTAACATGCGATGCAATATTAATGCTAGAACGGGACAATCAAGATCTATTTACAAATCCACAGGTCACACTCCTGCTAGACAGGACGGGTACCAAGCTCGGCCTGATGTGCAAGATGGATTTCGGGAACATCGGCGGGCTAGGATTTCATCCGACCTCCAGCACCATACATCTCGGATAAGGGGCGCCGCTCACCCAATGTGCTTCACAAAGGAGGTGACGCAGCATCAGTTCTCCGAAGGGTTTAAACCCGTAAATAAAGAGTAATCTCATGGGAAAACGGACCCGGGCATATGGATTGAGGATTTCCTTCTCCACATTCACATGGCTCACGGGGACGACCTCCACGCCATCAAGTAACTACCACTAAAGCTCAAAGGTCCAGCAAGGCATTGGTTGAATAACCTCCCTGAAAACTCCATTGGGAGTTGGGAAGAGCTTAAAGATGCTTTCAGAGACAACTTTCAAGGCACTTATGTCCAATCGCATGGGTCCGATGACTTCACACACATCATTCAACAAACCGATGAATCATACCGACAATTCTAGAATCAATTCCTCACTAAGAAAAAACAAATTGTTGATTGTCCGGACATCAAGGCATTAGCTTCTTTCCAGAAAAATATACAAGACGAATGGCCAGCCAAGACGCTCGGATAGGAGAGGCCGAGGATCATGGCCGCCCTTACCTCTCTCATGACCCGCTTTTGTGCGGGCGAGTGATACGTCCATTTCGCATCATGCTTTCATGTTGATATTTATCGCTTTATGGGCTGTTATATTACCTTGTGGTACCATACTTATGCCTTTTCTCTCTTATTTTGCAAGGTTTATTTGAAGAGGGAGAATACCGGCAGCTGGAATTCTGGACTGGAAAAGGAGGAAGCCTGAGTCCTCTATTCTGCACAACTCCAAATGCCCTGAAAATCAACATGGAATTTTTTGGGAATATATAAAAAATACTGGGCAAAAGAAGTACCAGAGGGGAGCTACCAGGTCCCCACAAGCCTGGTAGCCGCCACCCCCTGGTGGCGGCTACAGGGCTTGTGGGCTCCCTGACGGCCCACTGGCCCCCCTCTTTTGCTATATGAAGGGTTTCGTTCCAGAAAAAAATTAACGATGAGCTTTTTCGTGGATTCTCCGCCGCCACGAGGCAGAACTTGAGCAGATCCAATCTAGAGCTTCGGCAGGACGATCCTGCCGGGGAAACTTCCTTTCCGGTGGGGGAAATCGTCACCATCGTCATCACCAACACTCCTCTCGTCGGAGGGGAGTCATCTCCATCAACATCTTCATCAGCACCATCTCCTCTCCAAACCCTAGTTCATCTCTTGTAACCAATCTCCGTCCCACGACTCCGATTGGCACTTGTAAGGTTGCTAGTAGTGTTGATTACTCTTTGTAGTTGATGCTAGTTGGATTACTTGGTGGAAGAGTTTATGTTCAGATTCTTGATGCTACTCATTACACCTCTGATCATGATTATGATTATGCTTTGTGAGTAGTTACTTTTGTTCCCGAGGACATGGGATAAGTCATGCTGATAATAGTCATGTGAATTTGGTATTCGTTCGGTATTTTGTTATGTTGTATGTTGTCTTTTCCTCTAGTGGTGTTATGTGAATGTCGACTAGATAACAGTTCACCATGTTTGGGCCTAGAGGAAGGCATTGGGGAGTACTCCCTCCGCTCCTAAATATAAGTCTTTTAAGCGATTTCACTAGATGTCTACATACGGAGCAAAATGATTGAATGTACACTCTAAAATATGTCTATATACATCCGTATGTAGTCTACTAGTGATATCTCTACAAAGGCTTATATTTAGGAACGGAGGGAGTAGTAAGTAGATGATGGGTTGCTAGAGTGACAGAAGCTTAAACCCCAGTCTATGCGTTGCTTCATAAGGGGCTGATTTGGATCCACTAGTTTAATGCTATGGTTAGACGTTGTCTTAATTCTTCTTTTGTAGTTGCGGATGCTTCCGAGAGGGGTTAATCATAAGTGGGATGCTTGTCCAAGTAAGGGCAGTACCCAAGCGCCGGTCCACCCACATATCAAACTATCAAAGTAACAAACGCGAATCATATGAACATGATGAAACTAGCATGACAGAAATTCCCGTGTGTCCTCGGCAGCGTTTTTCCTCCTATAAGACTTTGTTCAGGCTTGTCCCTTGCTACAAAAGGGATTGGGCCACTTGCTGAACCATTGCTACTACTTGTTACTTATTACTTTTCGCTTGCTACGTTTCACCTCACAACACCATCACTTGTTACCGCTACTTTCAGTGCTTGCAGTTATTACCTTGCTGAAAACTGTTTATCACAGCCTTCTGCTCCTCGTTGGGTTCGACACTCTTATTTTTCAAAAGGACAACAATTGATCCCCTATACTTGTGGGTCATCAAGACTCTTTTCTGGCGCCGTTGCCGGGGAGTGAAGCGCCTTTGGTAAGTGGAATTTGGTAATGAAACATTTATATACTATGCTGAAATTATTGTCACTTGTCACTATGGAAACTGTTCCTTTGAGGAGTTTGTTCGGGGTATCTTCACCACGAACGGAAGCACGAGGAGTTGTTCCTCAACCTGAGGTACCTACTAAAAATATCTTTTATGAAATTCCTTCGGGTATGCTTGAGAAACTGGTGGCTAATCCTTTTACACGAGATGGACCTTCACATCCAGACTTGCATCTGATCTATGTAGATGAAGTTTGTGGTTTATTTAAGCTTGCAGGTTTGCCCGAGGATGAGGTAAATAAGAAAGTCTTTCCTTTATCTTTGAAGGATAAGGCATTGACATGGTATAGGCTATGTGATGATACTGGATCATGGGACTACAATCGGTTGAAATTGGAATTTCATCAAAAGTTCTATCCTATGCATTTAGTACATCGTGATCGGAATTATATTTATAGCTTTTGGCCTCGTGACAGGGAATGCATAGCTCAAGCTTGGGGGAGGCTTAAATCAATGCTATATTCATGCCCCAATCATGAGCTCTCGAGAGAAATTATCACTCAAAACTTTTATGCTCGGCTTTCTCATGAAGATCGTACCATGCTTGACACTTCTTGTACCGGTTCTTTTATGAAGAAGGATATTGACCACAAGTGGAATTTATTGGAAAGAATCAAATGTAACTCTGAAGATTGGGAGCTTGAGGAAGGTAAGGAGTCAGGTATGAATTTCCAGTTTGATTGTGTTAAATCTTTTGTTGAAACAAACACTTCTAGAGATTTTAGCTCTAAGTATGGACTTGACTCTGAGATAGGAGCTTCTCTATGTGAATCTTTTGCTGCTCATGTTGATCTTCCCAAAGAGAAGTGGTTAATAGCATCCCCTGTAGAAGTCAACATAGCTAAACCCAATCTAGTTGAGGAGAAAGTCATTGCCTTTAGTGATCCTATTGTTCCTTGTGCTTACGCTGAGAAACCACCATACCCTGCTAGGAAAAAGGATTATTCTAAAGCTCCAACTGTGATACGTAGGGGTTACATTAGACCACTTGCACCCCCTGAGGAAATTAGAGTTGAACCTAGTGTTGCTATTATCAAAGATCTCTTAGCCGAAGACATAGACGGGCATGTTATCAAATTCTGTGAGGACTCTGCTAGAATTGCTAAACCTCGCGCGGAAGACAAATACGGACCTGTAGTTGGCCTGCCCGTTGTTTCTGTCAAGATAGGAGATCACTGTTATCATGGTTTATGTGATATGAGTGCTAGTGTTAGTGCAATACCCCGTTCCCTATATGATGAAATCAAAGATGAGATTGCACCTGCTCAGTTAGAACCCATTGATGTCACTATTACGCTGGCTAATAGAGAAACTATCTGCCCTCTGGGAATTGTGAGAGACGTAAAAGTCATGTGTGGTAAGACAAAGTATCCTACTTATTTCCTCGTCCTTGCTACTGCACAAGATAGCTTTTGTCCCATCATATTTGGTAGACCCTTTCTCAACACTGTCAATGCTCACATTGATTCCATTAAGCAGACTGTCACTGTTAGTTTCGAGGTTGTGTCTCATGAATTTAACTTCTCCAAGTTTGGAAGACAATCCCATGAAAAAGAGTTGTCTGGTAGGGATGAAATCATTGCTCTTGCCTCTATTGCCATACCTCCTACAGATTCTTTAGAGCAATATCTGCTTGAGCATGAGAATGATATGCATATGTATGAAAGAGATGAGATAGATAAAATTGTCTTAGAGCAATATCCTATTCTCAAGAATAATCTGCCTGTTGAACTGCTTGGGGATTCTCACCCACCGAAGGGTGATCCTGTGTTCGAGCTTAAACAGTTGCCAGATACTCTTAAGTATGCCTACCTTGATGAGAAGGAGACATATCCTGTTATTATTAGTGCTCTCCTCTCGAATCATGAAGAGAAGAAGTTACTAAAAACTTTGAGGAAGCACCGTGAGGCTATTGGATATACTCTTGATGATCTTAAGGGTATTAGTCCCACTCTATGTCAGCACAAGATTAAAACTGATCCTGACTTCAAACCAGTTGCTGATCATCAAAGGAGATTAAATCCTAAGATGAAAGAGGTCGTGAGAAAAGAAATATTAAAGCTTCTGGAAGCAGGAATCATTTATCCTGTTACTCATAGTGATTGGGTAAGTCCAGTACATTGCGTACCTAAGAAGGGAGGTATCACCGTCGTTCCTAATGATAAGAATGAATTAATCCCACAAAGGATTATTACTGGCTATAGGATGGTGATAGACTTCCAGAAACTAAACAAGGCAACCAGGAAAGACCATTATCCTTTGCCGTTTATCGACCAAATGCTAGAAAGGCTATCCAAACACACACACTTCTGCTTTCTATATGGTTATTCAGATTTCTCGCAAATACCTGTTGCACAATCTGATTAGGAGAATGCCACTTTCACCTGCCCCTTCGATACCTTTGCTTATAGACATATGCCTTTTGGCTTATGCAATGCACCTGCCACCTTTCAAAGATGTATGATGGCTATATTTTCTGACTTTTGTGAAAATATTGTCGAGGTTTTCATGGATGACTTCTCCCTTTACGGGTCTTCCTTTGATGATTGCCTCAGCAACCTTGATCGAGTCTTACAGAGATGTAAAGACACCAATCTTGTCTTGAACTGGGAGAAGTGCCACTTTATGGTTAATGAAGGCATCGTCTTAGGACATAAAATTTCTGAAAGAGGCATTGAAGTCGATAAGGCTAAGGTTGATGCAATTGAGAAAATGCCTTGTCCCACAAATATCAGAGGTATACGAAGTTTCCTAGGTCATGCTGGTTTCTATAGAAGGTTCATTAAAGACTTCTCTAAAATTTCTAGGCCTCTTACCAACCTCTTGCAGAAGGATGTTCCTTTTGTTTTTGATGAGAATTGTGAGGAAGCTTTCGAAATACTTAAGAAGGCCTTGATAACCGCACCTATTGTTCAACCACTTGACTGGAACTTTCCATTTGAAATCATGTGCGACGCTAGTGATTATGCTGTCGGTGTTGTTCTAGGACAAAGAGTTGACAAGAAGTTGAATGTCTTTCACTACGCTAGTAAAACTCGAGACAGTGCCCAGAGAAACTATGCCACCACAGAAAAAGGAGTTCTTAGCAGTCGTGTTTGCATGTGAAAAGTTCAGATCTTATATAGTTGACTCCAAAGTCACTATCCACTCTGATCATGCTGCTATTAAGTACCTTATGGAGAAGAAGGACGCTAAGCCTAGGCTAATCAGATGGGTTCTCCTACTACAGGAATTTGATTTGCACGTTGTTGACCGAAAGGGTGCTGATAACCCTATAGGAGATAACTTGTCCAGGCTAGAGAATGTCCTTGATGACCCACGACCTATTGATGACAACTTTCCTGATGAGCAATTAAATGTCATCCGCACTTCACATAGTGCACCGTGGTATGCTGATTACGCAAATTATATCGTAGCCAAATACATACCACCTAGTTTCACCTACCAGCAAAAGAAGAAATTCTTCTTTGATTTGAGACACTACTATTGGGATGATCCTCACCTTTATAAGGAAGGAGTAGATGGTGTTATTATATGTTGTGTGCCTGAACATGAACAAGGACAGATCCTACAGAAGTGTCATTCCGAAGACTACGGAGGACACCCTGCTGGAGATGGAACTCCTCATAAGGTATTGCAATCAGGTTTCTATTGGCCCACTCTCTTCAAGGATGCCCGTAAGTTTGTCTTTTCTTGTGACGAATGCCAAAGAATAGGGAACATCAACAAACGTCAGGAAATGCCTATGAACTATTCACTTGTCATTGAACCGTTTGATGTGTGGGGCTTTGATTATATGGGACCCTTCCCGAGTTCCAATGGGTACACTCACATCTTAGTTGCTGTGGATTATGTCACTAAGTGGGTAGAAGCTATCCCCACTAGAAATGCTGATCATCACACCTCTATTAAGATGCTTGAAGAAGTCATTTTCCCAAGATTTGGAGTCCCTAGATATCTGATGACTGATGGCGGTTCACACTTCATTCATGGTGTTTTCCGCAAGATGCTTGCTAAGTATGATGTTAGCCATAGAGTTGCATCTCCTTATCATCCTCAGTCTAGTGGTCAAGTGGAGTTGAGTAATAGGGAGATCAAATTGATCTTACAAAAGACTGCCAATAGATCTCGAAAGAATTGGTCTAGTAAACTTGACGATGCACTATGGGCTTATAGGACTGCTTATAAGAATCCCATGGCCATGACACCGTATAAAATGGTTTACGGTAAGGCCTGTCATTTACCTCTTGAGCTAGAACACAACGCTTATTGGGCAATCAAAGAGCTTAACTTCGATTTCAAACTTGCCAGTGAGAAGCGGTTGTTTGATATTAGCTCATTAGATGAATGGAGGGCCCACGCATATGAGAATGCCAAGTTGTTCAAGGAAAAGGTTAAGAGATGGCACGATAAAAGAATGCAGAAATGAGAGTTCAATGTAGGTGATTATGTCCTGCTATACAGTTCTCGCTTAAGATTCTTCGCAGGCAAGCTTCTCTCTAAATGGGAAGGTCCTTACGTTGTCGAGGAAGTATATCGTTCCGGTGCCATCAAAATCAATAACACGGAAGGAAATTTTCCTAGAGTGGTAAATGGGCAAAGAATCAAGCACTATATCTCTGGTACTCCCATAAATGTTGAGACCAATATCATCAATATCATAACTCCAAAGGAGTACATAAGGGATGTTTATCAGCCTGTTTCTGACCCTGAAAACGAAGAGGTATGTGTTTCGGTAAGTAATTGGACTCCGAAGCTTTTCCAATAGGAAATTCCTCCGTTTTGGAATTTTTGGAAAATTAGAAAAAGAAAAAGCAGTCCAGAGAGCGCACGAGGCAGCCACAAGCTTGGTAGCCGCCACCTACCCCCCTCGCGGCGGCTACAGGGCTTGTGGGCACCTCGTGTGCCTCCAGGACTCTGTTTTCTTGCGGAGCACTCCTTCTGGTTCAGAAAAAAATCATTATATATATGCCCGAGGGTTTTGATCTCCGTATCGCGCAGTTTTCCTTTGTTTTCGTTTCGAGCCTGTTGTCTGCCGCAGATTTAGAGCAAAGATGTCTCAGGAATCTGTTGGGGAGAATGATCTCCCCCAAGTTCATGAAGAAGTAGATGCTGATCTGAAAAGAGTAGAAGTCACGGAAGCCAGGGACAAAGCTAAGGAGAAAACCCAAGCTAGGGAGGAAGTTCAACCTATGTTCAACATTGAAGACGTTGAAGGAGTAGATTTTCTCCAACCCTTCCACCACGTGCTGTCTCCATCCTTGATTGAACTCTTGAGGTTTTGCGAAACAAGTCGTGCTCGCAATATGTCCCTTTCTCGTGAAGTTGTTTTGCTGGAAAACCATGTCGCAGATCTCAAAGGTATAAATCAAAGATTGATAGCTCTCTTGGAATGAAAGGCAAGGACACCACCACCATCACCACCAAAGCAAGACAACTAAGCATTGCTATGGGCAATCCCCTTGGCTTTTGCCAAGCTTGGGGGAGTTGCCCTGGTATCGTATCACCTTTATATCTTTTGCTTTTACCTTTGTTTTAGTTCTTTCCTTTTCAGTTTTTATTTCTTCTCTTAGTGGAATAAGTCTTTAGTGGTTAGTTTGAGTCTTTTGCTTTGTGTCTCCCCCGATGTATTCGAGCTTGCGAGCTATATAATAAAGAGTATCTCAGTCAAGGGCTTTGTTTTGTGCCGTGATCAAAAGTATGAAAAGAACGATAGCATGAAAGATCATGAGATGATCTTATGGAAAGTGATAGCTTCACATATAACAAGTATGATGATTGAAACTGTTGAGAGAATAAACCAACATAGACCTCAGTCATTGTTGCAATTAATAAGAAGTAATAAGGAAAGGGAGGTTCACATATAAATATATCATCGTAGACACTTTCTATAATTGTAGGCACTCACCAAACTATTACATGCTTAGAAGTAGATGTTGGACAAGGAAGACAACATAATGAATTGTGTTTGCTTGGTTCCAAACAATGTTATATGATTAGAGATCCCTTAGCATGTGACGATTGCTTCCACCTCATATTAGCAAAAACTCCCGCAGCAAGTAGAGATACGACTTGTGCATCCATAAACCTTCAACCCAGTTTTGCCATGAGTGTCCACCATACCTACCTATGGATTGAATAAGATCCCTCAAGTAAGTTGTCATCGGTGCAAGCAATAAAAATTTCTCTCTAATATGTATGATCTATTAGTGTGAGGAAAATAAGCTTTATACGAACCTGTGATGAGGAAGACATAAAAGCGACAGACTGCATAATAAAGTTCTTTATCACAGGAGGCAATATAAATTGACGTTCCTCCACACTAAGAGGACACGCATCCAAATGCGCATGACATTCTCTGCTTCCCTCTGCGAAGGGCTTATCTTGTACCTTTACTTTTTTTGCCCCTGTAAGAGTCACGGTGATCTTCACCAATTCCCTATTTTTCCTTTGTCTTGGCTACCATCACATGCTTGGGAAAGATCTATATTCATATATCAACTTGGAGATGAGTACTTATGATTTATTATTGTTGACTTTACCCTTGAGGTAAATGGTTGGGAGGCAAAACTATAAGCCCCTATCTTCCTCTGTGTCCAGCTGAAACTTTGATACCATGAGTACCACGTGAGTTGTAACAACTGTGGAAAACAAAAGAGATGATTGAGTATGTGGGTTTGCTTTACAAGCTCTTATTTGATTCTTTCTGATGTTATGATAAATTGCAATTGCTTCAATGACTATGGACTGTTGTTGGCTACTTCTCGGTTAGGTTTTTGTTTCATACTTTGCTTTGTGAAGGAATTGCTACTTTTCCATAAGAATATTTATGATATATTTCTGTTCTATGTGTCATCATGATGCCCTCATGTCCGTATTATGTTTTATCGACACCTTCATCCCTAAACATGTGGACATGTTTATGGAACTTGGTTTTCGCTTGAGTACAAGCGAGGTCTAAGCTTGAGGGAGTTGATACGTTCATTTTGCATCATGCTTTCATGTTGATATTTATCGCTTTATGGGCTGTTATATTACCTTGTGGTACCATACTTATGCCTTTTCTCTCTTATTTTGCAAGGTTTATTTGAAGAGGGAGAATACCAGCAGCTGGAATTCTGGACTGGAAAAGGAGCAAGTCTGAGTCCTCTATTCTGCACAACTCCAAAAGCCCTGAAAATCAACGTGGAATTTTTTGGGAATATATAAAAAATACTGGGCGAAAGAAGTACCAGAGGGGAGCTACTAGGGCCCCACAAGCCTGGTAGCCGCCACCCCTGGTGGCGGCTACACGACTTGTGGGCTCCCTGACGGTCCACTGGTCCCCCTCTTTTGCTATATGAAGGGTTTCGTTCTAGAAAAAACTTAAGGAGGAGCTTTTTCGTGGATTCTCCGCCGCCACGAGGCGGAACTTGAGTAGATCCAATCTAGAGCTCCGGCAGGACGATCCTGCCGGGGAAACTTCCCTCCCGCAGGGGGAAATCATCGCCATCGTCATCACCAACACTCCTCTCGTCGGAGGGGAGTCATTTCCATCAACATCTTCATCAGCACCATCTCCTCTCCAAACCCTAGTTCCTCTCTTGTAACCAATCTCCGTCTCGCGACTCCGATTGGCACTTGTAAGGTTGCTAGTAGTGTTGATTACTCTTTGTAGTTGATGCTAGTTGGATTACTTGGTGGAAGAGTTTATCTTCCGATCCTTGATGCTACTCATTACACCTCTGATCATGATTATGATTATGCTTTGTGAGTAGTTACTTTTGTTCCTGAGGACATGGGATAAGTCATGCTGATAATAGTCATGTGAATTTGCTATTCGTTCGGTATTTTGATATGATGTATGTTGTCTTTTCCTCTAGTGGTGTTATGTGAACGTCGACTACATAACACTTCACCATGTTTGGGCCTAGAGGAAGGCATTGGGGAGTAGTAAGTAGATGATGGGTTGCGAGAGTGACAGAAGCTCAAACCCCAGTCTATGCGTTGCTTTGTAAGGGGCTGATTTGGATCCACTAGTTTAATGCTATGGTTAGACGTTGTCTTAATTCTTCTTTCGTAGTTGCGGATGCTTGCGAGAGGGGTTAATCATAAGTGGGATGTCTGTCCAAGTAAGGGCAGTACCCAAGCGCCGGTCCACCCACATATCAAACTATCAAAGTAACGAATGCGAATCATATGAACATAATGAAACTAGCATGACAGGAATTCCCGTGTGTCCTCGGGAGCGTTTTTTCCTCCTATAAGACTTTGTTCAGGCTTGTCCCTTGCTACAAAAGGGATTGGGCCACTTGCTGCACCGTTGCTACTACTTGTTACTTATTACTTTTCGCTTGCTTTGTTTCACCTCACTACACCATCACTTGTTACCGCTACTTTGAGTGCTTGCCGTTATTACCTTGCTGAAAACTGTTTATCAGAGCCTTCTGCTCCTCGTTGGGTTTGACACTCTTACTTATCGAAAGGACTATGATTGATCCCCTATACTTGTCGGTCATCAGCGAGGATACTTGGCTGGCCCGTCGGAACAACCCTCCTGCAAACCCGGGCACTTCTACAGTCCAGGATGGCAATGGGAAGCCAAAGTGCAATAAGAACAAGTGTCGGCACAATGGTGGGGAAGCTGAGACACGACAGTTAATGCCATATTCAGCAAGTCCAGGTCTGGACAAAGGAAGAAACCTTCTAAAGGAAATCGGGATGGCCCGACCACGCTGGACAAAATAATTGACATGCCCTGCAAGATCCATGACACCCAAAACAAGCCCGCTACTCACACCAACTGTTACTGTTGGGTGATCAAGCAGGTGAGAAACAACATAGCCGAGTACCAAGGCAAGAGCCCTCGCAGCAAGGACGATACGGATTCTTGTCGGCCAAAAAACGAGGGCCAAAAGCAGTTTCCCCCTAAAGTGAAAACCATAAACATGATCTATGTCACACACATACCAAAAATGAGAGAAAGTAGATACTCTTGGAAATATGCCCTAGAGGCAATGAGAAATAGTTATTATTATATTTCCTGTTTAAAGATAATCGTTTATTATCCATGCTATCATTGTATTGAATGAAAACATAGATACATGTGTGGATACATAGAAAAAAGAATGTCCCTAGCAAGCCTCTAGTTGGCTAGCCAGTTGATCAATGATAGTCAAGGTTTTCTGACTATATGCAAGTGTTGTCACTTGATAACTGGATCACATCATTAGGAGAATCATGTGATGGACTAGACCCAAACTATGAACGTAGCATATTGATCGTGTCGTTTTATTGCTATTGTTTTCTGCGTGTCAAGTATTTGTTCCTATGCCCATGAGATCATATAACTCATTGGCACCGGAGGAATACCTTGTGTGCCTCAAACGTCGCAACGTAAATGGCTGACTATAAAGGTGTTCTACAGGTATCTCCGAACGTGTCCGTTGAGTTAGTATGGATAAGACTAGGATTTGTCACTCCGTGTGATGGAGAGGTATCTCGGGGCACACTCGGTAATACAACATCACACACAAGCCTTGCAAGCAATGTGACTAAGTGTAAGTCACGTGATCTTGTATTACAAAACTAATAAAGAGACTTGCCGTTAACGAGATTGAAATAGGTATACAGATACCGACGATCAAATCTCGGGAAAGTAACATACCGAAGGACAAAGGGAATGACATACGGGATTATATGAATCCTTGACACTAAGGTTCAACCAATAAGATCTTCAGAGAATATATAGGATCCAATATGGGCATCTAGGTCCTGCTATTGGATATTGACCGAGGAGTGCCTCGGGGCATGTCTACATAGTTCTCGAACCCGCAGGGTCTGCACACTTAAGGTTCGATGATGTTTTAGTATAGTTGAGTTATATGCGTGGTTACCAAATATAGTTCGGAGTCCCGGATGAGATCATGGAAGTCACGAGGGTTTCTGGAATGGTACGGAAACGAAGATTGATATATAGGATGGTTTCATTTGGTCACCGGAATGTTTCGGGCAATTTCGGAAGTGTACCGGGAGTGACGAATGGGTTCTGGGAGTTCACAAGGAAGGGCCCACCCACCCGGGAGTGATACCAAGGCCCTAGGGTGGCGCCACAAGTCCTTAGTGGGCTGGTGGAGTCATCCCAAGGAGACCATGGACCACATAAGAAAATACCAAAAAGAAAAGAAAAAGAAAAGGGAAAGAGGGAGGTGGGAAGGAAGAGGAGGACTCCTCCTTTCCAAACCGAATTGGAGGAGGAGTACTCCTCCTCCCTAGCGTCGGGGCACCATTGAGGCCTTGTGCCTCAAGCCTAGCCCCTCCCCCTCCCTCCTATATATAGTGGAGGTTCAGGGCTTTTTGAGACACAACTTTGCCACGTGCGAATCTAGCCTAAACCACACAGTTTCACCTCTAGGTCGGATTTCTGCGGAGCTCGGGCAGAGCCCTGCAGGAGTAGATCATCACCACCACCGGAGCACCTTCACGCTGCTGGAGAACTCATCTACTTATCCATCTTGCTTGTTGGATCAAGAAGGCCGAGATCACCGTTGAGTTGTACGTGGGCTGAACGCAGAGGTGTCGTCCGTTCGGCACTAGATCGTAACGGATCGTGGGACGGATCGCGAGACAGTTCGTGGGACGGTTCGAGGGACGGTTCGACGGACGTGAAGACATTCCACTACATCAACCGCGTTTCTTAACGCTTCCTGCTGTGCGATCTACAAGGGTACGTAGATCCAAATCTCCACTCGTAGATGGACATCACCATGATAGGTTTTCGTGTGCGTAGGAATTTTTTTGTTTCCCATGCAACGTTCCCCAACAGTGGCATCATGAGCTAGGTTCATGCGTGGATGTTATCTTTAGTAGAACACAAATGGTTTTGTGGACGGTGATGTTCGATTTGTTTCCCTCCTTAGTCTTTTCTCGATTCGGCGGTATTGTTGGATTAAAGCGGCCCGGACCGACATAACTCGTACGCTTACGAGAGACTGGTTTCATGGATTGACATGCAATATCGTTGCATAAAGATGACTGGCGGGTGTCAGTTTCTTCAACTTAAGTTGAATTGGTTTTGACCAAGGTGGTCCTTGGAGAGGTTAAGTAGCAATTTGCACATCTCCGTTGGGGTTTTTGCGTAAGTAAGATGCGATCATACTAGATACCCATAGCAGCCACGTAAAACATGCAACAACAAATTAGAGGACGTCTAACTTGTTTTTGCAGGGTATGCTTGTGATATGATATGGCCAATGACGTGATGTGATATATTGGATGTATGAGATGATCATGTTGTAATAGTTAATATCCACTTGCATGTCGATGCTACGGCAACCGGCAGGAGCCATAGGGATGTCTTTAAACTAACATTTGTGTTTGCAGATGCGTTTACTATATTGCTAGGACGTAGCTTTAGTAGTAATAGCATAGATAACATGACAACCTCGATGGCGACACGTTGATGGAGATCATGATGATGGAGATCATGCTGTGGCGCCGGTGACAAGAAGATCATGCCGGTGCTTTGGTGATGGAGATCAAGAAGCACAAGATGATGGCCATATCATGTCACTTATGAATTGCATGTGATGTTAATCCTTTTATAAACCTTATTTTGCTTAGAATGATGGTAGCATTATAAGGTGATCTCTCATGAAAATTTCAAGATGAAATTGTGTTCTCCCCGACTGTGCACCGTTGCTACAGTTCGTCGTTTCGAGACACCACGTGATGATCGGGTGTGATAGACTCAACGTTCACATACAACGGCTGCAAAATAGTTGCACGCGCGCAACACTCGGGTTAAGCTTGACGAGCCTAGCATGTGCAGACATGGCCTCGGAACACATGAGACCGAAAGGTCGAGCATGAGTCGTATAGTTGATATGATTAGCATAGAGATGCTTACCACTGAAACTATTCTCAACTCACGTGATGATCAGACTTTTGAGTGGGAATTTAGAAAGTAATTTGATTAGTTAAACTCTAATTATCTTAAACATAGTCTAAGTCCACTTTGAAATATTTGATTTGTATATCAATGGCTCACGCGATAGTCACCCTGAATTTTAATACATTCCTAAAGAAAGCTAAGTTGAAAGATGACGGAAGCAAATTTGTAGACTGGGCTCGTAATCTTAAGCTGCTCCTGCAAGTTGGGAAGAAGGATTATGTCCTTAATGCTGCGCTAGGAGATGAACCACACGCTACGGCTGACCAAGATGTTAAGAACGCTTGGTTAACACGTAAGGAGGACTACTCAGTAGTTCAATGTTCAGTCTTGTATGGCTTGGAGGCGGGACTTCAGCGTCGCTTTGAGCGTCATGGAGCATATGAGATGTTTCAGGAGTTGAAGTTTATCTTTTAGAAGAACGCCTGGATCGAGAGGTATGAGACCTATGATAAATACTATGCTTGCAAGATGGAGGAGAATTCGTTTGTTAGTGAATATGTGCTCAAAATGTCTGGGTACTCAAACCGTCTAGCTGAGCTGGGGATTGAACTCCCGCAAGAGGCTATCACTGACAGAATTCTTCAATCACTGCCACCAACCTACAAGAGCTTTGTGTTGAACTATAACATGCAAGGGATGAACAAGTCACCCGACGAGTTATTCGCGATGCTGAAAGTCGCAGACTCAAAACTCTCGAAAAGCATCAAGAGTTGATGGTCAATAAAACCACTAGTTTCAAGAGAAACGGCAAAGGCAAGAAGGGTAACTCCAAGAGGAGCGGCAAACCTGTTGCCAATCCGACGAAGAAACCCAAGGCTGGACCTAAGCCTGAAACAGAGTGTTATTATTGCAAGGGACTGGGTCACTGGAAGCGCAACTGCCCCAAGTATCTGGCTGATTAGAAGGCGGCTGTAACGCCCAGGACACACCCGCCGGCGGTCGTTACTCCTGGCGGGATCTAGACTGGCCCCACATATCAATACTAGTCCTTTCTGCTCACTTTATCCTCACTCATGCGCACCGAGGATCAACTTCCCGTGCTCAACCTGAGAGTTCTGTTCAAATGGCCTCCCAGAAAAGAAGGAATTCCTTATTGATATGAGTAGTCTATCATCCCTAATAAGCTAGGCTATCACATACACCACCACTCAGAGGAACCGACGTCCTCGTCAAGCCACATGAGCGTTCCCTCTTGGCACAAACGTCTGTGAATCCAGTCCAGTACATGTACCATGTCGTGTGCCACGACGGGTCACAAACGTCATGAACAACATGACCGCACAACTGTCCGCAAACATCCGTGTAACCATGAGGGTTGGCTCTGATACCAAACTTGTAACGCCCCGGATACACCCGCCGGCGGTCGTTACTCCTGGCGGGATCTAGACTGGCCCCACATATCAGTACTAGTCTTTTCTGCACACTTTGTCCTCACTCATGCGCACCGAGGATCAACTTCCCGGTCGGTCACCCATCCTAGAACTACTCCAAGCTGAGCACGCTTAACCTGAGAGTTCTGTTCAAATGGGCTCCCGGAAAAGAAGGAATTCCTTATTGATATGAGTAGTCTATCATCCCTAATAAGCCAGGCTATCACAGCGGCCAAGGAAAAATCAGGTATATTCGATATACATATTATTGATGTGTACTTAACCAACTCTCGTAGTAGTGTCTGGGTATTCGATACCGGTTCTATTGCTCATATTTGCAACTCGAAACAGGAACTGCGGAATAAACGAAGGCTGACGAAAGATGAAGTGACGATGCGCGTGGGAAATGGTTCCAAGGTTGATGCAATCGCCGTCGGCACAGCTTCATTTCAATTACCATCAGGATTAGTTATGAACTAAAATAATTGTTATTTAGTGCATGCGTTAAGCATGAACATTATATCTGGATCTTGTTTATTGCGAGACAGTTACTTGTTTAAGTGAGAGAATAATTGTTGTTCTATTTCTATGCGTAATATCTTTTATGGTCATGCACCCAATGTGAGAGGATTGTTCATATTGAATCTTGATAGCGATAATACACATATACTCCCTCCGTACCAAAATATATGTCTTTTAAGATATTTCACTAGGTGTCTACATACGGAGCAAAATGAATGAATTTATACTCTAAAGTATGTCTATATGCATCCGTATGTAGTCCACTAGTTGAATCTCTAGAAAGACTTATATTTAGGAACGGAGGGAGTACATAACAATGAGACCAAAAGAGTTAGAGTTAACAAGGATAGTGTCATGTTTTTGTGGCACTACCGCTTAGGTCATATTGGTGTAAAGCGCATGAAGAAACTCCATTCTGCTGGACTTTTGGAGTCATTTGACTTTGATTCACTTGACACATGCGAACCATGCCTCATGGGCAAGATGACTAAGACTCCGTTCTCCGGAACAATGAAGCGTGCAAATGACTTGTTGGAAATCATACATACCGATGTGTGCGGTCTGATGAGTGTGGAGGTGCGCGGCGGATATCGTTATTTTCTCACCTTCACTGACGATTTGAGTAGATATGGTTATGTCTACTTGATGAAGCACAAGTCTGAAACGTTTGAGAAGTTCAAGCAATTTTAGAGTGAAGTTGAAAATCATCGTAACAAGAAGATCAAGTTCCTAGGGTCTGATCATGGGTGTGAATATCTATGCTCACTTAAGACAATGTGGAATTGCTTCACAGTTGACACCGCCTGGAACACCACAGCATAATGGTGTGTCCAAACGTCGTAATCGTACTTTGTTAGAAATGGTGCAATCTATGATGTCTCTTACCGATTTGTCGTTATCGTTTTGGCGTTATGCATTAGAGACAGCTGCATTCACTTTGAATAGGGCACCATCAAAATCCGTTGAGACGACACCATACGAACTGTGGTATGGCAAAAGACAAAAGTTGTCATTTCTTAAAGTTTGGGGATGTGATGCTTATGTCAAAAAGCTTTAGCCTGAAAAGCTGGAACCCAAAGCGGAAAAGTGCGTCTTCATAGGTTACCCAAAAGAGATAGTTGGGTATACCTTCTATCTCAAATCCGAGGGCAAAGTGTTTGTTGCTAAAAACAGAGCTTTTCTTGAGAATGAGTTTCTCTCGAAAGAATTGAGTGGGAGGAAGATAGAACTTGATGAGGTTGTCGAACCTATGATCCCTCTGGATGGTGGCGCAAGACAAGGGGAAACACGTGTCGTTGCGACACCGGTTGAGGAGGAAGTTGATGATGATTATTATGAATCTTCGGATCAAGTTCCTATCGGACCTCGCAGGTCGACAATATCGCGTACTGTTCCTGAGTGGTACGGTAATCCTGTCTTATCAATTATGTTGTTAGACAACAATGAACCTGTGAATTATGAAGAAGCAATGGTGGTCTTGGATTCCAACAAATGGCTGGAGGCCATGAAGTCCGAGATAGGGTCCATGTACGAGAACAAAGTGCGGACTTTGGAAGTACTACCTGAAGGCCGCAAGGCTATTCAGAACAAATGGATCTTTAAGAAGAATACATATGCAGACGGTAATGTGACCGTTTATAAAGCTCGACTTGTGGCAAAGGGTTTTTAACAAGTTCAAGGAGTTGACTACGATGAGACATTCTCACTGGTAGCGATGCCTAAGTCCGTCCGAATCATGTTAGCAATAGCTGCATTTTTCGATTATGAAATCTGGCAGATGGATGTCAAAACGGCGTTCCTCAACGGTTTTCTTAAGGAAGAGTTGTATATGATGCAACCCGAAGGTTTTGTCGATCCAAAGAATGCTAACAAAGTGTGAAAGCTCCAGCGATCCATTTATGGACTGGTGCAAGCATCTCGGAGTTGGAATAAGCGCTTTGATGAGGTGATCAAAGCATTTGGGTTTATACAAGTGGTTGGAGAATCTTGTATTTACAAGAAAGTGAGTGGGTGCTGTGTGGGGTTTCTAATATTATATGTGGATGACATATTGCTGATTGGAAATAATGTGGAGTTTTTGGAGAGCATAAAGGATTACTTGAATAAAAGTTTCTCTATGAAGGACCTAGGAGAAGTTGCTTACATTCTAGGCATTAAGATCTATAGGGATAGATCGAGACGCCTGATAGGACTTTCACAAAGCACATACCTTGATAAAGTTTTGAAGAAGTTCAAAATGGATTAGTCCAAGAAAGGGTTCTTGCCAGTGTTACAAGGTATAAAATTGAGTAAAACTCAGTCCAAGCAACTGCGGAAGATATAGAACAAATGAGTTCCGTCCCTATGCTTTAGCCATAGGTTTTGTCATGTATGCAATGTTGTGCACTAGACCAGACGTCAGGTTGGTCAAAAGTATGGAAGGCTGGTTTCAGAGTAATCCTGGAGTGGATCACTGGACGGCGGTCAAGAATATTTTGAAGTACCTGAAAAGGACTAAGGAGATGTTCTCGTTTATGGAGGTGACGAAGAGCTCGTCGTAATAGGTTACGTTGACGTAAGCTTTGACACCGATCCAGATGACTCTAAGTTGCAAACCGGATACGTATTTATTCTTAACAGGGGTGCGGCAAGCTGGTGCAGTTCCAAGCAAAGCGTCGTAGCAGATTCTACATGTGAAGTGGAGTACATGGCTGCCTCGAAGGCAGCAAAGGAGGGTGTCTGGAAGAAGCAGTTCATGACGGATATTGGAGTTGTGTCAAGCGCACTAAATCCAATAACTCTGCTGTGTGACAACACTGGTATCATTGCCTTAGAAAAGGAACCATGGTTTCACAAGAAGACCAGACACATCAAACGACACTTTAACCTCATCCGCGACTACATGGAAGGAGAGGGATTGATATTTGGAAAGTGCACACGGATCTGACTGTAGCAAACCCGCTGACTAAACCTCTTCCACGGGCAAAACATGATCAACACCAGAACTGTATGGGTGTTGGATTTATTACAATGTAAATCGCATGGCGATGTGAGGACTAGATTATTGACTCTAGTGCAAGTGGGAGACTGTTGGAAATATGCCCTAGAGGCAATGATAAATAGTTATTATTATATTTCCTGTTTAAAGATAATCGTTTATTATCCATGCTATAATTGTATTGAATGAAAACATAGATACGTGTGTGGATACATAGACAAAACAATGTCCCTAGCAAGCCTCTAGTTGGCTAGCCAGTTGATCAATGATAGTCAAGGTTTTCTGACTATATGCAAGTGTTGTCACTTGATAACTGGATCACACTACTAGGAGAATCATGTGATGGACTAGACCCAAACTATGAACGTAGCATATTGATTGTGTCGTTTTATTGCTATTGTTTTCTGTGTGTCAAGTATTTGTTCCTATGACCATGAGATCATATAACTCACTGGCACCGGAGGAATACTTTGTGTGCATCAAAGGTCGCAACATAACTGGGTGGCTATAAAGGTATTCTACAGATATCTCCGAAGGTGTCCGTTGAATTAATATGGATCAAGACTAGGATTTGTCAGTCCATGTGATGGAGAGGTATTTCGAGGCCCAATCGGTAATACAACATCACACACAAGCCTTGCAAGAAATGTAACTAAGTATAAGTCACGGGATCTTGTATTACGGAACGAGTAAAGAGACTTGCCGGTAACGAGATTGAAATAGGTATACGGATACCGACGATCAAATCTCGGGCAAGTAACATACGGAAGGACAAAGGGAATGACATACAGGATTATATGAATCCTTGACACCGAGGTTCAACCGATAAGATCTTTCGATAATATGTAGGATCCAATATGGGCATCGAGGTCCTGCTATTGGATATTGACCGAGGAGTGCCTCGGGGCATGTCTACATAGTTCTCGAACCCACAGGGTCTGCACACTTAAGGTTCGATGATGATTTAGTATAGTTGAGTAATAAGTGTGGTTACCAAATGTGGTTCGGAGTCCCGGATGAGATTACGGACGCCACGAGGGTTTCCGAAATAGTCCGGAAATGAAGATTGATATATAGGATGGTTTTATTTGGTCACCGGAAAGTTTTGGGCAATTCCGACAGTGTACCGGGAGTGACGAATGGGTTCCGAGAGTTCACCAGGAGGGGCCCACCCACCCAGGAGTGAGCCCAAGGCCCTAGGGTGGGGTCACAAGTCCTTAGTGGGCTGGTGGAGTCAGCCCAAGGAGCCCATGGAACCACATAAGAAACTACCAAAAACAAAAGAAAAAGGAAAGGGAAAGAGGGAGGTGGGAATTGGAAGAGGAGGACTCCTCCTTCTAAAACCGAGTTGGAGGACGAGTCATCCTCCCCCCTAGTGCCGGTGCACCCTTGAGGCCTTGTGCCTCAAGGCTAGCACCTCCCCCTCCCTCCTATATATATTGGAGGTTTAGGGCTTTTTGAGACACAACTTTGCCACGTGCAACTCTAGCCTAAACCATACAGTTTCACCTCTAGATCGGATTTCTGCGGAGCTCGGGCAGAGCCCTGCAGGAGTAGATCATCACCACCATCGGAGCACCATCACGCTGTCGGAGAACTCATCTAATTCTTCGTCTTGCTTGCTGGATCAAGAAGGCCAAGATCATCATCGAGTTGTACGTGTGCTGAACGCGGAAGTGCCGTCCGTTCGGCACTAGATCGAAACGGATCGTGGGATGGATCACGGGACAGTTCGTGGGACTGTTCGAGGGACGTGAAGACATTCCACTACATCAACCGCATTTCTTAACGCTTCCTGCTATGCAATCTACAAGTGTATGTAGATCCAAATCTCTACTCGTAGATGGACATCACCATGATAGGTTTTCGTGTGCGTAGGATTTTTGTTGTTTCCCATGCAACATTCCCCAACAGACACTTCAGAATGTATACGCCATAGAGCAAGTATCCCCGAAGTACAACCCATGGTCGGCATGAAAAATCACTTGCAACCGCACGAATCACTCAACCAGTATTCGACACGGGGGTTCAGCGGCCTTGGTGCTCGACCCCATCGTTGATGTGTATCACCTCATTCGAGTCCTCATGGATGGAGGCATCAGCTCAATCTAATTTATGTACACATGGTGAGGAAAATGGGTATTGATCCATCAAGAATCAAACCCAACAACACCACCTTCAAAGGAATAATTTCTGGCATCGAGGCCTGCTGTTCGGGCACCATAACTCTGGAAGTAGTGTTCGATTCACCCGACAATTTTCGTAGAAAAAACTAGATCTTCGACATTGTTCCCTTCCGCAGCGGGTACCATGCACTCCTTGGCCGTACAACATTCGCTTTCTTTAATGACATTCCCCATTATGCATACCTAAAGTTGAAGGTTCCATGACCTAAGGATCTCATTACCGTCAATGCTAACACCGAGCGATCCCTTTGAACAGAGGAACACACTGCGGCCTTGGCAGCCGAAGTACAGGTTGGAGACATGACTCTAAAGTTACAGCTAACCGTCAAGGAGCAAAAATGAGCTCACGCCCCGCTGCAGTTCCCAACCACCTCACACGGTCAAACTAAATAGGGATACACTCCCATAGCAGCACCTCACCTCCAGCAAAATTCGTGCCTCGAAGGCACAATTTTGCGCTTAAAATACCATGGGTAGCTGTGGGGACTGATTACATGAGACCTTGTGTTCGGCTAAACCAAACTATGGTCACAAATGTCTTTGGACACATGCAGGTACCATAAAGGACCAACTTTGCATCAAGCTACTCACACCTCGGCAGCTTCTCAAGACCACCTTTGTTCAAGTACCGATCGCTGATGTTCCCCCTTTTAAGGACTGCTTCCCGAAGAGTGAAGGTGCCAACATGCAGCAGGGCATCATAAGGGACATCAAGTGAGATATAAAAAACCCTGTGTAAACCTTTACCCTATAAACTTCTTCTTTTTCCGTATCTATTAATAGTTGCTTGATGAATTTGGATTGTACGTATACAAGTAAATCAAACATAAGGAACACTCTTTATGGGTCATGAGCTTATCTACATCTTTTTTCCTCCTTCTTTTTCCGAACTGTTTCTCAAACACCAGCACAAGCCTGTTTTTAAACACATGTTAGATACTACCGGCTAAATTTGTGGGAGGTGTTGGGGAATGTTGCATGGGAAACAAAAAATTTCCTACGCACACGAAAACCTATCATGGTGATGTCCATCTACGAGTGGAGATTTGGATCTACGTACCCTAGTAGATCGCACAATAGGAAGCGTCAAGAAACGCGGTTGATGTAGTGGAACGTCTTCACATCCCTTGAATCGTCCCACGAACCGTCCCGCGATCCGTCCCACGATCCGTTCCGATCTAGGACCGAACGGACGGCACCTCCGCACTCAGCACACGTACAGCTCGACGATGATCTCGTCCTTCTTGATCCAGCAAGCAAGACGGAGAAGTAGACGAGTTCTCCGACAACGTGATGGTGCTCCAGTGGTGGTGATGATCTACTCCTGCACAGCTTCGCCTGAGCTCCGCAGAAATCCGATCTAGAGGTGAAACTGTGTGGTTTAGGCTAGAGTTGCACGTGGCAAAGTTGTGTCTCAAAAAGCCATAAACCTCCACTATATATAGGAGGGAGGGGGAGTGGCTAGACTTGAGGAACAAAGACTCAAAGGTGCGCTGACACTAGGAGGAGGAGGACTCCTCCTCCAATTTGGTTTGGGAAGGAGGAGTCCTCCTCTTCCTTCCCACCTCCCTCTTTCCCTTTTCTTTTTCTTTTCTTTTGATCTTTTCTTTATGTGGCGCCATGGGCTCCTTGGGCTGACTCCATCATCCCAGTAAGGACTTGTGGCGCCACCCTAGAGCCTTGGGCTCACTCCCGGGTGGGTGGGCCCCTCCCGGTGAACTCCCGGAACCCATTCGTCACTCCCGGTACACTGCCGGAATTGCCCGAAACTTTCCGGTGACCAAATGAAACCATCCTATATATCAATCTTCGTTTCCGGACCATTCCAGAAACCGTCGTGCCATCCGTGATCTCATCCAGGACTCCCAACAACATTCGGTAACCACACATATAACTCAACTATACTAAAACATCATCGAAACTTAAGTGTCCAGACCCTATGGGTTCGAGAACTATGTAGACATGCCCCGAGACACTCCTCGGTCTATATACAATAGCGGGACCTGGATGCCCATATTGGATCCTACATATTCTCTGAAGATCTTATAGGTTGAACCTCAGTGTCAAGGATTCATATAATCCTGTATGTTATTCCCTTTGTCCTTCGGTATGTTACTTGCCCGAGATTTGATCGTTGGTATCCACATACCTATTTCAATCTCGTTACCGGCAAGTCTCTTTACTCCTTCTGTAATACAAGATCCCGCGACTTACACTTAGTCACATTGCTTGCAAGGCTTGTGTGTGATGTTGGATTACCGAGTGGGCCCTGAGATACCCCTCTGTCACACGGAGTGACAAACCCAAGTCTTCATCAATTTTAACTCAACGGACACCTTCGTAGATACCTGTAGAACACCTTTATAGTCACTCAGTTACGTTGCGACGTTTGATGCACACAAGGTATTCCTCTGGTGCCAGTGAGTTATATGATCTCATAGTCATAGGAACAAATACTTGACACGTAGAAGACAATAGCAACAAAACGACACGATCAATATGTTACGTTCATAGTTTGGGTCTAGTCCATCACATGATTCTCCTAATGATGTGATCCAGTTATCAAGTGACAACACTTGCATATAGTCATAAAACCTTGACTATCATTGATCAACTAGCTACCCAACTAGAGGTTTGCTAGGGACATTGTTTTGTCTATGTGTCCACACATGTATCTATGTTTTCATTCAATACAATTATAGCATGGATAATAAACTATTATCTTTAAACAGGAAATATAATAATAACTATTTATCATTGCCTCGAGGGCATATTTCCAACAGTCTGCCACTTGCACTAGAGTCAATAATCTAGTCCTCACATCGCCATGCGATTTACATTGTAATAAATCTAACACCCATACAGTTCTGGTGTTGATCATGTTTTGCCCGTGGAAAAGGTTTAGTCAGCGGGTCTGCTACATTCAGATCCATGTGGACTTTGCAAATATTCACGTCCTCTCCTTCCACGTAGTCGCGGATGAGGTTGAAGTGTCCTTTGATGTGTCTGGTCTTCTTGTGAAACCTTTGTTCCTTTGATAAGGCAATGGCACCAGTGTTGTCACCGAACATAGTTATTGGATTTAGTGCGCTCGACACAACTCCAAGATCCATCATGAACTGCTTCAGCCAGACACCCTCCTTTGCTGCCTCCGAAGCAACCGTGTACTCCGCTTCACATGTAGAATCTGCTACGACTCTTTGCTTGGAACTACACCAACTTACCGCACCCCCATAAATACGTATCCGGTTTGCGACTTAGAGACATGTGGATTGGTGACAAAGCTTGCATCGACATAACCTTTTACGACGAGCTCTTCGTCACCTCCATAAACGAGAAACATTTCATTAGTCCTTTTCAGGTACTTCAGAATATTCTTGACCGCCGTCCAGTGATCCACTCCTGGATTACTCTGAAACCTGCCTGCCATACTTATGACCAAGATGACGTCTGGTCTAGTGCACATCATTGCATACATGATAGAACCTATGGCTGAAGCATAGGGGACGGAACTCATTTGTTCTCTATCTTCCGCGGTTGCTGGGCACTGAGTCTTACTAAATTTTATACCTTGTAACACTGGCAAGAACCATTTCTTGGACTGATCCATTTTGAACTTCTTCAAAACTTTATCAAGGTATGTGCTTTGTGAAAGTCCTATCAGGCATCTCGATCTATCCATATGGAGAAACTATCCATATAGTTTCTCCTAGGTCCTTCATAGAGAAACTTTTATTCAAGTAATCCTTTATGCTCTCCAAAAACTCCACGTTGTTTCCAATCAGCGATATGTCATCCACATATAATATTAGAAACGCCACAGAGCTCCCACTCACTTTCTTGTAAATACAAGATTCTCCAACCACTTGTATAAACCCAAATGCTTTGATCACCTCATCAAAGCGCTTATTCCAACTCCGAGATGCTTGCACCAGTCCATAAATGGATCGCTGGAGCTTGCACACTTTGTTAGCATTCTTTGGATTGACAAAACCTTCGGGTTGCATCATATACAACTCTTCCTTAAGAAAACCATTAAGGAACGCCGTTTTGACATCCATCTACCAGATTTCATAATCGAAAAATGCAGCTATTGCTAACATGATTCGGACGGACTTAAGCATCGCTACCGGTGAGAACGTCTCATCGTAGTCAACTCCTTGAACTAGTGAAAAACCCTTTGCCACAAGTCAAGCTTTATAAACGGTCACATTACCGTCTGCGTGTGTCTTCTTCATAAAGATCCATTTGTTCTGAATAGCCTTGCGGCCTTCAGGTAGTACTTCCAAAGTCCACACTTTATTCTCGTACATGGATCCTATCTCGGACTTCATGGCCTCCAGCCATTTGTTGGAATCCGGGCCCACCGTTGCTTCTTCATAATTCACAGGTTCATTGTTGTCTAACAACAAAATTTATAAGACGGGATTACCGTATCACTCAGGAGCAGTACGTGATCTTGGAGAATTGCGAGGTCCGATAGGAACTTGATCCGAAGTTTCATGATCATGATCATCAACTTCCTCCTCAACCGGCGTCGCAACGACATGGGTTTCCCCTTGTCCTGCGCCACCGTTCAGAGGGATCATAGGTTCGACAACCCCATCAAGTTCTATCTTCCTCCCAGTCAATTATTTCGAGAGAAACTCCTTCTCAGGAAAAGCTCCGTTTTTCGCAACAAACACTTTGCCCTCGGATTTGAGATAGAAGGTATACCCAACTATCTCTTTTAGGCAACCTATGAAGACACACGTGTCCTCTTTGGGTTCCAGCTTTTCACGTTGAAGATTTTTGACATAAGCATCACATCCCCAAACTTTTAGAAACGACAACTTTGGTCTTTTGCCATACCACAGTTCATATGGTGTCGTCTCAACGGATTTTGATGGTGCCCTATTTAAAGTGATTGCAACTGTCTCTAATTCATAACCCCAAAACGATAACGGCAAATCGGTAAGAGACATCATAGATCGCACCATTTCTAACAAAGTACGATTACGACGTTCGGACACACCATTACGCTGTGGTGTTCCAGGCGGTGTCAACTATGAAACAATTCCACATTGTCTTAAGTGAGCACCAAACTCGAAACTCAGATATTCACCACCACGATCAGACCGTAGGAACTTGATTTTCTTGTTACGATGATTTTCAACTTCACTCTGAAATTGCTTGAACTTCTCAAACGTTTCAGACTTGTGCTTCATGAAGTAGACATAACCATATCTACTCAAATCGTGAGCGAAGGTGAGAAAATAACGATATTTGCCACGCGCCTCCACACTCATCGGACCGCACGCATCGATATGTATGATTTCCAACAAGTCACTTGCACGCTCCATTGTTCCGGAGAACGGAGTCTTAGTCATCTTTCCCATGAGGCATGGTTCACATGTGTCAAGTGAATCAAAGTCAAGTGACTCCAAAAGTCCATCGGAATGGAGTTTCTTCATGCGCTTTACACTAATATGACCTAAGCGGCAGTGCCACAAAAACATGGCGCTATCATTGTTAACTCTAACTCTTTTGGTCTCAATGTTATGTATATGTGTATCATCTCTATCAAGATTCAATATGAGCAATCCTCTCACATTGGGTGCATGACCATAAAAGATATTACTCATGGAAATAGAACAACCATTATGCTCTGACTTAAATGAGTAACCATTTCGCAATAAATAAGATCCAGATATAATGTTCATGCTTAATGCAGGCACTAAATAACAATTATTTAAGTTCATAACTAATCCTAATGGTAACTGAAGTGAAATTGTGCCGACGGCGATTGCATCAACCTTGGAACAATTTCCCACGCGCATCGTCACTTCATCTTTCGCCAGCCTTCGTTTATTCCGCGGTTCCTGTTTCGAGTTGCAAATATGAGCAACAGAACCAGTATCGAATACCCAGGCACTACTATGAGATTTGGTTAATTACACATCAATAACATGTATATCGAATATACCTGATATTTCCTTGGCCGCCTTCTTATCAGCCAGATACTTGGGGCAATTGCGCTTCCGGTGACCCAATCCAATGCAATAATAACACTCTGTTTTAGGCTTAGGTCCAGCCTTGGGTTTCTTCGTTGGATTGGCAACAGGTTTGCCGCTCCTCTTGGAGTTACCCTTCTTGCCTTTGCCGTTTCTCTTGAAACTAGTGGTCTTATTGACCATCAACTCTTGATGCTCTTTCCGGAGTTCTGACTCTACGACTTTCAGCATCGCGAATAACTCGCCGGGTGACTTGTTCATCCCTTGCATGTTATAGTTCAACACAAAGCTCTTGTAGCTTGGTTGCAGTGATTGAAGAATTATGTCAGTGATAGCCTCTTGCGGGAGTTCAATCCCCAGCTCAGCTAGACGGTTTGAGTATCCATACATTTTGAGCATATGTTCACTGACACACGAATTCTCCTCGATCTTGCAAGCATAGAATTTATCGGAGGTCTCATACCTCTCGATCTGGGCGTTCTTTGGAAAGACAAACTTCAACTCCTGGAACATCACATATTCTCCATGACGCTCAAAGCAACGTTGAAGTACGGGCTCCAAGCCATACAAGACTGCACATTGAACTACTGAGTAGTCCTCCTTACGTGTTAACCAAGCGTTCTTACCATCTTGGTCAGCCGTAGCGGGTGGTTCATCTCCTAGCGCAGCATTAAGGACATAATACTTCTTCCCAGGTTGCAGGAGCAACTTAAGATTACGACCCCAGTCCACAAAGTTGATTCCATCATCTTTCAACTTAGCTTTCTCCAGGAACGTATTAAAATTCAGGGTGACTGTCGCGTGAGCCATTGATCTACAACACACATATTTCAAAGTGGTCTTAGACTATGTTTAAGATAATTAGAGTTTAACTAATCAAATTACTTGCTAAACTCCCACTCAAAAGTACATCTCTCTAGTCATTTGAGTGGTACATGATCCAAATTCACTAACTCAAATCTGATCATCACGTGAGTTGAGAATAGTTTCAGTGGTAAGGATCTCTATGCTAATCATATCAACTATACGATTCATGCTCGACCTTTCGGTCTCATGTGCTCCGAGGCCATGTCTGCACATGCTAGGCTCGTCAAGCTTAACCTGAGTGTTCTGCGCGTGCAACTATTTTGCACCCATTGTATGTGAACGTTGAGTATATCACTCCTGATCATCACGTGGTGTCTCAAAACGACGAACTGTAGCAACGGCGCACAGTCGGGGAGAACACAATTTCATCTTGAAATTTTAGTGAGAGATCACCTTATAATTCTACCATCATTCTAAGCAAAATAAGGTGCATAAAAGGATTAACATCACATGCAATTCATAGGTGACATGATATGGCCATCATCTTGTGCTTCTTGATCTCCATCACCAAAGCACCGACATGATCTTCTTGTCACTGGCGCCACACCATGATCTCCATCATCATGATCTCCATCAACGTGTCGCCATCGAGGTTGTCGTGTTATCTATGCTATTACTACTAAATCTACGACCTAGCAATATCGTAAACGCATCTGCAAACACAAATGTTAGTTTAAAGACAACCCTATGGCTCCTGCCGGTTGCCGTAGCATCGACGTACAAGTCGATATTAACTATTACAACATGATCTTCTCATACATCCAATATATCACATCACGTCATTGGCGATATCATATCACAAGCATACCCTGCAAAAACAAGTTAGACGTCCTCTAATTTGTTGTTGCACGTTTTACGTGGCTGCTATGGTTATCTAGTATGATCGCATCTTACTTACGCAAAAAACACAACGGAGATGTGCAAATTGCTATTTAACCTCTCCAAGGACCGCCTCGGTCAAAACCAATTCAACTAAAGTTGAAGAAACCGAAACCCTCGAGTCATCTTTATGCAACAAGGTTGCATGTCAATCGATGGAACCAGTCTCTCGTAAGCGTACGAGTTATGCCGGTCCGGGCCGCTTCAATCCAACAATAACGCCGAATCGAGAAAAGACTAAGGAGGGAAGCAAATCGAACATCACCATCCACAAAACCTTTTCTGTTCTACTTGAGATAACATTTACGCATGAACCTAGTCATGATGCCACTGTTGGGGAACGTTGCATGGGAAACATAAAATTTCCTATGCACACGAAAACCAATCATGGTGATGTCCATCTACGAGTCGAGATTTGGATCTACGTACCCTTATAGATCACAAAGAAGGAAGTGTTAAGAAACGCGGTTGATGTAGTGGAACGTCTTCACGTCCCTTGAACTGTCCCACAAACCATCCCGCGATCCGTCCCATGATCCGTTCCGATCTAGCGCCGAACGGACGACACCTCCGCATTCAGCACAAGTACAGCTTGATGATGATCTCGGCCTTCTTGATCCAGCAAGCAAGACCGAGAAGTAGATGAGTTCTCCGGCAGTGTGACGGCGCTTCGGTGGTGGTCATGATCTACTCCTGCACGGCTCCGCCCGAGCTCCGCAGAAATCCGATCTAGAGGTGAAACTGTGTGGTTAGGCTAGAGCCTGGAGGGCTCCCCCCGAGCTCCTTTGGTATTTTTGCTTGTGGCGCCATAGCCCTCTTGGGCTAACTCCACCAGCCCACTAAGGACTTTGTGCGCCACCCTAAGGCCATGGGCTCACTCCCGGGTGGGTGGGCCCGTCCCTGTAAACACCGGGAACCCATTTGTCACTCCCGGTACACTACCGGAAATACCTGAAACTTTCCGGTGACCAAATAAAACCATCCTATATTTCTATCTTCGTTTCCGGACCATCACGGAAACCCTCGTGGCGTCAGTGATCTCATACGGGACTCCAACAACATTCGGTAACCACACCCATAACTCAACTATAATAAAACATCATCGAACCTTAAGTGTGCACACCGTGCGGGTTCGAGAAATATGTAGACATGCCCCGAGGCACTCCTCGGTCAATATCCAATAGCGAGACCTGGATGCCCATATTGGATCCTACATATTCTCCGAAGATCTTATCGGTTGAACCTGAGTGTCAAGGATTCATATAATCCCGTATGTTATTCCCTTTGTCCTTTGGTATGTTACTTGCCCGAGATTTGATCGTGGTATCCGCATACCTATTTCAATCTCGTTACGGACAAGTCTCTTTACTCGTTCCGTAATACAAGATCCCGTGACTTACACTTAGTCACATTGCTTGCAAGATTTGTGCGTGACGTTGTATTACCGAGTGGGCCCCGAGATACCTCTTAGTCACACGGAGTGACAAATCCCAGTCTTGACCCATACTAACTCAACGGACACCTTCGGAGATACATGTAGAACAGCTTTATAGTCACCCAGTTACGTTGCGACGTTTGATGCACGCAAGATATTCCTCCGGTGCCAGTGAGTTACATGATCTCATGGTCATAGGAACAAATACTTGACACGCAGAAAGCAATAGCAATAAAATGACACGATCAATATACTACATTCATAGTTTGGGTCTAGTCCATCACATGATTCTCCTAATGATGTGATCCAGTTATCAAGTGACAAAACTTGCATATAGTCAGAAAACCTTCACTATCATTGATCAACTCGCTAGCCAACTAGAGGCTTGCTAGGGACATTGTTTTGTCTATGTATCCACACATATATCTATGTTTTAATTCAATACAATTATAGCATGGATTGTAAACGATTATCTTTAAACAGGAAATATAATAATAACTATTTATCATTGCCTCTAGGGCATATTTCCAACAGGAGGCTTGGCTAACATGGTTGCCCTTAGAATCATTTTGATACTATTTGGCACTACATGTGTGCGAAGTCTTGGATTTACGATATATGCATCGGTTCCGAATTATGTCTAGGGTCAATAGTTGGGTTGCCCTGATCCTGTGCTTACCCCTTTATGTTCTACTCGTTCGGTGATACGTCTCCGTCGTATCTACTTTTCCAAACTCTTTTGCCCTAGTTTTGGACTCTAATTTACATGATTTGACTGGAACTAACCCAGACTAACGCTGATTTCACGAGAATTGCCATGGTGTTGTTTTTGCGCAGAAATAAAAGTTCTCGGAATCACCTGGAAATTTACGAGGATTTTTTGTGGAATATATAAAAAATACTGGCGCAAGAATCTCGGAACCCCCCTGGCCGCGCCTAGCAAGCTGGTGGGGCCCACGGAACTCCACCGCCTCCAACTCTAGCTCTATTTAGTCCCGTTCATCTGGAAAAAAATCAAGGAGAAGAGTTAATCGCGTTTTACGATACGGAGGCGCCGCCACCACCTGTTCTTCCTCTGGAGGGCAGATATGGAGTCCGTTTTGGGCTCCGGAGAGGGGAGATCGTCGCCATCGTCATCACCAATCTTCCTTCATCGCCAATTCCATGATGCTCTTCATCGTTCGTGAGTAATCTCATCGTAGGCTTGCTGGATGGTGATGGGTTGGATGAGATCTATCATGTAATCGAGTTAGTTTTGATGGGGATTGATCCCTAATATCCACTATGTTCTGAGATTGATGTTGCTACTACTTTGCCATGCTTAATGCTTGTTACTAGGGCCTGAGTGCCATGATTTCAGATCTGAACCTATTATGTTGTCGCCAATATATGTGCGTTGTTGATCCTATCTTGCAAGTTGTAGTCACCTACTATGTGTTATGACCCGGCAACCCCGGAGTGACAATAGCCCGTACCACTCCCGGAGATGACCATAGTATGAGGAGTTCATGTATTCACTAAGTGCTAATGCTTTGTTCCGGTTCTCTATTAAAAGGAGAACCTTAATATCCCGTAGTTTCCATTAGGATCCCGCTGCCACTGGAGGGATGGACAATAGATGTCATGCAAGTTCTTTTGCCTAAGCATGTATGACTATATACGAAATACATGCCTTCATTACATTGACGAACTAGAGCTAGTTACATATCTCTCCGTGTTATAACTGTTGCATGATGAATATCATCCGGCATAATTATCGATCTCCGATCCAATGCCTACGAGCTTTTCCTACTTTGCCGCTATTGCTGTCGCTGCTCCTACTATTACACTGTCGCTACTGCTGTCACTGCTGCTACTGTTACTGCTACTGCTGTCACTATTGCTACTGGTTACCGTTGCTACTGTTGCTATGACACTACCTTGCTACTGATACTTTGCTGCAGATACTAAGTCTTTGAGGTGTGGTTGAGTTGACAACTCAACTGCTAATACTCGAGAAGATTTGTTGGCTTCCCCTTGTGTCGAATCAACAAATTTGGGTTGAATACTCTACCCTATACTTGTGGGTTATCATGACTATTTTCTGGCGCCGTTGCCGAGGAAGGATAGCACTATTCTCTAAGTCACTTGGGATTTACATCTACTGAGCACTACGAGGAATCCGAGAGATCCAAAAACTAAAGTCTTGCCCTCAACTACGAGGACAGGTAAGGAACTGCCATCTAGCTCTGCACTTGATTCACCTTCAGTTATGAGTAAGTTTGCGACACCACCTCCTGCTAGAAATTTTATGTGTCGCATGTGCTTGATGATGCTACTTCTGCTATCCATGATGCTTCTGATGATGCTTTGCTAGATACTGCTTTGCCACTAGGTGCATTTCTTGATGCACAAATTGCTAGAGTTGCTGCTAGATGTGATGATACTTCTGAGACTGGTGAGATTATTGAAGTAGAATCTGCTATTTCACCTGTTAGAACTAGCTCTCCTAGATATGAATTGCCTGATATGCCTGAGGTTTATCTTATGGAGAGAGAGATAGCTGAGGACTTTCTTGCTTGTAAGCATAGCTATGATGTTGAGAAATTACTGCGCAAGTGGAAAGAAAAATCTCTGAACGCTAGGATGAAATATGACCCGAAATTTGCTACTTCGCCTATCTTTGTGACTGATAAGGATTATGAATTCTATGTCGACCCTGAGTTAATCACTCTGGTCGAATCTGGTCCTTTTCATGGTTATGAGTCTGAAACGGTTGTAGCACATCTTACTAAGCTACACGATATAGCCACCCTATTCACGAGTGAGGAAAAGATCCGCCACTACTATATCCTTAAGTTCTTTCCTTTCTCGCTAAAGGATGATGCTAAGACTTGGTTCACTTCTCTTGCTCCTGGTTGTGTGCATAGCCCCCGTGATATGATCTACTACTTCTCCGACAAATATTTTCCTGCCCATAAGAAGCAAGCTTCCTTGCAGGAAATATATAACTTTGCTCAAGTTGAAGAAGAGAGTCTCCCACAAGCTTGGGGGAGGCTTGTCCAGCTGCTGAATGCTTTGCCTGATCACCCTCTTGAGAAGAATGAAATACTTGATATCTTCTATAATGGACTAACCGATGCTTCTAAGGACCACCTAGATAGTTGTGCCGGTTGTGTTTTTAGGGAACGAACTGTAGAACAAGCTGAGATCCTATTGAATAACATCTTGTGCAATGAGAATGCTTGGACTATTCCCGAACCACCTCCGAAGCTAACTCCTAAGAAAAGAGGTATTCTATTCCTCAGTCCTGAAGATATGCAAGAAGCTAAGAAATCTATGAAAGAGAAAGGCATTAAATCTGAAGATGTCAAAAATCTACCACCTATCGAAGAGATCCATGGTCTTGATAACCCGATACAGGTAGTAGAGGTAAATTCTCTTCGTAGATTCAATGAGAGTGATATTCCTTTTGATAAACGTGCTAGCTTATGCCTCGATGAATTTGATAACTTTGTTGCCAAACAACAGAGTTTCAATGATTATGTTAGCAGACAATTGGAACAGAATGCTCGTATGCTTACTCATTTAAGTGCTTGTGTGGACAGAAATGTCAATGATCTTAAGCTCTTGAGTAAACATGCCTCTATGGTCACCACTCAAGTAGAACAAGTACTTAAGGCTCAACATGACCTGCTCAATGAGTTGAATGACAATTCTATTAGAGTCGTCACTAGAGGCGGTAGAATGACCCAGGAACCTTTGTATCCTGAAGGTCATCCTAAGAGAATTGAACAAGATTCTCAAGGAGTTAGCACTGATGCACCTAGTCATCCTAGAAAGAAAAATAAAGATGATAGGAACTTGCACGCCAGCAACCCTATTGCTGTTACACCTGAGGATCCAAACGATGTCTGTGTTTCTGATGCCGAAACACAATCTTGTGATGGACATGAGCCTAGTGATAATATTGATAGTGGTGTTCATGATGATGCTCAACCTAGCAATGATAAGGATGTGGAGATTGAACATGTTGATCTTGATAACCCACAACGAAAGACTAGGAGATATGATAGGAATGACTTCATTGCTAGGAAGCATGGTAAAGAAAGGGAACCATGGGTTCAGAAACCCATGCCCTTTCCTCCCAAACAATCCAAGAAAAAAGATGATGAGGATTTTGAGCGATTTGTTGAAATGATTAGACCTGTCTTTCTACAAATGCGTTTGACAGATATGCTCAAAATGTCCCCCTATGCCAAGTACATGAAGGATATTGTTAGTAATAAGAGGAGGATACCTGAGGTTGAGAATTTCACCATGCTCGCTAACAACACTTTCAAGGGTGGAACTCCTAAGAAACTAGGTGATGCCGGAGTGCCCACTATACCTTGCTCCATTAAAATAAACTACGTTAGAACTGCTTTATGCGACCTTGGAGCCGGTGTTAGTGTTATGCCTCTCTCTCTTTATCGTAGCCTTGAACTGGATAAGTTGACACCCACTAAAATCTCTGTGCAAATGGCCGACAAATCAACTGTTTTCACTATCGGCATTTGCGAGGATGTGCCAGTTTTGGTTGCCAACATTACTATTTTAACAGACTTTGTTATTCTGGATATTCCCGAGGATGATGCCATGGCGGTCATCCTTGGAAGACCCTTTTTAAACACTGCAGGGGCTGTTATTGATTGCAACAAAGGAATGTCACTTTCCATGTCAATGGTAATGAGTATACAGTGCACATTCCAAAGAAACTATATCGAGTACATTCCATCAATGCTATTGAAAAAACTTCATTGATTCTTATTGGGAGCTTTGAATGCCCTATACCTACTGTTAAGATGAAGTATGATTTGCTTGTCAGGGATATGCACATCCTCATTGAGGTAACCTAGTGACTATTAGAAAATTCTCCATTTTTATGCGATTCGAGAAAGTTTGTCAAGCAGACTTGATCAACCTCATTGACGGATTTCTTTCGATGACCATGGGATGGATGAATCGAGGAGTCACAAACCTCTGTTCCAAGCTTTTACCTTCAGTTGCTTAGAAGAAAATGATAGATTTAGCTTTAGTTTTCCCTGTTTTCTACTTTTTGCGTCCCGTAGAAAAGTGTCCCAAAATAAAAGTTCTTCAAATGCCGTGAAAATCAAGTATGATTTTTTCTGGAATTTTTGAAAAATTCTGAGACGGAGAGCTAGTCCGGGGGATGCACCAATGGGCCACAAGCCCTGGAGGCGCGGGCACCCCCTGACCGCGCCTACCAGGCTTGTAAGGCCCACGTGTACCCCCTCCACTTATTCTAGCTCCCATCTCCTTCTCCTACCTCTAGAAAAAATCGTTTCGCAGCTCAAACCCATGTTCTTGCTCTTCTTGCTGCGATTTTCGATCTCCTTGTGCAAAGCGCCATTCACCGAACTGTTTTGGGGAAATTGCTCCTTGGTATGTGACTCCTCCATTGGTCCAATTAATTTTTGCTCTAGTGCCTTATTCGTTGCGTATTTTTGCTGCCTTGGTGACCCGGTTCTTGAGCTTTGCATGCTAATTTTAGCTGGTCCCAAGTAGTTTTGATGCGTGATATGGCCTCTAGGCACTTGAAGGAGTAGTTTCTATGAGTTTCATTGACCTTGTTCACCTTTCTTTTGAGCCACTAAAAATTTCAGAAATTTTCAGTGAAAGAAAAGGGAAAAGATGAGGAGGTTCCTAAGAGGCTCTTCAAGCCGTGACCCCAAGGATGATGAAAATGAGAAGAAGAAACCCAAGTATCCGGTCCCCCGAGTTGCGGAAGTTCGAGCGTGCGAGTGGCCAAGCGATGTGTTCTTACGCGCCGCCAGACTTTATGAGGACTTTTACTACTTGGTGGAGAATGCAGGCCTTACCGCCTTCGTTGAAGATAAGTGTCCATAATACCTCCTCCTCACTAATATTTTCGTGCAAAGCTTTAACTTCTATCCAAGGAAGAACCCTCCTATGGTTGAGATCAAGTTAAATGATATCCCCCAGCGCATGTCACTTCAGGATTTTTGCAATGTCTGCAAATTACCTTATGTTGGGGATATTCATGAACCTCGTCCATGGGACTTGGAGGCCTTCATTGATACTATTTTGTAGGAGAGGAGAGAGGAGTGTCTTGCGCTAGAGCTGCTAGCATACATTTTCTCGTGCTTCGGTACTTCTCATTATTCATTGGAAAATGTTTGATTGGCCGTTGGAAAGCTGGAGCCCTTAGCTCCACAGATCTTGCGGTTTTGCACGAAGCCCTTTATAATGATAAAACTTATAGCTTGGGCGCCATAGTAGCTCAACGGTTGAACACGAACCATTCTAAAGGCGTTGTTTATGGAGGTATCTATGCTACCCGTCTTGCTAGACATTTTGAGGTACCTATTAGACTGCACGAGGAAGAAGAGATGCTTCTTCCTGAGAGATATCTAGATTATGATAGCATGGTTCGCCATGACTTTCTGGATAAAGATATAAATAAGAGGATGATTTATAACCTGGTATTTAGTCAGCGTACTCGTGAGACTATTACCTTGCCTGCTCCTTCTTTGTTCAATCTTCATCTAGGCAGGTACATTATTATGCCCTCGGACATCTACACATATTGGGGCATAGCCCAATGATACGTCCATTTTGCATCATGCTTTCATGTTCATACTTATCGCTTTATGGGATGTTATTACACTTCACGGTATAATACTTATGCCTTTTCTCTCTTATTTTGCAAGGTTTACATGAAGAGGGACAATGCCGACAGATGGAATTCTGGCCTGAAAAAGGAGCAAGTTTGAGATACCTATTCTGCGCAACTCCAAAAGCCATGAAAATCAACGAGGATTTATTTTGGAATTAATAAAAATATTGGGCCGAAGAAGTACTGCAGGGGCGCCAGCGGGAAGCCACAAGCCTGCTAGGCGCGACCTCCCCCCTGGCTGCGCCTAGGGGGCTTGTGGGCTCCCAGTTGGCCCTCTGGCCCCCCTCTTTAGCTACAAGAAGGGTTTCGTTCCAGAAAAAATCAAGAGGAGGCTTTTCGGAGGATTCGCCGCCGCCACGAGGCAGAACTTGAGCAGAACCAATCTAGAGCTCCGGCAGGACGATCCTGCCGGGGAAACTTCCCTCCCGTAGGGGGAAATCATCGCCATCGTCATCACCAACACTCCTCTCATCGGAGGGGACTCATCACCATCAACATATTCATCAGCACCATCTCATCTCCAAACCCTAGTTCATCTCTGTTTACCAATATCCATCTCATGACTCCGATTGGTACTTGTAAGGTTGCTAGTAGTGTTAATTACTCTTTGTAGTTGATGCTAGTTGGATTACTTGGTGGAAGATTATATGTTCAGAACTTTGATGCTACTCATTACCTCTCTGGTCATGATTATGATTATGCTTTGTGAGTAGTTACTTTTGTTCCTGAGGACATGGGATAAGGCATGCTATAAGTAGTCATGTGAATTTGATATTCGTTCGATATTTTGATGTCTTGTATGTTGTTTTTCCTCTTGTGATGTTATGTGAACGTCGACTACATAACACTTCACCATTATTTGCGCCTAGAGGAAGGCATTGGGAAGTATTAATTAGATGATGGGTTGCTAGAGTGACAGAAGCTTAAACCCTAGTTTATGCATTGCTTCGTAAGGGGCTGATTTGGATCCAGTAGTTTAATGCTATGGTTAGACTTTGTCTTAATTCTTCTTTCGTAGTTGCGGATGCTTGCAAGAGGGGTTAATAATAAGTGGGATGCTTGTCCAAGTAAGGGCAGTACCCTGGCGCCGGTCCACCCACATATCAAACTATCAAAGTAGCGAACGTGAATCATATGAACATGATGAAAACTAGCTTGACAGGATTTCCCATGTGTCCTCGGGAGTGCTTTACCTCCTATAAGAGTTTGTCCAGGCTTTTCCCTTGCTACAAAAGGGATTGGGCCACTTTTCTGCACCGTTGTTACCTTTGTTGCTTCCTACTTGCTACGAATCATCTTGTCACACAACTACTTGTTACCGATAATTTTAGTGCTTGCAGATATTACCTTGCTGAAAACCACTTGTCAGATCCTTCTGCTCCTCATTGGGTTCGACACTCCTACTTATCGAAAAGACTACGATAGATCCCCTATATTTGTGGGTCATCAAGACTCTTTTCTAGCGCCGTTGTCAGGGAGTGAAGCGCCTTTGGTAAGTGGAATTTGGTAAGGAAACATTTATATAGTGTGCTGAAATTCATTGTCACTTGTTGCTATGGAAACTAATACTTTGAGGGGCTTGTTCGGGCTATCTTCACCTCGAACGGAAGCACAAAGAGTTGCTCCTCAACCTGCTGCACCTACTGAAAATATTTGCTATGAATTTCCTTCGGGTATGCTTGGGAAACTGCTAGCTAATCCTTTTACAGGAGATGGAACATCACATCCAGACTTGCATCTAATCTATGTAGATGAAGTTTGTGGTTTATTTAAGCTTGCAGGTTTGCCTGGGGATGAGGTCAAGAAGAACGTATTTCCCTTATCTTTGAGGGATAAGGCGTTGACGTGGTATAGGATATGTGATGATACTGGATCATGGAACTACAATCGGCTGAAATTGGAATTTCATCAAAAGTTTTATCCTATGCATCTAGTACATCGTGATCGGAATTATACTTATAATTTTTGGCCTCGTGACAGAGAAAGCATCGCTCAAGCTTGGGGGATGCTTAAATCAATGTTATATTCATGCCCCAACCATGAGCTCTCTAGAGAAATTATCATTCAGAACTTCTATGCTCGGCTTTCTCACGATGATCGCACCATGCTTGACACTTCTTGTACCGGTTCTTTTATGAAGAGAGATATTGACTTCAGATGGAATTTATTGGGAAGAATTGGGAGCTTGATGAAGGTAAGGAGTCACGTATGAATTTCAAGTTTGATTGTGTTAAATCCTTCGTTGAAACAAATAACTTTTGTGATTTGAGCGCTAAGTATGGACTTGACTCTAAGATAGTAGCTTCATTGTGTGAATCATTTGCTGCTCATATTGATCTCCCAAAAAAAAGTGGTTCAAATATCATCCTCCCTTAGAAGTCAATGTAGTTAAACCCAATACAGTTGAAGAGAGAGTCATTGCATATAATGATCCTATTGTTCCCAGTGCTTACGTTGAGAAACCACCTTTTCCTGTTAGGATAAAGGATCATTCTAAAGCTTCAACTGTGATATGTAGGGGCTACATTAGAACACCTACATCCCCTGAGCAAATTAGAGTTGAACCTATCATTGCTACTATCAAAGATCTATTGTCCGACAATGTTGATGGCCATGATATTCACTTCCGTGAAGATGCTGCTAGAATTGCTAAACCACATGCTAGAGACAAACATAGGCCTGTTGTTGGAACGCCTGTTGTTTCTGTTAAGATAGGAGATCATTGTTATCATGGTTTATGTGATGTGGGTGCTAGTGTTAGTGCAATACCTCAATCCTTATATGATGAAATTAAAGACGAGATTGCACCTGTTGAGATGGAGCCTATTGATGTCACTATTCAGCTTGCCAATAGAGATACTATCTGCCCTGTGGGAATTGTTAGGGATGTTGAAGTCTTGTCTGGTAAAACGAAGCATCCTACTGATTTCCTCGTTCTTGCTACCACCCAAGATAGCTTTTGTCCCATCATATTTTGCAGACCCTTCCTCAATACCGTCAATGCTCATATTGACTGTGAGAAGCAAACTGTCACTGTTGGTTTTGAAGGTGTGTCACATGAGTTCAATTTCTCCAAGTTTGGTAGACAACCTCATGAAAATGAGTTGCCTAGTAAGGATGAAACTATTGCCTTAGCTTCTATTGTTGTGCCTCCTACTGATCCTTTAGAGCAATACCTACTTGAGCATGAAAATGATATGCATATGGATGAAAGGGATGAGATAGATAGAGTTGTCTTAGAGCAATATCCTATCCTTAAGAATAATTTGCCTCTTGAACTGCTTGGAGATCCACCCCCACCAAAGGGTGATCCTGTGTTTGAGCTTAAATAGTTGCCTCATACTCTTAAGTATGGTTATCTTGATAAAAAAAGATATATCATGTTATAATTAGTGCTAGCCTCTCAGAGCATGAAGAAAAGAAGTTACTAAAAACTCTGAGGAAGCACCATGCTGCTATTGGATATACTCTTGATGATCTTAAGGGCATTAGTCCCACTCTATGCCAGCACAAGATTAAAACCGATCCTGATTCCAAACCAGTTGCTGATCATCAAAGGAGACTAAATCCTAAGATGAAAGAGGTAGTAAGAAAAGAAATACTAAAGCTCCTGGAAGCACATATTATTTATCCTGTTGCTCATAGTGATTGGGTGAGTCTGGTGCATTGCGTCCCTAAGAAGGGAGGTATTACCATTGTGCCTAATGATAAGGATGAATTGATCCCACAAAGGATTATTACTGGCTATAGGATGGTGATCGATTTTAGGAAATTGAATAAAGCCACTAGGAAAGATCATTACCCTTTTCCTTTCATCGACCAAATGCTAGAAAGACTGTCTAAACACACACACTTCTGCTTTCCAGACGGTTATTCTGGTTTCTCCCAAATAGCAGTTGCGCAATCTGATCAGGAGAAAACCACTTTCACCTGCCCTTTCGGTACCTTTGCTTATAGACGTATGCCTTTTGGCTTATGTAATGCACCTGCCACCTTTCAAAGATGTATGATGGCTATATTCTCTGAATTTTGTGAAAAGATTGTTGAGGTTTTCACGGATGACTTCTCCGTCTATGGGTCTTCTTTTGATGATTGCCTCAGCAACCTTGATTGAGTCTTGCAGAGATGTAAACACACCAACCTTGTCTTGAATTGGGAGAAGTGCCACTTTATGGTTAATGAAGGCATCGTTTTAGGACATAAAATTTCTGAAAGAGGTATTGAAGTCGATAAGGCTAAGGTTGATGCGATCGAGAAAATGCCATGCCCCACATATATCAAAGGTATAAGAAGTTTCCTTGGTCATGCTGGTTCCTATAGAAGGTTCATTAAGGACTTCTCTAAGATTTCTAGGCCTCTTACCAATCTCTTGCAAAAGGATATTCCTTTTGTTTTTGACGATGACTGTGAGCGAGCCTTCGAAATACTTAAGAAGGCCTTGATAACTGCACCTATTGTTCAACCACCTGATTGGAACTTACCTTTTGAAATCATGTGTGATGCTAGTGATTATGCTGTTGGTGTTGTTCCAGGACAAAGAGTTGATAAGAAGTTGAATGTTATTCACTATGCTAGCAAAACTCTAGACAATGCCCAAAGAAACTATCCTACTACTGAAAAGGAATTTTTAGGAGTCGTGTTTGCATGTGAAAAGTTCATATCTTACATAGTTGATTCCAAAGTCACTATTCAGACGGATCACACTGCTATTAAGTACCTCATGGAAAAGAAAGACGCTAAACCTAGACTTATCAGATGGGTTTTCTTGCTACAAGAGTTTGATTTGCATGTTGTCGACAAGAAGGGTGCTGATAACCCAGTAGCGGATAACTTGTCTAGGTTGGAGAATGTTCTTGATGACCCACAACCTATTGATGATAGCTTTCCTGATGAGCAAATGAATGTCATCAATGCTTCTCGCAGTGCACCGTGGTATGCTGATTATGCAAACTATATCATTGCCAAATATATACCACCTAGTTTCACATACCAGCAAAAGAAGAAATGTTCTTTGATTTGAGACATTACTTTTGGGATGATCCTCACCTTTATAAGGAAGGAGTAGATGGTGTTATTAGACGTTGTGTACCTGAACATGAACAGGGATAGATCCTACAGCAGTGTCACTCCGAGGCCTACGGAGGACACCATGCGGGAGATAGAACTACACACAAGGTATTGTAATCAGGTTTCTATTGGCCCACTCTCTTCAAGGATGCCCGTAAGTTTGTCTTGTCTTGTGACGAATGTCAAAGAATAGGTAATATCGGTAAACGTCACGAAATGCCTATGAATTATTCAATTGTTATTGAACAATTTGATGTTTGGGGCTTTGATTATATGGGACCTTTTCCAAAATCCAACGGGTATACTCATATCCTAGTTGTTGTTGATTACGTTACTAAATGGGTAGAAGCTATCCCAACTAGTAGTGCTGCTCACAACACTTCTATCAGGATGCTTAAAGAAGTTATTTTCCCTAGATTTGGAGTCCCCAGATATCTAATGACCGACGGTGGTTCACATTTCATTCATGGTGCTTTCCATAAAAGCTTGCTAAGTACGATGTCAATCATAGAATTGCTTCTCCCTATCACCCTCAGTCCAGTGGTCAAGTAGAGCTAATTCCTTACATTGTTGAGGAAGTATATCATTCTGGTGCCATCAAGATCAACAACACGGAAGGTAATTTTCCGAGAGTGGTAAATGGGCAGAGAATCAAGCATAATATCTCAGGTACTCCCATAAATGTTGAAAGCAATATTATCAATACCATAACTCCGGAGGAGTACCTACGGAATATTTATCAGCCTGTTTCAGACTTCGAAAACGAAGAGGTATGTGATTTGGTAAGTAAACAGACTCCAAAACTTTTATAGTAGGAATTTTTCTCCGTTTTGGAATTTTTAGAAAAATAGAAAAATTTAAAGCAGTCCGGAAAGCGCACGAGGAGGCGACAAGCCTGCCAGGCGCGGGCCACCCCCTCGTCGCGCCCGGGGGGCTTGTGACCACCCCGGATGCCTCCCGGACTCCGTTTTCTTGTGGAGTACTCCTTCTAGTAGGAAAAAAATCATTATATATTCTCCCGAAAGGTATGACCCCCGTATCACGCAAAGTTCCTCTATTTTCGTTTCGAGCCTATTTCTGCTGCAGATCTAGATCGCTATGGCGTCACCAAAAGCTCCGAAGGACAAGATCTTCGAGAAGGTCATCAATCCCTACCTCGCGGGAGTGCTGCAACACCCTCAATCTATTGAGATGCATGAGGGGATGCTGCACATCCATGATGTTGAGGGGCCCAAGAAGACCGGAAGCATGGAGGCGAGGCTCGAAGCAATGGAGCAACAAGTCTTCAAGTGCCAAGGGATGGTGGAGCGTGGACTCAACGCCAACCACATGATGATCACGGAGTTCACCAACAAGCACAAGATCGATGCCAATGACATCGGGAAGCACCTCTCCAGGCTCTATGACAGAATTGATCACCTCCAAGCCCAGATCTATGACCTGCAGAACCAAAACTATGAGTATGAGTATAGGTTTAAATCAATACGGTTGGCTGCAGATTTGAGGATTCCGGAGACTTGGTCATCTTTCCATGATGGAGCTCCTAGGCCTTGGAAGACGGAGGATCAAACCCAGGTTGCAACAACGCCACCACCATCACCTCCAAAGGAAGACAACTAAGCATGGGTATGGGCAATCCCCTTGGCTTATGCCAAGCTTGGGGGAGTTGCCCCGGTATCGTATCACCATCACATCTTTTGCCTTTACCTTTGTTTTAGTTTGTTCCTTTTTGGTTTTATCTTTCTATAGTAGAATAAAGTTCTTAGTGTTTTAGGCTTAAGTTTTGCTTTGTGTCACCCCCGATGTATTCGAGCTCGTGAGCCATATAATAAAGAGTGTATTAGTTGAGGGCCTTGCCTCATGCCATGATCAAAAGAATGATAAAAGAACAAAAGCATGAACGATCATGTAATGGTCTTATGGGAAGTGATGTCTTCACATATAAGAAGAATGTTGACTGAAACTTGTTGAGGGTAGACAAACGTAGACCTTGGTCATTGTTGCAATTAATATGAAGTGATAAAGAAGGAGAGGTTCACATATAAATATATCATCTTTGACACCATCTATGATTGTGAACACTCACAAACTATTGCATGCTTAGAAGTAGATGTTGGACAAGGAAATAAACATAATGAATTGTGTTTGCTTGGTTCCGAACAATGTTATATGACTAGAGATCCCTTAGCACGTGGCGATTGCTTCCACCTCATATTAGCCAAAACTCCCGCACCAAGTAGAGATACTACTTGTGCATCCATAAACCTTCAACCCAGTTTTGCCATGAGAGTTCACCATACCTACCTACAGATTGAATAAGAGTCATGGTGATCTACACCAATTCCTTATTTCACCTTTATCTTGGCTAACGTCATATGCTAGGGAAAGATCTATATTCATATGTCAACTTGGAAGTAAGTATTCATGAACTATTACTGTTGACATTACCCTTGAGGTAAGTAGTTGGGAGGCAAAACTATACGCCCCTGTCTTTCTCTCTGTCCAACTGAAACTTTGATCTCATGAGTACCACGTGAGTTGTAGCAATTGTAGAATACAAAAATATGATTGATTATGTGGACTTTCTTTACAAGCTCATATTTGACTCTTTGTGATGTTATGATAAATTGCAATTGCTTCAATGACTAAAGGCTATTAGTTGTTAATTTTCGGTAAGGTTCTTGATCCATACTTTACTCTGTGAAGGAATTATCACTTTAGCATGAGAGATTATATGTTGGTATTGCTGTTCTAACTATGATCATGATGCTTGCATGTCCATATTTTGTTTTGTCGACACCTCTCTCTCTAAACATGTGGGCATATTTATTGATCTCGGATTTCCCTTGAGGACAAGCGAGGTCTAAGCTTGGGGGAGTGGATACGTCCATTTTGCGTCATGCTTTCATGTTGATATTTATCGCTTTATGGGCTATTATTACACTTCACGGTACAATACTTATGCCTTTTCTCTCTTATTTTGCAAGGTTTACATGAAGAGGGAGAATGCCGGCAGTTGGAATTCTAGCCTGAAAAAGGAGCAAGTTTGAGATACCTATTCTGCGCAACTCCAAAAGCCGTGAAAATCAACGAGGATTTCTTTCGGAATTTATAAAAAATACTGGGCCGAAGAAGTACCAGAGGGGCGCTAGCAGGATGCCACAAGCCTGCTAGGCGCGGCCTCCCCCTTGTCGCGCCTAGGGGGCTTGTGGGCTCCTAGTTGGCTCTCTGGCCCCCCTCTTTTGCTACAAGAAGGGTTTCGTTCCAGAAAAAATCAACAGGAGGCTTTTCGTAGGATTCGCCGCCGCCACGAGGCGGAACTTGAGCAGAACCAATCTAGAGCTTTGGCAGGACGATCCTGCCGGGGAAACTTCCCTCCTGGAGGGGAAAATCGTCGCCATCGTTATCACCAACACTCCTGTCATCGAAGGGGACTCTTCACCATCAACATCTTCATCAGCACCATCTCATCTCCAAACCCTAGTTCATCTCTTGTAACCAATCTCCGTCTCACGACTCCGATTGGTACTTGTAAGGTTGCTAGTAGTGTTAATTACTCTTTGTTGTTGATGCTAGTTGGATTACTTGGTGGAAGATTATATGTTCAGATCTTTGATGCTACTCATTACCTCTATGGTCATGAATATGATTATGCTTTGTTAGTAGTTACTTTTGTTCCTTAGGACAAGGGATAAGTCATGCTATAAGTAGTCATGTGAATTTGGTATTCGTTAGATATTTTGATGTGTTGTATGTTGTTTTTCCTCTAGTGGTGTTATGTGAACGTCGACTACATAACACTTCACCATTATTTGGGCCTAGAGGAAGGCATTGGGAAGTAGTATGTAGATGATGGGTTGCTAGAGTGACAGAAGCTTAAACCCTAGTTTATGTGTTGCTTCGTAAGGGGCTGATTTGGATGCACTAGTTTAATGCTATGGTTAGACTTTGTCTTAATTCTTCTTTCGTAGTTGCAGTTGCTTGCGAGAGGGGTTAATCATAAGTGGGATGCTTGTCCAAGTAAGGGCAGTACCCAAGCGCCGGTCTACCCACATATGAAACTATCAAAGTAGCGAACGCGAATCATATGAACATGATGAAAACTAGCTTGACAGAATTTCCCATGTGTCATCGGGAGCGCTTTACCTCCTATAAGAGTTTGTCCAGGCTTGTCCCTTGCTACAAAAGGGATTGGGCCACTTTGCTGCACTGTTGTTACCTTTGTTACTTGCTACTTGCTACGAATCATCTTGTCACACAACTACTTGTTACCGATAATTTCAGTGCTTGCAGATATTACCTTGCTGAAAACCACTTATCAGATCCTTCTGCTCCTCGTTGGGTTTGACACTCTTACATATCGAAAGAACTAGATAGATCCCCTATACTTGTGGGTCATCACCCAACCAGAGGCGCCCGTGCCCGAGCTACCAGTCGAGTACCAGACGCGAGTTTATCAGTGGGAGCCAGAGGAGCTCACACAACAGTGGCATCCTCAGTCCACTTCGGCGGAGATGGTTACTTCCCACCTTGGGAATAGACCAACTTAGGCCAAAAGCCTAAGCTCGGGGGAGTACGTGTTTCTCACCGACTTTATATTCTTGCTTACAGTTTCACTTTGTTAGTCAGTGTTCACACTTTGCCATTGTATCATCCATGCTAGTTTATTTCTTTTTCTCTCTTTCTTCTCGTGTGTTTGTCTTGTTTGAGAAAACCAAAAAAGATTTATTGTTCTTCTTTTGCTTGTTGGGAGATTTACCGTGTAAGTAGTTTTCTTTTTCTTTGGGTCAAGGTAGAAGACCATGGTTACAATGTTTAGTGGCTCTCGCATGCATATCTGTTTATCTGTCAAAGAGCCGTATTACTTTGTCTTCTCCTTTGTGTTTGCTTGCAGATTCCAGTGTAGTCCAATGCACGAACACTCTTAATATTGTTCACATCAGTCGGTCGTGCAAGTGAAAGGCAATAATGACGATATATGATGAAGTGACTAAGCCTGGAAAAGCTGGTATGAACTCGATCTATTTTGTTTTGTAAATATGACTAGCTCATCGTTCCTGATTCAGCTTTGTTGTGAGAGGAACATGTTTGCAATGACAACTTAGAGATCATAGTTTCTGATGTCATACTTGGCACATGTTCACACATGTAGTTGAAACAAAATCAACATAGCCTCTATGATATTCATGTTCATGGTGATTTATGTCCTACTCATGCATGCACTCAATGTTGGTTAATCTCAACGCATTTGATGACTGTTGTCGCCCTCTAGTTGGTCGCTTCCCAGTCTTTTGCTAGCCTTCACTTGTACTAAGCGGGAATACTGCCTGTGCATCCACTTCCATAAACCCAAAGTTGTTCCATATGAGTCCACCATACCTACCTATATGCGGTATCTACCTGCCGTTCCAAGTAAATTTGCATGTGCCACTCTCTAAACCTTCAAGAAATAATCTGTTTTGCATGCCCAAACCGCTCATGTGGTGACAAGGGGCTATCAGTATCTTCCATGCTAGGCGTGTTATCCTCGATATGTGTTTATTCACTATCACTCACGAGAAAGGGGTCGGTAATTGGAATGCCTAGTTCCATGCTCAAATCAAAAAGATAATTGCAAACAGAACTCCCCCTGGATTGTTGTTGGTATGGACGGCACCCGAGTATTCGGCTAGTCTTGGAGTGTGATTGATCGGTGGTGGGGGAGTCAACACTTTACATTTCTATTTGGGAACCGCCTATAGTATGTGTAGCATGGAAGATGGTGAAAACTCTTGGTCATTGCGTTGACAATAAAAGCATGCCACCCAAAATTATTTATCTCTATTTTAAAAGCTTGAGCTCTAGCACCTCTGCAAATCAATGCTTCCCTCTGTGAAGGGTCTGTCTATTTATGTTTCTGTTGAGTCATCCTCTTCTTATAAAAGCACCAATTAGAGAGCACCTCTGTCATTTATATGCTTTGCTTTCAATTGATATTGAGTATGACTGTGACTGGATCTTCTTTGCCATGAATTACAATGTTCAATCAACCCTTGGCCTTTGAAGGTGCTCTGCATTTTTGTTTTGCGGTCTCAGAAAGAGTTAGCGAGATACCATCTATTCATATTGCTTCATGATTGTTTTGATTGAAGTGTTGACATTTGAAACTCATTATTATTTCTCGCTAATTGATTATGCAATTGATATGACTTTACCATGAGACCTAGATGTCATTGCTTATGTGGTTAGCTTGTGATCTTGCTGAAAATCTGAATATGAGTTAGACATAGTTGCAACAACAATATCAAACAGAGTTCGTAAAAGTTTATGTTTTGTCTCTTTCAGTTTGTCAACTAAATTGCTTGAGGACAAGCAAGGCTTTAAGATTGGGGGAGTTGATACGTCTCCATCGTATCTACTTTTCCAAAATCTTTTGCCCTTGTTTTGGACTCTAATTTGCATGATTTGAATAGAACTAACCCGGACTAATGTTGTTTTCAGCACAATTGCCATGGTGTTGTTTTTGCACAGAAATAAAAGTTCTCGGAATGACCTAGAAATTTATGAGGATTTTTTGTGGAATATATAAAAAATACTGGCGCAAGAATCAACCGGAGGAGTGGAGCGTGGAGCCCACAAGCCCACCAGGCGCGGGCCCCCCTGGCCGCGCCTAGCACGCTTGTGGGGCCCACGGAGCTCCACCGCCTCCAACTCCAGCTCTATTTAGTCCCGTTCATCCAGAAAAAAATCAATGAGAAGAGTTAATCGCGTTTTACGATACGGAGGCGCCGCCACCACCTGTTCTTCCTCTGGAGGGCAGATATGGAGTCCGTTCTGGGCTCCGGAGAGGGGAGATCGTCGCCATCGTCATCACCAACCTTCCTTCATCGCCAATTCCATGATGCTCTTCATCATTCTTGAGTAATCTCATCGTAGGCTTGCTGGACGGTGATGGGTTGGATGAGATCTATCATGTAATCGAGTTAGTTTTGATGGGGATTGATCTCTAGTATCCACTTTGTTCTGAGATTGATATTGCTACTAGTTTGCCATGCTTAATGCTTGTCACTAGGGCCCGAGCGCCATGATTTCAGATCTGAACCTATTATGTTTTCGCTAATATATGTGTGTTCTTGATCCTATATTGAAAGTTGTAGTCACCTACTATGTGTTATGACCCGGCAACCCCGGAGTGACAATAGCCGGTACCACTCCCTGAGATGACCATAGTATGAGGAGTTCATGTATTCACTAAGTGCTAATGCTTTGTTCCAGTTCTCTGTTAAAAGGAGAACCTTAATATCCCGTAGTTTCCATTAGGACCCCGCTGCCACGGGAGGGATGGACAATAGATGTCATCCAAGTTCTTTTCCCTAAGCATGTATGACTATATACGGAATACATGCCTACATTACATTGACGAACTGGAGCTAGTTACATATCTCTCCGTGTTATAACTGTTGCATGATGAATATCATCCGTCATAATTATCCATCACCGATCCAATTCCTACGACCTTTTCCTACTGGTCCTTGCTTCGTTACATTGCCGCTATTGCTATCGCTGCTGCTACTGTTACTCTGTTGCTACTGCTGTCACTGCTCCTACTGTTATTGCTACTGCTGTCACTATTGCTACTGGTTACCGTTGCTACTGTTGCTATCACACTACCTTGCTACTGATACTTTGCTGCAGATACTAAGTCTTTCAGGTGTTGTTGAATTGACAACTCAACTGGTAATACTCGAGAATATTCTTTGGCTTCCCCTTGTGTCGAATCAACAAATTTGGGTTGAATACTCTACCCTCGAAAACTGTTGCGATCCCCTATACTTGTGGGTTATCATTCGGCTAAAGGGGTAACGGGAGAACCGCTGTGATTGTACTTCCACCTGGTCTGGTTAAGTACCTCAATGGAGAAAGCCAAAAACTAACTATCATAATAAGCGAGAACCAGTCTGCAATCCGAGGACAAATATTAAATTAAGAGCAGCTTGGGGTTTATCATGTTACGGGAAAGGATTGAAGTCATACAAACCAAGTGATAATGGGGTTTTACACCATGGTATAACCGAACATCACGATTTGCAAGGTTGCTCCAATTGGCCCTTGTAGTCAAGGTCCTATGGTTAAGTGAAAGACTTACACCCATATAGTCTGATTGCCTTGTTTTCTCCGCACTACCACTTTAGGGCACCAAGACATTGGCTAAGGGTAACAATGCGGAAGCCGAAAATACCCCTGATAGTTTCTGTCAGGCGGCTCAAGCCGATGACTGGAAACTTTCAGGTTTGAAGCAACGACATAGGAGTTAAAATTAAAAACAAGACAATACATGGTATACCATGCAAAAAGTTAATAGTGTCGTATCATACAAAATTCAACCACTTTACATGATAAGGTTTTCATTCGAATATTACATCATTGGAGCACTATGCTTCCATAGTCCGAGCACCTTTCATTATAGTGGAGAAGTATAGCTCGGGGCTCCTATGTTATTTTACATACAGTGGAGGAGCGGTGGCCATCTTGGAGGATTCCACTTTTGGCTAATGCACCATGGTTCTTGCAAAGGCCATCTAAGCTCCCTTGATGTCGACAGAGCGCTTCATGATGTCAATCTGGGGTGCACCAGCAACCAACTTCTTTACCAAGGCAAAATAGCTGCTGGGCAGTGGCTCTAATAGCCAAAGCCTGATGCAAAGATCCTTCATTGTCGGCCATCTTGTGTGGCTCCATCAGTTATTTCTGCTGATCGAACACAAGAAGGGGTTGCTCAGGGGCTTGAAACTACGCCTAGAACAACCTTTGCTCGGCTTCACCCACTTGGGATGCATAATGCTTTGAAGCATCATCCGCACTCTTCGAGAGAACCACAAACGCGCGTGGAAAATCCCACACTCAAGTAAGCAATTCAAACCTTTTTCCATCGAAAATACACTGCAGTATATCTCTCTTACCATCGGTAATTTGCTTGATTTGGTGGATCTCCTTCCGATGAATGTGTGCCACCTTTCGTGCATCTTGGAGTGCGACTGTTGCTGAGGATAGCTCGATAGATTTTTCTCTATTTTTATGCTCAAAGACCTCATTTTTAGTGAAGGCGTCCTTGAGCTCTTATTGCACCTCAGTAACCCTGGCCTCGTGCTTGTCACTGATAGACTTGACCATCAACATGTCGGCCGCAGCCTGTAAGGCAACTTCCTTCTTAGCCATGCATAGTTCGGCTTTGAGCCTCTCGACGTGAGCGGCAGCAGCTATGATTGTCATGCAAATTAGTCACGCTTGAGGGCACAAATAATAAACACCTCACTTTTTATGTGAAAACTAAGCGTTCAATACTTACCTTGTGCGTCATCAAACCGCCTATTGAGGCGGTCCGACTCTTCCTCGGAAATCTTCAGTTTCTGGTTCATCCACGCCAACTCGATGGAGTTGGGGGCTGCTCACAAGGTTTAGGCATGCACATAAGCATTTTTAGACTCTCAAACTTCTTAGATTTTTCCGAAATCCTCTGCTAGGGGTTTTTTTTATCATCCTACCAAAGTCTTGGGCGCTATGAGAAACTTTTTTAGGAATGTTTTCCGAACTATTTTGACCCCCGCATGAGTTTTTTTAAAACTCACACAGGGTTCGGGGGCTACTGAGCATAGGAATGCTAATAAACACTATAACAAACACATTTACTTTGTGAGTAAAAAAAGTGTGTGGATTACCTTGAAGCCTACCAATAGACCGTTGAAGGCCTGTTTCAGATCGTTGTCAATGGAATGAATAGTTTTCAATATCGCGCTCAGATGAGCGAGGTGCTCTTCGTGGATGGAAGAGTCATTTAGACCCTCCTCCATCATGATCGTCCACCCAGTTCGGAGTTCCTCTATTGTGGACGGCTCCGGGTGCGGCGTAGTAGTTTCCCTTCACGAAGATACTGCTACTAATGGCTCCAAAGACTGAGGGGCCTTTGGAATTATCTTCGGAGGGGACCAAGAGTGTCCAGGCCCTCCTTCCTTTCTTGCTAGGAGGGGTCATCCTCCTAGTCCTTTTTCACTGAGCTATCAACCTCAGCTATGATATCATCACCCCCGGTGTTAGATCATATTTCTTCATATGTGATTCTGGTAATTGATCACAATCCCTATGGACTAATGGCGGCCTTAAGTTATATTCGAAGGATTTTTCCATAGGCACTTCTTGAAGTCCATCTATTGGTTTCAAGGAGTTTATATGATGCCCAAGGTGGTATTCAAGGTTTTATCCAAAAATTGGTCATAAAGACACAAGGTTGATCAACACTACGTAAAATAGTAAATCAAGTTTATCAACACACAAAGTGTATAAGATGTACCAAGAAGGATCAAGTGATCCCATGGTATGGCAAGCATCATCCATTACACTTTGTGTACTAACCCATGGTCTTCGTGAGAGTTCTAGGTAGGGTTAGGTGTGTTTCCATGGGTTTGCGTCAAGAGGAAGATATCATTCAACCCATGGAATATTGCGGTGTGCAAACTCAAGTGGAGCATCACAAAGATATCATACTTGAAGCTTGCGGTCCAATATGGTGAGAATGGACTTGTGAAGATGTGGTGAAGAGTGGCTCAGCCATAGTGAGTATGGGGGAGCAATCAACTAATCTTCATCAAGCCAATGCAATTAAGAAAGGTGGTCCATCTTGAGGAAGTCAAGATCGTCATTATCTAGCTCAAGTGTACTATGTGCAAGGTATAGGTTTGCCCTTGATAGGTTTTTCTATTTTAGGATAGATTGTCATACTGTTAAGGGGGGTTCTCAAGTGAGTAGCTTGATCGCATCGTTTGTTGAGAGGTCAAACCATTTGCATCCTTGCATCATCTTTCTTGGTTCTTGTTTGGTGATTCTCTTTGCGATTTTTAGGGCTTATGGTCATCTTTATGACAATCTCGAGTTCATCAAAAACGGATTTCATGTGCATCTTCTATGATGTTTTCGATGTTGTTCTTATCGGTTCTTCATTCATAGAGGTTTCACATCTCTATATCATTGGCATTTTTCGACTACTCTTTTTGCTATAACCATTCGTTGTTTGGATAGTAATTGTCTCTTCTATCCAACAAGCTTTAGTTTGCTCAATTCGGAGCTCATATGCGAAAGTTATCACTATTTTTGTCTTACTTGTTTTTGACTAAGAGGTTGTACCGCCCCTAACACAGGTTGTATTGCTCGACCGGTACAACCGGTGTTTGGAGCGGTTGTACCGCTCTAGAAGAAGTCCGGAGGTTGTACCGGCCATGTGCCGCACTACCACCGGACTAGGTTATGTTATGGTGTGGTTCTTGGGCGGTTGTGGACCGGTTGTACCGCTATATTATATATCCCGGTTGTACCGCCTGCATCACCAGTTGTACCGCCCCTGTGTTATTCTGCACATAATGGGTAGATTTGTGATACGTGTAAGTGAAGTGTGAGAAGCTTATTACTTTGGGGTGCTTTGTACCCTAATACTTGTTCTTCTTGGGTGCATTGGCATCCTAGAAGCTTGGTGGTGCCTCAGAGCTCAATCATTGTGGTGTAAAGCTCCGGGCAAGCGTCGGGGTGTCCAATTAAGATGTGGAGATTGCCCTGAGCATTTGAGGTTACCTCAAAGCCATATTACATTGTGGTGAAGCTTCGTGGTGTTGTTGGGAGCCTCCAATTAAGTTGTGGAGATTGCCCCAACCTTTTATGTACGGGTCCGGTGACCGCCCTCAAGGGTCCCTTGGTGGAATCACGACATCTTGCACTATGCGAGGGCGTGAAGACATTACGATGGCCTTAGTGGCATCTTGAGGAGCATTGTGCCTCCACACCGCTCCAAATGAAGACTAGCATCCGCAAGGGTGTGAAATTCGGGATATATCATCGTCTCTGCGTGCCTCGGTTATCTCTTACCCGAGCCCTTTACTTATGCACTTTACTTTGTGGTAGCTATATTTTTTCTTGTTATATATCTTGCTATCACTTAGTTGTTTATCTTGCTTAGCATAAGTTGTTTGTGCACATAGGTGAGCCTAGTTGTTCTAGGTTTTGTGCTTCAAAAATTAAATATTAGTTTTATTCCACATTTTTTCAAGGCTAAACAGTAATTATTTTAAAACGCATCTTCACACCCCCCTCTAGGCGACATCCATGTCCTTTCAATTGGTATCAGAGCTAGGTCTCTCATTAATAGGTTTTACCACCTATAGATTAATGATGTCGACTAAGGGTTTAGAATTCTCTAACACTCTTAGTTTTGATGGCACAAATTTTGATGTTTGGGTAATTCGCATGCTTAATCTCTTTAGGGTCATGGATCTAAATTTAGATAAAATTGTAGATATGGGATTTTCTCGTCCAAAAGATTCTCAAAACATATATTTAGAGGATGAGAAAAACTCGTATCTTAATGCTCAAGCATTTAATGTGATTTTTTATGCATTGAACAATGTAGTTACATTTGAACTCATGCCATTCCAGGATGCTCATGAGTTATGGACAAAGTTTCAATATAAATATGGCGTGTCCATGATTTGTAGGGATGATTTTTCCCCCTCCATACCTGATGACCCACAAGTATTGGGGATCAATCGTAGTCCTTTCGATAAGTAAGAGTGTCGAACCCAACGAGGAGAAGAAGGCTGTGAGAAACGGTTTTCAGCAAGGTAATAACTGCAAGCACGGAAAGTAGCGGTAACAAGTGATGGTGTCGTAAGGTGAAACGTAGCAAGCGAGAAGTAACAAGTAACAAGTAGTAGCAACGGTGCACCAAAGTGTGCCAATCCCTTTTGTAGCAATGGCCAAGCCCGAGCAAAGTCTTATAAGAGGAAAAACGCTCCCGAGGACACACGGGAATTTCTGTCATGCTAGTTTCATCATGTTCATATGATTCACGTTCGTTACTTTGATAGTTTGGTATGTGGGTGGACCGGCGCTTGTGTACTGCCCTTACTTGGACAAGCATCCCACTTATAATTAACCCCTCTCGCAAGCATCCGCAACTACGAAAGTAGAATTAAGACAACGTCTAACCATAGCATTAAACTAGCGGATCCAAATCAGCCCCTTACGAAGCAACCCATAGACTGGGGTTTAAGCTTTCGTCACTCTAGCAACCCATCATCTACTTACTACTCCCCAATGCCTTCCTCTAGGCCCAAATATGGTGAAGTATTATGTAGTCGATGTTCACATAACACCACTAGAGGAAAACAACATACAACATATCAAAATACCGAACGAATACCAAATTCACATGACTATTATTAGCATGACTTATCCCATGTCCTTAGGAACAAAAGTAACTACTCACAAAGCATAATCATAATCATGATCAGAGGTGTAATGAGTAGCATCAAGGATCTAAACATAAACTCTTCCACCAAGTAATCCAACTAGCATCAACTACAAAGAGTAATCAACACTACTGGCAACCTTACAAGTACCAATCGGAGTCGCGAGACGGAGATTGGTTACAAGAGATGAACTAGGGTTTGGAGAGGAGATGGTGCTGATGAAGATGTTGATTGAGATGACTCTCCTCCGACAAGAGGAGTGTTGGTGATGACGAAGGCGATGATTTCCCCCTCCGGGAGGGAAGTTTCCCCGGCAGGATCGTCCTGCCGGAGACCTAGATTGGTTCTGCTCAAGTTCCGCCTCGTGGCGGCGGCGAGTCCACGAAAAAGCTCCACCTTGATTTTTTCTCGGACGAAACACTTCGTATAGCAAAAGAGGGGGGCCAGTGGGCCACCAGGGTGCCCACAAGCCCTGTTGTCGCGGCCAGGGGGGTAGGCCGCGACAAACAGGCTTGTGGGCCCTTGGGAGCTCCCCTCTGACACTTCTTTCGCCCAGTATTTTTTATATATTCCCAAAAAATTCCACATTGATTTTCAGGACATTTGGAGTTGTGCAGAATAGAGGACTCAGACTTGCTCCTTTTCCAGTCCAGAATTCCAGTTGCCGGTATTCTCCCTATTCAAACAAACCTTGCAAAATAAGAGAGAAAAGGTATAAATATGGTTCCACAAAGTATAATAACAGTCCATAAAGCGATAAATATCAACATGAAAGCATGATGCAAAATCGACGTATCAACTCCCCCAAGCTTAGACCTCGCTTGTCCTCAAGCGAAAACCAAGACCCAAAACATGTCCACATGTTTAGGGATGAAGGTGTCGATAAAACATAATACGGACAGGAGGGCATCATGATCACACATAGAACAACAATACATCATAGAGATTCTTATGAGAAAGTAATAATTCCTTCACAAAGCAAAGTATGAAACAAAAACCTTACCGAGAAGTAGCCAACAACAGTCCATAGTCATTGAAGCAATTGCAATTTATCATATTATCAGAAAGAGTCAAATAAGAGCTTGTAAGGCAAATCCACATACTCAATCATGTCTTTTGTTTTCCACAGTTGTTACAACTCACGTTGTATTCATGATATCAAAGTTTCAGTTGGACACAGAGAAAGATAGGGGCTTATAATTTTTTCTCCCAACGATTTACCTCAAGGGTAAAGTCAACAATAATAAAGCATAAGTACTCAGCTCCAAGTTGATATACGAATATAGATCTTTCCCAAGCATATGACGTTAACCAAGAAAAAGGCTAAATAAGGAATTGGTGAAGATCACCATGACTCTTACAAATGCAAAAAGTAAAGATACAAGATAGGCCCTTCGCAGAGGGAAGTAGAGGTTGTCATGCGCTTTTGAGGTTTGGATGCGTGTCCTCTTAGTGCGGAGGAATGTCACTTTATATTGCCTCCTGTGATAAAGAACTTTATTATGCAGTCTGTCGCTTTTATGTCTTCCTCATCACAGGTTCGTACAAAGCTTATTTTCCACACACTAATAGATCATACATATTAGAGAGCAATTTTTATTGCTTGCACCGATGACAACTTACTTGAGGGATCTTATTCAATCCATAGGTAGGTATGGTGGACACTCATGGCAAAACTAGGTTGAAGGTTTATGGATGCACAAGTAGTATCTCTACTTGGTGCGGGAGTTTTGGCTAATATGAGGTGGAAGCAATCGTCACATGCTAAGGGATCTCTAATCATATAACATTGTTTGGAACCAAGCAAACACAATTCATTATGTTGTCTTCCTTGTCCAACATCTACTTCTAACCATGTAATAGTTTGGTGAGTGCTCACAATTATAGAAGGTATGAGGTCTATGTTGGTTTATTCTCTCAACAAGTTTCAATCATCATACTTGTTATATGTGAAGCTATCACTTTCCATAAGATCATCTCATGATCTTTCATGCTATCGTTCTTTTCATACTTTTGATCACGACACAAAACAAAGCCCTTGACTGAGATATTCTTTATTATATAGCTCGCAAGCTCGAATACACCGGGGGAGACAAAAGGCAAAAGACTCAAACTAAACACTAAAGACTTATTCCACTAAGTGAAGAAATAAAAACTAAAAAGGAAAGAACTAAAACAAAGGTAAAAGCAAAAGATATAAAGGTGATACGATACCAGGGCAACTCCCCCAAGCTTGGCATAAGCCAAGAGTGTTGCCCATACCAATGCTTAGTGGTCTTCCTTTGGTGGTGATGGTGGCGAAGTTGCAACATGAGTTTGATCCTCCATCTTTAATTCCAAGAGAGCTATCAATCTTCGAAAGTTGTTTTCCAGCAAAACAACTTCACGAGAAAGGGAAATATTGCGAGAACGAGTTGTTTCACAAAACCTCAAGAGTTCAATCAAGGATGGAGACAGCACGTGGAGGAAGGGTTGGAGAAAATCTACTCCTTCAACGTCTTCAATGTTGATCATAGGTTGAACTTCCTCCCTAGCTTGGGTTTTCTCCTTAGCTTTGTCCTTGGCTTCCGTGACTTCTACTCTTTTCAGATCAGCATCTACTTCTTTATGAACTTGAGGGATATTATTCTCCCCAACAGATTCCTGAGACATCTTTGCTCTAAATCTACGGTAGACAATAGGCTCGAAACGAAAACAGAGGAAAACTGCGCGATACAGAGATCAAAACCCTCGGGCATATATATAATGATTTTTTCTGGACCAGAAGGAGTGCTCTGCAAGAAAACGGAGTCCGGGAGGCACACGAGGTGCCCACAAGCCCTGTTGCCACGGCCAGGGGGGAGACCGTGGCAACCAAGCTTGTGGCCGCCTCGTGCGCTCTCCAGACTGCTTTTTATTTTTCTAATTTTCCATAATTTCCAAAACGGAGAAAATTTCCTATTGGAAAAGTTTCGGAGTCCAATTACTTATCGAAAAACATACCTCATCGTTTTCAGGGTCTGAAACAGGCTCATAAACATCCCTTATGTACTCCTCTGGAGTTATGATATTGATGATACTGGTCTCAACATTTATGGGAGTACCAGAGATGTAATGCTTGATTCTTTGCCCATTTACCACTCTAGGAAAATTACCTTCCGTGTTATTGATTTTGATGGCACCGGAACGATATACTTCCTCGACAACGTAGGGACCTTCCCATTTAGAGAGAAGCTTGCCTGCGCAGAATCTTAAGCGAGAATTGTATAGCAGGACATAATCACCTACATTGAACTCTCGTTTTTGTATTCTTTTATTGTGCCATCTCTTAACCTTTTCCTTGAACAACTTGTCATTCTCATATGCCTGGGCCCTCCATTCATCTAATGAGCTGATATCAAACAACCGCTTCTCACCGACAAGTTTGAAATCGAAGTTGAGCTGTTTGATTGCCCAATAAGCTTTGTGTTCCAGCTCAAGAGGTAAATGACAGGCCTTACCGTAAACCATTTTATACGGCGACATGCCCATGGGATTCTTATAAGCAGTCCTATAAGCCCATAGTGCATCGTCAAGTTTGCTAGACCGATTCTTTCGAGATCTATTGACGGTCTTTTGTAAGATAAATTTGATCTCCCTATTACTCAACTCCACTTGACCACTAGACTGAGGATGATAAGGAGATGTAACTATGGTTTACATCATACTTAGCGAGCATCTTGCGGAAAACACCATGAATGAAGTGTGAACCGCAATCAGTCATCAGATATCTAGGGACTCCAAATCTTGGGAAAATGACTTCTTTAAGCATCTTAATAGAGGTGTGGTGATCAACATTTCTAGTGGGGATAGCTTCTACCCACTTAGTGACATAATCCACATCAACTAAGATGTAAGTATACCCATTGGAATTCGGGAAAGGTCCCATATAATCAAAGCCCCAGACATCAAATGGTTCAATGACAAGTGAATAGTTCATAGGCATTTCCTGACGCTTACTGATGTTCCCTATTCTTTGGCATTCGTCACAACACAAGACAAACTTACGGGCATCCTTGAAGAGAGTGGGCAAATAGAACCATGATTGCAATACCTTATGAGCAGTTCTGTCTCCAGCATGGTGTCCTCCGTCGGCTTTGGAGTGACACTTCTGCAGGATCTGTCCCTGTTCATGTTCAGGCACACAACGTCTAATAACACCATCTACTCCTTCCTTATAAAGGTGAGGATCATCCAGAAAGTAGTGTCTCAAATCAAAGAAGAATTTCTTCTTTTGCTGGTAGGTGAAACTGGGTGGTATGTATTTGGCTACGATATAGTTTGTGTAATCAGCATACCACAGTGCACTATGTGAAGTGCGGATGACATTCAATTGCTCATCAGGAAAGCTGTCATCAATAGGTCGTGGGTCATCAAGGACATTCTCTAGCCTAGACAAGTTATCTGCTACAGGGTTATCAGCACCCTTTCGGTCAACAACGTGCAAATCAAATTCCTGTAGCAGGAGAACCCATCTGATTAGCCTAGGCTTAGCGTCCTTCTTCTCCATAAGGTACTTAATAGCAGCATGATCAGAGTGAATAGTTACTTTGGAGTCAACTATATAAGATCTGAACTTTTCACATGAAAACATGACTGCTAAAAACTCCTTCTCCGTAGTGGCATAGTTTCTTTGGGCACTGTCTAGAGTTTTACTAGCGTAGTGAAAGACATTGAACTTCTTGTCAACTCTTTGTCCTAGAACAACACCAACAGCATAATCACTAACATCGCACATGATTTCAAAGGGCAAGTTCCAATCAGGTGGTTGAACAATAGGTGCGGTTATCAAGGCCTTCTTAAGTATTTCGAAAGCTTCCTCTCAATCCTCATGGAAAACAAAAGGAACATCCTTTTGCAAGAGGTTGGTAAGAGGCCTAGAAATCTTAGAGAAGTCTTTAATGAACCTTCTATAGAAACCAGCATGACCTAGGAAACTTCGTATACCTCTGATATCTATGGGGCAAGGCATTTTCTCAATTGCATCTACCTTAGCCTTATCAACTTCAATGCCTTTCTCAGATATTTTGTGTCCTAAGACGATGCCTTCATTAACCATGAAGTGGCATTTCTCCCAGTTCTAGACGAGGTTGGTATCTTGGCATATCTGTAAGACTCGATCAAGGTTGCTGAGGCAATCGTCAAAGGAAGAACCGTAAACGGAGAAATCATCCATGAAAACCTCAACAATCTTTTCACAAAAGTCAGAGAATATAGCCATCATATATCTTTGAAACGTGGCAGGTGCATTGCACAAGCCAAAAGGCATACGTCTATAAGCAAAGGTACCGAAGGGGCAGGTGAAAGTGGTTTTCTCGTGATCAGATATTGCAACAGGTATTTGCGAGAAACCTGAATAACCATCTAGAAAGCAGAAGTGTGTGTGTTTAGATAGCCTTTCTAGCATTTGGTCGATAAACGGCAAAGGATAATGGTCTTTCCTGGTTGCCTTGTTCAGTTTTCGGAAGCCTATCACCATCCTATAGCCAGTAATAATCCTCTGTGGGATTAGTTCATTCTTATCATTAGGAACGACGGTGATACCTCCCTTCTTAGGTACGCAATGTACTAGACTTACCCAATCACTATGAGCAGCAGGATAAATGATTCCTGCTTCCAGAAGCTTTAATATTTCTTTTCTCACGACCTCTTTCATCCTCGGATTTAATCTCCGTTGATGATCAACAACTAGCTTAGAATCAGGATCGGTTTTAATCTTGTGCTGACATAGAGTGGGACTAATACCCTTAATATCATCAAGAGTATATCCAATAGCAACACGGTGCTTCCTCAAAGTTTTTAATAACTTCTTCTCTTCGTGATTCGAGAGGTGAGCATTAATACTAACAGGATATGTCTCCTTCTCATCAAGGTAGGCATACTTAAGAGTATCAGGCAACTGTTTAAGCTCAAACACAGGATCACCCTTTGGTGGGGGAGGATCACCAAGCAGTTCAACAGGCAGATTATTCTTGAGAATAGGATATTGTTCTAAAACAATTTTATCTATCTCATCTCTTTCATCCATATGCATATCATTTTCATGCTCAACCAGATATTGCTCTAAAGGATCCGTAGGAGGTACGGAAATAGAGGCAAGAGCAATGATTGCATCCCTACCAGACGAATCCTTTTCATGGGGTTGTCTTCCAAACTTGGAGAAGTTAAATTCATAAGACCCACCCTCGAAACTAACAGTGACAGTCTGTTTCATGCAATCAATGTGAGCATTGACAGTGTTGAGAAAGGGTCTACCATATATGATGGGACAAAAGCTATCTTGTGCAGTAGCAAGGACGAGGAAATCAGTATGATACTTCGTCTTACCACACAGGACTTCTATGTCTCTCACAATTCCCAGAGGGCAGATAGTGTCTCTATTAGCTAGCATAATAGTGACATCAATGGGTTCTAACTCAGCAGGTGCAATCTCATCTTTGATTTCATCATATAGGGACCGGGGTATTGCACTAACACTAGCACCCATATCACATAAACCATGATAACAGTGATCTCCTATCTTGACAGAAACAACGGGCGGGCCAACTACAGGTCCGTATTTTTCTTACGCGTGAGGTTTCGCAATTCTAGCGGAGTCCTCACAGAATTTGATAACATGCCCGTCTATGTCTTCGGATAAGAGATCTTTGATAATAGCAACACTAGGTTCAACTCTAATTTCCTCAGGGGGTGCAAGTGGTCTAATGTAACCCCTACATATCACAGTTGGAGCTTTAGAATAACCCTTTTTCCTAGCAGGGTAAGGTGGTTTCTCAGCGTAGGCACAAGGAACAATAGGATCACTAAAGGCAATGACTTTCTCTTCAACTAGATTGGGTTTAACTATGTTGACTTCTACAGGCGGATGATACTTAAACCACTTCTCTTTGGGAAGATCAACATGATCAGCAAAGGATTCACATAGAGAAGCTACTATCTCAGAGTCAAGTCCATACTTAGCGCTAAAATCTCTAGAAGTGTTTGTTTCAACAAAAGATTTAACGCAATCAAACTGGAAATTCACACCTGACTCCTTACCTTCTTCAAGCTCCCAATATTCAGAGTTACGTTTTATTCTTTCCAATAAATTCCACTTGTAGTGAATATCCTTCTTCATAAAATAACCGGTATAAGAAGTGTCAAGCATGGTACGATCTTCATGAGAAAGCCGAGCATAAAAGTTTTGAGTGATAATTTCTCTCGAGAGCTCATGATTGGGGCATGAATATAGCATTGATTTAAGCGTCCCCCAAGCTTGAGCTATGCTTTCCCTATCACGAGGCCAAAAGTTATAAATATAATTCCAATCACGATGTACAAAATGCATAGGATAAAACTTTTGATGAAATTCCAATTTCAACCGATTGTAGTCCCATGATCCAGTGTCATCACATAGCCTATACCATCTCAACGCCTTATCCTTCAAATATAAAGGAAAGACTTTCTTCTTTACCTCATCCTCGGTTAAACCTGCAAGCTTAAATAAACCACAAACTTCATCTACATAGATTAGATGCAAGTCTGGATGTGAGCATCCATCTCCTGTAAAAGGATTAGCCAGCAGTTTCTCAAGCATACCCGAAGGAAATTCATAAAGGATATTTTCAGTAGGTACCTCAGGTTGAGGAACAACTGCTCGTGCTTCTGTTCGTGGTGAAGATACCCCGAACAAATTCCTCAAAGGAACAGTTTCCATAGTGACAAGTGACAATAAATTTCAGCACAGTATATAAATGTTTCCTTACCAAATTCCACTTACCAAAGACGCTTCCCTCCCCGGCAACAGCGCCAGAAAAGAGTCTTGATGACCCACAAGTATAGGGGATCAATCGTAGTCCTTTCGATAAATAAGAGTGTCGAACCCAACGAGGAGAAGAAGGCTGTGATAAACGGTTTTCAGCAAGGTAATATTTGCAAGCACTGAAAGTAGTGGTAACAAGTGATGGTGTCGTAAGGTGAAACGTAGCAAGCGAAAAGTAACAAGTAACAAGTAGTAGAAACGGTGCAGCAAAGTGTCCCAATCCCTTTTGTAGCAAGGGACAAGCCTGAGCAAAGTCTTATAAGAGAAAAAACGCTCCCGAGGACACACGGGAATTTCTGTCATGCTAGTTTCATCATGTTCATATGATTCACGTTCGTTACTTTGATAGTTTGGTATGTGGGTCGACCGGCACTTGGGTACTTCCCTTACTTGGAAAAGCATCCCACTTATGATTAACCCCTCTCGCAAGCATCCGCAACTACGAAAGAAGAATTAAGACAACATCTAAACATAGCATTAAACTAGTGGATCCAAATTAGCCTCTTAGGAAGCAACACATAGACTGGGGTTTAAGCTTCTGTCACTCTAGCAACCCATCATCTACTTACTACTCCCCAATGCCTTCCTCTAGGCCCAAATATGGTGAAGTGTTATGTAGTCGACGTTCACATAACACCACTAGAGGAAAAACAACATACAACATATCAAAATACCGAACGAATACGAAATTCACATGACTATTTTTAGCATGACTTATCCCATGTCCTCAGGAACAAAAGTAACTACTCACAAAGCATAATCATAATCATGATCAAAGGTGTAATGAGTAGCATCAAGGATCTGAGCATAAACTCTTCCACCAAGTAATCAAACTAGCATCAACTACAAAGAGTAATCAACACTACTAGCAACCTTACAAGTACCAATCGGAGTCGCGAGACGGAGATTGGTTACAAGAGATGAACTAGGGTTTGGAGAGGAGATGGTGCTGATGAAGATGTTGATGGAGATGACTCCCCTCCGACAAGAGGAGTGTTGGTGATGACAAAGGCGACGATTTCCCCCTCCGGGAGGGAAGTTTCCCGGGCATGATCATCCCGCCGGAGCCCTAGATTGGTTTTGCTCAAGTTCCGCCTCGTGGCGGCGACGAATCCACGAAAAAGATCCACCTTGATTTTTTCTCGGATGAAACCCTTTATATAGCAAAAGAGGGGGGCCAGTGGGCCACCAGGGTGCCCACAAGCCCTGTTGCCGCGGCCAGGCGGGTAGGTCGTGGCAACCAGGCTTGTGGGCCCCTGGAAGCTCCTCTCTGACACTTCTTTCACCCAGTATTTCTTATATATTCCCAAAAAATTCCACGTTGATTTTCAGGGCATTTGGAGTTGCGCAGAATAGAGGACTCAAACTTGCTCCTTTTCCAGTCCAGAATTCCAGTTGCCGGTATTCTCCCTCTTCAAATAAACCTTGCAAAATAAGAGAGAAAAGGCATAAGTATGGTTCCACAAAGTATAATAACAGTCCATAAAGCGATAAATATCAACATGAAAGCATGATGCAAAATGGATGTATCAATCCCCGGTCGTATATATTGTCTTCTCAACTTCATCTACTTCACCTACATGTGGATTGCCACAAGGTAATGATATGGTGAGTAGTGGTGTTCATTGTAATGATGATTGTGGGCTTATTGTTGATGATCATTGTCACATCCCTGACCCCTTAAGCAAGTTAGTCTTGTGCTCATGTCTTCTTTGCATTACATCTAAGAAATTGTCAACAAGAACAACGAAAGAGGTGAAGGAAAAACTCAAACCCTAGCCACTTCTTCAAATAAAGGAAATCTCAAAACTAGTTAAAATCAATGAACCCAAAATGGCCTCAAGAAATGTTCAAACTTTCTGATAAATCATGAAAGTAAATGAGCATTGGAGAAAAATATTTTCTTGACACTTTAAGCATTTTAAATAAATGCAAAAGCTACTGGTTTCAAGTTTTAAATTTGAAATCAGAAACTTTAAATTTTGAAAAATGTTAAAAATTTTGGAAATGGTTGGAAATATTCCAACAAATATTCAGGTGTGTTTAAAATAGTTTTTACAAACCATTTTGGAGCTGAAATAAATAGCAAACAATAGTTAGCAAAACAGAAACAAAATAGAAAATAAATAAGAGAAAGAAATGACTTACCTTTATTTGTCGCCGGCCCAGCCCACCAGGGGCTCCCCGGTCATCTTCCTCCTCCTGCCAGAAGGCAGGGGAGAATATGAGCACGGCGGCCGAGCCGGCCACCTCCTGCCTGCCTGCTCGCTGCTGGAGGCCTCCAAGAGCGCCAGCGCGACGCCCGCGTCTTCTTATCCTCCTCCCCGCGGCTCCATCCTCTCCCTAGGCCTCTCGATCCCCTTTCCCTCTCGAATCTCTCTCTCCCCGAAGCTCCGGTCGCCGTCGATCTGTCGTCTCCCGGTCCTCCCTGACCCTGCCGGCAGCCTCACAAGATCCGTCGTGAGCTCCTCTTCCTGTTCCCCCTCTTCCCGAGGCCTTCCCCCTCCTCTAACCACGTTAGCCGCCGGAGCCCGAAGGACCTCGTCGCCGGCCATGTCATTGCCGTCGTTGTGGTACTCGGCTCGCGAGGCCGAGCTCAGGAATGAGCTCCTCGAGCTCTATAGATGGCGTAGGCTCTCTCTCCTAGCTCGCTAGCCCCCTGCATCGGCACTTTCGTCGACGCCCGAGCCGCAGCCGCCGCTGGCCTCATCGCCGACAAGGATTCCAGTGACCACCGGGTCCAGCTCCACTCCAGATAGATGTGGCGTTTCACCAGCTGCCTGTAGCTCTCTTCTACACCCAAAACCGACGGCCGTAACGCTGTCTGGCTCTCTCCGGCGAGCCCTCCGCCGCGCCCGTGGTCGCCGCCGGCCATACTCCGGTGGGGGCCGACGTGGCCGAGTTAATCCAGTAGTTTAGAGGCTTAAACTCTTGCTGACAGTGGGCCCAAGGCCAAGTCAACTTAGTTAAGGGTCTGGTCACCGCGGGATTAACCCCAGAGAGGCTGACCAGTGGGTCCCCCTGTCAGGTTTGACCTGAACAGGTCGGCTGACCTGCTGATGTCACTCTGACGCAATAAAGAGATTTTTCAGTATAAGAATAATTCCAGAAATGTTTAAAACTTCAAAAATTCATAGAAATTAATCTGTAACTCCAATGAAAATAATTTATATATGAAAAAGTATCAGAAAAATTCAAGGAATCTGAATATGCTACTTTCAATCATGTTTGAAAAAGTTACAGAACCCAAACATGTAGATTACTGAATATGTCAACTCTTATAAATACTTTATAAATGGAATATGAAAAGTAATTAAATTTCTTTTTGTTTGACATGATCAAACATTGTTATAATAACAAACCAGTACCTTAACATGACATCTCATGCATGCTAACATCAAGTTGATCTGAGCATCAGGTCGAATCAATTAAATCGGTATCCGAGAATACCTCGTTTGAATTGATATTTGAATTCAATTCAAATCAACTTCAAACCTAATACATGTTGATTATAATAGCATGTCACTTTGCATTCTCATGCCATGCTCATGCATCATCTTGATTGCATATGATTGTTATTGATTGTTGCCATTCATTTCGGTAGGCTCCGCACCCCCGGATTCCACCGAATATCCGTCTGACGGATATTTTCCCTCCTATGAGCAACAAGGCAAGCAACCCTTTTGATCATCCCGATAATTCCCATGTTCTTGCTCCTGCACTTAATTATTGCATTAGGATCAAATGCTTCAACTGCTTTTGCCACGTTAGTTGAACCCACTTCCTTTGCATGACCTAACCTTGTCACAGTAAATAGCCGAACCTTGCAACCTAGCATACCTGGTAGTTGCTTGAGCTATGATGTGCCTTATCCTGCTATGCATGCTATGCTTAGAGTTGTGTATGGTCTGTCGTCTGGGAGATGAACATAATTGTGAGAATATGTTCGGTAAGCAAAGGTTGTGTGTTGAACCTGACTTGGTAAAGGTACCGGTGAAAGGCTGTGTAGGAGTACATGGCGGGTTGTTTCATTGGAACCGTCCATAGGAACTGAGTTCCGTGTATGTAATCCAAGACTAGTTACTACCACATGCTGGGCCCTGAAATATGACCCCGCTCGGCCTATTAATCGCTTAGTACTCGGTCCAGGAGTTGCAAGTAGTTTCTGGTGTTTATAGTAATGCTTGAGGCCGTGCATGGTGCTGACCTGAGAGGTGGGCCGTGATGCGGTAGGTAGTGGCACGGTCTACCAAGTGGCCCCCGGATGGTGGGATTGGGAACCCTGCGCACATCGTTTGAGGCCGTGGCGGAAACCTCGGCCGGACTTCCGTACGGGTTACTCTCAGATAGGCGATAAACCTGGACTAGGTACTAGTGTGGTTAACGGTCATGGCCGACTCCCTCCCTGGGCTTCCGCTTGAAGGTTGCCGAGGTGCATGACGTGCACATGGCGATAAGTGGCGAGAGCGTGTGTGACGAAGTACACCCCTGCAGGGTTATGATCTATTCGAATAGCCGCGTCCGCGGATATGGACTACTTGGAGACATATGTTGTTCATAGATAACTTCAATGCCTACTCATAAAATTGCCAAGATAAGCGTGAGTGTCGTGGACGGCATTTCTGTATGGAGACGGAATGATTCCACGATGGTGTATTGTTGTGGTGTTAGTGGACTCGTGTGCGAGAAATCAAGTTGTCAAAATTATTTAAAAATGCAAGTTGTCTAGCCACGAGTCAGATGCTGGCTTTCCGCATGAAACCCCACAATACCTTCTTGATACCTTGCATGAGTAGTTAGTTATCCTAAAGTCTTGCTGAGTACCTTCGTACTCATGTTTGCTTAATAAATGTTGCAGAGGTTGCTAATGACCCTAATGGAGGGTTCTTCGTAGACATCGACGACGACGAGTAGCTGGTGTCCCAGCTACGATCTGGCCCTACGTTGCATCTGTAGTATAGTCAGGCCATGTGCCTTCTAGTTGCCCTGTCTGTACTCAGACAGTTTAAACTCTTCCGCTGGCTTGTAACTGAATGACTGCTATTATGGGTCGTGAGACCCTTAATGTGTAATATTATGTGTGTGGCTCTTCCGAGCCTCTTAAATAAAGGTTGTATGTTTATGGTTATGTTGTGATGCCATCGATGTATCTATACATATCGGTATGCCATGCGTACGTGTGTCGTACTTGATATGTATGGGGTTCGATTACTTAGTCGTGAACTTTAGTAGCACTCCTTACAAGGAAATGCCCCTTTGTGATCCAATGAGCCTTGGTAGTTCGCTACTGCTCTGGACACATTGGTTGACCGGCATGTGTCCTTCTTAGCTGTTGTGTCTGTCCCCTTTGGGGAAATGTCACGCGATGTAATAGAGTCCTTGTAGCTTGCTATGACTCGTCTACATTCGTTGATGACCGACACCTGCTTTGTTGGGTCATGTATGCCTGTCCTTGTGCGGTACTGCCACTTTGGTTTATGACTAGACATGTCGATCCGGGTTCTTTGACATTGGAATGCTAGCGACACTATTGCATACGTGAGTCAAAATATGCAAACGGTCCCGGCTAAGGTAAGGCTGCAGCCGTGGAGTTAACCGTGCGTGAGACGGCAAAGGGATGCGATGGGTTACAGGCTGGATTCCTATGGCTTAGGATCGGGGTTCCGACAGCGTTGGTATCAGAGCCTGACTGACTGTAGGATTACTAAGCCAAACTGGTCGAAGTTGAGTCTAGAATTGCTTTAGTTATAAATAAGGGAATTGTTTGTGGGAGGGAACGTAAGACTCTTGTTCTCTTCTCAAGTTATTCTATTCTGGTCATCCTCGTCTTTTCTGCGGGAATTAAGGACTAGGTTACTCATCTTCTTCTAGGCTCGTGTTTCTGATCGGTAGATTATAGGACTACGGGTCAAGAGATATTGGGTTTCTTTCTTTCCTAGGAAAAAAAAGGAAGTAAGTTTGATGATCAGAGAGTTGAACTTTATAGTTGAGTGGTTACGCTATTCCATTTTTTAGGTTGTCTCAAAATTTGTTTTTGAGCATTTACAGCCGTTATGCTGCCCAATTTTGCATTCGGAGCTCTAATGCTTTTGCATTACTCTCTATTTACAGATGCCTGGCCGTCCTTCTCGTCAGGTGGTACGTCTGACCAGGTGCATTGATGTGCCGGGTCATACGGCCATGCTGGTCAGGGTGATGTCGGTGTGCGGTTACCGCTGGTACCCCGAGTACACAGTGGAGGAACAGTACCGAGACTTCAATCAGAGCCAGTACATCTACACTGTTAGGGTATTTCCAGACTACCCTGGAGCTGAGAAGCCAATCCATTGGTCCTATGGGTTGGGGGTCACCGTTGACATGGCAGTACATGATGCTGCCTATTCAATGCTGACCATTATGAGAGCGAGACATGCACTGCTGCAGAATTCAGAGTTCTGCTATGTTCCGGCCTCTCAGCCTGGTGAAGAGGGATACCTCAGTGGAGTCTATTTTGATTCTTCTATGGAGCATCCACTACTGCAGTCCACTGTTGAGATGCTAGAGAACAGAGACAGGGATGCTCGTGCTCTCCGCATGGAGCTTTATGCTACCCGTGCCTGTTTGTGGACGGCTTTGACGCAGCTGGCACCGGTAGTCCAGACAGGGTATGGAGAGATGGAGATGCTGAACCCAGTTAGGACCCATCTTCCGGCCCATGTTGACTGGCCAGCTATAGGAGGAGTCACACCTCTTCGGGGACCCCTCTTACCACCAGTCAAGGGACCAAGGCCACATCCGTGTCCTTATGGATCCCAGGGATCTCAGGCTAGAGTGTTTCCTGATCCGCAGGTTGAGCTTCCAGGTCATGGAGGTAATCTCTATGAGATGTTCTATGCGGATGCCTGAGCTGTGAGCGGAAGGATAGTATGGTAGTAGCCGTACGTTCACAGTCCTGCGTGACTTGTGAAGTATGCCTGTGATGTGAAATGAATTCCGGAGGCCTAGATAAATAATGTATAGGAAGCTTGTAAGCCTCTGATGAGTAGTTTCATAATTTCAGTAGTTTGCTCTTCGAGTAAGTTTGTACTGAACTATGTAAGGGTGTGTATGAACCATGGTGTATATATAGCAGTTGCTTGTTACCATGTTGTTCGGATATTCATTTCCGCATTCCGTGTGTTCAGTACATTCTTAATCCATAGCTAGTATTGATATGATCTTGGTCTAAGCTATGAGTTTGTTTGTCAGGATGGTGTTCACCAGGTTGAACCGTGCCCCTGGTCATGAGCAAGGCGAGGGTAGTCAAGCATCGCAGGAAGACCTGCCTCATCCGCCCTCTCTGGCGGAAGTGATGCTTGAGGCAGAGAGAAATAAAAGGGAGACCAATCGACTGTTAGAGCGTATTGAGCAGAATACGGCTCGACAGCCTAGGAATGCCGCAGTGTCCCTCAATGACTTTGTGAAGTTGAATCCTCCAAAGTTTCATCATTCCGTCGATCCCCTCGACGCTGATGACTGGTTGTGCAGCATCTCACGCAAGATTTGCTCTGCGAATGTGTCTGAGGCCGACAAGGTGACCTTTGCGGCGTATTTCCTGGAAGGACCCGCCAATCTGTGGTGGGAGAATTTTGAAGCTATGCGTCCCGCGAAACCAGTAGCCACATGGGCAGACTTCAGTGCAGCTTTTCGTCTGCACCATATTCCAGAGGGCCTGATGGACAGAAAGAGAGAGGAGTTTTGTGCCTTCACTCAGGGCAAGTTGTCTGTGGATGCCTATAGCCGCGAGTTCGGTAACCTCGCCCGATATGCAACAGAGGAGGTGTCTACTGACGCCAAGAAGCAAGCAAGATTCCGTAAGGGTCTGAGCCCTGAGCTTCGTCGTGATCTGCGCCTCCATGAGTGTGCAAGCTTTCAAGCCCTGGTCAACAAAGCGATCAGTGCCGACACTGGTCATACTGACTTCGAGGCCACAAGGAAGCACCCCCGTGAGTTTGGCTCGTCTTCTGGTTCCGCGTTTCCAAAACGCAGGCTGTGGGTTCCAAACAGTTCTCTGCCGCCAAGATACACTCCGAGGCCATCCTACGTGGCGCCTCAGACGAATCAGGCGAACCCTCCAGCAAAAGCTTATGGTGGTCCAGCTAGCAATGCTGCACCACATGCCAACCAAGTGATATGCTACAAGTGTGGAGAACCAGGGCACTATTCCCGTGAGTGTCCTCAGAATGTGGGTGCCAAGCAACCCGGAAGGTCCGTCGGGCAAGCCAAGTCGGGCAAAGCTTACTATGTGAAGCCAACTCCTGCACATGGCCGTGTGAACTATGTGTCAGCAGAAGAAGCTGCAGAGGATCCCGACGTCATGCTGGGTACGCTTCTTGTTAATCATCACCCAACGTCCGTTCTCTTTGACACTGGGTCTTCTCATTCCTTCATTTCAAAAAGTTATGCACAGTTGCATAACATGTCTTTTTGTGATATGCCAATCCCATTGGTTGTCCAAACCCCTGGTAGTAAATGGCAAACCTCTAGGATAACCTATGACAACGACATTCTAGTATACAGGCTAGTTTTTCTAGCCTCATTGATAGCCTTGAAATCTTCGGATATTAATATCATCTTGGGCATGGACTGGATGTCAGCTCACTATGCCAAGATTGATACTCATTCTAGAAATGTCCAACTTACCCATCCCTCGGGTGAGATAGTAAATGTCTCTACTCGAGTTGCCAAATGCCAACTCTATTCCTTAAATGCCAACCCTGTTCCGGAACTTGAAGACATTCCGGTAGTCCGTGACTTCCCGGATGTTTTTCCAGAGGAACTGCGAGGAATTCCACCTGACAGAGATGTGGAGTTTGTGATAGATCTTGTTCCGGGAACTGTCCCAATAGCCAGAAGACCATATAAGATGGCACCCCTGGAGCTAGCCGAACTTAAGAAGCAACTGGATGAGGCCTTGAGCAAAGGTTTCATTCGTCCTAGCTCTTCTCCTTGGGCTTGTCCCGTCCTCTTCGTCAAGAAGAAAGACGGAACGGATCGGATGGTTGTAGATTACCGACCAGTTAATCTGGTCACTATAAAGAACAAGTATCCGCTCCCCAGGATCAACGACCTGTACGATCAGCTCACTGGATCCTCAGTCTTCTCCAAAATGGATTTGAGGTTGGGATACCATCAAATCAAGATCAAGAACGGGGACATTCCAAAAACGGCTTTTGTTACTCGTTATGGCCAATACGAGTACACCGTCATGTCCTTCGGATTAACCAATGCCCCAGCCACTTTCTCTCGTCTGATGAATTCAATCTTCATGGAGTATTTGGATAAATTCATCGTGGTATACCTCGATGATATTCTCATCTACTTGAAGAACGAACAAGAACATGCCGAGCATCTAAGGCTGGTATTGATGTAACTTCAAGAGCATCGCCTTTATGCCAAGTTTTCAAAATGTGAATTCTGGTTACCAGAAGTGACCTATCTAGGCCACGTAATCTCTGGTAAGGGTATTGCTGTCAATCCCGAGAGAATTCAAGCTGTCCTTGATTGGACTCAACCTGAATCGGTTAAGCAAGTTAGGAGTTTTCTTGGTCTAGCGAGCTATTGTCGCCGCTTTGTCGAGAATTTCTCCAAGGTTGCAAAGCCCCTAACTGAACTCCTCAAGAAAGATAAAAGGTTCGAGTGGACACCACAGTGTGAGCATAGTTTTCAGGAACTGAAAAGACGCCTGACTTCCACACCTATGTTGCCACCACTAGATTTTTCTAAGGACTTTGTTATCTACTGCGACGCCTCGCGACAAGGATTAGGTTGCATTCTCATGCAAGATCGTCATGTGATCGCATACGCATCTCGACAGTTGCGTCCACATGAGGATAATTATCCCACACATGAGCTTGAGCTTGCAGCTATGGTCCATGCACTAAAAACCTGGCGACATTACCTTCTGGGTAATTGTTGCAAAATATTCACTGATCACCAAAGTCTGAAATATATCTTCACCCAGCCGGATTTGAATCTCAGGCAAAGACGGTGGGTTGAGTTGATCTCGGATTATGACTTAGGGATAACTTACACCCCGGGGAAGGCCAATGTTATGGCCGATGCACTAAGTCGTAAATCTTATTGTAACAATTTGATGCTACAACAAGGTCAACCACATCTCCATGAGGACTTTCGGACGTTGAATCTTCATATTGTTCCTCAAGGATTCCTTTCTACCCTAGTGGCGAAGCCTACTCTTAAGGATCAAATTATAGCTGGCCAAAAGCGTGACAAGGGTATATCACGGATCAAGGAGAATATTTTTAGCGGAAACGCTAAAGAATTTTCCATGAACGATCAAGGTGTTGTGTTCTTCCAGAACCATCTAGTGGTTCCTAAGAACCCACATCTAAGGCAGTTAATCCTTAAGGAGGCTCATGATTCTCCTCTCACCATTCATCCCGGTAGTACTAAGATGTATCAGGACCTACGCCAGAGGTTCTGGTGGACTAGGATGAAGAGAGAAATTGCTGAGTTCGTTGCTAACTGCGACGTTTGTCGTCGAGTTAAGGCAGAACATCAAAGGCCTGCTCGCACCCTTCAACCTCTAGCTATTCCTGAATGGAAATGGGATAAAGTTAGCATGGATTTCATTACCGGATTTCCCAAGACCAAGAAAGGGAATAATGCTATCTTTGTGGTCATTGACCGTCTTTCCAAAGTGGCTCATTTTCTTCCTGTTCGTGAGAGTATAACAGCTAGCCAGCTAGCAGAGTTAGATATCTCCCGAATAGTGTCTCTTCATGGTGTTCCCCTGGAGATTAACTCGGACCGTGGGAGTATCTTTACTTCTCGCTTCTGGGAATGTTTTCAGAATGCCATGGGGACTCACTTATCCTTTAGCACTGCTTTCCATCCCCAATCAAGTGGTCAAGTAGAAAGAGTGAATCAAATCCTAGAAGATATGCTCCGAGCTTGTGTTATATCGTTTGGTATGAATTGGGAGAAGTGCCTTCCATTCGCCGAATTCGCTTATAACAATAGTTATCAATCAAGCTTGGGCAAAGCCCCTTTTGAAGTTCTCTATGGATGAAGATGTCGAACACCTCTTAATTGGTCAGAAACCGGAGAGAGGCGACTCTTTGGCCCGGATATGATCCAGGATGCAGAAGAGCAGGTTCGCATTATTCGTGAAAAGTTGAAAACAGCCCAGTCTCGTCAAAAGAGCCAATATGATCGTCATCATAAGGTTGTGACATTTGAAGTTGACGAGAAGGCTTACCTTCGGGTTACACCTTTGAAGGGTACCCATCGATTCGGTATCAAGGGCAAGTTGGCTCCTCATTACATTGGTCCTTTTTGCATTCTTGCCAAACGAGGAGAAGTTGCCTACCAGTTGGAACTTCCTCCACATCTTTCCAAGGTTCATGATGTTTTCCACGTCTCGCAACTCAGGCGTTGCTTTTCGGATCCTATCCGAGTAGTGGACCACGAAACGCTTGATCGCCAAGATAACCTTTCATACCGAGAATACCCCGTGCGTATTCTTGATCAAGCTGAGCGTACCAACTCGACGTCGAAATCTCAAGTTTCTTAAAGTTCAATGGTCAAATCATTCTGAAAAGGAGGCAACTTGGGAAAGAGAGGATCGTCTCCGACTTGAGTATCCTGCGTTATTCCCGACGACTTCTAAATCTCGGGACGAGATTCCTTTGAGTGGGGGTGAGTTGTCAAATCCCTGACCCCTTAAGCAAGTTAGTCTTGTGCTCATGTCTTCTTTGCATTGCATCTAAGAAATTGTCAACAAGAACAAAGAAAGAGGTGAAGGAAAAACTCAAACCCTAGCCATTTCTTCAAATAAAGGAAATCTCAAAACTAGTTAAAATCAATGAACCCAAAATGGCCTCAAGAAATGTTCAAACTTTCTGATAAATCATGAAAGTAAATGAGCATTGGAGAAAACTATTTTCTTGACACTTTAAGCATTTTAAATAAATGCAAAAGCTACTGGTTTCAAGTTTTAAATTTGAAATCAGAAACTTTAAATTTTCAAAAATGTTAAAAACTTTGGAAATGGTCGGAAATATTCCAACTAATATTCAGGTGTGTTTAAAATAGTTTTTACAAACCATTTTGGAGCTGAAATAAATAGCAAACAATAGTTAGCAAAACAGAAACAAAATCGAAAATAAATAAGAGAAAGAAATGACTTACCTCTATTTGTCGCCGGCCCAGCCCACCAGGGGCTCCCCGGTCATCTTCCTCCTCCTGCCAGAAGGCAGGGGAGAATATGAGCACGGCGGCCGAGCCGGCCACCTCCTGCCTGCCTGCTCGCTGCTGGAGGCCTCCAGGAGCGCCAGCGCGACGCCCGCGTCTTCTTATCCTCCTCCCCGCGTCTCTATCCTCTCCCTAGGCCTCTCGATCCCCTTTCCCTCTCGGATCTCTCTCTCCCCGAAGCTCCGGTCGTCGTCGATTTGTCGTCTCCCGGTCCTCCCCGACCCTGCCGGCAGCCTCACAAGATCCGCCGTGAGCTCCTCTTCCTGTTCCCCCTCTTCCCGAGGCCTTCCCCCTCCTCTAACCACGTTAGCCGCCGGAGCCCGAAGGACCTCGTCGCCGGCCATCTCATTGCTGTCGTTGTGGTACTCGGCTCGCGAGGCCGAGCTCAGGAATGAGCTCCTCGAGCTCTGTAGATGGCGTAGGCTCTCTCTCCCAGCTCGCTAGCCCCCTGCATCGGCACTTTCGTCGACGCCCGAGCTGCAGCCGCCGCTGGCCTCATCGCCGGCAAGGATTCCAGTGACCACCGGGTCCAGCTCCACTCCAGATAGATGCGTCGTTTCACCAGCTGCCTGTAGCTCTCTTCTACACCCAAAACCGACGGCTGTAGCACTGTCTGGCTCTCTCCGGCGAGCCCTCCGCCGCGCCCGTTGTTGCCGCCGGCCATACTCCGGTGGGGGCCGACGTGGCCGAGTTAATCAAGTAGTTTAGAGGCTTAAACTCTCGATGACAGTGGGCCCAAGGCCAAGTCAACTTAGTTAAGGGTCTGGTCAGCGCGGGATTAACCCCTGAGAGGCTGACCAGTGGGTCCCCCCTGTCAGGTTTGACCTGAACAGGTCGACTGACCTGCTGATGTCAGGCTGACGCAATAAAGAGATTTTTCAGTATAAGAATAATTCCAGAAATGTTTAAAACTTAAAAAATTCATAGAAATTAATCTGTAACTCCAATGAAAATAATTTATATATGAAAAAGTATCAGAAAAATTCAAGGAATCTGAATATGCTACTTTCAATCATGTTTGAAAAAGTTACAGAACCCAAACATGTAGATTACTGAATATGTCAACTCTTATAAATACTTTATAAATGGAATATGAAAAGTAATTAAATTTCTTTTTGTTTGACATGATCAAACATTGTTATAATAACAAACCAGTACCTTAACATGACATCTCATGCATGCTAACATCAAGTTGATCTGAGCATCAGGTCGAATCAATTAAATCGGTATCCGAGAATACCTCGTTTGAATTGATATTTGAATTCAATTCAAATCAACTTCAAACCTAATACATGTTGATTATAATAGCTTGTCACTTTGCATTCTCATGCCATGCTCATGCATCATCTTGATTGCATATGATTGTTATTGATTGTTGCCATTCATTTCGGTAGGCTCCGCACCCCCGGATTCCACCGAATATCCGTCTGACGGATATTGTCCCTCCTATGAGCAACAAGGCAAGCAACCCTTTTGATCATCCCGATAATTCCCATGTTCTTGCTCCTGCACTTAATTATTGCATTAGGATCAAATGCTTCAACTGCTTTTGCCACGTTAGTTGAACCCACTTCCTTTGCATGACCTAACCTTGTCACAGTAAATAGCCGAACCTTGCAACCTAGCATACCTGGTAGTTGCTTGAGCTATGATGTGCCTTATCCTGCTATGCATGCTATGCTTAGAGTTGTGTATGGTCTGTCGTCTGGGAGATGAACATAATTGTGAGAATATGTTCGGTAAGCAAAGGTTGTGTGTTGAACCTGACTTGGTAAAGGTACCGGTGAAAGGCTGTGTAGGAGTACATGGCGGGTTGTTTCATTGGAACCGTCCATAGGAACTGAGTTCCGTGTATGTAATCCAAGACTAGTTACTACCACATGCTGGGCCCTGAAATATGACCCCGCTCGGCCTATTAATCGCTTAGTACTCGGTCCAGGAGTTGCAAGTAGTTTCTGGTGTTTATAGTAATGCTTGAGGCCGTGCATGGTGCTGACCTGAGAGGTGGGCCGTGATGCGGTAGGCAGTGGCACGGTCTACCAAGTGGCCCCCGGATGGTGGGATTGGGAACCCTGCGCACATCGTTTGAGGCCGTGGCGGAAACCTCGGCCGGACTTCCGTACGGGTTACTCTCAGATAGGCGATAAACCTGGACTAGGTACTAGTGTGGTTAACGGTCGTGGCCGACTCCCTCCCTGGGCTTCCGCTTGAAGGTTGCCGAGGTGCATGACGTGCACATGGCGATAAGTGGCGAGAGCGTGTGTGACGAAGTACACCCCTGCAGGGTTATGATCTATTCGAATAGCCACGTCCGCGGATATGGACTACTTGGAGACATATGTTGTTCATAGATAACTTCAATGCCTACTCATAAAATTGCCAAGATAAGCGTGAGTGTCGTGGACGGCATTTCTGTATGGAGACGGAATGATTCCACGATGGTGTATTGTTGTGGTGTTAGTGGACTCGTGTGCGAGAAATCAAGTTGTCAAAATTATTTAAAAATGCAAGTTGTCTAGCCACGAGTCAGATGCTGGCTTTCCGCATGAAACCCCACAATACCTTCTTGATACCTTGCATGAGTAGTTAGTTATCCTAAAGTCTTGCTGAGTACCTTCGTACTCATGTTTGCTTAATAAATGTTGCAGAGGTTGCTAATGACCCTAATGGAGGGTTCTTCGTAGACATCGACGACGACGAGTAGCTGGTGTCCCAGCTACGATCTGGCCCTACATTGGATCTGTAGTATAGTCAGGCCATGTGCCTTCTAGTTGCCCTGTCTGTACTCAGACAGTTTAAACTCTTCCGCTGGCTTGTAACTGAATGACTGCTATTATGGGTCGTGAGACCCTTAATGTGTAATATTATGTGTGTGGCTCTTCCGAGCCTCTTAAATAAAGGTTGTATGTTTATGGTTATGTTGTGATGCCATCGATGTATCTATACATATCGGTATGCCATGCGTACGTGTGTCGTACTTGATATGTATGGGGTTCGATTACTTAGTCGTGAACTTTAGTAGCACTCCTTACAAGGAAATGCCCCTGTGTGATCCAATGAGCCTTGGTAGTTCGCTACTGCTCCGGACACATTGGTTGACCGGCATGTGTCCTTCTTAGCTGCTGTGTCTGTCCCCTTTGGGGAAATGTCACGCGATGTAATAGAGTCCTTGTAGCTTGCTACGAGTCGTCTACATTCGTTGATGACCGACACCTGCTTTGTTGGGTCATGTATGCCTGTCCTTGTGCGGTACTGCCACTTTGGTTTATGACTAGACATGTCGATCCGGGTTCTTTGACATTGGAATGCTAGCGACGCTATTGCATACGTGAGTCAAAAGACGCAAACGGTCCCGGCTAAGGTAAGGCTGCAGCCGTGGAGTTAACTGTGCGTGAGACCGCAAAGGGATGCGATGGGTTATAGGCTGGATTCCTATGGCTTAGGATCGGGGTCCCGACAATCATTCATCATTATCTTATTGCAATGCTTCATCTTTGGACATTAACACTTCGAGCACTCTAGATGTTTTACATGCTTGTTTTGATAGTCCTTGCATATCATGTAGAAACTACTTGTCTACATCTCATGATGATATGCTTGCTATATGTTGTTTCCATAATAAAAATGTATCTATTTCCTCGAGTCATTGTGTTAACAATGTACAGGAAATCCATCACTCCATGGAACAAGATGTGGCCTTGAATGATGCTTCAAGGGATCCTACATCATCATCTATTGTTTCTCACTTTTGCCTTATGGCTAAGGCTTCAAAGGTAACTCCTACTTTGAATCCCAATGTATCTCATGATGATGATGTTGATGATAATGAGGATGAGGATAATGATGAAGAGAGTGATAATATTGCATCCTTAAAACGAAGGGTGAAATGATTTTTAAAGCTCTTCATAAGAATAATATTGCTCGATCCAACTTCATGGAAATAATGTCTATTTCCATTCAGGGCAAGAAATATATTGAGGAGTTGGAAGCTCATCTCGAGGAGGATGAGGCCACCATTGAGAAAATGGAAGGTCATGAGCGTGATTTCGTGAGGGGACCTTTGCTCTAGAATTATCTAGATTAAAGGAATCCCATGATAGATCTCTCAAGGTGGCTAATGATTTTGGAAATAAAAGTGGTAACCTAGAAGTTGCTCATGCTAAACTCCTTGAGGACTATGAGCACCTCGAAAATGGCTCAAAGGCCATTAAGAATTCGCTCATCGAACTCACCGAGTCTCATGCTCAACTTCAAGCTTCTTATGCAAAACAGCTTGCCAAGTTGCCTTATCCTCTTATTGTTAATGATGATGCTTGTGTTACTAGCTCTATTTCTTATGAGGCATCCATATTAAAGGAGAATTTTAAGCTAAGGGCTAACTTGAGTTGCTATCTATCAATTCTGCAAAATTAGAAGAAAGTCATGTAATGCTCACAAGATCTCATGATGATCTTCTAGTATCATATAATGTGCTAAAGTTAGCTCATGAGGCTATTACTACCAAGGTAACATCAAGTGAGCCTCATGTGAAAATTAACACTACTTCTAGTCAAAACGCTATATTGCCATGTGCTAGTCCTCGTAATTCATCTACCCATAATGTTGCTACATCTTGTGATGAATTACTTTCCTTGCCTTTTTGCTCGAACAACGATGCTTTTACGTCCTCTAGTACTTGTGTCGATACTAACCATGTAGAGGAAAACAAAGAGCTCAAGGCCTAAGTCACTACTTTGAAGAAAGACTTGGAAAAGACTCATGAAGGGATCCACAGTCAACAATATCTTTTGTGGGCAAAAATCCCCGAATGACAAAGGTGGACTTGGATTCAACTCCAATAAGAAGAAGAAGTCTAAGAGCAACAATAAGAAGAGCCAAGAACAAATCAAGAACTCGGACATGATTGTTTGCTTCAAGTGCAAGATTCAAGGGCATCATGTTAGATCTTTCCCATTAAAGAAGAAGCCTCATAGTCACAAGCAACAAGGGAAGCCGCCACAAGTTCAATTACATGCTCAACCACAAGTTGAAGAAAGGCCTCTTCCCAAGAAGACCCAAGCCAACGCTCCTCAAATTGAGAAATGAATTGAGAAGAAAGTAAAGGGTAGATGTTACTACTTATGTCGTGAGAAGGGTCACTTCACTTCTTCATGCATGAACGGTAACTTATCCAACCCAGTCATTATTGATGATATCTATTCTCTTGGGAAGAATAAGGTTGGCAATGTGTTTTCAAGTTTGTTGGTACTCAAAGTGGTGTCAATAAAAGAACCATCTGGGTAGCCAAGCCTATTGTGACTAACCTCTTGACCCAACTTCGTTGGGGACCAACAAGCTCAAACTTGATCAATAGGTGATGATGGAGGGCATTGGAGACTTTGCTAAATTATGAAGAATTAAGAGATCTTCATCATTCATATTTTTTCAAGCCAATTCATTTGTATTAACGAGTTTCTATATTATATGCAATGTTCCTCCTTATGGTAACTTGTACTTAAATTGGTTACATTGTTAGCTACTTGCCCCTTTGCATGTTGTGGTTTTGTACCTTCCATGTGCTTGTATATGTTGTGCTTACAACTTGCTTATCTTGAGTAATCAAGTATGTGCATATTGGTTTGCACAGCATGTACACGTGAGTCTTGTGTTGAGCCTTTTTGCATATTGTTTTCTGTTTGTTGGCTCTTTTGAGAGATTAACGGATTATCCCATTTTGGGGGGCAGTGATGTTCTTTGTGCGCTTCACGATCCTGAATATGTGTGTACATGAGTAATACCACTTAGTATTGATATTACAAGATCATCTAGTCTCTATGTGGTATGTCTTACTCATGTGAAATTCAAATTCTAAATGGTCCATTAATTATCTCTTGTTGGTTTTCATTTGCCACTTGTGAATAATGTTGGGTTATCACATTATGGGGGAGTAGTATGCTATGTGCATATAACAAGTCTAGAAAATGTGTACATTTGAGATATTGCCACTTAGTGTTGATATTGTAAATTATCTTGTTCCTAAGTGGCATGTTAGCTCTACAAGCGTCATTAGCTTGTGTTTGTGGTGTGAAGATGATGTTGAATATCTTTTCAATCTACCAATGGAGTTTCTTCAAAATACTTCTTATCCTTGACATTTTTTATTCTTTTACGTGGTAGAAATTGCTATTCATATTTACATTGGATTTTGTGTATCGTTTGTTTTCCTTGCCTCTCGTGTATCTTTTTGAACATGTCTTGTGTTTCTATAGATATAGAGAAAGTGATGATCCCATCTTGTGCATTTTGTATTTAAATGAAAATTCTATACAATGCACATCTCCTGGGGGAGTTATCCTATTTACTTTAGAACACTCTGTTTATGCACTTATCAAAAAATCTTTTGATCCGCATCAAGTGTGTGTTGATGTGAGGCAAGTCTTGCTCTTTATGGTGCCTTGTGCCATCATGAAAATTTGTTGAGGGTTAGGTTTGTTTGGAACCTAGCTCTCTTTTAGAAACTAGACACCTATTGTTTGTTTTCCTTCAATTGGCACCTTGTTTCCTTTTATTTGGCATGTGACAATGGATATCACATTCCTTGATGTATCTTTTAATTGGTATCCTTCAAGTGATAATTTTTTGTTTTGTATTTTATTCTCACTTGACACCTTGTATTTTGGTGTCTTATCAACTATGTGTTGATTTGATTTTTGAAAGCCTTGAGCATCCATATTTACTATATATAGTTTCTTTTGCATGCTTTCTTTCTTTGACCCAATATATAGGGGAAACTCCACCTTGTCATAAATTGTCTAAAGTGTGCATGAAATTCAAAATCATATCTATATGCACATATTTATGTGGAGTTCGTCCTATGTATTTTCGGTTATCTAACTATTTGGTCCCAATGAGCTTGGGCACCATTTTGTTTCTGTTGTTATTCTAGGAACAATTTGAGATGCATTGGATCACTTAAAAGGAAGGTGTTTACACCATGTACGTATTGGAGCCAAGTTAGGATGATTGACGAACAATTATCTACTACATCAATCCAATGCTATCTCGGTAACAAGTATCTACTTCATGCATACACGTCTTGCATTCAACCTTTTGTAGGTTGCATCATGGCATGATTTTCTTCATTCGTTCTTGTGGTACTTGTTTCCTTTCTCAGATCATCCCAACAATGATGTATTATTGCTAGTTATGATGTCTTTAATGTTCGTAAGTTGGAAGTTCATTTATGTACAATAAGAAAAGATTAGGCCATGTGTTATGCTTTAAAGCAAATATTTTATTTGTATACTTGTGACTTCCGTTTGGATATCTTGTTCATTCCTTCTTGTAACTATTTAGTGTGTACATCCTTCTTTGTGGATATATATCATCATGATTATTGTCTACCTAGAATATTTTACACATGAGAGAAGTTGCATCTCTTGTTGATATCCTCCTTTCTTTCATGTCCACCATTGTATTTCCTTTTTCAGTTTTCGTTGGATTCGTGGAAGGATTTGTCTTATGTGCGGATCTTATATCCTTGCATCTTCATGCACTCATTGGTGGTGAAGATTATTTTTCCTCATGCTTGTCTTAATGAGGGTTTTGCCATGTCGATTGGTATCCCTCCTCTTGACAAGGTTATTACTTACTATCTTCACCATGGATTGTCACAGGCGTTGGTTCTTAATTTGCTTATTAGCAAGCTTTTGAACCCATTTGCTAGTAGTGTGTGTGTGGGAAGGATATATCTTGCACTTTGTGTCCCATTTCATCAAGACTATGTTGATGAGTAGTACTCATCCTTGTCTTAGTCTTCTCAAGTGCTTTTCCAGGACTCACGCATCATTTTGGTTGAGCCTATTCTTAAGTTGCCTCTTTTACATGATGTTGAACCATATGTTTTCTTCAAATGATATGCTTATTGTCTTATCTACGAGCTTGCACTTGTGTGTTTTTATTAATTTTGGGGGAGCAACGATCCTATTTTGTGCACTTGTATCAAATACAAAAAAATCTCATTTGTGCACAAATCATGAGGATCTTCTCTAATTTTGATAAAACACTCCTTTGCTGATATCATAATATCTTTTATTCATGTGGTTCGAAGGACCATATGTGATTATTTGTTCCTATTGGTATGTTTTGATTGCTTGCATCTCTCTTTTGTACTCGCTCCATCCCGAAATAATTGACTCAAAAGTGACTCTACTTTGCACTAAAGTTAGTACAAAGAGAGTCATTTTTGAGTCACTTATTTTGGCACGGAGGGAGTATGTCTTTGTGCCATCTGATCCTTTTTGCAATCTTTGGGTCGTTTATATAGACTGTTTTCCTCCAACTAGTTATCACTGTATATGTGTATTTATTTGCAGTCATTTCTTGAGAAGTACACACTTTTTGGAGGAACGCATATTATAGTAGCTTTCTAAGCTTTTTGTCCATTTTGATAATCGATGCCAATGGGGGAGAAGCTTAGAGAGTTTAGTTTGGATATGTTAAGAGAGCTTTGCTTTTGTTGCTTAAGCATTTGTATCTCATACCGATCCATTATTCTTTTCATGTGTGTGTTTGGTTATTATTATTTCCTTATATAAACTCTCTTGAAAGTGATTGTCATCAATTACCAAAATGGGGGAGATTGTTAGAGCATATTTCTCCATATGTGGTTTTGATAATTGATGACAATCCGTATGGACTAATGGTTGCCTTAAGTTATATTCGAAGGATTTGTCCATAGGCACTTCTTGAAGTCCATCTGTTGTTTTCAAGGAGTTTATATGATGACCAAGGTGGTATTCAACGTTTTATCCAAAGATTGGTCATAAAGACACAAGGTTGATCAAGACTAAGTCAAAGACTAAATCAAGTTGATCAACACACAAAGCATACAAGATGTACCAAGAAGGATCAAGTGATGCCATGGTATGGCTAGCATTGTCCATTACGCTTTGTGTACTAACCCATGGTCTTCACGAGAGTTCTATGTAGGGTTAGGTGTGTTTCCATGGGTTTGCGTCAAGAGGAAGATCTCATTCCACCCATGAAAGGTTGTAGTGTGCAAGTTCAAGTGGAGCATCACAAAGACATCATGCTTGAAGCTTGTTGTCCATTGTGGTGACGATGGACTTGTGAAGATGTGCTAAAGAGTCTCATCCACTAGTCTTCATCAAGACAATGCAATGAAGAAAGGTGGTCCATCTTGAGGAAGTCAAGATCGTCATCATCTAGATCAAGTGGACTATGTGCAAGGTATAGGTTTGCCCTTGATAGGTTTTCTATTTTAGGATAGATTGTCGTACTGTCAAGGGGGGCTCTCAAGTGATTAGCTTGATCGTATCGTTTGTTGAGAGGTCAAACCATTTGCATTCTTGCATCATCTTTCTTGGTTCTTGTTTGCTGATTCTCATTGTGAGTTTTGGAGCTTATGGTCATCTTTATGACAAGCTCGAGTTCATCGAAAATAGAGTTCATGTGCATTTTCTATGATGTTTTCGATGTTGGAGTTTTTGCTAGTTCTTCATTCATAGAGGTTTCACATCTCTATATAATTGGAATTTTTATACTACCTCTTCTTGCTATAACCATTCGTTGTTTGGATATTACTTGTCGTCTGCTATCCAACAAGCTTGAAATTGCTCAATGGAGAGCTCGTATGCGAAAGTTATGGCTATTTTTGTCTTACCTGTTCTTCACTCACACGTTCTACCGCCCCGAACACATGTTGTACCGCTCGACCGGTATAGCCGGTGTTTGGAGCGGTTGTACCGCTCCATAATTGGTCCATAGGTTGTACCGGCCATGTGCCGCACTACCACCGGACTAGGTTCTATTTTGGTGTGGTTCTTGGGCGGTGGTGGACCGGTTGTATCGCTACCGCTATATTACATATCTCGGTTGTACCACGTGCATCACCAGTTGTACCGCCCGTGTGTTATTCTACACATAATGGGAAAATTTGTGGGGACCTATTTGAGGGGCTCTTTGTCACGCCCAAGATGCGACCCTATCCTCAATTTGGCACGAAGACCTCGTCAGGGATAGAAGCGCATCTCGTCGTGTCGCAAGAATGGATATCGTTACAAGTACATGTACTGAAAATAAGAGATATATATACAGAGTTGGCTTACACTCACCACAAGCTACATCAGAGTCACATCACTACATTACATAAACATCAAGAGTAAGAGCAGGGTCCGACTACGGACGAAAACAAACGAGAAAAGAAGAACGACGTCCATCCTTGCTATCCCAGGCTGCCGGCCTGGAACCCGTCCTAGATCGATGAAGAAGAAGAAGAAGAAGCAACTCCAAATGAACAATCAACGCGCTCGCGTCAAGGAACATTTACCTGTACCTGCAACTGGTGTTGTAGTAATCTGTGAGCCACAGGGGACTCAACAATCTCATTTCCAAAGGTATCAAGACTAGCAAAGCTTAATGGGTGAGGTATGGTTAAGTGGTGAGGTTGCAGCAGCGGCTAAGCACATATTTGGTGGCTAAACTTACGAGTACAAGAAATAAAAGGGGGAAGCTCTACGCATAACGGACGTGAACTACTGATGATCAAATGAATGATCATGAACACCTACCTACGTCAGACATAACCCCACCGTGTCCTCGATCGGAGAAAAGAACTCACGAAAGAGACAGTCACGGTTACGCACACAGTTGGCATGTTTTAATTAAGTTAACTTCAAGTTATCTAGAACCAGTGTTAAACAAAGCTTCCACGTTGCCACATAACCGCGGGCACGGCTTTCCGAAAGATTTAACCCTGCAGGGGTGCTCCAACTAGTCCATCACAAATTACCACAAGCCGCATAGAAATCCTCAATCACGAAGCTCGCGAACTCGTCGGATTCCCTAGTGGAAAACCTCAACTTTGAGATTACCCAAAGTATCACCGGAATCCCGATGCACAAGATATCTCGTCAAAGGTAAAACTAATCCAGCAAGGCCGCCCGGCGTGTCGACGATCCCGATAGGAGCCGCGTATCTCGTTCTCAGGACACGACGGATGGAACTAGCTACGGGTGCCAAACCTCGGGTTTCCCCGTGGTGGCCCCGCAGGCAGACCATTTGGGACCAACACCATCAACACTGGCCCCCCTATTTATGTAAAATTACTCCTCGGGTTCATGACGCCCTATGCATTTCAGTGTTAACAAAATTATTATGTTGGGCAAATGTAGAACCAATGTTGGGCCTTGCCGGACCAGCTTAAATCTAAAACGAATTATCAAGGGGCCCCCATAACAACCCCGATCGTGTTAGGAGCGCTCATTTATGGAACATAACACCGGTAGCCGAAACTAAGGGGGCAAAGGTGGAACAAAACACCAGGCTAGAAAGGCCGAGCCTTCCACCTTTTACCAAGTATATAGGTGCATTAAATTAAATAGCATTAATATGGTGATATGAAAAGGAACCCATGTTATCACATGGAAGCAACTTCACCTGCAACTAGCAACGCTAACAACATGGATAAGCAAGCGGTAACATAGCCAATCAGTGGTTTGCTAGGTTGAACAGGTTGAAGCTTTCATGGCATTGTTGGGAGGCTGATATTTAACATGTGGTAGGCAACGAGACGTAATCGATAGAAGCGATAAAACTAGCATGGCAATGATAGTAATGGTATCTGGGGAAATGGTCATCTTGCCTGAGATCCCGCTTGCAAGAAGAACGGTTCCATGAAGCAGACGAACCGACGTGGTTGAACAGATCCTCACTTTTCCGACATGCTTGCGAAACTCTAATGAGACAAAGCAAATGGAAACAAGAATCAACACACAATATTCACCACAACACATGCACAACAGGATGCACTACCCAATATGATGCATGGATGCCCAACCCCTAATGATGCACTTAAACCATCCGACATCGATAAACAAATGCCACCTTATCACAAAGTGACACTTCTGCCTATATGCTCACAACTGGAATCCAGTGCCACGATTGGATTCACTGGGTTCTTCTACCCCAAATCCATATATTACACTGCTATATATGCATGCAGAAAAAAACCAGAAACAGCAAAGGAAAAACTACACAAGATCAAACTCCGCTAATAACAAGAACAGGGGATGTTCTTGATATGCCAGATTTGCCATATTCCTCTTCTGGAATAATCCAGATTTGGAAATACATCACAAAAACTAAACTAAACAAAAATCATATAAACATCAGGGGGTCCCACTGGTCATACTCCCTAGGGGCCCTAATGGGTGTATGCAAGTGGGCCATGCCCCGACAACACACACACCCCTACCGCTACACCAAACACACTAGCAATGCGCTCACACACACACCTAAAAGAAAATAAAAAGGGGGCAGGGGGAATCGAACCCTGAACCTAGGGTACCCTATGCACAACACCACACCACTATTCTACTGCAGCACAGCTGACCACGGATGGGAACTTAACCTAACTAAACTAACTCTACTGCTACTGCAACAGGAAAAAAAACAAAAAAAACAAAAGGGGCGCCAGCAGGATTTGATCCGTGGACCTCAGCTTGCTAGGTCGCTTGGATGACCAGCTGGGCTAGGTGGTTCTTTTGTGGGAAAAGATATTCCTATGCTACATGAACAAGCAACATGCTGAACCTGAACCAAAAATCAAATAAACAGCAGGGTTGTCTGGGATTCGAACCCGAGACCCCTTGGTTCAGAGTGCGGTTCGCTACCAGCTAGGCTAACAACATGCTTGCGAAAGGGAACAACATCGAGGCTTTCTATAACTACAACTTTGGACGTTCTACAGTAAAAAGAAAAAAAATACGCACAACCTGTAGGCGTACCCTGGACAGCTCAGTTCATCACGGACGAACAGAGGGCGACGCAAGAGATTGCAGGGCGGCTCCGATGGGGCTCTTTGCCGGCGGGCCGGGTAGATCCGGACAAGGGGGTCCCATTTCCGAGCTCGATGACGGCTCCGGTCACCGGCAGCCGTAGATCGAGGCACGGCTTGAAGGACCTCGGCGCCTCCATGGCTGCTCCTGATTGCAACGGGAGAGAAAGAGAATATTAGAGAGAGGTGGAGGAGCAAGAAGGAGATGGGGAGGGGAGAGGATCTGGCCTGGGAGGTCAAGGGCGGTGGCCAGAGCTCCTGGAGGCGGCGGGGTCGACGAGGCACTGGGGCACGGGGAGCACGGGGCCATGGAAGTACGGGCTCGGTCGTGGCGGGCTGTTGCTTGGAGACGGCGGCATCTGAAGATGCACGGGCTGCTGCTGCTGCAGACTTGGCAAAGCTTGGATGCAGTTGGCCTTCCTCGAGGTCGAGGAAGAGCTCGGGCTCATGGTTGCTGCTTGCGCATGGACGAAGGGAGCCGCGAGCATCCATGGACGCGTCCGGGAGGCAGGGGAGGAGGCTGTCTCGAAGGCTTGTGGTGTTTGGCTGCTGATTGGATCTGGGGGATCCCGAGGTGGGAGGAGACCTGGAGTGGGTGGCGGCGGCTATAGGACAGGGGGAGGATTTTTAGGGATTGGTCTAGGTTTAGACTAGGTGGCTTGGGTTAGATTAGGGGTTATTTGGTCCCTCCTATTAAATCAGACGGTCGGAAAATAACTAGGTTAAGGAGACCATTGGACAAACTGATGACTGTTTGCGGTAAAATGGGGTTGATCCGGACCCAATGGTCACGATCGCCCGGTTCGGGTTCCTGGAGGTTTTCGGACTGGATTGTGCGCAGGTCGGTGCACTGTGCAGAGAGGCTAGGCGGAGATGAGAGGGAAAACGGGCAGCCCGGCATCGAGGTTTCAAACACCGACAGACGTGCGACGGTAGACCGAATACGGTGCCGCTACGGTCGACCGTTCGGGTACCAGACGAACTCCGATCGCGACGAAATTCGTCAGGCGGCCTAGCTATATAAAATAAGACCGCACGTCAAATCTCAACCCGATCAGAGAAAGTTTTACGCACACTTTTAAAAAAGGGTTACGACGATGCCGCGGGCGCGTGCGAGTGCGGTCGGACTCAGAACGGACAACGTCGAGAACAGGCAACTACTAACAGATGCAAGTGTTGAAAACGGGCGGCAACGGGATGCTGATGCAATGCTAATGATGCGCATGATGCGATGATGATGCGACAAAAGAACACAGACACACGACGGAAACGAAAAGAAAGGGGAATCTTCTGGAACGTCGGTCTCGGGTTGTCACTGTCTTATTCCCCAATGATTCCCCAACTCTTGAGCTTGTTTTTGCCCCCCATTGTTGACCTTCTTAGAGCTTGCTAACTCTCAATCCCTCCAATAATTCTAGCTAGTTATTGAAGGAAAAGAGAGAGGAGATCTAGATCCACATTTCCACCAATCACTTTCTCATCTATGTGAGGGGAACCCATTGTATCTTGATCTTGGAGTTCTCTGTGAGCTCCTTGTTCTTCCTCTCATATTGCTCCATAGCTTTTGTTGTTGTGGAGGGATTTGAGTGTGAGGGACTTGAGCACTTTGTGTGTTTTTGCCATTGCATTTGGTGCATATGTTTGAGTTCTCCACGGTGATAAATGAAGTTAAGTGTGAGAATTTTATTACTCTTGGGTGCTTGGTACCCTAATACTTGTTCTTCTTGGGTGCATTGGCATCCTAGAAGCTTCACGGTACTCTCAACCCCACACTATTGCTCCCCGGCAACGGTGCCAGAAAAGAGCTTGATAATCGCCAAGTGCAAGGAATCATCGTAGCAATTTCCAAAGGTGGAAGTGATAAGTATGGAGTGTCGAACCCACAAGGAGCTAAAGGTAAGAGCAATATTCTCTCAAGTCCTATCTGCCACTAATACAACTCTACGTACGTCGAATGTTTGCTTCCAACTAGGGAAGATAAATAAAACTATGTTGTGGGTATGAAGAGAATAGCTATGCAGGACATTGGAGAACTAAAATATAAAAATAGATGTTTTTATCATAAAGTTAGAATATATTACAATATATTACAAATAGCGAGTGTGGAATAATGATGGGTCAGTGTGCGGAATTGTCCTAGGAAATTGTTAACAAGATCGCTAATCATTATTGCAATTTTATATGAGGGAGAGGCATAAGCTAACATACTTTCTCTACTTGGATCATATGACTTATGATTGGAACTCTAACAAGCATCTGCAACTACTAAAGATCATTAAGGTAAAACCCAACCATAGCATTAAAGCGTCAAGTCCCCTTTATCTCATACGCAACAACCCACCTACTCGGGTTTATGCTTCTGTCACTCAAGCAACGCAATATAAGCGAATCATGAACGTATTGCAACACCCTATAGCGGGAATCCCTCACGGTTGCGCGACATGGAGAGCACCATAGGACAACACCAATAATAAAGCATGCAACTCAAACAAATCTAGATCATGAATCAACACATAAGACAAAGGGAATCTACTCAAAACATCATAGGATGGCAACACGTCATTGGATCACAATATGTGGCATAAAGCATCATGTTCAAGTAGGGGATTACAGCGGGGTGCTGGAGAGTGGATCGCTAAAAGAATATGAGAATGGTAATGAAGAAGGTGATGTTGATGAAGACGATCACTGCTGCAATGGTTCCCCCGGTGGCACTCCGGCACCAACGGGAGAGACGGGGAGAGGGTCTCCCCCTTGTGCCTCCTCCTCCATGGCCTCCCCCCAAGGTCGGGAGAGGTTCTTCCTCTAGTCCTTGGCCTCCATGGTGATGATGGCCCCTCCGTCTTCCTCCTCCATGGTCTCCGGTGATGGTGACCCCTCCAGCAGGGTGCCGGAGAGGGCGAAGATTGATTTTTTTGGCTCTCGAGGCTTGCGGCGGCGGAACTCCCGATCTAGGTTTATTTTCAGGCCTTTCAGTATTTATAAGAATACGTGGCGTTGGAATCACGTCAGGGGAGTGCTCGAGGGGCCCACAAGCCACGGGGGCGCGCCCTAGGGGCACCCTGGTAGCTTGTGGCTACCTCGGGACTCCTCTCCGGTATCTTTTTGCTCCATTATTTTTCATATTTTTCAAAAACAATCTCCGTAAATTTTCAGCCCATTCCGAGAACTTTTATTTCTACACAAAACAACACCACGGTAGGTGTGCTGAAAACAACATCAGTCATGGTTAGTTCTAATAAAATCATATATAACTATAGTAAACATGGCATGAATACTTCATAAATTATAGATGCGTTGGAGACGTATCAGCATCCTCAAGCCTAATTCTTGCTCGTCCTCGAGTAGGTAAATGATAAAAGAAATAATTTATGAAGTGTGAATGCTACCATAGTGCATAAATTTGATCAATGATAGTTCCAAAAACTTTTTCTAACATCGTTATATATCATAAATAGTAGCTCATCTCATAAAACTTCTCATGATGAAGTAACAAGCTATTCACATGTTAAAGTGTAGACCATAAAGTTTCTTGAAAACTAACAAACTATGCTTTCAGTCACCAAACAATTGCAATTCATCTTATTTTTAGGAAGGGTATATGTAAGACCTTTGATTTAGCAAATTCCACATACTCAACTATCATATAGTCTTCCATGATTATTGACACTCAAAGCATATTTTTAGAACAAATAGCATCCATCAAACATAGAGAAAGGTAGGGGCTTAAAGTTTCGCCTCCCAACTTATTTATCATATAAGTAATTGTCAACAATAATAATTCATGATCAAATATATTTGTATGGATATATATGTTTGGATCTTTCCCCACCACATGATGCTTGCCAACTAATACATTGAGGTTGGAATAAGAAGTTAACTCAACAAGAGTAGTAAATAACATAAAGTAAATAGATTTGCCCTTCGCAGAGGGAAGCACTGATTTGCATATGTGCGAGAGCTCGAGATTTTAAAATAGATATGAATAATAATTTTGAGAGGTATGCTTTCATTGTCAACATAACAACCAAGGGATCTCGGTATCTTCCATGCTAGATACATTATAGGTGGCTCCCAAACAGAATAGTAAAGTTTTTACTCCCCTCCACCAATCAATCACACTCCACCGTGACTCGAATCCATGGGTACTGTCCATACAAACAACAATCTTGGGGGAGTTTTGTTTCATTATATTTTGATTTTATTTTTTAGCATGGAACTGGGCATCCCGAATACCAGTTGCTTTCTCATGAATGATAGTGAATCAACACATATCGTGAGAATAACCCGCCTAGCATGGAAGATACTGACAGCCCCTAGTCACTACATGAGCGAATCGGGCATACAAAAAAGAATATTATTTGAAGGTTTAGAGTTTGGCACATGCAAATTTACTTGGAACGGTAGGTAAATACCACATATAGGTAGATATAGTGGACTCTCATGGCAAGAAACTGGGTTTAAGGGTTTTTGGATGCACAAGTAGTATCTCTACTTAGTACGAAGTGTTGGCTGGCAAAAGGATCTAAACAAGCACCACATGTTGGAGGATCCATAACAATATAACTTCTATGCAAATATACCCAAACATAACTCATTAAGTTGTCTTCCTTGTCCAACTTCAACTAATTTGCTCAAGTTTGAAAAGAATTAATGGGTATCATAGAAGATGTACAAGATAGTATATTTATATGTGGAATCTCTCTTCCTTCAATATTCTATCATGAATTGTTCAAGTGACCAATGCGGTGTTTGCTAACTTTCAATAAATTTTACCACCTATGCTTCTTATATGTGAAGTCATTACTCCCCATGGGATAAGAATTTAAAACATATATAATTTCAGATTTATGATATTCAATTCATTCAACTATTTACTCATAGGATATAAGTGAAGCACGAGAGTAAATGACAAAACTACTCCAAAACATATAAGTGAATATCAATGAGTAGTCAAACAATTAAGTAGCTATGTGAGGACTTTCTCCCTCTCTCTCAATAAAGATTTTCATATCTGAGTATTTTACTTAAGTAGCAATCAAAAGAAAAATAGCACTCTGATACATCTCAAACGTATCTATAATTTTTGATGGTTTCATGCTGTTATCTTGTCAACTTTGGATGTTTTATGTACCTTTTATATCTTTTTTGGGACTAACTTATTAATTCAGTGCCAAGTGCGAGTTCCTGTTTTTTCTGTGTTTTTGACTCTTTCCATATCTGATTTTGCAACGGAGTCCAAATAGAATAAAATCCCCGAAATAATTTTTTCAAGAACGGAAGAAGATCAGGGGACTTGAGGGCCAAGGCAGGACAACCACAGGGGGCCCACAAGCCCTGTAGCCGTCACTAGGGGCGGTGGCTACCAGGCTTGTGACCTCCTTGGCGCCCCCTGACCTAGCTCCTTCACCTATATATTCCCTAAAATACAGAAAAAATAGGGGAATCCACGAAAACACTTTTCTGCCGTCGCAAGCTTCCGTTTCCGCGAGATCTCATCTGGAGACCCTTCCCGGTGCCCTGCCGGAGGGGACTTTGGAGTTGGAGGGCCTCTACATCAACATCATCGCCCCTCCAATGACTCGTGAGTAGTTCACTTCAGACCTACAGGTCCGTAGTTAGTAGCTAGATGGCTTCTTCTCTCTCTTGGATCTTCAATACAAAGTTCTCCATGATCTTCATGGAGATCTATCCGATGTAATCCTCTTTGGAGGTGTGTTTGTCGAGATCCGATGAATTGTGGATTTATGATCAGATTATCTATGATATATATTTGAGTCTTTGCTGCTTTCTTATATGCATGATTTGATATCCTTGTAAGTCTCTCCGAGTCTTGGGTTTTGTTTGGCCAACTAGATCTATGATTCTTGCAATGGGAGAAGTGCTTGGTTTTGGGTTCATACCGTGTGGTGACCTTTCCCAGTGACAGAAGGGGCAGCAAGGCACGCATCGTGTTGTTGCCATCAAAGGTAACAAGATGTGCTTTTATCATAGATATGAGATTGTCCATCTACATCATGTCATCTTGCTTAAGGCGTTACTCTGTTCTCATGAACTTAATACACTAGATGCATGCTGGATAGCGGTCGACGTGTGGAGTAATAGTAGTAGATGCGGAAAGTATCGGTCTACTTGTTTTGGACGTGATGCCTATAGATATAATCATTGCCTTAGATAACGTCACGACTTTGCGCGGTTCTATCAATTGCTCGACAGTAATTCGTTCACGCACCGTCTACTTGCTTTCATGAGATAAGCCACTAGTGAACACAACGGCCCCCGGGTCTATTCACACCTATCGTTTCCACTTTCGCTTTTACTTTGCTTTGTTTATTTTTGCTTTTAGTTCTCACTTGGCAAACAATCTATAAGGGATTGACAACCCCTTCATAGCGTTGGGTGCAAGCTCTTTGTGTTTGTGCAGGTACTTGGGACAATCCTTCACTGGATCGATAGCTTGGTTCTCAAAACTGAGGGAAATACTTAGCGCCGCTGTGCTACATCACCCTTTCCGCTTCGAGGAACACCAACGCAAGGCTCCAAGGCCACGGGGGAATCCTTTGCATATTTGCCAAGGAAGTCCCTAAAGGCGTAGCCGTAGCAGAAGAATTCCTGGTGCCGTTGCTGAGGAGTATCAAGACAAGAATAGTCTCTTGTCAGCACGCTTGTTTCTGGTGCCGTTGGAAGGTGTTTTGTTGCAATAGCACACTCCATGAATAGGACGCGTCATGTGAACGAATAAAAATTTAGGCTCAACATAGGCTAACTGATAGTTGACAAAGAGAGGTGGGATGCATAGCATCCCCAAGCTTAGTTGCTTGAGAGTTCTTGAAATATTTACTTGGAGTGCCTTGGGCATCCCCAAGCTTGAGCTTTTGTATCTCGTTCAATCCTCTCATATCATGGTTTCACCTATTCTCAAAAACTTCATCCACACAGAACTCGAAAAGAACTCGTGAGATAGGTTAGTACACACAATAATAAATCAACTCTTCATGTACTTCCACGACAAGTTGTATAATAATTTTCAGACATCCTCTATTGTTTATTATCGTTTCCACAATTTATATGTACCAATATAGGCTATGGAAACTGTAGGATAAGTAGATAACAAAACTATGACAGCAATCTGTCCAAACAGAATAGTCTTTAGCAATTTATGAAAACAGTGTACTTCTATAACACAAAAAATTATGAAAATTTAGGACATGCTATAAAATTTATGTGACAAAACTGTGTAAAAATGTTAGAAACTTTCCAAGTTCCAGTAAAATAAGAAAGTTCAAACACTACAGCAAGAGTTTCTGTTTTTACACATCACACATCAAACCATGCAATGGAAGCATCCTATTGCTATTATTGGAACCTTTTTTATTGAAAACAAAATTATAAATAACATCTATCAGAAATCAACAAAATAAAATGATGCTCCAAGAAAAACTCATATTATGTGACAAATAAAAATACAGCTCTAAGTAAGATTACTCATAGCGTTGGAGACGAAACAGGGGATGCTACAGGGGCATCCTCAAGCTTAGGCACTTGAGTCTTCCATGGATATTACCTTGGCGGTGCCTTGGGAGTCCCCAAGCTTAGGTTCTTGTCACTCCTTGTTCACCTCATATCAGTGTCTCACCCAAAACTTGAAAACTTCAATCACACAAAACTTAACGGAACTTCGTGAGAAGGGTTAGTGTAACAAAAATAGATCATTCACTTAGGTACTGTCAAGACAAGATTAATAATTGTTACCACATGATACCTACTATATTATATCATTCCCATAATGTATATTAGTGAATATAAGCTATGGGAACACCAAAATAAGCAAACTATGCATGCAAAACAGAATTTGTCAAAAACAGAACAGTGTGTGAAGATCTGTAGTATAGCCATACTTCCTTGTCTGTAAAAATTCTGAAACATCAGGAAAACCAGAATAATTTGTATATAAAGACGGTGTAAAAATTTCATATCATTATTTCGCTCCAGTGAAAAATTCAAATTCATGTACTTGAGTCTAAAGTTTCTGTTTTGGTTCAGCATCAATTCTACTCACTTTGTGAGTCATCCCAAAGGCTTTACTTGGCACTGTATTCAAATAAAAGACACAAAACATGCTTACTATAGTAGATTAATCATGTGAACTCATAAAAACAGAAGGTAAAAGTGTTGGATTGTCTCCTAACAAGCGCTTTTCTTTAATGCCTTTTAGCTAGGCATGGTTTTTTCAATGATGCTCTTCCAAGCCTAATTCTGATAAAGATTTTATTCATACTCTAAAAGGTATAAGTGAAGTTCATAGATCATTCTACAATTAATATAGATCAACCAATATCCAAGCTCATAATATATAAGTGAAGCAGACGAAGCATTCTATAAGGCCACACTCAAAATATTTAAGTGAAGCACGAGGAGCATTCTACAAAGCCATACTCAAAAGATTTAAATGAAGCACAAAGAGCATTCTACAAAGCCATACTCAAAAGATTTAAGTGAAGCACATGAATCATTATATAAATCAATAAGGATTATATCATAATAGAAGGGTGCATAAAAGAATAAGAAAAACACTAAAGACGCATATCATGTGAACAAAATAAAAACCGAGGTATACCCATAATTGTTGAAGAATAAAGATGGGATGCCTTTCGGGGAATCCCCAAGCTTAGATGCTTGAGCAACCTTTAAATATTTAATCCGCATGCCTTGGGCATCCCCAAGCTTGAACTCTTGTCTCTCTGTATTATTCTTTTATCGATACCTCCTCAATCTTCAAACACTTCATTCACAGAAAACTACACAAAACCCTCGTGAGATCCGTGAGTATAATAAAGCAAAATACTACTTTAAGTACTTTTGTGAACTCATTCCAAATTAATATTAGCATTATATCTACTGTAGTCCAACTTCACCATGGTTCATACCCCCCGGTACTACCCATAGATTCATCAAAATAAGAGAACAATGCATATAAAACAGAATCAGTCAAAAACAGGAAAATCTGTAGCAATATGGAAACTTTGTATACTTCTGTAACTCAATAATATCTGAAACTTTAGGAAGAAATACAAAAATGCATAGTAGTAATTTTTAAAAATTTCAGAAACTTTTAACATTCCAGTAAAAAACGTAATTTCACGCACTACAGCCAAAGTTTTTGTGTTTGCACTCCATACACCAAACAAGCAATCTAATCATCCTAAAGGCAAATCTTGGCACATTATTTTTATAATATAATGGATATATACAAGGGGATAATTATTTTTGCGAAACTTCCTTGAAAAATTCTACATTTCTTCCATGAGCATGAACACAAGTGTTCAAGGTCGACCCTCACTTCTCCAATGAACAACCTTCCAATCACTTATTTTTTTTAGACTTCTTAGGCATAAGAGGCAAGTAATTCTTTTTGTAGTTTTAATTTTTTAATTTTTTTGTTTGTTTCACCCACAAATATATAAAGCAAAAATGGGAAAATCTACTTAGTGAATAAAGCAAACAAGCACACGCGAGAATATCAACCCATGTTATTGCTCCCCGACAACGACACCAGAAAAGAGCTTGATTATCCCCAAGTGCAAGGAATCATCGTAGCTATTTTCAAAGGTGGAAGTAATAAGTATGGACTGTCGAACCCACAAGGATCTAAACGTAAGAGCACTATTCTCTCAAGACCTATCTGCCACTGATACGACTCTACGTAAGCCGAGCGTTTTCTTCCAACTAGGAACGAGAAATAAAACTACGTTGTGGGTATGAAGAGAATAGCTTTGCATGACATCGGAGAAATAAAATATAAAAATAGGTGATGTTATTATAAAGTTAGAATATATTACAATATACTACAAATAGCGAGTGTGGAATAATGATGGGTCGCTGTGCGGAATTGTCCTAGGCAATTGTTAATAAGATCGGTAATCATTATTGCAATTTTATATGAGGGAGAGGCATAAGCTAACATACTTTCTCTACTTGGATCATATGCACTTATCATTGGAACTCTAGCAAGCATCCGCAACTAGTAAATATCATTAAGGTAAGACCCAACCATAACATTAAAGCATCAAGTCCGATTTATCCCATACGCAACAACCCACCTACTCGGGTTTATGCTTCTGTCACTCAAGTAACCCACTATAAGCGAATCATGAACGTATTACAACACCCTACAATGGAATCCCTCACGCTTGCGAGACAAAGAGAGCACCATAGGACAACACCAATAATAGAGCATGCAACTCAAACCAATCTAGATCATCAATCAACCCATAAGACAAAGGGAATATACGCAAAGCATCATAGGATGGCAACACATCATCGGATCATAATATGTGGCATAAAGCACCATGTTCAAGTAGGGGATTACAGCGGGGTGCGGGAGAATGGACCGCTAAAAGAAGATGAGGATGGTGATGAAGAAGGTGATGTTGATGAAGACGATCACCGCGGCGATGGTTCCCCCGGTGGCACTCCCGCACCACCAGGAGAGAGGGGGAGAGCGTCTCCCCCTTGTGCCTCCTCCTCCTCCATAGCCTCCCCCAAGCTGTGGAGAGGTTATCTCTCTCGTCCTTGGCCTCCATGGTCATGATGGCCCCTCCGTCTTCCTCCTCCATGGTCTCCGGTAATGGTGACCCCCTCCAGCAGGGTGCCGGAGAGGGCCAAGATTGGTTTTTCATGGCTGTGGAGGCTTGCGGCGGCGGAACTCCCGATCTAGGTTTCTTTTGGGGGGTTTCTGTGTTTATAAGAATATTTGCCGTTGGAATCACGTCAGGAGATTGCTCGAGGGGCCCACAAGCCATGGGCGCGCCCCTGGTAGCTTGTGGTTGTTGGAAATATTCCCTAGAGGCAATGATAAAATAGTTATTATTATATTTCCTATTACAAGATAATCGTTTATTATCCATGCTATAATTGTATTGAATGAAAACATAGATACATGTGTGGATACATAGACATAACAATGTCCCTAGCAAGCCTCTAGTTGGCTAGCCAGTTGATTAAGGATAGTCAAGGTTTTCTGACTATGTGCAAGTGTTGTCACTTGATAATTGGATCACATCATTAGGAGAATCATGTGTTGGACTAGACCCAAACTATGAATGTAGCATATTGATCGTGTCATTTTGTTGCTATTGTTTTCTGTGTGTCAAGTATTTATTCCTATGACCATGAGATCATATAACTCACTGGCACAGGAGGAATACCTTGTGCGTATCAAACTCCGCAACGTAACTGGGTGACTATAAAGGTGCTCTACAGGTATCTCCAAAGGTGTCCGTTGAGTTAGTATGGATCGAGACTGGGTTTCTGGAATGGTCCGCAAACAAATATTGATATATAGGATGGTTTCATTTGGTCACCGGAATGTTTCGGTCATTTCCGGTAGTGTACCGGGAGTGACGAATGGGTTTCGGGTGTTTACCAGGAGGGGCCCACCCACCCGGGAGTGAGCCCATGGCCTTAGGGTGGCGCACCAAGTCCTTAGTGGGCTGGTGGAGTCAGCCCAAGAGGGCTATGGTGCCACAAGCAAAAATACCAAAGGAAAGAAGAAAAAAAGGAAAGAGGTAGGTGGGAAGGAAGAGGACGAGTCCTCCTTCCCAAACCGAATTGCAGGAGGAGTCCTCCTCCACCCTTTGGCCGACGCACCCTTGGGGCCCTTGTGCCCCAAGGCTAGCCCCTCCCCTTCTCCTATATATATTGGTGGTTTGGAGCTTTTTGAGACACAACTTTGCCTCGTGCAACTCAAGCTTATTCCACATAGTTTTGCCTCTAGATCGGATTTATGCGGAGCTCGGGCGGAGCCCTGCAGGAGTAGATCATCACCGCCACCGGAGCACCGTCCCGCTGACGGAGAACTCATCTACTTCTCCGTCTTGCTTGCTGGATCAAGAAGGCCCAGATCGTCATCGAGTTGTACGTGTGCTGAATGTGGAGGTGCCGTCCGTTCGGTGCTAGATCGGAACGGATCGTGGGACGACGGTGATTTGAATCACGAAGTTGTACCACTACATCAACCGCGTTTCTTAACGCTTCCCGCTTTGCGATCTACAAGGGTACGTAGATCTAATATCCTCTCATAGATGGACATCACCATGATAGGTATTCGTGTGCGTAGGAAAAAATGTGTTTCCCATGCAACGTTCCCCAACAGTGGCATCATGAGCTAGGTTCATGCATAGATGTTATCTCGAGTAGAACACAAAAGGTTTTGTGTAAGTTGATGTTTGATTCGCTGCCCTCCTTAGTCTTTTCTCGGTTTGGCGGTATTGTTGGATTGAAGAGTCCCGGACCGACATTACTCGCACACTTACGAGAGACTGGTTTCATCAAACGACATGCAACTCGTTGCATAAAGATGACTGGCGGGTGTCGGTTTCTTCAACTTTGTTGAATTGGTTTCGACCGAGGCGGTCCTTGGAGAGAGGTTAAATAGCAATTTGCACATCTCCTTGTGGGTTTTTGCGTAAGTAAGATGCGATCATACTAGATACCCATAGCAGCCACGTAAAATATGCAACAACAAATTAGAGGACGTCTAACTTGTTTTTGCAAGGTATGCTTGTGATACGAGATGGCTAATGACATGATGTGATATATTGGATATATGATATGATCATGTTGTAATAGTTAATATCGACTTGCACGTCGATGCTACGGCAACCGGCAGGAGCCATAGGGTTGTCTTTAAACTAACGTTTGTGTTTGCAGATGCGTTTACTATATTGCTAGGTCGTAGCTTTAGTAGTAATAGCATAGATAGCACGATAACGTCGATGGCGACACGTTGATGCAGATCATGATGATGAATATTATGGTGTGGCGCCGGTGACAAGAAGATCATGCCGGTGCTTAAGTGATGGAGATCAAGAAGCACAAGATGATGGCCATATAATGTCACTTATGAATTGCATGTGATGTTAATCCTTTTATGCACCTTATTTTCCTTAGAACGACGGTAGCATCATAAGGTGATCTGTTAGTAAAATGTCAAGATGAAATTGTGTTCTCCCCGACTGTGCACCATTGCGACAGTTCGTCGTTTCGAGACACCACGTGATGATCGGGTGTGATAGACTCAATGTTCACATACAATGGGTGCAAAACAGTTGCACACGCGGAACACTCGGGTTAAACTTGACGAGCCTAGCATGTGCAGACATGGCCTCGGAACACATGAGACCGAAAGGTCGAGCATGAATCATATAGTTGATATGATTAGCATAGAGATGCTTACCGCTGAAACTATTCTCAAGTCACGTGATGATCGGACTTGAGTTAGTGAATTTGGATCATTTACCACTCAAATAACTAGAGAGATGTACTTTTTGAGTGGGAGTTTATCAAGTAATTTGATTAGTTAAACTCTAATTATCTTCAACATAGTCTAAGTCCACTTTACAATATTTGTGTTGGAGATCAATGGCTCACGTTGTAGCAACCCTGAATTTTAATACGTTCCTAGAGAAAGCTAAGTTGAAATATGATGGAAGCAACTTTGTAGACTGGTCTCGTAATCTTAAGCTGCTCCTACAAGCTGGGAAGAAGGATTATGTCCTTAATGCTGCGCCAGGAGATGAACCACCCGCTACGTCTGACCAAGATGTTTTGAAAGCCTGGTTAACATGTAAGGAGGACTACTCGGTAGTTCAATGTGCAGTCTTGTATGGCTTAGAGCCAGGACTTCAACGTCGCTTTGATCGTCATGGAGAATTTGAGATGTTCCAGGAGTAGAAGTTTATGTTTCAAAATAACGCCCGGATCGAGAGGTATGAGACCTCCGATAAAATCTATGCTTGCAAGATGGAGGAGAATTCGTCTGTCAGCGAACATGTGCTCAAAATGTTTGGGTACTCAAACCGTCTAGCTGAGCTGGGGATTGAACTCCCGCAAGAGACTATCACTGACAGAATTCTTCAATCACTGGCACCTAGCTATAAGAGCTTTGTTTTGAACTATAACATGCAAGGGATGAACAAGTCACCCGGCGAGTTATTCGCGATGCTGAAAGTGGCAGAGTTAGAACTCCGGAAGGAGCATCAAGTATTGATGGTCAATAAGACCACTAGCTTCAAGAGAAACGACAAAGGCAAGAAGGGTAACTCCAAGAAGAGCGGCAAGCCTGTTGCTAATCCGACAAAGAAACCCAAGGCTGGACATAAGCCTGAAATAGAGTGTTATTATTGCAAGGGACTGGGTCACTGGAAGCGCAACTGCCCCAAGTATTTGGCTAATAAGAAGGCGGCCAAGGAAAAATCAGGTATATTCAATAAACATGTTATTGTGTACTTAACCAACTCTCATAGTAGTGCCTCGGTATTTAATACCGGTTCTGTTGCTCATATTTGCAACTCGAAGAAGGAACTGCGGAATAAACGAAGGCTGGCGAAGGATGAAGTGATGATGCGCGTGGGAAATGGTTCCAAGGTTGATACAATCGTCGTCGGCACAGTTTTACTTCAGTTACCATCAGGATTAGTTATGAACTTAAATAATTGTTATTTAGTGCCTGCGTTAAGCATGAACATTATATCTGTATCTAGTTTATTGCGAGACGATTACTCGTTTAAGTCAGAGAATAATGGTTGTTCTATTTCTATGAGTAATATCTTTTATGGTGATGCACCCAATGTGAGAGGATTGTTCATATTGAATCTTCATAGCAATGATACACATATACATAATATTGAGACCAAAATATGTAGAGTTAACAATGATAGCGTCATGTTTTTGTGGCACTACCGCTTAGGTCATATTGGTGTAAAGCGCATGAAGAAACTCCATTTCGATGGGCTTTTGGAGTCACTTGATTTTGAATCACTTGACACATGCGAACCATGCCTCATGGGCAAGATGACTAAGGCTCCGTTCTACGGAACAATGGAGCATGCAAGTGACTTGTTGGAGATCATACATACCGATGTTTGCGGTCCGATGAGTGTGGAGGCGCGCGGCAGATATCGTTATTTTCTCACCTTGACTAACGATTTGAGTAGGTATGGATATATCTACTTGATGAAGCACAAGTGTGAAACATTTGAGAAGTTCAAGCAATTTCAGAGTGAAGTTGAAAATCATCATAACAAGAAGATCAAGTTCCTACGTTCTGATCATGGGGGTGAATATCTGAGTTTCGAGTTTGGTGCTCACTTAAGACAATGTGGAATTGTTTCACAGTTGACACCGCTTGGAACATCACAGCGTAATGGTGTGCCCGAACGTCGTAATCGTACTTTGTTTGAAATGGTGCGATCTATGATGTCTCTTACCGATTTGTCGTTATCGTTTTGGGGTTATGCATTAGAGACAACTGCATTCACTTTAAATAGGGCCCCATCAAAATCCGTTGAGACGACACCATATGAACTATGGTATGGCAAAAGACCGAAGTTGTCGTTTCTTAAAGTTTGGGCATGTGATGCTTATGTCAAAAAGCTTCAGCCTGAAAAGCTGGAACCCAAAGCGGAAAAGTGTGTCTTCATAGGTTACCCAAAGGAGACAGTTGGGTACACCTTCTATCTCAAATCCGAGGGCAAAGTGTTTGTTGCTAAAAATGGAGCTTTTCTTGAGAAGGAGTTTCTCTCGAAAGAATTGAGTGGCAGGAAGATAGAACATGCTAAGGTTGTTGAACCTCTAGTCCCTCTAGATGGTGGCGCAGGGCAAGGGGAAACCCTTGTCGAAGCAACGCCGATTGAGGAGGAAGTTAATGATGATGATCATGAAACTTCGGATCAAGTTCATATCGGACCTCGCAGGTCGAAAAGATCACATACTACTCCTGAGTGGTACGGTAATCATGTCTTATCAATCATGTTGTTGGACAACAATGAACCTGTGAATTATGAAGTAGCAATGGTGGGGCCGGATTCCAATGAATGGCTCGAGGCCATGAAGTCCGAGATAGGATCTATGTATCAAAACAAAGTGTGGACTTTGGAAGTTTTGCCTGAAGGCCGCAAGGCTATCCAGACCCAATGGATCTTTAAGAAGAAGACGGACGAAGACGGTAATGTGACCTTTATAAAGCTCGACTTGTGGCAAAGGGTTTTTCACAAGTTCAAGGAGTTGACTACGATGAGACGTTCTCACCGGTAACGATGCTTAAGTTCGTCTGAATCATGTTAGCAATAGCTGCATTTTTCGATTATGAAATCTGGCAGATGGATGTCAAAACGACATTCCTTAACGGTTTTTTTAAGGAAGAGTTGTATATGATGCAACTGGAAGGTTTTGTCGATCCAAAGAATGCTAACAAAGTGTGCAAGCTCCAGCAATCCATTTATGGACTGGTGCAAGCATCTCGGAGTTGGAATAAGCGTTTTGATGAGGTGATCAAAGCATTTGGGTTTATACAAGTGGTTGGAGAATTTTTTATTTATAAGAAAGTGAGTGGGAGCTCTATGGAGTTTCTAATATTATATGTGGATGACATATTGCTGATTGGAAACAACGTGGAGTTTTTGAGAGCGTAAAGGATTAGTTGAATACAAGTTTCTCTATGAAGGACCTAGGAGAAGCTGCTTACATTCTAGGCATTAAGATCTATAGGGATAGATCGAGACGCCTGGTAGAACTTTCACAAAGCACATACCTTGATAAAGTTTTGAAGAAGTTCAAAATGGAACAGTCCAAGAAAGGGTTCTTGCCAGTGTTACAAGGTATAAAATTGAGTAAGACTCAGTGTCGTGCATCGATAAGATCTTCGAAGAATATGTAGGATCCAATATGGGCATCTAGGTCCCTCTATTGGATATTGATCGAGGCGTGTCCCAGGTCATGTCTACATAGTTCTCGAACCCGCAATGTCGGGACCCCAATCCTAAGCCATAGGAATCCATCCTGTAACACATCGCATCCCTTTGTGGTCTCACGCACGGTTAACCCCACGGCTGCAGCCTTACCTTAGCCGAGACCGTTTGCGTCTTTTGACTCACGTATGCAACTGTGTCGCTAGCATTCCAATGTCAGAGAACCCGGATCGACAAGTCTAGTCATAAACCAAAGTGGCAGTACCACACAAGGACAGGCATACATGACCCAACAAAGCAGTTGTCGGTCACCAACGAGTGTAGACGAGTCGTAGCAAGCTACAAGGACTCCATTACATCGCGTGACATTTCCCCAAAGGGGACAAACACAACAGCTAAGAAGGACACATGCCGGTCAACCAATGTGTCCGGAGCAGTAGCGAGCTACCATGGCTCGTTGGATCACAAAGGGGCATTTCCCTGTAAGGAGTGCTACTAAAATTCATGACTAGGTAATCGAACCCCATACATATCAAGTACGACACACGTACGCATGGCATACCGATATGTATAGATACATCGATGGCATCACAACATAACCATAAGCATACAAGCTTTATTTAAGAGGCTCGGAAGAGCCACACACATAATATTACACAGTAAGGGTCTCACGACACATAATAACAGTCATTCAGTTACAAGCCAGCGGAAGTGTTTAAAACTGTCTAAGTAGAGACAGGTGCAACTAGAAGGCACATGGCCTGACTATACTACAGACCCAACCAAGGGCCAGATCGTAGCTGGGACACCAGCTACTCGTCGTCGTCAATGTCTATGAAGAACCCTCCATTAGGGTCATTAGCAACCTCTGCAACATTTATTAAGCAAACATGAGTACGGAGGTACTCAGCAAGACTTTAGGATAACTAACTACTCATGCAATGTATCAACAAGGTATGGTGGGGTTTCATGCGGAAAGCCAGCATTTGACTCGTGGCTAGACAACTTGCATTTTTAAATAATTTTGACAACTTGATTTCTCGCACACGAGTCCACTAACACCACAACAATACACCATCGTGGAATCATTCTGTATCCATACGGAAATGCCGTCCACGACACTCACGCTTATCTTGACAATTTTATGAGTAGCCATTGAAGTTATCTATGAACAACATATGTCTCCAAGTAGTCCATATCCGCGGACGCGGCTATTCGAATAGATCATAACCCTGCAGGGGTGTACTTCGTCACACACGCTCTCGCCACTTATTGCCATGTGCACGTCATGCATTTCGGCAACCTTCAAGCGGAAGCCCAGCGAGGGAGTCGGCCACGACCGTTAACCAGACTAGTACCTAGTCTAGGTTTATCGCCTATCTGAGGGTAACCCGCACGGAAGTCCGCCGAGGTTTCCGCCATGGCCCCAAACGATGTGCGCAGGGTTCCCAAGCCCACCATCCGGGTGCCACTTGGTACACCGTGCCACTGCCTACCGCATCACAGCCCACCTCTCAGGTCAGCACCATGCACGACCTCCAGCATGACTATAAACACCAGAAACTACTTGCAACTCCTGGACCGAGTACTAAGCGATTAATGAGTCGAGAGGGTCAATTAAGTATCCCAACGTGTGGTAGTATCCAGTCTTGGATTACATACACGGAACTCAGTTCCTAAGGACGGTTCCAATGAAACAACCCGCCATGTACTCCTACACAGCCTTTCACCGGTACCTTTACCAAATCAGGTTCAACACACAACCTTTGCTTACCGAACACATTCTCACAATTCTGTTCACCTCCCAGATGACAGACCATACACAACTCTAAGCATAGCATGCATAGTAGGATAAGGCACATCACGACTCAAGCAACTACCAGGTATGCGAGGTTGCAAGGTTCAGCTATTTACTGTGACAAGGATAGGTCATGCAAAGGAAGTGGGTTCAACTAACGTGGAAAAAGCATTTGAAGCATTTGATACTAATGCAATAAGTAAGTGCAGGAGCAGGAACATGGGATTTATCGGGATGATCAAAATGGTTGCTTGCCTTGTTGCTCAGAGGAGTGACAATATCCGTTAGACGAATATTCGATGGAATCCGGGGGAGCGGAGCCTACCGAAAGGAATGACAACAATCAATAACAAACATATGCAGTCAAGATGATGCATGAGCATGGTATGAGAATGCAAGATGATATACAAATATAGCTAACATGTATTAGGTTTGAAGTTGATTTGAATCAAATTCAAATATCACTTAAAAAGAGGTATTCTCGAATACCATTTTAATTGATTCGACCTGATGCTCAGATCAACTTGCTTTTAACATGCATGGGATGACATGTTAGATTGCTGGTTTGTAATTAGAACAGTGTTTGATCATGTCATTCATAGTGAATTTTAAATATTTTCCAAATTCTATTTATAAAGTATTTATAAGAATTAACTTGTTCATTAACCTACATGTTTGGGTTCTGTAACATTTTCAAACATGTTTGAAAATGGCATATTCAGATTCCTTGGAATTTTCTGATACTTTTTCATATATAAATTATTTTCATTGGAGTTACAGATTAATTTCTATGAATTTTTGAAGTTTTAAACATTTCTAGAATTACTTTTATACTGGAAAACCCCTTTATTGCGTCAGCCTGACATCAGCAGGTCAACTGGCCTGCTCAGGTCAAACCTAACAGGGGGGGACCCACTGGTCAGCCTCTCAGGGACTAATCTCGCGCTGACCAACCCCTAAGTGTGTTTGACTTGGCCTTGGGACCACTGTCAGTGAGTGTTTAAGCATTTAAACTCCTGGATTAGGCCGGCCACGTCATTCCTCGCCGGAGCCTGGTCGGCGGCGACCAGATCCGCGGCAGAACCTCGCCGGAGACATGCTAAAACGTGCTGTGGTGTTTGGAAAAAGATGCAGAGAGCACTGGAGTGATCTCCAGGCTCGACCTCATCCAGCGTTGGCCTCAGGGAGACCTATAGGTGGCCGGAGTAAGCCGGCGACAAGCCGGCGACAAGCCGGGGCGGCTGCCGGAGTATGGGTTCGATGGTCCATTGGCTAGGGGGCTCGGATCCGAGGGGAAAGAGAGGGGAATTGATCGCAGGCTCACGGGGAGTGCAGAGAAGGGCCTAGACGGCTCGGGGAAGGGCTGTTGCCGGCATTTCACCGTCGATTTGCCGACGTCCGAAGGTTGAAGACGATGGCGTTGGGGACGTTGCAGAGCTCGGGGAGACTTCGGCCGTTGCAGAGAGAACCAGCTCGACGACGCGAAGCTACTGGGCTACTCGGAAGGGGGGTCCTGTGGCTAGAGGCCCGGCGGCTCGAGCTCGAGCTCGTGGCAATGGCGGCAGAAGGAGGGAGGAGAGATCCCGAGAGGAGGGGAGAACTGGAGCTGGGGAACGGATAGGGACGGGCTCGGGGTGGATATCCCCGTGCTTGCGAGCGCGAGGCGGCGGCCAGGCATGCGCACAGGTACGTGGCTGCGCTGGAGTACGCGGTGGCCTCCTCCTGCTGCCCACTGGCAGGGGAGGAATACGACAGGAAGAAGATGGGCTGGGCCAGGTGAGCGTGAGGTAAGATTTTTCTCATTTTCTTTCTATTATGTTTCTGTTTTAATTACTGACATAGATTTGCTATTTATTTCAGCTACCAAAAAGTTTGTAAAAACTATGTTGAACACCCCAGAATATTTGTTGGAATATTTCCAACCATTCCTAAAGTTTTCAACATTTTTGAAAGCTTAAAGTTTCTGATTTCAAATTTTAAACTTGAAACCAGTAGCTTTTTGCATTTAATTAAAATGCTTAAAGTGTCAAGAAAATGGTGTTCTTCATTGCTCATTTACTTTCATGATTTATCAGAAAGATTGAACTTTTCTTGAGGCCATTTTGGGTTCATTGATTTTAACTAGTTTGAATTTTCCTTTATTTTGAGAAGTGGCTAGGGTTTTAGCATTTTCCTTCATCACTTACTTTGTTCTTGTTGAAAATTTCCTAGATGCAATGCAAAGAAAACATGAGCACAAAGCTAACTTGCTTAGGGTGTCAGGGATGTGACAACTCACCCCCACTCAAAAGAATCTCGTCCCGAGATTTAGAAGTCGTCGGGAATAACGCAGGATACTCAAGTCGGAGACGATCCTCTCTTTCGCAAGTTGCCTCCTTTTTAGAATGATTTGACCATTGAACTTTAAGAAACTTAAGGTTTCGACGTCGAGTGGTACGCTCAGCTTGATCAAGAATACGCACGGGTATTCTCGGTATGAACGGTTATCTTGGAGGTCAAGCGTTTCGTGGTCCACTTCACGGAGAGGATCCGAAAAGCAATGCCTGAGTTGCGAGACGTTGAAGACATCATGAACCTTGGAAAGATGTGGAGGAAGTTCCAACTGGTAGGCAACTTCTCCTCGTTTGGCAAGAATGCAAAAAGGACCAATGTAAAGAGGAGCCAATTTGCCCTTGATACCGAATCGATGGGTACCCTTCAAAGGTGTAACTCGAAGATAAGCCTTCTCGTCAACTTCAAAGGTCACAGGCTTATGATGATGATCATATTGGCTCTTTTGACGAGACTGGGCTGTTTTCAACTTTTCACGAATAATGCGAACCTGCTCTTCTGCATCCTGGATCATGTCCGGGCCAAAGAGTTGCCTCTCCCCGGTTTGTGACCAATTAAGAGGTGTTCGACATCTTCGTCCATAGAGAACTTCAAAAGGAGCTTTGCCCAAGCTTGATTGATAACTATTGTTATAGGCAAATTCAGCGAAAGGAAGGCAATTCTCCCAATTCATATCGAACGATATAACACAAGCTCGGAGCATATCTTCTAGGATTTGATTCACCCTTTCTACTTGACCGCTTGATTGGGGATGGAAAGTAGTGCTAAAAGACAAGTGAGTCCCCATGGCATTCTGAAAACTTTCCCAGAAGCGAGAAGTAAAGATACTCCCACGGTCCGAGTTAATCTCCAGGGGAACACCATGAAGAGACACTATTCGAGAGATATATAGATCTGCTAGCTAGCTAGCTGTTATACTCTCACGAACGGGAAGAAAATGGGCCACTTTGGAAAGACGGTCAATGACCACAAAGATACCATTATTTCCTTTCTTGGTCTTGGGAAATCCGGTAATGAAATCCATACTAACTTTATCCCATTTCCATTCAGGAATAGCTAGAGGTTGAAGGGTGCCAACAGGGCTTTGATGTTCTGCCTTAACTCGACGACAAACGTCGCAGTTAGCAACGAACTCAGCAATTTCTCTCTTCATCCTAGTCCACCAGAACCTCTGGCGTAGGTCCTGATACATCTTAGTACTACCGGGATGAATGGTGAGAGGAGAGTCATGAGCCTCCTTAAGGATCAATTAACACAGACGTTTGCTCTTAGGAACCACTAAACAGTTCTGAAAGAACACAACACCTTTCTCATTGATGGAGAAATCCCTAGCGTTACCGCTAGCAATATTTTCCTTGATCCGGGATATACCCTTATCATAAGCCTGCACGGCTATGATTTGATCCCTAAGAGTACGCTTCGCCACCAGGATAGAAAGGAATCCTTGAGGAACAATATGAAGATTCAACTTCCGAAATTCCTCATAGAGATGTGGTTGACCATGTTGTAGCATCAAATTGTTACAATAAGATTTACGACTTAGTGCATCGGCCATAACATTGGCCTTCCCCGGGGTGTAAGTTATCCCTAAGTCGTAATCCGAGTTCAACTCAACACACCGTATTTGCCTGAGATTCCAATCCGGCTGGGTGAAGATATATTTCAGACTTTGGTGATCTGTGAATATTTCGCAACGATTACCCAAAAGGTAATGTCGCCAGATTTTTAGTGCATGGACCACAGCTGCAAGCTCAAGGTCATGTGTGGGATAATTATCCTCATGTGGACGCAACTGTCGAGATGTGTATGCGATCACATGACGATCTTGCATGAGAATGCAACCTAATCCTTGTCGCGAGGCATCGCAATAGATAACAAAGTCCTTAGAAAAATCTGGTGGTAGCAACACAGGTGCGGAAGTCAGGCGTCTTTTCAGTTCCTGAAAACTATGCTCACACTGTGGTGTCCACTCGAAATTTTTATCCTTCTTGAGGAGTTCAGTTAGAGGCTTTGCAACCTTGGAGAAATTCTCGACAAAGCGGCGACAATAGCTCGCTAGACCAAGAAAACTCCTAACTTGCTTAACCGATTCAGGTTGAGTCCAATCAAGGACAGCTTGAACTCTCTCGGGATTGACAGCAATACCCTTACCAGAGATTACGTGACCTAGATAGGTCACTTCTGGTAACCAAAATTCACATTTTGAAAACTTGGCATAAAGGCGATGCTCTCGAAGTTTCATCAATACCAGCCTTAGATGATCGGCATGTTCTTGTTCATTCTTCGAGTAGATGAGAATATCATCGAGGTATACCATGACGAATTTATCCAAATACTCCATGAAGATTGAATTCATCAAACGAGAGAAGGTGGCTGGGGCATTGGTTAAACCGAAGGACATGACGGTGTACTCGTATTGGCCATAACGAGTAACAAAAGCCGTTTTTGGAATGCCCCCGTTCTTGATCTTGATTTGATGGTATCCCAACCTCAAATCCATTTTGGAGAAAACTGAGGACCGAGCGAGCTGATCATACAGATCATTGATCCTGGGGAGCGGATACTTGTTCTTTATGGTGACCAGATTAACTGGTCGGTAATCTACAACCATGCGATCCATTCCGTCTTTCTTCTTGACGAAGAGGACGGGGCAAGCCCAAGGAGAAGAGCTAGGACGAATGAAACCTTTATTCAAGGCCTCATCTAGTTGCTTCTTAAGTTCGGCTAGCTCCAGGGGTGCCATCTTATATGGTCTTCTAGCTATTGGACAGTTCCCGGAACAAGATCTATCACAAACTCTACATCTGTGTCAGGTGGAATACATGACAGTTCCTCTGGAAAAACATCCAGGAAGTCATGGACTACCGGAATGTCTTCAAGTTCCGGAAGAGGGTTGGCATTTAGGGAATAGAGTTGGCATTTGGCAACTCGAGTAGAGACATTTACTATCTCACCCGAGGGATGGATAAGCTGGACATTTCTAGAATGGGTATCAATCTTGGCATAGTGAGCTGACATCCAGTCCATACCCAAGATGATATTAATATCCGAAGATTTCAAGGCTATCAGTGAGGCTAGAAAAACTAGCCTGTCTACTAGAATTTCATTGTCATAGGTTATCCTAGAGGTTTGCCATTTACTACGAGGAATTTGGACAACCAACGGAATTGTCATATCACAAAAAGACATGTTATGCAACTGAGCATAAGTTTCTGAAATGAAGGAATGAGAAGACACAGTGTCAAAGAGAACATACGCTGGGTGATGATTAACAAGAAGCGTACCCAGCATGACGTCGGGACCCTCTGCAGCTTCTTCTGCTGAGACATAGTTCACACGGCCGCGTGCAGGAGTTGGCTTCACATAGTAAGCTTTGCCCGACTTGCCTTGCCCGACGGACTTTCCGGGTTGCTTGGCACCCAAATTTTGAGGACACTCACGGGAGTAGTGCCCTAGTTCTCCACACTTGTAGCATATCACTTGGTTGGCACGTGGTGCAGCATTGCTAGCTAGACCACCATAAGTTTTTGCTGGAGGGTTGATCTGATTCGTCTGAGGCGCCACGTAGGATGGCCTCGGAGTGTATCTTGGTGGCAGAGAACTGTTCGGAACCCACAGCCTGCGTTTGGGAAACGCGGAACCAGAAGATGAGACAAAGTCATGGGAGTGCTTCCTTGTGTCTTCAAAGTCAGTATGACCAGTCTCGGCACTGATCGCCTTGTTGACCAGGGCTTGAAAGCTTGCACACTCGTGGAGGCGCAGATCACGACGAAGCTCAAGGCGAGGTTACCGAACTCGCGGCTATAGGCATCCACGGTCAACTTGCCTTGAGTGAAGGCACATAATTCGTCTCTCTTTCTGTCCATCAGGCCCTCTGGAATATGGTGCAGATGAAAGGCTGCACTGAAGTCTGCCCATGTGGCTGCTGGTTCAGCAGGACGCATAGCTTCAAAGTTCTCCCACCACAGATTGGCGGGTCCTTCCAGGAAATACGCCGCAAAGGTCACCTTGTCGGCCTCAGAAACATTCGCAGAGCGAATCTTGCGTGAGATGCTGCACAGCCAGTCATCAGCGTCGAGGGGATCGACGGAATGATGAAACTTTGGAGGATTCAGCTTAACAAAGTCGTTGAGGGACACTGCAGCATTCCTAGGCTGACGAGCCGTATTCAGCTCAATACGCTCTAACAGTCCGTTGGTCTCCCTTTTGTTTCTCTCTGTCTCTAGCATAACTTCCGCCAAAGAGGGCGGGTGAGGTAGGTCTTCCTGCGACGCTTGACTACCCTCGCCTTGCTCATGAGCAGGGGCACGGTTCAACCTGGTAAACACCATCCTGACAAACAAACTCACAGCTTAGACCAATATCATATCAATACTAGCTATGGATTAAGAATGTATTGAACACACGGAATGCGGAAATGAATATCCGAACAGCATGGTAACAAGCAACTGCTATATATACACCATGGTTCATACACACCCTTACATAGTTCAGTACAACCTTAACCGAAGACCAAACTACTGAAATTATGAAATTACTCATCACAGGCTTACAAGCTTCCTATACATTATTTATCTAGGCCTCTGGAATTCATTTCACATCACAGGCATACTTCACAAGTCACGCAGGACTGTGAACGTACGGCTACTACCATACTATCCTTCCGCTCACAGCTCAGGCATCCGCATAGAACATCTCATAGAGATTACCTCCATGACCTGGAAGCTCAACCTGCGGATCAGGAAACACTCTAGCCTGAGATCCCTGGGATCCATAAGGACACGGATGTGGCCTTGGTCCCCTGACTGGTGGTAAGAGGGACCCCCGAAGAGGGGTGACTCCTCCTATAGCTGGCCAGTCAACGTGGGCCGGAAGATGGGTCCTAACAGGGTTCAGCATCTTCATATCTCCGTACCCTGTCTGGACTACCGGTGCCAGCTGCGTCAAAGTCGTCCACAAACGGGCACGGGTAGCATAAAGCTCCATGCGGAGAGCACGAGCATCCCTGTCTCTGTTCTCTAGCATCTCAACAGTGGACTGCAGTAGTGGATCCTCCATAGAAGAATCAAAATAGACTCCGCTGAGGTATCCCTCTTCACCAGGCTGAGAGGCCGGAAAATAGCAGAACTCTGAATTCTGCAGCAGTGCATGTCTCGCCCTCATAATGGTCAGCATTGAATAGCAGCATCTTGTACTGCCATGTCAACAGTGACTCCCAACCCATAGGACCAATGGATTGGCTCCTCAGCTCCAGGGTAGTCTGGAAATACCCTAACAGTCACTATAAGGAATATGCTAGTACACGACGCTATTTTTTCGTCGCTACATCATCACGGTTTTTCATTTACGACGATCGCACGACGAAAAACCAAGCGTCGAAAACGGAGCGTCAGAAATGAACAGCAACGACGTTTTGGTCAAAATCGTCGTAACCTTACGACGATTCCTGGATTGTCGTAACCTTTACGACGATCCTAAATCATCGTTGACAATCAAACCCAGTCCTACGTGGCAAAATTACGACGAAATCAAAACGTCATGGCTAAAATCAACCCAACCCATTTCAATTGATCACACGGGCTCGTTTTATTTTTTTAGGGCTTTTGTTATTGGGCTTCTTTTGGGCCTTGGCCTATTTTCAGCCACTTTAGTTTCTTTTTTCGAATTTTTTTATCATTCTAATTTGGGCTTCTTTTGGGCCTTGGCCTTTTCATGCCCAAATACATTTGATCCAGTTTCAGTTTTGGCCTTTTTTCATTTTTGAATTCAGCAACTTTTTTCCAGAACTTGGTTTCATTTCTATTTATTGGGCCTTTTCAACCAATTATTTGTCCAATATTGAATGCAGCACTATTTCATATTCAAATCAAGAAAACTCCAAGTCGAATTAAAATCATCCATCATATAACATCACATAATACATCTCCCACGTTTACATAACACAATAACTCATCTCATGGATACATTTCCTTACACAGGAATATAGCAAAAACGGATAGAATATAGCAAATATATTTCCTCCAGCTAGCCATTCACCCGTGTCGCGCCAGCATACTTCTCCTGAAAACAGATCCATAGCAATGGCCTTCAGCATGATCAACAATGTGGAGGAAACAATTCAACGAGGAAGGTAAAATTTGATTATTCAAATTCAACTTGGCAAACATTTCTTGCAACATAAAGGTAAGCATGATAATTAATAATCCATTTCTTCCAAGTAGGAAAAGACATTAGTATTAGTATCACATTATGCAAGTTCCACCACTGAGGTATACCTATTTCCAGGTCTATACAGAGATATATTTATTTAAATTCTGCAAATATTGCCAAAGATAACTCGGGGTAAATGTTGTTTTATCAGCATGCATATGTATACCAATTTCTGAGTCCCTTTATGTATTTAAGTTAAATCTCCATTTGCACCTGAGTGAAAATCTGAATTTGTTCTAGCTGTTACATTGCATTAGCCTTGTCATTCTTGTAAAAGCTTGATTGATTTTATTTACAGCCTTGTCATGTATAAAGATAAGCATGATAAATCCATTTCTTTTTGAGGATGCAAAAGTTTAAAAAGAGTGTTACCATTCAGAGACACAGTCCTCGTGGAAAATATGTTTACAGCGAAGGAGGACAGGAACATACATCTTTTCCTAGCAGATGGCACACATATCACCAGCAGCGATTGCCTGCAGTGAGTTCCACCAACACAGAGATACATTAGCAATCAGAAAATTCTTAGCTCCTAACTGAAATAGCAAAACAGACAGAAGAACTAATCTGTTATCCATATTCACTAGACTGTGGACTACTCAGAACTTATATACTGGAGTAGAAGGTAAATAACAAAACAATAATGCGGTGTAGTCATCTTTATATAATATAAGAAGAGCAACACAGAATTAGAAACTTTCTCAGGTTTTTTGTTGCAATTAAAAATAAGAGTTAAGTGACACTGAAACTTCCTCAGGTTTTGTGTTCCTCAGGTTTTGTGTTGCAACATACTTTTTATTTCTTTTTGAGGATGCAAAACTTTAAAAGATTTCAGATTATGCCAAAGTCTGCGGTTTACAGAGTTATAGTAAGAAAAATAAGTATGTCTATTACCTGAAGACAAGAAAGACAGCAACTTCCAGGTAGAACATGGAACAAGAAAATGGAAACAACCAATCAGTATAGTAAAGACACCATTTCTACCAGCAGCAGCAACAGCAGAGCCTGAAAGAGAGGGAGGGACTAACCAAGGAGCTAAACTAACAGCAAACATCCATCATCGATCGGTGACACTGGCAAGCAGAGAAGCATCAAACTGCGACGTTCCAGATACCACCACCCTCCCCCTGCTGCTGCTTGGCGTGCAGCTTCACGCGTCGCCCTGCACACACCATGGTTCAGACACAGAAAGTTTTAGAAACCAGCGTCAATGTCTCATGTACCAGAAGTTCAGGACGTATCGACATGTTCCGCAACGAAGGGAAGGGTCGGCGGTGGGTACAAATGGTCTCACTCTCTGCCGTCGTCCTCGTCGTTCACCTCGGACTTGGACTTGTCAGAGTCGCCGTACGCCCCTCCTGCCTGAAACGGAGAAGGACACGAAACAACACGGTTCAGTACCACAATGTTTGTGTGAGACGGTTGTGTTTGGAGAGGACGGGATGTGGAGATGGGGATTATACCTGCGGGTTGTTGTAGGCATGGATCTTCTTGGTGTACTCGGCCTTGAGCTTCTCGTCCTTGGCAGCATAGGGAGCCTTCTCCTGCGATTCATTCAAACAGCACACAAAATGTTAGTGCGGTGCAAGGAGAGACATCTTAGGATAACCAAAAGCATGAGGGGAATAGTTGTTGAACAAATTGTGCAAAATGACAGGGAGTATATGAACATTCGAGGAATGGGTTTGAATTGTCGTTCTTGGCGATGTACTCGACGAGCTTGTCGATGCGCTTCTGGAGCTCCGGGTCGGTGGGGGGCGGGGCGGGGCCGACGGAGCAGACTCGAACAGGGGCGAGTGCATGTAGGGGTGGGGCGGCTGGGATGCGTGCCCCAGCATGGCGTGCGGCGGCGGGTAGGGGGACGGCTGCTAGTGCGGCGGGAGGTGCGGCTAGAACTGCTGCATCGGGGCGGCGTAGGGCGGCCCCGCGTGCGGGTGGTGCGGGTACTGCGGCTAGAAGCCGTACTGCGGCGGCGGGGGCGCCTGCGCCTGCGCGTACGCCATGGCCGCCGCCGCGTAGTCCTGGGTTTGCTGGTCCATGGGGCGGCGGGATTTGGCGAGGTAGGTGTGCGCTGTGGGAGAGGGAGGAGGTGGCGGCGGCGAGGAGATGGGGAGTAGAGAGGGGTGTGAGCTAGGGTTTGGGCTGCGGGTGGGGTTTTCATTTTTTTTTCTTTTTTTCTATAGATACATGGATGGATGGATGTAAGATGGTGAGATAGATGGATGGATGGATGTGCGCCATGTCATCGATCCATGGGAAGAGATTTGATTGGTTCGAAAAATCAGTGATTTACAATAGTTTCTGAGTACTAAAAATAGAGGTATTTTGTGACGCATCTATCAAAAATATTTTGCAACACGGCATCACACAATTTTTTACTAGAGTTAGACCACATGTTATGGATGAGGACCAATTTGTATGCATTTCTCATCTTTCTAGCTATTTTTTATCATTTTCCGAGTGGCAAAAATGGGTTTTTTTGTGAAGAACCTACCAAATATTTGTTGCAAAATTGAATTGCATTAATTTTCTAAAATACTAGTACATATTTAATATACAGTTGACCAAATGGTTGGGTGTTAAAAGCTTTTATCCACCTCTCGTGAAAAAGAAAACTATCTGCCGATTCAGCTGGAAACTGGTCAAATTTGAACTACAACTGCCTCATAGTTTGCTATTTATTTTTTTCAAAAAACATTTCTAGGTACAAAAGTATCTATTTCTTTATAGATACTACAAAATATTTGCAAAAATCTAGCCCTAGCTACAAACGGTCATACGTGCCGTTTGGACCGCATTTTGAAATGGACATGACATTTTTTTTAATAATCAAAAAAATGGAAAACCTTCGCATTGTGTCATCATATGTGATAAAGTTACCACGTAAAATAGTAAACTTGTCATATGACAATTATTTTGAAAAAGTGTTCGTAGAAATGGGCTATCATGTGTGAAGATTCATGGCTTTCAAGACAAATGATCAATCTTATGGCCACATTCATGGCATAGTTTGTTCAAATGATCTAATATTGTGCACAAGGGTGTGTATTGGAATGGCAAACAATGTTGCTTAAGAAAGTTTAATTTTCCTTGTATGAAAAATTCATTTTCCATTTTTCAAGTGTCCAAAATGAGTTTTTTTGTGAAGGACCTACCATATATTTGTAGCAAAATTGGACCAAATCATTTTTCTAACATACTAGGACATATTTAAAGTACAATTGACAAAATGGTTGGGTGTTAAAGGATTTTATTGACCTCTTGTGAAAAAGACAAATTTTCGTTGAATCAGCTGAAAACGGTCAAATTTGAACTGCAGCTACATTATAGTTTGCTCTTTATTTTTCCTAAAAATAATTTCTAGGTACACAAGTATCTATTTAATCATAGAAACACCAAAATATTTTCAAGATTCAACCACTAGGTAGGAACGGTCATACCCGCTATTTTGACCGCGTTTTGAAATGGCCATGGAAAATTCAAAACAAATTCAAAAAAATGGAAAACTATTGCATTGTTTCATTATATGTGACAAAGTTACCAGGAAAAATAATAAACTAGTAATGCAACAATTATTTTAAATAAGAGTGTTCTTAGAAATGAGCTATCATGTGTGAAGATTCATGACTTTCAAGCCAAATGATCAATCTTATAGCCACATTCATGACATAGGTTGTTGAAATGATATAATATTATGCACAAGGGTGCATATCGGAATGGCAAACAATGTTGATTAAGGAAGTTTTCATTTTCCTTGTATGAAAAATTCATTTTCCATTTTTCAAGTGATCAAAATGAGTTGTTTTGTGAAGGACCTACCATATATTTGTTTTAAAATTGGACCAAATAATTTTTATAAAATAATAGTCCATATTTAATGTACAATTGACAAAATGGTTGGGTGTTAAAAGATTTTATCCACCTCTCGTGAAAAAGAGAAATTTATGTCGATTCAGCTGGAAGCGGGTCAAATTTGAACTGCAACTGCATTATAGTTTGCTCTTTATTTTTCCCAAAATCATTTATAGGTATATAAGTATATATTTAATCATAAATACATGGTGTGGTGCCTTGACGTCGAGGTTTGCATGGTGGTCGAGGGCCCCAACTCCAGAGTGCGTGAACTTGCATGCCAGTCGCATGGTCACCGCCTTACCGTTGCATTGCCATGCGTTCTAGGTGGAATAGTCATGTCTGGTGGGTTGGACAATCCCTCGATAGGTGTTAGCAAGAATAATACAATAGAATAATCTCATGAGGAGACTGAACTAAGCACAAACACGAATTAGCAGCCAAGTGTTTGATTAGCGGTGCGGGTAATTCACATAGACAATGGGCCTAAATTTTGGCTGAGGATGATCATCTACTAAGGAGACTCTCTTGGCAAATTTTTATCTCAAATGGATGAATCTAGGTGGCACTTGCTTTGCAAAGTAACACATTGTGCACAAATATGGATGTTGAAGCTAGGATCAAATGAATGAATGGATTGACCTGAAATTTGGTGTATGATGTTAATTTGGGCATATGAAGGCACTGTATAAAAATTATACCATTTGGACATGCCAAAGTGACACTTCCTTCACAATGTGCCAATCTGGACAGAAAATGGTAATTAAAACTGGGCTCACATAGATGATTGGATTGAGCTTAAATTTGGAGGAGGATGATAATTTGGGCACATTAAGGTACTGTAAAAAATTCACAAAATTTGGATAAACAAAAATTGTACTTCCTTCTCAATGCTCTCTACTGAATAGAATATTGGGAAAATTATTGAGAGAAACTGGCTGAATTAAATGAGCTAAAATTTGGTGGAGTGAGGTTATATGGTCAGTATCATCCCGTGGTAAATTTTTCATCAACTATAAAGCAATATAAAACATAGTTGCTTCACAAAATGAAAATATTACCAAAAACAAAGATTGGATGATGAGCTCACATGAATTGTTAGATGTGGCTAAAATTTTATGGAGAGCTACGTTTTGGGCACATAGATGATGTGGAAAAAAATTAACTCATCAGGATATTCCTATCTAGTACTTCCTTCAAAAAGCTGTTAGCTGAACACAAACTTTGAAAATTTGCTGAGAAAGATTTACTAGGCAAATCGTTACAAAATTTTCATGAGGCAATGATTTGGATAGGAAAGAGTGCCCAAACAATATGAGGGTAATCAAAGAAATAGAAATAGCACTTCTTTCACAAAGTGCTATTCTGAACAGAATAGGAAAATGAATATTTTTGAATTATTTTTGAACTATGGAAGGGAGGGTTTTCACATATTTGAGAAATATATAGTCCAAAGTATTTATGAGAATTTTTCGAGAATTTTTGGAATGATAGAATAGTAGGTTGCTTCACAGACTAGGATCAGGTGGGATAGAATGGACCCACGAGTGACATGTCAACATAGTTAGAACATGTTACGACATTTTTACAATCATCGTAAAAGTTATGACGATCTCATCTTATGCGGTTACGACGTTTTGACTCACATCGTCGTAATTTATATGCAGATTTGATCCCCTCAAACGGTTTACGACGATCTCGGATGAAATCGTCATAGATTTATGATGAATTCATCAACGACATTTTCAAAAACATCACATATGAGCATATTTCTTGTAATGAGTGCAGATATACTGGCTCTGGTTGAAGTCTCGGTACTGTTCCTCCACTGTGTACTCGGGGTACCAGCGGTAACCGCACATCGACATCACCCTGACCAGCATGGCCGTATGACCCGGTACATCAATGCACCTGGTCAGACGTACCACCCGACGAGAAGGACGGCCAGGCATCTGTAAATAGAGAGTAATCCAAAAGCATTAGAGCTCCGCATGCAAAATTGGGCAGCATAACGGTTGTAAACGCTCAGAAACAAATTTTGAGAATACCCAAAATGGAATAGCGTAACCACTCAACTATCAAGTTCAACTCTCTGATCATCAAACTTACTTCCTTTTTCCTAGGAATGAAAGAAACCCAATATCTCTTGACTCGTGGTCCTATAATCTACCGATCAGAAACACGAGCCTAGAAGAAGATGAGTAACCTAGTCCTTAATTCCTGCAGAAAAGACGAGGATGACCAGAATAGAATAACTTGAGAAGAGAACAAGAGTCTTACGTTCCCTTCCACAAACAATTCCCTTATATATAACTAAAGAAATTCTAGACTCAACTTCGACCAGTTTGGCTTAGTAGTCCTATAGTCAGTCAGGCTCTGATACCAACGCTGTCGGGACCCCGATCCTAAGCCATAGGAATCCAGCCTGTAACACATCGCATCCCTTTGCGGTCTCACGCACGGTTAACCCCACGGCTGCAGCCTTACCTTAGCCGGGACCGTTTGCGTCTTTTGACTCACGTATGCAACTGTGTCGCTAGCATTCCAATGTCAAAGAACCCGGATCGACAAGTCTAGTCATAAACCAAAGTGGCAATACCTCACAAGGACAGGCATACAAGACCCAACAAAGGAGGTGTCGGTCACCAACGAGTGTAGACGAGTCGTAGAAAGCTACAAGGACTCCATTACATCGCGTGACATTTCCCCAAAGGGGATAGACACAGCAGCTAAGAAGGACACATGCCGGTCAACCAATGTGTCCGGAGCAGTAGCGAGCTACCATGGCTCATTGGATCACAAAGGGGCATTTCCCTGTAAGGAGTGCTACTAAAATTTACGACTAGGTAATCGAACCCCATACATATCAAGTACGACACACGTACGCATGGCATACCGATATGTATAGATACATCGATGGCATCACAACATAACCATAAGCATACAAGCTTTATTTAAGAGGCTCGAAGAGCCACACACATAATATTATAGAGTAAGGGTCTCACGACCCATAAACAGTCATTCGGTTACAAGCCAGCGGAAGTGTTTCAAACTGTCTGAGTACAGACAGGTGCAACTAGAAGGCACATGGCCTGACTATACTACAGACCCAACCTAGGGCCAGATCGTAGCTGGGACACCAGCTACTCTTCGTCGTCGATGTCTATGAAGAACCCTCCATTAGGGTCATTAGCAACCTCTGCAACATTTATTAAGCAAACATGAGTACGGAGGTACTCAACAAGACTTTAGGATAACTAACTACTCATGCAATGTATCAACAAGTTATGGTGGGGTTTCATGCGGAAAGCGAGCATTTGACTCGTGGCTAGACAACTTGCATTTTTAAATAATTTTGTCAACTTGATTTCTCGCACACGAGTCCACTAACACCACAATAATACACCATCGTGGAATCATTCCGTATCCATACGGAAATACCGTCCACGACACTCACGCTTATCTTGACAATTTTATGAGTAGCCATTGAAGTTATCTATGAACAACATGTGTCTCCAAGTAGTCCATATCCGCGGACGCGGCTATTCGAATAGATCATAACCCTGCAGGGGTGTACTTCGTCACACACGCTCTCGCCACTGATCGCCATGTGCACGTCATGCACCTCGGCAACCTTCAAGCGGAAGCCCAGCGAGGGAGTCGGCCACGACCGTTAACCACACTAGTACCTAGTCCAGGTTTATCGCCTATCTGAGGGTAACCCGCACGGAAGTCCGGCCGAGGTTTCCGCCACGGCCCCAAACGATGTGCGCAGGGTTCCCAAGCCCACCATCCGGGTGCCACTTCGTACACCGTGCCACTGCCTACCGCATCACAGCCCACCTCTCAGGTCAGCACCATGCACGGCCTCCAGCATGACTATAAACACCGGAAACTACTTGCAACTCCTGGACCGAGTACTAAGCGAGAGTCGAGAGGGTCAATGAAGTATCCCAACGTGTGGTAGTATCTAGTCTTGGATTACATACACGGAACTCAGTTCCTAAGGACAGTTCCAATTAAACAACCCGCCATGTACTCCTACACAACCTTTCACCGGTACCTTTACCAAATCAGGTTCAACACACAACCTTTGCTTACCGAACACATTCTCACAATTCTGTTCATCTCCCAGATAACAGACCATACACAACTCTAAGCATAGCATGCATAGTTGGATAAGGCACATCACGGCTCAAGCAACTACCAGGTATGCTAGGTTGCAAGGTTCAGCTATTTACTGTGACAAGGATAGGTCATGCAAAGGAAGTGGGTTCAACTAACGTGGCAAAAGCATTTGAAGCATTTGATACTAATGCAATAAGTAAGTGCAGGAGGAGGAACATGGGATTTATCGGGATGATCAAAATGGTTGCTTGCCTTGTTGCTCAGAGGAGTGACAATATCCGTCAGACGGATATTCGGTGGAATCCAAGGGAGCGGAGCCTACCGAAAGGAATGACAACAATCAATAACAAACATATGCAATCAAGATGATGCATGAGCAATGTATGAGAATGCAAGATGATATACTAATATAGCTAACATGTATTAGGTTTGAAGTTGATTTGAATCAAATTCAAATATCACTTCAAACGAGGTATTCTCGAATACCATTTTAATTGACTCGACATGATGCTCAGATCAACTTGCTTTTAACATACATGGGATGACATGTTAGATTGCTGGTTTGTAATTAGAACAGTGTTTGATCATGTCATTCATAGTGAATTTTAAATATTTTCCAAATTCTATTTATAAAGTATTTATAAGAATTAACTTATTCATTAATCTACATGTTTGGGTTCTGTAACATTTTCAAACATGTTTGAAAATGGCATATTCAGATTCCTTGGATTTTTCTGATACTTTTTCATATATAAATTATTTTCATTGGATTTACAGATTAATTTCTATGAATTTTTGAAGTTTTAAAAATTTCTGGAATTATTTTTATACTAGAAAACCCCTTTATTGCGTCAGCCTGACATCAGCAGGTCAACTGACCTGCTCAGGTAAAACCTGACAGGGGGGGACCCACTGGTCAGCCTCTCAGGGACTAATACCGCGCTGACCAGCCCCTAAGTGTGTTTGACTTGGCCTTGGGCCCACTGTCAGTGAGTGTTTAAGCATTTAAACTGCTAGATTAGGCTGGCCACGTCATTCCTCGCCGGAGCCTGGCCGGCGGCGACCAGATCCACGGCAGAACCTCGCCAGAGACATGCTAAAACGTGCTGTGGTGCTCGGAAAAAGATGCTGAGAGCACTCGAGTGATCTCCAGGCTCGACCTCATCCAGCGCTGGCCTCAGGGAGACCTATAGGTGGCCGGAGTAAGCCGGCGACAAGCCGGGGCGGGTGCCGGAGTACGGGTTCGATGGTCCAGTGGCTAGGGGGCTCGGATCCGAGGGGAAAGAGAGGGGAATTGATCGCAGGCTCACGGGGAGTGCAGAGAAGGGCCTAGACGGCTCGCGGAAGGGCTGTTGCCGGCGTTTCCCCGTCGATTTGCCGACGTCCGAAGGTTGAAGACGATGGCGTTGGGGACGTTGCAGAGCTCGGGGAGACTTCGGCCGTTGCAGAGAGAACCAGCTCGATGAGGCGAAGCTACTGGGCTACTCGGAAGGGGGGTCCTGTGGCTAGAGGCGCGGCGGCTCGAGCTCGAGCTCGTGGCAATGGCGGCAGAAGGAGGGAGGAGAGATCCCGAGAGGAGGGGGGAACTGGAGCTGGGGAACAGATAGGGACGGGCTCGGGGTGGATATCCCCGTGCTTGCCAGTGCGAGGCGGCGGCCAGGAAGGCGCACAGGTGCGTGGCCGCGCCGGAGTACGCGGCGGCCACCTCTTGCTGCCCACTGGCGGGGGAGGAAGACGATGGGCCGGGCCAGGTGAGTGTCAGGTAAGATTTTTCTCATTTTCTTTTTGTTATGTTTCTGTTTTAATTACTGACATAGATTTGCTATTTATTTCAGCTACCAAAAAGTTTGTAAAAACTATGTTAAACACCCCAGAATATTTGTTGGAATATTTCCAACCATTCCTAAAGTTTTCAACATTTTTGAAAGCTTAAAGTTTCTGATTTCAAATTTTAAATTTGAAACCAGTAGCTTTTTGCATTTAATTAAAATGCTTAAAGTGTCAAGAAAATGGTTTTCTTTATTGCTCATTTACTTTCATGATTTATCAGAAAGATTAAACTTTTCTTGAGGCCATTTTGGGTTCATTAATTTTAACTAGTTTGAATTTTTCCTTTATTTTGAGAAGTGGCTAGGGTTTTAGCATTTTCCTTCATCACTTACTTTGTTCTTGTTGAAAATTTCCTAGATGCAATGCAAAGAAAACATGAGCACAAAGCTAACTTGCTTAGGGTGTCAGGGATGTGACATGCAAGGTCTGCACACTTAAGGTTCGATGATGTTTTAGTATAGTTGAGTTATATGTGTGGTTACCGAATGTTGTTCGGAGTCCTGAATGAGATCACGGACATCACGAGGGTTTCCAGAATGATTCGGAAACGAAGATTGATATATAGGATGGTTTCATTTGGTCACTGGAAGTTTCGGGCATTTCCGGCAGTGTACCGAGAGTGATGAATGGGTTCCGCGTGTTTACCGGGAGGGGCCCACCCACCCGGGAGTGAGCCCATGGCCTTAGGGTGGCGCACCAAGTCCTTAGTGGGCTGGTGGAGTCAGCCCAAGAGGGCTATGGTGTCACAAGCAAAAATACCAAAGGAAAGAGGGAGGTGGGAAGGAAGATGAGGACTCCTTCCTAAACCGAATTGGAGGAGGAGTCCTCCTCCACCCTTCGATCGGCGCACCCTTGGGGACCTTGTGCCCCAAGGCTAGCCCCTCCCCTCCTCCTATATATATTGGTGGTTTAGGGCTTTTTGAGACACAACTTTGCCACGTGCAACTCAAGCCTATTCCACATAGTTTTACCTCTAGATCGGATTTGTGCGGATCTCGGGCAGAGCCCTGCAGGTGTAGATCATCACCACCACCGGAGCACCGTCACGCTCCCAGAGAACTCATCTACTTCGCCATCTTGCTTGTTGGATCAAGAAGGGCGAGATCGTCATCGAGCTGCACGTGTGCTGAACGCGGAGGTGTCGTCCATTCGGCGCTAGATCGGACGGATCGTGGGACAGATCATGGGACGACGGTGATTTGAATCACGAAGCTGTACCACTAAATCAACCGCGTTTCTTAATGCTTCCCGCTTAGCGATCTACAAGGGTACGTAGATCTAATCTCCTCTGGTAGATGGACATCACCATGATAGGTCTTCGTGTGCGTAGGAAAATTCTTGTTTCCCATGCAACGTTCCCCAACAGTGGTTGCCTCGGGACTCCTCCCTGGTATATTTTTGCTCCATTATTTTTCATATTTTCCAAAAATATTCTCCGTAAATTTTCAGCCCATTACGAGAACTTTTATTTCTGCGCAAAAACAACACCACGGTAGCTGTGCTGAAAACAGCGTCAGTCCGAGTTAGTTCTAATAAAATCATACCAAAATCATATAGAATTATTGTAAACATGGCATGAATACTTCATAAATTATAGATACGTTGGAGATGTATCAACCACCTTCGTGATCTCCTCGATGGCTGGGGGAGGAGTGTTGTGTGAGCCAGTGCCGCATTCCACTAGATTGGATGGCAAAGAGTCCCCCTACGAAACCTGATCAGTGGGGAAGTCGCGCGGCGGGCTACAATATAGAAAAAGAGCCTAAATGTTAAAACACAACATCTAAAAAGAATGATATGTTCGGATTTTTGATAAATACCTCCGTGCTTGGGGTTTCACCATGACGGTCCTTCAGGGGACCAGTGCACAATCCTCGGACCCCATTTCGGAGTCCGGAACATCTTTGAATAGGGTTGTGGGGGCCTACATTGCTTCTTCAGAGCAACGAGAGCTAGATCTCCCTCGACGTCTTTAGATGCCGCTCTTTTCCTCATGTGGGAGGAGTCGCTCTCCTCCTCCTCATCTTTTTCTTCCTCTTCCTCTAGATTGCAGGGAGCCAACGTCTCCTCAGACCTGGTGTCTGGTTGGCCCTTTGACCGAAGACCCTCTTAGTACTTTTTCATCCCTTTCTTCTTCTCGTCCTTCTCCCACGGAGCCATGTACGGCTTCTTGACTAGCATGGCTGCCAATAGAGGCATCATGGGGTCCTCGGGTAAGGGCTTCGGGCAGCTGGGACTTTTTCAGCCAGATCTGCAAGGACAGGAGAAGGAAGAAGTGAGCACCTTATTGAAAGGAAGGGATGGAAGCTAAGAATATGATAAAAACCTTACCGGTCCAGTAGGGTTGAGTACGGAAATGCCAATGCTCTCCTCCTCAGTTGGCAAAGTCTTCTGCGGCTTGCACAACACCTTCCACAACTTCTCATGGGTAATGCGGACAAAGTTCTACACAGTGGTCGGATCGTCCGAATGGTAAGCCCACATTAGGGTGGACTGATGTTGGCGGGGAGTAGAGGATGATGCAGCATTACCTGGACCACGTTGGTGAACTCGAGTTTATTTTCCATTATAGCAGAGATTTTCTTTCTAAGCGCCTTCACCCCCAACCCCCCCAATCCAGGGCCTTCTTTGTCCAGGACACATGTCGGGTGGGAGGACCAGACCGGAGTGCCGAAGGATCTGCCACTTCCGCGTAGCGCGGCTCAGTGATATAGAACCACTCTTTCTGCCACGCCTTGATGGTATCTATGAATGAGCCCTTTGGTCATTAGATCCAAGTGATCTTTCTAATTGTTGCTCCCGTGTAGTCAGTCTGATCGCCATTGACGACATTAGGCTTGACGTTGAGAACTTTCAACCATAGGCTAAAGTGGGGATGGACCCACAAAAGTGCTTTGCAAATTGTGATGAAGGCTGAGATGTGCATAATGGAATTCGGGGGAAGATCATGGAAGTCCAGCCCATAGTAGAACATAATACCCCGAACAAAGGGGTCGAGGGGAAAACCTAAACCCCGAAGGAAATGATGAATTAAAACTACCCTCTCCCCATCCTTTAGCATGGCGATAACTTGGTCCTTCTCCGGCGCACAGTGGGGTACGTTCTCCGAGAGATAGGCGGAGCTCTTCAGCTCCAGGATGTCCTTCTGAGTGGCGTAGGAGGCATCCCACTTGCCTTTCAAGCTAGAGCTGGCCATGGCCACAGTAGGAGAAGGGTTCGAGAAAGTGAAGGGAAGAAGAGAACTTAAGCACTAGATCTTTGGAGGCTGGGAATGGAAAGAGTAGTGCATGATCTGGAATGCAAGAGGAGGCTATGGTGACGGTTTTAACTTCTACGAACCAGTGAAATACCAAGAGCCCCACTGATGTCGTGAACTTCGCCATTTCCCGATAAAATTGTGTGGTTATGCGTGCGTGGGATAACCTAAATCATAAACCATATCCCTGGAAAAGGGGGCCACGATCTCTATAATGGAACGTCTCAGTAAAGACGGTCGCGAACCGCGCTTTCGTAATAGGTCATAGGCCTTGACTAGTCGTGACCTTTTATTAGAGAGGGTGTTTGGTAGAAAACACTATTTACAGTCGAATGGTCGATCTGGAAATTAAAATATTTATATATGTATGTGTATGTTTGGAAAAGGGAAGGTCATGGCAGCCGAACTATTATAGGCTAAATATAAGAAGAGTAGAACTCACCTCGCATGCCGAAGACTTTAGGTACATAAAGCAGTTGGAGGCCAAGACAATGGCGTTTGAGGCTAGTTCGGGGGCTAGTGAGGGAGTCCGGGACTAACGGGTCCTCAGGCCTCTTACTCATTTCCATGGGTCGGACTCCTCGGCCGTTCTATCATCGTTGGTGATACTGAATTCAAAATGTACTCTTACAAAGACTTGGTGTGTAATCCAAGGCCATGTAGTGATCAACATATTCCTTCCCTGATGTAACTGACATTGTGCAACCCTAACAACCCTGGCATCTATATAAACCAGGGGGCATTGTTCGTAGGGGAGATTAAGCTCATTATTGTTAGGGTTTAGACTACAACATCTTGTCTCGAAGCAGATCAACCATGTACTCCGTGCAACCCCATCAATATAATAAGAGCGGGACATAGGGTTTTACCTCCATCAAGAGGGCCCGAACCTGGGTAAACATGGTCTCCCTTGTCTCTTGTTACCCATCGATCCAAGATCCACAGTTCGGACCCCCTACTCAAGATCATCCAGTTTTGACACCGACATAGACAGAGGCCCTAAGGTTTCAATAGAGTCTGGGTCGCATTGCATCCTGTATCTTATTATACTTCCTACTAACTTGGGTGAGAGAGAGTCCCTACGTTTCCCTTGGTGAGCCGGCCTTCCATGCGATGGGCCTTGAGTCAGCCTCCTAGTGAGCCGGCCCTGGGGCCTTTTCATCCGAGGCCTCCTGCCCAAGTTATGACCTACGCGGGTTATCCCATGGCAGGTTAACCCATGGTATATATCCCCAGCAGCACCCATGGATACGGCTAGCCATGGAAAGTGTTTGAATGATTCGGGGGTAAAATTTCAATTTTGTATGGGAACTGCCAATAATTGGATTAACATGGAAGATATTGAAATCCCTTGTTATAGAGTTGACAGGAAAGGCACACCACCCAAGATATATTCATCTATGTTTTAAACAATGAGCTCTAACACATCTAAAATCCCTCCTTCCCTCTGCGAAGGGACAATCTATTTACTTTTATGTTATTTACTTTTCATGTCGAATCAAATTCTTATCCCAGCCTCATTCTATTAGTTGGGAAGCATTATGTAGTGTGGAAAGATCCAAATACATATATCCAGTCAAATATATTTGATCATGATTCATTATTGTTGACTATTATCTTCATGATAAGTATGTCGGTAGGCAAAACATTAAGCCCCTATCTTTCTTTGTGTTCGATAGATGTTGTTTGTTCTAAAAATATACTTTGAATATTAGCAATCATAGAAGACTATATGATAATTGAGTATGTGGAGCTCTTATTTAGACTTTGTTGAAAATAAGGTGAATTGAAATTGTTTGGTGACTAAGAACACATGTTGTTAAGTTTCAAGAGAATGCATCGTTTGAGCCATGACATGTGAATTGATTGCTACTCTATCATGATGAGTTTTATGAGAAAAAGTTGTTGGTTATAATGCTAGAAAAAGTGATTGTAATTATCATAGATCAAACTTATATACTATGTTAGCATTCATACTTCATAAATTGCTTCTTTTATCGTTTACGTACTCGAGGACGAGTCAGAATTAAGCTTGGCGATGCTCATATGTCTCCAACGTATCGATAATTTACGAAGTATTCATGCCATATTTACCTATGTTTCAAATAATTTTATATGGTTTTGATACATTTTTATATGATTTAATTAGAACTAACCCGGACTGATGTTGTTTCGAGCAGAATTATTGTGGTGTTGTTTTTACGCAAAAAAAAGTCCTCGCAAACGCTCGAAATTTTTTGACGGCTTTTTCTAGACAATATGAGAAATATTGGAGCGAGGAACCATCAAAGGGGGCCACGAGTTGTCCACAAGCCAACATGGGCGCCCTGATAGCTTCTAGGCCCCTCGTGGCTCCGGTTAGCATGGTTCCAATGCAGAAAATCCTATATATACACAAACCCTCAGAAATAAACATGGAAATTCTGATCCGCCGATCCAAGCCTGTGTATCAAAGAAAACTCATCCAGAGCCCTTTTCCGGCACCATGCTAGAAGGGGCAATCATCACCGGAGGTCATCTTCATCATCCTGTTGGTGTCCATGGCAAGGAGGGAGTAGTTCACACTCGGGCCTGGGAGTATGTACCAATAGCTATGTGGTTGATCTCTCTCTCTCTCTCTATCTCTCTATCTCTCTTTCTCTCTTGTGTTCTTGCGATGTCACAATCTTAATGTATCACAGCCTTTGTTAATATAGTTGGATCATATGGTGTTTGTCCCTTGATATCTTGATGTGATTAATTGAATCTTTCCCTTTGAGATTTTGTTATGCCGGATTGAATATTGGATTCGAGATCACTTGATGTATGTCCTACATGTGGATACCCATGGTGACAATGGGTGTTCTATTGATTCACTTGATATATGCTTTTGTACTCAACTTGCGGATTCCCGAGGTGACTCTCGTGGAAACGATCCCGACAATGAATAATAGGGGTACAAATGAGGGTGGAGCCTAGCTACCGCGCATGTGTCACTCGGATTTCACGAGTTCGGACACCTCTCGGAGGAGTTAAAGACTGTATGTCTCGTGTCTGAAGGTTTGTGTTTCCTATGGGGGTGTATGATTACAACGAAAGTTGAACCCTTGTCACAGAGCTCGAGGTGGCTTATATAGAGTCCGCCACAACCCACCGAGCGTTATTACAAGGGCATTTAATGTGAGTAACTATGTGTGTTACTAGAAACTGAAACTCTAACTATGGTTGTTACTAGTAACGCTATTCTTGACTTCACTTCACGTGTGATTTTAAGTCCCTCAACCGTTGACGCTAACACGTCATCCACGCTTGTCTCTATCCGAGTTCTAGCATATGGCCGACAGACTGGAAGACGTTTGAGTGACCCCATGGGTCTGAGAGGATCCTTTGTATGCATCTGAATGCATGTGTGGTCCTAAGACTTTAATGGTCGTGTGGGGCCCTAGGTGGGACCAGAATGTCTGGTTCGTGATCCTACCACTAGTAGGTGACCCCATCATTAGCCTCTCAATCACTTGAGGTTTAATTGGTCGAGTGAAAGACACTTAGGGGTGTCTCTGATGCCTCGGGGGCATCCGGAAAGTACCTCGGAGCTTTTTCATAGGTTTAGCAATAAATATGGGCTTGACTCTAAGATAGTAGCTTCTTTCTGTGAATCATTTGCTACTTATGTTGATCCCCCTAAGGAGAAGTAGTTTAAATTTCATCCACCTATTGAAGATTTATTAGAGGAACCCAGTAAGGTTAAGGAAGAAGTAATTGTTAGCCATGTTGATCGTGTTGTTCATACTACTTACATTGAGAAACCACCTTTCCCTACTAGAATTAAGGAACATGCTAAAGATGCAACTGTGGTTAATAAAAGTTATGTTAGAACACCTAAGCCTTCTGAACAAATACATGTTGAGACTATTATTGCCATGGTTAAGGATCTCCTAGTTGATAATATTGACGGACATGTTATTTACTTATGTGATGAAGCTACTAGAATTGCAAAACCTTTTAGAAACAAGCAAGGTGAGTTAGATAAAAATAAATCTGTTACTCACATGCTTGTTGTTTTCGTTAAGATTAGAGATCATTGTTATCATGGCTTATGTGGCATTAGTGCTAGTGTTAGTTTGATACATCTCCAATGTATCTATAATTTTTGATGGTTCCATGCTATTATCTTGTCAAACTTTGGATGTTTTGTATGCCTTTTATATCTTTTTTGGGACTAACTTATTAACTCAGTTTCAAGTGCCAGTTCCTGTTTTTTCCGTGTTTTTCCGCCGCCGCAAGCTTCTGTCTTCGCAAGATCCCATCTGGGGCACGTTCTGGTGCCCTGCGAGAGGGGGGATTCGGATACGGAGGGCTTCTTCATCAACACCATTGCCTCTCCGATGATGCATGAGTAGTTCACCATAGACCTTCGGGTCCATAGCTAGTAGCTAGATGGCTTCTTCTCTCTCTTGGATCTTCAATACAAAGTTATCCATAATCTTCATGGAGATCTATCCAATGTCATCTTCTTTTGCGGTGTGTTTTCCGAGATACGATGAATTGTGGATTTATGATTAGATTATCTATGAATCTTATTTGAGTTTCTTCTAATCTCTTATATGCATGATTTCATATCCTTGTAATTCTCTTCGAGTTGTGGGTTTTGTTTGGCCAACTTGATTTATGATTCTTGCAATGGGAGAAGTGCTTGGTTTTGGGTTCATACCGTGCAGTGACCTCACCGAGTGACAGAAGGGGTAGCGAGGCACGCATCGTGTTGTTGCCATCAAGGGTAAAAAGATGGGGTTTATATCTATTGCATGAATTTTTCCCACTACATCATGTCATCTTGCTTAAGGCGTTACTCTGTTTGTCATTAACTCAATACACTAGATGCATGCTGGATAGCGGTCGATGTGTGGAGTAATAGTAGTAGATGCAGAAAGTATCGGTCTACTTGTCTCGGATGTGATGCCTATATGTATGACCATTGCCTTAGACATCGTCATGACTTTGCGCGGTTCTATCAATTGCTCGACAGTAATTCGTTCACCCACTGTAATATTTGCTATCTTGAGAGAAGCCTCTAGTGAACACTATGCCCCCCGGGTCTACTTCACATCATATTTTCAGCCTCACACTTTTACTTTCTTGCACTTTCCGCCTTCAGATCTCACCTTGCAATCAATCTTGAAGGGGTTGACAACCCCTTTGTAGCGTTGGGTGCAATTTTGCTGTTTTTGCGCAGGTACATCGGTGCTTCATCTTGATACTCCTACTGGATTTATACCATGGTTCTCAAACTGAGGGAAATACTTACTGCTACTGTGCTGCATCACCCTTTCCTCTTCAAGGGAAAAAACCAATGCAATCTCAAGAGGTAGCAAGAAGAATTTCTGGCGCCGTTGCCGGGGAGCATCAAGTGAAGCTTATCCAAGTAAGTGTCGCAAACTCATCTCTTGCATTTACTTTTTTTTGTCTCTCGTTTTCCACTCACCCACTTCTGAAAAATAAAAATTTGCAAAAATATTTGTCTTTTTCGTTCGCCTTTTTCTTTTGCTTGTTTTCTGTTCGCTTGTGTGCTTGTCTTCTTGCTGAAGTCACCATGACTGAAAACACCAAACTTTTTAATTTCTCGAATACTAATAATAATGATTTTATTAGTACTCCAATTGCTCCCGCCACTAGTGCGGAATCATATGAAATCAATGCTGCTTTGCTGAATCTTGTTATGAAAGAGCAATTCTCTGGCCTTCCTAGTGAAGATGCCGTATCCCATCTTAATACCTTCATTGAGTTATGCGATATGCAAAAGAAGAAAGATGTAGGTAATGATGTGATTCAATTGAAGCTATTTTCGTTCTCTTTGCGAGATCGAGCAAAAACTTGGTTTTCATCTTTGCCCAAAAATAGTATTGATTCTTGGAACAAGTACAAAGATGCTTATATATCCAAGTATTTTCCGCCGGCTAAGATTATCTCTCTCCTTAATGATATCATGAATTTTAAGCAAGTTGATCATGAACATGTTGCACAATCTTGGGAGAGAATTAAATTGATGATTAGAAATTGTCCCGCTCATGGCTTGAGTCTTTGGATGATTATACAAATCTTCTACGTTGGTTTTAATTTTGCTTCTAGAAATATCTTGGACTCCGCCTCCGGTGGAACTTTCATGGAAATCACTTTAGGAGTAGCCACAAAACTCCTAGACAATATCATGACAAACTATTCTCAGTGGCACACTGAAAGGTCACCTACTAGTAAAAAGGTACACACTATAGAAGAAATTAACTCGTTGAGTGCTAAGATGGATGAGTTAATGAAATTGTTTGCTAGTAAAGGTGCTCCTTTAGATCCAAATGATATGCCCTTGTCTTCCTTGATTGAGAGTAGCAATGAAAGCTTGGACGTTAATTTTGTTGGTAGGAATAATTTTGGGAACAACAATGCTTTTAGAGGAAACTATATTCCTAGGCCTTTTCCTAGTAATCCCTCTAATAAGTTTGGCAACTCCTACAACAATGCTCATGGAAATTACAATAAATTACCCTCTGATCTAGAGTGTAATATTAAAGAGTTTATCAACTCGCAAAAGATTTTCAATGCGTCCATAGAGGAAAAACTACTCAAATTTGATGATTTGGCTAGGAGCGTTGATAGAATGTCTCTTGATATTGATGCTTTGAAAGTTAGATGTGCTCCTCCCAAGATCAATATGGATGAAACTTTGAAAGCTATGCGTGTTTCCATGAACGAGAGTAAAGAAAGAACCGCCCAAATTGGTGTTCTCGTGATGAGAATCACGAATATCTTAAAGTGCTTGGTGTGACTCCCATTGAATCCTTGTTTTCTAGTGTCAAACCTAATGATGATGGGGCTGGATATGAATCCACTTTGGTTGAAAAATGCCCCAACGATTCGGAGTCCATCTATCTTGATGCTAAAAGTATTAAAAGTGGAGTAGAGGATATCAAAACTTTGAGTAGTAATGATACTACTAATTTGGATTTCAAGGAATTCAATTATGATAATTGCTCTTTGATTGAATGTATTTCCTTGATGCAATCCATGCTAAACTCTCCACATGCTTATAGCCAAAACAAGGCCTTTACCGATCATATCGTTGATGCTATGATGAAATCTCTAGAAGAGAAACTTGAGTTGGAAGTTTCTATTCCTAGAAAACTTCATGATGAGTGGGAATCTACTATCAAAATCAAGATCAAAAACTATGAATGCAATGCTTTGTGTGATTTGGGTGCTAGTGTTTCCGCTATTCCAAAGTCTTTATGTGATGTTCTAGGCTTCAATGAGATTGATGAGTGCTCTCTTAATTTGCATCTTGCGGATTCTACTGTTAAGAAACCTATGGGAAGGATCAATGATGTTCTTATTATTGCAAATAGGAAATATGTACCCGTAGGTTTCATTTTGCTTGATATTGATTGCAATCTGACATGTCCTATCATTCTTGGTAGACCTTTCCTAAGGACTATTGGTGCCGTCATCGATATGAAGGAAGGGAATATTAGATTTTAATTTCCATTAAATAAGGGCATGGAACATTTTCCTAGAAAGAAAATAAGATTGCCTTATGAATCCATGATGAGGGCTACTTATGGTTTGAGTACCAAAGACGACGATACGTTATTCTATCGCCTTATGCCTCGCTAAGGGCATTAAACAATAGCGCTTGTTGGGAGGCAACCCAATGAATTTATATTTGCTTTTTTGCTTTTTTTTGTTGCGTCCACACCATCATAATTCTGTTATGATTGTGTCTTTTGTGTTTCTTTTTGTTTTTGAGCCAAATAAAACCTTTATGACTAGTTTGGTGATGGTTGTTTGATCCTGCTGAAAAAAGACAGAAACTTTTCGCTCACAAAATTATTTTTCATTTTTATCCAGAAAGAGCTTTTGAGTTGATTCGTTTTTCTGCTGGTTGATATGCCAATTGCCCAAACTGTCGTAAGTTTTCAGACTTTTTGAGATACCAGAAGTATATGAAGTATACATATTGCTATAGACTGGTCTGTTTTTTGTCTGATTCTGTTTTTTGTTGTGTTGATTGCATATTTTGATGAAACTACGGATAATATCTGGGGTACTAGCCATGGAAAAGTGAGAATACAATAATCTAACACCAATATAAATAGAAATCAAGTTTGCTACAGTACCTCAAGAGGTGGTAGTTTATTTTCTTGTGCTAATGATATCACGAGTTTCTGTTTAAGTTTTGTGTTGTGAAGTTTTCAAGTTTTGGGTGATGTTATCATGTACGATGAGATAAAGAGTGGAAAGAGCTCAAGCTTGGGGATGCCCAAGGCATCCCAAGCCAAATTCAAGAACACCAAAAAGCCTAAGCTTGGGGATGCCCCGGGAAGGCATCCCCTATTTCGTCTTCAATCCATCGGTAACATTACTTGGAGCTATATTTTTATTCACCACATGATATGTGTTTTGCTTGGAGCGTCGTGTATTATTGGAGTCTTTTCTTTTTGTTGTGTCACAATCATCCTTGCTGCGCACCTTTTGAGAGAGACATGCACTCATCGTGAATTTGCTAGAATACTCGTTGAGCTTCGCTTATATCTTTTGAGTTAGGAAATTTAGCTCACATGTGCTTCACTTATATCTTTTGAGCTAGATAACTTTTCTCTATGTGCTTCACTTAGATCTTTTAGAGCACGGCGGTGTCATATTTTGGAGAAATAAGAACTCTCAATCTTCACTTATATCTTTTTGAGAGTGCTCTCTCTGAGTAACTTGGTAGTTGGCTTTTGCTATGAAAGTAGTCCCAAAGATGATATGCGCCCAAAGAGGATACAATGAAACTTCCATCTTCTTGTGCATTGATTAGAAAGAGAAGTTTGATTCCTCTCAATTAGTTTTGAGACATGGATTTGGTAATATTAAGAGTTATGTTAGTAGGGTGTTGTGAATCTAGAAATACTCGTGTTGAAGTTAGTGATTCCCGTAACATGCACGTATGATGAGCCGCTATGTTAGGAAGTCGCAGCATAATTGATTTATTGATTGTCATACTTCGTGTTGTGGTCGGGATCGCGTGATGGTTAACACCTACCAACCCTTCCCCTAGGAGTATGCGTTTAGCACTTTGTTTCGATTACTAATAAAAAACTTTCACAATAAGTATGTGAATTATTCATGACTAATGTGAGTCCATGGTATAGATGCACTTTCACCTTCCACCATTGCTAGCCTCTCTAGTGTCGCGCAACTTTCGCCGGTTGATTGCAATCTCTGGCGATGGCTAGACGAATGCTGATGACAACAAACCTTCCCCTGCAACGGCACCAGAAGAATGCTCCTAGCACTCCCGGGCAACGGAACTAGAAGAATGTTGTTGATGGCCCACCAGCGCGGGGGTTCGCAGCAGTTTTCGAGGGTAGAGTATTCGACCCAAATTTGTTGGTACGCTAGGCAGGAGGTGAGAGAATACTCTCGAGTATTATTATCTGAATTTGTCAGATTCAACCGCACCTGAAAGATTAGTATCTGCAAGCACAGTAGTAACAACAAAGTAGTAACACCAAAGTAGTATGATAACAACGGTGTCAGAAACGATCTGTTGACGGCAGACTATTCCTAACGATTGTATCAATGGCGCCAAGTTGCCGCATTGATGGAAGTTGTCAGTTCCCGTCAACGTCCAATGAACCAAAATTGTAGCAGGTAGTAGCAGCAGATCAAAACAAGTAACAACAGTAGCAATAGTAGTAGCAGCAGCAACAGAGCAAGACAAGTAACAACAGTAGCACAAACTCGTAGGCAATGGGTCGGTGATTTGTTTGGATGATATTCATCATGCAACAGCTATAACACGGAGAGATATGTGGCTAGCTCCCGTTCATCAATGTGATGTAGGCATGCATTCCGTGTGTCGTCATACGTGCTTAGGGAAAAGAACTTGCATGACATCTATTGTCCATCCCTCCCGTGGCAGCGGGGTCCAAAAGGAAACTACAGGATATTAAGGTTCTCCTTTTAATAACGAACCGGACCAACACATTTGCACTTGGGGAACACATGAACTCCTCAAACTATGGTCATCACCGGGAGTGGTTCTGGTTATTGTCACTCCGGGGTTGCCGGATCATAACACATAGTAGGTAACTACAACTTGCAAGATCGGATCTAAAACACACATATATTGGTGACAACATAATAATTTCAGATCTGAAATCATGGCACTCGGGCACTAGTGACAAGCATTAGGCATGGCAAAGTAGTAGCAACATCAATCTCAGAACATAGTGGATACTAGGGATCAATCCCCATCAAAACTAACTCGATTACATGATAGATCTCATCCTACTCATCACCGCTCAGCGAGCCTACGAATAGATTACTCACGAACGACGAAGAGCTTCATGGAATTGGAGAGGGAAGAAGGTTGATGATGACGATGGCGACGATTTCCCCTCTCCAGAGCCCAAGACAGACTCCAGATCTGCCCTCCAGATGAAGAACAGGTGGTGGCGGCGCCTCCATATCGAAAACGCGACGAAAACTTCTCTTTTTATTTTTTCTGGGACAAAAGGGATCTTATAGACCTGAGCTTGGGGGCGGCAGAGCCGTGTGGGCCCCGCAAGCCTGCCCACCTCCACTAGGGGGGTGGTGGCGGAGCCAGGGCTTGTGACCCACTGGCCCACCCCCGGAGGTGGAACTTGGCGTAGATATTTTTCTTATCTTCCAAAACTGCTCCCCGTAAATTTTCAGGATGTTTGGAGAACTTTGATTTCTGCACAAAAATAACACCAAGGCAATTTTGCTGAAAACAGCATCAGTCCAGGTTAGTTCCATTCAAATCATGCAAATTAGAGTCCAAAACAAGGGCAAAAGAGTTTGGAAAAGTAGATACGATGGAGACGTGTCAACTCCCCCAAGCTTAAAATCTTGCTTGTCCTCAAGCAACTTAGTTGACAAACTGAGAGAGAAATAAAAACTTTGACAAACTCTGTTTGATCTTGTTGTTGCAACTATGTCTAACTCATAACCAGAATTTCAGCAAGATCACAAGTCAACCACATAAGCAAATGACACAAAGGTCTCACGGTCAACTAATATCAATGGCATAATCAGCTAACGAGCAAATAATATTGAGTTTCAAATACCAACACTTCAATCAAAACAACCATGAAGCAATATGAATAGGTGGTATATCGCTAGCTCCTTCTGAGACCGCAAAACATAAATGCAGAGCATTTTCAAAGATCAAGGGCTGACTAAACATTGTAATTCATAGCAACGAAGATCCAGTCATAGTCATACTCAATATCAATCAAAAGCAAAGCATAAAAATGACAGAGGTGCTCTCTAATTTGTGCTTACATAAGAGGAGGATGACTCGACAGGAAAATAAATAGACAGGCCCTTCGCAGAGGGAAGCATTGATTTGCAGAGGTGCCAGAGCTCAAGCTTTGAAAACAGAGATAATAATTTTGGGTGGCATGCTTTCATTGTCAACGCAATGACCAAGAGTTCTCAATATCTTCCATGCTACTCATGCTATAGGCAGTTCCCAAACAGAAGAGTAAAGTTTTAACTCCCCCACCACCAATCAATCACACTCCACGGCTAGCCGAATCCTTGGGTACCGTCCATACTAACATCAATCCGGGGGGAGTCTTGTTTTACAGTTATGTTTTCGATTTAAGCGTGGAACTGGGCATTCCAAATACCGACCCCTTTCTCGTGAATGACGGTGAATAAACACATGTCGAGGATAACACTCCTAGCATGGAAGATACCAATAGCCCTCTATCACCACATGAGCGGTTCGGGCATGCAAAACAAATTATTTCTTGAAGGTTTAGAGTGTGGCACATGCAAATTTACTTGGAACGGCAGGGAGATACCGCAAATTGGTAGGTATGGTGGACACTCATGGAAAAACTTTTGGATTTATGGAAGTGGATGCACAAGCAGTATTCCCGCTTAGTACAAGTGAAGGCTAGAAAAAGACTAGGAAGCGACCAACTAGAGAGCGACAACAGTCATCAAGATGCAATGAGTCTGACTAACATTGAATGCAAGCATGAACAGGATATAAATCACCATGACCACGAACATCATAGAGGCTATGTTGATTTTGTTTCAACTACATGCATGAACATGCGCCAAGTCAAGCCACTTGAAACATTCAAAGGAGAATACCATCCTATCATACTACATCATAGTCATCTCAAAATCTATATTGGCATTCAAGACAAACCATTATAAGCTCTCAGCTAAATAAGCATGGCATCAGAAACTATGATCTCTAAGTTGTCATTCCAAACATGGTTCTCTCACAACAAAGCTAAATCTGGGTCGACAAGCTAGTCATATTTACAAAAACAAAATAGATAGAGTTCATACCAGCTTTTCAGTCTCAGTCACTTCATCATATATCATCATTGTTGCCTTTCGTTTGCCCGATCGAACGATGTGAACAATAATAAGCGCATTGAACTAAGCTGAATCTGCAGGCAAACACCAAGGAGAAGACAAAGTAATATGGATCTTTGAAAGCTAAACAGGTAAGCATGCAAGAACCAATAAACATTGTAACCAATATATTCTACCTTGACACAAAGAAAAAGAAAAATATTTACACGGGAAAGCTCCCAACAAGCAAAAGAAGAAAGAAAAATCTTTTTGGGTTTTCTCAAAAGGACACAAAACAAGAAAACAAGAAAACGAAAATAAACTAGCATGGATAATACAGTGGCAAAGTGTAAACACCGGCTAACAGAGTGAAAGCATATGCATGAATGTAAAGTCAGTGAGAACACGTACTCCCCCAAGCTTAGGCTTTTGGCCTAGCTTGGTCTACTCCCAAGGATGATCCTGGCGAAACCCAAAGTCATAATGGGTGTTATACGGGAGTGCTGCAGCCACTGCCTGAATAGCTACCTCATGAAGTCGAGCAGCCGTCGCCTCCCTCTCATACTCCTCTGCCTCTCCTATGGTTATGTAGTATCTTCGTTTTACCTGAAAGTCAAAGAAAGCAGGAGGAGGAAGGGTAATATGGGAAACACGCTGTCGGTTAAATATCAAGCGGTATAGGAGGGATCCATGATCTCTCTCAAGGAACTGGTAGTGTCTTAGAGCGATACGATCAAGGTAGGATGTACGGAGAGGAGGGTCTTCTGGATGGATGGATAATCCAAGAAAATTTGCTAAGCGTGTAGCATAAACTCCACCAAAGAAATCCCCCTCACTGGCATTTTTATTCATCCTCCTTGCTATTATAGCTCCCATATTGAAGCTCATGTCACCCGTTACTGCGCTCTTAAGGATACTAAGGTAGGGAGCGCATAGGTGACAATGTGCACCCTTGCCGTTAATGCACCTACCTATGAAGAGGGCAAGGTAGTGCAAGGCAGGGAAATGGATGCTTCCTATGGTGGCTTGTGTGATATATCTGGTTTCTCCAACAGTTATACTGGAGACAAAGTCTCTGACCAAAGACTTAGGAGGATCATTAACACTACCCCAATCGAGTATCTTGCAAATCCTATTGAAATCCTCCAGATCCACGGTATAGGATTTATCGTACAAATCAAACAGTATGGATGAGTCACGGCCAGCTAAAATTTTAAATCTACGGATGAAAGAGGCAGTGAGCATAGCATACTGTTCACATTTATCTGAGAGGAATTCTTCTAACCCGGCATTGTGGCCAAGTGCATCAAACTCATCCTTGAAACCTGCTTCGATCATGAACTCATCGGAAGGCCATTCACATGGTTGTACTGGTGCATCCCTTAGTTGAAAAGGTCTGGGCTCCCAAAAGGAGAGACGAGGACCCTTCTTACTTGAGGAACCACCATGAAACTTCCTCCTGAACATAATTTCCTTATGCTGAAATTTTTGAAGCTCAAGAGAAAAGTGAATAAAGACCCACCACACCTTGTAGCAACTACTCCTACTAGTGCCTAGAGACCGTATCACGCGCTAAAACTACTTGGGACCAGCTGAAATCAACATTTCTAGCTCAAGAACAGGGTCACCAAGGTAGCAAGAATTCACGAAGGATAAAGTACTAGAGCAAAAACTAATTGGACCAATGGAGGAGTCACTTACCAAGGAGTAATTTCCCCAAAACGCTTTGGAGAATGGTGCTTTGAGCAAGGGGATCGAAAATCACAGCCAAATGAGCAAGAACACGGGTTTGAGCTGCAAAACAATTTTTATTGGAGGTGGAAGAAGAGGCTGGGAGCTGGAATGAGTGGAGGGGTGCCTGTGGCCCCACAAGCTTGCACCCCGCCACCAAGGGGTAGGTGGCGCTGGCAGGGCATGTGGCCCACTGGTCTGGCCCCGAGGCGAGCTCTCGGGCCCAGAAATTTTCAAAAAATCTAGAAAAAATCATACTAAATTTTTAGGACCATCGGAGAACTTTTATTTTCGAGGTATTTTTCTACAGGACGCTAAAATAGAAAAGAGGAAAAACTAAACTAATTCTATCATTTTTCTTCTAAGCAAAGGAAAAGGAAAACTTAAAACAGAGGTATGTGACTCCTTGATTCATCCGTTTCATGGTCATCGAAAGAAATCCGTCAATGGGATTGATCAAGTCCTTATGACAAAACCTTCTCGAATCTCAAGAGAGAATGGAGAATTTTTGAATAGCCACTAAGTCATCTCAATGGGGATATGTATCTCCCCAACCAGCAAGTCATACTTCATCTTGACACGAGGAATAGGGCATTCAAAGCTCCTAATGAGAATCGATGAAGTATTTTCGATAGCATTGATGCAATGTACTGGATATTGTTTCTTCGGAAAGTGCATTGTGTGCTCATTACCGTTGACATGGAAAGTGACATTGCCTTTGTTGCAATCTATAACAGCCCCTGCAGTGTTTAAAAAGGGTCTTCCGAGGACGATAGCCATGGCATCTTCCTCGGGAATATCCAAGATAACAAAGTCTGTTAAGAGAGTGGTATTAGCAACCACAACAGGCACATCCTGGCAAATGCCGTTAGGGAAAGCAGTCGATTTGTCGGCCATTTGCAGAGAATTTCAGTGGGTGTCAACTTATCCAACTCAAGTCTACGATAAAGAGAGAGCGGCATAACACTAACACCGGCCCCAAGGTCACATAAGGTAGTTCTTATGTAGTTTCCTTTAATAGAGCAAGGTATAGTGGGCACTCCGGGATCACCAAGTTTCTTAGGAGTTCCACCTTTAAAAGTGTAATTGGCAAGCATGGTGGAGATCTCATGATCTGGCATCTTCCGTTTATTAGTCACGATATCTTTCATGTACTTGGCATATGGAGACATCTTGAGCATATCAGTTAACCGCATCTGCAGAAAGACGGGTCTTATTATCTCAACGAAGCGCTCAAAATCCTCATCATCCTTTTTCTTGGATGGCTTAGGAGGAAAGGGCATAGGTCTCTGAACCCATGGCTCCCTTTATTTACCATGCTTCCTAGAAGTGAAGTCATTCTTGTCGTATCTCTTAGGTTGTGGATTATCAGGATTAACCGTAGGTTCAATCTCCACATCCTCATCATTGCTAGGTTGATCATTATTACGAACATCACTATCCATATTGTCACCAGGTTCATGTTCATCACCTTATTGTGTTTCTGCATCAGACGCAGAAATATCATTAGGTTCTTCAGGTGTGACAGTATTTGGTGAACAGGCGTGCAGGTTTCTATCATCCTTCTTCTTCTCCTTGGGATGACTAGGTGTATCAGCATTGATTCCTTGAGAATCCTGATCAATTCTCTTAGGATGACCTTCAGGATACAAAGGTTCCTGAGTCATTTTGCCTCCTCTAGTAATGACTCTAACAGAGTTGTCATTTAATTCATTGAGCAAGTCATTCTGAGCTTTAAGTACTTCTTCTACCTGAGTAGTAATCATAGAGGCATGCTTACTCAGAAGCTTCAGATCGTTGACATTTTTGTCTACACAAGCACTTAAATGGCTAAGCATGCGAGTACTTTGTTCCAAATGTCTGCTAACATAATCATTGAAACTCTGTTGTTTGGCAACAAAGTTGTCAAATTCATCAAAGCATAGGCTAGCATGTTTATCAAAAGGAATAGCACTCTCATCAAACCTACGCAGAGAATTCACTTCCACTACCTGTATCGGGTTATCGAGACCATGGATCTCTTCGATAGGTGGTAGATTTTTGACATCTTCAGGTCTAATGCCTTTCTCTTGCATAGATTTCTTGGCTTCTTGCATATCTTCGGGACTGAGGAATAGAATACCTCTTTCCTTAGGAGTTGGCTTAGGAGGTGGTTCGGGAATAGTCCAAGCATTATCGTTGATCAAGAGGTTATTCAGTAGAGTCTCAGCTTGTTCTACAGTTTGTTCCCTAAAACACAACCGGCACAACTATGTAGGTAGTCTTTGGAGGCATCGGTAAGTCCGTTATAGAGGATATCAAGTATCTCGTTCTTCTTAAGAGGGTGATCAGGCAAAGCATTTTGTAGTTGGACGAGCCTCCCCCAAGCTTGTGGAAGACTCTCTTCTTGGAGTTGAGCAAAGTTGTATATTTCCTGCAAGGCAGCTTGCTTCTTATGGGCAGGGAAATATTTCTCACAGAAGTAATAGACCATCTCCTGGCGACTACGCACACATCAAGGAGCAAGAGAGGTGAACCATGCTTTAGCATCATCCTTTATAGAGAAAGGAAATAGCTTAAGGATATAGTAGTGGCGGATCTTCTCCTCATTAGTGAAGAGGTTGGCTATTTTGGATAGTTTGGCAAGATGGGCTATGACCGTCTCAGACTCATAACTGTGAGAAGGATCAGATTCGACTAGAGAGATTATATGAGGGTCGACAGAGAATTCATAATTCTTATCGGTGACAAAGAAAGGAGAAGTGGCAAACTTTGGGTCATTTTTCATCCTAGCTTCCCGAGATTTTTCCTTCCACTTGAGAAGTAATTTCTCAGCGTCATAGGCATCCTTACACGCAAGAAAATCCTCAGCTATCTCTCCCTCCATAACATAACCCTCACGTATATCAAGCAATTCATATCTAGGAGAGCTAGATCTAGCAGGAGCAAAAGCAGGTTCTATCTCAATAGTATTGGTAGTATCAGAAGCATCACGAGCATTGGCAGTAACTCTAGCAATATGAGCATCAAGGAACACTCCTAGTGGAACATCAGGCAAAGGAGTATCTCTAGCAGTATCAAGCATAGCATCATCAGGCAAAATAGCATCTCTAGCATCATCAGGCAAAGCGGTATCAAGCATAGCATCTCTAGCAGTATCACGCATAGTATCAAGCATAGCATCTCTAGCAGTATCAGACATAGTATCAAGCATAGTATCATCAGGCACAGGCGACATATCAAGATTTCTAGCAGGAGGTGATGTCACAAACTTACTCATAACTGAAGGTGAATCAAGTGCAAAGCTAGATGGCAAGTCCTTACCTCCCCTCGTAGTGGAGGGCAAGACTTTGGTCTTCGGATCCTTCAGATTCTTCATAATGATCAACAGATATAAATACCAAGTGACTCAGGGAATATAGCAATACCTCCCCGGCAACGGCGCCAGAAAAATGCTGATTGCAATCTCTGGTGATGGCTAGACAAATGCTGATGACAACAAACCTTCCCATGCAACGGCACCAGAAGAATGCTGCTAGTACTCCCGGGCAACGGAATTAGAAGAATGTTGTTGATGGCCCACCAGCGCGTGGGTTCGCAGCAGTTTTCAAGGGTAGAGTATTCGACCCAAACTTGTTGGTACGCCAGGCAGGAGGTGAGAGAATACTCTCGAGTATTAGCAGCTGAATTTGTCAGATTCAACCGCACCTAAAATATTAGTATCGGCAAGCACAGTAGTAACAGGAAAGTAGTATGATAACAACGGTGTCAGAAACGATCTGTTGACGGCAGACTATTCCTAACGATTGTATCAATGGCGCCAAGTTGCCGCGTTGATGGAAGTTGTCAGTTCCCGTCAATGTCCTTTCGAGCTTTCACATACTTATAGCTCTAAGTGCATACATTGCATGGTAATCCCTACTCTTTCACATTGATATCTATTGATGGGCATCTCCATAGACCTTTGATATGCCGAGTCAATGTGACCATCTCCTCCTTTTTGTCTCACAACCTCCAGCACACTCTATTCCACCTATAGTGTTATATCCATGGCTCACGCTCATGTATTGTGTGAGAGTTGAAAAAGGTTTGAGAAAGTAAGAGTGCGAAAACAATTACTTGGCCAATACCGGGGTTGTGCATGATTGAAATTAGTTGTGTGGGGATGATGGAGCATAGCCAGTCTATATGATTTTGTAGGGATAATTTTCTTTGGCCTTGTTATTTTGAAAGTTGATTACCTTGCTAGTTTGCTTGAAGTATCATTGTTTTCATGTCAATAGAAAACTATTGCTTTGAATCTTACGGATCTGAAAATTCATGTCACATGAAAGAAGTTACAAAGGACAAATAAGCTAGGTAGCATTCCACATCAAAAATTTAGTCTTTATCACTTCCCTACTCGAGGACGAGCCGGAGTTAAGCTTGGGGATGCTTGATACATCTCCAACGTATCTATAATTTTTGATGGTTCCATGCTATTATCTTGTCAAACTTTGGATGTTTTGTATGTCTTTTATATCTTTTTTGGGACTAACTTATTAACTCAGTGCCAAGTGCAAGTTCCTGTTTTTCCGTGTTTTTGCCCCTTTTCATAGGAGAATATTAAACGGAGTCCAAACGGAATAAAACCTCTGAAAAGATTTTTTTTTTTCCGGAACAGAAGATACGTAGGAAGCTTGAGAACCAAGGCAGAGGAAACCAGGGGAGGCCACAAGCCCCCTAGGCGCGGCAAGGGGGGCCACGCCTAGCAAGCTTGTGGGCCCCATGTGGCTCCTCTGCCCTAATTCTTCCGCCTATAAATCCCCGAAAAATCCAAAACCACGGGTGAGATCCACGAAAATACTTTTCCGCCGCCGCAAGCTTCTGTCTTCGCAAGATCCCATCTGGGGCACGTTCTGGTGCCCTGCCAGAGGGGGGATTCGGATACGGAGGGCTTCTTCATCAACACCATTGCCTCTCCGATGATGCGTGAGTAGTTCACCATAGACCTTCGGGTCCATAGCTAGTAGCTAGATGGCTTCTTCTCTCTCTTGGATCTTCAATACAAAGTTATCCATGATCTTCATGGAGATCTATCCAATGTCATCATCTTTTGCGGTGTGTTTTCTGAGATCCGATGAATTGTGGATTTATGATTAGATTATCTATGAATCTTATTTGAGTTTCTTCTGATCTCTTATATGCATGATTTCATATCCTTGTAATTCTCTTCGAGTTGTCGGTTTTGTTTGGCCAACTTGATCTATGATTCTTGCAATGGGAGAAGTGCTTGGTTTTGGGTTCATACCGGGCGATGACCTCACCCAGTGACAGAAGGGGTAGCGAGGCACGCATCGTGTTGTTGCCATCAAGGGTAAAAAGATGGGGTTTATATCTATTGCATGAATTTATCCCTCTACATCATGTCATCTTACTTAAGGCGTTACTCTGTTTGTCATGTACTCAATACACTAGATGCATGCTGGATAGCGGTCGATGTGTGGAGTAATAGTAGTAGATGCAGAAAGTATCGGTCTACTTGTCTCGGACGTGATGCCTATATGTATGATCATTGCCTTAGATATCATCATGACTTTGCGCGGTTCTATCAATTGCTCGACAGTAATTCGTTCACCCACCGTAATATTTGCTATCTTGAGAGAAGCCTCTAGTGAACACTATGGCCCCCGGGTCTACTTCGCATCATATATTAAGCCTTACACTTTTACTTTATTGCACTTTCCGCCTTCAGATCTCACCTTGCAATCAATCGTGAAGGGATTGACAACCCCTTTGTAGCGTTGGGTGCAAGTTTGTTGTTTTTGCGCAGGTTCATCGGTGCTTCATCTTGATACACCTACTGGATTGATACCTTGGTTCTCAAACTGAGGGAAATACTTACTGCTACTATGCTGCATCACCCTTTCCTATTCGAGGGAAAAAACCAACGCAAGCTCAAGAGGTAGCATAATGCTATACATTTTACCTTATATCAAGAAATTATGAATGACATAGCACCCGTTAAAATTGAAGATATTGATATCACTACTAAACTCGCAAACAGACACACCATTTCACCACTTGGTATTGTTAGAGCTATTGAGGTATTGTGTGGAATAATAAAGTACCATACTGATTCTTAGTACTTGTTTCACTACAAGATAGTTTTTGTCCCATTACATTTGGAACACCTTTCTTAAATACCGATAATGTTAAAATTAATTGTGTTACCGAGAAGGTTAAAGTAAGCTTTGGTGATGTGTCTCATGAATTTAATTTCTCTAAATTTGGTAGACAACCACATTGTGGGGACCCCGACTCATAAGTCATGATCACCGAATACATGTGTACAGCGATCCGAGAGATCAATGCTAACTGAACACACATACGCTGAATTACAAGAGTCTTACGTCCATGCATACCATCTGATACAAATAGAGATCATTAAGGTCAAGTCTTGCATAGTTAGGGCCTCTAAGGCCGACACACCAAACACAACTAGCAAGCAAATCTTGAACGAAAACGTGATCCCATGCCATTTACCTTAATCCTACACGCATTCTAAAGGGGGAGTGTCCTAGTTCACATGTTCGTCACCAACGAACTCTTCTCTGTATCCCTTCTCTTCCATGCCTGGCCAATTAATTAACCAGTGGCAAGCCAATTAGTACTTTGAATGTACACGCAAGCAACCCATGTTGTAGAACAAGCCTATGACAATGCATGATATAGCACTAATAGGTAAATTGGAGAAAGATAATTTTCAAGTGCAATGACATGATCAATATTATATGAAGGAATGCATCACAATGTAACCGGCATCCATATGAACAGGTTATAGATATCAATATAAACCAGGATAGAACATCTCATGTTCCTTCATTATGTCAAGTTATTTGACTTAGCTCTAGTACCATCATTTTCACACCACACACACAGAGTTTGTTAACCATGGACGTAGCCCAAGAGCGGTCATCCAACTGTCCTTGACCGTCAAGACGGCTATTCGAATAGTTCTACACTCTGGAGAGGTTTGCGCGTTGTACCCACAAGACTTCGGGAACTTCCATGTCATCCATGACTCGCGGTATATTACATACCCGAGGTAAGCACCCGAACAATGCCTTTCCCCAGGCGACACTAAACAAAGAGTCCACTCGTTAGTGCCATCCCTGATGATGTACATGATACGAGGCTCGCTCTAGATTGTACCATCCATGAGAGCATGCAATAGTGTGCCCGATGTCTATGAAAACAGCCCATGCTCGCCCTGCCTGGCACGATCCCATCTCGAGAGGGTAACTCTAGCCCTCTCTCCTCTAGTAATGTAGGATCTCTGCTAGCATCGACCAAGGTAATCAAGAAATCCCCATCCCATAAAGGGGTATTGTGGTTGAACATGTAATTAAGGTTGGAGTAACGATTGCAACTTAAACAAATCCGTTTTCAAAAACCACACAATCACTTGGCACGGTACACCACTTCTTTCTCAAGTGGTTACCTAGCTCAACACCATCTCCCTCAGGCATTAGTGGCACCTGACGCAGTTTTTAACAGGTCTTTGGAAACATTTCCTTTCTGATACCATCATATCCCCACCCCATTTGTGTAGCAACTACCGCACAACCCTCATAGGAAGGTAGGGTCATGCTCAGTGCAAGTATCAACGAGGAGTTATCGGAGACATCCCACCAAGGTGGTCACCAATTCAACATGATTCAAATGCAACGAAGTAAAGTGCCATATGACATGCATAAATAGTTTCAAGTCATGGTCAAGGGGTTGCCTGCGTGGCTCAAAAAGTCTCAGGGGTCTTGAAAGTCTTCTGTTCCAAGCCCTTCATCAACCATGCAATCTATCGTCGCAATTATAACGGGAATAATAAGAGCATGGCAAAAACATCAAAAATAACACACTCAGAAAAATGCCAACCTATGTTTGTAAAATACTAGGGTGAGTATTAGTACTGTAAAAATTGTTAATTTTTATTTTTGAATTGTAAAAAGTTGTGAAAAATATTTTAACAGGAGGTTAAAATGCATTAAAGAAGGTTTTAAAAGAAAACAGTGTCTAAATATTTGTTCAAAAATTGCACAAGTGGCATATTCAAATAGGTTGTAATATTACAAACTTTTCGTAATTTGGATCACTTGATTTGGATAAATATTATTGCCACAGGAATTATTTGACATAAATGCCAGAAAATAAAAATAAAAAGGGGCACTCTGGTCCCTCGCCAGAGCCAGCGACCTGAGCCAGGCCAAGGCGAGCTGGCAAGGCGCGCGTCTGCATGGGTTCAAACCCGACAGGCGGGCCCTTGGTGCTAGCAAGGGAGAGGGCGCGGGTGAGAGGGGAGGATGACAAGCGGGGCCTGTTTGTCATCTCCTTCCTCGCGATAGAGAGGGGGCAGTGCTCACAGGCGGCAAAGGAAGGCACGATGAGACATGGGAGTTGTGGGGATGGAACCAACATGGACCCGCCATTCCAGCGGTGGTTGAGGGAGCTACTGAGGTGGCCGGAGATGCCGACGACGAGGAGGTCGTGGTGGAGAGTTTCGGGAGGTGGTCGTCATCAACGAATCCGACTACAAAATGCACAGGGGAGAGAGGGGAAGTGATCAGGTCCTCCTATGGTTCTGGATCGGATTAAGAAGAGGGGCGGAGGAGATTCCTACCGTGCTAGCGCGAGTGACCCGAGACGCCGACGCTCGGCTCGATCTCGAGAGCAAAGAGTAGGAGAGGGAGAAGAGGTGGTGCGGGCGTGCGAATGGGGTCGGGAGAGAGAGTATAGAGGCGAGGGGGAGCCTCGGGATGGCCTCTTTATAGGCGCGTGACGGAGGCAGTGTGAGGGAGAGCTCGGGGCCATGCACTGAGGCTGTCGCGGCTTGAAAAAGAGGCATGGACGTAGCCAGGGGACTACAGGGAGTGTAGGGAGGTAGAGGACAAGACGAGTGGGCTCTGGACGCCGTGCGTGTTAGCTCGTTGATCGGGGCTCGTGGGCGGTCGTACGTGTGCGGGAGGGAGCAGCATGGAGGTCATAGAGGAGCCTGGCGGCTTGTATTAATAGAGATGCGGAGCCTGGCGTGCGGGAGGGGCTCGAGCAGGATGGGTGCATGATGTCAAACCTGAGGAGCGTGGTTGCATGCTCCAAAGAGTTGTTTTGGCTGGCATGACGTTGCCACTAACGTGCTCTGGCACGGCCACAAGCACCATTTTTCCACAGGGGATAAAACAAAGGGGGGTGTTGGATACTCCAGATGTCGGCTAGGAGAGAGAGAATGGAGAGAGGATAGAAAAGGTGTTGTCTACAGAGGCAAATTCTTGTTTTCACCCCTGCAATCATGCATCTAGATGTTGGGTGGATACTCGGGATGCTTTGGGTCTTAGAGAAGTTGTGGTAATAATTTGTGGCAAGGGGAACAAGTTAAGTGGTGACTTTAGCTTCTTTGGAGAATCAACAGAAGGTGTTTGATGGAGTTTTGGAAAAGATATGCTTACCCAATTGTTGTGCAACTTAACAAGATGGAGTTTTGGGTAAAAAGAAGAGGGATCACCAAACTTGAGCTCATTTGAGAAAAGTTGGCAATGCAAACTTGAAAACCCTAGAAATGGGCAGAATCAGATTTCTCAAGGCTAAGCTAGGATAATCTATTCCCACAAATGCACAACTTGGTGTACCATCCGTATTTGGGTTGTACATCACTCGTGCAAAGTTCGAGATCAATTGGATAAACTTGGCAGTGTCAAGTTGCTCAAATTTGGTGGTGGACACCGAGAGTTTTGGGATATTTTGGTGAACCAAATCAACTTGGATTGGGATGGAATTTTGCAGGATCATCACATATGTCATGTGTTACTTCCGATATTTTTTGTGGAATTTATTGATAATATTTCCTATGGAAATATTTCAGAAGCTTGAAATAGGCAGAAAGAATTTTGACGGGTTTTGTCCAATATTTTGGACATGAACATGTTTTCAAACTCTTATATACGGAAAATATATACCCACTGAGTTTCTCTAAGTTTTCCCTAACATTTTTTAAGTAAAAAAATATTTTTTCCCTACAAAATACCATTTGTGGTCTCAGAAACAAGTATTTAAATAAGATAGGAAAATAACTTTGAAAATTTTATTTTGTGGCTCTGGGAAGTCTTTTTGATAATAGGATCCAAATAAAATCTTTGGGGTAAAACATCTCTCCTAAATTGAGGACTTGTAGTACAAATCTCAACTCAGGGTTTTTTGAAAGCTTAAAGTACATAAATGCCTTTTGGTTGAAATAATATTTTATGAAAACAGTTTCTGGTCCTATACACATGTCATTATCATTGGGCAAAGGTTTGGGGTCAAGGAGATGAGTTCTTGAGAGAAGAATAAGTTTTGGTGGTTCAATGCATAATCAATCACATAAGGAAGTAGCAACCACATCAACCATCACAAGCATGCAAAAAAATTCAATGGTTCTAAATTTTGTAAAAACATAATGTGGCCAAGTGGTACAAACAAAGGGCGTGACACACATGAGAAAGAATTATTTAATAAAGATGAAATAATTGGTCTTGCTTCCATTACTGATCCTTTAGAATAATATCTGCTACACCATGAAAATGATATGTGTATGAATGAAAGAAACGAAATGGATGATATATTCTTTAGACAAGCACTTATTCTTAAACACAACTTGCCTACAGAAATATTAGGGGATACTCCTCCACCCAAAGGGAGATCCCGTGTTTGAGCTAAAGAAATTACCTTATACTTTGAAATATGCTTATCTTGGTGAAAAGAAGATATATCATGGTATTATTAGTGCTAACCTTCAAAGTATGAAGAAAAGAGGTTAAAACTCTGAAGAAGCACAAGGCTGCTATGGGATATACTTTGGATGATCTTAAGGGCATTAGTCCCACTGTATGTCAGCACAAGATTGTTGGAGATATGACCTAGAGGCAATCATGTATGATGATATATCCTATGTGTTTATGAATAAAGATAGTCCTTGGACATTATCAATGATGTGTATCGAGTATCGACAAGTACGTGACTTGTTTGTGAGACTATGCATTATATGATGAGTGTCCTAAATGGTCCCTAGTCGAAAGGGTTGTGTGAACATGCAACCAATCACACTACCATATGACACGGTGGATGGTACGGTCTCACTCACCACGTAGCATTGGATGCTAGCCGGGTAATATGGACACAGAAAGATCTGATCGGATTCGATGTTGTCAGATCCGAGTCGAGATAAGTTCTGAGTTGTACAAACCCAACTATGAGATGCAATGATAGGTCATCCGTGAGTCTCTAGTACAACATATGTTCTATGTCCTAAGACCTGAGCTGGTGCATGTACTCGGGATGCTGAAAAGCTTGCTTTGGGCCGACCAAACGCTACTCCACGACTGGGTAGTTACAAAGGTAGTTTCGGGCTTGTCGAGACCCATGCTGCGAGACGTGGTCGAGAAAGATGGGATTTGCCCCTCCAATCAGGAGACATATACTCTGGGGCCCTCGGGTGATCTCACCTGGATAAGCATGGCCATGCGATGAGGATTATGAGATAATCCGGATATTGTTCAGATTCACCGGAATGATAAAGATATTGTGCGGCAATAAGGATGACCATGTCTCCTTGAGCACGACAACGTATACGTGTGGCAAAGGGAACAGAAATATGAAGTACATGTTCGCCTAACCAGGTTCATCGGACACTTGGAGTTGGCATGCCTTGCTAGAGGCCGCTACCGACTAGCCGAGTCAGACGTGGTCTGACTCGCGACCAAGTGAACGATAACCTTAAGGGTCGCATGCTTAAGGGAAGGAACATGTGGGCTTTAGGGTCCATGCGAGGCCCAAGATTTGAGCCCGTGTCGGACGCCTATATATAGTGGAGGTGCGGCACACTTATTCGATTGATCGCTTCGGCGCCGTCATTAGGGTTTTGCTTGTGTTGCACCTAGCCACCTCCACTCGTCGCCGCCAACTGTGTGATCCGGACCAAGCAGTCCGCTGCTTGGTGTTCCTCCTGCACGAGCGGATACCTTTAGAGGTGCTGCACATGCGCCGCTCCGCTGAACCTTTACGTGGGATTCGGCGACCGACTGATCATGGGAGAGGGATTCGGCGACCGGTTGTTCGATAGAGATCGGACAAAGAGGAGACGGACCACGAGGACGCACTGCCACATCTACTTCCGCTGCACGGCACTGCGAGTCTAGTGGTAACAATCTGTGATCCATCTCCGTAGCATGTTCTTGCTTCTTCTTCACGTAGGAAAATATTAATTTGCATGTGACGCGCCTACGATAGAACCCAACATTGCGTGCTTAAGGGAAGGAACACCTGTGTTTTAGGATCCGTGCAAGGCCCAAGAGTTGAGCCTACGCCGGATGCCTATACATAGTGGAGGTGCAACACACTCATTTAATTGATCGCTTCAGCGCCGTCATTAGGGCTTTGCATGTGTTGCAACTAGCCACCTCCACTCGTCGCCGCCAATTGTGTGATACGGACCTAGCAGTCCGCCGCACGGTGTTCCTCCTGCACGAGCGAATAGTATTAGAAGCGTTGCACTTGCGCTGCTTTGGCAAACCTGTACGTGGGATCCGGCGACCGACTGTTCGAGGGATAGGATCCGACGACCGACTGTTCGAGGGTGATCGCGCGAGGAGGAGACAGACCACGTGATCGCGCTACCCCAACTCTACTTCCACTGCACGGCACTGTGCATCTAGTGGTAATGATTTGTGATCCATCTCCGTAGCATCTTCTTGGTTGTTTTGTGCATAGGAAAATTTTAATTTGCATGTGATACACCTACAGTAGAACCCAACAAGATTAATATGGAACCACATGCTAAACCTGTCATCAATCATTAACACTGCTTGAATCCTAAAATAAAGGAAGTAGTAAGAACTGAAATACTAAAGCTTCTGGAGGCAGCAATAATTTATCATGTTGATGATAGTAGATGGGTAAGTCATGTTCACTAAGTTCCTAAGAAAGGAGGTATAAGTGTTGTCCCTAATGATAAGAATGAACTTATACCACAAAGGATAGTAACTGGTTATAGGATGGTAATTGATTTCAGGAAATTAAATAAACCTACTAGAAAAGATCATTTCCCCTTGCCTTTTATTGATCAAATGTTAGAAATATTATCTAAGCACACACATTTTTTATTTCATGATGGATATGTTGGCTTCTCTCAAATACCTGTGTCAAAAGAAGATCACGAGAAAACTACTTTTACTTGCCCTTTTGGAACTTATGCTTATAGCCATATGGTTTTTGATTTATGCAATGCACATGCTACCTTTCAAAGATGTATGGCTCCTATATTATCTGATTTTTGTGAAAATATTGTTGAGGTTTTCATGGATGACTTTTTTTATGGGACTTCTTTTGATGATTGCTAGAGCAACCTTGATCGAGTTTTGCACAGATGTGAAGAAACTAATTTTGTGTTGAACTAGGAGAAGTGTCACTTTATGGTGGATGAAGGTATAGCACATGGGCATAAAATTTCTAAAAGAGTTATTAAGGTAGACAAAGCTAAAGTTGATGCAATAGAGAAAATGCCATTCCCTGAAGATATCAAAGGAATAAGAAGTTTTCTTGGTCATGCTGGTTTCTATAGGCATTTGATTTAAAATTTCCAGGCCATTAACTAATCTTCTTCAAAAAATTATTCATTTTGTTTTTCATGATGATTATGTAGAAGCCTTTGAAATAATTAAGAAAGCCTTAATTTTTGCACCTATTGTTCAACTACCTGATTGGAACCTACCATTTGAGATTATGTGTGATGCTAGTGATTATGTTGTTGGGGTTGTTCTACGCCGAAGAGTAGATAAGAAATTGAATGTTATTCATTATTCTAGCAAAACTCTAGATAGTGCTCAAAGAAACTATGCTACTACTGATAAAGAGTTTTTAGCAGTTGTGTTTGCATGTGATAAGTGTAGACATTATATTGTTGATTCCAAAGTTATTATTCACACTAATCGTGCTGCTATTAAATACCTCATGGAAAAGAAAGATGCTAAGCCTAGACTGGTTAGGTGGGTGCTTTTTCTTCAAGAGTTTTATTCGCATATTGTTGATAGAAAGGGGGTTGAAAACCCGGTAGCATATAATTTGTCTAGAATGGAAAATGTTTTTGATGACCCACTGCCTATTGATGATAATTTTCTTGATGAGCAACTAGCTGTTATAAATGCTTTCGGTAGTACTCCTTGGTATGGAGATTATGCTAATTACATTGTTTCCAAATATATACCACCTAGTTTCACCTACCAATAAAAGAAAAGGTTTATTTATGATTTAATACATTACTTTAGGGATGACCCACATCTTTGCAAAGGAGTAGATGGTGTTATTATACGTTGTGTACCTGAGCATGAATATGAGAGGATCCTCTGGAAGTGTCATTCCGAGGACTATGGAGGACACCACGCTGGTGATAGGACTGCACACAAGGTATTACAATCTGGTTTTTATTGGCCTACTCTTTTTATAGATGCTCATAAGTATGTCCTCTCTTGTGATGAGTGTCAAAGAATTGGTAACATTGGTAGACGTCGGGAGATGCCTATTAATTATTTATTTGCTATTGAACCATTTTATGTTTGGGGTTTTGATTATATGGGACCTTTTCCTTCCCCTAATGGGTACACTCATATTTCAATTGTTGTTGATTCTGTCACTATGGGGATAGAAGCTATTCTAACTAGTAGTGTTGATCATAACACTTCTATTAAAATGCTTAAAGATATTATTTTCCCGAGGTTTGGAGTCCCTAGATACCTAATGACTGATGGTGGTTCACATATTATTCATGGTGCTTTCCGTAAACTTCTAGCTAAATATGATGCTAATCATAGAATTGCGTCACATTATAATCTCAAGTCTAGTGGTCAAATTGAATTGAGTAACCGGGAAATAAACTTTATATTGCAAAATACGGTTAATAGATCTAGAACTGCGTATAAAAATCCTATGTGAATGCCCCCATATAAAATGGTCTATGGAAAAGCATGCCATTTACCTTGTGAGTTAGAACATAAAACTTATTGGGCACTTAAATAAATTCACTATGATTTCAAGCTTGACGATGAAAAGAACTTATTTGATATTATCTCTTTAGATGAATGGAGGAACAAAACTATTAAAATGAAAATTTATTTAAAGAAAAGGATAAACGATGACATGACAAGAGAATCCAAAAACAGGAATTCAATGTAGGAGACCTAATTCTTTTGTACAATTATTGTTTCAGGTTTTTTTGCAGGAAAACTTCTCTCCGAGTGGGAAGTGACGGTGTCCTAGACTAGGGGGTACTGACCACGTCGTCTCCCGACCAGTAGGGCAGGTCGAGGAACCCCATGGTGGTTCACTAATGGGCTAGTTCAGACAGCCCATGATGTATACAAGGGGGATTCCACAATACTTGGCGCGCAAGACAAGGACTCCTCTAAACCCTAGGCCTTCGGTACATTATATAAACTGAGGCCAAGCTAGTCAATAGATAATTTCATATTCATGAAAACAATCTCGTAGTAGATACCTGTACTATGTACTATCTCAATATCAATACAATCAAAAGCAGGACGTAGGGTATTATCTCATTGAGAGAGCCCGAACCTGGGTAAAATCCTCTGTCCATGTTACCATTGCTCCAAGACGCCTAGCTTAGATCCCCTACTACGGTATGTGCCGATATTGACACTGACATTGGTGCTTTCATTGAGAGCCCTCGGATCGTCTTCGGCGCGATCTACGCGTTGGAACCGAGCTTTGTTGTCGACGTCGGCACCTTCATCATCGGCTCGACTGGTCACCTCGGCTAGACCGAGGACTGTGCTTTGCATCGGATCATCAAGATCATATGGATACTTTCATCATCATCAGCTCCAATCTCTATCAAGATCATGGGGAATCATCCATGGAACTCGGGGGGGGGGGGGGGGGGCTCGATGTTAGCATCGTCCTTGGGCAACCGTGCAGTTTTTCCGGACAGCAACTCGTGTTTGTCGTCGCCACTTTCTCGAGCGTCTTTTGATGATTGTTTTTGTGTAATTGTGAGGAATTGGGTCTAGAATAACTCTTTAAAATTTCATCATGTTCCGATTGATGAATCTCCGGCAAACTCCGACCTATCGGAGCCGTGTTGGATCTGGACGAGTTTAGGGCGAGGAGTCCAGCGGCTAGATCGTAGATCGTTTGCAAGATCCCACCTTTCATCGGTTGCGGAATTCTCATATCGATTACCCCTCAAAATTTCAGCTCGATCCCATTGTCCAAACTCGAAGAAACGTCCGATGAGTACTTCAATTTTTGTATCTATTTTCTGCACAAAAACGAATCTGGCCCAAATACATCTTTTTTCATGAATAGGATATTGGACATCCTTTTTGGAGATTTTTTTCTATGGTTTGTATGTTGTTTTCAAACACGTGCCCACAAATTTTATGTCTTTTCGAGGCGATCTTCACCGTCGCGCTGATGTCAAACGGACCCGACCACGTTGCTCCATGCCTACCGACTTGCGCCAACATCAACTACGCCGTCGTTCCATTGAGCCAACGGCAACCATCTCGGATCATCACCTCAGAGAGCTGACCAAGTGTTCGCGATCGAGAAGGACAACTAATCATCAAGACAACATCGTCGCCCCGTGGATTAAACGGATTGGGCGCACCGCCGGCATTGACCGTGTCACAAATTCTGACATGCGGCACCGTCTCTTATTCAAGCTGACGTCCATCACACCGACCTTCTTAGACACGTTGACTGGCATGGGGGCTATACCATCAACTTAATGACTTCTTCATCACCTCGGCTAGACCGAGGGTTTCACCATCTCTTCATCAACCTACTCTCGAGACTTCGTCTTCACCAGTCGACCAGCTCCTCGCATCAGGTGGCATCATGCTTCACGCTGATGCGGCCGATCATATTGAACAGATCGATAGCCTCACCCTAGGACAAAAGATCAAGTTCGGAAGCCTAGAGTACGCCGCCAACGCCCAGGGCAATCTATTCCTTTGCGGGTTCACGGCCTCACCCAATGAGCCCGAACATTCCGAAGCTTTAACTTCAGGCGTCCTCCTCGACCCCGTTTCCGGATTGACCCCTATCCTAGATTCGGCTTTGAGCTCGGATCCAATGACTGCATCCAAAAAAGTGGGCTCGACACTTACATTGGATTCGACTTAGAGCTCGAGACCGAAGACTGGGCTCGACCTTGGTCGTGTATCCTCCTTGTGCTCAGGGGTGAGGGATCATCGAGCTTCCCCTAAAGGCTACTCCAAGCTCGACGCTTGAAGGCATCAGCTAATATAGACGGCTGCACTACACGGCACTGGCACAACTTGATTTCCTTAGAGCAACAATTAAGCTGATTCTCTTTTCCATGGAGAGTCACTTGTCATCACACAGATATTAATGCCATGAAAGTCAAACCAAGGGGCGTTACATCGGGTGAATATCAGGTTTTATTTTTCCTGACTATTCACTCAAAACATAAAATTATTATTATGCACAGAATATTTTCTGATGGTTTTGTACTACATTGTTTTGTTAGAGATATTCTATCAATATTCATGTATGGCATCGGTTTGGCCAGCCACTTGTGGATTTCCGACCTGTGTCGATATCGACCTCGCACTAGATAATCGACCTCGACCACATGATACCGTTACATCGGCAAGCCGATGACATCATCCCACCTCTACCGACTTTGGCCCTCAGGCTATATATTTTCTCATTATTTACTTCACTTAAGTTAATTAACTAGAGGATTTTCATTTTATTATTATTATTTATAACTGTTGACTTCCACTGTATTGTGTGCACAGGTAATTGACTTCGACTGCATCATGTGGTCACCTCGGCATGCCAACATCATCAACCCGCCTCCATCAACCAAATTGCGTCATCGACATGATCGACTGACGTGGGGGCTTCGCCATCACGCTGCCGAACTACTCTATCTCCTCGCCTGGGCTAGAGGTGTCGCCTCACCATAACAACCGTGTTGTGTTGCCACTTCTTGACTAGAGCTCTTCGCTCGATTACCTTGGGCTTGGGGTTTGGGACCTCGGCCAGGCCGAGGACTACGTCTCCGTCCCTCCACAACCCCGGACCGCACCGAGCACATTAACCAGCTAGGTCTTTTTCATGCTCGGCTCTTTTTGAAATTTTACTTTTCGTTTGGTTCAACCAAACATTATATTTTTGTTAAACAAAAAAATGTTTGTTAAAAACAATTTCCTTCCCCCAAAGTTAACTGGGGGCACTTCAATTTATATGAGCCATTTTATAATAAATGTGTTTTCTTCTTGGTCGTTGCAAAGTCTTTTTTACTAGTCCATTTTCTGACACTGTTGTGTGGTCAATAGCCGGATAGCCTGGTTTATTTCTAAATCTTCTCGAGTTTAGTTCGCTATACAAGACTCAGAGAAACACTCCGCCTTCGGGATATGGAGGTTGAAGCCAAAGGTTGAGCCAATTAGAGTCCGGAGATCGGATGTATCATGTTAAAGCATGACCGAAGCACAAATTAAATTTTAGACCAAATTTGGATTGGCACAATTTTCTTTTATCTAAACATAAATTTTTTTGCATAAGTTTTTTGTTTTTTCCCAGCATAACTTTTGCAGCACAACGCCAGATGCATTTCACGCATCGGCATTATTAAAGGGGGTCTGTGGTTAGCACCAAACCCACCAAACAACGAGGTACTCCATGCAGTCCTCGTTAAAATAACCTCGATATTTCGCATTTATATGCATCGATTTCGAGTTGTGTCTTTGGTCTATAGCTAGATTGCCCGGCTCATGTGCTTACCCCTTACGTTTCCGCTATGTTTAGCTAAGGGGTAAAGGGAGAACTACGGTGATTTTCACTTCCAGTTTAACTGGTTAAGTGCCTCAGTTGGAGAAAACCAAAAGTTGACTGCCACAACAAGCATAAATTGGCCAGCGAACTGCACATGGTGTTCGACCAAATATAGCCGATCGAGGCTATCCGAGTAAAATGAAGGGCCTCTCTTTCTTAAAAAGGGCAAGTTGTGGGTGGTTCGACCTCAAATAATCCAAGGAGTCGACGTATACTTGGGGCTATTAAGTTTCCCCCCAACATATGATCCTAGGACTAAGTGAAAGTTATAAAGCTCGAATATCTGATTGCCTCGTTTCCACTAACACAAGCACCTGTGGGCACTGAGACATCGGCTAAGGGTTGTCTTGTTTTTATGGAAACACCTACATAGCATCTACAAAGGGGTGGAAGCCGAGGATAGGCCACTTTCAGATTATAAACAGTCGCGACGGGGTCAAAATAAACTATACCGAGGGTTCCATGTGATACCTCGGCATAGATACATCAGGATTCCTGGAGGGCCCAACATATCATCAGCGTTTGTATTTAATATATGAAAGATGGCTTTTGTATTCATTGTTATAAAGCCATAAGTATGCATCAATTTGACTTAAGATTTTAGCCAAGCTTGGTTTCCTCGCTCGTGTTCTTACACCCTATGATCCCGATTGTTCGGCTAGTGGTAATGGGAGCACCTCTCAGATTGTTACTTCTGGATCATCTGGGTTAGTACCTCAGACTAGGTGAAGCTGAAAGCTAGCCATCTGAAAAATATAATTGGTCGGCAACGACACAAGTGAAAATTTCGGTTCATTAAAGACCACAAAGTTCGGGAACATTCCCTGAACTAAATCATCAATATTTTCCTCCCACATTAATCAAAATTAAGGTTTCACGATCATGGTCAACATGATATCCTGGGAAAAGAAGCTTATAAATAAAATATTTTGCGAGAAGATGTTTCTTACATTAAATAGTAATATATAACATATCTCTCCGCGTACCTTTGTTTATAATATTGTATGACCGGATTGCATTGTTTGTCGTAAACCTTTCCCTTATAAAGGCTTTATAAAGTAGGAGAAACACTCCTCGGCCACTGGCCGAGGAGGTTGAGGCTGATGGTCAATCAACAAAGTCTTGTACAATTTGGATCCAAGCATTAATGATGTAAAGTACTTGGATACATAGAATCATTACACATAAATTGTGTCAAACGTACCAAAGTTTGTTTCACATAAATATCGATCCTTCGTTGAAACACACGCGCCCAAATTAAGGCTCGGGGGATACTGCATTGCCAATTCAATGCAGCAAATTCAAAGTGCAATACAATTTTTGAGGAGATTCAATCCTCAGGTTGGTCGGCCGCACCCAACCCAAGTCTCGGGAACTACTGTGTACTGCATTTCCATCCCTAACGTATGTCGTCGAGCATGATCTTGATCCTTAGGCCAATTTTACAAATCGACGTAAGTCTCACTGGCTACTAGGATCTGTGGTTTTATCTTTTTCCTTCAGGTACATCTTGGATTTTAGACTGACACACACCTTGAGGGCTATTAGCTATACATCTCGGTAGTAAATAATTCGGGCTATCGGAAACAAATTCCACAAAAAAACAGCCCAAGACCGAGGTAGAGCACCACCTCAGAAGCAGTGTGGCATAAAGCTCAAATGTAAGTGGTTGGCTCCATAGAGGGCATTGTCGGCATTAAGGTCGGATGAACTCCTTAAAAAATTTAGAGGTCGAGGTAATTTATGATGCCTCGGATACAATTCGGCGTTGGAGCTCGGACGCAAGAGGAGACCTCGAATGCCAACTAGCATTGGAGCTCGGGTGCAAAAAGGTACCTCCTATGTAGTTCAACGTTGGATCTCGGATGCAAGAGGACACCACCGCATGGGAAACACTTCAAACTCGTGGTGTGGTGTAAAACATTACAAGGCATTGATAAAGGCCAAAAAATTAAAGAGGCTCCTCAGATGCCCGATGTGTGAACTCTTCGGATACACTTCGGCGATCCTCAAGATCGAAGATGGGAAGATTTGTTGAACTAGTTTTCTAGACCGGCGGCCGGAAATGAAGAATAGTTCGGAAGAACCGAGGAGCGTCCCCAACTTGAAGACCGGTCCACGGGGCTACTGACGGTGTCCTAGACAAGGGGGGGGGGGTACTCACCACATCGTCTCCCGACAAGTAGGGCAGGTTGAGGACCCCCATGGCGGTTCAATAATGGGCTAGTTCGGACGACCCATGATGTATACAAGGGGGATTCCACAAGACTTGGCACACAAGACAAGGACTCCTCTAAATCCTAGGCCTACGATACATTATATAAACTGAGGCCAGGCTAGTCAATAGACAATCTCATATTCATGATAACAATCTCATGGTAGATACATGTACTATGTACTATCCCCATATCAATACAATCAAAAGCAGGACATAGGGTATTATCTCCTTGAGAGAGCCCGAACCTGGGTAAACTCCTCTATCCATGTTACCATCGCTCCAAGACGCCTAGCGTTGGACCCCTACTACGAGAATTGCCGGTTTTGACACCGACAGGTTGGACCTTATATCGTTGAAGAGGTTTATCACCCCGGGCCTATCAAAATCAATAATGCCAAAGGCACACACCCGAGAGGGGTTAATGCGCAAATAATTAAATATTACATCTCACATACACCGATTATTGTTGAAAATGATATTATTCATGTGATGACACCAGAAGAACACATAAGAGAGACCTTCCGGAATACTCCAGAAATGTGAAAAGGGGTAGGTATGTGATACGGTAAGTAAACTGACTCCAAAAATTTCAAAAAATACGTTATGTTGGTTTTGGTATTTTAGAAAAATAACAAAACTAAAACAAGTCAGGGAGACCCACGAGGGAGCCATGAGACAACAGGGCGCGCCCTGTTAGGTCATGGGCCCCTTGTGTGCCGCGTGGACTCTGTTTTCTTCCTGGACACGTATTCTGACCTAGAAAAAATCACTATATATACTCCCGGGTGTGTTTACCATCGCATCACAAGTTTCTCATGTGTTCTTATTGCAAGCTTTTTTGTTTCCACGGCTGGCATATCTTGGCAAGAAAACAATGGCTCCACCATCCCTCCGCAAGAAACATCGCATAGCCCGACCCTCACCGGGCAGGCGACCCTACAACAAGGTCTACTATGAGTTGTCTTCTAGGGAGGAGGATACGTCGGAGGTCCCCGGAGATATCGTGGAGAGGAACCAAGAGGAAGTTGGAGGACCTAGACGATACCTTGCCACTCATCTCTCTCGAGGATCTAACAAGGGAGAACCATTATTAACTATTGGTGATGATATCTCTTTACGTGAAAATGATGCATTGAATGCCATGGAATCTATCTGTGCTCAGAATACATCACTCACTCATGAAGTCATCTTGCTAGAGGTACAAAATTGTGCTCTCCACAGGATAATCAATAATCTGGAATACCTCCTGAGCAACAAGCCTGCTATATTATCACCATCATCACCCAAGAGGGACACTTGAGTACATGGGTATGGGCACCACCTTTAACTTGTTCCCAGCTTGGGGGAGGTGCCCATGTATCATATCACCATCACTTTCACCATTATCATCTATCTTAGTTCGATCCTTAGTATTTCGTGATTTAGAGTAATAAAATCTAGTTTTGCTTTGCTTAGAGTGTTTGCTTTGTGATCTACCTACCTATGTAATCGTGTGTGAGAGTTATTTAATAAAGATAAGTTTGAGTTTGCTTGATTTACTCTCATGCATCAATCGTCATATGAAATAAAGGAAATAGACAAATCATATGCTAATACCGTGAGGAGTAATGACTTCATATAGAAAAATTATAAGTGAAAAAAGTTATTGGGAGTTAACAAACACGGTGTTAATCATTGATACAATCCATGCAAATTATGATGGAGGAGAGGACATTCACATGCAAATACACTATCTTGGACATATTTTATGATTGTGAGCCCCCACAAAATATTATATAATGATCGAAGTGTTGATTTTGGACAAGGAAGACAACGTAATGAGTTATGTTTGTTTACATACACATAGAATTTATATTATCATGGATTCACTAACATGTGGTGCTTACTTTAGATCCTTTGCTAGCCAAAATATTCCGCACTAAGTAGAGATACTACATGTGCATCCATAACTCTTAAACCCTGTCTATTGCCATGAGAGTCCACCATGCCTACCTATGAATTGAATAAGATCCTTCAAATAAGTTGTCATCGGTGCATCAAGCAATAAAAATCGCTCCTAAATATGTATGAACTTTTATTGCAAGGGAAAATACGCTTTGTATGATCTTGTGATGGCAAAGAAATAAAAGCAGTAGATTGCATAATAAATGTTGCTATCATAAGGGATAATATGAAGTAACGTTCATTTACATTAATAGTTTGCACATCCAAAACTTAAAAGCGCATGACAACATGTGCTTCCCTCTGCAAAGGGCATATCTTTTACTTTCATGTATTTACTTTTATGCAGGAGTCAATAATGTTTAGCCTTATTCAAACCTATTAGTTCTTTAGTTGGCAAGCATATTGTGTTGGGGAAAGATCAATATATATATATATATGTGTGTGTGTGTGTGTGTGTGTGTGTGTGTAGTTGGATGTAGGTGATTTTCGGTGTCAAAACCGGCTAATCTCGAGTAGGGTGTCTGAAGTGTGGATCTTGGATCGATGGGTAACAAGGAATGAAAGAGATAATGTGTTACCCAGATTCAGGCCCTCTTATTGGAGGTAAAACCCTATGTCCTGCTCTTGTTGTATTGATGAAGTAGTACACAGTACAGAGTTGATCTATCTCGAGATGAGATTATGTTGTCTAAAACCCTAATCGTAATGAACATAACTCTCCTATGAACTACATCCCCCCGGTTTATATAGATACCAGGGGCACTAGGGTTTACACAACGATGGTTATGTTAAGGAAAGGAATATGCGGTTTAACATGTTTTTTGGGTTTGCACACCAAGTCTTTTCATATAACCTGCGCATGGCCCCTAGCAATGTTCCCCATACCCTCCAAACGCATGGAAGAACGCAAGAGAAACAAAGACACGGCGAGTGCTCTAGGTTCATCCTTGCACCCTCATGGCTCTCTTCCAGGAGATTAGGCCAGTTGTTCAGTCATGAGCCTTCGTCTACGCAAGCTCAAGGTGTAGGGGTACTTGTGTGACTCAGATCTAGCACCCTCCCACCGTAGGCTAACCTCCTTCATTGGCGAAGCTTCTACGGAGAATTCCCCATGCCCAACACGACGGAGAGAGTGTGCTTCGTCTCGTTCCTCTTATGAGGCCTGGGCTTCCCTATTCACCCCTTTTTACGGGATTTATTGGAGTACTATGGGATCCAACTTCATCACCTTACTCTTGGGTCCATACTCCACATCTAGGGATTCGTCGCTCTCTTCAAGATGTTCCTGGGTTGTGAGGCCCATTTCAATCTGTGGAGGAAATTTTTCTGCCTTGCCCTCGAACTGAGGGAGGTACTATTTGCAAAGTAGGCAGAGCCTAAGTATGGCGTATAGCTGGAACTGGTATCCAGTAGGGACCCCAAGGGCAGCTTCCGAAGAGTGGACCACAGAATGGTTCTATATCAAAGACGTGCCTTTATTTGACCCAGACCGAAGGGGTCTGCCCGTATTTTCAATCGCTCCTCTTAAGAAGTGGTTCAACTGGCCCCCTAGGAGTCCTTATCAACAAGACAGCTCAGAAGTGAAAAAGTTGGTTGCCACGGTAAAACTGTTGACACATTTCCAACTCACCATGATCGACGTAATGGTTGCGACCATAAACCGATGTATTCAACCTCTACAACAAAGGTCACATCCCCTATGGCAATACAATGTCTCAAGTGATGCCACTTGATACAAGCGGGAGGGTCCGACTAGCGACATTGGTTGTCGCCTTAGCCGACCTCTATAAAGGAGAAAACGAATACTTTATCAACTAGAACACCAAGGAAGGATATTCAAGTCATAAACCCATCTAATGGGTTAGTATAGCTTAATTCCCCCTATTTTGGATTTTTACTTGCAGCGTCCCTTGTCTGACTAAATCCCTGAAATTTTGCTCAAATAGGAATGGAGATGCTGGGTAGAGAAAATCAATTGCCCTCCTCCCTAACCAGGAAGCTATGCCAAGGATGACAATCTAGGAATCCATGACGATCCAGATATGTCAATTGTCTTTGAGGATGGGTTCTTTTTTCAGATGAGCGCTAACAACTCTTAGGTTACCCTCATAGCCGATTATCCTAGGATACCACCTTCCTCAATCACGGGAAAAAAGAAACTCGCTTCCCAAAAATGACGTCGTCCTGTCACGAAGGCAATTCCTATTCCAACAGGTTGTCGCTCCACGTGTCGAATAGTTGATAATGTGGAGTCGACCAAGCCTGTGCCGAACAATGGCAGGTCCTCTAAACACAGAGCATCCTCACAGACCACTTCGACTGCTCCTCCTGCCAAGAGGTGACGAATTTACTACAAGCATTACTTCTTCGATCAGCGTCAAGTACTTATTCATTTTCACATATTTTACACGAAGCAAACACAACCGCACTTGTCAATAGAAGGGGGTAATGTGGCGATCCCTCCTACAAATCACCCTGCTGAGGTTTCGGTTACCAACTCCGAAGTTGAGAATGTAATGAACCACCGTCGACGGAAAGAATGACCGCGTCATCCTGAATTTTCCTAACATAAGTTTAATGCCTTGAACTTGGTGGATGCGCACCTCAAAGCCGCCCGGGCGTGACTTTTGGGGGTTGCCAGCCGTATGTCGACAAGTCTTAAGGTATGTATTTAGATTTTTGCAATTGTGTACAAATCTCGAACCACTAACCCCCGATCCTCAATTGGGAAGTATGTCCGATCTGAGGGTCTGCACACACTTGTCAACATGCTTTTTAGGATGCGAGGGGTAAGAATAAGGAGTTGTCCCATAAAATTGGGAAGTACCAAACACAACTCGAGGCTGCGAAGGCCGATCTGGAGCAAGTAAAGAGTTTCAGAAGAGAAGCATATGGTAAGAAATTTATTTTCAAATAATGTCCATAATTTCTCTACCATCTTTCTTAAATGTAAGTGTATTTTTTAGCAGCTGAGTCTATAGGTCAACTGCAAAGAGATCTTGAAGCGGCTAGAGAATCACAACGATACTCCGAATCTCAGAATGAGGCCACTTGTCCCTCATTAGTCCGAAGTTGTGAAAATAAAAGGCTTAAGGCAGAAAAACAAGAACAAATCAGCCAAACTGAGAGTTTAAAGACTTAGCTAGCACATGCCATCGAAGAGAACAAGAGATTGAAGGGTGGAATATTCCGTAAGTAATATGTTGAACTCGTAAATATATGAATATGTGGTCTGAAATTGATAGATATTCCACTCCTATTTACAGCACTTATGACTTGGCAGCCCGAAGAAGAAACCAATTCGTTTAGTGGTGATATTCTAAAGGAATTTTCCATAGTTTATGAACGAAGGCAAAAGGTGATCAAGAGCATGCTCAAGGCATTATGGTTGAACGAGAAGCCTCTAGAAATGATGGCCGAACTACCTGGGCACTTTAAAGGAGCTTGATGGCGATTTGAATTGTGGAAAACATCGGCCTGCCAGGAAGGTGCTCGGGAGGTGTGGGCTATGGTGAAGACTAGGTTCACTAAGTTCAAACCCGAAGAACTGGCACGAATCAGGCCAGTGGGGCCCGATGGTGAATAGTTGCCTCTTCCCTTAGTATATGATCAAGTGATGCCCGTCGCACACTTATCATGGCCAGATTTCCGCCTGGATGTAACAATAGACAATCTAGATCAGCAGCGAGACATGTGATTTTATGTAACTAAGTACTTATCTCACTTTGTTCTCCATCCGAGATGTTAATATTGTGTTAATCGACCATCTCCTTCATCCTCCCTTGGTAATAATCAGGGAGTGTTCCGTACTATGTAACTTATGAAAATAGGTAAACAGTTCGGCGAACCAGGCAGTCCGGCCATGTGGTGCTAACAGATGGATCATTAACTTTGAGTTATGTTATATTACTTTTATTTAGTAAGAAACATATTTCCAAGAAAATAATTCCTTTATGGGTTCCTTTCTTTGGGTTTCTGAATATCTGGCATATGCGGATGAAGAGTATGATGGGAGACTTAACCCTTGGTGATGATAACCTAATTATTGTGACCTTCCTTGTGCCTCACCAATTTTTTCATTAAGAACCCTAGTTTTCGGCTTCACCCGTCCAAGGTACGTATCCAGATTACTCGGTCATAATAGGTGCTCCATTTATCCTCTAGCCGAATAATCGAGAACATAGAGGATAAACACAGGAGCCAGGCAACCCAGCTTGGCAAAAGTTCCAGTCAAATTCAGTGCATATAGCGGCTTAAGTATAGGAAGGATAGATGCATCATGAAATAGATGTACCTATGTACTATGATTGGCTTTAAAAAGCCCCCACGTGTCTCTGGAAAATACATGTTCGTGGACATAGCTCGGTTGATCCGAACATAAAGTGGTACAAATTAATAAATTTGAAAGAGGAAAAAAGAAACGGTATACACAAGAAACCGAAAAGGTAAAAAGGCACTAAGTTAGTGTGACTGCACCGGTCTAGCTGTAAAACGCCCAAGACGAGCAGCGTTCCATGGATTCGGTTTGAGACAATTATCCGACGCATTCCAGAGAAGATATGCTCCTCGTGCAAGTACATCGTCGATTATAAAAGGGCCCTGCCATTTGAGTGCAAGTATATTCTTCTTCTTCTCACGGAGACGTTGCACAAGCTCGCCCACATTGTAAGTCTTCGCTCGAACTTCCCTGCTCTGGTAACACCGAGTCTGCTGTTGAGAGAAGGTGGAACATGCTGGAGCTATATCACAATCTTCTTCCAATGTGTCCAAATCATCCTGCCGATCCAACTCAGCTTATTTTTCCTCGTACATGTGCACTCTAGGTGCATCCGAATGATATCACAAGGGAGGACTGCTTACGCCCCGTACACCATGAAGAATGCCGTATAATCCGTGAACCTGTTCAGAGTGCTGCGCAAACCCCACAGTACGGAGTCGAGCTCCTCTACCCAATGGCAATCGTATTCCTTGAGAGATTGGACTATACGAGGCTTGATTCCTCTCATGATGATATCATTAGCCCATTCGACCTATCCACTTGTTTGCAGGTGATACATAGAAGCATAGTCGAGCTTAATGCCCAAGTTCGCGCACCATTTCTTAACTTCCCGGACTATGAAATTCGGTCCATTGTCCGTTATTATACTGTGCGGAACACCATCATGGTGAACCACATCTGATATAAAATCAATGACTGGTCTGGACTTGGCAGAAGTTACTGGTTTAGCTTTGATCCACTTAGTGCACTTATCGACCATAACCAGTAAATATTTATTTTTCTTGGATCCCCCTTTAAGAGGTCCAACCATGTCCAGCCCCCACACCACGAACGACCAAGTGATTGGTATTGTTCGAAGAGCTCTTGCAGGCATGTGGCTTTGATTTGCAAGAACATGACATTCAACACAATGTTGGACGAGTGTCTGAGCATTTGCCCGAGCTATTGGCCAAAACAAGCCAGCCCAAAATGCTTTGCCTACCAGAGCTCTAGCCGATGCATGGTGACTACCCATGCCAGCATGTATGTCAGCCAAAAGTTGTTTACCTTCTTATTTCGATATGCACCGCTCGAGGACTCTGGTAGTACTTGTTTTATATAGTTATCCCTCGTGAACCTTATACGTCTTGGATCGATGGACTATCTGCCTTGCCTTTGTTTTGTCATCGGGGGGTTTCCGGTGGAGAAAGGCTAGGAAGGGTTCGGTCTATGGCGTGATTACGACCATGATTTCGTGAGACGAAAGTGTTTTCTCCAACACAGAGCCGCTGATGATTTGATCATCTGGCTCGAATATAGGAGGAGTAACTTGTTCCTTTCTCGCGGCCTCAATGTCCTCCTTTTCATCCTTCCATACCAGCAAAGGCTTGAAGGGTCGTTCCAGAAAGGTATTTTTAGGGACGGGGTCACGCTTGGCACCCATGCGAGCAAGGTCATATGTTGCCTGGTTGTTGTCTCTACAGACATGGTGGAACTCAAGGCTCTCAAACCAAGCTGATATCTTGAGGACGACGTTCCTATAAGCTGCCATCTTCAGATTTTTTCTTCGAATTTGCCATTAATTTGGGAAATTGCAAGGTTCGAATCCTCCCATACAACAAGCCTTTGTACGCCCATCGAAGTTACCATCCGTAAACCATGCAGCAAAGCCTCATACTCGGCCGCATTATTGGAATCAGTATACATGATTTGTAATACGTACCGGGTATTATCGTCAGTGGGGACGTAAGTGTTGGAAATATGCCCTAAAGGCAATAATAAATTAGTTATTATTATATTTCCTTGTTCATGATAATTGTCTATTGTTCATGCTATAATTGTCTTGACCGAAAGCCGTAATACATGCGTGAATACATAGACCACACCATGTCCCTAGTGAGCCTCTAGTTGACTAGCTCGTTGGTCAATAGATGGTCATTGTTTCCTGACCATGGACATTGGATGTCATTGATAACTGGATCACATCATTAGGAGAATGATGTGATGGACATGACCCAATCCCAAGCACATCACAAGATCGTGTAGTTCGTATGCTAGAGCTTTTCTAATGTCAAGTATCATTTCCTTAGGCCATGGGATTTTGCAACTCCCAGATACTGTAGGAATGCTTTGGGTGTATCAAACGTCAGAATGTAACTGGGTGACTATAAAGGTGCACTACAGGTATATCTGAAAGTGTCAGTTGGGTTGGTACGAATCGATACTTGGATTTGTCACTCTGTGTGACGGAGAGGTATCTCTGGGCCCACTCGGTAATACGTCGTCATAATGAGCTCAATGTGACTAAGGAGTTAGTCACGTGATCATGTGTTACAAAATGAATAAAGAGACTTGCCGATAACGAGATTGAACAAGTTATCGGGATACCGATGATCGAATCTCGGGCAAGTAACATACCGATGGACAAAGGGAATTGTATGCAGGTTAACTGAATCCCTGACATCGTGGCTCATCCGATGATATCATCGTGGAACATGTGGGAGCCAATATGGGTATCTAGATCCCGCTATTGGTTATTGGCCGGAGAGGTGTCTCGGTCATGTTTGTGATGTCTGCTACAACTACATCGGTATTTACCCAAAGAGGAAGGGATGATGCAGTATAGCAACGGTAGGTATTTCCCCTAGTGATGAGACCAAGGTTATCGAACAAGTAGGAGAACCTCCTCACACCACGTCAAAAGGACCTGCACACAAATAACAAATACTCACAACCCGACGTGTTAAAGGGGTTGTCAAACCCTTTCGGGTACGGCACCTCAAGATAGGCAAATAACGTGAGGTAAAAGTGGTAGATAGGATAAATAGATCGTGGAACAAATAAATTGCAGCAAGGAATTTTTGTATTTTTGGTTTAATAGATCTTAAAATAAAATCAAAGGAAAATAGATCAAAAATAAAATATGATGAAAAGAGACCCGGGGGCCATAGGTTTCACTAGTGGCTTCTCTCAAGAAAAATAGCAAATGGTGGGAAATCAATTACTGTTGGGCAATTGATAGAACTTCAAATAATCATGATGATATCCACGCAATAATCATTATATAGTCATCACGTCCAATACTAGTAGACCAACTCCTGTCTGCATCTACTACGATTACTCCACACATAGACCGCTATCCAGCATGCATCTAGTGTATTAAGTTCATGGAAAAACGGAATAATGCAATAAGAACGATGACATGATGTAGCCAAGATATATTTATGTAGAAATAGACTCCATCTTGTTATCCTTAATAGCAACGATACATACGTGTCATTTCCCTTTCTATCACTCGGATCAAACACCGTAAGATCGAACCCATCACAAAGCACCTCTTCCCATTGCAAGATAAATAGATCAAGTTGGCCAAACAAAACCCAAATACTGGAGAATAAATATGAGGCTATAATCAATCACGCATATAAATATCAAAGAAGACTCAAATAACTTTTATGGATAAAAACATAGATCTGATCGTAACTCAAAGTTCATCGGATCCCAACAAACACACCGCAAAAAGACTTACATCATATGGATCTCCAAGAGACCATTGTATTAATAATCAAGAGAGAGGAAGCCATCTAGATACTAACTACGGACCCATAGGTCTACAAAGAACTACTCACGCATCATCGAAGAGGCACCAATGGACATGATGAACCCCTGTGTGATGGTGTCTAGATTGGATCTGGTGTTTCTGGACTCCGCGTCGGCTGGAATTTATTTTCGTCCCCCCTTTAGGGTTTCTGGAATATTGGGGTATTTATAGAGAAAAGAGGTGGTGTGGGAGGCCAACGAGGAGGGCACAACCCACCGGGGAGCGCCAGGGCCCCCAGGAGCGCCCTGGTGGGTTGTGCTCCCATCGGAGCTCCCCTCAGGTGTGTTCCTGGCCCAATGGATGTCTTCTGGCCCAAAAAATCCACAAAAAGTTTCGCTGTGTTTGGACTCCGTTTGGTATTGATTTCCTGCGACGTAAAAAAATGCAGAAAACAACAACTGGCACTAGGCACTATGTCAATAGGTTAGTACCAAAAAATGATGTAAAATGACTATAAAATGATTGTAAAACATCCAAGAATGATAATATAACAGCATGGAACAATCAAAAATTATAGATACGTTGGAGACGTATCAGCATCCCCAAGCTTAATTCATGCTAGTCCTCGAGTAGGTAAATGATAAAAACAGAATTTTTGATGTGGAATGTTGCCTAACATGTTCATCACATATGTTTTCTTTATAGCATGGACATTTGGACTTTTATATGGTTCAAAGCAATAGTCTAGTTTTGACATGAAGACTTTAATACTCAAGCATACCAACAAGCAACCATGTCTTTCAAAATATCAACACTAACGCAAGTTATCCCTAGCCCATTATGCTCAATCATTGATCCATTCATGAAACACACTCTAATATTAGCTACACCCAATGCTCAAATACGATCATAGTGCCCCTTAGTTGGTGCATTATGAGAGAAGATGGAGACTCAAATTCGAAATAAAAATTGCATAAGTAAAATAAAGGCCCTTCACAGAGGGAAGTAGGGATTTGTAGAGGTGCCACAGCTCAAAGCAAAAATTGAGAGATAAAAACATTTTGGGAGGCATACTTTTCCCACCAACGAAAACGACTTAGAGCTCCCCAGCACTTTCCATGCTAGATACATCATAGGCAGTTCCCAAACAGAAAATAAAGTTTATTCCTTTTTCCACCATTACTTTCACTTTCCATGGATTCTCCGTATCCACGGGTGCCCTCCATACCAACACTTTCCAAGGAATTTATTATTTGACAACAAAAAGTAATTTTTTTTATTTTGGGACTGGGCATCCCTAATACCTTGTCGTACTCTCGTGGAATGACAAGTGAATAAACACTCGTCGTGAGAATAACACATGTAGAATGGAAAATATTGGCCACCCATCACCGCCTCGCGAGCGGTAGAGCACACAAAAGAGAAATTTACTTTGAAAATTAGAGATGGCACATGCAAATTTGCTTAGAACAGCATGGAAATACCGCATATAGGTAGGTATAGTGGACTCATATGTCAAAACTGGTTTAAAGGGTTTTGGATGCACAAGTAGATCATACTTAGTGCAAAATGAAGGCTAGCAAAAATATTGAGAAGCGACCAACCAAGAAACGAAAAATCTCGTACCCAAGAATTAAGCATAAGTAACACCGAATAATACACCACAAATAGGATATAAATTTCATTGCATAACTATTGACTTTCGTGCTTGCATAGGGAATCACAAACCTTAACATCAATATTCTTACTAAAGCACAATTACTCATCAACATGACTCACATATCATATCGTCATATCTCAAAACCATTACTAAGAATCAAGTTTATTTTCTCCAATGATCTTCATGAAATTTTTTATTATATCCTCCTTGGATACCTATCACTTTGGGACTATTTTCATATGTTGCTTTTGATAATCTCAAACAAATTTAAGTGAAGAACATGAGCATTTTTATTTCTCTCAAAATAATCTAAGTGAGGCAAGAGAGAAATTCTTAAAAAATTTACTAACTCCCAAATAAACCTAAGTGAATCATGAGAGCATTTCTTGAAAAATAACAAAGCACACCGTGCTCAAAAAGATATAAGTGAAGTACTAGAGCAAATACATGGCTCTAAAAATTGAAGTGAAGCATAGGAGCAAGCATAGCATAATTTTTGGCTCTCTCAAAAAGGTGTGTAGTGCAAGGATTCAAGACTTAAAAAACAAAGCAAAACAAGCAAAGACTCATATCATACAAGACACTCCAAGCAATACTCATAATATGTGACAAAAAATATAGTTTCAAGTAAAATTCCAATGGTTGTTGGAAGAAAGAAAGGATGCCACTCGGGGGCATCCCCAAGCATAGTTGCTTGCTACTTCTTGAATATTATCTTGGGGTGCCTCGGGCATCCCCAAGATTAGACTTTTGCTAATTCTTATTCCTTCATCCATCGTAAGATCACCCAGAACTTGAAAACTTCAATCACACAAAACTCAACAAAACCTTCGTGAGATCCGTTGGTATAAGAAAGCAAACCACTACTATAAGTACTGTTGAAAACCTATTCATATTTTATTTTTGCATTATATCTACTGTATTCCAACTTTTATATCGCAAAAACTCATCAAAGAACACCAAAGAATCATCAAAACAAGCACACAACGCAAAGAAAACAGAATCTGTCAAAAACAGAACAGTCTGTAGCAATCTGACTACTCCGAATACTTTTGTAACTCCAAAAATTATGAAACATTAGGATGACGTGTATAATTTTTTTATTAATCTTATTCAAAAATAATAAATCTTGTGTTAAAAACTAAAAATAATTTCGTGAGTGCAAAAGTTTCTCTTTTTCAGCAAGATCAAATCAACTTTCACCCAAATCATCCAAATGGCCTTGCTTGTCACAAACACTAATTTGAACCACAAAAACACATCTAATCAGAGGCATATATGTGTATTTTTATTTGAAACAGAAAATAAAAATATTGGGTTGTCTCCCAACATGCGCTTTTCTTTAAAACCTTTTAGCTAGGCATTGATAATTTTAATGATGCTCTCACGAAAGACAAGAATTGAAGCACAAAGAGAGCATCATATGGCATGTCAAAATCACATTTAAGTCTAACATACTTCTTATGCATAGGCATTTTATAAGCAAAAAATTATCAAGGCAATCAAAAACTAGCATATGCAAGGGAGAAGAATAAAGGATTGACAATCTCAACATAACGAGAGGTAAATTAGTAATATCAAAATTTCTAGAACCATATTTTCCTCTCTCATAATAATTGCATGTAATATCATACTCAAATTAAACAATATAGCTATCATATAAAAATTTATCTTCATGATCTACATGCATGCAAAGTTGACCCTCTTCCAAAATAGTGGTATTATCATCAAATAAAGACATGACCTCTCCAAACCCACTTCTATCAAAAATTTCATAACATTGAACACTCTCCCAAATAGTGGGATCAATAATGCCTAAAGTTGACACTCTTCCAAACCCAATTTCGATATCATTTTTGTCAAGAGTATTAAATAAATTATCCAGATCATAAGAAGCATTATCACCCCAATCATGTTCACTGCAATAAGTAGCGGTCATGGCAAACTCGTCAAATATAGCATCCCCAAGGATATGGTTTGCATATCATTAGCACAATTGATATTAATAGAATTTATAACAATATCATTGCAATCATGCTTTTCATTCAAGGAAACATCATGAATCACTTCATCACAATTTTCAGATTCACGAATCTCAAGCAAAACTTCATAGAGATAATCAAGTACACTCAACTCACTAGCAATTGGTTCATCATAATTGGATCTGTTGAAAAGATTAGCAAGTGGATGAGGATCCGTATCAATAGATTTTATCAAGCAAATATAAGGCACATGGCAACATAAGCAAAGATAGCAAACAAGAAAAAGGCAAACGGAAAAGACGACGAATAAAACAGCAATTTTTTGTGAAGTGGGGGAGGAGGAAAACGAGAGGCAAATGGCAAATAATGCAAATTGCGAGGAGATGAGATTTGTGATAAAGAACCTGGTTTATGTTGAAGATCCTCCCCGGCAACGGCGCCAGAAATTGGCACGTTGGCGGGAGACTATCTTGACTTGATCTTCCTAGGCAACGGCGCCATAAATTCCTTTTGATGTCTGATAGAACTACGTCGGTATTTCCCCAAAGAGGAAGGGATGATGCAGTACAGCGATGGTAGGTATTTCCCTTAGTGATGATACCAAGGTTATCGAACCAGTAGGAGAAACTCCTCACACCACGTAAACAGCACTTGCACACAAATAACAAATACTCGCAACCCGACGTGTTAAAGGGGTTGTGAATCCCTTTCGGGTACGGTGCCTCAAGATAGGCAAATAACGCGAGGTAAAAGTGGTATATAGGATAAATAGATCGCGGAACAAATAAATTGCAGCAAGGCATTTTTGTATTTTTGGTTTAATAGATCTGAAAATAAAAGCAAAGGAAAATAAATCGCAAAGGCAAATATGGTGAAAAGAGATCCGGGGGCCGTAGGTTTCACTAGTGGCTTCTCTCGAGAAAAATAGCAAAATGTGTGTAGGTGATGCTAGGTCGACACCTATGGGGATCAACGTGATGCCCTTGTGATCGTAGGGCAGGGAAAGACAACGTCAAGAGCAGATCTAACGATCAACACCCGGCAAGCCTTTTTACCCAGGTTCGGGCCGCTTACGCATAAAACCCTACGTCTTGCTCGTGTGATTGTGTTAAGCGTTTTTGTTGTTCGTTACAGTGATGATGATCGTCTTCTTGGACAATCTCCAAAGAGTCTAACCCCTTGTGAATGAGCTAAGGGCCTCCTTTTATAGGCAAAGGGGTCACCTACAGTGCTCTATGTTAGGTTCATGAAATGCTACAGTGAACCTAGAGCGGTGCTTATCTATCTACCGTTGTCAGGTGCATTAAATGCATGTCTTGTCCTTGTCAGCAAAGTGCTCGTGAAGACACGTGTCTAGGTGTTTCATCACCTGGATGCCCCGCTGGCGCATGCGGGATGCGCTGGAACTCGAGGGCCGGTGGCACTGTGGCAAGGGCGGTCGCCCTCGAGTGCCTAGCCACGTCATCCCGGCAAGGGTGCTTGTTGGGGCCTTGGATCTTCATCCCAGCAAGGAAGCTTGTCGGGGGGCTTCGTTTATCGTCCCGGCAAAGGTTGTTTGTCGAGGCCTTCTGCCCGGTGAGTTCATCACGCCCACTAAACGGGTGTGGCTTTGGATATCTTCCCGGCAACGCATGCTTGTCGGGGCCTTGGTAATCTTGGGGGTGCATCTTGTCTGGAATCTGCCACGCCCTGCCGTGAGGGGCTCATTGCACCCGTGCACAAGTCTGGGGCACTGGGGACCCCAGTACTTAGTGCACCGACAGGAGCCCCCGGGCCTGGGACACACACGCGCGAGGAACGTTGTTGGGTGAGGCCCAAAGAGGTGCACAGGACTTTCTGGCTGGATCTTCTAGCGGTTGCGTTTCCCCACGCCGCGCATCGGATGCGCGAAGTGGGAGGTCGTGCGTGGAGTGGCCTCTCCGTCTCGTGAAACGCCTCTGCCACGCGCGTGGCATGCGCAATCATGGATGGACATGTGACAGACAATGCCTTGAAAGGCGCAGCAGTGGTTGGGCCCGCCCGTGCATGCATTGGCGCATCAGGGCGGTTCTCTGTTCGCCCGTGAGCTTGAGCGATTGGTTGTAGAGGGTGGTGGTGTAGGGGAACGTTGCATGGGAAACAAAAAAAATCCTACGCACATGAAGACCTATCATGGTGATGTTCATCTAAGAGAGGGAGGTCGGATCCACATACCCGTGTAGATCGCTAAGCGGGAAGAGTTAAGAAACGTGGTTGATGTAGTGGAACAGCTTCGTGATTCAAATCACCTCGTCCCACGATCCGTCCCGATCTAGCACCGAACGAACGGCACCTCCGCGTTCAGCACACGTACAACTCGATGACGATCGCTGCCTTCTTGATCCAGCAAGAGAGACGGGGAACTAGATGAGTTCTCCGGTAGCATGACGGCGCGCCAGTGATGGTGATGATCTATTCCTGCAAGGCTCCGCCCGAGCTCTGCAGAAAACCGATCTAGAGGAAGAACTACGAAGTAGAGGTTTAGGGTTGCACGTGGCTAAAGTTGTGTCTCAAAAACCCGAAAACCTCTAGTATATATAGGAGGAGGGGAGGGGCTAGCCTTGGGGCTCAAGAGAGCCCCTAGGGCGTCGGCCAAGTGGATGTGGAGGGGACTCCAACTCCAATTCGGTTTGGGGAAGGAGGAGTCCCCTCCTTCCTTCCCACCTCCCTCTTTTTTTTCCTTTTCTCCTTTGATTTTTCTTCTAGCCGACATAGCCCCATTGGGCTAGCCTCACTAGCCCACCAAGGGCTGGTGCGCCACCCATGGGCTATTGGGTTCTCTCCCGGGTGGGTGGCCCCCTCCCGGTAAAAGCCCGAAACCTATTCGTCACTCCCGGTACACTACCGGTAATGCCCGAAATCATTCTGGAGGCCAACTGAAACAATCCTATATATCAATCTTCATTTCCGGACCATACCAGAAACCCTTGTGACGTCCGTGATCTCATCCGGGACTCCGAACAACCTTCGGTCACCAACACCTATAACTCAACTATACCGAAACGTCACCGAACCTTAAGTGTACAGACCCTCCTGGTTCGAGAACTATGCAGACATGATCTTAGACACTCCCCGGTCAATATCCAACAGTGGGACCTGGATGTCCATATTGGACCCTACATATTCTACAAAGATCTTATCGGTTGAACCTCTGTGCCAAGGATTCATATAATCATGTATACCATTCCCTTTGTCCTTCGGTATGTTCCTTGCGCGAGATTTGATCGTCGGTATCCCTATACCTATTTCAATCTCGTTACCGGCAAGTCTCTTTACTCGTTCCGTAATACCAGATCCTGTGACTAACACATTAGCCACATTGCTTGCAAGGCTTATATGTGATGTTGTATTACCGAGTGGGCCCCGAGATACCTCTCCGTCACACGGAGTGACAAATCCCAGTCTTGATACATGCTAACTCAACGGACACCTTCGGAGATACCTGTAGAGCACCTTTATAGTCACCCAGTAACATTGCGATGTTTGATACACAAGGTATTCCTCCGGTGTTAGTGAGTTACATGATCTCATGGTCATAGGAATGAATACTTGACACGCAGAAAACAATAGCAACAAAATGACATGATCACATGCTACGTTTATAGTTCGGGTCTTGTCCATCACATCATTCTCCCAATGATGTGATCCGGTCATCAAGTAACAACACTTGCATATGGTCAGAAAACCTTAACCATCCTTGATCAACTGGCTAGTCAACTAGAGGCTTACTAGGGACATTGTTTTGTCTATATATCCACACATGCATTTATGTTTTCATTCAATACAATTAGAACATGGATAATAAACGGTTATCTTCAAATAGGAAATATAATAGTAACTATTTTATCATTTCCTCTAGAACATATTTCCAACAGTCTCCCACTTGCACTAGAGTCAATAATCTAATCTCACATCGCTATGCGATTTACATTGGAATGAATCTTACACCCATACAGCTCTGTGTTGATCATGCTTCGCTCATGGAAGAGGTTTTGTCAGAGGATGTGCAACATTCAGATCCGTGAGCACTTTGCAAATAGTCATGTCCTCTCCTTCGACATAGTCGCGGATGAGGTTGAAGCGTCGTTTGATGTGTTTGGTCTTCTTGTGAAACCTTGGTTCCTTTGCTAGAGCAATGGCACCAGTGTTGTCACAGAATAGAGTTATTGTATTTAGTGCGCTCGGCACAACTCCAAGATCCATCATGAACTGCTTCATCCAGACAACCTCCTTTGCTGCCTCCGAGGCAGCCATGTACTCCGCTTCACATGTAGAATCTGCTACGACGCTTTGAAATGAACTGCACCAGCTTACCGCACCCCCATTGAGAATAAATACGTATCCAGTTTGAGACTTAGAGTCGTCCAGATCAGTGTCAAACCTTGCATCAACGTAACCCTTTACGACGAGCTCTTCGTCACCTCCATAAACGAGAAACATTTCCTTAGTCCTTTTCAGGTACTTAAAAATATTATTGACCGCCGCCTAGTGCTCCACTCTTGGATCACTTTGAAATATGCCTGCCATACTTATCGCCAGACTGACGTCCGGTCTTGTGCACAACATTGCGTACATGATCGACCCTATGGCTGAAGCATAGGGGACGGTACTCATCTTTTCTCTATCTTCCGCAGTTACTGGACACTAAGTCTTACTCAACTTTATACCTTGTAACACTAGCAAGAACCCCTTCTTGGATTGCTCCATTTTGAACTTCTTCATAACTTTATCAAGGTATGTGCTTTGTGAAAGTCCTATTAGGCGCCTCGATCTATCTCTATAGATCTTAATACCAAATATGTAAGCAACTTCTCCTAGGTCTTCCATTGAAAAACATTTGTTCAAGTAATCCTTTATGCTCTCTCAAAACTCCACATTGTTTCCAATCAGCAATATGTCATCCACATATACTATTAGAAACGCTAACAGAACCCAGTCACTTTCTTGTATATACAAGATTCTCCAACAACTTGTATAAACCTAAACGCCTTGATCACCTCATCAAAGCGCTTATTCCAACTCCGAGATGCTTGCACCAGTCCATAAATCGATCGCTGGAGCTTGCATACTTTGTTAGCATTCTTTGGATCGACAAAACCTTCGGGTTGCATCATATACAACTCTTCCTTAAGAAAACCATTAAGGAACACCGTTTTTACATCCATCAGCCAGATTTCATAATCGAAAAATGCAGCTATTGCTAAAATTATTCGGACGGACTTAAGCATCGCTACCGGTGAGAATGTCTCATCGTAGTCAACTCCTTGAACTTGTGAAAAACCCTTTGCCACAAGTCGAGCTTTATAAACGGTCACATTACCATTTGCGTCCATCTTCTTCTTAACGATCCATTTGTTCTGAATAGCCTTGCTACCTTCAGGTAATACTTCCAAAGTCCATACTTTGTTTTCATACATAGATGCTATCTCGGACTTCATGGCCTCTAACCATTTGTTGGAATCCGGGCCCACCATTGCTACTTCATAATTCGCAGGCTCATTGTTGTCTAACAACATGATAGATAAGACAGGATTCCCGTAACACTCAGGAGCAGTACGTGATCTTGTCGACCTGTGAGGTCCGATAGTAACTTGATTTGAAGCTTCATGATCATCATCATTAGCTTCCTCCTCAACTGGTGTTGCCTCGACACAGATTTCTCTCTGCCCTACGCCACCATCCTGTTGGAGCAGAGGTTCCACAACCTCATCAAGTTCTATCTTCCTCCCACTCAATTCTTTTGAGAGAAACTCCTTGTCAATAAAAGCTCCGTTCTTAGAAACAAACACTTTGCCCTCGGATCTGAGATAGAAGGTGTACCCAACTGTCTCCTTTGGGTAACCTATGAAGATGCACTTTTTCGCTTTGGGTTCCAGCTTTTCAGGCTGAAGCTTTTTGACATAAGCATCGCATCCCCAAACTTTAAGAAACGACAACTTTGGCTTCTTGCTATGCCATAGCTCATATGGTGTCGTCTTAATGGATTTTGATGGTGCCCTATTTAAAGTGAATGCAGCTGTCTCTAATGCATAAGCCCAAAACGATAATGGCAAATCGGTAAGAGACATCATAGATCGCACCATATCTAACAAAGTACGATTACGACGTTCGGACACACCATTACGCTATGGTGTTCCAGGCGGTGTCAACTGTGAAATGATTCCACATTTTCTTAAGTGAGCACCAAACTCGAAACTCAGATATTCGCCCCCTCGATCAGATCGTAGGAACTTGATCTTCTTGTTACGATGATTTTCAACTTCACTCCGAAATTGTTTGAACTTTTCAAACGTTTCAGACTTGTGCTTCATCAAGTAGATATATCCATACCTACTCAAATTATCAGTGAAGGTGAGAAAATAACGATATCCGTCGCGCGCCTCCACACTCATTGGACTGCACACATCAGTATGTATGATCTCCAACAAGTCACTTGCACGCTCCATTGTTCCGGAGAACAGAGTCTTAGGGGTTGTTTGGTTCCCAGCCTAAGGTTGCCACGCCTAACCTTAGTCATGCCACAATACCTTAGGCATGTGTTTGGTTCATTGCCACACTTGTGGCTTGCCACACTTTTCTAGTTATATGGTCCACATGTCATACACTTATTTTTTTGCCAAATCTTGCCACACTTGTGGTGTCCATTTTGTTAGCCACACTTTTTGTGGCAGCCACACTTTGCCTAAGGTTAGTTGTGGCAAAGTTACTCATGAACCAAACAGGCCCTTAGTCATCTTGCCCAAGAGGCATGGTTCGCACGAGTCAAGTGATTTGAAATCAAGTGACTCCAAAAGCCCATCAGCATGGAGTTTCTTCATCCTCTTTACACCAATATGACCTAAGCGGTAGTGCCACAAAAAGGTGGCGCTATCATTGTTAACTCTACATCTTTTGGTCTCAGTGTTATGTATATGTGTGTCATCACAATCACGATTCAATATGAACAAACCCCTCACATTGGGTGCATGACCATAAAAGATATTACTCATAAAAATAGAACAACCATTATTCTATGACTTAAATGAGTCACCGTCTCGCAATAAACAAGATCCAGATATAATGTTCATGCTTAACGCAGGCACTAAATAACAATTATTTAAGTTCATAACTAATCCTGATGGTAACTGAAGTGAGACTGTGCCGACGGCGATTGCATCAACCTTGGAACCATTTCCCACGTGCATCGTCACTTCATCCTTCGTCATCCTTTGTTTCTTCCGCAGTTCCTACTTCGAGTTGCAAATGTGAGCAACAGAACCAGTACCAAATACCCAGGCACTACTACAAGATTTGGTTAGGTACACATCAATAACATGTATATCACATATACATGGTTTGGCGTTGGCCGCCTTCTTATCAGCCAAATACTTGGGGCAGTTGCGCTTCCAGTGACCCATCCCCTTGCAATAATAGCACTCTGTTTCTGGCTTAGGTCCAGCCTTGGGTTTCTTCATCGGAGTGGCAACAGTTTTGCCACTCTTCTTGGAGTTACCCTTCTCGCCTTTGTCTTTTCTATTGAAACCAGTGGTCTTATTGACCATCAACACTTGATGTTCTTTCCAGAGTTCTGACTCTGCGACTTTCAGCATCGCGAATAACTCGCCGGGTGACTTGTTCATCCCTTGCATGTTATAGTTCAACACAAAGCTCTTGTAGCTAGGTGGCAGTGATTGAAGAATTTTGTCAGTGATATCCTCTTGCAGAAGTTCAACTCCCAGCTCAGCTAGACGGTTTGAGTACCAAACATTTTGAGCACATTTTCACTGACAGACGAATCCTCCTCCATTTTGCAAGCATAGAATTTATCGGAGGTCTCATACCTCTTGAGCTGGGCATTCTTCTGAAAGATAAACTTCAACTCCTGGAACATCTCATATGCTCCATGACGTTCAAAGCGTCGTTGAAGTCTCGGTTCTAAGCCATACAAGACTGCACATTGAACTACCGAGTAGTCCTCCTGACATGCTTGCCAAGCGTTCAAAACATCTTGATCAGACGTAGCGGGTGGTTCATCTCCTAGCGCTGCATCAAGGACATAATTCTTTTTCCTAGATTGTAGGATGAGCCTTAGATTATGAGCCCATTATACAAAGTTGCTACCATCATATTTCAGCTTAGCTTTCTCTAGGAACGTATTGAAATTCAGGGTTGCTACTGTGTGAGACATTGGTCTACAACATAAAATATTTTAAAGTGGACTAAGACTATGTTCAAGATAACTAGAGTTTAACTAATCAAATTACTAATAAACTCCCACTCAAATAGACATCCCTCTAGTTACTTAAGTGAGGCATGATCCAAATTCACTAACTCAAGTCTTGATCATCACGTGAGTTGAGTGTAGTTTCAGTGGTAAACATCTCTATGCTAATCATATCATCTATACGATTCATGCTCGACCTTTCGATCTCTTGTGTTCCGAGGCCATGTCTGCACATGCTAGGCTCGTCAAGTTTAACCCAAGTGTTCCGCGTGTGCAACTGTTTTGCACCCGTTGTATGTGAACGTTGAGTCTATCACACCCGATCATCACGTGGTGTCTCGGAACGACGAACTGTCACAACGGTGCACAGTCAGGGAGAACACGATTTTATCTTGATATTTTAGTGAGGGATCACCTTATAATGCTACTGTCATTTTAAGAAAGATAAGGTGCATAAAAGGATTAACATCACATGCAATTCATAAGTTACATGATATGGCCATGATCTTGTGCTTCTTGATCTCCATCACCAAAGCACCGGCATGATCTTCATCGTCACTGGCACCACACCATGATCTCCATCATTGTGCCGCCATTGAGGTTGTCGTGCTACCTATGCTCTTACTACTAAAGCTACAACCTAGCAATATAGTAAACGCATATGCAAACACAAACGTTAGTTTAAAGACAACCCCATGGCTCCTACCGGTTGCCGTACCATCCATGTGCAAGTCAATATTTAACTATTACAACATGATAATCTCATACATCCAATATATCACATCATGTCTTTGGCCATATCACATCACATGCATACCCTACAAAAACAAGTTAGACGTCCTCTAATTTGTTGTTGCATGTTTTACATGGCTGCTATGGGTATGTAGTATGATCGCATCTTACTTACGCAAAACCACAACGGAGATATGCAAATTGCTATTTAACCTCTCTCCAAGGACTGCCTCGGTCAAATGCAATTCAACTAAAGTTGAAGAAACAGGCACCCGCCTATCATCTTTATGCAACAAGTTGCATGTTAGTCGATGAAACCAGTCTCTTGTAAGCGTACGAGTAATGTTGGTCCAGACCGCTTTAATCCAACAATACCGCCGAATCAAGCAAAGACTAAGGAGGGCAACAAATTGAACATCAACGCCCACAAAAATGTTTGTGTTCTCCTCGAGATTACATCTACGCATGAACCTAGCTCATGATGCCACTGTTGGGGAACGTTGCATGGGAAACAAAAATTTTCCTACGCACACGAGGACCTATCATGGTGATGTTCATCTATGAGAGGGAGATCAGATCCACATACCCTTGCAGATCGATAAGCGGGAAGCGTTAAGAAACGCGGTTGATGTAGTGGAACAGCTTCGTGATTCAAATCACTATCGTCCCATGATCCATCCCGATCTAGCACCGAACGAACGGCACCTCCGTGTTCAGCACACGTACAGCTCGACAACGATATCCGCCTTCTTGATCCAGCAAGAGAGACGGGGAAGTAGATGAGTTCTTCGGCAGCGTGACGGCGCGCCGGTGATGCTGATGATCTATTCCTGCAGGGCTCCGCTCGAGCTCCGCCAAAAACCGATCTAGAGGAAGAACTACGAAGTAGAGGTTTAGGGTTGCACGTGGCTAAAGTTGTGTCTCAAAAACCCTAAAACCTATAGTATATATAGGAGGACGGGAGGGGCTAGCCTTGCGGCTCAAGAGAGCCCCTAGGGCATCGACCGAGTGGAGGAGGAGGGGATCCCAACTCCAATTCGGTTTGGGGAAGGAGGAGTCCCCTCCTTCCTTCCCACCTACCTCCTTTTTTTTCTTTGTCTCCTTTGATTTTTCTTCTTGCCGACATAGCCCCATTGGGCTGGCCTCACCAGCCCACCAAGGTATGGAGTGCTACCCAAGGTCTATTGGGTTCTCTCCCGGTGGGTGGCCCCTCTCGGTAAAAGCCCGAAACCTATTCGTCACTCCCTGTACACTACCGGTAATGCCCGAAATCTTTCCGGAGGCCAAATGAAACAATCCTATATATCAGTCTTCGTTTCTGGACCATTCCAGAAACCCTTGTGACGTCTGTGATCTCATCCGGGACTCCGAACAACCTGCGGTCTCCAACACCCATAACTCAACTATACCGAAACGTCACCGAACCTTAAGTGTGCAGACCCTGTGGGTTCGGGAACTATGCAGACATGACCTGAGACAATCCCCGGTCAATATCCAACAGCGGGACCTAGATGTCGATATTGGATCCTACATATTCTATGAAGATCTTACCAGTTGAACCTCTCTGCCAAGGATTCATATAATCCCGTATACCATTCCCTTTGTCCTTCGGTATGTTACTTGCTCGAGATTTGATCGTCGGTATCCCTATACCTATTTGAATCTCGTTACCGGCAAGTCTCTTTACTCGTTCCCTAATACAAGATCCCGTGACTAACACATTAGCCACATTGCTTGCAAGGCTTATATGTGATGTTGTATTACCGAGTGGGCCCCGAGATACCTCTCTGTCACACGGAGTGACAAATCCCAGTCTTGATACGTGCTAACTCAACGGACACCTTCGGAGATACCTGTAGAGCACCTTTATAGTCACCCAGTAACATTGCGATGTTTGATACACACAAGGTATTCCTTCGGTGTGAGTGAGTTACATGATCTCATGGTCATAGGAATGAATACTTGACACACAGAAAATAATAGCAACAAAATGACATGATCACATGCTACGTTTATAGTTCGGGTCTTGTCCATCACATCATTCTCCCAATGATGTGATCCAGTCATCAAGTAACAACACTTGCATATGGTCAGAAAACCTTAACCATCCTTGATCAACTGGCTAGTCAACTAGAGGCTTACTAGGGACATTGTTTTGTCTATATATCCACACATGCATTTATGTTTTCATTCAATACAATTATAGCATGGATAATAAACGATTATCTTGAAACAGCAAATACAATAATAACTATTTTATCATTGCCTCTAGGGCATATTTCCAACAGGTGGCTTCTGGAGTAAGGGAGGCTAGCCCCCGCGCCCCGTCCTATAAATTGGGAGGGTTTGCGAGGGGTTTTGCTCACCCAACTCCTCGTGGATCCACCAACACCTCCATCTTTGCCTTCAGAATCTTCTTCCGTCTGTTGGCGGCACTTGCCCCTAACCATGGTTAGGGGACGAGGTCGGGCATCGTCGGCCGTGAGGGTGGCGAGGGGATCCCGTTCGGATCATGCCACATCTTCTAGGGGTGCCGCGGCGGAAGACGGCCCGAACGCCCGTGGTGGAGGAAGGGCGAGGGGCCGAGGTCGCCGTGGAGGTCGAGGCTGGGGGAGGTGCAATGCTACTCTAACGCCTCCGTCCTTCCCGGGGCTTTCTCCTGTGCCGGCCCTCCATGTTACTTTAGGGGGGCCCATGTGTGCTTCTCGACTGCTGCGAAGGTCGCTCGAGTGGCATTAGGAGCTCCATTTCGAGCGACAGTGACGAGGGGGATGGTGACGGTGAGGGTGACGGGCCTAGTCACAAGCCCGGGGGAATTGAATCAGATGGCGATTCCCCCGGCTGGGACAGAGTGCTTCCTGCACTAACGCGGCCAATCTACGCCCCTCCCTCGCCACGGAGGGGGATCTCAACCAGATCCGTCGCCCCCTTCTCGCGGCTTGAGGAGGCCGAACCCGCTTCCGTTGGTACAACGTTGGGGGAGCCAGCGTGGATGTACCGCGGGCCTTGTCGCGTCCTGTCTTCATGAACTCCAATTCCTCTGCGCAGGTTAATCCTCATCAAAAGACAAAGTCCTTAGGTTAGGATAACGACGCTATGTAAGTGGAGCCAAATGTATCCATTCATATGAATGAAAAAGACTGTTTTTTCCTTTTTCGATTCCGTTCTTTGTATGATTCATTTTTGCATAATCTGGGAGCTTGCCGGCGACTACCGACAAGGCTCCTTTCCGCGTTTGGCGCAACCATGGAAATCGCCAACATCAGCTTGAGACGAAATCAGGTGCTACGTAGCCGCTTGTTCTGTTGATCAGGTTCGCAACTGTTTGAAGGCGCTCTGTGGCCATTCAGGTCATTTGAACGAGTTCAAAACAGAGACAAGGTGCACCGAATGTTGGGAAGGTCCCAGTATGCCCAAACTCCACACACAAAGGTTGGAAACTTTCGAAGGGAAAAGGAAAAGGATTTATCTTCTTCAGATATGAATCTCAAACTTAAAAACTTATTTGTCCACGCCGTGGTTGCGAGGCGCTTGAATATTTTGCCGGGGCGTCGGAGCCCTCGGCAAGCAGGAGATCACTGCTCCTAGCGGTCTTTTCTCCGGCAAGGACTTCTTGCCGACGGTCCGTGACCGTCGCTCGAAGAAAGAGCCATCCAGGGTGTAACCCCTTTGCTTCTCTCTTTCTAGGTTGTGCTTGCGGAGCCCCCGAGCGCGTCTTTGGGCGACGACGCGATGCTCTCAGGGGCGCAACACTCGCACTGGAATGCACGTCGGGGCTTCGGGACCGTGTGGCGCATCCTCAACGACTATGCATCGCTCCGTGGAGGTGCATCCGCCGGAGTATGCGTCGGGGCCTCTATGAAGCGCCCAGGCGCGCCCTCGACAGCTACGCGTTGGCCCCCGAGCGACGCATCGGCCTGACGACGCTGCTCTTGGAGCCTCCGCCTCCCTGCCCCATGCGCGCGTGTAGAAATGCGCTCGCACGGGCCTTGGAAGCCGTAGAAGAACAGGGCGCCCGCTGCGGTACCCCGTTTCTGGGGGAACGCGGCATAGCGCCCAAACATCGATGGAGCCGGTGTTGAGTTTGCTCCAATTCACGCATCTCTCCCCCGCCCCCTACCTGGCGCGCCAAAGATGTCGGCGATGCTAGGTCAACACCTATGGGGATCAATGTGATACCCTTGTGATCGTACGGCGGGGAAAGACGGCGTCAAGAGCATATGTAACGATCAACACCCGGCAAGCCTTTTTTACCCAGGTTCGGGCCGCTTATGCGTAAAACCCTTCGCCCTGCTCGCCTGATCATGTTAAACGTTTTTGTTGTTCGTTACAGTGATGATAACCGTCTTCTTGGCCAATTTTCAAAGAGTCTAGCCCCTTGTGAATGCGCTAAGGGCCTCCTTTTATAGGCAAAGGGGTCACCTACAGTGCTCGATGGTAGGTTCACGAAATGCTGCAGTGAACCTAGAGCAGTGCTTATCTATCTACCGCTATCAGGTGCATTAAATGCACGTCTTGTCCTTGTCAGCAAAGTGTTGGTGAAGACATGTGTCCAGGTGTTTCGACACCTAGATGCCCCGCTGGCGCATGCGGAATGCGCTGGAACTCGGGGGGCGGTGGCACTGTGGCAAGGGCGGTCGCCCTCCAATGCCTAGCCACATCATCATGGCAAGGGTGCTTGCTGGGGCCTTGGGTCTTCGTCCCTGCAAGCAAGCTTGCCGGGGGTTTCGGTTGTCGTCCCAGCAACGGAGGTTTGCCGAGGCCTTGTGCCTGGTGAGTTCATCACGCCCACTAAACGGACGTGGCCTTGGATAACTTCCCGGCAAGGCAGATGTCGTGGTTTTGTCACGGCAGATGTCCTCATGAAAGGACTTAGTGAAGGAGACATCGCACCTTGGTGGCGACTCAAAGGGGGTGAGTGGAAATGAGACTCAGATTTACCCAGGTTCGGCCCCTCATGTGGAGGTAAAAGCCTACATCCTGCTTTGTGTATATTGATGGTGGATTTGATTACAAGGAGGGCGTAACTCGCCTGACCTAGCTCTCGATGATTTCTAACCTGACCTATTTGTCCCAAAGACTCGCCTTTATATACAGGTCGAGGCCCTAGGGTTACAAAGTCCTGACCACGTTACAAATCTGGGTCTTCCTTCTCTCTAAGTCGATGTGTGCCTCAACCCAAGGAAAACTCCTTGGCGGCTCATCTTCTTTGTCATTCTTGAACCGCCATCTGGCTCATGGGCCATGGCAGCCTTCTTACAAAACATCCCAACACGCCTCAGGCCCAAACCAATGCTTATGTTGGTCATGTATGAGTCGCCACTTTCCTGGCCCGGCCCATTGGGGCGGGTCATACCGTAGGTAATATCCCCAACATTAGGCCCCAGATTGACTTGAATTTAGTCATGCCAAACTTCCACACTCATCCCGGGTGACTCGTACTACTTCCATCTCTTTGCTAAATGACAAGCCGCCATCTCTCACAAGTTGTGTGAGCCGTCGGGTTATTTATTGATGACATCACATTTTCCTCCATTTCCGGGATTCGTTGACATTATTCCCAACGGATCTTTTTTTGTCCTCATCCTGCTATCCCGAAAATCTAGGAGCCATCACTGTTGGTTTTCAATCTGTTGCCTCTATTCCCGCGCCAACCATTTCACCTTCGGCCTTAGGCCTTTAAATAGCCGTGAGGGAAGGCAGCGTCGCCTACCCCCACTTCCTTCTTCCCGACGCAACGTCATCTCCAGCCGCCCCTCAACCGCTTCGTCGCCACTGAAGCCTCGCCGCAGACCATCGCCCTCCGGCCGCTTCCCGAACCAGTCGAAGGCGCGGTCATCGTCGCAGGATTCCCCGATCCCTTGCCTGTATCTTCCTCCTTCAGGTAAATCTCCCTTTTCTCAATAGAAACAGATCCAAACAAGATGCGGTATCGTAAAACTCCATGAATGCCTCATGTTCTTGCTTCTCGCCCAATTTAGATGCGGTACCATAGACCCACGAAATAATGATTGTTGTAGCTCTTGTTAAGCCTCCTACCAATCCGTTGTTTCTCTGTAGCCCATAGGTCTACGCACCATTTTTCATAGTGTTCTTCCGTGTTCTTGTAGTGTTCGAAGCCTCAGTCAGCATTTATTTTTCTTTACTGGAAACGCTCGTAGATCCATGAATTATCGTTTGATGTTAGAAACATGTTTGTCTCTAGTCGAGAATGTTCCTAAGGAAAACCCTCTTTTTCAGAGCCGCAACCTGTCTCCTTTCACCATGGCGAGTTAGAACATTCCCATAGATACATCTTTGACCATTTTAGCTGGCGAGTCGTAATATCCCTATAGAGATACCATAGATCATTTAACTGGCGAGTTGTAATATCCATGTAGAGATGCCATAGATCACCCAACTGGCGAGTTGTAATATCCCTATAGAGATGCCATAGGTCATTTAACTGGCGAGTTACCACTCCGTGGTTTCTGATAATCCGCCTTTTTTCCTTCCCTTTGTAGTTATGGGTACTATCTCGAAGTGCAATTGGCTGCCAACCAAAGTCAATGACGCTTATCTTGAGAAGTTTGTTAAGGCGGGTTATCTTGACTCCAAAGAAGTTGTTGGCTGGCGAACCGCCTTTGGCGAGACAATTCATCAACCCGCCGAAGGGGAAGTAATCGTTTTCGCAGATCACCTCGAACGAGGCTTCAAGCCTCCTGGCTCAAAGTTTTTCAGAGATGCTTTGCACTTTTTCAACCTTCATCCTCAAGATTTGGGGCCAAACTCCATCAGCAATCTCTGCCAATTCCAAGTGTTTCGCGAAGCTTACGTGCAGATAGAACCCACCGTGTTACTGTTTAGGAATTTTTTCCATCTGAACCGCCAGACCGAGTATGCTAGCGGGCCCTGCTTGGAACTTGGGGGAGTTAACATTCAACGACATCGTGAATGCGGGTTCCCATCTGTTGTTCTGCCCAACCATCCCAAAGGTTGGGCAGAGTCTTGGTTTTATTGCCGCGACACATCTCCACCCGACGAGAACCCACTTTCGGGTTTCAGAGAAGAACGTTTGCCCATGGATTTCAAGATGCCAGAAAAACTAACTGAAGAAGAAGAATCAACTTTTATCCCTGCTTTCTCCAAGCTAAGGTCTTTGACCAACAATGGGCTTACTGGGATTGATCTAATTCGTTGTTGGGTGGAGTAGAGGATTCTGCCTTTGAGTCGCCGGGACGGCCTGATGTGTGAGTACGATGGCAGCTTGGACCACCCCCAGTGCTTCTTCCACACAAGACTTACTGAAGAAGACATTGTTGAAATTATCAAGAAGTTAAGTAGCGAGCCTATGGAGAATTGCGCCAAGATTGGGCTCAAGCCCTTTTGCGTCTCCAACCCGGCTCCAGCGGTAACAATCCAAGTCGCCTCCTTTTATTCTTTCAATATGTTCACCCATGTTCCTGATCCAAACTGTCATTATATTAATCAGAGGGGCTCGGCATTTTGGTCTCGAAAGCCCAAAGTGACTGTCCAGAAAACAACCAAGCCGCCTCCTAAAAAGAAGAAGAACAAGGGCAAAGCCGCCGCCAAGGAGTCATTTGTCATTCGCGAGTCTCGGGCCCTCGAAGAACAATAACGGGTAAAAATTACCTTTTCCTTATTGCTACATTCTGCCTTATACTTAAGCTCCATTACCTATGTCCGTAGGATGATGACTATGGGAGCCAGGATGACGCTGTCGAGGTAATTTCTATTTCTTCCGACTCAACTTCTTCTCCCCCCAAGCCGGCCAGGCGGATCTGTGCAAAAGTTCCCATGCCTCACCTGAATGCTCATCTGGACCCCAATTTCCTTTTGAAGAAGGCGAGTTACACCCCCAAACGCCATACCCGAAGCCATTCCGGTGACTTAGTGTCTGGTTTACCCAAAAAGACAACTGGTCGAAAACGACAAAGTGAGGTATGTTCCTGCTAGTATCTTTCCCTTCTCATGTAAAATTTGTTCGCCATTCGTTCACTCCTTGAATTCTTGTCCGTGAGGTTTTACCTCCTTCATCCGGCGACTCAGCAATGTCGACTCTCCCCCCCCCCAATGATTCGTGTTCAGGGGCAAGTTCCTTTACTAGCCTTTTTACTTCCCAATACTGATGATTGTCTTAACTTTGGTGCCTTTACATCTCAGAGCACAAGCAAAGAAAAGGAAAATTGGTGACTCGTCCTCTGCTCCTAAGGCGGCTGAAGTGTTTGGGATGAGTGCCTTTGTCCTAGAATTTGGTGAAGACCCAGCGGCGACTCATGATGACCCTTTGGATGATTTTACTAATGTCCGGATTGATCCTTCGAGCCCGCTGAAGGAAATAACTGAAGATGTCAACCCGCCAAGCTCTTCCAAGGCGTCTGAAGACCCAGATACAGTAGTCATTGCTGGTACTGGTTGTTCTAAGCCTGCAGCTGCAGTGTTAACAAAACATGCGTCCAAAGAGACCCACTCTTCTGCAGAAAGGGACATTACCAAGCTGAAGCTTCCCAATTATGAGAAACTTTAATTTGAACAACTCTATTATGGTTTCATAAGTCGCCTGGAAACAAGCTATGAAATGGAAAAGAGCTTGGCCAACATGATGTGGATAAGACATGAGGTATTTCCTTCTTTGTTATTTGCATTTCCACCCATTAGCCTTCCACAAGACTAGTTTCTTTTGATGAATTGTGTATTTTGCGTTATCTGTGAGACCCATATCTGCATGTAGTCCCCAAGGGTCGGGTTATCTTTTTGAAAGATGAGTCGGCTCTTCAATTTCATAAAACTTCAACCTGTATCCTCCAAGGTACGGGTCATCTTTTGAAAGATGAGTCGGGTCTTTGAATTTAGTAAAGAACTTCAACATGTAGCCCCCAAGGGCTGGGTCATCTTTTTGAAAGATGAGTCGGGTCTTGAATTTGGAAAAAACCTTCAACCTGTAGCCCCCAAGGGTCGGGTCATCTTTTGAAAGATGAGCCGGGTCTTGAATTTGGAATAACTTCAACCTGTAGACCCCAAGGGCTGGGTCATCTTTTGAAAGATGAGCCGGGTCTTAAATTTGGTAAAAACTTCAACCTGTAGACCCCAGGGGCCGGTTCATCTTTTGAAAGATGAGCCGGGTCTTAAATTTGGTAAAAACTTCAACCTGTAGCCCCCAAGGGCCAGGTCATCTTTTGAAAGATGAGTCGGGTCTTAAATTTGGTAAAAATTCAACATGTAGCCCCCAAGGGCCGGGTCATCTTTTGAAAGATGAGCCGGGTCTTTAATTTGGTATGACTTGAAAAGAATCATACATTAGCCCCCAAGTGTCAAGGATGTTGTTTGCAGTAGTTCTGAAACTTTCTTCCCCAAAATTTGTTTGCAGGAATCCTTGACTTAGGCTGACTCAATCTTGGCCAGTTTAAAAGAAAACTTAGCCGAACAGCAGAACGCTCGAGCTAAGTCTGAAGAGAAATATCGTGTGGCCCTTGCTAACATGGAGAAGATGAAAGCTGAACACCAGAAATTTGAAAAGAAGGCCCATGCAGATCAAGCCGCCATCGTGAAGCGGGCGGAACAAGCCGAAGAGAAGCTAGAAGCCGCTCTGCAAGAACTCTCCGGCTTAAAATAGCATATCTCCAAGATGACCCAAGCTATCTTTGGTAAGGATCAATTCCCTTCATCCGAAAAGGGATGCAAAATATTGCAAATGCTAATTGTCTCATCCTGTCCTTCATAGGTCCGTGAGCCGCCAAACTGCAGAACGACTGCATTCTGAAGCTGAAGGCGATTTATACGTTCACAGAGCAGTTGTACACGGGCGGCATGATGACCATGAAGGCCGTGATGGGCAACAAAGAGCCCATAAAGTCCATAAAACACATGTTGGGTTGCCTATCAACATTGGCGCCACAAGTGGAAGAATTAAAAAGGTCAGTCGCCCGGAAAGGAGCACTTGCCACTTTAAGCCGGTGTTTGGCATACGCTCCCGAGCTTAAGCCGGAGGAGGTAGCTGTTGGCTTGACAGAATTGAAATATGATGAGTCGGAGTTCACCGAAGAGGACTACCACCAATGTGTGAAAGCATCTCGCTCCGCGGCAACTCACCTAGCAGCCAGCCTGGACTTAGGAAAATATCACGCGGCTTATGGTGAGAGCAACAAAAAGGTGACTCCTCCTTCATATGAAGTCGCTAGCCTGACTCCTTGACGCCGTAAGAATCCCTTTGACTTTGATGTTGATCTGTCTGCCACCTTGAGCGATGAAGACGAGTTCATCGCCTTGACCAATTGCAATTGGAAACTAGGCGACTTACAGATCGAGGACGGCGAAAGCTCGAAGTAGGGTGGCCCGAAGGCGGCTTGAACTGACTTAGCATGAAGTCGATTCTCCAAGAATATGGTGATCTTTTTTTGATCCGGAGATGATTCCCGGGTGGCCTAGTGAGCCATGTAATAGTCTTAGGTATCAGAAAAACAGTGTCACAACCGTGCCTTATGTTGTTTGGAAGTTTTAACCTTCAGTAATATGAATCTCCCTTTCCAAACCTGTGTCATAGTTTGACAAAAAAATCTTCAACCTGTTTTATCAGGGAAAACACCATAATCTGACTCAATGAGTCGCAACAAGCAATAAGCCGGCCCAGTGAGTCGCGACGAGTTATAAACAAGGAGCCGGCTCAGTGAGTCGCTGCAAGTTATAAACAAGAAGCCGGCTCAGTGAGTCACGGCGAGTTATAAACAAGGAGCCGGCTCAGTGAGTCGCGGCATGTTATAAAACTGTTCTATGGAACCTTGCGGCAATGCCACAAAGATAGTCATAAAATTGTTGACTCGATGAGTTACGATAGGATAGGATGAGTTTGCAAAACTCTAGTGCTACCCCAAGAAGGCTTTTGCAACATCCCAAGTTATTTAGACCGGCTGATAAGGCGCGAGTCAAGCTTCAGTGAAGCAGGTTTAGTGAACCAATGGTTTGTCTATTTTCCATATGTTGGCTCTTGTCGGTACCTTTCATGTTTTAACCAAGGCAAGTTCAGGGTCCAAAAGCGGAATTGACTCGCCGAGGGTACATGGGTCCATAGGGCGATTCGTCCAACACACAGTCCAGTATAACCATTTCTAATGCGTTAATTTTTCTCTAGCCAAGAGGGTATTCAGACTGAACTCGGTGAGTGGAAGCCCCCAAGTGACCTATGATTAGGGGAAAAACAGACATAGGATTGCAGAAGCGTATCCGCTCTTACTGCAAAACGACTTGGGAGCTAGTAGCCCCCAAGTAAGTCATCTTAAATCTGAAAATCATATAATGCGCCCCTGTTCGAACCGTGCAACATGGCAACTTTGGTCATCTTTGGCTTACCAGTACCCAGTTTTGAAATTAGTGCAGCATGGCGACTTATGCTCTTTGATACTGATAGCGTCCATGTTTGGACGGCTTATAGAACAATAAAGACTCATGCTTTCAAGAAGCTGAAACGGAAAAGGACTTCGAAGTTCGTGGGCGCCGACTTTATTGCTTTATAAATAAAATATTACAAATTCGAAATTGCAAACGTAAATAAGGAGCCAGTGGCTCTAAGTGTAATATGGCCGCAAGTGGGCACTGTTCCATGGGCGGGTTGACTCGACCTTTGTTGTTGGTCTATCTGGACGAAGATCCACCAAGTAATATGAACCATTATGAAGATTCTTGCTGATAACAAAAGGTCCTTCCCATGGAGAGGATAACTTATGCATACCAGTATGGTCTTGAATCAGTTGGAGCACTAAGTCGCCCTCTTCAAAGGCTCTGCTCTTGACTCGGCGGTTGTGATAACGTCGCAGGTCTTGTTGATAAATCACCGATCCTGATGCGGCCAAATCACGCTCCTCCTCCAAAGCATCGAACGAGTCTTGACGTGATAACTCGTTATCCTATTCCACATAAGCAGCGACTCGTGGTGAATCGTGTCTGATGTCACTTAGCAATATTGCCTCTGCCCCGTAGACCATGAAAAAGGGAGTAAAACCCGTAGAACAATTTGGGGTGGTTCTAATGCTCCATAAAACAGAGGGCAGTTATTCAACCCAACATCCCGGGGTACGTTCCAGAGGTACCATAAGTCGGGGCTTGATTCCTCATAGTATTTCTTGATTCGCCCTCTCTGCGTGTCCATTGGACTGAGGGTGTGCAACCGCAGAAACGTCAAGCCGGATGTGCTCCCCTCCGCAAAACTCTTGCATTGCGCCTTTTGATAAATTAGTACCATTATCAGTAATGATACTATGAGGATACTCGAAGCAGAAAATCAACTTTTTCAGGAACTTGATAGTCGGGTCAGCATCACAACTACTAATCGGCTCTGCTTCAACCCACTTGGTAAACTTGTCAACCGCCACCAATAGTTGAGTCTTTTTGTTGGACGACATTTTGAAAGGACCAACCATGTCCATCCCCCAGACCGCAAACGTCCATGTGATTGGGATCATCCGTAATTCCTGAGCAGGCACGTGCATTTGTCGCCCAAATTTTTGGCAATCATCACATCGGCGAACTATATCCTCGGCATCTGCATGAGCTGTCAACCAATAAAACCCATGCCTAAAGGCTGTGGATACCAGGGAGCGTGACCTGGCATGGTGTCCATAGTCACGTGCATGAATCTCATTAAGAATCGCACATCCTTCCTCGGAAGAGACACACCTTTGAAATACTCGAGAAGTGCTTCGCTTATGTAACTCCCCGTTATGTATGACCATGGACTTGCATCGACGTACGATTTTGCGGGCTAACAATTCATCAGGAGGTAACTCGCCTCGTGCCAGATATGCTATGTAGGGAATTCCCAATCTGGGGTAGCACGGAGAGCCGCCACAAGTTGAGACTTGGGATCTGGAACCGCCAAATCTTCCTCTGAAGGCAGCCTTACTGATGGGTTATGCAATACATCCAAAGAGACGTTAGGGGGAACCGGCTTACGTTGCGAACCAAGTCGTGAAAGAGCATCTGCCGCTTCATTAAGTCGACGATCAATGTTATCCACCTGATAGCCATGAAAATGACCAGCCACGTCCGACACGGCTCGTCTATAAGCCGCAATCAAAGGATCTCTAGAATCCCACGTGCGAGAAACCTGTTGTGCCACTAGATCTGAGTCGCCCAAACATCTGACTCGGCTGAGATTCATGTCTTTGGCGAGTGGCAACCCATGCAGCAGAGCTTCATATTCTTCCGCATTGTTAGTGCACGGGAACATGAGTCGGAGGACATAACAAAAATTATCACCCTGAGGCGAAGTTCACACCACACCAGCCCCCGAGCCTTCCAATTGCCTAGACCCGTCAAAATGGATAGTCCAATATCTGTGACCAGGCATGTCTTCTGGAATCTGCAACTTGGTCCAGTCGTTGATGAAATCCACTAGCGCTTGAGACTTAATGATTGTGTGAGGGGTATACCGCACATGGTGAGGTCCTAGTTCAATGGCCCACTTAGCAATCCGTCCAGTCACCTCTCTGTTCTCTATAATATCACCAAGTGGGGCAGAACTAACCACCGTGATGGGATGCTCTTGAAAGTAATGTTTCAGCTTCTGGCTTGCCATGAATACTCCAAAAACCAGCTTCTGCCAATGCGGGTAACGCCGTTTGGAGAGGGTTAGGACTTCGCTAACAAAGTAGACCGGTCGTTGAACCGGGTATTCCTTCCCCTCTTCTTTATGCTCGACGACCACTGTGATGCGTACTGCTTTAGAGTTGGCAGCAATCTACAGGAGCATAGGCTCTTTGTTGGTCGGTGATACGTCTCCAACGTATCTATAATTTTTGATGGTTGCATGCTATTACCTTGTCAAACTTTGGATGTTTTGTATGCACTTTATATCTTTTTTGGGACTAACTTATTAACTCAGTGCCAAGTGTCAGTTCCTGTTTTTTCCGTGTTTCTGACCTTTTCAGAGGAGAATATCAAACAGAGTCCAAACGGAATAAAACCTCTGAAAATATTTTTTCCAGAACAGAAGATACACATGAAGCTTGAGAACCAAGGCAAAGGGCACCAGGGAAGGCCACAAGCCCCCTAGCCATGGCCTGGGGGAGGGGTCGCGCCTAGCAGGCTTGTGGGCCCCTGTGGCTCCTTTGCCCTACTTCTTCCGCCTATAAATCCCCGAAAAATCTGAAAGCACAAGAGAGAGCCATGAAAATACTTTTTCGCCGCCGCAAGCTTCTATCTCCGCAAGATCCCATCTGGGCACGTTCTGGTGCCCTGCCGGAGGGGGATTCGGACACGGAGGGCTTCTTCATCAACACCATGGCCTCTCCGATGATGCGTGAGAGTTCACCACAGACCTTCGGGTCCATAGCTAGTAGCTAGATGGCTTCTTCTCTCTCTTGGATCTTGAATACAAAGTTCTCCATGATCTTCATGGATATCTATCCGATGTAATCCTCTTTTGCGGTGTGTTTGTCGAGATCCGATGAATTGTGGATTTATGATAATATTATCTATGAACCTTGTTTTAGTTTCTTCTCATCTCTGCTACTGCAACAAAAGACCTTCCAACAGCGCCAGAAACACTTGCTGACGGGAGACTGTTCTTATCTTGATTCTCCTCAGCAACGACACCAGGAATCCTTCTGCTACGTCTACGCCTTTAGGGACTTCCTAGGCAAATATGCAAAGGGTTCCATGTGGCCTTGGAGCCTTGCGTTGGTGTTCCCTCGAAGCGGAAAGGGTGATGTAGGGCAGCGGTGGTAAGTATTTCCCTCAGTTTTGAGAACCAAGGTATCGATCCAGTCAAGGAGTATCACAAGTGCCTGCACAAACACAAAGAACCTGCTCCCAACGCTATGAAGGGGTTGTCAATCCCTTATAGATTGTTCGCCAAGTGAGAACTGAAAGCAAAAAATAACAAAGCAAAGTAAAAGCGGAGGTGTAAACGATAGATGTGAATATACCCGGGTGCCGTAGTGTTTACTAGTGGCTTCTCTCATGAAAGCAAGTAGACGATGGGTGAACAGATTACTGTCGAGCAATTGATAGAACCACGCAAAGTCGTGACGTCATCTATGGCAATGATTTTATCTATAGGCATCACGTCCAAAACAAGTATACCGATACTTTCTGCATCTACTACTATTACTCCACACGTCGACCGCTATCCAGCATGAATCTAGTGTATTAAGTCCAAAAGAACATAGTAACGCCTTAAGCAAGATGACATGATGTAGATGGACAATCTCATATCAACGACAGAGCCCACCTTGTTACCCTGATGGCAACTACTCAATGTGTGCCTTGCTGCCCCTACTGTCAGTGGGAAAGGTCACCACATGGTAAGGACCCAAAACCAAGCACTTCTCCCATTGCAAGAATCGTAGATCTAGTTGGCCAAACAAAACCCAAGACTCGGAGAGACTTACAAGGATATCAAATCATGCATATAAGAAATCAGCAAAGACTCAAATATATATCATAGATAATCTGATCACAAATCCACAATTCATGGATCTCGACAAACACACCGCCAAAGAAGATTACATCGGATAGATCTCCATGAAGATCATGGAGAACTTTGTATTGAAGATCCAAGAGAGAGAAGAAGCCATCTAGATACTAACTACGGACCCGTAGGTCTGAAGTGAACTACTCACGAGTCATTGGAGGGGCGATGATGATGATGAAGAAGCCCTCCAACTCCAAAGTCCCCTCCGGCAGGGTGCCGGGAAGGGTCTCCAGATGAGATCTAGCGGAAACGGAAGCTTGCGACAGCGGAAAAGTATTTTCGAGGCTCCCTTGATTTTTTCTGATTTTTAGGGAATATATAGGCGCAAGATCTAGGTCAGGGGGCGCCAGGGTGGCCACAAGCCCTGCCACCGCCACCTCCCCCCTGGTGGCGGAGTGGGGGCTTGTGGGCTCCCTGCAGCCCTCCTGGCTTGGCCCACAGGCCCCCTGATCTTATTCCATTCGGGAAAAAATCATTTTGGGGATTTTATTCCGTTTGGACTCCATTCCAAAATCAGATCTGAAAAGAGCCAAAACACACAGAAAAAACAGGAACTGACACTTAGCATTGAATTAATAAGTTAGTCCCAAAAAAGATATAAAAGGTACATAAAACATCCAAAGATGACAAGATAACAGCATGAAACCATCAAAAATTATAGATACGTTTGAGACGTATCAAGCATCCCCAAGCTGAACTCCTGCTCGTCCTCGAGTAGGGAAGTGATAAAGAATGAATTTTTGATGCTTTCATGCTACCTAGCATGGATGTCCTTTGTAACTCCTCTTATGTGACGTGAATGTTCAGATCCATTAGATTCAAAACAATAGTTTTCTATTGACGTGGAAACAATAATAATTCAAGCAAACTAGCAAGGTAATCATGAACTTTCAAAATAAAAAGGCCAAAAGAAAGTTATCCCTACAAAAGCATATAGTCTGGCTATGCTCTATCATCATTGCACAACGAATTTAAATCATACACAACCCCAGTATTGGCCAAGTAATTGTTTCACACATTTACTTTCTCAAACCTTTTCAACTCTCACGCAATACATGAGCTTGAGCCATGGTTATAGCACTATATATGGTGTGGAGTGTGGTGGAGATTGCAAGACAAAAAAGGAGAAGATAGTCACATTAACTAGGCATATCAATGAGCTGTGGAGATGCTCATCAATAGATATCAATGTGAATGAGTAGGGATTGCCATACAAATGATGCACTAGAGCTAAGAATATCTGAAAGCTCTTAAAGAAAACTAGTGGGTGTGCATCCAACTTGCTTGTTCACGAAGACCTAAGGCAATTTTGAGGAAGCCTATCATTGGAATATACAAGCCAAGTTATATAATGAAGATTTCCCATTAGCTATATGGTGGTGACAAAACGAGAAACTCTCAATCATGAAGATCATGGTGCTTAATATGCACAAGTGTGGAAAAGTGGTAACATTGTCCCTTCTCTCTTTTTCTCTCATTTTTTTATTTTATTTTTTTATTTTTTTGGTGGGCTCTTTGGCCTCTTTTTTTTGGTGGGCTTCTTTGGCCTCTTTTTTTCCACACATGGGACAATGCTCCATCAATGATAATCATCACACTTTCAACTCAAAACTTAGAGCAACGATGACTCTATATGGAATGCCTTCGGTAGTGTATTGTGGGAATGATCTAGCATGGCATAGACATTAATGGAAACATCATGCTAGCTATCTTACGATCATGCAATGTCAATGTAGATGTGGTGGCACATGTCATGGTGGTAGTTGCATGGCAATATATCTCGGAATGACTTTGAAAAAGCCATAGTAGGTAGGTATGTTGGCTGTTTTGAGGGAGGCTAATGGTGGGTTTTGTGCACCGGCGAAAGTTGCACGGCACTAAGAAGATAGTGATGGTGGAAGGTGAAAGTGCATCTAAACCATGGACTCAACATTAGTAATGAAGAACTCATATACTTGTTGCAAAAGTTTTATTAGTAATCAAAACAAAGCATTCAATTCATATTCCTAGGGGAAGGGTTGGTAGGTATAAACCATCGCGCGATCCCGACCGCCACGCAAAGGATGACAATCAATAGACTAATCATGCTCAGATTTCATCACATAGCGGTTCACCATACGTGCATGCTACGGGAATCACTAACTTCAACACAAGTATTTATAGATCCACAACACCTTACTAGCATAACTTCAATATTACCACAACCATATCACAAAACTAATTGAAAGGAATCAAACTTCTCTAACTATTGAATGCACATGAAGGTGGAAGTTTTCGTATCCCTTTGGATAACTACCCCTTTTGAGACTACTTTCAAAGCATAGATCAACTACCAAGCCACGCACCATTGTGCTCTAAAATATATAAGTGAAGCACAAAGAGCAAAAGTATCTAGCTCAAAAGATATAAGTGAAGCACATGTGAGCTGAATTGTCTACCAAAAGATACAAGTGAAGCTCGACAACATCACGGTGAGTGCATGTCTCTATCTCTAGGTGTGCAGCAAGGATGATTGTGACACAACAAAAATAAAAGACTCCTATGATACAAGACACTCCAAGCAAAAACACATAACATGTGGTGAATAAAAATATAGCCCCAAGTAACGTTACCGATGGATTGAAGACGAGAGAGGGGATGCCTTCCCGGGGCATCCCCAAGCTTAGGCTTTTATGACATCCTTGAATCTCTTAGGGTGCCTTGGGCATCCCCAAGCTTGAGCTCTTTCCACTCTTTATCTCTTTGTCCATAAGAACTTCACCCAAAACTTGAAAACTTCACAACACGAAACTTAAACAGAAACTCGTGATAACATTAGTATGAGAAAGCAAACCACCACTTCATTAGGTACTGTAGCAAACTTAAATTCTACTTGTGCTGATGTTGGGTTACTGTATTTTCAATCTTCCATGGCTAATACCCCCCGATACTATCCATAGTTTCATCAAAATAAGCAACCAACACAACAAAAACAGAATCTATTAACAGCAGACCAGTCTGTAGCAATCTGAATATTTCGTATACCTCTGGTACTCCAAAAATTCTGAAAAATTACGACAGTCTGAATAATTTGTGTAGAAATCAGCAGCAAAAAGAATCAACTCAAAAGCTCTTATAAAAAAAACGAAAATTCTTTTCATGAGCAGAAAGTTTCTGTCTTTTCCAGCATGACCAAACGATCATCCCCAAGACTAATCATAACGGTTTTTCTTGGCACAAACGCAAAAAGAAACACAAAAAACACAATCATAACATAATTATGAAAGTGTGGAAAACACAAAACAGAAAGAAAAAGGATAGATTCGTTGGGTTGCCTCCCAACAAGCGCTTTTGTTTAACACCCTTAGCTAGGCATTGATTTCAATGATGCTCACACAAAAGACAAGAATTGAAGCACAACGAGAGCATCATGGAGCATATGACTAGCACATTTAAGTCTAACCCACTTCCTATGCATAGGGATTTTGTGAACAAACAACTAGCATAGGAAGGCAAAACAAGATGGCACTTAGCACTTGGCACTGAATTAATAAGTTAGTCCCAAAAAGATATAAAAGGTACATAAAACATCCAAAGATGACAGCATGAAACCATCACAAATTATAGATACGTTTGAGACGTATCAATCTCTTATGTGCATGGTTTCATATCCTTGTAATTCTCTTCGAGTTGTGGGTTTTGTTTGGCCAACTTGATCTATGATTCTTGCAATGGGAGAAGTGCTTGGTTTTGGGTTCATACCATGCGGTGACCTCACCCGGTGACAGAAGCGGTAGCGAGGCACGCATCGTGTTGTTGCCATCAAGGGTAAAAAGATGGGGTGTATATCAATTGCATGAATTTATCCCTCGACATCATGTCATCTTGCTTAAGGTGTTACTCTGTTTGTTATGAACTCAATACACTAGATGCATGCTGGATAGCGGTCGATGTGTGGAGTAATAGTAGTAGATGCAGAAAGTATCGGTCTACTTGTTTCGGACGTTATGCCTATATGTATGATCATTGCCTTAGATATCGTCATGACTTTCCGCGGTTCTATCAATTGCTCGACAGTAATTCGTTCACCCACCATAATATTTGCTATCATGAGAGAAGCCTCTAGTGAACACTATGGCCCCCAGGTCTACTTCACATCATATTTTCAGCCCTACACTTTTACTTTGTTGCACCTTCTTCCTTCAGATCTCACCTTGCAATCAATCGTGAAGGGATTGACAACCCCTTTGTAGAGTTGGGTGCAAGTTTGCTGTTTTTGCACAGGTACTTTGGAGACTTGGCTTGATACTCCTACTAGATTGATACCTTGGTTCTCAAACTGAGGGAAATACTTACTCCTACTGTGATGCATCACCCTTTCCTCTTCAAGGGAAAAAACAACGCAACCTCAAGAGGTAGCAAGAAGAATTTCTGGCGCCGTTGCCGGGGAGCATCAAGTCAAGAATAGTCTTCCTCCAACGTGTCAATTTATGGCATCGGGGACTATTCTATGTGAAACTTATCCAAGTAACAGTCGCAAACTCATCTCTTGCATTTACTTTTTTGCCTCTCGTTTTCCTCTCCCCCACTTTTGAAAAATAAAAATTACAGAAAATATTTGCCTTTTTCGTTTTCCCTTTTCTTTCGCTTGCCTTCTGTTCGCTTGTGTGCTTGTCTGCTTGCTGAAGTCAGCATGACTGAAAACACCAAACTTTGTGACTTCTCGAATACTAATAATAATGATTCTATTAGTACTCCGATTGCTCCCGCCACTAGTGCGGAATCATATGAAATCAATGCTGCTTTGCTGAATCTTGTTATGAAAGAGCAATTCTCCGACCTTCCTAGTGAAGATGCCGCATCCCATCTTAATACCTTCATTGAGTTATGTGATATGCAAAATAAGAAAGATGTGGATAATGATGTGATTAAATTGAAGCTATTTCCGTTCTCATTCCGAGATCGAGCAAAAACTCGGTTTTCATCTTTGCCCAAAAATAGTATTGATTCTTGGAACAAGTCCAAAGATGCTTATATATCCAAGTATTTTCCACGGGCTAAGATTATCTCTCTCCGTAATGATATCATGAATTTTAAGCAACTAGCTCATGAACATGTTGCACAATCTTGGGAGAGAATGAAATTGATGATTAGAAATTGTCCCGCTCATGGCTTGAGTCTTTGGATGATTATACAAATCTTCTATGCTGGTTTTGAATTTTGCTTCTAGAAATATCCTTGACTCCGCCTACGGTGGAACTTTCATGGAAATCACATTAGGAGAAGCCACGAAACTCCTAGACAATATCATGACAAACTATTCTCAGTGGCAAACTGAAAGGTCACCTACTAGTAAAAAAGTGCACGCTATAGAAGAAATTAACTCTTTGAGTGCTAAGATGGATGAGTTAATGAAATTGTTTGCTAGTAAAGGTGCTCCTTTACATCCAAATGATATGCCCTTGTCTTCCTTGATTGAGAGTAGCAATGAGAGTTTGGATGTCAATTTTGTTGGTACGAATAATTTTGGCCACAACAATGCTTTTAGAGGTAACTATATTCCTAGGCCTTATCCTAGTAATCCATTTAATAACTTTGGCAATTCCTACAACAATGCTCATGGAAATTACAATAAATTACCCTCTGATCTAGAGAGTAATATTAAAGAGTTTATCAACTCGCAAAATATTTTCAATGCGTCCATAGAAGAAAAACTGCTCAAAATTGATGATTTGGCTAGGAGCGTTGATAGAATGCCTCTTGATATTGATGCTCTGAAATTGAGAGGTGCTCCTACCAAGATCAATATGGATGAAACTTTGAAAGCTATGCATGTTTCCATGAATGAGAGTAAAGAAAGAACCGCCCAAATTCGTGCTAGACATGAATGGCTTAAAAAGGCGTGCTCTCGTGATGAGAATCACAAAGATCTTAAAGTGCTTGGTGTCACTCCCATTGAATCCTTGTTTTCTAGTGTCAAACCTAATGATGATGGGGCTGGATATGAATCCACTTTGGTTGCGAAACGCCCCAGTGATTCGGAGTCTATCTATCTTGATGCTAAAAGCATTGAAAGTGGGGTAGAGGATATCAAAACTTTGAGTAGTAATGAAACTACTACTTTGGATTTCAAGGAATTCAATTATGATAGTTGCTCTTTGATTGAATGCATTTCCTTGATGCAATCCATGCTAAACTCTCCACACGCTTATGGCCAAAACAAGGCCTTTATCGATCATATCATCAATGCTATGATGAAATCTCTTGAAGAGAAACTTGAGTTGGAAGTTTCTATCCCTAGAAAACTTCATGATGAGTGTGAACCTACTATCAAAATCAAGATCAAAAACTATGAATGCAATGCTTTGTGCGATTTGGGTGCTAGTGTTTCCGTGATTCCAAAGTCTTTATGTGATGTTCTAGGCTTCAATGAGATTGATGAGTGCTCTCTTAATTTGCATCTTCGGATTCTACTGTTAAGAAACCCATGGGAAGGATCAATGATGCTTATTATTGCAAATAGTAACTTTGTACCCGTGGATTTCATTGTGCTTGATATTGATTGCAATCCAACATGTCCTATCATTCTTGGTAGACCTTTCCTAAGGACTATTGGTGCTATCATCGATATGAAGGAAGGGAATATTAGATTTCAATTTCCATTAAAGAAGGGCATGGAACATTTTCCTAGAAAAAAAATAAGATTGCCTTATGAATCCATGATGAGGGCTACTTATGGTTTGAGTACCAAAGACGACGATACGTGATTCTATCGCCTTATGCCTAGCTAAGGGCGTTAAACAATAGCGCTTGTTGGGAGGCAACCCAATGAATTTATCTTTGCTTTTTGCTTTCTGTTTTGTTGCGTCCACACCATCATAATTCTGTTATGATTGTGTTTTTTGTGTTTCTTTTTGTGTTTGTGCCAAGTAAAACCTTTATGACTAGTTTGGTGATGGTTGTTTGATCGTGCTGAAAAAGATAGAAACTTTTCGCTCACGAAATTATTTTTCATTTTTATCCATAAAGAGATTTTGAGTTGATTCTTTTTGCTTCTGGTTGATATGCCAATTACCCAAATTTTCACAACTTTTCAGAATTTTTGAGATAATAGAAGTATACGAAGTATACAGATTGCTACACACTGGTCTGTTTTTGACAGATTCTGTTTTTTGTTGTGTTGATTGCTTATTTTGATGAAACTATGGATAGTATCGGGGGGTACTAGCTATGGAAAAGTGAGAATACAGTAATATAACACCAATATAAATAGAAATCAAGTTTTCTACAGTACCTAAAGAGGTGGTAGTTTGTTTTCTTGTGCTAATGATATCACGAGTTTCTGTTTAAGTTTTGTGTTGTGAAGTTTTCAAGTTTTGGGTGATGTTCTCATGGACAACGGGATAAAGAGTGGAAAGAGCTCAAGCTTGGGGATTCCCAAGGCATCCCAAGACAAATTCAAGGAGACCTAAAATCCTAAGCTTGGGGATGCCCCGGGAAGGCATCCCCTCTTTCGTCTTCAATCCATCGGTAACGTTACTTGGAGCTATATTATTATTCACCACATGATATGTGTTTTGCTCGAAGCGTCGTGTATTATAGTAGTCTTTTATTTTTGTTGTGTCACAATCATCCTTGCTACACACCTTTTGAGAGAGACATGCACTCATCGTGAATTTGCTAGAATACTCATTGACCTTCGCTTATATCTTTTGAGTTAGGCAATTTAGCTCGCATGTGCTTCACTTATATCTTTTGAGCTAGAAAACTTTGCTCTAGTGCCTCACTTAGATCTTTTTAGAGCACAGCGGTGTCATATTTTGGAGAAATAAGAACTCTCGATCTTCACTTATATCTTTTTGAGAGTGCTCTCACTGAGTAACTTGGTATTTGGCTTGTGCTATGAAAGTAGTCCTAAAAGTTGATAGGCATCCAAAGAGGATACAATAAAAACTTCCATATTCATGTGCATTGACTAGTAAGATAAGTTTGATTCCTCTCAATTAGTTTTGAGACATGGATTTGGTGATATTAGAGTTATGTTAGTAGGGTGTCGTGAATCTAGAAATACTTGTGTTGAAGTTAGTGATTCTCGTAGCATGCACGTATGGTGAACCGCTATGTTAGGAAGTCGGAGCATAATTGATTTATCGATTGTCATCCTTTGTGTTGCGTTCGGGGTCGCGCGATGGTTAACACCTACCAACCCTTCCCCTTGGAGTATGCGTTTAGCATTTTGTTTTGATTACTAATAAAACTTTCGCAATAAGTATATGAGTTCTTCATGACTAATGTGAGTCCATGGTATAGATGCACTTTCACCTTCCACCATTGCTAGCTTCTATAGTGCCGCGCAACTTTTGCCGGTGCACAAACCCACTATATACCTTCCTCAAAACAGCCACCATACCTACCTATCATGGCCTTTTCATAGCCATTCCGAGATACATTGCCATGCAACTCCCAACGTTCCGTCTCATGACTTGTGTCGTCACTTTCAGATTGCCATTGCATGATCGTAATATAGCTAGCGAGATGTTTCAACGTCATACGCTAAGCTAGATCGTTGCACATCCCGATACACTGCTGGAGGCATTTCCTATAGAGTCATCATTGCTCTAAGTATTGAGTTGTGAGTAAATAAAAGTGTGATGATCATCATTATTAGAGAATTGCCCCATGTGAGGAAAAAAGAAAAGAGGCCAAAGATGCCCACCAAAAAAATGAAAAAAAGAGGCCAAAGAGCCCAAACAAAAAAAAGAGAAAAAAAATGAGAGAAAAAGAGAGAAGGGACAATGCTACTATCTTTTTCCACACTTGTGCTCCATAATAGCACCATGTTCTTCATGATTGAGAGTCTCTTGTTTTGACACTTCCATATACTAGTGGGAATCTTCATTATATAACTTGGCTTGTATATTAAAATGATGGGCTTCCTCAAAATTGCCCTAGGTCTTCATGAGCAAGCAAGTTGGATACACACCCACTAGTTCTCCTTTTATGCTTTCACACACTTATAGCTCTAAGTGCATCCGTTGCATGGTAATCCCTATTCATTCACATTGATACGCCGAGTTGATGTGACCATCTCCTCCTTTTTGCCTCACAACCTCCACCACACTCTATTCCACCTATAGTGCTATATCCATGGCTCACGCTCATGTATTGCATGAGAGTTGAAAAAGGTTTGAGAAAGTAAGAGTGCGAAAACAATTACTTGGCCAATACCGGGGTTGTGCATGATTTAAATTCGTTGTGTGGGGATGATGTAGCATAGACAAACTATATGATTTTTAAGGGATAATTTTCTTTGGCCATGTTATTTCGAAAGTTCATGATCACCTTGCTAGTTTGCTTGAAGTATCATTATTTTCATGTCAATAGCAAACTATTGTTTTGAATCTTACGGATCTAAACATTCATGCCACATGAAAGAAGTTACAAAGGACAAATATGTTAGGTAGCATTCCACATCAAAAATTCATTTTTTATCACTTCCCTACTCGAGGACGAGCAGGAGTTAAGCTTGGGGATGCTTGATACGTCTCCAACATATCTGTAATTTTTGATGGTTCCATGGTATTATCTTGTCAAACTTTGGATGTTTTGTATGCATTTTATATCTTTTTTGGAACTAACTTATTAACTCAGTGCCAAGTGCCAGTTCCTGTTTTTTCGTGTTTTTGACCTTTTTCAGAGGAGAATAACAAACAGAGTCCAAACGGAATAAAAACTCCAAAAAGATTTTTCCGGAACAGAAGATACACAGGAAGCTTCAGAACCAAGGCAAAGGGCACCAGGGGAGGCCACCAGCCGCCTAGCCGCGGCCTGGGCTCCTTTTCCCTACTTCTTTTGCCTATTAATTCCCAAAAAAACTGAAACCACGAGAGGGAGACATGAAAATACTTTTCCGGCGCCGCAAGCTTCTGTCTCGGCAATATCCCATCTGGGGCACGCCTGGTGCCCTGTCGGAGGGGGAATTCGGACACGGAGGGCTTCTTCATCAACACCATTGCCTCTCCGATGATGCGTGAGTAGTTCACCACAGACCTTCGGGTCCATAGCTAGTAGCTAGATGGCTTCTTCTCTCTCTTGGATCTTCAATACAAAGTTCTCCATGATCTTCATGGAGATCTATCCGATGTAATCCTCTTTTGCGGTGTGTTTGTCGAGATCCGATGAATTGTGGATTTATGATCAGATTATCTATGAATCTTATTTGAGTTTCTTCTGATCTCTTATATGCATGATTTCATATCCTTGTAATTCTCTTCAAGTTGTGGGTTTTGTTTGGACAACTTGATCTACGATTCTAGCAATGGGAGAAGTGCTTGGTTTTGGGTTCATATCGTGCGGTGACCTCACACAGTGACAAATGGGGTAGCGAGGCACGCATCGTGTTGTTACCATCAAGGGTAAAAAGATGGGGTTTATATCTATTGCATGAATTTATCCCTCTACATCATGTCATCTTGCTTAAGGCGTTACTCTGTTTGTTATGAACTCAATACACTAGATGCATGCTGGATAGCGGTCGATGTGTGGAGTAATAGTAGTAGATGCAGAAAGTATCGGTCTACTTGTTTCGGACGAGATTCCTATATGTATGATCATTGCCTTAGATATCGTCATGACTTTGCGCGGTTCTATCAATTGCTCGACAGTAATTCGTTCGCCTACCGTAATATTTGCTATCATGAGAGAAGCCTCTAGTCAACACTATGGCCCCCGGGTCTACTTCACATCATATTTTCAGCCCTACACTTTTACTTTGTTGCACTTTCCGCCTTCAGATCTCACCTTGCAATCAATCGTGAAGGGATTGACAACCCCTTTGTAGCGTTGGGTGCAAGTTTGATGTTTTTGCGCAGGTACTTTGGGGACTTGGCTTGATACTCCTACTGGATTGATACCTTGGTTCACAAACTGAGGGAAATACTTATTGCTACTGTGCTCCATCACCCTTTCCTCTTCAAGGGAAAAACCAACGCAAGCTCAAGAGGTAGCAGTCGGGGCAGCCAAGACGGGCGGCTTAGCCAACTGTTTTTTCAGTGTTTCAAAAGCTTCATTGGTTCGTCCGTCCAAACAAAGCGATCAGTTTTCTTGAGTAGCTGATAAAGAGGGATGGCTTTCTCCCCGAGGCGACTTATGAAACGACTTAGGGCTGCAATACGCCCTGTCATGCGTTGAACTTGGTTGATGTTGGCCGGTTTGCCAAGCAACATGATTGCCTCAATTTTATCCGGGTTAGCCTCAATGCCTCTTTCTGACACCAAGAAACCTAATAACTTCCCTACGCGAACGCCGAAAACACACTTGGTTGGATTGAGCCTCATCTGGTACACACACAAACTGTCAAAAGTCTCCTTAAGATCTTCCAAAAGTGATTCTTTCTTCTGGGATTTGACTACTATATCGTCCACATAGGCGTGGACATTACGCCCAATCTAGCTGTGCAAGCAATTCTGGATGCAGCGCTGATAAGCCGCCCCGGCACTCTTGAGGCCGAACGACATAGGCACATAAAAGAAAGCACCAAAGGGGGTTATGAACGATGTTTTCTCCTGATCTGCCAAAGCCATTTTGATCTGGTGGTACCCTGAATAGGCGTCCAGGAAACATAGTTGTTCACAACCTGCCGTAGAATCAATGATTTGATCGATGCAAGTGAGAGCAAAAGGATCCTTTGGGCAAGCCCTGTTAAGGTCAGTGTATTCGATACACAAGCAGAAAGTGTCGTTCTTCTTCAGCACCAGAACCGGATTAGCCAACCATTCAGGGTGAAACACTTCAACGATAAAACCAGCAGCCAAGAGTCGGGCGACTTCCTCTCTAATTGCTTTACGCTGTTCTTCATTGAAACGGCAAAGATATTGCCTAACCGGCTTTATCTGAGGATCAATATTAAGGTGGTGCTCAGCGAATTCCCTCGGCACATCGGGCATGTCAGGAGGTTTCCATGCGAAGATGTCCCGATTCTCACGGATGAATTCGATGAGCGTGCTTTCCTATTTGGGATCCAGACCCCCCGATGGTGAACTGTTTGGATGAGTCGCCAGGCGTTAAGTCTACCACCTTCGTGTCATCCATTGGCATGAATTTGAGGGGCAGCTCTGAATCAATTGTAGGTTTCTTGAGCGGCGTCATATCCGTTGGTCAACATTAGCTTGATGAAACTTGAGCTCCTCAGCCGTACAGGCTGACTCGGCATAAGCTGCGTCTCCTTCCTCGCATTCTTGAGCTATCCTCATATCCCCACTTACTGTGATGGTTCCTTTAGGGCCCGGCATTTTGAGCTTGAGACAGACGTAGCATGGGCCGGCCTTCCGAACAGTGTGTGATAAGGGCTTTTGATTTTGACCACTTCAAACATGAGGGACTCGCTCCTGTAATTAGACCCCGTGCCAAAAGCCACATTGAGCTTGATCCGCCCAATAGGGGACACCGACTTACCCGGGACAATGCCATGAAAAACCGTGGAGGAGGGCATCAAATTACTTTCCGAGAAATTCATCCGCCGGAAAGTATTGAAATATAAGATGTTGATGTTGTTGCCGCCGTCCATAAGAACTTTGGACAATGTGTAGCCCCCGACCTGGGTGCTACAACCAAAGACAAGTCGCCAGGATTATCGACCCGCGGCAGGTGATCCTCCCCACTCCAAACAATTGGCTGCTCTGACCAATTGAGGTATCTGGTAAGCGCCGGCTCAGTAACGCTGAAGGCCCTGTGTTTCACCTTCTCGTCCCGCTTGCAAGTGCTGGTGGTGAACACATGATATTGCCCGTTGTTTAACTGTTTAGGGTTATTCTGGAAGCCGTCGTTATCGTCCTGTGGCTGAGAACTGTTGTGAGGAGGTGACTCCGTCACAGCAGACCTTCCCTTGCAACGGCACCAGAAGAATGCTACTAGCACTCTCCGGTAATCGAAACTAGAAGAATGTTGTTGACGGCCCACCAGCGCGTGGGATCGTAGCAGTTTTCGAGGGTACAGTATTCGACCCAAATTTGTTGATCGCCAAATAGGAGGTGAGAGAATACTCTCGAGTATTAGCAGCTGAATGTGTCAGATTCAACCACACCTGAAAGATTAGTATCTACAAGCAAAGTAGTAACAGCAAAGTTGCGAGTAACGGCGGTGGCAAGGAACAGCAGTAGTGACAGCAGTAGCAAGTAGCAACAGAGCAAGCGACAGTAGTAACAGCAGTAGCAGCAGAGCAAGACAAGTAACAGCAGCAGTAGGACAAACTCAAAGGCAATGGGTCGGTGGTTTGTTTGGATGATATTCATCATGCAACAGTTATAACACGGAGAGATATGTGGCTAGCTCCCGTTCGTCAATGTGATGTAGGCATGCATTCCTTGTGTCGTCATACGTGCTTAGGGAAAAGAACTTGCATGACATCTATTTTCCATCCCTCCCGTGGCAGCGGGGTCCAAAAGGAATCTACGGGATATTAAGGCTCTCCTTTTAATAAAGAATCGGACCAACGCATTAGCACTTGGTGAACACATGAAATCCTCAAACTATGGTCATCATCGAGAGTGGTTCCGGTTATTGTCACTCCGGGGTTGCCGGATCATAACACATAGTAGGTAACTACGACTTGCAAGATCGGATCTAAAACACACATATATCGGTGACAACATAATAATTTCAGATCTGAAATCATGGCACTCGGGCCCTAGTGACAAGCATTAAGCATGGCAAAGTAGTAGCAACATCAATCTCAGAACATAGTGGATACTAGGGATCAATCCCCATCAAAACTAACTCGATTACATGATAGATCTCATCCTACTCATCACCGCCTAGCGAGCCTACGAATAGATTACTCACGAACGACGAAGAGCTTCATGGAATTGGAGAGGGAAGAAGGTTGATGATGACGATGGCGACGATTTCCCCTCTCCGAAGCCCAAATCAGACTCCAGATCTGCCCTCCAGATGAAGAACAGGATGTGGCGGCGCCTCCGTATCGTAAACACGACGAAATCTTCTCTTTTTATTTTTTCTGGGACGAAAGTGAACTTATAGAGCTGAGATTGGGGGCGGCAGAGCCGTGTGGGCCCCACAAGCTTGCCCACCGCCACCAGGGGTGGCGGAGGCAGGGCTTGTGGCCCACTGGCCCACCCCCTCAGGTGGATCTTGGCGCAGGTATTTTTCATATTTTCCAAAAATGTTCCCCGTAAATTTTCAGGACGTTTGGAGAACTTTGATTTCTGCACAAAAACAACACCAAGGCAATTCTGCTGAAAACAACATCAGTCCAGGTTAGTTCCATTCAAATCATGCAAATTAGAGTCCAAAACAAGGGCAAAAGAGTTTGGAAAAGTAGATACGATGGAGACGTATCAACTCCCCCAAGCTTAAAACCTTGCTTGTCCTCAACCAACTCAGTTGACAAACTGAGAGAGAAAGAAAAACTTTGACAAACTCTGTTTGATCTTGTTGTTGCAACTATGTCTAACTCATAACCAGAATTTCAGCAAGATCACAAGTTAACCACATAAGCAAGTGACACAAAGGTCTCACGGTAAACTAATATCAATGGCATAATCAGCTAACGAGCAAATAATAATGAGTTTCAAATACCAACACTTCAATCAAAACAAGCATGAAGCAATATGAATAGGTGGTATCTCGCTAGCTCTTTCTGAGACCGCAAAACATAAATGCAGAGCACTTTCAAAGATCAAGGGCTGCCTAAGCATTGGAATTCATAGCAACGAAGATCCAGTCATAGTCATACTCAATATAAATCAAAAGCAAAGCATAAAAATGACAGAGGTGCTCTCTAATTGGTGCTTGTGAAAGAAGAGGATGACTCAACAGGAAAATAAATAGACAGGCCCTTCGCAGAGGGAAGCATTGATTTGCAGAGGTGCCAGAGCTCAAGCTTTGAAAACAGAGATAATAATTTTGGGTGGCATACTTTCATTGTCAACGTAATGACCAAGAGTTCTCAATATCTTCCATGCTACTCATGCTATAGGCGGTTCCCAAACAGAAAAGTAAAGTTTTAACTCCCCCACCACCAATCAATCACACTCCACGGCTAGCTGAATCCTCGGGTACCGTCCATACTAACATTAATCCGGGGGGAGTCTTGTTTTACAGTTATGTTTCCGATTTAAGCGTGGAATTGGGCATTCCAATTACCGGCCCCTTTCTTGTGAATGACAGTGAATAAACACATGTCGAGGATAACACTCCTAGAATGCAAGATACCAATAGCCCCCTGTCACCACATGAGCGGTTCGGGCATGCAAAACAGATTATTTCTTGAAGGTTTAGAGAGTGGCACATGCAAATTTACTTGGAACGGCAGGTAGATACCGCAAATAGGTATGTATAGTGGACTCTCATGGAAAAACTTTTGGGTTTTTGGATGTGGATGCACAAGTGATGTCTACTACGCAACCTTCTCCTTGTAGACGTTGTTGGGCCTCCAAGTGCAGAGGTTTGTAGGACAGTAGCAATTTTCCCTCAAGTGGGTGACCTAAGGTTTATCAATCCGTGGGAGGCGTAGGATGAAGATGGTCTCTCTCAAGCAACCCTGCAACCAAATAACAAAGAGTCTCTTGTGTCCCCAACACACCCAATACAATGGTAAATTGTATAGGTGCACTAGTTTGGCGAAGAGATGGTGAAACAAGTGCAATATGGATGGTAGATATAGGATTTTGTAATCTGAAATTACAAAAACACCTAGGTAACAAATGGTAAAAGTGAGCACGAACGGTATTGCAATGCGTGGAAACAAGGCCTAGGGTTCATACTTTCACTAGTGAAGTTCTCTCAAGAATGATAACATAATTGGATCATATAACTAGTTGTCAACATGCAACAAAGAGTCACTCCAAAGTCACTAATAGCGGGGAACAAATGAAGAGATTATTGTCTGGTATGAAACCACCACAAAGTTATTCTTTCTGATCGATCTATTCAAGAGTCCGTAGTAAAATAACACGAAGCTATTCTTTCCGTTCGATCCATCATACAGTTCGTACTAGAATAACACCTTAAGACACATATCAACCAAAACCCTAATGTCACCTAGATACTCCATTGTCACCTCAAGTATCCGTGGGCATGATTATACGATATGCATCACATAATCTCAGAATCATCTATTCAACCAACACATAGAACTTCAAAGAGTGCCCCAAAGTTTCTACCGGAGAGTCAAAACGTGTGCCAACCCCTGTGCATAGGTTCCCAATGTCACAAACCCGCAAGTTGATCACCAAAACATACATCGAGTACTCACATGAATCCACATGTGCCAACCCATATGCATAGGTTTCCAATTGTCACAAACCCGCAAGTTGATCACAGCAGATAGACACGTGCAACACATACATCAAGTGTTCTCAAAGACTCAATCCGATAAGATAACTCCAAAGGGGAAACTCAATTCATTACAAGGGAGAGGGGGAAGAACATCATAAGATCCAACTATAGTAGCAAAGCCCACGGTACATCAAGATCAAGACATTTCAAGAACACGAGAGAGAGAGAGAGAGAGAGAGAGAGAGAGAGAGAGAGATCAAACACATAGCTACTGGTACATACCCTCAGCCCCGAGGGAGAACTACTCCCTCCTCGTCATGGAGATCGCCGAGATGATGAAGATGGCCACCGGAGATGGATTCCCCCTCCGGTAGGGTGCTGGAACGGGCTCCAGATTAGTTTTTGGTGGCTACAGAGGCTTGCAGTGGCGGAATTCCCGATCTAGGTTTCTTTTGGGGGGTTTCTGAATTTATAGGAATTTATGGCGGTAGAATTACGTCGGTTGGGCCCACGAGGAGGTCACAAGCCTGCCCTGCGCCACCTAGGTGGGTGGTGGTGGCGTCAGGGCTTGTGACTCCCTCGTGTCTCTTCTGGCCTTCTTCCAAAGCTTCGGGGGTCTCTTTTGGTCCAAGACAAATCATCGTAAAGTTTCATTCCATTTGGGCTCCGTCTGAAAAAAGGTCAAAAACATGGAAAAAAACAGAAATTGGCACTTGGCACTGAGTTAGTAGGTTAGTCCCAAAAAGATATAAAATAGCATATTCATGCATATAAAACATCCAAAGTTGATAAGATAATAGCATGGAACCATCAAAAATTATAGATACGTTTGAGACGTATCAACAAGCAGTATTCCGCTTAGTACAAGTGAAGGCTAGCAAAAGACTGGGAAGCGACCAACTAGAGAGCGACAACAGTCATCAAGATGCAATGAGTTTGACTAACATTGAATGCAAGCATGAACAGGATATAAATCACCATGAACACGAACATCATAGAGGCTACGTTGATTTTGTTTCAATTACATGCATGAACATGCGCCAAGTCAAGCCACTTGAAACATTCAAAGGAGAATACCATCCTATCATACTACATCATAGTCATCTCAAAATCTGTGTTGGCATTCAAGACAAACCATTATAAACTCTTAGCTAAATAAGCATGGCATCAGAAACTATGATCTCTAAGTTGTCATTGCAAACATGGTTCTCTCACAACAAAGCTGAATCTGGGATGACAAGCTAGTCATATTTACAAAAAAAATAGATAGAGTTCATACCAGCTTTTCAGTCTCAGTCACTTCATCATATATCATCATTATTGCCTTTCATTTGCACGACCGAACGATGTGGACAATAATAAGAGTGCTCGTGCAATGGACTAAGCTGAATCTGCAGGCAAACACAAAGGAGAAGACAAAGTAATATGGCTCTTTGAAAGCTAAACAGGTATGCATGCAAGAACCACTAAACATTGTAACCAATATCTTCTACCTTGACCCAAAGAAAAAGAAAACTATTTACATGGGAAAGCTCCCAACAAGCAAAAGAAGAAAGGAAAATCTTTTTGGGTTTTCTCAAAAGGACACAAAACAAGAAAACAAGAAAACGAAAATAAACTAGCATGGATAATACAATGGCAAAGTGTAAACACCGGCTAACAAAGTGAAAGCATAAGCATGAATGTAAAGTCGGTGAGAACACGTACTGCCCCAAGCTTAGGCTTTTGGCCTAGCTTGGTCTACTCCCATGGATGGTCCTGGCGAAACCCAAAATCATAATGTGTGTTATACGGGAGTGCAGCAGCCACTGCCTGAATAGCTGCCTCACGAAGTCGAGCAGCCGTCGCCTCCCTCTCATACTCCTCTGCCTCTCCTATGGTTATGTAGTATCTTCGTTTTACCTGAAAGTCAAAGAAAGCAGGAGTAGGAAGGGTAATATGGAAAACACGCTGCCGGTTAAATATCAAGCAGTATAGGAGGGATCCATGATCTCTCTCAAGGAACTAGTAGCATGTTAGAGCGACACGGTCAAGGTAGGATGTACGGAGAGGAGGGTCTTCTGGACGGATGGATACTCCAAGAAAATTTGCTAAGCGTGTAGCATAAACTCCACCAAAGAAATCCCCCTCACTGGCATTTTTATTCAGCCTCCTTGCTATTATAGCTCCCATATTGAAGCTCATGTCACCTGTTACTGCGCTCTTAAGGATACTAAGGTCGGAAGCGCATAGGTGACAATGTGCACCCTTGCCGTTAATGCACCTACCTATGAAGAGGGCAAAGTAGTGCAAGGCAGGGAAATGGATGCTTCCTATGGTGGCTTGTGTGATATCTCTAGTTTCTCCAACAGTTATATTGGAGACAAAGTCTCTAACCAAAGACTTAGAAGGATCATTAATACTACCCCCATCGGGTATCTTGCAAATCCTATTGAAATCCTCCAAATCCATGGTATAGGATTTATCGTATAGATCAAACAGTATGGATGAGTCACGGCCAACTAGAAATTTAAATCTACGCACGAAAGAGGCAGTGAGCATAGCATACTGTTCACATTTATCTGAGAGGAACTCTTCTAACCCGGCATTGTGGACAAGTGTATCAAACTCATCCTTGAAACCTGCTTCGATCATGAACTCATCGGAAGGCCATTCACATGGTTGTACCGGTGCGTCCCTTAGTTGAAAAGGTTCGGGCTCCCGAAAAGAAAGACGAGGACCCTTCTTACTTGAGGAACCACCATGAAACTTCCTCCTGAACATAATTTCCTTTTTCTGAAATTTTTGAAGTTCAAGAGAAAAGTGAATGAAGACCCACCACACCTTGTAGCAACTACTCCTACTAGTGCCTAGAGACCATATCACGCGCTAAAACTACTTGGGACCAGCTAAAATCAACATTTCTAACTCAAGAACAGGGTCATCAAGGTAGCAAGAATACACGAAAGATAAAGCACTAGAGCAAAAACTAATTGGACCAATGGAGGAGTCACCTACCAAGGAGTAATTTCCCAAAAACGGTTCGGAGAATGGTGCTTTGAGCAAGGAGATCGAAAATCACAGCCAAATGAGCAAGAACACGGGTTTGAGCTGCGAAACAATTTTTTCTGGAGGTGGAAGAAGAGGTTGGGAGCTGGAATGAGTGGAGGGGGTCCCTGTGGGCTCCACAAGCTTGCCCTCCGCCACCAGGGGGTGGCGGTGGCAGGGCTTGTGGCCCATTGGTCCGGCCCCCAGGCCAGCTCTCAGGCCCGGTAATTTTCAAAAAATCCAGAAAAAATCATACTAAATTTTTAGGACCATCGGAGAACTTTTATTTTCGAGGTATTTTTCTCCGGGACGCTAAAACAGAAAACAGGAAAAACTAAACTAATTCTATCATTTTTCGTCTAAGCAACAGAAAATGAAAGCTCAAAACATAGGTATGTGACTCTTTGATTCATCCATTTCATGGTCATCGAAAGAAATCCGTCAATGGGGTTGATCAAGTCCTCATGACAAAACCTTCTCGAATCGCAAGAGAGAACGGAGAATTTTCAAATAGCCACTAAGTCACCTCAATGGGGATATGTATCTCCCCAACAAGCAAATCATACTTCATCTTGACACGAGGAATAGGGCATTCAAAGCTCCCGATAAGAATCGATGAAGTCTTTTCGATAGCATTGATGCAATGCACTTGATATCGTTTTTTCGGAAAGTGCACTGTGTGCTCATTACCGTTGACATGGAAAGTGACATTGCCTTTGTTGCAATCTATAACAGCCCCTGCAGTGTTTAAAAAGGGTCTTCCGAGGATGACAGCCATGGCATCGTCCTCGGGAATATCCAAGATAACAAAGTCTGTTAAGATAGTAGTATTAGCAACCACAACAGGCACATCCTCGCAAATGCCCATAGAGAAAGCAGTTGATTTGTCGGCCATCTGCGGAGAACTTTCAGTGGGTTTCAACTTATCCAATTCAAGTCTACGATAAAGAGAGAGCGGCATAACACTAACACCGGCTCCAAGGTCACATAAGGCAGTTCTTACGTAGTTTCCTTTAATGGAGCAAGGTATAATGGGCACTCCGGGATCACCAAGTTTCTTAGCAGTTCCACCTTTAAAAGTGTAGTTGGTAAGCATGGTGGAGATCTCAAGATCTGGTATCTTCCGTTTATTAGTCACGATATCTTTCATGTACTTGGCATACTGAGACATCTTGAGCATATCAGTTAACCGCATCTGCAGATAGATGGGTCTTATCATCTCAACGAAACGCTCAAAATCCTCATCATCCTTTTTCTTGGATGGCTTAGGAGGAAAGGGCCTAGATCTCTGAACCCATGGTTCCCTTTCTTTACCATGCTTCCTAGCAGTAAAGTCATTCTTATCGTATCTCTTAGGTTGTGGGTTATCAAGATTAACCGTAGGTTCAATCTCCACATCCTCATCATTGCTAGGTTGAGCATTATTATGAACATCACTGTCCATATTGTCACCAGGTTCATGTTCATCACCAGATTTTGTTTCTGCATCACACGCGGAAATATCATTAGGTTCTTCAGGTGTGACAGTATTTGGTGAACTAACATGCAGGCTTCTATCATCCTTCTTCTTCTCCTTAGGATGACTAGGTGTATCAGCATTGATTCCTTCAGAATCTTGATCAATTCTCTTAGGATGACCTTCAGGCTACAAAGGTTCGTGAGTCATTTTGCCTCCTCTAGTAATGACTCTGACAAAGTTCTCATTTAATTCATTGAGCAGGTCATTTTGAGCTTTAAGTACTTGTTCTACCCGAGTAGTAATCATAGAGGCATGTTTACTCAAAAGCTTCAGATCATTGACATTTCGGTCTAGACAAGCACTTAAATGGCTAAGCATACGAGTACTTTGTTCCAAATGTCTGCTAACATAATCACTGAAACTCTGTTGTTTGGCAACAAAGTTGTCAAATTCATCAAAGCATAGGCTAGTAGGTTTGTCAAAAGGAACATCACTCTCATCAAACCTACGCAGAGAATTCACTTCTACTACCTGTATCGGGTTATCGAGACCATGGATATCTTCGATAGGTGGTAGATTTTTGACATCTTCAGATCTAATGCCTTTCTCTTCCATAGATTTCTTGGCTTCTTGCATATCTTCGGGACTGAGGAATAGAATACCTCTTTTCTTCGGAGTTGGTTTAGGAGGTGGTTCGGGAATAGTCCAAGCATTACCGTTGATCAAGATGTTATTCAGTAGGGTCTCAGCTTGTTCTACAGTTCGTTCCCTAAAAACACAACCGGCACAACTATCTAGGTGGTCTCTAGAGGCATCGGTAAGTCCGTTATAGAGGATATCAAGTATCTCGTTCTTCTTAAGAGGGTGATCAAGCAAAGCATTTTGTAGCTGGACGAGCCTCCCCCAAGCTTGTGGGAGACTCTCTTCTTGGAGTTGAGCAAAGTTGTATATTTCCTGCAAGGCAGCTTGCTTCTTATGGGCAGGGAAATATTTCTCACACAAGTAATAGACCATATCCTGGGAACTACTCACACATCCAGGAGCAAGAGAGGTGAACTAGGCTTTAGCGTCATCCTTTAGAGAGAAAGGAAACAGCTTAAGGATATACTAGTGGCGGATCTTCTCCTCATTAGTGAAAAGGGTGGTTATATCGTGTAGTTTGGCAAGATGGGCTACGACCGTCTCAGACTCATAACCGTGAAAAGGATCAGATTTGACTAGAGAGTTATCTCAGGATCGACAGAGAATTCATAATCCTTATCGGTGATAAAGATAGGTGAAGTGGCAAACTTCGGGTCCTATTTCGTCCTAGCTTTCAGAGATTTTTCCTTCCACTTGAGAAGTAATTTCTCAGCGTCATAGGCATCCTTACACGCAAGAAAATCTTTAGCTATCTCTCCCTCCATAACGTAACCCTCAGGTATATCAGGCAATTCATATCTAGGAGAGCTAGATCTAACAGGAGCAAAAGCAGGTTCTATCTCAATAGTAACGGTAGTTTTAGAAGAATCACGAGCATTGGCAGTAACTCTAGCAATATGAGCATCAAGGAACACTCCTAGTGGAACATCAGGCAAAGTAGTATCTCTAGCAGTATCAAGCATAGCATCATCAGGCATAGCATCTCTAGCAGTATCAAGCATAGTATCTCTGGCTGTATCAGGCAAAGCAGTATCAGGCATAGTATCTCTAGCAATATCAGGCAAAGCAGTATCCGGCATAGTATCAAGCATAGTATCTCTAGCATTAGCATCATAAGCATCATCAAGCACAGGCGACATATCAAGATTTCTAGCAGGAGGTGATGTCGCAAACTTACTCATAACTGAAGGTGAATCAAGTGCAGAGCTAGATGGCAATTCCTTACCTCCCCTCGTAGTTGAGGGCAGGACTTTGGTTTTTGGATCCTTCAGATTCTTCATAGTGATCAACAGATATAAATCTCAAGTAACTCAGAGAATATAGCAATACCTCCCCGGCAACGGCGCCAGAAAAATGTTGACTCCATAACAGCAGACCTTCCCTTGCAACGGCACCAGAAGAATGCTGCTAGCACTCTCCGATAATCGAAACTATAAGAATGTTGTTGACGGCCCACCAGCACGTGGGATCGTAGCAATTTTCGAGGGTAGAGTATTCGACCCAAATTTTTTGATCGCCAAACAGGACATGAGAGAATACTCTCGAGTATTAGCAGCTGAATGTGTCAGATTCAACCACACCTGAAAGATTAGTATCTGCAAGCAAGGTAGTAACAGCAAAGTAGCAAGTAACGGCAGTGGCAAGGAACAGCAGTGATGACAGCAGTAGCAAGTAGCAATAGTAGCAAGCGACAGTAGTAGCAACAGTAGCAGCAGAGCAAGACAAGTAACAGTAGCAGAGTACGACAAGTAACAGCAGCAGTAGGACAAACTCGTAGGCAATGGGTCGGTGATTTGTTTGGATGATATTCATCATGCAACAGCTATAACATAGAGAGATATGTGCCTAGCTCCCGTTCGTCAATGTGATGTAGGCATGCATTTCGTGTGTCGTCATACGTGATTAGGCAAAAGAACTTGCATGACATCTATTGTCCATCCCTCCCGTGGGAGCGGAGTCCAAAAGGAAACTACGGGATATTAAGGTTCTCCTTTTAATAAAGAACCGGACCAACGCATTAGCACTTGGTGAACACATGAACTCCTCAAACTATGGTCATCATCGGGAGTGGTTCCGGTTATTGTCACTCCGGGGTTGCCGGATCATAACACATAGTAGGTAACTACAACTTGCAAGATCGGATCTAAAACACATATATATTGGTGACAACATAATAATTTCAGATCTGAAATCATGGCACTCGGGCCCTAGTGACAAGCATTAAGCATGGCAAAGTAGTAGCAACATCAATCTCAGAACATAGTGGATACTAGGGATCAATCCCCATCAAAACTAACTCGATTACATGATAGATCTCATCCTACTCATCACCGCCCAGCGAGCCTACGAATAGATTACTCACGAACGACGAACAGCTTCATGGAATTGGAGAGGGAAGAAGGTTGATGATGACGATGGCGACAATTTCCCCTCTCCGGAGCCCAAAACGGACTCCAGATCTGCCCTCCAGATGAAGAACAGGATGTGGCGGCGCCTCCGTATCGTAAACGCGACGAGATCTTCTCTTTTTATTTTTTTCTGGGATGAAAGTGAACTTATAGAGCTGAGATTGGGGGCGGCAGAGCCGTGTGGGCCCCACAAGCTTGCCCACCGCCATCAGGGGGTGGCGGAGGCACGGCTTGTGGCCCACTGGCCCACCCCCTCAGGTGGATCTTGGCGCAGGTATTTTTCATATTTTCCAAAAATGTTCCCCGTAAATTTTCAAGACGTTTGGAGAACTTTGATTTCTGCACAAAAACAACACCAAGGCAATTCTGCTGAAAACAGCGTCAGTCCAGGTTAGTTCCATTCAAATCATGCAAATTAGAGTCCAAAACAAGGGCAAAAGAGTTTGGAAAAGTAGATACGATGGAGACGTATCAGGAGGTGGCTGCCGAAAAACGTCCTGCAGGTTGTGCTGCTCGTTGTTCCGAGCACGATGCTCCCCAGGATTAGGCTGTGACCCGCCGTGCGGGCCTGGTTAGGGAATCCGCCAAACAGATTTCTAGGCGGTCCAGCCATGTTGAAGCGTTCCTGTTGTCCACCCTGGTTGCCTCCTTGCCCCCTCTTGAGTGCTTTGGCGCGAAACTCCTGCATCACATACCAATCTTCCCCAGAGTGGGTAGATGGTCCATCTGCGGTTGTGTGTTGTGGACACGGACCCTTGAGCATCTTGTAATAGTTGTGTGGCTTCTTCCCACTAAAGCCCCTCTTCAACTGACGCTGGTTGCCGCTGCCAGCGCTGGTGTTAGCGACGAAATCAGTGATGCCTTCCTGCTGCCTCCTTTTGCCTTGACCCGCAGGGTGATTGTACCCCGCCCCTGAAACTGAGAGTGGCCCCTTGGCAACTCGCCTCTCCTGGCAGTGTTGATCTTGTCGTCATCCTCCCGGGGTCTTTAGTGTTGTCGGCCTCAGCGTACCTAGTGAGGGTTTCCATTAATTCTCCCATAGCATGTACCTTACGCTTGAGCCGCCCAAGTTTGAGAACCAAGGGCTCGTAGTGGCAGTTCTTCTCCAGGATCAACATGGCCTGAGCCGCCGATATTCCCTCTGACGAATGGATTACCTCCGCAACTCGCCGTGTCCAACGATGGGCCGACTCGTCCGGGCGTTGAACGCAGTGTTGTAAGTCGACAATATTCATTGGTTGTTTACAGGTTCCTCTAAAAATTTTAATGAAGCATTCCTTTAATTCGGCCCAAGTGTTGATGGAATTGGGTGGTAAGCTCTTTAACCATGTGCTTGTTGTTCCTTCGAGCATCATGATGAAGTACTTGGCGCAAGCCGCCTCGCTCACGTCGAGCATATCCATCGCAAGCTCGTAACTCTCAATCCATGCGCCTGGCTCCAGATCTGGCGTATAATTGGGTACCTTTCGCGGACCTTTGAAATCCTTTGGCATACGTTTGTTGCGAATGGCACATGCCAGGCAAGGCACCCCGACATTCCTGCCACCGGTGTCGGCTGGCGCGGGAGACGGCAAAGTATAAGCCGGATAAACCTGACCCGCCGCGGCAGCCGTTTCCATGAGGCGGGCGGTTCGCACCGCATCCACAAGATCATGAGCCCTTGTGTCGGGTAAGTTGGCGTGCAGCACTCGTTGCTACTCGCTGGTCACCGTGGGCAGATCATCATGGCGACTCCTGGTGTGACTCGCTTGGGCTGTGGAGTGTAACCGGTCGCGGCTATGTGAATATTGCGCATGTTGTACCACAGCCGTCTTCAGCATCTCGATGGCATTCCTTGCCTCCACCTCAGTCGGGGAGTTTCCGTAAATCAAGAGAGACTCCAGGTGGCGGGTTGCCGCGAGCACATTATCCACGGGATTTGAGAAGTGGCCCCGTAGTGTCTGAAACCGGGGCGCACGAGCCTCCGTTGGTTGAGGCGGCTGCGGGTTAGGCAGCGGTCGAGCCGGATCGTCTCCTGGTGCGGCCTGCCAAGGTCGATCGGGTCCCGTCCCGGGGGTATGCGGGTTGTCGAAGAGGCGAGTCTGATGGATCGCATTGGAGGCACGTTGTTGAGCCGCCAGCCCTCAGCATTCAAACGCTCGGTCTCTGCGGTGATCTGGTCCTGCTGTGTTGCTATCTTGGCGGCTTATGCTTCCATGTCTCGCTGAATCTTGGCCATCTCTCCCCTTACTTTCGCCAGCTTGGTGTTGATCGTTTCCTGGTTCTCTACCATCACAATGATCGCCATGAGTTTGGCCATCTCTGCTGCCAGGTCTGCCATGGCCTGAGCTGGAGTTTTTGACGACCCGCCGGTTTCATTGTTGCCCATAAGGTTTAGCTGATGTGGCGTTGCCCTCGCCATGTAGATGGTGACTTGTCGGTGCGGACCCCTGGCTTCCTCAGAGATTGCTGCTTCTGGCAACCCCCTAAGTTGTCCTTCGCGGAGAGCGTAGATTGAATCTGTATCGCCCATGGATGACTCGTCGTCCAAATTGATGGGAGTGACCCCCTGGATCACCGGCTCATCCAGCGAGTCGATCCCCTGCGTAAAACCAACGAAAACGTGACGCGACCGGTCCTGTCGCTCGATGGGATGGAAGTACCAATCCGGTTCGATGATGTCGATGACGGTGTTCGGCTCAGGCACAGGTGCTCCGATCTTGCTGATGAAGACGTGGATCTTGCTGAAGGGGACCCTATATCCAGATTCGATTGAATCGGCCTTAGGCCCCCACCACGAGTTGTCGATGTAGTACTTCCCTCGGCGGCTCTTTGTCATGATGCCGACCGCTTAGCTTCCTAACCCCGGAAGGGCTCCCTTTGAGAACTCAACTCCACCGTGCGCAGGCCCCACGGTGGGCGCCAACTGTCGTGGTTTTCTCACGGTAGATGTCCTCATGAAAGGACTTAGTGAAGGAGCCATCGCACCTTGGTGGCGACTCAAAGGGGGTGAGCGGAAGTGAGACTTAGATTTACCGAGGTTCGGCCCCTCGTGTGGAGGTAAAAGCCTACGTCCTGCTTTGTGTATATTGATGGTGGATTCGATTACAAGGAGGGCGTAACTCGCCTAACCCAGCTCTCGATGATTTCTAACCTAGCCTATTTGTCCCAGAGACTCGCCTTTATATACAGGTCGAGGCCCTAGGGTTTACAAAGTCCCGACTGCGTTACAAATCGTGGTCTTCCTTATCTCTAAGTTGTCGTGTGCCTCAAGCCAAGGAAAACTCCTTGGCGGCTCATCTTCTTTGTCATCCTTGAACCGCCATCCGGCTCATGGGCCGTGGCAGCCTTCTTACAAAACATCCCAACACGCCTCAGGCCCAAACCAAGGCTTATTTTGGTCATGTATGAGTCGCCACTTTCCTGACCGGCCGATTGGGGCGGGTCATACCGTAGGTAATATCCGCAACAGCAGGCTTGCCGGGGCCTTGGTAATCTTGGGGGTGCATCTTGTCTGGACTCTGCCACGCCCTGCCGTCAGGGGCTCTTTGCGCCCGTGCACAAGTTTGGGTCACTGAGGACCCCAGTCCTTAGTGCATCGACATGGTGGGAAAACAATTAGTGTTGGGCAATTGATAGAACTTCAAATAATCATGACGATATCTAGGCGATGATCATTATATAGGATCACGTCCAAGATTAGTAGACCGACTCTTACGTGCATCTACTACTATTACTACACACATCGACCTCTATCCAGCATGCATCTAGTGTATTAAGTTCATGGAAAAATGGAGTAATGCAATAAGAACGATGACATGATGTAGACAAGATCTATTTATGTAGAAATAGACCTCATCTTGTTATCCTTAATAGCTACAATACATAAGTGTCGTTTCGCTTTCTGTCACTAGGATCAAGCACCGTAAGATCGAACCCATCACAAAGCACCTCTTCCCATTACAAGATAAATAGATCAAGTTGGCGAAACAAAACCCAAATATCAGAGAAGAAATACGAGCCTATAATCAATCACGCATATAAGAGATCAAAGAAGACTCAAATAACTTTCATGGATAAAAACATAGAACTGATCATAACTCAAAGTTCATCGGATCCCAACAAACACACCGCAAAAAGACTTCATCATATGGATCTCCAAGAGACCATTGTATTGATAATCAAGAGAGAGAGCAAGCCATCTAGCTACTACCTACACACCCATAGGTCTACAAAGAACTACTCACGCATCATCGAAGAGGCACCAATGGACATGATGAACCTCTCCGTGATGGTATCTAGATTCGATCGCGTGTTTCTGGACTCTGCGTTGGCCGGAATTGATTTCGTCCCCCCCTTAGGGTTTCTGGAATATTGCGTTATTTAAAGAGCAAGGAGGCAGTGCGGGAGGCCAACGAGGAGGGTACAACCCATCGGGGCGCGCGTGGGCCCCCAGGACCGCCCTTGTGGGTTTTGCTCCCATCAGAGCTCCCCTGAGGTGCGTTCCTGGCCCACTGGATGTATTTTGGCCCAAAAAATTCACAAATAGTGTCGCTACGTTTGGACTTCGTTTGGTATTGATTTCCTGCGATGTAAAAAAATGCAGAAAACAGCAACTGGCACTAGGCACTATGTCAATAGCTTAGTACCAAAAAATGATATAAAATGACTTTAAAATGATTGTAAAACATCCCAGAATGGTAATATAATAGCATGGAACAATAAAAAATTATAGATACGTTGGAGACGTATCAGTCTGCATGGTTCCCGAACCCGTAGGGTCTACACATTTAAGGTTCGGTGACGCTAGAGTTGTAACGGGAATTGTATGTGGTTACCGAAAGTTGTTCGGAGTCCTAGATGAGATCCTGGACGTCACGAGGACTTCGGAAATAGTCCGGAGGTGAAGATTTATATATGGGAAGTCCAGTTTCTGTCACCGGAAAGGTTTCGGGGTTTATCGGTATTGTACGGGGACCACTGAAAGGGTTCCGGGGGTCCACCGGGAGGAGCCGCCTGTCCCGGAAGGCCACGTGGGCTGAAAGTGGGAGGGAACCAGCTCCCTTATGGGCAGGTGCGCACCACCAAAGGGGCCCAACGTGCCTAGGGCTGAAACCCTAGGGCGTGGGAGCCTCCTCCCACCAACTTGGGAGGCAAGCCTCCCCCCCCTTGGTCATCGCCGTCCCGTATAGAGGGGTCTAGGGTGGTTGGGCCCCTCTTCCATTCCCCTATAAATAGAGGAGGGTGAGAGGGATGCGAGACACCTCAACCCTCCCCCTTGGTGCAGCCCTACCCCTCCACTTCTCCTCCTCCGCGGCGCTTGGCGAAGCCCTACCGGAGAACCACAAGCTCCACCGCCACCACGCCGTCGTGCTGCCGGAGCTCTCCCTCAACTTCTCCTCCCCCTTGCTGGATCAAGAAGGAGGAGATGTCACCGGGTTGTACGTGTGTTGAACATGGAGGCACCGTTCGTTCGGTGCTTGGATCAGATCTTCCGCGATTTGAATCGTCGAGAGTACGACTCCATCAATCGCGTTCATTGTAACGCTTCCGCTTAGCGATCTTCAACGGTATGAAGATGATCTCCCTCTCTCGTTTCTATCATCTCCTAGATAGATCTTGGTGACACGTAGGAAATTTTTGAATTATTACCATGTTCCCCAATGGTGGCATCATGACCTAGGTCTATAGTAGATTCTATGCACGAGTAGAACACAAGTAGTTGTGGGCGATGATTTGGTCAATTTTCTTGCCGTTACTAGTCCTAACTTGATTCGGTGGCATTGTGGGATGAAGCGGTCCGGACCGACTTTACACGTACGCTTACGTGAGACTTGTTCCACCGCTCGACATGCACTTGTTGCATAAGGTGGCTAGCGGGTGTCTGTCTCTCCCACTTTAGTCAGATCGGATTCTATGAAGAGGGTCCTTATGAAGGGTAAATATAAATTGGCATATCACCGTTGTGGCTTTTACGTAGGTGAGAAATGTTCTTGCTAGAAACCCATAGCAGCCACGTAAAACTTACAACAACAATGAGAGGACGTCTAACTTGTTTTTGTAGGGTATGCTATGTGATGTGATATGGCCAAAAGGATGTGATGAAATATATGTGATGTATGAGATTGATCATGTTCTTGTAATAGGAATCACGACTTGCATGTCGATGAATATGACAATCGGCAGGAGCCATAGAAGTTGTCTTAATTTGTTGTATGACCGGCGTGTCAATCAAAAACGCCATAAAATTATTTTACTTTATTGCTAACCGTTAGCCATGGTAGTAGAAGTAATAGTTAGTGAGACAACTTCATGAAGATACGATGATGGAGATCATAATGATGGAGATCATGGTGTCGTGCCGGTGACGATGGTGATCATGGAGCGCCCCGAAGATGGAGATCAAAGGCGCAAGATGATATTGGCCATATCATGTCACTTTATGATTTGCATGTGATGTTTATCATGTTTTTACATCTTATTTGCTTAGAACGATGGTAGTAAATAAGATGATCCCTCACTAAAATTTCAAGAAACGTGTTCCCCCTAAGTGTGCACCATTGCGAAGGATCGTTGTTTCGAAGCACCATGTGATGATCGGGTGTGATAGATTCTAACGTTCGCATACAACGGGTGTAAACCACATTTACACACGCCAAAACACTTAGGTTGACTTGACGAGCCTAGCATGTACAGACATGGCCTCGGAACACAAGAGACCAAAAGGTCGAGCATGAATCATATAGTTGATATGATCAACATGTAGATGTTCACCATTGAAGCTAAACTCAACTCACGTGATGATCAGACTTGAGTTAGTGGATTTGGATCATGAGACACTCGAATGACTAGAGGGATGTCAATTTGACTAGGAGTTCTTAAGTAATATGATTAATTGAACTCATTATCATGTACATACTCAAATGGTCTTTGCAAATTATGTTGTAGCTTGCGTTGTAGCTCTACTATCTTTAATATGTTCCTAGAGAAAATTTAGTTGAAAGATGATAGTAGCAATTATGCGGACTAGGTCCGTAAACTGAGGATTGTCCTCATTGCTGCACAGAAGGCTTATATCCTTAATGCACCGCTCGGTGTGCTAAACCCCGAGCATCATCTCTAGATGTTGCGAACATCTGACATACATGATTTTGATGACTGCATGATAGTTCAGTGCATAATGCTTAAACGGCTCAGAATTGAGGCACTAAAGACGTTTCGAACGTCGCCGGACATATGTGATGTTCCAAGAGCTGAAATTGGTATTTTAGCCTCGTGTACACGTCAAGAGCTATGAGACCTCCGACAAGTTTTTTGGCCTGCGAAGTATGGGAGAAAAGCTCAATCGTTGAGCATGTGCTCAGATTGTCTGAGTACTACAATCGCTTGAATCGAGTGGGAGTTGGTCTTCCAGATAAGATAGTGATTGAAATAGTTCTCCAAAGTCACTGCCAACAAGCTATAGAGCTTCATAATGAACTATAATATATCAGGGATAGATATGATGATCCTTGAGCTATTCACAATGTTTGACACCGCGGAAGTATAAATCAAGTAGGAGCATCAATTGTTGATGGTTAGTAAAACCACTAGTTTCAAGAAGGGCAAGGGAAAGAAGGGATACTTCATGAAACAGCAAACTAGTTGTTGCTCTTGTGATGAAACCCAAGGTTGAACCCGAACCTGAGACTAAGTGCTTCTATAATAAGGGGAACGCTCACTGAAGCGGAACTACCCTAGATACATGGTAGATGAGAAGGATGGCAAAGTCGCCAAAAGTATATTGCATATATATGATATTGATGTGTACCTTACTGGTACTCCTACTAGCACCGGGGTATAAGATACTGGTTCGGTTGCTAAGTGTTAGTAACTCGAAATAAAGGCTAGGGAATAAACGGAGACTAGCTAAAGGCGAGGTGACGATGTGTTTTGGAAGTGTTTCCAAGGTTGATGTGATCACCATCGCACGCTCCCTCTACTTTCGAGATTAGTGTTGAACCTAAATAAGTGTTATTTGCTGTTTGCGTTGAGCATGAACATGATTAGATCGTGTTTATCGAAATACGATTACTCATTTAAAGAGAATAATGGTTATTCTATTTGCTTGAATAAATACCTTCAATGGTTTATTGAAACTCGATCGTAGTGATACACATGTTCATAATATTGATGCCAAAAGATACAAAGTAGTAATGATAGTTGATGACCCACAATTATAGGGGATCAATCGTAGTCCTTTCGATAAGTAAGAGTGTCGAACCCAACGAGGAGCAGAAGGCTCTCATAAATAGTTTTCAGCAAGGTAATAACTACAAGCACTGAAAGTAGGGGTAACAAGTGATGGTGTAGCAAGGTGAAACGTAGCAAGCGAAAACTAACAAGTAACAAGTAGTAGCAACGGTGCAGCAAGTGGCACAATCCCTTTTGTCGCAAGGGACAAGCCTGAACAAAGTCTTATAGGAGGAAAAACGCTCCCGAGGACACACGGGAATTTCTGTCATGCTAGTTTCATCATGTTCATGTGATTCGCATTCGTTACTTTGATAGTTTGATATGTGGGTGGACCGGCGCTTGGGTACTTCCCTTACTTGGACAAGCATCCCACTTATGATTAACCCCTCTCGCAAGCATCCGCAACTACGAAAGAAGAATTAAGACAACGTCTAACCATAGCATTAAACTAGTGGATCCAAATCAGCCCCTTACGAAGCAACGCATAGACTGGGGTTTAAGCTTCTGTCACTCTAGCAACCCATCATCTACTTACTACTCCCCAATGCCTTCCTCTAGGCCCAAATATGGTGAAGTGTTATGTAGTCGACGTTCACATAACACCACTAGAGGAAAAGATAACATACAGCATATCAAAATACCGAACGAATACCAAATTCACATGACTATTATTAGCATGACTTATCCCATGTCTTGAGGAACAAAAGTAACTGCTCACAAAGCATAATCATAATCATGATCAGAGGTGTAATGAATAGCATCAAGGATCTGAACATAAACTCTTCCACCAAGTAATCCAACTAGCATCAACTACAAAGAGTAATCAACACTACTAGCAACCTTACAAGTACCAATCGGAGTCGCGAGAGAGAGATTGGTTACAAGAGTTGAACTAGGGATTGGAGAGGAGATGGTGCTGATGAAGATGTTGATGGAGATGACTCCCCTCCGACGAGAGGAGTGTTGGTGATGACGATGGCGACGATTTCCCCCTTCCGGGAGGGAAGTTTCCCCGGCAGGATCGTCCTGCCGGAGCTCTAGATTGGATCTGCTCAAGTTCCGCCTCGTGGCGGCGACGAAACCACGAAAAAGCTCCTCCTTGATTTTTTTTCTGGAACGAAACCCTTCATATAGCAAAAGAGGGGGGCCAGTGGGCCGTCAGGGAGCCCACAAGCCGTGTAGCCGCCACCAGGGGATGGCGGCTACCAGGCTTGTGGGGCCCTGGTAGCTCCCCTCTGGTACTTCTTTCGCCCAGTATTTTTTATATATTCCCAAAAATTCCACGTTGATTTTCAGGGCATTTGGAGTTGTGTAGAATATAGGACTCAGACTTGCTCCTTTTCCAGTCCAGAATTCCAGCTGTCGGTATTCTCCCTCTTCAAATAAACCTTGCAAAATAAGAGAGAAAAGGCATAAGTATGGTACCACAAGGTAATATAACAACCCATAAAGCGATAAATATCAACATGAAAGCATGATGCAAAATGGACGTATCAATAGTACCACTTATTGTGGCACTGCCGCTTGAGGCACATTGGCATAAAACACACGAAGAAGCTCCATACTGATGGATCTTTGGGCTCACTCATTTTTGAAACGTTTGAGACATGTGAACCATGTCTATTGGTGTAAACGCATGAAGAAACTCCATGCAGATGGATCGTTTGGACTCACTTGATTTTGAATCACTTGAGACATGCAAATCATACCACATGGGCAAGATGACTGAAGGCCTCGTTTTCAAGTGAGATGGAACAAGAAAGTAACTTGTTGGAAGTAATACATTTTGATGTGTGCAGTCCAATGAGTGCCGAGGCACGCAATGGATATCGTTATGTTCTTATTTCACACATGATTTGAGTAGATGCTAGTATATTTACTTGATGAAACACAAGTCTGAATTATTAAAAGGTTCAAGTAATTTCAGGCTTGTGCCCATGTCAAGAGGTATGAGACCTCCGACAAGTTTTTTGGCCTGCGAAGTATGGGAGAATAGCTCAATCGTTGAGGATGTGCTCAGATTGTCTGAGTACTACAATTCCTTGAATCGAGTGGGATTTGATCTTCCAGATAAGATAGTGATTGACATAGTTCTCCAAAGTCACTTCCACCAAGCTACAGAGCTTCATAAGGAACTATAATATATCAGGGATAGAAATGATGATCCTTGAGCTATTCGCGATGTTTGACACCGCGGAAGTAGAAATCAAGTAGGAGCATCAATTGTTGATGGTTAGTAAAAGCACTAGTTTCAAGAAGGGCAAGGGAAAGAAGGGATACTTCATGAAACAGCAAACCAGTTCTGCTCTAGTGATGAAACCCAAGGTTGAACCCAAACCCGAGACTAAGTGCTTCTGTAATAAGGGGAACGCTCACTAAAGCGGAACTACCCTAGATACATGGTAGATGAGAAGGCTGGCAAAGTCACCGAAAGTACATTGCATATACATGATATTGATGTGTACCTTACAAGTACTCCTAGTAGCACCGGGGTATAAGATACCGGTTCGGTTACTAAGTGTTAGTAACTCGAAATAAAGGCTATGGAATAAACGGAGACTAGCTAAAGGCGAGGTGACGATATGTGTTGGAAGTGTTTCCAAGGTTGATGTGATCACCATCGCACGCTCCCTCTACTTTCGAGATTAGTGTTGAACCTAAATAAGTGTTATTTGGTGTTTGCATTGAGCATGAACATGATTAGATCGTGTTTATTGAAATACGATTACTCATTTAAAGAGAATAATGGTTATTCTATTTGCTTGAATAAATACCTTCAATGGTTTATTGAAACTCGATCGTAGTGATACACATGTTCAGAATATTGATGCCAAAAGATACAAAGTAGTAATGATAGTACCACTTACTTGTGGCACTGCCGCATGAGTCACATTGGCATAAAACGCACGAAGAAGATCCATACCGATGGATCTTTGGGCTCACTCATTTTTGAAACTTTTGAGACATGTGAACCATGTCTATTGGTGTAAACGCATGAAGAAACTCCATGTAGATGGATCGTTTGGACTCACTTGATTTTGAATCACTTGAGACATGCAAATCATACCACATGGGCAAGATGATTGAAGGCCTCGTTTTATAGTGAGATGGAACAAGAAAGTAACTTGTTGGAAGTAATACATTTTGATGTGTGCAGTCCAATGAGTGCTGAGGCACGCAGTGGATATCATTATGTTCTTACTTGATAGATGATTTGAGTAGATACTAGTATATTTACTTGATGAAACACAAGTCTGAATTATTGAAAGGTTCAAGTAATTTCAGAGTGAAGTTGAAGATCGTCGTGACAAGAGGATAAAATGTCTACGATATGATCATAGAGATGAATATCTGAGTTGCGAGTTTGGTACACAATTAAGACATTGTGGAAATTGTTTCACAACTAATGCCACCTGGAACACCATACGATGATGGTGTGTTCAAACGTCATAACGGCGCCCTATTGGATGTGGTGCATACTATGATGTCTCTTATCAAATTACCATTATCGTTTTTGGTTTAGGCGTTAGAGACAACCACATTCACTTTAATTAGGGCACCATGTAATTCCTTTGAGATGACACCGCGTGAACTATGGTTTGGATAAACCTAAGCTGTCATTTCTTAAAAGTTTGGGGTTGCGATGCTAATGTGAAAAAAAATTAGCCTGATAAGCTCGAACTCAAAGAGGATAAATACATCTTCATAGGACACCCAAAACAGTTGGGTATACCTCCTATCTCAGATCCAGAAGCAAAGTGTTTGTTTCTAGAAACGGGTCTTTTCTCGAGGAAAAGTTTCTCTTGAAAGAAATGAGTGGGAGGATGGTGGAAACTTGACGAGGTTATTGAACCATCACTTCAACCGGTGTGTAGCAGGGCGTAGGAAATTGTTCCTGTGGCGCCTACACCAATTGAAGTGGAAGCTGATGATAGTGATCATGAAGCTTTGGATCAAGTTACTACCAAACCTCGTAGGTCGACAAGGACGCATACTACTCCAGAGTTGTACGATAATCCTGTCTTGGAGGTCATATTGCTAAACAACAATGAACCTACGAGCTATGGAGAAACGATGGTGGGCCTGGATTCCGACAAATGGATGGAGGCCATGAAATCCGAGAGAGGGTCCATGTATGAAAACAAAGTAGACTTTGGAAGAACTACGTGATGGTCATGAGACTGTTAACTAGAGATGGATCTTTAAAAGGAAGACAGACGATGATGGTGAAAAGTCACCATTAAGAAAGCTCAACTTGTCGCAAAAAAGTTTCCGACAAGTTCAAAGAGTTGAATGCGATGAGACTTTCTCACTCATAGCGATGCTGAAAGTCTATTGGAATTATGTTAGCAGTTGTTGCATAATTCATGAATTTTGTAGATAGGATGTCAAAATATTGTTTCCTCGACGGTTTCCTTGAGGAAAGGGGTTATCTGATACAACCACAAGGTTTTGTTGATCCTAAAGGATGATGACAAGTATGCAAAGCTCCATCGATCCTTCTATGGACTGGAGCAAGCATCTTGGAGATGGAATATACTCTTTGATGAGGCGATCAAAGATTTTGGTTTTATACCAAGTTTATGAGAAACTTGTATTTCCAAAGAAGTGAGTGGGAGCACTATAGAATTTCTGATGAGTTGATCGGAAATGATGTAGAATTTCTAGAAAGCATATAGGGTTGTTTGAAAAGTGTTTTTCAAAGGAAAACCTGGATTGAGCTACATGAATATTGAGCATCAAGATCTATAAAGATAGATCAAAACGCTTAATAGCACTTTCAAATGAATGCATGCCGTGACAAGATTTTGAAGGAGTTCAAAATAGATAGGCAAAGAAGGAGTTCTTGGCTGTGTTATAAGGTGTGAATATTGAGTAAGACTCAAAACCTGACCACGGCAGAAGAGAGAGAAAGGACGAAGGTCGTCCCCTATGCATTACTCATAGGCTCTGTAGTATGCTATGATGTGTACTGCACCCGAAGTGTGCCTTGCCATGAGTCAGTCAAGGGGTACAAGAGTGATCCAGGAATGGATCACTGGACAACGGTCAAAGTTATCCTTAGTAACTAGTTTACTAACGAATTTTTCTCAATTATGGAGGTGGTAACAAGAGTTCATCGTAAAGGGTTACGACGATGCAAGCTTTGTCACTAATGTGGATGACTCTGAGTAGTAAACCGGATTCGTATAGTGGAGCAGTCATTTGGAATGGTTCCAAATGGCATGTGGTAGTAGCATCTACAGGATGACATAGAGATTTGTAAAGCACACACGGATCTGAAAGGTTCAGACCCGTTGACTCAAAACCTCTCTCACAAGCAAGATATGAGCAAACCCCATGGGTGTTAGATTCATTACAATCGCATAGTGATGTGAACTAGATTATTGACTCTAGTGCAAGACGTAAGTGTTGGAAATATTCCCTAGAGGCAATAATAAATTGGTTATTATTATATTTCCTTGTTCATGATAATTGTCTATTGTTCATGCTATAATTGTATTGACCGGAAACCAAAATACGTGTGTGAATGCATAGACCACACCATGTCCCTAGTGAGCCTCTAATTGACTAGCTCGTTGATCAATAGATGGTCATGGTTTCCTCACCATGGACATTGGATGTCGTTGATAACGGGATCACATCATTAGGAGAATGATGTGATGGACAAGACCCAATCCTAAGCATAGCACAAGATCGTGTAGTTCGTATGCTAGAGCTTTTCTAATGTCAAGTATCATTTCATTACACCATGAGATTGTGCAACTCCCAGATGCCGTAGGAATGCTTTGGGTGTATCAAATGTCACAACGTAACTGGGTGACTATAAAGGTGCACTACAGGTATATCCGAAAGTGTTTGTTGGGTTGGTACGAATCGAGACTGGGATTTGTCACTCCGTGTGACGGAGAGGTATCTCTAGGCCCGCTCGGTAATACATCATTATAATGAGCTCAATGTGACTAAGCAGTAAGTCACGGGATCATGTGTTGTGGAACGAATAAAGAGACTTGTCGATAACGAGATTGAACAAGGTATGGGGATACCGATGATCCAATCTCGGGCAAGTAACATACCAATGGACAAAGGGAATTGTAAACGGGATTAACTGAATCCCCGACATTGTGGTTCATCCGATGAGAACATCGTGGAACATGTCAGAGCCAATATGGGTATCCAGATCACACTACTGGTTATTGGCCGGAGAGGTGTCTTGGTCATCTCTGCATGGTTCCTAAACCCGTAGGGTCTACACACTTAAGGTTCGGTGACGCTAGAGTTGTAATGGGAATTGTATGTGGTTACCGAAAGTTGTTTGAAGTCCTGGATGAGATCCCGGACGTCATGAGGAGTTCCAAAATAGTCCGGAGGTGAAGATTTATATATGGGAAGTCCAGTTTCGGTCACCGGAAAGGTTTCGGGGTTTATCGGTATTGTACCAGGACCATTGAAAGGGTTCCGCGGGTCCAGCGGGAGGGGCCACCTATCCCGGAGGGCCACATGGGCTGAAAGTGGGAGGGAACTAGCTCCCTGATGGGCTGGTGCGCACCACCAAAGGGGCCCAAGGCGTCTGAAACCCTAGGGGGTGGGAGGCTCCTCCCACCAACTTGGGAGGCAAGCCTCCCCCCTTGGCCGCCATCGCCCCTCTAGAGGGATCTAGGGTGGCCAGCCCCCTCTTCCCTTCCCCCTATAAATAGAGGAGGGGTGAGAGGTCTACGAGACACCTGAAGCCCCCCCCCCCTTGGCGTAGCCCTACCCCTCCACTTCTCCTCCTCCGCGGCGCTTGGCGAAGCCCTGCCGAAGAACCACAAGCTCCACCGCCACCACGCCGTCTTGCTGCCGGATATCTCCCTCAACTTCTCCTCCCCCCCCCCTTGCTGGATCAAGAAGGAGGATACGTCCTCGGGTTGTACGTGTTTTGAACACGGAGGCACTGTTCATTCGGTGCTTGGATCGGATCTTTCGCGATTTGAATCACCGCGAGTATGACTCCATCAATCGTGTTCATTGTAACGCTTCCGCTTAGCGATATTCAACGGTATGAAGATGCTCTCCCTCTCTCATTGCTAGCATCTCCTAGATTGATCTTGGTGACAAATAGGAAATTTTTATATTATTACTAAGTTCCCTAACAGTAAGTATGACACCAGCCCCTTGGAGCCGTCAAAGTACATCGTCCAATGGGAGTATGTATTATGCTATTTAGGGAGTTCGGCTTCCGTCCATTCGGCTAGAAAGTCTGCCAACACCTGAGATTTGATAGCTCGGCGTGGCGAGTACATGATCTTAAAGGGTACAATCTCTATGGCCCATTTCTCTATGCAACCCTTGGCATCCTTGTTATTGATTATATCATGCAAGGGTACTTTAGATGCTACCGTGACCTAGCACTCTTGAAAGTAGTGTTAGAGTTTGCAAGACGCCATAAAAAACATGTAAGCTATCTTTTGGTATAGCGGATAGTGAGTTTTGCATGGGGTAAGGACTTCGGACACATAGTAGACTAGTTTTTGTATCCGTAGTTTGTGGCCCACCGCTTCTCGTTCGACCACGAGTACTGTGCTGACAACCTGGTTGGTGGACGATATGTACAATGTCATTGGTTCTCTTGTTGTAGGTGATGTCAGTATTGGGTTGCTGGTTGGCAATGTTGTAGTTTCCTCCAGGGTTTTTGTTGCTTCTTCAGTCCACTCGAAGTTTTTGGTTCACTTGAGAAGTCGATAGAGCGGTAATGCCTTTTCGCCGAGGCGAGAAATAGAACGGCTTAAAGCTGTCACACAGCCCTCTAGGTTTTGTACATGTTTTAACTCCATCAGGATCGCTAGCTGGGATAGAGCTCGGATTATTCTGGATTGGCCTCTATTCCTCTATGGGAGACAACGAAACTGAGCAATTTACCTGCGGGGACATCAAAGACACACTTCTCCACATTGAGTTGTATGTCATATTTCTGGAGAATGTCAAAGGTTTGTCGGTGGTTGTCCACGAGCTGACTGGCGTGTTTGGTCTTGATGACCATGTCATCCATGTATGCCTCGACTATCTTGTCGATTTGTTTTTCTAGGCATGTCTGAATCATGCTTTGCTATGTGGCCCGTGCGTTTTTTTAACCCAAAGGGCATTGTGTTGAAGAAGAATGACCCGTAGGGAGTGATGAAAGCAGTTGCAGCCTGATCGGATTCCTTCATATTTATTTGATGGTATCCGGAGTAGGCGTTAAGGAAATATAGTGAATCGTGTCCGGCGGTGGCATCAATGATTTGGTCTAGGCGAGGTAAAGGGAATGGATCCTTAGGGAAGGCTTTATTGACATCTTTGAAATCGACGCATAGCCGTCATGATTTTTCCTCTTTGGGACCATGACCAAATTTTCCAACCACTCGGGGTGTTTGATGTCTCGAATGAATCCGGCTACGAGCAATTTTGCTAGTTCGGTGCCCATGGCTTGATGCTTGGGCACGGAGAAGCGACGTAACATCTGTTTCACGGGCTTGAATCCATCAACTATGTTCAAGCCGTGCTCGGCCAGTCTTCATGGGATTCCTGGCATGTCTGAAGTGTGCCACGCAAATATATCCCAATTTTCTCGTAAAAATATGAGCAATGCTTCATCGACCAAAACGTCGAGTTGTTCTCCAAGGGGCACTGTTATATTGGGATCCGTTGGGTGCACTTGAAATTTGTTTCGTCAGCAGGCTTGAAGGATGTGGAATTGGATCTCTTGCTAAGAGTTACATCATCCTTGTCGACCACCGATCTTAATTCGGTGAGTTTTTTGGCCGTAAGGGCCTCTAGAAGTGCCTCGAGAGCGAGTGCTATGATTTTATTCTCAGACCAAAGAGTCATATCCGGGTCGCTTATGAGGGTAATGACACTGTTAGGCCTAGGATTTTGAGTTTCATGTACCCATAATGTGGTATGGCCTGAAATCTGGTGAAGGCCTCTCGTCCCAAAAGAGCATGATAGCCGCTTTTAAGGGTATGATATGAAAGATGAGTTGTTCAGACCTGTAATTCTCATAGGTGTCGAATACTACATCGAGGGAGACTCGGCCTATGCATCGTGCTTCTCTTCTACGGATAATTCCTTGAAAGGTTGTGTTTCTTCGTTCGACGTGAGATCTGTCGAAGTGCATTTTATCCAAGGTATCCTCATAAATGAGGTTTAAGCCATTGCCGCCATCCATTAGTACCTTGGATAGTTTGAAACCTTCTATAATGGGATTGAGTACTAGTGCAGCAGGTGTTTGGTTCAAATGTACTCCCGGATGGTCTTCCTTCATGAAGGTTATGGGCGTGTTTGTCCAAGGATTTGTTGCTGCCACCAGGAATACCTGGTCGGTTTCTCGAAGATCTCTTTTCCTTTGATTATTTGAGGAGAAAGTCTTGTAAATTCTGAGTGTGTCGACACTGTTGTGTGGCAGTTTGGATGAACGTCCTTGTAGTGGTTGGGTCCTGAGGATAGCATCTCTGCTTTTGGCCACGTGCCTCATGACCCAACAAGCTCGAAGCATGTAAGTCGAGCTAGTGTTAGGTAATGCAGCATGTATAGGACATTGGTTGTCCAGTAGTTTGCCCAATACGGTTTGGGATCCATCAATGGTTTGTTCTTCTTTAGTGAGGGCCATTTGTTGTTGGGGCGCGCGCTTCCTCCGAGCTTCTCTGGGCTGCTCAGTATGGATTGATTCCTCTTGCAATTGGTGAGACTACCAGGTGCTTTCCATGGCACGATATTTGCATATCAATGTATGAAGCTTGGTAAGGCTTTGTATGCGGTGGAGGGCGAGGGCATTTAGGAGTCCCTCCTCGTGACAGTTATGCTGGAATATGTCTATAATATCCTGGCTGCTGCGGTATGGTATATGGTTTATGGTCAGTAGAAATCTAGCCGAGAAGTGTCGGACTCTTTCCCCTGGCTTTTGTCGAACACGACGGAGGTCCCGCATGCTAGGCTTTCCTGAGATGCTCATATGGCGCCAAGATTGGGAGGTGGGTGGGAAAAAATTTGGTGTTTCAACAAAACACATGCCTTTGGTATCAATAATCGTATCCGATACCAATGAGTTTGGAGTCTGGACGCTTGTCCGAACACGGCTCTTGCGTTCTAAATTGTATTCAGGACGTAACTCGTTTGGTGGATCGCCTGGAGAGTCCAGGTTACGAGTTACTGGGACATAGATGGTTCTGAGTTCCAGTGATTGGGAGGGCGAACCTCCTGATGGTTCCTCAACAGTGGCGATAAAGTGCATGAAAGGTGCGATATGGATTTCTGTGTCATCAGGTCTGATCCTGATCTAGTCGTAGATCGACGGTTCGTGATGGATACTCCCATGGCCTAAATTTGGCGAATGATCTCATCTAATTCCTTAACATTCATGGCGTCCATGCTTCCGGAATCCGTGGGGTCAACCCAAGGCGTCGTTGTCATTGGAATATTCGAAGCCGTGCCAGAGCTGCGTTCACCGGCCGGTGATCCGCATAAAGTGTCTGGCTCGGGCTTCAAAGCCGGAGCCTGGTCTGGGGTCGTCTCGAGGACAAGATTCGCCTCCTCTGATGCCGAGACATTGAAGGTAAAAGGTGTTGTCAGAATAAGGTCACCCCGGGGATTGGCGGCGAACTATAAGTTCTCGAACCTGATCTCTTGATCGGGGCCAAGGCTTCCGACTCAGTCTAGGGGACCAGTTGGATCGACATGCAACACGACGTTGCCGAACACAAAGATATGCCCAGGCACAAAAGCATCCCCAACGCGGATGTCGTCGTTAATGATGAGGCGAGCCATCAATCCTACCATAGTTCCCCAGCGGGCTCTCAATGAAAGCACCAATGTCGATGTCAAAACCGGCTGATCTCGAGTAGGGGGTCCGAACTGTGGATCTTGGACCGATGGGTAACAAGGGACAAAAAAGATGATGTTTTACCCAGGTTCACACCCTCTTGATGGAGGTAAAACCTACGTCATGTTCTTGTTGTATTGATGAAGTAGTACATCGTACATAGTTGATCTATCTCAAAATCAGATATTGTGGTCTAAAACCCTAATCGTAATGAACGTAACTCTCCTACGAACTACAAACACCCGGTTTATATAGATAGCAGGGGTGCTAGGGTTTACACAAGGACAGATACATTAAGGAAAGGAATATGCGGTTTAGCACGTTGTCTTGGTTTGCACACCAAGTCTTCGGAAGAATCCACCTTGATCAATATCTTCAACGACGGTTGAACGGCCTAGGAGTCCGGCCCATAAGAACTGATAAGTGGGCCGACGACCCCTCCCCTTAATCCCGGACTCCCTCAGTGATCATGAGTCATTATTGTTGACATTATCCTTGAGTTAAATAAGTTGGATAACGAAAAAAATCCCCTACCTTCGTATGTGTCTGATAGAAACATTAGCTCCAAAAGTATGGAGTGTGAGACTAAATGATAGTTGAGCATGTGGACTTGCTAAATTAAAAGCTCTTACATAGACTCTTCTCTCCAATATGATGAATTGATTGTCTCATTGCCTAAGAACATAGTTTGTTGATTGTCAATAAAGTTTATGGTTCATACTTCAATATTGCGGATAAATTGTTACTTGTTGATGAGAAGTTATATGATGAAAAGCATGTTGTTATGTTGATATTCATGATGCTCTCATGTCCATATTATGTTTTTATCGACACCTATCTCTCAAATTATGTGGTCATTATTATTGAGGTTGGCTCTTGCTTAAGGAAAAGTGAGGTCTAAGCTTGCGGGAGTTGATACGTCCATTTGCACCATGAATTCTTATTGGTATTTATGCTATTCTTGGTTATTATTCACATTATGGTAAAAAAAATTATGCCTTTTCTCTCTAAATGTACAAGGTACTCCACAAAGAGGGAAATTGCCGGAAACTGGAGTTCTCGACGTGAAAACCAACAAAAAGGCTGAAAAATCACTGGACTTCGAATGAGCTGAAATTTCTTGTGAATTATTTATGGAACATATGAAGGATTGTGGAACCAAGAACTACCGCAGGGGGGTCCAGAGAGTGCGCGACCACCCCCCCCCCCCCCCCCCCCCCCGGGCGCGCCCTATTAGCTCGGCTCCCTCGACCCTAATTCTAGTCCTATAAATTCACATCTTATGAAAAAAAATATAAGAAGACTTTTCAGGATGAAGTGTCATCGTCTTGAGGCGGAAACCTAGGAGAGGCCCTTTTGCTCTCCGATAGAGCGATTCTGTCGGGGAAACTTCTCTTCGGGATGGGGAAATCAAAGTCATCGTTGTCACCAACGCTTCCTCTTCATGGGAGGACCAATCTTCATCAACATCTTCACCAGCACCATCTGATCTCAAACCCTAGTTCATCTCTTGTATTCATTTTTGTCTGAAAACCTCGGATTGGTACATGTGGGTTGCTAGTAGTGTTGATTACATCTTGTAGTTGATGCTTGTTTGTTTACTTGGTGGAAGATATTACGTTCAGATCCTTAATTGTCATCATTACACCTCTCATCTTGAACATGTTGATGATGTGTGAGTAGTTACTTTTGTTCCTGAGGAGATGGGAGAAGTCTTGTTATAAGTAATCATGTGAGTTGGTATTTGTTCGATATTTTGATGATATGTATGTTGTTGCTTCCTTTAGTGGTGTCATTTGAATGCCAACTACATGACACTTCACCATCTAATGGGCCTAAGGGAAGGCATTGCACAGTAATAAGTAGATGATGGGTTGTTAGAGTGAAAGGAGCTTAAACCCGAGTTTGTGCATTACTTCGTAAGGGGCTGATTTGGATCCACACGTTTCATGCTATGGTTAGATTTATCTTAATTCTTCTTTCATAATTGTGGATGCTTGCGAGAGAGGGTAATCATAAGTAGGTTGCTTTTTCAAGTAAGAACAATACCTTACACTGGTCCACCCACATATCAAATTATAAAAGTAAAGAATGTGAATCAACTAAACATGATGAACATGACTAGACGGAAACTCCCATGTGTCCTCAGGAGCGCTTGCTTCATATAAGATTACTTTTAGTCCTGTCCTTTGCTACATAAAGGATTGGGCTACCTTGTTGCACCTTTGTTACTATTGTTAATTGTCAGTTGTTATGAATTACCTTGTTGGAAAACTATCTATGATTGTTACTCACGGCACTTGCACAGAATACCTTGCTAAAAGCTACTTATCATTTCCTTCTCCTCCTCCTTGGGTTCGACACTCTTACTTATCGAAAGGACTATCATTAACACCCTATACTTGTGGGTCATTAAACAGCGCACATGCTCCTTGACGGGCTTGACCTTCAGGTCGAGACAGAGTCGATGCTCAGCCAGCTCCCTCTTAACACCCTGCATGCCAGATGACTTCCATGCGAAGATGTCCAAGTTCTCACAGAGGAACTCGATGAGCTCGCCTTCCTATTTATCGTCGAGTCATGTGGAGAAGTTCGTCGCTAACACACACGGATCTGACGAGTGGATGTGGACTTGCTTCATCTCGTTGGCCGACTAAAAAGTAGACTATGTAGCTGGCTTCTTTGACCTAAGCAGTTCTGCGGCATCCATTGCATTCTTGTACTCTTCAAGCTCAGCGATACCTATGTGCTCATTGGCGGTCTTAGAGCCCTTATAGAGGCACTCTTCAGCGACTCATTGATTACCCTTGACTGTGATCACACCTCTCGGTCCTGGCATCTTAAGTTTAAGATATAGTAACATTGTGAGGCCATGAATTGTGCGTAGGCGGGCCTACCCAGGATGGCATGGTATGCACTCCAAAATTTGTCCACCTCAAAGGTCAGTCGTTCCTTCTTTTAATTCTTCTTGCCGCCAAAAACAACATTGAGGGTGATTTGTCCAAGTGATTTGGCTTTCGTCCCGGGGACTACCCCGTGAAAGTGCATGTTGCTCTTGCTCAGTCTGGACACAGGGATGTCCATCGCAATTAGCGTGTCGGTGTAGATGATGTTGAGCTCGCTGTCACCGTGCATGAGGACTTTGGACAGTCAAACTTCATTGAAAGGTGGATCTACGACCAGTGTTGGTTGCCCGGGGTGGGTACTTGGGCTGGGCAATCCAACTGGTCGAACATAATGGGCGTCTTGGCCCAATTCAAATAATTGGTGGCACTCGAAATTACCCTCTTGACCTATCGGTTGATAACCTTCAGTCGACTTTTGCTCTATGACGTCCGTGAAGATCATGAGGACCTTTTCGATGTTGGTTACTCGAAGATGTCATACCCTTTAGCATCATCATTGTCCTTGCCCTCGGAGGGCTCTCCTCGCATCTCCTTCTTGAGAAGACTACAATCTCGAGTGGAGTGCTTCAGGTAGATCGGGTTGCCATGTTCATCCCTCTTGGTGTGAAACTGGCACAGCTGATCCAAGATGTCGCTCTTGAGCTCGCCTTTCTTCTTGGTAGCCCAATCTTTCTTCTGCTTCTCTGTCGGCTTACTCTTACTTTGCTTGGGAATCGCTGCAGACTCCGGTTTTCCGGCAGACTCACCTATTCGCTTCTGTTTCTTTCCTGTGTTGCCTCCTGTGACACCCTTGATTTGATCGCATGCTAAACATACACGCAAATGCATACGACCAAGCCCAAGGACTCACGGGAAGATATCACAACACAACACTAGACACAAATAAAATAAAGAAATTTCATATTACAAGCCAAGGGCCTCGAGGGCTAGAATACAAAAGCTCGATAAACACATGAGTCAGCGGAAGTAACAAATATCTGAGTACAAACATAAACATGGGGTGCTTTAGAGAAGGCTAGCACAAAAGATACAACGATCGAACGAGGCGAGGCCTCCTGCCTGGGAACCTCCTAACCACTCCTCGTCTTCAGTGGCCTCCACGTAGTAGTAGGCACCGTCAGGGTAGTAGTCGTCATCGGCGGGATACTCCATCTCCTGGGCTCCATCATCTGGTCACAGCAACGGATCAAGGGGACAAAGGGGGAGGAAAGCAACGGTGAGTACTCATCCAAAGTACTCGCAAGACTGACATCAGAACTATGCTAAGTATGCATCGGTATCAAAGGAAGGGGTTTTATGTGGACTGACTGCAGCAATGCGAGAATAGACAGAGAAGGCCTAGTCCTATCGAAGACTAGCATCTTCAGGGGTCTTGCAGCAATAAAAGAGAGTAGAATATGTAACACAAATAATAGTCATACTATTGCAGCAATAATTAATATGAGGTCACGCACAGAGATTCTCCCTCGACTCCTTGCGAGGAACCAATCCCGGAGCAACTATTCCAGTTAAGTAACAGTTGTAGTTGTATAAGATCAGGGCACAACTCCAAGTCGTCCTGTAACCATGGACACGGCTATCCGAATAGTTAATTTTCATCCCTGCAGGGGTGCACCAAATTTCCTATCACGCTCGATAACACTCTGGCCAGACACACTTTTCTGGGTCATGCCCGGCCTCGGAATATCGACATGTCGCAGCCCCACCTAGACTCAACAGAGAGGCCAGCCCGCCGGTCTAAATCCTAAGCGTGCAGGGATCATGGGCCCATCACCCTTTGCACTCCTGCATGATGCGAGGGCAGCCGAGGTCAGTCCTAGCACCCTTTATTACAAGCGTGATGCATATCTAAACCACTCAGGCGCGCGCCGCTCCATTGCTGACGTCTGAAGAGCTTCGGCTGATACCACGACGCCGAGTACTCGTAACTTCTCCCGCGTAGCCGGTTAGTGCGAAAAGGTCTCCGACCAACCCATATCAAATATCCAAATCCATTAACATTTTAATTAGCTCATCGACACATCCACGCAGGAATCCACCCGCATAACATTTATTCATCAAAGATCCCAGTAACAAGGTTAAGTAATTGTGTGGTTGTAACACCATGGGGAATCCGAGGTATCACCCTCGTTGGATTCCGAACGATGTAACCGTCAAGGTGGACTCAGAGGAATCACCCTCGAGGGTCTCACACTTGAGGGGTTGCACGACAGAGTCGTCGTCGGGAGTGGTGAAGGAGGAATCACCCTCGATAACCACGACTGACTAGCTGTACTACAGAGATACGATCCTGAGTACTTCGCGAGGTGTCACCCTCGGTACCCGATAGTAGCTCTGCAGCGTCGTACAACTAAGGGGGGTGTAAGTGTTGTGTCGGTTCTTGGTTCGTCGATCAGGGATCGAGACTCGACAATAAAGCGGGGTAACTGGACTAAGGGGTCAGAGGGGATGACTACTCCACCTATACTAAACAGTTTAAAGTATGGTACTCGAAAGTAGCAGTTCATCAAAAACATGTATGCATCAGATATAGGAGCTAACTACAATAGTAGCAAAATTCTAATGCAAACATGAGGGAGAAAGAATAGGCGATATAGGAATGATCAAGGGGGGTTTGCTTGCCTTGTTGCTCTGCGGCAAAGGGACGTTCATCAGGAGGGTAGGTGTACCCAGCAGCAGCGTCAGTCTCGGGGTCTACCGGTAAGAAGAGGGGGAAGAAACAATAAATAATAGCAACGGTGCAACACTAAGCATGACATGGCAATATGCAGGTCTAAGCATGAGCTGACGCAGTGCTATCCATCATAGACGGATCGGGAAAATATCACATTATATTTTTGCGGTCTCTCGCTACTACCGTTCAGACAAAAAATGGTGGAAAAGTTCCACGTTTGCTATGCTAGGGATGCGTGACACACGAACGGATAGTCTACCCGGGTTCGTCTCGTTCTGCTGATCAACTTTCATGTTCAAAATATTTTCATCTCATCTACGGATTATTTTATATTAACTTTCAAAGAATTAATACTCATAAATTAAAGCAGATTTAATTATAGTAGATAATCAGATATAACATCGGCATGACATCAGCATGACATGAGCAATCAACACCCGTGTTGAGTGGTCAAACTAACCAGTGGGTACCATACGTCATAGACACAATTATTATTAGGATTAATTAATATTTAATCAAGTTAATTAGTGGGGTGGGACCCACCTGTCATACTGTTTAGGTTAATTTATTAAAAGAATAAATTAACAGCTTTAATTAATTTTTCTATTTGATCTTAAACATTCTCCCCAAATAATAAAGCGCGCAGCGCTTCTGTCGTCCGTCGCGGCATTTTTGCAACAACACCCCTCGCTTTCCGGTATTCAACCCGCAGTATGTTCCTAAGTTAAAAACATTTCAGTTTTACATAACCCCCCCTCCCCGGCTTATCCATTCCCGTTGGAGGGGCCTTCTCGCCGCTCATCCACCGGCGGTCTCCCCATCGGCCGGCTTATCCATTCCCGTCGGAGGGGCCTTCTCGCCGCTCCTCCACCGGCAGGCTCCCCACCAGCACCTTCGGGCTGACCGGCATCGGCGCGTGGGAGGCGGTGGTCCTCTTCATCTCCCGCACCCACGAGTAGCCCCTGGTCTGCTCCGGTCGCCGGCCCCGATCCACGCCGGATCCGATTTGCTCCCCGCGCCGCCGCCCCGCTCCTCCCGCCGGTCGCCAGCCGCGATCCACGCTAGATCCAATCTGCTCCCCGCGTTGCCGCCCCGCTCCTCCCGCTGGTCGCCGGCCCCGATCCACGAGGAGCTCGAGTTGGAGCCCGATTCCAAGTCTTCAAGCCACCTCGGTGACGCAGCGACGCTTGATTTGTAGCGGCGCGTGCAGTGGAGCAGCCATCCAAATCCACGGTGCCGTTGGAGCAAATCCCTCCTCTTCTCCCTCCCTCCTCCCTCTCTCACTAAATTGAATGTGCAGAGCACCAACAACAGATTGTTCATGTCCAATGTGTGTGTAAATTCAAAGTAGTGGCGCTTGTCCAATATGTGCAACAGATTGTTCCTTTTGCTCCATCTGTTCTTCCCACCTTCTGAACAAAATAAAGCAAAGAAAATAAAAACTATGGTCAGTCGTGTGAGCTTAGCAGCATCTATCCAAGTTCTGTGGGATGCTGCATTTTTTTCACTCTGTGACCAATCAAAATCTGATCATACTCTTGTTGGCATTTTCTTTGTTTATAGAATGATGTACTCCCATAGTTAAAATGTGTTTCATTATGCATATGTATGGAGTAGTCAATTTAATTAAAATGTGTTTCCATATGCATATGTATAGAGCACTAGGCCATTTAATTAATTGTACCTTTTTCAGTACAGTGTATGAGTAGCATCTTTGTGTTAATTAAGTGTAGGAGCTTGGAGTAGTCCATTTGCTCCCCTCTTACAATAGTGCTCCTCTTTTACTCTAATTCCAGAAACAAATGAAACCAAATGAAACTTTTCCTTAACTATATTTAACTGAAATGATGGCCAAAATGAAACCAAATGACACCAAATGGAACTTTTCCTTAACTATAACCATAAATAAACTTTTCCTTTACTGAAACATCAACTGAATTTAACTGAAACCATAATTAAATTTTTCTTTCACTGATTTTATCTGAAACTCCACCATGTAAGGCTCATATAGTTCAGACTTCAGAAAACAAAAGTGCGGCAACAATATTGAAACTTGTACCTCCCGGTTGTTGTATGTTGTAAAGTCTGGGACGTGAACATCATCCAGGCGGCGGAGAAGGACTACTACGACGAAGACGTGGGCAAATTCGTCGACGCGCTGAACAAGAGCATAAAGGTGCGAAATCATTCTGAATAGTTTTTCATCTGATCTACATGTTGGTGGTTCCTGAGGTGGTGACGTGCTATTTAGATTTATGATATTTTGTAGTAACTGACGTTGATTGATATACTGATTGCAGGGGGCGTGGTCAGACAAAGTGCAGGAATGGGAGGAGTGCGCCAAGAACCAGACGGCGTGCCCGGACATGTACGTTTGCTTGGCTGCATTTTTCACAAAGGGCGAAACAATATAAGAAAATCTTTAGTGTTTATTTGGTTAAATAAGTATATGTTAGGAAAAAAAGAACAGTCTCTGAATATTTTGGTAGACGTATTAGGAGTACTTATGAATTATTGCTACATTCTTTAAACCTAAGACTTTATTTTTGATTGTACAACAAATATGCATGAGGTTTTCATAGAATGATCACCATGGTTGCCGTTATGTATGAGGTTTTCATAGAATGATCACAATTTAAAATATATATTGTTTAATTTATTCCTCTAAGTGAGCTGATGTATAATACTTTGTTGGGTTTCATCTTGCAATGGAACCGGAGGGAGAGCTCCCTGTTCATCTAAAAAAAACTCTAAAACCAATAACCTATGCCTCAGTTGGATCTGAAAACTCGGATCGGCATTGCGATCGTATTTTCCTTTCTTTCTAGATGTAATAGTTGGTTCAGACCATATTTTCTTGAATAATCAAACCAGATAGGTCATACAACACGCTTCTTTTCACAGCAAACATGTTCAGGAAAGAAAAACAAATCAGACTTTGATGGATACTGGGAGGAACACGCTCATCTAATCAAATCGGTTGATTCTCTTCATTTTTTATTCTCCAAATCTACAGTTTGCTTCTACATTTTTTTCAAAGGACGACAGGTGGAGGAACAAGAGTTCACGTCATAGATAATTGGTAGTCTTAGTTAAACCATATAAGATATAATTCCCGTTGCAACGCACGGGCCCTTTTGCTATTGGTTCTCCCCCTGTTCCCGATTGCGTCTCATTCTTGTTTTCATAATTTGTTCCAAATATATATCAATTCAGGTGATAACTCTGCACACACCATCAGAATAAGAATACACAACCCTCTGTTCATGAAGGATCCCTGCTTTGTATTGCAGGTTTTATCACAGTGGCCAGGACTCCCTGTTGGTGTTAAGTTTGATCCAACTGACCTCGAACTGCTTGAACATTTAGAAGGAAAGGCTGGCAGGGTAGCATCCCATGTACTAATAGATGGTTTTATTCCAACCATAGAGGAGGCCGAAGGAATCTACCATACACATCCGGAAAATCTCCCTGGTACATGATTCTTACTTAGACTTGCTATCAAGGGCTTCTGAATTAAATATTTAGCTCATACTATGCAGAGTAAGTCATCGTTAGCTAATTCATATATGTCTGCAGGTGTCAAATTAGACGGAATCGCCAGTCATTTCTTCCACAAAATATCAAATGCCTACGATGTTGGCAAGCGTAAACGTCGCAAGATTAGCCACAGTGACCACATTGTTTGTGATGAGATTCTCAGATGGCACAAGACTGGAAAATCCAGATCTATCTTAGATAATAACGGTGTCATAAAAGGGTGGAAGAAAATACTGGTTCTTTACATAGGTTCAAAGAAAGGAGGTGGCAAGGCAGAAAAAACTAATTGGAGAATGCATCAGTATCACCTTGTGGTAGATCAAGATGAAAAGCAGGAGGAGCTTGTTGTTTCCAAAGTCTTTTATCAGTTCCCGTCAAATGATGTTGGGCAGCCTCTAATTTGCATTGGTAATAAAGAATACGATTAATTTGTTGGGGAAAATGATCCTACAACCCCAATAACATACCCTGCATAGACTCATCGCCCAAATGGTAGCCCATCCGGAATCGAGCAGAATCAGGTACTGCTACGGCAACAAAAGACCTTCCCTGGCAACGGCGCCAGGAATCCTTCTGCTACGGGCTACGCCTATAGGGACTTCCTTGGCAAATATGCAAAGGATTCCCCCGCGGCCTTGGAGCCTTGCGTTGGTGTTCCCTTGAAGAGGAAAGGGTGATGTAGCACAGCGGCGGTAAGTATTTCCCTCAGTTTGAGAACCAAGGTATCAATCCAGTAGGAGGATCGCGTCAAGTCACAAGTACCTGCACAAACACAAAGAGCTTGCACCCAACGCTATGAAGGGGTTGTCAATCCCTTATAGATTGTTTGCAAAGTGAGAACTGAAAGCAAAAAGTAAACAAAGCAAAGTAAAAGTAAAAGTGGAGACGATAGTTGTGAATAGACCCGGGGGCCGTAGTGTTCACTAGTGGCTTCTCTCATGAAAGCAAGTAGATGGAGGGTGAACGAATTACGGTCGAGCAATTGATAGAACCGCGCAAAGTCATGACGTTATCTATGGCAATGATCATACATATAGGCATCACGTCCAAAACAAGTAGACCGATACTTTCTGCATCTACTACTATTACTCCACACGTCGACCGCTATCCAGCATGCATCTAGTGTATTGAGTTCATAAGAACAGAGTAACACCTTAAGCAAGATGACATGATGTAGATGGACAATCTCAAATCTATGATGAAAGCCCATCTTGTTACCCTTGATGGCAACAACACGATGCGTGCCTTGCTGCCCCTTCTGTCACTGGGAAAGGTCACCGCACGGTATGAACCCAAAACCAAGCACTTCTACCATTGCAAGAATCATAGATCTAGTTGGCCAAACAAAACCCAAGACTCGGAGAGACTTACAAGGATATCAAATCATGCATATAAGAAATCAGCAAAGACTCAAATATAATTCAGAGATAATCTGATCACAAATCCACAATTCATCGGATCTCGACAAACACACCGCCAAAGTGGATTACATCGGATAGATCTCCATGAAGATCATGGAGAACTTTGTATTGAAGATCCAAGAGAGAGAAGAAGCCATCTAGCTACTAACTACGGACCCGTAGGTCTGAAGTAGACTACTCACGAGTCATTGGAGAGGCGATGATGTTGATGTAGAAGCCCTCCAGCTCCAAAGTCCCCTCCCACAGGGCACCTGGAAGGGTCTCCAGATGAGATCTCGCGGAAACGGAAGCTTGCGGCGGCGGAAAAGTGGTTTCGTGGACGCCCTGATTTTTTCTGGGATTTAGGGAATATATAGGCCAAAGAGCTAGGGCAGGGGAGCGCCAGGGAGGCCACAAGCGTGGTCGCCGCGGGCCCCCCTGGCCGCGGCGTCAAGGCTTGTGGGCTCCCTGTGGGCCTCCTGCCTTGGCCCTCAAGTCCCCCGATCTTCTTCTGTTCTGGAAAAATTTATTTCGGGGATTTTATTCCGTTTGGACTTCGTTCCAAAATCAGATCTGAAAAGAGTCAAAAACACAGAAAAAACAGGAACTGGCACTTGGCACTGAATTAATAAGTTAGTCCCAAAAAAGATATAAAAGGTATATAAAACATCCAAAGTTGACAAGATAACAGCATGAAACCATCAAAAATTATAGATATGTTTGAGACGTATCAGGTACATATTTATTTTTTCTCATAGGTACATCTTTATTGACCTATGTGAAAGCTTTTGTCTAACTTTATGGATCATAGGAAGCTTCAGTTTTCCTATATACATACATTGAAATAAAATCTTATGCACATCCAATGAACTCTCTTTGTAGGATTCATTCTCAGAGCATTTAGTTAATAGTACTGATCTGTGGGTGAATTACAGGAATCCCTTGAAACAAAGCCTTGCAATACTGGATCCCACTATTGCAATTCCTTCTCAGTTGTAGGTTCAGGCAGTAGATGCTATACTTCACAAAAATTAACAAGATACTCCTACTACAGAGGAGAATTTACTCTGCTTGCAAGAGTACATCCAACAGTCTCACAAATACTGAATATTATATACTCTTTAATAAGATTATGTGCTTGATTATGATCTTATGTATTGGTTGAGATTATCATGTTGTTTACTACCTATATTTTTTTCTTGCCCGGTGCAACGCACGGCATTTGTACTAGTATTAACTAATTAACATAGTAATTAACTAGTCTAATTAATCCTTAATTATCTATTTAATTAATTAAATAATATAACTAATTATTTATTTACTTTATTATTAATATTTATTAAAACGTATATATATATATATATATATATATTTAATCCTGTTTTTTATTCCTATTTTTTATAGTAGTTTAGAGGGGGGTTCATGGGCCCCCTCTGTCAGTCACGGTGGATGGGAAAATGCCCCATAACAATAATCCAAAGGGGGGTTAATCCCCCTGTTACAGGAGATGGTATGGGTCGGACGAGGTGAGGCCATCGTGGCCGAGGCCAAGTCCGGGGACGAGCGGGGCAAACGGGGGCGCACCAGCGCGGGCGGAACGGGGCGACGTTGGTGGGAATTGTGCGCCGGAGTTGGGGAGAGGAGGGATGGTGGGAGGAGCCTGAATGGAGGGCTCACTGGCGTTGATGGGAATGCCCGGTGTAGCCGGAGTTCACGGGGAGGGCGGAGGAGACAACGTGGTCATGTCGGAGGAGGCCGGTGAGGTGGTGGAGGCAGATCCGATGAGGAGGAGCCCGGAGGAACGCCGGAGAGCGCCGGCGTGGCGGATCCGGTGCGGGGGAGAGAGGGTCGAGGGCGGCGTCGAGGAGCTTTAGTGAAGAGGGGGGTCCGGTAGGAAAGGGCCCCAGTGGTGGTCGCTGGTGGGCGAGGAGGGAGCGGTGGTGGCTGACCGGTGGTGTTGGTGGTGGTCAGTCGATGGTGCTTGGTGAGGTGGAAGGGGTGGCGCAGGTGGAGGAGGAGAAGGCTGGCGGGGGTGGTGGCGCCGGTGGGGTAGGTGAAGGGAGCTGAGCGAGGCGAGGTGGATAGGGCGAACGAGGCAGGCTCGGTCGAGGGGAGGGAGGAAACAAGGGGCTCGGGCGAGGGAACGAGGGATCCCTGGCTCCCTCGCGGCGAGTCTGGCGGCGGCTAGGATGGGGAGTGAGGGAGGGAGTGATTAGGTTTAGGGTTAGGGAAGAAATGAGGGAACATTTTTATTTTGGCATTCGAAAACTTTTATCATTTGACTTTATTTTAAATTTTGAATTTGACTCGGTTTTGTACTAATGTGAGATTAACGATAGTAATCACGGTGAGGTGGCATCATTAGCGTGGGATCACTGTAGCTTAATTACATACAACACTGTAGCAAAAACTCAAGATGTCACAACTCTCCCTACTAATAATAATTCTCGTCCAAGAATTAAGAGGTAGAAGGAAAGAGATCGGGGTATTCATCACGAAGATGATCCTCGCGTTCCCAAGTGGCTTCATCTTCTGAATGATTTGACCACGGCACTTTAAGGAACTTGGTGACTTTGCAACGAGTCTGACGTTCAGCCTGATCGAGAATGCGGACCGGATGCTCTTTATAAGAGAGGTCTTGTTGCATCTCAAGCATATCATGATCCACTGCTTGAATAGGATCCTTGAAGCAGTGACGGAGTTGAGACACATGGAAGACATCATGAACCTGAGAAAGGTTCGCCGGCAGTTCCAACGGATATGCTACTTTTCCACGCTGCTCGAGAACGGTGAAAGGACCAATATAGTGAGGAGCTAACTTTCCCTCGATCCCAAAATGGTGTGCACCTCTCTTTGGTGTGACACGAAGATAAGCCTTTTTGCCAAGTTGATACACCATATCTTGATGCTGAAGGTCATACTAACTCTTCTGACGAGACTGAGGAGCCTTCAGATTCTCATGAATAATGTGGACTTGATCTTCGGCATGTTGGATAATATCCGGACTAAAGAGTGATCGTTCCCCAGATTTTAACCAATTCGGAGGAGTTCGGCACCTTCGTCCACACAATACCGCGGAAGGGGCCATCTTTAGACTAGCTTGATAGCTATTATTGTAAGAGAACTCGACATATGGGAGAGATTCCTCCCATTTCTTACTGAAAGAAATGACACAAGCTTGAAGCATGTCCTCCAGAATTTGGTTGACTCGTTCAACTTGTCCCTGGGATTGAGGATGAAATGCGGTGCTGAAGGACAGATGAGTCCCCATAGCCCTCTGAAAACTTTCCCAGAATTTCGAAGTGAACAAGCTGCCATGGTCCGAGCTGATTACCAATGGAATACCGTGAAGTGAAACAATTCTTGACATATAAAGATCTGCCAATTGACTAGCATTAATTGTTTCCTTGACGGCCAGAAAATGTGCAACTTTGGACAGTCGGTCAATGACGACAAGAATAGCATCATTACCCTTCTGAGATTTGGGAAAACCAGTGACAAAGTCCATTTCAACATGGTCCCATTTCCACTCAGGACTAGAGATAGGTTGCAGAGTTCCAGCGAGCTTTTGATGTTCTGCTTTGATTCGCCAACAAATATCACATTTTGCAACATAGTGTGCAATGTCTTGCTTCATATTGGGCCACCAGAATCTTTGGCGGGTGTCTTGGTACATCTTGGTACTACCCGGGTGAATAGATAATGGTGTGTCGTGAGTTTCTTTCATCACCCTTCCGGTCATTCTGAGATTTTCCTTTTTATTTGGGACGAATAGGCGACCCTTGAAGTACAAGGTGCCATCTTTAGCAACAGTGAATAAGGAGGGTTTACCTACTGTAAGGTAACTTTTAATCCTTTCGACATCATCATCATAATCTTGCAGAGTCTTGATGGTGCCCACAAGATCTGGTTCAACAACCAGGTTACTGAGGGAACCCTGGTTAACAACACGGAGGTTCATCTTTTGATACTCTTCAGGAGGGGGAACAAGATAACCCTGAGGAACAATATGTAGGTTCAGCTTACGGAATTCCTCTTGCAGACGATCGTGAACCTTATGAACCTGGAGGTGGTTGCGGTATGACTTGCGACTCAAGGCATCATCCATTACGTTAGCCTTGCCGGGGGTATATGATATACTACAGTCAAAATCTTCTATACGCTCCATCCATCTCTGTTGACGGAGGTTCAGATCCGGTTGAGTGAACAGATACTTCAGACTTTGATGGTCGGTGTAGATTTCACAGCGATTACCCATAAGGTATTGTCGCCATTCTTTTAGTGAATGTATAACTGCGGCAAGTTCGAGATCATGAACTGGATAGTTCTCTTCATGAGCACGCAACTGACGTGAGGCATAAGCAATCACTTTGCGATCCTGCATCAGGATACAGCCTATTCCTTGACGAGAAGCGTCACAATATATGACGAAATCCCTTTTTGTATCCGGAGGAGCAAGTACTAGAGCGGATGTCAGTTTGTCCTTGAGTGCCTGGAAACTTTCCTCACATTTATCAGTCCACTCATATTGAACACCTTTGTGAAGCAGATTGGTTAAAGGCTTTGCAATCTTGGAGAAGTTCTCTACGAATCGACAGCAATAGCTGGCGAGTCCGAGAAAACTTATAACTTGCTTGACATTCTTTGGGGGAGTCCAGTCAAGGATAGCTTGAACTCGTTCGGGGGTGACTGCAATACCATCCTTGGAGATCAGATGACCAAGGTATGTCACTTCGTCCAGCCAGAATTCACATTTCGAATACTTCGCATAGATTTTATGCTCCCGAAGCTTATCCAGTACAAGACGAAGATGTTCGGCATGTTCTTCGTTATTCTTCGAAAATACCAGAATATCATCTAGATATACCATGACGAATTTGTCGAGGTAGTCCATGAATATATAATTCATCAATCGAGAGAAGGTTGCTGGGGCATTGGTTAAGCCGAAGTACATGTCGGTGTACTCGTATGATCCATAACGAGTAACAAAGGCGATCTTTGGGATATCCTCTTTGTGACACGGATCTGGTGGTATCCCAACCTCAAGTTGAGCTTAGAGAATACTGAGGAACCAGCAAGTTGACCATATATATCATTTATCCAAGGAAGAGGATATTTGTTTTGAATAGTGGCCTGGTTGATAGGACGATAGTCTTGAACCAAACGATTTGTCCCATCCTTCTTCTTAACAAAGAGAGAAGGTGCTCCCCAAGCAGAGGAACTCGGACTAATGAAACCCAGACAAAGAGAATTGTCAATTTATTGCTTAAGTTCAAGAAGTTCATGTGGTGGCATTTTATAAGGACGCTTGGCGACAGGAGTGGTACCGGGTACCAAGTCAATGACAAACTCGACAACTCGAGCACGGGGAATCCCCGAAAGTTCTTCTGGAAAGACATCTTGGAATTCCCAGACAACTAGAATGTTTTCGATCCCTTCAAGAGATGACGCATTTAATGCATTCAAGTCATATAGCCGTGCCTCGGCATCTCGAACGAGATGAGCATGGTAGCTTATTAATTCATCTGAAGGGTGTAGGAGGTGGACGGTCTTGGTGGCACAAACAATTTAAGCCGTATGAGCTTTCAACCAGTCCATTCCCAGTATGAGATCAATGTTGTACAACTTTAGTAAGATGGGGTTGGCAAGGAATTCTAATCCTTCAATTTCAACCGAAACATGGGAGTAAACCACAGAGGTTCGGTATTCGCCCCCGGGGTGTTTACCACTATCGGGATGTTCATCTCTTCGCTCTTAATGTCATACATGTATGCAAATTTTTCTGACATAAAGGAATGCGATGCTCTTGTATCAAACAATACAGAAGCAGGTACTGAGTTAACGAGAAGTGTACCCATCACGGTAGTAGGCTGGTCTTGAGCTTGACCCATGTCAATGTTGTTGGCCTGACCACGAACATAAGGAGGCTTGGCATTGTTGTTGCGGTTTTGGTTGTTGCCACTGTCAGTTGAAGGAAGTGTCAGTTGATTCAGATTCTGCGTGCAGACTCTAGCACGGTGACATGGACGGCCACACTTGAAGCACAGCCCGTCCTCAGGACGGGAAGGAGGAACTCGAGGCAGTGGAGTTGGAAGCCTCGGCTGCCTAGGTGGTGGAGGAGGCAGATGAGGTGCAGCATGGGACGGCCTCGGAGCAGGAGGAGGTGCATGGTACATGTTGTCGGGAATCCAGATCTTCCACTTCTATGCAGATGAGACCAAAGGTGAGCCCATGTCACGATTGCGCTTGTTACTATCCTTGTATTCCTGCAGACCAGTCTCAACCTGAATGGCCTTGTTCACCAGGGTGGTGAAATCAACATAGTCCTGAACAAGGAGTGCCAGCTTCATATCAGGGTGGAGGCCCTCACGGAACTTCTCCTGTCCGCGTGCATCAGTTGCAACGTCTTCTTCAGCATAGCGAGATAAGTCCAGAAACTCCCGCTGGTAAGAATCCACAGTCTTGTTGCCCTGGACAAGGTTGCGGAACTCACGCTTCTTACGGTCCATGATTCCCTGAGGAATGTAGCGAGCACGGAAGGAAACCTGAACTCCGTCCAAGTGATGACAGTTCCAACGGGCTGAGAGCGCCTGTGACTATCCGACCATTGAGCAGCGGGACCCTTCAGGAAGTAGGCGGAAAAGTTAACATAGCTCGCCAGGGGCACATTGGCAGACTCCAGCTCATAAGCAATGTCACAGAGCCAGTCATCAGCATCAAGAGGCTGAGTTGAGCTGCGATAGATCGCAGGGTTGAGGCGGCAGAAGTCTTGCAGTGTCATGCCTTGCTGCTGATTCATGTTCGGCCTTTGGAACTGATCCATGAGCCCTTGCATAAATTGGCGGTTTAGTTCAAACTGTTGGATAATCCCCGCCATATATTCAGGAGGCGGGGGTGGTGCATCATTGGCGGCGCCACGCGGGCGGCCAGCTGGTCTAACCATCCTGCTAAATATTTAACAGGGGTAGTTTAGCATACAGTAATTGCAAAGGCATTGTAGGCATTCATGAAGTAATCAAGCATGACGAAAGGGAAATGTGATAGATACTTCATAGTAGTTGAGTTCGACATACATACCCATACAGAAGTTCGATTACACACCATCAATTACAAATTCAAAATTTGGCGATAACCTGGACGCATTAGACGATAACCTGGACTCACTAGGCGGCACGCAGGCACGCAGAGGAAGAGTACCACAACGAGACATAGCGATAAGGCTACATCAACGTCAGAGAAAACGATTAAATCCACGTAGCTAGCGGTGATAGAAGGTAGGAACAGGATCCTGCGTTCCGTGATGACTCTGTTGAGGGTACCACATCCAATCAGGGAGCATAGGTCCAAGTGCAGGGGTACTACCCCCAACATCAGTCCACTCAAGACCTGGTGGTAGCTCTGCCCTGCTCGGCTCGAGGATGTGTGTAGCGTGGACCCTTGATGACGAGTTGACAAATATACTTCTCGCCCATCGTTGGTTACCCCAAGTGGAAGGTGGAGATGTAGTCAGCAGCAGTTTTCCCTTACACGGGGACTGTAAGGTTTATCGAACCAGGAGGACTCCTAGGCTCAACAAGTAGGTGTATTCCACTCTAGTGCTAGCAGAAGACGTGGACCTGCACACACAACAAATAACTTTGCTCCCAACGAGTACAGAGAGGTTGTCAATCTCTCCGGCCTTGTAGTTTGCAAAGGATCAAAACACAAGCGGGAAAGTGATAGTGATTGCAACGGAAAAGTAAATGAAAACGGTAAATGGTGGAGGTGTAAACAATGATGGTGCTATGGACCGGAGTCACATGATGTTCACTAGTGATGTCTCTCTCCCAAAAGACAATAAACAACTATGCTTGGGTAAACAAATCAAAGTTGGGCAATTGACAGAATTATGATCGCACCGCAATGCTAATTATGCTACTTGATAGTTAGAGGTTCAATAGTAATGGGCAGTACACCAATACAAGTAGACCGTTTATTCATCAGCATCTACTTACTAATCATCCACCTCAAGATATCTATCAAAAACGTCTCGATGGTATTAAGTTGCGAGCCCCACCCAAAGTGTAAACTCAAAGCAACGGACAACTGCATTAACGAACTATGTGTAAGGTAAACAATCCTTGCAACCGTGGTCACAAGCACCATTGTTTTCTCCCTAGTGGCAACAAGCACATCCCCTAGTCTCATGTTTCCATCACTCAAGCTAGACATCGAGGGGCATGAACCCACAATCATGCATAACGCTCCCTCTTGGAGTTACAATCTACTACTCGGCCAAAGCAATAAATAGCAACGCAGAACATGCATGAATCACTAAGGGACATAATATAAAAGGATAATCAAATATATAAGTCATAACAATCTAAACATAATCTCATAATCCATCGGATCCCAACAAACCGAGCATAGCAATAGCAAGAGAATTACATAGATGCCTTGATCATGTAGGGCAACTCACAAGGACTAACCACTACTGGAATTCAGTTTGTTGCCGTCTGCCAAATCTTTGTCGTGTATTGGCTGATGGCAAAGAGTGTCTTTGTCGTCAGCTCCCACAAAGCAGACGGCAAAGAACTGGTTGATGGCAAAGAAGGTCTTTGCTAGCAGTCAATTCTTTGCCGTCAGCCGCAGACGACAAAGATGAGGACAACAGACGGCAAAGCTTTCGGCTGGCCCATCTGGCCAGGGAATGGTTAGGTCAAACTACGCCCCTTCTTTGCCGTCTGCTCGCGGACGGCAAAGAGTCCGCAGGCAGATGGCAAAGAGTCTAGACCCTTTGTCGTCCGCGAGCAGACGGCCAAGTTCAGGAATTATGTAACGGATGTCCCGCCCCACCCCGGCCCTCTCTCTCTCTCTCTCTCCTCCCCCGACGCCCACCACAGCCACCACCATCACGCCGCCGCCCCCGGCGCCCCACAGCCCCGCCGCAGCCGCCCCACCGCCCTCGGCGCCGCCCCGTGCTACTTCTTGAGCTTGCATTGGTTTTTCCCTTGAAGAGGAAATGGTGATTCAACAAAGTAGAGATAAGTATTTTCCTCAGTTTGAGAACCAAAGTATCAATCCAGTAGGATTATCAAGATGAGGCACCAATGAACCTGCGCAAAAACAAACAAACTTGCACCCAACGCGACAAAGGGGTTGTCAATCCCTTCACGATTACTTGCAAGGTGAGATCTGACAGAGATAAAAGGTAAATAGAAATAAAAGTGCGGCAAGGTATTTTTGGTATATTTGTATGTAGATCTGATTATATAATGTGTAAAATAGACCCGGGGCCATAGTGTTCACTAGAGGCTTCTCTCATGATAGCAAGTATTACGGTGGGTGAACGAATTACTGTCGAGCAATTGATAGAATCGCGCAAAGTCATGACGCTATCTAAGGCAATGATCATACATATAGGCATCACGTCCGAGACAAGTAGACCGGTACTTTCTGCATCTACTACTATTACTCCACACATCGACCGCTATCCAGCATGCATCTAGTGTATTAAGTTCATAACAAACAGAGTAACGCCTTAAGCAAGATGACATGATGTAGAGGGATAAATTCATGCAATATGATATAAACCCCATCTTTTTACCCTTGATGAAAACAACACGATGCGTGCCTCGCTACCCCTTCTGTCACTAGGTGAGGACACCGCACGGTATGAACCCAAAACCAAGCACTTCTCCCATTGCAAGAATTATAGATCAAGTTGGCCAAACAAAACCCATAACTCGAAGATAATTACACGGATACGAAATCATGCATATAATAAATTAGAGGAGACTCAAATAATATTCATAGATAGTCTGATCATAAATCCACAATTCATCGGATCTCGACAAACACACCACAAAAGAAAGTTACATCGGATAGATCTCCATGAAGATCATGGAGAACTTTGTATTGAAGTTCCAAGAGAGAGAAGAAGCCATCTAGCTACTAGCTATGGACCCGAAGGTCTGTGGTGAACTACTCACGCATCATCGAAGAGGCAATGGTGTTGATGAATAAGCCCTCCGTGTCCGAATCCCCCTCCGGCAGGGCACCAGAACGGTCCCCAGATGGGGTCTCGCGGAGACAGAAGTTGCGGCGGTGGAAAAGTATTTTCGTGGCTCTCCCTGTTTGTTTCGGGATTTTAGGTAATTTATAGGCGAAAGAGGTAGGGCAAAGGAGGCAAGGGGGCCCACGAGCCTGCTAGGCGCCCCCCCCCCCCTAGGGCGCGCCTAGGGGGCTCGTGACCTCCCACGAGACCTCCTGCCTTTGTTCTCAAGTCTTCTGGGTATCTTCTGTTATGGAAAAAATCATCCCGCAGGTTTTATTCCGTTTGGACTCCATTTAATATTCTTTTCTGAAAAAGGTCAAAACACGGAAAAAACAAAAACTGGCACTATGCACTAAGTTAATAGGTTAGTCCCGAAAATGATATAAAAAGGCATATAAATGCATATAAGACATCCAAAGTTGATAATATAATAGCATGGAACAATCAAAAATTATAGATACGTTGGAGACGTATCAAGCATCCCCAAGCTTAACTCCTGCTCGTCCTCGAGTAGGGAAGTGATAAAGACCGAATTTTTGATGTGGAATGCTACCTAACATATTCGTTCTTTGTAACTTCTTTATTGTGGCATGAATGTTCAGATCCGTAAGATTCAAAACAATAGTTTAATATTGACATGAAAACAATAATACTTCAAGGATACTAGTAAAGTAATCATGAACTTTTGAAATAACAAGGCCAAAGAAAGTTATCCCTACAAAATCATATAGTCTGGCTATGCTCCATCACCCCCACACAAAGAATTTAAATCATGCACAACCCCGGTATTGGCCAAGTAATTGTTTTCGCACTCTTACCTTCTCAACTTTTTCAACTCTCACGCAATACATGAGCGTGAGCCATGGATATAACACTATAGGTGGAATAGAGTGTGGTGGAGGTTGTGAGGCAAAAAGGAGGAGATGGTCACATCGACTCGACATATCAATGGGCTATGGAGATGCCCATCAATACATATCAATGTGAATGAGTAGGGATTGCAATGCAACGGATGCACTAGAGCTATAAGTGTATGAAAGCTCAAAAAGGAAACTAGTGGGTGTGCACCCAACTTGCTTGCTCACGAAGACCTAGGGCAATTTTGAGGAAGCCCATCACTGGAATATACAAGCCAAGTTATATAATGAAAATTCCCACTAGTATATGAAAGTGACAAAACAAGAGACTCTCTATCATGAAGAACATGGTGCTATTTTGAAGCACAAGTGTGGAAAAAGATAGTAGCATTGTCCCTTCTCTCTTTTTGTCTCATCATTTTTTTGTTTGGGCTCTTTGGCCTCTTTTTTTCATTTCATTTTTTCTTGTGGGCATCTTTGGCCTCTTTTTTCCTCACATGGGACAATGCTCTAATAATGATGATCATCACACTTTTATTTACTTAGAACTCAATACTTAGAACAATAATGACTCTATATGAAATGCCTCCAGCAGTGTACCGGGATGTGCAACGATCTAGCTTAGCGTATGACGTTGAAACATCTCGCTAGCTATCTTACGATCATGCAATGTCAAAATGAAAATGACGGCACATGTCATGAGACGGAACGGTGGAAGTTGCATGGCAATATATCTCGGAATGGCTATGAAAATGCCATAATAGGTAGGTATGGTGGCTGTTTTGAGGAAGGTATATGGTGGGTTTGTGCACAGGCGGAAGTTGCGCAGCACTAGAGAGGCTAGCAATGGTGGAAGGTGAGAATGCATCTATACCATGGACTCACATTAGTCATGAAAAACTCATATACTTATTGCGAAAGTTTTATTAGTAATCGAAACAAAGTGCTAAACGCATACTCCTAGGGCAAGGGTTGGTAGGTGTTAACCATCGCACGATCCCGACCACCACACAAAGGATGACAATCAATAAATCAATTATGCTCCGACTTCCTAACATAGCGGTTCGCCATACGTGCATGCTACGGGAATCACTAACCTCAACACAAGTATTTCTAGATTCACAACACCCTACTAACATAACTCTAATATTACCGTTTCCATATCTCAAAACTAATTGTGAGGAATCAAACTTCTCTTACTAATCAATGCACTTGAATATGAAAGTTTTTATTACATCCTCTTTGGATGCCTATCATATTTAGGACTAATTCCATAGCACACGCCAATTAGCAAGTTAATTAGAGAGAGCACTCTCAAAATGATATAAGTGAAGATCGAGAGTTTTTATTTCTACAAAATATGACACCGCCGTGCTCTAAAAATATTTAAGTGAAGCACTAGAGCAAAATTATCTAGCTCAAAAGATATAAGTGAAGCTCATGGGAGCAAAATTGCCTAGCTCAAAAGATATAAGTGAAGCTCATTAAGTATTCCAACAAATTCACGATGAGTGCGTGTCCCTCTCAAAAAGGTGTGAAGAAAGCATGATTGTGATAAAACAAAAAGCAAAGACTCCTATAATACACGACGCTCCAAGCAAAACACATATCATGTGGTAAATAAAAACATAGCTCCACGTAACGTTACCGTTGGAATGAAGACGAAAGAGGGGATGCCTTCTCGGAGCATCCCCAAGCTTAGGATTTTTGGTGTCCTTGAATTTGGCTTGGGATGACTTGGGCATCCCCAAGCTTAGGCTCTTTCCACTCTTTATTCCATTGTCCATAAGAACATCACCCAAAACTTGAAAACTTCACAACACAAAACTTAAACAGAAACTCGTGATATCATTAGCATAGGAAAACAAACCACCAACCTTTTATGTACTATAGTAAACTTAATTTACATTTATATTGATGTTATATTACTGTATTCTTACTTTTCCATGGCTCGTACCCCCGATACTAACCATAGTTTCATCAAAGTAAGTAATCAACACAACAAAAACAGAATTTGACAAAAACAGACCGGTCTGTAGCAATCTGTATATTTCGTATACCTCTCTATCCAAAAAATTCTGAACAACTATGAAATTAGGGAAATTTGCATATCAATCAGCAGCAAAAAGAATCAACTCAAAATCTCTGTCTGGATAGGAATTAAAATTATTTCGTGAGCACAAAGTTTCTGTCTTTTTCAGCATGATTAAACAACTATCACCAAAACTAATCATAAAGGTTCTACTTGGCACAAACACTAATTAAAACATAAAAAACAGAATCATAACAGAATCATGATGGTGTGGACTCAACAAAACAGAAAGTGAAAAGCAAAAATAATTTTATTCATTGGGTTGCCTCCCAACAAGCGCTATCGTTTAACGCCCTTAGCTAGGCATAAGGCAATAGAATCAAGTATCGTCATCTTTAGTGCTCAAACCACTTGTAGGATGAACACTCAACATTTTAAGATCTTCATCTCTCTTACTAGATGGTTCACCATTGTTTTTAGGAACGTAAACAAGCTTAGTGGCCTTATTGTGGGCAAAATTTGGAGTGTTGTGAACAGCAGCAAAAGCGGAACCCAAGTTGGTTATAACATCCTCTAGTTTGCCAATTCTAGCAGAATGATGATCTAGTTTTTCGTTAACTATGGATTCCTTCTCCTTTAAATTTTTCAAAGTCATTCCCACCTTGGATCCATATTGAGTGATTTGATTGTGGATCTTTTTAGCCAAATTTTCAATGAGTTCTATCATAGCAACTTTATTTTCAATAATATCCAGCCTACGCATCACATGTTCCAAAGTTAAAGTAGTTCCATTAACCATGAGTGAGGGTGAGCCTACCAAATTTATTAAAGCACCATCAGAATAAATGGTATTGGTACCCAAGAAATTTCCGCCTACGATGGTGTCAAGAACATACCTAATCCAAGGGGAAATACCCACATAAAAATTGCGAAGTAGAACGGTAGTAGATTGCTTACGAGTAGATCTATTCTGAGCATTGCAAATTCTATAACAAGCATCTTTTAAGTTTTCTCCCTCATTTTGTTTAAAATTAAGAACTTCACTCTCGGGAGTAACGATCGTAGCGATAGGGCTAGCCATAAGGATAAGTAGACTAACCCACACAAGCAAACTGAAAGCAAGCAAAAGAAAGGGCGAACGAAAAAGGCAAATATTTTTGTAAAATTTGTTTTTTTAGAAGTGGGGGAGAGGAAAACAAGAGGCAAATGGCAAACAATGTAAATGCAAGAGATGAGTTTGCAATAGTTACTTGGTAGATATGCTTCACTTGAATACTCCCCGGCAACGGCACCATAAATTCTTCTTGCTACTTCTTGAGCTTGCGTTGGTTTTTCCCTTGAAGAGGAAAGGGTGATGCAGCAAAGTAGAGATAAGTATTTCCCTCAGTTTGAGAACCAAGGTATCAATCCAGTAGGAGTATCAAGATGAGGCACCAATGAACCTACACAAAAACAAACAAACTTGCACCCAGCGCGATAAAGGGGTTGTCAATCCCTTCACGATTACTTGCAAGGTGAAATCTGATAGAGATAAAAGGTAAATAGAAATAAAAGTGCGCCAAGGTATTTTTGGTATTTTTCTATGTAGATCTGAATATATAATGTGTAAAATAGACCCGGGGGGCATAGTGTTCACTAGAGGCTTCTCTCATGATAGCAAGTATTACGGTGGGTGAACGAATTACTGTCGAGCAATTGATAGAATCGCGCAAAGTCATGACGATATCTAAGGCAATGATCATACATATAGGCATCACGTCCGAGACAAGTAGACCGATACTTTCTGTATCTACTACTATTACTCCACACATCGACCGCTATCCAGCATGCATCTAGTGTATTAAGTTCATAACAAACAGAGTAATGCCTTAAGCAAGATGACATGATGTAGAGGGATAAATTCATGCAATATGATATAAACCCCATCTTTTTACCCTTGATGGCAACAACATGATGCGTGCCTCGCTACCCCTTCTATCACTAGGTGAGGACACCGCACGGTATGAACCCAAAACCAAGCACTTCTCCCATTGCAAGAATTATAGATCAAGTTGGCCAAACGAAAACCATAACTTGAAGAGAATTACAAGGATACGAAATCATGCATATAAGAAATCAGAGGAGACTCAAATAATATTCATAGATAATCTGATCATAAATCCACAATTCATCGGATCTCGACAAACACACCGCAAAAGAAAGTTACATCGAATAGATCTCCATGAAGATCATGGGGAACTTTGTATTGAAGATCCAAGGGACAGAAGAAGCCATCTAGCTACTAGCTATGGACCTGAAGGTCTGTTGTGAACTACTCACGCATCATCGGAGAGGCAATGGTGTTGATGAATAAGCCCTCCGTGTCCGAATCCCCCTCCGGCAGGGCACCGGAACGGTCCCCACATGGGATCTTGCGGAGACAGAAGCTTGCGGCGACGGAAAAGTATTTTCGTGGCTCTCCCTGTTTGTTTCGGGATTTTAGGGAATTTATAGGAGAAAGAGGTAGGGAAAAGGAGGCAAGGGGGGCCCACGATCTTGCTAGGCACCCCCCCTAGGGCGCACCTAGGGGGCTCGTGACCTCCCACGAGACCTCCTGCCTTGGTTCTCAAGTCTTGTGGGTATCTTCTGTTATGGAAAAAATCATCCTGCAGGTTTTATTCCGTTTGGACTCCGTTTAATATTGTTTTCTGAAAAAGGTCAAAAACACGGAAAAACAGAAACTCGCACTAGGAACTGAGTTAATAGGTTAGTGCCAAAAATGATATAATAAGGCATATAAATGCATATAAGACATCCCAAGTTGATAATATAATAGCATGGAACAATCAAAAATTATAGATAGGTCGGAGACGTATCACCCCGCCACCCCCGGCCCCGCCGCCCACGACGCCACAGCTGCCCCTGCCGGTGAGCCCCCACACCCCCCCCCCCCCCCTGCATTTTGGATTGAAATCATTAAAAAAATTGTTAGCATATGTTAATATGTGTGAGAATGGTTAGTTCAGAGAAGAACATAAGTAGAAGTTGTGCAAATTTTGAAGAAATATCCAACTTTGAATGCACACTACTCATATATTCATGTTTCATGATGAAAATGTAAGGGAAATGCATTCTCAAGAATGTTTCAAAGTAGCGCAAATATAGTGGGAAATAATTTCATTGTTTTGGATTTTATGATATATTTGTCACTCTTTAATGTATTTCAGATATCCTTGTTTTACTTGGCCCCATCATTTGAAAATGTTGGTTAATACAAAAAGAGTAGACTTCGGTAGTATGTATGCAGAACATTCTAGCAGGTTTAGCAGAACACTCTAGCCTTAGCATTAGATAGAATAGCTTCGGTAGGGATTTTGTTTCTCTGTCAAGCACATAGTTCTATAAATATCTCAATATAGCATGAAAAAAGTAAATCAATGAAGCTAGTATGTGTGCCATAGTTATTTGGCAGCACTGTCTGTAATACACGAAATAAAAAATTAAGAAAGTACACCTCTTGTACGTATTGCTTTATTTATGTAGCTGAAGTTAGAACTAAACCACTGAAATGATCCTTCATAAACAGAAAATTTATGCCAGTCAGCAATTGTTTTTGTTGTTTGTATATTACCAGAGTTAGTAAATACATTAACATGAGCAAACTATATGACGACACTTCGATCTAGAATACAATATATCTCGTATCAGCTTAACCTCCTCACCTTGGGCATATAAAGATCTGTTAGTTCTCCAAAAGATTGATAATGTCTATTCAAACAATGTCAACTCTTAGACAAGTTCCTACATTAGCGATGCTCTCTTTGTTCATTGTATATCATCTTTCTTATGTAATTATGCTATGCATATTTGTTATAAAACTATGCTATGGATATGTGTTATGGAACTATGCTATGGATTATAGTTGTTCTTATTGTAGTTGTTGTAGTAGTTGTTGTAGTAGTGGTTGATGTTATTGTAGTTGTTATTTAGTTCTTAGCTTTTCAATTTTTTTATGTTGTACTAATTTCTCTTAATCTTTATCATGGCAGGTCAGCAGGTGTTGAAAGACAGTGGGTGTGGGTCCAGATCGCTCGACGGGTTCTTCTTCGGCGGCCCAAACGAGGGGTAGTACTTCCATTCCACCCCTATCTCTCCTTAGAGCCTTGGAAGACAGTCTGACGACACCACCCGCGGGTGCTTCTTTGTTGGCGGCATTGCCCACTGGGAGAGGTGTTGGTCGGGTAGGGAAGAAAGGGAAGGTTACAGGGAGAGGTGGTGGCCGCGGAAGAAGTAGGCGGACTGTTGCGCCATCCTCGCCACCACCACCAGCTCATTCACCTGAGCACAGGACTACTATGGTGGACCCGTTTGAGGAGGAGGCTACGGGGACTTCGGTCCACGAGCCTCGGGTGGACAGGCATTCGGCCCATGAGACTCCGGTCCAGGATTAGCCTCGGGTCGAGGTGCCTTCGGCCCATGAGACTCCGGTCCAGGATCAGCCTCGGGTCGAGGTGCCTTCGGCCCACGAGACTCCAGTTCCTGAGGCTGCATCCCAGGAGACTCCTGCCACACACGCTTCGGCGACGTGGAGAGGTCCGGATGGGGTGCCTGGCCGGATCGGTCCGAGGTGCCGGATTGGACCGAGGTGACATAATAAGGCTTACGTAGGACCGAGGTGCGAGAAGAACGGTCAAGTCCCTCCGTCGATGCCCGTCTTCTGTGCGATTGGCACAGTGAGTTTCATTTTAATGGTCATTATAAACTAGTATTAACAATTGAGTGTCATCATGCTAACTAAGACATTGCAAAATATCTTTTCTGTAGAATAACTCCCGAGCAGCATCGCACGACACTTCTCCATCGCAACCGTCTCCAAACGAAGCCGGCGCGAGCAACCCTCGTGTTTCTCCTCCTTGATGACCATGATGGTAAGTTTTCTCTAGTTCATTTTTGACATAATTAGATAATTTAGCTCCTCCTCCTCTAAAATGACATATTTAACCCAAGTTAGCTCCAAAACGACATATAGTTAGCTTGGCTTCCACCTAAATGACATAATTAGCTTAGTTAGCTCCAAAATGACCTATTTAATAAAAATGACATATACTTAGCTAAGTTATCTCATAAAGGACATAATAAGGCTTACGTAGATCCAAGATGACCTATTCCCCCAAACTTAGGTATAAAATGGCCTATAATTAGCATAGCTAGCTCCAAAATGGCTTAATAAGCATAGTTTGCTCCGAAATGACCTATTTAACCCAAGTTAGCTCCAAAAGGACCTATAATTAGCTAGGCTTCCACCTAAATGACATAATTAGCTTAGTTACCTCCAAAACGGACTATTTAATATAAATGACCTATACTTAGCTACATTATCTCCTAAATGACACAATAAGGACTAAGAGAAGAAGAGAAGAAGAAAAATTAAGAAGGAGAAGAAGAGAAAAAGTAGAAAATAAGAATAAGTAAAAGAAGCGGATAAATAAAAATAGAAATATAAATAAGAGGAAAAAGAAGAAGAAGAAGAAGAAGAAGAAGAAGAAGAATAGGAGGAAGAAGAGGGGAGGAGGAGGAGGAGGAGGAGGAGAAGAAGAAGAAGAGGAGAAGAGGAGAAGAAAGAGGCAAAATTAAAGAAGGAAGAAGAAGAAAAAGAGAAGAAGAAGAGAAGAAGAAGAGAAGAAGAAGGATAAGGAGGAGGAGGAGAAGGAGCCCTCCTTCTTCTCCTTCTTCTCCTTCTTCTCTCCTTCTTATTCTCCATCCTTCTTCTCCTTCTTCTTCTCCTCCTCCTTCTCCTTCTTCTTTTTTTCTCCTTCTTCTCTTCTTGATTCTTCTCTTTCTTCTTCAGTTTAGCTTATTTTCCCCCAACAAAAACATACTTAGCTAATTATCCTCCAAAATGACATAATTAGCTTAGTTAGGGTAAAAACATCATAAGAACATTGGTTAACTTACAACTTAGCTAATTATCCTCCAAAATTACATAATTAGCATAATTAGCTCCAAAATGGCCTATTTAATAAAAAAAATGACCTATATTAGCTAAGTTATATCCTAAATGACATAATAAGGCCTAAGAGAAGAAGAGAAGAAGAAAAAATAAGAAGGAGAAGAAGAGAAAAAATAAGAAAAGAAGAATAAGTAGAAGAAGAGGATAAAGAAAAACAAAAATAAAAATAAGAGGAAGAAGAATAAGAAGAAGAAGAAGAAGAAGAAGAAGAGGAATAAGAGGAGAAGAGGAGGAGGAGGAGGAGGAGGAGGAGAAGAAGAAGAAGAAGAGAAGAGGAGAAGAAAGAGGAAAAATGAAAAGAAGGAAGAAGAAGAGAATAAGAAGGAGAAGGAGGAGGAGGAGAAGGAGCCCCCCTTTTTCTCTCCTTCTTCTTCTCCCACCTTCTTCTCCTTCTTCTCCTTCTTCTCTCCTCCTTCTTCTCCTTCTTATTCTCCTCCTCCTTATCCTTCTTCTTTTTCTTCTCCTTCTTCTCTTCTTGCTTCATCTCTTTCTTCTTCAATTTAGCTTATTTTCCCCAACAAAGACATACTTAGCTAATTATCCTCAAAAATGACATAATTAGCTTAGTTAGGGTAAAAACATCATACAAACCTTGGTTAGCTCACAACTTAGCTAATTATCCTAAAAATGACATAATTAGCTTAGTTAGCTCCAAAATGGCCTATTTAATAAAAAATGACCTATACTTAGCTAAGTTCTATCCTAAATGACATAATAAGGCCTAAGAGAAGAAGAGAAGAAGAAAAAAATAAGAAGGAGAAGAAGAGAAAAAAGAAGAAAAGAAGAATAAGTAGAAGAAGAGGATACAAAAAATAGAAATAGAAATAAGAGGAAGAAGAAGAAGAAGAAGAGGAGGAGGAAGAAGAGGAGAAGAGGAGGGGAAGGAGGAGGAGCAGAAGAAGAAGAAGAAGAAGAAGAGAAGAGGAGGAGAAATAGGAAAAATGAAAAGAAGGAAGAAGAAGAAGAAGAGAAGAAGAAGAAAAGAAGAAGGAGAAGGAGGGTGAGGAGAAGGAGCCCTCCTTCTTCTCCTTATTATCTCCTCCTTCTTAATCTCCCTCCTTCTCCTTCTTCTTCTCCTTCTTATCTCCTCCTTCTTCTCCTCTTCTTCTCCTCCTCCTTCTCCTTCTTCTCTTATTGCTTCTTCTCTTTCTTCTTCAATTTAGCTTATTTTCCCCAACAAAGACATACTTAGCTAATTATCCTCAAAATCACATAATTACCTTAGTTAGGGTAAAAACATCATAAGAACCTTGGTTAGCTCAGAACTTAGCTAATTATCCTCCAAAATGACATATTTAGCTTAGTTAGCTCCAAAATGGCCTATTTAATAAAAAAATGACCTATACTTAGCTAAGTTCTATCCGAAATGACATAATAAGGCCTAAAAGAAGAAGAGAAGAAGAAAAATATAAGAAGGAGAAGGATAGAAAAAAGAAGAAAAGAAGGATAAGTAGAAGAAGAGGATAAAGAAAAATAGAAATAGAAATAAGAGGAAGAAGAAGAAGAAGAAGAAGAAGAAGAGGATGAAGAAGAGGAGAGGAGGAGGAGGAGAAGAAGAAGAAGAGGAGGAGGAGAAGAGGAGAAGAAAGAGGAAAAATGAAAAGAAGGAAGAAGAAGAAGAAGAAGAAGAGAAGAAGAAGGAGAAGGAGGAGGAGGATAAGGAGCCCTCCTTCTTCTCTCCTCCTTCTTCTCTCCTCCTTCTTCTTCTACCTCCTTCTTCTCCTTCTTATCTCATCCTTCTTCTTCTCCTCCTCCTTCTCCTTCTTCTTTTTCTTCTCCTTCTTATCTTCTTGCTTCTTCTCTTTCTTCTTCAATTTAGCTTATTTTCCCCCAACAAACACATACTTAGCTAATTATCCTTCAAAATGACATAATTATCTTAGTTAGGGTAAAAACATCATAAGAACCTTGGTTAGCTTACAACTTAGCTAATTATCCTCCAAAATGACATAATTAGCTAAGTTAGCTCCAAAATGGCCTATTTAATAACAAATTACCTATACTTAGCTAAATTATATCCTAAATTCCATAATAAGGCCTAAGAGAAGAAGAGAAGAAGAACAAAATAAGAAGGAGAAGAAGAGAAAAAAGAAGAAAAGAAGAATAAGTAGAAGAAGAGTATAAAGAAAAACAGAAATAGAAATAAGAGGAAGAAGAAGAAGAAGAGGAGGAGGAAGAAGATGAGAAGAGGAGGAGGAGGAGGAGGAGGAGGAGGAGGAGGAGAAGAAAGAGGAAAAAAGAAAAGAAGGAAGAATAAGAAGAAGAAGAAGAAGAAGAAGAATAAGAAGAGAAGAAGAAGAGAAGAAGGAGAAGGAGGAGGAGGACAAGGATCCCTCCTTCTTCTCCTTCTTATTCTCCCTCCTTCTTATCCTTCTTCCTATCCTTCTTCTCTACTCCTTATTCTCCTTCTTCTCCTCCTCCTCCTTCTCCTTCTTCTTTTTCTTCTACTTCTTCTCTTCTTGCTTCTTCTCTTTCTTATTCAATTTAGCTTATTTTCCCCCAACAAAGACATACTTAGCTAATTATCCTCCAAAATGACATAATTAGCTTATTTAGGGTAAAAACATCATAAGAACCTTGGTTATCTCACAACTTAGCTAATTATCCTCCAAAATGACATAATTAGCTTAGTTAGCTCCAAAATGGCCTATTTAATAAAAAATGACCTATACTTAGCTAAGTTATCTCCTAAATGACATAATCAGGCCCAAGAGAAGAAGAGAAGAAGAAAAAAATGAGAAGGAGAAGAATAGAAAAAAGAAGAAAAGAAAAATAAGTAGAAGAAGAGGATACAGAAAAATAGAAATAGAAATAAGAAGAAGAAGAAGAACAAGAACAAGAAGAAGAGGAAGAATAGGAGAAGAGGAGGGAGAGGAGGAGGAGGAGGAGGAGAAGAAGAAGAGAAGAGGAAAAGAAAGAGGAAAAATGAAAAGAAGGAAGAAGGAGAAGAAGAGAAGAAGAAGAGGAGAAGAAGGAGAAGGAGGATGAGGAGAAGGAGCCCTCCTTCTTCTCTCCTCCTTCTTCTTCTCCCTCCTTCTTCTTCTCCTTCTTCTCTCCTTCTTATTCTCCTCCTCCTTCTCCTTCTTCTTTTTCTTCTCCTTCTTCTCTTCTTGCTTCTTCTCTTTCTTCTTGAATTTAGCTTATTTTCCCCAACAAAGACATACTTAGCTAATTATCCTCAAAATGACATAATTAGCTTAGTTAGGGTAAAAACATAATAAGAACCTTGGTTAGCTCACAACTTAGCTAATTATCCTCCAAAATCACATAATTAGCTTAGTTAGCTCCAAAATGGCCTATTTAATAAAAAATTACCTATACTTAGCTAAGTTCTCTCCTAGATGACATAATAAGGCCTAGGAGAAGAAGAGAATAAGACAAAAATAAGAAGGAGAAGAAGAGAAAAAACAAGAAAATAAGAATAAGTATAAAAAGAGGATAAAGAAAAACAGAAATAGAAATAAGAGGAAGAAGAAGAAAAAGAGGAGGAGGAAGAAGAGGAGAAGAGGAGGAGGAGGAGAAGAAGAAGAAGGAGGAGGAGGAGAAGATGAGAAGATGAGAAGAGGAGAAGAAAGACGAAAAATGAAAAGAAGGAAGAAGAAGAACAAGAGAAGAAGAAGAGAAGAAGAAGGAGAAGGAGGAGGAGGAGAAGGAGCCCTCCTTCTTCTCCTGCTTCTCTCCTCCTTCTTCTTCTCCCTCCTTCTTATCCTTCTTATTCTCCTTCTTCTCTCCTCCTTCTTATCCTTCTTCTTCTCCTCCTCCTTCTCCTTCTTCTTTTCCTTCTACTTCTTCTCTTCTTGATTCTTCTCTTTCTTCTTCAATTTAGCGTATTTTCCCCAACAAAGACATACTTAGCTAATTGTCCTCCAAAATGACATAATTATCTTAGTTAGGGTAAAAACATCATAAGAACCTTGCTTAGCTCACAACTAAGCTAATTATCCTCCAAAATGACATAATTAGCTTAGTTAGATCCAAAAGGGCCTATTTAATAAAAAATGACCTATACTTAGCTAAGTTCTCTCCTAAATGACATAATAAGGCCTAAGAGAAGAAGATAATAAGAAAAAATAAGAAGGAGAATAAGAGAAAAAATAAGAAAATAATAATAAGTAGAAGAATAGGATAAAGATAGAAATAGAAATAAGAGGAAGAAGAAGAAGAAGAAGAAGAGGAGGAGGAAGAAGAGGAGAAGAGGAGGAGGAGGAGGAGGAGAAGAAGAAGAATAAGAAGAAGAAGAAGAAGAAGAAGAAGAGGAGAACAGGAGAAGATAGAGGAAAAATGAAAAGAAGAAGAAGAATAAGAAGAGAAGAAGAACAGAAGAAGAAGATAAGAAGAAGGAGAAGGGGGAGGAGGAGAAAGTAGCCCTCCTTCTTCTCCTTCTTCTCTCCTGCTTATTTTTATCCCTCCTTATTCTCCTTCTTCTTCTCCTTCTTCTCTCCTTCTTCTTATCCTCCTCCATCTCCTTCTTCTTTTTCTTCTCCTTCTTCTCTTATTGATTCTTCTCTTTCTTCTTTAATTTAGCTTATTTTCCCCAACAAATACATACTTAGCTAATTATCCTCAAAATGACATAATTAGCTTAGTTAGGGTAAAAACATAATAAGAACCTTGGTTAGCTCACAACTTAGCTAATTATCCTCCAAAATGACATAATTAGCTTAGTTAGCTCCAAAATGGCCTATTTAATAAAAAATGACTTATACTTAGCTAAGTTCTCTCCTAACTGACATAATAAGGCCTAGGAGAAGAAGAGAAGAAGAAAAAATAAGAAGGAGAAGAAGAGAAAAACAAGAAAATAAGAATAAGTAGAAAAAGAGGATAAAGAAAAACAGAAATAGAAATAAGAGGAAGAAGAAGAAGAGGAGGAGGAGGAAGAAGAGGAGAAGAGGAGGAGGAGGAGGAGGAGAAGAATGAGGAGGAGAAGATGAGAAGAGGAGAAGAAAGAGGAAAAATGAAAAGAAGGAAGAAGAAGAAGAAGAGAAGAAGAAGAGAAGAAGAAGGAGAAGGAGGAGGAGGAGAAGGAGCCCTCCTTCTTCTCCTGCTTCTCTCCTCCTTCTTCTTCTCCCTCCTTATCCTTCTTCTTCTCCTTATTCTCTCCTCCTTCTTATCCTTCTTCTTCTCATCCTCCTTCTCCTTCTTATTTTTATTCTCCTTCTTCTCTTCTTGATTCTTCTCTTTCTTCTTCAATTTAGCGTATTTTCCCCAACAAAGACATACTTAGCTAATTATCCTCCAAAATGACATAATTAGCTTAGTTAGGGTAAAAACATCATAAGAACCTTGGTTAGCTCACAACTTAGCTAATTATCCTGCAAAATGACATAATTAGCTTAGTTAGATCCAAAATGGCCTATTTAATAAAAAATGACCTATACTTAGCTAAGTTCTCTCCTGAATGACATAATAAGGCCTAAGAGAAGAAGATAATAAGAAAAAAAATAAGAAGGAGAAGAAGAGAAAAAAGAAGAAAAGAATAATAAGTAGAAGAAGAGGATAAAGAAAAATAGAAATAGAAATAAGAGGAAGAAGAAGAAGAAGAAGAAGAAGAAGAAGAAGAAGAGGAGGAGGAAGAAGAGGAGGAGAAGAAGAAGAAGAAAAAGAAGAAGAAGAAGAGGAGAAGAGGAGAAGATAGAGGAAAAATGAAAAGAAGGAAGAAGAATAAGAAGAGAAGAAGAACAGAAGAAGAAGATAAGAAGAAGGAGAAGGGGGAGGAGGAGAAAGTAGCCCTCCTTCTTCTCCTTCTTCTCTCCTACTTATTTTTCTCCCTCCTTATTCTCCTTCTTCTTCTGCTTCTTCTCTCCTTCTTCTTCTCCTCCTCCATCTCCTTCTTCTTTTTCTTCTCCTTCTTCTATTATTGATTCTTCTCTTTCTTCTTTAATTTAGCTTATTTTCCCCAACAAAGACATACTTAGCTAATTATCCTCAAAATGACATAATTAGCTTAGTTAGGGTAAAAACATAATAAGAACCTTGGTTAGCTCACAACTTAGCTAATTATCCTCCAAAATGACATAATTAGCTTAGTTAGCTCCAAAATGGCCTATTTAATAAAAAATGACTTATACTTAGCTAAGTTCTCTCCTAACTGACATAATAAGGCCTAGGAGAAGAAGAGAAGAAGAAAAAATAAGAAGGAGAAGAAGAGAAAAACAAGAAAATAAGAATAAGTAGAAAAAGAGGATAAAGAAAAACAGAAATAGAAATAAGAGGAAGAAGAAGAAGAGGAGGAGGAGGAAGAAGAGGAGAAGAGGAGGAGGAGGAGGAGGAGGAGAAGAATGAGGAGGAGAAGATGAGAAGAGGAGAAGAAAGAGGAAAAATGAAAAGAAGGAAGAAGAAGAAGAAGAGAAGAAGAAGAGAAGAAGAAGGAGAAGGAGGAGGAGGAGAAGGAGCCCTCCTTCTTCTCCTGCTTCTCTCCTCCTTCTTCTTCTCCCTCCTTATCCTTCTTCTTCTCCTTATTCTCTCCTCCTTCTTATCCTTCTTCTTCTCATCCTCCTTCTCCTTCTTATTTTTATTCTCCTTCTTCTCTTCTTGATTCTTCTCTTTCTTCTTCAATTTAGCGTATTTTCCCCAACAAAGACATACTTAGCTAATTATCCTCCAAAATGACATAATTAGCTTAGTTAGGGTAAAAACATCATAAGAACCTTGGTTAGCTCACAACTTAGCTAATTATCCTCCAAAATGACATAATTAGCTTAGTTAGATCCAAAATGGCCTATTTAATAAAAAATGACCTATACTTAGCTAAGTTCTCTCCTGAATGACATAATAAGGCCTAAGAGAAGAAGATAATAAGAAAAAAAATAAGAAGGAGAAGAAGAGAAAAAAGAAGAAAAGAATAATAAGTAGAAGAAGAGGATAAAGAAAAATAGAAATAGAAATAAGAGGAAGAAGAAGAAGAAGAAGAAGAAGAGGAGGAAGAAGAGGAGGAGAAGAAGAAGAAGAAAAAGAAGAAGAAGAAGAGGAGAAGAGGAGAAGATAGAGGAAAAATGAAAAGAAGGAAGAAGAATAAGAAGAGAAGAAGAACAGAAGAAGAAGATAAGAAGAAGGAGAAGGGGGAGGAGGAGAAAGTAGCCCTCCTTCTTCTCCTTCTTCTCTCCTACTTATTTTTCTCCCTCCTTATTCTCCTTCTTCTTCTGCTTCTTCTCTCCTTCTTCTTCTCCTCCTCCATCTCCTTCTTCTTTTTCTTCTCCTTCTTCTATTATTGATTCTTCTCTTTCTTCTTTAATTTAGCTTATTTTCCCCAACAAAGACATACTTAGCTAATTATCCTCAAAATGACATAATTAGCTTAGTTAGGGTAAAAACATAATAAGAACCTTGGTTAGCTCACAACTTAGCTAATTATCCTCCAAAATGACATAATTAGCTTAGTTAGCTCCAAAATGGCCTATTTAATAAAAAATGACTTATACTTAGCTAAGTTCTCTCCTAACTGACATAATAAGGCCTAGGAGAAGAAGAGAAGAAGAAAAAAGAAGAAGGAGAAGAAGAGAAAAACAAGAAAATAATAATAAGTAGAAAAAGAGGATAAAGAAAAACAGAAATAGAAATAAGAGGAAGAAGAAGAAGAGGAGGAGGAGGAAGAAGAGGAGAAGAGGAGGAGGAGGAGGAGGAGGAGGAGAAGAATGAGGAGGAGAAGATGAGAAGAGGAGAAGAAATAGGAAAAATGAAAAGAAGGAAGAAGAAGAAGAAGAAGAGAAGAAGAAGAGAAGAAGAAGGAGAAGGAGGAGGAGGAGAAGGAGCCCTCCTTCTTCTCCTGCTTCTCTCCTCCTTCTTCTTCTCCCTACTTATCCTTCTTCTTCTCCTTATTCTCTCCTCCTTCTTATCCTTCTTCTTCTCATCCTCCTTCTCCTTCTTATTTTTATTCTCCTTCTTCTCTTCTTGATTCTTCTCTTTCTTCTTCAATTTAGCGTATTTTCCCCAACAAAGACATACTTAGCTAATTATCCTCCAAAATGACATAATTAGCTTAGTTAGGGTAAAAACATCATAAGAACCTTGGTTAGCTCACAACTTAGCTAATTATCCTCCAAAATGACATAATTAGCTTAGTTAGATCCAAAATGGCCTATTTAATAAAAAATGACCTATACTTAGCTAAGTTCTCTCCTGAATGACATAATAAGGCCTAAGAGAAGAAGATAATAAGAAAAAAATAAGAAGGAGAAGAAGAGAAAAAAGAAGAAAAGAATAATAAGTAGAAGAAGAGGATAAAGAAAAATAGAAATAGAAATAAGAGGAAGAAGAAGAAGAAGAAGAAGAAGAAGAGGAGGAGGAAGAAGAGGAGAAGAGGAGGAGGAGGAGGAGAAGAAGAAGAATAAGAAGAAGAATAAGAAGAAGAAGAGGAGAACAGGAGAAGATAGAGGAAAAATGAAAAGAAGAAGAAGAATAAGAAGAGAAGAAGAACAGAAGAAGAAGATAAGAAGAAGGAGAAGGGGGAGGAGGAGAAAGTAGCCCTCCTTCTTCTCCTTCTTCTCTCCTACTTATTTTTCTCCCTCCTTATTCTCCTTCTTCTTCTGCTTCTTCTCTCCTTCTTCTTCTCCTCCTCCATCTCCTTCTTCTTTTTCTTCTCCTTCTTCTATTATTGATTCTTCTCTTTCTTCTTTAATTTAGCTTATTTTCCCCAACAAAGACATACTTAGCTAATTATCCTCAAAATGACATAATTAGCTTAGTTAGGGTAAAAACATAATAAGAACCTTGGTTAGCTCACAACTTAGCTAATTATCCTCCAAAATGACATAATTAGCTTAGTTAGCTCCAAAATGGCCTATTTAATAAAAAATGACTTATACTTAGCTAAGTTCTCTCCTAACTGACATAATAAGGCCTAGGAGAAGAAGAGAAGAAGAAAAAATAAGAAGGAGAAGAAGAGAAAAACAAGAAAATAAGAATAAGTAGAAAAAGAGGATAAAGAAAAACAGAAATAGAAATAAGAGGAAGAAGAAGAAGAGGAGGAGGAGGAAGAAGAGGAGAAGAGGAGGAGGAGGAGGAGGCGGAGAAGAATGAGGAGGAGAAGATGAGAAGAGGAGAAGAAAGAGGAAAAATGAAAAGAAGGAAGAAGAAGAAGAAGAGAAGAAGAAGAGAAGAAGAAGGAGAAGGAGGAGGAGGAGAAGGAGCCCTCCTTCTTCTCCTGCTTCTCTCCTCCTTCTTCTTGTGCCTCCTTATCCTTCTTCTTCTCCTTATTCTCTCCTCCTTCTTATCCTTCTTCTTCTCATCCTCCTTCTCCTTCTTATTTTTATTCTCCTTCTTCTCTTCTTGATTCTTCTCTTTCTTCTTCAATTTAGCGTATTTTCCCCAACAAAGACATACTTAGCTAATTATCCTCCAAAATGACATAATTAGCTTAGTTAGGGTAAAAACATCATAAGAACCTTGGTTAGCTCACAACTTAGCTAATTATCCTCCAAAATGACATAATTAGCTTAGTTAGATCCAAAATGGCCTATTTAATAAAAAATGACCTATACTTAGCTAAGTTCTCTCCTGAATGACATAATAAGGCCTAAGAGAAGAAGATAATAAGAAAAAAAATAAGAAGGAGAAGAAGAGAAAAAAGAAGAAAAGAATAATAAGTAGAAGAAGAGGATAAAGAAAAATAGAAATAGAAATAAGAGGAAGACGAAGAAGAAGAAGAAGAAGAAGAGGAGGAGGAAGAAGAGGAGGAGAAGAAGAAGAAGAAAAAGAAGAAGAAGAAGAGGAGAAGAGGAGAAGATAGAGGAAAAATGAAAAGAAGGAAGAAGAATAAGAAGAGAAGAAGAACAGAAGAAGAAGATAAGAAGAAGGAGAAGGGGGAGGACGAGAAAGTAGCCCTCCTTCTTCTCCTTCTTCTCTCCTACTTATTTTTCTCCCTCCTTATTCTCCTTCTTCTTCTGCTTCTTCTCTCCTTCTTCTTCTCCTCCTCCATCTCCTTCTTCTTTTTCTTCTCCTTCTTCTATTATTGATTCTTCTCTTTCTTCTTTAATTTAGCTTATTTTCCCCAACAAAGACATACTTAGCTAATTATCCTCAAAATGACATAATTAGCTTAGTTAGGGTAAAAACATAATAAGAACCTTGGTTAGCTCACAACTTAGCTAATTATCCTCCAAAATGACATAATTAGCTTAGTTAGCTCCAAAATGGCCTATTTAATAAAAAATGACTTATACTTAGCTAAGTTCTCTCCTAACTGACATAATAAGGCCTAGGAGAAGAAGAGAAGAAGAAAAAATAAGAAGGAGAAGAAGAGAAAAACAAGAAAATAAGAATAAGTAGAAAAAGAGGATAAAGAAGAACAGAAATAGAAATAAGAGGAAGAAGAAGAAGAGGAGGAGGAGGAAGAAGAGGAGAAGAGGAGGAGGAGGAGGAGGAGGAGGAGAAGAATGAGGAGGAGAAGATGAGAAGAGGAGAAGAAAGAGGAAAAATGAAAAGAAGGAAGAAGAAGAAGAAGAAGAGAAGAAGAAGAGAAGAAGAAGGAGAAGGAGGAGGAGGAGAAGGAGCCCTCCTTCTTCTCCTGCTTCTCTCCTCCTTCTTCTTCTCCCTACTTATCCTTCTTCTTCTCCTTATTCTCTCCTCCTTCTTATCCTTCTTCTTCTCATCCTCCTTCTCCTTCTTATTTTTATTCTCCTTCTTCTCTTCTTGATTCTTCTCTTTCTTCTTCAATTTAGCGTATTTTCCCCAACAAAGACATACTTAGCTAATTATCCTCCAAAATGACATAATTAGCTTAGTTAGGGTAAAAACATCATAAGAACCTTGGTTAGCTCACAACTTAGCTAATTATCCTCCAAAATGACATAATTAGCTTAGTTAGATCCAAAATGGCCTATTTAATAAAAAATGACCTATACTTAGCTAAGTTCTCTCCTGAATGACATAATAAGGCCTAAGAGAAGAAGATAATAAGAAAAAAAATAAGAAGGAGAAGAAGAGAAAAAAGAAGAAAAGAATAATAAGTAGAAGAAGAGGATAAAGAAAAATAGAAATAGAAATAAGAGGAAGAAGAAGAAGAAGAAGAAGAAGAAGAAGAAGAGGAGGAGGAAGAAGAGGAGAAGAGGAGGAGGAGGAGAAGAAGAAGAAGAAGAAAAAGAAGAAGAAGAAGAGGAGAAGAGGAGAAGATAGAGGAAAAATGAAAACAAGGAAGAAGAATAAGAAGAGAAGAAGAACAGAAGAAGAAGATAAGAAGAAGGAGAAGGGGGAGGAGGAGAAAGTAGCCCTCCTTCTTCTCCTTCTTCTCTCCTACTTATTTTTCTCCCTCCTTATTCTCCTTCTTCTTCTGCTTCTTCTCTCCTTCTTCTTCTCCTCCTCCATCTCCTTCTTCTTTTTATTCTCCTTCTTCTATTATTGATTCTTCTCTTTCTTCTTTAATTTAGCTTATTTTCCCCAACAAAGACATACTTAGCTAATTATCCTCAAAATGACATAATTAGCTTAGTTAGGGTAAAAACATAATAAGAACCTTGGTTAGCTCACAACTTAGCTAATTATCCTCCAAAATGACATAATTAGCTTAGTTAGCTCCAAAATGGTCTATTTAATAAAAATGACCTATACTTAGCTAAGTTCTCTCCTAAATGACATAATAAGGCCTAGGAGAAGAAGAGAGGAAGAAAAAATAAGAAGGATAAGAAGAGAAAAAACAAGAAAATAAGAATAAGTAGAAAAATAGGATAAAGAAAAACAGAAATAGAAATAATAGGAAGAAGAAGAGGAGGAGGAGGAAGAAGAGGAGAAGAGGAGGAGGAGGAGGAGGAGGAGGAGAAGAAGAATGAGGAGGAGAAGATGAAAAGAGGAGAAGAAAGAGGAAAAATGAAAAGAAGGAAGAAGAAGAAGAAGAAGAGAAGAAGAAGAGAAGAAGAAGGAGAAGGAGGAGGAGGAGAAGGAGCCCTCCTTCTTCTACTGCTTCTCTCCTCCTTCTTCTTCTCCCTCCTTCTTATCCATCTTCTTCTCCTTATTCTCTCCTCCTTCTTATCCTTCTTCTTCTCCTCCTCCTTCTCCTTCTTCTTTTTCTTCTCCTTCTTCTCTTCTTGATTCTTCTCTTTCTTATTCAATTTAGCGTATTTTCCCCAAGAAAGACATACTTAGCTAATTATCCTCCAAAATGACATAATTAGCTTAGTTAGGGTAAAAACATCATAAGAACCTTGGTTAGCTCAAAACATAGCTAATTATCCTCCAAAATGACATAATTAGCTTAGTTAGATCCAAAATGGCCTATTTAATAAAAAATGACCTATACTTAGCTAAGTTCTCTCCTAAATGACATTAGAAGGCCTAAGAGAAGAAGATAATTAGAAAAAAATAAGAAGGAGAAGAAGAGAAAAAAGAAGAAAAGAATAATAAGTAGAAGAAGAGGATAAAGAAAAATAGAAATAGAAATAAGAGGAAGAAGAAGAAGAAGAAGAAGAAGAGGAAGAAGAGGAGAAGAGGAGGAGGAGAAGAAGAAGAAGAAGAAGAAGAAGAAGAAGAAGAAGAGGAGAAGAGGAGAAGATAGAGGAAAAATGAAAAGAAGGAAGAAGAATAAGAAGAGAAGAAGCACATAAGAAGAAGAGAAGAAGAAGGAGAAGGGGGAGGAGGAGAAGTAGCCCTCCTTCTTCTCCTTCTTCTCTCCTGCTTATTTTTCTCCCTCCTTATTCTCCTTCTTATTCTCCTTCTTCTGCTCCTCCTCCATCTCCTTCTTCTTTTTCTTCTCCTTCTTATCTTATTGATTCTTCTCTTCCTTCTTCAATTTAGCTTATTTTCCCCCAACAAATACATACTTAGCTAATTATCCTCCAAAATGACATAATTGCCTTAGTTGGGGTAAAAACATCATAAGAACCTGGTTAGCTCACAACTTAGCTAATTATCCTCCAAAATAACATAATTAGCTTAGTTAGCTCCAAAATGGCCTATTTAATAAAAAATGACCTATACTTAGCTAAGTTCTCTCCTAAATGACATAATAAGGCCTAAGAGAAGAAGAGAAGAAGAAAAAATAATAAGGGGAAGAAGAGAAAAGGAAGAAAGGAAGAATAAGTAGAAGAAGAGGATAAAGAAAAATAGAAATAGAAATAAGAGGAAGAAGAAGAGGAGGAGGAGGAGGAACAAGAGGAGGAGGAGGAGGAGGAGGAGGAGGAGAAGGAGAAGAAGAAGAGGAGAAGAGGAGAAGAAAGAGGAAAAATGAAAAGAAGCAAGAAGAAGAAGAAGCGAAGAAGAAGAAGAAGAGAAGAAGAAGAGAAGGAGAAGGAGAATGGGAAGGAGGAGAAGGAGCCCTCCTTCTTCTCCTTCTTCTCTCCTCCTTCTTATTCTCCCTCCTTCTTCTTCCCCTTCTTCTCTCCTCCTTCTTCTCCTTCTTCTTCTCCTCCTCCTTCTCCTTCTTCTTTTTCTTCTCATTCTTCTCTTCTTGCTTCTTCTCTTTGTTTTTCAATTTAGCTTATTTTCCCCAATAAAGACATAATTAGCTAATTACCCTCCAAAATGACATAATTAGCTCAGTTAGGGTAAAAACATCATAAGAACCTTGGTTAGTTCACAACTTAGCTAATTATCCTCCAAAATTACATGATTAGCTTAGTTAGCTCCAAAATGGCCTATTTAATAAAAAATGACCTATACTTAGCTAAGTTCTCTCGTAAATGCCATAATAATGCCTAAGAGAAGAAGAGAAGAAGAAAAAAAAATAAGAAGGAGAAGAAGAGAAAAAGGAAGAAAAGCAGAAGAAGTAGAAGAAGATGATAAAGAAAAATAGAAATAAGAGGAAGAAGAAGAAGAAGAGGAGGAGCAGGAATAAGAGGAGAAGAGGAGGAGGGGGAGGAGGAGAATAAGAGGAGAAGAGGATAAAAAGAGGAAAAATGAAAAGAAGGAAGAAGAAAAAGAGAAGAAGAAGAGAAGGAGAAGGAGAAGGAGGAGGAGGAGGAGAAGGAGCCCTCCTTCTTCTCTCCTCCTTCTTCTTCTCCCTCCTTCTTATCCTTATTCTTCTCTTTCTTCTCTCCTCCTTCTCCTCCTTCTCTAAGTTCTCTCCTAAATGACATAATTATCTAAGTTCTCTCCTAAATGACATAATTAGCTAAGTTCTCTCCTAAATGACATAATTAGCCCATTTAGCTCCAAAAAGACATAGTTAGCTAATTGAGCTCCAAGAAGAGGAGAAGAGGAGAAATGAAAAGGAAGAAGAAAAAGAAGAGAAAAAGAAGAGAAGGAGAAGGAGAAGGAGGAGGAGAAGAAGAAGAGAAGAATGAGAAGGAGGAGAAGAAGGAGCCCTCCTTCTTCTTCTCTCCTTCTTCTTCTCTCCTCCGTCTTCTCCTTCTTCTCCTCATCCTTCTCCTTCTCCTCCTCCTCCTCCTTATTCTTGTTTTTATTCTCCTTCTTCTCTTCTTACTTCTTCTCTTTCTTCTTCAATTTAGCTTATTTGTCATATATATGTTCTTCTTCTTCTTCTTCTGACTTTCTTATTCCCATTTTGCAGATTGGATGTACTACATGAATGGAAGCTGGCATTGGAGTGCTTTAGTTCTAGTTTTTATTTGAGTTGATGAACAATGTGGAACTATATGTATATGTATGTATGGATGAACAATATATGTGGAACTATATGTATGTATATATGGATGAAACTTTATATGTGTTAGTTCTTTCGATATATGGGATGTACGTTGATGAACAAATGGCATTGATGAACTTTATATGTATATCATATATGTGTTGTGACCTATATATCATATATGTGCTATGAATTATATATATGTTTTGTGAAATAGAAAAAATAAACAAAAATGTCACAATATGGGCTCTTTGCCGTTTGCCAACTGATGGCAAAGGCCTTTGCCATCAGGCAGCTGACGGCAAAGGCCTTTGCCATCAGGAAGCTGACGGCAAAGGTGCCACGTGGCACCCAGCTGTGCAACCTGGGCAGCAGCAGCTGGCCATATGGGCTCTTTTGCCGTCCGCTGCCTCGGGAGGCTGACGGCAAAGCGGTAGGGAGGCAGACGTCAAAGAAGCCGACAAGCGTTGGCCCAACTCTGTGCTAGCCCATAGAAGCATACGACAAAGATGGGGAGGGAAGCAGACGGCAAAGATTCAGAGGGAAGCAGATAGCAAAGCCTCCGTTAGCCCTAACGGAGGCGTCGCCCGTCAGCTGCCGTCTCAATCTCTTTGCCGACTTCTCAGTGTCTGACACGGACGGCAAAGAGCTTTGTCGTCCGCTTAGGGTAGGCTGACGGCAAAGAAGCTACAATGCCGTCGTAGGCTGACGCGGAATCTTTGCCGACAGGTGGCAGACGGCAAAGCTCTTTGCCGTCGGTGTAGACCTCTTTGCCGTTTGTGATGGCAGACGGCAAAGAAGTTGAGTCCTGTAGTGAACCATTGAAGCACAAGATTGGAGAGAAGACATCACATAGCTACTGGTCATGGACTCATGGTCCAAGGAGGACTACTCACGGCACGTCCGGGAAGCGTCCATGGCGGTGGAGAAGCTCCCGGAGGTCAATCCTCCCTCCGGCAGGGTGCCGGGAAGAGGTCTCCCGACGCTCCCAATCTCGGAAGCGCTGGGGCGACAGAATGATGGAGAAATTCGCGATTCCAGAAGTTGTCGAAGGGTTTCCTCTCGGGACTCTAAATATAGGCCAAAGGAGGGCACCGGAGAAGGTGGGACCCACCCAGGTGGCCTCCTGGCCCATCTTCAGTGATCCAGAAGCTTCTGTTTCGCTAATTTTTTATATATTTTTCTGGAATATTTCGGGCTTCGGAAAATTGGGTAAAAGCCCCTGCAAAATAGACATCAGCAGACAGAAACTGGCACTGGGTGCGCTGAGTTAGTAGGTTAGTCCAAATATGTGTAAAATGATATAAAAGTGTAGCAAAACATATAACAATGTTACCCAAAAGATCATGGAACAAGCAGAAATTATAGATATGTTTAGGACGTATCAACATCCCCAAGCTTAAATCATGCTCGTCCTCAAGTAGATAAATGATAACACAATAATTTATGTGGTGACATGCTAACACACATATAATAACTTCAAAGTAAATCAAGCGAGATATGCAATTCAAGTCAAGACAATAACAAGCAAGAGTCTATATGTAGTATTGAGTTTAGCAAAGTAAAAACATAAAGGTGCAAGAGCTCTCGCTGTCCGTGACTCAAATGTCTCCAAATGGTGTTTGCGTGCAAGAAGTGGGAGATGGGTTGAGATCATAAAATATATTTTTAATTGAGAACTCAATCTACTAAAAATTTCACACTTAATCTCCTTTGAAATCTTATTTTGACTCATCCCGAGACCACTAGTCAGGCACAAGTCAAAGTGATCCTCTCCCTTTCGATTTTGAGCACTCATGCAATGGATGAGCATAAGCAAGATATGTTGGCACTTAGGATGGCAAATAGAATAATGATGGGGAACTAAGACAAAAAGGTGTGAAAGTCTCACATCAATGAGGACAACCATAGGCGAGAGAAAGCCAAATGATAGATATGATGTGAGGAGTAGGGATTGCCATGTATTGCATGCACATATGAGCTAAGATAAGCTCTCCAATGGAACTAGTGGGGGTGCATCCAAATTGTTTGCTCATGAAGACCTAGAGCTCATTTGAGGAGGCTCATCATTGGAATATGCAAACCAAGTTCTATAGTGTAAGGTCCCCCACATAGTTATGCATGAATGATAATCTCTATGTAGTACAAATATAACAATGGAGTACGAGTGTGGATCTTTCAAAAGGGATAGTAGTGTTGCCCCTTCTCTCTTTTTATTTATTTTTCTTTTTCCTTTTTCTCTCTTTTATTTTTTGTGGCCTCTTTGGCTCTTTCTTTTATCTCTCATTTGTCCTCTTTGGGATCTTTTCCTCTCTTAAGGGAAACACTCTATGTTTTACATGAATAAAAAGAAAAATCATCACACTTTATAAGAAGTAGTCAACATAAAGACAAGTGAAAACTATCATGATGTATGCAAATGTATGCCTCTGCCAGTGTAGCAGGATATGCAATGATACAAGTGCGTCATGTAGCAACAATTGGAGCAAGGCCAAAATATCATGCGGCTCTACGATCAAGCAAAAGCATGTATGACATGAAGATCAAGTCATGAGATGGTGGGTGTTGCATGGCAATGTATCTCGGAAAGGCTATGGAAATGCCTTAATAGGTAGGTATGGTGGCTGTTTTGAGGAAGGATATAATGAGGCTTATGTATGACAGAGCGTATCATATCATGGGCTTGGATGCACCTAAGGAGTTTGCACCAACTCTCAATGTGAGAAAGGGCAATATACGGTACCGAAGAGGCTAGCAAAATATGGATGGTGGAAGTGCCAACATTCGAATACTCACATTAGTCCGAAGAGCTCATACACTTATTATGTAACTCTCTATCTAGTTAGGAAATTCACAAAGAGACAAGTACCCCGAGGAGAAATGTTTGGGGGTTTGGTTATCCTTGCGCATCCTTGACTCATGGTAATGTGAGGGTACTCTATATATTCCAACCCCTCCAGAGGTTAGCTATCAATTTAGTAGCTAGAGTTCTCAACTAATTTTTAGTTTTTGAAAAACACACGGATTTCCCAAAATACGACACCTATCACTAATGGGGTCAAGCTCTTGGCACCAATAGTCCAAACATTACTCAAATCAATACCTCAAAACTATTGCAAGTTACTACTATACTTAAATAGCAACCTCATTTACCTACTCATGCAAGACACACAACTCAGTGCAACGAGCCAACTCTCTAAACAAGATAAGCATGATAACTCAAGAGAGTTCCAGAAGAAACCTAAATAATATCTCTTAAAAAGATAAGCATGAAAACTAAGAGCTAAGCATGACAGTAGCTATGAAAAGATGAAGAACACATAAAAGGGATAAGCATGAAAACCTATGTTGTGTTCTAGAGTGGAATGGAGCGTGTCTCTCTCCCAAACAAGGTAGGCTAGGTTAGGACATGTTCTGAACATCAAGCAAAACTAAAACAAACTAAAGAGTAAAGAGCGAGACGCTCCAAGCATAGCACATATCATATGAAGTGATAAAAAAATAGCATGGAGATGGATGAACTGATGATTGCTGATAGAGAAGGGGATGCACGGGGGCATCCCCAATCTTAGACGCTTGAGTCTCCTTTGAATATTTATTGGGGTGCATGGGGGCATCCCCAAGCTTGAGCGCTTGACACTCATGTATCTTCTTTCATCATCTCCCATCGCATACTTGAAAACTCCCTTCATACAGAACTCATCATAAGCTGATTAGAGTGGTTAGTTCCCTTAATAAAACAATTCATTACCTGCTGGAAATAAAGATTTTCATGAAAATATACTTCTTCTTATGAATGCCAAAAGGTTTTTGCAAATAAAAAGTAAGCTTACTATTTGCAAAACAACGAAAACGGAAAACATGGCAGAATCTGTGAAAAACAGAACAACAGGTAGTAAATAATTTATTCGAGCACTTCTGCAACTCAAATAAAAAAACTCAGAACAAATGCCAGAAAGGAAATTATATAGAGCGTGTTTTCAAAAAAAATCAGATCAAAAAGATGATCTGGTGATTTTTAGCTAATGTTTGTGTCAAGTAGACATAATCTGTTTCTGGATAGCATGTCACAATTTTTGAAATTTCTTGCAATCGGAGGCTATAACTTGGCACAAAGCTTAAAAATAAAAATACAATAATGTTGCTACAGTAGTAACAAGCATCAAGACCACTAAAACAGAAAGTAAAAACAAATTGGGTTGCCTCACAACAAGCGCTTTCTTTTATGCCATTGAGCTAGGCATAATGCAAGAAGATAAAGTGTTATCAACTCCAAAAGAATAACTTGCCCGAGTAATGGAATCATAAGGTAACTTAATCTTCTTTCTAGGGAGGTGTTCCATTCCCTTTTTAAGAGGAAATTGGAATTTAATAATTCCCTCTATCATGTCAATGATAGCACCAACGGTGCGGAGAAAAGGACGTCCCAAAATAACTGGACAAGAAGGATCACATTCAATGTCCAAAATAAGAAAATCAATGGGCGCATAATTATCAATGACAATAATAAGAACATCATCAATTCTCCCTAAAGGTTTATTTATGGAAGAATCAATAAGACGAACACCAAAAGAACATGGATCATAAGGTTTCCAATCAAGCATATCATACATTCTTTTGGGCATAACGGAAGCACTAGCTCCAACATCAAACAAAGCAAACCAAGAGATATTATTCAATTTTATTTTGACCATAGGATCCCCACCATCTTATAGTTTCCTAGGAATAGAAGTCTCTAGCTTGAGCTTCTCCTCCCTAGCTTTGATAAGAGCATTGGTAATATGCTCGGTGAAGGCAATATTAGGCGTACTAGTGTGGGGTCTTTAGCCATTCTTTGCAAAAAGGTGATAACTTTGGAGAGACTATTGTCAAAATCAAGGTTACTACCATTAATTAAAGTGGTAGTAATGTCATCTAAGCTCATTCTTTTGGTAGTCTCTAAATTCAAAGGACGTTCTTGTCCTATAGTTGAGGTATTAGCATCACCATTAATAGGTCCATTGGGACTAGGAGTGTGATGGGTGCTAAAAGTTTTGAGATCCTCAACAATTTGTATAGTTGCAATGGTAGTGTGTGTAGGAAGGATCTTAATTCTCTCTTCCTCTTTATTTTCTCTAGCCCATCTATCTTTAAGTTTGGCTAGTGTTCTTATGTTCTCATTAATTTGGACTTGGATAGCATCCATGGGTGTGGTGTTCCTTTCCTCAAGTGGGGAAGTTCTAATTTTAAGCATCTCTACATCATGAGCTATGTTGTCCACCTTCAAAGAGAGACTATCTATTTTTTCTAGTTTCTCTTCTACACTCTTGTTGAAGGCTTTTTGAGAAGTGATAAAATCCTTTAGCATGCTCTCTAATTCAGAAGTGGAGTTTTTGGTGCTAGGATAATTGTTATTGTTCCCATAGTTGTTGGATGGGAACGGTCTAGGATTGCTACCAAAATTACTCCTATAAGCATTGTTATTGAAGTTGTTCATAGAAATAAAATTAACATCCACTTGCTCTCTTTCTTGAGCAACCAAAGAATTTAACGGAACATCATGAGGATCTTAGTAAGTAGAGTCATGATCATGTCAACCTTATCATTAAGGGAGGAGATCTCCTCAACAGAGTTTACCTTCCTACCTGTTGGAGCTCTCTTGGTGTGCCATTGAGACTAATTTTTCATCATCTCATCCAATAGCTTTGTGGCAGCACCAAGTGTAGTTGACATAAAGGTTCCTCCCATGGCCGAGTCTAATAGATTCCGCGAGGTAAAGTTCAATCATGCATAGAAAGTTTGGATAAGCATCCAAGTAGTCAAACCATGTGTAGGGTAATTCTTAACAAGAGATTTCATATGTTCCCAAGCTTGAGCAACATGTTCATTATCCAATTGTCTAAAATTCATAATGTTACTACTCAATTGGATAATCTTAGCAGGCGGGTAATAATTCCCAATAAAAGCTGTTGACAACCTCTCTGTACTTGTTGATGACTGTGTAAGGGAAATCTGCTACTGACTACGTCTCCACCTTCCACTTGGCTAATCTTAGCAGGCGGGTAATAATACATCTCCACTTGCTTGATGACTATGAGGTTTATCGAACCAAGAGGACTCCTAGGCTCAACAAGTAGGTGTCTTCCACCCTGGCGCTAGCAGAAGACGTGGACGTGCACACACAACAAATAACTTTGCTCCCAACAAGTACAGAGAGGTTGTCAATCTCTCCGGCCTTGTATTTTGCAAAGGATCAAAACACAAGCGGGAAAGTAATAGTGATTGCAACGGAAAAGTAAATGAAAGCGGTAAATAATAGAGGTGTAAACAATGATGGTGATATGGATCGGAGTCACATGATGTTCACTAGTGATGTCTCTCTCCCAAAAGATGATAAACAACTATGCTTGGGTAAACAAATCACACTTGGACAATTACCAGAATTATGATCGCACCGTAATGCTAATTATGCTACTTGATAGTTAGAGGTTCAATAGTAATGGGCAGTACGCCAAGACAAGTAGACTATTTATTCATCAACATTTACTTACTAATAATCCAACTTGAGATATCTATCCAGAACATCTCGCCGGTTTTAAGTTGTGAGCCCCACCCAAAGTGTAAACTCAAAGCAACAGACAACTGCATTAACGAACTATGCGTAAGGTAAACAATCCTTGCAACCGTGATCACAAGCACAATTGTTTTCTCCCTGGTGGCAACAAGCACATCCCCTAGTCTCATGTTTATGTCACTCAAGCTAGACATCGAGGGGCATGAACCCACAATCATGCATAACGCTCCCTCTTGGAGTTACAATCTACAACTCGGCCAAAGCAGTAAATAGCAACGGAAAACATGCATGAATCACTAAGGAACATAATATAAAAGGATAATCAAATATATAACTCATAACAATCTAAACATAATCTCATAATCCATCGGATCCCAACAAACTGAGCATAGCAATAGCAAGAGAATTACATAGATGCCTTGATCATGTAGGGCAGCTCACAAGTACTAACCATTGAAGCACAAGATTCGAGAGAAGACATCACATAGCTACTGATCATGGACTCATGGTCCAAGGAGGACTACTCACGGCACGTCCGGGAAGCGTTCATGGCGATGGAGAAGCTCCCGGAGGTCAACCCTCCCTCCGTCAGGGTGCCGGGAAGAGGTCTCCTGACGCTCCCGATCTCAGAAGCGCTGCGGTGGAGGAACGACGGAGAAATTCGCGATTCCAGAAGTTGTCGAAGGGTTTCTTCTCGGGACTCTAAATATAGGCCAAAGGAGGGCACCGGAGGAGGTGGGACCCACCTAGGCGGCCTCCTAGCCCCCCTCTGGCCCATCTTCGGCGATCCGGAAGCTTTTGTTTCGCTGATTTTTTATATATTTTTTCTGGAATTTTCCGGGCTTTGGAAAATTGGGTAAAAGCCCGTGCAAAATAGACATCAACACACAGAAACTGGCACTGGGTGCACTGAGTTAGTAGGTTAGTCCAAATATGTGTAAAATGATATAAAAGTGTAGCAAAACATATAACAATGACACCCAAAAGATCATGGAACAAGCAAAAATTATAGATACGTTTGGGACATATCAACCCTCGGGTGGACTGTTGGCTACATCTCTGTCAACGCGTCATAAAGACGGGCACGTGTAGCGTATAGCTCCACAGTCAGAGCTCGAAAAGCATGATCCACTGCCTTAGTGTACTGCACCAGAACCCGTGTGTCGTAGCGACGCGTCACGTAGGGGGCGAAGACAGTGAGGTTGGACTGGTCGTTGCGCTCCCAAATGCGAGCAGTGTAGGCAGTGAGATCAGACCCAGTCTCATCCCCAGCACGAGCATACATGATGTATATGAAAGCAGACCCCTCCAGGTGAGGGTACGCTCCATGAAGACGGGTGATAGCGATATAGGCCGCATCATGGACGGCCATCTCGATCGACAATCCAGTACCGCAGAAGGTGTGGCACTCGCGGGTGGAGTTGCCCATCTGGTCAAAGATGTGAACCTCGGCCTGGTACTGGTACTGGTTGAACTCGCGGAAGTCCTCATACACAGTGTACTCGGGGTACCAGCGATATCCCATCCTGGTCAAGAGGTCGACCAAAATGGCCGGGAACCCAGTCGTCTGAGTGGCCAGTGTTAGGCGCATGTGCTGCCTTGCGGGATGCATCTGAAAAGAAAGATTTAAGGATTTCAAATGACACTGTGTGTAACATATTATCAGAACAACAAGATTGGATAGTCCAGCCCTCTGGGTCGGTGTGATTACGAGAACCTAATGTTAGAGTTAGTAAATTATTTAACCCTAAAGAGAAGAGAGAGTAGAACCCAGTGCATAGAAAAGGAGTAAAAGATACAAATACCACCCAATTGAGATGTGGGCCCGTAAGCCACAACATCAAAGTTAGTAAGTTTTTCAAACACTAGACTCAACTTCGGCCAAGGAGTTGGAAAGGGGGCTACCTATAGGCAGTCGGCTCTGATACCAACTTGTGACGCCCTCGATTTGATCGTATGCTAAACATACACGCAAATGCGTACGACGAAGCTCAAGGACTCACGGGAAGATATCACAACACAACACTAGACACAAATAAAATAAACATGCTTCATATTACAAGCCAGGGGCCTCGAGGGCTAGAATACAGAAGCTCGATAAACACACGAGTCAGCGGAAGCAACAAATATCTGAGTACAAACATAAACATGGGGTGCCTTAGAGAAGGCTAGCACAAAAGATACAAGGATCAAACGTGGTGAGGCCTCCTGTTTGGGAACCTCCTAACTACTCCTGGTCTTCAGCGGCCTCCACATAGTGGTAGGCACCGTCGAGGTAGCAGTCGTCGTCGGCAGGATACTCCATCTCCTAGGCTCCATCATCTGGTCGCAGCAACAGATCAAGGGGACAAAGGGGGAGCAAAGCAACGATGAGTACTCATCCAAAGTACTCGCAAGACTGACATCAGAACTATGCTAAGTATGCATCGGTATCAAAGGAAGGGGTTTTATGTGGACTGGCTGCAGCAATGCGAGAATAGAGAGAAGGCCTAGTCCTATCGAAGACTAGCATCTTCACGGGTCTTGCAGCAATAGACGAGAGTAGAACATGTAACACAAATAATAGTCATATTGTTGCAGCAATAATTAATATGAGGTCATGCCCAGAGATTCTCCCTCGACTCCCTGCGAGGAAGCAATCCCGGAGCAACTATTCCAGTTAAGTAACAGTTGTAGTTGTATAAGATCAGGGCACAACTCCAAGTCATCCTTTAACTGTGGACATGCCTATCCGAATAGTTAATTTTCATCCCTGCAGGGGTGCACCAAGTTTCCCGTCACGCTCGATAACACTATGGACGGACACACTTTTCTGGGTCATGCCCGACCTCGGAATATCGACACATCGCAGCCCCACCTAGACTCAACAAAGAGGCCAGCCCGGTCTAAATCCTAAGCGCGCAGGGGTCATGGGCCCATCACCCTTTGCACTCCTGCATGATGCGTGGGCGGCCGAGCTCAGTCCTAGCACCCCTTATTACAAGCGCGATGCATATCCGGACCACTCGGGCGCACGCTGCTCCATTGCTGACGTCTGAAAAGCTTCGGCTGATACCATGACGCCGATTACCCATAACTTTTCCCGCGTAGCCGGTTAGTGCGAAAAGGTCTCCGACCAACCCAGATCAAATACCCAAATCCATTAACATTTTAATTAGCTCATCGACACATCCACGCGGGAATCCACCCTCCTAACATTTATTCATCAAAGATCCAGTAACAAGGTCAAGTAACTGTGTGGTTGTAACATCACGGGGAATCCGAGGTATCACCCTCGTTGGATTCCGAATGATGTAACCGTCAAGGTGGACTTAGAGGAATCACCCTCGAGGGTCTCACACTTGAGGGGTTGCACGACAGAGTCGTCGTCGGGAGTGGTGAAGGAGGAATCACCCTTGATAACCACGAGCGACTAGCTGTACTACAGAGATATCATCCTGAGTACTTCGCGAGGTGTTACCCTCGGTACCCGATAGTAGCTCTGCAGTGCCGTACAACTAAGGAGGGTGCAAGTGTTGTGTCGGTTCTTGGCTCGTCGATCAGGGATCGGGACTCGACAGTAAAGCGGGGCAATTGGACTAAGGGGTCAGAGGGGATGACTGCTCCACCTATACTAAACAGTTTAAAGTACGATACTGGAAAGTAGCAGTTCATCAAAAACAGGCTATGCATCAGATATAGGAGCTAACTACAAAAGTAGCAAAATTCTAATGCAAGCATGAGGGAGAAAGAATAGGCGATATAGGAATGATCAAGGGGGGTTTGCTTGCTTTGTTGCTCTGCGGCAAAGGGTTGGTCGTCAGGAGAGTAGGTGTACTCGGCAGCAGCGTCAGTCTCGGGGTCTACCGGTAAGAAGAGGGGGAAGAAACAATACATAATAGCAACGGTGCAACACTAAGCATGACATGGCAATATGCAGGTCTAAGCATGAGCTAACGCAGTGCTATCCGTCATAGACGGATCGGGAAAATATCAGATGATATTTTTGCGGTCTCTCGCTACTACTGTTGAGACGAAAAACGGTGGAAAAGTTCCACGTTTGCTATGCTAGGGACGCGTGACAAACGAATGGATAGTGTATCAGGGTTCGTCTCGTTGTGCCGATCAACTTTCATGTTCAAAATATTTTCATCTGAGCTATGGATTATTCTATATTATTTTTCAAAGATTTAATAAATATTCAAAAATTAAAACAGATTTAATTATAATAGATAATCAGATATGACATCAGCACTCAACACCCTTGTTGACTAGTCAAACTGACCAATGGGTCCCATACGTCATAGACACAATTATTATTAGGGTTAATTAATATTTAATCAAGTTAATTAGTGGGGTGGGACCCACGTGTCATACTGCTTAGGTTAATTTATTAACAGAATTAATTAACAACTTTAATTATTTTTTTCTATTTGATCTTAAACATTATTAACTAATTAACATAGTAATTAACTAGTCTAATTAATCCTTAATTATCTATTTAATTAATTAACTAATTAATTAAATAATATAACTAATTATTTATTTGCTTTATTATTGTTGTTGTTATTATTTATTAAAACGTATTTTTTTAATCCTATTTTTTAATAGTAGTTTAGAGGGGGGGTTCCTGGGCCCCCTTTGTTAGTCATGGTGAAAGGGCAAAATACCCCAAAACAATAATCCAAGTGGGGGTTAATCCCCCCTGTTACAGGAGATGGTCTGGGCCGGCCGGGGCAAGGCCATCGTGGCCGAGGCCAAGTCCAAGGACGAGAGGGGCAAACGGGGGCGCACCGGCGCGGGCAGAACGGGGCGGCGTTGGTGGGAATGCTGCGTCGGAGTTGGGGAGAGGAGAGATTAAGGGAGGAGCCCGAATGGAGGGCTCACCGGCGTTGATGGGAAGGCCTGGTGTAGCCGGAGTTCACGGGGAGGGGCGGAGGAGACGTCGCGGTCGTGTCAGAGGAGGCCGGTGAGGTGGTGGAGGCGGATCCGATGAGGAGGGGCCCGGAGGAACACCGGAGGGCGCCGGCGTGGCGAATCCGACGCGGGGGAGAGAGGGGGCGAGGGTGGCGCTGGGGAGCTTCGGTGGAGAGGGGGGTCCGGTAGGGAAGGGCCACGGTGGTGGTCGTTGGTGGGCGAGGAGAGGGAGCGGTGGTGGTCGGCCGATGGTGTTGGTTGTTGCCGGGCGATGGTGCTTGGCGAGGTGAAGGGGTGGCGCAGGTGGAAGAGGAGAAGGCCGATGGGGGTGGGGGTGCCGGTGGGGTGGGTGAAGGGAGCCGAGCAAGGTGAGGTGTGGCGGGCTCGGTCGAGGGGAGGGAGGAAATGAGGGGCTCGGGCGGGGGAACGAGGGAGCCCTAGCTCCCTTGCGGTGAGTTTGGCGGCGACTCGGATGAGGAGTGAGGAGGGAGTGATTAGGTTTAGGGTTGGGGAAGAAAAAGGGGGTTAAATACCCCTTGGGTAGGCGGGTCGGTTGGGGCTGGGGCTCGTTGTGGTCGACTGGGCCGGTTGGCCCAGTTGGGCCGGGGCTTCCTTCTTTTTTTAATTTATTAACAGTTCTAGTTTTAATTTATTTTAGTGCAATAAATACTTCTAATATTAACGATTCCTAAATGACAATTCTGCTAGGTATAATTCGACACACCCGAACATTTTTATTTTGGCATTCAAAAACTTTTATCGTTTGACTTTATTTTAAATTTTGAATTTGACTCGGTTTTGAACTAACGCAAGATTAACAATAGTAATCACGGTGGGCATCATTAGCGTGGGATCACTATAGCTTAATTACATACAACACTGTAGCAAAAACTAAGGATGTCACACCTCTCGAGTGAGGGGCTTCGCTTGTGCAGCTTTTGCCTTTACGAAGGTGGTCTTCTTCTTTGCCATTGTCATACCGACTCACAATTTCCATAACTCGATTGAAGGTAAAAACATCAGTCCGCCCGAACTTCAGAATGACCTCGCGGTACCAGATGCCTGCCTTGAAGGCACATATGGCCTGATGCTCCGTCACATTTTCCACATTGTTATGCAATGTGGTCCAACGTTCGATGTACTCACACAAAGTCTCCTTGTTCCTCTACACACAGTCTTGCAACTCAGTCAATCCGTCCAGGCGCTTGTAAGTGCCCTCAAACATCTTGACAAACACTCATGCCAGGTCTTCCTAGCTATAAATGCTGCCGGCGGGCAGCTGATTCAACCACGCCCTCACTGACCCCTCCAGCATGAGGGGTAAGAGTGTCATTACAACAAAATCGTTGTTGCTGATGATCTAGACGGCCACTTGGTAGTATTCGAGCCAAGTATCCAGCTTTGACTCACCGTTGAACTTGCAAATTCCCGTTGCTAGCCTATAGTTGGAGGGTATCTCATCCTCCCGAATGTACCAGCTGAAACACTCGAGGCTGGACGTGCCCCGTCCACGCGGTCGCTCTTTGCTTGCCCTGGCCCTGTCAACCATGCCTTGGGCGATGATGGATCTAGCGTTGAGCTCTGGTGCTCGGAAGTCTTATTCCCGTAGTCTCTATGCCTAAAGGCGCTACACCTTCAGTCGTCTTCATAAGACCATTTGTCATCATAGGATCGTTGTTTGTATGATCTACCCCTCGGAGGGGGCGTCCAACTTCAACGGTGGTCCTCGCTCCTCCGGTCTCCGTATGGGTCTCTCAGAGGAGGGGAGCGATAGTGCCTCCCTGGTGCAAGCGGACTATGGGCCCACTGCATCATCTCCGCCCGGACAGACTTGTTGTGAATGCAGTTGTGTGACTACGACACTGTTGAATTCTACTCCAAAGCAGTTTTCAGGAGCGTCTGAATCTGGCGAATGCCTTCCCCATGCACGAAATCAAATGGTTGAACGGAATCAACGATCCGAGTGGCTTTGGCAAAATTCTTGAGCGTGGTGTGCATCACATGGCAATTGTGGGCGCGATCGCTCAGGAACATTTTCTTGCAATGTCAGCTCGAGGTGAGCTGCTCCCATGCTGCTCGGTTGTCAAGTGACCTCTACAGACGCTCGGGCCACTCGTGCTCGGACAAAGTGGCCTGACGCACGGCCTCCAAAGCTATCTCTTCTAGGGTAGTCATGGTAATAGGGGTGATCAGGGCATGCTCATTCCTCTGTCTGAGTTGCTTCCACTGCTCCCGAGTGAGCGGTTGGGGAATGTAGATGTCAGTGGCATCGCTGGCATGGTCATCTTCATCCCGCCCATGGGAGTTTCTCATGGATGACCCGGGAGGTTCTCTAGTTGTGCCGGTCATCAGAATTTCTACAACTAGATCGCTACTCTCGCACTCGGACTCGTCGGAGGAGCTGTCGCACGAGGAGGGGAACAAGTTGAGGGTCGGCTCGCCAGAATCGAGTCGTGTTCTCAAGAGCCATGGCATGCTTGATCCCACGTTGGAGCCGTGAGCGCCCGGAGCGCTTGTGACGGCGTACAACAGAATGAAGGGGCGTTGAGCAGTATGGGACCGACGGCTGCTGGAGAAGGACTCCGAACGTCGTTGGACGAAAATGCACCGTGTCGTGGGCCAACAGCGCGTCAGTCTCAAGCGGAGCTTCCTGCAGCCATGCCGAGTCATCAATGATGAAGCTGAGGGAACCGAACATAATCTCTCCGCCGAGGGTCATCATGGTGACCGAAAAAACACCACCTACGTTGTATATCGCTAAACGTACAGGCCCCATGGTGGGCACTAACTATCGTGGAAACAATCCTGACAATGAAAAATAGGGGTATAAATGAGGGGTGCAGCCTGGCTACTGATTGCAATCTCTCGCGGTGGCTAGACGAATGCTGATGACAACAAACCTTCCCCGACAACGGCGCCAGAAAAATGCTGCTAGCACTCCCGGGCAACGGAACTAGAGAATGTTGTTGATGGCCCACCAGCGCGTGGGTTCGCAGTAGTTTTCAAGGGTAGAGTATTCGACCCAAATTTGTTGGTACGCCAGGCAGGAGGTGAGAGAATACTCTCGAGTATTAGCAGCTGAATTTGTCAGATTCAACCGCACCTGAAAGATTAGTATCTGCAAGCACATTAGTAACATCAAAGTAGTAACAACAAAGTAGTATGATAACAACGGTGTCAGAAACGATCTGTTGACGGAAGAGGATATGTGACTAGCTCCCGTTCGTTAATGTGATGTAGGCATGCATTCTGTGTGTCGTCATACGTGCTTAGGGAAAAGAACTTGCATGACATCTATTGCCCATCCCTCCCGTGGCAGCGGGGTCCAAAAGGAAACTACGGGATATTAAGGTTCTAATAAAGAACCGGACCAACGCATTAGCACTTGGTGAACACATGAACTCCTCAAACTATGGTCATCACCGGGAGTGGTTCCGGTTATTGTCACTCCGGGGTTGCCGGATCATAACACATAGTACGTAACTACAACTTGCAAGATCGGATCTAAAACACACATATATTGGTGACAACATAATAATTTCAGATCTGAAATCATGGCACTCGGGCCCTAGTGACAAGCATTAAGCATGGCAAAGTAGTAGCAACATCAATCTCAAAACATAGTGGATACTAGGGATTAATCCCCATCAAAACTAACTCGGTTACATGATAGATCTCATCCTACTCATCACCGCCCAGCGAGCCTACGAATAGATTACTGACGAACGACAAAGAGCTTCATGGAATTGGAGAGGGAAGAAGGTTGATGATGACGATGGCAACGATTTCCCCTCTCCGGAGGCCAAGACGGACTCCAAATCTGCCCTCCAGATGAAGAACAGGTGGTGGCGGCGCCTCCGTATCGAAAACGCGACGAAAACTTCTCTTTTTTATTTTTTCTGGGACGAAAGGGATCTTATAGACCTGAGATTGGGGTGGCAGAGCCATGTGGGCCCCACAAGCCTGCCCACCGCCACCAGGGGGTGGTGGCGGAGCCAGGGCTTGTGGCCCACTGGCCCAGGCCCTGAGGTGGAACTTGGCATAGATATTTTTCTTATTTTCCAAAACTGCTCCCCGTAAATTTTCAGGACGTTTGGAGATCTTTGATTTCTGCACAAAAATAACACCAAGGCAATTCTGCTGAAAACAACGTGAGTCCAGGTTAGTTCCATTCAAATCATGCAAATTAGAGTCCAAAACAAGGGCAAAAGAGTTTGGAAAAGTAGATACGATGGAGACGTATAACTCCCCCAAGCTTAAAACCTTGCTTGTCCTCAAGCAACTCAGTATACAAACTGAGAGAGAAAGAAAAACTTTGAGAAACTCTGTTTGATCTTGTTGTTGCAACTATGTCTAACTCATAACCAGAATTTCATCAAGATCACAAGTTAACCACATAAGCAAATGACACAAAGGTCTCACGGTAAACTAATATCAATGGCATAATCAGCTAACGAGCAAATAATAATGAGTTTCAAATACCAACACTTCAATCAAAACAAGCATGAAGCAATATGAATAGGTGGTATCTCGCTAGCTCTTTCTGAGACCGCAAAACATAAATGTTGAGCACTTTCAAAGATCAAGGGCTCACTAAACATTGTAATTCATAGCAACGAAGATCCCGTCATAGTCATATTCAATGTCAATCAAAAGCAAAGCATAAAATGACATAGGTGCTCTCTAATTCGTGCTTATATAAGAGGAGGATGACTCGACAGGAAAATAAATAGACAGACCCTTCGTAGAGGGAAGCATTGATTTGCAGAGGTGCTAGAGCTCAAGCTTTGAAAACAAAGATAATAATTTTGGGTGGCATGCTTTCATTGTCAACGCAATGACCAAGAGTTCTCAATATCTTCCATGCTACTCATGCTGTAGGCGGTTCCCAAACAAAAAAGTAAAGTTTTAACTCCCCCACCACCAATCAATCACACTCCACGGCTAGTCGAATCCTCGGGTACCGTCCATACTAACATCCATCCGGGGGTAGTCTTGTTTTACAGTTATGTTTTCGTTTTAAGCATGGAACTGGGCATTCCAATTACCGGCCCCTTTCTCGTGAATGACTGTGAATAAACACATGTCGAGGATAACACTCCTAGCATGGAAGATATCAATAGCCCTATGTCACCACATGAGCGGTTCGGGCATGCAAAACAAATTATTTCTTGAAGGTTTAGAGAATGGCACATGCAAATTTACTTGGAACGGCAGGTAGATACTGCAAATAGGTAGGTATGGTGGACTCTCATGGAAATTTTTTGGGTTTATGGAAGTGGATGCACAAGCAGTATTCCGCTTAGTACAAGTGAAGGCTAGCAAAAGACTGGGAAGCGACCAACTAGAGAGCGACAACAGTCATCAAGATGCAATGAGTTTGACTAACATTAAATGCAAGCATGAACAGGATATAAATCACCATGAACACGAACATCATAGAGGCTATGTTGATTTTGTTTCAACTACATGCATGAACATGCGCCAAGTCAAGCCACTTGAAACATTCAAAGGAGAATACCATCCTATCATACTACATCATAGTCATCTCAAAATCTATATTGGCAATCAAGACAAACCATTATAAGCTCTCAGCTAAATAAGCATGGCATCAGAAACTATGATCTCTAAGTTGTCATTGCAAACATGGTTCTCTGACAACAAAGCTAAATCTGGGTCGACAAGCTAGTCATATTTACAAAAACAAAATAGATAGAGTTCATACCAGCTTTTCAGTCTCGGTCACTTCATCATATATCATCATTGTTGCCTTTCATTTGCACGATCGAATGATGTGAACAATAATAAGCGCATTGGACTAAGCTGAATCTGCAGGCAAACACAAAGGAGAAGACAAAATAATATGGCTCTTTGAAAGCTAAACAGGTAAGCATGTAAGAACCACTAAACATTGTAACCAATATCTTCTACCTTGACACAAAGAAAAAGAAAACTATTTACACGGGAAAGCTCCCAACAAGCAAAAGAAGAAAGAAAAATCTTTTTGGATTTTCTCAAAAGGACACAAAACAAGAAAACAAGAAAACGAAAAGAAACTAGCATGGATAATACAGTGGCAAAGTGTAAACACCGGCTAACAGAGTGAAAGCATAAGCATGAATGTAAAGTCGGTGAGAACACGTACTCCCCCAAGCTTAGGCTTTTGGCCTAGCTTGTTCTACTCCCATGGATGATCCTGGCGAAACCCAAAGTCATAATGGGTGCTATACGGGAGTGCTGCAGCCAGTGCCTGAATAGCTGCCTCACGAAGTCGAGCAGCCGTCGCCTCCCTCTCATACTCCTCTGCCTCTCCTATGGTTATGTAGTATGTTCGTTTTACCTGAAAGTCAATGAAAGCAGGAGAAGGAAGGGTAATATGGAAAACACGCTGCCGGTTAAATATCAAGCGGTATAGGAGGGATCCATGATCTCTCTCAAGGAACTGGTAGCGTGTTAGAGCGACACGATCAAGGTAGGCTGTACGGAGAGGAGGGTCTTCTGGACGGATGGATACTCCAAGAAATTTTGCTAAGCGTGTAGCATAAACTCCACCAAAGAAATCCCCCTCACTGGCATTTTTATTCAGCCTCCTTGCTATTATAGCTCCCATATTGAAGCTCGTGTCACCTGTTACTGCGCTCTTAAGGATACTAAGGTCGGAAGCGCATAGGTGACAATGTGCACCCTTGCCGTTAATGCACCTACCTATGAAGAGGGCAAGGTAGTGCAAGGCAGGGAAATGGATGCTTCCTATGGTGGCTTGCATGATATCTCTGGTTTCTCCAACAGTTATACTGGAGACAAAGACCCTGACCGAAGACTTAGGAGGATCATTAACACTACCCCAATCGGGTATCTTGCAAATCCTATTGAAATCCTCCAGATCCACGTATAGGATTTATCGTACAGATCAAACATTATGGATGAGTCACGGCCAGCTAGAATTTTAAATCTACGCGCGAAAGAGGCAGTGAGCATAGCATACTGTTCACATTTATCTGAGAGGAATTCTTCTAACCCGGCATTGCGGACAAGTGCATCAAACTCATCCTTGAAACCTGCTTCGATCATGAACTCATCGGAAGGCCATTCCCATGGTTGTACCGGTGCGTCCCTTACTTAAAAAGGTTCAGGCTCCCGAAAGGAGAGACGAGGACCCTTCTTACTTGAGGAACCACCATGAAACTTCCTCCCGAACATAATTTCCTTATGCTGTAATTTTTGAAGCTCAAGAGAAAAGTGACTAAAGACCCACCACACCTTGTAGCAACTACTCCTACTAGTGCCTAGAGACCGTATCACGCGCTAAAACTACTTGGGACGAGCTGAAATCAACATTTCTAGCTCAAGAACAGGGTCACCAAGGTAGCAAGAATTCGCGAAGGATAAAGCACTAGAGCAAAAACTAATTGGACCAATGGAGGAGTCACTTACCAAGGAGTAATTTCCCCAAAATGGTTCGGAGAATGGTGCTTTGAGCAAGGAGATCGAAAATCACAGCCAAATGAGCAAGAACACGGGTTTGAGCTGTGAAACATTTTTTTCTCGAGGTGGAAGAAGAGGCTGGGAGCTAGAATGAGTGGAGGGGGTGCCTGTGGCCCCCACAAGCTTGCACCCCGCCACCAAGGGGGTAGGTGGCGGTGGCAGGGCTTGTGGCCCACTGGTCAGAGCCCCAGGCTAGCTCTAAGGCCCAGAAATTTTCAAAAATTCCAGAAAAAATCATACTAAATTTTCAGGACCATCGGAGAACTTTTATTTTCGAGGTATTTTTCTCCGGGACACTAAAACAGAAAACAGGAAAAGCTAAACTAATTCTATCATTTTTCTTCTAAGCAACAGAAAAGGAAAACTCAAAACAGAGGTATGTGACTCCTTGATTCATCCGTTTCATGGTCATCGAAAGAAATCCGTCAATGGGATTGATCAAGTCCTTATGACAAAACCTTTTCGAATCGCAAGAGAGAACAGAGAATTTTCGAATAGCCACTAAGTCACCTCAATGGGGATATGTATCTCCCCAACAAGCAAATCATACTTCATCTTGACACGAGGAATAGGGCATTCAAAGCTCCCAATAAGAATCGATGAAGTCTTTTCGATAGCATTGATGCAATGTACTGGATATCGTTTCTTCGGAAAGTGCATTGTGTGCTCATTACCGTTGACATGGAAAGAGACATTGCCTTTGTTGCAATCTATAACAGCCCCTGCAGTGTTTAAAAAGGGTCTTCCAAGAATGATAGCCATGGCATCGTCCTCCGGAATATCCAAGATAACAAAGTTTGTTAAGATAGTGGTATTAACAACCACAACAGGCACATCCTCACAAACGCCATTAGGGAAAGCAGTTGATTTGTCGGCCATTTGCAGAGAAATTTCAGTGGGTGTCAACTTATCCAACTCAAGTCTACGATAAAGAGAGAGCGGCATAACACTAACACCGGCTCCAAGGTCACATAAGGCAGTTCTTACGTAGTTTCCTTTAATGGAGCAAGGTATAGTGGGCACTCCAGGATCACCAAGTTTCTTAGGAGTTCCACCTTTAAAAGTGTAATTGGCAAGCATGGTGGAGATCTCAAGATCTGGTATCTTCCGTTTATTAGTCACGATATCTTTCATGTACTTGGCATACACAGACATCTTGAGCATATCAGTTAACCGCATCTGCAGAAACACGGGTCTTATCATCTCAACGAAGCGCTCAAAATCCTCATCATCCTTTTTCTTGGATGGCTTAGGAGGAAAGGGCATAGGTCTCTGAACCCATGGCTCCATTTCTTTACCATGCTTCCTAGCAGTGAAGTCATTCTTGTTGTGTCTCTTAGGTTGTGGATTATCAGGATTAACCGTAGGTTCAATCTCCACATCCTCGTCGTGGCTAGGTTGAGCATTATTATGAACATCACTGTCCATATTGTCACCAGGTTCATGTTCATCACCTGATTGTGTTTCTGCATCACACGCAGAAATATCATTAGGTTCTTCAGGTGTGACAGTATTTGGTGAACTGGCGTGCAGGTTTCTATCATCCTTCTTCTTCTCCTTAGGATGACTGGGTGTATCAGCATTGATTCCTTGAGAATCTTGATCAATTCTCTTAGGATGACCTTCAGGATACAAAGGTTCCTGAGTCATTTTGCCTCCTCTAGTAATGACTCTGATAGAGTTGTCATTTAATTCATTGAGCAGGTCATTCTGAGCTTTAAGTACTTGTTCTACCTGAGTAGTAATCATAGAGGCATGTTTACTCAGCAGCTTCAGATCGTTGACATTTCTGTCTACACAAGCACTTAAATGGCTAAGCATATGAGTACTTTGTTCCAAATGTCTGCTAACATAATCATTGAAACTCTGTTGTTTGGCAACAAAGTTGTCAAATTCATCAAAGCATAGGCTAGCAGGTTTATCAAAAGGAATATCACTCTCATAAAACCTACGCGGAGAATTCACTTCCACTACCTGTATCGGGTTATCGAGACCATGGATCTCTTCGATAGGTGGTAGGTTTTTGACATCTTCAGATCTAATGCCTTTCTCTTGCATAGATTTCTTGGCTTCTTGCATATCTTCGGGACTGAGGAATATAATACCTCTTTTCTTAGGGGTTGGCTTAGGAGGTGGTTCGGGAATAGTCCAAGCATTATCGTTGATCAAGATGTTATTCAGTAGGGTCTCAGCTTGTTCTACAGTTCATTCCCTAAAATCACAACCGACACAACTATCTAGGTGGTCTCTAGAGGCATCGGTAAGTCCATTATAGAGGATATCAAGTATCTCGTTCTTCTTAAGAGGGTGATCAGGCAAAGCATTTTGTAGCTGGACGAGCCTCCCCCAAGCTTGTGGAAGACTCTCTTCTTGGAGTTGAGAAAAGTTGTATATTTCCTGCAAGGCAGCTTGCTTCTTATGGGCAGGGAAATATTTCTCACAGAAGTAATAGACCATCTCCTGGGGACTACGCACACATCCAGGAGCAAGAGAGGTGAACCAGGCTTTAGCATCATCCTTTAGAGAGAAAGGAAACATCTTAAGGATATAGTAGTGGCGGATCTTCTCCTCATTAGTGAAGAGGTTGGCTATTTCAGATAGTTTGGCAAGATGGGCTATGACCGTCTCAGACTCATAACCGTGAAAAGGATAAGATTCGACTACAGAGATTATCTCAGGGTCGACAGAGAATTCATATTCCTTATCGATGACAAAGATAGGCGAAGTGGCAAACTTCGGGTCATTTTTCTTCGTAGCTTCCCGAGATTTTTCCTTCCACTTGAGAAGTAATTTCTTAGCGTCATAGGCATCCTTACACGCAAGAAAATCCTCAGCTGTCTCTCCCTCCCTAACGTAACCCTCAGGTATATCAGGCAATTCATATCTAAGAGAGCTAGATCTAGCAGAGCTAGATCTAGTAGGAGCAAAAGCAGGTTCTATCTCAATAGTATCGGCAGTATCAGAAGCATCACGAGCATTGGCAGTAACTCTAGCAATATGAGCATCAAGGAACACTCCTAGTGGAAAATCAGACAAAGGAGTATCTCTAGTAGTATCAAGCATAACATCATCACGCAAAATAGCATCTCTAGCATCATCAGGCAAAGCGGTATCAAGCATAGCATCTCTAGCAGTATCAGGCATAGTATCAAGCATAGCATCTCTAGCAGTATCAGGCATAGTATCAAGCATAGTATCATCAGGCACAGGCGACATATCAAGATTTCTAGCAGGAGGTGATGTCGCAAACTTACTCATAACTGAAGGTGAATCAAGTGCAGAGCTAGATGGCAATTCCTTACCTCCCCTCATAGTTGAGGGCAAGACTTTGGTCTTCGGATCCTTCAGGTTCTTCATAGTGACCAGCAGATATAAATCCCAAGTGACTCAGAGAATATAGCAATACCTCCCCGGCAACGGCGCCAGAAAAATGCTGATTGCAATCTCTGGCGATGGCTAGACGAATGCTGATGACAACAAACATTCCCCGGCAACGGCGCCAGAAAAATGCTGCTAGCACTCCCGGGCAACGGAACTAGAAGAATGTTGTTGATGGCCCACCAACGCGTGGGTTCGCAGCAGTTTTCGAGGGTAGAGTATTCGATCCAAATTTGTTGGTACGCCAGGCAGGAGGTGAGAGAATACTCTCGAGTATTAGCAGCTGAATTTGTCAGATTCAACCGCACCTGAAAGATTAGTATCTGCAAGCACATTAGTAACAGCAAAGTAGTAACAACAAAGTAGTAACAGCAAAGTAGTATGATAACAACGGTGTCAGAAACGATCTGTTGACCGCAGACTATTCCTAATGATTGTATCAGTGGCGCCAAGTTGCCGCGTTGACGGAAGTTGTCAGTTCCCGTCAACGTCCAGTGAACCAAAATTGTAGCAGGTAGCAGCAGTGTAACGAGCAATAGCAGCGGCAAGGAACAACAGTAGTGACAGCAGTAGCAAGTAGCAACAGTAGCAAGCGACAGTAGTAGAAACAGTAGTAGCAGCAGCAAAGCAAAACAAGTAACAGCAGTAGCAACAGTAGTAGCAGCAGCAGCAGAGCAAGACAAGTAACAGCAGTAGCACAAACTCGTAGGCAATGGGTCGGTGATTTGTTTGGATGATATTCATCATGCAATAGCTATAACACGGAGAGATATGTGGCTAGCTCCCGTTCGTCAATGTGATGTAGGCATGCATTATGTGTGTCGTCATACGTGCTTAGGGAAAAGAACTTGCATGACATCTATTGTCCATCCCTCCCGTGGCAGCGGGGTCCAAAAGGAAACTACGGGATATTAAGGTTCTCCTTTTAATAAAGAACCGGACCAACGCATTAGCACTTGGTGAACACATGAACTCCTCAAACTATGGTCATCACCGGGAGTGGTTCCGGTTATTGTCACTGCAGGGTTTCCGGATCATAACACATAGTAGGTAACTACAACTTGCAAGATCGGATCTAAAACACACATATATTGGTGACAATATAATAATTTCATATCTGAAATCATGGCACTCGGGCCCTAGTGACAAGCATTAAGCATGGCAAAGTAGTAGCAACATCAATCTCAGAACATAGTGGATACTAGGGATCAATCCCCATCAAAACTAACTCGATTACATGATAGATCTCATCCTACTCATCACCGCCCAGCGAGCCTACGAATAGATTACTGACGAACGACGAAGAGCTTCATGGAATTGGAGAGGGAAGAAGGTTGATGATGACGATGGCGATGGCGATGATTTCCCCTCTACGGAGCCCAAGACGGACTCCAAATCTGCCCTCCAGATGAAGAACAAGTGGTGGCGGCGCCTCCGTATCGAAAACGCGACGAAAACTTCTCTTTTTTATTTTTTCTGGGAGGAAAGGGATCTTATAGACCTGAGATTGGGGGCGGCAGAGCCGTGTGGGCCCACAAGCCTGCCCACCGCCACCACGGGGTGGTGGCGGAGCCAGGGCTTGTGGCCCACTAGCCCACCCCATGAGGTGGAACTTGGCGCAGATATTTTTCTTATTTTCCAAAACTACTCCCCGTAAATTTTCAGGACGTTTGGAGAACTTTGATTTCTGCACAAAAATAACACCGAGGCAATTCTGCTGAAAACAGCGTCAGTCCAGGTTAGTTCCATTCAAATCATGCAAATTAGAGTCCAAAACAAGGGCAACAGAGTTTGGAAAAGTAGATACGATGGAGACGTATCAGCTACGACGCAAGTGTCACCCGGATTTAGCGAGTTTGGGCCCCTCTCGGAGGAGATAAAGACCCTACGTCTCATGCCCTGAGGCTTGTGTTTTGTCTGGGGTGTATGATTACAACGAATATTGAACCCTTATCATAGAGTTGGGGTGGAAATTGCAGCTCTAACTATGGCCGTTACTCATTACACTGGTCTTGAGTGCACTTTATGTGTGGTCTTAAGTCCCTCGATCATTGAAGCTACCACGTCATCCACGCTTGCCTCTGTCTGAGTGCTGGTGTATGGCTGACTGAATGGAAGATGTCCAAGTGACCCCATTGGTCTGAGTGGATCCTATGTATGCATCTGAATGCATCTATAGTCTTGAGACTTTAATGGCCGTGCGGGGCTCTAGGTGGGCCTTGAATGTCTGGTCCATGACATTCGTGTCCTACTTTCTCCGATAGAAATCTTAGGGTACTCTTTGACATTCTTTGTGTTGGATTGAATACGATGAATCTGAAATTGTTTGATGCATGTCGAATAATTAACCCACGCATACCTGAGGTGACATTGGAGTATCTAGGTGACATTAGGGTTGATTGATATGCATCATAGGTGTTATTCGAGTACGAACTCTAGGGATGTTTGTGACACTTACATGATTAACTCAATGGATTGACCAAAATGGGTAACTTTGAGGTGGTTCGCTGCCTACAACAACTTCTTCTTATGTTCTCCGCTAATAGGAACTTTGCAGTGATTCTTTGCCGCACTTTGAGGGATGATCATATGATTCCATTATGTTAGCATTGTTGAGAGATTGCACTAGTGAAATTATGAACCCTAGGACTTATTTCCAAGCATTTATATAATGCTTTGCTCGTTTTTGACTACTCGTTACCTCGCTGATTTTCTTTATTCAGATTATAAAAATCTATTTCTACTATCCACGCTACACTTGTATCACCATCTCTTTGTCGAATTAATGCACCTATACTATTTGCCATTGTATTGGGTGTGTTGGAGACACAAGATATTTCTTGTATTTGATTGCATAGTTGTTTGAGAGAGACCATGTTCATCCTAGACCTCCTACGGATTGATAAACCTTAGGTCATTCACTTGAGGGAAATTTGCCTTTGCCCTACAAAACTCTGCATTTGGAGGCCCAATGTCTACAATAATAAAATTGCATAGTAGACATCAATGCCAAATGGGATTAAACATCTCAATAGTTGTGTCGGATGGTAAACGACCATCATTACGACCCATTCGCATGAAGGACGAGTGTCCCTTGTATCAAACAAGATGAGGGGCGAGCACATGTCCGGCATATCCTTATTCCTTTCATGTCTCATCATCTTTCACCTCTCGCTCCTTTGCCATTGCTACTAGGATATAAGTCCTAATACACTGCCTACCTTATGCCCCTCTCAGAACCACCTGCCAACGCCTTTAGTGATGGCACATGACAATTCGAATCGAAATCTAGTTTCACGAGCCTGTGATGTCACCATCGAGCTAGGCGGGATGTCTTTTCAAAGGGGATCGTCCAGTCGAGCCAAGGTGGCGGCTAACACCATCAAGGGGCATTTGATGCCTTCTGTTATAATAGGGCCCGCACTTGGAAGCTTGTTGGCATGGGAGTCATGCCATAATGAAAGGATGTTCCCTAGTGAGCGTCGGTACATGAGGGCGAAGCAGCGCCGAGAACGGCTCCGAAATACAACCCCTCCAAGCGGGTGTTGCTGATATTGTTGATCCTACGACGGTGGGATGCACCTCTCCATGATTTACTTTGCGACTTCCTAATCTGTTATGGTATTCATCACATCTCTCCCAATGGCATACATCATGTTGCCTACTTCACTGCGACATGTGAGTGCTTCTTGGGTATGTAGCCCCACTTTGGCCTCTAGAAAAACATTGGGTCAAAGGGCGAAGGAATAGCCTCGAGCACAACCTATGGGAGTATGGTGGAACTGATATTCCACCCAATCACAATCTAGCTGTTTAAATTTGGAACTGGGTGACCCCAACAAACAGTGGGAGCATACTGGGTTTTACTGCAATGACACTCCACCTAAAGTCGACGTCCCACCTACCTCCATATTCCCTTGAGCCTCCAGTCGAATGCTCATCCTGGATTGACTATAAAATGTGTGCTTTTTTGTGATGAAAACCCTGGTGATGAACCAGGAATCATCACCTAAGATCATTTTCTATGATGTTTTTTCGTTACGAGTTGTTTTTCTCCCAAATCGACTCCCATGTGTACCTTGGTGACATTCTAGCCTGGTTTTAGATGACACATTTGGCCTTCACAAGGTATGTGCATATTCTGTGATGGTTTGTAGTGTCATGAAAAATATTTAGAGGGTCCGAGAAAAGATTAAAAAAAGGTGTGTTGGACTTCAAAATGTAGTTTATGGGGTTTTCTGCCACTGCAGAGTTTTGAACATATTAGAATCAAATTTGTAGGGGTTATGAGTTGAGATGCTCGTATTGAAATCCATTGAATTTTTTTCATACATGCTCTCATTTTACTGAACTATGAAATGATATATTAATTCTAAAATAAAGCATGAACATGAAAAATATGATCACAAAGAATAGTATAACACTAAAAGTTACATATAAAATAAACATTTGGTACATCAACATCGTCATTCCCCAAAGTGTCGCACATCATGAGTAGGAGTGATTGAGCATCAACAAGAAGTACAACAACATCACATAACCACTCTTCATCAGATTTTTCAAATTAAACACATTGCCCATGCATGTGTGTGATAAAGAGGAGAACCTCATCACCTACATGGTGCATCGCAAAGATCAACTTCTCTCTAACCGCCATTTGTACCGGTAAAGTAAAATCCTTCCTCCTATCCATTATGAGTCGTCCATCTTTTTATGGCGTCTAGTATATCGATCATAAGTCAGTATCAGGATAGATAATAATTCTAATTTCACCATGTCGATCCATCTAATCTAGCATAACACAACCGGGGAGTCTTTGTTGCAATAACACAATGTGTTACATGGTATGATGACCTATTTTAAATAACAAAGAGTGTACTATGAATGATGAAACGAATAAAATTATTACCAATAGTTTTTTGTTAATGTTGGTGTTGGTCAGATTGTGCATTAATACCTTGTACGGTGTAGAACTTGGTTCATGTGCGTATTTTCCCACAAGCGTGTTAATACAGTTAGCAAAACTTATGAAAAACCACATATCTTTCCACATACATATTATTCCAGCAATAAGTTTCATTTTTTTTACCGTCACTTTGTTTCTTATGCCATAATATAGTAAGGTAAACAAATATACATAAACAAGATTGGTAATACATACAGATATTGATATGCAATTTTTTTTGAAGCGACCACTAAATGCAAGTCTACATAAGTAAGGTACATATGTTTGAGGACACTTACATGGATGCAAGATTGGAACATTGACCAGATCCGGACACTTTGATTTGAGGACCACGTGTGTTAATATTGAAGTGCAACTTCATACCAACTTCAAATTTGTATACTTCGGCAAATTCTCTCTAAGTTGGCCTAGCGAAACTGTTTTCCCTTTATAGTTTACAAGTGAGAAATAAAAAAAAGTCATGCTTTGTTTTAAGCTCTAGCTTAGAAGTGGGATTTTGAAATGAAAAGATGACGAACTTCTTCACGACTTGTTTTTTTGCAAAGCACGAAATGAACTATAGATAAACATAAGGAATACAAAAGTTACACCTATAAGTCATAAGTAACTACATATACCAATTATTCATTAATTCAGAGCGGCTTATGTTAACATGTTCACAAATTTAACAACGACTTGCTCTATTTACATACGTGCATAAAATAATAAGATGTATGTGCAAGAGATCAATATGTCAATTCAGGCATTAACAAAAATGTGCACTATGTGGCACCTCACGTCATAGCAAAAAGTTCACAAAGTTGTAATGTTTTTATTTTTAGAATTTGTCCCAATTTATACATGGCTAACTATTGTTAGGATCGTTCTGAAAGCAATGTGAATGATCTAAAATCTGATAAGTAGTCTTTTGTAATTATGAAACAAGCATCAAAAGTAGTTGTATGCATGCTTGCATATCAACTCTAGTGTCCATCAGCTCCATGGAACCCATGGTAATGACTTGAACAACGACTTAAGTCATAGACCTTTAGTACAATATATGCTCAAGTAACTAACAAAAAATCATGCACACCATAATTGATAGAACTACCAATGTGAAAAACATACCATCTTGTCTACAAAGCCTTCTATAATGCTTATGAAGAAGTGTGTGGCTTGTATTTAGTGGCTATTGTCGCACAAACCCCCTGTGTCCAAACACTTTGGGCACTGCGAATCCAAGCAATCGATTCAGTACACATATATCATTTGTACTTGATTTAACCCTAAATCGAAGAGACGGAAGAAAGATTTACCGACATTTTGTCTAGCCAATACGCTAGCCTGATACAAAACAAACTTCTAAAGGTTTGACAGGCCAGTGCTCTCAGCAGGTAGCAGGTGTTGCTGCGAGTAGGAAGTGCGTCATAGTTCAGCGAGTTCAGCAGGGCATCAAGATGCCATGCCAAATCATTGATGACAAAAATGATTGAACTGACAAGGATGAATATTCCCTGTCATATGGACGCCGAAAAATGGTGAAGAAACCACATGCGCCATGAATTCAAAGATGTGCAGCCCCACGGTGGCCGCCAACTACCATGTGGATAAATCTGGTAGTAAGAAGGTTATGAGAACAAGGTTTGATTTCTCGAGATGCAAGTGGGTGACACATGAATTTATAGGTTTAGGCTCCTATTCGGTGAAGGTAAAAGTCTTAGTCTTGTCTCACACAGAGATGTTCTTGCATATGGTTTTGCGGATACAAAGGTTTCAAATCTGTAATTGGATACAAGGGTTATCTTTATATAGAGTATGCTTCACCCCTTGGCTATCGGTAGCTACGTTATAGGTGTATTAATAAGTAATAATGTGTACCCGCTACAAGTTATTTTAATAAATACCCACTACAAGTTGTAACGATGTTTTGCTTGCCTAGAATATTAACACTAGGCATCCATCCTTAGTAGATACCTCTATTGATGTCCCTAGCTATTGGCCTCCTGAGTCGACTGAGTGGACGAAGGACGCCGTGTGAACCAAGTGATGTAATCCTCTCGCGGGTGCCCACATCAACTGATTAACTCCCCCTTGTCGTGACATTGAGTCATAAAATATACGGGCTTGGGCCTTCATGGCCCTTTGTCGGGTTTGCAGTCTCCATGGGCCCACCTAATGGAGGACAACCTCGTCACAAGGCATTCAGAAGTTGAAGTTTAAATTGGCGTAGAGTAACCTGGACCCGTCGTAGTGTTACTGCTTTAGATTCATCTCCATAATATGGTCATCCTAATCGGACGGGAGGGTCACCCTCTTTCGCTTGAAAGTAGTCACCCCTCTGTAGAGGGTCTCAGTCACAGAAAGATGACGCATTGTGTGGAGACAAGGCGCAACAAGACAATCGTGCAACAAAGTTTATGGTAAGCCAAAACGCTGGTCATCGAGGATGTCCCTTAATGCGATGGCCTGGGAGCTAACGAGACCTTGAGGGAGCCTATGTATGGGATTTTGTTCTTTCTTTGAAGAGATTGCATTTTTTTTCCGTGGTGTCATCATGCAATTTAATCGCTAGCAATGGGGGCAACCCGTGCTCGCCCTTGTCCGTACCAATGGTTGTAACATGATATAAACATTCTAGTATGTTATCTGATTTACATGTTCGTAATAGTGTGATTGCATAAATAAATGTTTATCAAATCTTGGACGTAATTTACCTAGCTAAATAAAATGTACAATTTTACTTGGTAAGAAATTATTAACTTACCAAAATAACATAATTTTATTTGGTAAGCTAATGAAAGGTGAGACAATCAAGACAAGTGAAGGAAAAACGTGAAAAGACCCACGCACACGAGGGAAAAAATCAAAACAAAGAGAGAAAGGGGAACTCACTCTCGCATCTCCAAAGCCCAATACTCACCTCCAATAAATGATAAAAATGTAATATCTTTTACATCACCTCTTTCAAAAGATGTAAAATACAATACTCGGCGATGCAAATTTACATCTTCACCTCCCACGTGATGTCAAAATGTATTGCGCGCCAATCACCCATAGTCGTTTCTGGTCGTTTTCCCACACTCTTCTTCTTCTTCCTGCGACCTCCCGCCACACAGCCGTTGGCACCCTCCCTCCCATCACACCACGCCGTCGTCGCGCCGCGCTAGATCCCACCACCTCACCAACCCGATGTTAGTTTCGCTTGTCCTCCAGCCCACCCGTTGCACGCCGTGAATCGAGGTCTTTTCGTCGGTTCTTCGTCACCGCTCGATTCGGCCCTGCTGCCATTTGCACTATCGCCGCCGCTCATCCGCTAGCATCAAGCCCCCGCCCAGCCCCACCCCACCTCCACCAGCAGTCGCACAACGCGTATCAGGCTGTTTCCGTCGCTCCTCCTTCGTCGCCCGATTCGCTTTCGTCGTCGGTTCCGCCCTCACCACTGCTCATTCGCCACCGCCCCATTCGTACTCACCGCCGTTTCCGCCGCCGCCCCGACGCCGCCATGAAACCAAAGAAGGTCTTTAAGAGCAAGACCGTGCTCTTCAAAGTGCGGCAAAGCCGCCCGACAACTTTGACATCGAGTTCTTTGACGCGGGTCGCCGCTTCTGGCTTGGCACGTATGACACCTCCAAGAAGGCCGCGCGTGCATACGACACGGTAGCGTGGCGTACCGGGAGGCTGAGGACGGAGCTTAACTTCCCGGAGATTGAGACCCAGGCGGATGCGGAGTTCCTCGTGACGGAGGGTATTTATATGAAGGAGATGACAAAGAAGAAGATGAAGAAGAGGCCGTCCATTGTCGTTGATCCTGGCGATAGCGACGAATCGACAATAACAAGGTTCGCGCGGGAGCATCTAGAGTATGTTCAGGTCGAGCTCAGGTTCTTCTGTAAGAGCGAGCCCGAGCATCAGAAGAAGGAGCACGAGGCCGACCCCTTGATGGTGACCGCCGTTGAGACCTCGAAGGAGGACGATGAGGAGTTCTGGGGGTCTTCGGAGGAGAATGATGAGGAGTACTCGATGCTCTCGAAGGAGGACGACTAGTTTGATGGATGCAGTAGTCTGAATTAGTTGTAGTAGTCGTTTAATTTATGTTTCAAATTAGAACTATGTTTGAATTATGTTTCAAATGAAGTAGTAGTTGAAGTATCTAGTTTTTACATGTACACATTTGCATCATCTTTTAAAATTAGAGCTTTACATCACAAATATACATTATTTGTTAGAATTGCCTTTTTAAGATTAAAAAATATTTTTTGATGACGTAAATTATATAACATCTATTTAGGCCCTCTTTGGAACCACTCACATTATATAATCCGGTTTTTATAATTTATTTTGTCTCTAAATAGAACAGATTATGGTGTAGATTATAAAAACTAGATGGACAGATTATTAAAAACTCATAATCTACTCTACCCCAGCTAAAATCAGATTATGGATTACTAAAGACCCATTATCCTTGTAAAGTTAGAGATAATTACATTCCTGCCACCGCAACTCTTTTTTTTTTTTTAAAAGACAGATATGTCATTATGCAATGTAAAACCTGGATTACAGTTTATATAATCTGGCTTCCAAACATGCCCATCTAGATTATTTTTATAAATCAGATTATATAATCTATCTTCATAATCCAAATTATCATAATCTATTATGGTTTCAAATATGGCCTTATGCATCTTTAAATTTACATCATTTATTGAAGATGCTCTTAGGCGAAGGACACTCTGCGTGGTAGTAAAACAAACACTGTATTCTGAAAAAAAAAGTATGAACTTGAACACCGAAATTCCCGGTCAGAAAATCCCGCCCATCAGAACGAGGCATCACAGCAATTACCCAGGTCCAACCACCACCCGTGCACGCTTAACTGGACTAGCACAACGAGCCGGTGCTGACATTCCGTTTGTGTAACATGTTCCACGACCATGTGTGTGACAGGAGGATATCCCATGCCACACCGTTGGCCATGGCGTGGCATGGAGCACACGCACACGCTCCCTTTTTGACTTCTTTTAGCCTCAGCACACAACTAAAGAAAAACCCAGAAATAAAACAGACCAAACACCGAAGCAAAGAAAAACACCCCGCTTAATCACAGCCCCCCTACACCGCAGCCTCACCCCCACCCGTTCACCGCCACGAGGATCCGGCTGGGCGCGGGCCCCAGCCGTCAGCGGGTGGCGGTAGCCACCGGCCGGGTCGCGGACCCCGGATCTTAATCAAATCGAATGCGAATTTTGACGTCCGCAAGGACGGAGTCTCGGCATTTTCCCCTTCCCCCCTCTCTCCTCTCTCTCTCTGCTGTTTCGCTTCGCTTTCTCTCTCCTCCCTCGCTTCGCCTCCTCCTTCCCTCCCTTCTCCACCGAGAGGGCTCGTGCCGAGCCGAGCCGAGCCGAGCCGAATCCCGTCGACCGCGCGCGGGGGCAGGAGGGAAAGATCTTCTCCACGGACCGGTTCTCTTCGTCGGTGCGGCGGCGGACTGTACTGGCCGGAGCGGGGCTGCTCCGGCGCGGCGAGCGGTGGCGGTAGTGGCGGCGCGCGCGTTGCCGGCGGACGAGGGGTCCCTGCGGGCCGCGCTGCGCCGCGCGATTTAGCGCGAGTCGACCCTTCGGATCGTTGGATCGCTGCCGGGCCGGAGCTGCGTACTGGCAGTGGCTGGTGGCTTCGTGGCGGTGAGTGCGCTTGTTCGAGTATTTAATATTTTGTTTGGGCAAGCTGCTTACGGCCCCCGGCTTCCATTACTCGCAAGCAATTCAGCGAGAACAGAGTAGCAGATATAGTAGATAAATAATCTGACAGCGTAAACGCTTGCCGGAGATTTACAACTGACAGGCAACACAGAGTGAAATGTCGAAAAACAGCTTTCGGGGAGTTTATTCATCGAAGCAGCAGCATTGTGGAGCTTGGTGTGCAGTTAATCACTGAACGGTCGCCATCCCCTCTCAAGAGTTCCATACTTCAGCTGAGTTGTTCCAGCAATTATATAGCCCAACATGGTGACCAGTAACAAAACAGAGACGTGACAATATTTGGATCAGATGGTAATCTGTGTTGAAAACAAGCATTGTCTTGTGTCCTTCGAATTGGCCGCACAACTGCAGCCATGCCTACCATTGCTAGTTTCCTCCCCCTGGTTTATCGAATGAACTAATCCTAAAGTCAATTGAGTTATTAGGTACATTATGTAAATCATATTTGCATTGTATAACTCTCCAGATAAACTTTACAATTGTGCATTCAACGAGTAAGTGTTAAAATGTGTCAAGTTTTCATAGAATTGGCATCTCGTGTCTTTTTGCCACTGCCTGTTATTCAGACCTTCCTCACAGAATGCTTTTATTAGATATTAACCACAAAATGTTCCTGATTCTTTTTTCTTTTGAAACTGAAAAAGGTCCTGATCTTTAGAAGGTATCCTTTGTTTGACGTATTCAAAGAACGGCTCATACTAATTGCTGCTGTTTGACTACACTTTTTTTATGAGTTTGGGCATGGGGTGCTGCGATCTAGGAGGATGTGTTCTCTGTGAGGGAGGAGGGGTAATTGCCGCTGCTTCTTAATTACACTTTGTTTGTGAGTTTTGGGCATGGGGACCTGCGATTTAGGAGGGTGTTGCTTAATTATGCTTGTGTCTACTGTTGTGCTCTGTTTTTCGGTGTATTTGTGCTCTGTTTTTCGGTGTATTTGTGCTGTTTGTTGCCTGGATTAAAGAAGACCAGTGTGCTTTGGTAGCTTATCCACCTTTGGTTCCAGTTCATCTTTTGGTGGTGGAGAATGGTATTGAGTATATTTGTGCAGGCGCACTGGTCTACATCCATGCATGTGTCCTAAAGTTGCATCTCTGGTTGTTTACAGGGAACGCTGGTCTGAAAGGATGGTGAGTTGAGTGGTGACATAACTTGACCTTGGAGTGGTTTGCAGAGCTTGGAGCTCTCCGATTGCCTGCAAAGGATGGTTTCCTCAGGGCCCCCGAACCCAATGGGACCTGGGCAGCCAGTGGGTGCTGCTTCTCTTCTCCGGACGAATTCCAGCCTGCTCAGTGGTGGCCAGCAGGGAATGGGTGGCGGCGGCATGCTTCAGTCACAGTCCCCATTCTCATCTCTTGTTTCCCCGCGCACACAGTTTGGTGGAAATGGCCTGCTTGGAGGGTCCTCGAATGTCTCCCCTCTGCTCAACAGGCAGTCCTTTGGAAACGGGGGGACTGTGCCGGGTCCAGGGCAAATGGCTAATGGTGGGCTTCCGATGAGTACTCTTCAGCAAAGAGGGGGGCTTGATGGTACTGGTGATTTGGTTGGCACGGGTGGATCAGATCCTGTGTCATCCTCCCAGGTTAGTTTGGGCAATCACGTAGGTTCAGATAACTTGCAGCAGCAGCAGCAGAAGATGGATATGCAGGATTTGCAACAGCAGCAGCAGCAGCACCACCACCACCAACAACAACTATCGATGTCTTACAACCAGCAGCAATTGCCAACGCAACCACTGCAGCTGCATGGTACAGTAAAGTTGGAGAACGGTGGCAGTATAGGTGGAGTCAAATTGGAACAGCAGATGGGACAGCTTGACCAGAATGGCCCAGCCCAGATGATGCGCAATGCTGGCAATGTAAAATTTGAGCCACATCAGTTGCAATCATTGAGGGGTTTGGGTGCAGTCAAGATGGAGCAACCGAATTCAGACTCATCAGCATTCTTGCAGCAACAGCAGCAGCAGCACCATTTGTTGCAGCTCACGAAGCAGAACCCTCAAGCTGCTGCGGCTGCCCAACTGAACCTTTTGCAACAACAGCGTATCATGCATATGCAGCAGCAGCAACAACAACATATTCTGAAGAATCTTCCTTTACAGAGAAGTCAATTACAGCAGCAGCAGCAACAACAACAGCATCAACATCAGCAGCAACAACAGCATCAACATCAGCAGCAACAACAGCATCAACATCAGCAGCAGCAGTTACTTCGTCAACAAAGTCTAAACATAAGAACTCCAGGAAAGCCGGCTTCCTATGAGCCAGGTACCTGTGCAAAGAGACTGACCCATTACATGTACCATCAACAAAACAGACCACAGGTATGTTCTTTTGGCTTGTTTAAAAACATCTAGTTTTATCTTTTATGCTCCAAGCAAAAGCCATGTTCTTACAACTTAGGGCATCTACTGTTTCCTGTTGATGCAGGATAATAATATTGAGTACTGGAGAAACTTTGTCAATGAGTATTTCGCTCCAACTGCCAAAAAGAGGTGGTGTGTATCTCTCTATGGAACTGGCCGTCAAACTACTGGAGTTTTCCCTCAGGTTTACTAGCTGTTCTCATCGAATCCGTACCTTTTCCCCCTTCCGTTTTATATATTTGATTTATGCAAGTAAACTCTTCTGTTAGTCAGAGGATTTGGAGCATCACATAGTATTTATAGTATATTTCTACCTCTCAAATTCTTATTTATGACTTCCCATATATGTTTGCACCTACAGGATGTCTGGCACTGCGAAATATGCAATCGGAAGCCTGGCCGGGGCTTCGGTAAGCATCATTTTTATTTGCACATCTTCCTCACCTGCTCGTGTTTATAGTTTGATTTTATATTGTTACCTTTGCAGAGACAACAGTTGAGGTCTTACCGCGATTATGCCAAATCAAATATGCGAGTGGTACATTGGAAGAACTATTGTATATTGATATGCCACGTGAATCCAAAAATGCATCTGGTCAGATTGTTTTGGACTATACTAAAGCAATCCAGGAAAGTGTCTTTGATCAATTGCGTGTTGTACGCGAGGGGCATCTAAGGATAATTTTTAATCCGGACCTCAAGGTATTGCCATTCAGTTCTACACTTCGTCTTGTCATATATTCATCATTATGGTGGTTCTCTTATATTATTGTTGAATAAGTGGTGGCTTTGGGGCTAACATATTTCACCTGTACTTTTGCTTGTATTGAAGATTGCATCTTGGGAGTTCTGTGCTAGGCGGCATGAGGAACTTATCCCACGGAGGTCAATAATACCGCAGGTATTAAGATTTATTAGGCTGCGTTTGGCTGGCATTGTGGTGGATTATGATAATTCAGCTTATCCGACCAGCTTTTGTCTATTTTAGTGTTTTGTTTGGCCCATTTTTGCCTACTTCCGTGTCTGTTTCTCCACTCCAGATTATAAAATAAGCACAGCACAGCACAGTTCAGCAATCGCAGACTGAGCCTTAGTGTATAGAGTTAGACATGCTTTCATTTACAGCCACATATATCATCTGTATTTACTAGATTAGGTAACAAACGTTTGATATATGTTTGCATGTTGATGTTTAATGCAGGTTAGTCATCTTGGTGCGGTTGTACAAAAGTACCAGGCTGCTGTTCAAAATCCAACGAGTTTAACAACTCAGGACATGCAGAATAATTGCACCTCGTAAGGAGATTGGCCCTGCTGTGCATAATACTTCCCTTCTTACGTTCTTTTCTAGAGTCAATTTTACATATTCTCTTAATGTGTAGTTTTAGATGTATTGGCACATGTGATACCTCACCCTAGCCATCCAAAGTTTTATGGCTATTGTAGTTCATTTGGTTTTAGCATATGGCCTTCTGTGACCAAACCGTACCAATTGAGTTCACCATTCTAGACGAAGCATGGATGAAAATGTTAGGGTTCTGTGAAACTGGTCTCAGGGACCTAAGGACTTGCATTGTCAGAGAATCTTCCTTGTTGACTGGCACATGTCTGGTTAGGTGGGCTTGAGTGAGCTTGCCCATTGCCTGGTCTGCCTTGCAAAAACATGAGTTGGTAATTCACTCCAATCTCAGCACACTTCTTTTTGAGTTGAACTGGCCGATGAGCGCTTATGATTCAAGGAGCAGTTGTTTGAAAAGGGAGGACAAGTATTGCATACCTACATGTATAACCAGGTGCGACAATCACCAAGATGGTCTCCAAGTCCACATCATCTAATCCTTCCAATGTCGCCTAGTTGTCCATGTCTCGAGCTTGCATGATATCATCAACACTAGATGGCTTCAGATGTGCCCTGTTGCACTCATCCTATTTTTTAATGTTGCTCATAGCTAGTCAGTTAATTGAGATTTGTGGCTGGGGTAAATAAAGCATCTGCTTGCGAGGCTGCTGCAATTGTGAGATCTCTTTTGTTGCTTACACTGTAGTCGCATTGTTATCTTGCTAGGGGAGTATATGGTTTCATTGGCATAAACTTCGATATATAATTTCGTAGGAACTTTCCACGAATGAGCTCTTGTGATTTATGAATAGGGCCTTAGCAAGCTGGCCTTCTGCCTCATCTTGCTATGAAAAAAGGAAGTGAGGTTCAGGTTGTTTGCGTGCTTGCCATCTTTGTTTCATGCCAAGCGGCCAGTGAGCTAGGCGGAGGAGTTCACTTGCCATATACACGCGTGCCTCATCTGGCTGCAAATGGGCATAAAAGGCAAAGGCGGGAATAAAATGACGGATTATTATGACGATTTTCCATATTAGACAATTTCTTCGGGTCGATATCTATCTTTAGACTTCCTTCTAAATAATTCCTGCCCTCTATGTTGTTATATATCTGCATAAAGAGGCCAGTGTTCTCACTTCTCATTTATCAAGAGAACTTTCCTTATTCTATGTAATGGGGGCATAAAAACCGAAGACCTAAGACCGAACCCGTAAAGACCAAGACCGAACTAAAGCCGGCCGGTAAAACTGGAAGACCGATTTAAATTTGGTTGAATGGTCTTCTTCTTTGGATGACCGAATAACCCAGATAGACTTAAATTAGCACAATTCTCTGGATGTTTGTGGCACAATTAGCACAATTCTCGGTCTTCTCTGGATGTTTATGGCACAATTCTGGTTGCACTACGTACACATGTTGTCTGAACTCTGAATTTTGGTTGCATACAACGGTTACACATACCTGCTGTCTGAATTCTGCTTGCATACACATGTACTGTAATGTGCATGAATCTGAGTTATAGCATGAAACTTGGTCTGTTTGGTTGGACCGAACGTTGTGCTGCCGGGGGGCGGTACACAAGGCCACATCACAAGCCTTAAAGTTTGACTCCCTCCTACATGTCAGCTGCCAACATCTTCAAACCTTGGTAAGAAATTCCATACAAGGTCCTGTGCAGAACATAGTGATCCCTGATTAAGTAGAGTGTGTATTTGATCTGCAATGTTTATGTGGAAAACTCTTACTCCCTCCGTCCCAAAATTCTTGTCTTAGATTTGTCTAGATATAAATGTATCTAGTCATGTTTTAGTATTTAGATACATCCATTTCTAGACAAACCTAAGACAAGAATTTTGGGACGGAGGGAGTATTTCATACCTAAAAAAGATTTAATTGACTAGGTAAGATCAATAAGGACGTTACTGTTTGAGCTTTCTAAATATGATGTTTAGACGAGTCGATCCATCATGTTAGAAGGCAGTAGGTCATTGTACAGTAGACATGTCATAGTCATGATTACGATAATATGTCTGAATTCAACATATTGTCTGTCATGTATTCGGCTCATTACATATGTCATTTAACTCATAAAAGGAATTGCAACTACATAAGAATGAGCTGTGCTAAAATAACATGCAGGTTATTCTGCATGTGATGATAAATGTGCACATATCTTTCTGTTCCACTGTAATGCGTGGAGGACAATACTTGATGTGAATGAAGTAATTGACATTGAATTATAGTTGAGTTTCATGCACTGACCAACCCTGTTAGGCAATACATGCAGTTAATTCATGTTAGGGCAAATCCTCGCCCCTAACATGTGGATTAGAATGGTGAGGTTCTCTTAGGACACAAGTTCAGGTCAATCATCTTGCAAAACGTGCTAAGATTGCGAGTGCATGCCTATTCTAATTACACCAGCACCACTCCTTTAATAATAAAATGAGCATGTAGAGTCTATATACTTGGGACCTCTTGCTCTGATGCAATTCTTTCATGTGCCAACCAACATCATTTGTGCACTTATATAACAAGGCAATCTCATCTTAGGCGTGATTGTTTATCTCTTACAAGGTAATGGCCTGTGCGTTGCAACGGGGGTACAAATATTTTGTACGCAATCACTGTGATTTACCTGCCATTTTACTGTTAAATGTGTTTACGTACCAAAAATGGGCTCTTGTTGTCAATTGGATCAGTACTTGTTGGCTTAGCCAACCAACATGATTTTATTTGGTAAGTCATAAGATGTGGGACAGTTGAGGCGGTTTTGAAGGAAAACCGGCCGGAGAAAACCAGCAAAACTGGAAACGGAGGAGGTGGGGTCAGGAGCAAGAGGGTGGAGGAAAAAGGGAACAAAGGCAGAACCATACATACTTTTTAAGTAGGGGGAGAGAGATATCTTGATTAGCTGGAACGGACCGAAATTAATACTTGCTTATTAATGCAATGGAGATGGGATCTAGCTGAATATCCTGATGGTTCTAGGGCTGTAGAACGGGTATATAGAAAAATGCAGTTGCCTAAGAAATAATTTTCATTTTAGCTGAGTAGACTCCAGATTACATGCAAGATATTGGATATTATGCTCTGTTATGGAAACCTTGGTTGTTTGACCACAAAAACCCTGGAGGCAGAGCTTTGCCCGGTTTAGGTAATGACAAGCTACAAAAATTAAGGAGGGATAGGATTCTAGCAATAGATGTCATAGTTTGGTGACAAAAATGTATGGTGCTAGCCTGTCGACTGTTGGTTTGGTCCTGTGCCAAAAGGACATGTTTTTTTTCCGCGAATACTCAAAGCTTGCGTATCTTTTCGTTAATAGGTATTCCCTTCGTTCCTAAATATAAGACCTTCTAGAGATTCTACTAGGAGACTACATACGGAGCAAAATGAATGAATCTACACTCTAAAATATGTCTATATACATCCGTATGTAGTTCATAGTGCAATCTCTAAAAGTGCTTATATTTAGGAACGGAGGGAGTAGAAGAGAACAATACCAACAACATGGAGTAGATATGGAAAGAGGACACCACACATAGGTTTTATTTATGCGTGTTATGCTAGTCCAACCAAGCTTAATGGAGCACAACAGAGTCACTGGTTAGACCAGCGGACAGGTGAATCAGAAGCTTCACCGGGTAAACCGGTTTGGTTTCAGTAACTATGATATTGTGTGGTTGAGTAAGAAGCTCAAGAAGATGCTTCACATGTATTTTGTTAGCAATTAGTGTTACATTTCCAATTTACGTGTAAGAAGCTCAAGAAGATGCTTCACATTGTATTTTGTTAGCAATTAGTGTTACATTTCCAATTTACAATCGGTTGGCAACAGCCCACCATATATTGATGTTCAAGAATCATCAAAGGTTCATAAACAAATGGAAGCCTCATATGCACAATAGGTGCTCTGTATTGAACTTCTTTGTTTTGACTTTAAAAAGCATTATCTTTTGCTTCACTGTTTACAACTCTTATCTCTGCAAGAACCTATAATGGTTAACAAGTCTTGATAGTTAACAGTTTATGCTGTTTCAGGGTTGCATGTTATTCACAGCATTCTTACTTTGCTTGCTGACTGTTTTTTAGTAACTATATCACCATTCACCAATTCAATGTTTCTTTTAGTAACTAGTACTTTTTTTTAGTTCATGCAATCTGTACTTATGTATCAATCTGTACCATTAGGTTTGTTGGATGTGCCCGCCAATTGGCTAAAGCTCTGGAGGTGCCTTTGGTAAATGATTTAGGATACACAAAACGATATGTCCGCTGCCTTCAGGTACACTCTGGTCTGATATACTGTAGTTTCCATCCACCTGTTATAACTTTGAAGCTCCCATTAGTTTAAGTTATTGTTAGAATTTTTGTGAGCATTTTAGTTTTGTAGGTATGATTGAAATTGATTTTTGTTTCTACTAATTCATGTAATTCATTGATATTCCCAGATTGCGGAGGTGGTAAACTGCATGAAAGATTTGATTGACCACAGCAAGCAGACTGGATCTGGACCAATCGGTATGAGATTTTAATCTTTCCCTTACGGGGATCGCTGGGAACAAGCTGGTTTCTGCCAATTTTTTCTAATTTTTGGGCACAAAGAACAGTAGCCTGTCGGCGTGCTATTTGCTGTTTTATATGATTTGTCTATCTGTAATACCCAGTTTTTTTTTTCAGATAGCCTGCATAAATTTCCTCGGAGGACTCCACCAGGGATCAACCCTCTTCAACCACAGCAGCAACAGCCTGAAGAGCAGCAGCCTGTTCCGCAGAGTTCAAACCAGAGTGGTCAAAATTCTGCCCCTATGGCTGGTGCGCAGGCTTCTGCCTCTGCCAATGCAGACGTGACATCAAACAATTCTCTCAATTGTGCACCCTCTACATCTGCACCCTCACCAACAGTTATGGGGATCCTCCAAGGTTCAATGGATTCTAGCCAAGATCATCTAATGAGCAGCGCAAATGGTCAGTATAACAGTGGGAATAACGGTGCAATTCCCAAGGTGAACTCCGCAAGCTCATTACAGTCAAATCCTTCTGCCTCTTTCGCTTCCCAGGTACCTATATCATCCAATAACAACACGATGCCTTCCCTTCAGAACACAAACCAACTCAGTTCCCCAGCAGTATCATCAAACTTGCCTCCAATGCAGCCTCCTGCAACTCGACCTCAGGAGCCTGATCAAAGTGATACCCAAAGCTCGGTTGAGAGAATCTTGCAAGAGATGATGTCATCACAAATGAATGGTGTTGGCCATGCAGGGAATGACATGAAGAGACCAAACGGATTTACCCCTGGTATTAATGGGGTTAACTGCTTAGTTGGTAATGCTGTCACGAATCACTCTGGAATTGGAGGAATGGGGTTGGGGGCTGTGGGCGGGTTCGGTTCAAATCCTACAGCTAATGGACTGAGAATGGCAATGCCGAACAATGCAATGGCAATGAACGGGAGGATGGGAATGCATCACAGTGCACATGACCTATCACAGTTGGGCCAGCAGCAGCAGCAACAGCAGCAGCAGCAGCATGACATAGGAAATCAGCTGTTGGGTGGACTTAGAGCAGGAAATAGCTTTAATAATCTTCAATATGATTGGAAACCCTCTCAATAGTGTGACTGGAAACATTTGAGTTCAATATGATGATGACACAGCTATCCTCACTGGGCTCATCTCTTATGGACCATCAGCGCAGAGCCATAAACCCCCCTTGGGCCAAAATCATATGGGCTTTGCTCTAATGGTGCTATGGAAAGGAATCATAAGGCTGGTAACTGTTATGGTGCATCAGTTTGTGTAGCTGGTTCTCTGTGTATTATGCAACTATGACCCTGAGCTACCTGCCTCAATCATCTTACTGAATGATAAGAGGGTTAGAATCTGCCTGTACGGGCAGTTGTGGGCACTGGTGTATGGTGTTATTTCTCACCCAGAGAAGAAGTTTTTCCTCTTTTTTCTCTCTCTTGACTTGTGGCATCCAACTGTAACTTATCGTCGCCCCTTGCTGTAGCAATCATATGTGCTGATATCTCTCTTTGCTTGAGAATTTTCCCTTTGTAGCCTTACTATACTCTGTAAGTTGCATATTGACTGACTAGTGAAAAAGTATCAGCAATGTTTGGGAAATCTCACTGACAGAATGTACTTTCTTCTTTACCCAAGCATCTCAACCAATTACTGTAGTAGCTGTGCATGTGCGAGGCATGGTCGACAGCAGTTTAACAAAATGTGCAGTCAAATGGTGGGCAATTTTTTTTACCTTTTATTTTAGTTTTGTGGTACTGGATCGCCATTGTCATGTGGAAAACGAAAGTATAGAGATAGATGCCGATGCTATTCTGGTGTCTAAGTTGGATCGATTGATGAGATACTGAGCCTGGTGGCTGGGCTGGGCCTGGGCTTAGTGTTCTTATGATTTAAGGAAGAAGTCCGACCTGAGGCCTGATGGGCTTTTGCACTGATGGGCCAGGTTTGGGCTTCAAATTCAGGCCCGACAATTGGGCTGGGTCAAGCTTTGACCTGGTTTTTTATACCATGGGCTTTGTCAGGCCTGGTGTAAAGCCCGGCCCGGCTTGAGGTATGGCCTAGTATAGTCTCAGCCTATACCGATCATTGGCAATTTCTAACGTAAAGTACGGATGTAGGCGGGCATCCCACATAAGCATGTATAAATATAATACTCCCTCCGTTTTTAAATATAAGTCTTTTTAGATGTATATTAGTGGATTACATACGGATGTATATAGACATACTTTAGACTATAGATTCATTTATTTTGCTTCATATATAGACCCCTAGTGATATCTCCTAAAAGACTTATATTTAGGGACGGAGGAAGTATTAGTTTAAATTAAGCTAAATCTGGTCGGAAGAATTATAACTAAACGTGAGATATTTTGACTTAGAAGCGGGTTGGATTCGGGTTCCGCTATACATTCCTACGTACAATTTCAAAACATGTTTTGACCGTACTCGTAACATAATAAGAATCATCATGATTTGACAAATAAAAAAACGTGGGACACGTTAGGTAACTCTACATGTTGGTACTACATTGCCTCGAAATATGTTTAGGGATTTAAAAGAACTTTCTTTGAGGGCGCAAAGTTTCTGCTCCGGAGCTCAATGAGCTCGGTGAACAGTAACATAAAAAAAATCAAAAAAATCTGTTTTTTTTAAAAACAACATTGACAAAATTTTTAAGTGCATGCTAAAATTTGGCATGAAACAACATTCCTATAAGGCATGAAAAAAAATCAGTATGCGCATTTTGAGAGTATTGGTTTTTTTTGCCACCCCTTATGGGAATGTTATTTCATGCTGAATTTTTGCACGTAACTAAAACTTCTGTGAGTGTTGTTAAAAAAATCATATTTTTTTAATATGTTTCATTTTTGTTTTGCTTTATTATTCATTAAGCTCATTTGAGCTCGAGAGCAGAAGGGCACTTTCGCTTCTTTGGCTATTTATCCAATTGGCGAAAGCACATCTAGTTACAAAATACAAATCGGGAAGCCGAGGATTGCATCATAATTTATTACAAGACTCAATGTTAAAAGCATCCTTGGCTGTCCTATGAGCTGCCTCATTAGCGTGCCGACAAATGAAGTGAATGTTAAATCCCTGGAATGTTCTACCAATCTCCTCCATTTCACATAAATATGGAAAGTCGCCGATCTTCTGAACTTCTTGACAATCGGTTTCCATGTGCACGCTTTAAAGCCCCCTTTCTCAAGGGAAAATGACTGCATCGTGAGAAGCCCATAGCTCTATCGACACGGGATCCATGCCATGATTATATCGAGTACCAGCCATTGCCCAAAAATTTCTGAGATGATCCCTTCCTATAGTATTTCCCCTCTCTCGAAAACCACATCAGTGGGGTCATATATATACTATATCACTAAACTCCCTAGGATTGAAGGCCTCATAATCAATTGAGGTCTCCAATTGAAATTTGATCACCTAGTTTTGACAGGATCAACAATTTCTCAAGACTCTCTCATTGAAATTTTTATAGAATACATTATGCTTCCTAATTTTTAAATCTTCACAACTAATTAAGGCTTCAATTTAGAATTGGGTCACCCGATTTTGACCGGGTCAACAATCTCTCAATGAGCATTCTCATTCAATTCTTCTAATTCACATGCTTCCTGTTTTTGGAGCTCTCACATTTGATCGACATACATAATTTTGAATTTAGTTCATATTTTGACGGGATCAATGATTACTCAAATTAACCGGCAACAACCGACCAATAAAAACATATCAAATTAGTGCACCCCCTCACCACCTAGACAAAAGTAGCACCAACATGTAATATTGTAGCACCAATATAGTACATGCACTCACCGATACATTTTTTCCACATAAATATTGATTGATTAGCATATAATACAAAATCACACCATGGAATACCAACCAAAACACCACATTAAATAAAGAGAAAACATACTTTTTCATCTCGGTCACTTGGTAAACCAAATATTCCCTCAATTCCAAAATGTTACATGTTTGAAAAGTCAAATTTCTTTTACTTTGACCAAGTTCAGAGTAAAAAATAACAACGTTCAAAGTATTATCTCTGTAACTTAAACGAGATCAACGGCGCAACAAAGCGGGCCTTAGCCTTCTAGTTGGTATTAATCTTGATCCAATTTGGTTCACGAGGTCTTCATTTTATATCTACTACAACAACTCAAGTTCTTTCTTGTACCAGTGTTTCAAGTGATCACACAATCTCATCTAAAATGGTCATAGACTTGCGTGTTTTTTATTGGGCTTCTTGATGTGTATAATTATTTTGATAATTCAACATCGTGACATCCTGACTAAATAATAATGATAGACTACTCATATCAACAAGAAGTTCTTTCTTTTCTGAGAGACCGTTCGCAAGGAACCTTAAAATTAAGCATGCTTGGCTTGGAGTGATTTGAGGATGGGTGACTTAGGTGCGCACGAGTGAGGACAAAGTGCTAAGTGTCCTTGGCTTGGAGAGACTTGAGGACGGGTGACCCTAGGTGCGCGCAAGTGAGGACAGAGTGCGTACGAAGACTAGTGTTGGTATGTGGGGCTAGTCTAGATCTCGCCAAGTGTAACGGTCGGGAACCGGTGGCTATGTGTGTGGCATTACACACTGCTAAAAGGACGTTGATGTCACCTAGAGGGGGTGTGAAGGGAGGAGGGTGAATAGGTGCTTTAAAATAATTACAGTTTAGGTTTGAACAAATGTGGAATAAAATTAGCGTTTAATTTGTCAAGGACAAAACCTAAAAGAATTAGATTCACCTATTTTCACCAACAACTTATGCTAAGTAATATAAACAACTAAGTGATAGCAAGATATATAGCATGAAAAAATATGGCTATCATAGAGTAAAGTGCATAAGGGCTCGGGTAAGAGATAAACGAGGCACACAGAGACGATGATGTATCCCGAAGTTCACACACTTGGGGAAGCTAATCTCCTTTTGGAGCGGTGTGGAGGCACAATGCTCCCCAAGATGCCACTATATCTACCGTAATCTCCTCATGTTTCACACAATTCAAGATGTCGTGATTTCACTAAGGGACCCTTGAGGGGCGTCACCGAACCCGTACAAATGGAGACTATTGGGGGCGGTCACCGAACCTGTACAATTGGCAACCCTCGGGGATGGTCACCTGAACCCGTACAAATTGCTTGAGGCAATCTCCACAACTTAATTGGAGACCCGTGTGCTTGCATGAATCTTTACACCATGATGATTGAGCTCCATGGCACCACCAACCATCTAGGGCACCCAAGAGGCACAAGCTCTAGGGTGACCAAACACCAAAAAAATAAGCTTCTTAACTTTTCACTTCCACCTATCACCATGAAGAACTCAAACCGATGCAACTAATTCAATGGAAAGAACACACGAAGTGGTCAAGTCCCTCACTCCCAAATCCCTCCATAACAACAAAATTTATGGAGGAATATGAGAGTAAAAATAAGGAGAACACACAGAACTCAAAGATCTAGATCCAAGGGGACCCCCCTCACACAGAGGAGAAAATGATAGATGAAGATGTGGATCTGGATATCCTCTCTCTTCCGCCTCAAGAAGGAGTAAGAATCATTGGAGGGATTGGGAGTTATCAAGCTTTAAGAAGGTCAACAATGGGGGGAGGACAAACATGAGCTCGAGGGTGAGAACCATTAAGGAAGAAGACCCCTTAAATAGGCCTCTCAAAATCCAACCATTATGCTCACTGGTCGTGCTCAAGCGGTACTAGGGGAGTGATACTACCGCTTAACACAGTCAAACCAGCCCAACAAGACAGAAAACAAGGGCGATTGAGCAGTCACAGCGGTACTACTGCTCGGGGAGCGGTACTATCGCTTCAAACAATAGAAGAAGCAGAAGTATGAAGCAGAAGTAGCGCTAAAAGTGGTACCACCGCTGGAGCCGGAACGGTACTACCGCCTGAAATGGTACTACCGCACCCTTGTGTTGCCGATGCGAAAAAGTCTGCATGGACCCATCGGAAATGCCTCCATCGCTAGAGGGTAGAAGTACCGCTTGGAGCGGTACTACCTCTTGGAGCGGTACTACCTCTTGGGTGCTTGAAGCAAGCCCCAAGCAAAATCAATGGATGCATGAAAACTGAAACTGCCATAACTTTCGCATACACACTCCAAAACGAGGGAACTCGAGCTTGTTTGTTATATTAAGAACAAGCAACGGAGAATAAATGCCAATAGCATAAGGAAGACGACCTTCCAAAATATGATCCGGCAAAAACTCCCAACACCGAAAACACAAAGATGATGCATACGAAATCTGTTTTTGATGAACTTGGGCTTATCAAGATGAAGACTATAAGCTCCAAAATTTCACATAGCTAAAATCCAACCAAGAACCAAGAAAGATGATGGTGCCAAGAATGCAGTGGTTTGAGCTCTCTACGAATGATACAATCAAGCTACTCACTCGAGAGCCCCCTTGATAGTATGAAAATCGACCCTATAACCCAATTTCCAAACTAACACCATGAGACCGATAAAATATAAAACCTATTAAGGACAAACCTTAAACTTGCGCATAGTACACTTGAGATAGATGATGATGATCTTGTGCTCATCAAGTTGGACTACCTATCTTGATTGCTGTTAGAGCATATTTCTCCATGTGTGGTTTTAGTAATTGATGACAACCCCTATGGACTAATGGTGGCCTTGAGTTATATTCGAAGGATTTGTCCATAGGCACTTCTTAAAGTCCATCTGTTGGTTTCAAGGAGTTTATATGGTGACCAAGGTGGTATTAAAGGTTTTATACAGAGATTGGTCATGTGAGAGTTGAGCTTATTGCAAGCATGTCTTGAAGAAGAAGATTGTGTGAACATTCATGTTTACCTTCAAGACATCATCTTTATGAAAAGATAAGATAAGATACAAGGTTGATTAAGACTAAGTCAAATAGCGAATCAAGTTGATAAACACACAAATCATACAGGATGCACCGAGAGGGATCAAGTGATCCCATGGTATGGTAAGCATTGTCCATTAATCTTTGTGTACTAACCCATGGTCTACGTGAGAGTTCTATGTGGGGTTAGGTATGTTTCCATGGGCTTGCGTCAAGAGGAAGATCTCATATGAACCATGGAGGATGACATCAAGTGGTGACTGTCATCAAGATTGCGGTGTGCAAGTTCAAGTGGAGCATGAAGAAGAGATCATTCTTGCAGCTTGCCATCCATTGTGGTGGCAATGTACTTCTGAAGATGTGCTGAAGAGTGGCTAGCCCATAGTACAGTATGGGGGAGCAATCTACTAGTCTTCATCGAGCCGGCACAATCAAGAAAGGTGGTCCATCTTGAAGATGACAACATCGTCATCATATAGCTCAAGTGGACTATGCCCAAGGCAAAGGTTTTCCCTTGATAGGTTTTCTATTTTACCAGTCTCATGGTGGTAGTTTGGAGACCGGGTTATAGGATCGATTGCCATACTATCAAGGGGGGCTCTCAAGTGAGTAGCTTGATCATATCACTCGTTGAGAGCTCAAGCCATTGCATTCTTGGCATCATCATATTATTTGGTTCTTGGTTGGATTTTCTCTATGTGGGTTCTTGATCTTATGGTCATCTTCATGACAAGCTCGAGTTCATCGAAAACAGAGTTCATGTGCATCTTCTATGATGTTTTCGATGTTGGAGTTTTTATCGGTTCTTCATTTATAGAGGTTTCACATCTCTATATCATTGGCATTTTCATAACCGCCTCTTCTTAAGATTGTACTCGTCGTGTGCTATCCAACAAGCTTGAGTTTGCTCAATTCGGAACTCGTATGCGAAAGTTATAGTAATTTTAGTGCGAGGGAAGTTTTTCTCACTTAAGGGGACGTACCGCTGCGGTGGAAGCGGTAGTACTGCTTGGGCGGTACTGCCGCCCTCCACTTCCGTCTCACTACCGCTTATATTTTCTCTATGGATAGCCATTTCCTTCGCGCGGTAGTAGAATGACAGTAATGGGTGGTAGTACCGCCCTGTCTTTCTCTACTGCCCTAGTTTCACCCGCACTTGCAACACCTATCGACAGTACCACTTGTGGGAGCGGTAGTACCGCTCCGACGGCTATACCACCTCCTAGAGTCTCTCTGTTACATGCTGTGGTTTGAAACTTTCGTGCAAGCGAAAGTACCGCCCACCTAAGCGGTACTACTTCTTATGCACGGGCTGAGTGCATAACGGTTGGATTTGGAGAACCTATTTAAGGGGGTCTTCTTCACAATGGTTCCTAATTCTTGAGCTCGTGTTCTTCCCCCATTGTTGGCCTTCTTCGAGCTTGCTGACTCTCAATCCCTCCAATGATTCTTTCTAGTTCTTGAGGGAAAAGAGAGAGGATATCTAGATCCACATTTACTCCATTCACTTTCTCCTCTTTGTGTGGGGGAACCCCTTGGATCTAGATCTTGGAGTTCTTCGTATTCTTCTTCATTCTTCCTCTCATTTTCTTTTGTAGCATTAGTTGTTGTGGTGTGATTTGGGAGATAAGGACTTTGCCACTCCATGTGCCCTTGCCATTGCATTTGGTGCATAGGTTTGAGTTCTCCATGGTGATACGTGGAAGTGAAGTTGATAAGCTTATTACTCTTGGGTGCTTGGTACCCTAGAGCTTGTTCATCTTGGGTGCTTTGGCGTCCTATATTCTTGGTGGTGCCTCGGAGCTCAATCATTATGGTGTAATATCTGGGCAAGCATCGGGGTCTCTAATTAGGTTATGGAGATTTCCCCGAGCAATTTGTACAGGTACCAGTGACCGTCCCCATGGGTTGCCAAAGTGTACGGGTTCGGTGACCACCCCCAAGGGTTGCCATTTGTATGGGTTCGGTGGCCGCCCTCAAGGGTCCCTTAGTAGAATCATGGCATCTTGCATTGTGCGAGGGGGTGAGGAGATTACGGCGGACCTAGTGGCTTCTTGGGGAGCATTGTGCCTCCACACCGCTCTAAACAGAGATTAGCATCCGCAAGGGTGTGAACTTCGGGATACATCATTGTCTCCGCGTGCCTTGGTTATCTGTTACCCGATCCCTTTACTTATGCACTTTACTTTGTGATAGCCATGTTGTTTCTTGTTATATATCTTGCTATCACTTTGTTGTTTTACTTGCTTAGCATACATTGTTGGTGCACATAGGTGAGCCTAGTTGTTTTAGGTTTTGTGCTTGACTAATTAAACATTAGTTTTATTCTGCATTTGTTCAAGCCTAAACCGTAATTATTTTGAAGACTTCTAGACGACATCCCTTCTAGACGACATCCACGTCCTTTCAATTGAGTCATCTCGATGAAGACTTGTAGATTGCCCCCAATACTCCACTATGGGTGAGCCTCTCTTCGGCACATCTTCACATATACATTATCACCATAATGGACGGAAAGCTTGAAGCACGATCTGTTCATGATCCTCCACTTGAACTTGCACACCACAACCTTGATGATGATCACCACTTGATGTCCTCCTCCATGGGTTGTATGAGTTAAATCACAAATTATCCCTAGGTTGTTTTGGTAATTAATAACAATATATACTTCATTGGACTAATGATTCTACCAAGTATATTCTAGGAATTTTTCAATGAACGGATTGGCAAAGGATTAAGAGGATATCCCCTAGATGCAAGGAACATCTATTGGCAACAAGCTTCAAGACTCTACAATTTGCTTTTATGTGAAAAATCACAATTGAGTCCATAGTAAACCAATACTATTAAGAAGGCTAATTAGGGTTAGGGCTGCCTCTATTTCCTCTAGTATATATAGTAGGGAGGGAGGGGAGGATGCAACCTCAAATCCTCAAGGTTTGGCCAAAATTGGAAGTGGAGGAGTCCTACTCCAATCCTACTAGGAGTAGGATTCCTCCTCTCCACTTGGAAATCCTTTCCACCTTTTCACCTTTGGGTTTTTCCCACCCCTAGCCGCATGAGACTTAGTGGGTGCTTAGGCCAGCCCACTAGGGGATGGCTTGACTCATACCACAGCCGATGAGGTCCTTTGGGTCGAGACACCCCTCCCGATGGCCCCCGGTACCCTCCCGACACTCCCGGTACACTACCGAAGTACCTGGAACTTTTCCGGTGACCAAAACAGGACTTCTTATATATCAATATTTACCTCCGGACCATTCTGGAGCTCCTCGTGACGTCCAGGGTCTCATCCAGGACTTCGAACAACCTTCGGTCACCAACATACATAACTCAATACTACTGAAACGTCACCGAACCTTAAGTGTGCAGACCCTGCGGGTTCGAGAACTATGCAGACATGACCTGAGACACTCTCCGTTCAATATCCAATAGCGGGACCTGGATGCCCATATTGGATCCTACATATTCTACGAATATATTTATCGGTTGAACCTCTATGTCAAGGATTCAGTTAATCCCGTACGTTGTTCCCTTTGTCCATCGGTATGTTACTTGCCCGAGATTCGATCGTGGGTATCTCCATACCTAGTTCAATCTCGTTACCGGCAAGTCTCATTACTCGTTCGGTAATACAAGATTCCATAAATAAATCCTTAGTCACATTGCTTGCAAGGCTTGTTGTGATGTTGTATTACCGAGTGGGCCCCGAGATACCTCTCCGTCACACGGAGTGACAAATCCCAGTCTTCATGCATGCCAACCGAACAGACACCTTCGGAGATACCTGTAGAGCACCTTTATAGTCACCTAATTACGTTGCAACGTTTGATACACACAAGGAATTCCTCCGGTGTTCGGTAGTTGCATGATCTCATGGTCATAGGAACAGATACATTAACATGCAGAAAACAGTAGCAATAAAGTGACACAATCATATGCTACGTTCACAGTTTGGTTGTTTTCCATCACATCATTCTCCTAATTATGTGATCCCGTTATCAAGTGACAACACTTGTCTATGGCCAGGAAACCTTAACCATATTTGATCAACGAGCCAGTCAACTAGAGGCTTACTAGGGACAATCTTTTGTCTATGTATCCACACATGCATTTGTGTTTCCATTCAATACAATTCTAGCATGGATAATAGACGATTATCATGAATAAGGAAATATAATAATAACCAATTTATTATTGCTTCTAGGGCATATTTCCAAGAGTCTCCCACTTGCACTAGAGTCAATAATCTAGTTCACATCACTATGTGATTGTAATGAATCTAACACCCATACAAATATGGGGTTTGATCATATCTTGCTTGTGAGAGAGGTTTTCAGTTAACGAGTCTGAAACTTTCAGATCCATGTTTACTTTACAAATCTCTATGTCATACTATAGATGTTTCTACTACGCTCCAGTTGGAACAAGTCCAACTGACTGCTCCACTATATGAATCCGGTTTACTTCTTAGAGTTATCCGGATTAGTGTCCAAGCTTGCATCGTTGCAACCCTTTACGACGAACTCTTTTATCACCTCCATAATTGATAAAAATTTCCTTTGTCCACTAGTTACTAAGGATTACTTTGACCGTTGTCCAGTGATCCATTCCTAGATCACTCTAGTACCCATTGACAGGCTCATGGCAAGGCACACATCAGGTGAGGTACACAACATGGCATACTATAGAGCCTACGACTAAGGCATAGGGGATGACCTTCGTCCTTTCTCTTTCTTCTGCTGTGGTCGGGCTGTTGAGTCTTACTCAAAATAACACCTTACAATACAGTCAAGAACTCCTTCTTTAACTGATCCATTTTGAACTCCTTCAAAAATCTTGTTAAGGTATGTATTCATTGAAAGTTTTATCAAGCGTCTTGATGTATCTCCATAGATCTTGGTGCTCAATGTTAAAGTAGCTCAATCCAGGTTTTTCTTTGAAAAACTCCTTTGAAAAAACCCTTTATGCTTTCTAGAAATTCTACATTATTTCCGATCAACAATATGTCAACCACATATGCTTATTAGAAATTCTATAGTGCTCCCACTCACTTTCTTGGAAATACAAGTTTCTCATAAACTTTGTATAAACCCAAAAGCTTTGATCACTCATCAAAGTACTTATTCCAACTTCGAGATGCTTGCTCCAGTCCATAGAAGGATCGCCCAAGCTTGCATACTTGTTAGCATCCTTAGGATCGACAAAACCTTCTGGTTGTATCTCATACAACCTTTCCTCAAGGAAACCGTCGAGGAAACAATGTTTTGACATCCATGTGCAAGATTTCATAATTGAAAAATGCAGCAACTGCTAACATAATTCTAACAGACTTAAGCATCACTACGGGTGAGAAAGTCTCATCGTAGTCAACTCTTTGAACTTGTCGGAAACATCTTTGCGACAATTCCAACTATCTTAATGGTGACATTTACCATCATCGTCCGTCTTCCTTTTAAAGATCCATCTGTATCTAACAGACTTATGACCATCAAGTAGTTCTTCCAAAGTCCACACTTTGTATTCATTCATGGATCCTATCTCGGATTTCATGGCCTCCGGCCATAGTCGGAATCCGGGTAGCCATCGCTTCTCCATAGCTCGTAGGTTCATCGTTATCTAACAACATGACCTCCAAGACAGGCTTACCGTACCACTCTGTAGCAGTACGTGACCTTGTCGACCTACGAGGTTTGTAGTAACTTGATCTGAAGCTTCACGATCACTATCATCAGCTTCCACTTCAATTGGTGTAGGCGCCACAGGAACAACTTCCTGCGCCCTGCTACACACTGGTTGAAGTGACGGTTCAGTAACCTCATCAAGTTCCACCATCATCCCACTCATTTATTTTGAGAGAAACTTTTTCTCGAGAAATGACCCGTTCTTAGAAACAAACATTTTGCCTTGGGATCTGAGATAGTGTCACATCCCTAGCTTCCATTTGGTGTTTTGCAAGATTGTGCTCATGTTTTTATTCTTGCATTGAAAATGAAATAGGGATTAAAGAAACCCTAGCACCCACCTTGTTTAAACCAAAATAAATAGAGTGTGAGTTCAATCAACCCAAAACGGCCTTCATAAAAGCTCACCCTTTTTGATAAATATTGGAAACAATATTTCAGGGGTGGATTTGTTTTTCAAAATACATTTGGCATTTTATTTAAACCACAAAAGCCACTGATAATATCCAAATAAGGGGTTTTAAATATCTCTCGTTATTATAAAATGTTGAACTATTTTTATTGACTTGGAAATATTCCAAGTAACACCCCAAAATTATTTTCCCTATTTATAAAAATAGTTTGGAGCCAAAAATAAAACAAATAAATGTCAGAACTGTTTAACAGAAAGCAGAAATGAAAAAAATAGGAAAACCTTACCAGTCGGTCACCCTGGCCCAACCCATCTGCCGTGCCGCCTTCTTCAACCTCGTGCGAGTAGGCACGAGGGTGTGGCACCCGAACAGGAGGCACGGCCACCTCCTGCTGGCCGCCCCAACCCTATCTCTTCGCGATGAGAAGCCCTGAGGCGTCCTCCTTCCATTTCCCTCCTCCCTGGCCTCCCTCCCGGCCTCCTCGAGCTCGTTCCCCCGCTCTGGATCTGAGAATGGCCGCCGCCGTCGCCCGCGACTCTGGCCACCACAACGCCTCCCCGACCTCGCCGACGACTCCACGCGAAGCACCGTGAGCTCCTGATGGTTTTCCCCCGCTCCCCTTGCCTTCTCGCGCCCTGCAGCCACCGCCCGCCGTGGCCGAGCTTCGACAGCCGCCGTGGCCCGTCGCCGGCGCTACTCCGGCGACCTAGCGCCCCCTCGAGCCCCCTGCGCGATGTGGCCGAGCATGGGCTTCGTCCCAGTGCCTCCAGCGCATCCAACCGAGCCCCGTATCGCATTTTGGAGCAACTCCGATGAGCCTCCGCCGCACCCGTGGTCGCTGCCGGTGAAACTCCGGTGGGGATGACGTGGCCGCACTAATCCGCCGCTAATTAGCCCTTAGAGCCACTGATAGTGGGCGCCAGGAGCGGGTCAAACCCACTTAGGGGCTGATCAGCGCGGGATTAGCCCGTGTGACGTTGACCAGTGGCCCCCACTGGTCAATTTGACCAGCCCAGGCGCTGTTGACCCTGATGACGTCACCATGATGCAGTAAATATATTTCTGTGATTTAAATAATTTCGGAAATGCTGGAAACTTTGGAAATTCATAGAAAATTAAATATAACTCCTAATTTGACAAATAATATATGTAAAATGATCAGAAAAATTCAATGAACACAATGGTGCTACATTCATGCATGACAAACAAAGTTGTGAAACAGCATCAGGTCAAATAAATTAAATGAATTTGATCAATATCCTATTTCAAATACTATTTGAATTCCGAATTCAAATCAGGATCATTCTATGGTGCTGTTATTCACATTAAACCATACTTCATTTCATTTCATGCCTGATCATGCATCATATTTTTGCATTTGTATGATATTGATTTTCGCTATTATTTCGGTAGGCTCTGCCCCTCCGGATATGTCCGATTATCCGACTGACGGATTTAATCCTTCCACTGAGCAACAAGGCAAGCACCCTTTTGATCATCCTGATATAATCCCATGTTCCCGCTCCTGCTCTCACTTATTGCATTAGGACAAAATATTTGAAATGCTTTACTTCGGTAGATGAACCCATTCCTTTGCATGACCTGTCATTGTCACAATAAATAGGCAAACCTTGCAACCTAGCATACCTGGTAGTTGCTTGAGCCATGATATGTCTTATCCTACTATGCTTGCTATGCCTAGAGTTGTGTCAGGTCTGTTTCATCTGGGTGATGAACAAGAATGGATGAATGTGTTTTAATGACAAAGAATAAGTGTGGAACCTGATTTGGTAAAGGTACCGCTGAAAGGCTATGTAGGAGTACATGGCGGGTTGTTTCATTGGAACCGTCCTTAGGAACTGAGTTTCGTGTATGTAATCCAAGACTAGTTACTACCACATGTTGGGCCCTGAAATATGACCCCGCTCAACTTATTAATTGTAACATCCCAAAAATATAAATTTTGGATGTTAATATAATTATTATTAGATTGTTTGTTGGTTGCCTGAGTGATTGAAACTTGTGTGTAATTTGCAACTTTTCGAAACTTTTGAATGAGAGGGAATAAAATGACTTTCCCCTTCTCCGGTGAATTCAAATTTAATCTTTTAAAATCAAAGAGAGAAGATGACATGACTTCTTCAACTATAAAGAATTTGAACGGAGATATTTTCATTGAATTCTTTTGCATTTTCATTCGTTTTCTTCGTGCAAGAAATGCCGGGAAATACATTCTAGAGAGGAGGAACATGACCCTCGAACCCACGGGCATTTTGAAAGTTATTTGAACCCTCAAACTTAGAGGGTCATTTGAAATTTTTTTTGCAAAAGAAATAAACCTTTTAGGCGATTTTGTGAAAATAATTTTTTTTGAAGTTTTTATTTTTGCCGTGGAAAAATGCCCATCATCTATATTTTATTTTTCTGATAATTTTAGTATATAAAAACTCTTTATTTCGAATTGATTTGATTTCCTTTTTATCGTTTTAGTTTCCTAGTTTTAAAAATAGGAAAGGAAATCACTTTTATTAGGAAAGACCTGCTGGCCCATTAAGCACTTTCCTATTCTTGGCCCAACAGGAGATCTTCTCCTACCTCTCTTCTTCCCCACGTCACAAGAGCTTTCCCTCCATGGACAGAGGATCTCCACCTCCGGGATTCGCGAAGCTCTTCCCTTCCGAGCGCCTCCCGTCGCCTCTATAAGAACCCCGTGCACCTCCTCATTCCATTCCCGTTGAAACCTTTCCCTCTCCTCGCCTCTAACTCGCGCCCCACCTCGCCGGAGTAACCCTGCCCCGGTCGAGTCCAGGAGCTCCCTGCCGACCTCCCCATGGCCCCTACCCTCGCTGCACCACACCCCTGCGCGCCCCACCCCTCCTCCGCCGATTCCCCACCCCGCCGGCGACCTCCCCACCTCGCCGGACCAGCCACCTCGCCGGAGTTCTTCCTCTGTGTCAGCCACGGTGAGATTCACGAAATCCCGTATTGCAGTTTTTTCAGAAAATTGCAATCTTATAAAATTCATATCTATTAGTCCATAACTCCGAATTAGGTGATTCTTTTTGCGTTGGATCACAAATTTTATGTACTTTCTGTAGAAATATAATTTGTCTATGTTTGGATTTATAAAAATTGAGTTAGATCAGATTTGAATTAAATCTTGTTTTGCTTATTCCGGGAGTTTAAAAATAGCTTTTAATTTGATTATTTTTGCTGCTGCTTCCTATTGATCATATCATTCAGTAGTTTAAGTTTATTTTTTTTAAATATTTTTACTTAGGGTTTTAAGCAAAACAGATTCTGTTTTAGCCTTTTTTGTTTTCTTGCTATTTCTTTTGTATTAATTGTTCTTAATTTGTTTTTTTTGTAATTGTGACAAGTTATATTTTGTTTTTTGATACTTACCAGTAACTTTTCAACAACAACAAAATTTTATTTTATTTATTCTTATTTGTTATCATGAAATCAATTCTAGTTCCTTAGTAACTTGCAATTGGTTTCTCCACTGTTTCAAAACCCGTTTGGAAAATACTTTGAAAAAGTTTTGTGAAAATTACTTTATTTTATCTTAGTTAAATTTATATCTTAGTTCCTTGATATTATTTTCTGTTAGACAAAAAAACTATTTAGTGTTTGACGTAGTAGAAGACTCCCTAGTCTTATTTGAAGTTTCCTTCGGATTCTTATTCGCTCTCTCTTTTGTTTTGATTGCTAGAATTGATTGCTAGTATGAGTGCTTATGTGAATGATATGTTTGTTATATAGATTTCATCGGAGAGTGACGAGTAGTCTATCAAGTTATTTTCTCGAGAAATTCTTCTTCGTCAACATCACCAGGCAAGTCACTTTGATCATACTATCACTTATGTTTTATGCATCGTAGTTCTACCATCCTATGCCCAATTGCATGCTGCCTAGGTACTTGGAAATTTTAGTATAGGTTGTAGTATCATGTGGTAGGCACACAACAACCCCGATACTTGGCCCCGGGACGACAAATTTCATATTGCTATGCTTGAGTAGACGAGATTTCGGTTGAGTGCATAACACGAGTGATGCAAGGTTGATTAAATAATCAAGACCGGTTAAGACAAGATTTTCAAGACCTCGGACGCAATGCAACACTAGGTGAAGGACGGTTGATCGGCTCCCTGGAAAACCCAGTGGATGCCCGGGATGCTGGGGACGGCCATGACATCCTGCGGAAAGCTTCACCCAGGCTCAAAGAGACGGACAGATATTTTCAAGACCCAAGGCTTACCTGCACAGCCACAAGTCATTATGGGCTCTGGCTTGGTTGGACAACGCGGCGACTCTGGACAGGCGGTGCTAGCAGATGTAGAAGAACGGTAGGAATGGATGGGCACCGATAGGGATTCAGAGGGACCCGTTGAAAGACCATGTTTTGATCATCCGGTCTTCAAACACCCTGAAGTGCGAGGACATACCCGGAGGCAGTCAAATCTTGTGGGGAACGTGTGCAAAACTCTGTAGAGTACGCAAACCTAATCTATTAGCCGTGTCCACGGTCATGGACAACTTGAGCCAAAGGAACTGAAGTTATCTGGATTTCTCAACACCATTAAATATATTTGATGAGGGGTAATTATTGACAACTCGGGTACGAGAACTGGTTGGCGGAACCATCTCGCTAACAACCAACAATGTAGTAACATTTTGCTTTTAGCCCACTCTTGTTGTAGGAGAAAAATTTGCTTTACGCTAAAACTTATAACCCCACCTGCCATATATGCATATAGTACAGATGACATTTTACCCCTCTCTTATGTGACTTGCCGGCATATTCAATATGCTGACCTACACGGCTGCAACGTCGTATGTTGCAGATATTTTTCTTCGACGAGTAAGAGTACGATTCAGGGTTACGGTCTACACTCAACTTGCCGTTGGTGTTTATCGGGACTCCACTCCCTTGACTGCTTCCGCTGAGATATTTAAGGTATATATCAGTTTTACGCTATTTACATGTGATTGCACTTTGATATATACATTGATGTACTGTGTGTGCCAGCATACTGATCCAGGGATGGCACAGAAACACAGAGGCTTGACTCGTTTTGAGTCGGGTCGCTACAGAGATGGTATCAGAGCACATGTTGACTGTAGGACGTGACCCTAGAAACTGGAAATTTCTTAGGAAAGGATCTCACAAAATTTCTATTTTTCAACAACACCTTTTACTTCTCATCTCTTCTGATTTCATCAAACGTTCTCTCTCACCTCAAATAGTTAGACAACGCCCTTTCCCCTTTGACCACGTGAAGGACCAACCGACTCCCACTTCAAAGTAAAGAGGATTTCATCATGCAGTTGAAGCTACACCAATTGAAGACTCTCAAGACCCGAAGAACTCGAAGACCCCGAAACGTTCCAATGTTTATTAGAAGTCCAAACCCCAATTATATACCCACATTAGTTACGATGATTTGTGAGCCGTCATTGGTGTGTGTTTTCCGACGGCCACAAATAAAACCTATTCTCAAAAATATTGTTTGTATCTCCCTCTCTTACCCGTCTCATCCCCAAAACCTCAACCCTACCAAATGGAGTATGAAGCTGGACTTGTAGTCTCCGGACCAATGACCCAGCTGGAAGCTGAGATATGGATTCAGAACATGGAAAACCACTTCGGGAGTAACTTGATCTCAAGGAAGTATGAAGTGGAACACGCTCTTCAGTACTTTACACAAAGTGCTGCTATCTGGTGGAAAATGCACCATGCCATACTAGGATTTAGTGGAGCAGAAAGTTGGGAAGAATTCAAGAAGACTCTGTTAAGATCCCGTCTTATTCAGAAGTGCTATGATAACCCGAAGAAGAAGACTCGTGCATGCAAGATCTGTGGAGAAATAGGACACACCCAGGAGGAACACACGGATGGATGCACTCATTGTGAAGAAAATCACCCAACTGAGGAGTGCCCAAGTAGTCAGGTGACTTGTTTCTTGTGTGAAGGAATCACCCACTACCCAACTCAGTGTCACATTTACCCCAAGGTGCAACAAGTTGTCAAGCAGCAGAAAGATGCAGTGAAGGAAACCCTCAAGAAGAAGATTCTAGAAGAACCGGTGATGAACGAATATATTGAAGACCCTGAAGGACAAGGTCTGTCCAGATTTTTCTCCAATGCATGCTACTCATGTGGAGAAGAAGGACATTATTCACAGGATTGCACGAAGAGAAGCCAAGAGTATCTGGGAAACTTCCCGAAGGAAAAAGTGGAGTTTGATCCACTTGAAATAGAAGAACTGGCCAAAATGAAGGAGTCCAAAAAGAAGAAAAAGTACCCTCGGAAGAACCAAATCTCTACAGACATAGACCTGAGTCATGTCAGATGTTACAAGTGTATGAAATTTGGCCACCACAAATACATGTGCTCAGGAAGGAAGCTGGGAACCCAAGGAGCAAAGGCAAACACTAAGACGCCTCGAGACTTGTCAGAACTCATTTGCTTTTGTTGCAAGGAAGCAGGACATTTTGCCAGCGATTGTCCACAAAGGAAGAAAGCTAAAAAGGAGTAGTTAAGTTTTGACCGTGGTAGTAAGTGTAATCCGAAGCACTCCTGTTTTTATAAGATCATGGAGTGATTTTTTTTGGTAACAGAAGTCCCTAAGATTGTAATAACATCATGAATAAATGGAATTTATTGTCTCATGATTGCCTATGTTGAAAATGTATGCGTTGTTTCTCTACGAGCAAAGATCTCTGAACATTATGAGGATATGAGAAAATATGGTCTATGCAGGCATGAGTATAATTCATTTAAGTGTGGTAGTATTCGGTAAACCCACAGGATCCACTGAGTAGGAATGTACCATGATTACCAAGGAGACACATACATTCCTCTGAGTACCTATCTACTGACACCTGCAGATGACAACTCTCTACGAGTCATTCCTCAAGGGCCCAGAAACGATCATGACCCTGACCAGTGATCATGATTACCCGAAAATCCTGAAGGACATGATGAAGCACATTCATCTTGCAGGAGATGCAGTCTACAAAGGCTATCCATTCATGGAAAGTGGAGTAGAACTTTGGTACATGGAAGTACACCTCCACCATGTGAAAGGAGTTTGTCCAAAGACTATGGGGCAATACTTTTTCATTTCACGTGTACCACGAGCAACCTTCTTTGATGCTGTTCGTGAAGCTGCCATGGAAGCTATACGTCAAATTGGAGAGATACTTGAAGCAAGACTCCGTCATACCCAGGAATACCTGAGTGAGGTACGTGCAGAAATGATGGAGATGAAGCTCATGACCACCATGATGAAGCAAAAGATGGAAGATTTCAAGGAGCACCTCGGAAAGTTCGAGTGGAACTAAGTACCTCCAAGAGAGGCAGATAAATAAAGTTGGTAGAAATGCTCGACCATACCGAACCATGTGGATGGCAGCAATTGTAATAGAGTACTTTTGAATTGGAGTTTTTGAGGATAAATTAAGGATGTAATAAATGATTGATTATGAAATGAATATGATTTATGGAAAGAAGCTATGATGGATCAGCAAACGTTTCCTTAGGAGCATACGAAAACTTGAGAGTTGTGAAGATACGATAGATGTTTCGTTCAGCTTGCAGAACCAATGGATTATCCGAACTTCGTTCGTGGACAAGAGAAATTTTGCAATGCTTGTGAGGATGCCCCACTGTTAGAATGCGAGATTCGCTAAACCTTATACAGAGAAATGATTTGGGTGCGGAATGGATTGATCACCATGACGACTTACTCTTATCATTTATCTTGCTATTCGGAATGGTAAATCTGAGAGACTTACCCATATAGAGAGACGACGTTCTTTGAAGCTTTTGTTTAAGCCTTAGAGTGGTATAAGAAAAGCCCATGTACATGGCACCTGTTGTCACGCGTAGGAAATTTTACGGTGAGGATAAAACCAAGACCCCTCTCTATGCAGGATAACCACAAATGGTAGACCACCATGAGAATCATCGATAAGTTAGTTAGAATTGATCACGAGACTGTCAGTTAAAGAAGACCCAGTAACGGAAGAAGCTTATATCAACGGGAGAGCATCACCAAAGGATTTATAATGAAGACTGTGCGATGTCAGTTGCCAAAACCCCAGAGGATCGTTAAAGCATTTTGAGGGACCAGTATCTCTCATTTTAAGTGTGGTAGCATCCCACCTTGCCGGAGATTGGATTTGTTATAAGACCCCCAAAACCCTAACCTTTCTTTCTAGCCTCTTCGAATCTCGAGGATGAGATTCATTTTAAGTGTGGTAGTTTGTAACATCCCAAAATTATAAATTTTGGAATGTTAATATAATTATTATTAGATTGTTTGTTGGTTGCCTGAGTGATTGAAACTTGTGTGAAATTTGCAACTTTTCGAAACTTTTGAATGAGAGGGAATAAAATGACTTTCCCCTTCTCCGGTGAATTCAAATTCAATCTTTTAAAATCAAAGAGAGAAGATGACATGACTTCTTCAACTATAAAGAATTTGAACGGAGATATTTGCATTGAATTCTTTTGCATTTTCATTCGTTTTCTTTGTGCAAGAAATGCCGGGAAATACATTCTAGAGAGGAGGAACATGACTCTCGAACCCACGGGCATTTTGAAAGTTATTTGAACCCTCAAACTTAGAGGGTCATTTGAATTTTTTTTTTTGCAAAAGAAAATAAACCTTTTAGGCGATTTTGTGAAAATATTTTTTTTTGAAGTTTTTATTTTTGCCGTGGAAAAATGCCCATCATCTATATTTTATTTTTCTGATAATTTTAGTATATAAAAACTCTTTATTTCGAATTGATTTGATTTCCTTTTTATCGTTTTAGTTTCCTAGTTTTAAAAATAGGAAAGGAAATCACTTTTATTAGGAAAGACCTGCTGGCCCATTAAGCACTTTCCTATTCTTGGCCCAACAGGAGATCTTCTCCTACCTCTCTTCTTCCCCACGTCACAGGAGCTTTCCCTCCATGGACAGAGGATCTCCACCTCCGGGATTCGCGAAGCTCTTTCCTTCCCAGCGCCTCCCGTCGCCTCTATAAGAACCCCGTGCACCTCCTCGTTCCATTCCCGTTGAAACCTTTCCCTCTCCTCGCCTCTAACTCACGCCCCACCTCGCCGGAGTAACCCTGCCCCGGTCGAGTCTAGGAGTTCCCTGCCGACCTCCCCATGGCCCCTACCCTCGCTGCACCACACCCCTGCGCGCCCCACCCCTCCTCCGCCGATTCCCCACCCCGCCGGCGACCTCCCCACCTCGCCGGACCAGCCACCTCGCCGGAGTTCTTCCTCTGTGTCAGCCACGGTGAGATTCACGAAATCCCGTATTGCAGTTTTTTCAGAAAATTGCAATCTTATAAAATTCATATCTATTTGTCTATAACTCCGAATTAGGTGATTCTTTTTGCGTTGGATCACAAATTTTATGTAATTTCTGTAGATATATAATTTGTCTATTTTTGGATTTATAAAAATTGAGTTAGATCAGATTTGAATTAAAGCTTGTTTTGCTTATTCCGGGAGTTTAAAAATAGCTTTTAATTTGATTCTTTTTGCTGCTGCTTCCTATTGATCATATCATTCAGTAGTTTAAGATTAATTTTTTTTAAATATTTTTACTTAGGGTTTTAAGCAAAACAGATTCTGTTTTAGCCTTTTTTGTTTTCTTGCTATTTCTTTTGTATTAATTGTTCTTAATTTGTTTTTTTTGTAATTGTGACAAGTTATATTTTGTTTTTTGATATTTACCAGTAACTTTTCAACAAAAACAAAATTTTATTTTATTTATTCTTATTTGTTATCATGAAATCAATTCTAGTTCCTTAGTAACTTGCAATTGGTTTCTCCACTCTTTCAAAACCCGTTTGGAAAATACTTTGAAAAAGTTTTGTGAAAAGTACTTTATTTTATCTTAGTTAAATTTATATCTTAGTTCCTTGTTATTATTTTCTGTTAGACAAAAAAACTATTTAGTGTTTGACGTAGTAGAAGACTCCCTAGTCTTATTTGAAGTTTCCTTCGGATTCTTATTCGCTCTCTCTTTTGTTTTGATTGCTAGAATTGATTGCTAGTATGAGTGCTTATGTGCATGATATGTTTGTTATATAGATTTCATCGGAGAGTGACGAGTAGTCTATCAAGTTATTTTCTCGAGAAATTCTTCTTCGTCAACATCACCAGGCAAGTCACTTTGATCATACTATCACCTATGTTTTATGCATCGTAGTTCTACCATCCTATGCCCAATTGCATGCTGCCTATGTACTTGGAAATTTTAGTATAGGTTGTAGTATCATGTGGTAGGCACACAACAACCCCGATACTTGGCCCCGGGACGAAAAATTTCATATTGCTATGCTTGAGTAGACGGGATTTCGGTTGAGTGCATAACACGAGTGATGCAAGGTTGATTAAATAATCAAGACCGGTTAAGACAAGATTTTCAAGACCTCGGACGCAATGCAACATTGGGTGAAGGACGGTTGATCGGCTCCCTGGAAAACCCAGTGGATGCCCGGGATGCTGGGGACGACCATGACATCCTGCGGAAAGCTTCACCCAGGCTCAAAGAGACGGACGGATATTTTCAAGACCCAAGGCTTACCTGCACAGCCACAAGTCATTATGGGCTCTGGCTTGGTTGGACAACGCGGCGACTCTGGACAGGCGGTGCTAGCAGATGTAGAAGAACGGTAGGAATGGATGGGCACCGACAGGGATTCAGAGGGACCCGTTGAAAGACCATGTTTTGATCATCCGGTCTTCAAACACCCTGAAGTGCGAGGACATACTCGGAGGCGGTCAAATCTTGTGGGGAACGTGTGCAAAACTCTGCAGAGTACTCAAACCTAATCGATTAGCTGTGTCCACGGTCATGGACAACTTGAGCCAAAGGAACTGAAGTTATCTGGATTTCTCAACACCATTAAATATATTTGATGAGGGTAATTATTGAAAACTCGGGTACGAGAACTGGTTGGCGGAACCATCTCGCTAACAACCAACAATGTAGTAACATTTTGCTTTTAGCCCACTCTTGTTGTAGGAGAAAAATTTGCTTTACGCTAAAACTTATAACCCCACCTGCCATATATGCATATAGTACAGATGACATTTTACCCCTCTCTTATGTGACTTGCCGGCATATTCAATATGCTGACCTACACGGCTGCAACGTCGTATGTTGCAGATATTTTTCTTCGACGAGTAAGAGTAGGATTCAGGGTTACGGTCTACACTCAACTTGCCGTTGGTGTTTATTGGGACTCCACTCCCTTGACTGCTTCCGTTGAGATATTTAAGGTATATATCAGTTTTACGCTATTTACATGTGATTGCACTTTGATATATACATTGATGTACTGTGTGTGCGAGCATACTGATCCAGGGATGGCACAGAAACACAGAGGCTTGACTCGTTTTGAGTCGGGTCGCTACATTAATCGCCTAGTACTCGGTCCAGGAGTTGCAAGTAGTTTCTGGTGTTTAGAGTCATGCTGGAGGCCGTGCATAGTGCTGACCTTAGAGGTGGGCTATGATGCGGTGGACAGTGGCATGGTGTACCAAGTGGCACCCGGATGGTGGGCTTGGGAACCCTGCGCACATCGTTTGAGGCCGTAGCGGAAACTTCGGCCGGACTTCCGTGCGGGTTCACTCTCAAATAGGCTATAAATCTGGACTAGGTATTAGCATGGTTAACGGTCGTGGCCGACTCCCTCGCTGGGCTTCCGCTTGAAGGTTGCCGAGGTGCATGACGTGCACATGGCGATAAGTGGCAAGAGCGTGTGTGAAGAAGTACACGCCTGCAGGGTTATAGTCTATTCGAATAGCCGCGTCCGCGGATATGGACTACTTGGAGACATATGTTGTTCATAGATAACTTTAATGGCTACTCATAAAAGTATCAAGATAAGTGTGAGTATCATGTATGGCATTTCCATAGGGAGACGGAAATGAATCCATGATAGTGTATTGTTGTGGTGGTAGTGGACTTGTGTACGACTTATCAAAGTTGTTTAAAACTATTTAAAATTGCAGTATAGTCTAGCCAAGAGTCAAAGCTGGCTTGCTCCATGAAACCCCACAACCCCCTTATTGATACATGTGCATGATGTAGATAGATCTATTCTAAAGTCTTGCTGAGTACCTTTGTACTCATGTTTGTTTAATAAATGCTACAGAAGATACCAACGAGCCAACAGGTGGGTTCTATCTAGACCTCAATGATGACGAGTAGTTGGTGTCCTAGCTACGGCGTGGCCCCTTTCAGAAGGGATCTGTAGATAGTCATGCTTTATTCCTTTTCCTTTCAACTGTTTGTACTCAGACAGCTTTAATGCTTCCGCATGGCTTGTATGACTTGAGTATCGGGTCATGTGACCCCTACCTATATGAACTTATTATGCAAGACTCTTCCGAGTCTTCTAAATAAATGTTGTGATGTTGTATAGTTATGTTGTGATGCCATTGTTGTATCTATGCATATCGAGTATGTCATGCGTACGTGCGATGTACTATGATATGTATGGTATTCGACACCTAGTCGTATGCCCTTAGTAGCTCTCTATATAGAGAAATACCCCTTTGTGTTTCCACCGAGCCTTGGTAGTTCGTTACTGCTTCGGACACATTGGTTGACCGGCATGTATCCTTCTTAGTTGCTGTGTCTGTCCCTATGAGGAAATGTCACACGGTGTAATGGAGTCCTTGTAGCTTGCTACGACTCGTCTACACTCGCTGATGACCGACACCTGCTTTGTTGGGTTATTACTACCTGTCTCTGTACAGTTGAGCCACTTGAGTTTATGACTAGTTATGTTGACCCGGGTTCTTTGACATTGGAATGCTAGCGACACAAATGCATACATGAGTCAAAAGGTGCAAGCGGTCTCGGCTAAGGTAAGGTGGCAGCCGTGGGGTTAACCGTGCGTGAGACTGCAAAGAGATGCAATGTGTTACAGGCTGGATTCCTATGGCTTAGGATCGGGGTCCCGACAGATAGGAGGAACACCCAACTGTTTCCTTTGGGTATCCTATGAATATGCATTTATCCGCTTTGGGTTCGAGCTTATCAGGTTGAAACTTTTTCACATAAGGGTCGCAACCCCAAACTTTAAGAAACAATAGCTTAGGTTTCTTGTGAAACCATAGTTCATACGGTGTTATGTAGCGACCCGACTCAAAACGAGTCAAGCCTCTGTGTATCTGTGCCATCCCTGGATCAGTATGCTGGCACACACAGTACATCAATGTATATATCAAAGTGCAATCACATGTAAATAGCGTAAAACTGATATATACCTTAAATATCTCAGCGGAAGCAGTCAAAGGAGTGGAGTCCCAATAAACACCAACGGCAAGTTGAGTGTAGACCGTAACCCTGAATCGTACTCTTACTCGTCGAAGAAAAATATCTGCAACATAAGACGTTGCAGCCGTGTAGGTCAGCATATTGAATATGCCGGCAAGTCACATAAGAGAGGGGTGAAAAGTAATCAACTATACTATATGCATATATGGCAGGTGGGGCTATAAGATTTTTGCGAAAAGCAAGTTTTATCCTACATCAAGAGAGGGCTAAAAGCAAAATGTTACTACGTTGTTGGTTGTTAACGAGATGGTTCCGCCAACCAATCCTCGTACCCGAGTTGTCAATAATTACCCTCATCAAATATATTTAATGGTGTTGAGAAATCCAGATAACTTCAGTTCCTTTGGCTCAAGTTGTCCATGACCGTGGACACGGCTAATCGATTAGGTTTGAGTACTCTGCAGAGTTTTGCACACGTTCCCCACAAGATTTGACCGCCTCCGAGTATGTCCTCGCACTTCAGGGTGTTTGAAGACCGGGTGATCAAAACATGGTCTTTCAACGGGTCCCTCTGAATCCCTGTCGGTGCCCATCCATTCCTACCGTTCTTCTACATCTGCTAGCACCGCCTGTCCAGAGTTGCCGCGTTGTCCAACCAAGCCAGAGCCCATAATGACTTGTGGCTGTGCAGGTAAGCCTTGGGTCTTGAAAATATCCGTCCGTCTCTTTGAGCCTGGGTGAAGCTTTCCGCAGGATGTCATGGCCGTCCCCAGCATCCCGGGCATCCACTGGGTTTTCCACGGAGCCGATCAACCGTCCTTCACCCAGTGTTGCCTTGCGTCCGAGGTCTTGAAAATCTTGTCTTAACCGGTCTTGATTATTTAATCAACCTCGCATCACTCGTGTTATGCACTCAACTGAAATCCCGTCTACTCAAGCATAGCAATATGAAATTTGTCATCCCAGGGCCAAGTATCGGGGTTGTTGTGTGCCTAGCACATGATACTACAATTTATACTAGAATTTCCAAGTACCTACTCAGCATGCAATTGGGCATAGGATGGTAGAACTACGATGCATAAAACATAGGTGATAGTATGATCAAAGTGACTTGCCTGGTGATGTTGACGAAGAAGAATTTCTCGAGAAAAATAACTTGATAGACTACTCGTCACTCTCCGATGAAATCTATATAACAAACATATCATTCACATAAGCACTCATACTAGCAATCATTCTAGCAATCAAAACAAAAGAGAGAGCGAATAGGAATCCGAAAGAAACTTCAAATAAGACTAGGGAGTCTTCTACTACGTCAAACACTAAATGATTTTTGTCTAACAGAAAATAATAACAAGGAACTAAGATATAAGTTTAACAAAGATAAAGTAAAGTATTTTTCACAAAACCTTTTGAAAGTATTCCCAAACGGGATTTGAAACAGTGCAGAAACCAATTGCAAGTTACTAAGGAACTAGAATTGATTTCATGAAAACAAATAAAAATAAAATAAAAACTTGTTGCAAAACTACTGTTTAACTAACACAAACAAAACATAATAATCTTTCTGAAATAATAAAGAAAATATTTTAAAACAAAAATAGATAAGGAATTAGCCGAAATCCTAAAAGAGGTGAAACAGAAATTGTTTCACATGAAATAGTGAGCTAAAATACTCAAACAAATCTGAAATTTTTACCACTGATAAATAAGATCACTAGTGATCAGGACCAAAAGGAATCAAATTAAAAGCTATTTTGAACTCCTGGAATAGGGAAAACAAGGTTTAAACTAAATCTGATCTAACTTATATTTGAAAATTTCAAACATAGACAAATTATATGTTTTTAAAGACTACAGGAAATTTGTGAGCTACTCGAAAAAGAATCAATGTCATTGGACTTCGGGATCAAAAGTTGTGGCCAAAACAAAACATAAACTTTCTGTTTTTGCAATTTAGGCAGAAAAACTGAAGTTGACTAGCTAACAAATAGGGGGTAGACGTGGCGTGCTACGATAGGCCGAGGGGTGTGTTTGTTGCAACGTTTGGAGCAAACGGCTAAGGCTAACAAAACTCGCTGGTTAAAACATAAGTGAACTAAAAACCGCCGGTTTTCTACTCTAAACCGAAGGGGTACTATAGGATCTAATCTATACCCTACATCTAAGATCTAAGGGCTACTACATAAAACAAAAAGAAACAGGAGGGGGATGGAGCCTTACCATGGCTGGGAGATTGCTCCCGTGCTGGTGGCCGATGGGGCTGGTCGTGGTGGAGCTCCGGTGGGGTGGGGAGGGGCCGGCGAGGGGTGGGGAAGGGGGCCGAAGTGGTGGGGTGGCACGGTGGAGGGAGGTGAGGTGGAGGAGGTGCAGGGAGGGGGCCGAAGGGTGGAGCTCCTGTGAGTTTTCTGGCAAGTTTTCCGGTGACAACTCCGGCGAGGGGTGCGCGAGTTAGAGGCGAGGAGAGGGGAAGTTTTCAACGGGAATGGAACGAGGAGGCGCAGGGGCTTCTTATAGAGGCGACGAGAGGCGCTGGGAAGGAAAGGATTTCGCGAATCCCGGAGGTGGGGATTCTTCCCTCCATGGAAGGCAAGTTCTGTCACGTGAAGAAGAGATGGAGGTAGGAGATGATGTAGGTTGGGCCAAATAGGAAAGTGTCTTAATGGGCCAGCAGGTTTTTCCTAATAAAAACGATTCCTTTCCTATTTTCAAAACTAGGAAACTAAAACGATAAAAAGGAAATCAAATCAATTCGGAATAAAGAGTTTTTATATACTAAAATTATCAGAAAAATAAAATATAGATGATGGGCATTTTTCCACGGCAAAAATAAAAACTTCAGAAAAAAATATTTTCACAAAATTGCCTAAAAGGTTTATTTTCTTTTGCAAATAATTTTCAAATGACACTCTAAGTTTTAGGGTTCAAATGACTTTCAAAATGCCCGGGTATTTGAGGGTCATGTTCCTCCGCTCTTTAGAATGTATTTCCCGGCATTTCTTGCACGAAGAAAACGAATGGAAATGCAAAAGAATTCAAATGCAAATATCTCCGTTCAAATTATTTATAGTTGAAGAAGTCATGTCATCTTCTCTCGTTGCTTTTAAAAGATTGAATTTGAATTCACCGGAGAAGGGGAAAGTCATTTTATTCCCTCTCATTCAAAAGTTTCAAAAAGTTTCAAATTTCACACAAGTTTCAGTCACTCAGCAAACAAACAAACAATCAATCTAATATTTATATTAACATCCAAAATTTATAATTTTGGGATGTTACATGTTATCTCAAAGTAAATTGATGGTGCCCTATTTAAAGTGAATGTGGTTGTCTCCAATGCATAACCCCAAAACTATAGTGGCAAATCGATGAGAGACATCATAGTACGCATCATATCCAATAGGCCACGACTATGACGTACAGACACACCATCACACTATGGTGTTCGAGGTGGCATGAGTTGTGAAACAATTTCCACAATGTATTAAATGAGTGCCAAACTCATAACTCACACATTCACCTCCACGATCACATTGTAGAAACTTGATCTTCTTGTTATGATGACTATCAACTTCACTCTGAAATTTTCTTGAACTTTTCAACCATTTTTCAGACTTGTAATTCATTAAGTAAATATCCTCATATCTACTCAAATAATTAGTGAAAATTGGAAAACAATGATATCCATTGCATGTTGTATCACTTTATTGGACCGCATACATCAACATGTATTACTTCCAATAAATCACATGGCCGTTCCATCTTACTAGAAAAAGTGAGGCTTTCAGTCATCTTGCCCGCGAGGCATGGTTCGCATTTCTCAAGCGATTCAAAAATTGAGTGAGTCCAAAGATCCATCGATAAGGAGTTTATTCATGCGTTTTACACCAATAGGCATGGTCCGCATGTCTCATGTGATTCAAAATCAAGTGAGTCCAAAGATCCATCAGCATGGAATTTCTTCATGCGCTTTACACCAATATGACCTTTTAGCGGCAGTGCCACAAGCATGTGGTACTTATCATTATCATCTTACATCTTTTGGCATCAATATTATGAACATGTGTATCATTACGATCGAGATTCAATAAACCATTCAAATTAGGTGCATGACCATTGAAGGTATTATTCATGTAAACAGAATAACCTTTATTCTCTGACTTAAATGAAGAACCATATTGCAATAAACATAATCTAATCACGTTCATGCTCAACACAAACACCAAATAACATTTATTCAGGCTCAACACTAATCCCGATGGTAGAGGGAGCGCGCGATGTTGATCATATCAACCTTGGAATCACTTCCAACACACATCGTCACCTCGCTCTTAGCTAGTATCCGTTCATTCTTTAGCTTTTATTTTGAGTTACTAACACTTAACAACCAAACCGGTATCTAATACCCAAGTGCTACTAGGAGTACTAATAAGGTAAACATCAATAACACATATATCAAATATATTACTATCGATGTTGTCGGCCTTCTTATCTACCAAGTATATCGGGTAGTTCCGCTTCAGTGACCGTCCCCTTCATAATAGAAGCACTAAGTCTCGGGTTTGGGTACAAACTTGGGTTTCTTCACTAGAGCAACAACTGATTTGCTATTCATGAATTATCCCTTCTTACCCTTGCCATTCTCGAAACCAGTGGTTTTACTAACCATCAACTATTGATGCTCCCACTTGACTTCTACTTTCGCGGTCTCAAACATCGCGAATAACTCACGGATCATCATATTCATCCCCGATATGCTATAGTTCATCATGAAGCTCCAGTAGCTTGGTGGCAGTGACTTTGGAGAACCATCACTATCTCATATGGAAGATTAACTCCCACTCGAGTCAAGCGATTCTAGCACTCAGACAATCTGAGTACATGCTCAACGATTGAGCTATTCTCATTCATCTTGTAGGCAAAGAACTTGTCGAAGGTCTCATACTTCTCAAGGCGGGCTGAAATCCCAATTTTAGCTCTTGGAACATTTCATAAGTTCCGTGACGTTCAAAACGTCTTGGGCGCCTCAATTCTAAGTTGTTTAATCATTACTCACAAAACTATCACGTAGTCATCAAAACGTGTCCGTCATATGTTCACAACATCCACAGTCGACGCTTGGGGTAGCACACCGAGCGGTGCATCAAAGACATATGCCTTCTGTGAGTATCGAGGACAATCCTCAGTTTTTGGACCCAGTCCACATAATTGCTACTATCGTCTTTCAACTTAGCTTCTCTAGGAACATATTGAAACCAGGGAGCTACATCTCGAGCTAGTGATCTACAACATGCTATTGTAAATACAACTTAGACTACGTTCATGATAATAAGTTCAATTAATCATATTACTTAAGAACTCTTGATAACCCACAAGTATAGGGGATCGCAACAGTTTTCGAGGGTAGAGTATTCAACCCAAATTTGTTGATTCGACATAAGGGGAAGCCAAAGAATATTCTCAAGTATTCGCAGTTGAGTTGTCAATTCAACCACACCTGAAAGACTTAGTATCTGCAGCAAAGTATCAGTAGCAAAGTAGTGTGATAGCAACAGTAGCAACAGTAATAGTAGCAACAGTGACAATAGTACTGATAGAGTAACAGTAGCAGCAGTGACAACAGTAGTGACATAGTAACAGTAGCAGCAAAGTAACGTAGCAAGGTCCAGTAGGAAAAACTCGTAGGCATTGGACCGGTGATAGATAATTATGCCGGATGATATTCATCATGCATCAGTTATAACATGGAGAGATATGTAACTAGCTCTAGTTCGTAAATGTAATGTAGGCATGTATTCCGTATGTAGTCATACGTGCTTAGGGAAAAGAATTTGCATGACATCTATTGTCCATCCCTCCCGTGGCAGCGGGGTCCAAATGGAAACTACGGGATATCAAGGTTCTCCTTTTAATAGAGAACCGGAACAAAGCATTAGCACTTAGTGAATACATGAACTCCTCATACTATGGTCATCTCCGGGAGTGGTTCCGGCTATTGTCACTCCGGGGTTGCCGGGTCATAACACATAGTAGGTGACTACAACTTGCAAGATAAGATCAAGAACACACATATATTGATGAGAACATAATAGGTTCAGATCTGAAATCATGGCACTCGGGCCCTAGTGACAAGCATTAAGCATGGCAAAGTAGTAGCAACATCAATCTCAGAACATAGTGGATACTAGGGATCAATCCCCATCAAGACTAACTCGATTACATGATAGATCTCATCCAACCCATCACCGTCCAGCAAGCCTACGATGAGATTACTCACAAACGATGAAGAGCATCATGGAATTCGCGATGAAGAAAGGTTGGTGATGACGATGGCGACGATCTCCCCTCTCCGGAGTCCAGAACAGACTCGAGATCTGCCCTCCAGAGGAAGAACAGGTGGTGGCGGCGCCTTCGTATCGTAAAACGCGATGAACTCTTCTCCTTGATTTTTTCCGGACGAAAGGGACTAAATAGAGCTGGAGTTGGAGGCTGCGGAGCCCTAAGGGCCCCACAAGCCTGCTAGGCGCAGCCAGGGGGGGGGGGCGCCTGGTGGGCTTGTGGGCTCCTCGCTCCACTCCTCCAGTTGATTCTTGCGCCAATATTTTTTATATATTCCACAAAAAATCCTCGTAAATTTCCAGGTCATTCCGATAACTTTTATTTCTGCGCAAAAACAACATCATGGCAATTCTGCTGAAAACAGCGTTAGTCCGTGTTAGTTCCATTCAAATCATGCAAATTAGAGTCCAAAACAAGGGCAAAAGAGTTTGGAAAAGTAGATACGACGGAGACGTATGAACTCCCCCAAGCTTAAAGTCTTGCTTGTCCCCAAGCAATTTAGTTGACAAACTGAAAGAGACAAAAGAAAAACTTTTACGAACTCTGTTTGATCTTGTTGTTGCAATTATGTCTAACTCATATTCAGATTTTCAGCAAGATCATAAGCTAACCACATAAGCAATGACATTTAGGTCCCAAGAGGAACTCATATCAATGGCATAATCAACTAGCGAGCAATAATAATAAGTTTCAAACGTCAACACTTCAATCAAAACAATCATGAAGCAGTATGAACAGATGGTATTTCGCTAGCTCTTTCTGAGACCACAAAACATAAATGCAGAGCACCTTCAAATACCAAGGGTTGACTGAACATTGTAATTCATGGCAAAGAAGATCAAGTCACAGTCATACTCAATATCAATTAAAAGCAAAGCATAAAAATGACAGAGGTGCTCTCTAATTGGTGCTTTTATAGGAAGAGGATGACTCAACAGGAACATAAATAGACATGCCCTTCGCAGAGGGAAGCATTGATTTGCAGAGGTGCCAGAGCTCAAGCTTTGAAGACAGAGATAAATAATTTTGGGTGGCATGCTTTCATTGTCAACGCAATGACCAAGAGTTTTCATCATCTTCCATGCTACACATACTATAGGCGGTTCCCAAACAGAAAAGTAAAGTTTTGACTCCCCCACCACCGATCAATCACACTCCACGACTAGCCAAATACTCGGGTGCCGTCCATACCAACAACAATCCAGGGGGAGTTTTGTTTGCAATTATCTTTTCGACTTGAGCATGGAACTTGGCATTCCAATTACCGTCCCCTTTCTCGCGAATGATAGTGAATAAACACATATTGAGGATAACACGCCTAGCATGGAAGATACTGATCGCCACTTGTCACCACATGAGCAGTTCGGGCATGCAAAACAGATTATTTCTTGAAGGTTTAGAGAGTGGCACATGCAAATTTACTTGGAACGGCAGGTAGATACCACATATAGGTAGGTATGGTGGACTCATATGGAATAACTTTGGGTTTATGGAAGTGGATGCACAAGCAGTATTCCCGCTTAGTACAAGTGAAGGCTAGCAAAAGACCGGGAAGCGACCAACTAGAGAGCGACAACAGTCATCAAAATGCATTGAGATTAACCAACATTGAGTGCAAGCATGAGTAGGACATAAATCACCATGAACATGAATATCATAGAGGCTATGTTGATTTTGTTTCAACTACATGCGTAAACATGCGCCAAGTCAAGCCACTTGGATCATTCAAAGGAGGATACCATCCTATCATACTACATCATAAGCATCTCAAAATTCATGTTGGCATCCAAGACAAACCATTATAAGCTCCTAGCTAATTAAGCATGGCATCAGAAACTATGATCTCTAAGTTGTCATTGCAAACATATTTCTCTCACAACAAAGCTGAATCTAGACCGATGAGCTAGTCATATTTACAAAATCAAAATAGGTTGAGTTCATACCATCTTTTCCAGGCTCAGTCCTTTCATCATATATCGTCATTATTGCCTTTCACTTGCACGACCGAATGATGTGAACAATAATAAGAGTGTTCGTGCAATGGACTAAGCTGGAATCTGTAAGCAAACACAAAGGAGAAGACAAAGTAATATGGCTCTTTGACACATAAACAGATATGCATGCGAGAGCCACTAAACATTGTAACCATGGTCTTCTACATTGACCCAAAGAAAAAGAAAACTATTTACACGGGAAAGCTCCCAACAAGCAAAAGAAGAACGAGAAATCTTTTTGTGCTTTCTCAAACTAGACAAACACACGAGAAGAAAACGAGAAAAAGAAATAAACTAGCATGGATGATAGAGTGGCAAAGTGTGAGCACCGACTAATAAAGTGAAAGTGTGAACAAGAATATAAAGTCCGTGAGAAACACGTACTCCCCCAAGCTTAGGCTTTTGGCCTAAGTTGGTCTACTCCCATGGCTGGTCCGGGCGATATCCGAAATCATAATGGGGGTTGTACGGGAGCGCGACAGCCACTGCCTGAATAGCTGCCTCACGGAGGCGAGCAGCCTTTGCCTCCCTCTCATACTCCTCTGCCTCTCCTCTGGTTATGTAATATCTACGTTTTACCTAAAGTCAAAGAAGGCAGGAGCAGGAAGGGTAATATGGAAAACACGCTGTTGGTTAAATATTAACCTGTATAGGAGGGATTGATTATCCCTCTCAAGGAAATGATAGCGTGTCATAGCGGCGCGATCAAGGAAAGCTGTATGGAGCGGGGATCTCCTTCGCGGATGGTACTCCAAGAAAATTTTCTATGCGAGTGGTATAGATCCTACCAAAGAAATCCCCTTCATTAGCATTATTATTCATCCTCCTTGCTATTATAGCTCCCATGTTGAAACTTCTATCACCCGTTACCGCGCTCTTAAGAATACTAAGGTCAGGTGCGCAGAGGTGACAATGCTCAATCTTGCCGTTAATGCATCTACCTATGAAGAGGGCAAAGTAATGCAAGGCAGGAAAATGAATGCTCCCCATGGTAGCGTGTGTAATATATCTAGTTTCTCCTGAACATCTTCCTTTTCTGAAATTTTCAGTAACTCAAAGGAAAAGTGAACAAGGCTCAACGAAACTCATAGCAACTACTCCGACAAGTGCCTAGAGGCCATATTACGCATCAAAACTACTTGGGACCAGCTAAAATTACCATGCAAAGGTTAAGAACAGGGTCACCAAGGCAGCAAAAATACGCAACGAATAAGGCACTAGAGTAAAAACTAATTGGACCAATGGAGGAGTCACATACCAAGGAGCAATTTCCCCAAAACAGTTTGGTGAATGGGGCTTTGCACAAGGAGATCGAAAATCGGAGCAAGCAGAGCAAGAACATGGGTTTGAGTTGCGAAATGATTTTTTCTAGAGGTAGGAGAAGGAGATGGGAGCTGGAATAAGTGGAGGGGGACACGTGGGCCCCACAAGCCTGGTAGGCGCGGCCAGGGGGGTGCTCGCACCTCCAGGGCTTGTGGCCCACTAGTGCATCCCCCTGACTAGCTCTCCGTCTTAGATTTTTTCAAAAATTCCAGAAAAAATCATACTTGATTTTCACGGCATTCGGAGAACTTTTATTTTTGGGACATTTTTCTACGGGACGCAAAAAGTAGAAAACAGGAAAAACTAAAGCTAAATCTATCATTTTTCTTCTAAGCAACCAAAGGTAAAGGTTTGGAACAGAGGGCTGTGACTCTTAGATTCATCCATCACGGTCATCAAAAGAAATCCGTCAATCAGGTTGATCAAGTCTCCTTGGCAAACTTTTTCGAATCGCGTAAAAAAACAGAGAATTTTCGAATAGTCACTAGGTTACCTCAATGGGGATGTGCATATCCCCAACAAGCAAATCATACTTCATCTTAACAGTAGGTATAGGGCATTCAAAGCTCCCAATAAGAATCGATGAAGTTTTTTCAATAGCATTGATGCAATGTACTCGATATTGTTTCTTACGAAAGTGCACCGTATGCTCATTACCGTTGACATGGAAAGTGACATTGCCTTTGTTGCAATCAATAACAGCCCCTGCAGTGTTTAAAAAGGTCTTCCAAGGATGACCGCCTTGGCATCATCCTCGGGGATATCCAAGATAACAAACTCCGTTAAGATAGTAAAGTTAGCAACCACAATAGGCACATCCTCGCAAATGCCGATAGGGAAAGCAGTTGATTTGTCGGCCATTTGCAAGCAGATTTCCGTGGGTGTCAACTTATCCAGTTCAAGTCTACGATAAAGAGAGAGAGAGAGAGACATAACACTAACACCGGATCGAAGGTCGCATAAAGCAATTCTAATGTAGTTTCCCTTAATGGAGCAAGGTATGGTGGGCACACCGGGATCACCTAGTTTCTTAGGAGTTCCACCCTTGAAGGTATAATTAGCGAGCATGGTGGAAATCTCAACCTCAGGTATCCTCCTCTTATTAGTCACAATATCCTTCATGTACTTAGCATACGGATACATGTTGAGCATATCTGTCAAACACATTTGCAGAAAGACAGGTCTAATCATTTCAACGAATCGCTCAAAATCCTCATCATCCTTTTTCTTGGATGGTTTGGGAGGAAAGGGCATAGGTTTCTGAACCCATGGTTCCCTTTATTTACCGTGCTTCCTAGCAGTGAAGTCATTCTTATCATATCTCTTATTCTTAGGCTGTGGGTTATCAAGATCAACAGGTTCAATCTCCACATCCTTATCATTGCTAGGTTGAGCATCAACATGAAGATCACTATCAATATTATCACTAGGCTCATGTTCATCACCAGATTGTGTTTCGGCATCAGAAACGGAGATATAGTTTGGATTCTCAGGTGTAACAACAACAGGGTTGCTATCATGCAAGTTCCTATCATCTTTCTTTTTCTTTCTAGGATGACTAGGTGCCTCGACGCTAACTCCTTGAGAATCTTGTTCAATTCTCTTAGGATGACCCTCAGGATACAAAGGTTCCTAGGTCATTCTACCGCCTCTAGTGACGACTCTGACAGAATTGTCATTCATCTCATTGAGCAAGTCATTTTGAGCCTTAAGTACTTGTTCTACTTGAGTAGTAACCATAGAGGCATGTTTACTCAAAAGCTTAAGATCATTGACGTTTCTATCCACACAAGCACTTAAATGACTAAGCATACAAGCATTCTGTTCCAATTGTCTGCTAACATAATCATTCAAACTTTGTTGTTTGGCAACAAAGTTATCAAATTCATCCAGGCATAAGCTAGCAGGTTTATCAAAAGGAATATCACTCTCATCGAATCTACAAAGAGAATTTACCTCTACTACCTGTATCGGGTTATCAAGACCATGGATCTCTTCGATAGGTGGTAGATTTTTGACATCTTCAGATTTAATGCCTTTCTTTTTCATAGATTTCTTAGCTTCTTGCATATCTTCAGGAGTGAGGAATAGGATACCTCTTTTCTTAGGAGTTGGCTTCGGAGGTGGTTCGGGAATAGTCCAAGCATTCTCATTGCACAAGATATTATTCAATAGGATCTCAGCTTGTTCTACGGTTCGTTCCCTAAAAACACAACCGTCACAATATCTAGGTGGTCCTTAGAAGAATCAGTTAGTCTATTATAGAAGATATCAAGTATTTCATTCTTCTCAAGAGGGTGATCGGGCAAAGCATTCAGTAGTTGGACAAGCCTCCCCCAAGCTTGTGGGAGACTCTCTTCTTCAACTTGCGCAAAGTTATATATTTCCTGCAAGGCAGCTAGCTTCTTATGGGCAGGAAAATATTTTTCAAAGAAGTAGTAGATCATATCCTGGGGACTACACACACAACCAGGAGAAAGAGAAGTGAACCAAGTCTTAGCATCATCCTTTAGCGAGAAAGGAAACAACTTAAGGATATGGTAGTGGCGGATCTTTTCCTCACTCGTGAATAGGGTGGCTATATCGTGCAGCTTAGTAAGATGTGCTACAACCGTTTCAGACTCGTAACCGTGAAAAGGATCATATTCGACCAGAGTGATTAACTCAGGGTCGACAGAGAATTCATAATCCTTACCGGTCACAAAGATAGGCGAAGTAGCAAACTTCGGGTCGTATTTCATCCTAGCGTTCAAAGATTTTTCTTTCCACTTGCATAGTAATTTCTCAAGATCATATCTATCCTTACAAGCAATAAAGTCCTCAGCTATCTCTCCCTCCATAACATAACCCTCAGGCATATCAGGCAATTCATAGCTAGGAGAGGTAGTTCTAACAGGCGAAAAAGCAGGTTCTACTTCAATAATCTCAGCAGTTTCAGAAGTATCATCACATCTAGCAGCAACTCTAGCAATTTGTGCATCAAGGAATGCACCTAGTGGCAAAGAAGTATCAAGCATAGCATCATCACAAGTATCATGGATAGCATAAGTAGCATCATCAAGCACATGCGACATATCAAAATTTCTAGCAGGAGGTGGTGTCGCAAACTTACTCAAAACTGAAGGTGAATCAAGTGCAGAGCTAGATGGCAGTTCCTTACCTGTCCTCGTAGTTGAGGGCAAGACTTTAGTTTTTGGATCTCTCGGATTCCTCATAGTGACCAGCAGACATAAATCCCAAGTGACTCAGAGAATAGATCTATGCCTCCCCAGCAACGGCGCCAGAAAATAGTCTTGATAACCCACAAGTATAGGGGATCGCAACAGTTTTCGAGGGTAGAGTATTCAACACAAATTTGTTGATTCGACACAAGGGGAAGCCAAAGAATATTCTCAAGTATTCACAGTTGAGTTTTCAATTCAACCACACCTAAAAGACTTAGTATCTGCAGCAAAGTATCAGTAGCAAAGTAGTGTGATAGCAACAGTAGCAACAGTAGCAGTAGCAGCAGTGACAACAGTAGTGACAGAGTAACAGTAGCAGCAGTGACAACAGTAGTGACATAGTAACAGTAGCAGCAAAGTAACGCAGCAAGGACCAGTAGGAAAAACTCGTAGGCATTGGATCGGTGATGGATAATTATGCCGGATGATATTCATCATGCAACAATTATAACATGGAGAGATATGTAACTAGCTCTAGTTCGTAAATGTAATGTAGGCATGTATTCCGTATGTAGTCATACGTGCTTAGGGAAAAGAATTTGCATGACATCTATTGTCCATCCCTCCCGTGGCAGCGGGGTCCAAATGGAAACTACGGGATATCAAGGTTCTCCTTTTAATAGAGAACCGGAACAAAGCATTAGCACTTAGTGAATACATGAACTCCTCATACTATGGTCATCTCCGGGAGTGGTTCCGGCTATTGTCACTCCAGGGTTGCCGGGTCATAACACATAGTAGGTGACTACAACTTGCTAGATAGGATCAAGAACACACATATATTGACGAGAACATAATAGGTTCAGATCTGAAATCATGGCACTCAGGCCCTAGTGACAAGCATTAAGCATGGTAAAGTAGTAGCAACATCAATCTCAGAACATAGTGGATACTAGGGATAAATCCCCATCAAAACTAACTCGATTACATGATAGATCTCATCCAACCCATCGCCGTCCAGCAAGCCTACGATGAGATTACTCACGAACGGTGAAGAGCATCATGGAATTCGCGATGAAGGAAGGTTGGTGATGACGATGGCAACGATCTCCCCTCTCCGGAGCCCAGAACGGACTCCAGATATGCCCTCCAGAGGTAGAACAGGTGGTGGCGGCGCCTTCGTATCATAAAACGCGATGAACTCTTGTCCTTGATTTTTTTTCCGGACGAAAGGGACTAAATAGAGTTGGAGTTGGAGGCGGCGGATCCCTGAGGGCCCCACAAGCCTGCTAGGTGCGGCCAGGGGGGCGCGTCGTGGGCTTGTGGGCTCCTCGCTCCACTCCTCCGGTTGATTCTTGCGCCAGTATTTTTTATATATTGCATAAAAAATCCTCATAAATTTCCAGGTCTTTCCGAGAACTTCTATTTCTACGCAAAAACAGCACCATGGCAATTCTGCTGAAAACAGCGTTAGTCCGGGTTAGTTCCATTCAAATCATGCAAATTAGAGTCCAAAACAAGGGCAAAAGAGTTTGGAAAAGTAGATACGACGGAGACGTATCAACTCCCACTCAAATTGATACCCCTCTAGTCATTCGAGTGACACATGATCTAAATTCACTAACTCAAGTCCGATCATCACGTGAGTTGAGTTAGCTTCAATGGTGAACATCTCTATGTTGATCATATCTACTATATGACTCATGTTCGACCTTTCGGTCTCTTGTGTTCCGAGGCCATGTCTATACATGCTAGGCTTGCCAAATTTAACCTGAATGTTCCGCGTGTGTAACTGTTTTGCACCTGTTGTATGTGAATGTAGAGTCTATCACACCCGATCATCACGTGGTGTCTCGAAATGACGAACTGTTGCAATGGTGCACACTCGGGGAAAACACAACTTTATCTTGAAATTTTAGTGAGGAATCACCTTATAATGCTACCATCTTCCTAAGTAAAATAAGGTGCATAAAAGGATTAGCATCACATGCAAATCATAAGTGACATGATATGGCCATGAACTTGTGCTTCTTGATCTCCATCACCAAAGCACCAGTATGATCTCCATCGTCACCGACACACCACCATGATCTCCATCATCGTGCTGCCATTGAGGTTGTCGCGCCAACTATGCTCGTACTACTATTGCTACCTCTTAGCGATAAAGTAAAGCATCACCAAACGCCAAATAATTAAAGACAACCCTATGGCTCCTGCCGATTGCCGTAGCATCGACATGCAAGTCGATATTTAACTATTACAACATGATCATCTCATACATCTCGTATATCATATCATGTCTTTGGCCATATCACATCACATGCATACCCTGGAAAAACAAGTTAGATGTCCTCTAATTTGTTGTTGCAAATTTTACGTGGCTGCTATGGGTATCTAGTATGATCGCATCTTATTTACGCAAAGCCACAACAGTTATATGCAAGTTGCTATTTAACCTTATCCAAGGACCGCCTCGGTCAAATCCGATTCAACTAAAGTTGGAGAAAAAGGCACCTGATGATGAGATGATGTATATATTTCTCGCTCCTCGTTGGTTACCCCAAGTGGAAGGTTGAGATGTAGTCAACAACAAGTTTTCCATCACACAGAGACTGTAAGGTTTATCGAACCAAGAGGACTCCTAGGATCAACAAGTAGGCGTCTTCCACCCTGGCGCTAGCAGAAGACGTGGAACTGCACACACAACAAATAACTTTGCTCCCAACGAGTACAAAGAGGTTCTCAATCTCTCCGGCCTTGTAGTTTGCAAAGGATCAAAACACACGCGGGAAAAGTGATAGTGATTGCAACGGAAAAGTAAATGAAAACGGTAAATGATGGAGGTGTAAACAATGATGGTGATATGGACCGGAGTCACATGATGTTCACTAGTGATGTATCTCTCCCAAAAGACGATAAACAACTATGCTTGGGTAAACAAATTACATTTGGGAAATTGACAGAATTATGAACGCACAGAAATGCTAATTATGCTACTTGATAGTTAGAGGTTTAATAGTAATGGGCAGTACGCCAAGACAATTAGACCATTTATTCATCACCATCTACTTACTAATCATCCACCTTGATATATCTATCTAGAACATCTCGCCAGTATTAAGTTGCGAGCCCCACCCAAAGTGTAAACCCAAAGTAACGGACAACTGCATTAACGAACTATGCGTAAGGTAAAAAATCCTTACAACCGTGGTCACAAGAATCATTGTTTTCTCCCTGGTGGCAACAACACATCTCCTAGTCTCATGTTTCTGTCACTCAAGCTAGACATCGAGGGGCATGAACCCACAATCATGCATAACGCTCCCTCTTGGAGTTACAATCTACTACTCGGCCAAAGCAATAAATAGCAACGGAGAACATGCATGAATCACTAAGGAACATAATATAAAAGGATAATCAAATATATAACTCATAACAATCTGAACATAATCTCATAATCCATCGTATACCAACAAACCGAGCATAGCAATAGCAAGAGAATTACATAGATGCCTTGATCATGTTGGGCAGCTCACAAGGACTAACCATTGAATCACAAGATTGGAGTGAAGACATCACAGAGCTACTGGTAATGGATCCATGGTCCAAGGAGGACTACTCACGGCAGGTCCGGGAAGCGTCCATGGCGGTGGAGAAGCTCCCGGAGGTCAATCCTCCCTCCGGCAGGGTGCCGGGAAGAGGTCTCCCGACGCTCCCGATCTCGGAAGCGCTGCGGCGGTGGAACGATGGAGAAATTCGTGATTCTGGATGTGATGGAAGGGTTTTATCGCAGAGGAGTAAATATAGGCCAAAGGAGGGCACCGGAGGAGGTGGGACCCACCCAGGCGGCCTCTTGGTGCGGCTAGGGGGTAGGCTGCGCCCACAGGTCGCCTGGGCGGCCCCTAGCCCCCTCTGGCCCATCTTCGGTGATCTGGAAGCTTCCGGTACGCTGATTTTTTATATATTTTTCTCGGGATTTTTCGAGCTTCAAAAAATTGGGTAAAAGCCCCTGCAAAAAAGACATCAGCAGACATGAACTGGCACTGGGTGCACTGAGTTAGTAGGTTAGTCCAAATATGTGTAAAGTGATATAAAGGTGTAGCAAAACATATAACATTGTCACCCAAAAGATCATGGAACAAGCAGAAATTATAGATACGTTTGGGACGTATCAACACCCGCTAGTCATCTTTATGCAACAAGTTGCATGTTAGTCGATGAAACCGGTCTCTCGTAAGCATACGAGTAATGTTGGTCCTGGCCGCTTCAATCCAACAATACCCCACAAACTCTTTTGTGTTCTACTCGAGATATCATCTACGCATAGATCTTGCTCATGATGCCACTGTCGGGGAACGTTGCATGGGAAACACAATTTTTCCTACGCACACGCAAGACCTATCCATGGTGATGATCATCTACGAGAGGGGAGATCGGATCCAGATACCCTTGTAGATCACTAATTGGAAGCGTACATAACACGGTTGATGTAGTGGAACATCTTCTCGATCCAAATCGTAGTCCGTCCCGCGATCTCATTACGATCCGTCCCGCGATCCCATCACGATCCATCCTGATCTAGTGCCGAATGGACGACACCTCCGCGTTCAACACACGTACATCTCGATGACGATCCCTGCCTTCTTGATCCAGGAAGAGGGGCAGAGAGGTAGATGAGTTCTCCAACACGACGACGTGGTGGTGGTGGTGGTGGACAATCCAGCAAGGCTTCACCAAGCGCTGCAGAACTAATCTAGAGGAGAAAATGATCTAGAGAGAGAGAGGGAAACACGTGGCTAATTAGGGTTAGGGCTGACTCTAATTCCTCTAGTATATATAGGAGGGATGGAGGGGAGGAGGTAGTCTCAAACCCTCAAGGTTTGGCCAAAATTGGAGGTGGAGGAGTCCTACTCCAATCCTACTAGGAGTAGGATTCCTCCTCTCCACTTGGAAACCCTTTCCACCTTTTCCACCTTTGGGTTTTTCCCACCCCTAGCCGCATGAGCCTTAGTGGGTGGTTATGCCAGCCCACTAGGGGCTGGTTTGACTCCTCTCACATCCCATGAGGTCCTTTGGGTCGAGACACCCCTCCCGATGCCCCCCGGTACCCTCCCGACACTCCAGGTACACTATCGAAGTACCTGAAACTTTTCCAGTGACTAAAACAGGGCTTCCTATATATCAATCTTTACCTCCGTACCATTCCTGAGCTCCTCATGACGTCCAGGATCTCATCCGGGACTCCTAAGAACGTTCGGTCACCAACATACTTAACTCAATACTACCGAAACGTCATCGAACCTTAAGTATGCAGACCCTGCGGGTTCGAGAACTATGTAGACATGACCCGAGACACTCTCCGGTCAATATCTAATAGCGGGACCTGAATGCCCATATTGGATCCTACATATTCTATGAAGATATTTATCGGTTGAACCTCTATGTCAAGGATTTAGTTAATCCCATACGTCGTTCCATTTGTCCATCGGTATGTTACTTGCCCGAGATCCGATCGTCGGTATCTCCATACCTAGTTCCATCTCGTTACCTCCAAGTCTCTTTACTCTTTAATAATACAAGATCTCGTAACTAAATCCTTAGTCACACTGCTTGCAAGGCTTGTTGTGATGTTGTATTACCGAGTGGGCCCCGAGATACCTCTCCATCACACGGAGTGACAAATCCAAGTCTCGATCCTTCCCAACCCAACATATACCTTCGAAGATACCTATAGAGCACCTTTATAGTCACCCAATTACGTTGCGACGTTTGATAAAAACAAGGTATTCCTCTGATGTTTGGGAGTTGCATGATCTCATGGTCATAGGAACATATACATTAACATGTAGAAAACAATAGCAATAAACTGACACGTTCATATGCTACATTCACAGTTTGAGTCTTGTTCATCACATCATTCTCCTAATGATGTGATCCCGTTATCAAGTGACAACACTTGTCTATGGCGAGGAAACCTTAACCATGTTTGATCAACGAGCCAGTCAACTAGAGGCTTACTAGGGACAATGTTTTGTCTATGTATCCACAGATGCATTTGTGTTTCCATTCAACACAATTCTAGCATGGATAATAAACGATTATCATGAATAAGGAAATATAATATTAACCAATTTATTATTGCCTCTAGGGCATATTTCCAACAATATATCGGTCTCACTGAAACACCAAACGTTACCACATTATGCACTAGTCGGTGCAACCTAGTTTTCACTTTGGTTTTCACCGACTAGTGCAATAATGTTGCAAAAGTTGGATTTTTGGAGATGCCTATATGTGCCCGCACCTACCTCTCACTCGTAGAGGAAGCACTCTAAACAAACTAACACTTGCCCCATCTATTTTCCAAGAGAGAACCACCTGCTCATGTTTTGAGATCAAGATATTCCACTCCAACCATATGGATCTTGATTTCTAGCCTCCACAAGTTTGTTTCCACCCAATCAATCTCCTCTACCCAAGGCAAATGTGTGAGAGAGTAATTGAGTGTTGAGGAAACTATCTTTTGAAGCACAAGATCAAGGAGTTCATGATACATACCACATCTATTACCTTTTGGAGAGTGGTGTCTCCTAGATTAGTTAGGTGTCGCTTGGGAGCCTATGACTTCATGTGGAGTTGAACCAAGAAATTTGTAAGGGAAAGGAGATCACCTACTTCATGAATATCTACCCTGAGTGAGGCTAGTCCTTCGTGGACGTAAGCCATGATGGAATAGAAAAGGTTTCTCCTCCATGGACCCTTCATAGGTGGAGACCTCCATGGAGTCTCGCGACCGTTACCCTGCGTGGGTCTAAGTCTCCCTCAACATGGACGTATGATAGCACCACCTATCAGAACCACACCAAAAATATCTATTCCATCTTTGTGTTTGATCCTCTTGTCCCTACCCTTTACCTATATGTGCAAGTCTTTACTTTCCGCTGCTATACTCTTAGAGTTGCATGTGTAGGGTGTGCTTGACTTGGTACAATCGCTAAAACTTGCCAGTTACTAAAATTGGGAAAAGGCTACGTTTTTATTTGGTCAAGTAATCTAATCACGCCCTCTAGACATACTTCGGATCCTACAAGTGGTATTAGAGCATTGGTCTCCATTGCATTGGTTTCACAACCTAGGATAGTATGGCATCTAGTGAGGGAAATTGTCATCATAGATGTCCATATTTTGATGGTACAAACCTTGCTAGTTGGAAGCATAAAATGAAAATGCATATTCTTGGTCATAACACTGCTGTTTGGGCTATTGTTCATGTTGGATTGCAAGGTGAATTCTTTGGTGATGTAAAGGAACCGTATCGTCAAGCGACTGCGAAAGAATTGAAGATGTTGCAATACAACGCTCAAGCATGCAACATTCTATTCAACTGCCTATGCCCCGAAGAGTTCAAAAAGATTAGCCATCTTGAGAATGAAAAGGAAAATGGGGATACTTTGGTCGATATGAACAAAGGTACTGAATCCGTTAGGGAATATAAGTTTGGTGTGCTACAACGTCAACTTGACAAGTTCAAGATGAAGGATGGTGAAGGACTCGCTGAAATGCACTCTAGGCTCGCTCTCATCACAAACGAGATTGGCGGCTTAGGAGGGGAAGAGATGACCGACAAACTCATCATCAAGAATATCCTTAGAGCCTTGGATGGAAAGTATGACACCATGTTCACATTGATCCAAATGATGCCAAACTACAAAGATCTCAAGCCTATGGAAGTTATTGGAAGGATTGTTGCTCATGAAATGTCACTTAAACACAAAGAAGAGCTTCATAACAAGTAAAGCGGTGCATACAAAGCTTCAAGTGACACCTCCACCACCTCAAGAGACAAACTTGTTACCAATGAAGAGATAATCCTCATGGTCAAGAAATTGAACAAGTTCTACAAGAGTAGAGGCGAAGAGAGAAGCTCCAACTCAAGATATGAAGAGAAGCACTCATCTAGTCATGATCGGAATTGTTATAGTTGTGGAAGGCCCAGACACTACTCCAATGAGTGCATGACCCCCCACAAAAGAAGATAAGAGTCACCTAGAAGAATCTCAAGAGATGAGTCACCTCAAAGAGAGAGAAGGAGTAGAGAGGATTGTTATGACTGAGTACCCTCTAGGAGAAGCAAGGACTTGGAGAAGAAGGACAAATAGACCAAGTGCTACTAAAGAAGAATAAATCAAGCTCATGTTGGTGAATGAGTATCCGTCTCCACATCCGACAATCAATCTGAGGGAAGCTACCACTCCAACTCCGACCATAGTCAAGATGAAGGTGTTGCCAGATTAACACTTGTTTCCTCCAACTCCTATGACTTATTTGGTTCACCAAATGAAGGAATTGGAAGTTGCTTCATGGCTAAAGGTCCCAAGGTATCACACCCTGAATACCTTGACTTTAATAGTTATGAGGATGGCTTACTAGGATATGATTACTTGATCTTTAATAAAACTTGTGATATCAATGAAAATGAACTTGATAATAATCATGCTAGTCAAGATATGTTGTGTGATGAAGATAAGGAGGAGATTGAGTGTCTAACTAAATAACTTAACACTCTTAAGTTAGCTCATGAATCTACTCAATAAGATCATAGAAAGCTTGTAAGAATTCATGAGAAGTTACACTTCGAGAAGCTAAATTTAGGGCCAGTTCTTTTGGTAGCTTTTTGGGGATTCTAGAATATGCTGCCCCTACCCAGCTTATTCTAGGAACCCAACCAAAAATATTTTTTTATAAACCTACTTTTCAAGTCTTTATAGGCTTATAAAAAATAAATTTAGTTGGGCTTCCAGAATAAGCTGGGTAGGGGACAGCTTATTCCAGCTTATCCGAGAAGCTAGCAAGAGAACTGACCCTTAGAGCAAGAACACGAGTTTCTTGAATCTATCAATGAAGATATTTGAAATAAGATTTCTTTTTATCTAGACAAATGATTACTCTTGTCTACTTTTTTTACAGAAGTTAAATCTAAGCAAACTAGTAAACAAGGCAAGAAAGGTTCTTCATCTAGTAGCAACAATACAAGTGTTAAATCAAATGATGTTGCTTCTAGTAGTTCTATTGATTCCAATAATGATTATCTTAGCCAAGTTAAACTTGAGCAAGAAAATGATTTATTGAAAATAATTATAGAAAAAATGTGTCTACAAGAGTCTTGTCGGAAGCAAGCAATTTGAGGAGATTGTACGCAAGCAAGGATGGCACCGGAAGAACCAAGACATTGGATATTTCAATGCAAATGGAGTTGAATGGGAAGAAGGTCAATACCCCATGACGAAGTTTGTTCCCCAAAAGGAGAAGTATGATCCTACTCTCCCCAAGGGAACAAATTCTCAAGACGACCTTCCACCACAAGACCACAAGATCAAGGGCAAGGGTAAGCTTCAAGAAGGCATTGACTCATTTGAAGAAGAATCCCAAGCCATGGTCAAGACATTGACTCACGGAATTAAGCCTAGGTTAAAGGATGATCTTGTAAGGTGGCTTTCATACTTACCACCGCGATTCCTGTACTTTCCCTTCCTTCATAGGTTAGGTAGCTAGGTCTCCTTTCTTGTTTCTCTGGTTACCGAGGTAACCTTGTAAATATTTTGTACCCTTCTTTCTATCCTTAATAAATTTTTAAAGGTTGTGTGTGTGTGTGTGTGGGAGGGGGGGGGGTTTCCCCTAAAGTATACGGTAAAAAAGTGGGTTACCAAGGCCACCACTATATTCTTTCATGTGCCAACCAACATCATTTGTGCACTTATATAACAAGGCAATCTCATCTTAGGCGTGATTGTTTATCTCTTACAAGGTAATGGCCTGTGCGTTGCAACGGGGGTACAAATATTTTGTACGCAATCACTGTGATTTACCTGCCATTTTACTGTTAAATGTGTTTACGTACCAAAAATGGGCTCTTGTTGTCAATTGGATCAGTACTTGTTGGCTTAGCCAACCAACATGATTTTATTTGGTAAGTCATAAGATGTGGGACAGTTGAGGCGGTTTTGAAGGAAAACCGGCCGGAGAAAACCAGCAAAACTGGAAACGGAGGAGGTGGGGTCAGGAGCAAGAGGGTGGAGGAAAAAGGGAACAAAGGCAGAACCATACATACTTTTTAAGTAGGGGGAGAGAGATATCTTGATTAGCTGGAACGGACCGAAATTAATACTTGCTTATTAATGCAATGGAGATGGGATCTAGCTGAATATCCTGATGGTTCTAGGGCTGTAGAACGGGTATATAGAAAAATGCAGTTGCCTAAGAAATAATTTTCATTTTAGCTGAGTAGACTCCAGATTACATGCAAGATATTGGATATTATGCTCTGTTATGGAAACCTTGGTTGTTTGACCACAAAAACCCTGGAGGCAGAGCTTTGCCCGGTTTAGGTAATGACAAGCTACAAAAATTAAGGAGGGATAGGATTCTAGCAATAGATGTCATAGTTTGGTGACAAAAATGTATGGTGCTAGCCTGTCGACTGTTGGTTTGGTCCTGTGCCAAAAGGACATGTTTTTTTTCCGCGAATACTCAAAGCTTGCGTATCTTTTCGTTAATAGGTATTCCCTTCGTTCCTAAATATAAGACCTTCTAGAGATTCTACTAGGAGACTACATACGGAGCAAAATGAATGAATCTACACTCTAAAATATGTCTATATACATCCGTATGTAGTTCATAGTGCAATCTCTAAAAGTGCTTATATTTAGGAACGGAGGGAGTAGAAGAGAACAATACCAACAACATGGAGTAGATATGGAAAGAGGACACCACACATAGGTTTTATTTATGCGTGTTATGCTAGTCCAACCAAGCTTAATGGAGCACAACAGAGTCACTGGTTAGACCAGCGGACAGGTGAATCAGAAGCTTCACCGGGTAAACCGGTTTGGTTTCAGTAACTATGATATTGTGTGGTTGAGTAAGAAGCTCAAGAAGATGCTTCACATGTATTTTGTTAGCAATTAGTGTTACATTTCCAATTTACGTGTAAGAAGCTCAAGAAGATGCTTCACATTGTATTTTGTTAGCAATTAGTGTTACATTTCCAATTTACAATCGGTTGGCAACAGCCCACCATATATTGATGTTCAAGAATCATCAAAGGTTCATAAACAAATGGAAGCCTCATATGCACAATAGGTGCTCTGTATTGAACTTCTTTGTTTTGACTTTAAAAAGCATTATCTTTTGCTTCACTGTTTACAACTCTTATCTCTGCAAGAACCTATAATGGTTAACAAGTCTTGATAGTTAACAGTTTATGCTGTTTCAGGGTTGCATGTTATTCACAGCATTCTTACTTTGCTTGCTGACTGTTTTTTAGTAACTATATCACCATTCACCAATTCAATGTTTCTTTTAGTAACTAGTACTTTTTTTTAGTTCATGCAATCTGTACTTATGTATCAATCTGTACCATTAGGTTTGTTGGATGTGCCCGCCAATTGGCTAAAGCTCTGGAGGTGCCTTTGGTAAATGATTTAGGATACACAAAACGATATGTCCGCTGCCTTCAGGTACACTCTGGTCTGATATACTGTAGTTTCCATCCACCTGTTATAACTTTGAAGCTCCCATTAGTTTAAGTTATTGTTAGAATTTTTGTGAGCATTTTAGTTTTGTAGGTATGATTGAAATTGATTTTTGTTTCTACTAATTCATGTAATTCATTGATATTCCCAGATTGCGGAGGTGGTAAACTGCATGAAAGATTTGATTGACCACAGCAAGCAGACTGGATCTGGACCAATCGGTATGAGATTTTAATCTTTCCCTTACGGGGATCGCTGGGAACAAGCTGGTTTCTGCCAATTTTTTCTAATTTTTGGGCACAAAGAACAGTAGCCTGTCGGCGTGCTATTTGCTGTTTTATATGATTTGTCTATCTGTAATACCCAGTTTTTTTTTTTCAGATAGCCTGCATAAATTTCCTCGGAGGACTCCACCAGGGATCAACCCTCTTCAACCACAGCAGCAACAGCCTGAAGAGCAGCAGCCTGTTCCGCAGAGTTCAAACCAGAGTGGTCAAAATTCTGCCCCTATGGCTGGTGCGCAGGCTTCTGCCTCTGCCAATGCAGACGTGACATCAAACAATTCTCTCAATTGTGCACCCTCTACATCTGCACCCTCACCAACAGTTATGGGGATCCTCCAAGGTTCAATGGATTCTAGCCAAGATCATCTAATGAGCAGCGCAAATGGTCAGTATAACAGTGGGAATAACGGTGCAATTCCCAAGGTGAACTCCGCAAGCTCATTACAGTCAAATCCTTCTGCCTCTTTCGCTTCCCAGGTACCTATATCATCCAATAACAACACGATGCCTTCCCTTCAGAACACAAACCAACTCAGTTCCCCAGCAGTATCATCAAACTTGCCTCCAATGCAGCCTCCTGCAACTCGACCTCAGGAGCCTGATCAAAGTGATACCCAAAGCTCGGTTGAGAGAATCTTGCAAGAGATGATGTCATCACAAATGAATGGTGTTGGCCATGCAGGGAATGACATGAAGAGACCAAACGGATTTACCCCTGGTATTAATGGGGTTAACTGCTTAGTTGGTAATGCTGTCACGAATCACTCTGGAATTGGAGGAATGGGGTTGGGGGCTGTGGGCGGGTTCGGTTCAAATCCTACAGCTAATGGACTGAGAATGGCAATGCCGAACAATGCAATGGCAATGAACGGGAGGATGGGAATGCATCACAGTGCACATGACCTATCACAGTTGGGCCAGCAGCAGCAGCAACAGCAGCAGCAGCAGCATGACATAGGAAATCAGCTGTTGGGTGGACTTAGAGCAGGAAATAGCTTTAATAATCTTCAATATGATTGGAAACCCTCTCAATAGTGTGACTGGAAACATTTGAGTTCAATATGATGATGACACAGCTATCCTCACTGGGCTCATCTCTTATGGACCATCAGCGCAGAGCCATAAACCCCCCTTGGGCCAAAATCATATGGGCTTTGCTCTAATGGTGCTATGGAAAGGAATCATAAGGCTGGTAACTGTTATGGTGCATCAGTTTGTGTAGCTGGTTCTCTGTGTATTATGCAACTATGACCCTGAGCTACCTGCCTCAATCATCTTACTGAATGATAAGAGGGTTAGAATCTGCCTGTACGGGCAGTTGTGGGCACTGGTGTATGGTGTTATTTCTCACCCAGAGAAGAAGTTTTTCCTCTTTTTTCTCTCTCTTGACTTGTGGCATCCAACTGTAACTTATCGTCGCCCCTTGCTGTAGCAATCATATGTGCTGATATCTCTCTTTGCTTGAGAATTTTCCCTTTGTAGCCTTACTATACTCTGTAAGTTGCATATTGACTGACTAGTGAAAAAGTATCAGCAATGTTTGGGAAATCTCACTGACAGAATGTACTTTCTTCTTTACCCAAGCATCTCAACCAATTACTGTAGTAGCTGTGCATGTGCGAGGCATGGTCGACAGCAGTTTAACAAAATGTGCAGTCAAATGGTGGGCAATTTTTTTTACCTTTTATTTTAGTTTTGTGGTACTGGATCGCCATTGTCATGTGGAAAACGAAAGTATAGAGATAGATGCCGATGCTATTCTGGTGTCTAAGTTGGATCGATTGATGAGATACTGAGCCTGGTGGCTGGGCTGGGCCTGGGCTTAGTGTTCTTATGATTTAAGGAAGAAGTCCGACCTGAGGCCTGATGGGCTTTTGCACTGATGGGCCAGGTTTGGGCTTCAAATTCAGGCCCGACAATTGGGCTGGGTCAAGCTTTGACCTGGTTTTTTATACCATGGGCTTTGTCAGGCCTGGTGTAAAGCCCGGCCCGGCTTGAGGTATGGCCTAGTATAGTCTCAGCCTATACCGATCATTGGCAATTTCTAACGTAAAGTACGGATGTAGGCGGGCATCCCACATAAGCATGTATAAATATAATACTCCCTCCGTTTTTAAATATAAGTCTTTTTAGATGTATATTAGTGGATTACATACGGATGTATATAGACATACTTTAGACTATAGATTCATTTATTTTGCTTCATATATAGACCCCTAGTGATATCTCCTAAAAGACTTATATTTAGGGACGGAGGAAGTATTAGTTTAAATTAAGCTAAATCTGGTCGGAAGAATTATAACTAAACGTGAGATATTTTGACTTAGAAGCGGGTTGGATTCGGGTTCCGCTATACATTCCTACGTACAATTTCAAAACATGTTTTGACCGTACTCGTAACATAATAAGAATCATCATGATTTGACAAATAAAAAAACGTGGGACACGTTAGGTAACTCTACATGTTGGTACTACATTGCCTCGAAATATGTTTAGGGATTTAAAAGAACTTTCTTTGAGGGCGCAAAGTTTCTGCTCCGGAGCTCAATGAGCTCGGTGAACAGTAACATAAAAAAAATCAAAAAAATCTGTTTTTTTTAAAAACAACATTGACAAAATTTTTAAGTGCATGCTAAAATTTGGCATGAAACAACATTCCTATAAGGCATGAAAAAAAATCAGTATGCGCATTTTGAGAGTATTGGTTTTTTTTGCCACCCCTTATGGGAATGTTATTTCATGCTGAATTTTTGCACGTAACTAAAACTTCTGTGAGTGTTGTTAAAAAAATCATATTTTTTTAATATGTTTCATTTTTGTTTTGCTTTATTATTCATTAAGCTCATTTGAGCTCGAGAGCAGAAGGGCACTTTCGCTTCTTTGGCTATTTATCCAATTGGCGAAAGCACATCTAGTTACAAAATACAAATCGGGAAGCCGAGGATTGCATCATAATTTATTACAAGACTCAATGTTAAAAGCATCCTTGGCTGTCCTATGAGCTGCCTCATTAGCGTGCCGACAAATGAAGTGAATGTTAAATCCCTGGAATGTTCTACCAATCTCCTCCATTTCACATAAATATGGAAAGTCGCCGATCTTCTGAACTTCTTGACAATCGGTTTCCATGTGCACGCTTTAAAGCCCCCTTTCTCAAGGGAAAATGACTGCATCGTGAGAAGCCCATAGCTCTATCGACACGGGATCCATGCCATGATTATATCGAGTACCAGCCATTGCCCAAAAATTTCTGAGATGATCCCTTCCTATAGTATTTCCCCTCTCTCGAAAACCACATCAGTGGGGTCATATATATACTATATCACTAAACTCCCTAGGATTGAAGGCCTCATAATCAATTGAGGTCTCCAATTGAAATTTGATCACCTAGTTTTGACAGGATCAACAATTTCTCAAGACTCTCTCATTGAAATTTTTATAGAATACATTATGCTTCCTAATTTTTAAATCTTCACAACTAATTAAGGCTTCAATTTAGAATTGGGTCACCCGATTTTGACCGGGTCAACAATCTCTCAATGAGCATTCTCATTCAATTCTTCTAATTCACATGCTTCCTGTTTTTGGAGCTCTCACATTTGATCGACATACATAATTTTGAATTTAGTTCATATTTTGACGGGATCAATGATTACTCAAATTAACCGGCAACAACCGACCAATAAAAACATATCAAATTAGTGCACCCCCTCACCACCTAGACAAAAGTAGCACCAACATGTAATATTGTAGCACCAATATAGTACATGCACTCACCGATACATTTTTTCCACATAAATATTGATTGATTAGCATATAATACAAAATCACACCATGGAATACCAACCAAAACACCACATTAAATAAAGAGAAAACATACTTTTTCATCTCGGTCACTTGGTAAACCAAATATTCCCTCAATTCCAAAATGTTACATGTTTGAAAAGTCAAATTTCTTTTACTTTGACCAAGTTCAGAGTAAAAAATAACAACGTTCAAAGTATTATCTCTGTAACTTAAACGAGATCAACGGCGCAACAAAGCGGGCCTTAGCCTTCTAGTTGGTATTAATCTTGATCCAATTTGGTTCACGAGGTCTTCATTTTATATCTACTACAACAACTCAAGTTCTTTCTTGTACCAGTGTTTCAAGTGATCACACAATCTCATCTAAAATGGTCATAGACTTGCGTGTTTTTTATTGGGCTTCTTGATGTGTATAATTATTTTGATAATTCAACATCGTGACATCCTGACTAAATAATAATGATAGACTACTCATATCAACAAGAAGTTCTTTCTTTTCTGAGAGACCGTTCGCAAGGAACCTTAAAATTAAGCATGCTTGGCTTGGAGTGATTTGAGGATGGGTGACTTAGGTGCGCACGAGTGAGGACAAAGTGCTAAGTGTCCTTGGCTTGGAGAGACTTGAGGACGGGTGACCCTAGGTGCGCGCAAGTGAGGACAGAGTGCGTACGAAGACTAGTGTTGGTATGTGGGGCTAGTCTAGATCTCGCCAAGTGTAACGGTCGGGAACCGGTGGCTATGTGTGTGGCATTACACACTGCTAAAAGGACGTTGATGTCACCTAGAGGGGGTGTGAAGGGAGGAGGGTGAATAGGTGCTTTAAAATAATTACAGTTTAGGTTTGAACAAATGTGGAATAAAATTAGCGTTTAATTTGTCAAGGACAAAACCTAAAAGAATTAGATTCACCTATTTTCACCAACAACTTATGCTAAGTAATATAAACAACTAAGTGATAGCAAGATATATAGCATGAAAAAATATGGCTATCATAGAGTAAAGTGCATAAGGGCTCGGGTAAGAGATAAACGAGGCACACAGAGACGATGATGTATCCCGAAGTTCACACACTTGGGGAAGCTAATCTCCTTTTGGAGCGGTGTGGAGGCACAATGCTCCCCAAGATGCCACTATATCTACCGTAATCTCCTCATGTTTCACACAATTCAAGATGTCGTGATTTCACTAAGGGACCCTTGAGGGGCGTCACCGAACCCGTACAAATGGAGACTATTGGGGGCGGTCACCGAACCTGTACAATTGGCAACCCTCGGGGATGGTCACCTGAACCCGTACAAATTGCTTGAGGCAATCTCCACAACTTAATTGGAGACCCGTGTGCTTGCATGAATCTTTACACCATGATGATTGAGCTCCATGGCACCACCAACCATCTAGGGCACCCAAGAGGCACAAGCTCTAGGGTGACCAAACACCAAAAAAATAAGCTTCTTAACTTTTCACTTCCACCTATCACCATGAAGAACTCAAACCGATGCAACTAATTCAATGGAAAGAACACACGAAGTGGTCAAGTCCCTCACTCCCAAATCCCTCCATAACAACAAAATTTATGGAGGAATATGAGAGTAAAAATAAGGAGAACACACAGAACTCAAAGATCTAGATCCAAGGGGACCCCCCTCACACAGAGGAGAAAATGATAGATGAAGATGTGGATCTGGATATCCTCTCTCTTCCGCCTCAAGAAGGAGTAAGAATCATTGGAGGGATTGGGAGTTATCAAGCTTTAAGAAGGTCAACAATGGGGGGAGGACAAACATGAGCTCGAGGGTGAGAACCATTAAGGAAGAAGACCCCTTAAATAGGCCTCTCAAAATCCAACCATTATGCTCACTGGTCGTGCTCAAGCGGTACTAGGGGAGTGATACTACCGCTTAACACAGTCAAACCAGCCCAACAAGACAGAAAACAAGGGCGATTGAGCAGTCACAGCGGTACTACTGCTCGGGGAGCGGTACTATCGCTTCAAACAATAGAAGAAGCAGAAGTATGAAGCAGAAGTAGCGCTAAAAGTGGTACCACCGCTGGAGCCGGAACGGTACTACCGCCTGAAATGGTACTACCGCACCCTTGTGTTGCCGATGCGAAAAAGTCTGCATGGACCCATCGGAAATGCCTCCATCGCTAGAGGGTAGAAGTACCGCTTGGAGCGGTACTACCTCTTGGAGCGGTACTACCTCTTGGGTGCTTGAAGCAAGCCCCAAGCAAAATCAATGGATGCATGAAAACTGAAACTGCCATAACTTTCGCATACACACTCCAAAACGAGGGAACTCGAGCTTGTTTGTTATATTAAGAACAAGCAACGGAGAATAAATGCCAATAGCATAAGGAAGACGACCTTCCAAAATATGATCCGGCAAAAACTCCCAACACCGAAAACACAAAGATGATGCATACGAAATCTGTTTTTGATGAACTTGGGCTTATCAAGATGAAGACTATAAGCTCCAAAATTTCACATAGCTAAAATCCAACCAAGAACCAAGAAAGATGATGGTGCCAAGAATGCAGTGGTTTGAGCTCTCTACGAATGATACAATCAAGCTACTCACTCGAGAGCCCCCTTGATAGTATGAAAATCGACCCTATAACCCAATTTCCAAACTAACACCATGAGACCGATAAAATATAAAACCTATTAAGGACAAACCTTAAACTTGCGCATAGTACACTTGAGATAGATGATGATGATCTTGTGCTCATCAAGTTGGACTACCTATCTTGATTGCTGTTAGAGCATATTTCTCCATGTGTGGTTTTAGTAATTGATGACAACCCCTATGGACTAATGGTGGCCTTGAGTTATATTCGAAGGATTTGTCCATAGGCACTTCTTAAAGTCCATCTGTTGGTTTCAAGGAGTTTATATGGTGACCAAGGTGGTATTAAAGGTTTTATACAGAGATTGGTCATGTGAGAGTTGAGCTTATTGCAAGCATGTCTTGAAGAAGAAGATTGTGTGAACATTCATGTTTACCTTCAAGACATCATCTTTATGAAAAGATAAGATAAGATACAAGGTTGATTAAGACTAAGTCAAATAGCGAATCAAGTTGATAAACACACAAATCATACAGGATGCACCGAGAGGGATCAAGTGATCCCATGGTATGGTAAGCATTGTCCATTAATCTTTGTGTACTAACCCATGGTCTACGTGAGAGTTCTATGTGGGGTTAGGTATGTTTCCATGGGCTTGCGTCAAGAGGAAGATCTCATATGAACCATGGAGGATGACATCAAGTGGTGACTGTCATCAAGATTGCGGTGTGCAAGTTCAAGTGGAGCATGAAGAAGAGATCATTCTTGCAGCTTGCCATCCATTGTGGTGGCAATGTACTTCTGAAGATGTGCTGAAGAGTGGCTAGCCCATAGTACAGTATGGGGGAGCAATCTACTAGTCTTCATCGAGCCGGCACAATCAAGAAAGGTGGTCCATCTTGAAGATGACAACATCGTCATCATATAGCTCAAGTGGACTATGCCCAAGGCAAAGGTTTTCCCTTGATAGGTTTTCTATTTTACCAGTCTCATGGTGGTAGTTTGGAGACCGGGTTATAGGATCGATTGCCATACTATCAAGGGGGGCTCTCAAGTGAGTAGCTTGATCATATCACTCGTTGAGAGCTCAAGCCATTGCATTCTTGGCATCATCATATTATTTGGTTCTTGGTTGGATTTTCTCTATGTGGGTTCTTGATCTTATGGTCATCTTCATGACAAGCTCGAGTTCATCGAAAACAGAGTTCATGTGCATCTTCTATGATGTTTTCGATGTTGGAGTTTTTATCGGTTCTTCATTTATAGAGGTTTCACATCTCTATATCATTGGCATTTTCATAACCGCCTCTTCTTAAGATTGTACTCGTCGTGTGCTATCCAACAAGCTTGAGTTTGCTCAATTCGGAACTCGTATGCGAAAGTTATAGTAATTTTAGTGCGAGGGAAGTTTTTCTCACTTAAGGGGACGTACCGCTGCGGTGGAAGCGGTAGTACTGCTTGGGCGGTACTGCCGCCCTCCACTTCCGTCTCACTACCGCTTATATTTTCTCTATGGATAGCCATTTCCTTCGCGCGGTAGTAGAATGACAGTAATGGGTGGTAGTACCGCCCTGTCTTTCTCTACTGCCCTAGTTTCACCCGCACTTGCAACACCTATCGACAGTACCACTTGTGGGAGCGGTAGTACCGCTCCGACGGCTATACCACCTCCTAGAGTCTCTCTGTTACATGCTGTGGTTTGAAACTTTCGTGCAAGCGAAAGTACCGCCCACCTAAGCGGTACTACTTCTTATGCACGGGCTGAGTGCATAACGGTTGGATTTGGAGAACCTATTTAAGGGGGTCTTCTTCACAATGGTTCCTAATTCTTGAGCTCGTGTTCTTCCCCCATTGTTGGCCTTCTTCGAGCTTGCTGACTCTCAATCCCTCCAATGATTCTTTCTAGTTCTTGAGGGAAAAGAGAGAGGATATCTAGATCCACATTTACTCCATTCACTTTCTCCTCTTTGTGTGGGGGAACCCCTTGGATCTAGATCTTGGAGTTCTTCGTATTCTTCTTCATTCTTCCTCTCATTTTCTTTTGTAGCATTAGTTGTTGTGGTGTGATTTGGGAGATAAGGACTTTGCCACTCCATGTGCCCTTGCCATTGCATTTGGTGCATAGGTTTGAGTTCTCCATGGTGATACGTGGAAGTGAAGTTGATAAGCTTATTACTCTTGGGTGCTTGGTACCCTAGAGCTTGTTCATCTTGGGTGCTTTGGCGTCCTATATTCTTGGTGGTGCCTCGGAGCTCAATCATTATGGTGTAATATCTGGGCAAGCATCGGGGTCTCTAATTAGGTTATGGAGATTTCCCCGAGCAATTTGTACAGGTACCAGTGACCGTCCCCATGGGTTGCCAAAGTGTACGGGTTCGGTGACCACCCCCAAGGGTTGCCATTTGTATGGGTTCGGTGGCCGCCCTCAAGGGTCCCTTAGTAGAATCATGGCATCTTGCATTGTGCGAGGGGGTGAGGAGATTACGGCGGACCTAGTGGCTTCTTGGGGAGCATTGTGCCTCCACACCGCTCTAAACAGAGATTAGCATCCGCAAGGGTGTGAACTTCGGGATACATCATTGTCTCCGCGTGCCTTGGTTATCTGTTACCCGATCCCTTTACTTATGCACTTTACTTTGTGATAGCCATGTTGTTTCTTGTTATATATCTTGCTATCACTTTGTTGTTTTACTTGCTTAGCATACATTGTTGGTGCACATAGGTGAGCCTAGTTGTTTTAGGTTTTGTGCTTGACTAATTAAACATTAGTTTTATTCTGCATTTGTTCAAGCCTAAACCGTAATTATTTTGAAGACTTCTAGACGACATCCCTTCTAGACGACATCCACGTCCTTTCAATTGAGTCATCTCGATGAAGACTTGTAGATTGCCCCCAATACTCCACTATGGGTGAGCCTCTCTTCGGCACATCTTCACATATACATTATCACCATAATGGACGGAAAGCTTGAAGCACGATCTGTTCATGATCCTCCACTTGAACTTGCACACCACAACCTTGATGATGATCACCACTTGATGTCCTCCTCCATGGGTTGTATGAGTTAAATCACAAATTATCCCTAGGTTGTTTTGGTAATTAATAACAATATATACTTCATTGGACTAATGATTCTACCAAGTATATTCTAGGAATTTTTCAATGAACGGATTGGCAAAGGATTAAGAGGATATCCCCTAGATGCAAGGAACATCTATTGGCAACAAGCTTCAAGACTCTACAATTTGCTTTTATGTGAAAAATCACAATTGAGTCCATAGTAAACCAATACTATTAAGAAGGCTAATTAGGGTTAGGGCTGCCTCTATTTCCTCTAGTATATATAGTAGGGAGGGAGGGGAGGATGCAACCTCAAATCCTCAAGGTTTGGCCAAAATTGGAAGTGGAGGAGTCCTACTCCAATCCTACTAGGAGTAGGATTCCTCCTCTCCACTTGGAAATCCTTTCCACCTTTTCACCTTTGGGTTTTTCCCACCCCTAGCCGCATGAGACTTAGTGGGTGCTTAGGCCAGCCCACTAGGGGATGGCTTGACTCATACCACAGCCGATGAGGTCCTTTGGGTCGAGACACCCCTCCCGATGGCCCCCGGTACCCTCCCGACACTCCCGGTACACTACCGAAGTACCTGGAACTTTTCCGGTGACCAAAACAGGACTTCTTATATATCAATATTTACCTCCGGACCATTCTGGAGCTCCTCGTGACGTCCAGGGTCTCATCCAGGACTTCGAACAACCTTCGGTCACCAACATACATAACTCAATACTACTGAAACGTCACCGAACCTTAAGTGTGCAGACCCTGCGGGTTCGAGAACTATGCAGACATGACCTGAGACACTCTCCGTTCAATATCCAATAGCGGGACCTGGATGCCCATATTGGATCCTACATATTCTACGAATATATTTATCGGTTGAACCTCTATGTCAAGGATTCAGTTAATCCCGTACGTTGTTCCCTTTGTCCATCGGTATGTTACTTGCCCGAGATTCGATCGTGGGTATCTCCATACCTAGTTCAATCTCGTTACCGGCAAGTCTCATTACTCGTTCGGTAATACAAGATTCCATAAATAAATCCTTAGTCACATTGCTTGCAAGGCTTGTTGTGATGTTGTATTACCGAGTGGGCCCCGAGATACCTCTCCGTCACACGGAGTGACAAATCCCAGTCTTCATGCATGCCAACCGAACAGACACCTTCGGAGATACCTGTAGAGCACCTTTATAGTCACCTAATTACGTTGCAACGTTTGATACACACAAGGAATTCCTCCGGTGTTCGGTAGTTGCATGATCTCATGGTCATAGGAACAGATACATTAACATGCAGAAAACAGTAGCAATAAAGTGACACAATCATATGCTACGTTCACAGTTTGGTTGTTTTCCATCACATCATTCTCCTAATTATGTGATCCCGTTATCAAGTGACAACACTTGTCTATGGCCAGGAAACCTTAACCATATTTGATCAACGAGCCAGTCAACTAGAGGCTTACTAGGGACAATCTTTTGTCTATGTATCCACACATGCATTTGTGTTTCCATTCAATACAATTCTAGCATGGATAATAGACGATTATCATGAATAAGGAAATATAATAATAACCAATTTATTATTGCTTCTAGGGCATATTTCCAAGAGTCTCCCACTTGCACTAGAGTCAATAATCTAGTTCACATCACTATGTGATTGTAATGAATCTAACACCCATACAAATATGGGGTTTGATCATATCTTGCTTGTGAGAGAGGTTTTCAGTTAACGAGTCTGAAACTTTCAGATCCATGTTTACTTTACAAATCTCTATGTCATACTATAGATGTTTCTACTACGCTCCAGTTGGAACAAGTCCAACTGACTGCTCCACTATATGAATCCGGTTTACTTCTTAGAGTTATCCGGATTAGTGTCCAAGCTTGCATCGTTGCAACCCTTTACGACGAACTCTTTTATCACCTCCATAATTGATAAAAATTTCCTTTGTCCACTAGTTACTAAGGATTACTTTGACCGTTGTCCAGTGATCCATTCCTAGATCACTCTAGTACCCATTGACAGGCTCATGGCAAGGCACACATCAGGTGAGGTACACAACATGGCATACTATAGAGCCTACGACTAAGGCATAGGGGATGACCTTCGTCCTTTCTCTTTCTTCTGCTGTGGTCGGGCTGTTGAGTCTTACTCAAAATAACACCTTACAATACAGTCAAGAACTCCTTCTTTAACTGATCCATTTTGAACTCCTTCAAAAATCTTGTTAAGGTATGTATTCATTGAAAGTTTTATCAAGCGTCTTGATGTATCTCCATAGATCTTGGTGCTCAATGTTAAAGTAGCTCAATCCAGGTTTTTCTTTGAAAAACTCCTTTGAAAAAACCCTTTATGCTTTCTAGAAATTCTACATTATTTCCGATCAACAATATGTCAACCACATATGCTTATTAGAAATTCTATAGTGCTCCCACTCACTTTCTTGGAAATACAAGTTTCTCATAAACTTTGTATAAACCCAAAAGCTTTGATCACTCATCAAAGTACTTATTCCAACTTCGAGATGCTTGCTCCAGTCCATAGAAGGATCGCCCAAGCTTGCATACTTGTTAGCATCCTTAGGATCGACAAAACCTTCTGGTTGTATCTCATACAACCTTTCCTCAAGGAAACCGTCGAGGAAACAATGTTTTGACATCCATGTGCAAGATTTCATAATTGAAAAATGCAGCAACTGCTAACATAATTCTAACAGACTTAAGCATCACTACGGGTGAGAAAGTCTCATCGTAGTCAACTCTTTGAACTTGTCGGAAACATCTTTGCGACAATTCCAACTATCTTAATGGTGACATTTACCATCATCGTCCGTCTTCCTTTTAAAGATCCATCTGTATCTAACAGACTTATGACCATCAAGTAGTTCTTCCAAAGTCCACACTTTGTATTCATTCATGGATCCTATCTCGGATTTCATGGCCTCCGGCCATAGTCGGAATCCGGGTAGCCATCGCTTCTCCATAGCTCGTAGGTTCATCGTTATCTAACAACATGACCTCCAAGACAGGCTTACCGTACCACTCTGTAGCAGTACGTGACCTTGTCGACCTACGAGGTTTGTAGTAACTTGATCTGAAGCTTCACGATCACTATCATCAGCTTCCACTTCAATTGGTGTAGGCGCCACAGGAACAACTTCCTGCGCCCTGCTACACACTGGTTGAAGTGACGGTTCAGTAACCTCATCAAGTTCCACCATCATCCCACTCATTTATTTTGAGAGAAACTTTTTCTCGAGAAATGACCCGTTCTTAGAAACAAACATTTTGCCTTGGGATCTGAGATAGTGTCACATCCCTAGCTTCCATTTGGTGTTTTGCAAGATTGTGCTCATGTTTTTATTCTTGCATTGAAAATGAAATAGGGATTAAAGAAACCCTAGCACCCACCTTGTTTAAACCAAAATAAATAGAGTGTGAGTTCAATCAACCCAAAACGGCCTTCATAAAAGCTCACCCTTTTTGATAAATATTGGAAACAATATTTCAGGGGTGGATTTGTTTTTCAAAATACATTTGGCATTTTATTTAAACCACAAAAGCCACTGATAATATCCAAATAAGGGGTTTTAAATATCTCTCGTTATTATAAAATGTTGAACTATTTTTATTGACTTGGAAATATTCCAAGTAACACCCCAAAATTATTTTCCCTATTTATAAAAATAGTTTGGAGCCAAAAATAAAACAAATAAATGTCAGAACTGTTTAACAGAAAGCAGAAATGAAAAAAATAGGAAAACCTTACCAGTCGGTCACCCTGGCCCAACCCATCTGCCGTGCCGCCTTCTTCAACCTCGTGCGAGTAGGCACGAGGGTGTGGCACCCGAACAGGAGGCACGGCCACCTCCTGCTGGCCGCCCCAACCCTATCTCTTCGCGATGAGAAGCCCTGAGGCGTCCTCCTTCCATTTCCCTCCTCCCTGGCCTCCCTCCCGGCCTCCTCGAGCTCGTTCCCCCGCTCTGGATCTGAGAATGGCCGCCGCCGTCGCCCGCGACTCTGGCCACCACAACGCCTCCCCGACCTCGCCGACGACTCCACGCGAAGCACCGTGAGCTCCTGATGGTTTTCCCCCGCTCCCCTTGCCTTCTCGCGCCCTGCAGCCACCGCCCGCCGTGGCCGAGCTTCGACAGCCGCCGTGGCCCGTCGCCGGCGCTACTCCGGCGACCTAGCGCCCCCTCGAGCCCCCTGCGCGATGTGGCCGAGCATGGGCTTCGTCCCAGTGCCTCCAGCGCATCCAACCGAGCCCCGTATCGCATTTTGGAGCAACTCCGATGAGCCTCCGCCGCACCCGTGGTCGCTGCCGGTGAAACTCCGGTGGGGATGACGTGGCCGCACTAATCCGCCGCTAATTAGCCCTTAGAGCCACTGATAGTGGGCGCCAGGAGCGGGTCAAACCCACTTAGGGGCTGATCAGCGCGGGATTAGCCCGTGTGACGTTGACCAGTGGCCCCCACTGGTCAATTTGACCAGCCCAGGCGCTGTTGACCCTGATGACGTCACCATGATGCAGTAAATATATTTCTGTGATTTAAATAATTTCGGAAATGCTGGAAACTTTGGAAATTCATAGAAAATTAAATATAACTCCTAATTTGACAAATAATATATGTAAAATGATCAGAAAAATTCAATGAACACAATGGTGCTACATTCATGCATGACAAACAAAGTTGTGAAACAGCATCAGGTCAAATAAATTAAATGAATTTGATCAATATCCTATTTCAAATACTATTTGAATTCCGAATTCAAATCAGGATCATTCTATGGTGCTGTTATTCACATTAAACCATACTTCATTTCATTTCATGCCTGATCATGCATCATATTTTTGCATTTGTATGATATTGATTTTCGCTATTATTTCGGTAGGCTCTGCCCCTCCGGATATGTCCGATTATCCGACTGACGGATTTAATCCTTCCACTGAGCAACAAGGCAAGCACCCTTTTGATCATCCTGATATAATCCCATGTTCCCGCTCCTGCTCTCACTTATTGCATTAGGACAAAATATTTGAAATGCTTTACTTCGGTAGATGAACCCATTCCTTTGCATGACCTGTCATTGTCACAATAAATAGGCAAACCTTGCAACCTAGCATACCTGGTAGTTGCTTGAGCCATGATATGTCTTATCCTACTATGCTTGCTATGCCTAGAGTTGTGTCAGGTCTGTTTCATCTGGGTGATGAACAAGAATGGATGAATGTGTTTTAATGACAAAGAATAAGTGTGGAACCTGATTTGGTAAAGGTACCGCTGAAAGGCTATGTAGGAGTACATGGCGGGTTGTTTCATTGGAACCGTCCTTAGGAACTGAGTTTCGTGTATGTAATCCAAGACTAGTTACTACCACATGTTGGGCCCTGAAATATGACCCCGCTCAACTTATTAATTGTAACATCCCAAAAATATAAATTTTGGATGTTAATATAATTATTATTAGATTGTTTGTTGGTTGCCTGAGTGATTGAAACTTGTGTGTAATTTGCAACTTTTCGAAACTTTTGAATGAGAGGGAATAAAATGACTTTCCCCTTCTCCGGTGAATTCAAATTTAATCTTTTAAAATCAAAGAGAGAAGATGACATGACTTCTTCAACTATAAAGAATTTGAACGGAGATATTTTCATTGAATTCTTTTGCATTTTCATTCGTTTTCTTCGTGCAAGAAATGCCGGGAAATACATTCTAGAGAGGAGGAACATGACCCTCGAACCCACGGGCATTTTGAAAGTTATTTGAACCCTCAAACTTAGAGGGTCATTTGAAATTTTTTTTGCAAAAGAAATAAACCTTTTAGGCGATTTTGTGAAAATAATTTTTTTTGAAGTTTTTATTTTTGCCGTGGAAAAATGCCCATCATCTATATTTTATTTTTCTGATAATTTTAGTATATAAAAACTCTTTATTTCGAATTGATTTGATTTCCTTTTTATCGTTTTAGTTTCCTAGTTTTAAAAATAGGAAAGGAAATCACTTTTATTAGGAAAGACCTGCTGGCCCATTAAGCACTTTCCTATTCTTGGCCCAACAGGAGATCTTCTCCTACCTCTCTTCTTCCCCACGTCACAAGAGCTTTCCCTCCATGGACAGAGGATCTCCACCTCCGGGATTCGCGAAGCTCTTCCCTTCCGAGCGCCTCCCGTCGCCTCTATAAGAACCCCGTGCACCTCCTCATTCCATTCCCGTTGAAACCTTTCCCTCTCCTCGCCTCTAACTCGCGCCCCACCTCGCCGGAGTAACCCTGCCCCGGTCGAGTCCAGGAGCTCCCTGCCGACCTCCCCATGGCCCCTACCCTCGCTGCACCACACCCCTGCGCGCCCCACCCCTCCTCCGCCGATTCCCCACCCCGCCGGCGACCTCCCCACCTCGCCGGACCAGCCACCTCGCCGGAGTTCTTCCTCTGTGTCAGCCACGGTGAGATTCACGAAATCCCGTATTGCAGTTTTTTCAGAAAATTGCAATCTTATAAAATTCATATCTATTAGTCCATAACTCCGAATTAGGTGATTCTTTTTGCGTTGGATCACAAATTTTATGTACTTTCTGTAGAAATATAATTTGTCTATGTTTGGATTTATAAAAATTGAGTTAGATCAGATTTGAATTAAATCTTGTTTTGCTTATTCCGGGAGTTTAAAAATAGCTTTTAATTTGATTATTTTTGCTGCTGCTTCCTATTGATCATATCATTCAGTAGTTTAAGTTTATTTTTTTTAAATATTTTTACTTAGGGTTTTAAGCAAAACAGATTCTGTTTTAGCCTTTTTTGTTTTCTTGCTATTTCTTTTGTATTAATTGTTCTTAATTTGTTTTTTTTGTAATTGTGACAAGTTATATTTTGTTTTTTGATACTTACCAGTAACTTTTCAACAACAACAAAATTTTATTTTATTTATTCTTATTTGTTATCATGAAATCAATTCTAGTTCCTTAGTAACTTGCAATTGGTTTCTCCACTGTTTCAAAACCCGTTTGGAAAATACTTTGAAAAAGTTTTGTGAAAATTACTTTATTTTATCTTAGTTAAATTTATATCTTAGTTCCTTGATATTATTTTCTGTTAGACAAAAAAACTATTTAGTGTTTGACGTAGTAGAAGACTCCCTAGTCTTATTTGAAGTTTCCTTCGGATTCTTATTCGCTCTCTCTTTTGTTTTGATTGCTAGAATTGATTGCTAGTATGAGTGCTTATGTGAATGATATGTTTGTTATATAGATTTCATCGGAGAGTGACGAGTAGTCTATCAAGTTATTTTCTCGAGAAATTCTTCTTCGTCAACATCACCAGGCAAGTCACTTTGATCATACTATCACTTATGTTTTATGCATCGTAGTTCTACCATCCTATGCCCAATTGCATGCTGCCTAGGTACTTGGAAATTTTAGTATAGGTTGTAGTATCATGTGGTAGGCACACAACAACCCCGATACTTGGCCCCGGGACGACAAATTTCATATTGCTATGCTTGAGTAGACGAGATTTCGGTTGAGTGCATAACACGAGTGATGCAAGGTTGATTAAATAATCAAGACCGGTTAAGACAAGATTTTCAAGACCTCGGACGCAATGCAACACTAGGTGAAGGACGGTTGATCGGCTCCCTGGAAAACCCAGTGGATGCCCGGGATGCTGGGGACGGCCATGACATCCTGCGGAAAGCTTCACCCAGGCTCAAAGAGACGGACAGATATTTTCAAGACCCAAGGCTTACCTGCACAGCCACAAGTCATTATGGGCTCTGGCTTGGTTGGACAACGCGGCGACTCTGGACAGGCGGTGCTAGCAGATGTAGAAGAACGGTAGGAATGGATGGGCACCGATAGGGATTCAGAGGGACCCGTTGAAAGACCATGTTTTGATCATCCGGTCTTCAAACACCCTGAAGTGCGAGGACATACCCGGAGGCAGTCAAATCTTGTGGGGAACGTGTGCAAAACTCTGTAGAGTACGCAAACCTAATCTATTAGCCGTGTCCACGGTCATGGACAACTTGAGCCAAAGGAACTGAAGTTATCTGGATTTCTCAACACCATTAAATATATTTGATGAGGGGTAATTATTGACAACTCGGGTACGAGAACTGGTTGGCGGAACCATCTCGCTAACAACCAACAATGTAGTAACATTTTGCTTTTAGCCCACTCTTGTTGTAGGAGAAAAATTTGCTTTACGCTAAAACTTATAACCCCACCTGCCATATATGCATATAGTACAGATGACATTTTACCCCTCTCTTATGTGACTTGCCGGCATATTCAATATGCTGACCTACACGGCTGCAACGTCGTATGTTGCAGATATTTTTCTTCGACGAGTAAGAGTACGATTCAGGGTTACGGTCTACACTCAACTTGCCGTTGGTGTTTATCGGGACTCCACTCCCTTGACTGCTTCCGCTGAGATATTTAAGGTATATATCAGTTTTACGCTATTTACATGTGATTGCACTTTGATATATACATTGATGTACTGTGTGTGCCAGCATACTGATCCAGGGATGGCACAGAAACACAGAGGCTTGACTCGTTTTGAGTCGGGTCGCTACAGAGATGGTATCAGAGCACATGTTGACTGTAGGACGTGACCCTAGAAACTGGAAATTTCTTAGGAAAGGATCTCACAAAATTTCTATTTTTCAACAACACCTTTTACTTCTCATCTCTTCTGATTTCATCAAACGTTCTCTCTCACCTCAAATAGTTAGACAACGCCCTTTCCCCTTTGACCACGTGAAGGACCAACCGACTCCCACTTCAAAGTAAAGAGGATTTCATCATGCAGTTGAAGCTACACCAATTGAAGACTCTCAAGACCCGAAGAACTCGAAGACCCCGAAACGTTCCAATGTTTATTAGAAGTCCAAACCCCAATTATATACCCACATTAGTTACGATGATTTGTGAGCCGTCATTGGTGTGTGTTTTCCGACGGCCACAAATAAAACCTATTCTCAAAAATATTGTTTGTATCTCCCTCTCTTACCCGTCTCATCCCCAAAACCTCAACCCTACCAAATGGAGTATGAAGCTGGACTTGTAGTCTCCGGACCAATGACCCAGCTGGAAGCTGAGATATGGATTCAGAACATGGAAAACCACTTCGGGAGTAACTTGATCTCAAGGAAGTATGAAGTGGAACACGCTCTTCAGTACTTTACACAAAGTGCTGCTATCTGGTGGAAAATGCACCATGCCATACTAGGATTTAGTGGAGCAGAAAGTTGGGAAGAATTCAAGAAGACTCTGTTAAGATCCCGTCTTATTCAGAAGTGCTATGATAACCCGAAGAAGAAGACTCGTGCATGCAAGATCTGTGGAGAAATAGGACACACCCAGGAGGAACACACGGATGGATGCACTCATTGTGAAGAAAATCACCCAACTGAGGAGTGCCCAAGTAGTCAGGTGACTTGTTTCTTGTGTGAAGGAATCACCCACTACCCAACTCAGTGTCACATTTACCCCAAGGTGCAACAAGTTGTCAAGCAGCAGAAAGATGCAGTGAAGGAAACCCTCAAGAAGAAGATTCTAGAAGAACCGGTGATGAACGAATATATTGAAGACCCTGAAGGACAAGGTCTGTCCAGATTTTTCTCCAATGCATGCTACTCATGTGGAGAAGAAGGACATTATTCACAGGATTGCACGAAGAGAAGCCAAGAGTATCTGGGAAACTTCCCGAAGGAAAAAGTGGAGTTTGATCCACTTGAAATAGAAGAACTGGCCAAAATGAAGGAGTCCAAAAAGAAGAAAAAGTACCCTCGGAAGAACCAAATCTCTACAGACATAGACCTGAGTCATGTCAGATGTTACAAGTGTATGAAATTTGGCCACCACAAATACATGTGCTCAGGAAGGAAGCTGGGAACCCAAGGAGCAAAGGCAAACACTAAGACGCCTCGAGACTTGTCAGAACTCATTTGCTTTTGTTGCAAGGAAGCAGGACATTTTGCCAGCGATTGTCCACAAAGGAAGAAAGCTAAAAAGGAGTAGTTAAGTTTTGACCGTGGTAGTAAGTGTAATCCGAAGCACTCCTGTTTTTATAAGATCATGGAGTGATTTTTTTTGGTAACAGAAGTCCCTAAGATTGTAATAACATCATGAATAAATGGAATTTATTGTCTCATGATTGCCTATGTTGAAAATGTATGCGTTGTTTCTCTACGAGCAAAGATCTCTGAACATTATGAGGATATGAGAAAATATGGTCTATGCAGGCATGAGTATAATTCATTTAAGTGTGGTAGTATTCGGTAAACCCACAGGATCCACTGAGTAGGAATGTACCATGATTACCAAGGAGACACATACATTCCTCTGAGTACCTATCTACTGACACCTGCAGATGACAACTCTCTACGAGTCATTCCTCAAGGGCCCAGAAACGATCATGACCCTGACCAGTGATCATGATTACCCGAAAATCCTGAAGGACATGATGAAGCACATTCATCTTGCAGGAGATGCAGTCTACAAAGGCTATCCATTCATGGAAAGTGGAGTAGAACTTTGGTACATGGAAGTACACCTCCACCATGTGAAAGGAGTTTGTCCAAAGACTATGGGGCAATACTTTTTCATTTCACGTGTACCACGAGCAACCTTCTTTGATGCTGTTCGTGAAGCTGCCATGGAAGCTATACGTCAAATTGGAGAGATACTTGAAGCAAGACTCCGTCATACCCAGGAATACCTGAGTGAGGTACGTGCAGAAATGATGGAGATGAAGCTCATGACCACCATGATGAAGCAAAAGATGGAAGATTTCAAGGAGCACCTCGGAAAGTTCGAGTGGAACTAAGTACCTCCAAGAGAGGCAGATAAATAAAGTTGGTAGAAATGCTCGACCATACCGAACCATGTGGATGGCAGCAATTGTAATAGAGTACTTTTGAATTGGAGTTTTTGAGGATAAATTAAGGATGTAATAAATGATTGATTATGAAATGAATATGATTTATGGAAAGAAGCTATGATGGATCAGCAAACGTTTCCTTAGGAGCATACGAAAACTTGAGAGTTGTGAAGATACGATAGATGTTTCGTTCAGCTTGCAGAACCAATGGATTATCCGAACTTCGTTCGTGGACAAGAGAAATTTTGCAATGCTTGTGAGGATGCCCCACTGTTAGAATGCGAGATTCGCTAAACCTTATACAGAGAAATGATTTGGGTGCGGAATGGATTGATCACCATGACGACTTACTCTTATCATTTATCTTGCTATTCGGAATGGTAAATCTGAGAGACTTACCCATATAGAGAGACGACGTTCTTTGAAGCTTTTGTTTAAGCCTTAGAGTGGTATAAGAAAAGCCCATGTACATGGCACCTGTTGTCACGCGTAGGAAATTTTACGGTGAGGATAAAACCAAGACCCCTCTCTATGCAGGATAACCACAAATGGTAGACCACCATGAGAATCATCGATAAGTTAGTTAGAATTGATCACGAGACTGTCAGTTAAAGAAGACCCAGTAACGGAAGAAGCTTATATCAACGGGAGAGCATCACCAAAGGATTTATAATGAAGACTGTGCGATGTCAGTTGCCAAAACCCCAGAGGATCGTTAAAGCATTTTGAGGGACCAGTATCTCTCATTTTAAGTGTGGTAGCATCCCACCTTGCCGGAGATTGGATTTGTTATAAGACCCCCAAAACCCTAACCTTTCTTTCTAGCCTCTTCGAATCTCGAGGATGAGATTCATTTTAAGTGTGGTAGTTTGTAACATCCCAAAATTATAAATTTTGGAATGTTAATATAATTATTATTAGATTGTTTGTTGGTTGCCTGAGTGATTGAAACTTGTGTGAAATTTGCAACTTTTCGAAACTTTTGAATGAGAGGGAATAAAATGACTTTCCCCTTCTCCGGTGAATTCAAATTCAATCTTTTAAAATCAAAGAGAGAAGATGACATGACTTCTTCAACTATAAAGAATTTGAACGGAGATATTTGCATTGAATTCTTTTGCATTTTCATTCGTTTTCTTTGTGCAAGAAATGCCGGGAAATACATTCTAGAGAGGAGGAACATGACTCTCGAACCCACGGGCATTTTGAAAGTTATTTGAACCCTCAAACTTAGAGGGTCATTTGAATTTTTTTTTTTGCAAAAGAAAATAAACCTTTTAGGCGATTTTGTGAAAATATTTTTTTTTGAAGTTTTTATTTTTGCCGTGGAAAAATGCCCATCATCTATATTTTATTTTTCTGATAATTTTAGTATATAAAAACTCTTTATTTCGAATTGATTTGATTTCCTTTTTATCGTTTTAGTTTCCTAGTTTTAAAAATAGGAAAGGAAATCACTTTTATTAGGAAAGACCTGCTGGCCCATTAAGCACTTTCCTATTCTTGGCCCAACAGGAGATCTTCTCCTACCTCTCTTCTTCCCCACGTCACAGGAGCTTTCCCTCCATGGACAGAGGATCTCCACCTCCGGGATTCGCGAAGCTCTTTCCTTCCCAGCGCCTCCCGTCGCCTCTATAAGAACCCCGTGCACCTCCTCGTTCCATTCCCGTTGAAACCTTTCCCTCTCCTCGCCTCTAACTCACGCCCCACCTCGCCGGAGTAACCCTGCCCCGGTCGAGTCTAGGAGTTCCCTGCCGACCTCCCCATGGCCCCTACCCTCGCTGCACCACACCCCTGCGCGCCCCACCCCTCCTCCGCCGATTCCCCACCCCGCCGGCGACCTCCCCACCTCGCCGGACCAGCCACCTCGCCGGAGTTCTTCCTCTGTGTCAGCCACGGTGAGATTCACGAAATCCCGTATTGCAGTTTTTTCAGAAAATTGCAATCTTATAAAATTCATATCTATTTGTCTATAACTCCGAATTAGGTGATTCTTTTTGCGTTGGATCACAAATTTTATGTAATTTCTGTAGATATATAATTTGTCTATTTTTGGATTTATAAAAATTGAGTTAGATCAGATTTGAATTAAAGCTTGTTTTGCTTATTCCGGGAGTTTAAAAATAGCTTTTAATTTGATTCTTTTTGCTGCTGCTTCCTATTGATCATATCATTCAGTAGTTTAAGATTAATTTTTTTTAAATATTTTTACTTAGGGTTTTAAGCAAAACAGATTCTGTTTTAGCCTTTTTTGTTTTCTTGCTATTTCTTTTGTATTAATTGTTCTTAATTTGTTTTTTTTGTAATTGTGACAAGTTATATTTTGTTTTTTGATATTTACCAGTAACTTTTCAACAAAAACAAAATTTTATTTTATTTATTCTTATTTGTTATCATGAAATCAATTCTAGTTCCTTAGTAACTTGCAATTGGTTTCTCCACTCTTTCAAAACCCGTTTGGAAAATACTTTGAAAAAGTTTTGTGAAAAGTACTTTATTTTATCTTAGTTAAATTTATATCTTAGTTCCTTGTTATTATTTTCTGTTAGACAAAAAAACTATTTAGTGTTTGACGTAGTAGAAGACTCCCTAGTCTTATTTGAAGTTTCCTTCGGATTCTTATTCGCTCTCTCTTTTGTTTTGATTGCTAGAATTGATTGCTAGTATGAGTGCTTATGTGCATGATATGTTTGTTATATAGATTTCATCGGAGAGTGACGAGTAGTCTATCAAGTTATTTTCTCGAGAAATTCTTCTTCGTCAACATCACCAGGCAAGTCACTTTGATCATACTATCACCTATGTTTTATGCATCGTAGTTCTACCATCCTATGCCCAATTGCATGCTGCCTATGTACTTGGAAATTTTAGTATAGGTTGTAGTATCATGTGGTAGGCACACAACAACCCCGATACTTGGCCCCGGGACGAAAAATTTCATATTGCTATGCTTGAGTAGACGGGATTTCGGTTGAGTGCATAACACGAGTGATGCAAGGTTGATTAAATAATCAAGACCGGTTAAGACAAGATTTTCAAGACCTCGGACGCAATGCAACATTGGGTGAAGGACGGTTGATCGGCTCCCTGGAAAACCCAGTGGATGCCCGGGATGCTGGGGACGACCATGACATCCTGCGGAAAGCTTCACCCAGGCTCAAAGAGACGGACGGATATTTTCAAGACCCAAGGCTTACCTGCACAGCCACAAGTCATTATGGGCTCTGGCTTGGTTGGACAACGCGGCGACTCTGGACAGGCGGTGCTAGCAGATGTAGAAGAACGGTAGGAATGGATGGGCACCGACAGGGATTCAGAGGGACCCGTTGAAAGACCATGTTTTGATCATCCGGTCTTCAAACACCCTGAAGTGCGAGGACATACTCGGAGGCGGTCAAATCTTGTGGGGAACGTGTGCAAAACTCTGCAGAGTACTCAAACCTAATCGATTAGCTGTGTCCACGGTCATGGACAACTTGAGCCAAAGGAACTGAAGTTATCTGGATTTCTCAACACCATTAAATATATTTGATGAGGGTAATTATTGAAAACTCGGGTACGAGAACTGGTTGGCGGAACCATCTCGCTAACAACCAACAATGTAGTAACATTTTGCTTTTAGCCCACTCTTGTTGTAGGAGAAAAATTTGCTTTACGCTAAAACTTATAACCCCACCTGCCATATATGCATATAGTACAGATGACATTTTACCCCTCTCTTATGTGACTTGCCGGCATATTCAATATGCTGACCTACACGGCTGCAACGTCGTATGTTGCAGATATTTTTCTTCGACGAGTAAGAGTAGGATTCAGGGTTACGGTCTACACTCAACTTGCCGTTGGTGTTTATTGGGACTCCACTCCCTTGACTGCTTCCGTTGAGATATTTAAGGTATATATCAGTTTTACGCTATTTACATGTGATTGCACTTTGATATATACATTGATGTACTGTGTGTGCGAGCATACTGATCCAGGGATGGCACAGAAACACAGAGGCTTGACTCGTTTTGAGTCGGGTCGCTACATTAATCGCCTAGTACTCGGTCCAGGAGTTGCAAGTAGTTTCTGGTGTTTAGAGTCATGCTGGAGGCCGTGCATAGTGCTGACCTTAGAGGTGGGCTATGATGCGGTGGACAGTGGCATGGTGTACCAAGTGGCACCCGGATGGTGGGCTTGGGAACCCTGCGCACATCGTTTGAGGCCGTAGCGGAAACTTCGGCCGGACTTCCGTGCGGGTTCACTCTCAAATAGGCTATAAATCTGGACTAGGTATTAGCATGGTTAACGGTCGTGGCCGACTCCCTCGCTGGGCTTCCGCTTGAAGGTTGCCGAGGTGCATGACGTGCACATGGCGATAAGTGGCAAGAGCGTGTGTGAAGAAGTACACGCCTGCAGGGTTATAGTCTATTCGAATAGCCGCGTCCGCGGATATGGACTACTTGGAGACATATGTTGTTCATAGATAACTTTAATGGCTACTCATAAAAGTATCAAGATAAGTGTGAGTATCATGTATGGCATTTCCATAGGGAGACGGAAATGAATCCATGATAGTGTATTGTTGTGGTGGTAGTGGACTTGTGTACGACTTATCAAAGTTGTTTAAAACTATTTAAAATTGCAGTATAGTCTAGCCAAGAGTCAAAGCTGGCTTGCTCCATGAAACCCCACAACCCCCTTATTGATACATGTGCATGATGTAGATAGATCTATTCTAAAGTCTTGCTGAGTACCTTTGTACTCATGTTTGTTTAATAAATGCTACAGAAGATACCAACGAGCCAACAGGTGGGTTCTATCTAGACCTCAATGATGACGAGTAGTTGGTGTCCTAGCTACGGCGTGGCCCCTTTCAGAAGGGATCTGTAGATAGTCATGCTTTATTCCTTTTCCTTTCAACTGTTTGTACTCAGACAGCTTTAATGCTTCCGCATGGCTTGTATGACTTGAGTATCGGGTCATGTGACCCCTACCTATATGAACTTATTATGCAAGACTCTTCCGAGTCTTCTAAATAAATGTTGTGATGTTGTATAGTTATGTTGTGATGCCATTGTTGTATCTATGCATATCGAGTATGTCATGCGTACGTGCGATGTACTATGATATGTATGGTATTCGACACCTAGTCGTATGCCCTTAGTAGCTCTCTATATAGAGAAATACCCCTTTGTGTTTCCACCGAGCCTTGGTAGTTCGTTACTGCTTCGGACACATTGGTTGACCGGCATGTATCCTTCTTAGTTGCTGTGTCTGTCCCTATGAGGAAATGTCACACGGTGTAATGGAGTCCTTGTAGCTTGCTACGACTCGTCTACACTCGCTGATGACCGACACCTGCTTTGTTGGGTTATTACTACCTGTCTCTGTACAGTTGAGCCACTTGAGTTTATGACTAGTTATGTTGACCCGGGTTCTTTGACATTGGAATGCTAGCGACACAAATGCATACATGAGTCAAAAGGTGCAAGCGGTCTCGGCTAAGGTAAGGTGGCAGCCGTGGGGTTAACCGTGCGTGAGACTGCAAAGAGATGCAATGTGTTACAGGCTGGATTCCTATGGCTTAGGATCGGGGTCCCGACAGATAGGAGGAACACCCAACTGTTTCCTTTGGGTATCCTATGAATATGCATTTATCCGCTTTGGGTTCGAGCTTATCAGGTTGAAACTTTTTCACATAAGGGTCGCAACCCCAAACTTTAAGAAACAATAGCTTAGGTTTCTTGTGAAACCATAGTTCATACGGTGTTATGTAGCGACCCGACTCAAAACGAGTCAAGCCTCTGTGTATCTGTGCCATCCCTGGATCAGTATGCTGGCACACACAGTACATCAATGTATATATCAAAGTGCAATCACATGTAAATAGCGTAAAACTGATATATACCTTAAATATCTCAGCGGAAGCAGTCAAAGGAGTGGAGTCCCAATAAACACCAACGGCAAGTTGAGTGTAGACCGTAACCCTGAATCGTACTCTTACTCGTCGAAGAAAAATATCTGCAACATAAGACGTTGCAGCCGTGTAGGTCAGCATATTGAATATGCCGGCAAGTCACATAAGAGAGGGGTGAAAAGTAATCAACTATACTATATGCATATATGGCAGGTGGGGCTATAAGATTTTTGCGAAAAGCAAGTTTTATCCTACATCAAGAGAGGGCTAAAAGCAAAATGTTACTACGTTGTTGGTTGTTAACGAGATGGTTCCGCCAACCAATCCTCGTACCCGAGTTGTCAATAATTACCCTCATCAAATATATTTAATGGTGTTGAGAAATCCAGATAACTTCAGTTCCTTTGGCTCAAGTTGTCCATGACCGTGGACACGGCTAATCGATTAGGTTTGAGTACTCTGCAGAGTTTTGCACACGTTCCCCACAAGATTTGACCGCCTCCGAGTATGTCCTCGCACTTCAGGGTGTTTGAAGACCGGGTGATCAAAACATGGTCTTTCAACGGGTCCCTCTGAATCCCTGTCGGTGCCCATCCATTCCTACCGTTCTTCTACATCTGCTAGCACCGCCTGTCCAGAGTTGCCGCGTTGTCCAACCAAGCCAGAGCCCATAATGACTTGTGGCTGTGCAGGTAAGCCTTGGGTCTTGAAAATATCCGTCCGTCTCTTTGAGCCTGGGTGAAGCTTTCCGCAGGATGTCATGGCCGTCCCCAGCATCCCGGGCATCCACTGGGTTTTCCACGGAGCCGATCAACCGTCCTTCACCCAGTGTTGCCTTGCGTCCGAGGTCTTGAAAATCTTGTCTTAACCGGTCTTGATTATTTAATCAACCTCGCATCACTCGTGTTATGCACTCAACTGAAATCCCGTCTACTCAAGCATAGCAATATGAAATTTGTCATCCCAGGGCCAAGTATCGGGGTTGTTGTGTGCCTAGCACATGATACTACAATTTATACTAGAATTTCCAAGTACCTACTCAGCATGCAATTGGGCATAGGATGGTAGAACTACGATGCATAAAACATAGGTGATAGTATGATCAAAGTGACTTGCCTGGTGATGTTGACGAAGAAGAATTTCTCGAGAAAAATAACTTGATAGACTACTCGTCACTCTCCGATGAAATCTATATAACAAACATATCATTCACATAAGCACTCATACTAGCAATCATTCTAGCAATCAAAACAAAAGAGAGAGCGAATAGGAATCCGAAAGAAACTTCAAATAAGACTAGGGAGTCTTCTACTACGTCAAACACTAAATGATTTTTGTCTAACAGAAAATAATAACAAGGAACTAAGATATAAGTTTAACAAAGATAAAGTAAAGTATTTTTCACAAAACCTTTTGAAAGTATTCCCAAACGGGATTTGAAACAGTGCAGAAACCAATTGCAAGTTACTAAGGAACTAGAATTGATTTCATGAAAACAAATAAAAATAAAATAAAAACTTGTTGCAAAACTACTGTTTAACTAACACAAACAAAACATAATAATCTTTCTGAAATAATAAAGAAAATATTTTAAAACAAAAATAGATAAGGAATTAGCCGAAATCCTAAAAGAGGTGAAACAGAAATTGTTTCACATGAAATAGTGAGCTAAAATACTCAAACAAATCTGAAATTTTTACCACTGATAAATAAGATCACTAGTGATCAGGACCAAAAGGAATCAAATTAAAAGCTATTTTGAACTCCTGGAATAGGGAAAACAAGGTTTAAACTAAATCTGATCTAACTTATATTTGAAAATTTCAAACATAGACAAATTATATGTTTTTAAAGACTACAGGAAATTTGTGAGCTACTCGAAAAAGAATCAATGTCATTGGACTTCGGGATCAAAAGTTGTGGCCAAAACAAAACATAAACTTTCTGTTTTTGCAATTTAGGCAGAAAAACTGAAGTTGACTAGCTAACAAATAGGGGGTAGACGTGGCGTGCTACGATAGGCCGAGGGGTGTGTTTGTTGCAACGTTTGGAGCAAACGGCTAAGGCTAACAAAACTCGCTGGTTAAAACATAAGTGAACTAAAAACCGCCGGTTTTCTACTCTAAACCGAAGGGGTACTATAGGATCTAATCTATACCCTACATCTAAGATCTAAGGGCTACTACATAAAACAAAAAGAAACAGGAGGGGGATGGAGCCTTACCATGGCTGGGAGATTGCTCCCGTGCTGGTGGCCGATGGGGCTGGTCGTGGTGGAGCTCCGGTGGGGTGGGGAGGGGCCGGCGAGGGGTGGGGAAGGGGGCCGAAGTGGTGGGGTGGCACGGTGGAGGGAGGTGAGGTGGAGGAGGTGCAGGGAGGGGGCCGAAGGGTGGAGCTCCTGTGAGTTTTCTGGCAAGTTTTCCGGTGACAACTCCGGCGAGGGGTGCGCGAGTTAGAGGCGAGGAGAGGGGAAGTTTTCAACGGGAATGGAACGAGGAGGCGCAGGGGCTTCTTATAGAGGCGACGAGAGGCGCTGGGAAGGAAAGGATTTCGCGAATCCCGGAGGTGGGGATTCTTCCCTCCATGGAAGGCAAGTTCTGTCACGTGAAGAAGAGATGGAGGTAGGAGATGATGTAGGTTGGGCCAAATAGGAAAGTGTCTTAATGGGCCAGCAGGTTTTTCCTAATAAAAACGATTCCTTTCCTATTTTCAAAACTAGGAAACTAAAACGATAAAAAGGAAATCAAATCAATTCGGAATAAAGAGTTTTTATATACTAAAATTATCAGAAAAATAAAATATAGATGATGGGCATTTTTCCACGGCAAAAATAAAAACTTCAGAAAAAAATATTTTCACAAAATTGCCTAAAAGGTTTATTTTCTTTTGCAAATAATTTTCAAATGACACTCTAAGTTTTAGGGTTCAAATGACTTTCAAAATGCCCGGGTATTTGAGGGTCATGTTCCTCCGCTCTTTAGAATGTATTTCCCGGCATTTCTTGCACGAAGAAAACGAATGGAAATGCAAAAGAATTCAAATGCAAATATCTCCGTTCAAATTATTTATAGTTGAAGAAGTCATGTCATCTTCTCTCGTTGCTTTTAAAAGATTGAATTTGAATTCACCGGAGAAGGGGAAAGTCATTTTATTCCCTCTCATTCAAAAGTTTCAAAAAGTTTCAAATTTCACACAAGTTTCAGTCACTCAGCAAACAAACAAACAATCAATCTAATATTTATATTAACATCCAAAATTTATAATTTTGGGATGTTACATGTTATCTCAAAGTAAATTGATGGTGCCCTATTTAAAGTGAATGTGGTTGTCTCCAATGCATAACCCCAAAACTATAGTGGCAAATCGATGAGAGACATCATAGTACGCATCATATCCAATAGGCCACGACTATGACGTACAGACACACCATCACACTATGGTGTTCGAGGTGGCATGAGTTGTGAAACAATTTCCACAATGTATTAAATGAGTGCCAAACTCATAACTCACACATTCACCTCCACGATCACATTGTAGAAACTTGATCTTCTTGTTATGATGACTATCAACTTCACTCTGAAATTTTCTTGAACTTTTCAACCATTTTTCAGACTTGTAATTCATTAAGTAAATATCCTCATATCTACTCAAATAATTAGTGAAAATTGGAAAACAATGATATCCATTGCATGTTGTATCACTTTATTGGACCGCATACATCAACATGTATTACTTCCAATAAATCACATGGCCGTTCCATCTTACTAGAAAAAGTGAGGCTTTCAGTCATCTTGCCCGCGAGGCATGGTTCGCATTTCTCAAGCGATTCAAAAATTGAGTGAGTCCAAAGATCCATCGATAAGGAGTTTATTCATGCGTTTTACACCAATAGGCATGGTCCGCATGTCTCATGTGATTCAAAATCAAGTGAGTCCAAAGATCCATCAGCATGGAATTTCTTCATGCGCTTTACACCAATATGACCTTTTAGCGGCAGTGCCACAAGCATGTGGTACTTATCATTATCATCTTACATCTTTTGGCATCAATATTATGAACATGTGTATCATTACGATCGAGATTCAATAAACCATTCAAATTAGGTGCATGACCATTGAAGGTATTATTCATGTAAACAGAATAACCTTTATTCTCTGACTTAAATGAAGAACCATATTGCAATAAACATAATCTAATCACGTTCATGCTCAACACAAACACCAAATAACATTTATTCAGGCTCAACACTAATCCCGATGGTAGAGGGAGCGCGCGATGTTGATCATATCAACCTTGGAATCACTTCCAACACACATCGTCACCTCGCTCTTAGCTAGTATCCGTTCATTCTTTAGCTTTTATTTTGAGTTACTAACACTTAACAACCAAACCGGTATCTAATACCCAAGTGCTACTAGGAGTACTAATAAGGTAAACATCAATAACACATATATCAAATATATTACTATCGATGTTGTCGGCCTTCTTATCTACCAAGTATATCGGGTAGTTCCGCTTCAGTGACCGTCCCCTTCATAATAGAAGCACTAAGTCTCGGGTTTGGGTACAAACTTGGGTTTCTTCACTAGAGCAACAACTGATTTGCTATTCATGAATTATCCCTTCTTACCCTTGCCATTCTCGAAACCAGTGGTTTTACTAACCATCAACTATTGATGCTCCCACTTGACTTCTACTTTCGCGGTCTCAAACATCGCGAATAACTCACGGATCATCATATTCATCCCCGATATGCTATAGTTCATCATGAAGCTCCAGTAGCTTGGTGGCAGTGACTTTGGAGAACCATCACTATCTCATATGGAAGATTAACTCCCACTCGAGTCAAGCGATTCTAGCACTCAGACAATCTGAGTACATGCTCAACGATTGAGCTATTCTCATTCATCTTGTAGGCAAAGAACTTGTCGAAGGTCTCATACTTCTCAAGGCGGGCTGAAATCCCAATTTTAGCTCTTGGAACATTTCATAAGTTCCGTGACGTTCAAAACGTCTTGGGCGCCTCAATTCTAAGTTGTTTAATCATTACTCACAAAACTATCACGTAGTCATCAAAACGTGTCCGTCATATGTTCACAACATCCACAGTCGACGCTTGGGGTAGCACACCGAGCGGTGCATCAAAGACATATGCCTTCTGTGAGTATCGAGGACAATCCTCAGTTTTTGGACCCAGTCCACATAATTGCTACTATCGTCTTTCAACTTAGCTTCTCTAGGAACATATTGAAACCAGGGAGCTACATCTCGAGCTAGTGATCTACAACATGCTATTGTAAATACAACTTAGACTACGTTCATGATAATAAGTTCAATTAATCATATTACTTAAGAACTCTTGATAACCCACAAGTATAGGGGATCGCAACAGTTTTCGAGGGTAGAGTATTCAACCCAAATTTGTTGATTCGACATAAGGGGAAGCCAAAGAATATTCTCAAGTATTCGCAGTTGAGTTGTCAATTCAACCACACCTGAAAGACTTAGTATCTGCAGCAAAGTATCAGTAGCAAAGTAGTGTGATAGCAACAGTAGCAACAGTAATAGTAGCAACAGTGACAATAGTACTGATAGAGTAACAGTAGCAGCAGTGACAACAGTAGTGACATAGTAACAGTAGCAGCAAAGTAACGTAGCAAGGTCCAGTAGGAAAAACTCGTAGGCATTGGACCGGTGATAGATAATTATGCCGGATGATATTCATCATGCATCAGTTATAACATGGAGAGATATGTAACTAGCTCTAGTTCGTAAATGTAATGTAGGCATGTATTCCGTATGTAGTCATACGTGCTTAGGGAAAAGAATTTGCATGACATCTATTGTCCATCCCTCCCGTGGCAGCGGGGTCCAAATGGAAACTACGGGATATCAAGGTTCTCCTTTTAATAGAGAACCGGAACAAAGCATTAGCACTTAGTGAATACATGAACTCCTCATACTATGGTCATCTCCGGGAGTGGTTCCGGCTATTGTCACTCCGGGGTTGCCGGGTCATAACACATAGTAGGTGACTACAACTTGCAAGATAAGATCAAGAACACACATATATTGATGAGAACATAATAGGTTCAGATCTGAAATCATGGCACTCGGGCCCTAGTGACAAGCATTAAGCATGGCAAAGTAGTAGCAACATCAATCTCAGAACATAGTGGATACTAGGGATCAATCCCCATCAAGACTAACTCGATTACATGATAGATCTCATCCAACCCATCACCGTCCAGCAAGCCTACGATGAGATTACTCACAAACGATGAAGAGCATCATGGAATTCGCGATGAAGAAAGGTTGGTGATGACGATGGCGACGATCTCCCCTCTCCGGAGTCCAGAACAGACTCGAGATCTGCCCTCCAGAGGAAGAACAGGTGGTGGCGGCGCCTTCGTATCGTAAAACGCGATGAACTCTTCTCCTTGATTTTTTCCGGACGAAAGGGACTAAATAGAGCTGGAGTTGGAGGCTGCGGAGCCCTAAGGGCCCCACAAGCCTGCTAGGCGCAGCCAGGGGGGGGGGGCGCCTGGTGGGCTTGTGGGCTCCTCGCTCCACTCCTCCAGTTGATTCTTGCGCCAATATTTTTTATATATTCCACAAAAAATCCTCGTAAATTTCCAGGTCATTCCGATAACTTTTATTTCTGCGCAAAAACAACATCATGGCAATTCTGCTGAAAACAGCGTTAGTCCGTGTTAGTTCCATTCAAATCATGCAAATTAGAGTCCAAAACAAGGGCAAAAGAGTTTGGAAAAGTAGATACGACGGAGACGTATGAACTCCCCCAAGCTTAAAGTCTTGCTTGTCCCCAAGCAATTTAGTTGACAAACTGAAAGAGACAAAAGAAAAACTTTTACGAACTCTGTTTGATCTTGTTGTTGCAATTATGTCTAACTCATATTCAGATTTTCAGCAAGATCATAAGCTAACCACATAAGCAATGACATTTAGGTCCCAAGAGGAACTCATATCAATGGCATAATCAACTAGCGAGCAATAATAATAAGTTTCAAACGTCAACACTTCAATCAAAACAATCATGAAGCAGTATGAACAGATGGTATTTCGCTAGCTCTTTCTGAGACCACAAAACATAAATGCAGAGCACCTTCAAATACCAAGGGTTGACTGAACATTGTAATTCATGGCAAAGAAGATCAAGTCACAGTCATACTCAATATCAATTAAAAGCAAAGCATAAAAATGACAGAGGTGCTCTCTAATTGGTGCTTTTATAGGAAGAGGATGACTCAACAGGAACATAAATAGACATGCCCTTCGCAGAGGGAAGCATTGATTTGCAGAGGTGCCAGAGCTCAAGCTTTGAAGACAGAGATAAATAATTTTGGGTGGCATGCTTTCATTGTCAACGCAATGACCAAGAGTTTTCATCATCTTCCATGCTACACATACTATAGGCGGTTCCCAAACAGAAAAGTAAAGTTTTGACTCCCCCACCACCGATCAATCACACTCCACGACTAGCCAAATACTCGGGTGCCGTCCATACCAACAACAATCCAGGGGGAGTTTTGTTTGCAATTATCTTTTCGACTTGAGCATGGAACTTGGCATTCCAATTACCGTCCCCTTTCTCGCGAATGATAGTGAATAAACACATATTGAGGATAACACGCCTAGCATGGAAGATACTGATCGCCACTTGTCACCACATGAGCAGTTCGGGCATGCAAAACAGATTATTTCTTGAAGGTTTAGAGAGTGGCACATGCAAATTTACTTGGAACGGCAGGTAGATACCACATATAGGTAGGTATGGTGGACTCATATGGAATAACTTTGGGTTTATGGAAGTGGATGCACAAGCAGTATTCCCGCTTAGTACAAGTGAAGGCTAGCAAAAGACCGGGAAGCGACCAACTAGAGAGCGACAACAGTCATCAAAATGCATTGAGATTAACCAACATTGAGTGCAAGCATGAGTAGGACATAAATCACCATGAACATGAATATCATAGAGGCTATGTTGATTTTGTTTCAACTACATGCGTAAACATGCGCCAAGTCAAGCCACTTGGATCATTCAAAGGAGGATACCATCCTATCATACTACATCATAAGCATCTCAAAATTCATGTTGGCATCCAAGACAAACCATTATAAGCTCCTAGCTAATTAAGCATGGCATCAGAAACTATGATCTCTAAGTTGTCATTGCAAACATATTTCTCTCACAACAAAGCTGAATCTAGACCGATGAGCTAGTCATATTTACAAAATCAAAATAGGTTGAGTTCATACCATCTTTTCCAGGCTCAGTCCTTTCATCATATATCGTCATTATTGCCTTTCACTTGCACGACCGAATGATGTGAACAATAATAAGAGTGTTCGTGCAATGGACTAAGCTGGAATCTGTAAGCAAACACAAAGGAGAAGACAAAGTAATATGGCTCTTTGACACATAAACAGATATGCATGCGAGAGCCACTAAACATTGTAACCATGGTCTTCTACATTGACCCAAAGAAAAAGAAAACTATTTACACGGGAAAGCTCCCAACAAGCAAAAGAAGAACGAGAAATCTTTTTGTGCTTTCTCAAACTAGACAAACACACGAGAAGAAAACGAGAAAAAGAAATAAACTAGCATGGATGATAGAGTGGCAAAGTGTGAGCACCGACTAATAAAGTGAAAGTGTGAACAAGAATATAAAGTCCGTGAGAAACACGTACTCCCCCAAGCTTAGGCTTTTGGCCTAAGTTGGTCTACTCCCATGGCTGGTCCGGGCGATATCCGAAATCATAATGGGGGTTGTACGGGAGCGCGACAGCCACTGCCTGAATAGCTGCCTCACGGAGGCGAGCAGCCTTTGCCTCCCTCTCATACTCCTCTGCCTCTCCTCTGGTTATGTAATATCTACGTTTTACCTAAAGTCAAAGAAGGCAGGAGCAGGAAGGGTAATATGGAAAACACGCTGTTGGTTAAATATTAACCTGTATAGGAGGGATTGATTATCCCTCTCAAGGAAATGATAGCGTGTCATAGCGGCGCGATCAAGGAAAGCTGTATGGAGCGGGGATCTCCTTCGCGGATGGTACTCCAAGAAAATTTTCTATGCGAGTGGTATAGATCCTACCAAAGAAATCCCCTTCATTAGCATTATTATTCATCCTCCTTGCTATTATAGCTCCCATGTTGAAACTTCTATCACCCGTTACCGCGCTCTTAAGAATACTAAGGTCAGGTGCGCAGAGGTGACAATGCTCAATCTTGCCGTTAATGCATCTACCTATGAAGAGGGCAAAGTAATGCAAGGCAGGAAAATGAATGCTCCCCATGGTAGCGTGTGTAATATATCTAGTTTCTCCTGAACATCTTCCTTTTCTGAAATTTTCAGTAACTCAAAGGAAAAGTGAACAAGGCTCAACGAAACTCATAGCAACTACTCCGACAAGTGCCTAGAGGCCATATTACGCATCAAAACTACTTGGGACCAGCTAAAATTACCATGCAAAGGTTAAGAACAGGGTCACCAAGGCAGCAAAAATACGCAACGAATAAGGCACTAGAGTAAAAACTAATTGGACCAATGGAGGAGTCACATACCAAGGAGCAATTTCCCCAAAACAGTTTGGTGAATGGGGCTTTGCACAAGGAGATCGAAAATCGGAGCAAGCAGAGCAAGAACATGGGTTTGAGTTGCGAAATGATTTTTTCTAGAGGTAGGAGAAGGAGATGGGAGCTGGAATAAGTGGAGGGGGACACGTGGGCCCCACAAGCCTGGTAGGCGCGGCCAGGGGGGTGCTCGCACCTCCAGGGCTTGTGGCCCACTAGTGCATCCCCCTGACTAGCTCTCCGTCTTAGATTTTTTCAAAAATTCCAGAAAAAATCATACTTGATTTTCACGGCATTCGGAGAACTTTTATTTTTGGGACATTTTTCTACGGGACGCAAAAAGTAGAAAACAGGAAAAACTAAAGCTAAATCTATCATTTTTCTTCTAAGCAACCAAAGGTAAAGGTTTGGAACAGAGGGCTGTGACTCTTAGATTCATCCATCACGGTCATCAAAAGAAATCCGTCAATCAGGTTGATCAAGTCTCCTTGGCAAACTTTTTCGAATCGCGTAAAAAAACAGAGAATTTTCGAATAGTCACTAGGTTACCTCAATGGGGATGTGCATATCCCCAACAAGCAAATCATACTTCATCTTAACAGTAGGTATAGGGCATTCAAAGCTCCCAATAAGAATCGATGAAGTTTTTTCAATAGCATTGATGCAATGTACTCGATATTGTTTCTTACGAAAGTGCACCGTATGCTCATTACCGTTGACATGGAAAGTGACATTGCCTTTGTTGCAATCAATAACAGCCCCTGCAGTGTTTAAAAAGGTCTTCCAAGGATGACCGCCTTGGCATCATCCTCGGGGATATCCAAGATAACAAACTCCGTTAAGATAGTAAAGTTAGCAACCACAATAGGCACATCCTCGCAAATGCCGATAGGGAAAGCAGTTGATTTGTCGGCCATTTGCAAGCAGATTTCCGTGGGTGTCAACTTATCCAGTTCAAGTCTACGATAAAGAGAGAGAGAGAGAGACATAACACTAACACCGGATCGAAGGTCGCATAAAGCAATTCTAATGTAGTTTCCCTTAATGGAGCAAGGTATGGTGGGCACACCGGGATCACCTAGTTTCTTAGGAGTTCCACCCTTGAAGGTATAATTAGCGAGCATGGTGGAAATCTCAACCTCAGGTATCCTCCTCTTATTAGTCACAATATCCTTCATGTACTTAGCATACGGATACATGTTGAGCATATCTGTCAAACACATTTGCAGAAAGACAGGTCTAATCATTTCAACGAATCGCTCAAAATCCTCATCATCCTTTTTCTTGGATGGTTTGGGAGGAAAGGGCATAGGTTTCTGAACCCATGGTTCCCTTTATTTACCGTGCTTCCTAGCAGTGAAGTCATTCTTATCATATCTCTTATTCTTAGGCTGTGGGTTATCAAGATCAACAGGTTCAATCTCCACATCCTTATCATTGCTAGGTTGAGCATCAACATGAAGATCACTATCAATATTATCACTAGGCTCATGTTCATCACCAGATTGTGTTTCGGCATCAGAAACGGAGATATAGTTTGGATTCTCAGGTGTAACAACAACAGGGTTGCTATCATGCAAGTTCCTATCATCTTTCTTTTTCTTTCTAGGATGACTAGGTGCCTCGACGCTAACTCCTTGAGAATCTTGTTCAATTCTCTTAGGATGACCCTCAGGATACAAAGGTTCCTAGGTCATTCTACCGCCTCTAGTGACGACTCTGACAGAATTGTCATTCATCTCATTGAGCAAGTCATTTTGAGCCTTAAGTACTTGTTCTACTTGAGTAGTAACCATAGAGGCATGTTTACTCAAAAGCTTAAGATCATTGACGTTTCTATCCACACAAGCACTTAAATGACTAAGCATACAAGCATTCTGTTCCAATTGTCTGCTAACATAATCATTCAAACTTTGTTGTTTGGCAACAAAGTTATCAAATTCATCCAGGCATAAGCTAGCAGGTTTATCAAAAGGAATATCACTCTCATCGAATCTACAAAGAGAATTTACCTCTACTACCTGTATCGGGTTATCAAGACCATGGATCTCTTCGATAGGTGGTAGATTTTTGACATCTTCAGATTTAATGCCTTTCTTTTTCATAGATTTCTTAGCTTCTTGCATATCTTCAGGAGTGAGGAATAGGATACCTCTTTTCTTAGGAGTTGGCTTCGGAGGTGGTTCGGGAATAGTCCAAGCATTCTCATTGCACAAGATATTATTCAATAGGATCTCAGCTTGTTCTACGGTTCGTTCCCTAAAAACACAACCGTCACAATATCTAGGTGGTCCTTAGAAGAATCAGTTAGTCTATTATAGAAGATATCAAGTATTTCATTCTTCTCAAGAGGGTGATCGGGCAAAGCATTCAGTAGTTGGACAAGCCTCCCCCAAGCTTGTGGGAGACTCTCTTCTTCAACTTGCGCAAAGTTATATATTTCCTGCAAGGCAGCTAGCTTCTTATGGGCAGGAAAATATTTTTCAAAGAAGTAGTAGATCATATCCTGGGGACTACACACACAACCAGGAGAAAGAGAAGTGAACCAAGTCTTAGCATCATCCTTTAGCGAGAAAGGAAACAACTTAAGGATATGGTAGTGGCGGATCTTTTCCTCACTCGTGAATAGGGTGGCTATATCGTGCAGCTTAGTAAGATGTGCTACAACCGTTTCAGACTCGTAACCGTGAAAAGGATCATATTCGACCAGAGTGATTAACTCAGGGTCGACAGAGAATTCATAATCCTTACCGGTCACAAAGATAGGCGAAGTAGCAAACTTCGGGTCGTATTTCATCCTAGCGTTCAAAGATTTTTCTTTCCACTTGCATAGTAATTTCTCAAGATCATATCTATCCTTACAAGCAATAAAGTCCTCAGCTATCTCTCCCTCCATAACATAACCCTCAGGCATATCAGGCAATTCATAGCTAGGAGAGGTAGTTCTAACAGGCGAAAAAGCAGGTTCTACTTCAATAATCTCAGCAGTTTCAGAAGTATCATCACATCTAGCAGCAACTCTAGCAATTTGTGCATCAAGGAATGCACCTAGTGGCAAAGAAGTATCAAGCATAGCATCATCACAAGTATCATGGATAGCATAAGTAGCATCATCAAGCACATGCGACATATCAAAATTTCTAGCAGGAGGTGGTGTCGCAAACTTACTCAAAACTGAAGGTGAATCAAGTGCAGAGCTAGATGGCAGTTCCTTACCTGTCCTCGTAGTTGAGGGCAAGACTTTAGTTTTTGGATCTCTCGGATTCCTCATAGTGACCAGCAGACATAAATCCCAAGTGACTCAGAGAATAGATCTATGCCTCCCCAGCAACGGCGCCAGAAAATAGTCTTGATAACCCACAAGTATAGGGGATCGCAACAGTTTTCGAGGGTAGAGTATTCAACACAAATTTGTTGATTCGACACAAGGGGAAGCCAAAGAATATTCTCAAGTATTCACAGTTGAGTTTTCAATTCAACCACACCTAAAAGACTTAGTATCTGCAGCAAAGTATCAGTAGCAAAGTAGTGTGATAGCAACAGTAGCAACAGTAGCAGTAGCAGCAGTGACAACAGTAGTGACAGAGTAACAGTAGCAGCAGTGACAACAGTAGTGACATAGTAACAGTAGCAGCAAAGTAACGCAGCAAGGACCAGTAGGAAAAACTCGTAGGCATTGGATCGGTGATGGATAATTATGCCGGATGATATTCATCATGCAACAATTATAACATGGAGAGATATGTAACTAGCTCTAGTTCGTAAATGTAATGTAGGCATGTATTCCGTATGTAGTCATACGTGCTTAGGGAAAAGAATTTGCATGACATCTATTGTCCATCCCTCCCGTGGCAGCGGGGTCCAAATGGAAACTACGGGATATCAAGGTTCTCCTTTTAATAGAGAACCGGAACAAAGCATTAGCACTTAGTGAATACATGAACTCCTCATACTATGGTCATCTCCGGGAGTGGTTCCGGCTATTGTCACTCCAGGGTTGCCGGGTCATAACACATAGTAGGTGACTACAACTTGCTAGATAGGATCAAGAACACACATATATTGACGAGAACATAATAGGTTCAGATCTGAAATCATGGCACTCAGGCCCTAGTGACAAGCATTAAGCATGGTAAAGTAGTAGCAACATCAATCTCAGAACATAGTGGATACTAGGGATAAATCCCCATCAAAACTAACTCGATTACATGATAGATCTCATCCAACCCATCGCCGTCCAGCAAGCCTACGATGAGATTACTCACGAACGGTGAAGAGCATCATGGAATTCGCGATGAAGGAAGGTTGGTGATGACGATGGCAACGATCTCCCCTCTCCGGAGCCCAGAACGGACTCCAGATATGCCCTCCAGAGGTAGAACAGGTGGTGGCGGCGCCTTCGTATCATAAAACGCGATGAACTCTTGTCCTTGATTTTTTTTCCGGACGAAAGGGACTAAATAGAGTTGGAGTTGGAGGCGGCGGATCCCTGAGGGCCCCACAAGCCTGCTAGGTGCGGCCAGGGGGGCGCGTCGTGGGCTTGTGGGCTCCTCGCTCCACTCCTCCGGTTGATTCTTGCGCCAGTATTTTTTATATATTGCATAAAAAATCCTCATAAATTTCCAGGTCTTTCCGAGAACTTCTATTTCTACGCAAAAACAGCACCATGGCAATTCTGCTGAAAACAGCGTTAGTCCGGGTTAGTTCCATTCAAATCATGCAAATTAGAGTCCAAAACAAGGGCAAAAGAGTTTGGAAAAGTAGATACGACGGAGACGTATCAACTCCCACTCAAATTGATACCCCTCTAGTCATTCGAGTGACACATGATCTAAATTCACTAACTCAAGTCCGATCATCACGTGAGTTGAGTTAGCTTCAATGGTGAACATCTCTATGTTGATCATATCTACTATATGACTCATGTTCGACCTTTCGGTCTCTTGTGTTCCGAGGCCATGTCTATACATGCTAGGCTTGCCAAATTTAACCTGAATGTTCCGCGTGTGTAACTGTTTTGCACCTGTTGTATGTGAATGTAGAGTCTATCACACCCGATCATCACGTGGTGTCTCGAAATGACGAACTGTTGCAATGGTGCACACTCGGGGAAAACACAACTTTATCTTGAAATTTTAGTGAGGAATCACCTTATAATGCTACCATCTTCCTAAGTAAAATAAGGTGCATAAAAGGATTAGCATCACATGCAAATCATAAGTGACATGATATGGCCATGAACTTGTGCTTCTTGATCTCCATCACCAAAGCACCAGTATGATCTCCATCGTCACCGACACACCACCATGATCTCCATCATCGTGCTGCCATTGAGGTTGTCGCGCCAACTATGCTCGTACTACTATTGCTACCTCTTAGCGATAAAGTAAAGCATCACCAAACGCCAAATAATTAAAGACAACCCTATGGCTCCTGCCGATTGCCGTAGCATCGACATGCAAGTCGATATTTAACTATTACAACATGATCATCTCATACATCTCGTATATCATATCATGTCTTTGGCCATATCACATCACATGCATACCCTGGAAAAACAAGTTAGATGTCCTCTAATTTGTTGTTGCAAATTTTACGTGGCTGCTATGGGTATCTAGTATGATCGCATCTTATTTACGCAAAGCCACAACAGTTATATGCAAGTTGCTATTTAACCTTATCCAAGGACCGCCTCGGTCAAATCCGATTCAACTAAAGTTGGAGAAAAAGGCACCTGATGATGAGATGATGTATATATTTCTCGCTCCTCGTTGGTTACCCCAAGTGGAAGGTTGAGATGTAGTCAACAACAAGTTTTCCATCACACAGAGACTGTAAGGTTTATCGAACCAAGAGGACTCCTAGGATCAACAAGTAGGCGTCTTCCACCCTGGCGCTAGCAGAAGACGTGGAACTGCACACACAACAAATAACTTTGCTCCCAACGAGTACAAAGAGGTTCTCAATCTCTCCGGCCTTGTAGTTTGCAAAGGATCAAAACACACGCGGGAAAAGTGATAGTGATTGCAACGGAAAAGTAAATGAAAACGGTAAATGATGGAGGTGTAAACAATGATGGTGATATGGACCGGAGTCACATGATGTTCACTAGTGATGTATCTCTCCCAAAAGACGATAAACAACTATGCTTGGGTAAACAAATTACATTTGGGAAATTGACAGAATTATGAACGCACAGAAATGCTAATTATGCTACTTGATAGTTAGAGGTTTAATAGTAATGGGCAGTACGCCAAGACAATTAGACCATTTATTCATCACCATCTACTTACTAATCATCCACCTTGATATATCTATCTAGAACATCTCGCCAGTATTAAGTTGCGAGCCCCACCCAAAGTGTAAACCCAAAGTAACGGACAACTGCATTAACGAACTATGCGTAAGGTAAAAAATCCTTACAACCGTGGTCACAAGAATCATTGTTTTCTCCCTGGTGGCAACAACACATCTCCTAGTCTCATGTTTCTGTCACTCAAGCTAGACATCGAGGGGCATGAACCCACAATCATGCATAACGCTCCCTCTTGGAGTTACAATCTACTACTCGGCCAAAGCAATAAATAGCAACGGAGAACATGCATGAATCACTAAGGAACATAATATAAAAGGATAATCAAATATATAACTCATAACAATCTGAACATAATCTCATAATCCATCGTATACCAACAAACCGAGCATAGCAATAGCAAGAGAATTACATAGATGCCTTGATCATGTTGGGCAGCTCACAAGGACTAACCATTGAATCACAAGATTGGAGTGAAGACATCACAGAGCTACTGGTAATGGATCCATGGTCCAAGGAGGACTACTCACGGCAGGTCCGGGAAGCGTCCATGGCGGTGGAGAAGCTCCCGGAGGTCAATCCTCCCTCCGGCAGGGTGCCGGGAAGAGGTCTCCCGACGCTCCCGATCTCGGAAGCGCTGCGGCGGTGGAACGATGGAGAAATTCGTGATTCTGGATGTGATGGAAGGGTTTTATCGCAGAGGAGTAAATATAGGCCAAAGGAGGGCACCGGAGGAGGTGGGACCCACCCAGGCGGCCTCTTGGTGCGGCTAGGGGGTAGGCTGCGCCCACAGGTCGCCTGGGCGGCCCCTAGCCCCCTCTGGCCCATCTTCGGTGATCTGGAAGCTTCCGGTACGCTGATTTTTTATATATTTTTCTCGGGATTTTTCGAGCTTCAAAAAATTGGGTAAAAGCCCCTGCAAAAAAGACATCAGCAGACATGAACTGGCACTGGGTGCACTGAGTTAGTAGGTTAGTCCAAATATGTGTAAAGTGATATAAAGGTGTAGCAAAACATATAACATTGTCACCCAAAAGATCATGGAACAAGCAGAAATTATAGATACGTTTGGGACGTATCAACACCCGCTAGTCATCTTTATGCAACAAGTTGCATGTTAGTCGATGAAACCGGTCTCTCGTAAGCATACGAGTAATGTTGGTCCTGGCCGCTTCAATCCAACAATACCCCACAAACTCTTTTGTGTTCTACTCGAGATATCATCTACGCATAGATCTTGCTCATGATGCCACTGTCGGGGAACGTTGCATGGGAAACACAATTTTTCCTACGCACACGCAAGACCTATCCATGGTGATGATCATCTACGAGAGGGGAGATCGGATCCAGATACCCTTGTAGATCACTAATTGGAAGCGTACATAACACGGTTGATGTAGTGGAACATCTTCTCGATCCAAATCGTAGTCCGTCCCGCGATCTCATTACGATCCGTCCCGCGATCCCATCACGATCCATCCTGATCTAGTGCCGAATGGACGACACCTCCGCGTTCAACACACGTACATCTCGATGACGATCCCTGCCTTCTTGATCCAGGAAGAGGGGCAGAGAGGTAGATGAGTTCTCCAACACGACGACGTGGTGGTGGTGGTGGTGGACAATCCAGCAAGGCTTCACCAAGCGCTGCAGAACTAATCTAGAGGAGAAAATGATCTAGAGAGAGAGAGGGAAACACGTGGCTAATTAGGGTTAGGGCTGACTCTAATTCCTCTAGTATATATAGGAGGGATGGAGGGGAGGAGGTAGTCTCAAACCCTCAAGGTTTGGCCAAAATTGGAGGTGGAGGAGTCCTACTCCAATCCTACTAGGAGTAGGATTCCTCCTCTCCACTTGGAAACCCTTTCCACCTTTTCCACCTTTGGGTTTTTCCCACCCCTAGCCGCATGAGCCTTAGTGGGTGGTTATGCCAGCCCACTAGGGGCTGGTTTGACTCCTCTCACATCCCATGAGGTCCTTTGGGTCGAGACACCCCTCCCGATGCCCCCCGGTACCCTCCCGACACTCCAGGTACACTATCGAAGTACCTGAAACTTTTCCAGTGACTAAAACAGGGCTTCCTATATATCAATCTTTACCTCCGTACCATTCCTGAGCTCCTCATGACGTCCAGGATCTCATCCGGGACTCCTAAGAACGTTCGGTCACCAACATACTTAACTCAATACTACCGAAACGTCATCGAACCTTAAGTATGCAGACCCTGCGGGTTCGAGAACTATGTAGACATGACCCGAGACACTCTCCGGTCAATATCTAATAGCGGGACCTGAATGCCCATATTGGATCCTACATATTCTATGAAGATATTTATCGGTTGAACCTCTATGTCAAGGATTTAGTTAATCCCATACGTCGTTCCATTTGTCCATCGGTATGTTACTTGCCCGAGATCCGATCGTCGGTATCTCCATACCTAGTTCCATCTCGTTACCTCCAAGTCTCTTTACTCTTTAATAATACAAGATCTCGTAACTAAATCCTTAGTCACACTGCTTGCAAGGCTTGTTGTGATGTTGTATTACCGAGTGGGCCCCGAGATACCTCTCCATCACACGGAGTGACAAATCCAAGTCTCGATCCTTCCCAACCCAACATATACCTTCGAAGATACCTATAGAGCACCTTTATAGTCACCCAATTACGTTGCGACGTTTGATAAAAACAAGGTATTCCTCTGATGTTTGGGAGTTGCATGATCTCATGGTCATAGGAACATATACATTAACATGTAGAAAACAATAGCAATAAACTGACACGTTCATATGCTACATTCACAGTTTGAGTCTTGTTCATCACATCATTCTCCTAATGATGTGATCCCGTTATCAAGTGACAACACTTGTCTATGGCGAGGAAACCTTAACCATGTTTGATCAACGAGCCAGTCAACTAGAGGCTTACTAGGGACAATGTTTTGTCTATGTATCCACAGATGCATTTGTGTTTCCATTCAACACAATTCTAGCATGGATAATAAACGATTATCATGAATAAGGAAATATAATATTAACCAATTTATTATTGCCTCTAGGGCATATTTCCAACAATATATCGGTCTCACTGAAACACCAAACGTTACCACATTATGCACTAGTCGGTGCAACCTAGTTTTCACTTTGGTTTTCACCGACTAGTGCAATAATGTTGCAAAAGTTGGATTTTTGGAGATGCCTATATGTGCCCGCACCTACCTCTCACTCGTAGAGGAAGCACTCTAAACAAACTAACACTTGCCCCATCTATTTTCCAAGAGAGAACCACCTGCTCATGTTTTGAGATCAAGATATTCCACTCCAACCATATGGATCTTGATTTCTAGCCTCCACAAGTTTGTTTCCACCCAATCAATCTCCTCTACCCAAGGCAAATGTGTGAGAGAGTAATTGAGTGTTGAGGAAACTATCTTTTGAAGCACAAGATCAAGGAGTTCATGATACATACCACATCTATTACCTTTTGGAGAGTGGTGTCTCCTAGATTAGTTAGGTGTCGCTTGGGAGCCTATGACTTCATGTGGAGTTGAACCAAGAAATTTGTAAGGGAAAGGAGATCACCTACTTCATGAATATCTACCCTGAGTGAGGCTAGTCCTTCGTGGACGTAAGCCATGATGGAATAGAAAAGGTTTCTCCTCCATGGACCCTTCATAGGTGGAGACCTCCATGGAGTCTCGCGACCGTTACCCTGCGTGGGTCTAAGTCTCCCTCAACATGGACGTATGATAGCACCACCTATCAGAACCACACCAAAAATATCTATTCCATCTTTGTGTTTGATCCTCTTGTCCCTACCCTTTACCTATATGTGCAAGTCTTTACTTTCCGCTGCTATACTCTTAGAGTTGCATGTGTAGGGTGTGCTTGACTTGGTACAATCGCTAAAACTTGCCAGTTACTAAAATTGGGAAAAGGCTACGTTTTTATTTGGTCAAGTAATCTAATCACGCCCTCTAGACATACTTCGGATCCTACAAGTGGTATTAGAGCATTGGTCTCCATTGCATTGGTTTCACAACCTAGGATAGTATGGCATCTAGTGAGGGAAATTGTCATCATAGATGTCCATATTTTGATGGTACAAACCTTGCTAGTTGGAAGCATAAAATGAAAATGCATATTCTTGGTCATAACACTGCTGTTTGGGCTATTGTTCATGTTGGATTGCAAGGTGAATTCTTTGGTGATGTAAAGGAACCGTATCGTCAAGCGACTGCGAAAGAATTGAAGATGTTGCAATACAACGCTCAAGCATGCAACATTCTATTCAACTGCCTATGCCCCGAAGAGTTCAAAAAGATTAGCCATCTTGAGAATGAAAAGGAAAATGGGGATACTTTGGTCGATATGAACAAAGGTACTGAATCCGTTAGGGAATATAAGTTTGGTGTGCTACAACGTCAACTTGACAAGTTCAAGATGAAGGATGGTGAAGGACTCGCTGAAATGCACTCTAGGCTCGCTCTCATCACAAACGAGATTGGCGGCTTAGGAGGGGAAGAGATGACCGACAAACTCATCATCAAGAATATCCTTAGAGCCTTGGATGGAAAGTATGACACCATGTTCACATTGATCCAAATGATGCCAAACTACAAAGATCTCAAGCCTATGGAAGTTATTGGAAGGATTGTTGCTCATGAAATGTCACTTAAACACAAAGAAGAGCTTCATAACAAGTAAAGCGGTGCATACAAAGCTTCAAGTGACACCTCCACCACCTCAAGAGACAAACTTGTTACCAATGAAGAGATAATCCTCATGGTCAAGAAATTGAACAAGTTCTACAAGAGTAGAGGCGAAGAGAGAAGCTCCAACTCAAGATATGAAGAGAAGCACTCATCTAGTCATGATCGGAATTGTTATAGTTGTGGAAGGCCCAGACACTACTCCAATGAGTGCATGACCCCCCACAAAAGAAGATAAGAGTCACCTAGAAGAATCTCAAGAGATGAGTCACCTCAAAGAGAGAGAAGGAGTAGAGAGGATTGTTATGACTGAGTACCCTCTAGGAGAAGCAAGGACTTGGAGAAGAAGGACAAATAGACCAAGTGCTACTAAAGAAGAATAAATCAAGCTCATGTTGGTGAATGAGTATCCGTCTCCACATCCGACAATCAATCTGAGGGAAGCTACCACTCCAACTCCGACCATAGTCAAGATGAAGGTGTTGCCAGATTAACACTTGTTTCCTCCAACTCCTATGACTTATTTGGTTCACCAAATGAAGGAATTGGAAGTTGCTTCATGGCTAAAGGTCCCAAGGTATCACACCCTGAATACCTTGACTTTAATAGTTATGAGGATGGCTTACTAGGATATGATTACTTGATCTTTAATAAAACTTGTGATATCAATGAAAATGAACTTGATAATAATCATGCTAGTCAAGATATGTTGTGTGATGAAGATAAGGAGGAGATTGAGTGTCTAACTAAATAACTTAACACTCTTAAGTTAGCTCATGAATCTACTCAATAAGATCATAGAAAGCTTGTAAGAATTCATGAGAAGTTACACTTCGAGAAGCTAAATTTAGGGCCAGTTCTTTTGGTAGCTTTTTGGGGATTCTAGAATATGCTGCCCCTACCCAGCTTATTCTAGGAACCCAACCAAAAATATTTTTTTATAAACCTACTTTTCAAGTCTTTATAGGCTTATAAAAAATAAATTTAGTTGGGCTTCCAGAATAAGCTGGGTAGGGGACAGCTTATTCCAGCTTATCCGAGAAGCTAGCAAGAGAACTGACCCTTAGAGCAAGAACACGAGTTTCTTGAATCTATCAATGAAGATATTTGAAATAAGATTTCTTTTTATCTAGACAAATGATTACTCTTGTCTACTTTTTTTACAGAAGTTAAATCTAAGCAAACTAGTAAACAAGGCAAGAAAGGTTCTTCATCTAGTAGCAACAATACAAGTGTTAAATCAAATGATGTTGCTTCTAGTAGTTCTATTGATTCCAATAATGATTATCTTAGCCAAGTTAAACTTGAGCAAGAAAATGATTTATTGAAAATAATTATAGAAAAAATGTGTCTACAAGAGTCTTGTCGGAAGCAAGCAATTTGAGGAGATTGTACGCAAGCAAGGATGGCACCGGAAGAACCAAGACATTGGATATTTCAATGCAAATGGAGTTGAATGGGAAGAAGGTCAATACCCCATGACGAAGTTTGTTCCCCAAAAGGAGAAGTATGATCCTACTCTCCCCAAGGGAACAAATTCTCAAGACGACCTTCCACCACAAGACCACAAGATCAAGGGCAAGGGTAAGCTTCAAGAAGGCATTGACTCATTTGAAGAAGAATCCCAAGCCATGGTCAAGACATTGACTCACGGAATTAAGCCTAGGTTAAAGGATGATCTTGTAAGGTGGCTTTCATACTTACCACCGCGATTCCTGTACTTTCCCTTCCTTCATAGGTTAGGTAGCTAGGTCTCCTTTCTTGTTTCTCTGGTTACCGAGGTAACCTTGTAAATATTTTGTACCCTTCTTTCTATCCTTAATAAATTTTTAAAGGTTGTGTGTGTGTGTGTGTGGGAGGGGGGGGGGTTTCCCCTAAAGTATACGGTAAAAAAGTGGGTTACCAAGGCCACCACTATATCTACTTCATAAAGTGATAACTCAACTCCAAGGATCCCCATCAAGTTGATGTGCGTCCCCAAGAAGAAGAATTAGAGAAGTTCTTGAGGGGTGACTCCGCCAACAAAATTCACTCACATTCATACCGGCAATAACTATTTGAAATCAACTTCAACCTTATGTAATAGTTCAAGGAGTCACACATTCCCTCAGTGGTAAGCAAGGGACAAGGTAATTAATGTATCAATGGACATCATCATGCATGTGTTTCATTACATGTCCATAGATATCCTTGTATGTGTTTTTTGTGTGGTACTAACCCATGTAGGTGATAAGAGTACAAAACAAAAAGGATTGATCCCAACTCAAGATGATCTTCATCAATTATGAGAATACACTACTACAACACATACATGAAGTCTTCAGTGACAAATCCAAGGTTAGTTTATCCCTCTTAGGGGGGATGTCGCATCAAGTGGGAGCTTTACTCTCAGACTTGAGCCAAAGCATCTCACAAGGTGTGAACACATTAAAAAGCTTTATGTAAAAGTGGCAACCCCACTTGTGCTTAAACGATGAGTATGACCTATGATCAAGTATTCTTACTTGGCTCCTAAGTCAATATACACATATATAGATGACTACCACATGGCGAGAGTGCTTGCTAGATACTAGAGTGGTTGATGCATGTTTGCCATGTTTTATTTGACACATTAGTGTGTGAGCATGTTGGTATGCATATTTTTCTTCATTCGAGTATATCCAATTGTTGCTATTTGGTGTTCTTTTTCATTGGCCAACTGGATGTACAAGAATGCCTAAGTACCCCCCTCTAGCTATCTATGTGTTCCTGTCTCACATTCTATTCATGCTTCATCACAAAATTTGAGCAAGCACTTTTCGGACCCTCTATGTGCGGAGTACTTGGAGTTCCGTTTCGACAAGGCTAACTTCCAAAACCTGCCATGTGCCACTCGGTGTAACCAATTCTCAAAACTCGGTTCCATCGAAGCACTAGGGTTGATCTAGGTTTTCAATCTCGGTGCCACCAATTCTGAAATCTCAGTGTCATTGAGTTGCTATGCCCATAGGAAGTTTACCATCTCGGTGGAACCAAAATTCCTGCATCAGTGTCACCGACAGCAGAAGGGTATATGTACCCTACAACTCCGAAGTTTGAAATAAATCTTCAAATGACAAACTCCGCACCCCACTATTGCCTCCGCTCATGTCTACGTATGTCTACCTCACCTCTCATGCACTCTCACCGCACGACTCCGCGGCCTTCAATGGAAATCATCCCCTCCGTTGCCGACGTAGCGAAGATCTGCCATACTAGGGTAAATCGTCATCCCCTCTTGCGCTCCACTATCTGATTCATGCACATTAGGCCTTATTCATATTCTTGCCACGGATTGCATCAATATCATCCACCAAAAAATTCTTTAGAGTTAGGCGAACGAGAAATTTTAGGTTTAGGTTTCCGCCATATGCGTTTCGGTGTCACCAACTGGAAACAAATCGATGCTACCGATGTGGGTCACCCACAACACAAAGGACTTCTTGGTGAAACTGAAAGTGCCTATCGGTATAACCGATTTTGAGTTCCAGTGTTCCTAAGAACTGTCTTAGTGAGACTGAGTCACCTTTCGGTGACACCGAAAGTAGTGACCAAGTCTCTGTTAAAGAGATTGCCAGTCTTAGATGCTCCGGAATTTAGAACTCGATGGAACCGAAAACCATACTCTGGAAATCTGAAACTATGTTTTTGAGTTCAAATTTTGCAAAAGTTCCTATATTTTGTGATGTTCATTCATTCTACTCATCTATATCTATTCATTGGATCAGTGTTCAGCTATCTCAGATTTAGAGGACAATCAGAATGCTTACAGAGAGCCAAGTGCAGTCTTGATGCTGGCACTAGTCCAGAAGCTAGCTCTTCAGACCTTGGCACCCCTAGCTCCCATGACTTGCCCAAGGCAACCACTAGGACCACGAAGGCAAGAGACTCTGATGAGCAGGATGCAGACTTCATTCCAGAGGAGAATGTGCTCAAGAGGAGAACCGTTAGAAAGGAGTCTGCTAGCCCTGATGCTAGGAAGGCCCTTGAGTCTGCCAAAGGAGGAACAAAATCTCTAGAGGCCCCTCACATCTTCAAGAAAACAAAGGCAAAGAAGTTTGTACAAAAAAGGCAGTGAAAAAGGTTTGCAAAAGCAATTGTGCACCCTTCTACTCCAAAATATTGTGATGACGAGGATGAAGAGGAAGAGGAGGTTCCTGCTGCTAACTGACCTCCTTCCAAGCAAAGGAAGCTTATGAAGGATGCCATGCCAAGCAAGCCTGCTCCAAAGGCTAAACCCTCAGCTCCCAAGGCCAATCCTAAAGCACATAAGCCAGTAGCCTCCAAGCCTAACATGACTACCAGAGACATTCTAGCCACTGATAAGAACAAGGGTTCTACCTCTAGGGATGCTGCTGAGGAACAAGAAGACCTTGCTGTTTTCAGGAAGCTCAAGCCTCACCTGCCAGATCATAATGATGATTATCCAGTGAAAAAGAACATGAAGGAGAGAAAGGATCAAGGGCTCAGAAAATGAAGAGCTGCTGATCCCTATGCTATCAGGAGAAGGACAACTGTTGATGCTCGCTTCCACACTAAGGAGCAACAAGATTTTTATGAGACTTTGTTCCTAGACAAGAGTCCAGCTGTCAGTGACATGCGATACGTCGATTGGAAGTTCATCAAGGAGAATGAAGACTACTTACCTCATGTGCTAGAAAAATTCAAGGCCATTGACATTGATGCTTTTGTTGGCAGAGAGTTGACAACTTGAAACGATGAAATGATTATGCAGTTATATTCCACATCACATTTTTATCTAGATGGGAAGGTTGTATGGATGACCGAGGTATCAGATACTAGTCATAAATTGATGAGTGGGCTACCATCTTAGGAGCCCCAAAGGTGGAAGAAGGAGATCTTGTTGTGTATTCTGAATCCAAGACGAATCACAACTCTATGGCAAATATGTATAACCCAATTACCAAGGAGTATCTGAAGACCCACAAGCTAGGATCATTTTACTTCTTACTAGAAGGATTGCCGACCACCAATAAAAATAGTGACGATAAACACCAAAGGCATCAGCGTCGCAAAATGTCCCAAGGCGTGCAAGGGCAAGGAAAGCAATACGTGAACCGAAGAAAACGCTACCCTGGATGACCCAGAGAACCCCGTTGACCACGCTTCTCCCGAACACAAGCTCGATGATTTGAAGGGACACACAGATCTAGAAAAACACGAGGACCTTGATGACTTCGAAGACAGTACTACCTCCCTCCTTCCGAAGAGGAGGATAGTCTTGGCGATGAGGATTTCATCGTCCCCGAAGACCCGCTGGATCAGGAACAATTCAAGTGGCAACTCATAGCCACTTCTCGAAGCCTCAAAATAACACAACAACAAATCAAAGCCGAACAAGACTCCATTAATGAAATATGGAGTCAAGTCCTAGCTGCCGAAGAGGGATACAACAAGTAGCAGCAAGGATGAAATCAAAGTTACACGCCCCACCGGTTATTGCCAGAGTTCGAGGATGAGGCCTTTGTGCCCACAGTCCCCAAATGCACTGAGGGCGAGCAGCCAGACCGCCCCCCTCGAGGCCGGGACAGGACGGCTGGAGAGGCCGGTGACCAACCCAAACATCTTCGTCGAAGAAGGAAGGAGCCGGCACAACCCTGCGACCCATCTGACCCGCGACACAACTTGAATGCTAAAGCAGGACATACAAGATCCATCTATGGGTCCAGAGGACGCACTCCCTCTAGATGGTACGAGTACCAATCCCAACTCGATCCGAAGGATAGTGTTCGAGAACCGCATCGGGTCAGAACTTCATCTGACCTCTGGAATGATGTTCCTCGGGCCAGAGGCACTGCTCACCCATTGTATTTCACAGATGAGGTGATGCAGCACAACCTCCCTGAAGAGTTTAAACCCGTCAATATAGAGCAATACGACGGGACAACAAACCCAACCGTGTGGATCAAAATTTTCTTCTCGACATTTATATGGCCTGAGGTGATGACCTCCATGCCATAAAATATTTACCATTGAAGCTCAAGGAACCAACACGACATTGGCTGAATAGCCTCCTCGAAAACTCCATTGGCAGTTGGGAAGATCTTGAAGACACTCTCCGAGCTAACTTTCAAGGCACTTATGTCTGGTCGCCGGGCTCCGATGACTTGAGCCACATAGTCCAACAAGCCCGAGAGTCATCCCGACAATTTTGGAATCGATTCTTGCCCAAGAAAAAAAATCGCCTACTGCTCGGACACCGAGGCGTTAGTATCCTTCAGAAACAATATCCGAGATGAATGGTTGGCCCAGACACTTGGGCAGGATAGGCCAAGAACAATGGGAGCCCTTACATCACTTATGACCCGCTGTTGCACGGACGAGGACAGCTAGCTAGCTCGTCGGAACAACCCCTCCGGAAACCCAGGCATGTCTGAAGTTAGAGACTGGAATAAGAAGTCACAATGCAACAAGAACAAGAGTCAACACAATGGGGATGAAGCCAAAGACATGATGGTCTATGCAGGATTCAGAAACTCCAAGTCCAGATCGCGGAAGAAACCATCTAACGGGAACTGGGATGGACCGGTCGCACTGGAAAAAATACTGGATAGGCCTTGCCAGATCTGGCACTTGAAATAAGCCCACTACTCACACCAACCATAACTATTGGGTGATCAAACGGGCGACTAAAAATATAGCCGAGGACCAGGGCAAGAGTCCCCGTAGCAAGGATGACAAAGAGCCTCGCATTATGAACAGTGGAGGCCAAAAGCAATTCCCTCCTGAGGTGAAAACCTTGAACATGATCTGTGTCACACACATACCAAAAAAGAGAGGAAAGAAGCACTTTAGGATGTATATGCCATAGAGCTAGTAGCTCCAAAGTATAATCCATGGTCGGCATGTCCGATCACTTTTGACTGCACGGATCACCCGACCGGTATTCGGCATGGGGGTTCGGTGGCCCTAGAACTTGACCCCATTATTGATGAGTACCACCTCACTAGAGTTCTCATGGACGGAGGCAGCAACCTCAATCTGATTTACGCAGACACGATGCGGAAAATGGGTATCGATCCGTCAAGGATCAAACCCAGCAACACCACCTTTAAAGGAATAATTCCTAGTGCCGAGGCCCGCTTCTCGGGTACCATAACTTTGGAAGTAGTGTTCGGTTCGCCACACAACTTCCGCAACAAAGACTTGATCTTTGACATTGTCCCTTTTTGCAGCGGCTATGATGAACTCCTCAGTCGTACATGATTCGCTCGCTTTAATGCCATTCCCCATTATGCATACCTGAAGCTTAAGATGTCGGGACCCAAGGGTGTTATGACTCTCAATGGTAACACTGAGCGATCCCTGCAAATCAAGGAACATACCGCGACTCTCGCAGCCGACGTACATATTAGCAATATGTCTCCAAAGTCCCAGCTCACCGTTAAGGAACGCGGGGCAAACAAACAAGCCCGAGTCCCACCGCAGTTCTCGGACTCTTCTCACGTTCAAAATAAATAGGGATATGCTCCCCAAAGCCGGGGTTTGCTAGCCATAAAGTACATACCCTGGAGGCACAATTTTGTGCTTAAAATACCATGGGCAGCTGTGGGGACCTAATTACATACGACCAAGTATCTGGCTTGACCAAACTATGGTCATTACCCATCTTCAAACAAATTTAGGTACCATAAAGGACTTACTTAGAGTCAAGCTAAACACACATTGGCGACTTCTCAGTACCATGTCTATCAAAGGTCCGCTCGCCAACTATTCCCTCCCATAAATGAGTACTTCATGGAGAGAAAAGGCGTAGACGTGCAGCAGGCCACCGTGAAGGACAACAAGCCATCCGCAAAAGATCCCGTGTAAATCTTTCCTCTATAAATTAATTTTTATATTATCCATAAAAGTTGCTTGAGCAGATCGGATTGTACAGATAGATATCACAAGTTCATCGGAAATAAAGACCAATCTTTACGGTCCCATGGCAATCACTTATATTGTATAACCTTTTTACCCTTTTCTGCTCTTTAACACCAGCGCAAGTCTGTTCGATACGTATTTTAGATGTGATTGCTAATCGACCGGGGGCTTGGCTATTACGCTCGCCCGAAGCATCATTCCGATACCATCTTTTACGGTGTGTGTTCGGTGTCTTGGATGTTGCATTATATGCATCGATTACAAATTATGTCTTGGGTTAATAGTTGGCTTTCCCGGCTCCTGTGCTTACCCTTTTATGTTCTGTTTGTTCTGCTAAATGGGTGAAGAGAGAATAGCTGCGATTGTATTTCTAGCTCATGTGGTTAAGTACCTCAGTGGAGAAAATAAAAAACTAACTGTCATAATAAGCGAGAACCAAACTGCGATCCGATGAGAAGTGTTAAACTTAGAATAGATGGGGCGTCACCGTGTTATACGGAGGGTTTGATGTTATATGAACCAAGTGGTAATGGGTTTTTAACCTCGGTATGACCAAACATCACAAAATACAAGGGGACTAGTAGGCTAGTAACTAGTCCCCAGAGTCAAGCTCCTATGGTTAAGTGAAAGCATTAAAGCCGCATAGTCTGATCGCCTTGTTTCCATTCGCACTACCGCCTCCGGGCACCTCAACGTTAGGTAAGGGTAATAGTGCGGAAGACGCAAACACCCCTGACAGCGTCTACCAAGGGGTTGAAGCCGATGACTCGAAACTTTCAAGTTAAAATGACCGCACAAGAGTCAAAATTAAACAAAGCTAGATATGGTATATCATGCAGAGCAAAAAAACATTGTATTTCACAAATGTTTTACCATTAATAAAGGATCATATTTTCATTCAAAGATTACATCCTTGGAGCATTAGGTTTCTATCGCCCGAGCACGCTCCATTTTATTGGGGAAATATAGATCGGGGCACCTATGTTGCTTTCCAGGTGGCGGAGGTGTGGTTGCCATCTCGGTGGGCTTCAACTTCAGCCAATGCACCATGGTACTCGCGAATGCCATCCGAGCACCCTCAATAAAGACGGAGCGCTTCACAATGTCAATCGAGGGTGCAACGGAAAATAATTTTTGCACCAGGCCAAAGTAGTTGTTGGGCAGCGGCTTTGTAGGCCATATCGTGATGAGAGATCCTTCATGGTTGGCTCCGCCATCCGACGAAGCTCCATCAACTGTTTCAGCTGATCGGAGATGAGGAGGGGCTGCACTGGGGCATTGGAATGCTCCCACAACAGCCTCAGCTCGGCAACTCCTTCCTGGGATGCATAGTGCGTTAAAGCTTCTATCGCGCTCTTGGGGAGGTCCGCAAACACTCCTAGAGAATGCCATACTCGGGTAAGCAATACAAACTTTTTTTCGCCAAAGATTAATTGGAGTAAGTATCGCTTACCATCTGGAATGCGTTTGATTTGATGCATCTCCTTCTCATGGCTTTGCACCTTCATTTGCGCTGTTGGAAATATGCCCTAGAGGCAATGATAAATAGTTATTATTATATTTCCTGTTTAAAGATAATCGTTTATTATCCATGCTATAATTGTATTGAATGAAAACATAGATACATGTGTGGATACATAGACAAAACAATGTCCCTAGCAAGCCTCTAGTTGGCTAGCCAGTTGATCAATGATTGTCAAGGTTTTCTGGCTATATGCAAGTGTTGTCACTTGATAACTGGATCACATCATTAGGAGAATCATGTGATGGACTAGACCCAGACCATGAGATCATATAACTCATTGACACCGGAGGAATACCTTGTGTGTATCAAATGTCACAACGTATCTGGGTGACTATAAAGGTGCTCTATAGGTATCTCCAAAGGTGTCCGTTAGTATAGATCAAGACTGGGATTTGTCACTCCGTGTGACGGAGAGGTATCTCGGGGCCCACTCGGTAATACAACATCACACACAAGCCTTGCAAGCAATGTGACTAAGTGTAAGGTACGGGATCTTGTATTATGGAACGAGTAACGAGACTTTCCGGTAACGAGATTGAAATAGGTATGCGGATACCGACGATCAAATCTCGGGCAAGTAACATACCGAAGGACAAAGGGAATGACATACGGGATTATATGAATCCTTGACATGGAGGTTCAACCGATAAGATCTTCGAAGAATATGTAGGATCCAATATAGGCATCCAGCTCCCGCTATTGGATATTGACCAAGGAGTACCTCAGGGCATGTCTGTATAGTTCTCAAACCCGCAGGGTGTGCACACTTAAGATTCGCTGATGTTTTAGTATAGTTGAGTTATATGTGTGCTTACCGAATGTTGTTCGGAGTCCTGGATGAGATCACAGACGTCACGAGGGTTTCTAGAATGGTCCGGAAACGAAGATTGATATATAGGATGGTTTCATTTGGTTACCGAAAAGTTTCGGGCAATTCCGGTAGTGTACCGGGAGTGACGAATGGGTTCTCGGAGTTCACCGGGAGGGGCCCACCCACCCGGGAGTGAGCCCAAGAGCATAGGGTGGTGCCACAAGTCCCTGGTGGGCTGGTGGAGTTAGCCCAAGAGGCCCATGGTGCCACTTATAGAAATACCAAAAAGAAAAGAAAAAGAAAAGGAAAAAGAGGAGGTGGGAAGGAAGGAGTGGACTCCTTCCCCCAAACCGAATTGGGGTGGGAGTCCACCTCCCCCTTGTCCGGCGCACCTCTTGAGGGTTTGGCCCTAAAGGCAAGCCTCCTCCCCCCTCCCTCCTATATATAGTGGTGTTTTACGGCTGATTTGAGACAACTTTTGCCACATGCAACTCAGATCTAGACACCATAGTTTTACCTCTAGATCGTATTTCTGTGGAGCTCGGGCGGAGCCCTGCAGGAGTAGATCCTCACCACCACCGGAGCACCGTCACGCTGCCGGAGAACTTATCTACTTCTCCATCTTGCTTGCTGGATAAAGAAGGCGGAGATCATCGTCGAGCTGTACGTGTGCTGAACACGGAGGTGCCATCCGTTCGGCACTAGATCGAAACGGATCGTGGGACGGATCGCGGGATGGTTCGTGGGGCTGATCGAGGGACGTGAAGACGTTCCACTACATCAACCGCGTTTCATAACGCTTCCTGCTGTGCGATCTACAAGGGTACATAGATCCAAATCTCTTCTCGTAGATGGACATCACCATGATAGGTCTTCGTGTGCGTAGGAATTTTTTTGTTTCCCATGCAACGTTCCCCAACAGTGGCATCATGAGCTAGGTTCATGCGTAGATGTTATCTCGAGTAGAACACAAAGGCTTTTGTGGACGATGTTGTTCGATTTGCTCCCGTCCTTAGTCTTTTTTCGATTCGGCGATATTGTTGGATTGAAGGGGCCTGGACCGACATTATTCGTATGCTTACGAAAGACTAGTTTCATCGATTGACATGCAACCTCGTTGCATAAATATGACTGGCGGGTGTCGTTTTCTTTAACTTTAGTTGAATTGGTTTTGACTGAGGCGGTCCTTGGAGAAGTTAAATAGCAATTTGCACATCTCCGTTGTGGTTTTTGCGTAAGTAAGATGCTATCATACTAGATACCCATAGCAGTCACGTAAAACATGCAACAACAAATTAGAGGACGTCTAACTTGTTTTTGCAGGGTATGCTTGTGATATGATATGGCCAATGATGTGATGTGATATATTGGATGTATGAGATGATCATGTTGTAATAGTTAATATCGACTTGCACGTCGATGGTACGACAACCGGCAGGAGCCATAGGGTTGTTTTTATACTAATGTTTGTGTTTGCAGATGCGTTTACTATGTTGCTAGGACGTAGCTTTAGTAGTAATAGCATAAGTAGCACGACAACCCCGATGGCGACACGTTGATGAAGATCATGATGATGGAAATCATGGTGTGGCGCCGGTGACAAGAAGATCATGCCGGTGCTTTGGTGATGGAGATCAAGAAGCACATGATGATGGCCATATCATGTCACTTATGAATTGCATGTGATGTTAATCCTTTTATGCACCTCATTTTGCTTAGAACGACGGTAGCATTATGAGGTGACCTCTCACTAAAATTCCAAGAAGAAATTGTGTTCTCACCGACTGTGCACCCTTGCTACAGTTCGTCATTTCGTGACACCACGTGATGATCGGGTGTGATAGATTCAACGTTCACATACAACGGGTGCAAAACAGTTGCACACACGGAACACTCGGGTTAAGCTTGATGAGCCTAGCATGTGCAGACATGGCCTCGAAACACATGAGAACAAAAGGTCGAGCATGAATCGTATAGTTTATATGATTAGCATAGAGATGCTTGCCACTGAAACTATTCTCAACTCATGTGATGATCGGACTTGAGTTAGTGAATTTGCATCATGTACCACTCAAATGACTAGAGAGATGTAATTTTGAGTGGGAGTTTAGCAAGTAATTCGATTAGTTAAACTCTAATTATCTTGAACATAGTCTAAGTACACTTTCAATGGCTCACGCGACAGTCACCGTGAATTTTAATACGTTCCTAGAGAAAGCTAAGTTGAAAGATGATGGAAGCAACTTTGTAGACTGGGTTCGTAATCTTAAGTTTCTCCTGCAAGCTGGGAAGAAGGATTATGTCCTTAATGCTGCGCTAGGAGATGAACCACCCGCCGCGGCTGACCAAGATGTTAAGAACGCCTGGTTAGCACGCATGGAGGACTACTCAGTAGTTCAATGTGCAATATTGTATGGTTTAGAGCCGGGATTTCAACGTCGCTTTGAGTGTCATGGAGCATTTGATATGTTCTAGGAGTTGAAGTTTATCTTTCAGAAGAACGCCCGGATCGAGAGGTATGAGACCTCCGATAAATTCTATGCTTGCAAGATGGAGGAGAATTCGTCTGTCAGTGAACATGTGCTCAAAATGTCTGGGTACTCAAACCGTCTAGCTGAGCCGGGGATTGAACTCCCGCAAGAGGCTATCACTGACAGAATTCTTCAATCACTGCCACCAAGCTACAAGAGCTTTGTGTTGAACTATAACATGCAAGGGATGAACAAGTCACCCGGTGAGTAATTCGCGATGCTGAAAGTCGCAGAGTCAGAACTCCGTAAAGAGCATCAAGTGTTGATGGTGAATAAGACCACTAGTTTCAAGAGAAACAACAAAGGAAAGAAGGGTAATTCCAAGAAGAGCAGCAAGCCTGTTGCAAATTCGAAGAAGAAACCCAAAGCCGTACGTAAGCCTGAAGCGGAGTGTTATTATTGCAAGGGTATGGGTCACTGGAAGCGCAACTGCCCCAAGTATTTGGCTGATAAGAAGGCGGCCAAGGAAAAATCAGGTATATTCGATATACATATTATTGATGTGTACTTAACCAGCTCTCATAGTAGTGCTTGGGTATTCGATGCCGATTCTGTTGCTCATATTTGCAACTCGAAACAGGAACTGCGGAATAAGCGAAGGCTGGCGAAAGATGAAGTGACAATGCGCGTGGGAAATGGTTCCAAGGTTGATGCAATCGCCTTCGGCACAGTTTCACTTCAGTTACCATCAGGATTAGTTATGAACTTAAATAATTGTTATTTAGTGCCTGCGTTAAGCATGAACATTATATCTGGATCTTGTTTATTGCGAGACGGTTACTCGTTTAAGTCAGAGAATAATGGTTGTTCTATTTCTATGAGTAATATCTTTTATGGTCATGCACCCAATGTGAGAGGATTGTTCATATTGAATCTTGATAGCGATGATACACATATACATAACATTGAGACCAAAAGAGTTAGAGTTAACAATGATAGCGCCATGTTTTTATTGCACTGCCGATTAGGTCATATTGGTGTAAAGCGCATGAAGAAACTCCATTCCGATGGACTTTTGGAGTCACTTGACTTTGATTCACTTGACACGTGCGAACCATCCCTCATGGGCAACATGACTAAGACTCCATTCTCCGAAACAATGGAGCGTGCAAGTGACTTGGTGGAAATAATACATACCGATGTGTGCGATCCGATGAGTGTGGAGGCGCACGGTGGATATCGTTATTTTCTCACCTTCACTGACGATTTGAGTAGATATGGTTATGTCTACTTGATGAAGCACAAGTCTGAAACGTTTGAGAAGTTCAAGCAATTTCACAGTGAAGTTGAAAATCATTGTAACAAGAATATCAAGTTCCTACGGTCTGATCGTGGGGGTGAATATCTAAGTTTCGAGTTTGGTGCTCACTTAAGACAATGTGGAATTGTTTCACAGTTGACACCGCCTGGAACACCACAGCGTAATGGTGTGTCCGAACGTCGTAATCGTACTTCATTAGAGATGGTGCGATCTATGATGTCTCTTACCGATTTGCTGTTATCGTTTTGGGGTTATGCATTAGAAACAGCTGCATTCACTTTAAATAGGGCACCATAAAAATCCATTGAGACGACACCATACGAACTGTGGTATGGCAAAAGACCAAAACTGTCATTTCTTAAAGTTTGGGGATGTGATGCTTATGTCAAAAAGCTTCAACCTGAAAAGCTGGAACCCAAAGCGGAAAAGTGCGTCTTCATAGGTTACCCAAAAGAGACAGTTGGGTATACCTTCTATCTCAAATCCGAGGGCAAAGTGTTTGTTGCTAAAAACGGTGCTTTTCTTGAGAAGGAGTTTCTCTCGAAAGAATTGAGTGGGAGGAAGATAGAACTTGATGAGGTTGTCGAACCTCTAATCCCTCTAGATGGTGGCGCAGGGCAAGGGGAAACCCCTGTTGCTACGGCGCTGGTTGATGAGCAAGTTGTTGATGATGATCACGAAACTTCGGATCAAGTTGTTATCGGACCTTGCAGGTCGACAAGATCACGTACTGCTCCAGAGTGGTACGGTAATCCTGTCTTAACAATTATGTTGTTGGACAACAATGAAACCTGCGAATTATGAAGAAGCAATGGTGGTCCCGGATTCCAACAAATGACTGGATACCATGAAGTCCGAGATAGGATCCATGTACAAGAACAAAGTGTGGACTTCGGAAGTACTACCTGAAGGCCACAAGGCTATTAAGAACAAATGGATCTATAAGAAGAAGACGGACGCAGACGGTAATGTGACCGTTTATAAAGCTCGACTTGTGGCAAAGGGTTTTTCACAAGTTCAAGGAGTTGACTACGACGAGACTTTCTCACCGGTAGCGATGCTTAAGTCCGTCTGAATCATGTTAGCAACAGTTGCCTTTTACGATTATGAAATCCGGCAGATGGATGTCATAATGGCGTTCCTTAACGGTTTTCTTAAGGAAGAGTTGTATATGATGCAACCCAAAGGTATTGTCGATCCAAAGAATGGTAACAAAGTATGCAAACTCCAGCGATCCATTTATGGACTGGTGCAAGCATCTCGGAGTTGGAATAAGCGCTTTGATGAGGTGATCAAAGCATTTGGGTTTATACAAGTGGTTGGAGAATCTTGTATTTACAAGAAAGTGAGTGGGAGCTCTGTGGCGTTTCTAATATTATATGTGGATGACATATTGCTGATTGGAAACAACGTGGAGCTTTTGGAGAGCATAAAGGTTTACTTGAATAAAAGTTTCTCTATGAAGGACCTAGGAGAAGCTGCTTACATTCTAGGCATTAAGATCTATAGGGATATATCGAGACGCCTGATAGGACTTTCACAAAGCACATATCTTGATAAAGTTTTGAAGAAGTTCAAAATTGATCAGTCCAAGAAAGGGTTCTTGCCAGTATTACAAGGTATAAAATTGAGTAAGACTCAGTGCCCAACAACTGCAGAAGATAGAGAACAAATGAGTTATGTCCCCTACGCTTTAGCCATAGGTTCTATCATGTATGCAATGCTATGCACTAGACCAGACGTAAGCTTGGCCATAAGTATGGCAGACAGGTTTCAGAGTAATCCATGAGTGGATCACTAGACGGCGGTCAAGAATATTCTGAAGTACCTGAAAAGGACTAAGGAAATGTTTCTCATTTATAGAGGTGACAAAGAGCTCGTCGTAAAAGGTTACGTCAACACAAGTTTTGACACAGATCCGGATGACTCTAAGTCACAAACCGGATACATATTTATTCTTAATGGGGGTGCGGTAAGCTGGTGCAGTTCCAAGCAGAGCATCATAGCAGATTCTACATGTGAAGCGGAGTACATGGCTGCCTCGGAGGCAGCGAAGGAGTGTGTCTGGATGAAGCAGTTCATGACAGATCTTGGAGTTGTGCCGAGCACACTAGATCCATTAGCTCTGTTATGTGACAACACTGGTGCCATTGCCTTAGCAAAGGAACCAAGGTTTCACAAGAAGACCAGACACATCAAACGACGCTTCAACCTCATCCGCGACTACGTCGAAGGAGAGGACGTGAATATTTGCAAAGTGTACACGGATCTGAATGTAGCAGACCCGCTGACTAAACCTCTTCCATGGGAAAAACATGATCAACACCAGAACTGTATGGGTGTTCGATTTATTACAATGTAAATGGCATGGCAATGCGAGGACTAGATTATTGACTCTAGTGCAAGTGGGAGACTGTTGGAAATATGCCCTAGAGGCAATGATAAATAGTTATTATTATATTTCCTATTTAAAGATAATCATTTATTATCCATGCTATAATTGTATTGAATGAAAACATAGATACATGTGTGGATACATAGATAAAACAATGTCCCTAGCAAGCCTCTAGTTGGCTAGCCAGCTGATCAATGATAGTCAATGTTTTCTCGCTATATGCAAGTGTTGTCACTTGATAACTGGATCACATCATTAGGAGAATCATGTGATGGACTAGACCCAAACTATGAATGTAGCATATTGGTCGTGTCATTTTATTGCTATTATTTTCTGCGTGTCAAATATTTATTCCTATGGCAATGAGATCATATAACTCACTGGCACCGGAGGAATACCTTGTGTGTATCAAACGTCACAACATAACTGTGTGACTATAAAGGTGCTCTACAGGTATCTCCAAAGGTGTCAGTTGAGTTAGTATGGATCAAGACTGGGATTTGTCACTCCGTGTGACGGAGAGGTATCTTGGGGCCCAGTCGGTAATACAACATCACACACAAGCCTTGCAAGCAATATGACTAAGTGTAAGTCACGGGATCTTGTATTACGGAACGAGTAAAGAGTCTTGCCGGTACCGAGATTGAAATAGGTATGCGGATACCGACGATCAAATCTCGGGCAAGTAACATACCGAAGGACAAAGGGAATGACATATGAGATTATATGAATCCTTGACACTGAGATTCAACCGATAATATCTTTGGAGAATATGTAGGATCCAATATGGGCATCCAGGTCCCACTATTGGATATTGACCAAGGAGTACCTCGGGGCATGTCTGCATAGTTCTCGAACCCACAGGGTCTGCACACTTAAGGTTCGATGATGTTTTCGTATAGTTGAGTTATATGTGTGTTTACCGAATGTTGTTCGGAGTCCTGGATGAGATCACGGACGTCACGAGGGTTTATGGAATGGTCCGGAAACGAAGTTTGATATATAGGATGGTTTCATTTGGTTACCGGAAAGTTTTGGGCGATTCAGGTAGTGTACCGGGAGTGACGAATGGGTTCCGGGAGTTCAGCGGGAGGGGCCCACTCACCCGGGAGTGAGCCCAAGAGCATAGGGTAGCGCCACAAGTCCCTGGTGGTCTGGTGGATTCAGCCCAGGAGTCCCATGGCGCCACTTATAGAAATACCAAAAAGAAAAGAAAAAGAAAAGGAAAAAAGAGGAGGGGGGAAGGAAGGAGTGGACTCCTTCCCCCAAACCGAATTGGGCTTGGATTCCACCTCCCCCTTGGCCGGCGCACCCCTTGATGGCTTGGCCCTCAAGGCAAGCCTCCTCCCCCCTCCCTCCTATATATAGTGGTGTTTTAGGGCTGATTTGAGACAACTTTTGCCACGTGCAACTCAGATCTAGACACCATAGTTTTACATCTAGATCGTATTTCTGCGGAGCTCGGGTGGAGCCCTGCAGGAGTAGATCCTCACCACCATCGGAGCACCGTCACACTATCGGAGAACTCATCTACTTCTCTGTCTTGCTTGCTGGATCAAGAAGGTCGAGATCATCGTCGAGCTGTACGTGTGTTGAACGCGGAGGCGCCGTCTGTTCGGCACTAGATCGGAACAGATTGTGGGACGGATCGCGGGACGGTTCGTGGGGCTGATCGAGGGACGCGAAGAAGTTCCACTACATCAACCTCGTTTCTTAACGCTTCCTGCTGTGCGATCTACAAGGGTACGGAGATCCAAATCTCCTCTCGTAGATGGACATCACCGTGATAGGTCTTCGTGTGTGTAGGAAAATATTTGTTTCCCATGCAACGTTCCCCAACATGCACCTCCTTGGGTGCGGCGGTTAAAGAATACATCTTGGAAGCTTGATCCTTTGTTTCTACTCAATGGCCTCACATTTCGTGAAGGAGTCCTTGAGCTCTTGCTGCACCTAAGGAATCCTGGCCTCATGCTTGTCACCGACTGACCTCGCCGTCAACAGTTCGGCAGATGCTTGTTCGGGTGCCGCCTTTTGTTCGGAAACATCTTGCCTCACCTTGTTTAGCTCGGCCTTGAGCTTATTGACCTCCGCGGCGGCGACTACAGTTGTCATGCAAACACTTTGCACATAAGGATGCAATTAGAAATACCTCGCCTTGTTGTGAAAAATACTACTAATAGTCTAGTTCGAACTTACCTTGCGCGTCGTCGAACCGTTTGTTAAGCACGTCGAGCTCTTCCTCGGATCTCTTAAGCTCCGATTCATTTTTGCCAACTCCACGGAGTTGGGGCCTGCTGCCAAAGACGAGGCCTGCATAATTAATTTATACGTGTCATACTCGCAAGTTATCACATTTCTTTAATCCCCTCCTAGGTTATTTCTATCATCCTATCAATCTTGGAGGCTATGACTCATCTAAAAAAATTATATGTGTGTTTTCTGCACTACCTTAACCCCCGCATGAGTTTATCCAAACTCACACAGGGCTTGGGGTGTACTAAGTATGGGGATGGCTTATAAACCCATAAATTACAACTAGTTTGTAAAAAAGATATTACAAATTACCTTGAAACCAGTCAACAGGCCGTTGAAAACCCCCTTCAATCCACTATTAACGGATTGAATGCTTTGTAGAAATGCACTCACAAGAGTGCAGTGTCCTTAGGGATGGAGGAGTCATTCAAACCCTCCTCCATCACAGTTGGCCACCCGGTTTGGGGCCGCTCTCTTGCAGGAGGCTCCACGTGCGGCGTTGCAGTTTCTTCTCTCGAAGAAGCTGGTGCAGATGATTCCGGAGGCTGGGAAGTCTCCGGAAATGTCTCAGGAGAAATCCCGGGTTGTCTGGGCTCTCCGTCTTTTCTTTCCACGAGGGATGCATCCTCCTGGTCTCCGCCGGCCGAGGTGTTAGCCTCGGCCATGATATCATCACCCCCGACCCTCTTATTCGTCTCCGGGGGTGTAACACCCAAAATTTTGGCGGGGAATATTAATTCTTATTTTCTGCATTCTCTGCTTGTTTCAAAACCGTCCATTTCTTAATATTCAAAAAAATTTCCCTCCAAATAAAAACTTTTGAAAACTATTGTGGGACTTGAATATTTGGTTTAAAAGTATTTCATTTCATTTTTAGAATTCAGTAAGTAATATTTTTTTGCCAAGCTTTAATTCTGTAAAATGGCATTTTCATTCTTGTAAGGGCCTCTATTGCAGTGCAACCATTTTAATTATTCATTAAAAAAATCCACAAAAAATTGGAGAGGTCATGTGATGCATATAGATCACTTTTATGCAAAAACTTTCTTGGCCTTTTGAAAAATTTGAGCAAACCATCCTCATTTCTATTCTAGTTCAGTTTAGTAGTTTGAAGTGCAACCCTATTTTATTTTGCTCTAATGACCATGGGAATTTTCTTGCTTGTAATACACCCTACAAAACCTTAAGTCCAGAAGTTTAGCCCCATTGATATATTTTAAGCACATGGAATTAACCACTAGAGTTCCTGCCAGAAATGAACTTTTGTAAAACTTGCACTAACAAGTTTCTGTTGTTCCCAAACTAACCTTGCCATCATCTTTTCATCTACAGTGACCTTGCTATGGCAAGTTCGGTGTCAAAAAAGTTCTCTAGATGACCCTGGCATTTTTTCAAACACCTCATGTGCATGGCAAAATTTGGCAAGCTCTTAGTATGGCATTAGGTGAGTGCTTTCCTTGCCAAAACATGTCCCTTAGCATGCACTTTCCTTCTAGCCTAACCCATGTGGAGTTTCATCTGCATTAGAGACACCTAGGGAGGTTTGGCATTTCATTGAGCACCTGAAGTGCATGCTCTAGCGCGGCCAGAGCGTGTGTATTGCACGCGCGTGTGCCGAGTCGCCGCGTCCACCTACACCGTGCCCCATGGCTCTTCCCTACTTGTAGATCGGTGCCCCCGTCCTCTCTAGTTTGCTAGCATCACGCCGACCACCCACTGGCTCCTTGAAGCACCGCCATCGTAGCCCTTCGCGGCTAGACGCCAGCCGCGCTCACCTCTGCCATAGTCAGCGCCGCCCAAACCTTCTCCGCTTGCTAGCTCGCCCCTAGAGTAGCGTAGAGCTCGTCCCCTAGCTCCTGCCGCCATTCCAGCCTCGCCACGTCGCCCCCGTGCAACAAAGGTGGTGCACCGTCATGCTTATCCATGCCCATCGCCGAATCGACCTCCCGTCACTATAAATAGAGCATCATCAAGCCTGCAGCACACTCCATTAGCCTCCATTCATCCATAGAGAGCCCTCTCGGCAGCCAATCGACCAGAGCTAGCCACCTTCCTCGATTCCCAGTCAATTCCGACCGTCGGTGCTCCCTGTTAAATTCGCCTCAACTAGAGCCTCTCTACCCTATCTCTCCTTGACAACAATTCTCCCTCGACCGCATGGATTGTTTCCCCCTCATGGCTTAGCTCGGGAACCACCATAGGCCGAAGCCCATCCCTACCCGTAGCCGTTGTCCATCAGAGACTATGTCACCGATGACCTTGCCCACGTGTCCGACCGCACAGACCATCGGGAGGACCATCGGGATCCTATGGATCCATTCTCTCACTCAAGGCCCCGTGACAAGCTGCCGCTCGTTGGCAATGATCGCCAGAGTGGGCGCCTCCATTCGGCCTCAGGAAGGTGAAGGCGGGGTGGACTGGTCAAACCTGACCAGTGGGCTAGGAGGACCCACTGTCAGTGACCCACACGCCGCACCCGCTGGTTTTAAGTGAAAACTATATTCCGTGGAATACGTCTTCGTTTAAGGGGAAAGCATAAGCATCGCTGAACCGTTTTCTTTTGTAGTTTTATTTTAAAATGAGAGAGTTGATCCAACTTAGACTGCCTCTAACTTTTAAAATATAACTCCAAATGATTTAATTCCTTTTACCACATTCTTCAAATTTACTCTAGTTTATTTTAGTATTTCTTTCAAAATTTTACAAACAACTTTCCGGTACTATTTTAGAATTGTGTGTTGATTTGAATATTTTCAAAAATAGGAAATGGAGGGAAGATTAAACTTTCAAAAGTTTTGGAGTGCCCTCTGCCTTTCTACATACTCAATGCAAGCATCTTGAACACTGATATGATTTGGTTGAGTGATTGTTTGTGGTTGTGCATAATTTTCATAGGTATAGTGTGGAACAAACATTTTGATATGAAGATATTGCATGCATAATTACAAGTGGTCAAACCTTCATTTATGTTAAACATGAAGTGCATGTGATAGTAGTCCCCTCTTCATGCCACACATGTAAGTCCTAGCCGGATGAAATCCAGAGAAAGGTTATGTCTCAGGTAGACACGAGCATGGGATGGATATCCCATTGTGACGAGGATGATGAGTGGAGGAATGGTAGGGCATGATAGGAGTGACTCTATCAGAAAAATTGTGAAGAAAATTTGTTGTGCTAACCATGCAGGGAAGACATAAACCTCCCGATTCAACCATTGATGTAGTCTTGTTCTAGTAACCCGCATACTTGCTTCATGCTACCACTTGTCCCTGCCACAAGTAGCGTACGGTTCAGTAAGTCGTCAACCCCTTTCTTGGCACACACCATACAGAGAGGCCATAGTGGAAGATATTAGAGGCATCTGGTAGGCATACCACTTTGTCCCGGGGCATGGGTGTTAAGGTTGGACCGAGGGGGTAGCACCCCTGTTTGCGCGTGATATAAATATGTTGATCCCATGCTAATCGAGATTGTGGTATCCCCACTTAGAGTTTTCATTAATGTGTGCCGTGGGTGATTCCAGGCATCGGGAAGTTAAACTGGTGTGTGAGGGTTAGGTATGTTTTCAACTCAAAGGCCGTAATCGAAATTAGATCTCTGGTTGACTAAAGAAATTTGTTAGTCGTGGGTAAGGAGTAGACCCTCTGTAGAGTATAACATCTATTCGAATAGCCGTGTCCATGGTTAAGGACTACACTCTGGGATAGGTCAAGTGCTGGTCTTTAAAGGAATTAATTAAACCATGATGATAATCATGAATCATGATGGATGATCATAATTACTAACATTCTGTTGTGGACTAACCTCTTCCCTTATATGAATTTTGAGTGTCCCTGGGATGGTTCTACCTCGTGGATACTCATCATTATTAATTTCTTATAAGCCCTTTATGTGGTGTTGCTCAAACGCCAGACTGGGGCCCTCATGATTTTATTTACTCATTGATATTATAAGCCCTTTATGTGGTGCCGCTCAGACGTCCGACTGTGGCATGCATGTCATTAATTTCTTTATGAGCCCTTTTCATGGTGTTGTTCGAGACGCCTGAGTGTGGCAACTCTTATTATTTTCATATAAGTCCTTTATGTAGCATCGCTTAGACGCCCAACTAAGGCATGTTGTATATTTGTATATTTTTGAGGTGTCTCTCCAGACACTCGATCAGATCATTTTATTTTCTTGGAATCTTTGGGAGGACTACCACCCAATGTTCCATTTTATTTGTATCCTCATTCTTTGATTGTTTATTTATTTTTAGTATGGATAAACTACCTGCTTACTCAAATTTATGAATTTATCTTATGACTAATTGCATATCCGTAATTAAATTCAGTGCATGCAACTCATCTGTTGTATTATGTTTGTCTTCATGAAGTTTGCGAGTACATTCAAACGTACTCACTGGCTTGTCTCAGGCTATTGTTGGCAAGATTTCTATTTGAAGAGGATCATTGTGACGCCAACTCTGGAACCTAGGCATCAAAGGTAGCAACATCGCGACATAGGAGGAGTTATCCAGGTTAGTTGTTCCTATGGGAAATGGAGTCCCATAGACGATGGAGATCCACGAACCGCTTGTACTCCAAATTTTGTAAATGCTTGGATATTTTGTATGAAGGATGTGTCCACCAGCTAACAGTAATCATGAGGATGGTGGGCACAAGTTTCATTTGCTGGGAAATTTATATCCTAGAAAATAGGCCCTGACAACCTTGGTATCAGAGCCGACCCTCGCGGTTACACGAGCATGCACGAGTGAGCTGTGCCAGTATGTGGCGCATGGCGCGTGTGGCAAGTTGTGGTACACTGCATGGCACATTTGCTGGACTGGACGCACCTATGTGTACAAAGAAGGAACGTTCCTGATGGGTCGATGAGGACTTTGGTTCCTTCGAGTGGGGGTGTACATGAGAGCCTGGCTTAATAGGAATGATAGACTACTCGTATAAACAAGGAATTCCTTCTTTTTTGGGAGCCCATTTGAAAAGAACTCCAAAGTTAAGCATCCTTAGCTTGGAGCAATTTTAGGATGCGTGACCGACCGGGAAGTTGATCCCGGGTGCGCACAAGTGATGAAAAAGTGCGCATGAAAGACTAGTGTTGGTATGTGGGGCCAGTCTAGATCCCGCCAAACGTAACGGGTGTTACATTTGGTATCAGCTTGCAGCTCGAGAGGCTATAGTTCAACTTTGGCACCTGTCGTCAAGGGTTAACTGCCGCTTGTTTTACTACTACCCTAGTCGTGAGGATTATAGCAGGCCACCCCAAATCACCAACGGAGACCATGAGACGGACCCACCATGTTGCATTTTGTGCGCTACATAGAACGCAAGAGGCACTGTTCAAGCAGGTCACCCTCAACCTGATTGCAACTCGCGGAGAACTAGGTCGCCTGACCTCGAGGAGAAGAGCAGCGGAGCCCGATGCCACCAATCCAGTAGTGTTGTTCGTGAGATCGACCAAGGCCTTGAGGTCTACCCCTACTGCCGACCCAAATCATGTGCCCGTCTCCCCGAAGGATCTCAGTCGCATCTTTTGGATTTTCGCCAACGGGACGGTAGCCACGGCATACCGCGATAGAAATCATCGCTACCCCAACCATGTAGTTCCGCATTCTACCCCAAACAACCACGACACCATAGTCCGAGAAGCCTCGACATCCGCGAGACCCACCTAACTAGATGTCAACAAAGTAATCTAAGCCACTAGAGTAGTAACCAACCTTAGTATTCCTACGCCCTGTAATATTGTGAGCTGGTATTATCATGATTAAATTGGCAGACTGTTTGTGTGCCATTATTTTTAATAGTACCACATGTGGCCATGCGTATATTTTTTTGACTACAGAGTAAGTTATGGACGTGACTACTAGGAACCAACCTAGACGACAACCATACTAATATGTCACATTTTGTGAATTATATATCTCACATTAGAGCAAAGCCGACAACCAAGATTGACCCACCCTAAAGTGTGTGCCCTAGCTCAACACTATATAAGGAGTCACCCCGTAACCATTCCCAGCACCCTCACCTTGTGCACTACCTTCACATCCATTTCCCCATGTCGCGCCATGGGATCCATCTGAGAACCCCGGATGCAACCCCATGGAGTTTTGCTACGATACTATGGGATTTTACCCGCAGTACAATGGGTTCTCCCCACCCAACCCAGTACGGCCTGTTCAAATCAAGGATCACTTCCACCGCCTCGAAATATTGGGCAGTTGTGCACATCCCACCAGTAGACCCAAACCAAGACCCTACCAAAGTCTCCTTCATTGGGAAATCTACGCAGACTCCACAAATGGCCATAGAGGTTGCTGCCTACAAAGCAGTTACCCGCCTTCTATTCGCAATACCCTATGCAAGTGAACATGGGTATTATTACTTCCCCAACCGTGCAGCAACCGGAGAAGAATCATCATTTCCTAGCACCCGAGCAGAGAGAGATCCGACATTAATCAAGCTTGTGCAGTATGTCATCACTCAAGAGCGTTTGACCTAGCAAGTGATAGATTTTCTCTAGACACTTGCTGTTATGAATCCTCATATCGCCATTGGCAGACTGATACATCTCTAACATATCTACAATTTTTGTTTGTTCCATGCTGATATATTATCATTATAGAATACTTTTGGGGTCTTTATTTATCAATTTATATTACTTTTGAGCAGTAACTTATTGACCCAGTGCCTAGTGTCAGTTGATGTTTTCTGCATGTTTTTCACTTTTCAGATTTTCAATACGAAACGAATCCAATTGACCTGAAACTTATTGGAGATTTTTTCTGGACCAAAAGAAGACCACCAAGCAACGTAGGAAGGCCGGGGGCCACACGAGGGCCCCACAAGCCAACTCGGCATGGCCTGGAGGCGCACTATTGGCTTGTTGGCCCCTCAATGTCCTCCTGACCGTGTTCTCTAGAATATTTTGATTCACTTGTTCTATGGAATATTTTCATTCACTTGTTCTGCTTTTTATTTGTTGGTATATTTTGTTTGTCTCACAAAAAATAAAAATACAAATTATTTATCTTTGCTTGTTACTAGTTTTATTGTTTGACGCCATGGCTAGCTCTCCTCCGGATATGCCTCATCCTCCTTAATTTGGAGAGGGTTCCCCAATCTTGGATTTTACGCAAGTAGGTGAGGAGTCACTGAAAGAAGCTTGGGATAGATTACTAGTAATACAAGTTGATGAGGACATGGCTACCTTGGATACGACCAAAAATATTTCATATTTGCATATTTATGAGGTGATTTATTGTAATAATTATACAATACTTTATTTATTCTAATACATAACAAAAATACTTCACATATTTTTACTTCATGCCTAAATGCAGAATTGTCGAACGCTTGCACGAAAGAAGATAAAGGAAGAAGAAATGATTAGGTGTTGTTCAAGAAGTCCTCTCACATCAAAGAAAATGATTATTTTCTATTCAAGAATTTCTCTCACGTCACTTTTAGCCCAAGAGAAGATAAAGTCCAAGTCTCTCACGTTGTGGACTCAGATTCGGACTGCATAGACACACATATCTCAAAACGTCAACAACGTTTTCATACGGACTCTGAATTGGGTGATTCATTTTTGTCTGAAAGTAGATTTTTACTATGTTCCAGCCAAATTGGAATGACCTAAAATTCATTCGGAGCATGGATATATTAACGAAACAATCTAAGGTTGCACCAGAATCTGAATCAAAATACAAGTCCAAAGGTGTTACATCACCTCCACTTGGTCCCATAGGCCTTGTACGACATAGGGTTAGTTTTAGGCTGCCTTGGGACGTCCTCCCACCTCCTTGGCCGCCACCCCTTCCTCCTATATAAGTAGATTAACCTAGTAGCTTTTTTGCTTGGGATTTGTTTAGTTAAAAGTTAGCCATTGCAAATTCGTGTACTTCGTTTGTGTCCAACGACCAGACAAAGACCGCTTTCGGATCCCCACCCTTATCTATACTTCATATATATTTTCAATATTCAGATTGCTTTCATCATATTCTTGCTTGCTATTCGATTGCTTGTAGGAAGAGACCTTCGTGGTCAGGTTGATCGTGCTCTGGTGTGGTCAATAAAATTTTGGAGTTGATTTAGGAATTGCTAAGGCGCAATGTCGTGCACGTTTGTAGTCAGATCGTCAAATTCGTATCCACCAAATCTCTAGCCACCATCTGATCGAAACACCGGGACACTCGCCTCTATCAAGTGGTATCACTTTTCAGGTTGCTCGGTGAGAATTACCAGTTATCCCTAGATTAGATTTATTTTTCGTACCTATTGCCAAAGAAAAAGCCACACAATTTTTTTTAGTTCTATTCATCCTTTGTCCAAGCCAGTCTGAGGCTTTGTAATTTTCTTTCCAGTGCCTGCATAGTTGAATGATCGGTTGCATCGTCGTGTCTAGTTGCTCGTCTTAGTGTCTAGTTCCTTTAGAGTTTTGAGTTCTATTCACGTTAATCACACCACCGCTACATCATTATCCCTTCTATATTCGCCCACCACCATCCATCAATATTCAATGGGTGCTCCAATTGTTCATTGTCATTATCATACTTGAGATCGTTCCCATCTGTGCTTGATCCAATCCACATCTTGTTTGGTTGTTGGAGAGAAGAGAAAAAAAGTGAGAGCAAAAAAAAGAGAAAAAAAGAAATAAAAAAGTGAGAGAAAAATAGAGAGAAAAAGGTAAAAAAAGTCAGAGAAAAAAAAGAGAAGAGAAAAAACAATTTTCGGATCTATTTAGACTCAATCCCGTATGTGAATTCGGATTGAAAACGCTTTTGTACAGTGTTTAGTAAAACAGGTGTATCTTTCTCATACGAAATCCATTTTGGCTTCACGAGTACTCAAATTCGAGCTATCGACGAACCGCATCTGAATAGTTCATGAAGCATGTTCATTATTATCACATCCAAATCGGCTTATAAATAGGACATTTTGCCCTCCGAAGGTCGTGAACACAGTTTGTGAATAGTTTTCAGGTCCGTTCCCGAACTTTTTGACTCCTCATACGAGATCGGAATTGAGTGGTTCTTTTTGCATTTAAAAGCTTGGGTAAGTGGAAATATTGAGAAAAAATATCATAAATTTGACATAATATTTTCTGGGGGAAAGTTGTAGAGAGAGTTTTGGTATATCATGCTTAGCGCTCATTTATCATCATTATCCCTACTGCCATTGTGATCTTCACTTATATCTTGCTATTTTGAGCTACTTCATATCATCCGTTTCTGATAGTTATGGTATGCCGTGACTCCATTAGTGTTTTAGGCTCGCCTCTCTAGTATGGTCTAGCCTAGGACGAACACAATACCGTCATTGAGCGTTTATTCAACATTACGTCTCTGAATTGATTATTGCTCATATTTTGCTATCATATATTAAGCCTTCCAAGCTCCACATATTTCTACATCATGTATACATACGTTCACCTGGTAATCACTTTACTCAATATTCGGAGATATTGATACCGTCGGCTGTCGGTCACTTGCCTGCTGCATGGTAAGAATTTGTAAGACATTGATATTTTCTTTACTCTCAGCGTTATATCACCACATACCAATAGTTCATAGGAACAATATTCTTGGATTTTTTTACTGGTCATGACAGGATCCAGAGTTCTCAATTCATGGTCTTCTTCGATCGAGGGAGACGTGCCACCAAAACAACCGTTACTAAAGGTGCATAGAGATCCAAATGCGCATGATCATGTTAATATTTCTATACCACCATTAATGGCCGTCTTAGATCTGCTTTATATATTGAATGGGAATTTGAAATAAATGATATATTTTATTTCCATAATTTTGCTGAACATAAGAAAGTTAAGGCTGTGGTTGGTTCTTTCATCGGTTATGCTTCAGTTTGGTGGAGCGGATAGTGTCGGTTACACCCTCATTATATACCTACTACTTAGGATGATTTGAAACTTGCCATGAAACATACATTCTGTAAGGATCGATATGGTTGACTAGAGGGGGTGTGTGAATAGGAAACTAACAATTTTAAGCTTTTCTTTAAACAAATTCGGTTTAGCAACGAATAGGTTGTCTAGATATGCAACTAGGTAAGCAACCTATATTATGCTAACACAACACTAATAAGAAAAGAGTAAATACAAGTAAAGGTAAGAAATAACCACAAGTGGAACCGATGAAGAGGAGGATGTGTTCCCGAAGTTCCTTCCTGTTGATGGGAAGTACGTCTCCGTTGGAGCGGTGTGAAGGCACAAAGCTCCCCAAGATGCCACTAAGGCCACCGTATTCTCCTCACGCCCTCACACAATGCGAGGTGCCGTTATTCCACTAAGTGATGCCCTTGAAGGTGGCAATCGGACCTTTACAACAAGGTTGGGGCTCACTACACAACTTAATTGGAGGCTCCCAACAAAACCATAGAGCTTCACCACAATGGATTGTGCTTACGAGGTGACCTCTTCCGTTTAGGGTGCTCAAACACCCAAGAGTAACACAATCCGCACAAGAACTTGGGGGAATCAATTTTCCTTTGGTGGAAGTGTAGATCTAGGTCTCATCCTTCAATCCCTAGCAAGACAACAAGTTTGGGTGGCTAGGGACATAGATCGGGCAAGAAAGCTTCACTGCATCAATGGAGGAGAGAGAGAGATGTAAGAGATAAGGGGGAGGAAGAAGAGCACCCCCTTTATATACCCCCCTAGTTTTCTAACCGTTACACCAAAATTGCACTCGGTGGTACCACCGGTTGCTGGGCCAATACAACCTGAGTTCCGATTTTAGAGGAACAACCGGTCGACCACCGCCTACAACCGGGCCAAAACAGGAAGTTGGCCCACGGGTGTCACCAGCCATGGCTGGTGGGTGTGGCAAAGTCCCAAGTAGTACAACCGCTTGGAACACCGGTAGTACCGACTATATTCAATATAGCGGTACAACCGGGCCACCAGCGCCCAACAACCGTAGTGAAATGGAACTGTGTCCGGTGGTGACCCAGTGCAGGGGTGGTACAACCACCCAACCACTGAGCGATACAACCGCCCACAGCACTGGTACAACCGGTCAATATAGAAAAAACTAGGATTCCCTTCTCTCCAAGATGCATTGGAACACGGTGGGTGCAACAGAGTTAGAGAAGAGTTGATTCACCCATAGCCTTCCAATGTGGATTCCCTCTTAATAGTATAGGATCCCTACAACCAAAGAAAATAAACACGTAGGGACCACTTCTTCAATCTTTTTCGTCTAGAGGAAATGCCTAATTGTCTTGTGTCTTAACAAATGGTACCCACATACTTGACACCCGGTTAGATAACATAGTGAGTTGTCATCATCACCAAAATAATTAAGCAGGAGAATGCCCTTACAATCTCCCTGTTTTGGTGGATGATGACAACAACACAATTTGCATCGATGATCTCTCAAGTAGAAGCGAAGCACCCCCTCACTGAGTGCCTCAGATGAGATAGAGCCAGGATTGGAGCTCCCCCTTGGAGTTAGATACCATACACAGGGTACATACAGAATTTCAACAATTGAGGAGCATATGTACGAGATAACGAGTAGAGCTTTAAATGATACAGGAAAATAATAAACATGGTCTCCATAATATGCAAATAGTCTCCAGATGATAGATTCAAGACCAACTAACAAGCAAATAAGAGTTCAAATTTGAAAAAAACACGAAAGATACTAAATGACTGCAAAGCCCCCATGCAAATCTCGTCAGGCTATAGCTCTCCCCCTTTGGCATCAAGACACCAGAAAGGAAAAGGGCGATGCTAGCGCCCCGGTACTCAGTAAATCTCATCAGATCCATCTGAGTCCTCGGAATCCTCATCATCATCACCACTAGCAGGCTCCTCATCAGCACCATCATCACTATCAGACCCCTCTGGAGTAGCAGTAGCAGATGAGGTAGCAGGATAACCCGAGACCTCATCATCTGTCCAAGAGCTATGACCATAGATCCACTTCTCCTCAGGGGTGATGGACTTCTCAAAACCACTCGCAGCCTCAAGCTTGAGAGCCCTCATAATCTCAATCTGTCAGCACCGAGCAAGCTTCTCGTTGACATGGGGTTTATATAGCTTCTCCTGAGCATGAGTTTGTAGGCAGAGGGTCTTCTTCAACTTATCTGAGAACTTGGATACCCAAGAGGGCTTGGCAGCCGCAGGAAGCTTAAAGTCATTGTCAATTGAAGTAGCAAAGACATCCTAAGGAGCATCATCGGGAAAGCGGGTTGCAGCATGCTTCTTCTTCTGGAGTTGCTTGATCTCATTCTCAGTAATACTCACAGGAGAAGAGAGAGGCTCGCCAGGCCTCCAGTCTACCCACCTAGAGTTGAGGAAGCACATAATGGATGGAGCATACTTGGGGACCAATTTGTAGTGAACTATGGAGTAAAGCTCTTCCCATAACCATTTTGAAGCATCAGATGTGGCCCCAGTGCCAGCCATCTCCTTCATAGAAACAAGCAGATCAACAAAAATAACCACGAATCTCATCTTGATTGCCCACCTTGGTCAGGAGAGCATTCTAGAAAACATGGTGCAAAATATCATATACTGGCAACAAGTCCTTGGAGGAGCTAGCAATCCCACGCCCTGGAATTTATAAGGGAGCAAGCTTCACCTTACCCATTGGATGAGGCCGATCATGAGGATGAATGCCGCCATCCCTAGTGAGCCCTGTATCATCATAGCCAAGAGCATTGCAAAAGGAACGCCTCGGGACCCCGAAGAGTTCATCACGACACATGAAGGTAAGCGTACGAGCGTCATCTGTGCCAAAATGAACCATGGCATAGAAGTGGTGAATGAGATGCACATCGAAGGGACAATTGAGTGTCATGAGCTTCAGCAGGTCAAATTCCTCACACAGAGTATAAGCTTCTCCAAAGTAGTCAATGTTATTCTTCCAGTGCTCAATGTCAATAATCCACTTCTTGGCAAACTTGTTATTGTGGTAGTCATAGAGATCATGCACAATGCACATCTAAAGCACATTCCGGAACTGAGGGGTGGTCCAGGAGTGAACAATGGGCACCACATATGGATTCTGGAATCAAACCTGCTCCCAATCAACTTGCTTCCATTTGTGAATCAGCTAGGCAGTTTTCTTCTTCGCTGCTAAGGATTTTGCACAGTGAGAGGGATTGGTAGGTATCACCACTTCTTCGCGCTCAGAGTCATCCATGAGCCTACACCTGCGTGCACGCTTCTTGGTGTTCTTCCGAGGAGCAGAGTGAGAGCCAGAGCCTTCTACACACACACACACCAGAAAAACACACACAAAGCAACCTGGAAAAGATTAGAGGATTGTACACAAAAGCAAGAATATATTAGGTATGCAAAGTAAAACAAAGAAGCAATGACATTGGAACCAGCCAGGCCGGTTGTACCGGTCACGGGGGCGGTTGTACGCTAATGAAGGTGATTGTACCGCTGACTGAGGGAGACCGGTTCATCCGGATCTGAGACCAATGCCAGTGGTTCGAGGTTCTAAGAGCATAACTAATACGAAGTATATAGATGATATCCTCCTACCAATAGTATTATCCATAAAAAACGCAAAACCTAGCAATGCCCTAAGAAGAAGGAGATCCGATGAGGACGATCCAAAAGAAGAAGGAGGAAAGGCATTACCGGCGTCCATTGGAGGAGAGCAGGGAAGGGAGGGCCTCCACGGAGTGAATCCGCAGGGGGGCACCAGATCCGGGGTGCCGAAGGCACACCGGCGTGGTGGAAACGGTAGCAGGAGACGAGGGAATCGAGGGGATAGGTTGGGCACAAAGGGGAAACTGAATACCCCTTCGTCGTGACCATCGCTTTTAAGCGCCGGTTGCCGCACCGGTTGTAGCGCTCCGAGGAGCGGTTGTACCAGTCCAGTACAGCCTGGGGGTGAGCCGTTGAACCGCTAACTGTCACCGATTGAACCGCTGGAGATGAGGGCAATGGGGAATAGAGGTTGTACCGCTTGAGCCACCGGTTGTACCGCCCTGCCTAAGTCTCCATCACATAGAAACAAAGCGTACAAGGGAATGGAGAGGGTTTGATGGGTGAGGAGGGCTTGGGACAGGGAGCAGGCAAGGGAGTATGGTGGGGAAGTCCCAAGGTGACTGTGAAGAGCCACAAAAAGAGGAAGGAACACCTTGAGGGATTCCACACCTAAAAGATTTAAGAGAGGCAAAAGATGCAACGAAAATTTTAAGAACACCAAGGGTAAATCCTCACTAAGAGGTGGCGGTGGCGGAGTCCACCTATGTTTGAGTGAACTGGTATGGCACTGTGAAGATTTTAACCTTGGGCCCATGACCAAAACTCGTGTTTGTTGCACAAGTACCATCTAAAAATGGCGAATGTGAAAGATTTGATTGTTTTATGCATAATAGGAGGTGGGATAGTTCATTGAGAAAACTAGACTCCCCCTAAATTAATGCCTACATCTAAACGCAATATAATGATGAGAGTGGTGGAATGTGCCAGGTTTCAATGTACATTGCTCAAATCATTGATATTAAGATCATGCCTTAACTCGGGAAACCTTGCTTCATTCAAAGGTTTTGTGAAGATATCTGCAAGCTGTTCATTAGTGTTGAGGTAGATGAGGTCAATCTCCCCGCGCTTGATATGCTCCTCGATGAAGTGGTGATGAATAGTGATGTGCTTCGTCTTACAATGTTGAACCCGGTTGTTGGAAATTGAGATGGCACTAATATTATCACAATAAAGAGGCACTTTGTCACATGTGACACTGTAATCCTTTAAAGTTTGCCTCATCCAAAGTAACTGAGCACAACAACTTGCAGCAGCCACATATTCAACCTCGATGGACGAGAGAGAAACACAATTTTGTTTCTTGGAAAACCAACTGACCAGAGAGCGGCCAAGGAATTGGCAGCCTCTAGAGGTTGACTTCCTATCCACACGGTCTCCTTCCCAATCCAAGTCCGAATATCCTGAGAGATCAAATGAAGCCCCTTTGGGATACCATAAGCCAAAGTTTGGGGTATGAGCCAAATCTCGAAAGATTCGCTTGACTACCACATAGTGGCTTTCCTTAGGTGCGGATTGAAACCGTGCACATATTCCCACACTCAACATAATATCTGGTCTAGATGCACATAGGTAAAACAGAGAACCGATCATAGAGCGGTATACCTTTTGATCCACGACTTTACCATTGGGATCGAGATCAAGATGTAAGTTGATAGGCATTGGAGTGTTGGCCTTGGTAGGTTTGAGATCATCCATCTTGAACCTTCTGAGAATTTCTTGATTGTATTTTGCTTGATTGATGAAGGTGCCTTGACTTTGTTGCTTGACTTCGAACCCAAGGAAAAACTTCAACTCTCTTATCATAGACATCTAAAACTCTTTAGTCATTAGAGCAGCAAATTCTTCATTAAAAGCTTAGTTAGGAGAACCAAAGATAATATCATCAACATATAGTTCGCATATGAACAAGTTCCCCTTGACCTTCTTAGTAAAAAGAGTGGGGTCAATTTTCCCAACTTCAAATCCACGATCATATAACATCTCGGTAAGGTGCTCATACCACACACATGGGGCTTGTTTAAGGCCATAGAGTGCCTTGTCGAGAACATACACATGATTAGGGAACTTGGGATCCTCGAACCTCGGGGGTTGTTTGACCTAGACCAAATCCTTATGGGGACCATTAAGAAATGCACTCTTCACGTCCATTTGGTATAACTTGAAGTTATGATGAGATGCAAATGCAAGCAAGATGCGAATAGATTCAAGGCGAGCAACAGGAGCAAAAGTTTCAGCGTAGTCGATACCCTCGACTTGGGAGTAGCCTTGTGCTACTAATCTTGCCTTGTTCCGAGTGATGACACCGTTTTCATCTTGCTTGTTCTTAAATATACACTCAGTCCCAATGACATTGTGGTTCTCTGTGGGTCTTGGCACCAGTCGCCATACTTTTTTGCGCTCGAAGTTGTTGAGTTCTTCATGCATGGCTTCAACCTAGTCCATGTCTTCGAGAGCCTCTTGTACCTTTCGTGGTTCAATGCACGAAACAAACGCATGATGGGAACTAAAGTTTAATAATTGACGACAAGTAGTTACCCCTTTCTGTAAGTTGCCATAGAAATTCTCCATCACATTAGAAAGATTTTTGAACGTTTTGGTATTCTTGATAGCGCGTCTTTCTTGAATCTCCTCAGGGGTAAGCTGACAAGCCTGTAAACGACCTTTGCTGCCTTTTTGACTTGGACGTTTATCTTGAGCTTGATTGTGTTCATGTTCTTGCTCTTGATATTGAGGTTGGTCCTGATCTTGAGCCTGCTCTTGATCTTGAGCATTCTCAGAGGAGTGAACAGGACCGAGGACATCAGTTGGTGCAGGACCATATTGAGGTGGATCTTCTACTTGATCGGGATTACTGGGATGAGGGCTGTCAGAGTGTCCTTCAGAAGCATGTGGGTCTTGCGTCACTGATGGGTCCACGTGAGTGGAACATTGTCCTTCTCCTTCAGTCATAAGGGGTTCCTCAACGGGCAGGAAGTATCTCACGCCCATTCTTCTTATGGCTTGGGGAGGAATTTCATCACCTACATCACAAATACCACGTCTCCTCAATGAGTCCAGAGGACTTGTTGAGGACATGATAAGCGCGAGAGTTTGAAGCATAACCAAAAAATATGCCCTCTTGAGCTCTGAGTTCAAATTTGGACAAACGAGCACCTTTCTTAAGAATGAAACACTTACAACCAAACACCCGGAAGTACGTGAGGTTGGGCGTGTTGCCGGTAAGAATTTCATATGGAATCTTGTTCAAACCTTTGCGAAGGTAGAGCCGATTGGATGCATGATATGCAGTGTTGATGGCTTCAGCCCAAAAGTTATATGGAGATTTAAACTCCGCTATCACGGTTCTTGATGCATCCATCAGCGTCCGGTTCTTCCTTTCCGCCACACCATTTCGTTGAGGAGTCTAAGGAGCTGAGTATTGATGCTTGATTCCTTCATCACTTATAAATTCATTTAGGGTGCAGTTCTTGAACTTGGTGCTATTGTCACTTCTGATCATCAATATCTTTGCATTGTGTTGGTGTTGAGCTTTGATGACCCACAAGTATAGGGGATCTATCGTAGTTCTTTCGATAAGTAAGAGTGTCGAACCCAACGAGGAGCAGAAGGATCTGGCAAGTGGTTTTCAGCAAGGTAATATCTGCAAGCACTGAAATTATTGGTAACAAGTAGTTGTGTGGTGAGATGATTCGTAGCAAGTAGCAAGTAAAAAAAGTAACAACGGTGCAGCAAAGTGGCCCAATCCCTTTTGTAACAAGGGACAAGCCTGGAAAAAGTCTTATATGAGGAAAAACGGTCCCGAGGACACACGGGAATTTTTGTCATGCTAGTTTTCATCATGTTCATATGATTCACGTTCGTTACTTTGATAGTTTGATACGTGGGTGGACCGGCGCTTGGGTACTGCCCTTACTTGGGAAAACATCCCACTTATGATTAACCACTCTTGCAAGCATACGCAACTATGAAAGAAGAATTAAGACAAAGTCTAACCATAGCATTAAACTAGTGGATCCGAATCAGCCCCTCACGAAGCAACGCATAAACTAGGGTTTAAGCTTCTGTCACTCTAGCAACCCATCATCTACTTACTACTTCCCAATACCTTCCTCTAGGCCCAAATAATGGTGAAGTGTTATGTAGTCTACGTTCACATAACACCACTAGAGGAAAAACAACATATAATACATCAAAATATCGAACGAATACCAAATTCACATGACTATTTATAGCAGGACTTATCCCATGTCCTCAGGAACAAAAGTAACTACTCACAAAGCATAATCATGTTCATGACCAGAGAGGTAATGAGTAGCATCAAAGATCTGAACATAAACTCTTCCACCAAGTAATCCAACTAGCATCAACTACAAAGAGTAATTAACACCACTAGCAACCTTACAAGTACCAATCGGAGTCGCGAGACGGAGATTGGTTACAAGTGATGAACTAGGGTTTGGAGATGAGATGGTGCTGATGAAGATGTTGATGGTGATGAGTCCCCTCCGATGAGAGGAGTGCTGGTGATGACGATGGCGACGATTTCCCCCTCCGGGAGGGAAGTTTCGTCGGCAGGATCGTCCTGCCGGAGCTCTAGATTGGTTCTGCTCAAGCTCCACCTCGTGGCGGATTTTTTCGAGACCGAAACCCTTCTTGTAGCAAAAGAGGGGAGACAGTGGGCCAGCAGGGAGCCCACAAGCCCCCTGGGTGCGGCCAGGGGGGTGGCCGCGCCTAGCAGGCTTGTGGCCACCTGCTCGCGCCCCTCTGGCACTTCTTCGGCCCAATATTTTTTATAAATCCCCAAAAAAATCCACGTTGATTTTCACGGCTTTTGGAGTTGCGCAGAATAGGCATCTCAAACTTGCTCCCTTTTTAGGCTAGAATTCCAGCTGCTGGCATTCTCCCTCTTCATGTAAACCTTGCAAAATAAGAGAGAAAAGGCATAAGTATTGTACCGTGAAGTGAAATAACAGCCCAAAAAGCGATAAATATGAACATGAAAGCATGATGCAAAATGGACGTATCAACTCCCCCAAGCTTAGACCTCGCTTGTCCTCAAGCGAAAGCCTAGATCAATAAACATGACCACATGTTTAGGGAGAGAGGTGTCGACAAAACAAGATACGAACATGCAGGCATCATGATCATGATCAGAACAGCAATACAAACATATAATCTCTCATGCTAAAGTGACAATTCCTTCACAAAGTAAAGTATGGATCAAGAACCTTGCCGATAATTAACGACCGATAGCCTTTAGTCATTGAAGCAATTGCAATTTATCACAACATCAGAAAGAGTCAAATAAGAGCTTGTAAAGCAAATCCACATACTCAATCATCTTTTCCTTCTCTACAATTGCTACAACTCACATGGTACTCATGAGATCAAAGTTTCAGCTGGACACGGAGAAAGATAAGGGCTTATGGTTTCGCCTCCCAACTGCTTACCTCAAGGGTAATGTCAACAATAATAATTCATGAATACTTACCTCCAAGTTGACCTATGAATATAGATCTTTCCCAAGCATATGACGTTAGCCAAGATAAAGGCGAAACAAGGAATTGGAGAAGATCACCATGACTCTTTCAAGGGCAAAAAGTAAAGGTACAAGATAGGCCCTTCACACAGGGAAGCAGAGGTTGTCATGCGCTTTTGAGGTTTGGATGTGTGTCCTCTTAGTGCGGAGGAACGTCACTTTATATTGCCTCCTGTGATAAAGAACTTTATTATGCAGTATGTCACTTTTATGTCTTCCTCATCACATGTTCATACAAAGCTTATTTTCCACACACTAATAGATCATACATATTAGGGAGCAATTTTTATTACTTGCACCGATGACAACTTACTTGAGGGATCTTATTCAATCCATAGGTAGGTATGGTGGACTCTCATGGCAAAACTGGGTTGAAGGTTTATGGATGCACAAGTAGTATCTCTACTTGGTGCGGGAGGTTTTGGCTAATATGAGGTGGAAGCAATCGTCACATGCTAAGGGATCTCTAATCATATAACATTGTTCGGAACCAAGCAAACACAATTCATTATGTTGTCTTCCTTGTCCAACATCTACTTCTAAGCATGCAATAGTTTAGTGAGTGTTCACAATCATAGATGGTGTCAAAGATGATATATTTATATGTGAACCTCTCCTTCTTTATCACTTCCTATTAATTGCAACAATGACCAAGGTCTACGTTTGTCTAACCTCAACAAGTTTCAATCATCATTCTTTTTATATGTGAAGCCATCACTTCCCATCAGATCTTTACATGATCTTTCATGCTTTTGTTCTTTCTCAATCTTTTGATCATGGCAAGAGGCAAATCCCTTCAACTAAGACACTCTTTATTATATGGCTCACGAGCTCGAATACATCGGGGGTGACACAAAGAAACACTCAAGCCTAAAACACTAAGACCTTTATTCTACTAGAGAAAGAGAAAACTGAAAAGGAACAAACTAAAACAAAGGTAAAGGCAAAACATGTGATGGTGATACGATACCGGGGCAACTCCCCCAAGCTTGGCACAAGCCAAGGTGATTGCCCATACCCGTGCTTAGTTGTCTTCCTTTGGAGGTGATGGTGATGTAGTTGTTGCAACATGGGTTTGATCCTCCGTCTTCCAAGGCATAGGTGCTCCATCATGGAAAGATGAACGAGTCTCCGGAATCCTCAAATCTGCAGCCAACCGTATTGATTTAAATCTATACTCATACTCACAGTTTTGGTTCTACAGGTTATAGATCTGGGCCTGTAGGTGATCAATCCTATCATAAAGCCTGGAGAGGTGCTTCCCAATGTCATTGGCATCGATCTTGTGCTTGCTGGTGAACTCCGTGATCGTCGTGTGGTTGGCGTTGAGTCCACGCTCCACCATCCCTTGGCACTTGAAGACCTGTTGCTCCATTGCTTCGAGCCTCGCCTCCATGCTTCCGGTCTTCTTGGGCCCCTCGACATCACGGATGTGCAACATCCCCTCACGCACCTCGATAGATTGAGGGTGTTGTAGCACACCCGAGAGGTAGGGATTGATGACCTTCTCGAAGATCTTGTCCGTCGGGGATTTTGGGGACGTCATAGCGATCTAGATGTGCAACAGAAAATATAAAGGTCAGACCTTTCGGGAGAATATATAATGATTTTTTCTAGACCAGAAGGAGTACTCTGCACGAAAACGGAGTCCGGGAGGCTCACGAGGTGGCCACAAGCCCCCAGGTGCGGCCAGGGGTGGGGCCCGCGCCTGGCAGGCTTGTCGCCTCCTCGCACGCTTCCCGGACTACTTCCAATTTTTCTATTTTTTCAAATATTCCAAAACGGAGAAAAATTCCTACTGGAAAGGTTTTGGAATCTGTTTTCTTACCGAATCACATACCTCTTCGTTTTCAGAGTCTGAAACAGGTTGATAAGTATCCCTTAGGTATTCTTCCGGAGTTATGGTATTGATAATATTGCTTTTAACATTTATGGGAGTACCTGAGATATAATGCTTGATTCTCTGCCCATTTACAACTCTCGGACAATTACCTTCCGTGTTGTTGATCTTGATAGCACCGGAACGATATACTTCCTCAACAATATAGGGACCTTCCCATTTAGAGAGAAGCTTGCGTGCAAAAAATCTTAAACGAGAATTATATAGCAAGACATAATCACCTACAATGAACTCACGCTTTTGTATCCTTTTATCATGCCACCTCTTAACTTTTTCTTTGAACAACTTGGCATTCTCATATGCCTGAGTTCTCCATTCATCAAGAGAGCTAATGTCAAATAACCCCTTCTCACGAGCAAGTTTGAAATCAAAGTTGAGCTCTTTGATTGCCCAATAAGCTTTATGCTCTAGCTCAAGAGGTAAATGACATGCTTTACCGTACACCATTTTGTACGGAGACATGCCCATGGGATTCTTATAGGCAGTTCTATAAGCCCACAGTGCATCATCGAGCTTCTTAGACCAATTCTTTCTAGACCTATTGACAATCTTTTGAAGAATCAGTTTAATCTCTCTATTGCTTAGCTCTACTTGACCACAGGACTGAGGGTGATAGGGAGACACAATTCTATGGTTGACATCGTACTTAGCAAGCATTTTAAGGAAAGCACCATGAATGAATGTGAACCACCGTCGGTCATTAGATATCTAGGGACTCCAAATCTAGGGAAAATAACTTCTTTAAGCATCCTGATAGAGGTGTTGTGATCAGCACTACTAGTGGGGATAGCTTCTACCCACTTAGTGACATAATCAATAGCAACTAGGATATGAGTATACCCAATGGATTTTGGAAAAGGTCCCATATAATCAAAGCCCCAGACATCAAATGGTTCAATGACAAGTGAATAGTTCATAGGCATTTCCTGACGTTTACTAATATTACCTATTCTTTGACATTCGTCACAAGACAAGACAAACTTACGGGCATCCTTGAAGAGAGTGGGCCAATAGAAACCTGATTGCAATACCTTGTGTGCAGTTCTATCTCCCGCATGGTGTCCTCCGTAGGCCTCGGAGTGACACTTATGTAGGATCTGTCCCTGTTCATGTTCAGGTACACAACGTCTAATAACACCATCTACTCCTTCCTTATAAAGGTGAGGATCATCCCAAAAGTAATGTCTTAAGTCAAAGAAGAATTTCTTCTTTTGCTGGTATGTGAAACTAGGTGGTATATATTTGGCAACGATATAGTTTGCATAATCAGCATACCACGGTGTACTACGGGAAGCATTGATGACATTCAATTCCTCATCGGGAAAGCTATCATCAATAAGTTGTGGATCATCAAGAACGTTCTCCAACCTAGACAAGTTATCTGCTACGGGGTTATCAACACCCTTCCTGTCGACAACGTGCAAATCAAATTCTAATAGCAAGAGAACCCATCTGATAAGTCTAGGTTTAGCATCTTTCTTCTCCATGAGGTACTTAATAGCAGCGTGATCAGTGTGAATAGTGACTTTGGAGTCAACTATGTAAGACCTGAACTTTTCACATGCAAACACGACTGCTAAAAATTACTTTTCCGTAGTAGCACAATTTCTTTGGGCAGTGTCTAGAGTTTTACTAGCATAGTGAATAACATTCAACTTCTTATCAACTCTTTGCCCTAGGACAACACCAACATCATAATCACTAGCATCACACATGATTTCGAAAGGTAAGTTCCAATCTGGTGGTTGAACAATAGGTGCAGTTATCAAAGCCTCCTTAACTATTTCGAAGGCTTCCTCACAATCATCGTCAAAAACAAACGGAATATCCTTTTGCAAGAGATTTGTAAGAGGCCTAGAAATCTTAGAGAAGTCTTTGATAAACCTTTTATGGAAACCAGCATGACCCAGGAAACTTCTTATACCTTTGATATTTGTGGGGAATGGCATTTTCTCAATTGCATCAACCTTAGCCTTATCGACTTCAATACCTCTTTCGGAAATTTTATGTCCTAAGACCATGCCTTCATTAACCATAAAGTGGCACTTCTCCCAATTCAAGACAAGATTGGTGTCTTTACATCTGTGCAAGACCCGATCAAGGTTGCTGAGGCAATCATCAAAAGAAGACCCGTAAACGGGGAAGTCATCCATGAAAACCTCAACAATCTTTTCACAAAAGTCAGAGAATATAGCCATCATACATCTTTGAAAGGTGGCTGGTGCATTACATAAGCCAAAAGGCATTGGTCTATAAGCAAAGGTACCGAAAGGGCAGGCGAAAGTGGTTTTCTCCTGATCAGATTGTGCAACTGGTATTTGGGAGAAACCAGAATAACCGCCTAGAAAGGAGAAGTGTGTGTGTTTAGACAGTCTTTCTAGCATTTGGTCGATAAAAGGCAAAGGGTAATGATCTTTCCTAGTGGCTTTATTCAATTTCCTAAAATCGATCACCATCCTATAGCCAGTAATAATCCTCTGTGGGATCAATTCATCCTTATCATTAGGGACAACTATAATGCCTCCCTTCTTAGGGACGCAGTGCACTGGACTCACCCAATCACTATGAGAAACAAGATAGATAATACCTGCTTCCAGGAGCTTTAGTATTTCTTTTCTTACTACCTCTTTCATCTTAGGATTTAATCTCCTTTGATGATGAGCAACTGGTTTGGAATCAGGATCAGTTTTAATATTGTGCTGGCATAGAGTGGGACTAATGCCCTTGAGATCATCAAGAGTATATCCAATAGCAGCACGGTGCTTCCTCAGAGTTTTTAGTAACTTCTTTTCTTCATGCTTTGAGAGGCTAGCACTAATAATAACAGGATATATATCTTTTTCATCAAGACAAACATACTTAAGAGTATGAGGCAACTGTTTAAGCTCGAACACAGGATCACCCTTTGGTGGGGGTGGATCCCCAAGCAGTTCAACATGCAAATTATTCTTAAGGATAGAATATTGTTCCAAGAAAACTCTATATATCTCATCCCTTTCATCCATATGCATATCATTTTCATGCTCAAGCAAGTATTGCTCTAAAGGATCAGTAGGAGGCACGACAATAGAATCTAGGGCAATAGTTTCATCCTTACTGGGCAACTCTTTTTCATGAGGTTGTCTACCAAACTTGGAGAAATTGAACTCATGTGACACACCTTCAAACCAACAATGACAGTTTGCTTCTCACAGTCAATATGAGCATTGACAGTGTTGAGAAAAGGTCTGCCAAATATGATGGGACAAAAGCTATCTTGTGTGGTAGCAAGAATGAGGAAATCAGCAGGATACTTCGTTTTACCACACAAGACTTCAACATCCCTAACAATTCCCACATGCCAGATAGTATCTCTATTGGCAAGCTGAATAGTGACATCAATAGGTTCTATCTCAATAGGTGCAATCTCGTCTTTGATTTCATCATATAAGGATTGAGGTATTGCACTAACACTAGCACCCACATCACATAAACCATGATAACAATGATCTCCTATCTTAACAGAAATGACAGGAATGCCAACAACAAGCCTATGTTTGTCTCTATTGTGAGGTTTAGCAATTCTAGCAGCATCTTCACAGAAGTGAATATTATGTCCCTCAACATAGTCGGACATGAGGTCTTTGATAATAGCAATGCTAGGTTCAACTCTAATTTTCCCATGGGGTGTAGGTGTTCTAATGTAGCCTCTACGTATCACAGTTGAAGCTTTAGAATGATCCTTTATCCTAACAAGGAAAGGAGGTTTCTCAATGTAAACACTGGGAACAATAGGATCATTATAGGCAATGACTTTCTCTTCAATTGGATTGGGTTTAACTATATTGACTTCTAAGGGAGGATGATATTTAAACCACTTCTCTTTGGGGAGATCAATATGAGCAGCAAATGATTCCCACAATGAAGCTACTATCTCAGAGTCAAGTCCATACTTAGCGCTAAAGTCACAAAAAGTATTCGTTTCAACAAAGGATTTAAAGCAATCAAACTTGAAATTCATACCTGACTCCTTACCTTCTTCAAGCTTCCAATCTTCAGAGTTGCGTTTCATTCTCTCCAATAAATTCCATTTGAAGTCAATATCTCTCTTCATAAAAGAACCGGTACAAGAAGTGTCAAGCATGGTGCGATCATCCTGAGAAAGCCGAGCATAGAAGTTCTGAATGATAATTTCTCTCGAGAGCTCATGATTGGGGCATGAATATAACATTGATTTAACCCTCCCCCAAGCTTGAGCGATGCTTTCTCTATCACGAGGCAAAAAATTATAAATATAATTCCGATCATGATGTACTAAATGCATAGGATAAAACTTTTGATGAAATTCCAATTTCAACCGATTGTAGTTCCATGATCCAGTATCATCACATAGCCTATACCATGTCAACGCCTTATCCCTCAAAGATAAGGGAAAGACCTTCTTCTTGACCTCATCCTCGGGCAAACCTGAAAGCTTAAATAAACCACAAACTTCATCTACATAGATTAGATGCAAGTCTGGATGTGATGTTCCATCTCGTGTAAAAGGATTAGCCAGCAGTTTCTCAAGCATACCCGAAGGAAATTCATAGAAAATATTTTCAGTAGGTGCAGCAGGTTGAGGAGCAACTCTTTGTGCTTCCGTTCGAGGTGAAGATACCCCTGATACGTCTCCAACGTATCTATAATTTTTGATGGTTTCATGCTATTATGTTGTCGAACTTTGGATGTTTCGCATGCCTTTTATATATTTTCGGGACTAACTTATTTACTCAGTGCCAAGTGCCACTTCCTGTTTTTTCCATGTTTTTGACCCCTTTCAGAGGAGATTTTGAAACGGAGTCCAAACGGAAGAAAATCCAGGAAAAGATTTTTTCCGGAACGGAAGAAGATCGGGAAGATTGGGAGCCAAGGCAGGGGAGCCTCAGGGGCCCCACAAGCCCCCACCCCGCGGCCAGGGGGTAGGCCACGCCACCCAGGCTTGTGGGCCCCCTGAGCGCCCCCTGACCTAGTGGTTACGCCTACAAATTCCCTAAAAATCCCAAAAAAATCAGGAGATCATCGAAATCACTTTTCCGCCGCCGCAAGCTTCTGTCTCCGCAAGATCCCATGTGGGGCACGTTCTGGTGCCCTGCCGGAGGGGGGATTCAGACGCGGAGGGCTTCTCCATCAACACCATGACCTCTCCGATGATGCGTGAGTAGTGCACCATAGACCTACGGGTCCATAGCTAGTAACTAGATGGCTTCTTCTCTCTCTTGGATCTTCAATACAAAGTTCTCCATGATCTTCATGGAGATCTATCCGATGTAATCTTCTTTTGCGGTGTGTTTGTCGAGATCTGATGAATTGTGGATTTATGATCATATTATCTATGAATCTTATTTTAGTTTCTTCTGATCTCTCTTATGCATGATTTCATATCCTTGTAATTCTCTTCGACTTGTGGGTTTTGTTTGGCCAACTAGATCTATGATTCTTGCAATGGGAGAAGTGCTTGGTTTTGGGTTCATACCGTGCGTTGACCTCACCCAATGACAGAAGGGGTAGCGAGGCACGCATCGTGTTGTTGCCATCAAGGGTAAAAAGATGGGGTTTTCATCATTGGTTTGAGATTATCCCTCTACATCATGTCATCTTGCTTACGGCGTTACTCTGTTCGTCATGAACTCAATACACTAGATGCATGCTGGATAGCGGTCGATGTGTGGAGTAGTAGTAGTAGATGCAGAAAGTATCGGTCTACTTGTCTCGGACGTGATGCCTATATGTATGATCATTCGCTTAGATATCGTCATGACTTAGCGCGGTTCTATCAATTACTCGACAGTAATTTGTTCACCCACCATGATATTTGCTATTATGAGAGAATCCTCTAGTGAACACTATGTCCCCCAGGGTCTACTCCACACCATATTTTCAGCCTTACACTTTTTTACTTCGTTGCACTTTCCGCCTTCAGATCTCACTTTGCAAACAATCTTGAAGGGATTGACAACCCCTTTGAAGCGTTGGGTTCAAGCTTGTTTGTGTTTGCGCAGGTACTCTGGACATGACGAGGCCCTCCTTCTGGATCGATACCTTGGTCCTCAAACTGAGGGAAATACTTATTGCTCCTGTGCTGCATCACCCTCTCCTCTTCAAGGGAAAACCGACGCAAACAAGAGAAGTAACAAGAAGAATTCCTAGTGCCAAGGAAGGACTTTTGTTGCCGCAGCACAAGAATATTTGGCACCGTTGCCGGGGAGGAAGATCAAGTCAAGAACTCATCCAAGTAAGTGTCGCAAACTCATCTCTTGCATTTACTTTGTTTGCGAGTTGCCTCTCGTTTTCCTCTCCCCCACTTCACCAATTTGCCTTTTTCGTTCGCCTTTTCGTTCGCCCTTTTTCTTGCCTGCTCTTTGTTTTCTTGTGTGCTTACTTGCATGCTGAAGTCACCATGAACGAAAACACCAAATTTGTGACTTCTCGAATACTAATGATTTTATTAGTACTCGGATTGCTCCCGCCACTAGTGCGGAGTCATACAAAATCAAAGCCGCTTTGCTGAATCTTGTTATGAAAGAGCAATTCTCTAGCCTTCCTAGTGAAGATGTCGCATCCCATCTCAATACCTTCATTGAGCTTTGCGATATGCAAAAGAAAAAAGATGTGGATAATGATATGATTAAATTAAAGCGTTTTCCTTTCTCGTTGCGAGATCGCGCAAAAACTTGGTTTTCTTCTTTGCCCAAAAATAGTATCGATTCTAGTGATAAGTGCAAAGATGCTTATATATCCAAGTATTTTCCGCCGGCTAAGATCATCTCTCTCTGTAATGATATCATGAATTTCAAGCAACTTGATCATGAACATGTTGCACAAGCTTGGGAGAGAATGAAATTAATGATTAGAAATTGTCCCGCTCATGGCTTGAGTCTTTGGATGATTATTGAAATCTTTTACGCTGGCTTGAATTTCACTTCTAGAAATATCTTGGACTCCGCCTCAGGTGGAACGTTCATGGAAATCACGTTAGGAGAAGCCACAAAGCTCTTAGACCACATCATGACGAAGTACACTCAGTGGCACACTGAAAGGTCACCTACTAGTAAGAAGGTACACGCTATAGAGGAAATTAACTCGTTGAGTGCTAAGATGGACGAGTTAATGAATTTGGTTGCTAGTAGAAGTGCTCCTTTGGATCCTAATGATATGCCTTTGTGTTCTTTGATTGAGAGTAGCAACGCTAGTTTGGACGTTAATTTTGTTGGTAGGAATAACTTTGGCAACAACAATGCTTTTAGAGGAAACTATGTTCCTAGGCCTTTTCCTGGTAACTCCTCTAATAACTTTGGCAACTCCTACAACAATACCCATGGAAATTACAACAGATTACCCTCTGATCTAGAGAGTAATATCAAAGAGTTCATCAACTCTCAAAAGATTTTCAATACGTCCATAGAGGAAAAGCAACTCAAAATTGACGATTTAGCTAAGAGCGTTGATAGAATGTCTAGTGATGTTGATGCTTCAAAAGTTAGATGTGGTTCTCCCAAAATCAACATGGATGAAACTTTGAAAGCTATGCGTGTTTCCATGATTGAGAGCCAAGAAAGAACCGCCAAAATTTGTGCTAGACATGAATGGCTTAAAAAGGCGTGTTCTCGTGATGAGAATCACGAAGATCTTAAAGTGCTTGGTGTGACTCCCATTGAATCTTTGTTTTCTTGTGTCAAACCTAATGATTATGGGGCTGGATATGAATCCACTTTGGTTGAAAAGTGCCCCAATGATTCAGAGTCCATCTATCTTGATGCTAAAAGCATTGAAAGTGGAGTAGAAGATGTTAAAACTTTGAGTAGTAATGAAATTACTACCATGGATTTCAAGGAATTCAATTATGATAGTTGCTCCTTGATTGAATGCATTTCTTTGATGCAATCCATGTTAAACTCTCCACACGCTTATAGCCAAAACAAGGCCTTTACCGATCATATCGTCGAAGCTATGATAAAATCTCTTGAAGAGAAACTTGAATTGGAAGTCTCTATCCCTAGAAAGCTTCATGATGAGTGGGAACCTACCATCAAAATCAAAAACTATGAGTGCAATGCTTTTTGTGATTTGGGTGCTAGTGTTTGTGCGATTCCAAAGTCTTTATGTGATGTTCTGGGTTTTAATGAGATTGAAGAGTGTTCTCTTAATTTGCATCTTGCTGATTCTACTGTCAAGAAACCCATGGGAAGGATAAATGATGTTCTTATTGTTGCAAATAGGAACTATGTACTAGTGGATTTCATTGTGCTTGACATTGATTGCAATCCTACTTGTCCTATTATTCTTGGTAGACCTTTCCTAAGGACTATCAGTGCTATCATCGATATGAAGGAAGGGAATACTAGATTTCAATTACCTTTAAGGAAGGGCATGGAACACTTTCCTAGAAAGAAAATAAGATTGCCTTATGAATCCATGATGAGGTCCACTTATGGTTTGAGCACCAAAGACGACGATACGTGATTCTATCGCTTTTGTGCCTAGCTAAGGGCGTTAAATAATAGCGCTTGTTGGGTGGAAACCAATGAATTTATCTTTTTTCTTTCTGTTTTGTTGCGTCTGCACCATCACAGTTCTGTTGTGATTGTTTTTTGTGTGTTTCTTTTTGTGTTTGAGCCAAGCAAAACCTTTATGACTAGTCTTGGTAATGGTTGTTTGATCCTGCTGGAAAAAGACATAAATGTTTCGCTCATGAGATGATTTTTCATTTTTATTGAGAAAGAGATTTTGAGTTGATCCTTTTTGCTTCTGGTTGATATGCGTTTTTTTCCAGGCCGTTGTAATTTTCAGATTTTTTGAGGTACCAGAAATATACGAAGTATACAGATTGCTACAGACTGGTCTGTTTTTGACAGATTCTGTTTTTGTTGAGTTGGTTGCTTGTTTTGATGAAACTATGGTTAGTATCGGGGGTACTAGCCATGGAAAAGTGAGAATACAGTAGCCCAAAACCAATATAGATGGAATTCAAGTTTGCTACAGTACCAAAAGAAGTGGTAGTTTGTTTTCTTGTACTAACATTGCCACGAGTTTCTGTTTAAGTTTTGTGTTGTGAAGTTTTCAAGTTTTGGGTGATGTTCTCATGGACGATGAGATAAGGAGTGGAAAGATCTCAAGCTTGGGGATGCCCAAGGCATCCCAAGCCAAATTCAAGGACACCAAAAATCCTTAGGTTGGGGATGCCCCGGGAAGGCATCCCCTCTTTCGTCTTCAATCCATCGATAACATTACTTGGAGCTATATTTTCATTCACCACATGATATGTGTTTTGCTTGGAGCGTCTTGTATCGTAGGAGTCTTTTCTTTTTGTTGTGTCACAATCATCCTTGCTTCACACCTTTTTGAGAGAGAGAGAGAGACATGCACTCATCGTGATTTTGCTAGAATGCTCATAGTGCTTCACTTATATCTTTTGAGCTAGATACTTTTGCTCTAGTGCTTCACTTATATATTTTAGAGCACGACAGTGCGTGATTTGGTAGTTGGATTATGCTATGAAAGTAGTCCGAAAAGTGATAGCTACCTAAAGAGGATGCAAAAACCACCATCTTCATGTGCATTCAGTAGAAAGAGAAGTTTCGATTCCTCTCAATTAGCTTTGAGACGTGGATTCGGTAATATTGAGAGCTAGGTTAGTAGGGTGTTGTGGATCTAGAGATACTTGTGTTGAAGTTATTTATTCCCGTAGCATGCACATATGGTGAACCGCTATGTTAGGAAGTCGGAGCATAATTGATCTATTGATTATCATCCTTTGTGTTGAGGTCGGAATCACGCGATGGTTAACACCTACCAACCCTTCCCCTCGGAGTATGCGTTTAGCACTTTGTTTCGATTACTAATAAAAACTTTCGCAACAAGTATGTGAGTTCTTCATGACTAATGTGAGAACATGGTATAGATGCACTTTCACCTTCCACCATTACTAGCCTCTCTAGTGTCGCGCAATTCTCGCCGGTGCACAAACCCACCAAATTCCTTCCTCAAAACAGCCACTAAATCTACCTACTATGGCATTTTCATAGCCATTCCGAGATATATTGCCATGCAACTACCACCGTTCCGTCTCATGACTTGTGTCGTCACTCTCATATTGCCATTGCATGATCGTAAGATAGCTAGCGAGATGTTTTCAACGTCATACGCCATGCTAGATCGTTGCATCCCGGTACACTGCCGGAGGCATTCCCTATGGAGTCATCATCATTGTGATCTTTGAGCTGTGAGTAAATAAAAATGTGATGATCATCATTATTAGAGCATTTTCCCATGTGAGGAAATAAAAAAAGAGGCCAAAGAGCCCAAAAAAAGAGAAAAAAAGAGAGGCCTAAGAGCCCAAATGAAAAAAGGAGAGAAAAGAGAGAAGGGACAATGCTACTATTTTTTCCACACTTGTGCTTCATTAAAGCACCATGTTCTTCATGATTGAGAGCTTCTTGCTTCGTCACCACCATATGCTAGTGGGAATCTTCATTATATAACTTGGCTTGTATATTCCAATGATGGGCTTCCTCAAAATTGCCCCAGGTCTTCGTGAGCAAGCAAGTTGGATGCACACCCACTAGTTTTCCTTTTGAGCTTTCACATACTTATAGCTCTAGTGCATCCTTTTGTATGGCAATCCCTACTCACTTACATTGATATCTATTAATGGGCATCTCCATAGCCTATTGATACGCCGAGTCAATGTGACCATCTCCTCTTTTTTGTCTCACAACCACCACCACACTCTATTCCACCTATAGTGCTATATCCATGGCTCGCACTCATGTATTGCATGATAGTTATAAAAAGTTTGAGAAAGTAAGAGTGCAAAGACAATTACTTGGACAATACCGGGGTTGTGCATGATTTACATTAGTTGTGTGAGGATGATGGAGCATAGCCAGACTATATGATTTTGTAGGGATTACTTTCTTTGGCCTTGTTATTTTGAAAGTTCATGATTACCTTGCTAGTTTGCTTGAAGTATTATTGTTTTCATGTTAATAGCAAACTATTGTTTTGAATCTTACGGATCTGAACATTCATGTCACGTGAAAGAAGTTGCAAAGGCAACTATGCTAGGTAGCATTCCACATCAAAAATTCATTCTTTATCACTTCCCTACTCGAGGACGAGCATGAGTTAAGCTTGGGGATGCTTGATACGTCTCCAACGTATCTATAATTTTTGATGGTTTCATGCTATTATCTTGTCAAACTTTGGATGTTTTGCATGCATTTTATATATTTTTTGGGACCAACTTATTAACTCAATGCCAAGTGCCAGTTCCTGTTTTTACCATGTTTTTGACCCCTTTCAGAGGAGATTTTGGAACGGAGTCCAAACGGAAGAAAATCCCCGAAAAGGTTTTTTCCGGAACGGAAGAAGATCGGGAAGCTTGGGAGCCAAGGCAGGGGAGCCTCAGGGGCCCCACAATCCCCCACCCCGCGGCCAGGGGGTTAGGCCGCACCACCCAGGCTTGTGGGCCCCTTGAGCACCCCTTGACCTAGGGGTTGCGCCTATAAATTCCCTAAAAATCCCAAAAAATCAGGAGATCATCGAAATCAGTTTTCCGCCGCTGCAAGCTTCTGTCTCCGCAAGATCCCATCTGGGGCATGTTCTGGTGCCCTGCGGGAGGGGGATTCGGACACGGAGGGCTTCTCCATCAACACCATGACCTCTCCGATGATGCGTGAGTAGTTCACCATAGACCTACGGGTCCATAGCTAGTAACTAGATGGCCTCTTCTCTCTCTTGGATCTTCAATACAAAGTTCTCCATGATCTTCATGGAGATCTATCCGATGTAATCTTCTTTTGCGGTGTGTTTGTCGAGATCCGATGAATTGTGGATTTATGATCAAATTATCTATGAATCTTATTTGAGTTTCTTCTGATCTCTCTTATGCATGATTTCATATCCTTGTAATTCTCTTCGAGTTGTGGGTTTTGTTTGGCCAACTAGATCTATGATTCTTGCAATGGGAGAAGTGCTTGGTTTTGGGTTCATACCGTGCGGTGACCTCACCCAGTGACAGAAGGGGTAGCGAGGCACGCATCATGTTGTTGCCATCAAGGGTAAAAAGATGGGCTTTTCATCATTGGTTTCATATTATCCCTCTACATCATGTCATCTTGCTTAAGGCGTTACTCTGTTCGTCATGAACTCAATACACTAGATGCATGCTGGATAGCGGTCGATGTGTGGAGTAACAAGAAGAATTCGTAGCGCCTAGGAAGGACATTTGTTGCCGCAGCTACCCCGAACAAGCCCCTCAGAGGATTAGTTTCCATAGTGACAAGTGACAGTAAGTTTCAGCACACTATATGAATGTTTCCTTACCAAATTCCACTCACCATAGGCGCTTCACTCCCCCGGCAACGGTGCTAGAAAAGATTCGTGATGACCCACAAGTATAGGGGATCTATCCTAGTCCTTTCGATAAGTAAGAGTGTCGAACCCAACGAGGAGCAGAAGGATCTGACAAGTGGTTTTCATCAAGGTAATATCTGCAAGCACTGAAATTATCGGTAACAAGTAGTTGTGTGGTGAGATGATTCGTAGCAAGTGGCAAGTAACGAAAGTAACAACGGTGCAGAAAAGTGGCCCAATCCCTTTTCTAGCAAGGGACAAGCCTGGACAAAGTCTTATAGGAGGAAAAATGCTCCCCAGGACACACGGGAATTTCTGTCATGCTAGTTTTCATCATGTTCATATGATTCGCGTTCGTTACTTTGATAGTTTGATATGTGGGTGGACCGGCGCTTGGGTACTGCCCTTACTTGGGAAAGCATCCCACTTATGATTAACCCCTCTCGCAAGCATCCACAACTACGAAAGAAGAATTAAGACAAAGTCTAACCATTGCATTAAACTAGTAGATCCAAATCAGCCCCTCACGAAGCAACACATAAACTAGGGTTTAAGCTTCTGTCAATCTAGCAACCCATCATCTACTTACTACTTCCCAATGCCTTCCTCTAGGCCCAAATAATGGTCAAGTGTTATGTACTCGACGTTCACATAACACCACTAGAGGAAAACCAACATACAACACATCAAAATATCGAACGAATACCAAATTCACATGACTATTTATAGCATGACTTATGCCATGTCCTTAGGAACAAAAGTAACTACTCACAAAGCATAATCATATTCATGACCAGAGAGGTAATGAGTAGCATCAAATATCTGAACATAAACTCTTCCACCAAGTAATCCAACTAGCATCAACTACAAAGAGTAATTAACACTACTAGCAACCTTACAAGTACCAATCGGAGTCGCGAGACGGAGATTGGTTACAAGTGATGAACTAGGGTTTGGAGATGAGATGGTGCTGATGAAGATTTTGATGGTGATGAGTCCCCTCCGATGAGAGGAGTGTTGGTGATGACGATCACGACGATTTCCTCCTCCGGGGGGGGGGGGGAAGTTTCCCCGACAGGATCGTCCTGCCGGAGCTGCTCAAGTTCCGCCTCGTGGCGGCGACGAATCCTACGAAAAGCCTCCTCCTGATTTTTTCTAGACCAAAACCCTTCTTGTAGAAAAAGATGGGAGCCAGTGAGCCAGCAGGGAGCCCACAAGCCCCCTAGGCGCGGCCAGGGGGTGGCCGCGCCTATCAGGCTTGTGGCCACCTGCTGGCGCCCCTCTGGCACTTCTTCGGCCTAGTATTTTTTATAAATCCCCAAAAAAATCCACATTGATTTTCATGGCTTTTGGAGTTGCGCATAATAGGCATCTCAAACTTGCTTCTTTTTCAGGCCAGAATTCCAGCTGCCGGCATTCTCCCTCTTCATGTAAACCTTGCAAAATAAGAGAGAAAAGGCATAAGTATTGTATCGTGAATTGAAATAACCGCCCAAAAAGCGATAAATATCAACATGAAAGCATGATGCAAAATGGACGTATCAGCTTCATTAGAAAAGTCAATGATGTTTGTTGAGTCTCACTCTTTTTCTTGAAAAAGTATACCCAGGTATATCTTGAGTAATCATCCACTATGAACAAGTAGTACTTTCTTCCCCCAAGGCTATCATAGGATGGAGGACCAAAGAGATCCATGTGGAGGAGCTCTAAGGTCCTTTTTGAGTAGATGATAGTCGTGGGGGCGGTGAGCTGTCTCATGAATTTTTCCTACAATACACGCACTACAAGCTCGATCTCTGGCAAAACTCACATTTGTTAGTCCGAGAACGTGATCCCCTTTGAGGAGACTTTGAAAAGATCTCATATTGACATGGGCTAGCCAACGATGCCAAGGCCATCCCGCATCAACTTTAGCCATTAGACAAGTCACATTCCGTGTGGGTTGCTCCAAAAAGTTAACCACATAGAGACCATTCTCGACATGCCCAACAAAGGCTACTTTAAGAGTCTTGCTCCACAAAAGGGCCACTCAGTCAATACCAAAGAAAGTACTAAAGCCCATAAGTGCAAGTGGATGAATGGGAAGTAAATTGTATGCAAGTGTCTCAACAAGCATACCCTTTTCAATGGTAAGTTCTAGAGAAATTACCACCTTGCCGAGACCCAATACCTTTAAAATTGCGTCATCACCAAAGGAGACTTGGGTGGAAATGGATGGGTCGGGATGAACATCCACCACCAAGTCCTTGCTTCCGGTCATATGGTTTGTTGCTCCACTATCAAGAAACCATGACACCCCACCAGAAGAAAACTCCTGCATAAGATCAATGCTTGGATTTAGGTACCCATTCTTTAATGGGTCCTCTCATGTTAGTAAAAAGGGTCCTAGGAACACAAATAGACCATGCAATGTACTCATCATAAGAGCCAACAAACTTGGCAAAAACATTTCCATCATTCGCACGACAGAACACATAGGAGGGATTAAAGTCGTCGGCTGTGTTGGGTAGAGGGATATTGCCCTTCACGGCATTACCCTTGGTTATTTTTCTTCCCATGAGTATCCTTCCCAGATTTAACAAAGTTTTCCATAAGCTGAGGAGGTTGCTTGGTCTTCTTCTTCTCGTTCTTCTTCTTGGTCTTGGGTGCAAACCCAATTCCTTCCTTTGCAACCACTTCCTTTTGACTACTCACAAGGTCATTAAGATTCTTTTTGCCTTGGATGCATGTCACAAGTCCTTTCTCATGCTTCTCTTTTAATTTGGAGTTCTCCTCCACAAGATGTGCATGCTCAAAACAGGGGTTAGCAGCATGGACATTATCAATTAAAACAAATGGAGAGCAAGTGGCTATTTCCTTAGTGAGTTTTACTTGAAGTTGAGCATGAGACTCTTTTAAAGAGACATGAGTACTCTTCAAGGCCTTCTGAGCCTTGTCAAGTGTTGCAAGCTCTTTCTTGATTCTAACATGATCAAGCCCAAGTACATTCTTTTAGGATTGAAGCACACTAGTAAGAACAAGATCATGATCAGGATCTTTCTTTAACTTAGCAATGTCATCATTAAATGACTCCTCAAGAATCACACGAAGTCCTTGCTCCTTTTCAAGAGAAATGGAAAGATCCGCAATCTCATCGACATAGTCACGACTATGACCTTGAAGGGTAGAGATGGCATCTTCATGAGATTCAATAATGTCATTGGCCTCACCAAGTTGTTTCAAGAGAGCAACTACATGCTTCGTGGGTTTACCCTTGAGATTTCTCATGAATTTATCAAAGGAGTTTTCCTCCTCCTCTACCTCTTCCATTTTATCTCCGCTATCCATGGTAGCAGAAATGGTAGCTTTGATGTTGGAAGTTTGAGAAATAGATGTTACCTTGTCGGATGCCTTGACCATTAGACACTTGGCCATGTGGTTCTCGTTGGGGTCCTTGAAAAGAGAAACCTTGCTTGGAGAAGAGGATGGAATGGCCACCGTGGCCATTACCATTGTTTCACCACTTGTCTCATCATCATCATCCTCATCGGAGAGGTACTCTTCTTGAGGCACCAACCCCTTAGGGGCATCTTCTTGGGGAATTTGTTCCTGTTTGGGAAAGACTTGGTCTTGTCTTTGCAATGAGCTTGCCACCATTGTATTCCCTCTGCTCATAGGCACAATCTGCCACAAAGTGACTCACATTGCCACAACTGTAGCAAGTTCTCACTCATTGCTTTCCCTTAGACCCGCTTGAGTTGTTCTTGGAGGAGTTGGGTCTTGAGTTTTTCTTTCCCCAAAACTGCCTTGATGCAAGAGCCATATGCTCATGGTAAGCATACTTGGTGTCTTTAGGATAAGATTCTTCTTCGCCTTCCTCATCTTCCTCTGCAGCAGCCTTGGCCTTCAAAGCAAGGTTGGGAGAGTCCTTTCTTGACTGTTGAACTCGGGCAAGAGCATTATCAGTGGTTTTTCTCAAAATATTCATCGTGACGAACTCATCCAACACATCACTTGAGGACAAGGAATAAAAATCTGGCCTTTGACGAATGATGGAGGACATGAACTTGTTGAAAGGCATGATGGCCTTGAGAAACGGGCGCTTAATCTAGGTGTCATTCACATCTTTGCTTCCATGATCTTGAAGAGCCACAACAAGAGTTGTAACTCTCCGATATAGCTCACGAGGGTCCTCATCCTCGATCATATCAAATTCATCGGCCTCATCGAGAACTACTTCATAGTTGACCCGCTGAATGCTAGAGCTTCCCTTGTACATGGAGATGATGTGCTCCCAACAATCTTTGGCACTAGTGAAGGGATGCAAGTGAGAAAGCTCTTCAACAGGTACAAGTGCTTGAAGAATAAACAAGGGGGAGTGTTTGAGCTGATTGTCTGCCTCTTCTCTTGGCGTGAGATTTCTTGGATCATGTGGGTAGTATCCCTCCTCAATGATTCTCCAAAGTTGTGTTGAGCTGTGGTTCAAATGAGACTTGACATGAAAAACCCAGTTAGAAAAATCATTCTTAACAAGCTCTGGTGGAGGACCTAGATTAATAATATGCAGTGGGTGAACCGGTCCTCCATAGACTAAGGGAGGAGGAACAAAGGTAAAGACATTGGCCCCACGTGTTCCTTCAGGCATTTTATGCTTTTCACTACTAGCATCCCTTTTCGGAATTTCCTCCCGAATCCAAAGGTGTGGCATTCGCCACCAATAATGGGTCGATAGAAGGCTTGTAATTATCAAGGAAATCCTTAAGCATGTTTTTGACTTTGATAGCCATAGAAGATTTAAATGTGGACATGACCTCATTCAATTCCTCTCGGGTGATCGAGTTAGCAACAACCCCCTCGGGCACCTCATCAACCCGTTCCCCGTCGTCAACCATACTCTTTGGGTGGTAAAATCCTTAAAAACAAGACGAGGCTCTGATACCAATTGTAAGGATCGATATTGTTGACTAGAGGGGGGGGGGGGTGAATAGGCAACTAACAAATTTTAAGCTTTTATTTAAACAAATTAGGTTTAGCAACAAATAGATTGTCTAGATATGCAACTAGGTAAGCAACCTATATGATGCTAACACAACAATAATAAGCAAATAATAAATACAAGTAAAGGTAATAAATAACCACAAGTGGAACCGATCAAGACGAGGATGTGTTCCTAAAGTTCCTTCCCGTTGAGGGGAAGTACGTCTCCGTTGGAGCGGTGTTGAGGCACAATGCTCCCCAAGATGACGCTAAGGCCACCGTATTCTCCTCACACCCTCACACAATGCGAGGTGTCGTGATTCCACTAAGTGATGCCCTTGACAGTGGCAACCGAACCTTTACAACAAGGTTGGGGCTCTCTCCACAACTTAATTGGAGGCTCCCAACAAAACCACACAGCTTGACCACAATGGAATGTGGCTCCGAGGTGATCTCTTTTATCTAAGGTGCTCAAATACCCAAGAGTAACAAAATCCACACAAGAACTAGGGGGAATCAATTTTACTTTGGTGGAAGTGTAGATCTAGGTCTCCTTCTTGAAGCCCTAGAAAGACAACAAGTTTGGGTGGCTAGGGAGAGAGATCGGGCAAGAAAGCTTCAGTGCATCAATGGAGGAGAGAGAGAGGTAAGAGATAAGGGGGAGGAAGAAGAGTACCCCCTTTATATAGGCCCCCTAGTTTTCTAACCGCTACAACAAAAATTGCATTGGGCGGTACAACCGGTTGCTGGGCTGGTACAACCGGTGTTCCTATTTTAGCGGAACAACTGGTCAACCACCTCCCTACAACTGGGCCAAAACAGGAAGTTGGCCCAAGGGTGTGACCAACCATGGCTGCTGGGTGTGGCAAAGTCCCAAGCGGTACAACCGCTTGGAACACTGGTAGTACCGGCTATATTTAATATAGTGGTACAACCGGACACCACCGCCCAACAACCGCAGTGAAACAGAACCGTGCTCGGTGGTGACCTGGTGTAGGGCCAGTACAACTGCCCAGCCATTGAGCGGTACAACCGCCCACATCACCGATACAACCACCCATAGCACCGGTACAACCGGTCAGTATAGAAAAACTCGGATTCCTTTCTCTCCAAGATGCGATGGAACACGGTGGGTGCAACAGAGTTAGAGAAGAATTGATTCACCCATAGCCTTCCAATGTGGATTCGCTCTTAATAGTATGGGATCCCTACAACCAAAGAAAATAAACACGTAGGGACCATGTCTTTGATTTTTTTTGTATCAAGGAAATGCCTAACCATCTTGTGTCTTAACAAATGATACCTGCATACTTGACACCCGGTTAGATAACATAGTACGTTGTCATCATCACCAAAATACTTAAACAGGAGAATGCCCTTACACATTCGTTCCTGCTTATTATAACCGTAACATGATTAAAAAGTTACAACATTTAAAACAAGGTAGCGACACCATACAAAATATTATGATGATTTACTAACGACCTCGTTGAATTCCTCATTAGAAGAAAGTGAAGAATATTTCATGGATATATTTTGGGGAGGATTAAACTTTGCTATTCAGGAGATTCTAATTCACGAAAAGTGTTATCCTATGGATCGTTTTTTTCATCTTGCTTGCAAAGCTGAACAGGAAATAAAACGACGTGTTGTCCACAAGGAGAATGAGCGCAAGCTGCATATTCTAAGAGTTGATATGGTTGTTCCTTCAACTACTTGGTGTACGATGACAACCACATCAATTTATGTGAGGGCTACATCACCTTCACCACATGACACATTACCATCGAGAGTGCCTACATTATCTGAGTTCATCATAAGAGGTAATGACAAAGATACTTATCCCACATGAGTTTGATGAGTGCCTTGTCAATTGCAATGTACTATGTGATGAGGCACCCATTACTTTGGTCACACCACCTATTTTAGAGGACTATATTCATGATTTGACTTAGCCATGTGATCAAATAACTACAATATCAACAATGTTGAGTGAACCCATAGAATTAACTACTGATGAGAAAGAACCATGTGAATCAGAGAATAAATCAAATTTGCGTCAAATATTTTTGAAAATAATTGTGCCAATGTTTAATCATTTTGATATGACCACTAATCTTGCTGATGATTCTATGCCAAATGACTTGTTGCATGTCTGTTTATTTAAGCATGTTGTAGCATGTAAATTTGAAACAATGGAAGTGTATTCGCCAATGTTAGGATGGTTTAATGATTAACATTGTCAACCTTTTGATATGAATAAGGACTTCACTTATATGTGCAAGAGTTGCAATATTTTCATGCCTTCTACTTCATGTGATAATATTTTGGCTTTATATTTCATAAAATATGAAAGTTACTCATGTATACATGTGTCATATGTGCAAAAAACAAGGGAAGTAAAAAATGGATGACATATACATTTACAACATGTATTCTTTGTCTCTTTTGTTGGGCATATTTCACATTAAGCAACACCGATGACGACTTATTTTCAAGAAGGGGAGGATGATGAGGACATGGCTACCTTGGATACGACCAAAAATATTTCATATTTTCATATTTGTGAGGTGATTTCCTATAATAATTATGCAATAATTTATTTATGCTATCCGGAACAAAAATACTTTACCTATTTTTACTCCGTGCCTAAATGCAGAATTGTCGAATGCTTGCACGAACCGCGTGTGAAGATAAAGGAAGAGGAAATGATTAGGTGTTGTTCAAGAAGTCCTCTCACATCAAAGAAAATGATTTTTTGCTATTCAAGAAGTTCTCTCACGTCACTGACCCAAAGAGATGATAAAGTCCAAGTCTCTCGCGTTCTGGACTCAGATTCGGACTACACAGACACACGTTTCTCAAAACGTAACAACGTTTGCATACGGACTCCGAATTGGGTGATTCTTTTTTTTGAAAGTAGATTTTATCTACGTTCCAGCCCAATTGAAATCACCATAAAATTTGTTCAAAGTGTGGAGATATTAACGTAACAATCTCACATTGCACCAGAATCCAAATCAAACTACAAGTCCAAAGGTGTTACATCACCTCTACTTGGGCCCATATGCCTTGTACGACCTAGAGTTAGTTTTAGGCTGCCCTGGGATGTCCTCCCATCTCCTTGGCCACCACCCCTTGCTCCTATATAAGTAGATCAACCTAGTAGCTTTTTTCTTGGGATCTGTTTATTTAAAATTTAGCCATTGCAACCTCGTGTACTTCATTTGTGTCCAATGACCAGACCAAAACCGCTTTCGGATCCCCACCCTTATCAATACTTCATATATATTCGCAATATTCAGATTGATTTTATCGTATTCTTGCTTGTTCTTTGATTGCTTGCAAGAAGAGACCTTCGTGGTCAATTTGATCGTCCTCTGGCGCGGTCATTGACCTTTTTGAGTTGGTTTAGCGATTGCTAAGGCACAACATCGTTCACGTTGGCAGTCGGATATTCAAAGTCATCTCCACCAAATCTATAGACACCATCTTATCTAAAGATTGGTACCCTCGCCTCTATCACAAGCTAGAGCTAATCCTAAGAGTCATATTAATTTGCTTCTCAGAAGTTTTTATGTTGGTATATCTCTTTCCCATAGACGTGTCTTGGATTCTGTGTTCGAAAAAGATTTCCTTGGAAACAATGCTTGTGAAACCTATGATAAGATGAAAAATATATTAGAGAAACCTAAAATATAAACCATTGAACTTGCTATACTAGTGTTCCACCGCTAAACCAAGCTAATCAAAGAGGCTAGAACTAGTATGGAGTCTAATTTTAGGGGGTTGTTCAATTCTATCTCTAAAATACATGGAAACGTCATGCTACGCAATAGGAGGCTTCATACCATAGAAACGAAGCTTGATGTTCTTTGTGCTTGGGAAAACATGGTTATAAAGGGGATTGTACCCCGTACGAACAAGGATGACAACACTTGAAACTATGCAATATGCCTAGCTAGGGGCGTAAAACAATAACGCTTGTTGGGAGGCAACCCAATAGCTATCATTATTTTTGTATTTTACTTTATGTTTGTTTGTGATAACATGTTCATTTACTATGTAATGATTGTGTTTTTAGGTTTTAGTTAGTGTTTGTGCCAAGTGAAGCCTTTGGGATGATTTGTATGATGAGTAGAATTGATACGGTCCAAAAATAGAAACTTTGACGTCCAATGCAGAATTTCTCTGATTTTACCGGAATGTATTTTTAAGATGAATCGTTTACAAAGTATTTCTACAAAAATTCCTCAGGTAGTCCTCATTTTTCAGAATTTCTAGAGTTACAGAAGTATAGGTTCATTATAGATTACTATAGACTATTCCGTTTTAGTCAGATTCTGTTTTTGCTTGCATAGTTTTCTTGTTTTGATGATGCTATGGATTGTATCAGGGGGTATAAGCCATGGAGAAGTTATATTACAGTATCTTATGCTAAAATAAAATAAGAATCAACTTATAACAGTACCTAAAAGTATTTGATATGTTGCTTATACAATAACGGATCTCACGAAGTTTTGTTGAGTTTTATGCGATTGAAGTTTTCAAGTTTTGGGTATTACCCCGATGGACTAAGGAATGAAGAGTAGAAAAATCTTAAGCTTGGGGATGCCCAAGGCACCCCAAGGTAATATTCTAGGAATACTCATGCGTCTAAGCTTGGGGATTCCCCGGAAGGCATCCCCTCTTTCATCTCAAATCATCGGTATGTCAGTTGGAGCTACATTTTTATTCATCACATCATATGAGTTTTGCTTGGAGCATCGTTTGATTTTGTTTGCTGTTACATTAAGTTTGCCACAATCATCGTTTGTTGGACACACCTATTTGACATATATACACCATCATCTTAATTTGTTAGAATACTCTATCTGCTTCAATTTATCTTTTGAGCTTAGTAGTTGCTCTAGTACTTCACTTATATATATTTGAGCACGGTAAATAGTGATGGTAATTTGCATTGGTCGTAAGACTAGATAAAAAATAATAGGTGTTCAATGAGTGATAATTAAAACCATCATGTAGCACATATAGAGAAATTATGAGTTAATGATATTGATGTGGTGATATGAAATAGCTGTAAGTGCATTATTATTAACTCAGAGAGGTATCGATATTAAGAGATGTTAAACTTCTTGTTCATCTAAAAAATTAAAAGGGCATGGTGATGATGTGTGAGCAGTTCTATTCCTCCTTGAAATCCTAGTGTTGTTACTAGTCGGAGTCACACGATGGTTAATTCCAACCAACCCTCTCCCTCGAGGCATGCGAGTAGTACTTTCATTTTTGATAAAACTAATACAACTTTGCAATAAGTGTACGAGTTATTTATGACCAATGTGGCACCATGGACATACGCAATCTCACCTCCTCAAATTTTTTGGCCTCTTCGGTGTCGTGCATTGCCCATTCTCACCTCGAGGATCGGTGCATCCAAAACCCGTGACATGACATGCTCTGTTGGACATAAGCCTACTTATATCTTCCTCAAAACATCCACCATATCTACCTATCATGGCATTTCCATAGCCATCCCGAGATATATTGTCATGCAAATTCCATCGGCACATCACATGACTAGTTTGTTCATCATCATAATGCTTTGCATGATCATATAAAGATCACATAGTATTTGTGGCAAAGCCACTGTCCATCATATTTTTTATACATGTCACGCTAGATCTTTCCACATCCTGGTACACTGCCAGAGGCATTCATACAGAGTCATATTGTCCTATCAGTTTTCATATTGAGTTGTAAGTAAATAAAAGTGCGATGATCATCATTATTAGAGCATGTCCTAGTGAGGAAATAAAAATGGGGGAGTCCAAATGAGCCCACCATAATAAAAAATTAATGAGAGAAAAAGAGAGAAGTGACTTTGCTACTATCCGTTACCACACTTGTGCCTCAAAGTAGCACCTTATTCTTCATATAGAGAGTCTCATGTTCTATCATTCATATGTTAGTGGGAATCACTTTTTCATAAAACTTGGCTTGTATATTCCGACGACGGGCTTCCTCAAATGCCCGAGGTCTTCATGAGCAAGAAAGTTGGATGCACACCACACTTAGCTTCAGTGGAGCTTTCATACACTTAAAGGTCTAGTCCATCATTTGCATGGAAATCCCTATTCCTCGCATCAATATCTATCAACGGGCATCCCCATATCCCGTTGGTACGCCTAGTTGATGTGAGACTATCTTCTCCACTTTATACCCCTTTAAAACCTACCACCATATTATATTCCACCTATATGCTATGTCCAATGGTTCACGCTCATGTATTGCGTGAAGAATAAAAAGTTGATATATATTGAAAAAGTACGATTCAATTGCCTGACTTGGACACCGTGGCGCTTGACGTTTGTATTAATGTGGTGAAGATGGATCCATGCCTTGCTAAATAATAAGATGAATGGGGTAAAACAATCTTTGAGGATCATATACTTTGAAAAATTAATGATTTTGTTGCTTATACTTATAAGTATTACTATTTTAATGTTTGCGAATTCATCGTTTCTAAGTGAGCATACATGCATAAGGTTATATAATGGGTAGCATGACACATCAAAAATTCTGGTTTTATCATTTACCTACTCGAGGACGAGCATGAATTAAGCTTGGGGATGCTTGATACGTCTCTAGCATATCTATAATTTTTGATTGTTCAATCCTGATATATTATCATTCTAGAATACTTTTTGGGTATTTATTAACCAATTTAGATTATTTTTGAGCACTTACCTATTGACCCATTGCCAGTGCTAGTTGTTGTTTTCTTCATGTTTTTCACTTTTCAGGTTTTCTATACCAAACAAAGTCCAATTGACGTGAAACTTTTTGGAGATTTTTCTGTACCAAAAGAAGGCCACCAAGCAACGGAGGAGGGCTGGGGGCCACACGAGGGCCCCAGAAGCCAACCCGGCGCGGTCTGGGGGGCACTCTATTGTCTTGTGGGCCCCTCGAGGCCCTCCCGACTCCGTTCACTGGGTTATAAATTCTTAGATAACCTAAAACCCAAGAGGTAGTCTCGAAATACTTTTTGTGCCGCTACAAGTGTTTGTTCCAACGGGAGACCATCTGGAGCTCTGTTCCGACACCCTTTCAAAGGGGGGATCAATCATGGAGGGCCTTTTCATCAACCTTGCTGCCCTCATGATGATGTGTGAGTTCTTCACTAGACACCTACGGGTCCATAGCTAGTACCTATATGACAATATCTCTCTCTCTCTTGATCTTCAATACAAATGATCATCGCGTCTTCGCTTTGATCCACACGATGTAATTCCTTTTGTGCGGTGTGTTTGTTGGGATCCAACGAATTGTGGGTTTATGTTCAGATTATTCATGATAAATATTTGAGTCTTATTTAAATACTAATATGACTCTTATGTGCATGATTATAATAGCTTCGTAATTCTCTTCAATATATTGAAATATTTTGGCCAACTAGACTAATATTTCTTCGGTGAGAGAGGTGCGTTGTAGTAGGTTCAACCTGGCAAATTTCTATATCTCAGTGATAGAAGGGGACAAGATGCGTCTGTGTGTTGGTGCTACTAAGGATAAAAGGATGGGTTTTATTCATATTGCTTGAGTTTACTTTGTCTACATCATGTCATCGTTCAACATGCATTACTATGTTTTACTTAATAATCTAGATGCATGTTGGATAGCGGTCGATGAATGGAGTAATAGTAGTAGGTGCAGGAAGGAGTCGGCCTATTTGTTTATGGATTTTATCCCTATATACACATGATCGTTGGCGTGAATATCACATAAGTATCCGCTTTTCTGTCAATTGCCCAACAGTAATTTGTTTACCAACCGTATGTTCTTTTTCATGAGAGATGCCATTAGGGAAAACTATGGCCCCCGGGTCTATTCAAAACATATTTAAAAAATCTTCAATACCTTTCTGCCATTTAATTGTTTTTATTTTATTTTTCAATTAACAACTATCTACAATTATCTACAGACCTCACTCGCTTGCAAATAACAAGTTCATCGGGATTGACAACTCTCTTGTCCGTGTGGGGTGCAAGTTGTTTGTTATTTTGGGTGCAGCCACTGAAGACAGTTGTGGTTGATATTACTATTGGTTCAATAAACCTTGGTTTCATAACTAAGGGAAATACGTACCCACATTATGCTCCGATAACCCATTCCTCTTCACGGAAAACCAAACGTAGATCACAAGTATCACACACCTCTCAGGACAGACCAAGAAGGACACGTTCTGCGAGTCCTCCATCCGCTCTTCCTAGAGGATGAAAGATATATCCCACTGCCGGGAATATTTCCTCATGACCTATATATTTTTACTTGTACCATAGACTCCATGGTTGTATTCGTTAGCCTAGTGTTTGATTGCTTGATATGATGTCTCTCCTATGTTTTATAGTTTACTATATGGATATATTTTGTTGATTGCAATTGTTTTGTTGCTATGATTTAAAAATCAATTGCTTTTCATTGTAGCAAATTCAAGAGTTAGATTTTATTAAAATACCACTGCGATAATTCTTTTCCAACATAAAAATTAATTTGCATGGCATCGCGTCATCCAGCTCCCAACGACACCCACTCTGCCACAAGAACTAAGTGCACAACCACGCACACATTTAACACCTAACCAATCGCCTTGCTAGTACACCACAATATCCTCAAAGGAAGGATTTATAGGTATTTTATTTTTATGAAGTTTGCTGCCAACACACTAGCACCCACTCATGCACAGTGATGATACCTAGTTATCGTGTCCACCTCCGCGGAGAGTAACCACTCGAGCAACAACATCACGGTGATCATCGTGGATGCTCGTGCATAGCAGCATTCAGAACGCAACCAAGGCCACCACCGCTCCAGCAAGGAGGATCGTAAGCCACCCCGGAAGTACGTCCTCCATTAGAGCCTCGTCTCGAGCACCTGCAAGTAGAAAAGAAGGAGGAGGAAGAAGAAGGAGGGTAGGTGTGAGGAAGAAGAGAGGGCCGCCGCCATTATTTTTTAGTTCGAGTTTGGTGTAAGCTGAGCAAAGACCACCAACACCGCTCTTCGCTCGATCGCTGGTGTTCGGAGGCGTATCCATGAGCAGTGCCGACAAGGCGCTAGCCCGCGAGGTGAGTGCACGCTGTGCTGGCAGCTAGCACTCTCCTCTTTTTGGCTAACAGGTGCCCTACGCGCTAGGCGCCATAGGTGGAGAAAGCGGAGGAAAGTGCCCGAGAGAGATAAGAAAGAGGAGAGTCAGAGGGAGAAGAAGAGACTGTCAGTGGGTCCCCGGTCAGCCCGAAAGAGCACTCTACACTCTGGTACCGCAAGCACAATTTGGATTAGGAAATCTCTCTTTTTCCAAAAATTGTCGTAGCCCTAAGTAGCAACGTCTCAATTGCCCAACGTTTGATTTTATTAGCAGCATTAGTACCACACTAGACTTGCACCAATTATTAGCGTTTTCACTTCAACCACGTCGAACCTCGGGAGTAGATTAATTACTTTCATGTTATTACTGAAGTGTAGTAGGCGTAAATGTTTTGCAACCATCTTAGCAAGTCTCGAGGATGAGATTTTTCTTAAGGGGGAAGACCCCCAAAAATTTATCATGTTTTTATCAATTAAAATTTGTCTAGGAATATTAATTCTTATTTTTTGGATTATGTGTTGGTTTCAGAAACACCCATTTCTTTAAATTCTAATTTTTTCCCTCCAAATATAAACTTTCGAAAATATTGTGGGGCTGTAATGTTTGATTTAAAAGTATTTCATTTTGTTTTTAGAATTCGGTAAGTAATATTTTTTGCCAAGCTTTAATTCTTTAAAATGGCATTTTCATTCTTTTAAGGGCCCCTATCGCACTGCAACTATTTTAATTATTCATTTAAAAATTCCACAAAATTTTGAGAGGTCGTGTGATGCATATAGATTACTTTTATGCAGAAATACTTCTTGAACTTTTGATAATTTTGAGCAAACCATCCTCATTTTGATTCTGGTTCAGTTTAGTAGTTTGAACTACAACCCTATTTTGTTTTGCTCTAATGACCATGGGAATTTTCTTCTTGTAGTACACCCTACCAAAATCTTAAGTCCAGGAGTTTAGACCCATTGGTATATTTTAAGCACATGCAATTAACCCCTGGTGTTCCTGCCAGAAATGAAGTTTTGTAAAACTTGCACTAACAAGTTTATGTTTTCCCCAAACTAACCTTGCCATCATCTTTATCATCTAGATAGACCTTGCTTTGGTATGTTCGATGGCCAACAAAGTTTCTAGAAGACCCTAGCATTTTGTCAAACACCTTGTGTGCCTGGCAAAATTTGGCAAGCTCATATACTGGCATTAGGTGTGTGCTTTCCTCGCCAAAATAGAATGTCCCCTAGCATGCTCTTGCCTTCTAGCCTACCCCTGTGGAGTTTCATCTTGATCAGAGCCACCTAGGGAGGTTTGGCATTTAGTCGAGCACCTGGCGCGCGTGCTCTGGCACGGCCATAGCCTGTGTATTGCACGCGCCCGCGCCGACTCGCCGCATCCACCTAGCCCGTGCCCCTGGCTCTTCTCTGCTTGCAGAGCTACACACCCATTGTCGGGGCAGGTTGCACTCAATCACCTTTGGGACCATTGGCCCCTTCGTGGTTCGGCGGGGAGATCTCGTTGCACAAATAGGAGAAACCATGAGGCAGCACGATGATGGGACTCGAGGTGTTTACCCAGGTTCGGGCCGCTGAGAAGCGTAAAACCCTACTCCTTCTTTGGTGGATTGATTCGGGGAAGGCGAAGCTCACAAAGTGTTCTCCCACGACAAGGGTTGCAATGGAGAGCCACTACGTGCGTACAAATGTTCTAGGGTCCGAATCATTTGCTAAGTTGCCTTGAGCCCCCTTTTATAGTTCAAGGGGAGTCCAAAGTGGCAAACATACATGATTAGATAGCTAATAGTGCTATCATACCTAAATGTGGCACTCAACATAGAATACCATAAATGCAGCCTTAGGTGGCTTGCGTGGGTGCGTCCCCGGCAAGCTCCTTCCACCGCTCTAGCTAACTATTGCACCATAGCTTGACACGCCTCTAGACTGGTGTCAAGGGGGCATAATCTATCTTCCAGCATGTCGACACGTGCTTAGCGAGAGCCATTTAGCTATCTGGTGTGGCAATGAGGTGGAGCGGTGGCAGATTAGCCCGCGCTTGCTGGAGGGGTGACTTGCCAGGTCTTCTTGATGATGCCTATGCCTTGGTCCCCGACACATGCCAGGGGTTCTTGATGCGTCTTGGGCCTGTCATGGGCTGCTGTGTAGGTCTTGCTGGCGCCTGGTTCTAGATACTTGCTTGGGTAGTTGGATGCTTTCCTTTGACATGCTCTGCTCGTAAGGGATGTAGCTCTACTGTTCGTGCACAAGTCAGGGGGAATAAACACCCCTGTTTGCGTACCCCGACAGAAGCCCCAAGGCCGAGCCATAGATGTTGCTGGGCATGTCGGGTTAGGATCCCTCTATCCACGGACACGCGTCGGGAAATTGTTATCCGCCCGACCCACGTCCAATCTGCGCATTTACCAGAGGTCGTGGGACCGTTGAACACTAGCCGTTGGGGAGTAAAAAAGGGGAACTGCCAGTAAATAAATGGCAGTTCCTTGAACACTAGCAAGAGCAAAGAGCCAGAACCCAATGCTTGCCCCCCATAAAGGAGGGATCTCGCAAAGGGGGAGCTGCTCATTGACATCTGTCCCTCCGCCCTTCTTCTCCCTCCTCCAACGAAGAAATTGCCTTCGCTGCTGCCATTCCCTTCAACGAGCATTGCCAGATCGCCCACTGCTCAAAAGATATGGGGCGGAAGACGGCTGTCATGAAGGGGAAACAAGCGACTAAGTTGAAGGAGTAGGCTACTGATGAGAGGAGGAGGAAAACAAAAGAAGCGGAGAAACTACAGCGGAAAGACGTTGTTTTCTCCCCGTCAAATCTGGAAAACAATACCTTGATCGAAAGGTATGCCTACATGTGGGGGAGGGAGACGAAGGGGCACAAGGCACATGTGGTTCTTCCGGATAACCCCAAGGAGAAGACGCCATCAGATTCGTATCGCTTCTTCTGTGCGTACTTTTACTGTGGTCTCTGCTCCCTTTCTATGATTTCTTCTCTGCCATGATGGCGGTGTATGTTTTTCACACCCAATGTAATGGTGTGCATGGCAATCTTTGCCCACTTGTGCGAGAACTTTGTTGGAGTTGCCCCCAACGTGGACTTGTTCATGCAGTTCTTCCTCCCTTAGATAGAGGACAAAAATCACCGCTGGGGGAATGTTAGCTGGATTCCTCAGGGCGGGAAAGAGGATTGGGGATACCTCTGTGGCCAACATCGCGGGAAGTGGGAGGAGTGGAGGGGTGATTGGTATTGGATCAAGGATGAAAAAGCCCTCGAATTCTGCTTTGCACGGACTAGTTGCATCTCACGCGGAAGCGACTGGAGCACACTAGGCCTTTTTGATAACAAGCTTCGCCCGGTGCTGAACAGGATCCCATGTCTCAAAGCTGTCGAGCTTACCGTTCAGCACATGGGGGCCAACTTCCTCCGACGTTGCATCGCACCACTACAAAAGAGGGGCAGGTTTGCTTGGGAGTTCAATGGTCCTGCCGACTGGATGCGGCTGTACCCAAGCACGTGTAACAACCTGACGACCTATGTCCACGGCTGGTTGTGCGACCAATTGTTTGGTGTCTTTGGGTCGTTCCATCTGCTGACAAGGGTTGTCCCTTTGCATATTAACTCTGCCAGGAACCAGATTCTGCAGTGGTCGGAAGCGGCGGCTCCTGCGTCTTTGCAGCCTCCCCTGAAGGTGAAGAAGATGACCTCCAAGGGAGGAGGACACGAGGTTGCAAGCCATTAGTCCTCCCGCGCTTCCCAAGCCAAAGCTTCTCTTGTCAAGCGATGGAGGGTCATAGGAGTGGACCCCAGCCCCCCGTCAAGCCCAACTTCTCCGCCAGGCTCACCTCTGCTTGAAGCCCCAACTCGGTCGCCAAGTTCCGCTCCACCAACTCTGAAGAGGGACATATCGACTCCGCCGCCTACATCATACAAGCTGGCATCCATGCTCATTGCTTCACAGTAAGTCTTTCGACCACAATTGACGTCAAAGTTCTTTGTTTTTGATAATCTGGCTGATTTTGTATGATCATCTCCTCACAGGGATGAGGATGAGGAAATCCTTGCGCATATGGCCAAACGGGCCAAATCTGCGGCAAGACGGGGCCCCGCAATGGACACGGGCATGGCGAGAGACGCGCAGGAGAACCCCGTGTCTAGCCCCCGGGCCAGCCCCCACCACAAAATCAAAGCGCAATCTCCATTCCGTACCTGGGACAGAGAAGGGCCTCCTCCTACCTCCGACAGGGAAACGGGAGAGGTTCATCAGGGAGAGGCCCACCAGGAGGAGCCTTCCTTTCAAGACCTCTCGGCAATCCTCGTCATTGGGAGGTATTCACCAGCAAGGGCATCCACCGAAGATCCTGTTCATGCGGAAACCGCCGTTGATGAAGTAGTGACGGATCATGTGCGGGTAGCTAACCTTGTGAGGGAAACAACTATACCTACACGACAAACTCCATTGGGTATACCACTTTCTTGTGACTTTACTTCCCCTGTCCTCTCTCTTTATTTTAATCAACTATTTCACTTTCATTTTTCTGTCTATTGCTTTGGATTGAAGCATCGCTGCCCGAAGAACTAGAGTTGTTGGAAGAGGTGGTTGGTATCGGGAAGGATGCTGTCGCGGAGGCGGAGAAGATCGCTGCCACAACAGGTCATGGCTCGGTTGCTGAGGAACTTCAGGAGTTCCTTGAGATAACAACGTCAAACCCTCGCACCTCCACTCTCCTGATCGTAGTCATAGAGGGGAAAGCCCCTCTTCAGTCTCTAGGGCCCTTGCCTCCGCGATATCCTCTGTCGTCGTCTTTGCAGTCCCTCTTGAAATCTGCTCGACTGTGCGTTCCGACCCCAGACATGTCCTTCTCAGCGGGCGCAGACATCGTCTAAGAAATCGAGTAGGTGCTGTCGTTGCTGAATCAAAAGGTCGGAGGGGTTGATGATTCTGCTGATACCGCCAAGGATCTGACTATCTTGGAATCCATGGCTGCCGAGATGAAGGGTGTGCACAGCAGGTATGACGTCAAATGGCAGACAGTCAAAGAGCCACGCAAGCTGGTCGGTGTTGTGGACCAATAGTTGAGGGACAAGGGAAACGAACTATGGAGTGGTACAACTAGCAGATCCATTCCCTTATGAGGCGACATTAGATGCTTGATACGTCCATTTTTCATCACGCTTTTATATCAATATTTAGTTCATTATAGGCTGTTAATACACATTATGGTAGAATACTTATGCCTTTTCTCTCTTATTTTACAAGATTTACATGAAGAGAGAGAATGCCGACAGCTGGAATTCTGGACTGGAAATGGAGCAAATCTTAGAGACCTATTCTACACAGCTCCAAAAGTCCTAAAAAGTTAAGGAGAATTGTTTTTGAATAAAAAAAATAATGAGTGAAATAATTACCGGAGGGGACCCACCAGGAGGTCACAAGCCAAGGGGCACGACCTACCCGCTGGCTGCGCCCTATAGGCTTGTGGCCCCCCTAGTAGGCCTCAAGTACCCATCTTCCGCCATATGAAAGATTTTGACCTGGAAAAATCATATCAGACCTTTCGGGACGCAGCGCCGCCGTCCCGAGGTGGAACTTCGACAGAACCAATCTAGAGCTTCGGTGGAGCTATTCCGCCGGGGAAACTTCCCTCCGGACGGGGAAATCGACGCCATCCTCATCACCAACGATCCTCTCATCGAGAGGGGGTTAATCTCCATCAACATCTTCATGAGAACCATCTCCTCTCCAAACCCTAGTTCATCTCTTGTATCCGATCTTTGTCTCAAAACGTCAGATTGGTACCTCTGGGTTGCTAGTAGTGTTGATTACTCCTTGTAGTTGATGCTAGTTGGTTTATTTGGTGGAAGATTATATGTTCAGATCCTTAATGATTATTAATACACCTCTGATCATGAACATCAATACGCTTTATGAGTAGTTACATTTGTAACCGAGGACATGGGATAAGTCTTGTTACAAGTAATCATGTGAATTTGGTATTCGTTCGATATTTTTATAAGACATATATTGTATCTCCTCTAGTGGTGTCATGTGAACGTCGACTACATGACATTTCACCATTATTTGGGCCTAGAGGAAGGAATTGGGAAGTAATAAGTAGATGATGGGTTGCTAGAGTGACAGAAGCTTAAACCCTAGTTTATGCGTTGCTTCGTAAGGGGCTGATTTGGATCCATATATTTCATGCTATGGTTAGATTTATCTTAATTCTTCTTTCATAGTTGAGGATGCTTGTGAGAGAGGTTAATCATAAGTGGGAGGTTTGCCCAAGTAAGGGTAGCACCCAAGCACCGGTCCACCCACATATGAAATTATCAAAGTAGCGAACCCGAATCATATGAGCATGATGAAAACTAGCTTCACATAATTTTCCATGTGTCCTCGGGAGCGCTTTCCTTATATAAGAGTTTGTCCATGCTTGTCCTTTGCTCAAAAAAGGATTGGGCCACCTTGCTGCACCATTGTTAAATTTGTTACTTGCTACCCATTACGAATTACCTTATCACAAAACTATCTGTCATCGATAATATTAGTGCTTGCAGAGAATACCTTACTGAAAACCGTTTGTCATTTCCTTCTGCTCCTCTTTGGGTTCGACACTCTTACTTATCGAAAGGACTATGATAGATCCCCTGCACTTGTGGGTCATAATACTCTTTTCTGGCACCGTTTCCGGGGAGTGAAGTGCCTTTGGTAATTGGAACTTGGTAAGGAAAAAATTATATACTCTGCTGAAATTTACTATCACTTGTCACTATGGAAAATAATCCTTTGAGGGGCTTGTTCGGGGTATATTCACCCCGACCAGAAGCACAAAGAGATGCTCCTCAACCTGCTGCACTTACTGAAAAATATTTATTATGAAATTCCTTCCGGTATGATAGAAAAACTGCTAGCTAATCCTTATGCAGGAGATGGAACACTACATCCTGATTTGCACATAATCTATGTGCATGAAGTTTGTGGATTATTTAAGCTTGCAGGTCTGCCCGAGGATGATGTCAAGAAGAAGGTTTTTCCTTTATATTTGAAGGAAAAGGCGTTGGCATGGTATAGGCTATGTGATGATATTGGATCATGGAACTACTACCGATTGAAATTGGAATTTTGTCAGAAGTTTTATCCTATGCATCTGGTTCATCATGATCGGAATTATATTTATAATTTTTTGCCTAGTGAAGAAGAAAGAATTTCTCAAGCTTGGGGGAGGCTCAAGTCAATGTTATATTCATGCCCCAATCTTGAGCTCCCGAGGGAAATTATTATTCATATTTTTTATGCTCGGCTCTCTTGTAACGATCAATCCATGCTCGACACTTCTTGTGTTGGTTCCTTTATGAAGAAAGAGAATTCAAATGGGACTTATTGGAAAGAATTAAATGCAACTATGAAGATTGAGAACTCAAGGAAGGTAATGAGTCAGGTACAAGCCTTAAGTTTTATTGTGTTAAATCCTTTATAGACACCGATGCTTTTCCTGATTTTAGCACTAAATATGGACTTGACTCTGAGGTAGTAGCTTCATTTTGTGAATCTTTTGCTACTCATGTTGATCTCCCCAAGGAGAAGTGGTTTAAATATCATCCTCCCATTGAAGTTAAAGTGGTAGAACCTATTAAAGTTGAAGAAGAAACTACTATTTATAATACTGATCCTGTTATTCCTACTGCTTATATTGAGAAACCACCCTTTCCTATTAGGATAAGGGAATATGCTAAAGCTTCAAATGTGGTACTAGAACACCTATACCTCCTGAACAAATTAAAGTTGAACCTAATATTGTTATGGTTAAAGTTCTCTTGGTTAATAATATTGATGGGCATGTCATTCACTTCTACGATGAAGCCGCTAGAATTGCTAGATCTGATACTAAGGGTAAACATAGACCTATTGTTGGCGTGCCTGTTATTTCTGTTAAAATAGGAGATTATTGTTATCATTGCTTATGTGATGTGGGTGCTAGTGTAAGTGCAATTCCCTTTACCTTATACCAAGAAATTATGAATGATATTGCACCAGCCGAATTAGAGGAAATTGATGTTACCATCAAGCTTGCTAATAGAGATACTATTTCACCAGTTGGGATTGTTGGAGATGTTGAAGTCTTGTGTGGGAAAATAAAGTATCCTACTGATTTTCTTGTTCTTGGCTCCCCACAAGATGATTTTGTCCCATTATATTCGATAGAACCTTCATGAATACTGTTAATGCTAAGATTGATTGTGAAAAAGAAACGGTTACTGTAAGTTTTGGGGATGCATCTCATGAGTTCAATTTCTCTAAATTTCGTAGACAACCCCATGACAAAGAATTGCCTAGTAAAGATAAAATTATTGGTCTCGCTTCTATCACTGTGCCTCCTACGGATCCCTTAGAAAAATATTTTCTAGACCGTGAAAATGATATGCATATGAATGAAAGGAACGAAATAGATAAACTTTTCTTTGATCAGCAGCCTATTCTGAAACACAACCTACGTGTTGAAATACTCGGGAATCCTCCTCCACCCAAGGGTGATCCCGTGTTTGATCTTAAACAATTACCTGATACTCTGAAGTATGCTTACCTTGATGAAAATAGATATATCATGTTATTATTAGTGCTAACCTTTCAGAGCATGAAGAAAAGAAATTATTGAAAACTTTGAGGAAGCACTGTGCCGCTATTGGATATACTCTTCACGATCTTAAGGGCATTAGTCCCACTCTATGTCAGCAAAACATCAATATGGAACCTGATGCCAAACTAGTTGTTGGTCACCAACAACGATTAAATCCTAAAATGAAGGAAGTGGTAAGAAATGAAATACTAAAGCTTCTAGAGGCAGGAATAATTTATCCTATTGCTGATAGTAGATGGGTTAGTCCCGTTCATTGTGTCCCTAAAAAGGGAGGTATTACCGTTGTTCCTAATTATAAAGATGAATTGACCCCACAAATAATTGTTACATGATATAAAATGGTAATTGATTTCAGGAAATTAAATAAAGCTACTAGGAAAGATCATTACCTGCTACCTTTTATTGATCAAATGCTAGAAAGACTATCCAAACATACACATTTTTGCTTTCTAGATGGTTATTCTGGCTTCTCTCATATACCTGAATCAAAAGAGGATCAAGAGAAGACCACTTTTACTTGCCCTTTCGTTACCTTTGCTTATAGGCGTATGCCGTTTGGTTTGTGCAATGCACCTGCTACCTTTCAAAGATATATGATGGCTATATTCTCTGACTTTTGTGAAAAGATTGTTGAGGTTTTCATGGATGATCTATCCGTTTACGGAACTTCTTTTGATGATTGGTTGAGCAACCTTGATTGAGTTTTGCATGGATGTGAAGAAACTAATCTTGTCTTGAATTGCGAGAAGTGCCACTTTATTGTTAATGAAGGCATTGTCTTGGGACACTAAATCTCTGAAAGAGGTATTGAAGTTGACAAAGCTAAGGTTGATGCTATTGAAAAAATGTCGTTTCCAACAGATATCAAAGGTATAAGAAGCTTCCTTGGTCATGCTGGTTTTTATAGGAGATTTATTAAAGACTTATCTAAGATTTCTAAGCCTCTCACTAATTGTTTGCAAAAGGATGTTCCATTTGTTTTGATGATGATTGTGTAGAAGCATTTGAAATTCTTAAGAAAGCCTTGATCACTACACCTGTTGTTCAACCACCTGATTGGAACCTACCCTTTGGATTTTGTGTGATGCTAGTGATTATGTTGTTGGTGCTGTTCTAGGACAAAGAGTTGATAAGAAGTTAAATGTCATCCATTACGCTAGCAAAACTCTAGACAGTGCTCAAACAAACTACACTACCACCAAAAAGGAATTCTTCGTAGTTGTGTTTGCTTGTGATAAGTTTAGACCTTATATTATTGATTCCAAAGTAACTATTCACACTGATTACACTGCTATAAAGTACCTTATGGAAAAGAAAGATGCTAAACCTAGACTTATTAGATGGGCCCTTCTGCTACAAGAATTTGATTTGCATACTATTGATAGAAAGGCGCTGATAACCCCGTAGCATATAACTTGTCTAGATTAGAGAATGTTCTTAATGACCCACTACCTATTGACTATAGCTTTCCCGATGAACAATTAGTTGTTATAAATGCTTCATGCAATGCTTCTTGGTTTGCTGATTATGCTAATTACATTGTTGATAAAAGTATACCGCCTAGCTTCACATACCAACAAAAGAAAAAGTTCTTCTATAAATTAAGACATTACTTTTGGGATGATCCACACCTTTGTAAATAAGGAGTAGATGGTATTATTAGACGTTGTGTACCTGAGCATGAACAGGGACATATCCTATAGAAGTGTCACTGCGAGGCCTACGGAGGACATCACGCTGGAGATAGAACTGCACACAAGGTATTACAATGTGGTTTTTATTGGCCTACCCTCTTGAAGGATGCTCGTAAGTTTGTCTTTTCCTGTGATGAATTTCAAAGAATTGGTAATATTTGTAGACGTCAGGAAATGCCTATGAATTACTCTCTAGTTATTGAACCATTTGATGTTTGGGGTTTTGATTATTTGGGACCTTTTCCAAAATCCAACGGGTATACTCATATTCTAGTTGCTGTTGATTATGTTACCAAGTGGGTAGAGGCTATTCCAACTAGTAGTGCTGATCCTAAGACTTCTATTAAAATTCTAAAAGAAGTTATTTTCCCTAGATTTGGAGTCCCTAGATATTTAATGACTGATGGTGGTTCACACTTTATTCATGGTGCTTTCCGTAAATTGCTTGCTAAGTATGATGTTAATCATAGAATTGCATCTCCTTATCATCCTCAGTCTAGTGGGCAAGTAGAATTGAGCAATAGAGAAATTAAGTTGATCTTGCAATATACCGTTAATAGTTCTAGAAAGAATTGGTCTAAGAAACTTGACGATGCATTATGGGCTTATAGAACCGCTTACGAAAACCCTATGGGTATGTCTCCTTATAAAATGGTGTATGGTAAAGCATGCCACTTTCCTCTAGATCTAGAATATAAAGCTTAATGGGAAATTAAAGAGCTTAACTATGATTTCAAACTTGCTGGTGAAAAGAGGTTATTTAACATTAGCTCACTTCATGAATGGAGAATCCAGGCCTATTAGAATGCTAAGTTATTTAAAGAAAAGGTTAAGAGATGGCATGATAGAAGGATACAAAAGCGTGAATTCAATGTAGGTGATCATGTCTTGTTATACAACTCTCGTTTAAGATTTTTTATAGGAAAACTTCTCTCTAAATGGGAAGGTCCTTACATTATCGAGGAAGTGTATAGTTCCGGTGCCATCAAGATCAACAATACAGAAGGCACAAATCCGAAGGTGGTAAATGGGCAAAGAATCAAACATTATATCTGAGGTACTCCCATAAATGTTGAAACTTATATTATCAATACCATAACTCCAGAAGAGTACATTAGGGAGACCTATCAGAACGTCTCGGACCTCCAAAAGGAATAGGTATGTGCTACGGTAAGCAAGCCAACTCCAAAACGTTTTCAATGGAAATTTTTACCATTTTTTGAATATTTTAAAAGGTAGGAAAACTTAAAGGAGTCTGAAGCGTGCATGAGGAGGCGACAAGCCAGGAGGCACGGACTACCCCCTGGACGCGCCCTGCAGGCTTGTGGCCACCCCGTGCACCCTACGGACTCCATTTTCTTGTGGAATACTCCCTCGGGTTGGCAAAAACTCATTATATAATATCCCGAAGGTTTTGACCTTCATATCTCGACAATATCTCATGTTCTTGTTTTGAGCTGTTTCTGTAGCAGATTTAGAGTAAGATGTCGTCCCAAGATTCCGATGGGGAGAGTTATGTATCACACTATCTTGCCAATCCCAAGCTCTACGGGGACGTAAATCCCTATGGATTGTGCTGGAGGAGGAACGGGAGACATGCAAGTATGCGGAAGAAATCTCGGATGAAGAGGAGATTCCCTTGCCTCAACCCAAAGATATGCATGTGGAGTTCAAGAAGTTCAGCCTCCCAAATACAAGGAGAAAACCTAAGGTGTTATTTATCCCTTCTCGTTTTCTGCAGGAGAGCAAGGGTGAATTATGCCAAAAGATATTGAGGCTCGAGGAGGTTGTAGACGATCTGAGGGAACAAAATTTCATGCTTAAGTGGAAACTTGATAAGCTTTGAACCTCACCAACAACTCCAACGTCACCACGTCCGAAGAAAGACAACTGAACACATGGGCATGGGAACTCCCCTTGGCTTGTGCCAAGCATGGGGGAGGTGCCCCGGTATCGTATCACCATCAGACCTTTTTACCTTTTTGTTTTTCTTCGTTCGATCCTTTTAGTTTTATCTTTATCTAGTAGAATAACGTTTTAGTGTGATCTAGTTCTGATTTTTATTTTTTATTCCCCCTATGTAAGCAAGTCCGAGAGTTATATAATGAAGAGTAGTTTTGAGTCAAAGGCTTTGCTTGCTTGCCATAAGATCTTAAGAAAAAGAAATAGGAAGAAGTACAGAATAAAAGCAAAAGAACAAGCATAATGATCTTATGAGGAGTGATGAGTTCACATATAAGAAGTATGTCGATTGAAATTTGTTGTGAGTTGACAAACAAAGCTATTGGTCATTGTTGCAATTAAAAGGAAGTAATAAAGAAAGAGAGGTTCACATATAAATATACTATCTTGGACATCTTCTATGATTGTGAGCACACATTAAAATATCATATCCCAAAAGGTTGATGTTGGACAAGGAAGACAACATAATGAGTTATGTTTTCTTATTTCCGAATAAAAGTTATATGGTTGTAGATACTTCAACAAGTGTCACTTGCTTCTATCTCATATTAGCCAGAAACTCCTACACCAAGTAGAGATACTACTTGTGCATCCAAAAACCTTTAACCCAGTTTTGCCTTGAGAGTCCACCATACCTATCTATGGATTGAGTAAGATCCTTCAAGTAAGTTGTCATTGGTGCAAGCAATAAAAATTGCTCTTTAAATATGTGTGGTTTATTAGTAAGAGGAAAATAAACTTTATATGAACGTGTGATGTAGAAGAAATAAAAGTGACAGACTGCATAATAAAGGTCTTTATCACAAAGGGGCAATATAAAGTGACGTTCTTTTGCATTAAGGGATTGCACATCCAACTATAAAAGCGCATGACAACCTCTGCTTCTCTCTGCGAAGGGCCTATTTGTTACCTTTACTTTTCTAGTACTTACCTTTATGTAAGAGTCATGGTGATCTTCACCATTTCCTTTATTTCGCCTTTATCTTTTGGCAAGCGTCTTGTGTTGGGGAATGATCTAGATAGATATATCCACTCGGATGTGGGTGATCATGAGTAATTATTGTTGACATTACACTTGAGGTAAATGGTTGGGAGGAAAAACTATAAGCCCCTATCTTTCTTTGTGTCCGATCGAAGCTTTGACCTCATAGGTACCGCGTGAGTGTTAGCAATTATGAAAGACCATAAGATGATTGAGTATATGGATTTGCCTGACAAGCTCTTATATTGACTCATTTCTACATTGTGATAAATTGGAATTGGTTCAGTGACTGAAATCATAGTTTGTTAGTTCTCAATAGAGTTCTTGATTCATACTTTGCCTTGTGAATAAATTGTTACTCTAGTATAATATATTCTATGTCAATATGTATTGTTGTTCTAAAGATAATCATGATACCTTCATGTAGCGACCCGACTCAAAACGAGTCAAGTCTCTGTGTTTCTGTGCCATCCCTAGATCAGTATGCTGGCACACACGGTACATCAATGTATATATCAAAGTTCAATCACATGTAAATAGCGTAAAACTGATATATACCTTAAATATCTCAGCGGAAGCAGTCAAGGGAGTGGAGTCCCAATAAACACCAACGGCAAGTTGAGTGTAGACCATAACCCTGAATCATACTCTTACTCGTCGAAGAAAAAATATCTGCAACATAAGACATTGCAGCCGTGTAGGTCAGCATATTGAATATGCCGGCAAGTCACATAAGAGAGGGGTGAAAAGTAATCATCTATACTATATGCATATATGGCAGGTGGTGTTGTAAGTTTTTAGCGTAAAGGAAATTTTCTCCTACAGCAAGAGGGGCTAAAAGCGAAATATTACTACAAGGTTGGTTGTTAACGAGATGGTTCCGCCAACCAGTTCTCGTACCCGAGTTGTCAATAATTCCCACATCAATATTATTATTTGTGTTGAGAATTTCAGATAACTTTAGTTCCTTTGGCTCAAGTTGTCCATGACTGTGGACACAGCTAATCGATTAGGTTTGAGTACTCTGCAGAGTTTTGCACACGTTCCCCACAAGATTTGATCACCTCCGTGTATGTCCTCGCACTTCAGGGGGTTTGAAGACCGGATGATCAAAACATGGTCTTTCAACGGGTCCCTCTGAATCCGTGTCGGTGCCCATCCAATCCTACCGTTCTTCTACATCTGCTAGCACCGCCTGTCCAGAGTCACCGCGTTATCCAACCAAGCCAGAGCCCATAATGACTTGTGGCTGTGCAGGTAAGCCTTGGGTCTTGAAAATATCCGTCCGTCTCTTTGAGCCTGGGTGAAGCTTTCCGCAAGATGTCATGGCTGTCTCCAGCATCCCGGGTCATCCACTGGTTTCTCCAGGGAGCCGATCAACTGTCCTTCACCCAGAGTTGCATTGCATCACGAGGTCTTGAAAATCTTGTCTTCACCGGTCTTGGTTATTTAATCAACCTCGCATCACTCGTGTTATGCACTCAACCAAAATCCCGTCTACTCAAGCATAGCAATATGTAATTTGTCGTCCCGGGCCAAGTATCGGGGTTTGTTGTGTGCCTACCACATGATACTACAACCTATACTAAAATTTCCAAGTACCTAAGCAGCATGCAATTGGTCAAAGAAAGGTGAAACTACCATGCATCGAAAAACATAGGAGATAGTATGATCAAAATGACTTGCCTGGTATTACTTGATGAAGATAGTCGCTCTCATAATCCTGATAATTCTACTCGCCACACTCCGGGCAATCTATCATAAACGAATATCATTCAATAAATATTCATGCCAAAAAGGAAGAACCAAGAGAACATAAGAACAAAGCATGTCTTGGTACAAAATAACAACGTACTAAGGTTTAATAAAAAAAAAGATAGGGCCTTATGGTGTTGTAAAAGGTACGATGAAAGGGGTCAACTCAAAAGAGTCAAAGGATGATCAACTATCGCTATATAAGCTCGACTTGCATACACTATGGGAGATGATAAAAAATATTGGGAGAACAACATGAATGTTGTTTGACAAATAGTATAAGACATAAGAATTTATTTGTATAAAGAATTTCTTGAAATGGAGCACTACAACGCAAGTTATAGCGAATTGAAGTATGAATTGAATTTGCATTAAAAATATCAAGAGAAGTTGAACTGAAGTACGATGGTTACGTACAAAAATATATGACATGAGTGTTTAGGGGTAAAAGGAATCAATTGAAAAGGTGGTACGATTTGCAAGATAAGATCAAATGAATGTTCGAATACAAATTTGAATAGCTCAAATTTGTAAGGTTCAAAGTTCGAAACTAATGATGCTACTGGATATAGGAGATCAATATGAGCGTATAGAAAAAAGAATTACTAGATTTGAAATAGCGGATCAAAAGATACAAATACTTCAATATAACATTGAATCGGCTTAGAACGATGTGAACACTTCTGGGCACTAATAGATAAATCTGATTTGATCAAAATTATAACTTGAAAAGTTAAAAATAATGATACAAACGGGAAGATTACTTTGATACGAATCCGACGCAATTGAATTCATCTAAAACGGAGCTACGGATAAAAAGATATGATCAAAAGAAGTTTGAATATGAATATGAACAAATTTCGAAATTTTAAAATTTCAAAAAGTTGATATGATAGGATCACAGGATAGGTGGGATCAATACGAAACTCTAGGCGTTGGTTTCATCTAATTCGGATAAACGAGTAAAAAGTTATGGCTATTTGAAAAATCAGGGCCAAGATGTTTTACGGAATAAAAGTGCTACGTCTAAAAGAATTCTAGTACTAATGTGGAAAAACGAAGACTAATTAATATATCTAATTACTCTACCGTATACTAGTGTAGGAATACTAATATAGAAATAATAAACTACGGGAGTATAAAAAAAATACGAAGCGAAATACCTTTAGAATGCAGAGTAAGAATTAATTCCAATGAGGAGACGACTTCGAGAAATCCCGCCGAAGAGAAGAAAAAAATATTTTTATTTAATAAATCTAGTTAAACCAAAAGATTCATTTAACCCGAAATAGATGATTTTTTGGATGCTTCCATGGGTCTATATTTATAGGTGGAAAGAAGATCTAATGGTCCATAGGTAGTCGATGTGGGACTAAACATATACATAATGTAGGGAAACTAGAAAAAAGGAGGGAACTGGAAAGGCCGCATGGGCCAAAGCAATTCGGCCACCGCACATCACACCACATGGTTGGGCTGGTTGGCCTCATCATTTTTTATGGATGAACAATATTTTCTTTTTGGAAAAGAACAAAAACAATGAAGAAAAACGTATAAATGAAAAAGAGAGAACATTTTATATAGACATATTATATATCAAAATTTTCAGAATAAAATTTTCTAAAACATGAACATATTTTCAAAACCAAAAAAAATACTTTTTTAAAAAAAATTATTTTTTTGCAATAACTTTAAAATGAAAAGGAATTTGAATTTCAAATAAATTGCAAATACTTAAAATTTGAATCACGACATTGTCTCTGATTTTGGAGGGTCATTTTCCTCCTCTCGTTTGATTTTCTTTAATCAAAGGGTTTTGAAAATATTCAAACTCAAAATAGAAAAGGGATTCAAAATAGAAAATTTTGGGAAAGTCATTTTATTCCCTCTCATTTTTTTGAGAAGTTTCAAATTCCACTCAAGTTTCAATCACTCAAACAAACAAACAATCAATCTAATAATTATATTATCATTCCAAAATTTATAATTTTGGGATGTTACAAACTACCACACTTAAAATGAATCTCGTCCTCGAGATTCGAAGAGGCTAGAAAGAAAAGGTTATGGTTTGGGGGGTCTTCTAACAAATATAGTCTCCTGCAAAGTGGGGTGCTACCACACTTAAAATGAGAGTTACTGGTCGCTCAAATTTTTAACAATCCTCTGGGGTCTTGGCATCTCGCTCGTCACATTCTTCATGGTAACTTCTTTGGTGAAGTTCTTCCATTATATTCATAATGTTTCCATCAAAATCGAGGGTTCTTCTTTTGATATAAGATTCTTCCGTCACTGGGTCTTCTTAACTGACAAGTCTCGTGACCATTCTAAATAACCTATCGATGATTCTCATGGTGGTCTACCATTTGTGGTTATCCTGCAGAGAGAAGGGTCTTGGCTTCATCCTCACCGTAAAATGTCCGACGCGTGACAACGATTGCCATGTACATGGGGCTTTCATCATACCATTCTAAGGCTTAAACAAAAGCTTCAAAGAACATCGTCTCTCACTATGGGTAAGTCTCTCAGATTTACCATTCCGAATAGCAAGAGAATGATAATAGTAAGTCGTCATGGTGGCCAAGCCATGTCGCACTGAAATCATTACCTTGTATAAGGCTTAGTGAATCTCGTATTCTAACACTTGGGCATCCTCACAAGCATTGCAGAATATCTCTTGTCCACGAAAGAAGTTCGGATAATCCATTGGTTTTGCAAGCTCAACAAAACATCTATCGTATCTTCACAATTCTCGGGTTTTCGTATGCTCCTAAGAAAACGTTTGCTGATCCATGCTTCCTTCTCCAAAAAGATAGTACTTGATCCTTGTTAGTCCTTGTGGGTTTCAGGCATACTTGGGGAAAATGTGACATGCCGCTGGGTAGTGGGTGGTTCCTCAGGCATACTGAAGGTCCAACATTCACAAACAACCAGTTGGTACTAGAGTGACTGATGTAGTCCTTCCATAAAGCGCTCCACTTTGGCAGCCTCAGTGCTGACATCTTCAGGTGCATACCTTGATAGAAGGTTGAACTTCTGCAAATACTCCTTGACTGATCCACTGCCTTGCCTTAAGGCTCGGAATTCCAGTTTCTTAATGGTCATCATCCCCGGAGGAATGTGAGCGGCACGGAATCCCTCCTTGAACACAGCCCAAGTGATGACTTGCCCGGCTCGCATGATCTGAAATCCATCCCACCAGGATCTGGCTGTGTGTCACATCCCTAACCCTTAAGCAAGATAGCATTGTTCCCATGTCTTCTTTGCATTTGCATCCAAGAAGTTTCAACAAAAACAAGAAAGTGGCAAAGGAAAAACTCAAAAACCCTAGCCACCATTTCAATTAAAGGAAATTTCAACTAGTTCAAAATCAATAAACCCAAAATGGCCTCAAGAAATGTTCAAACTTTCTGATAAATCATGAAAGTAAATGAGCATTGGAGAGAACTATTTTCTTGACACTTTAAGCTTTTTAAATATTTGCAAAAGCCACTGGTTTCAAATTTAAAATTTGAAATCAGAAACTATAATTTTCCAAAAATGTTGAAAGTCTTGGAAATGAGTGGGGATATTATAACAAATATTTCAGGAGGTCAAAAATAGTTTTTACTTTTTGTTTTGGAGATGAAATAATTAGCAAAGCAATAAATAGCAAAACAGAAAAGCAAAAAAAAAATGGGAAAAGTCTTACCTGTCGCCCAAGCCAGGCCCAGCCCATCTCGCTGCTCGTCCCCTCCCTCGCGCCAGTAGGCAGCAGGAGGTGGCCGCCGCCTCCTCCGGCGCGGCCACGCACCTGCGTGCCTGCCTGGCCGCCGGTTCGCGCTGGCGACGGTGGGGATAAGCTCCCCAGAGCCTCCCCTATCCATTCCCCACCTCGGTTCTCCTCCTCCGCCCGGATCTCCTCCTCCTCCTTGCTGCCGCCATTAGAGCCGAGCTTGAGCTCGAGCTGGCCGTGCCCCTGGCCATAGGATCCCCTCCGTGAGCATGCCATTAGCTCCGCGTCGTCGCCCTGGTCATTCCTGCAGAAGCCGAAGCTTCCTCGCGCCCTGCAACGCCCGCAACGCCGTCGTCTTCTTCCTCCGGCCGCCGGACCTCTCGCGTCGATTCGTCGCCCCCAGGCCTTCCCCGAGCCGTCTGAGCTCTTCTCTGCACTCCCTGTGAGCATGCGGTGGTTTTCCCTAAGTTTTCCCCGTCGATCCCCTCCTCTAGCCCTAGTTTCACCGGAGCCCGACGAGCACCGCCGCTGCCGCTCGTCGCCAGTAGCCCTCCGATGTCCAGCTCGTCCTCCCGAGAGCACCAGAAGCTCCAGGACGACGCGTAGATGCCGTAGCAGCTAAGAACTAAGCGCGGATCCCCCTGTTTCAAAGCCCCCGACGACGCCCGAGCTTCGGACGTCGCTCCGGCTCGTCGCCGACGCCTCTTCCGGCGACCCTAGCCTCCCCAGTTGGTCCTGCCAGATCAGCCACTTCGCGAGCTTGCTGTAGCTGCCAACCGCGTGCGTTTTCGTGCTATGCAGCGCCGTCTAGATCGCCTCCGGCGAGCCCTCCGCCGCGGGTTTGGTCGCCGGCGACCACCCTCCGGTGGCCGTCGACGTGGCCGACCATTAGGGCCTAATCGCCCTCCCCTCAGTCGTTGACAGAGGGCCCCACGCCTGGTCAAACCCCAATTAGGGGCTGGTCAGCGCGGGATTAGCCCCAGAGAGGCTGACCAGTGGGGCCCCCCTGTCAGGTTTGACCTGCACAGGTCGGCTGACCTGCTGACGTCACCCTGATGCAATAAATGGAATTTCCAGTATAAAAATAATTCAGGAAATTGCTAAAAATTGCATAAATCATAGAAATTAATCTGTAACTCCAATGAAAATAATTTATATATGAAAAAGTATCAGAAAAATTCAAGGATTCTGATTATGCTATTTTCAACTATGTTTGAAAAAGTTACAGGAACCTAAATTGTGAAATAAGGATTCATTCAATTCTTTTAATCACTTTATAAATGGAATTTGCAAAGATATCCAAATTTCATTATAAATGCAATGATCACACACTGCCCTAGATATAAACCAGTACCATAACATGACATTTCATGCATGTTAACATTAGGTTGATCTGAGCATCAGGTCGAATCAATTAAACCGGTATCCAAAAATACTCGTTTGAATTGCTATTCGAATGTGATTCAATCAACTCTAAACCTAAAACATCTGGATTATAATAACTTATCACTTGCATTCTCATGCCATGCTCATGCATCATTGTGATTGCATATGATTGTTATTGAATGTTGCCATTCATTTCGGTAGGCTCCGCACCCCCGGATTCCACCGAATATCCGTCTGACGGATATCGTTCCTCCTCTGAGCAACAAGGCAAGCAACCCTTTTGATCATCCCGATAATACCTATGTTCTTGCTCCTGCACCTATTTATTGCATTAGGATCAAATGCTTCAACTGCTTTTGCCACGATAGTTGGACCCACTTCCTTTGCATGACTTAACCTTGTCACAGTAAATAGCCGAACCTTGCAACCTAGCATACCTGGTAGTTGCTTGAGCTATGACGTGCCTTATCCTGCTATGCATGCTATGCTTAGAGTTGTGTATGGTCTGTCATCTGGGAGATGAACAGAAATGTGGAATGCGTTCGGTGAACAAAGGTCGTGTGTTGAACTTGATTTGGTAAAGGTACCGGTGAAAGGCTGTGTAGGAGTACATGGCGGGTTGTTTCATTGGAGCCGTCCTTAGGAACTGAGTTCCGTGTATGTAATCCAAGACTAGATACTACCACATGCTGGGCCCTGGAATATGACCCCGCTCGGCCTATTAATCGCGTAGTACTCGGTCCAGGAGTTGCAAGTAGTTTCTGGTGTTTATAGTAATGCTGGAGGCCGTGCATGGTGCTGACCTGAGAGGTGGACCGTGATGCGGTAGGCAGTGGCACGGTGTACCAAGTGGCACCCGGATGGTGGGCTTGGGAACCCTGCGCACATCGTTTGAGGCCGTGGCGGAAACCTCGGCCGGACTTCCGTACGGGTTACTCTCAGATAGGCGATAAACCTGGACTAGGTACTAGTGTGGTTAACGGTCGTGGCCGACTCCCTCGCTGGGCTTCCGCTTGAAGGTTGCCGAGGTGCATGACGTGCACATGGCGATAAGTGGCGGGAGCGTGTGTGACGAAGTACACCCCTGCAGGGTTATGATCTATTCGAATAGCCGCGTCCGCGGATATGGACTACTTGGAGACATATGTTGTTCATAGATAACTTCAACGGCTACTCATAAAATTGTCAAGATAAGCGTGAGTGTCGTGGACGGCATTTACGTATGGAAACGGAATGATTCCACGATAGTGTATTGTTGTGGTGTTAGTGGACTCGTGTGCGAGAAATCAAGTTGTCAAAACTAATTTCAAAAAGCAAGTTGTCTAGCCACGAGTCAAATGCTGGCTTTCCGCATGAAACCCCACAATACCTTCTTGATACCTTGCATGAGTAGTTAGTCATCCTAAAGTCTTGCTGAGTACCTTCGTACTCATGTTTGCTTAATAAATTTTGCAGAGGTTGCTAATGACCCTAATGGAGGGTTTTTGGTAGACATCGACGACGACGAGTAGCTGGTGTCCCAGCTACGATCTGGCCCTACGTCGGCTCTGTAGTATAGTTAGGCCATGTGCCTTCTAGTTGCTCTGTCTGTACCCAGACAGTTTATAACTCTTCCGCTGGCTTGTATTGTATGACTGCTATTATGGGTCGTGAGACCCTTAATGTGTAATAATATGTGTGTGGCTCTTCCGAGCCTCTTAAATAAAGCTTGTATGTTTATGGTTATGTTGTGATGCCATCGATGTATCTATACATATCGGTATGCCATGCGTACGTGTGTCTTACTTGATATGTATGGGGTTCGAATACCTAGTCGTGAACTTTAGTAGCACTCCTTACAAGGAAATGCCCCTTTGTGATCCAACGAGCCTTGGTAGTTCGCTACTGCTCCGGACACATTGGTTGACCGGCATGTGTCCTTCTTAGCTGCTGTGTCTGTCCCCCTTTGGGGAAATGTCACGCGACGTAATGGAGTCCTTGTAGCTTGCTACGACTCGTCTACGTTCGTTGATGACCGACACCTGCTTTGTCGGGTCATGTATGCCTGTCCTTGTGCGGAACTGCCACTTTGGTTTATGACTAGACATGTCGATCCGGGTTCTTTGACATTGGAATGCTAGCGACATTATCGCATACGTGAGTCAAAAGACGCAAACGGTCCCGGCTAAGGTAAGGCTGCAGCCGTGGAGTTAACCGTGCGTGAGACCACAAAGGGATGCGATGTGTTACAGGCTGGATTCCTATGTCTTAGGATCGGGGTCCCGACAGCGTTGGTATCAGAGCCTGACTGACTGTAGGATTACTAAGCCAAACTGGTCGAAGTTGAGTCTAGAATTGCTTTAGTTACATATAAGGGAATTGTTTGTGGAAGGGAACGTAACACTCTTCTTCTCTTCTCAAGATATTCTATTCTGGTCATCCTCGTCTTTTCTGCAGGAATTAAGGACTAGGTTACTCATCTTCTCCTAGGCTCGGATTTTTGATCGGTAGATTATAGGACTAAGGGTCGAGAGATATTGGGTTTCTTTTATTCCTAGGAAGCAGGGAGTAAATTTGATGATCAGAGAGTTGAACTTGATAGTTGAGTGGTGACGCTATTTCATTTTGGGTTGCCTCAAAATTTGTTTTGAGCATTTACAGCCGTTATGCTGCCCAATTTTGCATTCAGAGCTCTAATGCTTTTTGCATTACTCTCTATTTACAGATGCCTGGCCGTCCTTCTCGTCAGGTGGTACGATTGACCAGGTGCATTGATGTACCGGGTCATACGGCCATGCTGGTCAGGGTGATGTCGGTGTGCGGTTACCGCTGGTACCCCGAGTACACAGTGGAGGAACAGTACCGAGACTTCAACCAGAGCCAGTACATTTGCACTGTTAGGGTATTTCCAGACTACCCTGGAGCGGAGAAGCCAATCCATTGGTCCTATGGGTTGGGAGTCACTGTTGACATGGCAGTACAAGATGCTGCCTACTCAATGCTGACTATTATGAGAGCGAGACATGCACTACTGCAGAATTCAGAGTTCTGCTATGTTCCGGCCTCTCAGTCTGGCGAAGAGGGATACCTCAGTGGAGTCTATTTTGATTCCTCTATGGAGGACCCACTTCTGCAGTCCACTGTTGAGATGCTAGAGAACAGAGACAAGGATGCTCGTGCTCTCCGCATGGAGCTTTACGCTACCCGTGCCCGTCCGTGGACAGCTTTGACGCAGCTGGCACCGGTAGTCCAGGCAGGGTATGGAGAGATGGAGATGCTGAACCCTGTTAGGACCCATCTTCCGGCCCACGTTGACTGGCCAGCTATAGGAGGAGTCACACCTCTTCGGGGACCCCTCTTACCACCAGTCAGGGGACCAAGGCCACATCCGTGTCCTTATGGATCCCAGGGATCTCAGGCTAGAGTGTTCCCTCATCCGCAGGTTGAGCTTCCGGGTCATGGAGGTAACCTCTATGAGATGTTCTATGCGGATGCCTGAGCTATGAGCGGAAGGATAGTATGGTCGTAGCCGTATGTTCACAGTCCTGCGTGATTTGTGGAGTATGGTAGTAATGTGAAACGAATTCCGGAGGCCTAGATAAATAATGTATAGGAAGCTTGTAAGCCTCTGATGAGTAGTTCCACCATTTCAGTAGTTGCTCTTCGAGTAAGTTTGTACTGAACTATGTAAGGGTGTGTATGAACCATGGTGTATATATAGCAGTTGCTTGTTACCATGTTGTTCGGATATTCATTTCCGCATTCCGTGTGTTCAGTACATTCTTAATCCATAGTTAGTATTGATATGATATTGGTCTAAGCTATGAGTTTGTTTGTCAGGATGGTGTTCACCAGGTTGAACCGTGCCCCTGCTCATGAGCAAGGTGAGGGTAGTCAAGCATCGCAGGAAGACCTGCCTCACCCACCTTCTCTGGTAGAAGTGATGCTTGAGGCAGAAAGAAATAAAAGGGAGACCAACCGACTGCTAGAGCGTATTGAGCAGAATACGGCTCGACAGCCTAGGAATGCTGCAGTGTCCGTCAATGACTTTGTGAAGCTGAATCCTCCAAAGTTTCATCATTCCGTCGATCCCCTCGACGCTGATGACTGGCTGTGCAGCATTTCACGCAAGATTCGCTCTGCGAATGTGTCTGAGGCCGACAAGGTGACCTTTGCGGCGTATTTCCTGGAGGGACCCGCCAATCTGTGGTGGGAGAATTTTGAAGCTATGCGTCCCGCTGAACCAGTGGCCACATGGGCAGACTTTAGTGCAGCTTTTCGTCTGCACCATATTCCAGAGGGCCTGATGGACAGAAAGAGAGAGGAGTTCTGTGCCTTCACTCAGGGCAAGTTGTCTGTGGATGCCTATAGCCGCGAGTTCGGTAACCTCGCCCGCTATGCAACAGAGGAGGTGTCTACTGACGCCAAGAAGCAAGCAAGATTCCGTAAGGGTCTGAGCCCTGAGCTCCGTCGAGATCTGCGCCTCCATGAGTGTGCAAGCTTTCAAGCCCTGGTCAACAAAGCGATCACTGCGGAGACTGGTCATACTGACTTCGAAGCCACAAGGAAGCACTCCCGTGACTTTGGCTCGTCTTCTGGTTCCGCGTTTCCAAAACGCAGGCTGTGGGTTCCAAACAGTTCTCTGCCGCCAAGATACACTCCGAGGCCATCCTACGTGGCGCCTCAGACGAATCAGGCCAACCCTCCAGCAAAAGCTTATGGTGGTCCAGCTAGCAATGCTGCACCACGTGCCAACCAGGTGATATGCTACAAGTGTGGAGAACCAGGGCATTATTCCCGTGAGTGTCCTCAGAATGTGGGTGCCAAGCAACCCGGAAAATCCGTCGGGCAGGCCAAGTCGGGTAAAGCGTTTTATGTGAAGCCAACTCCTGCACGTGGCCGTGTGAACTATGTGTCCGCAGAAGAAGCTGCAGAGGATCCCGACGTCATGCTGGGTACGCTTCTTGTTAATCATCACCCAGCGTCCGTTCTCTTTGACACTGGGTCTTCTCATTCCTTCATTTCAGAAAGTTATGCACAGTTGCATAACATGTCATTTTGTGATATGCCAATCCCATTGGTTGTCCAAACCCCTGGTAGTAAATGGCAAACCTCTAGGATAACCTATGACAATGAAATTCTAGTAGACAGGCTAGTTTTTCTAGCCTCATTGATAGCGTTGAAATCTTCGGATATTAATATCATCTTGGGCATGGACTGGATGTCAGCTCACTATGCCAAGATTGATACTCACTCTAGAAATGTCCAGCTTACCCATCCCTCGGGTGAGATAGTAAATGTCTCTACTCGAGTTGCCAAATGCCAGCTCTATTCCCTAAATGCCAACCCTCTTCCGGAACTTGAAGACATTCCGGTAGTCCGTGACTTCCCGGATGTTTTTCCAGAGGAACTGCCAGGAATTCCACCTGACAGAGATGTAGAGTTTGTAATAGCTCTTGTTCCGGGAACTGTCCCAATAGCCAGAAGACCATATAAGATGGCACCCCTGGAGCTAGCCGAACTTAAGAAGCAATTAGATGAGGCCTTGAGCAAGGGTTTCATTCGTCCTAGCTCTTCTCCTTGGGCTTGTCCCGTCCTCTTCGTCAAGAAGAAAGACGGAACGGATCGGATGGTTGTAGATTACCGATCAGTTAACCTGGTCACCATAAAGAACAAGTATCCGCTCCCCAGGATCAACGATCTGTACGATCAGCTCGCTGGATCCTCAGTCTTCTCCAAAATGGATTTGAGGTTGGGATACCATCAAATCAAGATTAAGAACGGGGACATTCCAAAAACAGCTTTCGTTACTCGTTATGGCCAATATGAGTACACCGTTATGTCCTTCGGTTTAACCAATGCCCCAGCCACCTTCTCTCGGCTGATGAATTCAATCTTTATGGAGTATTTGGATAAATTCGTCGTAGTATACCTCGACGATATTCTCATCTACTCCAAGAATGAACAAGAACATGCCGAGCATCTAAGGCTGGTATTGATGAAACTTCGAGAGCATCGCCTTTATGCCAAATTTTCAAAATGTGAATTCTGGTTACCAGAAGTGACCTATATAGGCCACGTAATCTCTGGAAAGGGTATTGCTGTCAATCCCGAGAGAGTTCAAGCTGTCCTTGATTGGACTCAACCTGAATCGGTTAAGCAAGTTAGGAGTTTTCTTGGTCTAGCGAGCTATTGTCGCCGCTTCGTCGAGAATTTCTCCAAGGTTGCAAAGCCTCTGACTGAACTCCTCAAGAAGGATAAAAAGTTCGAGTGGACACCACAGTGTGAGCATAGTTTTCAGGAACTGAAAGGACGCCTGACTTCCGCACCTGTGTTGCTACCACCAGATTTTTCTAAGGACTTTGTTATCTATTGCGACGCCTCGCGACAAGGATTAGGTTGCATTCTCATGCAAGATCGTCATGTGATCGCATACGCATCTCGACAGTTGCGTCCACATGAGGATAATTATCCCACACATGACCTTGAGCTTGCAGCTGTGGTCCATGCACTAAAAACCTGGCGACATTACCTTCTGGGTAATCGTTGCGAAATATTCACTGATCACCAAAGTCTGAAATATATCTTCACCCAGCCGGATTTGAATCTCAGGCAAAGACGGTGGGTTGAGTTGATCTCGGATTACGACTTAGGGATAACTTACACCCCGGGGAAGGCCAATGTTATGGCCGATGCACTAAGTCGTAAATCTTACTGTAACAATCTGATGCTACAACAAGGTCAACCACTTCTCCATGAGGACTTTCGGAAGTTGAATCTTCATATTGTTCCTCAAGGATTCCTTTCTACCCTGCTGGCGAAGCCTACTCTTAAGGATCAAATTGTAGCTGGCCAAAAGCGTGACAAGGGTATATCACGGATCAAGGGGAATATCTTTAACGGAAACGCTAAAGAATTTTCCATAAATGATCAAGGGGTGGTGTTCTTCCAGAATCGTTTAGTGGTTCCTAAGAACCCACATCTAAGGCAGTTAATCCTTAAGGAGGCTCATGATTCTCCTCTCACCATTCATCCTGGTAGTACTAAGATGTATCAGGACCTATGCCAGAGGTTCTGGTGGACTAGGATGAAGAGAGAAATTGCTGAGTTCGTTGCTAACTGTGACGTTTGTCGTCGAGTTAAGGCAGAACATCAAAGGCCTGCTGGCACCCTTCAACCTCTAGCTATTCCTGAATGGAAATGGGATAAAGTTAGCATGGATTTCATTACCGGATTTCCCATGACCAAGAAAGGAAATAATGCTATCTTTGTGGTCATTGACCGTCTTTCCAAAGTGGCTCATTTTCTTCCTGTTCGTGAGAGTATAACAGCTAGCCAGCTAGCAGAGTTATATATCTCTCGAATAGTGTCTCTTCATGGTGTTCCCCTGGAAATTAACTCGGACCGTGGAAGTATCTTTACTTCTCGCTTCTGGGAAAGTTTTCAGAATGCCATGGGGACTCACTTATCTTTTAGCACTGCTTTCCATCCCCAATCAAGTGGTCAAGTAGAAAGAGTGAATCAAATCCTAGAAGACATGCTCCGAGCTTGTGTTATTTCGTTCGGTATGAATTGGGAGAAGTGCCTTCCATTTGCCGAATTCGCTTATAACAATAGTTATCAATCAAGCTTGGGCAAAGCCCCTTTTGAAGTTCTCTATGGACGAAGATGTCGAACACCTCTTAATTGGTCAGAAACCGGAGAGAGGCAACTCTTTGGCCCGGACATGATCCAGGATGCAGAAGAGCAGGTTCGCATTATTCGTGAAAAGTTGAAAACAGCCCAGTCTCGTCAAAAGAGCCAATATGATCGTCATCATAAGGCTGTGACCTTTGAAGTTGACGAGAAGGCTTATCTTCGGGTTACACCTTTGAAGGGTACCCATCGTTTCGGTATCAAGGGCAAGTTGGCTCCTCGTTACATTGGACCTTTTCGCATTCTTGACAAACGAGGAGAAGTTGCCTACCAGTTGGAACTTCCTCCGCATCTTTCCAAGGTTCATGATGTTTTCCACGTCTCGCAACTCAGGCGTTGCTTTTCGGATCCTATCCGTGAAGTGGACCACGAAACGCTTGATCTACAAGATAACCTTTCTTACCGAGAATACCCCGTGCGTATTCTTGATCAAGCTGAGCGTACCACTCGACGTCGAAACCTCAAGTTTCTTAAAGTTCAATGGTCAAATCATTCTGAAAAGGAGGCAACTTGGGAAAGAGAGGATCGTCTCCGACTTGAATATCCTGCGTTATTCCCGACGACTTCTAAATCTCGGGACAAGATTCTTTTGAGTGGGGGTGAGTTGTCACATCCCTAACCCTTAAGCAAGATAGCATTGTGCCCATGTCTTCTTTGAATTTGCATCCAAGAAGTTTCAACAAAAACAACAAAGTGGCAAAGGAAAAACTCAGAAACCCTAGCCAGCATTTCAATTAAAGGAAATTTCAACTAGTTCAAAATCAATGAACCCAAAATGGCCTCAAGAAATGTTCAAACTTTCTGATAAATCATGAAAGTAAATGAGCATTGGAGAGAACTATTTTCTTGACACTTTAAGATTTTTAAATATTTGCAAAAGCCACTGGTTTCAAATTTAAAATTTGAAATCAGAAACTATAATTTTCCAAAAATGTTGAAAGTCTTGGAAATGAGTGGGGATATTATAACAAATATTTCAGGAGGTCAAAAATAGTTTTTACTTTTTGTTTTGGAGCTGAAATAATTAGCAAAGCAATAAATTGCAAAACAGAAAAGCCAAAAAAAAAAATGGGAAAAGTCTTACCTGTCGCCCAAGCCAGGCCCAACCCATCTCGCCGCTCGTCCCCTCCCTCGCGCCAGTAGGCAGCAGGAGGTGGCCGCCGCCTCCTCCGGCGCGGCAACGCACCTGCGTGCCTGCCTGGCCGCCGGTTCGCGCTGGCGACGGTGGGGATAAGCTCCCCAAAGCCTCCCCTATCCATTCCCCGCCTCGGTTCTCCTCCTCCGCCCGGATCTCCTCCTCCTCCTTGCTGCCGCCATTAGAGCCGAGCTCGAGCTCGAGCTGGCCGTGCCCCTGGCCATAGGATCCCCTCCGCGAGCACGCCATTAGCTCCGCCTCGTCGCCCTGGTCATTCCCGCAGAAGCCGAAGCTTCCTCGCGCCCTGCAACGCCCGCAACGCCGTCGTCTTCTTCCTCCGGCCGCCGGACCTCTCCCGTCGATTCGTCGCCCCCAGGCCTTCCCCGAGCCGTTTGAGCTCTTCTCTGCACTCCCTGTGAGCATGCGGTGGTTTTCCCTAAGTTTTCCCCGTCGATCCCCTCCTCTAGCCCTAGTTTCACCGGAGCCCGACGAGCACCGCCGCTGCCGCTCGTCGCCGGTAGCCCTCCGATGTCCAGCTCGTCCTCCCGAGAGCACCAGAAGCTCCAGGACGACGCGTAGATGCCGTAGAAGCTAAGAACTAAGCGCGGATCCCCCTGTTTCAAAGCCCCCGACGATGCCCGAGCTTCGGCCGCCGCTCCGGCTCGTCGCCGACGCCTCTTCCGGCAACCCTAGCCTCCCTAGTTGGTCCTGCCAGATCGGCCACTTCGCGAGCTTGCTGTAGCTGCCAACCGCGTGCGTTTTCGTGCTGTGCAGCGCCGTCTAGATCGCCTCCGGCGAGCCCTCCGCCGCAGGTTTGGTCGCCGGCGACCACTCTCCGGTGGCCGTCGACGTGGCCGACCATTAGGGCCTAATCGCCCTCCCCTCAGTCGCTGACAGAGGGCCCCACGCCTGGTCAAACCCCAATTAGGGGCTGGTCAGCGCGGGATTAGCCCCAGAGAGGCTGACCAGTGGGGCCCCCCTGTCAGGTTTGACCTGCACAGGTCGGCTGACCTGCTGACGTCACCCTGATGCAATAAATGGAATTTCTAGTATAAAAATAATTCAGGAAATTGCTAAAAATTGCATAAATCATAGAAATTAATCTGTAACTCCAATGAAAATAATTTATATATGAAAAAGTATCAGAAAAATTCAAGGATTCTGATTATGCTATTTTCATCTATGTTTGAAAAAGTTACAGGAACCTAAATTGTGAAATAAGGATTAATTCAATTCTTTTAATCACTTTATAAATGGAATTTGCAAAGATATCCAAATTTCATTATAAATGCAATGATCACCCACTGCCCTAGATATAAACCAGTACCATAACATGACATTTCATGCATGTTAACATTAGGTTGATCTGAGCATCAGGTCGAATCAATTAAACCGGTATCCGAAAATACCCGTTTGAATTGCTATTCGAATGTGATTCAATCAACTCTAAACCTAAAACATCTGGATTATAATAACTTATCACTTGCATTCTCATGCCATGCTCATGCATCATTGTGATTGCATATGATTGTTATTGAATGTTGCCATTCATTTCGGTAGGCTCCGCACCCCCGGATTCCACCGAATATCCGTCTGACGGATATCGTTCCTCCTCTGAGCAACAAGGCAAGCAACCCTTTTGATCATCCCGATAATACCTATGTTCTTGCTCCTGCACCTATTTATTGCATTAGGATCAAATGCTTCAACTGCTTTTGCCACGATAGTTGGACCCACTTCCTTTGCATGACTTAACCTTGTCACAGTAAATAGCCGAACCTTGCAACCTAGCATACCTGGTAGTTGCTTGAGCTATGATGTGCCTTATCCTGCTATGCATGCTATGCTTAGAGTTGTGTATGGTCTGTCATCTGGGAGATGAACAGAAATGTGGAATGTGTTCGGTGAACAAAGGTCGTGTGTTGAACTTGATTTGGTAAAGGTACCGGTGAAAGGCTGTGTAGGAGTACATGGCGGGTTGTTTCATTGGAGCCGTCCTTAGGAACTGAGTTCCGTGTATGTAATCCAAGACTAGATACTACCACATGCTGGGCCCTGGAATATGACCCCGCTCGGCCTATTAATCGCGTAGTACTCGGTCAAGGAGTTGCAAGTAGTTTCTGGTGTTTATAGTAATGCTGGAGGCCGTGCATGGTGCTGACCTGAGAGGTGGACCGTGATGCGGTAGGCAGTGGCACGGTGTACCAAGTGGCACCCGGATGGTGGGCTTGGGAACCCTGCGCACATCGTTTGAGGCCGTGGCGGAAACCTCGGCCGGACTTCCGTACGGGTTACTCTCAGATAGGCGATAAACCTGGACTAGGTACTAGTGTGGTTAATGGTCGTGGCTGACTCCCTCGCTGGGCTTCCGCTTGAAGGTTGCCGAGGTGCATGACATGCACATGGCGATAAGTGGCGGGAGCGTGTGTGACGAAGTACACCCCTGTAGGGTTATGATCTATTCGAATAGCCGCGTCCGCGGATATGGACTACTTGGAGACATATGTTGTTCATAGATAACTTCAACGGCTACTCATAAAATTGTCAAGATAAGCGTGAGTGTCGTGGACGGCATTTCCGTATGGAAACGGAATGATTCCACGATAGTGTATTGTTGTGGTGTTAGTGGACTCGTGTGCGAGAAATCAAGTTGTCAAAACTAATTTCAAAAAGCAAGTTGTCTAGCCACGAGTCAAATGCTGGCTTTCCGCATGAAACCCCACAATACCTTCTTGATACCTTGCATGAGTAGTTAGTCATCCTAAAGTCTTGCTGAGTACCTTCGTACTCATGTTTGCTTAATAAATGTTGCAGAGGTTGCTAATGACCCTAATGGAGGGTTTTTGGTAGACATCGACGACGACGAGTAGCTGGTGTCCCAGCTACGATCTGGCCCTACGTCGGCTCTGTAGTATAGTCAGTCCATGTGCCTTCTAGTTGCTCTGTCTGTACCCAGACAGTTTATAACTCTTCCGCTGGCTTGTATTGTATGACTGCTATTATGGGTCGTGAGACCCTTAATGTGTAATAATATGTGTGTGGCTCTTCCGAGCCTCTTAAATAAAGCTTGTATGTTTATGGTTATGTTGTGATGCCATCGATGTATCTATACATATCGGTATGCCATGCGTACGTGTGTCTTACTTGATATGTATGGGGTTCGAATACCTAGTCGTGAACTTTAGTAGCACTCCTTACAAGGAAATGCCCCTTTGTGATCCAACGAGCCTTGGTAGTTCGCTACTGCTCCGGACACATTGGTTGACCGGCATGTGTCCTTCTTAGCTGCTGTGTCTGTCCCCCTTTGGGGAAATGTCACGCGACGTAATGGAGTCCTTGTAGCTTGCTACGACTCGTCTACGTTCGTTGATGACCGACACCTGCTTTGTCGGGTCATGTATGCCTGTCCTTGTGCGGAACTGCCACTTTGGTTTATGACTAGACATGTCGATCCGGGTTCTTTGACATTGGAATGCTAGCGACACTATCGCATACGTGAGTCAAAAGACGCAAACGGTCCCGGCTAAGTTAAGGCTGCAGCCGTGGAGTTAACCGTGCGTGAGACCACAAAGGGATGCGATGTGTTACGGGCTGGATTCCTATGGCTTAGGATCGGGGTCCCGACACTATGCCTCCGAGACAATGGGTTGCATAGAGAACTTTCTCGTTGTCGTCAGTGCACTTTACCAGCGCGAGAAGGTCTTCGATAGTGCGGATCCAGTCATCGACATCCAAGGGCTCAGTCGTCTCCGTGAATATGGGCGGCGTAGTCCGCATGAACTCAGAGAGAGTTGAGCGACCGTTGCCATTCCCGTTCTACGGCGGGTGGTTCACCAAAGTTTGAGCCAGCTGCCGGATAGCGGCATTGTTGGCTTGACGCTGCTCCCGAAGAGCTTGAAGGAACTGAGCCATGGTCAAGCTTTCAGGGGGAGGCGGCGGTGGAGGAACATCGTCTTGCTGCACGTGGCGATCTCCAGCTTGAGCTTCCCCTCCGGTTCCCTGCTGCTGTCCTGAAGAGGCAGAGCCGGGGTTGCCAAAAGTGTTATTGCGAGTTGCATTCACCATCCTGTCAGGGGAGTAGACAGGTCAAATTCTGCTGAACCGGTTGCACTCGAAAGGGATGACGTTCTAGCAATGAGGGGGGTCTGGTGTGTGCTAGTGTGCAAGGTTTTATGACAAAGGTTTTTGAAAAGAACTACTGCATTAATTTAAAAGCAAGCGATGTAGTCGCTCACAAGCTGCTCAAGGAAGAATGCGACTTGCATCCAACAGGTTCACACAACATCCGGTTCATAAAATCCGGATTCAAGAACTCCTACATTTGGTACATCCTACGCTGCTAAGCGATCGACTACACGGTCTCATAAGCCGGCTCTGTGGGATCTTCGTCTTCATCTTCATCTCTGTCTTCATCTTCATTAGTGCTTCCCTTCCTCGAAGGGGTAGGAGAAGGAAGTAGACCATCCCGACGTCTCTTGGTTGGTGAGGTAGCGAAAAGCTCGATGTACTCTTCTGCGATTAAACGTCGACTCTGAAGAGGAACAGCCTGAAGCGGGGGTATTCCTCCTCCGAAAGCAAAGCCAGGTGATATCATAGGTGCTCCTTCTTTCTTCACCTTGCTATTCTTCATCTTCTCCATACTAAGTAGGTCCTTAACTTGGTGCAGGTCTCGACGAATCCTAGTTGACTCCTTGATCAAAATATGCGTCAAGGTGTCTGAGGAGAGGCTGAAGTAGGTCTGAAACCTTAATGGCATCCCGTCCTCAGATGAGGGGTTGAGTGTCCAGTTTCCGTCTACCTTATCCTTAACAAAAGGTAGGTGACGAGTAGAGGGTTCGTCCGCCATCTCATGAGCGATGTCACGGAGTCGCATGAGTGCCTCTTGTGCTGCAGTCTCCACGGCCAACATCAGATCCTTCATTTGTGGCCCTTCAAAGAACCAGCTAGTTGGGGAGTCATTAGCCTTCACTATCACGTCCACGTGATACTCCTTGGTGTCGGCGTTGACCCAGTGTTTGTGGTAGAGAAAGACGGGCGTGCGATGCACTTGAAACTTCTCGAGGCTATCACTCAAAAGCAGAGGAAAGCCCGTTTCCAGAAGCATCTCGGGTACATCGGCCATCTACAAGGTGTAGAGGAGAGGGTTAGAAATATATAGTGGGTGCGGTTCTCGGTCAATCTATGTGCACTAATTGTCCGGCTATCGCCCCTGCTACCTAAGGCTTCCTATAGTCAGGACGGCTCTGATACCAGCTCTGTGGGGACCCCGACTTACTAGTCGAGAATCGCCGTGCTCAGTGATCCCAGAGATCAATGTTCACCGAACACAGATACTGAATAAAGAGTCTTACATCCTAGTACTGATTATTACAATACGTGACCAAAGGGTCAATTTCACAAGACAGGGCCTAAGGCCAAATCACACGAGTACACTAATAGCGGAAAACAAAGGGGCTAAGCGGGTGCCCATGCCATCAAGCCTACACCGACAGACATTCTGACTCGGAAGCGTCCTAGTTCGCAGGGGTATCGCCGAAGACATAATCATCTCCAAACTCCGGTCCTTCCATGTCTGGTCAATAACATAACCAGTGGCAAGCCAATGAGTACTTTGAATGTACTCGCAAACAGCCCATGATATGAACAATGGAAGTGAAGGATAACAATATCATGCATTTCTAGTATAACTCATCGAGGTGGAATAATCATGAATATGCATCAAGTTAAAGAATTACTCTTGAAGAACAGGTTACAGATATCAACATATCTGTTGAGGGCTGAACCATCCGGGTTCACCCTATATGCCAAGTCACCGAACTTGGTCATATCGTTGCTATCATAGCAACACCTTTCTCATCACCACACACACACACACACTCACGCATACTTGGTTTATGTGGAAATATCTGGACGTAGTTTAAGCAGGATTACCCAACTGTCCTTGACCGTGGACACGGCTATTCGAATAGTTTACACCCTGCAGAGGTAGTACGCTGGACCCACGAGATCCGGGAAACTTCCGTGTCATCTACGATTCGCGGTATATCACATACCCGAGGTGAGTACCCGATCAATGCCTTTCCCCTGACGATACTAGACAGATAGGTCCACTCGATTGGTACCCAGCCCACATGTTGTACGTCTTATGAGCACCAACTCTGGACAGTACCAACCATGCGGGGACCAAAGGTGTGACTGGAAGTCATAGAAATGGCATAGTCGTCCTACCCGGCACGACCCCATCACGAGAGTGACCACACATCACTCCCGCCACTAGTAATGTGGCTCTTTGCTAGCACCGACCAGAGTAATTAACATAGCCCCGTCCCATAAGGGGTAACGTGGTCGTACTGGTAAGGTTGGGACGGTCGAAACATCATAAACCTAATCCCATTTCCGAAACCTTACTCACACAAATCCGGGTGCATCACTTCACCAAAAGTGACCACCTAACTCATCATCACCCTCGGGCATTAGTGGCACCCGACGGGGTTTTCATAAACTCTTGCTTTATGCCAACAACATGCTCATGATAGTACTACTTCTACCTTTACTTGTCAACATGGTTTTAGCATGACCCTAAGGGGTAGAGTCAAGCTCAATGCATGTGCTCCGGGGGAGCCTTCGGTAAAATCATATCCAATGATTACCGGCACTTATGATCGTATGCAATGGGAATACTTTCTATTACAACATGCAAAGTAACATATGCTCAGTCATGGTCAAAGGGTTGCTTGCCTTGGTCAGCTAAGTATCCGGGGTCTTCGAGGTCTTCCGCTCCGATTCCCTCGTCACACGGGCTTTCTATCATCGATAAAACAATAAATAAGGAATAGCTCACACAGAAACAGTCCACAAAGTCATTTTTAAAATGTTCCCTATTACTGATAAATCTAAGATATCATTTAAAAAATACTTGCCTTAATTTTCCTTGAATGAATATTTTTGAAAACAACCAAGCAGAAGCAAAACTATTCCATTTTAGCCCTTTTTAATATTGTAAAATAGAAAAGTTGCTAGAAAAATTCATCTAAGCATATCATTAAATACTACACATTTTAGAAAAATAACAGTGGAATAATTATATTTTTACACTGGTTAAATGTTTTTATAAAAATCTTAGAAATCTAGGTTTTAAAATAAATAAAAAACAGGCCAGCTCCTGGCCTGGCTCGGCCCAGAGCTGGGCTGGCCCAGGGCCAGCCGACGGCCTGCCCAGGCGCGCGCGCCGTCAGGTTTGAACCTGACGCGTGGGGCCCTAAGGTCAGTGGCCAAGGCCAGCGCGGGGGAGGAGGCTGGGCCACCGACGGGTGGGGCACACCTGTCGGGGTCGTCTCCTACCTCCAGCCGGAGAGGAGGAGGAGGACGCCTATGAGGTTGCCGACGTGCTGAAGCTCCAATGAACACGGGAATGGGTCCGCCTGACCGTCGCCTACCTGCTGGTGGTCGAAACAACGACGGGGAGGTAGGGGTTCGCCGGCAACGAGGAGGCCGTGGCGGAGGGGTTTCGGGATGTGGTCGAGGGGGGTGGCGAGAGACACGGAAAAGCTCGGGCGAGTTGGGGGAAAGCTTCCTGGGGTCAAGGGGGTCAGTTTGGTGGGTCGAGGGGTGCAGAAGACGTTGTGTAGCCGGCGATCGACCGGAGCTCCGAGGCGGAGGGGCCTCGGTCGATCTCGAGCAACGGGGCTCTTCTGGTTTGCTCGGGTGGCTAGGGAGGTGCTAGTGGGTGCGGCGAAGCTATCTGAGGGGTGCCGGAGCGAGGGGGAGGGCTATTTATAGGCCCGCGACGGTGAGCAGATCCGGGAGTGCTGGTGACTCACCGTGGCGCGCATGGGGTGTAGAGAGAGGTCAGAGTTGAAACCACGGTCTCGGGACGTGGTATTGGACTGCCCGAACCATCTGCTGCAGAGAGAGGGAGAGAGAAGGTGAGCATTCGTGGCCGCGCAAGCTTGGCCGATTCTGGAGCGCGCAGGCACGCGTTGCGCGAGCTCTAGCACGAGAGAGGAGGGGCCCTGAGGCTTTCCCGACGCAGAGGGGCTGTCGGGGAGGAGGTTGGACATATCGGGGGAGGCTAGAACTAGTCGAGGGTGTCGCCCCCACCTCGGTGACTCCCTGTAGCATGCCCAGAGCGCAGTTTTGGCATGCCACGGCATGCTGGTGCGCTCTGAGGCACTTTGGACGTGTCTAGCATGTCCTGGCACTTGCTGGGTGTGTGGCTAGCCGTTTGTTTTTAGTGGGAGCTTCGGCTGGTCAAAGTAGGCAAGGAATACTGGTGCTGTCAGTCATGAACTGAGGTCTAAATTGGGGGTTTTTGCCTTTCCACTTTGAACCAGTGAGGGGCCAGTTGACTGTGGTTAGATACAGGTGCTGGCTGCTTAATCGAAGAGTTTGAAGCAAAGGAGTTTGGTTTAGCTGTGGCTAAGGTGGCTTTTTCCTATCTGTCAGAAGGTGTTCGACAGTGGGCATAGGGGGTTGCACCCCACCACTTGTGCTGAGACTTAACAGGTTTGGTTTTGGTGGTAAACCGTGGAGTTCCACCAAATCTGATCTCCAAAGGACAAGTCTAGCTTTGTAAACTTGAAATCACTCTAATATGACCAGATCTATTCCTTCCAAAGGGAGTGTGGGCAAATTAAGTCCCACAAATCCCATTTTTGGTGTGGAACCCCCATTTGAGGTATTAGGCACTCCTGCAAAGTTTTAGCCTCATTGGACAAACTTTGCTATGTAGAGTTGCTCTAACTTGATTCTGGATAAACATGGTTTTTGGGTCATTTGGGGTCCTTATCCACCTTTGATCAAGGTGAAACTTTATGTGGACACCAAACAAGGCTTAGGGACATCACTGGAATTTTCTAGGAATTTATTGAGAATATTTTCTTTGGAAATATTTCAAAATGCCAAAACAGATAGAAATAGCTTTTATAGTTTTAATCAATAAATATAATATAAAATGGGGTTTAATATCCTATGTATGGAAAATATATGTCCTTCTGATCATCTCTAAATTTAATCAGATTTTTCCAAAGCATAAACGTATTTTTCCATGTTGGAATACCAATTCTCACCTTAGAAATGGAATGGTTATTTAATTAGGAAAATACTCACAAAAGTAATTACTTTTGTGGTTTTGAAATATAAAGATAGGTAAAAATCAGATTGCCAATTATGAGTAGTAGCACTGCTTGCTATCAAAGACATGCAGTGCAACTCAAGGTGGTATTACTTTGGTTATCAAAGGTTTTTGGAAATCAGTTATAATACCAAAGGAATTTAGGGTTTTAAAACCTCACATGATCAAGCATACAAGCATACAATGTCAATCATGGCACTCACAACATTAGTTTTTAAAAAGTTTTTAACAAGCTCAGAATTTTACAATAAAGACAAGTGATAGCAAAAACAGGGTGTGACAACTTATAGTAGTGGTTTTCTTTGTTATACTAACGGATCTCACGAAGGTTTTATTGAGTTTTGGGTGATTGAAGTTTTCAAGTTTTGCGTGATCTTACGATGGATGTAAGAATAAGGATTAGTAAAAGGCTAAGCTTGGGTATTCCCGAAGCACCTCAAGATAATATTTAAGAAGTAGCAAGCAACTAAGCTTGGGGATGCCCCCGAGTGGTATCCCCTCTTTCTTCTAACAACCATCGGTATTTTACTTGAAACTATATTTTTATTCGTCACATAATATGAGTTTTGCTTGGAGCGTCTTGTATGATATGAGTCTTTGCTTGTTTTGCTTTTGTGTTTTAAGTCTTGAATCCTTGCTGGACACACCTTTTTGAGAGAGCCAAAATTATGCTATGATTGCTCCTATGCTTCACTTAAATTTTTAGAGCCATGGATTTGCTCTAGTACTTCACTTATATGTTTTTGAGCACGGTGTGTTTTGTTATTTTAGAAGAAATGCTCTCATGCTTCACTTAGATTTACTTCGGAGTTAGTAAGTTTTTTAAGAAATTCTCTCTTGCTTCACTTAGATTATTTTGACAGAAAGAAAAATTATGCTCATGTTCTTCACTTAAATTTGTTTGAGCTTATCAAAAGCAACATATCAAAACAGTCCCAAAGTGATAGATATACAAGGAGGATATAATTAAAACTTTCATGGAGATCATTGGACAAAGTAAACTTGATTCTTAGTAATGGTTTTGAGATATGCGATATGATATGTGAGTCATGTTGATGAGTAATTGTGCTTTAGTAAGAATATTGATTTTAAGGTTTGTGATTCCCTACGCAAGCACGAAAGTTAATAGTTATGCAATGAAATTTATATCCTACTTGTGGTGCATTATTCGGTGTTACTTATGTTTAATGCTTGGCTACGAGATTTTTCATTTCTTGGTTGGTCGCTTCTCAATCTTTTTGCTAGCCTTCATTTTGCACTAAGTATGATCACTACTTGTGCATCCAAAACCCTTTAAACCAGTTTTGCCATATGAGTCCACTATACCTACCTATATGCGGTATTTCCATGCCGTTCTAAGAAAATTTGCATGTGACATCTCTAATTTTCAAAATAAATTTCTCTTTTGTGTGTTCTATCGCTCGCGAGGCGGTGAGGGGTGGCCAATATTTTCCATGGTAGATGTGTTATTCTCACGATGAGTGTTTATTTACTTGTCATTGCACGAGAGTACGACAAAGGTATTAGGGACGCCTAGTCCTGAAATGAAAAAAAATGAATTTACTTTTTTGTCAAATAATAAATTCCTTGGGAAGTGTTGGTATGGAGGGCACCCGTGGATACGAACAAGCCATGGAAAGTGAAAGTAATGGTGGAAAAAGGAATACACTTTATTTTCTGTTTGGGACCGCCTATGATGTATCTAGCATGGAAAGTGTTGGGAGCTCTAAGTCGTTTTCGTTGGTGGGAAAAGTATGCCTCGAAAAATGTTTTTATCTATCAATTTTTGCTTTGAGCTCTAGCACCTCTAGAAATACCTACTTCCCTCTGCGAAGGGCCTTTCTTTTACTTATGGAATTTTTATTTTGAATTTGAGTCTCCTTCTTCTCTCATAAAGCACCAACTAAGGGGCACTATGATCGTATTTGAGCATTGGGTGTAGCTAATATTCGAGTGTGTTTCATGAATGGATCAATGACTGAGCATAACAGGCTAGGGATAACTTGCTTTAGTGTTGATATTTTGAAAGACATGGTTGCTTGTTGGTATGCTTGAGTATTAAGTTCTTCATGTCAAAACTAGACTATTGCTTTGAACCATATAAAAGTCCTAATGTCCATACTATAAAGAGAAGAAATGTGATGAACATGTAGACAACATTCCACATCAAAAATTCTGCTTTTATCATTTACCTACTCGAGGACGAGCAGGAATTAAGCTCACGGATGCTGATACATCTCAAACGTATCTATAATTTTTTATTGTTTCATGTTGTTATATTATCATTCTTGGATGTTTTATAATCATTTTATATCCTTTTTTGGTACTAACCTATTGACATAGTGCCCAGTGCCAGTTGCTGTTTTTTGCATGTTTTTTTACATCGCGGGTAATCAATACCAAACGGAGTCCAAACGCAACAATACTTTTTGTGGATTATTTTGGGCGAGAAGACATCCAGTGGGTGAGGAACGCATCTGATGGGAGCTCCAATGGGAGCACAGCCCAGGAGGCCGCGCCCTAGGCACGCCTCAATGGGTTGTGCCCTCCTCCTTGGCCTCCCACACCGCCTCTTTGCTCTATAAATACACCAATATTCCAGAAATCCTAAGAGGGGGGATGAAAATCAATTTCAGCCGTCGCAGAGTCCAGAAACACCAGATCCAATCTAGACACCATCACAAAGGTGTTCATCATGTCCATTGGTGCCTCTCTGATCATGTTTGAGAAGTTCTTCGTAGACCTACGGTTCCGTAGTTAGTAGCTAGATGTCTTCCTGTCTCTCTTTATTATCAATACAACAGTCTCTTGGAGATCCATATGATGTAACTCTTTTTGCGGTATGTTTGTTGGGATCCGATGAACTTTTAGTTTATGATCAGATCTATGTTTTTATCCACGAAAGTTACTTGAGTGTTCTTTGATCTCTTATATGCATGATTGATTATAGCCTCATATTTCTTCTTTGATATTTGTTTTTTTGGCCAACTTGATCTATTTATCTTGCAATGGGAAGATGTGCTTTGTTATGTGTTCGATCTTACGGTGCTTGATCCCAGTGATAGAAAGGGAAATGACACGTATGTATCGTTGCTATTAAGGATAACAAGATGGGGTCTATTTCTACATAAATATATCTTGTCTACATCATGTCATCGTTCTTATTGCATTACTCCGTTTTTCCATGAACTTAATACACTAGATGCATGCTGGATAACGGTCGATGTGTGGAGTAATAGTAGCAGATGCAGGCAAGAGTCAGTCTACTAATCTTGGACATGATGCCTATATAATGATCATTGCCCGGATATCGTCATGATTATTTGAAGTTATTTTAATTGCCCAATAGTAATTGTTTTCCCACCGTTTGCTATTTTTCTCGAGAGAAGCCACTAGTGAAACCTACGGCCCCGGGTCTCTTTTCATCATATTTGCCTTTGTGATATATTTTCCTTTGATTTTATTTTCAGAACTATTAAACCAAAAATACAAAAATACCTTGCTGCAATTTATTTGTTCCTTGATCTATTTATCCTATCTACCACTTTTACGTCACGTTATTTGCCTATCTTGAGGCGCCGTACCCAAAAGGAATTTCTGGCGCCGTTGCCACGGAAGATCAAGTCAAGATAGTCTCCCGCCAACGTGCCAATATTTCGCGCCGTTGTCGGGGAGGGATTGACAACCCCTTTAACACTTCGAGTTGCGAGTATTTTTTATTTACGTGCAGGTGTTGTTTACGTGGTGTGAGGAGGTTCTCCTACTGGTTCGATAACTTTGGTCTCATCACTAAGGGAAATACCTACCGTCGCTATACTTCATCATCCCTTCCTCTTTGGGGAAATACCGACGTAGTTCTAGCAGACATCAAGCACCAACAAACAAGTGAATGATCATGATGTAGATAGCTCAAAGGTAATAACGTGGTAGCATCAAACAATTAAAGCGTATGATCAATGTCACACCCGGTTTTTGCTATCACTTGCCTGTATTGTGAAATTCTGAGCTTGTTAAAACTCTTTCAAAACTAATGTTGTGAATGCCATGATTGACATTGTATGCTTGTATGCTTGATCATGTGAGGAAAACCCTAAAATTCTTTTTGTATAACAATGATTTCCAAAAACCTTTGCTTATTTCTGGTCAAGGTAAAACCCTACCTTAAGTTGCACTACATGCCCTTGATAGCAAGGAGTGCTTCTACTCATAGTTGGTAATCTGATTTTAACCTATATTAATATTTCAAAACCACAAAAATAATTATTTTTGTAATTATTTTCCTAATTAAATAACATGTCCATTTGTGAAGCCAGAATTGGTATTCCAACATGAAAAAATACTTTTCTGCCTTAGAAAAATATGATTAAATTTGGAGATGATCAAAAGGACATATATTTTCCATACATAGGATTTTAAACCCCATTTTTATTATATTATTTGAATAAAACTATGAAAGCTAATTCTATCTGTTTTGGCATATTGAAAGATTCCCAAAGGAAATATTCTCAATAAATTCCTAGAAAATTCCAGTAATATCCCTAAGCCCTATTTGGTGTCCACATAAAGTTTCACCTTAATCAAAGGTGAATAAGGACCCCAAATAACCCAAAAACCCTTTGTGTCCAGAATCAAGTTAGAGCAACTCTACATGGCAAAGTTTGTCCAATGATGCTAAAACTTTGCAGGAGTGCCTAATACCTCAAATGAGGGTTCCACACCAAAAATGGGATTTGTGGGACTTAGTTTGCCCACACTACCTTTGGAAGGGACAGATCTGGTCATATGGGAGTATTTTCAAGTTTACAAAGCTAAACTTGTCCTTTGGAGCTCAAATTTGGTGAAACCCCATGGTTTACCACCAAAACTAAACCTGTTAAGTTGTAGCACCAGTGGTGGGGTGCAACCCCCTTAACCCACTTTCGAACACCTTCTCATAGTTAGGAAAAAGCCACCTTAGCCACAGCTAAACCACACCCCTTTGCTTCAAACTCATAGATTAAGTGGCCAGCATCTGTGTCTAACCCCAGTCAACTGGCCCCTCATTGGTTCAAAGTGGAAAGGCCAAAAACCCCAATTTATATTTCAGTTCATGACTGATAGCACCAGTATTTCTTGCCTCTCTTGACGAGTGAAAGCTCCCACAAGAACCAAACGGCTATCTACACCCTAGCCAGTTCCAGGACATGCTAGACACGTCCAAAGTGCCTCAGAGCGCGCCAGCATGCTGTGGCATGCCAAAACTGCGCTCTAGGCGCGCTACTGGGAGTCACCGAGGTGGGGGCGACGTCCTCGGCCAGTTCCAGCCTCCCACGAGATGTACAACCTCTTCTCCGACAACCCTTCTGCATCGAGCAAGCCTCAGGCCCCCTCCTCTCCCGCGCTAGAGCTCGCGCGGCGCGTGCCAGCGCGCACCAGAACCGGCCAAGGTTGCGCGACCACGAATGCTCGACTCCTCTCTCTCTCCCTCTGCTACAGATAGTTCGGGCAGTCCAAAACCACGTCCTGAGACCGTGGTTTCAAGCCCAGCCTCTCTCTGCGCCCCCATGCGCACCGCGGTGAGTCACCGGCGCTCCCGAATCTGCTCACCATCGAGGGCCTATAAATAGCCCTCCCCCTCGCTCCAGCACCCCTCAGATAGCTTCACCACGATCACTAGTACCTCCCTAGCCGCCCCAGCAACCCAGCAGAGCCCTGTTGCTTGAGATCGACCGAGGCCGCTCCCCCTCGGAGCTCCGATCGATCTTCGGCTACACGACGGCTCCTGCGTCCCTCGACCCAGCAAACTAACCTTCTCAACCCCAAGAAGCTTTCCCCCAACTCGCCCGAGCATTTCGTGCCTCTAGCCACCCCTTGACCACCTCCCGAAACTCCTCCGCCACGGCCTCCTCGTCGCCGGCGAACCCCTGCCTCCCTGTCGTTGTTTCGACCACCATCAGGTAGGCGACAGTAAGGAGAACCATTCCAGTACTCGTTGGGGCATGAGAGCGTCGGTAACCTTGCCGGCGTCCTCCTCCTCCTCTCTGGCCAAAGGTAGGAGACGACCCCGGCAGTTGTGCCGCACCTGTCAGTGGCCCAGCCTCCTCCCCCGCGCTGTCCTCAGCCACTGAACGCAGGGCTCCGCACATCAGGTTTAAACCTGACGGCGCGCGCGCCTGGGCAGGCTGTCGGCTGGCCCTGGGCCAACCCAGCTCTATGCCGAGCCAGGCCGGAAGTTTTAGCAGGTTTTCTTTTATTTTTTAAACCCTGGTTTCTATGATTTTTATAAAAACATTTAACCAGTGTCAAAACATAATTTTTCCACTGTTATTCTTCTAAAAATATGTAGTATTTAATGATATGCTTGGATGAAATTCTTCAACAACTATTCTATTTTTCATTAACAAAAAGGACTAAAATGAAATAGTTTTGCTTCTGTTTGGGTGACTTCAAAAATATTCCTTCAAGGAAAATTAAGGCCAATGTTTTTAAATTGATACCTTAGATTTATCAGTAATAAAGAACATTTTTAAAATGACTTTGTGGTCTGTTTCTGTGTGAGCCATTTCTTGTTTATTGTTTTATCGACGATAGAACATCCGTGTGACGAGGGAATCGGAGAGGAAGACCTCGAAGACCCCGGATACTTAGCTGACCAAGGCAAGCAGCCCTTTGACCATGACTAAGCATATGTTACATTGCATGTTAAAATAGCAAGTATTCCCGTTGCATATGACCATAAGTGCCGGTAATCATTTGATATGATTTTACCGAAGGCTCCGCCGGAGCACATGCATTGAGCTTGACTCTACCCCTTGAGGGTTCTGCTAATACCATGTTGGCGGGTAAAGATAGATGTAGTATTATCAGGAGCATGTTGTTGACATAAAGCAAGAGTTTACTAAAACCCCGTCGGGAGCCACTAATGCGCGAGGGTGATGATGAGTTAGGTGGTCACTTTCGGTGAAGTGATGCACCCAGTATTTGTGTGAGTATGGTTTCGGAAATGGGATTAGATTTATGATGTGTCGACCGTCCCAACCTTACCAGTATGACCACGTTACCCCTCGTGGGACGGGGCTATGTTAATTACTCTGGTCGGTGCTAGCAAGGAGCCACATTACTAGTGGCGAGAGTGATATGTGGTCACTCTCGTGATGGGGTCGTGCCAGGTAGGACGACTATGCCATTTTTATGAGTTCTAGTCACACCGTTGGTCCCCGCATGGTTGGTATTGTCCAGAGTTGGTGCTCGTAAGACGCACAACATGTGGGCTGGGTACCAATCGAGTGGACCTCTTTGTCTAGTATCGTCAGCGAAAGGCATTGATCGGGTAGTTACCTCGGGTATGTGATATACCGCAAGCCGTGGATAACACAGAAGTTTCCCGGATCTCGTGGGTCCAGCGTACTACCTCTGCAGAGTGTAAACTATTCGAATAGTCGTGTCCACGGTCAAGGACAGTTGGGTAATCCTGCTTAAACTACATCTAGTTATTTCCGCATAAAGTGTGAGTGTGTGTGGTGTTGGAAAAAGGTGTTGCTATGATAGCAATGATATGACCAAGTTCGGTGACTTGGCATATTGGGTGAACCTGGATGGTTCAGCCCTCAACAGATATATTGATATCTGTAACCTGTTCTTCAAAAGTAATTCTTTAACTTGACGCATATTCATGATCATTCCACCTAGATGACTTACACCAAAGATGCATGATATTGTTATGCTTCACTTTCATTGATTATATCATGGGCTGTTTGCGATTACATTCAAAGTACGCATTGGCTTGCCACTCGTTATGTTATTGACCAGGCATGGAAGGACCGGAGTTTGGAGATGAGTACGTCTTCGGAGACGCCCCTGCGAACTAGGACGCTTCCAAGTCAGAATGCCTGTCGGTGTAGGCTTGACGGCATGGGCACCCGCTTAGCCCCTATATTTTCCGCTACTAGTGTATCTGAGTGATTTGGCCTTAGGCCCTGTCTTGTGAACTTGACCCTTCGGTCATGTGTTGTTATAATCGGTACTTGGATGTAAGACTCTTTTAATCGGTATCTGTGTTTGGTGAGCATTGATCTCTGGGATCACTGAGAACGGCGATCTCGACTAGTAAGTCGGGGTCCCCACAGAGCTGGTATCAGAGCCATCTTGACTATAGGAAGACTTAGGTAGAAAGGACGATAGCCAAAACAATTAGTGCACATAAGCCTGACCCGAGAACCCGCACCCACTAAAAATTTCTAACCCTCTCCTCTACACCTTGTAGATGGCCGCCGTACCTGAGATGCTTCTGGAGACGGGCTTTCCTCTGCTTTTGAGTGATAGCCTCGAGAAGTGTCAAGTACGTTGCACGTCCATCTTACTCTACCACGAAAACTGGGTCAACACCGACACCAAGGACTATCACGTGGACGTGATAGTGAAGGCTAACGACTCCCCAACTAGCTGGTTCTTTGAAGGGCCACAGATGGAGGATCTGATGTTGGCCATGGAGACTGCGGCACGAGAGGCACTCGTGCGACTCCACGACATCCTTCCTGAGATGGGTGACGAGCCAGCTACTCGTCACCTACCTTTTGTTAAAGATAAGGTAGACAGGAGTTGGACACTCAACCCCTCATCCAAGGACAGGACGCCATTGAGGTTTGAGACCTACTTTAGTCTCTCCTCAGACACCTTGACGCATCTTTTGATCAAGGAGTCGACTAGGATCCACCAAGAGCTGCACCAAGTCAAGGACCTACTTCGCATGGAGCAGATGAAGAACCGCAAAGTGAAGAAAGAAGGAGCACCCATAATATCACCTGGCTTTGCTTCCCGAGGAGGAATACCCCCGCTTCAGGACGTTCCTCTTCAGAGTCGTCGCTTAACCGCAGAAGAGTACACCGAACTCTTCGCTACCTCGCCAACCAAGAGACGTCGAGATGGTCCGCTTCCTTCCCCTACTCCTTCAAGGAAGGGAAGCACTAATGAAGATGAAGATAGAGAGGAAGATGAAGACGAAGATCCCTCAGAGCCGGCTTATGAGACCGCGCAGTCGATCGCTTAGCAGCGTAGGCAACTAAGGATATACCGAGCGTAGGAGTTCTTGTATCAGGATTGTATGACCCCATATGTTGTGTAAGCCTATTGGATGCAAGTCGCATTCTGCCTTAGGCAGCTTGTGAGTGACTACATCGCTTGTTTCAATTTAATGGAGTAGTTCTTTTCAAAACCATTGTCATAAAAATCTTGCACACTAGCACGACACCAGACCCCCTCTTTACTAGAACATCATCCCTTTCGAGTACTACCAGTTCCGCAAATTGACCTGTCTGATCCCCTGACGGGATGGTGAAGGCAACTCGCAACAGCACCTTCGGCAACCCCGGCTCTGCCTCTTCAGGACAGCAGCAGGGAACCGGAGGGGAAGCTCAAGCTGGAGATCACCACGTGCAGCAAGACGATGTTCCGCCGCCACTGCCTCCTCCTGAAAACTTGACCATGGCTAAGTTCCTTCAAGCTCTTCGAGAGGAGCGTCAAGCCAACAATGCCGCTATCCAATAGCTGGCTCAAACCCTGGTGAACCACCCACCACAGAACGGGATTGGCAACGGTCGCTCAACTCTCTCTGAGTTTATGCGAACTACGCCGCCCATATTCACGGAGACGACTAGACCCTTGGATGCCGATGACTGGATCCGCACTATTGAAGACCTTCTCGCACTGGTCAAGTGAACTGATGACCACGAGAAAGTCCTCTATGCAACTCACTGTCTCGGAGACACAGCCAGAGCTTGGTGGGATGGATTTCGGATCATGCGAGCCGGGCAAGTCATCACTTGGGCCGTGTTCAAGGATGGATTCCCTGCTGCTCACATTCCTCCGGGAATGATGACGATTAAGAAGCGAGAATTCCGAGCCTTAAGGCAAGGCAGTGGATCTGTCAAGGAGTATTTGCAGAAGTTCAACCTCCTATCAAGGTATGCACCTGAAGACGTCAGCACCGAGGCTGCCAAAGTGGAACGCTTTATGGAAGGACTGCAACAGTCACTCCAGTATCAGCTGGTTGTTTGTGAATGCCGAACCTTTAGTGACCTGGTTAATAAGGCTCTTATGTTGGAAGACAAGCATCGTGCAATGGACGACACCCGTAAGCACAAGCTAGTGGGTAGTGGAGGACTGAGTGGCAAGACCAATCTTCCAGCGCAAGTTACCTGTTTCGGGCGTGGACAAACATGGCACTATTCCAGGCAGTGCCCCAACAAGAAACCCGATGCTCCGCGCCCCAATGCGCCAAATCCAGGCCAAGGAGCACCAGGCAGGAACCAGGCTCCCCGCAATCAGCAGTATCACAGCAAGGGGCGGATTAATCACATTTCCGCAGAAGAGGCACAGGAAGACCCGGACTGCATTCTGGGTCCGTTCCTCGTCAACTCTACCCCAGCAACAGTATTGTTTGATTGTGGTGCTTCGCATTCTTTTGTTACACAAAAGTTTGCAGAAAAGTGTGGTCTAGAACCTACCTTGCTTCGTGGGCATATGGCAATTCAAACCCGAGGAGCAGTTTTGAGGACCAACCTAGGGTGTAGGAAGGTCGGGATAGTTATCAATGGGACGAGCTTCTCAGCGGATCTCATTGTGCTTAAGTTGCAAGGCCTAGAAGTAATTCTCGGCATGGACTGGTTGGCCAAGCATCAAAGCATCTTGGACTGTGCCAACAGGGCCATTAAAATGACAAGTGACCAAGGGGTCAAAGTCAAGTATGTCTCTGATCCAGTACCCACTCGAGTATCACGAGTTAACAGCCTGTCAGAAGAAGGACTCGACCGAGTGCCAATAGTCTGTGAATACCCGGACGTCTTTCCTGATGAGCTACCAGGGATGCCTCCTGACCGAGACATCGAGTTCATCATCGAACTCATGCCCGGGTCAAGGCCTATCTATAAGAAGCCTTACAGGATGGGATCCGAAGAGCTAGCGGAGTTGAAGAAGCAACTAGATGAGCAACTCAGGAAAGGGTTTATTCATCCGAGTGCGTCACCTTGGGGATCACCTGTTCTCTTCATGTCCAAGAAGGATGGGACAATCCGACTTTGCGTCGATTACCGTTCTCTCAATGAGGTCACGATCAAGAACAAGTACCCACTCCCCAAGATCAAAGACTTGTTCGACCAGCTAAATGGAGCTAAGGTATTCTCCAAGATTGACCTCCAATCTGGATATTACCAACTAAAGATCTGACACGAAGACATACCGAAGACAACATTTGTGACCCGGTACGGTCTATACGAATGCATTGTCATGTCTTTTGGATTGACTAATGCCCCAGCTTACTTCATGTACCTCATGAATAAGGTCTTCATGGAATACGTGGACAAGTTTGTCGTCGTATTCACTGATGACATATTAATCTTTTCCAAGTCTGAAGAAGAGCATGAGCAACACTTGAGGTTAGTATTGGAGAATCTTCGAGAGCACCAATTGTATGCCAAGTTTAGCAAATGCCAGTTTTGGCTGAACGAAGTTGGATTCCTGGGTCATACCATGACATCAAGTCTGGAGCTTCCTCGTACTCGCGGGATATTACCGCAAGTTTGTAGAAGGATTCTCCCGCATCGCGCGACCTATGACTCAACTCTTGAAGAAAGGCAAGAAGTTCGAATGGACGCCGGAATGTGAAGCAAGCTTCCAAGAGTTGAAGAAGAGGTTAAACACCGCCCCGGTATTGGCCACTCCAGATATTAGAAAGGAGTTCGTGATATATTGCGATGCCTCAACGACCGGGCTAGGTGGGGTTCTAATGCAGGATGGTAGAGTCGTGGCATACTTGTCACGGCAACTGCGCGCGCATGAGGAGAACTACGCCACCCATGATCTCGAATTGGCAGCAGTAGTGCATGCTCTGAAGACATGGCGACATTACCTTCTGGGGAAGCGATGTGAAATATACACTGACCACAAAAGTCTAAAGTATATTTTCACCCAAAGGGAATGGAATATGAGGCAACGGAGATGGTTAGAGTTAATCAAGGACTATGACCTCAGCATTCAATATCACCCCGGTAAGGCTAGCGTAGTGGCCGATGCCTTGAGCTGGAAGACCAGCACCTTAAACGTCATGCTTAGGGAAAGGCATCCCGCCTTATATGAAGAATTGGAGAACTTTGGGTTGGAACTAGTGGAATCTGGATTCCTAGATAACCTCGAAGTCAAACCAACGCTGGAAGACGACATCAAGGGAGCCCAAAAGGGTCACCAGAGCATTGAAGGTATCAAGAAGAAGATTCAAGAAGGCAAGGCCCTAGGATTCTTGGAGGATGATCAAGGAGTGGTGTGGTTTGGGAAACGATTATGCGTACCCAACATGGCTGAACTCAAGGATTTAATCCTACGAGAAGCACATGATACACCCTACTCCATTCACCCCTGTGGTACCAAGATGTATCAAGATCTCCAGGAAGATTCTGGTGGCACGGCATGAAGAGGGAAATCGCGACGTATGTGGCCAAGTGCGTTGTGTGCCATCAAGTTAAGGCTGAGCATCAGCAACCCGCAGGGCTGCTATAACCTCTCAAGGTGCCGGAATGGAAGTGGGACAAGGTAGGGATGGATTTTGTTACAGGCTTACCAAGGTCTAGCAAGGGCCATAACTCGATATGGGTTGTTGTCGACCATTTGACCAACGTGGCCCATTTCATCCCTGTCAACACCACTTATGATGGGAACAAGTTGGCTAGTCTCTATATTGAGCGTATAGTAAGCCTTCATGGAGTTCCCAAGGAGATTGTATCTGACCGAGGCACGCAGTTCACCTGAAGGTTTTGGAAGAAACTTCAAGAGGCCCTCGGTATCAAACTCTCTTTTAGCACCGCCTTCCACCCACAAACGGGAGGAAAAACGGAAAGGGTGAATCAAATACTCGAAGATATGCTCCGCGCATGTGTCCTAGCGCACGGAGCCAAATGGGAAGACAGTCTGTCGTTCGCTGAGTTTTCATACAACAACAGCTACCAGTCGAGTCTCCAGATGGCCCTGTTCGAAGTATTGTACGGACAGAAGTGCCGCACCCCGCTCAACTGGTCTGAAACTGGAGACAGACTGATTTTCGGACCAGAAGTCTTGCACAGGGCAGAAGAGAAGGTGCAACTAGTCCAAGAAAATCTGAAAGCAGCCAAGTCACGACAAAAGAGCTATGCGGACTCTCGCTGCAGGAATGTGGAGTTCAATCCCGGAGACCTAGTGTACCTCCATTTCACACCTCTCAAGGGAACCAAGCGTTCCCATGTTAAGGGGAAACTCACTCCAAGGTTCATTGGACCATTTAAGATCACAACAAGGCGTGGAGAAGTCGCTTATTAGTTGGAGTTACCTCCGGAACTTTCGGGTGTGCACAATGTCTTCCACATGTCACAACTTCGAAAGTGGCTTCAAGCGCCAAGTCATCCCGATCCTTGCAAGGGCATTGACCACCAGGCCATTGACCTTCAGTCTGATCTCACCTACCGCAAGAGGCCAATCCGCATTCTGGACGAAGCAGAGCGATGCACCAGGAGCCGCACTATCAAGTATTTCAAGGTTCAATGGAGCAACCACACCGAAACCGAAGCTACATGCGAGCACGAAGACTATCTCCGATCTGAGTTTCTAGACCTTCTTAGCACCTAGCTTAGGAATCTCGGGGACGAGATTCTTGTAAGGGGGATAGGTCTGTCACACCTTGTTTTTGCTATCACTTGCCTGTATTGTGAAATTCTGAGCTTGTTCAAACTTTTTCAAAGACTATTGTTGTGAATGCCATGATTGACATTTATGCTTGTATGCTTGATCATGTGAGGAAAACCCTAAATTCTTTTTGTATAACTCTGATTTCCAAAAACCTTTGCTTATTTCTGATCAAGGTAAAACCCTACCTTAAATTGCACTACATGCCATTGATAGCAAGCAGTGCTTCTACTCATAGTTGGTAATCTGATTTTAACCTATCTTTATATTTCAAAACCACAAAAATAATTATTTTTGTAATTATTTTCCTAATTAAATAACATGTCCATTTCTGAAGCCAGAATTGGTATTCCAACATGGAAAAATACTTTTGTGCCTTAGAAAAATCTGATTAAATTTGGAGATGATCAGAAGGACATATATTTTCCATACATAGGATTTTAAACCCCATTTTTATTATATTATTTGAATAAAACTATGAGAGCTAATTGTGTCTGTTTTGGCATAATGAAATATTTCCGAAGGAAATATTCTCAATAAGTTCCTAGAAAATTCCAGTAATATCCGTAAGCCCTATTTGGTGTCCACATAAAGTTTCACCTTGCTCAAAGGTGAATAAGGACCCCAAATAACCAAAAAAACCTTTCTGTCCAGAATCAAGTTAGAGCAACTCTACATGGCAAAGTTTGTCCAATGATGCTAAAATTTTGCAGGAGTGCCTAATACCTCAAATGAGGGTTCCACACCAAAAATGGGATTTGTGGGACTTAGTTTGCCCACACTCCCTTTGGAAGGGACATATCTGGTCATATTGGAGTATTTTCAAGTTTACAAAGCTAAACTTGTCCTTTGGAGCTCAAATTTGGTGAAGCCCCATGGTTTACCACCAAACCCAAACCTGTTAAGTTGCAGCACCAGTGGTGGGGTGCAACCCTCTTAACCCACTGTCGAACACCTTCTGACAGTTAGGAAAAAGCCACCTTAGCCACAGCTAAACCAAACCCCTTTGCTTCAAACTCATAGATTAAGTGGCCAGCATCTGTGTCTAACCCCAGTTAACTGGCCCCTCACTGGTTCAAAGTGGAAAGGCCAAAAACACCAATTTAGATTTTAGTTCATGACTGCCAAAACCAGTATTTCTTGCCTCCCTTGACCAGTCGAAGCTCCCACAAGAACCAAACAGCTAGCTACACCCCCAGCTAGTGCCAGGACATGCTAGACACGTCCAAAGTACCTCAGAACACGTCGTGGCATGCCAAAATTGCGCTCTGGGCGCGTTACAGGGAGTCACCTAGGTCGGGGCAACGTCCTCGGCCAGTTATAGCCTCACCCGAGATGTCCAACCTCTTCCCCGACAACCCTTCTGCGTCGAGCAAGCCTCAGGGCCCCTCCTCTCCCACGCTAGAGCTCGCGTGACACGTGCCCGCGCGCACCAGAACCAGCCAAGGTTGCGCGGCCACGAATGCTCGACTCCTCTCTCTCCCTCTGTTGCAGATAGTTCGGGCAGTCCAAAACCACGTCCTGAGACCGTGGTTTCGACCCCAGCCTCTCTCTGCGCCCCCATGCGCGTCGTGGTGAGTCACCAACGCTCCCGAATCTGCTCACCACCGCGGGCCTACAAATAGCCCTCCCCCTCGCTCCAGCACCCCTCAGATAGCTTCACCACGATCACTAGTACCTCCCTAGCCACCCCAGCAACCCAGCAGAGCCCCGGTGCTCGAGATCGACCGAGGTCCCTCCGCCTCGGAGCTCCGGTTGATCTCCGGCTACATGAAGGCTCCTGCGCCCCTCGACCCACCAAACTAACCCTCTCAACCCTAGGAAACTTTCCCCCAACTCGCCCGAGCATTTCCGTGCCTCTAGCCACCACTCGACCACCTCTCAAAACTCCTCCGCCACGGCCTCCTCGTCGCGGGCGAACCCCTGCCTCCCCGTCATTGTTCCGACCACCATCAGGTAGGCGACAGTAAGGTGAACCCATTCCAGTACTCGTTGGGCATGAGAGCGTCGGTAACCTCACCGGCCTCCCCCTCCTCCTCTCTGGCGAGAGGTAGGAGACGACCCCAACATGTGTGCCCCACCTGTCGGTGCCCAGCCTCCTCCCCCGTGCTGTCCTCAGCCACTGACCGCAGGGCCCCGCACGTCAGGTTCAAACCTGACGGCGCGCGCGCATGGGCATGCTGTCGGCGGGCCATGGGCCAGCCCAGCTCTGGGCCGAGCCAGGCCGGGAGTTTTAGCCGGTTTTCTTTTATTTTTTAAACCATGGTTTCTAAGATTTTTATAAAAACATTTAACTAGTGTAAAAATATAATTTTTCCACTTTTATTCTTCTAAAAATATGTAGTATTTAATGATATGCTTGGATGAAATTCTTCAACAACTATTCTATTTTTCATTAACAAAAAGGACTAAAATGAAACAGTTTTGCTTTTGTTTGGTTGAATTGAAAAATATTCCTTCAAGGAAAATTAAGGCAAATGTTTTTAAAATGATTCCTTAGATTAAAGAACATATTTAAAATGACTTTGTGGTTTGTTTCTGTGTGAGCCATTTCTTATTTATTGTTTTATCGACGATAGAAAATCCGTGTGATGAGGGAATCGGAGTGGAAGACCTCGAAGACCCCGGATACGTAGCTGACCAAGGCAAGCAACCCTTTGACCATGATTGAGCATATGTTACTTTGCATGTTAAAATAGCAAGTATTCCCGTTGCATATGATCATAAGTGCCGGTAATCATTTGATATGATTTTACCGAAGGCTCCCCCGGAGCACATCATTGAGCTTGACTCTACCCCTTGAGGGTCCTGCTAATACCATGTTGGCAAGTAAAGATAGAAGTAGTATTATCATGAGCATGTTGTTGACATAAAGCTAGAGTTTACTAAAACCCCGTTGGGTGCCACTAATGCCCGAGGGTGATGATGAGTTAGGGGGTCACTGTCGGTGAAGTGATGCACACAGTATTTGTGTGAGTATAGTTTCAGAAATGGGATTAGATTTATGATGTGTCGACCGTCCCAACCTTACCACTTCGACCACATTACCCGTCATGGGATGGGGCTATTTTAATTACTCTGGTCGGTGCTAGCAAGGAGCCACATTAGTAGTGGTGAGAGTGATGTGTGGCCACTCTCGTGATGGGGTCGTGCCAGGTAGGACGACTATGCCATTTTGATGAGTTCCAGTCACACCGTTGGTCCCCCGCATGGTTGGTATTGTCCAGAGTTGGTGCTCGTAAGACGTACAACATGTGGGCTGGGTACCAATCGAGTGGACCTCTTTGTCTAGTATCGTCAGGGGAAAGGCATTGATCGGGTATTTACCTCGGGTATGTGATATACCTCGAGCCGTGGATAACACGAAAGTTTCCCGGATCTCGTGGGTTGAGCGTACTACCTCTGCAGAGTGTAAACTATTCAAATAGCCGTGTCCATGGTCAAGGACAATTCGGTAATCTTGCTTAAACTACGGCCAGTTATTTCCGCATAAACCAAAGTGTGAGTGTGTGTGGTGTTGGAAAAAGGTGTTGCTATGATAGCAATGATATGACCAAGTTCGGTGACTTGGCATATAGGGTGAACCCGGATGGTTTAGCCCTGAACAGATATATTGATATTTGTAACTGTTCTTCAAAAGTAATTATTTAACTTGATGCATATTCATGATCATTCCACCTAGATGACTTACACCAAAGATGCATAATATTGTTATCCTTCACTTTCGTTGATTATATCATGGGCTGTTTGCGAGTACATTCAAAGTACTCGTTGGCTTGCCACTGGTTATGTTATTGACCACACATAGAAGGACCGGAGTTTGGAGATGAGTACGTCTTCGGAGACGCCCCTGCTAACTAGGACGCTTCCAAGTCAGAATGCCTGTCGATGTAGGCTTGATGGCATGGGCACCCGCTTAGCCCCTATGTTTTCTGCTACTAGTGTATCTGAATGATTTGGCCTTAGGCCCTTTCTTGTGAACTTGACCCTTCGGTCATGTGTTGTAATAATCGGTACTTGGATGTAAGACTCTTTTAATCGGTATCTGTGTTCGATGCGCATTGATCTCTAGGATCACTGAGCACAGCGATCTCTACTAGTAAGTCGGGGTCCCCACAATTAAACACACATCCAAACTAATAATGTCATCCAAAACACCAAAAGTTGTTTTGAAAACCAAACGGGAGCAAATAAAGTCAAAAGCTCTTCCTCTCTCAACGCCCTATGATCTATACACTTCTCCCCCTTTGGCAACAAGTACCAAAAATTTCAAAGGTCTAGTCTAAGCATCTCTCTGGGCACGATATCCTCTGGTAGCAGAAGTTGGACTAGACAAGAGAGCATCGACAAAGGCTTCAGCAGATGCCGCTGCTGCAGGAACTGGAGGTGTAGACACTTGAGGTGCTAGAGCAAGAGTTGAAGCTTGGGTTGATGAAGACGGTCTTTCTTTTGGTACTGGCACAACTGTTGACCTGGTATGGGTCGTGAACCATGTGGTCGTATGAAGAGGTGAATCATCATCATTATCGTCATCATCATCTTCATCATGTGAGCATGGAATCTTCACTAAGTCAAACTGGTGTGTGCGGGTCAGGTGTGTTTTCAACTCAAAGGTCATAATTGGAATTAGTTAGCATATCCGTTTGACTAAAGAAATTTGTTACTCGTGGGTAAGGATTACGCCCTCTGCAAAGTATAACATCTATTCGAATAGTGATGTTCGTGGTTAAGGACTACACTATAGGATAGGTCAAGTGTCGGTCTCAGTGTAAGTCTTTGGAGGAATTACTTAAACCATGATGATAATCATGAATCGTGATGGATGATCATAATTACTATAAATTTTTCTTTGTACTAAACTCTTCTCATATATTAATTTTGAGTATCCCTCGGATACTCATCGTTATTAATTTCTTATAAGCCCTTTGTGTGGCATTACTCAGACACCCGACTGTGGCCCTCGTGATTTTATTTACTCATTATTATTATAACACCTTTATGCGGTGTCACTGAGGAGCCCAACTGTGGCATGCATGTCATTACTTTCTTTATGAGCCCTTTTCGTGGTGTCACTCTAGACGCCCGACTGTGACAACTCTTATTATTTTCATATAAGCCCTTTATGTGACGTTGCTCACACGCCCGAGTGAGGCATGTTGTATATTTTTATTCTTCCGGGGCATCACTCCAGACACCTGACATAGTCATTTTATTTTCTTGGAATTTTTTGGGAAGACTACCGCCCAATGTTCCATTTTATTTTTAACTCATTCTTTGATTGTTTATTTATTTTTAGTATGAATAAATTACCTTCTTACTCGCATTTATGTATTTATCTTACGACTGGTTGCATATCCGTAATTAAGCTCAGTGCATGCAACTCATCTGTTGTATTATGTATGTCTTCATAATATTTGCGAGTACATTCAAACATACTCACTAGCTTGTCCCTCGCTATTGTCTTTGCCAGATTTCGTATTTGGAGAGAAGCATTGTGATGACAACCCCGGAAGCTAGGCACCAAAGATAGTAGCCGCGTGAGATAGCATTATCTAGGTCAGCTGTTCCTATGGTAAATGGAGTCCCATAGACGATGTAGATCCATGAACCGCTTCCACCAGCAGCCACTAGAAACCTTGGTTGTACCCCATGGGACATCATGGTCTTGTACTTCAAATTTTGTAAATGCTTGGATATTTTGTATCAAGGATGTGTCCACAAGCTAACAGTAATCCTGGGACTGGTGAGAACAAGGGTCATTTGCTGGAAATTTATATCCTGGAAAATCGGCCCTAATAAGGGGGAGTTCTTTCGAGACACTACCTTGATACGTCTCCAACGTATCTATAATTTTTGATGGTTTCATGCTATTATCTTGTCAAACTTTGGATGTTTTGAATGCCTTTTATAAATTTTTTGGGACTAACTTATTAACTCAGTGCCAAGTGCGAGTTCCTGTTTTTCCATGTTTTTGACCCCTTTCAGACGAGGACTTTGAACGGAGTCCAAACGGAATGAAACTGCCAAAAAGATTTTTTCCGAAACACAAAAAGATCGGGAAGCCGGAGAATCAGGGCAGGGGGCCACCAGGGAGCCCACAAGCCCTCATGGCGCAGCCAGGGGGGCCCGCGCCCCTGGCTTGTGGGCTCCCTCAGCCTCCTCTACCCTAGGTTTTGCGCCTATATATTCCCTAAAATCCCATAAAACTCCGGAGATCATCGAAAGTACTTTTCCGCCGCCGCAAGCTTCTGTCTCCGCAAGATCCCATCTGGGCCACGTTCTGGTGCCCTGCTGGAGGGGGATTCGGATACGGAGGGCTTCTTCATCAACACCATGACCTCTCCGATGATGCGTGAGTAGTTCACCATAGACCTACGGGTCCATAGCTAGTAACTAGATGGCTTCTTCTCTCTCTTGGATCTTCAATACAAAGTTCTCCATGATCTTCATGGAGATCTATTCGAAGTAATCTTATTTTGCGGTGTGTTTGTTGAGATCCGATGAATTACGGATTTATGATCAAATTATCTATGAATCTTATTTGAGTTTCTTCTGATCTCTCTTATGCATGATTTCATATCCTTGTAATTCTCTTCGAGTTGTGGGTTTTGTTTGGCCAACTCGATCTATGATTCTTGCAATGGGAGAAGTGCTTGGTTTTGGGTTCATACCGTCCGGTGACCTCACCCAGTGACAGAAGGGGTAGCGAGGCATGCATCATGTTGTTGCCATCAAGGGTAAAAAGAAGGGGTTTTCATCATTGGTTTGAGTTTATCCCTCTACATCATGTCATCTTGCTTAAGGCGTTACTCTGTTCGTCATGAACTCAATACACTAGATGCATGCTGGATAGCGGTCGATGTGTGGAGTAATAGTAGTAGATGCAGAAAGTATCGGTCTACTTGTCTCAGACGTGATGCCTATATGTATGATCATTGCCTTAGATATCGTCATGACTTTGCGCGGTTCTATCAATTGCTCGATGGTAATTTGTTCACCCACCATAATACTTGCTATTTTGAGAGAAGCCTCTAGTGAACACTATGGCCCCCGGGCTACTCCACACCATATTTTCAGCCTTACACTTTTTCTTCATTGTGCTTTCCGCCTTCAGATCTCACTTTGCAATCAATCTTCAAGGGATTAACAACCCCTTTATAGCGTTGATTGCAAGCTCTTTTGTGTTTGCGCAGGTACTCTGGACTTGACGAGATTCTCCTGCTGGATTGATACCTTGGTTCTCAAACTGAGGGAAATACTTACTGCTCCTGTGCTGCATCACCCTTTCCTCTTCAAGGGAAAAACCGACGCAAGCAAGAGAAGTAGCAAGAAGAATTCCTGGCGTTGCTGGGGAAGGACTTTTGTTGCCGTAGCAGAAGAATTTCTGGCACCGTTGCCGGGGAGGATCAAGTCAAGAACTCATCCAAGTAGGTGCCGCAAACTCATCTCTTGCATTTACTTTGTTTGCCAGTTGCCTCTTGTTTTCCTCTCCCCCACTTCACAATTTGCCTTTTTCGTTTGCCTTTTCGTTCGCCCTTTTTCTCGCTTGCTCTTTGTTCGCTTGTGTGATTTCTTGCTTGCTGAAGTCACCATGAGTGAAAACACCAAACTTTGTGACTTCTTGAATACTAATAATAATGATTTTATTAGTACTCTGATTGCTCCTGCCACTAGTGCGGAGTCATACGAAATCAATGCCGTTTTGCTCAATCTTGTTATGAAAGAGCAATTCTCCGGCCTTCCTAGTGAAGATGCCACATCCCATCTCAATACCTTCATTGAGCTTTGCGATATGCAAAAGAAGAGAGATATGTATAATGATGTGATTAAATTGAAGCTTTTTTTCCTTTCTCGTTGCGAGATCGCGCAAAAACTTGGTTTTCTTCCTTGCCCAAAAATAGTATCGATTCTTGGGATAAGTGCAAAGATGCTTATATATCCAAGTATTTTCCGCCGGCTAAGGTTATGTCTCTCCGTAATGATATCATGAATTTCAAGCAACTTGATCATGAACATGTTTCACAATCTTGGGAGAGAATGAAATTGATGATTAGAAATTGTCCCGCTCATGGCTTGAGTCTTTGGATGATTATTCAAATCTTCTACGCTGGCTTGAATTTCGCTTCTAGAAATATCTTGGACTCCGCCTCAGGTGGAACGTTCATGGAAATCACGTTAGGGGAAGCCAGAAAGCTCCTAGACAACATCATGACAAACTACTCTCAGTGGCACACTGAAAGGTCACTTACTAGTAAGAAAGATACACGCTATAGAAGAAAGGAACTCGTTGAGTGCTAAGATGGATGAGTTCATGAATTTGGTTGCTAGTAGAAGTTCTCGTTTAGATCCTAATGATTTGCCCTTGTCTTCCTTGATTGAGAGTAGCAATGCTAGCTTGGACGTTAATTTTGTTGGTAGGAATAATTTTGGCAACAACAATGTTTTTAGAGGAAACTATGTTCCTAGATCGTTTCCAAGTAACTCCTCTAATAACTTTGGCAACTCCTACAACAATACTCATGGAAATTACAATAGATTACCCTCTGATCTAGAGAGTAATATCAAAGAGTTCATCAACTCCCAAAAGATTTTCAATGCGTCCATAGAGGAAAAGCTACTCAAAATTGATGATTTGGCTAAGAGCGTTGATAGAATGTCTAGTGATATTGATGCTTTGAAAGTCATATGTGCTCCTCCCAAGATCAATATGGATGAAACTTTGAAAGCTATGCATGTTTCCATGATTGAGAGCAAAGAAAGAACCGCCCAAATTCGTGCTAGACATGAATGGCTTAAAAAGGCGTGTTCTCGTGATAAGAATCACGAAGATCTTAAAGTTCTTGGTGTGACTCCCATTGAATCTTTGTTTTTTTTGTGACAAACCTAATGATTATGGGGCTGGATATGAAACCACTTTGGTTGAAAAGCGCCCCAATGATTCGAAGTCCATCTATCTTGATGCTAAAAGCATTGAAAGTGGAGTAGAAATTAAAACTTTGAGTAGTAATGAAATTACTACCATGGATTTCAAGGAATTCAATTATGATAGTTTCTCCTTGATTGAATGCATTTCCTTGATGCAATCCATCTTAAACTCTCCACACGCTTATAGCCAAAACAAGACCTTTACCGATCATATCGTTATCGTCGAAGCTATGATAAAATATCTTGAAGAGAAACTTGAATTGGAAGTCTCTATCCCTAGAAAGCTTCATGATGTGTGGGAACCTACCATCAAATTCAAAATCAAAAACTATGAATGCAATGCTTTTGTGTGATTTGGGTGCTAGTGTTTCCGCGATTCCAAAGTCTTTGTGTGATGTTCTGGGTTTTAAGGAGATTGAAAAGTGTTCTCTGAATTTGCATCTTGTGGATTCTACTGTCAAGAAACCCATGGGAAGGATCAATGATGTTCTTATTATTGCAAATAGGAACTATGTACCCATGGATTTCATTGTGCTTGACATTGATTGCAATCCTACATGCCCTATTATTCTTGGTAGACCTTTCCTAAGGACTATCGGTGCTATCATCGATATGGAGGAAATGAATATTAGATTTCAATTTCCTTTCAGGAAGGGCATGGAACACTTTCCTAGAAATAAAATAAGATTGCCTTATGAATCCATGATGAGGGCCACTTATGGTTTGAGCACCAAAGACGACGATACACGATTCTATCGCTTTTATGCCTAGCCAAGGGCGTTAAACAATAGCGCTTGTTGGGAGGCAACCAAACGAATTTATCTGTTTTGTTGCGTCCACACCATCATAATTCTGTTGTGATTGTGTTTTTTGTGTTTCTTTTTGTGTTTGAGCCAAGCAAAACCTTTATGACTAGTCTTGGTAATGGTTGTTTGATCCTCCTGGAAAAGGACAGAAACTTTTCGCTCACGAGATGATTTTTCATTTTTATTCAGAAAGATATTTTGAGTTGATTCTTTTTTCTGCTGGTTCATATGCCTTTTGCCGAGGCAGTCATAATTGTTCAGAATTTTTGAGGTACCAGAAGTATACGAAGTATACAGATTGCTACAGACTGGTCTGTTTTTGACAGATTCTGTTTTTGTTGAGTTGTCTGCTTGTTTGGATGAAACTATGGATAGTATCGGGGGGGGGGGGTTATAGCCATGGAAAAGAGAGAATACAGTAGCCCAACACAATTATAGATAGAATTCAAGTTTGCTACAGTACCAAAAGAAGTGGTAGTTTCTTTTCTTGTGCTAATGTTATCACAAGTTTCTGTTTAAGTTTTGTGTTGTCAAGTTTTCAAGTTTTGGGTGATGTTCTCATGGACAAAGATATAAGGAGTGGAAACAACTCAAGCTTGGGGATGCCCAAAGCATCCCAAGACATATTCAAGGACACCAAAGATCCTAAGCTTGGGGATGCCCCGGGAAGGCATCCCCTCTTTCGTCTCCAATCCATCGGTGATATTACTTGGAGCTATATTTTTATTCACCACATGATATGTGTTTTGCTTGGAGCATCTTGTATCGTAGGAGTCTTTTTGTTGTTGTGTCACAATCATCCTTGATGCACACCTTTTTGAGAGAGAGAGAGACATGCACTCATCATGATTTTGCTAGAATGCTCATAGTGCTTCATTTATATCTTTTGAGCTAGATAATTTTGCTCTATGTGCTTCACTTATATCTTTTAGATCATGGTGGTGCGTGACTTGGTAGTTGGCTTATGTTATGAAAGTAGTCCCAAAGGTGATAGGTACTCAAAGAGGATACAAAACCTCCATCTTCATGTGCATTGAGTAGAAAGAGAAGTTTTGATTCCTCTCAATTAGTTTTGAGACGTGGATTTGGTAATATTAAGAGCTTTGTTAGTAGGGTGTTGTGAATCTAGAAATACTTGTGTTGAAGTTAGTGATTCCCATAGCATGCACGTATGGTGAACTGCTATGTTAGTAAGTGGGAGCATAATTGATCTATTGATTGTCATCCTTTGTGTTGAGGTCGGGATCGCGCGATGGTTAACACCTACCAACCCTTCCCCTAGCAGTATGCGTTTAGCACTTTGTTTCGATTACTAATAAAAACTTTCGCAATAAGTATGTGAGTTCTTGATGACTAATGTGAGTCCATGGTATAGATGCACTTTCACCTTCCACCATTGGTAGCCTCTTTAGTGCCGTGCAGTTCTCGCCGGTACACAAACCCACCATATGCCTTCCTCAAAGCAGCCACCATACCTACCTACTATGGCATTTTCATAGCCATTCCGAGATATATTGCCATGAAACTCCCACTGTTCCGTCTCATGACTTGTGCCGTCACTCTCATATTGCCATTGCATGATCGTAAGATAGCTAGCGAGATGTTTCAACGTCATGCGCCAAGCTAGATCGTTGCACATCCCGGTACACTGCCGCAGGCATTTCCTATAGAGTCATCATCATTTTGAGCTTTGAGCTGTGAGTAAATAAAAGTGTGATGATCATCATTATTAGAACATTGTCCCATGTGAGAAAAAAAAGATGCCAAAGAGCCCATATAAAAAAATAGAAAATAAAAAAAGAGGCCTAAGAACCCAAATAAAAAAAAAGAGAAAAAAAGAGAAGGGACAATGCTACTATCTTTTCCCACACTTGTGCTACACAATAGCACAACGTTCTTAATGATTGAGATCTTCTTGCTTTGTCACTACCATATGCTAGTGGGAATCTTCATTATATAACTTGGCTTGTATATTCCAATGATGGGCTTCCTCAAAATTGCCCTAGGTCTTCGTGAGCAAGAAATTTGGATGCACACCCACTAGTTTTCCTTTTGAGCTTTCACATACTTATAGCTCTAGTGCATCCCTTGTATGGCAATCCCTACTCATTCACATTGATATCTATTAATGGGCATCTCCATAGCCCTTTGATACGCCGAGTCAATGTGCCATCTCCTCCTTTTTGTCTCACAACCACCACCACACTCTATTCCACCTATAGTGCTATATCCATGGCTCACGCTCATGTATTGCATGATAGTTATAAAAGTTTTGAGAAAGTAAGAGTGCGAAAACAATTACTTGGCCAATACCGGGGTTGTGCATGATTTACATTAGTTGTGTGAGGATGAAGGAGCATAGCCAGACTATATGATTTTGTAGGGATAACTTTCCTTGGCCTTGTTATTTTGAAAGTTCATGATTACCTTGCTAGTTTGCTTGAAGTATTATTGTTTTCATGTCAATAGCAAACTTTTGTTTCGAATCTTACGGATCTGAACATTCATGTCACGTGAAAGAAGTTGCAAAGGACAACTATGCTATGTAGCATTCCACATCAAAAATTCAGTCTTTATCACTTCCCTACTCGAGGACGAGGAGGAATTAAGCTTGGGGATGCTTGATACGTCTCCAACGTATCTATAATTTTTGATGGTTTCATGCTATTATCTTGTCAAACTTTGGATGTTTTGCATGCCTTTTATATATTTTTTGGGACTAACTTATTAACTCAGTGCCAAGTGCGAGTTCCTGTTTTTCCATGTTTTTGACCCCTTTCAGAGGAGGATTTTGAACGGAGTCCAAACAGAATGAAAATGCCAAAAAGATTTTTTCCGAAACCGAAAAATATCGGGAAGCCGGAGAATCAGGGCAGGGGGCCACCAGGGACCCCACAAGCCCCACCCCGCGGCCAGGGTGGTAGGCCGCGCCACCCAGGATTGTGGGCCCCCTGAGCACCCCCTGACCTTGGGGTTGCGCCTATAAATTCCCTAAAAATCCCCAAAAGATCAGGAGATCATCGAAATCACTTTTCCGCCGCCGCAAGCTTTTCTCCGCAAGATCCCATCTGGGTCACGTTCTGGTGCCCTGCCGGAGGGGGGATTTGGATACAGAGGGCTTCTTCATCAACACCATGACCTCTCCGATGATGTGTGACTAGTTCACCATAGACCTACGTGTCCATAGCTAGTAACTAGATGGCTTCTTCTCTCTCTTGGATCTTCAATACAAAGTTCTCCATGATCTTCATGGAGATCTATCCGATGTAATCTTCTTTTGCGGTGTGTTTGTCGAGATCCGATGAATTGTGGATTTATGATCAGATTATCTATGAATCTTATTTGAGTTTCTTCTGATCTCTCTTATGCATGATTTCATATCCTTGTAATTCTCTTCGAGTTGTGGGTTTTTTGGACCAAAAGAATACCAACAAGCATCGAAAGAAGGTTGTATGCATCACAAGGGGCCCACAAGCCAATAGGGTGCGGTCTGGGGGGTGCACTGATGGCTTATGCCACCCTCATGGCCCTCCCGACTTTGTTCTTTGGCTTATAAATTCTCATTTAGCCTGAAAACATCACGGGGAGTCCGGAAACACTTTTTCTCCACCGCAAGTCTTTTGTTCCGACGGGAGGTCCTTTGGAGCTCCGTTCCGGCATCATGTCGGAGGGGGATCGATCACGGAGGGCCACTTCATCAACCTTGCTGCCCTCACGATGATGTGTGAGTAGTTGACCATAGAACTATGGGTCCATAGAAATTACAAAGATGGTAATTTCTCTCTCTGTGATCTTCAATACAATGATCATCGCATCTTCACTTTGATCCATATGATATAATTACTTTTGTGCGATACGTTTGTTGGGATTCGATGGATTGTGGGTTTATGTGCAGATTATTCATACTAAATATTTGCGTCTACTCTAAATACTTATATGATCCTTTGTGCATGATTATGATAGGTTCATAATTCTCTCCGATCTATTGAAATAGTTGGGCCAACTTGATTGATACTTCTTTTTTGAGAGAAGTGCATTGTGGTAGATTCAACATGGTGAATTTCTATATCCAAGTGACAAAAGGCGACAAGATGTGTCTTTGTGTTGCTGCTACTATGGATAAAACTATGGGGTTTATTCATATTGCTTGAGTTTACTTTGTCTACATCATTTCATTGTTCTCCATAAATTACTCTGTTTTACTTAATACTCTAGATGCATGCTGGATAGCGGTCGATGAATGGAGTAATAGTAATAGGTGCACGCAGGAGTCGACCTATTTTTTTATTGACATGATGCCTATATACACATGATCATTGTTGTGAATATCACATAACTCTCCGCTTTTCTGTCAATTGCGCAACAACAATTTGTTTACCCAGCGTATGCTATTTTTCATGAGAGATGCCATTAGGGTAAACAATGCCCCCCAGGTCGATTCACAACATATTTATAAAACCTTCAATATGTTAATGTTATTTACTTTTTTTATTTTATATTTCTATCTACAAGTATCTACACACCTCACTTGCTTGCAAATAACAAGACAAGAGGATTGACAACCCTCTTGCTCGCGTTGGGTGCAAGTTGTTTGCTCTTTTGTTTGCAGCCGTTGAAGACGGTTGTGGTTGATATTCCTATTGGTTTGATAAACCTTGGTTCCATACCTGGGGGAAATACTTACCCACATTGTGTTGTGATAACATATTCCTCTTCACGGAAAACCCAACGCAGATCACAAGTATCAGGAAGGATTTCTTGCGCCGTTGCCGGGGAATATAATCACCAACTACCAAGTAACTCCACACAAAATTTCATTCACTTGTTCCTGTTTTTATTTGTTGGCATATTTAGTTTGTCTCATAAAAAATAGAAATACAAAAATATTTATCTTTGCTTGCTTACTTTGTCACTAGATTGCGTGTTTTCTCTCTAGTTTTCTTGAAAGTACTCATCATGTGTGAGTTTCAAGTTAGTGATGCTCCCGCCTCTAGTGTGGAAACCCTTGATTTGCCAACTTCCCTTGCGATAAGAATGATAAACGAAATTTTAATGGAGTTGCCAATGAAAACTTGATAGTCTTGCAAATGATGATCCTCCTAAGGTGGAACCTATTATGCAAACTAAGACATTCTGCATAGGAAGTGGTAATATTATTGGAAAGAGTGTGATCAAATATTTTTTCACTTGTGAGGGATCATTAACTTTGATAGGATGTTATATTGTTGCTAGAACTACAAGTTATGCTGATGTAATATCTTTTCCTATAGCACAATTGGAGAGACAATTTGTGCACATGCATCTTTTATACAATGGTTGTTCCTAGAATTCTCCAATATCCATGAGGCTTCCACTAAACATCTAGCTACTATATTCGTTTGTCAAGAATTTAGTAATATCATACAAGAATATAGGGATATATTTTTATCATTATATGGTTAATGGTGAGTGCCCACCTATAGAGGGAATTCTTTATGAGTTGGAAGAAATATGAAAACTAAGATCCATGGGCTATGTTGCTTATGATGAGAACCTTAGAACCAAGGTACAATTTAATGTCTTAGTTGATAAGATTTGTGAACATAGTGACCAATTTGCTATAACAAAACTTTGATTGTATTATGAGCTTCAAATAAAATTAATTAAATACCCCTCCATAGGATTTTATACAATGAGGAACTAACTATCACGAATGAAAAACCTAAGGAAGAGCCTCATTTTCCACCCGAAGTAGACCTTTCGGATCCTAATGTTGTGCTATTTAGTCCCTTCAATTATTTTTGCTTACCTATCAGAAAGCTGGATTCTGAAAGAAGGGGATATGATTATAGCATGATGGTTCATTCATACAAGGATGGCAACACTTGAAACTATGCAATGTGCCTAGCTAGGGGCATAAAATAATAGCGCTTGTTGGGAGGCAACCCAAAAGTTATCTTTATTCTTTACTTTTTACTTTTTGTTAGTTTGTGATAACATGATTATTGCCTCTGTAATGATTGTGTTTTTATGTTTTAGTTAGTGTTTGTGCCAAGTAAAGCCTTTGCGATGATTTGCATGATGAGTAGAATTGATACGGTGCAAAAACGGAAACTTTAACGTCCAGTGCATAATTTCTCTGATTTTACTAGAACATATTTTTGAGATGAATGTTTTACACACTATTCCTATAAAAAGTACTCATGCCGACTTAAATTTTCCGAATTGTTGGAGTTACGGATTTATAGGTTCATTACAAATTACTACAGACTATTCTCTTTCAGTCTGATTCTGTTTTTTGAATGCGTAGTTTGCTTCTTTTGATGATGCTATGGATCGTATCACGGGGTACAAGCCATGGAGGAGTTAAGATATAGTACCCTATGGTAAAATAAAATGAGAATCATCATATAAAAACACTTGAAAGTATTTGATATGTTTCTCATACTAATGGATCTCACGAAGTTTTGTTGAATATTATGTGATTGAAGTTTTCAAGTTTTGGGTATTATCCCGATGGACAAAGGATTGAGGAGCATCAAAATCCTAAGCTTGGGGATGCCCAAGGCACACCAAGGTAATATTCTAGGAAGATTCAAGAGTCTAAGCTTGGGGATTCCTCGGAAGGCATCCCCTCTATTTGTCACAATCCATCGGTATGTTAATTGGAGCTATATTTTTTATCCATCACATGATATGAGATTTTCTTAGAGCGTCGTTTGCTTTTGTTTTCTTTTACTTTCAGTTTGCCACAAACATTGTTTGCAGGACACGCCTATTGGATAGTGATACCACACCATCAGAAATTTCTAGAATACTCTATGCGCTTCACTTATATCTGTTGAGCTTAGGAGTTGCTCTAGTACTTCACTTATATCTTTTTGAGCATTGTGGCGTGTAGATTTTGTAGAAACAAAATTCTCTCATTATTCACTTTTATTTGTTTGAGTTCTGGACAAATCGTGACGGTATTTTTTCATGTGTAAGAAGACTAGATAAAAAATAATGAGTATTCAATGAGTGATAATTAAAACCATCATGTAGTACATATATAGAAATTGTGAGTTGATGATATTGATGTGGTGATATGAAAAAGGTGTGTATGCATTATTATTAATTCATAAAGCTTTCAATATTAAGATACATTAAATTTTTTTTTCATCTAAAATAGTAAAAAGTCATGGTGATGATGTGTGAGCATTTCTATTCCTCGTTGAAATCCTAGTGTTGTTTTGAGTCGGAGTCGCATGATGGTTAATTCCTACCAACCCTCTCCCTCGGGGCATGCAAGTAGTACTTTTATTTGTGATAAAACTAATAAAAAATTTCAATAAGTACATGAGTTCTTTATTATTGATGACCCACAAGTATAGGGGATCAATCGTAGTCCTTTTGATAAGTAAGAGTGTCGAACCCAACGAGGAGCAGAAGGCTGTGATAAACGGATTTCAGCAAGGTAATAACTGCAAGCACTGAAAGTAGCGGTAAGAAGTGATTGTGTAGCAGGTGAAACGTAGCAAGCAAAAAGTAACAAGTAACAAGTAGTAGTGACGGTGCAGCAAGTGGCCCAATCCCTTTTGTAGCAAGGGACAAGCCTGAACAAAGTCTTATAGGAGGAAAAATGCCCCCAAGGACACACGGGAATTTCTGTCATGCTAGTTTCATCATGTTCATATGATTCGCGTTCATTACTTTGATAGTTTGATATGTGGGTGGACCGGCGCTTGGGTACTGCCCTTACTTGGACAAGCATCCCACTTATGATTAACCTCTCTCGCAAGCATCCGCAACTACAAAAGAAGACTTAAGACAAAGTCTAACCATAGCATTAAACTAGTGGATCCAAATTAGCCCCTCACGAAGCAACGCATAGACTGGGGTTTAAGCTTCTGTCACTCCAGCAACCCATCATCTACTTACTACTTCCCAATGCCTTCCTCTTGGCCCAAATTTGTTGAAGTGTTATGTAGTCGACGTTCACATAACACCACTAGAGAAAAAGACAACATACACCATATCAAAATACCGAACGAGTATCAAATTCACATGACTATTATTAACATGACTTATCCCATGTCCTCAGGAACAAAAGTTACTACTCACAAATCATAATCATAATCATGATAAGAGGTGTAATGAATAGCATCAAGGATTTGAACATAAACTCTTCCACCAAGTAATCCAACTAGCATCAACTACAAAGAGTAATCAACACCACTAGCAACCTTACAAGTACCAATCAGAGTTGCGAGACGTAGATTGGTTACAAGAGATGAACTAGGGATTGGAGAGGAGATGGTGCTGATGAAGATTTTGATGAAGATGTCTCCCCTCTAACGAGAGGAGTGTTGGTGATGATGATGGCGACGATTTCCCCCTCTGGGAGGGAAGTTTCCCCGGCAGGATTGTCCTGCCGGAGCTCTAGATTGGATCTGCTCAAGTTCCGCCTCGTGGCGGCGGCGAAACCAAGAAAAACTCACGTATAATTTTTTCTAGACCAGTACGCTTCGTATAGCAAAAGAGGGGGGCTAGTGGGCCATCAGGGAGCCCACAAGCCCCCACTCCGCCACCAGGGGGTGGCGGTGTCAGGGCTTGTGGCCCCCTGGCAGCACCCCTCTTGTAGTTCTTTCGCCCAGTATTTTTTATATAATCCAGAAAAAATTCACGTAACTTTTCAGGGCATTTGGAGATGTGCAGAATAGTGGACTAGGATTTGCTCCTTTCCCAGTCCAGAATTCCAGCTGCCTGAATTCTCCCTCTTCAAATAAACCTTGGAAAATAAGAGAGAAAAGGCATAAATATGGTACCACAAGTAATATAACAGACCAAAAAGCAATAAATATCAACATGAAAGCATGATGCAAAATGGACGTATCAAATCCCCCAAACTTAGACCTTGCTTGTCCTCAAGCGAAAAGCAAGTTCCATAAAAATGTCCACATGTTGAGGGACGAAGGTGTCGATAAAACATAATACGGACATGAGGGCATCATGATCACACATAGGACATCAATACATCATAAATATTCTTATGGGAAAGTAACAATTCCTTCACAAATAAAAGCATGAACCAAAAACCTTACCGAGAAGTAACCAACAATAAACCATAGTCATTGAAGCAATTGCAATTTATCACAACATCAGAAAGAGTCAAATAAGAGCTTGTAAGGCAAACCCACATACTCAATCATCTCTTTGTTTTCCACAATTGTTACAACTCACGTGGTACTCATGGTGTCAAAGTTTCAGCTGGACATAGAGGAAGATAGGGGCTTATAGTTTTGCCTCCCAACCATTTACCTCAAAGGTAAAGTCAACAACAATAGAGCATAAGTACCCAACTCCAAGTTGATATATGAATATAGATCTTTCCCAAGCATGTGACGATAGCCAAGACAAAGGCAAAAATAGGGAATTGGTGATGATCACCATTACTCTTACAAGGGCAAAAAGTAAATATCAACGTGCATCTCCATAGCTCGTTGTTACACCTAGTTGATGTGAGACCATCTTCTCCACTTTAACACCTTTTATACCTTCCACCATATTCTATTCCACCTTTATGCTATGTCCAATGGTTCACGTCCATGTATTGTATCAAGAATAAAAAGTTGATGCATATTGAAAAAGTACGGTCCAATTGGCTTACTTGGACACCTTGGTGATTGACATTTGTATTACTATTGCAAAGATGGAGTCATGCCTTGATAATATCATAAAGATGGATAGGGGTAAAACAATCTTTGAAGATCCTATACATTGAAAAAATAATGATTTGTTACTTATACCTATAAGTATTGTTGTGTTAGTATTCGTTAATTAATTGTTTCTCAATGACCATACATGCATAAGGTTACACCATGGATAGCATGTCACATCAAAAAAATTGTTTTTATAATTTACCTACTCGAGGATGAGTAGGAATTAAGCTTGAGGATGCTTGATACATCTCCAACGTATCTATAATATTTTATTATCCCATCCTAATATAATATCATTCTAGAATACTTTTGGGGTATTTATTTACCAATTTATATTATTTTGAGCACTAACCTATTGACCCAGTGCTTAGTGACAATTGTTGTTTTCTGCATGTTTTTCACTTTTCAGGTTTTCCATACCAAACAAAGTCCAATTGCCCTAAAACCTTTTGGTGACTTTTTATGGACCAAAATAAGACCAACGAACATCGGTAGAAGGCTCGAGGCCTCATGAGTGGCCCACGAGTCAACAAGGCGCGGCCTAGGGGGCATCCTGAGGGCTTGTGAATCCCTCGTGGCCATCTCGACTCCGTTCTTTGGCTTATAAATTCTCATCTACCCTCAAAACATCAGGGAGAGTCCCGAAACACTTTTTACACCACCGCAAGTCTCTATTCCGATGGGAGGCCATCTGGATCTTTGTTCCGGCACCCTGCCAAAAGGGGGTCAATCACAAAGGTCCTCTTCATCAACCTTGAGGCCCTCACGATGATGTGTGAGTAGTTCACTAGAGAGCTATGGATGCATAGCCAGTACATAGATAGCAATCTCTCTCTCTTTGTTCGTCAATATAATGATCATCACATCTTTGATTTGATGCATATGATGTAATTCCTTTTGTGCGGTGCATTTGTTGGGATCTGAATAATTGTGGGTTTATGTTCGGATTATTCATGAGAAGTATTTGAGTCCTATGGATACTTATATGATTCTTATGTGCATGATTATCATAACTTCGTAATTATCTCTGATCTATAGAAATAGTTTGACCAACTAGATTGATATTTCTTCGATGAGAGAGGTGCGTTATGGTAGGTTCAATATGACGAATTTCTATATCCTAGTGATAGAAGGGGACAAGATGAGTATTTGTGTTGCTGCCAATAAGGACAAAATGATGGGGTTTATTCATATTGCTTGAGTTTACTTTGTCAACATCATGTTATTGTTCTCCATGTATTACTCTATTTTACTTAATACTCTCGATACATGCTAGATAGCAGTCGATGAGTGGAGTAATAGTAATAGGTGGAGGCAGGAGTTGGCCTATTCGTTTATGGATGTGATGCCTATATACACATTACCATTACCGTGAATATCACATAGTTATCCGCTTTTCTGTCTGCCCAACAGTAATTTGTTTACCCACCATATGCTATTTTTTAGAAGGGATGCCATTAGGGAAAATTATGGCCCCCGGGTCTATTCACAACATATTTATAAAACGTTCAATACCTTGTTGTTATTTACTTGTTTTTATTTTATCTTGCTATCTACAATTATCCACACACCTTAGTTGCCTTCATATAACAAGACAAGAGGATTGACACCCTCTTGCCCACATTGGGTGCAAGTTGTTTGTTCTTTTGTGTGCAGCCGCAAGGCGGTTGTGGTCGAGATTCCTATTAGTTCGATAAACCTTAGTTTCATAACTGAGGGAAATACTTACCCACATTGTGTTAAGATAACCTATTCATATTCATGGAAAACCCAATGCAGATCACAAGTATCACCTCGCCAATCTCCTCGTCGACTGGGGGCGTGTTGTGTGAGGCGTTCCCGCTCTCCGCCGGGTTTGCAGGGAAGGAGTCCCCTTTCGAAGCTGGATCGGTGGGCAAAACACATGGAGGGCTACAATGTGGAAAGTATGATTATCTTTAGTAAGGAAATCTCGATGCGGAAGGGTGTTCGAGTTTTTTGACTCATACCTTTTCGCTCGGGGCTTCACCCTTAGGGTCTTTTGAGGAACCCTTTCAAAGTCATTGTATTCCCCGACGGAGTCCGTAAGATCATCAAAGAGGGCCACCTTCGCCCTGCATTGCCTCTTTGGGGCAATGGGAGCTAGATCTATACGGACTTCTTCAGACGCTGTCCTTTTCTTTGTATGGGAGGAGCCACTCTCTTCCCCGCCTTCTTCCTCTTCTCCTTCCAGATTAGAGGGAACGAGTGTATCTTTGGACATGGTGTCCCGAGGTCCTTTTAATCGAAGACCCTCGCATGCCTTCTTCTTCGCCTCTATCCTTTCTTCCTTCTTCTACGACGCCATGTATGGCTTCTCGACTAGCATGGTCGTCAATAAAGTCGTCCTGGGCCCTTGGACAATGGTGCTAGGAAGTTTATCCGCCGGGACTTTTCCAACCAGATCTCCAAATCTGGAGCAAAGGGGGATAAGAGTCTTGTTAAAAGGGAAAGAACAAAACACATAGTGAAATCTTACCGGTCCACAGGGTTGGTAACATCTATGCAGATGTCTTCCTCTTCGGTCAACCAAGTCCTCCACGGCTTAAACAACACCTTCCACAACTTCTCATGGGTGATGCGGCAGAAGTTCCGCATAGTGACCGGGTCATCCCGACTGTATGCCCACAACGGAGGAGCCTGATGCTGACTGGGGAGGAGGCAGTGGTGTATCATGACTTTAACTACATTGGTTAGCTAGATTTTCTTCTTCATCAAGATAGAGATGCACCTTTGCAATGCCTCCACCTCCATGGTTTACCCCTAGTCGAGCGACTTCTCCGTCCAGGACACTAATCGGGAGGGAGGTACGGATCTGAATATAGGGAGTGCTTCCCATCCTGCATCGCATGACTCGGTGATGTAAAATCACTCCTACTGCCACACCTTGACGGTGTCTATGAAAGAACCGCCCGACCATTGAACCATGGGGAGATTGCTAATCATCGCTCCCCCGCAGTCTGCCTGCTCATAGTTAACTACCTTCGACTTGAGATGAGGACTTTCAACCATAAGACAAAGTGGGGTTGAACCCGCAAAAATGCCTCGCAAACAACAATGAAAGCCGAAATATGCAAAAAGGAGCTTGGGGGAAGATCATGGAAATCTAACCCGTAGTAAAAACATTAGACCCCAAACAAAGGAGTGGGGAGGGAAGCCAAGGCCTCGAAGAAAATGAGGGATGAATACCACCCTCTCGCATTGTTTAGGCATAGGGATGACGTGTCCCTTCTTCAGAGCACGATGGACGATGTTTTCCAACAAGTAACCGACGCTCTTGAACTCCAAGATGTCATTTTCAATGAACCGAGAGGCCTCCAACTTGCCTTTCGAGCCCAAGCGAGCCATGGCAGAACTGGAGAAAGGGCTCGAGACGATTGGGGAAAGGAGGAATCTTGGGAGATAGAGCTAATACAGTTGTGAAAGACGACGGCGATGTGAAATCTCGAAGGGGTGTGGAGGCAATGGTGGCAGTTTCCTTTTTGTAAGTCATTGTAATACTAAGAGCCTCTCTACTACACCATGAACCTCGCCATTTTCCGATAAATTTCGCAGTTATGCAGCGTGGGATATCCTCAATCATAAAACCATATCCCCTAAAAAGTGGGGCACGATCTTCATATTTATGCAACGTGCAAATGAGAAAACCGCCTCGAACCGCGTTTCTGTAACACGTCATTGGTCTTGACCAGCCGCGACCTTTCGCTAAAAATTTGTTACACAAAAATGTTGTTCGCAATCAAATGGGTGGCCTTTGAGGTCGAGTTATATATATATATATATATATATATATATATATATATATATATGGATCAGAAACACGGAAGTCATCAGTGGCCGAACTATTACCGGTTGAATATGAAGGAGGGAGAACTCGCCCCACAAGCCGATGACCTTGGACGCAAGAAGTAGTTGGCAATAAAGACTATGGTGTTGGAGGCCAGTTCTGAGGCTACTAAGGGAGTCCAGGATTAAGAGGTCCTTCGACCGCTTACTTATTTCGATGGACCGGACTCATCGGTTGTCCTTTAATTATCACTAGAATCTGGACTACAAGACGATGTTGTATTCAAGATGGACTCTTCCAAAGACTTGGTGTGCACCCCATGGCAAAGATGATAATCGACATGTTTCCTCCTTGGTATAACCAACATTGTGTAACTCTAGTACCCCTGCTATCTATATAAACCAGAGGGTCTTTAGTCCATAGGACAAGTTAAGATAATTACTCATAGGGTTTTAGACCACAACATACGATCTCGAGGTAGATCAACTATGTATTCTATACTCCATCATCAATATAAACAAGAGCAGGACGTAGGGTTTTACCTCCATCAAGAGGGCCCAAACCTGGGTAAACATTGTCTCCCTTATCTCCTGTTACACATTGATCCAAGATCCGTAGTTTGGGACCCCCTACCCAAGATCTGCTGGTTTTGACACCGACAATCACCTCCGGCATGGGGTGTGTGACTCCCTCGGTTTAATCATATGCTAATCATACACGCAAAAGCGTACGATCTAACTCAAGGACTCACGGGAAGATATCGCAACACAACTCTAGACACAAATAAAACAATACAAGCTTCATATTACAAGCCAGGGGCCTCGAGGACTAGAATACAGAAGCTCGACAAACACTCGAGTCAGCGGATGCAACAAATATCTGAGTACATACATAAACATGGGGTGCCTTAGAGAAGGCTAGCACAAAAGAAACACGATCGAACAAGGCGAGGACTCCTGCCTGGGAGCCTCCTAACTACTCCTGGTCTTCAGCGGTCTCCACGAAGAAGTCACCATCGGGATGGCAGACATCGGCAGGAAACTCCATCTCCTGGGCTCCAACATCTGGTCGTAACAACGGATCAAGGGGACAAAGGGGGAGCAAAGCAACGGTGAGTACTCATCCAAAGTACTCGCAAGTCTTACATCAGAACTATGCTAAGTATGCAACAATATCAAAGGAAGGGGTTTATATGTGGACTGACTGCAACAATGCGAGAAAGAGAGAGAAGGCCTAGTCCTAGCGAAGACTAGCATCTTCAGGGTCATGCAGCAATAGACGAGAGTATAACAGGGTAACACAAATAATAGTCATATTCTTGCAGCAATAATAATATGAGGTCACACCCAGAGATCCTCCCTCGACTCCCTACGAGGAAGCAATCCCGGAGCAAATATTCCAGTTAAGTAACAGTTGTAGTTGTATAAGATCATGACACAACTCCAAGTCGTCCTGTAACCTTGGACACAACTATCCGAATAGTTAAATTTCATCCCTGCACGGGTGCACCAATTTTCCCATCACGCTCGGTAACACTCTGGCCGGACACACTTTTCTGGGTCATGCATGGCCTTGGAATATTGACACGTCGTAGCCCCACCTAAGCTCAGCAGAGAGGCCAGCCCGCCGGTCTAACTCCTAAGCACAAAGGGTTCGTGGGCCCACTTGCCCACCGCGCTCCTGCACGATGTGTGGGCAGCCGACGTCAGTCCTAGCACACCTTAATCACAAGCGTGAAGCATCTTGGGACCACTCGGGCGCGCGTCGCTCCATTGCTGACGTCTGAAGAGCTTCGGCTGATACCGTGACGTCGAGTACCCATAATTCTTCCCGCGTAGCCGGTTAGTGCGAAAAGGTCTCCGACCAACCAAGATCAAATACCCAAATCCATTATCATTTTTAATTATTTCATCAAAACAAACACGCGGGAATCTAGCCGCCTAACATCTATTCATCAAAGATCCTAGTAACATGGTCAAGTAACTATGTGGTTGAAACATCAGGGGGAATCCGAGGTATCACCCTCGTTGGATTCCGAACGATGTATCTGTCAAGCTGGACTTAGAGAAATCACCCTCGAGGGTCCCACACTTGAGGGGTTGCACGACAGAGGCATCGCCGGGAATGGTGAAAGAGGAATCACCCTCGATAACCACGACCGACTAGCTGTACTATACAAATATCATCAGGAATACTTCGCGAGGTGTCACCCTCGGTACCTGATAGTATCTCTATAGCGTCGCACAACTAAGGGGTGTAAGTGTTGTGCCGGGTCTGGCTCGTCGATCAGGGATCGAGACTTGAAAACAAAGCGGGGCAACTCGACTACGGGGTCAGAGGTGAAAACTGCTCCACCTATACTAAACAGTTTAAAGTGTGGTACTGAAAGTAGGAGTTCATGTGCTGATCAACTTTCATGTTGAAAATATTTTGATCGGACTTACGGTTTCTTTAATATTAATTTTGAAAGTTTTATTAATATTTAGGAATTAAAAACAGATTTAATTAATTATTAAATACTATGATGACATCAGCATGATGTCATGCTGACATCAACATTTGACTGGTCAACTGACTAGTGGGTCCTATGTGTCATTGACATAATTTATTAATTAAGGTTAAATATTAATTAATCAGGTTAATTTAGTTGGGGACCCACGTGTCATATTCTAATAGGATATTCATTTATCTATATTAACAGAATTACTAATTTATCTATTTACCCATAATCATTATTACTAATACTTAATTATCTAATTAATTAATACACAAATTAATTAATTAATTAACTTAACTAATTAATTACTTATTTATTTTATTAATAAAATCATACACATATTTTTATATTATTATTTTTTAATTTCGTGTTTTAGGGCCGAGGCCCGCGTGTCATTGAGACAGCGAGCACCACAATCACTAAACGCACACACACCTTTACACCCCAATTTTTGTAATACCAACATACACACATTCTGTTAACATACATACATACATGCATAAGTTCATACATAATACATACATACATACATACGTATCTACATACATTCATTTCTTTTATTATTAATTTTTCTTTTTCTATCTAACATCTCTTTTCTCTCAACATCACACGAGGCAACTCCTCCTCCTCCTGGTTAGCAGGAGGGAAAATGATGCCGGGAAGAGGTGGAGGTCGTCGGGGCCGTGGTGCGGGGCGTCAGAACGGAACCGGAACGGGCGAAGAAGGAAAGGGGGTTTGCTCACCGAGCCCATAGAGGTGCAAAGCGGGCTCGAGGGAGGGCGACGGCCGACGGGGTGCTGCAGTCCGGCGAGGGGCCGGTCCCGGGCTGTGGCAGGGGAGGGAAGGCCCAAGGGGAGGCACACGTCGGTGGGGTGATGGGAAAGGGGGCCCTGCGGTGGTGGCCGGCACCGGCCGGTGTTGCAGGAGGCCGGGGCGGGGCGAGCCGAGCACCAGGGTGACGGGGGCGCTCAGCCGGCATGGGGCAATGGGGCGCCGTGGGGCAGAACGGCCGGCTTGGGGGAGCGACGCGCCGTGAGTGAGGGAGTGGGGCGACGGGGGAAGACGAGGGGCGGGAGTTGGGCGAGCGGGGTGCCGCCGGTGGGGTGGCGCTGTGAGGGGAGAGGAGGGAGGCGCTAGGGAGGGCGCTGGGAGATGGGGCGAGCAACGGGACCAGGGGAGGGAGTCACGAGAGGAGGGAGGCACTGGGGATTGGTGGGGAGCTGACGAGGGGATGTTCCCCTCATGGGTGGGAACGTGGGTGAAGGCGGCTGGAGGGAACTGGGGGTGTTGGGCGCTAGGGTTTGGGCTCCGAGGGAGGTCTTATACCTCCCCAAATGTCGGGACCCCGATCCTAAGCCATAGGAATCCAGCAAGTAACACATCGCATCCCTTTGCGGTCTCATGCACGGTTAACCCCACGGCTTCCACCTTACCTTAGCCGGGACCGTTTGCGCCTTTTGACTCATGTATGCATTTGTGTCGCTAGCATTCCAATGTCAAAGAACCCGGGTCGACATAACTAGTCATAAACTCAAGTGGCTCAAGTGTACACAGGCAGGCATACATAACCCAGCAAAGCAAGTGTCGGTCATCAACGAGTGCAGACGAGTCGTAGCAAGCTACAAGGACTCCATTACACCGCGTGACATTTCCCCATAGGGACACACACATCAACTAAGAAGGATACATGCCGGTCAACCAATGTGTCCGGAGCAGTAGCGCACTACGGGGGTGTTGGAAATATGCCCTAGAGGCAATAACAAATTAGTTATTATTATATTTCTTTGTTCATGATAATTATTATTATCCATGCTATAATTGTATTGATTGGAAGCACACTACTTGTGTGGATACATAGACAAAACACTGTCTCTAGTAAGCCTCTAGTTGACTAGCTCGTTGATCAAAAGATGGTCATGGTTTCCTGACCATAGGCAAGTGCTGTCACTTGATAACGGGATCACATCATTAGGAGAATCATGTGATGGACTAGACCCAAACTAATGAACGTAGTATGTTGATCGTGTCATTTTGTTGCTACTGTTTTTCTGCCTGTCAAGTATTTATTCCTATGACCATGACATCATATAACTCACTGGCACCGGAGGAATTCCTTGTGTGTATCAAACATCACAACGTAACTGGGTGACTATAAAGATGCTCTATAGATATCTCCGAAGGTATCCGTTGAGTTAGTATGGATCAAGACTGGGATTTGTCACTCGGTGTGACGGAGAGGTATCTCGGGGCCCACTTGGTAATACAACATCACACACAAGCCTTGCAAGGAATGTGACTTAGTGTAAGTCACGGGATCTTGTATTACGGAACGAGTAAAGAGACTTTCCGGTAAACGAGATTGAAATAGGTATGCGGATACTGACGATCGAATCTCGGGCAAGTAACATACCGGAGGACAAAGGGAATGACATACAGGATTATATGAATCCTTGGCACTAAGGTTCAATTGATAAGATCTTCGTAGAATATGTAGGATCCAATATGGGCATCCATGTCCCGCAATTCGATATTGACCGAGGAGTCCCTCGGGTCATGTCTACATAGTTCTCGAACCCGCAGGGTCTGCACACTTAAGGTTCGGCGATGTTTTATGCGTATTTGAGTTATATGGTTGGTTACCGAATGTTGTTTGGAGTCCCGGATGAGATCACAGAAGTCACGAGGGTTTCCGGAATGGTCCGGAGACGAAGATTGATATATAGGATGACCTCATTTGATTACCGAAAAGTTTTCGGACATTACCGGGAATGTACCGGGAGTGACGAATGGGTTCCGGATGTGCACGGGGGGGGGGGGGGGGCAACCCACCTGGGGAAGCCCATAGGCCTTAGGGGTGCTGCACCAGCCCTTAGTGGGCTAGTGGGACAACCCAAGAGGCCCTATGCGCAGGAATCAAACGAAAAAAAGGGGGAAGTGGGAAAGTGGAGAAGGACTCCACCTTCCAATCCTAGTTGGACTGGGATTGGAAGGGGAGGACTCTCCCCCTTGCTTCGGCCGACCCCTTGGGGCTCTCTTGGGCCTCAAGGCAGGCCCCTTCCCCTCCCTCATATATATACTGAGGTATTAGGGCTGATTTGAGACAACTTTGCCATGGCAGCCCGACCACATACCTCCACGGTTTTTCCTCTACATCGTATTTCTACGGAGCTCGGGCGGAGCCCTGCTAGGATAGATCACCACCAACCTCCAGAGCGCCGTCATGATGCCAGAGAACTCATCTACCTCTCCGTCTCTCTTGCTGGATCAAGAAGGCCGAGATCATCATCGAGCTGTACGTGTGTTGAACGCGAGGTGCCGTCCGTTCGGCACTAGATCAGAGCGGATCGTGGGACGGATTGCGGGACGGTTCATGGGACGGTTCGCGGGGCGGATCGAGGGACGTGCGAACGTTCCACTACATCGACCGCGTTTCTTAACTCTTCCTGCTGTGTGATCTACAAGGGTACGTAGATAGGAAATCCCGTCTCGTAGATGGACATCACCATGATAGGTCTTCGTGTGCGTAGGAAATTTTTTGTTTCCCATGCGACGTTCCCCAACACAGGGCTCGGTGGAAACACAAAGGGGCATTTCTCTGTATAGAGAGCTACTAAGGGCATACGACTAGGTGTTGAATCCCATACATATCATAGTGCATCACATGTACGCATGACATAGTCGATATGCATAGATACAACAATGGCATCACAACATAACCATACAACATCACAACATTTATTTAGAAGACTCGAAGGTCTTGCATAATATGTTCATACAGGTAGGGATCACACGACCCGACACTCAAGACATACAAGCAGAGTCATACGAACCAAGCGGAAGCATTAAAGCTGTCTGAGTACATACAGTTGAAAGGAAAAGGCATAAAGCCTGACTATCTACAAATCCCTACTGAATGGGGCCAGGTCGTAGCTGGGACACCAGCTACTCGTCATCATCGATGTCTACATAGAACCCACCTGTTGGCTCGTGGGTATCCTCTGCAACATTTGTTAAGCAAACATGAGTAAGAAAGTACTCAGCAAGACTTTAGAACAGATCTATCTATTCATGCACAGGTATCAATAAATGGGGTTGTGGGGTTTCATGCAGCAAGCCAGCTTTGATTCTTGGCTAGACTAAGCTATAATTTTAAATAGTTTTTAACCAACTTTGATAAGTCGTACACGAGTCCACTACCACCACAACAATACGCTATCATGGACTCCTTTATGTCTGCCTACGGAAATGCCATACATGATATTCACAATTATCTTGATACTTTTATGAGTAGCCATTAAAGTTATCTATGAACAACATATGTTTCCAAGTAGTCCATATACGCAGACGCGGCTATTAGAATAGATCATAACCCTGTAGGGGTGTACTTCTTCACACATGCTCTCGCCACTTATCGCCATCTGCACGTCATGCACCTCGGCAACCTTCAAGCGGAAGCCCAGCGAGGGAGTCGGCCACGACCATTAACCACACCAATACCTAGTCCAGGTTTATCGCCTATTTGAGAGTGAACCCGTAGGGAAGTCCGGCCGAGGTTTCTGCAACGGCCCCAAACAATGTGTGCAGGGTTCCCAAGCCCACCATCCGGGTGCCACCTGGTACACCGTGCCACTGCCTACCGCATCATAGCCCACCTCTAAGGTCGGCACTATGCACGGCCTCCAGCATGACTATAAACACCTGAAACTACTTGCAACTCCTGGACCGAGTACTAGGCGATTAATAAACCGAGAGGGTCAATTAAGTATCCCAACGTGTGGTAGTATCTAGTCTTGGATTACATACAGGGAACTCAGTTCCTAAGGACGGTTCCAATGAAACAACCCGCCCTGTACTCCTACATAGCCTTTCGTCGGTACCTTTACCAAATCAGGTTCCACACTTATACTTTGTCACGAGAACACATTAACCCATTCATGTTCATCACCTAGATGAAATAGACCTGACACAACTCTAAGCATAGCAAGCATAGTAGGAAAATGCACATCATGGCTCAAGCAACTACCAGGTATGCTAGGTTGCAAGCTTTGGCTATTTACTGTGCCAATGACAGGTCATTCAAAGGAATAGGTTTAGCTATCGAAGTAAAGCATTTGAAATATTTTGTCCTAATGCAATAAGTGGGAGAAGCAGCAAGAACATGGGATTATATCGGTATGATCAAAAGGGTGCTTGCCTTGTTGCTCAGCAGAAGGATTAAATCCGTCAGTCGGATATTCGGACGTATCCGGAAGGGCAGAGCCTAAAGAAATAATAAAGACAATCAATAACATTCATATGCAACAATATGATGCATGATCATGGCATGAAATGAAATGTGGTGAGCTAGAGTGGCTATCAAACCTTTGGTTTGATGCTGATTTGAATTCAAAATTCAAATATTAATTGAAGTAAGATATTTATCAAATTCATTTAATTGATTTGACCTGATGCTGCTTCATAACTTTGTTTGTCATACATGAAAGTAGCACCATTGTGTTCATTGAATTTTATGATCAATTTTCACATATTATTTATCAAATTTGGAATTATATTTAATTTTCTATGAATTTGCAAAGTTTCACCGTTTTCTGGAATTAATTTAATCACAGAATTGATTTATTGCGCTACGCTGACGTCATCAGGGTCAACAGGGGCTGGTCAGGTCAAACCTGACCAGTAGGGCCCACTGGTTAGTGGCTGAGGGACTAATCCCGCGCTGACCAGAGGCTAAGTGGGGTTTGACCCACTCTGGGGGCCCACTCTGTTAGTGGCCCTAGGGGGTGGATTAAGCTCTAATGAGCTATCCACGTCGACCCCCACCAGAGGGTGGTCGCCGGCGACCTTGGCCGCGGCGGAGGGCTCACCGGAGATGCTCTGGATCGCTCTACAGGCCTCGGATTCCGGATCTGAGAGCACAAGGATGAAGCCCAGGCTCGACCCCATCTAACAGAAGCATCGGGAGGGGCTGAGGGTGCCCGGAGGGCACCGACGACGAGCTGTGGCGGCTGCAGGAGCTCGGGCCCGATGACTTCGATGCTAGGGTGCAGGAAAGAGAGGGGAAATTGGGGGAAAACTCTCAGGAGCTCACTGCAGTGTCGATGGAAGGCGCATGCTGCTCGGGGAGGCGCTGGATCCGACGGATCGGCGACGACTTGCCGGCGGCCGAAGGTAGAAGAGGACGGTGACGAGGGTGATGCAGGGCTCGGTGGCCCTTTTCCTTTGGCGGGGACGATGTGCTGGGCGAAGCGGAGTGAACGGCGTGCTCGGAGGAGCTTGCAGTGGCCGGAGATGACGGCGAGCTGGAGCTCGAGCTCGGCTCCAATGGCGCCCGAGGGGAGAGAGGCAGGAGAACGAATGGGGAGAGGGACATAGCTAGAATGGATGCGGGAGGCTTATCCCTTCGCGACCAGCGCGTCGGGGAGGCCAGGCAGGCACTCAGGTGCGTGGCTGCGCCGGAGAGAGCGGCGGCCACCTCGTGCTGCCTACTGGCGCGAGGAAGACGACAGGGAGGAGGTGAGTGGGCTGGGCCTGAGCATTAGATAATTTTTTTCCATTTTCTTTCTTTTTAGTTTCTGTTAAAACATTTCTAACATATGTTTCATTTTATTTTTGGCTCCAAACTATTCCTAAAATAGTGAATAAACTCTCGGGTGTTATTTAGAATATTTCCAAGCCCAAATAAAAGATTCAACAATTTATGAAATTCTGAAATATTTGAAACCATATATTTGGGTGATTTTAGTAGCTCTTAATATTTAAATCAAAAACCAAATTTTTTGTAAAAATAAGTTTCAACCCTAGATTGTTGTTTGCAATATTTATCAAAAATGATGGACTTTTATGAAGGCCATTTTGGGTTCATTGATTTGTCACAAGTTTTGAATTGGGTTGAATATGGAAGTGCTAGGGTTTATCTTTGATTCTATTTTCAGTTTTAATGCGAGAATAAAAATATGAGCACAATCTTGCTAATCATCAAAGGGTAGCTAGGGATGTGACACCAAATTAGGTGGGATGGCTCGGCCATTTTGGCCGAGTTTGCCCCACGAGGTTTATTTTTTTTCTTTTTTTCTTTCTTGTTTTCCTTTTTTATTATTATTTGTTTTTAAATTTCTGTTTTTAGTTTTATTTTATGTTAGTGCAATAAACCCTCTCAAAATTAATAATTCCTAAAGGGTAATTCTCCTAGGTAATGTCCGACACACCCGAAGATTACTATTCCGACATTCAAAAACTTCTATCGCTTGACTTAAATTTTAAATCTAAATTCGAACCCTTTTGAACTAACGCGAGATTAACGATAGGAAAACACGGTGATGTGGCATCCTTTGCATAGGTTTACTGTAGCAACAGTTGAGGATGTCACAACTCTCCCCTACTAACAAGAATTCTCGTCCCAAGAATTAAGAGGTAGAAGGAAATACATCGGGATATTCATCACAAAGATGATCCTCGTTTTCCCAACTTGCTTCATCTTCAGAATGATTTGGCCACTGTATTTTAAGGAACTTGGTGACTTTGCGACAAGTTTGACGTTCAACCTGGTCAAGAATGTGGACCAGATGCTCTTTATAACAGAGGTCTTGTTGCAGCTCAAGCATATCATGATCCACTGCTCAAATAGGATCCTTGAAGCAGCGGAGGAGCTGAGACACATGGAAGACATCGTGAACCTGAGAAAGGTTTGTCGGCAGGTCCAATTGATAAGCCACGTTTCCATGCCTTTCGAGAACAGTGAAAGGGCCAATATAGTGAGGAGCTAACTTGCCCTTGATCCCGAAACGGTGTGCACATCTCATTGGTGTGACACAAAGATAAGCCTTTTCGCCAGGTTGATAGACCATATCTTGATGATGACGGTCATACTGACTCTTCTGACGAGACTGAGCAGCCTTCAGATTCTCATGAATAATGCGGACTTGATCTTGGACAAGTTGGAAATCATTTGGACCGAAGAGCGATCGGTCCATTGAACGGTGGCTCGAGAATTTCATACGAAGCCAAGTGTAAAGGTTACCTAGACGTCATGGATGTACATGAGAGTCAGGTTTCAATCCTGTGGAACTTTGGGTTATGGGTCCACCATGTGGGCCAAGAATAGGCAGAGCGGCGACATCTTATACGGTCTTGATAACAAGACATGTTAGAGGATAACCTGTCAATTATGTTGGCAACAACATCGTACCAAGGGCGGGGGACGAATAGAACCATTTTTCAGCTCGTTGAAACGAGGTGGACCAATAGGCAAGACTCTCGTCCACCGACGGCTACCGGAATGTTATCCACAATAGTAAAAAGATTTTACTTACAGAGTTTTATACTAAGAATTTTACCTAAGCAGGGAATTAACACTACTTAGATAAGTTATGCCACCAGAAATGTCAAACAGACCAATGGGAAAGAAAAATGTGTTCACACACACAAGTTTTAGAGTATACCATTCCTGAGGGAAATATGGAGTATGGTATACATGATAGGTCATCAAGTACATGTAGATAAAGAGGAAGAAGAATCATGATGTTTACCTCAACCCATGCGGTTTGGATAATTGATCAGGAACAATTTAGCGTTTCGCTTCCAATGTTCCTGTTGACAACTGAAGTACCACATTCGTGCTTTGATGTAGCATTGACATTGTCATCCGCCAAAGGTCGGACCTTGGGTATACAAAAGGATCCATGAGGAACAACTTATAAAATCCAGTCATACAATTTCCTCACAAGAGAATGGCTAACCTTACCAAGGAAGATAATATAACAATAGGTCCTTCGGCCCGGTGTGCTAGACAAGACATCACCGTACCAGGTTACATAAAGACCAAAGTTATAATTGTTGGGAAATGTTCCAACCATCATATCTGCCCGAGATGCTGATCTGATTGGCGTCAAGATACCTCAGTCTCAGGGTGCGTGAGAAGAAAGGGGGGCCACCGAAAACACACGAGATGACAACACAATATTCTCGGGATATAAACTTCGGAAGCAAGTATTGGATTATGATCTGAATTGTAACGTATATGAGCACAATGTCAAGACATTCGTGCCCACGTGGAACTCTTACAACACAATGCAACTGAGTTCTGATTTGAGAACCATCATTGAGGATTCAAGGCCCTTGCGTAAGCCTCGATTAGCTCTTAAGAAGGAACTCCTTTACCTTGATCAAATCAGTCAGTGGCTTCGCGTGCTAAGAGAAGTTATATGAAATGAAGATAAGAAATCTTCAAAACATATAACACTTCACACATGCATGAATGATTTGGTATTTCCCGAGAGGAAGCGAAACAAAACTTTCACATATTCACGGCGGAAAGAGTGCACGTGAACTTTGGGAAAATACACTCCTGCTATCCAACATATTATTCATGAGCTAGGCAGAAGGATAATGCTTTCAGGAGCTTCATCATGGAACATGGAGAAGTTGAGGGTGTGGCTGATGGGTTCAACATCAATCCCTCAAGGTTTTGACAGGGATGAATTTCCAAAATTTATAATATCAAGGAGATAACATTTGTCAAGTCAAATGGTATAATGTCGTATGCTCGAGGGAACAACAATAATTAGACACTGGTTGAATTGCGCGCTCGGAAATATGGACGGAGTAGCACAACCAATGTCAAAAATAATGAGTCAAGAGCCAACACACAAAGACTGAAACAATCAGTTGTTAACCTTAAGGCAATAGGGTTGCCAGAAGTATTGGGATCACACATTAAGGTTCACTTGTTGGTATTCCGGTTTGAAACAACACGGGACCAAGAAATGAATGGTAATGGCAAGAAGTATTACTATATCAAGAATTCTTAAGACGTGTGCAATTCTCACAACCTTCTTGACATAAAAGATAGTAATACTCCAAGTTTCCCATCACGCTCGATAACACTCTGGTCAGACACACTTTTCTGGGTCATGCCCGGCCTCGGAATATCGACACGTCGCAGCCCCACCTAAGCTAAGCAGAGAGGCCAGCCCGCCGGTCTAACTCCTAAGCACAAAGGGTTCATGGGCCCAGTTGCCCTCCGTGCTCCTGCATGATGCATGGGCGGCCGAGGTCAGTCCTAGCACCCATTAATCATAAGCGCGATGCATATCGGGACCACTCGGGCGTGCGCCGCTCCATTGCTGACGTCTGAAGAGCTTTGGCTGATACCGCGACGTCGAGTACCCATAATTCTTCCCGCGTAGATGGTTAGTGCGAAAAGGTCTCTGACCAACCCAGATCAAATAACCAAATCCATATCATTTTAAGTATGTCATCGACACAAACACGTGGGAATCCAGCCGCCTAACATCTACTCATCAAGGATCCTAGTAACACGGTCAAGTAACCGTGTGGTTGAAATATCGGGCGGAATCCGAGGTATCACCCTCCTTGGTTTCTGAATGATGTATCCGTCAAGGTGGACTTAGAGGAATCACCCTCGAGGGTCACACACTTGAGTGGTTGCACGATAGAGGGATCGCCGGGAATGGTGAAAGAGGAATCACCCTCGATAACCATGACCGACTAGGTGTACTACAAAGATATCATCAGGAGTACTTCGCGAGGTGTCACCCTCGGTACCCGATAGTATCTCTATAGCGTCGCACAACTAAGGGGGTGTAAGTGTTGTGCCGTGCGTGGCTCGTTGATCAGGGATCGAGACTTGAAAACAAAGCGGGGCAACTGGACTACGGGATCAGAGGGGAAGACTGCTCCACCTATACTAAACAGTTTAAAGTGCGGTACTGAAAGTAGAAGTTCATCAAAATTAGGCTATGTGTCAAATATAGGAGCTAACTACAATAATAGCAAAATTCTAATGCAAGCATGGGGAAGAAAGAAATAGGCGATATAGGGATGATCAAGGGGGGATTTTCTTGCCTTATTGCTATGCAGAAAAGGGCTGGTCGTCAGGGGCGCAGATGTACCCGACAACAGAGTTAGTCTCGGGGTCTACCGGTAAGAGGAGGGGGATGAAAACAATAAATAACAGCAACAGGTGCAACACTAAGCATGACATGGCAATATGCAGATTAGGCATGAGCTAAGGTAATAACATCTGTCATAGACGGGTCGGGAGAATATCAGATGATATTTCTCGGGTCTCTCGCTACTATCGGTCAAACTAAAAACGATGGAAAAGTTCCACGTTTGCTGTGTGATACGTCTCCAACGTATCTATAATTTTTGAAGGTTTCATGCTATTATCTTGTCAAACTTTGGATGTTTCGCATGCCTTTTATATATTTTTTGGGACTAACTTATTAACTCAGTGCCAAGTGCTAGTTCCTATTTTTTCCATGTTTTTGACCCCTTCAGAGGATATTTTGAAACGGAGTCCAAACAGAATAAAATCCCCGAAAAGAATTTTCCCGTGACGGAAGAAGATCAGGAGACTTGAGAGCCAAGGCAGGGGAGCCCCAGGGGCCCCACAAGCCCCCACCCCGTGGCCAGGGGGGAGGCCGCGGCCCACAGGCTTGTGGGCCCCCTAGGCGCCCTTTGCGAGAGGTCTTGCGCCTATATATCCCCAAAAATTCCACAAAAAATCAGGAGATTATCGAAAGTACTTTTCCGCGCCGCAAGCTTCTGTCTCCGCAAGATCCCATCCGGGGCACGTTTTGGTGCCCTGCTGGAGGGGGGATTCAGATACGGAGGGCTTCTTCATCAACACCATGACCGCTCCGATGATTCGTGAGTAGTTCATCATAGACCTACGGGTCCATTGCTAGTAACTAGATTGCTTCTTATCTCTCTTGGATCTTCAATACAAAGTTCTCAATGATCTTCATGGAGATCTATCGATGTAATCTTCTTTTGCGGTGTGTTTGTGGAGATCCGATGAATTGTGGATTTATGATCAGATTATCTATGAATCTTATTTGAGTTTCTTCTGATCTCTCTTACGCATGATTTCATATCCTTGTAAATTTCTTCGAGTTGTGGGTTTTGTTTGGCCAACTAGATCTATGATTCTTAAAATGGGAGAAGTTCTTGGTTTTGGGTTCATACCGTGCGATGACCTCACCCAGTGACAGAAGGGTAGCGAGGCACGCTTCGTGTTGTTGCCATCAATGGTAAAAAGATGGGGTTTTCATCATTGGTTTGAGATTATCCCTCTACATCATGTCATCTTGCTTAAGGCGTTACTCTGTTTGTCATGAACTCGATACACTAGATGCATGCTGGATGGCGGTCGATTTGTGGAGTAATAGTAGTAGATGCAGAAAGTATCGGTCTGCTTGTCTTGGACGTGATGCCTATATGTATGATCATTGCCTTAGATATCGTCATGACTTTGCGCGGTTCTATCAATTGCTCGACAGTAATTTGTTCACCCACCGTGATATTTTCTATTTTGAGAGAAGCCTCTAGTGAACACTATGGCCCCTGGGTCTACTCCACACCATATTTTCATCCTTACACTTTTTACTTCGTTGCACTTTCCGCCTTCAGATCTCACTTTGCAAACAATCTTGAAGGGATTGACAACCCCTTTGAAGCGTTGGGTGCAAGCTTGTTTGTGTTTGTGCAGGTACTCTGGACTTGACGAGACCCTCCTTCTGGATCGATACCTTGGTTCTCATACTGAGGGAAATACTTACCGCTCCTATGCTACATCACCCTTTCCTCTTCAAGGGAAAAACCGACGCAAACAAGAGAAGTAGCAAGAAGAATTCCTGGCGTTGCTAGGGAAGGACTTTTGTTGCCGTAGCAGAAGAATTTCTGGCGCCATTGCCATGGAGGAAGATCAAGTCAAGAACTCATCCAAGTAGGTGTCGCAAACTCATATCTTGCATTTACTTTGTTTGCCCGTTGGCTCTCGTTTTCCTCTCCCCCACTTCACCAATTTGCCTTTTTCGTTTGCCTTTTTCCGTTTGCCTTTTCGTTCGCCCTTTTTCTCGCTTGCTGTTTGTTCGCTTGTGTGCTTTCTTGCTTGCCGAAGTCACCATGAACGAAAACACCAAACTTTGTAACTTCTCGAATACTAATAATAATGATTTTATTCGTACTCCGATTGCTCCCGCCACTAGTGCGGAGTCATACGAAATCAATCCGCTTTGCTAAATCTTGTTATGAAAGAGAAATTCTCCGGCCTTCCTAGTGAAGATGCCGCATCCCATCTCAATACCTTCATTGAACTTTGTGACATGCAAAAGAATATAGATGTGGATAATGACGTGATTAAATTGGATCTTTTTCCTTTCTCGTCGCGAGATCGCGCAAAAACTTGGTTTTCTTCTTTGCCCAAAAATAGTATCGATTCTTGGGATAAGTGCAAAGATGCTTATATATCCAAGTATTTTCAGCCAGCTAAGATTATCTCTCTCTGTAATGATATCATGAATTTCAAGCAACTTGATCATGAACATGTTGCACAATCTTGGGAGAGCATGAAATTAATGATTAGAAATTGTCCCGCTCATGGCTTGAGTCTTTGGATGATTATTCAAATCTTTTATGCTGGCTTGAATTTTGCTTCTAGAAATATCTTGGACTCCGCCTCAGGTGGAACGTTCATGGAAATCATGCGAGGAGAAGCCACAAAGATCTTAGACAACATCATGACGAACTACTCTGAGTGGAACACTGAAAGGTCACCTACTAGTAAGAAGGTACACACTATAGAAGAAATTAACTCGTTGAGTGCCAAGATGGACGAGCATTGAGTTTGCTTGCTAGTAGAAGTGCTCCTTTGGATCCTAATGATATGCCCTTGTCTTCTTTGATTCATAGTAGCAACGCTAGCTGGGACATTAATTTTGTTGGTAGGAATAACTTTGGAAACAACAATGCTTTTAGAGGAAACTATGTTCCTATGCCTTCTCCTAGTAACTCTAATAATTTTGGAAACTCCTACAACAATACTCATGGAAATTACAATAGATTACCCTCTGATCTAGAGAGTAATATCAAAGAGTTCATCAACTCTCAAAAAAATTTCAATGCATCCATAGGGGAAAAGCTACTCAAAATTGACGATTTGGCTAAGAGCGTTGATAGAATGTCTAGTGATGTTGATGCTTTGAAAGTTAGATGTGCTCCTCCCAAAATCAAAATGGATGAAACTTTGAAAGCTATGCGTGTTTCCATGATTGAGAGCCAAGAAAGAACCGCCAAATTCGTGCTAAACATGAATGGCTTAAAAAGGCGTGTTCTCGTGATGAGAATCACGAAGATCTTAAAGTGCTTGGTGTGACTCCCATTGAATCTTTGTTTTCTTGTGTCAAACCTAATGATTATGGGGCTGGATATGAATCCACTTTGGTTGAAAAGTGCCCCAATGATTCGGAATCCATCTATCTTGATGCTAAAAGCATTGAAAGTAGAGTAGAAGATGTTAAAACTTCGAGTAGTAATGAAATTACTACCGTGGATTTCAAGGAATTCAATTATGATAGTTGCTCCTTGATTGAATGCATTTCTTTGATGCAATCCATGTTAAACTCTCCACACGCTTATAGCCAAAACAAGGACTTTACTGATCATATCGTCGAAGCTATGATAAAATCTCTTGAAGAGAAACTTTAATTGGAAGTCTCTATCCCTAGAAAGCTTCATGATGATTGGGAAGCTACCATCAAAATCAAAATCGAAAACTATGAATGCAATGCTTTGTGTGATTTGGGTGCTAGTGTTTCTGCAATTCCAAAGTCTTTATGTGATGTTCTGTGTTTTATTGAGATTGAAGAGTGTTCTCTCAATTTTCATCTTGCTGATTCTACTGTCAAGAAACCCATGGGAAGGATCAATGATGTTCTTATTATTGCAAATAGGAACTATGTACCCATAGATTTCATTGTACTTGACATTGACTGCAATCCTGCATGCCCTATTATTCTTGGTAGACCTTTCCTAAGGACTATCATCGATATGAAGGAAGGGAATATTAGATTTCAATTTCCTTTAAGGAAGGGCATGGAACACTTTCCTAGAAAGAAAATAAGATTGCCTTATCCATGATGAGGGCCACTTATGGTTTGAGCACCAAAGACGACGATACGTGATTCTATCGCTTTTATGCCTAGCTAAGGGCGTTAAACAATAGCGCTTGTTGGGAGGAAACCCAATGAAATTTATTTTTCTTTCTGTTTTGTTGTGTCCACACCATCATAATTCTGTTGTGATTGTGTTTTTTGTGTTTCTTTTTGTGTTTGAGCCAAGCAAAACCTTTATGACTAGTCTTGGTAATGGTTGTTTGATCCTGCTAGAAAAAGACAGAAACTTTTCGCTCACGACATGATTTTTCATTTTTATTCAGAAAGAGCTTTTGAGTTAATTCGTTTTGCTACTGGTTGATATGCCTTTTGCCCAGGCAGTCGTAATTCTTTAGATTTTTTGAGGTACCAAAAGTATACGAAGTATACAGATTGCTACAGATTGGTGTGTTTTTGACAGATTCTGTTTTTGTTGAGTTGGTTGCTTGTTTTGATGAAACTATGGTTAGTATCGGGTGTACTAGCCATGGAAAAGTGAGAATACACTACCCCAAAACCAATATAGATGGAATTCAAGTTTGCTCAGTACCAAAAAAAGTGGTAGTTTGTTTTCTTGTGCTAATGTTATCACGAGTTTCTGTTTAAGTTTGGTGTTGTGAACGTTTCAAGTTTTGGGTGATGTTCTCATGGACAAAGAGATAATGAGTGGAAAGAGCTCAAGCTTGGGGATGCCCAAGGCATCCCAAGCCAAATTCAAGGACACCAAAAAGCCTAAGCTTGGGGATGCCCCGGGAAGGCATCCCCTCTTTCGTCTTCAATCCATCGGTAACATTACTTGAAGCTATATTTTTATTCACCACATGATATGTCTTTTGCTTGGAGCGTCTTGTATTGTAGGAGTCTTTTATTTTTGTTGTGTCACAATCATCCTTGTTGCACACCTTTTTGAGAGAGAGAGACATGCACTCATCGTGATTTTGCTAGAATGCTCATAGTGCTTCACTTATATCTTTTGAGCTAGATACTTTTGCTCTATGTTCTTCACTTATATATTTTAGAGCACGGCGGCGCGTGACTTGGTAGTTGGCTTATGCTATGAAAGTAGTCCCAAAGGTGATAGGTACCGAAAGAGGATGCAAAAACCTCCATCTTCATGTGCATTGAGTAGAAAGAGAAGTCTTGATTCCTCTCAATTAGGTTTGAGACGTGGATTCGGTAATATTAAGAGCTATGTTAGTAGGGTGTTGTGAATCTAGAAATACTTGTGTTGAAGTTAGTGATTACCATAGGATGCACGTATGGGGAACCACTATGTTAGGAAGTCGGAGCATAATTGATCTATTTATTGTCATCCTTTGTGTTGAGGTCGGGATCGCACGATGGTTAACACCTACCAACCCTTTCCCTAGGAGTATGCGTTTAGCACTTTGTTTTGATTACTAATAAAAACTTCCACAACAAGTATGTGAGTTCTTCATGACTAATGTGAGTCCATGGTATAGATCCACTTTCACCTTCCACCATTGCTAGCCTCTCTAGCGCCGTGCAACTCTCGCCAGTACACAAACCCACCATATGCCTTCCTCAAAACAGCCATCATACCTACCTACTATGGCATTTTCATAGCCATTCCGAGATATATTGCCATGCAATTCCCACCGTTCAGTCTCATGACTTGTGCCATCACTCTCATATTGCCATTGTATGATCATAAGATAGCTAGCGAGATGTTTTCAACGTCATATGCCATGCTAGATCGTTGCACATCCCGGTACACTGCCGGAGGCATTTCCTATAGAGTCATCATCATTTTGAGCTTTGAAGCTGTGAGTAAATAAAAGTGTGATGATCATAATTATTAGAGCATTGTCCCATGTGAGGAAATAAAAAAGAAAAATAAAAAAAAGAGGCCTAAGAGCCCAAATGAAAAAAAGGAAAAGAGAGAAGGGACAATGCTACTATCTTTTTCCACACGTGTGCTTCATAATAGCACCATGTTCTTCATGATTGGGAGCTTCTTGCTTTGTCACCACCATATGCTAGTGGGAATCTTCATTATATAACTTGGCTTGTATATTCCAATGATGGGCTTCCTCAAAATTGCCCTAGGTCTTCGTGAGCAAGCAAGTTGGATGCACACCCACTAGTTTCCCTTTTGAGCTTTCACATACTTATAGCTCTAGTGCATCTCTTGTATGGCAACCCCTACTCATTCATATTGATATCTATCAATGGGCATCTCCATAGCCCTTTGATATGACGTGTCAATGTCACCATCTTCTCCTTTTTTTCTCACAACCACCACCACACTCTATTCCACCTATAGTGCTATATCCATGGCTCACGATCATGTATTGTGTGATAGTTATAAAAAGTGTGAGAAAGGAAGAGTGCGAATACAATTACTTGGCCAATACCGGGGTTGTGCATGATTTACATTAGTTGTGTGAGGATGATGGAGCGTAGCCAGACTATATGATTTTGTAGGGATAACTTTCCTTGGCCTTGTTATTTTGAAAGTTCATGATTACCTTGCTAGTTTGCTTGAAGTATTATTGTTTTCATGTCAATAGCAAACTATTGTTTTGAATCTTACGGATCTGAACATTCATGTCACGTGAAAGTAGTTGCAAAGGACAACTATGCTAGGTAGAATTCCACATCAAAAATTCATTATTTATCACTTCCCTACTCGAGGACGAGCAGGAGTTAAGCTTGGGGATGTTTGATACGTCTCCAACTTATCTATAATATTTGATGGTTTCATGCTATTATCTTGTCAAACTTTGGATGTTTTGCATGCCTTTTATATATTTTTTGGGACTAACTTATTAACTCAGTGCCAAGTGCCAGTTATTGTTTTTCCATGTTTTTGACCCCTTTCAGAGGAGATTTTGAAACGGAGTCCAAACAGAATAAAATCCCCGAAAAGAATTTTTCAGTAAAGGAAGAAGATCAGGAGACATGAGAGCCAAGGCAGGGGAGCCCCAGGGGCCCCACAAGCCCCCACCCTGCGGCCAGGGGGGAGGACGCGGTCCACAGGCTTGTGGGGCCCCTCGGCGCCCTTTGCCGTAGGTCTTGCGCCTATATATGCCCAAAACTTCCACAAAAAATCAAGAGATCATCGAAAGTACTTTTCCGCCGCCGCAAGCTTCTGTCTCCGCAATATCCCATCAGGGGCACATTCTGGTGCCTTGCCGGAGGGGGATTCGGATACGGAGGGCTTCTTCATCAACACCATGACCTCTCCGATCATGCGTGAGTAGTTCACCATAGACCTACGGGTCCATAGCTAGTAACTAGATGGCTTCTTCTCTCTCTTGGATCTTCAATACAAAGTTCTCCATGATCTTCATGGAGATCTATCCGATGTAACCTTCTTTTGCGGTGTGTTTGTTGAGATCCCATGAATTGTGGATTTATGATCATATTATCTATGAATCTTATTTGAGATCTCTCTTATGCATGATTTCATATCCTTGTAATTCTCTTCGAGTGGTGGGTTTTGTTTGGCCAACTAGATCTATGATTCTTGCAATGGGAGAAGTGCTTGGTTTTGGGTTCATACCGTGTAGTGACCTCACCCAGTGATAGAAGGGGTAGCGAGGCATGCATCATGTTGTTTCCATCAAGGTTAAAAAGATGGGGTTTTCATCATTGGTTTGAGATTATACCTCTACATCATGTTATCTTGCTTAAGGGGTTACTCTGTTCGTCATGAACTCAATACACTTGATGCATGCAGCATAGCGGTCGATGTGTGGAGTAATAGTAGTAGATGCAGAAAGTATTGGTGTACTTGTCTCGGACGTGATGCCTATATGTATGATCATTGCCTTAGATATCGTCATGACTTTGCGCGGTTCTATGAATTGCTCGACAGTAATTTGTTCACCCACCGTGATATTTGCTATTCTGAGAGAAGCCTCTAGTGAACACTATGGCCCCGGGGTCTACTCCACACCATATTTTCAGCCTTACACTTTTTACTTCTTTGCACTTTCCGCCTTCACATCTCACTTTGCAAACAATCTTGAAGGGATTGACAACCCCTTTGAAGCGTTGGGTGCAAGCTCGTTTGTGTTTGCGCAGGTACTCTAGACTTGACGAGACCCTCCTTGTGGATCGATACCTTAGTTCTTTAACTGAGGGAAATACTTACTGCTCCTGTGCTGCATCACCCTTTCCTCTTCAAGGGAAAAACCGACGCAAACAAGAGAAGTAGAAAGAAGAATTCCTCGCGTTCCTAGGGAAGGACTTCTGTTGCCGGAGCACTATGCTAGGGACGCGTGACACACGAATGGACCGCGTATCCCGGTTTGTCTCGTTCTGCTGATCAACTTTCATGTTGAAAATATTTTGATCTGAATTATGGTTTATTTAATATTAATTTTTAAAGTTTTATTAATATTTACGAATTAAAAACAGACTTAATTAATTATTAAATACTATTATGACGTCAGCATGATGTCATGCTGACATCAGCAGTTGACTGGTCAACTGACCAGTGGGTCATATGTGTCATTGACACAATTTATAACTTAAGGTTAAATATTAATTAATCAGGTTAATTTAGTGGGGGCCCACGTGTCATATTCAAATAGGATATTTATTTATCTATATTAACAAATTACTCTTTTATCTATTTACCCATAATCATTATTATTAATACTTAATTAACTTAACTAATTAATTACTTATTTATTTTATTATTAAAATCATATACCTATTTTTATATTTTATTTTATTTATTTATTTATTTTTATTTCTAGTTTTAGGGGCGAGGCCCCGCATGTCATTGAGACTACGAGCACCACAATCACTAAATGCACACACACCTTTACACCCCAATTTTTGTAATACCAACATACAGACATTTTGTTAACATACATACATGCATGCATAAGTTCATACATAATACATACAAACATACATACGTATCTACATACATTCATTTCTTTTATTTATTATTTTTTCTTTTGCTATCTAACATCTCTTTTCTCTCAACATCACAGGAGGCAACTCCTCCTCCTCCTGGTTAGCAGGAGGGAAAATGATGTCGGGCGAGGTGGAGGTCGCCGGTGCCGTGGTGCGGGGCCCTGGAACGGAACCGGAACGGGGGAAGAAGGAAAGGGGGTTTGCTCACCGAGCCCGTAGAAGTGCAAAGCGGGCTCGAGGGAGGCCGACGGCCGACGGGGTGCTGCAGTCCGGCGAGGGGTGAGGGTGAGCTCGATGCAAGGGTGACGAGGGGCCGATTCCGGTGGTTTTGGCCGGCCAGGGGAGGCCCAAGGGAAGGCGTGCGTCGGTGGGGTGACGGGAAAGGGGGCCCTGCGGCAGCGGCCGACATCGGCCGGTGGTGCAGGAGGCAGAGGCAGGGGCGGGGCGAGGATAGCGCCAGGGCGACAAGGGTGCTCGGCCAGCGCGGGGCGAGGCGAGCCCTAGGGTGACGGGGGCGCCCGGCCGGCGTGGGATGATGGGGTGCCGTGGGGTAGAAGGGCCAGCTCGGGGGAGCGATGCGCCATGGGTGAAGACGAGGGACGGGAGTTGTGCGAGCAGGGCGTCGCCGGTGGGGTGGCGGTGTGTGGGGAGAGGAGGGAGGCGCTGGCGAGGGCGCTGGGAGATGGGCGAGCGACGTGACCAGGGGAGGGAGTCACGAGAAGAGGGAGGCACTGGGATTGGTGGGGCGCTGACGAGGGGATGTTCCCCTCATGGGTGGGAACTTGGGTGGCGGCGGCTGGAGGGAACTCGGGGTGCTGGGCGCTAGGGTTTGGGCTCCCACGGGGGGTCTTATACCTCCCCAAATTAGGTGGGCTGTCTCGGCCATTTTGGCCCAATTTGCCACCACGAGGTTTATTTTTTTTCTTTTTTTTGTTTTATTATTATTATTTCTTTTAAATTTTTGTTTTTAGTTTTATTTTATGTTTGCGCAATAAACCCTCTCAAAAATAATAATTCCTAAAGGGTAATTCTCCTAAGTAATATCTGACACACCCGAACATTATTATTCCGACATTCGAAAACTTTTATCGCTTGAATTAAATTTTAAATATAAATTCAAACCATTTTGAACTAACGCGAGATTAATGATAGGAAAACACGGTGACGTGGCATCCTTTGCATAGGTTTACTGTAGCAACAATTGAGGATGTCACAAGGTGCGCCTTGGTCTGCCTCCCCCACATTGTTATACCTTGACGTCGTTCCCCGTCAGCACTGAGGGGAAGAAGAAAACATTGTTCCTCCATGCTCCGCCAAAGCCTCCCTCCTCGCCTCTACATCAGCGAACGTCCTCCTCTTGGCCTTCTTCATTGGGACAGAGGTGGCGGTGGATGACACTTTCTTGGGCGTCATCGCGAGCTCAGGGACAGACGGTGACGAAAACGATGGAATGGCTCACGGGCTCTATGTTGCGCTGAGACGAAGATTGAGGATACATCAAAAAAGGAGCAATGGTTGGGATGAGTAGTCAATCTGCGGGATTCCCTTTTCATAACGATGGAATTCACGGAGGCCGCCTCTCCCCGCCCGATGCAGTCGCTCCTTACCAAAAAGTGCTCTACGGGCATCGTTTCGCTCTACCACTCCCACAACCCGCATTCAATGTGCATCATGGGAGAATAGTGAAAAACCTTCATCACGACTACAGTAAAAATCGGCCATGTATTTGTGCGCTACTTTTTGTGCCTAGCCCAACAACGTCACAAATTTCAATGTGCCCACGCCTGGGGGGCTACTGTCGGTGTACTAAATAACGGGTCCTTTAGTACCATGACTTGTGCACAGACGAAAGCCGTCTCCCTGCCCAGGAACACTCTGCCGAAAGATAACATGATGCCAAGCCTCAAGATCTAGCCCCCGACAAGCGTCCTTGTCGGGAAAGAAGACCCGAGAGCGATTGTGCCTGGCAAGACTCCTCCACCTCTGTGCCGCTCCACCTCATCGGGATGATTGTCAACATCAGCAAGGTGTTGAGTAGGCACGCAGTTAGGTAAGCCCTGTCAGAGGCCTCCAGTTGCGTGAGGGACTTGTGGCACCTTTAGTGACACCCGTCCCACGGCTTGGCAAGAAAATAAGAGGTAGCTGGGCAAACGGCACGAAACGAGAGGTGATCCTTGTCGGGAGACGTCACCAGTGTGACACCTCATGGTGCATTTAATGCACCTATCCTAATCCATTAGGGTTAGGTATTCACAACTGTAGCTAGTGTCAGTAGTTTTGCCAGCTATAGAATCCAATGTTCAACCAGTGTACAAGACCATCTTACCCACTGTGGTAACCCCTTCCCTATAAAAGGAGGTCCATGGCTACCTTTAGAAGGGTAGACCATTTGTCCATTTGCACATGTTGTTGCACTCCTCGTGCAACCTTGTCGGGTTGTCCCGCTCCTGTACTTAGACACAAATAAACCACAAACACAGGACATAGGGTTTTATGCTTTCGAGCGGCCTGAACCGGTCTACAAAAACCGAGCACATAAGTGGTTGATGATGCTATTTGTGCATGCATGACCCCGCTGGACCACAAGGGACCTCGCTGGTCCTATAGATCATCGGGAATCCCCCGACACTCGCATATACCATCCAATTGGGACATCTCTTCTCCAAGTGACAGTGATGCATGGAAAAGCTCTTGGTGTCAAGAGAACAAACATCTTATGGTGGAGCCTGCTACCTCATCACCGCCATCACCCAACAAGTACAATTGATTACGTGGGTATGGACCACCCTTAGCTTGTTCCAAGGTTGGGCGAGGTGCCACGGTATCGTATCACCATCACTTCTACAGTATCATATATCGTAGTTCGATCCTTAGCTATTTTGTGATTTAGAAGAATTAAAGTTTAGTATGGTATTTCTTGGAGTGTTTGCTTTGTGATCTATCTATCTATGTAACCGAGTGTCAGAGCTATATAACAAAAAATAGTTCGAGTTTGTTTGCTTTACCATCATGTCCTAATCATAGCAATGAACTGAAATAAATAAAAAGATCATATGTTAATACCATGGGGAGTAATGACTTCACATAAAAAGGAGCATGCTTGATAAAAGTTGTTGGGAGTTAACAAACATAGTGTTAGTCATTGATACAATTCATGCAAAACTGTGAAAGGGGAGAGGAGATTCACATACAAATATACTACCTAGGACATCTTTTATGATTGTGACCCCCATGAAATATTTTCTACATGATCGAATAGTTGATATTGGAAAATAAATACATCATAATGAGGTGTGTTTCTTTACATTCTCCTAGAAGTTATATTGGCATGGATCCTTTAACATGTGGTGCTTCTCTAGTATCTTTTGCTAGCCAAAAATTCGCACTAAGTAGAGATACTACTTGTGCATCCATAAACCTTAAACCCAGTTTCTTGCCACGAGAGTCCATCATATCTACCTATGGATTGAATAAGATCCTTCAAGTAAGTTTTCATCGGTGCATAAAGAAACAAAAATTGCTCCTGAATATGTATGATCTTTTATTTTAAGAGAAAATAAGCTCTGTATCTCGTGATGGACTGCATAATAAAGGTTTCTTTCATAAGGGGCTATATAAGGTAATGATATTTTACATTAAGAGTTTGCACACCCTATATTAAAAACTCCATCTCAACCTTTGTTTCCCTCTGCAAAGGGCCTATATTTTAATTTTTTTATTTAATTTATGCAAGAGTAAATAATGGCCATCCCTATTCCAATCTATTAATTCTTTAGATGGAAAGCATCATGTGTTGGGGAAAGATCCAAGCATATATATCTAGTTCAATTTAGGTGATCATGAGTCATTATTGTCGACATTAGCCTTGAGGTAAACAAGTTTGGAGGCGAAAACAATAAAGCCCCTATCTTACAATGTGTCTAACAGAAATGTTTCCTCCAAAAATATGCATTGAGTGTCAGCAATCATAGAAGAATAAATGATTGTTGAGTATGTGAACTTGATAAAATGAAAGCTCTTACATAGACTCTTCTCTAAAATATGATGAATTGTGATTGTCTAAGTGACTAAGAACACAGTATTTGGTAGGCAATAAATTTTATAGTTCATACTTTAATAGTTTTCAATAGATTGTTACCTATTTATGAGAAGATATATGATGAAAATTTCTTGCTATGTTAACAATCATGATGACTTCATGTTCGTATTTTGTTTTTATCGACACCTCTCTCTCTAAACATGTGGTCACTATTATTGAGTTCGGATTTCTCTTGAGGACAAGCGAGGTCTAAGCTTGGGGGAGTTGATACGTCCATTTTGCATCATGATTTCCTATTGATATTTATATTGATTTTGGTCATTATTCAACTTCATGATACAATTCTAGTGCCTTTTCTCTCTTAATTTGCAAGATCTACACAAAGAAGGAAATTGGCGGAAACTGTAGTTATGGACTTGAAGGCCAGGGAAAAAGCTAGAAATTTCCTTGACTCCAAATGACGTGAAACTTCACGGATATTTTTTATCGAATATATAAGAACTATTGGAGAAAAGAACCACTAGAGGGTGTCCTCCTGTTGCACCCAAGGAAACAGGGTATGCCCACGCCCTAGGGTGTGCCCTGATGCCTTTGGAGGCCCATAGATGGCCTCTCGTGCCCCTCTTCTTCTATATGAAGGTTTTTGAGCTAGAAAAATAAAGGGGATACTTTCAGCATGAAACACCACCGTATCGAGGTGGAAACCTAGACAGGAGCCCATTTGCTCTCCATCGAGCGATTCTGCGAGGGAGACTTCCCTCTAGGAGGGGGAAATCGAAACCATCATGACCACCAATGCTTCCTCCTTCCTCGGAGAACCTGTTGGGGAATGTAGCATGGGAAACAAAAAAATTCCTACGCACACACAATACCTATCCATGGTGATGATCATCTACGAGAGGGGAGAGTGAATCAACATACCCTTGTAGATCGCTAAGAGGAAGCGTATATAACGCGGTTGATGTAGTGGAACATCTTCGCGATTCAAATCGCAGCCCGTCCCGCGATCTTATCATGATCTGTCCCGCGATCCCATCACGATCCATCCCGATCTAATGCCGAACGGTCGACACCTCCGCGTTCAGCACACGTATAGCTCGATGACGACCCCCGCCTTCTCGATCCAGCAAGATAGACGGGGAAGTAGATGAGTTCTTCGGCAGCGTGACGACACGTGGGTGATGGTGGTGATCTATTCCTACAGGGCTTCGCCTAAGCCCCGCAGAAATCCGATGTAGAGGAAGAACTACAAACTAGAGGAGAGGGTAGCACGTGGCTGAAATTGTGTGTCTCAAAAGCCCTCAATACTTAGAGCAATGATGTCTCAAAAACCCTCAATACTTAGAGCAATGATAACTTTATAGCATGTTTGGACTCTGTTTGATATTCTTCTCTAAAAAGGGGAAAAAACACGGAAAAAATAGGAACTGGCACTTGGCATTGAGTTAATAGGTTAGTCCCAAAAAAGATATAAAATGCACAGAAAACATCCAAAGTTGACAAGATAATAACATGGAACCATCAAAAATTATAGATACGTCGGAGACGTATCAAGCATCCCCAACCTTAACTCCTTCCCGTCCTCTATTAGGGAAGTGATAAAGACAGAATTTTTGATGTGGAATGCTACCTAACATATTTGTCCTTTGCAACTTCTTTCATGTGACATGAATGTTCAGATCCCTAAGATTCAAAACAATAGTTTGCTATTGACATGAAAACAATAATACTTCAAGAAAACTAGCAAGGCAATCATGTTTCGAAATAACAAGGCCAAAGAAAGTTATCCCTACAAAATCATATAGTCTGGCTATGCTCCATCATCCCCACACAACGAATTTAAGTCATGCACAACCCTGGTATTTGCCAAGTAATTGTTTTCGCACTCTTACTTTCTCAAACTTTTTGAACTCTCGTGCAATATATGAGCGCGAACCATGGATATAGCACTTATAGGTGAAATAGAGTGTGGTTGAGGTTGTGAGGCAAAAAGGAGGAGATGGTCACATCGAATTGGCGTATCAAAGGGCTATGGAGATGCCCATCAATCGATATCAATGTGAATGAGTAGGGATTACCATGCAACGGATGCACTTAGAGCTATAAGTGTGTGAAAGCTCAAATTGGGATCTAGTGGGTGTGCATCCAACTTGCTTGCTCACGAAGACCTAGGGCAATTTTGAGGAAGCCCATCATTGGAATATACAAGCCAAGTTATATAATGAAGATTCCCACTAGTATATGGAAGTGTCAAAACAAGAGACACTCTATCATGAAGAACATGGTGCTATTGTGAAGCACAAGTGTGGAAAAAGATAGTAGCATTGTCCCTTCTCTCTTTTTCTCTCTTTTTTTGTTTGGGGTCTTTGGCCTCTTTTTTTAATTTTTTTGGTGGCCATCTTTGGCCTCTTTTTTTTTTATTTCCTCACATGGGAGAATGCTCTAATAATGATGATCATCACACTTTTATTTACTCACAACTCAATACTTAGAGCAATGAGGAGTTTATAGGAAATGCCACCGGTAGTGTACCAGGATGTGCAACGATCTAGCTTATCGTATGACGTTGAAACATCTCTCTAGCTATCTTACGATCATGCAATGGCAATATGAAAGTGATGACACAAGTCATGAGACGGAACGGTGGGAGTTTCATGGCAATATATCTCGGAATGGCTATGAAAATGCCATATATAATAGGTAGGTACGGTGGTTTTTTTGAGGAAGGTATATGGTGGTTTTGTGCATCAGCAAAAGTTGCACGGCACTAGAGAGGCTAGCCACGATGGAAGGTGAAAGTGCATCTATACCATGGACTCACATTAGTCATGAAGAACTCATATACTTATTGCGAAAGTTTTATTAGTAATCGAAACAAAGTGCTAAATGTATACTCCTAGGGGAAGGGTTGGTAGGTGTTAACCATCGCGCGATCCCGACCGCCACACAAAAGATGACAATCAATAAATCAATTATGCACCAACTTCCTAACATAGCGGTTCACCATACGTGCATGCTACGGGAATCACTAACTTCAACACAAGTATTTCTAGATTCACAACACCCCACTAACATAACAATAATATTACCATATCCGTGTCTCAAAACTAATTGATAGGAATCAAACTTCTCTTTACCGATCAATGCACATGAATATGGAAGTTTTTATTATATCCTCCTTGGATGCCTATCATCTTTAGGACTACTTTCATAGCACAAGCCAACTACCAAGTTTCTCAGAGAGAGCACTCTCAAAAAGATATAAGTGAAGATCGAGAGTTCTTATTTCTCCAAAATATGACACCGCCATGCTCTAAAAAGACCTAAGTGAAGCACTAGAGCAAATTTATCTAGCTCAAAAGATATAAGTGAAGCACATGCGAGCTAAATTAACTAACTCAAAAGATATAAGCGAAGCTCAATGAGTATTCTAGAAAATTCACGATGAGTGCATGTATCTCTCAAAAAGGTGTGCAGCAAGGATGATTGTGACACAAAAAAAAGAAAAGACTCCTATAATACACGACGCTCCAAGCAAAATACATATGATGTGGTGAATACAAATATAGCTCTAAGTAACGTTGCCGATGGATTGAAGACGAAAAGAGGGGATGCCTTCCCGGGGCATCCCCAAGCTTAGGCTTTTCGGTGTCCTTGAATTTGGCTTGGGATGCCTTGGGCATCCCCAAGCTTGAGCTATTTCCACTCTTTATCCCATTGTCCATGAGAACATCACCCAAAACTTGAAAACTTCACAACACAAAACTTAAACAGAAACTCGTGATATCATTAGCACAAGAAAACAAACTACCAACTCTTTAGGTACTGTAGAAAACTTGATTTCTATTTATATTGGTGTTATATTACTGTATTAACGCTTTTCCATGGCTAGTACCCCCCGATACTATCCATAGTTTCATCAAAATAAGCAATCAACACAACAAAAACAGAATTTGTCAAAAACAGACCAGTCTGTAGCAATCTGTATACTTTGTATACTTCTGGTATCTCAAAAATTCTGAACAATTATGAAAATTAGGGAAATTGGCATATCAAACAGAAGAAAAAAGAATCAACTCAAAATCTCATTCTGTATACGAATGAAAAATAATTTTGTGAGCGCAAAGTTTCTGTCTTTTTCAGCAAGATCAAACAACCATCACCAAAACTAGTCATAAAGGTTTTACTTGGCTCAAACACAAAAAGAAACACAAAAAACGCAATCATAAAAGAATTATGTTGGTGTGGACACAAAAAAACATAAATCAAAATAGCAAAGATAAATTCATTGGGTTGCCTCCCAACAAGCGCTATTGTTTAACGCCCTTAGCTAGGCATAAGGCGATAGAATCAATTATCGTCGTCTTTGGTGCTCAAACCATAAGTAGCCCTCATCATGGATTCATAAGGAAATCTTATTTTATTTCTAGGAAAATGCTCCATTCCCTTCTTCAATGGAAATTGAAATCTAATATTCTCTTCCTTCATATCGATGATAGCACCAATAGTCCTAAGGAAAGGTCTACCAAGAATGATGGGACATGTCGGATTGCAATCAATATCAAGCATAGTGAAATCTACGGGCACATAGTTCCTATTTGAAATAATAAGAACATCATTGATCCTTCCCATAGGTTTCTTAACAGTAGAATCCGCAAGATGCAAATTAAGAGAGCACTCATGAATCTCATTGAAGCCTAGAACATCGCATAAAGACTTTGGAATAGCGGAAACACTAGCACCCAAATGACACAAAGCATTGCATTCATAGTTTTTAATCTTGATTTTGATAGTAGGTTCCCACTCATCATGAAGTATTCTATGAATAGAAACTTCCAACTCAAGTTTCTCTTCAAGAGATTTCATCTTAGCATCGACGATATGATCGGTAAAGGCCTTGTTTTGGCTATAAGCGTGTGGAGAGTTTAGCATGGATTGCATCAACGAAATACATTCAATCAAAGAGAAACTATCATAATTGAATTCCTTGAAATCCAAAGTAGTAATTTCATTACTACTCAAAGTTTTGATATCCTCTACTCCACTTTCAATGCTTTTAGCATCAAGATAGATAGACTCCGAATCATTGGGGCGTTTCTCAACCAAAGTGGATTCATATCCAGCCCCATCATCATTAGGATTGACATTAGAAAACAAGGATTCAACGGGAGTCACACCAAGCACTTTAAGATCTTAGTGATTCTCATCACGAGAACACGCCTTTTTAAGCCATTCATGTCTAGCACGAATTTGGGCGATTCTTTCTTTACTCTCATTCATGGAAACACGCATAGATTTTAAACTTTCATCCATATTGATCTTGGGAGGAGCACATCTCAATTTCAAAGCATCAATATCAAGAGACATTCTATCAACGGTCCTAACCAAGTCATCAATTTTGAGCAGTTTTTCTTCTATGGACGCATTTAAAATCTTTTGCGAGTTGATAAACTCTTTAATATTATTCTCTAGATCAGAGGGTAATTTATTGTAATTTCCATGAGCATTGTTGTAGGAATTGCCAAAGTTAATAGAGGGATTACTAAGAAAAGGTATAGGAATAAAGTTTCCTCTATAAGCATTGTTGTTGCCAAAATTATACCTACCAACAAAATTAACATCCAAGCTCTCATTGCTACTCTCAATCAAGGAAGACCAGGGAATATTATTTGGATCTAAAATAGCACCTTTACTAGCAAACAATTTCATTAACTCATCCATCTTAGCACTCAAAGAGTTAATTTCTTCTATAGCATGCACTTTTTACTAGTAGGTGACCTTTCAGTGTGCCATTGAGAATAGTTTGTCATGATATTGTCTAGGAGTTTTGTGGCCTCTCCTAATGTGATTTCCATGAAAGTTCCACCGGAGGCGGAATCCAGCATATTTCTAGAAGCAAAATTCAAACGAGCATAGAAGATTTGTATAATCGTCCAAAGACTCAAGCCATGAGCGGGACAATTTCTAATCATCAATTTCCTTCTCTCCCAAGATTGTGCAACATGTTCATGATCTAGTTGCTTAAAATTCATGATATCATTACGGAGAGAGATAATCTTAGCCGGTGGAAAATACTTGGATATATAAGCATCTTTGCACTTGTCCCAAGAATCAATACTATTTTTGGGCAAAGATGAAAACCAAGTTTTTGCTCGATCTCGCAATGAGAACGGAAATAGCTTCAATTTAATCACATCATTATCCACATATTTTTTCTTTTGCAGATCGCATAACTCAATGAAGGTATTAAGATGGTATGCAGCATCTTCACTAGGAAGGCCGGAAAATTGCTCTTTCATAACAACATTCAGCAAAGCAGCATTGATTTCATATGATTCCGCACTGGTGGCGGGAGCAATCGAAGTACTAATAAAATAATTATTATTAGTATTCGAGAAGTCCCAAAGTTTGGTGTTTTCAGTCATGCTGACTTGAGCAAGCAGACAAGCACACAAGCGAACAGAAAGCAAGCGCAAGAAAAGGGCGAACGAGAAAGGCAAATATTTTTGTAAATTTTTGTTTTTTAGAAGTGGGGGAGAGGAAAATGAGAGGTAGAAAGTAAATGCAAGAGATGAGTTTGCCACAGTTACTTGGATAAGCTTTACTTAGAATAATCCCCAGTGCCAGAAATTGACACATTGAAGGAAGACTATTCTTGACTTGATAATCCCCGAGAACGGCGCTAGAAATTCTTCTTGCTACCTCTTGAGCTCGCGTTGGTTTTTCCCTTGAAGAGGAAAGGGTGATGCAGCACAGTAGCAGTAAGTTTTTCCCTCAGTTTGAGAACCAAGGTATCAATCCAGTACGAGTATCAAGGAAAGTCACCAATGTACCTGCGCAAAAACAAAGAAACTTGCACCCAACGCTATAAAGGGGTTGTCAATCCCTTCACAATTGATTGCAAGGTGAGATCTGAAGGTGGAGAGTGCAACAAAGTAAAAGTGTAGAGCTGGAAATATGATGTGAAGTAGACCCTGGGGCCATAGTGTTCACTAGAGGCTTCTCTCATGATAGCAAATATTACGGTGGGTGAACAAATTACCGTCGAGCAATTCATAGAACTGCGCAAAGTCATGATGATATATAAGGCAATGATCATACATATAGGCATCACATCCGAGACAAGTAGACCGATACTTTCTGCATATACTACTATTACTCCACACATCGACCGCTATCGAGCATGCATCTAGTGTATTGAGTTCATAACAAACGGAGTAACGCCTTAAGCAAGATGACATGATGTAGAGGGATAAATTCATGCAATAGATATAAACCCCATATTTTTTACCCTTGATGGCAACAACACGATGCCTGCCTCGCTACCCCTTTTGTCACTGGGTGAGGACACCGCACTGTATGAACCCAAAACCAAGCACTTCTCCCATTGCAAGAATTATAGATCAAGTTGGCCAAACAAAACCCACAACTCGAAGAGAATTACAAGGATACGAAATCATGCATATTAGAGATCAGAGGAAACTCAAATAATAATCATAGATAGTATGATCATAAATCCAAAATCCATCGGATCTCGACAAACACACCGCAAAAAAAATATTACAAGGATACGAAATCATGCATATAAGAGATCAGAGGAGACACAAATAATATTCATAGATAATCTGGTCATAAATCCAGAATTCATCGGATCTCGACAAACACACCGCAAAAAAAATTTACATCGGATAGATCTCCATGAAGATCATGGAGAACTTTGTATTGAAGATCCAAGAGAGAGAAGAAGCCATCTAGTTACTAGCTATGGACCCGAAGGTCTGTGGTGAACTACTCACGCATCAGCGGAGAGGCAATGGTGTTGATGAAAAGCCCTCTCTGTCCAAATCCCCCTCCGGCAGGGTACCAGAACAGTCCCCAGATGGGATCTTGCGGAGACAGAAGCTTGCGGTGGCGGAAATGTATTTCCGTGGCTCTCTCCCGTGGTTTCATATTTTTAGGGAATTTATAGGCGGAAGAGGTAGGGCAAAGGAGCCACGGGGGGCCCACAAGCCTAGTAGGCGCGCCCCCCAGGCCGCGGCTAGGGGGCTTGTGGCCTCCCCCGGGAGCCTTTGCCTTGGTTCTCAAGTTCCCTTCGTATCTTCTGTTCCGGCAAAAATCATTCCGAAGATTTTATTCCGTTTGGACTCCGTTTGATATTCTTCTCTGAAAAGGGTCAAAAACATGGAAAAAACGGGAACTGGCACTTGGCAGTGAGTTAATAGGTTAGTCCCAAAAAAGATATAAAATGCATACAAAACATCCAAAGTTGACAAGATAATAGCATGGAACCATAAAAAATTATAGATGCGTTGGAGACGTATCAGGCGCGCGCGGAGCCCTCACAGCCTTGGTCGACCACAAACGGCGACGCTGGGCCGCCAGCGACGAGTAAGTACATCGTTGTCGTCGCTTCTTCTCGTGTGTCTTGCTTGGCCTGATGAATGCTGATTACTGGACCTTTCAAGCACTTGCGCCCCAGAGGGGCCGCGTGAGACCACTGGGGGCAACCCATGCGCCGCCTTCTGGGGAGGCCTCCTCCTCCTCGCAGGGCATGATGAGGCCCATGGGACCCACAACCATCGTCGGGGTGCCGGCCAAGCCCTAGGAGTGTGCAACCCAACTGCGAGGTGGCCCGGGACTGTAGCAAACTCGCCCGACAGGAGGACCGGCTCCGTCTCACGTGCGAAGCACTCCAGGCATAGACACGCGTGCTCAGGGCCCAGCTGCGAGATGCCCATGTTGCACTCCAGGACGCCCTCCGGGGTGAGGAGGGCGCCAAGGAAGAGCTGGCCACACTCCAGGCCGAGATTGAAGAAGCCTCCAACGCTGTGCACGCAACCAAGGACGTCACGACAGACGCGTGGATGATGGAGGCGCAGCGCGCCAAGAAGTTCCTAGATCTCGCCTTCGTGCGAAAGGTGCACTACATCGCTTCATCCCAGACACCCCACCACTGCCCCGCATGCATGGTGACGGGGGCTACGTCGACTTCTTCAACAAGGTGGTGGAGGCGCTCGAGTCGGGCGTCTCCAACGTGGACAACGACATCGAGTCGAGTGGGCATGACCTCTTGGGTGGCGTGCTCACACAAATCTTCTCAAACCTGCGCCTTCGTCATCCTACGTTCGACCCCCCCCCCTCGTGACAGGGCCGGTGCCCAAGGACCTGTGGGGCCCCCTCAAGGACGAGGTGTGTGAGCAGGTGGAGTCCCTGGTGTAGCTATTTGTCCGGGTGGAGACCCCCGGAGCGAGCGACAGCCCCAACACCGGGGCCCTTGAGGGACATGATGAAGACAGTGTTGCCTCCGCCTAGGCTTCCCTTTTCCTGTTGCATTCGAAATCACCCAGTCCCACGTCGGGGGTCACACGTCGTGTAATATACTTTTGTTTTTAACGATGCATGTCTGTCATGCTTGACGTGCCCTGCCTACCTCACAAGGCCTTCTGGCGCCCCTCGCACGTTTCCTTAGTCCCCGCCGAGAGTCCCAGTGGCACCGTGCTACTGCAACAAAAGACCTTCCAACGGTGCTAGAAACAAGCGTGCTGGCGGGGGAATATTCTTGACTTGATACTCCTCAGCAACGGCACCAGGAATCCTTCTGCTACGGCTACGCCTTTAGGGTCTTCCTTGGCAAATATGCAAAGGATTCCCCCGTGGCCTTGGAGCCTTGCGTTGGTGTTCCCTCGAAGTGGAAAGGGTGATGTAGCACAGCGGCGGTAAGTATTTCCCTCAGTTTTGAGAACCAAGGTATCGATCCAGTGAAGGATAGTCACAAGTACCTGCACAAAGACAAAGAGCTTGCACCCAACGCTGTGAAGGGGATGTCAATCCCTTATAGATTGTTTGCCAAGTGAGAACTGAAAGCAAAAAGAAACAAAGCAAAGTAAAAGCGAAAGTGGAAACGATAGGTGTGAATAGACTGGGGGCCGTAGTGTTCACTAGTGGCTTCTCTCATGAAAGCAAGTAGACGGTGGGTGAACGAATTACTGTCGAGCAATTGATAGAACTGCGCAAAGTCGTGACGTTATCTATGGCAATGATTATATCTATAGGCATCGCGTCCAAAACAAGTAGACCGATACTTTCTGCATCTACTACTATTACTCCACACGTCGACCGCTATCTAGCATGGATCTAGTGTATTAAGTTCATGAGAACAGAGTAACGCCTTAAGCAAGATGACATGATGTAGATGGACAATCTCATATCGATGATAAAAGCCCATCTTGTTTCCCTTGATGGAAACAACACGATGCGTGCCATGCTGCCCCTTCTGTCACTGGGAAAGGTCACCACACGGTATGAACCCAAAACCAACCACTTCTCCCATTGCAAGAATCATAGATCTAGTTGGCCAAACAAAACCCAACACTCGGAGAGACTTACAAGGATATCAAATCATGCATATAAGAAATCAGCAAAGACTCAAATATATATCATAGATAATCTGATCACAAATCCACAATTCATCGGATCTCGACAAACACACCGCCAAAGAGGATTACATCGGATAGATCTCCATGAAGATCATGGAGAACTTTGTATTGAAGATCCAAGAGAGAGAAGAAGCCATCTAGCTACTAACTACGGACCCATAGGTCTGAAGTGAACTCCTCACGATTCATTGGAGGGGCGATGATGTTGATGTAGAAGCCCTCCAACTCCAAAGTCCCCTCCGGCAGGGCACCGGGAAGGGTCACCAGATGAGATCTCGCAGAAACGGAAGCTTGCAGCGACGGAAAAGTGTTTTCGTGGATTCCCCTATTTTTTCTGTATTTTAGAGAATATATAGGCGAAGGAGCTAGGTTAGGGGGGCGCTAGGGAGGCCACAAGCCTGGTAGCCGCTGCCCCCCTAGTGGCGGCTACAGGGTTTGTGGGCCCCCTGTGGCTCTCCTGCCTTGGCCCTCAAGTCCCCTGATCTTCTTCCGTTCTGGAAAAAATTATTTCGGGGATTTTATTCCGTTTGGACTCCGTTCCAAAATCAGATCTGAAAAGAGTCAAAAACACAGAAAAAACAGGAAGTGGCACTTGGCACTGAATTAATAAGTTAGTCCCAAAAAAGATATAAAAGGTACATAAAACATCAAAAGTTGACAAGATAACATCATGAAACCATCAAAAATTATAGATACGTTTGAGACGTATCATACCGCACCTCAACGGACCTTTCCCACTTGGCAACGAGGCTTTGGAGGGTATCCCCTGAGCGCTCCTTAGCATTCGTCCCTGCCTGGCTAGGATGTCGCTCCATGCTGCCTGGGTCGTCCTTCTCGGGCGGCCCCCGAAGCGACTCTCACCACCGGCCCGCGGGGGAGCCTCGAAATGTGTGGTGTCAGCCACGGGCATGAGCCTCGTTAGGCCGATGTCGTCCCGAGGCTTAGAGACGGGCTGATCCCAGGTCACGTCCCGCACCGCGAGGCCACAACTTGCACCCTAGGGCTTCCCTGGTAGCCGTGTGGCACCTCCCGAACCCTCTGGTTCGCCGAAGAAGGCCGTCGTCGCTCCCGGCCAAGCTCCGCCACAGGCAACACAGTGGGCTTCGGCCACTGTGGTCGTCCGCAAGCCATTAATGGCTCCGGACCCGTCCCGTCGCTCCCCTGACCTCCTCCATCATGTCACCCCCGCGCCGCGACAGCCAGCTTGCCATCCTTGCTCTAGTGGCAAGCTCGAGCCTTGCCGCTTTGGGAGAGCTCGGCAGCGCTCGTCGCTGGCCTATATAAGGCGCTCCCCGAACCCCTCCTAGCTCTCACCCCTCTCCTCCACCTCTGGATTAGCCCTAGAGATCCGCAGCAAGAGCCGGGAGCTCGTCTCCCTCAACTTCGGCGACAAGCTCCGCCGCCAAATCCCCTCTGTCGCCAGCCTCCTCCGCCTTCCCCAGTCTAATCAAAGGCCACCAGTGCGTTCCCTTGGTCCCTCTGGTGCTCCTCGAGCCGTCAGTGAGTTGAATCCCTGCCGGAACCATCGCCGTCGATGACCACCGTAGCCTCCACCTATCGGAGAAGAAGGGGTGACGCCGTCCGACCATCTCCAAAGAAGCTACGGGTACAGGAGGATCGCCGGTGAGAGCCCGTTCCATTACCGTCATCTCCCAGCCTCGCCGCCGTCTCTATCGCCGGTGAGCTGCCCCCCTTTGTTCCCCCTCCTCCCTCTCTATTTAAAAGGGGCAGGTCCCACTTGCCAGGGTCTGCGGCCTGCGGCCAAAGTGTTAAGTGGAGGCGCCCCTCAACTTTACGCCTTCAACGTGGCCCCTCCCAGGATTTTCTTTTCTTTTATTTATTCTAGATTTAAACAGAAAATTTGACCATTTGAATCTTTTTATTTACAAGTCCAAATCACTTGATTCTTTTTGCATTGAGTTGGTATTGAAATTCTTTACAATCTTGTAATTTTTGGTATTTTACCCACACTCATAGAATTTTTGGTTAATAAAAAGGTATTTAATGCTTTTCCTTTTCTTTTTCTATTTCATACACATTTTTCAGAGGGAAACTTTGAAGACCAGGAGTGTTTACAAAACCCCCACTGATCAAGGCAAGCCATCATATCCATGTGATGTAGTTTTGCATAGCATAGCTCACATCTTCATGAATTATACTTGCTTAACTTCCTAGAAAATTATAATTTAATAAACAATCATATAGAGATGTATGCTTATGGTTATGAATCACTATGGTTACTATGGCATGGTGGATGATCATGCGTCACCTGACCGGGCATAATCCTACAACCACCTCTTGCCGGTATGGGAAGGGTCGTGACTTGGGCTGTCCGCGTGATCCCTCACCGGTATGCCCCAAAGAGATAGGGTTATACACGCGTGCCACCTTGGCCCGGTGGGCGGTGATAACCTCGTGAGCCCAGTTAAGTTGAGTTGGTCCCGTCCCCGTTTGGGACTGTTTTGTTTGGCCATGACGGTGGCAGGTGTCATGAGGACACAGGGCAACCTAGGGCAGGACTCCCGAAGGGAGTGGTTGCCGGGGATATGATGAGAGAGTCACGGGTCAGGCAAGTTGCGTTGGAGCAATGCTGGTCCACCCGAATGGGATCCCGAGGTCAGTGCTCTAGAGTGTGGGTAAAGTGTGCAACCTCTGTAGAGTGTCAAAACTATTCGAGTAGCCGTGTCCACGGTAATGGACAGCCCGACCAGACCTCAGTAGATGGTCACTTGTGTGGATGTTAGTAATGATGGAAGAACCCTCCAGTTGAGTGGAGATGCTTGATAAGCATTCCGGTGGTTGTGAGACAACCCCGGACATGAGTAAGTGGATGTTAAAAAGCCAAGTGGTATTATTCTTAATTTGTTGCCATGCTATTGTTTGCTGCATTGCTTGGTTATTATGAGCTTGCGAGTACATTCCAAGTACTTGATAACCCAGAAGTATAGGGGATCGCAACAATTTTCGAGGGTAGAGTATTCAACCCAAATTTATTGATTCGACTCAAGGGGAAGTGAAAGAATATTCTCAAGTATTAGCAGTTGAGTTGTCAATTGAACCACACCTGAAAGATTTAGTGTCTGTAGCAAAGTATCACTAGCAAGGTAGTATGATAGCAGCAGTAGCAACAGTAACCAGTAGTAGCAAAGTAACACTTCAACAGCAGAGTAACAACAAGGACCAGTAGGAAAAACTCGTAGGCATTGGATCGGTGATGGATGATTATGCCGGATGCTATTCATCATGTAACAGTTATAACACTAAGAGATAAGTAACTAGCTCTAGTTCGTCAATCTAATGTAGGCATGTATTCCGTATGTAGTCATACGTGCTTTGGGAAAGAACTTGCATGCCATCTATTGTCCATCCCTCCCGTGGCAGCAGGATCTAAAACACACATATATTGGCGACAACATAATATATTCAGATCTGAAATCATGGCACTCAGGCCCTAGTGACAAGCATTAAGCATGGCAAAGTAGTAGCAACATCAATCTCAGAACATAGTGGATACTAGGGATCAATCCCCGTCAAAACTAACTCGATTACATGATAGATCTCATCCAACTCATCACCGTCCAGCAAGCCTACGATGAGATTACTCATGAACGGTGAAGAGCATCATGGAATTGTCCATGAAGGAAGGTTGATGATGACGATGGCAACGATCTCCCCTCTCCGGAGCCCAGAACGGACTCCAGATCTGCCCACCAGATGAAGAAGAGGAGGTGGCGGCGCCTCCGTATCGTAAAACGTGATGAACTCTACTCCTTGATTTTTTTTCCGGACGAAAGAGGTTATATAGAGCTGGAATTGGAGGCGGCGGAGCCCCAAGGGGCTCACAAGCCTTCTAGGCCCGGCCAGGGGGGCGGGCCTGTTGGGATTGTGAGCTCCTGGATCCATCCCTCCAGTTCATTCTTGCGCCAGTATTTTTTATATATTCCACAAAAATTCCTCGTAGATTTCCAGGTCATTCTGAGAACTTTTATTTCTGCGCAAAAACAACACCATGGCAATTCTGCTGAAAACAGCGTCAGTCCGGGTTAGTTCCATTCAAATCATGCAAATTAGAGACCAAAACAAGGGCAAAAGAGTTTGGAAAAGTAGATACGACGGAGACGTATCAACTCCCCCAAGCTTAAAGCCTTGCTTGTCCTCAAGCAATTCAGTTGACAAGCTGAAAGAGACAAAAGAAAAACTTTGACGAACTCTTTTTGATCTTGTTGTGGCAACTATGTCTAACTCATATCCAGAATTTCAGCAAGATCACAAGCAAACCACATAAGCAAATGACATCTAGGTCTCACGGTAAACTCATACCAATGGCATAATCAACTAGTGAGAAAATAATAATAAGTCTCAAACGTCAACACTTCAATTAAAACAACCATGAAGCAAAACGAATAGATGGTATCTCGCTAGCTCTTTCTGAGACCAAAAAACATAAATGCAGAGCACCTTCAAAAACCAAGGGCTGACTAAACATTGTAATTCATAGCAAAGAAGATCCAGTCACAGTCATACTCAACACAGTTAAAAGAAAAGCATAAAAATGATAGAGGTGCTCTCTAATTGGTGCTTTTATAAGAGGAGGATGACTCAACAGGAAAATAAATAGACATGCCCTTCGCAGAGGGAAGCATTGATTTGCAGAGGTGCAAGAGCTCAAGCTTTGAAAACAGAGATAATAATTTTGGGTGGCATGCTTTCATTGTCAACGCAATCACCAAGAGTTCTCACCATCTTCCATGCTACACATGCTATAGGCGGTTCCCAAACAAAAAGGTAAAGTTTTGACTCCCCCACCACCAATCAATCACACTCCACCACTAGCCGAATACTCGGGTGCCGTTCATACCAACATCAATCCAGGGGGAGTTTTGTTTGCAATTATCTTTTCGATTTGAGCATGGAACTGGGCATTCCAATTACCGACCCCTTTCTCGTGAATGATAGTGAATAAACACATATCGAGGATAACACGCATAGCATGGAAGATACTGATAGCCCCCTGTCACGACATGAGCGGTTTGGGCATGCAAAACAGATTATTTCTTGAAGATTTAGAGAGTGGCAGATGCAAATTTACTTTGAACGGCAGGTAGATACCGCATATAGGTAGGTATGGTGGACTCATATGGAACAACTTTGGGTTTATGGAAGTGGATGCACAAGCAGTATTCCCGCTTAGTACAAGTGAAGGCTAGCAAAAGGATGGGAAGCGACCAACTAGAGAGCGACAACAGTCATCAAAATGCATTGAGATTAACTAACATTGAGTGCAAGCATGAGTAGGACATAAATCACCATGAACATGAATATCATAGAGCCTATGTTGATTTTGTTTCAACTACATGCGTGAACATGCGCCAAGTCAAGCCACTTGAATCATTCAAAGGAGGATACCATCCTATTATACTACATCATAGCCATCTCAACATTCATGTGGGCATCCAAGACAAATCATTATAAGCTCCTAGCTAAGTAAGCCTGGCATAAGAAACTATGATCTCTAAGTTGTCATTGCAAACATGTTTCTCTCACAACGAAGCTGAATCAGGCACAATGAGCTAGTCATATTTACAAAAACAAAATATATCGAGTTCATACCATTTTTTCCAGGCTCAGTCACTTCATCATATATCGTCATTATTGCCTTTCACTTGAACGACCGAATGATGGGAACATTAATAAGAGTGCTCGTGCGTGGGACTATGCAGGAATCTGCAGGCAAACACAAAGGGAAAGACAAAATAATAGGGCTCTTTGAAAGATAAACAGATATGCATGCGAGTGCCACTAAACATTGTAACCATGGTCTTCTACCTTGACCCAAAGAAAAAGAAAACTATTTACACGGGGAAGCTCCCAACAAGCAAAACAAGAACAAGAAAATATTTTTGGGTTTTCTCAAACTAGACAGACACACGAAAAGAAAACGAGGAAAAGAAATAAACTAGCATGGATGATACAGTGGCAAAGTGTGAACAAAGACGAACAAAGTGAAAGCATAAGCAAGAATGTAAAATCGGTGAGAAACACGTACTCCCCCATGCTTAGGATTTTCGCCTAAGTTGGTCTACTTCCATGGATGGTCCGGGCGATATCCAAAATCATAATGGGGGTTGTACGGGAGCGCTGCAGCCACTACGTGATTAGCTGCCTCTCAGAGACGGGCAACCTTTGCCTCCCTCTCATAGTCCTGTGCCTCTCCTCTAGTTATGTAGTATCTCTGTTTTACCTTAAAGTCAAAGAAGGCAGGAGCAGGAAGGGTAATATGGAAAACACGCTGCCGGTTAAATATCAAACGGTATAGGAGGGATTCATAATCCCTCTCAAGGAACTGGTAGCGTGTCAAAGCGACGCGGTCAAGGAAAGTTGTATGGAGCGGGGGATCTCCTTCGCGGATGGGTACTCCAAGGAAATTAGCTATGCGAGTGGCATAGATCCCACCAAAGAAATCCCCTTCATTAGCATTATTATTCAGCCTCCTTGCTATTATAGCTCCCATGTCGAAGCTTCTATCACCCGTTACTGCGCTCTTAAGAATGCTAAGATCTGGTGCGCAGAGATGACAATGATCAATCATGCCATTAATGCATCTGCCTATGAAGAGGGCAAAGTAATGCAAGGCAGGAAAATGAATGCTCCCCATGGTAGCCTGCGTAATATCTCTAGTTTCTCCAACAGTTATACTAGATAAAAAATCTCTAACCGAAGATTTAGGAGGATCATTGAGACTACCCCAAATAGGTATCTTGCAAATTCTATTGAAATCCTCTAAATCCATGGTATACGATTTGTCATAGAGATCAAACAGTACAGATGTATCATGACCAACTGAAAATTTGAATCTACGAACAAAAGAGTCAGTGAGCGTAATATACTGTGCACATTTATCGGAGATGAATTCTTCGAGTCCGACGTTGTGAACAAGTGTATCAAACTCGTCTTTGAAACCTGCCTCAATCATGAATTCATCAGAAGGCCATTCACATGGTTGTACCGGTGCGTTCCTCGGTTGGTAAGGATCGGGCTCCCGAATCGCAAGACGGGGACCTCTCTTGCTTGGGGAACCACCATGATAGTTTCTCCTGGACATCTTCCTTTTCGGAAATTTTCAGTGACCCAAAGGAAAAGTGAACAAGGCTCAACAAAACTCATAGCAACTACTCCGACAAGTGCGTAGAATCCATATTATGCACCAAAACTACTTAGGACCAGCTAAAATTAGCATGCACAGCTCAAGAACATGGTCACCAAGGCAGCAAAAATACGCGAAGTATAAGGCACTAGAGCAAAAACTAATTGGACTAACGGATGAGTCACTTACCAAGGAGTAATTTCCCCAAAACAGTTCGGAGAATGGTGCTTTGAGCAAGGAGATCGAAAATCGCAACAAGAAGAGCAACAACACGGGTTTGAGCTGCGAAATGAATTTTTCTGGACGTAGGAGAAGTGGATGAGAGCTAGAATTAGTGGAGGGGGTGCATGAGTGGATGAGAGCTAGAATGAGTGGAGGGGGTGCATGTGCAACAACACGGGTTTCACAAGCCTGCCAGGCCCGGCGAGGGGGGTGGCCGGGCCTCCTGGGCTTGTGGCCCAGTGGCGCATCCCCCAGACTAGCTCTTCCTTTCAATATTTTTCAAAAATTCCAGAAAAAATCATACTTGATTTTCAGGATGTTCAGAGAACTTTTATTTTCGGGGTACTTTTCTACGGGATGCTAAAACAGAAAGTAGGGAAAACTAAACTAAATCTATCATTTTTCTTCTAAGCAACCGAAGGTGGAAGCTCGGAATAGAGGTTTGTGACTCCTCGATTCATCCTTCTCATGGTCATCGAAAGAAATCCGTCAATTAGGTTGATCAAGTCTCCTCGACAAACCTTTTCGAATCACAAAAGAGAACGGAGAATTTTCGAATAGTCACTAGGTCACCTCAATGGGGATGTGTATCTCCCGAACAAGCAAATCATACTTCATCTTAGCATGAGGTATAGGGCATTCGAAGCTCCCAATAAGAATCGTTGAAGTTTTTTTGATAGCATTGATGCAATGTACTCGATATTGTTTCTTCGGGAAGTGTACCGTATGCTCATTACCATTGACATGGAAAGTGACATTGCCTTTGTCGCAATCTATAACAGCCCCTGCAGTGTTTAAAAAGGGTCTTCCGAGGATGACCGCCATGGCATCGTCCTCGGGAATATCCAAGATAACAAAGTCTGTCAAGATAGTGACATTGGCAACCACGACAGGCACATCCTCGCAAATGCCGATAGGGAAAGCAGTTGATTTGTCGGCCATTTGCAGAGAGATTTTAGTGGGTGTCAAGTTATCCAGTTCAAGTCTATGATAAAGAGAGAGAGGCATAACACTAACACCGGCTCCAAGGTCGCATAAAACAGTTCTAACGTAGTTACCTTTAATGGAGCAAGGTATAGTGGGCACACCGGGATCACCTAGTTTCTTGGGAGTTCCACCCTTGAAGGTATAGTTAGCAAGCATGGTGGAAATCTCAACCTCAGGTATCCTCCTCTTATTAGTCACAATATCCTTCATGTACTTAGCATACGGAGACATTTTGAGCATATCCGTCAAACGCATTTGCAGGAAGACAGGTCTACTCATTTCAACAAAGCGCTCAGAATCCTCATCATCCTTTTTCTTGGATGTTTGGGAGGAAAGGGCATGGGTTTATGAACCCATGGTTCCCTTTCTTTACCATGCTTCCTAGCAGCGAAGTCATTCTTATGGTATCTTATATTCTTAGGCTGTGGGTTATCAAGATCAACAGGTTCAATCTCCACATCCTTAACATTGCTACGTTGTGCATCTACATGAACATCACTATTGATATTATCATTAGGCACATGTTCATCACCAGATTGTGTTTCAGCATCATTGATAGAGACATCGTTTGGACTCTCAGGTGTAGCAGCCTCTGGGTTGCTAGCGTGCAGGTTCCTATCATCTTTCTTCTTCTTTCTAGGATGACTAGGTGCATCAGTGCTAACTCTTTCAGAATCTTGTTCAATTCTCTTTGGATGACCCTCAGGATACAAAGGTTCCTGGATCATTCTACCGCCTCTAGTGAAGACTCTGACAGAATTGTCATTCAACTCATTGAGCAAGTCATTCTGAGCTTTATGTACTTGTTCTACTTGAGTAGTAACCATAGAGGCATGTTTACTCAGAAGCTTAAGATCATTGCCGTTTCTGTCCACACAAGCACTTAAATGACTAAGCATACGAGCATTATGTTCCAATTATGTGCTAACGTAATCTTTGAAACTATGTTGTTTGGCAACAAAGTTATCAAATTCATCCAGGCATCGGCTAGCAGGTTTATCAAAAGGAATATCACTCTCATCAAACCTACGTAGAGATTTTACTTCTACTACCTGTATCGGGTTATCGAGACCATGGATCTCTTCGATAGGTGGTAGATTTTTGACATCTTCAGATTTAATGCCTTTCTCTTTCATAGATTTCTTAGCTTCTTGCATATCTTCGGGACTGAGGAATAGAATACCTCTTTTCTTTGGAGTTGGCTTAGGAGGTGGTTCGGGAATAGTCCAAGCATTGTCATTGCACGAGATGTTATTCAATAGGATGTAAGCTTGTTCTACAGTTCGTTCCCTAAAAACACAACCGACGCAACTATCTAGGTGTTCTTTAGAAGCATTGGTAAGTCCATTATAGAAGATATCAAGTATTTCATTCTTCTCAAGAGGGTGATCAGGCAAAGCATTCAGTAGCTGGACGAGCCTCCCCCAAGCTTGTGGGAGACTCTCTTCTCCAGCTTGAGCAAAGTTGTATATTTCCTGCAAGGCAGCTTGCTTCTTATGGGCAGGGAAATATTTTTCAGAGAAGTAATAGACCATATCCTGGGGGCTATGCACACAACCAGGAGGAATAGAAGTGAACCAAGTCTTAGCATCATCCTTTAGCGAGAAAGGAAACATCTTGAGGATATAGTAGTGGCAGATCTTTTCCTCACTAGTGAATAGGGTGGCTATATCGTGCAGTTTGGTAAGATGGGCTACAACCGTTTCAGACTCATAACCGTGAAAAGGATCTGATTCGACCAGAGTGATTAACTTAGGGTCGACAGAGAATTCATAATCCTTATCGGTCACAAAGATAGGCGAAGTAGCAAACTTCGGGTCATATTTCATCCTAGCGTTCAGAGATTTTTCTTTCCACTTGAGCAGTAATTTCTCAACATCATAGCTATCCTTACACACAAGAAAGTCCTCAGCTATCTCTCCCTCCATAACATAACACTCAGGCATACCAGGCAATTCATGTCTAGGAGAGCTAGTTCTAGCAGGCAAAATAGCAGGTTCTACTTCAATAGTATCAACAGTTTCAGAAGTATCATCACATCTAGCAGCAACTCTAGCAATTTGTGCATCAAGGAATGCACCTAGTGGCAAAGCAGTATCAAGCATAGCATCATCAGGCAAAGCAGTATCAAGCATAGCATCATCGGGCAAAGAAGTATCAGGCATAGCATCTGTTGGAAATATGCCCTAGAGGCAATAATAAATTAGTTATTATTATATTTCTTGGTTCATGATAATCGTTTATTATCCATGCTATAATTGTATTGATTGGAAACACAATACTTGTGTGGATACATAGACAAAACACTGTCCCTAGTAAGCCTCTAGTTGACTAGCTCATTGATCAAAGATGGCCAAGGTGTCCTGGCCATAGGCAAGTGTTGTTCCTTGATAACGGGATCACATCATTAGGAGAATCATGTGATGGACTAGACCCAAACTAATAGACGTAGCATGTTGATCGTGTCATTTTGTTGCTACTGTATTCTGCGTGTCAAGTATTTGTTCCTATGACCATGAGATCATATAACTCACTGACACCGGAGGAATACTTTGTGTGTATCAAACGTCGCAACGTAACTGGGTGACTATAAAGATGCTCTACAGGTATCTCCGAAGGTGTTCGTTGAGTTAGTATGGATCGAGACTGGGATTTGTCACTCCGTGTGACGGAGAGGTATCTCGGGGCCCACTCGGTAATACAACATCACACACAAGCCTTGCAAGCAATGTGACTTAGTGTAAGTTGCGGGATCTTGTATTATGGAACGAGTAAAGAGATTTGCCGGTAAACGACATTGAAATAGGTATGCGGATACTGACTATCGAATCTCGGGCAAGTAACATACCGAAGGACAAAGGGAATGACATACGGGATTATATGAATCCTTGGCACTGAGGTTCAAACGATAAGATCTTCGTAGAATATGTAGGATCCAATATGGGCATCCAGGTCCCGCTATTGGATATTGACTGAGGAGTCTCTCGGGTCATGTCTACATAGTTCTCGAACCCGCAGGGTTTGCACACTTAAGGTTCGACGTTGTTTTATGCGTATTTGAGTTATATGGTTGGTTACCGAATGTCGTTCGGAGTCCCGGATGAGATCACGGACGTCACCAGGGTTTTTGGAATGGTCTGGAAACAAAGATTGATATATAGGATGACCTCGTTTGATTACCGGAAGGTTTTCGGAGTTACCGGGAATGACAAATGGGTTCCGGGTGTTCACCGGGGGGGGGGGGGCAACCCACCCCGGGGAAGCCCATAGGCCTTGGGGGTGGCGCACCAGCCCTTAGTGGGCTGGTGGGACAGCCCAAGAAGGCCCTATGCGCCATAGGAAGAAAATCAAAGAGAAAAGAAAAAAAAGAGGAGGTGGGAAAAAGGGGGAAGGACTCCTCCTTCCAAACCTAGTTGGATTCGGTTTGGAAGGGGAGGACTCCCCCCTTGGCTCGGCCGAACCCCTTTGGGGTCCTTGGACCCCAAGGAAAGGCTCCCCCTGTTCCCCCTATATATACGGAGGTTTGAGGGCTGATTTGATACAACTTTGCCACGGCAGCCCGACCACATATCTCCACGGTTTTACTTCTAGATCGCGTTTCTGCGGAGCTCGGGCGGAGCCCTGCCGAGACGAGATCATCACCAACCTCCGGAGCGCCGTCACGCTGCCGGAGAACTCATCTACCTCTCCGTCTCTCTTGCTGGATCAAGAAGGCCGAGATCATCGTCGAGCTGCACGTGTGCTGAACGCGGAGGTGTCGTCCGTTCGGCACTAGATCGTAGGACAGATCACGGGACGGTTCGCGGGGCGGATCGAGGGACGTGAGGACGTTCCGCTACATCAACCGCGTTCACTAACGCTTCTGCTGTACGGTCTACAAGGGTACGTAGATCACACATCCCCTCTCGTAGATGGACATCACCATGATAGGTCTTCGTGCGCGTAGGAATTTTTTGTTTCCCATGCGACGTTCCCCATCAGCATCATCATAAGCATCATGGGCAGCTGAATTAGCATCATCAAGTACATGCAACATATCAAGATTTCTAGCGGGAGGTGATGTCGCAAACTTACTCATAACTGAAGGTGAATCAAGTGCAGAGCTAGATGGCAGTTCCTTACCTGTCCTCGTAGTTGAGGGCAAGACTTTAGTTCTTGGATCTATTGGATTCCTTATAGTGATCAGCAGACGTAAATCCCGAGTGACTCAGAGAATATAGTAGTGCCTCCTCGACAATGGCGCCAGAAAAAGTTCTTGATAACCCACAAGTATAGGGGATCGCAACAGTTTTCGAGGGTAGAGTATTCAACCCAAATTTATTGATTCGATTCAAGGGGATGCGAAATAATATTCTCAAATATTAGCAGTTGAGTTGTCAATTCAACCACACCTGAAAGATTTAGTGTCTGCAGCAAAGTATCAGTAGCAAGGTAGTATGATAGCAGTAGTAGCAGCAGTAACCAGTAGTAGCAAAGTAACAGTAGCAGTAGCAGAGTAACAACAAGGACCAGTAGGGAAAACTCGTAGGCATTGGATCGGTGATGGATGATTATGCCGGATGATATTCATCATGTAACAATTATAACACAGAGAGATAAGTAACTAGCTCCAGTTCGCCAATCTAATGTAGGCATGTATTCCGTATGTAGTCATACGGGCTTAGGGAAAAGAACTTGCATGACATCTATTGTCCATCCCTCCCGTGGCAGCGGGGTCCTAATGGAAACTAAGGGATATTAAGGTTCTCCTTTTAAAAAAGAAACGGACCAACGCATTAACACTTGGTGAATACATGAACTCCTCATACTATGGTCATCTCCGGGAGTGGTTCCGGCTATTGTCACTCCGGGGTTGCCAGGTCATAACACATAGTAGGTGACTACAACTTGCAAGATAGGATCTAAAACACACATATATTGGCGACAACATAATAGGTTCAGATCTGAAATCATGTCAGTCGGGCCCTAGTGACAAGCATTAAGCATGGAAAAGTAGTAGCAACATCAATCTCCGAACATAGTGGATACTAGGGATCAATCCCCGTCAAAACTAACTCGATTACATGATAGATCTCATCCAACTCATCACCGTCTAGCAAGCCTACGATGAGATTACTCACGAACGGTGAAGAGCATCATGGAATTGGCGATGAAGAATGGTTGATGATGACGATGGCGATGATCTCCCCTCTCCGGAGCTAGAACGGACTCCAGATCTGCTCTCCAGATGAAGAACCGGAGGTGGCGGCTCCTCTGTATCGTAAAACGTGATGAACTCTTGTCCTTGATTTTTTTCCGGACAAAAGAGGTTATATAGAGCTGGAATTGGAGGCGGCGGAGCCCCGAGGGGCTCACAAGCCTGCCAGGCCCGGTCAGGGCGGGAGGGCCTGGTGGGCTTGTGAGCTCTTGGCTCCGTCCCTCCAGTTGATTCTTCCGCCAGTATTTTTTATATATTCAATAAAAATTCCTCATAGATTTCCAGGTCATTCCGAGAACTTTTATTTCTGCGCAAAAACAACACCATGGCAATTCTGCTGAAAACAGCGTCAGTCCGGGTTAGTTCCATTCAAATCATGCAAATTAGAGACCAAAACAAGGGCAAAAGAGTTTGGAGAAGTAGATTTGGAGAAGTAGATACGATGGAGACGTTTCAGTACTCACCTGGCGTATCATGCCAGATGCAGGAGAAGCCGAGGACGGAGGTCCTGATGATGCGTACTAGGAACTGTCCACAGCAGTGTCCCTGTGTATGGAGTTGCCGCTATGTTCCGCTACACCGTAGAAGTACTTAGTAGTTTCGAGGCCCCAATATGTCTCATAAATAATGTAGATACTGTGCTGCACCAAGGGTGACTTTGGCCTCGCTATCATTGTAAGATATGTATTTGTAACGTTATGCTATCAATAAAGTCAGTTCAGTTCTGTGCCAAGTTGTTGAGTGTTTCCAAAAGACATGATCTCTGGGTTGGAAACGCTGGTAGTCCGATTCGTTGAATCGGGTTGCCACAACGCTTGGTATCAGAGCCACGCTGACTATAGGACACCCTAGTAACCGCGTTAGCACAACGGGTAGTATAGGGTCGTGAGTATGCATTTGCTTGTTGCACTTGTATGCTGCATTTGATTGTTGCATGACATGCATCATGACTCATTGTGTTACTAACCTTTGGCTTTGTGAGTGTAGATGGCACCAGTTCCGTATCATTTCTGGTATGAGCCTGCACCATCCTCCTTCCCATCACTGTTGTGGAACGTCTGTTTCGACTATATCCGCATGGCGAGGAACCAGTGTACGAGGTGTTTCGGGAGCAGCTTGCCGAGTCCGTGTATGAGTTCCATGCTAAGGCTTACCTGGTTGGCAGCTCAGATATTGGCAGCTATTCTCGCTCTACTAAGGGCGGAACGTCTTCTACTCGAGAGATGGCAATCCAGTTTGCTGCGGTGAAGGCTCTCACCGACTTGCGCTATCACGAGGTGGAGATGCAGACTCATCCAGGTTTCTTCCATTACCCCACCTTGTCGCCTTCGACAGGGCGAGTCATTTTTTCTCACGTAGACCCGGCATGTGACCGTGCGACTGTTGTGCTGTCTCGCTATGTGAGCGCCAGCTATCGTATGATCGTGTCCCTCGCTGAGGAGCTATCCCATCTTCGAGCGACACTTGTCATTGCAATTGCAGTGCCACCCCCACCCCAGTCCTCTGTTCCACCCTCAGATGCACCCCGGTTCCACCACCACCAGGATTTGAGATCCCAGTTAGTTCTTCAGCGCCGCCAGGCACTTCGTATGGCAGTCCCCGTGAGACTCATTCTTAGTGGGCCTCACTCCTTGCCACTCATGCTGCCCCGATGCTGAGGCGTCGTGCTCCTTCGGAAGCAGGACCGTCTCGTCAGCGTCGCCGCTTAGCCTTTGCTCCGAAGATTGAGGTCAACATCATCAGTTCAGACTCTGACTCAGGATCAGACGACGAGGAGTCGGAGGTCTTCCAGTGTTCGTGCCATCCGCGCCACTATAGCCGAGGTTAAAGTTGTTGAGCATGCATCTTTGCATATGTCAACTGTCGTGTGAGCTGTCTAGTCATGATATGTTCCCCTACTAGCTTGCCAAGAGTGACGTTGATTTGCATTGTATAATTATGTTCTTTGCTTATTCGCCTTTCCATGAGAATTTCTTTGGTGTTTTATGGCCATGCTGTTCCCTTATGGATGTTGCTCATCGATTCGGTACTTTGCAATGGGAGCAATAATTTAGGATGAAAGGGAGTTGTAGCCAAGGCAATGATGGAACCCCCATCCATCGGTCTGCCAGGCAGGCAGGTCAACCACCAAAAGACCTACCACCTCCACCACCCCAGTCACCAAATATTGAGCAGATCATGAGAATGTTTGAGGAAAAGAGGAATCAGGATCTGATGGAATTCCTGAGAATCATGGAAGCTATGGTATGCCAGAATAACCACAATGGGGCACGATCCAGGTTGTCAGATTTTCAGCATACTAAGCCTCCCAATTTTGGCCATGCTGCGGATCCAATTGAAGCCGACGAGTGGATAAGGACTATGGAGAAGAAGCTAGACATACCCCGTTGTGAAGAAGCAGACAAGGTTCCCTTTGCCACTCTCTACCTAGAAGGGCCAGCAGCTATATGGTGGGATAATGCTAAGATAACATGGCCCTGTGGAGAAGAGATTACATGGGAAAGATTCAAGGAAGCATTCCGCAAATATCATATTCCTACGGGTATTATGAAGGTGAAGCAAAGAGAATTCCTTGCTCCTACACAAGGAAACATGACGGTAGCCGAGTATCTGAACAAGTTTAACAATCTGGCACGATACTCAACCCATGATGTATCCACTAAGGAAAGGAAGGTTGTTCGCTTCCTAGGCGGTCTAAACCATGCCCTCCGTTGTCAGCTTTGTATGCTGGACTTTCGAGATTTCCAGACGCTGGTAAAGAAAGCCTTCATAGCCGAACGAGAGCTTAAGACTGGAAACGATGACCGCAAGAGAAAGTTTGAACCCAAGAAGGACAACAAGGCGACGATTGCACAAAAGCCACGTACCTGGCAACCAAACACCACTGTCTACAAGCCCACTTGGAACAACAGTAACAACACCAACAAGATCGTGAGCCAGAACAAGGCCTTCGGCAAACAACCAGTGCTAGAGGATTGCCGCCGCAACAACACCTTATTCAGTTGCGGCCAAAGTGGACACTATGCAAAGCAGTGCCCCACCAATAGCGGAAAACCATCCTCCGACATCAAACCGCAGATCAACACAATTGGTGTCGCCCTAACTCTAAGTTTACCCAAGGATGCGTCTACCATATCTCTGCCGAAGAAGCATGCAAAGCTCCAGAAGTCGTTATCGGTATGTTCTCTGTTAACAACATACCAACAATAGTTTTATTTGATACCGGGGCTTCCCACTCATTTATTTCTAGGAGTTTTGCCGCCGTACACCAATTTTCCCCTTCGTTGTTGGATAAAATCATGGCGGTACAATCCCCTGGCTCTATGCTCAGAACAAATCTCGTATACTGGGATCTGGAAATACGGATACAAGGAGCAATCTTTCCAGCTGCACTAATTGCCATTGAATTCTCGGGATTAGATGTAATACTGGGGATGGACTGGTTGACACCCCATCAAGTGTGCATCAATTGTGCCACAAGAACTGTGACGCTGGTTAATTCGGCCGGCAAAACCGTCCAGTTTATCGCCAACAACATGAAGACAAGGAACAGAATGGCATACCAAGCAGATGTCACGGATATGACCTTGATCCCAGTGGTATGTGAATTTCCATATGTGTTCCCCGAGGAATTGCAAGGAATACCACCGGACCGGGAGTTGGAGTTCGCAATCGAATTAGTTCCCGGTACCGCCCCAATATACAAGAAATACTATCGTATGCCAGGACCGGAATTGGCAGAGCTAAAGAAACAGTTGGACGAATTACTGCAAAAAGGATACATTCGCCCAAGCATCTCACCATGGGGATCGCCAGTACTGTTCGTCAAAAAGAAGGATGGAAGCTTGCGAATGTGCATAGACTATCGTCAGCTAAATGAGGTCACTATTAAAAACAAGTACCCACTACCACGCATCGATGACCTATTCGATCAGTTGAGTGGAGCACGAGTGTTCTCCATGATTGACCTCAGGACTGCGTATCATCAACTCAAAATCAGAAAGGAAGATATACCCAAGACAGCGTTCACTACCCGATATGGCCTCTATGAGTTCACGGTCATGTCATTTGGTCTGACAAATGCTCCATCCTATTTCATGAGCATGATGAACAAGGTCTTCATGGATTTCTTAGACAAATTTGTGGTAGTGTTCATTGATGATATACTGAGATCCCATCAATTGTATGCTGAGTTCAGTAAATGCAAGTTCTGGCTGAAGGAAGTGGGAATTTTTTGGACACATCCTGTCAGAACAAGGTGTGGCTGCTGACCCCAGTAAGGTAACATTAGTGCTAAATTGGAAAACACCAGTCTCGGTGACCAAAGTTCATAGCTTCCTGGGATTGGCAGGCTATTACCGACGATTCATAGAAGGCTTTTCCAAGATAGCCAAACTATTGACGGAGTTGCTCAAGAAAAACCAAAGATTTGTATGGACGACAGCATGCGAAAGCAGTTTCCTGGAGTTAAAAACAAGGCTAACGACCGCACCTGTTTTAATCCTCCCGGACATTCACAAGAGTTTTGACATTTATTGTGATGCTTCCCGACGAGGAATTGGCTGTGTGCTGATGCAAGAAGGGAAGGTTGTAGCATACGCATCCAGACAGCTATGACCGCATGAAGAGAACTACCCCACTCATGACTTGGAGCTAGCAGCCGTGGTTCATGCATTAAAAATTTGGAGGCATTACCTCATTGGACAACGGCGTGAGATATATACGGACCACAAGAGTCTTAAGTATATTTTAACCCAACTCGATCTGAATCTCAGGCAATGGCGATGGCTTGAACTAGTCAAGGACTATAACCTTGGGATCAACTATCATCTGGGGAAAGCCAACGTGGTTGTAGATGATCTTAGTCGAAAGCCAATCATAGTAAATGCACTACTGGAAAGTATGCATCCGAGACTGCAAGAAGAGTTCATTAGTCTCAACATGATATTATGCGGTCCAATTACCCCAGAGACCCTGGAAATTATCCCCACCCTCAATGACGAAATCAAGAAAGCTCAAGAATCAGACGAAGGAATCAAGAAGATAAAAGGGTCACTGCCAAAGGGGAAGGACAAATCCTTCCGGGTAGATGACCAAGGCATACTATGGTGCGAAAAACAGATATGCGTCCCCGACCAAAACAACCTGAGACAGCAAATACTCAGAGAAGCACATGATTCCGCATATTTTATTCATCCAGGAGGTACGAAGATGTACCAAGATCTGAGAAAGACATTTTGGTGGTCAGGGATGCGAATGGATATAGCATATTATGTTGCCTGCTGTGATATATGCAACAAGGTTAAGGCAGAACACCAAAAGCCCGCGGGTTTACTACAGCCTTTACCGGTTCCCCAATGGAAGTGGGACGACATATGCATGGACTTCATTGTCGGACTACCCAGGTCAACGAGATGCAATGATGCTATCTGGGTCATTGTGAATATGCTCACAAAAGTAGCTCACTTTATCCTGGTAAAGACAATTTCAACGCCAACCAACTGGCACAACTATACATGTCCCGAATAGTAAGCCTACATGGGGTACCCAAGTCAATCACCTCGGATAGAGGCTCTCTATTCACTTCGGCATTTTGGCTACGACTTCACCAGGCCTTGGGAACCATGCTAAAACACAGTACCGCATACCACCCTCAGACGGGTGGACAAACAGAAAGAGTGAATCAAATACTAGAGGACATGCTTCGGTCATGTGCCCTCACCCATGGGCCCAAATGGGAAGATAGCCTACCCTATGCAGAATTCTCCTACAACAACAGCTATCAGACAAGCCTAAAGATGTCACCCTTTGAAGCATTATATGGCATAAAGTGCCGAACCCCGTTGAACTGGTCACAAACAGGAGACAGTCGGATATTTGGAACCGACTTGATGCTGGAGGCCGAGAAGCAGGTCAAGGATATTCAGGAACGCCTTCAGGCAGCCAAGTCCCGCAAGAAAAGCTACTATGATCCAAAGCACCGAGAAGTGACCTTTGAACCAGGAGAATATGCCTATCTCCGAGTAACCCCCATGAAAGGAGTGAGAAGGTTTCGCACACGGGGAAAGCTCGCACCGAGATATATCGGTCCCTTTCCACTGATTGCAAGAAGAAGCAGAGTCGCCTATCAGTTAGAGCTACCACCCGAATTGTCAGATGTGCACGATGTCTTTCATATCTCACAGCTAAGAAAGTGTATTGCACCTTCAATTAAGCAGGCAGATATGAGTGAGCTAGAATTGGCTAAGGATCTGACCTATGAGGAGAAATCCATCAGAACTACCAGGAGTAAGGTGCTGAAGTTTTATAAGGTATTATGGGAACACCATACTGAGGAAGAAGCTACATGGGAGAGAGAAGATTTCTTGAGATCCGCATATCCATACTTGTTCCCTGAGCAACCGAATCTCGAGGACGAGATTCATCCTAATGGGGTAGGTTTGCAACACCCCGATTTTTCAAACCTTTTCTTTTTAAAATATTTTTCAAGATCACTTGCAATTTGGTGGAATTTCAAATTCTCAAAGCAAGTTGGATTATGAAATCTATGATGTCCTGTCTCAAAAAACCCAAAACCATTTGCTTCTTACTAAAATCTTTCTGAGATTTATTTGCAATATTTTATTCTATTAAATAATTCCCTTTTTCTATTTTGGGAATTATGCCATCACTATGGGTTGTGAAGCAACCTGTAGCTTGGATGACCTTTTAGACCCAAAACTTTTGCAAGATCTTCTTAACGCCATATGATTTCAAAGTATTCAAAAATATTTCTTTGTCCAATGGATAATTATGGCCAGAATGATTATTTCTTCTCTCACCAGAATTATCCCTTTGTGAAGCAACCCGATGATTCCTGTTTTGAAAAATTCCCAATTAATTCTTGTAGTTACTAGGAATCATATATGGTTCCAATATGTAAAAACATCCCATGGTCCAATACAAATTTTGAGCAAAAACACTCTGCTAAGTTTCTGCTAAAACATGACCTTTGTGAAGGAAGTGCTAGCTAGGAGTGCACAATGGAGCTACAAATTTTTGGGCATGTGTGCCCTACCAAATGACACTTCCCCACCAAAAGACACTGGTAGCAAAGCTTGCAATTGAGTGCTAGGAGCTCATTTGTGTTCTGGACCACAAAGATGGTTTTCAAAGGAACTATATTCATTTGATCTTCAAACCTTGCCAATTTTTGCCAGTTTAGAGTCTTTTCTATGTTGATTCTACTAGACATCTTATATTTCTCTAATCCCGATCCTGTTGAGCTCCAGAACCTCCCAAAGTCTGCTGGCAGAACCTGTTGTTGATGTTCCTAGTCGCACAGAGCTTGTATGTTCAGGAAAGTAGTGGATGGTGACTGATGGAAGGCTGGTCGACGCAATAAACAAGGTTGCAAGGATTGCATGGCATCAGGGTGGCCCTAACCGTGGTGATCACGGTGCTGGCATGCCACAGAGCACGATCTGTGCAGCTCCAGTGACAGCCGAGCCGCCCCGAGCCATCAATCGCTGCCCTCCCCCTTGTCCTAGGCACCGACGAGGTCCCTGGTAGCAGCATGGCACCTTCCGAACCTTCTGGTTCGCCGGAGAAGGCCGCCGTCGCTCCCGGCAAAGCTCCGCCACGGGCAACACAGTGGGCTTCGGCCACTGTGGTCGTCCGCAAGCCATTAATGGCTCCGGACCCGTCCCGTCGCTCCCCTGACCTCCTGCATCACCTCACCCCCGCGCCGCGACATCTAGCTCACCGTCCTTTCTCTAGTGGAAAGCCCAAGCCTCGCCGCTTCGGGAGATCTCGGCAGCGCTCGTCCCTGGCCTATATAAGGCGCTGCCCGAACCTCTCCTAGCTCTCACCCCTCTCCTCCACCTCTGGATTAGATCTAGAGACCCCCAGCAAGAGCCGGGAGCTCATCTCCCTTAGCTCCGGCGACCAGCTCCGCTGCCAAATCCCCTCTGTCGCCAGCCTCCTCTGCCCTTCCCCAGTCTAATCCAAGGCCACAAGTGTTTTCCCTTGGTCCCTCTGGTCCTCCTCGAGCCGTCAGTGAGTCGAATCCCTGCCGGAATCGTCGCCGTCGACGACCACCGTAGCCTCCACCCGTCGGAGAAGAAGGGGCGACACCGTCCGACCATCTCCAAAGGAGCTACGGTTACAGGGAAGATCATCGTCGAGAGCCCATTCCATTCCCGTCATCTCCCAGCCTCGTCGCCGTCTCTATCACCGTTGAGCGTCGCCGGTGAGCCGCCCTCCTCTGTTCCCCCTCCTCCCACTCTATTTAAAAGGGGCAGGTCCCACCTGCCAGGGTCTGCGGCCTGCGGCCGAAGCGTTAAGTGGAGGCGCCCCTCCACTTTACGCCTTGGACGTGGCCCCTCCCAGGATTTTCTTTTCTTTTATTTATTCCAGATTTAAACAGAAACTTTGACCATTTAAATCTTTTTATTTACAAGTCCGAATCACTAGATTCTTTTTGCATTGAGTTCGTATTGAAATTCTTTACAATCTGGTAAATTTTGGTATTTTACCCACACTCATAGAATTTCTGGTTAATAAAAAGGTATTTAATGCTTTTCCTTTTCTTTTGCTATTTCAAACACATTTTTCAGAGGGAAACTTTGAAGACCAGGAATGTTTGAACAACCCCACTAATCAAGTCAACACATCATATCCATGTGATGTAGTTTTGCATAACATAGCTCACATCTTCATGCATTATACTTGCTTAACTTCCTAGAAAATAATAATTTAATAAACAATCATATAGAGATGTATGCTTATGGTTATGAATCACCGTGGTTACTATGGCATGGTGGATGATCATGAGTCACCTGACCAGGCATAATCGTACAACCACCTCTTGCCGGTATGGGAAGGCCGTGACTTAGGTTGTCCGTGTAATCCCTCACCGATATGCCCCAAAGAGGGAGGGTTATGCATGCGTGCCCTTGGCACGGTGGGCGGTGATAACCCTGTGAGCCTAGTTAAGTTGAGTTGGGCCCTGTCCACGTTTGCGGCAGTTTTGTTTGGCCACGACGGTGGGAGGTGTCATGAGGACACAGGTGTCATGAGGACACAGGGCCACCCAGGGCAGGACTCCGGAAGGGAGTGGTTGCCGGGGATATGATGAGAGAGTCACTGGTCAGGCAAGTTGCGTTGGAGCAATGCTGGTCCACCCGCATGGGATCACGAGGTCAGTGCTCCAGAGTGTGGGTAAAGGGTGCAACCTCTGTAGAGTGTCAAAACTATTCGAGTAGCCGTGTCCACGGTAATGGACAGCCCGAACAGACCTCAATAGTTGGTCACCCGTGTGGATGTTAGTAATGATGGAAGAACCCTCCAGTTGAGTGGAGATGCTTGATAAGAATTCCGGTGGTTGTGAGACAACCCCAGACATGAGTAAGTGGATGTTATAAAGCCAAGTGGTATTATTCTTAATGTGTTGCCATGCTATTGTTTGCTGCATTGCTTGGTTATTATGAGCTTGCGAGTACATTCCAAGTACTCACCTGGCATATCATGCCAGATCCAGGAGAAGCCGAGGACGCAGGTCCCGATGATGCGTACTAGGAAGTGTCCACAGCAGTGTCCCTGTGTATGGAGTTGCCGCTATGTTCTGCTACGCCCTAGAAGTACTTAGTAGTTTCGACGCCCCGCTATGTCTCATAAATAATGTAGATACTGTGCTGCACCAAGGGTTCCTTTGGCCTCACTATCGATGTAAGATATGTATTTGTAACCTTATGCTATCAATAAAGTCAGTTCAGTTGTGTGCCAAGTTGTTGAGTGTTTCCAGAAGACATGATTTCTGGGTTGGAAACACTGGTAATCCGATTCATTGAATCGGGGTGCCACATCCCACCCTCCTCGGGAGGCACCGCCTGGGCAAACTACCCTACCAAGGAGTCCATGTGCCCACGCACCTCATCCCTGAGAGGGCCCCGGAGCTATGTCGGCACTAGCTCCATCACGTGGGTGAGGTCGAACGCGGGATTGTGGCGGCGTAGGTTGGAGAAGACGCGCTTCAGCGCGTTGCCGAGGAGGTCGCACGCACGTTGTTCATGATAATCGTCTATTGTTCATGCTATAATTGTATTAACAGGAAACAGTCATACATGTGTGGATAAATAGATCACAATGTGTCCCTAGCACGCCTCTAGTTGGCTAGCTCGTTGAACAATAGATGATCATGGTTTCCTGATCATGAACATTGGATGTCGTTGATAACGGGAGCACATCATTAGGAGAATGAGGTGATGGACAAGACCCAATCCTAAGCATAGCACTAGATCATGTTGTTCGTATGCTAAAGCTTTTCTAATGTCAAGTTTCTTTTCCTTCGACCGTGAGATTGTGCAAATCCCGGATATCATAGGAGTGCTTTGGGTGTATCAAACGTCACAATGTAACTGGGTGACTATAAAGGTGCACTACGGGTATCTCCGATAGTTTCTGTTGGGTTGGTACGAATCGAGATCGGGATTTGTAACTCCGTGTGACGGAGAGGTATCTCTGGGCCCACTCGGTAGAACATCATCATAATGATCTCAATGTGACTAAGGAGTTAGTCACAGGATGATTTTACGGTACGAGTAAAGAGACTTTCCGGCAACGAGCTTGAACAAGCTATGGGGATACCGACGATCGAATCTCGGGCAAGTTCTATACCGGTAGACAAAGGGAATTGTATACGAGATTGATTGAATCCTTGCCATCATGGTTCATCTCATGAGATCATCGTGGAACATGCGGGAGCTACCATGGGTATCCAAACCCCGTTGATGGTTATTGGCCGCAGAGGTGTCTCGGTCATGTCTGCATGCCTCCCAAACCCGTAGGGTCTACACACTTAAGGTTCGATGACGCTACCTTTATAGGGGATTGTTATACGAGGTTACCGAAGGTTGTTTGGAGTCCCGGATGAGATCCCGGAATTCACGAGGAGCTCTGGAATAGTCCTGAGGTAAAGAATTATATATAGGAAGTGAGGATTTGGTCGCCGGAATTGTTTCGGGCGACACCGGTAATGTACCGGGACCACCGAAAGGGTTCCGGGGGTCCACCGGGAGGGGACACCAGCCCCAAAGGCTAGCATTGTCCAAAAGGTGGAAGGGAACCAGCCCAGAGCGTGCTGGTGTGCCTCCCACGTAGGCCCAAGGCGCCACAAGAGAGGGAAGGGGGGAAACCCTAATGCAAATGGGCCTAAGGCCCATCTGGGGTGCGCCACCCCCCTCTCTCTTGCCCTGGTCGCCACCACCAGCCCTAGATGGGGCTGCCGCACCCTTTGGGGGTGGAACCCTAAAGGGGGCGCCCCCTCCCTCTCCTGCTATATATAGGGGAGGTTTTGGCTGATTTGAGACACACTAAATCTCTCTCTCGGCGCAGCCCTGCTTCTCCTGTTTCTCCTCTCCCACGGTTCTTGGCGAAGCCCTGTCGGGAGACCTCGTAGCTCCACCGCCACCACGTCGTCGTGATGCCGGAGCTCTCCCTCAACCTCTCCCTCCTCCTTGCTGGATCAAGGCGCGCGAGACATCACCCGGCGGTACGTGTGTTGAACGCGGAGGTGCCATGCTTCGGCACATAGATCAGAACCGACCGTGATCTGAATCACTGTGAGTGCGACTCCATTGACCGCGTTCATAGTAACGCTTCCGCTTAGCGATTTTCGAAGGTATGAAGATGCTCTACAACCTCTCTCATTGTTGGTCTGTCCATAGATAGATCCTTGTATGGCGTAGGAATTGTTTTAATTTACTACGTTCCCCAACAGTGGTATCAGAGCCAAGGTTCTATGCGTAGATTCTATGCACGTGTAGAACACAAAAGTTGTGGGCGCTGATTTTGTCAATTGCTTGTCGTTCTAGTCTTATCTTGATTTGGCGATATCGTGGGATGAAGCGGCCTAGACCGACTTTACACGTACTCTTACGTGAGAATGGTTCCACCGACAGACATGCACCAGTTGCATAAGTTGGCTAGCGGGTGTCTGTCTCTCCCACTTTAGTCGGATCAGATTCGATGAAGAGGGTCCTTATGAAGGGTAAATAGCATTGGCATATAAACATTGTGGCTGTCACGTAGGTAAGAAACGTTCTTGCTAGAAACCCAAATCAGCCACGTAAAACTTGCAACAACAATTAAAGGATGTCTAACTTGTATTTGCAGGGTATGCTATGTGATGTGATATGGCCAAAAGAATGTGATGTTGCATATGTGATGTATGAGATTGATCCTGTTCTTTTAATAGGATTCACAACTTGCATGTCGATGAGTATAACAACAGGAAGGAGCCATAGGAGTTGTCTTAATTTATTGTATGAGATGCAACTCCGTGTTGGTTACTTTACTTTATTGCTAAACGTTAGCTATAGTAGTAGAAGTAATAGATTCGCGTGACGACTTCATGGAGATCATGGTGTCATGCCGGTGACGATGATGATCATGGTGCCCCGAAGATGGTGATCAAAGGAGCAAGATGATAATGGCCATATCATGTCACTATATGATTGCATGTGATGTTTATCATGTTTTTTACATCTTATTGCTTAGAACGACGGTAGCAAAGATAAGATGATCCCTCATGAAAATTTTGAGGAAGTATTCCCCTAAGTGTGCAACGTTGCGAAGCATCGTTGTCTCGAAGCACCACGTGATGATCGGGTGTGATAGATTCTAACGTTCGCATACAACGGGTGTAAGCCAGTTTACACACGCAGAACACTTAGGTTGACTCGACGAGCCTAGCATGTACAGACATGGCCTCGAATACTGGAGACCAAAAGGTCAAACATGAGTCATATGGTTGATACGATCAACATGGAGATGCTCACCATTGATGACTAGTCCGTCTCACGAGATGATCGGACATGGGCTAGTCGATGTGGATCGTGTAACACTTGGATGACTAGAGGCATGTCGATCTAAGTGCGAGTTCATCATATGAACTTAATTATCATGAACAAAGTCACATAGGTCTTTGAAAATTATGTTGTAACTTACGCTATAGCTGTACGGTATTTGATACGTTCCTAGAGAAAATATAGTTGAAAGATAGAAGTAGCAATTATGTGGACTCGGTCCGTTAACTGAGGATTGTCCTCATTGCTAAACAGAAGGCTTATGTCCTTAACACACCGCTCGGTGTGCTGAACCCCAAGCATGATCTATGGATGCTGCAAACATCCGACATACACGTTTTTGATAACTACATGATAGTTCAGTGCATATTGCTTGAACGACTTAGAATTAAGGCGTTAAAGATGTTTCGAACGTCGCAGGACATACATGATGATCCAAGAGATGAAATTGGGATTTCATGCTCGTGCCCTTGTGGAGAGGTATGAGACCTCCGACAAGATTCGTTGTCTGCAAAAGTAAAGGAGAAGATCTCAATCATTGAGCATCTGCTCAGATTGTCTGAGTACTACAATCGCTTGAATCGAGTGGAAGTTGATCTTCAAGATGAGACAGTGATAGTTCTCCAAAGTCATTGACACCAAGCTACTAGAGCTTCGTGATGAACTATAACATATCAAGGAGGGATATGATGATCCTTGAGCTATTCGCGATGTTTGACACCGTGGAAGTAGAAATCGAAAAGGAGCATCAGTTGTTGATGGTTTGTGAAATCGCTAGTTTCAAGAAGGGAAAAGCCATGAAGGGATACTTCATTAAATGCAAACCAGTTGCTGCTCTAGTGAAGAGACCCAAGGTTGAACCCAAACCCGAGACTAAGTGCTTATGTAATGAGGGGAACGGTCATTGAAGAGGAACTACCCTAGACACTTGGTAGATGAGAAGGATGGCAAAGTCGACAAAAGTATATTGGATATACATGATATTGATGTGTACTTTACTAGTACACCTAGTAGCACCATGGTATTAGATACCGGTTCGGTTGTTAAGTGTTAGTAACTCGAAATAAAAGCTACGGAATAAACAGAGACTAGCTAAAGGCGAGGTGACGATGTGTGTTGGAAGTCTTTCCAAGATTGATATGATCACACATCGCATGCTCCCTCTACCATCGAGATTAGTGTTAAACCTAAGTAATTGTTATTTGGTGTTTGCGTTGAGCATAGACATGATTGGATTATGTTAATGACAAATACGATTATTCATCTAAAGAGAGTAATGGTTATTCTGTTTACTTGAATGATACCTTCAATGGTCTTCCACCTAAAATGAATGGTTTATTGAATCTCGATTGTAGTGATACACATGTTCATAATATTGTTGCCAAAATATACAAAGTAGTAATGATAGTAACACTTACTTGTGGCACTGTTGTTTGAGACATATTGGTATAAAATGCATGAACAAGCTCCATGCCGATGGATCATTTGACTCACTTGATTTTTGAATCACTTGACACATGCAAATCATACCACATGGGCAAGATGACTGAAGACCTCTTTTTCCAGTGAGATGGAACAAGAATGTAGCTTGTTGGAAGTAATACATTTTGATGTGTGCAGTCCGATGAGTACTGAGGCACGCAGTGGATATCGTTATGTTCATACATCACAAATGATTTGAGTAGATACTAGTGTATTTAGTTGAAGAAACACATGTCTGAATTATTGAAAAAGGTTCAAGTAATTTCAGAGTGAAGTTGAAGTTCATCATGACAAGAGGATAATATGTCTACGATGTGATCGGGGAGGTAATCATATATATCCGAGTCACGAGTTTGGTAAACATTTAAGACAAGGTGAAAATTGTTTCACGTGAAAAATGTTTCACAACTCATGCCACATAGAACACCATAGTCTGATGGTGTGTTTGTATGTCATAATCATGCACTGTTAGATATAGTGCATACGATGATATTTCTCATCAAATTACCACTATCGTTTATGGGTTAGGCATTAGAGACAAGCGTATTCACTTTGAATAGGGCACCCCTCAATTCCGTTGAGGTGACACCGTATGAACTATGGTTTAGAGAAACCTTAGTTGTCATTTCTTAAGAGTTTGGGGGCTGCGATGCTTATGTGAAAGAGTTTCAGCCAGATAAGCTTGAACCCAAAAGCGGATAAATGCATCGTCATAGGACACCCAAAACAGTTGGGTATACCTCCTATCTCAGATCCGGAAGCAAAGTGTTTGCTTCTAGAAATGGGTCCTTTCTCGAGGCAAGGTTTCTCTTGAAAGAGTTGAGTGGGAGTATGGTGGATACTTTATGAGGTTATTGAACCATCACTTCAACCAGTGTGTGGCAGGGCGCAGGAAGTTGTTCCTGTGGCGCCTACACCAACTGAAGTGGAATCTTATGATGGTGATCATGAAGTTTTAGATCAAGTCACTGCCAAAACCCTCGTAGGCAGACAAGGATGCGTACTACTACAGAGTGGTATGGTAAACCTGTCTTAGAGGTCATGTTGTTGGACAACAATGAACCTACGAGATATGGAGAAGCGATGGTGGGCCCGGATTCCAACAAATGGCTGGAGGCCATGAAATCCGAGAGAGGATCCATGTGTGAAAAACAAAGTATAGACTTTGGAGGAACCACTTGATGGTCATAAGACTATTAATTGTGAATGGATCTTTAAAAGGAAGAGAGACGATGATGGTGAAAAGTCAACATTAAGAAAGTTCGACTTGTCACAAAGGTGTTTTCGACAAAGTTCAAAGAGTTGACTACGATGAGACTTTCTCACTCGTAGCGATGCTGAAAGTCTGTTGAAATTATGTTAGCAGTTGCTGCATCATTTATGAAATATTGCAGATAGTATGTCAAAATATTGTTTCCTCAACGGTTTCCTTGAGGAAAGGTTGTATGTGATACAACCAGAAGATTTCGTCGATCCTAAAAGGTGCTAACAAGTATGCAAAGCTCCAGCGATCCTTCTATGGACTGTAGCAAGCATCTCGGAGTTGAAATATACACTTTGATGAGATGATCAAAGTTTTTGGTTCTATAAAAAGTTTGTAAGAAACTTGTATTTCCAAAAGGTGAGTGGGAGCAATATAGAATTTCTGATGAATATATGTGGTTGACATACTGTTGATCAGAAATAATGTAGAATTTTTGCAAATCATAAAGGGTTGTTTGAAATGAGTTTTTTCAAAGGAAAACCTAGATGTAGCTACTTGAGAGTTGAGCATCAAGATCTATAAAGATAGATCAAAGTGCTTAATGGAAATTTCAACGAAATGCATGCCTTGACAAGTTTTTGAAGGGTTTCAAAATAGATTAGCAAAGAAGGAGTTCTTGGCTATGTTGCAAGGTGTAAATTTGAGTACGACTCAAAGCCCGACCATGCCAGAAGAAAGAGAAAGGACGAATGTTGTCCCCTGTGCATCAACCATAGGCTCTACAAGTATTCTATGCTGAGTACCGCACCTAAAGCGTGCCTTGCCATGAGTCAGTCGTGGGGTACAAGAGTGGTCGAGGAACGGATCACTTGAGAGTGGTCGAAGTTATCCTTAGTAACCAATGGATGATACGTGTCAAACGTATCTATAATTTTTTATGGTTTCATGTTGTTATCTTGTCTTCTTTGGATGTTTTATGTAACTTTTATATCTTTTTTGGGACTAACTTACTAATTCAGTGCCAAGTGCCAGTTCCTGTTTTTTCTGTGTTTTTGACTCTTTTGAGATCTGATTTTGGAACGGAGTCCAAACGGAAGAAAAACCCCGAAATAATTTTTTCCCGAACGGAAGAAGATCAGGGGGCCTTTGGGCCAAGCTAGGTGGGCTCCAGGGAGCCCACAAGCCCCCACTCCGCCACCAGGGGGGAGGCGGTGGTGGGCAGGCTTGTGGCCTCCCTGGTCGCGCCCTGACCTAGCTCTTTGGCCTATAAATTCCCAAATATTCCACAAAAAATCAGGGGAGCCTCGAAAATGCTTTTCCGCCGCTGCAAGCTTCCGTTTCCGCGAGATCTCATCTGGAGACCCTTCCCGGCACCCTGCCGGAGGGGACTTTGGAGTTGGAGGGCTTCTTCAACAACAGCATCGCCCCTCCAATGACTCGTGAGTAGTTCACTTCATACCTACGGGTCTGTAGTTAGTAGATAGATGGCTTCTTCTCTCCCTTGGATCTTCAATACAAAGTTCTCCATGATCTTCATGGAGATCTATCCGATGTAATCTTCTTTGGCGGTTTGTTTGTCGAGATCCGATGAACTGTGGATTTGTGATCAGATTATCTATGACATATATTTGAGTCTTTGTTGATTTCTTATATGCATGATTTGATATCCTTGTAAGTCTCTCCGAGTCTTGGGTTTTGTTTGGCCAACTAGATCTATGATTCTTGCAATGGGAGAAGTGCTTGGTTTTGGGTTCTACCATGTGGTGACCTTTCCCAGTGACAGCAGGGCCAGCAAGGCACATATCAAGTAGTTGCCATCAAGGGTAAAAAGATGGGGTTTTCATCATTGGATTGAGATTATCCCTCTACATCATGTCATCTTGCTTAAGGTGTTACTCTGTTCTTATGGACTTAATACACTAGATGCATGCTGGATAGCGGTCGACGTGTGGAGTAATAGTAGTAGATGCAGACAGTATCGGTCTACTTGTTTTGGACGTGATGCCTATAGATATAATCATTGCATAGATATCCTCACGACTTTGCGCGGTTCTATCAATTGCTCGATAGTAATTTGTTCACCCACCGTCTACTTGCTTTCATGAGAGAAGCCACTTGTAAACACTACGGCCCCCGGGTCTATTCACATCCATCGTTTACATCTCCGCTTTTACTTTGCTTTGTTACTTTGTTGCTTTCAGTTCTCACTTGGCAAACAATCTATAAGGGATTGACAACCCCTTCATAGCGTTGGGAGCAAGTTTTTGTGTTTGTGCAGGATCTTGAGATAGTTCTGCACTGGATTGATACCTTGGTTCTCGAACTGAGGGAAATACTTACCACCGCTATGCTACATCACCCTTTCCGCTTCGAGGGAACAACAACGCAAGGCTCCAAGGCCACGGGGGAAATCCTTTGCACACTTGCCTAGGAAGTCCCTTAAGGCGTAGCCGCAGCAGAAAGATCAAGCCAAGTATTCTCCCGTTGATGTGCCTATTTCTGGCACCGTTGGAAGGTCTTTTGTTGCAGTAGCAGAAGTATTTCTGGCGCCATTGCCAGGGAGGAGAAATCAACATCTATCCAAGTAGGTCTCACAAACTCTTCTCTTGCATTTACTTTTGTTGCCAGTTGCCTCTCGTTTTCCTCTCCCCCACTTCACATTTGTCGTTTTCATTTTCCTTTCTCCTTTGCCTTTTTCCGTTCGCCCTTCTTCTGCTCGCTTTCTGTTTGCTTGTGTTATCATGTGCCTTCTTTTAGCTTGCATCTTTGCTTGCTAAAAATCCATTGATATGGATCCTCATCCACTAGCTAGTCTCTTTAAGAGACCCACTATTGTGGAACGAATTGCTAGTGAGTTGAGGGCAATTGATTATTTTTATGGAGTTTTGCTTGAGATGCGTGAATCTGAAAATCGTGATGAAGAAATTCATGAAGTGATTCACGAGGGCTCCTTGGATGAAAAGCATGATTGCAATGATTTCACTATAAATCCTATTAGTGAAAATCATGCTAAAAATATGCAAAACCCTAAGCTTGGGGATGCTAGTTGTGCTATGTCCCCTAGTTGTTGCAATAATCATGATTGGGGTGATGATCTCTCTTATGATCTTGAAAATTTGTTTAAACCTCATGATGAATATGATATTTGCAATGATATTGAAAGTGGGTTTGGAGAAGTCATGACTTTAGTTGATGATAATCCCACTATTTTTGAAGAGCGTCAACTTTGCATGCATGTGGATCATGAAAAGAATATCCTATGGGTAGCTATATTGTTGAATTTAATATGATCCCACTTGTAATTGCTATGAGAGAGGAAAATATTTTGGTAGAAACTTTCATGTTACCAAATTACCTCTCGTTATGTGGAGATTGCATTTCTCTCTTTCTTCTTCCTTGCATATGGCAACTATTGGTTGTCTTGACAATCTATTTTCCTATAAAATGCCTATGCATAGGAAGTATGTTAGACTTAGATGTGATTTTCAAAAGCTTTATGATGCTCTCGTTGTGCTTCAACTCTTGTGTTTTGTGTGAGCATCATTGAATGCCTAGCTAAGGGCGTTAAACAAAAGCGCTTGTTGGGAGGCAACCCAACGAATCTATCCTTTTTTATTTATGTTTTGTGTTTTCCACACTTTCATAATTCTGTTATGATTGTGTTTTTTGTGTTTCTTTTTGCGTTTATGCCAAGCAAAACCGTTATGATTAGTCTTGGGGATGATCGTTTGGTTATGCTGGAAAAGACAGAAACTTTCTGCTCATGAAAAGAATTTTGATTTCTTTTCTGTAAGAGCTTTGAGTTGATTCTCTTTGCTTCCGATTTCTACGCAAATTCTTCAGACTGCCGTAATATTTCAGAATTTTTGAAGTACCACGGGTATCCGAAATATACAGATTGCTACAGACTGGTCTGCTGTTAACAAATTCTGTTTTTGTTGTGTTGGTTGTTTATTTTGATGAAACTATGGATAGTATCGGGGGGTATTAGCCATGGAAGATTGAAAGTACAGTAACCCAACATCAACACAAGTAGAATTTAAGTTTGCTACAGTACCTAAGGAAGTGGTGGTTTGCTTTCTTGTACTAACGTTATCACGAGTTTCTGTTTAAGTTTCGTGTTGTGAAGTTTTCTAGTTTTGGGTGAAGTTCTTATGGACAAAGAGATAAAGAGTGGCAAGAGCTCAAGCTTGGGGATGCCCAAGGCACCCCAAGATATTTAAGGATGCCGTAAAAGCCTAAGCTTGGGGATGCCCCGGGAAGGCATCCCCTCTCTCGTCTTCAATCCATCGGTAACGTTTCTTGGGGCTATATTTTATTCACCACATGTTATGTGTTTTTGCTTGGAGCGTCTTGTATCGTAGGAGTCTTTTATTTTTGTTGTGTCACAATTATACTTTCTGCACACCTAGAGAGAGATACATGCACACACCGTGATTTTGTCGAGCTTCACTTATATCTTTTGGTAGACAATTCAGCTCACATGTGCTTCACTTATATCTTTTGAGCTAGATACTTTTGCTCTATGTACTTCACTTATATCTTTTAGAGCACAGCGGTGCGTTGCTTGGTAGTTAATCTATGCTTTGAAAGTAGTCTCAAAAGGGGTAGTTATCCAGAGGGATACGAAAACTTCCACCTTCATGTGCATTGAATAATTAGAGAAGTTTGATTGATCTCAATTAGTTTTGAGTTGTGGTTATGGTAATATTAAAGTCATGCTAGTAAGGTGTTGTGGATCTACAAATACTTGTGTTGAAGTTAGTGGTTCCCGTAGCATGCACATATGGTGAACCACCATGTGATGAAATCTGAGCATGATTATTCTATTGATTGTCATCCTTTGCGTGGCGGTCGGGATCGCGCGATGGTTTATACCTACCAACCCTTCCCCTAGGAGTATGCGTTGAATGCTTTGTTTCGATTACTAATAAATTTTTTGCAACAAGTATATGAGTTCTTCATGGCTAATGTTGAGTCCATGGTTTAGATGCACTTTCACCTTCCACCATCACTATCTTCTTAGTGCCGTGCAACTTTCGCCGGTGCACAAAACACACCATTAGCCTCCCTCAAAACAGCCACCATACCTACCTACTATGGCTTTTTCAAAGTCATTCCGAGATATATTGCCATGCAACTACCACCATGACATATGCCACCACGTCTACATTGCCATTGCATGATCATAAGATAGCTAGCATGATGTTTCCATTGATGTCTATGCCATGCTAGATCATTGCCATGGTACACTACCGAAGGCATTCCATATAGAGTTATCGTTACTCTAAGTTTTGAGTTGAAAGTGTGATGGTCATCATTAATGGAGCATTGTCCCATGTGAGGAAATAAAAGAGGCCAAAGAATCCCACCCAAAAAAAAGAGGCCAAAGAGCCCACCAAAATAAAAAAAATGAGAGAAAAAGAGAGAAGGGACAATGCTACCACTTTCTCCACACTTGTGCATATTAAGCACCATGATCTTCATGATTGAGAGTCTCTCGTTTTGTCACCACCATATATCTAGTGGGATATTTTCATTATATAACTTGGCTTGTATATTCCTATGATAGGCTTCCTCAAAATTGCCTTAGGTCTTCGTGAGCAAGCAAGTTGGATGCACACCCACTAGTTTTCTTTAAGAGCTTTCACATACTCATAGCTCTAGTGCGTCAATTGTATGGCAATCCTACTCATTCACATTGATATCAATTGATGAGCATCTCCACAGCTCATTGATATGCCTAGTTAATGTGACTATCTTCTCCTTTTTGTCTTGCAATCTCCACTACATTCCACACCATCTATAGTGCTATAACCATGGCTCACGCTCATGTATTGCGTGAGAGTTAAAAAGGTTTGAGAAAGTAAAGGTGTGAAACAATTACTTGGCCAATACCAGGGGTGTGCATGATTTAAATTCATTGTGCAATGATGATAGAGCATAGCCAGACTATATGCTTTTGTAGGGATAACTTTCTTTTGGCCTTGTTATTTTGAAAGTTCATGATTGCTTTGCTAGTTTGCTTGAATTATTATTGTTTCCACGTCAATAGCAAACTATTGCTTTGAATCTAATGGATCTGAACATTCACGTCACATAAGAGGAATTACAAAGGACACCTATGCTAGGTAGCATGAAAGCATGAAAAATTCATTCTTATCACTTCCCTACTCGAGGACGAGCAGGAGTTAAGCTTGGGGATGCTTGATACGTCTCAAACGTATCTATAATTTTTTATGGTTGCATGTTGTTATCTTGTCTTCTTTGGATGTTTTATGTACCTTTTATATCTTTTTTGGGACTAAATATTAATTCTGTGCCAAGTGCCAGTTCCTATTTTTTCCGTGTTTTTGACTCTTTTCTGATCTGATTTTGGAACGGAGTCCAAACGGATGAAAAAACCCGAAATGATTTTTTTCCCGAACGGAAGAAGATCAGGGGGCCTTTGGGCCAAGCCAGGTGGGCTCCAGGGAGCCCACAGGCCCCCACTCCGCCACCAGGGGGAGGCGGCGGTGGGCAGGCTTGTGGCCTCCCTAGCCACCCCCTGACCTAGATCTTTGGTCTATAAATTCCCAAATATTCCGCAAAAAATCCGGGGAGCCTCGAAAATACTTTTCCGCCGCCGCAAGCTTCCGTTTCTGCGAGATCTCATCTAGAGACCCTTGCCGGCACCCTACCGGAGGGGACTTTGGAGTTGGAGGGCTTCTTCATCATCATCATTGCCCCTCCAATGACTCGTGAGTAGTTCACTTCAGACCTACGGGTCTGTAGTTAGTAGCTAGATGGCCTCTTCTCTCTCTTGGATCTTCAATACAAAGTTCTCCATAATCTTCATGGAGATCTATCCGATGTAATCTTCTTTGGCGGTGTGTTTGTCGAGATCCGATGAATTGTGGATTTGTGATCAGATTATCTATGATATATATTTGAGTCTTTGCTGATTTCTTATATGCATGATTTGATATCCTTGTAAGTCTCTCTGTGTCTTGGGTTTTGTTTGGCCAACTAGATCTATGATTCTTGCAATGGGAGAAGTGCTTGGTTTTGGGTTCTACCATGTGGTGACCTTTCCCAGTGACAGCAGGGGCAGCAAGGCACACATCAAGTAGTTGCCATCAGGGGTAAAAAGATGGGGTTTTCATCATTGGTTTGAGATTATCCCTCTACATCATGTCATGTTGCTTAAGGTGTTACTCTGTTCTTATGGACTTAATACACTAGATGCATGCTGGATAGCGGTCGACGTGTGGAGTAATAGTAGTAGATGCAGACATTATCGGTCTACTTGTTTTGGACGTGATGCATATAGATATAATCATTGCATAGATATCGTCACGACTTTGCTCGGTTCTATCAATTGCTCGACAGTAATTTGTTCACCCACCGTCTACTTTCTTTCATGAGAGAAGCCACTAGTAAACACTACGGCCCCCGGGTCTATTCACATCCATCGTTTACATCTCCGCTTTTACTTTGCTTTGTTACTTTGTTGCTTTCAGTTCTCACTTGGCAAACAATCTATAAGGGATTGACAACCCCTTCATAGCGTTGGGAGCAAGTTTTTGTGTTTGTGCAGGACCTTGAGATACTCCTCCACTGGATTGATACCTTGGTTCTCAAACTGAGAGGAAATACTTACCACCGCTATGCTACATCACCCTTTCCGCTTCGAGGGAACACCAACGCAAGGCTCCAAGGCCACGGGGGAAATCCTTTGCACACTTGCCTAGGAAGTCCCTTAAGGCGTAGCCGCAGCAGAAAGATCAAGCCAAGTATTCTCCCGTCGACGTGCCTATTTCTGTCACCGTTGGAAGGTATTTTGATGCCGTAGCAATGGACTAAAGAATTTCTCAATTATGGAGGTGATTAAAGAGTTCGTCGTAAAGGAGTTACGTCGATGCACGCTTTGTCACTAATCCGGAGGACTATGAGTAGTAAACCGGATTCGTATAGTGGAGCAATCATTTGGAATGGTTCCAGATGGGGCGTAGTAGCATCTATAGGATGATGTAGAGATTTGTAAAGCACGCACGGATCTGAAAGGTTCAAACCCGTTGACTATAAATCTCTCTCATAAGCAAGACACAATCAAACCCTAGAACTGTATGGGTGTTGAATTCATTGCAATCACATAGTGATGTGAACTAGATTATTGACTCTAGTGCAAGTGGGAATTGTTGGAAATATGCCCTAGAGTCAATAATAAAATGGTTATTATCATATTTCCTTGTTCATGATAATCGTCTATTGTTCATGCTATAATTGTATTAATAGGAAACAGTAATACATGTGTGGATAAATAGATCACAATGTGTCCCTAGCAAGCCTCTAGTTGGCTAGCTCGTTGATCAATAGATGATCATGGTTTCCTAATCATGCACATTGGATGTCATTGATAACGGTATCACATCATTAGGAGAATGATGTGATGGACAAGACCCAATCCTAAGCATAGCACTAGATCGTGTTGTTCGTATGTTAAAGCTTTTCTAATGTCAAGTATCTTTTCCTTCGACCGTGAGATTGTGCAACTCCCAGATACCGTAGGAGTGCTTTGGGTGTATCAAACATCACAATGTAACTAGGTGACTATAAAGCTGCACTACGGGTATCTCCGAAAGTATCTGTTGGGTTGGTACGAATCAAGATCGGGATTTGTCACTCCGTGTGACGGAGAGGTATCTCTGGGCCCACTCGGTAGAACATCATCATAATGATCTCAATGTGACTAAGGAATTAGTCACGGGATGATGTGCTACGGAACGAGTAAAGAGACTTGCCGGCAACGAGATTGAACAAGGTATGGGGATACCGACGATCGAATCTGGGGCAAGTTCTATACCGGTAGACAAAGGGAATTGTTTACGGGATTGATTGAATCCTTGACATCGTGGTTCATCCGATGAGATCATCGTGGAACATGCGGGAGCCACCATGGGTATCCAGACCCCGCTGATGGTTATTGGCCGGAGAGGTGTCTCGGTCAGGTCTGCATGCCTCCCGAACCCGTAGGGTCTACACACTTAAGGTTCGATGATGCTAGGGTTTTAGGGAATTGTTATACGAGGTTACCGAAGGTTGTTCGGATTCCCGGATGATATCCCAGACGTCACGAGGAGCTCCGGAAAAGTCCGGATATAAAGAATTATATATAGGAAGTGAGGATTTGGTCGCCGCACTACAACAAACACCCCCTATAGCAACACATGTCTAGCAACGAGATAACACAATGTGTTGCTGGAATAAACCCACCTTCCCGAGTTAGCGCTAATCTCCCGTACCCACCTCCATCTCTACCCACCTGGTATCTTTTTGCGCTGTCAAGTCTCGTGCACGAAGGGTGAAATCTCCCTTCATTAAAAAATATCGACGGACACACCGTATAGCCAAGGCTCCCACCACCGCGGCACCGCCGCCGCCTCCTCTCCCTCGGCCACTTGCACCTGTTCCTACGCCAAGCTCGCCTCCCTCACCAATTTGTCCACTCGTCCGGGCACACACTACATCATCGCCCATCCTCCCGCGTCAGGGAAGGCATGGCCACTGGTGTTCTTCCGCGCGACCGTAGATGTAGATGCCGTCGCTGTTCTTCGGCATGACCATAGATGCAGACGCCGTTGTTGTTCATCCGCACAGCCAGACACGACGCCAGTATCGACGGACCCATCCTCCACAACAACGCCATTTCAGCAGGCCTTATTTTGTCCCTCCCGCATCTGCAGTTTATTTGTACCCTAGTTAGGCTTTGTTCGGTTCAATTTATTCCCCAAAGAGAACTAATGAACACATGGATTGATTGGATTCCTGCATGTCACTCGGATCTCTTTAGAGATTGAATCCCTTTCAACAACTATTCTCGTTCATATAAATATTGTTTGGTTATATACAGGATTTGAGTTTTTGAAAGGGATTAATTATTATATCACGATGATAGACAACAAAACACAGAGATGTGGAGGTAGCAACTTAAATTAGGGGTGGGACAATCGTAAGTGCCATTACTTTACTGTTTGTACCTACAGTTCTGCTTCTTGATTCTCCTATGTGATTACTTTACCTCGGGTCATTGATTTTAGGTGGCTCTTTCAAATTATAAGTGGATATAACATGAGGTATCTATCATGTTTTTGTTTTTGTTGTTTCAATTGCTTTCCTCTTATCTCTAATGAACTTATTTATCATATAGCTCACTTTGTTTCCTGACTGAACCACATCTGGACCAAGATGCACTTGCCTCATTGTAGTTCTATTTACAGTAGGGAGAGATTGTGCCTTTTGCATGTAACAAATGAATTCATGGCATGTGTGCTCAGCTCAACTACCTTGGATTCTATACATGATTTTTAAGGAAATGTCTTGTCTAATACACAAATGCCGAAGCATGGATGTTTCTGCACCCAACACAAGTGGCCTCTTCTCAATCTTGTTTTCTTTTCACAATTTTTGTTTTACTCCATATCAGTTAACTTGAGTGTATGCTTCTGACAACTGAATATCAAGCGTCTTATTGTGCCCTCACAACTAGTCATTCTATCAATCAGGTATGCCTAATCATTCTTTGAAAAGACTATATGGTTGTGTCCCAGGATCCATGTGCGATTTTCATGTGCGGGGTAATAATAAAATGCATCTCCACAAGTAATGGCTAACTAATGATAACCTTGATCTTACAAGCTACCTAGCTGTTATGCGTATCAAGTGGCCGGGTTTGGGAGTATTACACGTGCACTGCCTTGGTTCTCGAAAATAGTTTAGATGTGTCCTCGTATGCTTAAATTTTGCTAGAGGTGAAATGAAATCTCTTAGCTATAAGATAAAAAAGTAATATACAGACGATTCTACACTAGATTAGATAGGGTGATAATCTACTTATTCCTTTCTTCCTTCTTTTAGTTTGGTTGCCTCTCACCAAGTTTTATTGAAGAGAACATGTGGCCATGATTTGATAACTCCGTCTGTCCCAAATATGATGATACTTTTATCTTGTTGTTACTTCTACAGGTTCTGAGAATCTTATTCATGGATCTGAGAATTATAATTTGTGACTATGTAGTTCTCAGGTAACTCTGAAGTTCTGTGTGATGTAGATTATTTAAGCATTGTCAAGTTGTTCGCACTGAGATTTTCTCCTAATACATCATAGCAAGCATGACTAATGAATCATCCCAAGTTGAGTACTACATGAGTAATGCGACACAAAGATAATTAGTATAGAGACCTCTGGAAAATAGAGATATTCAATTTGGTAGTAGTCGGTACTATTGGCTACCTAATTGTCATTTGTCGGTTGCTAAATCATCCCATTGTTAATACAATATAATGTTTGGATATTTTTTAGTAGTAAAGACAAGCTGATAGTTTTCGTAATGAACAGCTCCATCCGACAGGTCAAAGGTGCTTGGTGTTTTGCTGATCAAAGATGAAAAATAAATCAGTACCCTGTTTTGTTGATCAAAGATGAAAAATAAATCAGTACCCTGTTTTGTTGATCATAGATGAAAAATAAATCAGTACCCAGATATAGGTTGCATAATCTGCAATCCTATTTAAGAAATTCAAGTTAAATAAGATTCTCTATTAAGATTATTGGTTAGCCCCACATATATATATAAATCTAAGTCCTGGTTAATCACATTTGTACATTGGCCATTTAAATTTTACTTCTATATTAGCCTGATTTTTCTACTATAAGTTACTCATCTTGTAATGTTGTTGTAGATCACCAAGATAAATTGATGACGCATGGCTGAGATGTTGTCTGGAATGTTAAGAATGGAGCTACTACAAGATAACTAGAATGTCAATTTAGGATCAATGCTTCAAATATTATAGTCGACTGCAAAATCAAGAACCGGTCCACTACTAGATATAGTTTCACCTCCTGTATTCGTTGGATCATGTTCTCTGTAACACAACATAGTGGGTCTAATACTATATGAGATCTGTAATCTTTGGATCGTGTTCATTGTAAAGTAATAGTTGATTAAATAAATGAAATCTTTCGGTTTGTTATAATGTGCATCTATGCACTATGGGCATTGACCAAATAATTATGGATGACAATATATAAAATGTCATTAATTGTCCATGCTATCACATGAAGATTAAAGTAGTTTCAAAGCTTCATTATGTCCATTTAAAGATCCTTTTGTGCAGGGTTTACACCAACACATTTGAAGTGTTGTTGGGCTATAGCTTTATATGTTGCTACCTAACAACGCTTCTACGCATCGTTTACCAACGCATGCATATACGTTGTTGTAGATCCTTCCAACGCCACCTATGGCAATGCATACTAGTCTGTTGGTGTAGACCTTAGCAACACATATATCGACATAGGACAACACATTGATGCGTTGCTGTAGGGGGGTTCTTGTTGTAGTGCGGAATTGTTTCGGGCGACACCGGTAATGTACCGGGACCATATAAAGGGTTTAGGGGTCCACCGGGAGGGGCTACCAGCCCCAAAGGCTAGCATGGGCCAAAAGGTGGAATGGAACCATCCCAGAGTGGGCTGGTGTGCCTGCCACCTAGGCCCAAGGCGCCACAAGAGAGGGAAGGGGGGAAACCCTAGTGCAGATGGGCCTAAGGCCCATCTCGGGTGCGCCACCCCCTCTCTCTTTCCGTGGCCGCCACCACCAGCCCTAGATGGGGCTGCCGCACCCTTTGGAGGTGTGAACCCTAAAGGGGCCGCCCCTCCCTCTCCCCCTATATATAGTGGAGGTTTTGGCTGATTTGAGACACACGAAATCTCTCTCTCGGCGCAACCCTGCTTCTCCTCTTTCTCCTCTCCCACGGTGCTTGGCGAAGCCCTGCCGGGAGACCTCGTAGCTCCACCGCCACCACGCCATCCTGATGCTGGAGCTCTCCCTCAACCTCTCCCTCCTCCTTGCTGGATCAAGGTATGGGAGACGTCACCGGGCTGTACGTGTGTTGAACGCGAAGGTGCCGTGATTCGGCACATAGATCGAAACCGGTCGCAGTCTGAATCGATGTGAGTACGAATCCATCGACCGCGTTCATAGTAACGCTTCCGCTTAGCGATCTTCAAAGGTATGAAGATGATATGCAACCTCTCTCGTTGCTGGTCTCTCCATAGATAGATCCTTGTATGGCGTAGGAAAATTTTGAATTTACTACGGTCCCCAACATCTAGCACTTCCACCATCATGAGGAGAAAGTCGGGGTGGCCCCCATCACCATAGGCCCGCGGCACTGCGGGGGCGTCCTGTTGAGGCAGTGAACCGCGGCGCCCGCGTACAGGGCTAGCTCTCAGGACTGTTGAGCGCCCTGCTCCTCCATGCGGCGTGCATGCGCTGCGTCGTCTTTGGCCGCGTGTACGTTGTCGGCGGCTTTGCCAAACTGGGCCTCGAGTGACTTCAGCTCCTCCTTGGCCTCCCCCTCACTCCTCGAGGAGGCCTCCAGTGCGACTTGGGCCCCTCGCAGATGGGCCCTGAGCATGCTTGCCTCCTCTTGGAGCACGTCATACTTCAGTTGGAGGAAGGCCTCCCTCGTGGAGAGCTCGTCGTGGTACTCCTCTAGGGCATCTACCCGCTCATGAGCAACCCTCGTGTTTGCGTCAGGCAAGGCCTCCTCGCATGCCACCTCAAGGGTGGCCTCATCGGCAAGGACGCGCCTCTCTAAGGCCTTGAGGCACTCGTGCTCCTCCTCCTAGTTGCGGGCGATCTAGTTGGCCTCCCACTCATGACTGCACACGATCGCCTCCCGCTGGATGATGGTGGTCTCCCTGAGAGTTAGGTCCACCCAGCACCTGAGGCCATGAAGAGTGAGTGTGGCTCTCACGACCGCGCGCTCCCGAGGTTCCGTCGCCGCCTTGACTGGGATCGAGGGCCCCTCGAGCCCCACCGGCTCGGGCGCCGAGGAAGAAGCTTCACCGACCGAAAGCGTGTTGGGAAGCGCCCCCAGCACGGCGCTCTTGGGCCTCGTTGGCGCAGGCGCCATCGAAAGCTCGGGAATCACGCTCGTTAGATCAAGCAAGGTGTGTGGGGGCAGGCGATAACGGCGGCACACTTACTCATCGCTGGAGACCCAGCGCCCGCGCACTGAGGGCCATGTACGTGCTTTGGCACTCGTGGTGTCTCCGTTGGACGCCATGAAGAAAGTGAAGGCCAAGTTTTCTTAAGGACGGCAAAGAAACAGAATAAGAAGGCAGACGAACCGTGCACTGGTGGATCCGACCCTAGCGCGCGGTGCTTTTTAGAAACACAGCCATGGCCCCTGAGGCGTCGGTGGGGTGAAGGCAACGAATGCCCCGTTGGGTGCTGCAACCCAGGCCTGACCCACGGACAGCAGGGGCTGGCTCCTCCCCATTCCACCAACGAACCACGCCATGCATGGCGTGGGCCCAGGGCGATCTTGCGTGGGACAAATGGCATGGATGGGTAGTGCCGGTCGAGGGAGCAATAACGACCGGTGTTGTGCACAAGGCGCGTGATGGCTCGCTTGGAGCGGCTCCCGAGGCGTTGCGGGAAGGAGGGATCCCATGTCGTGTTCGCTGTAGCACGTTGAGCCAGGCCCGTAGGAGGTTAGGGCCCACATCACCTCGACCCTCCCGTGGGAAGAATCATACTCAACGCGGGTCCGGGGACTATTGTCAAGCCCCTAGGACCGGGGGAACCCAGGCTCGTCGGCGTCCGACCCCGGACACGACGCGGCAGGATGAACCTGGTTCGGCGTGTCAGTGAGCCCGACAAGGAAAAACCTCGTGAGGACCCGTGCCTCGCGAGGCGTGTGCTTGGAGACCATCGCCAAAGGCCTCGAGAGGGTGTCTGCTGCGAGGTTTCCCCCTGAGACCCCCGTGGAGTAGGTCTGACGATGGCGACTTGGTCGGGGCCCACGACTCGTCTCCTTCACGTGTACACGGAGGCTTCCCCTTCCGTGCTATGAAAGGTGGTACATGTGGCATGCACCCCACAACGACCCCCAAGGGTTTCCCGTTCAGTGCAAGGAAGCTAAATATGGAGGCTTCGCAGGAGGAAGGTCATCCCCGAGCCCACCAACACGTCATGAAGAGAACTTTTGCAGGCGAAGACCGCCTTTGTCACGGCGGACTATAGTCATGTCCCCTTACAAAAATGGCCATCGTGGCAACCCTTCCCGCCAATGTTTTTGGGGGAACAGGACCAAGGCCCATGTATAGGAGAGGTCCGGCCTCCGTAGTGGTCAATCCAACCTCACCCCAAGCTATGTCAAGAACCCACCTTTGTACTTGTCTTCCACCTCAAGCAACCCCATCACAAGAAGGAGTAGGGTTTTACACCGCGAGGTGGCCTGAACCTGGGTAAACTGTCGTGTGCTCCGCTTCGTCCTCCTGGTTCGTGCTACCATAGGATCGCCGTGAGACTGAGAGGTAGAATAGGGTAGGAGAGCAAGCGCACCCAAGTGTTCGAACCTTTCCTTGGGTCTACGGAGCCCCAATTACGACAGTTATGATACTTCCATGACGATAATTGCGACAAAAACATGTATCATCATAGATGTGGTGGGCTCCTACTTCTATGACAAAAATGTGATAGAAAATGCAGTTTTCATCCTAGGCGGGTTGATACGTCTCCAACGTATCGATAATTTATGAAGTATTCATGCCATATTTACCTATGTTTACAATACTTTTATATGGTTTTGATGCATTTATATGATTTAATTAGAATTAACCTGGACTAACACTGTTTTCAGCGGAATTATCATGGCGTTGTTTTTATGTAGAAAATTAAAGTTCTCGGAACCACCCGAAACTTTTTAACTATTTTTTCTCGACAATATGAGAAATACCGGAGTGACGAAACACCGAAGGGGGGAGCTGCTGGCCACATGCCAATTGGGTGCGCCCACCCCCTAGGGAGCGCCCTCATATCTTGTGGGCCCCTTGTGGGTGTGGTTAGCATGATTCCAATGCAAAAAAATCCTATATATACAGAAAACCTCAGAAATAAACCGAGAACTTCCACTTCGCTGCTGCAAGCTCCTGTATCGAGGAAAACCCATTCGGAACCCTATTCTGGGACCCTACCGGAGGGGGAAATCATTATCGAAGGCCATCTTCGTCATATCGACGATCTCCATGACGAGGAGGGGGTAGTTCACCCTCGGGGCTGAGGGTATGTATTAGTAGCTGTGTGATCTCTCTCTCTCTCCCTCTCATGTTCTTGAGATGTCAAGATCTTGATGTATCATGAGCTTTGTTAATATAGTTGGTCATATGATGTTCAACCCTTGCTATCTTGATGTGATGGATTGAGTATTTCCCTTTGAGATTTTGTTATGTTGGATTCAGTATTTTATTTGAGATCACTTGATGTATGTATTACATGTCGATACCCGTGGTGAAAATTGGTGCTCTATTGGTTCACTTGATATATATTTTGGTACTCGACTTGTGGATTTCTGTGGTGATAATGGGGTACTCTATGCATAGGGGTTTATACACGTTCTTGTCCTACTTTCTCTGATAGAAATCTTGGTTACTCTTTGAAGATCTTTGTGTTGGATTGAATATGATGAATCTCAAATTTTTTGATGCATGTCGAATAATTAACCCATGGAAACTTGAGGTGACACTAGAGTATCTAGGTGACACTGGGTTGATTGATATGTATCGTAGGTGTTATTCTAGTACGAACTCGAGGGCTGTTTGTAACACTTATAGGAATAGCTCAATAGATTGATCGGAAAGAATAGCTTTGAGGTGGTTCTACTACCTACAACAATTTCATCTTATGTTCTCGGCTACTTATAAACTTTGGAGTGATTCTTTGTCGTAGATTGAGGGGTGATCATATGATTTTGTTACGTTAGCATTGTTGAGAGATTGCACTAGTGAAAGCATGAACCCTAGGCCTTATTTCCAAGCATTTATATAATGTTTTCTAGTTGTTTAATACTTTATACCTTGCTATTTTTATTTATTCAGATTATAAAAATCTATTTCTTCTATCCATACTACAATCGTATCACCGTCTCTTCACCGAATTAGTGCACCTATACAGTTTGCCATTGTATTGGGTGTGTTGGGGACACAAGAGATTTCTTGTATTTTATTGCACGGTTATTTGACAGAGACCATATTCATCCTACACCTCCCACGGATTCATAAACCTTAGTTCATACACTTGAGGGAAAATTGGTATTGTCCTACACAACTCTGCACTTGAAGGCCCAACAATGTCTACAAGAATAAAGTTGCATAGTAGACATCACGGCCAGAGACGCATGTGCATGACATTCTTTGGGTTGTCCATGACTAAATATCGTGGTAGAAGTAAGGGCGGGGAAATTTTGGGGGATTTCCGACTTACAGAGGGCAATCGGTGAGTAATCACGGCCAAGCAATGAACTGTGGTTTGCATGTTTCTCTCTCGTACGCACATGTGTGTGATGAGTTCGCCACCTAACTGAACCTGATCTAGCAAGACATTGAATTACTAAACCTAAGTGATCGATCGATCCCTCGCACTAGTTATAAACTAAACCGAGCAGTTGATCCCTTGCACTACGTAAACTGAACTTGATCGATGCCCTTTGATGTTAACTAAACCCTAGTGGTTCCTTCTCTACTAACTGAACTCGAGAAATCGATCCCTTCTTGGTGCTTACTAAAGTTGATCGATGGATGTGTTGCATCGAGCCCCCGCGCGAGACGTGAGTTGATCTAGCGGTTTGTTGCCTCTCGATGAACAATGCATGTTGCTGCCGCACGCGCGATACATAGAACGAGTCGAGAGTGTTGCATCAATTGAGCCCCTTGCATGAGACATGGTGAGTTGACCTAGCTGGTTTGGTGCGTGTGGATGAAAAATTCCTGTTGCTGGCGTCCACTCGAACACGCCACCCCAACTGGTGGGGGTTGGATGAACAGGGCCCCATGATAGTAAGCAGTTGGCGTTGGATGAACAAGACCCCAAGGAGGTCGTGTCGTAGTAAGCCACACCTCGCCTGGTGTTTGAGTGGCCGACCAGGCCCCCGTGGAGGCCGAAGGAATTAAATGGTGGATGAACAGTTGACCATGGAGTCCTGTTTTGTGGTACGCCCCACCCCCACCGATGAAAATGACATAGTTTCAATCGTAGCCGGTTGAACAGAAGTCTGTTACCTTTGTTTTGTGGTACGCCAGACCCCTCCCGTTGAACAGGACCCTGTTTCAACCTTAGTCCATTAAACAAAAGTCTGTTTCCTCCGTTTTGCGGTATGCCAAAGCCCTACACATGATAAGGACCCTGTTTCGATCGTACTTGGTTCAACAAATGTGTGTTTCCTCTGTTTTGTAGTATGCCACACCCTTAGCCGAGTGGCTTGGCTCCCGATGAACACAATGTTGTTTCCTATATTCCGTCCCGGTCGATTTGGCTTCCGATGAACAAGATTTCATTGCTGTCGTTCGTTGCCTCTCGATGTACACGAGCTCTGGCCATATCCGCGAGTATGTGTCCGAGACCCTGCCCATATGTATGTACATGTTCGTATTTAATTTTTTGCAGTGTGGTTATAAATATGTGTGCATGATTTATATGGGATTGTGTGACATATTATGTAGGTGGCTCTACCATGACATGAGGCGAAGGTGTAACGCCCAAGATGCGATCCTATCCTCAATTTGGCACGAGGGCCTTGTCAGGGATAGAAGCGCATCTCGTTGTTTCGCAAGAATGGATATCGTTACAAGTACAAGTACTGAAAAGAAGAGATATATATAGAATTGGCTTACACTCGCCACAAGCTACATTAGAGTCACATCAGTACATTACATAATAACACGAAGAAGAGCAGGGTCCGACTATGGACGAAAACAAAAGAGAAAAGAAGAACGACGTCCATCCTTGCTATCCCAGGCTGTCGACCTAGAACCCATCCTAGATCGATGAAGAAGAAGAAGAAGAAGCAACTCCAAATGAACAATCAACGCGCTCGCGTCAAATAACCTTTACCTATACCTGCAACTGGTGTTGTAGTAATCTGTGAGCCACAGGGGACTCGGCAATCTCATTTCCAAAGGTATCAAGACTAGCAAAGCTTAATGGGGGAGGTATGGTTAAGTGGTGAGGCTGCAACAATCGACTAAGCTTTTATTGAGTGGCTAACTTACGAGTACAAGAATAAAGAGGGGGGATGATCTACGCATAGCGGACGTGAACTAATAATGATCAAATGAATGATCTTGAACACCTACCTACGTCAGACATAACCCCACCGTGTCCTCGATCGGAGAAGGAACTCACGAAAGAGACAGTCACGGTTACGCACTCAGTTGGCAAGTTTTAATTAAGTTAACTTCAAGTTATCTAGAACAAGTGTTAAACAAAGTTTCCACGTTGCCACATAACCGCAGACACGGCTTTCCGAAAGATTTAACCCTGCAGGGGTGCTCCAACAAATCCATCACAAATTACCACAAGACGCATAGAAATCCTCGATCACGAAACTCGTGATCTCGTCAGACTCCTTAGTGGAAAACCTCAACTTTGAGATTACCCAAAGCATCACCGGAATCCCGATGCACAAGATATCTCGTCAAAGGTAAAACTAATCTAGCAAGGCCTCCCGACGTGTCGATGATGACCCACAAGTATAGGGGATCAATCATAGTCCTTCCGATAAGTAAGAGTGTCGAACCCAACGAGGAGCAGAAGGCTGTGATAAACGGTTTTTAGCAAGGTAATAACTGCAAGCACTGAAAGTAGCGGTAACAAGTGATGGTGTAGTGAGGTGAAACATAGCAGGTGAATACTAACAAGTAACAAGTAGTAGCAACGGTGCTGCTAAGTGGCCAATCCCTTTTGTAGCAAGGGACAAGCCTGAACAAAGTCTTATAGGAGGAAAAACGCTCCTGAGGACACACGGGAATTTCTATCATGCTAGTTTCATTATGTTCATATGATTCGCGTTCGTTGATTTGATAGTTTGATATGTGGGTGGACCAGCGCTTCGGTACTGCCCTTACTTGGACAAGCATCCCACTTATTATTAACCCCTCTCGCAAGCATCCGCAACTAGGAAAGAAGAATTAAGACAACGTCTAACCATAGCATTAAACTAGTGGATCCAAATCAGCCCCTTACGAAGCAATGCATAGACTGGGGTTTAAGCTTCTGTCACTCTAGCAACCCATCATCTACTTACTACTCCCCAATGCCTTCTTCTAGGCCCAAATATGGTGAAGTGTTATGTAGTCGACGTTCACATAACACCACTAGAGGAAAAGGCAACATACAGCATATCAAAATACCGAACGAATACCAAGTTCACATGACTACTATTGGCATGACTTATCCCATGTCCTGAGGAAGAAAAGTAACTACTCACAAAGCATAATCATAATCATGATCAGAGGTGTAATGAGTAGCATCAAGGATCTGAACATAAACTCTTCCACCAAGTAATCCAACTAGCATCAACTACAAAGAGTAATCAACACTACTAGCAACCTTACAAGTACCAATCGGAGTCGCGAGAAGGAGATTGGTTACAAGAAATGAACTAGGGTTTGGAGAGGAGATGGTGTTGATAAAGATGTTGATGGATATGACTCCCCTCCGACGAGAGGAGTGTTGGTGATGACGATGGCGACGATTTCCCCCTCCGGGAGAGAAGTTTCCCTTGGCAGGATCGTCCTGCCGGAGCTCTAGATTGGTTCTGCTCAAGTTCCGCCTCGTGGTGGCGGAGAATCCATGAAAAAGCTCCTCCCTGATTTTTTTCCAGACGAAACCCTTCATATAGCAAAAGAGGGGGGCCAGTTGGCCACCAGGGTGCCCACAAGCCCTGTTGCCGCGGCCAAGGGGTTAGGTCGCGGCCACCGGTATTCTCCCTCTTCAAATAAACCTTGCAAAATAAGAGAGAAAATGCATAAGTATGGTACCACAAAGTATAATAACAGTCCATAAAGTGATAAATATCAACATGGAAGAATGATGGAAAATGGACGTATCAACTCCCCCAAGCTTAGACCTCGCTTGTCCTCAAGCGAAAACCAAGACCCATAACATGTTCACATGTTTAGGGATGAAGGTATCGGTAAAACATAGTACGGACATAAGGGCATCATGATCACACATAGAACAACAATACATCATAAAGATTCTTATGGGAAAGTAACAATTCCTTGACAAAGCAAAGTATGAATCAAAAACCTTACCGAGAAGTAGCCAACAACAGTCCATAGTCATTGAAGCAATTGCAATTTATCATATCATCAGAAAGAGTCAAATAAGACCTTGTAAAGCAAATCCACATACTCAATCATCTCTTTTGTTTTCCACAATTCTTACAACTCACGTGGTACTCATGGCATCAATGTTTCAGTTGGACACAGAGAAAGATAGAGCCTTATAATTTTGCCTCCCAACCATTTACCTCAAGGGTAAAGTCAACAATAATAAAGCATAAGTACTCATCTCCAAGTTGATATATGAATATAGATCTTTCCCAAGCATATGACGGTAGCCAAGATAAAGGCGAAATAGAGAATTGGTGTTGATCACCAAGACTTTCACAAGGACAAAAGTAAAGGTACAAGATAGGCCCTTCGCAGAGGGAAGCAGAGGTTGTCATGCGCTTTTGAGGTTTGGATGCGTGCCCTCTTAGTGCGGAGGAACGTCACTTTATATTGCCTCCTGTGATAAAGAACTTTATTATGCAGTCTGTCGCTTTTATGTCTTCCTCATCACAGGTTCGTATAAAGCTTATTTTCCACACACTAATAGATCATACATATTAGAGATCAATTTTTATTTCTTGCACCGATGGCAAGTTACTTGAATATTATTATTCAATCCATAGGTAGGTATGCTGGACTCTCATAGCAAAACTGGGTTGGAGGTTTATGGATGCACAAGTAGTATCTCTACTTGGTGCGGGAGTTTTGGCTAATATGAGGTGGAAGCAATCGTCACATGCTAAGGGGTCTCTAATCATATAAATTTGTTTGGAATCAAGAAAACATAATTCATTATGTTGTCTTCCTTGTCCAACATCTACTTCTAAGCATGTAATAGTTTGGGGAGTGCTCACAATTGTAAAAAGTGTCTAGGATGGTATATTTATATGTGAACCTCTCTTTCCTTATTACTTCTTATTAATTGCAACCATGACTGGGGTCTATGTTGGTCTATTCTCAACAAGTTTCAATCATCATACTTGTTATATGTGAAGCTATCACTTTCCATAAGATCATCTCATGATCTTTCATGCTATCGTCCCTTTCATACTTTTGATCACGGCACAAAACAAAGCCCTTGACTAAGATACTCTTTATTATATAGCTCGCAAGCTTGAATACATCGGGGGAGACACAAGGAAAAAGACTCAAACTAAACACTAAAGACTTATTCCACTAAGTGAAGAAATAAAAACTGAAAAGGAAAGAACTAAAACAAAGGTAAAAGCAAAAGATATAAAGGTGATACGATACCAGGGCAACTCCCCCAAGCTTGGCAAATGCCAAGGGGGTTGCCCATACCAATGCTTAGTTGCCTTCCTTTGGCGGTGATGGTGCACTACAGGAATCAGCTTCTTTGCCGTCTGGCATCACAGACGGCAAAGAGGACTCCACCGATGGCAAAGGTGTTTGCCGT